>NW_024870752.1:2905000-12905000 GCF_019054845.1 Dipodomys spectabilis
TGGTAGAGGGTTGCATTGAGCTGAAGAGCTGAGGGACAGTGCCCAAGACAAAAAAAAAAATAAAGCACAGAAAAGATTACACCATGTACAAAATTATTCCTGTCATTTATTCAAAAGAGATATATGGTCATTGAATTAGTAATTCAATCCTGTAGATTATTTTTCAATATGAATTATCTGTAATAATAAAATTTACAAAAGATTTTGAGCCTAAATTATTTTCTAATCAGAAACCTCATTGTAACAATATGAAACATCCTTAAATCAAGTATTTGTAATAATAACTACACTTTACAATATGTGCTTAGTTTCTTATAATTAGCATTCTTATATCCTGAACACTGTGCATTTAGATCTCCAAGAATACATCAATGGTAACATTTAACATTATGAGGAAGCTAATGTGAAAAGTGCAATTCCAAAAACACTGGTGAGTTTTTATATTACTTATTATCCTACATACATTGAAATCAATTATATATATATATATATATATATATATATAATGGAATGCTATGCTTCCATCAGAAAGAATGGCACCACTCCATTTGTTATTAAATGGAAAATTTGGAAAAATTCATATGAAGTGAAGTAAGCCAGACTCAAAGAAATATAGGTCCCATGGTTTCCCTTATTTACAATAATTATTGTACGTCTAGGAGAATCTTATCAGATGAGCAGGAAAGCTCAAAAGCTACGTACATATGTCCATATAAGATGATGCTAAGTGAAATGAACACCAAAATATGAACACAGGAGGTTTTTCTATGTCATTGTTGTTTTAATGTACTATGTCATTTTTTTGTTTCTTTTGTCTATTCTTCTCCTTAAGGTAGATCCCCTGTTGCCACTGTATTTTATGTTGGTTCACTGTATTTTGCATATACATTTATATAATTTGGGGAGGGGAAGGGGAATAACAAAATGCTGAAACAAGGATACAGGATCACCCATTGTTACAATGATATGCACAAGACACGATGTTGGAGATGACCTTTACAACTTCTGGGGCAGGAGATTGGTGGAAGGTCAGGAAGGAAGGGATAATAGGAGAAAAACAAAGGAGGGAGTAACAATGCTGGACAAGAAATGTACTCATTGCCTTACTCTGTATACCATCTTTACAATAAAATTGTATTAAAAAAGTCATGGTACCAAAAAGTGTAAAAACAAAGGAAAATAGTAGTATAGAGAGAGATCATTGAAGTTTGTTTTGAGGAATATTTATAGTTTTTTATATGTTATATTTTTCATGAAATATTATTTGTTTATCAACAACAGGCTTGTAAAATCTACAAGTCTCACCCATTGTGCACTGTGATACACTGTGCCCTGATAATTCCGAAGCTGCCAAAAAATCTATTTCAGTACAGATTTAATGAGTACCACCTATAAGTTTTATTTGTGATTTCTCACTTGTAAATTTCAGAAATAATTAGTGCCACTAAAACACTTGGAACAGAAACAGACCTCTAGTTACATTATAAATTAGAAATGAGAGATATTACAATATTCAGAAAGGGAATAAATAATAAATCCCCAGGACATTTCTTCTTACCTCCAACTATTCCCTTTAGAACACGAGTTGATAAAAGGACACTGGGGTATGAGCAGAGCTGCTCCGGAGGCAGTGCATGGCCTCTGTTCTTGTGCCCAGTGTACTCACAATTGCTTTATACCATTAATTGCAATAATTTGTTTCTTCTGCCATTCAGATTTTTCATTATGCTGATTTTCCCTCACAATATTACATCCATAATCCTCCTTTACCTCTGAAACTGAAGAGAGTACTTCACACCATTTATATTATTGTAAGAGGCATTTATACTTTCCTTTTTAATTTTTAAATTTCAATTTTATCATAAATGTGATGTGTAGAGAAGGTGCAGTTATATGAGTCAGGTAATGATTATATTTCTTTGTGAACAGTGTCACCTCTTCCCTCATTTTCTCTCAGTTTTTTCCCCTGCTTATTGCCCTCCCTCACAAGTTGTATAGTTTATTTTTAACATGGAGTCTAGTGAGTATCACTGCTGAATTAGTTCCTGTACCCTCCCCAAATCAGATAAACTTACATACAAGACAAAAGGTACAGAAACCAAAAACAGTAGCAAAAGCCAGAAAACAATAATAAATACATCAACACAAAAATAAGGTCTCTAAACATTCACACAGTGAGATCAAAGGTAGATGGGTATTCTTAGGAGATGATCACAAGGTCTCAATCACTATGTGCATACAATCATATGCTTTATTTGAAAGCAAATTTTAGGTTGGTTTACCATTTACTGCTACCAATAAATACAGAAAAAGGGAAATTTTGAAGGATATTCATATATAAGGACTTGTAACTGTTTAGTCAAAAGAACCCTTTCTCCCATCTCTCCAGGACAATTTTGTGATATGAAGCATCTCCAAAATAAATTTTAGTGTAATATACTGAATGAAGAAAATGGTTCAAAGAGACCCAATTTTTACTGATGAACTTCTTTGTCAGTTTTATTCTCTATTAGCCCAGGTTGTGCATTAAGGCAGCAATTCATGTTTCCTGCCAATATCCCCATAAGAAATTTAAATTCCATCTCAAATCCAGGATATTCCCCCTATAGGATGTAATACCAAAACACAACAGAACTCATATACCCAAAGAAATCTATATGTGAAAGAATGGGAATAGATAGATAGAAAAAAATGACTAATCGATGAAAATATACATTTATAGGCTTTGCTTGCAATTTCCTTGGCAATGCTAAACTGTGAAACTGTTAAAAACCACGATTTCTTTGAAGTCACTTCAATCAATTCTACTAGCACAAAAGCTCTTGAAGCCACATTCAAAATTGCTCATGCATTGTTTTCAAGTTTGTTTCATTCCGTGCATTCTTTTGTCAGGCAGAACGTGCTTATTCTGAAGATATTTATTGTAACCAGAACTTTTGGAGGATAACACATTTAATCTCATGTTTTGTTCTAGATTTTAAAAGTATCTTCCTTTAAAGGAACACATCTAAAATAATGGGAGGTTGGAAGTATAGCTCAATGACAAGTGTTTGCCTAGTAAAATAGTAGAATCTTGTTCCAAATCTTTAGAAGTCTTACTTCCCCCTATTGTCTTTTTGTTGTTGTTTGTTTTTGTTCATTTTTTTGATGGCCTTATGAATGCTAGACAGATGCTGGAATCCTGAGACATGCATCTGTCCCTTGTAAAATTTTTCTGATAAAGTCTTATAATTTTTATTGTATTTTCTTACAGTCATGGACGGCAATCCTCCTACTTCTGTTTCCCATGTAGGTGACCTTACAAATCCTGTCTACCTGCCCCATTCTTTGGTTAAGATAATATCTCAGTAAATTTTCTTCTGTACTGTCTTAGAATCTCAACTCTCCAGAGCTCCACCTCCCCAGGAGCTGTCTTTATGAGCATGAACAGTCACATTGGGCTGGATTACTTACTTTTGAAGCTCCACATCTTCTATTTTTGTTCAAATATGTCTAGATAAAAGTAGAAATGGTTTCCCCTTCATTTCTACTCATCTTATAGTCATGAATTTAAATTTTTACTTCAGCCATTTCTTCCCATGGCACTTTTCAAACTTCAGAGGAACAGAAGCACCAGCATCAACAAATGGTCTTGTTCCTTTCAAATCTAGATTTATGGGCAAATTGCCATTTATTTTCTTTTCTAACATTAGATACTAGCATGATCATTTGCTACTGAATCTTTGTGTAATCCCTCTTTCAGCATCATTAATCTGTTGCTTTTCTTTCTGCTATTAAATTCTTAACATAGCATCGTATATTTCATTACTGCTATTGCAGCACTACATTGACCCTGCTAGAACTGACCCAGCTGTCATAATAAATAAACTCATGTGTGTAATGACTAGAGCTCAATGGAAGTATAGTCTACTTCCCTTAATAAGTTACAGCAGCTCTCCTTCTTGGGGAAAACTCCAGTGTAAGTCCCATTGTATTTGGCTACTCTATTGTTTCAGGTGAAAATATCACCTTCAGGAATTTTGACAAGGAAAAAAAACATGAAAAGTACCTACCTTTGGTGTTCAAAAGTGTAATGCATAAGTTCATATCCTTACATTGTCTGGTTTGTGCAACTGAGTCATATGAAAGCTTTAATGCAGGTGAAATTGGTTAATAGAGACTAGTAAAGAAGCCACCTCTGTCAGTTTTCTAAAGGATCTCACCATGATATCTTCCACATTATAACTATGGTTATGAATTTTTCTCTTCCGTGAACTCTTGATTTCTCTGTTCTGTTGAATGGCAGCAACTGAAAAATGCTTACAATAAAAATACTGAGTTTGGACAAAGATATCCTTGTAATTTTCACACTGACACAGTGATTTAGAATTTGTTTAGTGTTATCCAATATGTGACACAACTGGTATTTTTAGACCTTGCTCGTTGGCATGTAATTGGGAACAACACAGTTGGACAGAATAAAACGGGAGCTGTTGCAGAGCCTGAAATGTCTCATTACCCAAGACTTTCTCCTCCTACTTTAATCCTCACCGCCATGTGCACCAAAGGACAATAACAAGCATGTTAATAGTGTCACTACTCCTAACAGGTCTTCTACAGTTTAGGAAAAATGCAGAGTCGATTTCCTGCTATCTACTCTTACATAATTATTCACTATTCTGACAATAGAGGTGTGAAGATCCCTTCCACACTAACTACAGCAAGCTTCCAGCAAATTATTCAGCAAATGCCAGATGGAGATGTTCTAATTAATCTCAGTTCTGTCCATCTGTATCAGATTCCACAATTGAGAGCTTAATCTAAAATAGTGTCCCCTACTTTCAGATGCCAGTTGATACCACAAATTGAGGTTCTTCAAAGCTATAAGGTTTAGGTTCCTCTAAGCTCCTCAGTTAGTCACCTAATTTGCTAGACAATTTTACAGAACTCAGGGAGATACTTTTCTTTGGTTTCCCTGAAAAGTAGTAAAGTAGTAAAACATACAGAGGAACACCCAGATAAAAACTATGTGGGGAAAGGAATGGAGGAAAAGACCAGAACTTCTATTTATCTTTCAGAAATCTCCACATGTTTAGTCAACTAGACAGCCACCTGAACCCACTTATTTTAGTGTCTTATAGCTGCTTTATGAGTTATTCATACTTAATTACGGTGCTGGTTACTCGTCATTAATGCAACCATTGCTTCACTGAACTGTGGAGATTGGTGAGGCACTGATGATAGTTCCAAAACTCGAATACTATGTCAGATTCTTTGGCATGACATCTCCATCCCAAAGTGATCTACAAGTTCAACAAATGTTGCCTCTTCAGGTCAAAATGCATATGATCATCCAGAAAATTCAGAGATTTAATAGTTCTTTATGAGGAAATGAGGTCAAAGAACAGCTATTCAAACAAAGAATTTTAATAAGACCCCTATTGACAAGGATGTTAGGGGTTGTGCCTTAGTATCTATAAGAAGAAAAAACATTAGAGCAAAATACCCCAAACCATTAATACCCAGGAATTTCTGAAGACTTTAGGAGCTCTGGGACACAGGTTTCTCAGACTATTGTGCACATAACTTATTATTCCGTGAGCCCTGCACTTAAGCAAATTATTTAAATACCAGAATGAATGAGTTATGGGTTAATGTACAGCACGAGGAATGTACAACACACTTCTATCAGTAAAGTGATAAATCAAATTTATAACTTAACATTGAACAAAAGGTCTTGATACAGAGTGGACTAGACTATAGGTATGACTAAAACAAAAAAACAAGTTACAATCTCTATAATCTTGTGACCTATGAAGGAAACTGACATGGCAAACATATTGAAGATGAAATTCTCAATATAATGGACTCTTTAAGTGGGGTTTTTAAGGATAATCAGGATATGAAGGTGGGGTCCTTGTTACTGGAGTTAGTACCATTAAATAGTATGAAGCAACCAAAATGTCTGTCTGTCTCTGTCTCTCTCTGTCTCTGTCCCTCTCCATCATGTTTCTTTATCTCTCTCTTGTCCAATTTATAATAAACATGGAAAATATTCATAGGTAAATTAGGAATTTTTTTAGATCCCAGAATTGTGAGTAATAAGCTTACATTTTTAGAGATATATTACTAAATAGGCATAAAAACCTGCAAAGTATATAAAGAGCTCTATTTACAGAAATAAGAAAAAATATAGAAATATATTTGAAATACTGACATTAAAATGGTATGAAATATTTTTGAATTGACCTAAGCTAAATTGAAAATTGGCTAAATATCTCCAAATTCATTTAATAAATTACCTAAATAATATAGAAAAATCCTCTAGGAAATTGTGTTTTGTTTCAATCAATATGACTTTGATATGTTATTCTACTTTTGAGACATATCTGTTGGCTTGGTGACATTGGTGACATTAGGAGAATCTAACCTTTTCAATCTGAACAAAGTGACAGCCGTATTGCTTTGAAACATACATTTCTCAACAAGATCTCGTCATGTTGTTTGACCAACTAAGTAACATGGAATGCTAGCAACATTCCATCAAAAAGCAAGAAGTAGCTAAACAACACAAGTATATGTAGTGAACTAAAGGAACAAATATGTAACATGCAGAAGTAGCACAAATTCTCAGATTCTATGCCTCTTACCTTAATTTCTATCTCCTGTTACACATGTATTCTCATGGGAAGTTCTCCACATTCAGAACAGCTGTCTAAGGGCTGGTTCACAGAAATAATTTTATTTCATGAAGCCTCCAACTGAAGTGGACTGTGGCAGCTCAGTTGGACAGCTCCATTCAAACCCCTAAATAACATTACTAAAAAGAAAACTTTCCTCCCAGTAACCTGAACTGTTGGAACCTATTTCTGTACTTAGCTTGAAAAAAAAGGAATAGCTAGTTACCTGACTATGTACTAGTCCAGGTACTTAGAAGGAACATAATTGGAAAACTGGTGATATAGGGATTTGGAACAGAGCTTTTTTTTTTTTTTAATTTTGAAAATACCATACATAGGGGTTACAATTACATGGGCAAGGTAATGAGTGCATTTCTTATGGAGACAGAGCTTTATATATAAACTTTGGTGAATGAGTAAATAGCATGAAGGTATTTGTATTCTATGTGACCACTCACCAAAGGAAGGCCTCAAAATAAGTAGAATTTAATAATTTAGTGAGAAGAAGGACCTTCCTGTGAATATGAATCAGCTATCATCACTCAATGGTTTCATGAAAAAAAGTCATCAGAAGCAGGAGCAATGCAACGATTCATCAGTATGGATATTTACAAAGGCTAATCTGAGTAGAGTCACTAAGTTGCCAATCAGACAGCAGCAGACACAAACACTGATTGGTATGGCACCATTTTGTAAGTGATCAGCCAACTACCTAATGGCATCTTGATTGCATTGAATTATTTCCATCATGGAACTGGCAGTGTTTTCGCCTTCTTTACTGAAATAAACATTTCCTATGCATATGGATATTTCTTCCACATATGCTATACGTTTGCAACTGTAATTTGTAAACTAAGAAAATTCTTTAACATTTTCCTCATACCATGTAAAAACCTTATTAGAATAAATTAATTGTATTTATGGGTTTATTTGCTATATACATATATATATATATATATAATTTACTTTGATCTAATTTATCCTGTCTATATGCCTTCTTCTTAGTTACTCTAGATCAATTCTCTCATTTTAACTTTTTTAGTAAGCTTTCTTTTCTATTTTCATACACATACAAGGTACTTCAACTTATACCTTGAATTAGTTGGGACATTCTTTCCCATTTTTACTTTCTGAACAAATGGCTTAATTTCTTTTCCCGATTAGTACAATGTTGGATATAAGCATTTTTCACATAGCCTTTATTATACTGTGGTATATTCTTTTCATTACTAGTTTTTTTATTATGAAGTGAACATTGCGATGTTTATTTTTTCACCTATTGTGATGTTCACTTATAAAAATCCTTTATTCAGTAATTATACTGATTTGGGTATGTTAAACAATACTTGCTTCCTGAAATGAAAACATCATGATCATTTTTTTATGATGTTTTGAAGTTTCAAATGTTCTGTTGGATTTAACTTACAATGTATTTTATTGAGAATCTTTCACTGACATTATGCAAAGAGACTGGTGAATAATTCTCCAGATTGAAGAGGATGGGAATCTTCAATGTTTATAATCACCTGGAAGAAAATATTGCATCTGTATATAATATGTAGCAATCCAATTATCTATTTATCTTCTATATTTCTCTTTATCCTAATGGTCTAGAATTTTCTAGAGAACTCTGACTAGTAAGTAGTGGATAAATGATAACTATATCTATATCTACAGAAAATAAAACAAAAACCCTCTGTGAGAATACATGAAAATAAAAATATATTAAAAGAGTAATGGTTTATATTTTGTGGATTAACAGAAGAATTTTATAAAGAAAATATTTTTTCCTTATACATATCTAAAGATAAATTATCATACCAAAATTCCATAAAAGGGACGTTTTTTACCTTGATAAAACTTGAAAAATAAAAATTAGAATAAATGGAAATAAAAAAATGAATATTCTGGGTACTCCAGATGAATGAACCAGAAGAAATTTCATTGATAGAACAGAATATTCTAACAGACTATTCTAAAACTGTCATAACTAAACCATATGCAATTAAAAAGCATCAAAGAAATAATGCAAATAAAGATAAAAATATTGTAATACTAAGTGAGTAGGGATATTTAAAGCAAATATACACTAAACCCAGAAAATCTCTCAAGAAATGAAAAAAGAAACAAAAATTTTATTATTGAATAACTATATGATGTAATATACATGATAATTCACTACAAGAATGAATATAAAGTATTATTTTTATGTAACCAAACAGAATCAAATCCAACTTTGGCAGTTAATTTACTTTTTTAAAACATGATAATACCTAGGTGCCTTGGCTCATGCCTGTAATCTTAGCTACTCAGGAAGCTGAGATCTGAGGATCACAGTTCAAAGCCAATCTGGGCAGAAAAGTCCATGAGACTCTTATCTCCAATAAAAACCCACCAGAAAACATAAAGTGGCTCTGGGGCTCAAGTGGTAGAGCGCTAGCCTTGAGCTGAAGAACTGAGGGACAGTGCCTAGGCCCAGAATTCAAGCCCCAAGACCAACAAAAACAAAACAAAACAAAAAAACCTTAATAATGGATTCATCGGTGAAGGATTTTTTAATGTTAGGTTAACATATATATTGAAAATCTGTTTAAAGCAGGTTGTTCTACCTACACTGGATTATAACTGACCTACCAGTAGAAAGCATGAATGTAACATAGACTGATGCTTCTCTCAGTAAGAAACACTATACCTTGTCTCATTGTTTTTGAACAGGAACATCGGCTTTTCAAAAGTTTTTATTGTTATTGTATAGTTTTATACAGAGGGATTACAGTCACATGAATCATGTTATGAGTATAATTCTTTATGTAGCATATCTCCCTTATCTCTGAATGAAATTATGTTTCAAAGAAACTGGCCAAGATATCTCTGAACATACAACTTATTGCTATTAACTACTTTGAATGTTTTACACTTTTTATTCATAGAAACAGTCCTAAATGTTTAAAATCTTTCTTGTTCAACTGAATTTATAGATCACACAACACTAAAGAAAATGAAGACTAACGTCTTGTATATCTCATTGTTGCAATTGGTCCACCTGTATCCCTATTCAAACAATTTGTTTTTTTCCTTCCCCTCCACAAATTATACCAACATCAAATACAGTGAAAATAGGGGTTATACCATGGGGGAGGGACATAGAAAGCAACAAAGAAACATCTTATAAATATGATAGAAACAATAGCAAGCAAGAAAAAAAAATTTGAGTCCTTATCTTGGGGTTCATTTTGCCTAATATCAACTTGTCTGACCGTTTCTGCTTGTCTCAGACATATACTAGTTATTGCAAATAAGGGAAACCATGGACCTATGTTTCTTTGGGCCGGGCTTACTTCACTTAATATAATTTTTTCCAAGTCGAAAACAAACTTTACAACTTTGGGGTGTGGGGTGCGGGGGGAGGTGGAATGGTGGGGAGTAGGGGGAGAGATGGGAAGGGATGGGAAGGGGAAACAAAGGAGAAGGCAACAATGCTTGATAAGAAATGTACTCATTACATTGCTCATATAATTGTAACTCCTCTGTACGGTATTTTGTTTGTTTTATACTTTTCATTTTTTTTCCTTTTTATTTTACCATTCAACAAATCAGTTTATAAGTACAATGTATCTTTTTTTATATTGTGACAAGACCATACAGTGGGGTTACAATTACATGGTCAAGTAATGAGTAAACTTCTTATCAAGCATTGTTGCCTCCTCCTTTGTTTCCCCTTCCCATCCCTTCCCATCTTCACCCCTCCCACCCGCCCCCATCCTCGCCAAAGATGTAAAGTTCGTTTTTCTACATAACAACTTGTACATCTCATTGTTGCAATGGGTCCACCTGTATCCCTATTTAAACAATTTGTTTTTTCCCTTCCCCTCCACAAATTATACCAACATCAAATATAATGAAAACAGGGGTTATACCGTGGGAGAGAGACATACAAAGCAACAAAGAAATCATCTTATAAATATGTTAGAAACAATCACAAGAAATAAAAAAAACATTTGAATCCTTAACTTGGGGTTCATTTCGCCTAACATCAACTTACCTGACCATTTCTGCTTGTCTCAGACATCCACTAGTTATTGCAAATAAGGGAAACCACAGGACATATATTTCTTTGGTTCTGACTTACTTCACTTAATATAATTTTTCCAAGACTTTCCATTTCCTAACAAATGGGGCAATGTCATTCTTTCTGATGGAGGCATAGAATTCCACTGTGTATATATACCACATTTGCTTGCTCCATTCATCTACTGAGGGACATCTGGGTTGGTTCCATATCTTAGCTATGGTAAATAATGGTGCAATAAACATAGTTGTACTGTTACCTTTAGTATGGTCTTGTTTGTGATTATTTGAGTAAATGCCCAAAAGTGGGATTGCATGGTATTTTCACAAAAAAAGAAAAGAAAGAAAAGAAAGACGATAGAAGAGGAAATACATTGTTCAGTAGCTATCACAATGTAGTCAAATTTCAGCAGACACAGTCCATTTTTTAATTATGAAGCCTGTTTCTTTAAAATAATCTTTATTATTGTATTAAAAGCCAAGCTTCTAAATTTAGAATGTCTGAAGTTTAAACAGAAATTTTTGTAGTTCCATCAGACAAATTGCTGCCTTTAGTAACTTCATCTTTCTGAATGGTGTGAGCTATACAATGATTTACTGATATTTGAACAGGTATTTGAGAAAACTGTGATAAACTCTCAGTTTTTCAGAAGGTTTTTTAGTAGTCACAGTGAAATTCTGCCACTAAAAATATATTGTTCTAGCACATGAAAGATGTGATAAATATTATATATAAAATCATTTAAATACATTCGTATAAAATACCTATATATCACTATAATTATATAATATGTTATATGCAAATATAATATATAAATATAAATATTCATGTATATGAATATACAATGCAACTATTTCTACATAGCTTTATCTCTGTATGTGTATATTATACATGGTATTGCTTAATTGTTATTTGGAAAGACAATATAGTTGATAGATAGATGATAGATTAGATAGATAGTGACAGGTAGTCAATACGTCTCATCACAAGGAAATAAATCTAAAACATAGGCCTCTTGATGTTGCTTTTTGAATGAGTTTAATGAACTTTAAAATTCCATACTCTGAACTAAATGTCAATTTTGTTCATTACTTATTTGTAGATACTTGCCTATGTGCTCTCAACTATTGCCACATTGTTGAAGCCTAAAGTTCATCTGCTGAATCTGCTAGAAAACTAGAAACATTTTTTGCTTAAGTTTACTTGTTTATTGAGAGTTAACTAATTTTAAACTGCTCTAATATACAGAGGGCGCATAAAAAAAGAAGGATAATAGGAATAAAATAAAATAATGAATTAAAAAATTCTCTGGAATTTACAATTAACGTTGCCATCAATAAACCAGGAGATTGCAAATAATCACTTCATAATTGATGGACTTGAGAATTTTCATACTTGAGACAACAATGGTAATTGTGTGTTTTAATCAGCTATTAAAGAAAAGCATATCACATAAAAGAAGGGATTTTCCTTAAGGTGTATGCAGTGACCTGAGGGAGATTTACTATACAAGCTTTATCCTTTTGGATATGATTATGGTTTGCTGGAGTTTCACTTCTTGTTACCTCTGGATCTCAAGGCAAAATTTAATCACCAATGTCAGAAATTTGAAAGGTCGGGCTTTTACATTAGGGCGGCAGACTCATGAGAGAGATTAAGTGATTTGTTCAAAAGACTTGTGGGATTGGGCTCATAGTTGGCCCCTCTGATTCTCACTACCTCGTGGTATAGTGAAATTGACCACCTCAGGAACCATCACGTTGATATTAGACTTCTTAGGCTTCAAAGCCCCATATGGTAAAACACATGTGTTAATTACAAACTGCCCAATCTCTGGTATTTTGTTATTGTAGGTAAAAACAACAACAACAACAACAAAAAGACTTAAGGGTTTTCAACGTTTTTCTAATTGATAGGTATACAAAAGTGGTAACAATTCTTCTAGACACTTGTAATTGCCCTTTAATTTTTATATTATAATCAATTTTAACATCTCATTTTTTCATTTCATGAAGGATAATCACAGAAATCTCTGAATGCTTTACGGTTTAACACTTAAGATTTTCAAGTCTCAGTGACTGATGTCCTAGTGTACTTTTCCTTTTTTTTTCTTAAGTATTTTTTTATTTGTGACAATGCCGTACAGAGTGGTTACAATTACATGAGCAAGGACATTTTTTATCAAGCATTGTTGCCTCCTCCTTTGTTTCCCCTTCCCATCCCTGCCCTCCCATCTCCCCAGCTAAGTTGTAAAGTTCGGTTTTTTTTTTTTATTGTTGCTGCTGTTGCTTTTTTTTTGTGGGGGGGTGGTTGGTCATTGGACTTGAACTCTGGGCCTGAGTGCTGTCCCTCAGCTCTTCAGCTCAAGGCAAGTGCTCTACCACTTGAGCTACAGCACCACTTCTGGTTTTCTGAGTGTTTATTGGAGATAAGCGTTTTACGGACTTTTCTGCCCGGGCTGTCTTTGAACCGCGATCCTCAGATCTCAGCCTCCTTAGTAGCTAGGATTACAGGCGTGAACCACCAGCGCCCGGCTTAAAGTTCGTTTTTTGACATAACATCTTGTCCATCTCATGTTTACTCCAGAATTATTTACCTTAGCTAAGATATGGAACCAACCCAGGTGCCCCTCAGTAGATGAATGGATCAAGAAAATGTGAGATATATATATATACACAATGGAATTCTATGCCTCCATCAAAAAGAATGACATTGCCCCATTTGTTAGGAAATGGAAAATCTTGGAAAAAATCATATTAATTGAAGTAAGCCAGGCCCAAAGAAACAGGTCCCATGGTTTCCCTTATTTGCAATAACTAGTATATGTATGTGACAAGCAGATATGGTCAGTTGATGTTAGGCTAAATGAACCCCAAGATAAGGACTCAAATGTTTTTTTCTTTCTTGCTATTGTTTCTAACATATTTATAAGATGATTTCTTTCTTGCTTTATGTGTCCCTTGTATACTTTTCATTCATAATTTTGTTTCTTCCTTTATTAATATTGATCCAATTACTGGTGATCTCTCCTCAATGATTTCTCTATATTACTAATGAAAACAATATTCTACATAGAACTTATATAAAAACAATAATACTTTTATGCTATTTAACTTTTGGTACAATTTCTGTAGAGTCATTCTATTTTTAAACATAAGCAATTGAAGTTAAAAATAAATGATTTATATAATATGTTCTAATTGCATATAATGGTAACTCATTATTAAATGAGTTGTGGTTCTATTGCACTATTGATCATTATGTAAATATAAGAACACATGCTATATATATGTATAATAAAATTAAATATTACAAATTCAGAAAGATCACATAAACTATGAGAATTCACTACTGGCTGAAATAGGATCTGCTTTCTCAGTTGTTTTTTTTTTTATCTAAGCCACAAAAGCATCTTAGAGCTTCTATCTGCTGTGCCAGGTTTTCTGCTGGAGCAAATTAGTTTGATGAAGGCATTATAAGATAATATGTCAGAAATAGCACTTTACCTTTGCTGTACACATGTGCTGTCCCCTGAAAGTTTCCATGGAGAATAAAAATGGGAAAAAGTAGACATCAATTTAGGATCATAAATTAAATTCTCAAATGAGTTGATATTAGCATCCTTGGAGAACATATCTTATCCTACAGACTTCTAATGTTATGTCAGAGAGGAATTATGTGTAGTATATTACATTAAGATATATAAAGATGAAGAGATATGTAAGACTTTTACCATATTTATGTCAGTTCCACAAAAAGCAATAACAGAAACTTGATAGGTAACCATGGAACAAATTCATCCTAGAGTACAATTCTTGACTTACTTTGAATTTTACTTAAGACATAGTACAGTATTCTCCCCAGAAATAAATCTGCAATTTCTTATGGACATCTTCAAGATTGTATAAGGAAAAACACAGAAAATACAGATGCTTAAAGAAAATGTAATAATTGTGTCTATGGAATGTTTTGGACTATAAAAAATGGTCTTTTAACCAAATACATCATGAAAGTGTGTCAGGGATTTTTAGTTTTATATGGATATGAGGTTGAGGTGACTTAGGATTTGGTCTTTTTTTCATTCGTTTTACTTTTTAGGATGTAAAGCTGGATGTAGACACATAGACGACAGACTGCAGTAGAAGTAAAGGGCACAATGCACATTTATGATTTAGAGTCTGTAATTTTTTCTTTACAGGGATTTAAATAGTATGTGTTTAATGAATTTTCTCTGTGAGAGTTGTCTCACCAGATAGAATTCATCAACCTGTGATAACAAACTTGAAACAGAAATATTTTCAAAACTTGTATATTTCCAGATCAGGTCTGTGGAGATGAGTGTAGATTTGTGTAAGGAACAATGTTCGTGAAAGAGATCTCATGTGATGGTCTATTTGCCTTGAATATGCTCTCTTAAAACCTTATTACTCTCAGATGAGAATCCCTCATCTTCAGAAGTTGCAACAGTGAGATAATCCAGGCCATTAGCACATGCACATGTGGCATCTACTCTCAGCACATTGAATGCTAGTTGTGTTTGTGTAAGCCAATCTTCCCAAACATGCATTAGACTTGCTTTTTCATCACGGCCAGTGTAATCCAGCAAGCCATGGTGTAGCAATACAATATTCAGTGATAGAAAAATCTTCTGTTGCTTTTTCGATTCACCGTCAAGAACTGTCTCTTCTACTATTCTCAGGGGTGCACAGGTGGCCTGAAACCATGTCTTGTTCCAAGAGGACATCATATATGCTCAATGTTAGATAGTAATGTTGCCCTTTTATAGAAATAGGAGTGTTTTGCTATGCTGTAGGCTGGAATGAGGATCATAAACATCTCCCAGAGGTATGTTTTCCTTGTGCTTGTGTAGCTGGAGCACATTTTGTTATAACTTTCAAAGTGTTTTTACCAATTTGACAGAGGACAAAGCACCATCTATGACTGTCAATACTTATTTAATCTATATGCATTATTGTTGTTGTTGTTGTTATTATTATTGTTGTTATTGTTATTTTGTCAGTTGTGGGGCCTGAACTCTGGGCCTAGGCATTGTCCTTCAGCAGTTCAGCTCAAGGCTAGTGCTCTACCTCTTGAGCCACAGCACCACTTTTGCCTTTTTTTGTTTATGAGGATTTTAATCCAGGGCCTTATACATGCAAGGCAAACACTCTACCACTGAGCTACTTCCATGCCCCCATAGGTGCATTATTTTAAACACAGGA
Organism: Dipodomys spectabilis; assembly: GCF_019054845.1. NCBI lineage: Eukaryota > Metazoa > Chordata > Mammalia > Rodentia > Heteromyidae > Dipodomys > Dipodomys spectabilis. The sequence continues at coordinate 2,920,951 of NW_024870752.1, forward strand.
AATCTGAAAATTTCAAGGAGTATAGAAAAAATAATTTTATTTTCCTTATTGTCTTTTTCAATTTTGTCTGGCCTTCAAAATATCTTTGCAAACCTTTTTCTTAGTGCTATATCCTGCTTTGCTCTATCCTTTTTGTTGCTTATATTTAATATCCATTCTGATTTGGAAAGAAGATAAGTTATGGCAGTCACTATATCATGATTGGGCAGAAATATCCATAACTGAGCTTAGCTCTCTATCAAAAGAATTTGAGATTCTAATATGCAATCTGCACCATTGGATATATTGTGCAACTAGCCCAGTTATTTGTTTGTTTAGTTAGATAACATTAGTTAATTAGTTTGTTCTGAGAATTAAACTCAGGGACTTATTCTATCACTTGCTTCACACAATCATCCTTCTTTTGCTTTCCCTCAGATAATCTTGAAAATTTTGCTTAAGGACAGCCTAAACTGTGACCCTCCTACATTGCTGTGACAGAGCAGCAGCATTTACAAGTATGTTCCACCAGCTTGTTTTTTGAGTTATGTTCTTGGCTAATTTTTTCCCCCTTGCGTTGGCGTCCAATACAATCCTTACATCTCTACCTTTTGCAAAGCTTGGAAGACAGACACATACCACCATTACTAGTGATGAAGCGTCCAATATAGAGTCCTTTCCATCATATATAGCTCATATTTTAGGTTCTATAACAGAATTATAAGCTATAATTACCTACCTTGTTTTATTCTTTCAAACAATTATACATTTATAGTGCTCTAAAGAAAAGCATGTTCTTGAAATTTCTTGGTGAAGTAATTGTAAGCAAAACAAAATTAGGATAATCTTTTCAGTTTAATTACTTTGGAACTAGTTTTGAACAATTTTCTAATTTTTCAAATGCTTAAATCACAAAACTATTGTGCGATTACATAAACACATAATAAAATTACATGCAAACACATTGACCTGCATTTGTAAATGTTTTAATTTCATATTACATCAAACAAATATTTTGTGTAAAATTTTTTTATCATCTCCCTGATGTCAAATGAATAGAACAAAAGAAGCTCTTAAGAATTTCTTCAATGTCAAATGAAAGGCCAAGAGAACTTTTCATAAGAACATTAGATAAAATTTCCAAATTCTTTGCACTGTAATTTAGAGCTTCTTTGAAAGACTTGACTTTTGAAGGGCAGTTTTAATCACAATTTTAGAAATAAGAGTATTATATCATAAAAGCTCTCCACTACTGATAATAGAAAGCTCTTCCTTTTCAGCTTTCTTTAAAATGTCAATGTGAATTTAATATATTTTATATGCGATCAGTTAAAGAATACTATCTTAATATAACTTCTCAGTTCTAAGGATTTCCTCAAAAATTATGCAATACCTTATCAGAGAAGTACTCTATACTTAAGAAATATTTTTTAATTAGCTCTCTTTACCTCTCTGCATAAATGTCACTTAATGACACACTTGTGGTCAAAAAGATTCAGTGTGACTTTCATTGTCCTAATTAAGAGAGGAAACTGAATTTTATAAGGAGTAGATTTGATAATTTACTCTATGTGGTCAAAGAAGTAAAATATAAGAATACATAAGTAACATGTTTAGCATCAACTCTATATCCTCTATGGCTAGAAGTATGAGCATGGCCTAAAATTGAACAGAAAAAATATTAAGCTAAAGCAGGTCTTCAACATTAGAAAAATACTGAAAAAGTTCTCTAGCAAATTAATAAATGTGACAGTTATTCAATAAAATAATTTCATGACAAGAAATTTGATTTAATATTATTTAATATTATTAAAGGTTTAATATTAATATGATTTAATATTATTTAAGGTTTACCTGCTTAAATATAAAGAATGATAGACATATACTACTACTGAATCATGAGTATTCAGTTTTTAATGTTGTATTGTCATGAATCCTTTACGTGTCAACTCACAAAATAACTCACAAATCAGCAAGCATTGCTTAATATTTACTCTCGGAGTCAAGTCAAACACACTTGAACATTCGGTCAGAAAAGAGACTATGTGATAAAAATAATTAGGCACGAAATATTTAGAAAGTACAAAAAGAGGATTATAAATGACCATGCATCTACCTCAGCATGCATTTACTCTGCTTACTTTCATTGAGGGTGAGTTGAATAAATTGGAAATATTGAGATCAAGCTTAGTGTTTTAGAAGCAGGTGGCAACCATTTCATATTGGGTTTCACTAAGGGAATGAAATTGTTTGTTTAACAGGTTTTTAAATTAAAACCAGTATTCCAATATAGTTTCAGGAGGAAAAACTTATCTCTACAATACAAAAATCAACATATTGAACTCAAATAAATATCAAATGTAATGAGATGGTGTCTTGATATTCATCAAGAATTTAAAAAAATATTAGTTATTCAAATTGTTAACTTGCACTGAGCAATAAAATCCATCATATTTTAAGTACTGAATAAATATTATTTATTTATTTAGGTAGTTAGTTAGATGGTTGTGAGGGTTGAACTCTGGGCCTAGGCGCTGTCCCTCAGCTCTTCAGCCCACAGCTAGTGCTCTAATTCTTGAGCCACTGTGCCACTTCTGGCTTTTTCTGCTTATATGGTGCTGAGGAATTGAATCCAGGGCTTCATGCATGCAAGGCAAGCACTCTACTACTGAGCCACTTTCTCAGTCTTGGATAAATTTTTAAATAACTGTAGCCAAAAACATTTTCTTCTCAAGAGTGATATTAATATCCTGACAGTTTGAAAAGAAAATACTAGTTGCAGTATATTTGGACAAATATACTAGCTTCCTACCTATCAAATTATCAGAGGATTAAAAAGTATTGGATATATTCATAGCATAACCTATTATCCTATTTGAAATCTCTTTTTCCTTGATATTAATGATGCTGGTCCCTATTCTCCTTCTGTTCCTCTGCCATAAATTCTGATCATTCATTGCATCTTCTTGAAGTCAGTTCTTCTGATTGCGGGTAACCATCAGCTAGAACAACACAGGATGGAATTTAAAAGGATTTTTGTTGTTGTTGTTGTTTTGGTTGATCATGAGGCTTGAACTCTGGGCCTGGGCACTATCCCTCAGCTCTTCAGCTCAAAGTGAGCAGTCTACCACTTGAGCCACAGCACCACTTCCCAGGATGGAACTTAACTGTCTAAGTTGGAATTCATGTACTGATCATTAAAATGTCAAGATTTTCACTTTTTATTGATTAATGAATTTTAAAGTAGTACTTGATGAATGTGATTTTTGGAAGACTATTCAAGGAAAGCAATAAGAATAGAATTAATAGTTCTGTTTTGTTAAATGCATCTCATATTTTAAGTTATTATCAGCTCATAAATGGTGGTATCTTGAAGGACCAGAATTCTTGCTATACATCTTTTTTCTTCTCTTACTGTCTACTTCCATCATTTTGTCCTCTATGCAACAATGTTTTATCTGTTCTCCAAATACTGAAAATTATTCCAATCTATTTTATCTCAGTTCTAACATATTTAATGAGTACTCCAAAGTAATCAATTTCTAACCTAAATTTACTTTGCAAATCCCTTACTCATACTTTTTTGTGTTAGATTGTCTTTTCATCTTTTATATGGCTAACGAAGTTGCCTCTGCCAGAATTTTTTTTGTCAGTTTTGGCTGATTTTGCGCCTTATATCTCACAGACAATCACACAATTTTCCAATTTTAAATAACAGTCATATTCTATTTCCCCCCTTGATGTTTCAGATTTTGACATAATCAATTCAATTTCTTCATGTAACAGCTATAATATTCTGTATTTAGACTTACTTTCTCCCTACCAAGAAACTATTGCAATCTTTGTCACATATGAATCTTCTGGTATTCTCCTGCACAAATCCATTGACTTGCATAAGACTGGTCATTCAAATAATTAATAACAAAAAATAGATTAATTATATCTAGTTCATACTAGCATGAAATAGTTTAGGCCATTTTCCATAACAAAATGAATCCAAAAGATAAAACAATTGAAGCAGCTAATACTTGTACTGAAAATGTTTAATTTTTTATTATCTTTAAGTGGTGTTTAGAATACAATTCATCTCCATCAATGTTATTCTTTTCAATATTTTCACCCACCTCTCCCAACTCTCCCCTTCATTCACTTTTCTTAATTTTGTAGGATATAGATTAAAGTATTTTTGCCATTTAACAAAGCAGTTTATGTATACAATGCATCTCGATCTGTGTCATCCCTTTAACATCTCCTTTCCCTTCTTTGTTTTTCTTAATTTTGTGGTATATGGATGAATTCTTGACTACATTATCCTCACTTACTCCTTCTTTTGTTTATCCCTTTCCTCTTGCCTCCATTCATTGGCAAATACCTATTTCTTGGTACTTACTTTTATTGGGCTTTACTGATTTTTTTAATGATGCAAAATAACACTAGTGGTGATGTTTGACATGAACTGTTAAGAAATTAGAAAATATTCAGCGAATATTAGGCTAATTCCTCTGGAAAAATTACAGCGAAACTTAGTGGCATAAGCTATGATTTAATAGAGTCATCATTTGTGTGTCAAGAAATTTTGACTTGTACACTGGCAGTTGGTGCTGTCTTTTGGTATTTAACTATTAAACTTTTTTTTTTTGATCAGTCCTGTGACTTGAACTCTGGGCCTGGGTCCTGTTCCTGACCTATTTAGCACAAGGCAAGTGCTCTACCACTTTAGCCACAGTGCCACTAAAGGTTTTCTGGTGGTTAATTGGAGATACGTCTCAAGACTTTCTTTCCTGAGATGGCTTTGAATGGTGATCCTCAGATCTGTGCCCAGCCTCAGCTCAAACTTTCACTTGTGAGAATGTCTATAACATCTTTCTAGATGGGTGTTTTGTGTTTCTAAGAGCATGGCTGAATTGTAAATCCACTAAGATGACAGCAATAAAGATGGAGATAGAGGAAGAGTTTGGATTAGTAACAGAGACAGAGGGGATACAAGAGAATGGAGAGAAATTGAACAGAATAAGATAGAGAGTCAATTCTTTTTCTGCAGAGTCAGAAGACATTCTCAGGTCTTATGTGCCATGTCCTACTGGTTATAGAATTCGTATATTCATACTTAGAATAAAATAAAAATAACATTTATCTTAATGGTAGGAAAGTTGTCAGATATACAAGAATAGTTTTTGGAACTATTTGTAGTCTGACAGAGTATTTCAAACATCTGGAATTGTTCAAGCACAGCGTGCAAAAAGCTGTGAAGATGATATAAAGCAAAAGGTCCCACTGATTTCATTTTGCAGGTAATGACGGAATACTGATGAATTTCATGTGGGAGAATAAAAGTATTAGTGTGGTAAAATGGAAGAAATTATTGTGAAAATTATACCTCGAATATGACAAGGGCCATTGTTCCTCTCTGAAGCATGATTAGATTTTACATTGGTTCGTTTTGTCTAATCACAACTTCTTTAAGATGCAGGACCAGCTAACACAGTTTCTCACTGTTTTTAGCATTCACTTATTTATATTTGAATCCTTATCACTCTTATCACAGATGCATTTTATCACAGATCCACTTTCCTTTCCTTGCTCAGCTAGAAGGTAATATCTAGTATAATGGCCTTAAAACTCTATTTCAAATTTTTGTCCAATTTTTACTGCAATGTTTAAACATGATATATTATCTCTCAATGGGAATTGTAGAATATCTTAATGTAGTATAAAAGTAGCATAAAATATGTGGTTTTTACCAACTTGTTGGAAAAATGGAGGACTCATAATCTGATACCCAGACAGAAATGATATGAAGTGTTCTCTATGTTAGAAATAGCTAGATTACTCATACAAATCAATACTCCAAATATAACTTGCTACATGTTTTTGCTTTTTAAATTTAGGCTTTGTGATCAGTATCTATTTAACTTCTGAACTGTCATTGATTCTGCTTCTGGTTGATGTGACTCCAGGAGGTTTTGTGTGAACTTTCATGCATTTATAATTTATTCAATGCTGAACAATTTATGTTTCTACAAGTAAGCATCTACTCCATCCTCCTTAAAACATAGATGGTTTTAGAGTTTGTAACATAATTTGTAGGACAAACTTTGCAAATAAAGTTATCTTTCAGGCTAGTATAAAATGGCAGAGAGAACTACATTTTAGTGTAAGAACTCATTAGGTTTTTCTATTATGCCAATCAAGTCATAACTTTTATTTTTAGTGTTTGCTTATTTATTTATTTATTTGGGTGGGTCGTGGGGCTTGAACTCTGGGCCTGGGCGCTGTCCATGCACTCTTCAGCTCAAGGCAAGTGTTCTACCACTTGAGCCACAGCACCACTTCCGGTTTTCGAGTGGTTTATTGGAGATAAGAGTCTCACAGACTTTCATGCCCGGGCTAGCTTTGAACCGCGATCCTCAGATCTCAGCCTCCTGAGTAGCTAGGATTACAGGCGTGAGCCACCAGCGCCCTGCTAAGTATTTATTTTTTTCACAGTTTGTTATTTTTTTCTTTTTTTTCCTTCTATTCCTCTCCCCGCCCCACCCTCCTGAACCACACTCCAAAATTGGAAAGTTCGTTTTTTCGACATAACGTCTTGTACATATTGTAGTAATGGGTCCACCTATTTAAACAATTTGTTTTTTCCCTTTCCCTCCCCAAATTATACCAATATCAAATACAGTGAAAATAAAGGTTATACTGTGAGGGAGAGACATACAAAGCAACAAAGAAATCATCTTACAAATATGTTGGAAACAATAGCAAGAAAGAACAAACATTTGAGTCCTTATCTTGGGGTTCATTTCGTCTAACATCAACTTATCTGACCGTTTCTGCTTGTCTCAAACATCTACTAGTTATTGCAAATAAGGGAAACCATGGGACATAGGTTTCTTTGGGCCTGACTTACTTCATTAATATAATTTTTTCCAAGTCTTTCCATTTCCTACAAATGAGGCAATGTCATTCTTTCTGATGGAGACACCCCAGGTAGGATGACTATAATCAAGAATTCTAATAACAACAGATACTGGAAGCGATGTGGACAGAAGGGAACCTTACTGCATTGTTGGTGGGAGTGTAAACTTGTTCATCCACTTTGGAAAGCAGCATGGAGGTTCCTCAAAAGACTCCACATAGACCTCCTCTATGACCCAGCAGTCCCACTTTTGGGCATTTACACGAATGATCACAAACAAGACCATACTAAAGCTACCAGCACAATTATGTTTATTGCAGCACAATTATGTTTATTTAGAATAGCTAAGATATGGAACCAACCCAGATACCCCTCAGTAGATGAATGGATCAAGAAAATGTGTATATATATATATATATATACACAATAGAATTCTATGACTCCATTAGAAAGAATAGCATTGCCCCATTTGTTAGGAAATGGAAAGACTTGTAGTATTTATATATTAAAAAAAAAAAAGATTTCTCATGGCTTGCTTTTGGAATACATATCTACATCTTTTTATAATTTCATTTATTTGTTCTTAAGTATTTTGCCTTTGATTGATATTCTTTATTTGTTTTCTATGTCTAGATTAGTCTAAAGTTTATTTAGAAGTATGCTTTTTAATTTCCAGCACAAGGAGGATGCTGTGACTCTTCAATACAATATGTTCAAAGCACTTGCTCTTCAAATTTTCAATATTTTGTTGTTGATATTTACTTTGTGATCCAGCATATTGTAAAGTTTTGTTTTCCTTGGCTTGGAAAGAAAAATTAGTATTCAGGAGTTAACAGTACTATGTTATACAACCCTATTAGCTCATATTTTTTAAAAGCATTGACAAAAGATTCAATATTATAACTAATAGCAATATGATTTTATTTCAGATCTGCAAGGGATGTTTTGAAGTCTCACTATCATGCCAATCTGGAAAAACCACTTAAATATTTTGTTAATTATTCGTCAAACATTTTTTGTGTTATTATTAGGTTGAAAAATTACATTAAAATCACAGTAATTTACACATAAATTTCTTGTTTATCCCTAACTTTGCAAGGAATACATTTTGTTACCTGTCACTACAGAGGTAGACAAACATCTTATGGGAATGGTGTGTGTGTGTGTGTGTGTGTGTGTGTGTGTGTGTGTGTGTGTGTGTGTGTGTGTGTGTGTGTGTGTGTGTGTGTGTGTGCCAGTCCTGGGACTTAAATTCAGGGCCTGGGAAATCTCCCTGAGTTATTCTGTTCAGGGCTAGAGATCTACTACTTGAGCCACAGTTCCAAGTCTGACTTTTTTGATGCTTAATTGGAGATAAGAATCTCATGTTTTTTCCTGCCTTGGCTGGCTTCCAATTGCAATCTTCAAATCTCAGCCTCCTGAATAGTTAGAATTACAGGAGTGTGCCTTCAGTACTGGTGTCAAATAACTCTTTTAAGTGGTTAGACTCACTATGTCTGAATCTGCCTATTTCTTTATTACTGATTCAATTATTAGCTTGTTATCTTTTTTTGTACTTATCAATCTTCTTTCTCATAACAGATTGTCTACTTTTAAACGTAAAGTGATATTAGAGTGAATGGGAACATTTTCTTATTAACCATCCTGTGTGAAAGTTTTACAGTTTTTTAACCCATTCAATATACACTACAATAGCTGGGTACTGGTGGCTCACACCTGTAATCCTAGTTACTCAGGAGGCTGAGATCTGAGGATCATGGTACAAAGACTGCTCAGGTAGGACAATCTATGAGAATCTTATCTCCAATTAACTACCAGAAAACCAGAAGTGGTGCTGTTGCTCAAGTGGTAGAGTGCTTGCCTTGAGCTGAAGAGTGTAAGGATAGTATCCAGGCTCAGAGTTCAAGACGCATGACTAAAAAACAAAACAAAACAAAACAAAAAACCCTACAATAGTAGTTCTCTTAGATCTCTAAGAGGGAATTTGTTTCATATTTTTTCCATATCATCCTAGATTATGTAAGGCAATAAAGCAACACTACAGGCAGTAGTGCCATCAGCTGACTAAAGGTATTGCTAGTAATCGAGTTTCTGGTGTCTCTTCTTAGCTCTAATCAGGTTTGTTTTTATAACATGTTTATTTTCTGATATATAGTTTTTATTCATTAACTTGGAATTTTTATGATCTCTCCAGAACTTTTACTAACTCTAGTTTTACTAGCCATTCATGGCTATCCCAGACAATAATCCATAAATCCATTCAAATCCCAGCTTTTGAAAAATAGTGTGTTGACTACTATCCTGGCCTAATAAACATATGGGCCATTTAAGTTTTAAAACCAAGATATTTTCTTGAACTTCATTTTCTCATCATAATCTTCTTTATTTTCCTTAAATTACTTAGTTCACAAAATGCTAACTGGTACAATTCATCTAGATTAAAAATTTGTTGGCAGAACTTTTTATATAATAATTTTTCATTATCCATTCAGTGACCAATCAAAGAAAGGTTGGACAAATGGGATTACATGAAATTGATATTGTTAACTTTATTTTTGTTTTTCCTGTACAGAATGCCATTAACTATCTTGACCTTTTAAGAAAAACAATTTTCATTAAATCAATTTTCTCAATATAAATTCTTTTTTAACATAAAATATAGTATTTTATTACTTAATAAAATATCCAAATAACATAGTTTTATATGCATATAGCATATGCATATATATATATACAGCATATGTTATGTGTTATAGGCACATGTAATTGTTCTTCTATTTTTATTTTTACTTTTATTGTGAAAATACTGTACAGAGGGGTTACAATTACATGGGCAAGGTAATGAGTATATTTCCTATTCAAGTTTCATTGAATTCCTTTGCTCAGATGTTTCTTTGTTTGCTTGCTTTAGACTTAAGGTGTTTTTCTTCATTTAATAATATGTTTCTTCATTTAATAATTACTGATTTTAGAAACATTCATTTTGGGTTATAATTTCATTCTCAGGATGCTGTTAATTACATATTTCAAGTCTGAATAATTTTATATTGATGTTCATGAAATGTTTTGAGCATTCAATGATATTTTAGTCTTTCTTATATTAGCTTAGTTTAATATCATGTCAACTGAAAAGTATGTTATATTGTCTGTATTCTTTGTTATTTAGATTTATGAGAGAATCTGGTCTAATGTGGTAAATGTGCCATGTGACCTCCAGAAGAATGTATATTCTCTTAGCTCTTTGTTATAATATTAATTATATATCAGGTAGATCAAGTTTATTGACAGTGCTGTTAGGTTAACTATTTTTTATGGATTTCCTGTATCTTTATGGATTTCCTGACTGCTAGATTTGTCAATTATATAAATAAAAAAGAATATAGTAGCTCCTAACTGAAACGGTAGACTTGTCTGTTTTTCTTCCCAATTCTATCCATCATTGGGCATTATTTAGTTGCTCTTGTTAGTTCATATCAATTCATGATATACAATTTTTGAGATTTTATGTATTTATATAAATGTACTGTGTCTTTGTCTTATATAATTGGTACGGCTCCAAATTCAGCATTTCCTAAACTATCTATCTGTCTGTCTGTCTGTCTATCCATCTATCTATCTATCTATCTATCTATCTATCTATCTATCTATCTGTCTATCTATCTATCTATCTATCTATCTATCTATCTATCTATCTATCTATCTATCTATCTATCTATCTATCTATCTATCTATCTATCTATCTATCTATCTATCTATCTATCTATCTATCTATCTACCTGTCTGTCTGCCTGCCTATCTATCTATCTATCTATCTATCCATCTATCTATCTATCTATCTATGTATCATCTATCTATCGGGCTGAGTGTATGCATGTATTTATGCTTGCTTTCTTTTCACTACCAAAGATAAAGTGTATAATTCTGAATCTTTTTCCATTCCAACTAGCTGTTTCTTTAGTATTGGTATATTGTAAAAAACACGGCTGGATTTTTTTTCACAATTCTTTCTGACAACCTCTATCTTTCTGTTGGTATAGTTTTATTCTACCCTTACTTAAATGGTTACTAACATGAATGAATGAATATTTTTATACTCCTGTGTTTTTAAGATATTGTCTATGTTTTCTACTCATTGTCTTCTCTGTATTAATTGGGAATTTCTATTCTTCATTCTACCTTCTCTTTTATTATATCTATTATATTGTCTAAAACATCCATTATTACTTGAGTGTCCAATCAATAGTCTTGATTAATCTTATATTTAGTTAAATATAATTATGCTGTAGTGCTTTCTAGGTAATATAAGCACATTATAATATAATGTCTACAAATTTCTCCCTTTAAGTCAAGCATCTTAATAATTTTATGTTTGAAATTATTATATATTAGACAAAGTAAGAATAAAAACAATAAAATATGCTACTGTACCTTCATAAATTCCTACTCTCATATTCTTCCTTTACTTATATAGAATTACACTCCTGACAAATATATTTCCACTGACAAAAGAATTTTATCTAGAAGAAATGTGAATTTCTTGACTCATTTCTTTATCTTCAAAACCAAAATTCTTGAATCACTCTATATGTAATCAGAAACACTTCTCTCAAATAGAGAATTGTTCTTTGCTGTCAGGTACTCTTATGTTGAAACTGAGTCACATTTCTAAAATACATTTTGCCGCTGAAAACAATGTATTGACCAAAGCCAGAAATTATAGTCATGTGTTCCCATTGTTACATTATTTATACATAGTTTATCATTAGATCATAATGAATTTGAAATAATCCTTGCCAAAAAGTTAAATCAATAACATGTTGTTTTTCTTAGCTGATTCACAAAGATTAGTCATCACCACACAAGTTAAAATGGTTTAGTCAGCCACATGCTGGTAGCTCACACCTGTAATCCTAGCTACTAAAGACGATGAGATCTAAGGATCACAGTTCGAAGCCAGCCTGGACAAGGAAGTTTGTTAGACTTTCTTAGACACTCTTGTGTCCAAGTACTCACCAGAAAAGCAGAAGTGGAGTTGTGACTCAAGTGGTAGAACAGTAACCTTAAAAGCAAAAAGAGTCAGGGACAGTGCTCAGATCCAGAGTTCAAGCCTCATGAGATTTAAAAAAATGGGTTAGACAGGGAGGGGGGAGGTTGAAAGCATTTTACATATAAAAATTTACATGCAAGACATTTACCAAATAATTTCCTATCCACCAGTAAGGGGAACCAACTAACACGTACTTCTCATCTAATATCGTGGGATGATTCAATATTTCAAAGAAATTATTCAGCAAAGAGCTCCTATATTGTAAATTAGTTTCAGAACTCTGAAAGTGTGAGCAATTCGGTTATACATTAAACAAAACTCATATGTTGTTATAACAAAGTATACTGAGGGAGATTGAATGTGAACATGGTAAAAAGAAGTAAACTAAGTTCAAGAGATTTCTTTGAGTAATATTACACATTAGAGATGTATGACAGCTCTGTATACGGGGTGAAGATTTAATGAGAAGATGAAATTGTCAGTTAGGATAAAATAACTGATTTTAAACTTGTAGATCAAAGAGACAATTTCTTTCATAAGAAACTTTCTAACCTAGCCAATTATAACAATCAATATTTCAAGCCAAAACCCCCTCACATATATTATAAAACAGGTTCTGTTCATCAATTGCCATTACAGTATTGACAACAGGTAATTTAGTACCAACTTGCAAAATTTTTATAGTCATTTCACATGAATTTACAAATTTAAACTCAGAATGCTGAACAAACTTCATTAAATGTAAACCAAGAGAATAGGTGTAACCATTAAAGTGTACTTAAAAATTTTTGAACAGCATATCAGAAAGAGATACACAATAGTTTCCTTGATGTGGTCTCAGACATACGATCTCTGCCATCAGTGTATAAAATATGAAGGTTGCAGCTGTATTACCTTCTCAACAAATTCAGTGGCCATGGTCATAGGACTGATCATATAAACCAATGTAATTGGATTACTAACCTATTCATAGCTAGAGAGCGGGCAAAACAAGGGTATAGTACCAAAAAAGTCCTTTATTAACAACTTCCAACCCTGTTTTTGATGGTTAATTGGAAGTAGAGTGTTAGGACTTTTCCTTGGACTGGCTTCACTTTGTGACCCTTTCGATATGAGACTCCTAATACGTGGGAAAGATTAAGTACAAAGGCACCTGAACCTGGCTAGTTTCTTTTATATTCCACCAATACAAATGTATCCATTTATGGTACATAATGTGATGTTTCAATACATTATAAAATTATCAAAAGAGACAAATCATAAGATTTGCTTCACCAATATTTATTATTTCTTTGTAGTTGCGAACATTTAAAACTCTTTGGCTAACTGAAATATACAAACTTTATTAAATAAAGCCAATTGTATACAGAATAACACCAGGATTTATTCCTTAGATGAAACTTTATTTTTTTTCATTGTGCAATTTCTTTCTTTCTTTTTTCTGCCTCAACTCTCTATCACCTCTGGAAACTACTCCTCTGTTCTCATTTTAGCCAAACACTGACGAAAGATAAACAGAGTATGCTAAGGGAATGCTGTAATAGCTCTTCTGAGGGTGCAAGGGGGGAGGGGGGAAGGGGGGGAAGGAGAAGGATTGGGATGGGGGGGAGGGGGGAGGCTGGGAAGGGTTGTGAAGGGTAAACCAAAGGAGGAGGCTGCAATGCTTGGTAAGAAATGTACGCATTATCCTGCCCATGTAATTGTAACCCCTTTGTACAGTATGTTCACAAATAAAATAAAATTAAATTAAAAAAAAAAAAGATGTACAACAAAGCCTGGCTTGTGAAACTTAACCCCTTAACTATGTTCTCTCCTTCTTCTTCTAGCTTTCCACTTTTGGTTCTCTTCTAATAAAATATAATTTGGATAAAAAAACAAAGAATAAGTTAGAATTAATTGGAAAAATGTATTAGAAGTTGTAGAAGGAAAAAATCCAATAAGAGCATTTACAAAGGAATATATTCAAATATAACTTGAGGAGGGCAAGATAACTACTAGGAATGACAGAGGTTATACAACTCATTTATATGGGAGTTAGAACATGAAGGATCCCACACACTAGAAATCAAAATTTGAACCAAGAGGGCAAGCCTTTTATATTAGGAACAGCTTCATGTCTCACGTTAGTATTCTTGAAATAACATAACCTTTATTTATGTTGTTATGCGTTTGGAAAATTTCCTTAATTTGCTGTGTTTTTTACTGTGATAAATTCATTTTTATGGCTTTTTATTTTATTTTATTTTATTTTTTTAAATTTTATTTTATTTTATTTGAGAACATACTGTACAGAGGGGTTACAATTACATGGGCAGGATAATGCATACATTTCTTACCAAGCATTGCAGCCTTCTCCTTTGTTTACCCTTCACCTCCCTTCCCAGCAACCCCCCTCCCCCCCACCCAATCATACCCCCACTCCCCCCCCACACCGACATTGTAAAGCTGGTTTTGACATGACATTTTGTACTTCTCATTGTTGCAACAGGTCCACCTGAATCCTTAAATGACTTGTTTGTCCCCGTCTCCTCTACATGTTATACTGACATCAAATATAGTGAAAGCAGGGGGTTACACTGTGGGGGAGGGACATACAAAGCAACAAAGAAATAATCTTATAAATGCTTTAGAAACACATGCATGAAAGAAACAAAAACATTAAAATACATATTTGAGGGTTCGTTTTCCTAACATCACATTATCTGACTTTTTCCGCTTGGCTCATACCTATACTAGATATTGCAAATAAGGGAAACCATGGGACCTATGTTTCTTTGGGCCTGGCTTACTTCACTTAATGTAATTTTTTCCAAGCCTTTCCATTTCCTAACAACTGGGGAAATGTCATTCTTTCTGATGGAGGCATAGAATTCCATTGTGTATATATACCACATTTTCTTGATCCATTCATCTACTGAGGGGCATCTGGGTTGGTTCCATATCTTAGCTATGGTAAATAATGCTGCAATAAACATAGTTGTGCTGGTAGCTTTAGTGTGGTCTTTTTTGTAAACATTAGGGTAAATGCCCAAAAGTGGGATTGCTGGGTGATAGGGGAGTTCTATGTGAAGTCTTTTGAGGAACCTCCATACTGCTTTCCAAAGTGGTTGAACAAGTTAACATTCCCACCAACAATGAAGTAAGGTTCCTTTCTGTCCACATCCCCTCCAGCATCTGTTGTTGTTAGAGTTCTTGATTTTTGCTGTTCTAACTGGAGTGAGGTGATATCTCAATGTTGTTTTGATTTGCATTTCTTTTATGGCTAGGGATGTTGAACATTTCTTCATGTGTCTATTGGCCATCCTTCTTTCTTCTTCAGAGAAGCTTCTCTTTAAGTCTTTCGCCCACTTACTTATTGGGCAGTTGTTTCTTTGAGGATTTGTAGTTGGGGGGTTTAATTTTTTGAGTTCCAAGTATATTTTAGATATGAGACCCTTGTCTGTTGTATGGCTAGTAAAGATCTTCTCCCAATCCGTGGGCTTTCTATTGATCTTGCTAGCTATGTCATTTGCCATGCAGAAGCTCTGTAACCTTATGCAATCCCATTTGTCCAAGCTTTCTTTGATTTGTTGTGTTTCCGGGTCTCTTTTCAGAAAATTTCGGCCTGAGCCAAGGAGACCAAGGGTTTCTCCTATTCCATCCTGTAATGTTTTCAGAGTGTCTGCTTTGAGTTCAAGGTCTTTGATCCATTTGGAATTGATTCTGGTGCAGGGTGATATATAAGGATCTAGCTTTAGTTTTCTACATGTAGTTAACCAGTTTTGCCAGCACCATTTACTGAAGAGGCTGTCTGTCTTCCATTCTATTGTTTTAGCTCCCTTATCGAAGATTAGATGGCTATAGGTCTGTAGGTTCATTTCTGGGTTTTCAATTCTATTCCATTGGTCCTGAGGTCTGTTCTTATGCCAATACCAAGCTGTTTTGATTACTATGGCTTTATAGTAGAGTTTGAAATTTGGTACTGATATTCCTCCAGCAGTGTTCTTTCCGTTGAGGAGCGTTTTTGCTATTCGGGGTCTTTTATTGTTCCATATGAATTTTTGGATTGCCTCTTCTATTTCCTTGAAGAATGCAGTTGGAAATTTGATAGGTATTGCGGTGAATTTGTAGATAGCCTTGGGAAGTATTGCCCTTTTCACGTTGTTAATCTTTCCAATCCAGGAGCATGGGAGGTTTTGCCATTTTTTAAGTTCTGTGTTGATTTCCTTTTTCAAGATTTTAAATTTTTCATCATAGAGGTCCTTCACTTCTTTAGTTAAGTTAATTCCTAGGTATTTTATTATTTGTGGGGCTATTACAAATGAAGTTGCTTTTCTAATTTTAGCCACACATTTCTCATTGTTGGCATACAGAAAAGCCATTGATTTTGGGGGGTTAATTTTATAACCTGTTACTTTGCCAAAGTTTTGAATCAGCTTGAGTAGTTTGGGAGTGGAGTCTATGGGATTCTTTAAATATAAGATCATGTCATCTGCAAAGAGGGAGAATTTTATTTCTTCTTTCCCTATTTGGATCCCCTTTATGTCTGCATCTTGTCTTATTGCTGTAGCTAGGCATTCTAATACTAGATTGAAGAGAAGTGGAGAGAGTGGGCATCCTTGTCTTGTTCCTGAGTTAAGAGGAAATGGCTTTAGTTTTTCACCATTGAGTATAATGCTGGCTGTAGGTTTGTCATATACAGCCTTTATTGTATTGAGGAATGTTCCATGGATTCCTAATTCTTCCAAAACCTTCATCATAAAGGGGTGTTGGATCTTGTCGAATACTTTTTCTGCATCTATTGAGATAACCATGTGGTTCTTATTCTTGCTCCTGTTGATGTGATGAATAATATTAATTGATTTGCGTATATTGAACCAGCTTTGCATCCCTGAAATGAATCCTGTTTGATCGTGGTGTATGATTTTTTGGATGAATTGTTGAAGTCGGTTGGCCAAAATTTTGTTGAGAAGTTTTGCATCAATGTTCATCAAAGAAATGGGTCTATAGTTCTCTTTCTTTGATGAGTCCCTGCCTGGTTTTGGGATGAGGTTTATGATGGCTTCATAGAATGTGTTCAGTAGTGAGCTTTCTCTTTCAATTTCATTGAAGAGTTGGAGGAGAATTGGTGTGAGCTCTGCTTTGAAGGCCTTGTAAAATTCCGCTGTAAAACCATCTGGTCCTGGACTTTTCTTAGCTGGGAGGTCTCTTATTGCTGTTTCTATTTCAATGCTTGATATGGGCCTGTTAAGATCGTTTACCTCATCTTGGTTTAGTTTTGGCATGTCAATATTTGCTAGGAAGAGGTCCATTTCTGTCAAGTTCTCAAACTTATTAGCATAAAGTTTTGAGAAGTATTCCCTTATAATGTTCTGTATCTTGGTTGTTTCGTGGTGATGTTTCCATTCTCATCTCTGAGTTTATTAATTTGGGTGTGTTCTCTTCTTTTTCTGAAAAGATTTGCTAAGGGTCTGTCAATTTTGTTAAGTTTTTCGAAGAACCAACTCTTTGTTTTGTTGATTCTTTCTATAGTTTTTTTGGATTCTAATTCATTTAATTCTGATTTAATTTTGATTATTTCTTTCTGTCTACTGGATTGGAGTTTATATTGCTGCTCTTTTTCAAGGAGGTTTAGATGTGTCATTAAATTGTTAGTTTCAGATCTCTCCAATTTGTTGATGTAGGAGCTCAGAGCTATAAACTTGCCTCTGAGTACTGCCTTTGCTGTGTCCCAGAAGAGCTGGTATTTTGTGTGTTCATTTTTGTTGAATAGCATGAACATTTGAATTTCCTTTCTACTCTCTTCAATGACCCACTCATGATTCAGCAGTGTGTTGTTCAGCCTCCATGTGATACCGGACTTTCTTTGGTGGCTTTTGGTTTTGAGTTCTAATTTTATTCCCTTGTGTACAGAGAGAATGCAAGGTATAACATCAATGTTTCTGAATTTAGACAAATTTGCTTTGTGGCCTAAAATGTGGTCTATTTTAGAAAACGTTCAATGTGCTGCTGAGAAAAACGTGTATTCTGATGCTGCTGGGTGAAATGTTCGGTAGATGTCTGTTAAGTCTAGTTGATCTATGCAGCTGTTTAGATATGCGGTTTCTCTGTTGAGTTTTTGCCAAGTTGATCTATCTATTGGGAAGAGTGGTGTGTTAAAATCCCCAACAATTAATGTCTTTGGATCTATATGGGATTTGAGGGAAAGTAGTGTTTCTTTGATAAATTTGGGTGCTCCATTGTTTGGTGAATAGATATTTAGAATTGTAATATCCTCCTGAAGGAGTGATCCTTTAATTAGTATGTAGCGACCTTCTTTATCTCTTCTCACGAATTTTAATTTGAAGTCTATTTTATCTGATATTAAGATTGCAACTCCCGCCTGTTTATGGGGGTCGTTTGCTTGGTAGATTTTGTTCCAGCCTTTAACATTGAAAATGTGTTTGTTTTTACGGGCAAGATGTGACTCCTGAAGTCAGCAGATAGAAGGGTCTTGTTTTTAATCCAACTAGACAGTCTATGTCGCTTAATTGGAGAGTTAAGTCCATTACATTAAGAGATAGGACTGAGAGGTATTTGGGAGTTCCTGCCATGTTATCTACCTTCTTGGGGGCTGCGAAAACTGGGTTCTTCCTCTGGTTCTTGGATTCTCAGTTTGGGTGCAGTTTCTTGGCCTTTATTGCGGTTTTGTTGGTTTTCTATGTGTAGGACATCTTTAAGAATCTTTTTAGGGCTGGTTTGGTGGAGATGTATTGTTTCAATTTTTCTTTGCTATGGAAGGTTTTTATTTGGCCTTCAGTTATGAAGGAGAGTTTAGCTGGGTACAGTATTCTTGGTTGATAGTTGTTTGTTTTTAGGGCATGGCATACATCATTCCAGGCTCTTCTTGCTTCGATTGTCTCTGCTGAGAAATCTGAGGTGATTCTAATTGGTTTCCCTTTATAGGTGATTACCCTTTTCTCCTTGACAGCTTTAAGGATCTTTTCATTGTTCTGAGTTGATCCTGTGTGGATTATAATGTGGCAGTGGGATGTCCTATTCTGGTCTGGTCTATTTGGGGTTCTAAAGGCTTCTTGTATCTGGACAGGCCTATCTTTTTGCATGTTTGGGAAGTTCTCTGCTAGGATCCTGTTAAACAAATTTCCTAGACCATTAACTTCTGTTTCTAGCTGCTCCTCTACACCCATTATCCTTAGATTAGGCCTTCTGATGGTGTCTTCCAGGTGTTGGATAGATCTATCATATTTCTTGGACGTGTCTTGGATGGTTGCATGTTCTTTCTCTATAATATCTAGGCTGTCTTCAATCTCTGAGATTCGATCTTCTGCATGGTCTAACCTGCTGTCAAGACTCTCTACTTTGTTTTTTATCTCTTTTCCTTCTAGTTGGTCAGCATTGATGGCTTCAAGTTCTTTGTTGAAACTCTGTTTTAGGTCTTGTATGAATTTCTTTACTTCCTTAATTTGGTGTTCAGTGTTTGTTCTCAAATCACTTAGTTGATTGGTTATGGTTTCTTTGGGCTCCCATTCCTTCTGGTGGGTTCCATTCAGCATTCCCTTTGTGGTCTCCCTGACTTCATTCAGCTCTTTGTTCATGGATTCCATGAATGCCTTTAGAGATCTTTGTGTGTTCTCTACCTGATCTCTCAATTCCTGTATTACTCTTTGATTAGCTTCCTCCCGTTTGTGGGATTGCTGCAGATCTCTTTGAGTGTTCTCAGCCTGCTCACGCCATTCCTCCCTTTCTCTTTGAGTATTCTCAAGTTGTTCATGCAAATCCTGTATCAGTTTTTGAGTAGCTTCCTTACGCTTATGATATTCCTATATAAACTTCTGGGATGCCTCCTCTCTCTCCCTATCATGCTCATACAGAGTCCTTTGTAAGTTGTCAAACTTCTCATTTATCATGTTTGCCAGCAGTGTTTGTAGAGCTATTTGGGAACTCTTCTCTGTATTATTCATTATCTGTTCTAACCCCTGATTATCAAGATTGGGAATTGAGATACCTGAATTTGCCATTTTTCTTTTGTTTTTCCTGCTTACTCTGCCCATTTGAGATGAAGATAGCACTAGTTTTGTGCTAGAACACTATCTTAAGGCAACCATCAACCAAAGTTTGCATTTGTACAGTCAATAGTCTACAGATACAATCTAGTTCAACAGATACATCTATTCGACATCAAACAACTATATGTTAAAGGACTTCGAACCGCAGAGAAGAATTTGGAAAACCAGAAATTATTAGGCTTAGGGAGAGATGTGGTTAAAAAATAGGAATAGATTGGTGTGGGGAGGCACAGGGAGAGTTAACTATGTCCTAATCACAATGCAGGAAATAGGTTGGGTAGGATGCAAGTAGAGAGAGAGAGAAAAAGAAGAAAGGGAAAGGGGAATGAAAAGAGACCAAAAAAAAAAATAGAAACGTAAAAATTAATGTTATTATAGAGTTTAAAAGACCATCTATTTAGAGAGGAATGTGAATATGTTGAGAGAAAGGGAGGGACATAGAGGAGATGTGAAAAACTTTAAAAAAATGCTTAAAATATTATATAGGTATAAAGAGGTAGTACTGCTATTAATGAATTTAAGTCTCAGAGGTTTTGAATTGAGTAATAAGTTTGTGGATTAAGTGTGTACACAATAGGGGATAGGGTCTACTAGTTAACTACGGGTTTATCTGAGGATGTGCAGGACAAGAGTTAAGTCACATAAAGAAGAACAAAAGAGGAGAAGGTGGAAAGGATAGGAAAGTGAGAAGAAAAGATCAGAAGTTCAGTAGAGCTAGACAAAAAACAAAAAGATAATTAAGAATGAAAGAAAAAGAGAAAGAAGACAAGAAAAGAAAGGAAAACACACATTCACGTATTCCTAAAATAAAAATTATAAGAGGAGAAAAAAAAAGTTACTGGAAAACAATTATTTTTTCAGAAGAGGCAAAAATTAAAGATTAATAAAAGTTTTAGAAAAGGAAAAAAAAATTTTATATATATAAGGTAACAAAAAACGAATAAAAAAACAAAACAAAAAATGATAAGAAGAAGAAGAAGAAAAAAAAAGTTCTTTGATTTTTTTTTTTTTTGGGAGGGATGGGAAGAGTCCTGTATCTCCCTTTTGTCTGTAACCAGAGTCTGGTTGGAGTCTCTGGTCAGCTTGAGGTCCTATGGCTTGATTGGTTTCTTAAGTCAGTTTGTTGGAACAGGCAGAAAAAATGCTCTGCTTTACCCAAGATTTTGAGATCCCCCTCCCAGGTTAGTTTACTGGGAGGGTGATCTGCTTTGAGAATCACAAAAGAGGGGGATGCAGTGATGAGGCTAGGTTCTGGGTAGAGTTGAGGCCTTTCAACAAACAGTAGCTTTTCCCTGGGGCTATTTTGTGAAAAAAAACTCACAGCACCCAGCCTGGAGCCATTCTCAGGGTTTCTGTTTTTCAATTGATTGTGGTGGCTGCTAGAGGGAGGGGCAGCCTCTGACTCTGGTTACCAGGTGAGGAGAGCCACTCCAATGGCTGGCGCCTGAGCTGGGTGACTTTTCCTTGGATGGAACTGAGTCTGTGAGGTCACTTCGCCGTTAAGTTCTTGTGACCTGCTAAATGACTCGTTTTATTCCAAGGCCTGAGCTGGAGCTAGCCGCTCCTCCGAGCTTTGTTGGTATCCAAGATGGAGATCACTGGTGCTGGGGGGGGAGGGGTGGCCTTCCGTCCTCTGCTCCCTAATAAGGAGTGAGGAAGTCGGGCTTCTACTCATGCGGAGTCTTGGATCCTGGGTCGTCTCTGGTCTGCACAGTGCAGGATGAAGTTGTCCGCTCCTTGTCGGTTCTTGCTGGTGTTGAGTAGAATCCGCTCATCTGCTGCGTCTGGCTCCTTTGTCCCGGACTGTGTCTCAGGTATGCCCCGTGGTGGTGGTCGTCGCCGCGACCCTGCCGCCGCAGCAGCAGCTGCTGGCAGGCGCTCAGATGTGTCTGCTTGGCTTCCCCTCTCTTGACTAACTCTCTGTCCTGTGATGGCACACTTGGTGTGATTCTCTGGCTTGGGACTGTTCACTGGAACTCTGAAACTGTTTTCTATGCAAGAGCTTGTTCAGATTCCCTTTTATGGCTTTTTAAATGATGAACGTATTTAACATTATGCAATGCCAAAACAAATAATTTACTAGTGACAAATTTTGTATGACTTAGATACGGAGTTGATGTTACATGTGGCTCTAAGAATTTATTTCTTTGTTAGAAGCCTCTTACAAATTTGTGTGTACATGCACCTTGTTATGAAATGGCAGATAAATTAGATACAGAACTGTGCTGCTAAATAAAGTCACTATCCCATTAAACATTGAAAAATACAAAATATGTTAACATGATTTGGGTAACAAAAGTACTACAACTTAAAATTTATTCAATTAGAATTGGAAGCTAGGATATGTGATACATAAATATTGAAAGCTCAGTTTCAAATTTTCATGAACTTTAGTGCATTTGGATTTAATAAACAAAGACATAGATATCTCTTACCCCAATCCTTGGATACTTAAAAACAAAACCTTAGGTACTTAAAAACAATGACCTTTGTAAACACTTCATTAATCTTAAAAATGAAAGTGCCCTGAATAATTTACACATAGTATTAGAAAACAATGTACAAAGAACAATACTAGTTCACCACAATGCAGTTTTATGGAGGAAATTACTTCAGTTTGTATGTATGTATTCATCTGATTTTAAGATGAATACACAATAACTATTACGAATATATCAAAACACAAAAGAACAATAATTTCCTTTCCAAATTTTTACAGTGTTCACCATGTTAAATTAGCATAGAAAAGGAGCATCTAATCATGAATATTTTGAATGTACTTGTAGGTAAAGGAAAACAAAGACATGAGAGATAATTTATGCTTATGCATTTATTTTCATGTTTAAATAAAGTTAAGAAAGTTTTGAATTTAGATCTTACTGCCCCCTCAAATCCAAGTAGTAAAGGCTTTTCCCCAAAGTGGTATTATTGTGGGATGATGGCACCTGGCAGAGGTGAACTCCAATGGGAAGTATATAGGTGATTGGCATCATGTTCTGCAGAGGATAGTGTGACCACAGCTTCTGCCTCTGACTCACTTGCACTCTATGGGAAGAGCAGCTTCACTCTGCCAGACACTTCTGTGTTATGCTGCATTTCCACAGGTCCAAAATAACAAATCAAGTGACAACAGACTGCAGCCTCCAAATGCTAATCCAATTTTTTTGGTCACTTTACAAAAAGTTGCTTAGTTCAGATAATTTTTTAGATTAATAAAAATTTTCCTTATAAAAGAACTTAGAGATTAAGCAGTTTAAATATATGGGTCCACAATTTCCAATTACCTATGTGAATTTATTAGCTTACAGTAATTTAGGTAGTGTCTAAAATGCGAAATACTTTAAAGGGAATGTATCAAATTAGGAATCCATAATGAAAATGGAAAATGCTGGATGACTAAGCTTGTTACAAGCTATATATATATATATATATATATATATATATATATATATATATATATACACATATATATACATATATATGTATATATATATACATATACAAATATATATGTATATACACATATGTGTGTATATATGCATATATACACATGTGTATACATGTATATATAGTGAATGCATATATATGTAGTGTAAGTTTATCATTCACTGTGTCAAACATAAAACTATTGTGATTTTTGACATAATTTAACATAAAATTTGCAATTCTTGAATGTACCATTAGCATACTGTAAAACCATAAAATACAAAGTTGCATAAAATAATTAAAACCTCATGAATGGGACAATGATATTCTCTTATCATTTTTTGTTGGTTTTTTTTTTTTTTTTGCCAGTCCTGGGACTTGAACTTGGGGCCTGAGCAATGTCCCCAAGCTTCTTTTTACTTAAGACTAGCACTGTACAACTTGAGCCACAGAATCACTTCTGGCATCATCTGTTTATGTGGTACTGAGGAATTGAACCCAGGGATTCATGCATGCTAGGCAAGTACTCTACCACTAATCCACATTCCCGGTCCAGCAATGTCATTCTTTCTGATGGCAGCATAGAATTCCATTGTGCATATATACCACTTTTTTGATCCATTCATCTACTGAGGAACATCTGGGTTGATTCCATATCTTTGCTATCGTAAATAATGCTGCAATGAACATGGTTGAGTTGCTAGCTTTAGTGTGGCTTTGCCTAGGAGTGGGATTGCTAGGTCATAGGAAAGTCTATGTTTAGTCTTTTGAGGAACATCCATATACTGTTTTCCTGAGTGGTTGCACCAGTTAGCATTCCACCAACAGTGTAGTAGCACTCCCTTTTGTCTACATCCCTGCCAGCATCTGTTATTATTTGATTTCTTCATAATGGCTATTCTAACTGGGATGAGGTGGAATGTGAATGTAGTCTTTATTTTCATTTATTTTAGAGGTAAAGATGTTGAACATTTGTTCATATGTCTATTGGATATTCTTATTTCCTCTCCAGAGAAGTCTCTTTTTAATTCATTTAATGTCTAGTATATACTTAGCAGAGGCTCATGATGGCTCATTAGTGATGATGCTTATTGAAATGAACTTCAAGTAATAGAAACAAGAGATATTTTTATTATACTCTTTGCAGTTATTTCTTTTATCTTTCTTGTGTTTCCTTTGGTTTAATTCCTGTTGTCACTGTTTTGTATTTCTGTACCCTTTATTCTTTATAAAGTATATCTGGTTTGTAGAAGCAAAGGTACCACAGAATGATTAGACAAAGTATGAATCAATTCAAAAGTGATAACTCACTAGACACTATACTGGAAATGTATTTTATGACTTGGAGGTGGGAATTCGAGGTTGAAGTGGGAAAAAATGAGGATAACACTGTTCAAGAAGAAATATACTCATCACCTTACTTATGTAACTGTAACCCCTCTGTAATCACTTTTACAATAAAATTTAAATAAAAAAATAATTAAAACCTTAAATTGATATTTTTAAAAGGAAGTAAAAGAATTAATAGAAATATATCTTTCCACCTCAATGAGCTTATTCTGTATTGGCTTTGTGAGCAATTAGACTTAATTTTAATGATAATTTCACAAATAATATCAAGTTATTGTCTGTGTTTCATATATCCATTTTTATTAAATATCTATTTCTATTTTAAAAGTAAACAAGTTTTGATGTAAAAATAGCTGGTAAATTATATAATATATTCTCAAGTGATATTTCTTAATTAGAAAATTGACTCATATGACATCTATGCTTGTTGAATTTGAATCATAAGTATGTTATTAAATTCATTAACATTTAGGATGTTTACAATTACAGTTCTTAGTTCTTGTCTCTGTTTAGGAGGAAACATTTTGAATTCTTTTAACTCATATATAGGTAAGTAGATAGATAGATAGATAAGATAGGTAGATAGATAGATAGATAGATAGATAGACCAACCAGAGAGATTTGTTGATTTTCTTTTTGCTCTTTTGCTTTATTGTTTTTTTCTTTAGATTACACTGAAGAAAAAACATTTGGCCTTGTGTAATATAGTAAGTGCTCTACAATGAGATACATTTCCAGGCTAAGTGTATTATGAAAATAGTCTTATAATTCAAGTTGAAGGTCCTAAGAAGTATTACGAATTCTAGACTACATAGTTTGAACCTTTTTCCAAAAAAAAGCAAATAAATAAAATCCCACATATAATTAAAATTCTAAGTTGGTAAAATTTTGATGTTTATCTCTTTCAAGCCTTATGACCTAGTTGAACTAAGTGGGTAATAAATTGTACACATTTGAAGAAAATTATACATTTTTTATACATCACCGAAATACAGTCTTTGTGTGCTATTTTCCCAAAATTCTTTCAGATACTACTCCCCACATACAGACTGTACACTCCCAAATTTTAATCTAAACTGATTAAAGTACTTATTTTTAGAGAATGAGTATATTATTTTCATCATTATGTTGTTCCCACATTCTGCTTATTGTAGTCTTCTTTTTTTGGGGGGGGTCTGGTCTTGGGGCCTCAACTCTGG
This sequence comes from Dipodomys spectabilis, assembly GCF_019054845.1. Classification (NCBI taxonomy): domain Eukaryota; kingdom Metazoa; phylum Chordata; class Mammalia; order Rodentia; family Heteromyidae; genus Dipodomys; species Dipodomys spectabilis. Next base: position 2,946,907 of record NW_024870752.1, read on the forward strand.
GTCTGGATGCTGGCTGTCCCTCAGCTCTTCAGCTCAAGGCTAGAGCTTTACTACTTGAGCCACAGCGCCACTTCCGGCTTTTTTCTTTTTGCTTATGTGGTGCTAAGGAATAGAATCCAGGGCCTCAGCCATGCAAGGCAAGCTCTTTACCACTGAGCCACCTTCCCAGCCCTATTATAGGCTTCTTAAAACAAAATCCTCTGATATCACAAATCAAGGCTACATTTGCCCATATTATTGTGTCAATTTACAATCCAACCAAATTCTCCACTCTCTCCATTCTCTAGAATACTATCCTATCCTATCTCTGAACTTTCACTCAGTTTCTCTTCAATTCTTGCCTTGTCTTTAACCAGGTTATCCAGGATTACACAACACTATGTATCTATCTGAAGCAGAATATTTTCCATCCAACTCTTACTCCTTAGCTTAAGGAAAAAGACCCTTGTGATGGATGCCATACTCTCCACTTCCTTCTTAATTCAGAAGCTGGAGTAGGTTCAGGAGATCACTGTTGTGTTTCATAATTAAGCCATTAGATTTTTAATCAGGTTCATTGACTGACTTTCAATCATGGTCTCCCTTTCTGAATATCTAAACCTTTAGTTTGATGTCTTTTGGTCATTATTTTGTTTCTTCACATCTATTAGTCAATCTTAAGTGATTTATGATTTTAGATGTTCTATCCAGCATTTGCATGTGCTACTGAGAAATTCTCTACCAAACATTCTACATCTTTTCCCTCCATTATTCCTCATTTATATTCCAGTAGGAATGTATTGGATATTTGATTATTGGTATCTAAATTATATACAGTAGGTGAAGGGTCAGCTACTACCGTCTTTTTGCATCTCACTTTGTTTTTGCTGGTCATTTCTATGAACCACATGGAAATTTTGATGATTCATTTTTATTGTAATTCCTAATATATTTTCCTTTATATTAACACTCCCCTTTTCTTCTTTCCAACTGGTTTCCTCAATCACAAAAAAATACATGATGATCAAAGTAAAAAAATTTATATAAAATAGTAAAATCAAAACAAAGAATATTCAGTGTTATATTAAAACTTTCACTATCACACACCTGAAAAAAGGCATAAACATAGTTTACCAGTAAAACACTAAAAATTCTCAAACAAAATAAAATGTAAGCCATGATTTCATTTAGTCTCTAAAGTCAGTTGAAAAAAATCAAAGATTAATACAGTTTAACATAAGATTATGATTTTAATGCTTAACTTCATAGTTGACATGTTGATAATTCCTTATTTTTTCTGTTTATGAGTTTATATTAGAATTACATTTAATTCTGTTCTTCATAATAATGTAAATCAGCTTGCAATAAATATTTAGAAAAAAATTCTGTGAGTGGGAAAATACCTACAAGCTTTCAAATAACAATTACAATTGAAATTAATCATTTATATTTGATTTATAACTTTTACTTTACAAATTCTACATAAGTTTTATTTTCTCATGATTTTCCTCAACTAAATGGACAAATAAGTCATGACTTTGTTAAAAATGGACATTTTAATTTGTATGTGTTTTCTGGGGACCAGGTCCTGTATTAGCTTTGCAAGGGTTAATTTTTTAATACTTATGTTCTCATTCTATTTTAAACATCTAATATAACCAGAAGATAACTCCGAATCTTATTTTTGTACATTCTTTATTGTTAAAATGTTGTACAGAGGGGTTACAGTTACATGAGCAAGGTAATGAGTACATTTCCTATTGAAATTGTTGCCTCCTCATTTGTTTTCCCCGTACCATCCTTTCCCTCCCACCTATACAACTTACCCTCTCTAGCCCCCCGCCCCCCCCCCCCCTTCCCCTGGCGAAGTTGTAAAGTTTGTTTTCAAAATAGTGTTCTGTACATCTCATTGTTACACTGGGTCAACCTGTAACCTTATTTAAGAATTTTGTTTTTTTCCTTCGCCTCCACAAATTAGAGATATGTATATACAAAATGCAGGGCACCGACATCAAATACAGTGAAAACAGGGCTTATACCGTGGGGGATGAACATACAAAGCAACAGAAAAAAATCACATCATACATTATAAATATGTTAGAAAGACCAACCTATCAATACTCCAACCTCATTCTTCAATGAAATAGAAGAAGCAATCCAAAAATCCAAAAACATTAAAAACTCGAATAGCAAAAACTATCCTTATCAGAAAGAACAGTGCTGAAGGAATATCAATACCAAATTTCCAACTCTACTACAAAGTCATAGTAATGAAAAACAGCTTTGTACTCATACAAGAACAGACCTGAGGACGGGACTAGAACTGAAGACCTAGATGTGAACCTATAGCCACCTAATCTTCGACGAGGGAGCTAAAAAAATAGAATGGAAGAAAGACAGCCTCTTCAGTAAATGGGGCTGGCAAAATTGGTCAATCATTTGCAGAAAACTAAAGCTAGATCCTTATATATCACCCTGCACCAGAATCAACTCCAAATGGATCAAAGACCTCGGAGTCAAAGCAGACACCCGAAAAACATGCAAGAAAGAATAGGAAAAACCCTAGGTCTCCTTGGCACAGGCAGAAATTTTCTTACCCAGAAACACAGAATCTTATTTTTAAAGGTACTTTCATTTCACATTTATGTACAATTACTACCCATCTCTCTCTCTTATCATAAGTGACCTCGTCATTCTGTTCTTGTCACAGAAAAGCTAGTACAAACTTTGCAATATAGGTCCTTTTCAAAATTAATTTCCAGGCAATCTTTTCAACATGGACTCGGGACTCCAGAAAGACCACCTGAGACCACGACCAATGCAAACAGCAAAAGAGGTTTTTTTTGTTTTTGTTTTTGTTTTTAATGGATAGCCCATGGCTACTATTTTTTTTTTAATTGTGAGACTACCGTACAGAGGAGTTCCAATTACATGTCCCTCCCCCACGGTATAACCCTTGCTTTCACTATATTTGATCTTGGTATAATTTGTGGAGGAGAAGGGCAAAAACAAATCGTTAAACTAGGGATACAGGTGGACCCATTGCAACAATGAGATGTACTAGTGGTTATGTCAAACACGAACTTTACAACTTTGGCGGAGGTGGGAGGAAGGATAGGATGAGGGAGGTAGGGGGAGTATGGGAAGGGATGGGAAGGGGAAACAAAAGGAGTTTTTTATTTACAAGCTGGAGCTTGGTCCTCCGCACCTGGTAACCCGTGATGCTAAGAGGCCCCAGCACAAAATTAGCACAGCTTTTATAACATTTAACAAACAAGTTACATGACAAGTTACACAAGCAGTTACATGATTGGTTAACATTTATAAAAATTGCATAGTCATTTTTTTATTGGCCCATGTATTGAGGTCTGAGTCCACTCTAACCGCGCTGCCCTTTTTCTGAACTATTGGTCCACTTTGACGGTTCGATGGTTGCAAAACCGTTATGTTCTGTTCCTAAAACACTTGGGCAATTGTTCTGTTTCTTAAGGGTGGGCAGGGTTGATGGCAACTGAGAATTGTTTTTTTTTTCCTATCTCTCTCTCTTGGGGTTACTCTGAGGGCAGCCTAGCAGAAGATGGTGGGTTTAATCTCAACTTGGAGTTACTTTGGTCCTTCATTATCACCTGGTATCTAAACTCCTATATAAAATTTATTTGCAAAATTCTTAAACTGAGAATGCACTTTTCAGTGAACTATTTGAAAAGTGGTTTTTATGAGCTTGGTTTGTCTTTGTGATGTTGCCTGGTGTATAACTGAAATATAAAGACTTGAATGTATTAAGATGTGTCAAATTTAGACTACAAGCATCTGTGACGAAGTCACAAAAATTGACCCAGCTAGTATCTCCCAAAGATTTTCTGTGATTCTTGTTTTTTGGTTGTCTTTGTGTTATAACATTCAACATGTTATTTATCCTTTTGATAAATTCCTAAGGACCAATAACTCATAATCATAGGTGCCATATTCTACTTCTTAACTACTATTGTCTTTGGTACTTGTATATAACAAAATTGCAATTTTATTTATTCTCATTTGTTACTTAATTTGTCTGACTTTTTTCTCTTCTTTTATCTTTCAAGTCTCTATTATTTGGGAATTACTGCAAGCTGTTGTTTGTTCCCTGCTCTGTCTAACCTTTCTCTCTCCAGGACAAGAATTTTGCCTATGAAGTCCAGATTTAAATAAACACACACACACACACACACACACACACACACACACACACACACACACACAGAAATACACTCAGAAATTACATAAGGTTCAAATTAACCTATACAACTCTATGTGATATTAACAGTTTTATATTTCATCGGTTTTTGAAATTATATTTAAATTCAGATGATTTCATTATCTGAAGACAATAGGTATACTTCATTAAACATCAAATGTCTACAGAGCCATTTACCTGAGGCCCAGGTAACCATTAGGATTTCTGATTTTGTGTTTTTTTTTTGTTTTGTCAGTCGTGGGGCTTGAACTCTTGGCTTGGGCGCTCTCAGCTCTTCAGCTCAAGGCCAGCGCTTTACCATTTGAGATACAGTGCCACTTCTGGCTTTCTAGTGATTTATTGGAGATAAGTGTCTCACGGACTTTCCTGCCTGGGCTGGCTTTGAACTGTGATCCTCAGATCTCAGCCTCCTGAGTTGCTAGGATTAGAGGCGTGAGCCACCGGCGCCCAGTTGATTTCTGTTTTTATTTTTTTTTATTGTGAAAATACTGTGCAGAGGGGTTACAATTACATGCGCAAGATAATGAGTACATTCTTTATCAAGCATTGTAGCCTTCTCCTTTGATTTCTGTTTTTGTAACTAGTAATTTCCTGTGTCTAGTGGTGATTACAGTAGTATTTCTCCCACTGTTCTCTACCAAAACTTATATTTTCTTCCTCTATCCTTCCATTCCTTCCTTCCTTTCTTTCTCCCTGTCTGCCTGCTTGTCTTTCTTCCTTTCTTCCTTTCTCCCTCCCCCCACTCTCTCTTTTTCTCTCTTGCTTGTTTGCTTGCTTTCCTTCTTTCCTTCTGTCTTTCTCTTTCTTGCTTTCTTGCCTTCTTGCTTTCTTTCTCCTTTCCTTAATTTTGGCATTTACAACTGATTATATTTTGGTGGGGAGAAGGAGAATGAAGAAATATTTCTGAACCACTTCCCAACACACATATTTCACTTGTTCTGAAAAAGTTCTTCTAAGGATTATTCTAAATATAGTTCTTATTTCTTCATCTTATTACATACTACATAGCATTTATTGCTATGAAGCTTATTTTTCATTTATTTTATTGCATGTTTTATCCTTTGAATGTGCCTGTATTTATCATATTTCTTAGGACACACAATTAGACAACAGGCAATCTTCACTTGATTTATTATTTTTTAACATTTTATATTCCCTTTTAATACTAATTTTTAGATAGGATGCCCTATTTGTGCTGAGCCCTACCCAAAGTCAGTTTTTGTGCTTCTAACAAGATTGAGAGGATTTACACAATATTGCTGAAGCCATTCTGAAATGACTTCATGTGGCTCATCACCAAACTCAAATATAGTTTCTTTCTTTTATCATGTGGCAGAATGCAACTCATATTTTATTTAAGAACCACCAGTCTCTATGTTGTAAGTCAGAATTCTTTAGTTTTCACACAAGATTGACTTAGATTTCATGCAAGATTGTCTTTTTATGCCAGTTTCATACATCACTCAGCCTGAGATACTATTAGTTACATCAGATGACAAAGCAGTCATAAATGTTGGAGCATCCTAGTTTGAAGGCTGAATGGTAATAACCAGGGCAGGGGGGAGATGCTGAGACACATTGGTTAGAGACTCAAAAATTTCACTCATTTAGAAGAAATAATTCAGGTCTACTTTGCAGTATGATTATTATCAGAAATAAAGTATTTTTGTCAGTCATGGGGCTTGAACTCTGGGACTGAGTGCTGTCCTTCAGCTTTTCAGCTCAAGGCTAGCGCTCTACCAATTGAGCCACAGAGATAATTCCAGTTTCCTGGTGGTTAATTGGAGATAAGAGTGTCACACAGACTTTTCTGCCCAGGCTGACTTTGAACCACGATGCTCAGATCTCAGTCTCCTAAGTAGCTATGATTATAGGCCTGAGCCACTAGGGCTCAGCTTAAAGTATTTTGTATATGAAATATGCTAATATAAGGTTTTAAATTAAAACAAATGAGGTAATTATTTATTTGATTTAGTAATTCCGAATTTTAAAATAAATTAAAACTTTTTTAAGTATTAAAACTATGTTATGAAAGCATTATATATTTTATACATATTTATACATATTTATTTTATACATATTTAATACATATGTGCTCTCTATATAAGGGAAAGATCAGTCTTCACCTCTCTTGATTACTTTCTTGAAGAAAATAGGTTTTATTCTGAGCAGAACAAATCTATGTTCTCTTCAATGCACTTGTCATAGATTATACTTGTGGTGCTGTGCAAAGCACCCTCTAATTCTCCTTCAGCCACTGTTTTGCTTACACTTTCATTGCTGTACATGTACAGCTTGGTAGATAAAAATAAATTTAGGTAAAGCAGACCCTCTTAGCAGTTTCCTTTTTTGGGTTTTCTTAGAAAAGAAATGCCATTTTTTTCTTAAGAAGATCAAGATTTTGTTGTTGTTGTACTGAAAAAAATGTATTTTACAGGCCTCCATGGATTACAGTTAAAATGAAAATGTTTTGTACTGTTTTCTGGAACACTATGTCATTTCCCCAAAGCCCCATTTTTTAAGTTGATTCTTTCCTCCTGTTTTCAAATGTCAAAATTCCAATGCATAATACAGGATTAAAAGCAATCTAGCTGGCTAAACACAGAATAGTTTCCCTGGATTACTTGATATAGGAATGAATTGAGTTGTAATATTAATCTGTATAGTTTACCGAAATCAGATTTTTGTATATCAGAAGATAGAGTAAATAAAAGTACTTCAAGCCCCACAATCGACCAAAAAATTATTTAATTGCGCTGCTAAACAATCTTTAGTTGTGAAGCAGTTTTTTTGTAATTTGGTGTGACTGCTATTCAGTTTTATTTATAGGCATTTTTTTTAATTGTGAAAATACCATACAGAGAGGTTACAATTACATGGGCAAGGTAATGAGCACATTTCTCATCAAGCAGTGTTGCCTCCTCCTTTTTTTCCCCTTACCATCCCTTCCCATCTCCTCCCCGCAAGCTTCCCCTCCCCTCCTACCCCCCCCCCCCACTAAAGTTGTAAAGTTCGTTTTTCGACATAACTATCTTGCACATCTCATTGTTGCAATGGGTCCACCTGTATTCCTATTTAAACAATTTGTTTTTTCCCTTCTCCTCCACAAATTATATCAACATCAAATACTGTGAAAACAGGGGTTATACTGTGGGGGAGGGACATACAAAGCAACAAAGAAACCATCTTATAAATATGTTAGAAACAACAGTAAGAAAGAAAAAAAATTGAGTTCTTGTCTTGGGGTTCATTTCGCCTAACATCAACTTATCTGACCGTTTCTGCTTGTCTTAGACATATACTAGTTATTGCAAATAAGGGAAACCATGGGACCTATGTTTCTTTGGTGAAGCATTTTTTGATAAGCCAGAGCTTAAGGTTTGGATGACTAACCTAATAGTAAACATTACAATTTGGTTTATAATTTGATTTATATTATTAATATGATTTACATTCAGCCAGAAAACTTGTCTTCAAGTCAACAATTAGGTTGTATTTACATAGTTTATTTAGTGATAGTTGTTTAAAATAATTTTTAATATTACATTGTGAAAAAGTGGCAAACATTTCCATTGGAAGCTAATGTTATTCTTCAATTTGTAGATTTTTTGCATCTACACTCTTCTTAGTGTTGATGCAGATAAACCTATTTTTTGTTATTTGGCAAATAACTGAACTATTCATAGAGTTTATTCAAGCCTTTCAAACATAAGCATAATCAATATTACTGTAAAGTTCAACTCCTTTGCATGCATATTTGATCTGTGTTTCTGGAAATCATTCATATTCTGCTAGAAATCTAAGATAATATTGCTTACATGGAAATATAGGAAAAATTGTGGATAACTATGTATCCTCCCTTTATCTGTACAGAAAAATGTAATAAATCAACCAAAACTAGTTCAGTATAGTTTTCCCAATACAAATGGGAAAAAAGATAGTAATCAAACAACTTGAAACATACTTCAATTTCAATCAATTTGCACAATTTATGTGTCTCCAATTTAGCTTGAATTGAATTTGTTGAATTTTCTTCCTTTTTTCCATTGTATAAAAACCCATAGGTATCAACAGTTACAATGAAAATAAAAGACACTAACTACAGATTTATTTTGATATATTTAAGATTTATGTTTTACATTTCTTTCAACAAAATGTTCTTCATGTATAAATTTTTAATATTTATACATAGATAGGCTTTCATTGCCAAACATTTCAACAAACCTATTTTCTATAAAGTTGTTTGCTAACATATTTCAATTTTAGCAAACAATTTTTGTGTTAGAATTTCTACGTTGTTTGTATTACAAGCAAATCAATAAACTTAGTAACATCTCAGAAGCGACTCATACTATTGTATAAATCTGCAAGAACAGGTTAGTTTATCAGAATTATAAAGAAACAATGAAGAAGTACAATTAGACAAGGTGGAAGATAACCATTCAACAAAATCTAGAAATAGAGAAAGCTAAAAAGTATAATAGAAGAGAACATTTCATGCATCTGCAAAGCAAAGAAAGTTTATACCTACACACAGACACAGACACACACTCTCACACACACAAACAAACACACATACACTATACACATATACCCAAATATATTTGTATACACATATAAGTGAATTTTTGTATTTATTCATTTTTATTCTTCCAGGAGCTACACTGAAAAGATGAAAAATAAGAAGAAAACATGGTTACTAATAATACTTTTAAAAGATAATATATTTTACACTGAAAATGATGTTAAGCTTTTTGAGATCAACGCAGGATTTTTGCTGTCTGGTAAGTATTTTAAACTTACTATTTACCACAGTGTGGAGAATAGCTCAGATAAGAGCAGGTTGAGATAAGAAAGCGGAAAGATGGCTGTTCTGAATGAGAGTCTTAGTGAAAAGTGAGGAGGATAGTTAGGATATGAAAATTAACTTCAATCTTATCCTGACAGCAGAGACACAAAGTGTTACGAGGGTTTTGACTTATTAAATTGCACGTTATTTCAGTTGTGTGATGTAAATCCACATTCAATAGACACTGCTTAACCACTGGGCGAAAATCTAGATATAGCTAGTGAAAATGTATTTCCCAATAAGCTTTGCAATAATGACTTCATCAATATATATATAATATTAACAAATAATTTATCATTAAAGAGGTAATATACAGAGGGAATATAATTATATTAGTCAGGTAATGTGTACATTTCTTTTTGTACAATGACTTCTGCAATATATCAATTACCAATAATAAATATTTGCTTACTAGTTTAAAAAGTAACCTTAAAATTTATTGACTTTAACTAAAAGCAGATATCTAAATAAATTGAATTGCATATGAAATAAACTTTTATTTTTCCTATCCTGTTCCCTTTGTCTCTTCCCAAAATACTAGGACAGGCCAAATTCTCTTTTGCAAAAATGATTGTGGGTTGAAATCCATAGCATTATTAAAGTTATTCTTAATTCAAAATTCCCATTTGCTTAACCGTACAATAGACTGCTTGTTTGAAGGAGAATAATTACTCTTTTTTACATGTTAATTTAACATTTGTTGTTATAATTCATTAGCTTGTTGAGATTGCTTATAGCTTTCGTGTTTGTACAAATAAACTTTTATTTGTTCTGTGAGTCATGGTTCTTGAATTCAGGGCCTGGAATCTGTCCCAGAACATTTTTGCTCAAGGCTAGTGCTCTACCACTTTGAGCCACAGCACCATTTACAGTTTGCTGTTAGTTAATTGGAGATATGAGCCTTATAGACATTTCTGCCTAGGCTGGCTTTGAACCACTTTCCTCAGCCTTCTGAGCAGCTAGGATTACAGGCATGAGCCACTGGCACCTGGCTCAAAAAACTCTTAAAGTTTTAACACAGGATTTTGTTTTTGGTAGTCAGGTGCTCAACTATTTGATTCATGCCACTAGCTCTTTCTGATTTATTTATTTTTCAAATAGATTCTTATACTTTTTCCTACAGCTTACCTGGGCTGGAAACTTTCTACCTATACATATTGTGTAGCTCATTTGGCTCATTTATTCAGGTGGGTTCTCCCTAAAACCGTCCTTCAACTGTCAATGATGCTCAGTGAGTTCCATCCTCTCATTCTCTCTCTCTTGTGGTAATTGAGGACAGATCCCAGAGCCATCTTATCTAACTGATTTCTACTCATTGGTGTTTGGCATAATACACTATGATGTCATAAAGCAGTATAAAAAGAACATTTTCTTTCAGCTAATCTTATTTTTGCATTTGTTTACAGTGTACGATCATATGTGCTCCACAATTCCTAGGAACGTCATCTGATTCTTATGGTGTCCACAGCTGTCTATCTTTCTTCCCACAGAAACAACAGCTGGGCAACATGTGAACACCTTCATTGAAAGTGGTACATATCAGCTGAGGCCTTTCTGTTCACTAGTGGCTTTCACTCTGTGTTTCCAATATGCTCAAGGCCTTATTTTTTTTCCCCTTTTTCTGTACACAAGTATCATGAGATTCCTGTACTCATCCTTGCTTCTTTATGTTTTTTTATGCTTTCTACCTAGCCCAGTGTTGGATTATTGTAAAGGTGCACACTTTTTTTTTTCATTCATGGATCCAAATGGCCATTAGGGTAGATTGGATTGCTTTTTTCCCTTATTTTATATCAGTCCTGGGGCTTAAAATCAGGTCCTGGGCACTATCCATGACATTTTGTTGCTCAAGTCCAACCTCTTGAGTCACAGCACCACTTCTGGCTTTGTCTGTTATGTGATACTGAGGAATCAAACCCAGGGCTTCATGCTTGCTAGGCAAACACTCTACCACTCCCAGCCTGACTGGATTGCTTTAAGACTCAACATAAGATATTCTGTCCTGTAGGGACAGCAGAATCTTCACAGGTGCTTAATTCTCTTATGAATGGGGTCTCCCAGGAGCTTGGTTTTCTGTCTATAGGGAAGTTAAACATTCAAGAAGGGACTATTAAATAATCAAAGCAATGCCTCTAGCCATTCTATGTTCACTTTTAGTCTTCTGTCAGTTATCTCAAGTCCTATATTTCTCTTCCCTTAAGGTAGTGTTGTATCACTTTTTAAAAAAATAATTTCTTTCTTTCAGCAAACAGATTTTTTTCCATATAAGTATATGTATTCTTAGGAAGGGCCAGGGAAACACTGAAATCTTTATAATCAGCATAGAATGTTGTCAAGGTGATCCTTAAAATAACAGGTAAAAGATTGCTGAGTCTTAAGAATGCAGTTCTCTTTTGACCCTCTGTGACACTACCATTGTGAAAAGAAAACAGGCAATTAACGTACCCTTACACTAAATTATCCAGCATTAATTTTGTTTGTACACAAAATACACAAATACAAATGTGTATATGTATATAAATGCATATATAATTTTACCGAAACATTCATGTATATAAAGAAACATGTATTTATACACAAAACAGCAAATGAAAAGAGTAGGTAGGCACCTCACAATTTTCATTTAAATAATTTATTTGACCTTTTGACAACATAAACATTGACAGTTTGAAACTTCTTGTTTAAAGATATACTATGTTTCTAGCACCTTATATAAATGTTTTTAGTAATCCTAAAATATTTCTGAACAAAGAAAAATTTTATTTTTTCAAATCAACACATTTAATGTTATATATTTTGTTCTTGCCAGCAGAAGCTTGCTGTAAAGCTCATACATTTGATATCAATGTGTTTATTAAGCAAATATATATATTTGTATATATATTTATATATGTATATATAAATAACATATGTATATATATTAATTTAGGGACTTAATTTTGAATTTGTTCTATTTACTTGTGTTTCTTATTATTTTTCATATCTACTTAAAGGTAACTTCAACACTATATTGTAATATAACTTAATTTTAATCAGTATTTCAGTGGTCATGAATCTTCTGTTTCAGTAATAATAGAAAATAAAAGAGATAGAAAAACATTATACTTTCAGGAAAATAGCTTTAATTAAAAGGAAAAGGAATTGTGGAGAAGACTGAGAACTATTCAAGTGGTCAGAGCACTAGCCTTGAGCTGAAGAGCTCAGGGTCAGTACCCAGGCCCAGAGTTCAAGTCCCAGAACCAACCAAAAAAAAAAAAATATGACTGATAACTCTAATGATGAGATTCACATCCCTCAAATCTAAGAAAGGAATAATGCCACTGAAGTTGTTTGGACTCTAGTCATTCCTATTTCTTGTGAGAATTTGGATTTTTGAGGTTGTCTCTTCTTTGAATTGTTAGAAGTTTTTTCTCATGTAAGATGTGGATCAATGGATAGCTCAACTTTGGAGATATTATACTGTCATCCTGCACTTGGGACATTTTCTTCCTCATGGTAAAATTAAACTGTTGAGATAAGCTATTGTCAATATGCTGTTGACAGGAAGGGAAAATATATTCTTATTTATATTATATTCATGAACTTTAAGGCTCAGGAATCAATTCATATCTCAGCCATGTAAAAATTTCTTCTACCTTGAATACTCATATTCACTTGGATTGTGACAGGAAAAAAATCTTGATTATTTATGTATTCACTAACAGACATTTTATGAATAAAAATGTTTTTCTAAATTATCATATTCACAAAAGACAGTTATTTATGGTCTTATAGAGTGTGATACCTTAAGGTTGAGTACCAATACCTGAAGTTCTACCATTTCACATTTTCTGTTAGTTTTATAATACAGAAATTTATAAGCTATTTTATTTTAAATTTGTTAAGAATGATACTGCATTTTCTTGAATTCCATCTCTGTTTATTTAGTCTTTGAGATAGACTGTTAAATGAAATTCAATCATTTTTATGCTCATTATTTTAAGACAAATATAATACTCAAAACAACTACAAGATAGACCTCTGTTTTTGGGTTGGCTTATACTATAAAATAGAGTAACTTCTATAGGATGTTTTATTTCAATCTAAAGGTAGCCTAAGAAATTTTATAACATCACTAAAGAAATAATTATTTTTTTCATCATGTTATTCAACCTATTGGCTTGCCAATAGAAGATTCAACCTACTGTTGAATGAGAATTATGTAAGAATTTAATGTATTTATTTTATATTTTAATTTATTATTTTATTATTGTTACTTAAAACATGCTTTTGCATTTAATGTGAAACAAAATACTAAAGGTAGTTTGAAAATGTGCTAATCTTGAATCCCTGAATAGCAGGTCTTCCTTCCCTTTATAATTGTGTTTAATCTGAAAAATTATGCAAAAACTAAGTAAAAATTTATATTGGGACAATTGCAATATGTTTTGTTACAAACAAACCAATGAGGCTTCTAGAAATGATTAAATTTATATTAAAATGTCAACTTTAAAAATATATTTTTTCATAGAATTTTAGACTACTAATGCATTTTTCTCTTTATTTGCACAAATTATTATGAAGAACATGGCATAAGGGTGTTCTCTAGAAACTACACATTTCTATGGAACCTAATCTTTTTCTCCTGACCTTTGAAAGTAATATATTTTGTGGAACAATTATAGCAGCCAACTGCTCATGAGTTTTCACAGTCCAGAATGGAAATGTGAATAAAAGAGACAATTTAAAACTTTACCTTTAACCCTGAAGGTAAAATATATTCTATAAATTTCAGTGAGTGTAATAGTAACTTTATCTCTTATCATAACCATACAAAACAATACCCTGCTGTTTCATATATGGTAAAAGTATTGTGTGAATATCTATCATTTATTTCAAATAAATTACATCTTAAAAGTTAATATAGTGATACTATTTGTATATATAAATTGTATCTTTTAGTTTGTCAATTCCCCTCCAGAAAAGCATATAATTTTCCTTCAAATAATTTTCTCTATATAACTACAACAATAGTTTGAAGATATGTATGTGTGTGTGTATGTATATGTGTATATAAGAATGTATATACATATATGTCTGTGTATGCATCAATACCTATATCTATCTATCTATGCCTATCTATATATAAATGTTTTCTTGGAATCATTAAAAACAATGAAATATTATTTGTTCCAACTTCCAATAAGTTGATTAAACTGGTGAAGAAAATAATCTAGTATATTGAGTGAAAATGTAAAAAGTAGTGGCACAGATTTTCCTTCTTTTCTTATTTATTTATTTTAATAAGGTTTTTATTGTGAAAATACCATACAGAAGGGTTGCAATCACATGGGCAAGGTAATGAGTACATTTCTTATCAAGAATTGTTGCCTCCTCCTTTGTTTTTCCTCTACCACCCCTCTCCTGCTAAAGTTGTAAAGTTCCTTTTTCAACAAAGCATTTTGTACATCTCATCGTTGCAATAGGTCCAACTTTATCCCTATTTAAACAATTTGTTTTTTCCCTTCCCCTTCCCAAATTATACCAACCTCCCCCACGGTATAATCCATCTGAGTTTATAGTTTAGCTTCTGGCTAAGAAAGAAAGAATTAATGATCAAATTCCCTTTCAAGGTCATAGTTCCACACACCTATGTAATATATGAAATTGAGATAAACCTTGTAAAGGAGGGCACTAATTGACTAGTTCAGTTGTAAAGTTGTAAAGCTGTAAAGTAGTAAACTTTTCTATTTCCTAAAATTGGATATATTCCTGTTGTGTCTCATCCCATATAATGACCAACTTGTATGAAATTGGCACTAGTTTAAGTTGTTGTTGCTGTCCTTATTGTTTAACAACTTCCCTTTTAACTGTGGTTTTTCCATCTCTACCTTTGATATGAGATCTATTTCTGACTGTGTCTTAACACAGTAGATTAAAGAAATGTGAATAATATTGTCTATGGAATCATGTTAAATCTCAGCTAAAATAAAACATTTATTTTATCTCTTCAGGGTGGCCAATTACGATTGTGGACTGGAGTAGTTATACACTATTCTGCTTGTGTCTCTAAGGGCACTTCCAGAGATAATTCTATCACACAGGCTATGAGTGAATGAATAGTTTAATTCATTGGTGGAGTTAGAATTTAAACTATTAGAAGTTAGAGGAAACGCTGAAGGTAGTGTCTAGTTGGAGAAAGTGGATCATGATGCTGCCATGATGTTCTGCCTCATTCCAGGCCAAAGCATTGGAGCCAGCCACCATGTACTGAAACTCTGAGGTGACTGAAAAGGTCCTCCATTAGCTTGCATTTCTTAGGTGTTTTGTCACAGAAATAAAATGCTGTGCACTATATTATAATGTGATTATAGTATGTAATATTCCCATCTTTTTAATCCTAATGAATATTGTGCTTGTAATTATTTACCATTCATGAATCCTATCTGTATCCTTCCAATTTATTGTGTGGACATAATATGGCATACTAATACAAAAGCTTGCATTTCAATACTGGGAAGGACCAAACTACTAGAATGTACTATATCATACATTTGTCAACATCATCCTAAGAAAGTAGAAAGAAGAAACTATGTACAATATGATACTCTATGACTATAAGGCCTTTCAGAAGGGCAAATTTCCACAACTAGAAAGCCTTAGGGTTGGGGAGAACCATAGAGGAGTCATTATGCATGGGTAGGTGGGATTTAATTGTATCCTATGTTAAAGGCATTAAAAATGAGTCAATCAGAATGGGATTTTATGACAGGTACATTATTTCTTAATAAACTTGCAATGTAAGTAAAGCAAAGGGAATATAAAGTATTGAAAGAACTAGAGCAATCAGAATTAATTGGGCAATCACTGAATGTAGTATAACAATGAAGCTTACAAATATTTTGAAGTGAAGATTCCTGTCATTTTAAATAAGTTTAGAGTTACCCATGTCTACTTTCTTATCAGCAAAAAATGATAATGCACAAAAGCAGATGACCTTATGGATAAATAGGTGAGCTAACCCAAATTGCATCCCACTCCCCTGAAGGAATATTTAAAAATTGTTAAGTCTATTGGGCAATTAAATAGCCTCATTTAGTTTCCATCCTTTTTCTCTTTCCAAGCCAAATCACTAATGAAAGTGCTAAAGAGCAATGAAATGGCCAAAGGCAGGAAGCCAGAGAGAAATGGGGAGAGAAGAAAGAGCCAAATAAGCAACCTTTAAATAACTAAGAGTTGATTGATTGATTCAATCCATTTAGACAATTATCTTAATAGCTCTGTTTGCTAAAATTTCCTGGTGGTCTTGCCAGATACTCTAAAATAGCGAGGATTCAGAAACAATAGGAGTGGTGTTTAAGTACAGAATATAAGAAGCCAGAAAATGTTGATTTTTAAGTAGAGGCTCCATGAGATTTGACCTTTGTAATTTCTTTTTGCTTTGTGTTCAACTTATATGGATGTAGAGACTTTGTAAAAGACACATGTAATGCTGAACATAGTAGTATCCAATATGTAATATTTTCTCAAATGAACAATTATGAAATGAAAATAATAGATATTAGTCTTCAATAATATTTCAGAAATCCATTAAGAATATATAAACATATAGCTCACCAAAACTGTAATCCATTAGATCAACTACTTAATAATAATAATATTAATAATAATAAGTATACTTCACTTATTTACCAAAGATCAATATAATGGTAGAAACCATTCTTTTCGAGAAACAGTTCAATTAGCAGGCATAAATTTAACAATTGATTGCTTGGCTAATAAGACTAAGCCACACAGATCAAGTAATGGCATAAGCTATTAGACCAACACAAACATCTAAACTACTTTTACTGCTTAAAATAATCTGATGTAGCTGGGCACTGATGGCTCATGCCTGTAATCCTAGCTACTCAGAATCATGGCTCCAAGCCATCCTGGACAGGAAGTCTGTGAGACTTTCATCTCCAATAACCATCAGTAAATTTGAAGAAGCACTGTGTTTCAAACTCATAGAGTGCTATCCTTGAGCGTAAAGAGCATAGTGATAGCACCCAAGTCATGGGTTCAAGCCCCATGACTGACAACTGCAAACATTGTGATGTATAAAGATAGACAATTTCCATATTAATGAACTTAGAAATGTAACTATTTCCCTCAGTTGAAAAAAAGTAGTATACATAAACACTTCTGTACTAATTCTGCTTGGCGTGTGTGTGTGTGTGTGTGTGTGTGTGTGTGTGTGTGTCTGTGTGTGTGTGTGTGTGTGTGTGTGTCTATGTTTGGTACTGGGGCTTGAATACAGGACCTGGGTACTGTCTTGAAGGTTTTGATCAAAGCTATGAAGTTATAGCATCACTTCTTTGGGGTGTTTGGAGGTTAATTGGAGACCAGAGTTGACTGATCTGACGGTGTAGTTGACTGAGGGGTTTTTCTAGGTTAATTGGAGATCAGTTGACTTGATCACTTGAGCGATCTTTAAATCATGATCTTTTTATCTCAGACTCCCAAGTAGCTAAAATTATCAGTGCTAGTCACCGGTGCCCTGCTCATGCCTATCTCATACTTGAAATTTCACTAAGAAATCAATTCCAAGTAGCTGTTTAGGGGGAAAGATGTGCAATGGCTTCTCTTTGTTTTGCCTATACTAGGGTAAAAATTCTGAGTTTCAGCTAAACTACCTTAAGCAAATTTCCAGATATGTAATTTGTCCAAAAATGCTTAATTTTGCAAGTAAGTGTTGTTTAGTTCACATAATTAGTCATATTTCCTATTACAGTTAGTCAATAGCCAATAATGATCTTACCAGTTCTATCTCAATTTACAATTACAGTGTGGATAAAAATTCAAAAGCAAATTAATTAACCTACTATTGAGTGTACATGTCATGATAAATAAAATGAACTCTTTGTACCAAGTAACAGCTATCATGGATAAAACAAAATAAATTATGTTTAATTTCTGTTTACATCTAGACTGGGATAAAGAACATTTAACTTTATTCTGAGGTACAAAGATAATAGCCTTGCTGAGCATTAGGTGATGAGAGAATAATGTAATTATGTATTACATGCTAATTGTTCTGAAGTGATAATGAGACACACCTCAGAAATAAGACATCGTTGTAAGTAGTTTTCCCTTAGGAAGGGAAGATGTTTTCTCAAAAAAAATGAAATAAATATATAACTAAGTATTCTAATAGCCGTATTAAAAACAGTAAGAAGATACATAATAAAACCAATATAAAATGAAATGGGTCATGAACTATTTTATTCTTTTTTCTTTCTATCTACCATGTGTTTAAAGACTTGGAACAAAAAATAAAATATCTTGCAAAGCATTTCAGATTGAATATATGCTGAAACACCACTTTGGATGTGTTGGGAAGATAAATACTTATTATTGAAATTTATATTCTATACATTTCACTATGGAAATTAGTTCAATTTCATATGATCATTGGCATACTGTGACACTCAATATCTGCAAGGTAAAGTAACCGTCAGCCATTATCATTAACTAAGACTTATACAAAGCAAGAAACAACATTCTCAAATCTGCATACCACATCAGATAAATATATGGGTTCCCTGCGAAAATTATCTGTGTTTTTGCCAATTAGTTGAGTATACTTCTGCATTTTGAATGTTGTCTATGATGATTTACTTAAAAGTGTTTCACTATTATATTTTCAAATTTTGATGCTTATTTCTTGAACTTTGGCCATTAAAGGACAACAACAATAAATGCAAATTTGTTTATTATTATTTTACAGGTATTTTTCTATTTACTTAAATTACATGAATATACTTATCAAATCTTTTGAAAGTGGGTGCTGTTACTCCATCTATCTAGTCTGAGCAAACAAAGACACAGAAATGTTAGTTTGATAAGAATCCATGTCTCAGTGTTTATCTATGGAAGGAAAAATGAATCCACGATGAATCCTCTACTACCAACTCTGCTTTCTTTCTTTTTAGTCAGTACCAATTCTACAGACCTCCGGGACTTCCCTATCTGGATGACCTTGTCACTCATTTCAGCTGTTCTCCAGGTCCCCATGGATGTCTTAGGGCATGACTGTTGTATTTTAATATTTCCATAAACTTGGGTAGTTCAATTTAAGAGATGCAGTACAGAAATGTCCTTAAGACAAATATATTCTTAAGTGTCCCAGTTTTGAAACAAAAAAAAATATTGTCGAAAATTTCTTAATGTGGAGGATCAATTACTTCTGGCAGGATGGTGAATCATTTTCTTGCCTCATTTCCTTCCATTAAAGTTTAATGGGATACTTACTGTGCCTCCTGACGGAAATAGTTCACTACTAGAGTTATAGATACTAGATTGCAATGATAGGAAGTTCAGATTTTCTAAGCAGTCACTGCAATGGATTATAACCAGGAAAAAAAAATTACTTACCCTCTTTAGTAGCTGGGTACTTTTTTTTCTACATGGAGATCACAATATATTGCACATTTCAGTAGACTTCATAACGTATTGGTGAATGTGTGCCTTTTTGAAGGATTTAATCATCAGTTTCTTATTCCACCTGAGCCCTAAAATATCTGTTTCTTTTTCTGTATTGTGATAGTTTATTCCAGGAGCATTAGTATGAGATACTACCAGTGAATCACTCAGGCATTAGCCACCTGCCAGGCAATTTTACTGTAAAGTGGGTGGCTTGGTAGAATTAGATATTATGTAAGAACTCATTTCAGTAAATCAAATTGTCTCTAAATCCTAGTAACAGTGGGGATTAAAAAAAAAAACAACTCTGAAGATATAAAAGGCAATCACATACCTGGAAAACATATAGACTCCAACAAAAATGAATCTGCCCTACTAGAATGACTGGTTTCCCGTTTAATCTACCTAAATCTTTTTCATCTTTAGAGGCAAACATTGTTTCTATGACAATTAACATGGGTCTTTCTCAGATATATTTTACATTATCTTTACTTTGCACTCAGGCCTCTAATAAGTGGGTCAGGATCTTTTCTTGCATTCGTGATAACACACACATACACACACACACACACACACAACACACACACACACAGAGTTTTTTTCTTTTCCAGATTTTTTATATACCAAATGAAATAAACCATGTATATTTCTTTGAGTGCCATCCATTTTTCAATATACACACAGGTATAATAATGAAGAGGTCCAGTGTGTATGTCATACATAACAGGTATTTTGAGCATAGGCTTATACAGCAAAAACATACCATTTAGAACTATGGGTGTCTGAATCTGGAGTTGGTGGAAATAACTACACAAAAATGTGAATAGTTTCCAAGTTTTCTAAAATTTATGAATGAACCTAATAAAACCAACATCAAAGTAAAGCTGTTCTGGATATTCTATCACGTGATTTCTTATGTTCAAATGGTTTTTCTCAGTCAAACAGTGGCTCTTGAAATGTGAATGGTGTCATGTTACAGATGTCATGGCCTTGTTTCTCAACTCTAGGATTTACTTTAACAGGCATTTCATTGTGCTCCTGACAAATGTCACATAATTCTGTCCCTGATATTCAAATACTTGCAATATTTTTAATTTATTCTTAGGAGAGTGATTTACAAACTGCTATAATAAGTTACATAGAATATCCTTATACAATCCATAGACAATGAGATTATTAAGACTTCACTGCTGTGATATTAATGATCATCATCATTCTCTGGTCACAGAATGCTTTCTAACTGTAGGCCAAATATCTAAACACATTGACGGCACCAGAAATGCAATTTGAGAGATAATAAGAATGTTTATTCATCATTTGGGACAAGCAAAAGAAAACAGACAGTTTATGAGCAGATCAGATATAGAACACCAAGGAGGAGTCATTTTCTTAGGAATTTTATAGCCTTTGAGGAATGAGGTTCAGCTAAGAACCCCTTATGTAGTGAAATTCCAAGAAACATAATATGAAGTGGATGAACTAAGATATGATAACTAGGAAAATTTGAGTTATTATTTAAATATATATTATATGGAATTATATATAAAACATTACATATAATATATATGGAATTTATATAATTATATTACTTTTCTTTTTAAATTTTATTTAAAAATGGAAATATTGCCAAAGGCTATTTACAAATTCAATGCATTAATTATATTATATTTAAATTTTCTTTTGTGAATATGATGTACAGAGGGGTGACAGTTACATATGTAAGATAAAAAGTATATCCTTGCTCCTTGATTGGAAGGTTCAAATCATGAAAATGGCAATACTTCCCAAAGCTATGTACAAATTCAATACAATATCTATCAATATTCCAGCCTCATTCTTCAAGGAAATAGTAGAGGAAATCCAAAAATCCATGTAGAACAATAAAAGACCCTGATAGCAAAAATGATCCTTAGCAGAAAGAAAAGATCTGGAGGAATATCAATACCAGATTTCAAACTCTACTTCAAAGACATAGTAATCAAAACAGCTTGGTACTGGCACAAGAACAGACCTCAGGACCAATGGAATAGAATTGAAAACCCAGAAATAAACACACAGATCTACAGCCATCTAATCTTCGATAAGGGAGCTATAACAATAGAATGGAAGAAAAACAGCCTCTTCAGTAAATGGTGCTGGCAAAATTGGTTAATCACTTGTGGAAAACTAAAGCTAGATCCTTATCTATCACCCTGCACCAGAATTAACTCCAAATGGATCAAAGACCTCAGAGTCAAAGCAGACTCTCTGAAAACATTACAGGATGGAATAGGAGAAACCCTAGGTCTCCTTGGCACAGGCCCAAATTTTCTTAATGGAGACCCAGAAACACAACAAATCAAAGAAAGGTTGGATAAATGGGATTGAATGAAGATGCAGAGCTTCTGCATGGCAAAGGACACAGCTAGCAAGATCAATTGAAAGCCCATGGATTGGGAGAAGATCTTCACTAGCCATACAACAGACAAGGTTCTGATACCTAAAATATACCTGGAACTCAAAAAATTTAATCCCCCAACAACAAAGACTCAAAGAAACAAATGCCCAATAAATAAGTGGGCTAACCATTTACAGAGAAGCCTCTCTGAAGAAGAAAGAGGGATGGCCAATAGACACATGAAGAAATGCTCAACCTCCCTATCCATAAAAGAAATGCGAATTAAAACAACATTGAGATAACACCTCACTCCAGTTAGAATGGCTATAATCAAGAACTCTAATAACAACAGCTGCTGGAGAAGATGTGGACAGAAGGGAACCCTACTGCATTGTTGGTGGGAATGTAAACTTCTTCAATCACTTTGGAAAGTAGTATGGAGGTTCCTCAAAAGCCTCCATAGAACTTCCCTATGACCCAGCAATCCCACTTTTGGGCATTTACCCAAACAATCACAAACAAGACCAATCTAAAGCTACCAGCACAACTATGTTTATTGCAGCATTATTTACCATAGCTGAGATATGGAACCAACCCAGATGCCCCTCAGTAGATGAATGGATCAAGAAAAAGTGGTATATGTACACAATGGAATTCTATGCCTCCATCAGAAAGAATGACATTGCCCCATTTGTTAGAAAATAGAAAGACTGGGAAAAATTATATTAAGTGAAGTAACCCAGGCCCCCCAAAACATAGGTCCCATAGTGTCCCTTATTTGCAATTACTAGTATATGTCTGAGACAAGCAGAAATGGTCAGATAAGTTGATGTTAGGCGAAATGAACCCCAAGATAAGGATTCAAATGTTTTTTTTTTCTTTCTTGCGGTTGTTTCTAATATGTTTATAAGAAGATTTCTTTGTTGCTTTGTATGTCCCGCCCCCATGGTATAATCCCTGTTTTCACTGTGTTTGATGTTGGTATAATTTGTGGAGGGGAAGGGAAAAAACAAATTGTTTACGTAGGAATACAGGTGGACCCATTTCAACAATGAGATGTACAAGAAGTTATGTCGCAAAATGAACTCTACAACTTTGGCCGGGAAGGGCGGGGGTGAGGGTGGGGTATTGGGGGCGGGGGAAGTGAGGGTGGGAGATGGGAAAGGATGAAAGGGAAAACAAAGGCGGAGGCAACAATGCTTGATAAGAAATGTACTCATTACCTTGCCCATGTAATTGTAACCCCTCTGTAAGGTATTTTTACAATAAAAAATAAAATAAAATAAAAAATTACATCCTTTTTGAACTATGTTCTTTCTTCCCTTGCTCTCTCACAGTTTTACCTTCCTGATCCCACCGTTATATAGTTAATCTTCAACATAAAATCTAGTGAGTATTACTAGTGAATATCACTGTTGAATTTGTTCACACTTTGTCCCAACATTTCTGTGCCTTTCCTAAGCCTTACAAAGACAGATAAACTTAAAAAGAAAAAAATTCAGAAAACAAGAACAGCAAAAAAAGAGAAAATAATTTTGTTTCCATTTCCTGGCATTCATTTTGATAAATAAAATTTTGTATCATCAAATACACATAGCTATTCTACCTTTGTGAGCCTCTCCTAAGAATATCCTCCTTTGGTTAATTTATCATATACCAGTGTATTTTTAAATATATATACATATATAGTTAGAATTATATTTCAGTATTTAACTAATGCCTTCAGAGGAATAGCATTAAAACATGTGATTGTTTTATAAGATGTCATCTTAACGATAAGCAATTAAAGTGTTTATATAAAATAATAGAAATTAGCTGGTGGCTCATTCCTGTAATCCTGGCTACTCAGGAGGCTGAGGTTTGAGGTTCATTGCAGTTCATATACAGCCCAGGCAGAAACGTTCTCCTAAGACTCTTATTTTTATTAACTACTCAAAAACTGGAAGTGGTGCTGTGGCTCAAGTGATAGAGTGCTATCCTTGGGCACCAAGAGGCTCAGGAACAGTGCCTAAACCATGAGTTCAATGCACCCAACCGACCAAAAAAAGAAAGAAAATTACCAGTATACGTATTAAAAACATGTATGAAAAGAATTCCCTGTTTGTAGTGACATTAGATTAAATAAAGCTGTTTTTTTGCAACATACTCTCTATATATTATGTTACTGTAATGTTTGTGTGTTAACAAAGAAAAGGGAGGCTATTGCAATATCTATCAAACTTATAAAAATTTGCCTTAAACTGTGATACACAAATGAGAAATTGCCTAAAGGAAATCATTTAACACACTAAAAATGCTAAATTTCATGAAAAATATTGTTGCAATCTCTTTATTATTGAAATGAGGAAACAACTACAAATGAAGAGATTATATGTGCAACTATTAAAGTAAATAATTTTGAAAACAGAATCAGAATGTGTGGTAATTGTATATTGTAGAAAAATACAACTGTACATATTCTATTGTAGTATTATGTTTAGAAATATAATTAATCTTGAAAGAAACAATTGCTACAATAATGGATTTTTGTTAGTATGTTTTATGTAGTTATTATTTGTCTTTTTTCTCCCTAAGACTTTACAAATGTAAAAAATCCTAAAAGAAACAGACTATACTGACATGAGGAGTTTGGGAGAAATAATGAGGATGAGAATTTCAAGATCAAGAGAAAAATGGTGCCTGGAGTAGAGAATTTGAGTACCTCAGAAAGAATGGGAAGGTGGAAAGTTTTGACTGGAGAATAGAATTTATTTTTATAATGAAGAGCAATTATACCCAATTACCAAGTACTGAAACAGAAGAAACACATTCAACTCTGAAACAAAGGACAATCTTGTCCTACAGCAGAGCTCCTTCTAAGAACATCTATCCAAAGCCAGGACAACAAATGCCTGAAAGTGCCAGAAACTTCTACAACTAATTGAAAATGATCTGACTCTATCTGTTGAGCTTACCTACCTCAGATTGTTTTTAGTGGTTCTGATAGTGTGAGCAAAGTACTCCACTGAGAACAATGTACACTTGTATAACAAGTTACTTTTGCTACACGCATTGTTTCTTAATTTGCAATGGAACATGTAGAGAAATATGATTTAACAGTGCAATAAAAATCCATAGTTGAGTGCAAACATCTTGCAGGGATGAGAGAGGAAAGAGCTGGGGGTAGAATATTACAAAACAAATTATCCATGTCCTTCTTTTAAACCTCAAATAAAAGAAAAAAACTTTATCTCTTTCTCACACAGAGAGCAAAAGAAGACATTTGTCAGCAAATATCCAAATGAAGTCAGAATCTTCAACCATCATTGTCATTTCAGAGAATCAAAGGATTCTCCGTAACACAAATGCTGAGATAGTAAGAATAATTTTTTTCCCATAGTATTGACTATGTTTCATGAGATAAGAACTGACTCAGCATGCTTAGCTTTAGAAACATTCCTGGCTTGCCTTCATTTTCTTGAACTGAGCTCTTCTTAGCACCCAGAGCCCTGATCAAACTGAAACAGTTTGCTAGCTTGGGAAAAAAGGGACAGAAATGATAAGCTGTAGTTAAAAAGAAGGCCACATTTTTATTAAGCAGAAAGGTGATAATTATAACATCAATGTGCAACAGATTAGCTCAATAATACAAATAACCCCAAGGCTGAGTAGGAAAAAAAGTATTTACATATCTTGTAAAACCTTTGTGTCAGAGATAACACCAGAGAGGTTTTAATATTCTTTCCTAATTTTTGCTTAAACCCTCAGGAGCTCCTGCCTGGTATGTGATAAAGGTGTCTTGATTCAAGCAGGGTTGCGGTACTAATGGTTTCAATTGAATGAATCAACTGTTTAGAAGTAGGAATGGAAAAAAGTAACTTCACCCACTCTTTACAAGAAACTAAAACTCATAATCTATAAAGCAAATTTTCACTGAAACTTTCATGGCTCATAATGACTATCAGTATTGATGCAAACCCATGGCTTTTCTTTCTCTAAATAATACTCTTATTAATTATCACTTACAAACTACTCCAGGCATTTTTCACAGATTCTCACTTCCATCTGTTTTGGTTTATCATCTATTTGCTGAATCAAGGGTAGACAAAACACCCTGCTATCACACTCCTACCAATTATGAAACTATCATAACTTGTTGAGTCTCTTAAAACATAAGAAATGCTCCTCTATGAAAGTTTTTTGCCACACATTCTCTTCCAAATAGGGCTGGAGCACTGTGGCAGAGCACTTGTCAGGAACGCATAAGGCCTTACATTTGATATGCAGGTTAATGATAAGCATAACCAAAATCAGAAGTTTTGCTCATTTTTTTCTGCCTTCCACTAAAATATTATTAAATGAAGGACATCATAAGTCTATTTTTACATTGCTTTTGTATACTATTTAACATAAACATTAACTAAAAAGTGCATTTATCACTAGCAATATGATAAATTATGAATTATAAGAATGCAACAAGAAGGCTCCAGTGGCTCATAATCCTTGCTAGTCAAGTGGTAGAGATCTGAGGATAATAGTTCAAAGTCAGACCAAGCAGGGAAGTCATGAGATTCTTTTTTTTAATACATTTCTTATTGTAAAAATACAGTACAGAGGGGTTACAGTTACATGAGCAAGGTAATGAGTACATTTCCTATCAAGCATCATTGTCTCCTCCTTTGTTTTTCCCCTACCATCTCTTCCTTTCCACGTCTCCAGCTACCTCCGCCGAAGTTGTAAAGTTTGTTTTCAACAGTGTCTTGTACATCTCATTGTTACAATGGATCAACCGTGTTTAAGCATTTTGTTTTTTCCCTTCCCCTCCCCCAATTAGAAAAGTGTATATAAAAGATTCAGGGCACCAGAATCAAATACAGTGAAAACAGAGGTTATTAACTTTACTTAATCACCAAAAAACCAGAAGTAGAGCTGTTGGCTCAAAGTGGTAGAGAGATAATCTTGAGCAAAAGAGCTCAGGAACAGTGCCAAGCCCTGAGTTCATGACCGCCAAAAAATAAAAAAAAAAGTGCAATAATTTTATTTGCACAAAATAAAATAACAAACCTACAAATTATTATTCTTACCCACTAAAAGTCAAGGCTCATGTTAACTTTTTTTGGTCATGCGGCTTGAACTCTGGGCTTGGGCGCTGTCCTTGCTGCTCTTCAGCTCAAGGAGAGAGCTGTACCGCTTGAGCCACAGCACCACTTCCAGTTTTCTAGTGGTTTATTGGAGATAGAAGTCTCTCGGCTTTCCTGTCCGGGCTGGCTTTGAACCACTATCCTCAGATCTCAGCCTCCTGAGTAGCTAGGATTACAGGTGTGAGCCACTGGTGCCTGGCTCATGTTGACTATTTTTATGATCCAGAAGTAAAAGAACTATATAAGAAACACAGCCCAGAGAACCCAAATTTATAATCTTATCATCATCTCTCTGCTTAACAATATGTGGTGAACTGTTCACCACAAATTAAATGAAATATCTAACTGGCCACATTTAGAGAGAATTTATAAGGAAGGCTGTCAAAATAACCTCTCTCTTTCCTAAGACAGAATGACAGATATGAATGATCAGAAAAATGCAGTACACATAATCTATATCAACTTCAGAAAAGCTCCTGATTCTGTCCTGCCAACCATAGCACTAAACATCCAGGAAAAATATGACCTTGACTGCAAAATTATTGAAGAGGCTGAACAACTGGTCATTGGTTTTTAGTGGATCATGTCAACTGAAGAGGAGGAATAAAGGGTGCCTACAGTGATTGCTTCTCAACTCAGTGATATTTATTACTGCCATCTATAACCCAGATCGATATGTGCTTTCAGAAGATAAAAAAGTGTCCTTGTTACTCACTTGAGAATCTGAGGGCAGTTATTATCCAATCTGCCATTCACCATTTCTTATTTATCTTCTACACGTAATTCAAACCATATACATACCTTTCTTTATTTTTATGGCCATTCATTTTCTTAATTACCTCATTTAAATCATAAACACAAAACATAAGGGCATACTGTTTGCAGTAGTTTTTTTAAAAGACCTAGCACATCACATTGTCTAGTGTCTTATATAATGAATGAGGTAAATCAGTTGATTTCCACAAAAAAAAAGATCTATTCTTAAGATATGTGAGATTATATTTACACTTAACCTTTCCTCCTCTGGATGAGCTGAGTCAAAGCCTGGGATTCCATGTTTTCCTTTAATCAATTATAACAAGGCATGTTTGGAAATTCTGAGTTTAGGCATGCACTCAAACATGCCCCTCGAGTTTTAAAATCAAGATTTTATAGACTTGACAATCAGATTTGCAATTGTTGTTTTACTGATTTTTTTTATTGAAGTAGTTGAAATTCTCTTTACAACTTGATGTACATCTGGCCTGTGATGAATAAAACAAGAATTTTACTTCAAATGGAGGCATTAGGTAGATAGTAAATAAATCTGCTTTGTCCTGATGGCAGTGATTATCTTTCAAAAGACCATTATAAAACTTCCCAAAAAGGTAGGTCAGTACAAATGTGGAAAGATGTGAAGAAATCTATTTTCTGTACCTTTCCTTGCATTTCTTCTCTTTCTTTCTTTTTCTTTTTTTTTTTTTTTGGTCAGTTGTGGAGCTTGAAACTCAGGGCCTGTATTTGATATTTTTGCCCAAGGCTAGCTCTCAACCACTTTGAGCCATAGCTCCCTTTCTTGAGGTTCTTTAGGACCTCTTTGGATCATTAAATAAAATTGAAACAAAAAAATCATAGAAATGTTTTCTTCTCAACAAACTTATACAAAATATTGTCACTCCAATATAACAAGTTAGATATAACACCCTTCTAGCCATGCGTATCTGGAGAGGTATTTCCAGGTTCAGGCTCACTAGCAGCAACACTAGACTATATTAAAGCAAGGATTGTTGTGCAAATGAAAAATTGAAGCAATCCTCCAGTGTATACTAAAAGGAAATAAATGAAGCAAGATTAAAATTTTAAAAATCTTCATAAAAAATTGATTATGGCTGAATTCTGGTTTCTTGTGATCCATTAGGGAATGGGAGAGTATGAATGACAATACCTCAGTCCTGCTGACAGGGAAAGAGGTAAGCTACCTTTTGTAGCTTGGTACTGGTCAGGTTTTAAACTCATGCTGTAGCCAGGAGATGCAAAAAAAAAAAAAAACCTGTAGAGGGATATCTGTAGGGAAAGGTAATATTTCTAGCTATTATCAGTGATCCCTCACCTGAGGGATGAGTATTTCAGCCACTAAACAAAATATTAGAAGAAAATCCTCAGTTTTCACTATATAACACATTGCATAGACATCATGTTATTCAGCTTTTAATAAAGTAATTAAAAATGTTTGAAGCTGGCACCAGTGGCTCACGCCTGTAATCCTAGCTACTCAGGAGGATGATCTGAGGATCACAGTTCAAAGCCAGACCCGGCATGAAAGTTCATGAGACTCTTATCTCCAACAAACCCTATAATACCAGAATTGGTGCTTTGGTGAAACAGTAGAGCACTTGCCTTGAGCTGAACAGCTGAGGCATAGTGCCCAAGCCCAGAGTTCAAGCCCCACCACCGACAAAAAAAAAAAAAAGAAAATGTTTCATTGATATAAGTAGACTGAGCAAAATTATGTTTAGTCCTGAATACACACAAACATGGAAACACAGTTCTCTTGAAAAAAGATGTTACAATTGGAGGTGTTTTATTCTTTTTTTATTTTTTTCCTTTTTTAATATTAATAAGGATTTTTTATTGTGAAAATACCGTACAGAGGGGTTACAATTACTTGATCAAGGTAATGAGTACATTTCTTTTCAAGCATTGTTGCCTCCTCCTTTGTTTCCCATTACCATCCCTGCCCTCCTGTTTCCCCCCCCCCCCCACCCATCCACTCTCCCTTCTCCCTGCCTACCAAAGTTGTAAAGTTCATTTTTTGACATAACATCTGAAGGGAAAAGACAATTGTTTTATTCTTATATTTTGCTTTGAAATTATATAATCTTGTAGTAAAAGTGTATAATTTTGGTAGCAAAGGGTGACTGATGATTATTTATTTAGGAAACCTTGAGCTAATATCTGATAATTTTTGCATTCACACATTCCCTGCAGCACATTCTGACAATGAAAATAACTTTACATATATTAGCCCTGCAGCCAAGGTTGTGATGGTTATTATTCGAGGTGCTTTTGGAGAATATATATATATATATTTAAATTCATGCTAAGTATTTTAGTTTGTGGCTTTAGCCATGTCTAAATTGGTGACTATATCATCTTTGATATTTGTCATATAAGATTTGAGATTTTTATAATGTTCTTCAGGATTTAATCATGTTGATCATTATTGATGAGTTTTTATAAGCAAAATAGAAAGGAAAATTCAATTTACATCCCACATCTCCACTTAAAATATAATAATAGTTTGCTCTCAGTATTAATTCAAGCTCTATTTATTAGCTGAGCCAATCATTTGTCAATATTTTCCCAAGTTCTCTGCCACTCACTTGCCCATGCTTCAGGCCTTTTTCTGTTGATTTCTTTATTAGATAGGGTCTTGTGATTTTTTGCATACCATCCTTCTTTTTGGGGGGAGGGGGGTCTGGTTGTGGGGCCTGAACTCTGGGCCTGGGTGCTGTCCCTCAGCTCTTCAGCTCAAGGCTAGCGCTCTACTACTTGAGCCACAGGACCACTTCCAGCTTTTTTCTTTTTGCTTATGTGGTGCTGAGGAATTGAACCCAGGGCCTCATGCTTGCAAGGCAAGCGCTCTACCACTGAGCCACCTTCCCAGCCCAGCATACCATCCTTCTAATGTGATTCTACTAACCCAGTCTGCAGAAGAACTGGGGTTAAAGACATAAAGGCCACCACACCCAGTTTATTGTACAAGATAAGGTCTAGCTGACTTTCTCATGTGATAGTTTAGAATTAAGATTATTCCTTCTAGACTTCCCAAGTAGCTGGTATTTTAGGTATAACTACCACAACTGACCTCAAGATCTCTTACTCAAAAAATAAATGAACATTTTTCTTGAAATTTGTAAAATTCTAAGGATCTCTAATAACTGTAAGTAGTAAAATCAGTTATTCTCTGAAGGCTTTCAAAATGACAATTTTTTGTGAGGGCATCATTAGTTCAAATAAATATGAACATTTTATTAGAACATATCAAATATATGCATTGAAGTAATTCACTAAAATATTTCTATCTATCTATCTATCTATCAGCTAGCTATTCATATGAAGACTCTAGGTGCCTTTATTTGGCCAAGTTCCACAATTTAAAATATTGTTTACAAACCATTTCTTCTTGGTACTTCCCTAACTTGATTCTTAGTAGTTTTATAGTGTTACAACAAAAGGATTTGTTTCAATACACTGAAACTTTGAAATAACCCATTATTTATTTACATATTTATAGGTGACACAAAAATTATATTACTCCTGAGGTGAGATTCTGAAATAAATGTGGAAAAAAAACCTTGATGTAAAGTAATGACTATCATTTTCCAAAATGAAGCATTAAAAACCTATTATTATTGTTTCTCTGTTTAATGTATGCAAAATTTCACTAGAAGGAAGCAAAATAAAAAGAAAATAAAATTGTGGTAAATTACATTACTTTGCTTGCTTTGTAATTTCTTGATTAGTTGAATGTGCATAACTCAAAAATATGTCTGCAAGTTAATGAGTGTGACTTTAGAATTTGAGCACAATACAGGGTAGAATCCTTTCTTTGGATTTATATGTTTGATAAAGAGCATATAAGTTTATGAATACAAGCAACAGACTCATTCTTCTTTTGTTTAATTTTTCTTGAGTGCCAGTGTTTTTGTTCCTGAGTTCATATCACCTTCACACATGCTACTGCAGCCAATAACCAACCCAGTGAATGTCCACCTTTCCCAGTGAACATAAACAGTTTTCTTGATGATCATCACAAAGCAATCATATAGTTCAACTGTACAGATTCTTGTATGCTGACAATAAAGGTAATGTGTAATAATGCACTTTAATGAAAGATATATTCTATTTCTTGTTAGAAAACTGAGATTGGGAAGAGAGGCTTCAATGTGACCTCTACACTGAGAATGGTGCTGTCTCTCAGAAGGATAGATGTACACTAAGTGAGCGGATGAATTTGCTATCATTTCTATGGGTGTGGGTCTTTCTGGATCTCAGAATGAGCAGAAAGATCAAGCAGTCTTTAACCTTACTGATATCTTGTATGGTAATGCAAAGTTCTGAAAGTTACATAAGATTATTTTCTATTGGTCACATTTATATGAAAGCAAATGCGGTTAGAAGCCTGGTACTGTTCATGTTTTCATTTGTATAGACTTGTGATGGGCTTGATTACCTATATATATGTAATATACTTTAATCATATTCAGCATTATCATTCTTACCTTTCATCTTCCCCGCTTCTGCTGATTTCCTGCTTGCTTCTGGACTAAAATATATGTTGTAGATTTAAATTGTTGTATTACAATATATTTCTGAGTATTCATAAATTTACTGGCTTTCTGTTGGGGCACTGTACTGTTGGACAGAAGGCTGAAAAACCAATTCATATGAGTGACATAAAAAATAATTCAAATTGAAAATACACACTTTATGTTGTCAATCACATATCACATTTTATGTATAAGAGAACAAGAACCGTTCATTAATCCGAACTACCTCCAAGATTTCCTCCCTGTCTTGTCCTACAATGTCTGGACTCTCCTATTCTCTTCAGTCGAGAAAGGCTGCACTACATGGTCTACAATGAGTTCATGGCTTTTCATTACAAGTGTTAGTTACATTACATTAGCTCTGTGAATCTGAGGGGAAAATGTAATTCTACACTTGTATGAAAACTGAAGAAATGGTTACTTCATATTCAGATTTTGAACAATTCTGTCAATAATTACCATATAACAAGACACCATTATCTAATACATGTATTTGTGGTGAGTAATAATAAAAAAAATAGATCCACCCAACATTAGTCCACTTTTTTTCTTTTTTCTGTTTATATTTTTATACCATTTAAAAAACCATGAATATAATTAGGCATAAAAACAAGTGTCTAAGTGTCCATAAAAATCAATAAATATAGACTCAGTCACAAGTTCTGTTATCATAGCATCTAAAATGTTATCCTGGGCATGGGAAATATTAGAGCAGATAAAATGTTGATTTAGGCAATTACAGGTTTTTTGATTTTTTTTTGGTTTGTTTTTTTGTTTTTGTTGTTGGTCATGCGTCTTGAACTCTGGGCCTGGGTGCTGTCCTTCAGCTCTTCAGCTCAAGGCGATCACTCTACCACTTGAGCCACAGCACCACTTCCAGTTTTCTAGTGGTTTATTAGAGATAAGAGTCTCACAGGCTTTCCTGCCTGGATTGGCTTTGAACCATGATCCTCAGATCTCAGCCTCCTGAGTAGTTAGGATTACAGGCGTGAGCCACCAACCTCAGCTCAATTACAGTTTTATTACAAAGATTTAGTTCTTTAAAGTTGGCATATATTAGTATAAATCTACACATGTGATAGAAACAAATATGCTCATGGAATTAGAGTCACTTTCACCAATGTTGATTCTTACATCCATTATGTATGTGATAAATTCATATGTCCTTCAAATGTATTCTCTTCTTAATGACTTTCAGTAAAATTTTGTTGCAAATGTTTTACCTAATGCATGGGGAATATATTTATTAGGTTGTATAATACAGGTGAAGACTGCACCTAAAATCATGCTTAGCCCTCAAGCCGCTTAATTACATTCATTATTACTGTTTTTCTTTTCAGCTATACTATGGGTTATGACTCAAATCCTCATGTTTTCTGAAGCCATTCCCCATTAATTTTCTGCTTTACTTATTTTTCAAGTAAGGTCTTATGTTTTTGCCCAGGACTAACTTCAAGTCAAGGGCCTTTACTTACTGTTTCTCTGAAATATGGGATCACATGTTTGCACTGTCTTACCTGGCATTCCATATTTTTTTAAAGATTAGGTTCTTAATGTTTCGTCTTTTCCTTGAACTTTTAGGATCAAGATATCTCTGCTTTGGACACTCAATTCATTGAAACTACAGGTATGTATAACTGTAACCAGTTTAAATGTCAGCACTTAGTGATACACAGGTTTCTGTGGAAAGATGACTGTGCCCATAAAATAACCTAATCGGAAATTTAAGGTTCTTGCCAATTGCATCTAATGTAGGCATCTGTGCTGGCTTAAGCAGTATGCATGCAATTATTTGGGGGATCTTCCCATGCATGGTTTAAATCTAGAAACTATCATTCAAGGGTTCTCGACACAAATCTGCTTCCAATAAACTCTCTGTACTTATAAATCCCAAACAGTTGGGAGAGAAAATGGATGCTGCACAAAAGCTTCAAATGACAACAGCAGCAGACAAGCTGTGCTTCTGGCATACTCTGACTCTTGTTATAACCACATGGTGCAAGTGGCAATTGCTTTCCTTAATCCTGTGATTGTATTCCATAGAATTTGTACTGTTTCCCATGACTTTTGGACCTCCTACAGATGTCTACATCCCAAATTTCATCATGCATTACATTACCTCACAATGGAGTAGCACAGAACTCTAAACTACTATTTTACATGCTGCCTCTGTATGCATTTAGTACTGATAAAAAGGAAATTACTCCTAACAGTAATAGGATGAGACAAGCAAGTAAGAATTATGTAAAAGCCTAACAGCCAGTCTCAATTTTATAAGTGGCAATAATTTTTTTCTTGTTAGATTCAATTTAAGAAATATTTATCCAGGTCTCTGTTGTCAGAGAAAATGTACCCCTTACATTCAAGGAGACAAAAATGACACATGATATATTTGAAACATATAATCTAGTCAGTATTTCCATGCTAAAATACATAGTGAAAATTTTGACATTTATAGTTGTTCCCAAATGACATAATTGAGAATGTTCTTGAGGTGAATTTTCCTGTTGCATAGGGCATTCTTTTTCCAAAAGCAATGTCTTCAATTTCTGTAGGCTAAGCATTTACTGGATACTGAACATTATCTCATTTGATTCTTTCAAAAACTCTGTCAGCCTTTAGTTTTGCCATAATTTCAGATAGAATTAAAATATAATGTTTGGGGAAGTTTTCTATTTCATGATTAAATGGCACACAGAATTTAGTATCAGGGTTTTCTAAAGTCTATAATACATTTTCTTTTCTATTTTTTTCTTCTTTTCTTTTTTGTCCCTCATTTTTTAAAGGAAGGTCTCTCTGTGGAGCACAGATTGCCCTAAAAAGTTATGATATTTCTTTTTAGGCATCCCACGCAAATGCATGAATTTCAAGTTGTTAGGCCTTTGTAATCATTCTGTCTAACCAAATGCTAATGTGAACAGTATTTATAACTTTGCAAACATTAATATATAATCATATTGCATATTCTGAGAATCTACGTTAAATATTCTTGTGTTCACTATATATAAACATTTTATACCTTTCTAAATTTTTAATAAGAAAGCAAAAAGAAGTAACTAAACCAATTCTACCTAACTTCAAATGGAAACTAGTATTTGTTACTAGAAGGAAACCTGTTGCTGTTTATGAATTGTGCCTTGAGATTCTTTTTCTCAAAATGCCTCACAAATCCTCTTTCAACCAGATGGTGTGGATTTCTCATCTTCTTTTGAGAATTTGTATCAAGCTATGCCTTAGCAATCAATAATCAGTCTCTCATGTTTTTCACTGTAATCTTTAGTAAATTTAACACTTGGCTTCTATGACAATCCTGACTATCAGAAGGAAGGTTAAAACAAGTACAAAGAACTGTATTGTACAAAGAACTGTATTGCAGTTTAGTTATTGATAGATGCCAAAATCATAATGTATATATTATGTTTTACTGACTTTGGAGAAAGAAAATGCATTTTCTTAGGTTTTGAACTGAGTAGGGAAAGAGAAAGTGAGAGAACCATGTTGAGGATCTGGACACAGTTGCCTTACATCTATAATCCTAGCTACTCTGAAGTCTGAAATCTAAAATCTGAGAAAGATGCTTCAAAGATAACCAGGCAGAAAAATTCTTATTTTCCACTTAAGAAGAAGAAGGAAAAGATAATAAGCAAACAATCAGAGGCGTGTCTTAAGTAGTAGATACTATCCTACCTGAGCCATGGATGAAATATTAAGCACATAAAAAATTCCACTTTTTGAATGGAAAAAATCAAGCAAAAGTGTGAGGCCTTGAGTTTAAACCCCAATACTGGCACAAGAGAGAAAGAAGAGACAGGGGAGAGACAGAAACAAGAGGCACAAAGAGATAGAGACAGAAAGGAAAAGAGAAAAAGAAAGGGAACTGAAAATATAATAATAGCAGACACTGGATATCTGGTATAAGTCTCTCTGATTTAAAGCCTGCCTTGCAACTTCCTAAGGACCAGGTGAGAATCTCCATAGATTGAGGAGTAGGCTAATTAAAATAACACAAATCTGCCCCTTTTGTTCTTGTAGTGTTATGCCATTAGCCAAGATATGGATGAATGAATAAAGTAAAAGCTGATAAATATATATCAAAGGATAATGTTCCACCATAAAAATAATAAAATCTGGGCTGGGATGTAGCTCAGTGGCAAAGCGCTTGTCTAGCAAGTGCAACGTCCTGGGTTCCATCCCCAGTACCAAAAAAGAAAAGACAAAAAAAATAATAAAATCTCACCACATAGCAAAATGGAATTAGTGGACATTAGGTTAATTGAAATAAACCAGATACAAAGCAAGACAGTACACATTCTTCAACATGTGGATGAAATCATGGATCCCATTACTAATTACCACAACCATCTAGGAATGGATAGAAAACATAGTAAGGGAATCTGGATAACAATAAAGATAAAATAAGTTAAAACATAGTAAGGGAATCTGTATAACAATAAAGATAAAATAAATTGCGAGGATTCACAAGAAAGGAAGAGTGCTTTAAGTTTGAAAGAGTCAAGCAGACATTTGATAAAGTAGATGAGAGGAGCTTCAAAATAGAAACATTGGACACAGACACTCTAAGTAGATAGAAATGCTTAAGAACTTTGACTTGATTAGCATACTCTGTATGCTGCTTGTTAACATGTACAAGTAAGTTGCATGCTGATATAAAATATAATAAAAAGAAAACTGGTAAAGATCTTCTTGAAAGAGGTAATAATTACTCCCACTCTTAGTGACCTTAATCCTATGTCCTCTTCTCTATTGATAATACAGGTCCTATATCCAAGTGGTTAAATAGCTTTATGTTTCTGTGCTTCTGACAAACCACATGATCTAAACAATAGCCTAAAAAAAATAAAACCAGTTCTCAATGATTTACATTTTTTTATTCACAAAGCAGAAAGGACAAATTTGCAATGAATTCACAAGTTGCATGTTTTAAAGAAGAAGCAGTCAAAGTAGAGTAGTTTTGTTATTTTGCCATCAATAAGTTTTACATGGGTTTTCATTTTGACATATTCTTAAATGCATAGAATACATATTGATCAGATACAGCCTGTCACTTCCCGTCTTAGCACCTCCCAGAAATCTCTACAAGCTTTGTTGTTCCATTGTCACAAGTGTAATGAAATAATTTGACCACATTCTTCCCCCTTAATGCTGTTTTCTCTCCCCAAGTAGTATCCACAGCATAGACAGTAACTGTTTACATTTCTATCATTCATTTTTAAAGTGTGTGTAAATTGTTCAAAGATATTTCATCATTATATTTCACATAAAGACATAATCAGATTGATTTTTTAGCTTATTCTCAATTTTTCCTCCGCCACACCTTTTTTATTTTTAAATGGTTTCATTGAATTTTATTTTGCTAGCTTGTCTCAATATACAATGCATTTTCAGAATTGTTCACCCTCTAGTTTACTCTATCCTCATCCCTAATCTAATACCTTCAAGCTTTGACACAATCTCTCTCTTTCTGTTTTTTTCTGTGTACATGTGTATTGTCTGTATTTATTTTATGCCATGTGTTTATATATGCATATATCTTTTAGGTCTAGCATCCTCATATTAAAAAATGCAAATTTTGCCCTTCAATTTTCTATTTCATTGTTTATGGCTCAATAAGTATCTCATAAATGCATATGTAATTTATATATAACATATCATTTACATGTAATCTATACATATGACATGTATATACATATCATATAAATTACTTTTATATGATATGGACATATATATGCATATATACTTCTCGTGTGTATATGAAATGCATTCTATATTTATAAGTGTATCTAGTAATATATACATATGTTTGTATGTATACATGTATATATATTCCATTTATCATATATAGAGCTTCTGGACTTTGCCATAGCTTGGCTATTTTTCAAACCACTAATCTGAACATGTGTGTATTGCTTCTTGACTTACACATCTTCAGATATGTGCACAATAATTGTACCACTAGATTGAATGGGAGTTTATTTTTATTGCAACCATTGTGGAAATCTGTATGGAGATTTCCCCAAATTTGTTTATTTTAAGAAGTCATTATGTAAATATTTTTTATCCCATGAAAAAGGAAGTAATTTGTCTTTTATAATTGGACATATCATTAAGTTAATTCCATCTTTCCATCTATATTTCTCCTCTTTACCTGAATAAAGCATGTCTAAAATAACCAAGCACATGAGACCAAATGTCAGCAAGCCATTTGGAAAGTTTTCTTTTTCCCTGCTTTTTTTATTTGAGTTAACTGAGTGAGTCCAATAAAACCTTTCAGGCAATCATTCTTGAATTATTAGATGCTACTGACTACACCCTGGGGACACATACACTGACAGAAATACAGGTGGAGGTAGAGCACTTCACTTAATTGGACCAACGTTATCAGCTAACATTAAGTTTTAGTAGGACAGAGATTATTTTGGCAACTCAGGAAGTTTAAAATTTTCAGTAACAGTAAGTAAATAACTATCTGAATCACATTTCTCATGTTCTTTAGGATGGCTCTAGGCAGAAATATGAATTAAAAGTCAGTCTAGTAGATCTCATTTCACCAACTGTCACACTCTACATAGAAAAGATTTTACGTATTCACCAATGAGCATGATTGGAAATTAGCATTACACCTACAGGTCTATTATTTGACCTTATTCATAGTTACAAAATGAAATCTCTGTTTGGTCTTCAGGCAGAGGTAGAATAAACATTTAGCAGGCCTGGATATCTTTTACCTTCCCATAGAACTTCACCATGACCTTGCCCTCATTGTACCACAAAAGCCCTTCTTTTGCTGGGGAAGGCTGGAAAGTGACAGGAAGGAGAGCTTAACCAGACACTACAAAGCCATTATTTTTTCTCTTTGGAACTTAGACGTCTACTGTCACTGAACTTCTCTGGCATTTATTGCATTTGGGGATTGCCACTTAATATGAGATTTGTGCCATGTTCCAGGATTGATGTATTGCTCTTACTTTATTTCAGAGCAGAGATAATATGTTTACAAAATATATACTTCTCATTTGATATATTTTTATATTTTACAAATTATGATTTATAACATTTTTGAAAGGCAGTTTTATATGGAAAACTAATATATACATTTCTGGTTTCTTTCTTTGAAATAACTTGAGAATATAAATGTTTGATAAATTTTATATTATTATTAATAATACACTACAAAATTCAGCAGAATTGAGACTCTATCCAGGCTTCTAAAGTTAATCCATGACATATCTAAGGGGAGGGAAAGCATCATATGTATATATTTTTTATCCTTTATACATATTGAAGTTTATAATGGTCAATTGGCAAAGCAAAACAAATTATTATTGTATGGTATATGGGTTGTCTTCACCACCTCTCTTGCCAAGTTGCTTCTTATTTGAAATTCCCATTTGGATATAATGATATTACAAACAGTACAAATAGCTGTGAGGTTACAATTCAATCAGAGTTTAGTGGTCTCTGATCTTTCTGCTGGAAAGTGAAGTGCCACGTTCCAGAATGTAATTCAATTGATGAGGATATTTCTTGACTCATTTTAGGAGAAAACCTAAACTGCAAAGGATGTGATATATTTTCAGTTTTGTGACTACTGAATTTCATAATGGAAGCTACAATAATAAGAAATCACCACAGCTGTCAATTATAGCAAATAATCATGGTGTTGTAAGGATGACTAGCCAGGTATATCCCAGAAGTCAAACCTGATTATTGTTTTCTCAAAAACCAATGTATTTCAGAGAGAACAATGGGATAATTAATAGGGTATTATGATTCCATTAGGTGAGTTTTCAGAGATGTTTAGGAGATAAATACTTGCTTTGAATAGATTTCTGTCAAGCAGTGAAGTACTTTATGATTGGCTTATTCATGGCTGTCATCTAGAAGGGAGTTTGTTTTGTTATTGACAAAACCAGTGGGAGTGCTTTGTCTGAGCATTTCATGATGTACATAGTAACTGTTTTATTTCTTTTCGGACAAAAATAAAACTGAATATTAGTTTGGCTTTATCTCAATATCAAGTTGCTTCTTGTTCAATGAGATTAATTATATTTCTACGGAGAATAGGAGTATGGTTTTGAATGTAAGGACAGTTGCTCAAAATTCTGGGAACTACATGTGTTTTTCAAAAGAAAAAAAATTACTACCTTCTTCTCTGATGTATGTTTTATCAGATAAAAATATTTTGGAGAAGAAATGAACCTACAGACCTATAGCCATCTAATCTTCGATAAAGTAGCTAAAAAAATAGAATGGAAGAAAGACAACCTCTTCAGTAAATGGTGCTGGCAAAATTGGTTAACTACTTGTAGAAAACTAAAGCTAGATCCTTATATAGCACCCTGCACCAGAATCAACTACAAATGGATCAAAGACCTCAAAGTCAAAGCAGACACTCTGAAAACATTACAGGATGGAATAGGAGAAATCCTAGGTCTTGTTGGCACAGGCCAAAATTTTCTTAATAGAGACCCAGAAACACAACAAATCAAAGAAAAGTTGGACAAATGGGACTGCATAAAATTTCAGAGCTTCAGCATGGCAAAGGACATAGCTAGCAAGATCAATAAAAAGCCCCCTGATTGGGAGAAGATCTTCACTAGCCATACAAGGAACAAGGGTCTCTCATATCTAAAATATACCTGGAACTCAAATAATTAAATCCCCCAATAACAAATCTTCAAAGAAACAACTGCCCAATAAATAAGTGGGCTAAAGACTTAAGGAGAAACTTCTCTGAAGAGGAAAGAAGAATGGCCAATAGACACATGAAGAAATACTCAACCTCTCTAGCCATAAAAGAAATGCAAATCAAAACAACATTGAGATACCACCTCACTCCAGTTAGAATGGCTAAAATCAAGAACTCTAATAACAACAGATGCTGGAGGGGATGTGAACAGAAGAGAACCTTACTGCATTGTTGGTGGGAGTGTAAACTTGTTCAACCACTTTGGAAAGCAGTATGGAGGTTCCTCAAAAAACTTCACATAGAGCTCCCCTATGACCCAGCAATCCAACTTTTGGGCATTTACCCAAATGTTTACAAACAAGACCACACTAAAGCTACCAGAATGACTATGTTTATTGCAGCATTATTTACCATACCTAAGATATGGAACCAACCCGATGCCTGTCAGTAGATGAATGGATCAAGAAAATGTGGTATATATACACAATGGAATTCTATGCTTCCATCAGAAAGAATGACATTGCCCCATTTGTTAGGAAATGGAAAGGCTTAGAAAAAATTATATTAAGTGAAATATCCCAGGCCCAAAATAACATAGGTCCCATGGTTTCCCTTATGTGTAATATCTAGTATATGTCTGAGTCAAGCAGAAAAGGTCAGATAAGGTGATGTTAGGGAAATGAACCTTAAGATATGTACTCAAATGTTGTTTTTCTTTCATGCGATTGTTTCTAACACATTTATAAGATCATTTCTTTGTTGCTTTGTATGTCCCTCCTCCACACTATACCTCTTGCTTTCACTGTATTTGACGTTGGTGTAATTTGTGGAGGGGAAGGGGAAAAACAGACTGTTTAAATAGCGATACAGGTGGACCCATTACAACAATGAGATGTACAAGTAGTTATGTCAAAAACAAACTTTACTACTTTAGTGGGAGGGTGGAGGTTTGGGTGGGGAGGCTGGGGGAGGATGGGAAGGGATGAAAAGGGGAAACAAAGGAGGAGGCTACAATGCTTGATAAGAAATGTACTCATTATCTTGCCCATGTAATTGTAACCCCTCTGTACAATATTTTCACAATAAAAAATATTTAGGAGAAAATCAAATGATTGTCCACTTTATGAGAGGCAAAAGGCAAAATTTGATTTAACTTATTCAAGATTTTTCAGTTAGTAAGTAGTAAATTTCATATATTATGCTTTACATTCTCATTTCACACACACATATTTGTCTAGAGTTGTTGGCTAATATAAACCATAATTAATTATATTAAGATCAATTAAAATGAAAAAAATGACTAAGCCTATGGCAATACTAGTTCAGAAGCAATAAGTACCAATAACTTTCAGCTGTTAATGTGAATATCATTCTCAAAAAGAAAAGAAAAAAAAAAGCCCAAGTCTTCATGAACAAAGTTGAATCCGTGAATAGTATAGGAAATGTAAAATGAAATGATTGAAGTATGTCAAAGAGACATAGCATTGAACTGAATGAGTTCCCAAGTAAAGTCTCCCTTAGGTGGTGAAAGGTAAATCACTCCATAAGTGAAAGTTGGTTTTGGCTCTGTACTTTACAAAAATATAGTATGGAAACAGAGAGAGAGAGACAGACAGACAGACAGACAGACACAGAGACATAGAGACAGACAGAGACAGACAGAAACAGACAGAGACAGAGAGACACAGAGACAGAGAGAGACACAGAGGCAGAGAGAAACAAATTCTTGACAAATTCTGCCTGCATTGGATCATAAGGTTTCACAGGAGCATTGATAAGTTGGATTGATAGCCTGATCTCCACATGATATCATGATATTCATGTTTTACTTCAGTAGTCTTTTATTTCTCACACTTAAAAGCCCATTTAGACATTTGTTAGCCAAAA
This sequence comes from Dipodomys spectabilis, assembly GCF_019054845.1. Classification (NCBI taxonomy): domain Eukaryota; kingdom Metazoa; phylum Chordata; class Mammalia; order Rodentia; family Heteromyidae; genus Dipodomys; species Dipodomys spectabilis. The sequence goes on from NW_024870752.1 coordinate 2,989,821, forward strand.
GAAGAATTGATAGGGCAAGAAAATACAGGGCCTAAGACAAAACTTTGGTAACAGTATTCCGCAAATATTATACAGTATCAAAAACCAAGGATATGTGAACAATTGTAACAGCAAGTGGAAATTAAGATAATATAATGGTATGGACACCTGGAATAAGAAAATGGACATTTGGGGGCTGGGAAGGTGGCTCAGTAGTAGAGTGCTTGCCTTGCATGCCTGAGGCCCTGGGTACGATTCCTCAGCACCACATAAGCAAAAAGAAAAAAGCCGGAAGTGGCGCTTTGGCTCAAGTGGTAGAGCTCTAGCTGAAGAGCTGAAGAGCTGAGGGACAGGGCCCAGGCCCAGAGTTCAGGCCCCAGGACCGTAACCTCCCCCCTCCCCCCCCCAAAAAAAAAGAAAATGGACATTTGGGTAAATAATTTGGAAATATTAATTTTAGATTTATATCATACAGCTATAATGAATAACAAGTATGCTTTACCCAAATAAGTATGTTAACAGTACTGAGTGTGGGATATAAGGGAGCTCTAGATTTTTGTGTGTGTGTGTTTTTTTTTTTTTTTTTTTTTTGGTCAGTCTTGGGGCTTAAACTCTGGGCCTGTTGGCTGCCCATGCGCTCTTCAGCTCAAGGTAGTGCTCTGGAGCCAGAGCGCCACTTCTGGTTTTCTGGTGGTTCCTGCCAGGGTTGACTTTGAAACCTGATCTCAGATCTCAGCCTCTTGAGTAGCTAGGATTAGAGGAATGAGCCACCAGTGCCCAACAAAATTCTAGATTATATTGAACTTTTTTCTGAAAGTTTTATAAAACTTTTTACTAGAATTTTATAAAGCTTTTTAGTAACTTTTATAAAATTAAAAGCTTAATAAAAAGTAAAACTTTTAAATATAGATTCCTTAATCATTACAAGTTACGTGCTTCTGAGCACGTAACTTGTAATGATTAAGGAATCTATATTTAATATATCTATATTCACGTATATCTGGACTTTCTATTCAACATCACAGATATAAAATATGTCTTTCATTGGACAAATTCACCAGAGCTTTGATATTAAATATCATACTTACGGGCTGGGAAGGTGGCTCAGTGCTAGAGCACTTGCCTTGCATGCTTGAGGCCCTGGGTTCGATTCCTCAGCACCACATAAGAAAAAAGAAAAAAGCTGGAAGTGGCGCTGTGGCTCAAGTGGTAGAGCGCTAGCCCTGAGCTGAAGAGCTGAGGGACAGCGCCCAGGCCCAAAGTTCAGGCCCCACGACCAGACCTTCCCCCCAAAAAAATAAATATCATACTTACTTTCTTTAATTCAAGATTTAAACTAAATATTAAAGTTCAAAATCTGGGGATTAAATACTAGCATATATATTCATAATTTTGACTTTTTTCTTTTTTGGGGGGGGGAGATCTGGTCATGGGGCTTGAACTCTGGGCCTGGGCACTGTCCCTCAGCTCTTCACCTCAAGGCTAGCACTCTACCACTTGAGCCACAATGCCACTTCCAGCTTTTTTTCCTTTTGTTCTTATATGGTGCTGAGGAATTGAACCCAGCGCCTCATGCATGCAAGGTAAGCGCTCTACCACTGAGCCACCTTCCCAGCCCCAATTTTAACTTTCTTCTTTATGGATTTTAGACAGTCATATTTAACAAAACTGCTTAGAATGTTGAAACAATGTGGCCACTAAATTGTTGATTCAACAAATTTTAAATGGTTGCTGATATATAATGAATATTATAAGAAAGACAATCCCCAAATTCAATTAAGCATCTTTGTATTTATCTCCTAGGAACTGGCTAAGGTCTTAGACTTTTCAGATAGTTATAATGCCTCTGGGGATTTTCATCATTGACACAGAAGAGCAAAATTATATCTAGGAGATTTGATGAAAAGTTCTAAGTATGACTACAAGGCATTCATTAATGTTATTAGAGATACACATTTACTGAATCATCCTGAAATAAAAACTTGAAGCTCAGGTAACTGATACACAAATGACTGGAAGCTTCCCTATAGGATATTCTGTATGTCAAATATGGAGTATAATTGAAACCAGAGTTTGATCTCTACTTCAAAATATAATTTGTCATTCTTAAGATAAAGTTTAAAACAAAGAAATTGAAAGAAATATGAAGAAATTGAGTTCTAGTTATAGAATTTCAAAATCAGTGTTTATAAGAAGAAATGTTTACATTGAAAAACATAACAGGATAGTTATCCTCCCATCTATAGAAAATAAAGCATTCCTCCTCAAAACATTATTGTGACATGCAAGCTATTTCTTGAGGGTGTGACTCACTTTCAAAGTATGTTTTTCTTTAAGAATAATCCTTAAGTTTCTTCATTTGTTTCACAAAAGTTCACACTGTTAAAGACAGCTTTCTAATAATTCAAGGATATAAACTGTGGGTGCATCCATGAAATCCAAGCTATTGAGTCTAATATAAATTTGACCATTGATTTCTTGCATTTAAGCATATTCCTCAGTGAAATATTGGCTTGCACAGTATATCACACATTACTTACAAAATATATCACAATTTCATATGCAAGTAATTTATACTGTTTTTCATTCTGTTCATTTTTGAAAGATATAAATCTCATGGATTTTGTGAACAAAAGATTAAGATGAATTGGCTCACTTCAATGGCAATGTTAACTTATGATTGTGTGGAGAAAATGTTGGTCTTAAGAATCCTGTGATTTACTGGGATTTACTGACAAGCTTCTTAGGAAAGAAGTTATTCTAAAGAAAAACTTGAGCACATATAATATGATTCAATAATAATCCCTTAGTCCTCACCAAGGAGACATGTCTTCATATACTTACTCAGAAATACTCCCTATCTAGTTTCAAAAACAATGAAACAGATCCTACAGAAAGAACTACAAATTAAATTAAGAGAAAGCAATCCACTACAGCTCTCAAGATGATGGCAGAAGAGGAACTTGTTTTAACGTTTCTCTAACTAAAGAAAAGAAAATGATATAGAAGTCAGGAAAATTACATTCCTCTAGGACTTCATGATTCCAGTTCATGCTTGGAGATATTCAGGGGTGACATTAAGAAGCAAAGGCTTCAGTTTATCTGAGGTTTGAGGAACTCGCAAGAAGTATAAGGATATTACATGAGTCCCCAGTAGTTATAATGTGGTAGCTGGGAATGAATGAGTATACAATAAAAGGCACAGGAAGGACATCTGAAAATATTTGTAGAGCATAGTGAAATGGTAAAAGGTCCATATATAAGGAATATAATGTTAATGCATTATTATATGCCCCCTTCAAGAGAATGTGAAAAACTGAACCTGATCTCCTATATACATTGAGTAACACAGGATGATTGTCTTTGAAACCAAAAGAAACTGGATATATCTCATTTCTCATAGTAGAGTGAAGCTGATTTTTCTAGGCATTAAATATGAGACAATTTGTGATGAAATATAACTTCATTTTCCTCATTGATGCTTTGTAAACAAGCAAGGAATAAGTAAGTAGTGATCTGGAACTTTCAATACTCTGTATTTCCATGGTTTGTTTTGCTTCTTTTCCATGAACACTGAGTTGGACATAAGTTATTCTGCTTTCAGTTTAATAAAATAAAGATGAAATCAACAGCAGGTCCCAAGTTGTCTCATCCTATCTTCATTTCAAAATAGCCTAATGGAGTAAAATAGATTCTACCTTTCTTTTCTTATTTGGTAAAGGTGTATGACTTCCCTGTTGGTGCCTTGCAAAGGAAATGAAGAAATTGGCATAACATAGTGAGTCTCAATCTAATACAACACAGCCTTAAATTATGTATTTACTTGTCACGAATTGTTTTCTATGACTTGGAACTCTCATTTTCAATTTGTCCTCCACATGGGATTGAGGAAAATAAAGACTGCTGGAACACTGTTCACATTTATTAGCCTACCAATCACTCAGCTGTGATCCTGTGTCCCTCCTTACTTTCTAGACTGTACTGCCTGAGATTTTTGACAAACCTTAGGTAAACTTGTCTGGTGAAAGCAATTTAAGTACTAGCAGCTGAAATCTGCTCCTAGAAAGACAGATATCTAATAAACAGATGGAGAAAAGATCAGCTTATGTTAAGTGGTGATTTATACACAGAAAATTATTAGGAGGTTTTTTAAAAAATTATTTATTATTATCATGACTATCTTTACATAGTTGCACAAAGGATTTGGTATCTAACAAAACAGTTTAAAAATATATTGTTAACAATATCACCCCTTTCAAAATTCATACCCATCCCTCCCTTAGCCATGCCTTTCCTCACTCTTATTTATTTATTTATTTATTTGGGTTGTGGGGCTTGAACTCTGCGCCTGACCACTGTCCCTCAGCTCTTCAGCTCAAGGCAGCACTCTACCACTTGAGCCACAGTGCCACTTGCTGTTTTCTGATGGTTTATTAGAGCTTTCCTGCCTGGGCTGGTTTATAGACGTGAGCCACTGGTTCCAAGCTCCTTTACTCTTCTTAATTTTGTAGGATATACATTGAATTCTTGTCTCCATTTTCACCTCCCTCATCTTCATTCACCTAACCTTTTCTTCTTGACCCACCCAAAGCCTTTCAAACACCCACTAGCTGGTGTTTTATTTTGCTAAGCATGACACTGACTTTCTAAGTAATTACACTATTTGAGAAGATTTTTAAGAAACAGATCCTAAAAATAATGTAATTTAGTAGCCGATACACTAATCATTTCCTAGAAGTTAATATTAATTTTCAAAATTATTACGTTTCTATTGTTATCTAGAATGTTCAAACATGCTATAAAATGTTTTATTTTTCTTTTTTTGCAGCAAGAGAACTGTTCATAAGCCCAATTTTTTTATTATTTATTCTATGGTGTCACTATATTTTGTGATTCGGTGATTGTATAGATCATTCTGCCACATTCGTAGCATATTTTTAACATGAAATATAATTCTTTTATTTTCTATTATTTGTTTCCTTCTATATTGGACCTCCAAGGAATTTAATTGTCACATTATTACAAGAAAAATATCTGCACTCTCCAATTTCTAACACAGAATAAAATTCTCACTTCTATCATTCCCACTTATTGTCTGATGAGTTGTGAGTCATCCTATCTATGAATCTAATGAGCTGCAAAGCTCAAAAGCACACCTTCAACTTTGGCCATAAAGACATCATCTCCAGCCCAGCTAGTAAGATGACAGCCACAGTCTCAATGTTCTTATTCTGCCCTCCGACCGTCAAAGTTCAGCTACTCATTTGGGAATGAGGTTGTCTCAGGGTTACTATGTTCACCTCACACTTCATTTTTCTACCATGAAAAACAAAAGAGATTTGCTACTCTCATGGAGATACACAGGTACGGAAGTGGGAGAACAGAAAAAGATAAACAAGTCAAATGTTAAAATAAACAATTCAGAGTGACCTCCAGAGAGGACTCTAAGCAGCACTATTAAAGCACATTCTGGAAAGGGTCAGATTAGTCTAGTTTATAATCCTAGCTACCTGAGTAGCTATATTCTTGCCACCTGAGTAGGTGGCAAAGATTGGGAGGATTATGTTTCAAGGATAGCCCTCATATCAATCAATAAAGTGGAGGATGTCAGTAAACACCTGTCATCCCAGCTATGTGCAGAGTATAAATAGAAGGTAGAGCTTGCAGATAAACTTGGGGCACATTTTCTATCTAGCTGTGAGTTTCAGCCCCAGTTCTGCCAAAAAGAAATAAAGCAGTATCTATTGAAGCATAAGGAAAATTTACATTAACGTGTCATTATCAAAATCAAACATATTCCCTTAAAATTACATGAAATAATTATGTGCCCTTAGTTTAACAACTTACAGTTGAAATCACAGAGTTAGGATAGGCAACATCAGATAAAACTATGATGATTACAACTGTAACAAAAGACTTTAGGTTCATCAAAGGTAACAAGTTGACCCATTCTAACAGTGAGATGTACAAGAAACCATGTTGAAAACAAACTTTACAACTTCAGCATGGGAGGTGGGGAGTAGTTGGGGAAGTGGGGAAGAAAGGAATGGTAGGAAAAAACAAAGGAGGAGGCCACAATGCTCGATAGGATATGTATTCATTACCTTACTCATCTAACTGCAACCCCTCTGTACAGTGTTTTTACAATAAAAATATGAAAAAGGTAATAATGGATTAACCATAGTGTTGGCACATAGAAAATCAGTAATGTATAATTCCAAAAACATACTCCAAAACATGAATGTCTTACTACAGATGAAACAGTACATCTCTTGCATTGCCACACTCAATCTTTATGCTTCCTAATAAATATGTTTAACTCTCACATCTACCATGCAGAAACTTTTAAGTTAGATGCTATTCTGTTTTCTCTAGTGTTTCTTTGATTTGTTGTGACTCTGGATTTTTACCTAGAAAGTTTCTACCTGTGCCTAAAAGCTTTACTGTTTCTTCTACTCTGTCCTGTAATGCTTTTATGGTGTTTGGTCTTACATTGCAGATTTTAATCTTAGAAAGCCCCCAGTATGTGGGAAGATTTTTTTTTACCATCTATAGATCAGACAATTTCCTAATATCTAATACATAGAGCTCAAAAACTTAAACCCTGAAAAGTACACAAAGAAAGAACCCCATGGGCTAAATACTTAAAGAGACATTTCTCAGGTGAAGTAAAAATCACCAATAAACACATGAAGAAATGTTCATCATATAAGGCCCTAGAGAAAATTAAAATCAACACAACACGGAGCATCTATTTCAGCCCAGTTACAATAAACAATATCAAGAAGACTAACAATAACAAATGCAGGTTTGGATGTGGTGCAAAGAGAACTCTATTGAATTATTGCTGGGAATTTAAGTTTGTTCAGCCACACTAGAAGGTAGTATGGAGGGTCCTCATAAAACTAAACATAGAGTTCCCATATGACACAGTAAATTCCACTCCTGTGCCAATAGGGCACACAGGAAGTCCATACTGAAGCTGCGAGCTCAACAATGTCCATGTATCCTTATTTACCATAGCCAAGATTTGGGATCAGATCAGATGCCCCTCAATGGGCAAATGGATAAAGAAAATATTATATATATATATATATATATATATATATATATATATGTGTGTGTGTGTGTGTGTGTGTGTGTGTGTACAAATATATACATATATATAAATATATGTATATATATAAATATATATGTATATAACATATATACATGTATAATGGAATTCTAACCCATTAGAAAAAATAATGTTGTATCATTCATAAGGAAATGGAAAGATTTGGAAAACATTTTATGAAGTGAAATAGAATCATAGAATCACAGGTTGCATGGTTTTCCTCATTTTGATAGCTAGAATGTACCTATATATCTATAAGTAAAACACTGGGTGGTAAGTAACTTTATAAATTAATTAACTAAAGTATAATAGACTTTGTGGAGAGCTCAAATAGTGTAATTTCTAAAAAGACTAAGTCAAAGTCCAACAAAATAAGTACCAGGATCTGTGTACTTGCATGTCAGGAGGATAGGTCAAAAGACCAGGGTAGAAGAATGAAGGGGAAAAAGAGACAATGCAGGCAGAATTCACTGTATATTCCATAGACTTGAGAAATCAAGGGAAGAGGTTGAAGGCGGTGAAGATGTTGAAGGGATGAAACAAATCAAGATGCATCATATAAACTGCTTTGTTAACTGGCAAAAAAATTGTATGTATAACCTAAAAAAATAAGAAAAGCATGGCAAGGGACATGTTGGGACAGGTGGGTAAGAATATTGGAAGGAATGACATTGATCAAAATGCACTATATAAATTTATTTAGTGAATGGCCACTGTTTTATATGACTACTTAAAGATAGTAAAAACATTTTTAAAAATGTCATATCTAACTGATTCTCTATGCTTCTCTGATTTAAAAATGTACACATGGAAAAATGCTATTTACCTTAATAATGTTTTACACATACTCACTAATATAAAACTGACCTTATTTATTTACTTTGCATTTAAATTAGTTATTTCATACTTCACTTTAAACTCTATTAATTTGTTCCTTAATATATGCCCATTTGCTTAGCTACTAACACTTAGGAAAGCAAGAAAATATTCACAAACTCAAAAAGCATATGAATGGCTAAGGACAAGTTAGAGCTATATATCAGGATTAAATTTGATTCAATTACTTATTATGCACCAATGAATTTAGAAATCATGCTAATATAGCTAATAAGAAATAAATCAAAGTAAACTGAATTTTTCCATAGTGAAGAATATCATATTCTACTAATCATTTTGCAAAAGCACAATCTGTGACACGATCTATCTTATGGAGTAATGAGATTATTTGACTCAGAAAATACCATTGTCTAAACAATGTTTCCATATTTGAGCAAAACAGCTCCAAAATGAGGCCACTATTATCACTCAGGAAGTTTACAATCAAATAAAAAATTATGAAGAAAAATAAGTAAGTAAAAATTTTGTACCTTTCACTGGTTTCTCTTGTCTTGTTTGCCATTTGTTTCTTACTATTTGTAATGAAAAAGATATAGAGGATAAAAGAAGATTGCATAAACATCAATGAAGATGACACAATGAAATTCAAGCACTGGAAATATAAAAGAAGGGAGAACATGACCAAAATTTACACTAGACAACATGGAAATACTATAATGGTACCCTCTTGTACTACTAATATATGCTCAATAAAACCTTCAATTAAAATTAAAAAGAATATATGTATATATACAAACCTATACATGTGAAAGTCTCTATTTTTTCTCTTTCTCCTTCTGTCTCAGATATCCAGTAGATATTATAAGATTAATAGTTTATATTTACTTATATCTACATCCTATAGTCTTAAAAGTAGAAAATAAATCATTCCATTGATTTCTTGAAAAACTTATAAAAGCAGAATATACAGTAAATGATTGTGACAGCTTTTTTTTTTATCATTCCTTCATTTCATTATTTATTTAGGCATATTAGACTGACTGAGCTAATTTACTTTCCTTAGTACAATCAGATTATTTAGTTTGCTTCTTTACAATTTTCCTATCTGGTCTTGATTTATTCTTGCTTAATCCTGACATACTTTGTTTTCATTTTAATTGAAGCATCTTAAGCTTCATAAAATAAAAATTGTTCCTTGGACAATAATACTATTCAATCCTTATATTCCTTTATATTTTTTGAGAACCTTAATTTTCCATGGTTTAATAATGTGCTTATTGTGCTCCATTACCAAAACAGCATATATTTCATGACATAAATATTGAGTATGTTTTGTTATAAGGCCTCAAAATTCTGTAATGTGAATTTGTTATGAATATCTACAGAGCTCTGTAGGTATATATTAACATTCATTTTGTTAGTATACAATATATTCATTTTAGACTGTATTTTACTTTTTCTTTTAATACAATTCCAGATGTTCAATAAATGGAATATTTTATTAGCACATTTTTGGTTTTGCTTGTTTACTAACTTGTTAGATTTATTTTTCTTATTCGTTGCATTTTACAGATGTGTTTTTGTGTGGCAAAATTTAGACTACATGAAGTTGCTATCTTAAAATGTCTGCAGCAACAACAAAAATCAGTTAATTTGTTCTTTATTGATATAGGAAATAGAACTGTTGTGACCAGGAAAGAAGGTGGACATTCCTAATCAATGTACAAAAAACATATAACTTTTTATTTAAATTAATTTTTTAATTTAAAGATGATATACAGAGGGGTTACAGTAATATAAGTCAGGTAATGAGTGCAGTTCTTTTTAAACCATGTTATTTACTCCATTATTTTCTCTCACTTTTTCCCCTCCTGAAGCCCCCCTCTCTCCAAGCTGTAAAGTTCACTTTCAGCATAGTGTCTAGTGACTATCACTGTTGTATTAGTTCCCCTGTTGTCCAACCATTTCTGTGATTCCCCTTTCCTTCCCCAAATCAGATAAACTTATATATAAGACAAAAGGTAAGAAATCAAAAACAGTGACATCATCAGGGAATAAAGAAAGAAATATAAGGAAATAACTGCAAATAGTACTATAAAAAAAAGAAACCTCTTGTTTCCATTTTGATAAGCATCATTGTACATGGACATATGCACATAGCTATTGAGCCTATGGGATTCTTTCCTAACTTTTTACAGTTCTCGTGACAGAATTTATTCACTGTTAACCTGTTCTTTTTTTTATTTCCTTTTCAAATATGTTTTTGCTTATTTTTCTCAAAACTTTCCCAGTTAGGACTCATCTCAGCTATATCTTAGAGCTAGAATGCCTGAGACAACAACTTAGGCCTAATGAGAATAAGTATACTGTGAAAAATTGAGAATCTGAAATGTTGATAAATGCCTAAGGCAGATTTGGTGGAAATCATATAACACTTTTAGTGCCCCCATCTTCACAGAAAATCCTAAATAAAGGAAAATCCTAAATACAAAATCAGAAATTAAATAGTATAACAACTCTGTAATATTTAATTTTACCATTATTTTTATATAATTACTACCTATGCTATTATTATTTTATGGCTAATCTTATCATTATAAAGTATGTTGGACTAAAGTACACAACCTAGGAAAGAAAAATAACAGAACAAGAAGATAACAAACTAATATTGAAAGACAATTTTTACTTTTATTATTTTTATTTTCATTATTTTATTTATTTAGTTAGTTACTTTTAGGGCTACTTAGATTAAACCCAATGCTTCATTCATTCTAGGGAAGTTTTCCACCAACAAGATAGCCCCTCCATCCAAAATACAATTCCACTATCCTAATACTTTGAAAAATGGTTAACTTTGGCTTCCTTTGTTACTGGTTAACTTTTAAATGATGTTTCTTTAGTAATCAGTCTAGGATCACAGAAAAGGTGTCCCTTGAGAGCAAGCATGCTTACTGCCAAATATAGAACATTTAAGTTTCCAGGTAAGAGTAGAACTAAATAGAATGCATGCTTAGCATGCCCAGCCATGAATCTGATCCTGACATTTAATATAAGCTATTGCGTTTGCCAGCATTCTTCTGGGTGCAGCTCCATTACTTGATGGAAGAATAACTGAGGAAATACTCAGATGCTCATGCTGCTTTCATTAACAAAAGCAGGAAAATACTAGGCCTGTTTCCTATGTGATTCATGTTCTACCAGAATCTATAAAACTGATGAAAACTGGTGTATTTATTTACAAGTGAAGTTAAATCATAAATATTTCTAGTGCCTGACAATTTTAGCAATTAACAAGGACTTTTGGAAATCACAACTATTTAGTATCATATGCAGGCTTTGATGGGGTATGATTTTTTTCAAATGATGATTGACGAAATTCCTTAGAAATTGGTATGGATCATTTGTCTAAAAAATGTATGATCTACTGAACAAGAAGAAACTTTGTAGACGTTGAGACTTTGTAGCCTGCATATTGGACAGTAGTTTTAACTGTGTGTATAAACACATATACATATACTTATATAATATATAAACATATATATGCGTGTTTATGTATATAAACAGTCATTACCTGTTTTTTTCCTATGGGGTTCAATGGCGAAGATACCTTGAGATAGTTTCAAATGTTCTCTAGAAGAATTTCAGAAGCTAATGTTTATAATGGTCATATTATTCACATTAAACAAAATAGTCTTTTTTCCCTTCCCCTCCCCAAATTATACCAATATCAAATACATTGAAAACAGGGGTTATACCGTGGGGGAGAGACATACAAAGCAACAACAAAAAAAAATCACCTTATAAATACGTTAGAAACAATAGCAAGAAAGAAAAAAACTTATGTCTTTATCTTGGAGTTCATTTCCCCTAACATCATCTTATCTGACCTTTTCTGCTTGCCTCAGACACGTACTACGTATTGCAAATAAGGGAAACCATGGGACCTTTGTTTCTCTGGGCCTGGGTTACTTCACTTAATATAATTTTTTCCTAGTCTTTCCATTTCTTAACAAATGGGGTGGTGCCATTCTTTCTGATGGAGACATAGAATTCCATTGTGTATATATACCACATTTTCTTGATCCATTCATCTACTGAGGGGCATCTTGGTTGGTTCCATATCTTAGCTATGGTAAATAATGCTGCAATAAATATAGTTGTGCTGGTAGCTTAAGTATGGCCTTGTTTGTGATCATTTGGGTAAAGGCTCAAAAGTGGAATTGTTGGGTCATAGGGGAGCTCTAGGTGGAGTTTTTTGAGGAACCTCCATACTACTTTCCAAAGTGGTTGAACAAGTTTACACTCCCACCAACAATGAAGTAAGGTTCCCTTCTGTCCACATCCCCTCCAGCATCTGTTGTTATTAGAGTTCTTGATTATAGCCATTCTAACTGAGGTGAGGTGGTATCTTAGTGTTGTTTTGATTTGCATTTCTTTTATGGCTAGGGAGGTTGAGCATTTTTTCATGTGTCTATTGGCCATTCTTCTTTCCTCTTCAGAGAAGTTTCTTTCTTTCTTTTTTTTTTTAAATTGTGAAAATACCGTACAGAAGAGTTACAATTACATGGGCAAGATAATGAGAACATTTATTATCAAGCGTTGCTGCCTCCTCCTTTGTTTATCCTTCCCATCCCTTCCCATCTCTCCTCCCATCACTCCCCTTGGCCAAAGTTATGAAGTTCATTTTTTGACAGAATATCTTGTACATTACATTGTTGCAATAGGTCCAATCCTCAACCTCCCTAGCCATAAAAGAGAAGTTTCTTTGTAAGTCTTTAGCCCACTTATTTATTGGGCAGTTGCTTCTTTGAGGATTTGTTGTTGGGGGATTTACAACAAGATGCTATGTCAAAAAACTAACTTTACAACTATGACAGGGGCGGGGCATATAGTCGTGGAGATCAGAGGGCAGGGATGGTAGGGGAAAAACAAAGGAGGAAGCAACAATACTTGATAAGAAATGTACTCATTAAACTGGGCGCTGGTGGCTCACGCCTGTAATCCTAGCTACTCAGGAAACTGAGATCTGAGGATCCTCGTTCAAAGCCAACAGGAGTAGGAAAGTCCGTGAGACTTATCTCCAATAAGTGGCTCTCCGGAAGTGGCTCTGTGGCTCAAGCGTTAGAGCGCTCATCTTGAGCTGAAGAGCACAGGGACAGCGCCCAGGCCGAGAGTTCAAGCCCCATGACCAACCAAAAAAAAAAAAAAGAGAAAGAAAGAAAAGAAATGTACTCATTACCTTGCTCATGCAATTGTATCCCCTTTGTACCATATTTTCACAATAAAACTTTAAAAAAATTAAAAAATAAAATAATCACCAAATCAATATGTTTAACTGTAAAGCTCTTATAGAACTATACATGGCATTTGTGTGTGTGTGTGAATGAGAGGATGTAGGAAACCAATTATCAACAATGCCTTCCTTCCGTTTTATCTGTTAGTGTCCAAGATTTCTTCAGTTCTTCTATCTCCAGATACACAAAATTAGTAATCTCTTCAAAGCAAAGAAATGCTAAGCACTTTATATGCATATTATTTTAAACCAATCTGTTTGGGTATCAGTAGATATAGCCTTTCAGGTATCCGCAAGGGTTTTATGAAAAATAATTGTTCTAGTAAAGAAAGCTTACAATGATCTGTTTCCTTTCACATCAGGTGGAAAGGAAAGAGTCTAGAACTCCAAAACGGATCATCATCACAATCCAAAAATGTTGGAACCTTGGCATCAGATTTTCAGGATGCAAAACTGTGAGAAACAAATTTCTGTGATTTAGGAAATTCAGTCCGTGGTAATTGTATAGAGCTCTGTCCTAGGATAAAATAGTAGTAGGTGTGTTTTACCAATAGATGAAATGAGAAACACAATTGTTTCTTCAGAAAATAATGAAACATGAATTCAACTGTACATAAATTATTTACACTGAAAATTCTAATACTATTTATATAAAATCTTATTAAAGTTATTTCAGCTGTTTTGTATATTACAGAAAAATATAACATATTAGTCATCCAATATTAGCTCTTATAAGCTGCTATTTTTTTAAGCTGCTAATTATTAATACTTCCTTCTCTTTTTTTCTGATCGTAGGACTTGAAATCTGGGCCTGGGTGCTGTCCCTGAGTTCTTCAGCTAAGGCTAGCTCCCTACTACTTGAGTCACAGCCACTTCCAGGTTTTCTGGTGGTTTATCGGAGATAAGAGTCTCACAGACTTTCCTGCCCTGGCTGGCTTTGAACCACGATCCTCAGATCTCAGCCTCCTTATTAGCTAGCATTACAGGAGTGAGCCACCGGTGCCCAGCAATTATCAATATTTCTAATCACTTTTCAATTTATTCAGCCATGTCTCAGATGATTTGATTTTCAAATGTATTACTTTAAGGATTCTGTCATTCTTACTTGACATAAGATGATTTACTTAACTATATACAAATTGTTAGGTAATTTTATAACACTGTTACATGAATTCAATATGGAGTAGTAATATATTAGTTCTCCAAAATCATACCTATCTATCTATATATCTACATATCTAAATATGTAGATATAGGTATAAATATATACTTGGTCCTCCCATTTAGAAAATGAGTATTACAGTATTTAGTCTAATGTACAGATCTTAAGTATAGTGGATTTTATGTGTAATAAATATGAACTGGCTTATAATATTCTAAATTAGATATTTTTGTTTCATTTTTCTTTTACTTCTGCAGTATGATCTCATCCTACAATATGTGATAATAACTACTAGAATTTCTGTTAATGAATGATAATCCTTTATTATTCCTTTTCTAATATTTATTTATTATTTTTTTACATTCACATTGTTTTATTGTGAAAATACTCTACAGAGGGATTACAATTGCATGGGCAAGATAATAAGTATATTTCTTATCAAGCATGGTAGCCTCTTCCTTTGTTTCCCCTTCCCATCCCTTCCCGTCCTCCCCCAGCCCCTCCACCGAAATCCTCCTCCCCCCCCCCAAAGTTGTAAAGTTCGTTTTTCGACATAACGTATTGTACATCTCATTGTTGCAACGGATCCACCTGTATCCCTGTTTTAACGATTTGTTTTTTCCCTTCCTCTCCACAAATTATACCAACATCATATACAGTGAAAGCAGGGGTTATTTTGTGGTGGAGGGATATAAAAAGCAACAAAGAAATCATCTTATAAATATGTTAGAAACAATCGCATGAAAGAAAAAAAAAACATTTGAATACATATCTTAGGGTTCATTACCCTAACATCAACTTATCTGACCTTTTCTGCTTGACTGAGACATATACTAGCTGTTGCACATAAGGGAAACCATGGGACCTATGTTTCTTTGGGCCTGGCTTACTTCACTTAGTATAATTTTCTCCAAGTCTTTCCATTTCCTAACAAATGGGGAAATGTCATTCTTTCTGATGGAAGCATAGAATTCCATTGTGTATATTTACCACATTTTCTTGATCCATTCATCTACTGAGGGGCATCTGGGTTGGTTCCATATCTTAGCTATGGTAAATAATGCTGCAATAAACATTGTTGTGCTGGTAGCTTTTGTGTGGTCTTGTTTGTGATCATTTGGGTAAATGCCCAAAAGTGGGATTGCTGGGTCATGGGGAGCTCTATGTGGAGTCTTTTGAGGAGCCTCCATACTACTTTCCAAAATGGTTGAACAAGTTTATACTCCCACCAACAATGCAGTAAGGTTCCCTTCTGTCCACATCCCCTCCAGCATCTGTTGTTATTATAAGAGTTCTTGATTATAACCATTCTAACTGGGGTGAGGTGGTATTCCAATGTTGTTTTGATTTGCATTTCTTTTATTGGCTAGAGAGGTTGAGTATTTCTTCATGTGTCTATTGGCCATCCTTGTTTCCTCTTCAGAGAAGTTTCTCTTTTAGTCTTTAGCCCACTTATTTATTGGGCAGTTGTTTCTTTGAAGATTTGTTGTTGGGGGATTTAATATTTTTAAGTTCCAGGCATATTTTAGATATGAGACCCTTGTCCGTTGTATGGCTAGTGAAGATCTTCTCCCAATCCGTGGACTTTCTATTGATCTTGCTAGCTATGTCCTTTGCCATGCAGAAGCTCTGCAACTTCATGCAATCCTATTTGTCCAACCATTCTTTGATTTGTTGTGTTTCTGGGTCTCTATTAAGAAAATCTGGGCGTGTGCCAAGGAGACCTAGGGTTTCTCCTTATTCCATCCTGTAATGTTTTCAGAGTGTCTTCTTTGACTTCTTTGACTTCAGAGTGTCTTTGATCCATTTGGAGTTGATTCTGGTGCAGGGTGATATATAAGGATGTAGCTTTAGTTTTCTACAAGTGATTAACCAATTTTTGCCTTTTATTGGTCAGAATTTTACATAATTATGTTTAGTTTTTAAAAATTCTTTCTATATAATTTAGCCTGTGTGCCTCAATGATAAACTCTGTTAGTAAAGATTTTTTTTTATATTAAGGATTCTTTCAATTTCCTGCTTTTTTCTCCTTTCCAAGATTCCTTCTTCAACACAAAAGAAAATGTATTAATTTCTTCCTTTCTTTTTTTTTCTTTTGCTTTTGGACTTCAATGAGAATTCTTTTCAGTTTGAGCATTGATTGCAAAGGTACATTAGGCTCTCTAAGGACAGTAGTTTCTTCCAAACAGGTAAGTTTCTTTGAGCTTGGGAAATTTGGTCCAATCAAAGAAGAGGCTGTGTGTCCACAAGAAGCAATGAGCAACTCCTCCTCCTTAACTTTTATCTCTATAGTCCAGATGTCACTGAGCTCACCAGCCCTCAGTGATTATAAAATAAAGTTTTATTGCTATTTTACGATCAAATTATAGTTAATAGAATTCCTAGCAGCCTGATAAAAATCTAGCTCATTTAAAGTTCATCCCTCTTTCATTATTTATGGGAGTTCCCAATGGGATGCCTTACCTGTGCATACAAAACAGCCATTAGCAGAAGAATCCATGCAAGAACATGATTCTTTCTTCAAAATGCAGGATTGTCTGCAAACTACTAACATGCACTGTCATCACTTTGCAGTGCATGACCACATTTTTGTTCACTGAAAAATGCATAAAATAATGTGCTATGCTATCATATTTCTTTAATATACTTACATCATATTCATCCCTTCTATTACCCTTTATTCACCCTTCTTTACCCTCCTTTTCTTCATATTTCTAATACTATCCTTTACAATACCATGGAAGTACTTTGAGCAACAAATGTATACTAATAATAAAGAAATATAAAACAAGAAGAGTTTAATGTATATTCATTAAGTTACAATAAAAAGATAGACCAGAATTATGTTTTTAATGCACAAAATATTTTAATTCTTAGTGAACATAAACATCGATAAACTTTTATCCAGTAACAGGTGTTTTATTTTTTAATTGAGTTCTGGTTACTTTCTGGAATGCCAGTTGATGTAAATGATTTGAAGTTTGAAACCCCAATAAATCAATATTGAATCCCTAAACAAAGCAAATAAACAGCAACTTGAATCTAAACATCTCTATGGTGTGTTTCAGTGCATGGTCAGATCTATTTTGGAGGTGGCGATGCTGGTTAATTTCTGAAGATTCTGAATTTTCTTTAATATAATTTATTGTTATTATAGAGGTGATATGCTGAGGGACTGCAATTACATGAGTCAGGTAATGAGTACATTTCCTTTTGTTCAGTGTCTTCTGTTCCTTCATTATCTCCCAGTCCCTCCCTCCTGTCCCCACCTATGAGTTTGTATAGTTCAATTTCATCAATGTCCAGCAAGCTCCACTGCTGCACTTTTCCACCCTTTGATTATGTCCTTCCCCTACCCTCCTGAAGATATACAAGTGAATACATCGTACGTAAGGTAAAGAAAACAGAATATCAGAAAACTAAACACTAAAAAAGTCTTTTGTTTCTATATCTTGGAGTTTATTTCAGTGGGTATAATATTTTTACAGATAGGAAGAGGAACTTAGGCATTGTGCTTTTGTGATTCTCTCCAAAGAGTGTCTTCTCTCGGTCTCATTTTATTTGAGTATCTAGAGTCCTGTATTATATCCAGAGATCTAACTTATGTATACCAAAGGGTACATGCATCTTTTGTCTCTCTGAGCTTGGCTTAGCTCATTTAACATAATTTGATCTAGTTCTATTTTCCTGCAAATGACATTATTTTATTCTTTTTAATGATTTGTGAAATTCCATTGTGTAGCGGTAACCACATTTTTGGGATCCACTTATCTACTGCAAGGTATCTGGGCTGTTTCCATATCTTGACAATTATGAATTACAAGGCAATGACATGGATATGCAGGTTTCCTTATGAAATCCTGGTTCATGATGTTCAGGTAGATGTCTAGGAGTGGTATGGTTGGGTCACTCATGATGTTCAGGTAGATGTCTAGGAGTGGTATGGCTGGGTCATAGAGAAGACCTATGTTAAGTTTTTTTGAGGTCCCTCCAAACTGTTTGCCAGAGTGGTTGTGCTAGTTTACATCCCCACTGACAGTGCAGTAGGGAATCTTTTTTCCCCACATCCCCACCATTTTTTGTGTTCAAATACACAATGTTGACTAATTTTACTGGAGTGATTTATAATCTCAGAATTGTTTTGACTTGAATTTCCTTTATGGCCAGGAATGATGAGCATTTCCTCATTTTTTCACATTTTTACCTCTTTGAGAAATTTCTCCTTACCTCCCTCACTCATTGGTTTAATAGGTTTGGAAGGGGTTAGTTTCTTGAGCTCCTTGTATATATTAGATATTATGTCTTTGATATGTTGCTGGTAAAGATCTTTTCCAAGTTGACTTGATAGTTTAGTACCTATGTCCTTAGCTGTGCAAAAACATTTTATTTTGATTTAGTCCTAATTGTTAAGTCTCTCTCCTATCTGCTATGTTGGGTCCCAGAGACTCTATTCAAGAAGTTTCTGCCTATACCTATCCTATAAGTTCTAATGTTTCTCCCACTCTTTCTTGCAGTACTTTCAAAGCTTAGGGTCTGACATCAAGGTCTTTGATCCATTTTACATTGATATTAGTGCATAGTGACTAGCTAAAGATGTAAAAGATCTTTATAGTAAAATCTATAAAAATCTGAAGAATGAAACCAGAGGACACCACCAAGAAATGGAAAGACCTTCCATGTTCATGGACAGGTATAATCAATATTGTGAAGTTGGCCATTCTCCCAAAACTGATATACAAATTCATTTCAATTCTCATCAATATTCCAATGACATTCATTACTGAGATAGAGAAAGCAATCCAAAAATTCATATTGAACAACAAAAAACCTAGCATATCCAAACAATTCTAGGCAAAATGGGTAATATCACAATACCAGACCTCAAAATCTACTACAGAGCCATAATAATAAAAACAGCTTGATATTGGCTCAAAAATAGACATGAAGACCCAGAAATACAACCGTACACTTACAGTTAACTGACATTTGATATGGAAGCCAAAAATGGAAAAAAGTGGAAAAAAATATCCTCTTCAACAATTGGTGCTGAGAAAACTGGGCAGCCATATTCAGAAAACTAGAAGTGAATCCCTGCTTGAAGAGTCTGAATTTTCAATGATTAGTTTGGGAAATAACTAAATGTGATGACCTAAAACAGCTGTATGTCATGTTATATTATTCTTTCTCCCTTAAATCTCGCTTACCTTCTCTCCATTATGACAAAATTGCTTGCGTTGACAGTGAAAAACAAAATAATACATGAATATCAATTGATATAAACAAACTTCAGAGGAAGATAAAGATATGAAAAACTTAAGGGAGAATCCTATAACATTAACATATATACTGGGTTCCCAAAATATTTGGGTTGCAGAAAATGGGAAAAGGACAAAGGAAAAAATTCAATGGTTTGCAATTCATGTGGCCCTCAGTGTGGGGCATTATTTCTAGAAAATCAGAGAGGAACAATTCATGAATCAATGTGGTGTATTTTTGTTTGTTTGTTTTTTGTTTAATTTATTCTGTCAGCTTTTTTGTTCTCTTTTTGGTTTTCATACAGGACAAGAATGATGTCAATGTATGAAGACATGTTGTTATGCCAAGGTTGCAGGACCCCCACCAAGAATACCACCAAGAGTCAGACTCTACAGCTGTTTTATTTAAATGGGCTGCAGCTCAGGCCTCATCCTACACTCCAACACAGCGGAGCCCAGGAGGAGAGCCCTGAGCTAAGGATTTGCAGGTCTTACAAAGGCACACAACCAGGTGGTTTAGCACCACGTGTTGCTCTGCTCTGAAACAAGCAACAAATGGTCACTGCCTCAAGTACTCTAACCATTCATTCCCCCCCTTGACTTATGGTCCTGAGCCACAATCTTGTGGCTCTGGCCCAAAACTAAACTCCAACATCTCTTGATCTTGAAAGGGTATAGACCCTCTCTGACTTTAGCCATACTATTAAACAACAATATCAATAACAATTAGTTCATTTTTCTTTTCTTGATGCTTATGCGGAGTGGTTGGGTAGGATGCTTGGAGACTTCCTATGTTTTCCCACAGTTGTCCTGGGCAAAGGGTTCAGCTGGTCTGGCATGGGAGCAGTGGATCCAAGCAGCAATGCTGTCCACCTTAAGGGCAGTGGGTGTAGCCAGTAGCACCATGTAAGGTCCCTTCCACCATGGTTCCAGAGATCTCAAGTTGTGCCTTCGAACAAACACCCAGGCCCCTGGTTTAAACAAATGGGGGAGGGGTAGGAATAGAAGCAGAATCATATAATGCTCTAAACTGGGGCCACATACCCTTATGCACCAGCTGTAAATAGTCAAGCTTACACAGAAATTCAGTATCATCCAAATCAGGAAGCAATTCAGTCTGAAGGCTAGGGATGAAGGGTGGAGGGTGTCCATACATTATTTCAAAAAGAGTAAAGCCAAGCTGATAGGGTGAATTTCTTACTCTAAACAGGGCAAAAGGAAGGAGAGATACCCAGTCTGCGCCAGTCTCCAAGGTCAATTTAGTTAAGGTCTCTTTTAGAATCCAATTCATTCTTTCTACCTGCCCTGAACTCTGGGGTCTATAAGCACAGTGCAATTTCCAATCTGTCCCCAGTGCCGAAGCTATTCCCTCACTTACTTTTGAGACGAAGGCCGGTCCATTGTCCGACCCGATGGCAGATGGGAAGCCATACCTGGGTAGGATTTTTTCCAGGATCTTCTTAGCCACAACATTCATGGTCTCATGCTTTGTTGGGTAGGCTTCAACCCATCCTGAAATGGTGTCTATGAAAACTATCAAATATTTATATCCAAATTTTCCAGTTTTAATTTCTGTGAAGTCTACTTCCCAATACACACCTGGCCTATCTCCACAGAGGCAAGCTCCTTTTGGAAGCGGTTGATTGGGGGCATTGGTGAGCTGACAGGTTTTACAATTTTTAACAATGTCCTCAATGAGTTGATTTCCTTGCCTAATTTTTACTTCTGAGTGTCAGAGCAAGTCCTTCATTCTTCGGGTTCCCATGTGAAAGGCCCGATGGATTCTCTCAAGAATCCCCTTGCCCAATCTTTGTTGCAAGGTAAGTTTCCCCTCACCAATTTTCCATCAGTCTTTTATTTCCTTCTCTGTCTGGGCATTTATAGGCCATGGGATTTTCTTAATCCACTCCAAGTCATCTTGGGAGTACTGAGGCTTAAGAGACAAAGCTCGTGGCCCTGGGTCTACTAGAGTCAGTACTTCCGCTCTGAGTTGGAGGGCCACCTCCTTAGCTGCCTGATCGGCCAAGTTATTTCTTTTGGTTATAGAATCAGTTCCCTTTTAATGGCCAGGGCAATGCATAATGGCAATATTTGCTGGTTCCCATAAGGCCAGGATGAGGCTTAAAATTTCTTTTTTGTTTTTAATAGTCTTTCCCTCAGCTGTCAGCAGCTCCCTCTCTTGATAAATGGCTCCTTGGACATGCAAGGTAGCAAAAGCATACCCACTGTCCATGTAAATGTTTAGTCTCTTCCATTTTCCCATCTGTAGGGCTTTTGTTAGTGCCACTAGCTCTGCTCTTTGTGCAGATGTTCCTTGGGTCAATGCTTCTGCCCACTCTGTGTTCCTAGTGACTGCTACGCCTGCATACCTTTTTCCATCTCGAATGAAACTGCTGTTAACATGCAATAGTGGCAAGTCCAACAAGTCTGGCCTCTTTTCCTTGGCCCAGTCTCTCTTTTCATGCTTAATATCACGTTCTCTGTCCTTCCTTTCCTGTCTTTGCTCCGCTGTCTCTCTCATATTGTAAACTTTTTCCATTGCGGCTACTAGATCCCTCATAGATTTTTCACCAAGTCTGTCTAGAGCCTGCAACTTTCTCTTTATGTCTGGTGCAGCTTGATTTATATAGGCAAACATAATCATCTGAGCCGACTCCTGGGTCTCAAGATCATATGGGGTATATTGACGAAAAGCTTCCATGAGCTGCTCAAGATATGCTGCCGGACTTTCACTTCCTCCCTGTCCTACATCATAAACCTTGGCCATATTAGTAGGTAGATGAACCGCGGCCTTGAGACCTGTCAACAGAGCTTGGCGGTAGACGAGGAATCGCTCGCTCCCTACCTTCAAACATATTGTAGTACCGTGTTGGTCAGATCTCAGGAAAATAGGCAGCATTCAGGGCAGGATCCATGATGGGCGCTCCTGTGGGGCCAGGGATATTTTTCTGGGCCACCTCTGGGATACAGTCTCTCACTTGGGTGGTAAAAAGGAACTGTAAAAGCTGACTGCAATCACCCCAAGTGGGCTGATGAGTAAAGAGAATAGTTTCAAGCAAACAAATTAAATCCTGGGGTTTCTCAGAAAAGGGGGCATTTTGGGTACGCCAATTGTAGAAAATGGCCAATATTGGAGTTGCTCTTGGCCATCGGCATCCACAGGACCTAAGGCGTATAAGGGGAAAACAGCTGCATTAGAAGGGGGGTGACTGGTCGTGGAGTGACTGGCCTTTCAGAAACTTTAAGGGCAGGTGCCAAAGGTTCTATAGCTCCCTCCTCCTCTTGATCATTCTCAGGTTCTGCAAAAGGAACTTGGGAAGGGGAGTATGGGGGAGGAAACATTTCTTCTTCCAAGTTATCTCCCTGAAAAATCAGGAGAAACATTCTTTTCCTCTTTCTCAGTTTCTTTTTGTAAGTCCAGGGGGATAGATGGAGTGGTGCCCATGGTTTCCAGTCCCATCAGTCATACAGTCCAAAAAACAATAAACAGTACAAACAAAACACACGTAGGCCTGGCAGTTACGAAAAAAAGCTTAGGAAGTGGAGATCTCCTGAATTGGTCTGCTAACTCCTGTAATCGGACACCCACGTCCCACAGCAGAAGGAGCAGACCTACAGTGGGTGAGTTGGGCCTCGGTTAGGAGGCCCTTTTGGTCAGTTCCGGCCCAGCACTGAACCTACCCCTGGGTTCCAAGGACCACTCCCCCTCCCCAGTTCCACATGGCAGGGATACCACTGCCCCACAAGAGGATCTGGGATGTCTCTGAGTTCCTCCAGGGTTGTCATGCAAGCAGGACTTCCACAACCCTTTACAAATCGGAGCAGCCATCCTCACAAGGGAAAACGAAAGTAAAACAAACAACAGGACAAGACAAATTAACAAAGACAGCGCTGTTTTACTTTTGGAGTTTGAGGTGTCCGGGGGTTTTTGGGGGAATCTGGATGAGCCCCCACTAATATGTTATGACAAGGTTGCAGGACCCCCACCAAGAAGACCACCGAGAGTCAGACCCTACAGCTGTTTTATTTAAATGGGCTGCAGCTCAGGCCTAGTCCTACACTCCAACACAGTGGAACCCAGGAGGAGAGCCCTGAGCTAAGGATTTGCAGGTCTTATGAAGGCACACACACAACCAGGTGGTTTAACATCATGTTGCTTTACTCTGAAACAAGCAACAAATGGTCACTGCCTCAAGTACTCTAACCTTTCAATGTCACATATTCCCTGAGATGATCTTAGGGAAGGAGCTAGTGTGTCAATTTCAGAAGCAGAGACCCAGAAGGACAGGCAGAAGTTGTCACTAACCCTCTGGGTCTCTCAACCTGGTTTTAATATCTTTGTGATTAATATTGTGTTTGGTCAGTTTTATGAATCTCCTGCCTTGTTCCTCTTGGTATATTCCTGTAAAGAACTGCAGAAATATATTCCAAGCATACATAACCTCATTACCATGTAATTACAGCTTACACACCTTAGAAATCTCCATCGTGGTTCAAAATAGACATTGCATGATAGTCTTCTTCTTGGACCCTATCCAGGGAAAAATTTCCCTGTCTTTAAAGAACTCCAAAATTATGAATCTTAATTATTATAATCATTAGCAGTTCATAAAAACACAAACATTTTGAGAGTTCAAGAAACTGACCTCTTTGTGGTGTTATATATCCTCATTTTCCCTTGCTTTCCCCCTTCAATTGTGTATTTTCTTTCCTTTAAATAAATACATGTCTACTGCAACTATTCCATGATCTTTTCTTCCTGGAGAACTCATTGAGTCCCTATGATTTGACCCCATGCTGGTAACATTTCCTGTATAGTATATTGATAAATTAGGCTGGATGATTTTTAATGAAAAAAAAAGAAACCATTTCAATAAAGACTTTTGTTTGTTTAAAACATATTAAGGCTAGGGTAGAGTGGTAGAGGCAGTGGTAGAGTATTTGCCTCAAAAATATTTGAATCTGAGGACCTGCTCCCAATTACAGTTTTAGGGATGCATAGCCTAAAGCATTATCCAAGACTATAGGAGCATTATATTGTTGCAGGTCACATTGACAAAGTAGAAAAATTGATAAAATTTAATTAGAGATCAGTGTTGGGTTCTTGGTATAACAAATTAATGATAAGAAATGAAAGATGAGGTCCTTGGATATACTAACTTGGTTTAAGTTGCTGTAAAATGTTACTTTAAAGAGATACGGTGATTTGATTTGCTGTAAAAATTTTCCATTTTAATTTCTGGAGGTACATAGAATTAAACACATTTTGTAAATAATAAGACCCTTTTACTTTTTGCTTTTTTATATGTTTTTATTGTAAAAAATACTGTACAGAGGGGTTACAGTTACATGAGTAAGGTAATGAGTACATTTTCTATTGCTCATTGCCACCTCTTTTGTTTATCCCCTACCATCCCTCCCTACCCCCTTCCACTACTCCCTCCCCCCCACCAAGTTGTAAAATTCGTTTTCAATATAGTGTCTTGTACATCTCATTGTTACAATGGGTCAACCTGTATCCTTCTTTCAGCATTTTGTTATTTCCCTTCCCCTCACCAAATTAGAAAAATGTAGGGCACCGACATCAAACACAGTGAAAATGGGTTGTACCATGTACATACAAGGGCAACAAAAAAAAAATCACATAGTATATGGGGGAAGTGTAAACTTCTTCAAACACTTTGGAAAGCAGTATGGAGGTTCCTCAAAAGACTCCACATAGGTCTCCCCTATGACCCAGCAATCCCACTTTTGGGCATTTACCTAAACGATCACAAACAAAATTATACTAAAGCTACCAGAACAACTATGTTTATCGCCACATTTTTTTTTTACTATAACTAAGATATGAACCAACCCACAATAGATGAATGGATCAAGAAAATGTAGTATATTTATACAATGGAATTCTATGTCTCCATCAGAAAGAATGACATCACCCTATTTGTTAGGAAATGGAAAGACTTGGAAAAAATTACATTAAGTAAAGTAAGCTGGCCCAATGAAACATAAGTCCCATGGTTTCCCTTATTTGCAAAAACTAGTATAAATCTATGACAAGCAGAAAAGTTCAAAAGCTATGTACATTATGTACACTTTGCTTTTAAAAGGTAGGCTACAGTCTAGCATTAGTGGTATAGAAATACTATTATTTATAGAACAAATACAGAAACTGTTGTTACCTATCATGACTTTCTTGTAACAACTTTAAAAGTGACTATTATACACTGAAATTAATTTGACAAGAAGGGACATCAATGCCTTTATAGAACCATATCCTTGAATCTTCAAACTGATGTCCACAATTTGCTACAGCAAACATCTTGAGACAATTCCAATTGTACAGACTGCAAAGTAAAATTGATCTTGAATATATTAGTTTTTCTTTTATCTTACTTTACAATACTGTACCAAGTGTAGGTTTTAGAATGCAGGCATTGCCCATATCTATTTATGAATACTTCAAAAGATTTTAAAAGCTATTTTCTCCTTTCTTGAGTGTTTTCCATTATTCCCATTATATAGTGAATGACAAAGTCTCTGTTGAATATATTTAAATATTATAATAAATTGATTATGTTAAAATGTCAGTTTTTTGTTTTTATTTTTTGTTTCTGTCTCACAAGGAGCTCAATGTGTATTATGAAACTAGCACATTAATCTTCCATTATCATCTTTAAGTAATGGAAAGCAAGTGTTATTTGACATATAGCTTATAGATACAGCTGATAACTCAAGATATATTTTACGAATAACAAATGAAAACTAGTGAAAAAAAGCTAATTACATTTTGTGATGGTTCATTTTATGTGTCAGCTTGGCTGGACACTGCTCATGCAGCTATATGAATATGTATATCTGGGTGTTTATGGGGGGATATTTTGGATAAGATTTTTCATTTAATATAGGCTGAATAATACAGTTTCTAGTAAACAAAATTGTGCTTCTGTTTTCTTCAATCTGTAAATGTATTTATTTATGTTCCCTTATTAATTTGAACAACATTTCAGGGAATTTATGTTTTAAAAGTTCACATTTGCAAGCCTATATTAGTGACTTTCAGCGTCAGCAACTCAGAAGGCAGAGATCTAAGAGGGGTTGTTTGCAAAACCTGCCTGGACAGGAAAGTTCATGAGATTCATGTCCAGTTAACCAAAAGAAGAAGAAGAAGAAGAAGAAGAAGAAGAAGGAGAAGAAGGAGAAGAAGGAGAAGAAGGAGAAGAAGGAGAAGAAGGAGAAGAAGGAGAAGAAGGAGAAGAAGGAGAAGAAGAAGAAGAAGAGAAGAAAAGAAGAAGAAGAAGAAAAGAAGAAGAAGAAAAGAAGAAGAAGAAGAAGAAGAAAAGAAGAAGAAAAGAAGAAGAAAGAAGGAAGAAGAAGAAGAAGAAGAAGAAGAAGAAGAAGAAGAAGAAGAAGAAGAAGAAGAAGAAGAAGAAGAAGAAGAAGAAGAAGAAGAAGAAGAAGAAGAAGAAGAAGAAGAAGAAGAAGAAGAAGAAGAAGAAGAAGAAGAAGAAGAAGAAGAAGAAGAAGAAGAAGAAGAAGAAGAAGAAGAAGAACCTGGAATGGAGCTGGGGCTGGACCTTGAGTGAAAGATCAAAGAAACCATACCCATGTTGTGAATTTCAGCCTGAGCACTGGCCTCCCTCACACACAAACATACCAAGTTATAGCCTTCACAATTAAGAAAAATGAGGGGAAGAGGTGGGTTGGAAGAGATGAGGAGAATGTTGAAAGGAGTAACATTGATCAAAATATATTATATTCATAAACTGCTTTGTGAAATGGCAAATCCTTTTAAAAACAATGATAATTAGAAAAAGAAGGTTCCCATTTGCAATAGAATGCTGACACTTTCCAGGCTTCTCATTGAAGATCTGTGTATGTGCACATTCATATTTGTGCATATGTTGTATATGTGTGTTCTTCAATTCCTTTACTTTTGGCTTTATAAAATACTGAATTCATTAAGAAAACACCATGGTAACAAAGTTTTATGAAAGTTCTTCTTATGACTATTTAAGGAGATATATTTTCCTTGTAAATCTTATTTTTATGCTTCCTACGGCAAGTGATATTAAATACATTTCTATCATTTTAAAATGTGGGATGATTATGGTACATAAAATTATTATAATAACTAAGCAAAATGAGAAGCATGAAAGTAATGCACTTTTCCAAGGATGATTATTTAGTAATAATTATAGGATTACTTTGAGGATGGAAAAATATAAAATATCACAGTTCCATTTATTAAGACTTTATTTTCTGTTTCCCTGGATAGTTACTCAGAAAGTTTCTACCTATGCCTAGGAACACTAATGCTTCTCCTCTTCTTCCCTGTAATAATTTCATAGAATCAGGTTTTACATTGAAGTCTTCAATCCATTTTGAATTGATGTTAAGGCAAGATGAAATATAAGAATCTAATTTCAGTTTTCTGTATGTGGATATTCAGTTTTGCTAGCACAATTTGCTGAAGAGGCTATCTTTCTTCCAGCCAGTATTTTGCAGCACTATTCACCATATCCAAGACACTGAACCAGCCTAGGTAACCCTCAATGTACAAATGGGCCAAGACAATGTGGTATAAAGAGAATTAAATTTTATTCATTCATTGGAAAGATGTGGAAAATTACATTAATGAAATCAAGTCAGGCCAGAGAGACAAAAATCCATGTTTTCCTTTGAATTGGGAAGTTAGATTTATCTTACAAAAATGACAACTAAATATGTTGTGTGGTATGCAAGTGTAACAAATGTATTAACTGAAATATGGTAGATGCAAGAGAGATCTTAAATAGTGTGCTTTGTTAGAAAGTCAAAATCAAAAGTTAAACAAAATGAAACACCAGAAGTTAGGTACTCGAAAAGGGTGCAGTGAGACTAAGGGGAAAGAGGTAGAAAAATGAAGAGGAGGAGAAGAATGAAATCAACCAATGAATATCTTACACAATTAAGAGTGAGAGAAGGGGTGGATAGGAGACAAGTAGCTGGGAATGTTGAAAAGGGTCACATTGATCAAGATACACTGTACTCATAAACTGCTTTGTTAAATGGCAACTCTTGCACAATTACTTAAACATAATAATAAAAAGTAAACAAAATAATAATAGAATAAACTATCACATACCCTACCAAATTAAATGATCCACTGAACTTATTTGGTTTACTATTTTATTATACTCTCACAATGCTCTAAACTATCTTATATTCTTTCAATTTATGTGAAAATTTACTTTCACTTTATGTGGCCTAATGAGTTTAATATTCTATTTTCTCCAAACGACAAGTAACAACAGAGTTTAGCAACAGCCTTCTGTTTATTAAGCATTTATAAAAAAAGTCTCATGTAATATGTCTTCTATTAAAATCACTAAAGATCCAAAAAGCACTTATTCTTACCATTCAACATAAAAACCCTATGCCTCAAAAGAATACTTTTAGGTTAATCCTATAACTGAGTGATTCATGAACATCTGTAATAAAGAAATTCTCAAGTTAGTGCCACCTTATTTGCTTTTTTTTTTTTTTTTTTTTGCTGGTTCTGGGACTTGCAACTCAGGGCTTTGTGCTCAAGGCTGGCTCTCTACCTCTTGAGCAATAGCACCATTTCCAGCTTTCTCTAAGTACTTTGTTGTAAATAAGAGTCTTCACAGAGTTTTTAGTCCAGGCTGGCTTTCAAACCACCATCCTCAGATATCAGCCTCTTTATTTATTTAGTTTTTAATGGATTCTTTTTTTTTTTTTTTTTTGGTCATTTGTGGGGTTTGAACTCTGTACCTGGGCTCTCTTCCTCCACTCTTCAGCTCAAGGCTTGCGCTTAACCACTGAAACCACAGTGCCACTTCTGGTTTTCTGAGTGGTTTATTGGAGATAAGAGTCTCAGAGACTTTCCTGCCCAGGCTGGTTCTGAACTGTGATCCTCAGATCTCAGCCTCCTGAGTTGCTAGGATTGAAGGTGTGAGCCACCAGTGCCTGGCAGGTCTCAGCCTCTTGAGTAACTACTATTACAGACATGATTGACCAGTACCTAGTTTCTTACCCGCTTATTACTTGAAGACATTCCAGTAAAAGTCATAAGACAATAAAGACATGAACTCTAAGGCTATGATTCAGTTCAGATGTATTAAATTCTGTAAGCAAGTCATGGTATACACGATGAATTACAATTCAATTAGACAAATCTTCATAATCACAGTATGTAAACTAATCTTGTCATTGAATTTAAAGTTAGAGTGTTCAAAATACAGACAAGAGTAAAGCTATAGAATGGCAATCTACATAATGAAAATTCCCAAAACAAGAAAAAATATAGATGTCATAAGGTGAGAATTCAAAGAAGCCACATTTGGAGAGGTCAAATCTTCGAGTCTTTATTAGAAAGCCAGCAGTCTGCAGGCATCCAGTTGTTACAAAGGCCTGCAGGCTGCAAATATACCTAACATGCTTAGAAATCAGGCCAGAAAGAAAAGGAAAACTGAAAGGAATGTCAACAAACCAATTCAGCTCCAATGAAGAGCTGAATGTGGACACCATAGTAACCAGAGAAGAGACAGGAGATAGGACTCTCAAACGAGACACTTGGCATAGCATAATCGTGTCTCTCTCTAGCCTAAATAGGGTCAGGCCAGGGGTCAGGGTCACAAGATATTCACAGTCCCAGGCACAGGACTAGCATATTCAGCAACCCATCAGTCAAGTGCTGACCCACCAAGGAGGTGGGGCCGGGCATTTCCTTTCATCCAGCATGAAGATAAGACGCCAGACCCTACCCAGATGCCCCTGAGTAGATGAATGGATCAAGAAAATGTGATATATATATATATATATATATATATATATACATACATACATACATACAATGGAATTCTATGCCTCCATCAGAAAGAATGACATTGGCCCATTTGCTAGGAAATGGAAAGACTTGGAAAAATTATATTAAGTGAACTAAGCCAGGCCTAAAGAAACCCATGGTTTCCCTTATTTGCAATAACTAGTATATGTCTGAGACAAGCAGAAACTGTCAGATAAGTTGATATTAGACAAAATGAACCCTAAGATAAGGACTCAAATGTTTTTATCTTTCTTGTGATTGTTTCTAACATATTTATAAGATGATTTCTTTGTTGCTTTGTATGTCCCTCCCCCACAGTATAACCCCTGCTTTCACTGTATTTGATGTTGGTATAATTTGTGGAGGGGAAGGGCAAAAACAAATTGTATAAATAGGGATACAGTGGACCCATTGCAACTATGAGATGTACAAGATGCTATGTTGAAAAACAGGGAGGGGATATGAGGTGGGGGGATTTGAGGGGGTTGCAGGGGAGGGGGAGATGAGAAGGGATGGGAAGGGGAAACAAAGGAGGAGGCAACAATGCTTGATAAGAAATGTACTCATTATCTTGCTCATGTAATTGTAACCCCTCTCTATGGTATTTTCACAATTAAAAAAAAAAAAGATGCCAGACCCAATCATTCACCATGTGGCCAATATGGTGCCGGCCAGACCTGACCTCCATACTTCATAGACACCATCAAATAAAGTTAAAACTGGAATTAAAAAGCATGCATTGAATGAACAAACAGTGTATTTAACAAAGCCAACAACTTTTGTACATGTGTGCCTGATACACATATCACTTTCAATATGAATTTACAGTAAAATATTCCAAAATCAATAGTCTGATTATGGTCTTTTTTTCCCTGTCAAATAGTAATTTGGCTGATACCCAAATTTCTCTTCTCAAGGAAAATTGGCCAATGAACATTTAATTTAAGAGAATACTTTGTAGATTTATGACCAAAACTTTTCATTTTGAAAGACCATTAAATATATATTCAATAGTTTTAATCAATAATGGTCAAGAAAAATTCGCAGACCATCCATCACTTGGAAAAAGCAACAGAACAATTTGGATAGCCTCTTCAATACTTCTTTTCCAAATTATACATCCAATGATATTACCATACTGAAAGGTAATGCTCCCAAAAGTGTACTTCACACTTCATTATATGTCAAGATTTTTTCAATATTAAATTGAAAGAAATTCTCTACAATGTGACCCATTTATTCCTTTGTTATTTTCCTTCACATATTAAAGCTAGTGTCACATTGACTTTACCTAATATCAAAAATGGGACATTTTTTCATAGTTTTCCTGTTTTTCGTTTTCAGTGTATTGTTTGAATTCTTATTGCTACTTTCTAGGCTTTAAAAAATGTTTCTCATATTACATTTCATTTATTTCTTCTGAGGATATATATTTTTTCAATTCAACCAAAATCTTTCTCAACTCAATCAAAATCTTTAAAATAAGCTTCAACAATATATTGTTCTTATCACACAAAGATATCTACAATTAATTCTAAATTACTGAGTCTTAATGGGCACAACTCTGAATACACAGTATATTTTCAGTAGTAGCTCTGGAGATTATATTTGTGTAGTCTAAGCTTTTCTGTCTCTATTGTAAATAGTGCTGGCTATTTTATTATTTATTCTGGAAATACTTTTGATTTACCTCATTTTCTTCCTGCAAAAGATACAATGTTCATTTGGACTTCTTCATACATTATACATAACAATAAGCAAAACATACAGCAGTGTAAGCAAAAGAGCAGTTTGCTTTACTACAAGGCATAAAATTTGGCCAACTCAGCAAAACCTTTGAAATTATAGTAGAAACCTTTTCACAAGCTGCATATGTGTCAAAATAAACCTTTCAAATGAGTGTGTCTGTGTTGTTGTAAAAACACATACATTCAGTTGTTTTTACTTCAATGGAAATGCATTAATAAATTTGAAGTGACAAGAAGAAGCCTAGTATGCACTTTGCTGTAATTTTATTTGCCCTGTTGCTTCAGCTTTCATAGCTTCAACAGAGTTTGTTTGAAGGAAAATATCAGTAATTTCCAATATTGGGCTGAAAACGGTTTCAGGACAGAATACACTGGCATTTGAAGAAATTACAGAAAACCTAACTGACCAAAATGACTTAAATTCCTCTTAGTTTCACTAATTTTTTAGACACATTTCTAATTACTATAATTCTCTGACATCTCATTTTAGATTATTTGGTATGGAACAATAAAATATCCTAGAATGTATACTTATAATTATTTGGGGGGAGGGAATTACTGAGGTTTGAATTCAGGGCTTCAAACTTGCAAAGCAAATGCTCTACCATTTCAGCACTGCCTCCATCCTTTTTGCCTCAGTTGATTTTCAGGTAGATTTATGCACTGGGCCGGCCTAGAATTGTGATCCTCCTAGCCACCAGTAAAGACATTTAGTATAACAGTTGTGAACTACCATATCTGGCTCATTGAATGAGACTGAGTTTTACCCAATTGAACCATGATCTTTGTAATATCTGTCTTCTGAATTTTTGAGTAGAGGGAATTGCAGGCATATATTGTCACTCTTGGCCTTTTTGTTGTTGTTGTTGTTGTTGTCTGCCATAGGGCTTGAATCCAGGACCTGGGCACTATCCCTGATCTCTTTTGCTAAGGCTAGTACTTTATAAATATCAGTTAACAAATATATTTGTTATATAAGCTATATAAGTATTTGCAAACAAATTAGGCTAGTGCTCTCTCACAAAAAGCCACAGCTCCACTTCCAGTTTTTGAGTGGTTAATTGCAGGTCTCACAAGGACTTTTCTGCTTGAACTGGCTTCGAACTACCATCCTCAGATCTCAGGCTCCTGAGTAGCTAAGATGACCGACATATACCACAGGCAACAAGCATGACCTTATTTTTTATTTTTTATTTTTTTTATTTTTTGTGAACACACTGTACAGAGGGGTTACAATTACATGGACAGGTTAATGCGTACATTTCTTATCAAGCATTGCAGCCTCCTCCTTTGTTTACCCTTCACATCCCTTCCCAGGCTCCCCCCCCACCCAATCCTCCCCGCTTCCCCCCCCCCCAACAACATTGTAAAGCTCGTTTTTGACATGACAACTTGTACTTCTCATTGTTGCAACAGGTCCACCTGTATCCTTAAACGACTTGTTTTTCCCCATCTCCTCTACAAGTTATATTGACATCAAATATAGTGAAAGCAGGGGTTATACTGTGGGGGAGGGATATACAAAGCTACAAATAGATAATCTAATAAATGCGCTAGAAACAAATGCATGAAAGGAAAAAAACATTAAAATAAATATCTAAGGATTCATTTTCCTAACACCACATTATCTGACCTTTTCCGCTTGACCCATATATATACTAGATATTGCAAATAAGGGAAACTATGGGACCTATGTTTCTTTGGGCCTGGCTTACTTCACTTAATATAATTTTTTCCAAGTTTTTCCATTTCCTAACAAATGGGGCAATGTCATTCTTTCTGATGGAGGCATAGAATTCCATTGTGTATATATACCACATTTTCTTGATCCATTCATCTACTGAGGGGCATCTGAGCTGGTTCCATAACTTAGCTATGGTAATAATGCTGCAATAAACATAGTTGTGCTGGTAGCTTTAGTGTGGTCTTGTTTGTAAACATTTGGGTAAATGCCCAAAAGTGGGATTGCTGGGTCATAGGGGAGCTCTATGTGAAGTCTTTTGAGGAACCTCCATACTGCTTTCCAAAGTGGTTGAACAAGTTTACATTCCCACCAACAGTGAAGTAAGGTTCCCTTCTGTCCACATCCCCTCCAGCATCTGTTGTTAGAGTTCTTGATTTTTGCCATTCTAACTGGAGTGAGGTGGTATCTCAATGTTGTTTT
Organism: Dipodomys spectabilis; assembly: GCF_019054845.1. Classification (NCBI taxonomy): domain Eukaryota; kingdom Metazoa; phylum Chordata; class Mammalia; order Rodentia; family Heteromyidae; genus Dipodomys; species Dipodomys spectabilis. The sequence goes on from NW_024870752.1 coordinate 3,024,207, forward strand.
GATTTTCATTTCTTTCATGGCTAGGGATATTGAGCATTTCTTCATGTGTCTATTGGCCATCCTTCTTTCTTCTTCAGAGAAGTTTCTCTTTAAGTCTTTCGCCCACTTATTTATTGGGCAGTTGTTTCTTTGAGGATTTGTAGTTGGGGGGTTTAATTTTTTGAGTTCCAAGTATATTTTAGATATGAGACCCTTGTCTGTTGTATGGTTAGTGAAGATCTTCTCACAGTCCATGGACTTTTATTGATCTTGCTAGCTATGTCCTTTGCCATGCAGAAGCTCTGCAACTTCATGCAATCCCTTTTGTCCAAATTTCTTTGATTTGTTGTGTTTCGGGTTTCTATTCAAAAAATTTGGGCCTGAGCCAAGGAGACCTAGGGTTTCTCCTATTCCATCCTGTAATGTTTTCAGAGTGTCTGCTTTGACTTCGAGGTCTTTGATCCATTTGGAGTTGATTCTGGTGCAGGGTGATATATAAGGATCTAGCTTTTGTTTTCTACTAGTAGTTAACCAATTTTGCCAGCACCATTTACTGAAGAGGCTGTCTGTCTTCCATTCTATTGTTTTAGCTCCCTTATCGAAGATTAGATGGCTATAGGTCTGTAGGTTCATTTCTGGGTTTTCAATTCTAGTCCATTGGTCCTGAGGTCTGTTCTTATGCCAATACCAAGCTGTTTTGATTATTATGGCTTTATAGTAGAGTTTGAAATTTGGTATTGATATTCCTCCAGCAGTGTTCTTTCTGTTGAGGAGCGTTTTTGCTATTCGGGGTCTTTTATTGTTCCATATGAATTTTTTGGATTGCCTCTTCTATTTCCTTGAAGAATGCGGTTGGAATTTTGATAGGTATTGCGTTGAATTTGTAGATAGCCTTGGGAAGTACTGCCATTTTCACGATGTTAATCTTTCCAATCCAGGAGCATGGGAGGTTTTGCTATTTTCTAAGTTCTGTTTTAATTTCCTTTTTCAAGTTTTTAAAGTTTTCATCATAGAGGTCCTTCACTTCTTTAGTTAAGTTAATTCCTAGGTATTTTATTTTTTGTGGGACTATTACAAATGGAGTTGCTTTCCTAATTTCAGCCACACTTTTCTCATTGTTGGCATACAGAAAAGCCATTGATTTTGGGGATTAATTTTATACCATGCTACTTTGCCAAAGTTTTGAATCAGCTTGAGTAATTTGGGAGTGGAGTCTATGGGATTCTTTAGATACAAGATCATGTCATCTGCAAAGAGGGAGAGTTTTATTTCTTCTTTCCCTATTTAGATCCCCTTCATCTTGTCTTATTGCTGTAGCTAGGCATTTTAATACTAGATTGAAGAGAAGTGGAGAGAGTGGACATCCTTGTCTTGTTCCTGAGTTAAGAGGAAATGGCTTTAGTTTTTCACCATTGAGTATAATGCTGGCTGTAGGTTTGTCATATACAGGCTTTATTGTATTGAGGAATGTTCCATGGATTCCTAATTTTTCCAAAACCTTCATCATAAAGGGGTGTTGGATCTTGTCCAATGCTTTTTCTGCATCTATTGAGATAAACATATGGTTCTTATTCTTGCTCCTGTTGATGTGATGAATAATATTAATTGATTTGCGTATATTGAATCAGCTTTGCATCCCTGAAATGAATCCTGTTTGATCGTGGTGTTTGATTTTTTGGATGTTTTGTTGAAGTCGATTGGCCAAAATTTTGTTGAGAAGTTTTGCCTCAATGTTCATCAAAGAAATGGGTCTATAGTTCTTTTTCTTTGATGAGTCCCTGCCTGGTTTTGGGATGAGGGTTATGATGGCTTCATAGAATGTGTTCGGTAGTGAACTTTCTCTTTCAACTTCATTGAAGAGTTGGAGGAGTATTGGTGTGAGCTCTGCTTTGAAGGCCTTGTAGAATTCCGCTGTAAAACCATCTGGTCCTGGACTTTTCTTAGCTGGAAGGTCTCTTGTTGCTGTTTCTATTTCAATGCTTGATATGGGCCTGTTAACATGGTTTAACTCATCTTGGTTTAGTTTTGGCATGTCAATATTTGCTAGGAAAAGGTCCATTTCTGTCAAGTTCTCAAACTTATTAGCATAAAGTTTTGAGAAGTATTCCCTTATAACGTTATGAATCTTGGTTGTTTCCGTGGTGAAGTTTCCATTCTCATCTCTGAGTTTATTTATTTGGGTGTGTTCTCTTCTTTTTTTGATAAGATTTGCTAAGGGTCTGTCAATTTTGTTAATTTTTTCCAAGAACCAACTCTTTGTTTTGTTGATTCTTTCTATAGTTTTTTTGGATTCTAATTCATTTAATTCTGATTTAATTTTAATTATTTCTTTCCGTCTACTGGATTGGGATTTATCTTGCTGCTCTTTTTCAAGGAGTGACCTTATTTTTTAAATAAATTTTTAAATAATTTAAAACCTGTCTGGAAGGGTGTGTCCTTCATCATTTCCTACTAGGTTTCACTTCTTAATAATATCACAACGGGCATTTACTAGTAACTCATGAATTTACAGTGAGCTTATCTTAAGTATGCTACCTTTACCTTCTTGAAGCATTTACTTTAGAAAGTATCAATATAAGTTATTTCTTTGTTTTCTGAGAAGGAAATACTTTCTCAGGTTCTAGCCAGTTAAATGAGCCAACGTTGTCTTTCTCAAAGAGCTCACACCTCCCTTTTTGTAAAGTAGTTGCCTTCAAGTCTCCCTTGAAGAATAGAAGGCTAAGATTGTTAGGCTCCAATTAGCACACCCAGATGGCCTGAGAACATTAAGAAACTGCTTTCTTCTGTTGTCCTCCAGTGATTGTCAAAAATAATTAACAGGAAAAATGTACATGGAGACCATATTTGAAACCCTCACCTGTATACATGATGTAGCCAGAGTCTACATCGTTTATATTCAATATCATTATTATTATTATTATTATGTGATTATAGATAGGTAAACCATAGTAGGGACTTCCATTTTTTTGCAATTAAATTTCTCTAAAAATATGATTTAGATTTAATATTACTGTATTAATGTATTACTTGTTAAAATTGATAAGAATGTTAATTTTAAATAAATATAACGTGGGGGAGGGACATACAAAGCAACATAGAAATCATCTTATAAATATGTTAGACACAATTGCATGAAAGAAAAAAAAAAAGCATTTAAATACTTATCTTGGAGTTCATTTGCCTAACATCAACTTATCTGACCTTTTCTGCTTGACTCAGACATATACTAGTTATTGTAAATAAGGGAAACCATGGGACCTATGTTTCTTTGGGCCTGGCTTACTTCAATTAATATAATTTTTTCCAAGTCTTTCACTGTATTTGATGTTGGTATAATTTGTGGAGGGGAAGGGCAAAAACAAATCATTTAACTAGGGATACAAGTGGACCCATTGCAACAATGAGATGTACAAGTCATTATGTTAAAAAACAAACTTTACAACTTTGATGGAGGGGGAGGATTGGGTGAGGGGACAGAGGAGTGTGGGAAGGGATGGAAAAGGGAAACAAAGAGGAGACAACAATGCTTGATAAGAAATGTACTCATTATCTTGCCCATGTAGTTGTAACTCCTCTGTACGGTATTCTCACAATAAAAAAAAGCAAAAAATAAAAAATAAATAAATATAACACAAAAATGTGGAATAACTATGTAACAGAAGTTTAATATCGTTTTAGCTCTTACACTTTGCCCTCATTATTTTATGCTTTGAATGCCATTTTGTTCAGTTTAATTAAGGTTCTATTGGTGAAAAATTATTGTGTCTATTTAGGGTATACAATGTGTTGATAAGCATTAGTTTTCTACATGTAGTTAACCAGTTTTGCCAGCACCATTTACTGAAGAGGCTGTCTGTCTTCCATTCTATTGTTTTAGCTCCCTTATCAAAGATTAGATGGCTATAGGTCTGTAGGTTCATTTCTGGGTTTTCAATTCTATTCCATTGGTCCTGAGGTCTGTTCTTATGCCAATACCAAGCTGTTTTGATTACTATGGCTTTATAGTAGAGTTTGAAATTTGGTATTGATATTCCTCCAGCAGTGTTCTTTCCGTTGAGGAGCGTTTTTGCTATTCGGGGTCTTTTATTGTTCCATATGAATTTTTGGATTGCCTCTTCTATTTCCTTGAAGAATGAGGGTGGAATTTTGATAGGTATTGCGTTGAATTTGTAGATAGCCTTGGGAAGTATTGCCATTTTCATGATGTTAATCTTTCCAATCCAGGAGCATGGGAGGTTATGGATCAAAGACCTTGAAGTCAAAGCAGACACTCTGAAAACATTACAGGATGGAATAGGAGAAACCCTGGGTCTCCTTGGCTCAGGCCGAAATTTTCTGAATAGAGACCCGGAAACACAACAAATCAAAGAAAGGCTGGACAAATGGGATTGTATAAGGTTGCAGAGCTTCTGCAGGGCAAATGACATAGCTAGCAAGATCAATAGAAAGCCCACGGACTGGGAGAAGATCTTTACTAGCCATACAACAGACAAGGGTCTCATATCTAAAATATACTTGGAACTCAAAAAATTAAACCACCCAACAACAAATCCTCAAAGAAACAACTGCCCAATAAGTAAGTGGGCAAAAGACTTAAAGAGAAGCTTCTCTGAAGAAGAAAGAAGGATGGCCAATAGACACATGAAGAAATGTTCAACATCCCTAGCCATAAAAGAAATGCAAATCAAAACAACATTGAGATATCACCTCACTCCAGTTAGAACAGCAAAAATCAAGAACTCTAACAACAACAGATGCTGGAGGGGATGTGGACAGAAAGGAACCTTACTTCATTGTTGGTGGGAATGTAAACTTGTTCAACCACTTTGGAAAGCAGTATGGAGGTTCCTCAAAAGACTCCACATAGAGCTCCCCAATGACCCAGCAATCCCACTTTTGGGCATTTACCCAAATGATCACAAACAAGGCCACACTAAAGCTACCAGCACAACTATGTTTATTGCAGCATTATTTACCATAGCTAAGACATGGAACCAACCCAGATGCCCCTCAGTAGATGAATGGATCAAGAAGATGTGGTATATATACACAATGGAATTCTATGCCTCCATCAGAAAGAATGACATTTCCCCATTTGTTAGGAAATGGAAAGGCTTGGAAAAAATTATATTAAGTGAAGTAAGCCAGGCCCAAAGAAACATAGTTCCCATGGTTTCCCTTATTTGCAATATCTAGTATAGGTATGAGTCAAGCGGAAAAAGTCAGATAATGTGATGTTAGGAAAACGAAACCTCAAATATATATTTTAATGTTTTTGTTTCTTTCATGCATGTGTTTCTAACGCATTTATAAGATTATTTCTTTGTTGCTTTGTATGTCCCTCCCCCACAGTGTAACCCCCGCTTTCACTATATTTGATGTCAGTATAACATGTGGAGGAGATGGGGACAAACAAGTCATTTAAGGATTCAGGTGGACCTATTGCAACAATGAGAAGTACAAAATGTCATGTCAAAACCAGCTTTACAATGTCGGTGGGGGGTGGGGGTGGGGGGAATGATTGGGTGGGAGGGAGCGGGGAGGCTGGGAAGGGAGGTGAAGGGTAAACAAAGGAGGAGGCTGCAATGCTTGGTAAGAAATGTATGCATTATCCTGCCCATGTAATTGTAACCCCTCTGTACAGTATGTTCTCAAATAAAATAAAATTACATTAAAAAAAAAAAAAAAAAACAATGTGTTGATAAGCAATATGTGTGATTATAAAAATCAAGTTAGAAGCCCGGCACCAGTGGCTCATGCCTGTAATCCTAGCTACTCAGCAGGCTGATATTTGAAGATCACAGTTCAGAGCCACTAAGGCAGGAAAGTCCGTGAGACTCTTATCTCCAATAAACCACTAGGAAACTGGAAATGGCACGGTGGCTCAAGTGGTAGAGTGCTCGCCTTGAGCTTAAGAGCACAGGTACAGTGCTCAGGCCCAGAGTTCAAGCTCCATGACTGACAAAAAAAAATAAAAAATAAATATATATGTATATATATCAAGTTAGAGAGCAAGAGAAAGGCTGACCTGACAATGTCCAAAAAAGAAATGTACTTAATACCTGGCTTATGTACATCACCTTTATAATAACAATAAATTAAAGAAATAAAAAATTTTTTAAATCAAGCTCATTATTTCAATGATCGATCAAATAGTTCAATAGGTAAATAAATTACAGTACTACCTTTCCTGACTGTATTATGACAAGAACACTTAGAATCTCAAGGCAACTTTTATGCATAAAATGAAGCACTGGAAAGTGTGGTCACTGTGTTGTATATTAAATTTCAAAGACTTCATCTTATGACTAATACTTTATACTCTTTTACACTTTTCTCCAAGTAGCATAAATATGCAAGCTTTAGAAATTATCCTCTGAAAAATGAGGCTACACATAGACAGTTGAAATTCTGTTTACATTTCAGAGGGTTGAAGAAACTCTTTAATGAGAGGCATATTATGTAACAAATTCTTGCTTCAAATAGTAGCTCCTTTACATATTGAATTAGCATAGTTCAAGTCTCTCTCCCAACTTTGACCTCTGTTCCCTTCTATATTAAAGCTTCACATTCCTCAACCCCTTCAGTAACTGAAGAGAAAACTTGCTACTAATCTCATTCAGTTAAACTGCTTTCACTGTAGAGGCATTTTAATGAAGATAACACATTTTTGAAGTTATATTATTTTCAAACAAGAATGAATTAAAATCCTTCTTGAAAATGTAACTTCCATACTGCTCTTGATCATTTCAGTCAGATTTCCTTGTGGAATCATTGCTCTGAGATATCTTTGCTGACTATTATGCCACTTTAACTAAACTCACTTTGAAATTACTGGTGTTTTTAGTGTCTGGTCTGTGATTATCTTCTCAAGGGTTATATTGTTGTTCCTACTCATTCCCTTATAAAGGCTGCCTGGAGTTACTATTCTCACATAAGTAGGAAATTATTATCCATCCATAATTGCTATCATTATTAACCTCCTCCACTTGGGAAATTAGTATATTATCTAAAGATTCTACCATGTTCCAAAATTTTCAGGGCCTAGGGCACATTTTCATTATTTTGTAAATCATCAAAGAAACCAGGAAATTAACGCAGTTCAATACTAAGTGTTGATATTTCTCACTAGTTAATCTTTGGTCACTGTTACCTTTTCAGTGTGACTTTTGAGCCAGGTTCTCAAAAACTGCACCAACAGATTAGCAATGCTGTGACAATTAACAATCTTTTATCCATGTACTGAAAAGAGAGCCATTGGCTCAGTTACTCCATTTGCTCATAAATGGCAACTAGTTTAGTTCTCTGCTTTTTGGTTCTTTTTTTAGCTTTTATTTTATCTTAACAATGTTGTACAGAGGGGTTACAGTTACATGTATAAGGTAATGAGGGCTCTTTGATTATTGTTTCTTATGATGGTTCTAAAAGTAACTTTTTCAAATCAATAGTCTAATTGATATCATAGGCAAGTGTTTTTTCATTTCCAATATCATAGTAAACCTGTAAGTATTTCGCTCTGAAAAATGCAAATCAAATTTTACTTTTCTATCCTACCAATTAAGCAGAACAGTAAGAATGGTTGTCAGCATGTTGTTCAAAACAGTATTTTGATCAGTATGGGTTTAAATATCAAATAATACTCTGTACTTCTCATACCTTCAAAGAGATGTAAGAAACTCACAAACACAATACCTAAAACAATAATACTTACTGAATGAACTCCAGGAAATGGAAACAAGAGGTTTCATCTGTTTTGCTGTTTTTGTTGTTTTTTTCTTTTCTCTTTGTCTTGTTTGTCTATATGTCACTGGAAGTGTAAGGGAAGACACAAAAGTGGATTGAAAAAGAGCAAACAAATACAGCAGTGCTACTCACTATGTTGAAAATGAACTACTGTATACAACTAATAGGTGGGATGGGAAGAAAAATCTGGGAGAGAGTGAAGGAAGGGGTGAAAGGAAATGTACTCTTTGCCTGAATTATGTAAATGCAACCCCCTGTTCTTAGCATTTTCAAATAAAAAGAGAAACAATCCCAAAACATGACTTTTGTTCTGAATGAGAGGGAAAGCAGAGCTGTAGATGAACTAATGAGCCTGTCTCCATGAATATCCAATGCCTACTACTGTGTAATCACCCCCTTTGTATGTATAGGAAGTCTTATAACTTGTTTTTGACCAAATGTGTTATAGATGATGGAATATCGGTGACCTTACAGTTACAAGTTCATAGAAGATTGGGAACCCAACCCACAAATGTTTTAGTCCCTCTCCATAACTTGAATTGAAGAAGCAAGCTGTTGTATTTGTTACAGCAATAAGTAATGTATTCAATCAACATTTTAAACAGCCCCAAAGACAATTCCTGCTCAGTGAAGGCTTCAGAAGAAAATATAAGCCTGGTTAATTCCTTGATTTCTTTCTTACATCCTTACAAAAATAAATGGACAAGGCTTTCTTGGTCTTTTGACCCACAGAAATCACGTGAAAATAAATGTATATTTAAGTTGCAACACTCACAATTTACTCTAGGTCCATAAAAATCAACTATCTCTATAAATACTTTTATACTTTTCTATTTCATTTACTAACATCTTCATATGCTCACTTGTATAGGGAAACACATGTCACGCAATGTTTTTCTTTTCCACTGCTACTGAAAGTACTCAGTCATTCAGTAAATCTGATCAATTTCATCTGAGTAAGACCAACTGCTGGAAAATGATATATGGTTCCACAACCCAGAAATTATTCTTATGAATATCTACTTATCTATCCCGATTCCTCATGCTAGTAAAAGAAAGAAGGTGAATTCACATTAGTGTATATTACATACTCTTTCGTGTCGTTTCTTTCACTTGGTGATTGTTTTCAGATTCATTCATATTTATACTTGAAAAATGTTCATTACTAATTTTTCCACTCATGAGTTTAACAAATTATTAGCTTTTCCTCACAGTTTTGGAATAATAACTAAAATGGTTAAGCTTTTTAACATCCATGCATTTTTCTTATTGATATATGTGACCATTAGCTTGGAAATGTATATAGAAGTACACTGACTAAATTTATAAGCTAACTTTTTATTCTTTCAAAAGTGAGGAGGAATTTTCCGAAAGTACTCTAACATCTGAAATACCTACCAAATATGAAAAAAAGATTCCAGGTATAATTGATCATTGTCTCAGCTAGATATTTTATTTGATTTAATTTTAGCAATTCTGGTAAGTTAGACAGATTTATTAAACAGATTTTATTATGAGAATTATATATAAACTCTAATAACCACTGATTGCATATATTTCAAAGTAATCATCAAATAAATCAAATTCATTAATATTCATTTATTCTCAACTAGAAATTCTACTCATAATTCCAATATTCTGCTCTACTCATATCATTGATTGATTTTCTTCTAATATAATTGTCTAATTTTTAATCTATCTATAAAATTCAAATAATTGGCCAGTTTATGTCCTTTCTGAATTATTCCATAGTCAACCATTAAAAATAAAATGAATGGCTCTCTTATCATGCTAAATAACCTTTTTTTTTTTTTTTTTTTGTCGGTCGTGGGGCTTGAACTCTGGGCCTGGGCGCTGTCCCTCAGCTCTTCAGCTCAAGGCGAGCGCTCTACCACTTGAGCTACAGCGCCACTTCCTAAATAACCTTTCCTTCATTTAGTGTTTGGAACTCAGTACCATCTACTTGCTAGACTAGAGCTTTACTTCTGAGCCATTCATCTAGTATTTATCCCATATGTTAATATATTACCTAAGATTAGCAGCATTTCATAGCTTGAAAACTCATTATAAATTTAATGTTTCTGGCCCACATAGCATACATTAAATCAGAAAATGTAGAGGGTTGAGCCAATCAATACACATCGTAAATATTCTATGTGATTTTTATTTCTGCTTAAATATGAAGGAGTTTCTCCTTTCTTAAATACTGTAATTGTCATTTTTATATAACAGGTTATGAACCCATTTTATTCAATAAACTCTGAGGTCATTGAAACTAGGACCTGGAGGTGGTTCATTTTTCTACCTCCAATAATTCTGAGGATCAAGCTTTACACAGAAGAGAAAAATCAATGACTACTTGCTGAATTAAACCACATTACACAGTGAAACAATCTATTTTCCTCTTGGTGTCAACTGAATATTGAATAAGTGATAATATATTAAAATCCACAACTTTTACCTCAATTTTATTCTTTGCTTTTTATTCAAGGTCAACACAAGCTGGAATAGCTAAAGAAAAATATTGACTTTTAACCTATAAGTGAGACACTTTAAATACAGGTACCTTAGCTCATTTCTTTCCTCTATACATTGAGACTGAATCTCTGGAAAGTGGTTACTTAAAAAATCAAAAGCAAAAAGAAATTTTATTGTTTCTGAGAATTAGTTTGATTTGCTATTTGGCAGGGTTTCCGTTGCATCTCTTCTCCTTGAACATATACACAATTGTGTGCATGTGTATCACAATTACAATGTATCACATTTTTAAAACATTCATCAAAAGATATCCTCTAGGCTGATTCACTAGCTTGACCTTTTGGAATAGTGCTATAATATACATGGCTCAGCAGATATTTCTATTGCATGTCAATTGGTATTCTTCTAAATATATGTAAGAGAGTGGTATAGCAGGATCAGATAATAATTTATTTTTAGTTTCTTGAGAAAAATAACATTGAGTTCTATGAAGGTTGAGTGAATTCTCACCAATAATGTATAATGATTCTTTTTGTTTTGTTGTTGGTTATGGGGCTTCAATTCTGGCCTGGGCACTGTCCCTCAGCTCTTCGGCATTAGGCAGGTGCCCTACCCCTTGGATCACAGCCTCCACTTCTGGCTTTCTGATTGATTTATGGGAGATAAGATTCTCATGCATTTTCCTACCCAGGCTGGCTTTGAACCGAGATCCTCAGATCTCAGCCTCCTGAGTAATTAGGATTACAGGCATGAGCCACCGGTGCCCCCGCCCAGCTTATATAAAGATTCTTTAACCTGAACCGCCTCATATTCCATTAAAATGGAAATCCTCAAAGAACTTGACACATTTCTAGATGTATGTAATGCAGCCAAGAAAATATGAAGAATTATTTCATACCTAAAATAAGAAATGAGATTGAGTCTATAATAAAGATTTGCCCAATAAAGAAATTAACAGTAATAGTATATCTAACTTTAAAAAAATCAATGATGCTCAAGTTATACAATTAAATTAGGGAGAAAAATGCCCCAAAACTAACTGCATAGAGCCTATGTTACCATGACCCAACACCAGACATAGATAAAGAAAAAAAGGGGGGGGGCAATTTTCTTCATTAACATAAACATACATTTCTTAATAAATTAACTACCAATTTAAGTGAAAAGCACGTAAAGAGAATCCTATGTCAGGATTGTGTTTTTCTGTTTTGTTTTGGCTTGTTTTTTTGGCTGGTCCTGGGGCTTGAACTCAGGGAATGGATACTACCCTGAGCACTAGCTTAAGGCTAGTGCTCTACCACTTGAGCCACAGAGCCACTTCTGGATTTTTTTTCTGAGTAGTTTGTTGTAAATAAGAGTTTCACAGACTTTTCTGCCCAGGCTGGCTTCAAATCGTGATCCTCAGATCTCAGTCTCTTGAGTAGCTAGTATGAGCCACCAGCGATCAGCAAGTTGGTTTTACTTTAGGGAATTCAAAGATGTTTTCATATAAACAAATCAATAAAGACCATACAACATATAAAGTACAAAAATCAAGTATCAAGAGCACAAAAAATCACATGATCATTTCAATAGATGAAGAAAAAGCATGTGGCACTATTCATCCTCTCCATGCAACTAGAAATAGAAAGTTTGTCTCAACATATAGAAGACTATACATGACATATCTATAAGAAATATCACACTAAATAAAGGAATATACAGTAGGATGAATATATAGTATATAAACATTTAGTATATGATGGAAAATAAGATTATTCTCTTTATTTTTCAGTTGCATAGGAACAAAAAAGCTGGTGGCTTTCATGTTAATTTTGTCCTCCAATATCCTCCAGGAAGTGCTTTCATACATACAAAATTCTGCAAATTTCTTCATAGACTTTACATATAGGATCTTTTCTTCCTCAGGCAGACATATTTTACTGATTTTATTTCTGGTTGAGTTGTAATCTATTTCTTCTTCATATCTGTTCATTCTCATCACTAATCTAATAGTACACACAATAAAAGTATTGAAACTGAGTGTCTTTGCATTGTAATAGATCTACTCAGATATTCTATTTCTTTCCATTTTTGTTAGGGTTAACAACAGGTTTTTCACAAGTGGTCTTATATTGCATTGATAATTTTTGCTTCTATTTATAAAGGGTTAACTGCTTTTGTCAAGAAAAATGCTGAGCTCAGGAAATTGAATACATACAAGACTGAGAATTGGATAGAGAAGAGTTTATTTTAAATAGAGTTCTTAATTATCTCATAATGGTTGAACATTTTCTAAGTTCAGTGAGGGCTTCAGAAAGTGATAGTATTATTTAGCTTGTATTATAAAGACATAAGAAGGAAGCTCTCAGAAAATTGTGGCTTGAATATATCTATAAGCAATATCTGTTCCAGTAAGATAACTAGATGTTACAACATTAGGATGTTGACAAGGGAAAGTATAGCTAATCAATGAATTGAGTGAACTAATCAATGAATAGAGTAATTATGTTAGAAATAAGACCAAAGTGTAGGCTTCAGAAAATGTAAATTTGAAGTCAACAAAATAATTAAATATTTATGTCATTGCTTTCAACTGGGTAGACTTGTCCAAGATGGAAATGAAAGATGGCAACATACTTTTAACAAGTAGTACAAAGTATAGATGTTCTTGTTTTGATTATTTTCAAAAGTCTATTAGTTGTCTAGTAGAAGTTCAATAAAACAGATTTAGAGAGAATCGTGACAGCTATTGTGCTTGGCATGAGTTGAATGAAATGAGAAAAAAATCTATATGTGAAAAATATTATTTCAAAGTATAATGATACTTCAAGAAAGGGCATTTCATTAATCATTATTACATTTTCAATAGTACAAGTTAGTAAAGTGAGTCCAGGAAACTGGAATGTGTTTTGAAAATACAAGAGCTGATTTCCTCAAAGAAAATTTTAATTTCCTATAGCTGTAATCCTACTGAAGAGCACATTAGATGGTTCTTCATTTCATTTTATTTAAAATTGTGTAATATATTTGATTAATAAATATCTATATAAATATATAGTTAACAATAAGTAATACTGTAATAAAAATAAAAGTCAGACCAGACACAGTAAGCTTATGTTTCTACTCAGAGCTACTAAGGAGGCTGAGATCTGGGGACTGCGGCTCAAAGTCAGCACAAAAGTCTGTGAGATTGTTTTATTTTTTTTAAATTTTATTGTAAAGAAGCTGTACAGAGGGGTGACAGTTACATGAGTAAGGTAATGGGTACATTTCTTGTCCAGCATTGTTACCCTCCTTTGTTGTTCTCCTAATATCCCTTCCCTCCCCTACCTCTGGCACTCCTCCCCCACCCACCCCAAATTTGTAAAGTTCGTTTCCAACATAGTGTCTTATGAGACTCATTGTTGCAACAGATCATCCTGTGTCCTTGTTTCAGCGTTTTGTTATTCCCTTTCCCCTCTCCAAATTAGATAAATGTATATACAAGATTCAGAATACCAAAATTAAATTCAGTGACAACAGTGGATACACCATAGAGGGAAGAACATACAAAAGAAACAAAAGAAAATCACATAGTACATTAATAACAACAACAACAAAAAGCTCTTGTGCCTATAATTTGGGGTTCATTTCATTGAGCATCATTTTATAAGTAATATATACATAGTTTTTGCCCTTTTCTGCTCATCTGATAAGATTATCTTAGATGTATACTAATTATTGCAAATAAAGGAAACCATGGGACCTATGTTTCTTGGGGTCTGGGTTACATCACTTAATATGATTTTTATCTCTGAAAATAATCAGCAAAATCAAGGCTAGAGGTATGGTTCAAGAAATAATATGCTTAACATGAGAGAAAGAGAGAAAGAGAGAGAGAAATGAAGGAGGAAGAGGGGAATGAAAGATGGAAAGAGGGAGGGAAGGGAGAAGAGAGGAAGGGAATAGAAGAGAATAGAAAAGGTATTTGGACTTTTTCCTGTATCAATTCCTATGTCTTCAGTATCCCAAAATGAATCTCATATGCATTTTTTACTTTTCATGACAGATTACTATCACATATTTCCTAATGGATGTATTGTGAAACCTCACACTTCATAATGAGCATCTATTAGGTGATCCATAAATAAACATTCAGTGTTTACTAAGTCCCAGTAGTAAGCCAAACTTCGTTTCTTCAGGCTAAAAGTTATATAGAAGATATACTAGAGATTTGCTTTCAAATGAGAGGATGTATCATTTTATTCACTCACAGAGGACTGTTAAAGACTTAGATCATCTTCTCTATTCACCATTGATTCTCTCAATAGCATTTAATCAGTGGAATTGTATATCCCAAGAGGAAAGCAGCTTGTAAGGCAAGCTTAGGTCTTACCAAAATCTATCTTTGGTTCTAGATCCAATTCAAAATTATTCATTCAATTCATGTCACTTAGGTACAATAAAACCTTCAAATGAAAACTATGTTTCTTCCAAATTTTTATGAGATCATATGAGCTGTGTGCTTGTCTTGATTGTAGAAAGAACCAAATTCTCCATGTTATATCACCCTTGGGGTATTTGTCAGTTTAACATTCCTAATCCTGTAAAAATTTCACTGAAATAGGAGGCTCCTATGTATTCCCAGCAAATGATATAAAAATTATTGTGGTAGCTGAACACCAATGACTAGCGTAGATAAGCCCAGTTACTGAAGTGATTGGAAAAATTTGCTAGTCTATAGCACCAAATAGACAACAAATAGCAGAACTTGAGGCATTGCTCATGTGTAGCGTGTCAGCCTAGGAAGTGTGAGTCCCTGACTACAAAAAAAATGCCAGTAAAAAAGAATATATATAAATATATATGACAATTCTATATTGTATGTATATATAATGTATGGCTAATCTTTTGAAAATATTAACAATATAAATACAAATTTGTGTCTACATAAGGCTGTCCTTCCTCAGGAGATGTGCTTTTCCCTTTCTTCAAAGTATTTTGAGTCTATAAATTGTCTCAAGTCTGGAGATGGAGTGAGGCAATATAAATTTCTGCTTTAGTCATGCAAATTAAACTACTGTGCCCTTCACAAGGCTTATAAGCACAATAAATTCCATTAGCTTTCATTCATACAGGAGAAATAAAAAAATACTACATTCCTCACCTACTTCTCTAAAGAAACCATGATCAACTTTTGAGTGTCAGAGGTCTTTGCATATAATTTCTTTCTGATTACAGATGTCTCCATTGTAGTAAAATTTTGACCTGATACTTAATGATTTTTCCACCAGCCTCTCTTTCAATAGGATGCAATTATTCCCACACTCTTTAAAGATACTAGTTGAGTGTCAAGTTGTCTTACTTTAATTTCTAACCTACACAGAGAAGCATCGATAAATCTATTCAAGATTGTTAGGACCCTCTCAGGGACTTTTTTCACAATCAGCAAAAGCTGTATTTTCTAGAACTTCCTATAGTGGATTAGAATATGTTTTTATGATAAATACACTAAAACATCCCAATTTCCATCAGACTTTCAATAAATGCCTAGACAGTACACAAAGAAACATCTAGCATTCTAATTAAATGTGGGATATGCTAACTTATTCTTTGGGAAATCTTTGTTGGTAATTGAGTCTGGTCATAAGTATAAAAACAAAAAAAGGTGATATTTATGTCCTGATGAAAATCAGAGGGCCTTTTTAAG
Organism: Dipodomys spectabilis; assembly: GCF_019054845.1. NCBI lineage: Eukaryota > Metazoa > Chordata > Mammalia > Rodentia > Heteromyidae > Dipodomys > Dipodomys spectabilis. The sequence continues at coordinate 3,040,078 of NW_024870752.1, forward strand.
CAACAAGTTTAGAAGAATGAATGCCGTTAAAGATTCTAAATGCAAAAGAGGTTTAATCTCACCAGTATAAGAGAAAATAAAAAACTTTTTTTTTGTTTTGAAGGCACTATCTTTGGTATCTTATTATATCACTACTATGATTTGGAGGATCACATTTGATCCTAATAAAGACAATAAATTTACCAATGTTATACTTTATGGTTGAGAAGTCCATTTAGATTATAAGTTACCATTTGAAAGGTTTTGATTGGATGTTTAGAAATTTTAGTTCTGTGGCTACATGAAATACAGCAGTCTCTGAAGGTAAATATAGGTTTAGCTGTACTAGAACTGGGAATTTAAATTCCTGCTTTCTTTTCCTACTCTTCTACAGGAGTTTATGTAAAGACATTAATCTCATTGTATTAGCTTGACAAAAACGTTATTACATTCTGAATACATAGTCATCTAGAATTTAGGTTTTGTGAATAAGTGAATAGGAGTGTTCCCTTGCTCCACACAAAGACACATGCATTACACATTTAAGGCCTCTTAATTACTAGAAAAGGAATCATTGATATCTTTAAATCAAACCAGATAAACAAAACAATCGCATAAACCTATGAAACAATAAATTTTTAGACTGTTCATCGAGAACCTTTTTCCAAATAAATATTGGTGCCAACTATATTCTTTAATGATAGAAATACAATAAATGCATTAGTGTGTGAAAGTGTATGTGTGGATATTTGTATGTATGTGCTGACACCTGTTCATGTAAGAATGTCTGATTATTTCAGTTTTGACAAAACAATTATTTAGAATTTTTGTCCTAGGTACAATGTGGAAAGCATATTAATTGATTTGAGTAACAATTCTGCCTTTATATGTTTGCATAAGGGTAGTATAAAACGGTGAACCAAATAGTTACATAAAGTTTATCACTTTATATGATAGAATTATAGGCTTTAGATCCTAGAGAAGAATAATATAGATCAGTTCAAAACATCAAGGCAGGGAGATATAACAACAATAATTCATACTTAACTGAAAGCCCTACAACTTACTTTCATCTAAAGGCATTTTACTATAGATGTTTATCATGTTAGAAATTACTTTTCTTAATAATTCTTTTATTCATAATCTTCATACTTTTCTATTATGATATCTGGATTTGTCTTAAGGACCATTTACAGAGTTAAGAAAGTAATAAAACCTGATTCTATTGTAGAGTCATCAGTCTGGGAAAGGAAAAGTGAGTAGATAGACTATAGATACACTAATTATTCACTTTACCATTGTTAGTGACCAATGTTAGGAATTTTGGATATTGGATATTGGATATTTCATATTTGGATATATTGTATATTTGGATAGTGTAGAAAATGTCATAAATGCATAACTCATCATTGTTCTAAATCAAATGGCCCAGTGTGTATATATTGAAATTCTGTTTTGAAATTATTGAAAATCTCTGAGATGTTCATCTATTAACCATTGTGCCTATAAACATACAAATCATACAAAACATACAAATCCTGGCAAGGAGAGGCTAAAGTGGTTCTGGGTGAGAATGAATGTGTGGCAAACCATAATCTGTGAAGGGCATTGAAGTCATCTGTCCACGGTTTCAGACTCTTACACTACTGCCTGTTTATCTACAATAAAATACTTGATAAGCATATTGCAGAACTTTCTGCATATCAGTGACTCAATGTTTTCAAACTTAACTTCTGAGTCATTATAAAATACAATTTTAGCTTTTCGTATTGTTTATGTATCCAAGTGATTGCATGTTACCTAAAATAATTGATTTTTAAATCACCTAACCAAAATATTCCTCAGAATATTTGCTCTTTAAAAGGTAGTTTAAACATTTATGAAATGAGGTTAATGCCAGAATTTAACTTAATTATTCTAAGCAACAATAATTTTAAAATAATAACAATACATAGTGACTTTTCTGAGTTGATTTATCCCTTATATTTGGCAATGTTTTGACTAGGTCAAAATGAGTAAAATAAAACATAATTTAGATAAAATTAATTTCCAGAGTGGATTTAGTTTCACTGTGTGCTCTATTAGTTTACTCAACTATGTTTTAAGTGTTTTCTATGGATTTAACTAATCCCAAATGGATCTTTTTACATTTTTTACATATGCGGCATCTTATAATGCATCTTTTTAGTTTTACAGATAAAGTACACTGCTCCATGGGATTCATTTTAGCATAACATTTTGATAATTTACATGCAAATCTATGTTTCTAATAAGCTTTGCAAACCCGAGAGCTTTTTGTTATTTTTTTGTATCTTTTTTTGTTCAAGCTTGTATATCACATACAATAAATGTCAGATAAAAGTTAAATAATTCTTTAAAACAAAACTTTGATTGTAATTCCATTTTATATTGATTGTACATTGAAATTTATTCTCTTACATTTTACCTCATTTTAATTTATTCCAATTTTGGAAGTATGCAAGAATTTATCTCAGTAACACCTGGGCTTGCTTGTATAGATCTGTAACCGAGATACATGGGAGACATTTCTGGGATGATCCTAATCTGAGACTAGTGCTAGGTAAAACATTAAATTATTTTTTAAGCACAAAAAAGTATATATTATCTAAAAAAGTATATATTATCTAAAAAATGAAACACAAAAGAAAAAATCTATTATCTGAAAAATAAAGTCACATAGTAGAGCCAAGTACAAGGTCCTGAGGTCAAACACCATTCTAATAAAAAATAAAACATGGAAATTATTGTGAAGTCACTTATCATAGGTACTTCTCGGAGACTGAACCTTCTACTAACTTAACACTCTTGCTTACTTGTTTGCTTGTTGATATTTTCTTGCTCCATTTTTTTAAAAATTACTTTGTGGAAGGAAGCTGTTCAGTGAAAAGATGCTATGGGAAAATGGTATGTCAAGAATCAAGACGCTATGTTGAAAAACGAACTCTACAATTTTTTGGGGGGTGGGGAGCGGGGGAGTGTAGTTGAGGAGGTGGAAGGGAAGGGATGGTAGGGGGAAAACAAAGGAGAAGGCAACAATGCTTGATAAGAAATGTACTCATTACCTTGCTCATGTAATTGTATCCCCTCTGTACAGTACTTTCACAATAAAAAAAAACGTATTAAAGAAAAGAATCTGAGATTTTATTGCCAACATTCCATGCAGAACTTAGAGATCAGATCAGCATACTAAAAGTAACTAACTCCTACCAACGAGTCAGCTAGAATACCAATTTGAAACTTCGAAGACTTAAAGATTAGTGTAAATTTGGAGTCAGGCCCCAGATGCTCAAGCCTGTAATTCTAGATACTCAGGGAGCTGAGATCTGAAGCCAGCCCAAGCAGGAAAGTCCATGAGACTTGTATATCCAATTCACCACCAAAAAAGCTGGAGTATGGCTCAAGAGGTAGAGCACTAGCCTTAAGCAAGAAAGCTCAGGGAGAGTACCCCACTTTGTGTCCAAGCTGAAGGACCAGCACTCACATAACATGTTAATGTAAATTTATTACTGACCCAGAGAGTAATTGACAATATGGTCCCTATAGAATCCTGATCTGCAAACATTATGAAGTAATAATTATGTAAAAACAGTAACTTTGAGATTAATTTCTTTCATAATAATCAAGAATTAAAATATGGACTTTCTAATTCATCTTCATGAATTCATTTCTTCATATGCTATGATTGAATGTACCCAACACTGATGACTATTAAAATTCATACCTATTTTTAATCATTATATGATACCTCTGAGAACTTACAATATGTGTACAAACAAAACAGAACAAACATTTGCCTCAAAATTTGCCTTTAAAAATCCATCTAGTTTTCTACACTAATGGTTCAGATTGCAAAATTATTCTCAAGCTCTCTTACTCCTCATTTACCTATTGTGTACATTAAAAATATATATATATTATTTTAAGTACTCCTATGATTCTTCTTATTACTACTCTTTGTAGCTGTTTAAAAAAATTCTGCCAATTTTGAAATGAATCACTACAATATCTCTATTAAGGGTTTATTATTGACATGGCCGTGAAATGCTGTTTAAAAAGTAAACGTAAGTAGATATAGCAATTGAGGGGACCAAAAGGCTTGTAGAGGACTGACTTTAAGAGCTTCTAGTGGTGAGAAAAACTCTTTATCACAGGGGATAAATATATAGTGTGAAATAGGCGTTCTTCCTTTCATGCTTTGAAATTCTACTGATTCTACCAATTCTAAACAATTATTAAAGAAGAATTGCTTTAAATTTTAAATACTTATCTATCTACATATTTATTTATTTATTTATTTATGCCTGTCACAGGCTGAGCTTCTCTATGTTCAAGGCTAGAGCTCTACCACTTGAGCCACAGCACCACTTCTGGATTTTTCTGTTTATGTGGTACTGAGGAATCAAATCCAGGACTTTGTGTATGCTAGGCAAGCACTCTATCAATAAACCACATTCCCAGCCCCTAAATTTTTATTTTAAGTAACATATATTTTGTTTAAAATAACATCATTTTGTAAATTTGTGCCTCCCATCAATATACTGTCATTTGTTCCTTCATCAGTATTTTCTTTTTTTTTTTTTAATTTAATTTAATTTTATTTGTGAACATACTGTACAGAGGAGTTACAGTTACATGGGCAGGATAATGCGTACATTTCTTACCAAGCATTGCAGCCTCCTCCCCTTCATCAGTATTTTCTGTTCCAATGTGAACCTGAACTGAGAATATTTTTAAGAAAAATATCAGTAAGAAATAGTTTAACATAAGGAATTTCTCAGATAATTTATGTATGTTCAGAGAGTAAATAGGCAAAAAATGATATGACAACTGGAAATGTGTGCTGAATGAAGTTAAGTTGCTATATAAAATTAGGACAATAGCATTTAAAATGAAGTTCAGAAAACGTTTCAGTCTAAATTCTCTATTCTGCAAGTGGCTTTCAGGTTAGCCTTGATCACTTCAGCTAGTTGCTGCCTTAAGAAAAACAATTTCATAAAGCTAAGAATTAATTCCTATCGTACTGTAGTTGCATGTACATTTAATATGACTTACAAATGTAATTGATTAAATCATGCAAGAAGAGTCTTCTCATGATACAAATTAAAAAGCAATTTTCCAGACAGTAGTGATAATGTACTTAGTGCATAACCATTCAGAATTTTGTCACTGAAATTTGATAGACTTGGCTTTACCTCCTTATCATTTACCAGCTTTATGACATTGGACATTTTTCTTTTTTCTGAACCTTCTTTAGGTTCTTGATAAAATAGTAATACAATTTTTACTACAACATCTAGTAAGCATTCAAAAACTCTTAAGTATGTAAATGTCTAGTATTATACTGGAATAATTTCTTATTACTGTATTAACATTGGTATTGTAAAGAACAGAAGATTCATCTCAGATCAGCTCTCCCCATGAAATAAAGAATAATACTCATAAATTAAAAATGAATCTTCCATGTGTTACAGAGTAACAAGAAAGAATAGAATACAAACTGTAGAAACAAATTCATACATTTTAAACCTCAGGATAATAAACTTTCTGGACCTAGAAAAGACAAAATTTAGTTGAGCTACCTAACTAAATAAAAACCCTGCCAAGAAGACAGCCAACAAGGACCTGGGAACAAGGTATTCAGGACAATGGTGTTTCTCAAACATGTTTCTGGGTCAGATTTCTACAGAAAGAGTAAAATATAGATCAAGGTTAGCTATTCTGTCTCCCAAAATAAAAATATAGCCACCTTGGCTGTTATTTATGAGGTCATATTTGCTCTTTACATAGTTCTATTGTCTGAAATGTTAGATATTAGGCAGAGCCTCGGGATTTGCAGTAGAATAGGCCACTGGAAAAATATCATAGCCCTTCCTCTTAAATTTCTAAGTATCAGAACCATTTTGACTGAACATAGAGATTCTTAGGTAGCTTGCAGAATTACAACACCATCATCAAGTTTTTAGACTAATTACAAAATATCAACTCATAGTAAATAGCATTATAACTATATTTTACAACTTAATTACATCTAAGTATTAAATCATAAACCCTGAATACAATGTCACTAGACTTGAAAGGCATCTACTGTCCTAAGTTAGTCCTAATTACACCTCAAAGTAGTAGTTAAAATGATGAAATCAGTTAAACAATTGTTGGGGAAAATTTTTCAGAGAATCAGTATCCAATAAAGAGTCACTATGACCAACACAACACCTGAATTCAGAGGACCTTTATATGGCCACCTTGATCTTTGTGAGTGAGTGTACTTGTATCTCCTTTCTGCCTCCTCACACATTCTCATAGGAGTTTACCAACTCCACTAAAGTTGTCAGTCACGTTTGAATTTCCAATCTTAGCTTCAACACTGCTTAGTCCAGAAACAATAGAGGTATTTTTTGTTACTTTATGGTTAACATAGAGGTGATATACAGAGGGATTACATTTACATGCATCATTTCATATAGTGTCATCTATTCCTTTATTCTCTCGCATTCCTCCTCCCATCTCCACCCATGTGTTGCATAGTTCACTTTCATCAATGTCCAGTGAGCTCCACTACAGCACTTTCTCACCCTTTTTCTCGGATTCTGTGCCCTCCCCACACCCTCCCACAGATGTGCACATGAGTACACCATGCGTAAGATAAAGAATACAGAGTAATCAGAAGAAGGAAAAAAATGATTTAAAAAGTCTTTTATTTCCATATCTTTGGAGTTCATGTCTAATATATATATATACATACATATATGTGTGTATATATAATTGTATATAAATATTAACAGGTGCTTAGGCATTGGACCTTTGTGATTCTCTCCTAAGACTATCCTCTTTGGCCTCACTGTGTCTGAGTATACAGTATCCTGTGTAATTTGTCATATCCAATGTTTTAGAATCTAACTTCCACAAATCAGAAAGAACATGCATCACTTATCTCTGGCCTTGGCTTTTCCTATGCAATGTTACCAGTGTCCAACACCAGTCCTCTCAAAAAAGGCAAACAGTGTGAAAAAGTGGTTTGAAACAATTAGGATTCTAATTGGAGAGTTCAGAAGAAATTCTACATCTACTCCTAGGTTACAAATATTACTTATCATCTTCTTTAAACCCTCTGTTATTAAGCAAATAACTAATTTATTTCAGAAACACTACTGAATGCCTTCTTGTTTCTAGGGAGCAGCGTAGGTGTGAGGTATGAAGTGGTTCAGAGGAGAGATTTTATTTTTGGCTTCAGGAAATGAAATACAAAAATAAATTTTGAGTCAGGCGCCAGTGGCTCACACCTGTAATCCGAGCTACTAAGGAGGCTGAGATCTGAGGTTCAAAGCCAGCCCAGGCAAGAAAAGCCATGAAACTCTTTTTTTTTTAATTGTGAAAATACTGTATAGAGGGGTTACAATTGCATGAGCAAGATAATGAGTACATTTCTTAACAAGCATTGTGGCCTCCTCCTTAGAAACTCTTATCTCCAATAAACCACCAGAAAACTAGCAGTGGAACTGTGGCTCAAGTGGTAGAGAGCTATCCTTGAACTGAAGAGCTGAGGGACAGTGCCCAGGCCTACAGTTCAAGCCCCACTACCGACCAAAAAAAAAAAAAAGTGTTTTGAATTATGCTAATAAGATCATATTCAAATTTCTATCAGTAAATCTTAAGAATTTTCTAGGAAAGTGATTAGTAATTGGATCTTTCTGAAGCAAACAATTGAATATCTATGAATGAATTCAGAAGAAAGTATTTAAGAGCTATAAATGAGTTTCATGCAAAAAAAGTCATTACAAATTCCCAATAATTTAGAAATTTAATGCAAGATTCTTTCATTCATAACAAAATTAAAGAGTGTGTTAGATTACTGAAGTTAGTAAACTCCCTGTGGCAAATCAATCAGGTGATTTTTTTAAAAATTATCACAAAAGCTAAGGATTAGTGAAATCAGAGGACTGAGATTAAAAGAGAATAAATTATTCTCTCTTATGTGCTAAATTTGGCATGAATGTAGGTATGTGTGTTTTAAAAATATTTATTTTATTATTATTATAAAGATGATGCACAGAGGGATTACAACTACATGAATCAGGTACTGAATATATTTCCTTTTGTACACAGGGTCTCCCCTTCCCTCAATCTCTCTCAGGCCTTTCCTCCTGTCTCTGTCCATAAGTGGTAGAGTTCACTTTCATCAGGGTCCACTGCTGCAATTTTTCACCATTTTTCCCTCAAATTCTGTACCTGTCTCCTCACCTTCCTAAAGATATACATTTGAATGCACCATACATAAAGAAATAAAGACAGAAATATCAAAAATTAAATTAAATTAAAAAGGAGAACTTCTGTTTCCATATCTTGGAGTTCATATATATATATATATATATATATATATGACATATAGATATATGTGTGTATGTGTGTGTTGAGCCACATAAGCATTGTGCCTTAAATCAAATTCAAATCTATATTTATATAGTTCTATAATTTACCTGTATTGCTAACTATATAATTTAAATCTATAACAGTTTTCCTATATGGGTATATAGATATACTTCAACTGTCTAAGTCATGAGTCATATTTGTCAAAGGATGTATTTTTTTCAGTATATTCTGGACTCACTGTTTGGAAATTCTGATGAATTCCAATATTTCACATTTAATGTATAGTATTCAAATGAGTGAAATACTGTGGGCTGAATTTATCTGCAAAGACTTAGTATGTTCTCTGATATGGTCTATTGCTATGGAATTGCTTGTGAAAAAAAAGTGTTCAAGTTGTTTTAAAAAGACATTTTTATTCTGGATGCTCTTGCTCTTTTGACAATAAAAGGAATGGAAAGCAATTTAAAAATCCTTTTAAATGATGCACCTATTGAAATATAATAGGTGGAATCATACTGCTAAGAGTAGCACCAAATCCCATATCAGGTCAGCTATTACCTTTTCATTTAGTTCAAAATGACCTTACAGAATGGCCTCTCCTACTGTGCAGAGTCTCATGCAGTAATCTAGCTTTTAAAATGCTGTTTATGTACCATATTTCCCTTTTCTTCGATGAAATGTCAATTGTATAGCACTGGACTCAGAAATAAAGGTGATTGCTATCAAAATATGCATGACGATTTATCTTTATATATTCGTGAGATAAAAGCATTTTATAAATTTGGGTTTAGATAAGTATTCCATTATCATGTAAGATACTTCTCATTCCCTGATCATTTACTTGTATACAGAATGTATTTGTAAATACCTCATTATTTCTGCTTTCCAAAAATGGTTCTTTTAGGAAAACAACAGTTATTTAAATCTTGCCCCATTTTGGAGGCAAGATATATAGTTCAGTCATTATATCTTCTTAGGCATGAGAGGGAACACAATATCAGAGGGAGCAAAACACATGTGAAACTATCCTTTAGAGTAGCAATTTGTCCTTTATTTTGAGTACAATATATTTTCTTATCTTAGTTCCAGTTCTGATTCTGTTCTGTGTTTGCTTTAATATCAGTTACTATGGCAACCAGAATTTTAAATGCTGCATACTGTAAGTAAAGGCAAAATGAGAACACATCTTAAAAGAAAGTATCAGCACTCTCATGGCCATAGTGAGTTACCAAAGTAGTCCTTTTAGTTGTGCGGTTGCTTCTGCAGGTAATGTGCCCTGTGTGTGACAAAGATGTTTTATTTTGCCTTTAGCGTTTTGAAATGAGCTTTGTTGGATTTATCTACACAAATTTTGATGGACTTCATGTCTCTGCTGTGCTGCTGTAAGATGGCAGGCATTAGATAAACTCACCATCAGATTATACACTCAAATGGTGAAATGAACGTTCTGGGAAACGATTCCTAACTTAGTGACCAAAACTACAATAAATGCATACACACATACACGCATACATGCTGATGTATGTACATACTTTAAAATCAACTGAAATTGTCTTCCAGGCATAAAGAAAATGAAGGCATATGTATCGAGAAAATCTACTATATCTTTCGAAACACAAGAGAAGATTGTGCACTTGAGACATGAACTGCTTCCTCCATCGCCTGTATACGAGGTCAGCATGAGGAATGATCCACTGCCTGCAGCTGCGGTCAAGAGGCAGGGCTTTCTCTCCATTCAGCTTCTAGTTAAGGGCAATGCCATCTCAACAGAAAGAGTATATTGCCTGCATTCCATCAATACTGGGTCTTTTCTGCTGAGCCCATATCTAGACAAGTGTAGTTGAGAGCATAGGGTTTCCTGTCCTCCACTTAAATCCAATAGAAACTCCTGAGAAAGCAAGTGTTCCTGCTGAGGAATGCTAAGATTGTTTCAGTAGTTGCTTTAGCCCCAAGTTACTTAAAATATGAATGTAAAGCAATTAAGTAAGCCAGGGCACTATGTTTTATGAGGGAATTTACAAGAGAAAACAATGTAAAGCAGTAGCTGAGAGAATCCTTCCTATAGACAGAGATTTATAAAAACCAACCAACCAATCAACAACCAAAACTCTTTAAAAACTTGTCTCCAATGCAGATATTCCAAAAGAGAGGGGGAAAGCAGGTAGAATGTATTAATTTGACATTTATAACATTGTCAAATGCAATCATGCAATCATATCAAAATTATTATGTCATGAAATTGAAATTGCAATTATTTTACTGCACACAGAATCAGCTCAGTAGTGGAAAGGTACAGAAACCTGTGAGTAGCAGTCCAGCTAAAATCACTCTGCATAGTATTTCCACACATGCCAAAGCCTTTGCTCGCTGAGCAGAGCTTTGACATGATAGACTTCATGAAAGTAGAACATCTAAACCATTGGACAACTAACCAAGTAAATAATAACCAAATTAGCACACCCTAAGTGCATCTCAAACATTAAAAGATTTTATATTAATGTCTCTGACCCATTGCAAGTATATATTGGTATAGTGTAAGAGACAGAAACTTATTTTCAGTCATCTGAAATTTTTAAAATGTAATTCATTTTCTCATTAACCCTTGATAAAGAGGCTGTCCTTTGGCCAATGTATGTTTTTGATGTCTTTGTCAAGAACTAGATGGCAGTACCAGTTCGGACTTTATCCTGGATCGTTTATTGTATTCATTTTTTTCTTTTGTTTTATATCAATACCATGCTTTTCTTGTTACTTTGGATCCATAGTATAACTTGAAAATAGATATTGTGATACGTACAGCATTGATCATCCTATGATTTATGAGTTAGTCTGCATAGGCATAGCTATCTTTATGTTAAACCATTTGAACCAATAAATGTATATGTTTTCATTTTCGGAAGCAGCATCAAACTGTGGAATGTTCTGGATAGTCCACTGTCAAGACATATCTTGATATGTAGTAAATCTTTTTTCTTTGCCTCCCCAAAATTCATATTGAAACTTAATGATATTGTGGTGCTATTATTAATGGGGTCTTTTATTTTTATGAACAATTAAATCATAAAGATAGAAACCTTGTGAACCGATTAGCACTCATATAAATAAAAGAGAATAGCTTAATAACATTTTAACAAAATGAATACCAGGAAGCAAAATCATATTCTAGGGTGGGAGTGGGGATGGGACAAAGAGAAGCAGCGAACACAAATAGAGGCAGGAAGAGTAAACAAATGGAGTCATTATATTCAATGTCTTGAGGGTAAGGATGGGATGTGGAAAGACAGCAGAGAATGATGGAGCACTGAGAAGGAACAAAATGCTTTGTACTCATAAATTGACTAATGGAATTGCAAACTCTTTGTACAATTACTTAATAAAAATAACAACTTACAAAAAGATTCAGAGAGAATTTGTATCCCTTATATTTTTGTAATTTTTCTTTGTCTGCACCAGATGTTTTTTGCCTCGGTAGAATTCAGCAGCAGAAATTTACCTTGGAAACAAAATGAGTAGAGAGCAGCTTTCAGAAGGAGGAGGTGCTGATGCCTCCATCTTGAGCTTCTTGTCCATCTGAGCTGTGAGTAATAAATGTCTGTTGCTTACAATTTATTCTACAGTATGTTGTTATTAAATTATAAGACCATACACAGAATATAAATATTATTATCTTCTTATATATCTCATTTCCTTTAACTTGGCAAAATATTTTGAATTTAGGTGGACATGCTTTCATTCAGTTTCTTTGAAGGTTAGACAATTGTCATCAGTGAACATATTTTGAATTCTAACTATACTTGAGCATACCAACATGCTTTGGAACCATAAAGTCATTCCATTATTTCCATGACTTCACTGTATTCTAATTATATAACTTATTTATTTAGAAATAATAGATTTAAAAAGTGTTAGGTATCTTTGTTGAAGAGTGATTTCAGAATTAGACAACAAATGTATAAATCTAAATTGTCACTTCTTTTGGGTAACTAGAAATAAATACCCAATTTCATAAAATGAATGTTCCATGGTCCACAAAAATGACTAAGGAGAACAAAATGCATTATCATTTTGGATGAGGTATAGTTACATAGTGACTATTGTGCAAAAGTATTCAGTTGTGAAATAGAATTGTTTGTTATTTCTTATTCTAGCATTGAATAACTTCTATCAATGAATGTATGAATCAAGTCAGAAAAACACAGTAGAATTTCAGAGGACAAGCTAGAACCAAACAAAATGAACATAATCATAGTACAAACTTCACTAATTTTTTTCATTTCATTTATATTCTCAAAATAAATATCATAAAATATACAAATAAGGTAGTGAATTTCAGATTTAAAAATAACAATTTTTAGATTAGCCAACTTCCCACTTGAATTTGCAATGAAAAATTTCAAAACTACTTGATTAGTTAATCAGAATACTTGTTTTGAAAAATGAATTTAGATTTTCAAAGCAAGAGTCTTACAGAAGAAATCTTACTTTTATAGGGAAAATAATTTTGCCAGAATATTGCCTGCTGGCATTATCATAGTGGAATTAACTTGGTATCCATGGCTAAAGGTTCAATAATTCATGATCACATTCTACTTTTGTAATGCAAGTTCACATATACTACTTAAATTTCTCATAATTCTATCATCTACACATCTACCTGATTTATTTTACTCAATTTATTATGGCATTTAATTCCTCATGTATTTTATAATCTTAATAATAGAGAAAATATTATTTGTATTTCTGCAAATAAAATGACAAAATCCAGATTTTTCAGATACTTCATGTTTATCAGCATTTGCCGAACACTTCTATTGGCACTATAGTCTCATTAATTTGATTTGAGTAATGACTGTAAAAAATATTTTTAAGTAATTACATGGAAAGATCTCTAAAAACATAATATATATATAGTGTAAATTTAATCCAGGTTTAAGCATGCCAGACAGATACTTGACTATTTGAGCTGCAATAGCACTATGGGATTTTATTTTGTTAAACAACAATGGGAGCTCTTTTGGGTATACTTTTGTTGTTAAGACAGGATTGGCCTACCTTTGCCTTGTTTAGCCTCAAGTTTGAGATTAGCCAGTATCATTTGTTAGAGTAGATGGGATTATAAATCCATACTCACTAATACATCAGACAAATAGAAAATAAACAGCAATACATAAGACGTGTTCAAATCTATCTCAAACAATTTTATTAAAAGAAAAATTGTCTAAATATGCCATGAATTGATATGCATTTTCAAAAGTGTTGGTTGTAAGAAATACATTTTATTTTTTGTTTTATATTTTTTGTCAGTTGTGGGGCTCAAACTCAGGGCCTGGATGTTGACTCTGAGTTGTTTTGCTCAAGGCTAGTGATCTACCACCCGAGCCACAGCACCTCTCAGTGGTTGTTGAGTGGCTAGTTAAAGATAGAGTCTCAAGGGCTCAAGGGGACTTTTCTCTCTGGGCTGGCTTTGAACCATGATCCTCAGATCTCAGCACCTTGAGTAGCAAGGATTATAGAAGTGTGCCACCAGCTCCCAGAAAGAAATACATTTTAAACATAAAAACTACTACATGTTTAAGGTAAAATACTAGAAAATGGATTCATCATACAAACAAAAATCAAGATTCCACAGACTAGCTGCATTTAAAAAAAATTCAATAGCCTTAAGGGATATAGAAAACAATAAATATATTCAAATCGTATTTAAAGATAGTAGTTATTTGCAGAATTATTAAACCAGACACACTCACAACAACTGGTAACACATATTTAAATTCTGGGAAACAAAAGGCAACAGGAAATAAAGTAAAAATATTTCAACTGAGATATCTGAAAAATTCTTAATTCAAATTGGAACATCTTCCAACATAAAAAAGATATGTTATTGAATGGAGAGACCCAATTCATATTTAAAATCCCATCAGATTTGTCTGAGAAATATCCAAAGGACTTTGAGCATCTCAGAACAATTTTGAAATGTTGCTCTCTATGAGATACCAGAACCAACAAAATGAGAATAGACATAAAGAGCAAGTGGGGACCAGGGGACTTAAGTCATGGAAGCGAACAGGAGTCCCCAGATCTTATAAGCAAGCTTATTTATTTAATTTAGTGCAGGGAAGGTTAGTTTAGGTCAAAACATGCAATACCTGCTGAAAACAAGGCTTCAACAGATTTTGTTGGTGCAGTTATTGACATGAGATGGACTTTGCATACATAGAGAGAGTTTTCAGGGGCAGAGAGAAACAGTAAATACTGTTTCTGTAACTATAACTCAGATGTTTATGTTACTTCCTTTGTCTTAACCTTCCTAAGGCCCAATTCTCAGCCCTCTGATAACTGGTGAGGTGACATTCTCTTAACTCTTACCTGATCTTGCAGCTCAGCTTCAGAATTCCCCACATTTCTCTATCAAAAGTGCAAGATAATTCTATGGAATTTTGAATAAAATATAAAGTAAACCTTGGTATTACTTGACCAATTAGAATAAAAATGATAAATTGGGATTCATCAGAACTAACTTCTGTTATTTTTTTCCTAAAGGAAAAATGAGAAAATAATTCAGTTCAGGGAGAAAATTTTTCAAGGCTGATATCTGACACATGACATGTACTTGGAACATATAAGAAACTATATGAAAAGAAGACAACCAATCCAATTACAAATAGGCAAAGAATTTGTACAGATCCTTCAGCAAAATAGATATGCTAATGAAAAGTAAGTTCTGGAATGCTGCCCACTGCAATTAGTCCTAAGGGAAATGCAAATTCTAAACACAAATAGAAATCACTGCACACAGCTAGCAAAAGTAACATTTAAAGAGATTTAGAAAAACTAGTGTAAGTCACCCATCTAGATTTTGTAGGCCTCTGTTACATTGTAACTGGAAATCTAAATGGTCTGACAACTTTGTAAATTATTTTTGTAATTAGAAGACTACATATATATATTTACCTGATTTACATCAATGCTATTCAGATATATTTACCAAAAAGAAATGAAAATACATAATATTTACAAATGCTTTTGCAAAAAGAATTTTACACTTTTGTCATGATTAAATAAATAAATAATAGGTGATCTATCCAAATTTAATGCTATTGTGTTAAGAATAATGATCAAAATTAATATTTGTAGATCTAAAGGGGCCAAATATATTATCTAATACATTTTTCCTATGTATGGATTATTTAAAATGTAAATGTTATGCATGGTGGCACCAAACTAGCTTTATCTGGGGAGTTTAAGGTATATCAATACCAAATAACATGAATGTGTTCTACATGTAATCACAGTGATAGCTTCATGTGCATGTGGATGTGTGTGTGTAGGTGTGCATAAGTATTTGTCTGTGAATATAAAAAATTAGTAAGTTGAATAGGTAGGCCTACATAACAATTCTAATGACTATTAGTCAAATTTCTTTACTAGGTCTCAATTGCAATGTTTATAATAGTACCATTTCTTAGGATATGATCTATATCTATATCTCTATGTAACAAAATTAATGAGGCATACAAAATTTTCAGAAAAATAAATGAAAATATTATTTAAATCTATAATATCAAAAAGAAATTGACCACTAAAAATTCATACTTCAATTATATACTAAAAAAGAAAATAAATATATTTTATCTATTAAAAATATACTCACTTTTCAAGGTATGATTATAATTAAACAATGAAAGTTCTTCAAGTTGCATATATAAACACACACATATATGTGTGTGTGTTTAATATAATTTTCTTACTGACACTTTAATTTCTATTTTTAGAGAGTACTTGGCATTGTCTTCAAACTGGCTTTGTTTGGAATCTTTTTAAACCTGAATTCAAAGGAATTTATTATTTATTAGCACTTTCTATAAAAAAAAAACATGTTGTATTCATTTCTCTATGGTCATCAAAATTCTACATTAAAACATTGTCATTTTTAAACCCCTCTGTATGGTATTTTCACAATAAAAAATATGGAATTAAGAAATGTCATAGCATGCAAAAGTAACGTGCAATAATTGTAATTATACAACATAGACTGATAAATTCAATTATAATCATCATTATCATTTTAGTTCACGCACCCAAATTGAGTACCACTCTTTTTCTGTTTTTTGTCGGTCATGGGGCTCGACTTCTGGGCCTGGGTGCTGAACTTCAGCTCTTCAGCTCAAGACTAGCAGTCTATCACTTCAGCCACAGTGCCACTTCCAGTTTTTCTGAGTGTTTTGTTGGAGATAAGAGTCTCACAGACTTTCCTACCCCGGCTGGCTTTGAACCTCAGATCTCAGCCTCCTGAGTAGCTAGGATTACAACCACCAGTGCCCGGCTGGGACTCATTTTTTGATTATATGAGTTTTCTAGGACAGCCATAATAAATGCCAGAGGATGAATAGTATAGGAAAACAGAAAGGTCCACAAATCTAGGACTTTGAATTCTGTGTTAATGTTTTATTTGGTTCATTTTTTCTACAGACCTTTCTTCTCTACCAGAAGATTGATTTCTTCTGAGCCTTCATGTGACTTTGCTCTGTTTATCACTAGAATCTCTTTCTCCTTCCACCAAAATAAAACTAATATAGGATTTTAAGATCAACAATTATGACATCAAATCCAATCATCTTGAAAGCTCCATCTTTAAGTATAATCAAATAGTGAAGTATTGGAAGTTAGAACTGCCATTTGCAGAACTACTTGCATGATGCTGTTTTATGTTTGTTTTAAAACTAGGTTAGGAGGAAGCAAGTGAACAGGTAGTTTTATTTTTTATTGTAATCACAAATCAATCTCAATTAAGTGTTGAACAAATTATTGTCGAGAGATAAACAAGTACATTATGAATATCTAGTAATATTAAGCTTTGTAGAAAAACATAATCCAGGATTGTTTAATTTCATATAATTTCAAAGGATGTTTAATTGCAAGTAATACATACAATCAAAATAATTATTTAGAAATTAATGTTGTTTTTGCCGTGAAGACTTATCACTATTGTAGTTTCAGAAAAAAAAGAATTACAATAGAGACTATGTTGTTAGAGCAGTGAAAAAAAAATCACAATAAAATTGCAGTACTAATAGAAAAATGCTGATCTTACAAAAACACTACCATGGATAAACACAAGGCATCTTGCCAAAGTAATTTAAAATCAATGTAAGAAAACTATTGCCGATAAATTTTAAGAGATAGTAATTCCTATAAAAAATGTTGAAATGTAATCACATAATTGTGTTGAAGAAACTCAAAATATAATTTTCTCTATTAAATGTTGCAATTTAAAAATATTTTAATGTATAATTAAGTGGTTTAAATAAAAATATATTACACACATGATAATGACCATTTCTTATTTGAGGAAGGCATTTAATATTTACAGACATTTAAAAAAATCCTCATATTAAATTTGACACCAAAGTTTTGATCAGAAAAAGGAAAAAAAATAAACAAGTATTTTGAATCTAGTGATGAAACAACCATTTCTAAGTAAATTACTGCATCTTGTTAGTCAGATGTTTTTATGTTTGCATTTTAAGGAGTTAACTCAGTCATTTAAAGACGTAGGAAAAATGTAACTAGAAAGAGACAAGCGAGAGAATAGATAAAGTATATAGAATGATATACAATTTTAACATATAATTCAATGACGTAAGTCAAAGATCAACAGAAATATTTTCCAATTGCATAATTTTTTAGAAAGTTCAGCCCAATGTTTGAGAAACAATTTTATTTCAGCATTCCAAAGAAAATTTTTTAAAGTTGTTATTATAAACATTATATACAGAAGGGTTACAGTTACTTAAGTCAGGTAATGAACAATGTTGCCTCTTCCCTTATTTTCTCCCAAATTTTCCCTCTTTACTGTCCTCCCTACAAATTTGTACAGTTTATTTTCAACATAGTGTCTAGTGAGTATCACTGCTGCATTTGTTAACCCTTTGTCCCAACATTTCTATGATTCCTCTTATCCTCCCCCAAATAGATAAACTTATATATAAGACAAAAGGTACAGAAAACCAAAGTAGCAACAAAGGAGAAAAAAAATAAGCAAAGCCACAAAAATCCTCGTTTCCATTTCTTGAAGTTCATTTTGAAAAACATTTTATATGAACATATGCACATAGCTATTAAACCTTTGTAATTCTTTGGGTCTATCTTATTTTGTTAAAAGGAAATTTTCTGGTGAAATGCTAGATAGCTTGATTTTAAAATAAATACATTTTAAAATAATAGCTATTTGACTAATTGTTTTAATTCTTGTGACTTATGCACCCCTGATAATTTAGATGATTTTATTGCTTCATTTCACTACTGTATGACTTGCAAATGTTTTAACTTTCATAAGTTAAAACTGAGATCACAGTTGTTGTTGTTTTATTTTTTTTCTGAAGGGAAGGTGGAAATATCACTATGAGATCATGGTTTTTGATGTTACTTCCTTCTGAAAATGCCTTCCAAGTTAAAATTTTCTCTGTAGCTATTTCTGACATATTCTGCTTCAGTAATTGAATTCTCAGTAATGTTTAATTTCTTCCAAAATTTTTTCTTCTACTTTTACTATATTTACTGTTTTTTAAAATAAAATATTTTTAATATGGCTATTTTTAGGAGTATGAAATTTAGTGTATTCTAGGTAATTGTCACAGACTACACAATATTGTCAGTTAAATAATTCAGGATTCTTAGGTGGTTCATTTGTGTTTATGTGACTTTTCTATATCAAAAATAATATCTTATGGAACTGGATGAATAAATTTCATTATATATTCTTAATATTTTGTAAATAGACTTTTTTCAATTTTTTTGGTAAATGTGATATTCAGAGGAATTACAGTTACATAACTCAGGTAATGAGTACATTTCTTTTTAAATAGTGTCATCCCCTCCCTTGTTTTCTCCCAGTTTTTCCTCTTGACACCCTGGCCCTGCAAGTTGTGTAGTTCATTTCCAACACAGTATACACTAGACACTATCATTTCTAAAATTTGCAAAAAGTTTTCAGAAATGTATTCTTATCCTTAAAACATGTTACTGCAATATATCTGATTTTTCTTTGTTTATGCTTAATTAGTGGCATTGTCTCTCAAATCAGTGTTTAAGATATACTAAAAACTGACCTGATAGAATTCATAGATTTCACTTTTTAAAATCTTACAGAATAGGAACCAAATATAAGTTAATGTAAATATATTTTAGTCTTGCAGAGATTTGCATGAAAACTATTTGCTACTTTCTCAGATAGGAATTCATGTCTCCATTATTTTTTCATTCATTTTTTAATTTAAGGAAGTGGAAAATAGGACAACTAGGAAACAGATGACCAAACCCAAGGAGGCAAGGAAATGAATTATGAGAGCTGACACTCAGAAATAGACCCAGACAGCAAAGCAACAAATCAAACAGGAATCTAGTAAATATAGATTATAAAAATATGAGGGACCGAAATGCATTCTTTGTAGTTATGAGTATAGAAAAAGCGTTGGTATGAATTAGTTTACATACAAATTTCATTATTATTTTATCAGATACATCATTATTATATATATATATATATATATATATATAGTAAAAAAGTTGTATAGAGGGGTTACAGTTACATGAGTAGGGTAATGAGTACATTTCGTAGGGAGTATTGTTACCTCCCCTTTTGTTTTCCCCCTACCATCACTTCCCTCCCTTCCGCCCCAACGCCCCCCCCCGCCTCCCACCCCGAACTTGTAAAATTCGTTTTCAGCATAGTGTCCAGTACATCTCGTTGTCACACTGGGTCGGCCTGTAGATACATCATTATTTTTACCAAAGCAAATCTCTTTCCTTCATGCTGTTCTCAGTATTCTTAAAAAGGTAGACTAACAAAATGCATTGACTTGAATCCCATCCCTCCTTCTGCCCCAGCCAAATTCCATGTATTAACCTATTAATAAAGGGTGTTTCAGGGCTGGGAAGGTGGCTCAGTGGTAGAGTGCTTGCCTTGCATGTATGAGGCCCTGGGTTCGATTCCTAAGCACCACATAAGCAGAAAAATACAGAAGTGGCATTGTGCACAGCTTAAGTGGTAGAGCACTAGCCTTGAGCTGAAGAGTTTAGGGACAGTGTCCTGGCCCAGAGTTCAGGTCCCAAGACCAACTAAAAAAAAAAACCAAAACTGTTTCAAAGTATTAGCATGTAAGCTATGCATTATGTGCTCAATAAATATTTTAAAGGCTTATTAAGATGAGAACTTCTTCATATCAAAGATTGTCCTCTGACTTTGGTAAAGATAAAGAGTCCTCAGTCTGTGCATGTATTATTTAGCTATATGGTCATGTGCATAAATGTTCAGTGCTTTGCAGATGTTCATATACAATACTGTCTTACCAATTTTTATAATGAATGTCAATAATTATATAAATACTGAATGCTGCTACTTTGGATAGGAGACTTAAAATATCTGCTTTATTTTACAGAATTACATTTTGTAGCTTTTATTTTTTTCTGAGAGGAGATATATATATATATATATATGTGTATATATATATATATATATATATACACACACACACTCACACACACACAGTATTTTGGAAATTGGATATCCGATTTTACATTTAATAATTAAGGTCATAATCTGAGTTAAGTAAAAATTCTGAAAAAAATGGATGATATTCATCTCACATTTTGTAGTTAGTTGAAATGAATTATACAATATTCAAGAAATGATGTTTTTATCATGGTTCCAAGACTCTGGAACACTCTGTTCCTGAAATATTGACAAAGGCTTAACATAATAGCATTTAAACAGTTTTCAATAGATAGATCTTCATCAGTATTCAATATGTACTAAGCCAAGTTATTTTTTTTAATTTGGCTTACGTTTTGATTGTATAAAGACACATAATCTAGCACTCAATGTATATGAAAATAAAATGTAGAGCTATTTACAATAATATATGTGTAAAATATGCATATACATATATATGATATACATATATTTATATATAGAAGCGGGTATGCTTAAATATTTATACACTTCCATATAACACATAAAACTTTACAAAACATGGTGTTCACTTAACTGAAATTGATTAATTCAGTACTTCAAATTGATACTATTTGGTGTCCTCTAAGAAGTTATTATTTTTCTATACACCTATTTTGTATGGATCATTCCAATTAGAAGCAATTACTTTCCACTACTCTGTATTATTTCATTAACTGGACATATAGTCCACATTTCATTTTGAGCAAAATCATCAAATTATATTATGTAAGGTTAAAAATTCAGAGCACTTATTTCTTTGAGCACAAGCAGAAATTGATTTCAACAAACACAAAAACCGTACTGATTATTATTCTGTACACGTCGCATATATTATTTATAGGGCATAGAGTGCAGGTTCTTTCAGCTCAGGTCTAAGTACAAATTTCAACTGCTTAACATCGCAATGCACTTCACAGTGAAGCAGAGTTAATGACACCTACCTCTGAGGATGAAGTTCAGAGAAAGCAGGCCCATTCTGCAAAGAACGATATAAACTGCTTCATACAGATTGAGTCCCCAATGAATGCTAACTTTTATTACTACATTTACAATTAAGGATGCAGTCTGTTCATTCGTGTTTATTGAAATGAGGATACTGAATCTAACCAGAGCCATCGGGGCCACATGATGGATGAGGGGGTATTAGATTTAACTGGCACCATCTTGTCTTCATGATAGAGGTAGGGAAGTTCTACCCTTAGGTAATGGACATGCCTGCATTCCTAGAGGCAGGGGCAAGGACGTGGACAATAAGGTACTGGACCTGTCATTCCTGTGTTTTGATGTTGCCAGACACTCCAGTTTTCAATGAGCTCACTGTTGCTGACCATATTTAGATCCAGACAATTCAGGCTCCATTACCCCATTCGTCTTGTTGTCTGTCTTAGTGTCTTCTGGCTCTCTTCAGGTCACCATTATGTCCCACTTCAGCTCTCCATTGGGTTTCCGGTTTGTTGAAACTTTTTCTGCTCTTTCCTTGCTTCCCTACTGTCATGGCTCCATTTTCTAACAGGATTAAGTGTATTTGAAGCGCTGTGAGTCGTTGTGACAACAATCCACCTGCAACTTCCCCTCTCTCCAATAAAGACTCTCTAATCTTCGTCTCAGAAAGTGGCTTCTCTGTTTCTCGCAACTGAGTTAGCTACCAAGGCTATAAACTACAAATATAAATGAACATATTAAGCAGATATGGGCACTGAAAAGGTAAAAGTGTTTCAATCAAATTTCTTAACTCTGTGTAAAATTAACTTTGCCTAAATTAGATAGACAATAGATAAGATGATATATAACTAGCAGGTAGATAGATAAATAGATAGGTCCACTGATAGATACATCATCACAATACTTGAGAACTAATGAAATGACAAGTATTTTAGCCAGTAACCGAAGAAATGGTAAACAATGGAGGGGGATAGCTGAAATAAACAGACAATGAGGTTATGGTTGTGAACTAGCACTACTCTGGATGTCAGTGTTGCGGGCTGCTAGTTCCCCTGCCTGTTTCAGACTTGTCACCACCACAACAAATCTCGTGCTTTCTTTCAATTACTCTTTTAACTCTTAATCCATTCAAATTTTACAGTTTCAGAGTGTGGCTGAAGATTTTCTGAGGTGATGAGCCTAAGATTTAACAAGCAGACTCTTGAAGATTATACAAAGATTCTCCTGAAGTTTGTGATATAAAGTTACTGATTTCCTCTGTACAATAAATACTTATCAATAAAAAAGAAAGTTACTGATTTATACGATCATTTAATTTACTTAATTTGAACATCATTTATATGAATAGGCCAAACATTTATCTGCAGGCATAAGGATTCATTTTTAGTACGAAGAATAAGGGAAGTAATTCTACCTGAAAATAGAAAAGTTTAAAGAAACACTTGAGTCAGTTACACTCAATGGTTCTGACAGGAATTGGAGTTAAACATATTGTATAGAAAGGACAAAAGGATAATAAAAAGTAAAGTGTATTATTTGATATATATGAATATATAAACTAAAATATTTTTTACTGGAATCCACTGTGAGTAAAACTAGGAAGTGTGCATGCACCAATCAAAGGAATTGATCAAAATAGCTCTCAAGCTTCAAATAGAGGAATCAAGTGAGTATTGAAAAATAGATTAATTTAGCTTTCATTTCAAAGTATAGAATATTGTCAAGCTAGATTTCATTCTTGTATCTACTGTTGGAGCAAATGCTATTTTCTAATTGATTATTGAACAATCTATCATTTCCAAAGTAACTTTCTAAAAGATCAGCTTGTCAGATCTTTTGTCTTTTATTTTCTGATTCCAGTACAGCACATTCATTGTGTCCTGTCATTCCTCTTCTTCAAATGGCTTAGTATCTCTTGTGAGTCTTAGCACTCATAAGTTGTGCTGTCCGTGCCAAATCAGTGCTAAGCAAGGTGAGCCAGTATGTTACTGCTGGCAGCTTTCCTGATTATGTTCATTTCCTCTTTTGCTTTCATTTAAGATACATGTTCTTACTAAAATTTATGTAAATCTGCTCTGAAGTTCAAAAGTAAGCAATACAAAAGAAAGTGAATTAAATGTCTGGTCAATAATGGCTTAGATAATATGTGAAGTATTGTCTTAGGTTCTCCTTTCTGTCAATTTCTATAAGTACTTTGTTCATAGATGTGGTTCAGGATGTAGAGTATAAAAATGTAGATTTGGCTAAGGAATATTTGATGTGTCTCTAATATCTCCCGTGACAATTAAACATGGCTGATGCAATCATTTTAGGTTTTCTGCCTTCATCATAGGACATCCAAATAGAAAGGGACTTGCCAAGTTTTGACCTACTGACGTACTGTCAAAGCAACTACTCACTTCATTTTCATTAATCTTCTCTTACTGATAACCATTGAGATAAAAAGTGGACTTATCAGTAGATTTCTAAGACTAGGTATATTTTATTAGGTTTATATGATAGTGTGGGGATGTGAAATTAGGTAAAAAACATCATGAATGAAAATGCAATATTATATATTCACTGAAATAACTATAAATAAAATAAAAATGGAATTATAGCATGCTTTAATTAGAAGTAATTACATATTGGATTTAAAGGAAATAGAAGAACTGAACAGGTGCAGAGAAAGGGTAGATTATAAAAATCTTCAGAAGCATAAGTAGTGTATTTTTTAAAAGAAGCAGTCTTACTCATCAATAAACATTAGTGCTACTTTGCATTTCACTACAAACATCCAACTAAAAAACCCCATATGAAGGAGCAGAGAAATTTTCCTGAATTAGGCTGTCATAAAGTCTATCAGAAACACTTTTTGGTACTTTGTGGAATAGCTTGGTAACCTTCTTTTATAAGTACTATTCATTATTTGAGCCAAATGTTACACTACATACCTAAATACCTACAGCATATGTTATCAAAACTTAATCATACACAGCTCACTGGAGAGTTAGGTTAACATTCAAGGGGTGTTAAGAGAATAACTTTTTAATTCAAATTTGTAGTAAATAACAAACCTGAGATTCTATCACTCAGAAGCTTTTAACAATTCCTAATAGGATATGGTATTAATGACCTCTCTTTGTCCATTAAACACCTAGAACTGAGTAGTTTATATATTCTTCACAATGATATATTCTATGATTATAAAGCATTGTTTTGTTTTCAATCTAGCCATGAAGTTAGGTATGGTCTTAGCAGTGCAGAGTCCAAATCCATAAAATAGTTAGTCATAGGCACCTTGCATACTGTCACACATATTTAATGGATCTCATTTGTCTTAAATTGTGGTTAGTCAGCATCCTGACCTTCTATCCACAGAGTGGGTAATTGAGTAATTGAACTGAGAAAACCATTAGTTTGACCTCTGTGGTAGAGAGTTCCATCCATCTTCTGGCACAAAAGGGAACAAAGTTATGATTAAATAAACACAGCCACCAGCAGCTGGAAACACATTCTTCTCTCTCACAGGGTGCAGTTTTGTTCCAGTGCCTGTCCTCCTGGCCAGGCACATTATGTTCCCCTGGAGGCCATAGCACCATAACTCAATCCTATAATGGAGTCTACCACTCTCACCACCAGATCTGGCTCAGCACTCATTATGTACTTTTCTTTTGGCATAAAATCTTCCTCCTCATTCCAACTACATTCCCTTTCTCTGTTTTTATGTTGGTACCCTTCCAAATGTCAATTTGAATCTTTTTTCCTCTATTCTGATTTAAATTGTCCTCAATTTTTTCTGATTCCAAGGCTCTTTTGCTTCCTTTCTTTCTTTTCTTTTTCTTTTCTTTTCTTCCTTCCTTCCTTCCTTCCTTCCTTCCTTCCTTCCTTCCTTCCTTCCTTCCTTCCTTCCTTCCTTCCTTCCTTCTTTCCTTCCTTTCTTTCTTCTTTTCCTTCCTTCTTTCTTTCTTTTTTTTCTTTCTTTCTATCTTTTTGTCAGCCATGGATCTTAAACTCTGGGCCTGGGCACTATCCATCATCTCTTCAGCTTAAGGCTAGCACTCTATCACTTGAGCCATAGCACCACTGCCAATATTCTGGTGGTTCCTTGGATGTAAGAGTCTCACAGACTTTTTTGCCCAGGCTGGCTTTGAACATTGATCCTCAGATCTCAGCTCTGAGGTGAGCCACTGGTACCCTTCTCTGATCTTTCCTTCACTCTTAGAGTCTTCTCTTGTCTCCTTTCTCTAATTATTATTTTTATATTTCTATATTTTTCTATATTCAAATAATTATTTAGTGTCACTTTAATCCCAGCACAACTTTGATGGATGAAATATTTTCAAGTCATATTCAGGATCTATTTATTTTAGTATTAGTAAATAAAACATCTATTAGCAGATTGCAGAACTTCAAGATCTTTGGTACAGATGAATAAATGTATTTGAAGCTGCATAATCCAAGGAAGCATTTAGTAATAATATCTAGTCACTACTTTTTCTAAAAGTAGTTAAAACTGTATATTTTTTTGGGTTTGCATTTTTAATGTTAACTTTATGTGGTTATACAAAGAAACAAAGGAGAAGGCTACAATGCTTGATAAGAAATGTACACATTATCTTGCCTATGTAATTGCAACCCCTCCGTACAGTATTTTCAAAATAAAATAAATCAACTCCAAACCAAAAAACAAAGAAAGTATCATTTAACAAAGCATTTGATAAACACAATATACCTTAATTAATGCCACCCCTTTCAACATTCTCACCCATCCTCTCCTACTCACCACTTCCCTCATCTTCTTAACTTTGTAGACTATACATGGATTATTAGCTTCCTTCTTCCCCTATGTCCTCTTCATTCATCAACCTCTTTTTTTTTTAATTTAATTTTATTTTATTTGAGAACATACTGTAAAGAGGGGTTACAATTACATGGGCAGGATAATGCATACATTT
This sequence comes from Dipodomys spectabilis, assembly GCF_019054845.1. Lineage (NCBI taxonomy): Eukaryota > Metazoa > Chordata > Mammalia > Rodentia > Heteromyidae > Dipodomys > Dipodomys spectabilis. The sequence continues at coordinate 3,066,835 of NW_024870752.1, forward strand.
CTTACCAAGCATTGCAGCCTCCTCCTTTGTTTACCCTTCACATCCCTTCCCAGCCTCCCCCCGCCCCCCCCCACACACCGACATTGTAAAGCTCGTTTTGACATGACATTTTGTACTTCTCATTGTTGAAACAGGTCCAACTGTATCCTTAAACGACTTGTTTGTCTCCATCTCCTCCACAAGTTATTCTGACGTCAAATATAGTGAAAGCGGGGGTTACACTGTGGGGGAGGGACATACAAAGCAACAAAGAAATAATCTTATAAATGCGTTAGAAACACATGCATGAAAGAAAAAAAACATTAAAATACATATTTAAGGGTTCGTTTTCCTAACATCACATTATCTGACCTTTTCTGCTTGACTCATACATATACTAGATATTGCAAATAAGGGAAACCATGGGGCCTATGTTTCTTTGGGCCTGGCTTACTTCACTTAATATAATTTTTTCCAAGCCTTTCCATTTCCTAACAAATGGGGAAATGTCATTCTTTCTGAAGGAGGCATGGAATTCCATTGTGTATATATACCACATTTTCTTGATCCATTCATCTACTGAGGGGCATCTGGGTTGGTTCCATATCTTAGCTATGGTAAATAATGCTGCAATAAACATAGTTGTGCTGGTAGCTTTAGTGTGGTCTTGTTTGTAAACATTTGGGTAAATGTCCAAAAGTGGGATTGCTGGGTCATAGGGGAGTTCTATGTGAATTCTTTTGAGGAACCTCCATACTGCTTTCCAAAGTGGTTGAACAAGTTTACATTCCCACCAACAATGAAGTAAGGTTCCTTTCTGTCCACATCCCCTCCAGCATCTGTTGTTGTTAGAGTTCTTGATTTTTGCCATTCTAACTGGAGTGAGGTGATATCTCAATGTTGTTTTGATTTGCATTTCTTTTATGGCTAGGGATGTTGAACATTTCTTCATGTGTCTATTGGCCATCCTTCTTTCTTCTTCAGAGAAGTTTCTCTTTAAGTCTTTCGCCCACTTATTTATTGGGCAGTTGTTTCTTTGAGGATTTGTTGTTGGGTGGTTTAATTTTTTGAGTTCCAAGTATATTTTAGATATGAGACCCTTTTCCGTTGTATGGCTAGTAAAGATCTTCTCCCAATCCATGGGCTTTCTATTGATCTTGCTAGCTATGTCCTTTGCCATGCAGAAGCTCTGCAACTTTATGCAATCCCATTTGTCCAACCATTCTTTGATTTGTTGTGTTTCCGGGTCTCTATTCAGAAAATTTCGGCCTGAGCCAAGGAGACATAGGGTTTCTCCTATTCCATCCTGTAATGTTTTCAGAGTGTCTGCTTTGACTTCAAGGTCTTTGATCCATTTGGAGTTGATTCTGGTGCAGGGTGATATATAAGGATCTAGCTTTAGTTTTCTACATGTAGTTAACCAATTTTGCCAGCACCATTTACTGAAGAGGCTGTCTTTCTTCCATTCTATTGTTTTAGCTCCCTTATCGAAGATTAGATGGCTATAGGTCTGTAGGTTCATTTCTGGGTTTTCAATTCTATTCCATTGGTCCTGAGGTCTGTTCTTATGCCAATACCAAGCTGTTTTGATTACTATGGCTTTATAGTAGAGTTTGAAATTTGGTATTGATATTCCTCCAGCAGTGTTCTTTCCGTTGAGGAGTGTTTTTGCTATTCGGGGTCTTTTATTATTCCATATGAATTTTTGGATTGCCTCTTCTATTTCCTTGAAGAATGAGGGTGGAATTTTGATAGGTATTGCGTTGAATTTGTAGATAGCCTTGGGAAGTATTGCCATTTTCACGATGTTAATCTTTCCAATCCAGGAGCATGGGAGGTTTTGCCATTTTTTAAGTTCTGTGTTGATTTCCTTTTTCAAGATTTTAAAGTTTTCATCATAGAGGTCCTTCACTTCTTTGGTTAATTCCTAGGTATTTTATTTTTTGTGGGGCTATTACAAATGGAGTTGCTTTCCTAATTTCAGCCACACTCTTCTCATTGTTGGCAAACAGAAAAGGGATTGATTTTTGGGGGTTAATTTTATAACCTGCTACTTTGCCAAAGTTTTGAATCAGCTTGAGTAATTTGGGAGTGGAGTCTATGGGATTCTTTAGATACAAGATCATGTCATCTGCAAAGAGGGAGAGTTTTATTTCTTCTTTCCCTATTTGGATCCCCTTTATGTCTGCATCTTGTCTTATTGCTGTAGCTAGGCATTCTAATACTAGATTGAAGAGAAGTGGAGAGAGTGGGCATCCTTGTCTTGTTCCTGAGTTAAGAGGAAATGGCTTTAGTTTTTCACCACTGAGTATAATGCTGGCTGTAGGTTTGTCATATACAGGCTTTATTGTATTGAGGAATGTTCCATGGATTCCTAATTCTTCCAAAACCTTCATCATAAAGGGGTGTTGGATCTTGTCGAATGCTTTTTCTGCGTCTATTGAGATAACCATGTGGTTCTTATTCTTGCTCCTGTTGATGTGATGAATAATATTAATTGATTTGCGTATATTGAACCAGCTTTGCATCCCTGAAATGAATCCTGTTTGATCGTGGTGTATGATTTTTTTGATGAATTGTTGAAGTCGGTTGGCCAAAATTTTGTTGAGAAGTTTTGCATCAATGTTCATCAAAGAAATGGGTCTATAGTTCTCTTTCTTTGATGAGTCCCTGCCTGGTTTTGGGATGAGGGTTATGATGGCTTCATAGAATGTGTTCGGTAGTGAGCTTTCTCTTTCAATTTCATTGAAGAGTTGGAGGAGTATGGGTGTGAGCTCTGCTTTGAAGGCCTTGTAAAATTCCGCTGTAAAACCATCTGGTCCTGGACTTTTCTTAGCTGGGAGGTCTCTTATTGCTGTTTCTATTTCAATGCTTGATATGGGCCTGTTAAGCTGGTTTAACTCATCTTGGTTTAGTTTTGGCATGTCAATATTTGCTAGGAAGAGGTCCATTTCTGTCAAGTTCTCAAACTTATTAGCATAAAGTTTTGAGAAGTATTCCCTTATAATGTTCTGAATCTTGGTTGTTTCCGTGGTGATGTTTCCATTCTCATCTCTGAGTTTATTAATTTGGGTGTGTTCTCTTCTTTTTCTGATAAGATTTGCTAAGGGTCTGTCAATTTTGTTAAGTTTTTCGAAGAACCAACTCTTTGTTTTGTTGATTCTTTCTATAGTTTTTTTGGATTCTAATTCATTTAGTTCTGATTTAATTTTGATTATTTCTTTCCATCTACTGGATTGGGGTTTATCTTGCTGCTCTTTTTCAAGGAGGTTTAGATGTGTCATTAAATTGTTAGTTTCAGATCTCTCCAATTTGTTGATGTAGGAGCTCAGAGCTATAAACTTGCCTCTGAGTACTGCCTTTGCTGTGTCCCAGAGGAGCTGGTATTTTGTGTGTTCATTTTTGTTGAATAGCATGAACATTTGAATTTCCTTTCTAATCTCTTCCATGACCCACTCATGATTCACCAGTGTGTTGTTCAGCCTCCATGTGATACCGGACTTTCTTTGGTGGCTTTTGGTGTTGAGTTCTAATTTTATTCCCTTGTGGTCAGAGAGAATGCAAGGTATAACTTCAATGTTTCTGAATTTAGGCAAGTTTGCTTTGTGGCCTAAAATGTGGTCTATTTTAGAAAACGTTCCATGTGCTGCTGAGAAAAACGTGTATTCTGATGCTGCTGGGTGAAATGTTCGGTAGATGTCTGTTAAGTCTAGTTGATCTATGCAGCTGTTTAGATCTGCGGTTTCTCTGTTGAGTTTTTGCCAAGTTGATCTATCTAGTGGGGAGAGTGATCTGTTAAAATCCCCAACAATTAATGTCTTTGGATCTATGTGGGATTTGAGGGAAAGTAGTGTTTCTTTGATAAATTTGGGTGCTCCATTGTTTGGCGAATAGATATTTAGAATTGTAATATCCTCCTGAAGGAGAGATCCTTTAATTAGTATGTAGCGACCTTCTTTATCTCTTGTCACGAATTTTAATTTGAAGTCTATTTTATCTGATATTAGGATTGCAACTCCCGCCTGTTTATAGGGGCCGTTTGCTTGGTAGATTTTGTTCCAGCCTTTAACCTTGAAAATGTGTTTGTTTTTACGGGCAAGATGTGACTCCTGCAGGCAGCAGATAGAAGGGTCTTGTTTTTTAATCCAACTAGACAGTCTATGTCGCTTAATTGGAGAGTTCAGTCCGTTAACATTAAGAGATAGGACTGAGAGGTATTTGGGAGTTCCTGCCATGTTATCCACCTTCTTGGGGGCTGCGAAAACTGGGTTCTTCCTATGGTTCTTGGATTCGCAGTTTGGGTGCAGTTTCTTGGCCTTTGTTGCGGTCTTGTTGGTTTTCTATGTGTAGGACATCTTTAAGAATCTTTTGTAGGGCTGGTTTGGTGGAGATGTATTGTTTCAATTTTTCTTTGCTATGGAAGGTTTTTATTTGGCCTTCAGTTATGAAGGAGAGTTTAGCTGGGTACAGTATTCTTGGTTGATAGTTGTTTGTTTTTAGGGCATGGCATACATCATTCCAGGCTCTTCTTGCTTTGATTGTCTCTGCTGAGAAATCTGAGGTGATTCTAATTGGTTTCCCTTTATAGGTGATTACCCTTTTCTCCTTGACAGCTTTTCCTTGTTCTGAGTTGATCCTGTGTGGATTATAATGTGACGGTGGGATGTCCTATTCTGGTCTGGTCTATTTGGGGTTCTAAAGGATTCTTGTATCTCGACAGGCCTATCTTTTTGCATGTTTGGGAAGTTCTCTGCTAGGATCCTGTTAAACAAATTTCCTAGACCATTAACTTCTGTTTCTAGGTGCTCCTCTACACCCATTATCCTTAGATTAGGCCTTCTGATGATGTCTTCCAGGTGTTGGATAGATCTATCATATTTCTTGGACTTGTCTTGGATGGTTGTATGTTCTTTCTCTATAATATCTAGGCTGTCTTCAATCCCTGAGATTCGATCTTCTGCATGGTCTAACCTGCTGTCAAGACTCTCTACTTTGTTTTTTATCTCTTTTCCTTCTAGTTGGTCAGCTTTGATGGCTTCAAGTTCTTTGTTGAAGCTCTGTTTTAGGTCTTGTATGAATTTCTTTACTTCCTTAATTTGGTGTCCAGTGTTTGTCCTCAAATCACTTAGTTGATTGGTTATGGTTTCTTTGTGCTCCCATTCCTTCTGTTGGGTTCCATTCAGCATTCCCTTTGTGGTCTCCCTGACTTCCTTCAGCTCTTTGTTAATGGATTCCATGAATGCCTTTAGTGATCTTTGTGTGTTCTCTACCTGGACTCTCAATTCCTGTATTACTCTTTGATTAGCTTCCTCCCGTTCGTGGGATTCCTGCAGATCTCTTTGAGTGTTCTCAGCCTGCTCACGCCATTCCTCCCTTTCTCTTTGAGTATTCTCAAGTTGTTCATGCAAATCCTGTATCAGTTTTTGAGTAGCTTCCTCACGCTTATGATATTCCTGTATAAACTTCTGGGATGCCTCCTCTCTCTCCCTATCACGCTCATACCGAGTCCTTTGTAAGTTGTCAAACTTCTCATTTATCATGTTTGCCAGCAGTGTTTGTAGAGCTATTTGGGAACTCTCCTCTGGATTATTCATTATCTGTTCTAACCCCTGATTATCAAGATTGGGAATTGAGATACCCAAAATTGCCATTTTTCTTGTGTTTTACGGCTTACTCTGGCCATTTGAGATGAAGATAGCACCAGTTTTGTGCTAGAACACTATCTTAAGGCAACCATCAACCAAAGTTTGCATTTATACAGTCAATAGTCTAGAGATACAATCTAGTTCAACAGATACATCTATTCAACATCAAACAACTATATGTTAATGGACTTCGAACCGCAGAGAAGAATTTGGAAAACCAGAAATTATTAGGGTTAGGGAGAGATGTGGGTAAAAAATAGGAATAGATTGGTGTGGGGAGGCACAGGGAGAGTTAACTATGTCCTAATCACAATGCAGGAAATAGGTTGGGTAGGATGCAAGTAGAGAGAGAGAGAAAAAAAAAGAAGAAAGGGAAAGGGGAATGAAAAGAGACCAGAAAAAAATTGGAAATGTAAAAATTAATGTTATTATAGAGATTAAAAGACCATCTATTTAGAGAGGAATGTGAATATGTTGAGAGAAAGGGAGGGACATAGAGGAGATGTGAAAAACTTTTTAAAAAATGCTTAAAATATTATATAGGTATAAAGAGGTAGTACTGCTATTAATGAATTTAAGTCTCAGAGGTTTTGAATTGAGTAATGTTTGTGGATTAAGTGTGTACACAATGGGGTATTGGGTCTACTAGTTAACTACGGGTTTATCTGAGGATATACGGGACAAGAGTTAAGCCACATAAAGAAGAACAAAAGAGGAAAAGGTGGAAAGGATAGGAAAGTGAGAAGAAAAGATCAGAAGTTCAGTAGAGCTAGACAAAAAACAAAAAGATAATTAAGAATGAAAGAAAAAGAGAAAGAAGACAAGAAAAGAAAGGAAAACACACATTCACGTATTCCTAAAATAAAAATTATAAGAGGAGAAAAAAAAAAAGTTCTTTGATTTTTTTTTTTTTTTTTTTTGGGAGGGGTGGGAATAGTCCTGTATCTCCCTTTTGTCTGTAACCAGAGTCTGGTTGGAGTGTCTGGTCGGCTTGGGGTCCTGTGGCTTGGTTGGTTTCTTAAGTCAGTTTGTTGGAACAGGCAGAACAATGCTCTGCTTTACCCAAGATTTTGAGATCCCCCTCCCAGGTTAGTTTACTGGGAGGGTGATCTGCTTTGAGAATCACAAAAGAGGGGGATGCAGTGATGAGGCTAGGTTCTGGGTAGAGTTGAGGCCTTTCAACAAACAGTAGCTTTTCCCTGGGGCTATTTTGTGAGAAAAACTCACAGCACCCAGCCTGGAGCCATTCTCAGGGTTTCTGTTTTTCAATTGATTGTGGAGGCTGCTAGAGGGAGGGGCAGCCTCTGGCTCTGGTTACCCAGTGAGGAGAGCCACTCCAATGGCTGGCGCCTGAGCTGGGTGACTTTTCCCTGGATGGAACTGAGTCTGTGAGGTCACTTCGCCGTTAAGTTCTTGTGACCTGCTAAATGACTTGTTTTATTCCAAGGCCTGAGCTGGAGCTAGCCGCTCCTCCGAGCTTTGTCGGTATCCAAGATGGAGATCACCGGTGCTGGGGGGGGGGGAGGGGTGGCCTTCCCTCCTCTGCTCCCTGAGAAGGAGTGAGGACGTCAGGCTTCTACTCACGCCGAGTCTTGGATCCTGGGTCGTCTCTGGTCTGCAAAGTGCAGGATGAAGTTGTCCGCTCCTTGTGGGTTCTTGCTGGTGTTGAGTAGAATCCGCTCCTCCGCTGCGTCTGGCTCTTTCTTCCTGGACTGTGTCTCAGGTATGCCCCCCGCGGCGGTGGTTGCCGCTGCGACCCTGCCGCTGCGACCCTGCCGCCGCAGCAGCAGCTGCTGGCAGGCGCTCAGATGTGTCTGCTTGGCTTCCCCTCTCTTGACTAACTCTCTGTCCTGTGATGGCACACTTGGTGTGATTCTCTGGCTTGGGACTGTTCACTGGAACTCTGAAACTGTTTTCTATGCAAGAGCTTGTTCAGATTCCAGCTTCTCCTCCGCCGTCTTCCTGGAACTCCCCTTATAGTTTGCTTTAATAATGTGGATCTACAATTAATCTAGTCAGAAGAAGATCAACGTCATACCCTGTCTTCAGCAATCAATCTTATGCCATGTTTCTAGTTTCCTGCTTTAAATCTGTCCTACACATTGCTGTTAGTTCAGTCTTCTGATGTTGTTCAGGAACTCCCTCATGAGAAACAGAGCAGCCACATTTTGAGAGGTCGAATCGTGAGTCTTCATAGGAAAGAAGCAACTGCAGGTGGACTCTTGTCACAAAACCCTTTGAAGACACTTAACACTGTTAGAAAACTGAGCAAGAGAGGAAAGAAAATGCAGACAAACAATACCACCTAACCGGATCAACTCCAATGGAGAGCGGAAGTGGGACACCATAGTGACCCAAGGAAAGCCTAGATACAGGAAGCATGAGGCATGGCATAATCCTGGCTGCGCAGGCCTAAACAGGTTAGCATCAGGGTGCAGAGTCACTGGAACCTGGAGAGCCTCAGGAGTTCAAGGCAAATAACAGACAGGTCTAATAACCTATTGCCCAAGTCTCCACCCTGCCTCTAGGAATTCAGGCATGCCTATCACTTCGGGTGGGACTTCTTTGCCTCTATCATGAAGACAAGATGGTGTCAGTTAAGCGCAATTCCCTATAATTCATCTCCTGGCCAAGATGGCACCTTTTAGACACAGCATCTTTACACTCTTTCTTTTTGCTTATTCATTCTCCTACAGGCAGTTCCTTGAATAAATTCAGATTATTTCTGCTCATTTTTCCATTGAAGGAAAGAAAGTATAAACTGACCAAAGACAGATTTAAGCCATTTATGTTTACTAGGAACCAGCCAGAAATAGGTTGTTTATTTCCTTGCTTACATATTTGAATGCACTATTTTCAATTATTCTATACAGAGTCCTTTTTTATGCATCCTAAGGCCTTACATGTATCTAGTTCTGTTTGGAGAAAGTCATCATAACTATGACAATCATTTATGTCTTAAAACAGTCTTAAAATAGTCTTAAACAGACTATTTTTATCCATGCATTTTATGTGTGACAATCAATATAGAAACATTGAAAATATCTATGGGATATTAATTATACTCAGAAATTTGCTCATGTTTAACATTGTAAATCATGTTTCTCCTGTGTGAGGTTTCTATTAAAGCCCAAATGGCATTTTACCTCCAGAAAACCCAAAGTGAGTATCTATTCCCTGCTGAATTATTTTCTAATTTTGGCAATTTTATACTATTTTTTTCATTTTATTTTTACTAATCTAAGACACATTATTTTTCATAACAAATATATTTCTATTGTTATCCATTTAAAACCTAGTTGAAATAAAATATCAAATATTTTATTTAGATAAATAAACGATGATTCTCTTTTATTTCCAGGCAAAAACATTTGTCCTGAAATTCCTAAATCATGGAACCTTGAAATGAATTGAGGCAACAAACAAGATTTGTAGCAGAAAAATAGCTATTACTATAAAAGCTTAATTAGCTGCAACCTATAATTATCCAGCATTCATTGGAGGCGATTTGAATCTACACAAGTGGTATATACATAAGTAGCCATGTGCATTTTGTTTAGGAGGATGTTTTTGCAAGGGTATTTACTTTCACATGGCTACAAGCAGTTTTAAGGGCATTCATGTGTAATTGAGCACATGGTAAATGTGCAGAGGGAGTACAGGCACTTAAACCATTTTGTTATAATTGAATGACATCTGTATTATGCAAAACAGCATATTCATTGTCTGCCAAAAGTTCCTCCTTTCCCTCCCCACCTCCCACCAGCCATGGCCCTGTACTAGCTTTCAGTTTTCCTGTGTTTTTCTGCAACAAAATTATAGGAGAGCAATAATGGCACAGCAATGGAAAGCGTGAAGGCTTTTTCAGGAGAAGAGGACATATTATTTTGGGAAAACAACTGCTTTCTCTTTGTGATTTATGGAATGAACTTGATGTGAAAAAAATTCTGTGAAAGTGATAAACATATAAATTCCCTAAAACTATTCAAAATAAACCAAGCATTTACTATTTAGTAATATGTATGAATTCGCTCAAGTTGACAATAAAAATTTAGTGATAGCTTATTTTTGTTATTTTTTTTTTAAATATCAGAAATGTTGACTCATCTCTGATTTTAGTTCACTAGCTTCAGAACCAAATGTCAGCTGTATGAATTTGGGAATTCCAATAGCAGCACTAAATTATCCTTTATACTGCTTTCTCTAATAATCTTAAGGATTTTCGCAAGATGTTATGTCAAAAAATGAGATTTTTCACAGATTGTAGCACTTTTTTCAACGACCTTATATACAATGTGATTAGCAAGTGCTAATTGTTTGTAGGTATACATTTGCAATTTGACATTTTTGAGGAGATGAGCACCAAGTGAACTGATGATGGAAGTTCCAATGTGAGTACTGGTATAAAGCGCAGAGAAGTCTAAAGCCCTCTGAAGATAGGCATCGTGATATACAAGCTATCTTTTTTTTGTTTTTATTAGATAGTAATGATCGATAATTATAACAATGAGAGATCTGTATAACATTTGAATGATCAAATCATGATCATTAGCATTTTCTCTTCTTAAAGGTTCTTGTTCTATATTGGGGATCTTTGATATTTTTTCCTAGTTATTTTGAATGATAGCATAAATTTATGTCAAGACTGCAGATACATCTTTTTAGGTTCCCTCCCCCTTAAAAAGTTACTGTTTACTCTGCATTATCTGTGCAAGAGTACCCAGGTCACATTCATTTATCTATTCAGATTATGTGTCATGGGTTGAAGTAGGGAGTTGATTTGTGGAAGGCAAACAATAAAGATGTACTGTGGTCTGGTCTGAACTTGGTTTTCTCAAATGTGTCCTTTACAAACCAATTGTAATCGTGTGTTTTATGGGTCACCTTGGCTTGTTCACAATGCCTAAATCTTGCTCATGTATCTTGATGTTGCTGGGGACATTTTTTTTTTTTTGATCGGTCATGGGGCTTGAACTCTGGACGCTGTCCCTCATCTCTTCAGCTCAAGGGAAGTGCTCTACCACTTGTGCTACAGCACCACTTCCATGGGGACATATTTGACTGTGTGACATTTAACATTTAAATGAACTCAGCTTCAGCAACGCTAACTACCCTTCAAGTAAAGCTAACTACCCTTCAATAAGTGGATGATCCTTATCACAGCAACTAAAGGCATTAAGGAAAACATAGCTCTTTTCAAGCCAGAAAGAACTCTACCCTGTTTGTTTTTGATTTGAGCTGTAGCATCAAATTTTTCCGAGTGTCCTGCTTCCTATTATAATTGGGATATTTTGACTTTTCCAGTCTCTCCACTCTCTCTCTTTCTCTCTCTCTCTCTCCTCTTTCTGTTTGTGACTATCTATACCTTTATCACTGTCTCTTTCTGTCTTTGTGTCTGTCTTCAGTATGAGAAACTGATCATAAGATTTCAGAGTCTGCAAACTTCCATGATCTGTAGTTAGTCAGATTGAAAGAGCCTAGAGAAATGGAAACGTAATTTCAGTCTAAGTTTGAGAATATGAGCATAAAGTGAACTGGTGATGCAAGTTCCAATTTGAGTACTGGTCTAAAGGCCAGAGAAGTCTAAAGCCATCTAAAGATAGTTATATTTATATACAAGCTAAATTTTTGTTTTTATTTTTATTATAAAGGTGATGTGCAGAGGGGTTGCAATTACATAAGGCAGCTATTGAGTATATTTGTTGTTGAACAGTGTCACTTCCTCCTTTTTCTTCCTTCCCAAACTCCCTCCTTTCAGATTGTATGGTTCATTTCCAGCGAGTATCACTGCTGAATTTGTTCACCCTTTGCCCCACCATTTCTGAGCAGAAGCTATCTGCTTTTTGTGTTCTATAGACGTCTAAGGGTTAGATAAAGCCCATTCATAAGCTGGAGATACACTCCTTAACTTGGAATGAAAATGTAAATATTAAAGTCAATCTGAAATGTACTCATAGAAACCTGTAGATCAATAATAACTTTAACAACTATCCATCACAGCATCTAATACAAACTTACTTTCTGGTTTCTCTCCGGATATTAAAAAATGCAAATAAGAATACTTAAGGTATTTTCTTCAGTCTCTATTGTTTTGTACTTATTAGGTTGGATTGTGTTAAAAAGCTTCATTATTTTCCTTCTAGAGTTTTGTTATTTTTATTTTCCCTGTATTTTGAAAAACTATATAATATTCAAACAGTAAAAAGAGCTTTATAATTTTTAAAAAATATAAAAAATACTTAACTAAGCCAAGCACCAGGGTAGTCCATGCCTCTAATCCTAGCTACTCAGCAGGTTGAGATCTGAGGATTGGGGTTTAAAGCCCGTCCAGGCAGGAAAGTCCTTGAGAATTATCCCCAATTAATCACTAGAAAAAGCTGGAATCCAAAACAAATTACTAGAAAAAGCAGGAAACAAAACAAAACAAAACCAACAAAAAGAATGAAGTAGAAATAATAAGATTATTTTCAACTGCTCATCTACCTGAAAAGTATATTATACTAGATAGCTAATCTAAAGATATAAGATATGGGAAAACATTTATAGCCTATCTCATATGCTGTTGTGATAATAAACTTCAGTTTATAAGAACATTTCTAGAAGAATGATGATAATATTATAAATATTTATTTACATTCAACAAATTAAATATACTTTCATTATGAAAATATTAAAGCTGTTATCTCAAATGTCTGGTTATAGAAACCATGTCCCTATTCTGCAAACTTTATTTAGTAACACCAAGTTGTTTGGTGTTCAAGAAATCATATTCATGTTACCAGAGTTGACAGGTTATTTGGAGGACATATAAACAATTTGTTATTGCAATGTATCAATTTTGGTATTTGGATTCTGTCACTCTGGGTGCAACTTTTCTCTATCATCACTTTCTGACCTATGCTACCTCTTAAAGACAGACAGACAGATAAAAAGTGTTTTACCCTGTGTTTCTCAATCACAATTTCAAAAAAAGAGGATTTGTTTGGCTAGGTAATCACGGTGATATATAAGGAAACCTTCTGTGCAGTTTTTTTCCTATAAGCTATACTCATGAGAACTATATTCTAATAAGCTATACTTACAAGAAATGAATGTCAAAGGGAGGATACCATTTCTGATAGAATCAACATGCACCTATGTAAAATTCCTATGTAAGGAAGTTTAGGGCTCTGAGTAATACCTTACCCTATGAAAATGGAAGACCTTCAGAATTTTAATAAAACAAATATTCATAAAAAAGGAAATATTCCACATTTTGTGAGTGAAGAAACATACATTGTAATTTTAATACTTTATTTTTAAATTCAAATTTATTGTTAAGGTGATATTCAGAGGGGTTACAGTTTCATATGTAAAGTAGTGAGTACATTTCTTTTCAAACATTGTAACTCACTCCCTCATTTTCTCGAACTTTCCCTCCCCTTTAATGCCTGCCCTCCAAGTTGTAAAGTTCATTTCCAACATGTTGTCTTGTGAGTATCACTGTTGCATTGGTTTACCCTTTGTCCTTTGTATAGTTAAAATATATAAATTTTTAAATAGATAGATCACCAAATAGAGAGTTATTTCTATTTATATAACTTGACAAAAATCATATCAGGTAAGTGAAGAGGTAAAGAAAAAAAGAATTAAATAGAGTTCAGGATAAAAAAAAATCTTAATAAAATATTTCAATATAATCAAAATAGAACCAATATTGTGAACAAGCATGTTTGCAAAACATTTTCATTAGGATAGCTTTGCATCAAGAATATTGTAAAAATTTATATATTTGGGAGGAAACTGTATGGGGAAATAAATAAATGTTTTCTATATTATTCTAAAAATCCTGTTATACTTCAAAATAGTGTTTAAGGTTCATAATTTCTACCTGTGGTAGTCATAATAGTGTCTCATTTTCCCCTGAAATTAGTCATGCCCTAATTCTCAGAAACTGTAAGGATGGGCCATGAAAACATAGAGATGAATTGTTTATAGATAAAATTGCAGTTTATAATTAGCCTAGTAGCATGTGGAGATTAGTCTAGATTTTGTAGGTGGGTCGGATATAATCATGAAGTTTATGCAGAAAAATCAAAAGAGACAAACTGACCTCAAAAGTATTGAGAACTTGAGACAGTAGTAGAAACGGAGAAGCTAAAGATTTAGATAAGGCATGTGGACCTGGGGCTTGTTTCCACCTGGACTGAAGATCAGGGAGTAAGCCAGAAACCAAACAACTGGATAGAAGCAGAGAAAGGTACGAGTTTCGACCGGCAGTAGACAAAAGTTATAGATAAAATTGAAGAAGGGACATGGGGTCTGGATGGTAAGGTCTGGCATCTTGTCTTCATGGTGGGGAAAAGGAGAAGCTCCTACCTCCCCGGGACTTGGTTGATAGGCTACTAAACCTGTCAGTCCAGAGCCTGGGCAGGAGTTTCCTGTGACCCTGCCCACTGCTCCTCACGCTATTTAGGCTGAGATCAGCTCAGGTACTACTATACCATGCCATATGTCTCCATGGTTGTCTTCTGTCCCCTGCCTCCTGGCTCTTTTCCAGTCACCATGGCGTCACACTTCAGCTCTCCATTGGAGTTGAATTGGTTTGTTGGTATTGTTTTGTTCTTTCTTTCCACTCTGGCCTTCATGGTTCAGTTTCCTAATAGTGTTAAGTATATTTGCTGGTTATTGGTCTTTGAGAGAGGAGTCCATCATGCACTCACTGGCCTTTTAATAAAGACTCCAAATTCGATATCTCAAAATGTGACTTTTTCTGTTTTCTTGTGGTCACAAGATTTGTATCTGATTTTTGGCACAACAGAAATAAAACTGCTAATCCAACTGGACTTCTATTTAACATGCAGGTATGCTCAATATTATTATAGATGGAGAGTTAGAAGGGAATGTTAGTAATATAAGACAATGAGTCAAAGGATGTAGAACAGATGATCAGGGAGTGGAGAAGACATGACTGCTGAAGAGCTGTTCAGTTGCTTTCAGAAACTAGAAACTTCAAGGACGTGGATTATCTCCCATGGTATCTACAGAAGCATGCCCTATCAGCATTAGCCCAGAAAGTCAGTTGTTTTACTTTTCTTGAAATATGAGTAAAATCGTAAATGTGTGCTCACTTTTAACCTTAAAAGAACAAAACATATTGAAGTAAGCCAGGCCCAAAGAAACATGGGTTCCATGGTTTCCCTTATTTGCAATATCTAGTATATGCCTGAGTCAAGCAGAAAAGGTCAGATAAGGTGATGTTAGGGAAATGAACCCTAAGATATGTATTCAAATGTTTTTTTCTTTCATGCGATTGTTTCTAACATTTATAAGATTATTTCTTTGTTGCTTTATATGTCCCTCCTCCCCCCAGTATAACCCCTGCTTTCACTGTATTTGATGTCGGTATAATTTGTGGAGAGGAAGGGGAAAAACAAATCGTTTAAATAGAGATACAGGTGGACCCATTGCAACAATGAGATGTACAAGTCCTAATGTTGAAAATGAACTTTACAACTTTGGTAGGGGGGAAGGAGGAGGGGGAGGGGATAGGAAGGGATGGAAAGTGGAAACAAAGGAGGAGGCTACAATGCTTGATAAGAAATGTACTCATTATCTTGCCCATGTAATTGTAACCCCTCTGTACAGTATTTTCACAATAAAAAAAAGAACAAAACATAGAATAGAATACTTTTAAACAGTTTTTAAAGTCATCATTCAGAATTAAACACATATTTTACATCCCTAGCTCTAGTAATAAAGTAAGATGTAAATAACAGTGAGCATTGAGATGTATGCATAGTATTTAAGGACATGAATCGTTGTTGAAATGCATCTTCAACTGATGTTATTTCATTTCAGGTCATTGTTATATGCTTCAGTAAGAGTTTAATATTTTTTTCACTCAGGGTAAATGAACTGGCATTTTTCTCCCAATAGATAGCTCATTTAAATAACAACAAAGGAAAGGAACAAACGAAATCTTCTAGAAAGACAAAGCTGTTGGATCTTTTCAAACAGTAGGATTAGCATGCCTATTCATTATAAGGGAATTTTCAGAGGACAGTCAGCCCCAAGACATGAAAAGAAGCAAGAAGGAAAACAAAAACACAGAAAAACACTGGAAATTCAGTTCTAGAGAAGGACATTTTAGTACTTAATACGTTACTATTCATGTAAAGCTACATGATGTTGTTATTTGTGTTTACAAACACAAACATGTCATCCATATATTTAAATGACTTAAATATATCATTGAATTAAAAATATCATGATGTGATAGGGCTTATCAAACCTCACCATCTTAAATGTATTCTTCTGTAATTCCATTTTGCTTTTGTGGCTCAATCTTAGAGGTAGGACTGCACCTCCACCTGTGAGACTAGTTCTTAACGGTTTTACATTTAGAAAATATATGTATCCACTCTTGCATTTATTTTCTTCAGTAACAGGTCATAGAAAGAGGTCATGCTGCTCTAGCTCAATGCTGTGCTTGGCTTCTCTAACCTCTCACTTTGTTTGTACCTGAAGGACAGAACCGTTAGAGACTTTCCACCTCTAAGCAAACACAGAGGTGGGTTTTCTACTTTAAAAGGGGCCATGAGACCAGGCTCAGTACTGCACTTGGGAAACGCTGACCAAATATAGTCACCATCCAACTAATTAAGACTTTCTGTTGGCTGTAGGTTGTTTCCCCATGGCTTTGGGCCTTAGTTTACTGGTAGTTTACTACTCAGCAATGATGCTTTAGTGTGCAGATATTAGAAGTGTACGATTCAAAGTCATTTGATAAAAGTATTTAGTTATATCATTTGAGAAAAGTAACTTACAAAGCAGTTACTTATTGAGCAGTGAAGAGAACAATTTGCTAAAGGACTTCAACATCACAAAGAATTTTCTGATGGAGTTCAGCAATAATCCAATATTGCAAAATATAATGGAAGAGAATTTTTCAGTCTGTAGTAATGACTATAAATATAAAATATTTTTAACTCTATTCATTCAAGCAAATTGAACATCTTAGCAAAACCAATAGGTAAGAATAAAGCAGGCAATCCTTTACCATTTGGGGCATAAGAGAAATCTCTGTAGCTCCCTCCTGAACTTTTGTTTCTTTTACATGATATCTATCACTATTACATATGTTGATTGTTACATGTATATATTTTATTGGTATCTTCCAGAAGGACATAAACTTAAAATCTCTAAAGATTTGGAAAACATTTTTATATTTTATGTTTAAGAAAATAAAATTATGTAGAACAGGTATATTTCAAATAATATATCTTGGGTCTGGGGTTTTGGCTCAGTGGAAGAGCACCTTCCTGGAAATCTCAAGGCCCTGAGTTCAGTCCACAGCTCTGGAGAAAAAAAAAAAGCTATATATCTGTGGTGGATTGTAATGTTAAATCAAATCATTTTTGTTTTCCCATCATTCTCATGTTTAAAAAGTTACAACAAGCTGGGTACAGTGGCTCACACCTGTAATCCTAGCTACTCAGAGCTGAGATCTGAGAATTGTGTTTTAAAATTATTCTGGTCAGGAAAGTCCACATGGGACTCATCACCAATTAAGCTCTCAAAAACCGGAAGTCAGGTATAGCTTATTGTGGTAGAAAACTACCCTTGCAGGAAAGAGCTTAGGGATAGTACCCAGCCCTGAGTTCAAGACCCACAACTGACAAAAAGAAAACAAGATAGAAAGGAAGGAAGGAAAGAAGGAAGGAAGGAAGGGAAGGGAAGGGAGGAAAGAAAGAACGATAGAGAGAGAAGGAAGGGAGGGAGGGAGGGAGGGAAGAAGGAAGGAAGGAAGGAAGGAAAAAAAGAAAGAAAAAAAGAAAGAAAGAAAGAGAGAGAGAGAGAGAAGAAAAAGTTAAAATGTCCCTATAAGAAAAAATAAAAAAGATGCTAAGTTTTAACAGGAAGTATGTAAAAAGATTAAAATTAATCCCTAGTATCTGTCTGTCTGTCTATCTATCTATCTATCTATCTGTCTGTCTGTCTGTCTGTATATTCATTCAAGCAACTTCTGGGAGCTGAAATGGAAAGACTGAATGTATGTAGTTTGCCTGAACTGTAAAATAAAACTCTGTCTCCCCACAAAATCAAAATAATCAAATAAGTAAGTAAATAAGGAAATAAAAAGAAATGAAGATAAGTAACTGAGTTACTTTAAAAAATTGTTGTATCTTAGCTATGGTAAATAAGGCTGCAATAAACATAGTCGTGCTGGTAGCTTTAGTGTGGTCTTGTTTATAAATATTTGGGTAAATGCCCAAAAATGGGATTGCTGGGCCATAGGGGAGGTCTATGTGGAGTCTTTTGAGGAACCTCCATACTACTTTTCAAAGTGGTTGAACAAGTTTACACTCCCACCAACAATGCAGTAAGGTTCCCTTCTGTCCACATCCCCTCCAGCATCTGTTGTTATTAGAGTTCTTGATTATAGCCATTCTAAGTGGGGTGAGGTGGTATCTCAATGTTGTTTTGATTTGCATTTCTTTTATGGCTAGAGAGGTTGAGCATTTCTTCATGTGTCTATTGGCCATCCTTTTCCTCTTCAGAGAAGTTTCTCTTTAAGTGTTTAGCCCACTTATTTCTTGGGCAGTGGTTTCTTTGAAGATTTGTTATTGGGGTACTTAATTTTTTGAGTTCCAGGTATATTTTAGATATGAGACCCTTGTCCGTTGTATGGCTAGTGAAGATCTTCTCCCAATCCGTGGGCTTTCTATTGATCTTGCTAGCTATGTCCTTTGCCATGCAGAAGCTCTGCAATTTCATGCAATCCCATTTGAACCAACCCAGATGCCCCTCAGTAGATGAATGAATCAAGAAAATGTGGTATATATACACAATGGATTCTATGCCTCCATCAGAAAGAATGACATTACCCCATTTGTTAGGAAATGGAAAGACTTTGGAAAAAATTATATAAGCCAGGCCCAAAAAAACATAGGTCCCATGGTTTCCCTTATTTGCAGTAACTAGTATATGGCTGAGTCAAGCAGAAATGGTCAGATAAGTTGATGTTACAGAAATGAACCCTAAGATATGTATTCAAATGTTTTTTTTAATTTCATGAGATTGTTTCTAACATATTTATAAGATTATTTCTTTGTTGTTTTGTATGTCCCTCCTCTACGGTATAACCCCTGCTTTCACAGTATTTGATGTTGTTATAATTTGTGGAGGGGAAGGGCAAAAACAAATTGTTTAACTAGGAATACAGGTGGACCCATTGCAACAATGAGATGTACAAGACGTTATGTTGAAAACGAATTTTACAACTTTGTTGTGGGGGGGATGGTGGGGGAGAGGGTTGGGTGGGGGGCGGGAGAAGGATGGGAAGGGATGGGAAAGGGAAACCAAAGAGGAGGCTACAATGCTTGATAAGAAATGTACTCATTATCTTGCCCATGTAATTGTAACCCCTCTGTACAGTATTTTTACAATAAAAAAATTGTTGTAAAGGTGATGTACAGAGGGGTTACAGTTACATAAGTCAGATAATGAGTGCATTTCTTTTTAATTTCACTAACTTTGTGAAAGTTTATTGTGGATATTCACACAGGTTAACCCCTACTTTTGAAACTATTATATCCTACAGTCAGGTTATTAGAATTCCCCCTTCTACACTATACTGCTAAAAACCCATGCCACAGAGCAGTCTCCTGTAATTTATTCCTCAGATTACCTTAGTGCCCAATCAGCAGTTCTCTCCTATTCAATTTAAGCACAAATTATATGTTAAACATGTTTTCTCTAGCAATTAAAGTCGAATGAATTTCAACTCTCCTCATGGATTTAAACTCCTTGAGGGCACAGATGTATTTGTTCTGCATCCTTTCAGCTATTAGACTTCACTGCACCTACTACCTATTTAGTATTCATTTCCTGATGGCTAGGTTGGTATTGGCAATGGGATTTACAAAAGCTTAATACAGGTTGACTGGTAATATTATTAATCTATTTTTATGATTGCTGAAATAGAGCTAGTAATATATTCCCATTTGGAATGGGCTGAAATTTAGCTCTTTTTATTATTTCCGCATTCCTTTCTTAGATCATGCTCTTCTAAGAACCCAGACAAAAGAACCCTTCAAGCTCCATGGAAACATTCTAAACTTCCAAATATTCACTTGGAATATTAGGGAGGGAGGGCCCTATAATTTAATCAATAAGTTTTTCTACTTCACAGGAATACCACATGATCAAAATGAATGTTATGTTTTTATTACCAATTTATTACTCATAAAAAATGGAGCCTGTTGTTTTTAGCCTGTTGTTAATTACTATTACTATGAATAATAATACTAAACGTATCTCTGCACTGCTTAATATATGAATTAAATTCATCACATAATTTGTATGCATTATAAGATTATGTTTAGATAATTTGCTTTTATAATTGTGCGGAGCATGTTTAGATTAATTTATTCACTAACCATTTTTTACATCATTTGCTTTACCAGGAGCTATCAACCACCTATCTTTGTAAAGCTGTCAGTCATTCCATTCACAAATATCCTATTTCTAAATTTATCCAATCTTCATATTTTCCTTATGATACTTTCATAACTGCTTTGGTTCCACATATCCTTGACATTTTTCTACTATGCTAATTATGGGATTCATTGTTCCATACAAGAATACAAAATGGCATTTACACAATTAGTCACTTCCAGGTTCAAAGATTTCAAATTATTTTCTTGGATTGGACAAAAATATTATCTTTTTATTAGAGATTATCTTTTCTCTGTATTGTTTTGCCTCTGGCATTTTGGCTTCCCATTTTTCACCTTCTACATTTTTCTTGCTGACTTCTGTAGTAAACTTCTTGTTGTCTCTTTTTCTCTTGAATTCAACAATGCTTTTGGCTTATGTAATGTTGTTCCTGTTTTTTATTGAATATGTGTGTTGGAAAACGTTGCCCTGTATGTTGTGTCCCCAAAACCTGTTTAGCACAGGAGAGTGAGCCTTGGTATTGGAACAAAGAAATAAGAAGGCTTCACAGCCTGAGACTGATTTATTTTCGCAATGGAGTGGCAGAGTAATACTTTTCTCTGCTTTAAATTTGATTTGTACTTCTCTTTTAGTATACTTAATGATATACCAGTGAACACTGGGAATACTTTCTGCTCACAGAATTTCAGAATCTAAGGGGAAAGGTCAGGATAAGAGGGGTACATTTAAGTTAGTTTCTTGGTGTTGGTTCTTGGGGTAGAGTAACACCCCACAGACAAAAATATCTGTAGCATAGTTATGTCTCAGCTTTTGCTATCTTCATCTCTGCAAGAAAAATGATAATCTATTTAGTGCTTGAGTATTGTGTTTTCTTTGGGTACTCATAGTTAAGATGCAGTGGGCAGAAAAATTTGAATTTCTATTTCTGGTATTTGGCATAATAATGGTTATCTTTGCTATCATCCATGATGCTCAGCCTTTCCTTCCTATAAGTAACATTTATACAGCATTCTGCCTCAGAATACTATAGAAAAAATATGTGATAGAGTACAGTATATTATAAACATATTTTTTCATTTATTTGTAAATAACATATGCGTTGCAAGAATAAAGCCAGAATCTTCTCACTGAGATATTTCTCTCCAAGGTTGTTTACCTTATTATTGGATTATAATCCAACTCATGAACAGAAAGTCTAAATTGAGAGACTTGGTTCTGATCTAGCAACAATAATTCAAATGAATGACAGGTTCTTTATAACAGCAGGCATTTTTTAGTTTAGGATGGGAGAGAAATTATTACATGTTCACTAGTGGGTTGAAATCCCAATATAGTCAGTCTGTTCTGTCATTATGATTGATTAACTTGAGTTAATCCTTCACCCAGAGGAATATCCTCATGCTTGACCATTTGTGTGTGTGTGTGTGTGTGTGTGTGTGTGTGTGTGTGTGTGTGTGTGTGTCAAACAAAACTGGTTATCAAATATCCAGAGGCAAAAGTCATTATTTCTCAAAAAATTTCTATTATCATTCCAGTATCAGAAGTGTACAAAGTATCATACTAATATATTTCCTTAATGAAATAACTATATTGTAAACATAATTGTGTGCTTTTTGTGTAATTATTCTGATAAACTTGATATATGTTAATTATCTTTTACATAACCTAAAGATTCATGCAAACATTTCATTAGGTAAAGATAAAAGGGACTCTTGTAACTGCCAGAAAACTGCAACATCCAACATTTATCTCAGTATTGAATTTCTGATTAATGATCTTCTGCAATGTATAACAGAATTTACATCTTGCTTTTCAAAAGACTTATGTGGAAAATAGAAAAAAAATGATGTCAAAAAGACCTAAGGTCCCCAGTGTCTCTAAATTTTTACTTTATATACTAGCTCAATCTGTAGACCTAAAACACAATTTCCTCAAAAATAAATAAATAAATAAACCACAACTTATATTGGAGTATTATTTAAAAGCATTAAGTCTGTAAAAATAAACTTGGCAAAAGTCCTTATGGAATTCTAGCTACTTAGATTGAATTTTCTAATGTCATAATTTATTTAAAAATTTGATGGCTAGATTATGTCAAAGAAGATACTTTGATACAATGTTTCTACTGTGCTGGGAACTTTACATTGCTGGATATTATGGCTGGGAAACCTTGCTTTCTAGAAATTTATAAATATAAATTCTACATAGTTATCTAAGACCTTTGGCATCTTACTCTTAATCCTGATCATTTTGCATAGCTATTTTTATAAAATCTATTTTTGCATAATTTTTGTCTAAGACATTTTTAAAATAAAGTTTGTTTTCTATAAAAGAAGAGATTCTGCAAGTATGAGTCATTATATTATGACAAGATATAAAGCAAGGTCAGAATTTTATGACTCATAGAGTAAATATTTTTATTAACTAAAAACAAATGGTTGTTTGCCAATGATAGCACTAATCAGGAGGAGTTCATTAGAATCCAATGATTCTTTTGGCAAGAAAAACAAGTTAGGAAGAGATGAAAAGCTTAACTTGATCATTTGGACAAGGACTATTAACAGAGAAAGTAAAGGAAACAATTTAGTTTTATAAGGATGCCAAATTTATTAAACCTATATCGATGTTACAAGTTTGTGATTTTGAGATAAAATTTGTTAATTTTTAAAAACATTATCAGAATGGTTGCCTCTTGCTTTCAACGCTATCAAATATAATTCTACTTACATGTAAAAAAGCAGACATATTTGACAATAATGGCAAATATTTGTAAATTAGATTTATGGAATAATAATATTATGGCATTTACAGCTTAAGGTTTGATGTCATTCAAATGAATTCAACCACAAAACTTCAAGAAATAACAGCGATGCAGTGCCAATAATCATGGTGTGACAAAATTCTTGGCTTAAAGCCAATAATATTACACAGCATACTTTACCAACTTGTGTACATTATTTAAGTTTCATCTCTAGTGAAACCTACTTTGCAGGATCATTGTCAGAACTGACAATGGTCATACATTAGGAATTTAGAAGTAGTGCATCACCTAGTCCTCTTTGAAAATGCTTTAGCATACTGAATTATAGCCAGCAAGTGTTCCTTGTTAACAGAGAACTCTAAATGAACAAGGTATAAATGATGGAGAAGTAAACCATATAATGGCAGTCTTACAGAAATCCAGATGTGTGC
Source organism: Dipodomys spectabilis (assembly GCF_019054845.1). Classification (NCBI taxonomy): domain Eukaryota; kingdom Metazoa; phylum Chordata; class Mammalia; order Rodentia; family Heteromyidae; genus Dipodomys; species Dipodomys spectabilis. The sequence goes on from NW_024870752.1 coordinate 3,090,093, forward strand.
TGTATGCAAAGAGACTACCTTACTCCTTAAAGTTTTAAGCATTAGGTTATATATTTTCCATGTTCACTGAAATGAAAGAAACAGATTTTTATTCATACAGCAATGACACTTTCTGCCTATTAATCCAAATATTGGGGATTCTTGGGATTCATTTTTCCCCCCTTGGATTCCTAAATTCCTTGTATTGCAACCATCAGTGGATTAAAGATTTACAAGATCAATTTGAAATTTGACTTAAACCTCAGATTTTGCAAGTCAGGAAGATCATTACTAACAACAAAATGAATTTATTTATAAACTTTAAGGCTCTCCTGTTTGGAAAGTACAATAGGCTATGTAGCCACGGTTTTGCTTACTAAAGCTGCAGTAACCTATTACCAGAATCTCGGTGCTATCCTACCCCTTGAACCACAGCTCCACTTCCAGATTTTTGGTAGTTAATTAGAGATAAATCCTAAAACACTAAACAGAAATCGCCTGAAATGCACAATTGATATTTTACATTGAGTATTTTTCTAGATAGTGTGGTAAATTCTGTTTATATTCATGATGTCTGAGATAAGAATCATCTCTGTCCAGCATATCAGAGCATGTCCAGCATATCACTTGCTAGCCATCTTAGTTGTCAGATGATCTGTTGCAGTATCACAATGTTGACATTGAAGTGCTTATGGAATTAACCCCATTTCATCTCATGTAGGCATAAAATCATTTCACATCATCACAAGAAAGAGTGAGATATAGCATATACACATAAACTATGAATAGCTATAGTTGATCAAATTTATTATTACTTTTCAAAATCATTTAGTTCACATAATTTGTAAATTAAACTTAATCAGAGGAATGAATATAAAAAATACTGTGTAAGCCCAGCGCCAGTAGCTCACACCTGTAATCCTAGCCACTCAAGAGGCTGAGATCTAAGGATTGTGGTTCAAAGCCAGCCTGGGCAGGAAAATTTGTAAGACTCTTATCCAATTAACTACCAGAAAACCAGAAGTGATACTGTGGCTCAAGTGATAGAGTGCTCACCTTGAGTTGAGGAACTCAGGGACACTGTCTAGGCCCAGAGTTCAAGCACCATGACTAACAACAACTATATATATATATATATATATATATATATATATATATATATATATATATAGTTTGGAAATATTGGTACTGTTTTCAGTTTTTAGACATTCATTGGGGCTCTTGGAACTTATCCCCATGGAGAAGTAAGAACAATGGACATAATAGCTCATTCCTGTGGGGCAGCCTTAACCCAGGCTAGCATAGATGTCAGCTATTTACATTATAAGTTGCCAGGCATTAAGTAATTTGGACTGGTGTTTTATCTCAATATTCTGTTCATAATTAACAAAGTTCAATCATAACATAAAAGCTGGCATTGGAAATATAAAATAAATGAGCATGACTTTTCAGTAACTTGTGGATATAAAAAACTGAATATCATTAAATTCCACTCTTTCTGTCATTGTCTGGTTTTTAAGCAAAAAAATTGGTGTATAATATCACTACCTGCAGAAAATTATATTAATAGTGTATAGGCTAGGTGTTCCTTATATATTTAGGAATGATATTCAGGTGAACTAGATGTCCAGCAAAAGCTAGCTATTACATTTATTTATATTGCATGTGTGTGCCAGTTGTTTTCATGATAGACAAGAGTAAGTATAAATTAAAATCCCAATGATATACTTTACTGAAATAGAGAAAAAAAGTTGAAAAACTTATGTGGAACAACAAAAGACCTAGAATAGACAAAACAATTCTAGGAAAAAATAAAACAACAACAACATCAAAGAAAAAACACGGAAGGGTTCATGAGGCTGGACTTCAAACTCTACCATAGAGACATAATAACAAAGACAGCTTGGTACTGGCACAAAGTTAGACCAGAGGACCAATGGAATAGATTAGAAGATCCAGAAATAAAACCACTTGCTTACAGTCAGCTGATACATGACAATGGAGCCAAAGACATACAGTGAATGAGAAAGACATACAGTGCTGAGAAAACTGGACAGCCACATGCAGAAAATTAAAAGCGGACCCTAGCTTGTTACCATGCACTAACATCAACTCAAAATGGATTAAAGACCTTAACATCAAACCTGAAACTCTGAAACTATGCAGAACAGACAGGTGAACTTATAGACACAGGCAGGAATTTCCTGAACAGAGTTCCAGGATCACAACAAATTGGAGAGAGACTTGACAAATGGGACTACCTTAAAATAAAAAGTTTCTGCACAGCTAAAAACATAGCAACCGAACTAGAAAGACAGCCAATTAATTGGGAAAAAATATTTACCAGCAATATATCAGACAAGGGTCTAATATCCAGTATATACAGGGATCTCAAGAAACTAATCCCTCCCAAACCTAACAAACCAATTACTAAATGGACAAGGGGCTGAGAGACTTCTCAGAAGAAGAGATAAAAAGTGGCAAAGAAACACATGAGGAAATGCTCACTATCCCTGGTTGTGAAGGAAATGCAACTAAAGACAACCCTGAGATACTACCTTTACGCAGTCAGAATGGTCCTCATTCTAAATTCAGCCAATGACAAATGCTGGAGGGGATTCAGTGAAAGAGGGACTCTATTGCACTTCTGCTGGGAATGTACACTAATACACCACTTTGGAAAGCAGTCTGGAGGTACTTCAGAAAGCTAAATATAGTCCTCCTCTATGACCCAGACAAACCACTCCTAGGCATCTACCCTGAGCTACAGGAACCAGGATACAAGGACACATGCACATTCATGTTCATTGAAACACTGGTCACAATAGCCAAGATATGGAAACAACACAGATGCCCCACTACAGATGAATGGATCCAAAAATTGAGATACCTATACACAATGCAATATTATACAGACATTAGAAAGGAAAAAAAATAATGGCATTCACAGCGAATGAATGGAACTAGAAAAGAATCATTTTGAGTGAGGTAAATCAAGAGCAAAGAAACAAACAGCACGTGGTCTCCCTGATATGTAGATGTTAAACACAAAATGTAAGGAGATATTATAAAGTAAACAAAGGACCTCCACTCATCTTACCATAGCATTACTAAATGACTCCATGCTGCTGACCACATATATGATGTGTGTGTGTGTGTGTGTGTGTGTGTGTGTGTGTGTGTGTGTGTAATTAGGAGGAGGAAACTAGGAGGAGGACACACAACTAGAGGGAATCAGGGGAAATCATACAACAGAGGGACCCATTCGCAGCACTGGACATTGATGAAAACAAAAGGGCAGCGATGGGAGGGAGGGAATGAGAGGGATAGAGGGAACAATTAACACTAAGCAAAAGGGAAGAAATGTACATATCACTCAAAGTGGAAGAAATCACTATATGGTCAAAGGTCATAGAATTCACAAACCTAATAGACCACAAAAATGACAATTTGCCTCATGAAGGTTAGAATGTGCTTGTGACTTTAACTGAGTATCACTATCTTACAATACCATGGAATTTGTGAAATTTATGTAATCAATCACAATAAAAAATTTTTAAAAATGGACCAAGAAGTTCAACATTTGGTTTGTCTGTAAATGAAACTCTATAAGAGGATATAATATGAAAATATTTTTTCCAAGGTTATAATATGAAAATATTTTTCCAGAAATAGTTTAAACAGCCATGTTTTCCAGATTTTATCACAGTCACTCATGGCTGTCAATTTATGCCACTGTTGAATTTTTTTGATTTTTTTATTCATATTTCTCTCTGAAATAATTTCTGCATCCATGTACTTCCTTTAATTTTCACCTTAATATTTTCATATTCCATAGACCCAAATATATCTTCTCTAAAAAGCATAAATGGGATTAGTCAAATATTTCCTTCATTTGTGTCATCTATGAGGGTTCTTATGGATTTATATAAATACTAAATATACATTAAAATGGGTTTAAATAAATGTTAAATAAATACTTAAATAATAAATATTACTGAATAATATTATTATTAAATAGTAAATATTATTATTAAATAATATTATTATTAAATAATAAATATTAAATAATGTCATCCTTCATAATATAATTCATCATTACTGCCCACAGTAGGTCAGCTGCAAAAAATTGTGATAAAGTAAGGGTGACAGTAATATAATAAGTTTTTTCCTTTGACCAAAGGCAGTATAAGTAAGTCCAAATGTCTTTTCTCCATTCCTTTTATTGTGCAATTTTCAAAATTCAATAGTTTACTTGAATATGGTGTTTCTAAGCTTCAAGTTTTAATGTACTGTGTCAATACAAAGAACTCTCAGTAATCTTCTTGATTTGCATGTACTATCAAATCAATATGACAAAAAACAGATATTGAACAAGATTATTGATGAAATAAAGTATGACAGTTTGAGAAATGTGACATCTTTCCTTCCTCATTATGTAAAATTCAAATAGGTCACTATGGGTTCTCAGACAATAAGGCACAATATGTATTTAGTAGTTGCATAGGATAAATTCATATTTGGTATAAAATTTAATCTAAAAGAGAAACAATATTTTTCCACAAACATTCTCACTCTTAATATTAGTATTTCTACATTTTAAGTATCTTCAATAATTGTCTTGCTATATTATTTTCAATAAATGTATATGTCAAAATACTATATTAATGCATAACTTACCACTGCTCAAACATAATAGTGTTAAAATATCTGAGAGCTATAGGTTATATAGAGTATTGACATAAACATTATAGGTTCTTATTTATTTATTTATTTATTTTGTCAGTCATTGTTCTTGAACTCTGGGCCTGGGAGCTCTCTTTGAGTTGTTCAGCTCAAGGCAAGCACTCTACCACTGAGCAGCAGCATCACTTTCAGTTTTCTGGTGGTTAATTGGAGTCAAGAGTCTCATGGATATTCCTGCCCTGGCTGGCTTTGAACCTCGATCCTCAGATATCAGCTTCCTGAGTAGCTAGGACTATAGGCGTTAGCCACTGGCTCCTGGCTAGTATCATTGTTTTCTTCAAAAACAAACAGCATTCATTAATTTAAAACAGATTATCAATGTTTGAACTTCTTTGCCGAGGAAAATATTTATAGCATGAAATTCTTCTCACATTCTGATAAACAAGTGCTTTCTAATTTTCCACTTTGCTTTAATTACTCCTTTCAAGACAAGAGCTGTGAAAGAGTGCTTGACTTTAAAGTAAAGCAAAGCCAAAGGTAATAGACCAATGAAAGGAGTTGACAATACACCATAAAAATAATTCAAAATTTGCTGAAAGTTTGAAGATATAAATTGAAAATATTACAGTATAAATTTGAGTTGACAATTAGTAAATTAGTAGCATAAAAGTGATATATCATTATTGTCCTTTTATGTGCTGTGATCTAAAACATTCTATATTTATTTCCTTTACTCCACTTATTTTGTTTTGTTTTTCAAATTTAGTGTATTTTTGTTGTTCTAGTTTTGGGGCTTGAACTCAGAGACTGGGTGGTGTCCCTGACCTTTATTACTCAAGAATAGCACTCTACCCCTTGAAGCACAGCTCCACTTCCAGATTCTTGGTGGTTAATTAAACATGAGTATCACAGAACTTTCTGTCTGGGATGATTTCAAACCAAAATCCTCAGATTCTGAGTAGCTAAGATTGCAAGCTTGAGCCATTGTCTTCCATCTCAGGCTCAGAAATCATTTTAACACTATGTTTTCCCCACATTCTTTCATCATAAACAAAGGCAAGGTTTTTTTGTTTTGTTTTGTGTGTTTTTACATTTCTAATTTCCCTTTCTTCCTTCCAATAAATGCATGTTCTGATTTTCTCACTAAGGTTCTCTCCAGTATACATCAGTGTTAGCTATTTTATATCCATGTGTTTATATGTATGGGATATGTAAATGTTTGTCTTAGATATAGCAATATAAGTTAGAATTCTGTACCTTCTTATTGAAAACTAAATAACAAGGTAATAGTCTACATTCCTGATCACAGGGAAGTGTGTCTTAAAGCCATTTAAAGAATAGGCCTTAGGGATAAAAGAATTAAAATATATATGAAGGATGAATACTGCTACCCAAATGAAAAGAACTGTATCACATTGGTATGTTAAAACAGTAAAACTAAGTCCCAACTTGACAGGTGGTTAAATGTTATACATTTAAATTGTTATATACTTTAAATGTTCTACAATTTAAATTTCATGTGTGGTAACAGAATAAGAGTTTAGTTTCAGAGACTATTATTACAGTTGAAAAATATATTTCAGAAACTTATTTATTAATCATTTTTGAAAATATCTTGTTAAGGTAATGTATCTTTCTACTTAATCTATATTAATTTGGTACAAGTACTTCAAGTTATAAAAAATAAAAATCTACATTAATGAGAGGTACATTTTTAACTCTACAAGTGACCTTAAATCTGTGTATATTTTGAGAAACCTCATTCAGAAGTGACTAGAAGCAGGTACTTGAAAGGAGTGGGGTTGGTTTAAGGTAAAAGAGGTTGATGGAGAGTTCCGGGAAGATGGCGGAGGAGAAGCTGGAATCTGAACAAGCTCTCACATAGAAAGCAGTTTTAGAGTTCCAGTGAACAGTCCTAAGCCAGAGAATCACACCAAGTGTGCCATCACAGGACAGAGAGTTAGTCAAGAGAGGGGAAGCCAAGGCAAGGAGACACATCTGAGCGCTTGCCAGCAACCGCCGCGGCAGCAGCAGGGTCGCGGCGGCCACTGCCGCCGCGGTCATACCTGAGACACAGAGAGTCCGGGACGAAGGAGCCAGACGCAGCAGATGAGAGGATTCTACTCAACACCAGCAAGAACCGACAAGGAGCGGACATCTTCATCCTGCAGTTTGCAGACCAGAGACGACCCAGGATCCAAGACTCGGCGTGAGTAGAAGCCTGACGTCCTCACTCCTTCTCAGGGAGCAGAGGAGGGAAGGCCACCCCTCCCCCCCCCCCCAGCACCGGTGATCTCCATCTTGGATACCGACAAAGCTCGGAGGAGCGGCTAGCTCCAGCTCAGGCCTTGGAATAAAACAAGTCATTTAGCAGGTCACAAGAACTTAACGGCGAAGTGACCTCACAGACTCAGTTCCATCCAGGGAAAAGTCACCCAGCTCAGGCGCCAGCCATTGGAGTGGCTCTCCTCACTGGGTAACCAGAGCCAGAGGCTGCCCCTCCCTCTAGCAGCCTCCACAATCAATTGAAAAACAGAAACCCTGAGAATGGCTCCAGGCTGGGTGCTGTGAGTTTTTCTCACAAAATAGCCCCAGGGAAAAGCTACTGTTTGTTGAAAGGCCTCAACTCTACCCAGAACCTAGCCTCATCACTGCATCCCCCTCTTTTGTGATTCTCAAAGCAGATCACCCTCCCAGTAAACTAACCTGGGAGGGGGATCTCAAAATCTTGGGTAAAGCAGAGCATTGTTCTGCCTGTTCCAACAAACTGACTTAAGAAACCAACCAAGCCACAGGACCCCAAGCCGACCAGACACTCCAACCAGACTCTGGTTACAGACAAAAGGGAGATACAGGACTATTCCCACCCCTCCCAAAAAAAAAAAAAAAAAAAATCAAAGAACTTTTTTTTTTTCTCCTCTTATAATTTTTATTTTAGGAATACGTGAATGTGTGTTTTCCTTTCTTTTCTTGTCTTCTTTCTCTTTTTCTTTCATTCTTAATTATCTTTTTGTTTTTTGTCTAGCTCTACTGAACTTCTGATCTTTTCTTCTCACTTTCCTATCCTTTCCACCTTTTCCTCTTTTGTTCTTCTTTATGTGGCTTAACTCTTGTCCCGTATATCCTCAGATAAACCCGTAGTTAACTAGTAGACCCAATACCCCATTGTGTACACACTTAATCCACAAACATTACTCAATTCAAAACCTCTGAGACTTAAATTCATTAATAGCAGTACTACCTCTTTATACCTATATAATATTTTAAGCATTTTTTAAAAAGTTTTTCACATCTCCTCTATGTCCCTCCCTTTCTCTCAACATATTCACATTCCTCTCTAAATAGATGGTCTTTTAATCTCTATAATAACATTAATTTTTACATTTCCAATTTTTTTCTGGTCTCTTTTCATTCCCCTTTCCCTTTCTTCTTTTTTTTTCTCTCTCTCTCTACTTGCATCCTACCCAACCTATTTCCTGCATTGTGATTAGGACATAGTTAACTCTCCCTGTGCCTCCCCACACCAATCTATTCCTATTTTTTACCCACATCTCTCCCTAACCCTAATAATTTCTGGTTTTCCAAATTCTTCTCTGCGGTTCGAAGTCCATTAACATATAGTTGTTTGATGTTGAATAGATGTATCTGTTGAACTAGATTGTATCTCTAGACTATTGACTGTATAAATGCAAACTTTGGTTGATGGTTGCCTTAAGATAGTGTTCTAGCACAAAACTGGTGCTATCTTCATCTCAAATGGCCAGAGTAAGCCGTAAAACACAAGAAAAATGGCAATTTTGGGTATCTCAATTCCCAATCTTGATAATCAGGGGTTAGAACAGATAATGAATAATCCAGAGGAGAGTTCCCAAATAGCTCTACAAACACTGCTGGCAAACATGATAAATGAGAAGTTTGACAACTTACAAAGGACTCGGTATGAGCGTGATAGGGAGAGAGAGGAGGCATCCCAGAAGTTTATACAGGAATATCATAAGCGTGAGGAAGCTACTCAAAAACTGATACAGGATTTGCATGAACAACTTGAGATTACTCAAAGAGAAAGGGAGGAATGGCGTGAGCAGGCTGAGAACACTCAAAGAGATCTGCAGGAATCCCACGAACGGGAGGAAGCTAATCAAAGAGTAATACAGGAATTGAGAGTCCAGGTAGAGAACACACAAAGATCACTAAAGGCATTCATGGAATCCATTAACAAAGAGCTGAAGGAAGTCAGGGAGACCACAAAGGGAATGCTGAATGGAACCCAACAGAAGGAATGGGAGCACAAAGAAACCATAACCAATCAACTAAGTGATTTGAGGACAAACACTGGACACCAAATTAAGGAAGTAAAGAAATTCATACAAGACCTAAAACAGAGCTTCAACAAAGAACTTGAAGCCATCAAAGCTGACCAACTAGAAGGAAAAGAGATAAAAAACAAAGTAGAGAGTCTTGACAGCAGGTTAGACCATGCAGAAGATCGAATCTCAGGGATTGAAGACAGCCTAGATATTATAGAGAAAGAACATACAACCATCCAAGACAAGTCCAAGAAATATGATAGATCTATCCAACACCTGGAAGACATCATCAGAAGGCCTAATCTAAGGATAATGGGTGTAGAGGAGCACCTAGAAACAGAAGTTAATGGTCTAGGAAATTTGTTTAACAGGATCCTAGCAGAGAACTTCCCAAACATGCAAAAAGATAGGCCTGTCGAGATACAAGAATCCTTTAGAACCCCAAATAGACCAGACCAGAATAGGACATCCCACCGTCACATTATAATCCACACAGGATCAACTCAGAACAAGGAAAAGCTGTCAAGGAGAAAAGGGTAATCACCTATAAAGGGAAACCAATTAGAATCACCTCAGATTTCTCAGCAGAGACAATCAAAGCAAGAAGAGCCTGGAATGATGTATGCCATGCCCTAAAAACAAACAACTATCAACCAAGAATACTGTACCCAGCTAAACTCTCCTTCATAACTGAAGGCCAAATAAAAACCTTCCATAGCAAAGAAAAATTGAAACAATACATCTCCACCAAACCAGCCCTACAAAAGATTCTTAAAGATGTCCTACACATAGAAAACCAACAAGACCGCAACAAAGGCCAAGAAACTGCACCCAAACTGCGAATCCAAGAACCATAGGAAGAACCCAGTTTTCGCAGCCCCCAAGAAGGTGGATAACATGGCAGGAACTCCCAAATACCTCTCAGTCCTATCTCTTAATGTTAACGGACTGAACTCTCCAATTAAGCGACATAGACTGTCTAGTTGGATTAAAAAACAAGACCCTTCTATCTGCTGCCTGCAGGAGTCACATCTTGCCCGTAAAAACAAACACATTTTCAAGGTTAAAGGCTGGAACAAAATCTACCAAGCAAACGGCCCCTATAAACAGGCGGGAGTTGCAATCCTAATATCAGATAAAATAGACTTCAAATTAAAATTCGTGACAAGAGATAAAGAAGGTCGCTACATACTAATTAAAGGATCTCTCCTTCAGGAGGATATTACAATTCTAAATATCTATTCGCCAAACAATGGAGCACCCAAATTTATCAAAGAAACACTACTTTCCCTCAAATCCCACATAGATCCAAAGACATTAATTGTTGGGGATTTTAACAGATCACTCTCCCCACTAGATAGATCAACTTGGCAAAAACTCAACAGAGAAACCGCAGATCTAAACAGCTGCATAGATCAACTAGACTTAACAGACATCTACCGAACATTTCACCCAGCAGCATCAGAATACACGTTTTTCTCAGCAGCACATGGAACGTTTTCTAAAATAGACCACATTTTAGGCCACAAAGCAAACTTGCCTAAATTCAGAAACATTGAAGTTATACCTTGCATTCTCTCTGACCACAAGGGAATAAAATTAGAACTCAACACCAAAAGCCACCAAAGAAAGTCCGGTATCACATGGAGGCTGAACAACACACTGGTGAATCATGAGTGGGTCATGGAAGAGATTAGAAAGGAAATTCAAATGTTCATGCTATTCAACAAAAATGAACACACAAAATACCAGCTCCTCTGGGACACAGCAAAGGCAGTACTCAGAGGCAAGTTTATAGCTCTGAGCTCCTACATCAACAAATTGGAGAGATCTGAAACTAACAATTTAATGACACATCTAAACCTCCTTGAAAAAGAGCAGCAAGATAAACCCCAATCCAGTAGATGGAAAGAAATAATCAAAATTAAATCAGAACTAAATGAATTAGAATCCAAAAAAACTATAGAAAGAATCAACAAAACAAAGAGTTGGTTCTTCGAAAAACTTAACAAAATTGACAGACCCTTAGCAAATCTTATCAGAAAAAGAAGAGAACACACCCAAATTAATAAACTCAGAGATGAGAATGGAAACATCACCACGGAAACAACCAAGATTCAGAACATTATAAGGGAATACTTCTCAAAACTTTATGCTAATAAGTTTGAGAACTTGACAGAAATGGACCTCTTCCTAGCAAATATTGACATGCCAAAACTAAACCAAGATGAGTTAAACCAGCTTAACAGGCCCATATCAAGCATTGAAATAGAAACAGCAATAAGAGACCTCCCAGCTAAGAAAAGTCCAGGACCAGATGGTTTTACAGCGGAATTTTACAAGGCCTTCAAAGCAGAGCTCACACCCATACTCCTCCAACTCTTCAATGAAATTGAAAGAGAAAGCTCACTACCGAACACATTCTATGAAGCCATCATAACCCTCATCCCAAAACCAGGCAGGGACTCATCAAAGAAAGAGAACTATAGACCCATTTCTTTGATGAACATTGATGCAAAACTTCTCAACAAAATTTTGGCCAACCGACTTCAACAATTCATCAAAAAAATCATACACCACGATCAAACAGGATTCATTTCAGGGATGCAAAGCTGGTTCAATATACGCAAATCAATTAATATTATTCATCACATCAACAGGAGCAAGATTAAGAACCACATGGTTATCTCAATAGACGCAGAAAAAGCATTCGACAAGATCCAACACCCCTTTATGATGAAGGTTTTGGAAAAATTAGGAATCCATGGAACATTCCTCAATACAATAAAGGCTGAATATGACAAACCTACAGCCAGCATTATACTCAATGGTGAAAAACTAAAGCCATTTCCTCTTAACTCAGGAACAAGACAAGGATGCCCACTCTCTCCACTTCTCTTCAATCTAGTATTAGAATGCCTGGCTACAGCAATAAGACAAGATGCAAACATAAAGGGATCCAAATAGGGAAAGAAGAAATAAAACTCTCCCTCTTTGCAGATGACATGATCTTGTATCTAAAGAATCCCATAGACTCCACTCCCAAATTACTCAAGCTGATTCAAAACTTTGGCAAAGTAGCAGGTTATAAAATTAACCCCCAAAAATCAATCCCTTTTCTGTTTGCCAACAATGAGAAAAGTGTGGCTGAAATTAGGAAAGCAACTCCATTTGTAATAGCCCCACAAAAAATAAAATACCTAGGAATTAACTAAAGAAGTGAAGGACCTCTATGATGAAAACTTTAAAATCTTGAAAAAGGAAATCAACACAGAACTTAAAAAATGGCAAAACCTCCCATGCTCCTGGATTGGAAAGATTAACATCGTGAAAATGGCAATACTTCCCAAGGCTATCTACAAATTCAACGCAATACCTATCAAAATTCCACCCTCATTCTTCAAGGAAATAGAAGAGGCAATCCAAAAATTCATATGGAACAATAAAAGACCCCGAATAGCAAAAACGCTCCTCAACGGAAAGAACACTGCTGGAGGAATATCAATACCAAATTTCAAACTCTACTATAAAGCCATAGTAATCAAAACAGCTTGGTATTGGCATAAGAACAGACCTCAGGACCAATGGAATAGAATTGAAAACCCAGAAATGAACCCACAGACCTATAGCCATCTAATCTTCGATAAGGGAGCTAAAACAATAGAATGGAAGAAAGACAGCCTCTTCAGTAAATTGTGCTGACAAAACTGGTTAACTACATGTAGAAAACTAAAGCTAGATCCTTATATATCACCCTGCACCAGAATCAACTCCAAATGGATCAAAGACCTTGAACTCAAAGCAGACACTCTGAAAACATTACAGGATGGAACAGGAGAAACCCTATGTCTCCTTGGCTCAGGCCGAAATTTTCTTAATAGAGACCCGGAAACACAACAAATCAAAGAAAGGTTGGACAAATGGGATTGCATAAGGTTGCAGAGCTTCTACATGGCAAAGGACATAGCTAGCAAGATCAATAGAAAGCTCACGGATTGGGAGAAGATCTTTACTAGCCATACAACGGACAAGGGTCTCATATCTAAAATATCCTTGGAACTCAAAAAATTAAACCACCCAACAACAAATCCTCAAAGAAACAACTGCCCAATAAGTAAGTGGGCAAAAGACTTAAAGAGAAGCTTCTCTGAAGAAGAAAGAAGGATGGCCAATAGACACATGAAGAAATGTTCAACATCCCTAGCCATAAAAGAAATGCAAATCAAAACGACATTGAGATATCACCTCACTCCAGTTAGAACAGCAAAAATCAAGAACTCTAACAACAACAGATGCTGGAGAGGATGTGGACAGAAAGGAACCTTACTTCATTGTTGGTGGGAATGTAAACTTGTTCAACCACTTTGGAAAGCAGTATGGAAGTTCCTCAAAAGACTCCGCATAAAGCTCTCCAATGACCCAGCAATCCCACTTTTGGGCATTTACCCAAATGATCACAAACAAGGCCACACTAAAGCTACCAGCACAACTATGTTTATTGCAGCATTATTTACCATAGCTAAGACATGGAACCAACCCAGATGCCCCTCAGTAGATGAATGGATCAAGAAGATGTGGTATATATACACAATGGAATTCTATGCCTCCATCAGAAAGAATGACATTGCCCCATTTGTGAGGAAATGGAAAGACTTGGAAAAAATTATTAAGTGAAGTAAGCCAGGCCCAAAGAAACATAGGTCCCATGGTTTCCCTTATTTGCAATATCTAGTATAGGTCTGAGTGAAGCGGAAAAAGTCAGATAATGTGATGTTAGGAAAACGAACCCTCAAATATGTATTTTAATGTTTTTGTTTCTTTCATGCATGTGTTTCTAACCCATTTATAAGATTATTTCTTTGTTGCTTTGTACGTCCCTCCCCCACAGTGTAACCCCCGCTTTCACTATATTTGATGTCAGTATAACTTGTGGAGGAGATGGGGACAAACAAGTCATTTAAGGATTCAAGTGGACCTGTTTCAACAATGAGAAGTACAAAATGTCATGTCAAAACCAGCTTTACAATGTCGGTGGGGGGGGGCGGGGGAGGGGGGTATGATTAGGTGGGGGGGAGGGGGGAGGCTGGGAAGGGAGGTGAAGGGTAAACAAAGGAGGAGGCTTCAATGCTTGGTAAGAAATGTATGCATTATCCTGCCCATGTAATTGTAACCCCTCTGTACAATATGTTCTCAAATAAAATAAAATTAAATTAAAAAAAAAAAAAAGCAAACTGTAATTAGCACATGTGACCAGCCAATTGGCTTTTCCTCAAAGGAAAGAACATTCCCTCAGAATAAACTTTAAGCAGAACAGTATCTGTTTCATGTTCTCAATTAAAGGAAAACATCATAAAATAAATATAAATTTAACTTCTTACAGAAAACACTTCTTTTTGTTAGTTTCAGAAGATTCATTTATATTTTCATTATCACAATATACAGACCAAATCAGTTTTTTGTATGTTTTTTATTGTAAAAATGCTCTACAGAGGGGTTATAGTTACATGAGCAAGGTAATGAGTACGTTTCCTATTAAGCATTGTTGCCTCCTCCTTTTTTTTCTCCTACCATCCCTTCCCTCCCTCCTCCAAAACCAATCCCACTTCCACCCCCTCTCCCCACTGAAGTTGTAAAGTTCGTGTTTTGTACATTTTATTGTTACAATGGGTCAACCTGTATCCTTATTTCAGCATTTTGTTTTTACCGTTCCCCTCCCCGAATTATATACAAGATGCAGGGCACCGACATGAAATACAGTGAAAACAAGGGTTATATCATGGGGGAGAAAAACACAAAGCAACAAAAAAAATCACATGGTACATTATAAATACCTTAGAAAGAAGATATTTATTTCCCTATCTTGGGGTTCATTTCGCTTAACATCATCTTCAATGGTCATAAGTACATAGCTTTTGGCCTTTTCTGCTTGTCCTGCACATGTACTAGTTATTGCAAATAAGGGAAACCATGGGAGCTATGTTTCTTTGGGCCTGGCTTACTTCACTTAATAATTTTTTCCAAGTCTTTCCATTTCCTCACAAATGGGGCAATGTCATTCTTTCTGATGGAGGCATAGAATTCCATTGTACATATACCACATTTTCTTTTTTAATGTTTTTTTTTAATTGTGAAAATACTGTACAGAGGGGTTACAATCACATGAGCAAGGTAATGAGCACATATCTTATAAAGGATTGTTGCCTCCACACCCACAACTATATCCCCCCCAAATTGTAAAGTTATTTTTCTATATAGCATCTTGTACATCTCATTGTTGCAATGGGTCAACCTGTATCCCTATTAAACAATTTGTTTTTCTCCTTCTGCTCCTCATATTATACCAACATCAAATAGAGTGAAAATAGGGGTTATACCATGGGGGAGGGACATACAAAGCAACAAAAAACAATCATGTGGTCCCTTATAAATACGTTAGAAATACTAGCAAGCAAGAAAGAAAAAAAAACATATGCATCCTTATCTTGGGATTCATTTAGCTTAACATCATCTTTTCTGACCTTTACTGTTTGTCTCAGATATATGCTGGTTATTGCAAATAAGGGAGACCATGGGACCTGTGTTTATTTGAACCTGGCTTACTTCACTTAATATATTTTTTCCAAGTCTTTACATTTCCTAACAAATGGAGTAATGTCATTCTTTCTGATGGAGGCATAGAATTCCATTGTGTATATATACATATTTTCTTGATCCATTCATCTACTGATGGGCATCTGGGTTGGTTCCATATCTTAGCTATGGTAAATAATGCTGCAATAAACATAGTTGTGCTTGTAGCTTTAGTGTGGTCTTGTTTGTGATCATTTGGGTAAATGCCCAAAAGTGGGATTGCTGGGTCATAGGGGAGGTCTATGTGGAGTCTTTTAAGGAACCTCCATACTACTTTTCAAAGTGGTTGAACAAGTTTATACTCCCACCAACAATGCAGTAAGGTTCCCTTCTGTCCACATCCCCTCCAGCATCTGTTGTTATTAGAGTTCTCAATTATAGCCATTCTAAGTGGGGTGGGTATCTCAATGTTGTTTTGATTTGCATTTCTTTTATGGCTAGAGAGGTTGAGCATTTCTTCATGTGTCTATTGGTCATCCTTCTTTCCTCTTCAGAGAAGTTTCTCTTTAAGTCTTTAGCTCACTTATTTATTGGGCAGTTGTTTCTTTGAAGATTTGTTTTTGGGGGATTTAATTTTTTGAGTTCCAGGTATATTTTAGATATGAGACCCTTGTCTGTTTTATGGCTAGTGAAGATCTCCCAATCCATGGGCTTTCTATTGATCTTGCTAGTTATATCCTTTGCCAAGTAGAAGCTCTGCAATTTTATGCAATCCCATTTCTCCAATCTTTCTTTGATTTGTTGTCTTTCTGGGTCTCTATTAAGAAAATTTTGGTCTCTACCAAAAAGACCTAGGGTTTCTTCTTTTCATGAAAATTTCCCCTTACCTTTCACTTAACTTGTCTTTAAATACCAATACAAATGGTTTACCATTCAACATGTCAAAATATTTTTTTCAATATTTTACAGTGACAAAATGCCATATGTTTCCAGAATAATTGATGCTATAATTGCTGAAAGAATACAAACTGGTTTGCAATTGGTTTATTAAGCAAATATCAGGATTTGTATTGACTTTATCATATATGTATGCAGGAAAAGTGAACTTACCTGTTGAGTAAGAAAATTAGGAATCATACACTTGAATTCATGTGATTGTACTCATGTATATTCATACCTGTGATTTGGGCTTACATAGAATGATTAGCTTTCATAGTCATTTCCTCCAGTTGTTCAATTTTGGAAAGACACATGGTATGATTTGGAAATTCAAGTTTAGTCTAAATATGGTTCCATTGGTCTAGCCATAGGTCTTCCTTTACATGGAAAAAGGGGTAATTTTTCTGCAAGAACAATACCCTGTGCACAGTAATATGCTCCCAATGAACTACAGCAGGTAAAGTAAAGTCCTTATAACTCATTACTTCAGAAGTAGAACTTTTCTCTAATGTAAACACAGACCAAGCTAGCCTTATCCCAGACTAAAATGGAATTAACTTCAAATGTCTAACCAAATGTGCACCTTCTAGTCTCTACATTCATTTCATGACTCTTTGAAAGCTTCTTAGCTCTTAGGAGAAATGTCAGCAGAATTCACTGTTGGAATAAGTTTATTCTGCACAGAGATTGCTTAAAACAAAAAGATAAGAAAACGGGAAGTCTTTTTTAAAGGGAAATGTGTATATCATCTTGGTTTTTCTAAAATGACAGAGTGAATTACCAAACAGGCTGACAACTACTGAAAATTGAAACACTCCAGGGACTAACTCCCTACTCCACAGATCACCTTAGCCTTCCAGCAATTGGCAAACTTAGCAGATTTTTGAATGGCAGCCAGACAAGTTTGCAACTTTAAGGCTGAGCCTAACGGAATCTCTTCTGGTAAAAAATTTGGAAACCAAAGCAGGGACACATTTATACATGTCCCAGTCTTAGGTGTTTATCTTACATCATTGAATTTTATGCTGAATTTCAAAACTGGATTATAATTTCTACTGCTGCCTGTCTAAATGGAATGCAAAGTGATTAAAGACAAATAATATAAAATATTGTCACTTATATAAAATATTACCACTTTTATTTATTGCTTTATGAAAATATAATCTGAATATATCTGACAGATAATACATGAGTATGACCATTTGAGCTAGGCTAATTTTCAAAAATAAACACATGAGAAATTTCAGCTCAATGTATAGCCCCTGAATCAAGACTATTTTATGATTAAACATTGTGTAATAATACACATAGAATTGCCTGTTTATTAAATTAACTAGTTGAGTCGGTTCCATATCTTAGCTATGGTAAATAATGCTCCAATAAGTGTACTGGTAGCTTTAGTATGGTCTTGTTTATGATCATTTGGGTAAATGCCCCAAAGTGGGATTGCTGGGTCATAGGGGAGCATTATGTGGAGTCTTTTCTTTTTTTTACTTTAATAAAACTTTCTTTTCTTTTTTTTCTTTTTTTCTTTTTAATTTTTTATTGTGAAAATACCATACAGAGGGGTTACAATTACATGGGCAAGATAATGAGTACATTTCTTATCAAGCATTGTTGCCTCCTCATTTATTTTCCCTTCCCATCCCTTCCCATCTCCAGCCCGCTCTCCCCACAATGTGGAGTCTTTTGAGGAACCTCCAAATGTTTTGATTTGCATTTCGTTTATGGCTAGAAAGGTTAATTATTTCTTCATGTATCTGTTGCCCATTCTTGTTTTTGTTTTTTGGTTGTTTTTGGTGGGTTGTGGGGCTTGAACTCTGGGCTTGGGCACTGTCTCTGCACTCTTCAGCTCAGGGTGAGTGCCCTACCATTTGAGCCACAGTGCCACTTCAGGTTTTTGAATGGTTTATTGGAGATAAGAGTGGTAAGGACTTTCCTGCCCGGGCTGGCTTTGAACCGTGATTCTCAGATCTCAGCTTCCTGAGTAGCTAGGATTACAGAGGTGAGCCACCAGCACCTGGCTGGCCATTCTTATTTCCTCTTCAGAGAAGTTTCTCTTTAAGTCTTTAGCCCACTTACTTATGGGACAGTGATTACAAGTTGTTGTTTATTATTCCTTAAGATTCCAAATGTGGACTAATGAAAGTTCTAGAAAGTAATATACACATTACAAGGAAAAGTGGTATTTTTGAAAGTATGTGTTTCATTTGAGTCCTGAGATGTTTTTCTATAAAGTATTTGCTTCCTATATTTAGTACCTTTTCAGAAATACATGTTTCAAAATATAAGAGGTACTAACTGGTTAAATGTTTCAACCATGCCGCATAAGGAATGACACCTGAAATTATGTCTGCCATTTATTTAGAAGTCTTAAATTCAAAGAGTCATAAGTATGACAGAATTTCCAAATTTGATGAGTTTGTCATAAATATGTAGGTAAATTACATATGTTTAAAAATCATTAAAATTTGTTCAGGCAAAGCACCCACTTTGATTTAGTTATAAAAAAAAAATTCTTAGCAAAGTCTTTCTAAACTAAGCATGGTGGTAATAATTGCCCAAGGCCAGGCATTCAGAGTCAGCCCAACCCAATAAGCACAAAAAAATAAAATAAAGTAGTTAATTGATTAATAATAATCTCTTAATATAATTTATTTCAAGAAGCAGTAATCATGTACATGTCAAAACAATGTATTAACTAAAATAGGAGAAAAAGACTTTATAAATAATTTCTATAGTTGGAGCTTAAGTATCATCTAAAGCTCCTATCTAGTGTTAAAATTTATAAGAGTATTTGTTGGAAAATAATGAAACCCAACTAGCCAGAAGTAGGTTCACTTTAGGAGAGCCTTCTAACCTACTAGAACCACAGCCTCCTTCTCTTTGGTTGTTGTTTCCTGCCAGAGGGTGATAAACTACACTTCTCCACCATCTGCTCTCTCCATGATATATGATTGGTAACAGGCCCAATGAAACATACTAACAGAGTCCAGCCCAAAACATCTAGAAGTATGAACCAAGACTTAACATTAATTATATTCAGTATTTTGTTAAACTGATGGACAGTTAACATAAAAATAAAATATTAAAAAAGAAACAATCACTTACTTTTTAAAAGATATCCATACATGTTATCTTTTATATGTAATAGTTATTATTGTGCATGCATCAGTGACTACTTCTTATTATTTATTTATTTCTAAATTTTGTGTGGTCCTCAGGTGTAGGCGGGAAGGGTCTCCTAGTGTTAAGTATACCCATAACTGACTCCATCTTTAATGGACTAGGAGTTTTCCCAGCCCCTTGATAATCAAAATACTGGTTTCTCACAAGCTCCCAGGGTTAGGGAATATGCTGTGTTTGTTGAGACCCGGGAAAGGTATAAAATGTTTGGAAAGTCCTGCTAATTGCTGTGATAAGATTGTGTAATCTGCCTGACCACCTGTTTGGTTATCAATAGCCTGGACAGGATCTGCAGCCCTGTTTGGTTAACAATAATAAAATATCCCAGCCACCTTTGCCCTTCCAGGAAGGAGCAGCCTTATCCCTGCCCTCATGAATAAGAATATCCACCTGCTTTGTGTGAGGACCTACCACATTCCCAAGCCAAATAAACCAAAATGAGAGGTTAGTTCAAACAGCTATTATGTGACAAACTAACTCCAGTGGCCACCTGCTTGTGCCCTAACCCTTTGTGCTCAACCACACCTGAGTTGCGGTTTTTCCTTATCAAAGCTAGCCTGTAAGACTAGAAGGGGTCGCAGTTATCAGCTCTGAGCAGGTGCTGCGGCCCTTACTGGTCAATGCAGGAACCTTCTCAATAAAGTTGCTTCTTTGCTAACAAATTTGTTGTGATGGGCTCTGTCGCTTCTGACAACTAGGTGGGCTTGCCTGCCTGGGTAGGGGTCTTCCTACTACACAAGCTTAAACTCAGAGCCTGGGCACTGTTTCTGAGTTTTGTTTTCCTCAATGTTAACACTCTACTACTTGAGCCACAGTTGACTTCTAGCTTTTTGTTGGTTAACTGGAGATAAGAATCCCAGTCTTGGTGGCTCAGTGGTAGAGTGCTTGCCTTGCATTCATGAGGCCCTGGGTTCGATTCCTCAGAACCACATAAGCAGAAAAAGCCAGAAGTGATGCTGTGGTTCAAGTGGTAGGGCTCTAGGCTTGAGCTGAAGAGCTGAGGGACAGCACCCAGCCCCAGAGTTCAGGCCCCATGACTGGCAAAAAAAAAAAAAAAAGAATCCCAGTCTTTCCTATCCAAGCTGGCTTCAAACTGCAAGCCTCAGTCTCAGCCGCTCAAGTAGCTAGGAATGAGCCACTAGTGCCCAGATTAGTGATTATTTCTTAAGGGTAATATTGTCTAATTCTTTTAATTTCTTTTTAAAAATCATAACTATAATTAGTAGTGTCATAATTTTCTCTCATGCATTTTCTATCATTCAAAACATTGTTAAAAGCTAGTGTTAGGTATACAAGTTTAGAAGATGTAGCTTAAGAATACATTCACTTTGATCTCATAAGATTTTTTTGCATAAACATGTAAAATTATTTCTTTCCCTCAACCTCAGATAAAGCAATTCTTTACAAATGAGAAAAATTGAAGAAATGTTGAGAGGTAGCCAGTAAAGCACCATGAATCTGGGTCATTATGTTGGAATGTTAACAGAATTCTAAAAATAAAAGAGTATTAAAGAGAAGGAAAATGAGGACAGAAAGGAAGAAATGAAAAAAAACATTTTTGTTGTTTGGTTGGATTTGATTTTGGATCTTTCTAAAGCAGGGAAGGGTAGGTGGAGGAGGGGATGGTAAGGGGAAAGAAAGGAGGAAGCAGCATTGCTTGATAAGAAATTTACTCATTACCTTGCTCATGTAATTGTAACCCCTCTGTACAGTATTTTCACAATTAAAAAAAAGAAAAAAAGAAAAGTTTTATATAAAATATTTTTCAAAGTTACCATGGTTATTCATAGTTTACCAATATATTCAGAAACAAAAGGAACTTTATTTAATAGATTAGTATTTCATATTGCTAGCCTGCTTGACAAGGCATGTCTCTGGAATTATGTGAGAAATTAAGTTTTATGTAATATGTAAAAAAATATAGATTGGAAATAGCTTGTTATTTAACAGAGTTGTACATAATATTTAAGGTGGTGCTTTGTAATCACTGTTTTCTATGTCAGATTTTAATAAAATATAATTTTAAAAAATATTTATTTTAGTAGTACTAGGGCTTGAACTAAGGGACTTGAAATTGCTTGGCAGACACTCTACCTCTTCAGCCAAGCCTGAGGCCTATTTTGTTCTCCTTATTTTCAAGATACAGTCTTGCTTTTACATTGGCTTTCTTGGAGTATGTGTGGTCTATCTATACTTCTGATATAAACACATCAATCTTTTTCTTTTAACATGTAGTTTCACAAAATATTTTGTACTGCCTGCCCTCTACCTACAGTTATTCTGTTATTCTGCTCTCTGATTCCCATCTAGTTTATATGGCAGGCTTGAGTCACCCTGCCCAAATATTGGGTGAGATGGATTCTTGCAAACATTTTACCTGTATGGCCCAGAACCATGGCCTTTGCAATCTCTGTCACCTGAACAGTTAATATTGTAGGTGTAAATTGCTGGTGCTTGGCTATCCAAAAGAATCCAAAAGAACAAAGGTAAAACAATGAGACTCATTTCTGTATATTTTAGATTATATTTACAGCTGCTTGTGTGTATTATGGATTTGATTTTAAATCAAATCCTTGTTGTTTTTGTTTGAAAGTAGCTGAATGAGTTTAGTATAAAAAGCAATCATAAAATTTGCCTACTTATATATGAATCATTTCTCCAGTGTTACCAAACCAAGAATATTAATAATTTACATTGATAGGAAATTGTGACCCAGTTTCAAATATTTGGTTAGTTAAAACAGTTTTATAATTCTCTTTTATCAAACAGATAAGAAGTGATCACTACAAGTTGCATGTAAAATATATGTCTTTCAGTAAGTTTTTAAACTATTTGAGGTACCAATGTTTAATTATATGTATTCTAACTTCCAAAGTGTCTGCTTGCAATTTATCTAAAGAAAAATAAACGAAGAATAATAAAAGTGAGCTTAAATGAGTAAAAATTCAGGAAGGATAAAAATGAAACCGAGGCAGAAAGGAAATTAAATAGTTCATTAGATGTTTTATGATGAAAGAAAACTGAAAGTTGTAGAGAATAAACAACTTGAAAACATTGAACCTCCACAAAAATTCACCATTCTGTAACTCAGCAAAACTTTTATCATGGTTATAGTTTCCACATACATCTGTGATTTGCTTTTTATTGTCATTAAAACTGAAAATTTATTGATTATGATTAATTATTTAATCAGAATTTAGAACCAACTTATTTTATTATGCAGGTACAAGCATGCCCTTTATAAAAGAAATATTTGCCAGTAATAGCTACAATATATTAAGTTTAAGTTTAAGTAAGATAAAGTAAATTAATAGATAATTTAAAGAATCTGCATAAGAGAATTAAAGCCTCACACAGACATTTTTATAGTTTCAAATATTATATAAGGCATACAATATTTGTTTTAGGTTTGGATCAGTTCAGATAATATTGGATAATTAGATAATTCACTGACATCTCCAGGTGTTGGCAAATGTGTACATCAATACTTTGCCCCTAATATTGTATGCATATTGTGCATACTCATTCTCCTTTGAGCTGAAATATAAAATCAGCTCATTTTCTGACTTACCTAGAGCTCAATCTATTTTATTTCGGTAATTAAAAATAGAACATCAGGACAATGAAGGACAATCATGAAATACTGTTTCTTTCAAAATATTAACACTCCACAGTTACTGGAAAATGAATTCCTTATAAGAGAAAAGTATTTAATTGCCAAAGCATTATTTTGAAGCTATTTATAAAGTGTTCTTCACTTTAATTCAGAATACATTCACAAATTTCTTCAAAAGAGAAATCTGCTTTTTAACAAAAAATATTCAAGGCTACAGATTTAAATCCTTTTAATTAGGTGTACAAATAACTAATAAAATCTAGGATGAAAACACTTGTGTTTAATTCCCACTAAATTCTATAAACATAAAATATGGCATCTTATTTTGTTGTTGTTGCTGGTTGTGGGGCTTGGAAGTGTTCTACCACTTGAGCCACAGTGCCCCTTCCAGTTTTCTGAGAGGTTTATTGGAGATAAGAGTCTCACAGACTTTCTTGCCCTGGCTGGTTTTGAATTGCAAGCCTCAGATCTCATCCTCCTGAGTAACTAGTATTACACATGGCATCATCTTATCTTTTAAAGAAGTATACTCAAGAAGTAAATAGAGCCCGGGGGCGTGAGGAAATTGAAATCATTTTATCTTTGATTTCAAATTTTAATGTACTATTCTGCAAGTCATGTCAACGGACCACTTCAGTCATAGACTTTTTTTTAATAAGTTTTTTTTATGTATGTGAAAATACCGTACAGAGGGGTTACAATTACATGGGCAAAGTAATAACTACATTTCTTATCAAGCATTGTTGCCTCCTCCTTTATTTCCCCTTCCCATGCCTTCCCACTCCCCCCCCCCCACCATTGTTGCAATGGGTCCACCTGTATCCCTATTTAAATGATTTGTTTTTTTCCTTCCCCTCCACAAATTATAACAACATCAAATACAATGAAAGCAAGGGTTATACAATGGGGGAGGGATATACAAACCAACAAAGAATTAATCTTATAAATATGTTAGAAACAATCGCAAGAAACATTTAAATAATTATCTTGGGGTTCATTTCACCTAACATCAATTTATCTGACTTTTTCTGCTTGTCTCTTGGCACAGGCTGAAATTTTCTTAATAGAGACCCAGAAACACAACAAATCAAAGAAAGGTTGGACAAATGGGATTGCATGAAATTGCAGAGCTTCTGCATGGCAAAGGACATAGCTAGCAAGGTCAATGAATACATTTCTTATCAATCATTGTGGTCTCCCCCTTTGTTTTCCCCCTACCATCCCTTCCCTCCTATCTCCACAACTACAGTCCCTCCCCACCAACCTCCCCTCCCAAAATTGTAAAGTTTGTTTTTCAACATAGCGTCTTGTACATCTCATTGTTACAATGAGTCAACCTATATCACTATTTAAACAATTTGTTTTTTCCTCTCCGCTCCCCAAATTATACCAACATCAAATACAGTGAAAACAGGGGTTATACCAGGAGGGAGGGACATACAAAGCAACAAAAAATCACGTGGTCCTTTATAACTGGGATAGAAACAATATCAAGAAAGAAAAAAACCACTTGTGTCCCTATCTTGGGGTTCATTTCGATTTTTTTAAGGAAGGTGAAAATTTAAATGATAAATATATTCTCAACAACAAACATTATGACTTTAATATAATGAAGACTTTACCTCTTTTTCTAAAAATTGAGAATGGTTATGATTCCTTTCAACTTAAAATAATTTTATTATAATTCTTTTAAGCACAATCCTGTGTTTCATAATATATCAATTGCCTAAATTAATTTAGATATTAGGCAGCATGAGCAAAAAGAGGCAAGGGAACTAAATGAGAAAGATGAATTCCCTTTGTATATCAGAAGATTCATAATGAACATAATGATTCTTCACAAGAAAGAAGACAATTTGGCAATATAATCTAACCATAGATTTGGAGCAAATTTTGACTTAGCTGAGTAAGTGGCCCTGCCCTGAGGGAAGTCAACACAGCACACTGAGTTTTCCTACGGATGGAGACATTAGAATATTCAGCAATAGTGGAGAAAGTTTGACCAAACAAACACAGATACAATTCTTGATAAGAAATGTACTCATTACCTTGCCCATGTAATTGTAATCCCTCTGTATGGTATTTTCACAATAAAAAAATAAATAAATAAAAAAACACAGATACAGAAGGTGAACATTACAGAAATTAAGGGTGAAGTGGGGGAAACTAAGCAAAAAATCAATGTCATTTAATTTACTTTGTCAATTATCTATTGAGCTATTTGTTCTTTTTTGTTTTAGTTTTCCAGATATGTCTTTTCTTAGATATTTCTATTGTGTATACTAACTAATGAATTGTAGAGAATTGCACACAAACTTCTTACATTCTTCATAGTAATCTATGATGTGTTATGTAAAATTACACAGACAAGATTTCATACATACAACATTCTGTACTCACAGATTGTACAGTGTTTGGTGAGCAGGAAAGAAAGCTAAAACAAGGAAATTCTTTTTGAAAAAGTTCAAGAAAAAAATATAGAATCATCCTACCTTAAGTCCTACCTTAAAAATACAAAACTTTAGCATAGCAGTGAGAGTTTATACAGATAAAAGGGCTATATCTCAGGATCCATACATATCATTAGTTTATTTTTTCTCTGAGTTGATATCACTAAAAATAGTTTGTGTCCTTTAAAAGTATCACCATAGTTGACTCATCCCAGCAGTACTGATAAAACACATGTAGTAACCAGCACATATATTCAATTGCTTTATTGCTAAGCTACTTTGCCAGTCCCCAAATATAAGTCTGTATTTAAATACAATATGGAGATGATTACTGGATAGCTAAAAGGAAAAAAAACTTACAGAAAAAAGTAAAATATTATCATTGCCTGAATAATGAGATAAATTTTTATCTCATGACTAATGTGGAATGCTGGATAGAAATGTTATGCCTTTACTGGCATAATTCTCCATGTTTCGTAGGTAGTTAAATAAACACAATAAATTACTGTATACATTCAAGATAGAGTATTTTAATAGGTGTTTATTTGAACTAATTTGTGGAAGAATAGGCAATCTTTTTTCTTTCTTTAAACTTCTTTTACATTATATATTTTATTGTAAAGATACTGTATAGAGGGATTACAGTTACATGAGTACGGTAATTAGTCCATTTCCTATTGAGCATCGTTGTTTTTTTCCCTACCATCCCTTTCCTCATCACCTCCCCAACTCCACCATCCACCATACCATCCCCAAAGTTGTAAAGTTCTTTTTTTTGGGGGGGGGAGGTTGGTCATGGGGCTTGAACTCTGGGCCTGAACTTTGTCCCTCAGCTCTGCAGCTCAAGGCTAGCGCTCTACCACTTGAACTACAATGCCTCTTATGGTTTTCTGGTGGTTTATTGGAGAAAAGAGTTTCATGGACTTTCCTGCCTGGGCTGACTTTGAACCTCGATCCTCAGATCTCAGCCTCCTGAGTAGCTAGGATTACAGGCGTGAGCCACCCAGCTAGTGTCTTAGGCATCTCATTGTTACAATGCGTCAACCTGTATCCTTGTTTCAGCATTTTGTTATTTCCCTTCCCTTCCCCAAATTAGATCTAATAACAACAGATGCTGGAGGGGATGTGGCTAAAAGGGAACCCTATGGTATTGTTGGTGGGAGTGTAAACTTGTTCAACCACTTTGGAAAGCAGTATGGTGTTTCCTCGAAAGACTACACATAGAGCTCCCCTTTGACCCAGCAATCCCACTTCGGAGTATTTACACAAATGATCACAAACAAGGCTATGCTAAAGCTACCAGCACAACCATGATTATCACAACATTATTCACTATTGCTAAGATATAGAACCAACCCCAGATGCCCCTCAGTAGAGAATGAATCAAGAAAATGTGATATATATATATATATATATATATATATATATATATATATATATAGTGTGTGTGTGTGTGTGTATGTGTGTCTATATATATATATATATATATATATATATATATATATATATATATATAAATGGAATTCTATGCCTCCATCAGAAAGAATGACACCACCCCATTTGTTAGGAAATAGAAAGACTTGGAAAAAATTACATTAAGTGAAGCAAGCCAGACCCAAAGAAACATAGGTCCCATGGTGTTTCTTATTTGCAATAACTAGTATATGTCTAGGATAATCTTACCAGACAAACAGACAAGCTCAAAAGCTATGTACATATGACCTTACAAGTTGATGCTTAACTGAAATGAACCCCAAAATAAGAACACAAAAAGTTTTATCTTTGTTGTTGTTGTTTTTAATGTAATTATACTGTGCTATGTATTTTTTTTTGTTTGTTTTGTATGTTCTTCCTCCATAGTATAACCCCTGTTCTCACTGTATTGATTCTGGTTTCCTGCATCTTTAAATGTGTTTAGTGGCATGTAGTTTAAAGCTACCAGACCCACTGACTACTAGGGGAAACGGTTATGTTCCACTCAACAGCACCTGCATATATCTTTTTTCCTTAGAGTTGAGAGAGTATGATCAATGAGATACAAAATATTTTCTTAATGATAGGAGTATGTTAATATAGTACCTTGTGTTAAGGAGTTTGAGATGAGGAGATTATTTACAGGACCAATTATAATGACAAGGGTGCTTTGAAAATGGAGTCAGAGGTTCAAAGTCAGAAGAAAAGAGAGAACTGAGAAAAGAGATTATGCTTTCTCATTGCTGCAGATTTGAAAGAAGAGGATTCTGGTTAGAAAAGCAGATGGCCTCTAGAAACTAGAAGGTAATTTCTAGCATATAACATCCTCCAAGAATGAAACTGCTAACACATGGATTTCAGCTTAATCAGATTTATTTTGGACTTTTAGTCTTTGTACCTATAAGATACTATGTTTGTGTAATTTTAGACACTGAATTTGAGGTAATTTGAAGTCAATATAGCTGGTTTCTTGGCTTGGAAGCTTGTCATTATGCTTATTTTCTGCCTTTAATTGTATTTAATTAGGCACTGCATAAACAAAAATCACTGTGCAAAGAAAGGCTTGTATCAAGAAAATGTGGTATATATACACAATGGAATTTTACTCATCATTAGAAAGAATGATATATTACCAATTGTTAAAAAAAAAAAAAAATCAGCCAGTCGTTAGTGGCTCACACCTGTAATCCTAGCTACTCAGGAGGCTGAGATCTGAGGATCTCGGTTCAAAGCCAGCCCGAGTAGGAAAGACTGTGAGATTCCTATCTCTAATAAACCACCAGAAAACCAGAAGTGGCACTGTAGCTCAAGGGGTAGAGTGCTTGTCTTGAGCTGAAGACCTGAGGGACAGCGCTCAGGCCCAGAGTTCAAGCCCCACAACCAACAAAAATAAATAAATAAAATAAAAGGCCTGGAAACAACTTACATGAGGTGAAGTATGTCAGGCCCACACAGACAAAGGATGCATATTTTCTCTTGTATGGGGAAGCTAGCTTTAGCTTATAAACTTGTAAGTAAATTTTTGGTTGGCATGCATGTGTATACAAATGTATTAAATGAATAGGGTAGATTCAAGGGAGATCTCAAACAGTCTAATTCCTTAGAAGGTCTAAACCAGAGTTCAACAAAATAAATACCAAAAAGCTTGTACTTGAAAATGGTAGGGTAGGATCAAGAGGAAAGGAGTAGACAGAAGATTAGGAGAAGAGAGGAGAAAACAATCAAGAATTCAGTGTAGTTGTGGAGGTGGGAGGGAAGGGATGGAAGGGGAAAACAAAGGAGGAGTTAACAACGCTCAATAGGAAATGTAATCATTACCTTGCTCATGTAAGTGTAACCCCTCTGTACAATACTTTTACAATAAAAAACATACAAAAAATACTGGGACATAAAAAAAAATTCAGTGTACAACCAGGTGCTAGTGGCTCACCCCTATAATCCTAGATACTCAAGAGGCTTAGATCTGAGGATTGTGGTTCAAAGCCAGCCCAGGCAGGAAAGTCCATGAGACTTTTATCTCCAATTAACCATCAGAAAACGGAAGTGGTTCTGTGGCTCAAGTGGTAGAACACTAGCCTTGAGATGAAGAGCTTAGGGACATCATCCAGGCCCAGAGTTCAAGCCCCATGACGGACAAAAAATTAAAAAAAAAAAAAAAGAATTCAGTGTATGTCCTATAAAATGAGGATGGGAAGGATGGGTGAGACTATCAACAGAGTGACATTAATAAAGGTACATTGTATTCCTAAACTGTGATAAATGGCAAGTACTTTGTACAACTACTTAAAGATAGTAATAAAGAAATTTTAATGAAGTAAAAAAAACAGTAGTGGTTATTATGCCCTTCTTGTTCAGTTTTTCTTTTTTGAGATATAGTCCTTAGTTTTATATCCAGTCTGTGCTAAGCCATGATCTATCTTTTCATAGTTCTATCATAGTTGTGATGTAGGAATGTGCTACCACTCACGTGTCTTATTTTGTTGAGCTGGGCTATCATTAAAATTTTCCCTGGAGAATCCTAGAAACAGAGTCTTCCTAATCTCTCTCTCCAAAGTTGCTAGGATTATATGTGTGAGCCACCAGAGCCCAACCAGGCCATTTGGTATTGAAGAATTATCTTTCTCTAGAAACATAACTAGCCTGTGTTCTTTATAAAATACATGAGTAAATTTCATGTTTTAACACTAAAAACAAATTAAAACCATGGAAAATTTTCTATTAGATTAATATATGTGATAAATTGAAAATGTAATGATAGATTGACTGTTTTTCCTTTTTTTAATGGATTAATTTAAAAATAATGATAGGAACTTAAATACGAATATTTCATTATTTTCTGAGTGCCTGATTAAGTCATGGATTCATTAAAGATTTATGAGTTCTGTTATGTTAGTATTCATATTTCAAATTTATTTCAAGGCTTTGTATCTACTTGAATTTCTTCAGTATAATTTTATAAATTTTAAGATCTGAAATTTTAAAATATAAATCATAATTATAAACTTAATTGATTTAAGTTTATAATTATAGATATTATAATTTATAGATATTATAATTTATAGATATTAGTTATTCACCAGCTCTAGAGCTTTGAAATAAATAATGTTAAATTTTCTCTATGTATTTATTGCTTTATTGTTACATTTTCCCCAGGAGAAATATTAATGAAAGATGGGGCTTACAGTATGCATACAATTCTAAATTGCATACTGTAAATTTCTATTTTATATGTGGTTAATTATTCTTGATGCAATTTGGAAATCATTTGAAATAAATTGCTAAAATGTGTGGAATTTTTACTCAAGTTTGACAACACAGAAAACGTAAGTTCATATAATTTGTTGATTTCAGAACATAACTGTAAAGCTATATTGGAAAATATTTATTTGAACACTGACTGAAAGAGCATGAAATGACCTATAAGTTCTTTTTCTTTTATTGTTTTGCTTTCTTTTCCTTTCTTTTCTTTTTCTTTCTTTCTTTTTTTTTTTTTTTTTGACTCAGGCTCTTTTTTTGATTGAGACTCTTTGTGCTCTACTACTGAGCCACAGCACCACTTCTGGTTTTTGAGTGGTTAATTGGAGATAAGAGTCTCACTGCGACTTTTTTGCCTAGTTAGGCTTTGAACCATGATCTTGAGCTCTCATTCACCTGAGTAGCTAGGATTACAGGCATGAGCTACCAGTGCCTGGCAATGTTGAATAACTTTTAATCATTCATTAGAAATCTCATTCCCCTCACCCTCCAAGAATTTGAAACACAGAGTTTCTTTTGCAGAAGTCAGAGCTCTTAAACATTTAAGACTGGATCATTTAATAACAGAGGTGGTTATTGATTGACTGAATTCTGCTTCTCCTTCATTAGGATCCTTATTTCCTTTGTTTCTATTGCTGTTTTGTTAGTAATGTGTTTCTGAAACCTTTTTCTTTCTCCTGAGGCAAGGCTGTCTCCATGTGAGTGACTTCCTTGATCCTCCTATCTCTTGGATCCTGGCACAACCCCTTCATCTCTGATGGGCAGATTTAAAAGACACTGTCAAGGCCACTAGTCCCCAATGCTGTCAAACTGTCCTTAAACTCTCAACCTTAAAACTAAATCCAGAAAAAATAAAAAGGTGTTCTTTGCTATTAGGTAAGCTAGAAATAATATTTTCCTTGTGAAATATTTAAGTCCATTGCTCTAAAAATAGCCTAAATGTGCTCAAAATGTGTTTTCACAACAATAGTTATGATGTAAATTTTTAAAATTTATTTTGAATTATTTTTGAAGCTTTAATTAGTAAATAAAAGGTATAATCTTATGTCATATATGATGTTTTTGTATACAATTGTAATTGCTAGTACTTTATAGTAACCTATTCTTTATGTTTCATAGTTGCCTTTGTTTTGTATCTTTTCTAGCACAACCCCAAAATTAAACATATATTGAAGTGAATCAGGAACAGTTAATTGCAAAAAGCCAAGTAAACACAGCCTGAACAGAGAAATCAAATATGAAGGTAAAAAAATGAGAAAAATATATGACATTAAGTTGTATTTAAGCATAAAATGACTGAAAAAATGCATAACCTGACAAGATAAATTATTTAGAAGCACATAGATATATGGTGTTCCTCCTTCCCAAGAATATATTAGGACTGTGTTTAGAATGCAATGGAATAAGAAGTGACAAACACACCAAGTGTAAAGTTATACCTTACAAAGTCTTACAAAATATCCTTATTCAATCAACATAGCAAACATGACTAGGTGCGACTATTATAATTCTGGAAATTAGCACAAGTAATCCCTCGTAGTCAATCGAATCTTAATTTAGGCAGCTAGTTGTTGAAGGTATCATATTCGAGCAACTGACTTCCCAAATCCATGTATTTGCTGAATTATGTATGCATTACAATCGTATTTTATTGATTAACCACTACCAATTTTAAAAGTCATGTTGACTTTTCTTAATACCTCAAAGCATTTCTCAATTTGAATTACACTTAGTAAACAGCAGTTGATTACCAGGTTACTGAACACCTTTTAAGCTTAGGGTCATGAGTAACAAGCTCAAATGAACTATGTACTGACTGTAACATTGACTGAGATATTGCTATGATTGAATTGTTTTCTGAATTTAACTGAATAGTGTTTCTCCTGCCAAAATCATACACATTCCTTTGTTCACATTAACAATTCTTCTTATCTCAAGATCTCATGTAACCAAGGCACTGGTGACTCACTCCTGTAATCCTAGCTACTCAGGAGGCTGAGATCTAAGGATTTTGGTTCAAAGCCAGCCGGGCAAGAAAGCCTGTGGGACTCTTATTTCCAATTAACCACCAGAAAACTGGAAGTGGTATGATGGATCAAACGGCAGAGTGCTTGACTTGAGTTGAAGAGCTGAGGAACAGCACCCACTCCCAGAGTTCAAGCTCAACGACAGACCAAAAAAAAAAAAAAAAAAGATCTCCAAGTATTCCAGAAATTCCAAGCGTTCCCACAAGATCACAAAGGCTCCCAAGTTCCCAAAGATTCACTAGTAGAAAATAATTCTGACATTCTCGAGGGCAGTGAAGGAATTTCTCTTTAGATTTTCTGTGTGTTTACCATTACTGTAGGTAAACTTAAAAGAAAGTGTCTACTCTTCAACAATATTGTTCATAAGAATGTCTGCATGTGTTTGCATATGGCATTAGAATCCATTTTGATTTCACAAACGATAAGCATTTAATCATAGAATTGCTAGGTACACAGTTAAAGGGAAATTTTCAGTGTTTTAAAGAATCATTTATTGTTTTGTTAAAACACCAAGTTTTCTTAAAATTAGTATAGTTTTCTACCTTGTTGAGTTGGACTGCTACTTAAACCTCCACAATACTAACTGCATATACTTTTTATCTCATAATTTTCTGTACACTTTGTTCTACTTCCTCATAAAAAATAGAAGAACTGTTTCTTTCATTGCTGCCTCCTTCCAGGATGACAGGCATCTCCTCCTAGACAACATGTCTAATTCTCACATGTTATGAAGCCAATGGGTATTAAAAAATAGGATGAAGAAATTTATCCAGCAGCCTTCAGACAAATGTGTCAGAATTAGGCATAGACGGAAGAAAAACCATAGCTACTGAGAACATGGGTATTCACAATACGATGCAAAGAAGAATCAAGGACCACAATGTGTTCTCCTCCTTTGATAATCAAGCAATAAGAAAACCAAGTAAGTATGCCGAATGGCTTCTGGAAGTTCCTGGTCCCAGTGTGGAGGAACTGGAAGTGGTCGCAATGCACAACACATCATGCTGCGTAGGGGAAGCGGTTGTGTGCTGCTTCTGACTGGTTTGCAAGAGATTATGAAAAACTATTCCCACCAAAAGGTTTGTTTTTTATTTTTTTATTGTAAAAATACCGTACAGAGGGGTTACAAGTACATGGGCAAGGTAATGAGTACATTTCTTATCAAGCATTGTTGCCTCCTCCTTTGTTTCCCCTTCCCATCCCTTCCCATCTTCCCCATCCCCATTCCCCCCACTCCCGGCCAAAGTTGTGAAGTTCGTTTTTCAACATAACGACTTGCACATCTCATTGTTGCAATGGGTCCACCTGTATTCCTACTGCTACCTGGACTGGCTTTAAACCTCAATCCTCAGATCTCGGCTTCTTGAGTATCTAGCATTACAGGAGTGAGCCACCAATGGCCAGTAAAAGCTTTTTTGAAAATATTTATTATTATTATTATTATATTAAATATGTAAATCTATACATTTTGAAGAAATTTAATTCTAAATTTTTTCTTGAAAAAGATTTTTTATTGTAATTTTGATCACATCTAAATTTTATCTTGGTTCAACATTCCTGGGAAATTTTCATTGGATTGGTAGTCTTTTTCAAAAATTTTTATCAGGGCTAGAAAGGTGACTCAGTGGTAGAGCGCTTGCCTTGCATGCATGAGGCCCTGGGTTGGATTCCTCAGCACCACATAAGCAAAAAAAAAAAAAAGTCAGAAGTGGTGCCGTGGCTCAAGTGGTAGAGCGCTAGCTTTGAGCTGAAGAGCTGAGGGACAGTGCCCAGGCCCAGAGTTCAGGCCCCACGACCGGACCCCCCCAAAAAAAATTATCAAACATGATCAATGACAATTTCTAGCATATATATATTTGTTGCAATAAGTCAATTAAATATTATGGACATGAATAAATAAATGTCATTTCACTTCATATAAATGGATGCAAATTTATGACAATTAAAGAACCAGGAAGATATATCTCACATTTAAAAATCTGCATTTATATAACTAAGAAATAAAACAAGAAGTGTTGTATGTTACTTTATAGAATTCAATTTAAGCAAGACGTTAAGAACTTGTCATGATCTCATTGTATTTTTTTTTCATGTGTCCTTCTGGATTTTGAAATGAGGGAAGTCTTCCATAACTCATATAGACGAGCTCCAGTATCTAGAACGAAATGTAACTTTTTCCTAGCATGATGTTTGAAATACATTGTTGTGCCTTTTTAAAAAAATTGTGAAACTACCATACAGAGGAGTTACAATTACATGGACAAGATAATGAGTACATTTCTTATCAAAGATTATTGCCTCCTCCTTTGTTTCCCCTTCCCATCTCCCCCTCCTGCTCAGTTCCCCCCCCCCCCCAAGCTGTAAACTTTGTTTTTTGACATAACTACTTATACATCTCATTTTTGCAATTGGTCCACCTATATCTCTATTTAAACGATTTGTTTTATCCCTTCCCCTCCACAAATTATACCAACATCAAATACAGTGAAAGCAGGGGTTATATCATGGGGGAGGGACATACAAAACAAAAAAAATCATCTCTTAAATATGCTAGAAACAATCACATGAAAGAAAAAAAAAGCATTTGAATACTTATCTTAAGGTTCATTTCCCTAACATCAACTTATCTAACCTTTTCTGCTTGTCTCAGACATATACTAGTTATTGCAAATAAGGGAAACGGTGGGGCCTATGTTTCTTTGGGCCTGGCTTACTTCACTTAATTTAAAATTTTCCAAGTCTTTCCATTTCTTAACAAATGGGGCAATGTCATTCTTTCTGGTAGAGGCATAGAGTTCCATTGTGCTTTTTGTGCCTTTCAGAGATGGAGAAAAGTTTTTGTACAAAGAAACTTTTTAGAAAACCATATTGGCAATTTCGGTGCTTTTCAATGTGTGTGGAATGTATTTCCTAAAGAACAAATATAAAACAATATAGAAAAAGGAATAATAGCAAGCATGTTGAAATTAGAGAACCATTCATCTTGTCAATGAAGAATTTCCAATAATTAGAAACCATCCTCTAGAAATGGGAGCAGAAATGGAGGTGTTTTGAGAGGGAAAACACTAACAGATTTAATAATTATTACTTGACTAAAAATACATTTTTAATGAGACTTGACTATAAAGGCACGATTAGAAGGAATGAGTATCAATTATATAATTCCAAATGGATAAAATCTGATCATTCCTTTTCAGATTCTCTGTGTCAAAGTCAAATGTCTCTGAGGTCCTAAAGGAAACTTATTTTGTGATTCCAACAGGCACACAGATTCTCCTATCGGCGAGATGATCGTGTCAAAGTAAATACTTCCCTTTTTGACAGAAGCAGATGAACTGGTGACTATGGAGAGGCACTCAGCCAGGCAGATTGACTGAGACCATGTAATCAATGTCAGGGCCAACTTGTGTTCAGTTCACAGTTGTCAAAGGGGAACTCCATAATCTGAGCTGTTTGGTTTATGGATTACCTCAAAGAAATTTTTATTCAAAAATTCCCATAGCCGCTGCCCGTAATGAGAATCACAGTTGATGGAGTTAACAATGATAGATGCCATAGGGTCCCTTTAAAGAAGTGTCATTAAACAGAAACAATGAAATACTTTTCGGTGGGAAGGTAGTTCCTCTCTCAGTTGACAATTGAGGTCTGGAGTAATTGTGATCATATTTCAAATGGAATGGTTTATTTGGAACCATAAACTAATTCAATGAAAAAGTTTATTTCAGATATATGTTTGGTTTGCACGAGAACATTTGTCATCTTGCACTGTGACTTTATAAATTACTGGTAATAAATACCTCCTCTCTCAAGCACTGCCATGCTAAGCCCAAACATCATGTCTTTTTAGGTGTGTGTTGTTATGTCAATGTAATTAAAATTGCTTTTAGTGTGAATATTCAGAAGAAGAAGAAGGTTTACCAAATATTTCCAGTAGGAAACTAAAGTTATCTTTGCAAAACAAGTAATTTTATAAATAAACTTTGTACAACAATTAGAATACAATGTATACATAATATTTTGTCACAAAATGTATTTGTTTTAATGAGACCTGGCTCCAATTTATATGCCCCATAAATGATAACATTAATATAAATTATTATATGTTTTCATTTTACAATATTATACAAGGAGAAAATCAGTCACAAATTGCAGAATGTGTTGGGCAACTGCAAAAGCCTATGCTAGGATTTGAATAAGCTCAAGAAGAGTGTGCCTTTTTTCTGTTATTTAGGAAAATAAGATATTAATGTCAGGCTAAGCTACATAATATTACTCTCTATCCAGTCCATACTTGTTGTATATTCATATATAATATTGGTATAATATATGTATATAATATATAATATATACATATATGTATATACAGTATATGTATTATATATATAAAATATATACATATAATATATGTATATATAATCTATACATCTGAATCTTAGATACAGATGTATATATATATATGTATATATAATCTATACATCTGAATCTTAGATACAGATGTATATATATAATATTTTTATATATATACATCTGTATCTAAGATTCAGATGTATAGATTATATATATCTGTATCTATATATATCTGTATATATATCTATATCTATATATGTATAGATTATATATATATCTGTATCTATATATATCTGTATATATATATCTATATATGTATAGATATATATATCTGTATCTAATATATAGTACACATGCGTATGAAACAAACAGAATAATGTACATAATGAAGATCGTGCTGTGTAATATAATCTTTCAAAATGTTACTGGGTTATGTATATTTAATATCTAAAAAGAAAAATAATTACATATAGGATATCTGGTTTGGGAGTCAGGAATAATGAATAAATAAGAAGTAAAAAAGCCAAATATAATTATTTAGAATTCTCTACCCTGGGAAAGAAAGCAAATCCTAATTTTTTAACTTGTTTCAGAAGGAAATGATTAATACTATCCTGCAATATATAAGAGGGTTGTGGTAAATCTTACTACTTTACAATGCACTTCCTCATATAAGTCTTAGGTAACATGCTCATGACAATTGTCTGGGAACTATCCTGATTTTAACCAAGTAGTAGCACTGATAACAGTTTTTGAAAAAGATCACAACATTAAAAACTAATGTCATTACTATTCACTTACACCTATTACATTTGGAAAAAGAAATAGGCAGAATTTTCCCATGGTTTTTATCAGCACCTAGTCATTGTACAATGAGGGAAGCATCACTGGGATATTTCCTTTACAATATGTAATATAATAAACTGATCATATTATACACTCTATTATTGTGTGCTACCTTACAAACCTTCTTTGGTGTTTCTCACATATCTCTAAGTGGCTTTTATTATAACATTTTCATAATGCATACAATGCACATTATATTCTATCATGGATAGTGGATTACCCTCCTCTTAGTCTTCCATTTAGGTTCATGTCCAAATTTTCTTTAGATCTAGTTTCCAATTATGAGAGAAAATGTGTTTGTAATTATGAGTCTGTTTTATTCTGTTTAACGTGACAATAACATGTCATGTCATATGAAACATTGTGAATGGTTACATTAGAAAAATATTAAATAACTTAAATAATCAACAGAAGTAAGGAGAAAAGTATCAAACTTCAAGAAAGGCAAAAATAAAAGCTCATAGAATATATATTGTATTTGTAACTTAAAATAAATTCCTACTAAAGTAAGAATGAGTAACAAAAATTATAAAATAATAAAATGTGTTATTTGAAAACTATCACTATTTAATAGATATCCATTTGAAACATCCACAACTATTTCTTTTTTTTTGAGGTCCGGTCATGGGGCCTGAACTCTGGGCCTGGTCGCTGCCCCTCAGCTCTTCAGCTCAAGGCTAGCACGCTACCACTTGAGCCATAGCACCACTTCCGGCTTTATTTTTTCTGCTTATGTGGTGCTGAGGAATTGAACCCAGGGCGTCAGGCATGCAAGGCAAGTGCTCTACCACTGAGCCACCTTCTCAGCCACATCCACAACTATTTCTGAAGATACTACACTATAACATAGGTTGGAATTACACTTTTGTAATTTGTTGATAAAAATAAACATTAGTATATTAATTCAAATAAAATACCTTTTATATTTGTTCATAGAAGGTAAAATTGAAATTATGTCAATAAAGATGATTCAGACATTAGGAAGATTCAAGCAAATTCACAATATTTAAACACTGTACGAGAAGAATACATCAAGTTATCACAACTGCAGGAATAGTAATAAAGAATATGAAAAATTAAGGCAAACTTTGATAAATGTATACATAATGTGGAAAAATACATTTAAAACTGAAGAATGAAAATATTCAATGTGACAAAAATGTTTTCATAAGAAAATTATTCAATATAGGAGGAATTTCTTTTTCCATAGTGTTGTTGTTGTTATTATTAGGAGTGTTAGTATTAGTATTTTGTGGTCCTGGGGCTTGAATTCAGGTCTTGGAACCTGTTACTGAGCCTCTTTGTGCTCAAAGCTAGGGCTCTACCAGTTGATCTACAGCAGCATCTCCAGCTTTTCCTGAGTAGGTTATTGTAGATAAGATTTTCATGGACTTACTTACCTTAGTGGCTTTGAACTATGATCCTCAGATCTCAGCCTCCTGGGTAGTTAGTTTTACAAGTGTGAGCCACTGCTGCCAGGCTAAACTTAACATTTAAAATTGGTAGACATATGTGTGTGTGTGTGTGTGTGTGTGTGTGTGTGTGTGTATCTGTATATATACCAATACATACATACATATATATATATATATATATATATATATCTTGTCTTAATTTATAATTTTAACATTATCACTATGGAGTTTACAGAAAAAGTCATTGTATATTTGCTTTCAATTATCAGAAAAGATTCTAAATTTATTTGGCAACTTTATGATACAAAATGCAATAGACAGCCGAGCATCAGTGGCTCACGCCTGTAATGCTAGCTACTGAGATCTGAAGATCACAGTGTAAAGCCAGCCTGGGCAGTGAAATCTGTAAAACTCTTATCTCCAATAAACCACCAGAAAACAGGAAGTGGTGCTGTGGCTCAAGTGGTAGAGTACTAGCCTTGAGTTGAAGAGCTGAGGATCAGTGCCCAGGCCCAGAGTTGAAGTCCCACCACTGTCCAAAAAAAAAAAAAAAAAAAAGAAAAAGAAAAAAGAAAAAAAGATAAAGAAATACAGTTGATAGGTAGCTAGCTTATTATTCCTCCAGCCATTTTTTGGCTTCACTTAATTTTTGGGCAGGGTCTCACACTTTTTGCCTAGAAGTACTCCATCCTTCCCCCATGATCCTCTAACATATGATTATCTGAGTAAATAGGTATGTACTAAATGTATAAAGTGTTGAGATGGGTCCCAATCTCTGCCTCCAAATCTCTGAGATTTTCAAGGTGCACCACCATGTCCAGCCCCATTAATTGCTTCTTAAAAGGAAATGAAATTTAAGATCGTCTTAATAGATATTAAAACATATACCAATATTTCAATTGGTACTGGGGAAAGGAATTAAGAGAAAATAGTCAAAAGATAAAAAAATTGAAATAGATCTATTTATGTTAATACATTTTGTTTATGTCCTTGGCAATTGCCAATGGGAAGGAAACATACGTTGATGGGGAAATGACATGCTTCCAATGGGAAGTTGAAATATAAGGGCAATATTTTTATATTATCCCCATGGGCAATTACTATGCATATTATTAGTGCACTACATAATTAACTATATAAAAGGAAAATCAATTTAAAATACATATTTAAGCAAAAAATGATTCCTTTCATTGTAACTGTATTAAACGATCACATTGTACATCTTGCAACTGTGATACATTTTGTCAATTGCTTCTCAACACAGCTGGAAATAAAATAGAGTTAGATGTGATTCTTTAAATAATCATGAAAGAGTGCTCTTTGATCCAAAACAGACTTTGGTAATGTTTCACTCTTAGCCCACACATAGTTTCCAGAATTTGATCAATTTCTCAATCTGTTAATAATATTCCTATTGCATGTTTCATACCTCTTTATGATTCTCATGATTATTTCTGTAAGTAAACACATATTACCCACTGTAATTCTCTGAATACTCCATTCCACCCCCACCCCCCACCATGGGATTTAGAGTAGAAATTTCTTCCATTTAGAGTAGAAATTTCTTCCTTCTCCAGTTATAAAATACCATGTAAATTTAACATGTGTCATGTAAGTTTAACAAGTTCTACATTGTGAAATCAGAAGCAACAACTTAGGTGCTGGTTCTAAACTTCTAGTGTACTTTACACTCTGATCTCAGATATGGTACCTTCAAAACATAAAACAATGTGTTGCGTAAACAGCAAATAGTAAAGAGTTAATTAACTTGAGATCACACAGGAGTGCAGAGGAACATGTCTGTCCTTGAAAAGATATGGCTTGAGTTAATTCTCTAGAAGTAGCAAGAATCTATATTTACAGGCATAGTTTAAACAGGATGAAGAAATTAAAGTAGGTGAAAAAAATTTGTCAGTCCTAGGATTTTATTTGTTAGTTTAAGAAGAAAAGAAAATATTCTTCATGGATATAGCTATGGAAAAATGAATTAACCATTTTTGAAATTATTATAAGAAAACTGTACATAAAAGTTAGAGCTATGAAAGAACAAAGTGGTTTCAAATGTTGAATTAGAATAAGTATTCAGCTCTTTACCCAATGATTTTGGTCATTTTAATATGAATGTATCCATAAATCTAAAAATTCATGGATTCCAGTGATTACTGATCTCTGTATTTTGTCCCTATGTATTAGGATTATATGAGTCTTAAGTGTTCATATTTTGGCTATAATCACACTAGTTAAAAAAATACTGAATATTTTATAACTACTTGTAAAAAGAATATTATTTCCTCATGTAGACACTTTTTACTGAACCTTCACTTCTACATATTTAGAAGCATTATCATTGGATACATCAAACATATAATTCAATTAAATTAATATATGATATTATGTATTTCATGGTCGATATAATTTTTCTAACATCTGTCCCATTTGAGTCTAAGCATTTACATTTTTTGTCACAAAAATAGTTATGTATTATTCTTTCCTGACTTACAAACAAAGAATGATTTTCCTCACTAGTAGTAGAAGCAACTATAGAATTTTTTTTCTTGTTTAGGAATTCATAGCCCCACACAGCTTTAATTTACATTCCAAAGCTGCACCAACAGCAAAGGTTGATCAGGAGTAAACCAATGTTTTCTTAAACTGGAAAGCACACCAAGAAAAGCATATTAGTCATGGGTGAGAAGCTTAAGAAATAAAAAAAAAATGAAAGCACCACTGAGTAAGTAAGTAGATGTTGACTAGTTGATGATCACAGTTTGATTATTTACCCAACACTGTGCTACATAACTCAGTGGTGTTTGGAAATATGTTAGCTCCTACTGCCAAAGGCAAAAACCAAAATTTTTAAAATTATTTTTACTTTAAGATAGATAAATAGATAGATAGATAGATAGAAAGATAGATAGATAGATGGAAAGATAGATAGATAGGATGTCAGGTATATATATTTTGGGGAGAATTGTGATAAATGGTAACCATAAGCATATTTTTATACAGAAAAATCACTACAATCTATAACTTACATTATTGAAATTTTATACCCACTTAACAGACTATTTCTCTATTCTTTTAGTCCAAGTCAGCTACCATTTACCTATCTTCCTCAGTGAGTTTGACTTCCATGACTGGTTTATTTCACTTTGAATTATGCCCTCACAGTCATTGATATTATGACATATGTCAGAATTTTGTCTCTGGGTGACTGAATAATATTCTATTTTATCCCCTTTTGATATAAAGTTAGTTAGTGAAAATATTGTGACTAATGTGGAGTTTGTGTTATGAAAAAAGTTTAAAAGTCCGCAGTATTTTAAACTGACACTTCTTCCTGGCTGGCAGAAAATACAGCATATTTTTCAGTTTAGCTTCCATATTTTTATTTCAAGGTATTTGGAGGAAAGGATTTAAAACTTATTAATTCATTTAAAGAAGATATTCTACTTTGCAAGTACCTAATGTGGTACATGTTCACATGCACACATACACACACAAATCCAAATTACTACATTCAAAACATATATACACACAAATTTTAAATTTTGATTGCAGATGGAAGTCTACTAAAAATAGTGTTTCATGTGCATATTTTAATGTAAGCAACTTCTTAAGTATTACAGAGAATATAATTATGTATTTTTGCTTTTTAAATTGTGTATGGACATTATTTTTTTCCAGGTACAGCAAACTGTATTTTTTTTGGTACAGCAACAAACATTTCAAAGTTTATTGAGTAATATGTATATATATATATATATATATATATATATTTTAATTTGTTGAGGTTCTCCTAGAATTTCAGCTTTAAAAATGTAATGATAAAACTTTAAATTATATTTAAATTCTGGGAATGGAACTGTGGTTATAGTTTATTACCATAATAATATTCCTTTTCTAAAATCTTCTTAATACTGGGCCAATACATTTCTAGCAATCCCTCTGCTTCTAACAGTTCTGTTGCAGGTCCTTTCTTTAAGTAAAGGACATCAGATTGTTTCTGTTGCCATCTATGTAAGTAGTGGGTTGAATGTGATAGAAGTTAGTAATCCTATTTCTGTGAGCTCCTTGCAGCTTGTTCTCAGCATTGGATACTTATAGTGCTGACATTTCAAAAGCACAGATGGTGCAGAGGAAGTCCTCAGACGTCACCAGAGGGCGGTTTTCAGATTTTTGTCACGGGTTTAGAGAGATACAACTTGGAAGAGGCAAACTTTTTCAGTAAGCTCTGTATTTGCAACTCAAAATTAGTTACCTTTCACACGACTAAAATCACAAATGTTCCACCCAAATTAGTGTACTAATTATAGTATATATTTTCTGTGATAGGAGACATTATGGGGTATTTCAATCTTTACAAAGACATTTAGATATTTTCTAAAAGAATATTTACATTTTTAACTGCTCCCAATATTCAGATTAAATAACGCTTGCATATTTATAATATTTCGGTAAGAACATATGCATTATATTTCATTATGGTTATCAGATTGTCAATTTGTCTTGTAGTTAAAAAATCTATTTCCTTTTTCCTAATTTAATGGTGAGCATGTTAATGTAAAATATTCATTGACTGTTATATGTTCCAGTTCTAAATAGAATTATTATCTTAATAGACCACCAATTGTAACTTTCAAAGAGAAGATATTAAGTGATAATTATAAAATGCAGGTAAAATTTGAATTTTTTAAAAACGCCTACAAACTGACTTTACCAGTAACAGACAAAAATAAGTCTTAAAATGCCATAAAGCAGTGTTGCATCATCTTGATGCATAGTCTCATACAGGTATTTCTGTTTTGAAGAATGTTCAATGTATGATTAATGCCAGTTCATTACCCCCCTCAAGACTTTTGCCAAAATTAATGAAAGCAGAGGTACTGTCTAGCTTTTCCAAGTGTGTGATTAGATATCTGTGGAATTTGATAGCACTGTTTTTTGCACACATTTGAAATGATTTTTCCATCCATCAATATAAAATGTTAATATATTGCTTAACCGCTTTAAGTGCCAATGTAACTTCAAGTAAAAACATTCACATTGATATTAGTAGGTTACAGGTATTAAAACCACAGGTTACTAAATTTTTCTGATAATCATTTCTGTATTGCTACATGATACTCAGTTTTCTAAGTGAAAGCAAATACATCCACGTTTATACTTTAAGTTAAAAAGGGGTTTTTTTGGTATGTTTTTTTGGTGGAGAGAGTATGGATTTACCATTTTGATAACACTCACTCACATATCCAAACATGCAGGAGGCAAAAGTGGAACAAGTAGAGGTCTCAGGTTAATCTGAAGTACATAATAACACTCTTGGCCAATCATAATAACAAACAAAATGTAAACACGTCAAATCCATATTAAAAAACAGGAAAGAACACCGAGGAAGTCTATTATTATGAGAATTTCAACCTTTCATAAAAAATCATGTTTGACATTTTAATGAGCTTACTCCATATCTCATGAAAAGCATCTACATATATAATGAACTTTTGCTTAAACACTTTTTCAATATAAATGATCTGCCCGTATTTATATGCACAATTATTTAGATGAGTATATTATCATATTATTGCATTATTTTCTGAGAAAAACTTGTTTATAACTAGCATTCTTGTACTGGATATGTAAGGTGCCTGCAGATTTCTGTTGTATTAATGAAACATTTTAAATGAATTATCTTTAGTTAAATACTTCTTACATGTCTGAAATTTTATTTACAGGGAAAATTCATAGTAGAAAAATTAAAGTTAATAGACATTTTCTATTGGGAAATATTAAAAAATAACATCGAAAATATTGCATGTAAAAATGTTCTAACTACAATATATGGACTAAAGAATGTGGATGCTCTTCAAATAGCAAAATATTTGAATTTATATAAAACTTTCTT
This sequence comes from Dipodomys spectabilis, assembly GCF_019054845.1. Taxonomy (NCBI): domain Eukaryota; kingdom Metazoa; phylum Chordata; class Mammalia; order Rodentia; family Heteromyidae; genus Dipodomys; species Dipodomys spectabilis. The sequence goes on from NW_024870752.1 coordinate 3,135,091, forward strand.
CTGCTTTTGGTAACTTTTAAAAATTTGTTTCTTGTAGGATTTTTTTTAATTGTGAAAATACTGTATAGAGAGGTTACAATTACATGGGCAAGATAATGAGTACATTTCTTATCAAGCATTGTAGCCTCCTCCTTTTTTTCCCTTTCCCATCCCTTCCCTTCGTCCCCCGTCCCCGCAATCCTCCCTGCTCCCCCTACCCCACCAAAGTTGTAAAGTTAGTTTTCGACATAATGACTTGTACATCTGATTGTTGCAATGGGTCCACCTGTATCCCTATTTAAACGATTTGTTTTTCCCCTTCCCCTCCACAAATTATACCGACATCAAATACAATGAAAGTAGGGGTTATACTGTGGGGGAGGGACATACAAAGCAGCAAAGAAATAATCTTATAAATGTGTTAAAAAACAATCGCATGAAAGAAAAAAAAAACATTTGAGTACATATCTTAGGGTTCATTTCCTAACATCACCTTATCTGATCTTTTCTGCTTGACTCAGACATATACTAGTTATTGCAAATAAGGGAAACCATAGAACCTATGTTTCTTTGAGCCTGGCTTACTTCACTTAATATAATTTTTTCCAAGTCTTTCTATTTCTTAACAAATGGGGCAATGTCATTCTTTCTGATGGAGGCATATAATTCCATTGTGTATAAAAACTACATTTTCTTGATCCATTCATCTACGAGGGGCATCTGGGTTGGTTCCATATCTTAGCTATGGTAAATAATGCTGCAATAAACATAGTTGTGGTGGTAGCGGATTTCTTTAATTCCAATGCAACATGATTTTGTTGCTTATTTTATTTTTTCATTCTCCACTTATTTTGGTTTAAAATATCTGTTTCTAGTGCAGTGACTGTTAACGAATTCATTTAATAAAGAAGTCATTTGCTAAAAAATACAAATTTCTACAGTTTAGATATTTTTTACTTTTTCAATCCATGTATTAAATTGTTATTTATAATCTTTTATCTTTCTTTTGTATTTCAGCAAATATATCATACTATTTAGGTTTTAATATACTGTTACAATACCAGACTTTTGTTAATTGAATCTACACTCTTCTTATAAAAGAACTCTATACTTTGATGGATTTGATTAAAAAAGAAAGGAACACATTCTGATTTTTCTGGTTTTTTGTTTTAATCACTTCTTAAATTATCTTTGTTATTGAACAAAGGAGTTAGCCTTTAACTAAAAATATATGAATGTACAATTTATCTTGATCATTGCCACAACTTTCAATAGTATCAACCATTTTGCCCCTCTCTTGTTCTTTACATATATAAATATACATTCATATTATTTATTAAATATTATATAACTAATATAATATGTTATATAACATAATTATATAATAAATGTATAATATAACATTACATTATTATACATATAATGTATAATATAATGCATTATATTATATAATATATAATAGAATTATATTATATTACAATTATGTTATAATGTGTAATATAATGTACAATAAATGTATAACATAACATAATATTATACATTATGTATATATATATATATATATATATATATATATATATATATATATCAGTTCCTGGAGCTTGAACTCAATGCCTGGGAGAGGTCTCTGAGACTTTTTAATATAAGCTAGTACTATATCACTTGAGCCACAGCTCTACTTTTACCTTTTTGGTGGTTATTTGGACATAAGAGTTCCAAGGATGTTTCTGGCCAGAGCTGGATTTGAACTACTTTCCTAGTATCTCAGCTTCTTGAGTAGCTACAATTACAAGTCGGAGTGAGCGATGCCCAACTGAGAGATTAGCATTTCAGGATGTCAAGCACTTCTATATTAAATATTACGTAAATGGAGAATGCAAATAAAGGATTATATTCTCACTATTGTAAGAATGTCTTATCACATCATTGAAGTTCAATATATATTGGGCACTGTGAAGTAATTTATATCTTAAATGCCAAATAGTAATTACAAAGGCTATTCTAACATGTTAAATATTTTTATTCTTAAAAATTTGGTATGTCACACTACAAATTTATGTAATTGTCTGGTTTCGAAATAATAGTAATGTGAGGTGAAATGCATACTATTTTAGAGTGAAATGTGACTTATGATTGAGAAAGGATTAGGGAACATGATTACCCTGGCTGTTGTCAATAAATCTCTAGGAATCTCGATCTCTCTTGCCATCTAAAAGGCTAATAAACTCACAAGTCAAATTATGAGAAAGGACACTCTAAGTAATTATCTTGTGAAATTTACTTCAATCTCAGGTAATGGTCTAGAAACATATAATAAAGCAATTGATTTTTTTTTAGAAGAGGGAACTGATAGATTGAATGAAAAGTTATAAACATGAATTTCAGCAACACAATTACAAGCTAATGTAATAAATCTACCTTAATAAAGATGGATTGATAAAATTGACAAGGACAATGTGTCATGTAATATAACAAAGTTGAACACAAACTCTACATGCCTCACTGTTACTTGAAACAATAAATAGGAAATGCAGCACGAAGACAATTCAAAATGGTCTACAGTGGATAACATTATAACTGAGATATGTATATTAATTTTAGAAATATTATCTTCCTATCATTTTCATTTAATAAATGACTTTTTGGTAATTCTAATTTTATTACTAGAGAAGGGGTTTTAGTTGTGCTTTGATTCCTTTTTATTACAGTAAAACAACTATTTATAAAATGAATACAATGCTTAGGTATTAATATTAAACAATATAATTTTCCTTAAAAACATATACTTAGTAAAAAATAGGAACATGAAAATGCTGAATTAAAAACTAATCATCATTTTGAATTTTGACATAATAATTAGTTTCTACCACTGTAGTTTCCAAGTAATCAGTTTGGAGTCATTGTTGCATAACTTTGTAAACAGTTGGCTGTTTAATCTTGAGTAAAATCAATCTTAAATTCTGAAGAGGAATGGAATTCTTCCTTCATACCTACTTACAGTTTAAAATAACTGACAATAGCTGCTCTTTGAGGATTAGGCAGAGAAGAATGTTGCTGAAGTCCTTGTCTTTGCTGATGTTCACTTCTAGTAAGTATACATGTACAAGTAGGTACACACTATATATTAATGAATAGCCAAGTACTGCTATTGTGTGTATTGAGTGGAAGACTCCACTCAATGACCAGCCCAAGATGTCTGAGGGGTTCTAATTAATCTGAAAACTCCCTACAGGGATCACAGGGATTACAGACATTGTCCTGTCTTACCTTACAGCAATGCTCTTGCATATTTGGTGATGATGTTGTTAATCAGCTCACTGCACTGCTCTCCCAGAAAATCTTGACTGATCTCATGAGGTCTGAGCCTCATGTTTGACAATATTAAAACGCAGTGATGTAGGAGGCTGGAAAGGTGGCTCAGTGGTAGAGTGCTTCCCTAGCATGCATGAAGTCCTGGGTTTGATTCCTCAGTTACCACATACACAGAAAAAGCCAGGACTGGCAAAAACAAAAATAAAAAGCTGCAGTGCTGTAATGGTTTAAATATTCATCATACTGTTCTTATAATTTTGTTTTTAAATTCACTCCATCTACTAGCTGGTTTTACTGTATAAAAGTGTACTGGGTTGTACTTGTATTAACTTAATCCCTTGGTTGTTTCATTTTCTCGAGTTTAAAATGGGGATGCAATATGAGAAATGTAGTTTTATACAATTTGTTATTGTATGAACTTCGTGCCGTATACCTATAAAAACTAATACATACTTGGTCTATTTGGAATGTATATTTTATATATATTATTGATCCAAGGATTCTAATGAACCATATTATTTAACTCAAGCAACAGAAAAATTTCATTAAAATGCTAGTACTTAAAAGCAAGATTAATAAGTCACTTAAATGTTTAATGGATCTGTCCTGTTGGCCAGTGTTGTGTTAAATGAAGTTTGAGTTTAAGTGAAGTAAGCCTGGCCTAAAGAAACATAGATCCCATGGTTCTCCTTATTTTCAATAACTAGTTTAAGTCTAGGACAAGCAGTGAAGTTCAAAAGCTAGTATCATATAAGAAGATGTTAAGCGAAATGAACCCCAAGACAGGAACACAAGTGGTTTTTCTTTCTTGCTATTGTTTTTAACTTACTTATAACGTACTATGTGATTTTTTTTTTTTTTGTTTCTTTGGTATGTTCCTTCCCCCATGGTCTAAACCCTGTTTGACATGGTGCCCTGTATCTTGTGTATACACTTTCCTAATTTGGGGAGGGGAAAGGAAAAAACAAAATGCTTAAATAGGGATACAGGTTGACCCATTGTAACAATGAGATATACAAGACATTATGTTGAAAATGAAGTTTACAACTTGTGGGGGACAGGGAGGGAGAAGTTGGGGAGGTGGAGAGGGAAGGGATGGTAGAAGAAAAACAAAGGAGGAGGTAACAATACTAGATAGGAAATGTACTCATCACCTTACTTATGTAACTGTATCCCCACTGCACACTACTTTTACAATAACAAATATATTTAAAAAAGAAGAAAGGAAAAAGGAGGGAGAATACTTAGACATCTTTGGAAGTTTTTGGTCACAGACGTGTATCTCCAGTATGTCTGCGATATTGTGTTCAGTTTCTATGAGTCAGGGACTTCCACAGCCTTAAATTTTGTGTAAGATTACGTAAAATCTATTGTTGGAGGAAAGGACAAAAATATATTTGTAAGGAAATAATTACTTCCTTAGATGTCTGAGAATATTAATTATTATTTGAGGACAATGGCCACTAACTATTCAGTATTATTAAATTTGGTTGTACTTGTACTCTGCCACATGAAAAGTACTTCTAGCCTTAATTTTTGCTTAATATTTGTAATACAGGATCTTGGGAACTTTTCTGCCCAGATAACTGAACCAGCAGATTTTTTTTTCTCTTGATCTCCTAAGTAGTAGGATTATTAGACATGAGCTAGGCTCATTTTCTTCAGTGTAACAAACAAGCTTTTTCGTTTCAATATAAATCTGAATTCTCTTTCAATTATCCTATAGAAATTTCCATGGAACACTAATAAATTATTTGAGAAACTGAATGTACAATATTCAGTGTCACATTATTAAACATTTACACTGGTTAATGTTGGGTGCTCTCATTATGAAAGATACACCAAATTCTCATCGCTTCTCACCATAATGCTTAGCTTCCTTTTCTTGCCTTTAAAATAATTTTCCAAATCTTTTCTTTGTCGTTCTTTTTCTAATTATATGTACTTAATATAGAGCCGATTATAATTAGATATAGCATAGATATAGTTTTGAGACAGAACTAAGATATGTAATTGAAGATTTATATGCAAATTACTATGGTTACTTAATTCATGAAATATTACTTAAATATAATACATAATATATTTACATGTTCATTCATTTGAAAATATTGTTCATTGCGAACTATAAAAATTTGAAGAACCGGGACTGGGAAGGTGGCTCAGTGGTAAAGCGCTTGCCTTGCATGCATGAGGCCCTGGGTTCGATTCCTCAGCACCACATAAGCAAAAAGAAAAAAGCCAGAAGCGGTGCTGTGGCTTAAGTGGTAAAGTGCTAGCCTTGAGCTGAAGAGTTGAGGGACAGGGCCCAGGCCCAGAGTTCAGGCCCCACGATCAGACCAAAAAAAAAAAAAATTGATGAACCGGGTGCCTGTAATCCTAGCTATTCAGGAGGCTGAGATCTGAGGATCACTGTTCAAAGGCAGCCCCGGAAGGAAAGTCCATGAGACTCTTCTCTCCAATAAACTGCTCAGAAAAAGGAAAATAGCATTGAGGTTCAAGTGGTAGAGTGCCTACCTTCAGCTGAGGAGCTGAGGACAGCTTCCAAGCCCAGAGTTCAAGCCCCATGATAGACCAAAAACAAACAAAAAAACCATGATGATAACTTTCAATTTGTTATCTTACATCTAGACATAATTGTAGACAATTCTTTTATTCCCTCTCATTATTAAGACTTTACCTTCTTTGCTAACATCATGGTCTTTGACAATATGCAAGATAGTAGCTCTCATTAGTTCCTTCTCCCAAATGCTTATGGTATTTCTTTTTACTTCAGGCTAATTTCTTGGGTATAGCAATGATTTGGAGAATGAACAAAGATTCTTTCTAGGCATATAAAAAATTAAATCTTAGTTGAGAGACTTGCTCTCAAAATCACCAAGCAATTTAATTTGGCTGTTCTATCTCAGAAATATTTTGTCTATTTCCTATGGAAATTTTGAGATTCAAATAAGTTATCATGTGAAGCATCTATATAGTTTAATTTATAATGGGTTCTAATAGATGCAATTAGCTCTTGGTACATCAAGTATGTTCCTACTGTTTGCTACATTAGACTATGTGATGATTACCAGAAAGATAATTTTATTTACAGCAGCAATGTTTGTTTCATGAATTGTATGCTCACATTCTATGTGGTTGTAATAAACACTTCAGCTTTCTAACAATGTTTAAATTAAAATTACAGAGAAAATAATTATACTAGTCAATTTATTCACTGGATAGCAAGCATTATTTATTTAACTCTTCTATCAATATGGTTTGCTCTGTCTATCATCTCATGTATTCAGTGATGTTTACATATATATGTAATTAGTTGCGCAGAGTTTTTTGTGATATATGCATATAATGTATTTTGATCAATTTCACTCTTTTATTATTGCTTTTCATCCTACTCCTCCCTTTGAAAATACTTTAATATTCTACTTTCATACATGTGTATGAAGTAACTCAAAGATGTTTGCCTCCCTAACAATAACCTTTCATCACCTTACTGCTGTTGGTTTTGTCACATAGCCCATTTCTCCATTAAATTCAGTTGCTGGGAATAGATTACTACTTTTGTCTATAGTACCAGTAATAAGAACATCCATTCATCACTATGTACCCAAAAGTCATTTTTATACAAATATGTAAGGAGACATGTTGATGTGCCGTAGGTGTATTTAGTCAAACAGTCAAAACTAAATTGAATTTTAAATGCATTATATTACACTTATACAATATATTATTTCATATTTGAAATAAAATACAATATTATTTCATGAAATGACACAATTATAAATATCCCCAATGATAAATATCCCCAAGTAAATGAAAAGAAGAAACATTAGATTATTTACTCATATAAAGTCCATAAGTTCAAAAACAAGATAAAAAAACAAGTGTTTGTTTGTTTGTTGTTGCCAGGGGAGAGAAATCAGGTTATACTTTGTTACTTTTCTTAGGTTTTCTGGTGAATACAGATTTCTCTTAACTTTTAGGATGTCTGAGGTTTTGCTATAAGATTTGTTCATCCTTATTTATATTTTTATACTACTTGAGTTTTAAAAAGTAAATATTAGACCAGCATCAGTGGCTCAACCCTAGCTCAAATCTGAGGATAGAAGTATAAAGCCAGCCTAGGCAGGAAAGTCCATGAAACTCTTTATCTCCAATTAACCACACACACGCACACACAAAGCAAAAACAGAAGTAGAGCTGTCCTTAAGAAGTATACCGTTAACCTTGAACAAAAATAGTAGTTCAAGAACAGCATTCAGGCCCACAAACTACATACACACACACACACACACACACACACACACACACACACACACACACACACAGAGTATAATATAGGTTTGTTATTGTAAATTGTTAAATTTTGTTTAAAATTATATGCCTCTGATGTACTTTTAAAATATTTCATAAAGTTTAATGACTTATTTATTGGCATCTTGAATATGTTAATGGAAGTTGTTTCCATGCAAGTTATAGAAATAACAATTATTTTATTTTTGGTAAATTATTTCACCATTACAGCAGTAGTGCAAAGTATATGACATCTTTCCAAAGTACTCTATTTCACCATGTAAAAGATGCCCATGGACAGTATTGCTATTACCTGAAATATGCATTTCTGATTAAGTAACTTATAGCCAAAAGAGCTTCCTGAAAATAAAGGTACTTATAATTAATCTTTGTAGTGTGTGTATGTGTGTGTGTGTGTGTGTGTGTGTGTGTGTGTGTGTGTGTTTTCACGTGCACATGCACACCTCACACTGGTCCTTGTGCTTGAACTCAGGAGCAGCAGGTTTTCCTTAAGTTTTTTGTTTTTTCTTTTTTCTCAAGTACAGCTCTTTACCACTCCAGCCACATTTCACTTCTGGCTTTTTGATGGCTAATTGGGGGTAAGAATCTCAGAGACTCCTCTGCTAGGATTAGCTTCAAACTCTAATCCTCAGATCTCAGATTCCAGAGAAGTAAGGTTAACCTGCATGAGCCAGTGATGCATGGCTGTTTTTAAAAGTAGTATTTGGAAATGCTTACTAATTAATATATATGTAATTTATTTAGAATCTCAAATTAAACTTAGTTTATATTTGTTTTAAAAGATAATTTGGGCCGGGCGCTGGTGGCTCACGCCTGTAATCCTAGCTACTCAGGAGGCTGAGATCTGAGGATCTCGGTTCAAAGCCAGCCCGGGCAGGAGAGACCGTGAGACTCCTATCTCCAATAAACCACCAGAAAACCGGAAGTGGCGCTGTAGCTCAAGTGGTAGAGCACTCGCCTTGAGCTGAAGAACTGAGGGACAGCTCCCAGGCCCAGAGTTCAAGCCCCACGACCGACAAAAAAAAAAAAAAAAAAAGATAATTTGTATGAAGTGACAATTCTAATATTTAAAAATGTTTTTCTATGGAATATTAAGAGACAAATGTTAACAAATAGAGAGGCTTTATGTTAGCATCATAGCTACAAATAACTAATAAAAACATTTCACGTTTAATTTGGAATACTTAAATAAGAATTTCATTAGCTCAGAATTTGGGGAAGATAAGTAGAAATCATTGGATAATGAACACTGCAGTGGTAATAGTGCTTAATTTAAAGGCTAGATTTCTGGGGTGAGGTGAGGTGGGGTGGAGTAGGAAAGCTAGAGAAGATGAGGGAACAAGTAACACTCCCCAAAAAGAAATGTACTCATTACCTTACTCATCTAAATGTAACCCCTCTGTGCAATCAAATTAAATTACAATAAAATTAAAAAAATAAAAACACCAGATTTTGCCAGCAATTCATAATAAGTCAAAATTCTATACCCACTGTATTACTATTCTTTATATCATTTGTTCCATACTTAAATACTATTTTTAAATTACTAGCAGTCTATTAAAAACATAATACTTCTCAGATGTTAGATCTTTGAAAAGGTTCAGTGTTTTAAAATATGATGGCTTGTATATACATTTGTCTAATTTGGGGAGGGGAAGGGTAATAACAAAATGCTGAAATAAGAACAGAGGATGACCCATTGCAATAATGCGACTCACAAAAACTTTGCAGCTGGAGGGGGAGAAGTGGGGAAGGGAAGGGATGGTAGGAAAAAAAAACAAAAGAGAGAGTAACAATGCTCAATAGGAAATGTACTCATTACATTACTCATGTAACTGTAACCCTCTGTACAGCCTCTTCATAACAAAATAAAAAAAATATGTTGGCATATTTATGGAGCATATTCATTAAATCTGACATAGATCGAGATGTGTAAAATAAAAAGCATATTAAAAAGAAAATAAAAACTTTATGCTTAAATAAGAAAGAACAAGACATTAGAGTATGAGATGGTCTAATTTATGCCCTCCTGCTACAGCATACAAATCCTTCTTCTCTTTTGTGTAGCATTCTGATCATTTAATGTATGGTTTTAATCATTCAATTTTGCTCTTTTGTTAAAACTCAATTTTATTTTATTTTTATTAATAAAATATCAAATATAAAGCATATGTCTGTTCCGCAGTATCAGAGAAAATGACAAAGCACTGAACTTCATAAACACAAGTTAAATGACATGAATTAATTAGAAGTTATCAAAGAAAATAAGTATATTCAAGTAAATATAAATTTATACTGAAGATTGTTTAGTACTGTTATTAGAATTTTTTTCTTGGTAACAAAAGATGTAGAGTACTAAATAAATTGATATATCCAAGAAAGTTTAACTATCTTAAAAATTACTGGAAATTATATATTTATAAATTATATTATACATACTATATATATACATAGATAATCGATATACACATATATGTGTGCAGAGAAAGAGAGACTTTTTGTTTTTTGGTCGGTGGTGGGGCTTGAACTCTGGGCTTGGGCGTTGTCCCTGTGCTCTTCAGCTCAAGGCAAGTGGTCTACCACTTGAGTCACAGCACCACTTCCAGTTTTCTAGTGGTTTATCGGAGATAAGAGTCTCACGGACTCCTGCCCAAGCTGGCTTTGAACCGTGATCCTCAGATCTCAGCCTCTTGAGTAGCTAGGATTACAGGCGTGAGCCACTGGCGCCCGGTGAGAGAGATTTTTTTTTTAAGATTGCAAAAGCAAGATTAAAATTTCCATGCATCTATGTTTGGGAATTTTAGCTCTTAAAAACTGTTACACTGCTGGGCACCGGTGGCTCATGCCTATAATTCTTCCTACTCAGGAAGCTGAGATCTGAGGATAGCAGTTCAAAGCCAGCCTGGGCAGGAAAGTGCATGAGACCCTTACTTTCAATTAACCACCTGGAAACTGGAAGTGGTGCGTGGCTCAAATGGTAGAGTGTTCGCCTTGAGGGGAAGAGCTTAGGGACAGATCTTAGACCCAGAGTTCAAGCCGGGCAACTAAAACACAACACAACAAAGCAAAACCTGTTACACTGATATTAAACTGGAGTTCCATTGTCTGAATCCTTCAGGAATTCATTTTTCCTACCTTTTATAAATCAAGATGAAATACATCCTAAATATAAGGTAACATACTCTTCAAACAACTTATTTTGAAGTTCACCTACTTAGAATTTAAACTGAAATAACTGATGATAAAAAAGAAGTTATGGTCAGTTTGGCAAATTAAATTGACGTATTTGTTTATTGACAAAATAAATGCCCTTATGTAACAACCATTAACAGCATACATTATCATCAATCAGAAGAGATTTTTTAATGAATAAATATCTCTATTTTATTGTATTCCATTAAGAACCATCATATTTGGTAGGATGGAGAATATATGAAGTACTGTAATTCTACATGGTAATTCTACGTGTAATTCTACATGGTAGATGAAAAGTAACATTGAGCTTTAATATATAAATTTAAAATTCAAGTAACAGAATTAAAGAAAAAAATCCTAGATGCATTCCCTATTAGAATTAAGGACTTTTTTAATTAAATAAGAAAATTGTATGTGTTCCTTTTTTCATAGAGTGATGTGAAGAGCATATATGTATTTATAGTCATGCCATCGATTCATGAAGTTAACAGATATTGAAGATAATTGGGTATATTTACAACTTGCTCAGGGCTTCTATAGTGATATTTTTACAAACCATAATGCTGGCAATATAAATTCCGAGTATGCTTACATAAAGACTTAAAATTCAAAATTTACGGGAGGAAAGAAAATTATTTTATAGTCAAAATTTAAATATGTTAAGCTATATATATGTATTATAACAGAAATGTATGGTTGTCTACTGATATTAAAAGTTTGCTTACCTAAATAAGTCATTAAAAATATTATAAAGTTGTATCAAGAACTAATTCAATACAATATGATTAAGACTAAAGTGTATTTTGTGAGAAAAAATTTCAGTAGCAAGACCAGACTACATAATATTGAAACTAGCCCAAGTGTTTCATTTTGATTTTTTGAATTTGATTAAAACTAATTTTGGCTTAGGAAAAATTAGTAGGTTAACTCACCACTGTTGTATGTTCTCTTTGTATGATATTAGTTTAAGATAAATAATTTAAAGTATTTGTATTAACCTTGGTTATCTATTATTCTGAAACTAAGAAAAATTAAACAAATCATTTTTTCCTACTAATTGCCTCACTACGTAAATCACACATGACATTTTTTTTAATTTGACCTTAGGACTCAATTAAGGATGTTTTCAAGTGCATAAAATTCACAGAACTAAAATTTCTTACTATGGTGAAATTTCTTTCTTAATTTATAAAGCTTATTCTTTGATGTATTTCTGTGAAGAGTAGACAGATGAAAGAACTGTACATTTAAGATAAATTTAGAACAACAAAGAAGGGGTACCAATGCTTGACAAGAAATGTACTCATTGCCTTACTCATGTAACTGTAACCGCTCTGTACAGTAGCTTTACAACAAAATGAAAACTTAATAAAAGATAAATAATTCCTATATTTCTTTGAATGTGTTGGATACCATGTCATTTTTTATAACAAAATCTTTTATAAAACGTTGAGTTGATTCTCCTAGTGTTTTTTTTTATCCTACTCAGATAATGCTTAGCAGTTTATTCTATTGTCAACTTGGCAAAAAGCAAATAGACAAAAACCTGATATTCAGAGGAAAGCATTTGGAAGGAGCCTAGAATTTTTGCTTCCTCTGCTGGGAGGTGTAGCATTTATATTTTTTTCCAGGGATATCTGCATTTGAGCCATCAAGATTGTGATGGAAGCCAGAAAAATCTTTACCATCTGTCCTTGGCATAGGTTTTATAGAGTAGCTGCCAACAAAAAAACAGCTTCTTTTATACACCCCGCACATACCACTGGGCCATTTTTCTTACCTTTTAATTTTTCATGATATGACATTGCAGATGACTTGGCATAGGAGTAATGGACCAGTTCAAAATATGAGGATTATGGAGAACTAAGTAAATCACCATTTTAAAGTCAGTACCTCATAGCTGGATACTTCTAGGCAAAATCCATAGCGATAATTTTATACATTCACCTAAGTTCTGTAATACATATATTAGCAATGTTCTCATTAGAAATAACATGAATAAAATTTATTTAAAAACCTTAAGAATAGAAATGGTTAAAGCCTAAACAACAAACTCAAATAAACTGAATAAAATTTCTGTGAATATGAGTGCTAGATTTGAAAGGAAATTTACTTTCACAGTATATTATTTTGTGTTGATAGATAATTGTTAGTGTATTGAAATAGGATCAATTTTATGATTTTTCAGAATGACATGCTCATATTTTAAAGTTATCACTCCTCAAAATGTTGATTTAGGGAACCATTTTCAATCTATGACGCTTTCCAAGATTGTCAAATCACATCACTATTTCAGAGATTATAAGAACATGTAATAATTAGAAAATAGGATCCTTTTGGTATTTTATGCTTGCTTAAGAGATAATAAACTGAAATTTCAAGGAGTTTTAGTAGTCCCATCAACATATATTTACTAATTTATCCAATAAGTCGATGACATAAATAACAATAAGTGTCTTTATTTTATATTCTTCCATTAATAACAAAATATGTAATGTGAGCACTCTAGAATTTCACATTAATAATCATTTGAGAAGTGATACATAACCATGAGTTGGCCTCAGGCCTATAATTTACCCTGTTGATAAACATAGAAACTGACAATACAGAATGAATCATAGATATTATCTTGAATTAATACAGCTGCTTGCTGTTATATTCAATTATCTGTATTCCGTTCGCTCACTCAGACCTATTAAATATGTAGAAACATATGGAATTTTTCTTTTCCACTAGGTCTATATGAGGCATAGAAATAAGCAATAAAGTATGTGCAGGTAAGTGAAATGACCCATTCTGAACTCTGATGTCCCACAAAATTGAGTACACTCCTGTCACCTAAGGTAAGGTTATAATAAATAGCAGATGTCTCCAGGTGAGACAGTGTTATGTCACTATTTATCCTTGGCTGTGTCAATAGTAAATTGTTATTTGAAACATTTTGCAGTATCCGAGTTAAGTTGTTGAATTAGTGTGCAGTAAAAATGTTATCATTATATGAAGCCATCACTATAATATTTCAGCTCCTATTGTTCATCTTATGAAGTTTTTAAATATTCCTAATGTTGGAAATTGATCTTTAACTAAATATGCCCCAAATATGCTTTTCCTTACATATATATCTTCTTCTCCTGTTTCCAGATTCTTCCTCTAAATTAGTTTCCCGAATAACACGAGGGTATAAGAAAGAATGAAAAAAATAAACTCCCTAAAAGGCAAATGCTATTATGCCACATGAACTCCTAAATGTATGTCTAGAACTTGCCTTCATTCTTCAATACTTCCAATTTTCAAATGAACATTTTTATCATTATTCACTTTATAATATCAGCGTAGAGTATGGATAAATTATGTTCTTACCAATGAAATTTAAAACAACAATAATGATATTTAACATATCTTCCAAATCTTTTCTCTGTCAAAAAATCCACATTCTTTTTCTGAGATGGGGACATGAATTCAGTATTTGGTGCTTTGGTTCATTGGCTTGTGTTTCACAACCTGAACCACACATACAAAGAAAATCTAAAGCAAGAGTAAAGTTGAAAGACAAAATTAGCATATAATATTGTGAAATTTCACTATCAACAGCTTTGACTATTCTTTAGTAAGGGTTGAATACTTGTTTTAAATGATTATCTGAAAATTTCAATAGAAGTTTTGATAAATGTCTTATATATAAAAACCACCCTATATACATATTTATGTACCTGCATGTAACAGATACATATATACACACTCATATACACAGGTACATATATGTACATATATATTCACAAACATGCACCAACTAACATATACTGATTTTTGAAGCAGAGTAACTTATTGAAATAATGGGAAATCAGGAAATATTTGTCTGCCCCTCTGCAATCAAATAAACTTATATGTGTTTCTTGAATTATCTATGTCTCACCATCTTCAACTATTAACTGGGATGTGGGAAATTGCTATCTTGTTAGTAATAGATAAGTAAGTTAAATGTTCTAAACAGATTTGAACTAATATGATCATGGGACATTGTATAATTTTGTGAAGTGTTTTTATTAGTCATTAGTTTAATCTTCCTTTTGTAATACTTTACATATAAACTAAAATATTATCTAACCTTGAACCAACACTGAAACAGGGTAATGAAAATTCAGTGGAGATTTTGCTCTTTTTTTTTCTTTTAAAAGAGTACTATTTAAGTAGTTGTACAAAGAAGTAACCAGTTAACAAAGCAGTTTATGATTATAGTACGTCTTGATCAATGTCACCCTTTTCAACATTCTCTCTTGTCCCTCCCCTGCCTACCCTCTTCCTCTCTCTTAATTTTTAGCACGTACGTTGGATTCCTCATTCCGCTGTTCTCATCTTCTCCTCTTCATTTGTTCATATTTTTCGCTTGACATTACCCTACTCCTTTTGAGCAACTACTAATGATTTTTATTTTCATGAACTTTAAATGTCTTTCTAAGGAATTACAATATTTGAGTTCTACATTCAATCTACCATATTTCAGTTCATTTATTTGTATACATTTACATGCCATACAGCATATTTACTTGGACTTAATTCACTTATTTTTTCCAGGTTTTCACATTTCTTTTTTGTTTGTTTGTTTTTTCTTTTAGGTACAAGACTGGGACTCAAATTTGATACTTGATAATTTTTATCATTAGCTAGCACTTTACCAACTGCACAATGCCT
Source organism: Dipodomys spectabilis (assembly GCF_019054845.1). Lineage (NCBI taxonomy): Eukaryota > Metazoa > Chordata > Mammalia > Rodentia > Heteromyidae > Dipodomys > Dipodomys spectabilis. Next base: position 3,150,580 of record NW_024870752.1, read on the forward strand.
CTAATTCCTCTTTCTCTCAGTAAATGCTACAATGCCATTGTTTTTAATGGATGAGTAAAATTCTATTGTGTAGAGATAGCATATTTTCTTGATCATTTCATCCATTGAAGAGTGTCTAGACTGCTTCCATACCTTGGTTATGGTGAAAATTGCTTTAATGAACATGGTTGTGCTGATAGCTTTACTGAATCCTAGTTTGTGAACTTTTGAATAAATGCCCAGGAGTAAAATTGTTGGATAATTTTTTTGTTGTTATATTCACTAAAGTTTATTATACTATTATACATTTCTTTCTGTAAGAAACAGCATCTTTATGAAGAAGACACTGTGTTATTTCAGTGTCAGAAATAACTACTCCAATAGACATTACACAGACTTGAATTTTGTATTAAACAATACAAAATAATAAAATAGTAAGACTACCCACTGCAGAAAATATTACTAATGTTTAGGAACATATCATCTATAAAACACAGTTACCTTTTAAATGTTGAGTCCATGATTATACTCCAATTGGGATGTCCCAATCCAATCTATGGATGTGTGAGCAAATCACTAGTTGCTTGCTAAAATCTAACAAAATTCGATTTTAATTTCCACATTTGTAAAATTTCCTTAGGTGATATATTCTTTCTCTCTGTAATAGTTAATTCTCTGGGGGAAACATTTAATGAAACTTTTTATAGATTATTATTACTAATTGACTTGGAGAAATTAAAGATTAGGAAAATCAAGTCTTTATAGGTAACTCAAGTTGGGATATTGTTGCCCTTATCTATTGCTGCATAAAATCTAATTAATTTTGCTCATTAATATGAAAATCTTACAAGGTCTCAGCAAGCTTCATCCATCAAGTATTCTATTCCTCAAGAGCAGAGGGTCAGACACTATAATTCCTTAAATACTTAGTCAGGGAGTTGGTGGTGTTGGTAGGAGCATGATTTGAAACTCAGCCAAATTGCCTTCATGAACCTTCTCAATATACCCTGAAATTCTTCATAATACATTGATTGCATTATGAAATAAAAATTGAAAATGGAAATATTGAATATAAAGTTACTAAAATAGCTAAGAGAGAAAGGAATACTTATTCCCTGACTTTCAAAATGTAAATGATATTAAAGTAAGATATTTAGACAGAATCAATTACAAAGCAGTATTCTTTCTCCTTGGCTTAGGTGGTATAAATCTGAAGCCAAGGTTTTTTGTTTTTGTTTTTGTTTTTTTTAATTTACAACCCTTAAAATAGGACTTCAAAAGTTTGGTGGTTTTTTTTTTTTTTTTTTTTTTTTTTTGCGGGGGGTGGGGGGAATCCGGTCGTGGAGCCTGAACTCTGGCCTGGGCGCTGTCCCTCAGGTCTTCAGCTCAAGGCTAGTACTCTATCACTTGAGCCACAGTGCCACTTTCAGCTTTTTTCTTTTTGTTTGTGGAGTGCTGAGGAATCGAACCCAGGGCCTCATGGATGCAAGGCAAGTATTCTACCACTGAGTCACCTTCCCAGCCATGTGGACTTCAAAAGTTTTAAGAGGAGTGATGAATTTATATTTCATATAGAAATAAGGCAATATTTGCAAGCAGTAGGCAATGAAATAATTTTACTTTTTTACAAATAGCTGGAAGCCAGATGATGCTGGTGGATCATAACTTTAATCTTTTCTACTTAAAAAGCTGAAATCTGAGGATCATGGTTTGAAGCCAGCTCAGAGAGGTAAACCTATGAGACTCTTATCTCAAGATAACCACCAAAGAAAAAACTAAACTGAACTAAATGAAAATTTGAAGTGGAGCTGTGGAGCTGTGGCTCAAGTGGTAGATTGCTAGCTAGGAGACAAATAATAATAATAATAATAATAATAATAATAATAATAATAATAATAATAGAAAAGGAACAAGAACGAAAAGGTAAAAGCTCAGACACGCTATCTGTGCCCTAATTTCAAGCCTCAAGAATGACATGAAAACAAAGAAACAAAAAACAGCCTACCTGTGAGAATACTTTTGATGTTATGCTATCTTCTCCTTCTTATTGTGTCTGGGAGAGGATTGCTGTTATTTCATATTAAATGTGACCAAAAGTGTTGTATATTACAGACTTAGTCTCCAGAGTGACACTGCTGGGAAATGACAGAACTGTTAAGAAGTGGGCTTCAAGTGATAAGTTCTTGGGTCTTCAGATTTAGGACCTTGAAGGGGATTGTAAGAACTTGGCCTCTGCCACTTCCTCTGACTCATCTCATTTAAGCAGCTTTGCATGGCCCTGACCTACAATCATGTTTTGCTTCTTAATGGTCTTAATGTCTTTGAGCTGGAACTTTCAGAATTTGTCCAATAAAATACATGTTTTAGAAACTACATGCAATCCCATTTGTCCACTTTCTTTGATTTGTTATGTTTTTGGGTTTCTATCAAGAAAATTTTGGCCTGTGCTAAGGAGCCCTAAACTTTGTCCTATTCCTCCCGATTTCAGGGTGTCTGCTTTTATTTGGAGATCTTTGACCCATTTGGAGTTGATTCTTGTGCAGGATGATATATAAGGATCTAGTTTTAGTTTTCTACAGGTGTTTAATCAATTTTGCCAACACCATTTACTGAAGAGGCTGTCTTTCTTCCATTCCATTTTTTTTGCTCCCTTTTCTAAGACTAAGGGATATAGACAGAGTTTCTGCATGGCAAAGGACATAGCTAGCAAGATCAACAGAAATCCCACAACTAGGAGAAGATCTTCACGAGCCATACAACGAGTAAGGTCTCATATCTAAAATATACTTAGAACTCAAAAAATTAAATCCCCCAACAACAAATCCTCAAAGAAACAACTTCCCAATTAGTAAGTGGGCTAAAGACTTAAAGAGAAACTTCTCTGAAGAGGAAATAAGAATGGCCAATAGACTTATGAAGAAAGTCTCAATTTCTCTACCATAAAAGAGATGCAAATAAAGACAATATTGAGATTCCACCTCACCCCAATTAGAATGACTAAAATCAAGAAATTTAGGATGGTCTTGTTTGTGATCATTTGGGTAAATGCACAAAAGTGGGATTGCTGGGTCATAGGGCAGCAACTAGCATATGTCTGAGACAAGCAGAAAAGGTCAGATAAGTAGATGTTAGGTGAAATGAACCCCAAGATAAATATTCAATTTTTTTCTTTCATGAGATTGTTTCTAACATATTTATAAGATGACTTCTTTGTTGCTTTATATGTCCCTCCCTCACAGTATAACCCCTGCTTTCACTGTATTTGATGTTGATATAATTTGTGGAGGGGAAGGAAAAAAGAAATCGTTTAAATATGGATACAGGTGGACCCATTGGAACAATGAGATGTACAAGTCGTTATGTCAAATCATTATTCACCATAGATAAGATGCCAGATGCCCCTCAGTAGATGAATTGATGAAAAAAATGTGGTATATCTATACAATGGAATTCTATGCTTCCATCAGAAAGAATGACATAACCTCATTTGTTAGGAAATGGAAAGACATTGAAAAAATTAAATTAAGTGAAATAAGCCAGACCCAAAGAAATATAGGTCCCATGGTTTCCCTTATTTGCAATAACTAATATATGTTTAGGGCAAGCAGAAAAGGTCAAAAGCTATGTATATGTGACCATATATGCTGATGGTAAGTGAAATGAACCTGAAGATAGGGACACAAGTGGTTTGATCCTTCTTGCTGTTGTTTTAATGCATTTATAATGTACCATGTGATTTTTTTGTTTCTTTTGTGTGTTGTTCCCCTATGGCATAACCCCTGTTTTCACTGTATTTGATTCCCATGCCCTGCATCTTGTATATATGTTTTCTAATTTGGGGAGGGGAAGGGAAATAACAAAATATTGAAACAAGGATACAGGTTGACCCATTGTAACAATGTGATGTTCAAGGCACTATGTTGCAAAGGAACTTTACAACTAGGTGGGGGGAGGAGTTGGGGAGGTGGGGAGGAAAGGTAGGGTAGGAGAAAAACAAAGGAGAAGGTAACAAAGCTTGATAGGAAATGTACTCATCACCCTACTTATGTAACTGTAACCACTCTGTACAATTAAAAAGTAATAAAAAAGAAACTACATGATATTGAATCTCATTTACAATTTGCTTAATTATGATAACTGCAAGATTTAATTTGTGTTTTGTAGCTTTAATATAACAAATTCAGAACAATTTTACATTCCTTTATTTTTCCATTATTGTTCAAATATTTTATTGGAAGATATCTAAAAGAAATGACTCTACAGTATTAGTGACTTTTTTCATAATTTTTTACTTTTACCTCAATGATATGTATGTCCTTTTCTCTTTCACGTTTATGCATTATACCATTTATTTTAACAGAAAGATCTTAATTTGATCCAGGCTGATCTTGTGATGAAGAGGAAATAATTTAGCAAAACTCAAATTAGCTCATAAATACATCATACCTATTCATAATTCGTTGATCAAAGCTACTCTTATGACCATTGCTGAATTTAACAGGAAAAGAACAGATAGATAAACCTTGAGTGTTACCTAATGCAAATGTGCATGTTTAACTTCAGGGAAGCTTGAATACAGGGTGGGGAATAAGTTGGCTCATAATTATATGACTTATTAATTGTCTCATCTCTGATAGCAACACAACACAAAAGTTCTAGTAAAGTTTTACCACATTGGTTCAGAGTTCAAGTTCATGTGATTGATTCTAGTTCTATTCCCCTTCACTTACACTTCTCAACTTAAATTTAACCCTATATGAAACTAAAGACTATATGAAAAATAAATCAGAAAATTGCTGATTAACTAATGCATACTTCTTCTAGACTATCAGTTCAAATATCTGTTGTCATATGTCTTTATCTGTGCTTGTAGTTGCAGCACTGAAAATAGGATGAACATAGAGGTGAAACATATGTTTGAGCCCTAATGTGTCATATTCAGCAGTTTATTTAGTGAGAATTGTAAATAGAATATCATGAATCATTGGCTGACCTCTTTCACTTTGCTTGCTTGGACGTCAGAGATGAGGTCAGAGGCAATTTGTTTCAGATAAGAATACCTGTGTTTGTTATATATATAATAATAAAAATATTCATATTTTATTTCTATATATGTTATATTTATTTTCACATCAAATCAGGAGCACTATAACACCTCCTTCCATATTTGTCTTCCATAAATTCCACAACATTACCTGATCTGAAGAATAACTATTCCAGAAGCCATCCCTCTTGTGAAATTGTTCTTATTCTCTCAAGGAGTTGATTTATGTGTCAGAATTATAGGATTTGGGCAGGGGAATACATTAAGATAACATTTCAAGAAAATGAGGCACTGTAATATTTTACTCTGTGTGTGTGTTTGTGTGTATCTCTGTGTGTGATTTATAACTCACCATCTTCATGTGCAAATCCTGATTCTAGTATGCATTAACTCTGTAATCATACCTCATTATTTCCTTGCTGCAGTTCTCAAAATTTAGCTATAATTTTTGCCCTATCTAAGATTATGTGTGGTTTGTGAAGTTTAGTTAAATGATATAAAACCAAACGTCAGACACTAGATCATAATTGTCAAAAAGCTTTCTCTAGAGTATCTAAATAGCTCAATAGCTTTGTACATACGATCATATAAGATGATGTTAAGTGAAATTAACTCCAAAATATGGAAACGAGATTTTCCTTTGTTGGTGTTGTTTTTAACGCAATATGTGAAGTTATGTAATTTTCTTTCATTTTTCCCTGTGTTTTATCCCCTGTTATCACTGTATTTGATTTTGGCACCCTGTGTATTGTATATATATTTACTTGAGTTAAGGAAGGGAAGGGGAACAAAAAATGTGGTGAAAAATAAGGCAAACCAATGCACCAGGGATATTTACAAGACAATATGTTGGAACTGAATTTTACAATTTGTGGGGGTGAGGGGAGGTTAGGGAGGAGGGAAAGTGGGAGAAAAATGAAGGAGGAGATAACAAATTCAACAAGAAATGTAGTCATACCTTACGTATGAAACTGTAACCCCTCTATACATCACCATGACAATAAAATTAAATTAAAAGTAAATAAAACTATAGAAAAGCTTTATCTGTCAATACCTTCCTATCAATATAGGAGTTTCTTTTAGAATTGTACAGTTTTTCAAATCTGGATATTTCCATTTTCATAAGAGAATGGATGAATTTTCAAAAGTTGGATCTCTTTCTTTAGTATGTTCATTTTTACCCAAGTACTCTAATTGCAAGATTTCAACTTCCTCTTCCTATGATGGTCCCACTGTTTCTTAAGGTGAAAAGATGACCACAACTTTTCTTGCTGCTGGAAATCAGATCATAGAATTACATCTCAGTTGCGACAAAAGGACAAAAGCTGAAAATGACAACTACTGAATACAAGGAAATTCTTCACAGTAGTATTGATAGGTAGAATTCATTCTGTTGATAAATTAGAGGCACTATATTTGAGAACATTAACATGCATAGCACATAGGTTGCTCCCAATGACCACTGCTAAGACTGATGGTCAGAATGCTGGAACAACATAAAAATGTATGTGAGACAAGCCAAGTATGTTTTATACATTTTACCATAATGTGAAGAAGCATTAGTAAATAAGCCATAGTGAACCATTTTTTACTAGATTTTAATTCCTTTACTTGGTTAACCTTACAGTGATTAGTGTATAGAAAGATGACTTTAATAAGCAAAAGGAATTACAGAAGGATGAAGCAGAAAATTATTCATCGTTTTGGCAAAAATTTAGAACATGCAAAAATAAGTTTTAACTCAGGTCCAAGAATACAGATGTCTGTATTGGATGACTAAAGCAGATTCATCATTGGCAGACGCATCGAGAGCACTTCCGTGCAACTAAGTGAAGAGCTGGCACTATAAATGGGTTCCACTGTATTAAATACTGACTAGGGACCTTGGCATTATCTCAATTTTGTCACAAGGGAAGAAGCAATACAAGTAAAGCAATATCAAACAGTACTTGCTTTGGTGTATGCTGATATCAAAGGTGTAGAATTGGAGAGAGAAGTGGAAAGGAAAAACAAATTTGATCAAACAAGGAAAGTTTGAGTATTACTGTCAAATTATGAACTGGAAAATCACACATTCCAGGAAGTTAAAGGTATATCATAACATCAACAATTAGCTTTCAATATAATCCTATTTTTCTTTATTATGACAATGTTTAGATAAACTTTTTAAAAATTTCACTACTTTGTGATATTCTTGAGCACTGAAATAACCTATCAGCAAACCTTTCACTCTCATATGCCTATACTGCCATAATGCTAACACAATTATTTAAGATGTCATCAAGTTTATTCAATCCCACAGGGGGGGAAAGTATATTTTAAAGTAATATATCACTTTTGTGACTGAAAAGTAAATTGACAGATTCCTGTAATGGCAACAAAGTAAAACAGAAGTAGGTATTAAATACATGCCATTAAAGGAGTTTGCATTTAAAGACCTTTGGTCCAGCATTGTTGGTAGGAATAATCTAGATGTCAGCCAAATTGCACTCTTGGGTTCCATTATTTAAAGTACATCACATAATAGAAAATCACACATCATAAAAAACTAATGTTTTTAAAAGTTCATGAAATACAAGTAAAGCATTGGGAGAAACTTTAAAATACATACTACAAGAGGAAAAACTAAGTAAGTTACAAAAAGAAAGTGTTGCATAGCTTTCTAATTGCATCATTTTGGCAGAGAATATTCTAGTATGTACCAGTAGGAATCATAGTGAACATTACTCATATGTTTCTAGTGGATAAAACATCAATTATATATTATTTAAATCAGGTAATATGTTTTCAAATTTTAAAGAAAATATTCTGAATTGATGGTATGTAAGGATTATTCATATGTGTCTCATATTATGGCCTATTATTGGAAAGAATGATTTTTTTAACATGTGAAGATACTGGTGTTGAACTCTGGGACAATAATTTGAGCTAGAGCTCCACTTCTGGCTACTGGTAGTTAATGGGAATAAGATGCTCATGTACATTCCTGTCCACACTGGCTTTGAACCCTGATGCTCAGATATCAGCCTACTGAGTAGCTAGGAGCCAGCATCTGGCTATTAAAAATAATTTTAATAATTTTAATTTGTTGCACTATTTAAAACAATATACTATATGTTAGCAATTACTCTTCCAGATAAATCTACATTATTCAAAAATATTTTATTTTATTTATTTTTTTTTTTTAATTTTTTTGGGTCCGCTCGTGGGGCTTGAACTCTGGGCCTGGGTGCTGTCCCTCAGCTCTTCAGCTCAAGGCTAGCGCTCTACCACTTGAGCCACAGTGCCACTTCTGGCTTTTTTTTTTCTTTTTGCTTATGTGGTGCTGAGGAATCGAACTCAGGGCCTCATGCTTGCAAGGCAAGTGCTCTACCACTGAGCCAACTTCCCAGCCCCTCAAAAATATTTTAAACTTTATTGAACAACAAAATTTTTTGGTCATGTTTTCAGATTCATTATTGTCCTTTAGTAAATATCTTTCAGAGTTCCATTTCCTGTTAAGTAGCCTGTATTTAGACAAACTTGAAGAAATATATTATCAAAATTATCTTAATGTATATTACTTATATTGATGATCAAGAATGAGGTGTGTCAATGGAATTCTATGCCTCCATCAGAATGAATGACATTGCCCCATTTGTTTGGAAAAAATTTTATTAAGTGAAGTAAGCCAGACCCAAAGAAACATCGGTCCCATGGTTTCCTTTATTTGCAATAACTAGTATCTGTCTGAGTCAAGCAGAAAAGGTCAGATAAGGTGATGTTAGGGAAATGAATCTTAAGATAATTTATCAATGATTTAATTGATATATAAGTGACAGCTTCTAGAAAAGTCACCCATCTAGAGCCATGGGTATCTTTTCAAACAGTTTTAATCAGAAATAAATACATGAGACAAATTTTCAAGAGCCAAACTTTTTATGTCATAAATAACTTACAATTTTTATATGCTATCTGGTAAAGTTCCTCCAGAGAAGGCAATTCTAAAACCTAGAGTCTTGCACCTTACTAGGATCTGATTTAATAACATAAGCAATGTTAATTGGTTATGAGCCTTAAATGGAGATTTCAAAGAAAAGCTGGGAAGCCAAGAAGAATGTAACAGGATTGGATTCCTTGTAAGTATTATTGGGAAAGTGATGAATGCATGGTGACAATAAAGCCAAACTTTCAGTGGTTACTACAAGGAGTGAGAAATAAGAGGAATATAATTAATCCAATCAGGTATTGTCATGAGATCTTTGACAAAGAACCCAAAAACATTCATTCAAGAAATGTAGCCTCTTTAGCAATTGGTACTGGGAAAACAGGAACTAGACCTCTTTCTTTCACCTTGTTTGATAATTGGTTTTAAATTATTAAATATGAAATATTTTTACTCACATGTAAAATCTAGACTTAAAAGGATAATGACAGTGATGAAAATGATGATGATGATGATGATGATGATGATGATGATGATGATGATCAGAGGAAGGGCAGGAAAGAAGACAGTGGATTAGAAGGTAATGAAGTGCATACACACTGTTAGGCTAAGCTGTGGGACCTAAATTTGACTCGTTGATTATCAGCTCTCAATTGCCTGAGAGCAGAGAGCTCATCAACTTCGTTGGTACCCAGCATCCTGACAGAATTGTTATCAACAAAGAGACTTTTTTGAAGATTGGCCGGACTGTCTCCTCAGTCCATGCTATTTTGGATAATTCAAAGAAACTGTGGAGAAACTATGCTAAAGCTGTAAAAATGCTACAATAACTATACCACCAAGCCACAAAGCTCACAATTACTCCAGCAAACCTACACCTAATTTGGAGGACTCTATTCCAGACAAGGCAAGTGTTGGTGAAATATAGACGCTGGTACTCACATTGTTTTTTGTTAGGAAGGGAAAGGCACAACTTCTCATGAATCAGCAAACAGTTTTGGTGGTTGTGGGCATGTCAGGATTTCAAGAATGGTTCACATAGAAGGGATATTTTGATTTTACACAACCTTACTTTACTTTGAGGTTTACATGGATCAATATGGTGGCTAGCTTCTTTCTTTGTACTTTTCTGACTAAAATTCCACTCTCTTTAGCATAATGGCTATTTAATTTACATTTCTCATACCAATTTAAAAACTTTTTGTTGTTTTAGTAATTACTCTTTGGGAAATGAGATGTACTACAATGAGATGAAATTTGCATTTTCTTCATGGGTAGTAGTAATTTTTTTAAAAATCTGTTCATCATTTTTTTGTATTCTTTTGGGATCTGCCTTTTTAAAATATATCTGCCATTTGCAAATAGCCTACTATTATTATTACTATTACAAGCAATATAAAATTGAATATCTTATAAATTATAAATATTAGTCCCATGTTAGGTATATAGCTTGCAAAACATCACTTCCATTTCATAGTTTGTCATTTTTAGTCTGTTGATTTTTTGCTTCGTTTTGCAGAGATTTTGTTCATGTGATCTCACTTTTGAATTTGGCCTTTTTTTGGGCTAATAATTTAGGGGCATGTTGAAAATATCTTTGTCTCAGCCACTACTATAAAGTGTTTCTTCTGTGTTTTCTGTTAATAGTTGTGTAGTTTGACTCCTCTATTTAAGTGTTTACTCCATTGTGAATTGGTATTTTTAACTGGTAAGAGTGGAAATGTGGTTTTGTAATTCTGGATACAGATATATTCAGTTTTTCAGTGCCATTTACTGAAGAGATTGCCATTCCTCATTGTGTATTGTTCATTCCTTTGTTGAAAATCAGTTGGATGTAAACATGTGGAATTATTTCTGGGCTCTTTATTCTGTTCCATTGGGCTGTATTATTCAGCATGAGGTGTCTCCTAAAAATTTGGCTCAGAATTACATGTCTGTACTTACAATCCTTTTTCCTAATACTACATACTAAAGTAAAGCAGATTAGTCATTAAAGGTAGCTCTCCCAGAAAGAGATTATCTTTTCTAGGCTGTTTACTTAGTAATGATCAGGCTCATAGGAGTATGATTTGTTATAATCTGTATGAAAATTCAGGATTCAGTCTTGGCTTTTCTGAGCTGATTTATGATTCTGTATCCTAGCAGCAAATCCAGGTCCACCTATTTGGGAACCTGACTGAAAAAGTAATTAAGGGATTTAAACTTAATTCTAACTAAACACTATAAAAATATCTTGTCTTTTTGTACCAAACATTTTGGATGAAAAAAAATCTAAGTGCAAGTATGAGATGATTGGAAGAGGGAACAGTGTTAAGATATGCTACTATTGGAATTTACACAGAGAAGTTGTAAAAAGCACTACAGGAACATATAGACAATATTACTTGGCTTGCAAAAGTAGACTCAGACTTTTGCCTCCCCCAGCTTTTTTTTAAATTGAAAATATCCAGAAATTAAATTGAAGTCAATATTACAAATGTGAAAGTAACCTTAAAGAAATGTGAATATAAAACAAATAGAACAAATGGGATTGCATAAAGTTGCAGAGCTTCTGCAGGGCAACTGACATAGCTAGCAAGATCAATAGAAAGCCCACGGATTGGGAGAAGATCGTTACTAGCCATACAACGGACAAGGGTCTCATATCTAAAATATACTTGGAACTCAAAAAATTAAACCCCCCAACAACAAATCCTCAAAGAAACAACTGCCCAATAAATAAGTGGGCGAAAGACTTAAAGAGAAACTTCTCTGAAGAAGAAAGAAGGATGGCCAATAGACACATGAAGAAATGTTCAACATCCCTAGCCATAAAAGAAATGCAAATCAAAACAACATTGAGATATCACCTCACTTTGAGATATCACCTCACTCCAGTTAGAATGGCAAAAATCAAGAACTCTAACAACAACAGATGCTGGAGGGGATGTGGACAGAAAGGAACCTTACTTCATTGTTGGTGGGAATGTAAACTTGTTCAACCACTTTGGAAAGCAGTATGGAGGTTCCTCAAAAGACTTCACATAGAGCTCCCCTATGACCCAGCAATCCCACTTTTGGGCATTTGCCCTAATGTTTACAAACAAGACCACACTAAAGCTACCAGCACATCTATGTTTATTGCAGCATTATTTACCATAGCTAAGATATGGAACCAACCCAGATGCCCCTCAGTAGATGAATGGATCAAGAAAATGTGGTATATATACACAATGGAATTCTATGCCTCCATCAGAAAGAATGACATTGCCCCATTTGTTAGGAAATGGAAAAACTTGGAAAAAATTATATTAAGTGAAGTAAGCCAGGCCCAAAGAAACGTAGGTCCCATGGTTTCCCTTATTTGTAATATCTAGTATATGTATGAGTCAAGTGGAAAAGGTCAGATAATGTGATGTCAGGAAAATGAACCCTTAGATGTGTATTTTAATGTTTTTTTTTCTTTCATGCATGTGTTTCTAACACATTTATAAGATTATCTCTTTGTTGCTTTGTATGTCCCTCCCCCACAGTATAACCCCTGCTTTCACTATATTTGATGTCAGTATAACTTGTGGAGGAGATGGGGAAAAACCAGTTGTTTAAGGATACAGGTGTACCTGTTGCAACAATGAGAAGTACAAGTTGTCAGGTCCAAAACGAGCTTTACAATGTTAGTGCGGGGGGGGGGGGGGGGGGGGGGGGGGGGGGGGGGGGGGAGGGGGGGAAGGGGGGGAAGGAGAAGGATTGGGATTAGGGGGGGGAGGGGGGAGGCTGGGAAGGGATGTGAAGGGTAAACAAAGGAGGAGGCTGCAATGCTTGGTAAGAAATGTACGCATTATCCTGCCCATGTAACTGTAACTCCTCTGTACAGTATGTTCACAAATAAAATTAAATTAAATTTAAAAGAAAAAAAGAAATGTACTCATTATCTTGCCCATGTAATTGTAACCCCTCTGCACAGTATTTTAACAATAAAAAAATAAAAATAAATAAAAAAAAAACAAATAGAAACTATTTGTTACTAAAAGATTTGGTCATTGTGTATATTATAGTAGAATGACAGAAGTAATACAAGCAAGAAGTGGCTATTAAGGAAGAAAATTCTTAGTGAGTGCCAATGCTTTCTTAAATATTACACGTTATATGGAAATTAAATGACAAGTTGTAAGAGAATGAAACCCCCCAATGTACTCTATAGAGCAATTTGCTTGTATTTCAGTACTACAAGAAGCACATCTTCCTCCCACCAAATAAATAAAAAAAAGACTCTCCTTATATATTCCACAGAGAAAAAAATACAATGTAAACCTAAATGTTTCATGTAATTCCAAGGGCAGATTGACAGTTATACCAATAGGATATATATATTCTTCCTTATACAAGCACATTAAATGTGCAGAAGTATCTTTTCCCCTTCAAGAGTTTGTTGTAAACTGAGGGGGACTAATATGAAATAAATACCTTTGTCTGCTGTATCTGCTGTGTATAGCAGGTGGTTTTATTGACAGAAATATAAGAACTATAGATGGAACAATCTGTCCTTATTTACTCACAAGCCGGACTAGCTTGATTTCACATTAGGTATCTGTCTGTATGTATTTGTAAATGGCAGTCCCAATGTGAAGTGCTGTTTTTATGGTTCCTGAATTTATATCTAAAAGTTAGAATATGAAAAACTTGCAATAAATTTTCAGATAGGTATCTCTGTATCATATCCATTATAATTGTTCTTACTAAAACTTCTTTTTTCTTTTTGTGATGGTACTATGATTTGGACTTTGGGGCATATGTATGAGCTTTGCTTTTCGTTCATGGATTGTGTCAAGTACCACATACATTTTTCTGACCAGGCTGGCTTCAAACTGTAATCCTCAGGTATCTCTCTCTTGTGGGACTAGGATTAAAGGCATGAGTAAACAGTTCCTGTTTTAAAATCATTTTACACAAAAGATTTTTAAATAATAATGTGCCTGTTACATATTTATTTATTCAAAGGTCCAAATTTTATATACAAATAAACTCAGATGTCTCAATTGCTTATTATATATCTGGAAAAATTAGAGATAGCAGTTATCTCAAAGAATAACAATGATAACATAGTAAGCCTATTTGTGTATATTTTATCAAATAATTAAGAAGCCTTCATATTTAAATTCACAACCCTTTCAAATTTTCTAAATGAGTACTTAAATGTATGGACCTTAAAAAAGTTTTCAAAATATTGTGCACAACCTAAACACATAGACAGACATGTTAAACTGCAACCTTTTTTATAACCATTTGTAGAAAAACAAAAAGTTTACTGCACCATTATTTATTTTATTTAATAGACTGGTAATAACTTTAGCTGTAATAAATAATTTAATACACAATTATTTTTCACATTTCTCTCATGTCACCTCTATTAATCACTCAACATCAGCTTGATTATTATAGTAACAATATTCTCTTTTATTCTTTTTAAGTTATTAAAAAAGAAGGAAAACAATGATAAAGGTTATTGAGCTTCAAAAATCTATTTTGCAGACTGTACAAATTTGACTGTACAGTCTAATTATTTAAGATTTCTTACAAAAATATTTTGCAACATTAATTATTGGAGTGACAAGTGTAATTCAAATGGTTTTGTGAATGCTAACTATGCTATCTACAAGTATATTATCATTTTACTAAAAATCAGTTGGCACATTCAAGTTTTCAAAAATGAACCAATTGCAAAATAACCAATATGCAAAAACTCAGAGGTTTATTATTAACTAGTCAACTACTATATGACATAGAAACAACTTTAGGATATTCATTTCAGAGAAATAATGACCTGAAATGTACACAAGAAAGTCCCTACCAACTTTACTAATCAAATACAAAACAAAAATCTACACTTACATGTTTTGACAGGTGAACAAATGTATAAAATATATTAAAACAAACATCGTAGACAAAGGGGAGGTAACATTGTTCAATAAAAAAGGCCTCATTACCTTACTCATGTAACTGTAACCCCTCTGTACAGTATCTTTATAATAAAAAAACATTGTAGAATGTTTTACAGCAATAGCGAAAAACTGACTGCTTAATTACATGCAATGTGAGAAATTCTCCAGAGAATTATGCTGAGTGGAGAAAGTTGGTCCCAAAATTACACACAGTTATGTCTACTTAAGTGAAATTTGGAAATTATAAAATTGATATGGATATAGTTAATTAAGTTGAGTGAATAAGAAAGTTCATTTTTAAGTATTTAGTTTGTTTCTATGAAATCCAAATTTCTATTGG
Source organism: Dipodomys spectabilis (assembly GCF_019054845.1). Lineage (NCBI taxonomy): Eukaryota > Metazoa > Chordata > Mammalia > Rodentia > Heteromyidae > Dipodomys > Dipodomys spectabilis. The sequence continues at coordinate 3,165,786 of NW_024870752.1, forward strand.
TTTAGTTTTAAATTTCTACCAGCAAAAGAAAAAATTCAGTAGGAATTACAACATTGTGAGAAGCAGGCCTACTTCTAAGATATTTGCCTGAAAATGTACACATTCATTATAATTATACTGGGTTTTCTGAATTACTTGTCATTTAGTACATTATTATAAACATTTCCTTTAATAGATCAAGATCATAAATATTATCCACCATCATTTCTTTAATGAGATTTTCATCTTTATTTTCTACTTAGGGGTTTGAAATGATTTGGATGTTGTAAAGAAGAGCTTTGCTGAATGTTTTTCAAAAACAGATGGGAAACATGTTGGCTCTTTTTACTTACACAATTTCCTGTTGCGTGTGAAATTACCAGTAACATCCCAGATTATTAACCCAGATTGTCATTGGTGTTTCATTACAGTCCTTCAGGACAGATGAAAATTGCCTGTTTTAGGGAGTCTCAGAATAACTGGATTTCCTTTAATTTAACTTCAGTAGTGTCAGCTTTTTAAATTATAAATTATAATTCTGATGATCCATTGGAGTATATCTGATTGGATTCATTTGAAAATCGGACAGACAAATATTATTACTTCTAAATCTTAGTACCAATACAGTGAAGAAAAAGTTATTTTCTCAAATAGTATAACAAATTCAATTCTGAATGTTGACCCAAAAGCATTTGCAGTGGTAGAGTTAGGGAATTAAGTTTTCTTAAAGCTGGACTTAAAGATGGAGACAAATGTTATGCCTTTTATTGTATTTAATATTAGAGAACATTTTCTCTTTCCTTGAATATGCTGTGAATCTGTGACATGCTTTGATTAACAGAAAGTGGCAACATGATGATGTTTAACCTCTGTACCTTAGATAATAAGCACTTTCCACTTCACTTCCTCCACTTTTGGAACCCACTTTTAAATACAAAACTATCTTAGAGTACATAGAAAGGCCACTTCAAGAATTAAGAGGGTCTCTGGTCAACAGCTGGAGCTCACCCATAAGAAGAAGTGATTCCAAACACTCCAGCAAAGTTAGCTTTTAGAAGATTATAGTCTCATTAGATAACAAGTGGAACAGAGGAATTGCCCAACTAGGAACAATTAGCCTCAGAATTATTTGTGAATAAAAAACGATTTTTGTTAAAGTTATTCTACTAACTTTTATGGGATATCTTTGCATAGCAATAGATAACTGAAAGAGAATGATAGATTTTCCTTTTTTGGAACTAAAAACACACTTTTTTAACTAATGAAATTTTATAATGAGTAAATATTAGATAATATCTATACTTTTGCATATCCCTATACAAGAATCTAGTCTCTTATGAAGAGATTAACACACAGTCATTGGAAAGTCAAAATTTGAGACACACAGAAAGTTGGCTTAAAATGAGTTAATTTTGTTTCAGTGTGGTCCTTGTTCTCCTAGAAAATTGATAATGTAGTTTAACTTAAGTAAAGAAATACATATAATATTTCAAAATATTTTAATATATAAGTAAATTACTATTGTAAATTACTATGTTACGTAGCTCTAAGATAGATACAATACATTGTTTTTGTAAAAGTTTCAACAATTTGCTATAATCAATAAAATAAAAACATTTTTTCTTGGGGTTCATTGAACCCCAAGATAAGTATTTAAATGTTTTTTTTCTTTCACGAAATTGTTTCTAACATATTTATAAGATGATTTCTATGTTGCTTTGTATGTCCTTCCCCCACGGTATAACCCCTGATTTCACTGTATTTGATGTTGGTGTAAATTGTGGAGGGGAAGGGCAAAAACAAATCCTTTAACTAGGGAAACAGGTGGACCCATTGCAACAATGAGATATACAAGTCGTTATGTTGATGAATGAACTTTACAACTTTGGGGAGGGGGGGGAAGGGGGGCGGGAGGGAATATGGGAAGGGATGGGAAGGGGAAACAACACTGCTTGATAAGAAATGTACTCGTTATCTTGCCCATGTAATTGTAACTCCTCTGTACGATATTCTCACAATAAAAATCAAACAAAAAAAACCACATTTTTTCTACGTAGGAAACAAAATGTTACCAAAGGGAGCAATATAAATGTGTACTAAGAGGAGGGTCCAGGGCATGACTTCAGCAAAGATGAAAAAATTCACTTTTATCACTGCAATGTCAAAGGGCTAATTACACAGAGCATGACATAATTACATTAGCAAGAGCAGAATAAAATACATTATAATTACTCTTCAAGCAATGATAAAGTTCACTGTCCATTTTATAGAATTAAGGGGATATGATTAATATTGGTTTAAACTTAAAACTGTCCTATAAAAAGTGCTTTGTGAGGATTTTCTTTTTCCTCACTAAAACTGAAAGCTTAAGATAGCTTATATTTCAAAATTTCTTTATGTCAATATTATACAGCCTACGCATTTACTATAAGATTAATTTTAACAGGGGTCACTAATATTTTAATTTCGAATGAGATTTTATTGGCAAAATTTAAATTGCTATTATTCCTTTAGTGATAGTTGGACAATAATCAATTTATTACTCATGTCCACACAAAAATAAGAATTATAATGTATGCTCATTTTTATACTATAAGCTCATTTTTAGGGAAATAGAAATAGGGTGATTTCTATGTTATTTTTCAAATCTGATGGAAATAGAAAAGTACAACCTTAGAATTTCCTAATAATTTAGAACATTGAGCTGTCAACATAAACGAAATTATAAATAGCTATGGCAACAACACTCATTTTCACTAATAGACAAAGATTCACACAAAGTGAAAATTGAAATTCATTAAACAAGATAAAGACATTTCTTCACCCACAGAATTCAATCACAATTGATGGATTGTAACATAAGCCAATGGAAAGTCATTCTAAGGCAAAAATGTTAAAATCATGTAAAATTTAAATCTCACCTTAGAGATATCTAAGAAATACCAGGCTACCATTTCTATTATTCAGATATTCACGTTTTCAAGTATTCCTATCTGTTCTGTTTCAGGTATTCCATTTTCATCTACATTAGATATAATATATGTTTTACATTTAGGAATGTCACCAGGGAACACAGAGTAAGAAAACTTTCTCAGTATTTATTTAATAAGGAACTATAGTGTATAAATACAATGTAAATAATTATGTAATACAATCACGGGAAGGTAAATATCAAGCAAACACAGTAAGCTATTGCAAGTGCTAGCATTTTGAATGTGGGGAAGAAAGTGAATGTAACTGTGCCTATGTCAGCTTATCTGAAAAAAAAAAGAATTCAATATTAGAGTCATACATCACTCTTTAAAGTTACATAGATTTTTAAAAATATATATTCCCTCCTCCCAAAACAGCCTGGAAAGGTAAGATCATAGGAATAAGTACATGTACAAAACTGAGCTATACAATTTGAGATAAAGTTAAATTCCTTATTTTTTAACTTTAATTATCAAGGGGATGTACAGAGGGGTTAGTTACATAAGGTAGTGAGTATATTTTTTGTTAAACGTTATCACACCTTCCCTCATTTCTCCCACTTTCCCTCCTCCTCAAAGCCCTCCCCCCAAAGTTGTACAATTCATTTCCAACATAGTGTCTTGTATCACAAGACACTGTTGCATTGGTTCACCCCTTGTCCTTTGTTTTACCATTGTTGTTCCCCTTCCCTTCCCTTCCCTAATTCAGATAAATGTATACACAATACACAGGGCACCAAAATTAAATACAGTGACAATTAGAGGTAAACCATAGGGGAAAAAGAACGAAAGAAAAAAGAAATACCTTCACATAGTACACATACCTTCACATAGTACACTATTTCTTTCAGTACGATTATAGTGTTAAAATTCATGAATTTCACAGAATCACAAAGAAGTGTATTGCAATGCTCTATTTTGTAAGTCTAACCACAAAGACAGAAAGCAACTGATATTTGACAGGTTATTACTACTGTGAAAACTGAAATGTCTTGTACTAAAATTTTTAATATCACATACTTGGTTAATGTAGCTACAAATTCCCAAAAGGGATTTTGCTTCTTTCAACATAAATTTAGCTATGATTAGTATCTTAAAGGTTGGTAATTATCAACAATTTAGCAATTTTACTTTATCACTGACAAATTATCAACCCAGATGCAAAACACACTTCAATGAAGGTAGAATTAAATAGCTGTATATAATTTTACAATTGGTAAGAATTTTTAAATAAATGAATTTAAATAGCAGATTTCAATTAAAATTTTCTGTGTAATAAGAATATAAATCCACCTAAGTATTTACAAATTGTGTTTGATTGAATTAGCAGGATGTCTTCACTTTTCTACATAAATAATCTATGTTCTGCTTTTAGTAGTCTTTTGAGTCATGCTAACTTCTATAGGCCTTAATTATGATATGATCTTTAGTGTATTATTATACTAATTGCAATTATATATTTCTTTAAGTATCATTAGTGCTCCTAGCAAAAGTTCAACCATAGTTCCATATAAGTTATATGAATTCTAAGCACACTGTGTTTCATGACATTCATCCAATACTGATTATTTTATTATTTGGATGTGATAAAACAATTTGCAAGAAAGTTATCATTGGTTTGTTCAATAAAATATTAGTAATTTTATGTTTTCTGATAAGCTGTTTTGTTCTTTTATTTACAGACTCAATTAAACAAATAATTTTTAGATTAAAGAATATTAGAGTAAAAGAATGTTTAAAATTATACGGCAAATATAAAAAAAGAAAGTGATTAACCAGAAGCATGAATATGATTGTGTTTTGACATTCTTTACTTGAAAATCAATGTTTAAATATCTCAAAGACATCTAAATATACATAGTAAAATATAATGCCCATTATTGGAACTCTGTTCCATATGAATTAAAAAAATTAATACTTCATGTATTAAGTGATACAATACCTTAAATGCAATAAGTACCAATAGAAAACTTTCTCAAGTCTGAAAATTGCCAGATTTTTTAAAATTATAGAATCTACTTTTCAAACTAAGGAAAATACCTCTAGATAGTGTAGAAAGGTAACCAAGACCTTATATGATTTTCCTATTCAATGTTTATTTATTTTCTCCTTTTGTGGTCCTAATATATCTCTTTATGATTCAAAACATCTAGCAGCTTACTTTACACAATATTTCACATCCATCATATCAAATAATATGATCATAAATTTAGACTTTCTAATATCTTATATCAAGATGGGTATGATCTCTTCACTAATGAACACAGATAGTCATGCATCTTAAATATCACTTTGAGGAAATGTAAGAGTCCTCCAGTAATCTCAGATCTGCTCTTAATAGATGGCTCTGTGCTTCCTAGAAAATATTGGGGGAAAAGGAGATTGATGCATTACTAGTGATTGTCCTGTAATATTTAGCATGTATTTAAAATATTTGCCATATTTTACTGTTAATACAAATTCATTTCACAAAGATTACTTTTACTAAATATCTGGAACAGGAAATTTTTTTAATTTGTAATGACACACATCTTGAAAATGTACAAAATTATATTTTAATGTTGATATTCATATAAATGATTAAAATATTATTCAGGTGATATATAACATATAGGTATATATACAATTTTTGAAAGTACTAGTATTTAAATTCAAGGTCTCTTATTTAGGAGAAACATTCTATTGTGTGAGTGAGTCAATATAGAAAATCTTCTTCATTGATTGTTTTTGAGATTTGATCTTCATTCTGCCTCTATCATTCTGTACAATGATCTTCCTATTTATGCTTCCCTAGGTAACTGGTGTTAAACCATGATCCTCCAGATATCTGCTTCAAAATAACTGTGTTTACAGTTTCATATCACCATATCTGGCTCACCTGAATTTTTATTGTAATAATATCTCTAATTTCATGAAATATACTTATTTCAAAACTGAGAAGAAGGTGTTGGTTAAATTTTTATAATACAATATCATTTAATTAAATTTTAAAATTAATTTTAAGTCAATGGATTTACCAGATTTAACCTTGATATCACTCACATTTCATCTTTTAAAAAAGTCTCATTAGGGCTGGGAAAGTGGCTCAGTGGTAGAGCGCTTGCCTTGCATGTATGAGGCCCTGGGTTCAATTCTTCAGCACCCACATAAGCAAAAAGAAAAAAGCCGGAAGTGGTGCTGTGGCTCAAGTGGTAGAGCGCTAGCCTTGAGCTGAAGAGCTGAGGGACAGCGCCCAAGCCCAGAGTTCAGGCCCCACGACTGGATGCCCCCCCCCAAAAAATAAATCTCATTAATTCAATATGCAGCATAAAGGAAAGGAATGCAGATGGCTTTGTTTGGAGATCAATGTCATTGGAGAAATTTTCTAGATTGGCAGTATAATGTGTTGATAGAGTCAGACCCAGTTGACTAACTCCTCTATGCAAACTCCCTCTTTGATGCTTGTTATGCTGAGAACTAAGATTGTCACTATTTCTTTCTTTTCATACAGATCATCAATATATGCAGGCATTATGTGTATATGAACATGAATGATTAGCATACAGAAACATGCATGTTTTGCAATAAGAAACATTATGACTTCTCCTTTTATGAGTGCTTTAGTTTGTACATTTGTCCCTCAGATATTTTATTAAATCTAAAATCTTATATGCTATCCTATATATTACTGCTTTTATAATATAATAGAAATCAATAATATAATAACTCTAGATATATTTAGGGATTTAAGTTATATGATTTTTTTTCTTTAGGAACTGTGCAAGATCCAGTTCCTAAGATTGTGACATTATTTATCCCTTTAATTTGACATGTGTCATTATAAAATTCCTAGGTGAATTTCTTTCTCTGTGTCTAAATACATAATTATTCTTTTTACCTGGGCTAACATATAAAATTCCAATGTAAAATTTGGGAATGGGAGATACTTTAGCTTCCACTTCTCATAAAGCAACCATGACAAGAATCTGTTCTTCCCCATGAACATATACAAGGCACAATAACAAAATTAGGCAGAATTTTTACAATAAAAAAATAAAAATAAATAAATAAATAAGGCAGAAATAAAGGAAAGAATATTGGACACACTGCAACAAAAGACCAGTTATACACCAGAATCATTGAGAGACTTAAAAAAATAGATGAGGTCTGTGAGTGATTGCCCTTACTTTCTTCCAGGAGATATTAAGTTAACCATGCAATATGGAAACTTGAATAGAGCACACAATTGTGATGATTGGATAAAACAGGCAGCTTTGAAACCAATTAAATCACTGGACACTGAAAGCACACTTCTGGACAAGAGGTTAATATGAAGTGAAAACCATACAAATGTACATTACAGAAAATTCAGATTTTGGTTGCATACTAAAATGAGTTTCTTTCAGTGGAGTTACTAGGATACTAGTCGAAAGCAGCTCCTGGGACATACTGAACAACCATAGTGGAAAAAAAAATCCCAAGTGACTCACAGAAAGATGAGACCATCAAGTTCTTATCAGCAAGAATGAGCAGAATTTGTGATTACCTGTAAATTTCAGTTTAGAGGTTTGTGAGAAGCCATCTACTTATAAATATTAAAACTGAAAAATTTGAGCAATTTCTGTGTAATGTATAGGGTTGCTCTACCTGTAAAATGATATAATCTGTGAACAGAAATAAATTTAGGGTTTTTTTTTCTTTTCACCTTATATTCTTTTTATGGGTTTATTTTTTCTTGGACCTAAAAATATCAAACTCAGTAATACCAAAGGATATAAAATTCACATACAAAAATTAGTTCTGTTTATACATAATAATAACAAATTATGCAGAACATAAAGAATATTCCATTTACAGTAGCATTGTAGGAACCAAATACTAAAGAATGAATGTAAATGGGATGGGAAGGTGATTCAATGGTAGAGCACTTGCCTTGCATGCCTGAGGCCCTGGGTTCGATTCCTCAGCACCATAAGCAGAGAGAGCTGGAAGTGGTGCTGTGGCTCAAGTGGTTGAGCATTAGCCTTGAGCTGAAGGGCTGAGGGACAATGCTCAGCCCCAGAGTTCAGGCCCATGACCAAAAAAAAAAAAAGAATGACTATAACTATAACTCCTTGTACATCACCTTGACAATAATTTAAAAAAAAAAACGATCAATGTGCCTGAAATTTTGAAACACCTGCATATTGAAAGCAAATATACATTAACAAAAGAGATTAATGACACAGTTATGGAAAAATAATTTGTGTTTATGGATTAGAAAAATCCCCTTTTCATCTCTAAGATTCCCAAGGAAATCTTCAGATTAGATGAAATCTCTGTTAAAAGTCCAATGGCATGCTTTACAATAAAGAAAAAGTCTTAACCTTCTTCAAGAACCATAGGATCATGGATAACCAAAGAAGAAATGAAAGAAAAAAAAGAAATGAATCAGATGCATCATATTTCCTGAATCCAGAATATATTTAAAAGCTATAGTAATTACAGTAATATGGAAATGAATAACAGATAGGCTAATTGGATGAATAATTGGTCATAGAAATAAAATGCACAGGAAGAGTCAATCTTCGCTATAAGTTCCAGTAGCACACATTGGGTAAGAGCAAATCTCATCAATTGTATTAGAAAAAAAGAATAACCACATGGAAAATAATGATCACTATACTGCAGTCAAGTGAAACAGATTAAAGAATCAAATATAAGGCCTGAAACTATAAAACTGCTCAATGGAAAAGCTTCATATTGAACTTGTAAATGAGTCCTTGAGTATAATATAATGAAAAGAAATCTAAGACTCTTGTGAACATATGTCAGGAATATTACATCAAATGAAAGACTAAGGTAGTAAAGTTTCCTGATTTGAATAAACACTTATTGGCAAAAAGCATATCATGCACCCTCCCTCTCACATACACACAAAATTCCAGTAAAAGCCAACCTTATCTCACTTCAGTACTTGTGTTGGGCTTTTTGCTGCAGGAGGTGGGAAAAAAAGCAAGGCAATATATGAAACATAAGACCTGCATTCCTTTAAGTTTTACTTTTAAGGTCTTTCTTTACATATGGCAGTGTTTATTCAGAAAATGCTAAGTGAAATATGCATATATATATATATATATATGTGTGTGTGTGTGTATGATACTGATACATCAAGCTAACACAGATAGAGTATAAAAGATGCACATTAAAAGTTAATTATAGTCCTAGCTACTCGGGAGTCTGAGACCTGAGGATCACAATTCAAAGTCAGCTTAGGTAGGAAAGGCCTTGCGACACTTGTCTCCAATAAACTAATCAGAAAAATGTGGATGTGGCACTGTGGCTCAAGTGGTAGAGCGCAAGCATTAAGCACAAAAAGGCTCAGGAGTTCAAGCCCCAGGCACAGTGTTCAAGGCCACAAGAAGAAAAGAAAGAAAGAAAGAAAGAAGGAAGGAAGGAAGAAAGAAAAGAAGGAAGGAAGGAAGGAAGGAAGGAAGGAAGGAAGAAAGAAAGAAAGAAAGAAAGAAAGAAAGAAAGAAAGAAAGAAAGAAGGAAGGAAGGAAGGAAGGAAGGAAAGAAAGAAAGAAAGAAAGAAGAAAGAAAGAAAGAAAGAAAGAAAAAAGAAAGAAAGAAAGGGAAAGAAAGAAAAAAGTCACTTTCACGTTCTCATTATCACAAATGAGAGAAACCATGCAGACTATGTTTCTTTGGGTCTGGCTTATTTTGCTTAATATCATTTTTCAAAGTCTTTCCGTTCCCTCATAAATGGTACAATATAATTTTTTCTAATGGATGAGTAGAATTCCAATGCATATGTATATGTATATATATATATATATATATACATATATATATATATATATATATGTATATATATATATATATATATACCGTATTGATTTGATTGACCACTGAGGGGCATCTGGGTTGATTTCATATCTTGGCTATGGTAAATAATGCAGAAATGAACATGGCTATGTTGGTAGCATTAATGTGGCCTCATTTGTTTTCCACTGAATAAGTACCCAGGAGTGGAATTGTTGGGTCATAGGGAAATGCTGTTTAGTCATTTGAGCAGTCTGCTACTGCTTTCCAGAGTAGTTTAAACATACTGGATGGTTAAAACATATATACACCAGGACATAAACTATACAGATCTCTAGGCATTCCTATAGAGAGAGACTAAAGGAGGATTACAAGGAGACAATAGCTATAAACATCATCATATAAAACAGTATTAATCACAATCAACTTCAGGAAATGGAAAGAAGATGCTTTTTTGTTGTTGTTTAGGTTTCCTTTTGTCTTGTTTGTTCCCTTATCTGTCTTTAGAAAGTTAAGTTAAAGCATAGGAATGATGGGAAAATGAGCAAACTAATGCAGCAGTCATATTCACTAGATATTATGTTAAAATGAATTATACAACTTGAGGGTGGGGATGGGAGGAAAAAACTGAGAGAAAGGGAGGGGTGACATTGTTCAAGGAGAAATCTACTCTTAATTTGACTTGTATGGCTATAATCCACCTATATATCACCTTTACAATTACAATCAAATATGCAAAAGAAAGTTACGACATTAAAATGGATGTACGTTTTGACATTGGAAACCATACTATGTGACTGAAAGAACTGAAAGATGATTATTGGAGAGGTTTAGGATGTTGATGAGTTGGAAGAGTAATTAAAATTAAAAATTCTTTATGAGCTTGTTTTCATGCCTCAAAAATAGCTATTCAGGAGATAAAGACCTAGAGGATTACAGTTCAAATACAGCCTGGGCAAAAATGTGTGATAGACCGCAGCTCCAAACTAACCAGCAAAAAAGACAAAAGAGAGGCACGGTTCAAAGAATTGAACATTAGCTATTAGCAGGCAAGTTGAGGGAGTGTGAGGTAAAGGTAATTCAGTGCAATCCCTGACACTGGCAAAAAACAAAAAACAAACAAAAAAATCCACAAGAATCATTTGTGAACTATGGTTTGTTAATCACAAAAGTGTATCATTCAAATTCAGGGGATAAATGAAATTACATCATTTTTAATATTGTTTGCAGTTAACAGTTTTCTTCCTATTTTTCAAGGTTTGTTATTATGAAATGTTGATACATTATCCAAATAAAGATGGTGACGGTTAACACCTAATAAAATTTATGCTAAAAATTACATAAAAGTGAATAAAAGAACATAAGGTACATTTGCTCTTGAATTCAAAATCATAAATGCTTCCTCCAAACTTGTATTTTAAAGACACCTAAGCCTTGGGAATAATCAACTTCCCTTAAAAGGAAACACGAACTTCAAGAAAAAATTTTTTTTCAGCAATCCCCACAGCTGTCTTCCTAACACTGAATTCATAATAGCATTCTGGTGTGATGGCTTATACACAACAGCATTAACATATTGCCTTTAGACTTGCAGTATTATTCATGATCTTTCACAATTAGCTGTGCTTAAAATGAAGACAGCTGTTAAAGTGGAATCTTTCATCTTATATATACATTATTAAATTTACTTTAAAAATGATGTTGCATCCATGCGTAACTCCCAAGGTGGAAAACTGTTTTAAGAAAACAAACAACTATACAAAAATAGGCATGCTTTGCATATTTCCTCTTAATCAGGCACTTTACTAAACATAATATCGTAAATTAGCTCCATTATTCAGAACAATACTTGAATTTACCTGTTTTCTCTGTCTAGGATAGTAGGAGAAAAACAAAGGAGGGGGTAATAATGCTCGACAAAAAAATGTACTCATTTCCTTACTCATGTAACTGTAACCTATCTGTACAGCATCTTTATAAGAAAATAAAATTTAAAAAATTCCAGCTTTAAAGATGAAAAGAAATCCCAACTTTAAATTGTTTATAATTGGCAAGACTACTCTGTTTCTAATGCATGTGTACTGCCTGGTATTTCTTGGCTAAGCCTTTTGTTTCTTCATGAAAAACCTAGTTACTTAAAGGTTGAAACTGGGTAAAGAAAAATAAATGTAGCAATCTTAAGATGTTTTTCACTTAGAAAATCATGCTACTGTGCACTTTAACAGAACTTATCTCCTCCTGTTAGCTTCTAAGAAATGAAACCAACAATGTATTTGCAAGTTTGCATTGAATATTTGAACAAAAAAATTCCACGGGTTGAGGTGGGTAGCTGTGTGACTAGAGATTAAAAATGTAGGAAACATTAGTAGCATAGTTTCAATACAAGGTCCTTATTATTCAGGTAGAGACCATATAAAATTTTATACAAGAATTGTGTTCATGTTTCTGCATAGGAAAAGATAGTAAGATCTATTAAATAAAATCAGGAAGACTAAAATTTGGCAAACGTTCAACATGAATTGAAGAGATTTATTGATTTATTTATTTATTTTTAGTCCTGGGGCTTGACCTCAGGGCCTGGGCATTGTCCCTGAACTTCTTTTGCTCAAGGTTAGCACTCTATCACCTGAGCCACAGCACTACACCCGGCTTTTTCTGTTTATGTGGTACTGAGGAATCGAACCCAAAGCTTCATGCATGCTAGGTAAGCACTCTACCACTAAGCCACATTCCCAGCTCTTGAAGAGATTTTCTAAGGATGCAGATGACTGTTAGGCATTAGTTATGAAGGTGAAAACCAGCTTTGCAGAAGTGTGCAACATTGCCCTAAGATCTAGTAATTGAACAGTCATAGGATATATCAGTACCCAGAATGAAAATAATTACTTAGGAGGAAGAGAGACAATAAAAGTGTAAGGGGTCCATTAAATATGTCACACAGATAGAGATAAAGACAAGGAAATAGGGAGACACTGAAAATACTACCTGGGATAAATCTTGTACAATCCAAAATATTTAAAAACTCGGCTGAACTGCAGAGGATATACCTAGCAAGAATGAGATTCTGAGTTCAAAAGCCATTGTTGCCAAAAACTAAAATGATAGAACTGAGGAAATGTGATTGGCTGGCATAACTACGATGGTGGAATCATGCCAGAGATAGAACATCACTCCTAAACTACACTGAAGATGGAGACCTGGGGTTTCACTCTTTAAATCAGCCTGGACATAAAAATGAGATTCCATTTCCACTACATAAGCAAAATTATAGAATGGAGGTAGGCCTCAAGTAGTAGAGTTTCAGGTGTGACCAAGAGAGTTGAACAAGAAAGAGTTCAAGGTCCTGAGTTTAGTCCCCCACAAAAAATAAAGAAAAAGAATGAATCTAGAGGTTAATTTTCTAAATGCCACTCTACTTCATAGCTGTGTGTAAAAAAGCTCTCATCTAAGTGAAATATACAAGCATTTGGGGACAGTGTTAAGGAACAAGGCTTTGGAAAATGAATGGATATGTATAGCAGACATCTATCTTCACAGAAGCTACTGGCTACTTATTCTCAAAACAAATGTGTCAAACTCAGAAGAGTCATTGTGGTCAATGACCACAAGCGTTGGATGCACATAAAAATGAAAATGCATTAAAACACGCACACACATGCACGCACATTTTGAAATCTCTTCTGAGCCAGTGAGAGTGGTCTTAGAACAATAGCCTGAGGCAATAGAAACTTCTGTCATCAACCCTTATGGTGTTATTACCAGAAGCAGTATCATTTTCAAATATTGCATTGCCAGTGACACCTATGCAATTAAAAAGAAGGAGGAGTGCCAGGCTCTGGTGGCTCACACCTGTAATTTTAGCTACTCAGGAGGCTGAGATCTGAAAATGACAATTCAAAGCCATCCTGAGCAGGAAAGTCCATGAGACTCTTATATCCAATAAACCACTCAGAAAACCAGTGGTGGCACTGTGGCTCAAGTGTTAGAGTACTTGCCTTGAGCTGAAGAGCTGAGGGACAGGGCCCAAGCCCAGAGTTCAAGCCCCACAACCGACAAAGAAAAAAAGGAGGGGGTGGTGGTCGAAGGAGAAACCTCAAAACCTTCAATGTACAGTCCTATTTTTGAATAAAATGCTTTAACAGCATATTGGTACATTTAGAATTTTAAATTAACATATTATTTTAAGAAAGATTGTGCCATTAAATTGTAGCAACATGGCCAGTAACTGAAGAAGGCTATGGTTGTTTTCTGGTATGTCTTATCAACTTTTTTTTTAATTTAAAAGCTAGATAAGTGGGTTTTTTGTTTGTTTGTTTTTCTAATTGGAGAGGATTATAAGTTTGTTCACAGATGGTCTTTTGTGATGGAAAGGGAAAGCATAAAAAGTAAAAGTTTAAGCGGTACCCAATGTATTCAAAGTTCAATGGCATATGGGATGAATATTAAAATACTAAAAGGAGATTAAAAATTAGGTAATTATAATGTTTTATAGAAAATAATGGCATCATGTTCTCTGTTCCCTAGAGACCTAATTATAAGCCCATCGTGAATAGTGTACTTCAAATATTGACAGACAGATTGTTGATATTTTGTTTATAATTAAAGACTACCCTCATACCATGGAAAGGGTTTATCAAAGGCATCTGCACACTAACAGGCATATTATGAAGCCGCATACTCAGAAGCAAAAATAAATGACTAGGAAATAGAGTCTAAACAGCACCTAGGTTGGAAAAGAGAACTTTCCACAATTTTCAAGGAAAGTCTTTTAATATAGCTGTCTAGGTTTCCAGTCACATTTTTATATTTCCCGTAGTGCACATAAAGATCAATCATACATTTTTAAACTCCCAGAACAACACTACAGTGCAAAATTTTATCAAAAATTGTAATCTTGGGATAAACCTTATGAAAACAGTTTCTCTCTTCAGTTTCTTTGATGAATACTTTTAATTCAATTTTTAACCTAGATATTACAAAATATTTTAAGTTCCATTTGTGCACATAAGTAAGCAGGAAACAAACCATATGCTGTGTCTGGTTTATTTCTGAAATATGTCAATAACTTGTGGAAGTTTAAAAAAAGAAAGAAAAGCATTGAGGACTGGGTAGACTATTGTTTCATATATTTGATTTGAAGACTGTATTGACAAAGTACATCAGTGGAAATAAATGGTGGGAATGTGTTTCTGACCAAGACAAGTGCTAGGTTGCTATTTTTTCAAGTTTTATAATGTAAAGAGACTACAACAACATTTTTCTAGCATTAATAGATGTAGAGCAGAGTTTGAATATAGATCTGTCAGAATGGAAAGAAATATTCTTAAAAATTCCATCACACAATGTGAAAACACTTTAAAAGAAAAAAATAAATAAAATAACATTCATCAACACAAACCTTTCCTTTGGTTTCTTATAAATTTATTCTACATTAGTTGAATAGTGGCTCCTCATGGTTGTTAGAGCTATTATGTTTATGCAACCATTCTGGTAGAACTATGTAACTAGAACATTCAGGATTTTTGTGGCTAAATAATTCAATTATTATTCTGAGGATCTCTTTCCTTTTCTAGGGTGTCATATTTGGCCAAATCATTTGCAAATTTATTTCAGAGGTTTATTTTGTTAATTTAAATTCACAGAGTATATACTCCACTCAAGTGTTTTTAAACAATAGTGATTTTTCAGAAGTAATAAAATACTTTCAATGTACAGATCATTCTAAACTTGACAATTCAAGATTACATTCTAGCTTTTTATTTAGGAAAATAAAGATACAATAATCTGAGTATTAGAGCCTGTGTCCCAAGTGATTGAAATATTTCAAATAAGTGAATATGTGTTTGAAAGAAAATGAGGAAGAAATATAGAATTACATACCTGTGAAAGCATTAACTCATTCCAAAATAGCAAAGCACTTCGCTCTTTGCTGCAGATGTCTTGCCAGGGTGATTTTATTGTGGTGACATTTGACTGAAATGAGACCGTTGGGATCAAAACATGCTTCTAAATGTTAGCAAAAATTCTCTTTTTAATGTTAATGTATTTTTTCAGCCCATAGTTATCACTTTATGATGAAACCTAAAGGCCAAATTTTCTTGATGTCTGCCAAAAGGATTCAATTTTAGACACTTAATTTTCTGTATGCATTACTTTTCTAATGCAAAGATACAAGTAGAACCATAGAAACAAATTAGTGAAAAAGCTTTTAAGATCTCCAAATTAATATATCCTCTCTTCAACAGTCTAAGCAGATAATTATATTCTTTTGAAGAAAACATCTTCAGAAAAGAATATTGTAGAACCAAACAACTTTTTATCTTTGAAGAACAATCCCTGAGAAATTTCTCTAATTGCTCTTCTTAAGCAATTTTAAAATCACTGGCTTTCAAAATATTTTTACTAAGAGTAACAATAAAATGGAAGAAACAAAAGGAAAACAAGTGAACACAAAACCCTAGCTAATTATAAAGACATTTTATTTTTCTTTCATACTGTATTCCCATCTATCCCTCTCTTCTTTATTTTTTAGTATCTTTTCCTCTGTCTTGTGTTTTGCTTTCCTATTGGTTTCTTCTAATTGTTTACTAAATCAATAATCATAAGTTTGAATGCTACTTGTTCACTTCACTGTCAGAGATGGTAAATTTTGAAAAAAATATATTACCACCTCAAATAGTGTGTTTAATGCTCTAGTCCAGTCTGGAAACAATTATCTTCAATAAAAAATGTTCACATATAAGTTAAAATAGAGTAAAAAAGAAGACAATACTTCTCTATACTCATTCTCTAGTATGTGTTACTAACTAGCATTTTTTCAGTTTTTATGCATGTATTTATATACATAAATATGCACATGTGTGAATAGAGAAAATGTAAAATAAAAGTAAAATAAAAAGGTAGAAATGTAAAATGTAAACTGAATGTAAAATAAAAATGCAAAAAATATGATCAAGTAGTTTTCAATTTGGTGTTAAATAAAAAATATATTCGATATCCATATCATAGGACTTTTCTTACTAAAGAAATCACAATAATAATTTTCTGCTGAACTTCCTTTAAGAGAGGAATCGACACACTTTGAGTAGTAATATTTTTACATATATGACCATATAATTTTCAAATTAATTTTTAATGTAATTTATAGTTTACAATACATATAATAGGTTGTATTTCCAAGATTAGTTTCAATTATCTATCAGACAAGAAAATGACTTGTAACTCATGAGAATAAACAAATAGAAGCAATTTAAAAGACAGTAAAATTCTCTTTTAAAAATGTGATTAGCTGGGTGCTGGTGGCTCATGTCTATAATCCTAGATATTCAGGAGGCTGAGATCTGAGGATCATGTTTCAAAGCCAGCCTGGGCAGGAAGGTCCCTGAAACTCATATCTCCAATAAACCATCAGAAAACCGGAAGTGGTGCTGTGGCTCAAGTGGTAGAGTACTAGCCTTGATCTGAAGAACTCAGGGACAGTGTGCAGGGAGAGTTCAAGTCCCATAGGCGACAATTAACTAATAGCCGAGTGACAGGGGCTTACGCCTGTAATCCTAGCTATTTAGGAGGCTGAGATCTAAGGATTACGGGTCAAAGCCAGCCTGGGCAGGAAAAGTCCTTGATACTCTTGTCTCCAATAAACTACTCAGAAAACCCGATGTGGCGCTGTGGCTCAAGTGGTAGTGCGCTAGTCTTGAGCTGAATAGCTGAGGGACAGCGCCTAGGTCTAGAGTTCAAGCCCATGATCAACAACAACAAAAATAAATAAATAAATAAATAATAAGTAAATAAATAGAATACAATAATAAATAAATAGAATAGAATAATAAAAAAATAAAAATAAATAAATAAATGCGACTATAACACAGGCCAGCTTTGACAAATCTGATTCTCTGCCCTAAATATATGGGCACCAGTTTTCATTTAGTATTTTTATTTATGTTGCTATAAGTTGATGTTCTAAAAATCCCAGTTGTTAAAGGCCTGTTCTCCATCTCAACCCTATTTAGCAGTGATGAAAAGCGTAAGAGGTTAAGCCTAATGGGAAATCTTCCCCTCTTGAATGGGTTTGTGCCACTCTCCTGTATTCTCTCTTTCATCCCACTTATAAGCAGTAAATTTTGTTCCAATATGACCTTGCTGTTCCTGTAAATATAGGAGAGACACCTGAAAACCCACTGATGCCTCCCAAACTGTGGAACAAAATGCGTTTTCTCTCTGTATCTTGATTGTATCAAGTGAAAGAGGAGCGATGTTTCCTTTACAACACATTGATGGGCTGCAGGAAGCCAGCGGTGAGACAAGTTGAACAATCAGTAGTGTGACTCCTCTCACTTAGGAAGAATATCTCCATAGTTGGTAAATCTGACCAGCAATCTCTCATTCCAGATGAAAACATTAATGGCTTTCCACCAACTCCTGATCCCACTCACTTTGGCCTTCTTCTACTTCTACCTTTCTTTGGGTTGATGTGATTGTCTCGCTCTGTGTTGACCCTATATGGCTCCATGCATAATTTAGGAGAAGTTTTAGTTGTGGGATATGGTCCAATGTCTCAAATGCTTGTTCTTTGGCAGAAAAGTAGCAGAGTCATTCCCAAAGATCGGTTCTTTTGGAAATTTTTTAGCTTCCTTAGAGATCCAGAGGCAATCGTCACTTTTTATGAGTTAATTAAAAAGTGCCCTAATTATGCTTTCTGAAGTAAAGCGAACGGACAAAGCTCTCTTTTTCTCTCTTCTCAAAGTTACCTTCTTCCCTATTAGGTCCTGAGCACTGAGCCAGTCAGTACCCTATTGGATTCCCAGGGCTGCTTTCTCCAGCTCTTTGCATCAGTCTGTTGAATTCAGGAAGGTCACTCCATGAGCTACAAACGTGGAAATCCCTCCCTTGCTCATCTCTCCTACCAGCTGGGACACTTAACTCTGGATCTGAGGGGACTATATGGCAGTACTCTATCAACATATATTTTAAACTAAAAGCACAGTTACATTCAGTAGTTTCAATTAAATGCCAGCAGTTCCTTTTATGAAGAAAAAGCTTGGATGTGAAAACTTTGTGTAATTTTTTTTTAGTTACAATTGTTGCTTAACATCAATGCAGTATTTTTTCTGTTATGCTTGGTCATAAAAATATACTGGTATTTTTGTGCCTTTTATCCTTTACTATCATCTTCAAATTCACCTTTTATTACCTCACTCTTTCTAGTTTAAGATAGAGTCTGCTAGTTATTTTTTCTTACAATCTCTGAATCTATATTATAATTAACTATGTTAAGAAAAAATCATTTTTAAAAGATCATTGTTAAAAGTTATACAAATTTATTTCACATGTTCTATTCTTTTGGATGATTTTTTCCTTTTCTTTCTGAGATCTCTCACTATTTTTATGGTTAAATGTTAAGAATCAGTGTTTCATGTTTTTAATTATGAAATTTACCCCAAGGCTAATACCTGTCACCATTTGAACATATGGTATTTCTTGACCTTTGATACTAAATGAAATTAACAATTTACGCTAAATGACACCCATAGTCATCATCAGACAGGACATTTCTAATTTTATTGCTCTTAGTTGTACTAAACTGCTAAATTGTGGTCACTTTAGGTTATATGAAACCTTTTTATTGTAATTTTAGAACAACATATTAGGCGATTCAGTTCAAATTATGTGTCATCCTAATTGGAACTGGAGAGCAATTAACTTTTCTGTAGCAAAATGTCAAGTACTATTTTTTAAACTTATCAAAGTGAATATGTCAAAGGAAGTCTATAGTTTGATATAAATTAAAGTTGTTGCTATTAATTGGTTTCTGTTTCAATTAGCTCCTGGAGTACTTTTTTCCATTTATTTATTTTTATTATAAAAGTAATGTATGGAGGGGTTACACTTATATAAGTCAGATAATGAGTTTATTTCTTTATGAACAGTGTAAGCTCTTGCCTCATTTTCTCCCAGGTTTTTCCCCTGCTGACCCATTTTCCCCACAATTCTGCATTTTCCTAGCAAAATAAGGTTGTTCCTGTTCTGCCATCTTCTGTATCTCCATTGGCTTTCCTGTTTGAAGTACTTCTTGACTAATGATAACTACTAAGAAATTCAATGACGAGCAACACTCTTGCCACTTGACACAACATAGTGTCTTGTGAATCAAGATCAGTACATATTGTAATTTAAATTTATAAATTTTCTATACTGTACTGTAATGTTTACTCTGAATCTTTTTCACACTTCAGCAGTAATCTACTTAAACCATATAAAACTATGATGCTTATTAATTATAATTAACCTACAAGACAGCATTAAACTCTAACATTAAAGAACAACAAAGGGTTGGGAAGGTAGCTCAGTGGTAGAGTGCTTGCCTTGCATGCATGAGGCCCTGGGTTCGTTTCCTCAGCACCACATAAACAGAAAAAGCCGGAAGTGGCACTGTGGCTCAAGCGGTAGAGTGCTTGCCTTGAGCTGAAGAGCTGAGGGACAGCGCCCAGGCCCAGAGTTTAGGTCCACGACTTGCAACAAAAAGTAAAGAAAGAAAGAACAACAAATACATTGCAAAAAGTGGATCCTGTGCAATCCTAATCTGCAAGAATAACTGTGTAATATAACAGTGTAATATAACAGTGCCTCTGTAATTTAGAGATCAAATCATTTCTATAAAATACTCACTTTTCTCTGTATTTCTTCATTTTTCTTTCCTTCTTTGTTCCTTCCTTGTTTCTTATTTCCTTCATTTCTATTTTCTTCATTCATTTTTCCTCTGTACATTACTTCATAATGTAAAACTGAAAATAAATGAACTATTGAATTTTGACTAACAAGCTAGACAAGTACCTAGAGTAAGTTAAAGAAAGCTGCCTAAAATAAAGTCTGAAAATGACAGTTGAGAAATGGAAAAAGAAAAGGGAAATTTCCAATATAATTGATAATCTGACATTAAAATTAAATATATATTTTACTTCAACTTTTATGTATTCAGTTTATGAAGAGAATATGAGCTTTTTTTTTCCAGGTGTTATCCTTATGAAAGCAGCTGTTTATGACAAGCAACACTGGAAAAACTACTGGAAGATTATATAAGTTCTAGAAGCCAAAGTTAAGAACTATTCTTTAAGTCTGTGTTGACTATTCTATTTCTAGTGAAACCTTCATACTGTCAACATAATAATTATGTGAATAAAATGTGTGTATGACACTTAATTTCAATTACAGTTACAATGATCCATTAAATATTAAACATTTTTGAATGATAGTATTTAATCAGTTTGTTTCAACAACAGCTTCCAAAAAAAAATCTCTTCAATCAAATGTTATAGAATACTGACTCCACTGGCTCTGGTATTATGTTCCTCTAAAATGGCAACTCATTGACTGTGATTAGATTTAATCCAGTTGAGGATGGACAACTACACACGCTTTCTCTTTGATGAAAATAAATTTCCATATTCTAAGTAAGCAGAACGTTTCATGTGAATTTAGAGAAAACTTTCAACTCATTCAAGCTGAGATTGAGTTAGAAAAATATTATGCTAAAAACTATAGACTTAACTAAAACTCTCATTTCATAACTGTTGACAGAGCGAAAGAGCTAGGTCCTTATTTATTATTGTAGAAATAGTGACTGTACAACCGGTGGATTTTCTTCATGATTACAAGGCAAGTATAAATGTAGCTAAATATCAACACATGGATGCAGACTCACAGTCTGCACAAAGAACCCATATTTTCTCTGTGTTGATTGAATTCTTATAAACTACCATTGAAAACAATTCACAAGTAATTATTCAATGATTGCAAATTTCAATCCTAACAATTGGTAATCACACCATTCATTAATATTTAGCATGTTATGTTGCCAAAATTCAAGAAAGTACTAAATGATATAGAACAAAGAGATAAATCCTGTGGGATGGCTACCCCATGAGTTTATACCTCATAGAAAAGACAGAGAGACAGAGAGAAGGAGATCTGAATTGCAGAATTTCAGTAATGTTTCAGGGTTTTAAATGTGAGGAGCAAAAGATAATGTTAGAGGTGAATAGCACCAAAAACATTTTATCTGTGAATGAGGACAGAAAAATGAAGCCCACTGAAACCTTTAAACAGTAGAAGATGAAAGAGGATGGAGTGTGGTTCAATGGGAGAGTGATATGAATAAAATGTTGTATATGAATGTGTCAAATATCATGGTGCTAACTCTTGACAGATTAACATACACTTTAATAAATGAATGGCATTATGCAATGCATGTCTTTGTCTGGAAATAAATACCAAATGACTAAAGAGTATGGTGGAAGATGAAGATGTTCAAAGGAGAAAGAGAAGAAAAAGAAGCATGGAGAGGGAAGTTTTTTTTATCAAAGATACATTATATACATTATATACATTCACGAACACCAAACCCCCTTGTATAACTAATTACTTCTAATAGCAATGTGCAGAAAACGTATATAGTAAAACCCACTAGCATTAAATTTAACTAGCTTGCTTATACCCAAGAAAATACAGGATTGTTTTTAAGAGGAGTTTGCTGTCCTTTTTCAGTAAGATTTAATTCTTTTTTTTATTAATACGTTTTTTTATATTGTGAAAATACTGTACAGAGGGGTTACAATTACATGGGCAAGGTAATGAGTACATTTCTTATCAAGCATTGTTGCCTCCTCCTTTGTTTTGCGCTTACCATCCCTGCCCTCCTATCTCCATGACTACACTCCCACCCCCTGTGAGATGTAATTCTGAAAGCTTTTCATACCAGAATTCTGTTCACTTTCCTGAATTTATTTTCTTGTTAAAAAGAATAAAGGCAAATTACAAAAGGCAAATTAATAAATGTAAGAAAATATGTGACTTTATTTTTACTTAGGAAATCAACTGAATGCTTTGGTTACTTGTTTTAAATGTATGTTTATGATCAGCAGGCACAAAGATAATTCTAATTTTTAGACCTTCCTGGGATGCAGACACTGACAAAGGAAGAATGTTGTTTGAAATGTTGTATCAAGTAGATTTTTAAATATCTTCTTGTCACTATTTTCTAAGTTCCTTGTATGTTGATCAGACCATAAGCTTCAAATTTATCAATGTTTAAAAATATTCTTTTTAATAATGCAATCTATACTACATACTGTTGATGGCTCAATTATTCCCAAGAAAAACATTGCATTTATTAGAGGTGGTGTCTCCTAAGTATAATTTATGTCAAGTTTATTTAGTCCATAATATATCTCAAATTCTCTATGGTTGTGTATCTTTGATTATATATAGATATGATTGATAGACAGCCAGGTGAGGAACAAAACTATGCACATTAAATCCTTCTAAATAGAATCATTACTCTGATTTCAATGTCCTGTAAAACAGAGAAAGAATAAAGTTTTGTTAAATAATGCTCAATTTTATAAGTTGCCAGTTAAACTTTGTCATATATTGTGATGTTTCAGAAGATTGGTTTGATCTGAAGTTCACACTGTTACAAAAGAAGTTCAATTGGTTTAGAGTGTTCAAGGGAAGGAATGCTGTCTTTACTTTCTGTGGCAATAAAGTATTCACGAGAAGACATTTCAGTTTACCCATTTCTTATTTTCCCCATTGAATTCCTGTTAAATATTAAATTGGTTATGACAATTACCACAAAATTCTTTTTGGCCAGTCATAATAATTTAATTATAACTTCCTGTACAAAAGTGCTTTTGTTCACAATAACAGTTCCTCTTTTGTGTTACTTAGTAATTTGGTCTTAGAGTTATTCCAATTTTATAGTGATTTCTGGTCAGCCTTTAATTATTGTTCCTTAATAATATTTTTAAAACTAAATTATGCTATTTCATTTAAAACAAAAATAATTTTCTTAAAAATATTCAGGACCTACAATTAACTTTCATCAAGGACAGCCTACCAATATCATTGAAAAAGGGACAAATACAAAAACAATAATGAGAAAAATACACCCTGTCAATTTATAAGCTAACTAAATGGCTGTCCAGTTATTGTCTCCAACTGTTATAAGACTCCAGTTGTTATAAAGAAAGAATCAAAGTGGAAAAGCAACTGGTGACCTAACCTCAAACAAAAGAAACTGTCTGTATCATCATGTTCAGTGACATGAAATAGGAAATAACAAAAGAGAAACAAAAATTCAAGAGGCCACCTAAACTGCTGAGGAAGTCAGATTTTTTTTCCCAAAGATGTTAGACATTAACATATCAAGCTGATCTCCAAATAAGATGTCAAGATGGATTAATTGACACTATTCTTTGTATAAGTTGGAAAAAATAAATGGGACAGTGATAAAAATGTAGGGGCAAAATACAAAAGGACAGGACAGTTGTTCTGAAATTATTAGTTTCCTCATTTTCATTTTTAGTTTACAATGAATGCATTTTTCCAGCTTTAAAATTCATAAGTTTGGAAATAGTTGCTTCTCATAACATGCCTTCATTTTTAAAACTGCAGCATTATACAAATAATTCCAAATGGAAACAAATACTGATGACAATGCTAACATTGAACATTTACAAAAATCTCAGGAGAAGCAATGATAAAAATTAGAGGGAAAAAAACATGTTCCCCCCAAACTCTACCTACATCTTTACATATCTACCTCTGAACTATAGTGTATACCATCACTTATTACAAAAACAGAATATTTCAAGTAAGGGAAAAATTCATGACCAAGTTTGTATCTGACATGGGAATTTAGAAAAAAATTAAAGCGTTTAATTGTGGTAGAACAAAATATAATATAACTGAAAGGAAGATGAAATCAAAAAAGAAATTTACTCAGTGAAAAGAAAATATGAACTTACACCAGTCATGAAAGAGTTTACAAAAGATATTTTTATTGCCTTCAAGACCTATCACAATGAAGGAACAGGATCACAGCTTTGTTCCAATTATAGAATGCAATAAAGAGGATGCTATGGATATAAACCTCATTCTCTTAAAAATCTTGATTTTTTTCAGAGATTTTTTTGGTCCTTGCTCTGATTAGGAAATGTTTTCTTTCTTTGTATATTAGACTCTGTAAAATGCAGAAGAAAACTGCACTATGCTTGCAAAAGTGGTACATATTCTTTAGGCAGCACATTTAAAATGAAGATAGAGAATATCAAAATTGCCATTCAGGAAATCAGATGTCACAGAGAGCAAAAATGTCAAAGTGAAAAGATTACCATAAAGTAACTGTCATCTTAAATAGACCAGAAGCATACTTCCAGACTGAATATAGAAATACAGATTTCTGTGATTTTACAAAAGCTCTCAAGTTTTCTTATTTTATTTTCTTTATTACTTTCACAGTAAGTAATTGTCTCAAGCCGATGTTCTAAGTTTACAAAGTTAATGAATTTGTACTTCACACAAAAAGGTATCAATCATTTTATGTACTTAGAGATTTAACATTTAAACTACGTGGGTCCTGTATTGAAGAATTGAAAATGTTGTGGCAAATCCAGTCGGTATTTCATTCAAGAAGCTGAAAATTAAAGCATGATTGGGAAAAGAGGAAGGAAGACTATTCTGTGGCTAGTAGCAACATTTGTGCTTTCCTTTCATTTATTTGTTTACTTGACACAAGCCATATTAGTTCATTTCATTTCTCAATAGCTATAACATGTAAAATCTCTTTAACATGCCAGACCAGTAAATAGTTGGTGATATTTACTTTGCAACTAAATTATAAATTAAATAAATGGGAACATTACAAGGACCCAGATATTTACACTGGAATGAGATGCATATTACACCTCAATTGGTCCATTTTCTTGGGAAGTCAAACAGGAGTTAGCAAGGTGTAGATATCCATGAATTTTAAATGAGCAAGGAGAGTGATGTGATTCCAAGTTATGAAAGGCAGCTATAGTGCTAATACAGACTGTGCTTAAAGGTCGGATCCTGGAGCTTTGTAATTTTCTGACACATCCCTGTCCACAGAAGGTATATTATCACTGTACAAGAGTGAAGCAATCTGTTCTGTATATGATGTTGGAAATGCATGGTACCTTGAGCTTTACAGTCACTTTTTTCTATGCTTCCTTTCTTTAACTCATTCGCTTAAAAATCTTTTCTTCAGCCAGGTTCAAGTGGCTCATGTTTGCTATCCTAGTTACGCAAGAAGCTGAGATCTGAGAACCTCAGTTCAATACTACACCAGTTTTTTTTTTTTTAATTTTGTTTGTTTTGTTCTGTTTTTAAGTCCACAAGGCTTTTATCTCCAATTACTTAACAAAAAGTCAGAAGTGGACTTGACTCATGGTTCAGTGGTGGAATGCCTTATCTATGGATAATGATGATTGTTTTCTTTAAACTTTGGTTAATTACAGGCTGCAAAGTAAGCTATTTATTTCTTTATAAATATCCGGACCATATACACATAAAGATGATCTGTAAATATCTGAATGCATATTGTAACCATTGTTTTGTTTTCTTTTGTTCTAGATAGAATCCAGGGGCTTTGCCCTTAATTAAGAAAACACTCTACCATGTGAAGTATCAGTTTACAGCTCCACGAATTTTCTTCTCATGTTTTGAATTGAATGATTTAGTCTTTGGTTTTAACTGGTAATATATGGTAATAAGCTGTTTCTCTTAATTTATTTTTCCCATACTATGAAAAAGAAGAGAAATGAAATGAGAAGTGACCTTAAATGGCAGATAGAGAAGTGATTAATACTGATTCTGTAGCCTATTGAATTTTCTGTCTAGTAGGGCTTCAAAAGCATGGGGTTTGCATCATATTCACCATATATCATTTTATTTAATTCTACACAATGCCTGGGAACAATAATTTTCAGATACAATACGGATTTATGCAAAGAAAAAAATGAGACAACTCTAGATGAATTTTGACTTGTCCAAATATAACTAGGCTTTTTGGTTCAAGTAATTTTTCACATCCTATATATCAATTTGCAGTCATTGGTTCATTATGTACAAACACTCGTAATCTATTTAGTGAATTTGCATTCTTCAGAAATCCAATATTTTTCTTATATAAAGCTTTCAAAAGAGTTACACATTCATTCTTCCTGAGAAACAACAGGTATAGTTTTTTAGATGATGAAACTATTTTTTAATCTATTTAATCTATTCCCTAGATTCCCACATTTAAAAATTATAAACAACAAAAGAAATATTATGAATATTTTATCAGTTAGGCTATGTGAGAAGACAAAGGGTTTGTTATTTAACCAAAGTTAGCTTTTTAAATTAGGAAACATTAAGCAAGCCCACTATATTGATTTACTTATTTGTACTAGGATTGAAGGACTATCTTTGCTCTAGATTGACTTTTCAAAATCATGATTTGTAATACTTTTCTGAAATTTTATCATTTTTCACATACTGACTTCCATACTGCCAGTGGAAGGTCAACTTTTTCTTAATGGAATGTTAGTGACCCATTGTTCTAAAGTACAGTTTACGAAAACAAAATGGAATTTTATCAAGTCAAAATAATTATAAGAACTTTTAATTCTGTTTTTTAGTCATATTTACTACTTTCTCAGGAATATAGACAATCAAGACTATTGCAAATGATTTACACACACAGACACACAATGAGCATTAAATATTGAAAATTCACAAAGAAATCTAAAAATTGAACTATTTACTGTAAGCCTTCTAAATTGAGGCTGATGAAATATCAGAGCATATTTCTTCCAAAACACATTCTTATTTATTTTCCAATGCTGTCAAAGGATATTATTTTGTGATTTATGGAAATGTACAGGTTTGTATAAAGTCTTCAAGTTTTGCTTTAGCCATTTCAAGATGGGTTATTTGAGAATAGACAGATGGAGGATTACTAAAAGGAGGACAGTTGCCCTTGTTGACTTTGATCTTAGAAATGATATGTGCATAGGAGGATTTATTCTTCAATTCCTTATCTGTGGTGAGAGTTTAGAAGTTTTATAAGAATCCTTTCAGAAAAATATTAAGAAAACCAAATCTTCCCAGCAAAATAAAACCTCAAATCTTGTTATAAATTTTAGTAACTTAGTAGTTATTGTAATTATTAGTAAAATTCTTCAATATGCAGATAATTGAAAGAAAATATTGAATGACATTTTGTCTGTTATTAGCCATAGACTATTAATGAAATTCAGGAAATGACAGGCAGGAATTTAAAGCTGGGTGCTAGTGGCTCAGGCCTGACTCCTAGCTACTCAGGAGGCTGAGATCTGAAGATTGCAGTTCAATGCCAGCCCAGATAGGTAAGTTGGCTAGACCGTTAAGTCCAATTATCCATAAAAAAGCTGGAAGTGGAGCTGTATCTCAAGTGGTACAATGTTAGTCATGAGCAAAAAGCTCAGATATAGCACCCAGGTGCTGAGTTCAAGCGCCCAGACAGCCACAAAAGAAACAAAAACATAAAAAATAAAAAATAAACATTTTAATTGATAAATGTTTTGATATATCATCTTATTTCTAAATTTCTTTCATTGATATAATCTATTTAAATACATAATATAATGCATACATTAATGTTTATTTTCAGTTTGCAAATAAATGGAAATTGAACTGAGGGCCTGGATGCTGTTCCTGAGCTTCTTTTACTCAAGGCTAACACTTTACCACTTGAGCCACAGCTTTGCTTCCAGCGTTCTTTGTGATTAATTAGAAATAAATGTCTCATGGATATTTCTGTCCGGTCTGGCTTTGAAACTTGATCATCAGATCTCAGCCTCCTGAGCTAAGATTACAGGTGTAAGCCACTGGTGCCCCGTTCTGAGGGCATTATGTAGATACGTATTAAAACATTAAGTGTTTTTATTATTCATGGCCAATGATGTTTACTATTAAAGTGATTAGTTATTTTTAATTGCACCTGAAATTTGTCAAGTATTATGTAATAACATGCTTAAATATATCTCCTTAATCATTTAAACGTGTGTGTTATATCATATACAGTCTAATGTTGCTATATTTGTTACAATTTACCTATTTTGTATTTTTCTTAGCTTATGTTAGGAATGAAGTATAACAAGTTTTTCAAGCACGAGTCTATCTTAATTATATGGTACTACCCTCAAAGTGAGCTATGATGATGTCTGGAATATTGTTACATTATTGTTACTGTGTTTTATTGTTACTGTGTTTTCTCCTTTCCTTCCTTTTTAAAAAATCATATTTGAGCCATCACACTGCTGGAAATAAGCCTAAATAAAATGAAATTTGCCTATTTAAAAGACATCACCTATCCGTGTGTATTTGCATTATTATATTCACAATAACTAGAATATGGAATCAATCTACATGTTCATCAAAAGCATTAGGAATGAGGCTATATTTCTGAGTTTTTGTAGGAGCAAGGCACTAAGGTTAACACTCAGAGACTTGCTGAAGACATTGTGCTCCTGATTCAGGTCCAGCTCCATTTTTTTCATAGATTACTTTTGAAATATGGTCTTCCTACCTTCAGGGGCGTGTATCAACACATCTGCCATTTTTGGCTTTCTTACAACACTGGAATGATAGGTATGCATAGTTGAATCAAGTTGATGTCTCATGTTCTGTTAATTCTAGGCTGGCCTAGAACCACACATCTGCCAATCTCAACTTCCCACATGACAGGCACTTACCACTCTACTCAGCAATGGCTTTAGAAGGAGCAAAACAAACTGTCCGCTGGATTTGTATCTGTGATCTTCGTGTTCCCAGTCTCCACATAGCTGGATTCTAACCACTAGGGCCTGACTGAGAGTGTTTTTCTTTATTGAAAAATAACTATCCACTTGTGGATGTATAACTGTCTGCAATGATTTATGCAAAAAAATGTAAAAACTGAACTTCATTATGTAAACATGGAAAATATATTCCAAAATATCGTTAGCATGTTTGTAAGCATAGGAATCAGGAATATCTTTTAATAAATTTATGTCTATGGACAGTGGGAAAATACAACTTAATACACTTACAAATGTTTTGATAATAGAATTTCTGTTAATATATTCATATAATCTTTAAGATCACTCAATTGGGTTTTTTTTAAATAAAGAAGGGATTGTTCATGGTACCTGAAAGATACCTGGGGAATTCTATTGATTGATGACAGAGTAATAACAGATTGCTAGGATATTTTTATGATCAATAGAAAAAATAATATTATAATCATAGGTACAATTTTAAAATAAAGCTTAACTTCTCTGATACAGAGAATAACCTAGTCTCTAAAGACTAGTTCAAATGGTATCATCATTGGTTTACACTAAGATATGATGTTATATGTAGTCTAGAGAAACACAATAGTTATGTGGATAAGATCATGTAAGAAGATGTGTATCTAAATGAACTCCAAGAAATGGTGAGAAGGGTATTTTGTTGTTGTTGTTGTTAGTTGCTTTTTTATTTCTTTTAATTCTTTGTTGCTGTTTTTGTTTTCTGTTCTTGTTCTCTTGTATGTTAGTTTATCTGTTTCAGGGATAGTATTAGGGAACAAAGAAACTGTGAGACCAAAGGTGAACAAATGCAGCAGTGCTACTCATTCAACATTGAAATTGAACCATACAACTTGTGGGAGTGGTCAGGAGGGAAAAAATGGGAGAAAATGAGGGAAGAGGTGACACTGCTTAAAATGAAATGTACTTCTTTTATGGCTAGGGAGATTGAGCATTTCTTCATATGTCTATTGGCCATCCTTCTTTCCTCTTCAGAGAAGTTTCTCTTTAAGTCTTTAGCCCACTTATTTATTGGGCAGTTATTTCTTTGAAGATTTGCTGTTGGGAGATTTAATTTTTTGAGTTCCTGGTATATTTTAGATATGAGATACCCTTGTCCATTGTATGGCTAGTGAGGATCTTCTCCCAATCCGTGGGCTTTCTATTGATCTTGCTAGCTATGTCCTTTGCCATACAGAAGCTCTGCAACTTCATGCAATTCCATTTGTCCAACCTTTCTTTGATTTGTTGTGTTTCTGGGTCTCTATTAAGAACATTTTGACCTGTGCCAAGGAGACTAGGGTTTCTCCTATTCCATCCTGTAATGTTTTCAGAGTGTCTTCTTTGATTCTGAGGCCTTTGATCCATTTGGAGTTGATTCTGATACAGGGTGATATATAAGGATCTAGTTTTAGTTTTCTACAAGTAGTTAACCAATTTTGCCAGCACCATTTACTGAAGAGGCTGTCTTTCTTCCATTCTATTTTTTTAGCTCCCTCATCGAAGATTAGATGGCTATAGGTCTGTAGATTCATTTCTGGGTTTTCAACTCTATTCCATTGGTCCTGAGGTCTGTGCTTGTGTTAGTACCAAGCTGTTTGGTTACTATGGCTTTGTACTAGAGTTTGAGATGTGGTATTGATATTCCTCCAGCACTGTTCTTTCTACAGTAAGTGAAGTAAGCCAGGCCAGAAGAAACATAGGTCCCATGGTTTCCCTTATTTACAATAACTAGTATATGTCTGAGTCCAGCAGACAAGGTCAGATAAGTTGATGTTAGAGAAATGAACCCTAAGATATGTATTCAAAAGTTTTTTTTTTCTTTCATGCGACTGTTTCTAACACATTTATAAGATTATTGCTTTGTTGCTTTGTATGTCCCTCTCCCACGGTATAACCCCTGCTTTCACTGTATTTGATGTTGGTATAATTTGTGGAGGGGAAGGGAAAAAACAAATCGCTTAACTAGGGATACAGGTGGACCCATTGCAACAATGAGATGTACAAGTCGTTATGTCGAAAACAAACTTTACAACTTTGGTCGGGGGGGGGGGGGGGGGGGAGGGTTGGATGTGGGAGGGTTAGGATGGGAAGGGGAAACAAAGTAGGAGGCTACAATTCTTGAAAAGAAATGTACTCATTATCTTGCCCATGTAATTGTAACCCATCTGTACAGTATTTTCACAATAAAAATTTAAAAAACAAAATGTACTCATTACCTGACTTATGTAACTACAACCCCTCTGTATATCCCTTTTACAATAAAAGAGTCTATATACAAAGAAAGCTAAAATATTAGCAAAAAGCTAATAAGCAAATCCAATAGAAAATTATACAAGGTACTTAAAGAAGAATTTTACTCAAAAGCAAATCTTATTATTATTGCTCTAATTCCTAAACCTAAATATGAGTAATTTGACTGCAGTGCCATGATACATTTACCATTTCTTATAAAATATTACTAGTTCTCAGAAATAACTTGCTCTTTATGGAATTTAATTATATCAATGCATGTATGTATGTGTGTTTGTGTGCCTTTTTTTTCCTGAAGTGGTTAACAGAGGAAATTTTTATGATTCAAACTTACTGAATACAGAATTCTTTTGTAAAGTAAAATTAAATAACCTTGATAATCTTTATTTACATTTTCAAAGTATGCAATTGAGTGTTTTAGTTTAGTTCCATTATTTATACCAGCTTGGTGCCTGGAAATATGCTAAGTCTTGGTCAATACAAAAACTAATTATATATGTATATATTTACTTATTTTTTGTAAGAGACTACCCAGAAACTGGTTCTAAATTAAATGTGAGATAGATCTCATTTAGTTGACTTGTCAATTGACTGCAACAACTGGTCAATATGTGTTCATTCAATTAAAGTAATTAACTGATTTAGACTAAATGTCTCATAGAGGAAAATAGAATCTCAAATGGGAACAAAAGAAAAAAAAACTAATGTGATATTGGAAGACAAGATAGAAATATCTGGTCCTGATACACAGTGTTAAAGGTATTTAATCTTTCCATGTAACAAAACAAGTATTGAATGCAAAAAAAATGGATGAATATCATGTAATATTTTCCTATAAATGTTCATTCTTAAAAATCAGACTGTATTTATTCCCCAAATTATTTATCAAGCTAAACTAATACTACCAATGTCCATTTACCTATCTGATATATGCTAGAATTACTTATAATCAAATAATAATAGTAATCAATAATAACCAAATTAATTTGAATACCTATTGCTATTGATCTTTTTCATACAAGTCATACATTTAAATTAATAGTAACAGTATGAAATAAAGCCATTATAAAATTTTACTTCAGAAATCACATACTGTATACTGTAACTGTCCTCAGTGCCAGTCACATTAAATATATGGAATGACTTAATTAGCTAATGGAGTGATAGAATTCAAGCTATAAAATGGAAAGGGTCATCTATTGTACAAAATAGAGGCTTTTCATTGTCACTTAAAGATAAATTATTTTTAAGACATTTTAATCCCAGTTCCATTTATTTCTTTAAGAAATAGGTGTTTACAGAGTAGGATAAAAATATTTGAAATAAAACTATATTTCCTTATTGTAATTGTTTCTGGATGCCTGCTGAGTACCTTTCATTTTCACCTATTTTTCTGAAGTGTTAAATTTAGCAATATTTACAGTTCAGAAGATCTGTGTGATACTTGTCAGAATTAATTAAATAAATTAATTTAAAGAAATTCCATTGCTCTGTTTCACAGAAAGGTGAGTGTAGTTAGCAAGGAAATAATGTTATAATGATGCATATATGTATATGACAATTAAACCACTTTGTAATTATATTTTTCTCATCATAAATGTAATCTAATTCAAAGATATGGTTGTGATTTTCAATATTTATTCTTCATATACTAGTGATAACCTATAGCCATGAATTCCTATGAAAATGTAAGTCAACATTTGGCAATGAAGGCAAGAATGTACTATCAGAATATCTAAGGGAAGTATAAAAAAGTAATACAGGCAATAAGAATCTTTCACTATATAGTAATCAGGAATTAACTTACACTCTTACATGAGCAAGGGCACAAACAGTGATATTGTAGAACATTTGTGACAATTAAATGGCTTTATAGAAATGTATAGCTTAATTTTTTTATGCTTTAGAAATCCATAGGGACAGGTACTCCTTCCATCTATTATTCTTAATATTTTTATAAATATACTTGAATTTAATTGAGATACAAAAGAAAGATAAATTATTTACTATTCTGTAAAAGATATGATAAAGACATAAAACAATTATTTAGAAGTAATTAATCTTGCAAATATTAGATTAGAATAGTGTAAATTAATTTTTGAACTTTGGACCTCTTTTATCAAGAAGAGATTGATTTTTCACTATTTTTACTTCTTTCTATATGCCTTATAATGCCTGGTTAAGATATCTCCTCATCTTTCTCACCTTTGCACTAATATTCTCAATTTTCATTGTAACATAATGTTCTTGTATATCATAGTATTCAAGGGCTTCTTAACAAATTATCAGTTACTTTTAGGGACTTCCTTGACTTGTTTTTCTTTAGGCATTCATCTGTAAAGAAAGAAGAATTTTAAAAAAAATTTTTATTAGGCAGCTCAGAATTAGACTAATCCATAGGTACCAAATTGATACCAGGATGTGAACAAAATGAACAGAAAAAGAAATGATATTTTTTATTATTTTGTTTTTGTATTTTTTTATTGTGAAAATACTGTACAGAGGGGTTACAATTACATGGACAAGATAATGAGTACATTTCTTATCAAGCATTGTAGCTTCCTCCTTTGTTTCCCTTTCCCATTCCTTCCCATCCAAACTCCCACCCCCAATACACCTCTCTACCCCCACACCAAAGTTGTAAAGTTTATTTTTCGACATAACGACTTGTACATCTCATTGTTGCAATGGGTCCACCTGTATCCCTATTTAAACTATTTGTTTTTCCCCTTCCCCTCCACAAATTATACCGACATCAAATACAGTGAAAGCAGAAGTTATATTGTGGGGGAGGGAAATACAAAGCAACAAAGAAATCATCGTATAAATGTGTTAGAGACAATCACATGAAAGAAAAAAAAACATTTGAATACATATCTTAGGGTTCATTTTCCTAACATCACCTTATCTGACCTTTCTGCTTGACTCAGACATATACTAGCCAGGCCCAAAGAAACATAGGTCCCATGATTTCCCTCATTTGCAATATTATTTTGTTTTAATTTCAAATACTTTAATGTTTTTTCCCAATTCAAACTGGAAGTATTATATCTTAATGTTCACTTATATAGTAAAACCTTGATTGCTTTTCTAGGTGCTCTCTCATCTGAACCACTGATGAATCTTTTGTGGGTCACTGAGTGACCTCAAATGCAACTATTTAAATAGCACTATGAAGATGCTGAGTAAGAATCAAGTTCATTCTGTTCATAGTGTTGACAACTTTGTATTAAATATGTGAACACTTCTCTGTGAGAGCACCTTGCTAACTACTTTATAATGTTATGCATTATTTCTTCAAACTTTGTAATCATCCACTTTGAAATAAGAAAAATGAGGATTACAAAGATAAGTAACTTACTCAGAATTCTCTCAGCATTACAGAAAGACAGAGATCTGATATTTTTGCTTCTGCTAAGTCCTTACTATTCCATTGTATATGTTTAATGACATAGTCCTAAGGCAGCATGCATATAGATTAGTGCTAATAATAGTTCATTATATCCAGAAGATTATAATGAAAATAGATGTATGAAACTGATACACACAAGCCACCATCACTATCAATTTTCAGTCTTTGTTTCTTTTTTTTTTTTTTTTTTGTCGGCCATGGGGCTTGAACTCTGGGCCTGGGCGCTGTCCCTCAGCTCTTCAGCTCAAGGCCAGCGCTCTACCACTTGAGCTACAGCACCACTTCCGGTTTTCTAATGGTTTTATTGGAGATAGGAGTCTCATGGTCTCTCCTGCCCGGGCTGGCTTTGAACCATGATCCTCAACTCTTAGCCTCCTGAACAGCTAGGATTACAGGCGTGAGCCACCAGCGCCAGGCTAAGTCTGTGTTTCTTTATGTCTCATTTTTAATTTTTTTGGGGGGGGAAGAATAACTGTAAATTAAACATGGAGTAAACACTATCACTGAGCTCAACATAGAAAAGTTGACAAGGCGCTGGGAAGGTGGCTTAGTGGTAGAGTGCTTGCTTTGCATGCATGAGGCCCTCGGATGGATTCCTCAGCACCACATAAGCAGAAAAAGCCACAAGTGGGGCTGAGGCTCAAGTGGTAGAGCACTGGTCTACAGCTGAAGAGCTTGGGGACAGCGCCCAGGCCCAGAGCTCAGGCCCCACAACTAACAAAAAAAAGAGAAAAGTTGGCAATTTTCTGTCCATTCCCAACACTTCCTATGCATATGTATTTGGTTCAACAATATTGATATAAAAACCTAATGAAAAAATAATAAATAACATGTAAAAGAGCAGTTTAAAATGGGGAAAAATGAGTGATTTGTCAATTGCAAATTAATGTCATGTTATTTTTAATTATTGCTATGTGTATGTGTTACTTTTTGCTTGTGCTATTATCTTTAAATGGTTTTGTACAATGGGGTTTCTATTCCACCTGCAGCTTTTTACAGTACCTCTTGATTAATATCACCTCTTCCATAATTCTTCCCTCATATATCCTGTGACTACACAATCAAGTTATTGAATTTCATTTTCAAATATTTGCGTTGAATATATATCTATTATTTTAAAACAAGTAGCCAGGCAATCATCCCAAAGTAGGCAGGAAATAGAATTTGTTAGGAACAAAGGGCTTTTGAAAAGGGAGTGGAAAGGACTCTTTCTTAGAGCATTTCTGCAGTGCTAGAAGATAACATCTGTCTAATATTCAAAGCAGTCAGCAACATGGCAGAGAATAACAAAATGAATGAGTTTCCTAATGAGCACTAATTAACCTGTTTGGGTGGAAAATCTGGTTTAATTCACTGAATTCACCACATGCTGATATCACACTGAATTTTAACAGGAAGTATGACTCTCTGTAATTTACTTGATCAAAGTTTGATCCTTGGTATACAGATTTAGTAACTAGTAACCACCCTAAAAAGAGAAAATGTTTCATTATTGTAAATATTTCTGACACATATTTAAGAACACATTTGATTTGTAGCAACAAATGTATACCTAATATACCAAGTCTACTAATTCCAGAATGTAGTCAGTTTTTGATAATTTTATAATGATAAATTGTAAGTAATTGAGTATGATTTTTACATATTTTATGAATAACATAAGTACTTTTCCTATAAAATGAATTGGTTTTTGTTTGTATTTGCTGTTGTTTTATTTGGTGCCAGTCCTGAGATTTGAGCTCTGGGCCTGAGAACTGTCCCAGAGATTTTGTGCTCAAGTCTAGCATAGCACTCTACCATTTGAACCATAGCTTCAATACTAGCTTTTTGTGGTTATTTGGAGATAAGAATCTCACTCATTTTCTTGCCTTGACTGGCTTTGGATGGTGATCCCCGGATTTCAGTCTCTTGAGTAGCTAAGATGACAGATCTGAGCCATAGGCGCCTGGCTTAGCTTTGTGTTTATGATGCAAAAATATACTGAGAAAAATTTCCATCTTTCATAATACTGTATTTTACTTAATGTATATTAAGAGCTTCTAGAACTGAATACTACAGATAGATATTCAAAATATTCCTTGTTTGGTCTCTGTAAATTTTAATTTCAATATATAGATTTGTCTAAAGGCAGAAAATAACCATTGTTCAACAGTTTTAGTCTGATTTTATAAAATTGTCCTGTGTGAATATAATTTAAAATATACATGAGAATAGTAGTTTCAAAACAAAGCCTTTGTTTCAGAATTTATATTGATTGTTGATCCATTTTTATATCTTGATCCCAAAGTGACAAGTACTGTAGCAAAGAACTTGTCACAATTGAAAAGAAGAGTTAATGTAGGAAACTAATTTAACATGTTTGTTTAAATCCACGTGGCCTATATAAACTCGATGTTACTGAGTAGGGAAAAATTTGAGGTACTTCTTCCCTCCCTTTTTTAATAATATATTTTTTATTGTGAAAATACTGTACAGAGGGATTACAATTACATGGGCAAAGTAATGACTACATTTCTTATCAAACATTGTAGCTTCCTCCTTTTTTCCCCTTCCCATCCCTTCCCATTCTTCCCCCGCCCCCTACCCAATCCTTCCCCCCACCCCCACCCCGCACCAAAGTTGTAAAGTTCATTTTCGACATAACGACTTGTACATCTCATTGTTGCAATGGGTCCACTTGTATCCCTATTTAAACGATATGGAACCAACCCAGATGCCCCTCAGTAGATGAATGGATCAAGAAAATATGGTATATATATATACAATGGAATTCTATGCCTCCCTCAGAAAGAATGACATTCCCCCATTTGCTAGGAAATGGAAAGGCTTGGAAAAAATTATATTAAGTGAACTAAGCCAGGCCCAAAGATACATAGGTCCCATGGTTTCCCTTATTTGCAATATCTAGTATATCTGAGTCAAGCAGAAAAGGTCAGATAAGTTGCTGTTAGGGAAACGAACCCTAAGATATGTATTCAAATTTTTTTTTTCTTTCATGTAATCGTTTCTTCCCTCCCTTTTGTCCTCTCTTTTTCTGTACCTTTTTTGGTCGGTCCTAGGGCTTGAACTATGGGCCTAGGTGCTAGGATGGGCTCACGGGGCAGAGCTCTTACCTCAAAATCTTGAAGGTGTCCATAGTGGATAGATACGCTCATTAGAAAAATAATCACTATGGAGTGATCGCGATAAAATTAACAAGCACCCCCTCCCCAAGAGCTAACTGCATCACGCCCAGATGCAGGAAGCCCGTAACACTATTTATTTAAATAGCAGCAGCTGGCAAACCCCAGATGTTCACAATGTCTCCCGATTAGAAAGCACATTTCCCGCCCCCCCCTTCCCCCCCCCTCCAGACCTTGAGCGGCTACCAGCTCAATGCAAGTGTTCTACCACTTGAGCCACAGTACCACTTCCGGTTTTCTGGTGGTCTATTGGAGATAAGAGTCTCATGGACTTCGCTGCCTGGGCTGGCTTTGAACCGCGATCATCAGATCTCAGCCACCTGAGTAGCTAGGATTACAGTTGTGAGACACCGGCGCCCGGCTTCTTCTTTACCTTTTACTAGGTTCCTAAATGTCATACTCATTTAATAATTTAGCTAATACCATAAACAATAATATTCACTCTTGTCCCTTAACTTTTAACTCAGCCTTAATGAAGATAAAATTTTAACATTTTATCAATGTTAATATGGTATAGATTTTAATTGACTTTAGAGATACACTATGTATCATAATCTTTTATTTCTCTAATTTAAGTCCTTCATATGATTTCAAGAAAATGATGTTATTGGAAAAGCTCCTTTAATATTTCTGGATGAATACTACTGGTTTCTAAAATCAAGGCATAGCCAAGATTATCAAAAATTAATGTTTTAAGCTTACATCAATGACCTGTGTTATTTTGTAGAGTACAGCTTTAAAAACAAAATCAGGAATGTGTAACACATAGACATATTTCAACAATATTATGATTGTCTTACTTGTTTACTTGAAATTATTTGATATTCTCAGTTTTGTGGGTTTTCTTGTACCTACTAATTCCAATATATAAGTTAAATTTTTTTTTATTTTGAATAGGGTTACATTTCACCGTCTCTCTATATTTCCACTTTGTTCCACATCTGTGCAATTTGCTTGGATAAATTTTATCAAATGAAAATGAAAACCCTGTATAATAAGGTTTAGTAGCTTTATAAACTGTCATATACTTGTTTTGTTTATTTGCTTGAACTCAATATTTTAGCAAATTAAATCTGAAAATGCTCTCAATTGTCATTGTGAGAAGCTGCTAAATAATAATGACATTGAAACATTTTCAAGCAGGGAACATTTTCAAACTTTGATCCTGCTGATAACGTTGGTAGTGAATTCCACCTTCCTCTTACTGTATCACTGATGGCAATGCTTCTATGGTTTTTACTGTTAACTATGAGGACTTATAACTACCATAGGCAAAGAAGATATTGTTTCTATTTTCTCATCAACCTTCACCATGAGATTTGCCTTCTAATTTGGCATGAATCAGAACATAGATATTAACTTGTTATTTAATTTACATAATTTATTTTCCTCCTTTATGCTATTAAGCAAATTCACAGAATAGTGGACTTCATTATGACACTTTCATATTTGATTATTACATATTTCAATCACATCCACTTTTCACTAACCATTCTTAACATTTCTCTCTCTTCCTATTGTCCCTTTCTTCATTCCCATTCTTACATCTCTCTCCTCCTATTGGTTCTTTCTCTACATAACTGACTGTCTTTAGTTTTCTTGTCATTATTATTATTATTTTATTATATAGTTGTATAAAGAGTTACCATTCAACCAATCAGTTTATGAATACAATGGGTCTTGATAATTGTTATGTCTTTCGACATTATCACCCATCCCTCTTAATCCAACCTTTCCCTCACTTTTCTTAATGTTGTCTAATATACTTTGAAGTTTTGACTGTATCCCCTCTTATTCCTCTCTTCATTTGTCTATCTCTCTCTCCTTATTCCCACCACACTTCTTTCAAGTAACCATTCCCTGATGTTTATTTTGTTGAATTTTGACTTACCCTTTTTAAGCAATTACAGTGTGAGTTTTCCCTAGAATCTACATTATTGCAGTGATTACATTTATTTTTAATACAGATTTGGCATATAAAAGAAACAAACACAATATTTATTATTCTGACTTATTTTGCTTAGCATAATATCCAGTTTCACAGTTTTCCTACAAAAGAGATAATTATATTCTTCTTTATGACTGAATATAACTCCATTCCATATACTATATTTTTACTATTTATTAATCCTAGTGGATGCTTATGCTGTTTGAATGACTTTTTAAATTTTATTCCCATAATCTTACTGGTTGGAAAACTCATGTATATCTTTCATGTATATGTAAGGAGATACCTTTAAATTTATTGCACTATTTTTGTGTTCAAAATTTTTGTATGCAGACAGGTTTGACTGTGTTTCAATAAAGATGTGATAATGCTATTTCTGATAACTTATAACTTCTCTTGTCAATTGTTCACTGTTTTTCTTACTTTCTACTTTAGTACATGTTGTCTATGCCTAATTATATCTGTAGGATCTTATGCCTCTGACTTCTTTTAGGGGTACTACTTCTGTAATTTATATCTCATGAGGTTTACCAGAGTTTATTGTGTTTTGGGTACAAAAGCTCCTGGCTCCTTTCAAGTTGTCTTTCTTTATTTTTCCACCTTATTATTATTCTGCTAACATTATTCTACTAATTCCATACTAATTCTGAGTTTCAGGAGTGATCATCTATAGTACCATTTTGGATTTTGCAATAATTTTTGAGGTAATGTTCATCCTACGTGCCCCTTCCTAATTGCATTGCTTTAAAACATGTTAGTTTGAAAATGTTGTATTTGTTATTTTCACTAATATAATAATTTGAATATATATATACCAGGAATTAGATTTGGAGTTTAGGTTTTGCTTGCCCAAGGACTCAAGATAAATTCATGTTCATGCCACAGCTAATTCATAGTATAATTAGGTCTCACAATTAGTCATATGATTACCAGGAGTAGCATGAAATCAATTGTAGGTATGCTGCATATTAATAAGAGAGAAAGTGGTTGTGGTATTTGGTTACTATGGCAACGGGAATGATTATAAAGCTTGCAGAATCATCGCCCTATTTCTTCCCACAGTTCTACAGAACAAACACAGAGAAAGAAAACGAAAGAGTTACCTATAAGCATTCATAAATTTTTGTTGAAGCAGAAACTTAAAAGAATTTTCAGTTTCTGTAATAAAGTAAGATTACAATCTGCACACCTTTCAGACTTGCAGTAGTAATTAAATGAACTGCTTTTCTAGGCATTTTGTGTTCAAATGCTTTACATTCTTTATGGTTGCAACAAAAATAAGAGACCACAAATCAGATGGTACTTATGAACCTGGACATTCAAGAATTTCCAAAATTCCACTTTTGGACAATTCCAAAATTGTCCCCTTTCCCTAGCCAAGGATTGTCTCTGCACACAAAGGTTTCTATGGAGCATTTTTCTTTCAAAACTGACCAAGTGATTGGTGGATGTATCTGCAGTACTTTTCGTTTTTGCCTGTTCTTTAACACAATTAGGTACGACAGAGTTGCGATGGAGAAGTGCTAGTTTCAAGGTAGCTCAGAAGTTTTGTCACTTTTCAATCACGCTGAAGATCCTGTAGCAGCATCAGAGTTCCCTGATTAGCTGGAGTGTGTCTCCAGTCAGACCACTCACTCGTGGTTGAGGAAAACACAATATTCATTTACAAAAAAGATGAACAGTGATTGGTCCAACGTTTCAGATATTAGCAGATATCTCTCAAGTTATATTGTCCTACACATTTCAAAGTTTGAGCATATTAAATTATAAATAACAAGATAGTTCATCTTAGCATCATCACATACGTGTACATAATGTCGTTTTATCATATTCACTCCTTCCATCTTTTTTTTCTTATTTCTCCATTCCATCTACCTCCCCCTTTACCTCCTTTTCTGCTTCCCGAGTATCTCCTTTTCACTTTAAAGATCTTGGAGTTTTGTTTCCTGTGGTTGCCTTCTCTTTCAGCTTTATCATTGTTAGGTTGAGCGGGTAGCAGCTGGTGAGATGGATGATGCGCCAGTGGAGTGGCCACAGCAGCAGCAACACTGGAAATAGTAGTGGCTGAAGAGTTTCAGAGTAATCAGGGGTGGGGGAGGGGAGAGGGAGCTGTGATGCCAAATTCTTTTTTTTTTTGTATTTTAAGAAAACATTTTATATTTCTTTTTGCTTGCTACCAAGTATATCCATTCCTCCATCTTTGCCAAAATGACTGAAGAATTTATTTGAAAGAATTTATTGGAATTGTCAGTACACCCGCTCCTGGTGATATCTCACAATGGGCTAAGACGATCACAAGAACCTTGTTTCTTGCTTTTGCAGCATCCTTTGAAATTTGTGGTGGATTGAGATGTCCCATGTCGTTAAGGGTATGTGGGGGAAAGCTTTATTTTTTTTTAATTGTGAAAATACTGTACAGAGGGGTTACAATTACATGAGCAAGATAATGAGTAGATTT
This sequence comes from Dipodomys spectabilis, assembly GCF_019054845.1. NCBI lineage: Eukaryota > Metazoa > Chordata > Mammalia > Rodentia > Heteromyidae > Dipodomys > Dipodomys spectabilis. The sequence continues at coordinate 3,208,428 of NW_024870752.1, forward strand.
CTTATCAAGCATTGTTGCCTCCTCCTTTGTTTCCCCTTCCCATCCCTTCCCATCTCCCCACTCCTCCCCTTCCCGTGCCAAAGTTGTAAGGTTCATTTTTCCACATAAAGTCTTGTGCATCTCATTGTTGCAATGGATCCAACTGTATCCCTATTTAAACAATTTGTTTTTTCCTTTCCCCTCCACAAATTATACCAACATCAAATACAGTGAAAACAGAGATTATACCATAGGAGAGGGACAAAAAAACAACAAAAAAATCATCTTATAAATATGTTAGAAACAATAGCAAGAAACAAAGGAAAAACATCAAGTCCTTATTTTGGGGTTCATTTTGCCTCATATCAACTTATCTGACCATTTCTGCTTGACTCAGACATATACTAGCTATTGCAAATAAGGGAAACCATGGGACCTATGTTTCTTTGGGCCTGGCTTACTTCACTTAATATAATTGTTTCCAAGTCTTTCCATTTCCTAACAAATGGGGCAATGCCATTCTTTCTGATGGAGGCATAGAATTCCATTGTGTATATATACCACATTTTCTTGATCCATTCATCTACTGAGGGGCAACTGGGTTGGTTCCATATCTTAGCTATGGTAAATAATGCTGCAATAAACATAGTTGTGTGGTAGCTTTAGTATGGTCTTGTTTGTGATAATTTGGATAAATGCCTCAAAAGTGGGATTGCTGGGTCATAGGGAAGCTCTATGTGGAGTCTTTTGAGGAACCTCCATTCTATTTTCCAAAGTGGTTGAACAAGATTACACTCCCACCAACAATGCAGTAGGGTTCCCTTCTGTCCACATCCCCTCCAGCATCTGTTGTTAATAGAATTCTTGATTATAGCCATTCTAACTGTGGTAATGTGGTATCTCAGTATTGTTTTGATTTGCATTTCTTATATGGCTAGGGAGGTTGAGCATTTCTTCATGTGTCTATTGTCCATCCTTGTTTCCTCTTCAGAGAAGTTTCTTTGTAAGTCTTTAGTCAAATAATTTATTGGGCAGTTGTTTCTTTGAGCATTTGTTGTTGGGGGATTTAATTTTTTGAGTTCCAGGTATATTTTAGATATAAGACCCTTGTCTATTGTATGGCTACTGAAGATCTTCTCCCAATCCGTGGACTTTCTTTCAACTTTCTAGCTATGTCTTTTGCCATGCAGAAGCTTGTAATTTCATGCAATCCCATTTGTTCAACCTTTCTTTGATTTGTTGTGTTTCTGGGTCTCTATTAAGAAAATTTTGGCCTGTGCCAAGGGGACCTAGGGTTTCTCCTACTCCATTCTGTAATGTTTTCAGGGTGTCTGCTTTGACTCCGAGGACTTTGATCCATTTGGAATTGATTCTGATGCAAGGTGATATATAAGGGTCTAGGTTTAATTTTCTACAAGTGATTAACCAATTTTGCCAGCACCATTTACTGAAGAGGCTTTCTTTCTTCCATTCTTTTGTTTTAGCTCCCTTATCAAAGATTAGATGGCTATAGGTCTGTGTGTTCATTCCTGGGTTTTCAATTCTCTTCCATTGGTTCTGAAGTCTCTTCTTGTGCCAGTACTAAGCTGTTTTAATGACTATGACTTTTTAGTAGAGTTTGAAATTTGGTATTGATATTCCTCCAGGACTGATCTTTCTGTTAAATATGGTTTTTGCTATTCAGGGTCTTTTATTGTTCCATGTGAATTTTTGGATTGCATATTCTGTTTTCTTGAAGAACGAGGTTGGAATATTGATAGGTATCTCATTGAAGATGTAGATAGCCTTGGGAAGTTTTTCCATTTTCACAATGTTGATCCTTCTAAACCAGGAGCATGGGAGGTTTTGCCACTTTCTAAGTTCTGTTCTGATTTCTTTTTTCAGGTTTTTAAAGTTTTCCTCATAAAGGTCCTAAACTTCTTTGGTTAAGTTAATTCCTAAGTATTTTATTATTTGTGGGGCTATTATGAATGGAGTTGCTTTCCTGATTTCAGTTGTGCTTTTCTCATTGTTGGTATACAGAAAAGCCATTGTTTTTTAAGGGCTAATTTTATACCCTTCTATTTTGCCAAAGTTTTGAATCAGCTTGAGTAATTTGGGAGTGGAGTCCCTGGGGTTCTTTAAATACAAGATGACGTCATCTGCAAAGAGGGAGAGTTTTACTTCATCTTTCCCTATTTGGATCCCTTTTATGTTTGCATCTTGTCTTATTGCTGTAGCTAGGCATTCTAATACTAAATTGAAGAGAAGTGAAAAGAGTGGACATCCTTGTCTTGTTCCTGAATTAAGAGGAAATGGCTTTAGTTTTTCACCAAGATTTTGAACGTCTGATAAGAAGAGAGAGAGATGGCAGGCAGCCTTTGTTTATTTTTCCTGGCTTGATCATGCTCTCTCTTTTTCTAAATATGTATTTTTATTTTAAAGATACTGTACAGAGGTGTTACAGTTACATGAGTAAGGTGATGAATAAGTTTCTTATCTAGCATTGTTACCCCCTCTTTTTTTTCCTACCATCCCTTCCTTCGTTACCTCCCCAACTCCTCCCTCCCCCTTCCCTGCCCCCCAAAGCAGTAAACATTGTTTTCAACATAGTGTCTTGTACATCTCATTGCTACAATGGGTTAACCTATATCCTTTTTCAGCATTTTGTTATTACCATTCCTCTCCCCAGATTAGAATAATGTATATACAAGTTGCAGGGCACTGGAATGAAATACAGTGAAAACAAGGGTTATACCATGGGGGAAGAACACACACATAGTACATTATAAATACATTGAAAATAATAGCAACAAAGATAAAACCTCTTGTGTTCCTGTCTTGAACAGCTGAGAATGAGAAATGTGATCTCTTGTCCCTGGAAGATTGCTTAACTTTCAAGGGCAAAGTCCAAATGCACTAGACCCATCACCATCTACACCATTAGCTGCTGTGCTGTAGGAGCTGAAAATTCCAATACTTGAGCCCTGCTCAGGAGTTGAAACCAGGGCAAGCATTGCCTACTCATCTCTACTGCTCACAATGGCAGGAAGCTGAAGATGAAAATGACTGCAAAGAGTACCAGGGATTCTGGCTGTGAATTCCAGAAAAATCCAACTCCAACCAAATCCTAAGTATCTGTCTTCCAAAGCTTGGAGCTATAAACCCCCAACTGTAAAGGTCTGGGGTTGCATGGCTTGTTCTTCCAGTTCAGTCCTTGAGTCTTGGGCACTCTTGTGCCTGCACTGCCAACATTTCCTGTCTTACAGTTTCTAGCCAGGTAATTGTGGAAAGATCCCAAGCAGTTCATTATTAACAGTTCTGTCATATGCTCCTTGTGCAGTTTCTTCTAAAACTACCCCTCCCACAAACAAGGCCTTTCTTTGTCAAATATTAACAACAGTATTTTTACTAGGTGGTCCCTCAAACTCAGGAAGAACTGTCAATATCATTGTTGACTGTGGTTGATAATGCATTGGTTGTGGGTAGTTTGATTTATGGAAATAATAGGATCTAGAGACACACAGGCTAGATGGCAATCAAACCATCAGGGACAACACAAGAGCATTTAGCAAAATTAAGTTGTATTAACATAAAGTTAATTAGCTGAATTTAAGCTCAAGGATTTATGCCAATCACTCTGACCTCAAAGGTCATAGAAATTGGTGCCTTACAAATGACAATTCAATAAAAATTCCTTGAAAAAAGGGTACAACATGAATGTCAAATAAATTAAATTGAGACCTGGATTCAGGCTTTGCACAATGACAATTTTGATTTATTTTATTGTAAACATCATTGCAGAGGCTGGTCTCTACTCAAGGGGTAAAGAAAATGATTTAAATTATTGATGGAAGAAAAACACACTAACATGGTAGCAATAAGACAATATAAAAAATGAATGCTTATGAACCTTTTTACATCAGCAGAGGAAAATATCTGCATTTCAAATCTATCCAGGGTGCTTTATTACACCCCTCAAAGAAAAGTGCAAATTCAGTACCCACTACCACAAATTATGGATTTTCCCACATTTGGAAGAATCACAGAGCTTGGCATATCTGGAGTGCAGTGGATAATCCTTACCTGGGAAAAACACCTTCATGAACATAGTGCTTTCAATTACTGCTTTACTCAATAATTTTATTCAAAAGATAATTTCAGCAATCAAATGATAATAAGACCACAAAGAATTTGATGCTATATAAATAAAGGTTGTATACCTGACCAGGTAAAGAGATATCAGAGTCAAAAGTCTAAAGTTATAAAAGGAAAAATGGAAAGATAGAAATTTATACCAGCATCAAATACAGTGAAAACAGGGGTTATAATGTGGGGGAAGAACATACAAGAGAAAAAAAAATCACACAGTACAATTTAAATAGGTTAAAAACAATAGCAATCAAGAAAGATAAAAAACGAAACTCTGTGTCCCTATCTTAGGGTTCATTTCACTTAACATTATATGTATATAGCTTTTGACCTTTTCTGCTTGTCCTAAACTTATACTAGTTATTGCAAATAAGGGAAACCATAACACCTATGTTTCTTTGGGCCTGGCTTACTTCACTTAATACAATTTTTACCCAAGTCTTTCCATTTCCTAACAAATGGGATGGTGTCACTCCTTCTGATGGAGGCATAAAACTCCATTGTATATATACTTTTCTAATTTTGTGAGGGGAAGGGAAATAACAAAATGCTGAAATATAGATACAGGTTGACCCATTGTAACAATGAGATGTACAACACACTATGTTGAAAACTAACTTTACAACTTTGGCAGGGTGGGGGAGAAGTTGAGAAGCGGGGAGGGAAGGGATGGTAGGGAAAAAACAAAGGAGGAGGTAATAGTGGTCAATAAGAAATGTACTCATTACCTTACTCATGTAACTATAATCACTCTCTACAGTATTTTTACAATAAAATATATTAAAAAAATTGTACCAGTATTCTATTCTATTAGAAACAATTTTCAAAGTCCATTCTTTGTTACTTAATAATTTTAATCTGTGTTGTACTCTGCAGTTTTGTGCTATTTTTTGTGTGTTGTTGACATTTAATTTTTGTGTAGATACATGGCTGAGTTTACATGGAAATACATTTATATGTTTGTAGTTGGAACTGGTTATAGACTTTGAGTTAAGGACAAAACTGTAAATCAAAAAATAAATAAACTATCAGGACTCAAATATTTTAAAAAGCTTTTGTTTCTTTTTTTAAAACTCAGATTCATTTTTTTTTAATCTCAGATTTATTTCACACAAAGCCAATTTGATTTTCTTTGGCAAAATTCAGAAAGTATGGATTTAGTGAACCATTAGCTCAGTGCTCTTTGACTTCTTATACACTCAGCCTGGTCACTATTTCAGAAGGATGGAGGAACAAGAATTCATTTTTCTAAAGGCTCCCAATTTATCAGTCTTTTCTTGTAGGATTGTAGTACCTATTCACAATCAGCATGTGTTTCATGAGCAAGCTTTAGTGGCTTTAGATAGCCAAAGTACCTACAAAATAGAAGAACACTAGATGGTTTTGAAGAAAAAATATGAATTCTATTTTTGACAAATATCTTTTGTTACCAGAAATATGTAGGTATAACATACCAATATGTGTTACTTATAACACTTGAACCACACCCCAGCCCATGATGGAAGTTAGCTTTTTTTATTTTTTTCAGATGAGTCTCATGATTGTGGGCCTCAAAGCAACTTCTTTCTACGCTTGCCTACCATTGCAGTTGGGATATAAAAAATACACTATAACATCCAGCTTGTTGAGATATGATCTCACTAACTTTTTGACCACACTGGCTTGGATCTCTGCCTCTTAAAAAGCTGGGATAGGGATTTGGGAATGAATTTGTACATAACTCTGTATCTGGTGATTACAAATCTCTTCTGAGAAACCTAATTCAGTGATAGATACATAGTTCTGTGACACAGGAAAATACTACATTATTCCTCCTTCCTTTCTACCATCTTCTGTCCTCCTTCCTCCATCCCTCTCCTACAATTTCACCCTCCTTTCTTCCTTCTTTCTTTAAATTTTACTTTCTTTTTTCCTTGCTTCTTTCTTCACTGTAGGATATAAATTAGAATCAAAAGATGATTTTGAGTAGGGTTCATGCTTCAGTTACAAAAGTGGAGACGTTGTAGGAGTATATCATAGATATCACTTAAAATCTGAATATTTGTATCTGCTTTTGATACTATATTGATAAATATTGCATTTTCATACAAAAGTTCACTTTTGTACTATCAAATGTCTGCTATTGAAAGTGGTGTCTGTTTGTGGTAATAGCTTTTAATGTTTTACACTAAACAAATTAAGATTATACACAAAAAACAAGTATAATTACAATGTGTACACATATATACATATGCATAATTAGCCTGCATTCAGAAAAAAATGTATTCTAATATATTAGGAGAATCTGAAAAGCTACAGAGATTTATTTATTCACATAACTCATTTTAATAAACATAGTTAGAAAATGCTGAAATAAATTCATGTAGATAATATTAGAAAATAATTTCAGGAGAAAATTATACTACCAAGACACATTCACATATGTTTCAACACAATTGTATTTCTCATTCCATACTTTAAGTACGTAAAGGTTCATGTACTTGTGTGAAGACATTGAATCTAAAGTAGATACTTTCTTTATACTATATGCATTTGTATTTTCTAGTTGTGTGTAGATATGTATAGGATAATTCTTTGTTAAAAAAATGCACAACCAAGTGAATTGTAAAATCCTATTTATGTAGTGGAAAATTTCTTCTCTGTAGTTAATATTAAGACTTCCAAGAATCATTTCAAGTTATCTAACTTCGTTTGTTATTGTTTCTTTATCATGGATTAGAATTCAAATATGCAAATAGATTTGCTTTAAAAATGATTCTTAAAGATTTTCTCCCAACACAACTATGCTTATTGCAGCATTATTTACCATAGCTAAGATATGGAACCAACCCAGATGCCCCTCAATAGATGAATGGATCAAGAAAATGTGGTATATATACACAATGGAATTCTATGCCTCCATCAGAAAGAATGACGCCCCATTTGTTAGGAAATGGAACGGCTTGGAAAAAATTATATTAAGTGAAGTAAGCCAAGCCCAAGGAAACATAGGTCCCATGGTTTCTCTTATTTGCAATATCTAGTATATGTATGAGTCAAGCAGAAAAGGTCAGATAAGGTGATGTTAGGAAAATGAACCCTTAGATATGTATTTAAATGTTTTTTTTTCTTTCATGCATTTGTTTCTAACGCATTTATAAGATTATTTCTTTGTCGCTTTGTATGTCCCTCCCCCACATTATATCCCCTTCTTTCACTGTATTTGATGTCGGTATAATTTGTGGAGGGGAAGGGGAAAAACAAGTCATTTAAATAAGGATACAGGTGGACCCATTGCAACAATGAGAAGTACAAGTTGTCACGTGGAAAACGAACTTTACAACGTTGGTGGGGAGGGAGGGTTGGGTGGTGGGGGGAGGCTGGGAAGGGATGAGAAGGGGAAACAAAGGAGGAGGCTACAATGCTTGATAAGAAATATACTCATCATCTTGCCCATGTAATTGTAACCCCTCTGTACAGTATTTTCACAATAAAAAATAAATAAAAATTAAAAAAAAAAGATTTTTCTCTTTAGGTCATATTATTTTTGTTTCAAATTAATGTGTGCTTCTCAATAACTAATGTTGTCTTCCTTTTCGGTTCTCATTTAAACACAAATTCTGAGTTGTGGTGTGAGATTTAAAAAGGAAGTATGGCCTGCTGATAACTTTAAAGCTTTTATGATATTAACAATTTCATAAAATGAAATCCCATTTATTGGGATTCTGGTGTGTCAGGTAGAAAGGGCCATTTGTCATTTAATCATCAAAGATGAGGTGGGCATGATTAATTACTATATGACAGCATATGAAAGAATAAAAAAGAAATCATTTTCCTCACTGAGACTTTGTAGTCAGCTAATTGGTTGGGTTTCTCTCACAGGGAATTGGGAAGCTAGTCTTCATGAATCTTCACGGCTCTGTGTTAGCACTAAGTCTACTTTGAAAAGAAGTCTCATTTGGGTCATCAAAACAGTCACCACTTTTAAAACATCTTTCAGATCTAAGTTAGTACAGACTAATATCTTTAGACTAAAGTAGTGATTATTTCATATTGAGGAAAATGACCTTCAATTTATAATAAAGTATCCTATCTTCTCCCAAGATTTCAAAGCATGCCTGGATCCCGTTTCTATGGTATTACTTTTTTCTGACAAAATGAGAAAGGGAAAATTATCAGTGGAGATTGTTCAATGCTACCCTTAAACTAATGTCACTTCTAAAGACCCAAATGAATATTAGCACAGCAGTCACACCAAGACTTTGTGGAGATCAAAGATAAATACAGTTTTGGTTCATCTAACTTTATAGTAAAACGAGGGGCCCTCAAAACCCATCTTGCTGCCCTTTCCAAAATTTCAAAACATCCAGTTCCTATAAACATGATTGGAAACTAATTGGCAGAATGCATTTTGCTTAACCTGAACCATCAAATGAAAGCTAGATGCAGGGGTAGGATAAGGACAAGGGAAAGGAGGGGTTTGGGCTGCACCCTCTGAGAGTAGGTAGCTCTTCAATTTTCTGCCTGAGTTCTTTATTTTCCTTAGTTTTGACCTGACAGGAAAGTGTAACAGAAAGCTTTAAAGACCGCTTCTGTTCAGAAAAAAACATAAATCAAAAATAATATCACTTTCCTGGTAGGATTACAGGGCTTTTTGCTACCATTAGGGATTTGTGGAAGGAAGGCTCCAGAGTTAGCCTGCCCAGTAGGCCTGTGCGGAAGCGGAAGACAGTCATCTCATCTTAGAGAATGTCAGTGGATTATTGTAAATTCAATCAGGTGGTGACTCCAATTGCAGTTGCGGTTCCAACTGTGCTTTCATTGCTGGAGCAGAACAATATATTTGATAACACTGTTATTGACATGGGGAGAACTTTCTCTTTGATTGCTTTTTAAAAAAGACCATCTGAAATGTTCATGTTCTTGGCCCTATCTTAGCCTAATCGCAGTTCTGTAGCTCTCTGTTAAAAGCTAATTTAGAGACAACTTCAATAGAAAGTAGGAAATGTGTTGTTGAAACATTTAATTTCATACTTTTTTCTCATGCACCAAATTACTACAAATTACATTCTTTATATTTTTAGTAGTGTTTCAACTTATTTTTAGTTTTCAGAGTTATAGTTACAAAATAATTGATACTATATGACCTTCATAATTTTGATAGAATTAGATTTACAACATAATACCCTTTTCTTCTCTACATTAGTTGTTTTTAAGTTATTGGAATATATCAATCTGTACAGCATTCTAGAGCCACAATTAGATGGTTGTTTACATCATTTTATTTATGTCATTCTTTGTATTTTGACCTCCACAATTGCTGTTGAAACCAAAATGTTACTGTAACTATTGATTCTCTATTTGGACATACCTGTTTGTTTGGTTTCTTCTGGTGTTCCATATCACTTTTGCTTTTCATAGTTATAGTACAATGCCAAAATAAGATTTTCTTTCTGTTTTAATTTGATTATGATTGAATTATACCTTTTTGTATTTTGATGAGATATATCATCATTTGAAAACTTTTTATATATTATTTCTTTAGTTCATCTAACAAGTTCTCTTTATTGACACTTGTTCTGGGACTCCAACTAGAGTTTTATTTACATATTGGTTATATGTTTCACTTTTTAAACTCCCTTTGCTTAGTCAACTGATTTATCTTGTGCTTGCATTCACACAGCACTCTTTCTAGTTGTGTAAAATATCGTAATATGTCATTTCAGTTGCTTTGTAGTTTCTAGAATATTTTCTTCTTATTATGTGATTTAGTATTTTTTTAAAAAAGATTTGAAGAAAATCTCAGCCATGAACTGGGTTTCTAGCAATGTTACTTAAATTTAAAAATTGGGTTAAAATAAATGTCTCTCATTACTTCATATCATTATAATGATAATTTCTCACACCTCTTTCAGGAGTATTGTTTTCCTAATTTAAAATACAGAATGATTAATATTATTTATTTTACATTAGCAATATTTCAACAAAAATAATAAGAGCTATGTTAGTGTCTTGTTATACAATTATATTTTAAACTGGAAATTTGGGTGTAAAGAGTAAAAGCAAAACCCAAACTTTTCTATTATGTAGGTACAAGTATTAGTTCAGTGAGGTCATCCAAAACTTATTTGAGGTGCTTGTCAGGATTTTGTTGTTTTGACATATTTTTATTTTATTCTAGGAACTCATAAATCAGCTCTCGAAATCTTCAGGAAGCAGCAGACAGCAATGCTGAACTTTGTACTGAAGATCTTTTGATATCCAAGTCATTTTCTGTGTCCAGGAAACAGTGCTATCTATAATTAAAGGAATGGTGCCCATTATTCTCTTTGGCTTAAAAAGAATTCAATGTTAAAAAAATAGTGTAAAATATTTCAGGAAGATACACAGTGAAATGTCATCTGTAAAGTAAGCCAACTGTCGACAGAAGGGTCCACGCAGATTAGATACCCGATGCAGGCTACATTGTCCTCAAACTCAAAAATAATCTAAACACAACTAAAGAAGCAAAAGTCTCAGTTTTTTAATCCTCATTCCCTAGGGACACGCCATATAAATCAGGTTTCATATTTTGTGCAGAATGAATATTCACATATGCTTCAAAGAAAGTGGACAAGATACTACTTGGAAATAATTTGTATGAGAGAAATAATAAGTAAATTCTGTGTGTAATAGGCTTTTGTTTTATCCCTTCTGCCTAGTAAATTTTCTGTTAGAAAGAAGATAGTACATATTTTACATTCTATGTCCTATGAATACTTATTTAAATATTGCTGAAATTATTACTTTATTGCCCAACATACATTATTTGTGAGCTTACATGCAATAATACACAACTATGAAAAAGAATCCATCATTAAATTTTCTGCATATTCCCAATGTTATACTGTAGCTATTTTTATTTTTTGGATTGTATTTTAATAGCCAGGCCTCAAGAAAAATCAGTGTATCTCATGAATGTCAAAGATTTCTTTAGCCTTGGTTTCATCCCAGCCCATTCAAGTGAGAGTTCAGCGCATTTTCTTGAATGAAATAGGAAATGTTCACATTTAACTTAAAATTTCCCTAAGTATGCTGCATATTTTTCAAATCAAGAAAAACTTTAATAAAATGTGGTTTGGTTACCTCTGCACTTTTTAAAAAAAAATTATTTATTTTTTATTGTGAAAATACTGTACAGAAGGGTTATAATTACATGGGCAAGATAATGAGTACATTTCTTATCAAGCATTGTAGCCACCAGGCGCTGGTGGCTCACGCCTGTAATCCTAGCTACTCAGGAGGCTGAGATCTGAGGATCACGGTTCAAAGCCAGCCCGGGCAGGAAAGACTGTGAGACTCCTATCTCCAATAAACCACCAGAAAACCGGAAGTGGCGCTGTAGCTCAAGTGGTAGAGCGCTGGCCTTGAGCTGAAGAGCTGAGGGACAGCGCCCAGGCCCAGAGTTCAAGCCCCACGACCGACAAAAAAAAAAAAGCATTGTAGCCTCCTCCTTTGTTTCCCCTTCCCATCCTTCCCCCATTAAAAAATTATTGTTCTTTAATGAGTTGATTTCATATTTTACAAAGTTCAGTTAAACTTTTATAATAAGCATAAAAATATGACATTTATCAAATTTTAGGTTGCACACATTAAACATATCCATTTTGCTGTAGCCTAATATTTATTTGAATAAAATGTTTAAAATAATTGACTGGTTAATTATTTTTGAATTCAGTTTTTACCTTAATGAGTAGCACTATAAGTATTTTCATTCACTATCGTTTCCAAGACACATTTCTCAAACATGTGTAAAGCTAAGACATTTTCTCTATTCTTAACAGGCAATAAAATAAATCTTTCATGTTATTTAGCTTTATAAGTTTGTGTTTCAAGTAGGTTATTTCCTAATATTGATATTATCTGAGACAGACATACATACAGATTTTTTTTTTAAATTCTATTATTGGGCTGGGAAGGTGGCTCTGTGGTAAAGCGCTTGCCTTGCACGCAAGAGTCCCTGGGTTCGATTCCTCAGCACCACATAAGCAAAAAAGAAAAAAGCCGGAAGTGGCGCTGTGGCTCAAGTGGTAAAGCACTAGCCTTGAGCTGAAGAACCGAGGGACAGCATCCAGGTCCAGAGTTCAGACCCCACGACCGGACTGCCCCCCCCAAAAAAACTATCATTTTTATTTTTTCTTATGTATAGATTTTAAGAATATGACTAGCATTTGATATTTGCATAGCTCAGAAAAATAGATATTTAAGAAGTAATTATTTAAATATTATTAGAAAAAATTACAATATGTTTAAAAATTAAACTTAATTTCAAAGAGGAGGGAAATTGTAGTTCTGCAAAGTTACTATTTGAGTAAGAACATTTAATTTTAATTTACTTACTAATCAGAATTTATGCTCTATAGTTTGAAATAAATTTCAAAATGCCAGAAATAGAGAAGGAAGCTACACACTTAGGAAACTTCAGTTTTAGAGTATTTACTTACTGCAGAGTTTAAATACAAGCAAGCAAATAAATACACAATAATATTTTAGTGATTGTACTGTTGTACGTAAAAATTAGCCATTGCATGTTAAAAGCATGATTGCTGTGATATGATGATGATGATGATGATGATGATGATGATGATGATGATCATGATCATGATCATGATCATGATCATGATGATGATGAAACACTGGCTAGAGAAGAGGGTATTGGCAGAGTGAGAAAAAATATTTTATAGACTAATAGACTCAGTTTCTTAGATTCTACTGAAAACATATCAAACTTAAGTCTTCTATCTCAGTACTTTCAGAAAACAGGTCTAATTTTCTTTTTGTTTATTACAGTTTTTCCTTTTATCTGATATCTCTGGTGCATGTAATCATCACATTATAATGACCGTTGTTTATCTGACTGATTGCTGACTGATATTATAATGCTGACTTAGAAGAAGACAAAATTTTTGGAACTTTATTCTTCTTTTCTTCATGTTCTTCCATTAATATTCTTTTATTCTATTCTATTCTGTTCTGTTCAATTCTTTTCTTCCATTGTAGTCTACTCTTTATTTCATTTTACTATTAGCATTAATTTTATATAATGAAAATTATTTACCATAACAGCTATCAGGAGAAATTTTCTAAATACAAATGTAAAGAATATTTAAAAGAGATTGCAATAATTTGAGTCTTGTTGAATGCTAAGTCCTCAAATGAGCAAATTATGTTTTCATATGTTGTTACATTGAAGACACTAGTTAGGTAGATTTAACAAAATACAGAATTTTTGAAAGCATCAGAAACAAAAATGTTTCAAAGATCTCAATCTGATTCAATCCGTGCTTTCCTAAATACCACAAAATAAGAAAGAACTAAATATTCAATGATTTATTTCACATTGATGGTGTTAGGAACATGGACAGAAACTTTAGATATCAAATAATGTGTTTGACCTCTAGTACTATATTATATATATATATATATATATATATATATATATATATACACACACACACACATATATATATACACACACAGACATATATATGTATATATATATATGTATGTATATATATATATATATATATATGTGAGGATATATATGAGGAAGAACCCAGGACATAATTCTCCAAAATCTCCCAAAAGAAGAAAAAGAACAAGACTATAAACAAAGTTGGAATTGAATAGAGCATGGTTTATATCTTAGAGGAAAAAATTATAGCAATTAAAGCAACAAAAAAGAGAGTCTACATAAACTCATCCCCTATTAAATATTTCCCCAAAGAGAAGAAATCTAAATTACTGTATTTTTACTCATTTCTTAACTGGTTAATAACATTGTTTTAATCGTCTACTTATCAAGAAGTTGTATTAACAAGAGTGGATTATTTTTTGTTTCATAAGTAAAGTTTATTCAAAGAGAATCTTTTTCAAAGTAAATCAACACAATTCTTAAATGGAAAATATATTGAAAATTTTGAAAGAAAAAGCCCTGTGGGAGAAAAAAATCAGTATTTGCAGCCACATATTAAACCCAGATGGCTTAAAGATAAACTGTCTTCCTTTGTGTTTATTAAATATTTAGATGCTAGGGATATACAAAACAATTACATTTCTCTTTGCCAACAAGAATAATGCATGATCTCTAATAGCTTTAGTTACACACTGAGTTCTTTGTGACAATAATTTCAGAAGTTTATGATTCATTGATTTCATTAAAGGTTAATAGAATAATGCTTAGGACTCACATCTGAGCCATATTATGGGGTTTTCAAAGAGCATTGCTGCTGCTTAAGATAAAGGCACAGAATGTCCTGAGATCAATCTCGGCTCCTCTGGCATTAAATCAAAATGACTCAAAACTCAGTGCAAATGTCCTTTCATGCTGAAAAAGTGAAAAGTTGAAGGTTAATGGAATTTTTTTAATTCAGTCTATTTACATGGAAATATCAAAATATTGCTATATCTCCTTTATTATTGTAAGGCCATTTTAAAGGCAACAGAAAATATAGGCTAATAGATTGCATTTGCTGTGCTGAGTCAGGGCCATTGTCAGCCCTGTGACTCAATTGGGACTAATGAAGATGCGGTACACATGAGTATTCTAGGGAATGAATATGGTCTTGCCATTATTTTTCTTGTGGTTTTGCTCCATACTGGTGTAGAATTCATTGACAAAGAGGTAAGGATGTGGATAGAAAGTTAAAAACCAGTAATTTGGTTCCTTAGTAAATTTAGCTTAGCATAGAGTATTATTTATTCCTAGGAGTAATTATTAACTGACTGTTGCCTGTTCTTTAGTAGAGACACTTCAGACATTCATAGTGGGGCACTTGACTCTCTAAACTAATGAATAGAAAAAAGGTGACAATTTACAAATTATGACTGATTGTGATACATTAATATTCATTTTCACATTAAAAGTTCTACAAACTGTGAAATTCTAAACTTCTCTTCACTCTATTTGAATAAACTATTTCACTAAAATTAATTTTATAAAAGACTATAGGAATATAATAACTAGGGGAAATAGTTGAAATGGTCTCATCAATACTTGTGGCTCACTTAATGTGGATTAATAGATTCTATGAGGGATTTGGAGTTTAGTATCTTTTTTATTTCAGTTTCATTGTAAAAGTGATACAGAGAGGGGTTAAAGTTACATAAGTCAGGTATTGAGTATATTTCTTTTCTTTTATTATTATTTTTTTTTTGGCGGACCTGGGGCTTGAACTCTGGGCCTGGGAACTTTCCTTGCGCTCTTCAGCTCAAGGTGAGAGCTCCATCACTTGAGCCACAGCCCCATTTCTGGTTTTCTAGTGGTTTATTGGAGATAAGAGTCTCATGGAGTTTCCTGCACGGGCTGGCTTTGAACCGTGATCCTCAGATCTCAGCCACCTGAGTAGATAGGATTACAGGCATGAGCCACGGGGGCCGGTAGTTGATTTTTTTTTGAACAGTCTCACCTCCTCCCTCATTCTCTTCCGGCGTGTCCCTGCTGACCCCTTCCACTTTGCCAGCATTTTTTTTAATGCCCTTTTTCTTATATACAAGTTTATCTGATTTGGAGAGGAGAAGGGGAAACACAGGAACCGTGGGACAAAGTGTGAACCACATCATCAGTGACACACACTGAACACTATGTTGGAAATGACCTTAATATCTTTAAATGTAAAATATACACAGGTAAGATGAAATGAGATTTAATCTATGGGCAATGAAAAAAACATTATGGGAAGAAATTTGCTTATGCTATGATAGAAGAAATTGTTCTACATGTGAGTGCATGCACATGTGTGTGTGTGTGTGTGTGTATGTGTGTGTGTGAACACCCACTCTTTCCTATTTTGGGTAGACATATTTTAGGCAGGCCTAAACTTGTATTTTACTTTTATTTAATTCTCTGTTTAGAAATTCTTCACTTCCAGCCCATTCCCACAGAGCTCTTCTCAGTATATAACTGAACCCTAGGAATTTTTGATTATGTAAATGAAATACCCAATTGAAAAAGATCCATGGAGAGAGAAAAGAGCCAAAGAGTTAGATTCAGACATGAATTCAGCTAATAAAGTCTATAGGGATTTCTGCTTATCGGCTGTTCTCGAGTGGGGCTGAAAAATCTTTCATTTGATGTAGTCTATCATAGATTTGCTCTAAGTGAGTTTCACTTTGTTTGACACTCACTGGCGTGTATGTGTGTGTGTGTGTGTGTGTTTAAGAGAGATAGAGGCATAGAGAGACAGAGACAAAGATGCAAACATTAAACTACCCTATGATTTTTGCTAATTATGTTTCAGAAAGTCAGAAAACAAGTCTAAGAGAGAAAGAGTTCTAGTAAATATACCTATTTTAGTATATAAGTACAGAACTTGATTCTAAAATTTTTTACAATTAACTACCTATTTCATAATTCAGAAAGTAAAGCAGTAAATATTTCTGTTCTTTACCAATTCTTATTAATGTGATACATCACTTTCTTTAAAAATGAACAGTTTCTTAGGCTATATGTAATATAATTTAACTCTGAATAATTACTGTGAAAATTGAGTCATAAAATTTTAAGAAAGGCTAATGTTAGCACAAGACGAAATAAGAAGCATTAGAAGTTTCAGAAGCATTCTCATCTATACTCATTACTCTATATTATCAGCAAAAAATGGGTATTACAAGTATATAGAATGTAATCAACTTCCTACATGGTAAACTATAATAAATCAAAACAACAGAAACAACAACAACAAAGTCAGTCCTCTTTTACTGCTTGCTACAACCACTTAAAAATGTGAGATAAGGGCTGGGAAGGTGGCTCAGTGGTAGAGCGCTTGCCTTGCATGCTTGAGGCCCTGGGTTCGATTCCTCAGCACCACGTAAGCAGAAAAAAAAAAAAGGCAAAAGTGGCGCTGTGGCTCAAGTGGTAGAGTGCTTGCCTTGAGCTGAAGAGCACCCAGACCCAGAGTTCAGGCCCCATGACTAGACCCCTCCCAAAAATGTGAGATAATAATGCTAAAAATACAGTAAATAAATAGATAAACTTTATTGCCAATTTTCATGCTACATTTTGGCTCCAAGTTTTTTTGTTTCATATTGACTGTTGTTTCCAGAGTCATTCACTATTCTATTTGTTTTAAGATTAAAACTAATTAAAACATGGTAATATATTATTGTACACCCAGCTACTTGTAAGAAAGAGATTAGGAATATTGTGGTTTCTGACAGTGCATTAAGGTTCCCTTTTGGCTACATCCACTCCAGCATCTGTTGTTATTAGATTTCTTGATTATAGTCATTCTAAATGGGGTGAGGTGGAATCCCAATGTTGTCATGATTTGCATTTCTTTTATGGCCAGAAAAGGTGAGCATATATTCCTGTCTATTGGCCATTCTTAATTCCTATTCAGAGAGGTCTTTAAGTCTTAGCCCAGTTATTAATGGAGTGGTAATTTCTTTGAGGATTTGTTTTTTGGGGATTTAATTTTTTTTCAGTTTGAAATATATTTTAGTTATGAGGACCTTGTCTGTTGTATGGCTAACGAAGATTGTCTCCCAATCTGTGGGCTTTCTATTTATCTTGCTAGCTATGTCCTTTGCCATGTTGAAGCTTTAGGTCATTGTGCAAAGGAATTGCTACCTAACAAAGCAGTTGAAGAGTATAACATATTTTACCAATGTTTAACCCTTCAAATATGTGGTATTTTATTTTTATTTGTGTACAATATAAATATTTGTAGATGAAATGCACTTTTTTCAGGAAGTAAACTCCTAAATTTATGTGTCACATTCTATGAAATCAAACCTCTACTATGAATATATCTACTATGAATTAGTTTTTCCTAGAATTTTAGTAGTTCAGAGTGAAAACTTTGTTCAGCTGGTTCTTTGTTGTTTTTTGAGGCACTTTTCATTTTTTTAGCTCTTGAAATTGAACTCCAATTCACTACCATTAAGTAATTTGGTTATTTATAGTTTGGTTAAAGGAACTATTTTTATTATACTTTTATTAGTAATTGTTTATGCTACATATCGTTATGAAAGATTCTTCTCTTGTTTTCAAGGTTAAATATAAGTGGTATAAACATAGAATATTATATATAAGTGTGTGTGTATATTATTGGATTTTATACACTATTTTGCTGTAAACATTAACTAATAAAATATAACTTTTATATTCTTTTTGTTATTTGCCAAGAAGTTATTTCATAGACTACTTTTACAAACATATGACATATTTAAATATGACAGTAAATGACTCTCAGAATCTATTTTATGTAAAAATATTTCCCCAAAATTTTGCAAATAAAATATGTTCTATATATTCACAGACTATATTATTTAGAATTCTACTTAAAGTGAAAGTTATACACTCTTACAAAATTAGAATAAATGGACAAATCTTTCTTGTGTGGCTTCTTATATACAACTTGTGTGGCTTCTATACAACTCTTATATATTCCAGAATCAGATAACCATCATGAAACAGGTATCTCAGTAACAATCTTTGTATTCTGTTGCAAATTAATTTATTATTCTGTTACTGTTTTTCTTAATTATCAGATGCAGAATCAATATGTAGAGCCTAATGGACTCGCTTGATATTATATGATTATGATTCCTTAGAAGTACAGGGAATAAAATTGTAAAGCCATTTTTGCTGCCAGCATTATAATACCCTATGTTATTTAAGTGTTCGCTAAGGTATATCTCACTCAAAGATTAACAAAGGCAATTCAACAGCTCCTCTAGGAGCTAAGCAACATTGTACCTTGTCACAATCACATAGCATTAAGATGTGTGTGTGTGTGTTTACTCTCCCACTAAGACAAGAAAAACATCCATTATATCATTAGGGAAGTTAAACTGTGATTTTAGTTTGCTACATAAATGTCTTCCAGGGATACATGTGTTAAAGGCTTAGCCTTCAGGCACTGGTGATAGTGGCTAAATGTATAAGAGGTGGACTTGAATTTGAGGAAGTTGGGATAATGATATCATGTATTTGAAGGAAGCTTCCAGCCCCTCCTCTTCCTGTTTGGTTTACCACCAACATATGGTAAGATGTTTGCTCCTCCATGTGTTCTAAACCAAAGACCATGACACAGAACTTTGGTAACTTATTGCACCTTACCATGCAAGGAAAACTATGAAACTGTAATTCAAAATAATGTTTTCTTCTCTATACATATATTTTATTAGAAAGTGTTAAAGTGGTGGAAAGATTACTAACAATATTAGATCACTATATATATATACACACACACACACACACACACATGTACTATATATATTACATAAAGTTGTGTTGTTATGAAACTGTCCCCTTCTCCTTAAATTGCAAATATAAATCTGATATTGTTGACTACTCTAGTAAGTTATGAAGATAATTTTTTCTTACCTCCCAGCCTAATCTGTCTTCAATATGAAATATTAGGATAGTTTGTTCCCTCTATACTCAGGTAAATACATTCTCTATCATTCTTTACTTGCCAAATTATTTTTATAAACTGTGGGAACATTCTTTTAAACATTCTACATTTGCTGTGTTTGCTCTCCAATGCAACAATTACTTCTCATCTAATACAATATTCCATCTGCCCCAAAACTCAAAACAATTACTTGGCTAAAGGTCTCTAATGAACTATTAGGATGAAAAGCGCAGATTCATAACTAATCTTATCTTCTTTAAACTTTGTTTAGTATTTAGCACTTTTTACCATTACTTCCTTGAAAGCATTTACACTTTTTTTAAAGGCAGCCTTGTCTGTTTCTCCTGCATAAATTTTCAATATTTATACTTTACACAGTGTTTTATAAAACCACAGAAAGAGAATGACTATTATATGTTATTTTCTAAAATGATAAATATACTTAAGTTACTACTTGCATGTTGGTAACTTTTTAACTTTCATGATTTTGGCAATCCAAATTCCATACACTAATGTTTCTCACATCAACAATTCACATGTGACTTTTTTGAATTTTTATTGTTATTATAGAGGTGATATACACAGGGGTTACAGATATGTAAGTCATTTAATAAGTATATTTCCTTTTAGAAAATATCTCTCCTTCCTCATTCTCTCCCAGATACAATACCGCTTTTGTCCAACTTTTTTTTTCCAAACTGTAAGTATTCAATCCTTACAGATTTGAAATAATTGTCTTTCTCATAGTATATGTAGTTCAGATCTTTATGCAACAAACAAGTATTATTAGAGTAGCCTCCCTCATTCATGGAGCTTTTCCTTCCTTTTTAAAAGCTTCCTAAATAGAACTTCATAAACATGTCTACATGTCATTACTTCAGTTAAATGAAAGTCTTGTCACCAGAGCCTATTTAGCATACATTATACATCTTATCATCTCATATTATACAAGAGTTTTATCTCCTTGCCAGTTGGAATTGTTCTATCACTCCCTATAGTACATCTAAACTAGGTGTATTTACACATGAGACCCATATGAGTAATAATTTTCATATTCTGTCTACTAACTGAAACTTTCTTTATAACACATAATAAAAAAGCCTACTTATCTTTTTCTTTTTACTGTGCTATTGAAATTTAAATTCAGTCTCTTATGTGTGATAACCAAAAGATATCATTTTTATTGATAATTTCAGTGAGTGGTAGAAAGCACAAATCAGTTGGAAAGAGGTATATTTAAAAGTACTTGCGCTTAGTTCTTCTCATTATGTAAGATATAATGTGTAGAATGTCCACTCCTTCCAATAAATTGATGAGTATAATTGCATCCTTGAGAAAACATCTTTGGTGTAACATTGTCCTTTAATAGAATAAGCACATTGATTTCATTTAAATTGCCACCTATTTTATTTATAACTCTCCAGGAATCAATATTCCGATGAAGAAGAAGAATACATTATTTCTTTCTAACACTGGAGATGATAGAGAACATCCTTAAACTTCTTTTTTTTTTTAATACATTTTTATTGTGAGAATACTGTAAAGAAGAGGGGCTACAGTTACATGAGCAAGGTAAAGAGTACATCCTCCTTTGTTTTTCTCCTACCATCCCTTCCTTCCCATCTCCACAGCCACATTCCCTCGTTCTCTGCCCCGCCCCAGCCTAAATTGTAAAGTTTGTTTTTCGACATAGCATCTTGTGTAACTAATTGTTGCATTGGGTCAACCTGTATCCCTGTTTAAACAATTTGTTTTTTCTGTTCCCCTGCTCAAATTATACCAACATCAGAAACAGTGAAAACAGGGGTTATACTGTGGGGGAGGGACATACAAAGCAACAAAAAAAACCCATCTTATAAATATGTTAGAAACAATCGCAAGAAAGAAACCATTTGAGTCCTTATCTTGGGGTTCATTTCACTTAACATCATTTTATCTGACCTTTTCTGCTTGACTCAGACATATACTAGTTATTGCAAATAAGGGAAACCATGGGACCTATGTTTCTTTGGGCCTGGCTTACTTCACTTAATATAATTTTTTCCAAGTCTTTCCATTTCCTAACAAATGGAGCAATGTCATTTTTTCTGATGGAGGCATAGAATTCCATTGTGTATATATGTCACATTTTCTTGATCCATTCATCTACTGAGGGGCGTCTGGGTTGGTTCCATATCTTAGACTTCTGACAAACAATAGTTTAGCTTTTGAAAATAAAGTTATTTGAAAAATGCTCAATGGAATAAAAGACTTTCACATATAGCCTAAATAATTTCTCCATTGTTATATATTACATTACAAATATATATGTTATTAAATAAGTCTTTTAAATTATCTTAATATAAAATATTGTAATTGATAATTATACTTTTTTGGGGTCGGTCCTGGGGCTTTACTCGGGGCATGGACGCTGTCCTGGCACTCTTCAGCTCAAGGCGAGAGCTCTACCGCTTGAGCCACAGCACCACTTTCCGTTTTCTAGTGGTTTATTGCATATGAGGACTTTCCTGCCCAGGCTAGCTTTGAACCAGGATACTCAGATCTCAGACTCCTGAGTATCTAGGATTACAGGCATAAGCCACCGGTGCCCGGCTTATACATAATTTTTAATGTTTTCTTTAATTCTAACATAATTAGACCAAACAAGAAACATCCATACATGACCTTATTTTACTGAGTTATCAAAAACCATGTCCTTCCTTCGCAACTGGTAACTTAAAGACAAAAAGAAGTCACTAAAGTTCCTTATATATGAGTAAGCAAAGTTTATTAGAAGAAATAATGTCATAATTTTCTATGTAGAAAGTGAGGTTCTTTTCCATCGTTTCTCCTGCTTTCTTTTTACATTTTTTTTTCCACACAAGACTAAATATTTTTGGTTTTATTAGAAAACACAAGTAATACTGACTGCTGGTGACTCATGACAGTAATTCCTGCTACTTGGGAAGCTAAGATTTTGGAATTGAGGTTCAGTCTTAGCCTGAATAGTCATATTTGAAAGACTATTATCTCCAATTAACTAGCAAAACCTGGAAGCAAATGTTTGAACATAGAGGTTGAGAAATGTCCAGCCATGAGAAAAACAGAAAATAAAACTATTATAAATACTAAGATATGTATTTAAATGTTTTTTTCTTTCATGCATTTGTTTCTAACGCATTTATAAGATTATTTCTTTGTTGCTTTGTATGTCCCTCCCCCACAGTATAACCCCTGCTTTCACTGTATTTGATGTCGGTATAATTTGTATAAAGATACAGGTGGACCCGTTGCAGCAACGAGAAGTACAAGTTGTGATGTCGAAAACGAATTTTACAACTTTGGTGGGGGGGAAATATTGGGTGGTGGGGGGCGGGGGGAGGCTGGGAAGTGATGTGAAGGGTAAACAAAGGAGGAGGCTGCAATGCTTGATAAGAAATGTACTCATTATCTTGCCCATGTAATTGTAACACCTCTGTACAGTATGTTCACAATAAAAATAAATAAATATTAGAAAATGTTTTTGTTATTTTAATATATTAACCATTTTAAACAAAAATTATTTGCTTTTGGGGGGGATGGAGCATATTTGTTCTCTATGCTTATTAAATTTAATTGATTATTTTCCTTTCTTCAAATTACCACTGTTATTGTCTAAATAGGATTGGTTTCCACATAACACACAAGTTTTCCAGGTTTAGAACAAAACTAATTTTTGGTTATATAGAAAATAAGATTTTTTAATTTATTCAGGAGAAAAGTTTCTGGACAAAGATGTTGCTAATTGAGAGAAGAGACAAGCCTAAAATATCAGTAGATGATATGATGTTGAAATATTTTCAGACAAATAAAGAAAACTGATGGCATAAAATAAAATCAGATAATATAGTAATAGGAACGTATACTTGTAGAATTAGCTTACTGCAAGTAAATTTCACAATCAGCCTAGTAATGTCGTCAAAGTTAACCATAAAACTGAGCAGTTTTGAAAACTGGACAACCTACTTAATAGTAATTTACAATATTGTCAGATTGCAAATATATTAAGCAAACAGTAAAAATTATAAAGAGTTCCAGTGACTTCAAGCATTTCCATTTGTGCCAAAATATGTTGTATTTTTAGTACTAAAAAGTCAAATAAAAATAGTTATTAAGAAAAAATAACTCACAAAAAGTTTCCCAAGTGTGATAAAATTCAAAGAGACTTAAGGATTCTCGCATGGTTAAGAATCATTACCTAGACAATGGTGGTACATGACTGTAATCTCTTGAATCTCATTCACATTTACAAAATGCTCATTAATATTTTCAATCATTTAATCCTCATGAAATGAATCCAGCTTTTTGTACTCTATGAATGCATAATAGCAGGAACATTGCTGAAATCATTTTTATTATATATTTATTCTACATGTAAGCTGAAGAAAGAATTCAAGGAAAGTGAAAGTCCCTCACTAATCTCTTTCCTTTTAAAGAAGTAAAGGATCTCTCAAATATTTTAATAGATTTCCATTAATATCATACTGGCAAGAAAATGTCAAAGCTAAACTCCTAGGATACTATCCATGGCTAAAGGACTGATCAATAACTTTTCAGTAATTTCCAGGTGTACTAAGATCAATAAAGGAAAACAATCATGAAGTTAGACAAAGAGTAAAATCCCAACAAATGGATGGTGTGAGTGTAAATTTTTGAATATACAAATAATTCTTCCACTGTTTGTTCATAGTTTGCATTGGTATACTTTCTATGTAAATATATTGAAAACCAAATTATTTACTAAGTAGATACATTTCCATTTCACCAGTATATATTCCTTTTATTATAGCAACTTATTTAATTTTCAACTCTTAATTTTAATACTCTCCATATACATAGAAAAGGTTGAGCAGTAGATTGTGTATAGAGTCTAAATATTAAATGGTAGGAAACAATATTGCAAGTAGAAAACATGCATTATGAAAGTGTAAGTAGCTTAAAAAAATTCTCCTAGTCATAAAATTTGAATATTCTATCAGCAAAAGATATGGAAAAGTTTCAATAATTCCAAATGTAATGTATAACTAGAAATAATTGTGATAGAAGAATGTACACTAAAAAAGCATTATGAATGTTTCAAACCATTTCTATTTTTATAGAATGCCAAATAATGATCTAAGGCTATTTTTATTGCTTTGATAAGAACATGTTTTGACAAGATGGAGAATAAACTGGAGTTAAATAATCTGTTAATTTTTTTTCTTATTCTCTTGATAATAATGCTTTGCAAAGATCTATTGGAGAGGTTGGGAAGTTGGCTTAGTGGTAGAGTGCTTGCCTCGTATACATGAGGCCTGGGTTTGATTCCTCAGCACCACATAAACAGAAAAAGCTGGAAGTAGCACTGTGGCTCACGTGGTAGAGCGCTAGCCTTGAACTGAAGAGCTGAGGGACAGCCCCATGACTGACCAAAAAAAAAAAAAAAAAAGGCTCTATCAAATTCAGAGCCAAGGAATGAAACGAGTTTTCTAGGGTTATGTCCTTTCTGAATACACAGGAAAGCTCAGAAGATCTAGGTTAGTGGAAACTGATATTTACTAATTTATTTATTATTTTTTATGAAAGATGTCTCTTGATAAATTGATGATACATGAGATAACATAATGTCAGAATTTCTCCTACACATTGGGCTATGAAAATCCTCTTGACATCAAATTGCTAAAAAAAAAATAATTGAACAATTATCTCTGACATCACCACAACAAGAATTTAACATGCACAGAAACTTTATGTTCAAATGGAAACAGAAATGATTTGAATATTTCAACTAGAACAGGACTTGTATTTTCTGTTTAACAACCAAAAACTTCTGTTTGTACATTTAATTTGGTGTCCTGGGAGAATATTTCTATATACAGACAAAGATTCTCCTGCAATTTTATTAGACAATTTTATTTGTGGGGAAGAAAGTTCTAACTTTCCCCAGACTCAACAAAGACATAGGACAATGATGAGAAGAATTTTCTGTGGAGTCTTTATTCAAGTGTAACACGAGGAGTGTGGCCCTCGCATGGGAAATTCAAGTTCATCTCAACAGCAATTTAGTTTTGTAAACTGTTAGTTCAGGAAAATTTTACTCTTTTAGATTGAGAAAATTTAATTATTATTTTAGTGTCCAGAGATTCATTATGTGTCATTGATGTTTCAATCATCAAAGCCCGAACAAAAAATCGGAATCAATAATAGCAAGAATAAAACTACAAAAAAAAGTGAAAAATCTTCTTATAAAAATTTCTATGACTCTTTCGTAATTTGTAAATAAATGAATAATTCTACATGACAAATGTAAATGGACACATTAAAATTTGGCATAAAAATTACCATCCATATAAAATCTGTGACTTTTTGACTCAGATTTGTTGTTATTCTTGGATGTGGAGCTTGAACTCAGGTCTTGGGCACTGTCTCTGAGCTTTTTTTGCTCAAGGCTAGCACTCTACCGCATTCATCAATAATTTGTTTCTTAGCTTTAAAAAAAACATCTTGTAAAATCTGTTTTGTTTTTTTTTTGTTGGTCGTGGGGCTTGAATCAGGGCTTGGGCGCTGTCCCTGTTTTCAGGCGAACGCTTAGCCGCTTGAGCCACAGCACTACTTCCAGTTTTCTGTTAGTTAATTGGAGTCTCAAGGACTTTCCCGGACTGGCTTTGAACTGTGATCCTCAGATTTCAGTCTCCTGAGTACCCAGTATTACAGTCATGAGCTACCAGTGCCTGGCCATCTTGTGAAATCTTTAAAGAGGGATGTCTTGCAAACTTCTCACTAGCTGCTGTAGCATTCTCTGTAATTTTCTAATAATTTAAGGTGAAAATATTTTCATTTTTATTCTATGATAATAGTAAGTGGGCTATCTTCTGCAAAATAACTTACTACTATTATATATTGGAAAAATACTTTGGGATAAATTATTTTACTTTAACTTGAATAAAATTACTGGGATTTTTATTGAACTACTCATATTTAAATATGAGTAATGAATTGACCTATTTAACTAGGTAATCTTTCCTTCCTTTAGGCATTATACCATTGTATTCAGAATAGTGTGCAAATTTCAAGTAATTTGAAGCCATTTTGGGATGTCTTCAAGTGTCAGGAGTTCACACAGATGCATTAATGTGAGTGTTTCCTTGGCTGTAAATTTAACTTCAAAATCTTGTACACTTTTTCTACTTCTGCTTCTGGTTAAAAGCTAAAAATATATCAGGCTCATGCTATAATAATATATTAGTATCAGTTCTAACAATGGTAGAAAGCAATCAATTACAAAGGAAACAAATCAACTGAAGTTGAAAATAATTAGCACATATACTTCAATGTATTTTCTAACTTACATATCTTCTGTAATATTTCTTACCATCTTCAGCCATTGACATGATCTAACATAGAAAGCAATTGACCTAACGTATGGCATTAACATTTTTTTCTTAAAGATGATATTTTTTAAAGAAATATTTGTTTAAATTCCCAATATTGAAAATTTTAAAAAATACTTATTTTACTTAAATAAATTACAACTCTACAACTTATTCTCCATGAGTACAATTTTAATATCAAAGCAAATGCATAGCATGGAAGTTTACAAAACAAATAACTTGAAAATAGCTATACTACCTGTAGTCTAATGTTGAGTCAGAGTTCACTGCATGAAAAAATAGAATTTTGTTTTATAAAATAGTTTTATGATTAGTTACATATTTATGATTACCGAATTGCCTAACTTCAGAGTTCTTAAAATATCTTATTTACTTATTGTGTGTCTCTTGTCTTTTGTGAAATATATAAAATTCATTAACAGATATTAATGCTTCTTAAGTTAATTGAAGTGTGTGAAATTTCTGTCTGTACTTTTTTTTCTTCTTGGTAACCAAAAAAATAGCATTTGTACTTTTCTCTCAGACATTATAAAGATTTCTGACTTTATTAATGAAGGATTCACATTTAAACTGAGGAACCAAAAAAATTGTTTTAAAGTGTGCCAAAAATTAAGTGACAATGAACGTCCTTTTTAGTAATGCTTGAACAGATTTCATGTTAGAAGGATTATGGAAATAATTTTAATTCTAAAGTGAAATATAGTATACAAGATTCTTAATGGACAATGCAGAAACCGAAGGAAATTTGAAATATTTGGCTTTACTACCAAGTAGTAGCTAGGCAACTAAAAAGCCAAGAGTTTTTTGTTCTGAAGATTTTCTTACACTTTTGTGACACTGATGGGTGAACAAGATATACTCATCCCAATGTACCCAGTGTATGTACTAATAATTTTGACAACTTTTCAACTCATGGCTCTCATGACCATTGCAGATGACTGTATGTCAGTTGTACCATCTACCATTTATGAAAAAGGATTTCTGATTTTATTCTGAGAGGATTCCCAAATCATAAGAAAATTATTAGGTAGGATGTTTACACTGATAGTTATTTGTTTTTCTCCTTGCTCTACACAGTTAGCAATAAAATATCAACATCAGGTTGAGTTTCCCCACACAAAAAAGGGCAATGAATGTCTTACCTATGCTAGGCATCAAGGCTCTCTCCTGAATGTTCTGCTTTTATGGAAGATTATTTTCTTTTAAGAGTAAACCTCATATTGTTAATTCAATATTCTACCACTCTGACTTCAAAAACAAAAAAGAAAATATAGAATTTGAGTGTTGACAAGATTTTGAGGGGCCTTACATATAAAATAAATAAACATACATAAACATAACATGTTAGTCATGAATTTTTTTTTTTTTTTTGGTCGGTCGTGGGGCTTGACCTCTGGGCCTGGGCGCTGTCCCTCAGCTCTTCAGCTCAAGGCTAGCACTCTACCACTTGAGCTACAGCGCCACTTCCGGTTTTCTGGTGGTTTATTGGAGATAGGAGTCTCACGGTCTCTCCTGCCCGGGCTGGCTTTGAACCGCGATCCTCAGATCTCAGCCTCCTGAGTAGCTAGGATTACAGGCGTGAGCCACCAACGCCCGGCTTAGTCATGAATTTGAACTCCTAAAAGATTCAGGTGAGTAATAATGAATTATACCCCCAAAATAGTGCCAAAAGTATTAGGGAAGGTATCATTTTACAGCAACAGATCATTTTGGCAATATAAGAAATAACCTTTTATTAAAAATTCATATAATTACAAATAAAAGTAGCAAATATCTGCTGGAAAAACATTTTTTATCTCTTAAAATTGACATAATTTGTATGCAATATTTCACTGTCTTCTTAGAATATGTAAGAAAATAAAACATATAAATATTCTATTAATTTTACATAGTAATATACTATGCTAATGCTCTCAACACAAGGGGAAAGTTTTGGCATAGCAGATGAAAATGGAGACGAGTTTAATTAAACCAATATGAGTATGATCACCCTTGGATTAACAATATTTTTTCAGCTGGAATTACTGCTACTACAAGAAAGTGGCAACCTGAAGGGTCAGGATTTTATGTGTCAAAAGAACAAAGACGGATGTTACAACAAAGCCATTATTAGTATTTCATTGGTTGTCAAGAACAACCGAGGGTGTGGATTAAAGATTGTCCAAATGTACTGCTTCTGAGTGAGAAATTTGACAAGAAGGCAAAGGCTTCCATTGAGATCATTTATTATATTTATGGCATCAGGAGAGTTTACCTGGGACACTGAGTCTTGATGTCCAAAGCAATCTCACATCTCCTCTTTCCCAGCTAAATGATTTTTTCATTTGTGGGGTCGGACATTTTTAATTATTTTTTAATATATTTTATTAAATGAGAATATTTGTATAATGTGCATGATATAAAAATGTAAAATGTTGAGAAAATTAAAATTCAAGTAATTACGAAGCATGTATTAAGAAGAAAACAACATTTTATTTACCAAGAAAGTCAGACACTATATGAACATTTTAGAATATTTTAAAGAAGTGAAGCAGCCCTAGTAATTTCCTCTCTGAACATGCAACTCACTTCTTTATAGTTTTTCTGTTCCCTCTGGGTAAAATTATATCTCCACCTCCTAGCTTTACTGCATGAAATATAGTGAGCGTCTAAATTCTTTAAAATTTAATTTTATTGTACAGAAGGGTTACAGTTGCATGCATAAGCTTGTGAGTACATTTTTTGTCAAACCTTATTACTCCCTCCCTCCCTTTCACCCACATTCCCTGCCCATGCTCCCGCACCCAGTAGTAAAATTCATTTCCAACATATTGTCTTTGTGAGTATCGCCATTGCATTGGTTCATCTTTGCCCTTTGTCTCACCATTTTGTTGTCCCCCTTCCCATCCTTAATTCAGATAAACGTATATACAATACACATGATACCAAAATCAAATACAGTGACAATAAAGGGTAAATCATAGGGGGAAAAGGTGAAAAAAAGCAAGAAAAAAGAAATAACTTCACATAGTACATTAAAAACAAGATTAAAGGAAAACCTCTTGTTTCCATATCTTAGAGATGAATTTGCTTAGCATCATCTTATATGGTAATATATAGATAGCTATTGAGCTATTGTGATCATCTTCTAGGACTATCCTAGATGTATATTAATTACTACAAATGAGGGAAACAATATAGCCTATGTTTCTTTGGTTATGGCTTACTTCACTTTATATGATTTTTTCCCAAGCCTTTCCATTTCCATATGAAAGGGGCAATTTTTTTCTGATGGAAGCATAGAATTCCATTGTGTATATACACCACATTTTCTTGATCCATTCATCTACTGAGTAGCATCTGGATTGGTTCCATATCTTAGCTATGGTAAATAATACTGCAATGAACATGGTTGTGTTGATATCGTTTGCATGCCTTGTTTGTGGTCATTTGGGTAAATGCCCAGAAGTGGGATTACTGGATCATAGGGAAGCTCTATGCTTAGTCTTTCAAGAAATTTTCATACTGCTTTGCAGAGTGGTTGAACAAGTTTATACTCCCACAAACAGTGCAGTAGGGTACCCTTCTAGCCACATCCCCTCCAGCATCTGTTCTTATTAGAGTTCTTGATTATAGCCATTCTAACTGGGGTGAGGTAGAATCCCAATGTTGTTTTGAGTTACAATTCTTTTATGGCCAGAGATGTATTCATTGGCCATTCTTATTTCATCTTCAGAGAAGTCTCTCTTTAATTTTTTAGCCACTTATTAATGAGGTGGTTGTTTCTCTGGGAATTTATTTTTGGGGTTTTAATCTTTTGAGTTCAAAGTATATTTTAGATATGAGACCTTTGTCTTTTGTATGGCTAGTGAAGATCTTCTCCCAATCTGTGGGCGTTTTATTTATCTTGCTAGCTATGTCCTTTGCCATGCGGAAGCTCTACAGTTTCATACAGTCCCATTTGTCCAAACTTTCTTTTATGTGTTGTGTCTCTGAGTCTATTACGAAAGTTTCTCCCTGTGCCAAGGAGCCCTAAAGTTTCTTCTATTTCTTCCTGTAATGTTTTCAGGATATCTGCTTTATTTTGAAGTCTTTTGCTCATTTTTGATTGATTCTGGTACAGGGTGATATATAAGGATTTAACTTTAGTTTTCAATAGGTGTTTAAATAATTCTTTTTAAAAAAATTATTATCAAGTTGATGTACAGAGGAGTTACAATTACATAAGTAAGGTAGTGATTACATTTCTTGTCTAACTTGTTACTCTTTCCCTCATTTTCTCCTCTCCCCCCAAGTTGGAGCCCTTAGAACCCCAAATAGAACAAACCAGAAAAGGACATCTCAAGGTCACATTGTACACACAGAATCAATAGAGACCAAGGAAAAGGTCCTTAAAGCAATTAGGGAAAAAAGATCAATCACCTATAAAGAGACACATGCATAACCAATTCTGCCAATACCATTTCATGAGGCTGCCCTATTTTTTTTTGCTCCCTTATCAAAGATTAGGTGGCCATAGGTCTGTATGTTCATTTCTGTGTCTTTAGTTCATGGTCCTCAGGCCTGTTCCTGTACCAGTATCAAGCTGTTTTTATTACTATAGCTTTGTAATAGAGTTTGGCGTTTGGTATTGATATTCCTCCAGCACTGTTCTTTCTACTAAGGATTGTTTTTGCTATTCAGAGTCTTTTATTATTACATATAAAGTTTTGGATTGTTTCCTCTATTTCATTAAAGAATAATGTTGGTTCGTGCGCCAGTGGAGCATGCCTGTAATCCTCCCTACTCAGGAGGCTGAGATCTGAGGATCATGGTTCAACCAACTCAGGGCAGGGAAGTCCATGAGACTCTTATCTGCAATAAACCACTCACAAAACCGGAAGTGGTGCTGTGGCTCAAGTTGTACAGTGTTAGCCTTGAGCTGAAGCTGAGGGAGAGCTCAAGCCCCATACCAAAAAAAAAAAAAAAAAAGAAGAAGAAAAAGAAGAAGAATGTAGTGATAGTGCATTGAATTTGTAGATAGTCTTTAGCAGCATTATCATTTTCACAATGTTAATCTTCCCAATCCAGGACCATGGGAGGTTTTTCCACTTTTTTAGTTCTGCTTTAATTTCCTTTTTCAGGTTTTTTAAGTTTTCATTATATAGATTCTTCATTTCTTTGGTTAATTCCTAGGTATTTTTTTTGGGGGGGGGGGTATTACAAAATGAGTTACTTTCCTGATTTCAGCATCACTCTTCTCATTGATTTTGAGGGTTAATTTTATACCCTGCTACTTTGCCAGTTTTTGATCAGCTCAAGTGACTTGGGAGTGGAGTCTATGGGGTTCTTTAAATACAGGATCATGCCATCTGCAAAGAGGGAGAGTTTTACTTCTTTTCCCAATTTAGATCCCCTTTATGTTTGCATCTTTTCTTATTGCTGTACTAGGCATTCTAATACTAAATTGAACAGAAATGGTGAGAGTGGACATCTTTGTGTCATTCTTGAGTTTAGAGGGAATGGCTTTATTTTTTTTCGAGTAAGTGTAATACTAGCTGTAGGTTTGTAATACACAGCCTTTATTATATTGAGTAATATTCCATGAATTCCATGACAAAAACTCCCAAGCTTTCATCATAAATGGTTGTTGGTCCTTGTCAAATGCTTTTTCCGCATCTATTGAGAGGATTATGCGGTTGTTGTCCTTGCTCCTACTGATGTGATGAGTTACATTAATTGACTTGCATTTATTGAATCGTCTTTGCATCCCTGGCATGAATCCTGCTTGATCATAGAGTATAATTTTTTTGATGATTTGTTGAACTTGATTGGCTAGAATTTTGTTGAGAATTTTGCATCAATTTTGATCAAAGAAATAGATCTATAATTCTCTTTGTTTGATGGAGCATCTAAATTCTCAAATCCACATGCAAAGAAACATATTTTCCTAATAATAAAGATATTTTCACAGGATCAAGAAACAAATAAGCACTTGAGAGACAATGAAATACCACTCTCACAATCTAGGTCAACATTTAGTCAGGATTTAACAACTGCTTGACATTGTACAGGTTTGCAAATGTGGTATTATCTGACTTTCTAGATCAAGCCAGTACCTGCTGTAACTGACAAGGCTTTAATTAAGTTTACTTTCATGGCAATACACCTATTGTTCAGAAGTGCGGCTTTAAAAAATTACACCAGTAAGGTATTGGCACCATATCAAGTTCATTTCTTCAAAGTCATTGAAGTAACAAAAGCCAGAAACAAGCGGAGTGCTTGTGGCAAATAAAAATACTCAGTAGATTAATTTGAGTACACAAAAACAAATTTGTTTCATTTTGAATTGATAAATGTAAATTGGGGGAGTAAAAGTAAACACACAAATAATATTTTTCAATGTGAAAGACATTATACTTATTGCTGGTATATCCAAATATATAAAAATGCATCTATATAAGTTGAAAATGAAATTTCTATGCAACTGTAAAAAATCCTCAGCATAAAGACTTTACACAGTACTGTTAAATACTTTGTAAAAATAATCAGTTATGGGCTGGGAAGGTGGCTCAGTGGTAGAGCACTTGCTTTGCATGCATGAGGCCCTGGGTTCGATTTCTCAGCACCACATAAGCAAAATGAAAAAAGCTGGAAGTGGCACTGTGGCTCAAGTTGTAGAGCGCTAGCCTTGAGCTGAAGAGTTGAGGGACAGCATCCAGGCCCAGAGTTCAGGCCCCACGACTGGACCCCCAAAAAAAATCAGTTATATTTTTCATATTGTTTTTACTATAACGTGATGTCAGCAGAAATTTTGCATAAAAGTTTGTTATGAAGGTAATTTGAAATGTCAACTTCAATGAACTATGGAGTTCCTAGATATTTTTTCCATGTCTTTACTAGTTTGTCTATAAGACAGGTCCTGTATAAAATTGACATTTGAATTGGTAGACTGATAAAAGTAGTTTACTACCTTTGTGAGAGTGTACCTTTTCCAGACACTTAAAGAGTCCCCAATAAATTTTAAGCTGCATAAGTGGTGTTTTTTTTCTTTTAATCTTTGCACTTAGGCATTAAATTGTTCTTACACACTAGTTTTCAGACTGTGACAGTATGATTTGTCTTTAGACTTATTATATAAACAGATACCCTGGAAAATCAGCAATTAAAGAAAATGGCACCATCTTTAAGACTGTGAAATTAAGATAACACACCTGAATATCGAAGTGTTGGAGACCAATTCAGGCTTCAAAAATTTGTCATCAACAGAGAGGTTAAGAAACCAGACTATAGAAAATAATATCATTAAAAACAAACCCATTGAAACAGGGTACAAACCTCATCTGCTCCAAGATCCAATTAGGAACCACTGAAGATGATAAAAAAAAGACAGAAAATTGTTATGAAAATTATTATATTTACCTATGCTTCTTTATTACAGAAAAAAATCACAACAAGTTGTAGACCTAACAAGATAAAGAGTTATGACAAAGAAGAGTTCAGGCACAATGAAAATTTCATCTTCAAATCTGATGATATCAGGAGACCAGGTCCCTGACCACCTTTCAGTAGTTGTACAAGTCTTGCACATTCTTTTGTTTCTGTCATTTGAGTCTTTACTCCATGATTTCTGGTTAGTATATATTCAAATACGTATTACAGACTTGTTCCTCTGTCAAGCAGATCTGTATAATTGCTTTAATACAGAACACAGAACCTTGGAGTTGCTAAGAACACTAGAAATAGCTGTTGAGCTGCTAATGTGTCTATGTGTATATTGCACTCATACATATGACATATGAGTATACATATATGAGTATGTATACTCATTATATATGTATATAAATATATATATATATATACATATGTTTTTTAGAAATGTTACTTTGAACTTTCCCCTAA
Organism: Dipodomys spectabilis; assembly: GCF_019054845.1. Taxonomy (NCBI): domain Eukaryota; kingdom Metazoa; phylum Chordata; class Mammalia; order Rodentia; family Heteromyidae; genus Dipodomys; species Dipodomys spectabilis. The sequence goes on from NW_024870752.1 coordinate 3,243,166, forward strand.
TTACTGACATTCATGATAGGTATTTATGGTGTTAGGTGCCATCAGCAAGCCTGGACTCACAGTTATTCATTTAATCAGGACAATGAAAGATCTCTACCCTGCAGTATACTCTGTTGGAAGCTTTGGTGTTTGGTAGGTAGGTTAGACATATAATTACATTTTTAACATACTAATGTTTTCAAAAGGACAAATGTGATTGGTGGACTTCTCTGGAGAAGCATGATTAACTCACTACTGTTACATCAGTTTTGAGATAGAATCTGGACCACAAGCTTCGTAGAGAAGCATCTTTCCAAGATGGATGAATTCACCTTCCATCTTTGTTTTTCATATGGACAGAACTTTATTTATCAGGTATACTACTCAGAGAGTAGATGTCACTTTGCTGTAGTATGTAAAATAAAGTATGTATATATGTAGAATGTATGCAGAATAAAGGCCTGGCAAAGTTCCAAAGGAATACAAAAGATAAAGTGATAAGGGAAAGAAATTATGGAAGCCTGAAAACTAAGCTATGCTTAAAGTGGTTTTGAAAATGGATGTGGAATAATTAGATGTGTGTTTATGTCTTGAAGATTCTGGTTGAAATTCTCAGAAGCAGATTCTGGACTGTAGCTCTTAAGTCACTTTCCTTTTTTTAATCTCACACTTTTCTGTATTATTTTAAGGAATTTTTTTTCTTTTTATAAATATTTGGTCTCTACATTATTCTCTGTTGTTGTATTTTAGAGACCTATGGCATAACATGCATTACTGGTTGTGTTCTAATAAAGATCCTTTTGATAGATTTACATGTAGTTTATTTTCATAATGAAATCCTTTGTGTGTATGTTTATACTTTCTGCTTTTAAAGAATGGAAATCAAATCATGATGATAGACTTTCTGAAGACACACCTGAAATTAAATCTCAGACTTTCTCCAGTATCAGTGTTGAAAACTTCTACAGATAAAGCCTCATAATTTCAAGTGAATATTTTTTAACTATACCTTGTATATTTTGAATCTGATTAATATTGAATATTATTTAAAATATAGGTATATTTATTATTATTATACATAAGTGCATTGTTCTATGAGAGACTTTCAGCCTTCAGTCCTTCAATTATAGGAGGATTCACCATATTATATTCTTAGACAATGGTTGAGTTATTCTTATTTCCAAGGAAGTTAAATACAAAATAAATTTGACCAGATTTGTGTGATGATGTATCAGTTAGTATTCTCATCAATAGAAAAAGTGCACTAACAACATAGTGAAGCCACAATAAAAGGGAAATTGGGACATGAGCCCAAAGGACAATTGTAGTATGTACAGATGGAGGGGCTGGACAGACAGCTTTCCAGCTGGTACCTGTTCTGGAATGTATGAGGCTATATCTCCAGAATATCTCTAATGTATTGTTTCACTGAGGTTGCCCAAGCACTTTCATCGTGAAAGAAATAAAAGCAAATACAGCCCTGTGCATAGGTCATAATGAAGCAAAATTGTGAAGAGTCTAAAGACATAATTTTCTTAGACTAAACTCTATTAGCTGTGAAAAACTAGGAGTTCTGCATGTAATTGAGCTGAAGAATAAACCAGTACTGTAGGTTGATAGCCAATATCCCAGAATAGAGACAGAGATGGGAATAGGGAGCTTCCCTTCCCACTGCTAATTATCATCTTTGAGCTGGTCCCCTTTGGTTCAAAGTACAAAAGCTCAGTCAATACTGTGTTGGGCCCAGATGGTTGAATGAGTGACTAGTGACCATTCTCTGCCAGATTGGCACATCCAACGACATTTTTATCCAGATCTGTTTGAACTGGAGAACTGTATATGAGGAAAATGATTATAGCAAGATGTGAAAAATAAAATATTTGTGATATCTACAAAGAATTGTAGTGAAAATTTAGGGGATAATGGCTAATGAAATGTATTTTTACCAGCACATTCTCAGAGCATTCAAAACTATGACAAAAGAGATGTATATTTATGTCTCTTTCTCTTTACACACACACACACACACACACACACACGTACACACACGTGTGTGTGTTGTATTGATTGAGAGTATTGTGTAACAATGGCAAATATATTTCTATTATTCCTTTGCCAAAGTTCTATGTTATAACAAATTTAAGAACAAATATGTTGATAAATTATTCCATTATTAAGGAAGGAAATAGCTTAAGAATGAATATTATTAGAATGGGTAAATATGTGTCTTAAATTATTAAATCATATATATTTGAACAATTATACACATTCTTGAGCAGTAGTTTTAAATATAACATATTGAAAATGAACAAAACATTCTAAGAAATTATACTTGTCTTATAATTTTGACATCTTTAGTTCTAGGCGTCAAAGCCGACAATATTTTTTTTATTTTAATGAATTTTTTAATTATTTTCTAATAATTGTAAGACTTGAAAATTATGGCAAATACCATAATAAATATGGCACTTGGAAGCAAATAAAAACACTCTTATTTTGTCTGATATTTTTCATTGTTGTGACTTAAGGGATGCAATTCAAAAATACAATAATACATGCATATTGAATTTTATGGGCAGATAGACAATAGAATATGCTTATTTCATTTTCTCATAAGAAGATCATAAATGATACATTATAAAATAGTTCCATATAATAGTTTATCATAGTTCAATAATAGTTTTATTATTCACAAGAAGTATAATCTCTTTAAATATTTTTAACACAAATGAGCTTTCATTTATGTATAATCTTTGTTGTAGAAAAAGTTTTTTTCTATCAATTATATCATATAAACAATAGTGCATATTTTATTGTCAGTTGTGGGGCCTGAACTCTTGGCCTGAGCTCTGTCCCTCAGCTCTTAAATTCAAGGCTAGTGCTCTACCTCTTGAGCCCCAGTGCCACTTCCTAGTGCATTATTTTTATGAATATAATTTCACAATAATTTTTAGAATGAGCATAAGCTTTTAATGTATTCATTTACTTATCCCACCCTTGCTTATTAAAAATGGTAGGCTCTCAGAAATGCACTGCTTATTAGAAGGATGAGAACAAGAAAGAATAAAATGTTAGTAAATGGCACAAATTATTACTTACATGACAAGACCAAGATCTGGTAATCCATTGTACAATACAGCAACTACAGTTAATAAAAATACGTTGTAAGTGTCATAGTGACTATAAGGTAACTTTCAATCTGCTCAATTCAAAGAAATGAGCATGTAAGGCAATAAGTAGATTAGTTGAAAAATACATGAATTAAGTTAATTTGATCATTCCACAATTTATATACTTATCAAAATACTGTTTTCCTCAAAGTTTATATAAATCTCCTTTGCCTACTAACGATAAAACATACAAAGTGCATAGAATGAATACTACAATATTTTAAAAGTATCAATAGAAATATTTTGCTTATTGTTGATGAGGTTTCTTACTCAGATATGTTTTCTTGAGAATGTTGACCTAAATCAAGATGCATTGTATTCATAAAGTGCTTTGTTAAATAGCAAGTACTTTGTACAATTACTTAACTATAATAAAACATTTGAAATTTATCATTCAAAAAATTAGGTATCCTATTTGGTGGAATTTTCCCAAGATTTCAAAGATAAACTATGCTTTCTTAAATAAAATTAAGCCAATAGCAAATAATTCTAAACAAATATTTTTAGAAATATATGTTTGATCTTCAAAACTATTATTTTTCTAAATATCTGATCTAAATATAGATAATGTAGAATTTGATATCATCTAATAATAATTCAGGTTAGAAACATTATATCATTTCCAATTAAAAACTTTGTGTCACAAAAAATGATTTGGTTCCTTGCAACTCTAACTTCTATAACAGATTCAATTATTAAAAATGGGTTGAAGTTTAATTAAATAAACTTAATTAAAATTAGATTAACCCTTTTCAAAGCATCAGCCAAGTTATAGTAATTGAAGGGCAAAGGGAACTTTAACATCATCCTAAAGCAAGGAGAAATTGTAATGCTGCATTTAATTAGATTGCATTATTAAAGTTTAAAACCATACAGTCAAATTAAAAGACAGTTTGGCTATTAATATATATCTCTTCAGAACTTTGGGGCTTCATGTAGCTTTGAGATTGGAGATAATGCTGTACTGTGTAATGTTTTATCACTTTTAAGTCAATGCTGATAGTTTCAGTGGTGACCATTGAATTCATTATTGAATAGACTTTAATGTTCTTTAATCCAGTAATTCATTCAGCAATTAAAGCAATGTTTTACAGACTTTGAATAACTATTTTGAAAGAATTAGAAGTGCATTTTATCAGAAATATATGTATTAGTAAATAACTTTTGCTGTAACTGGTTTTTTTCCCACAAAATGATATACAGCAAACATACAATAAACTGTCTGGGTTTGTGCTAATATTACAAACCACTTATAAGGAGAGGTAAAAAACATTGATTTTAGAGATGAAGATCATGGAGATATAGTTTATAGGACTATTTGTCTAGTGGGAGACAGCTGAACAAAAATATTAAATCACATTAACAATACTTATGTATCAACTTTCAGTCACTTTGCATAATGATTAACCCTCAGTAATATAAACAATCTTTATTTTATAAACTTAAGGAAAATGTCTAATAAGCATTAGATTTTGAACATATTATAGATAGGTATTTTCCATGACAAGATCAAATCTAACTTTCCAAATTATCAAAATAAATTTTGTATTGAGAGTGTATAGGCTACTATTTTCATAAAGATATATTAGGTAATGTAATGGTTAATTTGATTATCAACTTATTTTGACTGTTGTTCAGATGAAAGATGAAAAGAAACAGATCCATAAAAGCTGAATAGCTTCAGTCAAATTAATAAAAAAGGATATATTAGCTATAAAAACAGAACATTAAAATTGAGATGTGATGATATAAAGGGATGTCCATACTGTATCATTTCCTGAGTTTTTTCTTGCTCTTGTAGGGACAACTTTTATATTGTTCTGTTATTCTCTGGGAAGTTGAGGTCAAATTCAATTGGAACACATTTTATTTCTTCCTGTGCTACTTAGACCATAACAAGAAGTAAATTAAATATTTGATTATTTTTTACAATCTAGAATGCTGAGTTTTCAAGGCTCAGTTTATTTCATGTTGGTAGATAGTTAATAAAAAAGTCATACTTTTATACTTTGGTAACTAGAAATGAGAATATACAATATAGTAATTGCAATGAACATGGACCATACAATTTAGAGTGACCTAAGATATACATATATGAGTTTAAGTAGTAACATTGTAAGTTTATGATGCTAGTCTTCAGTAGGTATGATAGAATTGACTTGGTTTTCTAAAGCCAGTTTACAAGTACCACATTCAAAATTCTGATTAAGTTTATAGGCCTATTCTTTTATAAAAACACTGAGGTTGAATAATGTCAATGATTACATGGTAAAGGTGAATAAAACCATTTCAAACTCTATAACAAAACAAAGCATTAACATGATAGGACATACAAATAAAGACTTGTAGTTAGGCTGCCTGTTGTATATAATATGTAGTAAAAACTTGCATACTTGCATTACTATATACAGGAATAGCTTCAAGAATATAGAGGAAAGCTGGGCACTGGTGACTCATGCCTGTAATCCTCGCTACTCAGGAGGCTGAGATCTGAGGATCACAGTTCAAGCCAGCCCAGGGAGCAAAGTCCATGAGACTCTTTTTCTCCAATAAACCACCAGAAAAACAGAAGTGGAGGCGTGGTTCAAATGGTAGAGCACTAGTTTTGAGCTGAAGAGCTGAGGGACAATGCCCAGGCCCAGAGTTCAAACCTCACAACTGACAAAAAAAAGAATATACATGAAGAATATATAATACAAATATATACATATATTGCATAATAATATATAATAAAAATATATATATAAGAAGCTATTACTGCTAAATATTCAAATATTGAAGGTATGGACTTGCTTTAATTTGACTACGTACACATAAGGTACTTAAATCCTTTATGCTTTCTACTTATGTAAGGAGTGTGCATGCACAATTATTCATACTTATATACATACAGCAAATTAAACTATATTGAAGTTCTTAAAATCTACTTCCATGAGGGGCTGGAAAGGTGGCTCAGTGGTAGAGTGCTTGCCTTGCATGCACGAAGCCCTGGGTTCGATTCCTCAGCACCACATAAGCAAAAAGAAAAAAGCCAGAAGTGGCACTGTGGCTCAAGTGGAAGTGGTGTTAGCCTTGAACTGAAGAGCTGAGGGACAGCGCCCAGGCCCAGAGTTCAGGCCCCAGGACCAGACCTCCCCCACCTCCCGCCAAAAAAAAAAAAATCTACTTCCATAAACTCTACTAATAAAGGCATGGTTATTTCATATTATCTCTGAGATACTGTGAATTTGTGTTTCTCAAATTACCAGGTCAAATTATAAGGTCTCTCTAGGCATTTTATCAGTAGTGAGATGGGTTGGACTACTTACTTACTGTGCTGCTAACCTTATTTCCTGTGCAGATTTGGGCAGGTGATATAGTTTTATCAATAAAGTGAAAGAGGATGAGATGTAAGTGGTGCAAGACATGAATTTCAAAAACATTTAATGTTCTTAGCCATTCTTCCATTCTTCTCAATTCGTTTTCAAATCAAGTCTAAGAATTTCTCTGCATTATCACATATAGCTATGAAAGTCCCATTTTCTGTTTGATTCCACTCTCAATCACATTAGGAAAAATGTCCAGGGTAATTAACTAATAAAGAGAATGGGTTTATTGTTACTCAGAGTTCTGCAGGAATTTGAATTCAAATTCTTAATTGCTTTGGGTCTCTGACAAGGAGGTAGGGACAAAATTTCCCACCTCATATGCTGTGAATAGAAGTGAGACTAGAAGAGTAAGTGACCAATCCATAATCATGAGTAGGTATTCTTAATGAACTGGTGAACTAACTTAGCCACTCATGCTAAATATGTACATCTTTTCCTAATGGAACCACTCGGGGAGCTTTAAACTCTTTACACCTTTAGTAGCCACTAACCATAATCAAATCTCATCAATCTCCACTTCTTTTTGTCTTCTCTTTTGTCTGGAATTAAAAATAACTCATCATTTAGAGCTACAGAATCCTGTTTTATCAACCACATGTTGATATATGACACATTTTGATAACTGAAAATTATATCTGTAACAGATTATATCACCTTTATTCTGTCATGCAGGTTTCAATAATAGGCCTCTAGAAATTGCACATCTTCCTTCAAAGAACATAGCAGACATTCCTCTATATTTGAATTTTAATGAAATTTATACCCTAATCCTATTGTACCTTAAATCTGAAAGAAATAAGAACTATCTTTCATTAAACATATCTTTAATAATTTGAGGATAGATATTAGTCCCTTTGTTCTTCCTCCCAGATGACTTTGAAAATTAAACTCATAAATAAACTAAGGGGAGGAAATTACATTTTCTACAAAATCCCAAAACAATTGATGTAGATTGTTTGATTGAACTTTCTCCCTACCTTAATGCAGAGATTAATAAAATCATTCCTCATTATGAAGACATGCCAACCTTGTAATAAATTTAACTTTCCCATAATATGAATCACATTTTAACTCACTGACCTTGTATGAAATGTCCTCTTCCTGATTTGTCCTGCATACGATTATGTAATTAGATGATGGTGATTTAGTCATGTTCAATATTGATTCATTTTTGAATGATAAGAAGATAAGTATTTCTTTATTATAGTACATATACTTTAGGTGAAATCATCTAATAACTTCTTTGACATTATTTTCTTATAATTATATTACTTTAAACAGGTCCATGAATTGTTTCCCAATTGAAAATGAATTTTTAATAATGTTTTAGATGGTAAACATGAAATCCCATAAAAAAATTTGTAATGAGAGTAGGCATTTTGTTTTATGTGAGAAAAAGGTAATTGTATGAGCATCAATAGGTTTCCATGTTATTGTTCATTACCAATTATATAGTAAACATGAGTATAATTATATATATATTTTCATATCTGCTGTATTTTTATCAACAACTTATATTGTAGAATTTAAAAAAGTTTAAAAAGTTAAGGACAATATTAACTTTTGACCTAATTTTTATAACATGAAAATTGTAAAAACTACAATTACTTATAAACTATATAATTCATAATTATGAGAAAAGAAAATGTCCTCAAAAAGTTATATTTGTTACATGGTGGACAGAATTGTACAGCACATGTTTCATTCTTTTTCCTATAATTCTTCACAACTTTCCACCTAAGATATCATCTGTTACAATAAAATTAATATTTTTACTTTATTTCTTAATCATATATTATTAATATAGGTTATTAATTATTCTTAAATTAATCATATTGTTTTGGAACACCATATACCTTTGTGGAGGCCTATTTTTATAAGATATTAATTGAGGAAATAGAAAAAAATCATACAATGACTTACTTACAGACTTACATACATAGATTCTATAATATCTTTGTATAGAATCAAGTGAGAATTTTTCATTTAAGCTGCAGAATAATCACGTGGAAACTTACAAATGCTCACATAATAAATCTGAGATCAAGGCAATGTTACTTAGTTATTTGGCAATATTTTCTTATAAAGAGTTATAAATTGCCTTTTTGAGTTTAATATATTTCCAATGAGTTGTAATTATTCAACACATCAGTTACTAAGACTTTGAATATGCATTATATTTGATTCTCCTGGGAAAGACAAAATTAAGGACAACTAAATCCAAAGCAGATTTAACGTTCTTTTGACATATATTCCTTAACTCTCTTCTTAGTCAAATTTTCTTCTTTATTTATTTATTTATTTGATTGTGAAAATACTGTGCAGAGGGGTTACAATTACAAGGGCAAGATAATGAGTACATTTCTTATCAAGCATTGTAGCCTCCTCCTTTGTTTTCCCTTCCCATCCCTTCTCATCCTCCCCCCGAACCCCAATCCAATCCTCCCCGTTTCCCCCCCTCCCTCATTCCTTCCATCTATGCCAGATATTGTAAGATTTTTGTAAGATATTTTTTATCTTGTAAGATTTCTCTACTCCAATTTTTGTAATTAGAACATAGTTTAACCTTTCCCAAAGGAAAAATTAGTTATTTTCAAAATATTTTAGAAACATTTTCAAGTTCTCCAAAAATGAAATCAACATTTCATACCCATCCTTCTGTATGGCTTTCTGGGTGAAAGTATTAAAAAATATTTTCTTTCTCAACAGTTAAAATTGTTTGTATACTCATTAGCTTTATGTCAGTTCAAAAAAGTTGTAAAATAAAATATTTGTGACTGGTATGTGAGAGCTTATATGATGCATCATTATCTTTATTTAAAAGTATAAATCTCGTACCGTGTTTAATTTTAGGGTGTACTTTTTAAGTTAAAAAAATAGACACAGAATGGTGAGCTTTGGGAAGAACAAGAATGCGAAATGGAAAATAAGATGAAGTCTGACTTGTGAATATTCATATCCCATTTGATATTGGTATATATATATATAATATTTGATATTGGTATAATTTGAGGAGGGGAAGGAATGAAAAAAATGTTTAAATAGGGATACAGGTTGACCCATTGTAATAATGAGATGTACAAGACACTATGTTGAAAAACAAACTTTACAATTTAGGTGTGTGAGGGGGGAGTGTAGTTGTGGAGGTAAGAGAGAAGGGATGGTAGGGGCAAAACAAAGGAGGCAAAAATGCTTGAGAGGAAATGTACTCATTACCTTGCTCATGTAACTCTAACCCCTCTGTACAGTACTTTCACAATAAAAAACTTGTAAAATAAAAAAAGAATTACCTTCAGAAAATGTGTTAAAAATAACAAAGAAAGAGATGTTCTGCAAGAGTCACACTTAATATTGAAGTTCCACTAATATACATTAAAAAAAGAAATCTTCATGGTATCCATGTATGGATGGATATAAATTTGGAAAGCATTGAGAATTTTGTGATGAATAATGAAACTTTATGATACACAAAACTCAGTGGTTGTTAATAATCTCAAAATAATATCTGCTTTGTTTTCAGAGCAAATAGTAACTTCCTATAATATATATATAATTATAATACATTATAAACATAACTGAAGTAATGAAAGAACTAATTTATGTGAGAGAAATAATGTATTTTGTATAGTTTCACAGACAGAAATATTTCCATTTTCCTTTAATATGAAAGGAGACATTTAAAAACTTCTTTTTGAGTTATACAGGATTTCCCTACATGAGATTATATTTGCCTGAGTTCCCACATGTGAATGTAAGAATAAGCTGCTTGAATTTAAAACACTGAGATAATTAGCATTTCATTTACCCAGAGAGAATATAAAGGTCCTGGTTCATTCACTGTAACACTGCTTTGGCACTTTCCTTGTCTCAGGAGTTAATAACAGAAGAGCACAGATTATTAAACAAAGTGATCTCTACCCTTTTGCTTAAATTCTTTACCACTTCTTTCTACATTATTATTATTTTTTTTTTTTTGGTCGGCCGTGGGGCTTGAACTCTGGGCCTGGGCTCTGTCCCTCAGCTCTTCAGCTCAAGGCTAACACCACTTCCACTTGAGCCACAGCGCCACTTCCGGTTTTCTGGTGGTTTATTGGAGATAGGAGTCTCACTGTCTCTCCTGCCCGGGCTGGATTTGAACTGCGATCCTCAGATCTCAGCCTCCTGAGTAGCTAGGATTACAGGCGTGAGCCACCAGCGCCTAGCTTTACATTATTCTTAAACTACGGTTTATCACTCAAAATTTCAATGAAGCCTCTATATAGATATAGCATGTATTAGTCAAGATTCTTAACGGGGAAATACAGAATGCACACTATCTGGTTCAGAAACTATGTTAAGGATATTTGGGAAGGCTAGGAAATCTTTAAGTAGACTGTAAGTTGGACTTTGTAACCCTGGAACTATAGAGCTTTGACTGATACTAAACCTCATCTGTGGACTCCTCAGCAAGGACACAGTGTTCTGAGACTGGGCACAAGTAAGTGATTTGACAATTCTAGTGGCACCAAAATTTTCATCATCTCTTAGTATGAAGGGCCAAACCACCTTTTCAATGATTCAGATTGAGAACACCATTGTCTCTTTACCATGTTTGTCTTCTGATTGAGCTATTAACCAAGTTCATCTTCCTGCAGGAGTGTAAATTTCAGATCTGCTGACTACATGTCAATCAAACCTAATCTAATGGTTTTCTTTGACTGCCATAAAAAATAGTATACAGAGTCAGTGTCTTGTGTATATGGTAATCTCATTTAGAAAATAGGGGAACAAAAAAAATGATGAGGAAAAGGACAAAGGGTGAACCAATGCAACAGTGATACTCACAAGACACTATGTTGGAATGAACTTTACTACTTGGGGAGAGGAAGTTGCTGGGAGTGAAGCTGAAAGAAAAATGATTGAGGGGGTAACAATGTTCAAAAATAAATGTACTCATTACCTTACATATGCAACTGTAATCCCTCTATACATTATCTTGAAAATAAAATTAAATTAAAAAAAGAAAACATACTATAAAAAATACACATACAAATGTGAAAAGTGCAAAATAGGTTTTACTGGTCTATAGATATCTACAGATGTTACATCACCAGGGAAGAAGCTATTTTCTCATATTTTGCAGTTTCTAGAGGACATCACTATGTTCCTTGATTTTCAGTGTTAATAAGTTGAACCAAGTCCTTCTTCTATTGCCACCTTTCTGGATCTTTTTTCTAATATCCTTGTCCAAGTTTAAACTTCTTATAATTATACTGAAACCACTGGGATAATTGAGGTTAATATTCCTATTTCAAGGCTCAGTGATTAGCAACTTAGATTCCATTTGTTATGTTCATATTCTTTTCTACATAATCGCATACAGTCACAGCTCCTGAAAATAGAACAAAAATGCCTTTAGATATCTGTTCCTGCCACTTCCTCCCAATTCAAGTCCTTTACATGTGTACTCACTTCTTGTCAAGATTCTTAAAAGTCTCAGTTCAAGGCAAGTCTGCCATTGCAACCTTACTGTGAAATCATTCTTCATCTGGAGTAAATTGTGAAACTCAGAAAACACCAACTTTCTAGAGTTGGGATAAATGTCTATAGGATAGAAGTTACAGAGATTCCTGACTCAGAATTGAAGAAACTAAAAAGAAAATCGCATCACAGGTCAAAAGCATTATTTCCAAATTCAGCAGAGCAATTCTATTTTATTTCAAAGTCCAGGAATTATCTCCCCACCTTTAAAGAATTTTTTTGTTTATTTCTATTGTAAAGGTAGTATACAGAGGGGTTAGAGTTGCAGAGGTTAAGCAATGAGTACAATTCTTTCTGAATTTACTTTACTTTTTGTGTGTTTTTGTCGTTTCCCACCACCTATTTTGTATGTGTGTGTGTGACTCTTGAGTCTATTCTGGGAGATTTTATTGGCCCCTGTTGTCTGAGCTCTCTGTGGTTCTGATAGAAAAATATTTGGAATTCTTGTGTTTCTCCCCTGTGCTCCATGTCATATCATGCAATATGCATCACATTATGGCATATAGATATTCATGAATGCATGGATATGCGTTCTATGAAGACTATTTTTTCTATACTTTGAGAATCTCTTCAAGTACTTAGCTGAGCGTTTTCAGATTATGTTCTCCACACAATTGCTGATCAGATTACTTCCACTCTTTCCAAATGTTCCCATTTTCCTTCAGATCTCATAAGCATGACCCTTATCTCTTTCACAGATTTCATGAGTAGCACTCTTAGCCTACATATTTTCACTAATAATCTATTCACAATTATTTAGCTCTGAAATCTAAGGTGCTGTTGGCTTCCTTTATAAAATTTTTAACTTCCTCTGAGTGCTCAGTAGCCATTATTAAGATTCCCTATTTCTACTAACAACCTATAAAAATATAGTCAAGATGCTTTCTAACATGCTCTGCCAAACCTTCCCAGAATGTCTTTATCACCATATCCTGATTTACACCATAGGTAGAAGACATTCTCAAATACAGTAAGGACATGCAAGAGCCTGGTGAATGGAAAATAAGACATTGGTCAATGGCCCGTGCATATGATTTTATTCAGATTCCTACTGTTTTTAGGTAACTAGATCACGAGAAACTGAGAAGCGACATTTTGAGAGGTCGAATTGGGACTCTTTACTGGAAAGCCAGCAAATGCATGTGGACCCTTGACACAAAGACCTGCAGTCTTCAAATATATTAACACTGTTAGAAAACTGAGCCATGAAAGCAGGAGAGGATAGAAAGAGCAGAAAAACAATACCTACAAACCTAATCAATTCCAATGGAGGGGATGCCATGGTGACTGGAGGAGAACCAAGAGACAGGATATACAAAAGACACTGACATGATGGCCCTGAGTTGGTCAGAGCCTCAATAAGGTCAGGACAAGGGGCAGGGGTCACAGAGCTTAAGAGTTCTTGACTCAAGAAGGGTAGGTCCAGTAACTTTAGGTATTCAGGCAGCCCATCACCTGGAATGTGAGACTTTCCCTTCCTTCAACATGAAGACAAAATGGCACCAGTTAAACACCATTTCCTATCCACCACATGGCAAACATGATGCTGATTAAACTTAGCATTCCCACTTCACTATGGCTGCTGTTAACACCATTCTCTAGCTGTAGTGTTTTCTTAGCAATAACATTTGTTTCATAATACATTTCCCATTGAAATATTTATTTTCATCTTTTCTTTACTCATTAATTTTACTTCATCAATATACATTCAAAAGCAGCATATCTCTGTAGGCTAACATGGACAAACATTCAAGTTGCTAGAATAAGTAAATCCAGAACTAGAATTAATAGGAACATTGCTAACAGATATATTTTTGCTATCCTTACTACAAAAGGTTAAGATGACAGTTATACTAAATAGTTTATGTAGTCATCTTTCCAAATGCACATATATGAAAATATTATGCTATGTAGAATATAATTATATATTATTCATTTTTATTTTAAATCTAAATAAATCCAAGGGAATAAACCTTGGTCCCTATCAAAATTTATCTCCTAGGATGGCACTTTTCTTCCTGTTTCTTTTCTTTGTCTGCCCTCTGACCCATATCAGGAGTCCAAAACTCCATTTTTACTATGGACTGTAGAATGTCTATGTGGTGTTAAGTTTTATGCCTTTGAAATCTATAGATCCAAATATCACAAAATGACCTTTGCATAGCTAGATGGAAATATTCACAGTGGATACTCATCACTAGAATCTTGATAACTAAGCTTTTTAATTTGAGAAGATCTAGGCATGAGTAACAGCCTAACAAAAAAAAAAATCATTTTTTATTCTTCCAATGTAGCATACCCAGCATTAAATAAATGTTAGAGATTAGCTCAGTGTAACACTTTACAAAACAATTATATCTTTCTTCAAAGAAATAATACTTATTTTCTAACATCATCAAAATCATTCTGTATTAGCTATGTTCATAATGTTCAGGACAGAGCACACATTCAACTACATTGAATATTTTGAACTCAGGGGCATATATATGTTCAGCTTCATTATCAAGAAGGTCATAGGTGACATGGTTTCTTTACACTTTCTTGAAACAGGATATATATATATATAAAATTTTAAATTATCTGTTCTTGTGGTGATCTTTGGAGATATACATTTTAAAAATTACTCTTCTCTGGATAGGAAGCATGTAAAAATGAAGAAAAAATAATTTAGGTAATTGCTTTCTGTATTGAATCTTATGAGAGTCTACTAGTGATTTTTAAATTGTATTTTGTATGGTTCAAGCTTCCTAATTTTAGCAATAAGAAATTATATTCAGGGTTTTTAAAGTATCTTCTCTATATCCTTGAGAAAAATTTTGATTCTGATGAGAAATAATATAATGTACTAAGGAGAGCATTAGTAAAACAACAATTTCACAAGTAGGTTATATAAGACAACTAGGTTTGGGGAAAAAATGAAAACACATGAAACTACTGATGTTCAAATTCTACCTAAAGTAGAGTGTGGAGCATACATGAGTAGATGCATAGCTATGTATCCAGGGATGGAATGGGAACTTTGAAAGAAACCTAGAAATCATATTTCCCCATAAACCAGTAATGTCACTCAGTCTAGTGGTGTGTAAAATTTTTTCATTACTGGAAGATTTTTGAATTAAATACATTGAGAATACAGAGTGGCTATATGAGTGTTCCAAAACCTAGCTAAGCAATATAAATATTTTGGGGTACATTTCATTTTGGAAACATATGATCACAATTATGTAATATAAATATTAAATGGGTAAATATTATAAGAAATACTTTTAAGATTCTTACTGCTTGGTTAATTGTCTCTGAGTTGAAGAAAATGTTAGAGAAAAAAATTACTGGGACTATGGCTACACTGCTCCTATCCGCCATCTTTTTGTGAGTAGAGTGTTTTTCACTTTGTTTGTTGTCCTTATCTCTCTTCCTTCTCAACTGGGAGTAGATCAAATATTGGACCACAGAGTTAGGGGCAAAGAGACAAGACCTAATTTCTCATCACTGATATTTTAGTGTCCAATACAAGTTCATATGCCTGTAAGGTTTTATCATGCTATCACTGAGAAAGAAACGATCTCAAATCGAAGATTACTGCCCCCCCCAACTAGAACAAATATTAAGTAGAAGAGAATTTTCATGGAGGCAGATCAACAGATTGGAAAATGCCATAAGGATTGTTTCTTAAAGATAAAAAATTTGAGGTGTTTCAGCAAATACAATTTCTCTGAAACAAGGCATTTATTGTAAAGCACAGGAAAGCCAAACTGATGGTACATGATTTTCCTTTAAAAAGATTAATGAAAATAAAATATTTTACATTTTCAATATTTTGAAGATAAAAAAATACTTTTTAATGTAGGGTGCTTCAGGAACAACCTAGATTTATGCTCCTAATTGCTGCCAACCAATTTATTATGTATAGAATAATGCATTTGATGTAAATTATGAGCTGTGTGTGGTGGTACATGCCTGTATTCCCAGTTAGTCTGATGGAGAAGACTGGAGTATCCTGGTTGGTGGCTAACCTGAGCAAATATAGAAAACAACCTGTCTGTGAAACAAACTGAAAACAAAAAGTCTGGAGGTATAGCTCAAGTTAACAAATACATGACTAGCAATTTGATAAAATGAATTCAATCCTCATTGAGGAAGGAAATTCTATCTCTCAGTGAACATAACAAAAGTGATCAAAAGATAGATGTGTTGCATGGTTAATAAAATGTGTAGCCAGATATGCTCCATTTATCAAAAAGTATTTAGTGAGTTATTTGGTGTTTAAAATTAGGACACAGAGAGAAAATGCATAATATAAGAGCCCAACATGACACTTGTAATATAGCAAACCTGAAGCATGCATAAAATAAACTGATTTCATTACATAAAGTACATGTATCATAAATCATAGATGGAAAAGTATAGTGATTTGGCCACAGTGGCCAGTTCCTCTAATTCTACTATTCAGAAGGTGGAAGCTAGGAGAATCACAGTTCTAGACCCACGTGGGCAATAATATGACAACACTTCAACTAACAATTAGCCATCATGTCACACAGTTTCTCTCACCTATGGGTGAAACACATAGAAGGACCATGATCCACTATAGCTAAGGTAAAAGCACAGACTCTATGGATGCAGCTGAACAAAAAGCAATGGAGAGTGTCCCAAGTGGTAAAGTGATAAAACAAACAACAATAAAAACAGTGTAGCAAGTTTAAGAATCAAATACATAAATAAAACTGTAATGTATAAATAAAATTATAATGTATCAAAACCCAAAGAATCTGTAACACAGGTGAAAATTTTACAACCTTGGAGTTGGAAGGTCTTTATATCTGTGTTTCAAAATCCGAACTCCACAAAATACCAAATTAATACACCGGGAACATCGGCAGAAACACTCTAGGGGAAGTAAAACACAAATGAGTAGTTTTGGAATGGCCTGCGTTGAGGAGACCAAAACACTTGCAGGTACATAAAGAAAGAAAATATTTTCACAATTGATAGAATTGCTGCTACCCTCAGAGAGAAAGGAACAATGCAGACAGGCAAATAACTTAGAATATAGAATGTTGCCTGATAGCTTGTGACAGCCAAATAGGAAGAAAGACACTATAGATCATCATTATCTTCTTGGAAATGGACTATGGCAAGAAACGTGATCCTATTCAAAAGATTCATCTTAGTAGATTAATTGAAAAGTAAATCCAATTTAAAGGACTAAACTACCTTTCACTTCTAACAGCTGTGTCTCTAGTCCAAAACAAATTCAATTTTTTAAAATAAGTTTTTTTTATTGTGAAAATACTATACAGAGAGGTTACAATTACATGAGCAAGGTAATGAGGACATTTCTTACCAAGCATTGTTGCCTCCTCCTTTGTTTTCCTCCTACCATCCCTTCCCCCCCCATCTCCACAAATGCATTCCCCTCCCCCCCCAATCCTCCCCTCCCAAAATTGTAAAGTTGGTTTTTTGCCATAGCATCTTGTATATCTCATTGTTGCAATGGGTCTACGTATATCACTATTTAAACAATTTGTGCTTTTCGCTTCTACTCCTCAACTTAAACCAACATCAAATACAATGAAAACGGGGGTTATACTGTGGGGGAGGGACATACAAAGTGACATGGGGGAGGGACATACAAAGTGACAAAAAAATTACATGGTACCTTATAAATATATTAGAAACAATAGCAAGAAAGAAAAAAACTACTTGTGGTGCTCATTTCACTTAACATAATCTTATCTGAACTTTTCTGCTGCCCCAGACATATACTAGTTATTGCAAATAAGGGAAACCATGGGACCTATTTTCTTTGGGCCTGGCTTACTTCACTTAATATAATTTTCTCCAAGTCTTTCCATTTACTAACAAATGGGGGGATGCTATTCTTTCTAATGGAGGCATAGAATTCCATTGTGTGTGTGTGTGTATATATATATATACACACACATATATTATATAATATATATCACATTTTCTTGATCCATTCATCTACTGAGGGGCATCTGGGTTGGTTTCATATCTTAGCTGTAGTAAATAATGCTGCAATAAACATAGTTGTGCTGGTAGCTTTAGTGTGGTCTTGTTTGTGATCATTTGGGTAAATGCCCAAAAGTGGGATTGCTCGGTCATAGGGGAGCTCTATGTGGAGTCTTTTGAGGAACACCATACTGCTTTCCAAAGTGGTTGGACAAGTTTACACTCCCACCAACACGTCACCACCAGTAGGGTTCCTTTCTGTCCACATCCCCTCCAGCATCTGTTGTTATTAGATTTCTTAGTTATAGTCATTTTAACTGGGGTTAAGTGGAATCTCAATGTTGTTTTGATTTGCATTTCTTTTATGGCTAGAGAGGTTGATCATTTCTTCATGTGCCTATTGGCCATTCTTATTTCCTGTTCAGAGAAGTTTCTCTTTAAACCTTTAGCCCACTTATTTATTGTGAAGTTGTTTCTTAGAGGATTTGTTGTTGGGGGACTTACTTTTTTGAGTTCCAAGTACATTTTAGATATGAGACCCTTCTCTGTTGTATGGCCAGTGAAGATCTTCTCCCAATCTGTGGGCTGTCTATTGATCTTGCTAGCTATGTCCTTTGCCATGCAGAAGCTCTGCAATTTCATGCAATCCCATTTGTCCAATCTTTCTTTGATTTGTTGTATTTCTAGGTCTCTATTAAAAATTTTTTTGGCCTGTGCTAGGGAGACCTGAGGTTTCTCCTATTCCATCCTGTAATGTTTTCAAGGTGTCTGCTTTGACTTCAAGGACTTTGATCCATTTGGAATTGATTCTGATGCAGAGTGATATATAAAGATCTAGCTTTAGTTTTCTACAAGTGATTAACCAATTTTGCCAGCACCATTTACTGAAGAGGCTGTCTTTCTTCCATTCTATTTTTTTAGCTTTTTATAGAAGATTAGGTGGCTATAGGTATGTGGGTTCATTTCTGAGTTTTCAATTCCATTCCATTGCTCCTGAGGTCTGTTGTTGTGCCAATACCAAGCTTTTTTGATTACCATGGCTTTGTAGTAGAGCTTGAAATTTGTTATTGATCTTCCTCCAACACTGTTCTTTCTGTTAAACATAATTTTGCTAATCAAGGTTTTTTATTGTTTCATATAAATATTTGGATTGTGTCCTCTATTTCATTGAAGAATGCAGTTGGGTATTGATCGATATCTCATTGAACATAGAGGTAGCCTTGGGAAGCATTGCCTTTTCCACGATCTGGATCCTTCCAATCCAGGAGCAAGGGAGGTTTTTCCATTTTCTAAGTCCTGTTTTGATTTATTTTTTCAGGTTTTTAAAGTTTTCATTAGAGGTCCTTCACGTCTTTGGTTAATTCCTATTTTATTTTTTGTGTGGCTATTACAAATGGACTTGCTTTCCTGATTTCAGCCTTGCTCTTTTTATTGTTGGCATACAGAAAAGTCACTAACTTTTGCGGGTTAAATTTATACCCTGCTATTTTGTCAAAGTTTTAAATGAGCTGGAGTAATTTGGGAATGGAGTCCATGGAATTCTGTAAATACAAGATCATGTCATCTGCAATCCAGTAGACAGAAAGAAATAATTAAAATTAAATCAGAATTAAATAAATTAGAATCCCCACCCAAAAAAAAAAAAAAACAGAAAGAATTAACAAAACAAAAAGTTGGTTCTTTGAAATAATTAAAAAAGTTAACAGACCCTTAGCAAATCTTTTCAGAAAAAGAAGAGAACACACCCAAATAAACAAAATCAGAGATGAGAATGGAAATATCACCACAGAAACAACCAAGATTCGGAACACTATAAGGGAATACTTCTCAAACCTTTTTGCTAGTAAGTTTGAGAATCTGGAAGAAATGGACCTTTTCCTAGCAAATATCTACATTCAAAAACTAAACCAAGATGACTTAAACCAGGTTAACAGGCCCATATCAAGCATTGAAATAGAAACAGCAATAAGAGACCTCCCATCTAAGAAAAGTCCAGGACTAGATAGATTTACAGAGGAATTCTACAAGGCCTTCAAAGCAGAACTCACACCAATACTCCTCCAACTCTTCAATGAAATTGAAAGATGAAGTTCACTACCAACACTTTCTATGAAGACATCGTAACCCTCATCCCAAAACTCATCAAAGAAAGAGAACTATAGACAAATTTCTTTGATGGACATTGATGCAATACTTCTCAACCAAATTTTGGTCAATCAACTTCAACATTTCATCCAAAAAATCATACATCACCATCAAACAAGATTCATTTCAGGGATGCAAATCTGGTTCAATATATGAAAATCAATTAATATAATTAATCATATCAACAAGAGCAAGGATAAGAGCCACATGATTATCTCAATAGATTCAGAAAAAGAATTTGACAAAAATTCAACACCCCTTTATGATGAAGGCTTTTCAAAAACTAAGAATCCATGGAACATTCCTCAATACAATAAAGGCTATATATGACAAACCTACAGCCAGCATTATACTCAATAGTGAAATACTAAAGCCATTTCCTCTAAACTCAGGAAGGAAACAAGGATGTCCTTTCTCTCCACGTCTCTTCAGTTTAGTATTAGAATGCCTAGCTGCAACAATTAGACAGCATGGAAACATAAGAGGATCCAAAGATGAAGTAAAACTCTCCCTCTTTGCAGATGACAAATTCAAAGTTTATGACAAATATATCCAAATTCATATTTCATGAAAGACTGATATAATTAACTTACAAATGCCTTTTAACTAATGGGGAAGAATAATCCAGCAAAAGGTCAGCAAAAAAATCAGAATAATGACATATAAATGACTTGGGACCTATAAAACCTACTCACACTAGTTTCTCATACAAAAATTAAAAATAGACTTTTTTTCTTATATGTTTTTTAGAAAGGTAAAAATCCATTCTCTATTGTTAACATATACAAAAATGCTACTATCATGAAGCAAGTTTGTCGGTGTCTTACAGGTATATGAGCTGGCCAAGTCACTCCAAATCTCAGAATTTACCAAAATATAATATTTTTCAAAAAGTAGAAAACAATGCTATTCAGTGCTGGATAAATTATAGTAAAATAATGAAATTTTCCTTCAGTAGGACCTGGTGAGTTAAATCATAGTACATCTATAATGTAGAAAGGTTTTTTTTTGTTTGTTTGTTTTTAAATGTGAAATGCACAAATACTAAACTTTATGATCCAGAATTATGTAATGGTAAATCCTCTGTAAAAAACCTTAACAACAACAAAATTATAATAAAAAAAATTTATGAGACAGAGGTTGAGTTGTAAATAGTTATTTAGGCATCAAAAAGCAAGTGGCTTCTAAAGTTTCCAAGATAAAATCTAAGCAGGTATATCTATTTATTGATGTTACTGACAGTTAAATATTCTCAAACTGAAATAAACCTTTATCTCAGAATAAAAGCCTCTGAAATGAAATTAGAAATAATCTTTAAATTTTTTCATAATTCAGCACAAAAATATATTCATAAGTTTAATAAACCTTAATTACATACATTTAACTACCATGAAGAGCTCTATTTGACAAAATATAACAATCTTTATAAAGAAAGACATCTGTTAGAAGAGATATGTGGTATTATGTGGACTTATAAAAATGAAAGATTGAAATGAATATATTTTGGGATACTGCCAAGAGAAAAAGGCTCAATACATGTTAGATGTTCAGTATCTCAGTTTATTCTGTGTTTGCTGAAGGATTGAACATATTAATCCATTTAACTCAAAACAATTAAACATTTAATTGAAATAACTTACCTGTTAATGACTGTTTACCATGATTCAGTCTCTTTTGTAAATGATTAGTATCTCTGCACTTCTCTCTAGAGGTAAAGAAGTCACTATATCTCTGCATTTGTTTACTCTGATCCTTGTTAGCTATTGAGTGTGTTGTACTTTGTTTTTTTATATCTTCCTTTCTTTTGACAAAGTAAATTTGAATTTGGTTAATATGATTCTTTTCCCCACATAGACAAAATCTTCTCAGTGTTTAACTGTGAACCTAATAAATTCAGTAACACCATTCCAGGTGCTATTTAAGGAACACAAAATGCAGTTGTGAGCACAATGCTAAAATCCTCTGCGTGTCCTTATGGAGTGTAGAAATTCACCAAGGTAATTCCATATACTTTGGATTTACTTAGAATTAGCCTGTTGGACTTCTCTTTTAGGCATCTCTCTACAATTTCCATCTGCTCCAATTCCCATCTGTTTTGTCATTGGAAGTTGTTTTAATCATCTAAATCATATCATGCAGTGAAGCCTGCTGGAAAGGATCAGTTAATATGGCCCTTCTTATAATAATAATTATTTTTGTCTTGTCCAAGTCAAGCACTTTACATTTTGAATTCAACTAGTAACTAAGCTATTGGGAATTATTTTACAAATGTGTTGTGTATATGGACAAGTTAGGGTTCTGATATTTTACAACGTATCTTATTAGATTTAGACTTCTTCCTGCTTGAATACAGCATAGGAAAACTAGTGTTAAGTGCTCTCAAATACATGATAGTCTGCCTTTTAGATTTTAGTTACATTTTTTCTTACTTCTTCTAAGATTTGAAGTAAAAGCCAACTTCAAAACAGCCATTGTTCTACAAATACATATTGTAGGTGTTGTAAGCACTTACCATATATACATATATATATATGTATATACATATATGTATATACATATATGTATGTATATATATATATATATATATATATATATATATATATATATCCTACCATGTATCCAAATTGGACAGAGAACATCTCAGAAGCCTAAACCAAATTAGACTGAGAAAATGAGACAGAATATCATGAAGTTTAAGTGAATGGATTTTGGAAATGCACCCATCTGGACAACTGGCTCTGATATTTAATAGCTTTTTAATGTGCAAAGATTCATCAGCTTTCCATATTTTGCCTTCCTCACTCAAAATAAGACATGCATTAACAGAAATCATGAGAGGACTTGAGATGTATTTGTCTAATGTGGTGGCAGAGTACTGGTATGTAAAAGGTGCCTTCTTATTCAATGTTTTATTTATTGTTAAAAAACACTGTTGGAATTAAAGTACTTCCTGCTTTCTTAGTATATTTTTTATGAAAGCTTAGCAAGTACAGGAATGTGTAAGCGTTGATTTGCAAATGAGAAACAGGGAAATCAAAAGTAACTTCATATAAAAAGTTGGATTGAAAAGACTACCCTGAGATACCGCCTTACCCCAGTCAGAATGGCCCATATGCTAAAGTCAACCAATGACAAGTGCTGGAGGGGATGTGGAGAAAGAGGAACCCTATTATACTTCTGGTGGGAATGTAAACTTATACAACCACTTTGAAAAGCAGTCTGGAGGGTCCTTAGAAGGTTAAGTATTGACCTCCCCTATGACCCAGCCATACTACTCCTAGGCATCTGTCCTGAACAACAGGAACCAATATACAAGGACACATGCACCTCCATGTTTATTGCAGCACTGTTCACAATAGCCAAAATATGGAAACAACCAGGATGCCCCACCACAGATGAATAGATCCAAAAACGATGATACTTATATATAATGAAATATTATGCAGCCAATGTCATTTGCAGGGAAATGGATGGAACTAGAAGAGATCATGTTGAGTGAGGTAAGCCAGGAGCATAGAGACAAACGGCACATGGTCTCCCTGATAAGTGGATGTTAAATCCAAAACAGTTAACAAGACTTGAGAAACAAAGAACCTTCGCTCATCTAGTTGAATCAATACTAAATAACCCCATGCTCCTGATCAATATATAGTATATATGTGCACAGGAGGGAAACTAGGAGGAGGACACAGAATTAGAGGGAATCAAGAAAAAACATACAACAGTGAGACCCATCAGCTGCACTGGACATTGATCAAAATGAACTAAGCAAGTCAATGGTAGAGATGGGAGGAGGGAACAAGTGGGAAAGAGGGAACAGCTGACACTATACAAAAGGAAAGAAATGTACATATCACCCGATATGGAAGAAATAACTGCATTGTCAAAGCTCATAGAACTCATAAACATTATAAACCACAATAGACAATATGCCCCATGAAAGTTAGAATGTGTTCGTGACTTTAACTAAACATCACTATCCCACAATACTGTGAAATTTGTGAAATTATGTAATCACTTAATCACAATAAAGAATTGGCAAAAAAACGAAATTGGATTCCTATGAGCTGAAATACTAGAAATTTACCAGGAGAAGCACCATTGTTAAACTGGACTGGTCCAGTTTGAATAAAATAGCAGTTTTATAATAATGTCCATTAGGAGAGAATATGCAAAATAACAGGAACGTTGTCTTCATGGCTTCAGGTAATACATTTCTCTGCTTTGTCCTGGTGTTATTGAGAAGCATCTTTAAAATTTCAGTGTAGGACAAGATAGAAGTGATGACTTCAGAATGAAATACACAGGCAACTTCTCCTGGAGATGACTTCTCCCAGTAGAATGATTTACCTTGCTGCTTTTGAATGTCTCTCAGCTTTGTTAGAGGTCATTCCTTGAGGCCCATATGATTCATCTGATCAACATTTAAAGCAAAAATATGAGGCAGGGAGTGATAGAAGACATCTGGAATACTTAAATTCTTTACTAATATCTTGTATTTCAAAGTGTTTAAATACCTCTATCAATCAAATTTACTGCTAATTCTCCTTGAAATGACACTTGGAGACTAGTTAGATGTTCTACATTTGCCTGTTTTTCTTTTGTATGTATTAAAGGGCAAACAAGACAAAGTAAAACACTCATCTGTACATATGGGGTTAAGACTTAGGTGTCCTGCTATCTAGGATAATGCTGAAGTTAAAGATCTTTTTCTTCAGGTAGAAATTAATTGTGTTGCTTGAGAAGGCAATACAATTGAGAAGGCTCTTAAAGAAGTACCTCAAATGCTAGCAACAGACCTCATTACAATTGGTGGGTTCCCATGGACCAAGGACAAATTATTTTTCACAATTTCAAGCTTAACCCACCATTTTTATAACTGAAGAGCATCTTGTGGATGAACAATATGGTGTAATAGAGCAATATTTTCAGTTTGAAAGACAATGCTTTTTGTGTATCTAATCATCTCTATATGAGTCTGAGCATTGATTCCAGGACCCTCACAGAAAATAAAATCTTAACTTGCTTATATTTCATTATATTAAATGCTATTATTTATATTTGTAGAGATTATGCTATCTTCTCATCTGTTTAAAATATTCTCCAGAGAAAGTAAGGGAAGAGATGAGAGTATCCAAAAGGAAATGTACTCTTTACAGACTGAGTAGCTATAACCCCTCTGCACATCACCTTCACAACAATAAAAAAATTAAAAAAAATTTGAGATTATAATGAAAAAGAAAATACATAGACGCATAGTTTTCTCTAATAATTTCAGTGAGGAAGAAGAATTAAGAATGTAAATTAGGAAGGAAAATGATATTTGTGCTATTTAAGTATGTAAATAAATACATTATGTTTATTGCATGATATATATGTAATATCATATATATATGCATATATGGTATATGATCTCAGTTTTCACTTCCAGGTAGACTTGTCTTATTTTACAAATATGAAGCTATTTCACATTCTCAATCCTTTGAAGGTATATGAATATGATGAGGTTACTATCATGAGTTTGAAAAGGTACAGAGGGATTACACTTGTATAAGTGAGGTAATGAGTACATTTCCTGTCAAATATTGTCACCCCTGTCTCACTTTCCCTCCCCTTGGAATCTCCGTCTCCCTCTGAATTGTCGAGTTGTAACGTTCATTTCTTGTGAGTATTGCCATTGCTTCAGTTCGCCTTTGTCCTTTCGCTCACATTTTGTTAATCCCTTTCCGTTCCCCTTCCCCAAATTTTGGTAATTCAATGGCAAAGGTATTTGTGAATGAAATTCTCTTTTTGAAAATCCGCAACAGGTGCCTAATATTTTCTTAAAGATTTAGAGTTATAGTTATTCTCATTTAAATTGTGAAATTTTGCATTTTTAAGTTTTGTTTCTGACTACATTTTGAAATATGTAGGCATGATTTTCTTTATATAGTCCCCTTTATTTTTACTTTGCATATTATTGTGAACAAATCACGGCAAGAGGTTTATATTTTAACTGGTTTCTGTGCATAGAACATACTTAACAAAACTATAAATTACAAAGTGTAAAACACATTGCAAGCATGTGTTCACCTTGCATCACTATACTTTGTGGCAATTACTCTTGGCAATCAGTGTTTTATATTTACTTCTTAGAATTTGAATATCTTACATGGACCATAGTAGGAAAACTTTTGCAGTTCTTGTCCATTTGTGACTGGCTTATTTAATTTACTGTAAATTCCTGAATTTTCATCTAGGCTTTAGCGTACGGTGAAATTGCTTCTTCTTTGAATTTTTATTATCTTTAAGTAGTTTTACAGAGGAGTTGCCATTCATTAAAGCAGTTTAGGAATACAGTGCCCTTTAATCAATGTCACCCCTTTCCACATTCTCACCCACCCATCTCTATCTACCCTTTCACTCGCCTTTCTTAATTTTTAGGATATGGATTGATTGGGAGTGACATTCAACAAGGTAGTTTGTGTCATTTGTATCATTCCCTCAACATTTTCACCCCCTGCCTTTGACCTACCACTTCTCTTATTTTCTCATTTCTGTGGATATACAATTAACTGTTGATTATCATCTCTCCACTTCCTTCCTTGATTTGTCTACCCCTCTTCCCATGATCCCAACCTCTTCCCTCTTGCAAGTGTCCATTTCCTAGTACTATTTTGTTGGTCTTTGACTTAGCTCTCCATATTGGGAGTTGGTTATTTTTCAGTTAATTCATTTGTAGCAGCTTGCATAATGCCCAGTATATGTCCTTATAGACTTAGATGTATATTCTACAATTTTAATAGTTCCTTGATTCATATTTGCAATTGGTTATTTATGCCTTTTCTGATGTTTCTTTGGGGAAAATAAAATGTATTAATTGCATTAACTTTTTTCAAAGAATGATTATGTTCCATTTTTAGTACATGCTATCTATTTCATTAGTTTCTTAAACTACATGTATCTTTTCATTTCCTCTTGCCTACATTACAAGCTTTAGTTTGTTATATCTTGTCTTAAATTGATATTTGAATTATTTTAACCAGTCTTCTTTTTCCCTGTTAAGCTTAGTCTAAATGTTTTGTGTTATTATTACATTTTCAAAGATGGCTAGGGGTTTAGCTATTTCTTTATATGTATAAATTAGAGATTCACATATGTTTTGCAATTTCTGCTTATCTAATTAAAATTCTTTTTTGAATTCTGGTGCTATTCACTTTTCTTTTTTTTTTTTTTTGGTTTGTCCATCCATCTCTCATAATATTCTTGATAGTAGTATTTATAAACAAGATATACTTTCTTATATTGATATTTGTCTAATAACTATGTCAGCTTTCTTTCACTACATTCTTGCCATTTCTTTTGTATTTTCGTAGTACTAAAATTTGGACACAAAGTCTCTTGCTAGCGTGGCTAGTTCACTACCATTTGAGTCACTCCTTTAACCCTGATTTTTTTGCTGCTTGCTTTGGAGATAATCTAGAAGGCTTCTCTTCCCAGGCTGAGTTTGAACTAAGATCCACTCAATATCAACTATCTGAGAACCTAGGATTATAGAGATGGGACCCACTCATTCCTACCTCTTATTTCTTTGTCATTTATTTACAGTTTATTTATTGGACTCCCATGAAGCTCTGTTTTATTATTTTCTTTTTTTCCTCATTAGCTGATTGTCTTAATTTCCTTGGAGTTTTCATCCACAGTGTTTGTATTTCTGTCTACAATCTTTGAAATTTTTTTCTGACTGTCTTAATGATCTCATCTTTGTTTATGTTCTTAAAACTCTATAGATTATATTTGTACCTCTATTAACATATTACTGCCTTACTATAGATTTATATGTAAAACGACTTCCTGGAAATCACCACTATTACATGTAATAAATCTTTTAAATTTGACATGTCCCAACTGGTAATTGTGTCTTCACTTAAAAAAAATTTCTTCTATTTTCATTTCCTCCCTTATACTCATCATTGAAACTGCTTCATTTTGCTCAGAGGAAGCCCTTGACATCAACTTTAAATGTTCTATCTTATTCCAACTTTATGACAGATTCCTAATAAAATCATTCCTTTATCTAAAAAAATATCTAGAGTCTAGTCACCTCTCATTCTTTTCCTAGCAAGATACTAGGTAAACCACTATCCTTTCTCACATGAATTTTCTTGACACTGTATTGATGCCTCTCCTTGCTCATGCTCTTAGGTTTCATTGCTGTATTTTGAACATGAGCTATATAGTGTGAGTAAAACAATAGACAATTTTCTTCCTCTCATTAAGGCTCTGTCAGGTTTTGTTTAACAGACATAGAAGCTAAATTCCTAAAAGTCTAAGATGAATTCTCCTCTAATTACATAGCTGACTTGATCTCTACTCCCATTCTATTCACAAATGACTGTGTTTCATCTTATTTCACCAGTAATTCAGGAAATTGTTCCATTCTTTTTTTAAAGCATTTCCATAGCATTCATCAGAATTCCATTACCAATATTGAGGCTGTGGTCCTGCCTGAAACCTTGGGAATCACTTATATTTTTCCCTAGTCTTACTCTTTTATCATTCCAATGAAACTTACACATTAAATATCTTTTTTGCCACTGACCATAAATTACCAATTATGTTAATATGTGTTTGAAGAAAGATTGTCAGCATTATGTGTGCAAATAATCCCCTTTAGCTCTATCACCTTTCCATTTTCATTATACTAGTCTCTCCACTTACAGTATACAATCTGCAACATCACACCTCTTAAAGTATAGCTCTTGCTCAAAGCTCTCCTCATTATTAAATTTTTAACTTTCTCATTTCAGCTTAAACCAATGTGCCATGATGCAAATTCTCTTAGAAGCCTTTCTGAGGTACCACATACTCCTTAGATGCAGTTATAAGTTTTGATGGTATTTATGGTAATCTCACGGGAAGGTAGAAACCATGGTGTTTTTCTAATCATGATCTTCAGTTTTCACTTGTGGCAAAGCTTAACAAATAATGGCCTATAACTAATGTGTCTTGCTGTCAGGTTCCCCATTTGCAGCATAGTTATAATAATATTTAGCCTGTCTTCCTTGCAGCATTGTTAGATTTAAATAAGAAACATGCTACTATTTCCTCAGCTGTTAGTCATGTTAAAAAATATGTCACTGTTAGTAAGAAGTCTCTTTGCTGAAAGAAATTTATTGATTTTATTAAAGAAGACATTAAAGAAAGACATTAAAGAAAATGTTCTTTTATTAGCATAAAGGCATATAACATACTTTGTTGTGAACAGAGATCAAATAAGGTAGATTTTAAAATTTATTTTGAATAGCAAAAGTGATTACTACTTATGCTCATCCTCAGATGATACTTCCTAAAAAATCCTGTATTTTATGAGTTATTATGGTAAAACGTTTTGACAATACACAAATAGTAAGGAAGGGATCATTAATTGTTTTGCATTCGACAAACCATTTTATTAATACAACTTGTTTTGGTCAATCCTTTAAATGTGTATTTTATAATAATAATATTATTATTGTTATTATTATTAGTCTTTTATTTTTTGGTATTGAGGCTCAAATACAGGACACTGCACTTGCTAGGTAAACACCTTGTTACCAAGCTACATCTCAGCCCTGAATGAGTATTTTAAAAATTTCTAGTGCCTCAAAGCAGACTTATTGATAACAGACAATTATAATAATAGATTTAAGTATATGTATTATCACTAGTCATAGCCTTTTTCCTCTGAAAAATCTTGTAATGGCTTTTCATGCAACAGCAATATATAAGATCTAAACACCTTATACATTTTGAATTACTTTCTTACTTTTCCTCCTTCTGTCCATTTCTTTACCAGTATACCCCAGCCTTTGAATTATGTGTGTGAGCTCCCTTCTCCATCATCCAATCTCATTGTCTGTTTATTTACCTATATGTGCACCCTCTCATTTCAAGCCACTCTGCAATTTTTATTTGGTATGTTGACAAAACAGGATATATGTTTTATTTTAATTCAAGCAAATATTTAGAAATTAATCCTGATCTGCTACCAATTTTCATAACATTCATAACATAATAAAAAGGAAAACCTGACAAACATATTTCATAAGTCTATCCTTAAACTGACTAAAGTCAGACAAAGACAATGCAAAGGAAGAGAGAATGAAAGAAAGAAAAAAGAAAGTTGGAAAAGAAGAAAGAAAGAATGGAAAGAAGGAATGAAGGAAGGAAGGATGAAAGGAAGGAAGGGAGGGATAATAGAGTAAGAATTTACTGATGAAGAGAAAATGATAAAAAGTATCTCAAAAATAGAAGTTATGATTAAGAATAACTTCTTTGCAACATTATCTAAATTTGAACGATAAATTGCCTAAATATCCATATCTATATATACATATAGATATACATATAGATATACATATATATCTATATGTATATATAGATATATATGTATATATATATATATATTTGGTCTGGGCTTGGGCTCTGTCCCTGCACTCTTCATCTCAAGGGGAGTCCTCTACCGCTTGAGCCACAGCGCCAGTTCCTGTTTTCTGGTGGTTTATTAGAGATAAGAGTCTCGTGGACTTTACTGCCCGGGCTGGCTTTGAACAGTGATCCTCAGATCTCAGCCTCCTGAGTAGCTGGGATTACAGGTGTGAGCCATCGGTGCCCGGCTATCACTATATTTTTAAAATATTTTTGAAGCGCCTCATGAATTTCCATTCATGTACAAAATAAAGTTTTATAATTGTTAGGAAGTAATAAGGACATAAGGAAATCAGAATAGGTTTCATTTCTTCAAAATAGTTTGATGCTCAGGATCATACGATAAAAGGAAACATCTGAAAAATATTACCTACATATTTCTTTCAAAAGCAGCATATTTTATTGTCAAATATTGTAGCTTTCCTGCCAAGTTTCTATAAGGTAAGGAACCTATGATTTGTTTAAAATTACCTGTCAAGTGACACATTTGTAAAATATGATTCAAGTTTTTCTCACATTTATGTAAAACTTTACTGCTGATGACATAAAAAATCACATAGTGACATCATTCCTATATATATATATATTCATAATAATTATACATGCATAATAGTTATGGAAACTTCAAAGATGTTAGAGATCCAATTTAAAAACTGACTTATAATTACATGAAAAAAAAGAGTTTACAATTTGGGTCATTTTTACAAAAGTTTAGTTTACTTTTATTTCATCTTTGTGTTTCTTACATGCCAACCCTTACTTACCTTCAATAGCAAGAGACCACCACCAGATATGACTTGTCAG
This sequence comes from Dipodomys spectabilis, assembly GCF_019054845.1. Taxonomy (NCBI): domain Eukaryota; kingdom Metazoa; phylum Chordata; class Mammalia; order Rodentia; family Heteromyidae; genus Dipodomys; species Dipodomys spectabilis. Next base: position 3,274,574 of record NW_024870752.1, read on the forward strand.
CTTGGGGCTTTCTACTCTCCAATAGTATGAAATAAGAAATTATTTTCTGCATAAGTTACTCAGTGTGGCATTCTCTAACAGCAAAAAGTTGGCTGAAATCATCATTTTAATAAATTTTCCCAAAGAAATAAAATATTTGAGGATATTTCTGAGTAATAAAATGGATAAATGTGTTTCATTTATTTTTTTTCCATCACTTTGGAATCCTAGCGAGCTTTCCTAGTTATCTTTATAATGGTATTCTGATTCTCCTTGTGTCATTTTCTGTATATATAGTTTGTTTTTTTTCTCCAGTGTTTTAAATCCTTTATGGAAAAAAATTTAAGTTGTGTTGGATGTATAAAAATAACCTCATAATCAATGTTAACATTATTTCATTACTTAAAATATGCTAAATACTATCCAATTATTTGCATAAATTATTTCAATATAGTAGTTGCAACAATTGCCTCATTTAATAGGTAGAAGTAAGTATCAGAATATCTAAACATTTTGTTTATGGTTATTAAAACATTGAGTGGTGAAATTTAGAGTTTGAATCTCCTTCTAAATGATTATAAAACCCACAGAAACTCCCTGTACTTTAAGAAAGTTGTAGTTCTTCAAAATCAATTGAAAGAAAATTGAAGTAGTTTTTCACTAGCCACATGACTCAAAGGAACATTTTAATGGATCTCATGTTGGCATCATTACATTAAGAAGTGCCCTGCATCCTCTATCTGTTCCTCAGAGAGAAGTCAGCAAGAGTCTCTCATCACCACTACCAAGCTTTGCAATTTCTACAAAATCTTAAATGATGGTACTTACTAATGACCTCATTGCATTCTTGATTTTTCTCTAAAACCCTTCACCTAAAATACTCTAGAATCATATTAATTTCTTAATTCTGTATCTACTTCTGTAAAAAGCCTACCTCAAAGAAATAGAGTAGTGAACAGTGACCTATGAATCATCTAAAATATCATAATGGAAATTTACTTTGGTAAAATCCTTTTATAAAGGGAGTTATATAAAAAGACTGAGATGGAAACTATCTAATGTTTTGGAGATAACTCTCAAATGAAGAGTGGAAAAATTGGGAAGAAATAGTAAAGCCTCAAGGAAATTGCAACAAACAGATGATCAAAACAAAAGATAGTTCAGTAATTGCAAACACTCTGTGAAAAAGCCCATATGAATTACATGGTCGAAGGTCTTCCTGCCATCAAACTGGCCACTCTAGTTATGTAGATAAAGGTGGAAGGGGAAAAAATGGTAAACTGACGTAGAAACTAGACATCTAAAACATTATGATGTTTGGGAAATAAGGGTCTCATTTGTGTGAGGAATATTTCATGATGTAAGGCAAGAATTATTGCACCTGTTTTTAAAAGTGTTTACACAAAATGTTTTTAAATAGTGTATGAATGAAAGATGAAGGAAGAAAGGAAGGAGAGAAGGAGATAAAGAAAGGAAAAAAGAAGAAAAGAAAGAAGGAAGGAAAGAAAGAAAGAAAGAGAAAGAAAGAAAGGAAGGAAGGAAGAAAGGAAGGAAGGAAGAAAGGAAGGAAGGAAGGTAGTGAGGGAGGGAAGAAAGGAAGGATGGGAGGGAGGAAGGAAGGAAGAAGGGAGGTAGTGAGGGAGAGAAGGAAGGAAGGATGGGAGGGGGAAGGAAGGGAGGGAGGAAGGAAGGGAGGGAGGAAGGAAGGAAGGAAGGGAGGGAGGGAGGAAGGAAGGAAGGAAGGAAGACTTGATAAACTTTAATTTGTATGTATTTAATGAAAACTCTTGAGTGTATTCTCATGATGAATTTTGATTCCCTCTGTTGTTTAATACTCTACTTATGGATGGAATATTTGTGATATCGAGATAAATTCTCATGGTTCCTCATTAGCTTTTCTTGTGAAGTTTATGCTCAGTACATGTACTATGAATTAACAGAACAGACCAATAAGTTTTGCAATTAAAATATCTATTTTTCCTATGCATTAGAAAAGAAAATCTAAAGTACTTATAAACTTGAAAGAAAAATAAAAGTGTTTAAAAGTTTGGTGATACTTGCCAAATATGTTTCAAATTGCTGATAGCATTGATTCTCAATTAAGCAAAATCTACTTAATTAACCACAAGACACATTTGCACATTTAAGTATTTAATTTGCCATTTCCCCTGTCTGTTTTAAAGATTCTAGTTATTATTTCTTTCATATATGTTTTCCTTTATTTACTTTCTTCAATTTTCTGAATTTGTTTGATAATGAGATGGAAAGTACCAGTAGAGTAAGAAACGAGATAGACTTCTTAGTTATTCAAGTATTTTTATTTAAACATTTATAGACATTTTCCTGTTTTTACAGTAAAATATAATTCTTTACTCAAAATAATACTTTGAATTATACAAATACTGTTCAATGTTTAACTCTAGCTAATTAAGAAACAATTAACCTCATATAGTGATTGCTTTAGTAATGAAATCATTTACCATCTACTTTCTATGAATTTTCCAAGAATATAATGCAGTCTTTAACAATAGCTATTATGCTACATAATAGGATTCAGGAATTTAATACTCTCAGTTGATTGAATCTATGGACCCTTTTGATCCCCATTTCCTCAGGTCAATAAACTATGGATGTCCTATTCTGAACACCCCTGATAACCACCATTCAGCCTTATTCATCAAGGAGATTGCTGTATTGTTCACTCCATATATTAGGGCAATTATAATATTTGTATATGCCAGCCAAGCTTTATTATGTCAGCTGAAATAAAACTTGAATCATTGCTTCATTTTCTATTTGGCAGTAACTTGAATAGTATATGAATTACTTTGTTATGTTCATGCATCTTTTTTATTAATTTTTGGTATCTTTAAGTAATTGTACAAAGGAGTTGCCAATTAACAAAGCAGTTTATTAAGTGCTGTGTAACGATCAATGTCACTGCTTTCAAAGTTCTTACCCCTTCATCCCCTACTAAACTCTTCTCTCACTCTTTCTAATTTTGTAGGATGTATATTGTATTTTGGAATACATTTTATCCTTCTTCTCTTCTTTGTTTGTCTACCTCTTTTCCCTTGACCCTGTCTATGCATCCCTGTCTAGTACCAGCCTGCTGGTGTTTTATTTTGCTGATTGAATGGATGAATCTGTTAATATTTTATGACATTGACAGGCTTTTTGCTTCTTTGAGTTAAATAAGAAAGATGAAATTTCTTGCAAATTTAAAATAATCTTTCATTTTGGAGTTCTTATTGGACTTCATTAGCTCTACAATGAATTATATATTTATAACTATGATGTAATAAATATTCTAATACAATATTGTAAATACTGTATATTTATGTAATACATTTGTAATAAATACATATTTATGTAATAAATAGGTATGTAATGTACCTATGTATCTGCTAGACACATGTCTACACACATCTTTAAAATATTTGGAATGTAAATAAAAGATATCATTCCCCTTTTCTGATTTGTATCTCTACAGAATTCTGGTTTTATATAATATTCCTCATAGAAAATCTTCATGTAGTACTGGAGGCACTTTTGAACAATTAGCATAGCATATACTAAAAAACACGAATGACTGCAATAGAAAACATGATTTGCCAAGGTTTGTATATTAACTGGAGGCATCAGGATGAACAGAAAGTGAAGGAGATGAATGTATCAAAGTACAATATGTACATATATGAAAAGGGAATAATAGGAGCTGGGAAGGTGGCTCAGTGGTAGAATGCATGCCTTGCATGCATGAGGACCTGGGTTTGATTCCTCAGCACCACATAAGCAAAAAAAGCTGGAAGTGGCTCTGTGGCTCAAGTGGTAGAACACTAGCTGAGGGACAGAGTTCAGGCCCCACAAAAGACAAAAATAATAATAATAATAGTGCTTGACAATGACAAAGGTTTGAGTATATATGTAAAAAGGAACATGAAAATGAATCCAGTTTGATTGACCAATTGATGCTAATAACAAATGTGAGGAAATAAGAGATTCTAAAGCAACTAAACAAAAATAGATCTCCTCTTATCATAGTTTAAGTGAAGTATTATTGTGTATAATGAGCAAGGAATGGCAAAATTACTAAGTCAGCTATAAAATTTGTCCCATCAACAAAGAAAAATTAAAAGTCTGAAGAGCATAGAAGTGTGTATTACAAACTGAAAGAATTTATCTGCTAACCTGGATTACTTCATACAAGCCAATTATTCATAATTGATTAAAACAAAAACTTCAATGACAAATCAAAACTAAAACAGCTTATGACCATAAAATCATCACTGCAGAAGATTTCCAGAAATTCTATATACCAAAGAAGAAGATAAAAAGCTACATGACATTAAGGGGGAAGGGAGAATCTCACTAAGTAATTAGATAAATGAACATGAGGGAAAAATCAAATAAGAAAATGACAGAAATATATATTTTTAATAGGAATTTTGAATATTACTGGTCTCAATTGCCTAATCAAAAGACACATGTTGGTGTACCAGATTTAAAAGGAGGGGGGGGGAACAAGACCAAATCATTTGTGGTTTCTAAAAACTGCATCCTGTTAAGAAAGAGAACATGAGTTGGCACCAAAAAGATGGCAAAATATTTTCCAAATAAATGCTTTCCCAAATCAAGAAAGAGTAGCTACATTCATTTCTGAGGAAGCAAACTTCAGATAAAAATTATACAAGAGAGAAAAAGAGTATCTTCTCATACTACAAAGTATCCATGCAGAGGATTTTTTCTATTATAAACATATATGTCAATGTTGATACACCTAATTCCATGAAACAAAATAAAGCCCACTTCTAAATAAAAGCTTAGCAATTCTTACCCAATAATGATAAATGAATTTTATACTTCACCCTTACTAGTAGAATTAAGATAAACAAGGAAACCTTAGAACTATTTTACACTCCATGTTAATGTGCTTAATGAACATATACATATACATTCTATACAATAACCACAAAATTCATGTGTAGTTTTTACCTAACTGAAGTATATGTTTAACCTTTTATTTTTTACAGAAACCAATTCTACCTAGATCAAATACCTTAATTAATTCAATACTAGAAATTTGGATACCAGAGAAAGAAAGTATTTGATAAGATAAACACATTGGTAAAACTTTTCTAAATAGAAAATCAATTCTCAGAAAATTTGAACAAAAGTGATAAATGATGAATTGCTATAGATTCAAAAATTTATCCATAGTCAAAGAAATAATTTCCAGAATCAAAAGAAAACTTGCTGAAATAGGAACTCCACAATCTTTTCTCTATTCCAATTATTCAAAAACTGAAAAAGATGAAAAGTAAGTAGACAGTAAATTCTTTAGGTGAATATACTGTCCCAGAAGAATAAATGAACAAATTCTATGTTTTACATAATGATTTCTGATACTAGCTAGTGATAGTATGTTATATAGAATCCAGAAAACAAACACTGGTTATTTTAGAAGGCCTGGCCAAGACCAAAAATGGTAGAGAAAACTTTCAGGGCACCATTGTATCACACTTGTAATTCTAGCTGATATCTTAGGATCGGGTTCAAGGCCAACCTGGGGAAGAAAAGTCTCCATGAGACTCTTATCTGCAAAAAACTACTCAAAAAAATGGAAGTGGTGCTGTGGTTCAAGTGGTAGAGAGGCTAGCCTTGAACACAAAAGAGGTTCTTGGACAGTTTCCAAACTATAAGTTCAAACATACATTCATATGCTATATCAAAAAAGGAAAAATTTATCTTCATATTTTCTAAAAATAATTTTTAATCTATTTTAAAAGAAAAAAGGGAAGGAAGGAAGGAAGGAAGGAAGGGAGAGGGAGGGAGGGAGAGAGTAAGGCAACATTCTTGCATTTTTTTCTTAGTTTTGACAAATGAAGTGGAAAAATCAATCATGTTAATCATTCCTTTTTAACTCATTTCCTCATTGTCTATGGTAAATTTATAACATTTCATATCTGATATATAGAAAATGCATGTTGTTGGCTTTATAATGAGAGAAAATAGATCACTTTTTGCTTTTTTAAATAGTACTTTTGCTTAAATTTTAAGCTCCATACTACACAGTTAAGGGAAATGCATTCTTAACTTCCTGGAGGTTTCCAGGAGAATGGGAAGTCTGTCTCATAATGGGATTTCAGTATCACAGAGAATTCTGTCACTCGAAGAAGTAGATTACAGTGCATGAGGTGGAAGAGAGTATGTGGTGGTGTTAAGCAGAACATATGACCTACTTTTTCATGAACTTTTTGTATTTTCTATGCAAAAGAAAAGACTCACTTCATATCATAATAATTTGAGGTTCCCTACTGAGGAGGAGATAAAACTTTCATAATTTTGCTTTTGATTTAAAAACAATAATACATCAAAATATCTGGAGCTTTTCTATTACTCTTTATTCTTATGTGGAAATCTGCCAGTTTCTTTTCTGAGATCATGTCTTACTTGACTTATTTTATTAAATGCAGACTTTATTGCATGATATCACTCTTTTCTCCTTTATGACTTCATAAGATGCATGACCTATATTCCACTTTATCTCTGCCAACCGTTTAGGCGATTTTCACTAACACCTATCCTGGGTCACCATGAATGCTTCTAGGGAAACCAATAGGCCAGAGGCTTGTCTGCTAATACATAAACCCAAGTGGTTAAAGTCTGCTTTTTGTTTTGATTTAAATAATGTATACCAGAAAGATAAAAGTTGCATGTTTTGGCTCAGAGTCAGAATCTAGACTTTCAATAAGCCCACAATAAAATATGACTAAAAAGGTGATGTACTTGAGTTTGCTGGGAGAACAGCAAGTAGAAGATAGGAAAATGTATAGGGAATATGTGCTGTAAATCAAGGAAGCACATTATATAAACATATGAATATATATGAAAATGTGAATATATATGAAATCATAATTAAAATTGTTAATTTTGCTCTTGGATGTATGCAATATTTCTTTTGGATAAGTAGAATTTTTAAATGTATCATTTTAAATGAATAATAATCTAAACCATAAAATTTATGGTTTTGTTAAGAATTTTAAATTAATGTTGCTCTAAGCCACACACAATCATGTCACTGTTGACATTATTATTATTATTATCATTATTAATTAACATATACTTTGCTTTGTATGTGCTGTGGTAGAAGTACTTCCTGAACGTAAAAGCTAAGAAACAGATATTTCAGATACTTTGGAGCTGTTGAAGTATTAGTACTCATATAATTGATATTATTCACAATTTTAAGTTATTTTTAAGATTTAATTAAATTTCTTATCATGAGAAGTGAAAGTCAACTCAGCCAGCCAGAGTAGTTCAAGCCTCTAATCCTTGCTACATGTGAGACAGAGAAGGAAGAGATCATGTTTCAAGGACATCATGGACATAAATGTTCACAAGTCTCCTTTTAAATCAAGGTCTTGGCATGGTGACAATCATCTGTTACCCTGTTAGTGACAGGGATAACAACATCCCAAGCTTGCCCATGCCAGCATGAAGACCCCATGCTGGCATGAAAACCCCATGCCGGCATGGAGACCCTAACTGGGAAATATCCAGTGCAGAAAAGGCTTGGATGTGTGGCTCAAATGGCAATGTGCTTGCTCAGCAAGTTCAGTACCTACTACTGAAAAATAATTCACACAACTTTGCTTTCATTTCTCTCAATTTTCCCCTTTTGCTTCACGCCACATTACAGCAGAAATAATTGTGCCACTCACAACTCTAAGAATATGTTCACTTTTTTATTGAAGAACATATTTTAAAATTCTTGTCCTGAAGCTAACAAGTTCCAAAACCTCTTGACTTAAAATGCTTTAGCAAGAAAGCAATGTAATCATCTCTTTTAATAATAAAGTCTGGAAACAGGATATTTCAGGGCAGATTCAGTCGCTCAAGAAAAGCATCAAATTATATGAGTCATTTATTTCATAATGCTTTTTAATCTTGCCTTTGGGCTTTTGTCTTGTGTCATTGTCAACAGGATCTATTTTATCAGGAGACAACATGTATGAATAAAAGTCAGAAATAAAGAGTAAGATTTTTTTTTGTCAATTATGTGGCTTGAACTCTGGACCTATTCGCTGTCCCTCAGCTCTTCAGCTCAATGCTAGTACTTTACCATTTGAGCCTCAGTGCCACTTCCACGAGTAGGATTTTTAAGATTTAATTGTCAATGAACAGCATTGAGAATATAAGTATTTGGGGTGATAGATGGATTAGTCACTCTGTTCAGGGTTATATACAGTATGCATGCATGTGATGCATACTTTACTCCAGAACTCCAAATACAATTCTTATGTGTCATATTAAAATAGGTTAAAATTAGATTCACCTGTTAATGAGACTGTTAATCTTCAGCGAAATTTTGATGCATGATAATGTTCTTCTTCACATAACAATTATATTTTCTATCTCCAACAAATATTTTAGTATTAAAGAATAGACTAAGGTTATGATTTCTTTTTTAAAATAATAATTTGAAAATGAAAATCAAATATTGCTGACTTAGAAAAACTTGACTTAAACTTTTGAGTGAATATCTTCCTTGGATACATTGTACCAGATAGAATCATGTTTCCTTGAACACAAGGGAAAGATAAGTACAGGTGCTGAATTCACAAACACTACTAGATATATAATGAACAATCTTTGAAACACAAGCTATGTTAAGTGAACTGTCTAAAGACAAAAAGTGAATTTTATTTCAATGTAAAAATGGGACCAGTGTTTGTCCAACATTTTGGCTGCACCAGTTTTCTCTAACTTCAAAAATGTTTTGCCATACACTTTGGATCTAAATCTGATACAAGCTGAATTCCATATCCCTTCTCATTTTCTATCTTAAACCTCAAAGCATTTTTTAACTTGGCATTTTTAACTTGCCAATTCTGAGACAATTATTCATCTCTACCTATAAATGTCATGGAATTTTAAAATCATTTAATTTTGACTATGAAAATGTAATCTATACTCTTTAAATATTTTATAAGTAATAATTTTTAATTTTAATTATGCCTACTGTATTAATATACATATAACATATTGATAAAATAAATGAATTTAAGAAAATACATTAACATGATAGATATAGTTAATTGGTATATCGCATATATTATGTATATATAGCTTATTTTTTCATAACTAGTTCATAACTCCTGTTTTGAATGCTGTAGGTCATCAGTTCTGATGACATATATATATATATATATATGTATATATATATATAGCATGTGTGTATCATAGTATTTTATTAACTAAACAAACTACAACTTTATAAAAAAGAGTTGTGGAGGTGGGGAAGGAAGGGATGGTAGGAGAAAACAAAGGAGGATGCAACATGTTCAATAGGAAATGTACACATTACCTTGATCATGTAACTAAACCCCTCTGTATAGCATTTTTACAATAAAAAATGTACAAAAAATTAGCCATCACAAACAAGTCTTGGTGATACTTCTTTGTGGCCTCTCTGAATGGACAATATCTCTAATTTTCCTGTTGCTGCTTTTTATTCACTTTCAAATAAAATTGCTTCATATGTTTTAAACAGTTGCTTGCCTAAAAAGCAAACAAACAAAAAGACAAAGGAAAAAAAACCAGAAAAACAAAACAACAATAAACCCTGGCTCATATGGTAGAATGTCAGCTGAGCCTAGCAGAAGGAGATCCCTGGGAGTAAATCTCAGTACCACACCCAATCCCTTCACCACACATAGAAAGAAAAAGAATGAAAAAAAGGAAGAAAGAACAAAAGAAAAAGAGAAAGAGAAGGAAAGAAAGAAAGGAAGGAAGGAAGGAAGGAAGGAAGGAAGGAAGGAAAGTAATTATAAAGCTAAGTTCAAATTCCCACAAAATTATACTGTGGGTTTTATGGCTTGTTTGTATGGTGTTAGCTGATATCTATACTATGCCAGGATAAATAGTCATTTAGGATGAAAAGTAGAATGAAAACTTTATATAAATCAGAATGTAAGAAAGTAATTGTTTCTCCACATTTCCAATCTACATAATTTTTCAGCATATCTTGTGATTTTTATCCATCAGCTAGTTACATTCAGTATATGTACAGACTCAGCTGGCACAGTTCTGATTTTGAAAAACCAGTGTGCTAGGGTGAATATGGAGTGGGAACAATAGGCTTAGAAGATCTTTCTCAAACTGCAAAAGCAGGAATGAAAATGGACCAGATATGGATGTGATTTGAGAAGAAAAAAATGTGTATGATGACATTAAACTTATTGGCTTCATAGACTAAAAAGGACCCACACTACTGTAAATTCTATGAATTTTATGTAGTTGAATAATGACAAAAATCTTAGATTGTCTGAAAAGATTAGTAGTATAATCTCTTCTACCAGTGTCCTGAAATTTAAATGTAAAACACAGTGTTATTTTCTACAATAGTTTTAAGCATTGTAATAACTTTCAACATTATTGGGTCTGCTTGTGGCTTTAAAAAAGGCTATGTTATTCACTTGACATTGAATATGAATTTTAACTATTTCTAGGTTAATTTCCTCTTCTTCAGGAGATTTTCAACAATTTGTAGATGAACCTTGTAGACTAGATAAAACAATTTCTCTAAAGCTAGTTATATACAATGAATGTATAAAACACATATAAAGGATACACTAATTTATAATTTAACATCACAAAATATGCCAAACTCTACAATAAGTTCCAGTTTAGTATATGTACAGAGAAATACTGCACATGGTATCATCTGCTGTCATGTCTAATGTGAAAAACTATATACTCAATGTGAAGTACATCAAGGTATGTTCAGTAAAAAATGACAGCACGAGATAGTCTCTTCTGGTTGTTGCATAATATTTTCACCAAACATAATTCATACACTAATAAACGTTTGTATTAAGATATTTCAGTGGTGGGCGAGTAGCATTTAAGATGAGCAGGAGCTAAAAGCTACATAGTGTTGATTCAAAAGCTGGAGTTGAGATCAACTCCAAAAATGCACTGTGAGGCTCTGTTAAAATCATTATCTGAGGTAAAGTGACAGGTCACGAGTTGCTGCAGCTGCCCTGGTCGCCCCAGTGAGCCACTGTCACCTTTGTCATAACTCAAGCCCTAAGGCCAAGCCCAGAAGCTGTGTGTGTCCCTAATCCTGCCAACACAAACCTCTAACTTCAGCCAGCAGCCTAGGAGCTCTGACTTCAGGATTTTACATTGGTAGCAGTTGCTAATGGAGCCCAAACAAAACAAAGAAAGAAAGAAATCATCTAATAAAGGTTAGAAGAGTGTAATGATTTTATGTAACAAATAGCTACGGTTTCTTTATAGGAATGATATCCAGGAAAATGTAGGCGCACAGCAAGTACATTAATTGTTATTAAGCAAGGAAGAGAGTTTGGTGTTGCTGAATAGAATGGAGTGAAGAGGCAGAAACTGTTAGAGGCCCTTGTGAAGTTTCAACTTGAGGCAGGAAACAAGTAGTGTACCTTTCTTGAGGCTCTTCACATTGTAAGAATTTCACTCCACAGTTTGGAATTGACCCTAACTTTGACATAAGAATAGGAGTGTGATAAAAATATAAAGCATCCAAAGAAATTGCAAATGCCATCCTCCACAAAGCTCCTGTGTCTGGGTCTTGCATTACTAAACAGGTGAGTTTCTGGGTCTGAATCATAGTATTCTAACAACACTAGGCAGAGAGAGAGGTGGAGAGTGCTGCTTAAAAGCTGCAATTGTTTCAGATAAACCAGTGAGAGAATGTATGTACATATGTGAAAGGGAAGATGTACCCAGGTTACAGATGACTCCAGGAGATTTTCTCACCAAACACAGCCAGAGAACACAGTGGTGAAGGAGGCAAGGAAAACCAATGAGTTGTGAACAGAATTTAGCAGCTTCCTCAATGGTTCAACCATGAACTCTTCAATTAATGATACGAATTCTTAAAAATCTAAACCATGGGATGGAAAAGATATGATAGCATTTGGTCCACCAGCTTAAAACTGTCCACTTCCCAGGCAAAAGAAGAAGGGTGGTAAGTAAATATGGCATGAGTATCTCTACCTACTGTCAATCGTCCAGTAAGAAGAAATGAAAATAAAATGGCTGACGAAAGAACCAGTCAGAAGATTGAGGCTGCAGTTTAAAACCCTTGTTTTTTGGGGTTTTTTTTGTTGTTGTTTTGTTTTTACCTATCAACCAGGTTTCTAGAACTATGTATGATTTATTTGCTTGCAATATGATTTTAATTTTTTTTTAATTGGGGCTCATATTCTAGGCCTGCGTGTTGCCCCTGAGCTTCTTTTGCTAAAGGCCAGTGCTCTGCTAAGTAACCATAGGTCCACTTCTGTTTTTGTTGTTCTTTTTTGTTTGTTTATTTTTATTTCTGTTTTACTAGTTTATTGGACCTAAGCGTCTCATGGACATGCCTGACTAGGTTGCATTCAAGCCAAGATCCTCAGATCCCAGCTTCCTGAGTAGCTAGGATTACAGGCATGAGCCACTAGAGTAGGGCTTGATTTATTTCTACTGAGTTAATCTAATAATGCCTATTTGGAGTATATATTGTTTTAAAAATAAGCTTAATCTCAATAAATTTTTAAAACTGGTTTTCAATTGTTTTAAATATGGCTAAGCTGTGATTTTTAAAAACTCCATATTTGGTTTGTAAGACAAGTTTATAACTTGAATTTTGTTAAATCAGAAAGCACCTTGCCTATCAAAAAAACTACAAACAGATGTTAATAAATGTGTTACCTGATATAGAAAATGTTGTGTTGTCTTTCAGATGCCTAGGGTTGGATTCTATTTCCATGTTGTGTATGAACTGATGCAACTTTATTTTTTCAAAAATATGATCTTTCTAGGTAGACTCTGATTTCTTTTCTCAAGGAAAGAGCTAATACTCATTCCATCCACCTAGTCTCCTCAGTAAGTCTCCTGAACACAGCTTAGGTTGGGTCAGGGGTTGGTATCATGGGGAATGAGATTCAACTCTGTAAATTCTAGAGGCACAGGCATTAACTTCTTGGTAATTTAAGACTGACTGGTGGTATACTAGACACCAAAGCAATGACAAGCGGTGGAGCATGGGACTTACACAGACACAATTTGAGTAGAGGCTACTTCATAGTTCTGTTCATTGATTTGCTGAGATGTCTGTCATTCTCTAAGATCATGGATTGGGATCCATGATGGATGATCTATGGATAGAAGAGACTTAAAAATTATGTGATCTTGGGCTGGGAAGGTGGCTCAGTGGTAGAGTGCTTGCCTTGCATGCATGAGGCCCTGGGTTCGATTCCTCAGCACCACATAAGCAAAAAGAAAAAAAGCCAGAAGTGGCGCTGTGGCTCAAGTGGTAGAGTGCTAGCCTTGAGCTGAAGAGCTGAGGGACAGCACCCAGGCCCAGAGTTCAGGCTCCATGACTGGACCAAAAAAAAAAAAAAAATTATGTGATCTTTTAAAGAGAAGAGACCATATGAAGTTATTTAAATTTAATATTTAATACCACCTATGAACTTAGTATTTTTAGAATACTGGAAATAGGGAACAAAATCAGCAGAGAGGTACAATTTTAATTATTTAGACAGGAAGTAAGATATTCCCTTTCACCACACTCCTGTCTCATTCCTTTAACTCATCTACCACATAGCTGTGGGAAGTCGGCAAAAATAGATATTAACTATCCAAAAAAATAATAGAAATGTCCTGATTTCAAGATAACAGCTCAGAGAGAAAAGAAAAGATGTGCCAGTACAGGCCACATTGCACCTCATTGCTAATACAGTGTCAGCTTAAATTAGGGAAAAGGACTTTAGTTCACAGAATGGAAATAAAACAACCAGCATAATGGTTTTGGGGTTCTTTTCTCCTGTAAATAATGAGATCCTTCTCTCCCTCTACATTTATACACTGTAGTTTAGTTCTTTGAAATCTACAACAATAGATTCATAATATAAGTATTTTGGAAAGTCATTTTTAGGTAGAGGTTAACAAATACATGCTTTCACTTGCTTTTGTAACGAAAAGTCTCATCGGAATAAAATGACATGGCCCTTCAGCAAACTGCAATTATGCCCAGCCATATTTTCCTTGGATTTGCACAGAGTAGTAATTGGCTATCCTCAAATACTCTGAACTCATCCAATGTGATGAGGATAAGAAAGTATTTATTCAATGTTGTATGAAACGAAAGAAAGTTAGTACTTCTTGTGATAAGGAGAAAAAGAGGGAAAAGGCCCTGGGCCTGAACATCATGCATATAATATGGAAGTATTTATTCAGTCAGTAATTATCTAATTCTCTTTCACTTTTCTACGTACTTTTTGAACACAATAATCAATTTGGAAGAGACTGAAAAATAAAGGTTAATTTGTGTTCTACTTGAAATACAGCTCCAAATCTCACAAGAATTTCCAAAAGCAAATGAAATGTGCCTTGAATAGCTCTTATAGAAAAAGAATATGAATGAAGGAAAAAGTGGTTCATAAGGATAACCAGACAAAATGCACTGGAATACATTTGTTTATAGATGATGGGCAGAAGCCACATTGTTTTCCATTTTAGGATCTTTTGCTACAGATTGCAGTGTGCTGGCTAGGCATACTATCCTGTGCCGCTTCTGATGGAAATAATCCCAGCCTTAAGGGTCTACAGCTTGAGCACTCAGAACTACTGAAGTAACTATTACAAACATATGCAGCTTAGCAGGCTGACTAGTGGGAAAAAAAACAAAATAACAAAAAAAAGCTGGCACTGAACTCAGTGAAGTTCCTGCATCAGCACTGCCATCAACAGATGATCTGATCCATGCTGGTGACCTAAAGAATGCACTTTAGTAAGCTTCCACAGAACCCTCCATCTTTTAATCACACATGTTTACTTTTAAGTGAGGGCATATAATTACATACTAGCATTATTTATATGAAGATATATAGACATATAATAGTCTAAGCATATATATTAGAGATTCTTAAAAATCTGATGCAGTAAATATACCAACAGCTAAATGTGAGTATAAATGAAAGTTTTATCTTTAAGGACTTAATCATTTTTTCTTTCACATCTTCTGGTGCAACAATATCCTACTTAAGTTGTTTGAAGTGATTTATGTACCTTATTGTCTCAGACTCTGAAACTTTCTTTTGAGAGGACAAGAATATGGTTGTAGGCTGGTCACAGTGGTTTAAGGCTATAATATCATTTATGCAAAACTAAATGATCAAAAGAATCACAGATCAAAGTCTTCCCAGGAAAATAACAATGAGGGGAATGAAGTTCCTGGTTCTGTAGCATGTATAGTCCCAGGTATGTGGAAAACACAGCTAGAAGGATAGAGAGTGAGATGGACAGACAGAGATATAGAGAGAGAGAGAACAGAGAGACACATATAGACAGAGACAGAGAGTTGTGTCTCTGTAGTTCCATAGCACAGTATTTTACATAGCATCAGGAAGGCTAGTTAAATTGTCAACTAATATATAATGGTAATCACCACATTTTCCATGTTCTTACATGACTGTGATAACTTATAAACATCCTTTGGAACCTTCAAACATGAGTCTAAAGACACATACTAAAAAGCAGATAGAGGTTAAAATTATCAACTCCATTTCGAAAATTATTTAACTGTAGAACTTGTTTAAAAAATGAGACAATGAGGGGCTGGGAAGATGGCTCAGTGGTAGACCGCTTGCCTTGCATGCATGAGGCCCTGGGTTCGATTCCTCAGCACCACATAAGCAGAAAAAAAAAAGCTGGTAGTGGCGCTGTGGCTCAAGTGGTAGAGTGCTAGCCTTGAGCTGAAGAGCTGAGGGACAGCACCCAGGCCCAGAGTTCAGGTCCACGATTGGACCCCCCAAAAAAATAAATAAATAAATAAAAAAGGAGACAATAATAGTCTTAGAGTTTGTTAAACTCTGTAGTAAACAAACAGCAACTTTCACTCTTGCAGAGTTCATTTCCAGATTTCATCTCTAAAAGCCCCAGGTAAGCAACCACAGGAAGTGGCCTGTGAACATGTTGCAAATAGCAGATGATAAAGCAGAAGGAATCCTTTCCTACAAGCAGGCTGGCTTCCTGAAGACCTAGTTACGAAATGGCTGAGCCACAAAACTAGTATTTTCCCTAATAGACACTGAGTATGATTCTGAATAGTGAAATTCAATATGATAGTTGATACTTTCCTATTAGCTTTCTCAAACTTTTTCCCCCTGCAAAAAACTTTAGGGAAGAAAAAAAAAAACCTGAGACTTTCCAATCTTAGTTGTGTGACTGAATGAGGACAGGCACCATACCAGTCTCAGCCACCATAAATCACACTTAGGGAAGCCTTTGTTCACTGGACTTTCATCACAGATGTTGGCATTCTCCTGGTTATCTCGCCTGGAGCAGGATCAGATTTGCAGAAGCAAGCCTTTCTGTGAGTCTTTCCTTCTACTGACAGAACAAGGGCTGTATTCAGGTTTAGAGCTCTTCAAATTGATACTACAGGGATAGGTGTTTCGCTAACAAAAGCAAGGCACTAAGCCATTGTGAATTCTTCATGTTGGGATTAGAGAGGCAGTGCTTTCTATCTGTATTCACTTTGTTATTTAAATAGTGTTTGGTATACATCCTTCTCCTCTCCTGCTGTTCAAACCTCTCTAGGTAAAGTGAACAACAGACAAAAGCCTTCCCTAGGCACCTGAAGTGTTCAATCAGCATAAGATAGCCTCTCTAGAATTGGGAAAACTTGTTTCTAAAATAATATGTATATGTCCTTCCTTGTCCTTCTATAATGTATATTTTATTTTCCAAGTTCAAACATGGCTTATGCATAGATAATTTAAGTTACAACCAAATAGACAAAAAAGAAAGAAAAGCAGAAAAGAGAAAATAGAGTGTCCTTTTTATTACAGAATTAATTACTTTGGCTACATTTAAATCTATTTTTCTCCTATGATTGACAGACACCTGTCAGGGAACTTACAGGAAACACATTTTTTGTTGTTTTTTTTTTTAATTGTGAAAATACAGTATAGAGGATTTACAATTACATGGGCATGATAAGGAGTACATTTCTTATCAAGCATTGTTGCCTCCTCTTTGTTTCCCCTTCCCATCCCTTCCCATACTCCCCCCCACTTCCCTCCTATCCTCCCCCCCTCACCAAATTTGTAAAGTTCATTTTTCGACATAACGACTTGTACATCTCATTGTTGCAGTGGGTCCACCTGTATCCCTATTTAAACAATTTGTTTTTTTTCCCTTCCCCTCCACAAATTATATGGTCAAATACAGTGAAAGCAGGGGTTATACTGTGGGGGAGGGACATACAAAGCAACATAGGAATCATCTTAGAAACAATTGCATGAAAGGAAAAAAAATTGCTTACTTATCTTGGGGTTCATTCCCCTAACATCAACTTATCTGACCTTTTCTGCTTGACTCAGACATATACTAGATATTGCAAATAAGGGAAACCATGGGACCTATGTTTCTTTGGGCCTGGGTTACTTCACTTAATATAATTTTTTCCAAGTCTTTCCATTTCCTAACAAATGGGGCAATGTTATTCTTTCTGATGGAGGCATAGAATTCCATTGTGTATATATACCACATTTTCTTGATCCATTCATCTACTGAAGGGCATCTGGGTTGGTTCCATATCTTAGCTATGGTAAATAATGCTGCAATAAACACAGTTGTGCTGGTAGCTTTAGTGTGGTCTTGTTTGCAATCATTTGTGTAAATGCCCAAAAGTGGGACTTTTTATCGTGGTGTACTTCTAGTTCTACATCCTAGCATTACCAGTAAACCCCAGGTGAGCCACATCATCATTCAGGGATAGAGGAGACCCCCACTATGTCTTTTTCTCACAGGAACTACCTGGTAATTTGTGCAATCCAGAAAGAATACGGAATATCATTATCTGGGTGCAGCATAATAATTATTTATTAGTTATTCCAAAGTACCTAAAATGCTTTTATTATCTTACATCCAAATTAGATTAAGATATACTATTATCTTGTTTTATTAGAATTTATGGAAAGTCTGCCATGTGCCCAGTAATGTGTAATGTATTGGAATTAAGTTATAAAATAAATAGGTGCTCTCTATGGTCTCTGCTCTTAACAGTTCATGTTTAATAAGACAGACGTTCATGCCAGTAGGGTCCAATGATAAAAGAACAATGTGAAATTTTCATCATAGTGAGTAGAGAGACCTTCAGTTTCTAGAAGATATACTTTTAACAGCAACCAAGTTCACTGTAAGACAATCTTCATATCTCTGGGTTCTACATTTGTCTAATTCACAAATTTCAAACCAGATTATGAATTTCAAATCTGATTTAATGCTATTCTCTATTTAGTCACCTGCAACCACAAATCTCTATAAGAATCCAACTGATGATTCTAACTGTTCTCCATGCCTATCTCCACATTGAATTTGTTAGGCATTTAAAGAGGTTGCCAAGTAAGAACAGCACCACGCACGTGGTATTCAGGTAAGCGATAGGTTTATTCAGCAGACCGGCTGTCACCAGGCCAGGTTACCAATGGACAAGGCTGGGAAGAGACAGTCTGGCTCAGGGCCATGTCTTATTTAGGGTAGGGGCGGGAGAAGATGTGGCCAGGTGAAGGCAGGTGGGACCAGGTGCGAGAAAGGTGTGGCCACATCGAACCAGATGTGACCTCCTCCAGGTGAGCCAGTTGCCTAGGTAACTGGGCAGAGACTTGGCTGCCAAGAGGAAGGAGTCTGCTCGCCATCCTGGAACGGACCTTACAGAATTTATACCCAGTGAGGGCTCCACGACACTTCTTTTTTGGAAAGACTGACTGTTTTGAGGGCATATTTACAAAAGCACCAATATAAACTGGGGAAGAATACTGTGTCTATCATTTTTTAAAATTTGTTTATTTATTTATTTTTTATTGTGAAAATACTGTACAGAGGGGTTACAATTACATGGGCAAGATAGTGAGTACATTTCTTATCAAGCATTGTAGCCTCCATTTATTTATATCTTACTAGGTAAAACGTAGTACAATGATCAGTGATAGTAAAAGTAGGGAAGAAAAAAACGAAAAATTTAAATGGTAAGGAAATAAAAGCAAGTGCTATTCAAAATTTAATTAATAAGAGCTTGTATCTTAAAATCTTAATTTTTTTTCCATTACATTTTCTCTTTCTCTTCCCCATGAACACAGATAAAATGAAAAGTAGCTTCCCTCATAGCTGATGAGTTCTGAACTACTTTAAGAAAACATAAATTAAAATACAACATTTTAAAAAAGTGGGGGACACAATTAAGCCCAAGGAAGCCCTGCAATTAATAGTTTGGATAACATAAAGAAAATTAGCACAAAGAAAAATAAAAAAATAGTCAGATAAATTAAATTTTAAATGACTTAAACAACAGACAAGTTAAAAATATTTTGGAGGCTACTCAGTGAGTTTAAAAACTGTACTAAAGAAATACTTAACCATTGGCACACCGGGTATTGTATATATGTTTATCTGAATTAGGGAAGGGAAAAGGAACAAAAAAATGGTGAGACAGGGGATTAAGGGGAAACCAATGCAACAGCGATTCTCCCATGATATTATGTTGGAAATGATCTGTACAACTTGGGGTGGGAGGGGGAATGGAGGAAGAGGGAGAAAATTGAGGGAGGGGGTTACAAGTTTGACAAGCAATATACTCACTACCTTACTTATGTGACTAACCCCTCTGTACATCACCTTGAAAATAAAATCATTGTATTTTTAAACACCATCATGCTACTCATGGTTTTGGGAGCCAACAATATGGGGGAAATTACATTTATTGTTGGTTGAGCCAAGAAAACTGTGTCTTTCCCACTACAATATATATTCTATCTGCTCAGATTTTTCTGATTCCCTCATCATTGTAGAGTAAGATTTTGTAACACATTGGGGGCATTAATAGTTATCTTCAGAATTAATATTGGATGGCTTCACATAAAGAACCTTGTTGCAAACCCCTTTATATTTTTTCTCATTTATCCAAATAAAAAAATAAGGTTTGAGTAAAATCAGGAGTGACATTAGCTTTGCATTCTTAATATACTTTCCTTCCCTCCCAGAGGATAAACATTATTTTACATATGAAAACCAGGGTGAATTTCATTTCCAGATTCATATTCCCTTTTTTTTGTTAGACTCACATGGCTTTCCTTGGATCAAACTTCAGAATTTATGGAAAATACTTTTTATAATGAGAAGAAATCTGTGGATCTTGAAAACCAGAAAAAAATATTCCAGGAGGAAAAAAAAAATAAAACAAACAATTCCCATTTTCACTGTCTGAGAACTTACACTCACAGCATACACCAAGGATGAAAAGTATTTTTGGCTGGATAAATTCTAGTTCATTTAGGTATTTAAATACCAAATTCCTTAAATTGTTAACATTTTAGGTCATTTCTTGAAATGCTCTTTAATATTATATGAAAAACAGAAAAACAAAAGCCATCTCAAAAAATTCACCTGACATACATAGTAGGCAGGGTGTACCAATTTCCTATTTGCAATAAACAGTTTCAATGGTTTCAACTGACAGTTAATTTTAGAAAACAAGAATGACTGTGCCTGTAATTTTGGGAGTTATAGACCATTAAAGGTACACACAAGTCCTGCTGTCTTTCAGATGGTGGCTTTATTATATCTATGCAAATAAAGCTGGAGTAAAAGACTATATAAATGCTCTTGTAAGTGCTTCACATTTGCCTACCTTAAATAACACTTGGCTGAGTGAATGCTATTCTTTCATTGCTTAGAGGTAAGTAGAATAGGGAAGGTAGTTGTGTGTAGAGTTTCAAATTATATTTTATATTTTAGAAAACCATCATATAGAATTACACCAGTATTTCAAAGTTTTCTTTTGTTAACTAAGACCTTGAAAGCACTTTTGGCAGACAGGTAGTTTAATATTACTCTAAAATGACACTTTAAACGACAAACAAGATAATACTTGATGGAAAAAAATATATTTTTTAATTCTTATTTTTGGAACGTTCATGGAATCTTCCTAACTTTAGACATAAATAAGCCCATATAATGTCCACAGAAATCTAATTCCTCTCCACTGTGTGTCTGAGGCAGAAAGACATCATCACCGTTATTCATGATTCAGTTTACTCATAACAAATCTGCAGTTTATCAACTGAGAAAATGTCACAAGTTAGTAATTTGGAGAACTTAAATAAACGCTGAAATCTGAACTTTTATATTATTTTATATTGGTCAGTACAAAAAATGTATACAACGTGAATATAAATGAATTTTGTGTGAACATAAGCACATGTGTGTGAATGTACAAATGGTCTACAAAAGTTTTTATAAAATAATTCCATCCTTATTTAATTTTATAATTTTTCTTTTCTATAAGAATTAATGGTACTCTTGACCTAGTTATGAATAAAATAAGTATACATAATAATAATAAGTATGTCATTGCCTCTTTGACTCAATGTTTATATCAGATTGTTATCAGTCATAGGTTATCAGTAATCTGAAGACATTTTATTAGGAAAGTGAGAATTATAAGGGGAAGTAGTTTATCTTGTTACTGTAATTATAATTGATTTATTTACATTGTAATTTACATGTTCTGCTAATTGTAGTTTACATGTTCTTAGAAAAGCACATTTTTAGATTAGATTTTTTTTTTCATCAAATTGGATAACTGTTATTTTGATCTCACAAGGCTCCTTGCTGATTTAGTGTTGGTTTTGTTTGCTCTGGTTGTTTGTTTGGTCTTTTGAGATGGGAGTACACTGTTTTGGCTAGGCTGAGTTCTAACACCTGGGATCAAGAGATCCCATGGTGTCAACTTTCCACATAACTGGAACTTCAGGTATAGGCACTGCCTCTGGCTTTTGTGTTGTTTCTAATGCCCTTCAACTTTCCTTTCTCTCAGCCCCTAGGCCTGTCTGTTCAATGTTCATCTGTAAATATCCATATACTCTCCTTTTATAGTTTCAATATGAGATGTCCCCTACAAGCTCCCCTTTTGAAAGCTTGGCTCCTATCTGGTATTGCATTTTGAGAGGTGAAAGAAACTTTGGGGGGTAGAACATAGCTGTAAGATGTAGGTTAGTAGAGGCTCTGGAGACTTAGCTTTGAAGACTGCTTAGTTCCCAACCCTCTTTCTGTCGCCTTTCTGCCTGAAATGAGGTCTATTGCCTCCTACTCCACAGGCTTCTGTGGATATTTGTCCTAACCGTGAAACAAAATTCACAGAGCCAAAGACTATAGACTGAAATCTCTGATATGGTGAACCACATAAATCCTTTTTTCTCTTAACATGTTTATGTCAGATATTTTGTTACATCCATGAAAGGTGATTAATATAGACAACTGTTTCCAAAACTAGAACCAGTGCTTTGACTAAAACTGACTATGCCTTTGGAATTCATTTATGACTGGAAGCTGGAAAAGCAAGATAGAGAAACCCTTCATCTTCAAGAAGTAGAATTTATTTGATAATACTTGTGGCATCTCAGAAGATTGGGATATTGATAGAAATGTTAGTGGTAGCCAGGCAATGTGATCCACTCCAAACTACCAGTTTTAGGCAGGCTGATATAAGAGGATTGACAATTTAAGACCATCCTAAGCTATAGAACATTTTTTGAGGTTATCTACAGGTTGATAACAAGACATGGCAAGAAAAAATGTAAGAAATCTCTTACTTCCATTTCTTGGAATGCATTTTGGTAAGCATCATTTTTTTTTTGGGTCCAGTCATGGGGCCTGAACTCTGGGCCTGGGCACTGTCCCTCAGCTCTTCAGCTCAAGGCTAGCGCTCTACCACTTGAGCCACAGCGCCACTTCCAGCTTTTTTCTTTTTGCTTACGTGGTGCTGAGGAATCGAACCCAGGGCCTCATGCATGCAAGGCAAGCGCTCTACCACTGAGCCACGTTCCCAGCCCAGTAAGCATCATTTTATATGGTTATACACATATAGCTATTGTGAGCCTCTCCTAAGAATATCCTTTTTTGTTCTCATTGTGTGAATGTGTAAAGTACTGTTTAATTAATCATATCCAGGTGTAACTATTTGTCTTTTATTTCCCATTGGGTTTACTTGTAGATTTATATACACATTTTAGCTATTACAAATGAGGAAATTCATACAGCCTATGATTCTTTGGGTCTGGTTTACTTTGCTTAGTATAATTTTTTCCAAGTCTCCTCATTTCCTTACAAATGGGACAGTGCCATTCTTTCTGATAGAAGCACAGAATTCTATTGTGTATATATACCACATTTTCTTGATCTATTCATCCACTGAGGGGCTTCTGGGTTGATTTCATATCTTGGCTATAGTAAACAATGTTGCAGTGAATATGGTCATGCTGGTGGCTTTAGTGTTGCTTGGTTTGTGTTCAACTGGATGGATGCCCAGAAGTAGAATTTCTGGGTCGTAGAGAAGCTCTATGTTTAGTCTTGTGAAGAATCTCCAAACTGCTTTAAAGACTGATTGAACAATTTCACATTCTTACTAACAGTGTAGTTGTGGCCTGTTAGTCACATCCCTCCCATTATCTCCTTTTCTTTTTCTTTTCCTTTCTTCTTTGGTTAGTTCCCTTCTGCTACAGTTTTTTATTTTTGTATACTAAGTTTATATGATTTAGAGAGGGGAAAGGAAAGCACAGAAATGGTGGGACAAAGGGTAAACAAATTTAGCGGTGAAACCCATTAGACACTATGTTAGAAATCAATTATACAACTTTGGAGGGAAGGTAAGTCAGGAGGAGAAAAACTGGGAGAGAATGAGGGAGGGGGTGACACTCTTCCTATGGAGCCTTGTTACCTCCTCCTTTGTTTTTCCCCTACCAACCCTTCTTTCCCCACCTCCCCGAGTACTCCCTCCCTCAATATATATGTTTTCAAATGCATAAAGGTTTCCAATACAATAATTATTTGAAAATGTGGACATGAGTTCTAAGTAGAACAGAGATTCTCAAGAAAATATTTTTGAAAAACTAGGTGATTGAATATTCTATTATAAAAGTTCTTATTAGCTGATTCACCTATCTGTAACCCCTCTGTACATCACCTTTACAATAGTTTTTAAAAGTAAATGAAGGGAAAAAGAAGTAAGGAAGAAAAGAGAAGGGGAGAGTAGAAGTGAGGGAGAGAAGAGAAAGCAGGGGAGGAAAGGTTAGGAGATGAGCTAGGAAAGGAATGGAAGGGAAAGGAAGGGAGGGAAAAAGATGAGAAAGAACGGGAAGAGGGACAAAAAGAAGAGGGCACGGGGAGGGGTGGGATCAGAAGTAAAGCTATTAAACGAAATCAAGTACTTTGCATCCGGATAATAGCAAGTTCAAGTAAACAAAAGATTAAATTAATTTGTACAAGTTCCCTTAAGAAGAGAGCACTTCAGGGCAACCTCAACCATCCAAGACTACCTTGGAAAATGTTACTCCAGGATGTTTCACTATGCTCTCTCCTCCTGATACTCAGAAGCTGTTAGGAGCTATGTGGCCTACATACCACTCAATCTACTGAAAGCCCTTTATGTCAGTTTGTACACAAGAAGCTTACAACCATTCTGATGTCAAATAGGTTTCCACCTAAATTTCAAGGAAAGAAGTAAAACAGATGACTAATGTAAAATGTTTAACACAAAATTCTAAGATTGTCAACTTTGTCATCAAACATGTAAATTTATAAAAGTTATATAAGAGATTAAGGGACTCCACACTTACCTAGCTCTTTTTAGAACTTATGTTTTTAATTTTTTAATGCTTTATTTAAAGCATGCTTCTCAATTCTAGAATCATAGTCTCATAGATATTCTTTGGATATACTTTTCTTATGATTCACTTAATTATATAATTTTACATTTTAGTAGTAAATTACAAATAAGCAACTTGCATTACCTATGATACTATACATATTCCAGAAATTAATTTAAATTTCATAGTGTTATTTGTTGCATTATTTTTAAAAGCACGTGAAAAAAGAAGGAAAATTCATTTACATTTCTCAAAACTTTGGAGTCAAAGTCTTATTTGCATGCCATATTTTCTTCTTTTTTCTTGAAGGTATATTAATTACCTTTGCTTGATATTTCTTCTACATCTTTCTTCAATTCTTTAGATTTAGGTCAAAATAAAACCTGTTGTTATTTTGATAGAAGATATATTAAATACTTGTAAACTATTAAAGCACATTAATATTTTGAAAAACAGTTTTATTCTTTCTATCAGTGTAGCATATCTACAAAATACAAATTTAAATATATAAAACACTTCTATTTTAAAGAAGAAATATAAAGGAAATTAAATGATCAAGTTTGTAGCTATACACCTCTAATGTTGATTGAAATATCATTGGACTATGGATTTTTTGTAAGTTAGAGACACTAATTTAAGACTGTACCAAAGTGTGTAATAAATCATTATCAGCTATCTTTCTTGATCTTAGTAGAACCCTGCAGAGGTCATGGACAATCTTACTGCCTAGAGTGTGTGATCCTCTGGCCAGTGGCACTGGCATGGCCGTGGAGCTTGTTAGAAGGGCAAAGACCTTGGCCCATTCCAGTCCTACTGAATCAAAACCCACATTTTAACAAGATCCCAGGAGATTCATCTGTACTCTAAAGTTTGAGAGGCACTGATTCTGGCTATCTAGAATTTGTAGCTAGAAAATAACTCCAATGAAAATAAACAATGGTATAGTTGAAATAGGTCCAACATTGGACAATAGTGGTTGATACCAATAAATAAAAATTTTGATTCTATTAATGGAAAAATGTTCCTCATTCCCATCTATTTCACATGTTTTCTTTTTTGTGTATATATTTTTTAATGGTAAAGATACTGTACATAGGGGTTAGAGTTACATGAGTAAAGTAATGAGTACATTTCCTATGGAGCCTTGTTACCTCCTCCTTTGTTTTTCCCCTACCATCCCTTCTTTCCCCACCTCCCCGAGTCCTCCCTCCCCCAATATATATGTTTTCAAATACATAAATGTTTCCAATACAATAATACAAATAATTATTTGAAAATGTGGACATGAGTTCTAAGAAGAACAGAGATTCTCAAGAAAATATTTTTGAAAAACTAGATGATTGAATATTCTGTTATAAGAATATATTGAAATAAGAATAATTCACACAGTGAGACCAAAGGAAAATGTTCTTTTGAGAGGATTACAAAGACTCAATAGCTTTGTGCATATTATTATATAAAATGATGTTTATTGAAATGAACTCTAAGAAATGCAAACAGGAAGTTAGTTATTTTGCTCTTTGTTGTTGTTTTTCTTTTCTCCTTTTTTGCTGTTTTTGATATCTGTACCTTTTGTCTTGTATATAAGTTTACCTGTTTGGGGAGGGTAAGGGAAAGCACAGAAATAGTGGGACAAAGGGTGAACAAATACAGCAGAGGCACTCACTAGACACTATGTTGAAAATGAGATATATAACTTGAGGGAGAAGAGGTTGGAGGAGAAAAAACTGGGAGAAAACAAGGGAAGAGGAGACACTATTCAAAAAGAAATGCATTCATTACCTGACTTAGGTAGCTGTCACCCCTCTGCCCATCACCTCTACAATAAAAAATAATTAAAAAATAGAATTTATAAGACCAAGTATTTGTTTTTGTAAAATACATGGATATTTAAGATATTGTAATATTATACTTCATCCTTTTCATAATAAGTATGTGTGAAAGGATTACACTTGTATTTGTTTCCTAAACAGTAGTTGCAAAACAAATTGTCACCAATATAAAAGCAGGAAAATCATGCATTTGTTATTCAAAGTTTTCATCCCTGGTCATTTTTGGGTGCATGACACAGGAGTCCTCAGCTCAGGTGTAATCAGCCTGCAATCAATTCCACTCAGGGATGCAATCACATCAGAGGCCCAGAGTCCTATGCTGTTGGCTGAGGTTCCCTCCTCTTGCCAGACTGCAGCACCTGCTTTCATGTTGAGTAGCAGCTGGGAGCTGTTATCCACAAGAAGCCAGTGGTATGTTCACCATGAGGCTGCTTCAAACAACCCAGCTTTTGCCTCTTCAAGCCAATAAGAAACTCTTCCTCAAGTTTGTTTGGATGGACTCTTATATAATACAATGCACTCATTATAGGGAATCTACAACAACTTTAATCTTATGACATAATTTAATCAAAGGACCACTACTCAGTGCAAGAGGAGATAGTAATGCACGCAGAGCAATCGAAGAGCGTCAATATGTTCTACCAGTGAGTGGGCATTTTATTTTTCTTATATATAAGGAACAGCAGAGTTTTTCCTTGGGCTCCACACAGAATTGATTCTGAAGCCCCAAGAAGATATATTATAGTCTTTTTGGCTATTTTCTGAAATTAAACATTTGCAATCACAAAAATAAAACAATACTTTTAAAGAGTGAATTTTGAACAGAAATACCTTAATAAATGTTTTATTTTAAATATATTTTCTCAACCCTGATACACTTTTCTTAAATACACCTGCTTTGAGCTACATAAAACCCAAATGGTTTCTTTTAAATTATGTCTTCTGCTAAATAAGGTAGTTCCATATCTTTATGAGAATCACTGAAATATTTTACCTAGTCTCAGTCAGAATGGAAAAGAAGTGAAGCATACTAATGTAGATTTGGGGTGTATATCAGTACTTAGACTACATTAATTTTGTCACTTCTTTTCATTTAGTTATAGAATGATACCCCTTTATGTAGAATACCTAAGATAACTCAGTCTCATAAATTACTTCTGAACTATGAGAAATACTACTAAAAAGTTGATAGAAAAATCCACACAAATTATGTAAAATTTCACTAATTTAAAATTTTCAAATAAAAAATCCAGCAGAAAATTATTTTTATGTTGTAGATTTCTAATACAAATCGGTCTTTGACCCGATCTTTCTAAATCATTAAAACCTGAGTTCTTATCCACTAAGCTCATACTCCATGAGTTCTACATGTTAGGTCTGGCCATTCACTTTCATAAATTAAACAAGGCTAGAGAAGTTCAAAGATAGGTGATGTATTATGTGACAGCTACAGGAAGACAACACTTCAGTTCATTTGAACCCATCTCCCTAGGGACGGACATACGGTTTCCATTAACCAAGGAGCATTGAGGCAGGAGGTCCGAGTGTGTTCAGAGGCGAATAGACATGTCTGCTTGGTGCCTGAGAGCTCTTATCCTCTCCCCATTCCAGGATGGCTATAAAATGATTGTAAATAAAGTTAGTGGTGGTCCATTTTTGAGATAAGGCATCTAGCTTTGTGTGGGAAGTTACTAGGAACCTGATTACAACATGATTTGAAGACTTGCTGTTTTGGCAATCACAAAATCCCAGCATGTGGAAGGTCCCTTGGTAATCAGAGTATGTTAGAAATGGAAGATTAGCAAGGGAACGTTGGACCTCCGCGAAATGACAAACTAGGTCCAAACTGTACGTTCAAGGAAGCACATACACGAAAGCCTTCTTGCCACAGGAGAACTAATTGAGCTTGAGACAAAGGCAGATCTAGACACTTGTAAAAATTCTATTATTCCCAGAAAGTGTGTGTTAAAATTACTGAATAGCATATAATGGGGCTTAGGTGATCTCCAAAATGATTGTATCCCCCACAGTACTCAGTCAATGTGAGACTTGGGTGGGGGGGGGCTTCAGTTGGGATAAAATGCTTGCTGTAAGTGTTCTGGGTAGTAATGTCCACCACACATCTTATTTGAAAGACCACTTTTTATTCCTTATACTCTTAATTTTGTTGTATTTCATGTCTCCACCATCCATTCTTTGAGCTCAGAAAGGTGACTGTGTTTCTCGTAAGAGACTTCAGGGCCAAGAACATAGATTCAGAATAAAGGAGTCTAGGAAGTCTTTATTTGGCTCATAGTTAAGTTAATATGTGGCCTCCATGTAAGGAGTCAGTGTTATTCAACAAAAATATATCATTAGACTATAGGCCTAAAATCAATATTCCACAGTTCATCTAATCTTTATAGTATTTGTAAAATGTCATATCACTCATATTTACTGCAAGAGAAAAATAAATCGTAAGAAAGAAGTTAAACCCAAAGCTGACCTTATTGATGTGATAAGGTTCTTCACATAGGAATTGTTTTGTTATCTCTTTGTGTTGAATGATGGTGGTGAATTAAGATATTTCTCCCTCCTCCATATCAGTGATTGTAACTGGAGTCCTCAGCCAGTCCTATGCCCAGCTCTGGGGATTCATGTCAGATCCTGACACTTGTTTCTATATAGTAATTAAAGATAAGAATGGTGGTGAAGGAACAGAGAAAGGAAATTTACTAAAGTGTGCCAAATTTCCGAAGTAGGATAATAAGCATTTCTGCCCATATTTTGGGTACAAATATGAGCTTTATGTTAAACTAAAGGAAGAATTCAAGGCAGAGTGTGAGAGGTATGAATAAGTAAGCAATCTCAGAGCAAATGTGGGTCTGGTTAATGGATATGTTAGTTCTGGTCCTGTAAGGTGGTTTTATAAAGTCATTATTGCTCAAGGGGACAGCTTGCCTCTGCAAGATGATTGCTTCTGCTTCCAGGGTCAACTGTCTGAGAAGTTCTGTGGTTTCCCCAGGGTAATTTAGTCCCTTGACATAAAGATGTTTATCAGTCCTATTGTTCCTGGAATCCAAGGTGATTGAAGAAAAAACAAGACTCAAAGCAAAGAACACACATACAAAACAGAAGCAAACATATAAATCTATGATGTTATGAGTAAACTTTTAGGTTCAAGTAACACTGTACTGCTTTTTTGAACACATTGTTTCTAAATACTTGCTATATATGCATTGAAGGTAATATGAATCTCTATTGCTATGAAAGACAGAATCCTTACCTTTCAATAGGGGTTGCCTTTTGGCTTGCCTTAGCCAATGTGACAATCTCAAAACATTCCAAAAAGTTGCTTATGTATTAGACTTGCCATATGAATCCTTAAAGTCTGACAATATGAGTATAAGACCCAGGAGCCTTCGACAGGGAGACACAAACAAATTAATCTATCCCTGTCGACCCAGACCAGTACACACGAACCATTCATCCCTAGCTATTACCTTCTAGCTGATAGCAGATTCCAAAGTAATGAGGTCCAGGAGAGATGGACTGCTGAATCCTACCCACATTGCTGACCTCAAATTCACAAGTGAAGTAAATGACTGATACTAGAATTTTAGACTGTACACCCCCCAGTAGGAATTCTGTGTCATATCCAACCACTCACTCTTATAATGCCATGGGAATAAGGCCCATCAACTATCTTTCACCATGGTTGGGGGTACAAATATAAGCTTTAAGTGCAATAGGAAGAATTAGGGGAAAGAGGTTATAAACAGAGTTAAAGCAATCCTGTTTAAGTGTAGCCTTGTTGGTAATAATTTTAAACTTTCTATTAGGAGGGATGCTAGAGAAGTTATTATGGCTGCCATCACTGGTCAAGATAAACAGCCTTTATGGTGGGAAGCTCTACTGTTCCTTAGGAGTATTTTCAGTCCCTTATAATAATGATATTATGGATCAGTTCTGTTCTTCCGGATTCCAAGGTGATTGTGAAGTGAATGAAAAGGGAATGAATTAAAACAAGGAAACATACAAAATCGAAACAAAGATGCCAAGCTTTGCTCCTGGTTTTAGTTAATTCATGGGCTCAGCAAAAACCAGTGTTAAGTACCTCTTTCAATTCCACAAGTCTGTTTAACTGCTATAGCTAAACTTGGAGAGCTGTCTCAGCATGCAAGTACTGACCATGGCAGACTCTGAGAAACAGCAATGGAGGGAAAGCATTGAAAGATCATCTTTAATGTGCATGATTGACAGTAAATGGAACTAGAAAGTTCAGAGAGATCCTACAGGATACATTCTATTATCCACAGAAAATGAAAGGTTGGGTCTTCTGAGAATCAGGTGGTGAGATGTTCAACTATGTGAGAGAGATAAGAGTTGGACATACATTTTATGGAAAAGGGAAAGAAAGATGACAAGATACTCTTGAAAATGATTAATGTCTTATTTAATTTGAGAATGTAAAATAGTTGGAAGATTGGTACAAATTAACATAAATCTTTTCATAAGCATCATTGTGCTTTTAAAGTACTGGAGAAAGTTAAAGAATGACCCATAGATGTAGTGATTTTATTTCAGCAAGTATCATACTTTCAAGCAATTGAAGTCAATCAAGATCCAATCCAGATTTAACTCAGAGAGACCTTTAAAATGATTTCATAAACCAATAGAACTAAGGTCATATCAATTTTTCACTGAGTACAGCCATCAAATAGTCCACTGACAAAAAGTAATTTTGAAGGAAAATTATTTGTTGAGAATGTTTTTGAGTGTTTTTGAAGTTTTCCAGAATTTATTATAGCCTAATAGCTATAGATAGATAGATAAATAGATAGTATTCCAAAAAATAGAATGTGACATTGAAAAGAATATCCAACCACGCCAATGAAAAATTTTAACAGAAATGTTAAATATTTATAATTAACGTTCAAATATATATAATTATCTAACACCTCCAAGAGTCAGAGAGTAGAAGAATGATTAACAGAGGCTGAAAGCTGGGAAAGAAAGACTTCGAACAAAAGGTACAAAGTTACATTTAGAGTGGAGGAATAAATATATAGTTAGGATATTTTATACATTAATTAGTTTGACTTGATCATTCCATACCGTCAGCAAATACCATGACCTGGCTTTGTATACCACACTTATGAATCATTATAAGAGGTATTTAAGCTTCTTTTCAGGGCCCATACATTTACTAGGAATATAATAAAGGCTAGAAAATCCAGGGCCCTCCATTCTGTATCTATGTCCTTTGTCCTCAGCCATTCTCTTTGCAGTCCCTTAGTAACACTTTGGAAGCCTGGAAGGAGCAAGCCACCTACTCTAGATGTCTACCTCAGAAGATAGCTGAGGAAGTGTTGAAATTTTGTCTTCTGTAGCTGTCACTTGTTAAATCTATTTTCATTTATTGATGTACTTATTTATTCTACTTATTTTCTTTTTATTATTATCTTTAGTTCTATAAAGAGCTGCCATTTGACTGTTTATGAATACAATATATTTTGATCAATGTCACACTTTCAACAGTCTTACCTATTTTGTGTGATGTACATTGAAATACATTGAAATAATGCAAGTTTATTTACTGAAATAGAGTACACTCAAGAGAGATCTCAAATAGTAGAATTCCTTTGAAAGGCAAAATCAAAGTTCAGCAAAATAAAACACCAGTGAGCGGGTACTCCAAAGGGGTGTTGTGGAGGTCCAGTGGAAAGGGGTAAACAAATGAAAAGGAGATAATGGCCACAGGGGGAAGATGCAGTAAAACTCCTTTCAATTTCTTTTGCCTACAGGTGTAATTGGCCAGACCTGACAAATGAAACCTCTGAAATTTGAACCTAGCATCTAAAAACTCTGTTTTTCTTTGACTGCTTTGTCTTAATAATGACTAGTTACTCTCTTACAGTACACAAGCAAAGCCAACATTGCTAAGAATTTATATCCTTCTTTAGTAATCTAATGCACCTCCCTTTTTCTTCCTGCTGCCATTTTGTCCTGACTTTTATTCCCACCCCCCACCCCCATCTAAAGTTCACTGGAGAGTTCTTATAACAAAATATGTTACAGTTTTAAATAAAAAGATAACTTTACCCTGTATCTTATATTTTCACTTCCGGCATTCTTTGCCACATTATGCTGTTTCTTACATTAAAAACAAATTAGATGGTATTCTTTAAATTAAAACAGGAATTTATTCAGCTTAAAGACCATCTAAAATTGCTGTTCTTGCTTGTAGCAGATAACTTTATAAGATTCTAATTTTAGTTTTTTGATATTAATCATTTTGCAAATGAGAAATTTTAAGTTTGAAGAACTTTGTCATAGTAATGTCTACACCTAAAGACCTCATAGCATATACTAAATGCTGAATGACAAATAGTGAAAGCATGATTACCAGTGTATACATCAAAATGAAGCAGTATGGAAAGAAAGTATATGTAGGAATGTAGTAAGATGTTGCATAATATATACATTTTTGTGATCCAGAAACTAATTTTGGATATAATTCCAAGAAAGTTTTATTTTGGAGCAATAAAAACATTCCTATAATAAACATAAACATCCCAAATTGGCAAAATTTTGAACAAAGCCATTATTGTGTTGTCTTTGCCTTAGTTTGCTATGCAGAGTGGAACATCTGTGATGGTTGATAAATTAGTAATGCACAGTTCTCATTTACTGAGTGTTTATATTGACTTACATATTTGCTAAGTGATTCCCATATGTTATGGAATTTAATCTTTATAATCCACCATTTTTATAGTAGCAACCTTTCTCTTTCTGCTATTTTTCAAGCATATTTTTTCAAGAGTAGGTTAATTTATACATTCTTATTCTTTTCTTTTTTGTGCTAAGAAAGCTTTCTTCTACAAACTCATAGCTAAATTTCTCAATTAGTTCAGGTCATGGTTCATATATGAATTTCTCAGAGAGCTTTATTTGATGACAATTACCCATCCATGAAAACAGACTCATTATTGTCTTCACCATTTTGCTAATACAATATACCTGGAGAAGATGAAGTGATAGCTTATATTTACAAACATGAATTATGAAGCTTCTTTTCTAAGTTAGCAATCACTGGAAAGGTAATACTAAATACTGTTTTGGTTAATAAATACAATCTGTTATTGAGATTTTGAATACAAAATTTTGTTTCTGTATACTTTCAATGACCTCTTTTTGTAAATACACACTTATTTATTCCCAGTCAACTTTATAATTTGCCTATTGCATAATTTTCATCTTCCTATATTAAAAAGAGCATGAAATTCACATATTCAATATCTCTTTCCTCATTCTAATGGATATTGTTTGCCATTTATCTATTATCTCTCTGGCATGAAAACGTAGAATTTTTCTCTTGGTTAGTTTTGTTTTGCTTAATAAATTTTCTGAATCTGGGTATGCTACATCAAGGCAGGAGACATCATTTGCTATGTCAGCATTTCTGTGATGAGACAGGAAGCAAGAAAGACCAAATATTAGAATGGCATTTGCTTGGTGCATTTTTTTTTGTGGGGGGGTCTGGTCGTGGGGCCTGAACTCTGGGCCTAGACGCTATCCCTCAGCTCTTCAGCTCAAAGCTAGTGCTCTACCACTTGAGCCACAGCACCACTTCTGGCCATTTTCCTTTTGCTTATGTGGTTCTGAGGAATCGAACCCAGGGCCTCATGCATGGAAGGCAAGTGCTCTACCACTGAGCCACCAAATGCTAGATGCATTTTTAAAACATCTATCCTTTTAAAACTAGCAAAGTCCTGGTAATTGTCTTTAATTCCTTCTGTGATTCGTACTTGATCTAATTATCTTTCCAAGTCCTAACAGCTCAATGCTATTACACTGAGGACCAAGCTTTCAAATGGCTAAACTTGGGGCAACATGCTCAAACTATATCCAAATCAAGGAACTTTTTCTGACAATTATCATCAGTGATGATGATAGGTACCAGGTAGCCATGAGCAGTGGGATATACAAAGGAAACTTAAAGTGAAAACCTCTTCATAGAAATGTAAATTGTTTCTGGATTATACTCTTGGATTTTCTTGACATTCTGATAGATGTTTACATTTTGGGGAAAATTATACTGGCTTAGACAGTATGGATAAAAAACTGATTTGCAATAATTGGAATGAAGTTGAAACTCATAAATTGTTTCATAATTAACGTAGCAATAGAATTAAAAATAAGACAGTGAAATTTGAAAGACATAATACAGAGAAATGGCCAATATTTTAACGAGTTGATAACAAATTTGAAGTAACGCTTTAATTTATATAAAAAGTCATAAGGGGAAACTAACTTGTTAGAAGGAATGAATATGATTGATGAATTTGAATATTTATAAATTTGTTTTTTTAATATTTTGCCTATAGTAGATATCATTATATTATTGAAGTTTGAGGTTAGTTGAAAGTTATCATCAATAAAAAGCAAAAAGAAGAAAGAAAATGCTCACTGGAGATAAAAGGAAGAGACAAGTATATAAATTACCATTCATGACTATAAACTTTAAACTTTTCTGTTCATATGAGATTTTTCCCCTCCCAAGAAATTAACTATTCTGGCATTGACTTTATAGTCTCACAATCTGGCATATTCTTAGTTATTTGAGAATTAAATCAGAGAATAAAATTTTGGCATGCTTAAAAGTATTTGGAAGTAGCATTACAGCCTGAAAATCTGGCTAGTCATAGGCTACTGGAAACCATATCATGGCTCAGAAACATACCCTCCCCTTGTATATTTAGAAATTAAATCAGAGCATAATAACTTGGCATACCCAAAATGATCTTGGACAGTTACCATAATAGAAGGGTTTGGAACAACTTTTAGTATTTGGAATGGTCCCAATGTCCAAAATTTGATCCTATACCAGAATTGCTAGTATTAAATTATACTCTATGGTAAGTTTTATAAATACCCTTGCCATTTTAAGATTCTGAAATTTACATAATATGATATTTTGTGAGAGGTCTGAAAATCATAATTGCTGAATTCATCCATCCATCTAGGATATGATAGAAGCATCCTCCAATCCCCAAGCTTGCTTAAGTCATCCTAGTACCTAGGTATGATCTGGGACCAAGTAGCAAATGACAGAAATCAGTTTTAGAGTAACTTATACACAAAGGACAAAAAAGCAGTGGTCGAAATGGCATATTGTTCTAAAATATCAGCCAGTCCACTCTTCTGCCAAAATAAATGGATACTAAAAGAAAAATCCAATAGCTTGGCCAGAGGGTGCAGATATGTGATATATATAGCTGTTTGTATAACAGAAGAAATCCATGAGCTTGAGAAACTTCCATAGATAGTTTTGGTGTTCATGTGTTCTGAATCTGCACTTTGTGAAAATAAAGTGGAGTATTCCAAACGCAACTATTTCCATGAAAGTCATATTTCTTAGGTTGTTGTTATTTTAACATGGGTAGAAAAATGAGGCAAATATTTCAGATCCATTTTTATGTCAGGATGCACATTAAATTTAGATAGAAACATGGAGTAAGATTTAGAATAGCTGATAAAAGAATTTATTTAATTAAAAGCAACGTGGGCCGGGTGCCGGTGGCTTACGCCTGCAATCCTAGCTACTCAGGAGGCTGTGATCTGAGGATCGTGGTTCAAAGCCAGCCAGTTCGGGAAAGTTCGTGAGACTCTTATCTTCAATAAACCACTAGAAAACAGGAAGTGGAGCTGTGGCTCAAGCGGGTAAAGCGCTGGCCTTGAGCTGAAAAGCTGAGGGACAGTGCTCAGGCCCAGAGTTCAAGCCCCACAACAGACCGCCCCCCCCCAAAAAAAAGCAGTATGTCCGGGGCTGTATAAAAATCCATAACTCAGCCTCCTGAGTATCTAGGATCAGAAGTTTAAGTCACTATTTTATGTTTTTGTACAAGATCTTTCCATTCTCTTTTGCATGGTAATTTTGATTTTGCTAACGAAGGTAGGAAAGTGCCTTCAAATTGCAAGAATATTATGGAAGCGAAGTGTCCTCTCAGAAATTCACGCGACATGTATTCTTTTTTGATCAGTTTTGAATTGAGATGTTGTCCCCTAGTATTCTCTACTGAAACATCCTTTTTTTTTGATAATTTCATAACAACACATATACTAGATTAATAGTTCCTGTTGTTCCTTTGTATGTATGAAGATTATAGAGCAGCTTATTAGACATCTTAATATTCAATTTCTGCCCACCTTTATTATCTTTGGTGGATATTCATTACAGAAATATTTTCCTGTTATTTAAAAGTCAGCCCTAGCCAGGTGTCGGTTGCTCGCGCCTGTAATCCTACTTTCTCAGGAGGCTGAGATCTGAGGATCACGGTTCAAAGCCAGCTGGAGCAAGAAAGTCTATGAGACTCTTATCTCCCATATACCACTAGAAACCCTGAAGTGCCGCTGTGATTCAAGCAGTAGAGCGCTCGCCTTGAGCTGAAGAGTGCAAGGACAGCGCCCAAGCCCAGAGTTCAAGCCCTAGGACTGACAAAAAAAAAAAAAAAATACAATGCGATCATTCAAAGCATGGACATGGAGTATAATGT
Organism: Dipodomys spectabilis; assembly: GCF_019054845.1. NCBI lineage: Eukaryota > Metazoa > Chordata > Mammalia > Rodentia > Heteromyidae > Dipodomys > Dipodomys spectabilis. The sequence goes on from NW_024870752.1 coordinate 3,311,657, forward strand.
ACAAGTTAGGGCATTTAACTTTTCCATTTTTGAAAATAATTATCAATATTTTGTGTTGAGAACCTTTGCACTTTTCTCTCGGAGTTCTTAATAAATTATATAAGGAATCCCCTACTGAAGAACCCTAGTGGTTATTTCTTCTAACTGATAGCATTTCTTAATTGTGATAACAGTTAGGTTTTGTGACCAAAATCTGAGAAGCAATTAGAAGAGAAGAATAGTTGACTAATCAGCTGTTTCATTCAACTGCCATTTAGCAGACATTGCAGTCAGAAAGTGGTGGAAGAGCTATTTTCTTCATGATATCTGGGAAGTAGAGAGGTGATTCTATGCATCATTGCTCCTACTGTTTGACTCCTTGTAGACCTTGTAGATGGAGCTAGAAAATGTGTACTTATAGATACATAAAACATTTATAAAATTATATATTTTTATATTCACATATTTGCTTATTATATGTTGAGAAGATAAAATTTTGCAAGTCTTGCCATGCAATAAGGTGAGAAGTCAATAGTTTACACAGTTGTATCCATCATCTCTATATATGTATGCATTTGTCTGTATGCATATTTGCTCTAGGTAACTGCATGTATTCATCTGCATGCTATAGGACTGCATCTATAATTCTATTTATAAATAAATGTACAGATCAGGTAAACATGTTTATATAGAGGCATGTGTGTGAGCTGTACACTTGTAATTTCATCATAACCTTTCACATCCTTGCTTATAGAAAATAATTTTTAACTCAGCCACTATAATGAGATGGATGACTTATACCTAAATGATTTTCAGTTACTGTATTTCCATTATAGCCCAATGTTTGCTGAGATTTTATGTTAATATAATTACATAATAATGATGTACACACAATTGTTCAGGTGCCTTACTTAAATTAAATTCTAATCTAGTGCTGGCTCAAATTGATTGTAGATATAATAAAAATTGAACATATAGATGCCATATACATATATGTATGTCACTGATTTTAGCAATTACTATAAGTTGTGGGCTTTTGCTGAAATTACTAGCACCAACTGAAGAATGAAATAACTTATTTTAAGCTATGAAACTTGCATTCTTACAAGTACCTCACTTGAAAAGTTTTAAAAAGATCTGCTGGCTGAGTGCTGGTGGCTCCCACCTTTAATCCTAGCTACTCAGGAGGCTAAGATCTGAGGATAGCTGTCTGAAGCCAGCCTGGGTAGAAAAGTCCTTGAGACTCTTAACTTCAAAAAACTACTCTGAAAAAGCTGGAACTGGTGCTGTGGCCAGAATTCAAGTCCCAGGACTGGCAAAAAAAAATCCAAAAACACAAACAAAACAAAACAAAACAAAAAAACAGTCTGCTACCCCATAAAGAAGACCAAAAGAAGAAAAGGTCATGAAAGTAATCTTTATTTAATCTGGTAATAATTTTATGATTTTATAGAACAGAAATTTTCAGACTTAAGCTGGTTAAAACACACAGCGTGGGCCGGGCGCTGGTGGCTCATGCCTGTAATCCTAGCTACTCAGGAGGCTGAGATCTGAGGATCGCAGTTCAAAGCCAGCCCGGGCAGGAGAGACCGTGAGACTCCTATCTCCAATAAACCACCAGAAAACCGGAAGTGGCGCTGTAGCTCAAGTGGTACAGCGCTCGCCTTGAGCTGAAGAGCTGAGGGACAGCGCCCAGGCCCAGAGTTCAAGCCCCACGACCGACAAAAAAAAAAAAAAAAACACAGCGTGGGCAACAGGATAATCATTGCTGAGTAACACTCTAATGGGTTGTCTTTTTGCTTATTATTTGACTTTAAGTTTTGCTTAGAAAACCCTAATGTAGAAATAAAATACATGAATGTTAATGTGTCTGAAAAGTCAGCGAGTCTTGTAAATGTAACCTAGCTGTTTGCAATCATTATCTTACAGTTTTTATCAATACCAGTTACACATTTAGAACGAATACCAGTTAAATACGCATGTCTAAATTTACTTTATCTCCACAGTATAAACACATTCTTACTCAAAATTACATGTTTGTGCAGGTATACTCTGAAAAAACATTTCATTGTTAAGAAACACTGCTTTCATAATTCCAAACACTACTTATTTAATTTATAATATATTTTGTTTCCATAAATTGAACTTGTCTTTCAATTTAAATGTAATCAAATCCTTCATAGTCTATTTTAGAGAATCAATTAGCCAATTAGCAGGCTGGAGTCATAATTATCAAGAAACTAAAAAAGATGTAAAAGAAATTATGAAACAACATTTCTGAAAAAAATGTATTTTTTCTTTTTTATTTTATGAATTTTAAAATGTTTTTTATTGTGAAAATACTGTACAGAGGGGCTACAGTTACATGAGCAAGGTAATGAGTACATTTTTTATCAAGCATTGTTGCCTCCTCCTTTGTTTTTCGACTACCATCCCTACCTTCTCACCTCCACAACTACACTCCCACCTCCCTCACCTATATTTTAACGTTAAGACTTGAAAAAGTTATATTAAGTAAAGTTAGCCAGGCTCAAAGAAACATAGATTCAGCTTTAGTTTTGTACAAGTAGTTAACAAATTTTGCCAGCACCATTTACTGAAGAGGCTGTCTTTCTTCCATTCTATTTTTTAGCTGCCTTATTGAAGATTAGGTGGCTACAGGTCTTTAGGTCCATTTCTGGGTTTTCAAGTCTATTTCATTGGTCCTGGGTCTGTTTTTGTGCCAGTACCAAGCTGTTTTGATTACTATGGCTTTGTAGTAGAGTTTGAATATTGGTATTGATATTCCTCCAGCACTGTTCTTTCTGTTAAGGATCGTTTTTGCTATTCGGGATCTTTTGTTGTTCCGTATGAATTTTTGGATTGCCTCTTCTATTTCCGTGAAGAATGAGGTTGGAATATTGATAGCTATTGCTTTGCATTTGTAGATAGCCTTGGGAAGTATTGCCATTTTCACGATGTTGATTATTCCAATCCAGAATCATGGGAGTTTTTGCCACTTTCTAAGTTCTGTTTTGATTTCCTCAACTCCAAATGGATCAAAGACCTCGGAGTCAAAGCAGACACTCTGAAAACATTACAGGATGGAATAGGAGAAACCCTAGATCTCCTTGGCACAGGCCGAAATTTTCTTAATAGAGACGCAGAAACACAACAAATCAAAGAAAGGTTGGACAAATGGGACTGCATGAAATTGCAGAGCTTCTGCATGGCAAAGAACATAGTTCACAAGATCAATAAAAGGCCCATGGATTGGGAGAAGATCTTCACTAACCATGCAACAGATAAGGGTTTCATATCTAAAATATACCTGGAACTCAAAAAATTAAATTCCCCAAGAACAAATCTTCAAAGAAACAACTGCCCAACAAGTGGGTTAAAGACTTATAGAGAAACTTCTCTGAAGAAGAAAGAAGGATGGCCAATAGACACAAGAAGAAATGTTCAACCTCTATAGCCATAAAAGAAATTGCAAATCAAAACAACATTGAGATACCACCTCACTCCAGTTAGAATGGCTATAATCAAGAACTCTAATAACAACAGATGCTGGAGGGGATGTGGCCAGAAGGGAACCTTACTGCATTGTTGGTGGGAGTATAAACTTGTCCAACCACTTTGGAAAGCAGTATGGAGGATCCTCAAAGACTCCACATAGAGCTCCCCTATGACCTGAAATCCCACTTTCAGGCATTTAACCAAATGATCACAAAAAAGACCACACTAAAGCTACTAGCACAACTATGTTTATTTATTAAGTGAAGTAAGCCAGGCCCAAAGAAAGAGAGGTCCCATGGTTTCCCTTATTTGCAATAACTAGTATATGTCTGAGACAAGCAGAAAAGGTCAGATAAGTTGATGCTAGGGGAATTAATCCCAAGATAAGTATTCAAATGTTTTTTTTTCCTTTCATGCAATTGTTTATATCATATTTATAAGTTGATTTCTATGTTGCTTTGTATGTCCCTCCCCCACAGTATAACCCATACTTTCACTGTTTTTGATGTAGGTATAATTTGTGGAGGGGAAGGAAAAAAAAACAAATCGTTTAACTAGGGATACAGGTGGACCCATTGCAACAATGAGATATACAAGTCGTTATGTCGAAAAAGGAACTTAAAAACATTGGTGGGGGGAGGTTGGAGGATTGAGTGGGGGGAGGGGAGGAGTATGGGAAGGGATGGGAATGGGAAACAACAAGGAGGCAACAATGCTTGATAAGAAATGCACTTGTTATCTTGCCCATGTAATTGTATCTCCTCTGTACAGTACTCTCATGAAAGAAAGAAAGAAAGAAAGAAAGAAAGAAAGAAAGAAAGAAAGAAAGAAAGAAAGAAAGAAAGAAAGAAAGAAAGAAAGAAAGAAAGAAAGAAAGAAGAAAGAAAGAAAGAAAAAGAAACAAACAAACCTACATAGATCTCATGATTTCCCTTATTTGTAGTAACTAATATATGTCTGAGACATGCAGAAAAAGTCAGATAAGACTATGTTAAGCCAAATGAACCCCAAGATAAGGACACAAGTGGTTTTTCCTTTCTTGCTATTGTTTCTAACATATTTATAAGGTACCACATGATGTTTTTGTTGCTTTGTATGTCTCTCCCCCACAGTATAACCCATGTTCACTGTATTTGATGTTGGTATAATTTGGGGAGGGGAAGGAGAAAGACAAATTGTTTAAATAGGGATACAAGTTTACCCATTGCAACAATGAGATGTACAAAACGTTATGTTGAAAAATATATTTTCAGGAAAAGTCTAATAGTTGTTAGCAATAAGAAGTCTTCCTGCCGGTCGTTGGTGGCTCATGCTTGTAATCTTAGCTACTCAGGAGGCTGAGATCTGAGGATCGCGTTTCAAAGCCAGCCCAGATAGGAAAGTCCATGAATCTTAAATAAAGAACCAGAAAACCAGAAGTGATGCTGTGGCTGAAGTGGTAAAGGCCTAGCCTTGAGCTTAAGATCTCAGGGACAGTGCCCAGGCCCAGAGTTCAAGCCCCAGGACCAACAACAAAAAAACAAACAAACCAACAAACAAAAAGAACTCTTCCTAGAGAAGATCAAAACAACAAAGGAAATCACTACATGAGATTCAAAAAATAAGTGAGATCATATTATTATACTGTATTATAACATTTAAATCACTGTTTTCTTCTGTTATATAGTCACAAGTTAACCCACATGGGTTAGAAAGCTCACACTTAAAAGACACTTAATTAAATTAAAATGTGATATATGTGGGGGGGGGAGAGGGGAGGCTGGGAAGGGATGTGAAGGGTAAACAAAGGAGGAGGCTGCAATGCTTGGTAAGAAATGTACGCATTATACTGCCCGTGTAATTGTAACCCCTTTGTACAGTATGTTCACAAATAAAATTAAAAAAAAATGATATATGTACTATGTATAATTCTTCATTTTGCATAACTTCTCTTATTAACATGATTTGTGTTTTCTTCAACAATTTAAATGTTATATTTAATTTGTCAAGTGTATAAAGTTGTTTATAATAACACTTCATCTAATACTTCATCTCATACTTTCTAATTTCCATTGGTTATTTTTCAAATAATGCCTCATTTCTTGCCTATACCTGGGTGAAAGCCATCTTTATTATGCTTTCTAACAGCAAAGACAAGTCCTGATCTTCCTTGAGAAGGGACCTCATAGACATTTTTATTCCCTAGTCTGGTCCCAACCTTCTCAGCATCTCAAGTTGCTAGCATTATAAATGCTTGGGTTGCTCTGAGTCACTTTATCACCTCTGCTCTTACTGGATAATTTAGGAGAAATAAAATTTTACACCCTTCTATTTTATGTACCTTTCTTCTTTCTTCCTTCTCTTGCCAAATTTTATATTCTCTTCTGTCCCTTCACCATTTTCTCCTCTTTTTTTTCTTCTTTTTCTTACTTTTGCATCTTCTTTTTCATTTTCCTTTATTTTTAAAAGTTATTAGTTCTGCGATATGCATTCATCTTTGTAAAATCACAAAAAGTATTGTTTTAAAAAGATTTTTCAGTTGGGGCTTTGCTTGAATTTAGTTTTAAAAGGCTCTGGATACATTAACCCAATAATTTGATTATATCGTCTCCCTAGCCCACATTCAATTTCATTCCATATATGTATATATCCAACATATTTACATATACATTACATAAATATATCTATAGTACAATATTTATATACTTTTAAATGCCTCCTAATAAACAAGGAAAGAAATGCTTACATCAAATATAATTATTCAATACTTAGTTATTTTCTAGTAGTTTCTTTGCTATTTTATGTTTATTTTACCACATCAGCCATAATTGCCTAGCTGAACCCATGTACTTCTTAAGAACATTAAGAATAAGCAATTGATTTAGCCAAACATCCTACTATTTTCGTGGAATTCTTTGCTTATTGAGGGAGTATTAATCAACAAAGGAGTTGTTTTCACCAAGGCAAAGTATAACCCTTTTAAATGTTCATTATGGTAAAATTTAACGTTTTTAAATTTGGAAACTTTAATTCTTTGAAGCATTGTTTTCAGAAATCACTTTCTTGTGTTTGTGGACAAGGAGGAGACAAGGCAGGCACTTTACTTGTGCAATCATTATTCTCATTGGAATGGCTGCTACAGAGAAAGTCAAGTGATCGCGCTACATTCGTCAGCTTGCCCCAGCAGCCAGTAGTGTGGAAACCAGTTTGACAATATTTTGAATGTCTTAGAAAAGTTGGGAAAAAAACCAACAACTTTGTGTTGGGGAAAAAAAAAAAAACATTTCTAATTTGGATACTCTTAGGAACTGTAGCTCCAGAATCATCAATATCACTAGTAATAATGAGATGTACAAGAGGTTACGTCGAAAAACAAATTTTACAACTATGGCTAGGGGTGGGGATGGGGGAAGAGGGGGAAATGGGAAGGGATGGGAAGGGGATATAAAGGAGGAGGCAACAATGCTTGATAAGAAATGTACTCATTACCTTGCCCATGTAATTGTAACCCCTCTCTATGGTATTTTCATAATTAAAAAAAATAAATAAAAACACCAAGTAACAAGCATTTATTTTGTCATGGTATTTGATTTCAAAATCATCCATTCTTTTATAAAAATGTATTAAACTCAAGGAATTTTTAATTGTTGGTAATTGTATTCATTTAAAAAAATCTGATGGGATTGAGAAAGTGGCTCAGTGGTAGAGCAATTGCCTTGGATACATGAGGCCCTGGGTTCAATTTCTCAGCACAACATAAGCAGAAAGAAAATGTGGTGAATCTGTGGTTCAAGTGGTAGAGTGCTAGTCCTAGCTTAAGAGCTGAGGTACAGTGCCCAGGCCCAGAGTTCAGGCCCCATGACCAAAAAAAAAATAAAGAAAAAAAAACTGAAATGAAACCAACTTTTAAAAATTAAAGCAATTTTAGAGAGTTTAATTCTATCATAAAAATCAAATTAATATATTAGAGATAAATGTAAATAAGCTTTGATGTCATTAAACTAAAATATTGAATACTTTCTTTGGTAAAATTGGTTATATTGTATGCAATATTTTAAAAATAAGCATGTCATTGTTATTGGCAGTATTAACTTATTAACCCTTATTACAGGGTTATATTACTTCATGACAAAAGTATGTTTAAGACTTCATTTCCAATAATAAATGCTTAATCAGATATAAGTTGAATACTATAAGCAATATTCAATTTATAAAACCTGTCATTACAGTACCTTAGCTCTATAAAATTTATAATTCCTACTGATTTGTAAAATAATACAACCTGAAATATTTTAGCTTTGTTTCATATAATGAAATTTTTAATAACTTAATTTTTCCACAAAACTGAACATATTTTATTCCATGCATTTATATTTGATAAAATCATTATGTTCATATCCTTAGCATTTCAATGCACATTCAACAAACAGGAACCATAAACTAAGTGCCCAAAATTGACGAAAAGGATCACAGTCTTTGCTAATATCCTAATAACTTCTGATGAATTTTAATTTGATTCAAATACATATGATTTCAAATTTCTTTAGAAATATGGAAACATATTTATTTCCTTAAGAAAATAATATACAGAATGTGGGAGAAATGTCAAATATCAATGTATGACAAACATCTTTGAAGAGCAGAATGTAAGTAAATCTGGAAAATACTGGCTATTCATTACTGGCTATTCATTTTCATTATAGCTCAACAATTCTATGTGAATAAGAATTTTGAGAAAACTTTGTGATGCAATATTACCTTTCAAATAAAACCTGTTATTATGACAAGAGTATATCTAAGCGATATTTATATCTGAGTATCAAATAGAATCTGAACCTCATTCAGAGAGAGTCAGCCATAATCACAAGTGATTTATTCTCAAAGCAAAAATGCAATAATGCTATTTTACATTTTTCGTCATAGTAGACAATAATAATGAAGAATTCTTTTCATTTTTATGCAATAATCCTACACACACACACTCATGCACACAATACTGTTCAATGAAGACTTTTGAGTAAGAAAAGACAGAATTAAGACTACGATAGTTTTTCTATAGTTTATCCAAACATAAAGCACTGCAATAATTCAGTAGAAACTTTTAAAGTCCAATGATGAACAAATTCTGGGTACTAGATAGTAATATATTGTTTAGCATACTTCTCAAGAGATGTTTTTGTAAATTTGTTGTTGTCAGTAACAGTATGTAAAAAAAAATTACCTAGTGTTTATCCCGACTATTCATACAAGTTTATTGATTCCAATGCTATTTTGCAAGATATTTTCCAAGTAATTGATATTCCCATGACCAATGTGTAATCTATTTTATAGATATCAGTTTTTACTGCTTTTTTATCTTTACCCTTTCTAGAATTTATTTTCTTCCACAGACTCTGAAAGAGTAAAATGGCCCCTGCCATCCCCTCAGTCACACACTCTAAATGGTAGTTTAATCATGAGCATTGTTCTTGTTAGTTCAGTATATATTTTTGTTCATTCAAGTTTTATTTGGATACATTTTATTCTCAACTACATGACATTAAATAGACTTTCCTTAAATAACAGAATATATTTAATTTGTGAACTAGATTAGAGGAAAACTTACAGTTGTGAATGCTTAAATCAGAGAGAGAGAGAAAGAGAGGAGAGAAAGAGATCCAATCGTTAGCTTAATGATGTAACTCAATTAACTAGAATGCCAAGATATAATCAATCACAAAATTTGTGGATGGAAAAAATGATAAAATTGAGAAAGAAATCAATGATATATTAACAAAATACCAACAAATTAATGAAAAAGTTCTTTAAAAACATAATATTCATAATTCCTTAGTCATTCTAATGAAAAGTAGAAAAGAAATGATACAACTACATTAAGCAACAAATACAAGTGAAGTGCAGACAATCATGAGGAAATAATTTGAAATCCATTACTCAACTAAATTGGAAAATCTAGAAGAAACAGAAATGATTTTATGATCACTTTATCTACTAAAATTTAACCAAGATGATATAAACAGAGAAAAAGATCTATAGCAAGCCATGAAAATGGAACATTAATTAAGCAAGTCCAAATCACAAAAGCCCAATAGCTGAGAGAAATCACTGAACAAATCATTCTTCAAACATTTCCATAAATATAAAAGGAAGGAAAATCACCAATGTGATTCTGTCAACCAGTATTTCATTAGTTCCAATACATGACAGTAATACAACAAACACAGAATTACAGCCCAATATTTTTATTGACATAGACAACATATTATCAACAAAGTACCTGTAAGCTATAACTAATATAAGTTGAGTTGGCCAAGAATCCCACAATAAAAGGGACTGACGGAAGGTTTGAATGTAGATAGTTTATTTCAGGAAACAATGTCCATGTTAATGAATAGAAACCTGGAAGGAACAAAAAAAAACTGATACTCAATAGAGATGAATCGTATTTTCATATGAAACGAACACACAGTTATTTGTAGTAGTTAGTGGAAGCAACCAAGATAATTTTCAAATAATGAGTAGATAAGTCATTTGTGATTACCCAACAGTGAAAATACTCTTCAGAGTTAGAAATAATGAATTCTCAAGCCAATGTACAGAGGACCATGAAATGCATAGTAAAAAGTGAAGGAAGCCCACTTGAAATGATTGAATACAATATGATTCCAATTGTATGGCATTCTGGAAGATGCATGATTATTTTAAAAAGTCAATGATTTTCAGGGGTAGGGGAAAAGCAGACATGAATACTTGAACCATGAGTACATGACACTTAATACAAAAATTTTAAGGAGAACAAATCTATTCTATCGTATTCCACTGGTTAATATATACAAATATATATTTACAAAAGACAGGTACAATGTACACCCATGAGAGAGAGAGAGGGAGGGAGAGGGAGAGAAAGAGAGAGAAAGAGACTTATACTAAATCTGGACCTTGAGAGCTAATATTCAGTGAATAATAGTGGTTCATCAATTTTAGCTAGTATGTCACTGAGAAATGTTGAGGGCAGCAAGCATATGTGGCATCAGGGAAAAAGATAAGAAGAGCCATTTCATCCCACTGTTTGTGACTATAAAACATCCCTAAACATAAAGTATATTAAATAGTGATAGGTAAGGATGGAGACTTAGTATAAGGAAACACAACTGGATTGCTTAGCAATGTGTGCAATTGTGTTTTTCTAAATTCATGTGTTAGTAAAGGTAAGTGGATAGAAGTGAAAAAAATGGGAAGACCCATTCTTTCCATTCAGTTACATATAAAACAACTTTGAAATTAAATTAGCAAGTTGTGAGTAACCTTAACTTATAGTTACACTTCTTAGAAGATAGAAAGACTGTACTAAACTTTTCCCCAAATAATATGTATAATGAATTTGCTTTCATTATTATTAATGGGACTATTAGTGTGGAATTCTTATCTTCCTTTACAAATACAAATGAATGATCTGTGTGTGTCAAGTATTATCTGGTGTGGAGTGGAATACCTATTGACTCATTTAAGTCATTCAAGGTGGGACTACAGGAATGCTGGTCCACTGAGCAGAGCAAAGACATCATCAAGTGTCTTGATGGGCTTACTGTTTCTTTCCGTTTCGCTTCTCAATTATCTTCAAAGTGCATTACGCTATGTCTTTTCCAGTAAGATATTCACCATTAAAATGAATCTGAGATTATTTTCTTTCTGTTCTTAAAATTATCTTTAAGCACTTGCTCAAAGGAGCTGCCAATTGCAAAGCAGTTAATGAATACATTGCATCAACATTCTCACCCCCAATCCCTGACTTGTTCAACAGAAAGCAAAACCAAAAAAAAAAAGTAAAATAATACAAGATATTAACACTTCTTCACTTATATTTCAGTGGCAGAGACTGGACCACCTAAATACAATCTCATTCACTCACAGGAAAGAATATGTTTACCCATACCCTTGACAGTAAAGAAAGAATGTGACTTTGGCTTTAGAAGTGAGGACTCCATCAGAACAGGAAGACCCTGGAGACCACTCTTAGCAGAAGTGGGTTGAGCCAATTAGAGGATTGCATCAAGGACTTTGAAGACAACTTCAGTGGAAGATTAAAAGAAAATCCAGGCAACTATTATTGGGAGCTAGTAGAAATGAAACATGCTAAAATAGTAGAAAAAGTAACTAAACTGTCACTTGTGGTAATACGGGGATGGAAAATATGCTTAATAGCTTGATTATGTTGCTACAGAGACTTTTAGAAGCTCTTGGAATTAGTATCTATAAGAATTTTATAACAAAATGAGTAGAGAGAGGGGTGCACTAAAGAAAGACTTATTCTTCATATGAGTGGAATTTGGAGAGTAGTAAAAAGGATGCAAATAACCTTGCTACAGTAAAGTCTTCTCAAAGAAAGCAAGAACCTTAATGTAGGGGTCAAACCTAAAGTAGGAATGTAAGTTCCGTGGAAAGGTTGTCAAAAATGTAAAGCAAGGGATCATAGACATTTTCCCAGAGCATTATAATTTGATGCCATCAAAATGTTTGTATGAGGGAATAGGAATTTTAAAAACCATTGTCCCTCAGCAGTCTCACTCAAAAAGTAAGTCAGGGAAACATTTATCCTACAGGATTATTTTTTTCTTTTGGTTATGGAATATATTCTAAACTAAGGTGTATTTAAACCCTCACATTACTCAGATTGCTTTATTTTCCAGATAGAAGTACCTACTGGTGAATCTATAATACAGATTTAAAAAAAAATTTGGATCCTTAAACTTGTATGGCAGCTAATATGCTGTGAATGGCAAAGTCACTCTTATGAAAAGGAAAGATTATTGCCAAGATGCAATCAAAAGCATAGATAACAGAGATGCTGTGCATAGATGAAACATGCCAAAAGAAAAAAAATATATAAAAGAAAAGAAAGTAAAGATAGTTAAGATAATAGAAGTTTAAAAGGTGATATTTTAGATCATGAAAGAGAGTAAATTCTTGACTTGGGCCAAAGAATCTTCAGTAGTCACTATTGAGAAGAATCTACTTTGCATTTACTAACAGTTGTTGCCAGATTTATATGTCTATGGATGTTAGACAGTGGGTGGAATATCCAACTTCTTTCCCTATCTGCAAGACTGTTTACCTCATGACAACAGCTTTCAAGAGAGCAAATAATTAGAGTTGAGCTGGGTATTTAGTGCATCACTATATACCCAGCATTGGGAAGGTTAAATAATAGTATGATAGAGTAGTAGTACTAGTAGTAGTAGTAGTAGTAGTATATACTAGTAAAATGTAATAGTAGTAGTGGTAGAAGTGGTAGTAGTAATAGTAGTAACAGTAGTAGTAGTGATATTATTCCCACCAATCACTTTAACTCAAAAAAGACTTGTAGGGACACAGTATTTAAAATTATAAAATGGTGCAATGTCATGAATATAAGGAGATTGGGATAATAAGAAGCCACATTTTTTTCGTTTTTTATTTTGAATTTTAATTTGCCAATGTTCACCTTGGATATCTTGTATTAATGGAAGACTGCTTTTCTTTATTCCAAGGACTGATTGTTTTAATTTTTTATTTCAATACATATAAGTTTTTCAAAACTAGTATTTGTTTACTATTCACAAAGTTATTCTAGTGTATATAGCTCATGAAATTTTGACCTCAAATTTGTGATTGTTTTTGTGTATTCTGTGTCTCTCTTACTTGGTGTATGTCTCCATATGGTAGTTATATTGATTAAATATATTTTACACTGTTTTAGCTGATAGATTTATATGGTATTATAATCCTCCCTCTTTTAAAATGATACCAATAAATCTCAAGTATTGCAATAAAGTTAAACAATTCTTTATAATCCCTAAACATTGAACACTTTAAAAGAGAACCCCTTACAAAATGCTTCAATGGTTTCAAATTGCCTCATGTAATGGGGAATGATTTAAAGTTACTGGAGCTCTGTATTTCTTTTAAATGCTTCCGTTTAGACTTGAATAACAATGCATTTGAGGATGTATTTGCTACTGAGAAAATATTACATAAACATTTTTAGATGTAACACTAGAGTCTAAACATAAAATAGAGAATAAATGGGGAATTTAATATGTGAGAAATATGTTACTTCTAATATAGTATTCAGAAATAAATTGAGAATAACATAATATTTGTTAAGCTGGGCACTGGTGGCTCATGCCTGTACTCTTAACTACTTAGGAGGCTGGGATCTGAGGATCAAGGTTCAAAAATACCCTTGGCAGGAAAATCCATGGGAGTCTCATCTCCAATTAACCACTAGAAAACTGGAAGTGGCTCTGTGGCTCAAGTGGTAGAGCGCTAGCCTTGAGCGAAGAGCTCAAGGAAAATGCCCAGACCCAAAGTTCAAGCTCCTTCACCCACAAACAATAATAATAATAATGATAATAATATTTTCTATAATAATAGTTTTAATAATCAAACCCATGTAGATAAGACCTTACATATTTATTTATTAATTTTTTTGTGGGGGCGTCCAGTCATGGGGCCTGAACTCAGGGCCTGGGCGCTGTCCCTCAGCTATTCAGCTCAAGGCTAGTGCTCTACCAGCTGAGCCACAGCACCACTTCCAGCTTTTATTTTCTGCTTATGTGGTGCTGAGGAATCAAACCCAGGGCCTCATGCATGCAAAGAAAGTGCTCTACAACTGAGCCACCTTCCCAGCCCTGGACCTTACATATTTAATGCAGTGTGTTTACCCCTGCACAAGTGGAAAAAATAAGTTTAACATTTCTAGACCAATATAGCTATTAATTTCTGTACAATGCCAACATGACATGGTAAACTAGGAATAGTAATTATTAATAATAATTGTTCAAGCTATTTAGATGACTATTCTGAAAAGAAATCTCATGTTTTATATACTGTTATCAAGTTATTCAGTGCAGAAACAAAATATGTATTTAGAAATTTTACCTATTTTTTTCCTGAAAATTTAGTTTGGCATATCATTAAGAATGAAAAAAAGTTGAAATTTTTAAATTTTTATTTATTTTTTATTATGAAAATACTGTACAGAGGGGTTACAATTAGATGGGTAAGATAATGAGTACATTTCTTATCAAGCACTGTAGCCTCCTCCTTTGTTTTCCCTTCCCATCCCTTCCCAGCCTCCCCCTCCTTACCCCCGCAACTTAATCCTCTCGCCCCCACCAAAGTTGTGAAGTTCGTTTTCGACATGACAACTTGTACTTCTCATTGTTGCAACCGGTCCACCTGTATCCTTATTTAAACGACTTGTTTTTCCCCTTTCCCTGCACAAATTATACCGACATCAAATACAGTGAAAGATGGGGTTACACTGTGGGGGAAGGACATACAAAGCAACAAAGAAATAATCTTATAAATGCGTTAGAAACAAATGCATGAAAGAAAAAAAAACATTTGAATACATATCTTAGGGTTCATTTTCCTAACATCACCTTATCTGACCTTTTCTGCTTGACTCATACATATACTAACTATTGCAAATGAGGGAAACCATGGGACCTATGTTTCTTTGGGCTTGGCTTACTTCACTTAATATAATTTTTTCGAAGTCTTTCCATTTCCTAACAAACGAGGCAATGTCATTCTTTCTGATGGAGGCATAGAATTTCATTGTGTATATATACCACATTTTCTTGATCCATTCATCTACTGAGGGGCATCTGGGTTGGTTCCATATCTTATCTATAGTAAATAATGCTGCAATAAACATAGTTGTGCTGGTAGCTTTAGTGTGTTCTTGTTTGTAAACATTTGGGTAAATGCCCAAAAGTGGGATGGCTGGGTCATAGGGGAGCTCTATGTGGAGTCTTTTGAGGCGCCTCCATACTACTTTCCAAAGTGGTTGAACAAGTTTACACTCCCAACAACAATGAAGTAAAGTTCCCTTTTTCCACATCCCCTCCAGCCTCTGTTGTTATTAGAGTTCTTGATTTTTGCCATTCTAACTGGGGTGAGGTGGTATCTTAATGTTGTTTTGATTTGCATTTAAAAGTTGAATATTTTAATACTGTAATTTCTAATGAATTTTCATGTCACTTGAATTTAAAGGCATGATTTTTTTTTCTCTGTGGTTGGGCTTGAACTCTGGGCCTGGGTGTTGTCCCTGAGTTCTTCAGCTCAAGGCTAGTGCTCTACCACTTGAGCCACAGCACCACTTCCAATTTTCTGAGTGGTTTATTGGGGCTAAGAGTCTCAGAGACTTTGTTGCCTGGCCTGGCTTTGAACCATGATCCTCAGACTTCAACCTCTTGAATAGCTAAGATTACAGGTATGAGCCACTGGCGCCTGGCTAGCATGAAATAATTTTTAAGTGTCTTTGTCATTTAGAAGAATTTTTTCCTCTATTCTCATTTGTTTCTATTTCCTCACAAGTATGAATTGGTTATGTCTTTTAAATATGATATCTGCGTCAATTGATAAAAGCATGTGCTGTTCTTTGCCATGTTACTGTTGGGTACAATGATTATCTCTTAAATATTAGAATATCTTAATATTCTAGGAATAAGATCATGTTGTCCCACTTTGTCATAGTAAATACTTAATTTTACTACAGTTCTGAATGGTATTTGTCATTGCTTTGCCTGGACTAATTCGTAAGTTATTTGCATTTTGTTTTTTCCCCCATAGTCCTGTATTGCATTTTCTTCTTAGAGTAATGGGAAATACATAAAATTTATTCAGAAATGGCCTTATTTTCTGAAAGAGATTATATTATATAGGGTTGAAATGAATTTGGTGGGCAATTTGGTAGGCTTTTCTGTAAATTTTTGTGATTATATGTTTCCCTTTAGCACATTTTAAGAAGTGGATTTTATTTTATAAATAAATAGTTACTAAGCAAATCATTCTGGGAGAAATATATTTTACAGGAAACTGTTCTTTTCAACCCAATTTTCACCTCAATGAAAATTCTTCATCTCGATATTTACCTTTTCTCATTCTCAATTAGTTCTTTTGTCCTTCAAAGAGCTTTGTTAATTTTATTGACACTTTAACCCAAAGGAAATTATTTGGTTTTGCACAGCACATTTTTTCTTTCTCCATTATATTTTGCTGTTTTTTATTTCCTTCTCTTTGCTGGCTTCTAGTTTATAGTACTTTTTCTATATTATCAGAAGAATATGTAGATCATTAATATAATAATTTCCTTTATATGCTGTATGTATTTAGTGCTGCAAATTTTATTTTTAATTAATTTTAACTCTACCCTAATTTTAATATGTTATATTTTTATTTTTGTTCAATTTACGTTGTGGTAATTTTCTTTCGACTTCCTGAGTAACAAGCGAATTACCTGAAAATTAGTGATATCAAACATATGTATATTCTCTTCCTCTCTGTATGATATAGAGTTCAAAGCTAAGTCACTGCACATATTCTAATCATTACAATTGAGGGAGACCATGCAGTCTACATTTCTTTGAGTCTGGCTTTCTTAGCTAAATATATTTTTTTCAAGCCTTTCAATTTACTTACAAATGGACGATGCCATTATTACCGATGGAAGTGTAGAATTCCACTATGTATATATACCACATTATGTCTAGGATACTATTAGCAGAGGATCACAATAGCTCAATAGGTATGTGCATATGACCATATAGGATGATACTTATTGAAATGAACTCCAAGAAATGGAAACAAGAGCTTTATTTTAGTGTACTGTTTGCAGTTGTTTATTTTCTTTTTTCCGTTGGTATATTCCCTGTTAGCACTATTTTTGATTTCAGTACTCTTGTCCTGTATATAAGTTTATCCGATTCGGGCAAGGGAAACCACAAAAATGGTGAGACAAAGGGTGAACCAATGCAACAGTGATACTCACTAGACACTATGTTGGAAATGAACTTAAGGTGTGGGGGGAAGGGGTTACACTGTTCAAAAAAAATGTCTCATTGAAGGACTTGCTTCTTCCTTCTTGGACCAATCATTTTATGTATCCAAAGATGGAATATGAAGGCTTGATCCCCACCCTATTATCCCAGGTGCATACTGATGCCAGGCAAAATCCCAGCTATGCCTGGACTTGCTTACCACAGGCGAGGTAATCCAGCTAAACTGGCTGTAAACATTCCATTGTGGGCCTAACCTGTAGGGAACTCTGAGGTACAAGCTGTAAGACCAAGCAAGGGTTAAGAGATTGAACAGAAGGCTGAGAACTGGACCCTGTGAAAGTCAAGCCCTAGGCAGGACAGATGTAGATCTGTTTGGACATTAGAGGAGCTTGAGACCTTGGACAAAGGAATATGTACATATTCACTGCCTGCACCTGTATTCACCCCCCAACCCCATACTAAATTCAGGTAACCTCTGTCTCCTTACTCAGACTCCATAAAACCCTAGACTCCAACCACACACACACGGTACTGGTTCTAAGCTCTGGGGAAGGCTGTGCCCTTACTTATTCTTCACTAAACAGTCCTAGGCTTTTGAAGACCAAGTTTTGGCATGTTTCCTTGCTCTCTCCTCCATTTCCCTAACATTCATTACCTTACTTGCGTGTTATCTTTCTGTATATCACTTTCACAATAACATAAAATAAAATATGAATCACTCTGCAGTTTTTCAATTGTTTTATTTTTCTTTTTTTTACTTGTTGATTTGTTTATTCATTTATTTTTTTCTTTTTCCATTCAGGCTTGTTTGCCTGGTTTATCTCAGTGAGCATTTGTGAAAAATAGTGTTCATCAAGTAAATTCATTTTGTTGTTTCAATATTGTTTGTTGATAGTCCTTCTGAATTATTTATCTGTCTATATTCTCTATTGTGTTAGGAACTGTTGGACAAGTGGTTGAAGTTTCCAAATGATATTGTGCATTTCTCTAGTCAGCTTTTCAGTTTTGTATATTTCACTGTTTTGCACACACACATAAAAATGGCCATGACTTCTGAGAATGGAGTGTCTTTTCTATTAATTAATTTATTTACTTATTTTTATTTTTTGTTGTTATTATTGGTCGTGGGTCTTGAACCCTGGGCCTGGGTGCTATCTCTCAGCTCTTCAGCTCACTTGAACCACAGTACCACTTGTGGTTTTCTGGTGGTTAATTGGAGATAAGAGTCTCAAGGACTTTCTTGTCTGGGCTAGCTTTGAACCTTTATCCTCAGATCTCAGCCTCCTGAAAGGCTAGGATTAAAGGTGTGAGCCACTGATGCCTAGTGTATTCTGACAGCAAATATGCCATCAGGCATACTGGTAGACACAAGTAATCTTAGCTGTTAGGAGACAGAAATAGAAGGATTGTGGTCCAAGCCTGGCCCAGGCCATAACTCCAGACCATATATGAAAAACTAGAAGCATCAGGACTTAGAGTATGCATGGCTCAAGTGATAGATAGAGTACTAGCCTAGCAAACATGCATCCTTACTTCAATACCAAGTACCACCAAAACAAATAAACAGATATGCTATCATAAAAACAACATCAACAAAATTCTTCTGTCCATAGGATTTTTTCCTCTCTGGGTTCTTTAGAGGCTTTTTTGTTGTTGTTGTTATTTTCTTTTGCGCCAGTCCTGGAGTTTGAACTCAGGGCCTGGGCACTGTCCCCGAGTTTTTGTGCTTAACGCTAGCCTTCTACCACACGAACCACAGTTCCACTTCTAGCTTTTTATTTTTATTTTTATTTATTTGTATTGTATTTGTTTATTTATTTATTTTGTTGGTTGTAGGGTTTGACCTCTGGGTCTAAGCACTGTCCCTGAGCTCTTCAGCTCAAGGCGAGCGCTCCACATGGAACTACAGCGCAACTTCCGGTTTTCTAGTGGTTTATTGGAGAGCAGAGTCTCACGGACTTTTCTGCCTGGGCTGGCTTTGAACCGTGATCCTCAGATTTCAGCCTCCTGCATAGCTAGGATTACAGGTGTGAGCCACAGGTTCCCCGTGACTTCCAGCTTTTTAGTAGTTAATTGGAGATGAATATCACAGACTTTAATTCCCTGAGCTAGCTTTGAACTACTATTCTTGGATCTCAACCCCCTGAGTATGTAAAATCACAGGTGTAAGCCACTGATGGTCAGCTATACTTAGTTTCTTGAAATGTAATCATGATAGTTTTCCATGACTATTTTAACTATGACCTACTCAAGCTCTCTAAATTTCTTAAAACTGTAACCAACCTAGCCTCACAGCTAATTTCAAAATTATACCTCCTTTTTTCAAGTAATTCCAGACCTTGAAGGTTTTCCTTTATATATATAATGACAATGTATAAAACATTAGGTTACATTATATCCTTCTGTATATATTATATTTTTTTTATATTCCATCTTCCACGTTATTGATTGTTTCCTATTTATAGCCTATTCTGAAAAGGCTATTACTTTTAGTGATGGTTCTTGAATTTCTCAAATTTATAATTCCATTTTATTTTTTTATATTCATTTTCGCTTTTACTGATATTTTCTACTTCTTAGCTGAGACTTTCTTTTGAGTCATCCATTTTAAATATACATTTAAAAATATTTATCTTAAAAATACTTCAAAATGATTGGAAGATAATTCTAAAATGTGTCATTTTATGTTGATACATATCATTTTCCTAGTGTGTTTGAGATTATATTGGTGTTTGGTATGAAAAGCAATTTTTCCATTGGAGCAAATTTTTGTATTATGTTCCTATGGGTCAGCAATTGGAAAAATAGTCTTAAAATAAAGCTATGCAATTTGAGAATTCTAAACTTTAACTTGATCAGTTATGTTTCATAAGTGTATTTGTAATAAGGCAGAAAGTTTCAAGAGTTTTTCAGTTTGTTGGCATTGTTTAACATTTCTTAAGAATATAATAGGTGAGCTTCCAATATTTCTTTGTCGCAGGTTCTATAGACCTTGCATGACTCATACTTAGAAGATATTTTTTGGGTTAAGATTGTAAACAAAGACTTGAGAAATGTTCAACTTTCTAGACCAGAAAAAAAAATGTAAGTGAGAAATTTCTTACAACATCAATTTGAGAATCATGAGAGATACATTCTAATAGTAGAAATTACAGAAATAGAACTAGAGAAGATGGAAACATAAGAAAACAACATAAAAGATCACATGAGATCACCTGATCCATAGGTTCAATAACATCCAGAGAACAGATGGGAAATAAAAATGAAACAGGAGACAAATGAATGAAAATGTGAATTGGTTTGGGATTCTGAAAACCTAGGAAGCTCTAAATTAATGGAGCTTATCTGGAACGTGGTAAAAGACTATTCTCACCTACAAACTATAATCTGCCAATTTATCCAAAAGTGTGAAAGCAATGTAAAGAATTTCACATGTAAATATTTAGAAAATTTACCTCTCATAAACAGCTCTTTAGAAAGAAAATAAGAGAATGTGTACCAGGAAGCAAGGGGACTATGCAAAGTATTAAAATAACTTCTGGTCCTAGAAATATTTATTTCTCAACATTACATGAAAAGAATTGACAAGAAGTCAAGTTTGCAGTACAGTAAGAAAGCCGCCTAACCAAGAGACACTTGGTCGCAAGTGTAAATATTACAAAATATAAACTACAGATAAAATTTAAAATGTACTAAGGCAGATAGGCATGCTGGACTCAGGAAATTGAGGCAGAAAGATTTCAAACCAGGCCAGATTTGGCTGAATAAGGAGATTATTGTCTTAAAACAGATAGGAGTGTCCATTAGTTTTACATTCATGTACACACATACATATATAATACAAGCATGTTTATATGTATATTGTACTATTTAATTAATATATATGCAATATTTATTTATGTTACTACATTTAAGTTAGACCTTTCCTACTACTGAATATATCTTTTCACAAATACAATAAATATGTTATTTTAAATATTTTAATGTAACATGGTGAGCGAAAATATTAATTTTGATGCTTGAAAATATTTTGCAACAGATTTACAATTCTCTGATAAATCAAGATAAGAAAATTTCTTCAGAAATGCTTTGAAACTATTGACCAATTACTAGTGTTTTACTGTTTTTCAGGGAAAGAAATAACCTAAAACTATCTAATTTTAAAATGCCAAAGCAAAATAGTATGAAACCCAAAGCAGCTTTTGTGTAATGATGGAAGCATTAAAGCTCCTTCCTTAATTGTGATAATTTGGAACAAATTAGGGCATCTTGCAGTGAGCAATAGTCTAGTCACAGAACTCTTAAGACTACTAAATCAATGTGTAGAGAAAATTGGTGAGCAGACCTTCCAAAATCTGAGACTGTTTACTTAGCAGAAAGTCAGCTTAAGATGACTGTTTTTGGTTTGCTAGTATGTTCTTAAACAATTAAATTTACTCTTCTGAATATTATAATTGGAGTTTTATTCTTAATGTACATATGGTATTACCATAATTTAGAAAATTATTATCATTGTTCTCATAATTTTCTATTAAAAAATATCATTGTATTCTTTATGTTTATAGAGATTATTATTGTGAAATATTGTTTCTTGGAGTTTCTTTGACCCATACAACACATTGCTTCAAATAATAGAACATATTTGATAGTAGTAACTCACTGGAGTTCAACAAAGAGTCAGGAATTCCTGAGAGAAACATAATGAGTATATTTCCTACTGTACAGCTATTATGATGCCTGAGCATCCCAGAAAATTACCCAGGCAACACATAACAATGATTGTTCTATGACCTAGTTATTTTGAAAATGCTAACTGTTCACTAAATTCTGCAAAGAAATACAATTTCTTAATTAAATATATTTATAAATTATCGATCACTAACAAAGCATAAAGGCAAATAACTACCTGAAAAAAAAAACAAACTTTAAAGTCACAGAGAGAAAAGGAGACATTGAAACAAGAAAGCTCATGCAAATGACATTTGCTGCCATTTTCAGATGGCTCATGCCTATAATCCTAGACACTCATGAGGCTGAGATCAGATGATAGTGTATCAAACTCATGCCAGGTGGGAAAGTCCATGAGACTCTTACCTCTAATTAACCACCAAAAATTTCAAAGTAGAGCTCTAGCCTTGAGCTAAAAGCCTCAGACAGTACACTAGACAGCTTGAGTTCCAGCTCCAGGACAAGAAGAAAAATAATGATAGTTTTAAGGTTTCAAATTTGTTCATAATGACAATAAAAGACCAAATGTCATGGTATCACAAAACCAAAAATTCTCTTTTCACGAGGCAAAGCTTTGTCTCAACAAAAATTAGTGTTCATGGTTAATAGTTCAAAGTTCTGTAGATTTTTTGAGGAAATTATCTCTTCATTGTCAATATCCAGTTTTAGTCATTTTGAGTTATTGGTAAAGCTTTTTGTAAAAATCAAGCCAAGTTAAATTCAGTTCTGAATTGAATGTTAATGGAAATCCCTAAGAGGATATTTTAGGAATATCAATGTATTAAACATAATTAGTATTATCATTACTATAATGAGCTATAAAAGGATGAAAGTTCAAGGTATATTTTAGAGATATGTATTTTGCATTCAGAATATAAACATATTCTAGGATATGGGCCTGGTCAATCTAATTGCACCTCCATACACACACACACACATACATACATATATGTGTATGTATGTGTATTAGCCAGTTCTGAGGCTTGGACTCAGGGCCTGTGTGCTGTCCTTGAGCTTCTTTGTGCTCAAGGTTAGTACTCTACCCAGTTGAACCATAACATCACTTCCAGCTTTTCTGAGTAGTTAATTGGAGATTAGACTCTCATGGGTCTTTTTTGCCCAGGCTGGTTTCAAATCCAATCCTCAGATCTCAGCCTTCTGAGTAGCTAGGATCTCAAGTGTGAGCCACTGGTTCTCAGTCACATTTTTTAATATATCCACAGACCATTGGAATTAAGATGAAGTACAAGTAATTATTTGAAATTTGGAATAGTGTGTCAATCTTATCTATCTTTATAATGTCAATGTTTAAATATCATTGCTAAATGTACAAATGTACATAATCTGTCACAAGTATGATTTAGAATAAATTGATAAATTTTTTGATAATCAGATTCTCATCATGCAAGTAAGACTACCTCAAAGAAAGTCTTGGAAAATAAGTAAACTATTATCTATTGGAAAAATATTATATTAAGTGAAGTAAGCCAGGCCCAAAGATACATAGGTCCCATGGTTTCCCTTATTTGCAATAACTAGTATATGTCTGAGTCAAGCAGAAAAGGTCAGATAAGTTGATGTTAGGGGAATGAACCCCAAGATAAGTATTTAAATGTTCTTTTTTCTTTCATGCAATTGTTTCTAACATATTTATAAGATGATTTCTATGTTGCTTTGTAGGTCCCTCCCCCATGATATAACCCCTGCTTTCACTGTATTTGATGTTGGTATGATTTGTGGAGGGGAAGGCAAAAACAAATCGTTTAACTAGGGATACAGGCGGACCCATTGCAACGAGATGTACAAGTCTTTACGTTGAAAAACGAACTTTACAACTTTGGTGGGGAGTGGGGGAGGATCGGTCGGGGGAGCTGGGGGGAGTTTGGAAGGGATGGGAAGGGGAAACAAAGTGGAGGCAACAATGCTTGATAAGAAATGTATTCCTTATCTTGCCCATGTAATTGTAACTCCTCTGTACGGTTTTCTCACAATAAAAAAAAGTTAGTGTTTGAAAGAGAGAATATTGATGTAGTATTAAAAATAAGAAATGAGTTTGAGGCCAGTCTATGCTAAATAGAGTGACCAGGTTCAAAAAAAGGAAAGACAAAAGGTAAATTCTTCAAGTTCATCAGCTCTGACTAGTTACAACAAATTATGAACTACAAACTGGTTCTAGTTTCAAATTAAATATAATGAAATAATGGCTTTCAAACATTTTTGATGAAAACTCTATAACTTACAGGCATAGGCAGGAGCTTGCTGAGAAGATGTTAGGTATTCAACAAATTAGAAACAATTGACAAAACAAGTCATTATGTGGAAAAATGAACTTTACAACTTCGGTGGGGGGGGATGAGTAGGGGGGGTAGAAAAGATGGGAAGGGATGGGAAGGGGAAACAAAAGAGGAGGATACAATGCTTGCTAAGAAATGTACTCATTATCTTGCCCGTGTAATTGTAACCCCTCTGTACAGTATTTTCACAATGAAAAAATAAAAAAATGAAATTTATGAAGTTATAAAAGCTTTGACAGAGAATAGTATCATAATTTAAAAATAAGCAGTTGGAAAACAAATATGTTTCATTTAGCTTAAATCTGTCAATTGTATTTTTTAAATAAAACCAATTTGTTGATTTTGAGTGTGAAAGATAAGCATATGAACATTTTGTCAATCATGTCGATCATTTCTATTTCAAGACATTCATGTGAGTGTTTAAAAGTTATTTGTCAGTACACATGCACATCTTTAGCATGTTTGTGTATATCCCCAATGCTTTAAGACATGCCTAGACCATTCGCTATAAATTCAATGAAACACACATTTTATTGAACATGTTTTATTTACATAACAGGTTTGAATCTATTGGTACTCAAACAAAAACAAAACATTCTATGTAAAGAAAAATGTCCTGGAGTCTGTTCTTGTGCCAGTACCAAGCTGTTTTGATTACTATGGCTTTGTAATAGAGTTTGAAATTTGGTATTGATATTCCTCCAGCACTGTTCTTTCTGCTAAGGATCGTTTTTGCTTTTGGGGGGTCTTCTATTGTTGCATATGAATTTTTGGATTGCCTCTTCTATTTCCCTGAAGAATGAGGTTGTGATATTGATAGGTATCACATTGAATTTGTAGATAGCCTTGGGATGTATTGCCATTTTCACGACGTTGATATTTTCAATCCTGGCGCATGGGAGTTTTTGCCACTTTCTAAGTTCTGTTTTGATTTCCTTTTTCAGGTTTCTAAAGTTTTCATCATAGAGGTCCTTCACTTCTTTGGTTAAGTTAATTCCTAGGTATTTTATTTTTTGTGGGACTATTACAAATGGAGTTGCTTTCCTGATTTCAGCCACACTTTTCTCATTGTTGGCACACAGGACCAATGGAATAGAATTGAAAACCCAGAAATAAACCTAAAGACCTATTGTCATCTAATCTTTGATAAGGGAGCTAAAAAAATAGAATGGAAGAAAGACAGCCTCTTCAGTAAATGGTGCTGGCAAAATTGGTTAACTACTTGTAGAAAATTAAAGCTGGATCCTTATATATCACCCTGCACCAGAATCAACTCCAAATGGATCAAAGACCTCAGAGTCAAAGCAAACACCCGGAAAACATTACAGGATGGAATAGAAGAAACCCTAGGTCTCCTTGGCACAGGCCCAAATTTTCTTAATAGAGACCCAGAAACACAACAAATCCAAGAATGTTTGGACAAATGGCATTGCATGAAATTGCAGAGCTTCTGCATGGCAATGGACATAGCTAGCAAGATCAATAGAAAGCCCAAGGATTGGGACAAGATCTTCACTAGCCATACAACAGACAAGGGTCTCATATCTAAAATATACCTGGAACTTAAAAAATTAAATTTCCCAACAACAAATTTTCAAAGAAACAACTGCCCAATAAATAAGTGGGCTAAAGACTTAAAGAGAAACTACTCTGAAGAGGAAAGAAGGATGACCAATAGACACATGAAGAAATGCTCAACCTCTCTAGCCATAAAAGAAATGCAAATCAAAACAACATTGAGTTACCACCTCACCCCAGTTAGAATGGCTATAATCAAGAACTCTAAAAACAACAGATGCTGGAGGGGATGCAGACAGAAGGGAACCTTACTTCATTGTTGGTGGGAGTGTAAACTTGTTCAACCACTTTGGAAAGCTGTATGGAGGCTCCTCAAAATACTCCACATAGAGCTCCCCTATGACCCAGCAATCCCACTTTTGGGCATTTACCCAAATGATCACAAACACGACCACACTAAAGCTACCAGCACGACTATGTTTATTGAAGCATTATTTACCAGAGCTAAGATATGGAACCAACCCAGATGTCCCTCAGTAGATGAATGAATCAAGAAAATGTGGTATTTATACACAATGGAATTCTATGCCTCCATCAGAAAGAATGGCATTGCTCCATTTGTTAGCAAATGGAAAGGCTTGGAAAAAATTATATTAAGTGAAGTAAGCCAAGCCCAAAGAAACATCGGTCCCATGGTTTCCCTTACTTGCAATAACTAGTATATGTCTGAGTCAAGTAGAAAAGATCAAGTAAGTTGATGTTAGGGGAATGAACCCCAAGAAAAATATTCAAATTGTTTTGGTTTTGTTTTTTTTTTCCTTTCATGCAATTGTTTCTAACATATTTATAAGATGATTTCTACGTTGCTTTGTATTTCCCTCCCCCGTGGTATAACTCATGCTTTCACTGTATTTAATGTTGGCATAATTTGTGGAAGGGAAGGGAAAAAACAAATCATTTAACTAGGGATACAGGTGGACCCATTGCAACAATGAGATGTACATGTCGTTATGTCGAAAAACGAACTTTACAACTTTGGTAGGGGGCGGGGAATGACCGGTTGGGGAAGGTGGGGGGGAGTATGGGAAGGGATGGGAAGGGGAAACAAAGATGAGGCAACAATGCTTGATAAGAAATGTACTCGTTATCTTGCCCATGTAATTGTAACTCCTTTGTACGGTATTCTCACAATAAAAAAAGGAAGAAAAATGTCAAACATTTTTAATATATGGAGATATATTTTTTCTCTGAACTGTAAGCTGATAACTCAACTTTCCAGCATCTCACAAAGCAGTCCAAAGCCAGTGAATACTGGGTTAAAAAAAAATGACATGGGTGCTGATCTAAGCTCCAGCTTTGCATGAATTCTTTTTTTCCTCTCTTTCTGCAGTGTTCATTGTGGGAGATGCAGAAGATGGACCATGAAAACCCTACAGACACGATGGGCTTGCATCATAAAAAAAAAATAAAAGAAAAAATAAACTGAGTACTGCAAACATCAATGTTATAGGGCCATGTTGTCAAACTGTTCAAAATTTACTTGGGAGGGACCTGTTAACATTTATTTTGTTCTGACTAAGAACTGATTAAAAACAAACAAACAAGAAAATCGTATCTATCCTTGTCCTGAGAAAATCCACTGTCTAGACATTCCAAGTCCATTTACTATGATAATCTCTTTGAAAAGTAGCCTAAAAAAAACAAGCAACAAAAAAAAACAGGGAGTAAAACACTGCACACTGATATGTGCAGTTGTGGTGTGGTATTCACAATAGCTAAACATTAGAATTAGCCTGTATATTCATCATCAAATAAATATATGAAGATAGTTTGGTGTATGCACAATAAAGTACTTTTCATTATTTGTCTATAAAGAACAATGAGATTGTGTACTTTTCATGAAAACGGACAACACTAGAGAGTATCATGTAAGTCTAAAAATAATCATATTTTCTCTTCTCTGCAGAACATAGACCTAAGGAAACAAATGACACAAGTGTAAAGCAGAGATGGCATGAGAGTGAGAGTATAAAATTCGGATAACAGACTGTGAATGTGATCGAAGTACTTTATGCCCATGTATGAAAATAAAACAAATGGAGAAAGGAGATCAGGAAGAACAGAGGGATTGGTTTTGCTTAAAGTACATTGTTTGCCTATATGGACATATCACATTTAAATCCCTTTGTACAGTTACTATCAGCTACCAGAATAAGAAAGGATAATAAGTTTTCAATTAGTTAAGATTATTTGTTATAATTCTAAGTAAGACAACTCAACTGCATTCTGAAGTTTGTCATAATGGCCTGAAAACTTAAAGGAACAATAAAACAAAAGACCTGTGATCTCAGACTTAAGGGTTTGTGACTATGTTTAGCAAAGTTATTAGTGATTTCATATGGTACTTCTTTGTTTTTTCAGTTTTTTTCTTGTAGCTAGTAGGATGAGTAGAACTTTTTATCAGTTTCATACTATTTTTCATAAACATTGTCAATTGCATCAATACTAATTTTAATGGGTGGGAAAGTACATAACATAGCCTTTTGTATTTAGATTTTTAATATTTCAAATATTTTCTCTAATTTGTATTGCCAAGTGACTATTTTAGCCAAGTGACTATTGCATAGAAATTTCACTATCCTTGCATGTGTGACATTTCCCTTTAAATTTGTCTAGTTTGTGTCTCTTTCAAAAAATAAAGCTATTTCAATTTGAAGATCATGTTTCAAATATTTATTTCTTAGGTATAAATATATGAAATATATGGAAGTATATAGAGTGAGCTTTCCTTCTTGAGTGTGTGTTTGTGTGTGTGTCGGGGGAGGGAGGGGTGCTGCCTGTGATGTAAAACTGTAGTTGATTATTTTTGTTGTCAAATTGCAATGTGAGAAATGTCAAATAAAAATAAATTCTCCACATTATGCCCAATAATATTTTTGAACAATATTATTTTAATTACTGTATTATCATTTTGTAAATATGTAATGATGAGAAATTGTCTAAATTGAGTCATCCATAAATTTTCAACCAACTCTCACTTTCATTCTTACTATCCTCTTTCCTTCATTTGATATTCTGGATCTGGTACATTTCCTCTTAAGGATGGGAATAATGAAAAATCTCCAAAGACATTTAGATATGTGAGGACTTGACTGAGGAAATTAGAGAAGAGAGTTATTTCCCTGTGGATAGAAAGGCAGACAGTTTAAATAACCTCATACTTGCATGTGACATCAAAAGAACATTTAAAATACATTGAAAGTATTCATGTATGAATGAATATAATGATACTTCCTACAAAAGATCAAACTTTATAGAGATCACTTTTTAAAAACTGGGTGAATGACAAAACTAGACTATGCAGGTTATTTCAGGTTCATTTCACTTGGCAACCTGGAACAGTGTATATTTTTATCACTTTTGGGAAATTTTATATAACAGGTTTTAAAATGTAAAGACTTTCGTAAGAATACAGTGTTGTACTAGTATTTATAGCCAGATAATGGAGAAGAAATACTAAATTCAGTTATCATGAAAATTTGCTGCAAGGGTAACTTTAAAAATAACACATTCTAACCCTTCTGTAGGCTCCTAAAATTAGCCCACTGCATTTTAGAAATGGAGCAAAGCCCAAGATAAATACAGTGTTGGGATCAAATGATATCATTAACAATGCTTGTGATGAAAGACAAAATTACACTTTGGGCATGAGGACTGAGAGGGGAAACATTGAATTGAGAGAGCTAAATTTAGTGGAGAAAGAAATAGCTAGATTATTAACCTAGAAGAAATGAACACTAAGTATCTTCTTTCCATTCACAATGGAGAAATATGTGGTTTTAAAAAAATGCAACTCAATTGTCTTCTCTCACAAAAACACTTTCCAAAAGTAGAAATTGAAACTGCTTGATGATTTATAATAAAGATGCAAAGACATTAAAAATTAGCATGAAAATGGCTAATATCAATGAGATATGTCCAGAAGGGAGAGTTGACAGCAATCTCAGTATACTGCTGTGCCTTTCTTATTAATTATCATTACTAATATTGGTAGAATGCACCAAGTGTTTACTTTTTTATCAGATAATATGTTAAATCTTTATGTAGTTTATTTCAGTTAATTGAACAAGTGATCTCAATTTATTGTAAAGGCAAGGTAAGTAAAGCTTAAGAAAGGTTGTTTACTTCAAGAAAAACACTGCATTCATAACCAGAAATAATAATCAAGAAAGTAAACACTAAATTCTAGAGTCTAACTGAGCCTGACACTTAACAATCATGCATTTGTAAGCCATGATTTTTTCTAAAGAGTTTTTATGAAAATATCATGTATGATATGAACATTGGAGGAAGTCATATTCAAAGTATACAAGAAGTAGTAAATATTGACTGAAAACTCATTCCTGTGAACAGTACCTTTATTATCTTTGCCAGTTGTCAATATGTGAGCAGGTGGTAAAAGATATTCTAACAGAATTAACAACACCTTGAAAGCAATAGACTTAAAACACTGAGATTATTTTCATAGCTTCTAAAGTTACACTGGAATTCAAAAGACCAAATATAAGGTTACCTGCTACCCTATAGTACAAAGCTTATTCTAATTGAATGTTTCAAAAGGAAACTACAAAAGCATTAACATTATTTTGTATTGCTGGAGATAATAATAAGTTATAATTCCTAGAAGATTTCAAAGATATATATGATGTTATTCAAGTTTTCAGTTTTATAACTGACAAAAGGTGATACATATTTTTAGAAAACAAGAGATTAATAAAAATAATATCACTGACTCACATTTCATAGGACCAATAGTGTTACTCTCTTTGTATATATTACCGTCTATCTTGTCATAGAATGGAAATGACTAACAGTTTTTAATGGCAAGAGTATAAGTGTATGTTGTTCTGTGTTGCTAGTATGCTAACTTTTTTCTTCTCTAATTCACTGTTAACTTACAAAATACTTAATGTCTTCAACTAAATATTACTGTACACATGGGCATTTACTTTTGGAAGAGAACGTTTAGAAAACCATTAGTCTCAATGTGTTTTTATCTATAGCATGTGTGAAGGGTTCAGAAGCCATAACTCCCATAAATACTGGATAGTTCTTGCAGATTCTACAGTTATTGTGAAACAGAAATGCAGACTACAAATCATATATAGTAGTTAATATCTGTGTTCCCTAATCTTACAATGATAGCACATCATTTCATGTCGTGTTTTGATTTTGAGGTGGCATTTAAAATATTTAGATTCCTCATTAAAAGTCTATGTACTTCAGTGAAAAAGTTTAACAACTTTGCAGATGGGCACTGGTGGCTCACGGGTGGCTCAGCTATTCAAGAGGCAGAGATCCTAGGATCATGTTTCAAACACCCTGTAAAAGAAAGTCTGTGAGACTCTTATATCCAATTAAAACAGAAATGGAGCTTTGGCTCATAGTGGTAGAGAGCTAGCCTTAAGCAGAAGAACTCAGAGATAGTCCCCCTCCTCCCAACACCCCCCCTCCCCACTGCAGAGTTCAAGCCCAATAACCATCACCACCACCATCACCACCAACAACAAAGTTTAATAACTTTGCATAGCACATTGGGTAATTGAAGGCAAGGCATGATATGGGATTCAGTAAGAAATAATGTTTAAATTAAAAATGTGTTCAATTATAAATAATATGTTATAAAAAACGAGATTTAAGAAATAATATGTGGATCGAACAGGGAGATTTAACATCCTACACATCTGAAAGATTATTGAAACCCTGACATCAAATAAGATCTCTCAAAAATAAGTATGGAAGAAGAAATTAAAAGGATAGAAAATTCACTAGGTAGAACATCAAATTCAATGGTAATAAAGGAATTAGAAGATATGGCAGATAATTCGAGTGAGGTTTCTAGATGCTGTCAAATATAGAGAACCAGCAAGTTTTTTTAAAATTAGGTTGACTAATTTAACTGATTTATAAGATTTTTTTTTTTTTGAGTACAGTCATGGGGTCTGAACTCTGGGTCTGGGCGCTTTGAACCACAGCGCCACTTCTGGCTATTTTTTTTTTTAACTTTTTGCTTATATGGTGCTGAGGAATCAAATCCAGGGCCTCATGCATGCAAGGCAAGCAGTCTAACACTGAGCCACCTTCCCAGCCTTGATTTTTTTCTTTTGAAAACAGATTTGGCTGAAGGTAAGAGAGTTCCAGGAAGGCTGGCTGCATAAGTCTCAATAATACAATGAAACTAAAACCATTATGATACCTGTGAATATAACGGATTTTATACTGAATAAATTCCAGAGGAAGCCAGACACTGATGGCTCAGGCCTGTAATCCTAGTTTATCAAGAGGCTGAAATCTGAGGATCTGGGTTTAAAGCCAGCCCAGGACAGAAAGTCCGTGAGACTCTTATCTCCAATGAACCACTCAGAACACTGGAATTGGTGCAGTGGCTCAAATGGTAAAGTGCTAGCCTTGAGCTGAATTACTGAGGGACAGTGTTCAGGACCAGAGTTCAAACCCCATGACTGAAAAAAAAAAATCCAGAGGAAATATACCTATTTAGGAAATAGACCACTCAGGACAAATTAACTGGATATAGATTTTTCCACTTTAATTTTCCAATAAGGGTTTTGATTGAGGGTAAATAATAATGTTTGACCCAGGCAGAGCACCCTGCTAACAGAGATTTGTCATTTAATATTTTACTAGTTATATGGGGCTGGAGTAACAAGATTGATGGCTTGGCAATTATGAAACCTGTATGCTTTTCTGTACAAGATATTACTGGTTTCTGATGGCATAGGAGATCAAGAGCTGGTTTGAAAGCTTCTCTAGTGTACCATGTCATCTTCCAGTGTTCCGGGATTTAGGTTACAAGAAACTTTTAAGGACAAGGACATGCAGATGAAATAGGCAGGCATTGAAAGTCACAGGAGGAGATTCTAATTGATCATGATGATTTATATTCACTTGCTCCTTTTCCACCTAAAATCTCCAACAGCTAAGGACTTAGAATTCAAATTGGAGCCTCTTGAGTCAAACAAGAACCTGCAGAGATTTCAGCATTTGCACACAACTGAAATGATGAACCTTGACATGTGTGACCAATTTCTTTCTCATGGTGTTTGCAAGCTTTGAAGTTGAATGGAGCACGAAGCTAGATCGCTAATCCTAAAATCTCTGAAGAGGAGAAATGAATTTGCTTCAGTCATTCGGGGCTAAGTAGAAAATGTCTTGGGCTGTGCAGTGAAACCTTGCAGAAAAACACTGTTGAAGTTGAGAACCAGAGAGAATAAATCCGCCTAAGCAATATCCCATTCAGGATCCCTCAGGTCACTTCCTAATTGTCATTAGAGGAATTAGAGATGATATCTCTCCTTACCATAGGAGAAAAGGAATTTTTTGAAAGCAGCATCATTTAAATGTGGCACCTATTCGTGTATATGTATGCATAGTATGTATGTGTATGTGTCTGTTATTACTGAATACCCCATAGCTTGTACAAGCTAGGCAAGCATTCTTCCAGTTCAGCTATGACCTCTGATGTCTGTTTGCATTTTATTTTTGACACCGAGTCTCGCTATCTTTACTTGGACTGGCCACAACCTCATGGCCTCAAAGTTCTCTCTCTCCCTCTCTCTCTTCTCTTTCTCTCTTTCTCTCTCTCTCTCTCTGTCTCTCTCTCTCTTTCTCTCTCTCTTTCTATTTCTCTCTATCCCTTCTCTTTCTCTCTCTCCCTCTCTCTTTACTCTTTCTCTCCTATCTTTTCAACCCCACCTCCTTGCCCCGTGGCATGACGTAAGCTACCTCCATTGTATTAGGCTCTTGTGGCAATCAAACTTCAGGTCACTACAGACCCACAGCTATGGAGTCAGCAAATCATGGGCTCCAACCTCTGAAATCATGAGCCAAAATTAATCTTTCTCTTTTTTTTTTTTTGGTTGTGGGGCCTGGACTCTGGGCCTGGTTGCTGCCCTCAGCTCTTCAGCTCAAGGCTAACACTCTACTGGGCCTCATGCATGTAAGGCAAGCACTCTACCACTAGAGATTGTCTCATACCATGAAAAGAAAAAAAAATCTGTAATCTTTATTTTAAACACAGACCAATGTATATATTCTTTCATAGTGACAATCATTTGTAATGAGTTTCCAGTGTTTTGACTATAGGACCTGAAGATTTTGTAGTATCAATGGTATTTCTTGGATGGCATAAACTATAGTCATTTATTATTCATGGTTTTGGAGCTGATGAATCAACAGTGAAGTTGCTGTCTGAATTCCTTCTTAGTAAGTTACTCCTTCATTGTGTGTAGATAATCACTTTCTTATTGCATTATCACATTTAGAAAGGTCTCGTGTCTTGTTCTTTGGCAATAGAGCATTAATAGCATTGTTAGGGTTTAAGTGTCATGCCTTCCCCTTCCATCTACCTTACCTCTTAATACCAACATATTGTAATATTAACCTTCAGAATATGAATGGAGATGAACTTAATGATTCAAGAACTCAAAAGTTGTGGCTGGGAAGGTGGCTCAGTGGTAGAGCACTTTCTTTGTATGCATGAGGCCCTGGGTTCAATTCCCCAGCAGCACATAAGCAAAAAGAAAAAAAAGCTGGAAGTGGCACTGTGGCTCAAGTGGAAGAGCGCTAGCCTTGAGCTGAAGAGCTGAGGGACAGTGCCCAGGCCCAGAGTTCAGGCCCCACTACTGGAACCCCCCCCCCCAATAAAAAAGAACTCAAAAGTTGTAGGGAGCTCTTGCCCTTGTGGTTCTGAGTAGCCTTTCCAGAAACTACATGATCTGTGTTTCTAATCTTAGTTTCTTTTTTCTTCTTTCTTTACAAATTTCACAAGGCTAAAGTATACCATTCCTTAACTACAAAGCAAGGCATATATGTAGTTTTTAATGCAATACAAAAAGTATGCAGTTGGAAAATGAAATACAGAAATTAAATTATAAAAAATTTTACTAGGTGGACCTGTTGCAACAATGAGAAGTACAAGCTGTCATGTCGAAAACGAACTTTACAATTTGGGGTCGGGGGAGGATTGGGTGGGGGAGGAGGGAGGATGGGAAGGGATGGGAAGGGAAAACAAAGGAGGAGGCTACAACGCTTGATAGGAAATGTACTCACTATCTTGCCCATGTAATTGTAACCCTTCTGTACAGTATTTTCACAATAAAAAAATAAAAATTAAAAAAATTAAATTAAAAAAAAAGTAACATCAACTAGGCTCCAATGGCTTCCACTTCAAAGTCTGCTCAAGAAATAAAGTCCATGAGATTCTTGTCTCCAAATAACTGCTAAATGGTGATAGAATTAGCCTTGAGCAAAAAAGCTCTAAGATGGCACCTAGGTCCTGAGTTCCAAGCCAAGGAACAGCATGCATGCACACACACACACACACACACACACACACACACACACTCACACACTCACACACACAATAACATAAAAATCTGTAAAAATATTACTATAAAATAATTTGGGTATATAAAAATAATGAAGGGCTGGGAAGGTGGCTCAGTGGTAGAGTGCTTGTCTTGCATGCATGAGACCTTGGGTTTGATTCCTCAGCACCACATAAGCAGAAAAAGCCAGAAGTTGCACCATGTTTCAAGTGGTTGGGTGCTAGCCTTAAGCTGAAGAGCTGAGGGACAGTGCCCAGGCCCAGAGTTCGGGTCTCATGACCGACAAAAAAAAAAAAAAAAAGATGAAAATGGAATACATAGCTCAATTATAGGAAAGAAGAAAAGT
The DNA here is from genome assembly GCF_019054845.1 of Dipodomys spectabilis. Lineage (NCBI taxonomy): Eukaryota > Metazoa > Chordata > Mammalia > Rodentia > Heteromyidae > Dipodomys > Dipodomys spectabilis. The sequence goes on from NW_024870752.1 coordinate 3,347,235, forward strand.
TGTCTTTGTGATGATATGCTAAATATAGAAATTGATTAATGATGAAATCTACTCAAAAGTTTAACATACTTTCTTTATCTTTTTATACCATGTTTCATATTAATCTTTTCTTGTATTTATTAAATTATTATTGAAATTTTTAGGTACGTTGAATTTATTTTCATGTTTATAGACATTTATCATGGATATTAATTTGGCTTTAATCTAATACAGATAACATGCAGCCAAATAATGAATCACATTTTTGTTCAGTAAATATATAAAACTAAAAATATATTAGTTATCTCTATAACAGAGATAAGCTTGAAATAGGTTTTATTATTTGGGTTAATCGATGAAAGTTATGCCTCTTTAATTTATGATTGCTAGTACTCATCAGGATCTTGATTTTTGAGTAGAAATACCTTGATAATTTTCTACTTATTAAGCATTTGATGGAAAGTATTGCATATTGATAATACAAGAATTTATTTTTATTCCTTGGAAATTTAAAATTGATAATGAGTAGCAGTATTTATATGGAATATTTTTAAATAAAATATTTGATGAGCATGTAGCAAATATCTACAGTATCATACAAATTATTTGTATCTGTCACATATATAATAAGATTATGAAGTTTACAATAAATAGATGTTATTATTTCACCACAATTATTTCATAACAAGTCAGAAAGAAGTTAGATAGGCCATGTTCCAGTGAACCATATAATGAACCCTATCTATTCAGGATGCTGAGACATAAAATTACTGGTTTTATGCCAGCCAAGATAGAATTGAAGATGGAGTCTCATAGTCTCATGGACTCATGAGACTTACTCTCTAATTACTCATCAAAATTCTTGACTGCAGGCATGACTCAAGTGTTATAACAACAGCTGTGAGCAAGAAATTTGAGTGTGGGAGGACCTGAATTAAAACCATGACACTGGCACAAAATTAGAAAAGGTGATATAACCATTTTATACCCATAAAAGCAAGTAGTAAGAGAGATTAACTAACTTCGTTGAGGTCAAGTAGATGATGAACTGCTGGAATTTAACCCCGGATCACAGTATTTGCACACATGATAAAAACAACATACTTCTCTTGGAGAGATTTTAGTTTTATTATTCAAATGAAAAGAACTGGTTTTTTTTCTCATATCCTTAAAATATGTCTGTTGCTGTAAAAGATTCCCATCTTGTAAACAATTAAATAATACATCTAAACCCTCTTTTTAGTGGATGATCAAAACAATGTGGGGATTTAAAAAAATGTCATTAAAAAGCCAATAGTCCATTCAGTTGTGTTTCTCCAGTATTAATCACTAAGGGACCTGCTCAGAAGAGAAAATCTATGTGAATTGTCAGTATGATCTGATTTTCTTTCCTTTATGCCTAGGGCATCACTAATTCTAGCAATGACAAAGGCCTTGCTCCCCACAGACAAGTCTTCATGGCTGAACAACTAGTGTAGGCAATTCTGTGTGATATTCCGTTAATGACAGTAAGAATGACAAAACCAGAGAGCCAGAGGGAGTAACAGAAGTCAGTGGTCCACTAAGATTTTGAAGCAGGAAGTTAAAAAGAAATGAAGAGAGGATATAAAGAAAAAGAAAAGGAAAAAAATATCAGTGTACAGTGGATTAGGGCAAGAAATGGTTAACACAAAAGTCACATAAAATTCCCTTACCCTGGTTCATACTTACTGCAAAATTCAAACCCAGTAACCTGATTAAGGACATGTACTCTACAGCAGTGATTTCATAGTAGGTTGCCTCAAGTCAATGCTAATAAATGCTAATGCCTAGGCGCTAGCATTCTACATTCAGATTCAGTCTAATTCACCATGAGGCAGAAAACATAAAGTCCATTTTCTGATTCTAATTAGAAAGTCAATCCATTAAAATAAATTTAATTTTTACTAGTGTAGAGAATTTTATCTTAGTGTTTCAAAGTTTTGGGAAATCAAATATTTAATATGATAAGGTATTGTGTTTCACAGGCTGTCATCGAGAGCTATATCTAAGTTATATTATGGAAGAAGAACACATTAGAGGTAGTATTTGCTGGTGAAGTTATGTCTTACTGCTCATTAATTTAATCCCAGGCAACTTTTAATTTAATTTACTTAAGTTGTATTCATCAGACATAACAAATACTTGAATAATATAGATTGACTTGTACTAACTTCTCACTTTTTTTGGGAGGGTGGGGTAGGAGTTGAATCTGAGGCCTACTAGTACTTTCACTCTTACTCCACCCCAACCTATGTTAAGATAAATTTTCCTAACATTGCACATGCTAGCCTTGAACAGACAGCCTGTGTCTAAGTAACTGGCGTTTTACAGGCTTGCCTCATTGTGCACAGCTAATTCTCCCTTTGCTACTTTGTTCCATTTTTTAAATTTATATTATAATTAAATGTGTTTGGATAAGTAAAGTGTATGAAATAACCCAGAAACAAAACACTTACATAAACCAAATATGGTAATCCTATTACTTTTTGCCAGTGATGGAATTAAAGTTGCTGAACTCTTCTGGTCCAGTGGAATAAAGGGCAAAATTTCCCAAGGATTCTTATGTGATTCTTTTTTTTTCATATTAGAAAGGTAAGCTTCCATAAAGGTCTCTCTTGCTGCTAGTCAAGGTTGTTTGGTGAATTTTATGCTGCCAGTGATTATATAAATTTAAAAAGGGCGTGGTAATTCCAGTAAGACAAGAAAGAAATCAAATTCAATGAGCCACTGTCCATACTGTCCATTCTTATGCCCTTCTGGTCTATGCCTTTGTCCTACTTAATTTATCTCTGAACTTTTATAACCCTCAGATTACACACAGCACACATTCATTGTTTCCCTAATTTCCTGAAAGGTCACACTTTATCACAGTTGTTAGATTCATGTGTACCTTTTCCTTCCTAAAAAGTTGTATTTCATGTAATTTTTTATCCAAGTTTTGAAGCTCTAAGCTACTGTGAAGTTAATTCCTGGACCACATGAGTTCCTTGTCTTTGTTTTAGCATTGCAGATTATTCTACTCACCCTCCAGCACATTTACCCCAAGGGTTGCGATACTTCCAACCGATGCTTTCAGTAAGAGTTATTTAAATTTAAATTTCCTCACAGAGTATAGACTTAAAAAAAATTCTGAATCCTAGTGTTTTCCATATGTGCTGATTAAAAAGAGCAGCAGACCAAGGTGAGTTTATTAAAAAACAGCAAGAATCATAGCATGGAAGAAAAGGGCCAACAGTAGGCAACACTACAAAATTAAAATTACAACTTAACCAAGCTGTGCTGTCAAAATCCACTGATTTCTGTCTCTTAACTCCAGTGTGAAGAAGTCAGGAGGCTGAGATGAAAAATATCATTTCTGGGGTCTGGAGACCAAAAGAGGCAAAGTAATTCCTGGCTGGAGGAAATTAGTTAGGTTCAGCAGGGTCTGCATGCAAGCTCCAGGAAAGGCAAGGGAGAGAAACACCACAGGGCTGATTAAGAATATCCATCACTCCTGTGTTCACACTGAGCTCACTGTCCTGGGAGGACCACACGTGCACAATTAGTCAAATTCTAGTCAGCAATGCAGCCAGCAGAACAACATAACTAGCTTTGGAAACAATCTGCATCCAAGCCTTAAAGGCCATGAGGCCTTATCAGAGATAATTTATTCTATGGCTTCAGTTGCATTGTACATGAAAAGAAAGGAGGACTTACCAAATAGAGCTAAAGATAGGACTAAATGCAATGACACATGTGAACAACAAAATGGGTTTCTTGACCCATAATCAGTATGCAATAAATACTGTACATTTCAAGTACAATTGAACATAAAACACACACATTTCACTAACCTATATATTAAGAAACAGGATGGCTATTTAGGTATTATGGATTGTTAAATAATAAGTAACAAGGTATTAAAACAGTGATGAAAACTTGCTTAGCTAAGTAGTGAGAAAGACTTAAGCAGAAAAGAAATATATATATATATATGTATATATATATATATATATTGCTAAATAAAAGTATTAGTGCACACTTTGGAAATTACAGTTAAAAAGCTGCTAGTATCTTTCTATCTGCATCAGAATTTTACAAATCTTTCTTTTTATGATAAAACCACATGCATACATTGCTCCCAAATCAGTGTTTTATCCTTCCCACAAAATGTTTATCAATGGTGTTTATCAGTTCTAGCCACAGGGCCACATCTATGCAGTGAAATGCACTGTTCATGTCAGAGATGTTACTAAATATTCCACAATGTGTAAGACAATTTTCACAGTTTCCCCAAAAGCTTTAAAGTTATCCATTTTGTATCCAAATAGTATTTCTGAAAAAATGCATGTGTATGTATGAATGTGTCTGTTTAGGGATGTGTGTGTGTATATGTGTGCATTGTGCTATGTACAAAAATAAAGGTATATCACGAAATATAAACACCCAACAGACAAGCAATGGAAAGGGGGAGAGAAAATAGGCCTTCTTAATCACTAATTATCATTTAGAGTGCAAGCTTATTATTTATGTTGAAGAATTTGTTGTATTTAAGGTTGATAATTAAGACTAAAATTCTACGTTTAAAGCTACTGTGACAAAGCATATTCATGGATATGCACAAAAATATTAGCATCAGCATTAACTATTTTTCATCTCACTGGGGTCATGATAGATATATTCTACTTAACAGACATTGTATGATGTAAGGTAATGTAATTTTTTATTTTACACTGTAGATCAAAAGCAGTTTTCTCAAGTTGTACATGTTTTCACAGACTTAGAGATTCCTGGTGAGATAAGGATGTATTTATGAACATTCTAGCATCTAGCCACTTTTAAGTTTGTAAGGCAAATATCACAACCATAATTTTAAATATGACAAAACTTCTTTCTGTGGAAATGAAAAAAAGATTGTGTGGTAACTCATTAAACCTTACCTGGTGACTGTGTTTGCAATGAAGTTAATTCTAAAAGAGAATAGATCTTTTCTTTGTTGGCTGTACAGGCTCTGACTCAGAAACAAAATAAATCACCAGTGGTAATATAATTTTGACTTTAAAAATTATATTTTTAACACAGGTGTTTTGAAAAGGTACAAAGGTTGAGAGTACATATACTTTACAGTGAGACACAGCCTTACTATCTCAAGCAGCTTGAACTGGAAGGGAAGAATATCTGCATCTGAACTCTCCATATTCTATTCTTCTTGAATGATACAATAACACTTAAAGGTCCAGAACTGGTAATCAGTGCCTCGTGATCTTCCAGCGTTGCAGTTGCAAAGTTTGTGGGAAACTGGATATATAAAAATCAGATGCAGCTGCAATGCTTGGTAAGAAATGTACGCATTATCCTGCCCATGTAATTGTAACCCCTCTGTCCAGTATGTTCACAAATAAAATTAAATTAAATTAAAAAAAAATCAGATGCAGGTCTTTCTTTCCTATAAGTTGTCAAAAAGATTGTTAACCAATAATAATCTTTTTTAATAAGTTTTTTATTCTGAAAATACTGTACAATCACGTGAGCACGGTAATGAGTACATTTCTTATCAAACATTGTTGCCTCCTCCTTTGTTTTTCCCCTACTATCCCTTCCCTCCCATCTCCACAACTACATTCCCCCCTTCCTGAACTTTCTCCCCCCCTTCACCCCGGCCTAAATTGTAAAGTTCTTTTTTCAGCATAGCATCTTGTACATCTTATTGTTGCAATGGGTCAACTTGAATCCCTATTTGATGTTGGTATAATTTGGAGAGTGGAAGGAAAAAAAAAAAAACAATAACAATCTTTGTTGGAGCTGATAGTAGCAAAGTCAACTGTGTCAGAGGCATGAAAACCTCCACAGATGTGCAAGACATTTTGTCAAAAAACAAACTTTAAAACTTTGGCGAGGGGGGGGGGGCCGCAGAGATGGGGAGGAGAGATAGGAAGAGACAGTAAGGGGAAACAAAGGAGGAGGCAACAATGCTTGATAAGAAATATACTAATTACCTTGCTCATGTAATTGTAATCCCTCGGTATGGTATTTTCACAATTAAAAAAAAAACCCTCCACAATTCCCTACCAAATTAAGTATTCATTAACTCAGACTACCAAACTACCATTGCTACTATACTGAACAGAGATGCTATAGAGATCTTTAAAGGAAAACAGATATCTCATGAGTGGCAACATAGAAAACATTTAATGTTTTCCCTAGATATTTTAATAGTACTTTACTCTATATACTTTCCGTAAAAAGTACGAGAAAACAAATATTCTTAGCAGAAATGAAAGTATAAACTTCTGCCTTCAATTTAGTTAAAATTGTGTTTAATGTGAACACTCACAAATATGTTGTAAGGATGCCTATCTTGCTGTTTTATCTGACAATATTAAAATTATTAAACACTTCTGTGTATCAAATACAATTATAAACTTTTCCTCTCTTTTGTTGTTTGGCTCTAGTAGTAGGCAAAATATTAGTCATCAAAAACACTAATTTTTGAAACCTCTGAAAATGCTATGCAGGGTAATTTAGATACCAAATAGAATTATGATTCAGACTAAATGTCCTTGAGATTAGAAGGTTTACTTATATTATCTAACATAATATAATTATATATAATCACAAGGGCCCTTAATATGTAAGAGAACAATAGAGAAGTATGATAGTGATCTAAACATGTTTGGTGGATATGTCTAAGCATTCAAGAGGCAGAGGCTCAGGAGTTCTAGGGCACATAGGTTGCATTTTGAGTTCAAGGTTGGTGCTACATAGAATGATCCTGTTTCAGAATAGAAAGAAATATGAAGGAGAAGCGAAAGAAGGGAGAAGAGGAAGAGGAAGAGAGGTGGGGGGAAGAGAAGGAAGAAAGGGAAGAGGAGGAAGAACATAATGAGAAGTGAGGTCAGAAGGAACCATCCTCTACTTTGAAAATGGGCCGACTGACAGGAGTAGCAACTAGCTAGAAAAATAAGAGATCATATGAAAATAAATCTCCTGTATAGCATCTAAGAAACAGCACGGCCCTGCTGACTTCTTGCTTTAAGGGGTAAAACACATTCCATACATTTGCTCTCCAGAACTTGAGGTAATACATTTAAGTTATTTTAAACCAATAAATTTATTTTGTTACAGTTATATACTAGTTATTGCAAATAAGGGAAACCATGAGACCTATGTTTCTTTGGGCCTGGCTTACTTAATATAATTTTTTCCAAGTCTTTCCATTTCCTAAAAAATGGGGCAATGTCATTCTTTCTGATGGAGGCATAGAATTCCATTGTGTTTATATATATATATATATATATATATATATATATATGTATGATATATATATGTGATATATATATATATATATATATATATATATCACATACGTTTTCTTGATCCAAGGGGCATCTGGGTTGGTTCCATATCTTAGTAATGGTAAATAATGCTACAATAAACATAGTTGTGTTAGTAGCTATAGTCTGGTCTTGTTTGTGATTATTTGGGTAAATGCCCAAAAGTGGGATTGCTGGGTCATAGGGGAGCTCTATGTGGAGTCTTTTGAGGAACTTCCATACTGCTTTCCAAAGTGGTTGAACAAGTTTACATTCCCACCAACAATGCAGTAGGGTTCCCATTTGTCCACATCCTTTCCAGCATCTGTGGTTATTAGAGTTCTTGATTCTAGCCATTCTAACTGAGGTGAGGTGGTATCTCAATGTTGTTTTGATTTTCATTTCTTTTATGGCTAGAGAAGTTGAACATTTTTTCATGTGTTTATTGGCCATTCTTATTTCCTCTTCAGAAAAGTTTCTTTTTAAGTCTTTAGCCCACTCATGTTACGCAAAATGAACCCCAAGATAAGGACACAGTGTTTTTTCTTTCTTGCTTGCTACTGTTTCTAATGTATTTATAAGGTACCATGTGATATTTTTGTTGTTTTATATGTCCCTCCCCCACAGCATAACCCCTGTTTTCACTGTATTTGATGTTGGTATAATTTGGGGAGGGGAAAAACAAATTGTTTAAACAGGGATACGGGTTGACCCGTTACAACAATGAGATGTACAAAGTGCTATGTCGAAAAATGAACTTTACAATTTAGGTGGAGGGGGGGTAGTTGTGGAAATGGGAGGGAAGGGATAGTAGGGAAAAAACAAAGGAGGAGACAACAATGCTTGATAAGAAATATACTTATTACCTTGCTCATGTAATTGTAACCCCTACTCTGCACAGTATTCTCACAATAAAAAAACTCGTTAAAAATTTATTTTGTTACAGTATCAATAGCAAATTGACACAGTATTTAATACATCTTCAATTTATTTTGTATCTATTTTGTGCTCATCTTCATTAAAAGTTACCATTAATTTGTTGTACAGAGAGTTTCAATTTAACAGGTTACATTTATGAGTACAATGAATCTTATTCACTGTTACCCATATTTCATTCTTCTACCATCTGTTCAAACCCTACCTATTCCCTCAAATTCTATTTTCACAAATGTACATAGATATTATGATTCTTGCTATCTAATATTCTATTGGTCTCTTGTATCTTCATGTTTCAAGTAAAACACAACTCAAGTTTACTTTGGCAGGATGTCAGAAAAGATAAGCAAGGTCATGGGCCTTAGAGCCTCCTGGGATCCTAGACTCAAACACCACGTTGTTATTCTCTCCATCTCTAGTCTCCATTTCCCCATGAATTGTCCTTCTGGAAAAGACAGACACAAACCATCTTATTTCTATTTTGTCCTTACTGTAGTATTTCCAACTGAAAAGACAAAATCAAAACATAAAACAACACTAGAAAGAACAGAACTTAATAATAATTAAATTCCCGGGACTAACTGTTTATATTGTGTATCAAACTTCAGTTTTTCCAACTGGAAAGTAGAAATGGATCAAATGGAAGTAAGTTGATATGTCACAAAGAGAAGTGGTGCTTTGCGGATAAAAGAAGAATGTATAATACTGTTTCATAAATTTGCACTGTACAAGATGATAAATATACCGGTAATGTCAACCAATTTGTATCACTGATTGGGAAAAAGAAGTGATTATAAAAACCATTGAAAACAAGAACTATACATAACAGTTCCAGATATTCTAATTGTGTATAGACATTGATTTAGGTGTTGAAGGAAATAGAAGTAATTGGAAAGTCAAGATTTAATACTTTGGGCTTCAGGCTATATGGGTTTTGTGTTTGAAATATAAGTATATAATGAATTGCTAGTGTTTTGGAAATGTTAAGTTAACATCAGGTTTAGGTAATGATTACATGAATTATTTCAGAAATGTAAAAGCAATTTAGGCAATCTAATGTGCTCCTTCTCAGTTCTTTACCAAAATGAGTTTCATTAGATTGCAGCATGATTAGTTCCAGGTTATCTTTATTTTTATTATATATAATAGTTTTATGTCTGGGTTGCTCTAAGAGTAGACTTGTACATTTAAAAGTATTGTTTTCCAAGACATTATTTTGAAGCCTGCCTCTCTAGCAACTGTTCTCTTTATCTGTCAAACAGCTCCCTGGGTAATATGACTTTTCAGTGTTTGAAGATTTATTCTGAAGACAGGTTAAAAAAAGAGAATCTTTGTGAATTTTGATGAATTTTCTAAGGTGTTTTTTTTTTGGCTAGCCTATTTTAGCTTCTTCAACTTTGCACCACAAAGAATGACAGACTTTTCTTTCAATGGCATTGAATATCTGCTCTCTATACAATCACCATTTTGTTAAGACCCTCATGAAAACGATAACTTGCAAGGCCTGTTTCAAGATACAGAAAAAGGTACATGGGTGGGGATGGATAGAGAAAACATCAGATAAGTGAAATAAGCCATACTTGTAATGAAAAAAGACACCAGTTTTCCATCATGTGTGGATGTTTCACTCAAAACATAAATATATAATGAGGATTATTAGTGAGTTGACATTTCTGGGGTAGGGTGCAAGCATCGATGGGAGGAGGCAGTAAATGAGTGGAGAGAGCATGAATGTACTTAATGTATTTTATACACATTTGTACAAATTGATCAAGGCAGTATGACAAGGCTGGTGTGGGATGGGAAGAGAAAGGAGAATGATAGAGGGGTATCATGATCATGAAGCATGATATATATAAATTAAGTTTTAAAAATGAAAGCCTGTTTTACATCTAATGTCAGGCTTTTAAAACTCTGGAAAGGGTTACTTCTTCAGATAGAAAGTAACAAGTTAAGAGTCCGGCTCACGCCTGTAATCTTAGCTACTCAGGAGGCTGAGATCTGAGGGTCGCGGTTCAAAGCCAGCCCAGGCAGGAAAATCCATGAGACTTTTATCTCCAATAAACCACTAGAAAACCGGAAGTGGCGCTATGGCTCAAGCAATAGAGCGCTCGCCTTGAGCTGAAGAGCTAAGGGACAGCGCCCAAGCCCAGAGTTCAAGCCCCACGACCGACCAAAAAAAAAAAAAAAGAAAAAAGAAAATAACAAGTTAAGATATAAAGTAGCATATCATAGTAAGAAGTAGCACTATATATAGTACTATGTAAAGTACTATATACTACCAAGTAGTGAAGAAATTTCAAATTTATTTACATAGAGTTTCTGTTGAGAAGCAAAAGCCACAAGTTCTCAATGCACATCATTTTATGGGAGCAATTATTTTATGGAAATAATTATATAATCATGTTCATTTTCAGGAATAAATGCATACTTTCTTATTAATAGAATTTAATTAATTTAAAAAATTAATTTATTAATAGAATTTACGTTTGATTTATAATTTTACACAGATGCCCTTAAGTACACGAACTATTAGAATTTTAATTTAATATTTTATTTTTTATAAGATAAATAGTAAAATACATTTTTAATTACAATAAAACAGTGTCACCTTGACAAAAGCGTATTTCCTAGTAATAAATTCCCATTGAACCTGTAAACTTTGGAATCCTTTTGAAAAGAAATGTAGACAAAAGAGGGTAGAGAATGTAGTAATAAATTCAATGTGTATCTTACACAATTAAGAAAGAAATGAGGGAAGAATGGTGAGAATTTTGAAGAGGATGACATTGGTCAAGACTCATTGCATTTATAAATTGCTTTGTTGAATACCAACAGCTTGGTCACAAGTACATATTGAAAGAAAAAGATTAAAAATAAAAATATTTAATATCAATCCATTGTTAAATTTAAATATCATATATTTTATGAGAGTTCCAAGACATTAATAGCTCTGTAATAAGTAAAGGGTATTGCTTTGTTGAGATTGTAAAGGAATGTATACCAACTATGATGAAGGACAGCTCTAACAAAGGCATATTATTTCACCTGATGGGCAAATAAGAGAAATTTATTCAGAATTAAATGGGGTCTTTTGCACAGATGGTGTGCCAAGTTGGCACACATCTGCTGAGTATGCACTGTGATAATCATACTTGGGACCATAGACATGGCTAAATGAACACTGCTTTTGAGAAGTTAAATAGTAGGGCAGTGAGTAAAAGTAGGATTTAAATTATCTTACAGGAAAACTGAGTTCTCTGAAGCAGAAGGCTGATTTGTTACTCTTCTCATGAAAATGTCAAATTGAAAACCAGAAGTTATCTTTTCTTGAGATTAAAAGCAAATCATAGCAAACAATCCAGTGATGTAGACAGATTTTATTTTCTTAAGCAAGTGTTACCAAGGTCTGATTACAAATAGAACAATGTTAGCATTTCTTGCAGGCTTATTAGAAATCTAAGTTCTCTAGAACTTTCACAGAAATTAAAAACTACGGAGTTTCAACCAGTTGTTTAAGGATACAGGTGGACCTGTTGCAACAATGAGAAGTACAAGTTGTCATGTCCAAAACGAGCTTTACAACGTCGGTGCGGGGGGAGGGGGGAGAAGGGGGGGAAGGAGAAGGATTGGGATTGGGGGGAGGGGGGAGGCTGGGAAGGGATGTGAAGGGTAAACCAAAGGAGGAGGCTGCAATGCTTGGTAAGAAATGTACACATTATCCTGCCCATGTAATTGTAACCCCTCTGTACAGTATGTTCACAAATAAAATAAAATTTAAAAAAAAAAAAAGAAAAGGAAAAAAAAAACTACAGAGTTTCAGAAAGCATTTACAAAGAGCTCCATATAAAACAATGTACAGTTCAAGTAGCATGCATTCTTTTATTATGATTATGATTATTTTTAGTTGTATGTAGATATTGACATTTAGCAAAGCAATTTATATATACAACATGTATTGATCAACATTACTTCTTTCAAAATTTTCACCTAGTCCTCCCCTCCTTACTCTTTCCTTCGTTCTTCTTAATTTTGTAGGCTATATATTGAATCATTGGTTGCATTTCCCTTTCACCTACTCATCCCCCTCTCATGCTTCTCCTCTTTGTCCAGATCTTTCTCGTTGACCCCCCTCCCCACTCCGTTCCAGTACCTATTTCCTAATGTTTTATTTTGCTAAACTCTGATTTGAGCTTTCTAAGGAATCACACTATTTGAGATATCCTCTGAATCTACTACATTTCAGTTAATACATTTGTATACACTTGCATACCACTCAATATATTTACTTATATGTTCATAAGTTAAATCTAGCTTTCATATATTAGAGAACATGTTCATCCTTTGTCTCAATTCCACTCCTTGGCATCTACCCAGAAGATTACAAACCAGGATACAGTAAAGCCACCAGTACAACCATGTTTAGTGTAGCACTATTCATCATAGCCAAGTTATAGAATCAGCCCCTTAATGAATGAATAGGTCAAGAAAACGTGGTATATATACATAATAGAATTTTAATCATTCATTAGAAAGAATATTATTTGTAAAGAAACTGAAAGACTTTGAAACAGCCATGTTAAGAGAAGCACTGTTTCTAAGGAAGAATCTTAAAACTACTGTGTTATCTGGTGAGCTTACCCTGAAGAACAATATGTTTATTGATCATGATGACTGTTTATTAGGAACATATTTATTCATAAAAGACTGGGATATTCATTCTAAATTCTTTCATCTTGTAAAGTCAAACTATCAGCCTCTGGTCACAAAGGAATTTTACTGAGGTAAAGAAAAATATAAGTAATAGTAAAAGTTTACCTCTGGAAAGGACCAGTAATTCAATATACTCTTCCTGCACTTGCTTCTTGAAATGTTGAAGGAAAAGTCAAATCGTCAGAATTTTTTTTTTTATTATACCTTTGTGGTCCTCTTCTTTTTTTATCGTCAGAATTGTTAATTGGAATAATTTGTATGTGGCACTCTCACTAGTGAGGTGAGGGCAAAGTAGAAGCGTACAGGGAGCTGTCTATCTTTACAAGTAGTAAGCAAGCAGATACTATAGTTCTGGAAATTTTCTGAGATTTATGAGGTTTTCAAAAGCCAAAAGATTAAAAAAATGTTATTCAAATTACATTGGCCTTTCCTTGTTCTGTTTGTTGAAAAAAATAATGAATCTTACAGTGAGAGAGCAAATAGGGTACCTTTGCTAAATAAGCCAATAATATTCCAGGCAATGGTATACAAAAGGATATGGGAAAATCATACTTATCATAGAAGTCTATAAAGATACTATAAGCAATGATAGGGATTGAAAAACAATTTTCTATGTTTAGTTCAACTCTTGTTTTGTCTGTCCTTACACAGCTTTCCCAGCCTTGAGTGTTTAGATATCCTGTATTAAATCACACTGGCCTAATACATTAATATTGTGATATTAGAGTGGGGGGAGGGAGGGCCAGCTGCTCCAGAGCTCCAAAGCTGATGCATAAGAGCTGAACTATAGGAGAAAATTCATGATAGATACGCAGGAGCTTGTCACCCTAGTAAATCATCTAGTATTTTAAAGATCTAAGAATTTAAAGATTGCTGAATCTCCTTCCTGAATGGAGGATAAGGTGAATTACATGGTATTGCAAAGAAATAACCATAATACTTGGTAGGGCTTTGTGGATTGTAGTGACAATGTGCACTTCCCAGTTTCTAACATGTTTGCTGGGCAAACGTTTAAAGAAATACATGGGCAAACTCATTAAATTTTCTGAGACCTAGGGGAAAAGAAATACCTTTAGAATTGGGACTGTGTAATTATCTGCAGCATATAAAGTTATTGTAACGTGTTCCATAAATTATCACATGTAGACCCAGGGTTGTTTAATGTTTTCCTGGCTAGAATCGTGCATGTTGCCTGTGAAGAGCACTAAAGGAATCGCAACACAGACACTAGTCATGTCAATCTGCTAGTCTATCGTTTGAGAGAAAGTAAATGGCTTGAAAGAATAATAGAATGTTAAAAAAATCATTGTTACTGTATTGTTCTGGAATCAGTATCCAGTGGCTCTAAGTAGTCATAATATGAGTAAATTTGTACCAGCGGATGATATATTGTACTGTACTCATAATGCTGGAATATAGAGGTGATGAGAACAAGGATAGTGAATTGCACTGGGAACTTAAAATACCTCATTTTTCTACCTAAAGCCCATTTTTTAATGTTCCGTTCTAACACAAACAACCTTGGTTTCAGACTTACTAGATCCTTAAAAAGAAATGTTTTTCACAAAGGCCTCTGGATATCAGAAGCATTTCTTTTTTGCCCAAAGAAACAATGTTGAGAGTCAAATTATTGTCTGAACACAGTGAAAAGGCTATTTACCCAAGGACAAATATCTTAGTTAGCTTCAGGTTCAGTTATACAAACAAAACCTATGCAATCCGTACAAAATTTGTTGTGTAGCTGTGTAGATTGCCAAGTTTGAATTCCTTCTCCTCATTTTATAACTATTTTGGGTGTATTAGACATGATCAATTTTATGAGTTTATTAACTACAAAAATGAGCTAGTCCCATACATTTTAGAGAAAATTCTTTATTCTAATTATTAGATATTGAATTTAGTAAATTGGGAGAGCTCTGTAATTACTAATGGATTGTGTTGAGTGTTCTTATCATGGGACAAGGAAGACAGACAGAAAGAGAGAGGAAGAGAGGGGGAGAAAAGAAGAGAGAAAGATGAAGAGAAAGAGAAGTAAGTGAAGGAAAAGTGAAGAAGGAGGGGCAGGAAGAGGAGGAAGAGGAAAAGAACCAAATTGAATGGTGGAAAATATAGTTGACTCATTTTATTTCTCAGACTTCAATATAATTTCAGTTCCTTATGGAAGGTACTAGTAAGATAGTGACCATTAAAGCAGTGCCCTTTCCCTTTCAACATATAACTTTTCTGCCCACATTGTGATGTACTCCTTTTCTCACCTTCCCCTGCTCCTCCAGCAGATGCTGCTGTTGGGGTTCTGTGTCTTAGAGCTGATACAGGCTACTAGGACACAGAAGCTCCATTATTTCCGTTTGCCTCTCAAGGAGAATGAAACCTAATAGCGTTTCTTTGGTTTCCTTGTGCCTGGTTATTTCATAAGTTCTTGTTTAGCTCTCAGGTTATGCACCACATATTTGATAAAAGGATTCTCTTGATGACACATTTATAAAGCAATTGCTGTCTCTTTAGTTGGAGAAGAAATGATATAAATATCAGAATTACCTTGGAAGCAATAGTATCAGCTGAGTTGAAACTGTTAACCGTATAGACACACATACAGATCTTTAGAGGTACTGAAGATCTCTAAGCATTGACAGAGTGGACTTCTAGAAGTTCATATGGCTGCTTATTTTATTCTAGTCATAATGAAGAGCACAGGTCTCCTTTGGCCCAAAGCAAGGAGCAATATATTATTCATTACCCTTCAGAATACATATATTAATCTTCATGAAAAGAATTAGTGGTTTGCACAGATTTTCCTATCAACAAAATAAATATTGTTTTAAAATTATTGAATAGTAATTATTTCTTTTAGAACTTGCTTTCCTTGTGATCAATAAACTTTTTTCTTTCCTTTAGGTAATGGTGTATTAGGGTAAAGTGTCCATAAAAATATACTAGAACCTTAATGGTTTAAAGAGCAGACATTTCTTTTCTCACACTTCTAGAGGCTGGAGATATCCAAGGCCAAGGGGTCAATAAGGTCTGTTTCTCATGAGATGGTACAGCAGAAGGCCCTGCGGCAGTCCTCTTTCCTGGGCCCATTGTAGATGTCAGACTTCTCTGTATCTTCTCATAGTCCACGATGTCTGTCAACATCTGTTAATATCCAGATTGTTTTCTTTTGTTTCTTAATTTAATTTTATTGTGAAGGTGCTGTAAAGTGATTATAGTTACATAAGTAATGCGTATATTTCTTGTCGAACCTTGATATCCCCTCTCATTTTTCTCCCACTCCCCCCCAAGTTGTAAAGTTCATTTCTAACATAGTGTCCTATAAGTATTGCTGTTGTTATAAGATCAGACATATTTGATTCATATCCACTTACATGAGTTAATTTTACCTCTTTGAAAATCCCATTTCCAAACATAGTCATGTTCTGAAATACTGGAAAATTTGAATATGTCAGTATGAGAATTTTGAGGGTAATTTCACAGGGTTTAATAAAGTGAGATGGTAATTATTTCCCAGAAACCTTTGTCTTTCCATAAAGAAAACTTGATTTAGGATTGTATTATCTAGCTCATGTCTCCATTTTCCATTTCATTTTAAATTATTCCTAAGCATCAACAAAGATGCTACCTTAAGAAGGACATTGTCTTCCTGTCCAAGGTTTCTGAGAATGGCATGCACCTTTTTTGTATCTTTTTTTCCTTCTTCTAATTGAGTAGTTTTAATGCATATGATTTTGACACTGTTTGTGGGTGGAACTGGAGCCACAAAATAGAGCTAGAGAAAATTATTCATCAAATGAACAAAAATCAGTGGATCTATGGACAAGTAAATTAACATTTAACTGTTTTAAAGCTCAGAAAATAGACTTGTAGTCTTTTATATTTTATATTAGCTTTAACCTAGTTAATTCATAATATAAGTGAGAAATGGTATGTTAAGTTTGAAATCATATTCCAGATGGGTAGGCAATTGCAAAGATAAGTGGGAAGCTTGGACACTTCTATGATGAAATATAAGGTTTAAGGACAAAATATCTGTAATTACTTGTTAGCTTCAATAATTCTAAAGAAAATGCATGTCCTCCTTAATTCTTTAGCTCTATGAGAGAATGAGTAGAAAAGCTGACTAGTTTAACTTTTCCTTGATATCCTAGCAGTTTGTTACAAAGAAAAGTAAAAATTAATTAATTTGGATCACAGAGGAGAAAAATTAGTGATGAGAAATTTGAGGATGCACATTTCTGGAAAATCTAAAAATGGTTGGATCTTATATAGTAAAATATATAATGAGAAAGGGAATTTTTCATGATGATATTTATTAAAATTTCTTAAAAATGATTTAAATCTTTAGGTAAAAATTAAATAAGGTATGTTTCTTGGCCATAGAAGGAAAGATGCATGTCACAATGAACTTTCAGTCCCTCACTTCCTATTTCAGAGGAAATTGCATCAGGAAGCAACTAATAGCAGTTAAAATTGATTGTCAGTTGACAGCATCAGAGAGCCTAACCAAAATAGTTCTTTCTGTTATTGGACAAAAGTTCATAAGTGCTCACATCATTTTACTGTTTTATGTATATTACTCTACTATTTATAGCAGGAGATGATTTTTAACTGACACATGATTTTCACATAAATTGGCAGTGCTCAATTTTAGTCTACAATGTACACAATACTCAAATTAGGAAAAATATATCTTCTCAAGTATTTATCATTTGGGGGGGGGAATATTCAAAATCCATTCTTCAAGTTGTTGTGAAATAGTATATTATCATTATCTGATATCACTGTATTGAACAAATGAATAACAGAACTTATTTTTTTGTTAATATGGTATTAAGATGATAGTATGATGTTAGTATGTTGTGAATCATATTCATTAATCAATCTTATCCCATTTTTATCCCCAGGCTCCAATAACCACTCTTCTTCTCTCAAGTTCCATGTAATCAGCTACTTCCACAAATGAAGAACACAGTAAATTTTTAGTTGGATTATCTTGTGCTTGGCCCACCATTGCCTATGATAGGATGGGTAAGAAGCAGAGAGCTCCTTTTAAATTCACAACTTTGCAGACTATGTAGTACAGTATGTGGACTTGATTAACATGCTCCAATGGAGATAGTGAAATGTGATATATAAGCAGTACCTGGAGTAAGTACTAGATTTTTCCTTAGAAGCAGTGAGTGAATGTAGTTAATGAGCTTCAGTAAGACTGTTAGCACACTCTTACTGATGTCAATAGTAAAAGATAGTTGGTTGTTCTTAAAACAGACACTTTGTCTGTCTGTCTCTCTCTCTATCTTTTCCTGCCTCTCCCTCTACCGAACATGCAGCTAGATTTCATCTTTCATGTGGCTAGATTTTCATTTTCTTTTTACTGAATGGAAACCATGGTCTAAAATTCCTGTCAATGGAATTTAAGCAGTAGCAATGAATCCAAAACTTACATGTTATTCAACAATCTTCTTATACAAGATCTCCCTATTTCTGCCAGTTAGATTTTGATTCTCAGATTCATCTGCCAGGAGAATGCCTAGTTTTTTTTGGATGTATTTTTATTGTAAAGGTGAGGTATAGAGAGGTTATAGTTACATAGGTCAGGTAATGAGTACATTTCTTTTTGAGCAGTGTCACCCCTTCCCTTGCCTGTGGCTTAGGTTTTAAACTACTCTTTTCTCCCTTTGCTCCCAGAAAGAGCCACATTAGACTTATTTTTATTACTATTATAATTTTTTTGCTATTCCTGGGGTTGAACTTTGGGCCTGGGCACAATCCCTGAGCTTCTTTTGCTCAAAGCTATTGCTCTACTACTTGAGCTGCAGCACAACGTCTGGCTTTTCTGAGTAGTTTATTGGACATAAAAGTCTCATGTATTTTCCTGCCCCTCATTTTCATTTCTCAACCTACTAAGTAGCTAGGTTTACAGGTGTAAGCCATGGCTGCTGGCTGCCATGTTGCATTTCTTTCTTTCTTTTTTTTATTAATTTTTTATTGTGAATATATAGTACAGAGGCGTTACAATTACATGAGCAAGGTAATGAGTACATTTCTTATCAAGCATTGTTGCCTCCTCCTTTGTTTTTCCCTTACCATATATGAGTAAATGTGTGGATTTGATAGCTAAAGTGGCTAGTATTGTCTCACATAACACTCATCGTGTCTGTCACTTTACCATTATAAATTGTGGTTTATATACAAATGTATTGGTTTTTTGAATACTGTTTATTTTTGGCTTGCCACTAAAAAATATTTATTTTGTTGATCAAAATTCATAGTAATCAAGGTTGTGTCCTTGATTATGAATGGTTATAGTGAGAAAGCATAGACATCAGGAGACTTAGAAGAAAAATCGAGATGGTCGGGTACATGTGATGATTACCTACTCAATATTACACAATTGTCCTCTTGTCATCTCATTAAAGAAGTTTGCTATGTTCTGTCAGATAAAAATGACTAAATATGAAGTAGCCAACATCTATAGGGTACACACATTGTGCACAAACATTTCTTTATGTAGACAGATGAAAGGATTAGGAAAAACTATGATTATTTCTCTCAGAATACTTCAGTCTGTTGGAGTAATACAGGTATAGGAAAAGAATAGAATGCAGTGCTGACCGCATATTAAAAATAGTCTGGCTTATATTTTCAAATAATTTTGTACTTAAATTAATCATCATATTAGATGATCATTATCCCTTCCTTAGTCAAAAGTTTACTATCAATGGCTTGCTTTTATGATGAAGTGTCTCAACTACTAATTTCAAGATGAGTTGTCTGGAAAAGAATATTTAAATATGAAATTCTTGCTTTTATTATTAATTCTAGATTCTAACCATTGTCTTTTTTTTCCTTTTTAGTTTGCTTTATCCTCTGTCTTACCTTCCACTATTAGAATGAAATCACCATGTTTTTCTTACCCAAGTAATATACAATTTTTTTCTGATGTCACAATCCAACCACATAATTTCCCTCATTCATATTCTGCAGCTGATGTACTGTAATCCTCTTAGTAATGTTGTGGATCTGGATACATGCAATATTCCTGAAACTAACAGGACCACGGGGAAGTAAGAAGAATGTCATATTAATCCATGAAAGTATTAGATTTTCTAATAGAAATCTAATAGCATATATTCCCTGTGCCCAAACACAGAGATTTTAGAGAAAGTATTGTTAAAATATAAAAGTATATTCACTTTTCTCCAATGTGACTTAAACTTAAAGTTTACATAATACCTTCAATATTTAACATTGGTAGTACATGAAGACTCTTACTAAATTTACCTCATAAATAGAGTAGATTAGACTTTTGCCACAAATTTACATATAGTAGGTGAACATTAAATTGTTTGACTTCCTTGACTTACTGTTACAGAGGGAATTAGAACCCAATCTATTTTCACTTTTGTTTGTTAATTTATATGTCTGAAAGCTTACTTTAAAAGCTGTTTGGAAATCACCATATAAAGAATACGTGAAATCTGACTGCTTCAATTGATCATTTTTCTTCTTCTCCAGCATAAATGCAATTAGATATTACATAACAATGGTTGTCTTTTCTATACAAGTAACTGACTGCTGTTAGAATGAGTCTAGAATAAAACTCTATTCAAAGAGTGTATGTCTGTGTGAAGCCATTCGCTTTAGAGAAAAATACATTGAAAGTTTGACACATCAAAGAACAGATTAAAGTAGAAATAACCTAAATCAAAGAGTTTTAGCTTTTTACATGATATATTTAACAATTTTTATATTGCCTTTGAGTTTAAATATTTTCAATAATTTCATTTACCATTAATGTGACTCAATTATAATCAGGATATATATATATATATATATATATATATATATATATATATATACATATATATATAATTTTCATGAAGGTTTGGTTTTATATTCTGGTTTATGCTAAGAAATTTGACTATACCTTGTTTTTTCTTATGTGCTAATTAAATTTAGATAATCTATATTTGAAATGAAATAGCCAAGACATTCTCTCTTTTCATACATTAAGTCATGGCCAATGAAGTACTAATTTAAATTTAGAGAATCTTATACTATAAGCAATAAAACTTTATCTTCTTACACTAAATTTACCATGTTAGCTTTTCTGAAGACCACCAAACAATTCAATAAGCTTCTGTTTCCTTTTCTGTAAACTAAGGGTAGAAAAATCTTTAAGTGTGATTCTTAGGTGTTGAGCAAACATCACCAAAATCCTATATGGTAGATGTAGAATAAACAAAGCAGTTCAATAAAAATTTAATAATGAAGGAATGGAAACCACAGATCTAAGAATAGTCAGACGTGGGTGAATTATTAATTCAGTGTGGAAAAAAAAGTAGTGGAAGACAGAAATGTTCCCATGAACATGTTGTGCTGTGCATATAAAATATGTGGATGGAGGTGATTGTATATACCTGTGACACACAACTTTCTTTTGCGTATCAATGATTAACAACTTCACCCAGTGAAGATACCACAGAAAAGTTCTGTGAAGAGTGATCTTTTAATTTTCAGGGGAAATTTATTGCATAGGATATTTTACATGTGTAAAGTAATGATAATAAGCATTTTTACTGCATATAGTATTGTGAAGAAAGTATTATTCTAAGTTCACTTTGGTTTCTATCGCCTGCAGCCCCTTACTTTTGTTTAGTTAGCACTTCAACAATCATCTCAGCATGTTAGAACAGTCTTCCTTATGGTGTGTACTTTCAAGGAATGCTGTATGTATACATTTTCGATGTACTGAAGGAAATCATGAGTGACTACTCCTAACTGTATCTCCTTGATATGTGAGGAGTCATGCTGCAATGAAATGATAATGGAGGGCAGACACAAACTTAAACTTGAGAGGCAAGATAGCAAATTAAGAAATGAGATCCAGAAAAGCAAATGAAAAAAGCTGGTTGCTGGTGGCTCACACCTGTAATCCCAGCTACTCAGGAGCTACTCAGGAGATCTGCGAATCACGGTTCAAAGCCAGCCAGGGCAGGAAAGTCCATGAGACTCCAATTAACCACCAGAAAACCAGAACTAGAGTTGTGCTTCAAGTGGTAGAGCGCTAGCCTTGAGCTGAAGAGCTGAGGGACAGAACCCAGGTCCAGAGTTCAAGCCCCATGACTGACAAAAAAAATAAAAATAAAAATAAAAAAATAAGTAAATGCAAATGAACAATGTATGCCAGGATACTACCACTTTATTCATAACAAGCTATGTTAAATGTAGTGTGTTTACAAAATTGTCCACTGTTTTGCTTGGAATATTCTGCCTTCTGTTTGGTTTTTAAAGGTTGAAAGTCAATGCCAGTTTGCTGGGTCAGCAGAGAAGTTGGACTGTATTTTTCTAGGATTTGCCCCATTTTCACTAAGGCAACTGAGGAGTGGAAGCACATGGTTGTTGGGTCTTCGTCCGTCCCACGAAAGACGGATGGGGTCCGAGGAAAGGTAAGTGCGGCGCTCGCCCATTCCCTAGCCTCCCTCAGCCCAGGAGACAATCAGACACAGCGGGGAGCCAAATCCAGCAGGTAGAAAAACTCGTTTATTAACAGAGAGCAGCCCCTTTTAAGGACAAGGGTGGGTGGTATGGTAAGGGAGGAAGAGGAACCAATCACTGTCAAGGTCACACCCTATCATTCACCTGAGCCCTCACGGGCTGGTTAGGCACTGATCAGAAGATCAATTGGGGTCTGCCCACTCAACCCCTCCCAGAGCCATCTTGGCTGGCCATGTGCTCTCCAGTAAATTAGGCTCTGCCCACTCAACCCCCTCCCAGCGCCATCTTTGCTGCCCATGTGCTCCACAGATTCCCCCTTTTTTTTTTGTTTAAAGGCAGACCCACCTAGCACAGTAATAAACATCAGTCCCACCACAGTTAGAAATGTCCGAAGCAGTTCAATTAATTCCTGGGCACCTGGTGTCTTTTAAGTAAGCCAGTTCCTTGTACGTGCCTTTAAGCTAGCACAGGAGTCAAGACGACCTTTGAGCTTTACTGTCAGCTCCCAATTGCTCCCAACATCATCTCCCCCCGTCTTTGCTTAAAGAAGCGAACCCGCCTGTCTTAGGTTGGGTGGATCGCCTTGTCTGCCTTACCCGTCATCGGGAACTTCTTCAGAGCGAAGCTGAAGGCCCTGTCTTAGGTTGGTCAGACTGACACCCCCTCTTACCCGTCTCTGGCTGCGATTCCTCTCTGGGGGGGAAATTCATTCATTTGGAGCTTGATAACTGGCTGGCTAGGCTCATAAGAGTTTTGCAGTGCACGTATAATGCAAGGAAGGCATAGAAAAAACCATCAGCAAAAGCATTCCCAGGCCAGGAAATGTCACTACTAGTCCTTTAACCTTAGTGAAGGATGGGATAGCAGTCTTTGCCACTTCAGAGTCCAGAGGTAGGGATTGTTCTAATCCAGCTATTTGCCTGTGGGGTTGGACAAAATCTAAGCTGAAAGCATAACAAAAGGTGGTTGTTTAACAATTAAGTACGGATTCGATGCTGCTATACAAGCAATCAGTAAAAGAACAATTAAAGCAGGTAACATTAAAATAATTAACTCCTACAAAAATATTAAACAGTCCATAGGGTGGTGATCAAAATGAAGGTCAGGCCACCAGCTCGAAGGGACAGCTTCTCTTGTGGTGCTCCTGACGATTTCTGCATTGCCAGCATTGGTCACTGCCCAGGTCACCCGTTGAGGTTGATGCAGGTTCCGTAGGGCCGTTCACAGGATTCGGAGTCAGGACAGCCAACAGCTGGAGTGTCACCATCTGCAATTGTTAGAGAACACAAGAGCTTCTCAAGGGCTGGTTGCCCTTGGGGATGGTTAATAATTGTCTTTCTGGCTTTTGTCTTTGGTTAGCTTATTCTTGGGCATTCTCCTGTATAGAGGAAATGGGTAAAAACTTAAGGTTCCTGGCAGGGATCCAAATGGGAGCAGACTCCCCTATGGGGAAAACGCATCCAAATCCCCTGCCCATAGTAACTAGGGGGTCAGGTCCTCTCCATTGTTGTGTCAGGGGGTCCTTCCACCTGACTTTCACTTGGGGCTTAGGGTTTAGTTGTCCCCAGTGCTTCTGAAATCTGGATTCAGTTGCCCCTTTTGAAAAATTTAAGATGTTAATGGTAAACAAAGCTATCTGTAACTGTACATGGGGGCTAATTCCCATTTTTTGTTTTAATAATTGCTCTTTAAGACATTGATGATTTCTTTCTATAATTGCTTGGCCTTGGGGATTATAGGGAATTCCTGTAGTATGATTAATATGCCATTTGTCAAAAAACTCTAACATTGCTTTGCTAACAAAACAGGGTCCATTATCGGTTTTAACTTGTGCTGGTAGACCCAAGGTAGCAAAGCATTGAAGAAAATGTGCTTGTGAATGTTTAGTTCTTTCTCCAGTATGTGCTGTGGCCCAGCATGCTCCTGAGTAGGTATCTATAGAGACAAAGATATATTTAAACTTACCAAAGGCCGGGAAATGGGTAACATCCGTTTGCCAGAGGACGTTGGGTTTAAGGCCTCTGGGATTTACCCCCGGGGGTTGTAACGGGGGTACTTTTAAGAAAGGCTGGCATGTTTTACAGGTATGTACTATCCTTTTGAGGTCCTTTACAGGAATCTGAGGAAATCTATGCTGAAGACCTCTCCAATTAATATGGGTTAAATCATGCAAACAGGTAGCCTCTTGTAATGTTAATGCTTGTGGGCCAGTAGCTAACTGGTCCGCCCACTTATTGCCTAGGGAGAAAAACCCAGGAAGATTTGAATGCCCTCTCAAATGCTGAATATGAATAGGGGCTCCCCGCCCTTCTAATAGGCCCTTAAGGGTAACCATAAGGGGGGAAATAGGGTTTTTATCCAGCTTAATATGTGCCTGGGGAATATGAGGGAGCAAGTTAATCATATATAGGCTATCAGCATACAAATTAAAGGGTTTTTGAATGTCCTGAAGAGCCATAATTACGGCCAGCATTTCCTTATATTGTGCTGACCCTTGACAAGGTTGAAATCTTTGTTGGCTCGGGGTCTTTTGTTGTTCCTCAAAGGCTGCATATGCAGAGCCCGCTTTACCTCCGTCAGTAAAAACATGGAGGGCGCCAGGAATAGGCGTAGGAGAAAATAGGGATGGTATTTTGAGGGGAAGTCGCCATAACATGACAGTCCATTTGGATGGCCCATAATGGCAGTCAGTTTGGCCTAGAAACCCCTCCAAGGAGAGAGCAAGACGAGCATTGGCTCGAGTGAGCCACTCAACGTCTGCCATCCGAAAAGGAAAAACAATGGAGTGAGGGTCGAGGCCATAATGCCTTTGGGCTTGAGTCCTTCCCTTCACAATAGCATCTGCAAGTTGGTCTGCTTGAGAGTACACCCGAGGTGTGCCCCCCAGGGGAGTGTGAACCCACTCTAATGGCTCCCCATTTTGAGTTAAAACTGCAGATATTAATGTGACCCCTGCAAACAACCAAAGGGAAATGGGCTCACTAATAGAATACCTCTTTAGGGAAACTTCATCCAGGGCTTTTTGGAACTGCAAAAATATTGCCCTATGGCTGTCTGTAATTGTAATAACTTCTTGTGGCATCCTGTCTTTTAGCAGGGCAAATAAGGGCACAAGACTATCTTTAGGGACAGAAACCCATGGCAACAGCCAATTGATTTCCCCTAAAAGACTCTGAAGTTGGGTTAAGGTTAGAGAGGCTGGAATATCCAGCAAAGGCTTAAGGGGGCTGGCCTGAGTCAAGGTAAGGTGGGTCCCGAGCACCTTAAAAGGAGCTACCTTTTGAATTTTATTAAGGGCTATGGTAAAACCCCCCTTTTTTAGTATGTCGAGGACCTGGGCCAGAAGGCCCTCCAGGCAGCTTGGGTCTCGGTGCCCCAGAATTATATCATCCATGTAGGCATAGGCAAGGGAGGTATCTGAACCCAGCACAGGCCCTAAAAGTGTGGCCAAGTATTGTTGGCAGAAGGCAGGGCTATTGGCCATACCCTGTGGCAGTACCGTCCATTCAAACCTCCGGTCAGGCTGGGAGAAATTAAGAGAAGGTATAGAGAAAGCAAACTTCTCGCAGTCATCTGGATGCAGAGGGATAGAAAAAAAACAATCTTTAATATCAATCACAACCAAAGTATATTCTGAAGGTATAGCAGGAGTCCAGGGCATGCCTCTTAGGGGCGTTCCTACTAGCTTTCATTTACCTTCCGTAGATCTTGGAGCATCTGCCAAGCCCCAGAGGCTTTTTGAATAACAAATCCAAGGACTTATACAAGGGCGGATATGCCCGAGGCTTATCTGTTCCTCCACCAGAAGGTGGAGGGCTTCAAGTTTAGGTTTGGTCAATGGCCACTGCTCCACCCAGATTGGGCTTAGGGCGGAGTCCGTCCACCAGGGGGACGGTCCAATGGGCCTGGGTCACCCTGCCACGAGGCTGCCTGGGCCTCACAGCAGGGGGGGTTCCTCCTTGCGTTAAAGGGGCTAGAGGATGCCCCTCCCCAAGTTTAAAGACTTCCCATCTAAATCAAATTTGTATCCCTCCCTGCCCCTGGGGTAGGGTATAGGGGGCGGTTTGCCCACGGGCCAGTTGGCAGGGGATTGTTATAAACAATCCCTCTTAAAGTGCCCTTCCTGCCCCCATTTAAAACAAGTCCCTCTCCCCGATGGCCTTGGGGTTCCTTGGCCCTGGGCTGCCAGCGCCTGAGTAATGGCCTCAGTCATTGTAGATGCCTGAGCCTGTAAAGCTAAAGCTAGTGATTGGGACTGGTGCTGTTGCGTTCCCACATCCTGTGAAGCCACCACCCATCTGCTCAGGGAACTGTCTCTCAATCCCGTGCAGGCCATGCGGTGGTCTGCATTCCCTTCCCAGACCAGCAGCTTTACAAACTGATCTCGGAGGTTCCCTGTCGGCAGCTTGAGGTGAACACTCTGTTGGACTCGGTCTATGAAATCAGGTCGAGGCTCACCCAGTTTTTGTCTCACTTCTGCCATGGAGGACTCAGTAGGCCCATCATCTAGTTTGTACCACACGGCAAGTCCTGCCTGCCTCACCTGGTCACAGTACGGGCCAGGTATTGCGGCCTGTTGGATGCCGGTGGAGTACCCTTCCCCCTTCCCTGCTAGCATGGCATAAGTAATAGGTTTTGCTGGTTGAGCCTGCCGGTTACTCTCCGCTTGCACTCTGCATTCCTCCTTAAAGAAAGCACACCATTTAATAAACTGAGAACTAGTAAGAACGGCTTTGGCCACATCCATCCAGTCCTTAGGGACACACGGGTGATAGGCAATGTCTTGTAATAAGGTCTGGGCCCAGGGAGAGTTTGGGCCATCCTCCGCCACTGCCTTGCGGAGCTCTTTAAGATCCTTAGCTTCCCATGGATACCATTCCAAGGGCCTGTTAGCTCCTGGTGCCAGATTGACCGGGTACTCTTGGGGAAGCGAATCCTGTGGCCGAGAGTCTGGGCTCTTGGGTGGCCCTTCCTTTCCAGAGGAGGTCTCCGAGTAGGTTACTTCCTCAGCCCTTGGTCCCTCCATGTGGTAGGGGTCTGGGCTTTGCAAGTCCCTCTCGCAGGTCTCGTAGGGCGCCGTACCTCCCGTCCAATCAGGGGAATAGGGAGGGGGCCTAGGACCGTCCGGGGCACCTGAGTAGCTGCCTCCGCCCCTGCATGCACAGATAGTGCGTTCCCGGTTGAATTTGACCTTTTCCTTTTCCTTTTTACTTCCCAAGTCCTCCTGTACTCCTTCTAGGCCTAATGTTGCCTCCTCCTCCTTCTTCTGTGATATAGCATTACCCATATTTAGGGTTTCACTTACCCCGAGAGACCGCTTAGCCTCGGCCGGTATCTTTTCCTTTCGTGCCCCACGTTGGGCGCCAGATGTTGGGTCTTCGTCCGTCCCACGAAAGACGGATGGGGTCCGAGGAAAGGTAAGTGCGGCGCTCGCCCATTCCCTAGCCTCCCTCAGCCCAGGAGACAATCAGACACAGCGGGGAGCCAAATCCAGCAGGTAGAAAAACTCGTTTATTAACAGAGAGCAGCCCCTTTTAAGGACAAGGGTGGGTGGTATGGTAAGGGAGGAAGAGGAACCAATCACTGTCAAGGTCACACCCTATCATTCACCTGAGCCCTCACGGGCTGGTTAGGCACTGATCAGAAGATCAATTGGGGTCTGCCCACTCAACCCCTCCCAGAGCCATCTTGGCTGGCCATGTGCTCTCCAGTAAATTAGGCTCTGCCCACTCAACCCCCTCCCAGCGCCATCTTTGCTGCCCATGTGCTCCACACATGGTTTGGAATATGAGAACATGTCCTAGTTGGCAAACAAATGAGTTGGGGACTTAAATACTTTATCTTGCTCATGTCAAATTTAACATGTTTATTAAAATGTAACATGCTCTATAAAGATGAAGAATTTTTCTCTGGCTAAATATAGAATAATATCTTATCAATTCTTTTCTCTAGTGTCATGTACTAATGAGTAAATATAGTCAGAAAATTATAGGCAAAAATAGCTATGTGCATCTGACCATATAAAATAATATTTATTGAAATGAACTCCAGGAAATGGAAACAAGAGTTGTTTCTTTTTTTTCCTCCTTGTTGTTGTTTTGCTTTTCATTTCCTTTTGTCTTCTGTGTTTGCTTATATGTCTTTGGGAGGGCAAGGGGGAGAAGAGAAATGGTAGGACAAAGGATGAACAAATGTAGCATCTATATATACCCACTAGACCCTATGCTGAAAATGAACTATATAAATAATGGGTGGGGATGGGAGGAAAAAACTAGGAGAGAGTGAGGGAAGGGCTGACATTGTTCCAAAGAAACGTAGTCTTTATATGATTTATGTAACTCTAATCCCTCTCTATGTTCCCTTTACAATAGCAATAAATAAGTTAAAAAAATAAAAACATAAAATATGCATGCAAAAATACAATCAAATAGGTAACTGCTAATAATTAACCAAAATCCATTTTTTCTGAAGTAACTATACTCAATATCTTGTCTTTTTTCAAGATAAGAAAAATAATTTGATGTTCACTTGATTTCATTGTATTCATTTTATAGCCAAGAGAATGGGTAGCTTTCCTTGAAATAGAACCATTATTAATTTGCATCTGTTAAAGAATATTTATCTTTAATCTTGCACTTATTGTTTTGTTTGGTCATGGGGCTTGAACTCTGGGTCTGGGCTCTAACCTTCAGCTCTTCAGCTCCAGGCAAGTGCTCTCCCCCTTGAGCCACAGAACCACTTCTGGTTTTCTGGTGGTTACTTGGAGATAAGAGTCTCATGGAGGAACCTCCATACCTGTCCAGGCTGGCTTTCAACAGATCTTAGCCTTCTGAGTAGCTAGAATTACAGGCGTGAGCCACCACTGGTACCCTGCTCTTACATATTTTTTATCTAAAAATTTCAATTATCTGAAGATAATATATATATATACATACATATATATATATATATATATATATATATATATAGTGTGTGTGTGTGTGTGTGTGTGTGTGCTAAAAAGAAAAGAAAAGAAAAGAATATGTGAATTGTTGAAGTGCATTTTGAAGCTGGCTAATAGCTACTGAATTTACAGGTGTGATGTATGCTTTCCTTAAAAATAAATGTGCTATTGTCTATTGCTCATAATTTGAACAGATAGACATGATTATGTTATAGCTTTTCTACTTGGGCTACCCCTATCTGAAATTCACTAGCTGTCAATACTTTAGTAAGAATAGCTAAGATTAGAGTCTGAGTTTGTATTAATGAATCTGTTCATCATTTTTTGAACATCTTAGGGAAAGTTAATTCATCAAAATCAATGTTCTGAAGGCTGACATGACAGGTTATGCTGTAGTTTACTTCAAGTCTCCAACTCTTCTCAGATTTTAAGCCATCTTTTATAAGTGCACCTAATAAGGTCAATAACCATCAAATGGAGAACAAAAATGTCAGTATGGGCTAAATCTGACAATTTGTTCATTATTCACTGTCAAGACTAGCTTAGGAACTTTTAATGGTAATTCCTAATGAAAATGAAGTAATTAGAATAGTTAGGACTAGTCCATGGACCAGAATAATATAATGTTAGCTAGTTTTATAGCTATAATTTTATGAAATAAGAGGCATAGATTTTTTAAATAACCCCGTTATTGTAATGTCTTGACCTTTGAGATTTTTTTTCTTTCATAATCCATGCTTATTTATGTCAGTGATTTCTAGATCAAGATGAGTCAGCCAGTTTTCCTTTCAGAACTAAAGCTATACTGCTAAGTCTGAATATTCAAAACCCTTGTTGAAGACAGGTGTTATTTATTAAATATGCTTATTTTCACATTTTCTGCTTCTTTTCAACTCTGTATAACCTTTTGCTTACCCCTGCAGATTCTCTGATGTTCCAAGGGTCACACCTGTTCTTAAGGAAGTGTAGGAGGGAGTGGGTTGGGATTTAAGAAAAGCATCTGGGTGAACTTTGCTGTAAATTACTTTTCTACATTGCTCAGTCTTTTTACCTCCTGCCCTTCTGCCCTCTCTCTTGACAGCAACAGCCTGCCTCTTTGCAGGTTTCTTGGCTTGCGATTCTTCCTTACAAACAGCAGACAGCTCTATGCTAAGGAGAATACTGAGGAATGTTTTGCTTTCAAGAAATCCTCCAGGTAACATTTAGAAATCTGTAAAAGGATTTATTACAAAATGATAAGTAAACATTGAGACATAAAGTATATGTTACTGAAAAGGATCATCAAGGATGTAGTCTTAAAGTCTAAAATGAGTGTAACCTGAGACTGGTTCAATGCTAAAATAGCATTATATTTATAACTAAAATGAGAATGTTTTACCAGATGATGTGTAATTTCATATTTAAGTATCCCTGTCTACTACTAATTGTATGACATTGCAATATGACTGGGTAGGTGTTAGATTCTGAATGATTCTTCTGGTGTATTTTCTCCCACTTTCTTCACCATAAAAATCAACTGATTTACACTTAAAACTCTACTGCCTTTACCACTAAGTCATTAGAGAAACATGGTATGTTGGTACAGGATCTGAGGTTGATAAAGTCCTTAAATTTAAGTAAACAGATATGGGGAACCCAACATACTTTATCTAATGGTGGTCACAAATTGGTTTGCACAGCCTAAGAGAGAACATTGTTCTAGTATCTGCCCTATACTATTTCAAATAGATATGCATTTGTGTTACAAACTTTCCATTAAGAATTCATTAGGAACAAGTTTAATTCTACTGTGGGGAGAATAATTAGTAAGACTATTTCTCAGTACTATATAGTTGGTGGGATAAAGGTTAAAGACAGTGGTTTGGTACATTAAAACCAACTACAAAGAAAATCCCCTTTTGTCCATGTCTTAAGTTCATTTTACTTAGCATCATCTTATATGGTCATATGTACACAGCTACAGAGCTATTCTGCTCATCTGCTAGGATTATCATAGACATATTATTACAAATGAGGGATACCATAGAACCTATGTTTCTTTGAGTCTGGCTTACTTCACTTAATATGATTTTTTCCAAGTCTTTACACTTCCTTACAAAGAGGGTGGTCTCATTCTTTCTTATTGAAGCATAGAATTTCATATATATATATATATATATATATATATATATATCACATTTTCTTGATACATTCATACTGAAGGACATCTGGGTTGGCAGGTTTTTTGTTGTTATTTTATTTAATGTACTATGTGATTTCTTGTTTCTTTTTAATTTTTTCCCCTATGGTTTATCCCCTGTTTCACTGTATTTGATTTTGGTACCCTGGGTAC
The DNA here is from genome assembly GCF_019054845.1 of Dipodomys spectabilis. Classification (NCBI taxonomy): domain Eukaryota; kingdom Metazoa; phylum Chordata; class Mammalia; order Rodentia; family Heteromyidae; genus Dipodomys; species Dipodomys spectabilis. The sequence continues at coordinate 3,378,949 of NW_024870752.1, forward strand.
CAAAATGTATATTTATCTGAATTAGGGAAGGGAAGGGGAAAAACATAATGGTGAGAAAAAGGACACAGGGGGAACCAATGCAACAGTGATACTCACAAAATACTATCTTGGAAGTGATCTGTGTGACTGATGGGAATGAGAGGGAGGAAAAGCAGGAGAAAAATGAGGGAAGGGGTAACAAGTTTGACAAGAAATATACTCACTACCTTACTTATGTAACTGTAACCCCTCTGTACAGCACCTCGACAATAAAATAAATAGTGGTTTGTCCATAAACTAACGAAGTGCCCAGTGTATTTAATATGCCTATGCTAGGTATGTATATACCCCCCCCAATGAACCCCAGAAAAAGCATATGGAGTAAAAATAATTATTTATATTTTGCAAATGGTCAAGCAAAAGGTGACCATGTTTAGATGTCCATGGATCTTGGAGCTAAGAAATGAGAGAGATAGGATGTAAATAAAGTCTAACTGTAAATCAACTTCTGTGAAACATTAACAAACTCATCTAAGAATCTCAACGTTGATATCAATTTGAGTAATGTCACAATCACTTCTTAAGCGATATTTTTTTTTATTTATATTCAAGGAAATAAATTTTGCTTAATTTTTATGTAATAAATATTGTTCACATCATAAACTGTCCTTTGAATATAGTTGAATTCATGGAAGTATTAGCTTTCTGTCCATCTGGGAGCCAATTTCTACAAGTGTAGCTTCTTACAAAAACTATAATTTTATTACATACAATTGATAAGAGTTCAACACTAAGGTTACTGGGATGAAGCAAAGTTATATGCTTGCCCTTCTCCTTGGAGGCTCCTGGGGGAATGGGTTTCCTTACTTATTCGACACATTCCTTACCCAATGTTCTTACTTCATTCCTTGCCCATTGTCCTTTCTTCACCTTCAAACCAATAGCAATGAGCTAAACGCTCCTTATATCACAATAATCTACTGTCTTAGCTTCCTGTTTTGTGAATGAAGTAGCTCCAGAGACAATTCGGGTTAATTGATTTATTTTAGTATCAACAAATTATCAGGCTTAATTCTATTGTTATTCCTAATATATTCATAGGTCTTGACAATTAGAAGTTGGAAATCTTTGGGAAGGTGTTGTTTTACATTTATAATGTCAAATGTTACATTTTAAAATTCCATCCTGATGTTGTGATCCAACTGCTTAATAAAATTTATTGGTTTTGAGATTGTCACATTTGAACACATGTTTCAAAGCTGTAGAAAATTATAGACATATATATCTACTATTTTTCAATTACCTACTACAAATAGTCCATTTCTTAAATTTGCAATTTTGGGTTAACGGATTATTCATTAAAATATGTTGTTAAGTTTTACCTTAAGGTTATATTTTTCAAGATCTGTATACATCTGTGAATATATTTCTGCTAGTTTTACATATGAAAGCTTAATACTCAGTGCATAATTCACCTTAATTATTTCCTATGGAAGAGACTTTCCATCAGGAAGTCTATAACACTACTTTTAGTTCTGTCATCTGGTATCTCCTAGATGAAATATGAGGCTATCACAGTTGGCAAACATAGATTTTTATCTTCTTAAACAATTATTTGATTTATGAAAAAGACTAAAAGTGTGCTAGGCAGGGTAACTTTCATTCAGATACACTAATGCCCTGTTTCCTAGGGTTGCAAACATGTATTGTAAGCTAGGAAGTGGAATTTTCAGTTGCGATGAAGGTTGTGGGAATTAAGATAGAGAAGTCATTCTTGTAATGTTCTTGGAATATTCTTGGAATTGATTCATTGAATCAATTACCTAGTGAGCTTGAAAATACATTCGATGTTAGTCTCTCTTCCTCCCACAGTTTTTCAACATTATGAAGACATAGCAGATGATCCAGACAGGTTCTCTAAAGCTTTTGACGTACTGAATTGTAGAAAAAGAAAAAAAATACAGTATGTTTCATAATACTAAGTGTGGGGTGATGAATTTGCTATCAGCAGAATCCCAATACAAATACTTATTGCATTGTAACCAATTAATAGTAAGTGAATCAAGTTCACAATCAAATCCACAAAGCTGTAAATGTGGATCCTATGGAATAAATAGAATCCTTTCATAAACTATTTATTTGAATATTAATCTCAAGACTCTTTGAAGTCATTTAAAAATGTGTGGAAATTACAGTTCATATTACATTTGATTTGATACAGATGTGCCCATATCAGAAAAGAAGAAATGAACTTGAGTATACTTTGATTTTATAACACTGTTATGTTTGGATGAACAGTACAGTAGAGAGTGATTCAGAAAGCTTTAATTTAATATGATGTAGCAGTAATGGAATGCCAGCAGTAATTTCCACAATCTACATTTGTTGCCATAAAGCAATTTTCCCAAGCACATTTTAAGTGAAAATATTAAAGATGATGAATGTTATGCTAACGTATTTGGGTAAATCACATATTATGAAGATTATAATTTTTCTGGATGAATGTTGAGAAGTGGTTTGTTGAGTGTCTCTGGAAGGGTGACTTTGGAAGTGGAAATATAGGATAAGAAGAGAAATTTTTACTCAGATTCACTTATTGTGTCTATATCACCATCTTTCTCTAACTAAGATATCTTAAAATAAATCCTTTGGAGATTTTAGAGGTCTGGATAATATCTTATTGTTATTATCTAGAATATGGTATTTAAAACAGCTGTATACTATTAAAATATTTTAGTCTGAAAATGACTTATTTTCTACTATTATTGTTTGTTTCATTCCTTGTGTTTGATGAGAAAGTATTTGCAGCACTCAAACTTGATGCATCTCTCTATCTCTCTATTAGATAATAACGTATATAATGAATCTATTTATATATCATTAGTTTATGCATCATTTCATACCATTCATTTAAAATACAATATTTTTTATTGAAGGCATGGCTTATGTAGAAAAGCAAATCAGAGCAACTTGAAATCCTGAGTTCAAGTGCCAAACTTAAATAAAGAAATAAATAAATAAGAGTAATTATTCCAATAAGTTTCTTTTGGTTTTATAAAGTCTATGTTTCATCAAAATTCATAAATTTACCAACAATTTGTTTGGCATTTACTTACAATATCTTACAAAGATCATTTCTAATGTTCTATCAGGAATTATTTTTAAAATGTCTATTTCATAGGTATAGTATCATGCTTACAGTATTATTTTTGCTAAACTGTACTTAGGATGTTTATTTTCTATTATGATTCACATCATGCACCCATTGAAATAAACATTTGCTTACAGAGGGTAAGTGCTTTGCTGTACTTGGATCTACATTCTTTCCTGTGGCAGTGCCACTGCTCACTTTCCTTTTTACTGGTATGTGAACGGCAGGTTAAAATATATGCTTAATAAACCATTGCCTTTATACTTATGTTGACATAATACAATGATCTTCACCAGCATTAAATGTGTCTGCTTCAGAACCTATTCCTCTAAGGGGAGGTAGATCTTGGAAATGAGGATCAGGATGGAATTTTCCATTTTGCCTACTTAGGCCCCCTTTTTGTGTCATAGTCATTTTTCTTTCCATATGTTTGCAAGAACATGCTAGACACAGATAAAAGGTCATTAGTTTTCTTTAACAATTCATGCCTCAGATATTCATCTTCATTCAGAACAGGAAAACTGTTTGAGAGAGATGGAGCTCATTCACAGGGTTACAAATAAGTGTTTCATCCTGTTCCAACTGATACTTAATCATGGGATGTTATTCTCCTCACTGGAACTACCTGCTTTTGTTCCAAAATCAAGGCACCTCTATTAGTGCAGTAGAGTCCACACAAAATGCTTATTTTCTGTGATAAACGGATTTATTTAACTGTTTTGTCAATAGACTAAAAAGAAATACTAGTTTTAAAACAATAACAATAAAGACAGACCTCTTGTGTCCATATCTCATGGCTCATTTCACTTACAAATAATTAAACCTAAGATGAGATAAAAATATGAATGTATTTATCAGATAGTATATGGATGTGTCTGAGACAAGCAGAAATGCTCAGATAAGTTGATGTTAGGCAAAATGAACCCCAAGATAAGGGCTTTTCTTTCTTGCTATTGTTACTAACATATTTATAAAATATTTCTTTGTTGCTTTGTATGTCCTTCCCCCACAGTATAACCTCTGTCTTCATTACATTTGATGTTGCTATAAAATTAAAGTTTCGATAAACATGATCACTTTTGTTCAAGTACTCTATAAGCATTTAGCTACAGCATCTCGTTTTGATTTCATCATAATAATTCATTCACATTTCTCTTCTTGCATTGTTTCTGTTGTGCTGATCTTGTGTTCTTGTCCATTATTAGTAAGATCTAAGTCACTACTTCCCTGTATGAGTATTCTTATGCTTCTTTTAAAGTTCTAGAATTCTGTATCTATGCTGCTTAATATTCAGTGTAGGTTTTGTATCTTCAGAAATAATTCTTTTAGAAAAATAAGCTTCCCTCCATATGTGAGCAAAACCCTTGCCTCTAGTTACTCATTAGTAGAAAAGGCTTCCTCCGCATAGTTCTGAGATTGACTAAATATAATCTGAATTTTTCTGCCAGCTGGTTCCATATTCTGCAGAGGTCTTTTGGTGCTAAGAATGGCAGTTGTGAAGTCATCTGTTTTTAGAAGATACAGTGGCATTGTTGAACTCTTATCCAAACATTTTGTTGAAATAGTTCCACTGTGACTGTCTTTGGAAACTATCAAACTTTCTCATCAAATGTCATGGCTTAAAAATTTATGATTTCTATCAAGGTTCCAATGTACAGCTGCCAGTTGTGCACTATGTAAGATTAACTTAAACAATTTGTGATATATTTATCATTGACTTATGTAACTGTGGATCATTTTTGGCAGATGATACAGTACTCTTTCTCAATAAAATCCGTACATTCTGGTGGCGTTTTGAAATATAAAAGAATTTCAGGCAAGGAGTACATTTAAAATTTTGAGCAAAAGATCATTAGAGCAAATGTCCTCACTTTTATAGCAGCTTCATTCATTGAATAGATGGCAAGCACAATGAACAACAGCAAGACCCTTGTTTCTGTATGTTGGAGTTCACTTCGATTAGCATTATTTTATATGGTCATATGTACATAAGTATTGAGCTATTGTGATCCTCTGCTAGGACTATCCTAGACTTGTACTAATTATTGCAAATGAGGGAAACCATGAAGCCTATGTTTTGGTGGGGGGGGTCTGGCTTACCAAAATGTGAAAAACCATATATTTCAAGAGTTTTTATTTATTTATTTTTCTTCTATTGTGGATCTTGAACTCTGGGCCTCGGTGCTGTGCTATCTTGGAGCTATTTTTCTCAAGACTAGTGTTCTTCCATTTTCAGTCATATCTCCACTTCAAGTATTCTGTTTGTTACTTGGATAGAAGAGTCTCATGGACTTTCCTACTTAGGCTTGCTTTGAACTCTGATGCTCAGATCTCAGTCTCCTGAGTAGTTAGGATTACAGTCATGAGCTATCAGTGCCCAACTTATTTTCCATTTTAATTGTTTAAATTATGCACCTCTTTACCTTATTTTCACCAATCATTTTCTTTGGACTGTATGTGAAGGCATACATGTTCAGTAAAAATGTTCAGGGCAAAAATGTTCAGTCACAGCCCAATGGGAATGTAGGATGCTTACAATTAGTCCTGTGAGGATATTGGTGTTACATACTGGATTTTAAAAAATAGATGCTGAGATTGATTTGTGTATAAAATATTTATTAAACACCAAGAGCAATGCCTGTGAAAAAAAGAAGAGAAAAAAGCATTGAGTAAAGGAGTAGTAAAAATTACCATAGATCTGACCAAATAGATAAGTCTGAAGTGAGTAATAAATGACCATTATAACAAGCTGGGCTGAATATGGCTCGATTATTATAATATCCCTAGCTCTTCAATAGATAAAATAAAATACCCTCACCCATTCTCCACACATCACATACCCAAGTCCATACAGAAACATGTCTCTGCAGCTGACGCTTGAAGACAGAAACAGATTTGTTTTTCTGCACATGTTCTTCTCTACATGTTCTTGATGGAAGATCTGGTTGTCCATTCTCTGTAGTTCTGTGGTAATGGAATTCTATAATGGCTTTGAAAGTTAAAAATCCACACCAACACTCTATATCTGAAACATTGAGTCCTGGTTTGTATTTCCCATTCTCTACCCCTCTTTTATGGAGATCTCATGCATTTTTATTTGTGAACTTAACAGGTATTGCCTAATAATGCATATCAAAACTGGACAAGTATATACCTGTAAGATATATACAATCCACATTCTCAACCTAATACTTAGACAAATACTCCAGAATATTCTCTCTTAATTTTCTAAATATCATATTTCTTATTTACTTTTATTTTGCAGAAATCTAATGTCAAACTCATACTTTTCCAAGTGAAACCAGAAAAGACAATACATATGAAAAAGTGTTTTTTCTATCAAAGTAGTTTGCTTCATTTCCATTAATTTTGAAAGAATTGTTTTTCTGAAGGCTTCCTGCTTTGGTCAGGTAGCTTGGCCCTTGTTAATTATGTTTTAGCTACATTCACGCTTTCCCTGAGAATGTTAATTGAGACAGGCTGTTAGAAGCACCTTGAATTTACAGCTTGTTATACCACATCCTTTTTCAGGTTGTGAACCTCATTTCAGCCAAGGTAAGCAAAGAGACAGGAGGGTTAGGGATGAAAAGGGAGCAGCTGCCTATTCACTATGCTTGCTTGACAGAGTTTTGGCTGATGGTGCATCCTTCTGCAGGAGCAAAGTTTGCCTTCCTGAGTTCCTTTAGAATTGTTGTCCTTATCCTATGTGATAGCCCAGCATCCTGAAATATCTCTAACATAAATGTAATGTATCATTTTTTAAAAAATGAAAGACTATGTACTATATAAAATTATTTTAGAACTAAAATCAATTATTCTAGAAATATTTTGCATTAGAGTTGAACTTCAAGCACTAAACAACCTCTAAAAATATCCAAGCATTCCTTGCCTATCTCAATAAATTGTTTTTCAAAATAACATGAACATGCTTTTTTTTCGAAATGAGGTCTTTTTCCCCTAGGGGGAAAATGGTTCTCATTTTTCATGTTTTTGCAAACAGAACTTTACATTGAATGTGATCTGATTTAATATCTGAAATTTAGCATATATATTTATTTTACAAAGAGAAAAAAGTTTTGTTGGATGATGACATCCTTTTCCTTGAGTTTATCACTCAGTTTTTACATTTCTTTGACTATACTAAATTTTGAGGAGACCCTTTAGTCCGAAGTTTTACAGGAGTAGACAAGCATGAAATTATGTTCTCAAAGTGAAGTAGCTTATAAATACCAGTAACTTAGTAATACTAATAAATCTTTAAATTTGTTATTCACTTCTTGAATTATTTTTGCTTTTGGTGTTCTTAGGGTTAGTTGGATAAATTCCTTCAGGTTTTTGTTGTTTGTAATATAGAGTAGGTTATAGATGAAAAACAATAGTTTATCCATATTTATTTTTAATTTTCTGGCTACATTCTTACTTGGTATGATCTATTATATTGAAAAAATATCTAATTCTTCCTGTTGCAAATGCATTTTCTCCAGTTCTTCAATTCTATTCTTTCAAGATACGCAGTGTCATCTGGTCATATCATTACTAAATGACTCCATGCTGCTGACCACATATATGTTGTATATATGCACACATCTGAAAGAAATTAGGAGAAGGACACAGAAACAGAGGGAAACAGGGGAAAACATACAACAGCATGGCTCATCAGCTACACTGGACATTGAACAAACTAAGCAGCTCAAGGGCAACGATGGGAAAGAGGGAATGAGAGGGATAGAGGAAACAGCTAAGAGTAAACAAAAGGAAAGAAATGTACATGTCACTCAATGTGGAAGAAATAGCTGCATTGTCAAAGCTCATAGAATTCACAAACTTTATAGACCATTATAATCACAATTTGCCTCACGAAGGTTAGAATTTGTTTGTGACATTAACTAAGAATCACTAACTCATAATACTATGAAATTTCTGTAATCACTTAATCACAATTAAAAATTAAAAAAAGAAACAGCAGTGTATCAAGAAACAGCAGTGTATCACTTTGATGGCTCCATCCCTATAATCTCTACACTAAAGAATATAAGTTCTTATCCCTGTGCAAAATCATGAAGGATTTTCACAGAAGGCAGCGCAATTCCCTATAAACATATATAGAAGAAAACGTCAGCCTGAGTATATTCAAAATGTATACTTTTAATACAATTTTGATACATTTGATTTGACCTAAATATAATACTATATTCCATTACTGGTCAAGTAATTGTCATTGAGTTCCAATTACATAAAATAATGACTGTGTATGTGGGAGGGCTGTGTCTGTTGATATTCTCTGGCAATTTTTGGTTATAATTTAGCAGTTGTCAGGTTCTTTACAATGGATTTCCTCTCTTGTATTCATTTACATTACTATTTGCTGCCAAGCACTGAGAAATGGTTTGTGTAATCTGGTAAAAATCTTCTAGTTACAAATCTAACACTTGAATCAACTTGGAAATAACAGATCGTCTGAAGGGAGAGTTTATAAATAGTATTCAGACAGTTTCCTTTTTTACTGTGGAAGTGTATGGATCCTCATGGATAAATGAAAACTCAATCTCAATCTTTCCGTGTGGCCTGCTGGGCATTGAACTATACTGTTTATTTCCCTGGTAACTTGCTATAAATAAATATACTTAAAATTGGAAAGATTCATACTTCCATGTAAAGACTTACGGATTAAGATCAAAGTAGAATCTGTAAACAGAAGTCTAATATGAAACTCGTATCCCAAGGTCGAAATAATAAACCGCAAATGAGAGATTGTTAGAGATTCATGACATTATTCTAGATTTATAGGTTGCAGTGTTGACCTAGTAGTTGACCTGAATCTAGTAGTACAAAAGAATATCTTAGATTGTAAGGATTACACATAATACCCTTTTGATAATGGCTCCAAACTGTTTATTACTACCTTATAGTGACTGTTCTGAGTGCAGGAAAAAAAATAAGGTTTTTCCAAAGACTCAAATTTACCAATTAAACCATATGTCCGAGTTAATCTCAAGTTGCTACCAAGCTGGAAAAAAAACCCTATATTTCCTTCTTCATTCTCCAAGCCTAAATGCCTTTGAAGAAGCTGACCAAAATCATCACAAGTTTGTGTTTCTGATGGAAGTCTAGGTTATCATGTCAAGAAGCTCTTCGTACATGGAAAGTACAGCTTGCCTCACAGTTTGACTCTGGTAGAGAATGAATCCTTACAGGACTCCAAATAACTGTGATTAGGTTTGCCAAGCATGAGCTGTGCAGCAACATATCTGTTAAATTTGGTTGAATATTTTAATGTGCTCAAACGCCTCATCAATATTCTGTCTGCAAGTCACATACACAGTTTGCTTTCTGCCTCTGTATCATTAACCTCTGTCACACCTCCCCTCTGAGCACATTGGAGCTCAGTGCTATCCTATGAGTGACCAGACAACTGAAAAAAAAATAGGCCTTCCTCCTCAGTGGTTTAGCCTGGTGCTGTGTTATAATATATGAGTGATCCACTGATGTTCAAAGCATAATGAATAGCTGCAGGCATATAACCATGTTGAAGAGAAAACTGACTCTTCTGAGATAAAAATTCAACTGTTAACATTTGTGCTTTGTCTTCAGTTCTACTTTTTGAGGAGTTTCAGTTAAGGTACCAACAATTTGGATAAGCTTTCCAGCTATCTCAGGGTTTGTCAGTAATTATTCTAAGACATCATTCTTGCCTTGTTCATAGTTGAAAAAGCCAAAAGGAACTCTCATTACTCTGACCTGAAGCCAGTTACTCAGTTAAGTCGTAAATCAACAACACTCAAACCCATATGGGAAACCATCTTACCAACCTGAGGGCTCACTAGGTTTCTATGCAGTAGCTTAGTTCTATTTTGGTTATGTTTGCATCTATGTTGTGGTTCTACTGTGAAGATCTGCTGCTGCCTGGAAATACTATACTGGTATCCCATGATTTTGTTTTCCAACTTAGTGTTTTCTTTTGTATACTTTCTTTTATAATTTAATTTTATAGCCAAGGTGATGTACAGAGGAGTTACAGTTGCATATGTAAGGTGATGGATACATTTCTTGTTGAACACTGTTACCCACTTCCTCATTTTTCTCTCACTTTCCCTCCCCACATCCCCACCCCCAAGTTGTAAAGTTCATTGGGAACATATTGTCTTGTGAGTATCACTTGTTTCATTTATACATTTTCTTAAAATCAGAAATTGATTCCAAATATATTCAGAAATTTTTCTTTTTTTCTGGTTCAGAAGAAATGTTCATTTTCTAATATCTGTGATACTTCAGCAAGTATGATTTCAAATTTCAGTGGCTTAGTTTCCTTCACTATTTAAAACAACAATGTAAATTGTTTTATTTTTTGAAGAAATTCTGCTGTGGTTAGATTACTAAGAATGTCATCGTCTAGCCTGCTTAATCCTCTTTAATTTTAATATTATATATTTAATATGTCATTGCTTTATTATGCACAGTCTTTATTTATTTGCTAAGGAAGAAATTCATACATTTTACAGATTGTTAATTTATGTTACCCCTTTATGTGTCCTTAGTTCTGTGAAAACTAAATAATAACCTGAGATTTTTAAAAATTATACAAATATATAGTGTATATATGTATATAACATATATATGTTATATACATATATACACTAGTATATATAGCATATATAGTATATATATACTACACCTATACATATATATACTATATACGTACCATATACATATTTATAAATACTCTATAGTATATAGTATATTTATAAATACTCTATAGTATATAGTATATATACTATATATGTATAGTATATAATATATATACACTATAGTATATAGTATATACTATAGTGCATATATTGCTATATATGCACTATATAATGCATATATATGTATATAGTGTATATGGGGCATATCCATAACAACATTATTTAATACAAAAAAACTCATATATTATTGTTGTTGTTGCTGAGGATTTTATTGAATGCTGGTTTATTGCACTTGACAGCCACTTAATAAGCATTAGATAGTAGTTGAATTCTAACCCCCGAACAAGTTTTTCTTTATCCTTGTCATTTTTTTGAATTTGCAGCAGCATCAGTCCCATAGAACAGATTAATAATTGTTGCTGTATTAATTTCACAACCTGAGGTTGTGAGTACATATGATATCAGATATTGAGATAGGAAGAAATTTTGAAGGATTGTTGTAATGCAAAAATCTTGCATTTCAACCTGACCTCTTTTATTGGGTTCAATTTTGTTCTGGGTTTTGGTTTTCTTCACAATCTTGAACATTTTACAGTAGGACTCATCTAAAAATGGATTTGGGGATTAGGGAAACATGCACAAATCTTTTCATAATTAAAAAGAGCCTTACTTTCTTTACATACCACAAAAAAAAATCTTGCATTTCAAAATACCTAAGAGGAAATGATCACATATAGACATATACAAATTAATGTACTGGGAAGAAAAAGTAATTTTTTTATAAATCTGTTTTCCACGGTCATAAGCAGATAAAATATGTAAATGTGTTCTTATCTTAGACATTGAAGTAATTTACTGTTAATCAGTTTAGCAATAACTTTAAAAAATATAATTATTTAAAAATTACCAATTTTTATCATTATTTACTTGTTAAAGAAAAACATGACAAAAATAATTACCTATAGTACTATAATATAATTGACAAGGTAAAAAAAGCTTCTAGAAGGAAAATAATTCCACATGTATATACCTGAATGGTTTTAAGGAATAGACAAAATACTAAACATTACTACCTAACACCTACTGCTGTAACATATATCAGGCTGTTATTTTCCTGAAACAAAAAAACTGCAGAACTAATAGCAGTTACGTGCTATTTTCACTTTGCTAAACCATCAAAACTCTCATAGCATGCAGGTGGTGGAATTCTAACTTAAAACCCAGGCGTTCCTAGTCTACAACCTATATGTCACACAAGATTATGTTGATCACTATGAAGAGATGCACAAATATATTGACTATGTTACATACGTTATGCATTAAGGGACATAATCCTCCTCTCTGGGATGGGATAAACCATATTGAATAGACTGCAGTTAGGTGATTGTGGTTACCAGGAACCAGCTGTAACAAATGTACAGACATTTTCTGGCAGACTATATTCTCTAACACATTGGTAAATTAGAGTGTAGTGCATAAATCTCTGTTCCTCCTGAATGAACACTTAGCACTAGACAGGGTATTTTCACCATAGGGGATATACAAAACTTTGCAATGAAAAGTTGTGTTAATGTCCTCCAATAAATGCACCTCTCCGTGAAGTTCTTTACTATTAATTCAGTATACATAGGGTTTCAGACTCTATGAAGCAAATTAATGTTGAATGACATTATGGATAAAGGGTGCTCTGAATATTTTCTGTTGATTCAAAGGAATTCTTAGGTCTTCTGATCATTCATCTATTTATTATTTGGAGGCTATGAAATAAGAACACACACACACACACACACACACACACACACACACACACACACACACATATTTTGCCTGATAGATTTTTAGGAATTAAGTATGATACAATGAGCAAAAACATTTCTCCCGCTTGTAGTTTCATATTTCAAGGTAAAAAGAAGATTGGTAAGGAGTGAGAATACAGAATTACACAAGGGACAAGTGGTTCAACAATGATTTGGTTTCTATTAGAAGCTTTTTCAGCAAAGAATGACTTGAATTTGACATATGTTGTGAAAGGATCATTCGGATTGCTGTGTGGCAGGTACAGAACATTCATGTGTCCAATTTAATTCCTTTGATCCCAGATAAACAGCTTCCAGATTGTTCTCAGGATTCGTTATGTTACTGAATACTTTGGAAACAATGACTCAGGAGGAGAATCTTTGAATAGCAGTCTTAAGAATTTAGCATATAGCACTGTTAAAGAGGCATTGACATTTGAGGACTTCATTTTTAAGAAAGAAAAACTTAGTGCTGGACACTGGTGTCTCATGCCTGCAATTCTAGTTACTCAGGAGGCTGAGATCTGAGGATGGTGGTTCAAAGCCAGCCCTGGCAGGAAAGACCTTAGGACTCAAATCTCCAATAAACAATCAGAAAACCGGAAGTGGCCCTGTGGCTCATGTGGTAGAGCGTTCACCTTGAGTTGAAGAGCTGAAAGAGAGCTCCCAGGCCCAGAGTTCAATAGGTTTTCTAATTTGTGATTGTGCAGTAATTTTGCGGTGATGTGTCATTGAAGCAGGCATGACACATATTAATAACAATTAATGAGTTTGGTCTTTTTTGTCATTTTTAGGAGAGACAGAGAGAGACAGAGAGAGAGAGAGAGAGAGAGAAGCACGCAGACATAAATTTCAATGATGTCTGTTTCTTTTATTATACATCACAACATTTTCTATTTATACAATAGGTTATAAGACACTATGTTGAAAACGAACTTTACAACTTCAGCTGGGGAGGGGGGTAGTTGTGGAGATGGGAGGGAAGGGATGGTAGGGAAAAAACAAAGGAGGAGGTAACAATGCTCCATAGAAAATGTACTCATCACCTTGCTCATGTAAACTGTAACCCCTCTGTATAGTATTTTTACAATAAAAAATGTACAACCTGGGCGCCAGTGGCTCATGCCTGTAATCCTAGCTACTCAGGAGGCTGAGATCTGAGGATCATGGTTCGAAGCTAGCCCAGGCAGAAAAGTCCGTGAGACTCTGATCTCCAATAAACTACTAGAAAACTAGAAGTGGTTCTGTGGCTCAAGAGGTAGAGTGCTAGCCTTGAGCTGAAGAGCTGATTGACAGCTCCCTAACCCAGACTTCAAGCCCCACGACTGACAAAAAAATATATACAAAAAAAAGAATAGTATCTGACACACAATATTTTATCCATATTTTATATAAAATATTGATATATTGCTTTTATATATTATATATTAAGTATGACAGTTTAGAAAATATACTGCCACCTTTAAGATATTTAGAATATGAATGTGTTTTAATTACTCAGCCATTAAGTTGATTAAATAGTAGTTGGAATTGTGGTGTTTGCTCAGCTAGCTACTGTGGTGAGGTTCTGTCCTTATCTTGTCTTTTCTAATCCTTGTTGTAACCAGAAAACTATGGCCTATAACTCTGGTGACTTAAAAGCAAACTGAATCTTAGGGAGTTTAAATCATTGAACTAAGCTCCCAGCCTGATAAATGAAGCCAATTTCATTTTTCTCTTTAAGACTAGGTAATAATTTTTATGAATGATTTGGGAATATAAGGTTATAATAGTTATTAACCTTTGAGATATCATATGGTTGGATCGTTGGTAAGAAATCCACATAGGATGGTGATCCAATGAAGTTATATAAAGAAAATAATGAAATCAGGCAGTAGACACATTATCAGTGACAAAGTGGAAGTATAAAAAAAAGTTCAGGTATGTAGAAACAAATTATTGATAGATAGATAGATAGATAGATAGATAGATAGATAGATAGATAGATAGATAGATATAGAGATATCAATTTATTGCTTTTAAATTCTAATTAACAATTGAATATATCTATGAGCAATGTTTTATGTATTGAATCAGGTTTTATTCTAATTTTGATTTTTAAAATCAGAGATATAACTTAGCTAACTGTTAACACTTTCTTTTGTTAAAAAATATTAACTAATCAACTTATACTTTCATCTTTTTTAATTTAAATTTTATTGTGAAAGTGGTGTACAGAAGGGTTATACTTACCTCAGTCTGGAAATGAGTACATTGTTTTTTGAACAGTGTAATCCCCCCCTCATTTTCTCCCATTTTCCCCCTTCCCCAAACTCCTTTCCTAAAGTTGTAAAGTTCATTTCCAGCATAGTGTCTGATGAGTATCACTGTTGATAGAATTCAATCTTTGAAAATTCTACCAAAACCTCTAAGGCTTGGAAATTGAAAAGATAATGTAAATTTATATTAACCTAGGACAAAGTGGAGAAGAGAAAAAGTAAAAATAGGAAAAGAAGGAGAGAAGAAGTTCATAGCAAGGAGAAGCAGTAGGAGTGGAGAAGTGGATGAGGAAAAAATGATATTCTTATGTTAACCATTAGTGGTTAACATTAGTTTCTCAGAGGAAGATATAATCCACTAATACACATTTCAGTGATATGTGCTCTCTGTTACAAGGAGGCTTATTCTGACTCAGAACTATTGTCACAATTTTAAATGTGGACCTGTAGAGAAAGTTATATGCACGTATGTCGGGGGCGGGGGAGGGGGGTTGTATATATGTCTGTATTTTATTTCTGCAACTGGGCCACAAGAATGTTCTTCTTGTCTCCTATATCAGAGGTCTTGTCTCTCTGCTGGCTATCCTTTTTCCTCCTCTCCATCTCTAGACTTTTCACTATGGTTTCCAAACTCCTATAGAGCAAGAAGACTAAGCCTAATATATTGCATGCTGTGACAATTTTAAATGACAAGATAAATGGCAAGGAATTGTACCAGTACTGGCAGGGTATTTCCAGATCTTAAGGTTTAAATGCTTTAACCTTTCATTGAAAGTAGCTTCTTATCTGTGATTGACATGTGTTATTTGATCTTGGTGGTTTCTTCTAGATTTTAGCCGGGATTTTATGTTAGTTACTAAAGATATATGTGATGTTCTCTTAGTGTATTACCTCTTTCTTTAATGAAAATTCCCTTTTCAAGATTTAAATAGAGCAAACCATCCAGAAAAGCAGGCATCATGACACTATTTATTTCTTCATTGTGATGTTTCATTATGATTTTCAAGATATTGCTTATTTAAACTAAACTTAAATTTTCATTTCTGAAAGACATATACATCAATTGAACATTACATTTCCTGGTATGAATAGACACCAGATTGTAAATGATTAAAAGTAATACATATTTTATGTTACTTTTCACATTGAGTAATCCCAGAGTTGAATGGTTGCTTGGTAAGTAGTTTGGAGCAATGATCTGTGACTATGGCTCCTCCTTCTTTCATGGTCTGTCACCAAAACATGTCATTTCCACCCATGACTTTATAAGATGGCTTATGTGGCATTAGCTATGACAGAGAATTTCCAGACAGGTGAGGAAAAGGAAGGGAGGAAAGTAAAGGCCAAAGAAAGACAGTAATAATGCCAATTCTGCATTTTATTGCTGAAATTTCCCAGCAGAATCACTTAAAACCTTCACTTACATCTGCAGAATTAAATATTAGAATAAACAACCTGAAAAGGACATGAAAAATACAATGGGCATGTTGTCAACTAGAAAAAAAAATTGATTTTTCACTAGGAGGGAAAATGAGCACGGAAAGAATAGGTAGGTGTTAGACACCTTTACACAATTGTGTAACCTTTGATTCTAAACATGTGGCTACACTTGTTTAAATTAACTTTAGAGATGACTTTGACCAATTCCAAATGATTCAAAATGAGACCAGTTATTTGTTAACATTTAAGAATTACTAGCCACAGGGCTGGGAAGGTGGCTCAGTGGTAGAGCGCTTGCCTTGCATGCATGAGGGCCTGGAAAAAAAGTATTACCAGCCACTTAACTTGTTAAGAATTTTGTGTCCATAGTAATATCATCTTTGCTTTATTATGCCTATGAAGTTATAAGCTTAAGTCTCAAACAGAATCCTGGAAATGGTAAAAACGGAATAATCATCAATCTTTAATTTCCACATAACTAAAGATTGTGTGCTCAATATAGAACCATGCCAAGAAGGCTGTTAGTTGTCCACTTAATTATTAGATTAATGAATGGATGGTCATACCTCTGGTATTATTTGAAGCAGATATGTCTGACTTCAGAGTTCAAGATTTTGATCACATTGCACTGTTTTCTTTGTGTGAACAATGTTTTGTTTGGATATTATTTATTCATTACTCTGAATTTTTGTACAGTACTTTGTTTGAAAAGCTGATGGAATTCGAATACTTGTGAGTTGAAAGTTTAAAAAAAACACAATCCAAGTAACATTTAAACAAACAGGATATATTTTGCAAGGAGCTGGGTTTGTCAAGGAAACTACCCAAGGATATCTGTTTATTTGGACCTCAGGGATGACTAGAAACAACTATGCCAGCAGACTCAGCACATTTCAAGCCATACATCTGTTCCTCTCTGTGCACTTATGTATTCCTCCATCACTTTGAATTTTGTCAATTCATGCTTTACTGGTGCACAAAGAAGTTAACACCATATTTTCAGAACACAAATTTTGTAAGTTGTAGCTATAACAAGGGAAAAAAAGCAGTCTTATAGCTACATTTTCAAACTCTTCAGAATACAAACTGTGAGAGGATGAGCTGGGGTGAGATTTATATATATATATATTGAAACCAAGGAACACTTACGATCAGTTATATCAGTTATATGTTGCCTGTATGGCAAGAACAGAGTTACTGGCTATACAAACATTATTTTAGTCATTGAGGTGACTATCTATTGATGTCAGATTCCCAGTGGCTATTGGTTTTTATGTAAAAAATATTCATCATAGATAATTCATCATAGATAATTCACTTGTGGACCACTGTTTATCACGTTGAGGACTGCCTCATCCACCCTATTTTCTTGTAAAGTTGTAACTATTCTCAAATCCATGCAACTGAGAAGTAATATACGGGGTATTATGCATGAAATAATCTATATCGTTTTTTCAGTATATTATAAGAGAATTTCACTTTTTTTTGGGGGGGGGGGTCCGGTCGTGGGGCCTGAACTCTGGGTCGGGGCGTTGTCCCTCAGCTCTTCAACTCAAGGCTAGTGCTCTACCACTTGAGCCACAGCGCCACTTCCGGCTTTTTTCTTTTTGCTTATGTGGTGCTGGGGAATCGAACCCAGGGCCTCATGCATGCAAGGCAAGCACTCCACCACTAAGCTACCTCCCCAGCCCCGAGAATTTCACATTTTTAACCATTTCATACAAATAGAACTTTGGAGTATACAGATGGAAATTGTTTTAAGCCTATCAGATTATGTTAAATGGAATGTGAAGTTGAATCAGATTCAGTTGGTCAATTCATGAACAACCAAGCAGATATTCAGAATTCAATATTTCACTTGTAAAAATCTGAGATGACTAACAATTTGCTGTTTTTTAACAACATATTATATAGATATACTAAAAGATTAAGGAGATTGAAATGTTCAGTTAATTATTGTTCAAGTACAAATTACTTATTCTGGAATGTCTACAGAAACTAGTCAAAAGATATCCTCAAACTTCACTGGAAACAATTATGATTATGATTTTTCTGTGGACATAACACTTGAATATCTAAAAAAATTGGTGATCATGTGATCCTTATAAATGGTGAAATGCAAGGTGGATACATTTTTCATAAAGCAGTGATCAGAGAATGATGACTCACAGAAAGGTATTTCCATTGTTAGTCAAGTATTGCAACCATAGAAAGAATGGAAGAGGAGTCTAAATTTTTACTTGATCTTTTAAAACAATGCATAGTCAAGTGAATCTTGAATCACTGAATCACAATATCATGGCCTCACCTTAAAAATCTCAGACTGAGGTGTGTGTGTGTACATATATATATATATATATATATATATATATATATATATATATATATATATGAAATCTATGCCTCCATCAGAAAGAATGATACCACCTTATTTGTTAGGAAATGGAAAAACTTGGAAAAAATTGTGAAGTAAGCCAGGCCCAAAGAAACACAGGCCCCATGGTTTCACTTATTTGTAAGAACTAGTATATGTCTAGGACAAGCAGAAAAAGTCAAAACCTATGTACGTATGACCATATAAGATGATACTAAGCAAAACGAACCCCAAGACAGAGACACAAGAGGTTTTATCTTTGTTGCTGTTGTTTTTAATGTACTTATAATGTATTATGTGATGATATTTTGTTCCTTTTGTATGTTCTTCCCCCATGGTATAACCCCTGTTTTCACTGTATTTGATTCCAGTGTCCTGCACCTTGTGTATACATTTTTCTAATTTGGGGAGGGGAAGGGTAATAACAAAATGGTGAAATTAGGATACACGTTGACCCATTGTAACAATGAGAAGTACAAAACAGTATGTTGAAAACAAACTTTACAACTTCCAGGGTTAAGGGGAAAGGTAGGAGTTGGGGAGGTGGAGACGGAAGGGAATAGTGGAGGGAAAACAAAGGAGGGTGTAATACTGCTTGATAGGAAATGTACTCATTACCTTACTTGTGTAACTGTAACACCTCTATACAGTATCTTTAATATATATATATATATATATATATATATATATATATATCAGACTGAGTCATCTTGCCTAGATCTTGAATCCCTCCCTGTGAATGATGCTACATTGACAAAACATGTAATATTAATATTTCTTCCAGGCTAACTTACTTCCAGGCTTACTCTCAGGACTTAAGTTACTATTGTTACTATACTGAGGAAAAAAGGAAAGGAAGGAAATAATAGACAATGTCTTTGAACTAAAATAAATTTCTGAAGATAGAAAACTATAATTTTAACCTATCAATTAACTGGAGGAGGGCTTGTGGATGTTGGATTATTAAGGGACTTTAATATAGGTGCATCTTATATTGGGGCCTATTGATATTCAAACACATTCTGTGGTATTTTCCTACTCTGGAAGGCATAATAACAATAAACATATACAGAAACAGAATTATCACATTTATTATCTGGTTTGGGCAGTGATGACTTTTATGGTGGAAAAAGCCAAGTGAAGGCTGCTAGAATAAGAAAATAGTGAGCCAAATGCAATACTGGATTCCTTGATTGTATCTCAATATAAGACTTGAAAGAATGCAGCAAAGGTAATTCCCATCATAGGTCTATTTCAGTGAATTATTTGCCCTTTTCAGAAGAGATGGACATTGGAGATTGAAGCATGGATTTATTAGCATAAATTTAACTAGTTGGTGTCTCTGATTATCCATACTTTTCCACTCATGTCTTTATGACTTAGCTAAATCAATATATTCTCTAACGCCATCATTCAGTTATCTATCTATGCCTATTTGTATGGTCAACCAACACTACTACTTATTTTCAGCTACACTTAGTAGTCCGAAGGACATATGAGTGAGAAATCTGAGCAAGAGATTGAACTGTGTAAGCCTCTATGGAGTATGAAATACATATTTTCCTCATTAGGATATACTAGTTTGACCAAAAATGTTGTTAGTTCTGAGTGCAACCTAGAATGGAAGATTGTCTTGGTAAACAATAACACAATGCTTTTGGTTGGCTTTTATAGATTATCATGTTATCTTTACATTTTCAGAACGAAGCTCTACAATCAATTGCAGATCATTATCCTCAATTTTGAGAAACATTCCTTAGTGTAATGTTGAGCAGTGGTAAATGCACTGGGCCTTCTGATGAGCCAACAGTGTTCAAGGCAACTTGAAGGCTCATGTGAAGACTCACACAGGAATAGAAGATGTGCTGAACAAAGTTGATAGAGTTACTCCTTTGCTACTAATCAGCCTTCCTTCCCCAACTACTCTCCCTATGAGTTTATCAACAAAGTAACCAGGAAGCAGGGATGGATGATTCTCATAACTGTGTTGTCTGATCCTTCCAATTATACATGTGCACATTAAGGCAAATGAAAATACTATGTCTGAAATCATGATTGACAAAGAACAAAAATCAAATTAATGCTGCCTGTGGAAGACGCCCAAATACTTCTAGCTATATTACTTTACTACTTAAAGCATATACTAGTGACTTCAAAGTAATCTTTTATGTAAAATTGACTGAATTAACAAAAAATCGCAAAACTTTGGTCTAATTTGCACATTATATCCACATTATATCCAGAAAACTCTTGACAGCATGTATTTTCATTTTAAGACATTTATGAACTGGGCACCTGTGGCTCATGCCTGTAATCCTAGCAACTCAGGAAGCTAAGATATGAGGATCACAGTTCAAAGCCAGCCTGGACAGGAAAGTCTGTAAGACTCTTATCTCCAATTAACCACCAGAAAACTGGAAGTGGCACTGTGTTCAAGTGGTAGAGCGATTGCCTAGAAATGAAGAGCTGAGGGACAGTGCCCAGGCCCAGAGTCCAAGCCCCATGACCAAAAAAAAAAAAAAAGAAAGAAAGGAAGGAAGGAAGGAAAGAAGGAAGGAAGGAAGGAAGGAAGGAAGAAAGGAAGGAAGGAAGGAAAAAAGAAAGAAAGAAAGAAAGAAGGAAGGAAGGAAAGAAAGGAAACAAAAAAATACATTTATGTAGGACAAGTAGCTAAGGAGCTAAGGTCATTCTCAGTTTATATATACCTGTCTATTTTTTAAAACATGATTTTCATTTGCCCTATTACTGTTTAATTTAGATAAGTAGGTTAATACTCAAAGGTATAAAAAATTGTGTCTGGCTCAATTTTCTACTTCTCATCATCACAGAAATTTAAGTATTCAACTAATAATTTAAAATAAAATTGCAGGGTCTGTAAGTACATAGAAAAAATTAATATTCAAGCTGAGATTACATGTGAAATCATATATATATCCTTTGTATTTTTTACTTACAATATATTGTAACTTTTCACCCATTATTTTCTAAGCTTTTTAGTTGAATATATTGCTACATTCTTTATTTCTACCAGAGCAAAATTGCTGCTAAATTATATTTTCTTAAAAAAAATATCTATGGTAGCTCAAGGCAAAATGAGCAGACATTCCCAGTGTTTTCAGAAGCTCCACTACATAACAAATAGGGAAGAAAATTAGTCTGGAAAAAAATTTAAAGCACTAGCTATACAAGTGACAAAAATATCCCTGTTTAAGTTAATGTGTTTTTCTGAAATACAGAATGTGTCTGTGATACTGATTAAGTTCTTCCTTATAATTAAACATCAACAAGACAATTAGAACATATTATCCTTGTGTAAGTATACATCTTTAGGAAGATTACTGGCAAAGAAAATGAATGAGGTAAAAAATAGAAATGAGATTAGAAGGGCTGTATAAAATAAGTAAGAGTTCTTGAATTCTTTCCACATATCAGTTCCTATTTTGAAAGAGTACTGAAGAAAATAAAAATTCTTGAAATAGTAATATTCAATCTATAGTGACTCAATACATAATTTTTTCTGTCTCACTGTAGATTATCAGATTCACAGAAGTCATTTCAAATGTTATCTCTTCAAACAGTAATTTTGTCTTTTAGAAAGCTCATTGCAAATACACTAGGATGCTTTTGAAGACAGTCAACAATAACGGAAGATAACAAAAGAGAAAGGAAAGAAAGAAAGGGAAAGAAAGGGAGGCGAGGAGATGATGGAAGAAAGGATGGAAAATAATATGCTGAATTTAAATATTTAAATATTTAGTCCAAATGCACTGTTTCATTAATTTACTCATTTACCACTCCTGTCCCTTTAACATGGACTTCCATTTTGGATGTCAATTAAAGAAATGTTTTATAACATTAATTTTAAGATTGGTATGATAGCACATGTCTGTAATTTCATCAAGAGAGGAGGATATTGAGGCAAGTAGATCTTGAATAAAGCCAGCCAAGTCTAGAAGTTGAAGCCCCAACCAGGATTTCATAGCAACACCCTGCCCAAAGAAAACCAAGCAAACAAAATTAGTATAAAGCATATTTTGGAAGTTTTTATGAAAAGCTAACCTTTACAGTCACAATATTTTTCATACCCTCAATGAATAATAGAGACTTTAAATTCCATGTTCATGGAGCTGTATGCAATTTAGTCCCTTTAAATAGCATTATATGAAAGAAATCAGAGAAGAGTTAGTAAAATGTACTTCAATTCAGTGAAGTAGTACACTTTAAAATAATTATTTTGAACACTATGTAAGGAAATTTAGCTGAGTATTAAAATCGAAAGCCAAAAAAACTTTCACATTCATTTTAATTATTTTAAATTTCATAACCCTTTGGAACTAACAGGAGATATAAAGATGTGAAACAACTGCTATATATGAAAAGTAGATAGCATTTCAATAGTTTCTTCATACTATAAGGAAATACCAAAATAATTAAAGGAAATTTTAAGGCCACACTTTTTTCCAAACTTTTAATATCTGAAACAAAATTGTTTCTCTGTGCTATTTAGTTGTCTATTTTGCCTCTTTTGCATCTACTTCTCTTTTTACTTCAATCATGTCCTCCAAGCTCTTGCGTGACTCAAAATTCCTTGTTTTGATTTTATTTTCATCCTTTGCTCCAATAACTTCCTCAATTTTATATCATGTATTGGTTCCAAAGGATATTATTAGGGAAAGATGAAATCTTTCTTCATCTCTCTGTAAAAGAAAGAGAGGCTAAAGAAGAAAAACAAAAGGAATAAAAAAGAAAAGAGCTATGCTGACAGCTAATGGAAGGCTGAACGAATGTCCTTGTGTTTATTGTTGCAGGAGCAAGGAAGTGTTTGGTGTGCTAAGATGAAAAGTCATCTTTCCATTATTAGATATTTGATGGTAAGAATTTCAGATATTAAACTAAAACTAAGGCTACTGAAGTTTTTATGCAAGCTACAGGTAATAAAACACACATAAAAAACAGAAAATGAATGACTTGGAAATAATCAAGAAGAATGATTGTAGATTAGCTGTAAAACTAACATAATATAATTATTATAATACACAGAGAGAGAGAAAAAACATACATGTGTGGAATTTCTTTTACCTGGCTATGGCAATAAAAAAAAATCTCTGTTCTAATTTTGGTAAGCAGTTTATACCCATGTAAAGTAAGATCTACCTGCAGTAAGTTAAATCTACATATGTGTCCAGTAAAACAAGGCTGTTACTAGCTCTCTGCTGAGTATACTTATATGCAAATAAGTTTGATTCAGTCATATCAATAAAATTAAAATAGAAACCCACTTATGCTTTTGCTTATTATATTAGGACAACTTATATAGAAATGTTTATTTGTTGCAAGGCAAAGAAAATAGTTCAATAAATCTAATTGTATATGCAAGTCAATTTTAATTAAATAAATATTTACCTCTGACACTGAGTCCCAGTGCTTTTATTCTCTTCTTGATCTTTTTATTGCCTATTATAAGATTATTGTCTCAAAGACAGCACCTTTATTCTATATTTTGAGTGAGCAACCCTTGCTCTACATGTCTTTTGTTTGGGTGAATCTTCTTTACTAGAAGAAAATATTGACTCTTGGTCTATAAAGAACATTTCTCAGTGAGTAATTTTAGGCAGTGAGAAAATAGAAGCTCTGCTTCCCTTCCCTGGAGCTGACTTCATAGCCTTGAACATTAACAGAAGGGAAGGAACTGCAGCTGCAACCTGGGGCTGACTGTCACTGTGTTTTAATGTCATGATCTCAAAACTCAGACGGGTCATCTGAGAATGGATCTTGGGCTAATCCTAAACAGTGGCTGGAGGATAAATAAAACTTGATGAAGTGGCTGAAATGATATAACCTTGCTTCCAGAGGATTTGGGAAGTGTTATGAGAAGTTAGATTAAGTAAGTTCAGTAACTGGAAAGCAAAGGAATATTTGTGGAAGAACATGAACAAGTTAACTTGTTCTCTGAGCATAACCAATACTTATTAGACTATGTCAAACATTATTAACATTTCAGAAGAATGAGCTAAGGAAATATTGGTGCTCAATGCATCTACTATTTTCAAAATCAAATCATTTTCTATGACATATGCTTAGAAGATGCTTAAAAATAATTCATATCCATTGCTTATTAGAGTTGGTCTTGAAGCAGTCCAGCAAGAAAAAAAAATAATAGAGTTTTATCATGGATTAAGCTTAAGGATGGGAAGTAGTTGAGATTGTAAACTCTGAGAGTTGACATTGCAAATCAATCCCAACACATATGTATTTTAAAAACTAAAGGAAATTTTTCTGATTGATTAAAACATAATTTTTCCAAATTATCATTATTTTATAAATGACATATAAAACATAGTAATTTCAAATATTATCATAAATATCATGCTACTATATTATCCTCTTCATTCTGACTATGGCAAGTATGTGTATAAGTGAGTCTGTATCTGTGTATACTAGTGTAGAATTAGTCTGTTTATACAACTGGAAATCTGTTATGTGTTCTTTTATGAATTATGACTGACTTTTGTTCAAATTATAGTAGAAAAATAATTTATAAACTCCTCCTGGATTTTTAAAAATAAAAGTGATACTTAAATTTAGAACTTTTGATGTTCAAGTTTTTTTAAAAATGAGTAATAAATTGGTAACAAATTATATACTTAGAACTATTAATTACCTATTTTTAGTACTCTGCTTTAAATCATTACAGTCCATGTCCTTCTTTAGTTAGCACTATTTTTGCATTAGAAATTAGTGTTTTCGTTACTCAGTGATTGACTTGACTGAAATATTTTGCTTAAATAATAGTTTTTCTATTTGTAAATTAAACAAGTAATATATTGTATTCATCATATGCCAAAAACATGCATATATACATGCATATTTCAGAATGCAATCTCTGTTTAGAGAAAACATGAAGAAAAAGGAAAAGTGTTTATTATTGTACGTTTACACTTTAGAGTAGAAATTGCAAATTTGCTTCTAGGACATCTATGTGTGTCTATATTACTTGTTTTTTCTTTAGAAGTTATCTTGACTCTACTTTTCCATTGTAAATTACATGATTGTAATTTATACCTTACAATTAATTCCTATATAATGCCCATAGAGTAAAATTGGAAAGGTCAGAACTCTACTTAGTGTTTTACAATTTATATAGAAATAAACAGTTTCCTATTTGGCCTTGACACGTAATATGGTGACAACAAAAGATTCTAGACTCTATAACTCATAGTAATCTGACATCTTCATTTTGTAATTTGCTTAATTTGCTCACTTATTCAAAACTCCTGGTACATTAAGGACTTATTCAAACCTTTCCTCTATTATTACCACAACTTATCTGCATTGCTATTCAATCATCTACATGTAATAACAATGCAATTAATTAAATAGTTGGTTTAAAATGAAGTCAAGTGTTGTCCATTATACAGACATTATAACTCTTTTTTGTTTGTTTGTTTATTTCTTGTTGTTGGTGGTGGTGGTGGTCG
Source organism: Dipodomys spectabilis (assembly GCF_019054845.1). NCBI lineage: Eukaryota > Metazoa > Chordata > Mammalia > Rodentia > Heteromyidae > Dipodomys > Dipodomys spectabilis. Next base: position 3,405,110 of record NW_024870752.1, read on the forward strand.
TCATCGTGGGGCCTGAATTCTGGGCTTGGGCACTGTCCCTCAGCTCTTTAGCTCAAGGCGAGTGCTCTACCTCTTGAGCCACAGCATCACTTCCGGTTTTCTGGGGTTTATGGGAAATAAGAGTCTCACGGGCTTTCTTGCCAGGGCTGGCTCTGAACCATGATCCTCAGATTTCAGCCTCCTGAGTAGCTAGAATTATAGGCGTGAGCCACCAGTGCCTGCCTTGACATTATAACTTTTAAGATATAAACTATGATGTCGTTTTTCAAGTGTAATTTTATTCAGAAGAAACTGCATGAGAAATTTAATACACTGGGTCTATTTCCTTGATGATAGCACAATGCATATGTTTCCCTCATTAAGTTTAGCATTAAAAAATCATTTCTATTATAGAGAGCAGTCTATAGGAATCATGTGATGAGCTTAATTATTTCAACCAGATATTTCTGATTAGTAATGGGAATTCCAAGGTTTATTGGCAATGACTTGAAACCACATCTGTGATTCTCCCCCTTTCAAACAGTGTCCAACATGAAGGACAGGGTATTATTACCACAACATTAAAATTGTTCATGTAAATCTGCTCTATGTAGAAATTTATCTACTCTTAAGATATTTATAATATTCAATTTCCCTGCATTTTAATTTCATAAAACAAAATAGCACTTTACCCACCATGTGTTCACAATGGAAAAAAATTCAGTTGTTAAAATATCAGAAGAAAATTAAGAGTCTGCTTTGAGAAAGAAAACAGACAATGGAATTAAGTAACCATCAGTTAAATTGTGTCCTTTGGTGGGTCATTTCACCTCATGAATTTCAATTCTTTTAGTGCATAAAATTGTCATAATTAAAGAAAGAAATGATTCAATTTGGTGGAGTGAAATTTGCAGAGTTGATATGGGTAAAGTTTTTAGAAAATTAACCAGGTAGAATTTACACATACAGAAATTATTACTTACTTTTTCTGTTAATTACCAGGAAATTTGCAAAGGATCAATAGAACATTTACTTTCTCTTTAGGATGTGTCTATTAAACAGCTATTCTTTATTTTTTAGAATTAAATTAAGCTAGAGAGATGACTCAAACGTAGAAGATGCTTAATAACAATTTCATTGTTTAATAGAGTTGATTAGTGAATATATACCTGAACTTGAAGCAGTCCAGCCAGAAAAAAATGGTAGGAGTATTATCATGGATTTTTTTTAGAATTGCTGACATCTGGTGAATGAAAAATGTGTCCCCACTTTTATTTTAGTTTATTATATTCAACTTTTACAGAGGTTGCACTGTTCTTACTGTACACAGTTGACTGAACTGCTTTTATCTGTTATCCAGTCAAAATTGGTTATTTCATATATCTCATTTCCACATTCTATTAGTGCCTATTTCTCAGTCAATGACAATGGTGTTTTGAAAGATATCATTCCATATAATATATATATATATATATACTGGTATTGAGAAATTTATTTGCCTCTTGTAAGTGCTTCAAAACATTTAAGATGCAATAATTCTGATTTAATTGAGTTTGTGTGAAATGTACATACATATATACATATATATATATATATATATATATATATATATATCTCCTATGAGTATAGGTTATAGAACCAAGACTCTTATCAAAGACTGATTTTTCAAACACAGAGAACAATTTATAACATTTCAACTTGTATAAATATTCATACTATTAAATATACTTTAAAAGATTTTTATGTGGAAGATAAAAATGACTTTGATATATGAGCACAGGACTTTTCCTTATTTCAGCTGCTTCAAAGTTCCTGTCGTAGATTTCTTCTCTAATATTTTAAAGAGTTCTGACTCTCTTTGTTCACTTTGAATTTCTCATATCTGTGCAAACCATTGTTACCTGGCCACTGTATTTAGAATTTGAGTGAAAGTGTTATCATTATCATCAAGTTCATAATACAGAATTCTAAACATAATAGCTTTTCTGATATTAATGGAATGAACATTTAGTTTTTTTCTCATTCTTCATTTTAATTTCTTTGTTATGAGCAAACCTAGTTTTCCCAAACTTAGATTTTTTTCACCATATTTTTCAAATGGGTGTTTTACAGGCAAAACTCTACAAAACTTTACAAGTTCAAACAATCTTCCAGTATCAATGACCTTATATATATTGATTCTCAGACCTGTTATTTCAAGGCCAGAAACTGACATATTTGTGCCTCAGGTTTACTTGGAAAATAGTTTAGCTTTGTGACAAATCTTGAAATTGAGCTAATCATGAGGGTTTTTTCTTTTTCTTTTCATTCTTTTTTTTTTTTTTTAAAGATTTCTACTCAGTTTCACTAAAGGAACAAAAATTTGAAACTTTGCACAAAAGAAATAATTATGTCTGTACCTGAATAATACTGAAATTTATTAAGGTGTGCTATGACTGTCATTTATCCTAGTTATCTTCTAGTTACGTTTAATGAAGAATTTGTTCATAAGTTTCTGTGACTTTAGTCTTTATTACAACTGCTCAAGGTTAAATATTTATTCTATAGTATTTACATGACTCTTAAATTCTCCGAGGGGATTCTTTTATATTTTGTTCTCACCCTATTCACTCTTAAAAAAGGCAGAGACAATGGAAAGAATGATAAAAACATACATGATTCTAGTTTTCTGGCTTTCTAAGTATAGAACCCTGAATTATATTAAAAATGCACTGTATTTGATTCCGGTGCCCTGCATCTTGTATATACATTTTTCTATTTTGGGGAGGGAAAGAGAAATAACAAAATGATGAAATAAGGATACAGGTTGACCCATTGTAGAAATGAGATGTACCTGACACTATGATGAAAACAAACTTTACAACTTGTAGGGAGGGAGGGAGGAGTTGGTGAGGTGGGAGGGAAGGAGTAGTAGGGGAAAAACAAAGGAGGGGGTAACAATGTTCAAGAGGAGATGTACTCATTACCTTACTCATGTAATTGTAACCCCTCTATACAGTATCTTTACAATAAAAATATATTTAATAAAAATAATAATTCAAAATTACCTTTCTGTTCAGAAATATTTTTATATTCTATTTTTTCTACTCTGAAGAATTCTTTTTTTATTGTGAAAATACAATTGTATTGTGAAAATACAATTACATGGACAAGATAATGAGTACATTTCTTATCAAGCATTGTAGCCTCCTCCTTTGTTTCCCCTTCCCATCCCATCCTCTCCCCACTCCCCACCCAACCCTCCTCCCCGCCGCCCACCAAAGTTGTAAAGTTCGTTTTCGACATAAAGACTTGTATGTCTCATTGTTGCAATGGGTCCAACTGTATCCCTATTTAAACGATTTGTGTTTTCCCTTCCCCTCCACAAATTATACCGACATCAAATACATTGAAAGCAGGGGTTATACTGTGGGGGAGGGACATACAAAGCAACAAAGAAATAATCTTATAAATGTGTTAGAAACAATGGCATGAAAGAAAAAAACATTTGAATACATATATTAGGGTTCATTTCTCTAACATCAACTTAACTGACCTTTTCTGCTTGACTCAGACATATACTATTTATTGCAAATAAGGGAAACTATGGGACCTATGTTTCTTTGGGCCTGGCTTACTTCACTTAATATAATTTTTTCTAAGTCTTTCCATTTCCTAACAAATGGGGCAATGTCATTCTTGCATGATGTCCTCCACTGACATGTTAAATTACACAGCCGGGTACATTTTGAGACCTAGAATATTGAGTGGTATTATTATGTCTAAGAAATACTTTATGAAAATATGATCTTATAGCAATCAAGCTGAATTTTCTCCTTTCATTACTGTTTTTGGTACTTTACATAATTATTGCCAACAGAAAATTTCTGTATGATATTCTTCTAGCTATTGAGGATCAAGGGTGCTGGATTTTCAGCATCATAATCCTTGGTCAAAAGGAAGTTCTCTTCCATAGATTTATCTTAAACTGCACCTGATACCAGAATAGCTGTTTTCTCTCATTGTAATAACAATTGAATTTACATTCACACACACCACATACACACACACACACACACACACACACACTCAAACACATACACATACATACACATAAACACACTTCTCCTCCTTCTTCATTTTAGCATAATTTTGGAGAAGTATTTTTGTTTCTCAAGAATTCTCAGGAAAATATTATTGTCTTGAAAACCCAGGGCCAATATATAAATTAAGTCAGGTGACTTATGCCTCGGGGGGGGGGGGGGGGGGGGGATTTTTCTCTCCTCTTCTAGCAAATGCTTTCTTGTGGCCGCAAAATCAATATTATGTTTTCCAACAATTCTAATCTTCAAGGAATAAAAAGTGAAAACCTTGATTCATTTTTTTTCTAAAAAGGAAGATGATTATCATTATTTTGTACCCAAGAAACTGGCACTCCCTGTTTATTATTGTATATGTTTCAAATCAATGAATAGTACTGTACAATAAAATTATAACTTAGAAGGATATATTATTTATGTGTAAACATGCATCCTGCATTATCTAAGAGTACTTTTTACAAAATGTTAATTCTATTGGCATTCTAGAAAATATATTTGTAAAAATTATCTTTGCTGTTTTGTGAATACTTTCTTAGAATATCCCACTTCTAATGGAAGCACCACAAGAATATTTCAAAAATGCTTAAAGAATCAAATCTCTTCACATATATTTTTTTCAATTTTATACTTAACACAATAGTCCCTTCTGTAATCTGCTAAACAAGACTGTATGTTCCATTTTAAATACAAGACAAAAAATTTTAATTTAATTTAATAAATTCCTTACAACCAAGACTACATTTTCTTCCCACCTTTATCTGTGTGATGTCCATAAGCTCATCCACAAAGCTAAGTTAAACTCACATAATTTTGTTAGGTTCTACTTTTCAGTAAATTACCTCTTTGGCGATATACAATTATGACATTCAAAATAATGTGTGGTTGAGAGTTCTAACTACAAATGACACTATTGCTTATCATTGTCCAAAGACTGGTTCTCCAATCAGTCAACTTAAAAATGATGATTGGTCCCAATTTTCCTCCTGTACCCAACACACTTAAGTAATCTGTTATGTTCTATAAAAATATGGGAAGCTAACTCTTCTCCTTTCTGAATATTATTTTAGCTTCTTTGTGTATATTGTTTTATTTTAAACTAAAATATCACTGAGATACTTCCTAAAAATAATCCTCTATGTTGAAACACAACCATATGAAGATGTTCTATTTATCTATACATTCTTTCATGCAAAGTAAATGCCAGCAAGTGTCCTTTAAGATACACTCCCAGTCAGTTAACAATCAAAATGCCAGGCCACATTAGATTATAATCACTTATTTTTACAAAGAAAAAAGTTGGGGGAATGGTTGTCAAATCTATGATGTGTCCTTGTTCTCGTTATTTAAATATACCAAAAATTATCTAGGCAAATATCCACAATAGAATCCTTTAACAAGACTTATTATAATCTTGAATTATTTTGTTTAATGTAAAGTATATAACAACCAAGGTAAAGATACATTTGTCTTAGACCAGGGTAAAGACTTTGGGTTCAAAATTTTATGGTGGTTAATGATATCTACGGTCCATCTGAATTTATATGGAAATTTTTGTTTGAATTACATATTTCCCCCTAACTTTTACAGATACTGCAAGAGCTCTGTGACCCAGAAATATGGTTAATAATAAAACTTTACAGAGACATTCTTCATATGACTTCTATATTTCTGGTTACAAGATGACAGTATACTTATGAGAAGAGAAAATTTATATATGCTAGAGAGATTATATCAAAATCTTAACTGCCATCTTGTTATTTGTTTTGCTGTTTTGTGTCCTGTCTCTTGTGTGCAATGGTGCATTAAGACAGAAGAAATTAGGTTGTTTTTTTCTTGCTTTTCCTTCAAAATACAAAAACTCATTAATGGGAAAACCTTCCTGTTTTTAATACTTCCTCTCAATTTTTAACTGAAAAGGTTGAGACTGTGTGCATGGGTATGTTTAAACAATAGGGAAATAACTTTGATTGACCTTTCTAAGTAGGAAATTATTAAAAATTTTCACCCTATGGTGTTCTTTCCCCCCCAACCCATTTCCTACTGACCTTTATTGGATAATTCTGAATTAGATTTATATTTCCTTTGGTCTTTGTGATATTTACTATTGAAATATCATTTTCTTTGTGGATCATTTTAAGAAGTTCCCTGATGCACATAGCACTACTATAAATGAAGCACAGATATACCATGAAGTCTTCTTCTCTCTTCATTTTAGTATATACATATATATATACATACTCTAATTCTTAAAATGTTTTTTATTTTAGACAATAAATATTTTTCTTTGTAAATTATAATAACTAAATATTTTGTAAGTGACTAATAAAATGTGATGGCAGTAGGATAAAAACTTTAGTTAATGAACAAAAGCTTATAATTTTACATATATAAACAACACAAGTTTTTAGTGCAGTAAAATATTAACACAGATGTTTGAATGCTTAGTGTTCTCAAGGCATGAATACAAGATAAAGAGAAAAAAAGGGAGCTATAGCATTTTAAAATTGTGCACAAGCTCTACACAGAGAAAGTTTGATATTCAGTGCATTGGCATCTTTAGGTTATTCAGTTGAGGGTTGTATAACATCATGTGTGTTTCTCAGTCATTGAGTGAGATAAGTTGATGGTCCAAAGTAAGTGGTCAATATGTTTTCATTAGATCCTCAAGGACTCAGTAACCTTGCCAAAAAGCCTCTCTTCCCTTTTGACTCTTACTATTTTCTCCACAATAAAACCTGATCATCAATATCAAATCAATGTCTAAATCTAGAGGATGGACAAAAAATAAAAGATATTTAAATCCTAGTGCTTTTAAAGAACCAGACCTATTCTTAAAATAAGCATTTGTTGCAGTATTCAATGATGCCTGACTATAAAAGGATATTTCTTGTCTTTGTAGCTATGAACTAAATTAATCCTTGGGAGTACTGATGATTAGAAAAATAAATCAGACTGGAAATAAGATGATTATCAGCAGCCCAAATGTGCCTGCATATATACATATATAAATGTCATTACATAATGAAATGTAATAGAAAACTTTGAACATGGGAAAATGAACCTTCACAGTGGATTTCATTAGTTCAAAATATTACATGAATGTTTTTTTCTGAGTCCTGATGTTTAACTTTAACTTCAGAATGTATAGAATAAAGGAGGGTTCAAAGAGAAGCATTATTAGGTAAAACACAGTGATGGAAATGTTACGGAAGAAACTGAATCATAATTTGATACTATGTAGAATAAATTTAACATCTAAGCACAGAAAGTTTTCATTAACTGAAAGAGATTTGATGTCTACTCTGCAGAGGCTGTATGAAAAGTATTCAGTAAACACATAAATAGACCCTATTTTAGAGAACATTTTCTGGAATTAACACAATTAGAAGAGAAAAATAAATGAAGACATATTTAAGAAGCCATAGTACTCATGGTGACAGTTAATCAAGTTCCAAGTGCACAAAGTTAGATATCAGTTCAATATTTTGACTTGTAAAATTATGTTATATTTTTCCCACAAAACCATGTTTTTAGGTAATTTAATAAAATTTCTGAAATGTCTATAATGATTAACACTTTAAATTATGAATGATTCTCTATTTGGCTTCATATTAAAATGCTTAATATTTCCAGATATATTAATATAAAAATAGGATACATTACCATTTTATTCCAATTGTGTGGTACTTTAAGTTCACTTTGAGTATTATATTCAGTTTCTTTACAATTTTACTAATGCTAATTAGTAAAAAATGTTATTTATATTAGCAAATAAGCAAAATGGATATCAACATTAAATACTTAACAAGACCCAAATCTTCACTTTCCAGACATTATATTATAATCAGAAAAGAAAGTTCTCATAACACATTCATCCCTGAAACTCTGACTCAGAAAGCCAACAATTAATTCCCTACCTGTAATCTTGAAAGTATTTGTCAAAGAACTAGAGGCATTATTGCTCAAGTGGTAGAGTACCAGATGTGAGGGGAAGAAAAAAACAAAACAAAACAAAACAAAGCAAAGTGAGAATATGCAAGATCCTGGGTTCAAGTTCTAGCATTGGCAACCAGGAGGAGAAAGGATCTGTCTAAAGCTTCTAGAATATGAGTAAAATCACGGATTTGCATTTTTTTTCTCTACATTGTTTCATCAGGATGCAATATTCTTGCCCATCTCTCACTATTACTCTTTTGGGGAGAGTGAGGAGGAATCATGATGCTGAACTTCCAAAAAGATGTAATTGAAATTGTTTCTGGTTTAGTTTGAGCATTTTGAAACTGCATTTCAGTTATTTTTTGTATTATAATCCCTCCAATCTTATTGCTGAAAGAGAGACAATAATTAGGTTGTTTGTGTGTCTGGTATTTTGGCTGGCCTTGCTGAAGCCAGCACAGCTCTGTTCTGTTTGCTCAGCAGGAGCAGTTCAAACATGGATGAAGCCTGATGCATCTCAAAGTGCCTGGGAGCTTAGTGCTAGTGATTAGCAGGGAGCCTCAGCTCCTGTTCATAAGGCTTCTTTATTGATTATGTGAGCATTCTGTAAGAACAAATATTTAACACATAATAAAAAAATAGGCTAGTTTCAAAAGAACAAGCCAGATAATTGGCATCATGTCATTGTACTGAAATCTATTGATCAAAAGTTGACACGTGACAATGCCATTCAAAATTTAATGCATATTCTACAAAAGTAAGAAAACTGAATGAAGGAGTGGGTTGGGAGGAATAAGTAAAAATGTTGAAAGGGATGACATTGATCAAGATGCATTGTATCCTCAAGCTGCTTTGTTGAATGGCAACTCTTTTGCACATATGAGAGGAATGAGAGAAACAATGGGACCTTTGTCTCCGGGCCTGAGGTTATTTTATAAAAATATGCTTTAATTATCTTCAAGCCATTGTACAAAAGAGTTAATTCAAATTTGTATATATGTGTGTGTGTGTGTGTGTGTGTGTGTGTGTGTGTGTGTGTGTACGCAGACATATATATATATATATACAAATGTTTATATGTATATCCATATATATGGATATATACATATATATGGATACATGTATATATCTGCATATATACATTTATGTATATATGCATATACATACGTAAATATTCAAAGGGTCCTATGCACATATACACAACCTTACTAACTAAAGTTTGTTATGCACATGAGAGAATTCCAATAGTGTGACCTTTTGAGCAACTAAATTACAGTCTTACAAAAGGAATACCAGGAAGCTAGTATTTGGTATCTTGAGGGTGAGTGATAAGGTCAAAGTCAATGGGTAGACATATGAAGAAAGGGAACGAGAGAATAAAGTCATATGTACAGTCAATGTTAACATGTAAAAATGAAAGGGAAAATTGAGGGGAATAGCTGAGGTTGGGAGACATTGCAAAGCCTGATACAAAGAGTGTCATGGAGCCCGGTGCCGGTGGCTCACACCTGTAATCCTAGCTACTCAAGAGGCTGAGATGTGAGGATCACAGTTTAAAGCCAGCCCAGGCAGGAAAAGCTGTGAGACTCTTATCTTCAATAAACTACTAGAAAACCAGAAGTAGAGCTTTCGCCTTGAGCTGAAGAGCTCAGCGACAGCGCCCAAGTCCAGAGGTCAAGCCCCACAACTGATAAAAACAAACAAACAAAGAGTGACGTGGAACAAGTGCTTTTTAGTTCTGCTTTTTTTTTTTTTAATTTTGAACAAGATGCTTTATATTCATGAACTGACATGTTCAATTATAAACACTTTGATCAAAAACTTAAAGACAATAAATTTATAATTATTGAAAAACAGTCTCAGATTCCATTGCCATACAAAGAAATAAGACATCCAATAGAGGGTTGGTAAATTATTTCTCAATAAGAAATATCTGATGTATATTGATTGGCATTTCCTATGGGGGAAATCATTTCACTGAGGCAACTTTTAAGTTATTGTCATTACCAGGTTGCCAAATGTATACCTCTGTAAACTGACAGGAAGAAAACTTTTCTCATCAGTTATCAGCATTCTCCAGCACACCATTTTGCAGACCCAAATTTTAATGCCACTTGTGTGGCCATGTTTAACCAGAAATCTGCTGACAGTGCTGTGAAAATCATGCAAATGTATTCATTGGTAAGACATGAGTGGTGTCTGTATTAACAAATTTATATTAGGAGAAAGATAGATTAGAACTGAAAACACTTTTTTTTTGGTAGTGGGACTTGAACTCTGTGCCCAGGCACTGTCCCTCAGCTTTTCACGCAAGGCAAGTGCTCTACCACTTGAGCCACAGCACCACTTCCTGAAAACACTCTAAACTGTTAGCATTTTCATTATTAGGAGCATTCCTGAAATTATGTCCTTAATAATGATGGTGACGTCGCTTTGTCATAGAACAATATATGTGACTTCATATCTGATTTGTTGTGCTAAAACTAATGAACACTTTGAAAATGTTTCATTTCAAGTTAGAGATGACATTTTGGTGAAAATATTGTATTTTTTTCAGAGACAATTCTAAAAAGTGTACACTGCCTTAATATAGGAGGGCTATTTGTGTCTGAATAAATCTTTGGGTTTTTAGTCATTCTTTACAGGTTTTAGTCAGGCTTTTCCAAGCTCAGTGGAGGAGGCCCAGAATCCTGACCTCTTTCTTGGCATACAGACTTCTTTCCTCTGAAATGCAGTGGTATAGCGTGGCAGTTATTAAAAGACTTTTTTTTCTACAGATTGATAACATTTTATAATGCATTTCTTGGGAAAAATGAAGTAACTTCTTGTAATATTCAAATTTGATTTTGAAAGATCAACTCATTTTTCTTAGCAAAAATTTTTAAAGCAGTTTACTTCATTATGGAAGTAAAATAATCATAAAACTGTATAGTTAATTAAATAAAAGGCTCATGTTCTTAAAAATATGTTCATACATTAAAAATTAAATGATGGTTAAATTAAATTCTTCTAATGTATTACCATGGAATGACCATGGGCTGATCTAAAAACAAAACATGATTGATTAAAAAAAAACACTTACTATTACATGTGTATGTAGAATATGGTGCTTTTTGTACAAATTTAGTAACACGTAAAACATTTTTGTATTGTTCTTCAATGTATATTTATTCAACACAACCAAAAACTGATTTTCTTTCATTCTCAATGTGATAAGGACTGTTCAAGTTTCTGAAGATTCAGACAAAAATCACTATATCTAGAATATTTTCAGTTTAGTGATAAATAACAAAATCTATGGTTTTTCTATATATATATATGTGTGTGTCAGCCCTAGAACTTGAACTGAGGTTCTGGGTGCTTCCCTTAACTGTTTTTCCTTAAGACTTGCATTTTACCACTTGAGCCACAGCTCTACTTTATTTAGTTGTTAATTGAGATAAGAATTGCCTTCATGAACTGGCTTCAAACCTCACTCCTCAACTCTCATCCTCCTAAAGAGCTAGGATTATAAACAAGAAGCCATTGCTTCTGCTTACACACACACACACACACACACACACACACACCACTGAAATATAGGAAACAAAGAGAAGAAAGCGGACAAGGAAGCAAATCTATGTTAGAAGTAAAAAATAAAATTGCATAAATGTATATGCCTTCCTTTGGTATGTATGAATTGAACAAAGATATAAAGGGCTGTGGAGGAAAGAATGAAGGATAATAATCATCTGGATTTCAAACATAGAGAACACATAAAAAGGTGAGAAATACATCTTCAATAGATGTAGGAAAGGCAAATAGAGAAAAGAAATTGGAGCTGAGAAACTTGGAGGAAAATGGTAGATGCTTTCAAAGTAACTTAGTCAAATTTTCTTAGCTGAAATTTTTATTTCAGGTAGTTTGACAACTCAGTCTGATCTTTCATTGGAACACTGGAGTCTGAAAAGCTCCTCAGCTTCCATTTCCAGTGCTGGCTGCATGACTTAGTTTTCATACCACAACCCTTTGTCCTCTATCTACTGGCTGCTTCAAAACAGGTAAATTGAGGAGGTGTGTGTGTGGGGTGGGGGAGACACAGCTTTCTAAAGGCAAAGAACTGAAACTGCTCAGGGCAGTCCTCAGATGAGATTTGTGATTGTGTTCTAACCGAATAAAAGGGTTAGATAGGATACAGAATCAATGATAGGGATTCCAGTGTGTCTAAGGAAAAATCACCCAAAGTCTACCTGCAGGGGAAAAGGTGGAGGACTCTGAAGGCTTTGAATTTTACATTAAGTAAGCTAGGAAACTACTAGAAAATTTGAACTCCAGTCATACAACCTGAACATTTAAAAGTTAAACAAAAGAAAAGAGGAATAGTAGGAAAGCAAAAACCTAAGAGTGATAGCGCTACAAGGGGGTTTGAGAGGGTGAAGGAGTGTGAATATGGCTAAAGTGTACTATGTAGGTGTGTTAAAATGCATCCACTAAACTTGTTGAGGTTGATTTGGAAAGGGAAAGGGGAGAGAGTGGATGAGATTGATCAAGACACCATGTGCATATATGGACATGTCAAAATGGAACCGCCTTGGTGCTAATGAAAATGGAGGATAATGCTGACAAAAAGACACAGGATGACCCATTGCAACAATGATACTCACAAGACACTATGTTTGAAATGATCTTTACAACTTGGTGGGGGGCAGTAACATGGTGGGGAGAAGAATGGGGGAGGTGGGAGAGGGAAGGGATAGTAGTAGAAAAACAAAAGAGGGGGTAACAATGCTTGACAAGAAATGTACTCATTACCTTATTCATGTAATTGTAATCCCTCTGTACATCATCTTTACAATAAAGTAAAGTTTAAAAAAAATAAACTGTAATAGAAATTAGGAACTGGAATAAATAGAATAGTTGGGAAAGTTTAGCATTATGGCATTTCATCTGTTTTATATTTTAATGTAGGCAACAACAGAGGAAATATTAACCAATCTTTGGATTTAGGTTAATTTTACATATAAGGCACACACAATTATTATATAGACATGTAAGATATAAAACAAAAACAAAAAAGTGTCAAAAACACTTTAAACATTTGGACTGGAACAAAGAAAGTTCAATTTACAGTAGAAAACTAGTATACTCATGAAATGGGTAGATTATGAATGTGGGCAAAACAATTCAGTGACTGCTGTTTTATTTATAAATACCTACTAAATACTTAAGTAAAGGAAATTAAATGATTCTGCTAAATTTGTGGGAGAGAATGTCACTGAGATTTAAATATGGAACTATTGGACTTCAGTATTTTAAGCTTTAATACTATGAATGAAGCCTGACTTTTGATATGTAGTACTCTACAAAATTAAAAAAGAAAGAGAAGAAGAAAGGAGAGGAAGCGAGAGAGGAAGAGGAAAGGATAGAAAGTAACGAAGGCATGAAATTCTTACTTTGAATACACATGAATTGGTGGACAAGAAAAAGTTCTAAGAGTGAAAGTTAGAAAAAAGTAAAAGATTTCAAGACTAGATTTCCAGATAACTTCAAGAGTTATAGACCAAGAAATTAAAGCAAGACTAAAAATAAAATACTTCAAAGTCATGTAAAGCAAGTGTTCCAACTGTGACAAAAAATATATGAGATACTGAAAATTTGCATGGCAGGATTAAACACTGGCCATTTAACTTCTGGGTTAGATATTTTCTGGCAAGCTTGAGGCCCTGGCAATGGTCCCTAAAATCGGAAAGGGAGAAACAGGAATAAGAAGACAATCATATTTAGGAATTTGTGTGTGTGTGAAAAGACACGCATATTAAGCATTATTTGAAGTAATGACATTGGCACAAACAACCATGGTATAGGCTGGAAAGAGAACATGAAAAATTCAGTAAAAATATATTGATGAAGCCCATATGAAATCATAATGATCTGTTCTAAAGAAAGAAATCAGCATTGGGAAGGAAAATATTGTATGCTTAAAGCAGAAACTAGTTCACATGTTTTATCTTGCAAAAGAGAAGAGTAGATAAAAACAGTGCTTGAGAAACAATAGTGAAAATATTGATTATAAAGTTAAATAAGAAGATGTATATAACCTTTCAAACAATTTTGAAAAGTTAGTGATATAATTCAGGAACAGAGTTACAGTTGGTCCAAATATGATGCTATCATAAAACAGAAGAAAGATGAAATATGAAGCATAAATCATGGTGAATTCAGATTGCTTTATTAGAGAAATCCCTTACATGCATTGGGAAATGATAGATGTTATTCAGATAATGGCATATTTGACACCGGGATTACGTTAAGAAAAGTTGACCATGAAAACATCCAACGAGTAAATGTGGGATGGACTGTCCAAAATGAAGTGGGTCACAAGTTTGTTTGATGTAAGATCAGATTAAAACAGTTGCAGACAGAATAGAAATGGATACAAGAGAGGAAAGATTATATAGTTTTTGTACTCCTGGATACAAAGTTAAGATCATTGAAAAACACCTACCAGCTACAGAGAAATATTTGAGTAAATATACACAATAAATATTGAGATGAATGTACATGTCTTTAGGTAAATTAAATGGTTTTGTGTTTTGCTCTTAGTTCCAAACAAATTAAGACTGTGGTGTCTGAAATTCACATATTTTAGGAAAATGAAAAAAATTGTATGGTTTGAAAGATATGTGTATCATTCTTTTAAATTTGCTACTTGTGCACTTCAAAACAAATAAATGAATTTAAATTCAAACATTGAATAAATTGTGATTCTTGTAAAAGAGCAATCTTTTCAATTATGATTTAAAAATTGTAGAAAATAAGTCTATAAAACAAATAATAAATTATGATTAGCTTTAAATAAGCATATATGGTTAGATTAATGATAAGAAGTAGTAGGAAAATCTTAGAACTTACAAAGAATTATTGAAAAATATATTTCCAACAGTAAGATTTTCATTAGCCAGGAGGATGAAGACTTAAAAACATGTTTCCTTTTTAAGCATACAAGGAAATTTGAAGTAAAATTAAATAATATATGTGTATGTACACACACACACACACACACATAGAATGCTATGCTGGAGGAACTAAACTCAGAGAGCCTTGAGAAGAAAAATCCCATTATAAATCAAACTATATTAACTGAGATAAGGTAGATTCAAGGAAGAACTCAAAGAGTCCAATTCCACAGATAGACAAAGTCTTAGATCAACAATTAATCACCAGAAAGCAGGCACTTGAAAGGGGCTGGGTGGCATCAAGAGGAAAGGAGTAGACAATAAAGAGAAGAGGAGTAGGCAGTCAAGAATTCAATGTGTATTCAACAAATTTAAGAAGATGGAGGAGAGGGCTGGGAAGGTGGCTCTGTGGTAGAGCGAGCGCTTGCCTTGCATGCTGGAGGCCCTGGGTTCTATTCCTCAGCACCACATAAGCATAAAAAAAAAGCCAGAAGTGGCACTGTGGCTCAAGTGTTAGAGCACTAGCCTTGAGCTGAAGAGCTGAGGGACAGCGCCCAGGCCCAGATCAGGCCCCACGACTGCCCCCCCCCCAAAAAAAGGAGATGGAGGGCAGAAGTTGGTAGAGGAGGGGTGAGTGAGAATTTGGAAAAGGAAGACATAGATTGATAATAATAAAAAAAAAAAAAAACGTGCAATTTATAGTTTACTAACAATTGCCAAAAGGGGGATTCATGAAAAAAAAAAAAAAAACTTGCAATTTATAGTTTACTAACAATTGCCAAAAGGGGGATTTATTAAAAAAAAAAAAAAAAACTTTTCAAATTATTTGTTAAGATTGATATGCAAACATGCACAAAAAATGGAACACAATAGATTTTACTTTTTCTGTGTGTAAACATGCATTTTATATTGTAAGTTAATATTGAAAATAAAATTTAAAATGTTCTACAATGATTCCATGTGATTGGAAATGGAGCTGCCAGGTGACACTTTTGGGTTCCTTATGATAGTAAACATGCAGGCATGAAAGGGTCCCAGCAGGGACTGGGCAATTAATCTTGAGATTTAGGAGATGTTATAAACATATGCTACTAGAAAGTACAGCATAGAAATATGGCCCCCTTTGAGGGCCCCTATACATATCTGTAGACCTTAAGATTAATATAAAGGTATAACCACATCATCTCATTAAAACCAAGGTTGTCTAATGACCCAGATAGTAATAAGTTTCTTTTGTTGAATACTCACTGTATTTAGTCACCTTTTCTCTTCAATTTATGTATCCCTTCTTTGTCCTCTCACCAAAAAAAAGAAAAGAAAAGAAAAGAAAATTGTTTCAACTTCCTGCTATTCATTTATTAATAATGGTCTTATCATTTCAAACTCTCAAAGAACTGCAAGCTGTTAAGATGAGGAACCCAGAATGATAATGAGGAAATGTAGTTAAAACTACTATTTATGTTCTCAAGACTAAGTGTTCCAAAGATGACTATCTAAACACTTTAGAAGTGTTTCATCTTTATTCCAACAAGTGATTCATTTGCATGTGGATTAAGTGTTTTTCTTTCCCAACTCCCATTCCCTTATCAACAAACATCAAATCTGTTGGGAACAATATCTCAACATCCTAACATCGCAATACTTACATTCCAGATTACGAAGAGGAAATGTGAGTCACCTGAAGAGAAATAAGCATCAACGAAGGACAAATAAAAGGACTTTGCAAATTACTTAGGAAGAGAATCTGTATGGTTATGGTTGTTCAGAGACACGTGAGTCACATAGGAGAAAGCATGATTTTTTTCATGATTTTGTTTATAGTTAATAAATATGTTTATGGTTCCCCACATTCTAAAAGACGGCACTAATGCCATTGTACTTATTAGTTTAGCTAAGCTGAATAAATATTTTCCAGAACTTTTTTTTCACCTGTGCTTCTTAGCTGGAGTTGATGAAAGCAGAAAGTTTTATATGAGATTTTTAAACAGAGACTGAACAGAATAATAGCATGTCTAAGACTCAAAAAGTCAGTATTTGTTACAGTTCATGCACTGGGAATCAGACCTGCTAACTCACCTCTTTGATGTAAAGCAACGACTGGGCTTCCACATCTTCCACCACCTGCTGAGTTTTTCCTTCAGCTTTTCTGACTCCCACGCCAGATATGCTGGTCCATCTCAACACACAGCACCAACGTCTCCTTCTGTTCAGCCTCATCATTGAAGTTGGATAGTTAGACGCACTGAAGGCTAACATGGGTCCCAGCTCATTTCATAGGCTTAGAAAATTCTGCTTCATCCATGGGTGTATTTTACCAGAGTTTTATTATAGAAAGATCATTCTAAATGGTATGTAACAAAATAATTATAAGGATTTGTTCGTGCAATTATGATAATGGTTAAGCATCTCCAGTTGGTGTTTCTCTGACTAGAGCTAGACAGAATTTAAGATGTCACACAACACACAAGGAACACGAACAGGAACATAATGGCCAAACAGAAAAAAACAGAACTTATGACCATGAACGAGAAAAGTTTGAATATAGATTTTGAGTAATTTCGCCAAACTGGTACATTATTTTATAGTTCTCAAGTAACTATTTCCCACAGCAAGCTATTAGCATCTCGTAAAAGTATTTATCTTCTCATTTTTCTCTGCTCCCAATGTAGCTCAATTAATTGTGCACTATGGTTGTACTAATTATTTGTTGTTGGAATGATTTGAGCAAAGTGAATGCATTAGTATGTGCCTTTCTAATATTAGCCATTGTCTTTCTATTAGGCTAATACAGATTTATTGTATGAAAGTTAGTTTTTTTAACTTTAACTAAGCAAGGCATTAGATAAGAAAAAGCATTTCCCTTTTTACTTTTTGTAAATTTCTTTCACATTCAAAACATTCTGTCTCAATTGCCCTTTGTATCAGTGAAAACTGTGATTCATTTTCTTTTGTTTTGAAAGTTCCTGATAGATAAAAATTATTTTGAGACTTTATTGTAATTTTGGCAGCTGAAGACTATACATTAATACATATTATCAACCATCAGCCATATTTATAACTGATACTAAAGTAGACTTTTACACAAGATATATACTTTGAAATTATCTTTATGAAAGACTAGGGTGGATAATTATAGACAAATCATAATTATCACTCAAGATTATAAACTATGGAATTGTGAAATAATCCCTAATTATTCTATTAGAGTTATCTTCTTTATACAGATTTTATTTTATTTTTCTCTTTACAGTGTTTGGAATGGACTAATTTTGGTCCAACAAATGTCTCCATGATGTCATTTATTTACATGATGAGTGATAATTTCAGTTACCATAAATGAATGACTAGTGCATAATTAGGAAACAGAAGACAGAAAAAATTCTTCTAATTTTTTTCTCTTAAGATTGCAGCTGAAATTATGTCAGCCCCTGGATGCTCACTATAAAAATAGTAATGGAGAATAAGCAGAATCTACTAGGAAAAAAAAATTCTATGAGTACTAGGAAATGGGCACGCTGACATCAAAATATTCCAAATCTAGAATGTAAAAAGTACAAAATTATATATTTATATCAACATAAATCATCTTATTTTCTCTAGAAGTATTTCTTTCCAATGATAGACCATATAACATTTAGAGGTAGAATGAATTTGTTTGCTCTTAAGATTTTTCCCTTTTGTCCAAGTTGTCATGATACATATAGGCTCTAGTAAGGTTCAAAGCTAAATTCATCTATAATTTCTGTAGTATATTTTCATATGTTTATTTTTTTGTGTGTTTGTTTTACGGGACAAACACTACTACCAGTCTTTCTGTTTATTATTATTATTATTATTTCAATTGGGTTTCACTAACTGCTTACATGGAATTCATGAACTTCCCTTTTTATCTCCTGTTGGTAGAGAACACAGGCCTGAGCACCATCCCTGGCTTAAAGGAATTTTAAATTATCATCCAAAGAGGAAATCTAATGTAGCAGCAGCAGCAACCAACAGCCCTTGCTTTGCTTCCTGAAGATAAGTTTTTTTCTGTTAACACGTTTCCCAAGATACGAAGTATAAATGGAAGGGGAATCAATGTATGTTGCTGCAAACTGTCAAAATTAATCACAGCAAATATTTTAAATAAATTTATACCTATTATGCTCTAAATAAAAAATTTTTTGATCAGTCGTGGGGCTTGAACTCTGGGCTTGGGTGTTGTCCTTGCACTCTTCAGCTCAAGGTGAGTGCTCTACCACTTGAGCCACAGTGCCACTTCCATAAAAATGGTTTTGTATTTATAGTAATCTTCCATTTCTACTCTATTCTAGAAAAGTCCCATTAATTTGCCTGATTTTTAAGCTCTACAAATGTTTTAATGTTGACCTTAATCATCTTTTCATTTGAACTCCTAGCCCTGAACTATGTCGCTTTCCATAATACGAGCACCCAGAGAACAATTTATGACTTCATTATATAAACAGCTTTTTCAGTTAGATTTTCAAGTTTTTCAAATAATCCATGAAGTCGCTTTTTCTTTTGCATTCTTCCCTCACCGACCAAAAAACAACAAATATTTTAGTTGCATTTATTACACAGGCATAAACGAGCAATTAATTGGTAGGCACAATTTGTGTTTAATGATTTGTTTTTTTCCTAAGAAATCTTCAGTAGCCTTGGGCTAATCTCTTTAAATCTATTGAAAAATAATGTTTCTTCCTTTGTAGGTTTAAATTTTACTCATTTACATTTAAATGCATAGTTGTATATGTGTGACTTATTTAGTTGAAAATGTAGAAAAATAAAAAAAATATGAAAATCAATATAACACCACTATAAAAAGTCTTCACTTTGAAACCAAAATTCTTATTTAAGACTGTCCTATCTTAGGTCTTGTTTCTCAAAGTCTTTATTCACACAGTAAAACCAGCTCATATTGTTCCAAGTAGAGATTAACAGAGAATAATTATGAAGTAACCAGAATAATACTAAAATTATATTTAAAATTAATACTAAGATGGATATAGAGTTAACAATGATTTATAGCTATAGTCATACTGTATATATAAATGTTCATTACTTCATAATAATGTGTGATTTGGGATACAGTTTCCAAAATATTTGATAAGTTTTTTGGGGCACCTAGTGAAAGGTATTGTCAAGTCTATTCTGGGAAAAACTAATTCTTATGCAAGAGAGAATTATCATATTTAGTATGAGCTAATAAACTTTCTCAGAATCAGAGAAAGATGGCTTAAGTTAAAAAAAGCTTAAGTCATTTAAATTCCATCTGACTTAACCTGGAATTACTAATGCCTAAGTCCTAACGAGGAATGAATGTGTGATTCCATTGTTTATTTGACTTGTGGGAAAAATGGAACATGGCCCTGTAATCAAAGGAAAAAGAACAACGACTATGATTGAGAAATGAAATACAGAAGTCCATGTTATGTACATCCAAATGAGAATGGTTAGCAAAATTACTAGATATTAAGTCATCACTATAGTGGACAGCTGTGAAGTACGGTTTTACACATTTCAGGATTGGAATTTCTGGAGTGTTTTTAAATCATTTTAATAGAATTTGAGCACCTACCAACAAAAGTAGGGTCTATGCACATCAGGAAATAGAGAAGAGAACATGTTGGATAGTAGAGAATAATTTATTGAGGATTACATGAATTTCTTTAGGCTTTTAAATAGTAGAACGGAAATAAAGAAGACATTCCTTCAGATCCAGAGTTTTTTATACTGTGTTTGGTTGCTACCTGTACCTCCATTTTCATACTTCATTGATGGTCAAAGTACTGGAAGATACTTTAAAAATATGGAATCTTGAGTAATTCCCTCAGCTCTTCAGCTCAAGGTTAACGCTCTACCACTTGAGCCATAGCAGCACTTCCGGTTTTCTGGTGGTTTATTGGCGATAAGTGTGTCATGGACTTTCCTGTCCTGGCTGGTTTGAAGCATGATCCTCAGATCTCAGCCTCCTGAGTAGCTAGGATTACAGGTGTGAGGCACTGGTGCCCAGCTTTTCTTATGATTTTTAAATAAAATTAACAGGCACATAGTATTACAAACTAATTTGGAAAAACTATTTGTAAATTAGTGGCAGAACCAATAAAATATACTGAGCTGGTATTCTAGTCTATAAAAGTTATCACAAAGTATATTATTAAACAAAATTTCTTTCATGGATGGAAGCATCATTATATGCTATTTGAATTGTTGTTATTATGGAAAATTTATGAGACATATTCTCAGTTGTCATGATACTAGTTATTGTATTTTTGTTTGGTTTCTTCTGTTTTAAAAATTATTCCTCACCATGCAAGCTTTATATTTTAATATAACAATTATAGCTTAGTTATAATTTCAAAGGATAATTATATAAATTTATATATAGACTAACTCAGTTCTATATATCTCTGTCAATCAACATAAAGAAAAAAAAGAATATATTTGAACTATGAAAAGTCTAGGGTCATTTTTGGGAACATTCATAAAAATCTATGCTTACCCAATACCTTGATATCTTTTACTTCACACACACACACACACACACACATTCTCACACATTTTTATAATATATGTCTTTTTTCACAAAATATTAAGGAGATAATCTCAATTTCATTAATTAATTTATATAAATCACAATGTACCATAATAACATTTTTGCTTTGATTTATAAACATAGTTTTTTCACTATCCTCAGGGGCAGGGTGGAATGTGACAGATAACCAAATCTAAAGATGCTCAAGCCTTTTATATGGAGTGTCATGATACCTACAAATAACTAATCCACTCCACCCATGTATTTTGAATCAACTCAGGTTACTTGTGCTTTTAACACAATGTAAATGATATAGAAATTATTATAGAGTAAATGTTAACAGATAATACAAGGAAAAACAATATAGGTTCAGTACAGGCACAGAATTTTTGTAATCCTTTTAGTACACAATTTTGACCCATGAGACGGAGAGCTGATAAGCATGGAATGTCAGCCAAGACCTTTCAAACGGTAGAAGTACTTAAGCATATATAAATAGTTTAAGGTAGAAACTTGCAATTATTAAAAATACAATATAGTAAATCCAAATATTTTGAAAATGCAAATAAATATTTGGTATCTTCCAATTTAAACCTAATATTTTTTCAATTGGTGTATTTTCTTTTTTTTTTTTATTGTGAGAATACCGTACAGAGGAGTTACAATTACCTGGGCAAGATAACGAGTACATTTCTTATCAAGCATTGTTCCCTCCTCTTGTTTCCCCTTCCCATCCCTTCCCATACTTCCTCCCACCCCCCCACCCCACCAAAATTGTAAAGTTCGTTTTTTGATATAAGGACTTGTACATCTCATTGTTGCAATGGGTCCACCTGTATTCCTGTTAAACGATTTGTTTTTTCCCTTCCCCTCCACAAATTATACCAACATCAAATACAGTTCTGATATTGCAATTTTACTTAGCTTTAATTACAATGTTCATGGTCAAGATTTACACAATAGTCAGTCTTAGTATTATTAGTATTATTAGATACTAAGAATCATTAGCTATTGTCCATAAATCACACTATAGAAATCTATTACTGAAGCCCAATATATCATAGAACTGTATTTTAGAACCGATATTAAAAAAACTACTGTATCAAATGCCAATAAAATGCTATAGAATTTCAGTAACCATATTGAATATGCTTGATATTTAAATCATGTATGAATAAATATATTTCTAGTCAAGAATAGAAATAAAAGGAAAGAATGAATAAATAAACACTATAGATTTTTATATCTTACATGTGCTTAGTCAAATTGAGAAGCAGGCATCAGATTAATGGAAAGGAAAATATTAATTATTGTACTTACTGATAGATTTTTTTTTAATTTGGGTGAAACCTAAGAAGTCTTTAGAATGAAGCTTATAGTCTTTTTTTTTTTTTTTTTTTTTTGGGTCCGGTCGTGGGGCCTGAACTCTGGGCCTGGGCGCTGTCCCTCAGCTCTTCAGCTCAAGGCTAGCGCTCTACCACTTGAGCCACAGCTCCACTTCCAGCTTTTTTCTTTCTGCTTATGTGGTGCTGAGGAATCGAACTCAGGACCTCAGGCATGCAAGGCAAGCGCTCTACCACTGAGCCACCTTCCCAGCCCCGAAGCTTATATTCTAAATGTAAAAAGTAATACATTTTGAATAAAAAAAGAAGAGAAAACAGAAAATAAAGATATTTGAAAAAATTATATTGAACTACTGTATGACTAAATTTTTAGAAGATATATAAAATTATATCTGAATAAAATGTAAATAATAGATTCATAGAATAACTAAGAAATAAAAATGAAAAGGATAGAAAATATAATATTTCATGAGTTGATTTATATTTGTAAAAGGATTTTGTTATTTATTGCTCACCCAAGAGAATAATCTTTTAGTTTAATCTCTGTTTTGGGATGATTGTCTATAGTATGAAGAATACGTAAACAAAATGGAAACTTAATTTTTATTAAACATTTAGACCATTATTAGATTGTTCTCATCATATTTTATTTATGTTATTAATTTTTGTTGTTGTTCTTTGACAATTACTGGGCTTTACTCAGGGCCTGGGCACTGTTCCATTAGACTTTTCCCTGAAGGCTGGCACTCTACCTCTTGAGCCACAGCTCCACTTGCGGCTTTCTGCTGGTTAATTGAAGACAAGTCTCCGATTTGTCTGCTGAGTGGGCTTGAGGCTGATGAATTCCTGTCATCTGGCACCCAGCATAAGGCAGGAACATCTCACATTCCTCGGGTGCTTGAGGTGATACCGTTGTCAACACCCTGCACAGTCTTCCCTGTGAAAGCAGCAGCAGTTTTGAATGTCTCAAGTCTGCTGTGGCTCATGATTATATCACATGGGCCCATGGAATTACTGACTTTTACCATCGTGGCCTATGGAAGCACAATTACAAAGCTCACTCAAACACCAAGTCACCTCAGGAAGAATTTCTAAGAGTGCACCCACCTTCGAATACCAAGTCATCAAAAGATTTTTTTTTTTCTAAGAAGGAATCCACCTTCTGAATCCATGCATGATTTTATTTGTCACGAACAATCACGTGATCAGCTCCTTTGCATCGTTTTTCACATTTGTTTTTCTTATCATGGTTATGTATGTAAGGAATGAAAAGTCTAACAAACTTATTTATGAAAGCCCACCCAGTTGGCACACGGGAGGTTCTCATTGTGTAAATGTCTCTCTTGGTCCTTAGTTTCACCTTTGTGCTGGGCTAACCTAATGGAGTAACAATGAAGCTGAGCCAGTGCCTATAATCCCAGATAATGGAAATCGAAAGTGACAAAGAAAAAAGGTTCTCCATCAGAAACCTAAAAGTGACGGCAAAGTTCTTTGACCTCCAACTAAGGTGGAGATCTTAGGTAAGAAGCTGGCAGTCTGAGGCTGATTCCAGCAAAAACTGAAGACTCTAACACAAAAAGGCAACAAGGAGAGTGGGGGTATGGCACAGGTTTCAGAGTGATTGCCTTAGGTTCAAAGTCCAGTTCATCCATATAAAAGAAAAAACATCATTCTTAAATTATATTCACATCAGCTTTCAACTGTACTTCCAAGATTCTTTTCACAGTTTTATTTACTTAGCCAATATTTTCCTTCTGTTTTAGAATCTTGGTGAATTATTCAGCAAGTGTGATAGTGCCTTTCTATGACCATAATTAAATTTAAAGTCAATGTCCCTAGATCAAATTAGTGAAATATCAAAGAACATTTTTTCGGTTAAACCTTAATAAAGAATCAGACCAATGAACACAAACCCTACACCATTAACTCTTTCTTGAGGTTTTGACAGTTTTGATTTTCAAAGTGTTCATAGTTCTGGGTTTTTTTTAGCTTTAGTTATGCAATTTTCAGAAATGAATATAAACAAGGTTATAAAATATGGACATACAATGACATCACAGCATGAGTTCTCACTGTTCCAACTGTAATCAGTATTAGTTTGCATGTCTTAAAAATTCCACTTAAAAATATGTCTTAAAAATATTCCACTTTAATTATGACCCAGAAGTTTGGCTTTGCATGGTAAAGTAATTCTTCATTTCTTAGAACTCTTTAGCAATTCTCAAGCATCAAACTTGCTCTTATCTAGATCTCTGATTTATCTTTGATGCTTTCTACCATTTCTATAAAATTGAGAGATTGATTTATATACTAAATTTTTGAAGGAGGTAAAAGGAGCTCATCATTTATCTTCTGCTTAAAAGTGTTAGATCTACATTAAGATCATTTCCTATTTCTCTTGGGCCCTTTTAAATTGTGCTCTTAGGTGAGAACAATGAATTATCTGACAGAGAAAGGTTTCACCTGCACTGCCAAACTTCCATTGTATGATAAAAGGATTTTATGCAGTTTTTATGCAGCCCATAATGGTTGCTGGCAGGCAACTGTGACAGGCAATGGCCAGACAGCACATTTATTTTACAGATCACACAAGTCAGCTAAGTGAACCATGGAAAGAGATGGAGAGAGAACTCCAGCTCACTTCATTTAGTTGGGACATAGCTAACATTTTCCTTTCCACCTTTGTACAGAAGTACAGTATTCCAAAGGGAGAAACACTTTTGAAAAAAATCACTCAAAATTGGTATGAATTGTGTAGAAAAACTCAGCATCTTACTATGAAAAATGGTTAAAGGTTAACTTTGAAGCTACTACAGTAAGCTAAAGATGCCAGGCAGAAGGCCAACTATAGCATGGTTCCATTTAGATGAAGCAACCAGAATAGGTAAGTAAATAAGAAAGGAAACTCTATCAGTAGCAATCAAACACTAAGAGAAAGGAAGTTACAGGGCAGCTCTGCCAATGAGTATGTTTCTTTGGGCTATGAGAAAATAGTGTAGTATTAAATAATGATAATTTATGTACAACTCCATGAATATAGAAATACTGACTGTATTGGCTAGTGAACAGATACTGGGGATAAGATGAGTTAATGAAAGTTTTTTAAAATGGTCTTATACATTTTGAAGTCATCTAAGACTCTTAAGAGAAAAATTAGAAATTTGACAAATGCTAAGGATTTTAATTTTGTAAGAACACTTACTGAACTTAATCATTCTCATGCACATTGACTACACTGAGACTATTATATAAACTTACACATTCTAGACACTAAGCTTTAAAATGTATGTCTTTAAAAAAATATGCACTATATTTGAATCCCAAGCTTCATTCTACTCTTTCCTAGAAGTACATAAAAATTAAATTTACAAGACTCACCAATAAAATAGTCATGTAATAAATAAAACAAAAACAAAAAAAAGAAGTACAAGACGTTATGTCGAAAAATGAACTTTGCAACTTTAGGGGAGAGACATGTGGGCGGGGGGTGGGTGGAAGGGATGGGAAGGGGAAAGGAAGAGGCAATAATTCTTGATAAGAAATGTATTCATTACCTTGCCCATGGAATTGTAATCCTTCTGTACAGTATTTTCACAATTAAAAAAAAAGAAAAATAGTGAATTGTCAATATATCAGTCTCTCTATTAGTTATTCTAAATCTAATTTTACTCTCTAATTTGGCTGTACATTACAATGCCAACATAAATCCTGAAATGTAGAACTCTTTATCAATGAAGGAGTCCAACTTGTATCCCCTATTTGTCTCTTTCTGTCTCTCTCTGTCTCTCACCTGCTCTCTTTTTCTCTATCTGCTTAAAAACAGGTGTTCTAACAAGACTGAATATATGTTCTAATGAAATGGCACGTTAACTATTTTTCCCAAGCAAATCCATTAACTTTATATGTTAGCTTTATAACAATTTAAGCGTACTATAGTTAAAGTCTATTGCTTTCTAATAAGCATTTGTGGTTATTCATTACTCACAATTTCATTTTGTCCTTGTACAAACATTTTAATGAAGTTAAAAATACAGTAAACTTTGGCAATGTAGGGACGCAGGGTCAAAAATGAATATTATTCATATAAATTGTATCTTTGTATATTTCTCACTAGAAAATTTCAAAAGGCAATCATATAATATATTCTCTAATAATGTATTGTACAGAATTTTAATTTCACATAAAAACATATTTTAATAGCCCCTCTGCACATCAACTTGACATAAAGTTAAATTAAAAAATAAGTATTTTACACATTAATTTTGGCTTATTTATTTTTGGTGAATGCTAGTAATTGATAGTAAAATATAATTCAGTGTCATGAAGTTAAGGTGTTAATTATAGTAAGGAAAGAATTGAAAAAAATCATAAAAAAGAACAATATGGAAATTTATATAGGTACTTTTCAATAAATAATTAGTAAATCTCCACTGTTCTACAAACAATACCAAGTGATTGCTTCTTCATTTCTATAAAAATATGATTTAAATATTTGAATTTAAAACATTCTCTGCCAAACTAATAACATTTAAAAAGTAGGTATTGATAAATTAATATATCAATGGATGGCTGATACCCAGAATTTCAGTAGGTTACACTATACTGTAAAACTTTCTTTATAATATATACACCTAAATAAAGCCGGACGCTGGTGGCCCATGCCTATAATACTAACTACACAGGAGGCTGAGAGCTGAGTATCACGGTTCAAAGCCAGACTGGGCAGAAAAGACCATGAGACTCTTATCTCCTATAAACCACCAGAAAATCAGAAGTGGCACTGTGGTTCAAGTGGTAGAGCACTAGCCTTGAGCTGAAAAGCTGAGGGACAGCACATAGGCCCAGGGTTCAAGATCCACAAGCAACAAAAAATTTAAAAAAAGCAATATACATTAAACAAATTAAAAAATGAGGAACAACAACCAAGTACTTCCAAATATGATCCTTTCACCTAAATGTGGAAATTTTTGTAACATGTCTTTTTAACTTTTTGGTATTTAAAAATTACATACACAGGCACTCCATAACTACACTGCTGGAACACATTTAAGTTCTCTAACAGTTGAACGAGAATTATTCCATTCGATTTGTTTATTCCCCACCTAGTTGTTGAAATGTACAAGAAGTTTCTCTAGCATTGTGGCACAAATCTGTATGAAGCATCATAGTAACAGCAGCTTTAAACAGTGGGGTAGCATTGCATCCATTTACTTCTTCTGAGTTACTGTTATAAGCACTCTTAGAGTTACTAGAGTTATTGTAATTTGTTATAAAGGGGATCATTTTGTTGAAAAGCCATTTACTAATGAGAATATTGGTAATGTTTGGTAGGATTTATTCATTGAATATGAACAGACAAAAGTTCTAATTTCCAAAAAATAATTTGTTACATTAAAAATAAATACTTACATGGACAAATGGGATCATGATAGATATAAATAAATAAATTCAATCAGCACAGACAGATTGAATGGGCTAAATCTGGCTATCTCTTCCCCTGTCTTGATACCATATGAACATGGTTTTCAACCTTTTATATTAAAATGTTTCCACAGAATTGGAAAAAAACCTCACTAATATATTTTACATTTTACTTACAACCTTTATAAAAGTTTTCTAATTGAAGCCAATATTATATTTGTCAATGTATTTTTTCTTCTGTGTTTCTAGAACATTAAATATATAAAAGTTCAAGGTTAAAAGGACCATGTAGGGAGTTCCGGGAAGATGGTGGAGGAGAAGCTGGAATCTGAACAAGCTCTTGCATAGAAAACAGTTTCAGAGTTCCAGTGAACAGTCCCAAGCCAGAGAATCACACCAAGTGTGCCATCACAGGACAGAGAGTTAGTCAAGAGAGGGGAAGCCAAGCAGACACATCTGAGCGCCACCGCCGCGGGGGCACACCTGAGACACAGTCCAGGAAGAAGGAGCCAGACACAGCGGATGAGCGGATTCTACTCAACACCAGCAAGAACCGACAAAGAGCGGACAACTTCATCCTGCACTTTGCAGACCAGAGACGACCCGGGATCCAAGACTCGGCGTGAGTAGAAGCCCGACTTCCTCACTCCTTCTCAGGGAGCAGAGGAGGGAAGGCCACCCCTCCCCCCCCCCAGCACCGGTGATCTCCATCTTGGATACCGACAAAGCTCGGAGGAGCGGCTAGCTCCAGCTCAGGCCTTGGAATAAAACGAGTCATTTAGCAGGTCACAAGAAATTAACGGCGAAGTGACCTGCCAGACTCAGCTCCATCCAGGGAAAAGTCACCCAGCTCAGGCGCCAGCCATTGGAGTGGCTCTCCTCACCGGGTAACCAGAGCCAGAGGCTGCCCCTCCCTCTAGCAGCCACCACAATCAATTGAAAAACAGAAACCCTGAGAATGGCTCCAGGCTGGGAGCTGTGAGTTTTTTTCACAAAATAGCCTCAGGGAAAAGCTACTGTTTGTTGAAAGGCCTCAACTCTACCCAGAACCTAGCCTCATCACTGCATCCCCCTCTTTTGTGATTCTCAAAGCAGATCACTCTCCCAGTAAACTAACCTGGGAGGGGGATCTCAAAATCTTGGGTAAAGCAGAGCATTTTTCTGCCTGTTCCAACAAACTGATTTAAGAAACCAATCAAGCCACAGGACCTCAAGCTGACCAGACTCTGGTTACAGACAAAAGGAAGATACAGGATTCTTCCCACCCCTCCCAAAAAAAAAAAAAAAAAAAATCAAAGAACTTTTTTTTTTCTTCTTCTTCTCTTCTTTTTTCTTTTTTTTTGTTTTGTTTTTTTT
This sequence comes from Dipodomys spectabilis, assembly GCF_019054845.1. Classification (NCBI taxonomy): domain Eukaryota; kingdom Metazoa; phylum Chordata; class Mammalia; order Rodentia; family Heteromyidae; genus Dipodomys; species Dipodomys spectabilis. The sequence continues at coordinate 3,434,694 of NW_024870752.1, forward strand.
TTTTCGTTTTTGTTACCTTATATATATAAAAAAAATTTTTTTTGCTTTTCTAAAACTTTTATTAATCTTAATTTTTGCCTCTTCTGAAAAAATAATTGTTTTCCATTAACTTTTGTTTTTTTTTTCTTTCTCCTCTTATAATTTTTATTTTAGGAATACGTGAATGTGTGTTTTCCTTTCTTTTCTTGTCTTCTTTCTCTTTTTCTTTCATTCTTAATTATTTTTTGATTTTTGTCTAGCTCTACTGAATTTCTGATCTTTTCTTCTCACTTTTCTATCCTTTCTATCTTTTCCTCTTTGTTCTTCTTTATGTGACTTAACTCTTGTCCTGAACATCCTCAGATAAACCCGTAGTTAACCAGTAGACCCTACCCCCCCATTGTGTATACACTTAATCCACAAACTTATTACTCAATTCAAAACCTCTGAGACTTAAATTCATTAATAGCAGTACTACCTCTTTATACCTATATAATATTTTAAGCATTTTTTTAAAGTTTTTCACATCTCCTCTATGTCCCTCCCTTTCTCTCAACATATTCATATTCCTCTATAAATAGATGGTCTTTTAATCTCTAAAATAACATTAATTTTTACGTTTCTATTTTTTTTTCTGGTCTCTTTTCATTCCCCTTTCCCTTTCTTCTTTTTCTCTCTCTCTCTACTTGCATCCTACCCAACCTATTTCCTGCATTGTGATTAGGACATAGTTAACTCTCCCTGTGCCTCCCCACACCAATCTATTCCTATTTTTTACCCACATCTCTCCCTAACCCTAATAATTTCTGGTTTTCCAAATTCTTCTCTGCGGTTCGAAGCCCTTTAACATACAGTTGTTTGATGTCGAATAGATGTATCTGTTGAACTAGATTGTATCTGTAGACTATTGACTGTACAAATGGAAACTTTGGTTGATGGTTGCCTTAAGATAGTGTTTTAGCACAAAACTGGTGCTATCTTCATCTCAAATGGGCAGAGTAAGCCGGAAAAACACAAGAAAAATGGCAAATTCGGGTATCTCAATTCCCAATCTTGATAATCAGGGGTTAGAAGAGATAATGAATAATCCAGAGGAGAGTTCCCAAACAGCTCTACAAACACTACTGGCAAACATGATAAATGAAAAGTTTGACAATGTACAAAGGACTCTGTATGAGCGTGATAGGGAGAGAGAGGAGGCATCCCAGAAGTTTATACAGGAATATCATAAGCGTGAGGAAGCTACTCAAAAACTGATACAGGATTTGCATGAACAACTTGAGAATACTCAAAGAGAAAGGGAGGAATGGCGTGAGCAGGCTGAGAACACTCAAAGAGATCTGCAGGAATCCCACGAATGGGAGGAAGCTAATCAAAGAGTAATACAGGAATTGAGAGACCAGGTAGACAACACACAAAGATCACTAAAGGCATTCATGAAATCCATTAACAAAGAGCTGAAGGAAGTCAGGGAGACTACAAAGGGAATGCTGAATGGAACCCAACAGAAGGAATGGGAGCCCAAAGAAACCATACCCAATCAACTAAGCGATTTGAGGACAAACACTGAACACCAAATTAAGGAAGTAAAGAAATTCATACAAGACCTAAAACAGAGCTTCAACAAAGAACTTGAAGCCATCAAAGCTGACCAACTAGAAGGAAAAGAGATAAAAAACAAAGTAGAGAGTCTTGACAGCAGGTTAGACCATGCAGAAGATCGAATCTCAGGGATTGAAGACAGCCTAGATATTATAGAGAAAGAACATACAACCATCCAAGACAAGTCCAAGAAATATGATAGATCTATCCAACACCTGAAAGACACCATCAGAAGGCCTAATCTAAGGATAATGTGTGTAGAGGAGCACCTAGAAACAGAAGTTAATGGTCTAGGAAATTTGTTTAACAGGATCCTAGCAGAGAACTTCCCAAACATACAAAAAGATAGGCCTGTCCAGATACAAGAAGCCTTTAGAACTCCAAATAGACCAGACCAGAATAGGACATCCCACCGCCACATTATAATCCACACAGGATCAACTCAGAACAAGGAAAAGATCCTTAAAGCTGTCAGAGAGAAAAGGGTAATCACTTATAAAGGAAAACCAATTAGAATCACCTCAGATTTCTCAGCAAAGACAATCAAAGCAAGAAGAGCCTGGAATGATGTATGCCATGCCCTAAAAACAAACAACTATCAACCAAGAATACTGTACCCAGCTAAACTCTCCTTCATAACTGAAGGCCAAATAAAAACCTTCCATAGCAAAGAAAAATTGAAACAATACATCTCCACCAAACCAGCCCTACAAAAGATTCTTAAAGATGTCCTACACATAGAAAACCAACAAGAAAGCAATAAAGGCCAAGAAACTGCACCCAAACTGAGAATCCAAGAACCATAGGAAGAACCCAGTTTTCGCAGCCCCCAAGAAGGTAGATAACGTGGCAGGAACTCCCAAATACCTCTCAGTCCTATCTCTTAACGTTAACGGACTGAACTCTCCAATTAAGCGACATAGACTGTCTAGTTGGATTAAAAAACAAGACCCTTCTATCTGCTGCCTGCAGGAGTCACATCTTGCCCGTAAAAACAAACACATTTTCAATGTTAAAGGCTGGAACAAAATCTACCAAGCAAACGGACCGCATAAACAGGCGGGAGTTGCCATCCTAATATCAGATAAAATAGACTTCAAATTAAAATTCGTGAAAAGAGATAAAGAAGGTCGCTACATACTAATTAAAGGATCTCTCCTTCAGGAGGATATTACAATTCTAAATATCTATTCGCCAAACAATGGAGCACGCAAATTTATCAAAGAAACACTACTTTCCCTCAAATCCCATATAGATCCAAAGACATTAATTGTTGGGGATTTTAACACACCACTCTCCCCACTAGATAGATCAACTCGGCAAAAACTCAACAGAGAAACCGCAGATCTAAACAGCTGCATAGATCAACTAGACTTAACAGACATCTACCGAACATTTCACCCAGCAGCATCAGAATACACGTTTTTCTCAGCAGCACATGGAACGTTTTCTAAAATAGACCACATTTTAGGCCACAAAGCAAACTTGTCTAAATTCAGAAACATTGAAGTTATACCTTGCATTCTCTCTGACCACAAGGGAATAAAATTAGAACTCAACACCAAAAGCCACCAAAGAAAGTCCGGTATCACATGGAGGCTGAACAACACACTGCTGAATCATGAGTGGGTCATGGAAGAGATTAGAAAGGAAATTCAAATGTTCATGCTATTCAACAAAAATGAACACACAAAATACCAGCTCCTCTGGGACACAGCAAAGGCCGTACTCAGAGGCAAGTTTATAGCTCTGAGCTCCTACATCAACAAATTGGAGAGTTCTGAAACTAACAATTTAATGACAAATCTAAACCTCCTTGAAAAAGAGCAGCAAGATAAACCCCAATCCAGTAGACGGAAAGAAATAATCAAAATTAAATCAGAATTAAATGAATTAGACTCCAAAAAAACTATAGAAAGAATCAACAAAACAAAGAGTTGGTTCTTCGAAAAACTTAACAAAATTGACAGACCCTTAGCAAATCTTATCAGAAAAAGAAGAGAACACACCCAGATTAATAAACTCAGAGATGAGAATGGAAACATCACCACGGAAACAACCAAGGTTCAGAACATTATAAGGGAATACTTCTCAAAACTTTATGCTAATAAGTTGAGAACTTGACAGAAATGGACCTCTTCCTAGCAAATATTGACATGCCAAAACTAAACCAAGATGAGTTAAACTATCTTAACAGGCCCATATCAAGCATTGAAATAGAAACAGCAATAAGAGACCTCCCAGCTAAGAAAACTCCAGGACCAGACGGTTTTACAGCGCAATTTTACAAGGCCTTCAAAGCAGAGCTCACACCAATCTCCTCCAACTCTTCAATGAAATTGAAAGAGAAAGCTCACTACCGAACACATTCTATGAAGCCATCATAACCCTCATCCCAAAACCAGGCAGGGACTCATCAAAGAAAGAGAACTATAGACCCATTTCTTTGATGAACATTGATGCAAAACTTCTCAACAAAATTTTGGCCAACCGACTTCAACAATTCATCCAAAAAATCATACACCACGATCAAACAGGATTCATTTCAGGGATGCAAAGCTGGTTCAATATACACAAATCAATTAATATTATTCATCACATCAACAGGAACAAGAATAAGAACCACATGGTTATCTCAATAGATGCAGAAAAAGCATTCGACAAGATCCAACACCCCTTTATGATGAAGGTTTTGGAAAAATTAGGAATCCATGGAACATTCCTCAATACAATAAAGGCTGTATATGACAAACCTACAGCCAGCATTATACTCAATGGTGAAAAACTAAAGCCATATCCTCTTAACTCAGGAACAAGACAAGGATGCCCACTCTCTCCACTTCTCTTCAATCTAGTATTAGAATGCCTAGCTACAGCAATAAGACAAGATGCAGACATAAAGGGGATCCAAATAGGGAAAGAAGAAATAAAACTCTCCCTCTTTGCAGATGACATGATGTTGTATTTAAAGAATCCCATAGACTCCACTCCCAAATTACTCAAGCTGATTCAAAACTTTGGCAAAGTAGCAGGTTATAAAATTAACCCCCCAAAATCAATGGCTTTTCTGTATGCCAACAATGAGAAAAGTGTGGCTGAAATTAGGAAAGCAACTCCATTTGTTATAGCCCCACAAAAAATAAAATACCTAGGAATTAACTTAACTAAAGAAGTGAAGGACCTCTATGATGAAAACTTTAAAATCTTGAAAAAGGAAATCAACACAGAACTTAAAAAATGGCAAAACCTCCCATGCTCCTGGATTGGAAAGATTAACATCGTGAAAAATGGCAATACTTCCCAAGGCTATCTACAAATTCAACGCAATACCTATCCAAATTCCACCCTCATTCTTCAAGGAAATAGAAGAGGCAATCCAAAAATTCATATGGAACAATAAAAGACCCCGAATAGCAAAAACGCTCCTCAACGGAAAGAACACTGCTGGAGGAATATCAATACCAAATATCAAACTCTACTATAAAGCCATAGTAATCAAAACAGCTTGGTATTGGCATAAGAACAGACCTCAGGACCAATGGAATAGAATTGAAAATCCAGAAATGCACCTTCAGACCTATAGCCATCTAATCTTCGATAAGGGAGCTAAAACAATAGAATGGAAGACAGACAGCCTCTTCAGTAAATGGTGCTGGCAAAACTGGTTAACTACATGTAGAAAACTAAAGCTAGATCCTTATATATCACCCTGCACCAGAATCAACTCCAAATGGATCAAAGACCTTGAAGTCAAAGCAGACACTCTGAAAACATTACAGGATGGAATAGGAGAAACCCTGGGTCTCCTTGGCTCAGGCCGAAATTTTCTGAATAGAGACCCAGAAACAAAACAAATCAAAGAAAAGTTGGACAAATGGGATTGTATAAGGTTGCAGAGCTTCTGCAGGGCAAATGACATAGCTAGCAAGATCAATAGAAAGCCCACGGACTGGGAGAAGATCTTTACTAGCCATACAACGGACAAGGGTCTCCTATCTAAAATATACTTGGAACTCAAAAAATTAAACCACCCAACAACAAATCCTCAAAGAAACAACTGCCCAATAAGTAAGTGGGCGAAAGACTTAAAGAGAAGCTTCTCTGAAGAAGAAAGAAGGATGGCCAATAGACACATGAAGAAATGTTCAACATCCCTAGCCATAAAAGAAATGCAAATCAAAACAACATTGAGATATCACCTCACTCCAGTTAGAACAGCAAAAATCAAGAACTCTAACAACAACAGATGCTGGAGGGGATGTGGACAGAAAGGAACCTTACTTCATTGTTGGTGGGAATGTAAACTTGTTCAACCACTTTGGAAAGCAGTATGGAGGTTCCTCAAAAGACTCCACATAGAGCTCCCCTATGACCCAGCAATCCCACTTTTGGGCATTTACCCAAATGATCACAAACAAGGCCACACTAAAGCTATCAGCACAACTATGTTTATTGCAGCATTATTTACCATAGCTAAGATATGGAACCAACCCAGATGCCCCTCAGTAGATGAATGGATCAAGAAGATGTGGTATATATACACAATGGAATTCTATGCCTCCATCAGAAAGAATGACATTTCCCCATTTGTTAGGAAATGGAAAGGCTTGGAAAAAATTATATTAAGTGAAGTAAGCCAGGCCCAAAGAAACATAGGTCCCATGGTTTCCCTTATTTGCAATATGTAGTATAGGTATGAGTCAAGCGGAAAAAGTCAGAGAATGTAATGTTAGGAAAACGAACCCTCAAATATGTATTTTAATGTTTTTGTTTCTTTCATGCATGTGTTTCTAACGCATTTATAAGATTATGTCTTTGTTGCTGTGTATGTCCCTCCCCCACAGTGTAACCCCTGCTTTCACTATATTTGATGTCAGTATAACATGTGGAGGAGACGGGGACAAATAAGTCGTTTAAGGATTCAGGTGGACCTGTTGCAACAATGAGAAGTACAAAATGTCATGTCAAAACCAGCTTTACAATGTCGGTGGGGGGGGAGGGGGGGTATGATTGGGTGGGGGGGAGGGGGGAGGTTGGGAAGGGAGGTGAAGGGTAAACAAAGGAGGAGGCTGCAATGCTTGGTAAGGAATGTATGCATTATCCTGCCCATGTAATTGTAACCCCTCTGTACAGTATGTTCTCAAATAAAATAAAAGTAAATTAAAAAACAAAAACAAAACAATAAATAAATAAAATAAAAAATAAAAGGACCATGTAAAAAGTTGGATGTATTAAAACAAAGACATTGTCTAAATGTCAAAGAATAATGTTTTGAGTCTGTTTATAGATAATGTTAGGTGTGTTTATAGACAATAATAGATGAGAATGATGTTTTGGGTCTGCTTAAAAATAAATATTATATATACCAGATATTTTGTGACTGACATTACATTATAGCCATAGTATTCAGCTGAGAGTCACATTAATATTTAACATATGTTTTCTAATACATACAAAAAATCTGAAAATATATCTGTAATGAAATATTAAATTATACACTTTTGAACATTACTTTTAGTGTGGTTTGAGATGATAATGGAGATATTGTTTTGCTCTAGAGTTGTAATATCATCACATGTTTCTGGACAAAGTAGAAAACAGACACTTCATTCATATAAGATTACCATGACTATCTGTACACAATTGACTAATTTTAATGAAATGAATCAGCTTTTTGAGAAGAAGATAAATTGGAGAGACAGAGACTGACATAGATAGTGGGAGGATGAAAAAGTTTACATTTTATATGTTCATTGAACCACATAATCCCAAAAAGTATATCAAGTAGAGATTTATATCTTCTGCAATTTATTTTAGAGAAGCTAGTTATGATGTGCTTATTTTGGAAGAAACAAAATAAAGACAGAAATGTTCTTTGTGATAACAGAAAGAAAAATGAGTCAAAAGTAATATAACTCAAATCTAGAAAAGGCATACTTATAAAATCTTTAATATTTTATTGATTTTATTTGTGTATAGCTATTATATAATCATCTTTAGTTTTGTGTATTATTTTGGTACTACTACAGTTACAATAAAAAGTCTTAATCTATTTAAGGAAAGTAATTACATGGAATATAAGGATATGGAATTTAAAAAAAGTTTTCCCAAATTATTATCTTCTCAAATTCAAGAAAATATATAATTATATAATATATATTATTATTTTCCTGTCTTTTCACTAGTGAAGGAATAGCTACTCATTTGTGCTAATCAGTTAAGACCATTTACCAATTGTCCTGATTAAATTATATCTATAAATAATCTAAAATTTGCACAGTGTACAAGGGACACATACAGCTTAATGTGAGAAAAAACTAATAACACATTTAATTTAAACAATAAGCAACATTTGTGAAGATATTCCTTTAAAGAAAGTATATAAATAGCCAATAAGAATATGGACAAATTCTCCTATCACGCGAACAGAGAAGCTCAAATCAAAGCATGAGGTACCTGTTTATAGCAGGATTATAAGAAAAATTGATGGTGAGTGTACAAGAACTAAAGATGAGAAATAAGTGGTATAGCTTTGATATTAAACAGCAGAGAGGTATATAAAAGAGCAGAGAGGTTCCTCCACAACATTGCAATTCTATGTGATCATGGAAAGAGGTAAGAATTGTGAAAGAATATCAGTGTTCATTTTTCTTGCACCATTGTTCACAGCACAGAAAAACATTTGGAAGAACCTAAAGGGCAGCAATAGATAAATGGGTGAAGGAAATACGGCATGAGAATGTGTTTGTAGCGTACACAGCCCTTAAAAGGACATATGTCACATGTGACATCATAGATGAATCTAGAAGGCTTTAAGCTAAGTGAGACTTTCAGGTAATGATAAATTATGATTCATTCTCCTTATATCCATATTTTTATGAGCTGGCCAAGTTAAAAAGCTATGTAAATGAGATACAACCTCAGTTGAAAAAATGAAAATGATGTAAATAATTTTTATTTCACCTTGTTAGTTCAACAATCTGTGCTCCCAATGAATTTTTTTGTGAGAAATTAGAAATTAGAAATTTCATGTTAATTGTTTATATTGCAGTGTTCAAAATTCAGTACTGACACTATATTGAAAAGGAACTTTACAAGGGCAGGAGGAGGAGTTTGGGAGGTTGGAAGGGATGGGATGGTAGGGAAAAGCAAAGGAAGAGGTAACAATGCTTGATAGGAGATTTATTCATTACCCTACTCATATAATGGTAACCCCTCAGTACAGTATTTTTACAGTAAAAATATATATGGAAAGAATAAAAAAGAAAAAGAAAAGCAATGCTGCTAAATCAATCCTAGGGCTCCATAAAATGATGATTTCTTACCTTAAAGTCAGTATTCATTTATGTAATTTTTCTTTATTGTTTACTTAAATGTAATTAAAAATAGAATGCATTTAATGCACAATTGTTAATAAGTATTCATATAACAGAAATGAAAATGTAATAATCAGATATTTTACAAGATAATATTTGTATAAAACTTTTTTATTTTTATTTTGTGCTTACTGTTTTAAATATACCAAAATATAATATGTAGTCTGTTTTTATGATTTCAGAAGACAATTTTAAATTTACCTTAGTTATAAAGTGTAAAAGTTTACTACATTTTGTTACTGCAATTATTTTATTTTTTTTATCTTAGATCATATCATTCTGCTTGTTTTCTCTTGAAAATGCATCGCAGTGCTGGCCACAGGTGGCCCACAGTTCTAATCCTAGCTACTCAAGAGGCTGAGATCTCAGGATCGCTATTCTAAACCAGCACAGGCCAGAAAGTCCATGAGATGTTTATCTCCAAATTATTCAGAGAAGATGGTTGTGGAATTGTGTCTCCAGTGACAAAGCACCAGCCTTAAAAAAAAAAAAGGAAGGTCAGAAACATTTCCCAGATCCTGAAGCCCAGCTCCAGGACCAGCATAAACTACTTAGACAGATAGACAGATAGATAGATAGATAGATAGATAGATAGATAGATAGATAGATAGATAGATAGATAGATAGATAGATAGATAGGTAGGTAGATAGATAGAGCAGTTTAACATTCTGTGAATTTACTTAATTTCCAACACTGACCACAAGACTCAATTTCATAATCTCTAAATTTCAAATTAAAGAAATGTGCACCTCATTTAGAGTTGGTTCCATGGTTAGTGAGATCTTAGTAGGAAGGAAATGAAGGAGAATGAAATGAAATGAAGAATTATAATGATGTGACTTCAATAATATGTATCTTTAATATCACACCCAAATTCTGTATGAATTTGGCCATGATTAATGATTCTTGACTAGCTTCCTGCTTCTACCTCTGTGATCTATGACATTAGAAGTAATGGGAGGATCACCTGGCCAAAAGAGAAAAGGTGTCTCACATCACCAGTAAGCCAATCATCCTAAGAGGAATTGAGTGTGCTACTATTGATTAACCTAAGGGTAAATTTTTCTATTTGTACTTAGTATGCTTAAAGAAGTATTAAGATTATTATATTCTTTAAATAATAGCCTTTCCATTCAACCAATTGTCATCAATTGCCAATGTGTGATGGATTTAATGAATACTCATTTCATTGCATTTAGAATCATTAACTATGACACATAATTTGTAACAATGTGTTTTTGCTTGATTAAAAATATAAAATCCCAGAAGAGACTTTTAGTGATCTTTACAAAACATCTCTTATCATTGGTAATGGGAATTCAAAGTTGGGATTTGTATAACTAAAGCCAAAATGAGCACCTGTTGAAATGTGTATGGTTAGAAATATACAACATAATCTATCAACTTTAGTTTGTGCTAATGGGCAATGAATGGAGACCTCACTTGTGGAGAGCTTAGGGGGTTCATTGTTACATTGTTTTGGAGAGTTTGGAAGTTACACAAGTCTAAAATCAGTATCTATGCCGGGCATGGCTCACACCTGTAATCCTATCTACTCAGGAAGCTGAGATCTGAGGATCTCGGTTCAAAGCCAGCCTGGGGAAGGAAATCCCTGAGTAGTATCGCTAATAAACCACTCAGAAAACTGGACTGGACACCGTAGCTCAAGTGGTAAAGTGCTAACCTTGAGCTGGAATGCTGTGGGAGAGCACTCAGGCCCAGAGTTCAAGCCTCACTACTGGAAAAAAAGAAAATATCAATGCAATGCAGATATATTTATTGGATATCATCTAAAATATTTGTGAAAATATTTCATGTGGCATATTTACATTTTTTCTAATTAGAAATAAGTGATATATTGATTTTGTGGTCTCAGAAAAATATTAAAAAGTATATTTGCTTCTTCTTATATTATGAGAAAAGTGGCTTAGAATAAGAGTATATATTTTATCACATAGAATATAAAAACAACTAGGCATTATAAATACTAACTCCAAATACAGTCATTAAAATAAAATTTGTGAAAAGTTATAAGAATTTTTGTGCTGAATATTTAAAAGGTCAGTAAACATATTTGATAATGTTAAAAAATAAATTCAAGAAATAAATGTAATAAATTGTTATTAAAAATTGTTATCTTTTCTGAGTTAAATTACTTGTTTGTCCTTCTCCTTTATGTTTTTCTGAATTTTTAGATTTTTGTCAAGTTAATTAAAAAATCCTCTACAACTATACTAGTCTGCTTAACATAGGAATTTAATGAATGACTACCAAATCAGATTATGACTTTCCTTGTTATTATACATTTTACAAAGTACTAGAAATGATGTCATAAGAAAATTATAACATTCCTAGTAATTCTTTCAAAATATACTTTTTACCAAACTTATTTGCTGTTTTCAATTAATATTATGAAGTATGAAATATGCCTCTATAAGAAGCAATTATAAAATACTGCTGCCACTCATTTGTTAATTATCTACATTAGCCTACGCAGAAATGTGTCTACTGTTCCATGATGGGGACACACAAAGTAAAACAGTTTGGAATGTGATTAGGTAAAGCAATGGATGTCCAAATCACAAGCTGAGACCAAGTGCAGTCCCAAAGGTCTTGTTTACTATATAAGGTCCTTGCATATAAGCTACACTTTTTTTTTTGAAGGTAAAAATATCCTAGCTTTACCATCAAGAAAAGTAGCCCAGGAAGTTGAATATTTCTCATCATAAATTAATTAACAGTATTCTTGAGTTGGTATCTTTTTACTCCCTGGAAGCTATGAAATCAGTCCGGCTTCTGGGTTCCTTATCTTGGTCACTTGATAAGAATGTTGATGGAATACCGGCAGCTGATCCTATCTTTATCAGATGACTGACATTACAGAGAAATCTTTTTCATAAACCAATTCCAAACTGAAAAATAAGGAAAATTTATATATTAATGGCAATACTTCATAGCTTTCTATTTGATTATAACAAAAGGCCCAAATTTAGAGTGTTCCAGGTAAGTAGAACATATGTGGATTAAGCTAGATTATTATGGATTATTCTCGATAAATATTTAACGTGTCTGGTTCAAGGTCTTGGTTACAAGACAGAGTGTGGAAACCAAATCAAACTCAATATAAGATCTGGTTTCCCTTCCTTTTGACTAATACCAGTAGCTATTTGTGGGTGTGGTTAATTGGGTAACATTACTAAAGCAGTCAACCTCTTTTTTATTTGAAAAATATGTCATTATTGAGGCTAAGAGATGAGCAATAAAGTATAAATCTTTTGGGAAAAGCCAGGTGATTCATCAGAATAAGCAAATCTGAGAAGCTATGATATCTATACCAGGTTTGATTTTTTGTTGTTGTTTGTTTTTCCAAAGTGCTATTGAAACACACAAAAGAGAGGTCAAGTTCATTAAGAATTTGAACCAGTCTTCTGTGTTTAATAAATTGTGCAAATGATTCTTATCATGTTAAACATGCAGCACTACAAGTTTAACTTAGAGCATAATATTTCACTCAATGAAATAGATGTGCATGGAAAATGGTTAATAAAACTTACTACAATCATAAATAAAAAAATGAATGACTGATTAGGGATTGCTACATTCATTGTAAAACATCTTCCTAGAAGAATTATGTGTGAACCTAAATATAAATAATTAGGATCAGATTCTTGTAGAATCTTTCCTACTTATGAAGTCTCTCAAGGATGACATAGAAAGATAAATTCAAGGTCGAGTGTGGGAAGGAGGAAGAAGACAATAGATGCACTCTATTCATAAACTGCTTTGTTGAAGGACAATTCTTTTCTATGATTACTTAAAGATAATAAAATATTTTTAAACACTCTGCAGTTAACACTAATGTTTATTTTATCCTCAATTTACCAGGAAATACTACTCATAGTACTCAGAAAATGTTATTACCAAGATTAAGTACAGACAGAATGTTTTACTTTGAGTATAATGTCCCATGATACACATTTTAAGGAAGAGTGGAATGAAAGATTTTTTTTTTGCATGGGTACTTATGAATTTTATTAAGTATTTGAAAGAGAGATGTACAGACAAATGATAAAAACAAAGAAAAAGAGACAGACAAAGAGAGAGGACATAGAGAGAAACAGGCAGAGAGGCAAGAACAGAGAGAGATTATTAGATTCTTAATCATTGTAAAAAGGAAATACAGTTTTATATGAAGCACAGGTATAATTAAAACAATCAAATCCAAGATCTCAGAAAGACTGAATAGATTGTAGATTGCTTAAGAGAAGAATGCAATCAAACAAATCCAAGGTTTTAATAGAAACTTCTCTTGACTTCATTAATGTAGTGGTGCAAGACAGGTAATAATAAAGAGTCATCACTTTATTTTGTTTTATTAAAGTGAATCTCAATATTTTTACTATTTATCATAACAAACATTAAACTTAAATTTTGTTATGTTACCAATTTTTCTCTTCATATTTGTACCTAAGTTTCTCTTTGAAAATAAGAGGTTACTTATGCCTGTTTACCCACTTTCTGGTATAGAAAAATGATTTTGACTTATCCTTTAATTATCATAGACACACCCAAATATAAATCCAATTTCTTTTACTCACTTAGAAATATGTATAGGGAACCAAGTTATAATATAAATTTACAACATGGAAAATGCATTATACATCTTTCCATTCAAATATCACTCAGCATTTGTTATGAAGTTGAATTTTTTTTAATTTTAATTTTAGTGCCAAGAGTAATGATAAACAATTTCAGTGTCCACAGAAAATTACAGAATTTTAATGAAAGACAATACAATCAAATTAATTGATTGGTATACGCCAGCCATTATACTAGGTCTTAGAAGTCATCCACAACTGGGAAACATACTGAGAAAGACAGAAAATAACAATTTGAAGTGAAATAAGTATTGCTAATTGTGGATTTAATGTAGGCAAAGGAGAGACATAAGACTTTCTAGACCTAGTTGCATTTTAGTTTAAATACAAAAAATGAATTTTATAACAAATAGTGCAATCATGGATGAAAGTTACAGAAAACCAGGGCTCGATCTATGTATAATAGAAGCCACAGGGGAGTGGGCTAGAAGTGGTATAGGAATGAACTCAGAGATGACTAACTTTTCCTTGAAGGGCAATTATAGGACCTTACCAAAGTCTATGGGTAAATATCAAAGGATGTTTATTTTCACAATAATTTTGAATGTAATGAGTAGGATAAATTGGAAAACTAAAAGGCATCATGATACAAGCATTAGGGATGAGTGGAACTCCATTTACAAGTTTAAGAAATACCTGTGCAATTGTACAATAGAAAATTCTGGTAGAGATGGATTTTCAACAGATTTTTCAACAGAAAATTCTGGTAGAGATGGAGGTTTGGGGTGTGGTATAGAGAATATAATTCAGTTAGGAACATTCTAACTCCTAGGTATTACAAATAGATAACAGACATTGAGATGCCTCTAGTCATTCTAGGTCTGTGGAACGAAGTTCCAAGTTGAAAATTTGTGTAAAAGTCAATAATGAGGCTAAGAACTGAGGTTGTTGCCTGTAAACCTAGTTACTCAGGAGCAGGAGATCTGAGAATTATGACTCAGTCATCCCAGGCAGGAACATCCTCGATACTTTTATCTTCAGTTAAGGACCAAAAAAGCCAAAAATAAAGCTGTAACTCAAGTGGTAGAGTACTAGTCTTAAGCACAAAAGCCCAGTGTATGCAGGACTTGAGTTCAAGCCTAAAGACCAGAACACACACACACACACACACACACACACACACACACACACACAAACCAGTAAAAAAAGGAAAACTATTAGGAAATTCATAGGGAACTAGAGCATAAAATAGAGCATGAAATCTACATACTCCATTTAAACAGAAGCGTTAAATCACAGAATATTGATACAATAGTCCCAAAAGTCAACTGGAAAATCAGGAAAGTGTCATGTCATGTTATTGAAAGGTTAACTCAAGAAAGGGAAGATGAGTATTTTTGGCTCCACCTGAAATTCTAGTTTCTTGAGAGGCTGCGATAGGGAAAATGAAACAAAACAGAACAAAAATCAACATCCAAAGTCTAACATGGGCATGCACATGAGACCCATTCAGCTAATGGGCCTGTGAACATGCAAGTCTGATGCCTGTCATTTCGTCTATGTAAGAGGTGAAGGTTGGAATGATCAAGATTCCAGGTCACCTAGACAGAAAAACCCTTCAGAATCTTATTTCATAGTACTGTTCAGCTGTCATCCTAGAAACAAAAAGAACTGATTCTTTGTGTCAAAAATTCGTGGTCTTTTAACCCCAATACTCACTTAAAGAAGGAAGGAAAGAAAAAAATGAAGGGAGCAAGGAAGGAAGGAAGGAAGAAAGAAAGGAAGGAAGGAAGGAAAGAAGGGAAAGAAATGAAGGATGGAGATAGAGAAAGAGAGAAAGAAGGAAAGAGAAAGAGAAAGAGAGAGAGGAGAGAGGGAGAGAGGGAGGAAGGCAAGAAGGGAAGAAGGGAGGTAGGGAAAGCAAGCAAGAAAGTAAGCAAACTGTGGTTGCTGTCAGTTATTCACTCTTATTCTTTAAGAAAGCAAACATTAAATTTGATAGAATGTGTTACCAAAATATAAAGAAGAATCATCAGATTTAAATGCAAAACAAGGGAGTTAATATAGGGATTATTTTTCAGAAGGCAATCTTTGTAATTAATAAATGAATCATGGTATATTTTATTTCACAATTTAAACTTCATAATGAAGATAATTACATTATATCTGTATGTGCCCTGTTCAAAGTGTATAATTTATACTCAATATCTCGTTTAAGTCTAGAACAATCTGTAACCCTTAAGGCCAGAGAAAAGTAATGGAAACTGAGGTTTGAAGTACTATTCCAAAATAAATCAATGAGTGCACACTGGAAATGTGCTTTGGAGCCACATATTATTCTCTATATTTCACCATTTTATAAATCACAAAAGGGATACTTTATCTTTCTATTTTAAATAAGAGTCAAATCTAATAACTTCCTAATAGAAATTTGAGAAATGCCTTTTGAGAAAAAAATGAACATGTCATCTTACTTGGCCTAGAATCAAATAATGAATTATCTGCCCAAATGTTGAAGTTCACATTATTGATTATTAGTGCATCAGTAATAAATTTAAATTACAATTAATTAAGTTGAATATATCTTTCTTCCAGGAATTATGTATAAAATCAAATATGTGGCCTGGGATTTTTAAATATTTTTTCTCACTTGGACTCAGCTTTATATTCATAATGTATTTTTCATAAAATAAAAATCATAACACATCCTTCCCAAGTCAATCTTTGGAAGTAAAAAAAAGAAATTTAGTGATGTATTTGATCCTACTGATAATTTACTAAAACACCATCCAATATAGAAGATCTAACTATCCCCAAAACCTCTCTTAAATCATTAGGAATTCATAATATTACTTTATATATCAATCCAATCTATAATGTTCCAAACATTATATGTATAAATAAAAAGTACCTTCCAGTTCATTTTTTTTGTTCTTCCAGTCAGCCATGGAAAATACAATATGTAAGTATATTCATTTATTTCCATATATTTATAGTCCCTGATTTAGACACAATTTCAGCCACTGTCCACTCATCTCAGCCTCTGAGAAACTCTGATTATAGTTGTGAAACAGTGCTTGGTTTTATTATTGATTTTCTATATTGTACTAAAGTCCAAGGTAGTATAATAAGAAAAGAAATGAAAACTACACTGATTAGAAAGAAGGAACTGAAACTATTTTGCTAGAAACAAAAACCATAAAAATACAAATTGAAGTAGACCAGAATATGTGTGACTAATCCGTATTTACTTTTGTATTTATTGTTTATAAAAAAAGTGTATGGTATCAGCAGGTTTGATAAATGTATACAAGAAAAACCCCAAGTGATATACGTTCCAAATACTTAAGAAGTTACATTTGTTAGCACACATATTAGCAAAACATGAGTTTTCAGTATTAAGGTTGAAAAGTGGAATCACATTCTTATATTTAGATTTGTTTATGGGATTTTATTTCTAGCACTGGGAGTGTTAACTGCAGTAATGAACTCCAAAGAAAACTGTAATACTGCACTGATGTTAACAATTAAATACTTTGGTTCATTTGCATGGCCTTTCTTCTGGAGGACAATTGTCCTCTTTCCTTTTATATTATTACACATGGTTAATTTATATATTCACACTTACATATGAAACAAAGCTTTCATTTAAATTATAATACGTAGCTGGGCACCAGAGGCTCACACTTGTAATCCTAGCTACTCAGGAGGCTGAGATCTGAGGAACATGATTCAAAGCCAGCCTGGGCAGGAAAGACTGTGAGACTCTGATCTCCAATAAACCACTCAGAAAACTGGAAGTGGAGCTGTGGCTCAGGTGGTAGAGAGCTAGCCTTGAGCTGAAGAGTTCAAGCCCCGCAACCACTAAAAAAATAATAATAATTATACTACGTGTTCTAAAGAAAGACGGTCAGAATGCATTAGTGGATGTTTTCCTGAAATTTCCCTATTAATAAGAATTTTATGCTTTTAGATTATCTGCATACAATATACAAGGCCATTTTGTGATTCTATTTGTGTGTACATACACATAAACAAAGACATATATCATGATTATATTTATAATTGTATGACAAAATATGTACTGTTATGGGTATGATTTTTATTTCCTATAGCTCTAGTATTTTCCTATAATTTCTGTTAAAATGTATGCTATTAGTCTGGTGATGCTGTTTCTTGTATTAATTTGTTTTTATACATCTTTTTTCAATAAATAAGAGAAGATGAAAACAAACACAGAACATTAGAAAATAAATACAAAAAGTAGAAATCTGACATTAAAATAATTACAAATAAAAATATAAAAAGAAAAGAAAAATCTACATATATGAATTTTAATCTGGTAAAATTCCATTTAAAATGATACTTGGACTTCATTTTGAATGGCATAATGGTCCGCAGACATTTTGTCATGAAACCAATCCTTTGTTCCTTGTGGAGGTTTGTGGTTTTTGTGTTTCCTGTGAAATCCCAGTGCTGGTCTCTGCTAGGAGGGCAAATTCCAGTATCTGCTAGGAGAGCAAATTCTATAGTATATGAATTCTGAATACTATGAAAACACTTGACCAAGAAAGCAGAAGTATAATTTTTGAAAGTAGTGAGAATCATGAGATTTTGTGATTTTGTTGTTGTTGTTGTTGATGTCCTTGTTTTGAAATTTGAACTCAGAGGCTGGCACTAGCTAGAAGGGAATTCTGTACCACTTGAACCAAGCCTCCTAATCTTTCTGCTTGGTGTTGTTTTTCGATTAGTGTCTCATGTTTTTACTTGGGTCCAACCTAGATCACAATTCTGTGACCTATGTCTCTCTCCCAGCTGGGACCACAGACATACACTGCCACACTCATTGGTTGAAATGGAGTCTTGCTAACTTTTCTGAGTGTGAATTTGAACACAGATCCTCACAATCCCCACTCCCCATGGAACTGGGGTAATGGGTATTAACCACTGCACCTAAAGACAATGAAAAACATGTCCTTTGTTTATTCTTCTCTTATTTTTATTATATTTAAGCAAGAGAGTGAAGGTATATATATCCAAGGAAGGGAAATGTACACATTTCCCTTGCATCCACCACTAGCTACTTTCATGAATTTCCTAGTGTGATTTATAATGTAACAAAAAGTACCAGAAAGGGAGAAAACTTTTCTTGGCCTTTATAGCCTCATTTTCTCTTTTGACAGAAAATGCTAATGGCATTTGCAATTTACCTTAACTATTAACTGGCATCAGCACACGTAAAAGTCTTATTCCAATTCCCTTTGAAATCCAGATCTCCTAATACTGAAGTTATTCCATCTTTATTTAAAAACTGTAAATTGCACCATTTTCATCAGCGGTGTAGGGCTGGAGCAGTTTTCACAGCAGTCTCTTTCACCACCTATCAATCAACATGATTAGTCCTGTCAAATATTCAAAAGTAAGAAATAAAAGAACAAAAATAAGACATTATTTTCCAGGTATAACTTTTCAGATCAACTGATTTTAAATATCTGTATTAAGAATCATTGTAGCCCACATGATATTCAAGGAAAAGTAGGCTGTGAGCTACACTTACCAAAAAATCCTTAGAGGAAAAAAGAAATCTCCTTTTGTTTTCTTGAGTATTCTTTTTATGTAGAGAAGGTCAGTAGATAGCAATGAGATCTGAACTTATATTTCTTTTAATGAACATGATGCAAAAAAGATATTAAAATCATTTGGAAGAAAAAATAATACAAAGGGCCCCATTATTTTCTGTGTTTGCTTTCATCAAACATGGTTACTCTATAATTTATGAAACAGGGATGAGATCACTTTCTAACTTTCAAAAATGACAATTCATCTACATAGGTAAAATCATATTATTTACATGGTTATTTTAAATTTCAGTTTGTTTTCTTCATAAGGACCACAATACTTGAGGTGACTTCGCCATGTACTGTTTTGCTTTTGTCCAGATTTTTTAAATTTTTCTTTGGGTAGTTTTAAAAAGGAGTTGCCATTCAAACAAATAGATAATGAATACTCATGTTCCTTATGTTCAATGTCACCCGTTTAACATTCTCACCCACCTTACCTTTCCCTCACTTTTCTTAATTTTTGTTATGTATTGATTTTCCATTTAACAGATAAATTTAGATAGTTAAGGGATGACACAAAACAAGATGTATAGCTCCTATACAGAAATGTTTTGGTTGAAGGCTTAAAAAAATTAGTGTACCACTGTGATACAATCAGCCTTATAAATTCTTTTGAGGAAAAAATCAGCAAAGGGCCTCTTCCTAAAGAGAACTTCAGTGTTGAAATTTCTTCTCCAATATGAAGTGAGATGTAAATATAAGTGTGGGTAGATTTTATTTTAAAAAATGACCATATTTATTAAAAATTTTCATAGATATTTCTTTGTGTTTATATATATGCATTAATTAGGCAAGCCTATCATTCCTATCTATCAACTATCTGTCATCTTTATTTATTATTATCAATCTAACAAGGGCTCCATTCTATGAAGAAAAACATCTCTGCTGAAGAGGAATGTGTATCTTGCTAAGACCTTCCCACAGTGAGATTTTGACATCTTTTGAGGTGATTGGAGCATTTTTGAAAGCAAGTATATACATATATGTGTGTATACATATATACATTTGTGTATATATATATATATACACACACACATATATATATATCTGTGTATATATATATACACACACACACTATATATATATATATATATATATATATATATATATAGTACGCATGTTAGGTGATCAATGTATTGGAAACAGGATGCATTCCTTTGAACTCAGCAGACTCACTCTTCATTTGACTATCTTTCTGTCTTATCTTCTTAGATCCTAATTTTTTTTTCCTCCCAGAACTGAGATTTGAACTCAGGGCATTGAATTTTCTGGGCTTTCTGGCTCATTGCTAGCAGTTGATTACTTGTGCCACACCTCCTGACTAGCATTTCGCTGTTATATGAAAGATAGAGGGACTTGTGGATATTTTGAGTGGGCTAAATTTGACGACAGCCATCCAGGTCTCAAAGTCTGGAATAATGTGGGTAACAGGCCTGAAATTCCAGTGGTTTGTTATACTTCTCTTTCTAATGTCTATATGGTGAGTTCTTGTAATGACAATCCCATTCTCCAGACCATTTATTGTTCCAGGAATCCCAGGCTAAACAAATCTGGATGCAGTGTTTTTACAGGATAAAGAATGAGAACAACTTAAAGCAATTAGAATTAACCACTGACTTCCTGGAAATTCACTTTAAAGATATAATAACAAATCTGGTATAATCATACATTTTCTGCTGTATAAAAACCCCTGTGGTTTCCAACAAGCAATCATTTTAAATGTATTATGACTGCCACGGAGTGATCAAATAAAACCATGAGAAATGCAAAAATCATGATATGATTGTACCCCTATAGGAATAGGGTGTATCTTTTTGTTATACAATTAAACATATATTAACATATTCAAAGCAATTTGAGTGAGATTATTTTCTTCTCTTCACAGATGAAAGCATATTACTATATTGTTTCTTGATTGCCTATTAGCTTCATCTAAATTCAATAATTGACTCATCTTCTTGACATTGATTAAATATCTATTATCTTACTAAAATGATATTTTGTTACAAATATAGTAGCTTAAATAAGATACAGATTTATTTCTTTTTTTCATAGAACAGTCCAGAAGAAAATGGTCCATTAAGTAGCTGGCTCTGTCCAGTGAACGTATTAGAGAGCCAAAGATTTTGAGCTTCAGAACTTTGCCATCCATATGACTTGAGGACAAGATCTTTTACACCTTAAAAGGTATGGTAAACATTACATAAAACAAAGACAAAATCAGGGCTGGGAAGGTGGCTCAGTGGTAGAGTGCTTGCCTTACATGCATGAGGCCCTCGGTTCGATTCCTCAGCACCATATAAGCAGAAAAAGCCAGAAGTGGCACTGTGGCTCAAGTGGTAGAGTGCTAGCCTTGAGCTGAAGAGCTGAGGGACAACGCCCAGGCCCAGAGCTCCGGCCCCATGACAGGCAAAAAAAAAAAAAAAAAAAAAGACAAAAACAGTTGTCAGTTATCTTTTGAGAGTCTGTCAACAGACTTCATCTACCCAGGTCATAAATTCACTTTTATGTCCACCCAATTTTGGATAACTTTTGCCCTCCAATTTCTAGTAAATCTGTCTAACTTTTACCCATTTCAACCTATTTTTCGGTCTTCTTCATATTACTATCACTTCTGCCCTCTTCCTCCTGTTCATAATTTAAACTGTGGAGATTCTCTGTCAGATTTGAATGTGATGTGTTGTACAGTTGTCGGCTACAAGAGAAAATTTGTTCTACTTGAACCCACTTAATCCACAAAAGAGTACTCTGGGGTTTGCCAAAATAGCCATTTACTAATTAGGTATATCATTTCTATGAATAATTTCTTCATAATTCATTAAGCCACTCATGAAGATTAGACAAGGATGCTTAGGGACTTGGGAGATTCAGAAGGATAGTGTCTAATCAAATACATATCAAAGTATCTCACACTATTCTTAATAGATTCACCCAATGTAATTTCTTCTAAATTAGCCAAATATTAATACATAATTTTATTTCAGGCTATCAAGTTATATTATAGAAAATAACTAAGAGACTTTTGTAAAGTACTTATACAGCATAGTAAATAAGAGAGATACTACATGGGAGCCACTTTGTTTTAACTGCTTGAGAAATTATATCATGGGAATGTTGAACAATAGATTGCTTCAAATGAGAGTAGGAGGTATTAAAAACTGTTTTAAATTATCTGTTTTTTTAAGTCCCATCATTAGTTCTATTCGGATCTGAATTTTTATTCCTTTCTTGTATAAAGTTATTTTGGTGGTTGATAATACAGATCACCTGGAGAAGGGGGAACAATTACAATGAGGATAATTTTCAGATACAATGGATATAGAGAGCAATAACATCCACACCACAAACAATAGCACAGTCATATACATGTAAACAACACACACACACACACAAGACCTACTGACAATATACATAAATAGTATTTCCTAATTCAATAATCGGAGACACTACTTTATAAAAAATAAAATTTCCATGCTCCAGAAACTAATGTGGCATAGATTCTCTAATGTGAGTGGAAATTGCCAGCAACCTATTACCCAAATAAAGTATTGTCAGGCCCTGAGAAAGAAATGGGTGCTACTATTCTGACCTTTTATGCATGAGATTCTAGTTGATACTTAGAAAAACTTTTCTTAAGTATTATCTATAAATGTCTAGAATAAGGCAAAATATCAGCACAGGCTTAGAACCTTCTAGCTTTACATATCCAAGTGAATGCCTAAAAACTCTGAAAAAACTATTTCTGCCTTTAGGTTTCTCAATAAATTAATTTTTCCCTTAAATCAATATTATTAAAGTTCAAAAGGCTTTGATGAAATAAAGATACAGGTTGACACCTATTGTAACAATGAGATGTACAAAACAAACTTTATAACTTCGGCGAAGGGGGGGTAATGGAGGAGTGGGGGAGTTGTAGTCGTGGAGGTGGGAGGTAAGGCATGGTAGGGGGAAAACAAAGGAGGCGGCAACAATGCTCAATAGGAAATGTACACATTACCTTGCTCATATAACTGTAATCCTTCTGTACAGCATTTTTACAATTAAAAAAAACATACAAAATAAAATAAAATGGATCCCTTTAAAAAAAGAAATAAACGGGCTGGGAAGGTGGCTCAGTGGTAGAGCGCTTGCCTTGCATGCATGAAGGAGGGGTTCGATTCCTCAGCACCACGTAAGCAAAAAGAAAAAAGCCAGAAGTGGTGCTGTGACTGAAGTAGTAGAGCGCTAGCCTTGAGCTGAAGAGCTGAGGGACAGAGCCCTGGGCCAGAGTTCAGGCCCACGACTGGACCCCCCCCCCAAAAAAAAAAGAAGAAGAAGAAATAAACAAGGTGAACTTGGCTATGATGAATGCAGTGTCCATGTTTAGAATGAAAGGCAATAGCAAAGGTTTAGAATAGATTAGGAAGCATACACAAATTTGATTTAACAAGACAAATGCTCTAATGTGGATGTGTGTGTGCATGTGTGATTCTAGCTTTCAATACACAAAATCAAAAAGTAAGGCAATCGGTTTAGGATGCAGATAAGAATATTTATGAAACAGGTAAATTCCAACACCACACTTTGATGAGAGCTGTGAAAAACAAGCCTAATTCAAAACCAAAACAAAATATTATAAGTGGGGTGGTCAATATATTTAGAGAAAGTATGATAATAATCTTCAAGTGCTTGATAGTTTTCTGGGAAGATTTATTCATGTAAAAAGGACCAGGAAAACATTTACAAGACATTAATATTTAGTTAATGAAGAATAAACTAATTGAAATGGTAAAAATCAAAATAGGCATTGACTCACAGGAGAAACAAAATTGCTTTTTCAAGTAAAAATTCAAATGTATCAGAAATGTATAAGAAATATATAAGAAAATGCATAACACATTTAAATTATAAAATCATGTCCAAATGTCATCATTTTATAAAAGGCATCAAAATAAGTGTGTTCTGGTATAATACAAGAGCTTGAGAATTAGTGAGCTTCACTGAAATATAGCTAATGTACGTATTGGCTCAATTTGTAAACATAGAAAATACCAGCAGATAGTAAGAACATTATCTATTCTTACAACTCTGAGCTTTCAGATTTCAGCTACCTAATAATTTATTTTATTTCGTCAACTTCCAGTTCCCTAAACCCCATATATTTAGAGTGCTTGGAACAATTCTTTGTGTAACCAGAGCTTTAAGTCACTAGTGTGCTCAAACATTATCATAAGAGGAATAAGTGGCCATCACTGGACAGATTCCAGAGTTTCCACAACTTCTGAGATAAGTAAAGCTATATCTCAGTGATAGTTTTAGCTAAGTAAGAATAAGAGGAGATCCACAGTAATTCGTTATCTGTGGTATAAAGTAAATGCAGAAACACATAGTGCAAGTTAGTGTGAGTAAGAATGAAAGATAACAAATTGTCAAGAAAAATGTACAAGGTGAAAATCCAATCCTGAGCACATTCCATTGAGGTGGTTGTGTGGGTTTCGCCAGTGTGGTAAACTATTAGGATAGAATGATAGGTGGAAAGGATTTTCCTAGCCTCGTCATTGGGGTCTTCTCCTGAGAAACACATTGTAAAGATACCTAACACAAAGAGAAACTCACACCCCTGCCTTCTTTCACTCATTTGGCTTTCAACACCCATCAAAACAGAAGACAATTTAAAATGATCCTTAGGCATGAACTGGGTAGTCTTTACTTCAAAATTCAATACTTCCAGAATTAGAAGCTACTTTCTTTTTTCACATCTCAAGGGAAAATACAACTCTTCTCTATTTTCTGGAAGGTACTTGAGATCCCAGGAAGATATTGAATAAATATCTGAAGGTGGGGACTGCAGAACTTTGGGAAGCATGGACACACAACAGATTTATTTAATTGCTAGATATTGCAAAGGAAATAGACTCAGTGAGGAATTGAATAGTAGAATTTAGTTAAAGAAGTTAAAATACATTATGCCTGTGTTTTAGGAAGTTGTTACTACTGAATATTTAAAATATCATTATTATATGGTAACTAATACCTTGATATTTTCTCAATGATATTCACTCTTGTAATTGTTTCATATTATTCCATGGGCAAAAAAAATGGAAATGCCAAAATAATTATATCTCTATCTCTACCTTTATATTTTTCTATATCTATATCTATAGCTATGCCTATGGCTATATTTCTCTATTTTTATATAGACATAGGCATAGCTATTGATATAGATAATGTTGTCCCTGGGTCCTGTCCCTGAGTTTTTTGCTTAAGGCTAGCATTATACCACTTGAGCCACAGCACCACCGCAAAATTGTTACTGGTTAATTGGAGACAAGACTTTCCTACCCAAGCTGGCTTCAAACCATGATTCTCAGATCTCACGTTCTGAGTAGCTAGGATTACAGGTGTGAATCATGAGCACCTGGCTTAATTATATATGTATTAGATTTATTCAATTACTCCTCAGTTCCTGGGCACATTGAAACTACAGTGGCTAATATAGGAAGTACAAAATAAAATTGGTGTACAAAAATACATATTAACACTTGCTTAGAAATAACTCCAGATATAGAATACATGTTATGTTCAAATGAGGTCATGTTCTCAATTCCAGCTTCTTTGAAATATGTGTGACCTATTTTCAATTTTTGTGTATGTATGTGTGTATGAACATCAGTGATTTAATAAGACTATGTGGACATATGGAATGAAGCTTGGCTTCTTGGCATGTTTAACATTTTTAATTTTTTGAGTTATAAATGAGCAAAAAATACTTTTTAACTTTGTAAAACATTTGGATTTTCATAACTCTATCAAATCCAAAATAACAGCAGTTATAAAGTTTATACTTGGCAACATTTATATTCTTATTTCAAACCAAAAGGAGCTTATGTTGTGAAGTCTATGGAAATGTAATCATCTGTAGTCTATTTTCAACTCAGGCAGAGAGAGGAGTTAAAAAGACCATATTTAACTAAATAATTAAAACCCTTACAGATACACTGGTTTGTTTAGCAGTCGCTGAAATAAGAATTTAGCTAATGATTTCTAAATTAATATGCTCATTAATTTACTCTTTTGCAGCTTAATTTGATCCCTTTAAATTTTTTCTGAAGAATGACATCCGATACTATGCAATTTTAATCCACTGTTTTGGTAATGAAAATAAATATATCATTAGTGATATGATGCTTTTTATTTTGGGGTTTTAAAGAACTCACTATATTTTTAAGCTTTTAATGTAAAGATGAGGAAATAAATGTTACTTAATAAAATACATTATTTCTGGAGATATAAAACAAAAAAAATAAAGCTTGGTTTATTTAAAAAAATTCTCACTGTCCTTCATGTATAGCATAAGAAACATTATGGAAAATACATTATCCAGAAAAATACAATAATCATAAAATGAAGACATTGTAATACTGACAAATAAGAAAGTATTTAGAAAGTATCCCCAAATGGGAAACCATAGGGATTTATTTCAACCTAATTATTAAATGTTCATAAGTGGACATTTGTTAATAATGTGCTATATGGCTAAAATCACATGCTATATGCTTCATGGATGGTCTCCATTTTCCCATGGCTGACTGACTGATTCTTGCAAAATATGATATGTTTCTAAGATATGGCAAAAACTTTAGGGTGATAAGGTATAGTGTAGTTTAAATTTTATAGAGAAAAGTTCAGGAAGAGTACTTTAAACTGCAAAATATATTTGAAGATTGTAATTTTATGTGAATGAATTACATGTGTAATTAAATGTGTGTGGGTCTTTTTGTACACATTAATGTACATACAAGGTTTTGTGTTTTCTATTTAAGCATGTGATTTTTAATTACTATGAGTATTGAGTGGTTTTCATGTAGCTTTTCCAACTATTATACTTCTAGAATATTATATTTGTTTATTTTTTCTCATGCTTAACATTATTATTTATGCTGGCCACCAGTGGCTTACACTTATGAGCCTAGCTTCTCAGGAGGCTGGGATCTGAGTATTGTGGCTTAAAGCTATCCCAGAATGGAAATAATTTGAAATGATTATTTCTAATTAACCATCAAAAAAGTAAAACAGCAACAACAACAGCTTCGAAGTGAATCCATGATTCAAACGATAGGACCTTAGCCTTGAACATATAAACTCAGGGACAATTCAAGCCTGAATTCAAGCCTTCAAGCCACAGGATTTTACACACACACACACACACACACACACACACACACACACACACACACACACACACAATGTTTGTTAGATAACCATTAGTTTCGAAGAACTGTGAAAAACCTAAAGTCATCAATTTATAGCTATCAAATTTTCTCCTATGAAACTGGAAATATAGGCACTGAGTTTCTTTTTTCTGTTACTCTCCTCTGTCATATTGCTTTATAGTATATTCTGATTGATGATTTGTTTATAACAAAATTTGAAGTCCACACAGTATTCATTTTGTTTGGTAGAAGAACAGTTGTTTTTAAAGCTGTTTCCTTCATCATTGAATCATACAAACAGATACAGATAATTTGGACCTCTAGTTAAATTTGTTCATAGCTATTATTTTATTCTAGCAATTGAAAATTGGTTGATTTCTTGGTCATTAATTCAGATAATCCTCTATTGGCATATAAAGATAAAAAATATTGACTGATGGTGTGTTGGTTTTGAATCCTGTAACTGCTGAAACTATTAGTTTTATTAATTTTAGAATATGGATTATACTAAATTCTCCTTTAATTCTCCTTTTGCTGTATTTAAATCATACAAAAGAGTTGCCATTAAACAAAACAGTTTATGAATACAGTGCATCTTCATCTGTGTCATGATTTTAATATCTTTACCTCCTTCCACTCACCTCTCCCTTATACTTCTCAGTTCTGTGGTACGTACAATGACTTCTTGCCTTCATTCTCCCCACTTTCCCCTTTCTTTCTTCTATCTCTCTCCCCATGGACCAACCTTCTCCCCTTGCAAGTACCCATTTCTTGATACTTATTTTGTTGCTCTTTGACTTGTCTTTCTAATGTCTATTTTTACTAGACCTGTTGTTTTCCATATACAAAATCTTAGCATTCAAAAGAAGTGATAATTCAACTTTTTCTTTTCTAATTTGTATGTCTATTATTTTATATTTTGATTGATCTGGCTAGAAGTTTTAGCTAATGTGAGGGGGAAAAAAATGGATGCCCATGTCGTGCTGCCGATCTTAGAGAAAAAAAGCACTTTCCACCATTCAGTAGTACAATCATAGTGGATATATTTACTTGGACATTAACTCAGTTCCTTCATACCTAATTTGTTGAGAATTGTTATCACAAGTGAATTATTAATTTTATTAAGCTATTTTTGCATTGTAAAGAATGATAGATTACTCTCACCCTCATCAAAAACTGGAAAGATACTCTGTCATGAATATAAAAAATGGAAATGAACAATACGCTCATCCTACCACAATAATACACAAATTCAATGCATACCATATCAAAATATAGTACTCTTCGCAGAATTAATAAAAGCCAATATTATAATTTTCATATAAAACTTTATCAAAAAGCAAAAAAAAACCTTGAATGTAAGAAAGAATCTCCATAAAAAAAAGAACAAAATAGGCAGCATGCCATGATTTAAAATATATTACAAACCTTTAATTATCAAAGTATCTTGGTATTGGCAGAAAAGTCGGTTCCTCACCCCATGGAAATGGCTAGAGTGCCTTATAGCAAACTCACCTATCTATATTACTTTTCTACAAAGGGCTATCTATCAAGACTTTCTTTTATTAAAATAAAAAAGGTGGTACTTAAAACATGTATTAGTCAAAGAACAGGCTTTTCAAAATAATGGTGTGGTTATTTAAATGCAGAAAATTAAAGCCCATATCTTATGCTACAAAATCAGTTTGTAATATGATGAACCTAAGGATGTAATCCAAAAGCTTGTGTGTCAATAGACCTTTGAAAGGTGGATCATGGAAGTTCTAGTTTCATAAGTCAATCAATGCAGAATTAAATAACTTGAGGGCTAGTTGGAAGACATTAGTTCCTGGAGTTGTACCATTGTATGGAAGACACTATCTTATACCTGAATCCATCATCTCTCCCTATTTCCTGGTTCCAGGAGTCAAGCAGCTTGCTTCTACGACATGCTTCTACCATGAAATTTTGACCAATTTCAAAAGCACAGGATAATAAAGTAAAAATAAATTACTGGGAATATATAAAACAGAAAACTTTTGCAAAAGAAACAGCCATCCAAATAAAGAAACTGAAATATAAAAATAATAAATATACATCCAAAAAGAGGTCGATATTCAGAATTCACAAATATCTTAAAAAGAATGCTTTACAAGCTCCCAAATAAAAAATACATAGACCTCTTTTTAAAAATTAGGCAATGGGCTTCCGGGTCAGGGTGACCTCTGGGGTCAGCGAGGCGCGACCCGGGGTGGCGCGGGGCCGTTCGGGGCCACGCCAGGGGGCCGGGCTGGTGGGGCGCAGGCCCGGGGACCCCCAAATCCTGAAATTTACCGGTCCTTCCCGCCGTCCCGCTCCAGGCCGCGCACCTTTCACGGCAGGTTTTGATTCCCACCATGGCCATCACTCAGTTTCGGCTATTTAAAGTTTGTACCTGCTTAGCAACAGTATTCTCATTCCTAAAGAGATTAATATGCAGGTCTGGCAGAGGAAGAAAATTAAGTGGAGACCAAATAACTTTGCCAACTACAGTTGATTATTCTTCAGTTCCAAAGCAGACAGATGTAGAGGAGTGGACCTCCTGGGATGAAGATGCACCCACAAGTGTAAAGATTGAAGGAAGGAATGGAAATGTGGCATCACAACAAAATGCTTTGGAACAACTGGAACCTGACTATTTTAAGGACATGACACCAACTATAAGGAAAACTCAGAAAATTGTTATTAAGAAGAGAGAACCGTTAAATTTTGGCATCCCAGATGGTAGCACAGGTTTCTCCAGTAGACTAGCAGCTACACAAGATATGCCTTTTATTCATCAGTCGTCTGAATTGGGTGACTTTAGACACTTGGCAAGAAAATACTAATGCATGGGAAGAGGAGGAAGATGCAGCCTGGCAAGCAGAAGAACTTCTGAGGCAGCAAAAAATAGCAGACAGAGAAAAGAGAGCAGCAGAACAACAAAGGAAGAAAATGGAAAAGGAAGCACAGAGACTAATGAAGAAGGAACAGAACAAAATTGGTGTGAAACTTTCATAACAAATACTCTTCAAATGTCATTGTGCAAGTAAGAGAAATCTGAGCTCCACAGCCCATACAACATTTGTATGGATTTAAGAGTATTTATGGAATACAAATACACTACTTGATTTTAGTGCATTCATCAGGCCATTCAGGAGACCAAGATTCTCCCAAAGTACTTGGAACTCTTAGTGATTGAGACTCAAAAGGACAGAACAGATGTACGCAACTATTTTCTTCAACATTCTCCAGACATACAACATTGTTTGCTGTAGAAAAATTATTACAAATGGAATATACCAGTACCTCTCAAGCTAGTGTTTCTAGCTAAATAAATGGGTGTAAATAATTTTATGGTGGAAAAGAACTCTGCTATCTATTATGTTTTCCTTCAATGTGTATAATTATAAAATAAATAATTCTGCTATTTTTTTGTTTCCATGATCACCTGACCTAAATTAGACAGACTATAGGTAGGGCTTTCACTTCCTTATTTTCATTGTAAGAAGCTATGTTGGCATACATTTACTCTAGTGAGAACTGGTATTGTTTTATATATCATTAAGGAATTTGATGATTTGAGTTTTTAAGATGACATTAAATGCAATAATTTTATTTATCAAAAAATAAAAATAAAAAAAAATAAAAATTAGGCAATGGACCTAGAAAGATATTTTTCAAAATAATGTGTGAATGAAAAAACAAGTACATGCATGAGTGTCCAAATCAATAATCACCAGGAAAACAAAAATCAAACAGCAATGAGATGTCACTTCAGTCCAGCAAAAATATCTATTACTAAAATTACCAAACTAGTAAGATTATAGAGAAATGTCAACTTGTGCATGCCACTAATAGAAATGTAATTTATTATGGTCAGGTGTAATTTACTGTAGTCAGTCTACAAAACAAAATGTAAGTTTCTTATTGTAAAATTGGAACTACCGTAGGATCGGGGAAACCCACTAGTGGATATGCACACAAAATAAATGAATCATTATGTCGAACCATATCCTATAGGTCTAGTTTTCCAAAAGCACTACTCACAGAAGCCAAGGAACAGAAACAATCTAAGTGCTCATCAACTCATAAATCAATAAATATGCCATATATGCATAAGAAAAAACTACACTTTCATAAAAATAAGCTCATTAGCCATAACATGGATGGAACTAGTAATTATTAGTTGGAACAATTTTTATCCAAAGCCTACACAGGAAATTATGTATGAATAACATAAACTACTCAGAAGAGTCTAGGGAGAGTAGCTGGGGAGGAACTATGGGAAAGGAGATTTCGTGATACAAAATTATACAGAACAAAATGCTCCGGTGTGCTATTGCCCAATAGGATAACAATAGGTAACAATAATGTTTTATTTCAAAGAGCCAGAAAAATATTTTTGTAACCATAATAAAGCAGTAAACTTCACATATTAAAAACTACAACAGCAAAGAAAACCCTCTTGTTTCCATATCTTGGAGTTCATTTCACTTAGCATCATTTTATGTGGTCATATGTACATAGCTAGTGAGCTGCTGTGATCCTCTTTATCCTAGATCTATACTGATTATTACAAATGAGGGAAACCATGGAGTCTATGTTTCTTTTGGTCTGGCTTACTTCACTTAATATGATCCTCTGGAGGTCTTTCCATTTCTTTATGAATGGGGTGATGCCATTCTTTCTGATGGAAGCATATAATTCCCCTGTGGTATATACCACATTTTCTTGATCCATTTATTTACTGAGAAGCATGTGAGTTGGTTCCATATCTTAGTTATGTAATAATATGGTGAGACAAAAGAACAAAGGGTGAACCAATGCAACAGTGATACTCACAAGACACTATGTTGGAAATTAACTTTAGAACTTTGAGGGGGTGTGGGTAGTTGGGGGGGGGAAGTGTAAGAAAAACCAGGGAGGGAGTAACAATGTTCAGCAAGACATGTACTCAATACCTTACATAAGTAACTGTAACCCGTCTGTACATCACCTTTACAATACAATAAAATTACATTAAAAATAAAAAATAGAACTGTAAATGAGGTGACAGGTGTTTAATATGATATAAATAAACACTATCTACTACTACATGTATGAAGATAACATGTACGGTGTGTAAGATGATATAACCATTTTGTAATTTGTAAATGTATGAAGATAATACATGTTAGTCCACCAATATGTACATATACTGTTTCTGGATAAAAATCTAAAAGTAGGTTTCAATGAAAAATATAGTGTTACTACACATATTAGGATAAGCATATCTTTTTATAGCAAATAGATATCTATGATCACTTTCTGTTGTGAAGAAATTTCCTTTCTCTCACTAAATTGGCAGTTATAAAGTTGAGGTTCCGTAAAGGTTGTTCTTTTTTCTATTTTATGATAACTCTTCTTTCGACACATTAGTATTACACTAATTGCCTCCCATCTTGGTTATTAAAAGAGAGAATACAAAATACGTGCTAGCATTCAGGGTGGTGCAATTTGAAACTGATGAAGTCAATGCAAATGTCATGTATGGGATTTTTCAGGGAGAGAGGAGAAGATGGAGATAGTGACGGAGTGTTCCTCCATGAAAGACGGGTTTGTTCAGGCTATTAAAATGAACTTCTTGTTGCCGGGCACAGCTGGCTCAAATCCACAAAGTTTAGATCTCACATATTCTTAGCACCCTTTTGTTTGATACACTAATACTGCCAATAGTGTATTTTTGGCAGTTATGAAGATTGGCTAACATTGTTCAAGTATCTAAAAATACACTTAATGCTATTTTTGCTTTTAGTCCACTTTAGGACAGCAAAAGATATGTCAAACTCCATTTATTTTATGGCTTGTGGTGCCTAGCATAGAAGCATCGATAAGTTTTTCACTGTGTATCTTTTCTTGACTGTCATTGTTTATTTTTAATATTCTTATCAGTAATTGCTCTGTTTTCTGTGATATTTTTCAGAATATAGATATATCAATGTTTTAAGCTTTGAGAAATATTTTTATTAATATGTGAACATTTTCAGTTTGTTTTAGTCACAAGAATAAGAGATTCCAAAGAAGTCTTTGTACATGCTTGATTTAGATTAAGATAGAACGGAAACAGTAAGTTTATGTATTTTTATATTTTTACAAACAAAAACTATTTAAAATAAATACAGAGAGTAGCAGGGACTCAGAGAAACAGGCAGAGATAGTGAGAGAACTCTGGCATAAAAAAGAAAACAGCTTTTTTCCCCTGCTTGGTATTATTTAAGTGTAATGAATTTAAACATGAATATGTTTTTATCCCAGTGTACTTTTAAACCATAAACCTGTTGGATAGTAATACAGACAGGCAATATAGAAAAGAATAGATGACATTATTTTGCATTATTTTGCCTATTGACTTCCAGCTCTTTCTTAAGCAGTGTCAATAACTGAGGTACATTTGCTAGCTTAATTTACCTCTTTTTCTAGCCATCAGAAGATTCTGTAACTTTTGGTCTTTCTCAGATATGAAAAAGGGAGAAAATTTTAATATTTTAATCTCAATATCAAATCTCATTGGATCTCAATATCTTACTCTCATTCAAGGATTGTGTGACTTCTCTGTAATCAGCTATCTAGTGATGGGGTGCTCCTGGCTTGGGTGATGTAGGTGATATGGCTTGTTTTATCATTGCTTCCTTGATATGAAAAATTATTCTCAACTCCATTGCATTAGGAAAGAGCAAGTGTTTTAGAAAATGAATGTGTCTTTCCTCTCTTATCTAACCATAGGTGAGTACCGAGTTTTCCTGAGTGAAAAGTCTGCAGGCTGGCTATATCTCCCTCTGCATGTGGGAACTTACTTGATGGTAAGCCCTAAGTAAAATGACATCCCAAGTCTTGTCTATCACCTTCCAACCTTTCATCATTGCATGTACTTTGTCAGTCACACATCCTGACATAGATCTGGGCAAGCTATTGAACATTTGATTATCTTCTACTATATGCACGCTGTTGTATCAGAATGCCACAAGTTATCTCTAATTAACTATAATTAAATAGTAAATGACAAATACATTAATAAAAATAATCAGGGTGCTCTTCAGTTGATTTAGAATAAAATAAAGGTACACTCAACTGCAAAGAATCAGCATTAAAAAAAAGTATGAAACTCCTAGGTAAAAGCAAATATAATCATACACCACTGAATATTGGGTGAGAGTGAATCATTTTTAATTCCAGTATGAAAGTTATACCACAAAAGTACTGAAAGGAGCTTAACTAAAAGGATGCTATTATATAAATAGATGCTGATTGTGATAACAATGACATAAAATGCTACAGAGAAAAGTTATAACGGAGAGGTGTTCTGTTCGATGGAAATTACTAGCTTGAGATAATAGGTAACTTCCATGTTAAATGTTCCAACTCTAGTGAGTGAAATGATGCCCTACATTTAGAGGATTTCTGAACTCTGGCTGTGTTCCTTGTGACTTCAGCATCTTCTTTAAAGAGGTACTGAACTTGTTCATTGCCCTGGAATGTAAGCAGATATTCTCCATTAGTCAGAAAGTTACTGGCCTTAGGTTATTTCCTTAAAATCTAAGCAATATTTTCAGTAGGGGAGGGAGAGAGAACTCAGTCTTCAATGTCCTGAGTAAACTTGAAGTAATTCCACAGGGATGCATTACCTCTACGCACCAAGCATGGCCTGTGCTTGAAAGTCAAGAATCCGTGTAGGAACATAAGCCATCCATAGAGAATTGTTCACTGCTGATCTGCAGTATAAGGTTAGCAGGTGCTTTCTAATTTTAACTGCAATGACAGGAGTTTTAACCCCCTCCCTCCACCTTATGAATAAGAGAAAAAAAAGGACAAATAGCATTCAAGTAATTCCAACAAAGACATAGAGAAAAGATATTTCAATTTTATTCTCTGTATGTATTATCAGCTTCCCTCACTTGCTCTGCATACACACAGACTTACAGAAATTTAGAAATGGAAGGACAGAACGTGCAAAACTTCCCTAGATTAGATATATTATGAATAACTTTCTCAGGTAAAAGTTAAAATGGTCATCATCTTCAAGGTTAGATTCTTTGATTTGATATTAATATTGCCAGATGCCAGGAGTGTTTATATTCTATAAGAAGGCCTACACTGGCCTGTATAAAGACTATACCATAAAGAATATACTTGTGATTTACCAAATCTGGATTAGAAGGGATTAGAAGAAGAGAAACAAGAGTGAGTGTATAAACACTAATGTCAGAGCTTTGAATACCATGATGACAATCTGATATTTTCTTGTACCTAAGGACCTTTCTTAACCTCTGAGAGTTGGTGCAGCAGATACACAAAAGCAAATGTGACTTTGAATTGGACTTTGAAATGTGAGAATGTCATTGGAACAAAAGGACACTGTAAACAGAAGAGTTGTGAAATGTTGATATTTTAAGTTACAAGCATAAAGATCATTTACGAGTGAGGAGAAAGAGAATAAAATGTATTGATATCCACACTGCACAATCCTCCAAGCTATAAAGAGTGGTATGAGAGGATATGGAGACTCAACAGTATAGACACAGCCTTAGATTTCATTTTCACTTATCTGAAGTTTTATATGTAACATTTTGGAGCGAGGTATAACCCATGATGCAGCTCTCTTTGGTTTGGAAAAATCAATTTTCAGAACAACTGCTGCAAGTTCAGGCTAAATCTAATCCACCATTCCTGCACTGGGGACTAAACCTGAGAGAACAGGTAACATGTCTTAAATTTCCTGATGTTCCCTTCAAACGTTCTGATCTGGACTTTTTTGTATTTCTACTTCTCCATTCCATTGAAAATTACAGAAATTAAAATTAAAACACAGAACTCTTAACCAAGACATTATATGAGGACTTGTGCTGTCAGATTGAAATATTAAGCAGAATAAATTATGGATTGTGCTAGAAGGAACTAAAATGTTGACAAAAGGAAGTGAGAAGGATAGAACAGGGATAACAATTTTAAACAGAAATACTCTGTACGGTATTTTTATAATAAAATAAAAAGAAAAGAAAAACTACATACGTGAGTGAACTGATGTGGTTTTCTTTTCTTTCTTATTTTTTTCTGAATTTACAACCATTTGAAATCTCAAAGAAAACATAACTTTTGAAGAACAGTGAGAGGAGTTATCAATGGTCACATTATTATCAGAATAAAAATTGTCAATATTACATCCAACTTGCAGCACAAGGCAAAAGAAAATTAAAGAAAACTCAGTGACAGCAATAAGAGAATAGTTAGGACAGAACAGAAAGAAACCAAGAAAAGATCTCACTAAGTAGTAAAAATATGTGTAACTTGGACTGGGAAGGTGGCTCAGTGGTAGAGCGCTTGCCTTGCATGCATGAGGCCCTGGGTTCGATTCCTCAGCACCACATAAGCAGAAGAAAAAAAAAGCCGGAAGTGGCATTGTGGCTCAAGTGGTAGAGCACTAGCTTTGAACTAAAGAGCTGAGGGACAGCGCCCAGGCCCAGAGTTCAGGCCCATGACTGGACCCCCTTCCCCCCCAAAAAAAGGTATATCTTAAATACTGCTATTAGAAAAAAAAAAGATTTGTGTTTGGTATTATCATGGTTAATAAGAAAATAACAAAATTCTACCAAACATAGAAATCTTTACCTGTAAAGATTAATTTCATCTTTGCAAAGTCATAAGTTTACTCCATCATTGATAATCAGTTATATTAATATGTCATATTAATGGAAAAATCTAAATAATATTAATTTTTATGGGAAAAGCATAACTCAACACTCATCAATGATAAAAATTCACAATCAGCTGGGAATGTAAGTTAAGTTATTATCAATAAGAATATTTATGGAAAACTTTCTGATACATGTTTATTTTGAATAACTGTTATGAACTCTAATCAGATATAAGACAAGATTGCTTGTTCATGCTACTCTTATTCAATATAGTAATTGAGATTCTAGCCAAAATGTCAAACAATAAAAATGAGTGAAAAAACCTCAATATGTAAGAAGAAAAAGTGAAACAAATTATATTTTCATAAAATTGATTCTATTCTGAGAGCAAATGTAGTTGATCCAAATAAATGGAGTCAGTTTTTATTATTGTATGCTGGTCATCTCTCCAATCTCATCTGTTTCTTCTCTTTTGTTTTTCGGTGGATGATAGACTTCAATAGAATTTTTCTGTAATTTCAGCATTTCCCCCCATGTAACTCTAACAAATATATTCTAAAAATACAGAAGAAATGTAAATAACAGAATTATTGTTTTTAAACATTGCTAATTTTTAGCAAACCTAATAAAATTCTTCTATTTTTGTAGAATTTTAGTAATATTGAAGTAATAATTTTGGAAGAGGTTAGAACTAATATATATACATACATGTATGTATGTATATATATCTATATATATAGTGAATTTGCTGAAATTCACATAACAGTGGCATGTAAAATAGTGGAACTTTAGCTCTCTATTGTTTCTTGATACCAAAAGAAGAGTTTTTCATAATTTTGTTTATCAATATCTCAAACTTCATACCCCATAAATAATTAATCTTGTGGTTAATCATACCAAGGTAAACTTTAATAAGAAAATTTGTTCATGATAAAAATTTGATAACATTGCTAAGAATTGTAAGTGAAGAAAGTACTTAATATATCTGAAGGTATTTTATATCCATCTCTCTTTGGTGTGCTGTGTGTGTGCACTAATACACGGGCCTGGAGAGTGCTGGTACTGGTGCTTGAAATCAGGGCTTCCACTCACAGTTTGCATTCTTCAAGTTGCAACACACTTCCAGTCCAGCATTTTACCAACACTAATTAGAGATTGGAAACGCTTGGACTCTTCTGTCCAGACTGATTTCTAACAATTTGCCTCAGGTTTCAGCTTTCTGAATAGCTAGGATGACAGGTAAGAGTCACCAGCCCCGGCTTTCTATCCATATTCTGTAACTGTTTTCTCTGAAGACTGCTGAGACTACTAAAATATATAGAAATTATCTTTGAAATCAGTGACTTACAAATCTAGGCTTTGAATGCCCTTTTAAAATGCCATTCACACATTATTATTGTAGAATTTTCTTTCCTATATGCTGAAAATTGAATTCTTATTTTGAGCTTTTAAATACAAATGGTTTACAAAAAATGTAATTTAATTATATTTGTCTTTCTTTATACTTGTAAATAACAGGAATTTTGGAGAACTTAGTCAGATTTTGTTTTGAATTTAGTTTCCAATTACAAAAATAGAACTGTATTATACAGTGTTAGAAAAGCCTCAAAATTAGGTTCAACGTAGTGCTTAATCTGAAGTTAATACCTAGAGATAAAAAACATAGCAGGAAACTGTACATATATTCCATGCAAACAAGGAGCTACCTCAGACTTGATATTCTTCTGCTGGTATTTAAGCCTACTTCTCATTTTAAAAAGCACAAATGACTAACATGTCTGGCACTATGGAATATTTTAGCCTCGATTATGTCCTATGTCCACATGATATTCACAAACCACCCACCAGACCGCCCTTTTTCCACATCCTACAACCACAAAATCTTCCTTCGTGCCAGCATAGCTCCAGTTTTACTAAATTGGATCAAGAGAACACACACACACACACACACACACACACACACACACACACACACACACACACACACACACCAGTGGAACCAAAATGCATAAAGCAATCTAAATGAATAATCATGATTATATTAATGTATACAACCAGCTAATTCATCTCCAAATCTCAACTATGATATTTTTTGGGGGTCCAGTCGTGGGGCCTGAACTCTGGGCCAGGGCACTGTCCCTCAGATCTTCAGCTCAAGGCTAGCGCTCTACCA
Source organism: Dipodomys spectabilis (assembly GCF_019054845.1). Lineage (NCBI taxonomy): Eukaryota > Metazoa > Chordata > Mammalia > Rodentia > Heteromyidae > Dipodomys > Dipodomys spectabilis. Next base: position 3,473,904 of record NW_024870752.1, read on the forward strand.
CTTGAGCCACAGCACCACTTCCAGCTTTTTTCTTTTTGCTTATGTGGTGCTGAGGAATCGAACCCAGGGCCTCATGCATGAAAGGCAAGTGCTCTACCACTGAACTACCTTCCCAGCCTCTCAACTATGATATTATTAATTAAATTATTTTGGTAATTTTAATTACCAAGGCTTCATATGAAGTTTCAAACTCATGATAGTTATACTTGTTATAAATTATTATATTATTATACCATGTCCATCTTTGAAATATTAGTAGCAGAAAACATGTTTATACTTTAAAGTAGATTGTAAGTATCTGAACCTCCAGACTGTATAACTGATATTAAAGATTTTGATTACTATCCTTGGATAAGCTTTAACTAAATTTGATACAGTATTATTAGTAAATCTACTTATTTGGAAAACAGAATCTAATCTATTAGTTATTGATGTCCTCTTTGAATGTATATAATACATTGATGTACCTTAAGTCAAATACAACAGTACTTTTCATATAAAAGTTACTAAATGAGTGTTTTTATAATTTTAACTACCCATCAGTCTTCAATGCTTCATATATTCTCATCTCCTATACCCCTCTTCCTTTGAACCAGTCAACTTCTTTTTATGCCTTGACTGCACCTAAAGATTAGAAAGCAAAAGTATCTGCCAAGATACTTTTGCTTTCTTTTTCCTTGCTAAATGGAGATAAGTTCGATGACCTATTTCTTCCCACTTAGCTATTTCTACATGTAAAAACAAAAAGGTTCCATCATTTGCTTACACATACTTTCTCTTAGATTTTCTTTAAAGGTAGTGAAAAAATTTCCAAACAATATAGATTTGATAGTGCCAAATAAATACATACTTTTTTTAGACTTGTGCATTTTCCTCTATGCTGGCAGCCATCAGTAACAAACACATAGAACATTTAGCTATATTGATTTTAAAAATCATCTGAAGACTTAACAGATTGTGAAAGGAAAGGTTGCTAATACTAGAGACACATGCCATATTTTATTTAACTTGTTTCTAGTGCAAGAATTAAATTAAGTTGTAAAAACATCTTTTCGAGAATATTGAACATAATAAATGACACGAGTATTAAATGCAAAGAAAAAATACATATAGTAGATTGAAATTAAAATTAAAAATACTGTAAGAGCCAGGTACCAATAACTCACACCTGTAATCCTAGCTACTCAGGAAACTGCGACCTGAGGATCACAGTTCAAAGTCAACTGGTAAGAGAAGTCCATGGGACTTTTTTTTTTTTTTTTGTCGGTCATGGAGCTTGAACACTTGGCTTGGGCGCTGTCCCTCAGCTCTTCAGCTCAAGGCGAGTGCTCTACCACTTGAGCTACAGCACCACTTTCAGTTTTCTAGTGGTTTATTGGAGATAAGAGTCTCACAGAGTTTCCTGCCTGGTCTGGCTTTGAACCATGATCCTCAGAATTCAGCCTCCTGAGTAGCTAGGATTACAGGTGTGAGCCACCGGCACCCTGCTGTTCCACGTGACTCTTAACTCCAATTAATCACAGAAGAACCCAGAAGCGGTGTTGTAGGTCAAGTGGTATAGTGCTAGCCTTGAGCAAAATGCAGCTTAGGGACAGACAATGAATAGGCCCAAAGTTCAAGGACCAGGAGGATCCAAGGGAGAAAAATACTGTATGCAGTTTACGTGTATGTTCCAGTGAGGTTAGACAATTTGTAAGTTATATAATGAAAAACTTTTCTACAGGTCAGTTGATTTTCACACAAAATGCCTAGAATGCCCGAGGACCTGTTAGCTCTAAACAAATTGTAAATTTATTGGCAACATGCATTAACATGACTACAGCCTCAGATTCGCAATTGATTTGAAATACTATATACAGTCATTAGGATTTATAAAAATGTACTTTTATCTAATAATCTTTATATTTGAATGTTACCTATCTTTTAGGTCTCATGTAGTTTCCTAAATTCTATTTAATAGCATTATATATATTTATAAAATCATAAATTATATATAAATATGCATATATTAATTCAAAAGACAAAAATTTTCATGCCCAAATTTATATAAACTTTATTCTGAAATTAGAATGATTAATGCAAATAGGCATGATAATTATTACTAAAAATTATAATAATAAGCAACCTGCAAAAGAATTTGTGAGACTAATATTTTCATGCAAAATAATCTAAAATCTTAGTTATCCTTTGTGTTTTCAAAATCTCCAAATGGTCCTGCAATAAGCTTTATAAGTATCCCCAAATTGTCAGATGTGCTGAATTGAGACAATAAATAAATCAGTGTAAGGAGTTTCAGCAGCTATAATCAGTGAGAATAGAGCAAGGCCACACAACGGAATGGATGTTACTAAGAAACAGAATCTACACTAAATTTCTATCCTTCAAATTACTGCTTTAAATTAGAATACTTTGTTTGGTCACTGTCATAAAAACCATGTGATTTTTAAAATCTGTCTCTAACAGTCTCTATGTATACATACATACATATGCACACATAACTCTGTATATATATTTAATGTGCATATATGAATATATACACATAAATATAAGAAAATAGTTGAGTGTTAATTGAATTATATATTAAAATATATTATATATTATAAATGTATATAGATGTAGAGAGAAAGTCAATATATCTATATGCTATATAGATATATTTTTATTTACTAGGTTTTAGGCCAGTTTCTAGTTTCTGGAAATTCAAATCATATACAGACATAGCCTGTGTTTTAACTGTGTTTGTCATGCAATAGAAGAGACTAGCCTTCTATTTTAGTTGAAAAAAAATCTGATAAAACAACTTTTCATAGGCTGGACATGGGGTTTGAACTCAGGGCTTAGCCACTGTCCCTAAGCTTCTTTCACTTGAGCCACAGTTCCATTTGTAGTGTTTTTGGTAGTTCAGTTGAGATAAGAGTCTCACAAACTTTCTTTCCCAGGTTGGTCAAAGAAAAGTCCTCAGATCCGTCCTGAATAGCTTGTATGACAGGCATGAGCCACTGGCACCAAGCTGAAACACCTTTTGATGCAATAATGAGATTAAATAGATTCAAAGCCAAGTTTTTTTGATTTTCATTTCACTGTGCTAGAAACTTGAATACAGTTTTAGAAGGAAGTATGTAAAAATGTTAAGAAATTGCTCATTTTCAAACTCTAATTAGCATAATTTTCTCTGTATGAGAAGAAAACTAGAGTTAGCAAATTCACTATATTGGTTAAACTAATCTAACTTTAAAGTTCTATTTGAGTTGTTTTTTGAATAATTTATTTCAGCCATCTGACTTAAAATTTCCTTAATTCTCACATTTGGGTGAATAAAAGGATCCTAGTTCATAAATACAGGTATTTGTGTAAGAACAGAATAGAAGATAAGCTACCATAGTTTTCAAAATTATCTTGAAAATATAATTCTATCCTAAAGTCAGTCTACTGTGATGATAAATTAAAATGCCCATTAAAAAAGCAATCTCAATTGGGCGCTGGTGAAACATACCTATAATCATAGCTACTTGTGGTTTGAAGCCAGCCCAGGCACAAAAGTCCCCATGAAACTCTTATCTCCAATTAACCACTCAAAAACCAGAGTGGTGTTGTGGGTCATAGTGGAAAAGCACTAACCTTGACACACACACACACACACACACACACACACACACACACACACACACAATCTCAAGGAACAAAAAACAAGAGCTTAATCCCATCCTATAAACTATTTCTAGGAATTATTGATCAATTTGAATGAACAAGGGAATAAACTTAGAAGTTAGAAAATTAGGACAGAGAAGCAAAAAGAAAAAAAATGGTAGAGTAGATACTCAGGATTATAAATTATAAAAGGAAAGAAAACCTAAAAATAATTGTGTAAGAATCTTAGAAAGCAATTCAGTATAAACAAAGAAGGAAATACATCTCTATATTCAGGGAAAACATGCAGCTGGAATTATCTGATTCCTTTCTCTGTAATGGGATATAATTTTTAACTATTTGTGCTTTTATCGATAAATTCATTTATAAAAGTTAAACAAGGGAAAGGGGAAGTTGTAGGCAGGTGTGAAAGAATAGTTGTTGGGCTGATTCACATGTGTGATTGTTTTTCATTAAAAGAATTAGTATATTGTGATTAAATTTGAAAGATCAAAGGAAAAAATAGAGAATTGGAAAGATAAGAGGTAACAAATAAAATATAAAATAATGAGACAGAATTTAATTTGAACTTGGAGTTGATTGGGAAAATTACTGAAATTTCCTTATAAGCAATAAAGGAATATATTTATGATCATATAATGTTCTGTTGATATAATTACTAATGAATTAATGTTTTACTAAAAAATACTAATCAATTAAAAACAGAGAAAGACTGAGTTTGTTAAATGATTTTTTTAATTATGAAAAAAGAGAAATGTAGAATAATATTCAACTTTTTTATGAATAGTTTCTGGATGAATAAGATGAAATCAAGTGTTATCTGTGGATTCTTTCATTATAACTTGCATTATATGCTGGGCCATGAGAAATAAACTGGATATACATAACCTGAATATACACTCAAGTTATAATAGGCCAATACTTAAATACCATGGAAAAATGAGCTCCTATGATAACATAATAATGAGATTTTGGGAACCCAAATAAGTCTTTGGCTGCCAATTTTAGGAAAGATAGCACCAAAAGTGTAAAGCTGATTCTCACCACATATTTACAGAAGTAAAAAGTCAGGATGGTCTGCTTTGTGAGACAGTGAGAATAAAGGAGAAAAAAGGAATAAAAGGAAAAAATATTATTAATATCCAGAGTGAAAATTTAAAAATGCTTTAGTCTTCTACAAATTTAAATGATGACTGCTAATACAATCATAGAATAATAATTTCAACCAACCTTTATAAAATATATTGAAATGATTTTTGAGAAACACTCTTTATATTCCTTAATTTCTCCTTTCTGTACTCTTATACAAAGAGCAATATAATCCTTATGTTTAATCTAATACCTGATACAAAGCTATGGTTATAAAATGTTATATCAAGTTTTTTCAATTTTTATGACCCACTTAATTAAAACTAACATATTCAAATGTTTTCTAATTTGTCCCTTAAATAGGTTTTGGTGAAAGTTTTCATTAGAAAATTCACTGAATGTCTATGGCTACAGCACTCTGAATATACCCAGTCTCCTCCGATCTTGGAAGAAAACTCAATGAAAATAAACTATTGAAATATGGTACTGACTTCTGCCACTTGTGTAATTGCTTATACAACACAGCAACAAAAACAAATAAGAGGAAAAAAATTACAAGATCTGACAGTCTTTTAGGAAACTGGGAACAAGAATATGACATATGTATGTCATAATAATCTTTCACAGTTTACAGAAAAATATTTCTAATATCATTTCCCCTAGTTAATTTCTTTGCAATTAAATCAAAATCCTCAATTATTAATCTATCAATTCTATTTCCATCTTTTAATGAAAGAACTTATGCTAAGTGAAGTTAAATAAACTCCAAACTGTATAATTTATAATGTCAAAATAGTAGTATCAAACCAGCTATTATAATGATTGCATACATACTAGATTTTTATGAAAATGCTATGTTCAGCAAAATATTCATGTTCTCAATAACTAAATCATGCCTGATATATTTGGAAAAAATGTTTCCCTCTGAAATAAGAACTACATATATTTACATCTTATTTTCATTTGTAAAATACACTTAATAAAATACTGTTTTTGTTTCAATATGCCAGGAATTGTGTATTTCAATTTTCACAAATTATCAATTTGGCTAAATTAGTGACACTTCTAATTTAAAATTGCAAATTATGAAAAGAGACATAGACAATTGCTTAAAATAGGAAGTTGGTAAACTATAACTGACATAAAATATAAATTTAAATATGAGATTATAAAGCATTAGTATAAAAATAATCAATTGGAATAAACATTTTAACAAAAGAAAATTTGATATAAAATTTGCAAATTTCAGGGTATAAAATCAATGGACAAAAAAATCAGGAGTTTTTCTGAATGCCAACAATGAAAAGAACAAGACTGAAATCAGTAAAGTTACTCTCTTTTTAATAACCTCAGAAAAACTAAACAATTGAAAGAAAAGAAAGAAAGAAAGATCAATCCCTGGGAATTAACTTAAACCAATGATGTAAAGTGTCTCTATTGCAAAAACTGTAAAAAATCTTGGAAAAAAGAAAGAAAGAAATTGAAGCAGATTTAAGGAAATGGAAAAAAATTTCATGCTTCTAGATTGGAAGAAATAACATCTTTAAAATGGGAATACAGTCCAAATGAATTTACAAATTCAATGCAATACCCACAGAATCCCAACAACAATCTTCCATGTTGCAAAGAATACAATCCAAAAATTTATATGGAATAATTAAAGACTCCAAATAGCAAAAACAATCCTTAGTAAGAAGAATGGTTTTGGAGGAATAGTAATACAAAACATCAAGCTCTATTACAAATCCATAGTAATTTAAAAAAAAAAAAAAAAAAAACAGCAGCAGCTTGGTACTGGTACAAGAACAGGCCTGAGGACCAATGGAATAGAATAGAAGACCCAGAAATAAGCCCACAGTCCTACAGCCACCTAACATTTGATAAGGAGGCCAAAAACACAAGTTGAAAGACAGCCTCTTCAATGAATAGTGCTGGAAAACTTAGCTATGGACATGAATAATCCTGAAGCTAGACTCTTGTATATCACTTGTACCAGAATCAAAGTAACATGAACCAAAAACCTCAATGTAAGGCCAGATACCATAAAAATATTACAGGATGGAATAGGGGAACACCTAAGCATCTAAGCACCTGTGGAAACTTCCTAAATAAAGATCTAGGATCACAACAAATGAAAGCAAGATTGGATAAATGGGATTGAGTCAAAGTAAAGAGTTTCTTCAAGGCAAAGGACATAGCTAACAAAATATAGGAAACCCACAGAATGGGAGTAGATTTTTAACAGCTATGCATCAGACAAGAGCCTCATCTCTAAAATGCACTTAGAGCTCAAAAGTTAAGACCCCAAAATAAACTCTCAAATTGACAACACAATAAGCAGGCTAAAGATTTAAAGATTTTTCATATCTGCTTTCCATACTGCAGGTTCTCTAGGATGTTGTGTGGTAGCAGTCACTGACTTTCTAATAAAGACTCCCAACTTGAAAAAAAAAAGAAAGATTTTTCAGCAGATGTAAGAATAGCCAATAGATAATAAAGAAATGTTCAATATCTCTGGCTGCATGCTTCCCTCATTTGTGCTAACTAGAATGTGGCTATAACTCTACAAGTAAACACACTGAATGGTAAAAGAGAAAAAAAAATACCCTGGGACATGATAAATTATACAGGTCTGCAGTCATTCACACAGAATGAGATTAAATGAGGATATTCTTAGGAGGGAATCACCATAGCTCAATAACTATGTGTATCTGACCATTATTTATCAAAATGAACTCCAGAAAATTGAAGAGTTTTGTTGTTGTTATTGTAATTTTCTTTTCTTTTTTTTCTTGTTTTTCATTTATCTGTCTTTGGGAAACTAATGAATAGGCATACTTATTTTTAAAATATAACAAGATATATACTGTTAGACTTCGGGTATATATATTTATATATATGTATATATAGGTGTATATGTTTATGTATACGCATATATGTGCATACATGTATATGTATACAAATATGTTTACAGAATAATTTTGTGTTTTTAAGCTAAATAGTGTACATCAAATATATCCCATACCAAATACAAGGAAGATAGCACAATGACAAACAGCCATAAAAGACACCGTATCAACAATGTGACCTACAGGTTCACAGAGACCCCAAATACAAGGCTTTGTGGATAAACATGAACTTGTATGTTCAATTTCAGTTTTAGTGATGTCTATGTTGCCTCCATGCTGTATCAATTAGATTTCTGGAATCTCAGTATGATTGTGAGTATCATAAAGCCAATCTTCTTGGTCTTTTTAGTACAACATGCCCTTGAAGTTTTGATTTGGGAAGTGGTGTCAAACACAATTATTCGGAATCCTAGATTTCCTAGGGAAAGACTAGAGATGCCACATAACTTGCTTCTGAACAACGAATCTTGTGAATTAAAAATGACGGCCAGAGACAGTGTGTCAGGAAGATTTCCTCAGTTAATTCTCTACACAGCTGGAGACACACAGTTAACAATTAAGCAGCATTTGTGTCGTTTATTTGCCCACTTTAAGCTTCACATTATTCTGAAACTTCAAATTACATAGAGGTCTTCACATCTGTACGGGTGGTCATAAAAGCATAGCCATATATCATGTAAGGAAAAGCAGTTTTCTTCACTCTGTTTTTCAATGGAAAATGACTGCTACAATGTGTGGTTTGATGAAAATAGGGATATGTAGTTTCTATTACATTACAATACTCCCTAAGATGGATGGCAGGACAACTGAAATTATCTTTATATTAAAACTGCTTTACATGTAATTTACCCATCACCTTAGCAGGCTTCCCTGGAAATAGACAGGGCTATAAACTTCTTTGTTTAGAGGAAGAGAAATATGAGTACGGAAAAGTGTTAAGGAGCACTGTGGGAAGCATTCCATTGTGTATATATACCAGGAAGGTTAGGGAAAGTAAGGATAATATCTGTCATAAACCAAAGGGAAACTATTCCTCAAATTGATATCAAATATATGAATCAATAAAACCAACATTCTCTAGAAATGTACCTATTTGATCACATTTCCTCAACATTGTGACTCTGTAGTTCTAACATGCCTGTTGTTTGAACTCATTTAGACATATTCCTTTTCATCCCCAGTCTATTTCATTTTCTGTATCCTCTTCATGGTTCTCTAGGCTTTTTTCTATGAATACATTAGCATTTATATCATTCTGAAACCAATATAGTCAAATCCTTGAGCCTTTTGTTCTTCCTCTCAATTCATCTTACAAAAATGCTGGTGGAGACTGAAACAATTGTTATAAAAGATAATGGTAAAGACTTGAGTAAGAAATGTTCCCAGCAATAAAGAATGGTAATTCTGTTTTTCAATCCTTAATTACATTTGTCATACCAGTCCTACACAACAGTAACTCCTCCAACCTCTTAGCTTTAAATATGGATGTCATTTTCCATTCAATCTTTGCATCCACTTACCCAGAGGAAATCAGGTGAAAACCCATGTAAATTTCAGCTCTCAAATACACAAGCTTGGCACTCACAGAGCTTCAACTTGAGAGCATGAGCACTAGTATGCATGCATAGCATGATCAAGGCCCTGGGTTAAATCCAGTGAGGGAAAAACAAAAACAGAAAACCATAAACTTCACACTTCCAAGAACTCTGACAACCTAAATGCTCTCAAGTATCAGAAACTACATGTGATAGAGAGGTGCTCTTTTGCTTGCTGACACAACTGTTATGCTGTATGTGTTATGCTGTACAATTGGTGATGTATTGCCAATTAGACCCCAACACCAGCAGTGTTTTAAAAAATATTTTTGTTCCTTTTTTTTCTCAAGCTTTATCAGATGCTAAACTTACCAACTTCATCTTCTCTTCTGCAATGTGAGTAGGAGGACAAGAGATATCTGACATTAGAGGTGCAGTGTATACAAACCCCTAACAATGGCCTCATCCCTCTTTGCTATAGCTTCTCTTGCAGCTCAGTTTCCAATTCAAGGCTATGACTATTTATATGGACCTAGTTCCCTGGGCTTTCTACAGGTGCTCTTTCTTTATGACTCGCTATTCATTCATGTTCCAATGAGCATCAACCAAACCTAATTTTGTCCCTCTGATTTGATTACAACCCCACTTATGAGGTTGTCGGGGCTCTCCTCAACTCATCGAGGAAAATATGTTTGTCTATAGTTGTTAGTCTGAGCAACTCTTTTTTTTTTTAATTTTTTTTTTAAATTTTATTTTATTTTATTTGAGAACATACTGTACAGAGGGGTTACAATTACATGGGCAGGATAATGCATACATTTCTTACCAAGCATTGCAGCCTCCTCCTTTGTTTACCCTTCACCTCCCTTCCCAGCCTCCCCCCTCCCCCCCACCCAATCATACTCCCCCTCCCCCCCCACCGACATTGTAAAGCTGGTTTTGACATGACATTTTGTACTTCTCATTGTTGCAACAGGTCCACCTGAATCCTTAAACGACTTGTTTGTCCCCGTCTCCTCCACATGTTATACTGACATCAAATATAGTGAGCAACTCTTAAATATGCTGGCTTGCTAAAAAGTTCCTGTCCTTGGATTAGGATATTTTATATTGCTTTTGCTTGTTCTATAAGTAAGTCTCCTATCTGGTCTCTGTTGTTTCCTTTAAAATTAGAAACTTTAGAAACTTCTTTTAAACTTGTTGTCTTTCTCACTTTTTCTACTTTTAAAATGCTTATGCTTTGGCTTCCATTACCACAATGCAGAGGGATGACTGAGAAATCCATCACTTTTTTTCTGTCAGTATAGAATGTGTGATTTTGAGTAAACTAGGTTGCAAAATTTATAGCAAGACAGTCACAGATCTAAACATTAGTACATATATTATTGTAGACAAGACATTAATGGAAAATAGGGATTATGCAGACAGAAAATAAAAACCAAGACAAGCACTTCAAGACAATAACTTAGAATATGCCAGAGATATAAGGGTAACACACTGAAAAGGCATTTTAAAATTTAGTTCTACTGAAGCACTTTCTATTTAATTTCTTTCCATGGAAACTGTTGCTCAAGGATAAATTTGTTACTTCAGTCTGTTGATATTAAAGCAACTGCAGAAAGGCAGAAATCGGAAAGTAAAGGTTTTGTAGCTGTATTTTTTATTTTTCAAATAAATGTTAAATGCCCCAGATTTTGGTTGCTTTTGGTCATTCCATTTTTGTGTGAATGGTTGTGTCCATCAGAGTTTTCAGAGAAACACTCACTGTAAGTTTCACCTATGTAAGTGTATATATTTCTGCCTCCAGCCTCTAACTGTGCATAAGGCTTTTTTTTTTCAAAGAATTGGCTCACATTATTGTGGGGGCTGAGATTTGTTGAAAATTCACAAGCTGGTAGGTTGGAAACTCGAGCAAAAGTTGATGCTGTTGTACTGCAACAAAGTTCTTTTGAGGGACATTTCAGTTTTTCTTTAAGGTCTTCCAAGTAACTTCATTAGAATCCTCTGATATACACATGCTTCCCTTGACTGTTCAGAATATAGGTATTAATAAATAGCTGGCATTGAACGTGTTAATTTGACACTTAAAGCTTACACATCCAAGGCATGTATGAAACATTAGTGCAAGTATTAGTATGATAGACTTACTGTTCTGCTATCTTTGCTTTATAGTAGACTATAATGGACTCTAAGTATATCGGTAAATTCTCAAAATCTGTATTTTCTTAAAATACAATGATTTCTATGAGCAGATAATGTATAACATTAACAGACATATGTAATAACTATCTTATTTCCTTAAAATAGTTATGAATTGTTTTCTTCCTTTCCATTGGGATTTATAATACTAATTCATATTCTTGTGAATTCAGATCTTTAAATGGCTGTACCTTATTGTTTACCAAGATTCATGATTCATATTGTATCAATTAATTAACACATACTGGCATACCTTCATTGCTGAGTCTATTTCTTTTTTAAAATACTTTGAATATGTAATTTATAGTCTCTCTAGAAATTGAAAAGTAGTTTCTTACTCTTATCATAATGATGATTTTATTTAATGAGCCAGCATATGATTCAGGAGCTTAACAGCACTTAATACAATTGCAAGTATTTACCTTTAGGACAAAGTAACTATAGAATATTAAAGGGTTAGTATACTTATATAAATGCAATCATTTGCAGAAGTTATCATTCTTAAAGTCTGTAGCATTCATTTCATTATTTCATTTAATAAGAAATGCTTCTTGCTTTAAAACTTTAAAACTCAATATTGCATTTAGAGAATATTTTATTAACTTCTGTAACTGAGCCCACATAGATAAAATCTTACATCTCTGAATCTTTCATTACTTTGAGCTGTGTCTCTCTCTCTCTCTCCAGTTGCTTTTAGGTCAAGATGCATTCATACTTCAAATTGCTAATTCAAAATATTATGTAAGATCCTTTGTTAGCATTGTCATAGGAGAAATGTAGGTTCTTATGTAGACTCTATTTTGCAGGTTATCTTTTCATCCAGGCCTACAGGGAAAACTAAGAGATGACCTTGGATTGAAGGCAACTAGATAGCAAATACAAAAAGAAATCAGCTCGAACCTGAAAAGGCAAGTTATAAGCTTTTAGCTCTATGCTGAAATAGTAAAAAATAAAATAAAATAAATAGGAAGACACAATGTGATAAGCAATGAGGTAGACAGAAAAAAAATGGTTTCTGATTTTCTTCATCCAGAAAATAGTAACCTTTCTCTGCAACCTGGCCATTAAAATGAGCAAAAAGTAAATTGAAACAATGCCTTCTACCTTCAAAACTCCTCCTCAGAATTAAAGTAAATGCATTATAAAAATAACCTCTCATATAACCTAACAAAGAGTGTTCTTTTTGGCCTTATTCACAGAAGAGTACTTTGAATTATCATCAATAGTATTTGAAGCATTTCTACAATGACTTTGAAATATTCACTTTTTAATTTTGGTGATTAATAGAAAATTGTGCATGCTTGCTCCTAAAAATTACCAGCATTAATAAAAAATAAAAATTAAAAAAATAAAATAAAAATACTTTCATTATTTGCCCTTAATAGCTAGCTCCTATGTGTTAAATTGAACTTGTAAATTATGTTCTGTGTAGTTAACATTGAATGATTGTCCTTCATCTGTAGTCCATTACTATTACTTTTCTGCCAATAAACTCACTTAAAATTTATATGAAGCACTACCAGAGTTTTAAAAATAGAACTAATCTATATTTTTGAAAGCTATAGACTATCAAGTCACACATAATCACTAAAGTATAACTGACCAGACAGTCCTCAAGAAATAAGACTAATATTATTAATAATTACTGGTAATTTCTATCATTGCCCAGGATGGATCTTAGTTAGCATACTCACCTATATAAGAGGATGGTTCTGTAATCTTAGCTTAATTCAAGCTTTTATTAAATAGCTTCTCTCTGTTTAGTTTGCTTCTTATTGTGACTAAAATACACTACTAGAATGAGGCAAGGAAATAAAACTTTCATAAAAGTCAGATCAGCTGAGAGACTTCCCTGCTCATAGTGACATAGGAACAATGAGCCTTGAGCTTCAATCCAGACAGAGGTGGGACAAAACACAGTTGTGAATCAAGAAATCCTTGACTTCCCTACCTGGACCAGTAAGCTATTCCTAGAGGTCCAAAATCAGTTACTGACCACCTAACCTTGGAAGAGTGACTCTGCCATATAGGCTAAGGAAGGGGGAACGACCATGCTATTGCGCCTTCTCTATGCCCTGGATACCAGCTAAGAATCCAGAATTCAAAGTACCACAGACCCTTCTCCCCCAGAAGACACTAATAACATATCATAGCGAGGCTTTACCAGAGAAAAGGTACTATTAGACTGCCTGCTATTACCTCTGTGACAGCCTGTGTTATCTATACATACCTTCTCACACTCTGTCACTATGTCTTTGCATTTAACTGAAATGTGCTTTCTATCTCTTTTGTATTTCTTCCCTAGTAAACTTCTCTCTCCCTTTTACTGTGTTTGTGTTTTGTTGAGTTATATATCAGATGCCAGAAGAGAAGTAGATTACCTGTACTGATGCTCACAACACAGCAGTGCTAACTGTATTGAAACTTAGGTCTGAGAATCTGCCCTACAATGAATATTATCTGGTAAAAGGTGGATTCTATTTTCCAAAATTTGTGTCTCAGATATTGACAGATTAATATCACATTCGAGACAGAAGTTTCACAGTTTCTTGATATGCATTTAAGTGATTTGCATTTTCCTTTGGTTTCACATATGGAAGGCTATTAAAATATATGTAAGTACACTTATATTAAACATAATAACATGTTTATGTGGACATTTTTCACTGTTTATACTGACAATTTTATAATCCCCATACAATATTTGTGATGTCTGAATACATTTCAAATTCTGAACTATTTAACTTTTTTTTTTGGTCTAGTAAAGATTTTGTTATTAAATTTCCATTGCTGTTTTAACAAATTTCCAGTTTGGGGACCCAAAACAGCCCACACTGATTATGGAATGTGTGAGGTTCTTAAGAAGACTTCAGCTAGGCTGGTTTGCTCTAGAACGTTTCAGAGAGCCAAGATCAGTGCCAATAAATATTCTCATCCAGAAGATTCTGAGGTGAAGTGAGCTTCTAAACTCTGGCTGAAGGAGTTTCTTTTCTCCACAACCTCAGTAGCTGAGGTTCTGGTTTCATGTGGATGCTCAGGTGTGAGGAAAATCTTTGTTCCTATATGTTACCTTTATTTATTTATTTTTCTTTTTTTTATTGTCTTCCAGGTACTTGCAACACCTTTCTCAACTGCTCTCCTCCCTCCTGTCCACAGCAAAAATAACTAAGAGACTCTCTTTCAGACTTGGAATTTTGTTAATTCCCTTTCTGCCTGGGTTTCTTATCATCCAGTAAGGGACAATTTTTCTGATTGTAAAGATTAAGTTGTAGGACCCTGGGAAACTCTCTTTGATAGCACAATCCTGTAACTACATTAGCAAAATTTCTTTTGCCATATATGGGAACTTCCACAGGTTTTAAATTTGGGAGAGTCATTGATCTATCTACTATGGTTTCTAATCCATGGAAATTTCTTGACCTTTAACTTTACTCTGACATTTATTGCTTGTCACACTAATGTACTGACTATTGTGTAATACCAATGAAGAATTTTGTTGAGGTATTTCAATCTTAACCAGTCTCTAAGTAACATGATCACTGTTTTAACTACAAAATATTTGGCTCAGATTTTTAAAGTATTCTAATATACACCTAAACAAATGCATTTGCATATCGAAACAGATAATTGACTCAAGAAAAATATATCAATCCATTTAAGCTTTGAGACATATTTTCCAGTCATTTTTTTGAATTTGCCTAGTAAAATGTGGAATTTCAACTCTCATATTTTTCTCAAGTCCTCAATAATAACATTGTATTGATACTACCTGAAATTAAAAGATATATGACTGAATTTCTTTTCAGATATTACATTCTAAATGACCATTACATCTAAATATCTCATTCTTATTTCTCATTTATTCCCCCAGAGAACTTAACATTCTTAATCCAGGGAAAAAAATGTTGTAATTTGAATATTCCAGAAAGTTTTTTTCCCCCAGTGTTACATAAACATAACCCAGAATCCTATGTGACTAAGTATTACAATGAAAAACATCTTCAATGTTCAATTGCTTGCTTATAGATGATTCTTTGAGTTTAATTTATTATTTCTACACCATATGCAGAACAAGACAAACATACTCCTGGTCACATTTCAGAGTATTTTCTATTAATTTTTATAACTTACATGTAATATATATATATATATAAATTGCCCCAATCTTCCTCTAGCTTTCAATTTCTATAAATTAAAGAAACATGTAGGGAAATGGATGGAACTACAAAAAAACATGTTGAGAGGGGTAAGGCAAGATCAGAGAGCCAAATGGCATACTGTCTCCCTGATAAGCGGATGTTAAAGTCCAAATGCAAGGAGATAGGACAACTTAAACGGTACTCAAGAAACAAAGGACCTCTAGTTAATTTGTCTTATCATTTTTAGATGACTCCATGTTCTTGATCTCATATATGGTATATACATGTGCTCATCTGAGGGAAGCTAGGAGGTGGGCACAGAATGAGAAGGAAATAGGAAATATACAACAGGGACCATCAGCTGCACTGGACATTGATGAAAATGAACTAAGCAACTCAAGGGCAGTGAGGGAGGGAGGGAATGAGAGAGAAAGGGGGGAACAGCTTACACAAAGCAAAAAGAGATGTACAAGTCGTTATGTCGGAAGCGAACTTTACAACTTTGGTGGGGGGGGGGGCAGGAGAGCGGGGAGGGTTGGGCGGGGGGCAGGGGGCAGGGGGCAGGGGGAGGATGGGAAGGGATGTGAAGGGTAAACAAAGGAGGAGGCTACAATGCTTGATAAGAAATGTATTCATTGTCTTGCCCATGTAATTGTAACCCCTCTGTACAGTATTTTCACAATAAAAAATAAAAAAAAACACACACAAAAAAAACAAAATGAAAGAAAAGTACATATAACCCGATTTGGAAGAAATAGTTGTATTGTCAAAGTTTACAGAATTCACAAGCTTATAGAGCATGCTAATGACAATTTGCCTTGTGAAGGTTAAAATGTGTTTGTGAGTTTAAGTTCCACTATACTGATAAATTTGTGAATTTATGTAAACATTTAGTCTCAATAAAAATTATTAAGAAAAAGAAACATGTAAACTCATCTAAGTTTCTTAAAGTATAATTTTTGTCATATGCTGATTCTAGTAAATTCATTAGTGTCATCACAGTTCATAATTATTAGCAAAATATAATATTAACCGTAAGAAAAAGTACATATTTCTACTTTGGGAATTTATATTGCTCTGCAATCTATCTCTTCAGCACTCAAAACATTTCTAAAATGTGGCTATTCCGTGGAGAAGGCAATATCAAGGCTGCATACATGCTCATTCTTGGCCTGACACTTGGTATTAATGTAATGACCCTCATGACCGAGTTTCAAGAAATAAAGAAGCTGTAATTTCAGCCACTTGACATGTATCACTGTTAGAAAAGTAAGCCATTTTTGAATGCATAAAAGATATTCATACTTATATTTATGAATAAGAATTGATTATTCAATGAACTATTTTGTGAAAATAGAAATCTGAGGTTGATAATTGTTTAGGAAAATCACCTATGTAAATATTTGTATTTTACAATGCAATTATAGGGAATTTTAGTCTTACCATCCTTAAAATTATTAAAGATAAAAATACACTATTGATTTTATTTTTCAAGTTATACATAACTCTTCATTAAACAGAGAGGGGGGAAGTTATAGAGACGGAAAAAGAGATACAGAAAGAGATAGAGACAGGGATGATAGGGATTGAGACCAAGACAAAGAAACACTAGACACAATGGAAAACAATAGATTTTTTTTCCTTAAACCTAACTGAATTTAAAAAAAAAAAATAAGCACACTGATAACACACTGACAATATTTTTGGGATAAAACATATTTATTTATTATTTGTTTTGATTGGAGCTATGAATTTAAATTAAGGCTTTATAATTCCTAATCAAATATTCTGTCAATTGATCCAGGTGATTAGATATTCTTTCTTAATTATATTATTTTTAATATAGTATCTAAATTATCAGTCCGGCCATACTTGACTCTGATACTTCTACGTGTGTGTGTATATCTAGCAGATTATATATAGAAATATATCTATATAATATATAGATATGATTTCTCCTTTTGCAATCTCTTGGATTACATGCAATAACCACTGTACCCAAACTAAAATCATCTTTTCTAATTAAACTCTCTTTGTAATATCTGTTAAATAATAAAGTTTCCTTTGAGTGATTTTTAAATATAACTGTAAGATTAAAAATACCTTCATACATTTCAACCCAATTTCATAGTATCTAGCTATCATTATAATTCTAGAAACAAAAATAGATATGAAGATATTTTTCTGTTGTTTGAGTAAACATTCCTTTTTCCTCAATATAAATAATCTCAATTGATGTAGCTTTACCTTCATTGTCTAAACAAAGTATTTATTAAAGCAATATTAATGATAACATCAAGCAATGTAATAAACAGAAATCTAAAACAGGAATTTTTAAACAGTATACAAAAACTCAATTTAGAAATAACTGTTGTTTAAGTAGCCATTAAGGTCAATTGAAGAAGTCACAAGTGCAGAAATAGTATTTGTTAACTATATTGTTTTTTTTCAATATTTGTGTAGAGACCAGATGAAGGATTTTGAATTAATGTACAGTCTTGACTTGCCTATAATGGAATATTTTCTCATGTCTTCTGTCATCTGAAGAAATTCCATCATTTTCTAGTGTTGGATAATATTTTTCATTACGTAATTCTGGGCCATTTCAATGATGATTTAATTCAGTTAGATTCTTTTGCTATGCCAACTCTTAAAGTAGTAGTACCCCATTTCCTGTGGTAACCTTTTAAACAATGGTGTGGTTAATATATTTTTATTCACCTTACATTGTAAATACAAAGAAACATCTGCTCTCCCTCCTTTAGGCTTAAAAAAATAATATATAGCTCTCAAGGAAGCAACTGAGCAACTTATTTTGCACACTAAGTAAATTGTAAATGGTGTATTGCTTTCATTGTTTAAAACTCTTTTACCTATAAATTGAAATAAATTGAGCTTCAAGTGAATGACATCACTACATCCAAATATTTACTTTTATTTTTCTTATTTATTCTGATTCTTGAATATTTCCTAAGCCAAAAAGAAGCTTATTTTTTTTCTTCATTTCATCACTGAATTGGCTCTCCTCTGGTTAATTAACACATGTAACAACCATATGAGAAGGGGAAAACAGAACTAAAAAGAAAACATTACAAAGGCATTGGCTGTTCATCCCTTTAATTGAAAATATTCCTTTCCAATAAGCAACTAGAAATTTAATTTCACCAATTATTTTCTGAAAACAAAATAATAGCAAGGATCTAGAACATATTTCCAGTGACCTTATCAAACTGTTATGCAGTGAGCCTTTCCACACTTAGCCTATTTATGTTTTATGTGTCCTAGGTAAATTTATAAAGCCGGAAAAGACATCTCTGTTTCCTCTCTTTATCAAATCAGATGCAACTAGTATTTTCTGAGCCTATGCTATTCTGCAGTTTCTTTTCTACTTATTATCTAGCATAAACACTCAATAGCCATATCTATGACATTACAAAGGTAGCAGTAGAGAAAATACTAATCCAATATACTTTGGGGTTAGCTGGGTTGGGAAGATTCCTCAAATACCATTAATAGTGATCAAGACTTCCAAAACAAAATGTAGTAAAATCTAGGAAGATTTTAAAATACATTTATATTAGGTCTTTTCATATTTTGAGATGTTTAAATGCTCTAGGTGTCATACATTAAGACTTGAAATAGATGATGTGCCCAATTCTCTATAATCAAGACTTGCTCCTAGAACAGTCTGGAATAGTACCTTCAGGATCTCATGATTATTACTTACTGAAATTTAAAACACAATTCTCATTCCTAGTTCTTTCACAAATTTTTAAATTTTCCATATACAAAAAGTTGGGGAAATATTTTAGAAACATGGGACACATACTTGCTTAAATTGACTATTTAAGTGAAATTGCAAGGACATATGCATAACATACAAACTGAAAATAACTTCTTTCATTTATTTTACTTAGCAAAACTCATGAATGCATCTTTTTTATCCAGGGTGTTGACTTTTCTCACAATGATCTTACTACATTTGGTTATATTTTCTGGACCTATCTATATGTACGTGGCTCCCTGAGATTTCTATTTTAACTTTTATATTCTTATTCTAAATCTTAAACAATTGATCTTAACACTTGAATTAGAGACTGCTTAAATAACAAAAGTAAAACCAAAACACAGTTAAAAAGTTTCAACATGAATATGCAGTTGCTAAATCAAAAGTCCTCTGTAACAATATCTTGTAATTATGTTGCATAATTATGTTGTTATTGTCTCAAGGGTTTTAGAAACTTTCTGAAGAGTCTACACATAGATATTGTTACCTTTCTCTACAATGGGATATGCTTAATATAAAACAGACATTCTACAAAGCAGCAGTTACATCATATACAGATTCCTGTAGTATATTCAAATACCTTTTTCACAAATGCCTATACATACTTCTACTATAACACACATATGAGTGTGAGAATAATATTAAGCCAAAAGAGCAACAGGAATGGCTAATTCTTATTCTAAACAAAACAGAGATGATAAAAATACAAACAGAAAATAATGTAATATGTGTGTGTAAATGTGTGCATATATAACAGAGAATGAGAGAGAGAAAATACATATCTTATGTATCCTTTTACAAAAACTCTTGTAATAATCAAACACATTTTGTTGTTCTTAGAACAACTTATGAAATCAGCTTAATTCAGATCCTTCTACTAACTCCTGATGATATGCTCTAGAAATGTCTGTGAATATTGTGGGTATCACAATGACCTGAGTCCACTAGCAATTATTTTCTTTCATTTGAATATACAGTTGGGAACTATGGCCTGGTTAGAGTTGTAGATGAAATTAACATTTCAAGGTATATTTCTAGCTCTGGTGTTTTAGTAACCTTTCAACACATGTATGATGCCATAATCTGTTGTACAGTTCAGTGCTTTTTCAATGAAATTGATAGCATACAGTAATCTCTCCTGAAGTTAACCATATTCTTCAGTTTTATATTCTCTTCAGTTCATAATAATAACAATCTGTATTTGCTATGTGGCTGGCACTGTTATCAAGAGTGATATGATGCATAATCTCAGCCTTTCTCTTAATTCTTCTTCACCTTTTATCTCTCACTATATAATCTATTCAAGTCTATGTATATGTACAATTTTATTTTAATATAACCCCTTTCAAAAGAGAAGCCTCTAAAGAAGGCTATTCAGAAACCCACATTCTCATACATTGATTTTGGAGTATTAATGAACTGTAACAATTATAATACAATACAAAGTTAGGAACTCTATTCTTCTGAACCCATAAATTTCACTATACATTATATATGTCTATGAATATTCATTAAATAAGTAAGAATAATCACTGATATTCTTAAAGTGTAAAGTATTTTAAATATTGTCAATTGCAATCAAGAGACTGTGATATGAAGATCATGAACTTTAGGGCAGTCTTTTCTAAGTAGGAAGATATTGTCTCAAAAAAAGAATAAGTGAGATGCAAAGATATCATGGGGAAGAATGCATAGATAGATATAGCTAGATAGAGGTAGATCAATAGATAGATAGATACCAATGTATAAATAAACAAATAATATTTAAACAGTTACAACTTGCACCATTATGTAAGAGGCAGAAACAAATAAACCAGTAAACAAGCCTTTGTCAGACATGAAATTTGTTGACATGTCAGACCTACAAGTATAAAAAACAAATTTCTATTGCATAAATTATCCAGTTTGATTTTAAAAATATCAGCTTATGATATATTTTATTTAGAAGCCTCTAAATGGATGGTTACTTGTTCCATTTTGTATATAATACATGTGTAGGTATGAAAAATATGCTTTTTGAGTTCCTCAAAAAAAAAAGACTTGGTCATAAACCTTCACTTGAGGATATTGATGAATTTGACAGGAGAGGTATCATTCATAACGGGATACAAAATTCTAGTTTGTAGTTTTAAGAGAATTACAGATGGAGGAAGGTAGTTGAAACAGAAGAGTTTATAGAATGTTCTTTCGAGGAGCTGCTCTATATATTGAGATAATTGAGGACATTGAAGGATTTTTAAGATGTCAAAAATTACAGAACATATATTTTTACTAATGGAATGATCGGGTAGATGTTAAAATATATGCTATAGTAAGGAGATAAGTGTGTCTACAAAAAGTAACCTGGTGAAAAAGAGTCTGGTGAAGTGTGTGTGTGTGTGTGTGTGTGTGTGTGTGTGTGTGTGTGTGTGTGTGTTTTTGTATGTTGTAGTAGTAGTAGTGAAAGTAGTAGTAGTAGTAGTAGTAGTAGTAGTAGTAGTGGTAGAGTTTATGCCCATGTTTGAGACCAGACTATGTATAGAAACACAACTGAAGCAAAAAAGACATTGCTAATCTTGATAGAGCATTGGAAACATATTGGAATCTCAGTGGAATAGTTAAGGTCGACCAGTGAAACTGTGATGGGAGAAAAGATGATGAATACAACCCAAGTCAATGAGTCAGTGTATGAAATGGAGAAATGATGCTAAATTAAAGATACATATGAAAAATGAATGTAGGGGCTGGAAAGGTGGCTCAGTGGTCATCTTCTTGCCTCATATGCATGAGGCCCTTGATTCGATTCCTCAGCACCACGTAAGCAGAAAAAGCTGGAAGTGGCGCTGTGGCACTAGTGGTAGAGTGCTAGCCTTGAGCAGAACAGCTGAGGGACAGCACCCAGGCCCACAGTTCAGGCCCCACAACTACCACCACCAACAAAAAGAATGTGAAATTTACTTGCAAGTATTTAAAATAAGACATACTAGTATCCTGGTATCTTCATTTTTCTCTTCTTACTGAAAGTGACATCTAGGTAGAAAACTGGACTTAACATGAAGTCATGCCTTTGCCAAATAAACAAGTTAAAGGGAATTTGAGCACAAAATAAGAGCAATTACAGATTCCTAGAAAATAATTTAACCATGATAAAAAAAAGGGGGGGAGAATCTAAGAGAAAGGGAGAAGAATAAATGACAAGAAAAATTGTTAAGTCTTACTTCTAATTTGAGCAAATAATTATTGGAATTTTTCTATTTCAATGTAGCAAACATTCAGGAAAAACTAACGATGAAATACAGATTGGAATAAACAGAAACTTAATTTATCCCATAATTCCTTGATTTTTCCTCTTTTAATTCATGAGGTGTCCATTATAGCAGAATATATTATTTCTGTCTCTGCAGAATCAATTTAATACTTTCCCAATATTATTAAAATCTTGCCTGTTTTCTTCTGTATTTTCACAATTAAGCCAGTTATAAATCTAATTTCTTTATCACAAATCTACTCTTTTTGTTTTGAAAGTGCCAGCAAAAAGGCCATATCAAAATCTACTGAAGGTCTTTCTACCCGTGAACATTATTCTCTCCAAAAGTATCTGCTCAGTATCACAATGCTTTCATTCATTTCTTAAATGGTCATTATGAATATTCTTGTAAGGTCATCATTTTAAACCTTTATGTATAGTAATGAAGTCCAGAAATACTTTTAATCAAGTAAATAGCTTGTAAGTTTAGCATGTAATACTTTTTCTGAGCTGGGTGCCAGTGGCACAAGCCTGTAATCCTGGATAGTCAGGAGGCTGAAATCTGCAGTCCATGGATCAAAGCCAGCCCTAGAAAAATAAATCCAAGGGACTCTTATCTCCAAATAGCAACACCAGAAAAAAAAATAACAGAAGTGGAGCTAGGGCTCAAGTCATAAATTGCTTGCCTGTAGCAAAAGAGCTCAGGAACAGTAGCCAAGCCCCAAGTTCAAGGCCCAGGAGCAGCATACACACTAAATTCATCCATCCATCCATGCATTTATTCATTTGTTAAATAAATAATTCCTTTTTTCTGAAACATGTTTTCATCTGATCCTAGGTGGAAAAAAGTAGAAAGAGAAGTATAATATTATATGCTTCATTTTTTTCAAAAATATCCTTGCAAATTAAATTATTTTCCAATATGACCTATAATTGAAATTGGACAACCTTAAACTATATTTCTACATACATCTTGAATGTTACTTTGACAGGCTTCAACTCATGATATGTTGAATAATTCCTTGAGTTTTAAAAATTATTCTGATGACCAATGATTTATGATTTATCTTGGAATTGGAAATTTTCTTTCTTTTTTTTGTCGGTTGTGGGGCTTGAACTCTGGGACTGGGTGTTGTCCCTCAGCTCTTCAGCTCAAGGCAAGCACTCTGCCACTTGAGCCACAGTGCCACTTCCAGTTTTTCTGATGGTTTATTGGAGATTAGAGTCTCATGGGCTTTCCTGCCCCAGCTGGCTTTGAACTGCAATCCTCAGATCTCAGCCTCCTCAGTAGCTAGGATTGCAGGCATAAGCCCCCAGCACCTGGTTAGAATTGGAAATTTTTATCTATCCACTCATTCTATCACATAGTAGATGTAAAGTCTGGAAAAAATAGTTGCACCATGTAATTTTTTTTCCTATGTCTCATGGTCTCTTCACATTTTTCCCTCTCTATGTGAGTGTGTTAGCATGAAGGTAAGTGCTTGCTCAGATATATTGTAAAATGTTTGAAAATTAAAGACAGTACAAAGTCAGCCCAAGCAGATTGAGTAATATATGTAAAAATCAATTTATTTGTACCATTCTTTAAAATGATTGTGTTTCTCCTAGTCCATATGACTCAATTCAGTTTTTTTGTCATGCCTACAAAACACTTTAAAGAAGAAAAAATTCATTTGTGAGTTAAGAAAAAAGTGTAATCTAACACATAATATGTGCCAAGTGTTAAATCAGAAATACAACATTTTGTAACTCATTAAAACAGTAAAACAATTTCAAAATACAATATAATAATGCTAAAAATAAATATTCCAATAAATATACCAAAGTAAGTATATTTTCACTACATTAAAAGATTGTTGATAGTGTGAGCTTTGATTTTCCAAGTAAAATCTTATATATATATAATTTAATATATATAATTTATATATAATATATAATTTAATATATATATAATTTAAGAGGCAACAAAATTACACAAGATTGTGCTATCATTGAGGTGGATGATGATGAGAATGTTCCTGTTTAACTGTCTGTACATGGCCTTGACATCTTAAAACTCCAGGAAGTTCAATATGTACATTGTTGCAATAATTATAATATATATAATTTATATCCTCATTGTACTTACTGTTCTTTTCGGAATTCATTACTAAATTATCTGAATTATAACAAATGTATCACCTAAAGTCAGTGGAATTTCATGTAAAAGCAAATTCTTTCACATGCATCCTTATATGCATAATAAATGATGATGATAGTTGAATATAGTTAGACAAAAATCAAACAAATACTGAATACATATGATTGTCATTTAGTGCATTTGATTCCTTAAAATTAAATCATCCAGTATCTGTGACATAGACTGTGTTTTCATGAAATTTCATGTACATGGTATTTCATGAGCAGGCATTGCCAAATTTGAATTTCCTAGGGTGGGATTTTTACAGTGAGTACTAACTTCAGCACAGAAACTTAAGAAGAGCATCTTAAGCTTACTATTCACTAGTGCAGTAGTGCCCCAGCACAGAAAAAAAAAATCTAGGCACTGAATAGAAACAGAAATCTTTCCACAAAAGTTTTTATAGTTTATATGCAAAGAATTCAGAGATGAAAGGTTAATTATATTTTCAGTAGATTGTTTTGTTTTGTTAAGAAACATTTCCTCTCTATTTGAGAGTGATTTTCTTAGTATCTCCCAGCATGTCAGATCTCATAAATCATTCTCTCTAAATCATGTAAAGAACCAATTCAAAAGTAAAATTAAACTACAAAAGGAGAAAGTTCCTAAGTACTATATTGTATTTGGTTTTTAATCTCATGGAAAATATTCTGGATGTTTTAGGGATCATTCTCCTCTCTCATTTTGGATCCTTAGTATTTTAGTAGGCAAATAAATATTCATGCACATCTTATTCGATTTTAACACATGCAACTTTACAAATAACTTTGTATATTCTCAAGGAGCAAAATCATCACTGTATATTTATTTTCAGCAGCAAATTTAGTTTTCTGTAAACATCCACATGTTATGCATGGTAAGTATGGTTTGGTGTTGTACCATCCTTGTTGCAACTGTTCAAATGGATGCCAAAGCATGACATAGAAGATACACGTGGAAAATCATCACTGTGCTGAGTAAACCTAAGTGTCTAAAAACAAAAAGTAGGATTAGTTTTTCTACTGAACATAGCATATTGACATCTAGTCTTTTACAACCTGTTGCCTGAATTCCTTTTTTGAAATATTAATTCAGAAGTATGGAAGGAGTAAAAATTAACACGGGTAAGTAATCAGAGGGTGTAATCAAAATTGTGCATAGGTCATAAGGGTTCTATGAACTACAAGAGACCAAAGAGAATGCATTTACACTAATTTACCTATTTCAATTTGTGTACATAGAAATCATTTGGAAATCCATTAATCTGTCTGCATGGCATTGCATGTGGGGTGGTTCATTCCTAAACAAGGGAAGATCTACGGGGAGATACAGACTGTTCACTGATATATGTGTCAAGATGCATGCCACAGTACACAGTAACACAACATATTTACTCCTTCCTCTTCTCTGTTAGAACTTAGTCAATTCATTTCTCTCAGATTCAATTTCCCAAACAACCAAAAAATAGGCTGGTTTTGATGATATCTAAAATCCTTTCTAGTTTTAAAATTCTATTAAATGGCAACCCATTTCTTACCTGATATTATCAGAACTGACACAATATTCTCTGTATCTTCTTTGTTTTTGCAATAATAAATATATGCTATTATCTTTTTCCTCATGCCTAATGTCATTTCTTCTATTGTAGAAGGCTTTTCTTATTCTCTTATAATGTTTATGGATTTTTCCCAAGTTTCTTTTCCTTTCTATTTCTGATGTAAAGCCAAAATGCATTATAACCTTCATTACTTACGTAAATAAAATAAGTAGTAAATAACAGAGAAAGCCTTTCCTGTTTGCTAAGAAATGCAGAATAAATAAAAATGACATATTCTCTCTCTCTATCATTCTAGTTTTCTTTTTGTTCAACTACTTTTGGATCTGTGCAAGAAATCAACAAAGGATGCAGTCCTTGAAGCAAAACAATTGACAAATAGCTCTTCTAAGCTGCTGACAAAGACCCTGTTGTGGAACTGCAAATCAGTTGGAAAGTTTAATGAAAGTGAGAAAGTAAAGAGGCAAATAATTGACTTTTTAAAAACCTAAGCCCTTAATATTGCAAAGAATCTGGGCCATCATATGTGAAACACAGTATGGGTTAATATTATTAACCTGCAAAGCATTGACCTCCGCACCTTAATAAACAGGACTCAAGTATAAGTAATGCATTTGCCAAACCTCAAGTGGCAAATTCAAAAAGGGATGAAAGATGAAAAGAAATGCTGTTAGACCATTAGGTATACATGCATGAAGGCACTGTTCTTTGTTGTCTTTAGTGGTGGACATTGAATTTGGAAAACAAGTATCACAAATAGCTACAAATAAAAAACATATTATTATCTTTCTTTAAAAATAATTATGCATTCACACCTCTGTTATGATTAAAAATAAGTTATATTCCAAATAGAAAAAGAAGACATTGCTACCAGAGTATACTAGGAAGAAAATTTCCAGGGTTTTCTTTAAAGTATTGGCATGATAACTGGAATCCAATTGTTAGGAGTATATTTAAGATTATTTCTGAGACATCTTTAATGGTGCTCGATAAGCACAAAAAATAGCTAGAACTTTACAACTTGGGGGAGGAGAAGTCAGAGAAAATGAGGAGGGGAAGTCAGAGAAAATGAGGGAGGGGTGTAACACTTAAAAAAGAAGTACACTCATTACCTTGCTCATGTAACTGTAAACCCTCTATACATCACCTCTACAATTAAAAAAAAATCTGAAAAATAACCATAGGAAAGCATGACACAAAATCTGTCTCTGTCTATTATAAAATATTCATATTTGTAAAGTTACTTGAACCAGTAAATTTGAGCTAACCATCTGTCATTTATAGATATCTATAGCTGTGGCTACAGATAAAATACAATGGATGTGAAAACTTTATAAGTATGAAGGGTTCTAATATTGAAAATCAATCTGATCTGGAAGCAAAGAGCTGAAAACAAATAGAATTGAGAATATAAATAATTTGCATTCATTGCTAACCTTGATTCTACCTCGAGCCAGTTATTTTATGGGGAACATTTTCTCTAGACTTTGTGTTCCTTTCTTTAGGAAACAAAAGTTATTGATTTAGATGGTCTCTCTGCCCAATTTTGTTATAATTACTCTTATTTATCAAAGAAAATGTTTCTCCTAGATCTTTGTATTTCCAAAAAGCATATATTTTGCTGTGTGAACTGATCTAGTTGTGAATCACCTACTTACTTAAATCCTAAGTACAGACCATGGTGTTACCGATTATTGAGTCCTTCCTATACCTCCAGCTCCAATGTTTTTTTTTTGTTGTTGTTGTGGTTTTGCTGGTAGTTTTATTTTTATTGTGGAAAATACTGTACAGAGGGGTTACAATTACATGGGCAAAGTAATGCGTACATTTCTTATCAAGCATTGTTGCCTCTCCTTTGTTTCCCCTTCCCATCCATTCCCATCTCCCCCCAACTCCTCCACCCCACACAACCCCCGCCAAAGTTGTAAAGCTCGTTTTATCAACATAGCAACTTGTACATCTCATTGTTGCAATGGGTCCACCTGTATCCTTATTTAAACGATTTTTTTTCCCCCTTCCCCTCCACAAATTATACCAACATCAAATACAGTGAAAGCAGGGGTTATACAGTGGGGGAGGGACATACAAAGCAACAAGGAAATCATGTTATAAGTATATAGAAACAATCACAAGAAAGAAAAAATAATTTGAATCCTTATCTTGGTGTTCATTTCACCTAACATCAACTTATCTGACCTTTTCTACTTGTCTCAGACATATACTGGTTATTGCAAATAAGGAAAACCATGAAACCTATGTTTCTTTTTTTCTTTTTTTTTGGTCCGGTCGTGGGGCCTGAACTCTGGGCCTGGGCGCTGTACCTTACCTCTTCAGCTCAAGGTTAGCGCTCTACCACTTGAGCCACAGCGCCACCTCAGGCTTTTTTCTTATGTGGTGCTGAGGAATCGAACCCAGGGCCTCAGGCATGCAAGGCAAGCACTCTACCACTGAGCCATCTTCCCAGCCCCGAGACCTATGTTTCTTTGGGCCTGGCTTACTTCACTTAATATAATTTTTTCCAAGTCTTTCTATTTCATAATAAATGGGGCAATGTCATTCTTTCTGATGAAATCTTCCCTTGCATATCACCTCAAGAACTAAGGATAAAAAATAATATTAAACATCTTGTTGCATCAGAAATCAAACAAAATTCCCTTGAAATTAAAATTGAGAGTGTGGTACAAAAAGCAATCTTATAACCTTAACTAAAAAGAAAGAGAAATAATTCATCTTGAGTACTTAAAAATCATTCCTTAAATCAGTATGCTTAACCCTTCTTTATTATTTATTTATCTCTTCCATGCAAGGCTGCATTTTTAATTAAGAAAATCATCAATACCAGCAAATTTGAAAACAATTCAAATATAGATATGAACATCTGTAGAGAGATGCACACCTATAATTTTATCCTTCAAGGTTAAATATTAAAAAGGTATTCTAATCTAGGCTTTCTTAGCATACACCTGTAATCCTTCCTGCTCTGAAGGTTAAGATTTGGAGGATCTTACTTCCAGTCAGTCTGAACAGAAACATCTATGTGATTCCATCTCCAAAATATATAGTAAGCAGGATTGGATGCATGCCTCAGTGCTAGATTGCCAGCCAAGTAAGCTAAGCCAAGCCAGAGTGAGTCCTTGAGCTCAGTCCCCAGTACCTGTTAAAATATACTCTATCCCTATTTTTGAACTTTTGAGAATGTTTTGATGTATGAATGTATGATAATTACTAATAACATAAAACTGTTTGTTAAATTTCCCTATATATTAAGTTAAAACTATTTAGTTACTTTTGTAGAGATTGGTCATATACTTGAGTATCTATCTGTCTGTTTATCTGTGTATCTGTCTGTCAATAAGAGATTACTAAAAACAAAAACACAGAGTAATTCATTACTTAAATAAGCATTTAGTTTGTTTTCTATTTTCCTAATAGTAAAAAATTGTGGTACAATTTGTGTATTTTTTTATGTATTGAAACAGGCTATATGTTTATTTGTGTGTATATAATGTATAATGTAATGCATATGTATAGATATACATGGATACAAAATATATGTAGATTGTTTGAACAATCATTCTTCTTTTTAGGAAATGATGCTTTGACTATTCAAACATCACTCTTTGCTTCTCATTTACTCCTGCCCTGATTCAAACTCTTTTTAGAATCATTGCACAACATCTTAGCTGTATCTCATGCCTATGTGCTTTTAATCTTTAAAAGCATCTATAGTCATGTGTTTTATTGAAAAATTAGGGGAAAGATGCTATTGCATTAGAGTTTCCCAGCATCCACAGAAGAAAACCTACATTCCACAGATTGCCCTGCAACCCTAGCCTTTACCACCTGCCAATACGTAAAATGCCTTATTTTCATTTATCCTATGAGCCTAAGTCAGGTGGTATATTCATCAGGGACTGAGTAATATACTTGTGCCAGGCATCTGTTACTTTCTAGTTCCTATTACTACTTCTCTGTCTTGTCTGAACACTCTCATAAAGCAAAAACTACATGTCCTGCTCTATCTCTTAATCCTTATGAACTACAAACTTAATCCAAGTTTGTACTTAATGGAGTGTTTGAATGTTCTTGGTTATTAATGTATAAGATTAAGGAAGACTGGAGTTTAGTGGTAGTTCACTTGCCTAGAAAGTATAAAGCCATCAATTCAAGCCTCAGCACCAATAATAAAAATGAAATCTAAAATATAATGGATAGAAAATTGCAGTATTGGTATGAAATTTGTTAGAGATAAATCTAAATGATGATTTGTGATTAAGAGAAAAATAAACACACACACACAAGTAGAACCTAATGGTATGTGTTGTTAAGCCCTCTGTGTGGTTCTTCTGAAGTCCCAAGGGAACCTCTTAACTCATTAAACATGTTCATCTCAATTTGGACAATCCAGAAGTGGAAACTAAAACCACATGGCAGCCTGATATTCCTTCTTGTCAGGTCTTAGATGTGAAAGTGTCATCTTCATCCTTCTGTCCATTCTATATATGAGATGACCATGTTTGCTTCCTACTGAGGCTAACATGAACACACGATGAAAAAGAAATGAACCTGACTTCTTGAGATTTAGCTATAGGAGTTTTACTGAACAGACCAGATAAAAGGCTTATATAATGGCACAGAAATTCAATTAAATATATTACTAGGAAAAAATTGTGAAAATAAAATTAAGCTTAAAAAAATAAGTGTTTAGTCAATAGAAGAAATAATTTGTTAATATTTTCTTTAAAAATATTGGAGACTTGGAAAAAATTGGCATTGCTCATAGATGATCTAGGATGGTGAACTGTAGTTTTCCAAGTCATTTATCATTAAAATTTTTATCAGTTTATGATGCTTATTTTTTTTTTTGGTCGGTTGTGGGGCTTGAACTCTTGGCTTGGGTGCTGTTCCTCAGCTCTTTAGTTCAAGGCAAGCATTCTACCACTTGAGCTATAGCACCACTTCCGGTTTTCTGGTGGTTTATTGGAGATAAGAGTCTCACCGTCTTTCCTGCCTGAGCTGGCTTTGAACTGTGATCCTCAGATCTCAGCTTCTGAGTAGCTAGGATTACAGGTGAGAGCCACTAGCGGGAGGCTGATGCTTATTTTCTTAGTCTCTCAAAACACTAAAATCCTTTTCTGCTTTTGTCTATCTGCCAATAGTGGCAGTCGATCCTCATTAGTTCTTGGCTTAAATTACAATTCTACGCAAAACAACGGGCTT
Source organism: Dipodomys spectabilis (assembly GCF_019054845.1). NCBI lineage: Eukaryota > Metazoa > Chordata > Mammalia > Rodentia > Heteromyidae > Dipodomys > Dipodomys spectabilis. Next base: position 3,505,369 of record NW_024870752.1, read on the forward strand.
ATAAGTATTACCTGAAGTATGTATTTCTCCAGGAACAGAATGTGTTTTCATGCACACACCCCCAGAATTGTCCTTACAGATGAATATGTCTTAGAGTTATTTAAAATCTGGGACATTTACCAACACAGTTAAAGCCCTTTCCTTATACGCAACCAACATTCTTAGACTGGTTCCTCAAAAGGCCCTAGAGTTTGAAATGGTTATTGGTAAAATATGTCCTTTCAATAAGTAGTATCATTATGATCATCATAAGGCTAAAAAACCACATTCCATGTTGTACAGCTTTGAGAATTCACTCTCTCATGCACACACTCACAAACACACACACACAATGGCTTTAAATGTCCACCTCAATTCTGTTTCAGACAGATAGAAACAACAGAATGAAGCTCAGCATATTTTATTGGCCATATTTAAATACTTTCTTTCTTGGTACGTAGCATTTCAAAGGCAACAGGCAAGCAGGGCAAGGAGTAGTAAGAAACAGAAAGTTAGAGTCTGAAATGCCTTTTCAAGCTGAGACTAAGGGAGTATCACTCTCCACCATCATGACTCCCATGATCAACTGGGACTTAATAGTCACTTTCTAGTGACAGTTGATGCTCTTCTCAATTACATTTCAATATACAAAATAAAGTTAGGATCTACTAGACTCAAGAATGCTGAGAAATGAGCAGAGAAGTAAATGACTTTGAGAATAATGTGTAAACCTATGAATCACAAAATAACCATCACTCAACGCTGTATAAAGTGCTTGAGTGGATATGATTTGGCTCTAGGCAAATAATATGTTGAAACCATCTTAATTTGCCATTAAAAAAGGTAACAGTTTGTGATAAATATTTGAATATTTGCATGCTTTTACAATTGGAACGAGTCTCCAACACTGAATAATTCATTAAACACATATAGGAAGACATTCTGCTTTACCAAAACTAAAATGTAAGCTGATGTTGTAGCACTGGATGTTGTAGCTTTGAAACCTGAACTACTGGCAGCTGTGGAAACTTATGTTACCAAACGGTAAAATCACAGGAATCTTCTGGGAAAATATTTAAGGAAACAGCTTCTGACATTGAACGTTTTGAAACGAGGAATAAAATCATCCCAGGCATTATTTGCAAAACAAATTGTGTGATGAAAAGTAACATTTCCAAGACACAGCAGCATTATATTGAACAAATAATTGTGAAAATAAGGATCGTGTTCTGATTATATTAATGAGGAAAACAGTGCATCATAACGGAAATATCTTTTTTACTAAATTGTGGTGATGGTAAGGTGGTCCACCGTGCAAATTTAAAAAGCTATACCTCATATTAATTAACCTAAATATCCCTTGTCAGGCCTGGAATGATAACACTGAGGCCTGCCAGAGCTTACTCCTTTGCCAGTCTGAATCTTTGCCAGTGCTGGATGCAGCCTCATTAGCATATTCATAAGTCACAGCCTTGTGCAGGTGCCAGCATACTGCAAAGGGTTTTTTGCTGTGACTATTTGTTGCAACTAAAGAGGGAAATAGCAAATTAGCCTTGAGGAAAAAAAAAAGAAAACTATTACATACTATGAAACATAACATTTAAGACTGTAAGAATAACTGCAAAAAGCTTTTAAAATGATTATTCTGTACCAAATGAACCAACACTTGCATACATAAACAATGTAAATTATAGGCATTTAGAACAGAAGAAATAAAACAAAGCTTTTCTTCTATTCGATGAAGTTGTGTTTTCTTAAGTGATCCACTAACATTCTCTAGATTGATAATATTCTATGTTTAAGGAAAAATTAGAATTAAGAAATCATATTCCTCATCAAAACTGAATACTTATAAGTACATTTAATGTCTCAAGCATTACATTTCTATTGAGTAATGTAATCAAATGATTCCTTAAAAAGTACAAATATTCCCTAACATTCAGTTAATGAGTGCAGAAGAATGATGATTGTTAATTTTAAAATTTTCTTATTTCCTTATTGATTTGCTCCAGAAAATATCTAAATATATCAAAGAAAAATATGATTCTCTACATGGCCTGAGATGTTACAGTATATTTCTAGACTCAAAAAAAAAAATTTACACACTGAGACCAAATAAGATTTTGTTCAATTTTTGTTGTGTGGCATTTTAAAAAGTAATAAGAAATATAGGAAATGAAATATATGAAGAATGAAATCTTTCAGTATGATAATATTTCAGTACTAATATATTGCATTGCTATTTAGTGACTACAATAAACATACTGAAATTTGCATCTTGGAAATTTTTGAATGTATGTATGCACATATGTAAATGGATGGACATGTATTTCTACATTTCTGTATGCTTGTTATACACATACATATAGAACTACCTCTTGGTTACATAATTTAAATTTTCATGGTATAATAAATTATAAATGATAAATGTGTATATGAAATATACCACATATATAAAATGATGAAATAGAATAAAATATATAAAGGAAATTAAGAAATATGACCTTTATTATGTTGATCTCTGTATGTCAATTAAATCTACTATAAACTCTAGTCCCTGGTACAAGTTTTATAAGCACAAAAAAATATAAAGATTAACACTTGGAGGTGAATGGAGTGTGAGAGATAACTAAGTAGCAACTCTCAGAAGAATAGAGGACATGGTATGATAAAGTTCAGCCTTCAAACTTATTTTCTTCATTCCCACGATTATTACTTATAAAAATTATCCTCTTAATTTGAAATGTTATGCTAAGGGATCAAGATTTCAGGCAGACAAAAGTTAGCTGTGTAATTTGATCTTTTTATCTCCAAGTTTGAGTCATCAGTCTACAGAATAGTACATGCAGAAAAGGGAACATTTCAAAGTAAATGTCAGTAACAGCTATGGCTTTTCTACTGGCAGTAAGCCAGCTAGGTTTGAAAAGTAGAAAAGCTCCTAACCCTCCAGGGGCATGATCTTCAAAGTTAGAATTTGTTATTCCCCGAAAACTGAAACACTAATAATGTGGATTCATTTTTGTATGGAAAATACTTCAGAGTGATGTAATATTTGGCTGAAAAACCTGATTATATTTTGTTTTCAAAGATCTTGGAATGAAAGCAAAAAGAAACATATAGCAGAGAATTTTGACTCCAGGAATAGTTGTTGACACTGCTGATCTTCAGAGAGAGAGCTATTATAAAATGTATAACCCATGCTGTTGTCAATTTCAGACTGGTTGTACTTACCTTCTGTCTCTCATTACTTTCTAGTTGGACAGGTGGTTAATTGGAAGACTTTACACCACTGTCTCCCTGTCTCTCTGCCTCTGCTTCTCTCTCACACACACACACACTCAAACAAACATGATAAACTCATTTCTACAGATCTTTGATTGCTACGTAAAACAAAAGACCATCAGTGATATAATTAACGTGATCTATTTGATCAGTCAATAGAGATTACATAGAAGTGAACAGTTTAATAAAGAACATTGATTTTGTTCATATACTCAATCTATATCTTCATTATATAGTCTTATGTCATAATTTTAGTAATATCATTTAGCTTTAAAGTGTAAAGCATCTCTCATAAGAGTTTCCTTTTTAAAAAACATTCTTCCTTTGGAGGAAACATCTAAGAAAAGTAGGTTTGTGATCATAATTTTTATGAAAAGGCAAATAATCTACTTAAATACTACTGTATCTTCTTGGATGAATATCCGTTCTCCTGTAATGGTCATTGAGATAAGTAACATCAAGATAAGGCTAATGAATGCACTATCATTGATACATTAAAATACACTTTGAAATAGAGGCACCGAAGTTTATGTGAGCAAAAAAATCTGCTTAAAGCACATAGATAACTTTTTGTTAAATTAATTATGTCTTCTCTTGACCTTTTATACAGATTCAAAATTGCATACCCACATTTAATACTCATCTTTTCTTATGTCTCCTTCTTGCTTATGAAAATTCAATTTTAAATTGGTAATTTAGAATTATTCATTCTCAGTGTATCTTGGAGAAAGTAATCTTTTAATTTTTCCCTTAGAAATCAGAACATTAATTCAAGCTTCTCTCTATTAAGTATATTAACATAGCCTACAACATTTCTTTATGAGTAATATAAATGCAAAACACGAACCTGCTACATCTCATTGATTCTCTATTTCTAATTTCTTTGACCTCTGCGTGCTTCAAGATCTACTGCTACAAATCAAAAACTCTTACAACAAAAGTTCTCTATATGAATAAAATGAAACCAACAGAGAGGAGAAAAAGACCATTTTAGTGGTTTAAGTTTCCTGTGCCTACATAATAAATGAAATATACAGAAAAATATATTCCTTGGACTAGAGATTTTAGTAGGTAAATTTTAATATAACTTACTCCAAAATCTTGAATGGACACCTGAAACATTGCAAGTATTTTCCTGAGTTCTCTGTGATATGCCATTGGTAGTCAGGGTATGTGGTTGAGCTTAGATTGGCAGACTTTAAAGGCACTCAACTTTCTTCTTGGATTTTGAAATTTGTGAGCAATGATATTGTTTTCTAGAGTTCTATTCAAGGTAATTCACAATTAAAGTAACTTGCTTTTTTATCTTTGCAATGGGGCAAACCAAGAATAGAAAGTCACAGTAACTTTATTTTTAGTTTTCACATATCTTTAATTATTAAATTGTCTTGAATTATGAAATTCAGGCTTTAGAAGATCTTTATCAATTCAGAATATGCACTGGTAAATTTTATAATACCTCCAATCAACGAAATGCTAACCTTAAATTATTTATCATCACAGAATAAATGGGGTATTCTTTAGATATATTTTTATAGTTTTATTTTGAGAAATAACTAATCTTTTTTTTTTTTTTTTTTTTGGTCAGTAGTGGGGCTTGTTTTCTGGGCCTGGGTACTGTCCCTCAGCTCTTCAGCTCAAGGCTAGTGCTCTACTGCTTGAGCTGTATCACCACTTCCGGTTTTCTATTGTTTTATTGGAGATAAGAATCTTATGGACTTTCCGGCTTTAGGGAAACAGGAGGAGGCTACAATGCTTGATAAGAAATGTACTCATTATCTTGCCTATGTAATTGTAACCCCTCTGTACATTATTTTCATATTAAAAAAAAACCTATGTATTTAAAAAAAAAAACCCACGATACTCAGATCTCAGCCTCCTGAGTAGATAGGATTACAGGCCTGAACCACCGGAGCCTGGCTAATTTATCATTCGTTAAGCACATTTGACATAATAGATGTATTGAATTTACTTATTCTCTAGTAAATAAAAGCTTTAAAATAAGCAAAAAAATTTTCATTCAAGGTTTTTGTCTGCCATGTGAGACAACCCTCATTCTAAAAAATAGCAACTTTTCTTTAAAACATTAGTATACATTTCCTTATTTCCATATTTTCCGAATTTTAAAATTAATGGAAATGATACCAATTGAGACCCCAAATCAGGAATTATTGTTGAATAATTTCTACTATTACCATTAAAAGTATTTATTCATATACTCAACAAATATACTTTAAAGTCAAACATGCTTTATTTCAAACCAGGCAATAAGTAATTAAATACAAATACATAGGAATTAAAGATAAAAGAACAAAGGACTAATAGGTCATCAGATAAATAGCCCACTTTCAATTAAATTAGAAAAAATATATGATAAAATATTAGATAACACAGATGAGTAGAAATTTACTATTACCTACTTTAAACATCAAGAAGTGGGTATATCATAATGTATCTTTCATTTAATCAACAAAACAACCTAATAAACTTGTTATGATCAGAGAAATTTATGCCAAAATATGGTTTTTGAGCATCAAATGAGAGAAATCAACCTGAGGTATGCTAAAGGCCATGCCATTTTCATTTTGCATGAATACTAAGTAGATCTGGAAAATTTACAAGATTTGGTAGAATGGCTGATTTCTATGATCCAAGTCTTGAGACTGACCAAGATTTTAAAAGGTGGTTAAGATGCCAAATGATTTTCCTGGTCATTGCTAAGGCATACATACTTAAAGTAAGTGTCATGTTTTAGCATCTGTGCCACACTAGTTGTCTCTACAGTGTAGCTATGATTAGAGTGAGAGGAGTTGCTAGACAATGTTTGAATTGGGTGAGGCAGTTGTTTTTGTTACAGAAAACCATGATGAAAAGGCAACAATCACCTGTACAATGTTATGTAGGCTGTATTTAGGATAGCAGCAGAAAAGAAGTGTGGTTCAGAGAAAACTAAGCTTGCTCTTTCAGAGCAGTCACATTGAGAAGAATAATCAGTCATTCTCTTATTTGGTAGAATTGAAGAAAGGAGAAGTTTGAAGATTCTGACAAATCCTACTTGTGAGACTGACTAAATCTTATCACTATATCTTATCACGTTGATCCCAACTTGAATATTATATGAAGAAATGTGAATCAAATTTGTTAAAGGCAACCATTTTGCACAATACAAGAGAAGGTAAATTTCTAGTATAGGCAATATCAGGAATATTCTATTTGGTTGCTTGTTTGGTTCTGAGAAAGACTTAAGTAAGTTTGTACTCTGCAGGAAGAAGAAAGAGAAATAAAGGGAGAAAATGTTACTAGGGATATATAGGAGAAATTAAGGTAAAATTTAAGGTATCAAATAAAAATAGGATTCAAAATGCAAGTTGTCATCATTCTTAAGGCAAGCCAAGGGAAAAAAAAATAACTTCTTGCTCTAAGCTCAAGAATAACAAAATTATAAAAGCAAAAGCACTTGTAAAGGTATAGACAAAATTGAGCTGAAGGAATGAGTGAAGATGTACATTTTCTCAATTGAATGATGTGCTTTTGCAGTGAGGACATGAATTGGAAGTAGAGAAGTTTGCCAAAATGAAAATGAAATTGTTATTAAGAAGAATGAGAGGGGATGAAGACTAGGGGATAATATATTATTCCTTTAGGAACCATTCTGGTAAAGTTACAGAGAAAATTAGTTCTTTGGATATTTATCTTTAGACACTGATGAATCTGTGTCCTTTCTCTGTTGGCTCAGGGATGGTTATCTTGAATATGACATATGAGTTAAAAGTTAAGCAGACTAAGACAGCAGCCAAAGGAAAAGGTTACATCTTTCTTACTTCCCACATAACTTGTAATTTAAATGAGTCTACACAATAGCAGCTGTCCATCTCTATAAAGTTTTCATGACGTCCTTTGGTGTACTTATGAATTTAGTATATATCAATCTCATGCATTCTGTCTCATCTTGTATAATGGTCCACTACTGCTTGCATGCTTTCGTGTCTTTCTTACTTCATCTCATACATTTCACCTCCTTGAATACCCATAACTTCCCACTTTCTTTTCACAAGGACTCACCTAAAATCCTTTGCTCACAGTGGAACACACAAGCCTCAAGTCTCTGCTCAGATGTCACTTCTACCAAGAACCTTCTCTAAGAAGGATCATGGCTGAAATTTCTCTCAACTCTTCACAAGAGTAATACATTTGCTCCCCTCTTAGCCAGGTTTTCATCCTATGACTCTGAAACTTGGTTCTATTTCACTGAAGTTATTCATTTGGCTTCTGATAGGGTTGTGCAAACTTTATTAAGGCAGGGATATGAATAACAGTTTACTCTAATATCTGCAGTCTCTGGAAGAGTGTCTGCCAAATAGTAACTCAAAAGTGTGAATGTATAACTGAATTGGAAAAACAGCAATTGATTGAGTTTAGCTCTAGCACCAAATAATCATTACACAAAAGAATAAGGAAGGGGGAGTAGGGAGCATCACATTTGCTTTTAGAGTTGCTGTTTCAGGTAGGTCCCTTCTAGAGCATACACAGCTATATGCTGAGAATAAGAATCTCTGATTCAATTCTCCAAAACTATTACAAATTGAGATCTGTGAGTGAAAAAAAAATGGACTTAGGATTGTGATAGATAGTTTTGTATTCTACAGAGTTAATTTGTTATATAAACAAAGAATATTTTTATCTAGGAAATAAAATACACAAAATATGAGTGAAAATATCTAAATGAATGGAATTTAAATATTACCAAATTTTTAAATATTACCAATTTTAAATATTACCAATTTGAATATTACCAAATTATTTCATTGATTGTGTGGGAAAACTGATCTAAAGCTTTGAAATAATAGCAATTAAATAGAATTTTATGTCTTTATTAGCACACATATTTTCCTATGTGTTATTAATTTAGTAACTTTAAAATAAATTGCTGAGGATGGCGATAAAAATTTTCCTTAGTAGACCAGAAGAAAACGTTTTCTAATTTTCTATAGTGGAATTTAGACTGATTTACAATTGCCTTTAAAAAATTGTTATCATAAAGCAAGTAGTCTTTATAAAAACAAGTGTGATAATTTCCCCTTTCACATACTTGAGATATTGCTATAGACTTGTAGAAATAAAGTATATAAACTGACAAGTTCTTCAAATTTAAAAAGAGCACACAAATATGCAAATTTTCCCAATATGGTGATGAGAATGCTTCAGTTTAAATAATATCACTTTGAGGTTGGTTGTCTATTAGTTTTGCCAAAAGAAAGAGCGATAACAATATTTGCAATCAATTTTCTATAAAATGGGTAATGCATTTTCTATCAGTTTAGTATATATGGTACATGTTTATCATCTTCTGAAGTAGAATTTTATCAGTATCTTAAATTCAGTTTAAGCTAGGGCCAACTAATAGGAAAATGTAAAATTTGCTCTATTTTCAATTTCCTTATTTCTTTTTTTCTTATTTGATATTTTCCCCCAATAAATTTTACTCTTTTCCGTAAAATAAATATTTTATCATTTTAGGGGGGATTATGGACTATGATTCACAATATGTGTATAAACATACCACTTACACTCTTTATATACTATGTAAAATATATTCTCCATATATAAATATAAATGTCATATACAAGAATACATGTACTATGTATTGTAAATGTAAGAATCTATAAAATGTTTAACATAAATCAGGCAGCATTAACTAAAAATAAAGTAATTAAAATTTATGTGAATAAGCCTGGGTTGCTAACTCACAATTATAATTTCAAAATTAGTGAGGCTTAAACAATGAAGATTAAGGTTGAGGCAGGTCTGAGCTACATGGTGAGTTGCTTGTCAGCCGAACTATTTAGCAATAGCTATTTAGCTATATACCAGAGACAAAATAAAGAGAGAGGAGAGAGATGAAAGAATGAAAGAGAGAGAGAAAGACAAAGAAAGAAAGAAAGAAAGAAAGAAAGAAAGAAAGAAAGAAAGAAAGAAAGAAAGAAAGAAAGAAAGAAAGAAAGAAAGAAAGAAAGAAAGAAAGAAAAAGGAGGAAGGGAGAGAGAGGGAGAGAGGGAGGGAGGGAGGAGGAAGGAAGGTAGGCAGGAAGAAAGAAAGGAAGGAAGGCAGGAAGGAAGACAGGAAGACAGGAAAAAAGGGAGGGAGGGAAGGAGGAAAGGAGGGAGGAAAGAAGTGAAGGAAGAAAGGGAAGGCAGGTAGGTAAGAAAAGTAATTAGGTTGATTTGTGTTCTCCCTATCTTATTGTACTTTACTCACTCCATTTTTTGTGATATGATATATTTATACTATAAATAATATAGAGCTTACAGTATTTATAATTTATAATATATTTTATATGTAATTTTATAAATGAACTTGAATTTTACAAACAATTTTATATTATAGGATATAGAGTAATGGGTCTAACTAAGGTTCAAGCAATAGATGTAAAATCATGGAAAGATACAAACACCAGAAAAATTTGACAAGAAATTAAAAAATATATGTTAATTAAAAATTTAAATACATTTTCTGTGAACTCAAAGAGTATAAATATTGCCTCTTTTAGGAATTTGGCCTCAAATTGAAGAATTAAAGTCATGTCAAAAAACTCACAGGGCATTTTCAATTTTACCTAAAATATATGTAAAGTCAATCATTGATAAATTGAATGAATTAGAATTAGGATTTAATTCAGGCAAATTTTTACCTCACTTTTTATTTGTGTAAACATCTTTATGTATTAAATGAAATACCAAAATGTCCATTATGTCTCAAACATACTGTGGTGAATGCGCAAATCTCATTTAAAGAAAAATCAAGATTGTGATGGCATACTGTGTCAGCAAGGGTTGTCTATTCTGTGAATAGAAATTAGATTATCTATTCTGTGAATGATATATAGAAACTTTCACAATTCTCCTTTCTTCATGGATGGTGTTTACTTATATGATGATGTTTTCAAAACCAGATATTCTAATCTTAGTTACAGGAAATGGTTGTCTTGATTAACTCACTATTTAAAATGTTTTCTTTGTAGAAATACTTTATGTATATTCTAATAGCATGTAAGACACCTAGCTTTTTCAAATAAGTTCTCCTTCAAAGAAAATATTCATTTAAATATTGAGACTTAAATGCAGTTAAATTACAGTTAATTTGCTGTAGTTGTAGTGAAATTGAAATATTTCCATTATTAGCAGCTTAAGCTGTTTCATCATTTCTAAACACTAAGTTGTGGGTGACATTAAAGTTGAAGTTCAGACGAGAACAGACAAAAAAATTAAGTAAAACAATTAAGATATTTTAATAATTACAAGTTCCAAATCACATTGGAGAGTTCTGCAATAATTCCTGTGAACTAATCATGGCTGATACCAGTGATTCAAATTTTGTACTTACTAAGTTGAAAAGCACAAGATAACACTGCATAAAATGTTTGGCTTCTAATCCAAGCTCTATAATTTACTAATCCAGTGATTTAATGTCTGTAAGAATTTAGGTGTCTTAAATACCAAACAGAGTTAGCTAAAGGTAATAATATTATTGAGAAAGCTTTATGACACACTATAAGCCTTTGATTATAGTCATGAAACAAATTTAAAATAATAATAGAAAAATTAATGGAAATATCATTGAAAAAAATGCTTAGATACAGATTACATTAAATTCTTTTTGAAGATTCCCAAATTACAAATGATAAAGGTCTTTCATTTTGCCAATGTTTTTATTATGGAGCTTACATATAACTTAGACTTAATTAAATCACTGAGTACATTTTTGTTAATTTGAGAATTCGATAGTGGGCACTTCTTATCTGATGTGTGGTATTTTTTCCCTATGTCCTAACTACAAGAAATATTAAAATGTATTTATGGAAAATTATACACAAATCCATAAACTTGGATTTTGATTGGCGGAATAAAAACACAATGGCTTCATAGGTAGGAGCATATGACAAGATAAAACGATGCTTATCAAAATATCAAAATGAATTCCAAGGGCTGGGAATGTGGCTTAGAGATAGCGTGCTTGCCTGGAATATATGAAGCCTTCAGTTCTATTCCTCAGCACTGTATACACAGAAAAAGCCAGAGTGGCACTGTGGCTCAAGTGGTAGAGCACTAGCCTTGAGCAAAAAGGAGCCGAGGGACAGTGATCAGCCCCTGAGTTCAAGAGGACTGGGGAACAAACAAACAAACAAAACTCCAAGAGAAATGGAAACAAGAGGTTTTTTAATTATTATTGTTGTTGTTGTTGTTATACCCTTTGCAATTATTTTCTTTCTTATGTTCTTTCTTAGTCTTTTGTCACTGTTTTTGATTTATGTACCTTTTGTCTTGAATATAAGTTTATTTGATATGGGGAGGGGAGGGAGAAACACAGAAATGGCAGGACAAAGGGTGAGCTCATTCAGCAGTGCTACTCACCAGACCTTTTGTTGTAAATGAACTATATAACTGCTGGGGAAGAGAGGGTCAGTAGGGGAAAAAAGTGGGAGAAAAGGAGGGAGGGGATAACACTGTTCAAAAGGAAATGTACTCATCACCTGACTTAAGTAACTGTTTTCACTCTGTCATATCACTTTTACGATAAAATTTAAATTAAAATTAATAAAATATATCAAATTATATTAGAAAATAAAATCTATGCTTTTCATATTTTTCCTCCAAAATACCTTTTCTTTAACAAATTTTCGTTGATTATAGCAATGACTCTAAACACTTCCTTTAGGTGATGATTACACAAGCTAGTAGATTTTATTGCCTAGAAATTACCTGTGGAGGTATTCAATTTGTTCTTTCTGCAATTCTAAGCACTTGTTTCTAGTTTGTCCTGTATGATGTTTCTGAGAAAGCACACAGACTGCTGTTGGGATTCAGTGAGTCCTCAGTAAACTAGGAAACAACCTAGTACTATTTCATTAAATGCAAGATGGTGTATTTTAAATTATTTGATGGTAGCTTTTAAGAACCAAAAATGTATTTAAATACATACTGAGGTTTCTCTGGATTCCAGCAAAAATTGTCCCTTCAGTACCTGTTGATTATCCAATCTTTTTCTATGGAAGTTCTTTGTCAGATTGCTCTGCCTTAGGAGTTTTCAGGCATCATAAAACTGCTGCATCACTTAACATTCTGCTTCAATTTCTTCTTAAAGCCCTTACTTGTTTACTTTACAGTCTTTGAACGCTCTGGCAGCTTCGAAGCCCTTATGTCACTATTCATTCCCAATTCCAGGCTCGGCCCAGGGCTGAGCCTACAGTCAGTGTCATTTCTATGCAGATGAAATCGCTGCATCCTGACCCTCATTGGAGCCCATTGCCCCACTTTGCCCCAAAGTATCCAATACCGATTTTAAGAAATGAGGATGAACTATTTCAAAACCTAATTAATATCTAACGAGTTTGCCATAAGACTGGTTTCATTCCATAGCCATATAATTCATTATATGCCAGCACTTCTTTGAAAACAAGTACATTAGTCTGATTTAGCTTTTCAATACCTGCGATGAGAACAGAATTATGAGGTCAGATATCGGCACAGATGAATCTTAAAATTGCTGTTCGTTTGCAACCTTGCTCAACAATACTTACTTAATTGGTGTAGTAAAATACTAGTGTTTTGTTTTGTTTTTCTTCAAGGAAGTAGGATCTGAAAAGCTCATGCTCCATTGTATCCTAAAAATAAAATCACCTTAAAATTTATATGCACTAGCCGGCCACTGGTGGCTCACGTCTACAATCCTAGCTACTCAAGAGGCTGATATCTGAGGTTCACGGTTCAAAGCCAGCCCAGGCAGGAAAGTCCATGAGACTCTCGTCTCCAATAAACCAATACAAAACTGGAAGTGACACTGTGGCTTAAGCGGTAGAGCACTCGCCTTGAGCTGAAGAGCACAGGGAGAGCGTCCAAGCCCAGAGTTCAAGCCCCATGACCGATATGTTCACCTAACGATCGGTGGAACAGAACAGAAAATAAAATCATATACTTGCAATATCTGATATTTCATAAGGAAGCCAGAAATATACAATGTTAAAATGATAGCTCCTTCAATAACTGGTCCTGGGAATTCATATGCAGAAAGCTAAAAGTGGATCCCTGTTTGTCACCATCCACAAATATCAACTCAAATTGGATAAAAGACCACGATGTCAGATCTGAAACTTTGAAATTATTGCAAGAGAAAATAGGAGAAATACTAGAATTCATAGGCATAGGCAGATTATTTTTTTAAACAGTTGCACTGGTACAGCAGATAGGAGACTTAACAAATGGGATTATATCAAAATAAAAAAGGTTTTGGCATAGCAAAGGACATAGTAAAGTAGAAAAACAGCCAATAGACTTGCAGAAGATCTTTACTATCAATACATCAGATAAAGAACATAATATACAAGGAGCTCAAGAATCTAAACCTTTCCAATCAGTAAATGGGCAAAGGAGCTAAGGAGAGAATTCTCAAAAGAGAGGTAAAAATGGCAAAGAAACATGAGGAAATGTTCACCATCCTTGGCCATAAAGGAAATGCAAATCACAATAGCTCTGAAATTCTCTATCACCCAAGGTAGATTGGCCAACATTGTGCATTGGGGCAACAACAAATGTTGGCAGGATGTAGGGAACAAGGAACCCTACTGCACTGTTGGTGTGAATGTGAACTAATAAAATCACTCTGGACAGCAGTCTGGAGGTTTCTCAAGAAACTAAATATAGATCTTCTCTATGACCCAGTCTACCACTTCTGGGAATCTACCCTGAACATCATGAGCTAAGATATGGTAAAGAAACATCTATGCTCATTTTCATACTATTCACAATATCCAAAATACAGAAACAGCCCAGATGCCCCACAATAGATAAGTAGATCCAAAAAACTGTGTACCTATACAAACCCTTAGAAAGAATAAAATGTCATTTTCAGGGAAATGGATGGAACTAGAACAAATCATGTTAAATGAGTTAAATGAAGCTCTGAAAGCCAAATGGCCCATTTTTTCGATCATATACAGAAGCTACATCTAAAATACAGTGATACATAAGAAATTATACACGTATTTGGACATTCGCACACCATAAAACCAGATGATAATACTTTTGGGAAAGGAACAGAAAGGTGAAATATCCAGGTGCATCTGATCATGCAAAATAATATTTATTGAAATGAAATCCAGGAAATGAATCAAGAATTTTTCTTTTCTTTTCTTTTTGTTCCATTTGCTAATTTATAACTTTAAGAGTTAAAAGTAAAGCACAAGAAATGGAGGGATAAAGAGTAAACAAATGCAGCAATGATACTCATTGGACACTATATTGAAAATGAACTATACAACTTGTGGGTGGGGATGGGAGGAGAACTGGAAGAGAGCAGGGGTGACATTGTTGCATACGAAATGTACTCTTTACCTGACTTTTTGTAACTGTAACTCTGTGTACAACACTTTTATAATAAAAACAATAAAAAATGTTTAAAAAAATGTGTTCTTGTGAGAAGACATTGTTGATGGTGACTAAACTGAACAAGGATATGTTGAAGTTCACATAGAAATTTCAGAAAAATATAAACATGTACAGACATTAGTAGAAAAATCTAAAGTCTTGTCTCTTACTCTTCTGCATTAGATGAGTTATTATACGCTAAACATATTTTGAGTTTTACTTAGTTTATTACTTAGTGTTTACTTAGAGTTTAGTCTGCTTGATATATTGTAATAAAGACATTTTAAAAATCTTAACTTATCTAGATATTTCAGGTTTATCTAAATCTCAGCAAGTCATGATATTATACATTGTATATTCTATTTGAACATTGAATTTAATATCAGAATCAAAGTCATATTTAGTGAATATATCTAGAAATCTAAATTTCAAGAAATGCAATAAAATGGATACATTTAAATTAGTATTAACAGTGACCAAATGAAGTCATGCATTATCATATGCATGGATATTCTTTTTTTAATTTTTATTGTTAAGGTGATGCACAGAGGGACTCAGTTACATAAGTCAAGTAATAGGTACATTTCTTTCTTCTTTCTTTTTTTTACTGTTTTTTTTTCTTTTGTCTGTCATGGGTCTTGAACTCTAAGCCTGGGCACTGTCCCTGAGCTCTTCAGCTCAAGATGAGAACTCTACCATAGCACCACTTCCTGCTTTCTGGTGGTTATTTGGAGAAAAATGTCTCACAGACTTTCCTGCCCAGGCTAGTTTTGATGCGATCCTCAGATCTCAGCCTCCTGAGTAGCTAAGCATGAGCCACCAGCGACCTGGCTGTGAGTACATTTCTTTTGAACATTATCACCTCTTCCCTCATTTTCTCCCAGGTCTTTATTTTTTCTCTCCTACCCCCCTTCCTCCACAAGTTGCATAGTTCAGTTCCAAAATAGTGTCAGTGAGTATCACTGATGAATTTGTTACCCTTTGTCCCATCGTTTCTATGCTTCCTCTCCTCCCCAAATCAGATAAACTTACATGCAAGAAAACAAGTACAGAAATCAAAAACTGCAACAAAATGGGGAAAATAGGAGGAAAAAAAGCAAAATTAATTAAAAAATTGTTTCCATCTTTTGGATTTCATTTCAATAATGATCATTCATGGGTATTTTTTTTTCTTTACTATTCCCCACACTTTGTTTTCTAGAAAAACCTGTTAATTATTATAGAACAGATAATTTCCTGAGTCTTAAAGAAATTGGTTACAATCTAAAGCATTTTAACTAGCTCTGATTCTATTCTACTCTTATGTATTTTCTAGGCAGATTTATTTAGTTCCAAAGCCAGCTATTTAAAGATGTCAGCATGTTTCCTAGGTTTCAATTATGCAATAATAAAATTGGAAACTAATTATGAATACAACTTAATTAAGATATAAAGTAAAAATCTATTAAACCTTACATTTAGTCATGTGTCTGTTAATGATGAAGGTAAATTCTTTTTTTTTTTTTTTGTGGGTGCCAGTTTTCTTTTTGTTTTTTTTTGTTTTTTTAATTTAATTTAATTTTATTTTTTTGTGTGTGTGATGAAGGTAAATTCTGAGAATACCATTTTTAGGGAATTGTATAGCTATAAAAAAAATCAGAGAATACATTGAGGCAAGTTAAGAATACTGTTATATAACTAGATGGTACAATGCTGTGGAACTGTCCTTATGTATGTGGTCCATCATTGACTGAAATATAATGAACAGCACGTATCTATTTTTAACTTTGCTTTACAGGCTTAAACAACATACAATGAGCATAAATCATCTTATTAATATTTGACAAAAATGATTAGTAGTTGTTAAAGTATAATATAAAATGAATCCATTTTAAGAAAACATAGGTAATGTAAAATATTAATCTCTTAATCTTAATCTCCAATTAACCACCACAAAAACATAAGTGACACTCTAGCTCAAGCAGTAGTAGAGCTTGCCTTGAACTAAAGAGCTGAGGGACAGTGCCCAAGCCCAGAGTTCAAGCCCCACAAGAGCCAAAAAAAAAACCTTTTGAACAGTTAACATTCAGTATAAAGCAGAAACACATTAGAAAGTTGAAGCATGTCCAGACTCGTTTATGATTGCCAGTGGGAGGAGGCATGGGAAAACTTGGAGGGGGAGGAAAGAAATAACTCCATCATAATCTATGTACCTGAGGAAAAATATAACAATAAATTTGTAAAGTAGTTTAGGAAGGGGCAGCAATGGAGGGAGAATTTTGGAGAGGTGAACGATGAAAGGGATAACTCTTGTCAAGACCCACTCTAACATTAAATAGGAATGCGAAAATGAAATGACTTTATATAACTAATTCATACTAAAAAAAATGGCTGAATTTCTTTAAAAGCTGTTAATGCCTACACAGTGAAAAACTGAAATTCCTGAATAATCAATTAAAATTAATCATTTTCAAATGGTGCAATTCTCACTTCAAATTATTTTGCTTATTTAATGCAAGGTTTTTATAACCCCAAACTGATTAATACTATTCTACAATAGATAGATCCAGCAATTGTCCAAATAATACTGCTTTATACTGAAGAGAGACTACTACCAGTTCCCTTTGGTCACCTTTACATGAAGACAGTGGATCTTTTCATTTTAAATAAGGTGACTTTGATGGAAATCTGAGAAGTAAATGATAGATAATTTCATTAATTTTTATTTTGAAGAAAAGGTTTATACAATAGCCCATGTTCATTTGTTTTAGTTCTTCCTGTGGTTTAAGGCACACATCATTCCACTCAATAATCTTACCACTGTGACAGTAAACTCTGTCCTTGTCAATCTTGCCCTCTCAAGTGCATGTTTCCTGGTCCTTAATTGTGATTCCAAATAGGCAAGCTCAATTTAAACATAGGTTAAATACCTCACTCAGAGCTTCACATAGCCTCAACTCTCAATTACATGTCACAGAAACCCTTGTCCTCCATACTTCATTTTCCTTGGTCCTTTGTGTTCTACAGACAGTTTTCCATTCTCACAAGTTTTGAAGAGTTCCAAGGTAAACTGTACACTTATATTAGAGCCCATTCTTATTCACAACCTTTATTTTCCTTTTCATTCAGTCTCCTTTCCTCTCCATTTCACTCCCATCCTTTTCTTTAAAAAAAAAAAAAAAAGAAAAGAAACAAAGAAGCAAAATGGCTGTTGTATTTGACTACACTACTCTATTTTAAATTATTTTCTAAATAAATTAGCAGTAGACTGTGCTTGTAGTCATAACCATTCAGGAACCTGAGATCTGAGAATTGTGGTTCAAAACTAACCTAAGCAAAGAAGTCCAAATTTTTTTTCTTTTTTTTTTGGTCCATCGTGGGGCTTGAACTGTGGACTTGGGGGCTATCCCTCAACTCTTCATCCCAGGCGAGCGCTCTACCACTTGAGCCACAGTGCCACTTACTGTTTTCTAGCAGTTTATTGAAGATAAGAGTCTCCCGGACTTTCCTGCCCGGGCTGGCTTTGAACCGCGATCCTCAGATCTCAACCTCCTGAGTAACTAGGATTACAGGTGTGAGCCAACGGTGCCCGGCAACACAAAATTCTTATTTCCAGTTAGCCTGCAATATTCTGGACTGGAGCGATGGTTCAAGTGGTAGAGCTCCAGTTATAAGCATAAAAGCTAACAGAGAGTGCAAGGCCCTAAGTTTAAGCTTTAGTACCAGCACATACATACATACATGCATATTAATATGCAGAATTTATGGTTACTTCTGTTGACATATATGTATGTATGCCCCGCTTGATAATTCTATAAGTTGATGTTTCTGGCAACTAATATTTATTATTTTATTTATTTCCATTTTGCTTTCCAATAGATCCTTTAAAAATTCATAAAGGAGAAGAAAGAAATAGAATCAGATAATATTAGGGACATGAGCATCAAGAAACAAAATGAAGAATTATACCATTTTAAAAATAACATGATAAAATTACAAAACCATCATCTCATGATTCTCATGCATTTTGCACATAGCCTATGTAAGTGCTCTATTGACAATAATTAGATTGTGATTCATATAAAAATAGATAATTTTTTATGATGAGTGGCAATTTTCTCTTTGAACAAAACAAATCACCTTACTAAAAGTGGAAAGAACTACTAAGACCTTGGGAAAAGTGCTGTCATGAAGACCTTTGTATAGGAGATAATGCTATTTTCTCAGATGATCTCTTCAAATAGAGCCCTGAAGGAAGAATCCAAGCAAAAAGACTCCATTAGATATTCCCTTGGAGAATAATATGGTTATTCTTGAAATGCTGCAAAGGAAATAACTGTAGTAAATCTGATTTAGAGAGAACAATTAAGTTAGAATTATTCAGTTCCAAGAAGTGGCTAAGGAAATATAGTCTACAAATGTAAAAGCTTGTTACTAACAATTCATTCTTTTATATCACAAGTGTATGACCTAGAAAGTTATAGCTTCAATAAAGTTACAGACTTATATATTTGCTACTTTTTTTTTACTTAACCCTGAGATTGAGTCTGAGCACCATAATAAAAAAGATGTGACAAATCACTATATGGATTAGTCAATATATGGGAAGGAAAATTGAGAATGATGTAATTCTATTGAATGAATCATAAAAACCTCAGAAAATCGCTTGGGTAATTTTGTGAGATTCCTTTATTTTGGAAGAACTTTGCATTGAATTTTCATTGGTCTGAAAAATATGCATCATGTACTTCATATTTTCTCTGTGAAATTCACTGGTTCTTAGTTGGATTTCTTACATATCTTCAAACTCTCAGCTTGCGTTTTTGTGTAGTTGTTTGGCCATATTTCCAGAATCATTTAGAGCATTTCTTCTGTTATTTTCAAATAATTATTTGAGATTTCAATTTAACACGTCCATTTATGTCTACAATGAACCTCAGTCACCAAGTCCAACTACCCCTTTCCCCATGAATGTCATCAATTATTTGGTACAACTCTGATGTCAAGTATTAAGTAATGTTGATCTACTAATAAGTTCTAAACTAGGTATTTGTCCTTTTTCAATTTGGATACTATGCTGCTAGATTCCAACAGAAGAAAGGGGGAAACAAATTTAATAACAAAGATTCTTAGCAGTATAAAATTTTAAAACAGAAGTCAGATGGATTGGATACAAAGGAAAACAGATTTGAAGAGCATGGGTATACCTGTAAGAGCTGTGATCCTCCACGATGACAGGCAAATAAAAAACTATCACTTTCCAAGATCAATATCAATATTAGCAATATTTAATATGTATAATGTACCTTAGATAAAAGTTCTGCCAGGTCCAGGTGTCTCAAAACCATCATCATAGCTACTTAAGAGGCTGAGATCCAAGAGATCATGGTTCAAAGGTAGTTAGTGTAGAGTTTTCAAAACCTCATCTCCAAAATAATTAACAAAAAGCAAGGCTTGTAGAGCACCAGCCAATCAGTCAAACCAAATAAGCATGAAGCCCTGATTAAAACCCTAGTACTGCCAAACATCCAGAATTATTAATTAATTAATTCATGTCAGGGTCTGCATTCAAAATCCCAGCATTTTGGAAACCTGTCAATCCTGGAACAAATGAGAATGATGAAATGTGTCACTTCAACAGAAAACTCATTTAATTAACTGGTGGTTTTAAAGTAGGGTCATTTAATTCAAAATAAATCATTCAATTCAAAACAAAAATCAAATCTAATTGGTATATAAGTAAACAATACACAAAAATATGTATTGAATCATATCGCTAAAATATAGAACTACTATTTATAATCAGCGTACTAATTTGGTATTCTGTTCTACATATATTCTCAATTTTTGCTCAAGCCCCAGATAAATTAGAACTCAAAACCAAGTCACTTTTCACTTAAAGCCATAGAACTGTTCCCTGCTTTGTTACCTTGTTGGTGGTGGTGGTTGTGGGGTTTGAAATCAGGGCCTGGCCATTGTCCCTGCTCTTTTTGCTCAGGCTAGTGCTCTACCACTTCAAGCTACAGCAACAGTTCTGGTTTTCTGATGGTTAATTCAAGATAAGAGTCTCACAAACTTCCTGCCACTGGCTTTGAATCACAATCCTCAGCCACATGACTGTGTAAGCCACAGGCACCCAGACCTTGCTTTGCTTCTTCATTCCATTTGTTTATAATTCAAGGGGAAAAAATGTCTCTATCATACTAGTGGAAGACTAATGGAGAGGGTGAAATTGTGTGAAAATTACCAAATACTTAATGTACATGTGTGGAAGTGAAACAATGAGGCTTTTTACTTAAATTAGTTTAGACAGGGGATGATCTGAGAGAGAGAGAGAGACTGAGACAGACAAAGAGAGAGACAGAGAAAGGCAGAGACAGAGAGAGACAGGGAGAGACAGATAGAGACAAAGACAGAGATAAAGACAGAGACATAGACAGACACAGAGAGACACAGAGAGAAAGGAGTGAATCTGAATAAGCATATATAGGCATTTCAAAATGAGCCCCTATTATACAAGTAAAGATGCTAATAATACTGTTGAATTTCTTAGAAAGAATACATTTCTTAGCTATGGTAAATAATGCTGCAATAAACATAGTTGTGCTGGTAGCTTTAGTATGGTCTTGTTTGTGATCATTTGGGTAAATGCCCAAAAGTGGGATTTCTGGGTCATAGGGGAGCTCTATGTGGAGTCTTTTGAGGAACCTCCATACTACTTTCCAAAGTGGTTGGACAAGTTTACACTCCCACCAACAATGCAGTAAGGTTCCCTTCTGTCCATATCCCCTCCAGCACAACCCAGATGCCCCTCAGTAGATGAATGGATCAAAAAAAATGTAGTATATATACACTGGAATTCTATGCCTCCATCAGAAAGAATGGCATTGCTCCATTTGTTAGGAAATGGAAAGACTTGGAAAAAATTATATTAAGTGAAGTAAGCCAGGCCCAAAGAAACATAGGACTCATGGTTTCCCTTATTTGCAATAACCAATATATGTCTGAGACAAGCAGAAAAGGTCAGATAAGTTGATGGTAGGTGAAATGAACCCCAAGATAAGGATTCAAATGTTTTTTTTTTCTTTCATGTGATTGTTTCTAACATATAGATGATTTCTTTGTTGCTTTGTATGTCCCTCCCCCATGGTATAACCCCTGCTTTCACTGTATTTGATGTTGGTATAATTTGTGAAGAGGAAGAAAAAAAAACAAATCGTTTAAATAGGGATACAAGTGGACCCATTGCAACAATGAGATGTACAACTCATGTTGAAAAAAGAACTTTACAACTTTGGCTGGGGGGGGGGGGGGGTTGAGGAGGTGGGAGGATGGGAAGGGATGGGAAGGGGAAATAAAGGAGGAGGCAACAATGCTTGATAAGAAATGTACTCATTATCTTGCCCATGTAATTGTAACCCCTCTATATGGTATTTTCACAATAAAAAAAAGAATATATTTCCACTCATTTTGATTTCCTTGAATATTCTGTTATACAAATGATGATCACAGCCAACCAAAGCATACATGCCTCTTGAAATATTTTTATTGTTATGTAGAATTAATATACAGAATGGTAATAGTTACGTGAATCAGGTAATGAGTAATGAGTTCAATCTTTTTGAGCTATGTCTCCTGTTCATTACACAGTCCTAGTTTATCCCTTCCATCCACAAGCACAAGATCTCCAGTTCATTTTCCACATAGTTTCTAGTGAGTACCACTGCTGTATTTTTTCACTCTTACTCCACTTTTCATGTGCCCTCATTTATCCTCCCAAATACAAACTAACAAACAAGACAAAAGGAAAAGAAAAGAAAAATAGCAGCAATGGCTACTAAAATAATGTCTCGGTTCCTTTTCTTGGAGTTCATTTCATAGAATATTATTTAAGTGACCATCTGCACATAGATGTTGAGCCTTTGTCTGCCATTCCTATGCATATCCTCCTTTGGCCTCAGTGTGCCAATATCTATAGTTCTTTAGAAATTATCTTTTTTTTTCTTTATGTCTGTGGTGCCTCACTAGAAATAGAGCATAACCAGGACTGTGATTATGTTGTTATTTGGAAAACCTACCTCATGTTTCTCTCTCATTTCTCTGAATTCTTTCCTATTAGTATTGGTGGAATGGTATTTATGTGCCCTGCAGTCAACATTTTAGCTAAATTATACTATCTTGCTCTTGACAGTTGTCAGTGATTGAGGAACAAATAGCAGGCACCTGTTATCATCCCTCGTTGGAGAGTGAAAATAGGAGGCTCATCGTCTTAAGCCAAGTCAGGCTGAAAAGTTTATGAAATCCATTCTCAGCCAAGATCTGGGGGCATTGTCATTTGCATATCATCCCAAGCTATATGACAGGCTGAAAAGATCTGGGGTAGATTGCAATTTCAGGTTGTAAGTTGAAAGTTTCAGTTTTAAAAGAGCCAAGAAATAAAGCCCAAGAAACTTCATTTCCATAGAGGGAAGCTGGACTTGGTTACATGGCTCTTGTGCATATGGGAATCAAGACCCTATCATAAAAAATAACTAGTGAAAGCAAGATTGAAGGTTTTGCTCACACAAAGGAGTGCCAGTCTAGCGAACCTGAAGCACTGAGCTCAAACTCCAGTACAGATATATTTTTAAAAAAACTCCTCAATGGGTCTACTTTTGTACTAAGGTTATTTAAAACATAAATGCTCCTCTAAACTTGTCAGTCATGCCAAAATAACAAATTATCATATAAATAATATTGGTTTGTAATGTATCTAAAATTCTGTGACAATTGAGAGAGGGTATATAAAGGAAAAAAATAAGTGAGCTAGCTAAAAACCTTAGTAAAACTTAAATCAAGAAGAAAAAAAAACCCAAGAGTTACGGCTATCTTAATCAGTCCAAGTTGTTCTGCCTGATTTACCAACTTTGATTTACTTACATTTGAACGTTTTTATTAGTCTGTAATAAATTATAAAGACTCTGGGTCTTGTAAGATTTAGAGTCCATTTCATTTAAACACGTTCTTCTGTGCTTTCTTCCTTTCACTGGTACTGGAATAAATGCTGATAGTGTTCGTGAAAATGTATCCTTACTTTTTTTCTGTCCTCTGTTTCTGAGACATGAACTCAAGACCTGGATGCTTTTCCTAAGCTTTTCCATTCAAGGCTACTGTTCTCTTACTCGAGCCACAGATTCACTTCTGGCCTTTGGTGCCTAAAAGGAGGTAATATTCAAATGGACTTTGCTGCGCAGGCTTGCTTCAAACTGCAATCCTAAAATCTTGACATCCTGAGATCTATATTATAAAGTAATTCATAAAACCATAAATTGTAAGCTGATTTTTAACAAGAGATTTCCATTAAAAACTTATACATGACAATTTGACCTCATCCAAAGAACCTTGTATATACTGAAACATACCCCCAGATAGGGCAATAAACATTGATCAAAAATAGTGTATTTATTCTTTTAAAATATATTTGTAGCTAAGATACAAGAAGGGAGGCTTAAATATTTCATATTATAAAACGTACATGAAATTATATAGCACACCCAAGAAAAAAACAATTATAATATTGTATATTTCTTTAAAATAAAATATTATGACATTATAGAAAGTAATAGTATAACCTTCTGTACATAATACCTTACATTGGAAAAAGACAACAATTCTGGACTCTATACTGCTAGACTGATACTTCTCCACTGGATACATGCAACCCCCACTTTTCCAGATAGTTACTTTCAGATACAGTTATTTACTTTTTCAAAGGATAGTCTCAGTTTGTGATCTGGGAATATAGGTGCTTTTAATAACAACCTGCTCTTGAAGATATATATATACACATGTATGATTTACCAGTGACTATTTGAAATATGTTTTAAATATTCGTTCTTATGAAGTTGTTGAGTATGCTAGTTGTTATTTTTCTTTTTCTTTTTTTTCTCTCTTTTTTTTTTTTTTGATCTGTTGTGGGGCTTGAACTCTAGGCTTGGGCACTATCCCTTAACTCTTCTGCTCAGGACGAGAGCTCTACCGCTTGAGCCACAACGCCACTTCCGGTTTTCTAGTGGTTTATTGGAGATAAGAGTCTCGCGGAGTTTCCTGCCCGGGCTGGCTTTGAACCTCGATCCTCAGATCTCAGCTTTCTGAGTAGCTAGTATTACAGGCTTGAGCCACCAGCACCCGGCTAGTTGTTATTTTTCTATATCAAGAACTTATCAGGATAACATAAAGACCGGGATTGCCTGTGAGAGCAAAGTATATGGAGAGAGGGAGGTATACAGTATAAAATATTATAAATGAAGAATATTAATTTTTAGATAAATGATTTTGGTTTCTTTAGAGTCTCAGAAATCACATTGGTGAATAATCAGTTGGCCTGTTCATATATTCATCTATTTAGAAAATCAGTTAAATCTAATTGGAATTTTCAAACTTAGTTTTGTGTTCTTGAGATAAAAGGTTTGATCAAATGAAACAAAGTTTTCAGGTAAGAATAGGTCTAATAATTTCTAAGACTCATCATAAATTGTCTATATTTTGGGACTGCTGTCATGATTCTCTCTACTTAACAGATTCTAGGAAAAAAATGCAAGTAGGTCAGGTTGTTTTACAGTATATAAAACACTGTTAAGTCTTCTCTGTGGTACTCTTTCCTAGACTTTCAGTCTGTGTGGCTTTGACAAACTGTTACTACATGTGTCATTTTCGTTTTTCGTTTTTCAGTTCAATATGAATTTATGAAGAGTTGACTCATATGTTAAATAAGCGCTAATTTAACCTTATTAGTGAATAAATTAAATTGAAGTTTCTGAATTTTCCTCTTGGCAGATTTAGAGAAAATAGAAATGTCTACTGTAACAGTGAAAAGAAGGGTTTTATCATTCAAACTAGATAAAAACTTTGTGTGTGTATGTGAGAGAGAGATTATCAATGTCACTGACAAGCACTAAAAAATCATTATCTATGAAATCATTCATTACATAACTAAACATACACTGGATTTGATTTTTAATGATAGGGATAGTAATTTAATCAAATAATCTAAAATAATCTAAGAAAATCAGCACTAACATGAAATACTGCTTATTATTGGAAGCTGTGAAGAATGAAATCAAAGACTGTTGACTTTGAAAAGCTGTTAGATTATTCTTTGAAAGTACATAAATATAAAAGTAGGTACTCATGTTAAGGAATAAAGCCCTTAAAAACAGAACTAAACATTTGTATTCATTCACAGATTGCCAACTTGACCAAAAAATTATTTCACTTTGGGATTCCATAAAAGTACACTGATTGTATAAATAAATAAATGTATATAAATAAATGTATAAATTTTATTAAGCAAGCATTATCTTGACACACTCCCATAGCCTCCAATTTTGCAAATAATAAAAGTTCTCAGTTATAATTATTATAAAATATGCAAGGATAATCAATATTTCAAGGGAAAGTATCAAGGGGATTTGAAAGGTGTTGTTCTGCATCAGATAATAGAAAATACATTAAATGAAAAACTCTCAAGGGCAGCAGATGCCAATGGATGTTGTTGTGGATACACTTTATTTACTATAAAAAGTGTTATTAATTGCTTACCATATGCACAAACACATATTTCATTCCACTTGTATTTTAGATTCTTATTAAATATAAAATCAGTAAATAAAACCCCTAAATTTTACCAAGGAGTATTACTTAAAAAGATCCAGCCAGGTGCCAGTGGTTCATACATGTAATCTTAGCTATTCAGGAAACTGATATCTGAGGATCATGGTTCACAGTCAGCCAGGGATGGAAAGTCTATTAGACTCTCATCTCCAATTGACCACCAGAAAAACAGAAGGGGCATAGTGACTCAATGTGGTAGAGCACTAGCCTTGACCAAAACAGCTCATGCACATCACCAAGGCCCTGAGTTCAAGCTAATAAATAAGTAAATAAGATCCCACACCCCTTATCCTAACCTCCTTGTACGATAGTTGTAAAATTCCAATCAAGTTAAAGACCCTAAGATATGTATTCAAATGTTTTTTTTTTCTTTCATGCGATTGTTTCTAACGCATTTATAAGATAATTTCTTTGTTGCTTTGTATGTCCCTCCCCCACAGTATAACCCCTGCTTTCACTGTATTTGATGTCGGTATAATTTGTGGAGGGGAAGGGGAAAAACAAGTCGTTTAAATAAGGATACAGGTGGACCTGTTGCAACAATGAGAAGTACAAGTTGTTATGTCGGAAACGAACTTTACAACTTTGGTGGGGGGGTGGGCGGCGGGGAGGATTGGGTGGGGGGGCAGGGAGAGGATGGGATGGGATGGGAAGGGGAAATGAGGAGGCTATGATGCTTGATAAGAAATGTACTCATTATCTTGCTCATGTAATTGTAACCCCTCTGTACAGTATTTTCACAATGAAAAATAAATAAAAATTTTTTTAAAAGTCAGTATGTTATTCCTTTAAAACGTATTTAGCTATTGATTGCATGTGATTAATGTGACATTTAGTAAATATGCAGAAATTGTTCACTTTTTATTACAAAATATATATATAACAAATAATGAATACATTTATATATGAACCTGTAACTCTTAAGTTCTTTAAATATAAGGTTATATTAACTTTATTACTTAAAACAATCGCTGCTGAATAAATAATTTTTAAATCCATGTGTATAAGAACTTTCAAAAATTAATTTTAATCTCCATGCCATTGCCTCATGCCTGTAATCTTAGTTACTCAGGGAGCTCAGATCTCATGATTGTGGTTTGAAGCCATCCAGGACAGGAAAATCCATGATGCATCACCAATTAACCAACAAAAGATGTCCAAAGTGAAGCTCTGGCACAAGTGGCAGATCACTAGCCTTGAGGCCAAAAGCTTAGTGACAGAAACCAGGCCCTGAGTTCATGCCTTAGTGACTAGTGTAAATTCAGGTTTAAATTCATTTTCTTCCCATACAAAATAATTTTCCTACAGAACTAGTGGTTTACACATAATATGAAATTAGGTACACACACAATCTTTTATGGAAAATCTCTATTAAATGTACGTATGGCTGTACTCATCTAGTTCATTAGACAGCACTTTTAGTGCTGTGTCTTTTTTGTATCTTATGGCTTCTATGTTTTGTCTACTGCCATGACTAAAAGCAATCTTAGAATCATTGACCCATGTGCATATCAATAAAGCCATAATATTTACAGGGAAATTAAATGAGAATTATAAAAAATTAAAGCATTTTTTGTGAAAATACCATACAGAGGGGTTACAATTACATGGGCAAGGTAATGAGTGCATTTCTTACCAAGGGGTGTTCTCTATTCTTAAACTCTCCTTGTCACACAATGCAAGCATTGATATTCCATTTGTAATGCACTGGCATTTTTTTTCTGCATCCAAAAGAATGTGAAACAAAGGGTGAGATGATCTGTAAGCTACAGAACTGAAAGACAGTTTAAGAGCAAGTCTATGGAAAATGCAATCATCTTCTCCTAAGAACTGAAACCCAAATGTAATTGCCTGCTTTTTTCCTTCAGTCTTCTAAATTGAAGAGAAATTATTCCCAATACTTCTTCCATAGTTACCATGTCTGTTTACAACACCTGTAACCTTAGTATTTAGTTAGGAAAGGATGCATACTAAAAAAAAAAATTGCTATAACAAAGAATTGACTTGACCATAAATAACAAGGGGAAAATTGAAAGACTGTGAACATATTTTCTTATGATTATAACTGAAACACTTTCTCATTCCTTCATCACCTACATTGCAGAAAAATGCTCTGGCTGCAATAACTATTTTTCACACAATATTTATTATACCTATTTTATATTATGCATATATAATATATATGTACAATATATATATATATGCATACATAAAGGGGCATACTTTATAATTCTACATAAAATCCATGCTTTATAAATAATCTTTTAGTTCAAAACCTAAGGATGATGAAGTTGACTTAGAAGGATATTTCAAACATCTTCCAAATATACAGTATTTATGTAACTCTGAAAAAAAAGTATATGTAAGAAGCAAATTTCCAGTGGTTTAATCTATAGTCTTTAAGGAAATTCCACTCATACAATAAAATCCTTAAGAACTTTAAGAAATTATTCAAGTTTAATTAGGAAAATAATGATAAAAACAAAAACAAATATGGCTTGTTATATTTTTCAATATAACAATATATTGTCCTAGATATAACATATATATTTCATTGTCTTCCTTGTATTGTTCCTTTTTATATAAATAATATAGTTTTACAATTATAATCATCTTTTCAATATGTGACAATAAAATGGTGTTTTTGTTTCATTGTTTTTGTTGTCTTATTTAAACACAGTCTCTAACCTAAAATTTCTAACTTTAGTCACAGGTTAAATTTTTCGAACTTTAAACCAGCTCATGATGTGAATAATCCTTCCACTAGTGTTTTGTTTAAATATTTAGTGAGAAAATCACATGCATTGTGATATTCCTGAATCCTTTTTCATAACTTTTGCTTATAATTATAATGAATTATGCTAACTTAGTCTTGAAATGGAAAGAGGTGGTTTTATTGTTTGTTTTTTTATGTGCACTACATATTGTGATAGCTATTTTGAGAACTACTTTCAATGTCGTTCTTTCCTTCTTGTTTTGAAATAAGTAATTATTTATAAACAGCAAAGAAATTTCATAATTGCATCCTCTACTCAGGGTGGGGATTTCTAAACACAGTTTAGGAACTATTATCAACTTCTCTCAAATATTCTTCAATTTTGGTTGATCTTCAGAAAAATCACTATAGTCTCTAATTGAAACCAATATCCCCATTAACCAATATCCCCATTAACACAGGTGGTCAATTAGTCTGTGCATAAACTTATTAAATAAGATTGGTTATATTGTGTTCAATAACCTACAATTAGCAAGAAGAGAATAGATTTTTCTTTATAAATGTTTTCTCTGAAGTACTACATCTATCTGATGAGGAATCTTTCTCATGACTCTCTGAAGGTAAACTTGCTTTGTTAATTACATTTTAACATGAAAGTGATTAATTTAAATATATATATATTTCACATTGGTTGAAAAAAATTGTCATTCAGTATTTAGCAATCAAGTAATTTAAAGAAATAAAGGATTCATTTTTAATTCCCCGACCTTTGTACCAAAATCTAAGTTGGAACTGTATAGAAAGAGAAATGTTTTCTAAATTAATGGCCAACAATAAAGTTGACCTTTCAACCAGCCACTTTGAGTAAAAGCAAACATTCCAGCTCAGAATCCAGCTTATGTTTTCTCTGTTTTAACTAAAATCTCCTTTTCTTTTCTTTTTTTTTTGGGGGGGGGTGTCCAGTCGTGGGGCTGAACTCTGGGCCTGGGCACTGTCCCTCAGCTCTTCAGCTCAAGGCTAGCGCTCTACCACTTGAGCCACAGCAGGCCACTTACGGCTTTTTTCTTATGTGATGCTGAGGAATCGAACCCAGGGCCTCATGCATGCAAGGCAAGCGCTCTACCACTGAGCCACCTTCCCAGGTTCCCCCTTCCGCACAATCTCCTTTTCTTTTAGTGCTTTTCAAGATGATTTTTTTTTTTGACAAATCTGTTCTTCGGGTTCTTGGAGGTGAATATTGTCTTAACTTTTTTCTACTTGCTTGATCCTTGTAATAGGCTGTCACACTTTTGCCCCTCCAGTTTAGTGTGGTTTATTTCCCACTGAATAATTATTCTATCATCCATTTCTATCATCCAAGAGTTCCAGAAAATTTCATATTTGGGCCAAAATCATATGCATGTTTTCATGCAGCACATGTCCTTGAACCCCCCCCCCCTACACACACACATACACATCCTTCTGTTAACTGGCACCATTGAAAATTCATTGTCACCACATTTATCTGAACTCTTAATTTTTTTTCATCCAAATGTTCCATCCCCTTGTCACAAAACAAGCAAATTATGAACACCATATTAACAAGCAATTGCCTCCCCTTAATTCCTATCTTTAAAATTAAAACTTGTATGAATTCATATGACCCCTATCTTGTTTCCTTTTGAAGATTAATCTATCACTTTCCTTCTGTCACCTTGGCTATCTGGACAGGACATTGAACATGGGTGCTTTTTATGCCCTCCATAGTGTCTCTTTTCCCAGTTCCTAATTATGTGTTGGTGCTTACTGTACAGAAGGAAATTTTCTTTGACCTTGAATTACTTTTTACCTGTGACCATTATCTTCTTATCCAACTTCTACAGAAAATAGTTTAAAACAGTCACATCTATCACACACATTGTAAACACTGCTGCACACTATCATCTAACGCTTTTCACAAGAAAATTTCCTTCACTGACTTTGTGTACTAATTCCTGACAAATGAAATGTGCATCTATCACACATCTGTTTCAGAGACAGTCTTTCTTCAACTCTCACTCATTCAATGATGAGCCTGTGCCTTTCTTTTTCATTGACTCAGAAAGGTTCACTTTTTTTTTGTATTTTCCATTATTGTCACTCTTTTCTATCTACACCTGCTTCTATGTAGTCTTATATGATGATAATTCTTTGCAGCATGCTATAATTCCAAAATCTACATTTATTATCCATATCACCCCTATATAGTTCATACCCAACATAAAAATGCTTGAACTTCCCCAAAGCAAAGTTATTATTTCATTTGTACAAAAATTGTCCCACTTCTACAACCAAACAACGATGTATTGGGTAAGATTTTCTTTTCCAAATCAGTGTCATCTTAGATGGTCAAATATGGTTAGGATTATTTAATTCTCTCTCTCTCTCTCTCTCTCTCAATATAGAAGAAAGCAGCTGTCAAGTTTTAATGAATGAATGTGTCACGTGAGCACACTTGTTTATATGTTGAAAAACTTAATAGGTTTCTTTCTTTTTTCTTTCTTTCTTTTTTTTTTTTTTGGTTGTTTGTGTGGCCTGAACTCTGGGCCTGGGCACTGTGCCTCAAATTTTCAGCTCAAAGTTAGTGCTCTGCTACTAGAGCCACAGCACCACTTTCAGCTTTTTCTTCTTATGTGGAACTGAGGAATCAAACCCAGGGCCTCATGCACACAAGGCAAGCACTCTACCACTGAGCTACCTTCCCAGCCCCAATATGTTTCTTAATAAAACGCAATAACTCCTAAAGTTAGACTTCTAGAAATAAACAGGGAGATTACAGACTATATATGACTCAGATATTTTCCATTTTAAATAAGAATATTAATAATACAGAATAAATAGATTATAGATACATCATTAATAGAAGAATGATAGATGAATGATGATTATTATAAACAATACTTCAAATAATTGAATGTCTTGTAATGTTTTTTAGTTTCTTAATAATTGCATTATGCATTTTACCCAAAATAATAAACTATCTAATGCACAAAAGCTACTCAATAAAATGGTAATTCTTCCTCCTTCCATCTAGGCATGTAGTTGTACAGTAAAGTTTCAAGCTAGTATTTGGTGACCTTACCTAAATAACAGAACTCTACTCTGGATTGTGTTGTCCATTTTCTCTGCTTCTATGACAGCCAGACTCACAACTCAGAATGATTTCAGAGAATCTGGCTCCAATTGTTTTAGTGGAACAGCGCTGACATTCCAGCCTCCAACTGAGTGCTTCCAGACACATTTGTTAGCACTGAACAACTTCAGTTTTGCCTAAATACGATTATTTTAGGCTATCTTATTATTTGCAGCTGAACTTTACTCCAATGAATGCATCAGTTTTGGCTAGCTTTGAAAGAATGGAAAACTCAGCAATTCTATACTACATTTTCCCATGGCAATAGCAGGTTGGAAC
Organism: Dipodomys spectabilis; assembly: GCF_019054845.1. Lineage (NCBI taxonomy): Eukaryota > Metazoa > Chordata > Mammalia > Rodentia > Heteromyidae > Dipodomys > Dipodomys spectabilis. The sequence continues at coordinate 3,537,824 of NW_024870752.1, forward strand.
ATTGCTAGACAGAGCAGCATCATTAATAAATATACAACATTTTCTCCTTTTCTAGACTTTTTAAAATAATTAATGCTATTTGCTTTTGGATACCAGAACCACGGAAATGCAGGATACAATTCAATTTCTTAACACAATATCCAAAACTCTTGATAATTTGATGCCTAATTAGTTAGATGATAGTCTTTCTGCATCCTGAATTTACCAGCCAAATCAGTTTATTTTCTTTTTGTAAATATACAGCAATCCATACCATGGGGAGTGCATCCCAAAGTCCCTAGTATATGCCTGAAATTTTAAAGAATATCAAATCTTAACATGTACAGTTTTTGCTCTTTCTTAGGCAGCATTCCACACCAGAGAAAAGCTGTCTTTCCAAATTTTAGGATACAGTGACTCCTTTACTTCAGTATCCTTATGTACAATAATTAAGTAAAGTGAAAGTTACTTGAACAAAAGCACTTAGGTACACCTGAAATAGATCCAATCACTGAGATGGCTACTAAATGTTAAACAAATAGTGCATATAGTACGGAGACACTGGGCAAAGAGGTGATTCACATCTAGGTCAGATGGAATGATTCAGTGCAATATTACATTGTGTAACTAAGAATGAAACACAACTTAAATCCTTACAAATTGCTTACTTTGGGAATTTTCCATCTACTAAGATAAGATTTTGGTTGACCACATATAAATGAAACTGTGGGAGTGAAACTAAAAGAAGGGAGTGGGACTACTGGGCCAGTTGATTAAAAAAAAAGTTGCCTCATTTTATGCATCAATTAGGGTCTAGATTACTCCAAATTACTTCCAGTGGCAAACTCTACATATGCCATGAGATAGGTTCCTGTGAAGATAAGCCTTTTATATTCTTTTGTGCTGAAGGTTTTCTCAGCCCTGCAGGTTCAGTTACAATCTACTCCTCTAACTCCTTGATCATATCAACATTTCCCTTAAAAATAGATGTATCCTAGAGGGTTTATTACTCACTTGGTGTCTAAGGAAATCTTAGAATTCAAAAAGACTACCTACGATGATATTTTTAAATGAACATCGCCAGGATTCAGACATCATTAATCCAGCAGTAACAGGTTAAAAGAAAGTGTCTTAGAACATGAACTTTTTGAGAGTTTGGGCTGTCATATTTATCACATTATGCTCAATATCTTGCACATTGTCAATGGCTTGATAAATAGTTTTTAAAGAAAAGTGTTCAGCACTTGTAAGAAGTAGAAATTGTCATATGCCCTGAGGTAATTTAATCAACACAGATATAAGAACTTACATATGATTGTACAAAATTCTGAGATACCTTTTCTATACCTTGATTCCATAAAGTATTTCTATAAAATATTTAGAGTTGTAGTACAAATATGTCTGTTCATTTATTCTAAGATGATATTCATTTCCCTGTAATTGGAACTAAATTTGTATGGATATTTGGGAACATCAATAGAGTTCTTTATACATGGAACACTTACTATTGATCAATTATATATGCTATCTATAAGATATATTGACATATAAAATGTAAAATTATTGTATTTTTTCAGCTTTGGTAAGAGAAATTACAATGAATTGACACAGAGTGAAGTTGATTTTAAAAATTAAATGGTCTATTTAATATCCTGATAGAAAATGCCCTCAGTCTTAGATATTCTTCTCTATTGTCTAATTCACCAATATTAGAAAAAAATGCTTTGTTTATAAATCAAAGCACTTTGAAATTTATATAATAAAATAGTAAATCAAACTAATTATGTGTATATAATTGACTATGAATATGCTTTTTTTTTTTGTTTGTCGGTCGTGGGGCTTGAACTCTGGGCTTGGGCACTATCTGCGTTCTTCAGCTCAAGGCAAGCGCTCTACCGCTTGAGCCACAGCACCACTTCCGGTTTTCTAGTGATTAATTGGAGATAAGAGTCTCATGGACTTTTCTGCCCCGGCTGGCTTCGAACCGTGATCCTCATATCTCAGCTTCCTGAATATCTAGGATTACAGGAGTGAGCCACCAGTGCCCAGCTATGAGTATGCCTTAACAGAAATAAAACATTAAATTAGTATCTATTAAGAATATTTTCTGTTCTGGTGGAAGATGTTTGACTTTTGGGGGAAGGGGAACAGGGATGTTTGCTTTTGTCTTGTTAGGGCTTATACTCAGGGCCCATTTTCTTCGCTCGACTTCTTTTGCTCATAGTTGGTGCTGTATCAAGTGAGTTATGCTTCAGTTTCTAACTTTTATCTGGTTAGCTGAAGGGAGCCAAGTGTTTCTTGATTTTATCTACTCATGTTTGCTTCAAATGAAGATCCTCAGATCTCAGCCTAATCAGTATCTAGTATTCTAAGTCTGAGCCGCTGACACCAGTAGATTTTTGACATAATTGTTTATAAAACATGTGTACTGAATATGTATATTTATTACTGTTACTATTTTGACCTAAAATTACATGTGAATCATACTTCTTTGATCAAGCTTGCATCAAGGAGCATCCCCACACTTCTAGTTCCTAGTCCAGAATATAATTTTTAATAGTATACTTAGCCCTTCTTCTGCTATTTTTTGTTCCTCAATTTTTATCCGTGTCTTTGCCAGATTGCACTCACATATGCTAAGCCACATGTGACCTGGGTTTTCATTTTCCTTCTTAGTAGACCTTGAAATTCCCTTCTTATTGTTGAAATTTCGTCTGAGATTACCATTAACCATGAAGGTTTAGTGACTAATGTCTCAGGGTGATACATTTTAAGCCTGTGCCATAATAGAAGTCTTCTATTTGAAACTGCCTCTCTTAAAAATAATAATTGCTTCATTCTCTGGGCTGAGTTTTAATGTGGGTTTGAGTACAGATTAGTGATTGTTGACTTAGTCACACGTTTTAAGAGCATGGTTTTACGGTTGAACTAACAGTATACTTTATTACAAAATAACTCTTTAAATGATTGAATATGTACAACTACACACTCTCACAGTCTTCTAAGCCTTGGGTTCATTTTAAATAGTGGATAAACCTGAGAATGCAAAAGAAATACTATGTATGGGAATTAGTAACTCAAAAATATTATAACTAAATCTTGTTAAATGTAAGTGAAACCTAGCTCAAGAATACTTTTTACTGGCTCAACTAAACCAATAGAACAAATAACCTTTGCAAAATGGTTACATACAGAAAAAAAATTGTGTCCAAATGTTACATTTCCAAATTAATGTAATTCACAGACATTTACAGGCCCTTAGGGGGGAAAATAATCCATTTTATAAAATGCCTTGTTTCACTTAAGGAACAGATATTCATGATTTTTTTTTTCTCTTCATAAGGCAAAATTATCCCAGATTTTTTTTTTTTTTTTTTTTTAGTGCAGTTGGCCAAAAGTACGTACTCTTCCTTCTGTCATTTGTGCCCTGTTCCCAGGAATACATACGGAAAGGAGAGGTGATCTCTGCAGTGACACTCATGCACACAGCAAGGGTCAGAATTACATTTAATTTTGTCTCAAAGTAGTATGAGCCATATTACAGGACCAGAATGGAAAGATTCAAGCTGTGTTTACAAAGCAAAGATAATGGAGGGCCATTACTAGGTTCTTATAAACTCCTTTTATCCCAAGAGCACACACTAGAGTGTTTATCTACCACTTGTTCAGAGCAGAAATGAAAAAGTATTGAGTAGATATCTCTCTCAAACTTGAGCTCTCTTTTATTTTCCCCACAAGCATTCATGAATTGAGATAAATATCAATAAATCTTCGAATTAATATTTCAAAGAGAGACAAAAAATTAGCAAAATACACTAACCACAGTTATTGGGTACCAACTTGAATTTTACTTTGGCAATTTTCCCATACAAAAAAATGTTCAAGAATTATAAAATAACACCAGGAAAATCCAATCAACGTTAATTCTCTTTTGCTTAATATAATTGGAACAAAATTCGCATGTAATAGGAACTAATACTTCCTAGTAAATTTATTATATGGAAGCTTACATATCAGAATAAATCAGAATAAACTAGGAAGCTCATCTGCAAATTTAGTTGATTATTATTTCAGCACTGTATACTATGCATATAGTACTTTTTCATAACTAAAATATTGTACTACACCTAAATATTAACAAGTACTTATATCTATAATGAGTCCTGGTTTCAATAATTCAACTGTGGAGGCCTGGGCTATTTTCCTACTCATAAAGCTATTACACTTGCAATTAAAAAAGTACAAACAATATATCCCTCTTGTTTTGTATAGACCTCTATATCCCATGTTGTTCTGTTGCATTCCATCATGTGTGAATCAATAAAGCTATTATTTTTAGAGAAGGGTTATTATTTTCAGAAGGGTTAATGTATCTAGTAAGAATGTCTCTGGGAGGAATCCATTGTAATTGAAGATAAAATCTTTCTGTAAGAAATTTTTGTTAATTTACAACACTACGACTTGTTTTCTAAATGTGTTCACTTAATTACATATAAATCTCTACCACCATATATGAAATATATTATTAGAATGACAAAAATTACTTGATACTTAAACAACTTAATGTCTGTCGTAAGCTTGAAAATGGAAATATTCATTGTCAAATATGGCCTCATGACTGGACCCCCAAAAAATATCATGCTTTATGGATTAAAATATTTAATTTAGGTAGAATATAAAGTCTGAAAGAAAGTATGTTATTCTCCTATTTTTTAGAGAGGGTATGGATAGGTTAGGTATTTGCTTAGGAAGAAATTAAATTGTGAAGTGAATTTGAGGGACTAGATATTTCAATCATCAAACATACCTATTTTGTACTGTGAACACAGGTATAAATACTATTGAAAGAAATGTGAAAGTTAACTAATTATTTGATACTTAGAATTTGCTCGCTGATTTAACAAATCATCAACAAAAAAGTTAACCATTTGTTTCATTGGCTAGGGTAATCAGTAAAGAATTTCTGATAAAAATAATAATTAGCTATTTGAAATTAGAGAAAAACAAAAACAAAAACACTTAAGTGGTTGAGCCACACCAGTGGCTCATGTCTAAAATCCTTGCTACTCAGAAAACTGACATGGAGAAGATGGAGGTTGGGGGCTAGCCTGGGCAGAAACATAGATAGAGTCTAGATAGATTCTGGCTACATGCACAATGCAGGGCTGGAGGTATGGCTCAATTATAGTCATATAATCATAAGGCCATGAGATCAAACCCCATTACTACAAAAGAGTAAAGCAAGTTAAAAAGTGGGCAAAGAAAGATACCTATCTACTGATTTAAAAATACCTCCCTATTAATCAGACATAGCCTTACTTCTTAGGAGTGAAGTATTATTTATTAGTATTACAAGATCTGTGTATAGATAGAAAAGAGAACTTATTAAAGAAAATTGGGGATGGGACAATTTTGAATTGTTCCCTATGATATACTCTTGTGACTAGCGATTATTTCCATAAACTGGGTACATAGATGCATCTCCTACTTTCAGATTAATTGAGAAAATTCATTTAATAGTGTTCTATATGTCTTGAAGCAAGAGCTATTTTGAACCACTAGGTCAAAAAGTGGTGATGAGTTACTGTGCTTCAGCAGATGGCACTTAAAAAAGGCCAAATTCATCCTGGCAAATGCAGACAATTGCACTGAGAAATAGTTGAAAGCTACGGAAAATAAGTGATTGCTTCTATCTATTATTGTTATTACTTCCCCTTGGATTATCAATTTTCTTTCATGTGTAATTGTGACTAAGGCTATTTCTTTGCAGTGTTACAAACTTAGTGGTTTCTAAGATATGATGTGATGGCTTGCTATTTTAAACCCTTTCTGGAATATACTTCTAAATAAGTGTCCTGGAAACAGAAAGAAACAAAGATGATTGGGAGACAGAATTGAAATAGATTGTTAATACAATAACCATGGAAAATATTCATCTTCCATATATTCAAAGTATTTCTTGGAATCTCTATGATATTGTAAAAAAAAATATTACTAAAGCTACTTAACATAATACTTCTCCAAATTCCAAAGCAAAAACAGCTCCTTTTCAATGCCAAATATTTTTATAACTTTTGAAGCATATGAATCATGCACCACAGTCACAGTAGTAGAAAACTCAACACAGATTACATAAAAACTAAGCTATGAGAAACAAGTTATGTATTCTGATACAGCTCTTGTCCTCTTAATTTTGAGTATTGTCAAAATGAACCTCTGATAGCATGGAGTATGCTTTTAGTCAACTTTTATAATAATAAAATTATGCATGCTTCTGTACATGGGGTCTTATCCAAAGAAAATCCAAAGACTCTGGTAGACAGCAAATGAAACACAATAGTTGTTGCAATTGTATAGTTATTTTAATTGAGGAAAATTTTGTTTTATATAACTACAGGTCTAAATTGCCCTTCCAATTCTGTGGGAGACAGGAAATAAGTCTCTCGTTTTGTAAGATAACAAAGAAGTTGCTAAAGGAGGTCAAAAAGTTGTTTGGATGATAGCTGTGTTCATTTGCTTGATTTAACCTTTCTGAAACACATATTTTCAGCAAAACAGCACAACATAGCCAATAATTTCATATATTATCAACTAAATACATAACATTTTAAATAAAAATTTCTGTAAGATGTTTAAAATCTGTTCTTGACTTTTAAAACATAAATTTGCTCTATAACATGTATGATTTGTATTTGATGTAACGTAAAAACATTCCTCCTGCCAACCACCTCATCGAAACTGTAGCACAAAAATTACAATTTTATAGATTATCATACAGTCATTAATATTTTAAAATATCATTCCTATGGCAGAAAATGTTTCTCCAGTGGCAGAATATTGCCATACAATTCTACAAATGTTTCTCTTTGTGTTTCGTTTATACTGAAGACTAGCAAAAATAATTTACCATGGAATGAATTAAGTGAATCTTCTTGCTTTCTTTCTTATCAGGAAGACAAATAAAATACTACAGTAATAGCTACTGATCTAAAAGAAAATCAAGTTTTGAAGTAGAATAAATTATATTGAAAATTGTAAAAATTATCTGTTTTAAAGGTATGTATAAAATGGGCAAGTATGTAGGTAATATAGTATGTCACTGTGATTTCAAGTAAAATAATAAAACGATTGTCCCAGGACTGTTATAGAAGATTGAGGAGAGTGAATACTGGTAATCCTTTACCAAACGTAATTGTGCAGCTAAAAACATGTTTGTGTTTACATCCTTCTGATCTCTGCCACTAATCAGATTTATAATGCTCAAGTACCTTACAGGAAATACTAATTTAAATATTACCTACCAAATATGTGTTATAACATTGCATAAATAACATATTATCCTTCATGCAGCCCATATCCATTACTAATAGCTAATACTTTCTGAAACTATATAATGTATTTGACATATTTCTGAATTATCACCATTCTTATGCACATTAACATACTGTGACACTAATCTGAGATAGGTGGCATTGATCTATTTTGTAAGAAAGCTAAAGTGCTGTAAAGTTAATAACTCAGTCACAATTACACAGCCAACAGCGCCCAGCTCTAGGGTTAGAAATGATACAGTCTGTTGTAGAGATGACACATAATTTAACCACTGCAGTAAAATTCTTGATCACTTAGCATTTTAAAATCACTGATGTGTTTTAACCCATACCATTTCAATCAGTATTTGTCCCCACTCTATTCCATATATAATTATAAATATAGTTTGGTACAAATTCACTGGCATAATTTTTAAATGTCATGAATTAGATGGCAAATACTGCATTTTAATTGTGAAAGTCAAAAATAATTTGTCTGATACAAAACATTTTGAAGATATTTGAATGAACATATAATAAATGTCCAATCTGAATTTTGTCAGGATACCTTAGTTTAATCTAGTGCAGAGATTAATCTCATAGGTCAAATCTATTCTGCTGACTGATTTTTTTCCCTGTCTATAAATTAGTGCACTTTTAAATGATTGAATTGTGAAAGAAAAATATTTATGGAATTCCAATTTTGTCTGCCTTAACATTTAAACTTTTATCAAGGTAAACATTAGGAAATTGATTTCTGTCTTATTTTCTACCTTTTTTGTACAACCTGCATATACACCTATCCTATACACATATACAATTCACTTTTTTTGTACAAGCTGCATATATACCTAATTGCTCCACTTATCATACATGTTATATCTTGGCCTACAAAGATCTAACTAGTTCTTATGTAGCTCGTTAGAGAAAAGATTACTTATATTTTCATTCTAGTCCAATAAGTAATTCAAATGTATAAGTTGAGACTATAATTAAGAGCTTTGCCTTAAAAAAAATCCCAGAACAAGATAGTGGAGACTCTAATCTAGAACAAAGAACCCCTCTCTCACCAATATAAGTCTTTCTTCTTGAAATTATTCAAAGGCTTTTAACTCATTTGTACCAGCTGCTGTGAAAAATCAAGTGGCAGTCTCATACAAATTTAACTATATAAAAAAATAAATAAGAAATCTGTTTATTTTTTAAAAAAGCCTTGCACTTGTTACAGAAATAACTAAAGATACTTGTGGTCTTATAAAGGGAGAAATTTGTCCTTTGGCAATGAGTAAAAGTTTTATTTCTATTATACCAGTAAACAATTTTTATAAAGTAATCCTAACTTATTTAGAAGATTATATTCAATTATACTTAGGCTTCTATAGATTAGAAACAGTGATAGTGGGCTGAAAAATCATGTATAGATGAATTGTTCTAGGAAATAAATAGAAACTTATAAAACTGGGCTGCCTAATCAGTTTGGACTAGATACCAAAATACAGTGCAGGGGTCTTAAGAGATAGGCAGACTACAGAGTTTCATTTAAAAAAAAAAAAAGGGAAAATAAGACCTCTCCAAAACCAGATGGCAAACCTTATCCCCACAAGTTAATATGGTCTTATCACCAGTCTTATCTTATTGTTTGTTACTGAAGTTAATCTTCTTCCCAGACATTTTCCCCTTCAGAAAAAAAAAAGTCTAAGCCTTTTGTTGCTTTTAATAGATAAAATTGTTTGCTTTGTTCACAAATACATTTAAATGAAGAGCTTAAACATTTCAATTTAAGATTTTTATTTTATTTTATTTTTATTTTTTGTCAGTCCTAGGGCTTGAACTCTGGGCCTGGGCGCTGTCCCTGCGCTCTTCAGCTCAAGGAGAGAATTCTACCGCTTGAGCCACAGCTCCAATTCCATTTTTCTGCTGTTTAATTGGAGATAAGAGCCTCATGTACAATCCTGCCTGCGCTGACTTTGAACCGCAATCCTCAGATCTCAGCCTCCTAAGTAGCTAGGATTACAGGCATGAGCCACCAGCACCCGGCTCAGTTTAGGGTTTATATTGCCCTTTTTGGACACATGCTATTTTTATTCATTCTGGTTGTATTTGTCTGTTTCAGTTGATATTCAGAAAATTATATTTTACTGTTTACTTAGTATTCCAGATATATGAAAATGTACAGAATTATATAACTGTTTCATAGTCTTTATGTGTCAATTATGTCAAAATGAACTTTTAGCTGGGCACCAGTGGCTCACACCTATAATTCTAGTTACTCAGAAGACTGAGTTCTGAGGATCATGGTTTGAAGCTAGACTGGGCAGGAAAATCTGTGAGACTCTTATCTCCAAATAACCACCAGAATACAAGAAGTGGTGCTGTGGCTAAAAGTGATAAAAGGCTAGCTTTTAGCAGAAAAGCTCAGAGACATTGCCCAGGCCCTGAGTTCAAGCCACTGTAAGGACAACACACACACACACACACACACACACACACACACACACACACACACACACAGAGCTTCAGTAAATCTGACCTAACGTAATATACACCAATTAAGCGCAGCCAAAAGCTGAATTTTTAAGCCCTAAAACAAAGGCACCAATAGTCATCAGTAAGAGAATTGTTCAACTCCACAACTATATTTTACGTCCTTAACTTTTTCTGAGCTCTCTTTTTCCATATTTGCAAACTCAACAAAACAGGTAAGTTGGCACTTAGATCTAAGATTGCAATGTCAAAATCTGTCAGCTAAAATCTGCTTTCTCAAGCTTTACTGCTTAATATTAGCCACCAATATTAAATTAATTGGTTAAGTTAATTGGTTACGTTAAAAAAAAAAAGCTTTCACAAAACTATTTTTTCTCTCCTTTATCAAACCAAACTCCCACCTAGACCTCATTTCTATCTCCATTTCTCTCACTACTCTCCAAAATACTATCTTCCCAAAATCTACCAAATAAGCAACTTCCCTTTCACTTTGCTTCTACATATCATCCTAATAAATAAGTCACAATGCATATTTCATTATAACACTTAGCTTAAAATTTCTATTTTCTTTTCTTTTCTTCTTCTTCTTCTTTTCTTTTTTTTTGGCTCTGTCTGCTTCCCAATTTCAGTTCTACTTATATCGAGGTCTCAGTCATTCTAAACCACTTCCTAGTCTCCATATACACCACACTCAGTTGCTCATCAGGATATTTTCCGCTCTGGCTTATTCCCCAGGATCTCTCTTCTCCAAACTCCTACATAAACATCTTTTTGTTTTCATTTTTCACTGATCCTTAAGAATTTTTATAAAGAACTTCTCTGACCAATCATAAAAGAGAAATGTTGCTCCCCTTCCCATTTTATTCATTGTTTCTCAAATTTGTGTTAGCTATTATTTATTTTCCACTTATTTTTTACAATCCTATATACAGTGTCCATTCAGATAAGCAAAAGTCTAATGTGTTCTATATGGCTTTAGAGCCTCGGTATCATTAACTGGGATAGAGTAGGCAGTCAAGAAATGCTCATTGAATACAAAGTGCAACTGATATAATTCAACTTTCTCTCTCTTTCTCTCTCCCTCTGTGTTTCGTGACTTTGGCATGACTAGCATGTATGTCCCTGACCAGAATGTTTTGTTGCCTGGGCAAAACACATTGAACAATGTACCATTGACATCTGCTTATTTCATAACTTATTACAAATGCTGAAGTGAATATATTTCTCAAGTATAATCTTCAAAGACAGCATAAATATAAATTTCTTCTTAAAGTGTGTATCAGTTTAAGTTGGCATCAGTGGCTCATTACTCATGTCTGTGAAGGTTCACACTGCAAGATGAAATCTGATAATCACAATTGGAAGTCAGCCTAGGCAATATAGAATTTGAGACCATTACTCCAAGGTTCTAGAAGTAGAGCCCTGGCTTAAGTGGTTAGCTTTCAGAACAAAAGCTCAGTGACAGTGTCCAGGTCCTAAGTTCAAGACCCAGGACCAGCAAAAAACAATACAAACCAAACAAAAAAGTAAGCAAGTTTAGCATACTGAGAACTTAATTACATTTTGACAGTTTGCTTCAACTTTACCCATCATCATCAGTCGTGTAAACTGATTTTTATAATAGTAGCTGTTCACATAAAAAAAAAATGTATATTTTTAAAAAGCTTGTGATAACTTTCAGATAAATGTTCAAAAGTACTGTTTTTTTGCTTTTTTTTGCCAGGCGCTGGTGGCTCACACCTGTAATCCTAGCTACTCAGGAGGCTGAGATCTGAAGATCATGGTTCAAAGCCAGCCCGGGCAGGAGAGACCATGAGACTCCTATCTCCAATAAACCACTAGAAAACTGGAAGTGGCACTGTAGCTCAAGTGGTAGAGCGCTCGCCTTGAGCTGAAGAGCTGAGGGACAGCGCCCAGGCCCAGAGTTCAAGCCCCACAACGACAAAAAAACATTATGAAATATTATAACAGTAATATAATACTCATGTCATTCACTATGACTGCTTTCCAGTTTTTAATAACTTAACATCAAACCTTACTTTTTGTGATATTGTAAAAAGTTGCCTAACCTACTGAATCTCCTCTTTTTAATCAAATTTTTTATCAAATTTTGATCAAATTTCTTAATTGTTGGAGCACTCAATCTCGGTGAAAATATAAGCCACATTCAATTCAAGTTTTCACAAACCATAGCATTTCATAAAGAATAAATTAAGGATTATCTCATAATACTTATTTGTTAGTAATTACAATCTGTTTATAATAATTTGATAACTAGTCAACACAATTAATTTGCCTTATTTACAAATTTTGAAAAGTTTGTTAAGTCTATTTCTTGGCTGAGATTACAAAACCATTAATGACCATTTGGTATATAAGCTACTTTACACATCCTAACACTAAGTATGTTAATAAAGTACACTTGACTCTAATCACAATTTAGTCAGACTTGCTGCAAAATGAAACTGACAAAAAATTAGCACATAAGTATAGGGCATTAGTTCATCTTTCCAGACCTTTCAACAGAACATTTCCAGCAAAACATTTTATGAAATAATACTTTCACCACTAATGTGGTTTTACTGGTATAAACAAGTTATTTCAACAAAAATCTACACTAAGTTGTGAGGATGTGATGATATAAAGTCAACAGCATTATTTTATACTCTTCACTAATTTGGACTTTTTGCTTTAGGAAATTAATATTGATATAATCCAAATTATGTTGAATCAAAATGAATGCACTCATATCTCATTTCACACACAACTTAGAAAATGTTGAACAAGATAACAATTCAAAAGAAAAGTATGCAGGAAATACACAGTTTCTGTGGATTCATTAATGTTTATGGTAACAGGAACCCTTCTGCGCAGCAATGACTACAGTTTTTTGCTAATGTTCAAGTAGCCATTGCTCATTTGACATTTCCCATTTTAAACAATATATTGATTTTCTTCTATTGAAAAGCTGTGGCATGATTCCTTTTGTGTTCTGCCAAGAAAAGAAATGGATTAAAGGCAAGAGAATAAAATATACATGTAAATTAAGGCATGGTTTGTATACTGTCTCTTGTTTGTTAAACCTTTGGACTTAAGTACCCAGATGTTAGACCAAGTAATTAGATATTGATTTTTAATTTAAAAAATGACAGCAATGGAATTTCATCTTTGTAGTATATATGTATGTGTGTGTATATATATATATGAAAAAAATATATATGTTACTAAAACTTTTGGGGTTTTTTCCAATTTTTCTTTCTTGTGGTTTGTTTGTTTGTTTCACTCCCTGGGCTTGACCATGGGCCTGGGTGCTGTCCCTGAGCTTTTGTGCTTTTTTGGTGGTTAGATATTTTCTCATGAACTTTCCTGCCCAGGTTGGCTTCTAACCACGATTCTCAGATCTCAGCCTCTTGAGCAGCTAGGATTAAAATCAATAGCCATGGGTACTTGGTGTATATCTATTTTATGCATAGAAATTAGAGACATCAAAGATGTCTTCTTATAACATTATAAAATACCTTAGTCAAATTTTTAAAATACTTGATTTCTTGACTAACTGAAATGGAAAATGTACTATTTGCTAATTGAAATTAAATCTAGTCTGTGTCTTTTTAGAATGATTAGCCCAAAAATTTTTTTAATGAATTTACAAAATAGTAGAATTTCGCTTTGTTTTAAACAAAAAGAAATAAAGTAAAACCATCAAGGTATTTCAAATATCTTTTTTCATTTAACACATTGTTTTAAGATTGTCACCTTGTAGGATTGACAGTGAAATTCTACTTTACATTAAAGAAAAAAATGCAAAAGTTTCTAGCTAGATTATTTAAGCATTGCTAATTATATACTACTCTACTATGTTTACAATACTGTGTGCCTTGTTTTTATACACTCAGGCACTCTTTGAGAATAGAATGACCTTACTTACTTTCCCCAAGAGAGTTCTTAACAATATAATTGCCTTTACATCTATTCTAGTTCTGCATACCCGTAACAAATTAATCAGACATTCAATTGTTTGTTTTGTTTTTTTTTTATGTGCATCTAGATGAGTAGAGAAGGCTACTCTGGAGTTTGAGGCAGGAAGATCACTTGAGCCTAGAAGTTCAAGTCCAGCCTAGGCAACATGTAAGAGACTCTCAAACCAAAACAAGAGCAAATCTGTACTGAACATATATCAAAATTTTTCTCCTTGTTATCTTTACTAAACAGTACACAACTACAGCTATTTACATGGCAGTGACATTGCATTAAGTATTAAATGTAAGCCAGAGGTGATATACAGAAGAATGTCTCTGGGCTGTTCAAATTCAATCTCTATTTACAGAAAAGACTTGAGCACCAATCAATATTGGTATCTGTAAAGATTTTGGATCCTATCTCCCATGATATCCAGGAATGTATTCTTGAAGTAACAAATTCTATTAAATGGTGCCCATTGAATAATTTGGTATATGACGTTCAAAAAATTTTAGACTATTAAATAGTTTTCCTGTAAGCACTGTAAAAAATTCAGGTATAAAAGATATTTCAAGAGTAAAATAGTATGAAATATCCTGAGAAAGTAAATGAAAGAAGAGTAATTATTTAGATAATAAGTCTAATCTAGCAATCTGTAATTGCCAATCAGTTGAAGTGAAATGTTACATTTGGCATTAAAGATTGATGAAATTCTAAGATGGTGGTCTATTCATTTGAAAATTGTATTTATTAAACTATTCATTTGTCTTTATATTCAGTCTCCTTATTTTTCTGTAATTCTATCAAATTGAAAGAAGTCACAACACAGTCAAGTCAGTTTATATTTCCAGATTACCCTGCAACGTGGGCTTCTATGAAATCATTTCACAGTATTTCTTCAAGTTTCAACATCAAACACAAATTCCTTCATGTCTTATATTTTACTTTGGGAAATATCATTTTGGTAATATTATAGATGAAAGAAATGCCTGGAAGTTTATATATATATATATATATATATATATATATATATATATATATATATATATAAAAGCCCTCTTTCTTTTAATTCATAACTATTTTACAATAAATAATATAGCTTTAAAATTTGATCATACTTTTAAATTATCTCTGTTGAAACTATATAGAGATTAGATTATTAGCACTGGTCACAGCAGCTATTATTTTACTTACAGCAATATAACTAAACAAGGTAGTTTGGGGCTTTTTGCCCCCTCTTTTCCATTGGGCACACCCAAAATTTCCACATTCTTATTTTATGAATTAAAAATAATTTTAACTGAGAACAAGCTATGTCACTAATGCACTTGACAACTACAGTTACAGGAGCACAAACAAAAAGAAGATGCTAGAAGATACATAGTGAGAACACACATATTATGTACCTTAGGCACTAAACTTTATATATATATATATATTATACATATATGCATAATTAAGTATAAATATATAAAATTATATAATTATATTACTCTATAATTATAGTAGAGATAACATAGTACACTAAATGAAAGGAACTGTCAGTTTAAATTATAAATACTTACAATATGAAATTATTGAATATATTTTCTACATGAATTTTAGTGTACATTATTATTATTTATTAACATATTCTGACAAGCCTATATATTTTGTGGTATATATATATATATAATTTATATTTAACAATTTGAACATGTACCTTTTCTACAGCACATTCATATTTTAATGTATCATATTATTTTTGATACTCTAATAGAACACATGAATGTAAGCTCTACTGAATTAAGGACAAGTTGCTTTTGTGGGAAGACATACTAGACATACAAATATCCATTAGTGATACTTAGTTTTGTGAACAGAATCTAGGTTGATTATGTACAGCAGAATTTTATAGCTTTATGTTTTTAAATAATTTCTTTAGAGTGAATATGTGATCATCTCCATAGAGAATGAGGTTTTGAAGTATGAAGGAAATTATTCAATGCCACTTTAATATTTACAATGTGTATCTGAGTCATTACTCCATCCTCAATGTCCCCATTAGTATGATAGAAATAACATTATTTTACTAAGCTACTCTGGATTTGTCAAAGTATGACATTTTTATATAAACGATTTAGCATAAACTTGACACATATTAAATACTCAAAAACTATTGGAGGTGCTATTAAAAAATGTTACCCACTTTTACATAGTTTTTACATGGTAATTTCCTCTCAATTGAATGAAGAGAAGTTTTTGCCCTGGACAAATTTCTGAGAGACTAATTTTCTAGCTTCAACTATTTGTATCTTTTATAAATTACCACCTTTTTGTTTATAAATTACCTCTTAAACCTCAGTGTTTTTTCCTCTTCTTGAAGTTATAATACATTGATAACTCTTTACCTTCTGCAATTTTCCCAACACAAATCTGGCAGATGATGGCTTACCACAAATCCACTCACTCTTTCCATGAAAAGAAGGAAAAAAAGGGGAGGAGGAAAGAAAAAGAGAAACTGGACAATGGTGGCTCATGCCTGTAGTTCTAGTTTCTCAGGAAGCTGAGATGAGGATAGCAGTTTGAGGTTAACCAAGGGAGGACAGTCCATGAGACTCTTGTCTTCAATTAACCATCAAAAAACTGGAAGTGGTGCTGTGGATCGAAGTGGTAGAGCTCTAGTCTTGAGTGAAAAAGCTCAGGGACACTGCCCAAGCTCCAATATCAAGCCCCAGGAATGAAAAAAAAAAAAAAGCTTTCATTTGCATAGTTCACTGATTTTTACCTTATGAATAGTGATCGAATAACAAAAGAATCAAGAGAAAAAATGAGGAATGGTCTTAGGACTAGTCATGATTTATAATGAAGTTTTTATTTTAAGAGTTAAAATAAATAATACATATCCCAGAATAGCACTGTTCTGGGCAATTATTTTTCTTTAGGTGTTCTGGATGGGAAATCTAGTTACAGGAGGTGTTTATTGGCTGATTCGTAATCGTGTGTGTGTGTGTGTGTGTGTGTGTCTGTGTGTGTGTGTGTGTGTGTCTGTGTGTGTGTGTGTCTGTGTGTGCAGTCTTTTGATGTATTCTTAAAGGTGGATATGTAGTGGAATGCAGCTCCCATCAATATGTGAGGTTTCTTAACTGTGGATAAAACGACTTACTTAGAATCCCAGAGGAATATGAGTTGAGGCCAAAATTACATTGAGTTATAAAATTCAAATAGCTCAATGCTTTTCTTCTTTTAATTATTGGGGTACTACCAGAAGTCCAGATGATGAGGGACAAGCACTTCTTTAGGATAATGATTGATTTCCATAAAGATGAATACTTCAACAAATTTCAATATGCAGTTGCTGGGGCGGAGAGGGTGGGTGGGCACTAATTAGTTTTGCTGTTTTCAGCAGATGTTGGTTTCAAATGCCAGCACTATCTCAAATGCCGGTCATTAGGACTGTCTTTCAAAGAGGAGTGCTGACCAATGAAATCGCCACTCTGTTTAATGAGACCGATCTAGGCAGTCAATTAAATCAAATCTCTCCGAACATCCTTAATCCATCTGCAGTGTGGGCAGCACCAACCAAAGCAGCAGCGAGGGATTTCCAGTATTAATAAAGGATTCACTGCCGCATTCCGAAAGGGAGGAAGGGGAGGAGATGGTGTTGGGGGCGGGGAAGACCTTACTTATGGATTGGCAAAGGTCAGTAAAGTCTCAGCAAGGGTGGGGGCTGGGAAAAGAGGAGCCTGAGAAGAGTAAAGGGCTGTGGTGATTACAGAAACCGGTTTAATATGGCCCAACCAGGGTTCCATCCCCCAACCATCCCCCGCCCTCACTCTTCCACCAGAAATCCAATTTACCATTTGGAAATATGAGGCTGGAAAAATGTAAGGACCCAGATTTGAAAACATTTTCACTTTAATACTGAAAAAATATGCCATTATAAAATCCTCGAATAGAATTAGTAAGTTTCACGTGCTTTCTCGGTTCTTTGTTCCTACTTTATAAGTAAGATTTATACCAGCACAGAATTGCTACCATAAGATCGCAGCCTAAGCACTAGAGTGACATTAATTGGTCATGCTTAACTGCCTCAAAATCTTTTTTTTCTTAAATAATTACACTGATAGTATAATAGAAATCATGGGTACTTATTTTACATTCAGATGGAAGGCATTATTGGATATGTATAGAAAAATATTCCCCTTCAAAAAAAAAAAATAAAAGAAAGTAAACATCACCATCAAAATAAAAGAGCCCCAAACAACCCCTAAAAACTTTCCTCAACAAAATACATTGGTTAACTCATAAAATGGACGGATGACTTTAGCCATGCAAATGTCTTAAATAAAACCTTTACATTTTCTTTTCTTACTTTTTTTTCACAGTAAACATACGTTCTGAACGGCCTACCAATCACAAATAATGGCGAAATGGCACTTTCTGATTATACTGTATTTTTTTTATAGAAAGTTTGATACGATGGGACTTATCAGGTAAGAGGGTAGGTGCTGTGACGTCATCTCCAGCTGCGAAGGGAGGATCAGGAGTGTCCCTGGAGCGTGTGTGGATTTCATGCGAGCCATGCAGCACTTGTTTTTTTTGTTTTTTATGTTTGTTTTGTCAGAAGTCAAAGTTCTCTATATACAATACATTCATGCCTTCGTGCAACTGCCCAACCCTGCATAGTCAACAGGGAGCCATCGGACGGGCTATCCACAAGGGGGGAAAAATAGATATTGATCTCTCTATATAGACGTGAAGAATATATGTATATATGTATAGGACCATGGCAAGTCACCCCACAGGTCCTTAGGCCAGGGGCGGGGCACCCCATTCTTCTTGTAGCACCCTGCAGCTGGGTGGGCTTGCATTCAAAAAGGAGCTCAGAGCGAAAAGAGCAAGCTAGTTGAGTTCTCCCAGCTCTTCACAGTCTGCTTGCTTTCTTGTTTGTCTCGATGGGGGAGCGAAAGGGTCAAGGCCGCTCGGCGGAGTGAGTTCCTAATCGTTCACTTAGGCTCATCGAGGCTTGGGGCACCCTAGATTTGGGTCAATGCTCTGCTACCTCCTGAGATGCTGGCAGCAGTGGTGGTGGTGGGGAGGGTGGACGTCTTCGGGCTCCCCTCCCCCCTCCCCACGTGGGGCTGGGGATTTTAGTCTGAGAGCGAATGAGAGCCACAGTCATACACTCTGTGGCCTCCATCAGCGTTGTAAGGCCCATTGTGCCAGTAGGAAGAGTCACACACGGTCTGGAGGGAATTGATTTCGGACGCTGAGGAGTTGGCGTCCCTTCTCTTCGAGCGCTTCCGGTTCCTCAGGATAAACACGAGCATGCCCACCACGGTGAAGGCGGAGGTGACAAATACCAGCAGCAGTCCCGGGACCAACACGGAGATGGACACCCTGCTGGTGTCTAGGTAGGAGTTGGAATGCGTCCCGGTCTCCGCCAACCCGGTGCTGTTTTTACTGTGCGAAGTTAACGTGGGCGAGATCCTGGCGTACAGCTGGGGGCAGATCTCGTCATTGGAGAGGAGCATGAAATCCTTCCTGAAGAAGTTCACTGGCGTCTCGCACTTGAGGTCGCTCATCAGCACTTCGGAGCCCAGTCGTTCTGCCCATTGTTTGAAAGGCACAATGGTGCAGGCGCACTCCCAGGGGTTTCCGTGCAGGTCGATCTGAATGATGGAGGTTAACTGGTCCAGCACCCCTGCCACCGGGAGGTACATAAAGTAATTGTTGTGCAGGCTGAGCTTGGAAAGCGAGACCCCCGCGAACACGTCCACCGGAAGGGAGCGCAGCAAGTTGTTGTTGAGAATGAGGATCCTCAGTTTGGGCATGGCGTGGAAAGTGCCGGGGAGGATGAGCTGGATCGCGTTGTATTCCACGTTCAAATATTCTAGATTCTGCAATCCAGCGAATTTCTCCCGGGACAGCGTGTCTAGGTAGTTACTATCCATGTAGAGCCACCTGAGATCCAGAAGGTTCTTGAAAGTGTTGTTCTCCACGCTGGCGATGTTATTGTTGCCCAGATCTAACAGAATGAGGTTCTTGTAATCCACAAAGTGGGATTTGCGAATGCTGTGGATCTTATTGTCGCGCAGGAAGAGCTCCTGCACGTTGGAGAGTTTAGGCTTCAAATCAGCCAAGCTGCTCACGTTCCGGTTGTTGCAGTTCATCTTTAAGCCCGCCCCGGGGATGTGGTCGCAGCTGCAGCCCCCCGGGCAGGGCAGGGCATTGCCTGAGGGTTTGTTTCGGGCGCCACCGGTGGCGATCGGGGCGGTGGGCTTGATCTGCCAGTTGCCAGGAATCTTTGTACCTCCATTTGGAGCAGCCCCTGGGGTGGCGTGGTCCTCGGCTCCATTTGTCTTGAAAGGAGTTGGCAGGGGACCAGGAGCAGCGAAGGTCTCTTCTTGGGCAGGGGGCGCCGGCAGACTAGAATCCACTCGGTTTTTCAAAGGACACAAGTCCTGCTCAGTAGTTTCATTGAGGTCTTTCCCCTGCAGTCTGGTAGGGGCTTCGCAGACCACTCGGCCGATCAGAGCGTTTTTGGGAATGTTCTCCAGCCATTCTTTCAGGGAGAGCAGATCGCAGGTGCAGTCCCAAGGGTTATCCTCTAGCAGGATCTCGGCGATGCCCGGGATCTGCTCCAAGACCTCCTCATAGGGCAGTGTTTTCAGCCGGTTTCCCCGGAGGTCGAGGTGGGTGATGGGCACGTATTGGAACACATTGGCAGGCAAGGTGCTGATGAGGTTGTCATTTAAAATGAGAACCTCCAGCTTGTTTAAGTCCTGGAAAGCCCCTGGGTCTATATCCCTTAATAAATTAAAATCCGCCTGGAGGTATTCCAGATCGTCCAGCCCCAAAAAAGTCTGCTTTCGAAAAGACTTGATCTTGTTATTATTGATATGCAGCCTCTTCACTAGCTGCAGCCCCAGAAAAGCCCCCGGCACGATTTCATGCAAGCCATTGTTTTCCATATGCAAACTAACCGCATTGTAAAAGTTAGCGAACTCATTGGGGAAAAGTCGAGTGAGGGAATTGCCGTGCAGAAATAAATGGTAGAACTGAGAGGTCGGGGCGGTGAAACGCTGCAGACTTGCAAAGCCTTTCTTCTCACAGTCTACGTGTAGGTCCCCTTCTATCTCATTGCAAGAACAGATCTTCTCTTTGCAAACGTCCCCTGTCACGTTTCCAGCGGCAAAACAAAGAGACGTCTCCAGCAACAAAATCCAAAGCAGCATTTTTAAAGCGAGCAATTCATCCCCGATCGCATCACAGAGTAACGGCAACCATCCTGCTCGCCACAGACACGATTCAAGTTCATTTAGTGCTCCAACGTCCGATCTCAGGGAAGAAGAAAAGGGTTTGGGGGGTGGGGGGGTGGGGGTGGATTCCTTCCTCCCTAACCCCCCCGCACTGCAATAGCCCAGAGACCAGTCAATAATTATATTAACAAACTACCCAGGCACGTAGTGCAAAGCAAGCAAAAATAAAATTAAAAAAAAGTAGGAAACAAACAACAACCCCCAAACCTGACACCCCCTCAACCCTTAAAAATGTATCCACAAGAAGTAAACATAGAAAATTAACAACAACAACAGAAAAAAAAATACAGCCTTACTGAATCGCGTCTAGTGGTCCTCACTAACCGGAAAGGGAACAATGCTAGTAATTAGAAGCGAGTGTATGTTAGAGAAACAAGCAGGGTTGCAGCCTAGTACAGGCGCACTGCCTTGGGCATGGCTGTGCGTCGGACTGACCTTGCCTCTGATACAAAGCTGGGGTTTCCGCCGCTTCTGCTGTGGAGCTGGCTGGAGAGGAGTTCCTGGTCTGGTTGCGGGTGGCCCCGAAGTCCACCCCGCGGTGCTGCTGTCCAGTCCCCCCGGTGCTGAAATCACGCCCGACTAAAGGACTCACGCTGCCCAACCAATGGCGCTGGAAATTTTCCGCAACCGCTGCGTTTTGTGATGGTCCATCCTTTGCCTTTGCTTCTGCTTTAGTCTTCTTTGGCCTCTTTTTTTTTTCTGTCTTTCCCCCCCTTTCTTTCTCTCTTTCGTGCTCTCTGACAATCCTGTGCTCGCGCTCTAGCTTACTAGCTCTTCTTTTCTTGTTCTCCTTCTCTTTCTTCTGCTCTTTCGGAATTACGTGCAGGGGGGAGGAGAGAGGGGAGCGAGTTGTCTGAGGGAGGAAGAGAGCGCGAGAATGGGGGGGGGGCAGGGAGAGAGGAGGAGGGAGGGGGAGAAGAGAGTTGCTAAGAAGCTCGGCTCGTTCCAGCCTGGTGCACTCGGAAAGATCTGACACCCTCTGCTGATCTGCAGTAGCAAAAATCCATCTGGTGAGGGAATGCTGAAGGGGGGAAAAATCAATCCTCGTACAGGGCAAGCGTTAAAAATGTGGGCATTAAAAGCTGTCAATCTACATAGACGCTTATTTTAAATGGATTATTTAATTCTTTCTGTGTGTTGGAAACTTTACCCTTTCCTTTCCTTACCGACCTCACGGCCCCCCCGCTTGTTCTAACATTCTGAAAAAGCAGTGCTTTTAAAACATTTATTTCCCAATGGCTTGAATAAAATTAGTGTCAGGGTGTCAAGCGAACAGCAATTTGAGGTAATTATACTGCACGCCATTTTCATTGGTGCTTTAAATGCATCTCCCTTCTCTGCGGTAAGGCGTTTTATGCCATTTGATGTGTTGGAAACCTTTCTGAAAAAAAAAATGGGGGAGGGAAGAATGTAGAAAGTGGCTGTTCGGAACATATGTATTACATAAGATCATAAGCGTCCATAGGATATTTGTTTCAAGGTGTATAATTTAGACACATAGATATCTTTGTTGTTGTTTTTGCTTTTAACTTATTGTAGAATTTTAGTCAATTTTGTCAGAGAGTTAGGTTCTCTCATGATATTTCCTGAACGTTATTTAAGTCTGCAGGATAAAAACACCATACATGCTTACATCTTTGCAGACCTAAAAGCTATCCGGAAAAGAAGGGAGGGGTAGTGAAATATCACAATCCTTAAATGTTCAGAAATCCTAGTGTGTGTCTCACACACACACACACACACACACACACACACACACACACACACACACACACACACAAAGTTTCCATAGACAGGGCAAATTAAAAATGCAGACAAGTAAATAACCAGTTGCATTTTGGGAAGAGAGAAGAGCAATGTCCCCTCTCTAAAGCCGGGAGTGGAGTGGAGGTTATCTGTGAGGAGCAGGCGGCTCCTCTTAGCACAGGGCCCTGACACCAGTGGGGCACAAAATTCAGTTGTCTTCCAGGGAGAGGGTGTCTTTAAGAGTGGAGATTATAAAGCCCCAGTTCTATAGGCTGCTAGGAGGGATGAAAATGAGAAGAAAAAAAAGGGTTTCTTCTAAGTGACTATTTGGCTGACTTTTTATCAGAATGGAGACATTGTCCATCAAAAAAAACATTTAGTTTTGTGCATTTTTTTTAGGTTCAGAATTTTAGCCCATTAAAAGAAGGGGGAAAGAAATGTTGTTTGGGCCTTTCTTCAGAGGTAGCTGAGATGATGTGCTTACAACACTTTCCTCTTTAATTATGTCGTAGGCAAGTCAGACAGCTGTTACCAGCCTGCTAACAATTACATCAAAAATCAAATATTCAATCATGTGTACATTTGCACATTGTGGGGACAGGGATTTTGCAAGATGAACTTGGAGAAGGAACATTCTCAAGGCTAGTGTGGAGGTGTTAAAGTACCTTTGCTTTCTCTCCTCCTTCTACCCCCTCCCCCCCCTTGCTGTATTTAATAGTTTAGGAGAATTTAATCCAAGATGTGTTCATATAAAAATATGATGTAATCCTCTTCTGTTGAAAGTCAGTACAAAAGGGTTACAGATGTTTCTTTCCGTGTGTATATATGTGTATGTCTTTGTGTCTGTGTGCATGTATATATGAATCTATGCATGTGTGTAGGGAAGGTGTGGAGAGTATATTTGTGTCTGTGAGTGTGTATTTGTATATGAGAGAGATCTTTTCCAAACATTACATTCTGAACCAATCTTGCTATTATTTCTTATTTAATTTGATCCATTACCACATGTAGGGAACAGGAAAAGAACTTATTCAATTTGATGCTGTTTCACTAAAGAAGCACTGTGCATTTGGAAACTGCCCAGAGTTGGAGATACACTGATAGGACATTTCTGTTTGTTTGCAAATGATAGCAGTCAAGGCCTAACATCGTGGTTCCAGAAACTTCCCTGAGAACAGCAGACAGGCCAACCTGTCTCTGTGAAAACTGGTAAGACCCTGAAGAAGAGAGAAAAATGTTGCCTAATTAAAATGAATTCTATTGACCATAACTATGAAAGATAAACATGTGTAACATTAATGGTATACTTACAGTTTTTCTAATTAACTAGATGGTATCTTTATGTGAAGAGATCTCTCTTCCTCCCCCCTCACCCCCCCCGCCACCCCCCTGCCACCCAAAAAACAAAAAAGCTGTTTAAACTGATTTCAATAAACAACCTGCAATTCATATTCAGATTTCAATATCTCCTACCCATTACAATAAATTTCCTTTTCTCCTCACCTTTCTCCATACCTTTCTCCCACTTTCTGTCCTTCCATCTCTCTTTCTTACACAGACACACATACACCCCCCCCCACATATACACACACTGACAAACACCTTGATCATGTTTTTTTTTCTATTGAATATTTCCAATTATGTCTTCTTCATAAAGTTTACTCTCATTGTGTGCTATAGAAAGAAATGTGATACTGCCCAGATGAACAACTAACCTGAATAGAAAAGTACAAAGATTATCTCAACTGTACAGTTATCCAACACAAAATCTGCAAGCAAATCAAACACATGTATATATCTTTATTGCAAATGCACTTTCTATAATGAGATACCAAAATTCAAAAAATAATTGGTTTTATGATAAGTGTATCTTGACAAAATCTTGTAGAAATGTGTAGACTTCCAAGATGACTATTGAAATAGAACAATACTTACCTTAATGTGAATGTAAAAATATACAGGCTCATGCCTGTAATCGTAGCTACTCAGGGAGCTGAGATCTGAGGATGGTGGTTCAAAGTCAACCCTGGCTGGGTTAATTTCCAATTAACCATCAGAAAACCAGAAATGGCACTGTGGTTCAAAAGGTAAAGCACTTGCCTTGAGCTGAAGAGCTGAGGGAAAGCACTCAGGCCCAGAGGTCAAGCCCTATGACTTACAAAAAAAAAAAGTGTGTGTGTGTGTGTGTGTGTGTGTGTGTGTGTGTGTGAGTGTGAATGAAATGTTCAGTATGATCTAAACCTTTCTAATACCTTTGAGGAATCTCAAAAAGTATCTACTCTATTTGTGCTCATGTGAACTTCTTCGATTTCTTTGCCTGTCATAACAAGGGATCTCAGGAGTCTTGATAAAGGATGCTACAGGTGATGAGGTGAAGTGAGAATATTCTTTCAGGGCTGTGGTTGCATAGGCTGTGACCAGATCAGTAGCATCATGAAATGTGAATACAGCATTGTTTCTCAAACATGTTTCCCTGTCAAAAGAGAAAAATTAGATGCATCCCACAATCATTTAGATTGAGGCGAGGGATTTTAAATTTCTTACACTATTTGTTTACATATCAAAGTTTTTTTATGTTTTCCACACAGCAACTATATTTTTCAAAATGGAGGTATAGAAGCTAAAGATGGATTGAATGTATTTTCATTCTTCAATACCCTTAATATTATTTTTAAAGGTACTGTCTTAACATTTAAGCACAAATGTAATACTTTGCTACTAAAGAAATACAAACTAATATATCAGAAGTCATCTCCATTTTTTCTCATTTACAATAATTTTTATCCTTCATGCAACTACAACTGTTTGGTGTGTAAAGAATGGGGCATTTGCATCCCATTTTATATGTATGGAAGCTAAGAGGAGGAATACTGCATAAGTTATCAAGGTTAAGTAATATTAGTTGACCTTGCCCAAGGGTTAGATAAATTTTACTTTCACTATGATTACTTTTTTCTTTAGACACAATGTTACTTACTAATTTATTTAAATTCTCTGGAGTGTTTCCTTATGAGTAAATTAACTCATTGAAGTTTGTGATTTTTGTAATTCCCTTCAAGTTCCCTTCTGTGTGTGTGTGTGTGTGTGTGTGTGTGTGTGTGTGTGTGTCTGTGTCTGTGTCTGTGTGTCTGTCTGTCTGTCTCTTTCACTTCCTTTGTCTTTCTCTTCCTCTTTCTCTTCCTCTGTCTCCTATCTGTGTTTATCTGTTTGTGTTTCTCTGTCTCTGTCTTCTCCCTGTCTGTCCGTCTGTCTCTCTAACTTAAAACTCAGTATCCAGACTTGCAATGTCAGCACTCAGGACGATACATTGTTAAAGGCTCACCTGTGCTCCTTGGCTATCAGGGAGAGAAATTCAGTCTCACAATATCTTATTTATCTAATTAAAGAAAAATCACTCACAATTTTAGGCTCATTGATCAAAATATGATTTTGCTTTCTGAACAGTCCAATTCTCAAACAAAACAAAATAGAAGAACAACAATACAAACAACAACAAAAAACTTTCAAAAATCAAAAAAAAAGATCTACTACCTCTTGCTTCCCATAGATTTTTCAGGTTTGGGCTCAGACTGTTTATGATAATTGCATATTCTCTATGATTTGAAACAAATATTATAATAACCATTATAGGAGATAATATTGTAGGTCTGAGTTTAATTCTTTACCATTTTCCCTGTTTCACAAAACAAAATGAGTCCTTGGAATTCTTCCTTCTTATGAAAACAATTGTCAACTAACAGAGATAAATCAGTTGTACCTATAAACAATAGAAAGATAATGTAACATTTCTTCTCATGTCCTTCCTTTTGTCTTTTTGAATATTTTTTCTTTTATGTAGCATATTTTAATTCAAAACTTGTCCAATTTTTCTTGTTACCAAAATAGAAATGTCTGAAAAACACATACAAATTATTTTAGATTTTATTTTGTGACTTAAAACATCCTTTTCTTACTTTTATAACATTTAAATTGTTAAATGGTGCTAAGATTTAGGTTTGGCTCTCAAAAAGAATTCATATCATAATGTTTTGCTAATCTAGTATATCAAATGATTATTTGGGGCTTATAAAAAGATCATTGGTTACATGATTTTCTATAGCTGTACATTTCATTTGGCTTATTTTACTTATTTAAAATAAGTCCATTAGTCTGTAATCCTAGCTACTCAGGAAGATGAGATATAAAGATTATGGTTCAAAGCCAGCCAGAGCAGGAAAGTTTATGAAACTCTTATCTCCAATAAATTACATCCCTCCCAAAACAAAGCCAAAATTGGAGCTGTGGATTAAGTAGTAGAGTATTCACTTCAAGCGCAGAGTTAGCACCCAGAACCTTCCTCGGTTCAAACCTCAGGACCAGCACCAAAATATATAAATAAATAATAAAAAAATAGAAGAAGCAAAAGGAAAAACAAAAGTCAGGTTTGCTTTACAGAAGTGTTAGTCTTTGATGCAGACCACACTACATTAATGCAACTAAGAATGATATGTATTTGCACAATAACTGATAATTATATTAATGAATATTCAAGTAATTACTTGTGACATCAAGTAATTCATTAGGTTAATTTTGTATTGGGTGTATAATGCCTACAATTTTTAATCATAAATAATGAAACAAAAACAAATCTTTATAGATCATTGTGAACATCATTATTTACAGTCTTATTTTTTCTTAAAATTGTCAGGTAAAATAAATGTTAACATTTTTATTTAAGCTAAAATAATTCTTTCTCATTTTTTCTGGTTCTAGTTTATAAGAACTACAAAAGAAATGGAAATGTGGCTAAAAGTAGTATAGCAATAATCTTGAGCAAAAAACTATAGGACAGAGTTCACGCCTTGTGTTCATGATCCAGTATTAGTGCACCCGCAGGCATACACACACACACACACACACACACACACACACACACACACACTACACACACATATACACACAGAGACAGAGACAAGTAAATGCTAGATTACTAGATACATTAGATTATTTGATATCTTAGAACTGAAGATGTAGTTTAGTGGTACTGAGAATTTCCTTATCACATAAATAGGCCCTGGCTTTAATTCCAGCACTGAAAATAAAAAGGAAATAAAAATGTACAAATATTTTTACCTTTCCTAGTTATTGTCTATATCATTTAATATAGTTCATTTATTATTATTATTATTGTATATTTTTTGTTGGTTGTGGAGATTGAACTCTGGGCCTGAGCACTGTCCCTCAGCTCTTTGGTTCAAGGCCAGCACTCTATCACTTCAGCTACAGCGCCACTTCCGGTTTTCTGATGGTTTATTTGAGTTATGATTTTCACAGACTTTCCTGCCCAGGCTGGCTTTGAACTGCCTTCCTCAGATCTCATCCTCCTGAGTAGCTAGGATTACAGGTGTGAACCACTGGCACTTGGCTAATTATTTTCCTAAAGCTTAATATGTTTTCCATGAAGCTATTGCTGACACTACAAAAATGTTTTTCAATTTCTAGTTACATTTTTTTTTCAGTTTGTGCCTGTACCAGAGCTTGAATTAGGGATCTCTTACTCTTACATGTCTTTCTTTGGCTCACAGCAGTCATAGTACTCCATCATTGAACCAAACCTCCAATGGGCCTCTCCAGATTTTTTTATTTTTTTCGTATGGAATTTCTTAAACTTTCTTGTTCTGGGTGGCTTGGAACTACCATTCTCATTTCATCCTCCTGAATTGCCTCCTGAGTTGTGCTCAGATCTACTTACTTTTTGAGTATAGCATTTTCCTTTCTTCTAATTCTTCCACATTTTGGTTTAAACTTATTCAAAATATTTCCCACAGTCATTAAAAATTATCAATCCATTTCACCTTAATGTATTCAGGAAAATGAGTTCAGAATTTTCATTTAAAATATATTGGCATATATTAAATTGCCATGCTAAATGGTTTGATCATAACATTTGCATATGAGCATTTACTGTACACTGACTATGTACCCCCTTCTATTACTCTTTCTATCATTCTTCATTTCTCTACATTTCCTTTTGCACTCCAAGAATGGCTGAGTTTTCAATTGCATGTAATATTTTTGAAGCTAAGGATCAAATTTTGTATATGTAGTTTCTCTCATCTGCAGAATATTGGACAAAAATTATTGTGATATTTCTCACTACAATTTTTATATCAATATCATAAAAGTAGGAATCCTTTGACAACTTGAATAGCCAAGAAAATATAAGCTTGTAATGTTATTTGTGATGCAAAATATATCTATATTAATGTAAAATACATTTGAAATGTAAAATATATCTTATTAAATCTAATTACTTTCTATCTAGCTTTAATTGATAATTGTTGTGAAAAAGCATCACTCATGAGCAATTGATGAGAGCAATAAAAATACTATAAATTTCAGTGTGAAACTCAGAAAACAATGCTTTGATTTATACTTTTTTGATAGATGCTCTTGAATTTTAGTACTGATCAATGATTTAACTTCTAAGGCTTGTTTGGAGGTAATCTGCATAGAAACTAGGACAAATGCTAATTATATATTATAAGCTTTTTCCCAGATCACATAATGGCTAGGGTTCACATGATTTTGTCCAATTGGATTTGCAAGCCTTAGTTCTGAAATTAGAGCTAATGAGCTCAGGAAAGAATAGAAGCATAGGTAGTGGCAGGAACTGGTACAATACGTGGCTCTGGCACAGTGCTGTCAAGGGATATGTGCCTGAGTTATGGCTGGAGTGATTACAACCAGTTTTTATCATTGTATAGAGTGTCGTTAGCATCCATGCCATTGCATGATTCCAGTAACATTGATCTTAGTACCACTTTTGTTCTTATCATATATCAAATCTAGTTCTGTATTCATTCCATAGGTTTTCTTATATCTAATAAATCTGATTGTCTAAAATGCAAATAGAATAATTAGGCATTCTTACTTTGCCAAGAACATGACGGTTTGTGCTGGGTTCTGTAGAAGTAGATGTTAATAGCACAAAATCACACTATCCAATGTTTTCAAAGTCATAAAAGAAATTAAATTGTCACTATAGCAAAGAAGACTTCTCTTTGTATCCTGAAAAGGAATATGACATGAAGAGTGAAATAACCAGCACATTCTTAGTAGAGTCAAAAAGCTGATAGTAATTCTGAATGTTGACCTCACAGAATCTGATCATGCTTGTTTCGATTGTACATTTAGATTATACATGATTTATTTATCTTCTGGGTATGCAATTAGCACAGTTCTTATTCCAATGGCAGCATTACTTGGATAATATTTTTTTGAGAACTAAAACCCTGTGTTTATTTATTTATTTATTTTTATTTTTGTTGGTCGGTCGTGGGGTTTGAACTCTGGGCCTGGGCGCTGTCCCTCAGCTCTTCAGCTCAAGGCGAGTGCTCTACCACTTGAGCTACAGCGCCACTTCTGGTTTTCTGGTGGTTTATTGGAGATAGGAGTCTCACAGTCTTTCCTGCCCGGGCTGGCTTTGAACCGCGATCCTCAGATCTCAGCCTCCTGAGTTGCTAGGATTACAGGCGTGAGCCACCAGCGCCCGGCACCCTGTGTTTATTTTTTAAAAGGTGTCTATAAGCAATATTTAGAGAGCAAGAGTATCCAAAATTATAAAACCCATTCTTATATTAGCAGTTGTAGAAGCTATGAGATTAAAAAAAATAAATGAGACACAATGAATAGGTTTGTGCATACATTCAATTAAGAATTATTGTTACATGAAGTTGTGAAATACTTAAGAGACCATGGTGGAAGAATCCAGGGCAAGACTCACAATATTCAGTGACTTTTTGGTTTCATCATGCATGCCTCATATTGTTAACATCTTCATTGAGAGCATATTTTCTATCCACCAAATGATAAATGACCCAAACAAATGTTAAACTGGAAACTTCATAAATTAACTGATATTTTAGACTGAATTTTATGTCTAGTAATTTTTATGTTTAGAATAGTTAGTAATTCCACATGTGTCTTTCCCATGCGACAGTTTTGTAAGTTGACCTCACAATGGTGTGGTTCAATGTTTTTGTTGGAAATAAATAAATGAGACATGATCAATAAATACATGCATAATAAACACATTAACTAAATATCATTTTTATAATTTTGTTCATACTTATTGTAAGGTCCACTCCTGGAGATGGCGAGCAGACTCCACCCTCCTCGCAGCAAACTCTCCACCCAGTACCTGCATTACCTAGGCAACTGACACCTGGAAGAGGTCACATCTGAATTTGATGTGGTCATACCTCTCTCAGCCCATACCCTAGATAAGGCCTAGCCCAGGTCCAGATGCTCTCTTTCCCACCTCTTTCCCAGCTCTTTCTCTTTCCAGCTCTTTCCTAGCTATCTCTTTCCCAGCTCTCTCTTTTCCAGTCTCTTTTCCAGCTCTGGCTCTTTCCCAGCTCTGGCTCTTTCCCAGCTCTCTGTCTTTCCCAGATCTTTCCCAGGCCTTTCCCAACTATGTGGAGGGCCAAGATGGTCTGGTGCCAGCCAGAACGATGAATAAACCTACCCCTTACCTGAATACCACGTGCGTGGTGCTGTTCTTACTCGGCTACCACTTTTTAAAAACCTAACACTTATCACTATTGATTTCTTCTAAATTCATCTTAAAACTGGAGAATTGATGTTACTTTATGACTTGCAAGTTTAGCAAATTGGCTAAGTATTGAGTTTTGATAGACCAATTCATAAATAAATGAGTGTAATGACATTTTATTAGATTTTTTAAAATTGCTATCACCTTTGACCTAGCAGCCTTTTTAGATAACCATTTTTTCAGCCCACCTACCCATTAAACATTCCAAATAGAGATATAATCCCTATGTTCATATACTAGAGAAGTGTGGTGATCAAGAAACCTTCATAATAGTTAAGAATCTGCTGTTCTCAACCCATCTTCCTCCTGTGGGTGTTAACAACCTCTTTGATAATGCATGGCTTATTCCTACAGATTGTTCTACCCAATGAACTAAAAATTTTGGAAATTTTGGTATTCCTGAAGGAAGATTTGGTGAAATAAACACTACTACTTCAAATGTGTCAATAGATTCAGGAGATAACACATGACACTGTCTCAAAGGTGGTATTGGAATGTGAAAATTGGATGTGGTATCTCAATGGGATGTTTCAAAAGGAAATCAATCAAATACAAAATCTTGTTCCTATAAATTATAGTTCAGCTCAGAAGATTTGAGCATCTGCAAATGTGTCAGTCAAAACTGTCAAAATTGTTCTCCTACTCTATGCTGAAGGAGCCATCCTTTTCTTTTGCTTTTCACTTGAGGCTTATTATAAGTAACGAAGCTCACATATTTCTGTCAAAGGGTGTGCCATGCCACTATCCCACCAGTCCTACAACTCATGTTAACATGCAGCTTCAAAAAAGGCTCCTGACAACAAGAGGAAGTACTAGTACCTTCCTATCAGAAGCTTGTATGTGAGTTTAACAGCTCAGAATAAAAGACATCCAGAAACAGAAATTTAGTAGACAGCTTAATTAAATAATTTTGAAGAAACAAATCCACATTCTAATCTAATGCATCTTTGCTTTTATTTATCATCAACTGGAGATAATTCCCATGCCCAGCTATCTGTACTCTAGTAACAATAACTTAATCTGGGTGCTGATGGCTCACACCTATAATCCTATCACTTTTGACCTACTCAGGAAGCTGAGATCTGAGGATCATCATGGTCAACCCAGCCTAGGCCAAAAAGTCCAGGAAACTCATATCTCCAATAAAAACCACTCAGAAAAAGCCAGAAGGTTCTGTGCCTCAAGTGATTTCCTTGAGGAAATAGAAGCTCAGGGACAGTGCCCAGGCCCTGAGTTCAAGCCCCAGGACTGGCAAAAAAAAAAAAAAAAAGACTCGAAAATCTGAATTGGCACTCATGCATTTTAAAAATCATCCATTTTTTAGAAATATCAAAATTATATCCTTAAATTAATATGTTATAGTAAAGGATTATTTTTACCTGACACAAGAAGTATCTTGCATGAACATCATGGTTCTTAAAAGAAAAATACAAAGAAAATTTTATGCCTACTTGCAATTTGTGTAATCATAATTACTCTAAGTTTACAGAATATTATTTAACTAAGAAAATAATATTGATTAAATGTTCAGTAAATAGGACTACATAAAACGAAGCTTAAACTTTCCACAAAAAAGCTCATTTAAAATATTTCCTAAAACGGGCATCAGTGGCTCATGCCTGTAACCCTAGCTACTCAGGAAGTTGTGATCTGAGCCAGCCCAGGCAGGAAAGTCAGTGAAATTCTTATCTCCAATAAATCACCAGAAAACGGAAGTGCCACTGTAGCTCAAGTGGTACAGCACTAGCCTTGTGCTGAAGAGCTGATGGACAGCATTCATGCCCAGAGTTCAAGTCCCATGACAGACAAAAAAAAAATCCTGATATCATATAGAGTGCATCATTGAAATCAGAAAATTTCCTGAATTTAAAACAAATGTTTTATAAATTCTTAGACTCAATACTTAAATTAGGAAAAGTGTTATATATTAAAACATTTCCAGTCAACTTTCACAAAAATTTTAGTATTGAAAGAATAAACATCATAATTCCACTCATAATCAATGATTTGTGTAGGAATTATTATTTGACTTTGAGTATATAAATACCTGTTAAACTTTGTGCAAAGAATGAATTGCAAGTTTACTCTTTAATTTCCCAGAAATTGATAAATTAGAGAGTATTAGATATTTTAGCATCCTTAAAGATTGGCAGATTATTATCACTTTACATTTCTTCTGAAGTTAATTCATTTTCATCTTTTATTATTGTTTTGAAATCTACACAAGGAATGTCTATTTTTGATATGGATGTTAGCAGTAGCCCATAATGAATATGATTAATTTACTATTGATTATCGATGTAGGCAGGGACCCACCTCACTTTCCATTGTTCCTACACTGTTTCCCACATGTACCATCCTGTCTTAAACTCATGGTTGCGGACGAGAGAGGGGAGTGGATACTTTTCAGAAGCTGCCTTTACTTTTGGAGTCACTCATAAACAAGTGTTTATAATAAAAAATTTCTAATACATATCTAATGTTATAGGTACAATTAAGATTTCAGATTTCCTGTGCTGCTTTGGCATTCTTTAGCTTTGTAGTCTCAAGGGTCTCGCTGAATTTTCTACCTCTTTCTAGTTACAATCCACATTTATTAGAGAATGCACTCCATTCTGCTTTATCATCTTTAAACCAGATCAGCTACACTCTATATTATCCATAAGCTAATATTTTACTTCCTTGGCAGACCATGAAATAATTCAAACCAGAGAATCCCATCCTCATATAGAAATACTGTTCATCACGTTCCCTTGTTACTGTTAAATGTCCTACTTCTTGCAGCTCTTGCTTGTTGATTATGTTCCAGCGTATCGTCTCCAGGTCTCAGCACAAAATATATTGCTAATCTTCTCCAGAATTTGAATGTATGGATTAATAACTCTCTGTTTTCCTCATCTTTCCAGTGTTAAATGTTTGTTCATTCTCAGATCTGTAGAAGCAAAACTTTCCTCCTTCACCAATGAGATGAAGAGAAATGTACTCAATAAGAAATGTACTCATTACCTTACTCATGTAACCATAAACCCTTCATATACAGTCTTTGCCATAAAATAATATAAAAAAATGAAAAAAAAGATTTCAGAAAAAATAAAATAAAATCAATTCTCAAATTCTGAACAAAAACAACAAATTCCAAGTAACAGTATTAAGATGCATACATAGATGTTTGTATAAGAACATTTTAAAAAATAATTAATTATATATATATGTCTATCACTGTTTTTTAGCAAAAGGTGATATTTTTGAGCTTCATGTTTATTATTTATTTATTTAGTCTTGGGGCTTGAACTCACGGCCTGGGTGCTGTCCCTGAGCTCTTTTGCTTAGAATACCACCTTATCACTTTGAAACATGTTCCCACTTCTAGTTTTTGAATTGTTAATTAGATATGAGTGTTATTGGGACTTTTATGTCAAGGCTAGCTTCTAACAGCAAACTTCAGATCTCAGCATCCTGAGCAGCTAGGATTACAGGCATAAGCCACCAATACCCTAGGGGCTACATATTTATAATATTTAAATACTTAAAGACTCAACAGTACCTTTGATGTCATATTTCAGTTTGCTCATTAGCTTTACATGTTTTTCTTTACCATTTGAAGTCCTGCCCCTACCTTTGTGAAGCTATGTTGAACTAGTTCATACCTGGTACTATGTAAATAAATATTATGATTCTCAGATTTTTACCATGATGGAAGCATTTTGCTTGATAAATGTTAAACTCTAACAACTCAGTACAAATTTAAAGAAATTCTAGTTATTTACCCAGGAAATGCATCTCTTCAGTTCTGAATTTTTATATATTAGCTAGATCTTCCCAGTGGATCTATTATTGAAAAAATAATGATGGCTGCAGTTCAGTACCCAGAAAGAGTAAACACACTACTAATGCACTTTTTGAATTTCTCATGTGTGTTTATCAAAAATGATAATGTGTAGGAGACTACTACATCCCAAAGTGCCACGAAAATGGGAATTATATTGGCTGGATTTTCAACTCCTTGAAAAAAAGGAGTTATGTTATGTTTATCTTTGTATTTTACATGTCTGTCAGAAGGCCTGTCACAGTGCAGCTTGGTAGAATTAAGCAACTAATTAATAGCATGTTTGGTTCCAAAGAAAATATTTGAGGTATCTTACAGGAAATAGATACAAGAACATAACAACTATCAGGAAGGTCCAGGCACATTTAGCGAGGGAATGAAAGTGGAAATGCCACTAGTACTCAACTGGAAATTGTAAGATCCTCAGAACTCACTTCCTTACACTTTTACCCTTGGGCATTACAGCATCAGGAACAAAGTGAGAGACAAGACTTTTTCTTTTTTTTTTTTTATTTTAATTTAATTTTATTTGTGAACATACTGTACAGAGGAGTTACAGTTACATGGGCAGGATAATGTGTACATTTCTTACCAAGCATTGCAGCCTCCTCCTTTGTTTACCCTTCACATCCCTTCCCAGCCTCCCCCCTCCCCCCCTAATCCCAATCCTTCTCCTTCCTCCCCCCCCCAGCCCCCCCCCTACACCAAGACTTTTTCTTATTTATAGGGCATCCTTCTGTAAAAGGCTTTCTGCATTTGCAAAAGTGCTTACAGGAGGTCAAATTTATAGAATCACTGTGATGCATTCTGTTTCTATTCTCTGTAGGTAAGGATAGCACAGACAGAATCTGTGCTTATAGGTTATTAATCATCACAGTTCATGCCCTATCCTTTAATCAAATATATTTTTCCTTTAAAAATAGTGCCTCTTCATTTATACATATCCGGAGTTTAGAACATGATTATTGTTCTTCAGTAGGCAAGCAAATTCTGGATGGAGGTACTGAATCATTTTCTAATACTGGGACTTCTTCAACATTAGGATTATCTTTGGAAACTACTTTTATTTCAAAATCCTTGAATTTAAATATATTTTAGTGTCAAATTTTATAGACTAGATACTAAGATATATCAATGTTGTTCATGAGATAACTCCTTAAAGAAAATTGAGGAATACATTTTAAAATTTGTTTTGTAATATTTTATTTTGAGATAGAACCACTGTGTTCCTAGAACATGCAGAATATTGAGACCAAAAAAGAAAACAAAAACAAAAACAAAAATGTCAGGTCTTATCCAGCTTAAAATTGTAATTGTGGAGTAATATAAATGGATTCCATATGTTTCACAAACTTACATACTAGTACATTTTTACATATCAGTACTTTTTTTATAAAAGATTAAAGAGTTTAAAAAACAAAGGATTATACAAGTGATAAATTTCAACTATTTTAAACACATATGTGAACACCTTTAAAACCAGTTTACAACAAAAAAATGTTCTTCCTTTTGCATGTAGGAGACAATGATTTTATGTGGACTTCTGTTATTTCTTCTTAAAATTTACTAAATAATAAAATTTAATTCTATTTTGTTCCTGGAGGTCAAATACTACAAAATTTTAATAAGAAAAAGGAATAAGTTCAAGTCTTCTATTGTACACTAGGGTAACTATAATTCTTTTATTCTTGAAACCCTTGAGTGTATATTTTAAGTATGCAGTAATGCGCAGGAATGAGCCTATAATCCTAGCTATTCAAGAAGCTGAGATCTGAGGATTTCAGTTCAAAGCCAGGTTAGAAGGAATGTCTGTGAGACTTATCTCCAATTAAGCACCAAAAACACTGGAAGTAGAGTTGTGACTCCAGGTACAGGGCTAGCCTTGAGCCAAAAGCTCAGGATAGTATCTAGGCCCTGAGTTCAAGCTCCAAAATCAGTAGTCATGGTATGAAATATGCACTTGGTTAAATATGAACCATGAAACCTGTAGACAAGAATGGGAGAGGCTAACCAGGGAAGACACTGAAATGGGTGACATTGTCAAAGGAATACTATACTCAAGACCTGACTTACATGATTGTAATGTCTCTATACAACTTCTTAATTAAAACAATACAACTATATTAAAAAGAACAATATGTGAAATCTTATTGAGTTTACACTCATCTATAGTGTGTTCACAGTAATATTTTTTTCACTTACTCACACAAATAAAAATAACAGCAACTTTCAACATCAATTTTAAAACTTTTCTATCATTTCTTCAGAGGATTGAACTGATTTCTTATGTTTGAGCTTCAACATTTAGAAATATTTGTTTAAATTTAAAGTTATTGTATTATTTGTATACTTATGAAATACTTTAAAATCATGAAGAATCTGTCAGGAAAGACATGTGTTCTCTCTAAATGATAGAGAGTGAATATTTTCTTTTCTGCTTTC
This sequence comes from Dipodomys spectabilis, assembly GCF_019054845.1. NCBI lineage: Eukaryota > Metazoa > Chordata > Mammalia > Rodentia > Heteromyidae > Dipodomys > Dipodomys spectabilis. The sequence goes on from NW_024870752.1 coordinate 3,575,471, forward strand.
ACCCTATGCATATTACAAAAAAAAAAGCCAACTAAAGACTTAAGGATCCAATTCAAATTCTGAAACTGTTTCTAGTTTAGTCATTGCTTGAGCTCCAATAGATTTGAACTTACATTATTTCATAACGTCATCTCTACAGTGCTTGCCCTTTTCAGCTATTACTTATTCTTTCCTCCTGAGTTGCTTTTGAATTAAATTGTAGAACTTAAAAAAATCCGCTAACAAACACAGTGAATTTCTAAACAACCTTTGAGTCAATAAAATAGCATGTCTCCAAGACTTCTAATTAATCACTATATAGTATTTTCCATTAATGGCACATGAGACAGTATTTAGTAAACATTTGTCTAAAGATGCCGTATCTGCCCAATAAATGTTGATTCAGATACTAACAGGTTTATGATCTATCCACAAGATATGATTTTTTATCTTCAGAGAACTAAACATTTTAAAACTTCATTTTATAGACTCGTCTCAAATTAATTATCAGAACATGCTATTGTGTTCATTTATTGACTACACTTCAAAATTATTCAATTTTTCTGGAAATCAAAACAATTCAATAAAAAGTAGATTGGGAAAATGTTAAAAAAGAAAGATATTCTTTCATTGTGATAATATAAATAATTCCAAAGGACATTCTGTGAAGTCTTAAATAAATCAAACACAAGATGTCATAATATCAGATGTTGAATTCTGATAGCTTATAACAACATCGTTATCTAGGCTGGATAAGGGTGTGATAGATTAATAATGAAGGGACATTAACCAAAGAGTAGAAAGTTTCAGTTAAACAGGAGAAATAAGTTATTAAAATATGTTGTACAATGTAGTAAGTGTAACTTAGTATGTTGCGAACTTAGAAAAGTAACTTTGACATATTCTCTTTACAGGAAAAAATGTGTAAGATGAAAGAGGTGTTAAATTATTTTCAGTTAATCTTGACACAACTTGTACATATATCAATACACAACTTCAGACCCCATAAATATAGATGATTTTCATTTATCAATTAAAAACAACTTTAAAAATTAAAACAATTCAGGCTGAATCTTTTGCTGCCCTCACCAGGACGCTCAAACACATTCAACTATAATTTACTAAAAGTTTTTGAGTAATTAATTTAAATATGCATATCTATAATTTATATGAATATAGATTTCAACTGGATATTGTCATTCATATTTAGTATCCATTCATTCATTTACTCATTCGTATGTTTAAGTTTAAATCAGGCACCAGAAACACAAAGGAAAACCCAGTGAAATTGCCAAAATGACTGATGTGAGAAATTTTTAAGATTATTGAATTGATTATTCATTAAAATGCTAATCTTTTTATGGATATACAATAAATCATGAATAGTGTAAATTAATGAATTTTCAACCACAGATGTACAGTTGATATGAAAGAATTTTTTACTTCAATAGAATAGAAATCACTCCATTTCTTCAATCAAGGCAGTGAAGTAGGTAGAAGTGGCCACAGGAAAGTGTGGGATCCTTCATTCTTCATGGCCATTCCAAATGCTAAAGAAATTATCCTTACTTATTCATTCTTACTCAAAGGCCCACTTGTCCAATTTTCTCTATTTTTGGATTTTCAAAATAATAATCACAGATAATTGCTAACCTAGTATACATGTCTTTTCTTGTAGAAACTCTACTGCTTGCCCTGTAACTTAATAATTACAATGTTAGCCTTATTATTGAAAAAGTCCTTCATTTTGCACTATTAGTTCTATAATTATATTGAAGTAAACTGCAGTTTTCTATGATGATAAGGAAGGTTCAATAACACAGATCAATGGAATCATAAGTATTTTTCACCTGCTTTTCTGGATGGAGTTTCAGATGACATGTATCTCTCTACTGACCAATGATACACAGATGAATAATACAACTATTCCTTAAATATGATTATAAATTTTCCTTAATAAACACATCTTACAAGTTTTAAAATGTATATACAGTTTAACTACCTATATAAATATAGACATACTACTAGATCATAGCTATATGTACTAAATTACTGAAAGTTCTTAATTCACAAATGTAGATTCTGAAATCAGATCACTAATGAAGAAAAGAAATAACATGAAACCTAATTCAACAAACATTTAAAGTTCTACTGAAAATGAGTGCTGAATTTCTTTAAGGACAAATACTCAGCATCAGGTATAATATACTAGTAACTGCTACTAAGGCAAAATCTGAGTTACATTTGTAAATCTACCATAAATGCATATTTGAAATGTCACTTCTATATCACTGTACCTTTGTGTATGCATGCATTGTATTAGTATATATTTATGTGCATACAAGTACAGAGGTTATGGCTATACTCTCATATAGCACATGGTAAATTATAATATACATTAAATATTTAATTAGAGAAGAACGTATTTTCTGAAAACGTTGCATATTGTTATTGAATACATAATTTTTGCTTAATTCAATGCTCAACTATCCATAACAGACCTGTTAATATCTCATCCAACGTTCCTTGATATTAGTTTAATTTCATCAAAATGATACTATTTTTATTTATTTAAGCCTATTTTCAAGCATGAATCTATCTATCAGCCATAAATTAGGCTAATGGCATGTTTTGGGATTGATTAAACAATTGCTCAGATTTTAGTTATTATTACACATATACATGAATTAATAATTTTATTTCTTATCATAAATTAAAACTTCTCAGTCATTATAAATTGTCATGACAATATTTGATGTTATTAACCAGACTCCAATATTCAAATGTTAAGCATGATGAGGATGAGGATGACAAAGAAACAAATCATTGTTTATCTGTCTTTAATATTCACTATAGAAGTGCTGTCACCTTAACAGCACTGGACATAGATATTTAATTAAGTATCTTCATGTCACATTGTCTTCTTAGGGTAGCCCAGCATTTACTTGTATCCTGCCAAACTATATAGTAATGGTCTTCCCAGGAAAGTTAGAGTTTTGAACATTTTATTTATTTATCTATCTATCTACTTATTTATTTATTTTTTGTCCGGGCTTGAACTCTGGTCCTGGGCACTGTCCCTCAGCTCTTCAGCTCCAGGTTAGTACTCTACCACTTGAGCCACAGTGCCACTTCTAGCCTTTTCTGTTTATGTGGTGCTGAGGAATCGAACCCAGGGACTCATGCATGTGAGGCAAGTACTCTACCACTGAGCCACCTTCCTAAAGCTTCTGAAAATTTTCTTAACTCATTTTTATGAGGATTACATAGGGTATTTATTACTTCATTGTTACAGGAAAAATGGAAATAAGAAAAAAACAGTTGCATATTCATTTTATTCTGAAAGATCTTCATATAGTTCTAGAAATTTTAATTCATTTGTTGCTTGCTACAAAAAGGCACAGCATTTAATTATTTATGTTGTTTTCAAGAAATATCTCAAGCTGGCATCAAGTGTTTTTTCTTTCTTGCTATTGTTTCTAACATATTTATAAGGTGATTTTTTTTTTTGTTGCTTTGTATGTTCCCCCCTTCCCCCGCCCCACGGTATAACCCCTGTTTTCACTGTATTTGATGTTGCTTTAATTTGGGGAGGGGAAGGGATAAAAACAATTTGTTTAAATAGGGATACAGGTGGGCCCATTTCAGCTCTGAAATGTACAAGATGCTATGTCCAACAACGAACTTTACAACTTCAGCTGGGGGCGGAGGGGAGGGGGCTGGAGGCGGTGGGGGCGGAGGCAAGGTGGGGCGAGGGAAGGGAGGGCAGGGATGGTAAGGGAAACAAAGGAGGAGGCAACAATGCTTAATAAGGCATGTACTCATTACCTTGCTCATGTAATTGTAACCCCTCTGTACAGTATTGTCCCAATAAAAAAACTTACTAATAAAAAGAAGACAAAAAAGAAACACCAGATATTGCTGGAGAAGAAACCTAGGTTTTGATGTATTGTAGATAAATGCTAGACTATTGAGGGGTATGTGTAGTATATAATGTCTCATATACTAGAGCCTTCTAAACTGATGAAATGCTGTTCCTAATGTAAGTGTATTCAGAAAAAGTGACATATTTTTAGTCCGTCAGTTATTAAATTTCTTCACCCTGTGTCTGAGGTGAAAGTAAACGTCATGCTTCTTTCCATAAATAATTCTCAAGAATGATAACATACTAATGAAGATGTTATATAACAAACCAATGAACTGAGATATGATTATTGCAGAAATATGGTTTATAAAGTGTATTTGTCTCTGGTTTATTCAGATCACAATACTCAATATATTTTATGTGTATTATATATTATTTATATTATATACATACATACATGCATGCATGTACAATACATACACATGCCACATTGCTTAGTCTCACATTTTAATACTACATCTTTTTTTTAACATCCAATTATAATACAATGCTTGTTGGCCCAATTCACTGGACATCATCTGGGTTTTCTTATAATAGAGCAAACTAAATGAGATGCAGTAAATGACACTAATTAAGTCAACCACTCAAGCAAGGAGCTCAGGGTACTGTCAAACTCTGTTCAATCAATGCTATATTAAGTTGCCATATGTGCTTATTTCTATAGCCAATGCTAAGTACATGTATCACTTATGTTTAGAAATTTTATCCTGGATGTTAGATCTACATAAATATAAAGAATCACCATTCTTATCATACTTTAAATAGGAGCAATAAATGTTGCCTACACTAAACCATGCAACAAATTATCATGGTACTCTTGGCATTGTTAACACTTCATTAAGGTTCCAATGAGGAGAAGATATCTAATTTAATTTTGGTACTTAGCACTGTAATATGGGAATATAGTGAAAGTATTCATTATAAGAAGAGCTAACTTTTCATAATTCCTTTTTCTATAGCTCTACATGTCTTCAAACTTCATTTTCATCTTCATAAATAAGATTGAATCTGATTATTTAAGAAAAGCTAAAAGTGGTTTACTTGTAAGTCAAATTATTAATATTATGTTTTAAAAAATATCAAGTATCTGCTAAATGGTTTACACTGGAGTTCAGGCTCACTTTTTGGTGGCTCAACTTATGTATTTATATTAAAATAATGAAATAGACATAACAAAAAGCTAAATTAGTAATAGATGAAGCTTTTCCTCTTCCTTTTGAATAGATCGGTACCTTTCATCAGCAGTACCAGTCTAACATGGAAGATTACACTGAGCTTATATTCAGATGACTTTTTGTCATAATGTTAAATCTTTGCAACTCTTGAACAGAAGCCAGAAAATGAAGTCACATATTTACATATATACATTGTATGTAAAATGTCATACAGGTTACCATTCATAGATTATGCAGGTTTGTAGCACATTGGAAGTCACAAATCAGTAGTGTGTGTGTGTGTGTGTGTGTGTGTGTGTGTGTTCATAGATATGAATGTGGCAAAAATTTCAAGATGCATTAAAGCATTGTTAGGGACAAAGTAAGCTATAGAAAGTCAATAATACAGATGGGGCAAAAAAGAACATGACTCATGTTCAAAGACTGATACGGATTGAGAGTGATAATGGGAATTGTGGTGATAGAAGGCTTTGAAGACTGGTATAAGAATCAATATGAACTACTGGCTGTTCAAATTTAGGAGTAACATGATGTGACTGAGACATTAAAAGGAAGATTTAGCCCCCTTAAACAATGGACTACCACGAGTTTTAGAGGTTAAGAGACAAGTAAAGCAGCTCTAAAGTAAGCAGTGGATATATGATGTTTATGTAAGTATGATTGGTAATAGCAAAAGTAAGAGATCAGTAAGGATTCTGGCAATATGAAAATACATCCAACTGATATTAGGAATGATAAGTTCAAATCACAAAATCAAAGCCAGACTTTATCCATCATGTTTTATTTTGTGGGAAAGAACAACATGCATGATCAATTTTGCAAATACTGATGTTATAATGACAAAAAAGATTTGTTGGAGCTCATTTTGATAAGCATCATCTTATATGGTCCTCTCCACAAAATGATGTTTATCGAAATGAACTCCAAGAAATGGAAGCAAGAGGTTTCCTTTAAAAAAAAACTGTATTGTTTGCAGTCCTTTCTGTTTTCTTTACCCCACCCCCCCTTTGGTTTATTTCCCGTTTTCATTGTTTTTGATTTGGTACCCCTTGTCTTGTACATAAGTTTATCTGATTTGAGGAAGGGAAGGAGAATCACAGAAATGGTAGGACAAAGTTAGTGATACTCACTAGACACTATGTTGTAAATGAACTTTACCATTTGGAGAAGAGGGAAGTCAGGGGGAAGTATGAGAAAATGAGGGGAGGGAGTAACACTGTTCAAAAAGAAACAAACTTATTACCATGTTTATATAATGGGAATGCCTCTGGAAGTAACCTTTACAATAAGATTTTTTTTTTTTTCCTTCTGGTCATAGGGCTTGAATTCCAGGCCTGGGCGCTGTCCCTGAGCTTTTCAGCTTAAGGCTAGCACTTGAATCACAGTGCCTCTTCTGGTTTTCTGGTGGTTAATTGGAGATAAGAGTCTCACTGGAAACCATGGGACCTATGTTTCTTTGGGCTTGGCTTACTTCACTTAATCCCTTATTTGCAATATCTAGTATATGTATGAGTCAAGCAGAAGAGGTCAGATAATGTGATGTTAGGAAAATGAAACCTTAGATATGTATTTAAATGTTTTTTTTTTCTTTCATGCATTTGTTTCTAACTCAGTTATAACATTATCTCTTTGTTGCTTTGTATGTCCCTCCCCCACAGTATAACCCCTGCTTTCGCTATATTTGATGTCGGTATAATTTGTGGAGGGGAAGGGGAAAAACAAGTCGTTTAAATAAGGATACAGGTGGACCCGTTGCAACAATGAGAAGTACAAGTTGTCATGTCGAAAACGAACTTTACAACTTTGGTGCGGGGTGGGGGTGGGGGGGGTAGGGGGGGCAAGGATTGGGTGGGGGAGCTGGGGGGAGGCTGGGTAGGGATGTGAAGGGTAAACAAAGGAGGAGGCTGCAATGCTTGATAAGAAATGTACTCATTATCTTGCCCATGTAATTGTAACCCCTCTGTACAGTATGTTCACAATAAAAAAATAAAAAATAAAAAAAAAGTCTCACTGGACTTTCCTGCCTGGGCTGGCTTTGACTCAAGATCCTCAGATCTCAGCCTCCAGAATAGCTAGGATTACAATGAGCCACCAGCACCCAGCTTACATTAAAAGAAAATGACAAGCAAAAAAAATAAAGATTAATTATCTATACATATTTCGGTGTATTACATTTATGTTGTAATTCAATAGTATAACTCTACATATGGAAATAGTCATGGCTACTAATTAAAAAATAAATGAAATGACGAAAACCAAACATATTAATTGATCCTTTTTTTTTTGTTGTCTGTCATGGGGCTTGAACTCTGGGCCTGGGTGCTGTCTCTCAGATCTTCAGCTCAAGGATAGCAATCTACCACATCAGCCACAGCACCACTTCTGGTTTTCTGATGGTTTATTGGAGATAAGACTCTCACAGAGTTTCCTGCCCGGGCTGGCTTTGAACCATGATCCTCAGAGCTCAGCTTCCTGAGCAGCTGGGATTGCAGGCATGAGCCACTGGCTCCCGGCTTAATTGATCATTTTAAAGGGTCATTTTCTATTTTGGGAAACCATTCCTTCCCTTGGTTAGGAAAAGATTTCCTTAAGTAATAAAGTGGTGTATCTAATAATAAACTCTTAGAACATAACTTCATTCCCTACCTCAAAGTTATTTTTTTATTGTACACCTGGTTCAATAAATCCTGAGTAAGTTGGACTCTACAGAACCTGCATTGATGGGAAAAAAGATCCAAGAAGAAAGAAGTAAAAGTTAAAAATCCACCCACAAATAGGTATATAAATCATAGGTCAAAAAGTTATCATTGATTATAGAGTAAAAAGCAGAATCTTGACGCAGGTGGACCAAGGTAAATCCTGGTTTAAGCCTGATACAATAATCTACATGAGAAAATAATAAGGGCATATATTTTTCTACAAATTACTACTATTGGATATAGCCAAGTGTTTTTGGACTACAGGATCTAATGGTTCTCTTTTGAAGCTTAGGTGAATGCATATTTGCTCTGAGAAAAATAAAACATAGTGCTAATTGTTTTGCTAAGTATATTTGAAAAACTGAGTGATACATTTTATATTCCTCATATTCAAAAGTTCTTAGAATTCATGAAGGAAATCACAATAAGTATGAAACTATACATGGCAATTTGCCAGATACTACATGCGCAAATCACCCAAACAAATTTCATAGCAAATTATTATTCTGTGAGATGCACTATTTTTCAGTCCTCTAAGGGAATACAAAAATACAAAGAGTTATTTCAGGATGTGGATCTCATAAAAGAGTATACAAAAAAGTTAATACTTATACATCAATGCAATGATAAGCTAAGATAATAAAGATGACATCTGACAGGAAGATTCTAGGAAATGATTTCTCTTATTTCAAAGATGCACTTGGATCCAAAGTTACCAAGTATATGTCATTGTATCACCTTCTGAATTTTAGTGCCCGCTCACATGCCTATCATGACTAACACTACTATAAAAAAATTCCAAAATCTTAAAATGGATTCATTTATTTTTCTCTGAAACATCCCTTCTCTATTTTTCTACATATGTGAATTGAATTTTTAGTTGATTATCTCTTACATTACAAATATTAAAAATAACTTGTTGATGTACATATTATTTATATCAAGTCAACTGCCAAATTCTTTTTTAATTCCATCATCAGGTTATCTGCTATCTGTTATCTATTCTCCAATGGATCTACAAGTTTTTAGAATCTAATCTTTAAATCTCTGCTTCATATCACAGTCTGAGTTATCTTCATGAAAGTAAGTAAAATTCTGTCATTTTCCTTAACTGAAACATTCCATAATGTCTCATTATCTGCAAAATACTATTCAAGTCCTTTAAAAATAGCTCTCAATTACTCCTTCCCAAATTACTTTTTCCAATTTCATCACTTGACTCCAAATTACCTTCATCATCACTTGTATCACTGCTCACTGAAATTCATGTCAATCACAGTCTTCTACCGATCTTCCTCCCCTACTCCCATCCAATTCTTATTTTGCCATCCACTGCGACCTTTTTTTTAAATGATGATCATGGACAAAATACTCGAAAATTGGTCTTTGCCTCATATGTTGAAAAGGGAAATAATGGATTTTTTTATTTTTTATATTTTTGCCAGTCGAAGGTCCTGAACACTGGGCCTGGCTGGGTGTTATCCTTCAACTCTTCAACTCAAGGCTACAGAGCTCTACCACTTGAGCCGCAGCACCACTTCTGGCTTTTTCTGCTTATGTGGTATTGAACTCAGAGCCTCATACATGCAAGGCAAGTACTCTACCATGGAGCAACCTTCCCAGCGGATTTTTGTTGTGTTTGAAACTAGATCCTATTTTGTAGCTCAGTGTGTGTCAAAAATCTTGATCTTTACCTCAAAATTTAGATCCTTTTACTTCAGCCTCCCAAGAGAAAAAATTACACATCTGACTTAAAATAATTATTAATGTTTTTGTATGTAATGCTGTGGAACAGATTCAGGACATATGCAAGTTAGAATACTTAGGGTTTTGAAAGCAACTATATACAATAACCATATTGGAGATGTATATGTATGGGAAAATACTCAATAAGTACATTTTAAACTAATTTTGAATTCGATTTAAACATACATGCAATGGACGAATGGGTCAAGAGAATGTTGTATACACAATGGAATTCTACTCATCCACTGTAAAGAATAATATAGCATTCAAAAAGAAATCCAAAGATTTGAAAAACATTATATTAAGTGGATTATGTCAGACCCAGAAAAGCATGCCTTGCATGGTTTCTATCATTCGTGGTAGCTAGAATGTGCCTATAAATCTATAAGAAAATACACTGGGTGGTAAGCAAGAGGTTACAAATGAATTTAGTAAAGTAAAGTAGATTTGGTGGAGAGTGAAAATAGTATAATTTTTTAAAAAGACTAAGTCAAAGCCCAATAGAATAAATACCAAGAAACTGGTCATTGCAAGAGGTGAGGGTGAGGCCAAGGGGAAAGTGGTAGTAGAATGTAGGGGGAAGGGGAGAAAATGCAGACATGAATGCATTGTACCAAAACAGATTTGAGAAATATAGGATAGGGGTAGGATGAAGGGCTGGTGGTGAAAATGTTGAAGCTGTGCCACAGATCAAGATTCATTGTACACATAAACTGCATTATTAAATGGTAAACAATTAATATAGAACCTAAAATTTAGGTAAATAAGGGAAAAGGTGGGTTGTGAGGAGTGGGTGAGAATGTTGAAAGGGGTGACACTGATCAAGATGCATTGTATTCATCATTAGTGTCGGTGGATGTAGTTCCCTTGTACAACTGCTTAAGGACAATGAAAATATTTTAAAAATGAAATAAAATATACAAGCAGAAAAATGCACAAGATATGACTACAGAGTATGAGGAACATGAATCTGTTGACATAATGGTGCAGAACATTTCTAGAAGCCTACCCTCAGTACTATCTCACCAATAATAACCATTAACCCAGGTTCTATAACCATTCATGCTGATATACTATATATATATACATAATATATGCATGATAGTTTGTTATAGATATAGATGATAGAAATTTATAGACACAGGTGTGATAAATATAGATAGAATAGAAAAATATGATATAGAATTGAGAGATAAATGAAGATGTAGTTAGTTCTCACAATGTCCAATGTAATTGTGATGTATTTATTTTTCTAAATGCATAGTTTATCCTTTTATAAAATGGTTATGCCAGAACATATTGCTCATTCTAATAATGAGAAGTGTTTATGAGAATTATAATACCTGGATAACTTTCATAAAAACTTTCTACATATTGTACAAAGCAATACTACTCAATTAGCTCTGCAAAACACACACACACACACACACACACACACACACACACACACACACACACACACTATGACAAAATTGTTTGATGAAAGATTTTGTATAGTTGACATTTGGCCAGTTGGCCCAGTGCTTACCAACATCAGCTTTCTTTCCCACTTTCCCATAAACACCACAGCAGAGTATGAGTTGTTTCACATTTCTATCCACACTTGACATTCTTGACATTGTTATCCTGTGCATTTTGATGAAGACTCAGTAGTGTCTATTTTAGATTTTCACTTGCTTTTCCTAGCTGACTAAGGAAGTTGGATTTGGTTTCAAATCTGTAATTGCCCCCAAACACATCCTCTTCAGCATTATGGGCCTTTCCCATATCCCTGCTATATCTTGGTTGACATTATATTATTTATTTAAAATATTTTGTTATATATTCTAAAATATATAGATTTATGGGCCACACATGTCTTTTCTCATTGTATGGATAACATTCTCAGTTTCTCACTACAAATCTGGGTGAAAAGATATTCTTTCTTCTCATTAACCTAATAAAATTTGTCATTTTTATTGTAGTGATTTTTTGGAAAAGATTCCACAATCTCTAGTTGCACATAATTATTAAGGTATTCTTACCTATTGTCTTGTAGAAACTCCTTTTTATAGCTTATATGTAAATCTGTAATCCATCTAAATTCCTTTTTGTTAATGTGGTGAAATCAAAATTCACACTAAGAGAAAAATTTATAGCCAGCTGGCACAGTTTTGTTAATCAAAGATACATTTTTTTTCCTCACTGTACCTCTGCATTTTCTTTTCTTTTCTTAAGACATTACATTGTAAGTTTAAAAATAGTTTTAAACACAGCAGTTTGTTCAAGTAGTGGACATTTTTTTTAAATCAAGTTTGGAAACTATATATCAAATAATGTAAGAGCTTAGGTCTAAGTCAAGAGAAGTAAATGGTCGATATTTATTTAGGAAACCACTTATTTCAATTTTGCAGAGAACCATGATACTTCTACCTATTTTCTCCGTTCCTGAGAGGGTAGGTGCACAACATAAACTCAGTTTATCCTCAAATAGAGCCCTCATTAACAGATAGGGCTAGCCCTGAACTGTAATTCAACCTAAGAGACAGAGAGGCTGGTCACCTAGCTTGGTTTTTTATTTCTGATTATTGTGAAATAATATGGTTGTGCAGTAATCTTTTTCTTAATGTATCTGTGTGTGTGTGTGTGTGTGTGTGTCTGTCTGTCTGTCTGTCTGTGTGTATGTGTTTGTGTTACAACAGATTAAAACTATGGATGAAGTACCCAAACTTTTATTTATTGTTTCAATTTTGAGACAGGGTGTAGCTACATTTTTTGCCCACCCTGGCCTTGAATCTGTGATCCTCCTACTTCTGCCTTCCAAATAGCTGGGAGTAAAAATGCAAGAAAATTCCCAAGTTTGAGGTATTTCTTAGGTCTGAATCAAAGATATACTGTACGGGGCTGGGAAGGTGGCTCAGTGGTAGAGCGCTTGCCTTGCATGCTTGAGGCCCTGGGTTCGATTCCCCAGCACCACATAAGCAAAAAGAAAAAAGCCGGAAGTGGCGCTGTGGCTCAGGTGGTAGAGCGCTAGCCTTGAGCTGAAGAGCTGAGGGACAGCGCCCAGACCCAGAGTTTAGGCCCACTACCGGACCCAAAAACAAAAACAAAAAAAAACAAACAAAAAAAAAAAGAAAAACAAAGATATACTCTAAAGTAAACGCATAAAGTAAACACATAAAGTAAATGCATGACAACATAAAAAAAGAGGTAGAGAAAATAGACAAAAATAAATAAGGGGGGAGGAGAAGGGTATAGTGAGAATAAGTGGGAAGGTTGCTTATATGTATGTGTGAGATCTCATAGTGAAACTCTTGAAAATTTACCATGTGGAAAGAATAAATAAATAAGAATTTTGACCATGTAATTGTAATCCCTCTGTACAGTATTTTCACAATAAAAAAGGAAGAATTTTAAAACAGGTTCTCTCAGAAGTGTGTGTAGGAATAGAAGGCAGGGTGGGAGGCAACAGAGAAGGGGAACACTGGTGAATACTGTGTGGCCAAAATATGTACTGTGTGCAGAAATGGCACATGGGATCGTTGAGTTGTGAGGGGATGAGTCTGGTCAAGGAATTCTGAATGTATAGAGAGATATGTCAAATGCAACCTCTTGACACAAATAAAAAATGTGTGCTTTTTATGGGCTTATTAGGGTCCAGCCAGATGAACTAACAATGTGGGAGCTTGTCACTCTATTCATAGCAAGAAAACTGAAACAGAAAAAATGAAATACAAGAAAAGAACATCTGAGAATGGAGGAGTGGATTCAAAAGGCAAAAAAGTATCCATAATAAATGAAGAATAGGCACAAAAGAGAAGTTGTTTGAAGTAACCATGATGAAGAATTATCTAAAAGATAATAGTACATAGAAAATCACAAAGAAAGCTTAGGGAACATGGATTATTGTCAATAAATTAAAATGTATAAATTATGTATATAATATATGGATTGAAGTAAGCCAAGGCCAAATATAAACGCTTAAAATAAGTTATAAAAATAAGCTATATGTCAAGCGCTGGTTGCTCATGCCTGTAATCCTAGTTACTCAGGAGGCTGCGATCTGAGGATCATGGTTCAAAGCCAGCCCGGGCAGGAAAGTCTGTGAGACTCTTATCTCTAGAAAACCAGAAGTACACTGTGGCTCAAGTGGTAGAGAGCTTGCCTTTAGCTGAAGAGCTGAGGGACAGTGCCCAGTCCCAGAGTTCAAGCCCCATGATTGAAAAAAAATAATTATTTTTATTTGGTTTATTAGATATATGTTGATATACTATGGGGAAATAAAAATATACACCTAAAATTTTAATTAGTATTGTAAATATTACCACTTTTGTATCGACCAAAGGTTTTAACAAGTATGTCAAAATATATATCTCGAATGTTGTAGCAGACTTTTTCTTTAAATCGTGATAGGTTTATTTGAACAACTGAACTGTATAGTGAGAAGGTCTTCCAAGTTTTTGTTCATAGTCAGGTGTACAAATTCTACCATTCTCAAAGTTCCTAGGGTCCAGACCACTAAAAGAATCCCAGGAGAAAGCCCTCAGCCACAGTGGAAAGCTACTGAAGAAAATGTTTATGGAGCATGGGGATACTTTTCTCTGAGTGGCTATAGTTAAAGGAATGTATCTTTTCCAAGAATGGTGAAGAGAAGATAATAGGATTAAAAGCTTGCCACATAAAAGGAAATTTCAAAAGAAAAATCAATACCCAATATCTATACACAATCCTATACAAGCCTTTCCTTTATCTTGCTAGGATCCCCTTCACCTATGCCAATTCCATACCCAGACAAAGCAAATTATAAACTAATGTGTCATAGATTTGAACAAATCTATAACTTTACTATGATTAAATTTTAATTAAATTCATGTGTTGACTCTAGTTAAATTTAGTTACATTCAAGTATTGGAAATAACAGTTTAAAAATTCTTTGTGAAAATGAATTTAAAAAATCCTCCAGAACCATGGATCTTTCATAAGGTAGTGACTGTTCCATTTTGTTTTATTTTAGTGAGAAGGAGAAACATCACAACGAAAGTCCGAGCTCATTTGCTGCAGAGTCAAAGACAAAGGGTCTATTTCAAAGGCTTCATATCTCAAGATTTCTTAGAGAAGGGGGAAAAAGAAAGCTTCAGATCTTATTTTCAAGAAATTGTATTATGTTAATTACAGTCATTAATGATGATGATGTAAAAAACAGCATCTCACACTTTGGCAGAGCTGAAAGGAATGAATCAAAGGTCTATCATTTACTGATTTGTACTTAGAGCATGTTACATTCTAGATTAACCATAATATCATGCTTTAGATGGCTGTAAAATCATCTCTATTATTGATGGCTAAAAAATTCTATACCTTTTATTTTACTTTCTGAGGAAAAAGAAATCCCTTTCTTAATCTTTAATGCAGTATGTAGGTCTACCTTATTTTATGAAAGGGCAGTACTGTATATTTAAAATATATACTCTTTAATACTTAGGGAAGGGTTTTACAATTGGTTGAACTTCAATTTAAGGATGCTCTCAGCTTTCACATGGGACGAGGTGAAGGTTTCCTCCAGAGTGTTAACTCTTCCTGTTTGATCGTATTTCTCCTCAGCCATTTAGTTGGCTTCAGGTTCAAGGGTAAAATTAGAAAATGACAGATGCCCCTCCAGACCTGGTCAGCAAATGCTGTGTGACAAAGTCCACTTCCATCTACTTTTTTCACTTAACCTGCCAATTCCATTGGAAGATTTCTGGAGAGGATGCTCACAGATGGGGTCTATCTTTTTATTTTGTTCTTTACAAAATGTGGATAATTCTTCACAGAATTTTTGGTAGGGCTTATTATATGGACATATTGATATAAAGAAAATGTCATACAAAATGTTTTATAGTGAGAAGACACAGAATTTCATTATTTGTGCTGTTGATGTCTATGGTAATCACAGAGGCTGTGCCTGAAGAAAGCCATGAAGGAAAGTATCAAAAGACAAGATGCCAGCCTGTTTTACTCTCTCAGTCATATGGTTAATGAATTTACACAGGATGCTTGACTTATTGAAAGGTAGAGAGGAAAAATGGAAGGGAGTAATCATATCCTTCATGATTATAAGAAAATGAAAGTTAGCGGAAATCTATCAGGAGAGGGTGATAAAGTTTCCAGTAGTAATATTATATTCCTCCTTGATTACACTCCACAAACTTCCTTCTGTTCTCCAAACTCCACTCCTCCAATGAGGAAATTAAGTCTTCGATGTCTGTTAAAAACAGATTGTGAACTAAGATGCATGTTTTTCAGGGAATTGAATCATTCTTCCTTTAATTATATCTAGAACTCTGCAGTGTGGCTATATTGGTAAGTTACTCAATAAGTGGCCTGTAAGTTATTCAGTATTTGTGCACTAAAGTGGTTTATATAAAATTACATCATATACCTATTCCAAAATTATTCTATTACTTATTATTTAGGTATCTACAAATATTTTTGGGGTATTGTAATTAGCAATGAGATGAGATTTTTTTCTTTTTTTGAGATTTTTATACATTTATATTTTGACTTGTTATCATAAAGATTATGCACAGAGAAGTTGTTATTTCATATGTCAGATAATGAGTGCTATCTTGTAGTCTTTTCCTCCTACCTCTGCCTACAAATTGTATAGTTCATTTTCAACATTATGTCTGCTGAGTACCATTGCTAGATTTGTTCAACCTTAAGAAGCAATTTGTAGATGAAGGTAGACCATTTTTACTAAGAAATATATTGCTCACTAAGCAAATATTCTAATTTTCTCCCAATTTTAAAATATGTTACAGTTATGCTCACATGGCTTTCTAGTCTCATTTGGACTCTGGACTTATTTTATCTCTCTGTGTCTATCAATTCTACTAAGCACAATGTATTCTTAAAGAAAGCTCCTTACCAGTTTGCGTTTTCCATGATGATGATGTCTATTCTATTTTCCCTCTCTGGAAATTGGCCTCTTCCCCAATCCATATGGCAAACTCATACTTACATTAAAAAATCAGCTCAAATTTATATGCTTCCCTGAAGCTTTTTGTGAAGATCCTCATTTTGCTTTCATAGTACTTGGTTTATACCTCCACTCACCATATTTTATTTACAACAATTTGTTCACACCTGCCTCTCATTTTATTGTGGGCTCTCTGAGGGAGGGTGTCATATTTTATTCAGCTTTTTCTCTTCAACATCAAGCATAGAACCTGGCACATGGTTCACATCAATAAATACTGACTATTGTACAAGAATGGAAATTGCCCTGTTTCTTTCTAAAATGAAGGTTTAGCACCAGAGCTCAGCTTAACCAAGGAGGAATATCTAAAAATAGAGCTGTTTCACATGCGTATTATTTTGTTCTATGTCCTTTTGACTTTCAAGTATAGCTATTTATTGTTTCTTATTAGACATTTTAGCTCTTTAATATTGATATGTTATCTTATTCAAGCAATAAATCTGTAGAAAATTAATATTATATATAGAAAAAGAGACCTGCATAGATGCACATTTGTATGCTGGTGTTCACTTAGTTCTTTAATTTTGATGCTTTTCAGAACTTTTCAATGACATTTAGACTGCAAAATTTATATTCCTTAAGAAATAAGTAAGGAATGATAAATAATTTCCTTATTCTTAATTCATAAAATAATCTTTTACATTCATAAAATAGCTAGCATGGTTTATGATAAGTCACTTTTCTATGAATTCATTATTGTCACATTTTTTTATTTTGTATAACCTTCTATGGAACATAAACATCTGGTCAAATTGTTATGTATGTAATTATTAACATTTATTGCAGTCTAAAAGAAATTATTGCATATCAAAGCAGACGCTTGAATAATGAAATCTAAATTTAAAACACTTTCCTTTGGCTTATCTTGTAGCACAAAAACATACTTTTCATGAATAAAATATTACAAGGAAATGAAATTGTTAAGGAATAGCGTTCCATCTTTTGCTTTCATTCAAAAAATTTCCTGTATTTTTAGTGGGAACCATAATCTCCACTGATGATAAAAGTCTTACTTTTATTTTGAAACCAAGAAAAGTATGCCCAGATAGCTTTCTAAAATTTACTATCAAAATTAAGATAGTTTGAAAAGTAGTGCTAAGTATTGGTTTGTATTATAGTTCTGATTTTCAGTTATAAAAGTTTTGACCTTGAATAATTCTCTTAACTTCCAAAGATATCTTATTTTATTATATACACTGAGTCAATGCATATGAGCATCATTAGAATTTTGTTGCATAGTGAGGTAAGAGCAGAACCTGATATGTCTGCAAGGGAAGTAAAGAGGACATAAAGAGTAATAGGAAGGTTCTAGCTTAAGGAATTTAAGTTAAAGTTTATTTAGATCCTAATATTACTACAATAATAATTTGTTATTAATTATCATTTTCTTTATTCCATGATTAGATCTATAGCAACCCAGTATTCATACTAATGTGTTTTAGTGCTGTGTGTGGTTGTACTATATTATGGCTTAGCTTGTTCTGATTAGTTATGGTAAATAGAGTTGCAGTAAATTTAGTCCATGGGTTAAAAATTAGAATAATACATGAATTTTTGGTAACTTAAAATATTAATAAATGCTTAGTTTTTGGTTTTGGTTTTGGTTGTTGTTCCATTTCTGGGTCTTGAAACCAAGGTCTAGGCACTGTTTCTGTTCCTGAGCTTTTTTGCTCAAAGCTAGCATTTTCCCACTTGAACCACAGTTCCACTTTTTGCTTTTTGCTGGTTAGTTTGAGAAGAGTCTTAAAGGCTTTCCTGCTGAGACTAGCTTTGAACCATGATCCTCAGATCTCAGCCCACTGAGTAGTTAGGATTACAAATGTGAGCCACCCATGTCCAGTGAAAATCTTTTGCTCACTTTTTAATACACGTATTCAGATAAGCAAATAACAGATTCAGATATGATTAGATAGTATAATAAAGACTTTGTTGGTTTATTAGGTGGTTGATTTTTAAATTTGATACCAAAACATTTTTGTTCAAGAAACATTTTGTAAGTTGAAAATAGACATATATATTTAAATGATTAGCATGATGCCTTTATAAAGAGAAAAATATGAATAAATGTACAGGAATTCTTGGAGCAACTGAAACAATACATAAATAATTTGCAGCCTTGTAGCCACAGAATTGATGCCTGTCACTCAATCAATTTACCCTGAGAGTCAGGGAAGAAACCATTCAGAGGTGCCTGAGGTACATGTTGATAATCTTTCTATAACACACAAAGAGGCATTTACCTTTCAAAAACACTGCCAAGGGCTCATAAACATAGACATTCCTTAGGGAACCATTGCTGCTTTAAAAGACTGTTGAGCCAGAAGAAAACTGCAGTTTTTAGGACTCTAATTTATAATATTGTCACTTTGTTCATGAAACAGTGTTTATTTCTGTTTTCATGCAGACATAGCCTTTGATATAAACTATGAAACTAATAGAATTGGATGGGAGCTATGATTCCTAATTCATAACCAGCTATCTCTTCTATTTTTTAAAGGAGTAATTTGGAACCCTGTTGTTTAAACTATAAGGAGAGACATAAAAGTTGTGGGAGTTCTTTGGGAGTAAATGATAGGATTCAACAGACAAAGTAAAATGATTACTGGCAGATTTTCAGTGAGCTAAAACTTCACCCAAAAATATAGGCCAGAGAAACCCACTTTTATATTAGTGAATTTATTTTATTTTAAAAAAAATTTAAAGTAAGTATTTTATTGTGAAAATACTGTACAGAGGGGTTACAATTACATGGACAAGGTAAAGAGCACATTTCTTATCAAGCATTGTTGCCTCTTTGTTTTCTCTTCCCATCCCTTCCCATCTCCCCCCCAGGACCTACAAAAATAAGAATAAAATAAGACTAAAAAAAATATCAACATATTTCAATGTAGAATTTTAAATGCTTATAGAGCTCAGTATGTGAACTAGATACTCAGATATAAAAGCTTTTTAGGTATTATTATGAGCTGGAGAGTATGAATGAGTTAATATGGTCAAACTATTTTATGTTCAAATGTAGCTTGGAACAATGAAGTTAGTTGAAACTGATTTGGGGAAAGGGAGGGATATAAGAGAGAGTGGGAGCAGGTATAATTCTGATTGAGGTACATTATACACACACGTGTTAAAATAAAATGAAGCCTCATGCAATTAGTTTATATTAACAAAAACATATAAAAAGATGAAAATGCTTTTATACAACCATTCTTCATTGATAAATGAGAGAAAAATGAAGAAAAATAACAAAATATTTATAACTCAATAAAATGATATACAGTGTAACAAATTTGTTGAATATAGAATGTTTTATATATAATACACATGTATATATACATATGTATAATCTTTCAAAGGTCTTATGGAAGGCTTGGCTAGTCAGTAAGCAAAGATGATAAACTACTTTCATGCAGAACACTTAGAAAGCTGAGTCATGATGAATAGTTTGCCAACCATGTAGAAGGAAGACATATATATTAAGCAAACAAAATATGCAATGATATTCAAGGAAAATTAGAGGCTGGGAGGAATACTCTAAAGAGAAGTACCTAGAGGAAAAGAAATAAAACAAGAAGAAAGCAAAGGTCAGACTATGAAAACATTTTATAAAATGCTAATAATATGAGATTTTTAAAAATCTGACAATGGGAATTAGAAATGGCTGAACTTTTTTGAAAAGTCAGTGGATTTAGAAATATATTATGAAAGACAAGAAAGCCAGGAAGAAAGGCCTTTGTATGACATCACAATATCACCAATAGCATTCCTTCCCATATGTCTAGCAAAATGAAAAATTGAAATATATAAACATGAAAAGTTAGAAGAATAGGGAAATAAAGAAATATGATCACAACATTCTGT
This sequence comes from Dipodomys spectabilis, assembly GCF_019054845.1. Taxonomy (NCBI): domain Eukaryota; kingdom Metazoa; phylum Chordata; class Mammalia; order Rodentia; family Heteromyidae; genus Dipodomys; species Dipodomys spectabilis. Next base: position 3,595,853 of record NW_024870752.1, read on the forward strand.
TTATTTTAAATATTTTTGCCTATCTAAACCAATATGTATGCAGTAACTATCATATCACAAGGTAATTAAGATAAAACATATGGAGCACACAGATGTCTTAAATACAAATAGGAAAATCAGCACTTTGAAGAAGATGGATAAATTAAATAAGCAAAGATATTTAGTGCATTGAACTGAGAGACAAAGGTCATTTAGTGAGCTGTTGTCTGAGCAATCTATCTGGCATATCTAACCAAAGATATTAATTAGGATTCCTGTTTTTTAGAATCCAATTGAAGAAAATGTAATAAATATATTTTAACATTAATTTTCACATTCAAGTTTAGCAAGTCTAAGGGAAAGATGAAAATTTTGCTTCCATATTTCATATATCAGACAGGGCCTTGCATGTAGAATATAAAGAAATCCTAAAACAACAAGAAAAAGAAACATTCCAATTTTGTAAGAAATAGAAAAAAAAAGGTGAACAAGTTTTAATAAAAGTAGCATATTCATGTAGGCAATTACAGAGGTAAAGGTGCTTATTTTCATTATTTACTAGAGAAATGAAAATTAAAGCCATGCAGGTATAAGTCTACATAGTCATCTAATCAACTACAGTACTAATAGGAGTTGATGATGTATACAACCTAGCCAGTTTTATGGAGGTAGGTACACTCATCAAACACTTATAAAACTCGTGTCATGTGGACTGTAGAGGACTGCATTTAACTACATTGTTTAACTACACTGTATAACAAAGTTTTAATTACTTTAGGAGATAGTGAGAGGGAGATGTACTGACAGGTGGTGATGGATGAGAATATGATTACTTTGTAAGAAAATACCATAATGAAACTTCTGATTTGCACAATAGAAACATTTTGAAAATTAAAATATATCTCTTAAAATTGTAACAATGAAATGTACAAGACACTATGCCCTTAAACAAACTTTACAACTTGCTGGGGGAGGGAGGAGTTGGGGAGGTGGAGAGGTAACGGATGGTAGGAGAAAAACAAAGGAGGGAGTAACAATGCTCCACAGGAAATGTACTCATTACCTTACTGATGTAACTGTAATCCCTCTGTACATTATCTATACAATAAAAATATATATTTAATAAAAAAAGAACAGTGCTAGACCACTTGAAAAAAATAGATCAAAAGATTGAAACAGCCTGAATCATGTTAAGATTTTTTATTACTTAATTGTATGATTGTCTCTTCTCCCCATCTCTAACTTGATTTCTTACTTCTATTTTTGTTTCTTCCCTCTCTCCCTCCCTCCCTTCCTCCTTTCCTCCCTCCCTCTTTCCCTTCCTTCCTTCCTTCTTTCCTCTTCCATTACTTTCTTTCTTTTCTACTTCTTTCCTTTTTTCACATTTATTTCTCTATCAAGACACCAATGGTTGCTGGGTGGGGGTGGCTTATGTCTGTAATCCTAGCTACTCAGGAGGCTGAGATCTGAGGATCTTGTCAAAGCCAGCCAAGTCAGGAAAGTCCTTGAGACTCTTATGTCCAATAACCCATCAGAAAACTGGAAGTGGAGCTGTGGTTCAAAAGGTAGAACACTTTCCTTGACCTGAAGAGCTCAGGTACTACTCCCAGGCCCAGAGTTCAAGCCCCACAACTGACAAAACAAAACAAGAAACACCAATAGTTTAAATCATCCTTTTATTTTGACCTCAGGATGATTTACAATCCGAAGAAGGATATAAATAGCAACTTTTTTTCATGTGTTAAAACTTGAAGGAAACAACCACAAGTCTTTTACTATAATCCTACTTTTAGGGAGATTGCTTTCAGGAAATTTTACACTTAGAAACTGAAGCCTTATCACTGTGATTCCTAATATACATAGAAACATGTCAGATATTGGTTCTCTCTCAATTTGGAATGAAAGGTACTCACTGCTCTATTCCTATATTTAATTCTGTATAGCCTGTGTATTGGACAATGAATTACTCCTAATTTTCTCCCTAAATGCCTCCCCTATACTTATATATACATAACTCTTTCTTATTTACAAATCATTTAATTTTAAGCTAGAAGGTAAATCATTAAAAACTATACTGGCCTGTGCCTTTTATACCATATATATTTTAGACCCAATGGATACATATAAGCTTTGATTAGTATGATGTGATTTTAGAAAGAGAATATAGGTCTAGTTGTTTTCCTTCTTGCCTATGTAGTGGTCAAAATCAATCAATCAAACAAACAAAAACCAAAAACACCCAAAGCTCCTCAGATCCTTCATTGATTCACCTGCAGCACTGTTTATGAGTATTAAGAAAGTGCTTACAACAAAGCCAGGAATATAGTCAGCATTTGCTAAATGATGGTTATCATGCTTATTCTTAATAAATAAATATTATATATATTTTTCTCTCAAACAAGAATTTTAAGTATAATGACAGCTACATTCTTAATTAGCTTTGGAAATCTAAGCATCTTCATTTTTTAAGTTCAACAGAGGTAAATACTAAAGCTGCTGGAGTTTTTATATTTCAACAGCTATATAATTTCCTATTCAGGTCTTCTGGAAACAGATGGACTTTTAGAATTAGAAACAAAGTTCAAACTCTTGCACACAATTTCCAATAGTATAATGATGTGGGTAGAAATTTCTTTTTCTGTAATTCATGTAAATAACAAAATTAACAAATAGTTCTTCAATTGATATTTGTATTTTGAGGTAATTAATATTTTTAAATATTTTATTGTAAATATACTGTCCAGAGAGGTTTCAGTTACATGAGTAAGGTAATCAGTGCATTGAGCATTGTTACCCCCTCCTTTGTTTATCCCCCACTATCCCTTTCTTCCTCAACTCCCCAACTCCTCCCTCTCCTCCCCGAAGTTTGCTTTCAACATAGTGTCTGGTACATCTAATTGTTACAATGGGTTAACCTGTTTCCTTGTTTCAGCATTTTGTTATTTTCCTTTCCCTTCTCAAATTAGAAAAATGTGTATACAAGATGCAGGGCACCTTAATCAAATATAATGAAAACAGGTTATACGATGAGGGAAGAACATATAAAAGAAACAAAAAAAAATCACCCAAAGGATCACAAAAAAGACCATACTAAAGCTACCAGCACAACTATGTTTATCACGGAATTCATCACCTTAGAAGAAATTGGACAAACTTGCTATTTCTTTTATCTTTAATCTATAGAGAAAACAAAAAAAGAACCATTGTCTTTTTCTTGGGGGGGGGGGCAGTCGTGGGCATGAACTCTGGGCCTGGGTGCTGTCCCTGAGCTTTTCAGCTCAAGGCTAGTGCTCTACCACTTGAGCCACAGCACCACTTCCAGCATTTTTTCTTTTTGCTTATGTGGTGCTGAGGAATCAAACCCAGGGCCTCAGACATGCAAGGCAAGCGCTCTACCACTGAGCCACCTTCCCAGGCCAACCACTGTCTTTTTTTTTTTTTTTAATTATGAAAATACTGTACAGAGGAGTTACAATTACATGAACAAGATAATGAGTACATTTCTTATCAAGCATTGTAGCCTCCTCCTTTGTTTCCCCTTCCCATCCCTTCCCATCCTCCCCCCCTCCACCCAATTCTCCCCCCCCCAAAGTTGTAAAGTTCATTTTCGACATAACGACTTGTACATCTCATTGCTGCAATGGGTCCACCTGAATCCTTATTTAAACGATTTGTTTTTACCCTTCCCCTCCACAAATTATACCGACATCAAATACAGTGAAAGCAAGGGTTATACGGTGGGGGAGGGACATACAAAGCAACAAAGAAATAATCTTATAAATGTGTTAGAAACAATCCCATGAAAGAAAAAAATATTTGAATACATTTCTTAGGGTTCATTTCCCTAACATCACCTTACCTGAACTTTTCTGCTTGACTCAGACATATACTAAATATTGCAAATAAGGGAAACCATGGGACCTATGTTTCTTTGGGCCTGGCTTACTTCACTTAATATAATGTTTTCCAAGCCATTCCATTTCCTAACAAATGGGGCAATGTCATTCTTTCTAATGGAGGCATAGAATTCCATTGTGTATATATACCACATTTTTTTGATCCATTCATCTACTGAGGGGCATCTGGGTTGGTTCCATATCTTAGCTATAGTAAATAATGCTGCAATAAACATAGTTGTGCTGGTAGCTTTAGTGTGTTCTTGTTTGTAAACATTTGGGTAAATGCCCAAAAGTGGGATTGCTGGGTCATAGGGGATCTCTATGTGGAGTCTTTTGAGGAACCTCCATACTGCTTTCCAAAGTGGTTGAACAAGTTTACACTCTCACCAACAATGCAGCAAGGTTCCTTTCTGTCCACATCCCCTGCAGCATCTGTTGTTATTAGAGTTCTTGATTTTAGCCATTCTAACTGGAGTGAGGTGGTATCTCAATGCTGTTTTGATTTGCATTTCTTTTATGGCTAGGGAGGTTGAGCATTTCTTCATGTGTCTATTGGCCTCCTTCTTTTCTCTTCAGAGAAGTTTCTCTTTAAGTCTTTAGCCCACTTATTTATTGGGCAGTTGTTTCTTTGAAGATTTGTTGTTGGGGATTTAATTTTTTGAGTTCCAAGTATATTTAGATATGATACCCTTGACCGTTGTATGGCTAGTTAAGATCTTCTTCCAATCCGTGGGCTTTCTATTGATCTTGCTAGCTATGTCCTTTGCCATGCAGAAGCTCTGAACCATTGTCTTTTCTTTCTGACATATTTAACATGGCACACCAAGTCACATTGGGTGAAAGGCAGAAATAGCTAGCTAAGTCTAGCAGTTTACACAACATAAATCAATGTGCTAGGAATAACAGGGGTTGATTATGGAAACTGATTCATTCAGAAAATCCTGATGTAATTCACAATGGCAGGGAGAAATGGATTAATCGCATATCTTTTTAATTTTATTAGATGAGGCATTGTATTAAAATATTATCCAGGCTATTTCACATTATATAACTCTTTTGCATTTATGATGTTACAATGTAAACTTAATTATATAAAACACCACAGTTATAATTACTTGATAAATGATGGGCACAATGATTCTTAAATATCTTTTCTAAGAATATAATGGTTTGTTATGTGTTTCTTAAAAATATAGTCTGATGGACATAGCTTATGGTACTTTGACAACCAATGTTTCCTCTTTTCAAGGCACTGTAAGTAGTTCTTGCTGAATAGTAGTCTTTGCTGGAAACAGAGACATCGTCCCAAATATTCAAACCCTCCAAAACCCATGCAGTTCATTTTGCTCTCTATTTCCTCCTAGAAATATAACTCATAAAATAGAAAGAAATTGCTGGACATTTTAAGTAGTTTGGTATTCTTATTAAAACTGCTATACAGGAATCTTTCAAATACATGCACATGTGTGGGTGCACACACTTTCGATGATTTCCTTAAAATGTCAAAATAAATGGAGCACTGATCTAAGCTAATCAAGAGGCTGAGATCTAAGGATCGCCCTTTGTAGACATCCCTTTGCAGGAAAGTTTGTGAGAATCTTATCTCCAGATAGCCATCCAAAAGCTGTATGTGGAGGTGGACCTCAAATGGTGGAGTGCCAGGCTTGAGGTAAAAAGCTAAGGGATGTACCCAGGCTCTGAGTTCAAGTTCTAGAACCATTATATACACAACAAAAAAGGCACAATAAATTTGACAGTTTATTACTTTTTTATTTTGGATGCATAATCATTTCCACCATCCAATTATCAACGCTCTTCACAGTAATCTATATTAATATTTAGTGGATAATATAAAAATAAAAATAATCTACCAATTCTCATAAAGTATCTATCCAAATAAAACATACTGTGTGTCCTAGAATCCCAGATTTGCTTCAATACAGGCAGACATGCACTTGTCTTCCTCTTCCTACCTAATGTCACCTATCTAAGAATAACCTCAAGATTATATAATCACTCACATAAAAATATTGTTTCCATTTCAGGAAAACAATCTAAGTCTCTTATATATCTTCCACCAGTCCTGTTTGTTCTCTATCAATTGCAAAAAAAATTACTGCTGACATTTTAATTCCAAAACAAAAATCTGTTCATGTACTTTTCTGCTTAAATCCATTTGATAAACTTTCTCTCACTTGTCCTTCCCAAATAGATAAAATGTAACAAGTCACTTTTATGAGAGTGAGTGTATGGTTACTCAGTTCTTTCCAACTGTAGTTTATGATCTAATACTCATGTTAGAGGCCATGTACTGTGTAGTTAAGTGACAGAGATCAAACAGACTAGAACTAGAGTAGACTAGATGAGAACTAGAACTTTTAAGATACACAAGAAGGAACATGCAGGTCAGATGAACAATGTTCTTATCATCTCCAGATTATAGACTTTTAGGTTAATAGATGAGACATTGGTTGTTTTTCAGAGGAACAAAAAAGCAAAGATACCTCATACTATTAGTCCAAGCAAAACTCGACTCATCTAGATGCAAAGAAAAGGAAAAGAGGATAAAACCTTGTAGTCATCTGCAATCCATATAGATTACCAACAGGAGAGACTCATTGGAGTAAATATATGGTTCCTCAGACACCTATCATCCCAGCTACCTGGATGCTGCAGGAAGGAAGATTATGTGTCACCACTATTCCCAAAACAAAACACAAGAACATCTCCAAAGAAGTAACTAAATTTATGTATATATAAAGTATTCATATATATTATATATATACATATATATATATATATATATATATATATTTTTTAGTCAGTGTGGGGCTTGAACTCTGGGCCTGGGCACTGTCCCTGAGCTCTTCAGCTCAAGGCTAGCGCTCTACCACTGGAACCACAGCGCCACTTCTTGTTTTCTGAGTGGTTTATTAGAGATAAGAGTCTCATGGACTTTTCTGCTCGGGATAGCTTAGAACTGCGATCCTCAGATCTCAGCCTCTGGAGTAGCTAGGATTACAGGCATGAGCTACTAGCCTCAACCTTCAAATATTCTTTTATGAACCTTTAGTGGCACTGAATGCAATTTTCTTAGAGTGAACAGTGGAACTCATTTCATCTGTGCACAAATAAGTTGATAAGTATCTGCTTTTAAAAGTTTCTTCATTACCTTACTCATGTAACTGTGACCCCTCTGTACAGAATCTTTATAATAAAATAAACTTTAAAACACTGAATAGCAAAAAAAAGTTTCTTGTGCAAATCAAATGATTTAACCTATGTGTAATAGTTAAATTGCTAGAAAAAAAATAAGACCTAATCGAAGTGGAACAACAGCATCCTTCACGGTAAGATATTGATCACAAAGGAAGTGTAGCTATTAGCTGGAAAACATGACATTAGTTGTTCCAGAGTTTAATGAAGACAGGGAAATGCCTTTTTAGTGCGCAACAATGAAAGGTGGTTGTGTTCAGTCTGAGCTGATGTTGAAAACCATGTACAGAGGAATATGCAGTCTCTGACCCTGCTAAGTCAGAGACATGAAGAGATTCCGGCTTTGTTCCGCTTCTTACCTTTCCATTGCCAGCTTACAGCTTCCCATTGCCTGAACTTCACTTAAAAGAGTGAACAGAACCTGCCAGCTTTAACTTTCAGGAAGATTCCTGCAATAACCCAAAACAAAGTAAAGACTGCCAAGGAGCCGATTTTAGAACAACCATGTTCAAAATAGAGGATAAAGAGTTAAGGAAAATGAGTGTGTATTATATTAATATAACAAGTATTAGGCTTACGACGGTGTCTCAGTGGTGGAGTGCTTGCCTTGCATGCATGAAGCCCTGGATTCGATTCCTCAGAACCACATAAGCAGAAAAAAGCCGGCAGTAGTGCTGTGGCTCAAGTGGTAGAGCCCTAGCCTTGAGCTGAAGGGCTGAGGTACAGCGCCTAGACCCAGAGTTCAGGCCCATGACCGACATACATACATACATACATACATACATTCATACATATATATATGTCAAGTATTACATTATATAAGCTAGTTGTACAACATGCTGCATTTTGATATTTATGACTTGTACTTTGGTTAAATTGACCCCATTTATGATACCCATTCTTAACTAAGCTCCATTCTCCCTCTTATTTTTAACAGTATATGCATACACAATGAGCAGACTGAGAAAGAAGTCAGAAGAACAATGCCATTCATAATAACCACAAAAAATCCTTAGGAATAAAGTGAACTGAGGAGGTGAATTTCTTCTAAAATATAAACTACAAAGCATTGAAAAAGGAAATTGAGGGACGTCACAAGATGGAATGACCTCTATTCATGAAATGGAAGAATTAATGGTGTGAAAATGGCTCTACTACCAAAAGCAATCTATAGATTCAATGCAATTCCCATCACAATCTCAGTGAAATTTTTCACAGAAATAGAAAAAATCCAAATATTTAATTGAAAGAATAGAAGACCTTGAAATATCAAAACAATAAAAAATTGAAAAAGACTAATGCTAGATGTGTTATAATAACCACAATAGAAACAAAGTCAATGACTGCCACAAATATACAGATATAATGTAATACAATATATTGAAATACAATAATAAATCCAGAAATAAATCCATACAGCTACTGCCATCTGAGTTTTGGGAAAGGAACACAAATCATTTGTTGAATAAAAGGAAGTCTCTTTAACAGCTTTCTTTACACAATACTAAAGTATTCTAATCCACTTTTTACATGTAAACTTCTATAGATTATATTGCATTTTATGAACTAGCATATCCCCAGGAACTAACCCACATCTCTTCCAAATATAGTGCCCCAACAAATAGTTTGTCATTCTCTGAAATGCCTCTAGCACTGACCATATTCAAACTGATAGCAACAACTTTTAGCTCAATGAATGTTTCTTTTCCCGTATACTTCTGATTCTAACTTATATCTTACTTAAAAGTGCTTATATTTTCACTTATTAGATACTTATATGGAAATACCCTCTTCTTTCAACATACTTTTGCAGTCCGTCTATTCAAGTGAACTCATTCTGTTCAAGTATCAAACACAGCTACCTAGCATACGTGTATGTGTCTGTCTGCTTTCTTTTTTCCTTTTTTAATACTAGATATTAAATTCATTAGGAAGCTTTTCTAAACAAATGCTCTACTATGTAAGCCGGGTCCTCTTTTTGTCTTTTCTTTTATTTATTTAGTATTCCAGATAAAATCTTACACTAAATTACCCCAGACTGGCTTTGGCCTTTGATTATCTACTTCTGTCTCCCTATGTAGCTGGGATTATAGGTATGCACTATCATGCCCAGACAGGACCATATTCTTCAGTGGATATACCATCTTCTCTCATAGATTATCCCTTTGAACTTGTTTTCATTTATTTGGTGACAATTTTTTGTCTTATATGAAATTCCCATATTTCTCAGGTGTAATTGCTTATATCAAAACTTTGTGTAAATCATATTCATCCATTTTCTACCAATCTCAACCTTATGTAAATTTGAAAATCACCTAGAGATTAAAGAAAATCTGAATAGTCCTGTTTCTATTAAATAAAATAAGTCAATAATTTTCATTCTAAAACACTACTATTGAATTCTACTATATAGTTAGAGACAATAATTATATCAGCTCTATATACATTTTCAAAATGTAGAGGCAGATAGAATATGTGCTAACTCACTCTAGGAAGCCACTATCCCCAATTAACGATACTAATACCTCTGGCCTGTTATTAAGCAAAACCATGTCATCATAGGAAAAAAAATTCCTGACCAGAATCTGCCAATGTACAAAAAAATTGCAAGCTGTAGTCAAGTGAGATTTATCCAAAGCATTTGAATCTCATTTAATATTTGAAAATCATAAAATAAAAATGGCATAATGCAAAAGTTAAAGAAGAAAACCAATCACAAACTTGTATTAGGAAATACAAACAGCATTTGACTAAGTGACCACACATTAATGATATAAATTCTTCTTACTACAAGAACACATGGTAATTGCTTAACTTGAGTAAATTCAAGTAAGAGAAATGAATATGTAGGTCTGTTGTAGAGATGTTGCTTAATATGAAGAAGATCCAAGATTTAAGCCTTGGAACTCCTCTTTCCAAAAAGTATCTACTTAAACCTACAACTAAGACACGTAGATATGAAAATCTACAAGGTTTTCCCCCCACTAAGATCACTATGAACATAAACACTCTTTCTGCATCCCAGCAAAATCAAAATTGCTAGCTAATGTAATGACAAGAAAACAGAATGACTAAATCAATACACACTTAAGGAAGAAGTACAATTTACTTTGCTCACAAAATAGCACGCAATAGCACACTTGCCTGTTTACCAAATTATCAAAGGATAGATTTAAAAGTATTTTGTGGACAAATAAGCAATTGACAGAATTTTCCAGAAAATGAATATGTAAAAGTCAATCATTTTCTTAGAAATGAACCATTGGATTTTGAGATTCAAAATAAGATAACATACATTGGCCTTTATATATTTCATTCATATTTCTAAATGAAATATTTATAAATTAGTATAACATATGCTTAAGATATACACTTGCTGAATTACAAGATATTTGTATATATTTAATTATATAAAATTATAATATAATTTAATTAATATTTAATATCAACAATAAGTAAACAAGTAGCCTATTAGGACCTTCATAGAATGCTCATCAAAGAACACAAGATATGCCAACTAAGCATATGAAAATATGTGGCCATATATTATTAAGAAATGGAAAGCAGAACTACAACTTGTACCACTATATACCTTTTAGAATACTAACATCTAGTATACTAACAGTATTGAATACTAGGGAGCCTCTGGGATGATAGGAAATTTCATTCATTGTTGATGAAAATGCAAAATGCTGTAGGCCACATTGGAATAAATTTGGCAGGTTTCTTTATATAAAACTAAATTTTTTTCTTACCATATGGTTCAGTAATTGCATCCCTTGTTATTTATCAGTAGGGAATGAGAATTTATACTGACAGAAAAACAGTATAGGGATGGTTATAACAATGTTATTCATAATTTAAAATGTTTGAAAGGAAGATGTTCTTCCATAGATAAGTGTAAACAACCAGTATAAAACATCTAGACAATTAGTGTTAATACTAAAAAGACTTATTAAATGATATATATGAGGGAACACGTGTACATGGTTATAAGTAAAGAAAGCATGTCTAAAAATGATCAATGCAATATGATTCTAATTGTATTTTCTGCTGGAAAAATGCAAACCATAGTACATTACTATAATCAGTGGCTATTGATGCTACATGATGGAAATAGGTGGAGATATTTAGAATACTGAATTTCTATGTATAATACCATAATGATAAATATAGGTCAAGTATATGTATCCAGATCCACAGAATGCATAGAACCAAGGGTAAACTCTAATATAAACAAGACGTTGGATGATAATGATGTGTCAATGAGTAAGTTCAGCAATTGTAACAAACGTAGCACTCTACATACGCTATTGATAATGGCGAGAGAGGTGACTGCACTTATACAGGAAAAAGGGAAGATATGAGTTATCTTCTTACTTTCCTATCATATTTGATGTAAACTTTAAAATGCTATTAAAGGATATTTGAAAGCCGGGTGCCAGTTGCTCACACCTGTAATACTAGCTACTCAGGTGGCTGTGAGATCTGAGGATCACCGTTCAAAGCAACCTGGAAAGGAAAGTCTGTGAGACTCTTATCTTTAACAAACCACAAGAAAACCAGAAGTAGCGCTGTGGCTCAAGTGATAGAGCTCTAGCCCAAGCCCAGAGTTCAAGTCCCAGGACCGACAAAAAAAAAAAAGGATATTTGAACAAAATATCTCTGAGGATTTCAGAAATCTCTCAGCATTAATAATATCTATATCAATTGTTTCAAAACCTCTAGGAAAAGCCAAAGCATCAATAATGAAAACTGGGAACCCATGAATCATGATTGAGGATATTTTCCAAGTAGTATCAATATCAAACTTGAAAGTCATTATACTAAATAGTGAATTCTTTAAAAATCATGGGTTATTTTGCAGTGGCTCCGATATTTATAACCACTCCTAAAAATCAGTAGCTCCCTCAACAATGTTATGCAAATAAATTTCAGAACGTGCGCATCTACTTAATATAGAATTTATAGCCTCATTTTAGAATAAAATTAAAAAGAAGGGAGCACGCTAACATCATTAATTTGAACTCTTTTCAATTCTCTTTTAGAACCAGATAAATGTGGATGTTTTAAAAATTATACTCAACCATTCAGGCTACCAACTGATTACATGCACTGATTAAGCTTAGGAAAATTCTCAAACAGTCCTCTAGGAAAATAAATCTAAGTGAGCTGTTGCAGCTTTATTAATATCAGATATTAAGAATTTCATTCAAATGACTTATACATTATTTATTGTGCAGAGTTGACTGGTTTTAAGAAAATATGATGCTCATATATTTTATATTTATTATGATCTGTATCAAAGTTGACCACATTCAGTTTTTCCAGAAAATTGACAAAAGTAATCCTCAGAGATGTTTCATGACACACTTTCCCTGTCAGCTGAGTATTTCAATAAACACTTACTATAGGAAAAAAATCCCATAACTCAGTTCTCTCTGTTGCCTCTGAAAATTCATCTAAGGTCTATCTATATAAAATATACAGGAAAAAAGCAAGTAAGGGAAACAATATGTAGTTATTTTGTCCATGACAGCTAGAAAAATGCACTCACAGTAGAGACCTGGGCAATATTGGAAAAAGCAAAAGGAAAGACAATGATATTTCTTTCTTTGACTAGAGAGCTTCCAGGTGTAGAGAAAAATATCTTGTACTATAGGCATATTCATGTCAATCTTTTGCCATCATAGGAATTCTCTTTTATAATCTGTTTTCTAATGAGCCTATTAAGGAGATACTGAATAGGAAAAAAAAAAAACACCAATATTTTTCTGCAAAAGGTGACAATAAGGGTCAACCAGATTATCATTTAAAGAGAAAGGTATTTTATCACCACTGAAGAATTGAAAAAGCAACAACAACTTAGGTTGATTGGTAAGTAGCATTCTTATGGCATTTAGAAAATACATATATCAGGGTGCCAGGACAAAGCGAAAAACTACTTGTAGGTATGGGAAATCAAGTTAATGTTCTAGGAATATAAAATGATGTATATTATTTATATTAAAATCTGGATCGAGTGAATGAAAAAAATACCATGTATTAAGTAGCTGAGTGTAGAAAAAAATCCTCCAGACAATTTGGTAAATAAGTATTTATCCTTGTCTTTTCAGAGACTGTCCCTGGACAGAAATATAATTAATTTAATTTAATTTAATTTTATTTTTTGTCTATCGTGGCGTCTGAACTCTGGGCCTGGGTGCTGTCCCTCAACTCTTCAGCTCAAGGCTAATGCTATACCACTTGAGCTACAGTGCCACTTCTGGCTTTTTATGCTTATGTGGTACTGAGAAATTGAACCCAGGGCCTCATGCATGCAAGGCAAGAACTCTACCACTGAGCCACCTTTCCAGCCCAATTAAAAAGATATTTTTATTGGGGGGCATATGAGAAAATTTCAAATTTTGATTATGGAAAGCTTATGAAGTAGAATACATTTAGTAATAACTAATATTAAATTATTGATTGGATGCTCAGGATATTTTGCACAGTTGGGAGATGTTCCAGGTCACATTTAAAGTAAAATTTTCTGTGTGTGCTTCCTCTCAGAAACACCTCTATTAAATGCAAATTCTTTAGTGATAGGTAAGAAATGTAAAGCCTTTGCCATGCAGAAGCTCTGCAACTTCATGCAATCCCATTTGTCCAAAGTTTCTTTGATTTTTTGTGTTTCTGGGTCTCTATTAAGAAAATTTCAGCCTGTGCCAAGGAGACTTAGGGTTTCCCTTATTCCATCCTGTAATGTTTTCAGAGTGTCTGCTTTGACTCCGAGGTCTTTGATCCATTTGGAGTTGATTCTGGTGCAGGGTGATATATAAGGATCTAGCTTTAGTTTTCTACAAGTAGTTAAACAATTGTGCCAGCACCATTTACTGAAGAGGCTGTCTTTCTTCCATTCTATTTTTTTTAGCTCCCTTATCGAAGATTAGATGGCTATAGGTCTGTAGGTTCATTTCTGGGTTTTCAATCCATTGGTCCTGAGGTCTGTTCTTGCGCCAGTACCAAGCTGTTTTGATTACTATGGCTTTATAGTAGAGTTTGAAATTTGGTATTGATATTCCTCCAGCAGTGTTCTTGCTGTTGAGGATCGTTTTTGCTATCCAGATCGTTTATTGCTCCTTATGAATTTTTGGATTGCCTTTTCTATTTCCTTGAAGAACATAGCAAGATCAATAGAAAGCCTACGGATTGGGAGAATATCTTCACTAGCCATACAACAGACAAGGGTCTCATATCTAAAATATACCTGGAACTCAAAAAATAAAATCCCCCAACAACATTCTTCAAAGGCACAACTGCCCAATAAATAAGTGGGCTAAAGACTTAAAGAGAACCTTCTCTGAAGGGGAAAGAAGGATGGCCAATAGACACATGAAGAAATACTCAACCTCCCTAGCCATAAAAGAAATGCAAATCAAAACAACTTTGAGATACCACCTCACTCCAGTTAGAATGGCTATAATCAAGAACTCTAAAAACAACAGATGCTGGAGGGGATGTGGACAGAAGGGAACCTTACTGCATTGTTGGTGAGAGTGTGAACTTGTTCAACCACTTTGGAAAGTAGTATGGAGGTTCCCCAAAAGACTCCATATAATGCTCCCCTATGATCCAGCAATCCTACTTTTGGGCATTTACCCAAATGTTTACAAACAAGAACACACTAAAGCTACCAACACGACTATGTTTTATTGCAGCATTATTTACTATAGCTAAGATATGGAACCAAATGCCCCTCAGTAGCTGAATGGATCAAGAAAATGTGGTATATATACACAATGGAATTCTATGCCTCCATCAGAAAGAATGACATTGCCCCATTTGTTAGGAAATGGAATGGCTTGGAAAAAATTATATTAAGTGAAGTAAGCCAGGCACAAAGAAACATAGGTCCCATGGTTTCCTTTATTTGCAATATCTAGTGTATGTCTGAGTCAAGTAGAAAAGTTCAGATAAGGTGATGTTATGGAAATGAACCCTAAGATATGTATTCAAATGTTTTTTTTTTCTTTCATGCGATTGTTTCTAACGCATTTATAAGGTTATTTCTTTGTTGCTTTGTATGTTCCCTCCCCCACAGTATAACCCCTGCTTTCACTGTATTTGATGTCGGTATAATTTTTGGTGGGGAAGAGGATAAACAAATCGTTTAAATAGGGATACAGGTGGACCCATTGCAACAATGAGATGTACAAGTCGCTATGTTGAAAACTAACTTTACAACTTTGGTGCGGGCGTGGGGGTGAGGAGCGGGGAAGATTGGATGGGGGGGCGAGGGGGGAATGGGAAGGGATGGGAAGGGGAAACAAAGGAGAAGGCAACAATACTTGATAAGAAATGTACTCATTATCTCGCCCATGTAATTGTAACCCCTCTGTACAGTATTTTCACAATAAAAAAAAGAAATGTAAAGCCTAATGAAATAATACCTGACATTGAAAGGCAAAAACTTGATGTACAACAATGTGTTATTAATAGTTGAGCCACATTTATGTTTCTAATGTTGTCAATGTCATTGAAGATATAAAACATATAGATTTGATTTTTCCAAGTAGCAACTGTTCTAGTAGGATCTCCAATATATCCAAGAAATTAAGGAAGCATCTGCATAATCTATGAACTACACTTCAAAATGATACATAGAAAACGCTGAAAAAGCATAATGACAGAACTGACATAAACTGTTTTATAACTGTTCATAAAACAAAAATGGAAGCATTTAATAATATGTTAATGTGGTTAAAATAGGTTAAATCCCCCCAAAGCATAAAGATTGTCAGTATCATCATACAATATTCTAATATAATGATTAATATTAACATGATTATTTTAATTGAAATCAATTTTTATTGTGTTTTGATTGCATTGTGAATTCTCAGTTAAATCTATGTTGTTAAGGAGTGGTAGTAGTAGTAGTAGTAGTTAATAGTAGCTTTTTTGTTTGTTTTATTGTGAAAATACCTTACAGAGGGGTTACAATTACATGGGCAAGGTAATGAGTACATTTCTTGTCAAGCATTGTTGCCTTTGTTTCCCCTTCCCATCCCTTCCCCTCTTCCCCCACCCCCTCGCCAAAATTGTAAAGTTCGTTTTTCGACATAAGGTCTTGTATATCTCATTGTTGCAATGGGTCCACCTTCCACTCCACAAATTATACCAACATCAAATACAGTGAAAGCAGGGGTTATACCATGGGGGAGGGTCATACAACGCAACAAAGAAATATCTTATAAATATGTTAGAAACAATAGCAAGAAAGAAAAACCATTTGAGTCCTTATCTTAGGGTTCATTTTGCCTAACATCCACTTATCTGACCATTTCTGCTTGTCTCAGACATATACTAGTTATTGCAAATAAGGGAAACCATGGGACCTATGTTTCTTTGGGCCCGGCTTACTTTACTTAATATAATTTTTTCCAAGTCTTTCCATTTCCTAACAAATTGTTGTTAACATAAAATCTACTATCTGAAATAAGACAGTCTCACCTAGACAAAGGTCATATGTTTTATTTCACATGTAGAAGTTAGAATTAAACTATAAAAGTATATGAAAATACAGGATATATGTATATGAATATGTATGCAAATATATAGAATATATTCATACATATTCACTAGCAAATGGACCAAATTTTGGTATACCCAGGAATGGATTTCAAAATGAAAATCAGCAAGCTAAAACATATGTTGTTTGAGAGCATGGGACTTAGGGAAAGGAGAGGGAAGACAAGTGGAGGAATGAATAGTAGTTGAATATAGCCATAAACGCAAGTTATATGTGTGAAAATGAAACCAGGAAACCTGAAGGAAGGCCAAAGTGATGAGTAGGGTTGGGAGAAATGGGAAAAACAAAAATGGAAGGGTAACATGGATCAGGACGCATTGTACTCGTAGGTTGACATGTTCAATTAAAACTCTTTAGTACAATTACTTAAAAATAAAAGTATGTGTGTATATATATGTGTGTACATATATATGACTTGTTATATTTTGTCATTACTTGTTTCCACTATCATCTGAGTATATATTTGCAGAAAACTGATTTTTTCTCAGTATTGTGAACAAATAATTAGATATGATCATATCTTCTAAATCATCAAATGTAAATTAAGCTACTTATTTTGTCTTTCTGAAGACAACATAGTGCCTTATCTTTTAGTACGTACGCTTTCTACTTAAAAAAAAAAAACGAGTTCTGCAGATAGGCATGTGACATTTTATTTCTTAAAGGCTCCTTTCTAATGTTAATGCATTTTGGCACAGAGAATCAAAACCAGAAATAGAACACCTACCTGCCAAAATCATTCTGGGAATCCATCAGTAGGATATTCTGCAGCAACATTAATCTGCCCTCATAGATGCCGATACCGAGAACCACAAATGTCAAGATTTCCCATTGACCTGGCCTCATTGCAAGTTGAGAAAGTGACAGTGGCTATTTTGGTTTCTGTAAAATTAAGTGTTCCTTAGTTGCTTTTAGCTAATGCATAAACAAAATATGAAAATTAAAAAAATATTTAATTTTACCTTGCTTTTAAAATGTTAAATAGGCTTTGAACCAGAAACAGCATCACATACACAATCATTACACACACATATAGTACACATGCCTAAAATAATATAATTCATTGTATAACATAACATGATGCTGAATCTTTTCTATCAGCCTCTATAAAAGTGGTCTTTGTAAATTTTTTCTCTGAAGTCTTACATTAAATTTCCCTCAAATTACTTTTTAATTAAATCAGGCTGTCTGTCTTTCAGGTCAGATGTAAAATGATGTATTGTGAACATAATGAACATTGAATTATGCATGTGGATACTGAGGGATGGTTAGTTCTGGAGAAATATGCTGCAAAGCAATGTGAATGTCTCCTCATAGTAAGGAAGGCTAAAAAATGTGTCTCTCTTAGAAAAAGAGCACAATGGCACAATGTCTATGTGCCTTTGGTCATATAAAACAATATTTATTTATATGAACTTCAGGAAATGGAAAGAAGAGGTTTTTACTTTGTTGCTAATTTTGTTTTATTTTTTCATCTTTCTTGTTCATTTATCTGTCTTTGGGAGAGCAAAGGGGTGGGAGGATACAGAAATCCAGGGACAAAAGGTGAACAAATGTAGCAACAATGCTCACTGACGCTATGTTGAAAATGAGCTATACAACTTGTGGGTGGGCATGAGAGAAAAAAACTGGGAAAGAATGAGATATATTGGACATTGTCCAGAAAAAAAATGTACTCTTCACCCAGCTTATATTAAAAAAATAAAAGAAATGTGTCCTTAAGAAACTTCCAATGTTGAACATATACATATTGAGCATAAAGATTTGGTAAAAGCTTAATAAATTAGAAATTCAAATAACTCTCAAGGAACTGAAAAAAATTCTTAGGACTATGACTTTTAAATATGTTTTCCATAATCATAGATTTTCTTCTGCTTAGAAAGAACAGAATAATATTTTTTTAAATCTATAAAATATTATATGAAAGTTGGCATACATTTATCCCTCCATTTAGGTTTCTCATACTATAAAGTATTAGATAAATATGAAATCAAACTAAATGTCAATGTAAGTAAAACCACATGTTAATTTATAACAGTTTTACAAAACTTTCATGACAATGAGAGGGATGACTGTGGAGGCAAATGAGACAGATGAGGTAACAAATGATATTTTGCTAGCAAATATCAAGTGCACTAATTTGTTTAAAATGGGGAAAGAGAAAGCAATAGAGAGGGTTATTCTGATTAAAGTATAATATATTCATATCTGAAACACTGTGATGAAATCCTTTGGTACAATTATATACACGAAAGCAAACAAACACAAAGTGAAATAAAGCAAAGTAAGTTCCACAGAGAATACGGTTGAATATCAGCAGGATGGGGAGAGTCAGAGGAGAAAGTTTATTTGCTTATATGGAAATGGAGCAAAGATACTTACTGAAATTGTTCTAAGAGAAGAACTGGGATAGGGACAAAGTGAGAACAGGTGAGTTTAGTTAGGGCATGTATTCTAATATTGCACATACATGGAAAATTCACAATGAACATTGCTGGGACAACCAATATATGCTAATAAAAACATCAGAAACAAGAAAACTACAAAATATATATAAGCAATGATGTTTTACAAATGAGACAAAGAATAGTATAAAATTAAAGTGACAAACTAACATTTCTTCTCTTTAAATATCTATGCAAATTCACATTTAAGTTATGAAATGGAGATCAAGAGCTAAGAATCAGGAAGAAACTGGGTTAAAGTTTAGTGAGGCCTAGGGAAAGATTAAGTCTCTTTTGGTCTTTTTACTATAGATTTCCAGCTAGATTTCATTAACTTCTCTCTTAGCCTAGGTCGTGGTAAATGATTAAGGACACCATTTGGTAGCAAAAGCTACAGACTAAAACATCATTCCTAATTCAGTACATTTGCTACTCTCTGGACAGCCATTTGGCTTCCACCACTGGAAGAGTCAAGTTCACAAACCTTAGTGTTCCCTTTAAAATGTGACTTGTTTTCTCTGGTTTTCATTGTTGTTTGCAATAGATGAATGTCCTTGAATTAAGCTTGACCATGCAAAATATATTATGGGCTGGCAAGATTTCTTTCTATAGGGCAGAGTTAGTAAATTATAATGAAATATGTTCAATATCAATCAGGATCTCAAAGATCCCAAATTACTAAACAAATATGCCTTTGGAAATAGTTAATCACATTGAATTTCAAATACTTACTGGGATGCTAAGATAAATGTCTTTGTGCAATATAAATCAATCAAAGATTCAATTAGCACAAGAAGTTAATTTTGGTAAAGCAATGCACTGATTAGGTATGTCAAGTAGTCAGTATAATTAAAAGCTTTAGCTTTGGGATAGCTTTCACCCAAGGAATTTCTACTTCAGGCTTTTTTGAGTAAATATTCAGTGACTCAGACACAATCATATGACAGTTACTGACGAATGTTTACTTCTAGTTTGCTCTTGACTGTCACTATTTCAAGTGGCTTTATAATGAAATTACATAACCTGTATGGCTATAGGTATCATATAAATTCATATTATGTATAAAGAAAAATGAACTTTTTGAGATTGTCAGATATTATTGGAACTATTAATTAACTAGTTTGAAGTGGTCTGCATTTCATTTAGAACATGCTTAGAATCTCACCAAACATCACATTAATCAGAAAAGAAGTCTAAAATATAGACCTGAAATCCATTTATATCACCTTTTATTTTAAATTTTCTTTTAAACTATAAATATATATAAATATATATAATATTTTATATTTACACCTTAGTGTGAAATATATTTTTCTCTATAAATAGAGGGCACTATTATTAGAATTAAATTTGCTAGACATAATCTCCTAACAGTATTTTGTTCTAATCTCTTATATTTACATATTTTATGTTTGTCAATTTTATGCAAGCAAAACAAGCCATACACTACAAAAATAACTTAACTCTTCTCACAACTAACCATAGAGCATCTTTTCAGTTACTTTCAGGCTGATTTACAGTTTATTGAAGTGACACATGCACAGAGAGTTACAGAGCTTGTCTTGCCAATATTATCTTCTGTTTGGATCGGTCTGTTGTGAGGATGACTGCTGCCTTTCCTACGTGTAATATTTCTACCAAAATTAACAGAGTAAATGCTGGTCTACAATACACATTCATGTTACTTAAGAAGTGACATACACCTGTTTATTTATTTATTTATTTATTTTGCTGATCCTGGGGCTTTTACTCACAGCCTGGCCTCTTTCCCAGAGCTTACTTTGCTCAAGGCTAGTGCTCTACCACTTGAGCCACAGAACCACTTTCATCTTTTTCTGAGTGGCTATTGGAGATAAGAGTCTCATAGACTTCCCTACCCTCTGAACCTCCATCCTCAGATCTCAGTCTCCTGAGTAGCCAGGATTACAGGCATGCACCACAGTCTCCTGGCACAGGAAAGGACATTTTTATTACTTCAAACAAGGTAAATATTAGCTAATATCTATAATATCTATCACCAAATAAAATCTTGGATGAGGAAAATCTTTCTTCAAAGATTTTGAAGATCATTGTTCTTTGTTAAAACAATATTTTTTTTTAAACTACAACAATAAATCTTTCCTGATATCTGAGCACTAAAGAAAACATGGTCATGGTTGTCATGAAAACGGCAAACACATGATATCAAAACCTAATATCCAGAACCTGTGTTCACTGTGCAATATAAGAACTTTGTAGGTAAAATTAAGGTTAATTATTTCCAAATAATAAAAATACCTTGAATTATCCAGGATGATTCCCAATAATCATAGCTGTAAAAGCAAATGTCTCTAGGTGTAAGATGGAAGAGAAAGAAAGGCTCTGAGCAATTTGGTTTGCTCTGTGGTGCAGGCATGTACATATTAGGAGAAGATAGGTGGAAATTGTTTCTTCCAAATATTAGTGGGCCCTACACAAAACCTACATAAAATCTGATCTTGCATTGAACTTCTAACCATCAAAACATTACATGAAATAAAAGATGGGCAAAATGGATAAGTAAGCTTCACAAGGGAATGGAAACTTTTATTTGGCAGTACTGGGGTTTTGAATTCAGGTCCTCATGTTTGCAAGGCAATTGCTCTACTATCTGGTCCAAGTAGTCATCCGTTTTTGTTTCAGTTGTTCTTTGAATAAGGTGTTATGATGTTGTTGTTGTGTTGTTTTGGTTTGGTTTGGTTTGTTTTTTGGCCAGGGTGATTACATGACAAGACTACCATTCTTATACACCGGTCTCTCACATAGCTTCTCCTTTTGTCTCTACATATTCATGAAGAGTTTGCAGCTTTTATTGTTGCAGTGGATCAAAGTTTATTTCCTCATCTTTCCTCAAATAGATAATATATGCGGGAGAGAATGATAATTCTAGTTAACAACTCAGGAACAAAAGCTTTACAGTATTGGTTTCTTCTGAATCATTTATGGTAGATTTGCAGCAACACATTTCCTTCTACTAGGACATGTGTTAATCTGAGTTCCATAAACCTGAAAACAAGTGTCACTTGAGCTTTGGAAGTCAGAAATGAGGCACATTTAATGTTCTTATTACATTGAAAACTTTCTCCTGGGAAGTTGTTTGACCAATGACTGAGGCTGTGAGTTTTCATGACTAGGCTGTGGGTTTTATGAGGTGACTGCATCAGTCAGTAGACCAAAATCAATGCATACTGCCCATGACAACCTTGTCCAGACACACTTTTGTGGTTACTGCTGCACTGGTTTCTATATAAACTTATGAAAGATTCAGAAGAAAGGTAAGCTTTGGAATGCAACACACCTTTAAAATGCAACACAAAAATCCTCAATAATCTGTCTTTTCATTAAGCATTTGTCACAGTTTTCTGTATATAGAAAGATAACTGTTGAATACCCCTCTAAAAATCTTTTTATGTGTGCTTTCTATAGTTTCACAAACAGATTATTCCTCATATTAAAATTCTTTCTTATTAGATATATGAATGACAGCCACTTTTATTTCCACATTGAACTTAAAACCTGGGACATTGCTGTAAACTAACATGTATATAATAATTTCTTGACTAAACTATTAACAAAATAATTCAATGGGAGATGGATAACGAAAACAAAGAAAATATGTAGAAAGAGATTGTACTGTACATGAAATTGGCTAAACCCTTAAATCTGATAACTTGTTTATAAAAATGGAGCATTTTGATTTAACCTATTCATCCTTTTATTTGTCTCATACCTTGGAGAATGATTATTCCAGACTTGGCAAGTTTCACTGAAAAGATGTACTTCTATTTAAGCATTAACATGTGATACAACACTTGACATCTTTAATTTCCAGAACATAAAATGAAAACTAACTTTAATTTATCTGTAATATTCTTTGCAACTTACTTAATAGTGAATAGAAAATATTGAAAACGTACATTGGGCTTAAATCAACAGAAAGCTGTCACCAATTTGTTCAACAGCAGTAGATGAATTAGGTCAATATTCCTTCGTATTGTTGATAGAAAAAATGACGTTATTGTAATTTTCTGGCATCTTCAAGTATAAGTATACAGGGAATTTAAATATAATACTCAAAAGGAAAAAAGTGTGCTAATATATTCCTTGGAGGAATATGTAGTTGTGATACAGAATAATGCATACAATTTATGCAGATCTGTCAGAGAAAATTAAACTGCACTATGAAGCATGTAGCATCACTAATAAGGTAGAAAGTAGCTTGATGAAAATGAATAATGTCAGATGCCCTGTAGGTACCAAAATAAAACAAATTCTTTGTAGCAGTGCATCCCTTCCTAGCTTCAAACAGATAAAATCTTCCAGTGTTAACATAGGTATGATATTCAAGAAAGGAGCAAGAAATAGTGATAGCTTTTAAGCAGAAACAAGGGTGTGATAACAAGCTATTATTTTACTCAATAAAAGAAAATAGCATCTGAGAAAACCTAATATTTGAAAATGTGAAATCAAAGAAGAAATAATGTGCTAATCTCTTATCTATGCTTTTGTCCACATAGCTATGGATATTACAATTTTATTAAGGCCCCAAATAGCTCTATACATTCAGTCCCTGAACAAACACATCTGTGTGTAATGAAATGTAAAGTTTAATGGAAGGAGAGACAAAACAGGTAAGAAATAGAGCACATAAAAGTGAAATATTTATGACAATAGTGCCTGGAATCAAGAGGAAAATATTAAATAGGAAAAAAAATCACATAAAGATGTTTACAATGTATATGATATGAAGAGAATAAATATACAACAGAAATATAGGATAGGCCCTGAGAAATTTCAGTATTTTGAATTTATAAAATAAGAGGGAAAATATTCCAAAGAGAACAAATTGAATCCCTAGCCACAGACTTGAGTTATGAATTGTTTTACCCTTTGTCTTGTATGTAAGTTTATCTGATTTGGGAAGTGGAAGGGGAAGCACAGAAATAGTGGGACAAGGGGTGAACTAATATAGCAGTGATACTCACTAGGCTCTATGTTGGAAATGAAGTCTACAACATGAGGGGGAGGGGTTCTGGAGGGAAAAATTGGGAGAAAATGAAGGGAGGGTGACACTTTTTAAGAAGAAATGTATTCATTATTTAACATGTAGCAGCAACTCCTCTGCATGTCACCTTCAAAACAAAATACTTCAGAAGATCTATGTATATTGATCAAAGGTATGAACAATGTTTGCAGTGGTAAAAAAGAGAGCATACAATTTTTAAACTTTTAAAATTAGTGCTTTCAGATGAAAAAATCTTTCATGGTAATTTGTTTTTTTATGGATATTCTCAGTAAAATGTATTAAATAATCAATCACTTTAATAGGAAGGAAGAAGTTATTTTCAGGAATAACAGCTCCATAGAACTGGATTCTACATTTGTATGTAAGTTAAATAGTGTAAGGAAAATAGAGAACACTGAGTCTGGCAACACTGGAATCTCTGCTGACCTTCTCTTGCTTGATTTTGGTAGGTGAGGGATTAAATTTTTCCCATCCAGTGACTTTAAAGACATGTATGAGGTAGGCATACTTGGTGAGATGGCAAATTGAAAGTAAGATAACAGATCTTTGGAGAATGAACATACGGTATTTTGTCAGGAATGAATAACTGAGCCTACTATTGGAAAAGTGGGATGATCAGACAGTGTCAGAAGCCTGTTTGAACAGTGAGATATTGCACATTAATTAAGACTCGTGCATCTGCTCGCATCAGCTACTTGATCAAAGGCCCAGATGAGTCAGTTGTTAGTTCATTCAGAGTTAGAATGCTTGAATACATAATAAAGAGGTAGGCTTACATTAGCAAGGGTGCAATGGATTCCACAATATATAGAGGAAAGATTATATTAATTCACATTAGACTCTAAAATTCCATCCCCAGAGCAAACTGGAGGTTGAAATGAACTAAACAGATGAATAAATGGCCAATAAAATAGATTATAGATGAGTGAATAGATCATGACAATAGTTATGAATTGTGCTATGTGTACCTGAAAAAGAAAACTTATGAAAACAATTTAAAGAGAATTACTTCTTGTATTTTAGCATTTGAAGTTAAAGGAGACTTTGGTGACTAAATTGTGGTTACAGAGGAATATATGTGAAGGAAATTTGAGAGACAATATTGGAAATAAGAATGTACAGAAATGGAAAAATCTGGCATTATTAAAAACAAGTATCTATATAGACATTGCCAGTAGCCAGAATTATGACCATACCTGATGAGGTGGCCCTTTAAAAATTTTTGTTTTAACTGAATAAAGGGAACTGATCATGAGGCTGTTGGATAATGGAAAAAAAGTGACTCATCTGAGGTATGGGTCTCAAATTTAAAAAAAAAAAGAGAGATTTATCTTTGGAAAACAGAATAGACATAGCCATTTTAAGTTTATAAAATCATAAAACACGGCAGCTGCTTGTGTTTATGGTACTGTGGTATGAACAAAAGTAAGATGCACACTGTGAGAACAGTTGGGTCAGATATGAGGAGTCAGGGAAAGCTAGGGGTAAGAGTCCCAGTTACCAAAGGGCATTTGATGGGGGGGGGTTGATGAGAGGCAGGTAGCAATATGGGAACAGTCTATACTGAAAGTTGGTAGTCAGCCAGTTCTGTTTCATGGGTAGCAATTATTTTCCCATATAACAGAGACACCCGGGAATGTTATGGGCCCGTAATTCATTCACAGGTGGTTGCTGATTTGGCCAATAGGGCATTGTGAGAAAGTGAAGGAGATGCTAGGCTCTCTTGAAATTTTTTGTATTTTACATCTCTTAATACGTGCCCTCCACATTACCCCTTCCACAAAGTGTTTATAATTCCTTTAGGGTATAATCAGTAGATAAAAAATTTGCAGTAATAGAAATGTATGTATATGTGTATTAATTTTCAGACATTTTATTTCTTTTTAAAATTGTATTTTATTGTAAATATGCTGCACAGAGGGGTTGCGGTTACATGAATGGAGTAATGAATGGAGTAGAGTGCATTGTGCATTTTTTGTAGAAGAGCATTGTTACTTCCTCCCTTGTTCTCCCACTATGCCTTCCTTTCCCACCTCCCTCATTCCTCCCTGCCCCCACCCCAACATAGTCTTGTGAGTGTCATTGTTGCAATAGGTCATCCTGTGTCCTTGTTACTGTGTTTTGTTATGCCCTCCCCAAATTAGATAAATATACATACAAGATGCAGGGTACCAAAATCAAGTACAGTGACAACAGAGGATAAGCCATAGAGGGAAGAACATACAAAGGAAACAAAAAAAAATCACAGTACATTCAAAACCACAACAAAGAAAGACTTCTTGTGTCCATACCTTGGGGTTCATTTCGCTTAGCATCTCTTATATGGACATGTATACAAAGCTTTTGAGCTTTTCTGTTCATCTAATAAATTATCCTAGATACATACTAATTATTGCAAATGAGAGTAACCACAGGACTTATATTTCTTTGGCTCTGGCTTACTTCAATTAATGTGATTTTTTTCCAAGTCTTTCCATTTCCTAACAAATAGGTCAGTATCATTCTTTCTGATGCAGGTATAGAATTCCACCTTAGACCAGACAGAATGGCTATAATCAAGAAATCTAATAACAATGGGTCCTGGAAGGAATGTGGCCAAAAGGGAACCCTACTGCACTGTTGGTGGGAGTGTAAAGTTGTTCAACCCCTCTGGAAAGCAGATGGAGGTTCCTCAAAAGACTATGGATAGAGCTTGCCTATGACCCAGCAGTCTCACTTCTGGTCATTTACCCAAATGATCCAAACAAGGCCATATTAAAGCTACGAGCACAACTATGTTTATTGCAGCATTATTCACCATAGCCAAGAAAATATGTATAGTTTATATTAAGATATTTTTAAGTTTTATTTTGTTTTTAAATACCAACACATTCACTATAATCATGGATACACGCATGAATATATACATACTTAGTAGAGATTGACATTTGTACCAGAACAAGTTATACTGATATTTTGTCCTAAGATAAAACAGCTTTTCAATAGTCTTCATCTAAGAAGCATGGAAGTGAGATAATAGTTTGATGCCACATGTCCATTTCAAAGCTGAATTTTCACTAAATGTCACAGTGTAATACTCAGCTATTCTTTTTAGAGAGTATATTGGTTCCCAGAAGGAAAATATATTTATGGAAAGTTATACCCTGTAACTCACTGGTAATGCTGTGTGCTTTTTGAACCTGAAAGATCTCTCTTTTGCTGGATATGTCCAATGTAGTTTAAATGGAGCCAAGTGCAAATAACTATACAAAATAAATCTTTAACAAAAATTATCTAATTTAATTTAGAAGAAGCTTATGCTTATGCTTATAGTACAGCATTTTATACATTGTTCATGAAAATTCTGAGCTTCTAAGCAAATTTTGAATGAGAAAAATAAAATATGCTATGAATCAAGTAATATAGAGAATCACAAAATCTATTGATCTATCATAGGAAATGATTGAGATGATTTTGAATACTTGAGCCTTAATTTTACAGATGTGATTACGGTTGGAAAAAAGGCATTCAAATAAGCAGTGCATAAATTGTTAAATCAGAGGACTGTAAAGCCTCTTGGGATGTTTCACTCATAAGAATGAAAAAAATAATGATAAACATATAAGGAATCCTGCCACTTTGAAATTGGACAGGGATGAGTCACTTACTGGAGACAATAAGGCACAACATTTAAATATAAGAGAAAGTTTAAGAAAAGTATGTCTTTCAAGAATCTGGGAAATAAATAAAATGTGATGTTTCAGTATGGACACAATGCATTTTTTGTGTTTTTTTCATTTTAGAAAGATAGAAAATTTAAATGGTACATGGTGAATTAGGGATTTCAAGGTATTGACAGATATTGAGAGAATTGAAAATGAAACTCTAAAACAGACATCTATGTATCTATCTAACCATCTATCTATCATATATCTGTCTGCCTATTTACCTATTTATCAATCTACTTATTGATTAATGAGTCTATGTGTATAAGTAATACGAGGTTTATAAAACAAGAAGGAATATAGCTATTGAAAGCAAGACAATGTTTGAGAAAAAAGAAATTAGATACCTGGCATTTTTCTCCTCAGTTTCCTAGAAAAAAGTTGTTTTGAATAATATTCTTAACATCATTCATATTTCAAAATACAAACTATGAATGAGAAAAGGCAACTTTCATCCTTGGCAAAGTGTTTGTATAAGACAGAGATTGAAGGAAGACCTAGTTGAGCTTTAAAAATAATGTCACATAGGAAGTTTTTCTACAAGGAAAGTATAAAGGATGGAGAGGAATTAAAAAGTGCATTAGAAGAGAAGATGTGTAAACATGGACATTATATGCATATTGGGAAGTAAAATCATTGGAATTCATTATTTAATATATATAGAGAGAGAGAAAAAAATGAGTGTCTAAAGTAGTGATTCTCAAACTTTATCAAACAAAATGTAATGGTGAGCAGACAGGATTTTCATTTTCAGCAAGATGATTCTCCTACTATGCAGACCACATTCTGAGACCCATTTTCTAAGGGAATTCAATTAAGGACATCAAAAGTTACTAAATGCCTCAATTTTGCACCAGCTATGGACATTTTAAAGTAAAAGACTAATAGCTCATTAGACAACAAATTGTGAAAAATAATAAGAAAAATATATAGTCGGATCACAGGTTTAGGGATTTCTGTACATGCAAAATTTTTATTTTCTCTATCATTGAGGTAATCAGACTCAGGGCAACTCTTTTTTAGGAAATAAAAAGTAAACTTAGTAATAAACTTATATAATACAATAATTATTTTTTGCAAACTAATTCTCGGTCTCTCTAAGTAAAACATTCTAGATCACTTAAATTCTATGCCCTGTTAGAATCTCATCATCATTTGATCTGCATCATGTGTGCACAGGTACTTTCTGGTCTGATATTAACCGTTCATTCAGTGGCAGTTCTGGTACAGCCCTAATCCGATATTTTGGCATACTGCTTGTGTCATCTGCCTAAATATGTGATTGACATAACATAAATTAACCTGTTTTGTTCTTTATCATCTTTTGGTGGGATCTTATGTCACCTTATAGATGATTGGCCTTATCAAACTTCTGTATGGTTCTGTGACTTCTTTTGGTTTGGTCTTGTTTAAAGTATGGCTTTAGTTCACTCAATTCCAATATTTTATCTTTTCCATCACTCTCCATAACATAAAAGGAGAGAGAGAGAGAGAGAGAGAGAGAGAGAGAGAGAGAGAGAGAGAGAGAGAGAAGGAGAGAGAGATTAGCAAGAAAGAAAGATGGAGAGAAAGCAAGAAAGTATATTTCAAACTAAC
Organism: Dipodomys spectabilis; assembly: GCF_019054845.1. Taxonomy (NCBI): domain Eukaryota; kingdom Metazoa; phylum Chordata; class Mammalia; order Rodentia; family Heteromyidae; genus Dipodomys; species Dipodomys spectabilis. The sequence continues at coordinate 3,625,306 of NW_024870752.1, forward strand.
TACTAAGTTTATGAGTCTGCCTGGCAACTTTGGCCTCAGGAAGAATAAAGCAGGATGGGTAATTTGAAGGCTTTCTTCTCTACCACTCTGTTCTTTTCGTCCTCGTACAAATCTCTCTGAGCAGAAAATGGAGTCTTTCAAAGGCTTTATATTTTAGCTCCAATTTATTTTACTTCCTCCAGGCAAATTTGCTTTCTGATATTTAGTCATGTGGTAAAAAAAAAATAGAAAATTTTATTTCCAACATTCTCTTTTTATGTGCTACTGAATAATTCCGTTGTCTTTTGAATGTCAGGAATTGTAACTCTTCTTGCGAGAATGCCAGAATGATTCTCATCCCTTTGATTTGTTTTCTCCCACCCAGGGAAGAAGAAATACTTGTGCACCTCTAATAAATTTATTTTAATACCTCCAAATAGTAGTACAAGGGGTTTCAATTCAACCTATTTATGATCACAATACATCTTGACCAATGTTACCTCCTCCATCACTCTTCTTGGCCATCTATCTTCACCCTACCCATCTCTTCAAGTTTCTTAGTTTTATTTTCATATGTGTACATTGAGTGTTATGACTGTATTCACCTATTATTCATATTTCCACTTGTTTACCCTCCCCCTTCCTTAACGTCTACTCTCCTCAGACAGATAGGTTTCAGCTTCCTGGTAAGAACCAACTATATGCTGGGCACCAGTGGCTCACGCCTGTAATCCTAGCTACTCAGGAGGCTGAGATCTGAGGATCATGGTTCAAAGCCAGCCGAGGCAGGAAAGTGCATGAGACTCTTATCTCCAATAAACCACTAGAAAACTGGAAGTGGCACTGTGGTTCAAGTGGTAGAGCGCTCGCCTTGAGCTGAAGAGGTGAGGGACAGCGCCCAAGCCAAGTTCAAGCCCCACGACTGACCAAAATAAAAACAAACAAACAAACAAGAACCAACTACATTGTTTAGAAAGGAATTATTTTCACATAATTGCAAAGTAATAAATTAGTTGACATATCTGAACTTTATTCAAACCCATAATAACTCAAAGCTATGACTGTATCAGGATCTTTCCCAATAACATTGTACTGAAAAATGTTAAGTTTGTAGTTAAAAGTATTTTCATGTCCATTACTTTTATACAAGAGAGGGATAAAGATAGATGATCTGTATTTGATTATTTAACACATGTTTCTTTCTTTAGTAAAGATACTGTGTTTGTGTCCAGAGGCTTATACTATGATGGATTAGTTCTCATGAATCTCCATTCTAGCATAGCCAGATTACAACTGTCAAATATATTTCTATTTCTCACTTCTTTGAGTCCTGATGAGTATACATAATGCTTTTCCATGTTTAGGTAAAACTTTATATTCTCTTGCTTAAACTTACATATTAAAGATAGTTTCAGTTTCTGTGATACACTTCATACAGAGATGAACAGATTTTTAATTTATACTTCCTTAAATCTAGACTTGTTTACTAATTTTGTTAACTAGAACAAAGTGGTAGAATTGTTACATTTTGGGTGTAGGAAGCTAGTTTGTAGTACACAATGGTTATTAAGTCTTTCTTAGATGCTTGCTATACACTGTACAGGAATCCAGGCCAATAATAGTTTGTCTGATATTCTGAGACGATTCACTTGTGTGGAGTGTCAATCTAGTTAGTTGGAGAGGCTACAAGGGAAATAATTCTGGCTATTTAGAAGCTGATTTGAATCATGCCCTCACTGAACTCACAGAGGCAAATGAGGAAGCTATTCTTAACTTTCTAGTCTCGTACACATCAATGAAAGAAAAATTGAGATGCTAGATAAACAAATAAGCTGATTCATTAAATTATAGGATATTTTGGGCAATTTCTGAACCATTGTGTATTAGTAATGAGCAATATGCTTTTTGTTCACCAGAAGTTCATAACTCAAAGGGACATATATTTTAGAATCTTATGTAGCCATGGGGAACTACAAATGTTAATTTTTTCAAAACAACATATCAATGTATTATTTTAATTTGGTATTATCTTCCATGTTAATTTGTGAGAAATGGGCACCACATTGATTAAAAAAATTAACTTTTATTACCAACTTTTTGGAACTCTCAATTGGAAATGATTTACTGACACTTTTACATGTTTAAAATGGTATTTCCTAGAACACTATGGTGGTCAGACAGAAATAGAAAGAGCCTAGATATTACCTCTCCACACCAACAGTAATAAGAGAAAATGACAAAATTGAGAAATCAACAGTTTTTTATGGTCTATAGAAAAAAAATAAACAAGTTCAAAACAATGTCTTCAAAACTGAGGAAACAGGCCAATGCAGGGGAGCTAATGGAGTGAAAAACATGAGCAGAAGCTTCCCCAGAAAGTTTGAACTGCATTGAATTGCTGCGATCGAAGGGTGCACAGGTAGGAGAGTGGGAAAGTCTAGGGGACACAGTCATTGTTGTTTGCATGGGAAGAGGTGACACTTTTGTGAAACCAGAAATTCAGTTGCATATATAATCTAGAGCTACAGGTTTCTACTTCTTTCCCTGCCTGCACTTTGTTATCTCAGGGTTAAACATTGATACCTGTTCTTTGTGTCACACATAACCTATCTTTTGGAAATCAAAAGAAAATGTACTAGGCACACATGAAGGCAAAATTGTTTGGAAAGATAGAGATGGCATCAGCATCAGATTCATATGTGGCACAGCGTCAGAACTCCAACGACAATCAATATGCTGTGGGTTCTAGCATCTATAGCAAGGTGTGTACAAAAAAGTGATGGGTGACATAAGTAGACAGATGAAAATTCCAATACACTTTTTGTAAAAAGAAATCATACAAATTAAATAAAAACCTCTATAACAGAAATGTAGAGGACTTTGATGGGCTTATTATTTGAATAGGCAGTGATAAGCATGAAGTCTCTGAAATTTAGGGTGCAAATGAACCTATTTGAAACTGAAAAAGTAAGAAGCAAAAAAAAAAATCTAAACTAAAGAAAGTTATTGGACTATCAAAAACCTATAAAAAAGTTTTGTTTTTAGAAACACAAGAGAAGAAAGTGAAATAAAATAAATATTTTATAATGGAGAATTTTCTTCAAAGAATGTCATCACCAAACCACAGAAAGCATAGATGAGCATAATAAAAATGGAAAAAAAATAAAATCTGCATCCAGGCCTAACAAATTCAAATGGCAAAACAATAAAGAATTTTAAAAAAACTAAAAGAAAAATTAGAAAACTGACAAATTCAAACTCAAGCCAGGTTGTTATTCATCAGGATTTTATCCATCATTGCTGGTAAGAAGGAAAAATAGCACACTTTAAATAAAGTATTGAGCTTTCTTAAGAAATAAAACATACATGTAGAATCCAGCTGTACCCATCCTTAGCACAAACAGGTTGAAAATGTATGTTCACACAAAGTCCCCCATACGGACATTAATAATTGCCTAAACGTCGAAGAAATGAAGATGTCCTTAATAAGTAAATAGCATTACAGAAGAGTAAGCAAAATAGGCTAGTACGAAAATCTTCCTTAGTGATTGATCATAGATTACTCTGTTAGAGATTAGAAACACACTAATTAATCTGGGGTAAGGTCCTTAAAGATTCTTTAAGCTACACTCAATGTGCTCCCTCCTACTTAACAGAGCAGTTAAATAACTTATTGTTTCTTTATCAATTAAAATAACACAAGCTTCTCAAGTTGGAGAGAAGAATCAGATAACTATCCATATGCTTTGTAGTAAGATTTAAGTTTCCTTTTCATTAAGACTGTGAAACCAATTGGATATTATCCAAAGCATCCAATATTATCACGAGTAAAAATTGTTCCCTTATTTAAAAAAATTCTGTGAGTATGTCTTTTAATTATTCTCTCATGGTAAACATTATGCCAAGAATTAATTACAAACTGCATAAAGAACTACATATTTTTCCTTGAAAAATATATCTTAGTGAAAAGTGTGCTAATGAACACAGTTAACTCTATTATGTTCTTGCTTTCTTCTCTAAACTTGCATCAGTGTGAGAACTATTTTTATGATGGAGGTATACATAGTATATACATAGAATATACACACACACCTATTCAAGTGTGATTCCGTTTCTTTCCCTCACTTGCTTCAAATGTGATTATTATTCCTCATAGAGTTCATGGGTGGTTTGGTGAATTTGTGAATGCTAATCTGCTCCTTTGATTTACATAGTTTGATGACAGTAACAAACTGTGTTAATTATTCTAGCTTCCAATCTTTTAATATGCCTTGAGTATATTTTGATTTATTTCTCTTTTTAAAATAATTATCCTGATTAGATTATCATATTAAATTTTCTGATAAATGTGGGTTTTGTTTTATTAAGCAATTCCCCTTTTGTCCTGCTGTTATTTTAATTGAGTTTCAATTGAATTTATAGATCAATTTAAAAGAAACTTCTATCTTTGTAAGTTGAGTTTTCTTATCCAGAAGTATAAAGTATTTCTCTGTTTAACTTAATCTACATTTTTCTTTTTATGTTTTCTCCTCTTGTCTTTATTTATATTGTATTTATAGGTATAGATATAGGGAAGGGGTAATAAACATAGGGGTAATAAACATAGATGCTATATATTTCCTATAATATTTGTACACAATTATTTGGCTATAAAAACAAATTTGTATCATACACTTAGAGCATATTATTTACAAAAAACACTGATTTTGTAAAGAGATTTTTATAGGATTTCATTTTACTGAATACTTTATTTTAAAGATTTTTAGATAATTAGTTTTCTGGCATGCAATCAATTGATCTTAAAAGCCATATAGATTTGTGATTTACTGTCTAGTCAATTCAGCTAACACCACAAAAGTAAAACAATATTGTTTATAATGTACAACATTAATTTGTTTAATTACCAATTTGGATAGTAAAACTTCTTGTATTTGTCTTTGAGAATATACTATTTAGTTAATATTTGGCAATTTATAAAAGTGAAAATAACAGAAAGAAGATCTTATATTTAAAATTCATATATTTGTTTCTGTCTATTGTCTAATCAACTTTTAATAACTAGGGAGTGAGGAAATGGGGGACATTGTCAAAAAAGGAGTGTATGCATTACCTTACTTACGTAACAATAACTCCTCCTCCTCTGTACAGTAGCTTTATAATAAAAATAACTTTTTTTAAAAGCTGTTGCGGGGCTTGAACTGTGGGCCTGGGAACTGTTCCTGAGCTGTTCAGCTCAAGGTAAGCGTTCTAAAACTTGAGCCACAGCACCACTTCTAATTTTTCTGGTGGTTTATTGGAGGTATTGCAACATTGACGTTATGTAGAAAAAACGAACTTTACAACTTTGGCTGGGGAGAGGGGGGAAAGGGGTGTGTGGGGGGGAGGTGGGAAGGGATGGGAAGGGGAAACAAAGGAGGAGGCAACAATGCTTGATAAGAAATGTACTCATTATCTTGCCCATGTAATTGTAACATCTCTGTACGGTATTTTCACCAAAAAAAAAAAAAAAAAAGTCTCACAGACTTTCCTTCTTGGGCTGGCTTTGAACCGCGATCCTCAGGTCTCAGGCTCCTGAGTAGCTAGGATTACAGGTATGAGCCTCCAACACCAGGCCAACAATAACATTTTTAAGAAAGAAGAAATAAACAAATGAAATGTCAATAAATAATTTAAATTTCGAATTAGATGATTGATTTTTTGTTATTGTTCACCAAACTCATTGTATAGTTTATATCTTTGATTAAATTCTATGTCCTATAGGAAAACTTACCTTAATATACACTTTGTATTTTGATGAAAAAAAAATTGATCATATCATACTGTTTAATGTACAATCAAATCATATTAGTTAATATTCTTAGAATTTACTTTTTATTTATGTTCATAAATACTTTGGCTTACGATCTTTTCTTCTTAGAGTTTTATTGATAAGTTTATACTATTGTATCTTTTTCTATGGGGAAAAGAAATTGGAAAGTATAATTGAAGTCTGATATATTTGAATTGAATTATATATTTTATTGCTTAGAAGTCTCATTTTTCTATAAAAATACATTTGTTGCTAATTTAAATATTCTGTTGTATTTTGTAAAGGAATTTTCTGCTAGTCTGTTAGAAACTTTATAAGTTTCGGGCTGGGAAGGTGGCTCAGTGGTAGAGCGTTTGCTTTGCATGCCTGAGGCCCTGGGTTCGATTCCTCAGCACCACATAAGCAAAAAGAAAAAACGCCAGAAGTGGCGCTTGTGACTCACGTGGTAGAGCGCTAGCCTTGAGCTGAAGAACTGAGGGACAGCGCTCAGGCCCAGAGTTCAGGGCCCACGACTGGACCCCCCCCCCAAAAAAAAGAAACTTTATAAGTTTTCTTTAAAAATAAATGCAATATTTATTTAAAACTATATAAAGGGGTGGAAAATTTGGCTTATTGGAAAAGCTCTTGACTAGTGAGTGCAGGGCCCTCACCTTGGCACAAACACTAAAAACCTAAAAAAATATATAAAAGGGGATTATAGATAGTATAGGTACAATAAAGTTAACAAAATTAGTATAATATTATATATTTATATTATCACTGTGTATATACATGTATATAAATATAGCAGGACATGTTTATCTGTTCTTTGTATTTGCACATGTTGATTGTACATAAATTCACATGTTATACTAGATTAGTGTATCTGAGAATATAAAATCTTCAGCATAGTAAAAATACCACTTTATTTTCTGTAGTATATTTGTCCATTAGCAATCTACCAGCAACAGATTGGCTATTCACACCAAAGTTGGCATTCTTTGATATTTTTTTAGCATTTACCAACTGTAGACATGACACAACATTGTCAATTTATTTTGTTCAATTATCTTACTCTTCCTTCAATATATGTGCATAAAAATGTTGAGAGTGAATTGAACTAATAACCACACTGAATTTTTTCCTCTGATTTTTTGGATGTCAGCTATTTGTTTAATTTTTCTTTCAGCAACCAACTTTGATTGTAGGCTACCTCAGGAATAAATTATTATATACCTATAGCTATATCTATAATCTATATCTATCTATCTATCTATATATATATATACATAGCTCAATACAATACAACACAAAATAAATTTGCTGTTAAATTCATGGTTAACTGATTAATTCTTAGTTAATTCTGGGTTAATTCTTTATTAATTCTTCGTTCTCTCAATAAAACATAAAACAAACTTGTATAAATAATTTTAGTTGTAAATGAAACCTTCTAAAATTTTAGAGATTTTTTTTTTCTCCTTCTTTTTTATTTTTTTGGTCGGTCATGGGGCTTGAACTCTGGGCCTGGGCGCTGTCCCTCAGCTCTTCAGCTCAAGGCGAGCGCTCTACCACTTGAGCTACAGTGCCACTTCTGGTTTTCTGGTGGTTTATTGGAGATAGGAGTCCCACAGTCTCTCCTGCCCGGGCTGGCTTTGAACTGCGATCCTCAGATCTCAGCCTCCTGAGTAGCTAGGATACAGGCGTGAGCCACCAGCGCCCGGCTTTTTTTCTTCTTCTTCTTCTTTTTGCTTATGTGGCGCTGAGGAATCGAACTCAGGGCCTCAGACATGCAAGGCAAGTGCTCTACCACTGAGCCACCTTCCCAGCCCCTTCTCTTTTTGTAATTTGAATTCAGTAAAACATGGAATATAAGGAAAGTAGTATAAATTTTAAAAGCTAATGATGAAAGTCACTTTTGAGTGTTAATCCTGGAAAAATCTTTTTAAGTAGAAAAGTGACCCTGAGATTCTTCTCAGCAATAATTTTACCCAGTCTTTTTCAGCACTAAATATCATCTTGTTCTCACGGCAATAGGTTGATGGACGTGTTTCCATTTCAGATATGTCAGAAGTCAAATAATGTTTTATTTTACTTTTATATCCAAGGTAGCATTTCTACAGATCTTAACGCTGCTTTCGGAGTTTCAAAACAGTTTGTACAACTATCAAATTAACTATGAACAAATATCCACAGTAAATTGTTTTTAGGTATAACAGAGTCATGTGCATATATGCACTTTAAATCTCAGTTGGGAGGTGTTGTATTGTATTTTGTTGACCTTTAACATGATATCTCCATAAAAATTTCCAGTCAAGTTTGCTTTTATGTATTCTTTAGGGAAAAAAAACTGAGCATGATCCTTCCTGGAATGGATTACTAGAACTAACATTATACTTGGAAACAATATCACAGTGGTAGATATTATTTTGATATTGATTTGTTTTTGTCTCTACCATGAAAAGGACAATTCTTTCCTCCCTCATGGAGGACCACATTATTCATTCTTACATTGTATATTCTTACTAGAGAAGTACATGTTGTCTTCTTGAGTTAAAGACTTTCCTTGTAATTTGCTATTGGTAAATAAATGTCAGTATAAAAAGCATGTGACATTTCTAAGAGAAACTTTAAAAGCAGAATATAGTTATCAATATTTATTTTTCCTTCCGTTATACATGTAGCAGTAATGCAGACATGAAAATACAAAGACAGTACATATTAAGGTAAGTTTTTCTATAGGAAATAAACTTTGATCAAAAATAGAAACTATACAGTGAGTTTGGTGAACAACCAACAAATCAAGCATCTAATTCAAGATTTAAGTTATTTTTTAACATTCCATTTGTTTTATTTTTCTTTCTTAAAAATGTTATTGTTATTATAAAGGTATTGTACAGAGGAGGAGGAGTTACTGTTACATAAGTCAGGTAATGCATACACTCCTCTTTGGACAATGTCCCCCATTTCCTCTCTCTCTCCCTATTTAAAAGTCAATTAGACAATAGACAGAAAAAAAATAGAACACAATTAGAAATCAGTCACAGAAAGATTCATGAATAGGTAAAATCTCGGTAACACATCCTATATAATGTATGGGTTAAATTATTTGAAAAGATGAAAATAGTTTAGATGATTAAGAACTTAGAATACAAAAAGATACATACCAACTCCACTCAACCTCTCTGTTGTTGCATTCTTTTGAATCATCTGTTTTTTTTTTTCTGTCTCTGTTTCTCATTGCTAGTGTAGGATTTTAGCTGTCAGTATGTCAAGAAATTTGGGTTTGAGGAAAAGCATTCAGAATCAAGAAAGTAATGGGAATTCCAAATTAAAGAGGAGATATTTACAATCAATATTTACTAGAGAACTAGGTGCACAATATATAATGGCAAGGAGCAGAATGGGGTGATGGGAATGAGGAGAAAAAAAACAAAACATTGAATTTCACAGTACGAATAACATTATGCATGTTTAAGTTTTGATAATTATTGTAACACAAAGTTTAAAAGTTCTGAGTTGGTTCTTTCATGATAAAAAATCTTATTTCTTAAAAAAGACATCCTCAATTTCTATTTGTATTTTTCTAGTTTGACTTAATATTTTCTGTAAGATTATTTTGTATAGTTATTTTGCAAACTTTTTACATATACTCAGTTTAGAAATATGCAGACACTTACTGCATTTGTTTTAGACAAATGTCATCTGCTACTTGAAAATACATGAGATTTAGCTTCCACTAATAAAAATACCAATATTAATATGCCAACTTATCAAGTTATATAGTTTAGAAACATTCTCCAGCAAATTATCTTTCAGTTATTACAAACATCCTATTTTGAGATTTAAGTGTAGCTAGCAATTTCAATGTTGTCACTGATTATGGTAAATCTCAGAAGACATAGACTTCATAGCATCAGAAATTTCATGTTTGGTCAATATCTGTCTATCTATACATCTCTCTGTGTCTCTATGTCTTGTGTCTCTATGTCTTGTGTCTCTATCTCTATGTCTCTGTATCTCTGTATCTATTTATCTATCTATCTATCTATATCTATCTATCTATCTATTCATATATTTATCTATATGTAATGTAATATCTACTACTGAATTGTAGCATTCTTTAATACCAGTGTGTATTTGGAAGAATGTTATTATGTTCAACTACACAGATTTGAATCTACTGTGAGAGATTAGCTTCACTGTTCAAAAGCAGATATCAAAAAAGGCTGTTTCATCTTTCCTGAATTTACACGTGTCAGGGAACGGGCACAAGTTTCCATAGGCAGCAAAGTTTTAACTTTGGATATACATTGACTTCAAAATAGAGCAGCGCTTTTCTAAATTTCCAAAAAGAAAAAGACCATATTATCAAGGCAAACCTTATGCTTAAAAATGGATATGCTAGCTGGGTGCCGGTGGCTCATGCCTGTCATCCTAGCTACTCAGGAGGCTGAGATCTGAGGATCCCGGTTCAAAGCCAGCCCGTGCAGGTAAGGCTGTGAGACTCTTATCTCCAGTAAACAACCAGAAAACCGGAAGTGGAGCTGAGGGACAGTACTCCAGGCCCAGAGTTCAAGCCCCATGATCTAAAAAAAAAAAAAAATATATATATATATCTTATTCAGAATCTCTTGTTTGCTTTGCCAATACATTTTTGAACTGAGTGTGTGACTAGAATTTGGTAGAGAAACTCCATATTTCCAGGATTACATTAGTATCTTTATTATTTTTTTTAGCTTAGGACACACAGACACATATGGGAAAAATTTACCTGGAGGAAAATAATTATATTCGCATGTTCATTTCTAGCTTGTGGTATCCATCCAAAGGCATGGCTTATGCTAAATTTCTCTCTTATTACTCCTAATCATACTAATTCTGAATGCAGAATCTTTATAGTGACTAGAATTATTTATTGTGAATCATATTTACTTTACATACTATTTATTTATTTATTTTGTGCCAATCGGTACTGGTCATGAACTTTGGGCCTCATTCTCTCACTTAACATTTTTTTTTTGTCTCTCATGATTGGAACTCTGGTACTTAACTGACAGCCTCCTCCTGTGGTCTCTAACTAGGTAATTGAAGATGGCATCTTTTGAACTTGTCTTCTAGGGCTGGGTCCAAACGGAGAACCTTAGACAGATCTTAGCCTCCCAAATAGTTAGTATTATGGGCATGAACCACCAGGATCAGGTTTTGTTTTTACTTTATTTCACATACGTTTTAATAATGCAAATAATCTGAAAGTACTGGGAGTGGAATGGGGGACAAGAAACTGAAAAAAAGTAAAATAAAGAGTAAAAAAATAGAAGGGTAAAATTTTGTACATTTGAGCTGAAGTGCATGGATTATTTCTGGTTTAAAATTTATAAAGACATAAACAAAAAAATCAGAATTATAGCAGTGATTTAGTTAAAAAAGACATAAAGTAGATAAAAATGCAAAAAATATGTGTTGTATACAACTGCATAGATACATTATCTCATTTTAAAAGTTTATAATGCCTACTATTGACAATTCCAGTTTTAATAATTACTACCAATAGTATAACTATTTTATATTCACTTAATGTAGGCCCAGAAAATATCCCAGCTATTGGTCACACTGTCGCATGCATCATATGGGAATTTGAAATAACTCCTAAATGAACTTCATTATAGTTTTCTTTTTCAAAAAACACGAGGCCGGGAAGGTGGCTCAGTGGTAGAGCACTTGCCTTGAATGCATAAGGCCGTGGGTTCGATTCATCGGCACCACATAAGCAAAAAGAAAAAAAAAAAGCCAGAAGTGGCACTGTGGCTCAAGTAGTAGAGTGCTAGCCATAAGCTGAAGAGCTGAGGGACAGAGCCCAGGCCCAGAGTTCAGGCCCCATGACCGGACCCAAAAAAATAAAAAGTAAAAACTCACATTAGCTCCATAGTGTCAGCACTGAGGATAAACTATTAAAAAAAATAATGCATGGAGGGGAACATGACCTTTAAAAAATTTAAAAAGTCAATAGTTACCCTGAAGTTTATGTTTGTTGCATAGTGCCAGTCATTTTTATACTTAAAATGCATTTATTCAACAAATATTAAGTATTTGATACAAGCATGATACACTGTTCTAGTCTATGGGGAATGCAGAGATTTATGGAAAGTAGTGTTTTGCCTCAAGATATCTGCAACTAGGTTTGAAAGGAAAAATGAAGTCAAATAAATATTACAAAAAGCAATATATCATTTAAAAATAATGGCACACTAGTAGTTCTCTAGGCTTTTAAAAAAATGTAAAAATGATGTACATGAGAAGCAATTTTGTCTTGGCTATGATAGATGGGTAGGATTTTGAAGTGACAGTGCAAGATTTTTTAAGTCATTGATAGTTTTAAAAGATTAGTTTTAACATCTTAAAAAGTACATGTCCAATATGCAGGAATATTCCAGCAGTTGTGTGAACTGGATATATATATATATACATATATATATATATATACATATATATATATATATATATGATTAGATAGATGTTTCAATTGATCTTTTGTTTTATTTCATTGTGGATCAGTATTAAACATACAATGCTTTCAATCCACGAGAGAAGAAACAAAAGTCTTGCTCAGATACATTCAAAATCCAATGTATGTGTAATTCTTCCATATACAAGCCAATGTAATGTGTTTTGTTATTATTATTATTATTTTTCTACTGCAAGATTCAGATGGTTATATATGATGGATCAGAAAGCAGTTTCAATGCAGCATGCAGAATCCTTATTGCAATAACAAATACAAAATAACCCCATGAAAATTAGAAAAAAAAAAGGATCCAGATATAGGGGACACATATGAATAGAGCACAGAAGTTCTCACTAAGATATATCTTTTATCTGAGTTCTCTAGAAGACTGGGAATCAGTTAAAGTTGGGAGAAATAGCAACAAAATGACAAATATTTCAGCATAAGCAGTACATATCCACATGAAATAAGCCACATGGTATAATGTTACAACTGGTAGCCTTAGGAGATATCAGAAATGTTCTACTATGAGTATTTTTAAATATATACAATTTAGTTACTAAATTAATGCCATTTCTAATACAGTGTGAGAACATTACAGAGATGAACATGCTGGCAATGTTTGTTTTGTTGCTTTTGTTTTTGTTTTTATACTCTACTAATTCTGGAGATATCTCTTAGGTGTGTAAAATATACATGGCAACAATAGATGCTCATGTAGTTATGACATGCTATCAAGCTTTTTAAAGTAAAACAGAAATCCAGTCACAGAAGAAAACATGTAAGTCAATTAAAAAGTTAGAAAAATACTTGGTTAACAATAAACAGTATTGGGGCTGGGAAGGTGGCTCAGTGGTAGAGCGCTTGCCTTGCATGCCTGAGGCCCTGGGTTCGATTCCTCAGCACCACATAAGCAAAAAGGAAAAAACCAGTATTTTAATTCCAAGTTCAGAAATCACAGAATGATAAATTAACCAGAGATTGACGTAATATTAGGATGAAGAAGGAATCCTGATGAAATATATCCCTAAATGTATGTGAACTATAACTGATTAAGAATCCACATAAATATATACTTTTTTCAAAAGGAAAGTAATATAATAATTAGAAGATATTACAACGTATTATTTTATTATTTTATTTTATTTTTTATTTTTTGGGTCCTGTCGTGGGGCCTGAACTCTGGGCCTGGATGCTGTCCCTCAGCTCTTCAGCTCAAGGCTAGCGCTCTACCACTTGAGCCACAGCGCCACTTCCACTTTTTTCCTTTTGCTCATGTGTTGCTGAGGAATGGAACCCAGGGCCTCAGGCATGCAAGGCAAGCACTCTACCACTGAGCACCTTCCCAGCCCCACAGTATATTATTTTAGAGTTGAGTGAGGAAGGAAACTACATTTCTGGAGAAAACTGTATCTATTTGCTGTTTTAGAAAATGAACGCATGGCTTTGTAATGCTACCGCTTGGATCACACTGCCAGTTGTTTTGTTTTATGTTTATTTACCAGAGAAGGTCTCCCATTTTTACCTCAAACCACCATTCTTCACATCCACCTCCTAAAAATCTGGGATGAAAGACTGTGAACTACCATGTCTGGCTTGAGTCAGAAAATCTCAGCAACTCTTACTCCTATCTAGTTTGAATTATTTAATTCTCCTCCCTCTGCCTCCTGAATAGCTAAGATTAAAGATGTAAGCTTGGAGACTCATTCTCAGTTCATGTTCTTTTGAAGTGATTGACATATGAAAAGTTTTAATTGTTGTAGGAGATGTAATAATAATGTTAAAGAAGAGAAGAGGGCAGATATAGGTTCTAACAGGTAAAACATGGTTATTGATTAATTAATGTTGTAAAGATCTATAGCTAGCATATTGAGCCATGATTAATTGAAATTTTCCTATGTGGTCCACAGATTGGCTGTAGCCAACCTCTTTTTTCCTATTGAAATCCTCACTTCTCAGTAACACTATCCATGTAGAAATTGAAGTATTTTTTGTCTATTTTCATAGCTGTTACTACTTTTGTTAATTTTACTTTACTTTTTTGAATCTTTATGACGTGCATAGAATTGTTATCTGTAATGAATATTGTACTTAATTTTATTTTAAACCAAATGCTAACATATCATTGCTTTGAAATTCATCTTATTTTGAATTTTAATTTTGTTTTATGTGTTATTGATGCTTCACACATACATACTTTATTATAATTTTAAAAATACAATAGTCCTATTTAAGAAAACAAAGTTGAAGAAAAGAAAATGAAGTTCAGTTTTTATTGATAGTACATGTAAATATCTGATGGTGTTTAATCTCAATAATCCAGGTTAATTGTATGAAGAAGCATCGTGTAATATGCAAGCTGATAGATTATATAGAACCTGACTTCCAGATGTAAGGTAATGATATTCAAGTATAAAAGCAACTTCTTTAAAAATTAGTGGAAGGCATTCATTTCTTTCAGAAATTGGTCACCTGACTAATTATTGGTTATATGTTAGATTGTAACAATTGATACTTATAATTCAGTACCTCCAGTTGTATGTATAAAACTAAACTTAAAAGCTGGCTGCCAGTGGCTCACATCTGTAATCCTAGATACTCAGGAAGCTGAGATCAGAAGATCATAGTTCAAAGATATCTCCGGCAAGGAAATTCCAGGACACTGTCATCTCCAGTTAACCACTAAAAAGCCAGAAGTGCAGCTGTGGTTTAAGTGGTAGAGTGCTAGCCTTGAGCAAAAATAGCTTAGGGACTTCTCCCATGCCCTGAGTTAAGCCCTAGGTTGGTACAAAAATAGAAATAAAATAGAAAAGAATAGAATTAATAAGGTAACTAGAGTCAAATAATTTCAAAGTAAAGGAAGGGAATCTAATGTGTTCCAGTTGGGAGGTTTGTCTTCAAATATACCAATCAACCCCAAATCATACGAGTAATATTAACACCAGTTAATATTTTTCTTAGTAATGTTTTCATCAGACTTATTTAGACTGACCAAAATAATAACAGAAATGTCAAGGAAGGGATATAGAAAGATAAAGGTAATAATAAATCAGTAATATTCAATATAAAAATATTCATTATTCTTGAATGTAAACCTTTAGAACTGGCCTGTTTACATATAAAACTTTCATCCATACTGACATTTTCTTACTAAGGCCAGAATATATATTCCTATCCCCATGAAAAAATGCTGAAAATAATTTTGATATACTACATAAATAAGACATATGTTCTCCAGCTCTATAAATCTGAACATTTTGTCCATGACCACAAACAAATAGGGACATCAGAAAACCACTTAATAAATAGAAACCAGCAACATTTCCAGACCTATCACATTATTATTTTTCATTAAAAAATATTCTTAGTATTCATAGGTAAAGGAAAGGATTACCCTCTAAGAGTATGAAGTCTGGCACTCAGTTTGTGCAATACTGATGTACATAAAAATATACATGCAAATATATATTTAAGAGCAGCAAAGATGCTGCCAATCACACTTAGGAAATTTCTAAATATTACCGATTTTTGATATGTGGTTCATTCTGAGGTAAGAGGAAAAGTTACTTAATAGAAAAACTCAAAAGGAGAATCACTGGAAAATTGCAATCCCTTTTATTGGAATCATCTTGGTTAATACAAATCTCAGGAAAATAGTGAGTTACACAATATCTCTTCAGGCAGAAATGAAATACTTTCTTTTCTAAAAGACTGAGACAAAAGTCCTGTTAGTAGGAGTAATTTTTAGTTTGAATTCTACCTTACTTTGTATGTCACTAAACTGATGAGGTTTAATTAAGGACTAATTCACATCCAATGAAATATATGAATATTAAGCTTAAAATCAATTGTACTTTCCTTTTTGTAACTAACGGCTAAATAAGAATGGTTGATACTGCTTTACTCCAAAAATTCCCTTCTGATTCTTCTGTTTACGCAGAACCTCCAGTCTTAGGTAAACAATATATTGAATTCCATTAAAGCTTTGTCTGTGCAAAAGTTTATATAAATAGAAACATTTGATTAATATCCTTTTGTGTCTGTCTTCTTTTGAATAAAATAATGTCTGTCAGAATTGTGGACACTTTGATCATTTAATTTATGTGCATTGCATTGCTGATGACACTCTATCAGAGACAATTCACAAGAAATTTTTTTTTCTATTTTTATATTGATGGACATTTGGATTATTTCATGTTTGGAACATGAGACAAGTCTTTCAATAAGGCTTCTCTACTGTTATATCATTCATCTTGCTTTATACAAAAAAATACATTGTAAATGTGCATAATGGTGACCAAAGTAATGATGAAAGCAGTCTTTTGAAATAGGACAATGATTTTCAATCATCAACCATAAACTGGGGTGCTGAGTCACTTGAGTCTAAATCTTAAAGAACTAACTATATTAAGATTGATCACAATAAAATTGGAGCACTGATAATGTCTGTAAGTCACTGGTCACACACAGAATAAAGACTGCTTGTTGAAAGCGCTATGGTTTTTCTTGAAAGGGATGTGAAATATCACACACTAAGAGCTGAGAAGAAATTGTGTTGTTGCTGTAGTGTGAACTTGAATTCAAGACTGCAATAATAAACATATAGAAATTTACATAGACACTCATATAGAAACTTATAGAGTATGTGGAAACATAAATAAAAATTCTTCAAAATTGGACTTTCACCTTTGATAACCCTTAAATTTAAATTTCTAGTCAAGAACATGTTATTTTTTAATGTACTAATGGTGGGAGAGGATAATAGTGATGTTCTATAACTTCAGAAATAAATATTCTTCTTATATAAATAACAATTTGAGTTTCAAATTGATTAACATCTGGCAATCAAGGAGGTGTACAACCTAGGAAACTATGGATAAAATCTGTCAGAAAATATTAAATCCTTTTTTTTTAAATATAGAAAAGACAACTTTTTGAAAGAATAATAAGAAAAAAGAATAGGAAGAAGAGGGCAGGGTACAAAAATTCCATAAGTCAAAAAGGAAGATATATTTAATCACTAGGATAAATCTCCTTAGCTGTGGCTGATGATTTATTGGCAAGCCATAATTATTAGCATTAACGAAAACCACACGAAGAATATACATATGTATGTATATATATGCATATATACTATTAACTGAAATATACTAGGTTCAATGGAGACCTCAAAAAGTGTAATTCCTTAGTTAAAGTCAAAGGTCAGCAAAGTAAAATACGAGGAACTGATTACTTGAAAAGAACAGAAGAGGGAGGAACGCAGTCAGGAATCCAGAAGTAAGAAGAGGGAAGGAAAGGACAGGTAGAGGAGGGGAGGGTAAGATTGCTAAAAGTGATGACTCTGATCAAGATATAGTATTCATAAACTCCTTTGTTAAATGGCAACTCTTTTGTAGAACTACTTAAACTAATAGTAATAATAATAAGATACAAGGAGAAATTCCAGGCATCTAACAAGCAGGTAAATATAGGCTAATATCTTGAGAACCAACTTAGATATAAGGTTATCTTAAAGTCAGATAAAACAGCACTGTAGGGGTAATGTGCTTCAAATTCCTGTTAACATATAGTGGTAACATTTCAAGGAATGGGGAAATGAAAGCAGAATGGTTAATGTGTGTTCCCCTCTCACTATTGTGGTAACACAATTCAGAGGCACAAGGATGGAAAGCCCAGAATTTGGCCATTAACAATGCAAAGCTGCCCAGAGCAAAGACTTATTCAGTGCTCAAGGCTTTTGTCCCTGGCATTGGAAAAAAAAAAAAAACAAGTGAGAAATCCCACACTGTGTAGAGCAAATCAAGGGATACAGATGCCCATTATTTAATGAAATGAAATTTGAGAATCATTCTTGAAAATCATTGCTCACAGGCCAATTGACTACTACTATGACCACATGCTGGCAGTGAAAAGTCTAGTTTACCAAATTCTACTGAAAGATACAACTGAGGCTGTAAAGCTGGAGCACTCAGCCTTTCCCATGACAGTTAAATTTTTTTAAACTAATTTTATTATGGTAAGGAGATGAAAGCCAAGGTATGCATAAACACAGTCTCTTTGGATTATTTACCAATATTCTTCTTAAGAAACAACTTTAGAGGCAGTAATTTTAAAGGTGCTAAAACTGCTTTCTGTGGAGACACAGAAAAAACCCAAATTCTGAAAGCTATAAACTAGAGATGTGTGGACAGAGCCTCTGTCTTTTAGCTTCAAAAGAACATTCTCTCTCCATTTATACAAATAACTAGAATTTAAATACTACATGATGGAACAGAATTTTCCTAAGGGAGCAAAAAATCTTGACTCATAAACACATCTCCAGCTGCTTAATGGGAGCCTAGGTGAGTTGCATGAAGCAAATGGCTTATAGAGTTTAAAGTTATTGTTTTCCGAACAGTTTAGGGATTGTCTCTGCCACTTTGATAAGTCACTAAATGTAGACTTTCATGGGTTTCTCCAACATTGGATTAATAATACATTTTCCAGTTGTAGGGGGAAGTGTTTCAGTGTTGGACATTAATTTCAAGACAACAATTGACATTTATGTTTGATATTTTAAGGCAAATTGGTAGTGAGATGACACTGATACTCAAGGAAGTTTATATTGATTGGGTGCAGAGACAGGTTAAGATAGATAAATAAAAACAAACAGATGCCAATTGTGTGTGTGTGTGTGTGTGTGTGTGTGTGTGTGTGTGTGTGTGTGTGTGTGCACATGGAATGTGGATGTGCAGACCTGCCAGCATAGCACCTTTTGGTCGTGGGTCCTGAACTCTGGGCCTGGACGCTGTCCCTCAGCTCTTCAGCTCAAGGCTAGTGCTCTACCACTTGAGCCACAGTGCCACTGCCGGCTTTTTTCACTCATGTGGTGCTGAGGAATCCAGCCCAGAGCCTCATGTATGCAAGGCAAGCACTCTACCACTGAGCCATCTTCCCAGCCCCCTTTTTTTGTTGTTGTTTAGTTTTTATTCATAATCATAAACTTAACTCTGCAATCCAGCTAGATTTGGAGGGGAGGTAAGGAAAACATGGAACCCAAAGAATTGTAGTAAGAGCACAAAGATTACAGGATATTGCAAGCAGATGGGGTGGAAGGGTGCTCTCCTGGTTTGATGGTCATGGTAAACAACAGGAGCTTTAGTGTTTTCAAAGATTTAGTGTTTTCACTGTTTTTTTGGTTAAGGCTGGTGTTCTTCGTGTTCTACCAGGCTTTTTGCTGGTTAATTGGAGATAAGAATCTCTGGTATTTATTGACCTGAGAGGTCTTTCAAAAGTGACCCTCATCTCACTATCTAGCCCCCATCCTTGAGAAGAGGAAGGGAGATTGATGGTAGTCATAATTTTCAAGAAAACTAGGAATATTGAGGGGATGGGTGAGGTTGGGAGGGATGCAGAGAACAATGAAAGGAGGGATATTGATTAATATGTACTGTCCTCATCAACTGACATGTTAAAGTGCATTTCCTATGTACAACTACTTAAAGATAAGATGAATGTCATTTAAATAAAAAAGAAGAGTGCCCCTCAGATCTCAGCCTTGATTAATATGTACTGTCCTCATCAACTGACATGTTAAAGTGCATTTCCTATGTACAACTACTTAAAGATAAGATGAATGTCATTTAAATAAAAAAGAAGAGTGCCCCTCAGATCTCAGCCTCCAGAGTAGGTAGAAGTATAGGTGCACATTGCAGAAGCACAGCTAGCAGTTATCAATTGTGATACATATTAGCAACCACTATGTTAATAAAACATTTTCTTTCCTGGTTATTTTTGAAAAACTTCAAGATGGTTGACATAATGGACACATGTTAATCTGAAAGGGCAATCAATGGGATCACCATCTCCGTGTTATTCTCTTGCTCTATCTGGTCCGTCAGATGAAATTCCTGAGCGTAATATTTACAAGGGTATTAATGTTTATGAGATTATAGTACCTCCATTTTTTTTACTAAGAAAAAAATCATATTCTAAATAAATCTAGGCTTACTTGTGGATGAAAGAATGGACCAAGACATTTAAAATAATTCATCAGGATAGGAAATAAAGTTGAGAAACATTTTGCATTGTTTCCCCTATTCTGCATGTAAAATCTGTATCTGGAAAAGAAAGATGTACAGGAGGTTGATTTCTTGTTGCATATTTTGTGCTCATCTCCTTACATAACAAAAAAATGGGGAATAGGGCTCTCCAGTATGAAGATTTTGTTAGACTTTGTTTATCTCATTATATGGTGTAAATACCTTACATTAACTTACAAGTGTGCTTTTATTTTCCTTTCTTGATGACTACACAGAGAAACCTTATTTTTCAATTAGAATGGTGTGTTTATCTTCTTTTTAAATTCTACTTACTCTTATCTAAAACATTACCTTACTTAAACTGCAATGCTCCTGTTTGATTAAATTTTCACTTAGAGGTGAAGTGCCACACAGCAGCAGACAGTTGTAACAAAGCCATGCTGCAAGTATACAATTAATTAGGCCATTGAAGCCATACTTTATCTCCTAAACAACTTCATACCAAGCATTTTTTGCTGTATTTCTAAAAACACTGGCTCTTTAAAACAAACCAACAAACAAAAAAGGTACAGAGGAGCAAGTGTTACAGATATGTCATTCACGTTGAAAAGCAATTTACTTCCATTGTGAATTTGAGAAATAATTTGCATATGATTTTTTGGACAAAAACTTATTTATGTTATTCTTAATTTAAATTAATTTTATTGTAAAGGTCATGTACAAAGGAGTTAGATTTACATAAATAAGGTAATGAGTACATTTCTTGTTGAACATTTTTACCCCCTTTCATTGTACTCCCACTTTCCCATTCTCCTGAATCTCCCCCCACAAGTTGTAGAGTTCATTTCCAACATAGTGTTTCATGAGTATTGCTATTGCATCGGTTCATGTTTTGTCCTTTGTCTCACCATTTTGTTATTCCTCTTCCTTCCCCAAATCAGATAAACATATACACGAGAACACAGGGTATCAAAATCAAAAACAGTGACAACAGGAGATAAAACAATCTGGGATGAGAGGATGAAAGAAAAAGGAATTAACTTCACAGAGTACATTAAAAACAAAAACAAAACCCTCTCATTTCCACCTTGGTATTAATTTCTATTAGCATAATTTTATATGGTCATATGTACATAGCTATTTAGCTATTGGAAAGACTATGCAAACTGGTTTAACCATTCTTGAAAGCAGTATGGCAGTTCCTCAAAAGACTAACCATAGAAATACCCTATAATCTAGAAATCCCACTCCTGGACATTTACCCAAATAACCACAAACAAGGCCATACTAAAGCTGCCAGCATGACTACGCTCATTGCAGCATTATTTACCTTAGCTAAGATATGGAACCAATCTAGATGCCTCTCAGTACATGAATGGATAAAGAACATGTGGCATATATATTAGAAGTCTAAGCTTCAATCAGAAAGAATGACATAGTCTCATTTGTAAGGAAATGGAAAGACTTGGAAAAAAATTTGTATCAAATAAAGTAAACCAGATCCCCCAAAACATAGGCTCCATGGTTTCCCTCCGTTGTAATAAAAAAGCTTGGCTTTAAAAATAACTCAGGAAACATCATTGTATTATATGTAATTAAATAACTAAAATTGCAACAGTGGAAATTTTAAATAGAGAAATTATTATGTCGACTCACTTTAGAAGGTTAGATAAATAATCAGGCAGATCAGTAAACTAAAATGAGAATTATTCTCTGACCAGTGATGAGTATTTGAGGATATTTAAATGAATACCATCTGGGAAAAAAATTTAGAATTTTTGTTGTTGTTGTTGTTCACAAGGGGATGTGGTATTAAGTGAAATACCAGGAAAAAAAAAACTTGAAGACAATGTTAGTCCTATTGTTAAATAGAAAGAAATATACAATCATATTTCATGTTAAAATAGTTTGACTAAGAGACTTGAGGAAATAAGAGAAAATCTTAATTCTTCCAAAGTGGCTGCACCATTTTGTGTTTCTATCAACAATGGATATGACTTTGTAGAGCCATGTCCTTGTGAGCATTCAATATTCTCAGTGTTCTGAGTTTTGACAATTCTGATAGGTTTATAATATACAGTGGGATCTTATGTTGTGCAATTTCTATTTTCTTAATGACATGAGATCTAAAGCATATTCGTCATCCTTGGTAATGTCTTGAATAAAATCTTTGAACTTACTTTTAATATCGTTGCTTATTTTCCCACTATTGTGAGATGCTATTATACTTTGAGTCTCTATTTTAGTGAGTACTTTTCAATTATTTTTTAGTGTATGCCGTATGTGTCCATTCTCTTAACAATGTCATTTGTTAGCAGAAATTTAAATTTTAATATAGATTAAATATGAAACATTATTGAATGAATTGTGTTTGGTGTTATATGGAAGTCATCATCATATCCATTTTCATCTAAATTTTATCTTATATTCTAGTAAGTTTTATTTTGAGGAGGTATTGTGTTTGGAACTCAGTGTCTTGTGATTGATCTGAAAATGCTCTACAGCTTAAATTGCACTTCTAGCCTTGCTTTTCACTGTGTTATTGACAGGAAGGTCTAGTGGACTTTTGTAACTCAACTGGCTTTAAAGTAGATTTGTTCTGATCTCAGTTCCCTGATTGTCACGTATTACTAAATAAAGTCACAGACTTTTCCTTTCTTCTTGAATTTTTTAGTTTTCCCTTTTTATGTTTAGATATGCAATTACATTGAATTAATTTTTGTAAAGACTTTTGATAGTTATCTGGCCAAGAGCCATGATTTACTCAGAAGACAAATTTGAAGGATTGTTATTGCAGCACAGCAAAGCCTGGGGAACATAATAGTAGTATCTCTACTAATAAAGTGCTGAACAGTACCTGTCATCTCTACAACACAGGCGGTACATAGATTGGAACACCTAAGTCCAGTCTGGCTTGGGCAAAAGCAAGAGACCATATTTTGAAAAATATCTACAACAAAACAGAAAATGACTGTTGGTGTGTGGGACAGAGAGAGAGAGAAAGAGAGAGAGAGAGACAGAGACAGAGACAGAGACAGACAGAGACAGAAAGGATGGAAGGAAGGAAGGAAGGAAGGAAGGAAGGAAGGAAGGAAGGAAGGAAGGAAGGAAGGAAGGAAGGGAGGAAGGGAGGGAGGGAGGGAGGGAGGGAGAGAGGGAGGGAGGGAGGAAGGAAGGAAGGAAGGAAGGAAGGAAGGAAGGGAGGGAAGAAGGAAAAGAGAGAGGAATTGAGGGAGGGAGGAAAGGAGGGAGGAAGGGAGGGAAGATGGAGGGAAGAAAGAAAGAAAAAAGGAAGAAAGAGATAGGAAAAAAAGGAAGAGAGAAAGAGAGAATGAGGAAGAGAGGGAAGGGAGAGAGAAGGAGAGAGGGAGAGAAAGAGGGAGGGAAAAAGAAAAAAAGATGTTATGTTATCAACTATGAATGGACATGTAGAAAATTTAATGCATATTGCTGGAAGAAAGAAGTCAATGTGTACAGGTTCACATTGTATCATTTGAGTAACAAGGCACACTTCAAAAGTCAAAAGTTTAAACAGAGTAAAATATAGTCAATGAGTTCTTACAGTGGTTAACATGAAGCAATGGCTCCAGCACTTGCCTATTAAACATGAAGTCCTGAGATTAAATAAGAACAACAGTAACAACAAGCTGGGAGCTGGGGCTCACACCTGTAATCCTAGCTATTGAGAGGCTGAGATCTGAGGATCACGGTTCAAAGCCAGCCCAGGCAGGAAATTCCGTGAGACTCTTACATCCAATAAATCACTAGAAAACCATAAGTGCCAGAAGTGGTACTGTGGCTCAAGTGGTAGAGCACTCGCTTTGAGCTGAAGAACTGAGGGGCAGGACCCAGGCCCAGAGTTCAAGCCCCAGAACAACAAACAAATAAACAAACAAACAAACAAAATTGGAGTATGGAGGGATGATTTAGGTGGAACACAGAAGAGTTTAGGACATTCACACTACGGTTTATATAATTCTATACTTTTAGTTTCATGTCCTTATAAATTTTCCCAGCCTCATAAAAATAGATGGTTAGAATTAATTTAATTTCATTTGTTGTAATAAATAGGGCCACATGGTAGAGGTTGGGAAAATAGAACAAGAATATGAGAAATCTCTGTACTTTCCTCACAATTGTGTTGTGAAATCAAAAGCCCTTTAAAATATAAAATCTAGGTTTTACTTTTTTTTATTCATTTTTGTTTGCTTTTGTTTTTAAAATCCTTAGCTGGGAAATGAAATGGATCTATGTCAAATAATAAAAGGCCTTTCAGGTCCTGGTTAGAGGTTCAGATTTAAATTGGCCAACCTTTGGAGATTCAAGCAAACAAGTAAACACAAAGCTGATAAGTGCAGAATGGAACACTAAAAACTCTTTACTTACTAGTAATAGCTGTGTGGGTTCAAACTCATTTCCAGACTTAAAGCTCAGACATATTTATTTTCTAAAATATTACATTGCACAGTTCAGAAACCTGTGTTACAGGCACTTTCTTCAGAAATGGCTCAATTGAGCTACATTTTGCACCAATACACACATATTTTTCTCTTTTCCTTTTAAGAGGAGCAGGACTTAAAAAACCCAGTCACCTACTCTGTCTCTAATAAGATGCTTTAAAGTAAACTGTTCAGAAAAATTATTGTGGGGAAAGGGGTAGGCAAAAAGAAGAGAAGAGTGGTAAAACACAGAAAAGAATCCAATGCAAAAGTGGCACTGTAGCTCAAGTGGTAGAGCGCTTGCCTTGAGTTGAAGAGCTGAGGGACAATGCTCAGGCCCAGAGTTCAAGCCCCACTACTGACAAAAAAAAAAAAGAAAAAGAAAAAAAGAAAAGAATCCAATGCATATCCTCCAAAATTAAGTAGAGACAGAAGGTGTGGGTAAAGGAATAGGTCAAAAGGGGTGAAAGTGATCAAGATATATTGTATTTATAAACTGCCTTGTTAAAAGGCAACAGTTTTTGTTATTAAAGATAATTATATATACACTCATATACTTATCAATTATTTTTTAAAAAGTAATTGTGGATGGGAAAAGATAAATTTCTGCTTCACAAATATTTTGTCCTGTCCAACGTTTTAAAGTATCTTGTGAGTGACTTATGTAAGTCATATGCCTACCATATCCATTTTATTCCTAATTATAATTCAAAATAGGTTATTTGTGACTACTCAGGGTCCTTAATTACCTCTGTTAATACAAAGATCTAAGATATTGCTGTAGTGTTTCTAGTCTTTAATGTTTAACAGTTTTAACCTTTTATCTTTGGGACAGACAAAGCCTTACCACAGAGCTGCTAAGCAACACTAGTCTCTGAAACAAATTAGACTGTGAGATTAAACACCAGGAAACAGTTTGGGTTTTTTCAAATTTGCATGGCTAATGTAAATAGCCCCAAGTTCTCATCAGTGAAAGTTAGAGGGGGGGTGGGGATGGGCTTTCTTCAGCTTGCTGTGAAAAGCAATAGTAAGCCCTTTTGGAAATAACAACACAAAACAAAAAGTTGAGTTTCAAAGACCAAGTATGCAAAAAAATAGCATATGTTAAACCCAGTTTATTTATTAATGTTAAAATAAATATTAAATATTAAACAAAATTTACTTCTCATATCACCTTACTGTAAATATCAGCACTTTTTTCAAGTCTCAAAAATGGAAGAAAAGTCTGCTGTTACTTCACTTAAAGGTTATAGTTATATTTAAAGTGTTTTGCTTCCCAAAGCTTCTTATCTGTTTCTAGAAATACACATTTTTGGTAGAGATAAGATGAACAACTTAGTTTGTATTCTCTGACATTAAAACAGGAAAAAAAATTGCTACAATCTTCTTTTATTATAGAGTTTACTTCCACTCTTTCTAATTTTGCATTTACCACCTGCAATTTGTAGGGCTTGCAATACCTGTAAAGATATTCTCCTTGCCTTTGGATTACTCTGCTTTACCTCATTCTGAATTCTTTTATAATATATATACTTCTGATCATGAAATCTGGGGCTTTGAACATTTCTATAGGGTCAATGCCTGTATCCAAAGCAGCTCATTGTCCAAATGATATATTTAGACTTTTATTCTATCTATCTATCTATCTATCTACCTATCTATCTATCTATCTATCTATCTATCTATCTATCTATCTATCTATCTATCTATCTACCTATCTATCTATCTATCTATCTATCTATCTATCTATCTATCTATCTATCTATCTATCTAATCTATCTGTTGTGGAGAGGAGTTAACCCTCATAGTTTGCACGTGCTAAACAAGTGTTCTATGAATGAGCTTCATCTCCATCCTGGTTTTTATTATTTTGAGTAGATGTTAGATGTTACTACTTTAGCAATGCCATATTGAGTAAAATATAAAGTTGTACTTGATTCTTATAACATTCTATTATTACTCTATTGGAAATAAAATTCTAGGAAATTTATATTAATATCCACCTATTTACACATTCCTGGAAATATAGTCACAAACTAATGTATCCATTTTCTATCATCTATCACATATTATACAACATCCTGTCATAAACAGTAGTATAATTCTTATTTCTTGATGCTTAATTATGAATCACAAAAATGAGGAATTTGGCAAATATACAGGCAAGGCAAAAAGTGAAAGGTTCTAAATGTGATTTCTTGACAGCAGCAAGATTGTGCTAGAAATCCTGTTATTTTCCCCAAGACTTCTGAGGTAGAAACTTGGACATGCAGAAATCAGCATCTGTTTTCTTTGTAAGCCATGTAGGTAATTCTGATACACACTAACTTTGAGAAATTCTCATAGTAAATCAAAAGTATAAAATGCTGTGTTAGCTTGTTTGCAGACACAGATGTTAAATTTTGAACTTTGCTGTCAGGACCAAGAAGATTAAAAAATATGACACCTTCTTGGACCTCCTCAGATAATTTTCATTACCTAGTAATAAGATTACTTCCTAAGCCTTCTTCCTTTAACTTTCTCTGCCTAGCATTCTAGCAGCATTGGATGGTAGAGAAACTCATACAACAATGAAAGAGGATATTTTTATCTTTGATATTTCAGTTATCCAGATTCTTCAATGTTACACATCATGAGGGAATTTGTTTAATCTAAAACCTAGACTCTCTATCTACCAACCATGATACTCATTGTAAAGTAAATCATGGATGGGCATAAAGGATATACATTACATTAAGGTTGATCATAATAGGATTTAAAAAGTGCTACAACAAAATATAGCATCATGATATTTGAAAAAGGTAAAGAAGCAGGAAAGTCTCTTATTCTTTCTCTCTGAAAGTCATAAATAATTCTCCAGTCTTGGGGTTTCGGTGGAACCCAGGTCTGTGGAAGGCATAGATAAAAGGCCTGCATTATAAAGCTGCTATTTGGCAAAACCAAAAGACCTCAATAGAGTGTGGTGGTTCAAATTGTAAAGTACCTTACAAGTAGGATTTACTGAGTTCAAACGCCATCATCACACACAGACCCAGACACACACACACATTCCTACCTGATACTGCAATGAAGCCAGTTCCTTTTGAAGCAGATATTTTAAATTATTTTTTTAACAATATATGCCAAGTAAATAGAACATACACAGCAAATACTAGGGCAACTTATGGGTGAGTTCCATATTGTTTGCTTTTGTTTACTTTTTATTAAACAATTTAATGTTATGTTTACTTACTATTGGTAGGAGTGTGCTATAAATACATATCAAATTTTCCAAAAAGATATGTCTATTTATTCCAGATTAGAAAGCAAATATAGAAACATTCATATTATATCTTAGGTCAGTAAAGGAGTTGTGATTTGCCTCAGTTCTCTGCATCTATTTCATGTTTACCTATAATGTCTTTCATTGATTTCCACACCAGTTGGCTCTCATTTCAACTATTGCACAAGCTATGGCACAACAGTTGAAACATTGTATGCTGGAAGGGAAATCATGTCTTCAGAAATTCCTGATTCAAAGCATGTTTTCCAAATAGCACTGACATCACACCATGGTTGAAAGAAAGTGATAATGGCTATGGCATCAGAAAAGACTGGAAAAAGTAACTGACATTAGCAGGTGTTAAAATGTTCCATGTGTGCATCACATACTAGGAGATGAGGCCATAGTATGGAAGAGAGATACTAAAACCATCCAGCTAATTATAATGCATCTATTGCTAAAATACTTCACACTTACTGACTACAACCTTAAATTTTGTTCCTTTGTTAACTTTTCAAAATTTATCTGCTGCTTCTTTTAGCCAGGTAAAAGCTCATTGAAGGTCTGATGCTATACTACTTATCTGACAGATAATTATTTATTAATTAATAAAATGATCACTGAAGCAAAAACAGTTCTAAGAATTGAAGTGTTCATAACAGGATGAAAAACTAAGTATCTCATCTAAGAACATATATGCATTCTTGAAATCTTAGGTCCATCAGTAACAGATTTCGGGTTATGGGGTAATAAGCAGACTAAAACTAATGACACAGTAACATTCATATTAAAATTCCATACATAGTGCTGAAACTGACAAATTTAATTTACAATTAAATGGAAAGTTAGTTACTTCGAATTCTCTTTTCTTTTGGTATATAGTTTTTAAGTGTCACATCCAAACTTATATGATAAAAAGTTTTAAATTATCCTTCAAAGCAATAGCTATGTTACAAATCATTAAACTTGAATGCTGAAACCTATGCATAAGAACACACATGAAAGTAATTTTCAGAGTATAATTTTCACAGAGCAATATTTTAAAATGTAATATATTAAATCATAGGCATAATTGTTTTTCTAAAAATTGTCATTATTTCTAGTGTCTCTGCTTCTGTTCTGTTACAAAAATCATTTCAGATCAACATTGCATATATTTAATACAATACAAGAAAGAAAAGAAAATATTAATGAATAAAAATAAGATTAATGCATCAATATGGCTTTATCTAGAGCATAAGTGGGCAAGTTCACTGTCATTAATATTTATAAGGTTAAGAAAACTGAAAAAGAATGTAAGGTACAATATAATTTCAGGGTTATGGCATATATTTTGGCAGTGCTTGTGTTTTTATATTACCTTAAAACTAATCATCTAAGAAAGTAAGACTTTGACTGCAATTTTTACAAATAATTTTTCACATACGTTTTTGATACTTTATTGTTTTAGACAAGAAATTGTTGGATTTAGCTGATACACAGTGTGGAAACCGTTAACTGTGGATAATACACATTTTCAAACATACCGTTGCTCTATTTGTTTCTCACTTAAGAATAATTGTTCTTGTTCATTATCCCATAAATTAAACATAACCTCAACTTAGTGACAATAGAGAGCTTTAAATGTACAATTCTATCAGAGCATTCCTACCAAGGAAAAGAGAAATTACCTAAATCATGGAGTGTGTATATTTTCCCTCTCCAACATTCCTGAGTAACAATAGAAGGTACTCTTTGCTGATAATCTGATTTAAACATTTATTTATACTCTTTTAAAATTGGGAAGTTGTTGGTTTAATTGGTTTTGATTTTTCAGTAAAGGGTCATTAAAACAATTCATAGACTTGAAGATTTTGAGCAAAAATCACTGCTAAAGAACACAACTATAATAAAATATCTCTTTAGCTCTTAGATATAATAGTAAAATCTACAAGGGACAAGAAAGTGAAAGAAAAAAAAACAACTGAATGCATATTTTATTTATTAAAGTATAACTAGTTAGGAAATGCTGACAAAAGAGCCTAAAGTGTTTATTCTGAAATGAGAAATACACAGAGTTTCTGGAAATCTGTCTGTTAATGTTTATATTTTAAGTCATTAGCCCACTTATTACTTGGGCAGTTGTTTGAGGATTTGTTGATAAGGGATTTAATTTTTTGAGTTCAAAGTGTATCTTAGAAATGAGACCCTTGTCCATTGTATGGCTAGTGAAGATCTTCTCCCAATCCATGGGCTTTCTATTGATCTTGCTATTATATCCTTTGTCTTGCAGAAACTCTGCACGTTCATGCAATCCCATTTGTCCAACCTTTCTTTGACGTGTTGTTTCTGGGCCTTTATTAGGAAAAATTTGGCCTGTGCAAGGAGCCTTAGCCATGCCTCATTATCTCAGAGCCTTTAAAAGGAAGTGTTGATTATGTGATAACAAAAGGCTCTTAATATCATCCTAGTAAAACAGCAGTGCCCCTAAATAAAATTTACCTTCAATTTTTATCATATAGATATGATATAGTTCCATTGAATAATCTGTCATTTTGGAAATTTAAGAGCTTTATTAATGCCATTTCTTGAGAGTGAAAAATGAAAACAATGGATTCTTTCTTATCTACTTTCAGGAAGAAAGCTTAAAAGAACTGAGTTGAGCAGTTCTTTTTTAGAATGTTTACAATATCTTTAAGATAAAAGTAGGGAATGGGTTCTCTTTTCCTAGTGAGAAAAACATAGATCCAGATAGCGCTTTTTTTTGGAAATTTTTTTTTATTGTGAAACTCCCGTACAGAGGGGTTACAATTACATGAGCAAGATCATGAGTACATTTCTTATCAAGCATTGTTGCCTCCTCCTTTGTTTCCCCTTCCCATCCCTGCCCTCCCATCTCCCCCCACCTCTCACCCTCACTCCCACCCCCGCCCCGCCAAAGTTGTAAAGTTCGCTTATCTTTTTCTTTTTTCTTTTTATTGTGAAAATACCGTACAGAGGGGTTACAATTACATTGGCAATGTAATGAGTTCATTTCTTAGCAAGCATTGTTGCTCCTCCTTTGTTTTCCCTTCACAACTCTTCCCATCTCCCAACCCCCTCTAACCTACCCCCCACCCCTCCCACCCCCATCCTGGCCAAAGTTGTAAAGTTCGTTTTTTGACATAACGTCTTGTACATATCATTGTTGCAATGGGTCCACCTGTATCCCTATTTAAATAATTTGTTTTTTCCCTGCCCCTGACCAAATTATACCAACATCAAATACATTGAAAGCAGGGGTTATACCATGGGGGAGGAACATACAATGCAATAAGGAAATCATCTTCTAAATATGTTAGAAACAATCACAAGAAAGAAACACCATTTGAGTCCTTATCTTGGGGTTCATTTTGCCTAACGTCAACTTATCTGACCATTGCTGCTTGCCTCAGACATATATTAGTTATTATAAATAAGGGAAACTATGGCTCTTACTGTTAACAAATAATAATGTACAGGAAAAATTAAATATAAACATTAATTGAGTTTTCATAAGTAGGTCACTGTAAACCCAGACAGAGACTTGAATTATACAGAGAGAATGGATGCCAGGATAGTGGAAACAATTTTTCCTTTAAGGAGATCACTGGGATACATGACTAAGAAAAAAAAAAAAGAAAATGTGAAAGAATTTAGGCATGTATGAAGTGGAGAACACGTTCCCACTGTTACTAATTTTTTTCCCAGGAGGATGACATGTTGGACTAGATAAAATTACACTGCCTTTTTGTCGACACAGTTGAAGTTCCGCTTTCAAAAAGAACACGTCTTTCTTTTTCCACCCCCTGATTATCACATCAGAATAACTAGGAGCTGACATAGGGCTGGTTATCCATTTGAAGTGTTTGTCCCCAGCTGGGTTCCTTGCAATTTAATTGGAAAGGTAGGGAAGCAATTAGAGAATAGTTGTTCCAACACCAGAGAAATATCCTAGAACCAGCTGTGCTGTAGGAAAATAAGAATAAAAAAAATCCAACAACAACCAAAATTTCCCATGCATGGCAATTAAAAAACTATTGGGAACCTGTTTCCATTAAGTTAGTGAAGAGAAACATTGAAGAATGAGGCAAGGTTTAGAATCAGTGTGTCACAGGATAGTATAGCTGCAGGAACTGGAAGCAAAAGGGAAAAGTCTACATCCATATAAAATTCCAGATCTCAGAAAGTTTAAACAACTACAACAATTAACCTATGGAATTGCATCATTAACAAGTGATGGCACTCATAATTGACTTGAATTTTCATAGCTTCACTGTGGGTATTTGCTTTATCACATTGTCTGTGCCCACACCTGTTGAAACTTTTAATTCACTGCAGTGTAATAGATGGTCCTCAACAGTGTGTTGGGATGATTGATGTGGAAATAAAAGCGAATCCTGTGGTAGGGAATGTGTGCAGCAATCAAACATTCCTAGAACCTTAATCAAGTTCAAAACCCCAACAATGCCAAAAAGAACAAAAAAGGTAAGAAAAGTGTAATATATATATATTATAGTATATATAATAGTGCTACTAATTATCATCTTTTTTCATTGAGGTATGGATATAGGTTCTTTCTGGTAGATTAGTTATAGTTCTGGACTTATAGGAAAAAGAAGAAAAGAGAAAAAGGAGATGTGCTCCTACTTCATCAAAACACCATTGCTATTTACAAGCTATGGTGATTTATAATCACAACTGGAGAAGTGTCAGGAAATATTGTTTCTTTATATATATATTTTATTGTAAAGATACTATACAGAGGGTTTACAGTTACATGAGTAAGGTAATGAGTATATTTCCTATCGAGCATTGTTTCCTCCTCCTTTGTTTTTCCCCTATCATCCCTTCCCCCCCACATGCTCAACTCTCCCCCTCTTCCCGCTCCCCAAGTTGTAAAGTTCATTTTCAACATAGTGTGTTGAAAATTGTTACAATGGGCCAACCTGTATCCTTGTTTCACCATTTTGTTATTTCCCTTCCCCTCCCCAAATTAGAAAAATGTATATCCAAGATGCAGGACACTGGAATAAAATACAATGTAAGTAGGGGTTATACCATGGGGAATGAAAAAACATGGGTTCCATGGTTTCCCTTATTTGCAATAACTAGTATATGTCTAGGACAAGCAGAAAGGTCAAAAGCTATGTACATATGACCATATAAGATGATGCTAAGCAAAATGAACCTCAAGATAGGATTCATTTAGTTTTTTTTTAATGTACTTATGATATTGTTTCTTGATGGTTACCCACTTGACAATTAGGACTCTACACCATGGAGGTTACAGAGTGGATTTTAGCGGAAGATTAGTTACCAAAGCTGTCTTTTTTCCACAGTCTGTCTGTCATAAATAACACAACAAAAAGATTGTATATAAATATCTTATCAACTTGTAAGGTACAAGAGAATAAAAAACATGGGGAGTGTGTGTGAATTGATGCCATTTTGACATCATCTTATGATCAACTATCTGACAAAAATGCAAAAAATAATATTTTTCTTGAATGTATTTTAACAGATACACATAGCAAAAGAGTGGAACCAATCAAATTAACATTGTTGAGTTGGAAAATGCATTGATGGATAGCAATTCTCTTCAAGCATCAATTTTGAAAATTCTGTGACTTGGGGCAAGTACTTGCCATTTTTTATGCTACCATATCTTATAAAAGCTAAAAAGGTAACTTAGCTCATGTTAAACCTCTGTTCACTTATTGAGTTTTGATTATTCCTGATTTTGTGTCTGGAAAATGATTTTCATCAATATAAAATTTTAATTGGACAGCTACTGAGATTTTCACTGTAACAGAACTCATGAATGTTCTGCCTGATAAGGTTGATTAGGTTACCATTCTTTCTCATACTTCATTTTTACTTATTTATTTATATTTCCTATAGCTCTCTCATATATGTGTTATATCTCCAGATACTGATGTATAGGATCTTTTCTTTTGAGGAGTGGAATTGAAATTTGAACTCAGAGCCTGTTCTTACTGGTGAAGTTCTCTACTGAGCTATGTGCCCCAGCCCTTTGTGTTTTCTAGGTTATTATTCACATGAGGACATTCTCATCTCTCTACCTCACCCCCCAAGGATCCTTCTGAGGACTTTAGTCCCCTTAACCTCTGTCTCTTGCCTAGCTGGAATTACAGACATGGCATAACATCTAGCTTGATGGATTCTGAGATCCACCCAATCTCCACCTCTGGAGTGGCTGAGATGATATGCCACTTGGTGATGCATTTTCATTTAAAAAAATAACATGTGTACATATATGATCTATGATGAGAGCTTAGAAATGTACTAATCTTACTCCCTGAAGATGGATTAAAACTATCTCATAACAAACCAAAGAAATCATCATTTTTTGAGAAATCTTTTTTTATTGTGAAAATACTGCACAGAGAGAAATCTTTTTTTTTTTAATTGTGAAAATACTGTACAGAGGGGTTACAATTACATGGGCAAGATAATGAGGACATTTCTTATCAAGCATTGTAGCCTCCTCCTTTGTTTCCCCTTCCCATCCCTTTCCATCCTCTCCCTGCTCCCCCACCTAATGCTCCCTCCCTCCCCCCTGCCCCGCACCAAAGTTGTAAAGTTCGTTTTCGACATAACGACTTGTACATCTCTGTATTCAAATGTTTTTTTTTCTCTCATGCGATTGTTTCTATCACATTTATAAGATTATTTCTTTGTTGCTTTGTATGCCCTTCCCCCACAGTATAACCCCTGCTTTCACTATATTTGATGTCGGTATAATTTGTGGAGGGGAAGGGGAAAAACAAATCGTTTAAATAGGGATACAGATGGACCCATTGTGAGAAATCTTTAGGAGCAAAACAAGAAAAAAAAAGATCCATACATTTTTGCCAAATGTACAACCACATTGAGAATAATCCTCAGGATTACAGAACCTACACACACACTTTATGCAGAGAAGATGAAAATAATTTAAGGAATGGCACATTACATATTTAAAGGTGAAAATGTGGCAGAAGTATATATAAAGTCTGATTTGAAATTGTTATTTGAGATCCTTACTGGAGTCCCTGAAATTGAAGGCACTTACAGTACCCCATACTTATTCACAGATCAAATCATTTTCCTATAAGTTATAAAATACTGAGACTATGTAAAAGCTAAAGGAATAAAAGTACATATGAATTTCAAATATGTAATTAACTTTAGAGATAGATTGCAAATGTTTTTCTTCCATACAACTTGAAATTAATTCATTTACAACTCATTCAAAATATGTTCAGAAAGACTGTAAAAAGATCAAGTCCTTAGGTTGTAGTGTACTATTAAAAACAAGTCTCAACCTTCAGTCATGGGACAAATATCTAACGTACCTGATAAAAATAAAATGTGTTGTAGGCAATTGAAAGCTATATCTTAATCAGAAAAAAAGGATTTTATTATTGTTACCATTTTTTGTAATTATCCTGCAGGAATGGAAGAAATCCACATGGAAAATCCTCCTGTGAAATCTTGATGATTGCACTTATGTAACTGTGAGAGATTTCGTACCTAAAGAAATTTGGAATCATCTAGAGTCAGATCTCCTGGGAGAGGTGACACATCCTGTTATGTGTTTATCGAGTTGGAGGCATCAGTGGGATAATCCAGGTGATGATGATGATCAAGTAATTGGAATTATGAATCTAAACCTCATTAGTCAGGTTTTAGATAAACATTTCAAAGTGATTTGCATAGCAGTCAAGGAGTTTTGAGACTGGCAAAGCCTTTCAAAACAGAAACGTACCACAGGTGTCTAAAGACAGAGAGATAGTGTATATCAATGTGTGCTGTAGTCAATTTCAATGACTATCCCGGTAGAATACCAATCAGGAAGGTGTGTTTGCGTTGTAATGTCCAAAGGTATACACGTTAACTCTATCTGTTGAAAATGAACTTTACAACTTCTGAGGGGGGGAGGGAGGAGTTGGGGAGTTGGGAAGTTGCTACTAATGTTTTACTAAATCTTCATTTTTTTTTTCTTTTTGGAAAAAGAAAAATTCTAAAACCATAGATGTATGTAGACTTAGTATTATGGAGTACTTTTTTCCTTATTGCTTCCTAATATATCTACAATAATGTCAATGTTATTATTAAATATTGCTTGTTAGCAGTTAACAACCTAGTATTAGCTATATCTTCTTTGCCTGTCCTAACACATCTTACTTTTGTTTACATTTTCTGGGCTACACAATGAATTGATTGCACACTGCACTGAGGCTTTACAGTTTTTCTTTACCTTACAATGTTTCTATGCCTTATTATCTTTATAACAAAAAAAACATTAATTTTAGCATTGGTGTGTATAC
Organism: Dipodomys spectabilis; assembly: GCF_019054845.1. NCBI lineage: Eukaryota > Metazoa > Chordata > Mammalia > Rodentia > Heteromyidae > Dipodomys > Dipodomys spectabilis. The sequence goes on from NW_024870752.1 coordinate 3,661,630, forward strand.
TAGGAACAAAAATGCAGTCAACATATGATACATTTTCCTGTTATTCTTATTCCTTGCTCCTCATTAGAGTACTGTTCTTTTGTTTGTTTTTTTCTTTGGCTGGTCATGGGGCTTCAACTCTGGGCCTGGAAGCTGACCTTGACCTCTTCAATTCTACCACTTGAGCCACAGTGCCACTTCCAGTTTTTGAGTGGTTAATAGGAGATGAGTCCCACGAGATCTCTCCTGCCCACACTGCCTTTGAACCACAATCTTCAGATCTCTGCCTTCTGAGTAGCTAGAGGCACTGGCACCCGGATCAGAACACTTTAAAAAAATTAATCATTTAATATCAACTGGATTTTAGACTGACCATTTTGTTAAAAAGAAGTAGAATCATTAAAATTATTCAAAAAGGAAACAATCAGAGAGAGTGGGAGTGCAATGACAGGAAACAAAGGAAGATAATTTTAAATACTGTGACTATATGAGAAGAATGAATAATAAGCCTTTCAGATTAAGTGGTGTTAGTGAACTCAGTAAGAAGAACTAGAGAAATACAGTGACAAAAGATAGGCTCCATAGGACAACAAAAGTAGAGGTTGCAAAGAGTGGACATGCATTCAATTTACAGATGGTTTCTAAATACATAATTTTATTTTTTATTTTATTTTTATTGTGAAAATACCGTATAGAGGGGTTACAATTACATGGGCAAGATAATGAGTACATTTCTTATCAAGCATTGTTGCCTCCTTTGTTTCTCCTTCTCATCTCCCCTGCCCCAAAAGTTGTAAAGTTCATTTTTCAACATAACATCTTGTACCTCTCATTATTGCAGTGGGTCTACCTGTATCCTTATTTAAACAATTTGTTTTACCCCTTCCCCTCCACAAATTATACCAACATCAAATACAGTGAAAACATAATTTTAATTATTTTATCACATTTTGAATCATTGAAAAAGTGCTTTAACATGAAGTGTAATGATACCAACATAATGCAAATGGCATGGAAATATATTGTTAATGTTAAAATAATGCTTTCCTTGATGCACAAATTTATCATTAGGTGATACTTCTAATTAAGCACTATTAGAAATTCTTACTCAGCCCTTACATAAATAATTATACATCAACCAAATAGAAGTTAGTAAATTTGCTGTTGCTGGTGTTATTGCTGCTGTTTTTCACCTATTCAAATTCTCTCAGTTGTTGAATAACCATACTGATCATGGTTGGTCTTTCAGCACCAGACTGGATTCTCTTTTTTCTCCAGATATCGAAAAATTAGCATTTCCAAATAAAGTCAAAGTTCATTATTATCTATTATATAAAGGCTTGCCAGGCTTTCATATACCCAATTCTTTCATGGCTCAGATTATTTCTCATGAGCAACTTTTACTTTGTCTGTGTTTCTCATGTCTGTGAAGTAAGCCAGACCCAAAGAAATATAAGTACCATGATTTCTCTTATTTACAATAATTAGTATACATCTAGGATAATCTTATCAGATGAGCAGAAAAAACTCAAAAATTATGTATGTACGACTCTATAAGATGATGCTAAACAAAATGAAACCCAAGATAGAGACACAAGAGGTTTATCTCTGTTGTTGTTTTTAATGTACTATGAGAATTCTTTGTTTCTTTCGTATGCTCTTCCCCCTATGGTATATTCCTTATTGTCACTGTGTGAGACTTTGATACCCTGCATATTGTAAATATATTTATCTGATTTGGGGAGGGGAAAGGGAATAGCAAAATGCCGAAAAACAGACACATGATGACTAATTGCAACAATGATACTCACAAGACACTATGTTGGTAATTAACATTACAATTTGTGGGGATGGAGGAGGTGGAAGACAGAAGGGATAGTAGGAGAAAAATAAATTAGGGGGAGACAATGCTCAACAAGAAATGTACTCAATACCTTACTGATGTAACTGTAACCCCTTTGTACAGCATCTTTAAAATAAAATAAAATGTGAAAGAAAAAAGGAAAAAAAAAGAAATTGGTGAAGGTCCACAAATCCACTTGTTTATTTGTGGACCATTTTCTCATCTCATCTGCTAGCCTTTTTGTTATTAATTATGAAAGTCTGAATACATCATTTCGCAGTCTGGATTTGGTGAATTTCTGGTATACTCCTCACTGTACAATGACAGAAAGGATCTCATCCCAAGGCTTTTCTCTGTTCTCAATTCCTTGTTCTTCAAATACCCTTTAATATTTTAACAGGACATAGGGTGGTAAGGAATGGAGAGGTCCCTGCCAAAATCTTCTGCCTTTGTATTCCCACTTGCTAACTGAATTTCCAATCTTCCTAGGTGTGCTGTTAGGTTCCTCATCATTTAGAAGGTATTGAATGGTAGCAGACAGTTTCCATATATTCACTTTAACTTACTACTTCTAGTAACAAATGAAACCTACATATTATATCTTGCTATGTTGGCAGAAAATTTGTCTTCTTTTACCAAGACAATGTGGTAGAGGTTAAAATATTAGCGTAAGTTCTAGCTGGCTGATTCCTCAGGGGAGATGCCTTTGGAACTCAGGAATCCCACATAAGAAGTTTGATACCGTGATGCCAATGTACTGGAGAGCATTGGTTTACAAAATGTGATGTTTTGGGAGCAGCAACATCCAAGTTGCATAGCCTAGAGTGAATTAAGCCTCCCCTCCCCTCCTCTTTTCTTTACTCTTCCTTCTCCCCTCTCCTCTCCTTTGTTATGACTCCTCTCCTTTTCTCTCCCCTCACCCTTTTCTCCTATCCTTTCTCTCCTATTCCCTCTCCTCTCACCTCCCTTGTTGACTCCTCCCTTCTCCCCACTTCCCTCTCCCCTCCCCTTTTATAATATAAAATTGGCTTGCTTTCTTCCTGTATCCTTGATATGGTAAGTAACATAAAGATGGAAAACAAATCACATTAACACTGACAACTGAAAACATATTAGATATCTATATATTTGTATTTTTGAACATTTATTCCATTTCAACTCTTTCCATTTATGTAGCTAGAGAATAGTATATTAAAAAAAGATGTTGGGATTTGCAATATATTTGCACATTTATTAGAACATTTATTCTTCCCTGGCTGTCTTTTATAAAAAATACTTTATTACCATTTTCCTATACATTTGTTCTTCTAAGTGACCCAATGACCCTCAAAACTAATTTCTTATAAGAAAAATTCACTTTGAAATATTGATTGAATTTTCACAAATATGTTGGTTAATCTGTGTAGTACAAATGACACTTTTAGAATGCCAAGTCTTCCCATATAAGATCACAGGAAGCTAATAGAAAAAAAAAAAATGAAAGAAGAGTTGGCACCTTATTAACTATCATGTCATCATTACTCCATATTATTGTCCATCAGTATTAAAAGAGTTGGTTCTCAAATAGATCAAAGATTAATAGAAATGTATTAGTATGAATATATTATAGGCTTTTCTGGATTTATTTGGCTTATTCTTATGTTTATGGCTCCTATAATAAAATAGCTTCATTTACATGATCTTGTTATTATTCAAAATGTATGGATCTAAATAACTCCTTCTAAAAGGCAATAATATCTAGATTATTGTGAGTGAAAATGATAAACATTATTATAATACTATAAAATTAGACAATTGATTGCTAATTAATCAACAATGGAGGATAAAGACAGTGTGTCAATTCAGTAAACATACATTCCATCTGATTCAACACACATATTTTAACCACATATTTCAAGTTTACCATGTAAAAGGTATGGCTTGATGCTCTGATCACATAGCTTACTCTGTTTTGAATATGTTATCCCAGTGTGTGTCCGTGGTAAAAATATCTATAGGCTATGTTTCCAGGTACCTGGTGAATATCCAATTCTTGCTATGACTCTGGATAGAAGATTCACTTGATATATATTGATTAGCTATTTACTTAATGCCTAAGAATCCACTTAAGCAAATCTAGTGGGTAGTTGCTTAGGTGTTAAGTGGATTTTTCGCCGTGCTTAAGATTTCAAATACTGACAGCAGTCAGCTCTGAATTTACCCTTATCAACCTCTAACTTCTAAACTGTAAAAAAGTTCCTTAGTTGTACCAAGCTCTGTATTTTAATCTCAAATGTCACTCTCAAGTTAATTACTGCAAGTTGATACAATATAATCAACATAATTTAGTGAATACTGTTTTGAACATATTTATAGTAGCCAATAATTAGTAAATATTATGTGGAAGGTAATGATAAGTTATTAAAATGATCCTATATGATAATGAGTAAATCAATGATCTGGATTGCTTGCAAGATTTTTAATATTTTAATATTTTGTAGAATGTTTAATATGTTAAAAATAAAAATATATAAAGTAAGTAATTGGCTGGGTACCAGTGGCTCATACCTTTAATCCTATCTCCTCAGGAAGCTGTTATCTGAGGATTGTTGTTCAAAGTCAGTCCAAGCAGAAAAATTTGTGAGACTCTCTTATCTAATAAACTACTCAGACAAAGCTGGAACTGATGCTGTGGTGGAACTGATGCTGTGGTTCAATTGGTAGAATACTAGACTTGACCATAAAGAGGTTCAGGGATAGCACCCAGGTCCTGAATTCAAGCCCAGGGACTGGTAAATAATAATGATAATGATAATGATAATAATAATAAAGTTAGTGGCTGGGATAGAGATAGTGTGACAATTTAGAAAACTATTTCCAAACAAAAGGAAATAAATACACTACTAGCCTTCAACATTTGACTTATTTGAAACAAATCTGATTTCTCTCATTTGTTTTCAGAAGAATGCCAACATTTCTATCATTCAATAATTTCCACCAGAGACTGTTTGCTAAGATAATTTCAGACTGAATAAGCTATTAGTTCTGTCCCCAAAAAACTCTTTTAGTTTAATTACCATGACACCTTAAGAAGAGGATTAGTCCTTACTCTATTAGTTATTACTCTACTAGTTATTATTTATAAAAGAGGATTTATCTCCCTCAGAGAGTTTCTTCTATCAGGGCCACACACAAATAGCCTGATATTCTTTTTGTTTTCTTTGGACTTTTTTTACTGTAAAAATACTGTACAGAGGGGTTGTAGTTACGTGAGCAAGATAATGAGTACATTTCCTTTAGATCACTGTTGCCTCCTCCTTTGTTTTTCCCCTACCATCCCTTCCCTCCTACCTCCACAGCTACCCTCCCCCACTTGCCAAAGTTATAGCGTTTGTTTTTCAACATAGTGTCTTGAACATCTCATTGTTACAATGGGTTAATCTGTATCCCTATTTAAGTATTTTGTTTTTTCCCTTCCCCTCACCAAATTAGAGAAGTTGTATATACAAGATGCAGGGTGCCGACATCAAATACAGTGAAAAGAGGGATTATAACATGGGGGAGGAACATATGAAGAATCAACAAAAAAATCACATGGTACATTATAAATATTTAGAAACAATAGCAAGAAAAAAATATTGTGTCCTTATCTTTGGGTTCCTTTTGTTTAAAATCATCTTACATAGTCATATGCATTGCAGTATTATTTATCATAGCTAAAATACGGAACCAATCTAGATGCCTCTCAGTAGATGGATGGATCAAGAAAATGTGGTACATATATACACAATGGAATTCTATGCCTCCATCAAAAAGAATGACATCGACTCATGCCAGGAAGATGGCGGAGGAGAAGCTGGAATCTGAACAAGCTCTCGCATAGAAAGCAGTTTTAGAGTTCCAGTGAACAGTCCTAAGCCAGAGAATCACACCAAGTGTGCCATCACAGGACAGAGAGTTAGACAAGAGAGGGAAAGCCAAGACAAGGAGACACATCTGAGCGCCTGCCAGCAGCCGCCGCGGCGGCGGCAGGTCGCAGCAGTGACCGCAGCCGAGGCCACAGCCGCGGCCATACCTGAGCGCTCACACAGAGAGTCCGGGACGAAGGAGCCAGACGCAGTGGGCGAGAGGATTCTACTCAACACCAGCAAGAACCGACAAGGAGCGGACATCTTCATCCTGCAGTTTGCAGACCAGAGACGACCCAGGATCCAAGACTCGGCGTGAGTAGAAGCCCGACGTCCTCACTCCTTCTCAGGGAGCAGAGGAGGGAAGGCCACCCCTCCAGCCCCAGCACCGGTGATCTCCATCTTGGATACCGACAAAGCTCAGAGGAGCTGCTAGCTCCAACTCAGGCCTTGGAATAAAACGAGTCATTTAACAGGTCACAAGAACTTAACGGCGAAGTGACCTGCCAGACTCAGCTCCATCCAGGGAAAAGTCACCCAGCTCAGGCACCAGCCATTGGAGTGGCTTTCCTCACTGGGTAACCAGAGCCAGAGGCTGCCCCTCCCTCTAGCAGCCTCCACAATCAATTGAAAAACAGAAACCCTGAGAATGGCTCCAGGGTGGGCTCTGTGAATTTTTCACAAAATAGCCCCAGGGAAAAGCTACTGTTTGTTGAAAAGCCTCAACTCTACCAGAACCTAGCCTCATCACCCCTCTTTTGTGATTCTCAAAGCAGATCACCCTCCCATTAAACTAACCTGGGAGGGGGATCTCAAAATCTTGGGTAAAGCAGAGCGTTTTTCTGCCTGTTCGAACAAACTGACTTAAGAAACCAATCAAGCCACAGGACCTCAAGCTGACCAGAGACTCCAACAAGAGGCTGGTTACAGACAAAAGGGAGATACAGGATTCTTCCCACCCCTCCCAAAAAAATGAAAAAAAAATCAAAGAACTTTTTTTTCTTCTTTTCTTTTTTCTTTTTTCTTTTTTTTGGTACCATATATATAAAAAATTTTTTTTTCCTTTTCTAAAACTTTTATTAATCTTTAATTTTTGCCTTTTTTGAAAAAATAATTGTTTTCCAGTAACTTTTTTTTCCCTCTTATAATTTTTATTTTAGGAATACGTGAATGTACGTTTTCCTTTCTTTTCTTGTCTTCTCTCTCTTTTTCTTTCTTTCTTAAATATCTTTTTGTTTTTTGTTTAGCTCTACTGAACTTCTGATCTTTTTTTTCTCCCTTTCTTATCCTTTTCACCTTTTCCTTTCTTTTGTTCTTCTGTATGTGACTTAACCCTTGTCCTGCACATCCTCAGATAAACCCATAGTTAACTAGTAGACCCTATCCCCCATTGTGTACACACTTAATCCACAAATTTATTACTCAATCCAAAACCTCTGAGACTTAAATTCCTTAATAGCAGTACTACCTCTTTATACCTATATAATATTTTAAGCATTTTTTAAGTTTTTCACATCTCCTCTATCTCCCTCCTGTTTTCTCATTATATTCACATTCCTCTCTAAATAGATGGTCTTTCAATCTCCACAAGTATATTAATTTTTACGTTTCTATTTTTTTTTCTGGTCTCTTTTCATTTCCCTTTCCCTTTCTTCTTTTTCTCTCCCTCTCTACTTGCATCCTACCCAACCTATTTCCTGCATTGAGATTAGGACATAGTTAACTCTCCCTGTGCCTCCCCACACCAATCTATTCCTAATTTTTACCCACATCTCTCCCTAACCCTAAAAATTTCTGGTTTTCCAAATTCTTCTCTGCGGTTCGGAGCCCATTAACATATAGTTGTTTGATGTTGAATAGATGTATCTGTTGAACTAGATTGTATCTGTAGACTATTGACTGTATAAATGCAAACGTTGGTTGATGGTTGCCTTAAGATAGTGTTCTAGCACAAAACTGGTGCTATTTTCATCTCAAATGGGCAGAGTAAGCCGGAAAAACACAAGAAAAATGACAAATCCGGGTATCTCAATTCCCAATCTTGATAATCAGGGGTCAGATCAGATAATGAACAATCCAGAGGAGAGTTCCCAAATAGCTCTACAAACACTGGTGGCAAACATGATAAATGAGAAGTCTGACAACTTACAAAGGACTCTGTATGAGCGTGATAGGGAGAGAGAGGAGGCATCCCAAAAGTTTATACAGGAATATCATAAGCATGAGGAAGCTACTCAAAAACTGATACAGGATTTGCGTGAACAACTTGAGAACACTCAAAGAGAAAGGGAGGAATGGCGTGAGCAGGCTGAGAACACTCAAAGAGAACTGCAGGAATCCCACTGACCAGAGGAAAGAGAACTGCAGGAATCCCACAAATGGGAGGAAGCTAATCAAAGAGTAATTCAGGAATTGAGAGACCAGGTAGAGAACACACAAAGATCACTAAAGGCATTCATGGAATCCATTAACAAAGAGCTGAAGGAAGTCAGGGAGACCACAAAGGGAATGCTGAATGGAACCCAACAGAAGGAATGGGAGTCCAAAGAAACCATAACCAATCAACTAAGTGATTTGAGAACAAACACTGAACACCAAATTAAGGAAGTAAAGAAATTCATACAAGACCTAAAACAGAGCTTCAACAAAGAACTTGAAGCCATCAAAGCTGACCAATTAGAAGGAAAAGAGATAAAAAACAAAGTAGAGAGTCTTGACAGCAGGTTAGACCATGCAGAAGATCGAATCTCAGGGATTGAAGACAGCCTAGATATTATAGAGAAAGAACATACAACCATCCAAGACAAGTCCAAGAAGTATGTTAAATCTATCCAACACCTGGAAGACACCATCAGAAGGCCTAATCTAAGGATAATGGGTGTAGAGGAGCACCTAGAAATAGAAGTTAATGGTCTAGGAAATTTGTTTAACAGGATCCTAGCAGAGAACTTCCCAAACATACAAAAAGATAGGCCTATTCAGATACAAGAAACTTTTAGAACCACAAATAGACCAGACCAGAATAGGACATCCCACCATCACATTATAATCCACACAGTATCAACTCAGAACAAGGAAAAGATCCTTAAAGCTGTCAAGGAGAAAAGGTTAATCACCTATAAAGGGAAACCAATTAGAATCACCTCAGATTTCTCAGCAGAGACAATCAAAGCAAGAAGAGCCTGGAATGATGTACGCCATGCCCTAAAAACAAACAACTATCAACCAAGAATGCTGTACCCAGCTAAACTCTCCTTCATAACTGAAGGCCAAATAAAAACCTTCCATAGCAAAGAAAAATTGAAACAATACATCTCCACCAAACCAGCCCTACAAAAGATTCTTAAAGATGTCCTACACATAGAAAACCAACAAGACCGCAACAAAGGCCAAGAAACTGCACCCAAACTGAGAATCCAAGAACCATAGGAAGAACCCAGTTTTCGCAGCCCCCAAGAAGGTGGATAACATGGCAGGAACTCCCAAATACCTCTCAGTCCTATCTCTTAACGTTAACGGACTGCACTCTCCAATTAAGCGACATAGACTGTCTAGTTGGATTAAAAAACAAGACCCTTCTATCTGCTGCCTGCAGGAGTCACATCTTGCCCTTAAAAACAAACACATTTTCAATGTTAAAGGCTGGAACAAAATCTACCAAGCAAACGGTCCCCATAAACAGGCGGGAGTTGCAATCCTAATATCAGATAAAATAGACTTCAAATTAAAATTCGTGAGAAGAGATAAAGAAGGTCGCTACATACTAATTAAAGATCTCTCCTTCAGTAGGATATTACAAATCTAAATATCTATTCGCCAAACAATGGAGCACCCAAATTTATCAAAGAAAGACTACTTTCCTCAAATCCCATATAGATCCAAAGACATTAATTGTTGGGGATTTTAACACACCACTCTCCCCACTAGATAGATCAACTCGGCAAAAACTCAACAGAGAAACCGCAGATCTAAACAGCTGCATAGATCAACTAGACTTAACAGACATCTACCGAACATTTCACCCAGCAGCATCAGAATACCGTTTTTCTCAGCAGCGCATGGAACGTTTTCTAATATAGACCACATTTTAGGCCACAAAGCAAACTTGTCTAAATTCAGAAACATTGAAGTTATACCTTGCATTCTCTCTGACCACAAGGGAATAAAATTAGAACTCAACACCAAAAGCCACCAAAGAAAGTCCGGTATCACATGGAGGCTGAACAACACACTGCTGAATCATGAGTGGGTCATGGAAGAGATTAGAAAGGAAATTCAAATGTTCATGCTATTCAACAAAAATGAACACACAAATTACCAGCTCCTCTGGGACACAGCAAAGGCAGTACTCAGAGGCAAGTTTATAGCTCTGAGCTCCTACTCAACAAATTGGAGAGATGTGAAACTAGCAATTTAATGACACATCTAAACCTCCTTGAAAAAGAGCAGCAAGATAAACCCCAATCCAGTAGATGGAAAGAAATAATCAAAATTAAATCAGAATTAAATGAATTAGAATTCCAAAAAATCTATAGAAAGAATCAACAAAACATAGAGTTGGTTCTTCGAAAAACTTAACAAAATTGACAGACCCTTAGCAAATCTTATCAGAAAAAGAAGAGAACACACCCAAATTAATAAACTCAGAGATGAGAATGGAAACATTACCACGGAAACAAGCAAGATTCAGAACATTATAAGGGAATACTTCTCAAAACTTTATGCTAATAAGTTTGAGAACTTGACAGAAATGGATCTCTTCCTAGCAAATATTGACATGCCAAAACTAAACCAAGATGAATTAAACTATCTTAACAGGCCCATATCAAGCATTGAAATAGAAACAGCAATAAGAGACCTCCCAGCTAAGAAAAGTCCAGGACCAGATGGTTTCACAGCGGAATTTTACAAGGCCTTCAAAGCAGAGCTCACACCAATTCTCCTCCAACTCTTCAATGAAATTGAAAGAGAAAGCTCACTACCGAACAAATTCTATGAAGCCATCATAACCCTCATCCCAAAACCAGGCAGGGACTCATCAAAGAAAGAGAACTATAGACCCATTTCTTTGATGAACATTGATGCAAAACTTCTCAACAAAATTTTGGCCAACCGACTTCAACAATTCATCCAAAAAGTCATACACCACGATCAAACAGGATTCATTTCAGGGATGCAAAGCTGGTTCAATATACGCAAATCAATTAATATTATTCATCACATCAACAGGAGCAAGAATAAGAACCACATGGTTATCTCAATAGACACAGAAAAAGCATTCGACTAGATCCAACACCCCTTTATGATGAAGGTTTTGGAAAAATTAGGAATCCATGGAACATTCCTCAATACAATAAAGGCTGTATATGACAAACCTACAGCCAGCATTATACTCAATGGTGAAAAACTAAAGCCATTTCCTCTTAACTCAGGAACAAGACAAGGATGCCCACTCTCTCCACTTGTCTTCAATCTAGTATTAGAATGCCTAGCTACAGCAATAAGACAAGATGCAGACATAAAGGGGATCCAAATAGGGAAAGAAGAAATAAAACTCTCCCTCTTTGCAGATGACATGATCTTGTATTTAAAGAATCCCATAGACTCCACTCCCAAATTACTCAAGCTGATTCAAAACTTTGGCAAAGTAGCAGGTTATAAAATTAACCCCCCAAAATCAATGGCTTTTCTGTATGCCAACAATGAGAAAAGTGTGGCTGAAATTAGGAAAGCAACTCCATTTGTAATAGCCCCACAAAAAATAAAATACCTAGGAATTAACTTAACTAAAGAAGTGAAGGACCTCTATGATGAAAACTTTAAAATCTTGAAAAAGGAAATCAACACAGAACTTAAAAAATGGCAAAACCTCCCATGCTCCTGGATTCGAAAGATTAACATCGTGAAAATGGCAATACTTCCCAAGGCTATCTACAAATTCAACGCAATACCTATCCAAATTCCAACCTCATTCTTCAAGGAAATAGAAGAGGCAATCCAAAAATTCATATGGAACAATAAAAGACCCCGAATAGCAAAAAAGCTCCTGAATGGAAAGAACACTGCTGGAGGAATATCAATACCAAACTTCACACTCTACTATAAAGCCATAGTAATCAAAACAGCTTGGTATTGGCATAAGAACAGACCTCAGGACCAATGGAATAGAATTGAAAACCCAGAAATGAACCTACAGACCTATAGCCATCTAATCTTCGATAAGGGAGCTAAAACAATAGAATGGAAGAAAGACAACCTCTTCAGTAAATGGTGCTGGCAAAATTGGTTAACTACATGTAGAAAACTTACGCTAGATCCTTATATATCACCCTGCACCAGAATCAACTCCAAAGGGATCAAAGACCTTGAACTCAAAGCAGACACTCTGAAAACATTACAGGATGGAATAGGAGAAACCCTAGGTCTCCTTGGCTCAGGCCGAAATTTTCTGAATAGAGACCCGGAAACACAACAAATCAAAGAAAGGTTGGACAAATGGGATTGCATAAACTTGCAGAGCTTCTGCAGGGCAAATGACATAGCTAGCAAGATCAATAGAAAGCCCACGGATTGGGAGAATATCTTTACTAGCCATACAATGGACAAGGGTCTCATATCTAAAATATACTTGGAACTGAAAAAATTAAACCCCCCAACTACAAATCCTCAAAGAAACAACTGCCCAATAAATAAGTGGGCGAAAGACTTAAGGAGAAACTTCTCTGAAGAAGAAAGAAGGATGGCCAATAGACACATGAAGAAATGTTCAACATCCCTAGCCATAAAAGAAATGCAAATCAAAACAACATTGAGATATCACCTCACTCCAGTTAGAATGGCACAAATCAAGAACTCTAACATCAACAAATGCTGGAGGGGATGTGGACAGAAAGGAACCTTACTTCATTGTTGGTGGGAATGTAAACTTGTTCAACCACTTTGGAAAGCAGTATGGAGGTTCCTCAAAAGACTTCACATAGAGCTCCCCTATGACCCAGCAATCCCACTTTTGGGCATTTACCCTAATGTTTACAAACAAGACCACACTAAAGCTACCAGCACAACTATGTTTATTGCAGCATTATTTACCATAGCTAAGATATGGAACCAACCCAGATGCCCCTCAGTAGATGAATGGATCAAGAAAATGTGGTATATATACACAATGGAATTCTATGCCTCCATCAGAAAGAATGACATTGCCCCATTTGTTAGGAAATGGAAAAACTTGGAAAAAATTATATTAAGTGAAGTAAGCCAGGCCCAAAGAAACATAGGTCCCATGGTTTCCCTTATTTGTAATATCTGGTATATGTATGAGTCAAGTGGAAAAGGTCAGATAATGTGATGTCAGGAAAATGAACCCTTACATGTGTATTTTAATGTTTTTTTCTTTCATGCATGTGTTTCTAACACATTTATAAGATTATCTCTTTGTTGCTTTGTATGTCCCTCCCCCACAGTATAACCCCTGCTTTCACTATATTTGATGTCAGTATAACTTGTGGAGGAGATGGGGAAAAACCAGTTGTTTAAGGATACAGGTGGACCTGTTGCAACAATGAGAAGTACAAGTTTTCATGTCCAAAACGAGCTTTACAACGTTAGTGCGGGGGGGGGGGGGGGGGGGGGGGAAGGGGGGAAGGAGGATTGGGATTAGGGGGGGAGGGGGGAGGCTGGGAAGGGATGTGAAGGGTAAACAAAGGAGGAGGCTGCAATGCTTGGTAAGAAATGTACGCATTATCCTGCCCATGTAACTGTAACTCCTCTGTACAATATGTTCACAAATTAAATTAAATTTAAAAAAAAAAAAAAGAATGACATCATCCTATTTGTTAGGAAATGGAAAGACTTGGAAAAAATTATATTAAGTAAAGTAAGCCAGGCCCAAAGAAACATAGGTCCCATGGTTTCCCTTATTTACAATAACTAGTGCATGTGTAGACAAGTAAAATAGCCTGATATTCTTTAGCACCAACATTCTTTTAAATATCTACTATTGGAAACATTCAAAAAATTACACTCTAATATGGATACAGTCATAATAAATTCAAATTTTTATTGTTTGAACATTTATATTTTCCCCTTTGTAATTTTTCCAAAACAAAACAAATACAAACAAACAAAAATCTTATTTTTATTGAATCTTTCAATGATACTGAACATTGAACATCCTTGCTCTAGCTCTTGCTAGGCAAGCAATTTACCTCTTAGCCAACAACCTGCATTCTTACTATATACTTGCTGGAGTGTGAATTCTAGACTGAGATTTTGGCATTACATACTTTAAGCATATACTTTAAGCTTTGATTGTTTCTGAGAAAATAACGACAAATCTGCATGTTGTTGCTCTTTGAATATAAATTGAATTTATTTTTCTCATCCCTATAAAAATTCTTCTTTTGTTTTCTTTAGGACCCAGTGATTTAACTGTGTTAATATGTGTAGATTTTTGCTGATTATTTAAAAAATATCCTCTGTTGACTACTTACATGTCATGTTTTGATTCAAAAATCTTCATTTGATTCCTAAAATAATAATTTTTATACAACTCACTGATAGCTTATGTCTTCAATTGTAACTACTCAGGAAGCTGAGTCCTAAAGGATCACACTTTAAATCCAAGCCACCTAAAATGTCTGTTAAGCTCTGTCTCTCTGATTACTCAAAAAAAATGGCAGATTGCAGGTATGGCTCAAGAGTTTGAGATTCTATGTTCAAGTTCCAGTACTGGCATACAGACAAAGAGATAAATGACAATTTTAACTTCCTTGTCACTAAGCTAAGTGTTTTCTTTCTATCTGTATACATATATAATCCAATATTAAAAATTAATTAATAACTTCATGTTTGATATTACTTTGGTCTTAATAAGCATTTTTATTGTTTCCAATTTTGAAGTTCTCATTTTTGTCTCATTATATTTAACTTAGAACCTAGAGTTATTAATGGCATTTGATAGTGTAAACATAATTTGGAGTGTAAGGAACATTTTTATTAAAAATGTATAGAGATATACCAATTATTAATTATATTATTATTTATAATCAGTAAAGTTTCAGTGTTAGAGTATGTACGGGCATGTTCTCATTTCATTTCCTTCAGCATGGCATCTACAATATAGAGTTTTTGGTTCTTAACCCAAATTGTGAGGAACTTTCCCACTATTTTCCATTATAGGACTCTGGACTTTGTTCCTCTTTTAGTGAGACATTGCTTAATTTGTTTATATCTCAATTATTTACCAGACTTTGGGAGATAATTCTGAAGAATAGTAATTTTACATATTTTGTAAAATGCTGATGAAGAGCAAAAAGTTAATCATTGTAAATATGATGCCATTGTTAGTTGGTTCTGTGCCGGGAGACATTGAACCTAGGTCCTTGTGATAGCTAAGTAAGCATTCTAGCTTTTGAGCTGTGTCCCCAGACTTTCTTTTTATTTTATTTTTAAACCTTTCTTTTTAAATTATTATAGTTAAATTGCTGTACAAAGAAGTTGCCATTTAACAAGCTGTTTATGAATACAATGCATCTTGATCAATGTCAACCCAAAATTCTTACCCAACCATGCCATATCCATAACTTTCCTCGTTTTTGTATTAATTTCATATGATAGACATTCGATTCTTCTCTTCATTCATCTACTTCTTTCCCCTTGACCCTACCCCATTGATTCCAAGTACCATTTTCTCTTGTTTTACTTTGTTAAAGTTTGATGGGGGATTTCTAAGGAATTATACTATTTGAGATCGCTCTTGAATCTACTGTATTTCAGTAATATATTGTATACACTTGCATACTATCCAACACAGCTCTTACTTATAAGTTATATGCTAAATATAACTTCTGTGTATAAGGGAAAACATGCAACCTTTATTCTATGTGTCTGACTGACTTCACATAACATGATTTTTCCAGGTCTTTCTACTTCTTTACAAATGGTACAATACCATTCTTTCTAAAGAATGAATAAAATTTCATTGTATGTGTAGGACAATTTTTATGATCCATTCATCACTCAGAGGCATCTAGGATGACTCTATAACTTGGCTGTCGTGAATAGTGCTTCCATAAAAATGGTTATGATGGTAGCTTTAATATACTCTGGTTACAAATATTTGTGTAAATATCCAGGAATGGAATTACTGGATCATAGAATAGGTTATGTTTAATTTTTTGAGGAACCTCCACATAGCTTTCCAGAATGGTTCAACAAGTTTACATTCGCACCAGCACTGAACAAACAGTTAAAGAAGAACCTCATGTCTTGAGCCAGCTTTAATTGAAAATGAATCAAAGACCTCAATGTAAGACCAGAAAGCATGAACATGACATAGGAAAGTGGGACTCCTGAGCACAGGTAGAAACTTTCTAAGCAAAGATCCAGAAGCACAGCAAATCAAAGAAAGACTTGATAAATGGCCCTGCACTGAACACCCATTTCTGCATGGTAAAGGACTTAGTCAAGAAGCTGAAAATAGAGTCTACAGGTGGGCAAAAGTCTTTGCCAGCTACAAATCAAACAATGGCCTAAATATCCAGGATAGATAGAGAACATAAAAAAAATTATACCAACAACAACTCTTTCTTTTATTTATTTTTTGGGTTTTTTTTTTTTTTTTTGCCAGTCATGGGGCCTGAACTCTGGACACTGTCCCTCAGCTCTTCAGCTCAAGGCTAGCACTCTATCACTTGAGCCACAGCACCACTTCTGGCTTTTTCTGTTTATGTGGTGCTGAGGAATCGAACCCAGGGCCTCATGCATGCAAGGCAAGCACTCTACCACTGAGCCACCTTCCCAGCCCCTTATTTTGGTTTTTGACACATGGTCTTGCTCCAAACTTTACTTGAGCATAACATAAATTCATAATCTTCCTGCCCCAGTCTCCAATAGTACCTGTTATTGCAAATCTGTCCCAGATAACATGATAGGCCAAGATTATTACTATTTTAATCTTCGTTTAGTTGTCATTATAGATATAGAATTAAAACGTCTTGAATCAAAGGTCATTATAATTTAATAAATTAAGTGTTTGTATACATATTTACCTTTTTAAAACAAGAAAAGTGGGAAAAACATGCAGAGTATATATTTCTTATTTGGAGTGATTAAATCAAACAAAAATGTCAATTATAATTTTATTTAATTTATTAATAAATGAGTGTCATTTAGCCTCCTTCCCTTATTCAGTGAGAATGATGATAAACATTTATACAAAGATCTTGGATGTGACCATGTTCAGTATATAATCTAAACTCTGTGTCTGTTGTCAAGACTGAATATTTTTTACATTTCCTTCACCATTTTTCTCTGGTTCAGTGTCATTATTATTCGTCATGCTATCCTTTCCTTCAAACCTCAGAAAGAAATTAAAGGAAAGAATCAGTGTGGAAATTACTTGGCATTCACTTTTTAAGAAGCCAATTTATTAATGTATTCTAATTTTAGAGAAATACCTTTATCCCAAATACAGTTATCTGTAGTAATATACATCACTACAATATATTCTATACTTGTTATTAAGCAATAGCTTGCCTAAATGCTGGGTTCCAAATTGGGAAACACTAATTCACAAGAGTAATGACACTAGCACACTCAATGAAATGATAAAAAGAAAATTCTATTTAAAAGCAAAGCTGTGTCTGGGAATGTAGGCTCTTTTTAAAGCAATTGGTGTGTGTTTTGTCTTACTGAGCACCTTAACAATTTGGGTTATAGAAAAATGAGCCTCAAGATGAAATTATGTCTGCATTAAAGTGTGAGACATTTACTTTCTGGGAAACAAAAACACAAAAAAGTAAATAGCTCACACATCTACTGTGTTCTTCATAAACTGTTGACTCGTGTCATTTGCTAGGCAACGTGGCTGTGTAACAGCTGTTTTTCTATCTTGCTCACCTCAGCACCCAAAGTCCACACCCCTTCAGTGTAGCCAGGAATAAAAACAAAGGGACTGTGATTGGAAGGTTTGTGTTTCAGTAATTAATCAGAGCTTTCTGCTCATTTTGATGATTAGGCATGCTTCAGGTACAGGGCTAGGAAATGATTCAAATCTTGAGTTAATTCAGAATAAAGCAACATAAGAGATGTTTTAACCAAGGCAGCTAATGGCCCCTGGCCATTTGAAATAATTTGAAATAATTATTTGAGATAATTTCAAAATCTCCTATAGGCAACACACATCATAAAGATCAATTAACTGTGAGAATCAAACCCAATCATATCTTGTCTGAAAATGGATGGTATAATTTCAGTGAGTGTTTGAGTCCTGAGTTATTTGCCAAAGGGAATTAGAATGGAGAGGGTGTCTCATATTTTTTACTGACTAATAGTCAAAATGAGTCATCCAGCTTTAGATATACAGGAAATCTTACCAATATAGGCAAAAGTTTTTATATATTTAAGATAACCGGTCCTTTACTAACCAGAAAAAAAAATGCCTCTGTGTGTATGATATGGTGTGTGTGTGTGCACGTGTGTGTGTGTGTGTGTGTGTGTGTGTGTGTGTTGTCACTTAAACAAGAAACAAGATATAATGTTTGCCTCATTTTGGAGTAAGGGGGAGAAAATGCATGAAGAGAACAGAGGGTCCTTTCATTTGTTCTTAACATTAGTACTAATAACTAATGATTCTAAGTACATAAAATAATACTTGAATATATTTTGTACTTGTCAGAAAATGATGTGCATCTGCTTTGCTAAATTCCTAGGATTCCCTTCTCCTGATTGTATAAGAGATAC
The DNA here is from genome assembly GCF_019054845.1 of Dipodomys spectabilis. Taxonomy (NCBI): domain Eukaryota; kingdom Metazoa; phylum Chordata; class Mammalia; order Rodentia; family Heteromyidae; genus Dipodomys; species Dipodomys spectabilis. The sequence goes on from NW_024870752.1 coordinate 3,680,083, forward strand.
ACTGTAAGTGTGAGACAGAGGAAAAAATAAAAATCATCAATCTAGAGTGGAGGTGACTTCTTGAAAACTGTATTTTACCAGATATATGAAAAGCTTTAAGTGAGGTGCTATCTCCTTGTGAAAAATATTGAATTTAGAATGCATTCATTTTTAAAGAGGAGAAAAAAATGCTATATTTTTATTTTATAAAAAGCTTTTACCTTGTACCAGATCTTGCTGAGTACTTTATATATATCATTTCCTTTGATATTCTCAGCAAACCTATGAGGTAGGTATTAATATTCTCATTTATATAAAAAAGAGAGTCCAATTTCTGCTGAAATTTAAGCCACTTGAAAGTGAAATTTAATCCCAAGTCTGCTTAGGTTTAAGCCATGTACTTTAAAGCACTCTCTGTACAGCCCATCTTCCTGTTATCAAGGAGTGCATTAAGGTGGAAGACTTAGAACGCAAAGGCAGAAAAATTTACCAGTATGCAAAACTTCATGAACGCTGGAACAGCCAACAAATTTTTAATGTACAATTTTGAAAAATAAAACCTACTAATATTAGCTCTGACTCATGGTTTTGTTGTAAACTGATTAACCTCACTCTCAAGAATAAAGTAAATCATTGGGGGAGGGGGAGCTATTGCTAAATCAGTGTTAATTCTTAAAATTTTGTCTACATCCTACAAAGATGGGGTAAATTCCAATATCATTTAATATTGGACTTAATGGTTCTGAGAAATATGATATTAGAGATAGACTCATAGGTTAGTTTCTTATTAAACATGCTTCAACAATGAATGTTTATCTACAAGGAGGGGATATTTTTCCAGTATTTTTGCCAATAATATAATAAATAATAATAGATAAGAATAATAAAATAAATATAAATATAATATAAATCAGTATTGTTTCTGAAATGGTAAAAAATACAGCTATAAGCTGATAAAATAATTTTGAGTGTATTCATTTTTAAATACAGATGATTGCATGATTTTGATTCCTCTTACCCCAATTATTCAGCCATTTTCAGTGAGTGTCTTTTTTCTGTCTGGATTCATGGATGTAATGAATTTAAGTATTGTTCTTCAAAAATCTTTTTTTTTCTCTTACCTTCTATTTCTCCAAAATTATAAAAAAAAAGTTTTACACAAACACACTGATCTGCACTTGTATATGTATATATGAACCTGTGCATATAATTACATATATATTTAAATATTAGAACTAGCATCCACACTTGAGAAAAAATATATGACTGTCACTCTGAGCCTGGCTTACTTGCTTAATACGGTTATCTACAGTTCCACCCATTTCCCTGAAAATAATACATTTCCATTTTCTTTATGAATGAATGATAATATTCCATTGTGTTTGCATGCCACATTTTCAAAGTGGTGTTTCAGGTGTTACATTAATGTTCTTGATGTGCTTGGAATATATGTTTGTACAAATTAGGACACATTAAAATGTACTTCATCTTATTTTTATGTAAAGTCAAATTAGGCAACAACCATTTTTAAAAGCTGAAATACAAACAAAACATGAAACTTTTCAGGTAATATTTTCTATTATTCTGTAAAATGTAACTTTTATTTGAATGCATTTAGAGAGGAAACTTGAAATTTTGATGAAGTATTAAAAATTAGAACATCTAATTCACTAAAGAATATTGAGATTTTTGCCAAATGTTAAGAAGAGTTAGACATAGGATAAATGGAAGATAGATTCTTTTCTCAAATTAAGTGTTTAATTTTTTACTTCTTGTAATATTCTCTTCTTTATCTTTTATAACATTCTATTTATCCCTTAATACATATATTGCATGGTTTTTATTTTTCTGGTAAATAATTTAAATATAGTTTAGTTGGATGTATTATTAACTGAATGATTTTCTCGCTGTCTGGTTGAATGAATGAAAGATATAGGACATTTCTTTTACCTTAAAAGAATACATAATTCATACACAACCTTTATTATATTGAGAAATATTCCATAGATTCCTAGTTTTTCCAGAGCCTATTACCCAGCAATACCACTTTTGGGTATTTACCCAACCGATCACAAACGAGGTTATACTAAAGCTACCAGCACAACTATGTTTATCACAGCATTATTTACCATAGCTATGATATGGAGCCAACTCAGATGCCCCTCAGTAGATGAATGGATCAAGAAAATGTGATTATATATAGATTCATATATTCATTTATATATATATATATGAATTATATGCCTCCATCAGAAAGAATGACATCGCCCAATTTGTTAGGAAATGGAAAGACAGAAAAAATTATATTAAGTGAAGTAAGCCAGGCCCAAAGATACATAGGTTCCATGGTCTCTTTTATTTGTGATAACTAGTATAAGTCTAGTACAAGCAGAAGAGGTCAAAAGCTATGTACATATGGCCAAATAAGATGATGTTAAATGAAATGAGCCCCAAGATAGGGACACAACTGTTTTTTTTTTCTTTCCTGCTATTGTTTTTAATGTATTTAGAATGTACTATATGATTTTTTTTGCTTCTTTTGTATGTGCTTCCCCCACAGTATAACACCTGTTTTCACTGAATTTGTTGTCGGTGTCTTGAATCTTTTATACACCTTTATCTAATTTGGGGAGGGAAAGGGAAATAACAAAATGCTGAAATAAACATACAGGTAACAATGAGATATACAGGACACTAAGTTGAAAATGAACTTTACAACTTGGGAGAATTTCGGGGGATGGGGAAGGAAGAGATGGTAGGAGGGGAGGTAATAATGCTCCCTAGGAAATGTACTCATTATCTTACTCATGTAGATGTAACCCCTCTGCACACTATTTTTACAATAAAAAACATTGAAAAATGAAACAAAACAAAACATGATTCATAATTCACTTTGAAAAAGAATCTAAGGAAACTATCACAATAAAATACCGTAACTGGCCAAATTGATATAATTCTCAAGCCTCTATGTAGAAGGAGGTTGAAAGTAACTTTGATGGAAGAGTCAGAAGATGCTTTATTGATTTCCCTAAAAGTCTAACTTCATCCTGTGTGCCATTATTACCACTGGTGATCAAAACATGGTCTTAACTGCCAAAAGTCAAATTACATTGATGCCTATTTTGACCTGACTACAATCTTAATAGATGATACATATAAAAACAAATTCTAAGACATATTACATACAATAAAAATAGAAATAATTAGCACTGAATATTATTGGCACAATTGATCTTATTGAATGCTTTAGGCTGTAACTAACAGAGATAATTGAAAATACTACAGTAGGAGGATACTGTTTTTTCTTTTATAACAGAAGAAAACACAAATGAATCACTGCTTTGTATCATACTTTTAGGAGGAGGAAAGTGTTGTTAGGAATATAAAAATGTGCCTTAACAATGAATGAAACTCCTGTCCTTTCACTTTTTATTTTTATTGATTTATTTTTATTAACAAAATATGTTTCTTGTCGTAAATGTACTTCCCATGATCCAATAGTGTTCTGTGATTATTTGGCTCATGATTGATCAAAGAATCATAGGTGAGCTTTACAGAAATTATTTATCTGGTGGCCTCTTCTGAATTCTGGAAGCAAGGTCATCACTTGAGCATGTGACCACATCACAATGTCTGCTTTTTCATGTCAAGCATAAAAGAGCTACTTGGCATTTGTAGTTTACCTCACCTCAACTTTAATTTGCACTGTTTATTACTGATTGTCATGATATTCCATGAGACTTGGTATTCTTTTTGGACTATTACTCAAGGCACATGTTGGAAAAGAAAAGAAAAGCATGTGGTAAGATAATATTAGATACCTAGGGTGTTGCAATGGTATAAACATCATTGAATAAATTTACATACTGAACTTACTTTCACACAAATGCAAAAATCTGTGAAACAGGAACTGGTTTCTATTTGCTTTGGCATTACTATCTATGCAATATGAATGTAATGTGATGGTTCTGTGAGATAAAATGTTATTTTTTTTCTATTCTTTGCTACCTCCTTCCTTTAGATTAGGAATTCAAGTTGAATTGACAATACTTCTGCAATATTTTTCATGATGTTCTTCATAGAATTGTTTCTAAAACCTTATGAAAACTAAGAAACAAATAATTCTAAAGATAGAATTCTAGAATCTGTATTTTAGTATTTAACTCCATGTGATTTCAGTTCAATAATGTAGGCATAATTCTGAATTAATGAACTTACCTTAACTGATGCACATTCTATAGCTGTAAATTCATTATTATTTGTATTTTGTTATAAGAAACCATTTTCTTTTTAATATTTCCTTACCTTACCAATCACTGCAGATCTCATGTGCCATTTTCAGGGAAATTCTAAATTGATTACTACAGAAAGAAGTTAACATATGCTTATGAATACAGAACTTTCACTTGTCTGGTATGTGATCTTGGTTAAAAAGCAATCCACTTTTTTGTATTTTCATTTAGAATGGTTCATAACAATAGAACTCAGTTTTTACTGCTATTATCATGGTTATTGTAATTAAAGCAAATGAAAGGTTTTAAGAAGACTGGCATAACGACTTGTACTGTCAAAAAGTGAACTTTACAACTTTGGCCAGAGGTGAGGTGGGAGGGTGGGAGATGAAAAGGGATGGGAAGGGGAAACAAAGGAGGAGGCTACAATGCTTGATGAGAAATGTACTCATTATCTTGCCCATGTAATTGTAACCCCTCTGTACAGTATTTTCACAATAAAAAATAAAAAAATAAAATTAAAAAAAGAATACTGGCAAACATTTTAGTATCACATTTTGGTATCTTTGTTTTAATATCAATTTATTCTGATTATTTTTATTATAGGAATATAATTACTAAGGCATTTCTTGATGCTGAAATGATGGATTAAGGTTTTGTAAGTTAATTTTTATACTCGTTTTCCAAGTTAATAAAATTTGTAATAAAACAATCAAAAAGTTAAGCTCTCTAATGTGCGCTATGGTCTTTAGCTGAATATTGCTGACAGATTCTTTATTGATTTTCTCTGTGTGCAATATTCTAACATACAGTTTTTATGTTTAGTAGTCCTCTACAGCTTATATATAAATGCTATATTAACATGGTGCTACATGTTTGATACATGCTTATCATTTGATACATGCTCATCATATTCCTCTAATTCTTTCTCAATTTATTTCCTAAGAACATGATCATAAGCAACTAGTTCCTATTATTTAGATAATGGTTACCATCTTTATTGATGTTACTCAGGAGAATCTATATAACTTGGTAGATTGCTTGATGGTATGGATATTAAATATTTTTAACCACAAATAACTTCAGACACCTCAAAATTAATTAAAAAATAACCTTGAATAAGTGGCTCAAAAATCTCCCAAAGTTCTCATTGTGTAGCATGATTTTCCATTTGATTTATAAATATAAGATTTAATAACATAATAAGTAATATCTTCCATAAGCCCCATCAAGAAATTTACACAGGACAAGTAATCAAATGGTTAATTCAGAACAACTCTGGCAGAAATCACTTCCTTATTAATAATAGGCTTATAAATTGTCAAATATAACTTTCTATAATTAAGTGGTTAAAGCTAAAATGATTTTTATATGCTTTGCAATTTAAGACTAAATCCTTAGAAAATGTGATATTAATTTTCAAAGAAGTGGAACTATTATTTTATTCCTCCAATTTTTTAAATTCTGGAAGTAAAAGATGTATCTTACTATTGGTCTTTATATGCATATTATTAAGTAAGATTTAAACTTAAAAATATTCAAGAAAACTTAATTATTTTAAGTTTCTTGTATTAAGAAAATACATAGTTTGAGGTATTAGTTTCTTCAAGTAAAAATGACTGGTGTGCTATGTTGTAGGGAACAATTAATTTCTTATTTTTTGAGTACTACATAGAAGATTGTTCTAGAATTTCTCAAACATTAAGGGGTTGAGGACATTATGAGACACTCTTTTCCTAGTCTGATAAAGCAGTTGGTGAAGATCATCATAGAACCATAAACACATATCACTGAAAATTGTATGAACCAACCTGAAGTGAGGATTTTCTATTATTTCATATGCCTTTTTAATTTAATTTATTTTTTTGTTGGTCCTGGAGTTTGAACTCGGTGACTGGGCACTGTTTGTGCCCAAGATGATTGTGGTACCTCTACTTCTTGAGCTACAGCTCCACTTATGATTTTTTTCCATAGTTTATTGGAGATAAGAATCTCATGGATTTTCCTGCTTGGGCGAGTTTCAAACCTCAATCCTCAGATCTCAACTTCCTGAGAAGTTACAGGTAAGAACCACTAGTGCCCAGCTCATATTCCTTTCTTAAAGCTTTTTTTTGTGGGTTTAATACACATATGCATAATGTGTTTTCACAATGTTTACATTGTAGAAGAAGATCTAAATAGACAGTCAACAAAATAAGACAGTCCACTTACAAACCAGTCAATTGCTTCACTCTAACATACAAATGGAAACCACTTACCACATAATTTGAAGAGGCAGTTTGTCTGAATGTCACAAATTAAAGTTTAAAATACCTGAAATGGATCTTTAAAGAAGCAACCAAAATCAAAATTGCAGGAAAAAAGAATCATCAACATGGATTGTATCCTCAGAAATACCCAAAATTGAATTCAATACGCAATACTCTATATATTGTTTTATTTTGTTTTGTCATTGTTGTTGGTCCTGGGGCTTGAAGTCAGGGCCTGGTCACTGTCCCTGAACTTTTGTGCTCGAAGCTAGCACTCTACTACCTAGAGCCAGAGCACCACTTAAGGTTTTCTGGTGGTGAATTGGAAGAGTCTCAAAACTTTTCTACTGTGGCTGGCTTTGAACTGCAATCCTCATATCTCAGCCTCCCAAATAGCTAGGATTACAAGCCCAAGCCACTGGCACCCAGAAGATAATCTTTTTAAGAGAGTAATTTTAGAGAAGAAGTATACTTACTTTGAGTTAGGAAGACTTGAGGTCCTGCCACTGAGTAGAACATGTGGAAGAGGTATAAAAGGTACAAGAATATATGTTTATCTGAATTAGGGAAGGGAAGAGGAACAAAAAGTGGTGAGATAAAGGACAAAGGGGAACCAATGCAACAGGGATACTAAGAAGACAATATGTTGGAAATGAACTATATAATTTGGGAACATATTGGGGAGAGGGAAAGTGGGAGAAAAATAAAGGATGGGTCATCAGTTCAACAAGAAATGTACTCACTACCTTACTTATGTAACTGTAATACCTATGTACATCACCTTGACAATAATAGTTAAATTTTAAAAATGGTACAAGAAATTTACAGCCTCAGTATAGATTCAGGACCCAAATTTCTGGAAAGAAGATGGTAAATAAATTGTTAACTGTTCTTTTATTATTATTATTATTATAGAGGTGATGTACAAAGGGGATACATATAAGTCAGGTAAAAAGTACATTTCTTCTTGGACAATGTCACCCTTTCCCTCCCTTTTTCTTCCCCAGTTTTCCTACCCATCCCCACTCACAAGTTGTAGAGTTCATTTTCAGTATTGTGTCAGTGAAGACCAATGTTGCATTTGTTCACCCTCTGTCTCTCCATTTGGGTCCCTCCCTTACACTCCCAAAGATAGATAAACAAATAAACAAACAAAAATAAAGAAAACAAAAATAGCAACAAAGAAAAATATCCCCATTTCCATTTGCTGGAGTTCATTTCAGTAAACACTATTTTATATGATCACATGCACACAGGGTAGTTAAATGTTACATGGATTATACAAGACCGTTCCCAGAGATAAAGGAGACATTTTCTCATTCAAATGACACATTGATTTTTCATGACAAATAGTAAAAATTCACTCACTGAAAAGACAACACTTTAAAAATTCACAATTCTGGGATCCGAAATCTAACTGGTACTAAAATGTCTTCTCTTTGCCATTAGCACAGCCCATAACAGGATGGAAAGAGACATACCATAAACATATCATACCATCATCTCTCCAATATCTTGGGCTATACAACTGCAGACTTCCTAAGACAGATGTTATCAACTGATTAGCCCTTTCTAGGAAGGCATCCATGCAATCATAGTCATGCTGTCTTATCTTGTTGAGCTGCTATTCTCAGCAGTTCCCTATCTACTAATCATTTCCCAGGATTCTGGTTCATCTGTGCATTGTTTAGCATTGATCATAATAACTACCCCTAACTCTGATACACAAACTCTTCTTCATTGAAGTCAAAAACCTATCCTCAGCAAAATCTCTTAAATGGTTACATTTTCAAATCTCTCCTAAGATTTATGCAACATCTAAATCTCAGATGTCAGATGAAGATTCTGTTTTATATCCCTTTCTGGTTTGCTTGGCTTTTCAGCTAAACTTTATCTTCATTTTCCTTTATAAGTAGCACAGAAAATTGAAATGCATGCCATTACTCCATTTTTTATCGTTGTTTTACATTCCTATTCATGATTAGTGAAGTATTTTAGTGAAAAAATTTAACAGGTGGTTCTCTGTCTTTCTGGCCTCTAATATTGTTCCTATTAGTGATTTTAAATGTTTGTCTTTACATTTTTAGTACTCATGAATTGAAACAGCACTGAAATGCCTGGAACTTGTCATTGAGGATAGCCACTTCACTTATAAATGTTTTATCTTAACATGAAATACTTAGCCTATGTAAAGGAAACTCAAGACTGATTTCAAACTAGTCATTAAACATGTGAAGTGTTATTTGCTGGAATATATCATAACTTGTCCTTTGAAATTGTCAATAGTCATAGGCATAATTTTTGAAGGATCCTTAACAACTGGATAATTTTTAACAAAAAATTGTAAGAATTCCAAATCTGTATATTTTTGGCATAAGTTTTAGTTTTAATTTACTATATGAGATGCTTTCTATAATGATTTCTGTTTTGGAAACCTGAAAGGTTCACTATATATTCTAGGAATAAGAGAAATTTATGACCATTTTTTTTTTGCCAGTCCTAGGGCTTGAACTTAGGGACTGGGCACTGTCCCTGAGCTTCATTTGCTTGGGGCTTGCACTCTACTACTCACCACTTCCATATTTTTCTGTTGATGTGGTACTGAGAAGTCAAGCCCAAGGCTTCATGTATGCTAGGCAAGAACTCCACCATTACGCCACATTCTCAGCCCCATCATTTTTGGAGGGCGAGGTAAAGAATGCATGACAAGAATATAAACCATTCTCTGCTTGGACAAAAAGCATCCTGTAATATTTTCTTAAGGAATCCTATGAAATGGGGATAATATGCTTTTGATTATTAAAATGTAATTTCTTCTTCAGCTCTAACATCAAGAGTGTAGAGCACATGGGCAGCAAAGATGGTGCTGGGATAGAGTAGAGTGGGCAGAGCCCAATTGACCTTCTGATCAGTGCCTACCCAGCCCTTGAAGGCTTAGGTGCATGATAGTGTGTGACCTTGACAGTGATTGGTTCCTCTTCCTCCCTTGCCATGCCACCCGCCCTTTTTGGCTTTAAAAAGGGCTGCTATCTGTTAATAAATGAGTTTTCTACCTGCTGGATTTGGCTCCCCGCTGTGTCTGATTGTCTCCTGGGCTGAGGGAGGCTGCACTTACCTTTCCTTGGACTCCGTCGTCTTTCATGGGACAAACGAAGACCCAACATCTGGCACCCAACGTGGGACATGAAAGGAAGATACCGGCCGAGGCTAAGCCGTCTCTCGGGGTAAGTGAAACCCTAAATATGGGTAATGCTATATCACAGAAAAAGGAGGAGGAGGCAACACTAGGCCTAGAAGGAGTATAGGAGGACTTGGGAAGTGAGAAGGAAAAGGAAAGTGTCAAATCCGATCGAGAACGCACTGAAACGTGCACAGTGGAAGTCAAAACAAGGGTAAAAATTACCCCCTCTGACCCAGGTGATACTGACGGTCATAGGCCCCCTTCCTATCCTCCCGATTGGAGGGGAGGTACGGTGCCCAATGAGACCTGTGAGAGGGACTTGCAAGACCCAGACCCCTACCAACCTTCCATGGAGGGGCCGAGGGCCAGGAAAGTAACCTACTCGGAGACCTCCTCAGGAAAGGAAGGGCCACCTGAGAGCCCAGAATCTTGGCCACAGGATTTGCTTCCCCAATCTGGCACCAGGGGCTAACAGGCCCTTGGGATGGTATCCATGGGAAGCTAAGGATCTTAAAGAGCTCCACAAGGCGGTGGCAGAGGATGGCCCAAACTCTCCCTGGGCCCAGACCCTATTACAACACATTGCCTATCACTTGTCAGGAAGGATGTGGCCAAAGCCGTTCTTACTAGTTCTCAGTTTATTAAATGGTGTGCTTTCTTTAAGGAGGAATGCAGAATGCGAGCAGAGAGTAACTGGCAGGCTCAACCCGCAATACCTATTACTTATGCCATGTTAGCAGGGACAGAGAAAGCCTACTCCACCGGCATCCAACAGACCGCAATACCTGACCCATACCGTGACTAGGTGAGGCAGGCAGGACTTGCCGCATGGTACAAACTAGATGATGGGCCTACTGAGTCCCCCATGGCAGGAGTGAGGCAAAAACCCAGTGAGCCTCTACCTGATTTCATAGACTGAGTCCAACAGAGCACTCACCGCAAGCTACCGGCAGGGAACCTCCAAGATCAGTTTGTAAAGCTGCTGGTCTGGGAAGGGATGAATGTAGACCACTGCATGGCCTGTGTGGGATTGAGAGAGAGTTCCCTGAGCAGATGGGTGGTGGCCTCACAGGATGTGGGAACGCAACAGCACCAGTCCCAATCACTAGCTTTAGCTTTACAGGCTCAGGCATCTACAATGACTGAGGCTATTACTCAGGCACTGGCAGCCACAGGGCAATATTTTTGCAGTTCCAAAAAGCCCTGGATGAAGTTTCTCTAAAGAGGTATTCTATTAGTGAGCCCATTTCCCTTTGGTTGTTTGCAGGTGTCACATTCATTTCTGCAGTTTTAACTCAAAGTGGGGAGCCATTAGAGTGGGTTCACACTCCCCTGGGGGGCCCACCTCGGGTGTACTCTTAAGCAGATCAACTTTCAGATGCTATTGTCAAGGGAAGGACACAAGCCCAAAGGCATTATGGCCTTGACCCTCACTCCATTGTTTTTCCTTTTCAGATGGCAGACGTTGAATGGCTCACTCCAGCCAATGCTTGTCTTGCTCTCTCCTTGGAGAGGTTTCTAGGCCAAATTGACTGCCATTCTGGGCCATCCAAATGGACTGTCATGTTATGGCGACTTCCCCTCAAAATGCCATCTCTATTTTCTTCTACACCTATTCCTGGCTCCCTCCATGTTTTTACTGACGGAGGTAAAGCAGGTTCTGCATATGCAGCCTTTGAGGAACAACAAAAGACACCGAACCAACAAAGATTTCAACCTTGTCAAGGGTTAGTACAATATAAAGAAATGCTGGCCATAATTATGGCCCTTCAGGACATTCAAAACCTTTTAATTTGTATTCTGATAGCCAATAAAACAAAAAAGGGGGAGTTAGCCCCCATATACAGTTACAGATAGCATTGTTTACCATTAACATTTTAAATTTTTCAAAAGGGGAAACTGAATCCAGATTTCAGAAGCACTGGGGACAACTAAACCCTAAGCCCCAAGTGAAAGTCAGGTGGAAGGACCCCCTGACACAACAATGGAGAGGACCTGACCCCCTAGTTACTGTGGGCAGGGGATTTGGATGCGTTTTCCCCATAGGAAAATGCATTTGGATCCCTGCCAGGAACCTTAAGTTTTTACCCATTTCCTCTATACAGGAGGATGCCCAAGAATAAGCTAACCAACAAGGAAAGAAAAACGGCCATGGCCGAGGCTTATGTTTTAAAGACAAAACCAGAAAGACAATTACTAACCATCCCCAAGGGCAAGCAGCCCTTGAGAAGCTCTTGTGTTCTCTAACAATTGCAGATGGCAATTCTCCAGCTGTTGGAGATTCTCCCAATCCTGTGAAGGGCACTATGGAATCTGCATCAACCTCAGCAGGTGACCTGGGCAGTGATCAACGCTGGCAATGCAGAAATCGTCAATAGCACCACAAGAGAAGCTGTCCCTTAGACCTGGTGGCCTGACCTTCATTTTGATCACCACCCTATGGACTGTTTAATATTTATGTTGGAGTTAATTATTTTAATGTTACCTGCTTTAATTGTTCTTTTACTAATTGCTTATATAGTGGCATTGAATCCATACTTAATTGTTAAACAACAACCTTTTGTTATGCTTCCAGTTTAGATCTTGTCCAACCCCACAGGCAAATAGCTGGATTAGAACAATCCCCACCTCTGGACTCTAAAGTGGCAAAGACTGCTATCCCATCCTTCACTAAGGTTAAAGGACTAGTAGTGACATTTCCTGGCCTGGTAATGCTTTTGCTGATGGTTTTTTCTGTGCCTTACTTGCATTATACGTGCACTGCAAAACTCTTATGCGCTTAGCCAGCCAGTTATCAAGCTCCAAATGAATGAATTTCCCCCCGAGAGGAATTGCAGCCAGAGATGGGTAAGAGGGGGTGTCAGTCTGACCACCTAAGACAGGGCCTTCAGCTTCGCTCTGAAGAAGTTCCCCAGGAGATCCACCCAACCTAAGACAGGCAGGTTCGCTTCTTTAAACAAAGATGGGGGTAGGGATGATGTTGGGAGCCATTGGGAGCTGACAGTAAAGCTCAAAGATCATCTTGACCCCTGTACTAGCTTAAAGGCACATACAAGGAACTGGCTCACTTAAAAGACACCAGGTGCCCAGGAATTAATTGAACTGCTTCAGACATTTCTAACTGTGGTGGGACTGATGTTTATTACTGTGCTAGGTGGGGATGTGAGGTAACTGGGACGGGCTCTTGGATCATGCACAAGGGCCCTCCCTATCCTAGTCTGGCGAATCTCTACCCTCCAGACTTGCCTCGAACCCCCTGCATAGCCAATGTTATCCTTACCAATTTAATCCTGTTAAAACAACCTTTACAGAGGTGGGAAAAGGATAACTAACTGGGAGGTGGGTCTGCCATTAAAACAAAAAAAAGGGGGAATCTGTAGAGCACATGGGTGACAAAGATGGCACTGAAAGGGGATTGAGTGGGTAGAGCCCAATTTACTGTAGAACACATGGGCAGCAAAGTTGGCTTTGGGAGAGAGTAGAGTGGGCAGATCCTAATTGACCTTCTGATCAGTGCCTACCCAGCCCTTGAAGGCTTAGGTGCATGATAGGGTGTGACCTTGACAGTGATTGGTTCCTCTTCCTCCCTTGCCATGCCACCCACCCTTTTTGGCTTTAAAAAGGGCTGCTATCTGTTAATAAATGAGTTTTCTACCTGCTGGATTTGGCTCCCCGCTGTGTCTGATTGTCTCCTGGGCTGAGGCAGGCTGGGGAAAGGCAGCACCGCACTTACCTTTCCTGGGACCCTGTCTGTCTTTCTTGGGACAAAGGAAGACCCAACAAAGACAGCTCCACTGACTATACGCATATCTTTATGGAATCATTTAATCATCTTTATGTAGTCCTTCATTTTAAAGCACAACATATTCATGAAATGGTTTTTGTTTGTTTGTTTTTGTCTGTTGTGGGGCTTGAACTCTGGGCCTGGGCACTGCCTCTCAGCTCTTCAGCTCAAAGCTAGTGCTCTACTACCACACCACTTCCAGTTTTTTGGTGGTTAATTGGAGATAAGAGTTTCACCGCCTTTCTTGCCGGGGCTGGCTTTGGACTGCAATCCTCAGATCTCAGCCACCTGAGTAGTTAGGATTACAGCTTAAGCCACCAGCTCCCGGTGTCATGTAATTGTTTTCAGTTGAAGCAAATTTTAAGTAACCCTTTCTTCAAGGTTCTTTTCATGGTTAAGTCTGGACTTTTGTGTAAATTTAACAGTTATTCAGTCAACTCAATTCAATTATTATATTGAAAATAAATACATTAATAAATAAACATTATAAGTCTTTATGGTTCTGTTACAAGTCTATGAGCTGTAGCTTTAGTTCTTTAGCTCTAGAGAAACATACACAACATTTTAAAGGAAATGAAGTATGAAAGTTTCCCAACCATGAAAAACATTGTAAACAAAAATACAATTCTATATTATACATTTGAATTGGCAACTTTCAGAGATAAGATTTCAGATTTTTGTCATGGAAGAAATTGATATGAATGACTCTATGATCTAAATGGTTCTATACTCTATAGTATTTACTCATAACATGTTATGATACTATGTGTAGACTTTACTTAGCAAGTTGTATGTTTTATTGTATCTCAGAATAAAATAAAGGCATTAGTAAAAAGCTGATGTGGATTTTTTTTTTGTCATCGGTAAATTTTGGATGTATGTCAGTGGAACACAACATAGACTTATTTTAATACAACAATACACTATAAAATAGAATTTTATGTAACTTTTCCTTCCAAGAAACAAACATATTTAATTTAAAATACTAACAGAAAATCTAGGAGTTGAAGGTATGTCTTAGTACAGCACTAGCCCATGAGTAAAAGCATCAGGTCTCATACATTAAAAAGAAAGAAAAAAATCTTATGATCAAATAATAAATATTCATATTTAAGTTTGGAAATATTAACTTTACATGTCAAAAGTTATGCAATAATTTGGTTATGTATCTGATAAACTAGTTGACAAGATAGTTATATAACAGTGTAGGTAGGAGGAATACTTCTCTGAAACAAATAATACTGTGTTTGATAATAAACTTTGTAGTCTTATTCCATTACCATGGTAAATAACTAAAAATACATACCTTTGAGACTTGGGAGCTAGTTCAGTGAAAGAGCATTTACCTACCATGTACTTGGCCTGGGGTTCAAATCCTAAGTCCTGGAAACAACAACAACAGTAATAACAACAGCAAAACTATAAATATCTTTGGAACAAGATGGAAAAATGTCTTAAAGTAATTTCACTTTTAAAAATCAACTATTTTCTATAAATGCAAATAGACATTGCTGGAAGTAATTTCTGGCAAGCTTTTGAAACAGACCATTTGACTTAACATTTGAAAATTTTACATCAATGATAAAGCCACGAGCACATTTATGTATGTTTATAATCAAGTGCAAGCTCAGAGCAGATGAGTGTGCCAAATTCATGCTTAAATGATGTTTTCATTTGCATCTGTTCACATTAATAATGATCTTTCTTCAACAATGATTTGCATCTTTAAGATAATCAAAATACCAACTAATTAATTAACCTATCAAGTGTTTAATTGCATATGGAAAATTGAACACACATTTTTGCCAGTAATATGCATAAAGTAAAATTCAAAAGTTAAAACAATATCAAGGCTGATTTTCAAACAAATAGATTCAGAATACAGTCTTTCTATATT
The DNA here is from genome assembly GCF_019054845.1 of Dipodomys spectabilis. NCBI lineage: Eukaryota > Metazoa > Chordata > Mammalia > Rodentia > Heteromyidae > Dipodomys > Dipodomys spectabilis. The sequence goes on from NW_024870752.1 coordinate 3,695,405, forward strand.
TTATTAGAAGTGTTCTCTATCACTGTGTTTTTCTTTAAATGTCTTGTAATACAACTAATTTTATAATATTAAAGACTATGAGGTAAATATATTTACTTTTTCAGACTCACAATATAGCTACGTATGTTAACATTATTCTCATTTTTGGTATTTAGACTGTCTACTTTTGTGATAGGTATCATTAACTCTCTTTTAGGAAGAATCAAATGTCTTCCTTGGAAGCTTTGGAAATAATTATAACAAAAGAGCTTGTTTTATGATATTCCTCCAAATGGAAGAATCTTGTGAGGGTCCCTGATATTATTATTTTTTCATTTTGTCAGATAAACTTATTTGACAACTGTCTCCAATGTTCTTTTTTTCAAACAATGTCTGTAAATATTGTTTCAGAAAAATATGAAATCTCAATGTAGCTTAAGTTAATTATTTTGCTGACAGTGACATATCACTAATGACTAGTCACAAAACACTCCATGATCTAAAGTCAATATTAATTTAGAAATTCACATTCTGAATTTTGGATGGAATGTTTCTTCTTTATGAGTGATTTTTATTGAATAAGTCAGGAAACATAATGTTCTCTTTTAGGCAGGTTATTTTGTTTTTATTTTTGAGATAAGTATAAATAAACTGGTGATATGTGAGGGATTTCATTTTTAATTAAATATACAAACACATAGTGTACTTTGAACCTTCATGACCTCAGGCTTAACTTCTACCCCACTTCTACTTAATTATCCACTACAATTGTTACAATTGTTAACATGTCTTGTTCCCTCAAGGTGTCTGTTCCTACAAGCTCCAATACAGGAGCTGATGACAGTTTTACAGTTTGTTGGCACAGGTTTACTCACCCAGTATTAAAATTATACTGGTTAGTCTTTGAATACATTACTAGTAGTAATGACACAGGTTTGGCCATTTTCAGGTGAACAAGAATACTCAAAGGTTGTATATTCACGGTGAATGTTACAAAAAACTAAAATATTAGAAGTCATTTTTTCAAATCTAACAATCACTTCAAAAATGTATCTTGTTTAATGTGTGCATACCAGAAAATTGAGAACAAAATCTAAGAAGTGAAAATCCCCTTAATAACAAATCATTCTCAGTATGCTTTCCATTTCACAAGTACTAGTAATGGCTATATCAGCATTTATACAACTGAACTCAGTGTCTAGTTATTACAAACAAAGCTGCTGTGTTTGCAGATGGTGAAACATAATGAGTGACTTTTTTGTATATTTTTATTGTAAATACAGAGGAGTTACAATTACATGAGCAAGGTAATGAATGCATTTTTTATTGAGCTTTTTTTTTTTATGCAAGCTCTCTGGCTTAAACTCAGGACCTGAACACTGTCTGTGGGGTTCTTTTGCTCAAGGCTATTGCTCCACTATTTTACCCACTTCTCCACTTACAGCTTTCTGTGTATAATTAGAAATAAGAGTATCATGTGTTATCCTGCCCAAGTTAGCTGTCAACTGAAAATATCAGATCTGAACCACATGAGTAGCTTGGATTATAGATGTTAGCGGCTAGGGCCAGCATATTTAATGATTTACTCGATTTACTACTACTACTACTACTACTACTCCTACTACTACTACTAGTACTACTATCTGGCCAGAATGTCTTAGTGTAGAAATAATTCCTTAATAGGGATTGATCCTGTCTTCTACCACATAGAGTTTTCTTTCTCTTTTTCCACATACTTTTTACTCTGTCCTATCAATTTCTTTCTTTAAGGTTAATATTGAACATTGTCTAGAACACTGTTTAGTGGTAATGGTTTGTTCAAGTATTTATATTTTTCTTTTTTTTTTGTTTTTTTTTTTTGTTTTTTGTTTTGTTTTGTTTTGTCAGTCGTGGGGCTTGAACTCTGGGGTTGGGTGCTGTCCCTGAACTCTTCAGCTTAAGGTGAGCGCTCTACTGCTTGAGCCACAGCACCACTTCTTATTTATATTTTTTGATGAAAAAAATTATTAAATTTTTATCAGTTATTTAAATGTTTCAGAATAAATTAAATATATGATGAATAAATTATCTCTACTACCAATGAATTTTTAGGAATATTAGTTTTGCTGCAAGTGAAAAAACATTAACTCCATCAAATTAATTCTTTCATCTTTTTCTAAGAATGATTTATAAAAAAAATTAGATTAGATTTACAATCAATGGCTTGGAACTTTCTTAAAATAAATATTGATAACCAATTCTACTATAATATTTTACATTATATGAAAGCTTTTCCTAATATTGTGATAGCTTAATTTTGTAAATATATAAGAATATAAATGATCAGAATTTTGTGAACACTATTTCTCTCAATTTTTTCTTGTTCTATTAATAAATTTTGTGGTATTGATCTTCATTGTTTTGAAGGTTGATTATAAGGAGCAAGATTTTAAAGAATTATATATGTATGCAAACAAAAAATCATATATGCATATACACGCATATACACACATGTATATACCATGTATATGTATATAGTAACCACATTTTATATATATATATATATACATATATATATATATATATATAATTTTACCTGGTTGTAATTATGGGACTGTTTGAAGATAGAAGGTACAGTGAAAAAAGAGTATGTTTTAGAGTATGCAATACAAAAATTCATTGCATGAGTGAATGAAATTGTAAAAGAAAACTCATAAAAACCTGTTGAATAGCAATTGAATTACAGTGGAAATATGGAAAATGAGAGTAAGTGTGAATGTGGATCAATCTGACTAAATAAATTACTGTACATGAATGCATTCAAATACCAAGTTGAAATCCCTTTGCACAATTAACATGCACATAAGAAAATGAATTATAGGAATGGAAAACAGCTTCTCCCAGGAGTGTGAGTACTAGGGGGAGGAGGAAAGAGAACATAGAGTAAAAGGGGTAAATATGTTCAAGGTACATACAGAGATGGACAAGAAAGAGCAAAACATGTTAAGATTTGAAATGAAGGGAAGAAATGATTGAGGGGATAATTCTTATAAATGTATGTTTTGTGCATATATTGCCATAAACAAGTGAAATCTCCCTTGTATAACTAATTGATAATAATAAAAATATGAAATAATCATACGTGTATAAAGGAATACATGAAAAATTATGTAACTGGACTACTGGTATTGTAGCCTCTCCCTGGATTCTGAAATAAATCCAATTTACAGAATGCAGCCACAAGAAGGAAACTTTGCTAAGCCTGCTATAAATACTATCTGTATTTATGCCACATTAAAAAAAAATAAAACATTGTCGAGATATAAGGCACTTAAGAGAGCCGGAAGAACATTACATAGCAAGATGTTGAATATATGGGAATGGAATAGGATGCGATCAAGGGGGAAAAGATGGACAAATGAGGGAGAAGATGGGAAGAATGAAGGCAAAAATCCAATGTACATCCTACAAAATTTAAAAGGGTGAAGGAAGTGGTGGGAAGGGCAGGAGTAGATGAGATTGTTGAATGGGAAAACATTGGTATAACCCCTGTCTTCACTGTATTTGAAGCCGGTGCCCTGAATCTTGTTTATACATTTTTCTAATTTGGGGAGGGGAAGGGAAATAACAAAATGCTGAAACAAGGATACAGGTTGATCCATTGTAACAATGAGCTGTACAAGACTCTATGTTGAAAATGAACTTTACAACTGGGGACAGGGATGGGGGATTTGGGAGGTGGGAAGGGAAGGGATGGTAGTGGAAAAACAAAGGAGGAGGTAACAACACTTGATAGGAAATGTACTCATTACCTTATTCATGTAACTGTAACTTCTCTGTAAACTATTTTTACAATAAAAATATATATTGTAATCATAAATTGCTTTGTTAGATGGTAACTTCTTCATACAACTTTAAGACAATAATAAAAATTAAAAAATGGGAAAAGAGGAATGACATATATAATAATACTTTATGTCCATCTAGAGAAAAGGAGCTAATGGGAACTTTTGCTTCCAAAAACGTTTTTCTTCTTTTCCACAAATATTCTGTGTATGCAGAAAATTGTAACCATGTTGGCTATAAAATCTCTCTGGTTATCATTAAAGCTTCTCATTTAGAATGACAAGACATCAACTTATTCAGTGTAAGGTTAGTGTGAAAGTTTAACCTTTTCCAATTACATGTAATTTAGAGTTTATTCTTTTATTTACACATACTGAAAGTTTGACATACTAATGAAGATTAGCAATGTAAACCGTTGTGTTATAATTTGAAGAGAAATCATTTTCACTGTCATTACTAGGTTGGTGAAAGGGCACTATGAAAAAGGAGATATTATTATAGGAGATATGCAAAATATATTATTTTTCTGAAGGGAAAAATTAATTGGCTATGGTTAAGATCTATACAAAATGCAATGGTTAAAGTTTTACGCAACTCTCTCTCCCCTTCTCCCTTCTTCTCCCTCCCTCCTCTCTCTCCCCTCTCTCCTCTCTCTCTATGTGGATTGAACTCTGGGCCTGGGCCCTGGTGCTGCCCCTCAGCTCTTCAGCTCAAGCCACAGTGCCACTTCTGGTTTTCTAGTGGTTTATTGGAGATAATAGTGTCATGGATTTTCTTGCCTGCGCTGGCTTTGAACCATGATCCTCAGATCTCAGCCTCCTGAGTAGCTAGGATTATAGGCATGAGCCATAGGTGCCCAGCTGTTCATTGTTTTCTTAGTTATATCCTGATTTTTTTGTTTTGTTTTTTGTTTTTCTCTATAAAGGGGACATGTTAAATTTATGAGGGGAAATGTGTGTCTTTGTATTATAAATGAGTTTGATTAAAGTAATAGCTCAAACATGAGGAGAATCTTTAAGTTTGAAAAACAGCTTTCTTGAACATAAATGGCTAATGTTCTCACAGGTTAATCTGTATGTTTCAAATATATCCCAGGGAATTGCACCTAAGGAAATTTTATTTACAAAACATTATAAGTAGTACTTGTTTTATAAATAATGCATAGTTCTTAGTTTTTTGCTGGATTTGCTTCTCATTTGAGTAAGCCTGGGTATTGAACATTTAGCACAATGAGAAAATCATAACCTCAGTATTTGTTGTCACCCAACTAAAGGATCAAGTCATGATTAAATAGAATTAACATTTTGAGGCCTAGAAAAGATGGTTTATTCAGCAGGGTGAAAATAGGAAAGGCTATATAATATCAGAGAAAGTTAATTGGTAGGGGTATAAAATTTTATCTTAGCATGAAATATAGTTAAGTAAACCACCAATATTTGATGAAACTCACAGGAAGTTTGAGAGTAGTGGGACGTAACAGTACCTTTGCCACTTCCTATGTAGAAGAATAAAGTGGTCTATAAGAATTTTCTGTTCTGGATATCCCTAAGAAACTAGACTTCAGAAATGTACAGCTGTCTCTACCTTAGCTGCTTTCAAATCCCAAATTTGGTTAATTACTCTATCTTGTCTCTGTCTGACATTTTGCCAGTTTTACTGAGTTAATGGTTGCATGTTGTTGGAAACTTAATTCTGCAAGTATAATATGATAAGAAATTTGCATAACTGTTGATTGCAAATTATGTCTCCTAGGAGGATAGACTGGCAAATAAAGTAGCAGAACTTTTCCTTATTCCTTCATTCTTAAAGCAAAATTACTCTTTAACATAGAGAATAGGAAGTGCAACAGGAATTGCCTACTGAACATATATAATAACCTGCAATTTATTTATGTCATTATTAAACCTTGGAATTGTAGTACTTCAGGAAAAGCTGGTACACACTTCATTATTGAGATTGCTACATCCAAAATGTCAGTTAACTTTTACCCAAACCCCTAGTAGCCATAGATATAAATTAAATAGGGAAGTTAATTTTTACAATAGATTTTTTTGGTCAAATATCAGTATATAATGCCAATGGATAAATAATGATGAACATAGAACTGCATTGTGGCTTGTGGCTTAATACATTGAAGATTTTAAACTAATGAATGTGACAGAAGCAAGAATAATTACAAGTTCTTGTATTATTTATGTTTGATAGGTTTTTTCATTAATAAATAGTGATTAAAATGTGTTAACCAAAGAGAAGTAGTTTTTATTCACTCTTGTCCTTGGTAGAATAAATAATGAATCTGGCGGTGAGACAAAGACTTCAGTCCAAGATGATGTCTATTGAAATGAACTCCAAGAAATAGAAAGAAGGGGGTTTTACTTTGCTTTTCATCTTTGTTTTTATTTGTTTCTTCTTTGGCACTGTTTTTGATTTCTAAACTTTTTGTCTTCTATGCAAGTTTATCTGTTTGGGGGAAGAGAATGGGAGCACAGAAATGGTGGAGAAAAAGGGTGAACAAATGCAACAAGGATACTGGACTCTACATTGAAAATAAACTGTACAATTTGTGTGGGAGGTTGGTGGAGAGGGGGAAAAACTGTGGACAGATGAGGGAAGAGGTGACACTGTTTAAAAAAAAGAAAAAAAGAAACAAAAACAAACCAATAAAACAAAATATACTCATTACCCAACCATGTAACTGTAAACCCCTCTGTGCATTACTTTTACAATAAAAATAAATATTTTTTTTAAAAATATGGGACCAACTCAGATGCCCCTCAATACATGAATGGATCAAGAAAATGTGATATATAATGGAATTCTATGTTCCATTAGAAAGAACGACACAGCTCTATTTGTAAGGAAATGGAAAGACTTGGGAAACATAGATCCCATGTTTATTTCTTTATTTGTAATAATTAGTGTATGTCTGGGATAATCTTAGCAAAGGACCAGAATAGCTCTGTAGCTGTGTACATGTGACTATATAAGATGATGTTGCCAGGCGCCTGTGGCTCATGCCTCTAATCCTAGCTATTCAGGAGGCTGAGGGTTGCGGTTCAAAGCCAGCCCGAGCAGGAAAGACAAGTTAGACTCTTATCTCCAATAAACCACCAAAAAAATGGAAGTGGCACTGTGGCTCAAGCAGTAGAGCACTAGCCTTGAGCTGAAGAGCTGAGGGACAGTGCCTAAGCCCAGAATTTAAAAAAAAAAAAAAAAAGATGATGCTAAGCAAAATGAATTCCAAGACAAGGACACAAGAGGTTGTTCTTTATTGTTGTTGTTTTTCATGTACTATGTGATTTGTTTTTTCTTTTGTGTTTTTCCCCCTGTGGTTTATCCCCTGTTGTCACCATATTCAATTTGGTACCCTGGGTATTGCAATATATGTTAATCTGACTTAAGGAAGGGAAGGGGAACAACAAGATGGTGAGACAAAAGACAAAGGGGAAACTAATGCAACAGCGATACTCACAAGACAGCAAGTTGGAAACAATCTGTACAACTTTGGGGTGAGGTGGGAGGAGGAGGGAAAGTGGGAGAAAAATGAGGGAAGGGGTAACAAGTTCAACAAGACATATACTCACTACCTTACTTATATAATTGTTACCCCTCTGTACATCACTTTTATACTAAAATTAAAATAATGAAAAATAAAAAATAGATATTCAAATAGGATTGTCTTGATTGAACATAGTGGGTTTCCAACAGTCTTGATTAAAAAAAAAAGAGAGAGAGAAAAGTACAGCATAGAGAAAGGTTAACTGGATAAACTCTCAGTTGACCAGTTTTTCCTGAGCATCTCACCTAGGGAAAGCAGAAGAGACAGTATGTCATGTCTGCATACAAAGAAGAGCACAGCCAGAGCTCTTGAATTGACAGTACATCCAGTCTTTCGTGATCCTGTTTCAAATTGAGGAGGTTATTCCCCCATAGACATGGAGTCCGGAGAAGCAGTCTCTCACTGCTCTCACAGGGAAATGTGGGCAGAATGAAGGTAGGATTCAACATACTGAAACCTATTCCTCAGTTATTATTTTTATTATGTGAACTGATATCATGCATTTATTTTGTTGCGACTTACCCGAATTCTTAAAAAAAAAAAAACTTTGTAGAATTTTTAAAGATATTTTTGTGTAATATTAAAAAAAGTGTTATTTTTTCTCTCCATAACTTTTGAGAATAATATGTTTCTAAGGTATACATATACACACCTATATGCACACATACATATACATGCATCTACACACATGTGCATATATACATAGCTATGTGTGCATACATGTGAACATGTGCATGTGTGTGCATATATATCGGTGGGTATTGTGTGTGTGTGTGGGGGGGGGTGTATGTCTGTACTTTCGCCCATAGCTGCAAAATAATTCCTGGTGAAAAGTCTTGCTAAAAGCCATAGAGCAAATTGATAGCAAAGCCACAAATGGAACCTAGTAATTCTTATTTTCAGGTCCAGACCTTAATCATTGAACCAGACGAGTTGCCACTTTCTCTGACTGATCACCCTTAGCATTTAATCCTTCTTCCAGGAATCCCATTTATAGAAGTGACAAAATTCAAAATTTCTGCATGGCTTATGTGGCAGACAAATGTATGTGTGGGATTAATTTGCTGAGGATAACAGAAATTACAAAACTGGAATGGCTTGGGAGAATAAACTCAAAATGCACTTGATATTTTAGACTGGGAAACTGCCAGGAAAATGACAAAGATATGGAGTATGTCATTACCACAACCTCATGGCCTCACTCACTCTATCATATGCACACAGTGGTGGGAAAGTAAAATTGTAAGGGAATATTTACCAGAGATTCTGATGCAGAAAGCTGTATTCAGACTCAGAGAACACATTTCTATCTGCTCAAGTGTTAATGTCCTGAAACCTGCAAGGGCTAAACATTCAATAGATACTAAAATTTGTGACCCGGGCTTCAGGGAATAGTGTGGAATGTATATCAGGTTAGCCACAGCCTCACTGCACACAGCTCCATGGTGAATTCCAGAATGCTATGAATAAAGTGTGGTGTAGCTACTCTTTTGGGATTCAAGCAAGCACTACCTGTTGGCTACTTTTCTCATGCACACATATTGATAATATTGATTGTTTTTTCCATTAACTTAACGAGGGAGAGCAGTATAAAATGGCATTAAAGAGGAATATATTTCAAATTGAGTGATTATTTCCTGTGTATAAAGGAGGTCAGTAAATAGAGGATTCTTTTACCTTTATTTTTTCCTTTTTCTTCTGCATTTACTCATCTCATTTAATAGTTCGGAAAATTAAAACACTCTTCTGAATATTCACAGTGTGTGTATCACATGTGTGATTAAACCTCTGGTGAATTGAAATTGGAAGAGATCCAATATCAGGTCTAGATTAAATTGCATCTTATATTTTTTCAGGTAGTTTCATGAAGCTTTGTGTATTGATATTCATGTTGTATTCCACTTTTTTCTACTAGGATTTATTTAAAGATAGAACAACTTGAAGTCATATCAGTTGTAGATTTTGTTGTTGTTGTTTGGTTTGGTTTGGTTTTTGTGTAAGGTGCTGAGGAGGAAAGTCAGAGTGTCACTCAGTTTGCCAAGTTAACAACTTCTGAGCTCATCCCATTTCACAGGCTGACTCTAAACTCAAATATGGGTCATATGAATAAATTATCCCACCTAGATAAGTACCTTGAAAAACTTTGTTATTGTTAAGCTTAGTTTACTCTACATGAGACATTATAAAAAAGGTGGAACATGGATATACAAATACAATAGTGGTACACAGTAGACCCCATGTGGAAAATGAACTGGATATCATGGGGGTGGGGGTGGGAAAGATCAACAGAAGGGGAAAATAAACATGGCTCAAAAAGAATTATAAGCATTATTCATAACCTGAATCATGTAACTATAATCTCTTTGTATACCAACTCTACAATAACAATAAAAAAGAAAGCTTTTTTTGGAACCAATCTTTTCAAAATTTGTTTTGTAAGCAAAAGTGAATTGTGGTAGAAAGTTAGTTTTTCTATTATGATGGCCTTAAGAAAAATCAAATTACATCAGGAAATTTGTATATATACAAAAATATATGTAAATATAAAATTATGTAAGTACATGTTTTGTTTCATTTTGTGATGCCTTATAAAATTTTACTTAGAGAAATCCTGCAAGTTTTGGTCAAATAAACCATATACATACATATATGTATAATATATAGGATGTATATATAAAATGCATTATAATACATATGCATATATATTCTATTATGTATTATAATATATGCACATTATATATATTAATTATCTGTGACATCTGTTCTTTTGAATCCTGCATTTTTTACTATCAGTTACCCAGAATGATCTCATGTTATTTCAATTTACACCAATTTTTCATTTGAATGGTCCTTTCTGTGTTTATTTGCTATTTATTTTGTTTTACATCAGTGTTTCTTCTTTGAATGACCCGTGTTTCAGGTTTCATTGTCCAGATATAGTGATATAAGATGGTTTTGTCTATTTTCTATATTTGGAGAAGTATATCAGTAATTCTGTGCTTACTATGTACAATGATTCTAGACTTCTTCCTCCGTTTTATTGGTCTTTGTATTTGTTCTTATGTCATTATTATTTGGTTATTATTGCTGTGTTTTTATAGCAGATTTTATAGTCAGATAGTATTGGACTGCATGTTTTGTTCTTACTCAAGTTGGCTTTTGTCATTTTAGGATTTTTTTGTTGTTTCAGATTAATTCCAAGGTTATATTATATCTCTCCTGACTTCCCTTCCTCTCTCTTCCACTCTCTTCTTCCTGTCCTTTCCCTCCCCCTTTCCTCCCCGCCCCCCCACCCCCGTTTTTGTTTTTGTTGTTTCTTTTCTTTTTAGGTAGTACTCATGTTAAACTCAGGGCCTCATGCTTGCTAGGCTGGTCATGTACCACTTGAGTTATACTTCCAGCCATGTTTTGTTTGTTTGTTTGTTTTCTGCTTCTTCTGCAGATGGAGTCTAATGATCTTTTCTACCTAACCTGTCCTCAAACCATAATCCTCTCAATCTCAGGTTCCTATAGAACTAGAATTACAGGCATAACCCCCTGCTGTCTGGTTTTGTTTTCTAATTGTACAAGGAATGTCATAAGCATTTGGAAAAGAATTGTTTTGAACTGTATTGACTACAGATGATTTTGAGTAATAAAATAGATAAGGCAAAGTATTAAAGTTTGGGAGCATGTGTTAGAACGATCCTGCTCATCTCATGATTGACAGATCAAGAAAGCCTTCTTCTATGTGTGGACATAGCCGGAAAGGATCATATATGAAAAAGTGGGTAATTACTAGACAAAGATTCCTCAGGTGCCTTGATGTTGAACTACCTAGGGTCCAAAACTGGGCTAACTGCTCATCTCCAACTTCATCTTAGATGTTAATTGGTTGGATTATGCTGGGTGCTGTCTCCAGGAGCTACAAAACCAACATTCACTGTGTGTAATGAACATTAAGTACTCAAATTATACAAAATGGCGCAAAGGCAATGGCTCATTTCTTCATTCGGCAGGAAGGGATTTTCATCTGGAGAAATCTTAGTGTGATTTTTGCCTCTCTAGGGAAAGCTCTTTATTTTTTCCCCATATATATATATATATATATATATATGAAATCACTCTCAGCATTTGTTAGCAAGTCTTGAAGAAGACAAGCAGCCTCCCTAACTTACACAGTCCCTTTTCTATTGCAGCCAATGAATAAAGGGAAATAACAGACTGCATATTCCTGGCTCCCCTGAAAACTAATACATGAAAACAGATATAAGTAATGAAGGTTCCTCAAATAATTAACAATGGAGCCTGCTATGGTGGTAAGTTCCATTTACACAAGCACTTGGGAGGTGGAAATGAAGGCTCTCAAGGTTAAGGCCAGCCTCAGCCACAATAAAATTTAAGATCAGCAAGAGCACATCTCAACAAAACGAATCAGAACAATGAAATAATCATGTTATGGCCCAGCAATTTCACTAGGGGGAGACATATCTCAAAACAAAACAACAACAACTTGGTCCCAAGGAGATGTTTGTAGGCCATGTTTCTATTTTTTCTTTTTCTTTTTGATTTTAATTTAAAATTTAATTTTATTGTCAACATGATGTACGAGAAGGATTACAGTTACATAAGTAAGGTAGGGAGTACATTTCTTGTCAAGCTTGTATTCCTTCCCTTATTTTTCTTCCACTTTCCCTCCCCCTCTGACCTCCCAACAAAGTTGTACAGAGCATTTCCAACATTTTGTCTGTGTGTATCACTGTTGCATTGGCTCCTACTTTTCCTATTTTTCACAGTAGCCAAGAAGTAGGAGCAAAACAAAGGTTTGTCTACAGACAAATAGTAAACAAAATGTGATTAGTCTATACAAAATGGAGTATACAATGGAAGGATATTTTGGAATTTGCCACAGCATGAATCAACTTGGAAAGCAGGATGCTATGAAAAATAAGCCAAATAAAAATGGATAGATGTTGTAGGATTCCAGTTACATGTAACAACTTGTCAAACTCATAGGCAGAAATTATTACAAAACGTGCACAACAATGTAAAAGTATTCAGTATGACAGCAGTGTACTTACATATGACATAAGTAGTAACTTTGGAGCCAAAAGTATGGTAAAGTTTCTCTCAGGATGTGCAAGGCCTTTGGTTCCATCTCCAGTGCTGCAATAAAAGAAAAGCAAGGCTGGGAATTTGGCTCAGTGGTAGAGTGCTTGCCTTGCATGCATGAGGATTCAATTCCTCAGCATCACATAAGCAGGAAAAAGCCAGAAGTGGTGCTGTGGCTCAAATGGTAGAGCGCTAGCCCAGGCCCAGAGTTCAGCCCCCACAATGGACAAAAAGAGAAAAAAAAAAAAAAGAAAAAGGTCACTTTTATCACAACAGTGTATGACAATGTATCACATGAAGATAAACATGGGTGATTATTTTAATAAATTAAAACAACCAAAATGAGAGAGAGATCAGAGAGGGGGAGAGGTAGAGGGAGAGGATGAATAGGACGAACAGGACTTTGGAGAAAAGCCCTGTCATTGAAAAGTATGCTCTTAGTGACCTACTTATCCCAAATAGGTACCACATCCTAATAGCCTATTCTATAAATTCATCAAAAGATGAACTCATCCGTGGGGTTCATACCCTTATATACTAATCACTGCTCACTTATTTCCCAGTTTTCTTTTCCACGGGAAAATCCTCAGAAAATAAAGGAGACTGTAACTTAAAGTATGTCTGCATAAAAATGAAATGTTAAGGCATATCTTAATGTAAATAGACTTTGATTGATTGAATATTTGGTGTATTTGAATTGTTTTGTTATTGCCTTTAATTAAGCTATGCAAAGCTTTTCATAAATTTGTTCACTATTTTTCATTAGTGCTTACTATATTATTTAAAATATTTTTTCCAGTATGGATACCTATTAGTAATGTAGTTTTCCTTATCTGTCACTGAGAAACATTTTAAATCTTAGTCATAACTCTACCTATTACCTACAAGAGTAACAAAGAAAGATGTGCTGGCATCCTTGGAATTTTAGAAGCACAGGTCATTTCATTTTTTAGGTGAGACCTTAGATTTTCTTTATAAGCTCAAATCTGTTTTTTGTCTATGAAGGTCATAATTATTTTTAAAACTTCCATATAGTATTTCAAAGAGAAGTAAACACATTTATTTGCCGCATATTTTGTGAGTGAATCCTAGGAAATTCTGAACCTTGCGTGTAAGATTTGTCAGCATACTATTCCTGGATGCCGTTCTCCTAACTGCTGCCTGTGATGTTATGTTGAATAAAATAGTCTGTTTGTACATAAGAAAAATCACTACCTGCTAGAACTTTATTGATTCATGTTTTCATGACCCATCACCATTCCTGTATGTTAAAAATTCTACAAAGGGGCCCAGAACTTTGTTTGCTAGCCAAACTTAGCAAGCTAATGTTTGCTGTTTTTGTTAGATCGTTTGTACAAAGATAATCATAGTGTAATTAAATTAATTTCCTGTTTTTTAGTTATCTTTCAGTAGTTGTAAAAATTTTCATTTAAAAAGCAGTTCATGAATATAATATATTTTAATCAATGTCACCCCTTTCAATATTTTCCTGCATCCTGTTTTTTTAATCCTTTTCATATAAAGGAGAATATTATTAAGATGTAACTGTTTATCTATGAATTTTGATGGCATATTGTAGCTGAGAAATAATTTTAACTTTATACGAAGATGATGAAGAAACTAGAAGCATCAATTTTTTTACTACAAGGTAAATTTGTATTATGATTTGTTTCAATTATTTCTTAAAATAATTTTCTGAATTAAGTCATATTCTGTATAATTTCATTTCCTTTCCTATAATATCTTCACAGTCCAGAATGATTTTCCTTATGCTTCAGGGATTACTTTTAAAATATCTGTGAATGAAACAGTTAAATTTAATATTTCTTTTGTCTTTAGTACAATTATATTCTGTGTCACCCAGTGGAGAGTAGAAATCTGGATCCAGATTCAAAGCTTAACTAATGCTTCTAATATCTTCATCCTTGTAGTTGACATAGCAATTTTGAACATCTGAAGAGTTCCAGTATTTGAATGCATCTGTCTGTCATCTTTCTTGTAAAAAAATGTCAAAATTGATAAACAAAAAGAGAATCATAATTGAAAAATGTATCTCAAATGATAGAGTAAAAAAAAAAATCTGTCAATACTTCAGTACTCATGTACTAAGGACTTCAGTAAGAAAGAACATTTTGTCCAGTGAATATCACTGGAGCATTAGTTCACATTTTGCCGCACCTGTTTCTGTGACCTCCCTACCCTCTCAAAGAGATACATGCACAAATACTATGTTGAAAGTGAACTATGAATGGAGGCAATAGGAGGGAAAAACTGGGAGAGAAGGAGGGAAAGGGTGACACTGTTCAAAAAGAAATCTACTCTTTATTTGTTTGACATTACTCTATCCCCTCTAGACATCACCTTTGCAATAGCAATTAAAAACACAGTTAATATATAAAAAGGAAGGACATGATATTAGTCACTTTTTAGGCCAAGGAAGGAAATTCAGTAATAACAATGCTCAAATATTTTTGTGAGTGAATAAATTTATTATGAGTTTGAATGAAAATCAAATCAATCAAAAGTTAAGTATTATGTTATTAAAATTAGTAGTAATAAAGTACAAAATGAATGTGAGACATATTCTGAGTACTTGCAAAAATAATTGGTGTAAGTTTCAAATTTATACACAGGTTGTTCTGTAGAAAATGGATGGATAGAAGAAAAAAATAGTAGCATAATATAGACTCATTTTTACTCCCTCACTGATAGACCCACATAGACACAATTTATACCAGTAAACAATCACAACTAGACTTGGTTAATTTAGGGTAAAATTATGTCCAAATATAGTTGGTCTCCTGGACAACCTAGCTTTTCCTCTTTATTATGATATGCTTAGACTGAAATGTAACATGTGAACAGTTGTCAAGCTGTGGCTTCCCAGTTCTCTCATCTAGCAATTGTTTATGGTATTAATATTCACAAATTATTGAATTTCCAGTTAAGAATCTTAATTGATTGCTTTCTTTATCTAATTAAAAGTATAACAATGTCTTATTTAACTTTTTTTCTACATTGCTTGTTATTACTGAATTAGTGAAGACATGACATGGAGCTTAATCACTCTGGATTTTAAGATCCTCCATAATTCAAAAGTGCCTATTTATCCACACAATAGTTTAAAAGACAGGCATATCTCAAGAAATGTGGTTAAGATATAAATACAAAGATACAGAGAAGTCTTTTAAGGCCAAGGAAACTATGTTTTTGCTTCAAAGTAAGGAAGCTGAGAGTCCTGTGGGTTATAGCAGACAAGAGAAAACCTCCCAGATTAGAATATATATGCTTAAGTATTGTTTATGTAAACATTTATCTCTCATTAAGTTATTTAAATGCCTTTTCCTATTTAAAAAATAAAAGAAAAGGTGCCAAGATGGAAAAAGTAATTTAGTTCTTGTTATTAGGAGTTTTCTGAATTTTACAATCAAAGTTCTATTTTACAAATATTTTAAAAGCATTGATGATGGTAAACACATCACGCTGCTTGACAAGCCTAATCACACATAATTAATCCACTGAGACCTGTTAAGCAAAGACATGTGTCAATCTATGCACATGACTGTAGAAAATTACCTTCAGTCTGTAAATTCTAGACCCAGTTTTCATACATGATATAATGCTCAGTATTAACTATGAATGCAGTAAAAACATTTTATGGAACTGTTAAATATATAAACATATCTAAACCATGACACACACAATTACACACATATACACTTACATATATGTAAATATGTATATATACATATATATAAGCGTGTGTATATATAATTTTATATATTTATACACATGTATATGTACGTATATATACATATATAATCTTTTCTATGTTTTAAAATTGTCAAAAGCAATTGCAGTAATAGTTGAAAATACTTATACTTTTTTAAACTGCTGAAAATGGGCCCTTATGTATTTTATTTTATTTTTTTGTGGTCATGGGGCTTGAATTCATGGCCTAGGCGCAGACCCAGAGCCTTTTTCCCCCCCACTCAATTCTAGTGCTCTAATACTGAGCCTTTGTACCCCTTCTGTTTTTTCTGGTCATTAGTTGGAGACAAGAGTCTCATAGCCTTTCCTGCTGGGCTTGGCTTCAAACCAAAATCTTCAGATCTCAGCCTTCTGAGTAGCTAGTATTACAGGTATGAGCCATTGGCACCCAGTAAACAGGGCCTTTTGAAAAACATGTGAACATATATGTGCTTAGCACTCACATTTTATTGATAAGTTCATTAATATCTTACTGTATTCTCCTATTTCTATACTTGATTATTTGAAGCAAAATAAAATATTTTACATACAATATATAATAGAAAAAGGCACTTCAAGGACAACTATGTCATTAAAAACAATTCATAGATTATTGTTTATTTTATCAAAGAGTAATTATGTAAAATGCTTACATGTAATTCCAAACAATAAAGTTAGAGGTCTATAAGTCAGATAGAGGTGGCTAAAAATGCCATTAAATCATCTATGACCTTAGCTAGACTGCCAACAAAGTTTAATGACATCTTTTTCATAGAAATCAGCTCAGTGAGCCAATTCATTTTAAGCTATAGACAAAATGTTGATTTCAATCTTACCTCATTAGACTCACATTAAAATAATTAGAAACTCTATACTACCATACAACTAAATATATATTATATATAAAACTACTTAATATATGTCAAAAATATTACCAATAATTTTAATGAATTAGTCATTTGTTTCCAGGGGGAAAATGTCCTTATCTTTTCACATGGGGCAGTAATATTTCAAAAAAATGCCAAAATTTCCTTAGAACTGTGAGAGAGAAGTAAAGTCAAACAAAGTCAAAATAACATGAGGTATCCCTAAAGAAACATGTTCAAATGCAAGAAAACCACAACTATAGTAGTTTAGGAATATATCTTTCCATGGTATACATATTATATGTTAACCATATCTTTACAATAGAATATAGACAATGCCCCTCTCCACACAGACATTAACTTTAAGGTTGAAAATTCATAAGTCCATCTCTATATCATTGTACTTTATGTCTGTAAGCTCTAAATAATATGTGACAAAATGGGTTCTCCATAACAATGTCTTTGTATGCATACATTTATATATATATATATATATATATATATATATATATATATAAGTGCATCTGTAAATGTATAGAATAGTAAAATTGAATTTGATATATATAGGGTCCTTTAGAGTTATGTATATCGAATCTTTGAAAATACTGTTTTAAATATTTATTATTCTAAACATAGTTGAAATTAGCAATTATAAACTTTTACTGGAAGACATAAATTTTCCTAACTTTGTCTTTGACAGTCATTTATCAAACACAATAACATAATAAAAAAAAGAGAAAAAAAATGAATCCATTCATCTACTGAGAGGCATCTGGGTTGGTTCCATATCTTAGCTATGGTGAATAATGCTGCAATAAACATAGTTGTGCTGGTAGCTTTAGCATGGTCTTCTTGTTGTGGTCCTTTGGTAAATGCCCAAAAGTGGGATTGCTGGGTCATAGGCGAGCTCTATGTGTAGTTTTTGAGGAACCTCCTCACTGCTTTCCAAAGTGGTTGGGCAAATTTACACTCCCACCAACAATGCAGTAGGATTCCCTTTTGGCCACATCCTCTCCAGCATCTGTTGTGATTAGATTTCTTAATTATAGCCATTCTAACTGAGTGAGGTGGAATCTCATTGTTGTTTTGATTTGCATTTCTTTTATGGCTAGGGAGGTTGAACATTTCTTCATGTGTCTATTGACCATTTTTTTTATTCTTCAGAGAAGTCTCTCTTTAAGTCTTTAGCCCACTTATTAATACTGTAGGGTTTTTTTTTTGAAGATTTGTTGTTGGGGGATTTAATTGTGTGTTAAGTATATTTATATATGAAATCCTTGTCTTTTGTATGGCTAGTGAAGATCTTCTTCCAATCTATGGGCTTTCTATTGATCTTGTTAGCTATGTCCTTTTCCATGCAGAAGCTCTGCAATTTCATGCAATCCTATTTGCCCAACCTTTCTTGTTATGTTGTGTTTCTTGGTCTATGTATAAGATGATGCTAAGAGAAATGAACCCCAATATAAGAACAACAGAGATTTTATCTTTGTTGCTGTTGTTTGTAATACACTTATAATGTACTGTGTAATTTTTGTTGTTGTTTTTTGTTTGTTTGTTTTTATTGTGAGAATACCCTACAAAGGAGTTACAATTACATGGGCAAGATAACAAGTACATCTCTTATCAAGCATTGTTGCCTCCTCATTGTTGTTGTTGTTTTTGTATGCTCTTCCCCCATGATATAAGCCCTGTTTTTACTGTATTTGATTCTGGTACCCTTATGTCCCTATCTTGGGTTCATGTCTCTTAACATCATCTTATAAGGTCATATGTACAGAGCTTTTGACCTTTTCTGCCTGTCTGGTAAGATTATTCTAGGTGTATACTAGTTATTGCAAATAAGGGAAACCATATATTAAATGAAGTCAGCCAGACCCAATGAAAACCTATATTTCTTTATACCTCAGCTCAAAGAGTGTTCATGAAATCCCTCTCTTGTTGAGTTTTCACAACTGGATATTCTTTTCTTATTGCATATTTAAGCAGAACAATACCAAGTTGGCATTAACAGCATATTGGGCACAACCTGATGTCCTGTGTGGCAAGGCAGTTCACTTATAACTCAATAATTGCTTTTGTAATTATACTAACAGATGAAGACAGTATCCACAATGTTTTTATTCAAATATACCAAACATTCTGAAATTATTCATATTTTGTTGTTGATGATGGTGGTGGTGGTTTTAGGGCTTGGACTCGGGGCCTGGGCATTGTCCCTGAAATCTTTTGCTCAAGCCTAGAGCTCCACCACTTTGATCCTTGCTGCAACTCCAGGTTTTCTGATAGTTAGAGATAAGAGTCACATGAACTTTCCTATGAGACTGGCTTTAAATTTTCTCAGATCCTAGCCTATTGAGTAGCTAGGATTACAGTAAGCTGCCAGTACTCAGCTCATTTTTTTTAAAATTTAATTTTATTTGGGAACATACTGTACAGAGGGGTTACAATTACATGGGCAGGATAATGCATACATTTCTTACCAAGCATTGCAGCCTCCTCCTTTGGTTTACCCTTCACATCCCTTCCCAGCATCCCCCCTACCCCCCAATCCCAATCCTTCTCCTTCCCCCCCCCCCCCACCAACGTTGTAAAGCTCGTTTTGGACATGTCAACTTGTACTTCTCATTGTTGCAACAGATCCACCTGTATCGTTAAACAACTGGTTTTTCCCCAACTCCTCCACAAGTTATATTGACATCAAATATAGTGAAAGCAGGGGTTATACTGTGGGGAAGGGACATACAAAGCAACAAAGAGATAATCTTATAAATGCGTTAGAAACACATGCATGAAAGAAAAAAACCTTAAAATACATATCTAAGGGTTCATTTTCCTGACATCACATTATCTGACCTTTTCCGCTTGACTCATACATATACTAGATATTGCAAATAAGGGAAACCATGGGACCTATGTTTCTTTGGGCCTGGCTTACTTCACTTAATATAATTTTTTCCAAGTTTTTCCATTTCCTAACAAATGGGGCAATGTCATTCTTTCTGATGGAGGCATAGAATTCCATTGTGTATATATACCACATTTTCTTGATCCATTCATCTACTGAGGGGCATCTGGGTTGGTTCCATATCTTAGCTATGGTAAATAATGCTGCAATAAACATTGTTGTGCTGGTAGCTTTAGTGTGGTCTTGTTTGTAAACATTTGGGTAAATGCCCAAAAGTGGGATTGCTGGGTCATAGGGGAGTTCTATGTGAAGTCTTTTTTTTTTTTGGGGGGGGGGGTCCAGTCGTGGGGCCTGAACTCTGGGCTTGAGCGCTGTCCCTCAGCTCTTCAGCTCAAGGCTAGCGCTCTACCACTTGAGCCACAGTGCCACTTCCGGCTTTTTTCTTTTTGCTTATGTGGTGCTGAGGAATCGAACCCAGGGACTCAGGCATGCAAGGCAAGCGCTCTACCACTGAGCCAACTTCCCAGCCCTATGTGAAGTCTTTTGAGGAACCTCCATACTGCTTTCCTAAGTGATTGAACAAGTTTACATTCCCACCAACAATGAAGTAAGGTTCCTTTCTGTCCACATCCCCTCCAGCATCTGTTGTTGTTAGAGTTCTTGATTTTTGCCATTCTAACTGGGGTGAGGCGATATCTCAATGTTGTTTTGATTTGCATTTCTTTTATGGCTAGGGATGTTGAACATTTCTTCATGTGTCTATTGGCCATCCTTCTTTCTTCTTCAGAGAAGTTTCTCTTTAAGTCTTTCGCCCACTTATTTATTGGGCAGTTGTTTCTTTGAGGATTTGTTGTTGGGGGATTAAATTTTTTGAGTTCCAAGTATATTTTAGATATGAGACCCTTGTCCGTTGTATGGCTAGTAAAGATCTTCTCCCAGTCCATGGGCTTTCTATTGATCTTGCTAGCTATGTCATTTGCTCTGCAGAAGCTCTGCAACTTTATGCAAACCCATTTGTCCAACCTTTCTTTGATTTGTTGTGTTTCTGGGTCTCTATTCAAAAAATTTCGGCCTGAGCCAAGGAGACCTAGGGTTTCTCCTATTCCATCCTGTAATGTTTTCAGAGTGTCTGCTTTGACTTCAAGGTCTTTGATCCATTTGGAGTTGATTCTGGTACAGGGTGATATATAGGGATCTAGCTTTAGTTTTCTACATGTAGTTAACCAGTTTTGCCAGCACCACTTACTGAAGAGGCTGTCTTTCTTCCATTCTATTGTTTTAACTCCCTTATCGAAGATTAGATGGCTATAGGTCTGTAGGTTCATTTCTGGGTTTTCAATTCTATTCCATTGGTCCTGAGGTCTGTTCTTATGCCAATACCAAGCTGTTTTGATTACTATGGCTTTATAGTAGAGTTTGAAATTTGGTATTGATATTCCTCCAGCAGTGTTCTTTCCGTTGAGGAGCGTTTTTGCTATTCGGGGTCTTTTATTGTTCCATATGAATTTTTGTATTGCCTCTTCTATTTCCTTGAAGAATGAGGGTGGAATTTTGATAGGTATTGCGTTGAATTTGTAGATAGCCTTGGGAAGTATTGCCATTTTCACGATGTTAATCTTTCCAATCCAGGAGCATGGGAGGCTTTGCCATTTTTTTAGTTCTGTGTTGATTTCCTTTTTCAAGATTTTAAAGTTTTCATCATTGAGGTCCTTCACTTCTTTAGTTAAGTTAATTCCTAGGTATTTCATTTTTTATGGGTCTATTACAAATGGAGTTGCTTTCCTAATTTCATCCACACTTTTCTCATTGTTGGCATACAGAAAAGCCATTGATTTTGGGGGGTTAATTTTATAACCTGCTACTTTGCCAAAGTTTTGAATCAGCTTGAGTAATTTGGGAGTGGAGTCTATGGGATTCTTTAAATACAAGATCATGTCATCTGCAAAGAGGGAGAGTTTTATTTCTTCTTTCCCTATTTGGATCCCCTTTATGTCTGCATCTTGTCTTATTGCTGTTCAGCTCATTTTTTTTTAACCAGCTCTTGATACTGGGTCGGGAGTGTGAACACAATCAGAATTCTCAATGTAGATATGTGAAAATGTAACTAGGAAATTTGTTAATTGTGATAAGAGAGGGGAAATTATGTGTGGGGAGAATGATAAAAGAAATGATTAATTAAGTTTTGCATTTCTCATGTAAATACACATGAAATCACAAGAATAATAGAAAAACGGTGAGGAAATCTTGATTTGGATTGTGTTGCCCAGTTTCAGCTAGATATTTAAATGTGGTTGTGGATATCTTAGGTATCTAATGTTTTTATGTGTCAAATATAAAGTGTTTATTATCAAAGAAAAGGTTCACTTCTCCAAGAGTTTCTGTGAAAACACATGAAGTAATGACTCTGCCCTGCATAAAAGAACTTTGAACTGAAAGTGGTTTTTTTGTTCCTATTATTGCTTCCCCTCTGCTTATAAGAAAATTATTCTGTTTTTGCTAATAAACCTGAGTAGTGATACTTTATCATTGCTTCCATTTATAATACTTTTTAACAAATTTCAGAGAAGAAAGCCTTCTGAGAAAATAAAGTTGGTGAGGAGATGTTGACCTACAAACAAGTTGTTTTCTCAGTAGAATAATTAAGGTACACTTATAACTATACAAAAGCAGAACATTGGCTAGCCATGGATGCCTAGGGTTCACAGCTAGAAGGCTAGCTTAGTATTAGAGTCTGATATTAAAATGTCTCATATTTAAATCTAATGAAACATTGGTCTCTGTAATTTTCTTGCAAATTTATTTTCCCGCTATTAAAAAGTAGAAGTTATTCTGAGAATTAATTTTTAATATGACATCTTGAAGATAGTTTGCTTGTATGTTTTGTGTGTTACTCATAATCAAGTACTTAGCATGGGTGGTATGGCTGATTTTATTCTGGCCTTTATTTTTCTAAGAATTGCTGGCCATTCAGTAACAGAGGTAAGAATCAATACAATTAGGATTTCTTATATAACTAATGGCGCATTCAAAAGTAAGATTTGTATTTTATTCATGTTCACAGCAGTAATTTTCAACTGTTGACCTATCTAGCAGTTAATCACTAATTCTCCTTAGAGAACTGCATAACATTAGCTCTCTTAATAACTTGATCAGCAGGAATTTTCTAAGAATCAGAATAGGATTTTCTTGTTTTCACAAGAATCACCCTTGTATATTTCTATAGAGAACTACAATATTTCCATAAGAACCTCAAAGCCATTCTAATACCTTTTTTCTCACGTAGTTTTTATTTTGGGTAGTGCTGTGATTTTAATTTCAGGGCCACACTTGTGCTAGGAAGGTGCTCCACCATTTGAGCCATGCCATACTTTTATTCCATTATGTTTTCATTACTTTTATATAAGATCTTAGTTTCTTCCTGGATCATAATGAACCTCCTATTTGTCTCTGAATCTGGGATGGCAGATATATATCACCATGTCCAAGTTTTACTGTTGATATGAAATCTCATGAAGTTCTTGGCTGAGCTATCTGTGATAAACTGTTCTCTAAATTTCTATCTGAAAGTCGGTAGCATGAACAAGCATTAACCACCATACCTGGCATCACTTTAGAGGTAAGAAAGCATGTTTGCCTGCATACCATTTAATTTTTAACCAAATCACCTGAAAGAGGTTTTTATCCCCCATTAAACCACATAGGGCAGTAATGCGAAGTGAAACTGACTTATTTGTTTATGACCAGCTGTTATTTGGAATTTGGAGAAATACAAAAGCTAAATGAAAAAAAAATAACTTCAAAATTGCAAACTAAAGGAGTTCCGGGAAGATGGCGGAGGAGAAGCTGGAATCTGAACAAGCTCTTGCATAGAAAACAGTTTCAGAGTTCCAGTGAACAGTCCCAAGCCAGAGAATCACACCAAGTGTGCCATCACAGGACAGAGAGTTAGTCAAGAGAGGGGAAGCCAAGCAGACACATCTGAGCAGCTGCCACTGCGGCGGCAGGGTCACAGCGGCGACCACCGCCGCGGAGGCATACCTGAGACTCAGTCCGGGACGAAGGAGCCAGACGCAGCGGACGAGCGGATTCTACTCAACACCAGCAAGAACCGACAAGGAGCGGACAACTTCATCCTGCACTTTGCAGACCAGAGACGACCCGGGATCCAAGACTCCGCGTGAGTAGAAGCCCCACTTCCTCACTCCTCTGGGAGCAGAGGAGGGAAGGCCACCCCTCCCCCCCCCCCCCCCCCCCCCCCCCCCCCCCCCCCCCCCCCGCACCAGTGATCTCCATCTTGGATACCGACAAAGCTCGGAGGAGCGGCTAGGTCCAGCTCAGGCCTTGGAATAAAATGAGTCATTTAGCAGGTCACAAGAACTTAACGGCGAAGTGACCTCACAGACTCAGTTCCATCCAGGGAAAAGTCACCCAGCTCAGGCGCCAGCCATTGGAGTGGCTCTCCTCACCGGGTAACCAGAGCCAGAGGCTGCCCCGCCCTCTAGCAGCCACCACAATCAATTGAAAAACAGAAACCCTGAGAATGGCTCCAGGCTGGGTGCTGTGAGTTTTTTTTTCACAAAATAGCCCCAGGGAAAAGCTACTGTTTGTTGAAAGGCTTCAACTCTACCCACAACCTAGCCTCATCACTGCATCCCCCTCTTTTGTGATTCTCAAAGCAGATCACCCTCCCAGTAAACTAACCTGGGAGGGGGATCTCAAAAACTTGGGTAAAGCAGAGCATTTTTCTGCTTGTTCCAACAAACTGACTTAAGAAACCAATCAAGCCACAGGACCTCAAGCTGACCAGAGACTCCAACCAGACTCTGGTTACAGACAAAAGGGAGATACAGGACTCTTCCCACCCCTCCCAAAAAAAAAAAAAAAAAAAAAAAATCAAAGAACTTTTTTTTTCTTCTTCTTCTTTTCTTTTTTTTTCTTTTCCTTGTTTTGTTTTTTTTTTCATTTTTTGTTACCTTATATATATATATAAAATTATTTTTTTGCTTTTCTAAAACTTTTATTAATCTTTAATTTTTGCCTCTTCTGAAAAAATAATTGTTTTCCATTAACTTTTTTTTTTCTCCTCTTATAATTTTTATTTTAGGAATACGTGAATGTGTGTTTTCTTTTCTTTTCTTGTCTTCTTTCTCTTTTTCTTTCATTCTTAATTAGCTTTTTGTTTTTTTTTTCTAGCTCTACTGAACTTCTGATCTTTTCTTCTCACTTTCCTATCCTTTCCATCTTTTCCTCTTTGTTCATCTGTATGTGACTTAACTCTTGTCCTGCACATCCTCAGATAAACCCGTAGTTAACCAGTAGGCCCTATCCCCCATTGTGTACACACTTAATCCACAAACTTATTACTCAATTCAAAACCTCTGAGACTTAAATTCATTAATAGCAGTACTACCTCTTTATACCTATATAATATTTTAAGCATTTTTTTAAAGTTTTTCTCATCTCCTCTATGTCCCTCCCTTTCTCTCAACATATTCATATTCCTCTATAAATAGATGGCCTTTTAATCTCTAAAATAACATTAATTTTTACGTTTCTATTTTATTTTCTGGTCTCTTTTCATTCCCCTTTCCCTTTCTTCTTTTTCTCTCTCTCTCTACTTACATCCTACCCAACCTATTTCCTGCATTGTGATTAGGACATAGTTAACTCTCCCTGTGCCTCCCCACACCAATCTATTCCTATTTTTTACCCACATCTCTCCCTAACCCTAATAATTTCTGGTTTTCCAAATTCTTCTCTGCGGTTTGAAGTCCTTTAACATATAGTTGTTTGATGTCGAATAGATGTATCTGTTGAACTAGATTGTATCTGTAGACTATTGACTGTTCAAATGCAAACTTTGGTTGATGGTTGCCTTAAGATAGTGTTCTAGCACAAAACTGGTGCTATCTTCATCTCAAATGGGCAGAGTAAGCCGGAAAAACACAAGAAAAATGGCAAATTCGGGTATCTCAATTCCCAATCCTGATAATCAGGGGTTAGATCAGATAATGAATAATCCAGAGGAGAGTTCCCAAACAGCTCTACAAACACTGCTGGCAAACATGATAAATGAAAAGTTTGACAACGTACAAAGGACTCTGTATGAGCGTGATAGGGAGAGAGAGGAGGCATCCCAGAAGTTTATACAGGAATATCATAAGCGTGAGGAAGCTACTCAAAAACTGATACAGGATTTGCGTGAACAACTTGAGAATACTCAAAGAGAAAGGGAGGAATGGCGTGAGCAGGCTGAGAACACTCAAAGAGATCTGCAGGAATCCCACGAACGGGAGGAAGCTAATCAAAGAGTAATACAGGAATTGAGAGACCAGGTAGAGAACACACAAAGATCACTAAAGGCATTCATGGAATCCATTGACAAAGAGCTGAAGGAAGTCAGGGAGACCACAAAGGGAATGCTGAATGGAACCCAACAGAAGGAATGGGAGCCCAAAGAAACCATAACCAATCAACTAAGTGATTTGAGGACAAACACTGAACACCAAATTAAGGAAGTAAAGAAATTCATACAAGACCTAAAACAGAGCTTCAACAAAGAACTTGAAGCCATCAAAGCTGACCAACTAGAAGGAAAAGAGATAAAAAACAAAGTAGAGAGTCTTGACAGCAGGTTAGACCATGCAGAAGATCGAATCTCAGGGATTGAAGACAGCCTAGATATTATAGAGAAAGAACATATAACCATCCAAGACAAGTCCAAGAAATATGATAGATCTATCCAACACCTGGAAGACACCATCAGAAGGCCTAATCTAAGGATAATGGGTGTAGAGGAGCACCTAGAAACAGAAGTTAATGGTCTAGGAAATCTGTTTAACAGGATCCTAGCAGAGAACTTCCCAAACATGCAAAAAGATAGGCCTGTCCAGATACAAGAAGCCTTTAGAACCCCAAATAGACCAGACCAGAATAGGACATCCCACAGTCACATTATAATCCACACAGGATCAACTCAGAACAAGGAAAAGATCCTTAAAGCTGTCAGAGAGAAAAGGGTAATCACTTATAAAGGGAAACCAATTAGAATCACCTCAGATTTCTCAGCAGAGACAATCAAAGCAAGAAGAGCCTGGAATGATGTATGCTATGCCCTAAAGACAAACAACTATCAACCAAGAATACTGTACCCAGCTAAACTCTCCTTCATAACTGAAGGCCAAATAAAAACCTTCCATAGCAAAGAAAAATTGAAACAATACATCTCCACCAAACCAGCCCTACAAAAGATTCTTAAAGATGTCCTACACATAGAAAACCAACAAGACCGCAATAAAGGCCAAGAAACTGCACCCAAACTGAGAATCCAAGAACCATAGGAAGAACCCAGTTTTCGCAGCCCCCAAGAAGGTAGATAACATGGCAGGAACTCCCAAATACCTCTCAGTCCTATCTCTTAATGTTAACGGACTGAACTCTCCAATTAAGCGACATAGACTGTCTAGTTGGATTAAAAAACAAGACCCTTCTATCTGCTGCCTACAGGAGTCACATCTTGCCCATAAAAACAAACACATTTTCAATGTTAAAGGCTGGAACAAAATCTACCAAGCAAACGGACCGCATAAACAGGCGGGAGTTGCAATCTTAATATCAGATAAAATAGACTTCAAATTAAAATTTGTGAAAAGAGATAAAGAAGGTCGCTACATACTAATTAAAGGATCTCTCCTTCAGGAGGATATTACAATTCTAAATATCTATTCGCCAAACAATGGAGCACCCAAATTTATCAAAGAAACACTACTTTCCCTCAAATCCCATATAGATCCAAAGACATTAATTGTTGTGGATTTTAACACACCACTCTCCCCACTAGATAGATCAACTCGGCAAAAACTCAACAGAGAAACCGCAGATCTAAACAGCTGCATAGATCAACTAGACTTAACAAACATTTACCGAACATTTCACCTAGCAGCATCAGAATACATGTTTTTCTCAGCAGCACATGGAACGTTTTCTAAAATAGACCACATTTTAGGCCACAAAGCAAACTTGTCTAAATTCAGAAACATTGAAGTTATACCTTGCATTCTCTCTGACCACAAGGGAATAAAGTTAGAACTCAACACCAAAAGCCACCAAAGAAAGTCCGGTATCACATGGAGGCTGAACAACACACTGCTGAATCATGAGTGGGTCATCGAAGAGATTGGAAAGGAAATTCAAATGTTCATGCTATTCAACAAAAATGAACACACAAAATACCAGCTCCTCTGGGACACAGCAAAGGCAGCACTCAGAGGCAAGTTTATAGCTCTGAGCTCCTACATCAACAAATTGGAGAGATCTGAAAACAACAATTTAATGACACATCTAAACCTCCTTGAAAAAGAGCAGCAAGATAAACCCCAATCCAGTAGACGGAAAGAAATAATCAAAATTAAATCAGAATTAAATGAATTAGAATCCAAAAAAACTATAGAATGAATCAACAAAACAAAGAGTTGGTTCTTCGAAAAACTTAACAAAATTGACAGACCCTTAGCAAATCTTATCAGAAAAAGAAGAGAACACACCCAAATTAATAAACTCAGAGATGAGAATGGAAACATCACCACGGAAACAAGCAAGATTCAGAACATTATAAGGGAATACTTCGCAAAACTTTATGCTAATAAGTTTGAGAACTTGACAGAAATGGACCTCTTCCTAGCAAATATTGACATGCCAAAACTAAACCAAGATGAGGCAAACTATCTTAACAGGCCCATATCAAGCATTGAAATAGAAACAGCAATAAGAGACCTCCCAGCTAAGAAAAGTCCAGGACCAGATGGTTTCACAGCGGAATTTTACAAGGCCTTCAAAGCAGAGCTCACACCAATTCTCCTCCAACTCTTCAATGAAATTGAAAGAGAAAGCTCACTACCGAACACATTCTATGAAGCCATCATATCCCTCATCCCAAAACCAGGCAGGGACTCATCAAAGAAAGAGAACTATAGACCCATTTCTTTGATGAACATTGATGCAAAACTTCTCAACAAAATTTTGGCCAACCGACTTCAACAATTCATCCAAAAAATCATACACCACGATCAAACAGGATTCATTTCAGGGATGCAAAGCTGGTTCAATATACGCAAATCAATTAATATTATTCATCACATCAACAGGAGCAAGAATAAGAACCACATGGTTATCTCAATAGACGCAGAAAAAGCATTCGACAAGATCCAACACCCCTTTATGATGAAGGTTTTGGAAAAATTAGGAATCCATGGAACATTCCTCAATACAATAAAGGCTGTATATGACAAACCTACAGCCAGCATTATACTCAATGGTGAAAAACTAAAGCCATTTCCTCTTAACTCAGGGACAAGACAAGGATGCCCACTCTCTCCACTTCTCTTCAATCTAGTATTAGAATGCCTAGCTACAGCAATAAGACAAGATGCAGACATGAATGGGATCCAAATAGGGAAAGAAGAAATAAAACTCTCCCTCTTTGCAGATGACATGATCTTGTATTTAAAGAATCCCATAGACTCCACTCCCAAATTACTCAAGCTGATTCAAAACTTTGGCAAAGTAGCAGGTTATAAAATTAACCCCCAAAAATCAATGGCTTTTCTGTATGCCAACAATGAGAAAAGTGTGGCTGAAGTTAGGAAAGCAACTCCATTTGTAATAGCCCCACAAAAAATAAAATACCTAGGAATTAACTTAACTAAAGAAGTGAAGGACCTCTATGATGAAAACTTTAAAATCTTGAAAAAGGAAATCAACACAGAACTTAAAAAATGGCAAAACCTCCCATGCTCCTGGATTGGAAAGATTAACATCGTGAAAATGGCAATACTGCCCAAGGCTATCTACAAATTCAACGCAATACCTATCAAAATTCCACCCTCATTCTTCAAGGAAATAGAAGAGGCAATCCAAAAATTCATATGGAACAATAAAAGACCCCGAATAGCAAAAACGCTCCTCAACGGAAAGAACACGGCTGGAGGAATATCAATACCAAATTTCAAACTCTACTATAAAGCCATAGTAATCAAAACAGCTTGGTATTGGCATAAGAACAGACCTCAGGACCAATGGAATAGACTTGAAAACCCAGAAATGAACCTACAGACCTATAGCCATCTAATCTTCGATAAGGGAGCTAAAACAATAGAATGGAAGACAGACAGCCTCTTCAGTAAATGGTGCTGGCAAAACTGGTTAACTACATGTAGAAAACTAAAGCTAGATCCTTATATATCACCCTGCACCAGAATCAACTCCAAATGGATCAAAGACCTTGAACTCAAAGCAGACACTCTGAAAACATTACAGGATGGAATAGGAGAAACCCTGGGTCTCCTTGGCTCAGGCCGAAATTTTCTGAATAGAGACCCGGAAACACAACAAATCAAAGAAAGGCTGGACAAATGGGATTGTATAAGGTTGCAGAGCTTCTGCAGGGCAAATGACATAGCTAGCAAGATCAATAGAAAGCCCACGGACTGGGAGAAGATCTTTACTAGCCATACAAAGGACAAGGGTCTCATATCTAAAATATACTTGGAACTCAAAAAATTAAACCACCCAACAACAAATCCTCAAAGAAACAACTGCCCACAAAGTAAGTGGGCGAAAGACTTAAAGAGAAGCTTCTCTGTAGAAGAAAGAAGGATGGCCAATAGACACATGAAGAAATGTTCAACATCCCTAGCCATAAAAGAAATGCAAATCAAAACAACATTGAGATATCACCTCACTTCAGTTAGAACAGCAAAAATCAAGAACTCTAACAACAACAGATGCTGGAGGGGATGTGGACAGAAAGGAACCTTACTTCATTGTTGGTGGGAATGTAAACTTGTTCAACCACTTTGGAAAGCAGTATGGAGGTTCCTCAAAAGACTCCACATAGAGCTCCTCAATGACCCAGCAATCCCACTTTTGGGCATTTACCCAAATGATCACAAACAAGGCCACACTAAAGCTACCAGCACAACTATGTTTATTGCAGCATTATTTACCATAGCTAAGACATGGAACCAACCCAGATGCCCCTCAGTAGATGAATGGATCAAGAAGATGTGGTATATATACACAATGGAATTCTATGCCTCCATCAGAAAGAATGACATTTCCCCATTTGTTAGGAAATGGAAAGGCTTGGAAAAAATTATATTAAGTGAAGTAAGCCAGGCCCAAAGAAACATAGGTCCCATGGTTTCCCTTATTTGCAATATCTAGTATAGGTATGAGTCAAGCGGAAAAAGTCAGATAATGTGATGTTAGGAAAACGAAACCTCAAATATGTATTTTAATGTTTTTGTTTCTTTCCTGCATGTATTTCTAACGCATTTATAAGATTATTTCCTTGTTGCTTTGTATGTCTCTCCCCCACAGTGTAACCCCCGCTTTCACTATATTTGATGTCAGTATAACATGTGGAGGAGATGGGGACAAACAAGTCGTTTAAGGATTCAGGTGGACCTGTTGCAACAATGAGAAGTACAAAATGTCATGTCAAAACCAGCTGTACAATGTCGGTGGGGGGGGCTTATGATTGGGTGGGAGGGAGGGGGGAGGCTGGGAAGGGAGGTGAAGGGTAAACAAAGGAGGAGGCTGCAATGCTTGGTAAGAAATGTATGCATTATCCTGCCCATGTAATTGTAACCCCTCTGTACAGTATGTTCTCAAATAAAATAAAATAAAATAAAATAAAAATAAAATAAAAATAGTGGTGACACTTTAATGATGAAATATTGAAAGCTTTCTCTCTGAACCCTTTAATAAAAATATAAATGCAGAAAAAAAAATTGCAAACTAATCAAAACAGTTTGCATTCTTAAAACTTATTTGTATTAGCCTTCCAAGTTAGAAATAATTTGTGTGCTTACTTCTTTCTTCTCTCTTTTTTATCTCTACTATAATGTATAATTTTCTTTGTTGACTTGAGTGACTAAAATTCTTTTTGTTTCTGCAGCTTCTTTCTGTGTGTCAGTACTGGGTATTGTTTCTCACTCCTTTTCTGTCTCTCTGTCTCTCTCTCTGTCTCTCTGTCTCTCTCTCTTTCCTTACCCCCATCGAGAATGTGAGCTTGAACTGCTGAGGTTGAAAAGACTGTTTAGATTTTTTGCTATACCAATTCACAAGGATGTTTTGAAAAAAAATTCAAATGCTCAGAATATTGCTATTCAAATGTGCGATTCTATATGCTGTTGTCTCATTATTCTCTCTAGCAAGAATAATAAGAGCCTAATTAGTTCATAAGAGGAATTTGATGACAGTGTAATAAGGAAATAATGTAATTGTGTGCCTAATGACCATACAAAATTGTCAAACTTTCATAACATAGAACTAAGAAGAGGATTAAGCCCTCCATTTTTCTTAGTAATAATGATTGTTCACAGAAAAAAAAGTATATGTTCAAGGAAGTTAGACTAGTTAGTCAATCAATGAAACTATTACTTCTTTAGAATTGTTTAGAAAAGAGAATTATTTTGAGTAAGTGATGTTGTATCACTTACAAAACAAATTTATATATTATATTAAAAGACAAGTAATATTTCTATATACTATCTAGCATTCTCATTGTACAAAACAGATGATTTACTTTTATATTTGTTAACTTTATTTAAATGTAGCTTTCTTATCATTGAATCCTGGAGGTTATTTCTGTTTAAGTGAACACAGACTATATTCACAAAACATGAAGAGCATATGCTACTTGAAATAATTCTATGATGGTTGGGTAGGGGTGTGTGTGTGTGTGTGTGTGTGTGTGTGTGTGTGTGTGCGCACACATGTGTGTATTAATAAAAACTATTCTCCAAAATGGTTCTAACTATTGTTCATAATTACAGAGCACATTGACACAAATAAATATAAATTCATGCTAACATGTCATATTATTGTACACACAGGAATCTGATTTTGGGCAACCAATTAAAGTATGAAATACTCAGTCAAGATACATCTTTATTGTCATGACTTTCTTAAACCAACTAGAGAAAATAGAGTGTTGTAATTGGAAGAAAGTTTTGTAATTCATACTTTGCATTGTTTGTAATCAATGTATTGCATTTATTGATTCTTTTCTTTTTTGGCTTAGCATCCTATTTTTTTTATTGTGAAAATACTGTACTGTTACATTTACATGGGCAAGATAATGAGTACATTTCTTATCAAGCATTGTAGCCTTCTCCTTTGATTCCCCTTCCCATCCCATCCTCCCCCGCCCCTTTATCAAATATGTTCATGATTTGGAATCAATAAATGACAAGATTTCATGACTTGGAGAATTAATGGAAAACTCAAGTCTATCATTCTGTATTAAAGACCCTTGTTTATTTATTTTTTTAAATTTATTTTTGTTTTCTGCCTTCACTAATGGATAGAGTCAGATGCTTCTACAGGAAAAAAAAATCTGAGGGTATTAGAAAGCTACAATAGTTCCCCCCCACCTCAACCTTTAGTTCCAGTTTTAAAACAGTGACACAGACAATATCCTCATTTCAGTAACTATCAAACACTTTAGGAACGCTCAACTTCCAGCAAATAGCTGAACTTTTTAATATGTATTAAATCCCTACAAAGCCATATTTGCATCTCAGATTAAAAGATACCCTTACTCAAAAGATAAAGTATAAGGGAAATCATGGCAACTTGTTTATTAAATTATTATTATCATTAATTATTATTATTATTAGGCCAGTCCTGGGGCTTAATCTCAGGGCCCACGCACTGTCTTTGAGATTCTTTCCCTCAAAGATAGCATTCTACCACTTGAGCCAGAGCACCACTTCTGACTTTTTCTCTGTATATTGTACTGCAGAATCTTGGCTTAATGGTAGAGTACTTGCCTCTCATGCATAAATTATTCTTATTGAGAGTTTAGTAACACCTAATAAAAGTACTTTCCATCTCGTGGTTAATTTGTTTGTTTATATCAACAGATATTAACAACAAAACCCTATTGGCTTAAAACAGAGGCAGTACTTTCCAAATAAGTGCTGGGTAAAATTACTTCAAGGAGGAAGGATATTCCACCGTTTTCTAGAGACAAATGACATGTGATTTGAAAATGGTAAGTAAATTATTTTTTCATTAATTTTGAAGCAAGTATTTAGAACACAGTTTTAGTTAGATCGTGTAGTATTTTAGTCAACAAATTCGAATAAACATAGCAGTTATATGATTTATGTATAATATAGTATCAAATGGTTAAACAGCAATTGAGCCAAAGCAGTCTGTACTGGCAGGGCAAAGCAGCATGTTGTGATTAACCTCATATGTTTTATGACAATAGTGAGCAAGTTCCTTTCTCGTTTCTGCTCTCTGAGCAGTACGCAGATACTCTCTTGAACTGTACTTTTACAGCTTAGGCACTTATAGATCTCCCCACAGCTTTCCTTTTCTGTTCAGCAATTTGCTCCTCTGGCAAGAATTCTTTTTCTAGACTCTTTTGCATTTTATGTCAGGGGCCATTAATTTGTGTAAATTTAAACTTCATTACTTCTGCATTCCCCCCTAGTCTTTCCTACGGTCTATTGTTGACCCTTTTCCCTCTTTGCTTTCATGTATACCCCAGGTCTCTTCTGATGAGGTTTTATTTCTGATTGATAGAAGTATAGAATGTCTAATTCACCATGTCCCCTCTTCTTTGTATAGGTAATTTCAATTTTTTTTATATGTTTGTGATCTACATAGCTGTCTTTTTTTTTCTTTTTTGCTTTCCTTTCTTTTTGGGGTTTTCTTCTTCTCCTTTTCTTGTTTATTTTCTATTTCCGTTTTCTTTATCATCTTGGTGGTAGTATTGGGGTTTAAACATAAGGCCTTATGTTTTCCAAATAGGTTCTCTACCCCTTGAGCAATGTGCTGTTGCCTTTGCTTTTTAGATGCTTTGTTTTTCAGATGGGTTCTATTGGGCTTTCTTTCTTTCTTTGTTTCTTTGTTTTTGCCAGTCCTGCAGCTTGATTCAAGGGCCTGGGTGCTGTCCTTCAGTTTTTGTGATCTAGGTTCGTATATTACTATTTGCTCCACAGTTCACTTCTGTTTTTTGTTTGTTTTATTGTAAAGAGCCTCCTAGATTTTCCTGTCCTCTCCGGCTTTGAAATGCACTCCTCAGATCTCAGTTTCCTGTGGAGCTAGGATGACAGTCATGGGCACTGACACCTGGCTGGGTTCTCGTTTTTTGTCAGGCGTGGAATTGATTCTGATTCTTTTATTCATGCTTCCTACATGTGTGTGCTGACAGGCACATACCATGCCAGCTATGGCTTTAGATTATCTTTTTAATGGCTTTATTTGTTGTGAAGTTTTTGCCAAGGTTGAACTTAAAATTTATATGTTGCCAATCTCTACTTCCTGAGTAGCTACGGTTACAAACTAGAACCACTGTTCCTAGCTTGGTTTTTCCTTTTATTTATATTTCCTTGGCTATCTGTTGTAGTTTGGAAAAAATATGGAATGAATAATTATATATTTAAAGTATCACATTTCAAAAGAGAAAGAACGTTCATTTCCAACATATTGTCTATGAGTATCACTGTTGCATTTGTCTGCCCTTACAACTTGGAGGGGGGAGGGCACTTGGCGGCAGGGAAAGTGGGAGAAAAATGAGGGAGCAGGTAACAAGGTTAGACAAGAAGTGTACTTATTACCTTTCTTAACTTTTCCTATGTAACTGTATCCTCTCTGTACATCACCTTGACAATAAAATCAAATTTTAGAAAAAGAGGACCTAGCCGGGTGCCGGTGGGTGGCTCACGCCTGTAATTCCAGCTACTCAGGAGGCTGAGATCTGAGGATCGCGGTTCAAAGCCAACCACGGCAGGAAAGTCCGTGAGACTCTTATCTCCAATAAATCACTAGAAAACAGGAAATGGTGCTATGGCTCAAGTGGTAGAGTGCTCGCCTTGAGCTGAAGAGCGCAGGGACAGTGCCCAAGCCCAGACCACAACCGACCAAAAAAAAAGAGTACCTATTGTATCCACCACCATTAAAAGAAATGTACTCATTACCTTACTTATGTAACTGTAACTCCCCCTGTTCATCACTTTTACAATAAATAAAAGAAAAACTTTCTCTAATATTTGGCATATAGAATATAAAATTATACAAAGTCATATGCTGTTTGATTTTCATCATCATCATCATTATAAGTCTTTTTTATACTCCATTTCCTCTTTAAATTAATTACAATTTATTACTTTTTTTTGGTTGGTCCTGGGGCTTGAACTCTGGGCCTGAGCTCTGTCCCTCAGCTCTTCATCTCAAGGTTAGTGCTCTACCACTTGAGCTACAGCACCACTTCTGATTTTCTGGTGGTTTATTGGAGTTAAGACTTTCACAGACTTTCCTGCCCCGGCTGGCTTTGAACCGTGATCCCCAGATCTCAGCCTCCTCAGTAGCTAGGATTACAGGTGTGAGTCACCAGCCCCCAGTTTACTTATTATTTTTATAGTATTTCATTTACTGCACCTGAATTTACATATTTACATACTTAGACTTGTTATGTGTACTTTTTCAAGAGTATTTATTATTTTCAGATACATAAGGAACATTTATCAGATGAATAACACCAAAAAAGAAAATATGATATTATGAGAAAAGTTTTTGAAAAATTCTGTGTATAATATTCAAGACCTCATTTTCTAGTTAAATCATCATAAAATTATCCATGTATAAAGAAAGAGAATAACTTTGTAATCGGCTTTGTTCAATTGTTAACCTTCATAAAAGTAGTTTATGGACTGCTAGACCTCATAACTTAATTTTTGTTCTGATTCTTCAACAATTGTCTCTCACTCTGAGAACAAAATCAATATCTGAACTCGAATGGGCGTGAGATGATTCCTACCCTAACCTTATCCCTCTCCTTGAGTTGAGTTTCCTTGAGCTTGCTAAGCCTCGTGGTTCTTTAGAAAGTTTGCCCTCTCTATGATGCACTTTAGGAAATTTCCCCAGATATTTTATTGCTGAACTCCTCATTTTATTTGAGATTCTACTCAAATATCACTTCCTTATAGAAGCCTTTTCTGAAGAGCATGTAAAAAACCTTCAACTCTGTTATTTCCTTTCTAGTGTACTTTTTTTTATTACTTTCCGTTTTTTTCTTATCTCTTCTTTTCTTTTTCTTTTCTTTTATTAACATCTCACACAAACAGAAGTATAGCCACTGTTCCATCAAACTGGCTGGAACTTAACTACATGAAGGCTTTCTACGCCATGGTAATAATGATCAAATATTCTTGTTTGTATAACTCTGGAGCATTATGAAGGGGTGATGTCATAACAGGTGAAATACTTTGAGTCTGTCTGGCAAAGGTGTGAATAAGGGAATCCCAATGGGACTAGAGATAGTAATGACCTAAAACCAATCCCTTACAGAACTAACTAGAAGCTGTAGTGACAGTTTTTTTAAAAAAAACTATTTTGTAAAAAGAGTAAATTGCTTCACAGGCTTTTAATGAACATTATTTTATACTTGAGAGAGAAGATCATTTACCAGTAGTAAAATATTTCACCGAAAATTCTGCCAGACATTGGACAATTTTCTTTATATTAGGAGAAACTTTTTTCAATTAGCACTTTGTTCAGAAACAGATTCTCTCTTCCAACTTGTCTTTCCTTTGGTGCTTGGCTGGAAGTACAAATCATGGATGTGCTGCTACTGTTGAAGTTGGTCTCTCTCTGACTGTTTCCCTCATTTACTTTGGCTCAGAACTTGGGTCTTGGCTAGGCTCTTTTAATGTGCTCTCATTTGTTTATGTCCTTTTAAAGAGAGTTAAATCTTTTTAATCTCCTACTAAATTGTCAAACATCTGCAACGCAGGTATGTTGGGTTTTATTTCTGTTATATCCTTACCCAGAACTCAGTGAAATGTTGTACCCATCTCAGCATTAAAAAGTTATGTTGAAGCATCTTCAGTAGAGAAATGTCACTCTGAGAAAGAGATACATTTATATATGGGATTCACCAAAGCTGAACAAATGTAACTGTTTCTTTTCAGAATTATACATATATATATATATATCCCACAAACATAAGTGTGTGTGTGTGTGTGTGTGTGTGTGTGTGTGTATCTATGTGTAGAAAATATACACTCAAAGCTCAGGGAAGATTTTCATTTTATTTTATTTTTCATATTTTTATTAGCATCAACTAATTGTTCAAGGTGTTCCAATTTGTCAAGTCCATAGATGCACTTGGCAAACCTGGTTCAGACTCGATCCCTCCTTCACTCTCTTTCATTCTCCCTTCTCCCAAATCAATCATAACAAACATCATTGTTCCATTTTTTTTCATGTGCTTAAAATATTTTGATCATTCTCACCTTCCTTTACCCTATTTACCTTCTACAGATTACTAGTACTCACACAGGGACTGTATCACATTCAATTTATTTTATTTTTATTTATTATCCAAAGAGCTTCCATGTGTACCCACGCATATTATGGGCACTTTAAGTAGATTCATTTCCAAGCAAATTTTCAATTTCCTCATTTCCATTTCCCAAAGTTTTTTTTCAGTATTGCTTGATACACAATATGCAAAGTGATT
Organism: Dipodomys spectabilis; assembly: GCF_019054845.1. NCBI lineage: Eukaryota > Metazoa > Chordata > Mammalia > Rodentia > Heteromyidae > Dipodomys > Dipodomys spectabilis. The sequence goes on from NW_024870752.1 coordinate 3,733,921, forward strand.
ATATATAAGTGTATATATTCATGGATACGGACATTTGAATTCTCTTCACTCCTATCAAGATAGAGAACATTCTGTCCTATCACTTCCCAGACAGTAGCCCTCCACCCACTGGTGGAAACAACAAATGATATGATTTGTATTAAATAAAGGTGATATGACTGAAATTGAAACTAATCATCAGAATTTTTATCAAACAATTTTATTTGGTAATTATACCATAAATTCATTTAGTATCTTCATAAGAAGGGTAAGAATTATGACATTTTTAGAAACAATATAAGGAAGAAGTCATATCTTTACCATGAAAATTTATTTTTCAACATGAATTTCCTTAGATTTTAAATGTGAAATCATATGATTTATTCTTAGTGAAAAAAATATATGTATTGTTGATATATTAATATGTTATTGATTTGGACCACAGAAATTATTTATAAAACCTTGAATAATGGTTCACTTTCTCTTTAGTGCCATAAAGAAATTCGAGAATAGAAAAAAATTAAGTAAAATATGTTCTTGATGCTGAGTGCTATTTATAAACTATTTTTTTTATTTCTCTCTTTCCTAATTGGAGGATCTTTAAATTTTTGAGCAGCTTTGAAATTGTCTAGGATGTAAGAGAAAAAGGTAACTGATCACAAATTTTCTGAAGAAAATCATATTTCAATTCTGGCAATTTGCAATTAATTTTTAATTTTAAATAAGAGACATTATACCATTCCACAAACTTTTGCCATTTGTGTTAGAATGTGCAAGAAAGAACCAATATTCTGTATTTAAAGTTCATATTCCTTAGAGATCTATGTTATGTTATGTATACATATATATTTTACTCTAATAAGTTCTATTCTTTATTAACATTCAGTCTTTGTGTTTGGCAAGATGTTGTTGCATATATTATATGTAGAAGTGAGAAAATATTTTGCATGTAGACATATCACTTTGAATATATTGAGAGCTTCATTAATCATCTTGGCTTCTGGGCTGTTAAAATGAATTGACTTATAAATTGCTATGAATCCATTTATTCTATAGAGATACTCCAGGTATGAAACTATATTTAATACATAAAGAATAACAAGAAGTAGCAAGTGATGGAATGTTTTATAAACTTTCTTGAATTAAAATGAAGTTTTCAGGAGTATATCTAAATGGATTTAAATTTTCTCATGAATAATTTTACAGTTCCAAAGAGGCTTGTTTCATGATAGGAGAACTGTTCATTTGTATTTTCATCTGGTCTTTGAAATGTGCTCTGAACTTGACTAGCTCCTGTTAGAAGCTATAGATTGAGTAGCATATGCTATATTGCCATGAAGATTTTTCCGGACAGATTTTTATGGTAATAATTTATTCTTCATGATTTTATGAGTCATTCTTATCTTATTTCTTAAATCAAATTTTATTCTATTCCTTAAGTTAAATTGTTCCACAAAGAACATAAAAAGTATACATTAAAGATTTATAGGAGTATCTGATTTTCACAAAATAAACTCTCCTCTCTCTAGTTCCATATATGTGTGTGTGTGTGTATTTGCAAAAGAATACATATTGTATTCAAATATATTACTAATGCCCATGTACTCATAAATTCAGATAATGATCTTTAAAGTAAAAACAAACAAATGGTTATTGCATTTTTATTTCATATACAAAATGCTTAATACTAACTTAACACAATCTTAATTACAATATCAAAAATCACTATTTTCTCTACTTCATAGAACAGACAAATTATACTGGAAAAGTTTGTATAGCCCAATCCATAAAATAATAAGGAACAGAAGTACAAAATAACTCAAGGAAGGGATTCTATGCTTCTCTGCATATGTTCCTGAAGATAATTTGGGAACCAGAATGTAGTTATTTCTCTTACAGGCTCTATCGACACTCTACCTCCATATGGCACTTGGCTAAAACATCTATCCACTGTGTCCTCAAGCAAAATGCTTAACTTCTTTTTTAAATTTTTTTATTAATAAGTTTTTTAAATTGTGAAAATACCATACAGAGGGGTTACAATTACATGAGCAAGGTAATGAGTACATTTCTTATCAAGCATTATTGCCTCCTCCTTCGTTTCCCCTTACCATCCCTGACCTCCCCAACACCCTCCTCCCCCGCCAAAGTTGTAAAGTTCGTTTTTCAACATAACGTCTTGTACATCTCATTGTTGCAATGGGTCCACCTGTCATCTGTATCCCTATTTAAACAATTCGTTTTTTCTCTTCCCCTCCCCAAATTATACCAATATCAAATACAGTGAAAACAGTTGTTATACTGTGGGGGAGGGACATACAAAGATAAAAAGAAATCATCTTATAAATATGTTAGAAACAATCACAAGAAAGAAAAACCATTTGAGTCCTTATCATGTTAGGCGAAATGAAACCCCAAGATAAAGTGCTTAACTTCTATGTGTTTTTTGTGTCCTCCTTTAAAAAAGGGATTAAGAGAGAATCCATCCCATGTGAATCTTCTATATTTTAGGTAAAGGAACATAGAATATTGGCTTCCAAATGTTGTGTGTACAATTTACTACCTGATGTAGTACTGCTTCAATAGGAGTTTTCAAAATAGCAAATCTAGCATTTATTATTGCTGAGCTAGTAATAATGGCAGAACTAACATCATGAAGGAGGAGTGTGATTACATGTCCACTGGCTGTATTTATTTATTTATTTATTTTTATTTTTTGTCTGTCGTAAGGCTTGAACTCTGGGCCTGGGGGCTGTCCCTCAGCTCTTCAGCTCAAGTCTAGTGCTTTACCACTTGAGCCACAAAGCTACTTCCGGCTTTTTTCTGCTTATGTGGTGCTGAGGAATTGAACCTAGGGCCTCATTCATGTGAGGCAAACGCTCTACCACTGAACCACCTTGCCAGCTCCAGATGTCCACTGTCTCTTCTGTAATGTAAATTCCATATGGACTATATTTGATTGAAAGTTAATCTTGTATCCAGACAGAATTGGATACCAGGTTTCTATGCTCTACCATCTACATGAACTTGTTCTAAGCTTCTCATCTTGGTCTATTTTATTTGTAAAATATTGACAATCATAATTATCTCATAGATTTGATGGAGAGAATAAAGTACAATCTGCATAATAGAAATTTTGCATAGACCTCCATAAATAGAGGATCTTTAATTTTCTCTGCTGTCTTCATAATTGAAATAATCATCAGCTTTAGTAAGCAGTTCACATTTCTTCTCCAGGACCCAGTTTTATTATCTGTAAAAGGAAGATTTCTCACACATTTGATAAAATAGTTAATAAGTGAATGACAATATAGCATCTCTCATTCTCGTCAAAATAACAATAATCACATTATTTGGATAGAGAGCTATAATCTATAAAATAATGTAACACATGTTATGCATATATATCCTAGGAAAAGCTTTATTAGTTATGATATATATATAGTTTTTAGATTATGGAACATACATATATTCAGAATAGTTTTTAACTAATAAATACAAATTACTCTTTGAATATGTAAATGATAAAGGCAATTGATCTACAAAAAACTAGAGTGTTTTCAACAACCTTAATGAGATAAAAAACAATTTGTCCAATAATCTAGCCACAACTAACACAAATATCTGTTATTGACAGTATTGGAATTAAAATCCTTCCAACTGAGGAGTTCTTATTAGCATAATTAATTGTAGATTTAATTTGTTTTAATAGAGATTATTTTAGTTATAAGTATGAGAAAAAATTCAGTGGTTTAGAAAACATATTGTTCTAGTGATTATGGGGAACTCTGTTTAATTAAATCTTAAAGGCTTTAAACGTTAAGAGTTTTAGCTTATCTAAAACTTTAAAATACCAAGTTCAAGAAAATGCATATGCAGAAGAACCAGTAGCATCTCTTTCAGAGGTCACAGAATTATTGAACATACACATAAAGTCAAGGAAAATGGAATAGTGGATAATGTTGGATGAATAGTGTATATATAAAAATGATTCAGCTTTATCCTCAACCTTGCAAATATAAGTTCCTTACACAGGCCAAAGATGATCACTCTTGTTACATGTTCTTCCCATAGAAGTCAGGAAATTAATCTGTCATGACAAATACCAGAGTGCAAGCTTATGCAGTCCTGGCTACTCTCTGATGATGGGACATAATGAAGTAAAAAGCTATTCATTTTCTATGAATAGTCATGCATTAATTAAAGACAAAACATGGGGAAACAGAAAAAGTGCTTGTTGTAGTAGAGGTATCAGGTAGATATTTCAGAAAAAAAATATTTAGACAATTGCAGTAATGGGGATATCCCAGAATAATTAGAAGTTAAACATTTTCCCTAGAACTATTTGAAAATATCAATAGTAAACTCAAGAAAGTCATTTCTGAACAAAACAGTACAAGGTTGTCTCATTAGTTGCTTGGGTGATAAATATAACATTTAACAAATGTTTAGGAGGAACTATTGATTACAAAGTATATACAATTATACTTGTGATACTTAAAGTATCTCTGTCCTTGTTACATAATTTGCAAAAATGAATATATAATTTAGATGCACCCAGGATATAATGATCCAGTTTAAATAACTGTTTGCTATATATTTCTCTGGAACACTACATATGTAAAAGTGTACTCTTTGCAAACCTTCTTTTTAATCAGAAGATTATAACCAATAGAATGTGTAAGCACTGGTCTTTGGATATCTAAACTATTACTAGTTGTATATCAAATGATGTGTTATCCTTTGATGTGTAGAAAATTTAGTTTTCTACACAGTAGCCAGCTATATCTCTAAATTTTAGCATCATGGATTCAAACAACTATAAACTGAAAATATTAAAGAATAATTATTGAGGAGACTGTCGTTTCTGTTTTTTTCTAAATAATAAAATGTAGCAAGTTTTTACATATTTTACATATTTATTTGGTTTTTGGTATGACATGTAATGAAGTAATTACTTAGATGATATTTGAACATGATATTGGTAATCAAGTATCTTGAGCATCTGCAGACTTCAAGGATTTCCAGAGCCCTTCCCCCACAACTGCTGACAAATGACTACAATCACTCACAGAAAAGCCCAAATAAAGACAGCTATGCTCCATATGAATAGTCACAGCAGTGCAGGCTCTGGGAAATGAGGAGTTGAGTGACCTTCAAATGGTACATTAAATCTTCATTAAAGTATGTGAGTTATTTAATGATTAATGCATTGACTTGTGAGATTGGTAACTGGAAAGAATAAGAGAAATGCTACCACGATTATTATTTAAATATTTCAAACATATCTAAAAGAAATGTAATTATTCACTTACTTTTCAAAACAAAGACAGATGTAAAGACATATACACATATAGGTAGTAGAGAAAATTTTAAGGCAAAGCTAAGTAAAATAGTCTATTATCATTTTTATTTTTTTACTTTTCTTTACCTGCACACAAAATGATTTTTTTTCTTTCTTTCATTCTTTCTTTTTTTTGTTGGTCATGGGGCTTTAACTCGGGGCCTGGGAACTGTCTCTGATCTCTTCACTTCAAGGCTAGCGCTCTACCACTTGAGCCAGAGAGATACTTCTAGTTTTCTGGTAGTTGATGGATGTAAGAGTCTCATGGACTTTCCTGCCTGCGCTGGCTTTGAATCACAATCCTCACATCTCAGCCTCCTGAGTAGCTGGGAATACAGGTATGAGCCACTGGCGACTGGCAACAGGGAGATATTTTATCCATGAGATCATTTTTGTTTCAATAATGTCTAGAGAGCTCTATCAACTTTCACTCTTTATCTAATAATGTCCAATACAACGTTTAAAATGTTTTACTCTCATTTAACATTCTCTTCAAACAGCATGTGCACACACATACACACACACACACACACACACACACACACACACACACACACACACACACACACACACATTGTACACTCTAGAATTAACAGGACCTATACTAGGTGGATGTAAATTTTCTATGAGAATGACATCTGTTCATAACTCAAAAGCAAGAATTTGTCTCATCATTTTCAAAATATATTCATACAATCATATTTTTAAAAGAAAGCAGTTTTTTTGAATTTTCCTAAAAATAATGTACAAAAGGCTATATAAGTCATGATAGAGAGTAGGTCTCACATAAAGCTTTCAAAGAAGTTTATATGTTGAATTGTGCTGTAGGAAGTTCTGCTGTTTCCCAAGTGGCAGCCATATAAATAAAGGCAGGCAGGTTTCAAGAAGACAGAAATGAGTAGGCATTCCTCAGTTAAATAGTGTTATATTAAGACAGTAAAAAGCAAATTTGTATAGGCAAATGGTACATGGTTTCAGTAAAGTCAAATACAGCATGTAGCTCAAATCCAACCAGTGTAAACTGGACCTCACTATCAGCCTCTTGCAAAGTGCTGCAAAAAGCAACTAAACACACAACAGTCCATGTCCTCCTGACGTACACAGTAGATTAAGAAATACTGATATGTACTATGATGTAAGGGTTAATAACTTATGGCAAGGGGGTGGGAATAAAACAGTAAGACCTAAAGTTAATGTGACTTTTAAACAAGACATAATTACTTAAATCACTTCAGGAAATACTTTATACTACATTAATTTATTGTCTCCAAAATTTAATTTTATGAGAGAAAACAAAATTTTATCTAGTAACTCATTGTATTGCAAAGATGCCTACTTTTGTGTGGCTTTTGTTTATTGGTAGGTTTTTCTTGTGTACATTAATGTGATACAAAATAAAGTTGCTTTTTGAGCACAATTTGAAGGATTAAATCAAACAAGTGAGCACTTTATTTGCTTGTAATATTCGAAAAAATTATGAATATAACATTTGAAAATTACTCAACAAAATTTAATTTCATATTAAGATTAAATATTAGCTTCATTAAACTTAGATTAAATATTAACTTCATTAAACTTAATTTTGACAGAAAGAAAATATTAAAATCTACTTCTCCTATTGAACTGAGTTTTTATACATTTTGGATAGTGTAATCCCTTTCCCTATAAACCCTAGTCTTTTCTATTTGCTTTTTAGTTCAGTTGTTACAAATTCCGCATTTCAGTGATAAATTTCTACACTGGGCTGAAGGTATTTGACTTATTCAGCATAGTGTTTTACAATTTAGTTCATGTTGTAAAAACATCTTATTTTTTTTACTTTTTAGGAGTGCTGAATTTTATTCGTGTGTATATGTGTATATATATATATTTTATTTATTATTTCCTCACGTGATTAATACATTGAGTCAGAATGCAATATACAGTAGTTACAAAAAAATTAAAAACTTAGAAATAATTTGTTTGTTTGTTTATTTTGTTTGTTTGTTCATTTTTGAGCCATCGTGGGGCTTGAACTCTGGGCCTGAGCGCTGTCCCTGCGCTCTTCAGCTCAAGGTGAGCGCTCTACTGCTTGAGCCACAGCACCACTTCCGGTTTTCTAGTGGTTTACGGACTTTCCTGCTCGGGCTGGCTTTGAACCGCAATCCTAAAATCTCAGTCTCCTGAGAAGCTAGGATTACAGGCGTGAGCAACTGGTGCCCGACATAAAAATTTAGAACTAAATTTAACCAAAGAATATGAAACCCAGACATGAAAATATCAAAATGCTCTATACAAATGAAAATACACCACCAAATTAGTGGTTTATATTGACATAATCAAGATGTCCATACTACTCAAAGCAAATTCCAATTTCACTCTAGTCTCTACCCAAATAGTTGTTTTGCAAAGATTTTTCAAAATATCCTGAAATTCACATGAAACCTCTTATTTTGAGAATGGAAGTGAAAAAACATCTGAAAGCACTTTGAGCAGCTTTTACCAAAGATGTGATTGGAGTACATGGAAGCTATTCATAAATCAACACTTAGTGGGAGGTAAGGAAATAGTAACAGCTGAAGATTCTCCTTTGAGAAGACTGAATAAGAAGGTGTAAACACAAACTAAGAAATAATGATATTTACTTAAAAGCAAACACACCAACTACCAACTCTCTCAATTTCTCTTTTTCCTCTGTTACTTTCTTTGTGAAGTTAATAATTGCCTTATTTAGGGATTCACAGACCTACAGAAGGAAAAAGAAAGAGAGGAGAGAGAGAAAGGAATAATCTGCGGGGGGAAAATGGAAATGAGAGGAAATACGGAGTGTGGAATTCTGAACACAATTGTAAAGTGAGAGAAAACAGGGGTCATCTCCTTCAATGTAAGGGAAAGATTTAAGACTGGCATATAGATCATGTGTCATGAAAACTATGCGATAAGAGATTGTCAGAGAAGAGATAATATTTATGAAATACACTTGTAAGCTCAGAGAAAGAATTATAACAGTTGGGCTGAGACTAGCTGAACACTGCTGATTTTTGATAAAGACAAGTTTGAAGAGAGTGGAAGAGCAAAGCGGGTAGAAATTTGATGATATAAAAACCTCTGATATAATACTCTAAGACCTTTATTTACACAGTATGGATACGAAGGAAAGAGAAGGAAGAGGAAGAAGACCCAAGTGCAGTTCCTTTTACCTGTTAATGACTTGGCACATAATCTATTGTAGTTACTATGTGAACAACTACCCTCTACATATTATTTTATGCATCATAAAAAAGGAGATAGAATTCAGAGTAATTGTTTTGAATAGTATGGACATAAGTATTAATAGATTATACATTTGTACATATTCTGTTTGTAGAATCTGGAAACATGTGTATTTGAATGCACACTAGGGAGGAATCTATTGGAAAAGAGGGCAAACAAATTGAAAGAAGTCACTGAGAAGGCCACAGGAAATTGGACTCCTTTTAGAAATAGGGTAATAGGATTTAGGTTAAGTTTAGTGAAAGGGCAGTGAATTAAATTGGTGTATTTAAAGAAAGAACCTCTATTGGCTCATACCGGTAATCATAGCTACTCAGAAGGCGAAGACCTGAGGTTTGTGGTCCAAAGCAAGCCCAGGCAGAAAAGCCCATGAGAGTTTTATCTCCAATCAACCAGGATAAAAACAGAAATAGAGGTATATCACTACTGGTTGAGTGCTAGCCTTGAGCAAAAAAAGCCCAACAAGAACACAAGACCTAATTTCTATCCCTAGTACTAGCTTACATATATGTACACACACACACACACACACACACACACACACACACACACACAGAAGGTAAAGCTCTGAGTGAAGCTTTATGTTACTCATTTTTCACAGTAGATTTCATTTGAACCATCCAGATTACATTTGTAGTTACTGTGCACACATATACAACCTTCACTTGACATATTTTCTTACATGCTGACTCAAATGTAACCTTTATGTGCTAGAAGGATGATTTAGGCTGAAGTACCTTTTACTCTAGAAATTAAAACAAAATTTATCAACACTGATGGCCTTGCCTTTTGTTTGTGGGGCATCATCTGACCTGCATATGCATAAATAAGCTGCATAAGCTATTTCTAAGAGGGCACTTGGCACTACATAATTATGAGCAGTTGTTTGTATATTGATAGCAGAGCTTACTAATTATTTTTGAAGATACTTTTAAAAGTCTGTTAATATCATGTATTTTAATATTCTTTTAAATTATAATTTCAAGTGTGTGAGATTCAAAGATAATAGATGTTCTTCAGTGACTCACAAAGGGCCATTACATAGTGAATACATAATAAAAGAAGGGATATTAACATTCTAGCAAACATTTGTATTCATTAAAGAGAACTTTCATAATCAGGCCCAATCAAACCCTGATTACATAGCAATTTAACAGTACCTGCGCAAGCAGTTTTCTCTGTGTTTAGGGATTGTTTGGAATACTGGTTAAAACATAACTGCAAAATGGAAAGTTCTTTGATTAGAAATGATTATATTTAAAAATAAAAGAACATGTCATTTAAGCCGGGTGTCAACTTCCATGTCTCACAGAATAGCAGGATTAAAATAAGTGTGTACCTCTTACCTCATTCAATTTGATATGTTGATCTTAAGTTTAAGGCTGGATGTCAGTATCTCACATTATTTCCAAGGATTGTATAACATGGCCCCAGGCTTTACCAGAAAGACATTATCTGTTCATACTCCCACATATAAAAATACAAAAGTCAGCTTTTCTTGCCTTTTTTTCAACATGTCAGGGATTCATTCTCTTTATCTCGTTTCTTTTCTCCAAGAATCTACAACCATTGATGTATAATTAATCTCCTATCTCTTTTGTGCAATATAATTTAAGTTGATTGCCCACTTCAGTCTTCCAAATCCTTATCTATGTATTTCTAGGTTATTGATTTTGCCTCTTTTGGACATGAATGTGTTGCTTTTCCTTTTAGATTGGAAGCCAGTTGAGAAAAATATTGGGTTTTGCATCCTGTTTGCATTACTTAAGATTGGTTTTTATGATAGATAATAGGTAGCTATTTAAGTGGACTAAATTACTTTGCTGTGCAATAGCAGACAAGAATACAACCTTCAAAATGCACCATTTAATAACTTGGTGTGGCTGGGGGAGGAAAAATGGGAGAAAAATGAGGGAGGGGATCACAATGTTTGACAAGAAATGTGCTCATTTCCTTATGTATATAACTGTAACCCCTGTGTACATCACTTGACAATAAAATTAATTTTAAAAAAAAGAAGTAGTATGGGCAAGTTTGGTGATTGGCTATTTCTTTTTCTATAGTCCTTACTGATTGTTTTCCCCTAGCCTGGTTGATTTAGCCATGAGAAACATCTCACCAGCTTGTTTTTGACTTTTGCTTTCCTTTTGGACTAATTTAGTTTTTTGGTCAACTTCCTTAATAAGCCTGTCTCTTGGTATTTTATTGTCTTCCAGGCCTCCTCAAGGGACAAACTTGCTTTCATATTTTCCCTATCATCGCAGGTTTTAGGGGAGTAAGGTATCATTTGTTGAAATTAACTTGAGCTTGGTAACATCATAGAGGTGTCTCTGCCTATTGATTTATTATTCTGGCAAAGAATTACGGGTCTGTCTATGGAGATAGGCTCTAATGTAATATTGAAGTAGAATTCTATGAACTAGAGGATAACAGAACATACTTTCACATTTCTAACAGTTACATTTCTGACAATTTTGAATCTGCACATTAGTTTCTTTGCAGCTTCTTGCTCTATTTGCCTGTATGGCATGCTGAGCTTTCTGTACATCTTCCATAAAGTTCTCACCTCCAGCCATTCATAATTACTTTTAGATTAGGTATCACATTATTTAGGTCAAAGAGTTTTCTGGACTGATTAACAGGGTTGCTACACAAAAGAACACATTTTTAAAATGTAGCATAGGGAAACAGGCATATCAATGACTCCAGTTGTTTTTAAAAATCCATTTCTATCATCTCTACATATGTGATAAAATAACAGACAACTAATCCACAAATACATAAACACTAACCTGTTGTGAAGTGTAAGTAGGGAAAACAGAGGACATGTAGCAATGTCAGCAACAAGGTTGCCACATTGCAATTGCAATTTGCAACACATAACTCTTTTTAGGAACTGAGTAAGGGTGCATAGATTTAAAAAAATACTTTTGAGCTGGGCGCTTAGTGGTTCAAGCTTGTAATCCTAGCCACTCAGGAGGCTGAGATCTGAGGATCACAGTTCAAAGCCAGTCCGGGCAGGAAAGCTGATGAGACTCTAATCTCCAATAAACCACTAGAAACCAGAAGTGGCACTGTGGCTCAAGCAGTACAATAGTGAGCTGAAGAGCCCAAGGACAGCACCCAACCCAGAGTTCAAGACCCACAACCACCACTACTACCACCACTACCAACAACAAAATGTGTCTGCCAAGTATATACAAATATATACTTATTTAAAAAGTAGTTTAAATGGTGATTTACTTATATTTACATTTAGTACTATGTTTTTTCAATGAGTCCACCCAGCATCTCAATATCATATACATATGAATTTATTGGATGTTATTTCATCTTAAGGAAAGCATTTAGAAAATACAAACTCATTTAATCTTCTAGAATATTAGGTGTAGGTTTGGTGTTATTTCCTATCCTTTACAGATAAAAGATTATGCGATTAGAATTTAAGTAAGCCCAGAGGAATGTTTAACTCCTTTGCTTCATTGGGATGCAATGAGATCAAACAGCTCAGTAATAAAGTAATAGAGAGGATGAATTTAACCAGTGTAAATGAAATGCAAGTATGGAAGTGTCACAGTGAAACTCTGCATTGTACAAAAAGTATATGCTATTGAAAAATATTTTAAAAAATAAATAAATCTGTGATTTGCAAAAATCACCAAAAAATGGTCAAATGACCAGATATCAGAATTATCCAGGCATGCTGTCCTCAATTTCTCTGTCTCTGGCTATGTCTCTCTCATTTGTCTCTCTCTGTCTCTTTCTCTCTTCCACACATACATCCACACACCCACACACAAATACTCTCTCCTTCCTTCCCCCTCTCTCTCTCACAAACAATTTTGCTACAATACTACTACTACAGCTATCAGCAACACCAAAATGAAGAAGAGTTTGGTCCTGGCCCTCTGCATTATAGCCACATAGATGAAACTTACAGGTGAATGTCAAGCATCAAATTGCCTAAATCAGTGATAAGGGTAGGATGATTTCCCAGAGTGAGGATTTGCTGTGATAAGAAGAACAATATTTGGTAGACAAGGCATACCTCCATATACAGGTGTATGCATGGACACACACACACACATACACACACACACACACACACACATACACACACAGCACACCACTACTGATATCTCAGTCCCATTGGAAATCTTCATCAGAGGTCAGAGCTCGCTTTCTCTGGAGTGTCCTTCTTTTCTTCCCATTTCCATTCCCCAAGGGAGAATATCTAATCCTTAGCCTTTAAATGCAATCTTTATACAACTGTGACACAAATTTATACACACAAGCTGGATGTCTTTTACACTTCAGTTTTATATCCAGTTGTTTTTCAAATTTAATAAAGCCCAAATTGACATATTGACTCCTACTTCCCCTTTAGTTTTTCAGGTCTCAGGGATGGAAATTTGACAATTTGATCTTCAAGCTGTTTCAGTCAGAAACCTTGGCATCCAGACTTTCAAAATGCAAATCCAAGCCACAGCAAAATCCTCTCTCAAATTTTTCTTTGAAGCATATTTATTTACGCAGGCTTGAACATCTCTTGTATGGATTTACAGAGAATACTGATTTTCAGCTGTGGGAGATTTTATTCCCCAGAGATATTGGACAATGTCTAGAGATTTGTTTTTGTTGTCAAACTCATGGGAGATCTGCTACTGTCAATTCAATGGGCTGAGATTCAAATGCTACTAAAAGTCACAGTACAGACTGGCTATAAGACGGCATGTTCCAAAATTTCAAGAGTGAGTAAAAATTTCAAGTACCTGGAGTGAGAATTGCCTACTTGTACCCAGATCCCTTTATCCTTTGCTATTATTTCACTAAGATATGTTTATAAATTATCTGAACATGTGCTCCCTAGCTACCCACACCCTGTAAAATCTGAACAAAGAGGCTCAAAGTATCATTTTACAATGTGCTTGAGACTGAGTTCTTCTGATTATAACCTTCAAAGACACCCACACGGTCTTCACCATTAAGTCCTGTTAATCTAGGTGTTGATCTATTGTAGAACTTTTCTTTTCCATCCAGTCAAAACTAACATGTACTCCTTTTATTTTATTTATTTTATTCTATTGTTATTGTAATGGTGATGTATTGAGAGATTACAGTTACATAAGTCTGGAAATAAGTATGCTCCTTTTTGAATAGTGTCACCTATTCCCTCATTTTTCTCCCAGTTTTTCTCTCCTCACCCGCCACCTTCCCCACCATTCTGTTTCTTAACCTGCTGAATGCTTGCTTACTTCTTCACATTATGATTTTAAACTTGAATTTAATAAGATAAAGCACATTGCCTTTAGCTCACCAGAAAACTACATGGCAAGAAATTTACTGAATATCTGAGAAAAATAATATTTATTGCATTTAGGGACAGATATATGCTTACTATGACTGTGTGTTCACATATTATAAGAATAGTTTTGAAACACTATTGGTTGCTCATAGTTTAAATTATACTTTCTTGGTTCTCAAAGTTTTTATATTGTGTCTCTTCCTCTCTGAATGTTAATTGTACATCTATTTTTTGGGTACATGGAATTTTCTTTCTCTCATGTTGTTTACTTTCTAGTGATACTATAGTCCTCTGTATTATATACATATATATATATATATATATATATAGAGAGAGAGAGAGAGAGAGAGAGAGAGAGAGAGAGAGAGAAATCTATGGAGATAAATTAGTATCTATCTATCTGTCTGCCTGTCTGTCTATCTATCTATCTATCTATCTATCTATCTATCTATCTATCTATCTATCTATCTATCTATCTATCTATCTATCTATCTATCTGTCTATCTAATCTATCTATCTATTGGTTCAGCATAGAAACCTGAATATCTATATCCCGATTTTAACTTCTCTGATCACTAAAACATTTCAAAATAGAAATTCCAACTTAGTGCTTGTGGCTCACATGCATAATCTAGCTACTTAGGAGACTGAGATCCTAGGATCACCATTCAAAGTCAGCCAAAGCAGGAAAGTAGGTGAGATTTTTATCTCCAATTAACAACAAAAAATGTTGGCACTGTGGCTTAAAGTGTTCTAGTTTTGAGCTTTAGAGCTTAGAGACAGTATCTAGTCCCCGAGTTCAAGCTCCAGGATTGATAAAGAAAACAAAAACAACAAAAACAAATTTTAAAAGTCTCACTATCTCTAACCCAACATGATTCACTCAAATAAAAAAAAATGGTTGATTATGCCAGATACTTGAATTATATTCTTGATTTACATTATCATATTACCTTCCCTCATTAAACCACCAATTGAAATGGACTCTTCTTAATGTATTTTGATCATTTTATCTTCTTATAGAGTGGCAAAAAAATCTCATCTCAGGTAATCAATGTAATTATATACTCTAAGGTAGCCTCTCAAACTCAGCTTTAGTGTCTCCATTCTAGACCTCATTATCTTTTACTTGAGGTATTATAATTACTTTCTTTTGATTTTCAACAGACATTTTTTTGTACTTTACATATTGTTTCCAGAATTCCATTCTTAAGAGAACCTGAATATCTCATTCCCATGATACTTATTGCTTGAAGCACAAAGTTCATTCTAGCTAGGTCACAGCATTAGCCACATCTATGTTTATGATTTTATCTACTGGTTCTCTTTTAATCTGTCTCTGAACTCTATTACTGCATTAAATTTTCTCTGTATTCTCGTGAACACCTGTGCCCTTGTTACCTGTATCTTTGTACATTTTCTCTCCTGTATCTGATATATCGTATTATTTATTATTACTATTACATAGAACCTTTCTAATCATTTTTTAAGATGCAAATCAAAGTTCATGTTATCATATTTATATTGTTTCCTCAACTTTTCCTCATTTACATTCTTGTCCTTTCTTGTAAGTGATTCCTTCTCTCAGAACTGATGCAAAGACTAGAACAAAGTAGAAACAAAACAGTATGAGGAGAAATAATGATTTGAGCTGGGCACCGATGGCTCACGCCTGTAATCCTAGCTACTCAGGAGGCTTGAGTTCTGAGGATTGTGGTTTAGAGCCATCCTGGGCAGGAAAGTCCATGAGACACTTATCTCCAATAAACCACCAGAAAACCAGAAGTGGCGCTGTGGCTCAAGTGATAGAGCGCTATGCCTTGACACGAGTTCAAGTCCCATGAATGAAAAAAGAATTATTCCTTGCTTGAATGTTACTAGTTTCTTAACATAAGACTCATCGACCTAATTTTTTTTAATTAATTAATTTATTTATTTATTTATTTTTGGGTCCGGTCGTGGGGCCTGAACTCTGGGCCTGGGCCCTGTCCCTCAGCTCTTCAGCTCAAGGCAAACGCTCTACCATTTGAGCCACAATGCCACTTCCAGCTTTTTTCTTTTTGCTTATGTGGTGCTGAGGAATCGAACCCAGGGCCTCATGCATACAAGGCAAGCACTGTACCACTGAGCCACCTTCCCAGCCCCATCATTTTATATTTAACAAGAGAGAAAATATAACATCAATATGTACACTTGAGACCTTCAAACAATTCATAACAATGCTAGGATAAGTAATTAAATAGCCTCTCTTTTAATCTATCCCTTTTTATACCCTATATTATGCATTTGTATGTATCATATCATTTTTGATAGTGGATGAAAGCATTAGAGATAGGCAGACCCAGATCAAAAATTTTAGAACAGAAACTTGTTTACCTATATCTCAATATTCTATACGATATTTTATACTGATTTTAAGTTGAAAATACAGGCTCTCGAGCTCCTCTAACAAAGAATGGAAATTCAAGGTTTGAAGACTGCTGTGGTGAAAACATGTAGGAAAAAATCTATAGCACTGCTGCAGATAGACAATTTTGTTCTCCCTTTTTTCCTATTGTATGTCCATATGAGAGGATTTTAGATTATCTCCGTTCTGCCTTCAGAAGATTTACAGCAGGAAGCTAATAAAGCACTCAGCAGAAGCTAAGACACAAAATAGGCAGGGAAGGGAAAGATTACATCAGAGAAAGATAGACTTAATTGTATTGTAGATACCAAGTGGTCTCTTTAGAAATGTGTAGCAGTGCAACAAGATGAGAAACAACTGTCCAGCCAAGCTAAACAAAAGCCATAAGCTCCCTCCCTTGAAGTAGCACTGGAGGGAACTCAGGAGGAAGGAATAGCCTGGTTCCACAATCCATAATAAGTAAGATGTTTGCTTTACCCCAGAGAGACACAAATGAGTAAGAAACAAGAGTAAAAAGTAAAGAAACAGCATGTAAATGTTAAAACCAAAGCAACGCAAACCAACAGGAAGCACAGATTTCAACACATACACATGAAAATTCTTTCTCTCTCTCTCTTTCCTTTTGAGAGCTATTGATAGAAAGGTCAATATCTATCTATCTATCTATCTATCTATCTATCTATCTATCTATCTATCTATCTACCTATCTATCTATCTTTCTTTCTTTCTATATACACATATCTTGTATCTATTATATATTTTGTACAGGTAAAATAAATTATGTTATATTTTCCTAGTAGCCATTCTTTTCAAAAATTTTATTGTTAAGGTGATATACAGAGGGGTTACAGTTACATATGTAAAGTAGTGAGTAAATTTCTTTTTGAACAGTGTTTCCTCCTCCCTCATTTTCCTCCTGTTTCTGCCTACTTTCCCCCACAAGTTGTAAAGTTCATTTCCAACATAATTTTCAAGTAAGTATTGCTGTTGCATTGGTTCATTCTTTGTCCCTGTGTGATTTCCATTCCCTTCCCCAAATCAGATAAATATATATAAGACAATGTGTATCAGAACACAACAAAAAACAGTGACTACATGGAATAAATCAGAGGAGAACATAGAAATAACTGCAAGCATTATTTACTATAGCTAAGATATGGAGCCAACCCAGATGTCCCTCAGTAGATTAATGGAACAAGAAAATATGATATATGTATATATCTATTTATATCTATATATCATGGAATTTTATGCCTCCATCAGTAAAATTACACTGCCACATTTGTTAGAAAAATGGAAAGATTTGGAAAAATTCATATTCAGTAAAGTAAGCCAAGCCCAAAGAAATATAGGTCCCATGGATTCCCTTATTTGCGATAATTAGTATATGTCTAGGACAGGCAGAAAAGGTCAAAAACTATATACCTATGACCATGTAAGATGATGCTAAGTGAAATGAACCCCAAGATAGGGACACAAATGGTTTTATCTTTCTTGGTGTTGTTTTTAATATATTTATAATGTAGTATGTGATATTTTTTGTTTCTTTTGTATGTTCTTGTCGTATGGTATAACCCCAGTCGGCACTTTATTAGATTCCAGGGCCTTGCCTCTTATTTACACATTTTTTAAAATTTGGGGGCCGGGAAATGTTGAAATAAGAATATAGGTTGACCCATTGTAACAATGAGGTGTACAAAACATTAGGTTGAAAATGAATTTTACAACTACGAGGGGGGATGTTGGGGAGATTGGGAGGTGGGGAGGGAAGGGATGGTAGGGGAACAACAAAAGAGGAGGTATCAATGCCCACTAGAAAATGTACTCAGTACCTTACTCATGTAACTGTAACCCCTTTGTACAGTATATTTATAATAAAAATATATGCTAAAAAGAAATAACTGCAAATACAAAAAATCAGATACATACACATACATACAACCCACACTGTAATGATTAAAACTGTTCAAAAAGAAATGTACTCATTATCTAACTTATGTAACTGAAACACCTCTGTATATGACCTTTACAATAAGCAAAATAAAATAAAATAAATACAAAATCTAAAATGAAAAAATGGAATTTTTCTCTGTGTATCATTTTCAGAGAAACTTTTTTTTTCAAAATTTCTTAAATTTGATGATTCACCTGAAGTATTTGCTCCTTAAAACATATATACCAACCATGTCTATTAAAATTCTACCCAAATGTGAACTATGTCTACTATCATTTTTACATCAATTATTCTGATTTTATTAATTAAAATATCACATTTTCATAATAAATACTCATTTTCACTTTTGATGCTCTCATTTTTCTCCTTTTTCCCATCAATATGGCTTTCTCAAAGTAAATGTGTATGGTTGAGCTATGTATTTCAAAACTTCTATCAATATACTTGAATTAATCATATTTTATCCTATGTAGTGAATATATTCTTGAATTGTGACAAGGTTCCTTCTATGTTTTGCAAGTAAAACCATAAATCTCTTGGTTACATTATTTTGTAGATGTATTAGATATAGTTTTAACAACATAAAATTTGTTGTAATAAGAATAAATGTTGCATCTTCCAATATTTTTGTAAGTGTAACCCTCCTTTATATGCTGATTTCACATTTATGACTGTAATTTTTGTGTTATTATAATGGTGATAGCTATTTTCATTCCATTTGCTTTACTAGAGGATACATTTCTGTCTTGAAAATTCAAAAGCCATAATTTCTTCTTGTTTTTTTTTTTTTTTATGTCTGTACTGTTTCTCTGCAGAGTTCTCCTCTTGGAGTACATCTTAAGGAAGAAAGAAGTTTCAGGAAAGCTTTCTCCTGGGAGTTGGCTGGTCTTAACTAGCAGTTGTGTTAGCTCTCTGCTGAAATGCCTACAATCTCACAGAACTGTAAGATCAAACAAGGTCATTGCTTACCCATGATGGAATGTGTAAGAACAAGAACATTGCACACTGGTACGCAGAGACAAAAACAAGAACATTGTGCACACAGATAAATGACCAGACTCCTGTCAGTAAATACGAGTAATAGCAGCTTCTTTAGCACCGAAAAGTTTCCTATTTCTCTACTTAATTAGGAATCTAATTATTGATTGCTCTCCTCAGTACAGAATCACCCAGACAATACCACATCCCTGCTTCCCTGAATCATTTGCCATCTGACTTAACAACACAAAATCAAACATAATTGCAAAAAAAAAAAAAAACCCTCTGTATTTCAGTTTTCTTCATGTTGTGGTGTATCTCTTGTTTCAACAGATGAATTCAACCAAAATTTGCCATATTATGTGTGTTTTCTTGATGACATTCTTTTGGTGAACTTTGACATGTTTGAGTATAATTTAAACTTTTCTGTGTATTTTGATATTAACATTTTTCCTCTATTTCTAAATAATGCTAAGCTTTGTTCTCTGTTGTGCGAGATTTATCCCTTCATTTAAGTCCTTCCCATGTTTTTCTTTGATTTAAAATTTACTTTAATTTCCTTTGTAGTTGTACAAAGGAGTTGCCTCTCAACCAAGTAGTATATGAATTTAACAAATCTTGATCAATGTCCCCCCCTTTCATCATTAGCCCTTATTCTTCTTTCCACCCTTTCCCTCTTAATTTTATGACTGTATTTTTCATTTTAATCACATACTGTCTCCATAATGCATCTTAATCTTTTGAAAAGTAAGTATTTTTAAACCATTTTTTTTAAAATTCAACTTTAAGCTATTTTTTTGTTTTCTTTTTACTGAAGACAAAGGACTGAGATATTTATTCCTTTCCCATAGATTGTTTGCTATATAGTTGAGAACATTGATCAGCTTGCAAATGGGGAGGAATGTGGGAAACTCATGCAGACCGAAGTCATTCTGGCTACTGTAAACCCTTTATTATACAGAAAATCTCTCTCAATCTACTTTTGATTTGGGTTACAATGAATTTTCAGATATTTAGTAAGGATAAAGTTGACTATTTCCATGATTTTTTTGCTTCTATATCAAAACAGTAACATAGTCGATGTACTCATAATTGTACTGGGATATCCAAACTCAGATTCATTCAAGTATGATTTTTCTGAATTGATCCTTGGTACAAAGTTGACTTTATTTCTGTCCTGCACACTTCCTTCTAACTAGAGTTTCTAAGAAGTTGTACTTTATTCACTTCCTAAGTTATCACCCCATTTTATTTTAGATGTTGTTTGTTCTTGTATCATTTTGTTCTTCTAGGAAAATGTCACTTATTAGGTATAAATATCTGATTTGTATGTCAACAATTTTGGTCTCCCCCTGTCCTACCTGAAACTGATATTATTTATGAATTCATAATAAAAAGAATTGTAGACCTATGTAGCATCACAATGTTCTATGCAACACTTCATTAAATAATACCAAACGATGAATTACATACTCAAAACTATAAAATAGGCTTCCCTGAAGAACGTTACCCAGTGCAAAAGAACTGCACAGAAACTTTTTCCCAGAAGTTGAAGAACTTCTCTTGAATTTTTTTTCTTTCATGGTTAAGATGTGATTTCCCTTGCCTAATTTAAGTCTATCATAGCAATTTGGGATGCCATTACTTTATGTGTTTTAATGAGAAAATATATAGAATTTCCCACTCTTAGCAAGGCTGCCATATTCTTAGCAACTGCTTTTTATTAATGACCATATAATTTACTTAACAAATAATTTTGGCTTTCACTTCAATTCTCTACAATTTAGCCAGTCTAACATTGATAAATTAGTGCTCTTTGTTTAATGGACAGAGTTCTAGGATTATGGGCAAAATAACAAGTTAGTATCTTTTGACTTTATTGTTGATTGCTCTGTGGTCTTCAAAAATGTCATTATTATAAGACTATAAATCTTTCTTTCTATCTAGGTATCCATATCTCTCTGTATATCTATATATCTATAGGTATAAATATTTATATATAGTGTTATATAAATAATACCTATAAGTTTATATACACTAGTATGCAGGCACATAGATTTATAGAGTCATGCAATAAAAATATTTTGCAAGGAAATATCTTTTGTCAAATGTAGCAATTCTTTTCTTTTCCTGGACCGTCTATCTTGCCTTGCTTCACACTAAAGACATTTAAATGAAAACATACAATAAGATAAAAACATATCTCATTTAGAGTTCAAGAGTTACTATTGTGCTATTAGTAATTCCACCTAGACATTATTCTGAACTCTATATATTTAGTATTCTGCAGATTTATGGAACATTTTAGGAACACATTTAAGAATGAAACATTTAATGCAACTGTATTGGGAATCATATTGTAATTTATATTGAAATTTTGTATGCAACAGCCTCTGTGTTCAGGTTTTGGAGTGAATTATGTCACTTAGTCCTCTGAGTAGCAATTCAAGAGAGATTCATTTTCTTTTTTTGTGGGTAATGATGCTTGAACTCAGGACCTGTGTGCTGGTCCTGAGCATTTTTTGTTTAAGGCTAAGCACTGTACAAAGTGCCACTCCTGAGAGAGTTTTTCCTCTCTATTTAAACTACCTAAAATGTCACCTGTAAGTGTTAAAATTATTGACTTATTGCCCTTATCATTAAATCAAAGGTTAGTTACGTTGTAGAACATTTTGTTTGCTATTGTTATAAATCAAGATGTCAGTTAAATAAATAAAACTTACAAGTATTACTGGCTGAATGCTGTAGCTTCTGGGAAAGTCTCTTGCATACATTGGGAATACAGAATATGCTAATTAAACTAAATACTTATGTGGTTTTGTGTTATTTTTATAATGATGATATAACAGTTGCTTAGGAACTTTTTGTTTGATATCAGTCATAATAAATGCTGATGAATGTTCTAACTCAGTATGTAATACAGAACAACACATTCAATCCTCAAAGCACACTGTTATTAAACACATTTTGCAGATTTATAAACAAAGGCAGACAATGGCAATTCCCTGAGCATGATCCCATAGCTGCAAAGTGAGGACCCTCAGAATTTAATCCAGATGGATAATCTTTAGAACTCTTGCTGTTTAATCAGCAAAAAAAATGCTTCTTTCTGATGTCTTTTGACACATGAAATAGATGGAATGGTATGATTCCTGAGAAGAAATAAATACTCAGTGGATTTTTTTATTTATCCAAATCTAATTTAAAAGTGGATTAGAAATGTTTGTTAATATATGAAAAGAACTATGAAATAAAGATATTAGAACTTCTCATTTTAGTATTTTACTATATAATAGAAAATTGAGCAAATAAGACAAATAAGCCATAATATTAAAAAGTCTTATTTTAAAAATTGATATTTTATATGTTTTCCTCTCAAAACTGATGGCTGTAGTTTTATTCTGAAAATAAACCATCCATAATTTACTCTAATAGCTAAATCATGCTGGAGTACTAACATGAAATCAGAAAGCTACATTGCATGGACAATTTTGAAAAATGTTGTAGTATAACATTAACTGACAATTTGATATATGAGCATTTGTGGAACTGGGATATTTATAAATCATAAAAATATGTTGTGTCTTGAGAAATATATAAATAAATAACAAAAATAATCTGAACCTAAGCCCATACATTACTAGTAGAATAATTACATGATAAAATAGCATCTATAGTCCACTAGGTCTCCCCAGAGACCTAGTTCTTAAAATCATTCTTGGTGGCCAAACTGAAGTGAGACACTAGACTAATAGAACTTGTGTGTGATCCTTGCACCTGGTGAAACTGGCTAGAAGTATTGAGACAAGCATTGGTTGGTGTCTTTATTGCTTTAGAATACATTTTTATGATATATGCATTTTTTCATTATGTTTTCATTCAATTTTTGCATTTATATAATAAAATATAATTGTGTTTGTGCTATTTTATCTATCTTTCAATGATTTAGATGCATTCATTTACTCATTGGTGTACTATTGGTCATAGATACAATCATTGTCTTAACACTTTGAAGGACACTAACCTGAGAACGTAATATTTACTTCATGAGATTTTCTTTTTAATTGTGAAAATACTGTACAGAGGGGTTACAATTACATGGGCAAGATAATGAGTACATTTCTTATCAAGCATTGTAACCTCCTCCTTTGTTTCCCCTTCCCATCCCTTCCCATCTGAGAAAAAGTAAAACAAGCATCACAAATATGCATAGGATGTAAATGATCTGTTTATTAACAGTGTTTCAAGGCTCCTTTGTGTTTGATCTTTACAATAGCAGAAGATTGAACTCCAGGAGTGTTGATTGGAAGAGTAAGTGAACAATAATAGCAGACTCAATATGCCGTTCGAACACAACATATACAAAACAACACTCTATTGAACACTCAAATAAATTTTGTTGTACTCTGGATGAGGTGGGGTCACTATTACTTTTCTCAAATATCCTGGATATTTACTCTGCTGGATTACTGTAGCTCTGTGGTATTATTTTCTGAAATCCTCATCTGCCTTATAGCTCATTATTAATATCACTATCCACATCTTGATATGTGACATTCCAAGTCTACCCCCCCCCAATTTGGTTTAGTCATAAGTTTTTTGCACTTTACTTCCAAGTGTCTTTTTAGAATCCAAAATATTTAGAAAGTGGCACTTAACATAGAGAAAATTCCTCAAATAAGAACTCAGAAAAAAGTAAAGTTAGATAAGGAATATATTATACTTTTAATGGTTTGCTTCCTCTGTTCTTTACATAACTTATTTATTTACATACAATGCCAACTGATCACTAAACACAGTTCAGTTCCCATTCAGTCTGACTATTATAGGACAGGTAAGTTAGAATTTCAATTCATTTGCTCTGGACCTCATCCTTTTGACAAGCTATAAATTGATTAACTTATTCCTTCACATGGTTTTTTAAAATGTGTCTATTTTCTGCATTAAAACCATTATGTTTCACCTTGAAATTCAAAACATCAACTTATGAACTGCATTCCAAAATC
The DNA here is from genome assembly GCF_019054845.1 of Dipodomys spectabilis. Taxonomy (NCBI): domain Eukaryota; kingdom Metazoa; phylum Chordata; class Mammalia; order Rodentia; family Heteromyidae; genus Dipodomys; species Dipodomys spectabilis. Next base: position 3,758,146 of record NW_024870752.1, read on the forward strand.
TTTTTCTATAGCAGACTTACCAGACAACCATAGCTTGTATTCCTGGCAATTGAGTCTACTCATCAGGACATGAACTCCACCGAGAAGCTCCACAGTCTTAAATTGGCTTGCCTCTTTTCCTGAGCATTACTCACTATCTTCAAATGTTCTAAGTCTTTGTCTAGTTGTTGTTGTTTTGTTTTGTTTTTTAATTTGAATTTTGCTGATGATCCCCCTATCTAAGATTGGTTCAATGTTTCTGATCCTTTATGTTTTAGTTCTGTTTCTAGATAGGAGAAGAAAACATAGGCCACAGTGTAGATTTCATGGCGAGTATTGTACCACATTGAAGCTAATGTAAGGCAATCTAGAGGAAGCAGAAACAAGTCACCATCTGTGAAAAGTATCTTGGGCTTTTGTCCATCACTAGCTTGTAAAACATGATAAAGGACAGAATTCCAGACTGTCCAACACATCTCACATGCTTGTTCACATCAATGACTTATTCAGGAGCTTATTCTAGAAATCCCTGATTTTCCCCAAGCCTGAGTCAATAGTTCAGAATGATATTGAGCTAGGTTTAGTATTCCATGATCAGAATTTAGGAATAAGATCTTATAATTCATTCTAAGGTTTTCTTTTCTCTTGTTCTATATAAAATTCTTAGGGATTTGTGGGAATGATGATTTAAAAAAATTCCTACATGTGTTTGTCATTCCTATGGGCATTATCCAAAACAAGATGGCTAAAATCATAATTCTAGCATTGTTTGCTGCAGAAATACAAAATCTGAGACTTAATATTGTCATTTCCTCATTCACTGGAAGCACACACAGATGCTGGGACAGCTGGTTTCATTGGCAGTAAGTCTTTATTGCTTGAAGGGTTGTGCCCTGCATGCCTGGGTCTACGCCTTCTGAGAATTCTGACCATCTGCCCTTTAGTAAAGCTTTGTACCCAATGTGCATTATATTATCTTGCTGAAGTTCAGTACATACCAGAACTAGGCTCTAAGCATTCTGGAAATCTTGCTACAAACAATGCTCCAATAAAATGGCATGCTAGTCTTTTGCACTTTATGCTTATTACTGAAATAGAATTACACTCTCTATAATTTGCTCCTATACAGAAAATCATATATTTCTGTTAATCAGAATGCCTGTTGCATCAGTGATATTTTTCTAAAATTTGTGAATATTAATCATGGGGTAATTCTCATATAGGAAGGCTCATTATGGTTCATTTTTATTGCCGTTGTTTGGAAGAATTTCTCCTTTTTTTCTTCTTCTGATTGAAATTAGATTTCTATCAAGAGCTGAGCCATGATGGAAATTTAGTTGCTTGTCAAATAGCTTAGCAAGTGGAAGCCCATGACTGCCTATACAGAGGGGCCTATGTACATTTTAAAATTGCTTAGCTTAAAGAACAAGTAAGGCAACGTTTGCTTTTGTTTTGCAAAACAGCCACATAACGTTAGTAATACAAATTTAGAACTCAATTTGGCAAAGGAGTTCTCAGAAGGAAATAAGATTAGTTTCCCATGGAATATGTTTCACAGACTAATGCAAAGATATCCTCTGGGGGTGTTTCAAAAACCAAAACAAATTAGTCAACTGTAGAATTATAGAAGTCTGGGTGAAGCCATACAATCAGAAACCAAACAGAAAAATAGGTAATATGTTTCTAGACTTAGTAAATAATCATATATGGATAGGTGCAAGAAATGTTATCCTTGAGTACTACTGGAGACGGGAGTGATTCACCCATCACTAGAAAATAAGATGAGAGGGAAAGGCACAGAAATAACCTAGTCATGACTTTGCCTAGGATCTAAGGTACTAAGGTTTGTTCTATGTTTAGATAACTAGCAAACAGATATCATATAAAAATAGGAAATATATATATACACTATATTTATGCACATATGCATTTGTTTTTCTGTTTGCTCCACGAAGTGAAAACATCGCAAGTTGAAAATGCACTGAATAACAACTAAAACTCTGAACATCATAGCTGGCCACATGGCACGTTGTGAACTATCCTGGTTTCCTCTCTTACCACATGGCTAGCACTCTACCACTTGAGCTACTGCGCCACTTCCGGTTTTCTGGTGGTTTATTGGACCTAAGAGTTTCACGGACTTTCCTGCCTGGGCTGAACCGAGATTCTCAGATCTCAGCCTCCTGAGTAGGTAGGATTACAGGCATGAGCCACCGGTGCCTGGCTTGTTATTGGTATTTCTCTTTGAATATCTAGGAAAAAGACACAATATGTTTCAGCAAAGCTTTGATTTCGTGTTATATCTGTTTTCTTTATGGGCATCACATCAGTGCAAAACTATCTTACTCTTAGTGATATTGACATCTTAGATTATAAAACTTAAAGCACTATTCAATTATTCAACTTCAGTAGCATGAATTTGTAGCTTTTGAAAGGGTCATACATTATCTACATATCTACATTTTTCTTCTTTATGATTATTTTGTTGATTAAATGAATTTATTAAAAGTAAAAAATATTATATATATATATATATAGGAAATCTTCATCTGTAAAAGATTCATTCTCTTAAAGTGATTTGGATGGATTATAAAGCAAACCAGTGTAATTTCAATACAAGAATGGAAAACAATTCAGTTATACAGGTTTCAGTTTATAACATTTCAAGTATGCTAGGCACTAACTCTCACTCCACTTTCTTCTGTCCCTCTTTCCTATCTCCTCTACCTCCTCTTTTTACTTGTTTTGTTAGATATTCAACTACATAATATATTGTGGGGTTTTCAAATATATATATGTATGTTTATATGGGGAGGATACATGAATATATAACATATATGTTTGTGTACATATATATTAGGCATATACATCCACAAATCTACATATTTTTCTTTACTATTATATTTAGTCTTTATTGCTAAATTTCTATATTTTTCCCTTTTTGCCAGATTCCTCATTAATGGGACTAATTTCTTATACTTAAAATGCCTTATTATTGTCTTCCATTTTACGGTTTGGCAATCTTTTAGTAAATAAAAGAGAGAACATTTTGGAAGTCATAAAATAGAGTCCAAAGAAAGACTATACTGGGAATGTCATCCAATAAACAGGTGCACAGAGGTCACAGTAGGCCCAAGGTGACCATGAGCAGTTCTAGGCAAATTTGCCTAAGCTTAAATCCTTAACTTACCATCATTTACTTAGTTTTTACATGATTTAACAATCCTATTTTAAACATACCTTGGCACCTAATAGACAATCCACTTCTTTTAGCTACAAGTCTTTCAAGTCTTAAATTCTACATTCAAATTTCAAGGAAAATTATAAAGATTTACACAGACATATCAAACTTTCTTCTAAAACTGAATTCATAGTATAAAAATCTTTGTCATTGTCAACTTCTCTGTCTAATTCCATCAACATCATAAAGGTAAAATTATTTTCCATTTACCTATAAAACCAGATTTTTTGCATTATTGTCTTAGAATTTACTAATGAAAATAGATAAATGACATTTTACAACAGAAGTCTTAACAGGTTATGGTGAATTAGTATACATGATATCTATCTGATCCTGTTTTAATTACTGAAGAATGTTTTCAGTTTTATACATCGACTTCCTTGGAAATATAGAAGGGTCACTTTAAATCATATGGAAGAAATTCAGCCCAAAAAGTTTGTTGTTGTCCCTGGACACTGCAGAGCTAATTTCCTATGCATTGCACATGAAATGTAACTCTTAAAGTCCAGCATGGTTTTATCTGATGAAGTGAAGCAAAGAAAATGGAGTATATGGGTGTTAGCATTGCTTACTTGCTGGAAAACACAAGATTTTTTAGCTAGGTGAATTATTCAGTGTGTGTATGTGTTTTTGTATGAATGTGTATGTGGTGTGTGTGAGTGTGTGTGTGTGTGTGTGTGTGTGTATAAGTGTCCTCTTCTATGAATACAGAAAAAGTATTCACAAGAAAATCTGAGCTGGCCATAGTTATTGTATTTGACTATTTAGTGACTTTACATCACATTGACTGTATGAAATGATGCTATATGATTATTTTTTTAAGTGAGCAGCCCTATGCACTTTTGGAGTAAAGATAAGGATTGCAACATTGTGTTGTTTCTGACAAACTGTACATAACTGGTTAAAGACAGATGTCCTTACACTCATTTTCTCTAGCTTTCTCTAAAAAGTAGAACAATAGGGTTTTTTCTGGACTCCTAGAGATACAATAATAATCACAAGATAATAAGTGGAAAGATACTATTGTTTCCTTTATTCAGATACATTGACTTGCATAGAATGAATTCAAATTAATGTGTAGATTGTAATTTATGTCAGATGGTGGTCTCTTTGTTTCCCTAAATATTTATATTTGTCACAAAATATTCCATGTTATTGCTAGGATGTCTAGTTTAAATTCATTTTTATACTATATGATGAATTCAATTACTTCATTTTAGTTACAGTAACAAAATAGAAGAAAAAACTAAAAAATGTATTGGTTGGAATTATAAACCCCTCCCTGCCACAATGTAAGAATGTTTCTCCTCCCCAAACAAAGAAGCCAAAGGTTTTAACAGCCAAGAACTGTGTCTGTTTTTTTCTATATTGGAAAGAGAATGTAATATTTAGCCTTTTTCTGCTCAAAATTCACCTCAATATTTTGGCATATGTTAGTGAGTTTTAGTTTGTATTTATTGTTTATTGTACAAATACTGAGAATCAAGCTTAAGGCCTCTTACTCTTGCTCACACATTTTTGCTTATGGCTGATACTCTATCACTTCTGGCTTTTTCTGGATAATTGAAGAAAAGATTCTTTAAAATTTGACTGCCTGAGCTAACTTCAAATCTAGTTCTTTTGATATCTTCTTCCTAAATAGCTAGAGTTGTTACAGTTTTTAGGCCACTGGTACCAGGCTTAGTGTTTGGTAAAATCTGTTCAACAAGTCAACAGTATAATGGTATTCCAATGGAATATTTCTTCTAGAAAGTGATGAGGATAACTGGAAAATACATGGAGAAAAGAAAGGGTGTTAGAGATTGGAGAGAAAGTAACCACAGAAGTGGTAATGGGGAGAAGGTGAGAATGTGTCTCACTCACTTAAGAATTCACTAATAAAATATCACAATGATAGATTTAAATATCATACATATATTTAGACTTTCATGGATTTTCTAGCCTCCAAGACTAAAAAATTAATAAATACATTGACAGAAAAATAAAGAAATTGATGTACCTTTTTTCATTCTACCAGCAATATATGAGTTGTCATTCATCCAAATCCTCACAAACATTTGTCTTTCTTAAAAATAATCTCCATTCTAACAGATATGAGGTCATATCTTTCTATAATTTTGACATACATTTCTATGATAACCGTAGACTGAATTGCTTTTAGTATGTCTATTTGTATAAGTTCTTGGAAATTATATATGTTGCTAATATCAGGTATCTCAATAAAAAATGAATAACAAAATATTTTGGAAGATTGAATAGAGAAGTATGTCAGAGAATCAATCTATCTACTGTTAAGACAGATAATAAATACTGCTACAAAATATTACTTTTAATATATTGCTCCAAATAGTCATCTTGTAATCATTAATCAATAATCAATAATAAATTTTGAATGCTAATTTAAAATAATAGACATTTTGATAGATATATACCATATAACAAAAGCTCTAGAAACTTCCATATGCTCTGGAGAGCATAAAGGAGTCCTGAAACCACAATATTGAACACTTGCTCCTGTTTGCTCACAAAATCTAATTGATACCATCTTGACAAGGAAGAAATTTATTGATCAAGAAGGTGGTGACATTTCAGCGTTATTTGTTCTCTGCAATTACCTTTGTTCTGCTCTGTACACTGACTGTGCCCTTATATTCTTTTCTCCCAGTCTAATGCATACCAGTTCAAGCTGCATCTGTAGAAGAGTTCATATTTCAAAGACCCCAGGATCCCCAGAAATTCAGTTTGGTTTGATAAGTTTCAGTTACATGCTTATCTTTTATCAATCTTTTGGTCAATGAAATGAAAAGTGGTGTCACTTTCCCAAAACCTAGGGGAATCTTCTGTGGAAAAAAGAAAGAAAAATGATGCTAGAATGGCAGCCAAGTAATCTGCTGTGCTGGATAGAAAAATTCTAGGTTATTAGGTAGCAATGTCTTAAGTTCACTGATACAGCTTTTGAGTTTATTTGGACTTCTATATGAAGACAGGCAGTCAAGAACAAGAGGAACAAGAGTAGACACAGAGAAGCCAGGTAAGAGGTTGTTACTGTGCTTCAGACCTTGTAAGCATATCCCAATTTAATAGTGGTGCAAAGAAAAGTGAATCTCCTCTACATTTGGAAATATTACTAAAAATGTATAGATACTTTGCATTTTAGGAAAAAAGTGAAGAGTCAAAGTACTTAAGGTCATAACTGAGCTTAAGATGATATGAGCACTGAATGATATGCCTCAAAATGGACAAAGATAAGGTAAGAATATGTTGGTTTTGCGGACAAAGGTTATCTCCTAGACATGGTAAGATTTAGATATGTTTTAAATGGAGTCTCTTCCTATAGTTCCAATTGGCTTCAAACTTATTAAGTAGCCAAAGACAGCCTTGACTCTTGATCCTTCTGCTTCATGCTCCCTATTGCTGAGATTACATTCATATGACTATTATAAGTGTTTGAATATAGCTATCTAAAGCCCAGAAAAAGCATTATTTACTAATATATAAAACACTTGGAAGCAGATCAGAAAAATATATGATTCCTGATAGATTATTCTAGGTCTGTATTCCTTCTACCAAAACTCTGACTAAGTACGTGCTGATTAGGGATGATGTTGCTTTTTATTGCTTAGTCTCTAAGAATCAAAGTTCCTCATCGGATTAATTTTAGTCTGTTTTGTACAATCTGTTCACACCTCTGTTGCCACCCATCAAATTAATGATAGAACTTAAACGTAATTTAGAATTACTTTGCAAATATTGGTTATTTCATCATAATTTCCATTCCAATTAAAAACTTTCTCTCCACACAAATTTATATCTATTGGTTACTTAATATTATAGTCATGGACAAGACTCCAAATTGTTCAACCTGTCTTACTCACTGTCCTTCAGTAGATACTGTAACACTGTTAATGAATCTCAAAGCACCAAAGTCATCATGTGACTATATTATTTCCTGTAATGATTCCTCTAATTCCAGAGAATGAATATTAGGCTACATATTATGTTTCCTTTATGTAAACTTACTTTATCTGTTTGAAGATCTTCTCTAATCTATTTCCAAACAAATCACCATTCACTGTCAAAGCACTTATTCCTAATGAAACCTCCACTCCAGATGAAGACTCTTATTCTTCAAATAACAAATGGAAAACACATTTTACCCAGAAACTAATTGAGAACATGGTCATAATGGACTTCCTCTTTTTTCCCCTGTACTATAATAGCTCATGTCTTCCACTTGTCCAAACTAATTTTTCCAACCACCCAAACCTATCTTATAAAAACTAGACCTTCCATTTATTGCCAATGCTTCTCTTTTTGAGTTGTGCATTTATATATTTCATTTGTAATGTTCAATTTATACTGTACATTCTCTTTGGATTATTGTCTTAAGTCAAATACTGTAATAGGCATTCATATGCAAATCAATGCAAGGCAGCTTGTTCGAGTAACAAAAATCAAGCTTGTCCTCTGAAGATCTGGTATGGAAAACATATATCAACATTCATCCTATCCCATGACAAACTGGGATTTCTTCACTTTTGTACCAATGATATATTTCTTACATGAGATAGTGTAATGGATTGGATGTAGTTCCCAGATACTTGCGTCGCTGGATTCTTTTGGATGATGTGGTTTAAGGACAGGATGCTGACCATCTTAAATTGTAAAGGAAGGTGAGCAGAAACAAAGTGATGGCTGAACTATCACATTCTATTCTATAAATATGTGCAATTCTTGTATGTCACTGTAAAACCTGCTGGAGAACACGTTCACAACTGGAGTCTGTCCTTGTCTATTACAAAAGATCTATTAACTGAAGTTAATCCTTGCACGGATATTTTACGTTAGATTCAGTTTTTCTTCTTTTGTGACTTCTGTTACATCTTATCTTCTGATTGGCCACTGCAGCAAAAGTATGTATGTGTTTGTGTGTGTGTGTGTGTTTGTGCATATATGTGCATGTGTGTGTATGTGTGTGAGAGACAGTATTAGTGGTTTGAATACAGGGGCTTTGTTTTCTTGCTCAGGTATGGTGTTCTACCACTTAACGTGTGACCCCCAAGCTATCATTTTTACTGGTTAATTGGACATAGAAACATTTTAGTTTTCTTCTTTGTTTGGATTCAGAGATCTGGATTTCAGCATCCTAAGTAGCTAGGATTATAGACATGAGGCACCAACACCTGGTTGTTGACTAATACTCGATATTCATTACCACATAACCTTTCATGATTCCATGTTTTCATTACAGGCTAGGATAAATGATATTTATATTATTATATCCTTGGAAAAAGTTATTTGTTTATTGGAGTTTCTTTTTTAATGTACATGGCAGAAACCTACAGCTTATATAGAAAAAAATAATCACTGGAGTTTTGAGCACAGCATCATGTACAATTTTCCTTTTATGCATGTTTTTAATACTGATACTCCATCTCTGCCAGCTAGTGTATTTGCCACAAGCCATTGGAAAATTAAAATGTCAGTTCTTTTCTCAGTTATTTCAATTATAGATTCTAGTCCTTCATATGTGGAGACTAAACCTGGTATACCCATTAGTTTATTTTTTATGTGTGTATGACACTATGGATTTTTATTGCATTTTTGTCCTTTATTCCTTACTTACCAAAGTGACTATAACTGTGATTAATGTAATATTTAGTTTAAAAAACTCCAACACACTGAAAACTTTTGTGCTTCAGCATCCTACTTTATATCACAATTTTATCTTTATCAAAATATGATTTATAGGATCAAGAGCTTGTGACTCATACTTATCATCCTAGCTACTTAAGAGGTCTCTTGAGAAAGCCCAGAAAAATCTATGAAACTATTACCACCATTTAGCTACCAAAAAGCCAGAAATGCTGCTGAGGCTCAAAAAGGCAGAGGCACAGAAACTCAGAGATAGTGTTTAGTGGAGTTTGAGCTTCAAGACCAGAAAAAAAATGTGTATGTATCTTTTGAATGGGAAATATTCTGATAAACTCAAATAAATTATTTGAACATTAAGTTTTCAAAGGTGATATCTTCTTACCTAAAGACATTGCCCAGCCTTGATATTTAATTCCTTCAAATGCAATCAAGTAAATGATGGAAAGTTTTCAGAACAATTCTAAGTATTTTACAACTCACATCATCTTGTAGTTAGATGAAACTTAAGGATTCTTCAAATATCATAAACAGAAAACCAAGAAGATTTATTTCCCATCCAATACTCAGATGTCTTTGTTGTTCATCAGTAATGTTTCCATCATTATTTATCTTCATTAGAAATTACTTAGAACCATTATGACTGAGTGAAAATCAGCATGTTAAGCTTTTGCTAGCAATATTTGGCTCACAATATATTTAATGCTATTTCTGAATATAGCTATCATACATGTATGCATGTACATAAATACTTCCATGTTATAAACATAGATACAATCAAATACCTTGTAAAATTTATATTTAAATTAATCAAAACTAGTACTAAAAGTTAAGAAATATGCAGCTTTCACCAGAGGGGAAAATATAAGGTTTTTCTCAAGAGAAATGAATGTGAGTTACATTGGTAGGAAAGAGGATAGGTTTACATTATCAGAATTCCAGCATTTCCCTGCTTAAGTGTGTATTTTGGTTTGCTATGCTGGATTGTCATTAGTTTTGTTTTTCATTAACTTCCAAGATTTCATTTTATATCTTACTAATATCTAGGAACAATGAGAAAATTTTCATAATAAAATATATTTTTATCACTAGTTTCCTTTTTTTTAAAGTTGGTTGTGTAGCTTGAAATCTGGGCCTAAGTGTGGTCCCTCAGCTCTTCCTCTTGAGCCACAGTGCCACTTATGGATTTCTGGTGGTTAAGTGGAGATAAGAGTCTCACAGAGTTTCTTTTAAGAAAATTTAGGCCTGTGCCAAGGAGACCTAGGGTTTCTCCTATTCTATCCTGTAATGTTTTCAGAGTGTCTGCTTTGACTCCATGGTCTTTGATTCATTTGGAGTTGATTCAGGGGCAGGGTGATATATAAGGATCTAGCTTTAGTTTCCTACAAGTCATTAACTGGTTTTGTCAGCACCATTTACTGAAGAGGCTGTCTTTCTTCCATTCTATATTTTTAGCTCCCTTGTCGAAGATTAGATGGCTATAGGTCTGTGGGTTCATTTCTGGGTTTTCAATTCTATTCCATTGGTCCTGAGGTCTGTTCTTATGTCAATAGCAAGCTGTTTTGATGACTATAGCTTTGTAGTAGAGTTTGAAATTTGGTATTGATATTCCTCCAGCACTGTTCTTTCTGTTAAGGATCATTTTTGCTATCAGGAGTCTTTTATTGTTCCTTATGAATTTTTAGATTGCCTCTTCTATTTCCTTGAAGAATGAGGTTGGGATATTGATAGGTATTGCGTTGAATTTGTAGATAGCCTTGGGAAGTATTGCCATTTTCAAGATGTTGATCCTTCCAATCCAGGAGCATGGGAGGTTTTTCCACTTTCTAAGTTCTGTTTTGATTTCCTTTTTCAGATTTTTAAAGTTTTTATCATAGAGGTCCTTCATTTCTTTGGTTAAGTTAATTCCTAGGCATTTTATTTTTTGTGCAGCTATTACAAATGAAGTTGCTTTCCTGATTTCAGCCACGCTTTTCTCATTGTTGGCATACAAAAACACAACAAATCAAAGAAAGGTTGGACAAATGGGATTGCATGAAATTGCAGAGCTTCTGTGTGGCAAAGGACATAGCTAGCAAGATCAATAGAAAGCCCACAGATTTGAGAAGATCTTCACTAGCCATACAATGGACAAGGGTCTCATATCTAAAATATAACTGGAACTCAAAAAATTGATCCCCCCCAACAACAAATCCTCAAGGAAATAACTGCCCAATAAATAAGTGGGCAAAAGACTTAAAGAGAAACTTCTCTGAAGAGGAAAGAAGGATGGCCAATAGATACATGCAGAAATGCTCAACCTCCCTAGCCATAAAAGAAATGCAAATCAAAACAACATTGAGATACCACTTCACCCCAGTTAGAATGGATAGAATCAAGAACTCTAATAACAACAGATAATGGAGGAGATGTGGACAGAAGGGAACCCTACTGCATTGTTGGTGGAAGTGTCAACTTGTTTAACCACTTTGGAAAGCAGTATGGAGGTTCCTCAAAAAAACTCCACATAGAGCTCCCCTATGACCCAGCAATCCCATTTTGGGCATTTACCCAAATGATCACAAACAAAATCATGCTAAAGCTACCAGCACAACTATGTTTATTGCAGCATTATTTACCATAGCTAAGATATGGAACCAACCCAGAGGCTCCTCAGTAGATGAATGGATCAAGAAAGTGTGGTATATATATATATATATATATATATATATACACACACACACACACACACACACACACACACACAATGGAATTCTATGCCTCCATCAAAAAAAATCACATTGCCCCATTTGTTAGGAAATGGAAAGACTTGGAAAAAATTATATTAAGTAAAGTAAGCCAGGCAAAAAGAAACATAGGTCCCATGGTTTCCCTTATTTGCAATAACTAGTATATGTCTGAGACAAGCAGAAATGTTCAGATAAGTTGATTTTAAGGGAAATGAACCCCAATATAAGGACTCAAATGTTTTTTTTCTTGCTTTCTATTGTGTCTAACATAGTTATAAGATGATTTCTTTGTTGCTTTGTATGTCCCTACCCTACAGTATAATCCCTGTTTTCACTGTATTTTATTTTGGTATAATTTGTGGAGTGGAAGGGAAAAAACAAAATGTTTAAATAGAGATACAGGTGGAGCCATTGCAACAATGAGATGTACAAGCTATTATGTCACAAATGAACTTTACAACATTGGCGTGGGGTACGATGGGGGGGGGCGATGTTGGGGATGGGAAGGGATAGGAAAGGGAAACAAAGGAGGAGGCAACAATGCTTAATAAGAAATGCACTCATTACCTTGCCCATGTAATTGTAACCTCTCTGTACCGTATTTTCACAATAAAATAAATAAATAGATAGATAGATAGATAGATAGATAGATAGATAGATAGATAGATAGATAGATAGATAGATAGATAGATAAAAATCTCACAGGTGCTGGGCTCCGGTGGCTCATGCCTGCAATCCTAGTTACTCAGGAGGCTGAGATCTGAGGATTGTGGTTCAAAGCCAGCCCGAGCAGGAAAATCCGTGAAACTCTTATCTATAATAAAACCACTAGAAAACCGGAAGTGGTGCTGTGGTTCAAGTGGTAGAGCGCTGGCCTTGAGCTGAAGAGCTGAGGGACAGCGCCCAGGCCCAGAGTTCAAGCCCTACGAGCGACCAAAAAAAAAAAAAAAGTCTCACAGATTTTCCTGCCCAAGCCGGCTTTGAACTCTGATCCTCAGATCTCAGCCTCCTGTGTAGCTGAGATTATAAGCGTGAGCCACCCGAGTCTGGCTATTTTCCTTTTTCTAGCATCATTTTTCCTGAATGAAATCCATTTCTTTAAAGCACACAATATTTACAGTCCCTCAAATATAAAGTGGAGAAAAGAACAGATCACTGTACTAATTATCAGACTAACTAGATGCTGTAAAATTAGCTCCATTACACACTATCCTTATTGTTTCCAACTGTAAGATGAAGAAAAAAATCTATAATAATAACTCATGTTTTGTGACCTTCATGTGAGATCTCCTGTGGCAAATAATTTGACAAGAACAGATATCTGTGAGACGGAACCACCTCAAAGTTTTCCCATTTAGGACCGTAAACTTTGTCCCACATCTAAATAGAACAGATGTTCTCCCATTGAGCTACAAAACACCAGTCACACTTAAGTTACAGGAGTTATAATAGTGGTTCCAATAATCCCTTCCCTTAGACAGAAAGCTCTAGAAGTTGAGGACATGAGTTGTTTCACTCCTGATTCTTCAACATTACTCACATCAAATTTTCCACAGATAAAATTTACTCATCAGGAAATTTTACATTACTTTATTGCCTGAATTGCTGTCTCTGGCCCTAATCGAAGAACTATATTATGTTTCTCCATTTCCATTCTTCTTGTTGATGTCTATCGTGGGGCTTGAACTCTGGGCTTAAGCACTGTCGTTGCACTCTTCAGCTCAAGGTGAGCGCTCTATCGCAAGAGCCACAGCACTACTTCCGGTTTTCTAGTGGTTTATTGGAGATAAGATTCTCACGGACTTTCCTGCTGGGGCTGGCTTTGAACCGTGATCCTTGGATCTCAGCCTCCTGAGTAGATAGGATTACAGGCGTGAGCCACTGGCGCCCGACTTCTCCATTTCCCATTTTTAACATCATTTTTAAATTTAGCAGTAAGGAAATTTATTGTTCAGAATCCTGAAAAATAGAGATAATGAAAGAAATGTCCTGATGTTAGAGACTAAAGATTAGATCATACAGCCTCCAAATGAAGGTTTACAAATGGTGCATTGATTTTTTTTCTTTTTCTTTTTTGTATCAGTAATGAAGTTTTTTAAATCAGTGTTTTCTGTTTACTAGGCAAATGGTCCCCCACTTGAGCCATGTCCAAACTATTTTGTGCTATAGTTATTTTAATCAGATTTTTTTTTATACTTAAGTAGTTTTACAAAGCTATTTAAATCCAACATGTCAGTTTGTGAGTACAATGCAGCTTGATCAAAGTCACCCCTGGTTAATTTTTCCAACACGTCACTTAACCCTTTCTCTTCCCTCATTTACCTGGTTTTCTTCATATCTGTACATTCTAAGTGCATTTGACTTCCATTCTTCTGCTCCCCTCCACTTGACCCAATCCCTCACCACAACCATATAGGTTCCAGTTTCTTAGGATTCATTTAATTAAACTATAAGTTAGTTGTTCAAAGTAGATACACCTTTGTAATAAGCACCTGCATATGCAATACTTTGATTAATATCTTTGCATAAATATGCATATGACTGTGTATGTTTATATACATGCATATTTATAAATTAAATCTAACTTCCACATATGAGAGGAAACTTTAATTTCCCCCCAGATATCTATCCGTTTCCATACTTTGGCTATGGTGAATAGTGTGCATTGATGACAGTTGTGCAAGTGTCTTTACTGTATATTGATGTTTAATCTTTTGGATAAATTTCCCGAGTGGTATTGCTCGATCATAACATAGTTCTATATTTTGTTTTGTATGTTTTTTTGAGAGTGCATGTGTGTGTTTTATAAGAAAAAAAATAGTATCATGGAGTTTTGTTCAGAACAGCCTCAGACTGTGAAATTTCTGTATATGCCTCCCTGTAACTGGAATTATTGGGGTAACTACTATCCTTGACTTGTTTAACTTTTTGTACCAACTAACCAACCTGGCCAAAATAACTAATCTGACCAAACCTTACTTAACCTTTTATACTATCCCCAGGCTCCTGGATTTTTGCATGCTAACCTAAAACACAAGGTTAATTCATGAGAAAACCTTCCTTGATGAATGTACTCACTCCTTTGTGTCTGGCTTTTAGTCTCATTTTTCCTCTCTAGAAAAATCAGAGCATTTTCTGCTTGACCTTTTGGTTCAGTTCAGAATTTACAGTCGGAGCATACTCTCTACTGCAGTGCTGTCATCCTTCCCTCCATTCCAAAAATCCTTCTGAACAAACTCTTTACTTTTTACAGTTCAGATTTGTTTTGTGTGATAAAATATTACATTTATTTCTATACTAATATGAATAACTCCTTTCTTTTCCTCATTTTTCTAACCTCCCTTTCATTAAATTTTCCTTTATTTTGAGTTAAACTCTTTCATATTTAACCTTTTTTTTTTTTTTTTTGTGAGTTGTGGGGCCTGAACTCTGGGCCTGGGTGCTGTTCCACAGCTCTTCAGCTCAAGGCTAGCACTCTACCACTTGAGCCACAGTGCCACTTCCAGCTTTTTTCTTTTTGCTTATGTGGTGCTGAGGAATCAAACTCAGGGCCTCATGCATGCATGCAAGGCAAGCGCTCTACCACTGAGCCACATTCCCAGCCCTTAACCTTATTATTTGAAATGTGCACACAAAGGATGCCATAGTGGGGTATATCTTTTAGCTGCTGTTTTGGTTTATAATGCATTGACTAATCAGTCCTTTGACTCTGTCTCTTTTCCATCTTCAAAGTCCTTTTCTATACTTACTGGAATGTTTGTCCCATAAACCAAATAATAGAATGCTTTATTCATTCCCATTCTCATAATTATTCATTCAGGGGGACTCTTGGACTTGTGAATGGTCATGTTTGGTTATGTATTCTGATTTTAAATTGTTTAATTGTTTAGTAAACTGTTTTTAAGGTTTACATTTTTTTCATCTGTGGGAAATTCTATGGCTGTTGATTTGGATGGATGATTCTGCTGGTTTCTTCCAAGAACCACAATGAATTCATTAGAATAGAACAAATTATCTAATACTTTAAAATGTAGGTGCTTCTCTACCATGAAAATCAAAAAGCACAAATTGTGTAACATGCACAAGTATGTATGCATTTTTAAAAATTTATCTTTATTGTAAAAGTGATGAACAGGGGGTTACATTTATATAAGTAAGGTAATGAGTCCATTTCTTTTTAAACACTGGTATCCCTTCCACCATTTTCCCCCACTTATCCCTTCCTAGTCCCCTCTTCCTCTAGTTGTATAGTTAATTTCCAAATATAAATACCAAACTTGAAACTCTATGGAAAAGCTGTAGTAACAAAAACAGCTTAGTACTGACACAAGAACAGGGTTGAAGAGAACTGAAGACCCAGAAATGAAACTGCAGACCTAATCGTTGATAAGAGAGCCAAAAAATAAAATAAAATAAAAACAAAACCAACAACAACAAACAAACAGGATGGAAGAAACCCTCTCTAACAAATGGGACTGTCTGGATTGGCTAAACATGTGCTTTTTTTCATTATTATTTTTTGTATATATTTTTTTCTTATCAGTCAAGGGCTTAAACTCAGGGTCTCTGCACTCTCCCTAAGCGTTTGTGCTCAAGGCTAGAGCTCTACTACACTTCCAGTTTTTGATGCTTAATTGCACATAAGAGTTTCAGGAACGTTCCTGCCCAGGCTGGTTTTGAACCATGATCCTCAGATCTCAGTCTCTGGAGTAGCTAGAATTATAGGCATGAGACACTAGTACCTGGCTAGATTTTTTTTAATACAGAAAACTATTTTTATAGGAAAACTATTTTTAAAAAGCCATAAGGAGAAAAAAATTAAGACAGTTATGGATATTCAGATAGATACCATCAACTCTAATAACTATACCTTGTCTAATCCCAAATTCTTATGTCCTGTCCTTGAGAAGATTAAATCCAATTGATGTTGAAAGGGGTAACATTGATCATAAACTGCTTTATCAAATGGAAATTCCTTTGTGAAACCCCCTAAAGATAATAAATTAAAAAGAAACAAACAAAGAAACAAACACATGCCAGGATATTTGACTTGAAGTTAACTAGCATAGTTGACAATTCATAAAAGTGAAGCATGAGTTTTCAAAATTAATACTGAGAAGTGCTAAAAGCAAACTCAAAGTCATCAAGATTTTATTTTGTTTTTATTATTAAATATATTTTAAATTGAGATGCTGGTGATAATACAGAGATTGGAGCTCTAAAAAAATCAGATATGTATGCACATATATTCACACACATACCCACATTAATGAGGTAGAAAAATTTTCCTTACAGTGATATTTCAACCAAAAACTAGAAGAGATACAATCAGAAAAATACACAACCATATTAATATTGATTATAGTGAAAACCGTCATTGGAAAAATAAAATTCTATGAGGAACTGGTTTCTGCATGGTCTCAAATATCCGTAATGATTAGATACACTAACATAATGTGCTACTTCTTAAAGGTATTTCTTCTTCATGGCACAACATGATCATCTTCATATCTGTGATGTCCTTGCCTCTATCTCAAAATAAAAACTACCAAAGTACAATAATAACAAAACAAACAAATTTTAACTGGGAGAATATGAAGAAATTCGATAGGAGTTTTAAAAATCCCGAGATCACAAAACAATAAAATGGTTCAGCAAATTACAGCAATCAACAATTGTAAGCATCTTTATTACATTGTTACGTATAACGTTTTGGATTAATTCCCAAGAGGGAATAGATTTCTTCTTTTACTTTTTTATTTTTTGAGTATTTGAGTAGGTATAATTTTTTCTCTCTCCCTCACTCTCCTCCCCCCTTTTTCTCCTGTTTGTGTTTTAAATTCAGAGCCTTTTCCTGATAGCATTTTATTCAATTCATGAGCAGAATAGTTCTGCTCTTTTTTTGGTTGGTTGTTTGGTTTATTTAACTTTGAAGTACTGCTTTCTATTTTTTTCTTGTAAGTTCATGCTCCCAAGTCCTTACCTAGACAGAGAGCTTTACAGAGTAAAATTTCCCCTATTCATATGCAGTTTTAACTGTTTCCTTATTGAGAGGCTCTGCGATAGTTCTACCAGGAATCAAAAGGTGGTTTTTATACTGTACTAGCTCTATGACAAAATTGAAATCATTTAACCTGTCTTTTATTAGGTTGAATGAGAATAAAAATAATTACACCATAAAACAAGAGGAATGGAGGATCATTCAGAATGATAGAGAAGGATGGGATTACAGTAGTTAAATTGAAAGTCTTACACAGAAATTTGATCTATGTTAGAGCAAAAGAAAGGCTGTAACATTAAGGAGATTGTTTGAAGCCTATTGTATCACTGTTAAAAATAAAACAGTGATAAGAGCTACAGAGAACAGCAGGAAGTTATTTTCTTTGTGCTCAGCGTCTGTCATTAATCCAGATGACAAAAATTTATAGATACTCGTTTCTATGTCAGACAATTATACAATGAATAAGTGAATGAAGCTTTAAATAGGATAAAAGAGAAAGAAATTCAAGACAAAAACATTATAAGATTCTGGGAAAATAATGACAAGACTGTTCACATTGAAAATAAATGATTAGAGAAAATATACAGTGAGATCAGTATCCAGGGCTTAAATCTGAGAGATCTGAATATTTAAAGTCTCAGTAACAGGGAAATAAAAATCCAAAAAGAACTATGAGAGGAAAATATGGAAATCAGCAAATTCTTCCACAACTTATTGTCCTTACTGAACTTCCACAGAACATGCCTAAATAGTCCATCCTTAAAAACCATCTCCATACTGAGGATCTGAAAATCATAGTTACTTTGTATTGCATCCTTTTGGTAATAGGAATGTTCTATTTATCTGTCAAAGGGTATGGAAATTTCAGTTAATATTGGTGAATGTTATTCTTTGTAAATGAAGCTGACAGAAAAATAGAGAATGGAGGAAGAAATATGTATTTGTTCACCATTTGTGTAAAATTGGGAACATTTTAGAACTCATTCATATATTGTATGACTATGAATTTACTTTACGTCCATGTCTTTAGGAAGGATGTCAAGATATAGGCACTATCAGATTCATTCAAACAAACAAGCATACAGAAAACAACAATGTAAATAAGATATGAGAGCCATTAGAGACACTAGATAAGAAAATCGGGTAAGGTTTGCCATAAAGTTAGCCATGGCCATCACTGGTTTCGCCTTACCACCAAAATTCTCTGATTGTCTTAATTTTTAACGGAATATAAGCTCAGAATCTAAAAGAAAATAATAGAAAACCTAGCTCCAATCAAAGCAATCACATATTAATAGCTGCATAAGAGCAACACAAAGTTTGCTGGGTTAATTGCAAATTCACTGTTCTGAAAATGTTATATGTCTGAAGTAATATTTCAAAATGAAATTGAAGCTCAAAATAGTATTATCTAGGAAGTGTTTTCTGTTAGTATCCATAGAAATTAGAACTGAGAGGTTTGAGTAATATTTGCTAAAAAATGAATTGTGGAAAAAGTGTTATTTATTAATTTTACATGATAAGTTCCCTGTTAGAGTAATAATAGAATTTCCTATATGGAATTAGAACACAGGTGGGTTGAAAAAATGCAAGATCCATAATAAGACAATAAACACCAGAATTTTTACTGCAACATATTAATTTTAATATGTCTCAGTAAATATAGTATAATAAATATAACTTCTACTGAGACATACTAGTTTTGGAAATTTAAATACAATTTTCAACATGTTATTTGTACAATAAAATCATTTTAATATTTGAATTTAAGAGGTTTATTTTGCCAAGGAATAAATTCTGTAAGTTTTCCCTTTCCTCAGAGTTCTTCATTTTAGATGACAACTTTGAGACAGTGTCTAACTATGAGAGAACCTGTTAAAAATTTTCTTGATAAGAAGGTAGACAATTTCCTATCAATACCCATTAAATAAACACTTCCAGGTAAACTGTTCTCCATGATCACCCAAAGAAAGAGAAGACTCCTGTGAGCTTAAACCTTTGAAGCTGTATGTGTACGTGAGCTCCTCCCAGGAGTTTATTTACTAGTGGCTAAAATGACTGTCATTTTGGTCTTTGTAGAACTTAATTTATCCAAGCCAATGTCTCCCTTCTGTCTTTTAGTGGGGAGCCCCTGCATGTTCAAAGTCTCACTATCATAAAATTCCTCTTCAGAGGCTGAGACATAAGAGAAATGCCTCTTTGCTATGCATATATTCATCACAAGAGAGATGTGTCTCTTTGAGCATGAAGTGGTGTGTTGGACCAATAATGTGAAACTTTTGCTTTTATGCCTGAATTAAAATATTGCTGTGGGCTCTCACCCCACTCAACAAAGAACAGACTTTCATTTTGTATCATTTTTATTGCTGCTCTGCAAGTTCCATTTTATTCTTGAATAAGGAAGTCATGCTGTGAAGTAAAGGCTCTGTTCACTTTAAAGTACCTAAAGCCTTTGGAAAATGGCTTTAAAACTTGTTCTGCATCAGCTGAGCATGGTGGAATTTATATAATTGTCAAAGTCATGGATTTCACCTTAAATTCTAAGCAAACCAAGAGAATCCCAGAAATAACTCAACAGCATTTTCTCCAAGTATATTATGCATCTTTACATAATACTTACTTTGGTTTTCATAAGACTTTTCATGGTGAGAAAAATGGCCATTTAATTTATGTTGTTAAAGAAACACCAGGAAATTCCTTAGTGGATGAGCCCAATTCTGAAGGCTCTGGCTTTGGTATGAATCAAATTTTCTCTGCGACTCTAAGTAGCCACAGATTCCTTATAACATGGCAAAAGGCTACAATTGCGGCCTGCTTGTGCCCATGATGTTCAGAACCAATTCTGTGCTGAAATATTTGAGATCACTCAATATTTCTTCCATCTAATAGTTTTATGGTAAACACATAAAACTGTTTCACTTCCATCTTTCTGTTTATGTTCCCCTGTAGCCTAACAACAAAAATGTGAATTAGCTTCCAGTTAATTTTAGAACACTTGAAAATTGTAATCCTTTTATTTCCCAACACTGGTAAATGTATTCCATTGTAGTGACTCCTTTTAAATTTGTTAATGTGCTTGATGTTATTTTTAATACTACATTTCAATGTTTGGAGTGATATGTCTTTTTAAATGCAAAGTAGTTTGAACAAGAAAACCACATATCAGTTGTGATCACTTTGTCAGTGCGTAGTAATAGCTTAAGCAAAGGAATCTTACTTTCATAGGTAAATTAGCTTGAGGATGAGCAACTGTGGCTGGTCCCAGTGGTCAGATTTCTTACTGAGAGCGGTTTTATCAGTCCAGGGCATCATTCATTTTACATCATCAATCTTGTATTCTAGTAGGAAGAAAATGGAATGTGCAAGATGTCCACCAGCTTACAAGTAAGAGAGCTACACCTCTGGCATTCATTATAGCCAAAATCTGTTTCTTTCTTATTAGTGACAATTGGTAACTCTATGATAATTTTTATTTTCAATTTATCTTAGAAAAAATTCAAGTTTGTTCTTGTTGAGTTAGCTTAGTCTTTTCTTGTATACCTGTATTGCTCCAGTGGGAATTGTTTTTTCTGTTTCAAAGAAATCTCTGGCTTGGGGCTGGAAAGGTGGCTCAGTGGTAGAGTGCTTGCCTTGCATGCATGAGGCTCTGAGTTCGATTCCTCAGCACCACATAAGCAGAAAAAGCCGGAAAGAGTAGTGGGGTGGGTAATGCTCAAATGGTAGAGTGCTAAAGAGCTGAAAGACAGCACCCAGGACCAGAGTTCAGGCCCCACAATTGACAAAAAAAATCCCTGGCTTTAAAAAAATTATGTTCTATACACAGGTTACAATTACATCAGTAAGGTAATGAGTACATTTTTGTCAAGCATTGTATCAAAATACTGAAACAAGGACACAGGATGACACATTGCACCAATGATATTCACAAGACATTATGTTGAAAATGAACCTAGGACTTTGCTAGGTGAAGAGTAGGGGAAGTAGGGGAGGGAAGGTATAGTAGGAGAAAAACAAAGGAGTGGGTAACAATGCTCCAGTTTTTATCCTGAAAAATTGTTAATTTTTCTTCACATTTCCAGTATCTATCCAAGTAATTTTATTTGAGTTTTACATTTTTGTTTATGTCGTAAATTACCTTTATCTATTTAATATCTTATTGAAGTTTTACATCTATGGGATAAATCCTATTTGATCATGGTGAATTCTCCTTTTAATGTGTGTGAAAATCATTTTGCTACCTGAGAATTATATGTTTATATTCATCAGATATAATATGATAATGTTTTCATTTTTGAGATTTCTTGTCCTGTTTTGGCAAGTTATTTTTTAGTTGATAACACACACTAAATTTAGTTTGTGTACATTTTCAGTTGAGAAAATAATATGAGTAGAAATGTGTAGTACCTTGATACTTGCAATAATGATACTATTGATATTTATATCAATCTTTTTTATCCATCAATTTTTTTTTAATTAATAAGATTTTGTTATTGCGAAAAAACTGTACAGAGGGGTTACAATTGCAGTTTCTCAAAAGATTCCACATAGAGCTCCCCAATGACCCAGCAATCCCACTTTTGGGCATTTATCCAAATGATCACAAACGAAGTCATACTAAAGCTACCAGCACAACTATGTTTATTGCAGTGTTATTTACTGTAGCTAAGATATGGAACCAACCCAGATGCCCTTCAGTAGATGAATAGATCAAGAAAATGTGGTATATATACACAATGGAATTCTATGCCTCCATCAGAAAGAATGACATTGCCCCGTTTTTTTAGGAAATGGAAAGACTTGGAAAAAATTTATATCAATCTTTATATCAAAAAATGTATATCATTCTTTTGCTAATGTATAAAAATATTGCTTTCTAAAAAATCATACATTTTATATGTATGTGATAAGTACAGAGGAATCGGAATTAATGAGGTAAATATTCGTGTGAGTGTGTCTGTGTGTGTGTCTCTCCTTAGCCAAACTTCCAATTGAGACATATTAGTACTAAAAATAAATTCTAAAATATATTAGAGAGAAGAAAGGTATACTAATTGGGAGATTTTATGCATTTTTAAGGTTCATGTAGTGCTTCATGATTTTAACCACTGAAAACTTCCTTGTATGCATATAATTGTTGTTACCTACCATGGCATACTATTATGATTTATTACATTTATATGAAAATATGCTGATATTTAGGCAAGCTGTTCTTCATTTTGCCCCACATTCTACATGCATTTCTGATAGTTACATTGTATGTTTTCTCCAAGGGTTTGTTCCCCATGACCTTGCATTTCTATACAATTTCTTTCTTTCTTATTTCTTTCCAGTTCTGCATTTTAATGATGCTCACTTTTCCACTGCCTGTCCAGTCATGGAATTCTCAGCACAGGTCATCTTCCCCCTACGGGTCTATGCACTTTCTCGTTTACTTTTTGATGTCTCTCATTTTATGACAATCACCTCTGTCTCTGTTGTTCTATCATGCTCAATTGTAGACTAATTCAACAATTTAATACTTTTATTTGCTCATATTCTGTAAAAGAATGCTGTAATGTGCCTGAAAATGTATTATCCATAACTAACTGCTGATTCAGCACTAATAGGGATGTACTTCTTTCCTAGCATTGGCCAGTTAATATCATTGAACACTTATTTTCTTCTTAGCCCTGGTTATTTATTTTATTTTTAATGCTTTTTTTTAGATTTGAGTAGCTCACATTATGCACTTTTATTGATTGTACATTTGGGATTGGGTGAAAAGCCAATTAATCATGTGCTTTTCCTTGTATGTACATTTCCTGCTCTCTTCCTCCCATACAATGTTCCTTTTATTTTTCCTTTCACAAGTTTTCAAAAGACTTTTTTGTCACTACAATAGAAAAAAAACAAAAAAAGAAGGTACAGTTTTTCCTTATTCTAGAAAATGAGGAAGAAGTTGTCTTCATTTTAATTGAAAATATTTTTATTTCATATATAAAAATATTTAAAGTAAATCTTTGTTAATAGCCAGCTCCAGTTTTCTAATGCATATTCCTTCTAAAGTCTTCATGAATTTTATTTGGTTTCTAAGAGCTACATTTTAAAATATCCCATGTTCTTCTCTCTAATGTTTTTTAATATCCTTTCATCATTTAAGTTTTCCATTCCTACTCCTTGTTTTCAAATCATTGATCTTGACTACATGTTCCCCATCTATCTTTCCTTTACTCAGGGCCCAAAATTTCTGTCTCACTTTTTTGTGAACTCATACTGACACTACCGAGTAACTGGAACATTTTTATCTTCTGCATAGATATTATTATTATTATCATCATCATCATCATCATCATATTATCATTATCATCAATATATTTATTTCTTCTATTTAGAAACAGATTTAGTATTTTTCTGAGGTAATACATTTCTTTTCTGAATATCTACATCTTTGTAGCATTCCTTACGTTCACCATTTAGTAGGAACTGTATAGATTTACTTTACTGTCCTTTTAGGGTAATCTTTTCCATTATTCAGTTAGCTACTAAATCATAATTTTATTAGTCTCAATCCCTTGCAATTTAGTTTACTGTGTGCCTTTGCATATCTACCACTATTTTGCTGGCCATGGTACTTAACCTGTAGTGTTGTTTTTTTTCAGTTAATGTTATATAAAGATGTCAAACTCAAATATATTTGGTAACAACGTCGTGGAGGATACTCATTTCCCCCCTTTTTTGTTTTTATTTTTACTTCTGTCTGGTCCTGGGGCTTGAAATCTGGGTCTGGGCAATGTCCCTGAGCTTCTTTTGCTCAAGGCTAGCCCTCTACCTCTTGAGCCACAGCACCACTTCCAACTTTTTCTGAGTAGTTTATTGGAGATGCCTCAAAACATAGGTTGATTTCAAACCAAGATGCTCAAATGTCAGCCTCCTTATTATCTAAGAATACAGGTGTAATCCACCAGTGCTCTGCCCTATCTCTATTTCCTTTTTACTTATGATCTGGAAATTGATATTCTTTGAAGAGAGAAGACTATATATATACATATAGAGAGAGAGACTATATGTTCAAGGCTGGCACCCTACCGCTTGTGCTACAGCTCCATTTCTGGATAGTTTCACAGATTTGACTTCCTGGTATTACTTCAAATGGCATTACTCAGATATCAGCCACCCAAGGACCTAAGGTCACAGGTTCATGATCTGCAGGTGCCAGGCTACATAATAAATGCTAATTGAGCTCAAACATTGGTTAGCATTGGCAAAAGATTGTCTCCTCAGCAATCATCTTACTTGTTACTATCTACAAATCTCAAATGAGAAATCTCTATCCTCTTGAGATTCAAAATCAAAATCAAAACCTCTCTCCTAGGAGTAAAATCAAACCACTGTCAGATTTAATTCCAGCTCTTTTTTTTCCACAAAGAGATTTATGAAATATTTCATTTCTATACTTTTATATGTGCACTTAATGTTTATTTTAAATCCTCACCATCATTTATAAAACTGCTTAGATCTGGGTACTTATAAGTTTTACAAATGAATAGCATTGTACACTTTCATATATAAATTGACCTAAGTGATGTATAGGGCTGTATAATTTTGCAATTATTAACTAAGTAATAGTACTGCCACATAGTCATCATAATTTGGACTTCCATCAACCTTGCTACTTCAGGAAAAGAAGCTATTTGGGGATATATCTCCATAATTGTTAGCCTCCACAAATGTGCAATAATATATTTTGCTACGGAAATGGATTTATGTGAGAGTTCACCTCAGTGAATTTGTCTCACTTACACATTTGCAGCTTTCTGGTAGGCACCTTAAATAAGGAAACCTGCATAATATTGTTTATACAATATGCTTTCTTGTAGAAAAAAATCTTGAGTTAACGAAATTTAAAAATGGATCAAGGATCTATAAACAATGTAAAGTATACCTGCTTTCAATTTTTTTTTTGGTGGTTGTGGGGCTTGAAGTCTGGGCTTGGGCTCTGTCCCTCAGCCCTTCTGCACAAGGCAAAGTGCTCGACCACTTGAGCCACAGCAGCCACTTCCAGTTTTCTAGAGGTTTATTGGAGACTCAGCCTCTTGAGTAGCTAGGATTACAGACATGAGCCACCAGCCCCTGCTCTGATTCCAAATTTAATTTCATATATGTAGACATACTTTGGCTTAGAAACATATATGCTTTGTAATCTAAAGTACCTCATCCTTTTGCTAAGAGTAATTTTAACATTGTCCTATTTTGGATCTGTTTAAACACTATAATCTGTGATGTATGCTCATAGTGAAAACTTTCTCATACTTCTGGTACATTAACATATCTAATTTTATCATTTTGGAAGCTACTTTCATTCTCTACTTAAAACTGCGCAAAGTCTAATATTTTACATTAATTAACAGCTGATAACATTCTCTCCATCTATCAAGAATATGTATACTATAGGTATTACTTAATATTATAGATTTTACTCCTTTGAGGTTGTGTGTGAGTTGTTTTGTCAGAGAATCTTTGTTTTCATGTTCCAGAAAAAATAAGTAGAAGAGAACAATCAAAATGTCTAAAAATGTGACTTATTTTTACTTCCAAATGTTATTATGGTCCACAAGAGAGTCATTATTCTCTTTGTTTGGGATGCAATTAACATCTATTTTAGCAGTCACTCCTTCATCCTAAGGTCTTGTGTGACATATAGTTGATAAACCCCTCAACAGGGTGATGAATGAAAATAAAATTTTCTATGATAAAAGTAACTCTAAACATTTTGGATGTAAATTATTTTGTGAAATTATAGTCTATTGTTAGAATTTATTACCTGGTACATATGAGGTAGGAGAGAAGTATTTCTATTCATTATAGTGGACCTAATTCATCAAATAATAAGAAGACTTTATCGATTTATTAATTTATTGATTTATTTTTGTTGGTTCTGAGGCTTAAACTCGGGGCCTAGGCACTATCCCTGAGCCTCTTAGTGCTCAAGGCTAGTGCTCTACCACTTGAACCACAGAGCCATTTGTGGCTTTTTTGAGTAGTTTATTGGGTATTACAGTCTCATGGGTTCTTTTCTGTCTGGTCTGGCTTTGAACTGCCACCCTCAGATCTCAGCAGCCTGAACAGTGCCTGAATGCATTTCAAAATGAGAATATTGTACTGGAAGTGATCCCTGTGTTGTATTCCATTCAGCCATCAGTTTTGTGTTAAAAAAAAAAGCCCAGTTAAACCCTTTGTTACAAGACTTCAAATATAGAAATATTTTATATATAAAGAATAGAAAGAAACTCTACTCTTTCCAAAAAGAGGAGCTTGATTACTCTCATATTCCCAGTTGTACCCTTTACTCCTATGGATTCCTATCAGCTGAGTTTTTAGGTCAGAGAGAGACAGAGACAATTATTAACAGCTATCCAGGATGAACAATGTGGCCCAGGAAACAAAACAATGGCCAAATGAGGTGGGAATAGGTAGGACAGAGAGATGAGTCACACACAAACAAGGACTGGAAAGAGCCTCAAATGAGGGGCACTAGATAATGAACCCACAAGCCACTTTATAAACATCAGTATCCCATATACTTGTACTAGCTTCATACCACAACTAGAAGTAGACTAAAGAGACTTCCGATAAGTTGTACGCTCATTTTCATGAAATTGTTAAAAATATTTTCTAGATATTCTTGCCTTCAGATATGAGGGGTCTGAATTTCTATATTTCATTGTGCAAATCGAGCTCAGTGCTTAGAGAAAAGTAAGTTTCCTTTTTATAGACTACACAGCTTATTTTATCTAAGTGTGGTTGAGAGTACAAGATATTATATAATGTATGGATAAGGAGTAAAGTTCTTGCAATCACGCAGTCTACATCTATAACTTGGTTTTATTTACTAGCTTTTCAACTTTATGAAAGCTAGTTATTTTTAAACATTCCTTTATTTATTAGATGGTAATAGAAGTCCCCGTGTCAAAGGTAGTGATGAGTATAAATGTTGTCACCTGTGAAAAGGACTAGACACTCAGGAGATTTTATCTACTGTTAGTACTAGTATGTTGAGGATTAATGTAAAGAAATAACTGCTATCACACTATCCATAGATCAGTACCAAATGCTACTGTATTCTGAAACTATTCTGTCAAGGATAGTTACATAAGACAAATCACACTAGTAAATGCAGTTTTATTTGTCTCCAAATCACGATACAGAGAAACCATCCTATGATAAAGATAAATCAAATCTATAAAATGTCTGAAAGTGAATACCAATGTTATCCACTAATAAAAATAATAATTGCTATGGAATATATTTCACTTAATGTAGAAACGGAGAAAAATAGAATGTTAATGAAAAGGAAAAAAGAAAATGATATTGAAATGAAAAATAATGTGAGAATATTAATTGAGATGTGAGAATATAAAAAGAAACTTTTCATTTTACTATTGAAACACAGTTTCCCTTTAACAGAAATACAAAGGCACAAATCCACAATAGACAACTTTACAACAGCTCAGGAAAGCATGCTATATATTATTGACAACATTAATAAGTGCAGGCAGGCACAAGATTCTAATTCAGACTTCTTTAATCATTTACTCAAACAGGAGGCAATATGTATTTGGAAAAGTAAAAATGGAACTGCCAAATATTAAAGTTAGGCTAAGGTACAATTATTACAAACAATCCACAATTTAAAAATATTTTAGGGGATGAAAATGTTAAAATCCTAAATGATCATTACATACCATATACATGTATCAAATTGTTAAACAAACAAGCAGCCCCTAATTTTCACAATTATAATATTTCTTAAAAACAAATGTGAAAAAGAAAAAAAATTCATGAAGTTACTTTTAAATTAAATTCAGCTCGCAATTTCTTTAAGGGAAACTTTAAGCAAGCACTCCAAGTAAACACAAGAGCTGTATTATTCAAATAAAGGTTCTATCAAATAAAGGTGACCTGCAAATTGGGCTGAAAGTTAAGAGGAAAAATGAGGGGTGCAATGTGAGAGGAGTCAAGGACAGAGATGTTGAAGAAAAACTGTCATTTTTCAAGTGCATCAATGGTTTACCAAGTGCAAAATGACAGGTGAAATGAAAAGTCACTATTGGATTTAATGACATAAATCAATAGAATCTTGGAGAAATCAGCTTTTAGAGTGTTATAGGCAAAAGCCAGATTGAAGTAGATTGAAGAGTCCCTGAGATATTAAGAAGCAAAGGTAGCAATATAGATAGCTCTCTCAAGAAACTTTCCAACTATGTGGAGGGGAGAAGAGAAATGGAAGGATAATTGGGACATGATGTTCTGCCATTGAAAGTAACTTAAAAGATAGAGGTCATAGGCATGATTGAAAGTTTACAGCAAATATCTATATACCAAGAGATACAGAAATGCTAAATATTGTACAATGGGATGATAGCTCTTGAACTGAGACATTAGTAATTACTGTATTGTGACAGAAATAGAAGAAAAATAAGATACGGAATTATCTTTATATGGTGAAAAAATGTAGAAAGCATTATTATCTGGTTTCTTCTTTTCACTAGTTGATAATGAAATAAGAATTACAGGAAAGAAAGCACTTAGAGAATTGAAGAAGGAAAGAGAACATAGGGGAAACAATAGCAGAGTATATTAAGCTGAGTAATGTGGGAAGCTAAATCACTAAGTATGGTGAAAAGTCTATTAGATCATATATATTCTGGTTTTTGCTAAATTTTCTTTCTTTTCTTCATTAGTAATACCCCGCTCTGGTGGTGCAGGTCTCATTACTGCATAAATATTCCTTTGCATCACATATATGAAGATGTGATAGATTATTTTGAATTCAACTCTATTAGGCAATATAGCTACATATAGCTTCTATCACCCAGAACAGAAGGCCACCAGTGTGTGAAAGTTCCTGAATGACTGTGTCAAGATCCCATTCTTCTTTTTCCAACCAATTGCATTGGAAAGTGATGAGAGTAATACATGTATTGTGATAATACATTGAAATATTTTTAAGGAATTTGTACTAGCCTGATAAATAGCTCCAGAAGAAGGAACTTATCCAAAATTTTAAAATTGGATAATGGTGTCTATGCATATGAATTCTACAGAAAATAAAATTTAGGTATTCCTAAGAGAAAAATAGGATAAAATTGTGAAAAGAAGTATGCTGGGAGAAGAAAACTGAAGAACGGCAATTGGTAATGGACAATTCAAAGATTCACAGTTAATTAACAAATGATCCCAATGAGTCATGTTCTTTTTATGGAAAGAACAGAAAGGGTATGGTCAAAGGAAAAGGTCCTTAGGGATGTAGATGAAGTTTCTGTTTGATAAAATGATCCCTTGATTAACCAAGAGAATGTGCCAAATTGATAAATGTGAGGTCCTTGAAGAAGCAGCTCCTAAAAAATTCAGAGATATGACCTTAAAGGACAAAAGAGGAAAATGTTGATATGTTCAAAGCATTTACCAGAAAGCTGGGATATCATTCCATCAAAGAAATGGCAGTTGATACTGAAGTCTGGCGTTCTAAATAGAAAAGACTTTGTAGGAGGCAAAGGGCATGTCAAGGCTTGAATGAGTGAAAATATCCACAGCATTACAGGATGGTTAGGAGCACAGCAAAGACAGGCAGACACAGAAACACGAATGTGAGAGCATACTTACATTTTGAGTTTAATGTTATCCCTCATTTGGAAAGGGAAAATAATCATGACTGGTAGAAATAAATTTCAAGCAAGCAGGGAGTGCTAGAATGAGAGGTAGTACCAGCATTAAGTATTTTTGGTAGTTAAAAAAGTAGAGTTCACAGTAGTTATTAGTGATCACGTCAGCAATTTCAAATTATGCTCTACACAGACTTTACCTGTTGTTGTTGAATATAAAGGGATAAGCAGTATACAATAGTAGCATTTGTGTAGTTCTTCTTTAGAGAAATAACTATTATTTTATGGAGGACATTATTTCATGCTAAGGAGTAAAGTGTGAGATCATGATTTAATGAGTATCATCCTAATTCTTTGGCAAGATAAAAAAAATGGGAAATTTTGCTAGAGTCCTGAAAGTTTCTGGAGGTTAATTTGTGATGAAAAATTGCACAGAAGGGACAAGCAGGTATATAAGGAAGATCTGAGAAGGCTTTGGTTGAAAAAATAACAAGACTATATAATATAAAAATTGGTTATCTATGGCTTTTTAATTTTTTTATTGTGAAAATACTGTACAGAGGGGTTACAATTACATGGGCAAGATAATGAGTACATTTCTTATCAAGCATTGTTGCCTTCACCTTTGTTTCCCCTTCCCATCCCTTCCCATCTCCCCCACCCCCACTCCTTTAAGGCCCTTTTCTTTATCCCCAGAATGTTCAATAAACTTTATGTTGATATTTTCTTTGAGTGCTAATCTTGAAGTAATTTTTATTATCAGTCGTGGGACTTGAACTCGGGGCTCTGGCACTATCCCTCAGCTCTTTAGCTCAAGGCGAGCGCTCTACCGCTTGAGCCACAGCACCACTTCTGGTTTTCTAGTGCTTTATCAGAGATAAGAGTCTCACGGACTTTCCCGTCTGGGCTGGCTTTGAACAGTGATCCTCAGATCTCAGTCTCCTGAGTAGCTAGGATTACAGGTGTGAGCCACCAGCGTCTGGCAGAGAGTATTCTGAAATTTAGAAAATTCTCATTTTCCAATCTCAGTCAATAATGACAATTGATCTAAAAATATCTCCGAAAATGCTGCTGTAGATGCAAAAATAAAGTTTCAGAATCCTTAATCATCTTAGAGATAAATTCATATTTATAAGTAAAGATGTATATATAATATATAGGTATATAAATAGTATCTTAGAGATAAATTGATAAATTTGTATTTATAAGTAAAAATATGTATATATAATATATAGATATGTGAATAACAGTTCTGTCTGGAAGTAACTTAAAGATGGAGGGCATGGGTATAATCAAAAGTTTACAACAAAAGTCTATATACCAAGGGGTACACAGATGCTAAATATTGTATGGTGAAGGGACTTATGGCATCCATAAATAGAAGAATTTAAGCATCATTTTAGATCGGCTCTATCTTCTCTTCAATATCCCAACACTCCCTGTGGTCACTCAATGCAGGTGTTTTTATTATTATCCATTGCATTATAAAGTTCATTCTATTTGTACCCTCAATCTGAAAGAAGCAACAGCCATTCTAGAGTAGGAAAACTCAATAACTTGCCAACATTTGGGAGCTGGTAATTTCTATTGCTAAAACAAGCTCTCTCTACCTCCTAAATCTATTACAACCACTATACATAAATAATTTCCTTAAATACAATAAAAAACACATCAATATTAGTGAGACTGCATTATATTATATAAAACAAATTTCTATTTTTTCCAAGATACAAAATCAAATGGAGATTCAGTTACTGTCTGTGTCCAGGATTAGCCCTAGCTTAGGCTAAGAAAATTTATGTTTGCAGGTCCTAAATATTTTGAATATTGATCTGTGGAATTGGTGCTTTTACACACACACACACACACACACACACACACACACACAACACCTCCTCCTCCACCAGGAGTCATGCATGCATAAATTAGTAAATACTTGTTCAGTCATTCTATTTTTGTTTTCATTTTTGTTGATCATGATGCTTGAATTCTGGTCCTTTGGCTTTGTCCCTCAGCTCTTCAGCTTAAGCTTAGTAATCTACTACTTGAAGCACAGCACCACTTCCAGTTTTCTGGTTGGTTTATTGGAGATTAGAGTCTCACAGACTTTCCTGCCTGGGCTGGCTTTGAACAGCACTTCTCAGATCTCAGCCTCCTGAGCAGCTAGGATGACAGGTGTGAGCTACCTGCCCCAGCTTCAAATCATTCTATCAAGTATATAATGAGTATATCTATTTGCCAGGTACTATTTTAGGATTAGCGTTAGAACAATAAATAAAATGGCTCCACATTTTCCCCTCTTTTTTTATTTATTTTTATTTTTTTATTTTATTTTTTGTGAATATACTGTACAGAGGGGTTACAATTACATGGGCAAGATAATGAGTATATTTCTTATCAAGCATGGCAGCCTCCTCCTTTGTTTACCCTGCACATCCCTTCCCAGCCCCCCCCACCCCCCCACCCCATGCTCCCCCCCACCCCCCCATCTCCCCCCACCCCTTGCACCAAAGTTGTAAAGTTCGTTTTCGACATGACAACTTGTACTTCTCATTGTTGCAATGGGTCCACCTGTACCCTTAAACGACTTGTTTTTCCCCATCTCCTCCACAAATTATACCGACATCAAATATAGCAAAAGCAGGGGTTATACTGTGGGGGAGGGACATACAAAGCAACAAAGAAATCATCTTATAAATGCGTTAGAAACAAATGCATGAAAGAAAAAAAAACATTTAAATACATATTTAAGGGTTCATTTTCCTCACATCACATTATCTGACCCTTTCTGCTTGACTCATGCATATACTAGATATTGCAAATAAGGGAAACCATGGGACCTATGTTTCTTTGGGCTTGGCTTACTTCACTTAATATAATTTTTTTCAAGCCTTTCCATTTCCTAACAAATGGGGCGATGTCATTCTTTCTGATGGAGGCATAGAATTCCATTGTGTATATATACCATATTTTCTTGATCCATTCATCTACTGAGGGGCATCTGGGTTGGTTCCATATCTTAGCTATGGTAAATAATGCTGCAATAAACATAGTTGTGCTGGTAGCTTTAGTGTGGTCTTGTTTGTAAACATTTGGGTAAATGCCTAAAAGTGATATTGCTGGGTCATAGGGGAGCTCTATGTGAAGTCTTTTGAGGAACCTCCATATTGCTTTCCAAAGTGGTTGAACAAGTTTACACTCCCACCAACAATGAAGTAAGGTTCCCTTCTGTCCACATCCCCTCCAGCATCTGTTGTTGTTAGAGTTCTTGATTTTTGCCATTGTAACTGGAGTGAGGTGGTATCTCAATGTTGTTTTGATTTGCATTTCTTTTATGGCTAGGGAGGTTGAGCATTTCTTCATGTGTCTATTGGCCATCCTTCTTTCTTCTTCAGAGAAGTTTCTCTTTAAGTCTTTAGCCCACTTATTTATTGGGCAGTTGTTTCTTTGAGGATTTGTTGTTGGGGGATTTAATTTTTTGAGTTCCAAGTATATTTTAGATATGAGACCCTTGTCCGTTGTATGGCTAGTGAAGATCTTTAGCACACATTTCATCTATATTTAGTATAGTTTTAAAGACCAGAGACAGAATGACAAATGTGGTTTTTTAGATCATTTATTTGTCTTCAGACCTTTTCATAAACATGCTTTCCTGAACTCTACGATGATGAAAGTGATGGATGGATGGTCCAATACTTACAAATAGTTAATTACAAGAAAAAAATGTAGGCATGTAGTAAATATGTAAGAAAGTACTTTTCTTCATGAGTATGAATGTTACTTATTAAGCTAATAATGAGGAAAATTGTTGATTTAGTAAAAACATACCTGATGGTTTCATTAAATAGTCTTGCTATTATTGCTCAAATTTCCAGTGGAAAATTTTTTGCAAAAGCATTTTCAATATGCGTTTATTTCATCTTAAAAATATGACCCGGGTGCCGGTGGCTCTTACCTGTAATCCTAGCTACTCAGGAGGCTGAGATCTGAGGTTCGCAGTTCAAAGCCAGCCCGGGCAGGAAAGTACATGCAATTCCCAATAAACTGCTAGAAACTGTAAGTGGCACTGTGACTCAAGTGGTAGAGCAG
The DNA here is from genome assembly GCF_019054845.1 of Dipodomys spectabilis. NCBI lineage: Eukaryota > Metazoa > Chordata > Mammalia > Rodentia > Heteromyidae > Dipodomys > Dipodomys spectabilis. The sequence continues at coordinate 3,792,478 of NW_024870752.1, forward strand.
TAGCCTTGAGCTGAAGAGCTAAGGGACAGCATCCGCCCAAGACCTGAGTTCAAACTCCATGACTGACCCCCCCCCCCCAAAATCTAATATACATATCTCCCTCATTTCCAATTGTAACAATATTTTAGGAATAGAAAATAGGGTTTCTATAATTACAAGGAGATTAATAATAAAGACAATTCCACAAAGAAATAAACCTCAATTATTATGCCCAGAGCATTTTATTTTTAGAGAAATGCATGCCACAATAAAGGGACTAAGTGACAATGAGTCGATAGTTTTGAGTTTTGTTTATAACTTAATTATTTTAAAGCATGGAATCTCCATGAATTCACACTCAGCCACAAACTCTGTGTCCTCATCTGTAAATCAAGATCAATATTTCTGCATGTGTATTATAAGGAGAGAGAGAGAGAGAGAGAAAGAGAGAGAGAGAGAGCCCTATTGTGAGGTTCTGTGGAAAAATACAGAAAATGTATCTGAAAACTGTTCTCCAAATATTAGATTGCTTTCCACACAGCAAGCATTCAGTAAATACGTGGTGACTGAACAAATATTTTATTATCAATTTTGCATCCAAGACAGAAGTGCTTTAATTCAATGTAGACACAGTAGACTAGTATTTGAAGGTAGCAGGACAAGTCATTTATATTTGACAGATAATCAGATTGCACTGCCCAGTTTAATTACATATCTTCATGGGGAGCTAAATTTATTATAGAAAATGAACAGCACTTGCATAGTCGTTAGTCTACTGTTGTGCACTAATTGCAAAAATGGAAAACTGAAATAAATTAAAGTCCATACAGAAAAAAGAATGGTGCAAAGTAGGATCACATTTTCACCAATAGAGTTCTGACCTTTTTATCATTCCTACTTTTATATTTAAAAGATTCCCAGCAAACATATATAAGGGGCATGACTAGCTATTCTGAGAATTGAGTGGATGACTTGTGAAATAAAATCAATGAAATACATAATTGTTAAATATTGATTGTGATAATTTCCCATCTTATCATTATGCTTATAATATTGATTATAAGCATGCATGCATAATGGAAAAAAGAATCGAGTTGCTTATTCAGCTATTGCATTTTCATTGTGATAGCTGTCCTGACAGGCTTGCCTTTTTCTATATATCCCATAGATCAATGCAACATTTTTTCTTGGATATTCACAGCCAAATTCTAAATAGTTAAGATAATTGCTATCAGTTAGTCTAAAACCTGAAATAGTCCTTCTAGAATTTCTTAATTGGAATTTTCTATTTTATCTTCAGATACTGCTCAGTCGAAATACTGAAAAAAAAATCAACTTGAAATCTAACACATCCGAAAGACCTCCTGAGATAATTCATGAGCTATGGTTTTCCAATGCTGACTTTAGGAGCAATATTTAATCAGGCATGGAACTGCTCACATGTCAACCAGACAGTTTTTTTTATATTTTTTTTAATCTGTTTCAACCGACAATTATTCTGTGGACCCTGGGATTGATGTTCTCTAAACCTTTACATTCATTAAGTGAGGAGATAAGAATATGGCAAGATGATAATTTTAAAGAAAATGTTTATGGATGATGAAGAAACTAAACTACAATGGGAGGTATGGCTTCTGAGTGTCAGAATCTAGAAAACTTATGAAGAAAGTGATGCTGACATATGAAGGGTTGGTGGAGTGTGGTAAGCAGACCTGGTGCAAGGAGAAGTCTATATGAGAGAATAGTGAGGCCAAGGTACGAAGTACAAAGGTCAGTGAAATATTTACAGTTGAGTGAGATAAGAAAAGGTGTAGTGACAGAAATATTAGAATGGGGACTATAATGATCTGCTATTAGAAGACTTATAGGAGGTATTTATACAGGAACATTTTCTTTTCAAGAGTTAAGTACTGGTGAATGCTACTTCAAATATGATGTTTACACCAGAACCTATCTACCTCATTGGAGCCGTTACTATTCTTCAACAAGGTAAAATCAGAAAATGAGAGCCAAATAAAACCTATTTTAATACTTCAAGAGAGCATTTCTATATCTATTTAGGCTAATACTTCTGAAGTCAGTTTTGCACTTTCTATGTTTTTTTTTCAAGTTTCACTTTTCTGCTAATTTATTTGATTGGCATTTCAATAAAGCATTAGCTTGGACAGATTAGAATTTGAAGCCAAAAGTTCCCCCCTTTTTAAAACCACATATTTTGTGAGAAACTGTGGCATGGTCTGGCAGCGCTGTGTGATAAATGAGGATGTGTGAAAGTGACAGGATAGAATAAGGCCAGAAAAAATGTCCCTGATTCACTGGGCTGGGTCCTTAATTATTTGCCACAAGGAGCTATTTGCGAGTTTCTGTGCCTCCCACTGCTTCCTTCAGATGTCATCCTGGTCCACTGGCATTTCTGCTGGATGTTCTTCCTGGAGGCTGTGTTCATTGACAATGTTGCCTAAGGAAACTCACAGTGAAAGTGACAATCTTAATAGCAGCACTCTGGAAATCCTCCCAACAGCAGTTCTTGCTGTGCTATTCATCTAACTGGCTTCTGTATTGCACTATCTTCCCCTCTGATTTCTGCACTGCCAGTATCTCTTGTTCTTTCCCTGACCAGATACATCTTGTTCTCTGTGCTGACTTTTCTTTCTAAAAATTACCATTAACGTGCTAACTGAATGGCAGTGGTAGAGAACATTTTTCTTCCTTGACAAGGGCCATTTAGATATTTATAACATCATTCTCCAGCCATACAAAATTAGCAACTTAAAATGACCCTTCTACATTTAGTCAAACATTTAATTAACTCACCCCTGATGCAATGACTGGATCTGCTTCTCCTTGTTGAGATGTGTGGTGTTAGCTGATATTGATGTTACAACTCACAACTGAGTTGAGAAGGGGACAGCAAAGAGTTTGCAATGGAAAGTTTTGAACCTTGAATAGGCAGCGTGTCTTGAATCTTCATTAAATGCCTCAAGTAGTTTTGCAAGTTCAACATTGTATTTAAGTGTCTTAAAATGCTTTTGCCCTATCACAGTGAGGAATAACAAAATATTCTTCTTTTGCAGTTGCCTTAAATTAGCTTCAACAACAGCAACAACAAGAAGAAAAGAAGAGCAGTAAGGAAGCGGGGAGGAAGGAAAGAAGGGAGGAAAAGAGGGAGGGAGGAAGGAAGGAGAACAAGAAATAGCTCAATGAACAGTAGTCACTACTCAAAAGAGAGGGAGTCATGGAGAACAGAAACAGTAGAAAAGAACATGGGAGGTAATTAAAAAAGAACAGAGATATAAAGAAATATTATTTGATAGTAAGCCAAACAGAAATTAGTTAGAAAATATACTTAGGAGACAAAAGATAAACATGATTAAATTAATTAATCTCTTCCAGACTTTCTTAAGATATTTATGTAAAATATTTATGTAAAAAATGCAACATTTGAGTTGATGATAAGGCAAATAGAAGCATATCAAGAAATTTGGGGCTGGGCACTGGTGGCTCACGCCTGTAATCCTAGCTACTCTGGAGCCAGAGATCTGAGGATCACAGTTCAAAGCCAGACAGGGCAGGAAAGTCTTTGAGAATCTTATCTCCAATAAAAAAAGCAATTTAGGACAATATTTATATCTTTTTTTGTTCATTGTCCATTCATTTTATGTGTGTATGCAAGAGATATAATATATAATATTTTAAAATCATTATATACTTTGAGGTAATTATTGAAAATACCATAATGCAATGGAAAAGATGACATAGATCATGCTGCATTGTCCCCATAGCCTGATTAATTGAATTAATCTCTTTATATAACATGAAATAATAAAGGAACTAAAGAATATCATCTAAATAATATTTTAACAATGATTTTAATGAAACTCAAAATATTTTCAAAAATATTCCAAAATGTATGCATAGTGCTTAATAATGTTTTCTGCGAAAACCTCTTGAATGTATTATATTTTATTTTAAATATGTGAGACAAATAAAAATAGAGATATTCTAGTTAAAAAAAAAACTTCTGTAAACCAGCTTCCCATGGGATACCCTAGTGATATTTATGTGAATAAACAAAAAAGGTTATCAAAAAATAATCAGAAAATACATTTTCCAAATGTACTGTTTGTCAATGGAGGAAAAATTGTGAAAATACTTCACAGCCTCATTTAGCTTAGCTCTCATTCAATAAAGATTTGATGAGTAAACAAATAAAATACGTGCCTATGCCTAAATGTTTCAGAGTACATACCAGGAATCGGGACCTGTTGGAGTGTGAATTAATCTAACTGAACAAATTGCATAACACACTACATGACTAACAAAAGGGAAAGCCTGAAGGACGGTTGCTTACTTAATCTTAAAATAACTTAATCATTAGAAAGTTAAGGTTTTCTTTATATTTTATTTTATGGTAGAGATGCTGTACAGCAGGGTTACAGTTACATGAGTAAGGTGAAGAGTGCATTTCTTCTTGAGTGCTGTTACCCCCTCTTTGTGGTTCTCACACTGTCCCTTCCCTCCTCATCTCTCTCACTCCCCCCCCCAACCTAGTTGTAAAGTTCATTTCCAACATAGTGTCTTGTGAGTATCATTGTTGAAATGGGTCATCCTGTGTCCCTGTTTCAGTGTTGTTATTCCCCTTCACTCCCAAATTAGATAAATGTATATACAGGAATCAGGGTACCAAAATCAAATAAAATAACAGGTGACATACCATAGGGGGAAAACATACAAAGGAAACAAAAAAAATCACATAGTACATTAAAAACAACTCCAAAAAAATCACATAGTACATTAAAAACAACATCAAAGAAAGTTTTTAATGTACTTATGTTAATATTTGGGGGTTCATTTCACTATGCGGTCATATGAACATACCTTTTGAGATTTTCTGCTTATCTGATAAAATTATCCTACACATATAATAATTATTGCAAATGAGGGAAACTATAGGACCTATATTTCTTTGAGTCTGGCTTACTTACCTTAATATAATTTTCTACAAGTCTTTCCATTTCCTTACAAATGGAGCAGTGTCATTCTTTGTGATGGAAGCATAGAATTCCATTACACACACACACACACACACACACACACACACACACACACACACAAATACATATATTACATCACATTTTCTTGATCCATTCATTTACTGAGAGGCATCTGGGCTCGTTCCATATCTTAGCTATGGTGAATAATGCTGTGATAAACATAGTTGTGCTGGTAGCTTTAGTATGGTCTTGTTTGTGATCATTTGGGCAAATGCCCAAAAGTGGGATTGCTGGGTCATAGGGGAGCTCTATGTGTAGCCTTTGAAGAACCTACATACTTCTTTCCAGAGTGGTTGAACAAGTTCACACTTCCATCAACAGTGCATTAAGGTTCCCTTTTGGCCACATCCCCTCCAGCATCTTTTGTTATTAGATTTTTGAGTATAGCCATTTTAACTAGAGTGAGGTGGAATCTCAATGTTGTTTGGATTGCATTTCTTTTATGGCAAGAGAAGTTGAGCATTTCTTTGTGTGTTTATTGGCCTTTCCTATTTCTTCTTCAGAGAAGTCTCTCTTTAAGTCTTTAGTCCACTTATTAATGGAGTGGTTGTTTCTTTGAGAATTTGTTTTTGGAGTATTTAGTTTTTTGAGTTCTAAGTATATATTAGATATAGAGCTCTTGTTTGTTGTATAGCTAGTGAAGATCTCCCAATATGTGGGCTTTCTATGTCCTTTGCCATGCAGAAGCTCTGCAATTTAATGCAATTTAATCCTATTTGTCGACCCTTAGAAAATTAAGTTTTATGTAAACTTTTTCTTGAATTTATATGTCTGTCCTAACAATTTTTCTGATATGCTCTGCTTTTTATGGTTCTGTATATTGGTCAAGCATTGTAGCTCATATTTGTAAACCAGCACTTAAACACAAATGTCTGCAAGACCCTGACTCAAGGCCAGTCAAGGTTGGTTTGCATTTGTAAAGGGACATAGACTTACACATTATCATGTTGACTTTGATTCTGTACAATTAAATCAAGACCAGAAGTCATTGGGAAGAAATCAGAAGCTTCTCAAAGAATGAGTATTTTGACACTATACAGTTTCTCTGAGAGAATTGTTATTTCTGTTACCTGTGTGGTTGGCTTTATCACTGCCTGCTATATTTGTCTAATTAATTGCTGGATAGTTTTACTGTCTGAGTCCTAAGCAGATTTTTAAAATTTTAGCCATTTCATTATCCCTACCGCTCCCACGCATAAGAGCTCACAATTTGGTCATTATGTAAAAGGCAGAGTGTATAGTCAGAAAGTTTATGAGTCTTTGCCTTTGTAACTTGTAGACTAAAGGGAACTGTAAAAGTTGTACAGTTGTTGCTTCAGTTTTCTCATATACAAAAATGGATAAGGTAATAACAGCTTCTGCATATTTGCAATACAAATTTAGTACAGAGTGTGACTTAGTAAATGTTATGCAGGTGCTATTACATTCAACTGAAGGTAAAACATTTCTTAATGTGATGCAGACAATTTTTCTGTTATGTATCAAATTAGGCATTTTCTTGTGTACCTGATCACTACAAAATGAATGAAATACACAATTATCATAATGGATATTTAGCCTGAAATGCTGTTTTACTACCTCTTCCAAATAAGTTTCACTACCAAACAATGTTGTATATAAATAGCGTGATAGAAAATCTAACCAAAATAATGTATGTTGGCCTAACAAGAATGAAAGCAGGTGCTGGAAATTTTTTCATGCATTAAACAAAAATCTTTGGTCAAAGTGTACTGTCTGAGCATACTTATAATCCTCTTTCCCTAGGAAATTGGGTTTCACAGCTAAACAATTTGTACTCAAAAGGAAAGAACTAACATCCATTTGTAACAAGCGGGCATACGTGCACATGGGCGCAAGCTTGCAAACCTGCATATGCACATGCACAGACACACGAGCATACACAAACTAGAGCTGAAAAAAGATGTTTCTTATATGAAAATGTGACACCATAATATTAGTCTTCAAATAGTTCTGTGAATTTTCTTTAATATTAAACATCCTCTCCAGCTATCATTCTATTGAATACAATGTCATTTTTCCACATTCTTATTTGAAAAGTTACAAGTATATATTTGCATAATCATTCTGTTTTTTCTATTCCAAAAGGTTTTAAACACATTAAATATTATTTAATAATTTTATGTCATTCTAATAGTCTTGTTGTGCTTTTAATTACTTACACATTTCCAACCCATCAACCCACATACAGTTTTTATTTTCATTTTGACATCTTACTTCATCAGTCGTTGGTAAATAGAAAAGTCTATAGTTACTCTCCATTATTTCTCTTTTCAAATGAGATATGTAAGTGTTTTTTCATAAAGATATAATCCCATCATTCCTTCTATTTTTATGTAATTTCCTGAGAAAAAGAGATAAAATTGTGTTGCAAGGATTCTGACAGAATATTGCAAGAGTTTTGGGTAGTGTGCACAATCATGACTGCATACAAGGCATTTTTATTGTTATGTGTAGAAATTAAAATAAGAGACCTTGCAGGTATTACATTTGCTTTCCAGATGGATTTGGATATCTTCCAATATTTGATATAAGCCAGGTATTTCTCATAAAATGGATAAAGATGATAATAGATTGGCAGTTCTTCTCCTCATTCTGTTCATTCTTTAATCATATTTGTACTTTCTCATCTCAGCTTATTTTTCCCTTTTCCAAGGAAATATTTATCAGTCATCAAATGAATGGAGAATTGCCAGTCTAATACAAATGTCACAATTTTTCATTTGGCCCTCTTATTTCATGATGCTCAGAGAAAGTTAGTAAGAAAGATCTATGGTTGTGAAACTGTGTAATGCATTCCAAGATTTTAAAAGAGTTATTTTCATGACTCTTGACACATCGTTCCAGAAATCTTCTTGAAAGCATTATCAACATCTCTGGTCATAATTTTCTACTGACTTATTTTCTAAAATTTCTCCTTACTAAAGGACAGGTTTAACCTCTTTATTTTGGAAAAAAAAAGTGACAAAGGAATAAAAATTAGTTTAGCAGGGACAGAAGTGCTACTTTCTGAGTTTCTTTCCTGAAGACTGGATGACTTATCCTTGATGACTCCTGTGATTACAGAAAATAAATGAGCACTGGGAACAGGGCACTCAATACTCCATTTTCCTGTCATTATGCCATGCTAAGCTTAACATTTCTAATTATATATATCCATAACTTTTATTCTAGTATTATGTCCTTTAATGCTAGAGTCCAGCTTTGCAATTTTATCTATTGACACAAATAGTTTCCCTAATTTGATTATTAATTGAATTAATTGAAAATTCATTGAACTGCAGCCCAATAAAGGGTTCCATTCATCCAGAATTGTTTTGTATGAAACAAATGTTTCAAATAAACTCTGATTATTTTAACTATTAATATTTTTAGACCCATATTATCCCCATATTATTACTTTTTTTTATTTTAATTTTAATTTTTTGTGAACATACTGTACAGAGAGGTTACAATTACATGGGCAAGATAATGAGTACATTTCTTATCAAGCATTGCAGCTTGATACCACCTGTATCCTTAAACGACTTGTTTTTCCCCATCTCCTCCACAAATTATACCGACATCAAATATAGTGAAAGCAGGGGTTATACTGTGGGGGAGGGACATACAAAGCAACAAAGAAATCATCTTATAAATGCGTTAGAAACAAATGCATGAAAGAAAAAAACATTAAAATACATATCTAAGGGTTCATTTTCCTCACATCACATTATCTGACCTTTTCTGCTTGACTCATACATATACTAGATATTGCAAATAAGGGAAACCATGAGACCTATGTTTCTTTGGGCTTGGCTTACTTCACTTAATATAATTTTTTTTCAAGTCTTTCCATTTCCTAACAAATGGGGCAATGTCATTCTTTCTGATGGAGGCATAGAATTCCATTGTGTATATATACCACATTTTCTGGATCCATTCATCTACTGAGGGACAGATGGGTTGGTTCCATATCTTAGCTATGGTAAATAATGCTGCAATAAGCATAGTTGTGCTGGTAGCTTTAGTGTAGTCTTGTTTGTAAACATTTGGGTAAATGCCCAAAAGTGATATTGCTGGGTCATAGGGGAGCTCTATGTGAAGTCTTTTGAGGAACCTCCATACTGCTTTCCAAAGTGGTTGAACAAGTTTACACTCCCACCAACAATGAAGTAAGGTTCCCTTCTGTCCACATCCCCTCTAGCATCTGTTGTTGTTAGAGTTCTTGATTTTTGCCATTGTAACTGGAGTGAGGTGGTATCTCAATGTTGTTTTGATTTGCATTTCTTTTATGGCTAGGGAGGTTGAGCATTTCTTCATGTGTCTATTGGCCATCCTTCTTTCTTCTTCAGAGAAGTTTCTCTTTAAGTCTTTAGCCCACTTATTTATTGGGCAGTTGTTTCTTTGAGGATTTGTTGTTGGGGGATTTAATTTTTTGAGTTCCAAGTATATTTTAGATATGAGACTCTTGTCTGTTGTATGGCTAGTGAAGATCTTCTCCCAATCCGTGGGCTTTCTATTGATCTTGCTAATATGTCCTTTGCCATGCAGAAGCTCTGCAACTTCATGCAATCCCATTTGTCCAACCTTTCTTTGATTTGTTGTGTTTCTGGGTCTCTATTCAGAAAATTTCGGCCTGAGCCAAGGAGACGTAAGGTTTCTCCTATTCCATCCTGTAGTGTTTTCAGAGTGTCTGCTTTGACTCTGAGGTCTTTGATCCATTTGGAGTTGATTCTGGTGCAGGGTGATATATAAGGATCTAGCTTTAGTTTTCTACAAGTAGTTAACTAATTTTGCCAGCACCATTTACTGAAGAGGCTGTCTTTCTTCCATTCTATTGTTTTAGCTCCTCTATCGAAGATTAGATGGCTATAGGTCTGTAGGTTCATTTCTGGGTTTTCAATTCTATTCCATTGGTCCTGAGGTCTGTTCTTATGCCAGTACATTATTACTTTTTAATAGAAAACTATATTTACTCAGTTTCATGTCCAATATTGTAACCTATCAAGATCCAATTTTAACATTACAAACTCTCATCTTTTGGAATGGATAACAAAAATCACTGGAAATGGATGAAGATTAATATGTCTCTACTTTATAATTAGGATTGAATGGAAATAATCAAATTCTCTCACATATACAAATAGCATGTAATAGTCTTTATTAAAAGACATAAAATATTTTATAAGACTTTTGCTCTAAATGGAAGAAAATTTCAGGGTTTTAGTATTTTGAGCACCATTTTATCAAAATTATTGAGAGAAATATGTCTGACCATATCGTGGATGATTCTGTGGTATTGAATAAAGGTAATTGCAAAGCTAAAATTGTCTTTCAATGAGTATTTTCAGGACATTTTTTATATCAAAATTTAGCATTTTTCCTGCTGGCCTTATTCACAAAAAAGTAGGATTGTTTGTTGATAATTACCTAAGTCATCATCTAAATAGAATCTACAACAATTCAATTTAAGATGCAGTTTCTAAAACTTATTTGGCTCCTTTTTGAACAATAAATTAATTTTACTGATTGACATTGAAGATGGAAAATGATTGGCCTTTGAAAAAGCATGGTTTAAATAAATCCATAGTTTTATATTGCATTATTAACGTGTATTCATTTTAAATTAACTCACACATTTCATAACATGAGATATACCATCTTGTTTTTGAAGAAACTTTTGTAGCCAAATGACAATAAAATAAAAGAGCAGTTATTACTCCATTAAAAATCCATTTATACTTTAGGGGTTAATATGTGGTTATATTGGTAGGAAAGTAATTTTAAATCTAGTACAACTTTCTACACTTAGATTTTCCATAGGGCTGATGATTCATTATTGAACGGCAATAACACAACTGAATAAGGAAAGAGGAATAAACGGTCAGCTATCAAGTAATTGTAAAAAACTCTTTTAAAGGCTCACCACTTTTACTACTTAGAAATTGAGATTGCTTAGACATTAAGTATGGGGCAATCTAGAGATGGAAATCCTAAGCAAGGGTGCTTGATTGGAAGCTTCATCTGTTTATGTAGCTGAATTGAATTCTAAGCAAACTACTTAGGATAGGATATATAACTGAAATCCACAGAAATAGGCATTTTCTGATGATCAAGAATCACATAAATGTAAATGTTACATTGTATCTATTTGAATCATCTCTCTTTTGTCTTGATGATTACACTAAATACCTATATCTCATCCTATACAAAAATAATTTTAAAAATAACTCCTGACACTTTGAAAGAAAACACAGAGATGAGCAAAAATTCTTGAATCCGATTCTGAAAGTATAGGAAACAAAATCAAATATTTAGAATTTTATCAAATTGGAAATTTGGGGAACATAAAATAAATCAACTATGTAACTAAACAACTTTCACAGTGGGAAATATATTTGCTCATGTGCTGGTGAGGATAAAGTGACTCACTGACAAGAGATGATTCTTCAGTAGTATTGTTGCAAGTATAAATTCCTACAGTCATTAAGGTGGATGGTCAAAAACAAACAATTGCAGTATGATGCATACAGACTTGATCCATACCCAAAAGAAAGATAGTCATTCTGGGAAAATAGTCTCTAGTTTTCTTACTTGTTGCTGCCTCAGTAACATGAGCCGATAAATGGAATGACAATTGTTTATAATAAAAGAATGAAATCCTATAATTCATGAACATATGAATGGAACTGCAGAGTGTTTTCTGAAATAAATCCAGACACAGAAAGCAAAACATCATTTCATTTCACTAATATGTGGACTACATAAAACTGGGTAGAACTTGAGTGTAGAATTGTATTTACCAGAAAACAGAGCAAGTAGGGGCCAGGATTGATGGACTATGCTAATCCACGGATAATGAGCTATATTTAGCTAGGAGCAAAGAGTTCTGGTATGCTATTGCACAGTAGGGGAAATATAGTTTATGATGATAGATGGTTTATTTTGAAAAAGCAGAAGAAAAGATTTTGTAGGTTTCCACTGTGATGAAATATTGGCAGAGAAACATGTTTAGACTTATCTAAACATTACAAAATATATACTTGCATTGAAACGTCACAATTTACCTCAAGAATATACAGAGAGAGTGACATATAGATATAGATATAGATACATATATATATATATATATATGAACATATAAATTCATGATAGTTTTTTTTCCAGTTTTCTAGTGGTTTATTGCAGATAAGAGTCTCACGGAGTTTCCTGCCTGGGCTGGCTTTGAATCATGATCCTCAGATCTCAGCCTCCTGAGTAGCTAGGGTTACAGGCCTGAGCCACTGGCACCTGGCCATGATAGTTTTAATATTTCACCAAAATACATTTGATTTATAGAAGTACTCAGTATAGAGGTTTAAAGTGTTTTATTTTATTTTATTTTTACTGGAATATGAGTAATTATGAAGAAATGAATGTAGATCAGTGGTGGTAAAGTTTAGAATGGTTCAAAAAACAAGATAGATAATTAAAAAGAATCAATGAAAGTTCAACAGAGTGTTTTTGGAACATTTGGGAGAATTTCAATGACTTTGATCCAATTTACATTCTAAAACTAAACTGCAAAGGTGCACATGGTCAACAGGTAATCACAGAGAAATTAGCAAACTATTGAAAGTTACACTTCTAGCATGAAGTGCTAATATTTAGGGCATTAACTGAATAGACTGAAAGCTGTCAGATTTAGGATTTATTTGTAAGTGGATGTTACTAGAAAAGTAGATTTTAAGATGAAGATAAAAAAAAATAAAGTTAATTCCAAGTTTTATTCCGAACAATTAGAAGTCATTAACACCAACTGAGAGAAGAACATTTAATGTTATAAAATACCTTTCCTTTCTGTTTTCCTTTTTCTTTTCTTTCCTTACTTTCCTTCCTTCCTTCCTTCCTTTCCTTCCCTTCCTTTTCCTTTCTTTCTCTTTTATCCCTCCCTCCCTTCCTTCCTTTTTTCTTTCTTCTTTCCTTCTTTTCATCCTTCCTTCCTTCCTTCTTTCCTTCTCTTTCTTCACTCCTCCCTTTATTTGCTTGAAAGTAAGAGTGATAAGTGATAAATTTTATATAGTAGAAGAGTTAATTTGGCTATTATATCTACAACTTTGAACACAGGTTTGTAATAAAGATGGATATTTTAGAGTCAATACATTAAATGAATTACATCACTTATGACAATCTTCAGGACCATAAGATTATATGATATTAGAAAGATAGTCATTATAGATAGATTAAAAACTGGAATTCCTTAATGGGACTGATCGTGAAACACAAGCAGTAGATACATATGAAACAAAAATCATGGCACAGTATAAGAACGATGATTTCCCTGAAACACTGACATACTTTGGGTAAGGACCAAGAAAAGGACCACTCAGAGCGTAATAAAAGATTGACAGGGAAGTTTATTGGGATACCCTCCCTGTTCCGGATCAGAGAGCTAGCCCTTAGTGTCTTTGTAGCAGAGCTTTTATAGGCAGGTTAAAAGCAGTGCTTGCAGGGAGTGGGGACTTGTAGCATGTTTTGCCAGTTTGAGCAGTCTTAGGCCAGTGCACTGGAAGAATGGTTAACTCAGATGGTGTTTTTGGTAGGGACATGGTCTTTGTCTGCAGCAGCCTGTTTTCCTTTCGCAGCCTTACACTGCCTATTTCCTCCAGTAACCTGACACTTTTGTCAGTGAGAACAGAGTTAACAGAACACTGGACACTGGATATTGGCTTTAGGAACACAGAGTTCATTAGTGACTATGAAAATGTAATTTTAGCCAAGCGATGAGAGGGGAAAAGTTCATGGAATAGGATCAAGAGATGAACTGAGGGCCTCAAATGGAATTTGTAAATGCAAATGCATATTTTAAACTATTGACCCAGGACAAAACTAAAGAGTAATATGTTTTGAGGAACCAGTTATGATTTGTTTTAATGAGATAAATATATTAATTTATGTGATAACAATGACTTCATCTAGAAATAAAAATCAAACAATAATATAGGGGAAAAAAAGCGGAGGAATTTTGGCAGCTTTGTTCTTGAGTAAATGGAAGCTATGGTCAAAGTTAAAATTTTAAGTGTGAGTTTCCATGGAAATATTAAGAATTAATATATAGCAAAGGGTCAATAGATAAACATGGGAGAGAGGTCGTGGTTGGAAATTGTTGGAGGAACCAGTAGAAATGTCATTCTAATAACTTAAAGTCAGGATGTGGTAGGATGTGTTGCAGAAAGCAAAACTGTTTATCATGTAGATGACAATGGTGACATCTCCTGCCCTAACGTATTCAAAGTTAGCATAAGTACTTAAGCTTTATGGTCAGGAACTGAACTTGCAAAGACTTCTTTCTTTCCCCACAGGAATGAAAAACTACAAGGGGGAAAAAAAAGACAGAAAGTCTGGTTGAAACAGTTGTGGCATTGTCAAGTGAGTGTGACAAGCAGGGATTTGGGGGTATAAGAATGGGAGACTTTTAATGCATGGAAATCAAATGGGTGAGAATAGGAAAAAAGACATTAATGTGTTGAGTGACAGCAAAAGAGTTGATAAAATCTCAGAGATGCCATAGTAAGAGAGAAGCACTCTGAAAACTAAAGGGGAGTGATTAGAAAGGTTTGGATAGAATAAACATAGAAGAGGGATGGATGTTTTTGAAGGACAGAAAAATCAAATGCAGAATGGGAAGATGGAGCTGGAGGGAAGTATCATCTACCTGTACAGAAATCACTAAGATTATAGGGAGGAAAATATAAGAATGATTCAAAAGCCAACCATAGAACAGCAACTACCAGTAGTCTAATCATTAAATTTTTAATTATCAAGTTGGCTTAAAAGCAAGCTCTACCCATTATGCAGTGTTCCTGAAGGAACATAGAATTACAGAAGGAAATATCAATAGCAGCTTTGTTCAGAGGAGCTTATCTTACATTTTTTAAAAATGTAATTATATTCTAGCAACATTTTTTTTAACGTACCTCTAATGTTATTTTCAAATAAGCTTTCCTGAATCTCTAGCCTCTTTATAGTTCAAATAGTTTCCACATCATTTAATAGCTAGCTATGAATGACTCCATTTTTCTAACCTATGTAGTTACAAACTGAGACTGTTAATGCATTGCTGTAGTCAGGTACTCGGTTTCCTGCTTCCTTGGCTGCTAGATGCTCACCTCACCTCTTTGATGCTGGTTAGCAAGAAAGCAAGCTAAAATGGAAAACACACAGAGTTCAAATTCACACTCTTTTCTTGTGTCCTGGCACCCTCCTTACCATTTAAAGTAATTCAATCTCAGGCTACATAATGAAAGTACAATTCTTTTCAACTCAAGCTGTGTAAGACCAGAAAGAAGTTACATATAATTAAAAGAAAAAGAATATTTAGAGTTCAGAAAGAAATACAAAAGTGACTGCTATCTTAGAGGGCAAATAAGAAACTCACAACTTGTCACAGAGTATTCTCTTTCAATCCAAAAACATAAGGCCTGGCACAGATATGGTGTCTCCATTGGACATAAGGTTTCCTTCCAGAAGAATGAACAAAATATTACAGATATAAAATATGTGGCTGACAAGCTTCCCAATAGAGCATAACTATACACTGCCAAGTATTTCACGCAAGACCCCATACTAAAGTCACGGACTCCATTTGCTGAAGACTGAAAAGCATTTTTAGACAACTTCCTAAATATATAGAGATGTGTGCTTTTTTTCCTATTGCTTTTTGTTTTGTTTTGTTTTGATTTTTGGAGCAGAATCTCACTATGTAATCTAAGGATGGTTTCAAATCACGTTACCTCTCAGTTTCCTTTGTGCTGAGAATACAGGCTTCAGTCATCATGTAAGATCTGATTTAATGTATGATGTGGCTAATATCTCAGAAAGGAATGTTTCCAATTACCTGGCTTGGTTATTTTGTGTACTACAATACATGTAAGATTCTCAAATTTATAAAAAAAAATTTTCCAAACCTCAAATAAATAAAATAGACTTTAAATTATTTTTTCCTCTTATTTCTCAATTTTGCATGATTTAAGGCTGTGGTTCTACATTTGTCTCAGTGCTTTGCTTTCGAAAGGTGCCTTTTATCTGTCATTACTATTTAAATTTACTAGTCAAACTAAATCTAAGCCTTTTTAAAATGACTTCTGTATCTGTACTTTCAGAAATTTCTCTGACAATAACACCACAGGTGGTCTTACATTTGCTGATTTGTTTTCCTTTTCTTAGCAAATTACTTAAAATAACAAAGCTCAATTCCATAGATTCTGATGGAGAAGACTCAAAACAAAGAGATTTTTTTTAAGTTTCTTTCATTTTTGGTTTTCCTCAATCTTTTAGGGACACAATCACATAAATGAAGTACTCAAGGTAAATATCCTCTTTATGGATCTGGCAGAGAAGATTCAATAGTGCTTTGTGTAAGAGCAGAAAGTGGTTAAAATTACCAAGATCTTACCAAGTTCATGTTTACTCTATACACACACTTCCATTCCTGTGCAGTGGATATGAATCTGGCTTGTTGTTTGACCCACTTCTTTCAATCCCATAAAAAAAAAAAACAGCCCAAAAATGGATTCATACTTCACTTTCTTATTGCTCAGGTGACCATGCCCATTTACCAAACCAAATTTATCATCCCATATAGCTGGAAGGCAATAAACTAACTAGTTATCTTTCAATACATCTGGCCATAAAAATATCCCTTTGAAATCCTATTGGTAGCAAATCCCTACAAAATGCCATAAGAATGGAAATGTCTATCTCTGCATTTGTAGATAAGCTAATTTTCTCAGCTTAGTAGGTAGCAGAGGAGCTGTTCATTCTTAGTGTTGGGATTTTTTTTTAATGAGACAAATAAAATAACAAAATGTTTCCTTTTGTGCTAACAAAATTATATAGTATTAAAATACAAACTATCAAAATTTACAGAGTATTTTCATTATACATAAGTATATTATTTTTACAGAATGAAACTGATATTACAAAGAGATGAAATTATTAGATTGGCATTATTTTAATTCTAAGCAAAGCAAAACTTTAATATTGCTGATAATTAAGGTGCTGAAATATTAAAAATTTCCAGTGATATTTGGAGGATCTTAGTTGTTGTATTATATCATCCTCACCCCTACTGATAAGTACATATTATCTAAGTGATACTTTCTGCATGGTAATTCTGGTCTTTTTGATAGATTTGGACTAAAAGCACCTGATTTTCCCCACACACAGTAGTAAGACATAAGCAGTGAGTTATCTTAGGAGCAAAACAAATCCTAACTGATGTTTTACCCCCATGGTATTTTATCTATTCATAATGCTACCTTGCTGTTGCTGATTTTGCATTGAGACCTATCACTTGTGCCAACAGTTTTTGGATGGGTTTTAAACTAGATGTACCTAGTGTATGTCATCATACACATGGGGATATATCTTTTACACATGGAGATGTATAGTTCTGTGAAATATCAATTTTTACTTCAATTATTAAATGATGACATTCTTTTTTTTAAACCAATACTAAAGAACATTGTGACAACATTTTTTTTCTCATAGCAACTTTATTTTGTTAAATAGTGTGAATGTACTTTCTGAAGTGTTGGACCTAGTTTTTTTCCAAGTCATAATTCCATTGAGATTTTGAATTGCCTTATACTACCAATTAAAAATTGCCTTGAATTTCTGATTAGTGAATAGCAAATTTACTCTTCTTAAACATATTACCATCATTACTATTCACCTTCGTAGTTTGAACTCATTTTATTAATGTCACTGTGAAAAAAATATTTTCTTCTTTGCTTTGGTTTTATTTTTTTTTTTCATGACGATGCTTGTGTGGGTGTCTGTGTGGGGGAGTGTGTGTATGTTTGTGTCCTTAGCTTTTCTACTGAGTTAGACATTTATATTCTCCTTGTATTCTCTTAAGTAGTTGTTTCTAAATATTTAAACATGCATATTTGCCTCAACAAGAATCCACAGCATTAATATTTTATGCCCTTCCCTATCAAAATCTGTCAGAAATTTTAACCTGATACTGTTGTCCATTATTTATTTTCCTTTTTACACCTCTGTTCAAAAGTAACACTGCTATGTATGTAGCAGTGTATTTATATACAACCATATGCTTGCTCAGGCTTTAGTGAGTAATTTTATTTATGCAACTACTCTGAGTTTGGATACCAAGTCTCCTTTTCTCCGGTTTATATTTAATCGCATCCCAGTAAAACACTCCCTAAATAGTAAAGACTTGTCTGAATTTTTGTAAAAGGCCTGCATTTTTTTAAGCATCAGTGTAATTCAGCTGAGTGATAACTTCCAGTTTTAGATAACACCTAAGCAGTTTTATAGGTAAACATCATTCACTATATGCAAATAATGAGAGATTTCATTATAACTGTGGTTAGTATCATATCTTTTTTCTCTGATACATAGCAGTATTTTGTCTCTAGTGCTATATTCTTCTGACAGCTACTAAAATATATGATCATTTTGTTAATAAAAGACATTTTAATAACCTTGTATACAGAAACAAAGATGATTTTCTCATCTATTTCTTTCCCAACTCAATTTTCCCAACTGAATTTGTAATTCCTAAAATCTCTTTCACAATGAAGCTCTCTCTCTCTCTCATCTATCTATATATATCTATCTATCTACCTACCTACCTATCTAATTAATTTATTCTTGCGTATCCTGGATCTTGAACTCAGGGACTGGTGCTCAAGGATAGCATTCTACAACTTGAGCCCACACCACTTCTGCCTTTTTTTCTTGTTAATTCAAGGTAAGAGTTTTACAGACTTTTCTTGTTGGCTCCTAATCATAATCCTCAGATCTCAGCCGCTTAGTTAAATTTACAAGTATAAGACCCTGGATTCTGGCTTTATTATTACTTATCTAATTTTCATTTCTCTTTTTCTAATGTTTCTTTTTCTCCTATGTGTTTAATTTTTAGTTTGCATCATTAATAAGCATATTTGCATCCACTTATATTTATATTTGAAGGGACCTGAAACTTCAGTTCTTATTTCTGTTTACTCTTATTAATATGGCTGATTCTTTTGTGATATAATTGTGGTTATTTTGATTTTATTTTCACCTGATTTCCTTTCCCTATATGAAGGATAACCAGAGAGAATGGATAGGCTTTCCTTAGAAGACCACACTGTTCCTATCAGCAACTGGCTTTTCAGGAGAGTAACACCGAATGCTGTGTTTCAATTTTGATGAACTCTCAAGAGCACTCCCAACCTCTCTTTACCTGCATTATGGTTCAATTTCTTTCTGTTTTCAGCATTGCTTCCCTCCACTTCTGAGAGATTGTTAAAAGCACTTCCTAACAAAGTCCCAATGAACACTTTCCAAAATTTAAGTCAATGATTCTCCGACTTACATACCTGGTGTAATCCAGGAAATTAGTTTGAAGGTGTGTGTTATAAATTGGGATTTTAGAACTAGATTACTCAGGGTTAGACTCTAATGAGAATTCTGTCACTCGAGATAATGTGGAGTATGATCAATCTCTATAGACTATATCTAAATATTTTCAAAAGTAATTAAGTGACATAAGGTAATCCTAAAGTATATAAACATATAAAGTACATAAACATAATAGATGTAATAATTCAGGTGTCTGGTAATTTGGGGAAAGAAGTAAAGTTAAGTGGATGCTAAATCCAAATGTTAGGTGATACGACAAAACTAACAGGACTTAAGAAACAAAGAACTCCCGCTCATCTGGTTGAACCACTACTAAATATCCCCATGCTGCTGATCACAAATATGGTATATAACATGTGAACACTGTTATATATTACAGACTGTGATAGACAATTTGCTCCAGGAAAGTTAGAATGAACTTGTGACTTTGAAATTATGTAATCACTTAATCACAATCAAAAAAAAAAAAGAAAGAAGTAAAGTTATATTTTTTTATAATCACATGATTTTTACCAAGTAGAATTAAATAATGGAGAGTACTAAAAGTTGAAGGCAATACTCAAAAAAATAAGAACAAGTTTTTAAAGAAATCTCAAGTCCTATGTTTACAACTATAAAAAGTCTTGTCTTTTCAGTTTTTGTTCACAGCAATGAGGAATTCGACCTTGTTCAGATCATACAGTGTTGAATTGAGAAGTCGTGAGTATTTATTTTGTGAATCTTCATGGCAGACTTGAGGGAAATGGGATGTGAGTTTTAAGACAGAGGTACATTATTTTCAAGAACTGAAAAACTTCAAATATCCTCAGTTTGGGGGGGGGGGTGTTCCAGGAAGATGGCAGAGGAGAAGCTGGAGTCTAAACAAGCTCTCGCATAGAAAGCAGTTTTAGAGTTCCAGTGAACTGTCCTAAGCCAGAGAATCACACCAAGTGTGCCATCACAGGACAGAGAGTCAGGCCAGAGAGGGAAAATCCAGGCAAGGAGACACATCTGAGCTCTTGCAAGCAGCTGCCGTGGAGGTGGCAGCTGCCGTAGCCATACCTGAGCCACAGAGAGTCCGGGACAAAGGAGCCAGACGATGCAGTGGGCCAGCAGATTCTACTCAACACCAGCAAGAACCAACAAGGAGCGGACACCTTCATCCTGCAGTTTGCAGACCAGAGACAACCCAGGAACCAAGACTCTGCGTGAGTAGAAGCCCGACGTCCTCACTCCTTCTCAGGGAGCAGAGGAGGGAAGGCCACCCCTCCCCCCACCCAGTACCGGAGATCTCCATCTTGGATACTGACAAAGCTCGGGGGAGCTGCTAGGTCCAACTCAGCCTTGGAAGAAATCTAGAGTCATTTAGCAGGTCACAAGAACCTAACATAACCTGCCAGACTCAGCTCCACCCAGGAAAAAGTCACCCAGCTCAGGCGCCAGACCTAGGAGTGGTTTTCTTCACTGGGTAATCAGAGCCAGAGGCTGCCCCTCCCTCTAGCAGCCTCTACAATCAATTGAAATTCAGTAAACAGAAACCCTGAGAATGGCTCCAGGTTGGGCTCTGTGAGTTTTTCACAAACTAGCCCCGGGAAAAGCTAATGTTTGTTGAAAGGCCTCAACTCTATCCAGAACCTAGCCTCATCACTGCATCCCCCTCTTTTGTGATTCTCAAAGCAGATCTGCCTCCCATTGAACTAGCCTGGGAGGAGGATCGCAAAATCCTGGGTAAAGCAGAGCATTTTTCTGCCTGTTTTGAACAAACTGACTTAAGAAACCAACCAAGCCACAGGACCACAAGCAGACCAAAGACTCCAACAAGAGGCTGGTTATGGACACAAGGGAGATACAGCATTTTTCCCACCCCTCCCAAAATAATCAAAGAACTCTTCTTCTTCTTCCTTCTTCTTCTTCTTCTTCTTCTTCTTCTTCTTCTTCTTCTTCTTCTTCTTCTTCTTCTTCTTCTCCTTCTCCTTCTCCTTCTCCTCCTTCTCCTTCTCCTTCTCCTTCTCCTTCTCCTTCTCCTTCTCCTTCTCCTTCTCCTTCTCCTTCTCCTTCTCCTTCTTCTTCTTCTTCTTCTTCTTCTTCTTCTTCTTCTTCCTCTTCCTCTTCCTCTTCCTCTTCCTCTTCTTTTGGTACCTTATATAAAAATTTTTTTTCTTTTCTAAAACTTTTTTAAATCTTTAATTTTTGCCTTTTTTGAAAAAAAAATTGTTTGCCAGTAACTTTTTATACTCTTATAATTTTTATTTTAGGGATACGTGAGTGTGCGTTTTTCTTTCTTTTTTTGTTTTCTTTTTCTTTTTTTCTTTTTTAATTATCTTTTTGTTTTTTGTTTATCTCTACTGAACTTCTGATCTTTTTTTCTTCCTTTCTTATCCTTTTCACCTTTTCCTCTCTTTTTTTCTTCTTTATGTGACTTAAATCTTGTCCTGCACATCCACAGATAAACCCGTAGTTGAATATTAAACCCTATCCCCCATTGTGTATACACTTAATCCACAAATTTATTACTCAATTCAAAACCCCAACACTTAAATTCTTTAATTGCAGTACTACCTCTTTATACCTATATCATATTTTAAGCATTTTTATTATTAAGTTTTTCACATCTCCTTTATATCCCTCCCCTTCTCTCAATATATACACATTCTTCTCTAAATAGATTGTTTTCGATTCTGCAAAATATTATTAATTTTTACTTTTCTATTTTTTCTGGTCTCTTTTCTTTTCCCTTTCCCTTTCTTCTTTTTTTTTCTCTCTTTATTTTCATCCTACCCAACCTATTATACCCTGCTTTGAGATTAGGACTTAGTTAACTCTCCCTGTGCCTCCCCACATCAATCTATTCCTATTTTTTACCCACATCTCTCCCTAACCCTAATAATTTCTGGTTTTCCAAATTCTTCTTTGCGGTTCATAGCCCATTAACATATAGTTGTTTGATGTTGAATAGATGTATCTGTTGAAATAGATTGTATCTGTAGACTATTGACTGTGCAAATTCAGACTTTGGTTGATGCTTGCCTTAAGATAGTGTTCTAGTACAAAACTGGTGCTATTTTCATCTCAAATGGGCAGAGTAAGCCGGAAAAACACAAGAAAAATGACAAATCCGGGTATCTCAATTCCCAATCTTGATAATCAGGGACAGAACAGATAATGAATAATCCAGAGGAGAGTTCCCAAATAGCTCTACAAACACTGCTGGCAAACATGATAAATGAAAAGATTGAAAACCTACAAAGGACTCTGTATGAGCGTGATAGGGAGAGAGAGGAGGCAATCCTAAAGTTTATACAGGAATATCATAAGCGTGAGGAAGCTACTCAAAAACTGATACAGGATTTGCGTGAGTAGCTTGAGAATACTCAAACAGAAAGGCAGGAATGGCATGAGCAGGCTGAGAACACTCAAAGAGAACTACAGGAATCCCACGAATGGAAGGAAGCTAATCAAAGAGTAATACAGGAATTGAGAGAGCAGGAAGAGAATACACAAAGATCACTAAAGGCATTCATGAAATCCATTAACAAAGAGCTGAAGGAAGTCAGGGAGACCACAAAGGGAATGCTGAATGGAACCCAACAGAAAGAATGGGAGTCCAAGGAAACCATAATAAATCAATCAAGTGATTTGAGAATAAACACTGAACACCAAATTAAGGAAGTAAAGAAGTTCATACAAGATCTAAAACAGAGCTTCAACAAAGAATTTGAAGACATCAAACCTGACCAATTAGAAGGAAAAGAGATAAAAAACAAAGTAGAAAGTCTTGACAGCAGGTTAGACCATGCAGAAGATTGAATCTCAGGGACTGAAGACAGCCTAGATATTATAGAGAAAGAACATACAACCATCCAAAACAAGTCCAAGAAATATGATAGATCTATCCAACACTTGGAAGACACCATCAGAAGGCCTATTCTAAGGATAATAGGTGTAGAGGAGCACCTAGAAACAGAAGTTAATGGTCTAGGAAATTTGTTTAACAGGATCCTAGCAGAGAACTTCCCAAACATACAAAAAGATAGGCCTATTCAGATACAAGAAGCTTTTAGAACCCCAAATAGTCCAGACCAGTATAGGACATCCCACAGTCACATTATAATCCACACAGGATCAACTCAGACCAAGGAAAAGATCCTTAAAGCTATCAAGGAAAAAAGATTAATCACCTATAAAGGGAAACCAATTAGAATCACCTCAGATTTCTCAGCAGAGACAATCAAAGCAAGAAGAGCCTGGAATGATGTATGCCATGCCCTAAAAACAAACAACTATCAACCAAGAATACTGTACCCAGCTAAACTCTCCTTCATAACTGAAGGCCAAATAAAAACCTCCATAGCAAAGAAAAATTGAAACACTACATCTCCACCAAACCAGCCCTACAAAAGATTCTTAAAGATGTCCTACACATAGAAAACCAACAAGACCACAATAAAGGCCAAGAAACTGCACCCAAACTGAGAATCCAAGAATCATAGGAAGAACCCAGTTTTTGCAGCCCCCAAGAAGGTGGATGACATGGCAGGAACTCCCAAATACCTCTCAGTCCTATCTCTTAATGTTAATGGACTTAACTCTCCAATTAAGCGATATAGACTGTCTAGTTGGATTAAAAAACAAGACCCTTCTATCTGCTGCCTGCAGGAGTCACACCTTGCCCGTAAAAACAAACACATTTTCAATGTTAAAGGCTGGAACAAAATCTACCAAGCAAACGGCCCCCATAAACAGGCGGGAGTTGCAATCCTAATATCAGATAAAATAGACTTCAAATTAAAATTTGTGAGAAGAGATAAAGAAGGTCACTACATACTAATTAAAGGATCTCTCCTTCAGGAGGATGTTACAATTCTAAATATGTATTGGCCAAAAAATGGAACACCCAAATTTATCCAAGAAACACTACTTTCCCTCAAATACCATGTAGATCCAAAGACATTCATTGTTGGGGATTTTAACACACCACTCTCCCCACTAGATAGATCAACTCGGCAAAAACTCAACAGAGAAACTGCAGATCTAAACAGCTGCATAGATCAACTAGATTTAACAGACATCTACTGAACATTTCACCCAGCAGCATCAGAATACACGTTTTTCTCAGCAGCACATGGAACATTTTCCGAAATAGACCACATTTTAGGCCACAAAGCAAACTTGTCTAAATTCAGAAACATTGAAGTTATACCTTGCATTCTCTCTGACCACAAGGGAATAAAATTAGAACTCAACACCAAAAGCCACCAAAGAAAGTCTGGTATCACATGGAGGCTGAACAACACACTGCTGAATCATGAGTGGGTCATGGAAGAGATTAGAAAGGAAATTCAAATGTTCATGCTATTCAACAAAAATAAACACACAAATTACAGCTCCTCTGGGACACAGCAAAGGCAGTACTCAGAGGCAAGTTTATAGCTCTGAGCTCCTACATCAACAAATTGGAGAGATCTGAAACCAACAATTTAATGACACACCTAAACCTCCTTGAAAAAAAGCAGCAAGATAAACCCCAAACCAGTACATGGAAAGGAATAATTAAAATTAAATCAGAATTAAATGAATTAGAATCCAAAAAAACTATAGAAAGAATCAACAAAACAAAGAGTTGGTTCTTCGAAATAATTAACAAAATTGACAGACCCTTAGCATTTCTTATCAGAAAAAGAAGAGAACACACCCAAATAAATAAACTCAGAGATGAAAATGGAAACATCACCACGGAAACAAGCAAGATTCAGAACATTATAAGGGAATATTTCTCAAAACATTATGCTAATAAGTTTGAGAACTTGATAGAAATGGACCTTTTCCTAGCAAATATTGACATGCCAAAACTAAACCTAGAGAAGTTAAACCATCTTAACAGGCCCATATCAAGCATTGAAATAGAAACAGCAATAAGAGACCTCCCAGCTAAGAAAAGTCCAGGACCAGATGGTTTTACAGCGGAATTTTACAAGGCCTTCAAAGCAGAGCTCACACCAATACTCCTCCAAATCTTTAATGAAATTGAAAGAGAAAGTTCACTACCGAACACATTCTATGAAGCCATCATAACCTTCATCCCCAAACCAGGCAGGGACTCATCAAAGAAAGAGAACTATAGACCCATTTCTTTGATGAACATTGATGCAAAACTTCTCAACAAAATTTTGGCCAACCGACTTCAACAATTCATCCAAAAAACCATACATAACGATCAAACAGGATTCATTTCAGGGATGCAAAGCTGGTTCAATATACGCAAATCAATTAATATTATTCATCACATCAACAAGAGCAAGAATAGGAACCACATGGTTATCTCAATAGATGCAGAAAAAGCATTCAACAAGATCCAACATCCCTTTATGATGAAGGTTTTGGAAAAATTGGGAATCCATGGAACATTCCTCAATACAATAAAGGCTGTATATGACAAACCTACAGCCAGCATTATACTTAATGGTGAAAAACTAAAGCCATATCCTCTTAACTCAGGAACAAGATAAGGATGTCCACTCTCTCCACTTCTCTTCAATCTAGTATTACAATGCCTAGCTACAGCAATAAGACAAGTTGCAGACATAAAGGGCATCCAAATAGGGAAAGATGGAGTAAAACTCTCTCTCTTTGCAGATGACATGGTTTTGTACTTAAAGAATCCCATGAATTACACTTCCAAATTACTCAAGCTGATTCAAAACTTTGGCAAAGTAGCAGGGTATAAAATTAATCCCCCAAAATCAATGGCTTTTCTGTATGCCAACAATGAGAAAAGTGTGGCTGAAATTAGGAAAGCAACTCCATTGTAATAGCCCCACAAAAAATAAAATACCTAGGAATTAACTTAACCAAAGAAGTGAAGGACCTCTATGATGAAAACTTTAAAATCTTGAAAAGGGAAATCAAAACAGAACTTAGAAAATGTCAAAACCTCCCATGCTCCTGGATTGGAAAGATTAACATCTTGAATATGGCAATACTTTCCAAGGCATTCTACAAATTCAAAGCAATACCTATCAAAACTCCAACCTCATTCTTCAAGGAAATAGAAGAGGCAATCCAAAAATTCATATGGAACAATAAAAGACCCCGAATAGCAAAAATGCTCCTCAACGGAAAGAACACTGCTGGACGAATACCAATACCAAATTTCAAACTCTACTATAAAGCCATAGTAATCAAAACAGCTTGGTATTGGCATAAGAACAGACCTCAGGACCAATGGAATAGAATTGAAAATCCAGAAATGAACCTACAGACCTATAGCCATCTAATCTTCGGTAAGGGAGCTAAAACAATAGAATGGAAGAAAGACAGCTTCTTCAGTAAATGGTGCTGGCAAAATTGGTTAACTACATGTAGAAAACTAAAGCTAGATCCTTATATATCACCCTGCACCAGAATCAACTCCAAATGGATCAAAGACCTCAGAGTCAAAGCAGACACTCTGAAAACATTACAGGATGGAATAGGAGAAACCTTACGTCTCCTTGGCTCAGGCCGAAATTTTCTGAATAGAGACCCGGAAACACAGCAAATCAAAGAAAGGTTGGCCAAATGGGATTGCATGAAGTTGCAGAGCTTCTGTGTGGCAAAGGACATAGTTAGCAAGATCAATAGAAAGCCCACGGATTGGGAGAAGATCTTCACTAGCCATACAACAGACAAGAGTCTCATATCTAAAATATACTTGGAACTCAAAAAATTAAATTCTCCATCAACAAATCCTCAAAGAAATGACTGCCCAATAAATAAGTGGGCTAAAGACTTAAAGAGAAACTTCTCTGAAGAAGAAAGAAGGATGGCCAATAGACACATGAAGAAATGCTCAACCTCCCTAGCCATAAAAGAAATGCAAATCAAAATAACATTGAGATACCACCTCACTCCAGTTAGAATGGCAAAAATCAATTACTCTAACAACAGATGCTGGAGGGATGTGGGCAGAAGGGAACTTTACTTCATTGTTGGTGGGAGTGTAAACTTGTTCAACCACTTTGGAAAGCAGTATGGAGGTTCCTGAAAAGATTTCACATAGAGCTCCCCTATGACCCAGCAATCCCACTTTTGGACATTTACCCAAATGTTTACAAACAAGACCACACTAAAGCTACCAGCACAACTATGTTTATTGCAGCATTATTTACCATAGCTAAGATATGGAACCAACCCAGATGCCCCTCAGTAGATGAATGGATCAAGAAAATGTGGTATATATACTCAATGGAATTCTATGCCTCCATCAGAAAGAATGACATTGACCCATTTGTTAGGAAATGGGAAAACTTGGAAAAAATTATATAAAGTGAAGTAAGCCAAGCCCAAAGAAACATAGGTCCCATGGTTTCCCTTATTTGCAATATCTAGTATATGTATGAGTCAAGCAGAAAAGGTCAGATAATGTGATGTTAGGAAAATGAACCCTTAGATACGTATTTTAATGTTTTTTTCTTTCATGCATTTGTTTCTAACGCATTTATGAGATTATCTCTTTGTTGCTTTGTATGTCCCTCCCCCACAGTATAACCCCTGCTTTCACTATATGTGATGTCAGTATAACTTGTGGAGGAGATGGGGAAAAACAAGGCGTTTAAGGATACAGGTGGACCTATTACAACAATGAGAAGTACAAGTTGTCATGTCGAAAACGAGCTTGGGGGAGGGGGAACGGCGGGGGGGGGGGGGGGGGGGGGGGGGTAAGCTGGGAAGGAATGTGAAGGGTAAACAAAGGAGAAGGCTGCAATGCTTGATAGGAAATGTACTCATTATCCTGCCCATGTGATTGTAACCCCTCTGTACAGTATGTTCACACAAAAAAATTTAAATTAAAAAAAATGTCCTCAGTTCTCTAAGCCAGTAGAAGTAGTGCATATATCCTTACTTAGAATTTGCACTACTCTATGGCTTGACGCCAATCAGGAGCTTTGTGCTTTACAAGGCTTCTGGTCCTACAGCCGCTTTAATGTGGCCACCTGACCAAGAACGAGGAAGAAATGACAACGTAATAGATCCAGAGAAGACTTTGGACTATTTAACTCAGAAAAAGATCTGTAAAAGATCTTTAAAAGATCTGTAGACCTAGTGAATGTGTACTCACAAGAGTAAATAGGGGCAGGAACCTAAGTGGGAGAATACAGGTAGTGGTAGAATAAAATAAGTTTATACAAGAAAACTCAGGGGCTGGGAAGGTGGCTCAGTGGTAGAGCGCTTGCTTTGCATGCCTGAGGCCCTGGGTTGGATTCCTCAGCACCACATAAGCAAAAAAAGAAAAAAGTCGGAAGTGGCGCTGTGGCTCAAGTGGTAGAGTGCTAGCCTTGAGCTGAAGAGCTGAGGGACAGCGCCCAGGCCCAGATTTCAGGCCCCATGACCGGACCCCCCCCACAAAAAAAAAAGAAAATTTGTATCTTGGAGTTCATTTTGTTTAGTGTCATCTTATATGGTCATATAAATATACATAGCTATTGAGCTATTCTTTTGAGATGATCCTACATGTATACTTATTATTGCAAATGAAAGAAACCATGTTTCCTTTTTATGTTCCCTCCCCCATGGTATATCCCCTGTTATTACTATATTTGATTCTAGTACCCTGATATTGTATATACATTTATTTGAATTAGACAAGGGAAGGGGTACAACAGAATGGTGAGACAGAGGACAATGGGGGAAACCAATGCAATAGCAATATACACAAGACAATATGTTGGAAATGATCTGTATAACTTGGGAAAGAGGATTGGGAGGAGGGAAAGTAGGAGAAAAATGAAGGAAGTGGTAATGAGTTCAACAAGAAATGTACAACCCCTCTCTACATCATCTTGACAATAAAAAAGAATTAAAAAAAAGAGAATTCATTCTATTAAAATACATAGCTTATATCAGAGGGTGATAATATGTAATTAAATTCACTGTTAGAGGTAAAAAATAAATGATATACTCAAGATGAAGTAAAAACACAACTCCTTTTATGCGAATTTATGAAAGTAGAATAAAAATTCTTGGAGGCATCATAACATAAAAGCAACAGAGAGTAGAGGAATAGCTCAAGTGATAAAGTAACTACTTAGTAAAACAGAAGGCTGTGAGTTCTGAGTTCAATCCCTGCATATGCATACACAAACACATGCATACACCACCCCCCCCCCACACACACAGAGTGAATCTCCTTAATGGTTGATGCCCTAAAATGAAAGAACTACAAGTAGGGACTCCTCTAAAATGGAAGGGGAGAGTGCAGGCCCTACATCTTGAGTGCTGCAGGTGGTAATGCATAATCAATATGAATAACAATGCCAAATTGAAAGCCAATGGGGACACACGTGCAGAGATAAGAAGAAGGTTACTAAAATAAAAAATGTCATTGGAATAAGCCAACAAAGTTATTGCTCAATTTATATAATCAAAATAATAAATTATGGATGATGTGGAGGTGGAGGGCAGCTGCTGCAATAAAAAATAATTATTCTTTCTCAGATCCTGGAGAGGAGCCAGATTTTCAACCTGGGAAAGCACTGACTAATGGAAAGGCCACATCTGTAGGAGGAAGGCAATCACAATATCACAACAAGTATATAGAGCTATGATTCATCCACTCCTCCACAAAGAGACCATGGACCTTCACTGTGTAATAAGGTAATAGGAAAGAGGGGATACGCAGATATTTCAAGAACTTTTGAGAAACTGAGATCTATCTGACATTCCTGTGGCATCAGAGATCAAATCTGGACTCCCTCTTAGAGTATAATCAAAGACAGGAGATAAATTAAATCTTAGCCCAAGTACACATAGAACCTCTTAGGTTCTAATGGGTTTGTGGAGTCATTTAGTAGTAATTTTCCCAATTCACAAATGTACTGCATGTTGATATTCATTGGTAAATATGTCATATCTAGTCCTTGGCCTCTGAGTAATGATTTTGTACAAAAGATGTCAAAGAGAAACATCTGATTCTGTCAAGGCCTCACATAAATGCAACAATCTAACCAACATCTACACTGAAATATCAAAGGCAAAAATTAGTAATACTCTAAAATAACTATTTTAAGAGGTAGTGATGACCCAGGTATGACACACTTTTACAATCCCAGTATCTGGAAGGCCTAAGAAGGAGGATTACAAATTCAATACTACCCAAAGCTGTATAATTAGTTCATAGCCAATCTGGGTTGCATAGAGAGACAATGTCTCAAATAAATAAATAAATAAATGCATACATACATACATACATACATACATACATGCATACAGTACAACAAAAATAGGCCATGATCCTCATGTCACCTCCAACGAATCCATTATCTATGAAAAGATCTATCTAAAACCCATAAAAGCAAAAAAATCAAAAAGCTTCTGGAGAATTCCAGGTTTTACTCAAATCTGAAAGAACACAATAACTACAACAAACAGCTGTTATGCTCAGTGTATTTTCTTTGTTGTAAAAGCAATTCACTAGTTCTCAGGAAGAGCTATGCAGAAATAAACCAGGTGAATATGTTCCTGTCTCTCATGATAAATGACCCAAAGAAGTTGAGCTATCTTAACTCTCCCTTACTCAGTGAGTTTGAAAGAACCTGGAGGTTGTGAAGATGTAAGGAAACATAGTTACTACTGACAATAGCATTCTAATTTGAGCAGAAGTGAGAATCTATTTGTGAGGCATATGTACTCCAGACGATGCAAGATAATTTTTTTGAAAACTTCCAGGCTCTACCATATTGTTATATTTTATAGTCCTAGTCTTCTAGAGAATGCTGTTTTCTGCTACAATATAAGGAACCCATAGTTGTTCATTTAAGTTCCTCATGCCTTCCATTAACTAAAGAAGCAGCTCAGTCGCTAAAAGATATTTTTAGATTCTCAAATCAAGGACATCAATATTTGTGTAGGGTAAGAGTAACACTGTAGAGTTTAGAGTGATAACTAAACATGGATACCAACAGAGATCTCTAAGTTACTAGAAAACCTCCATTAATTGTTAATTGTACACTATTTGTGATTAATCTCCTAGGCTACCACGAGGCCTTCTTTGACATAGAATGGTTTCAAATGGAATACTATACATTGCCAGACATCTTTTATATGGTCTGAAATTTTTTGAGATATCTATCTTATGTCATTAAATCAGGCCTGAACTAACACATGATAAGCATGACATATTAAATCTAATTATAAACACACGTTTATACAGCTACAAAAAGAATCTTTACTTGATGTTGTCACTACTTATGCACTTTTGCCTTGTTCATCAGTGAAAACTTAAATCAATCAGTGGCCACAGTATTATAAGAAACACTGGCCTTAGAACACATCACTCCATTCAAAATAGACAAGAAGATGGTCTATTTGAATCATACTGTAATTCCTGCTTGGACATGATCCTGGAAGAGAACAAAGTGCTATTCTCTAGGATGGAGTGTTCTGCCTAGATTAACTAACAGTATTACATAAATTTCTTCTCAAGAAACAGAATGTAAACAATTCTGTACCTATGGTTCACCCTGTATTTGTTCTGCTTATCATTCTCTCTGGAGACCTATTAGGGGGATTTCTTTCTTCTATATTCAAAATCTAGAATATACCTATATAATGGCTCTGATCCAAACAGACGTGTTTGTAAGCCAGAAAGAAATTAAGAGGCCTATTGTATTTTATGTTTTGATGTATATTTATTTTGGTTAATTTGGTTCTTTATCCCATATGCCATAGATGCAAGGAAAAATGTCACATGGCCATTGGTATACTTGGCCATAATGAAGAGAAACAGCAGCAAAATGTGGAGACAGTGGGAGGAGGGAATACATCTGCCACTTTGTATATTATTTTTCTATCTTATTTTTGGTATTAAATGAAAAGCTATCAGAGATCCATGGTGACTTGCATATTATTATCATTTGGGTCGGTACCCTGATATTTCAAAGTGTGAATAAATAGTCAAACGAGTGGGAAATAGAAATGATGAGTATTAATTGAGACTGGGTAATAATGTCAGGACCTAGACCCATTTCTTTTTAAAACCTCTCCAAGAAAAGAGCAAATAGCATTCATCAAATATCCATATATGACTGGCCTTTGGTGTCTGCCATCCCTACCAGGATTCACTTCTCTTGCTGTGTGATATGCTGTATGTATTTCCCAAAGACACTCTTTATCCAGCGCCTGCAGTCTAACTCTTCACATGTTTCCTTCTGATATAAGTTCTTACTGTCTCAAGAAAATGCCCTCCTCAGTTTAGTATGAGGACAGAAAACCTACTATCCTCTTTAGGGTAATTATGAAAATCCATGTGGACTCATAGATGATCAGGGGGTAAATTTATCACTATAGTATCTTCACTTAAATTTTTTCTTCCTTCAGTTAGGTACATATGACCGTTAAAAACATTTCCCATTGTATTTTCACCACACAGAACTTTATTGCAGCGTCTCCTTCTTGAAAGTTTATGGTAATCCATTGAGACATTTTTTTTGTTTAGTTTATTATTCTATAGGAAGAATATCAGCTGGTATTGCAGTAAGAATGCATGATGGGATCATTCTGAGGTTGAGTGCAACTTTTATTTCTCTGTCTCTTATCATCACCAAAAAGTTCTACAGCATGGGAAATTTCCCATTGTTTCTCTAAATAACTGGTAGATGGTTTTCTTCCTATGGCAGGGTGGCATGCTTTCATTTTAAATGGGCTAATACAAGTAGTTTCAGGCTTTCCTCTTCTCACATTCCTCTAGGTTTGAGATCATAATTTCTATCCTTAAGAGAACACTAAGACTTCATTTCAAGCCTTTGGATGTGGGTCATATTTCTAGACCATTTAATAGCCCCGGCGATAATGCACTGTCATGATTATGGCTGTGTCTTTTTACTCTAAGGTTATTTCATGGATGTGTGGGTTTTATTTTTGTGTTGGAAATCTTTAGAAATTCTCTACTTTGTTATGTAATGTACAGAAACCTCAAGACGTATTGACAGAAAGAGTGAAATATCTGTGTAATTAACCATGGAGCTATAACCACCACCACCACAACAACAAAACTCTCCTGAATTCACAATAGAGCACAGATTAATATTTACCAATCTTTAAAAAAAACTGGAAAACAATTTTTATGTAAGAAGAATGTCCCAACCTTTTTCAAATATTTTGTTAGAAATTTTAAGAATCTGATATTTGAAAATATCCACATACCTATAATAATGTCTTCCACCACTGTAATATGGAGATCCAGATTTTTCTGTCATTAAAGTATTTATTCTTAGAATTTATAATTTATAAGGTCAGAAGGTGAGTTCAATTTTTATGACAGAAAAAATAAAGGATTCAAAGCATGGCAGAAACAGAGCCTTGACTATATATTTTGGAAATATTATATAGTGCACAACAAAATTTGTGATATATTTTATAATATAGAAAACAGAAGAGTGTGAAAAATATATGGACTTCAATATCAGAAACTTCAAATCCATGTCCTGATTCTGCCACATAGATATTCCACAGAATTTGAAATCATCATCCAACTTGGTGGATGAAGGTGGAAACACAAGTCTTCCATTTGTGAAATAGGGCCAATAATGCAGGTCATTCTACCCTTTGAGACCATGGGGACTGTGAAATCATCATTAAAAAAAAGTTTAAGTAGACTGAGCTTTCCTGATTTTATTATTATTTTTATATTGTGAAAATACTGTACAGAGGGGTTACAATTACATGGGCAAGACAATGAGTACATTTCTTATCAAGCATTGTAGCCTCCTCCTTTGTTTCCCTTTTCCATCCCTTCCCATCCTTCTCCCCCCCCCCCCACCCCCCCAATCCTCTCCACCCCCACCAAAGTTGTAAAGTTCGTTTTCGACATAACGACTTGTTGATTATTAACCAAGACTTTTGACAGAGATACATAGCAAACAAAATTATTTAGAAATGCATGTGAATTTATATAGATTGACAAAATGAGATTACTGTCTACAGAAGAGAAAGCCTAAGAAAGTTAAATGTTTTCTATGACATCTTAATGAGTAAACACTAGTACTCAGTTTATTTTTATAGAAAGTCTATCAAGATCTTTAGACTAAATTTTTTTTTTTTTTTTTTTTTTTTTTTTTTTTGTCAGTCGTGGGGCTTGAACTCTGGGCCTGGGCGCTGTCCCTCAGCTCTTCAGCTCAAGGCGAGCGCTCTACCACTTGAGCTACAGCGCCACTTCTGGTTTTCTGGTGGTTTATTGGAGATAGGAGTCTCACGATCTCTCCTGCCCGGGCTGGCTTTGAACCGCGATCCTCAGATCTCAGCCTCCTGAGTAGCTAGGATTACAGGCGTGAGCCACCAGCGCCCGGCTAGACTAAATTTTAAACTTTGTAACATTTTATTAGGCTTTTGAAAAATTTTAAGAAAGCAAGAAAGGATGCATCAACTTCAAAATAATTACTTCTGATAATTTATTTTAAAACAGATAATTGTAACATTTTGAAAATTTATAAAAAATTAAAAAGTTGATACCAAATCTAAACTTTTCCCTCCAATAAGTTCTTCAACAGTATGTACAATTTGAGAGGCTTCACAGATAAAATTTCACACCAATGCTCCAAGTATCTGAGTGGAATCACCCTACAAATCACCTTACTCACAGAAACGCCCTTCCATGAGATTTGCTCATAACCTATTTTGCTGATCTATCTCTGAGGTTAATTTAATATGACAACATTAAAATTTGAAGTCCTATTATTAACCTTCCTAATTTAATTTTATGCCCACTAAGAAACCTTCAGATATGAAGTTCGGCCTTTTCTATTAAGTACCTCCAGGAAGATATGGAGAGAGGGATTCTCTTTGTTATTTCATTTCTCCCTGCAACAGATTGTTTTGCTATTCTGGTCTCATACAAGCTTGATTAATCTGTGAGTATTCCTGGGAAATAGAGCCATGAGATATTTACAAATTAGCCTGTTTAGTTTGATGTGAACCCTGGACTGAGGTTAAAGGATTAAGTTAAGCCTTAGAGGGGAGATGGGTCTGGGCAACTAGCCAGCCAACTCTAACATGTCTGCATTGCTTCATGCTCCATACTTCTCTTGAAAGTTCTCCAAGAAAGAGATTATATGATTCATCTAATCAATATTGATAAACAATTATATGG
This sequence comes from Dipodomys spectabilis, assembly GCF_019054845.1. NCBI lineage: Eukaryota > Metazoa > Chordata > Mammalia > Rodentia > Heteromyidae > Dipodomys > Dipodomys spectabilis. The sequence continues at coordinate 3,828,025 of NW_024870752.1, forward strand.
CATCTTCTCTACTGCAGAGTGGTTTAGGGGAAGGTCGGCACTCAGACTGCTTACTAAGCTTCTCCAGGCAGTAGCTGGAGAATGTGAGAGGAATTTCTGTGTGTTTTTACCAGTGTTCTAATCTGAAAATATCTCTCTGATAGTGTGAGAAATTACATAGGTTTAAGGCACTTACAATAAGAAATATTATTATTGCAAAAAAAAAGGCCCAACCTACTTTCAGCCTGGAAAACATACTTGAAGGTAAATTGTTATCATTGCCCTTGCCAGCATTTGTAATAGTCCTATTAACAAACCATTCTGCAAAGCATGAGGATTCAAACACAAATCATATATATCATAGGAACTGCAGTGTATCAATTTATACAGGACAAAGAAATTTTAAAATGTAAGCATAACACAATGATCAGTCAAATATTACTCAATTCAGATGAGAGTGCATAATTCCCAGAGTTATTGTGAAGACTAAATAGCCTATTTAAATTTCCTGACTTAGAGTGGATATGTAGAAGTAATTATTTTTATATTCACTGTGTCCTGCTTCATCACTCATTATCATGAGAATAAAATCACATTTTCTTTTCTTTTGAGTTTTAGAACACCAATCTTAAATTTCTCATGTATCTGATGTTTCTTTCTTACAATATATCCAGAAACAAAAAGCAAAATACTTCTAAGCTCCCCAGTAGTCTTTTCTTCTTTTCTTTCTGTTTTTAGTAGCTGAGGCTACTACGTGGTTATGGTAAAGCATTGAACTCTTGTTCTCCATTCTGGAGGTGACAAAGAGCTACTGCACTTCCAACAGGACATTTTTAGACTCAGTCCTTTAGTCATAAGTCAGAGAAACTGTTGACTTCCTGCTTCAGAGCAGAATCACTCAACCTTGGCAAGACTGAAATTTTGAACATGTAAGTCTTTGTTGTGGGTGACTGTTATTTGAGCTGCAAAACTGTTGAGCACTGTCCCTGGAGTTCCATCTCTACATTCCAGAAACACTCTACAGCTCTGCCTCAGGTATTGACAATTGCCAACTGCTCTCAGGTGGCATTGTAGGCACATATTTTTCACTATCAAAAGAAAATATTTTATTTGTAATTTTTTTTGAAATTCTGATAATCCTGCCACCCTTATAAAAAGTTAGCTTATTTCAGTGGTGAATAATACATATTTGCACAGAAAATTTTTGAAGAAAGTGTCATTTATTCCAAGACTGGAAAGGTTTATTTTTTTATTTTATTTTATTTTTTTTGGGTCCGGTCCTGGGGCCTGAACTCTAGGCCTGGGCGCTGTCCCTCAGCTCTTCATCTCAAGGCTAGCGCTCTACCACTTGAGCCACAGCGCCACTTCCGGCTTTTATTCTTTTTGCTTATGTGGTGCTGAGGAATCGAACCCAGGGCCTTAGACATGCAAGGCAAGCACTCTACCACTGAGCCAACTTCCCAGCCCCAACTGGAAAGGTTTTATACAGTGAATAGTGAGATGACAATGGTTAGGGAAATGAGGCTTAATCTGGACTGGTGTTTAAAGCACATTTGAATGCCTCTGTTCTTTTTAAAGCAGAAAAACAGCAAATAACAAAGCACTTCTTCAAAAGGTTACTTCTGAACAAGTTTAACCATGTATATAATACTGATTATGTGAGTTGATATTAAGAGATATATAGTAAAAATTATTAATCTTACCATAAATCAGACATGATTGCCACCTAACAGTTTAGATTTTAGGAATTTCTGAATAGAATTCCCTTAGAACTGAGCAAAATGTAATTATTAGGGGCTGGGAAGGTAGCTCAGTGGTAGAGCACTTGCTTTGCATGCCTGAGGCCCTGGGTTCGATTCCTCAGCACCACATAAGCAAAAAAGAAAAAACTGGATGTGGCACTCTGGCTCAAGTGATAGAGCACTAGCCTTGAGATGAAGAGCTGAGGGACAGTACCCAAGCTCAGAGTTCAGGCCCCACGACCGGACGCCCCCCCCCCAAAAAAAAAAGAAAAAAGAAAAAAGCCAGAAGTGTCACTGTAGCTCAAGTGGTAGAGCACTAGCCATGAGCTGAAGAGCTGAGGGACAGGGCCCAGGCCCAGAGTTCAGGCCCCACGACCAGACCAAAAAAAAAAAAAAAAATGTAATTATTATTATATTCAATTCTGAAAGACAAACTTTTGGTGGTCTTTGGCAAGAAAGCTAACAAATACATTGAATTCAATAACTTTGGGCTTAGTTTACAACTACAGGGAGTCAGAATTTGTATATATATATATATATATATATATATATATATATATTCACACACACATATATATACAAATATACATATATATAAATACTATATAGATAAAATTCCAATACTGACTTCTAAAGTTATCCAGTAACACAGAACACTCAAGATTTCCAAATGAGCTCTCTTCTCTTACCAGTTAAGAACCCCCTCCCTCCCTCCCTCCCTTCCTCCTTCTCCCTCTCTCCTCTCTCTCTCTCTCTCTCTCTCTCTCTCATTGGTTCTCCTAACTGAATTAGAAAATATGTTAAACTCCAAGTCACAGAATTTGGTATTATAAAAGAATAAGCTAAGCTGGGCGCCAGTGGCTCACACCTGTAATCCTAGATACTGAGGAGGTTGAGATCTGAGGATCGCAGTTCTAAGCAGCCTGGGCAGGAAAGTCCATAAGACTCTTATCTACAATAAACCACTCAGAAAACTGGAAGTGGCACTTTTGGCTCAAGTGGTAGAATCCAAGCTGAGGGTCAGCATTCAGGCCCAGAGTTCAAACCCCATGACTGACAAAAAAAAAAGAAAAAGAAAAAAAAAGTAAAATGGAATGGGAAGAGGAAACAAAGGAGGAGGTAACAATGCTTGATAAGAAATGTATTCATTATCTTGCCCATGTAATTGGGACCCCTCTGTATGGTATTTTCACAATAAAAAAAAAAACTAAAATCTTACAAGATTAAAATTAATTGGAAACATCCCCATGTATGCATGAGTCAAATTAGTAATCAAGTACAAATTAGTAATATTCTTAACTAAGATTTTTGTCTTCCACATTTGTAAAAAGTGAACTTTATTTTAACATGTTAGGCGAATTCGACTATCGAATTAAGTGGGTATAGTGTTAATTTTGATGTAGATCTAAAGTATTACGTTCAAGAATGATAAAATCTGGAGCTGGGGTAGTAGGTCAATGATACAATGCCCAGGACATCCCGACACTGCAGGCAAATAGTGCATGGAGAGACAGAGAAAGAGAGAGAGAGAGACAGAGAGACAGAGAGACAGAGACAGAAACAGAGACAGACAGACAGAGAGACAGAGAGACAGACAGAGAGACAGACAGAAAGACAGAGACAGAGAGAGAGACCAAGAAAGAGACAGAGAGACAAAGAAAGAGACACACACAGAGACAGACAAAGAAGATAGAGACACAGAGAGACAGACACATAGAGACAGAGACAGATAGGTAGATAAATATATGAATAGAATAACAAGAGAATAATTATTTTCAATAATTTTCAATGTCTTTCCTCTTATGAAATGGACATATATATTTATATTTTTAATTTAATTTTGTTGTAAAGGTGATTTACAGAGATTACTGTTACATAAGTAATGTGCACTTTTCTTATTGAATAGTGTTACCCCTTTCTTGTTTTTCTCCCAACTTGACTCCACACTCCCACTCCCCTTTTCCCCAAGTGGTAAAGTTCATTTCCAACACATTGGCTTTTTTTTTAAGTATTTTTTTTATTGTGAAAATACTGTACACAGGGGTTAAAATTACATGGACAAGGTAATGAGTACATTTCTTATCAAGCACTGTTGCCTCCTCCTTTTGTTTCCCCTTCTCATCCCGTCCCATCTCCTCCAACCTGGTCCCCCTGTTCCCACCCTCCACCCCCCAACCTGCGGGCCAAAGTTGTAAAGTTCATTTTTCAATATAACATCTTGTACTTCTCATTGTTGCAATGGGTTCACCTTCCTCTCAACAAATTATACCTACATCAAATACAGTGAAAACAGGGGTTATACCGTGGGGAAGGGACATACAAAGCAACAAAGAAATATCTTATAAATATGCTAGAAACAATAGCAAGAAAGAAAATAAAAATATTTGAGTCCTTATTTGGGGTTTCATTTAGCCTAACATCAACTTATCTGACCTTTTCTGCTTGTCTCAGACATACCAGTTATTGAAAATAAGAGAAACCATGGGACCTATGTTTCTTTGGGCTTGGCTTACTTCACTTAATATAATTTTTTCCAAGTCTTTCCATTTCCAAACAAATGGGGCAATGTCATTCTTTCTGATGGAGGCATAGAATTCTGTTGTGTCTATATACCACGTTTTCTTGATCGATTCATCTACTGAGGGACAGATGGGTTGGTTCCATATGATAAATAATGCTGCAATAAACATATTTGTGCTGGTAGCTTTAATATGGTCTTGTTTGTGATCATTTGGTTCAATGCCCAAAAATGGGATTGTTGGGTCATAAGGAAGCTCTAGGTGGAGTCTTTTGAGGAACCTCCATACTATTTTCCAAAGTGGTTGGACAACAACAATGCAGGAGGGTTCCCTTCTGTCTACATCCCCTCCAGCATCTGTTTTTATTAGAGTTGTTGATTCTAGCCATTCTAACTGGGGTGAGGTGGTATCTCAATATTGTTTTGATATGCATTTCTTTTATGGCTAGGGAGGTTGAGCATTTCTGCATGTGTCTATTGGCCATCCTTTTTTCCTCTTCAGAGAAGTTTGTCTGTAAGCCTTTAACCAACTTATTTATTGGGAAGTTGTTTCTTTGAGGATTTGTTGTTGGGGGATTTAATTTTTTGAATTCCAGGTATATTTTAGATACGGGACCCTTGTCTGTTGTATGGTTAGTGAAGATCTTCTCTCAATCTGTGGCCTTTCTATTGATCTTGCTAGTTATGTCCTTTGCCATGCAGAAGCTCTGCAACTTCATGCAATCCCATTTGTCCAACCTTTGATTTGTTGGTTTCTGGTTCTCTATTAAGAAAATTTCGGCCTGTGCCAAGGAGACCTAGGGTTTCTCCTATTCCATCCTGTAATGTTTTCAGAGTGCCTTCTTTGAATCTGAGGTCTTTGACCCATTTGGAGTTGATTCTGGTGCAGGGAGATATATAAGGATTTAGCTTTAGTTTTCTGCAAGTGATTAACCAATTTAGCCAGCACCATTTACTGGAGGCTGTCTCTCTTCCATTCTATTTTTTTGCTCCCTTATCAAAGATTAGATGGTAATAGGTCTGTGGGTTCATTTCTGGGTTTTCAATTCTATTCCATTGGTCCTGAGGTCGGTTCTTGTGCCAGTACCAAGCTGTTTTGATTACTGTGGTTTTGTAGTAGAGATTGAAATTTGGTATTGATATTCCTCAGCACTGTTCTTTCTGTTGAGGATCATTTTTGCTATTTGGGTCTTTTATTGTTCCATATGAATTTCTGGATTGCCTCTTCAATTTTCTTGAACAATGAGGCTGGAATATTGATAGGTATCACATTTGAATTTGTAGATACATTGGGAAGAATTGCCATTTCCATAATGTTGATCCTTCTAATTCAGGAGCATGGGAGGTTTTTCCACTAAGTTCTATTTTGATTTCCTTTTTCAGGTTTTTAAAGTTTTCATCATAGAGGTTCTTCACTTCTTTGGTTAAGTTAAATCCTAGGTCTTTTATTTTTTGTGGGGCTATTACAAATGGATTTGCTTTCCTGATTTCAGCCATGCTTTTCTCATTGTTGGTGTACAGAAAAGTCATTGATTTTTTAGGATTAATTTTATACCCTGCTACTTTGCCAAAGTTTTGAATCAGCTTGAGTAATTTGGGAGTGGAATTCGTGGGATTCTTTAAGTACAAAACCATGTCATCTGCAAAGAGGGAGAGTTTTACTACATCTTTCCCTATTTGGATCCCTTTTATGTTTGCATCTTGTCTTATTGCTGTAGCTAGGCATTCTAATACTAAATTGAAGAGAAGTGGAAAGATTGAGCATCCTTGTCTCGTTCCTAAGTTAAGAGGAAATGGCTTTAGTTTTTCACCATTAAGTATAATGCTGGCTGTAGGTTTGTCATATACAGCCTTAATCCTATTGAGGAATCTTCCCTGGATTCCTAATTTTTACAGAACCTTCATCATAAAGGGGTGTTGGATCTTGTCAAATGCTTTTACTGAATCTATTGAGATAACCATATCCTTGCTCTTGTTGATGTGATGAATTATATTAACTGAACCAGCTTTTTGCATCAATGTTCATCAAAGAAATGGGTCTTTAGTTCTCTTTCTTTGATGAGTCCCTGCATGATTTTGGGATGAAGGTTATAATGGATTCATAGAGTGAGTTTGGTAGTGAACTTTTTCTTTCAATTTCATTGAAAAGGTGGAAGATTATTGGTGTGAGCTCTGCTTTGAAGGCCTTGTAGAATTCCGCTGTAAATCTATCTGGTCCTGGGGAGGTCTCTTATTGCTGTTTCTATTTCAATGCTTGATATGGGCCTGTTAAGATGGCTTAACTCATTTTGGTTTAGTTTCGGCATGTCGATATTTGCTAGGAAAAGGTCCATTTCTACCAAGTTCTCAAACTTATTAGCATAAAGGTTTGAGAAGTATTCCCTTATACTGTTCTGAACCTTCGTTTTTTCTGTGGTTATGTTTCCATTCTCATCTCTGAGTTTATTTATTTGGGTATGTTCTCTTCTTTTTCTGATAAGATTTGCTAAGGGTCTGTCAATTTTGTTAATTTTTTCGAAGAACCAACTCTTTGTTTTTTTGACTCTTTCTGTTATTTTTGGATTCTAATTCGTTTCATTCTGATTTAATTTTAATTATGTACTGGATTGGGGTTTAGCTTGCTGCTCTTTTTCAAGGAGGTTGAGATTTCTCATTAAATTGTTGATTTCGGATCTCTCCAATTTATTTATGTAGGAACTCAGAGCTATAAACTTGCCTCTGAGTACTGTCTTTGCTGTGTTATAGAGGAGCTGGTAATTTGTATGTTCATTTTTGTTGAATTTCCTTTCTAATGTCTTCCATGATCTACTGGTGATTCAATAGTATGTTGTTCAGCCTCCATGTGTTACAGGACTTTCTTTGGTGGCTTTTGTTGTTGAGTTCTAATTTTATTCCCTTGTGGTTTGCGAAAATGCAAGGTATAACTTCAATGTTTCTGAATTTGGACAAGTTTGCTTTGTGTCCTAAAATGTGTTCTATTTTGGAAAATGTTCCATGTGCTGCTGAGAAAAGCGTGTATTTTGATGCAGCCGGGTGAAATATTTGGTAGATGTCTGTTAAATCTAGTTGATCTAGGCAGTTGTGATCTGTGGTTTCTCTGTTTATTTTTTGCCAAGTTGATCTATCTAGTGGGGATAGTAGTATGTTAAAAGTACCCAACAATTGATATCTTTGGAACTATGTAAGCTTTGAGGGAAAGTAGTATTTCTTTGATAAATTTGGATGCTCCATTGTTTGGCGAATAGAGATTCAGAATTGTAATATCCTCCTGAAAGTGATATCCCTTAATTAGTGTGTAGCGATCTTCTTGATCTCTTCTCACTAATTTTAATATGAAGTCTATTTTATCAGACTTGAAGATTGCAACTCCCACCTGTTTATGGTGGCCGTTTGCTTGCTAGATTTTGTTCAAGTCTTTCACTTGCAAAATCTGTTTGTTTGTTTTTTCTTATGGGCAAGGCGTGACTCCTGAAGATAGCAGATAGATGGATCTTCCTTTTTAATCCAACTAGACAGTTTATGTCGCTTAATTGGAGAGTTAAGGCCATTAATGTCGAGAGTTAGGACTGAGAGGTGTTTGGTAGTTGCTGCCATGTTATCCACCTTCTTGGGGGCTACAACAACTGAGTTCTTCCTGTGGTTCTTGGATTCTCAGTTTGAGTGTGGTTTCTTGGTCTTTATTGTGGTTTTTTATGTGTAGGACATTTTTAATTATTTTTTGTATGACTGTTTCAGTTTTTCTTTGCTATGGAAGCTTTTTTATTTGACCTTCTGTTATGAAGGAGAGTTTAGCTGGGTACAGTATTCTTGGCTGATAGTTGTTTGTCTATAGGTCATGGCATACATCATTCTAGGTTATTCGTGCTTTAATCGTCTCTGCTGAGAAATCTGAGGTGATTCTAATTGGTTTCCCTTTATAGGTGATTGAACTTTTCTTCTTGACAGGTTTAAGGATCTTTTCCTTGTCTGAATTGGTCTTGTGCGGATTATAATGTGAGGGTGGGATGTCCTGTTCTGTTCTGCTGTATTTGGGGTTCTAATAGCTTCTTGGATCTGAATAGGCCTATATTTTTTAATGTTTGGGAAGTTCTCTGCTAGAATCCTGTTAAATAAATTTCCTAGACCATTAACTTCTGTCTCTAGGTGCTCCTCTACACCCATTATCCTCAGATTAGGCCTTTTGATGGTGTCTTCTAAAATTTTGAATATATCTATCATATTTCTTGGATTTGTCTTGGATAGTTTTATATTCTTTCTCTATAAATTTCTTGGCTGTCTTCAATTTCCGATATTCAATCCTCTTCATGGTCTTACCTACTGTCAAGACTTTCTACTTTGTTTATTATTTCTTTTCCTTCTAATGGGTCAGCTTTGATGGCTTCAAATTCTTTTTTGGAGCTTTGTTTTAGATCTTGTATGAACTTCTTTACTTCCTTAATTTGGTGTTCAGTGTTTATTCTCAAATCACTTAGTTGATTGGTAATGGTTTCCTTGGACTCCCATTCCTTCTGTTGGGCTCCATTCAGCATTCCCTTTGTGGTCTCCATTAATTCTTTCAGCTGTCTGTTTATGGATTCCATGAATGCCTATATTGATCTTTGTCTATTTTCATCCCACTCTCGCAATTCCTGTATTACTCTTTGATTAGCTTCCTCACGTTCACGCAATTCCTGTAGTTCTCTTTGACTGTTCTTAGCCTGATGGTCTCAACTTGCACACTCAATTCCTGTAATAATCTTTGTGTAGCTTCCTGAAGCTCATGAGATTCCTGTAATACTCTTTGGTTTGCCTCCTCTCCCTCCCTATCATGCACACAGAGTCCTTTGCAGGTTTTCAATCTTTTCATTCACTATGTTTACCAGTAGTGTTTGTAGAGCTTTTTGGAAACTCTCTTCTGGATTATTCATTAACTGTTCTGTCACCTGATTATCATGAGTGAGAGTTGAATTACCCAGACTTGCTATTTTTTTCTCATGTTTTTTTTTTCTCATGTTTTTCCAGCTTGTTCTGCCCATTTACTATGAAAGTAACTCTAATTTTGTGCTATTTTTAGTCAAGCATTAACCTGAGTCCTATTGTTGCACAGTCAAAATGGCTGCAGATACAATCTGGTTCAACAGATACAATCTATTCAACATCAAATAACTATGTATTAATGAGCTAAGAACTGCAAAGAATTTGGCAAACCAGAAATTATTAGGTTTAAGGAGAAATATGGGGAAGAATAGGGTTAGAGGGATGTTGAGAGGTAAAAGGAGAGTGAATTTAACCAAGTCCTAATCTCAGAGAAGGAAATGAATAGGACAGAATGATAGGAGAGAGATTTAAAAAAGGAAAAAAATGGAAAAACAAAAATTTAAATTTAAAAAGTGGAACATTCAAAAATTATGTAAGTAGAAAGAATTTACTGAGAGAAGAAAAAGATAGGATGAGAGGAGGGGAGGGACAGAAAGGAGACATAAAAATCTAAAAAATAAAAATTCTTAAAATTAGTTACTTGAACATTATATAGGTATAAAGAGATAATACTGTTGTTAAAGTAGTTAAGCCTAAAAGGTTGTGAATTGAGTAACAAATTTCTGGATTAAATATGTACACAATGGGGGATAAGGGCTAATAATATAAATGACAGGTATATATCTGGAGATGAGAAGAACAGCAATTATGTCACACAAAAAAGAAAGAGAAAAAAATGAAAAGAATTTAAAAAAGGACCAAAAAATGAAAAGAGATTTAAAAAGATTTTTTTTAAAATATATATACCTAAAATAAAAATTATGGGAGGAAAAAAAAGTAACAGAAAACAATTTGAAAAATAAAAATTTTAAAAAAGGTACAAAAAAGAGTTCTTTGATTTTTTTGGGTGGTGGGGGTGGGGAATGGGATGATCCTGTATCTCCCCTGTGTAGCCAGTCTCTTGGTGGAGTCTAAGATCTGCTTGTGGTGTTTGGTTTTCTTGTGGTTTGATTGGTTTCTTAAGTTAGTTTGTTTGAGCAAGCATAAAAATGCTATGCATCACCGAGGATTTTGTGATCCTCCTCCCAGGCTAGTTCAGTGGGAGGGAGATCTGCTTTGAGTATCTTTAAAGAGGGAGATAGCTGTTTCCTCCAGTTTGGAGCTGCTGTGATGAAGCTAGGTTCTGGGTAGGGTTGAGGCCTTTCAGCAAACAGTAGCTTTTCCCTGAGGGACTAGCTCCTGGGACACTCACAGAGCCCAGCCTGGAGCCATTCTCAGGGTTAATGTTTACTGAATTTCAATTGTTTGTCTAGGCTGCTATAGGGAGGGGCAGCCTCTGGCTCTGTTTACCCAGTGAAGAAAGTCACTCCTCTGGGGGTGGATCTTTCTCTGCCTGGGCTGCTGACTTTCCCCTGGGTGGAGCTGAGTTTAGCTGGTCTGGTCAGGTTCCTGAGAGCTGCTAAATGACCTTCTGTTTTCTTCCATGGCTTGAGTTGGAGCAGGGCCTTTGATCTCCAGTGGTATGGGAGGGGCAGCTGCTCCCTGAGAAGGAGTGAGGATGTCAGGGTTCTACTCATGCCAGAGTCTTGGTTTCTGGGCCGTTCTGCAATCTGCAGGATGGAGATATCTGCTCCTTGTCAGCTCTTGCTGGTGTTAAGTTCACATTGTGTTTTTGAGTGTCACTGTGGCACTGGTTCACCCTTTGTCCTTTTGTCTCACCATTTTATTATCTTCTTTTCCCCAAATCAGATATCACACACAACCATAGGAATATAAGCATTAAATTCAGCCACACACATTACTTGCTTACTCCCTATAGCTTCCATTAAGTCATAGTATTGCTAAGTGTGTCTTTTCCTAGATCTATACCAGTTCTCGAATCTCCAGATCTTTTGATCACCCTCTTTTCCATTAGTGACTATCCCAAAGTCACTCTAAATACAAAGGTTTCTTGTTCTCATGCTTGGTATTCTTTCTCTTATAGCAATTCTAGCTGATTTAAAATTTTAAAATATCTCTTGTCAGCTGTTTGGCCAGGGAATAGGTTTAACGTATCCTTTAATATACAGGATTATACAGGAACAATATATTACAGATAACTATGCTTAAGAAATTCATTTTGAAAATGATTTGAATTCATCATATGTGCAAAATTTATCCCCCAGGTCAGTCTCTTCTTCCTTCTTCTTGACTCAACTAGTATAAAAGGGAATGCACTTTTGCTAAATTGTACAGAAGATGTTATGTAAGATTTGATGATTTAAGAACTGATTGCTTTCAAAGTACCTTACTCTGATAGACATCTTAAAACTTTCTCTACTCAGTATGTGCTTTTCTTTTTCAGAAATCACTGAAATTCAGAATGCCTGAATTCTTTGAGATTATCTTTTATCTTTCCAATGACCTCTTTTTACCTTGTTTGATTTAAAGAGTAAGTGGGAGCAGAGACCTGTTACTTCGTGGAGAAATACATTTAGCAAACAGGAAAGAAAATGTCCACCAAAGAATCCATTCTATAGTTCATGAAGGAAATGGCTTTTCTAGGAGCAATACCAAACAATGCCCATTAATATTTTAATTTATCTTTACCCTGAGTCTGAGATTTTTTTTTACTCTGTTTGCTTTTTTTAACATGTCTATTTCAACAATGCAGATAATTATGACATGCCTCTGTGTTACTAAAATTTCAAAAAAGTGTCTCATGTATAGCTTTTGGTCTTATTCATATTCAATAAAAATATTCATTCTTTGCGAAACACAAAATGGTATTTCGTATATTCTATTAATCAATGATTCAATAATAAAATATTTATCTATATGTTTTGATACAATATTTCATTAGAAAAATTAAATACTATAGGCAAAACACCTCAGTGTATTTTGTCAAGCCTTATTGAGCTTTAAACATAATATAAATAAAATAAAATAAAGCAAGGGCCATAAATAAAATAAATCAATCATATTATTAATTACTTTAAATGGCCTTAAAACTTTTTATGAAGGGTGGGGAATATGGCTTAATGATAGAATGCTTGCCTAGCATATATGAAACCTTGGGTTCAATTCCTTGTTGTTACATAAACAGAAAAAGCAGAAGTGGTACTGTGGCTGAAGTAGAGCTCTTGCCTTGAGCATAGAGAGGCTCAGAGACAGAGCCCAGAACCTGAGTTCAAGGTTCATGACCAGCAAAACAAAAACAAAAACAAAAAACAAAAAACCTCTTTATAAGACACATATTAATATCAGAAATAAATTTAAAAAGATAATAAAAATAAATTTAGTCATGAATTTGAATGCAAATTTAATCTTCTAAGGTACTAGTTTGTATATCCTAAACGGCAATGAAATATTACAAAATTTGGTTTCTTAATTCATACATTCTTAAAAATAACAAGCTTATATATGTGGTTGTTAGGTTTTTAAACAAGAGGTAGCCAAGTAAGAATCACACCATGCATGTTGTATTCAAGTAAGGGGTAGGTTTATTCATCATTCCGGCTGGCACCAGGCTATGTTGGCATTCCACATGGCTGGGAAAGACCTGGGAAAGAGACCTGGGAAAGAGACCTGGGAAAGAAAGCATCTGGGCCTGGGTTAGACCTCATGTAGGGTATGGGTGGAGAAAGGTGTGGCCACATCAAATTCAGATGCAGATGTGACCTCTTCCAGGTGTGCCAATTGCCTAGGTAACACAGGTACTGGGCGGAAACTTTGCTGAGGGGATGGTAGAGTCTGCTTGCCATCCAGGAGCAGTGAGCAGAAGCAGTGAGCAGCAGCTGTCCCTTGGTGGGTGTGGGTCCTTAGATGCAGTCTGGAGAAGTCTCATGAGGCATTGATGGGCTGAAAAAAAGATACTAAAGAGCAAGTAAATGGCAAGAAGAAGGACTTGGGGCTGAAAATGTTGGTAGAAATGCCCCTAGCTACTTCTGACATCTGGCAACTAGGTAGAGGAAAACTCAGGTAACAAAAGCAAGAATATAAATTCCTGTCCAGTTAATAGGTAGACAGGTATGGACACTAGATGGGCAGGCTTCTTACTTCTATTGACCTCCCAGTTCTGGTTAATTTTTTTTTTTATATTTTATTTTATTTGTGAACATACTGTACAGAGGGGTTACAATTACATGGGCAGGATAATGTGTACATTTCTTACCTTGTATTGCAGCCGCCTCTTTTGTTTACCCTTCACATCCCTTCCCAGCCTCCCTCCTCCCCCCCAGTCCCAATCTTCCCGACCCCCACCCCCACCCCCCGCACCAACGTTGTAAAGCTCGTTTTGGACATGACAACTTGTACTTCTCATTGTTGCAACAGGTCCACCTGAATCCTTAAACGACTTGTTTTTCCCCATCTCCTCCACAAGTTATACTGACATCAAATATAGTGAAAGCAGGGTTATACTGTGGGGGAGGGACATACAAAGCAACAAAGAAATAATCTTATAAATGCGTTAGAAACATATGCATGAAAGAAAAAAACGTTAAAATACATATCTAAGGGTTCATTTTCCTAACATCACATTATCTGACCTTTTCCGCTTGACTCATACATATACTAGATATTGCAAATAAGGGAAACCATGGGGCCTATGTTTCTTTGGGCCTGGCTTACTTCGCTTAATATTGAAAGGGCAGGCACAAAGTTGCTGATATGACATCATCTCCTCTTATTCCTCTCCATGGTCCCTTGTTCCCCAGACTGACTGAGTCTAGGTGCTCACTTCTGCTCAAGGCTAGTGCTCTACCACTTTGAGTTACAGGACCATTTCCAGTGTTTGGCTGGTTAGAGATAAGGGTCTTGAGCCATGCTTCCAGCCTGGCTCTTTGCAGGTTATTTAGGAGATGGAGTCTTTTGGATTTTTCAGCCTGGGCTGGCTTTGAATTGTAATCTTTGCCATGAAAACCCTTTATTATTTCCAATTAAAGTAACAAGGAGATCAAATAGAATAGAGCTTACCTGGTCCTTGTCAAGAATTGACCAAGAAATATTCTGCAATGACAAAACTCATTAGATGTGAGAATCTTAGCACAGATATGCCCAATATTTTAGAATCACATAGTCAGTACTAGAATATACAACACAAAACAAAAAAGACAAAACTCAAAACCTAAAATTTTGACAACAATGTTTAGACATCTTTGCTAACAAAGCACATCAGATGTTTGGGCCTCAGTTACCAGGGTCTGTGAAAAGAGCAACTTGTTAGAAAGGCACATTAGAATAGATGGATGGAGGAGTAGTAGTAGTGGAAAGGTATGGGTCAGATGGAGCTAAATCCTTAACCTACCATGTGGCCAAGATGACGAACTCAAGATGGCAAATTTCTGAAAAAAAAAAAAATGCAAAGAAAGCCTGAACAAATAGATCAAATCTAGTTTGGCTAGCCTTTGAGAGGGAACCTATAGGGAGTCCCCAGGACCCAGCCTGCATTTCACTCTTCAGGGCACAAGCCAAAAAGTTGTAGAAAAAAGGAGATAAAGTTGGACATGATTAGCGGAGAGCCCAAAGAGAGCCTAAAAGTAAACAAACTTCTGACCATTTACTATTGCAGAGGCAAAAATTGTCTAAATCTGAGAACAACATAAAAAATTAGGTGCTCTGGCTTTCCAGGGAGTGCAGAGGCATTTCAGAGGGGTTTCACGGCACTAGAGTGACACACAGCACCCCATTATAGGCATAGGAGAGAAAAAAATTAGTGAGTGAAGGTGGGCTTATTGGATGGAAGTGGAGTCCCAACTTGTCACCGAGCCCTCTAGGGAGGAGTGGCCAAGCAACCAGAGTCAAGCGTCCTGGTGACCGGCCTTTCAGTTAAAGGCCTAGCAGGTTCTCCGGTGAGGTACCACATCTGGAGAGAGACTGAGTGACAGAGAACCATCAGAGTAGCTCACTCATCAAAACATAGAAGCATGGAAGTGTATGCAGAAGCCAGCAATGGTATTGAGATGCTATGTCGGCAGCAGACAGACCATTTCGCAAAAAGGCCGTCAGAACTGTGGGTATTCCTCAGAGCAAAAAAAGGAAAAAAACAAGCAAACAAAAGAAAAAAAAATGGAGAGAAATTCAACATATTCTGATTTTAAGCCCTTCCTGGGGTTGAAAGATTAATATTTATACAGACTCAAAATATGCCTATCATATTCTCCATTCGCATGCAGCAATCTGGAAGGAGCATGGCTTCCTGACCACCAAAGGGACTCCCATTAAAAATGCCTCACAGCTTTTAGAAGCTGCTTCCCTCCCCCAACAGGTAGGGGGTCATTCACTGCAGGGGACACCAGACAGGATTGGATGCCATTACAGTTGTCAATTCAAAAGCAGACCGGGAGGCAAAGCTAGCAGCCCAGAGACAACTCCAGGGACAACTTCCAGCTCCCTTGCTTCTGGTATTGTCTTCAATACAGCCCTCTTCCACCCCACATGGGCTTGAGGAACTTACCCACCAGGGAGCCTCCCAGGAAGCACTAGGATGGTGGTCCCTGGAAGGAAGAGTTGTTCTTCCTAAGACACAAGCAGACAGCTTCCTTTCCCAGGTTCACCAGGTGCTGTACATTGGATACAAGCCTCTCTCCCACCTTCTTAAACCTTTAATCCATGCCCTAGCCTAACTACCTGACTAAAGGCTATTACCCAAGCCTGCCTCACATGTTCTCTTACCTCCTCACAGGGTGGTCTCTGACCAGCTGCATTCCCCACACACCAAGCACGGGGACATACCCCAGGGGAAGACTGGCAGATACACTTCACTCACATGCCCAGATGTAAGCAGCTGAAATACTTTCTAACTATGTTTGATACCTTTTCAGGATTGATCGAAGCCTATCCCACAATGTCGGAGACTGCTGACACTGTTGTCTCTGTCCTTATTAAAGAAATTATTCCTAGGTTTGGCTTACCCAGGTCACTTCAATCTGACAACAGACCTGCTTTCATCTCCAAAGTCACCCAACAGGTGGCATCCTCTCTAAACATCCAGTGGAATCTTCACATTCCTTATAGGCCTCAGTCTTCTGGAAAGGTTGAAAGAGCTAATGCCCTCCTCAAAACACAATATACTAAACTTTCTCTAGAGCTCCAGCAATCCTGGCCAGAACTGTTACCCCTGATGCTCACCCGCTTACGTGTCTCTCCCCACAGCCCTACTTTCCTCAGCCCCTTTTAGTTAATGTATGGAAGACCTTTTTTCTTAGGTAATTTCCCTACTGACAATACCAAGACTCCACTAATAGACTACCTTCCTGTGCTAACCTTTCTTAGGCACATGTTACGCCAACATGCTGAACAGTGTCTCTCTCAACCTGATCAAGGCCCCTTTCCCATTTCCCCAATTTTGTCTGGTGATCAAGTGTTTCTCAAGACCCTTAATCCATGTGGTTTACACCCTAAGTGGACAGGCCCTCACCAGGTTCTGCAGACCACCCCCACAGAAGTCAGGCTCAAGGGACAACCACAGTGGATTCACCTGTCAAGAATAAAAAAGGCTTCTGCTCCTGCCCCTTCTTTTTTTTTTTTTTTTCTTTTTGCTCTTGCCCCTTCTATACCAACACTGACTTCGAGGTACACCTGTACCTCCCTGGGGCCTACCAAGGTAAGGTTATCTCACATTCCTGAAGATCTGGGTGAGTAACACTGAGCTAACTGCTGTCCTCTCCACACACTTCACTACCTCATCCCTTAAGTCACCTCCAAGCCATGGACATCCAATCTTTTCTTTTCAGTAATATTTTTCCTTTTCATCTTTTTCCAGCCTCTGCCTGAGAAGACTTCCTCCAGACTTCATCCAAGAGACTCGCTTCTTGCAGACATCATGTTAGGACTCACACCACCAAAGGACAGCTGCTGCTCACTGCCTTCTCAGGGAGGGGACCAAATTCCAGCCTTTTACCCCTATTGTTGACACCCCTTGCAAGCAGGAAGTAGCCAGAGAATCTTCGCCCTTTTTCATAATTATCAAAAGGCTGGAATGTAAGGTCTGCACAGGGACGCCTCCCTCCCTTTTGGCTAAGTTTCTGCCCAATATCTTTTACCTGGGTAACCTTCCCTTCCTACTAGGTTACATCCTGGGCCACTTCTGGTCACTTGCCTCCCATCTTACCTTAGGAGGGTCCCAGACTCTGAGGTCACATCCAGATCCAGTGTGGCCACACCTTTCCCCCACCTGGCCACAACTCTTTCTGTCCCTGGCCTAGATAAGTCCTGGCCCAGAGGTGGGTCACCCCTCTTCCTTTCCCCCTTTCCTTTTTCAGCCATGCTTCTCCACCATGCGTGGCGGGGGGCAGCAGTTTGGTAAATAAACTTCTTTTCCTGCCTGAATAGTGTGTGGTGTTATCTTCATTGGCTACCTAATGAAACCTACCTATTTAATATACCTTATAGTAGTTGTTTAGAAAGAATTAGACAGAGAGAGAAAGAAAAAAAATGTTTGACAATATATTCCTAATGATTAACAATATTGTATTCTTTTATACACTTAAAATGATAAATTTTTGTTGAATTTTACTTTCACTATATAAATATCTATCTATCTAGTAGTACTGTCTTTGTATAAATGCATCTTATGTCCGTATCTATATCATGACTAAGTTAAAAGACCACTGTGGGTGTAAGTTTAATATGTTAAGATTTTAAGAATACATCATAAATTTTTATTGCTACATGAATATTGTTCAAATGTTCTCATTCCAAAAATGTAAGATGTTAGGGTATGGATGTGTGTGGAGGGGACATTTTTGTGTTTCTAGCTTTATATAGTCATTCTACCATCTATAAATACCTTAAGTCATCATATTGTAATTATGCTGGATAAATTAGCTTATAAGCACAATACCTCTTTATTGATATCAACCTTTTCCTCATTCTCTCCTCTCCTTCCTGACCCAAACTTGCCCCTCAATTTTCATAATTCCATAAGATGTGCACTGAATATTATGACTTCATTGTTTTTGGAGTCAGAGTCACACTCTGTAGCCCAGCCTCAACTCAAACAAAAAACCTATTTCAGTCTCATGAACCATCTTGCTGAATATTGTTTCATATATCCATGTCATTATTACTTGACAAGGGAAAAAAACGAGGTAGAAAAACAAAATATGAGGTTCACGATTTTAGAGAAGTGAAATGCAGGTACACTTATTTGTGATGCAGTGAAAATTGTGTATTTATCTAAATGATGCAAAAGTTCAATATTTACATTTGAACATGATTAATTGAATAGCACTCTAAGCATTTACATAGTGAGAACAAAGGAGAATTTTTTGGAGAGGATCACAAGGTCTCAATAGCTATGTGCTTATGATCATATAAAATGATGATTTTCAAAATGAACTCTAAGAAATGGAAACAAGATTTTTGTTTTACTGTTTACAGTTATTTCCCCCCTTTGGTTTATTCCTTTTCATTTTTTTTTTTTAAATTTCTGTACCCTTTTTCTTATATATTAGTTTATCTGATTTGGGGAAGGGAAAGGGAAACACAGAAGCAATTAGACAAAGGGTGAACCAATCCAGCAGGGATACTCACTAAACACTATGTTGGAAATGAAGTATACAACTTGGGGGAAGGGAAGTTGGGAGGGGAAAGAGTGGAGGAAAAAGAAGGGGCGGGTAACACTTTAAAAAGAAATGTACTCATTACCTGACTTATGTAGCTATATCCTCTCTGTACATCACCTTTACAATAAAGTTTACATAAAAATACATTAGGGATGCTTATTACAGAATTGGTACTCTTAATGTAAAACAATATCAATATGGAATCCAATGTGAGGGGCATGGGAGAGAGGGAAGTTCTGACTCATGCCGCAGAAAGACCTGTCAATAACATCCTTTGTGTCTCAAGGCCTGACTTAGGATTCCCTATTTCACTTCCATAATTGTTTTACTTATTTAATTTCTGTCCTGCTAATGTTTGAACTCAGACTTTGAACTTGCACTATACTCCATTCATAGTTTCCTTTGAACATCCTAAATTCATGTGTCTCACCTAAATACTGCTTTCTGGATAGTGGAAAAGGGTTTGTGCTTTATTTTACTTTATTTGGCCTATATATCCAGATCACTTTCTGTCTCTTACTTCTTATAAGATTGTGACTTCATAAAAATACAACACTGAACATTCTTTTTTTAATCACTTGTAGAAAGAGTTTTAAGTGTACTGATTTTTTTTGTTTCCTTTGTATGTTCTTCCCCCTATGGTATATTCCATGTTGCTACTGTACTTGATTGTGGTACCTTGCATCTTATATATACATTTGTCTAATTTGGGAAGAGGAAGGGGAATAACAAAATGGGATGACCCATTGCAACAATGATACCCAGGGACACTATGTTTAAAATGAACTTTACAACTTCGGGGTGGGGAGAGGAATGAGGGAGGTAGGGGAGGAATAAGGGAGGTGGGTGAGGGAACGGATAGTGGGAGAACAACAAGGGAAGGGCTAGCAAGGTTGGACAAGAAATGTACTCATTGCTTTACTCATGTAACTGTAACCCCTCTGAACCACAGCTTTACAATACAACACATAAAAAAAGGAAAAATAGGGAGCCTAAGTCAGACAAGTCTCACCAGTGTCTCACTTCTCCAGTGGTGGTTCATCTCCTTAGATGTCTGAAGCCAGGCAGCCAATGGTAGGCATATTGTGACATCATTTCTAGCTGCAACCATGGACTCATCAAGAACAAGGAGATGGTACATCCTGTTTTCAAAGATCTACACTGGAAACAGAGAATCCATTTGTCCCTGACATCTTTCTATCCAACCATCCACACTGAACAGGCACAAATTTTCCCCTTTCTCTCTTTTCTAATTTTCTTATATAAGACTGGACGAATGTGTTTTAAGGAATGTTTATTTTTCTTCATAAACAAGGGGAAAATAAGCATGGAAATATTTTATACTGGCAAAGTGTTGCTTTTTATTAACTCTATGCCATGACTTAGTACAGATAGCAAAGCTTATTATTGACTCTTTTCCTTTTATATATTTAAATAAATCAAACTCCTTTACCCTGGAGAAAGCCCTGTTTTGATTAGATAATGGTCTTCTTCTTTGAAAAACCAGAGAAGAAAACATTTTTAATGTTAAAGCTATTACACTTATATCTGAAAAATGATCACAAATCCCATGTGTTCTAAGCACTTTCTTTGAATTATAAAATATAAAGCCCAAATAGTTATTGGATATGGGTAGTACAAGAAGATTATTTTCAGTTGTTTTTTAGGAATTAAATTATTTTTATAACATGATAAATAAAGGTGTGTAACAGCATATAGTCCTTTCTCCCTCTCCAATTAGAACTGAGTTTATGTCCTAGAAACATATAATAGGAAACAGACAATAAATGAAAATATACAAAAATAACGATTTCTGAAAAATGGATGTTAAGCAATGGATATTTTCTCTCTTATTTCTATCAGGATTTCATCATGTTTAACAATCAAGAAGAACCATGTTTCTAAAGTAGTTAAATCCATTTTGAAAACATTCAATTTTGTTAGTATATATTAATTCACAAAAGATATTGCTTAAATTAAGCCTTTATTATTTTAACACTTTATGAATAGTAAAGAATTTCAAGCTCACAGAATGATTGTTGATTTGTAACAATGGTGCCAGGTCAATTTGGACAATTTGGAGACGGTCTGCCTCAATGTCTCCCCCCTCCAATCCCCACCATTAGCAGAACTAGAGCTATAGGCTTTCTCAAGTATTACACAAATTATATTATCTTTCTACATCTTACTAAGGTAATCTTGAAAAAGTTAGGTATCATTTTTAAATGTAACTCTTTGCAGCAGACTATTATGAAATATAATGTAAAATTATATATCACTAAGTATAGTCTTTCTGATTATTGAGAATGTTTCTTTTATTTCTTATTTTCTCTTCTCTTAGATTTTTAAGTCATATTAAACATTTTGTGTGTGTTCATGATAAGAAAAAAAGATCTTTGGAAAAATCTCCACATTTTACTATTAGAGTACTTTGCATGCCATTTCCTCTTGTTTTCTACATTTACTAACATCACAATAGAGTTGTTACCCTAGAATTATCTCTTTTGAAGTCATGTTCATATTGATGCTCACGAAGTAAACCAAAATAAAGAGGTTCTACAAACACTTAAAAAGGATTCCAACTGCAAGAGGTATTTTGAATTGTAATATGTTCCTTGTTATTCTGTGGCTTAACAACATAGTTTTCATTTTTCACTTATTTTAGTAGGGCTATTTTCAGTCATTCTTAGACCATTGTTTTGTGAGATAGAAGAGCTTTGGCCAAGTGGCTTGAGGAGACAGTGGCTCCTGTCAACAGCATGTACACCAAACCTGAATTGGCAGTCATATTCATTTCCAAGACGCACCTTTAAAAAAATTTCAGTTGTAATTGGTGTGAATTATAATCCAGCTAAACTAATTCAAGCCAATTCAAAGTGAAATTTATAGTAAATTTTCTAATTTATGTTGGATCAGATTTCTTTTTTTTTTTTTTTAAGATTTAGATATCAGGTTTTTTAAAATTTATTCCAAAACCCCTTAATAATAAATCCTTATTATTTCTCAGGATCTCACATCATTACTTCAATAGATAACATTGAACTAAAAGCTTGTTAATGGTGCTAGTGTGTGAACTATTTCCAAGTTTAAAAAAATAATTAAAAAGTTTTCTGCTTGTATTAACTAATTTAGTGAACATGTTAAATTTTATATAGTTTTATATTAACAGTCTCATTATCTGAGACTGAAACTAAGAATGAAAACTACAATATAAGCCACTCTTTCACAGTATCATCTTTAGCATATAAGAATGCTGAGCTCTAAGTCCAGTCTGTCAGTCACTCAGAGGTTCACAGTTTATTTTGTATGTTGATTGCTTTACTTTTGTAGTTTCCTAACATTTTGTGTTCATTGAACAGTTCTCCCTTAATTCACTTTTCCACCCGTCACTGGCCTCTGATATCCAAGATGTTTTAGTCAGTAACCCAAGCTTACATCTGACAGACATTGATATTCAAAACAGCAAGGCTCTCTACATCTTTTGAATTTGAATGCTGCATGTCTTTTTACTTACTTATTTATTTAGTTTTTCATTTCTCTTTTGTCCTGAGACTCCAGAAGAGTGCTGTTCTCTTGTCCTTTTTGACTGATCGGTGGAACCAACTTTGTGAAAGGTATTCAGGTAAGCAGGCATGAAACAAGAGGTAACAAGGAGGTGTCATGACTAGATTTACATCAGGATTGATGGGAGCAATGAGCAGAGTACTTTAGAAGCAGTCATTTGTGACTGATGGTGGGAAGATGAGAAGAGAACAATTCAGTAATCAAAGCACTGATTTTTCTTGACTGGACAGACTAAAACAGTTCAGTGATGACTCTCATCTATTCCTCATTTTATTCAGATCTATAAAGTAACTTGCTTCACTTAGGTACAGATGCCTACCTCAATCAGGGGGAGAAAGAGCTGCAATATTTAAATATCAAGTAAAGCATAATGATTCTCCTGATTTGAAATCAGAGCATGACTTAACAAATGATAATAAAGCTTAATAACACATGTATTTCTTGAAAGTCAGGTACATATTTTCATTATGGAAATCAATCTGAAGTTCCATTTTAATCCAAGACTACTACATGAGATTTATACATTTCTGCTTTGTACTTAAGTGATCTTTCAGTGATCATGTTTGTAGTTTTGTTGGCCTTCATTCAGATCAATTACAAAATGATGATCTTTTAAGAATAATGCTTAGCAAGCATGTTCTTAAAAATAATTAATACTTTTAAGGTTTTAGAGTGACCAGGAACCCATGGTACGCATAGAGTTAACATACGGTGTTAAGGTAATTAATTCATTTAAGGCAATGTCACACAGTATAACCAGAGAGACTATCTTTCATCTTTGAGCTGTGAAATCCCAGTATATGAGAAGAATAAGTAAGCATTGCAAATCAGTGAAGGGAAAGTTTTGTGCAAACAGAAATAATTATTGATATATTAAAAAACTCTGAAGATCTAAAAATGGAAAAACTATTTTTCTTTGTAACTTTTATTCACTTCTTACCATTTGTCACTTAATACAGAATCAGAGAACAAGCTATTCTGTAAAAAGTATTTGGTTTCAACTATCCTTCAACCGGCATGATATATAAATCATCCCAAATAAATAAAAACATGCATTGTTGAAAAACAAAACAAAACAATACAACAACAAAAAAGCAAATCAAAACAAAGTTCCCCCAAAATAATTGTAACAGGCTAAAAATTCCTCATGTTCACAGCCCACGGTCCAAATGCTCAAACCTATTGTGTCTTGATCTAAGAAGAGATGGGAACAGATGGCATGTTTGTGGAAGTCTTAGTTAAACCATGTTCTTTAAGGTTTCTGCTATCCATATTTCCAATGTATATTGCTCAGTTTTAATATGAATCTTAAATGAAAGTGTGACAATATAAACAAGTAAATATTTGTTCTGCTCAATTCTTTTTGACCAGTGATGGGCCTAATTACTATATTAGGAAGAGAAAGCTGTTTTCCTTGATAAATTTAAATACAGATGTATGCAGTCTGTGCTCAAAAGCACCCAGATTTCTCAAGTGCTGAAAATGATGCTTAGATGTATACTCTAGAGGTCCATGCTCAATATATCTTGTTTCTTCATGTTAAAATAACTACTCTCACTTATGGCTACAGTTGGCACATTTTGACTTACTTTAACTTAGCCACTTAAATTATCAAAATATCAGATATACCATATATATTATGGGTTCCTATAGGACCATGATATGAAAACTTTTTCTTCTTTTTATTTGGTCATGGTGCTTGAACTCTGGCCCTGGGCGCTTTCAGTTCTTCAGCTCAAGGCAAATGCTGTACCACTTGTACCAAAGTGCTACTCTGGTTTTCTTGGGGTTTATTGGAGATAAGAGTGTCATGAACTTCCTGCCCCAGATGGCTTTCAACTGTGATCCTCAGATCTCAGCCTCCAGATAGGATTACAGGCCTGTGCCACTGGTGTCCGGCATGACATCAAAACTTTATAGTGTAATTTTGACAAATTCATCCTGCAGAGGCATAATTGTATCTAAATACACTACAATTTTGATTTTAGAGTAGTCTTTTTCATCAGCTTCTCATATTAAAAACCACTAGAAGAAGACAACGCTAATTATTGACTAGGCTAATTACTGACTATGAAGGATTTACTTTTCTATTCTTGTATGTTTAACTAAGCATCACTGAAACTTAGAATTACTTACTTATACATTTGTAATTGTCAAATATGGAAGGCAATTAAGATTTCATCCATGACTATAAGAATTAATAGAATATGCTATATATATATGTATAATGCCATATTATTCATCATTAAAGATATTAGCTGTAAAGCCATAAGAAGATATGAATAAATTATATTTTTTATTACTGTAGAAGAGAAATCCTATATTATTATTTCAGTGTGATGATATTCTGATAAAAAACAAAATATAGGGGTAGTGAAACAAAAGGAAGTAGTAGAACGTTTAATACATTAATTAGTGATATATTTTAGGGCACATTGAATATCTTCCATATTACATTGTAACCACTGATTGATAGACAATGGACACACGCGCGCACACACACACACACACACACACACCAAGTATTGTACCACATAGTTTTTGTAGACAGATTTATAATATTCTGTATTTTGCAAAAACACAGAACTTACTTAAGGTTTATCACATGATAAACCTTAATTTGTGCAATTAATTTAGCACGTCAGGACAGTACGAAGTTCAACTTCAAATTAAGCCAATAATTAACATTATAATTTTATAAAACAACCTCAGAAAAAGTGAAGTGGGTAGAAGTTGTCATAAATTCCTTCTTTCCTTCTTCCTTCCTTCCTTCCTTCCTTCCTTCCTTCCTTCCTTCCTTCCTTCCTTCCTTCCTTTCCTTCTTTCTTTCTTTCTTTCTTTCTTTCTTTCTTTCTTTCTTTCTTTCTTTCTTTCTTTCTTTCTTTCTTTCTTCCTTCCTTCCTTCCTTCCTTCCTTCCTTTCTTCTTTCCTTCTTTTACACTTTCATTCCTTCTTTCTGTCTTTCCTTCCTTCCATCTGTGTCTTCTTTTCTTCTTTCCTTCTTTACTTGGGTGCTGGGATACATTTAAGGTCTAGTCCTTGCTAGGAGGACATTCTGTTATGGAAGTACACCTCCAGTCTTCTGTCTCTAGGTTTAACTACAATATGTAGATGATCATATTGTTATAGAAATTAAAAAGTTGCTTTTGTTGAGTTGTTGAGACACTATGGTTTTGCTAAGGATCTCACTAATAGAAGCCAATTGGAGGCTTGTGCCAGCTGTGTAGTTTGACTTAGTTGGTCTGGGTCTCATTCTTTTCATCTATAAACTTCAGACTCCTGTAATAGGCACTGTGGAAGCTTTTTAAATATTCTAAGACCAGCTTACATGGTGTAGACTTCATTTTTGCATTATCCTTGAACAATATCTGTGAAACAGACTGAATTGTCAATTTCCTCTAGCTTTTTGACTAGCAGGAAAACTAATTATTTCAATTCAACAAACATGATTTTCTCTCAGAATAATGTTTGTTGGGGGAAGAGAGCATCAAAGAAATGTATGCAATGTGGATTCTGTGTACAAAGAGACCCCATATGGGCACTGAAAAATCTTCGTCCTGCAGAATTACAAGTGAAGTATTAAGGTACAATCTACATGTATAAAAAGCATACTGGGAGAAACAGTAGATATTTAAAACTTATTCAATAATATTCCAAATATTCAATTGTATTTATTAAAATGTTGGAAGAAAATGTGTGTGTATATATATATATATATATATATTTCTACTCAATGCTTGGAATAAATTATAGACTTTTCACAATTCAGTAATATGAATACAAGCTTAATTCCTTTCTTAGTATAAGAATATATCCAAATAGACACTACATGAATTTGAAAATTCAATGTGCTTTCTTATCATAGGATGTATTTTAGGATATAGTAAAAAATATTATAAATCAGTAAATATATAGATATAGTTAACTTCTAAAATTAAGGAGAACTGGCTGAATTATTTAGGACACTATTCTTTTTATCTTCCCCCTACTTCATCTTTTAAGGGTTCATTGCCAGACACCTATATCTCATACTTATAATTTTATCTATTCAAGAAGTTGAGATCTGAGAATCATGGTTCAAAGCCAGGTTGAGCAGGAAGGTCCATGAGATTTGTATTCCAAATAACCACCAGAACTAGAGAAACAATTGGTATTGTGAGTCCAAGTAGTAGAGCATTAGCCTTGAGTGAAAAAGATCAATGCCAGCTCCCAGGCCCTGAGTTCAAACCCTATTATTGCCAAAAAAGAAAAAATACAAACTAATTTTTTCCCATATAACTTGGATAAAATATTAGTGATTGCCATTTGTTAGGAAATGGAAAGACTTGGGAAAAAATCATATTAAGTGAAGTTACCTATTCCCAAAGAAATTTAGGTTCCATGCTTTCCCTTATTTGCAATAATTAGTATACATATAGGGAAATCTTACCAGATAAGCTGAAAAGCTCAAAAACCATGTACAAATGACTATATAAGATGATGCTAAGTGAAATGAACCACAAGATATGGATACAAGAGGCCTGTCTTTATTGTTAATGTTTTAAATGTACCATGTGATTTTATTTTATTTTATTTATTTTATTTTATTTGTATGTTCTTTCCTCTATGGCATATCCACTTTTTGTCATACTTGATTTTGGTACCCAGCATCTTGTACACACCTCTGTCTAATCTGGGGAGGGGAAGGGGGATAACAAAACGCTGAAACAAAGACACATGATGGCCCATTGCAACAAAGACACCCAGAGGACAGAATATTGGAAACGAACTTTACAACTTCGGACTGCAAGGGGGTGGGAGGGATAGGAGTGTGGGAGATGGAGGAGGGAAGAGATAGTGGGACAACACGGGAAGGGGAAACAGTGCTTGACAATAATGTACTCATTGCATTACTCATGTAACTGTAACCCCTCTGTACAACATCTTAACAGTAAAATTTAAAAAATGTGAAAACAATATTAGAGGAGAGGTTGTTCTCATTGTTTTCTCTCTCCTTGCATTCTTCAGCTCAAGGCGAGCACTCTATCACTTGACCCACAGCGCCATTTCCGGTTTTCTAGTGGTTGATTGGAGATAAGAATCTCACAGATTTTCCTGCCCCAGCTGGCTTTGAACTGCGATCCCCCTATCTCAGCCTCCTGAATAACTAAGATTACAGGAGTGAACGACTATCGTCCAGCACTTACTTTTTATATTTTGATATTTTTAAGTAGTTGAACAAAGGAGTTACCATTCAACAAATCAGCTTACAAATACAATGCATCTTGATCATTGACCCTTTTCGTCGTTCTCCCTCATTTCTCCCAACCCAAATCCCTCCCCTCAATTTCCTTAGTTTCATAAGATATACACTGACCATTATGATTGCATTTTCCCTGTCCCTCACAATATAATCATAAGCATACATTGGTTTAATTATTTAAACTCCAACTTACATTTTGAACTCAGCCTCTTCTCTTTCTAATTTGGAAAGTACTGAGACACAATAACCCAAGCAATGTATGCTACATCATTATTTTATTTTTCTTTGCTTCTTCTGCTTCCTTGCCTCCATCCAGGCTGCTTCTCTTGCTGCTTCCTCAGAGAACAAACATTTATTGCTAGTACAGTAATATTTTAATATAATTATAATAAAGTTACAATTACAACTTTCAGCAATATTTCATTGTTATTGTTAAGGAGTTCTACAAAGCGATTATAATTCCATATGTCAGGTTATGAGTACAATGCTTCTTAGGCATTGTCATCCCTCTCTTTCCCCCATATTTTCTCTCCCATCCCTACCCACAAGTTACCTAGTTCGTTTGTTTATATAGTGTACAGTAAATACAGTGCATTCCAAAAATTTTAATTTTCCTGCAGCAGTGTTCTCTAGAGTGTAGAGTAGTTAGCATACACAAGTACTCAGTTTGATACTCAGTGTTTCAAAAAAAATAAAAAATAAAAAGTATGTGTTTCATTGAATTCTTCTGCTTTTCAAATGTTTGTTATACCTGTTATTAATTGAGTTTGAGAAGATTAGGGGCCTAGGAAATGCAAATGTATATATTGTAGGAAAGTATTTGCATGACTTAGCTGAAAATAAAATATGCAAATGACTCAAAAACTCAACAATGAGAAAACAAACAACTTCATTACAAAGTAGTTCAACACATTCACAAAAATAAGGAATACTAAATAAGCACATAAAAAGATGCTTAACATTTAATGATATCAGAGAAATTAAAATATGAATGATCTACTGTACTATAGACTTCCTATATAAGCCAAAAAAAACCCAAAATGGTGTCTAACAGCAGCATATACAGCTGTCACTGCAGAGAAATGAGATCCTTCATTCACTATCCGGGGACAGAAACCCAGAAAGTAACTTTGGAAGTTATGAACGGTGACATTTTCTTATCACTCTTGGATATTTATCCACAGGATTTCAAAACTTACATGTACACATACAAACAGAAGTAGCAGCAACACTGAAATCTGTGTATGGATGTTATACAACTATTTTATTTGTACTTCTCAAACTTGGAAAGCCAAGATGTATTTAGTAGGTGAATAGATAGACTGTGAGACATTGACAAACGGATGTGTAAACCACGTGTGAACCATGGAGCAACAAAAAGGCCCAAAGGAAACTAGATGTATATAATTAAGTTTAAAGGAGCCAACCTGAAAAGTCTGCATATGACCTGATGTAAGTTAAAGGGTATTCTGGAAAAGGCAGAATTAGAGGACATAAAATATCAGTGTATACTGGGTCATAGTGACTAGTGGGTGATGAATAGAGAGAACCCAGAGGGATCTTAGAATAACAGAAATCCTCAGAGTGACACTAACGATGGGCACATGGCATTGTGTATTTGTTCCAACTCTTAGAATACACAAAACCAAGAATGAACTGTAATGTACGCTGAGGAAATTAAGGGGTAATAATATATTGATTGTGTTATCGTTGATTGTCCCAAATGTACCAAATTGGTTGATAATGGTGAAAACTATATCTTGGTGGCTGCAGAAAACACTTTATTTTACTGTAATTTTTTCTTTTATTTCAGAACAGCCTTTATGTAAAGACATAGTTCTAAAAATTGAAAACCCACTAGAGATTTTCCAAGAAGTTGAAGCTGGGAATAAAATATAAGGGAAAATAAGAGAACTGAAAATATACCAAACATGTTGTAAAAAGCAGTCTTCCTTAAATGTTGAAATGTTCTTGATAACCCCTACAAGTTCTTCCTTTGTGAACATGTGGAAGTTCTGGCCAAGCTGCACTGTGGGTAGCTTTATGTTAGTTACATTCTGCTTCTCCATTACTTGTTTGAGGATGATGAGTGAAGACTTGATGTCTTCTTTCAGGGTCGTAGACACGTAAAAAGCTTCTTGCAAGGCGGTCTGGCAACCCTCTGAAGCAGAGAAAATTGCTGGAGCATCCCACTGTACATGAGGTCCCAGATGGGTTCATGTGAGACAGCTGGAATCCTTTTTCCTGAACATCTCCAAATAACAGTGCTACTCCAAAGGGAAGAGGCACAAACCTGAACCTGCACCTTCTCCGAACTGTAGAGCAAGATTTGTACACAGCTTGTACAGATCACACACACTCTCCATGCTAGGTGAACCAATGATTCTGTGTCTCCACTTAGGGAATTAAAGTATTAGAGTCAGCAATTAGTCCACTCATGCCACAACCTTTATGAGCACCAAGCTTTAGAATTTTCTCCATATCGTGAGGTTCTATGAGTGTGAAGGTAATTCTCTTCTTCACTGCCACATACACCCTTTGATGTCTGGATCTCAGTGGTTGTGGATCCAAGCCTTATAGTCTCAATGGCATATTCCACTTGAAATAATCTTTTCAACACCACTCTGTATCCTCTTCCTGCCATTTTTTCCTGTGAATCTAAAAATGTAATTCTAATTGAAAAATAATGCCTTAAAACTAAATAAGATTTTTGTCTGTGGCATTCTACCATTCATGTTTGTTTATTTTTCTACAAGATTGGATTTCCATTTTCAACAGGAATACCACATAATTAACTACGCAGTCTCACTGAATTGCATAAGGAAACACTAGATGACATCTTGTCTCAGTATTAGTATTGTTGACTTTGATCTCTTGATGAGATGATGTGTGTCTGATAGCTTGCCTTACTGTAAGTTCACTTTTTCTTCTTTGTGATTTATAAGTAATATTTGAAATGTCTTGAAATGTTATAAATAACCTAGATTTCATCTAGCTTTCATCCAGGGATATTTGACATACATCTTTTTTTTAGCTGTATTTGCTCATTAACTTTCTATTCTAAGAAAAGCACACCTTCTCATTTTACTAATCCATATATTAATGTTAAAATATCTGAATTAACAACATACATATACATGCAGAATAAATGATATTGAGTATCCTGGTGGGTACTCAAGTATGTTTGTCTAAAGAATAAAACAGCTGGAAGTATTCAAAATAATAAAAAAAACTATTAAAGCACACAGCAAGTATATGGAAAAGAAATATTGCATAAGTGGCAAAATAAAACTGTTATAGTAAACTATAACATGGTTTGTTATTAATCACATTTGAGGAGAGCTAAGATATTACAGTTTAATGAAAGCAAAGAGCACATATTTTTATGAAGTGTTTACTTGGGTCAAATATATTAGACTTTAATGGATAACAATATTTTGAAATTAATTTCATAATTTATTAAATAAGACAACTGTACATGCACAAATGATATATGGATTTGTGGCCACGAAAGTCTCTTTGGGAAATTGTCGGCAGTCAATAATAAAGAATTAAGTGAATTAAACTTTGATTAAATCTCCAGGAGAATCTGTGATAAAGATAGAAGAAATGGTTGTAGCAAAAGTAGACAAAACAAGGTGGTTATTTTTGTCAGGCAAAAAGGAAAGCATATGATCAGTGTGTCAGTGTCAGTAGGAGTAACATACTACAGAGTCATGCAAAGATGGAAGAAAAATGCAAATGTGAGGCCTTCCAGATGTCATGTGTAAAGTTATAATCTGACATATCTCCATGTCAATTAATTTAGGGAAGAGACTTGGAAAAGTTGCATTAAGGTAGACATCGGAAATAAACATATATATAAAGAACCAGGTATGCCTTATGTAATATTTTCACTTATATTGCAACTTTGAATGATCACAAATACCTATCTGAGGAGGAACTATTTACTTGGGAGAAAGTTGCTGAAAATACAAATCTAAACTTTAGTTTCAAAGACCTGTGACTGCAGTCCAATTTGAGGATATACATGTGTGCATCATTTGTGGGGGAAATTGTTTTTTTTTTGTTCTTTAGAGAGGGTTACAGTTACATGAGTAAGGTAATGAGTCTATTGCATAATTTAGTCTTTTAAGCTGACTCTAGTAATTGAAATTAGTTCTGTATGAAATAATGATGAAAGTCACATTATAAAAGTAAAAAATGATGTAAATTATTACTAGTGATAGCCTCTAATTACATCTTTTGAGGATTGTGTTTGCTCATGGTCAGTTTGTATAGAAACTGGGTAATCTGAAGAAGAGATGCTAGTAAGCTTGATGTAATCATATAAACCAGTAAAGGAGAATAATATAGATAATACTTTGAGATCTGTGGCCAGAAAAGGGAGATAAAGATGAAGATAAAGTGACCAATCTCTAACAACAAGCCCCAGCCAGTATCAGAAAAAAAAATAATTGAAGAAAGCTGTGGGGAGGTTTATAATTGCCTGAAAAAATGTTTCCCCATCTATGAAAAGCGAGTATGTGACCCATTAGTTTTATTTTTCTTTAAAAAATTTTTTTTATTAATAACACAAAACACAGACTTATTCCACTTCAATATGCGGTATGAAACATATTCTTCAGATCTATTGGCTTTAATTTGTGATATTCAGTAAGCATACCTAGATTTTTGACCTGTAGAAATGGTGAGATAATTGTAATGGTAATAATAATAATAATATGTTATTCTAATTTACTAAATTACTGGTCATCTTCCTTTTTAAAACCACTAGAAAATTAGTGCATCCTATTTTATTCACACAGAGAAGTTAAAATCATAAAAATAATTTGATAAGAAATGTACTCGTTATCTTGCCCATGTAATTGTAACCCCTCTGTACGGTATTTTCACAATAAAAAATAATTTGTCAGAATCAATGCATAAACTGTAATATTACCTCTACAGACGTACTGTTGTATTTGGCAGTTTATTTCCTGGACAGTTGTGTAATGTCATTTCTGAAGCTAAAAATCATGATCTATATGCCAAAAATTTTGTCATTTTTTTCTTGAGAGAATTCACAAAATTTAAACTCTTTACCTGAATATTAGTTTAAAGAGAGACACTGATATTTAATTCATTAGATTTATCAGATTATTAAATGAGTCATCAATTGGTAGAAGCAGTCACTAAAACTTTAGGGTCAATGTAGAAAATTCAGTTGCAGGGTCTGGGATGTAGCTCAGTGGGAAAGCGCTTGCCTAGCAAGTGCAACATCCTGGGTTCGATCCCCAGTACCAAAAAAGAAAAGAAAATTCAGTTGCAACAAGAACAATATTGTCATAGTCCGTGGGACCCCTTGTCTTATTCTATTGTAACAGAATTCAGCAAAGACAGAAATCTGCATTTGTTTCCTTTCACATATGATGCTGCATTACTTTTACAAGCTGGGTAGCTAGCTTGCAAAAGCTAGCAGAAATTTATCTTTCTTCATTTGAAGCCTGGTAAATCTAAAACAGTGCTGACAAATTTGGAGTTTGGTGAGAGGGCATTCTCTGACTTAAAAGAGGGTCTTCTTCCTATGAATTCTCACCACAGAAATGCAAAGGTTTTGTCTAGGATCACCTTTATAAAGGCAATAATTCCACTAATGAAGTAGAGCATGTATGACCAAATCACCTTCTAAAGGCCTTTCCTTCAACTACCATGATCTTGGGGCTAAGATTTGAAGAGATAAATCAACTTGAGTCAGAAATTTTTCACATGATAGAAAAATATATAGAAAATAAAAGTATTTCCTAAGTGTAATATATTGGATATGCAAAGCACATAAATATGTTGAAAACAAAGTTATAAATGAAGAATTTCTCATAAAATGCCTGTGGATTTCTTTTTCATTACACAATTAGCACATTGGTGACAGAGAACTGAATTTTTCTCAGAGTTTCTGTTTGTTGTCATGGAGTGACATTGAAAAACATGCAGACTTCCTATGATTTTCTCATTTGTAACATGAAGAATGGTAATGACTTTGTCCGTGGATTGTTAGAAAGATTCATTCAGATAATAAACGTAAGATAAAAAAAATTATATTAAGTGAAGTAAGCCAGGCCCAAAGAAACATAGGTCCTATGGTTTCCCTTATTTGCAACAATTAGTATATGTCTGAGCCAAATAGAAAGTCAGGTAAGTTGATGTTAGGCGAAATGAACCCCAAGATAAGGACTCAAATGGTTTTTCATTCTTGCTATTGCTTCTAACATATTTGTAAGATGATTTCTTTGTTGCTTTGTATGTCCCTCCCCCATGGTATAACCCGTTTTCAATGTATTTGATGTTGGTATAATTTGTGGAGGGGAAGGGAAAAAATAAATTGTTTAAACAGGGATACAGGTGGACCCATTGTAACAATGAAATGTACAAGATGTTATATCGAAAAACAAACTTTACAACTCTGACTCTGGCGTGGTGCGTGGGGGGGGGGGAGCAGGGAGATGGGAAGGGGTGGTAAGGGAAAACAAAGGAGGAGGCAACAATGCTTGATAAGAAATGTAATCATTACCTTGTTCAAATAATTGTAACCCCTCTGTACTGTATTTTCACAATAAAAAAATCCTTAAAAAAAAAGTAAGATGATTAGCACTATGACCACCACATCACCATCTAAATATTCAATGAATCCTTTGATAAAATACATGAGCATTATCACCAATGTTTATTACCTATTAAATAAAATCCCACTAAAATGTGGATATCTCTTTTCTCTAGGATATTTGCCATTGTCATTTATATAGTTCTGTAACTTTATGTAGTTGTAAGTGACACAGACATAATTTTGCATGTTTCCTTTCATATATGATATTTTTCTCTTATATTTTTGGTGAATTGTACTTTTAAGTGCTTTGCTCTTGCAAAGAAAATTCAAATTACAGTTTTAAAATAAGTGATAAAATTTTCACAATTCATAACATTTTCTAATATGTAGCATTTTAACTTCTATAAATATAACCTGATAATAAATTGCTGGGTAGAAAATTGAAGTTTCTTAATATATAATGTGTGATAAAAGATAACTAATATTAAGATTTTTAACTATATTTGTTTTAACTTTCATTTTTTTCATAAGAGTTAGCTTTATTCCTTTTATAGGTGCTTAGCTGTTTTTTAGTAATTCTTAGATAGAAGTAATATTGCTAAGGTGCAATATATGTTTGGTTTTTATGTTTTTCTTTTTGGTTAGTCGTGAGACTTGAACTCTAGGTTTGGGCGCTGTTCCTGGGCTTTTCAGCTCAAGGTGAGCGCTCTACCGCTTGAGTCACAGCACCACTTCCAATTTTCTAGTGGTTTCTATTGGAGATAAGAGTCTCACGGACTTTCCTGCCCAGTCTGGCTTTGAACCAATATGCTCAGATTTCTGCCTCCTGAGTAGCTAGGATAACAGGCGTGAGCCACCTGCGCCTGGCTAATATATGTTTATTATATATTAATCAATTTAAATTGTCTTCTACATTTGTAAAGTTCTTATATAAAAACTGTACATAAAATTATGCATGTATAAACATTATATAACCATATCAGTCATTCCTCCTGTTCGTTTTTATTTTTATTACTTATTATTTCTTCAGTACAAGTTTTATAGTTTTATGCAGACCAATTACTTAATCTCTTTCTCGATGATTTCCTAATTGTCTCAGCAATTACTGAATTATGACAGTCAAAATAATCCAATTAAACCTCAATTTAATTTTTTGCTATTTCTTGTGTTTTTCTCTGTTTGCTTGACTCTTCAGTTGTATTATACAGAATGTGTGTGTGTGTGTGTATGTGTGTGTGTGTGTGTGTGTGTGTGTGTGTGTGTGTTTGCTAGTCCAGGGTGTTTAACTTAGAGACTGGGAGCTATCTATGAGCTATTTTGTTCAAGGTTAAAGTTATACCTCTTGAGCAACTGTTTTTTCAGGTTCTTGGTGGCTCAGTTGAGATGAGAGTCTCATAGAATTTCTTGCATGGGTTGGTTTTGAACTTCAACCCTCAGATCTCAGTCCTCTGAGTAGCTAGGATTATAAGCATCAGCTACCAGTGCCTACCTAGAAACTGTTTTGTTTATAGGAATGCTCTGTATCTGTATATGGAACGTAGTAATTACTATGCTCAGTGTTGCTCTTGAGCACCTAAAGAGGACTAATAGGATTACGTTGAAACCCTTGATTTTACTATGGATAACTAGTACACAAAACTACCTTATTTGTAACACTCCTAAAAGCAAATCAATTGCGTGTTTCCGGCTTTGAAATAGACAAAAATGTTTTACTGCTTGTTATGTCTTGAACTAAACCACATTAAAAAGTTGTGGTGATATGCTACATCTTTTTTCATTCACTTCTTGAAAAGTTTGTGATGATACATATTGATCTATTTGAGGTGAATGCCTTTACTACTTATTAAATATATATAGTTTTATGTGTAATGACTAACAGTTATAAATATGCATTTTTCATATGAATTCATTATCCTTATATTTATGTTTATATTTTATTGATGCTTATATCTATTCCTATGTACACATGTATTTTTTTCTTTTTTACTTTAAGAAAGTAAAAGTGAATAGATTCCTAACTATCCAGAGGTATTCTGAAAAATAACTTTAATTAAAATAAAGGCTATTCGAAAGTGAGCATCACATATAAAATTCAGGATGAAAAAGTATCCATCCTTAAACCTTTCATGGACATGAATAGTCAAATATTCTAATAAGAGAACAATCTGCATATCCAGGAGACTTAGCTCAATAGGTGAAAGCTCACAGTGATTGTAATGGACCAATAATCTAACTGAATAAGACGAGTATTGGAATTGGAAAGAAGTCCCCTCTTTATAACTAAAAATCTCCCCCACTTTTGCCTCTCAGTTTAAGGGAGATATTTTTTCTGTCTCCTTTTTTGAAATTCAAATAGCCTTCTTTCTGTCTCTAGATTCCTACTGCCCTTTAATTACACTACATGCTCTAGAAACTTGTACAATCTTTGTCTGCCTCAGTAATGTTTTCATTTTCACATGTCCCTCTATGCATATATCTTGTTCAGATTTATCCCTTCATCACTCTCCTCATTCCATTTCCTGAGCTTCTCAGCTAATCTCAATAAGCTTTGCTGTTTCCATACATGTGCATAAAGTATTTTTTAACATATTCACCTTCCTTCACCTTATCTGCTACCCTCTCTCTCTCTCCAACCATTACCACACCTCAGAAAGGACCTATTTTATATTCCTGTCATTCATTATTTCAGAGTAAAGATAATTATTCAAAGAAGTCTTATATATTTTTCCATGCTTTCATTAGCATCAGTTAGTTGTACAAGAAATCTTGTTATATTTAAATATCTTTAAAAATATATAAATTATTTTTATTGTAAAGGTGATGTACAGAAGGGTAAGAGTTACATAATTCAGGTAATGAATACATTTCTTTCTGAACAATGTCATCTCTTCCCTCATTTACTCTTGGTTTTCCCCTCCTGACTCCATTCCTCCACTAATTGTATAGTTCATTTTCAATAGTGTCTAGTGAGTGTCACTGTTGTAATTGTCCACCCTTGGTCCTACTATTTCTGTGCTCCCCCTTAGCATCTCCCAAACAGATACACTCATGGGTAAAGGTAGAGAAATTTAAAAAAAAACAGTGACAAAGGAAAAAAGCAAAACAAAAAACAAAAAGCAAAAAATAAAAAATCCTCTTTTTTCCATTTCTTGAAGTTCATTTCAATAAACATCATTTTATATGATCATAAACACATAGGTATTGAGCCTTTGTGGTCCTCATATTACAAATAATCCAACCATGCAAGCTATGTTACTTTGGGTCTGGTTTACTTCATTTGATTTTTTTCCCAAATCTTCCTATTAAAAAAGATGCAATATCATTCTTACTGACATGCCACATTTTTAAGCCATTTTTCTACTGGGAGGCTTCTTGGCTGATTCCATATCTTGGCTAAACAATTCTGCAATGAATATGATTGTGATGGTAGCTTTAGTGTAGGCTGCTTTGTGGTCTATTGGATAAATGCTCAGGAGTGGGATTGCTGTGGCATAAGGGAGTTTTAAGTTTAGTCTTTTAAGGAACCTCCATACTAGTTTGCAGATTGGTTGAACAAATTTGCATTCCCACCAACAGTGTAGTAGTGTTTCCTTTTAGTCACATCCCTACCCACATCTGTTAGGAGTTTCATTTTCACATGTCCCTCTATGCTTATGGTATATCTTGTTCAGATTTACCCCGTCATCACTCTCCCTCATTCCATTTCCTGAGCTTCTCAGCTAATCTCAATGAGCTTTGCTGTTTCCATACATGTGCATAAAGTATTTTTTAACATATTCACCTTCCTTCACCTTATCTGCTACCCTCTCTCTCTCTCCAACTATTACCACACCTCAGAAAGGACCTATTTTATATTCCTGTCATTATTTCAGAGTAAAGATAATTATTCAAAGAAGTCTTATCTTTTTATTTAATATCTGCATATTGTGTAATTTTATCAGACTCAACTCTTCACTTACTGTTGCCTTCTCCACTGATCTCATCCCCTATTACTTAATGTTTAGTATTTTGTCATCTTCATTCACAGATGAAGTATATTTTTGTATTGTTTACTTATATACTAATAGTCCCTTCTCCAACGCTCAATCCCCTCAGAGACCTACAATTGAAAATGTCTGTATAAAACATATGCATATATGTATTTGCATATAGGCACATTTCCAGATATGTATAATCCTGCAGAATAAGTAAGCTTATATTAATACTGCAGGCAATAGATAGCTCTATAGACAAAAGGATACATAAGTAAGTAGATCAGATGATAGATGATAAATATATATATGATCTACCTCTCTCTAAATATATATATATATATATTCTTATAGGCATTTATGGTTATGTTTACCTTTCAGTCTGTGTATCTATACATAACTTTTACCCAAAACCTATTCTTCTAAAATTATTCATGCAAAAAGTTAAGTCATCCTTAGACACTGTTCCCTGTGAATATTCAATTATTAATCAAACCCTAGAATTTTACTTTTGATACTTCTTTCCATTCACTCCTCCCTCTGTTCAAGGTACATATTCCCGTGCCTGAAGAATTTCAGTAACCTTCATGTGCTCTGTCTGAATACTGTTTTACAGCACTCCCCATGGTTAGCAGGGGACAGGAATAGCAGGGATGAATTTTGTAAACCGGAATCTCATCCTATCATAAACTTCTTTTATGGCTTTTCATTGTTCCTTTGGTAATTTTTAAAGTCTAGAAAATGGCCCATAGTTTCCTCTTGTATTATCTAACTTTTGATTATCCACTCTTACTTCAGAAATTTCTCTTTGTTCTTCACTCTTAACTCATCTCAAGGCCCTCACAGTCGCTGAAATGCGATTGCTGTTTCTATCTCCAAACTTGCAGATATGCCCGTGGTTAGAAATAACAGGCTCATTTCCAATTATCTTGTTTTGTCACATCAGACACAACTTCCCCAGAAATGTCAGTCCTAATCTTACATCAGATCAGTTCTGTGCACTTTGTGTTTGCTGAGGCTGGATTTTAAAGCAATATTTTCTTCTAAATTTTACCACCCTTCACAATGATAATTTTTATGATCAGTGTCTACTTATTAGGTTTTAAACATTCAGGAAAAAAACATCATTTTTTTCCTAAGAATTTTGTCCCAGATCAAAGGTCCACCTGCTAAATGTATCTCTTCTAGTTTCTACTTAATTTTTTTCTTAGAAGAGAAACGGAATTTTATTACTTCAGTAACTGTGAGCATTTCACCCCTTTCTTTTTCTCCTATATTGTTTTTCTCATTGGAAAGTTTTAACATGATAACATGCACTCCAGCATGTCAGCTCAGTTTCTCCTTGTTCTCCATCTAACCGAAAAGCACCCTTGTTCTTCTTCTGCTGCTCTTGATGACTAGTTTAATCCAACTGCCAGTTCCAGAGACAGATCTTAAGGATCCTTCAGTTATAACTTGAAGACATGAGTATCTGGCTGCTTATTTTGGTCCCTTCTGAATCTCAAACACTAGTGACAGTTTTCCTTTCTGCTATCCTGTGATGTAACTATGTGTTCCTTAGGATTTTTTTTTTCACCCAAAGGCCTTTGTCTAGAAAGTGAGTGCAAGGCCTTTTGATTCAGAAACTATTATCTCAGGGCAGTGGTTGCCAAAGAAGGGAAACTATTTTCTAGTTTCTAAAAAAACAAACAAAAATAACTTATATTGCTTTGTCACTTCCTTGACAAATAGATTTAATTTCTTTTGTGCTGCTATATCTATGGAGACCCTTAGCAGAAGAACTATAGGTTGAGGCTAGAAGACCTCTAATATTTCTTATCAATGCATTTTCTTTCGCAATAAACTCAAGACAAGGAAGAAATCACATCTTTAATTGGGGATATTTCATAAGAAGTGCAAGAGAATAAAATAATCACCTTCCTGTCCCCTCTCAAAAGGAGTGACACTGACCAAGATGTATTATACAAATAAGCAGATATGTTACATTTAAACGGTCCTGTAAAAATCACTTGAATGCAGTAAGAAAATATGAAGAAAATAATAACCATAGATTAGAAAAGTGAAATGTTTGTCATTTTACATTTTATATTAGGTTCTAATATAAGGTCCATTAAATTCTTGTGTTATAAATTATTATATTTTTTGGCCCTAGGTAGAAAAACTTATGTCATGTGCAAAAATTATAAATATTTTTAAGTTCTGAGAGGTCATTTTTGGAACTAGTCTCTTCTATCAGGCTCCAGCAGCAGACCAGAACAAACCAGAAAGCATCACTCATGATGAATGAACCAAGTAAGTTCTCACTTTTCCTTGAAAACATTCTACTTGTAATTATTGTTATGTTTCCTAGGCCAACCTTACAATAAACATCTGTTTTATAATCTGATCAGTTGAATACTCGTTCTATTTCATAAAATAATAGGTTGGGAAATTCTAGATTTGCAGTAAAGACCAAGTGGACTTTTCTACTAAATTTGTTGTAAATTCCATAGATTGTCTTATGGTAAAATTGCATAAAAATAACATTTTATAGCAAAACATTAGAAAAAATATTGGATTTAGAGCATCTTTAAAATAGGCACCCTCAATAGAAAACATAATGGATACAAAGAAATGAAAAACTTGCCTTAAGCTTCAAGATACCTATCTTTTTATCTATGGCAGATATTTTTGTTTTTTGTTAAGAAACTACCAAGTTTCCTTTAAGTCATTCTACTCTTTTTCTTCATTATTCCAATGTAAATTAAAGCTCTCATTATAAAATCAAAATTGCAATTTAGAAAGGTTTATATTTCCCTCAAAATAATGTAAAGAATCTTATTATTTGTGGAAAAATATTATTCTTGCAATGTATATATATATACAGATATATAACGTTATAAATATATATATGTGTGTATATATATATAGTTTATCAACAGTTATCTGAAAGAAACCTAGAGTCATTCTTGCAGGAAGGCAATGCACCCCACATCAGTCTCCTCCTTTCAAATACAGATGTAGAGGAACCAATGCACTTATGGAAATCTCCAGTCTTATGCTTGAGTTTCCAATTAAGATCCATGAGAAGATAACACATTCTCAGAGATGAGCTGGGTTGTAGTGGAAGCTGGTATGCAAAAGAGATGGCCAAATTAAAATAGTAGCTAAGACATGAAACTTTACCCTGAGGACAGTAGACATTTCTTCTTCCATCCAGAAACCAAATGACCTATTGATATTTTTATCCACTTAATTGCTTTCCTTACAGATACACATATTGAATCTTAATCCCAGATGTGATGATACTTGTAGATTAATACCTTGGGGAAACCATTAGGCTCAGACTTTTGTCTTTGATGTGGAGCCCCAAAATGGAATCCATGCTTCTGTGACACAGATGTTAAAGGATCTACTTCTCCCTTAGGTCCTGTGACAGAAGTTAAGCATTCACTTAATTTAACAGTTAGAGCAATGTTACATATTCTTTTTTTTTTTTAATTTAATTTAATTTTATTTGTGAACATACTGTACAGAGGAGTTACAGTTACATGGGCAGGATAATGCGTACATTTCTTACCAAGCATTGCAGCCTCCTCCTTTGTTTACCCTTCACATCCCTTCCCAGCCTCCCCCCTCCCCCCCAATCCCAATCCTTCTTCTCCCCCCCCCCCCCCCCCCCGTCCCCCCCCCCCCCCCGCCCCCCCCCCCCTCCGCGCCAACGTTGTAAAGCTCGTTTTGGACATGACAACTTGTACTTCTCATTGTTGCAACAGGTCCACCTGTATCCTTAAACAACTGGTTTTTCCCCATCTCCTCCACAAAAGGTCAGATAATGTGATGTCAGGAAAATGTTACATATTCTTAAACTAAGCTCCATTGTATCATACCA
The DNA here is from genome assembly GCF_019054845.1 of Dipodomys spectabilis. Taxonomy (NCBI): domain Eukaryota; kingdom Metazoa; phylum Chordata; class Mammalia; order Rodentia; family Heteromyidae; genus Dipodomys; species Dipodomys spectabilis. The sequence goes on from NW_024870752.1 coordinate 3,869,996, forward strand.
AAAATTTGGCTAATCTTGTGGCTGACTCCAGGAGGTTCCAGTTTTAAGCTAGTCTAGGCAGATAAAAAAGAGAGAAACACCATCTCAAATCCACAAGAAATTTAAAAAAGCTAAAATACTTTTACTGATAAATCTTCATTTTAAATATACTGTGAATTATATTTTTCTTTTTGGTATACTCAAAAATCAGGCTAAGTTGTAAGCAACATTTTGGAAGGTGTTTTGGATCACAGAGGAGCAGTTGTCACAATGGACTTTTCTACCCAGATGAGATGAATATATTAGCTCAACATAAGACCTGTGACTGTGGCAAATACAGTCCTTCATTTACATAGGGGACTGCACCATGATTGGAATAAACATGAGTCCGCTGTTGTGATTTGCACAGCTATCTTTCTTGTGTTATTTTCTGGCTAATAAAGCAAGTTGCTCAACAATTTTGTGGGCAGCTCAGAGATTTACTTCTTGTTGCCTCCCTGCTGTCACAACCCCAGGTCTCAGCACTCACTCTCAAGTGGTTTTCCATCTCTTTGCTGAGCTGGTCACACAAAGAAAGAAAAGAAGAATCAATGGTGGCCACAAAGGATCAGTAAAGCCAGAAAGCTGTGTGTCTTGGGCTAAAGGACCAGGAGTGTCAAACAGCAGGTGATGGGGGGCAGCAGAGGAATTTAGACAGTCAAATAGAAGCTGGCTGGTCAGAAAGTGAAGAGTTGTCACCATTTAGAGCATCCCTTCGCCTTTGGTACAGAAAGCTGTAACATACGGGCCACAAAACTATTCTGCAGCTCCTTAGCTGTCCATGGCCTTGGAAACAAAACCCTACGTCCAAACTCTTAGCTAATACCTTAGAGGTCAAAGGCCCAAGGTTGAGATCTGCTGGCCACTCATCTATTTCACTGCCTACAAATACCTACAAAAGCCAGGATAAATTGAGTAGCTGCTTTTCGCCCAAAGAGCCCAAGCAGTCTGATTTACAGTACTTACAGAGAAATGCCTGTGAGTTTGTCTTGTCTCTCTTGACTGCCAGGTGAGAACTCAATCAGATGTCATATTCAACTCAGAAACTAAATATGCTGTCACCTAAAACTTAGATGTCCAGTCTCCAGAACTATTAAATCATAAATATTTTTTTTTACTTAATGGACTCAAGACATGACATTGTTTTGTTATTGCAACCAAAATCAATTCAAAGAGATAGACTTTGAAAGTTTGAATTGCCAAATTTAATTTTATGGAGAAAAGATATATTAAAAAAATCGTAATAAGAAAGATATCCCTTGTAGAGAGCAAATGGGTGGGAGCAATATAGGCCTAGTAGAGTAAGAAACTATCAAAGAAATCTAAATATGTGCTTGGTGATGTGATTAGAATTGAAATTTAATTGTTTTATAAATAACTCTCATTAACGGTGGCTGGCTTTACATATACAAGGAAGTGATGTATCTGTAAAAATTTTAGAATAAAACAGTAGTCCTGGAAAGTTGGGTGATATATAGCATGCGTGCCCTTCACTGGACTTCAGCAGCTGGAGAGGAAATACCAAACTCTCAAGACACCTCACACACCCTGCAGTCATTTATCATGCACTTATTGATGAACACAAGAGGAAATAAGAAAGGGAGAAGACAGCGTGTTGGCAAGTGAAATGAGATAAGAAGAGTGATACCTGGTTCTATTACTAAAAGTAATGGAATTTCATGAAACAGTGACATCATGGACTGGATATACATCCATGATCTCACTAATTCAGATGTAATAGGAATCTTTCTCATACAGGACAATTGGTCTATTTTTGTCATTTCTTACTGACTCGGAGCATAACTTGAAGTTCCACTCTTGAATTATGTGCCTGTGATTTTATAATATTACAAACTGAGTATACACACACACATACCCCAAATAATGTTTATTTACTTTTCTATAGGAAGTATTTTCTTGGTCAATGGGAATTGTGGAAATTACTTAACACTGGAATTACAAGTTACTCAAAGATTTCAGCAGCAAATATCACTTAAGACTATTAATACAAATGTAACATCCATAAACACACAAAATAATGCATAAACAGATTAAATAGACCAAGAATCTATTGACAGAAATATTGATTGTTCAAGAATATGGCAATATTCTTAGAGTAATTTTTGGGGAAAAGCTTTGAAATTTTCAATAAAATGTTCATTCAAATTTTAGTTGATCCAGAAAAATCACAGGCCACACACACACACACACACACACACACACACACGAGTTTCTCTCACTCACACACACACACTATCTCTTTCATACACATACACACACAAACTGCACTGAATTTGAATCAAATCATTTTCTAATTCTACTTCTAAAGTTAATTAATGTTTCTATTATTGTGGAAACAAACAAAATTTTAAATCTACTGGAAATAAATTTAAAGGACAAAATAAAATTATTGGAAGTTGTATAAATGTCCTAAAATGCATTTTTATGTGGGAAAGAGTAGTTCAATAATAAAAAAAACAAATTTAAGGAATACACACTAGAATCTGAGGCAAACAAGTATGTGCCCTTATAAACTTACAGTGAAATTTGCCTTGTTTTTACTTTTGATATTACCTAGTCTGTCCAAGTTCATTGCTGTGTGAACAAGTGTAAGACGATTGGTAAATGCTATAATGAACAGTGACCTAGTATAAACACAGAACAATGCTTATCATGGAGAATTGAAATTTTAAAGTAAAGGTCATGAAGATTGCAGGAGAGGAAACAATGTTTGAAATAAAAACTACCAGGCATTTACTCTTACCATCTTGAAATTAATTGTTTTACATCATTAAAAAGCAAATCAGTAAAATGGGAAGAGAAATATTTTAAAATCATGTAAGGAACTGTTGTCCAACATGTATAAAGAAATCATTAAATTCAAAAATTCAATTATATTGTACATACATAAGGTGGATATTACTTATCCTTAAAAAGAACAAAAAACTGATACACTCTTCAACATAAGTAAAATATAAGACATTACAAAAAGTAAAATATTCCAGAAACAAACTATAAATCTTATATTATTAACATAATATCTGTTAAGAAAAAGGCAATTTCCACAGAGATAAAAAATAGAAGAAAATCACCATGGAGACACAGCACCATTTCTGGTTTTCTGGTGGTTTATTGGAGATTAGAGTCTCACTGACTTTTTTGCCCGGGATGACTTTTTACTGCAATCCTCAGATCTCAGCCTCCTGAGTAGGTAAGATTACAAGTGTGAGCCACCAATGCCCAGCTCAGTGCTGGTTTTTGAACAATAATAGCAATGTACTTAGTGCCAGAAGCTATAAACTTAAAAGTCATAGTGATAAATATACTTTGTGAATTTTTTTATCAAAAATTGCAGAAACAAACCAGGAACTCCCTAAATGTAGTAAAATATAATCTTCTTTTTATCTAAGGATCTAAAATTATTCAGATTTGATAAAAACTGACATTTATCCAGTAGCATTTTCTTTCCTTTTCCTCCTTCTCCTCATCTTATTTGATCCATACCTCCTGGATTTCTCAAATGACATTGTATTTGTTCAACAATAACAACGCACACACAAATAACATAACAACACACACACACACACACACACACGTACCCCTCACTACTCCACACCATTTCTTGACTCCTTTAAAAAATATCAATTGTGTAGAGAATAAAAACACAAAACTTTGCAATAGACAAATGCTTTTCACTGAACAATGATGACATTTAAAATATGAAGCAGACAGCATCCAAATATTAAACACATTGTTGCACCTAATGACCTTGATTCATTGTTACTGAGGAAATACAATAAAATAAAATAAAACACAGAAACTAAACAATAAATGTAATCCAAAACATCAGAGATAACAATATTTAATTAATGTATTCAAAGTTAATTCATAGAAACAAATTGACGTAAGGACAGACAATCATTTGATAGGTTTTGAACTATATGTATTGTGTGAAAAAATAAATTTTATCAAGTCAGTGAAGGTTTCTTCATATCCTAGGTCATCCCTCCTTCTCTGTCCATTCAATTTTTATCTTCATCTCCAGGCAAACACAGAGCTCTGTCATCCAAGATTAATATGTATTTTTTAAGAGTTATACCTAAATATACATTTTGGCTGACGTGTTTCTCTCAACATAAAACTTCAGGGATTCAGCTAAACAGAAATAGAAATCAGTAGGTTGTTTCTGCTATTGTTGGAATAATATTAATAATGGATGGAGAGTATTCTAGTTTATGTATTAGCTCTATTTTTGCTTTTGTTTTTGTTTTGTTTTCTTTTGGGTCAGCTGTGAGTCCTGAGCTCTGGGTCTGGCTGCTGTACCTGAACTCTTCAGCTCAAGGCTAGTGCTCTACTACTTGAACCACAATGCCGTTTCTGGCTTTTTCTGCTTATGTGGGCCTCATGCATGCAAGGGAAGCATTCTACCACTGAGCTACCAACCCTAGCTCTATTTTTATAATTCCCTATATCTGAACATTTTAAAACTGTGTTCAATTTACTGCTGTAAAAAATAAAATTCTTATTACTACTTGCCCACAAGACTTTGCTATATGCTTGCTTTCATTTTCTCAGATAAATGAACAGGAATAAAAAGAAGAAATTTTCATGTGGTAGGTATATACTATGCATGGAAATATCAGTGAAAGTTATTATTTAAAATTCTGACAAGATTGAACATGTTCCAGGTGACAAGATTGTAAACAACATTAGCGAATACACTAGAATTTTTTTAAATCGATAGACACAATCGTTCTTTCTGGAAAGTATGAATACCAGAATAAACAGAAGGCCATTTTCATAAGAGATAAGACTATATGGCAACAATACAATCACTTGAGACAATATACTGCTTAGGTAAAAGAAAATTTAATGTCATAGTATGTTGCTTTAAGTATACACCCTCAGTCATAATGTTAATGATACATTGTTTGGTTTATAAATTTCACATGTTTGTTTTTCCAGCCCTCAGTTAAGAGTTTCTCAAAAGTCATTCTCATTAATAATGCTTTATATTTTGAGTCATTAAAGTTCATACTAAACTTGCTTTCTACTATCTGATAGGAAGTGTTACTTCTAAGTCTAAAGGATTAAAAGGCTTTTCATTCTTTCTTAAGGCCAAGCTCTTATCAGATAATGTTTAGAGGTATCTTTGGAATAATAATAATAAAAAACTTACCTAATACATGCATGGACAGCTGAGTACATAATAATGGTTGACTGAATGCTTTGACATTTCCAGTCAACTGTAGCTGTATCATTGTCCTTTCCTGGTTGTTACATCAGCAGGATTGATGGGAACACAGGGATGATATTAATACAGACGTTTCCTTATGCAGACGTTCTTACTGCCTGGGTGCCTTTTCAAACTTGAAGGACACTTCACAGTTTACAAACAGCCTTTCTTTGAAAATAAACTACCCTGCTAGCATGATGCTTGCTAAGTTTATGCCTGTGGCATTTTTAGAACAGACTTTCAAACTTATAAGAATATAAATTTAATGGAAATCCTGACAGCTCCTTATCTTTAACTAAGACAATGTTGTCAATGTTAGATGGCATTCTCCAGGTAATACTGATGAGGTCAGCTCTGGATAGCAAACTAATTGCAAGCTGTGTTTCTGCTGACAAATTATAAGCGGTGCTTATGTATGCCACGCAAATCTAATGTAGTTCAGAGCCTTGGATAGAGGCATAGCTATCAGTAAAAGTCATTACTTCTATTGAATAAATAGAAAATTGCTGTACCAAGCACTTTTTGATTACTAATGTGAAAGGCACATACTATATAACATCTATCACTGTGGAAATATAATCATCTTCATTTCTGATTATTTAAAAACTAATTTATATCAAAATAATGCAATTTTTCAGACTACAGTATGGCAAACACAGAGCATATGTTTATCGATTATTATCACTTTCTTTTTATTCGGGTAACAAGAAGAAATGCTTGTTTTCATTAAATTCAGAGAGAAAATCTTCTGTTGAGTCTATTCATATTCACTATTCATATTTCACTAAAGAAATAACCTTTTTCTTACATTATTTTAGTTTCTTATGATAAAATAAAATGTGATTATTCACATTTTTCATCATCTTCTTTCTACTACTCATTTAGTGATATGTAGAACTAGTAAAACAATAAAAAGTAGATGGAATCCATCTGCTGGAGATTTAGTAACCTATCCTGTTCTGACTTCCAAACAATAGAGATGCATTGTATTTATTATCTCTGTTGGATTATTTACTCCTCTAACTATCTTCTATTTAACATGACAAAGTAGCTGGAGCTATTTGAAATTATTAAGGGAATGACTTATATGGCTGTCAGTAAATCTAAAACTTGATAGCACCAATGATTCATTCTCTGAAGGAGATAGAGTTATGAGTCTTAGAGGATCCAGAATAAGAAAGAAAGGAATATCAGAGACCAGGTTTAGGTTTGCTTAACAACTGGGTCTCATAAGTAATAACTTAGGGACTATACCGAAACCATCTCTGTATCATCTGAGCATAGTATCCTGTAGGACCGCCCACCAGGCTCTCACATTCATAAGGCCACATCATCTTTCCATAATATTACAGTAAGTTCCAAGTGCCCAACTCAGTAACTTCTAGGAAAACCAACCAAATTCAAACCATATAACAACTCCTATATTCAATTTAGGAATGGTTCTTCAGCATGGAGTTTGACATTTTTTTCTCTGTTCCTTATCTATCCTGATGACTTTCAGTCTGTTCTGACTCAGAATGTAGAAACTACTTTTTCCACAAAATCATATGTGGTGAAATGAAAGTGATTTTGATACTTACAACATACAGAATGTTTTGATATTTTCTTTGTTTTGGGGGGGAGGGTCCAGCCGTGGGGCCTGAACTCTTGGCCTGGGCACTGTCCCTCAGCGCTTCAGCTTAAGGCTAGCACTCTACCTCTTGAGCCACAGTGTCACTTCCGACTTTTTTTTTCCCTGGTTATGTGGTGTTGAGGAATCAAACCCAGGGCCTCATGCCCGCAAGGCAAGTGCTCTACCACTGAGCCACCATCCCAGTCCTGTTTTGATATTTTCTATGCCATTCTATTCCTTTTTAGTGTAGTTGTGTTATCTTATTAATGCCTAGGTTTATTTACATATGTCACTTTTATAACACTGAGCAACTGTTTTCACAAAGCACTCATTCATAAGGTTTGTATAGGAATCTTTTCAGGGAGTTTTCTGATCTATAAAACATCATAAAGATACTGGTTTTGAAGTGGAGAGAAATTTAGTTTGAAATTTGAAAGCAATGCTTTAGGGACATATGGATTAATCTAGAAAGACATTGATGTATAGTAGCCAATGGATTTTTTCCATTCTCAGTCATATTAATTAAGTTATTGTTTTCTTACTACATTTATTAAATAGAAGTCGTATTATATAAACTTCAGGTTGTAGTTTTCATATATACTTTCACATTTATATTAAGAAATGGCACTAAAAAAGGTATCATAGTCAAGCATTCCCATTAAAATGACTAAAAAAATACAATTAAATATTTAATCTTTGTTATCACTGAAGTATAAATGAGAAAACAAACTCTAAAGAAAAAGAGTCCAAAGGATGAACAGAGTAGAAAAATAGCATGAATATATAAAAACTCATTTGACAGGATTATCCAAAGTTAATACTTTTTTTGAGAATCCCTGATTAAACAGATGATGAAATCATAAAGTTATACCTCACATGACAAAAATGAATTAACCACCAAGGTAGGACCAAGAAGTCAAGTTGTGATTAATCATAAAAAATAGTGCAATTCACTATTTTAACAAATTAAAAAGTGATTGTAACTTCATTGAATTGGCATTATTGCATACCTGGTTAGACAGATGAGAACACACACATTTCATTGAAGTGATCAAGTTTAATTTTGATTTAATTTTCCACGCAAGGAAGCAAGATTGCTATATTTGACAAATGCACTGAATAGATCACTTGAGATATTATGTCCTGCAGGTTTTTTCCATCTATTGGGTTTGATGAGTATAAATCATGAACAGTACATACCTTTGAGGGATAATTGCACATTTGGTGAACACCAACTGCAGTTTTATATTTACTGTTATCTTCAACATTTTGAATGTCAAACCCTGTAATGGCAGTTGCTTCCAAGGAGCCCAATCTATTACAGTAATCTATTTACTGAAACTATAATCTATAATAACTATCACACTGTTTGAGGAAAAAAAACTACAATAAATAGTGCTGAGATTTAGAAAAGAATGAAAGTAGAACCTTGCTTAACCAGTCACAAAAGGCAACTGGACATAGGTTAAAGTCTTCAGTGTTACGATATGTAACTATAAAACTAATGGAAGCCAAGCGCCAGTGGCTTCACGCTTGTAATCCTAGCTACTCAGGAGGCTGAGATCTGAGGAAAGTCCGTGAGACTCTTATCTCCAATAAACCACAGGAAAACTGGAAGTCGCACTGTGGTTCAAGTGTTAGAGCGCTAGCCTTGAGCTGAAGAGCTGAGGGATGGTGCTAATGGAAGAAAACATGGAGAAAATAAGGTATTGGAATGAGATAAGGTTACTTAGTTTGTTTGTTTGTTTCAGAAATCATCCCAACAATATAGGAAATAGAAACACGTAGGGAATTGAGTCAAACTAAACGGTTTTGCACAGAAGCAGAATGGAAAAGCAGTCATGAAATGGGAAATACATATCTATAAAAAAATCTCAGAGAATATACCATATGAGTAGCAATCTACCTAAGTAGACTATTCTCAAAAGAACATCTACAAATATCCACAAGTATATGAAAGATGCTCAGTGTTATTAATCATTAGGTAGATATGTAAATTAAAACCAGTCTTACATAAAAAATAATGCCAATACCGAATCATTGCAATTAAATAATGTGATGTAATTTTTAAACTTCAAATATTGTATATAATATATATCATATATGTTAATGTATAATATTGATTTGTATTGAAGATGCTGATATATATCTGAATTTTAATGTAACATTGTGTTAAAAATAAATGCATAACTGACAAAACACTTTTAAATCATCCTTTTTGAATCACCACAATTACTCATTGTTTTCTCAAAGAGGAAATTGATTCCATTTTTAGCATATTAACATTGATGGGGTAATTTTTCAATCAAGCCTTGGTGTAAGTGATGAATAGTTACATCTTTGTAAAAATATAAAAATAATTCAAATATCTAGCTTTTCTCTTCTCTAAAATTTCAGAGAACATCATAATTTTAGAAGCACTGATCATTTGAATCTATCATAATATTTTACATGCTTCAGATTAAATCTCATCTTTTTTACTAAGCTACCGTTTTTAGTGAAAATGATACGTAAGACTTAGCAATTTTGAGTGTTTTGTGTTCTTCTCTAAACCTGTGAGGGTTTTTCTGATCCATAAAAATCAGCTTTCTGAGTAGGAACTAAAGATTTTCCATTAACATTAGATGAAAATGCTAAAATAAACTTCCTTCCAATTTTACCAAGTATGATGGCCAAGGATTTTATTATTTTTCTATAAATTTGCTATACTTACTTAGAAACAATTTAATAGAAGTAATTTGTATATTTGTGCTTCAAATTTTAAGTATAAATAAAATAGATGGACAAATTTTTAATAACTAACACTTTAAAAAATTCTTTACTCCAATGGATTATAGCTAAATATTTTTGGATCTTTCAAGACAGGTGTTAATAATGGAAAAATTAATACTCTAAACTACCAGAGATTAAATTTTTCTATATCACAGAGCTAGTATTGAAAATACATATAAAAATAGATATTTTAAACTCTCTACATATTTATTTGACATAATATGAATTATTTAATTAAATATTTCAGTAAAAAGAAAAAGACTATACAAATCCTGTGAAGTAATTACTAGAATTCTCTAATCCAAACTAAAACATTTGTTTATAATAAGTCTTTCCTATTAGGTTTTAGTTTCTTATAAATATTTAATTGATTGTCACAGTTTATTGAATATTAGGCAATTAATATTGTACTAAGACAAACTACAACACATATGAATAAGATCTTTGAGGGAGGATAATTTGATAGTCTTATGAATTCATATATATTAAAACAAATTTAAGTAGACTTTGTAAAATAGAGTGTTTACTTTCTAAATGATCCCATGGAGAAACCTAATTTCTATGACTTTTTTTTTCCTTTTTTTTATTATATTGTGAAAATACCGTACAAAGGGGTTACAATTACATGGAGAAGGTAATGAGTACATTTCTTATCAAGCATTGTTGCCTCTTCCTTTGTTTCCACTTTCCATCCCTTCCCATCTCTCCCCGCCCTCCCCCTTCTCACCTTTCCACCACAACCCCTTCCCCGCCAAAACTGTAAAATTCGTTTTTTGACATAATGTCTTGTACATCTCCTTGTTGCAATGGGTCCACCTGTATCCCTATCTACACAATTTGTTTATTCCTTTCCCCTCCACAAATTATACCAACATCAAATACAGTGAAAACAGGGGTTATACCGTGGGGGAAGGACATACAATGCAACAAATAATAATCTTATAAATATGTTAGAAACAATCACAAGAAAGAAATAAAATATTTGAGTCCTTATCTTGGGGTTCATTTCGCCTAACATCAACATCAACTTATCTAACCGTTTCTGCTTGTCTCAGACATATACTAGTAATTGCAAATAAGGGAAACCATGGGACCTACGTTTCTTTGGACCTGGTTTACTTCACAAACAAGACCACACTAAAGCTACCAGCACAACTATGTTTATTGAAGCATTATTTACCATAGCTAAGATATGGAACCAACCCAGATGCCCTTAAGTAGATGAATGGATCAAGAAAATGTGGAATATATACACAGTGGAATTCTATGTCTCCATCAGAAAGAATGACATTGTCCCATTTGTTAGGAAATGGAAAGACTTGGAAAAAATTGTATTTCTATAATTTTTTAAATTGTATGTTCCCTCTTGACTTTTGGTGAGGTTAAAAAATACCTTGATCATAACTGGGTTTGAATTTAAGTACTGAATATTTTGTCACTTAAAGAATGAGCCTGAATCTTGGTTGGTGGAGCTTAGTCCTGTAATCCTGGATAGTCAAGAGGCTCAGATCTGAGGATCATGGTTCAAACCAGCTTGTGCAGAAAAGTCTGTGAGACTCTTATCCCCAATTAACCACCAGAAAACTGGAAGTAGTGCTGTGGATCAAACTGATAGACAATTGGCCTTGAGTGAGAAAGTTCAGGGATAGCGCCCAAGCCACTAGTTCAAGCTGCTCCACCACTGAAAAAAAGAAAGAAAAAAGGAGTCTGTATCTAGTACTACTACAACTCACTGATGGGATTTAATGGGTATAAAGAAGAATGTTCAATTCCAACTCAATACAGAAATGGTAAGTTCATTTCCAACATACTGTCTTTTGAGTATCACTGTTCCATTAGTATGCCCTTTGTCCTTTGTCTCTTTGTTGTTGTTTTTAATGCACTGTGTGAAGTTATTTCTTCTTTCCTTCATTTTTTTTTCCCATTTGGTTTATCCCCTGTTGTCATTGTATTTGATTTTTGTACACTGCACATTGTATATACATTTATCTCAACTGGAGAATTGAAGGGGAAAAATAAATGTGAGATAAAGGATAAAGAGTGAAATATATTTAAACATAAATTGTTTTTGTTTTTAGTAGTACAGGGTTTAAATTCAGGTTGTCATACATGCTAGGCCAGTGCTCTAACATTTGAGTCATGCCATCTTGCCTACATAAGTTTAAATAAGCAATGTTCTTGATAAATTTTAAAATAAAGTAATATTTTATAGTTACATTCATATTCTTATATAAAAATTACCTGTCTATGTGTATTCATATATATATGTATATAAAATACTTGCTATAGTCAGATATTGAATTTATTTTACTAAGAAAATAGGATGGTTTAGATTTAACAGTGTATTTTCTTTTCTTATTTCTTTATTTTAAAACTAAAGACTCACAGATATTAGACCATACATTAGGATGTTCTTTTGAAAAAGAAACTGCAGTCATCAAAAATCAAATATTTTTGGACTTGGCTTCCTTCACTTAAAATAATGTTTTTCTAGGTCTTTCCATTTCCTTACAAATGGAGCAATGTCATTCTTTCTGATGGAAGCACAGAACTCTATTGTGTATATAAACCACATTTTCTTGATCCATTCATTTACGGAGGGGCATCTGGGTTTGTTCCATATCTTAGCTATGGTAAATAATGGTACAATGAACATGGTTGTACTGATAACTTTAGTATGGCCTTGTTTGTGATCATTTAGGTAAATGCCCAGGAGTGGGATTGCTGAGTCATATGGTAGCTATATGTGTAGTCTTTTAAGTCAGGCCCAAATAAATAAATATAGGTTTATGGTTTCCCTCATTCGTAATAACTAAATTATGTCCATGATATTCTTAGCAGGGGTTCACAAAAGCCGAATAGCTAAGTGCATAAGACATACATAATGAAGTGTAGCAAAATGAACTCCAAGAATTGGAACCAATTGAAAATTGGTTCTTATTATGTCCTCTATGCAGTTATTTCTATTTTTTCTTTTCATTTTAGTTTTCTGCACACTTCGTTTTGTATATAAGTTTATCTAATCTGTGGAAGGGAAAAAGAATCACAAAAACAGCAGGACAAAGGATGAATGAACTACTGTTAACACTGATACACACTAGACAGTACATTAGAAAAAACTTTTGAGCTTTGTGGGAGTGGGGAGTAGTAAATAGGAAGAAAAGAGGGAGGGGTAACAATTTTTACAAATAAATGTATTTGTTGTTTTACTTATGTAACTGCAATCCCCATGTTCATCACATTTACAATATTATTTTTCAAATTCTTTATTGTGATTAAGTGGTTACACAATTTTCCAAATTTCACAGTATTGTGGGATAGTGATGCTTAGTTAAAATCACAAACACATTCTAACTTTCATGGGGCAAATTGCCTATCGTGGTCTATAACATTTATGAGTTCTATGAGCTTTTCAATACAGTTATTTCTTCCACATTGGCTGATATGTACATTTCTTTTGTTTTGCATAGCATCAGCTGTTCCCTGTTTCTCACTTGTTCCCTTCCTCCCATCACTGCCATTGAGTTGCTTAGTTCATTTTGGTCAATGTCCAGTGCAGCTGATGTGTCCCGCTGTTGTATGTTTTTCTCTGATTCCCTCTAGTTCTGTGTCATCCTCCTGGTTTCCCTCCGGTGTGCAGATATATACTAAATATGTGATCAGTGGTTTGACTAGATGAGAGGAAGTCTTTTGTTTCTTAAGTCTTGTTAATTTTGTCGTATCACTTTACATTTTGGATTTAATATTCATTATCAGGGAGACCATGTGCCGTTTGCCTCTTTGCTCTTGGCTTTCCTCGCTCAACATAATTTCTTCTAGCTCCATCCATTTCCCTGAAAATGCCATTATTTTTTCCTTTCTAATGGCTGCATAATATTCCATTGTCTATAGATACAATTTTTGGAACCATTCATCTGTGCTGGGACATCTGGGTTGTTTCCATATCCTGGCTATTGTGAACAGTGCTGCAATAAACATGGAGGTGTCCTTGTATACTGGTTCCTGTTGTTCAGGATAGATACCTAGAAGTGGTATGACTGGGTCATAAGGGAAGTTAATATTTAGATTTCTGAGGACCCTCCAGGCTGCTTTCCAAAGTGATTGTATAAGTATACATTCCCACCAGCAGTGTAATAGGGTTCCTCTTTTTCCCCATACCCTCCAGCATTTGTTGTTGGCTGACTTTAGGATGTGGACCATTCTGACTGGGGTAAGGTAGTATCTCAGGGTTGTCTTTATTTTCATTTCCTTTACAACCAAGGATGGTGAACATTTCCTCATGTGTTTCCTTGTCACTTTTATCTCTTTTTCTGAGAAGTCTCTCTTTAGTTCCCTTGCCCATTTAGTAATTGTTTTGTTAGGTTTGAGAGGGATTAGTTTCTTGAGTTCCCTGTATATGCTGAATATTAATCCCTTGTCTGATATATTGCTGGTAAATATTTTTTTCCCAGTTAGTTGGTTGTCCCTCTAGCTTGGTTGCTATTGCTTTAGCTGTGCAGAAACTTTTTATTTTAAGGTAGTCCCATTTGTTGAGTGTCTCTCCAATTTGTTGTGACCCTATGACTCTGTTCAGGAAGTTCCTGCCTGTGTCTATAAATTCAAGTGTCTCTCCTACTCTGTCCTGCAGTAGTTTTAGAGATTCAGGTTTGATGTTATGGACATTAATCCATTTTGAGTTGGTGTTGGTGCATGGTGATAGGCTAGGTCCACTTTTAGTTTTCTACATGTGGCCTCCTAGTTTTCCCAGCACCAGTAGTTGAAGAAGCTGTGTTTCTTCCACTGTATGTCTTTGGTTTTTTTGTCAAATATCAGCTGACTGTAGGCATGTGGTTTTATTTCTGGATCCTCTATTCTATTCTGTTGGTCTTCTATTCCATTCTATTCTGTGGTACAGCCAGTACCATGCTGTCTTTGTTATAGTAGAATTTAAAGTCTACAGTAGAACTTGAAGTCCAGCATCGAGATCCCTCCCATGTTGTCTTTTCTGCCTAGAATTGTTTTGGCTATTCTAGGTCTTTTGTTGTTCCAAATGAATTTTTGGACTATTTTCTGTATTTCAGTAATGTACTTCATTAGGATTTTAATAGGAATTGCATTGAATTTGTATATTAATTTTGGCAGTATTGCCATTTTCACTATATTAAGTCTGCCTATCCAAGAGCATGGAAGGTCTTTCCATTTCCTGGTGTCTTCTGTAATTTCTTTCTTTAAGTTTTTGTTAAATAGTTCTTTTACATCTTTGGTTAGGTTAATTTCTAAATATTTTAGTGTTTTTTGGGGGGATTATTGTGAATGGGCTTGCTTCCTTTATTTCTCTCTCTGCTTGTACATTATCAGTGTACAGGAAGGTGACTGATTTTGTGGGTTGATTTTGTATCCTACTAAATTGCCAAAGTGACTTATAATTTCTAAGAGTTTGGGGATAGAGTTTTTGGGATTATGAAGGCATAGTATCATGTCATCTAAAAAAGGGATAGATTAACTTTTTCTTTCTCCATGCAGATCCCTTTAATGTCTTTTTCTTGCCTTATTGCCCTGTGTAAGGGTTCCAGGACTATATTGAAGAGTAGTGAAGACAGGGGGCATACTTGCCTTATTCCTGATTTTAGGAGAATTGGTTTTAGTTTTTCTCCATTAAGTATAATATTGGCTATTGGTCTGTCGTATATGGCTTTTATTGTTTTAAAGAATGTTCCTTCTATTCCTTTTTCTCCAGAGCTTTTAACATGAATGAATGTTGTATCTTATCAAAAGCCTTTTCTGCATCAGTGGAGATAATCATGTGATTCTTGACCCTGGATCCGTTGATGTGTTGGATTACATTTGTTGATTTACGTATGTTAAACCATCCCTGCATCTCTGGGATGATGCCTACCTGGTCGTAGTGTTTAATTTTTTTATGTGTTTCTGGATTCTGTTAGCTAGAATCTTGTTAAGGATTTTTTTTTAATTTAATTTTATTTTATTTGAGAACATACTGTACAGAGGGGTTACAATTACATGGGCAGGATAATGCATACATTTCTTACCAAGTATTGCAGCCTCCTCCTTTGTTTACCCTTCACTTCCCTTCCCAGCCTCCCCCCTCCCCCCCACCCAATCCTTCCCCCCCTCCCCCCCCACACCGACATTGTAAAGCTCGTTTTTGACATGACATTTTGTACTGCTCATTGTTGCAACAGGTCCACCTGAATCCTTAAACGACTTGTTTGTCCCCATCTCCTCCACAAGTTATAATGACATCAAATATAGTGAAAGCGGGGGTTACACTGTGGGGGATTTGCATCTGTGTTCATCAAGGAAATTGGTCTGTAGTTCTCTTTTTTTGTTGGGTCTTTGCCTGGTTTGGGGATGAGTGTGATATCGGCATCATAGAATGAGTTGGGGATAGCTCCCTCCTACTTTACTTCTCTGAAAAGATTGAGGAGTACAGGTATTAGTTCTTCTTCAAAGGTCCTATAGAATTCTGCTGTGACTCCATCTGGTCCTGGGCTTTTCCTTGTTGGAAGATTTTTGATTGCTTCCTCTATCTCATTGTAAGATATTGGCTTATTTAATTGATTTACTTCTTCTTTGCTCAGTTTGGGCAACTTGTATTTCTCTAAAAATGCATCCATTTCTGATAGGTTTTCTTTCTTTAGGGAGTATAACTATTGAAAATAGTTCTTTATAATTGTTTGGATATCTTGGGTATTTGTTGTGATTTTTCCTGTGGAAATCCTGATCTTGTTAATTGGGTTTCCTCTCTTCTTTTCTTAATTAATCTCGCCAACAGTCTATCAATTTTATTTATTTTTTCAAAGAACCAGCTTTTTACTTTATTAATTTTCTTTATAATTTTCCTATTTTCTATCTCATTAATTTCCCTTCTTAATTTGATTATCTGGTTCTGTCTAGTAATTTTAGGTTCCATTTTTTCATGTTTTTCTAGCTTTTTTAATTGCAACATGAGATTATTTACTTGGTCTGTCTCTATTTTCTTGATGTGGGCACTGAGGGCGATAAATTTGCCTCTCAGTACTACTTTTGCTGTGTCCCACAAATTTCTTTGTGATGTGTCTTCATTTTCATTGAATTGTAGAAACTTTTTAATTTCTTCTCTAATTTCTTCTGTTACCCAGGTGTTGCTTAGAAGGGTGCTATTCAATTTGCATTTATTTGAGTAATTTCTGCTGTATGCTTTGTTATTGAGAACTACCTTGATTCCACTGTGGTCGGATAGAAAGCAGGGGATTATGTCAATCGCCTTGTATTTGTTTAAGTTCCTTGCATAAACTATGATATGGTCTATTTTGGAGAAAGTTCCATGAGCTGCTGAGAAGAATGTGTACTGTGTTGTTGTAGGATGAAATACTCAGTAGATGTCAGTTAGTTCTGCTTGAAGTATGGCCTCACTTAATTTGGTAGCTTCTTTAATAATCCTCTGGTTGGTAGACCTGTCCTTTGGTGAGAGTGGGGTGTTCACATCTTGGGTCTATTTTATTCTGTAAGTTTGAGAGTATTTGCTTAACATATTTGATTGTTCCAATGTTTTGGGAGTATAAGTTGATAATGGTAATATCCTCTTGAATTGTTCCCTATATAATTAATATGTAGTGTCCTTCCTTGTCTTTTTGTATTATTTTAATGAAAAGTTTATTTTGTCAGATATCAGGATAGCTATTCCTGCTTTTTTACTTGGGGCATTTTATTGGTAGATCCTTTTTCAACCCTTCACTCTGAGTTTGTTTGTGTGTTTGGCTGAGAGGTGGGTCTCCTGAAGGCATCAGATGGATGGGTCATGTTTTCTGATCCAATTTGCAGGTTTTTTTTCTTTTTATTGGTGAATTAAGTCCATTAGAATTTAAGGTTATTATAGAGAGATGCATTGTGGTCCCTGTCCTTCCCTATTTTCCTAAGTTTTTCTTCTTTCCTTTCCTCCTGTGCTTACTATGTTAGACTTCTACTAATATCTGTCTGATGTAGGTCCCCATTCCTGGTTTCTTTCTTCAGGTTTTTTCCCCCTCTTAGTATTCTTTGTAATGCTAGCTTATTGTTTATAAATTCATTTAGTTTTTCTTTACTATTAAAAATTTTCATTTCTCCATCGACTGTGAATGCTAGCTTTGCCAGGTATATCAGTCTGGGCTGGCAGTTATTGGTTCTCAGGGCTCAGATGGTACTTTCAGATGGCAGGCCTTTCTTGCATTCAGTGTCTGTGTGGGGAGATCTGCAGTGATTCTAATTTTTTTTCCTTCTTCATTTTTGCTGCTTGCAAGATTGTTTCCTTATTATTCGGATCTATCATGTTTACTATAATGTCCCTAGAAGTGTTTTTCCTGAGATCCTGCTTGTTAGGTGTTCTATATGCTTCTGTTATGTAGGTAAGATGTTCTTTTTTTTAAGATGGAGGAATTTTCATTGATAATCTTGTTGAATAGGTGTTGCATTCCCTTGCTTTGTTATTCCTCACCTTCGTCCACTCCAGTTATACGAAGGTTAAATTTCTTGGCAATATCCACTTGCTCTTGAATTTCCCTCTGGCATAATTTAAGTGATTTTTCCATATCTGTGAATTTTTGGTTCAGTTGGTATATTCTGTCTTCTATATCTGACACTCTAAAGTCCATTTTGTTTGCTCTGTTAACTATGACTTCCATTGTGGCTTATACAGAAGAAATGGACTTATTCATGGATTGGATGTTGGTTCTCAAAGTACTAATCTCACCTCTTATTGAGGTGTGTAGTATCTTTATATTTGCGTGCAACTCCTGTTTGAGACCCTGCATCTCTTTTCATAGTTCTTCCCTGTGTTTTTTAAATTTCTGGTCTATTTCTTGCTTTAAATTCTTGAGTCATTTCCTCCAGCATCTTTTGGATGTAGCTTTTGTCTTCTATTCCTGCTTTCCTCCCACTGGGGCTCTCCCCTGGGTGGCTGTTGGCTTTTGGGGGTAGCTTGCTATCCTGGGTATTGATAAAACTTGTAATTTTTCTCTGTGATTTTTGCATGGGGATTCAGAGATTATTGGAAACTAATCTGAAATTTTCTTTGCTTGGTTCCAGTTTCTGGGCTGGCAGAGAGAGTCTGTACCTGGTCTCAGTTCTGTTGTGGGCCAACCTCCAGCCACTACGTAGGGCTCTCAGCTCTCTGCAGTAGATCACTGCCAGTTATATTTACAATATTTTAAAAAATAATTTCAAGAAGACCAAAATGACAAAAATAAAATATTGTCAATATTTAATGAAGGAATAGATAAAATTATATATATTCAGTTTCAGGATAGATGCAACTATATAGAAAATAATTCCTCAATTAGAAACAATACACAAGGGAACCTAATAGTTCCTCTCTCTGTCTCTGTCTCTTCTCTCTCGTTCTGTGTCTCTCTCATTCTCTCTCTCCATCAATGAACTCTGAAAACAGACTATGGAACTTGCAAAGGATGGAAAGATGAGCAGATGAAGGAAAGTTAAAATGATAAGTGATATGACACATTTGCAACATGTTTGGCACAATATGAGTAGTTCTCTTCATTTTTAGGAATATTATTTAGTCCTTATGAGTGACTGGGAGAGAGCACTTGAGTCCCAATTCATAACTTTATATGTACATTGCTTATTTTTTAATGATCAAGACAGTTGCATTTCTATCCGTGTTCCATATTCCTATTGTAATTATTTAAATGATGTAAACTCCCAGTCAAACAGAGATCATGGGATAGTAAATAAATGCAATAGAGAAAATGATCTGTTATTTGTTTTGGAAGGAACAAGTAGGTTGTAGATGGAAAGGAATATGCATTATTTAGGTTTGTCTAATCGATTTGTGGTCAAAACCTCATAAAACAATGTAACATAAAGACACTTAAAAGCAAATGTAACCAAAAATTGAGTACTTTATTGACACCAACTTTATAATGTAGAGTAACTTGTCTATAGTAGGTAGACTATATTGATTTCTGGTGAAGTTGAATGACATAGAGGTTGATAGGTGCACAGTTCCATAATTAGGTCTTTATTCAAAGAATGAATGAGATTCTTCTCAACATAAAAGAGTTTATTTTTAGTCAACTTGATTATATCTAAGTACAAACTGAAAATGGCTGAAAAACAATCATTACCTTCATGTCCTTTCTCCCATACTTCATTGAATTTTAATGAACTGAGATTCCTAAGCCCACATCCAAAAATAGATCATACTAGGGAGTTATTTAGAAATACTGTTGTTATCAGGCTTGTGTGAATCAGAAGGCTGCCATCAAGTCTTTGAAGCTCTTATCTTTAATTATCAAAAACAAACAAACCAAAAAAAAAATGGAATAGCACCAACAACGAAAACCCCAAAGACAAGAAACTCTGAAAGTAGAGCTGCTGCTCAAGTGATAGAGCACTAGCCTTGCACAATAAAAGTTCAATGTCATCACCCAGGCTCTGAGTTCAAGCCATCGGACTGTGAAAAAATAAATACCAGTTACCTATTGTGGCCCAATGTTCATAAAGTTTCCACTAAACATTTCAGTATATAGAAACAAGTAACCTGATTTATAGTAGACATGACCAGGAGATAAATAAACAGATAAATTCAAATAATTTTGCTAATATTCAACAAGATTTTCAAAGCCCCAAAGATAGAAAAGTTAAAAGTCATACCCCCATGCTTTTAAGAAATTCAAACAGTGATTTCCAACCAGTAAAATAAAACATGACCCAACATAATAGTTTCCTGAACTTTTTCCAGCTATGTGTCAAATTTTGAAGGATGTATAACATGCATTTTGGTTTTAAACTCCATACACCTATTTTTATGGCCACATCTGTCAAGATGAATGCTACACTGTTTTCAGAATAAGGTACAGCTTGCTTCGACTGAGAGGTAAGAGATGAAGCATAAAATTAAATGAATGTCAAAGAAAGTGTTTTCTGGAACATTCAAGAAGTTGGCCTCATGAGGAACTATGAGAGCTTATTCAAGGCAGTAAACATTTCTTCCTAAAAGCAACATGGTGTTGAATGGCAAGCATTAAATTGTGCTGTAACTGTGGATTTCTTTATAGACACGCTGTGACATTATATTGTGGAGCTTTTGTTACATTATTACTGACTCGTGGATAGTATTGTTCTCAGACTTAATTCTGTCAAGGGTGCTGCCAAAAGTTACAGCATTTACAAGTAAAATGCAAGCATAAAAATAGTATGAAACAACAGACATGTGCATGAAAACTTAAATGTGATTTAATAAATTTGTTACAAGAATGCATATGACAGTAATTCTGAGGATTCATAGAAAGAAACATAAAGGAGTCAATGGAATGCTCTAGATGGGTAAGAATCTAAAAGAAATTTGTTGTAGAAGAAGGAGAAAATGGTGTTAAAAGAAAGTGAAAGATCTGCATTGCTTCTATCTGAAAGCAAGTTGGGATATGAGTTTGAGAAGAGGCAGGGCAGCAAACATGGGGAAATACAAGCTGTGGCATGCCACACTGAGTACGGGGTGCGATAAATGTCATATTAAAGAATGCTACATGTCATGAAGGCTTATGAATAGACTTTACCTGAAAACTGACTGTGGACCATGTAACAATACTGTAGCTTTGGTAGACTCCACAAAGTGAAGGGTTTGAGTTGAAAATTTTGACATTGACTTTTCATAGGATGTCAAGGATCTCAAATGATACATTAATATAAAAGACAAGAGCATTATTTTCATTTAATAAGACATTACTGAAAGGTAGTAAAATTAGCCATATGTTTACACCTGCATTAAGGAATAGAGAAAATTGTGAAATTATGTTAGTGACTATAATCACATTCCAAAGACAGAGTAGTGCAGGTACTAAGCTGAAGGTTTTGGCCTGATTTCAGTTCTCAGTGTCTTTGTTAGATCTAGTATTCATTCTAAAGCCTAGCCTAAAGCATAGAGCAGCAATGTTTGAGGTCATTGTCAACCATATTTTCTGCAATTTGAGGTATCTCATTTTTTTTTAAATTTAATTTAATTTTATTTGTGAACATACTATACAGAGGAGTTACAGTTACTTGGGCAGGATAATGCGTACATTTCTTACCAAGCATTGCAGCCTCCTCCTTTGTTTACCCTTCACATCCCTTCCCAGCCTCCCCCCTCTCCCCTTAATCCCAATCCTTCTCCTTTCCCCCCTTCCCCTCCCTTCTCCCCCCTCCCCCCCAGGTATCTCATTTTTGACGGTAGTATTTTTGGTTTGATCAACATTTATAGACAGTCATTTGGAATAGTAGAGATCTCATGTGATCTCTACTAAATAGTGCCTCATAGATTTAGTATAAGAGACAAACTATTATCTGAAATCTTGGTTTACTTCTAAGGCAATAGCTTTATATAATATGTAGAGTAAAGCAAGAATATAGATTCCATTTTCAATCAAAGTCTTCTCAGTGCTTATTATCATCTATGTTATCCAAAACCATTTAATATTATTGCTTTCTCTCCTTTATTAAAGACCCTAGGGAGCCAGGCACTGGCTGCTCAATACTGTCATCCTAGATGATGATGACGGATAGAGATCTGAGGATTGTGGTTCAAAGCCAGCCAGAGCAAGAAAGTCAATGAGACCCTTATCTCTGAATAACCACTAGAAAACCAGAAGTGGCACTGTGGCTCAAACTGGTAGAGCAATAACTTTGAGAGAAATAGTTCAGGGACAGCATCCAGGCCATTAGTTCAAACTCCATGACCAAAATGGGGGAAAACAAAGGAGGAGGAAACAATGCTTGATAAGAAATGCTCTCATTACTTTGCTTGTGTAATTGTAACCCCTCTGTATGGTATTTTCACAAAAAAAAGAAAAAAAAAAGAAACTAAGGAAAGCTCCATAAATAATGACTATCACATTGTTTCCCTAAACTAGTACCTGTTCTCTCTTAAGAAGCTCAAATATTCTTTGAAGTTGCTTTGAAATGAATCACTGCTTGTTGAATTTCAAAAGTAAGGATATTGCGTGGTAACTGTTCTTGATCTGAGCCATGTCAAAAATCCACAATTTGTGATGTTCCTTTAAAGCATAGTAAAAAAGCTTGACCACAAATGCGAATAACCTACAGTTCTTTATAAAAGTTTTAATTTCTAAAATGAGACAAAGAGCTGTAACAAGATGAGCATGCACATGTAGATTTAATGGCCCCAGGAAATAAAATAAGTATAAATATCTTATATTTAGCATCAAGATAAATAAATTAAAAGCAAAAGAATAGTACTTCCTTTATGTAAAATCAGTGAGAGTAACTCTCCAAATCTTTACCATCTGTTTTCTATTTTTTTAAAGTTTTAGATCTATGAAAGATCACTTGCCAACAAAATTTTAGTTCTCCTGACAGCAGTAGAATATTGTTTGGATAGAAACAGGAGACTTTTTTCTAATTCTAGAGGAAGTGAAAACTTTATAGTTTTGGTTGTTTGACCTGCTGGGGGTATACACTCTTTAAATAGTGCCTATAGCTGCCATCAATCACAATGAAAGTGTACCAGAATAAGACACGTGGCTGCGGAAAGAACAGATTCCAGAAATCCATTTTATTATATTGTGTTGTTAGTTCAAAAATCAATTATATAATAGAGATGGAGTCATTACAAAGAACAAGTAAAGACTCAAAAATGAATTCCAAGAAGAGGGATCATCCAGATAAAAGTTTATAGTAAGATTCTACTAAAACAAAAGACGAAAAGATATCTATAACAATATATCATGGGTAGCTACTGTCTACATTTTATATGGAAAACTATTCAATAAACTATTTGGTTTAAACACCTTGGATGAGCTGGGCATGCATTTCTGTAATCTCTGTGATAAGAAGTTCAGAAAGGACATGAATTCTAGGCCAGCAAGACCTTACCTCAAAGAATCCATACAAGTGATGACAGGATAGTTCATTCACTTGCAAGTGCACTGAAATCTCAGACCACTTCAACCCATGACCTGTACTGGAACATAGTTGTATATGTATTATTGGTATAACAACTCTTTTCGAGAT
The DNA here is from genome assembly GCF_019054845.1 of Dipodomys spectabilis. Taxonomy (NCBI): domain Eukaryota; kingdom Metazoa; phylum Chordata; class Mammalia; order Rodentia; family Heteromyidae; genus Dipodomys; species Dipodomys spectabilis. Next base: position 3,893,617 of record NW_024870752.1, read on the forward strand.
TAGTGGTACTAATGTACAGATACAAGGTAATTTTGACCTTTATTATTCTTTCCTGAAAAGAATGTCTGAGCAATATTCTGGTTAGTAAAATATGAATTTTGGAAATAGTATAACATTGGCCTCCATTCCAGTTTTGCTCATATCAGGAGATACAAAAAAGAATAATCTGTTTTAGTAAAAAAATCACAGGCAATAGGAATGCACTCACATTTTCTCTTTTGTCTTGTACCAGAGGGAATACAATACTATTGGTTGACTATAGAATTATTTTTAGTGTAAAATTCTTAGAATTAGATAAGTTGATGTTAGGTGAAATGAAGCCCAAGATAAGGACTAAAATGGTTTTTCTTATTTGCTATTGTTTCTAACATATTTATAAGATGATTTCTTTATTGTTTTATTGTCCCTCCCTCATAGTATAACCCTTGTTTTCACTGTGTTTGATGTGGGTATAATTTGTGGAGGGGAAGGGAAAAACAAATTGTTTAAATAGGGATACAGGTGGACCCATTGCAACAATGAGATGTACAAGAAGTTATGTCGAAAAATGAACTTTACAACTTTGGCGCTGGAGGAGGATGGGCCTGGGGGTGGGGGAGGGGAGGGGGAGATGGGAAGGGATGGGAAGGGGAAACAAAGGAGGAGGCAACAATGCGTGATAAGAAATGTACTCATTACCTTGCTCATGTAATGTTAACCCCACTGTACAATATTTTCACAATTAAAAAAATAAATGAAATAACATAAAGCAAAATGGAATAAAATAGGAAAATTTCTAGGAACAATGTAATTGTAGGGTCTTGGGACACTATGAGAGAAAGTCTAATTCTCAAGAGAGAATGACGATAATTCTTCCTTCCTTCCTTCCTTTCTTCCCTCCTTCCTTCCTTCCTTCCTTCCTTCCTTCCTTTCTTCCTTCCTTCCTTCCTTCCTTTCTTTCTTTCTTTCTTTCTTTCTTTCTTTCTTTCTTTCTTTCTTTCTTTCTTTCTTTCTTTCTCTCTCTCTTTCTTTCTTTCTTTCTTTCTTTCTTTCTTTCTTTCTTTCTTTCTTTTTCTCTTAAGTAAAGAAGTTCTTTCTCTATTTGCTGAGGAAGAATGTCTGGTTTGGAAGCTGCCACGGTGATTGGATGGTGGGTGCCAGTACTGAAATCAAACCCTTTAAAGGAATGTAGCATGCAAGTCCTGCCTCCAGCATCTTCTTCTCAGATATGAAGATGTCTTCTTTCCAACAATGCAACGCAAGCCCCAGCCACATCTCTGCTCACTAGGTCAATGTTTTTTGTTTGTTTGTTTGTTTTGTTTTTTTATTCTGAAAATGAATACAAGTAAGGATTGGAAAGACAACAAAGCTTATAAATATTGAGAATTTTTTTGAAGTAGAGAACTCTGCTGAGATGATAAATTACAGTGTTTAATTAAAAGCAAGCTGCTGACATAGGTTAATCCACAACTAATCTGCAATTGTTTTATACTCATTGAGAACTCAGACATAAGGCATGATTAATAAAGAAAACTGTCTCCAATAAAAAGGACATAGACTCTTGCAATGCCATCCATTTTATTCTGCATATTATTTCCCATGACAAATACCCTGCCCTCTTCTGTCAGGATTAATGTAACACACTCCAACTGATGCTTCTACATGGCAGACAGATCTTACTAATTGTTTGCAGATACCTTCTATTGCCTCCTTTCTACTCTTTGAGATAAATGCCAATTTCCGTAGGAAGGTGAAGAAAGTTCTTAAGCTTCCGAGCCATGTTCAATCTCTCGGGCTCATTTCTTCCTCTAGCTTTATTAAATGGCTTACCCTTTCCAGCATCATTCAAGAATCAGGTCAGTCTCTCCCCTTCAAGAACATGCCTTGCCCTTCTCTTCCTCAATTTAATTTAAATACTCCCCTGGTAGATGGTCATAGCACTTATTGTATTAAATTGAAAACATTTGTCTACTTGTCTGTTCCTTTCAGCCGGCTGAGTTCCTTGAGGACCAGAAGCCTAACACTGAGTTTGTACTCCGTTCACATCCCAAACCACAGCACACAAGGCAGTCACAGACATACACATCTGAAATAATCGCCATCGCCTGGCATGGTGCTTATGGCACTGAACTGATTTCTAAATCCCAAAGAAGTAAGGACAAAGGGTCCTAAAATAGTTATCTGTGGAAGTCAGCGATTAGAATCTGTAGTTACAAAAATCTAGTTGAAACCTCTTCTAGAAATTTCAGGTAAGCTATTTGAGGAAACATTTTGGGGTCTCATTTTGGTAAATGAGATCTAAAAATCTAATGTACTTAATGCTTTAAATAATGTGATGATTATGAGATTTCTTTGTACAGATTTTTTTTAAGAATGCATTAGAGTAACTCTTTTTGTGAATGAAATCTTACATTTGCTGAACATATCCTAACACTGATCTAATTGGTGCAGAGAAAAAGAAAAATCTTCTTTACCTTGCTTGTCTATTAATGTGTACTTAGCTGAATATTTCTAAGGTAAATATTAGGGATATCAGCACTTTTTCTTTAGAAAGAAAAATCATATAGGCATAAATTTTTAAAGGATATAGTAAAGTGATACATTTTCAACAATTTTGTTTTATCTTCTGTTTACAAATTGAGACAAGTTCCATATACTTTTGTGTAAAAATAATGACACAGTTGAATGCTAGTTAGCCTCATGCCTAACTTCTCAGGAGGTAATATCTGAGCATTGTGGTTCAAAACCAGACTAGGCAGGAAGTTCATGAGGCTCTTATTACTATTAGTCACCAGAAACCCAGAAGCAGAGCTGTGGCTCAAGTGGTAGAATGCTAATGATGAACCAAAAAAGCTTAGGAACAGCACCCAGGCCCCTGATTTCAAGCCTCAGAATCCTCCAGTACACATAAACACACACACACACACACACACACACACACACACACACACACACACACACACACACAAACACAGAGTGACACATTTCCTACACATATAAACAGGAAAGTGCAATTCAAAGACGTATCAATATGAATAGTAAATTTTTGTTTAATTTTGTTTTCTTACTTTTCCTCATGGTTTTTTGATTCATCTTAAAATGAGTTCATAGCCACGTGAGCCAAAAATATGACTTATTATCAACAAAGGTAGATGAAGCCATATATCATGGAGGAAAGCATGCTGGGCTGCTTGTTTTACCTTGGATAATGTCCTAATTGGTCTCATAAAGAAAAAAAACAAGTTCTGCAAAGAGCATTAGGAATTGTATATAAGTGATAACTCTTCTGCCTCATTCTAAAATATGCTACATCTGTTTAATTTTTTAAGCCTTTTTTCAAAATGTCCAAAACATTGGACTGGTTGAGTTGTAGGCATTGGGGGCTTGCTTAGCATACAGAAGGTCCCGGGTTTGCTTCCTAATGCACATACACAAACAAACAAAGTAAAACATGGACTATATCACTTCTGGAAACAAAAATATTCATTATTTTGGTATGATGGATGCATGAGTATGGTAAATTAAATATCAAGACTTATACTTACATTTGTCCAATTATGCCATAATAAAGCTGAGTATAAAATGGAAAAATCTTTACAAGGTATATGCTTAATATTATCAGACACTATATGTCTGTCTTATTGTTATAATATTCTAAGAATTATATATTAAGTCTGACACATGAAAAATATTTTCAAAAAATTAGATTTAATTACACTAGCTTCACTACTTAACGTCTCTCAATTATTTTCTCTCATTAGTTAAAAAAAGTACTTAATACTGAAAACAGGCCAAAATATTGGGTAGTTTCAAGTTAATTTTTGGGTAGCTGCAAGTTAACTTCATATGCTCCCAAGTTCATCAAATTAGAAAATTACAGTTTTTCATTTGAGATATTTTCCTACTTTTACATTATTTAATTATAACATTACAAAGCTTTCTCTTGCTATCAAACATGTATTTAATAATTTACAAGATCAAAAATTATTAGGATATGGTTATAACCTACTACTATAGGTACACTTCAGAACATCAGTTAACTAAAACTTTCATTTTTCTTGGAACTATTTTATTAAAATGCATATGACAGATATGCAATCACATCTCAATTTTTCTAGCTATATGATATATATAGACAAGCCAGAAAAGGTCAGGTTATTAAATTTAATGGGATTGACTATATATGCCTAAGTTCTATTTTATAGAAATAAGACTAAAAAGGATTTCTCTGAAGACTAGCCTTTGTTGAATCACTTTAAGCTCTTCGTGATTATTTTTCACATTCAGAATCTGCTTATCTTAGCCTAAGTTAACAACCCTTTCTGTTTCTTTGAAGACATTCTAATTATTGTTCTGGATACTTCCATCAGCCATTACATACTGAATTTAGAAGTGCTGGAACAATAACTCCAGGGGACTGATTGACAGTGACTGCTACCAAATTAGCATTTCCATGGAAGCCAGCTTCAGTTATCCTCAACACACATTATCCTGCTCTGAAATTTTCTGAACTGCTTTTCAATACAGGCCAAATCTCTCACTGTGTATGCAAAGAAACACAAGACACTTTGTTTGAACACTGCATTAGGGCAGAAGTAAGAATCATTTACTCTTTGCCACACTGTTCTTGAAATTGTAAAAGGAAAAGCACAACAGATTCTTGCTGTGTTAGGTAACACCTCGTGGTAACTTTGGTGTAATTAAAAGTAAAACTATACACACTGAATTAAAAAAAAACACTTATGGTTTAAAGTTGATTGATTAATGTACTGTCAATAAATTTGTTCTGAACATATCAAATATCTTAGAATTACATATGAGCATGATTAATTTATTGTCAATACATTTGTTCTGAACATACCAAATATGTTAGGATTACATATGAGCATTTGGCAAATGGCAAGAAATCATAACTTATGATAATGGATGAAACCAAGCTGCCTGTGTTTTAAACTTTGTATAATTCACACACACACACGCACACATACACACAAATCAATATTAAAACAATGGATATAAAAGCTAAAAGGACAGAGTTTAAGCCCCATGAATGACAAAAAAAAAAAAAAGCTAAAAGGAGTTTTAGATACCGTCATGTAAAACTAAGAATAAAAAAGGAAGCTAAGATCATACTTTTAAGCTTCCAAGTATAAAACTGTAAAATGTATAAAAATCAGGGCTTGAAACTGGCCATCTAAATTATCTCTCTTAACTAGCACTTTGTTCCTCCAGTTTTCACACATACAAACACATCTCTATGATTAATGATTTATTCTTTTCAACAATGTTAGCCCTATTTACACTGGGTTTGATAATAATAAAGTGCAAAATTATCTCATTTAATTAATTGAACTCATAAACTGACTTTTTGAATTGAAAATCCTTGGTACAACTAATAAAGATAAATAAAAAATAATTTACAGTTAGTGGTAGAAAGCTGTCATTTAACAAAACAGTTCATTAATATAATATATCTTGATCAATGTCACCTCTTTTAATATCCTTATCTATCCTTACACTATTCACTCCTCTCTCCCTCTTCTTAATTTTTCAGGATATACATTGGGTTCTTGACTGCATTCATTCCCTCTTCTCCTCTTCATTTGTCTATCATTTTCCCTTTGGCCACCCTAAACCTTTCAAGTACCTGCTTCCTAATGATTCATTTTGCTGAATTTTGATATTGGTTTTCTAAGGAATTATGCTCTTTGAGGTGACCTATTAATCTACCATATTTAAGTAACTATATCTATAAACATTTGCGTATCATCCAATGTATTGACTTAAGAGTTTGTAAGCAAAATCTACCTTCCATATATAAGGGAAAATAGAGATTCTTTGTCTCTCTGGACATTACGTATTTCACTTAGCAAAATTTGTTTTTGGTTTTGTTTTTGTTTTTGGGGTCCGGTCGTGGGGCTTGAACTCTGGGCTTGGGCACTGTCCCTCAGCTCTTCAGCTCAAGGCAAGTGCTGTACCACTTGAGCCACAGCGCCACTTCCTTACTTAGCAAAATTTGTTGCTAAGTCTTTACATTTCTGTACAAATGGTACAATATTCTTTCTAATGGATGAGTAAAGTTCCATTGTTTATGTACACTACAGATCTTCAATCCATTTGTCCACTGAGGATGGTAATTGGACTGGTGTCTCACAAATGTTAATTATGCATTTCACTATTGAGCTATATCCCAAATCCTGATTTCAAATTATAAGTCAGAATTAGTGATAACAAATTCCCAATTCTAAAACTCAGCCTGTGGAATGTCAAACATCTCAATAAATTATTTTCTTTTGACTCTATACATTACATGATGCACACATCATGTGAGGAATAGCTGACAAAAGAAGGTTCTGTAGTAATGACTTAATATAACCAAATTCAGAATTAAATAAAATTATTTTAAATTTCAGGTTAAGCTGATGTATATCATGCTATAATTTGAGATAATTTTCGTATTATTTAAGTGTAACTATAATATTTCTGGACCTTACATTATTTTAAAATCACAAGGGGGAAATTATATGTAAAATTTTGCATAGATTAATTTCAATTTTTTACTGAATATTTCCACTTTGGTCGATTGTTTATGTTACTATTTCAGAATTGGCATATCCATATTATACACTAATCAATCATCTTTGCCTGATATATTTCACTGTCACAGTTATGCTAACTTCTTTTAATTATGAACTTTATAAAACTTCTGTCTCATCTCATGATATAGGTTCTCTTTGCAATTCAAAAGAACATGTTATAAAATTTTATCAAGATTATGTCATTTAAATTCTATATATACTGATAACTTTAGGAAATCAATAAAAATTAAAGTATTTTATCACTATCACAAAGATTTGCTGTTGATTTTCTTTTCATCTAGAAATGTTTAAGTTTATTTTTAATTTTCCATGTCTATTTTATGTCCACATAATGAAATAAAAAATGTATTTACCATTTATAAGTGATACTATGAGTTCTTCTAATGTGGACAGCTTTCTAATGAGATTTTCCAATATGAACTGGATAATGCCAAAATTTATATGACTGATCTAATAAATATAGCTGACTTAATTCATCTGATTTAACTCTCAATAAATATGATTACAGCTCCTTCTGTTTGTAATTCATTGCCATCCAGCTACCTATGTAACAGGAGATCTACTGCAACTTCCCTAAGGTACACAATATCTTCTAGATTTAACAATAAATCATTTGGTTCTATATTCTATGGCGATAAGGACTTGCATGGTGTAACATTGATATTGAGCATGAATCTTTTTTAATCTTGCTTATGCCTTCAGGTCTTCTGAAATCTTACCTTACTTTCAGGATTCCACACCAGCTGTCATGATATCTTACACATTTGGACCAAATTTAGTGATGGCTTTGACAACAGTCCAGAAAACAAGGACATATAGTTAAAACCAAAGCATTAGAATATACAAAAAAATCATCATGCATCAGTCTAAGATTAAACGGATGAATGAATGTGGAAAGAAAAACTGTGATTAGTATTTCAAAATATTTCCCTACAAATCTTGCTTCCTTTTCTGAGTAATGTGACAAATCCCCAGTAAATAATACAATATTGTTCTACTTCAATCTTCCAATTTCATTTGTACCTCTACCTCTGATATGTCTTAACCTGTATTGTATATTCTGTATTCATCCTGATCTTCAATATATGCATAGTTTTTCAGGTATGTAGAAACTCCAGGAAACACTAATATTGAATTCTTTTAAAATATTGGAAAATTCCATGGGTTAGTGAAATCAGAATATAAAATACAGGCCAAGTATAGTGGCATATTTTACATATAATAATACATAAATATATTCACATGTCATATATGCATATACATTTATGCATATGTACAGGTGTACATATGCATATACATTTATATATATTATATATCATATATTACATATACATATATAAGTATATATCACTCTACTTGGGAGACAAGAGATTCAAACATTTGAGGACCATTACAGTAAAGGTATCAATGAGTGTCTGAAAAGTAAAAACAGAAATATTGAGGATGTAGCTTACATGGTAGAGCATACATATTTTTTGTTCTGTCTACTTCATTTTAGCCAGGCATCTTGATGCACATGTGTAATTTCCTCACTCACAAAGATCAGGAAGTTGAGGTTATCCTGGACTATAATACAAGAACCTGTTACAAAATTACTCGGTTCCGTAAATTATTTAAGTATTTTCTATTTGGATGTAACAAAACATGATAGATTGGAAATGAAGAGAAAATGAATAAAGTTCCTATTTATATTCAAGGAATAAAAGCTATTTATGACCCAGGCTCCATTAGCTTGCACCTGTAATCCTAGCTACTCAGGAGGCTGAGATCTGAGGATCTCGGTACAAAGCAGCCCAGGCAGGAATACCTGTGAGACTCTTATTTCCAATAAACCACCAGAACACCAGAAGTGCTGCTGTGGTTCAAGTGGTTAAGTGCTCATCTTGAGTTGAAGAGCTGAGGAACAGTGCCCAGGTCCAAAGTTCAAGCCCCATGATAGACAAAAAAGAAACAAAAAACCCTGCTAGTTTTTAGTTTAAGGATATATAGTTAATTATATTGGTAATTAGTGTTTTAAACCACAACATTTATGGTCACACAATTTGATGTATAACATCTCTTCCTGAGAATAAAGTGGATAATGGAATATAGGCAATAAATATGAATAGAAGGGATTTGATAATACCATGAAAATTGTAAAGCAAATATAAGAAGATACAAATTATTTCCAAGTCTGCATAATGTGAAGAGATACTTGCAGATATATGCACTTTAGAAGGTGAACCACAAGGAATGAAGATATTACATAACAGTTCAAAATAAAAAAAATGTTATGTAAAGTTTTCACCATAAGATATGGACATGAATGATACACCATCCAGATATGTTATGTTCTCTGTTATGGTATGTTTACTATTATGTTGATTGACTTTTTGGATAGAGTGAATCTAGACTTCAGAAATGCCTTTTGCAAGGTTTTACATGGTGTCCTTGAGAATAAGAATTCATTTTGTTGGCAGACAAGACATTTTAGTGGGATTGTCAATGGTTTGATGATGTTCTGAAAGAGCTATAATTACTGAAAACTGTCAAGACTGAAAACAAATTCAAGCAGCATGTGACAGAGGGCTTTGCCCCTTCTTTGCTTTACATTTTTATCAATGGCTGTGATGATTAAAATTATAGCCAACACAGAACAGGAAATAGTATCTGCTACAGTGGATGATGGATGTCAAATACAAATAAGAAACAAAGGTCTAAAATCTCTGTGTGACTAGTATCTCATAGTATATCCACAATGTACCAAAAGTCATCTTAAAAGCAGAAGGTCACAGGTATCAAAGATTTATTGTAATCTGGATGAATGCATGCATTATCTTATTCTGAAACAAGAATGATGAAATGTCAATCATGAGAATGAAAATTACACAGATAATTCTTTTTATTCTTGATCAAGAATGAAATAATCTTAGGTGACATTACAAATATCTATATTCCAATCTCACAGTAAAGGTAGTATTGTAGAAAAATATACTCCTATCATCCCTGTGTTGAAGATTAAATATCTTTATAAAGTATTAATAGAATAAAAAGTTACACTAACTGTGATATTCAGAATTAGGGATGGGGAAATTGTTTGAGTACAGATAAGATCAAGAAGTAGAATCCCATGGATGATGGAATCCTTGATGGATGTCAGTGAAGGGGGAAAGTAGCTGGAAGACAAACGTAAAGACATAACACACACTTCCCGACTTGGTACTGTCCTATCACTCTGTCCACAAGAAGGATATTGCCAAGTGAGATCAATGCATGTGGCATTTCCAGAACTATGAGGAAAAATAAGCCCCATTATAATGTTTTCATTCTATGGTATTATATTATTGTAACAGATAATGTGCATTTAGAAATTAAACTTTTTGTCTTTGAAAATATGTGAATTTATTTTTTTCTATGATTGGTCAATACCGGTTGAAATATCCCTGTGAATAGCTGCATTACTGCCTGTATAATTACATCCTGTTATAGTGTGATGGTCTTGGAGTACACACTAATTGTTACTGGCTTATAGATTTACACATCTTTAATTTTTAGTGCATTTCAAATTATCTCTTATGGTGTTTTTACATGGAGCACTCTACACATAAATGAAAGTGATTATTGGTGTTTTACTTTCTCACTGACACCTGTTAATGTATTTTATGTCTACACGATGGGTGTAAAAATGCATCTTACAGTGCTTTGAATTTGTAATTACCATTACAAATTACATACTTCTTATGCATTTTCTGAGGTTATTATGCTTTCTTTTCTATGTAATATTGTTATAACATTAGCCCTTTTTAACTTGAGATTATTCTCCTTGATTTGATGTAGTTAGTTATCTCAGCTTCCTAAAGATAGTAATCACTACCATCTGCATACAGTGACAGGATTTAATTTGTAACAATTAACTTATGATTACAGATATGTTTTAAAGAGTTCTTACATACTTCAACATAGAGTTCCTCTATATTTCACATGCGCTCTTCTGTTACCTGATCATAGTAAACTTTTCAAAATTTAAAAGTAAAACTGACATTGGCAAATCACTCTTAATTAAATTCCAGACGTGATATTTGAATTGCAATGTTTTTCCTTATGTGTATTCTACCAAGATCAAATTAAAAAAATAAACTTACTTTGCTCTTAGTTGTCATGTTTCTTCACTCCCCTGTGCTCCACAAAAGTTTTTCATCTTTCCACTTATTTCACAAATTTTACTCTTTTTAATTTTAGTTATACTATCCAATTATTCTGTATAATCCTATTAAGTATTGCTTTGTATGTAGTTTTGGTCAAATAGACTGAGTTATCACATTATGGGAAAAGGTAACGTGAATATTTTATCACACATCACATCTGTATTTGATATCACATGACAAAATGTACTTGATTTACCCACTACAGAGTTACTGTTTTCTCTCTTCCTTGCTGTAGTATTAAGTCTATCCCCACTCAAGAAGAACAAGAGGTAGGAAGGTACCTCCATCTTTGGTAGAAAAGAGAACATGTATACATTCCATTCTATTCCACTAGAATTATTATCAAGAAAGTTGTATTTTTCCACTAGGCCTTGATTTTTCACTAGCTTTGATGGTTCCTTGAGGGCACTGTCTTCCAAGATAACTTGGCTGGGTCTGTCGTGAAAATCTGTTGTTCACCATAGACACCTTCAGGAGCGACCTCTTCTATATCCTCCAGACTACTTAATTCCATTTCTGACCAGCATTTTCTTCTTCACTTCACCAATTTATGGTATAGTTGGCTTATTTCCTTAAATCTCATGAACCAGCAACAACTGGTTTAAAACTTTCTGTGGTATTCAGAATTGAAGAGAGCCAGTTCTGTCTGGATTTGCTTAAGGAATAGTGTGGCTGTTTTAATCTTCTAGCTAGTCCATTAAAAAGGCTGCTTTGTTTTGCAGCCACTTTTGTGTTCACTGGAATAGCACTTTCAAGGTCCTTCCAGAATCTTTCCCTTGCATATACAAGGGAATGTGGCTCATTGTTTGGCCCCAAAACTCTACATGTTACTGTCTTTAAACTTTCAACTCCTCACTACATGTCACATTATTTTCCATTTCTGCCTAAGGTGAAAGCTGTGTGAATTTTACTTTCACTTAAACAATTAGAGGTCATTATAAGGTTACAAACTGGGTTAATTTTTATTATATTGTATCTCAGGTGGCAGGGAGGCCCCAAGAAGGACAGAAGGTGGGTGGAAAGACTAATCAGTAGTCTTAACAAAACCAATATTTGTCAGTTAATTTTGCTATTTTATACGGCACATTTCATGTTTCTCCCAAAGCAACTACAAAAGTAGCAAATGTAACTGAGGTCTCCACACATATGAACTATTGTCATCAGATTCTATCAATATGTGTTTGTTTTCATATATTCTGGAAAGATTTTGGTTGGCATTCATGACTTCCATCTGCTCTGGAAAAGTCTGAGTAATTTTCTCAATGGCTCTATCTTCTCTTGCTCTGTCATTTGTCTTTCTGGAAAACATATAGTGCCTATGAGCAATGTTCTCTTTACTTGTTCCCCATGAATCTTTGTTCCATCTTCTTACCTTTATTCACTTCTGATGGAAAAGCTTGGTTAGACATTCATATTTTGTTTTCCTGGGAAGCCTTGAACACTCCTCACCAAGTGCCTATTTTACAACTCTCATTTCTGCTCTTAGGAAGTTAGATAAATAGATGCAGACATAGATGGATAGATTCAAAGGTAGATATATAAGCACAGATTGTCTAGATGCTGTGTGTTGCTTGTTGTGTGTTCTTGATTCTTCTGGAGCCTATTTCCGGGTCATAATTTTAATATTTTACCTACTAAAAAAAATACACACACACACACACACACACACACACACACACACACACATAAATTTTTTTGGAGGGGTCCGGTTATGGGGCCTGAACTCTGGGCCTGGGCGCTGTCCCTCAGCTCTTCAGCTCAAGGCTAGCGCTCTACCACTTGAGCCACAGCGCCACTTCCGGCTTTTTTCTTTTTGCTTATGTTGTGCTGAGGAATTGAACCCAGGGCCCATGCATGCAATGCAAGCGTTCTACCACTGAGCCACCTTCCCATCCTGTATTAAATATATTTTATAAACAAATATTCAATATATCTATGTATAAAGTCCACCTGGCTTTGGTTTGTCTTCTGGAATTCTGAGATACTTTTTGTAGTAGAGTGCTTCTAGGAAGTATTTTCAAGTGTTTCTGAGATAAAAAAAAATGTGTTACTAATCAGGAATAAATTTAAATTTCTATTTATTATTAGGAAGACTGTAAAACTACACTATATTGTAAAATCAAACATGTACAGTAAATGTATATTTAGGGAACAGGTATATTTACCAGATGCAAGGCAGACTTCTTCCTTGGACCTGATGCAAACACTAGTAACTGTACACAGGCTTTTCTCTATCTTTCTTTCCTAATTTACCTTTCAAAGAGCTATAATCTGGTATGGACCTGACTTCTGTGGAAATCTTGGTTCCAGCTTCCTCCTTGATAAGGCTTATTTTCTTTTCTGTAGTCTTCACATGACCCTCAAAATCCAGGACTTTCAGTTTTAGAATCAGCAAACATTCTCAGGGAAGCAAAGACCTGTTAATCATACTATATTTGTTTTCATTCCAAATTTACCTCAGGATGATTTTTTTTATGTTTTTCTTAATTCAGCCCATGCTTTAAATGACTTTCCAGTATAAATAGCTGTAGTTGAAGAATTCTGAAAGTTTCTAAGAAGATTTATTCAATAGCTTGTCTTCATTAGAAAGATATTTAATGTATGAAAAACTTGGCGTTTCCCTGGCATTTTAGTCTAGGTAAAACATGGAGCCAGGGTAACCCCCTCCCCTATTTTTTGTTTCTTTGTCTGATAAGTTCAACAGAAAAATAAACAGAATTAGATAGTCACTTATCATGTGCCAGTTTTATTAACAACTTCATCAAAGATAATGTTACGGACTAAACTTCTTTAGTGATTCCTATCTAATTCAATAGTTATTACATATTACAAAGAATCCTAAGATATATTATCTAATTCATTTATTATTTCAATGTGCATTGCTTAGAGAAAAGTCTATTTTTTTAAAAAATAAAACATTCACAGAATTGTGGAGCAAATAGGAATAATAACAAAAACTCTTTATGACATCAATCTAAAGAAATTAAAACCTTTCTAAAGTCATACATGCTATGTTATGAGTTGACAGATTATCTCATTATTGAAACACCACCCATCAACAGGTGCAAAGGAAATTATATGGATGATGATTAATATTGTCTCCTGTGTCCTGTAAACAATCTCTTAGTATTTGTACAGACAACTTAATGAGTCACAATGATTGTACCACTGAGGCTATGCATTCTAAGGGTGAAAAATATAAGAATTTTCCAACTAGAAATCAGGTATATTAACTTACAAGCCTTTCTAATTTTGACTCTAGGGTTATTTTGTGTAGAAGGAGGCTATCACTAAGATTTTTAATTTAAAGGGAAAAAAAAACTCTTGTAGGACTGGTCATGGTGGTTCATTCTTGCAATTCTAGTAGGATTCATTCCTGTAATCACTAGGAGTAGATAAATAGATCATGTACAGCCCAGGTAAACTTAGTGTAAAAACTTGTATGAAATACAATCTAAAATAAAATACTAGGAATATGCTAGAGCCCTTGCCTAGAAACTACAATGCTTTCTGTTTAATACTCTATACTGTAAAATTTAAAAATAAAGAAAGAAAAGAAATAAAGAAAGAAAGGAAGGAAGGAAGGAAGGAAAGAAGAGAAAGAAAGAAGGAAATAAGGAAGGAAGGGAGTGAGAGAGGGAGGGAGGGGGGAGTGAGGGAGAGACAAAGGAAGAGAAATAAATAGAAAGAGAAAGGAAAGCAAGAAAAGCAAGAGAGAAAGAGGGATTGAGAAATAGAAAACAAAAAGTAAAGAAGTTCTTGTTTCTGAAAAAGTAATAAGAATTAGAAAATTACAAACAAGATTAAGCACACTTTAATTCTATTTTTAAAGAATCCTAAATTCATATATATCAAATCTATGAACATTTTCAGGTTTGGTTTGGAAAAAAGCCTTACATTTACATTTACATATTAATATTATTTATAACATTGAAACATGGATTGAGAATATTTTTTTCTATTTTTGGTTCCTGTTGTATTTGTGACTACTCACTACCTCCAAAGAGTTGTTTTTGAATAAGAGATAAGTAAAATGAAATTACTCTGTTGCTATTGTTGCTATGACACATAATTAACATGAGCTTTATCTCTCTGATGTTCCAAACACTGGTTAGAACTTAATATTTACACTAACAAGTGTCTTATTATAATGTTTCTGCATAAATAAATAAATGCATATATGTATTGCATAAACATATAACCATATGTATAATTGAATTCATGTAATTATATCCATGTGTCTCCATATGTAAATCCAAGTCTTCCTGATGATTACTTGTTTCATCTTTTAGTAGTAAAATTATTTTGTAAAATAGTTAAACAGTATAGTAATTATATGTTCCATCTAACTTTCTCTTTCCCCAATATGTGAAGAGAGTTTTAGTGTTTGAGTATAATCTCTCCTAAAATGTTTGAACACTTGAAAAAATTATCCTTTATAAAACATCAAAATTCATCACTAAATTTGTTGGCCACCCACCAATATTCATAGGCATATTCCATACTGAAATAACACCCATCCAATTCCTGTTCCATACTTAAATAACACCCATCCAATTCCTCTTCTTCTTCTTCTTCTTCTTCTTCTTCACTTCTTCTTCTTTTTTTTTTCAGGGCTGAGAACCGAACCCAGGGCCTTGGGCGTGCCAGGTGGGCGCCCTTCCGCTGGGCTAAACCCCAGCCCCTCCTCTTTTTCTTATATTTATTCCTTGAGGTATTAGGCAATTCATAGCTTTTCCATATTTCTTATATTTATCTATTCAACCATGATCAATTCTTTCCATTTCTGAATCATTGTGATATAACACAAATTTCTTTATGTATGGACTAATTAAGTCATAGTGATCAATATGAATTTATTTGGAATTTGAAAGGAATTTAGTAAACCAATGTAACTGTATTGACTATGAAATCTCACATTATTATCTAATCTAAACTTTTATTTTTTGTTTACTCTTTTTTTTTTTAATTGTGAAAATACCTTACAGAGGAGTTACAATTACATGGGCAAGATAATCAAGCATTGTTGCCTCCTCTTTCTTTTGTTTCCCCTTCCTATCCCTTCCCCTTCTTCCGCCCCCCCAAATCCCTCCCCCTCCCCCCCCTTCCTTCCCCTCCCCCCTCACCCGCAGCTAAATTGTAAAGTTCCTTTTTCGACATAACGATTTGTATTTCTCATTGTTGCAATGGGTTCACCTGTTTCCATATTTAAACGATTTGTTTTTTTTCCCTTCCCCTCCACAAATTATACCAACAACAAATACAGTGAAAGCAGGTGTTATATTGTGGGAGAGGGACATACAAAGCAACAAAGAAATCATCTTATATATGTTAGAAACAATCACATGAAAGAAAAAAAAATTTGAATACTTATCTGACCTTTTCTGCTTGTCTCAGGCATATACTAGTTATTGCAAATAAGGGAAACCATAGGGCCTGTGTTTCTTTGGGCCTGGCTAACTTTACTTAATATAATTTTTTCCAAGTCTTTCCATTTCCTAACAAATGGATAATGTTATTCTTTCTGATGGAGGCATAGAATTCCTTTGTATATATATACCTCATTTTCTTTATCCATTCATCTACTGAGATGTATCTAAACTTTTCTTTGCTATCCATTTTCTTTAGTTTACTAAGTTAAAAATACTTTCATTACAACAAATTGCACAGTGCCCACAAGTATTCAAAGACATGCATTTTCATTTGATCCTAAAATTAGGCTAACGTATTCAGTGTTTTGTATTTAGGCAAACATATTGGCCTCATTAAGATTAGTAATGAGAATTGATTTAACAAGGACTAATCTGAATCTTATGCATGTCATTCTAACTGGGCTAATGAAATGATTTTGGTTGCCAGAAGCATTTCAGTCTGGCTATCTGGAGTGCAGCATTTTACATGAGCTGCCAGAAATAAAAGCATTCATTTGCACTTCTAGACAGAAAATGTGGGAGTCTACAGACTGACATACAGAATGAGAGAAACCCAATTGGACAATAAAAACCTTTAAAGTGTCTTTCCAGATGGCTGAGCTGCTGTTCCTCCACGTGGAACTGCAACACCCTACTTTAGGTGATGGCATTTCTGCCTGTGTATGAAAATTCAGAAGAAAAGTTAAGAACTGAAACAGCAGTCTTCAGGTTCTCTGGCAATCAATATTTTTAGCATGATTTCTGAGGTGTGATATTTATCATACCCCTGATGATAGGAAGACATAAATTTTGTCAAATAACTAAACAAACATGAACTGCCTTTGCAAACAGTGGCAAATATCTAATAACTCACAAAGGAAGAAAGATGGCAAAAGAGCTTCTATGACTAACAAGCTTAACATTCTATTGAGAGGGAGTTGTATTTGTTTGTTTAGCAGGATTGAAATCAAGACACTTCCTTTTTTGCATGATAGAAATTATTTGAGTGTTGTTGCAGCTTTTATAAAATATGACTAATGGTTATGCAATAGTTATTTTCAGAGCCTTTGGTCTGAAATAGCAGCCAATTGTTTTAAGATATTTTAGAATATTGGTATTATATAGATGTGTAAAGTTACTGTTTTGTTTTTATTTGAATGCATGTCATTTGCTTATCTTGGGATGATTAGGATACTTGACAAATATAATTTTTAGTACATCAATTTTCCATCTACTTGTATATTTATTTAAAATTTCCATCCATGAAATTTTAGTAATTCCTCTGAGATGGAGTCTGAATGCCTCTGTGAACTTTAAAGAAAAATGTTGTTAATGACAACTGAAATATTTTATACAAGAGACCTTTTCTAGTATATTAAGTTAAATATGTTTCTTTTAGCTATTGAGTATATTGAATTTATTTATACTTATGGAATATCAGATTCTATATTATGAATTAAAGGTGAGATTTGTGAAGTCTTTAATTTTTTGCAACTATTATAAAAATACTTCAGCAAGATAGACAAGAAAAGAGTATTCAAAAGGTCTGGAGTTGGATCTAAAAGTAAGGGACAGGAAAATGAAGAGGGGGAGAGGGGTTGTAGTCAAGAATTCATATTGTATATCCTGCAATTATTTTTCTAAAGTTAAGGAAGTCCTTGGTTGGAAGGGGTGGATGAGAATGTTGGAAAGGGTGGTCAACACACACTATATCTTTTTTTAACAGTTCTAACAAATAACAACTCCTTTGTGTAGTCACTTAGAGAAAATAAAACATAGATCTTGCTTTAATCTCCAGGTTGAGGAAAATTACATTGAAATCCTGATTGAGTACTGAATTTATGGAAAGTGGTCACATAATCTATGTAAGAATTACTTACTCCTATTTTCTATTGCTTTATAGTAAATTAGCCTATAACATTGAACAACAGTCATTTTAGTAAATCTCAAGGTTTTGAAGGTCAGGAAGTTTAGGAAGACTGCTAAATGATCCATGTTCATAAACAGAGAATCCTTAGTGGTATACATCCCATGGATAGATCAAAATGGAGGTACATATTGGTTTTATTCAATTCACATGATAATCCCTTCAAAGGGATAGATGTAAATCTGGAGAAGCTGGAACTCTTACATTGGCTTTCCACTTGTCTTGGACTTCGCTCAAAGCATGGTTGCCTCAGGGTGTTGGGATTCCTTTTTCTTTTTTTAAAGACTTGTATTTATTTTATTTTATAATTGTGAAAATACGGTACAGAGGGATTACAATTACTTGAGCAAGGTAATGAGTACATTTCTCATCAAGCATTGTTGCCTCCTCCATTGTTTCCCCTTCCCATCCCTTCCCATTCCTCCCTTCCCGCCCTGCGCCAAAGTTGTAAAGTTTGTTTCTCAACATAACGTCTTGTTGCAATTGGTCCACCTGTATCCTTATTTAAACAACTTGCTTTTTCCCTTCCCCTCCACAAATTATACCAACATCAAATACAGTGAAAACAGGGGTTACCACCTCACCCCAGTTAGAATGCCTATAATGAAGAACTTTAATAACAATAGATACTGGAGGGGATATGGACAGAAGGGAACTCTACTGCTTTGTTGGTGGGAGTGTAAACTTGTTC
This sequence comes from Dipodomys spectabilis, assembly GCF_019054845.1. Lineage (NCBI taxonomy): Eukaryota > Metazoa > Chordata > Mammalia > Rodentia > Heteromyidae > Dipodomys > Dipodomys spectabilis. The sequence continues at coordinate 3,912,408 of NW_024870752.1, forward strand.
AACCACTTTGGAAAGTAGTATGGAGGTTCCTCAAAAAACTCCACATAGAGCTCCCCTATTACCTAGCAATCTCACTTTTGGGCGTTTACCCTGAATGATCACAAACAAGACCACACTAAAGCTACCAGTACAACTATGTTTATTGCAGCATTATTTACCATAGCCAAGATATGGAACCAACCCAGATGCCCCTCAGTAGATGAATGGATAAAGAAAATGCGGTATATATATATACACAATGGAATTCTATGCCTCCATCAGAAAGAATGACATTGACCCATTTGTTAGGGAATGGGATTTCTAATATGACAGATATAGCTCAAAATAACATTGGTAGCAGTTTCAGTGCTCTTGACATTTCCAGAACTTTTATTTTTTTCCCGTTGGGTACAACATGTAACTTTAGGTTTTAATTAGCTATTTTAAAATACTTTAAAATCCTTTAAATACTTTAAAATATACTTTAAAATACTTTAAATTTATCAACAATATCTGAGTTTAGGTTTTCAGTTTTATTTTGTAATTCACTCCTCATTTGTGAATGTCTGTCTTTTACTACTCCTTTTGTTGAATATCTGTGCCTTCAGCTTCTGAGACCAAAATGGCATGTTTAACTTCTACGGAATAATTTTTTATTCCCTCATATGAGTGAGATCATGTAGTATTTGCATTTTGCATTTGTCTTTTTTCATTTATATTATTATCCCCATCCATGTTGTCTCCAAAAGAAGGCTTTCATTTCTTCATCCTTTGCACACATATTATTATTTCCTCTATCAATGCATGAATTTATCTTTGGAATGAAGTAAATGTAATCATGGAAATCATAATTTTTTGCATGTATTTTGTGATTTAGTTGAGCAGACCTTAAATATATTTTCCATCTTTTTGGTTTTTTCTATCTTGTTCTTAAGACTAGAATTCATTTTGTTTTGAAATGAAATTCAGATTGAGATCTTACCAAATTACTGTAATCTTAACAAATAATGCATACCTGTTGATATAGTATTCATGTTATATAATTGTGTTTTTATATACTTAATCTTTAATTTTACCTCTCAAATATATATGTGAATGGTGGAGAAGTAGGTTCTTATATTGTTATGGGATTTTATCATTCATATCAAACTAAAAGACAATGATATATTTTATGACTTATGCCAAGATAACACAAAAATCACTTGAGGATGGACAATGTTAATATTGAAAATCAAATAAGACTTCAACCATTATCAAATAAACATTTAAGTATTTTAATACCAGCCTTAATCTAAATATGGAGTGAGGTTAAAGAGGATTCATTACTGCGTATCCACAGTTTTGGTAGTTACTATTTCTTCTTTTTGAAGTCTTTTCATTGCCTACATGATTTCTCTTTTAAAGTTATGTATTTACCAACCTTAATTTTTTTACTGTGACTCCAGGATTTTCATTTTTAATTCTTTTGTGTTGTTAGTTCCTTTACTCTCAAAATGATTCTAATTCCATTTGGCAATAATGTTATATAATGTGCTAATATCTAAAATGGCCACAGTCTTCAATATTTTTGTCATTTGCATATTTTCAGCAATTGGAAGTATAATAAAGTATGGTTTCTTGCATCTTCTTGCTTCCATTAACTGTTGAGAAATTTCAGAAAGCAAAAGGGAAAACACTTACAAAATTTGCTGATTCTCCAACATTTGACACTTAACCTAAATAGTTGGAGATTCATTTTGTTGTTGTTGTTATTGTTGGTTTTGGATCTTGAACTCTGGGCCTGGGTGCTCTCCCTCAGCAATTCAGCTAAAGGCTAGCGATACACCACTTGAGCCACAGCACCACTTCCAGATTTTTCTATTTATGTATTATGGAGGAATCAAGCCCAGGGCTTAATGCATGTGATGCATTCTTTATGACATGTTATTTCACAAATGATGTACTTCATCATTTTACATGGACTTTTTTCTTCAAGTTATCACTGTGCACTAGGATATTATGGTCCACATAGTTTTTTTTTTATCTCTGGTAAAACATTATTCCAGTCTTTTCCCTGTCCTTTTTGCTCTGCTATGTACCCTGCTTCATATTTTTACATTTATTCCAAGCAATACAGTTTCCCAGAACCATGAACGGATTCTTTTCTAACTTGAAGTTTATAAAAGTATCAATAGACTCCATTGGATTATGAAAGTGAAATTATGGATTTTTTTACATTGTTTGGCACTGTTACCTGTGATTTCCATCTGGCATGCAGCTATTCCTCAAATATTTTACTGCTCAATACAGCAGCTGTTTATAGGCATGAACAGTGCTATATTCTTGGATTGTAGAAAAATAAGATCAGAGAGCAAAAGCAGAATAAGAGGAATTACTGCAAAGGAAAGTTTATGTTTTTCAGATTTAATACTCAAATTTTGAATAACTTCCACAGTAAAAAACAAAATATACACACTTCTGAAAGTTGCTAATTTATTAGAAAGACTTTTAACTATATTTGCAAATTTTATTGCATTTATTTATTAATCCTATTTATTATTTAAATATATTTGTAAATACTTTTGAGCCTAATTAATATGCTCTCAAATCATACTTTTGACTCATATTACAGACTAATTTTCCAGTGTCATACAATTTGTGCCAACAAGATTTTTGAAATTTCTTAGCATATGGCTTGGTAGGTTCCTAGTGATTAAGTTCTTATAGATTAAGTTATTTTTCTATGGTGATTTCTAAAGTTTATGTCTGCATTTCTCCTTTTTGTGGCCAACAGCATTATCAAACTTATTTTCTCTCTTCAGGCATATCCTAAAAACATTTTAACACTTGCTACATTCAGAGCTTTGAGGTAGTTCTAGTCAATCAGTTTCCCAGTAGTAGATAATTCCATTTAGTCCAATTCCTGTCAAAAAAAAGGTGTCTTAGACACCCTCTGGTGTTCTTGCAGTGTATTCTGACTGTTGCCTTACAAGGGGTCACATGACAGATGGGAGGGTCTCCATTTGGAGAATAATCTCATGGCAGCGGGGACTTTTCTCACTCACTTATTATACCTATGTTAATGCAGTATCAGTTACCAGGTGTTTCTTTCATAATCCAAATTTTGACTGTCATGGTAAGGGTAAGCTTTGCTTTAAGATTTCAGGTAGTTGGATCTAGGCTGAAGTGGTGTTTTCTCCTGGGAATTGCTGGCCTTTTTTGGGACCCCAGACCAAGTTGAAAGTTGCTGGAGTCTCATGACACATAGAGTTAGCTGAACAAATTTTTGCTTTTTTTTTTCTTTCCAGAGCTGGTGATCAACATCCAAGCCATATTGCAAGATATGTAAATTTTCTAGCACTGAGCTATATCTCTGGAATAAAGAGTTCTTGAGCATGACACATTCATAATATTACAACCATGATAGAGATTATAGTTTATTATGTTTCACATTCTGACTCTGAAAGGCTCAATCTTGAGTGCTTGAAAATATGCCCTATAATCTGTCAAATATCTGGGTTCATTCTATTAATGAACTGTATTTCCATGTTAATCAAATTCACTTAAATTTAAAAACAAACAAACAAACAAAAAAACACCACCACCACCAAAAATAAAAAACTATTGGTAGGAATTTTTACCTGAGAGACTTGATGAACAGTCAACTTTTCTTCATGGTTACAGGTGAAAATTGTGAAATACAGTAAGACTCAAAACAATCTATATAGAGACCATTTTAATTCATAACTAGATTTTAATGTTATGCAAATATGAAAGCAATTAGTATGTCTCAATGGTAGCATGAAAACTTCCTTGTTAGACTAATGGTTTTTCCTGATTTGGAATTTGAAAAAAAATGACTGTTGACTTTATTTTTCTGGTTTGGAAACTATTTCACCATACTCTGGTATAAAAGAAACTTACCTTACAATTTTTCTCAGTGAGTGATAGAATTCAATATCTTACTTGCTTTTAACAGGGTTAAGTAAGCTACTGTATGATAAATTCAAAACTGTCCACATTTACAAGATTTATGTTTCTTCTTGTTAATATTTCAAATGCAAACAAGTATTACATCATCAATTGTTGAACTTAAGCATAAAATCTTTGTTTATATTATATAATGACTTTTAAATGATATATGTGATAAGAAAAATTCAATGGGCTCAGGGACATTGCCCAGGCACAGAGTTCAAGCCCCATGACCAACCAAAAAAAAAAAAAAAAAAGTGAATGGTATATAAAAATGCAGATACTTCACAGCGGCAAGGGACATAACTTCTGTCTTACCCTCTTTGCCCTCAATTTCTTTATCTTTCAGATAAAAACACATAAGATTATGAAATATGATAGCTTATACAAAGTGCAAAACAGGCTCGGGAACACAGTAAAATCTCAAAAGAACATTTTTTTTCATTAATATGAGAACCACAAGACTCAGTCTTTACTTCATCATGATACAACATTCATGTTCACATTTATTTCATTTGTTTTGTCTTCATATTCTGATGCATTTAGTCAATATGGGTTGGATGGTCATAATGCACAGACAACCTCATATTTTCTGGGAAATAATTGTATACAAGTGAAATAGTAGAATGTGGTTCAAATGGTAGATTGCTTCCTACTATATATTAGGCCATAAGCAAAAATCAAGTAAGACAGAAGTAGAATTACACACAAATTGTCAAACTTAACAGTCTCTTGATGTTCAATTCAATTCAAACAAGCAGTGGCAAAATGGAGAGCAATTATCTAAAATAGAGTATGGTAATTAAGAAAGTCTCAGAAATGAAACTAAGCACTAATAATATTGAATAAGCTTTAGACAGAGGAAACAAAATGTGAAATTCAGTATTGATTGATTTTTAAAGCTACATCTGTTTTGTCAATCATAATCAAAAAATAAATTCAGTGACATATTTGGTGTAAGAAGAAAGTACAAAACAAAATCAAAACATGTGAAATTTCAAATGTTTGATTCAAAGACCAGACTAAAATCTGCTCATAATAATACAGCATATATTGAACAATGACCTCCAAAATATCACCGCAGTCAATAGAATGACAAGCTTCATTAGGCAGGTTTTTAACATATTCTTCAAATAATCAAGTAAAATAATGCATTATGAGAGCTTAATAATTGCAATTCTATGCTGAACCAGTCTTTGACCTTAGGTAAATTACTTTCTCCTCTGTGATTGATTCTGAAACATTTAAAATTAAGAGGTTATTTGAGATAATTTCTTAGCCTTTTTCAGCTCAAATGATATTTAATACATTTTGTGTAATTAATTTGCCCAAATTTCTAGCCTATTTCAATATGTATTCAATAAAAATGGAGCTTATTGTCAATGCACTGAGCAAATACATTCAAACCATTTTGCTTACAGAATAGTTTATTCCAAACAATTTTTATTTAAATGACAGAGACATAGATGAGTAGAGAAAAGCAGGGGGAAGGGAGAGGGAGAGAGAGAGAGGTAGACAGAGACAGAGAAAGACAGAGAGACAGAGACAGAGAGACAGAGAATAACACACAGAGAGGCAGAGACAGAGCTCAGCATTTTCCATTAACCAAATTTATGTCAAGCTACTATTGAGCTAATTTCCCTGAAATTAGTGCTCCAAAGAACAAATATGAAAAATAAATATCATAAAAGAAATGCACAGGCATTGAACATGGGCATAGCTATTATTAAATATTGAATTAAATACTCAACATTTATGATGTGGCTAAAACATAGATAGAACTTATACAATCTAGATTTTTTTAGTCTCTTTTATGTTTTGTTTTGTTTTCTAAGACATATAAGTCAGGGCCATAAATCCAAAAAATAGATCCCTACTTCACTGGGATTTCCTAAAAGGGAGTTACTGAACAGCTGAATGTCTTAAGAAGATTCAGTCTGAATCATATCCTCAGGTAATGCACTTATTAAGTAAAGAATTAAATAGATATGCAGATTGGGTTATGCATGTCAAACAGAATACATTTGTTATATATTTGACAAAGTGATTATCAAGAAAATTTATATGTATTAGTCATATTCCTGTCAAGATTGTCTTAAAAGCATTGTACTATCAGCCTTCTAAAACAATCTGAATTTGTGAATTGTGAATCAAATTAAAATAGAGCTATGATTTCTTATGACCAAAAACATCTTAATTAGGACAGAGATATTGTGTGCTTGTTGTAGTCCTCTACAGTGATTTACCACTTGCAGAAGAGTACTCTAAACACTTCAATTTATGTTGCAATTCTGGTATCTGGCTTACAAAATCCCAGCTGCCAGAGGATTTGCACAAACTGAGCAGCCAAAGTATGAATCCTTTGAGATGAGGCATTCAAACCAATTTTTTGCTCACAGGTAGTCAGAAAGAATGAATTTTAGAAATTGAAGATCCATAGTGAGCAAATCCTCAAAATTCAGGATAGCCACTCAGTACAAGTGAGCCTCACTAGATCATGCCTCACTTTATACATTTGAGGAAAGTCACATACATTTGATGGCAGAGTTTATGCACAGGGGATTACTAAGCTACAACATTGCAATAAATCTTTTGGTTAGAAAAGCTAAAAAACAAACATAGGAGGAAGCAACAATGCTGGATAAGAAATGTACTCATTACCTTGCTCATGTAACTGTAACCCCTTTGTACAATATTTTCACGATAAAAAATTAATTAAAAAAACAAACAAACAGGAGGATCTTGCATGCAGATAGTTTCTCTGCAGCTTAAACACTGTGATCCTGGAGACAATAAATGAGAGAATGGTTCTATCACACAAGGTTTTCTTGAGTTCAACATCACAGAATGACAAAAGGAAGAACAAGAGTGTTCACTACAATATGATAGAATTAGTCTATATATATTTCACATAAAATAAATTGAAAGTACGTGAATTTAAATACATGCTTTGTATAAATATTATGTTTTTTGAACATATAAATTACTACTTGGCTAAATTTAGCCAAAATCTGTCAGTTCCTTATCAGATTTTGAAAACTGTTTTAAAGAGAAATATGAAACAATGCTGGTCATTTTTAAATTAAAGTCAAAATGACCATTTTATAATATTGTACATGTAATGTAATACTGATAAAACTATGCTTATACTTAAAGGTCAGGAGACAACTCTTTTGCTTAAAGTAATAATAGCAAAATCATATTTGCTTATGATTGTTTACCCTTCACCTTCATGAACTTAAACATTTTAAATGCTTGGGTGAGTTGTTTTAGAATTTCTTACACAAGTACTACAGCTCAGCCATACAATTTTAAAAATGTATTTTATGATTTAAAAATCAAAAGCTATATACATATGACCATATAACCTGATGCTAAGTGAAATGCACCCCAAGATGGGACACAAGTGATTCTTATCTTTCTTGTTGTTCTTTTTTATGTACTTATAATGTACTATGCAATTTTTTTGTTTCTTTGTATGTTCTTCCTTAATGGTACAACCCCTGTTGTCACTGCATTTGATTCCAGTGATCTGCATCTTTTACATGCATTTTTTTTATTTGGAGAGGAGAAGGGAAATAACAAAATGCTGAAATAAGGATACAGGGTGACCAATTGTAACAATGAGATGTACAAGATACTATGTTGAAAACGAACTTTACAACTTTGTGGGGGAGGATGGTAGGGGAAAATTAAAGGAGGGGCTAACAATACTCAATAGGAAATGGACTCATAAATTTGTTCATATAACTGTAACCCTCTTATACAGTATCTTCACAATAAAAATATAATTAAATAAAAAAATCTGTAAGAGTTTGAGTAATAATTTACATAGAACTTGCATATGTAAAGCCCAAAAGATCCAATGTACAGTGTTTCTGACACTCAAGAGTATTCTAGAGAACAAATAAATTTTATCCAAATTTGCTCTCATTAGTTAATACGAGGACTGGATTTCATTTAAGGTTGATTCTTTACTGTGTGTGGTGCTCAGTGTTCTAGATGTCAGGATCAGTATACTGGCATGATAAAGGTTTTGGAAGGTATCCATTTGAGGTTTCAGGTAAGAGAATCAGAGGTCCTACAATGAGTCCTGTCTTGAGTTTGATCAGAACTGTCAAAGAAAAATTACACCAAGCAAGACTCAATGTGACAGAGGAAAGAGATTGACCATCATGCCCTGATTCAAAAACCAAAAAGGCTTCTTAAGCTATGGAATGTGCTTTAATGTAAAAATTGTAGCATGCATTATTGGTTGATGTGATTAAAAATTCTCCGTTTCATGCTTGCTACCTGACCCCAGAGACTGAGGAAAGTAGAACTGTCACTTTGGATGACTGTATTTCAAAAGGAATCCTTCCAGATCGTCAGAAAGATCTTCCCATTAAAGAAAAGAAAAAGGGGGCTTTCAAGAATCTTATGAAAAGATGCCAGTACACTTTAAGAATCACAAGAAAAATTTGCAACTACAAATTTTCAAATGTAAATGCCCTGATAAAGGAAAATTAGGGGACTAGACTCAAGCCAAGACTAAAGAGAATTTTAAAGATGAGTTAATATGATTCACCAACATACTAAAAGGCATGTGTTCTATAAAGCATTATTGAGTAATAATCATTATTTGAAGTAAATGGACTCCTTAATCTCAAAAAATGAAAACAAGTCACTTCATCTTATTCATCCTTTTAATCTAACAGACAATTTCATTGCTCAGAGATAAAACATATAAATATCTAATCACCAACAAGACAGAAGATAGATTCTGATGCTAGAAGAGAATACATGTAGGCAAAGGACCAAGATCAAGATACATGGAAACTCATGTTTATAGCTTCAGTTTTTCAAAATAGTCAACCACAGATTCATTAACTAATGAATGAATAAAGAAAATGTTGCAAATGTCATCCCTCTCAAATACACACATACACAAACACAGAAACACATGTACAAGCATAAACATACACATGCACACACATCTATCTATCTATCTGTCTATCTATCTATCTATCTATCCATCTATCTATCTATCTACCTATCTCTCCATCCATCCATCTATCTACTTACAATGTAGTCTTAGTCTCAGCCACAAAGAGGAATCAAATTCTGTCATTAACAGGTTGATTACAGTTATGTGTAAATAATTCCATGGCTTTTGATGTGTTCTACATTTTTTATGGATCTCCCTAAATATAAACAGCATATCAATGGTTGCTAATTGTAGTCCATTCTGAATTAAAAACAAAAAAACCTCCATGTAAACAAATATGGCCCCATCCACTGCCATTCATATTTTTATAGTGAAATATTTTTAAAGAATAAAATTATGATGAAGCAAAGAAAACTGACAGAATTTGAAATGTTGAAGTTTATTTGAATCTATGGTTTATAAATTATTTCTATATCATGAAAGTTTTTCATATGAAGAAAATATGCCATCTATTATGTATAAGTAATGAGCAGAGCTCATTCTTGCCTTTGATTTATTTTTGAAATATGTTAGGAAAATTCTGTGAGCTGCAAAAAACACAACAAACCACAAAGTTCTTAAAAAAAATCTAGAAAAGAAAAAAATCAGAAATTTAGTGATTTGGTATTTTGCATACTGCGTATTTCCAATTTTAATATGTTTTAATATGTAGGTATCCCCCGTGGTGTACGTTATATGAGTATATGTTCATAACTAAAGGATCAACATGCAGGTAACTGTAAGAAATAACCATCAAAACATGCCTCCCTAACATGGAACTATGCAATTATTAGAATGACATAAAAATGACAGCCAACCAATGTGAATAATGCAGGCTTTTAAGGAAAACTTTGATATTATCTGTATTTCAACCCCAGAATTTTTTTTTTTTACTTCATGGCTTGAGGAGAGATAAATGTCAGTACTGTAATGTATGTTTCTGAGGAGTTTTGGTCAATGTATATGTGGATTTGTTTGCCAGGAACATATATAATTATTCATAGTGGATGATAATTTTATGATATAGATAGTTATTTGGGTTAGAGATCTTTCATTAACTTCTTTGACATTTTCTTCAACTGTGCTACAAAAAATTTGCATGGTTTGTGTTTTGAGTGCATAGTTCTTCACTAGGAGCAACATTATGTCTTTTTCACTATTTTGCACTTGTTATCAGTTGATAGTTGATCCAAATCAGGTGAAGTGATGTCATTTATTTACATTTTTTTTTCTGGGCCATGAACTCTGGGATTGGGCACTGTTCCTAAGCTGTTTTTTCTCAAGGGTCTCACTCTACCACCTGAACTACAGCACCAATTCCAGCTTTTTCTGTGATTAATTGTCATGGGTTTTATGGCATGAGCTGGCTTTGAACCAAGATCCTCAGATCTCAGCCTCTTGAGTAGCTAGGATTACAGTGTGAGCCACCAGCCCCAGTTGATATGATTCATTTATATTTTCACATCCCTCTGCTCTCAATAATTGAAGGGTTCATACGAATTTCTCAGTCAGCCTTTAAAAGAAAATGGAGCACAAGATTGCTTCAGGTATAACTAACTCTGATTTTTTCACGTTTTCACTAATATCAATTGCGGGGAGAAGGTATTGTGACATGTCCAAAAATGCATACAATAAATGTGAATCAGATTCTCTCTTCTGTCATTCTACATCATTTCTCATCATCACTTCCAAGCCAATTGCAACAGATCTCATTGTGCTCTTTTCACACAGGGATATAAACTCTTTTGACCATGTTTACCAGCTATCACCCTCTCCATTTGCTCTTTCCCCTCCTACTTGTACACCCATTCCAGACAGGATGTGTAATATGTTCTTGATCTTCATTTATTTCATATATGTTAATTTTTATTACAGAGTTTTACCATATTTCACACCTGCATTTACAGTGTTTTAACCACATTCACTCCCTTATTATTATTTTTTTGGGGGGGGGTCCAGTTGTGGGGCCTGAACTCTGGGCTTGGGCGCTGTCCCTCAGCTCTTCAGCTCAAGGTTAGTGCTCTACCAATTGAGCCACAGTGCCACTTCTGGATTTTTTCTTTTTTTATATGGTGCTGAGGAATCGAACCCAGAGCCTCATGCATGCAAGACAAGTGCTCTACCACTGAGCCATCTTCCCATCCCCCTTATTATTTTTTTCTCTTTTTCATCCCAATCACTTTGTCCTGTTTCTTAAATTTTTCATAACACCATTCCAGAGAGTTTAGGTATCTTTTGTTCAACATTGTTAGTGAATAATAATGTTTATTTCTGAGTCCTGAACTCTGTATTCTCCTTGAAAGTAGTAGACAACTGATAGCCAAATGGAAGCTCAGTGGGTTGTTTAAAATTCAAAAAATATGATTATTAGTGGATTACATAATATGCCAGTGTTGAAATTTGTCTTCCAAGTATAAAACTTGGAAAACTCCCCAATATCAACACCCCTAGCAATTGTTTAAATAGGGATACAGGTGGACCCATTGCAACAATGAGATATACAAGATGTTATGTCAAAAAACTAACTTTACAACTTTGGCACAGGGGTGGGGGGGGATGGTAAGGGGAAACAAAGGAGGAGGCAACAATGCTTGATAAGAAATGTACTTATTACCTTGCTCATGTAATTGTAACCCCTCTGTATGGTATTTTCATAATAAAAAAAAAGAAATAAAAGAAAATACTGCTTTAGCAGAGGAAAGTTAGATTTTAATAAAAGGTAACAGATAATGAGATTGGATGATTTAACTATCTATTTTCTGTTTTCCAGTTGTTTGCTGTTATTGAAATAAATTTATCAGTTCTCTCTATGCTATGAGTAATACTATGACAAAAAATTTCAAGAGCCCAAGAGTAAATATAGGATTCAATGGAGTACAAAGTTTATGAATTATGTATAATCAATGCATTACAAAAAATCATGCAATATATAATACTCAGAAGATGTCTTTTTACTTAGGAAAATATTTTTTCCCACCCTACCAAAAAATACCTTGTTATCAGTTCCAGTGAGGCCCAACTAATCTGTAATCTGCTGCAACTGAGTTTTCCCCTCAGAGATTCCTACCAGGTTTTATGATTCAAAATCCACTGATTTCTGTTGAATAAAATAAAGCATCAGCACCAATGAGATCTTGAGTAATTTAAATAAACTTCTTGATTCCCTTTGATCTTTATATTAAAACTGAGATGTTCCCACATATGTTTGGAATATCAATTGAAATAGATATAAAATGCAGTTGTTTAAGGTGCTGAAGAATGTAATAACTATTATTTGAATGTTTATTACTCTATAGGCAATATAATTCGAACATCAAAATAAAAACTTAAAACTGAATTGAAAGGATGTTACACACACATATATATATATGTATATGTTTTTATGCACACATACTGTTGTGTGTGGATAGGTAAACATGTGTATATAAATATGCATATATGTAAATATGCATGTTAATTTATACACGCAGGTACATACATATTATTCTAGAATTCTTCGTTCATGGGACAGGAGATACAGTAATGATATTTCTTGTTAATTCAGCTTTGTCAATATTTCCCATGTACTATCAAATTGCATTGTTTGAATACAACATAAAAAATAATTCTGACCTATCATGAATTAATGCCACAGTTGCTCTATGTATCATAATTCCTAAATTTAGATTCTATTCTCTTCAGTCAGTGTAGACTGTAGCTATGAGCCATCTCAGTAATAAAAGAAACCAGCTGTTAGAGCATTTCTGAGTACCCTACATGACTAGAATAGAAAAACCACTGTCTACTTCTATTGCCGTTTGGATGCAGTGTTTGACCGTAGGAAGCTTGAAGTCAAACTGACTGGGCTTTTATCATTATTTTGATACTGTCTTTCTCTGTTTTAGATCTAAATTGATATTCCTCATCTTGAAAGGCAAGCTGATAGCACTTACCTTGACACTTGCTATGTTGGCATGATAGAAAACCAATCTTCTTGAATTAATGAATAGAATAAATAATATATTTGGGCTGGACTCTGAAGCAAGTAATGCTGTGGTTTCTTAGGCTTAGCTCTAAGAGTCATAAGATGATGATATGGATATTTCTGAAATATGACTGATATATAAGGGTGACAACAATATCACTGGTATGTCTTTATTTATCTAACCCTTAATAAGTCTTCCAATCTATCTCTGAGTTACACATATTCAATACTATTTTAATATAATGGCAATTGCTAGTTCAATTTCAAAGTTCCTTTTTAATATAGAAAATATTTTACTTCCCTGGATAGTGTAATATAAAGTCATAAGTAATTTCAGTATTTATACAAAGCATCAATTGGACCTTACTATGAGCGTTCATTTTATGTGACAGGTACTTAACAGTGATGGATTTGATCCTACAGGAAGTTAATTAAGTTATTCAAGGCACTGGGTTTCTATTTGGAAAGTTTCCCTAAAAGCTCTCTTGTAATAGCTAATTGTACTCCTATTTTATATTATCTGACAGCCACGCTTGATGTTTACTCTGCACCTGGCTTCCCACTGCTTGTATCACACAATAATAACTCTTTTGACTTAAAGAAAATACATCCTTGTAATTGCTACCAAGATGAGGCAGCATTCTGATGAGAAGAGATGCCCATATTCTTCAGATAAATAATTTTCAGTTATTTCTACACTAATAGTTTTGGAAGTATTGTAAGATTCGGGAAGTGGTAGATTTATACCAGGTAAAGTGGAGTGCTAAAAAGTTACATGTCCCCTAGCTAATGATTAATGACAATGGACCAGAATATTCCAACACCAATTCTCTTAGAATTTGGATTTACTTGAATTATCACAGAATATAATGTCCTGATGCACAGTGATAGAAATGTTCTTGGATATTGCCTAAATAGTATGGAAACTACAGACAAATATTGAGGAATGTGGAGCTATTGGAAATTATGTAAAAATTATTGAATCAGTGTCCATAGCAGCTGTTGAACTCATTATTTGTACAGATACTTAACTCCTCAGTTGAGTACATAATAAAGACTTATCTACATTTGTTTCCCTATATTGCTAATCCAAAAGAGCTGGATGTTTATTCTAAACACTACTGCTAAATGACTAAGTCAAGTGAAAATAAATCATCCACCCTTGGCTCATACTTGTAATCTTAGCTGCTCAAGAGTCTGAGTTCTAAGGAGTCCAGTTCATAGCCTGCTCTCACAAAGCTGTGAGACTTTTAACTCCATTTACCTAGCAATATGCTAGCATCTTGAAACAGAGTTTGCAGCTGGAATAAAAATAAAAGACATGTACATGTTTTCATATAGAATACTGACATCACCTTTTCAATACTGGTTGTATCCATGACAATGAAAAGATTTTTTTTATAACTTTAAAATATTTGATCATTGTCAAGGTGATGAAGAGGGGTTACAGTTATATACATAAACTAATGAGTACATTTCTTGTCCAGCATTGTTAACCCTTAACAAGGAAGTTCCTTAAATAACAGTTCTGATTTCTGAACTCTTTTCCAGTAGAATTAGACTTTTTATTTTATAGGTCTATATTCTGCATTCTTATTTGTCATTACAGTTGCTGGTATTAAATGTCACCTTTGTGCTGCCAATATTTTAACTAATAAGTCTTGTCTTACCAAACTCTTACCTGCCATTTGTATTTTGTCCTAAATATTATTCTGCATACATTACTGTCCCCAGATAAGGACATAGCATTTCAGCCTTATTTGTCCTATTCCCATTGATCACTTATCTAACAATACAACATACACTCTGGTATCTCTGTTCTAATACCTTTTTTCTCAGTTTGAATACTTGAAAAAAACAAGAAATATGTATTTCCTTCCAATTCTTTCTCTCTCTCTCTGCTCTGTCTGTCTCTCTCTCCTGATAACCTTTTGATTTACACATTTTATTGAAAATGTCAGTTCCCAACAAGGACAGATAATATTGTATGTAAAATAATTCATGACAGTAATAGCTTAACATAATGTATGCCAATACTTTTTTTCCTGTTATTTTTATGTTATTTTTTCCTGTTTCCTCCAGATAATGGTATGACTTATCACTGCATCAATGTATTTGAACTTTAAATCTGTTTTACAATTTAAGTTTGGAAAATATTGCAAATTATTATAGTTCTTTTACTTGATGAGTTTTCAACCAAAAAACAATCAGTTCATAAGTGTGATGGCTTCTTTTGAGAAGTGATTCTAGATTATGAGTGAAGAGACATCTGGATAGAACTTGGTCAAATCAATTTTAGCATCACATTCCCTAAGTTATGAGTGTGATTCTCTGACTCATTCTGTGTTAAAAATATGCCCCTGAGTGCTATTTTGGAAGATAAAGTACTAGTGTCTGTGGTATCATTGCAGAAAATCATTATAAGCAGCAGCTATGACACAATGAAAGTAGAGCTGGCAGTAAACCATGAGCTACATCAATTACATTGAAAGTAAACTATTTCCAGTAAAAAAAAAAAAAAAAAAAAAACGTGCTTAATTTGCAATGGAAGCTATTGAAGACTTTGGAAGAGGAAATTTCCTCTACCCTAGCATACTGAGAAATTTTGCATTACTGAAAGAATATTTGTTTTATAACTTCAGCAGTTTCTTCTCTAAGCTGATGGCTATGCTGACAGTTCTACATTCCTTTTCTTTTTTTTCCAGAAAATCTCAGAAAATGGATATGAGATTCCTATCTCACATTTTACACTTACATTTCATTTGTGGGCAAGAATCTGCCAGATATGTGTCTAATAAGACATTCAGATACAGATGTATTGTGAGCAATACCAGTATCTCCAGGTGGTAGAACTTCAAAATTTCTGTCTTAATTAGCTCAGGATAAGGGTAATGTCTTCATGAATTTCAAGGTTATACTATATGGCAAAGGGAAGCATTTCTCAGATCTATAGTTTTATAGCAGACATTAAATACAATAGGATGCTACAAAACTTAATGCTTTTTAATGATAATCTTAATCACATTTCAATATATGATGCAGATATAAGCAGTGATAAAAACCAAATTCTTACCAAAGAGAAATCTAAGAAAATGAAATAATCATAAGGAAGATGGAGCTCTGGACATGGATGGGTTGGGGGTTCTACATCAGGGTTGCTTGGGTGTGTGTTAAAAGTACAGAGGTAAAATTGCTGGATGATTTCTTCCTGTTATTTTAATATCAATTTATTGAATGGATGGTTGAATGGTCATATATTTAATTAATATCCATTGTTTGAAATATTGCTTATTATTTCTCATTTGATAACTTCCATCCCCCTAAAAAAAATAATGTTTTTTTATGTTAATTGCAAATTCTGCTGAGCACAAGTGCAGATGACTTTGAGTTGAGGTGATTTTTTTTTTCTATTCTGCAAGTATGATACTTTCTATTCAGGAATTAATTTGCCAATACATCTATTGATAGATAGATAGAGACAGATAGAGATAAAACTTTTGGGAAATTAACTAGGAACATTTGGAAGTATAGGTCTTGTAATCTCTATATTTTGTCCAAGAATTCTATCAATCACACAGTTTAGAAACATTTACAAGAAGGAAAAGGGAACAGGAAGGGTTAAAGGGGGCTGAAGAAAAGGAACTTTATTTCTGTTCACCTTCTCCTTAAAGGACTCTGATAGTTTCTTCCAGAACCTGTCTTGTATGTTCTACAGATAAACTGTGCGTATTCCTGTATACAATGATATTCTTCACACATCTGATAACTTTAAAATTTAGCCGGGTGCAGGTAGATCACACCTGTAATCCTAACGACTCAGAAGGCTGAGATCTGAGGATCCAAGTTCAAAGCCAGCCCGGGCAGAAAATTCATGAAACTCTTTATCTCCAATTAACCACCAGAAAACCAGAAATGGTACTGTGGCTCATGTGTAGAGCACTAGCCTTGAGCTGAAGAGCTGAGGAAGAGTGCCCAGGCCCAGAGTTCATCCCCCATGACCAACCAAAAAAAAAAATCTAGGGCCTAGGAATGTAGTTTAGTAGTGTGCTTGCCTATTATGCATGAATCCCTGTGTTGGATTGCTCAGTACACATAAACAGCAACAGGAGAAAGTAGCATTGTGGCTTAAGGGGTAGGATGAGCACATAGAGGCTCAGTGACAATGCCCAGGCCCTATTCAAGACCTAGGACTGAATATATCTACATATATAGATATATTTTTCTATCTATCTATCTATCTATCTATATCTCTATATATCTATATGTCTACATATCTATATATATATGTTGAGTCTCTTCTTTCCCAAACTCTTTCCAAAAATATCAAGTTGAAACGCTTAAATATCTCTCATCATCCCCTTTACTTTCTTCCTTTTCACAACCTGGTTTATTTAAGAGAGCATAATTGTTCACTTATTCACATCTACTCCTAGGTTAGCATCTTCACAATTGAGTATACAACGCCTGCTCCTATTTCGTGAAGATGCAGATACCAATTATCTTTTAGCATGCAGAGGGCACTTAAGAAATGTTTCTTTAACAAAAATTGCCTTTATCTTTCACATATGCTCACTTCTTTCTTGAGCCTCCCACAGTATACAATTTATCCCTCACATCAATGTCTTGCTATCTTTAGAGTAACCTTTAATCATACCATTTAGTGCTGAGGAACATTTGGAATTTTCTTGTTGCCTACAAAGCTAAATCAAATGGTTGCAACTTGATTTTAAAGATTGTCTGTTCTATAGACTTAGAGATATTTTAGCCTGGTGTGGAGATGACATGTTTGGAAAAATGTATGAACTTCTTAGCACTATTCCTGTTATTGCCCAGCCACTCCCAGTAGCCACAGCTTTACAGAGGATGAATCCATTTATACAGAATGGTGATCTCCTGAATCACTTTTACTGAAGCCTCCCAATTAGAGCAGAGCTCTCCTTTTTCTCAATTCCCTTATGATTTTCTTTTGTTTTATTGTGAAAATACCATACAGAGGTATTAAATGGGCAAGGTAATGAGTACATTTCTTATCAAGCATTGTTGCCTCCTCTTTTGTTTCCCCTTCCCATCCCTTCCCATTGCTCCCCCCTTTCCCCCACCAAAGTTGTAAAGTTTGTTTTTCGACTGATTGTTGCAATGGGTCCACCAGTATCCATATTTAAATGATTTGTTTTTTTCCCTTCCCCTCCACAAATTATACCAACGTCAAATATTTTGTGAAAACAGGGGTTATACTGTGGAAGAGGGACATACAAAGAAACAAAGAAATATCTAATAAATATGTTAGAAAAAATAGCGAGAGAGAAAAAAATTTGAGTCCTTATCTTGTGATTCATTTTGCTTAACATCAACTTATCTGACAATTTCTGCTTGTCTCAGACATATACTAGTTATTGCAAATAAGGGAAATTGTGGGACCTATGTTTCTTTGGCTTACTTCACTTAATATAATTTAATATAATATATAATATAATAATATAATTTTTCCAAGTCTTTCCATTTCCTAACTAGTGGAATAATGTCATTCTTTCTGATCGAGCCATAGAATTCCATTGTGTATATGTATATATACCACATATTCTTGATCCATTCATCTATTGAGGGGCTTCTGGGTTGGTTCCATATCTTACCTATGGTAAATAATGCTGCAATAAACATAGTTGTGCTGGTAGCTTTAGTATGGTCTTGTTTGTGATCATCCCGGTAAATGCCCAAATGTGGGATTGCTGGGTCATAGGGGAGCTCTATGTGGAGCCTTTTGAGGGACCTCCATTATTAGAGTTCTTGATTATAGCCATTCTAACTGGGTTGAGGTGGTATCTCAATGTTTTGATTTGCATTTCTTTTATAGCTAGGAAGGTTGAGCATTTCTTCATGTGTCTATTTGGCCATCCTTCTTTCCTCTTCAGAGAAGTTTCTCTTTAAGTCTTTAGCCCACTTATTTATTGGGCAGTTGTTTATTTGAGGATTTGTGTTGTGGGATTTAATTTTTTCAGTTTTAAGTTTTATATTTTAGATATGAAACCCTTGTCCGTTGTATGGCTAGTGAAGATCTTCTCCCAATCCGTGGGCTTTCTATTGATCTTGCTGGTTATGTCCTTTGGCATTCAGAAGCTCTGCAATTTCATGCAATCCCATTTGTCCAACCTTTCTTTAATTTTTGTGTTTCTGGGTCTCTATTAAGAAAATTTTGACCTGTGCCAAGGAGACCTAGAGTTTCTCCTATTCCACACTGTAATGTTTTCGGAGTGGTCTGCTTTGACTCCGAGGTCTTTGATCCATTTGGAGTTGATTCTGGTACATGGTGATATGTAAGGATCTAGCTTCAGTTTTCTACAAGTGATTAACCAGTTTTGCCAGTACCATTTACTGAAGAGGCTTTCTTCCATTCTATTTTATTTTAGCTCCATTATCAAAGGATAGATGGCTATAGGTCTGTAGGTTTATTTCTGAGTTTTCAATTCTATTCCATTGGTCCTGAGGTCTGTTCTTGTTCCAATACCAAGCTGTTTTGATGACTATGGCTTTGTAGTAGAGTTTGAAATTTGGTATTGATATTCCTCAGCACTGTTCTTTCTGTTAAGGATCGTTTTTGCTATTCGGGGTCTTTTATTGTTCCATATGAATTTTTGGATTGCCTCTTTTATTTCCTTGAAGAATGAGATTGGAATATTGATAGGTATCGCATTGAATTTGTAAATAGCCTTGGGAATTACCGCCATTTTCACGATGTTGATCCTTCGAATCCAGGAGCATGGGAGGTTTTTCCACTTTCTTTTTATTTATTTTTATTTTTTGTGAACATACTATACAGAGGGGTTACAATTACATGGGCAAGATAATGAGTATATTTCTTATCAAGCGTTTCAGCCTCTTCCTTTGTTTACCCTTCACGTCCCTTCCCAGCTTCCCCACCCCCGCGGAACCCCCCAATCCTCCCCCCCCACTCCCCACCCCTGCACCAAAGTTGTAAAGTTCGTTTTCGACATGACAACTTGTACTTCTCATTTTTGCAACGGTTCCACCTGTATCCTTAAACGACTTATTTTTCCCCATCTCCTCCACAAATTATACCGACATCAAATATAGTGAAAGCTGGGGTTATACTGTGAGGGAGGGACATACAAAGCAACAAAGAAATAATCTTATAAATGCGTTAGAAACAAATGCATGAAAGAAAAATACCTTTAAATACATATCTAAGGGTTCATTTTCCTAACATCACATTATCTGACCTTTTCTGCTTGACTCATACATATACTAGATATTGCAAATAAGGGAAATCATGGGACCTATGTTTCTTTAGGCTTGGCTTACTTCACTTAATATAATTTTTTCCAAGCCTTTCCATTTCCTAACAAATGGGGCAATGTCATTCTTTCTGATGGAGGCATAGAATTCCATTGTGTATATATACCACATTTTCTTGATCCATTCATCTACTGAGGGGCATCTGGGTTGGTTCCATATCTTAGCTATGGTAAATAATGCTGCAATAAACATAGTTGTGCCGGTAGCTTTAGTGTGGTCTTGTTTGTAAACATTTGGGTAAATGCCCAAAAGTGATATTGCTGGGTCATAAGGGAGCTCTATGTGAAGTCTTTTGAGGAACCTCCATATTGCTTTCCAAAGTGGTTGAACAAGTTTACACTCCCACCAACAATGAAGTAAGATTCCCTTCTGTCCACATCCCCTCCAGCATCTGTTGTTGTTAGAGTTCTTGATTTTTGCCATTCTAACTGGGGTAAGGTGGTATCTCAATGTTGTTTTGATTTGCATTTCTTTTATGGCTAGGGAGGTAGACCATTTCTTCATGTGTCTATTGGCCATCCTTCTTTCTTCTTCAGAGAAGTTTCTCTTTAAGTCTTTAGCCCACTTATTTATTGGGCAGTTGTTTCTTTGAGGATTTGTTGTTAGGGGATTAAATTTTTTGAGTTCCAAGTATATTTTAGATATGAGACCCTTGTCCGTTGTATGGCTAGTGAAGATCTTATTGGGTTTTTCCAGTTTCTAAGTTTTGTTTTGATTTCCTTTTTCAGGTTTTTAAAGTTTTTAACATAGAAGTCCTTCACTTCTTTGGTTAATTCCTAGGTATTTTATTTTTTGTGGGTCTATTACAAATGTAATTGCTTTCCTGATTTCAGCCACGCTTTTCTCATTGTTGGCAGAGGGTTAATTTTATACCCTGCTACTTTGCTAAAGTTCTGAATCAGCTTGAGTAATTTGGGAATGCAATAAGTGGGATTCTTTAAATAAAAGATCATGTCATCTGCAAAGAGGAAGAGGAACTAATTGTGGGCACTCTTTTAACAATAATTCTCCTGATTTTGTTATTATACATTGGAAGATTGTTCTTATCTTTGTTTATGCTCTTATAACAGTAATATAAAATTATTACAGATAAAGTTAAATAAAGTGCTCTTCATTTACAGCATTGAACCAGCCTTTACACCTTTCTTCTTTACCTTTGTGCTCTTAGAATGTAACATGATATCTGATTATTATCAGAATGAGTATGTGAATATAAGTATTGCACTAAGAAGCGTTGTAATCTGTTTTGTAAAATGGGAGCTTGCTGCATCCAGTATGGTGATGTAAGTATAATCTATGATTTATAGGTGTTTGTGGTAAGAACTTAACAAACATTAGATTTTACCAAAACAGTAGAATCTTAAGTAATTATTGGCTTAGTTTAATGTCTGTTCTTTTTTTTCATTCTCTTTTTTTCCTTTTATTTTTGTGCCAGTCTTAGGGTCTGAACTATGGGTCTGGGCGCTGTCCCTCAGCATTTCAGCTCAAGGCTAATGCTCTATCACCCGACCCACAGCACCACTTCCAGCTTTTTCTGCTTATGTAGTGCTGAGGAGTCATTCTCTTTTCATTAGGTTTCTCCACCCTTTTTTTTTTTTTTTTGTTGATCATGGGGCTTGTCACCCGTCTTTATTTGCCTTGAGTCACTAATGGCTTAACTACATAAATCTTAACCAGTTCTTAGGATTAAATAACAGAGTAAAATTGCTATTTTGCTATGTCATATTTGAGGCAAACATAAGTAATGTCCTATAGCCTATATGTTTCCCCTTCTAATTTCATGTGAGTATAAACTAATTAAAATATAAACTAAACCTGATTTGTGTGTGTGTGTGTGTATGCTTGTGTGTGTGTGTGTGTGTGTATGCTTGTGTGTGTGTGTGTGTGTGTGTGTGTGTAATTCCTGGAAATAAAGGAGTGACTAAGTGAGAGCAAGCACAAGCCAAATACCATCCACTGTGAGATGTTCCTCATCCAACATTGCACAATCTAATCAAACCTAAAGAAAATAAATTATAAATGAAATTCATGTATAAACCTAGAAATTAGTCTTGGACTATAATACACACAACAGAACCAACTTTCTTAAGTTCATAAAAATATAAGCAAATATCTATTTAATGAATATGTAAAGAAAAAAGTTTTTTTTTTTCCAGATACAAACCAGCCATTTTAAACCAGTGAGAAAATATTGAGAAGAAAGTGGAAATTAGAATAATGTGAAACTATTTACCTAAAGATATTTCTTAGTGAACAAAATTTTAAAAAAATATAGTAACTTACAGTAGAAAATCATGGTAGACATCTGTAATGCATTGTCAAGTATTTCCATGAGAAACATATCAACAACTCCAATACTCAATCGTGCATTACAATGAGAACATCATATTTTTAATATGCTTTGCAAAAATACATGAGGTAATTGTAATTATGGCAAAAGATCAGTATAAAATAACATGGAGAGATATTCTAAAATAAGTCAGCTGTAAGTACTCAGGAGAGCATAAAGGAGAATCATGAGACAAAAGGAAAGCCTAAGAAAATCATTATTGAACTTAAGCAATAACAACTTGAAACGTTTCTTTAGATTCTGTAACAGAAACATTTAAAGAGGAAATTAGAGTAAGCTATATGATTTAATATTATTGGACCAAAGAAAGATTGCTGGTCTTAATAAATGAATCATACCCCAACATTTTTTTTAACATTAGAGAAATAAATTAAATAATTCATGTGAACTTTCAACATTAACTTTTTTTTATCTTTAAGTAATTACACAAAGGAGTTGCCATTTAACAATTTATGAATGCAGTACATCTTGATCAGAGTTACCCCTATCAACATTCTCACCCATCCATCCTGACCCATCCATTCCCTTATTATTCTTAATTTTGTAATATATATGTATATATACATATTAAATATGTACATATATGTAAAATACATATATATGTATATATATATAGATATAGATATAGATTAACCCCCCCCTTCTCCTCTTCATTCCTCTACTATTTTCCCCTTACCCCACCTTCCACACTTCCCCGACCTGCTCAAGTTTCTGTTTTTTTGGTATTTATTTTGTTGGAGACTGACTTTGTTCTTTTAAGGAATTACAATATTTGAATTCTCTCAAGAACCTATTACTGTTCAGTTAGTATATTTGCAACCATTTGTATATCACTCCACATGATAACTTTTATATACATACTCAATATGCTTAAAATTATTTCAAAATAAAATATTAAAAGTGTGCTGCACAAATATCCTTCATTGTCTTGATAATAAACCATTGGACTCTGGTTTAAAACACATAAAATTAATTGAGATATAATAATATATAAATAGTGCATACATTTATTCTTTTCATGTGTAATCTAATCGAAAGAGAAACACTGAGACAGAGCTCAGTGTTATGTAGTAGTAGGAAATAGCTATTTTCATTTGAATCTCATTTTTTAAAAATCTGCCATTTAAAAATAAATGCAAATTTCAATGCTTAATTAAAAATGATCAGTTAGGTGTTTTGGCAGGAGTGTGTGTGTGTGTGTGTGTGTGTGTGTGTGTGTGTGTGTGTGTGTGTGTGTGTGTGTGTGATTGTATGATAAGGGACAAACATTTCCGTGTATTATTATTTAGTAAACTCATAAACTTGTCATGCACTATATATCTGTGCTAATATCTCTTTTTACAGGAAGATAAATGTCCCAACTTCAATAATAATATAATAAAATGTCATACATTCTGAATTAATTGAGTTCAAGTGAAAATATTTAAAGTGAAGAAATGAAACAAACTTATTGGGTGTCATACTTAGGGGAAATTCCCAAATCTACGGTATACGGTATATTTATCACAAACATTACTGGTTCTACTAGACAAATACCTTCACAGATGCCATGTGTTTATGTACATTTAGGTGATTTATTGCCCTAGGACAGATGTCCTGTGAAATTTCTTATTCTCCTGTGATGTTATTTTATTTCTGAGCACCTATAAGAGACAGATATGACAAAATGTCTTAATCATTGGCCATATACTATGGTCTACTAACCAGAATTACTTCCATAATTCTAATAAATTCTAAACTAAGAATTGGAGGGGGAAAAAAGAACTCAGGAATATCCCAAAGCTGACATCACAGACACATTATTTGAAACTTCCTCTTAAACTATATTTTTAAGTTTGAAAGCATAATAATTTTGACACAGTTTAAATCATTTTTAATCAACAATTATTTTTATCAGTAATAAAATGTATATTTTACTTTATTTAGTTTATTTTAGTTATTTAGTTTATTTTGCCTCTGTTTCTAAGTTGGTGTTAACAAATATACTGGCATACACATATATATTTAGACACATATATTTAATAAGCTTAAAACAATTATCAAACAGTTTTAACCATCCGGTGAAAGGGATTTTTACCCCAGTCTAGAATGTGGGAATAATTTCAGCTATGGGATTGTGCCAAGATAGGTTTACATAGTATTTTAATTTACATATGCGTAGAACAGAAGTATCTTCTTAATAGTAGATGTTTTGCTAGTAACTCGTATTAATAATTTTGTATGCCTTTCTCTTTTTTTTTTTTTTGCAACCTGTCCAGGTGATTGCAAGGAGAAAATGGCTGCATTGTCTATATACATACCAAAATGTACAGAAGAATAATTTATTTACAAGGATGATTATTCAAGCCAAAAGCAAAAACAATACAAACCAGAGAAAAAGCTATATTCACTGATTAGCACATTATCCTAAATTTCTATTCCATAAAGATTGGTTGGATTTATTTTCATGCAAAGAGCAGGTAAATTACTTTTGAGCATAAAAGCCACTAAAAGAGTATTTCCAAATTTGGAACTAGCATTCTAATATGTTGAGCTCATTGTCATTTTCAAGATGCCAGAATGGGGTCTTCTTTGAAATACTTCTTTGCTTTTTAATCAGCATAAGCAACCACCATGTTGTACTCCTAGAATCAATATTCCACATCCTATCTGGCTTCAGAATCAGAAACAGTAAAATATTTTTGCTGGAATTTTCTAGGCTGCATACTGTTCACTCTGAATCCATGACTGGTGATTTCAGAATGTATACAAAATATTCTACTACATCTACAGCATTTTATGTCTGAGAGGTTCATGGGTATCATACTTATAAAGAGGTAGGAGAAAATATGAGTAAGAGAAGTTTAACTAGGAAGAGTATGCCTGGGGAGTGGCTATATAGAAAAGGGATGAAATACAATTTGATAGAGATTAAAAGTGCCATGAATGTCAGATATTACAGGTTAAGTTAAAAGGAAGGTGGAGAGAAAGCAAACTACTGAGATTAATGAAAAGAAGTAAAGGTTCATTGCAAGAATGAATAAATTCAATGGTAAATGGCCTTTCTCGGATTTAGAAAATAGAGAGCCACTGCCTTCTGTCCCTGGGCTTCCAAAGAAGACCTACCTCTCAAGATGGTGACTCTGTCATTTCCAGGACAAGTTAGGCACAGAATGTTCCAGGTCCATGCTGCTGAGCTAGCAGACTGCCTCTCTAATAGTTCTGCTCACTTTTGTATCCGTGGATTCTTCTCATTCCTGGAGCAATTTCGTTGAATATTTGTAGTTCATCTGGCCAAACCTCCCTTGAAGAATTTGATAGAATCTACTGATCCTTAAAAACTTTCTTTCAGGGCTGGGATGCAGCTCAGTTACAAAGTGCTTGCCTAGCAAGTGCAACGTCCTGTGTTCGATCCCCAGTACCAAAAAAGCAAAGACGAAAGGTACAGTTAAAACAACCCAAAGAAACAAACCAAAAACAACCCTAGCTACTCAGGAGATTGAGATCTGAGGATCACGGTTCAAAGCCAGCCTGGGAAAGAAAGCTGTGAGACTTCTATCTCCAATAAACCCTAGAAAACCCGAAGTGGCACTGTGGCTCATGTGGTAGAGCATAGCCTTGAGGTGAAGAGCTGAGGGACAGTGCCCAGGCCAAGAGTTCAAGCCCCACTGCCGAGTAAAACAAATAAAAAAAACTTCCAATTATTATATTTAAATGTAGGAAAAGAACAGCATATTTCCATCTGACTAGTAGAATCCAGTTTGTCAGTGCAGAACATCTGAAAAATTCATAAAGTGATTAATTAAGCTTAAAGTCACAATTAGGATTAAGTTTTGAAATTCTAAATATTTTCCATTGTTTTAAAGTTAAGGAATATTACCATGTCATCCTTGCTTTCAAGTATATTGAAAAGAGTGCTGATGTGGGTGTTTTTTTGTTGTTTTTTGGTGTTGTTGTTTGTGATTTTGTCACACAGCTACTTTATCATCTTCCTAGTACTTAATATACTTCATATTCATAGTGAGGACTCAAGGTGAATAGTGTAAAACATAATTTGATGTTGGAAAGTATTTAAAGTTTCAAACAGCTCATGTTTTGAAATGTTTAGGTTTAGTGTATTTACTGATGAAATGACTAATAATTAAGATATTTAAGTCAATTTTTGGTTGAGATTAGGGACACACTTTTTTCCAGGAAGATGCTACCTTTCTTTCAAATTCTACTTTATTCACTACATCCTCAGCCAGAGAAACGAACCAAACCAAGGCATGGTTTGTAAATAATGATTTGAAATCAAAGGAACAACATTTCAAATGTGTTGGATATTAACCAGCTGGAAAGCTTGGTAGTTTATATCTAATAAAACACAAAATATTATAAGTTTGGAAAGCATTTCAAGTAGGGAAATTTGGAATGCACTATATTTATTTAACCTAGGGTGCAGCAAATTCAGAAGATGTATATTGTGATATTTGAAAGATTGCTTTATTTGCATGAACATTCTAAACAACCCAACAAATAATAAAGACAATTTATTTTCTTATGCTATCAGCCAACACCTGTAAGTGTACTATCTTAGGAGCCCAAGATGCTGAAGCCTCCGTTATGTGTAATATTCCCAGATTCACCACGGATATGGAAAGAAAACATGGCAAATTGTAGACCAAGAATCTCTGACTTCTACTCACATGAAATGTAAAACAATGGTTTATTGCACAAAATAATTCATAATACTATATTTTACTTTAAGGGAATGAGCAAATGTGGTGTCAAAATTTGTGTACATAAAATTATTCCCATAGGGAAGATTGGGGTCTCGATTTTCCTCTATTTCCCTTGATACAGATATAGCAGTAGTATGAGCATATGCAGTGTATGCTGATAACCCCCTCACACACACACACACACACACACACACACACACATACACATACTCTTACATAACATAACAGGAATGACATTTGTTCAGTACAAATATTCTTGGGTGCCATCTCTGATGGTTTATATGTCTCTTCGAAATGACAGATAATAAGCATGTGGAAATTTAAATGGTTGATGCTGATATCCCTAGCATGGAAAACTGTTAAAGAAAAAGAAAATTTGTCCTTTACTATGAGTGATTTATTGTCCACATAGAAATCCTAAGATTGAGATACATTACTTGGTTATAAATTTGTATCCTGGAGCTCAAAATATTGGAGAAACAGTATTTTATTTTTCCAGTGGTTGCTGTTGCTGGTCCTGTAACCTGAACTCAGGGCCTAGGCACTGCCTCTAAGCTTTTCTTTTTCCCCCTCAAAAATAGTGAAGGATCTGTCTCTCCCTTTAGGACCAATTATTTTATGTATCTAAAGATGGAATATGAAGGATTGAGTCTCAAGGTCAAGCAAAGCACCCTGTGTGTGCTCAAGTGCTTGTCTGCAGGCAGGTTATTCTGGCTTTGTCTCCAGGAGACAATGGCTCCCACACCCAGAATTTCATTGTAGGCCTGGCCAAGGACATCACCCTTGATACCAAAGAAACCCTAGCCCATTTTTTTTTGTCTTCTGCTTCTTGTTGAGCCCTATATAAGCTGATCCCAAAATCCAGTCCCTGCTCCTCAGTGTTGCTCAATAAACAGTCCTCACCTGTTGATGTTCAAGTCCAGCCTATTCCTTTTCTGTTTTCTTCCATTTTCCCAACAGATAGCACTTTACCACTTGAACCAGAGCTTCACTTCTGGATATTTTTGGTTTTAACTAGAGTGGTTTTTTTTCTTTCTTGCTATTGTTTCTAACATATTTATAAGGTACCACTTGATTGTTTTGTTGCTTTGTATGTCCTTCCCCCACGGTATAACCCCTGTTTTCACTGTATTTGATGTTGGTATAATTTGGGGAGCGGAAGGGAAAAAACAAATTGTTTAAATAGGAATACAGGTTGACCCAGTGCAGCAATGAGATGTTCAAGATGATATGTCGAAAAACGAACTTTACAATTTAGTCGGGGGTGGGGAGGGATGTAGTTATGGAGATGTGAGGGAAGGGATGGTAGGGGAAAAACAAAGGAGGAGGCAACAATCCTTGATAAGAACTGTATTAATTACCTTGCTCATGTGATTGTAACCCCTCTGTACAATATATAAAAAAAAAATAGTCCCATGGCCTTTCTTGCCTAGGTTGTTCTTGAGCCAGGATCCTTAGATCTCAGCCTCCTGAGTAATTAGGATTATATGTGAGAGCCACTGGTGCCCAGTTGGATACATTATGTCGACCTTTTGAATCTCTAAATTTGCATTATTTTATCTACTTCCATTATATAAAATAAAATGCCATTTGTAATTCTTGCCTAATACTTTTTGACAAGATAAATTTTCTTTTCTCTAATTCCAATGCATCAGTGCTATTCATTGAATGGCAATATTTTAAATTCATACCCTATGGGGTTAAACTTTTTTGTATTTATTCTTATTCCTTGGGTTTTCAAACCAATATTTTTTTCCACAAGTAAATGTAATCAACCTTGCCATTCATTCTGAAATAATCAGCTTGCTTCTGTGCATGTGCACATGAATTTACAGATTTATGCCTACATGTACATTCTACTATACTACCTAAAGCTATTATGTGTGTCCTTTATAATGGGTAGATGTGGGAGAGACCAATGGAAAGTCACATATATCATGGTTTGGATGTGGAAAGCAGATATGAAAAGTACTGAGTATGTTAATTCTGATTGAGATATATCATCATGAAACTTACATTTAATCTTTACAGTGCTTTGATTGGAATTTGTAATGAAGGAATACATATGAAGCTCTTGGAATCATTTTTCTCTGTCTACATACTTTGTGGGTTAAAATTAAATATTCCATGTTTGTTCATATTTACAGTTAGTTTCAAATCTGAATGATCATCATAAATGTTTAGAAAAGTTAGATTTAGAAATCCCTACTAAAAGTATTACTGACTTAATTCTAGTAATCCATTTAATAATGTAATTTGTGAGAGAATCTCCAGGGATTATGGGGAGAGCAGCTCTTCTCAAGAGAGAGAATTTTCAAAGGAAAACATGAATAAACTACAAATACATATTTTGATAATAATGATGAACAGAGGTTATCAATGGAAATGTAATTACTATTCCTTTCTGGGTTTTTCTTGCCAACCTTTAGCCATCTATTAATTCTAAGTACTTTAAAAATATGAGAAATTTCTGTTTTAAGTTTGTTCCTCAACATAAAATAAGAATATACGTGTTCATGATCTTGGTTACTTGTGTGTGTGTGTGTGTGTGTGTGTGTGTGTGTGTGTGTGTGTGTGTGTGTGTGTGTGTGTGTGTGTGTGAGTCCTAGGGCTGGCTTTAACTCAAGTCCTAGACACTATCTCTGAGCTTCTTTTGTTCAAGGCTAGCACTCTACCACTTGAGTCACAAAACCACCTTTGACCTTTTCTGTTTATTTGATATTGAGGAATCAAACCCAGGATTTCATGCAGGTCAGGCAAGTACTCTACCTTTAAACCACATTCACAGCCCTTAATTATGTTTTTTGACATAGTTAGGGGTGTGAAGACATTGATAATGTCTCAAATCTCTAGTTAGTTTAAACTTCTGGATTAGAAGTTGAAAGTAACAGGGGAGGGTTAGTCAGAAATGCTCAATATATGTACAAAAAAGGCACTGTTGATACGTAATACTTCTTTCAGAATGGTTTTGTAGAGTTCTCTGATTCCAAGAGGAAAACCTCAGCTTTATGTTAAACAAAAATCATTTTTCTCTGCCTATAAATAGATTTACTGTATGTCAAAATACTAATTTGGTATGCAGGTTTGAAACCTCAACGTACATTTTGTAGACTATAAAACTAGCATTCTACAGATGAGAAATAATGCAGTAAAAGAACCTCTCCAAAATTTTGTTTATTATAATAGAATTCCTACAGGAAAGATAACAGATAATTCTGAATAATAATAATAGAGACAAATATATTGCATTATGCTTATTGAAGCAATTTCTGAGCTTAAGAGGTAATCAGTCAACAATGATAATTTTAATAACCAAACTTATATGGCATCTGAGTGTCCTCCTTATTTGTACTCTAGAACTCAAAGACTGCATAGAGAACTATGCAAATATCAACATAAGGAAAGGAAATCACTGATACACATTAAAGTCATCTAACAAAAGAAAATTCCAAGTTTGGAGACAACTCCATGCTCATTGTTAGATGGGAAAATGCACGTGTGTGCTTGAAATGAGAATCAGGACAGTTCCAATGGCACCGGGGATGTTAATTACAGGTAAGATACAAATCCATGTAAAACCCAAGGCAATACCTGATATTCATTCACACTTTACAAAGTAAACCCAGGACTATGATGAGAATAAATTATCATTGAAAAATTAAGTTTTCCTGTAATTATGAATTTGGCATAGATTTCCTAGGTTTAAGAACTTCTGTCAGTTTCAGATCAGCCAGGGGGCTGGAATAATAAGCTATATTTATGAAAAAACAGTAAGATTGCTTCGATGACTTATTTCTAAAAGGATGTAAACATTGCTCTAAGGTACTATATCATGTTCTTCGTTTTACACCAAATTAAAATTATTTTAAATGCATTTTAAGAGTTCAAGAAAATACAGTTTGCAAAGTGAACAGAAGGAAATGGTCTACTGAGAAATAGTAAATACAGATATGTATATCTTAATTAAAATGTCTTTTTCAAAAAGGAACATGTTTCCCTTTGACTTTGTGGATATGTATCTAATACTTAACTTGCTTGCCTCATGCAAGGCCCTGTTCTAAATGTTTTTTTTATTTATTCAATGATTTAATATTCACGAAAGATCTATGAAGTCATGTCTTATTACTCTCATGTTATAAATATGGAAACTAAGGAAGAATTGGGATGTAGGTGTTCCACAGGATTGAAGAGTGGTGACTGTAGGGGTATTGACCACAGGTGAGCACAAGTGGGCATGGCCAGTGCCTCACACAGGATATAGAATACTGAAGCACAGAGGTTCTTGGGCTATGGATCAAAGCATACAATAGTAGCATCAAACATTTTAAGGTATTAAACTTACCATACCTCTCCTTTTGTTCCTCTTAGATATAACAATAATTAAAGGTTATTTTTTAATCTCATATGTCCAGTGTATTTTAGAGACAGTCTCTAACCTACTAAGAATCTGGCTCCAGTGGACATCTGATTGATGTCTTATTGATGGCAAGTTTAGGCCCTGTCAAACTCTTCCATTGTAGATGCATTGTACTTACCAACAGATTTGTTGAGTATTATCCCTTTCTATAGCTACTCAAATGCAATAAAAATATAATTTTGAGAGATGTATAAGAAAGCTTGTATTTTCTTGAATAGCACCAATGTCAAACTCAAATCACAGAAGAACTGGCCTAAGAGCTAGAACCTTTGCCTAAGACCAAAATATACTCTGTGGTCAGTAGTCTGTCCTTTGTCAAAGCAACTCAAAATTGGCTTGGGTACCAGTTCTAGGCTCTCCAGGAAACCTTCTTACGTGAGTAATAACCTTTTTATATTATATTGATCAGTAACAGTCGGTCCATATTTGGGTAAATGGTGGTTACACTTTTCTTTAAGGCCATCACAAGATTTCTAGCATTAACCACATCATAAAAGACCAAGTTGTATAGGGACATATACAACCACAGGTTCACTTCTCACTTCTTAATATTATATAATTAATTTTGAAGCAAGTTACTTCATCAAAAACTTAGGAAAATAGCTGAGACAAAATACTCAGGAAAGAAAATGGAGGTATTCTTTTTACAAGTTTTTGCAATACTTCAGGAAACATAAAAATATCACCATTTAAGTCAGCTATTCTCCTTCTGCCAGTAAATCTAGGAAAATGAGAAGCAGAAACTCAGATTTTTGTATACCCATTGTCTTAGCAATACTGCTCACCAAAGTAGAAAGATAAGAACTTAAATGTCCATTAACTGATCAATGATTGCACAAAACAATGTGTGTAAATAGGATATTGTTCAGCCTTGAAAAGATTGAAGTTTGGACATATGTTACACTATGAATTCAAGTTTAAACAAGGTGAAAATCCTACTATATTTCACTTTCTCATAGATAGGTAGAATACATACACACATATGGTGTGTGTATATATTTATATATATTCATACATATACACACTCTATGTATCTATCTATGTGTCTATCTATCTATGTATCTATCTGTCTGTCTGTCTGTCTGTCTGTCTATCTGGAGTACTTTTTGTGTGGTACATATATACATCCCTTCATCCCAAGTGACCATTAAAGATTGAGTGGCTTCCTTGAATTTTTGTGTGTTCTTGGCCTCCCATAAAGAAGCTCCATTTTGTATATTGCTTGTAAGGAAGGAATGCTCTTTTCACACTGTTTGATAGATGGCCATTATTAATATTGACTTTAAAAAACAAGTTACATTATCCACTTACAATTTTCTTTCTGGTTTCCTACATGATATAAAGTGACAAAAGAAATGCCCAAAATTATATATTATACCTAGGAATTAACTATTCAAACCATACTGCTAGCTACATGATTTGTATAGTTTTCAATGGCTGTATTAAACACCCTGGGCATAAGGAGAATCATTCTTTTTTCTTAACCTAATTTTCCACATTCAAATGTGAGTCTTATGGTCTGTACGTGAAGAAGAATAAAGACGTTTCCTTTACTGAAAATTAAATCCTACAAAATATCCATAGAACCACTCACACAAAAGCAAACCAATAAGGTAAAAATAAAATAGATTTTCAATTCTCACTTGTGTAAGGGGTGGGTGTTATACCTTCCTCATATAAAATATAAATAACAAAAAGAGGGACATAATATTCTATATCTATTCTATATCTATATCTATTTTAGATATAGAATATGTATCTAAGATAAAATATATAGAAAATACAGAATATAAGCTAATATATTATAGATATAGAATATCAAATCATCTCATCATTATTTTCTGGGATAAATTGATTCTTCATTAGTTTCTTTAATATAAGCAAAAGCTTCCATGATACTAGAAGGTGAATGAATACAGGACCCCCAGGCTCTCACTTCATGCAGGGAAGACACTGACAAAATGTGCGAATAGATTCTTTACCTTTTATCTCTGCAGTCACTCCACGTGAATAGAATTAAACATTTTAATGAGGAGCTTTTAGGTTATCTTTGAATCCTTTGGCTGTCTGATTCACTCTGTGTTCTCACTCCAGTTGCTTTAACATCAGGGATGAAAGCTCTCTGGTAATCTTAACCTTCTTCCACTTTCATCAGCAAACAGAATGCTTGCAGAGTGAAAACAGAGACATTTATCATGTGATGAACTCCTTCAGCATAATTAGTTGCATTAAAGTTTGGTATTACAATAGGTCTTTGGGGATTTGTGAACCTGCAATAAGAAAGGGAGCAGAGCCTGAAATCCTCCTTTGTTTAAAATAGTACAGTTGAAAATGCCAAATCTTTTACCCTTTTTTTTCTACACTTGCTTAAGTCTTCTTATATACATATATATACATACATATATACGTCTTATATATATACATATATATACATATATATACATATATATGTATATATATATATATGTTTCCAGTTTGCAATTTCAATTTGGATAGAATTTGTCTGAATGATATATTTGCTTTAATTAGAGTACATGAGTAGATAGATAGATAGATAGATCCACAGTATTGTTTAATGTCAAATATCAATGTAATTTTACTTATGAATGTGGCTACTTTGTTTCTCATAAGGATTTGTATCTTGTAGGTACTTTGCTATGATTGGAAACTTGTACTCTTATCTTATTAGGAAACAATTTTAATATTCAAAAAGTACTTAGCAAGAAAGAATAAAAAATGTAGTCTAATGTTCAGTAGCTGACCTAGGTTTCCGAGTTAGTCTCATAAATGACTCTGTTTTTAGCTGTAGTTACACCCACAGTTCACAAGATTATGTTCTTCATTTCGTGTGTGTGTGTGTGTGTGTGTGTGTGTGTGTGTGCTCATGTGAGTCCCGGGGCTGGAAATTGGGGCCTGGATGCTGTCCCTGAGCTTCTTTTGCTCAAAGCTAGCATGCGACCATTTGAACCACAGTGCCATTTCCTGCTTTTTCTGTTTATGTGGTACTGAGGAATCAAACCCAGGGCTTTATGCAGTCTAGGTAAGCAATCTACCACCAAGCCACATTCCCAGCCTAGTTATATTCTTTGAAAAATATAATCCCAGCCCTCTGGTCAGGGGTGTCAAAGTTGTAAGATCCAAATCAGGCTGGGCTTCATAGCAAGACCTTACATCACAATGAGAAGGGAAAGGAAGGGGAGGGTAAGACACCACAGGGGAGGAAGAGTGGGAAATGATGATGATGATGATGATGATGATGATGATAGGAGGAAGAGGAGGAGGAAATAGTGGTTTGTGTTTCTCTTCAGGAAATAAAACACCTTTCAACACACACACACACATATATACTTATATATAAACATACACATATATATCAAGCTAAGGAGGAGCTACTCTGTTTGATAGAGTTTACTAATAAAGCATTTATATATAAATTATGTGATTATGCAATTTATACAATCTTTTGCCTTCTATGTATGTATTGATTTTATATGATTTTTAGAGGTCAGAATATAAATATGCTGTCAAAAATAGAAGGTGATTATTTTAGCATAAATACTTTGAATTTACCTTTTTTGTACTAAAGATTCCTAATTGTATGAGTAAAGGATTAAAAAAAGCTATTTAGGGACACAAGATGTTTTACCATTTTTACTGTTGTTTTTAATGTACTTATAATGTACTATCTGACCTTTTTGTTTCTTTTGTATGTTCTCCCCCCATGATATAACCCCTGATTTCAGTGTATTTTATTCTGGTGCCCTGCATCTTATATACACATTTTCCTGATTTGGGGAGGGGAAGGAAAATAACAAGATGCTGAAACAAGGATACAGGTTGACTCATTATAACAATGAGATGTACAAGACACTATGTTGAAAACCAACCGTACAACTTCCAGGGCAAGGATAGTTGGGGAGGTTGGGAGGGAAGGGATGGTAGAGGATAAAGGAGGGGTAACAATGCTCGATAGGAAACGTACTCATTACCTTACTCATGTAACTGTAACCCCTCTGTACAGTATATTTACAATAAAAAAAGAATTTTAAATTTTCTTCCTGTGTACAGGAAAAAAAGAATATAGATAATTTTATTCTCCTTCAATAATTTGTATACAATTTAGTTTATGTAATATATTAAATGAGATATGATCATACACATCCAATTAACAACTATGATATTGATACACTGACTCCTTTTCCAATAAAATGGTAGATTAGATATTAGATATCAGGTAGGACTGAAGATATTGTGTCAGCATGAGTACTTCCTGAAATTATGCAGATGGAAATTGAAAGTCAAAGTTACATCCAACTTTTTTTCCTTGCATTCATTATTGTTTTCAGTATATTTTTTACTTCATTACTTAGGCTACTTCACAGGGAAATATTTTCTTTTTAGTAATCACACACCCTTTTTTATGTAAGCACAACCTAGGATTTTGGATACAATTAAAGAAAAGTTAACACTGGAATATATTAATAATTAATATCCTTTAGCACTAATGAGGAACATCCTGATAGTCATGTGGGGGGTATACTTGCAAATATATGTGGGGGGTATACTTGCAAATATATATATGTATATATATATATGTGTGTGTATGTGTGTATGTGTGTGTATATGGTACAGTGTTCTTACTCAACTTTACTATTTAAGTCTAACAATAACATCAAGTCCATTAGCCCTGTATCTCAGTTCTCAGTGTTTTACTTGAGTATGTATTTTGCTCTCTCCCATTCTTCAGTGTTGGCCTCTATAATGGAAATTCACAATGAGAAAGGCACTGGATATGTTTCAGGTGCATTTTGTTAAGTTGAAATGCATTCTATCCGGTAAGGGTGTATCCTATTAAATTGAATGAGCTTCTCATTAGTTTTAATGTGTTCAGCTGGGTCTGGATATGACACTAAGTACAACCCATTCCTTGAATACTAACAAGGGAAAACTACTAGAGTACTACATTGGGATTTTTGCACTTAATCCAAGACCATGGGAGATACAGGGATTGTTTTAAAAATGAGTTTTCCATATGTTTCAGCTCCTCTGCCGTCTGATTAGTAAACTCTGAAACCACAGAGCTGTCTTCTGAGAGGTAGTTTATATAAATTGTAACACAACAATACATGCAGATTTGAAGAAAGAATCAAGTGTATAACTCTTCTAACTTATTCTGGTTACTCTCTCTCCCATTGATTACCTCTTTACTCAGATAATTATGTAATTTATTTTCAATCATTTGATACAGAATGACAAGAAATAGTCTATGTTTTGATGAGCTACAGGGCTGATTGGAGAGAACACACAATCATTGTACTGTGAAGTGTACAATAACAATAACATTGACCAAATTATACAACTCGCGATAAACTCCATTGATATTGTTGTGCAAGATCTTAGAAATACCATTAAAGAAAATGATGTGGCTAGCTTATTAATGTCATCACTACTAATGAAACAATTCATGTGTTGAATCATACCAGGACACTGTAAATGGCACTAAAAAGGCAGGTACCATTATAAATATGATACATACAACAAGAAGAAAGGAGTTCAATGTACCTGGATCCAGATGTGTTGAAGAAAAATGAAAAAGAAAACAAAGCCAATGTGAGATCTTGAAAGGGAATACCACTAGCAGAACACCATAGTAGCCTACTATGGGATATCATGAGTAAGTTATTGTAATAGAAGGACAAGATGATAACAGAATAAAACTCAGTATGCAGAGAACTCTGGTAATAGTCAAAAGATAAGATTAAGAATGCAAAACAGAATCCAATGAGCAGTATTGTTCATTTGTTGACTCACTGGACACTATGTTGAAAAGAATCCATAATAACTTGTGTGTGGGATGGGAGGGAAAAACTGGGAGAGAGCAAGGGAAGGATGACATTGTCCAAATGGAAATGTACTCTTTGCCTGACTTACCTAACTAGTGTTTTTAAGATTTTTCACATAAAAATAATTTAAAGAAATAATCCCCTCCCCCTTCACACACCACCACCACTAGCAAAAAGATTAAAAAGCTGAGCACAGGTGGCTCATACCTGTAATCCAAGATACTCAGGATCCTGAGGTCTGAGGATCATGGTTCCAAGATAGCCTAGGTTCCAAGATAGACTCTTAGTTCCAATAAACTACTCAGAAAAAGCTGGAAGTGTCATTGTGGCTCAAGTGGTAGAGTGCTAGCCTTGGGCAAAAGGAAGCTCAGGAATAGTTTCATGGTCCAGAATTCAAGCCCAGGAGCTGGGGGCGGCGCGGGGGGGGGGGGGGGGGGGGGAGGGAGGGGCGGGCGGGGGGAGTGAAAAACCGTATTGATACAATACATTTTGAAATGATTCTTGAACAGTTTGTGGTCTATGGAACAGATAAGGAAAAACAGTATGTGGATATTTTGGATGATTGTGAGGTTTCAAACTTGTTTTTAATTAAGTGAAAAATTGAGCTATAAATTGATATAGTTAATGTGGTAAGTGGTAATTAGGAAAACAATTATAATACCAATTATCGAACATTGCAATTGGAAGTGCAATTCAAAGTGTCATGGACAGAGTATTAATTTTATCCCCATTATTTTTAATAATGTTAGAAATTCACAAAAATATCATATGCCTTCTCTATTTCCAACACATACACTTCTCTAAATACTTTATATATTTACTTTCATCCTATTACTTCAGTAGCAACTCAGTATTAGTAGATTAATTTAGAAACCTACAGTCTAAACTCCAAGCAGTATCTGAGTCATCTCTTGAGGTTACAGGTGACTCTGCAGCTTCTTGCTGTACACATCTTGTAGAAGGTCACCTGAATTTTGTAGTTCTTGTCTCCCTTGCAGTTTGACAAAGACACAAAAATTTACCTGGGTGTCCCATCTTCTTGTCCTTTTTCTAAGTCTCCTGTCTTCTTGATTCAGTTTTAATGCATCTGTGATTAAACAGGACAGCTATGCTTGATCCAGCACACTCTCTCTCCTTTAGGGCAGAATATTCACAAGCCTGATTTCCATCTGCTACTTGAAGTCTCCTTTTCTGTGAAGCATTTGTATCTAACATCGCTTGGGTTAAAGCATAGGCAATTCCGGAAAGCCATTACTCAGCTTCACACCACAGAAAATGCATGACTTTGGTCAAAAAAACAAAAACAAAAACAAAACAACCGACATGTACATATATAACTGTTCCATGAATTTCACCAATTTTATACCATTAAATTCATCACTGTGCAGTAGGTATCATAAATTACTTTCCTGTTTCCATGGGCTCATGTCATACTTTTGTACAAAATCAATCTCCAAAGTTATATGCAGATGGTCATAATTCTCATTTCCTAATTCTCCAAAATTCTCATCCCTAGTTGCAATATCACAACCACATGTCAGGTTGTGATGTGCCAGGAGCGCACAATAAAAACTATCCCGAAGTCTTTTCTGAATGCATCATTTCAAATAATCAGATACATAAGGATTTAGTCTTAAAACTTTTTTTTTTTTTTTTGGTC
The DNA here is from genome assembly GCF_019054845.1 of Dipodomys spectabilis. Taxonomy (NCBI): domain Eukaryota; kingdom Metazoa; phylum Chordata; class Mammalia; order Rodentia; family Heteromyidae; genus Dipodomys; species Dipodomys spectabilis. The sequence continues at coordinate 3,951,552 of NW_024870752.1, forward strand.
GGTCGTGGGGCTTGAACTCTGGGCCTGGGCGCTGTCCCTCAGCTCTTCAGCTCAAGGCTAGCGCTCTACCACTTGAGCTACAGCACCACTTCCGGTTTTCTGGTGGTTTATTGGAGATAGGAGTCTCACAGTCTCTCTTGCCCGGTCTGGCTTTGAACCGCGATCCTCAGATCTCAGCCTCCTGAGTAGCTAGGATTACAGGCGTGAGCCACCAGCGCCCGGCACCTTAGTCTTAAAACTTTTGACCAAAGAAAAATGACTCCTTATCTCCATATAGAATGCTTAAAAGGCATTCATTGGCATTAATCAATACTTGCCTAAAATATCTCCTTATTACTGTTCTTTGTTCATCTCAGTAGTGTTCTACATCATATTATTTCCTTACGCAAATCTTCTAAGGCTCTCTTTTATACACTCTGAATATCACCTAGATCATCTCTTAAATCTCACTTTCCATTACTAGCTGTCTTTATTCTGCTCTTCAAGCTTGACAAACTCAAGATATCCTCAACACTTTCTACACAGAATTCCTTTGACCCAAGATATTCTTTTTTCTAGATATATGTGAGTCTTCTCAGTTGTTTCTTATATATTTGAAGGGTCTATGAACATTTGCAAACAAAGTGACTGCTTTTGTATTCTATATAACACTTGTATTCTTACATAACATTTAGAAATATGTGAATAGTAGCTTGAATACTAAAATGTTCACAGGTAAAGATAATTGCATGCAATATATATCATATTTAATATATTTAGGTTTTATTTTCATGGTTTCTAGGTGCCAGACATTTTTTCTGTGAGTTTTAGAAGCACCCACTCATTTGATTCCTACACTATTCTGAGTTAAATACCATGTTTATCTTTATTCTATCATTGAATAAACAGACATAAGGAGGCTACATTAGCATTAAATGGCAGAACAAGTCACACAGTTTTACTGGGCTGTTTATGGATTATACAGTGTTCACCATTGTCTCAAGTTGTTTCTTATGTAAGCATGAGGTATAAATGTAATTATCTTTTCAAAACTGCATCCAAATTAATTCCTACATATTTCTTCATTTGTGTCTCCAACTCTTCTATTGTCAACTTCATTCCTCTCAAGATCTAAACTTGTATTTTATCCAATCATTATGAACAAACCAATTCAAGTTCTTTTAGTTTCAATGTATTTTAAGTAGTATATTCAAGAGCCTCTTATATATCCTTTTTCATCTTTTTAACATTTTATTTATTTTTTATTTTTATTTTTTGTCAGTCATGGGGCTTGAACTATGGGCCTGGGTGCTATCCTTGAACTCTTCAACTCAAGGCGAGCGCTCTACCACTTGAGCCCCAGTGCCACTTCTGGTTTTCACAGTTTAATTGGAGATAAGAGTCTCATGGACTTTCCTTTCCGGGCTGGCTTTGAATGGTGATCCTCCGATTTCAGCTTCCTCAGTAGCTAGGATTAACGGCATGAGCCACCAGCACTTAGCTTATATCTACTTCTATACTGAATTCTTGCCCTTGCTTCAGGCAATTTTTCTCTGCTGTAAAGACTGTATTTTCCTCCTAAAATTAATAAATGCATAAAGCATACTAAATTCATTTTATACCTTCTCATATTCCCATTGACCACATTTAAAAATTATGTGGCTATTTTTTGAGTTGGCTCAAGTTAACATAAGAGCACAACAGCATATCACAGACTGGCTAATATTCAAAGGAATGTTCTATTTCAATCTATTAGAGACTGAGTTATGTTCCATCCAACTTCTAATGAACCATTTCTAACTCTGAAAATAGCATGTTTTGTGATTGGCATAGTGATTTTAAGGAGATCATTAAGGTTAAATGAGGTTATACTTGTAGGCCTTTATGTAATTAGATGAGGAGAAAGAGACATTTAACAGTTCTCTCTGTTTGCATAGAGAAGAGACCATGTAAAAACAGAGCAAGAATGCAGCCATCTACGAGTGAGGAGGCCTCACTACAAACTTACTCTGATGGCACTTTGACCTTGGATATTTAGCCGGCAGAATTGTTTTATGAAAGAATACAGTTGTCTGAAGCTACCCAGTCTAGGCTGTGCTGTTAAGTTAGCCTGATGAAACTCAATTTCATTGAATTAAACTGGCATGATTGGTAACTATAAACCTAGAAGCATTTACCAAGTCATGCTCATAAATACAGGCTCACCTCTCTCTAAAACAGCTAGAGACTTTTCAGATTTTAAAACATGCCATTAATAATAGCTCACTTGGATATAACAAACACACACATGTATTGCCTACTAACAAAAGTGAAAACAATTCTGTAACTGTTTTTGATGTTTTGCTTTTGTTTCTCAACAGTTTCCTGGTACAATTCCTTGACATGCCCTTGGCCCTTTTGGCATTCAGTTGGGAGCATTGGCTCAGAGAGAGTCCTCTCTCAAGCTGAGTCTAAAGTTACTACACTGTGGCCAAATTATAACCTTCATCCATCCATCTTTCTTTCTTTGTTTCTTTCTTTCTTCTCCCTCCCTCCCTCCCTTCCTTCCTTCCTTCTTTCCTTTCTCTTTCTTTCTTTCTTTCTTTCTTTCTTTCTTTCTTTCTTTCTTTCTTTCTTTCTTTCTTTCTTTCTTTCTTTCTTTCTTTCCTTCCTTCCTCCTTTCCTTCTTTCTTTCTTTCCTTCCCTCCTTCCTCCTTTCTCTCTCTCTCTTTCTTTCTTTCTTTCTTTCTTTCTTTCTTTCTTTCTTTCTTTCTTTCTTTCTTTCTTTCTTTCTTCCTTTCTGTCTGTCTATCTGTCTGTCTGTCTGTTATCCTATCTACCTTTTCTTCACTTACATTTACACACAGATGTTTATTTCTATTTCTAATGGAGGATCCTCCAAGGTGGCACATGGCAGAAAAGAGCTATAGTAACCTTAGACATAGAATCTTGTGAGCCAAGTGTTCAGTTTCCATCCCTGTAAACAGTTATCTATGAAGGAATTAAAACTAAGATACCCCTGATTAATTGGTTAATTTAAAATGTTCCCCAATAGCATACGATTTTTCTAAGGAAAACAGGAAGAAAAGTAAGATTCAGTTTCCTGACTAAGCACGTTGGCAGAAATAATGTTAGTCTAATCATGTGTGTTACAACTTCATAAAAGATTAATTTGTAAGTCAGGTGCTGGTGGCTCACACTGATAAAACTTACTCCTTAAGAGAGTGAGGACTGAGAATCACTGATCTAACCAGCCCAGACAGAGAAGTTAGTGAGACTCTTTTCTCTAATTAACCACCCAAAAGCTGGAAGTGGAGCTGTGACTCAAGTGGTAGAGTAGTAGCCTCAAACGTAAGAGTCCAGACAGCTTCCAAACACACAAGGCTAGCACAAAAAATGTAGCTTATAACCTAATCTGGGAGTATTTTTAAAAAACCAAGTGTAATTTCAAATAAGAACAATCTTATGTGGGTTATGTTGACATTGTAAAGGATCTATTTTGATTTTTCTCAAAGGAAATAATTGTTTTCACTCAAGCCTACAGTGCATAGTAGCTTTGGTTTGAATTTATCATCTTGGTGACAAGATAATTCTTTTACTTATTAAGCTAAAATGTGCTTAATGCTTCATATCCATACTCATAATTCCTGCAAGTGTTTTGGCAGCATGAGACAAGCTTACTTAATGTATCAAGTACTCGATACAGTATTATGTGGTACATCTTGGAAAGGTCTTGTATATTGAAACACACTTCATATCATGATATAATAAAATGTACCCCAACATTCCTATAAAACATCAGAAATATATTTCTTGACTCTTTGAAGAAACCTATGAAACATTTCCCCAAACTGTCTTGGCAAAACTGCCTTTACATGGAAGTTTTATGCAAGTACAGGGCCTCTAAGATTCAGAATGGCAGTTTACCAAGGCCTCCATAAATAAACCTGAGGGGTGGGGAAATCATTATAAAACATCCTGAGAGTCTGAACTGGCTAGAAAAGTGAGAACTCAACAGAAATATGATTTAGACAAAGAATCTGTGGCCCAGGCATTGTGACTGTCCTCTTTTCTCTTATAGAATTCAGACCTATCCTTTGGCTTTGGCCTTGCTCCTTTCCTTTGGTAGGTGAAGGAAACTTATAAAGTCAAGAGTATTTCAGTTTGATTGAGAATATTTCTACAATCAGGATTTATGAGGATATTTTGATAGTAAGCAGAAATTCTCACTCCATTTATCATCTTTCAAGTCTGGCCTGAATATAAAATGCAAATGTAAATGGAAGGGCAAGTCATATTGTATTGGTGGGGGGAACCCTCAGAGGTTAAGAGGTTTCCACATAGCAGAATTTTTGAGAACATGCTCCACAATATTGTAGAACTATTAATATGTTACAGGAAGAGCACAATGGAACCACAATTGCTCCGAATAATAAACGTCTCCTTGAGCATTAGAAGAAAAAAAAAAAGACATCTCCAACAAAACATCCTAACTGAGTTAGTTTTAAGTGCAAGGAACAATTATCCCCAGTAGAAAAGTATTTATGTGAACTCTGCAGATGAGTATGGTAGCACTAGTTGCTGTCTCTGTCTCAGTCTGTGTTAGTGTTTGTCTATGTCAGTCTCTCTCCCCAGGGCCTCTGATTCTGGAGGTTCTTGTACCCAGGGCTATGCACTGATTTGTTGCCCCTGTTATAACTAGGTGTTTTGCAAGGTAACATTTTACAGGTCTAGTCCCACAACATTCTGATTGGTTGTTAATTCCTAATCAGTTCTCTTCTGCAAACCCTCTCCTCCTCGGGTTATTGGGAATTAGGAGGGATACGTACGGTCACAGAAAAAGTATCTCAACAATACCTCTTTTGTGTGTGTTTTTGGCCTCAGAGATACTCTCCCCAGGGAACAGGGTCTTAACTAATTTTCTCATTCCACTTAATCTTTAATCTTCTAAATCACTTCCAAACTGTTTCCACTGTACATTTATGTTACATGAATGCAAATATCTACCCTATGTGCATGTCTTCACTTTTGGCTTTTTACTTTACTATTTTTTTCTTTTTTTTGTGTTATATGGTTCTAATAACCTAGATTAAGTTCATGCCATTCCGTTTATGAGAGCATCAGAGTTATCATAGCCCTTTACAATCAGTTTTTATTTCTCAGATGCCTGTGTGATGTCTCCTGTCTTATTTCTGATTTTATTTATTTTGGCATTCATTTATTTTTCCTCATTTATTTATTTATGTATTTATTTTTAGCAATCCTGGGGCTTGAACTCAGAACCTGAGCTCCTTTTTGCTCATCTAGCATTCTACTGCTTGAGCCACAGCGCCACATCCAGTTTTTTTGTTTATGTAGTGCTGAGGACTTGAGCTTCAGGCATGCTAGGCAAGCACTCCTCCACAAAGCCACATTCCCAGTCCCTTTCCTAATTTATTAATTTTCCAATTTAATTTTTCCCCAAATCACCCACAATCTTTCATTAAAAAGAAGTTGATTTTCTCTGAACACTTCTTCAATTACTACTGCAGCAACATTTAATATTTTTATTCTGATTCAAATGTAGACCTTCAATTTTCTCTTTCTATTTTAATTACTAAATTAAGCTGTCTACTTTCTATCATTCTAGTATTTTAAGTATTTATTGGTATAAATTTCTTACTTAGTACTTTGGTGCTATACCCCATAATTTCAGTAGATCTTTCATTGCCAGTTGCATCGACGTTTCTTTTAATTCTGTATTATTATATTTTAATAAAAGTATTCCATGACTCACTAATGGGTAAGGTCATAAAATATCTCTTATATAGTATATCATCTTCATAAGATTATCGCAATTCATCATTTAAGCTGATATTTTCCCCAAATGTCATAATAAATGGTAAATATTGAGTCCCATGGAGAGCAAGGTAGACAATGTATTTTTCCTTGTAGCTTTAAATTGCAGTGATAAAGATAAAATATTGTAAATTAAAAGCTAAAACACTAGATAAAGCTATGTGCAATTAGATCAACAATGAAACAATGCTATATAGTAAATAGAGTGATCAGTAAGGTTACTGGTATAATGGGATTATTTAGTTGTTATCTCCAAAAGTTTAAAAAGAATAGGGGTAATGTTTGGGAGAATCACCCAAATAAAAGGACTATCTTTCTTGGCTAAAACATGAGAATGGTTGGCTTATTCCAGAAAAGGACTAAGGAGATTAGAAGTGAGCAAGAAAGTACAATCAGCAAGAGATGGAGTTGGAAAAAGAATAGAGAGATAGGTCATCAGGCCATGTTAAAAAAAAAAAGAACTTGGATATTATTCAAAATCTAATGGAAAGCTATTACAACATTTTAAGAAGGTGACCAACATGGTGTAAATTACATTTAAAAATGTTCTACAGCTAGAAATGTATTATGAAGCCACTGCAGAAAGCAGTTAAGAGTATATGGCAATAATCCAAATATTGATTGTGTCTTGGATTAGTGCAGTAGCCACAGAGGTATAAAGTGGAATGACTCAAGTGCATAGCATATTCAGAGAGGACACGAATTGTCACTAAACTGGTTGTGAGAGATAGGGGTGTCATAAAGCATGATTTTTTATTTCAAATACTGAAAATACCGTATAGAGGGGTTACAATTACATGGGCAAGGTAATGAATACATTTCTTATCAAGCATTGTTGCCTCCTCCTTTGTTTCCTCTTCCCATCCCTTCCTATCCCCCACATCTCCCCTCCCCACTGCCCCCAGCCAAAGTTGTAAAGTTCATTTTCGACATAATGACTTGTACATCTCATTTTTGCAATGGGTCCACCTGTATCCCTATTTAAACAATTTGTTTTTTTTTCCTTCCCCTTCACAAATTATACCAACATCAAATACAATGAAACAAGGGTTATACCATGGGGGAGGGCCATACAAAGCAACAAAGAAATCATCTTATAAATATGTTAGAAACAATCGCAAGAAAGAAAAAAAACATTTGAATACATATCTTGGGGTTCATTTCACCTAACATCAATTTATCTGACCTTTTCTGCTTGTCTTAGACATATATTAGTTATTGCAAATAAGAGGGCCTGGCTTACTTCACTTAATATAATTTTTTATTGTGAAAATACTGTACAGAGATGTTACAATTACATGGGCAAAATAATGAGGACATTTCTTATCAAGCATTGTAGCCTCCTCCTTTGTTTCCCCTTCCCATCCTTTCCCATCCTCTCCCTACCCCCCACTCATTCCTCCTCCCCCCCCCACCAAAGTTGTAAAGTTCGTTTGTCCACATAACGACTTGTACATCTCATTGTTGCAATGGATCCACCTGTATCCCTATTTAAATGATTTGTTTTTTTTTCCTTTGCCTCCACAAATTATACCAACCTCAAATACAGTGAAAACAGGGGTTATACCATGGGGAGAGACATACAAAGCAACAAAGAAATAATCTTATAAATGTGTTAGAAACAATCACCTGAAAGAAAAAAAAATTGAATACATATCTTAGGGTTCATTTCCCTAACATCAACTTATCTGATCTTTTCTGCTTGTCTTAGACATATACTAGTTATTGCAAATAAGGGAAACCATGCGACCGAAGTTTCTTTGGGCCTGGCTTACTTCACTTGATATAATTTTTTCCAAGTCTTTCCATTTCCTAACAAATGGGGCAATGTTATTCTTTCTGATGGAGGCAAAGAATTCCATTGTGTATATATACCATATTTTCTTGATCCATTCATCTACTGAGGGGCATCTTAGCTATGGTAAATAATGCTGCAATAAACGTAGTTGTGCTAGTAGTTTTAGTATGGTCTTGTTTGTGATCATTTGGGTAAATGCCCAAAAGTGGGATTGCTGGGTCATAGGGGAGCTCTATGTGGAGTCTTTAGAGGAACCTCCATACTACTTTCCAAAGGGGTTGAACAAGTTTACACTCCCACCATCAATGCAGTTTACTAGCCATACAATGGACAAGGGTCTCATATCTAAAATATACCTGGAACTCAAAACATTAAATCCCCTAACAACAAATCCTCAAAGAAACAACTGCCCAATAAATAAGTGGGCTAAAGACTTAAAGAGAAACTTCTCTGAAGAGGAAAAGGATGGCCAATAGACACATGAAGAAATGCTCAACCTCTCTAGCCATAAAAGAAATGCAAATCAAAACAACATTGAGATACCACCTCGCCCCAGTTAGAATGGCTATAATCAAGAACTCTAATAACAACAGATGCTGGAGGGGATGTGGACAGAACTGATCAGATTTTTTTTAATTTGTTTTTTTTTTTTAATTTGAGGAAAATTACAAAGAATGGTTGAAGATAACAATCAATTTTATTTTGGAAATTGTTTTAGTTTGAGTCTCCAATAACAAATCTCAAGTAATGAGTGAGATAAGCAACAGATACCTGTTTTCCACAAGTATGGAGACTAGAAGTCCAAGATCAAGGTGTTGGTATAGAGACTTCTTTCTGAAGCTACATTACACAGCATGTACTAGACTATTGTGGCAATGGACCATTTGGGCTATTTCCCTTTTCACTTGTAATTCTCAAGTGTAACTACAGATGGTGCCGTGAGAACAAGGTTGTAGGACTGCAAAGGTCCAGATGGAGTGGCCTGGGCTTTTTTCTAATCTCTCTAGACACAAGATATCCCTCCACATTTTAACCAGTATTCATATGACAACTCTGGTGTGGAACCCAGAGAAATTTCCTGCAACTACATCCAAAGTGGAAAATATATAGATAGGATTCCATTCAGCCCAGTTAGTCTGATCCTTTGTGCTGCAGCTCTATGAATCCTAGGTCACAGCTGTCCCTTACTATGTGCATGTGATCATAAATATGACCTATGTAATTTGTTCTGTGCATATGTGTCCTGTGTCACTGGATTGAAACAAGGTTATGATCAGGTGCAAGAGAATTAATTCACTGTTCATAGTCTTAATTCCTCACCGTGTCACATGATTTGTTTTTTTTTGTATACAGAAGGAGGAAAGAGAGATTAAGCAAAGAAAAAAGAGAATGAAGGAGAAAGGGAAGGAGGAAAAGGAAAGAAGCTAAGAAAATCTAGAAGTTGGATAATTATATAAGTACTTATTAGAACTTTCAAAGTGGATAATACATTAAACATTCTGAGACCTCTTATTTCTCAAAATAATTTCTCCTTTCAATTAATGAGATTTTACAAGATATAAAGTATACATGTGAGGTTTAGATAATTTGACACTTCAAAGTGTTTGGAGATTACACTTCAAAGTGTTTTTCAACTTGTCAATGATGATATTGAAGTCATTTGTCAGCCTCAACTTATTTCTTTTGTAAGTGAACTATATTTTGCTATCCAGAAATATTTTAGAAGACTTCTTTGCTATGTTCTTTCTTTTGAATAAATAATAATTATACTTTTTTTACTTTCTTTTCTGTCATCATGGGAGGTTGAAGTCAGGCTTCAATCTCCCTTAGTTTGTTTACCTGGCTGGTGTTCTACATCTTAATATACATCTCCAGTGTAGCATTTTGGTGGCTAATTAGAGATTAGATCTCACAAATGTCTAAGTGTACTGATTTAAACAAAGATTCCACAGATTTCTAGGTGTAACTAAGAGAACAGGACTGATATAAAAGAGCTATTTGACTATAAAGCTTGGATGAACAAATGTATCTATCCCTTCTTTTCCTAATTCCATCATAATTAAGTACTCGTTCATTTATTTTTTATTTGAATTTTCATTCTGCTTCATATAAGACCCCTTGGAAGCTATACTCTGTTATATTTTATAGTCCCCACATTCAATTTCTTAATTCTTAAACATCCTTTCTCTGTCTTTTTAGGGTCTTATTCTTTGGCCTGAACCAGATGTGCATAGAGTTGTTTAGAACAGAGTTTTAGATTTTCTTTATATCTTCTGAGAAGAAAGATTCCAGATATTTTCTCAGATACATCTTGTTAGATACAATTGTTGGTTCCATTCACTACTACCATGGTATGAACCCTTAGAGCACCTGTTTGCCTATATTCTGGCTATTAGAACCCTTCAAAGTGTTCCCCTCAGCTACATTCCTGTAGGCTTCAAGAAAGCAGAAGGAAAAGGAAAGAATTAGGTTGTTCATGCCCTTAGAAAATATCACTTTTAGATTTATGATCCAATACTACATTTTTGAACTTGATAAAACGACAAATTGCTGATGGTTTCAAGAAAGACAGACCTTTATGACACCATGATAAAACTCAGCCTGCTATTCTGATATGTGTACTAAAATTTGTAATGTTAATTTCCTTTCCTGATATAGCTCAAAACCATTTTTCTTCCCATTTTCATCTTCATAACATTGGAATTTGGGAATTATATACAGAAATATAAGCCGTTATCCCTTGTGAATTTTGCACAATGCCAATAAACAAATTGTAATGGTTCAAAAATAAAAGATCCCAAATAGCAAAATGATGCTTAACAGAAAGAAGAGTGCTGGAGGAATATCAATACCAAATTTCAAACTCTACTACAAAGCCATAGTAATCAAAACAGCTTGGTACTGGCACAAAACAGACCTCAGAACCAATTGAATAGAATTAAAAACCCAGAAATGAAATCACAGTCCAATAGCCATCTAATCTTCAATAAGGGAGCTAAAAATATAGAATGGAAGAAAAACAGCCTCTTCAGTAAATGGTGCTGGCAAAACTGGTTAACTCCTTGTAGAAAACTAAATTATAACCTTATATATCAACCTGCACCAGAATCAATTCCAAATGCATCAAAGACCTCAGAGTCAAAGAAGATACCCTGAAAACAATACAGGATGGAATAAGAAAAAGCCTAGGTCTCCTTGGCAAAGGTCAAAATTTTCTTAATAGAGACCCAGAAACACAACAAATCAAAGAAAGGTTGGATAAATGGGATTGCATGAAATTGCAGAGCTTCTGCATGGCAAAGGACATAACTAACAAGATCAATAGAAAGCCCACGGATTGGGAGAAGATCTTCACTAGATATGAGACAAGAGTCTCATATCTAAAATATACCTGGAACTCAAAAAATTAAATCCACCAACAACAAATCCTCAAAGAAACCACTGCCCAATAAATAAGTGGGCGAAAGACTTAAAGAGAAACTTCTCTGAAGAGGAAAGTATAATGGCCAATAGACACATAAAGAAATGCTCAACTTCTCTAGCCATAAAAGAAATGTAAATCAAAACAACATTGAGATATCACCTCACCCCAGTTAGAATGGCTATAATCAAGAACTTTAATAACAACAGATGCTGGAGGAGATGTAGACAGAAGGGAACCCTACTGCATTGTAGGTGGGAGTGTAAACTTGTTCAACCACTTTGGAAAGCAGTATGGAGGTTCCTCAAAAGACTCCACATAGAGCTCCACTATGACCCAGCAATCCCACTTTTGGACATTTACCCAAATGATCACAAACAAGACTATACTAAAGCTACCAGCATGACTATGTTTATTGCAGCATTATTTACCATAGTTAAGATATGGAACCAACCCAGATGCCACTCAGTATATGAATGGATTAAGAAAATGTGATGTAGACACAAAATGGAATTCTATGCCTCCATCAAAAAGAATAGCATTGCTCCATTTTTAAGGAAATGGACAGATTTGGAAAAAATTATATCAAGTGAAATAAGTCAGGCCCAAAGAAACATAGGTCCCATGGTTTCCCTTATTTGCAATAACTAGTATATGTCTAAGACAAGCAGAAAAGGTCAGATAAGTTGATGTTAGGTGATATGAACTCCAAGATAAGTATTCAAAAGTTTTTATTTCTTTCTTGCTATTGTTTCTAATATATTTATAAGATGATTTCTTTGTTGTTTTGTTTGTCCCTCCTCCATGGTATAACCCCTGCTTTTACTGTATTTGATGTTGGTGTAATTTGTGGAGGGGAAGGGAAAAAACAAATCATTTAAATAGGGATACATGTGACCCATTGCAACAATGAGATGTACAAGTCCTTATGTCCAAAAACGAATTTTACAACTTTGGCTGGGGGGGAGGTTTGGGGGAGTGGGAAGAGGAGGGTGGAGATGGGAAAGGATGCGAAAGGGAAACAAAGGAGGAGGCAACAATGCTTGATAAGAAATGTACTCATTATCTTGCCCATGTAATTGTAACCCCTCTAAAAGTTATTTTCACATTAAAAAATAAATAAATAAAACCCTGAATGTCTAATAAAATTCTGAGAACTACAATTCTGAAAGTTTCAAATTTTGAATATTGAAATTCTGACAGCCAATTGTTGATATCCACAATTCCCATAAATTAACAAATAGGTAAAGACAAAGAGAAAGGAGTGACAAAAACAATCAAAATACTGTGTTAGGAGGACTGGAAACACAGTTCCTAGAAATGAAGCAACAATGTAACTACAGCAAACATTTCTACTTACATATGTATTAGATGCCTGCATTGGCATTGTACCATTCAAGTTCAAGGAGCTTTTAATTAATTAAGTCTAAATATTTTCCAGAAAAAAAATCACCAAAGATGTTTATAAATTATAATCTTATGTATTAACATATTAGTTGAAGAAAATATAGTGCAAACCTGGGAGCCATTGGCTCACACCTGTAACCCTAGGTACTCAGGAGGCTGAGATTTTTTTTTAATTAAGTTTTTTTAATTGTGAAGCTACCGCACAGAGGGGTTACAATTACATGAGCAAGGTACATTTCTTATCAAGCATTGTTGCCTCCTCCTTTGTTTCTCCTGCCCTCCTGTCCCCTACACCCTGCCAACGTTGTAAAGTTTGTTTTTCGACATAATGTCTTGTACATCTCATTGTTGCAATGGGTCCACCTGTATCCCTATTTAAACAATTTGTTTTTTCCATTCCCCTCCCCAAATTATACCCACATCAAATACAGTGAAAACAGGGGTTATACCGTGGGGGAGGGACATACAAGACAACGAAGAAGTCATCTTATAAATATGTTAGAAACAATAGCAAGAAAGAAAAACCATAAGTTGATGTTAGGAGGCTGAGATTTGACGATTGAGGTTCAAAGCCAGCCAGCACAGGAAAACTACGTGAGATTCTTATCTCCAATTAACCAGAAAATTGGCAGTGGGACTTTGACTCAAGTGGTAGAGTGCTAGCCTTGAGCTGAATTGCTCAGGGACAGCGCCCAGGCCTAGAGTTCAATCCCCACAACAGACTGAAAAAAACAAACAAACAAAAACCATAGTGCAAACATACTGCTGCGTAGCAATTAGTAACTGATTTTTGTCAAATTGGGGGTCTGTCTTTTTCTCCCACATCCCAGTCATAGAGCTTGAGCTGAGGGCCACCTGAGCCATAGGACCACTTCTTACTTTTTCTGTTTATGTGATACTGAGGAATCAAACCAAGGACCTTATGCATTCTAGGCAAGTATTCTACCACTAAGCCCCTTATAAGACAGCATCCTGGACAGAATTCATGTTTAAAGACAAAGACAGCACAAATATGCACAGAAGATAAGAAAATTCAATTCATAATTCTTGTACTGGCATATAACAAATGATAGAAATTTTCAAAACAAGGTCAGATCGTTTACAAAATCCTATTCTAAAACAAAACAAATTATAAAATCTCCCCAGTATGTGATTTAAAATGCAACTCCTGATGATATTGCTGAGCCAGTCCCATAGATTTTTCCCCTTGAAATTTTATTTTGCAAAATATACTCAAGCTGTACACTTTTTTTGTTAAAACTTTTTTAGTTATTTAATCTTACTTTCATTTCAGTATTATTTGCACTCCTACTTCTATCTTTTCCTCTGCCTCCTCCTCCTTCTCTTTCCTCTTCTTTTCCTCTTCTTCCTTCCTCTCCTCCTTCTGCTTCTCTTCTTCCTCCTCCTCATCCTCAATATTATTATGTAAATCTGACTCTAGGAAAGTCATTTTTACAACATTACTTTTGTGCGAAAGCATTGCATGAGTGTATTAAAAGCAGTAATAATAATTTAACATATGAAAAGTTAGACTTTTTGTAAATCTTTCTTAATAAAGAACAAATCCATTTTGTATTTTGACCAATTCTGTGAAAAGATTTGAGTGGTGTAACAAAAATTTGGCATTTATTTCATGTTATCCTAATTGATGTAACATTTTTCTCTTTGATTTACTATAATAGGCTGCTCTTTCATAGAGAACTAGTTTCCACCGTCTTCCACTCATTTATTTATGTTACTTCCAGTTTTGCAAATGTATACAAGTTTACATCCCTAATAACAAGGAGTTAAATAGCATGTTTAATTTGAAATAGTGATACCCACCCTCAATTTATCCAGTTCAGAGATTCAAATGAAGATGTCATTGGGTTTCATAGTAGCTTTCTGATTTTCATAATTCATCTAAGAAAGGTTTGAAAGTTATTGTATGCTGTTAATAAAAATTGTCATCCCATGTTCTGCCTGCCTATGATTGCTTATGTAAAGTATCTTAAATGAAACTAGGTACTGTTTGGCTTAGATAAAATTACTGATTTACATAAGCCTTTTGAGATGTTGAGGTTTGATAAATATTCTTTGAAGTGTATAAAAATGTAGCAAAAGTATAGTCTAAATTCTCCAACTATAAGAAGGTACTGACTCATTGTTCTCTCATAATCATATACAAATAAGAAACGAGACATATTTATTTTTAAAGAAGGATGAGTAAGTACTATTTTGTAGTGAATTTCTAAAATGTTTAATTTATAATAGATAAATATCACATTTTTCTGATGTTTTCATTTATAACTCTGCCAATTAGCATCACTCAAAAGTGTACTGTATAGTCTCCAGGAGGTTTAGAAGAGTTAATGTCTCCCCAATTGCCTAATTTGCTACTTAGGATTGACAGGGACACAGAAGGAAACAGATACCAATAGCAGTTAGTAGACTGAAATAAAATGGAAAGGAATCTAAGCATTTTCTTTCATGTCTTCGGGGCATTATTTCTGTCTACTATTCACCTGCTCTAATTATCCTGGCAGCTCACTTAAATTACATTATTTCTGCTCCTAACAAGATGAGCCAGATTTCCCCCAGTGCCAAAGACACAGTATCATCAACACAAAGTCTTGATGATACCCTAGTGACTTCAAAGTGTTAATCCATCTCACAGGATGCTTATCTGGGTTCCAAGGAATGGCATGCTCCAGGGAAAATTTGGCTCCATGTGAAATGGCTTTAGTACACAAGCAACAGCACTGTTCAATTTGTTTTTCCTATATTTACATTAGGTAAACATTGGCAACAAGACTTGGATTTTGAAGCAAACATAGCACTATGCCTGCTGCTTATATTTGGCTGCTTTCAGGTCAATTAATGCCTCTTAAATTCCTAAAGCAGGTGCTAATCTGGTATTTAAACTGCTGAGCCACTGGCATAATTTCCCTGTAAAGAGAACTTTGAAGTACCTTGCATGAGAGTTTTAAAGAACAAATAAACAAAGGCATTACTTTCCCTTATACGTCAAGTTGTTTTTAACAAGAAACATATCCGAATGAAATGTTTTAGAACTAGCTTAAGCAACTTTCTCTGAAATAGTAAAGAATATTGACACATCTTGATCTTTCTCTATAAAATCTTTATTTTTGAGTGAGTCTCTAATTTGTTAATACAAATGAAATACTGAATAAAAGTCAGTATCTTCACTATGGGTTCTTTCTTTTTATTGTCAAGGTGATGTATAAAGTGATTACAGTTACATAAATAAGGTAATAAGAGAAGGTGTCATTTTTTTTTATCATTTTACCATCATTTCTTCCATATTTTTTAAGACACTAGATAAGCTTTCTGAAATAAATAATACCTGATCTGGAGTGTAAAGTATAATGTTTGAATTTTGTAAGTATTAAAGAGAAGCTACCCAGAAGGAAAACATAAAAGAACAACAACAGCAAATAATAATAAAATTAAAACATCGAGAAGAAAAGCCTATAATTTGTTTAAAGAAAAAAGTCTAGACTGTTGTGAAATTAAATGTATATGAGGAGAGGAAGGGAGAGGCAGGGAAGGTATAAGGGAGGGGAGAAGAATAGAACAAAATGAAAGCAATAAAATCAAGAACTGTTGGACTTGGTGGCTCACTGCATGAGAAAGAAAAGTAATCTAATTTTTTAGAGGCCCTAGGAAGACTTCTTGCAGTACTGAAATCCCACCTACACAAGGAGATATCCCAGAATAGGTGTGATTAAAGAATTAGGTGAGGTATTGGGACAATTGTTTGAAATACTTGTTATTTGAATTGTATACTTCAGGAATAAAGTATTATGCCCAGAAATTATACAGGTGGGTACCTTGCTATGCAATGATTAGACACGATGCTGTGTTGGCAACTACATACATTGTATCATCTCAGTTGAAAAAATATCTTAGTCTTACATCTGTTGCTCTGAATGATTTTTACACACATTTATAAAAGGAAGTCACATATTATAGACTTAGGGAAGCATGTTTGCAGTTCAAACTTCGTACTTGACAGCAATGTTTCCTTGTGGCTAGGCCTCTCCTGACACTCCTCATGGTGCCCTGACACCTGCTCACAGCCAAAATGTGTGCCAACAACCAGAGATCCACCTCTTGCTGGCTTTTCTGAGCCATGATAAATTTCTGGTTCTTTTCTTTGTTCCTCAATTTCAATGATTGTAAACAGAAAGCATATTTACGGAACCATTGATAATATAATAAGTGAGAGTTATAATGAGACTAAGATAAGTTTAGAGTGCTGGTGAGGTCAGAATTTTCAAGGAAAGACTACGTGGACCCCAAAAGAATTCACAGCGTTGATGAGAAGACTTGAAATGGTGAGAAGAACAGCCTGCCACACAAAACCCAGCACACGGCATTTCTGACTGCTAATGAATGTCTTTCCAAGCTAGAGTAGCACTTCTCCTTTTCCTTTGGCTACCGCAATCCACTTCGTATAACAACAACAAAAGAGTACATTTGAAATTCCTGCCATAATTATTGTGGCATCATTTGACCATTATATCTAAGCATTGACATAACACCATTTTCATATTAAAGTTATGTCATTCTGGTCTTTCCAAGAATCTAATCCCACCTACATTTAGTCACTTTATGTTTCTTTATCATTTTTTAGAGATATATTTTACTAATGTCTCATTTATTCCGGAAAATACATTGAATAGTCTTCAAATTGGATAGAGTGGTAACTGAATAGAATGGTAATAAAATAGAGTACTTACGCAATCTTGACTCTCAGCTAAATAACTTTGATTCTGAGCAACTGAAATGCACTATTTTATGTCTTTCTGAAAATAATTCAAATATCAGGTATTTCATGAGCTTCTTTTTAAAGCTGAGAACCTGAAATTCAGAGGCTGCTTTTCACTAGGATTTGTCACATTGTGCATTAATCACCAGTTCCTAACTGCTTTCTAATTTTCAAAGATTTGTTGACATCTCTCATCTGTTTCTCCTTCATCACTTACTCTCTCGTACTTTATGATTATTTATGCCTTTATTTAACTGCCACCATAAGAGAAGAATTTCAGTAGAGTCAAAATAACCACATATATCCTAATGTTTACAAGAAATCTGCAAGAGTTTTCACATTAAAAGTCATATTTCTGTATCATATTTTGTGTAAAATATATATTTGTATAAACACACGCACAGTACATAGCTCCTAAGTCGATAAAAGGCTTCTAAATGGAGTACTTTATTGCTTTCATTTTTATTTTCCTCTTAGGCATGCCCATAGAAAGCAATGTGGATCTGTTTAAAGAGATTTGTAACAGAGCCATGAAGGAGCACAAGGTAAGCTCCTAGCTGGTCTTATGCCATAAGCCATTTGGGTCTGTGATACATGAAGTGTTACTTATGTAAAAGGATGCAAAACTACTGATTAGTTGTAGAAGTGTTGGGCAACAGATGTTTAGATGAACTGTTCAGGCACAGATCATTGCTGGTAGTGATGGGTCTGAGTCTAAACGCAATAATTATTCATATTGTTTTAGTTACATGGGCTGTTTACTTATTTATTTTTCTTTGAGTTGGGTAAAATTTTCCTTATACTTTTTGGACATTCAACTCTTGTCTGATATGTCATTTGCAACTATTTTCTCTCCTTCTGTGTGCTGCTATTTTGTTTTGTTGATTCTTTTTCCGTGCAGGAATGTTTACTTTAATGTAGTCCTACTTGAGCTCACTTATGCTTCCATTCCATAGCTTTTTGGTGTTATACGGAAGAGGAAATCCTTGCCAAGACCAACATTAAAGGTTTTTCTATATAGTTTATTCTAAGAGACTCACAGACACAAGTCTTTCATTTAATTCTTCATTATTTTCTGCTTGATTTATTTTATAAGATGTAAGAGTCCAATTCCATTTCTCTCAAGTGGATCTCCAACTTTTGCAGTGTTATTTGCTGAACAGACTTTTTTTTTTTGCCATTTGTGTTCTTGGTACACTTATTAAAGATGAGCTGTGGAAGAGGAAAAGAGGGGGAAGGAACTGGTATAGCCTGGAAAAGTAAAAAAAAAGTGAGGGAAGGGGAGTAATGGGTGAAAATATTAAAAGGGTTGACATTGCTCAATATCCATTGTGCTCAAAACTGCTAGGCTAAATAGCCACTTCTTTGTACAACTATTTGAAGTTAATATTAACTAAAAAATGAAGGGCTGTGTGTACATATGTGAGGAGCCCTATTTCTAGTCCCACTATGTCTCTTTCTGTTTTTATTTGTTTGTTGTAAAGATGATGTACAGAGGGGTTACAGCTACATGAGCAAGGTAATGAGTACATTTCTTGTTGAGCATTATTACCTCTTCCTTTGTTGTTCTCCCACTATCCTTTCCCTCCCCCACTTCTCTCACTCCTTCCCCCACCTCTTGAAGTTGTAAAGTTCATTTCCAATATACTGTCTTGTTGCAATGGATCATCCTGTGTCTTCCTATCAGTGTTTTGTTGTTCCCCTTCCCTGCCTCAGGTTAGACAAATGTACATACAAGATTCAAGGTACGCAAATCAAGTACAATGATAAGAGGGGATATACCATAGTGGGAACAACATACAAAGGAAACAACAACAACAAATCACATAGTATATTAAAAACAACAATAACAAAGAAAGACCTCTTTTGTCCTTATCTTGGAGTTCATTTCACTTAGCATCATCTCATATGGTCATATGTACATAGTTTTTGAGCTTTTCTGCTCATCTGATAAAATTACCCTAGATCTATACTAATTATTGTAAGTGAGAGAAACCATGAGACCTATATTTCTTTAAGTCTGGCTTACTTCACTTAATATGATGTTTTTTTCAAGTCTTTCCATTTCCTAACAAACAGGATGGTGTCATTCTTCCTGATGGAAGCATAGAATTCACATATATATATATATATATATATATATATATGTATATATATATACACACAGAGAGAGACATATCTATCTATCTATCTATCTATCTATCTATCTATCTATCTATCCATCTATCTATCTAATTTTCTTGATCCATCCATCTACTGAGGGGTATCTGGGTTGGTTTCATATCTTAGCTATGGTGAATAATGCTGTTATAAACATAGTTTTGCTGGTAGATTTACTATGGACTTGTTTGTGATCGTTTGGATAACTGCCCAAAAGTGGGATTGCTGAGTCATAAAGGAGCTCTATGTGTAGCCTTTTTTTAAAATTTATTTTTTATTGTGAAAATACTGTACAGAGGGGTTACAAATACATGGGCAAGATAATGAGTACAATTCTTACCAAGCATTGTAGCCTCCTCCTTTGTTTCCCCTTCCCATCCCTTCCCATCCCCCCCCCCACCGAATCCTCCTCCCCCTTCCCCCCCTCACCAAAGTTGTAAAGTTCGTTTTTTGACATAACTTGTACATCTCATTGTTGCAATGGGTCCACCTGTTTCCCTGTTTTAACGATTTGTTTTTTCCTTTCCCCTCCAGAAGTTATACCAACATCATATGCAATGAAAGCAGGGGTTATACCGTGGGGGAGGGACATACATAACAACAAAGAAATAATCTTGCAAATATGTTAGAAACAATCACATGAAAGAAAAAAAATTGAATACATATGTTAGGGTTCATTTCACCTAACATCAACTTATCTAACCTTTTCTGCTTGACTCAGACATATACTAGTTATAGCAAATAAGGGAAACCGTGGGACCTATGTTTCTTTGGGCCTGGCTTACTTCACTTAATATAATTTTTTCCAAGTCTTTCCATTTCCTAACAAATGGGGCAATGTCATTCTTTCTGATGGAGGCATAGAATTCCATTGTGTATATATACCATATTTTCTTGATCCATTCATCTACTGAGGGGCATCTGGGTTGGTTCCATATCTTAGCTATGGTAAATAATGCTGCAATAAACATATTTGTACTGGTAGCTTTAGTATGGTCTTGTTTGTGATCATTTGGGTAAATGCCCAAAGTGGGATTGCTGGGTCATAGGGGAGCTCTATGTGGAGTCTTTTGAGGAACCTCCATACTACTTTCCAAAGTGGTTGAACAAGTTTACACTCCCACCCAAAGTGCAGTCCCTTTTGGCCACATCCCCTCCACCCAGGGGAAAGTTGCCCTTCCTACCGTCATACAGATTTGATAACTATACTTTTCAATATAGTTTGCTAAGGAGACGTTGATATTTTCAGATTTTTTTCCGTGCAGAATTTCCTTGTCTTGTGATAGCATTCCCAGTTCTATAAGAATTCAGGATTATTTTGTCTATTTGTCTAAAGTGCTATTAGAATATGCATGAGTATTGCAATGAATTTATAGATGGTCTTACAGACATCTGGCAATATCAGGTATTTCAATCCTTGTATATCTAAATATATTTGCATTAGTTTTGGTCATCCTCAATTTCTATTATCAGTATCTTATAGTTTATACTGTACATACTTTTCTTGATTAAATATATTCCTGTAAATTTTATTATTTTTATGTATAATTGTAGTACTGCCTTTAATTATTTTTTGGTAGGTAGTTGCTAGTGTATGGAAATGCTGAGATATGGGGAAAATAAATGAAGATGATTAGAAAAGGAGAATGCACTCAGGATTCAATGTACATGCTACAAAAGTATGAAGAGTACAGGAGGAATGGATGAGAATGTTGCAAGAGTGACATTGATTAATAGGCATTATATTCATGGATTGTTAAAAAGAAATTCCTTTGTACAACTACTTAAAGGTAATAAAAATAAAATAAGAAAAATTTTTGAAAAAAAGGAATGCAACTGATTTTTGAATCCACAGTTTATATCCTGAAACTTTTTGGAACTTTTGTTTGTTTGTTTTTTTTGTTTTAGAAATTGTAACCATTCACATGTTTTCTCTTCACTTATCTCTGTTTTTCCCTCAGTGGAGCTACCAAACAGTAGCTTTCACTTTAATTCTTTCCAATTATTCAAAGCTTTCAAATTAATTCCTTACAATTTTGTTGTTCATTTTATCTTTTGACAGTTGAAATTTAATATTTAATTTACATGCATGTCATGAAGATAAAATTTTAACATGTCATTTAAACATTTTGAAATAAAAACACAACTGCATCATTTTGAGAGAAACAGAACATATTAGGAAGGAATGTTTATTTCATTGGAGAAAACTAAAGTAAGTGCAACTTAGAAGAATATGGACATGACTACAAGAAACATTGAAAAAAAGGTCAGAAATCATTTATCCTAACACGATGAGTTTTCGATATAAAATGTATGGATTTTAGAACTTAGCTATCATCCAATTACAATTTACCCTAGGATTTATGAAAGGTAGTATTAAAATATTACAAATCACAATGGTATAAACCATTTAAAACTTGTGAAAAGTGACATTCAAAATGAGGATATACATACATTTTCTATTTTTTTTTGTCAAGGTAATATACAGAGGGGTTACAGTTACATAGGTAAAGTAGTGAGTACAATTCTTGTCAAATGTGTTACTCCTGCCCTCATTTTTTCTCCTACTTTCCCTATACCCAATCCCCCACCAAGTTTTACAGATCATTTCCAACATATTGTCATGTGTATACCAATGTTGCATCCTAATCTTAAAGACAAACTTTGAGCCTGGCACTGGTGGCTCACGCCTGTAATTCTAGCTACTCAGGAAGCTGATATCTGAGGATTGAGGTTCAAAGCCAGCCTGGGCAGGAAAGTCTGTGAAACTCTTATTTCCAATAAACCTCCAGAAAACCGGAAGTGGTGCTGTAGCTCAAGTGATAGAATGCTAGCCTTAGAGCTGAAGAACTGAGGAACTGTGTTCAGGCCCAGAGTTCAAGCCCCACAACTGACAAAAAAAAAAAAAAAAGACAAACTTTGAAATTTCTTCTCAAGCTTTCAAATTATGGTTTATCTTAGTGATGGATTAGTTTCATTTTGGATTTGTATTATTTAGAGATTATTGTTATAAATGTAATCCATTGGTGTAATATAACTCTATGTTTGTTTTGACTTCTCCATAACTATCATCAATTGTCTATAGGCAATACTTCCCTGTTTTATTTTGTTACACTTTGTAATTTAGGATATAACTATTAATTAATTTCGTGACAAATTTAACCTCTTTTCACTTTTCTATTTTAGTTTTAATTCTTAATTTATTCCTCTATTACCATTTTTTTCAACTGTTCAAAAAGTTTAAATGTTATTGTATTTTTCTTACTTGATAACATCAATGTTTAACAATCTGAGTGTATTCATAAATAACTAAATTAGGGGCTGGGAAGGTGGCTCAGTGGTAGAGTGCTTGCCTCGCCTGCCTCAGGCCCTGGGTTCAATTCCCCAGCACCACATAAGCAAAAAGAAAAAAGCCAGAAGTGGCGTGATGGCTCAAGTGGTAGAGTGTTAGCCTTGAGCTGAAGAGCTGAGGGACAGCGCACAGGCCCAGAGTTCAGGTCCCATGACCGGACCCCCCCCCCAAAAAAAAAAATAAATTATCATCAATACATTTATTTTAAGCCTTCCTTTATCCTTTGTGCAATGAATTACTTTCTATTATTCATTAATTCACTATTTCCTTACAACATACTGACAAGCTTTATAATCAATAAATAGACCGTTCAATTGATTTCATTTGGATACTAGTAGAAAAACAATGTAATATACTCAAATAAAACTTTGAAAATCAATATATCTCAGGAAAGGAATAAATAATTAGTTATGATTAAGTAGGGTTGCCAAATTTAGGTGCTTTTCACAAATTTATTATTAAAATGTGTTAGTTAATTTTTAGCACACTGAGTATTCCTGGCATATTAATTTTATTATTAACACTCTGTTCTATGTATGCTAAAAATCTGAGCTGTGTAAACTAAGTTTAATTTTACTCTATTTCAGGGTGTTTGGTTCTGTTTATGTACTTAATTTGAACTGAGAATCAGAACTAAATTTGACCTGTCAACCATTTTGGATTTTAATATGTGTGATCTAGATCAGTGTTTTCTTTTAAAATTTTCCTCTTGGTTCACTTTGGACAATGTAATGCAGGGCAGATGGCTGGCTCTTTGCTAGTAGGCACATCTCACTGAGTTTCCGCTGATGTTGTTTCAACTAGGTAGGCTGAACTGATGAAAATGACATGTTAAGTCTGTTTTGGAAAGAAACAGATAGAGAAACAGAGAGAGAGAAATGCCAGAATTATTGGGCCATTATCCTTAATCTGATTATTCAGGATGTTTCTCAAAATTGGATATGGAAACAAATACCAAGCCATGACCCATGAGATTTCTCATATGATTGGAACTTCCTACATATGTAATAAATAACTGATTTGGGGTGAAAGATATGAACTTCTTTTGTCTTTGTGTCCTATTTAAAATGAGAAGACAGAGTGAGAGTTTTCTTTTCTTAATTTTTATTTTTATTATGCTTTTTACTTCAAAATGTGCTGTTATTGACGAGGAAAGTCTTCAGCAGAACAGAGTTGACTGTTAATTAAATGAACTGCCTTACAGAGTGGTCGTCAACAACCTGTCCCTGTAATTACATTGATGAAGTGGACTTAGAGAATTTTATTTGGAAAAGGAAAAAAAAAGATTTTCACACTGTTTGAGAGCAGATGTTACTGTACTCAGTCTTTACTATTTCTTTATTCTTTGAAATAATAAATCCAACATTCAATAATTAATTCTTTAATGATAAAATATGAGGATTTATAGCTATAAAAAAAAGAGTATTTGTGTGTCTCAAGCACTATCAAACTGAACTCTGATATTCAGCAGGAGTAGGTATACTGCTGTTTAGAGAAGACATCCTCAAATCCCTTCTCCCTCTCTCCCTCTTTCTCTCTCTCTCCTCAAATCCCTTCTCTCTCTCTCTCTCTCTTTTTCTCTCTCTCTCTCATATCACTAGTTCCCATTTACAATTGCTATTACCAGTGGAGAGGCCTAAGAAAAGATGTACATATATATCTTACTCCAAACATTCATTCTTTGTATATCCTTTTTTTAATTGTGAAAGTGATGTACACATGGGTTACAGTTGCATAAGTAAGGTAATAAGCACATTTCTTTTTAAACTTATTATCCCTTCCTTCATTTTTCTCCTACTTTTTGTCCCCCCAATCCTCCCCCCACCAGTTGTAAAGATCATTTGCAAAGTATTGTCTTGTGTATATCGCTGTTGCATTGGTTTCCCCTTGTCTTTTGTCTCACCATTTGTTGTTTCCCTACCCTTCCCTAATTCAGATAAACATATATAAAATACCAAATTCAAACACAGTGACAACAGGGGATACACCATAGGGGGAAGAACATTCAAAAGAAACATATATATGTATATATATATATATTATATTAACAACAACAACAACAAATAAAAAGCTCTTGTCTCCCTTTCTTGGAGTTCATTTCACTTAGCACCATCTTGTATGGTCATATGTACATAGCTATTGAGCTATTCTGATCATCTCCTAAGATTATCCTAGATGTATACTATTAATTGGAAATAAGGGAAACCATGGGACCTAGGTCTCTTTGGAGCTGGCTTATTTCAGTTAGTATGATGTTTTCCAAGTCTTTCCATTTCCTTACACATGATGAGGGGTCATTCTTTCTAATGGAACCACAGAATTTAATGTCGTTTGAATGATATCAAGTTCTTAATTACCACCAAAAGATTATTATTGAAAATTTTTATTCATGACAAAAGGTATCTGCTAAGAGAACATGGACAACTGATAACTAATATGACTGGAATTAAGCTTATTAGGGAATATATTTATATTATATATATATATATATATATGCTAAATTTAGTTTAAAAAATAAAATTTGAGGGGAAATACAGTACCACACACAGGCCATGTACCTTTAGAATTTTTTTATTCCACAAACATAATTATTCCATATTGCTTGTGAAATTTTACAGTGATGTTTGTGATTTTGTTCTTCTACCCTGATGCAAGCTTCTATCCTAAGGAATTTCAAACTCCAACCCTTTTCAAAGCTCCTGAATATGTCAGATGATCAGATCTACACTAAGGAAAGGTCTTAAAACATTTAGAACTCTTGAACAGTTTTAAAATAAATTATACTTGGCATTGGTAATCAACCTATTGCTATTATTTATGCAAATCCTGTACTTATCTGGGTTATTTTGTTTTCTGAAAGAAGGAACTTTCATCTTTTCAACAAATTCTAGTGAAATATATGCAAATGACTGTCTCCTCCTCTAAAAAATTAACAAATTAAAATGATGTAGTAAATGCTGGTTGGTTTGGCTACCTGTGAGTATATGCAAAAGGAAATTACCCAGTCTCTTTCAAGTTATAGCACTTTAAAAATTATCAAAGGTTAATTCATATTCATTATTCATTTCATTAAATTTCATTTCCATATTTATTTAGGGAATTATTCAAAAACTTTGGCTACTGAGGAAGTAGTCAGGTATTTAGCAATCACTAGGAAGTTCTGCTGATTCATCTCCATTTGGTAGCACTGTGGGATTTTCACTAGCTGCTAATTGCACAGCCCCTTGCATGATTCACTCCAGTTCCATTGAAACAGATGCACACCTTGCCATTACAACTGATGAGTTTCTAACTGAACCTCAGGTTGTACAGCTTGATTTCTGGTGAGGAGGCTTACATGGATAATGGGATGGTAAATGTAGTGTAATTTATTAATCATACCTTAGTCATTATTTAGAAAAGCTGAATCTTTAAGGTTTTCTCTTTCATGACCCCATTGTTCCACTTTTCAAATTCAATTAATATACATTTTGGAGAGAATTTAAAGTTGTAACTTCATATATGCCTTATATTAAGTACCTATATGGTACATTAATCATTGTGAAATAATTCATAGGAATTTGGTTACTTAATTGTGATCTATTTTATTATCTTTTCTCCTGCATTTAATTAGCATCAATTATATGCACTAGGGGTTTCATGTGGACATATCCACATATGCATATAGTGTATGTTTCCATATTTTCCAGTGTCTGACTCTAACCTATTACTACACTGGAGCTACATTACCACTCTTAAATTTAGAATGCTGTTGATTTCTAAATCAGACACTGTAGTAAAATAATTTGCCTAATAATAAATACTTGTATAAGACAGCAATTTGACTCCAAAATAAAATTGTTTTAGTCTAAGAAAAGATAAATTAGAAAATAGAAGATGTGAATTAAGTAAATCCGGATTGGATTCCTAGTGTACCATTTTTTGTGTGTTTGTAAGTGCTAGGGATTCTATTTAAGCCATTCTTAGTTTTTCACAGAAGTATTCACTTGAAGTATTTTGGAGAATCATGATCTACCTACAAGGCATATGTGTTCATTGAAGATAATTATAGGAATTTCAATTAAACTGTATTATATGAAATATATAAACTTAAGAGACCTCTATCTCTATTGTATCAGTATTAATAACAAATGTAGTTGTAAAATTAATATGTTTCCCTTAAAGATAGTCTTTTCAATTTCTAAGAATTCAGATATCACTCACAAAATCAAAGCAGGTGGTTATCAAATCAAGAGTTGCATTTGTAAGTGAACAGTCAGTAATGTCGGTGAAAGATGTCATGGTATAACTTTTCACATTAATAGTAGATTCAAAGAACAGCAAGGCAAAATCTCACTAAAATGTTTGAAGTGGTTCATTTTTTGTGATAGAATTTATATCTACTTAATGGAATTGAGTAGTTAAACTTGTTTTGTATTTAACAACATAATATGTACACTACCACCATATTCGGGGCAATCATGGTCTATGCAAATTGGGCTACTAATATATTCACTCCAATCAGTAAAGTATGTAGAAACTTAGCATTTGCAATATTCAGCTTATGAAGTAAACAGAACGCAGATGTTCTATAAAAATGAAACAAGACTATGACATAAAATAAATTCATAAAAATATTTAAATCTTAAGCCTACTTCCAAATATTCATCAGGTACATAATTTGATAAATACATTAATTAGTAGAAAAGTAGGGCAATTAACTGTTTGTGGAGGTTTTTTCCATTTCAATGGCCTTCCTTAACAATGGGGAAATATGTTTTTATAATTTATCTTTGCTTTCTAGAAAAAAAGGAGAATAAAGGAAAGAAAATCTGAGCATACAGCACTAAAACATTGAATTTCATGTTGGATTTCTACTCTGCATGGTTTGGGCACAAACCCTACAGCATATGACTTAAACTGTTATAAAACAACTATTAGTTTTTCATATTTCCACTTTCTTGAGTAAAACATAAAATATTTTAGCTGCTGATATATGGCATGTAACATAAAACTAGTATGAATATTTTCAGAGCTCATAGATTTGAAACTCAACCACTTTTTATCATTAGGTTATAAAAATGATGAACTTACAAATAAAAGGTTACATATAGGGGCTAGAAAGGTGGCTCAGTGGTAGAGCGCTTGCCTTGCATGCCTGAGGCCCTGAGTTCGATTCCTCAGCACCACATAAGCAAAAAGAAAAAAGCCGGAAGTGGCGCTATGGCTCAAGTGGTAGAGCGCTAGCCTTGAGCTGAAGAGCTGAGGGACAGCACCCAGGCCCAGAGTTCAGGTCCCATGACCGCCCCCCCCCAAAAAAAAGTTACATATAACCACAAAACATTAAATAATGCTACACTATCATAGGAAAAATGATTCAACCTATTATATTCCTATTCAAAATCCATTAATCATTCCTTCTATCTTTAATGTTTTCTTTGATCAATAGATTAATATAGATTACTAGATATAAATGAAAGTATGTGTCAGTGTGTTATATATATTTGTATAGGTTTCATATGTGTGTATGTGCCTTATCTATGTGTTTTAGTTTTTCTTAAAACATCCATTACCTTTATATTTTTTTCATTTAATATCTAAATATAAATTTTTTAATTGTTTATTTTTTACTATTGTAGACATTTAAGTAGTTGTAGATTTTATGCATCTTTTAGAAAAGTTTTACATAAAAATTGTGATACCCTAAAATTCTGTGTTCTATGACACATGCATGAAGAGAACAGGAAAATACAAATACTTCATACTTTTCTTTGCAACCAGAGCAGTGGCTATTAAGAAAGATGAGTCATTTAGGAGATGACCATCAGATGCACTCTCAGCAAATTTGGAATCATTACTGAGTAATGTGCTGAGAGTTACAGGCAGTGGAGAGCCTATTTTGTTGTTGGTGGTTGTGACAGAGATGATGTTCTTCAGATGATAGAAGCTTGAGTGGGATATTCTTGATTTTGGAAGAGGCGAGCTGT
The DNA here is from genome assembly GCF_019054845.1 of Dipodomys spectabilis. Classification (NCBI taxonomy): domain Eukaryota; kingdom Metazoa; phylum Chordata; class Mammalia; order Rodentia; family Heteromyidae; genus Dipodomys; species Dipodomys spectabilis. The sequence continues at coordinate 3,980,226 of NW_024870752.1, forward strand.
TTAGAAGTATATAGTGGTTCCAGTGGGAAAGATAACATGCTACCTGATGTTGATCAAGTTCTGTGGGGGTAATGGGGATTTGTTCCTGGATCTTCATATTGTTATCTGTCGATTAACCCTCCATATCAATTCAAAATGAACTTCAGCCATGAATTCCTCACTCATCTGCTCTCATTTGAAAATTTGGATACACTCATTCTTTAATAGAATAGTACCATAGTTCACTCTTTTACCATGAAGACTTGGCCCTAGATTTTGGATATGCATATTCCTTGGGAGCTTATTAGAAATGCTACACCCTAGACCCCACAGCAGACCTTCTGATTTAGAGACTGCATTTTACATACCTATATAATGTACATGCATAGTAATTGTGGCATCTAAACACAATGAAATACTAGCAAAGAGAAAAGAAAAAAATAATGTATTTGTTTACTGCCTGTAAGCGATAGCTTGTTGGTGTGTGCCCAGGATTGCTGGATAGAAACTTCTATACATAGTAAGCAGTAGCAAAATAGTTGGACAAAGCATTTCCCTGCCAAAAGTTGTTTCAGCCATAGAGGAAAAGGAGGAAAACGCGTTACAATAGTACATTTAGCAGTTATCTGTAACTTTCAGAAATATCAGAAGGATATAGACATTCCATGGAAACTATGGACATTCTTTCTTATGCAAAGAAACAAACGTGAACAGTTAAAAAAATTTCAGCTATATAACCTAAGTTGCCCTGGAGATGTAAGGTTTTCAGTGTCTTAGGACTTAAAAGCCGTTTGCAGCTACAGTGCGCATGACTTAAGTAGTAATGTCTAGTGGCTACGGAAATGAATCTGAACACAAGTTAAGGCTGTGATCCCAGGATTTTTGTTTGTATGGGGAGAATGTTCCTTGCTACCTTTTTAATGTTAACTGGAAATGAAAGAAATCTAGCATTCAGACCATATAAAAATGTTAATTTTCTTTTCTCCCAGACAATAGGAGAGCTGCCATTTATTTGGAGCGTGAGGACATATGCATGTATTAAGACGACATCTAACAGACTCAATCATTAAGCCTCAGATCTTTATGATTTTGACATGGCATTGCCTTGACATTACTGAAACTGGGTCGTGCATTTGAGGTAAAACACTAATTTATTGACAGTTAATTAGAGATGGAACTTGGACAACATACAAAGGAATCTCTGTCTTTCCCAAAGCCATGACACAAGAATCTATCTATATTTGTATCTATCTGTCTGTCTGTCTAGCTATTTCCAGAAATGCAAAACCAAGAATAACAGAAAGATAGGTAGATCCTTCTCAGAGATTTTTTTTATCTCTAACAGCTAAAGAGCCTAAAAAGGCTAAATGTCTCATTCAGAAGTTCTTCTATCCCTAAACTTATCATTATTTAAGCACTATAAGCTCTAAATCAAACAGCTCTAAATCCAGGTTGTTGTTTCTAAATGAAAGGCAATAGACATACATACATACATATATATACTACATTTAATATTATATGTTACCTTTGTGATATTATATATGGCATTTTTTCCTAATTTCATATATTGTGCATATTAAAATTATTTAATTTTTAAATTATCAGCTGCATTCTCAAGATGAATTCTGAGGACACCTACCTATAGAAATGCTTTCAGGTTTTTTTTTGTTTTGTGTTTTTGTCTTTTTTTTTTTTTTGACTGAGACATGCTGCTTGGTAATCCTAGGGTTTGAAACCAGTTCCTTATAGTTGCAAGACCAGTCTTTAAGCACTGGAACAAAACTCCTCTCTTGTTTTCACTATATTTTGGATACTTTCTTGCATTTATGCTTAGATCAGCTTGGACTGTGATGCTCATTTTTATACATCACAATCAACATTTACTGGTTGAAATGAGGTGTTGCAAACTCCTTGCCCAGGCTACTCTCAAACCATTATTCTTCCAATCTATGCCACCACACTTAGAGAATGAGTGTTTTTATTGCTTCTAAAGTAAGTGGGATGGTAGAGTTTTGGACTGTAAACATTTTTCAGCATTGTCATCATTCTAAACATAAAGCTCGTTTTCTCTGTGGTTCTAGGTATGATGTTACCTAATAAAAAACCATCTCAAGAACTTCTGACATTTTCTAACAAAACCAGAAGTTTCTCAGACTTACATTTATCTTCCTTTCTCTTGAAGTTTCTTAGATGTTGGTGGAGATATCCCTGTGCAAACCAGAAAGGATGTGATTTAAAAATTGCTTGTGTGCTCGTATGATACCTTTTTTTCTGTAGTCTTCTATTTCTTCTACCACAAAGCTGGAAACTATAAGGAGGATCTAAAACCAATGTCTAAATTCTCATATTTCTCATGCTCTATCTCCTGAACAAATGCCCCTCTCTCTAGGCAGTTATCTTCTCCTCTTTTGCCATGTTAAATTAAAATCACCACACTATCCACTACTCAAAAATCACCCCATTCATTGCATAGCTTTAAGTGTGCTGCTTCCCTTTCATTCAATGTGAATTCACCTTCCTAAGTACAACATTGTTTTAACTTGAGTAATAGTCTTTCAATCCTGAGAGTTTAGCTCTTGAAAATTAAAAGCTTTGAATTCTTGATATTTGTATATGTAGTAGACATGAATCCTTTATTTATTTTATTTACTTCTAATCTTTTTATTAATATATAAGAGTTGTACAGGGAAGTTTTTTGTGATATTCCTATAGAGTCAGAATAAGTCTCCTTTTGCAATTCCTTATCTGATCAGCTGCCTCTGCTGCTGATAAAGATACTTTTTAAATGACAAGAAATAATGATAAAGGGCCAGTAATCCTCATTACTCAGGAGCCTGAGATCTGAGGAACATATTTACCAATCCCAGGCGATCCTCTATATTATCAGCAGAAGTGTAAGTCATGTGTTCTGGGCTCCCTCCTCGCTCTTCTTTTTTGCTTAAAGTGTTACTTTCCAACCAGTTTGCGAGGCGATGAGTGGAGATTATCTTCAGCTGTGCTATTCTTCTTTCTTTTTTTTTTTTTTTTTGATCAGTCTGGGCTTGGGCACTGACTCTCAGCTCTTCAGCCCAAAGCTAGCATTCTACCGTTTGAGCCACAGCGCCACTTCCGGTTTTCGAGTGGTTTATTGGAGACAAGAGTCTCACAGACTTTCCTGCCCAGGCTGGCTTTGAACCACAGTCCTCAGATCTCAGCCTCCTGAGTAGCTAAGATTATAGGCATGAGCCACCAGCACCTGGCTAGCAGTGCTATTCTTGTCAGCTGTAGTTGTTAGAGCGCCCTCAGAATGATTGTACACTGGAGAAAATGGACAGCTGACAACTTCTTTCAAGGAGGCCAGGCATGAGGGAAGGATCTATGAAAGAATTCACTCTGGACAGTTTTAATCATTTCCAGAAAGCTTTGAAAAGAAAAAAAATGTTCTTAAATTAAAAAAAAAAACAACGAATACTCCTATAGGAGTAACACTTTTTAATAGCATTTAACAGTATTCCACAGTATTTAAACATGATTAATAATGCTTCAATACTGTCTCAGTCCATCAAACAGAGATGAGTCTCTCTTTTACAACTACAAAGGTTTTGAATTTAAAGATAGATGAATGAGCAGACACAGACGATTTTTAAGACAATGAAAATCTGCACAATACTAGCAAGGTAAATACTACTATATAGTTCCCTGAACCCATGGATTGTCCAACACAAAGTGAGCTCTTATTTGAAGTATGAATTTCAGTGCTAACACATCAAGACAATTCTATCAACTGTTGCAAGTGCCCTATTTATTATAAAATATAGGATCTGAGGTTGGCTATGGGAATGGGGAGAAGCAGTAGGCATATGGAAAGTCTGAGTTTTCCGCACAATTTTAATGTGAACAAAAATTAATATTAAGAACTAACATTTAATTTTACAAAAATTCTGGAGTAGAAAAATTACATGAAAATAAGACAAGAGAGTGAGAATGGCTTACATTTTAAAAAACTTATTCTGTTAACAATATCAGGTAGAGATATTATTTTAAACACTGAAGGACTTATAAACTGAACACACTCTATTCTATTTTCAGAGTTAGATACCCCTCAACTGCTATTGTCATGTAAGAGCAGGGGGAAAAAACCACCACCACAACAACAGAAACAAACAAACAAAAAACATTGTTCTCAACTCTTTGATTTTGGTTGCTTCTTTGGGGAGGGATATACCTAAAGCTAGTTATAACTATCTTCTTTATCTGGAAACTTTTCTGTGATATGTCACTGCTTGTCAGTCAATTTTAATATGATTTTCTTTAATAAGTTCAAACACTTTAACAGCCTCTGTCACATCATGAAAAAAAGATTATTTTTCAATATATTTACAAAGAAAAAAAAGAATATGTAAATTTAACTCAGCAGAATGCAATTCAATTGCTGTATATTTATCATTTCCACAAGCTCCTACCATGCTAGGAATCAGCTACAGTGTGTCTGAATCAAATTTGTAAGAAAAGAGAAAAGTCAAGTAATAATACTTGCAGAGAAGATTCTGGAAGCATTGCAGATTAGACTGCAAAATTCATGTTTCTTCTCACCAAGACACCATTTTAATGTCACTGAACAATTTAATGGAACTGAACAATTTGTAAACTGCAATTTCCATGGCAAAGGTTGGGCAAGAATTGAAGTTAATTTTGCTTAATTGTAGCTCTTCCTTGGGATGTAGATATGCATTCCTCACTTGCTTTTCTGGTACTATAGCAGGCAACCCTAGAATAATCTTGAAAATTTCTTTTTTTAATTGTGAAAATATCGTACAGAGGGATTACAATTACATGGGCAAGGGAATGAGTACATTTCTTTATGTAGCTTTCAAGTATCAGGGTTAGTAAAAAGAACAGTGTTACTCAAATATGAGCATCTGTGCTCTGATTCCAGATTACTCTTTGCAGAGGAAATCAATCATGGTTCCAAGTTCACTTCTTCTATCTGCAGTGAATTTTAATTGATTTAAAGGACCAGTGACTTTTTGTAATATTGTTTTTGTTCTCACAGTTTTTCCTTCGAGGGAACTAAGAAACATAAATATCAAAAAAGTAGAGAAACACACACACACACACACACACACACACACACACACACCACACAAGTATAATTTACAGTAGAATCATGAAGCATAAGATACTTTGAAATCAACCAGGAATATGAATGTATTGAACATTGAAAGTTATATAACAAGCATAAAATGAATCAAACAATTCAATGTCAAGTTAGCCCATGCTCATGGAGTTAAAAGTTTTAATGGTATTAAGATAGCTATCCACACATACAGCGTACAATGCTCATCAGAGTAGGTTGCAACATTTCATACATTTTATTTCATATAATAACTAGGAAAATGAGTGTACCTGTGTGATGCCACTGGTTAGAACAGCAGGAAGTTTGCACTGCTTTCCCCTGGACATTGACCAAGTACCTTTTCAATTTCCTTATTATGAAAACCAATTGTTTGGGGTAAAAGAGAATTTTTGATCCTCATCTTACCAGAATATTCATCATGCCTAATTCATCATGCCTAATGATGACAGGAGTTGAGAGTGTCAGTACAGCATGGTTTGTATATCTATAGATGCTCTATGTTACTGCTAAAATAACAAAAGCTCTCCACTCAATTGTAAATGCACAATTCATCCTCACAATATTTCTCTTCTGATACTGTTTACTTTTTCAATATGGCATATGATAAGTGAATCCGGGCAATTTTGTCTAGCTCAGTATTTTTGTTTTCTCAATGCTACAGAATGGGCAAGCTAATTTGTGGGGTAACTTGTCATGATGACAAATCCTCTCTTTGATAAATGTACCTTTGGGTATTTTATTTTGGGATATGTGTGTAGACAAAAGCTAAGGTTAAAACATAGACCATAAACCATACTTTCCAGTCTGGGCTTTACCTGATCTGTGCCCTGGAAGATGTAAACCTTGGATAAATACCATGGGAAAAAATGAAGTTAGTTAGCTAGCTAGCTAGTAATTTTCTGGAATATATTTTTTCTCAAGTCTATATATTTAAGTAACACCAAACCATTAAGTCATTTTCTAAATGACAAGGTTTTTTTTTTCTTTCTTGAATGTCTTAAGTTTTTGCAAAGTGGAAGAATATTACTAATTAGTTCTAATTACTTGCAGTAAATATGTCAAAGTGGGAAAGTATTCAGTAGTGTCCTTTTCTTATTTTATTAGCTGTGGGAACCAGTAAGTTGTGTGGACATGATTTTCCTTCCTCTCAAACTGTGATTGCATGTAGCTTTACACAATTAACCTCTTTGTACTGTTGTTCCCCCTCTCTGATTTGTCATAATTTTGACTCCAGAGAAATGTTGTGACAAACATTGCTACATTTTATGAAAATTATTTTGCATTTGTTGCTAGACTTAATTAGTATTTTCTTAAAAGATACAGATAGGAAAAATCCAGAAAAAATCCAATAATGATATGTACTATTTTGGGCTACTTCAAAGTTATGCTTTAGATTTTCCTGATAAATATGTTCAGATGTTCAAATTTTTAAGAAATGAAGTTCATGGCTGGTGGTCTGTTTACATGCTTTAGTTTATCTAGGACAAATTTATTTCAAATCAATGATTAGTATAAGGTTAAAATTATGAGTTAGGTACTGAGGGTTCATGTCTATAATTCTAACTATTTAAGAAGCTGAGAGCTAAGGATCACAGTCAAAAATCACCCTGGACAGGGAAGTCTCAAAGACTCTTATTTCTAATTAACCACTAAAAACCTGGAAGTAGAGCTATGGCACATGTGACAGAACTCTCTTTTTGAGCAAACAAACTTTATGACAATACTCAAGCCCTGAATTCAAGTTGCAAGATTAGCACCAATATATATGTAAAGTTAGATTTTCTCCACCTGACAATATTTTTTAAAGACCGACTTACCAATATTCCAAAACAAATGTCTCCTACATTCTTAATAATAGTCATTTATCTACTTATTTGTATTTTGGGAAATTACAGTGAATTCACTGTTAGTTCCTTTGTTGTGATACAGATGAATTTATTGAGTCATCCACCAGATGATTTTCCTAATACACTTATTTTAAAATGTATGAGAAATGACTCAATTCATAAAATAGATATCTTAGTACAAATAAGCTATCTTAATTTCACAGAAAATATATTATATTACCTTGTAATCTATAAAAGTAAACAGAATACCTTAATAAATATTACAAATTTCATACATTCATATGTGAACATATACAATCCAAGTATACGTTTTATATTGTTAGTAAATAAATATATTGTGTTAATCTACTCAACTCAATTATTTTTTTGTATTTGCTTTGACTATTTATCTTAAAATTGTCCCTAAAATTAAACATTGAAAGTGTCACTTTTAAGTTTATTAATTTGTTTATTCCTATTACCAAGCCTAGTCATAAGTTAATATATTCTCTCAATTAACAGGTAGAAATAGTGAAGAAACAAGAGTTTTACTGTCTAGATTCACTTAGGTAATGCAACAACAGGAAAAGTATGAATTGGTCAAAGATGACAGTAAAGTCCACTTTCTTACAGGTTATGGTGAAGATACATAGAGAAATAAATAGATATAAATAAAGAAAAAGCAGTAAATGAATAAAATTGCTTATGTTTTAAAGAAACATGTCTTCAAAAATGTTTCAAAGGCAATGTTATTTCTATTGACTGATATTTTAATATAAAGCTACCAGCACAACTATGTTTATTGCAGCATTATTTACCATAGCTAAGATATGGAACCAACCCAGATACCCCTCAGTAGATGAATGGATCAAGAAAATGTGGTATATATACACGATGAAAGTCTATGCCTCCATCAGAAAGAATGACATTGCCCCACTTGGTAGGAAATGGAAAGGCTTGGAAAAATTATATTAAGTGAAGTAAGACAGGTCCAAAGAAACATAGGTCCCATGGTTTACCTTATTTGCAATAACTAGTATATGTCTGACACAAACAGAAACTGTCAGACAAGTTGACATTAGGCGAAATAAACCCCAAGATAAGGATTCAAATGTGTTTTTTTTCTTGCGATTGTTTCCAACATATTATAAGATGATATCTTTGTTGCTTTGTATGTACCTCCCCCAGGGTATAAGCCCTGCTTTCACTGTATTTGATGTTGATACAATTTGTGGCGGGGAAGGGAAAAAACAAACTGTTTAAATAGGGATACAGGTGGACCCATTATAACAATGAGATGTACAAGACATTATGTCGAAAAACGAACTTTACAACTTTGGCGGGATGTGGGGGTAGGGGGTGGGGGTGGTGGTAGTAGGGGTGTATGGGGGTGTGGGGGGTGGAGAGGGAAAGGGTTGGTATGGGGAACCAAAGAGGAGGCAACAATGTTTGATAAGAAATCTATTCACTATCTTGCCCATGTAATTGTAACCCCTCTATATAGTATTTCCACAATAATAAAAAAAATCTTTTAAAAATGATTAATAAAATTATTTCTAATGTATTGATAGGGTGATTTTTTTGTTGCTTCGTATGTCCCTCCCCCATGGTATAACCCCTGCTTCCATTGTATTTGATATTGGTATAATTTGTGGAGGGGAAAGGAGAAAAATCATTTAAATAGGGATACAGGTGGACCCATTATAACAATGAGATGTACAAGTCGTTATTTCGAAAAACAAACTTTACAACTTTGGAGGGCGGGGGTGAGGGGTTAGGGATGGGAAGGGAAGCAAAGGGGAAACAAAGGAAGCAACAGTGCTTGATAAGAAATGTATTCATTATCTTGCCCATGTAATTGTAACCCCTCTGTATGGTATTTTCACAATTTAAAAAAATATTTAATAATGTTTTGTCCTATGCATAGTGACATACTTTATATGATGATAATATTACTAGGGGGGGCTGGGAGGGTGGCTCAGTGGTAGAGAGCTTGCCTTGCATGCATGAGGCCTTGAGTTCGATTCCTCAGTACCACATAAGCAGGGGTAAAAAAAGCCGGAAGTGGTGCTGTGGCTCAAGTGGTAGAGCGCTATCCTTGAGCTGAAATGCTGAGGGACAGCGCCCAGGCTCAGAGTTCAGGCCCACGACCAGACACACCCCCCCCCCCCAAAAAAATATTCCTTGAAAAATTTCTTGTAAAAGGTATGAAAATTAATCACAATCTTTGAATATAAAATTATATCAGATCTTTTTAACAGTCTTCAATTCCTTCTAAAATTTAATTGCAGCCTTCAGATGGACTGTATTTATGAGCATCAATTTTCTTGGTCTTCTTGAAATTCTGCAATTTTGAATTGGACGCATTAAACTTTAATATTTAACTTTTAGAATAATGGAACTAATTATCTAACACTGACAATGAATTTATCAATTATATTTTTCTCTGCATACTTTATTTGGTAACAGAAAAAGATGCTTATGAAGATGAAGACACAAAGAGAACAAAAGGAGAAGCTTTGTAATAAAAATACTTCAAAGATTTGATATACTCAAGTTTGGTACACTATTGTCTGCCGGAGACAGCTTATGATGTATAATGCTGGTATATTTCATGATAAAGGAAGTGGAATACATTCTTATTAGTTATTTTTTTCCTATTATAATGACTTTCCTGTACAAAGATTATTGACAAGCAATAGTATTTCTGAATGTGCTAGTTTTCTTCTAAGACCAAGAAGACTAAATAAAACCTAAAATAATGTTTACATTATAGCTATCATTATTTTTATAGAGATCTATTCAAATGCTTTACATATATCAAATATATTCTCAAGGTTAAGTAAGAGAAAATCATAATTTCATGATTTTGTTTAAGTGAAATAGTATAATGCAAGAACAAATTAATATTATTTATACTTTCAAATAGTAAGGAGATAAAATGATGGATATACAGAATTATTAACTGTTTGAATACTTGCATGCCAAAAACAATGAAAATATAGATATTAGTACTTAGTTGAGTTTATTTTGGAATACATTCATGCTCACCTGAACATATATATTCATTCATTTACAAAAGATTTTATAAACTGGTTGCATTCTTATCTTGATTCAACCCTTCTAATTGGTACTGGGAATGAGAGTTTATTACACCAACACGTTTTCTGAGTCCTTTTATAAGAGAGTGCAGAGAAAATAAAAGTCAGATGGAAAACTACAATTCTAAGTGTTATAATTAGCATATGTACAATATTAAACCTAGAAGTGTCCTCTGATAAAAAAAAAACTTTCTTGAGAAAATTAAATTTGTATGTGGGTAACTTAATTAGGTGAAAACCGAAGGCAGCTTTTATCAGATAAACAGCAGAATGTACATTGGTTAAGATACAACATTTTGAAGAAACAAAGAATCACATGAAGTTGATGAGAATGTAAGAATAGTATAAACTTGTAGAGCGTCTTAAAAAGCAGGTTAAAGAATTAGGATTATGAATGATAAGAAATGTACTCATCTTACTCATGTAACTGTAACCCCTTTGTACAGCATATTTACAATAAAATAAAATTAAAAAATAAAACTAGTTCTGTTAAATGCAAAAAAATTAGGATTGCATGCTAGTAAAAATAATCAACTAGAATGATGAGTAACAATGCCAATCCACATTTTGAAAAGTATCTTGAGCTTTCTAGTGGAGAATGGAGGATGCATAGACACATTTCATTAGGAAATGATAAAGGTCTTTCTAATGGAAATAACAATAGTGGAACACAAAGTAATTGGAAGATTCTTGAAATACTGACAGAGAAGTAAATGGTATCTTATATGGGACAAAATATAAAGATGATCTTTAGGCTTTTAGTAAGCAAAAAAAGGATAAGGGGTAGTCTGATTCTTAAGAAAGAAAACATGAGAAGCCAGTGAGGTGAGCATGTGTGGAATTATGAAGCATGCTATACTTATTGACTGACATATGCATAGATGGGAGGAACCCTTAATAAGTTTGGAAATACTCATGTGACAAATTCTGGCTGAGATTAATAGTAAAAATATTAAAATACTGAGAAATTAGCCGACTCAACTTGTTCATGTCACATTCATTGACTTCAGAGAAATTTGCTACAAATGGAAACGATCAACTTGTTTTATTCATTTATTTTGTGTGCATGTAAGACACAAAGAGGTCTAGAGTTTGAATTCAGAGTCGTTGGCTTGCAAGAAAGGCAGGAACTATATCACTTGAGACTTCCCTAGCACTTTTTCCAGTTACATGTTTCTGGATAAGATCTCCTGTTTTTATCTTGGACTGAGTCCCTCCTACCTATCCCTCCCACATAGCAGGGATTACATGCATGTACCAGCAAGCTAGTTTCTGGGTTGAGTTATGTCTCTTTGTTTTATTTTTAATTTATTTTAATTTTATGTTTGTCCTTGAACTCAGTGCCTAGTCAATGTCCCTGAGCCTCTTTTATCTCAAGGCTAGCATTCTACCACTTGAACCACAGAGCCACTTCTGGCTTTTTCTGAATAGTTTATTAGACATAAGAGTCTCACAGACTTTCCTGCTGGCTTTCAACTGCAATCCTCAGATCTCAGCTACTTGAATGGCTAGGATTACAGGCATGAGAAACCGGAGGCCAGCTGAAGTATGTCTCCTTATGTGGAATCTAGCTGGGATCACAGGTCTTTCCTAACCATTAAGTCAGAGTTTCATCAGTATGTATGAAACCCTTGTATACAGTTGCATACATGACTATTTTAATCAATAAAAAAGGAAAAAGAAAAACAGATGAGTCACAAGAGTTACTGTCTTAGGCTCTCGGAAGTTGGACAGAATATATGTTACCTACTCATAGTGGTTTACTTTCAGAACTATTAGTAGTAACATTACTTTAATAACAGTGATAATACATGAGTTAAATATATAATAGGTATGTAATCTATATGATATATGTATATGTGTACATTCAAACTCATATACACTTATGTGCATAAGTCAGTATCTTCCTAGAAGCTGGAATATTCCTCTTTTCTGATTGCTAATAATGCTTTTTTTCAAAATTATTAAATTGTTTACATCCTAAAGCATTTATAAACATTAGTGAAATTTAACATACATGTAGAAAGCTAAGTCAGTTTTGATCTGTTGCTCTTCCTATTAAATAAAGCCTATGAATAATTAAAAGATTTTTTATTTCAGCACCATTTTGTGCACAGTCATGGTAGCATACACTGTGAAAATATTAAACTTTGTAGTTTTACAGCAGCCAAAAATATTATCAGAAGTTTAATGCAGAATATTTTCTTAGGCTGGGGATGTGGCTTAGTGCTTGAGTGCTTGCCTAACATGTATGGAGATTTGGGTTCAATTCCCCAGTACCACATAAACAGAAAAAGCTAGAAGTGGTGCTGTGGCTCAAATGGTAGAGAACTAGCCTTGAGCAAAAGAAGCTCAGGAACAGTGCCCAGACTCTAGGACATAGTATTTGGTCCTTCTTACCGACTTCTATAAGCCCAGTGTCTCTCCAATATTTATCATAGGATAGTCACAACAATATAGAACTACAGATATATCTTAGTTTCCTGTGACATGGGTATAGAACTGGAGGATGTATAGGTCTTGATATTCTTATACTTGTCAATAGCAATTGAACCTTCAAAGCTAGGGACATTCAAACCACCAGGAAATTCAGAGACACTCCTGAAAATCTTATCCTTGACAAGTCCATTGTTTAATATTGGTGTAAGGATTACATCTTGCTTTCTTATTCAATTATTTTATATGAAGTATTAAGAATTTGCTTTCTGTATATTCTTTGTTAGCACATAAGTGAAATGTCTTATTATAATATATTTTATATCATACAGTTTTTTTTCTTAGAGTAATCACACATACCTTTTTGACTCCCTGATCCCTTTCCCACTCCATGAAGTCCACTCAGACTTTATGAAGAATTCCTTCCTCTATCCTAAATTGTTGTCTTCCCATGCAGATCCACCCAACCTATTTTGAACATGCTTATTGAAGGATGTTGATTCGGTGAGAGGGATTAAGGTGAACAAAAGCATTGGGTATAATATAAATTTTTATGTCCTTAATCACATGATGATTCTATTGAGAACTGGTCAAACCTTAAATTGATGGGGCCTAGTGCCCCGTCTTAAATTACTGTCAGATAGGACCTAAGAAAAATTTGGCATCCCATTGCCTTCCTCCTTTGCTTTTGCTTCCTACCTGTGAGAAAAGCATATTTGATCCACAAGTTTCTCTCTGAGCTTCTGCCTTAACATAGGCCTAAAGCAAAGAATTCAACCCATTATGTAGACTATAAAATTATGAGCTAAATTAAACCTTTGCTTTCTTAAATTGATTATATTGATTTTTTAAAATTATAGTAATGAAAAGCTGATCAACATTACAATAAAACCCATTATCAATCATTACTTGGTGAATTTTTATTATATAAACATTTCAATGCTGTTGACACTAAGACCAATGGTCAATTTTTCATTTTTTGCCAAAATGTTTAAACTGTTTCTAGGCCTAGAAAATTGTACGTGTGTGTTTAAAAAGACATTCATCAGCCATGATACTCACTAGACAGTATGTTGAAAATGAACTATACAATTTTCTGGGGAGAGGGCGTCAGGAGGGAAATCCAGGAGAAAGCAAGGGAGGGGGTGACACTGTTCAAAATAAATATACCTCTGACTTAACTTATATAACTGTAACCCCTCTGTAAGTCACCTATACAATAACAATTAAAACTTGCATTTAAAAAAATTATTCAACATTCATATAATTCACAAAAAATAATGAATAAATATTTTTTCAACGACATCTGGCTTGGTCAACAAGGTTTCTAAGCTGTTGGAATACAATTATATTAGGTTTGAAATTGATATTAATGACTTTTACCTATCAATTTCTATCTCTTTATATTGGCATGTAAGAAGATATATGAAAATGTCTTCTTTGGGAGAGAAAAACTGTACTTGCTTAACAATTTGTATCAGTTTCACAAAAAGAATTTAAAAATATCTCAAAATGAATTTGAACAGTGAGTTTATTTGAAGAACAGACATATAAAATATTTGGCTTATTCTATAATTATGTCCCCACAAACTTTGAGTCAAATAAAGAATCATGACTTATTGCTGGGTGAAAATACAGAGAATATATTTTCATAATTTTTTATTGTTATTGTAAAGTAATGGGTAGAGGGGTTACAATTACATGTCAAATACAGAGTACATTTATTTTTGGATAATATCACCCCTTCCTTCACTCTCTCCCAATTTATCCCTCCCATCTCCAACCACAAGTTTTATAGTTCTTTTTCAACATAGTATCTCATGAATACCACTGCTGCCTTGGTTTACCATTTGTCCCCTTACTTTACCCTCACAAAGACAGATAAATGACCTTTTCTGCTTGACTCAGATATATACTATATATTGCAAATAAGGGAAACCATGGGACCTATGTTTCTTGGGAAATGAACCCTAAGATATATATTCAAATGTTTTTTTTCTTCCATACGATTGTTTCTAACACATTTAAAAGTTTATTTCTTTGTTGCTTTGTATGTCCCTCCCCCACAGTATAACCCCTGCTTTCACTGTATTTGATGTCGGTATAAGTTATGGAGGGGAAGAGGAAAAACAAATCGTTTAAAGAGGGATACAGGTGGACCCATTGCAACAATGAGATGTACAAGTCGTTATGTCGAAAACGAAATTTACAACTTTGCTGGGGGGGGGGGGCGGGGGCGGGGAGGATTGGGGGGGCGGGGTGGGGAGGAAGGGTAAAGAAAGGAGGAGGCTACAATGCTTGATAAGAAGTGTATTCATGGGGCTGGGAAGGTGGCTCAGTGGTGGAGCGCTTGCCTTGCATGCCTGAGGCCCTGGGTTCGATTCCTCAGCACTACATAAGCAAAAAGAAAAAAGCTGGAAGCGGTGCTGTGGCTCAAGTGGTAGAGCGCTAGCCTTGAGCTGAAGAGCTGAGGGACAGCACCCAGGGCCAGAGTTCAGGCCCCAATACCGGACCCCCCAAAAAAAAAATGTACTCATTATCTTGCCCATGTAATTTGTAACCCCTCTGTACAGTATTTTCACAATTAAAAAAAAAAAAAAAAAAAAAAACAAAGACAGATAAGTGAACAAACAAGACAAGGGGAAAAGAAGACAATGATATCAATGAGGGGTTATGAGGCAGTGACCGTTTGTTGCTTATCTCAGCTAGCAGAGCAACACGTGGTGGTAATCCAAACACCGGGTTGGTTGTCTTTATAAACCCTGAAAATCTTTAGCTTGGGGCTCTCCTCCACTGTGTTGGAGTGTAGGAGGAGGCCCCAGCTGCTGCCCATCTAAATAAAACCTTGCTTTTTCATTTCGGAACTTCTGACTCTCGGTGGTCTTCTTGGTGGGGTCCTGCGACTTGGGCACAACAATCAACAAATAAAAAAAGGACCTTATTTCCATTGCCTGGAGTTCATTTTGATGAACATTATTTCATATGATGAAATTTACATAGCTATTGAGCTATTATGCTCATCTCCTATGAATATTGTCCTTTGGTTCCACTCTGTTTTATTTATTTACTTATTTATTCATTTTCATTTACTTATTTTTCTGTTGCTGAGATCTGGAACTATGTAATTATAAACATCAAATTTTGCATTTAGTCCTCATACTTCTTATTAATCTGCTTTACTACTTGGCTTGGTTGAACACCATTCTGTTTGTCTTTGCCCTTTTTTTTTTTTTTTTGCTGGGGGTCCATAGCTGGATTCTGATTCTTCTATTTTTATACTTTCTATTGCAGGTAGAGAGACAGGGGAGTGCTATAATTTATAGTTTTCTCTACTAAAATGGGGGTAGGTTGAGATATGATCACAGAGTTGTATGGTCTGTTAGGAAGCATTCTAAAACTTGATCTATTTTGGCTTATTATTTTTTTTTTTTTTGAATAGGGTATTGCAGTTTACCAGTATCTTGCTAGGCCTCATTTCTACATCTCCACTGTAATTGGGCTTATAGGTGTTAACCATAGCTATTGTTTTATTTGTTGCAATGAGGGTCTCAATAATATTTTTCCAAGGTTGAACTCTAAATCAAATCCTCCTAATCTCTACATCTTCAGAAGCTAGGAGAATATTTATATGTATACAATGTGTGTATATATAGATATATATATACACACATAATGCATATATGTATATATCTGTATGTATACATATGTAATGTATATTTATGCCACCACATTGTCTTCCATTTATGCATTTTATAAGATATGCTTATCCAGAACATGTTATCCAGAGATATTTTTCAGTTTTCATATGATTCAGTAATAAATACATACAAATTAAATTAAAAATAATTTAAATATTTTCCTTTAAAATAAGATATAAAATTCCAAAGGAACACATAAAAAGATGCCTAAAATTGTTAATCATCAGAGAATTTAAGATTAGAGCTATAATAGTTTATCATTTTGCCCCAATATTTAAGCAATACTTAGAAAGGCAAGCTATAATTCAAAAAGAAATAACATATTTTGAAGAAATCAGACCTGTTAAATGCTAAGAATGAAAAAAATACCAGTCATTTTGAAAAATACATGTTATTTCACAAATATTTATCATGTATACTAGCTATTCTAGTCATAAATGTAAGTAAAAAATGAGAATATGTATAATAAAAAAATATGGTATGATACTGACAGCACTTTGACTAAATTGTGAAAAAATGCAATTGTCCATCAATTGATGAGTACATTAAAACTCATACTCGGTCTACACAAAATGAGATTTTGCAAAGGAGTGATATACCAAAACATGCTCTGATATGGAAGAATCTTGAACCTATAGAACTAAATACAATCAGTTATTTTCACTTTTTTTTTTTTTTTGGTCGGTCATGGGGCTTGAACTCTGGGCTTGGGCACTGTCCTTGCGCTCTTCAGCTCAAGGCGAGCACTTCTTGAGCCGCAGCACCACTTCCGGTTTTCTGGTGATTTATTGGAGATAAGAGTTTCATGGACTTTCCTGCCCGCGCTGGCTTTGAACCACCATCCTCAGATCTCAGCCTCCTGAGTAGCTAGGATTATAGGCGTGAAACACCTGTGCCTGGCCATTTTCACACATTTTGTGTGACTAAATTTATATTCAATCTTGTTGATAGACCAACCTCTGGAGAAAAATAAGTGAATTAATGATTCTCATGCACTACATAGAATTACTTGGGTTTTATTTATCAAGTTGCTGAAACCATAATTATAAACGGGATTAATAATCCTTATTTCCTTGTTTATAAATATATGAGTATTATGTAAAATAAAATAATCACATCATGGAGACATCTTAATTATGCTTTGATCATATCAAATTTAATAAAATGCCCTTAAATAAACAGCTAATTAGGCACATTTATATGCATAAAGCTTTAATTTGTTTCCAATAACTTCAGTGTCTTGACAAGTCTTGTTAATAGAAAGAACAAGAAAATCTTGCATACAGTACTTAAAACTGTCTTTGAAATAAAAAATTATGTAGAAATTAGTAAGAAAAATAGTAGCATTTGTCAATGTTCTAATGCTATCACATATAATCATTGTATTTAAATAACAACCACATGAGACTATTTTTAGATGGTAGATGGCTGTCTATGTTCTAATTTGAGTGATATTTAGCAGCTATTTAATTTTTAAATCACCACAGATTAAAATAATAATAAAAAATTGTAGCTACCAAAAAAAAAAAAAAAAGATGCCTCCGGGAAATGAATTTTCTCTGTCAGAAATTCATGACAGTTTTATTGCTATTGAGATTTTAAAGCACATAGGATAAAAGTTTCATGAGCAAAGGGTAGTAATCTGTATAGTAGATTAAATTCATTTTAACATGGAGAGAAATGCAGGCTAAAAACTGTGCCACTGTTTCTGTTTTTTCTACTTCTAGTTAGCAGTCAAATCTTCTGATGATTTAGTTTCACAGCTTATATCTTATTTTCTTATTTAAGTTATATCCATATGTGCTTCTTCTTTAACCACTTGACTACGAGCCCAAATATGTTTAGCTTTCTAAAGATTTAATACCATTATTGTTTGGATATGAAATATTTCCCAGGAGTCTAATGTGTCAAAATCCTCATTGCAGATAAAAACATTCTGGATTGGATCTTCTGGGTTCTGATCTACCAATAGATTTAGCTAATGATAGACTCATCCACAAGAATGGTACTACTTATTTTATTTAAAATGTTTTATTGTTATTGTAGAGGTGATATACAAATAGGTTACAGTTACATGAGTCAGGTAATGAGTACAATTCTTTTTGAACCATTTCCCCTCTTCCCTATTTCTCTCTCAATTTTTTGCTCCTGCCCCCACCCATGAAATGTATAGTTCATTTTCCATTTAGGGCCTAGTGGGTACCAGTGGTGTATTTGTGCACTCTTTGTTCCACATTTTCTGTTCTCTTTCCCCTGTCAAAGTCAAACAACCTAACAAACAAGATAAAAGGGAAATAAAACAAAAACAGAAAAAACAAAAACTTCTTTTTTTCAACCACAGTGGAAAATAGTATGGAGGTTAATCAAAAAATTAAACATGGAGCTATCCTGTGTCCCAGTAATTTGACTCCTGGACATTTATCCAATAGAACACTAAACCACACTAAGCAAATCAGCATGACCATGTTCATTGCAGTATTATGTATCATAATAATCAACCCAGATACCCTTCATTGGAAGAACAGATCAAGAAAAGAATTATATGGTACTATCCATAAGGAAATGGAAAAATCTTGTTAAAAATTATCCAAAGTGAGCCAGACACAAAGAAACATAGGTTGGAAACCTAGGCTGCATGATTTTCCTCATTTGTGGTAAGTAGAATGTGCCTACAAATCTACAAGTAAACGCACTGAATGATTACATACATAGCATACACACTGAGACAGGATAAATTACATAGGTCCCTCGATATTCATTCACACATTGAGCATTGAGCCAAAGGAGGATATGCATACGAGTGGATCACAAAGGTTCATATGTTCATATAAAATAATATTTCAAGCTGGGCGCCGGTGGCTCACGCCTGTAATACTAGCTACTCAGGAGGCTGATATTTGAGGATTGCGGTTCAAATCCAGCCCTGACAGGAAAGTCCGTGAGACTCTTTTTTTTTTTTTTTTGGGGGGGGGGTCCGGTCTTGTTGGGGCCTGTACTCTGGGCCTGGGTGCTGTCCCTCAGCTCTTCAGCCCAAGGCTAGCGCTCTACCACTTGAGCCACAGCACCCCTTCCGGCTTTTTTCTTATGTGGTGCTGAGGAATCGAACCCAAGGCCTCAGGCATGCAAGGCAAGCGTTCTACCACTGAGCCAACGTCCCAGCCCAAGTCCGAGAGACTCTTATCTCCAATAAACCACTCGAAAGCCAGAAGTAGTCCTATGGCTCAAGCTGTAGAGTGCTCCTTGAGCTGAAGAGCACAGGAACAGCGCCCAAGCCAAGAGTTCAAGCCAAACAACCGACCCCTACCCCCGCAAAAAAAATTCATAAAATGAACTCCAAGAAAAGGAAAGAAGAGACTTTTTAGCTGCTGGTGAATGGCCTTATTAAGAGGTCACTGGCACTGTGCATCTTGTCACTGATCCCTTTCTTGTTCTCTCTACATCCTGCACATTATGGAAAAGATGACTTGTTTTAACACATAGTCCCTATCATGGTATTCAGGTTCATCTGAGGTCCTATGTATAGTGCCAGTCAAGGAGGTCCTATGTATAGTGTCAGTCAAGGATGGACTCAATTCATTAAAACTGTGAGCCTCAGTAAATCTTTGGTCTCCTTAATTGGTTATACCATAATGGCAAAACCATAACTGACATGAATGGTTTAACGGAAAGTATATCATCCTTATTCTTCCCCAGATATAAATTATTTCCTTAACAAATTTCAGTACATTAAATTCTCTATTACACAATAACTTGATAGCTCACAATTCTGCTGTGGAGACACCTCTGTTACAGAATAGAAGCACTTCAGTTGCTTCATTCATTGGTTCTCTAGAGATGGTAACCTTAGAAATCATTCATAAATAAAGAAACACGCATATGTTCAATTTTATCAAGTAGTGTACATTAAATAGTTTCAATATTGTATATAACAGTAAAGCAACTAGAAATTAAGGGAGATTGTTGAATGCTACACAGCTCTTGTGTGGCATTTCCCACCATTAACATCTAATTTAGGGAAAAAATAATTTCCAAGTTAAGTCTACGTTATAGCAAATTTCATATAATTGAGCAAATTTCATATAATTTTGATAAACTTCCTTCTCATCAACTGATTATACATTTCTTTTTCTAAATACACAACTATTCTATTTTAGTTTTGCATATTTAACTTTCAGTATTTTCTCGAAGTAATATAAAAAATACTCAAATAAGGATTGAGGTTGTTTAAATCTAATCAATGCTCATATGATATTATTTTTAGATACATAATTTTTCTAATAGTAACTGAATTTTTACATACATATTTTTTCTAATATTAAACTAAATTTCTAAGTTGGAGATAAATATCAGTTTTGGCTTTCCATCCTCCCAAAGTCCCTTATAAAATGATGTAAATTTAATGATTGCTGATTAAAAGGTGAAAGAACATTTATATTAGTAGTAGCTTTTAACATATTAAAGAGAGATAAGTTTTTCTTCATCACAGTTTGACTGTAGGCCTCATTTTACTACATTAGAGATAGTGTGCAAATTATTATAATGTGTCAGGTTTCCTGACATCACAAGTTTAAGAATGTGTCAACCTTGTATTTCATAAATTTGATTATTTTGAGCCTCCACTAAACATGACCACTATTGAATAATTGGATGAAAGGAGGAGGTAGTCCAAAAACTGACAGAAACTTCGCATACTAATTCACATATATGTGTGTGTGTGTGTGTGTGTGTGTGTGTGTGTGTGTGTGTGTGTGTGTGTGTGTGTGTTTATGTTTGTGTTTGTGTATGCTGGTTTTAGGGCTTGAACCCAGGGCCTGGGCACTGTTTTTTAGCTTTCTAGATCAAAGCTAGAGCTCTATCATTTGAGTTCCAGCTCCTCTTCCAGCTTTCAGGTGGTTAATAGAAGATAACAGTCTCACAGACGTTTTTCCATGGGCTAGCTTTGAAAACTGATCCTCAGATTTTACCCTCTTGAGTAGCTAAGATTACAGACATAAGCCAAATCTTTTATATTTTGATACATATTTTAAATCTATCAATTTGTAAAATATTGAAACTTCCTTAAGTTTATGAACACTTTATTGACGAGAGATAAGATGATCAAAAGGTAAGTTCTTTCTTGTGCACTTTTGAATAAATATTGCATGAAATGTACCATGAAGTTGTATTAATCTGAGTTCTCCAGAAGAGATTAGTCAGTGTGTGTGTATTTCAGTGTATGTAGCTCCTATTCATTGTAATGCTCATGTGTGTGCAGACACTGAGAATTTCCAGGATCTTCATTACCTAGCTGTAGGAGCACCCAGATGATTGGTGTAGAACCAAGTCTTATGTTGCACCCAAAGTAAGTGAAGACCAATACCCACTATGAAGACTACCAATCAGAAAGAGTGAATTGTCTCCTAGACTAATTTTGTTCTCTATTGAGGCCTCAGATGGATTGAACCGAGTTGGACGAACTTTACAACTTTGGGGGGCGGTAGGAAGGGATAGGAAGGAGAAACAAAGGAGGCAACAATGCTTGATAAGAAATGTACTCATTATTTTGCCTATGTAATTGTAACATCTCTGTACAGTATTTTCATAAAAATAAATAAATAAAAAGGTCAGATTTTTGTTTTATTCAAAAGTGACTGTCATTCAGGCATATCTTCCCAAACACATCCTAAATAATGTTTAACCAAATGTCTGAGCATCTCACAATCCTGTCAAATTGAAATATAAAATTAAACATCACCATTCCTTGTTTAAAAAGACCAATCATCAGCATTTTGTAATTAATTTATCAGTATCCATCTCTCAGAACATAGGAGTATCAGTGTCATTGTATTTTCAGAATTCTCTTTGTTGCTGAGATCTGAAGATCACAGTGCTGGAAGCCTAGGCAGGAAAATCCATGAGACTCTTATCTCCAATTAATCACAGAAAAACCTGGAAGTGGTGTTGTAGCTCAAATGATAGAGTGTTACCCTTGAGCAAAAGTAGCTTAGGAAGTGCCCAGTCATAGAGTTCAAGGCCAAGATTATTTATATATATGTATTTATATACATATATATGTATAAATATTTAATTTTCTCCATTAACTCACCTTTTCTGAAAAAAGGAAATTCTTGTAATTGACAAAAGAGCACAGCAGTCTGGGCAATTTTTTCCCAGTCATAATCTAGCTACTTCCTCTATTACCATTATTCCAGAATCTCTGTGATCTTGAGACTGAGAATCCCTTTCATATCACTACAGGGGAGTTTCATTTGGGATTATACTCTGTTTATAAGGTCCCCTGTGTGTAAAGCAGGTGAATTAAACCTCAGACTTCCATCAAAGTAGAATCTTTGAAGTTCTAAAGGGAAGTGCCCTGGTCCAGGCTATCAAAAAGGCAACGCTTATTTTGGGGCCACTGGTCATTCTTTCTTGGAGAATAAAGCCTTAGAGATCATATCTAGGCTTCAAAGTCAAAAGACTTGTCTTCAAATAACAGCTCTTACAATTTTTAGCTTTCTTGAGAAACTCAATCTCTCTAAAGTGCATTTTACACTTCTATAGTATTCCAAAAGGGCTATTGTGAGAGTAAATGAGACCTTGTTTGAGAAATGCCAAGAAAGTAGAACCTGATTTCTCAAACAGAAACATTACGAATAGCAGAGATAAGATGTTCCAAAAGCACAGGGCTATAGTCATGATGGTAAATATATTTCTCTTTCATTTTTCATTTCCTTACTAGAATTAGTCTTTCTAATAATTAGTCATCTTTAATTTTTTGAGTGCAAGTTTGAACCAGATTTGTTAGTCAGGCATGATAACACTCCTCTCTGTTTGCATAGACAAATTAGGGTATGTGCCAAGGTAAAGGGAAAATCTACGTTTTGAAGTAAAGGCTTCCATGCAAATTTCAAAGCAATTCTCTTTAGATTCTAACTCATGGTTAAGGATTGGCTTTTGTAAGGTCAAGAAAGAACAAGACCATGAAGGCAGTGCTGATAGAGGTACCAGAACACAGACCACAATGTGAGCACTTCATCATCTTGCTGGATCTCAGCCCTATGATTTCTTAAAAATTAATACATAAAAATCCATACCTAAAAGCATCTCCAGGAGATTACCATCCATACTGAAGAGTGTGTTGCATTGTTTTATGGGATTTCACAGAGTGTTTTGATGCTTCTTAAAAGGATTCTTTTTCTGAGAGTGCTTATGTTGTGTCATTACTTACATTTGTATTCTGATATAATGCTGTCTACCTCCTATAATTTCTATAAAGCAATAATGTAGATATCAAGTGAAACATGAACCAATGTAGCATTCTTGATTGGGAGACCCATAGAAACTTCTGGAGATCTTTTCATGTTCCATCAACTCTAATTTTGATGTCAACACCTCACACAGTTCTCCAGGGTATTTTCTTTTTTTTTTCCCTATAGTTGATCTCAAATCAACTTACAAAAACAGGTACATTTTTTTTGATTTTAAGGATTATTGATTTGGTGTTTCTTTCCTCACATATCCCACACTAGTAGGCTGCCTTTGTAGAGATCAAAGAGTCCTGCGCAACTGGGAAGAAATCTCAAGGATCTGACCTCATCATCCAGTAGGTGAAGTACCTGCAAGTCCCTGTACAGAGTGTTAATTAAGCTACTTTTTTGCTTTAAGGATCAAGTATAACATTTCTTTCAGAGATTTTTGTATTTTAACATCTCCTTAGCTGGATTTCTTTTTTAAATTTTATTTTATTGTCAAGGTGAAGTATAGAGGAGTTACAATTACATAGATAAGGTAGTGAATACATTACCTGTCCAACTTGTTACTCTTCCATTTTTCCCACTTTCTCTTCCCCCAACACCCACACCAAGTTGTACAGTTCATTTCCAACATATTGTCTTGTGAGTATATCTGTTGCATTAATTCACTTTTTGTCCTTTGTCTCACCATTTGGTTGTTCCCCTTCCATTCCTTGACTCAAATGAGCGTATATAAAATGCCCAGGGTACCAAAATCAAATACAGTGACAACAAGGGATAAACCATAGGGTAGAAAAAAATCACAAAAGAAAAAAAAAGAGGAAGTGGTGCTGTGGCTCAAGTAGTAGAGTACTCAACTTGTGCTGAAGAGCTCAGGGACAGCACCCAGGCCGAGAGTTCAAGCCCATGACCAGTAAAGAAAAGAAAGAAAGGAAGAAAGAAAGAAAGAAAGAAAGAAAGAAAGAAAGAAAGAAAGAAAGAAAGAAAGAAAGAAAGAAAGAAAGAAAGAAAGAAAGAAAGGAAGGAAGGAAGGAAGGGAGAAAGGAAGAAAGGAAGAAAGAAAAAAGAAAACAACAATGACTAAGAAAAACTTGTTTCAATAATTTGGAGTTCATTTTGCTTAGCATCATCTTTTATGGTCATAGGAAAGCTTTTTGAAAAGAAAAACAAAGCTTTCAGAAAAGCTTTTGAGCTTTTCTACTTATCTGCTAGAACTATCCTATACATACACTAATTATTACAAATGAAGGAAACCATGGAATCTATGTTTCTTTGGGTCTGGCTTACTTCACTTAATATGATTTTTTCCAAGACTTTCCATTTTCTAATAAATGGGGCTGTGTTATTCTTTCTGATGCAGGCAAAGAATGCCTACTATATATATATATATATATATATATATATATATATATATATATATATATAGTAGTATATATATATAATATATATATAATTATAATATATATATATTATATATATATATTATATATATATATAAAATATAATATATATATATATATTATATATATATATACTACTATATATATATATTATATATATATATATATATATATATGACATTTTCCTGATCCATTAATCTACTGAGGGTTGGTTACATATCTTAGCTATCATAAATAATGCTTCAATAAGCATGGTTGTGCTGGTAGCTTTAGTATGGCCTTGTTTCTCATTATTTGAGTAAATGCCCAGAACTAGGATTACTGGGTCCTAGGGGAGTTCTATGTGGAGTCTTTTGAGGAACCTTCTCACTGCTTTCCAAAGTGATTGAATAAGTTTACACTCCAACCAACAGTGCAATAGGGTTCCCTTTTGGCCACATTCCCTCCAGCATCTGTTGTTTAGATTTCTTAATAATGGCCATTCTAACTTGGGTTAGAATCTCAATGTGGTTTTTACTTGCATTTCTATTATGGCCAGAAAAGTTGAACAGTTCTTCATTTGTCTGTTGGCCATTCTTATTTCCTCTTCAGAGAAGTCTCTCTTCATGTCTTTAGCCCACTTATTAATTGAGCAGATGTTTCTTTGATGATTTGTTTTTGGAAGATTTAACTTTTTGTGTTCTAAGTATATTTTAGATATGAGGTCCTGGTCTGTTGTATGGCTAGCGAAGATCACCCATTCCATGGGTTTTATATTCATCTTGGTATCTATGTCCTTTGCCATGCAGAAGCTCTGCAATTTAATACAATCCTATTTACCCAAACTTTCTTTGATTTGTTGTGTTTCTGGGTTTTACTAAGAAAATTTTGACCTGTGTCAAAGAGTCCTAGTGTTTCTCCTATTCCTTCCTGAAATGTTTTCAGAGTATTTGATTTTACGTCTTTGATCCATTTGGAATTGATTCTGGTGCAAGGTTGTATATAAGTTTCTAACTTTAAAATTTTTACAAGTGTTTAACCAGTTTTGCCAGCACTATTTGTTGAAGAGGCTGTCTTTTTTCCATTGCCCCCCACTTTTTTGGCTCCCTAATGGGAGATTAGGTGGCCATTGTTCTGCAGGTCTTCACTTCTATTCCATTGGTCCTCAGGTCTGTTCTTTGCCAGTTTCAAGCTGTTTTTATTACTATAGCTTTGTAATAGAGTTTGAAGTTTGAAATTGATATTGATTCTCAAAAAATAAATGGCATTTCTGTATGCCAATAATAGGAAGAGTGAGGCTGAAATCAGGAAAGCATCTCCTTTAGCAATAGCCCTCTCAAAAATAAAATACCTGGGAATTAACTTAACCAAAGAAGTGAAGGATATCTATGATGAAATATTTAAAAACATGAAAAAGGAAATTAAAGCAGAACTAAGGAAGTGGAAAAAACCTCCCATGGTCCTGGATTGGGATGATTAACATTGTGAAAATGTAATACTATCAAAGGCTATCAACAAATCCAATGTAATACCCATCAATACCCAATGTAATTCTATAATGAAATAAAGGAAGCAATTCAAAACTTCACGTGGAATAATAAAAGACCTCAAATATAAAAAAAAAAATACTTAACAGAAAGAACAGTGGTGAAGGGATATCAGTTCTAAACCTGGCTGGGTTTCTAGTCCTAATTTACATTGGCTCCAAGGGTCTGAGTGGTTTGCAGAGGATAAAGGATGTTCCCTAGATGAATTCTGATTATACATTATATCAGTAATAATGATTTTAAGAGGTTATATTTTGTGTTTTTCTCTAGTTATTATTTTAAACTCATTTATGAATATTAAAACTAAGCAAAAATAATAGAAAGGTGGATTAGTGCAAACCTTAAGAAATAAATAAGAATGACAGAAATGTTTCTAACAAAGTATTTAGTATTGTCATTTAAGTAGATTCTTGTGATTTTCTAAAATAATATATCAGACACTTTTGTATATTACATAGAACATTCAACTCTGTTTAAATTTATAAAGAAAATTAGGAAACTAAAATTATATTAAGGTCTAGACTTGTGCAAATTTAATTATGTGCTTTCATTGACATATTTCTTGGGAAGAATGTGAAAGTATGAGCTCTGCTTTTTCATAATAGTCTGCTAAAGAGGGTTTATTTTTGACCATGGCTTGATTATTATATGGTGAAGGACCTAAGCTATGAGAAATATCCACATTATTGAGTAATTAATGGGAAGAGAAAGCAGAATTTAGTGGCTCATGATTGTTTATTTTTTTCCTTTGAATAACTTTAATCAAAACATAAGGAAAAAGTTTTGAGTTTACATATACTCAGTCCCTCTATACCATTGAACAAGTACATATGTAGAAGGAATTGCAGCATCCTTTTAATTTTATTTTTTTTACTGCATCCTTTTAATTGGCACAAATTCTATCAAAGTATTTTCATTATTTTCTATTTCAACAGTAATATATAATAGATTGATATAAACACAAGATGAATTTGAGAAATGCCAATGAAAATTTCAGGACAAAATCGAAGTTAATGTTTACTATCTTGAAATGCCTACAGACATTTTAAGACTTACTCATGTTCTGTGTATGTAGAAAACAAGGTTTTGTTTTAAAATAATTTTAGAAATCACAAAATTGATCATTTAATTTGATGAATAGTAAACAGATTTCTCATTTTTTAGTGAATTTTGCTCATTATGCTGTCAGCCTTTTCTGAGTGAACTATTTTAATTTTCATCATTTGTTCAAATGATAAACATTCAGTCATATGAAATTATACTTTATTTTTTTTCCTTTTAGTTTGTCATTCTGTTCATGGCAATTAGTTTTCTGCCTAGGCTGTGTACATATGTGTCCCTCTTCCCTCTTAAGACTTATTCCATAATTTATGGGATTTAATTTTATTGTATTTTACAATTATGGCACTCAGCAGGGATTCATTGGAATATTTTTATAGATTAATAAAAGCATTCTTCATCAAGCAACCATCTGCTAGCTTGTCAATTTCATCTTACCTATGCACAATGAAGCACTGCAGGGCTTATAAAATTCTCACAGGAACATAGCCAGTTTTGGCTTGGAACAGTCATAGTTCTTCTATCAATAATAGTGAAATTCAGCAGTAATACTCCCTCCTGCCACCTAAAAGAAATGGGTATAGACAAATGAACAGGTGTCCCACACAACAAAACTTCCCTTCTACCCTACATAGTCAAGAATTGAAGAAATTCCTTCACAAGATTTGAAGTAAATCTTAAAGTAGCACAATTTGAGAATAAACACTGAACACCAATTTAAGGAAGTAAAGAAGTTCATACAAGATCTAAAACAAAGCTCCAACAAAGAATGTGAAGCCATCAAAGTTGACCAATTAGAAGGAAAAGAAATAAAAAACAAAGTAGAAAGTCTTGACAGTAGGTTAGACCATGCAGAAGATCGAATCTCAGGAATTGAAGACAGCCTAGATATTATAGAGAAAGAACATACAACTATCCAAGACAAATCCAAGAAATATGATAGGTCTATTCAACATTTGGAAGACACCATCAGAAGGTCTAATCTGAGGATAATGGGTATAGAGGAGCTCCTAGAGACAGAAGTTAATGGGCTGGGAAATTTGTTTAACAGGATCCTAGCAGAGAACTTCCCAAACATGCAAAAAGATAGGCCTATTCAGATACAAGAAGCTTTTAGAACCCTAAATAGACCAGACCAGAGCTAGACATCCCACATTATAATCCTCAAAGGATCAATTCAGATCAAGGAAAAGATCTTTAAAGCTGTCAAGGAGAAAAGATCAATCACTTATAAAGGGAAACCTATTAGAATTACCTCAGATTTCTCAGCAGAGACAAAGCAAGAAGAGCCTGGAATGATGTATGCCATGCCCTAAAGACAAACAACTGTCAACCAAGAATACTGTACCCACCTAAACCCTCCTTCATAACTGAAGGTCAAATACAAACCTTCCATAGCAAAGAAAAACTGAAACAATGTATCTCCACCAAACCAGCCCTACAAAAGATACTTAAAGATGTCTTACACATAGAACACCAACAAGACCAGAATAAAGGCCAAGAAACCACACCCAAACTGAGAATCCAAGAACCATAGAACAACCCAGTTGTTGCAGCCCCCAAGAAAGTGGGTTACATAACAGGTACTACCAAACACCTCTCAGTCCTAACTCTCAACTTTAACAGACTTAACTTTCCAATTAAGTGACATAAACTGTCTAGTTGGATTAAAAGCAAGACCCTTCTATGAACTGCCTTCAGGAATCACATCTTGCCCATAAAAACAAACAACTTTTGAAAGTGAAAGGCTGGAATAAAATCTACCAAGCAAACGGCCCCCATAAACAGGTGGGAGTTGCAATCCTAATATCAGATAAAATAGAATTCAAATTAAAATTAGTGAGAAGAAATAAAGAAGATCGCTACATACTAATTAGAGGATCTCTTCTTCAGTAGGATATTACAATTCTAAATATCTATTCGCCAAACAATGAAGCACCTAAATTTATCCAAGAAACACTACTTTCCTTCAAATCTCACATAGACCCAAAGACATTAATTGTTGGGGACTTTAAAATACCATTATCCCCAGTAGATAGATCAACTCGGCAAAAACTCAACAGATCTAAGCAACTGCCTAGATCAACTAGATTTAATGGACATCTACCGAATATTTCACCCAGTAGCATCAGAATACACGTTTTTTTTCAGCAGCACATGGAACATTTTTCAAAATAGACCACATTTTCGGTCACAAAGCAAACTTGTCCAAATTCAGAAACATTGAAGTTATGCCTGCATTATCTCAGACCACAAGGGAATAAAATTAGAACTCAACACCAAAAGCCACCAAAGAAAGTCCTGTAACACATGGAGGCTGAACAACACACTATTGCATCATCAGTGGGTCATGGAAGAGATTAGAAAGGAAATTCAAATTTTCATGATATTCAACAAAAATGAACACACAAATTACCAGCTTCTTTGGGACACAGCAAAGGCAATACTCAGAGGCAAGTTTATAGCTCTGAGTTTCTATATCAACAAATTGGAGAGATCTGAAACCAACAATTTAATGAGACATCTGAACCACCTTGAAAAAGAGCAGCAAGTTAAACCCCAATCCAGTAGATGGAAAACTCTTGAAACTTCTTTAGTTGTATTATATAATGTTGATTGTTCTTTTTGTTACCCTCAATATGTGTACTATGTCAACTTTTCATTTATACTAAGGTTTCTGTGTCAGAAGGCTTATATGATTATCAACTATGTCATAACTTCAATATGTGTGACTATAAACAAGTGTATTTTATATGGTTTACCAGTTGCTATCCCTCAGCTCTTGAGTGCAAGGCTATTGCTCTACCACTTGAGCCACAACGCCACTTCTGGTTTTCTGGTGGTTAATTGGAGATGAGTCTCTTGGATTTTCCTGCCTGGGCTGGCTTTGAACCACGATTCTCAGATCTAAGCATCCTAAGTAGCTAGGGTTACAGGTGTGAGCCACCAGCACCCAGCCAAATCAGAATTATTAATGAATGGATGCCTTGTTGTCAGAACAAACAGCAAATTAGGGAAATAATTTTGGTGAAATAAAAATGTATTTCCTTTCATATTAAATGATTTTCATGTTGCTTTATTTTAGTTTCATACTTTTTGTCGGAAACATCATTCAGTTTAGTCAGAAAAGAAACAATTTGTAAAAAAATATAAATGATGGTAATTTCATAGGCTTAAAGTAGCTTTTAGCTTACTCATACAAATATTTTGTTTATAATTGGTTAGGGAAGTGTGGTGATAAACAAACAATACATTTACTAATACAGATGTCATGAAGTTTTGAGTTTAGAATTAAAACCAGGTTTGCCTTCTATTCATAACTACAATTAACAACTGAGCTATAATATTGCTGTGATTCAATTTTCCTCATCACATCATATGACAAATACTCACTTTTGGAGTATTGAAAATTAGATGATGCATCTGAAATGATTTAAGGTAAGATATTTCCCTCCACTAATACTTGGAAAGTAGAGTAACATGCATTGAATGCTTCCAACATATTCAATTAGATAATTTAATTCATCTAATTTGTTAATATTTTAATAGATTTTTAATTTCTCTATAGTTAAGACTTTCTTCTGGAATATATGTAATCCTTGATAGTACTTATAAAATAATTATGTTTAATTTCTCTAGTGTAAGCCAGGTTACGTTTTTATACTCATTGATTTAATGAGGAAACTGGCATTTGAATTTTTTAATTTTTTTAATGTACTCTAGTCTTAATGGGGGCCAAATCTGAAGAAATAGACATTTGTATGACTTTGGATATATATGTGTATATATGCATATATATACACACATACATATACATACATAGATATATGACTAAATACAGGGTGAAAAGAAAGAAAAGAAAAACAGAACAATACCAAACTTTTGCATTGTTGAAGTAAACAACTAGTTTAAGAACAGAAAACATTTATCAACCACAATGTTTTCCCTACATTTCTTACATCTAGTCCAAGGACAGGCTAGTTCTTGAAATTTGGCTTTCATATGAAATTATAATAATCTATACTTGTATTACTCCTATCTCTAAAATGATGACACAAATGAATTTAACCAAGAAAAGGCATGTCTACTATTAAAAGTCTTTATATATTCCAACTGTTTTGTCTTCATTTTTAATTGAGTGCTTTTTTGGTAGTTATTCATATGACTTTTCATTCTGTCCCTTCTATTTATATTTAACTGATACTTGTCTCTCATATAAAGAAAGAACATGTATCAGGAATTAACATCTAAAATATACTTACAGCTCAAAAAACTAAACACCACAAAACAAACCTCTCAAAGAAACAACAAACCAATTAATTATTGGACTAAAATATTAAAGAATTCTCAAAAGAAGAATTTAGAATGGCCAACAGATACATGAAGAAATATTCAACATAAAAATGACATAAAAAATGACAATTCCTTCAGTGGATTAAGAAAATGTGTATATCTATCTATACAATGGAATTCTACTCATCCCTCAGAAATTATAATATTGAACCATTCTTAAGGAAATGGAAAGATTTGGGAAAAAATATTAAGACCCAAAGAAACATAGGTAGCATGTTTTCTCTAATTTGTGTAACTAGAAGGTGCCTACAAGTAGGCACTAGATAATAAAATTTAAAAAAAAATACACTGGGTCATGATAAATTATACAGATCTCTAGGCATTCACACACAGTGAGACCAAAGGAGGATATTCTAGGAGAAGATCATAAAGGCACAATAGCTATATGCATAAGATCATATAAAATTATATTTATTAGCTGGGATCTGGTGGCTCATGCCTGTAGTCCTAGCTACTCAACAGGTTGCGATCTCAGGAGTGCATCTCAAAGCAGGGACAGGAAAGTCCATGAGGCTCTTATCTTCAGTTAATCACCTGAAAATGGAAGTAGTACAGTGGTAGAGAGCAAAAGAGCTCAGCCACAGTGCCCAGATCCTGAGTTCAAGCCCCACGACCAGTAATAAGAACTCCAGAAATGAAAGCAAGAGAATTCTTTTATTTTTTCTTTGTGTTCTGTTTTCTTTTCTTTTCCTTTTGGCTTGCTTAGCTGTCTTTGAGAATGTAAGGGGGGAGCACATAAATGGAGGGACAAAGTGTAAAAATACAGCAGTGCTGTGGTAAATGAACTATACAACTTGTGGTTAGGGACTAGAGCAAAAAATAGGTAGAAATCAGGTGAAGGGATGACATGTTCAAAAAGAACTATACTCTATATGACTTATATAAATAAAGCCCTTCTTTGTGTCACCTTTACAATAACAATATTCTTAAATATGTCAATATATTCCATATTTGTGGCTTTTTTGCATAACTTACCAATGAAGTGGCCTGAAGAACTTAGATTGAAAAAAAGAAAAGGTAATATGACTCTCAATCCATTTTACATTCCAGAAATCATTTCTATTATTCTCTTTTTCATATAGTGATTATATAGAATCCACAGTGCTTTATAAGATGTCTCTCTCTTCTTCTTCCTGACAGTTAGAAGAAACCGAGAAAAAAAATTTCAATAATCTTCAGACAACTCATATGTATTTTAAGTTCCTGTCTAAAATGACAGTGCTAGCCTCTCAAGTAACAATCTTTTAGTTGTTACACTAAAGGTGAAAAAGAATACATTTTTTTTGTCTTTGTCTCCTTTTCTCCTTTGTCTCCCTATCTTCTCTTTTGTCCTTTGTGGGGATTGAACGCTGGGCTTGGGCGCTGTCCTTCAGCTTTTCAGCTTAAGGAAAGTGCTCTACCACTAGAGCCACAGCTCCACTTCCAGCTTTCTAGTGGTTTTTTTGGAGATAAAAACCTCGATGTCAAAGCAGACACCTTGAAAACATTACACGGATGAATAGGAGAAACTCTGGGGCTCCTTGGCACAGGCCAAAATTTTCTTAATAAAGACCCAGAAACACAACAAACCAAAGTAAGTTTGGACAAATGGGATTGCATGAAATTACAGAACTTCTGCATGGCAAAGGACATAGCTAGCAAGATTAATAGAAAACCAACTAATTGGGAGAAGATCTTCACTAGTCATACATCAGACAAGGGTCTCATATCTAATATATACCTGGAACTCAAAAAACTAAATCCCCAACAAAAGATCCTCAAAGAAACAACTGGCCCATAAATAAATGAGCTAAAGACTTAAAGAGAAAGTTCTCTGAAGAGGAAATAAGAACAGTCAAAATACACATGAAGAAATGTTCAACATCTCTAGCCATAAAAGAAATGCAAATCAAAACATTGAGATTCCACCTCACCCCAGTTAGAATGGCTATAATCAAAAACTCTATTAACAACAGATGCAGGAGGGGATGTGGACAGAAGGGAACCCTATTGCATTGTTGGTGGGAGTGTAAACATGTTCAACCACTTTGGAAGTGTGGAGGTTCCTCAAAGACTACACATACAGCTCTG
Organism: Dipodomys spectabilis; assembly: GCF_019054845.1. NCBI lineage: Eukaryota > Metazoa > Chordata > Mammalia > Rodentia > Heteromyidae > Dipodomys > Dipodomys spectabilis. The sequence continues at coordinate 4,014,022 of NW_024870752.1, forward strand.
TTAGAACCCAGCAATCCCACTTTTGGGCATTTATACAAACAATCACAAACAAAGCTATACTAAAGCTACCAACACAACTATGTTTATTGCAGCATTCTTTACAATAGTTAAGATATGGAACCAACCCAGATGCCCCTCAGTAGATGAATGGATCAAGAAAATGTGGTGTACATATACAATGGAATTCTATGCCTCTATCAGAAAGAATGACATCACCTCATTTGTTAGGTATGGAAAGACGGGAAAAATTATATTAAGTGAAGTAAGCCAGGCCCAAAAACATAGGTCTCATAGATTCCCTTATTTGAAATAACTGGTATAATTTGAGGACAAGTAGAAAAGATCAAAAGCTATGTACATATGACCATATAACCCCCCACTGTATAAACTCTGTTGTCCCTGTATTTGATGTCAGTGCTCTGCATCTTGCATACACGTTTTTCTAATTTGTGTAGGAGAATGGAAATAAAAAATGCTGAAACAAAGATACAGGTTGACACATTGTAACAATGAGATGTAAAAAACTATGTAGAAAACTAACTTTACAACTTGAGGGGGGAGGAGAGAGGTTGCATGGTGGGAAGAGAAGAGATGGTAGGAAACAAACAAAGGAGGAGGTAATAATGTTCGCTAGGAAATGTACTCAGTACCTTTCTCATGTAACTGTAACCCCTCTGTCCACTATTTTTACAATAAAAAACATTAAGAAAAAAGAAAGTCTCATGGACTTTCCTGCCCAGACTGGCTTTGAACTGCAATCCTCAGCTCTCAGCTTCCTGAGTAGCGAGGATTACAGGGGTGAACCATTGGCACCTGGCTCTATCATCTCTTAAGCAGCAACATGCTCTTAGTAGAACGCATTGTCCTAATATCTAGTTTAGAAGAAGAACAGTTGAAAAACAAAAATAAAAGGAGGGTATCAATGGTTCTTCAATTGGTTTCAAAACACACAAGAAACAACAACAACAACAACAACGAGAGGATTTTGGGGGGACTTAAGATTAATGGCCCAAAATACCAGAATTCAGCTATTTTAAAAAAAAAAAATGACAGATAGGTTGTTTTTTCGTTTTCTTTTTCCTTCCTTCCTTCCTTCTTTCCTTCCTTCCTCCTATCTTCCTTTTCTATAGCAGTGAGTGCATTTTCCTGGGGAGCAATTTTCTCCCACTTTCCCTCCCCCAACTCCTCGACATCCCTCCCCTCACCCCAAGTTATAAAGTTCATTTCCAACATAATGTCTTCAGAGTATTGCTGTGGCATTGGTTCACCTTTTGTCCTTTGTTTTTGTGATGATACCGGTACTTTGTGTCAGAGCCTCATGCTTCTGTTGTACCACCAGTCCATGTGCTCAGCATTTTCCTTTAGTTGTATTATAAAGTCTAACAATTTTACCTTGAGCCTTCATCACATTGTGATCTTACTACTTGTTTTTCCTTTGTAACTATAATTATTACTGATGTTTGTTTTCCTTTAGTGTCCTAGTAATATGAAATTTAAAATAGAATCCTATTTCATTTCTTTCTGATGTTTAGCTGTATTAACTGCAGAAAGGGAATAGAAGGCAGAAGGAATAGAGTATTTGTACATTTCTTATCGAGTCATATATATCTCATAAATTCTTTATCTTTTGACCATCTATCTTGGTGTCCAACATTATGTGTGAGTGTGTGTGTGTGTGTGTGTCTGTGTCTGTGTGTCGGCCAGTCTGTGTGTCTGTCTACCTGTCTATTACCTGTGTGTTTGTCTGTACACGGAATTGAACCCAGATCCTAGGTACTGTGTCTTAGTTTTGGCACTCAAGGGTGGTGCTCTGTCACTTGAACTTCAGTTCTACTTCTAGCTTTTGGCTGAATCCCATGGTCTTTCCTACCCAGGCTAGATTCAAATCGCAATTACAGCTCAGTCTCCTGAGTAGCTAGGATTGCAGACATGAGTCCCCGTTTTCTAGTATCTTCAGAGTTTTTTTTTTTCTTTTTTTGTTTTATTTTGTGTTAACTTGCAACTATAAATTGTTTTTTATTAGCTGCTGAAATGTTGGTATTGCTTGGGCGCTGTCTTTTATTACTTATTTGATAGAATTTTTGTCTTTTTTACAATTCCATGGTTGTTTTAATATCACCTCTCTTATCAAAAGACAGTTGTATATCTTGAATTTCTCTTGAGTACTTATGCCATTTATTCCAACATCAACATTGTATCAGAGTATAATAATAACCATACTGGACCAACAGGCCAGAATAAAAGTAAACAATAACACAATATTTAATCAAATATGTAAAACCTCCTTTTGTTCCCTATTTATTGAATATAACTTAAAATTAAATTTAAAGATGGAAAACTCATGATAATATTTTGAATTTAATATATAGTTAAAGCAATTTTCCAGTAACTGGGAAGTACATGAACTGCCTCCCCATAAGATAAACCATAAAGCAAATTCATATAGCAATTGAAGAAAGTTATTTCAAAGCATGACATGCATGAATCATTTTCATGCAATGAGACTTGGAACATAGCCTGTAGTTAAAGGCACACTTGAATTTATTTTTGAAATCATAAATTACATTTACATTGATATATAGCTTCTTAAACCATTCAGTAGTGATCTAATCAGAATAAATGTAGGTCTTTTTCTGGGAACTAATATTCATTGAGCACATTACAAAATTTCTTAGATTAAAATGAAGTGATACCGACACTTCTACTTCTTAATATATACATAAATTAGGTGAGCCATTTAAATTGTTAATATAATTATTAGTATAATAAATTGTTCATTTTAACCCATCTGTAAGCTAAGCATTACCCAGTACAGCAATAATAACTATGATAGAATGACAGATAAAAAATGATTTTGACCTCTAACAATAAGGAGGAGATAAACACACATAAGTGACTAAAATATAACAGGCCATGTGATAAATAGTGCAAGAGACTCCAGTACAAAAATGCTTTTTTTTTCCCTAAAACACAGAGCAACAAGGAAGGAAAATTTATTTCATCCTGACACGAGACCCAAATTGTGCCCAATAATAAAAGAAACTGCAGCGTCTGACTCTAGAAATGCAACGCAGGGAATATCCAAGAACAAGGAGTAGTTAACATTCTGCTGAATATAAGCAATAGAAAGTTGAGCTACCCTAACTTTAAAAAAGAATTTGTGGTAATATCAAGAATCATCTCTTATAATTCAACAATATAAATCCAACTATATAAAAGTGGAATCTGATATTCATATGTCAACAAGTCTTTCATACTTTGTGATCTCTGAATATAGTTGATAATATTCATCAAGTTTATTACCTTTTCAAAATTATCTAATTCCTATCTCACTAAGACCAATCTATAGACTGATCATTTGCTTTGTTTCTTCCCTCATAAACACATGCATTTTTATTGTTATTATGAAGAAATGTACAGAGAGATTACTTTTTCATAAATCAGGTAATGAGGACTTTTTTTTTTTTGGACTATGCCACCCTTCCTTCACTCTCTCTCAGTTTTTCACTCCAATCCCTATTGTAACATTTGAGTTACTATGAGAAATCCAGTTCTATGATTCACTATTGAATAAAAGGGATCAATTGTGAAAATCTAGCCAATACAGTTGAATTGAAAGAGTTTGTTTGTCTGATGTCTTCAGTAGTATAATAACAACTATCATAATGGGGGATAATAAAAGCACTGAGAAGATTTTGAATGCACCTGGGAATCCTCTCTATGTCTACTCAAAAATATATAATTCAAATGATTAATTCTCAATAGTTAGCTTCAAGGTTTTTTTTTGTTTTTATCAAATGATTAGCCAGTAGTCTGTTCTTATCATTTCAGTTCATTAATCTTTGACTATTTATAACATAATTTTCACTAGATTATAAAGATGAGCTTAATCCCTGGGTTAGTTCCCCCAGGAAGTATTTATTAAAAGATGACTACCCCGCCTTTGACTGAAAAAAAATAGGACATAGCAATAATATTGGAGCAAAAAATGTACATAGATTAATGAACCTCTATGGAAGCACTTTTTTTTCAGATCTTGTTAAATTTTATAAAATAAATAAACGGGATTAAAATAAAGAGTTAAAACGAGGTTAGTATCTAAAGGATGAGAAAGCTCTCTGGAATATTCAGGGGTGAATGCTCCAATAAACAGAAGGAATGACTAAGGACAAAAGAATTGACTTTTTGGTTGGCTTTAAGATTTGGAAGTAAGAATTTGAATTGTTCTCCAAATATTTTATTTTGCAAGTGATCTTAAACGAAGCCTTTAGTTGGAGGGAAGAAACATTGTGATTGGGTATGGAGAAACACAAAAGCCAAAGGAATAAAATAGTCTCAAGTTTAGGAAATTGTTTTACTAGAGAGATATATTAGATTTCTAGGCAGTATCAAGTTCCTTTTTGAGGGTTATGGTCATGAATTTTAAGGGAAACAAGTAGGAAAGAAAATGAAACTCTGTCTTGGGTTTGATGCTGCTCTGTAAGTGACTTTCAGTATTTTATTTATTTATTTATTTACTTAATGTAGCCATAGCTCCATGTGAGAGCCTATACAAGGTGGTGAGTTATCTTGAAATCAATGGGAAAAATCAATGGTTTGTAATAACCATATACAATATCTAATTATAAATGGCATTTACCAATTTTTATATTTGTTTATATTTCTTGATTAAAGGATGTAGTCAGAAGACATGAAACATCAATTTTATAGTTAAAATTCTGCTACACAAATTTGGAATAGAAAGTTGAATTTAAGTATGGAAATGGGAGTAGCAATTCTGTTATATGAGAACTCTAGAGAAGATTATAATGTTCTTGGCATAATTATTGTGTTGTTATATACTTTTCCTCCTCAGAAAGTAAGAGGATAGTAAATATGTACATTCCTCTGACACTATATGTAAGATGATATTTTTAGAGTGGCCTAGCCTTTTATAAATTAATTTATTAATGCATTAATTTAGTTTTTGACTTCAGTGCATGCTCTCTTGCTTGAACTATACGAGTGTTTACTTGGTTAAAGGCAAAGACCAACTTTCCCTGCAATGGCCTATGATTCCAAACCAGAAATGGATAAAAGAAAACTATGTGAAATATAAGGTAAAATTGAAGTAGTAGCTATTATTTTTTGAAAGCTGTTAAGTTCAAAATTGGTGACAGACACAGAGCACAATCCCAATTACTCTCTGTCCTGTCCCACATATAACCTGTCCAAGCTTCTGGCCCTACCTATGAGTTGTGATTTTGAATGATCTGATACACTTGACTAGGAATATAAACATATGAACTGGATCAGTACTTCTACTGATGAAGTCTCCATTCAAGGTCTTTCCTGAACAAATTGATGTTTTTATTTTCTTGATTATCTCTTTAAATTGCACCTTTTTTTTTTCTAGTCCACCTTCTAGGAAGACTCATAAGTAGCTCTGATTCTAGTTTTCTGATTTTGCTTCCAAATTAAATTTATCAGCAAGTCTCACATATGGACTAAAACTCTTTATAAATATCTTAACAATAAACTGTTGATCATAGTTTTTTTTTCTTATGAGCATAATATACTATTTCTGATTATAGGTTTTGTCTTTGCATTTTAGAGTAAAACTTCATGGTTGAACTTGGGTAAAGATGCAAGCCTTCAGAACATTTATGCAAAAGCTAGTGGGTTTTGGACTTGAGATGAATCAGCTCCAGGAGAAAACCAAATATGTTTTATCTTCAGGATTCTGGTATTAGACAATTATAATTCCATAATTACCATTACCAGTCAATCCAGTTTAAATACTTATAACATCTTTCACAGGCTATACACAATTAGCAAGGCAAATAAATGGCCTCAGTCAGCCAAGGATAAGCACATTAGAAGCACCAGTGTCTGTCATGTCCTGTTACATGGATTTTTCTAGTTCAGACAACCCATAAGCTAGATGTTATTTATCTTAACAAACCATTATCAGTTCCTGGGACACAGATTGGGTTGGACTAGAGTTAGTCAATTTACATTTTCAGTGAACAGATAAAAATAAGATAAGCAACTAGTACTTTTCACATGGTATCTCTTGGAACTGGTTAGTAAAGTCCATAAATAAATAAAACCCAAAGGTTTAAAAAAATACAAAATTGCAAGAAACACAATTCTTGAACGAAAGTATAGTAAGAGTTTTAGAGGTAAATGTAGTGGTAAGTAATAAATAATTTAGGATTTCTTATCACCCAAGATAAATATGGAAAATATTTCCTTTGCTTCTGAGTTGGTAAAAATATTTTGCCCTAATAAGTAAAGTAGAAAAACTTCAGAAAGATAACAGTTATATGCTGCTTGGGCACTCAAAATGAATGAAATTGCTGATACAGTGTAATTATTTTACAAGTTTGCACACAAGTTTTAGAATATTTTATGCTGGTGTAAGATTTGGAAATTTATAAAGACATTTATATCTTACAGTTGTGGAAGCTTAGAAGTCCAAAGATGAGAAGATTCATTTAGCCAGGGTCTTCCCACTACATCATCAAAATAACATAATCAGGAGAGATAGCCAAATTTGCTTTTTAACAAATCGGATTTCACAACAACCTGATGCTCAGTATGAATATATTGATCTACTAATGAGGGCAGAGCGAACATAAGCTATTCACTTTTTACATTTTACATCAGTCATCATTTCTTTAGGAAATGAGTTTCTAGCATACAAATAAACTTTGAGCATACAAATAAACTTTGAGGACACATTCAAATCATAGCTCACCATTCATGTAATCTATAATTTGATAACCAAGGTGGATAAACTAGATGATTATTGCACATCTAAGCTTATTTAATATATGGGGAATATTTTAAAATTTAACCAACAATATGCTTGAAATAGAGTTATGTCTGATGGATAATCAGGTAGACGACAATGAAATAGAATAAAGATACAAAAGTTGTAGGGTCTTCCTCCGACCCAGGAAAGACAGACGGGGTCCAAGGAAAGGTAAGGGCAGCTGCTTACCCATTCCCCAGACTCCCTCAGCCTGGGAGTGCAGCTGCTTACCCATTCCTAGCCTCCCTCAGCCTGGGAGACAATCAGACACAGCAGGGAGTCAAGTCAAGCAGGAAAACTCCTTTATTAACACAGAGCAAGCCCTTTTTAAAGCAAAAAAGCCTAGTGGCATGGCAGGGTAGGAAGAGGAACCAATCACTGTCAAGGTCACACCCTATCATGCACCTAAGCTTCCATAGCTGGTTATGTACTGAAAGTAAAGCAAATTGTACTCTGCCCATTCAACTCCCTCTCAGCGCCATCTTTGCTGCCCATGTGCTCTACAAAAAGTGAATTGCAGAAGAAAGAATTAAAAATCAGAAAATGCAGAACCACAGTAAGTGGAAACTAGACTTAGGGTTGATGTTAGTCATAGAAAGGACTCTATAGGATGTGTTGTTGTTGTTTTTCTGGTACAAGGAGATGAACATGATCTGTTTATATCATTCTTATTTTCTTTATATCTGCAATTCATTGACACACTACGAGTCAGAAGACATTACAGATTTATTCTTTTCCTCCCTGGGCATTACTAGAGTTTGACTTTGAACCTTCTCTTTCTTTTGTTTCCTCCTTATTTTTAGTTCTGTTAGAAAGGGTCTTGTTGGCCTCCATCTCATATCTACCTGCCTCAACTTCCTGATCTCTGAGATTTCCACTGTGTGTCGTTACCCAGCACTCCACCTTCCTTCTCAAAGATGTTTTTGTTTACTTCAGCATCATGAACTTTGGTTCCAGAAGGAATGCTTATTTAGGAGAACTTGTAAACTAAAGCCCTACTATGTGAGCAAGCAGTTCACTAGACAAGGCAAATGAAAATAACAAAACATAAATAGATTAAGCTTTTTAGAAATTCAAATAAAAAGATCAGTTAAGATTATCATTTTAAGAAGGCCTGGAGATGTAGAGTATGACTTGGAATGAAAATAGTATTATCAGAAAAAAAGAAAAGGAGTAAGTCAGCAATGAATATGGTATTTATAAACACAGTTTGAGGGAAATTTTAAGGAAAACAAAATATTTTCTCACAAAATGGCAGTTTTAAAGCTCAAAAAAACACCAATTCTATGAAAAAAACTAATTTAAATATTTAAACAAATGACATTCATTCTTGTTTCCTTCAAAATAGCTTCTGATGTCATTGAAGCACAGAGAAGCACTTTAAAAAAAAAAAAAGAAAGAAAAGAAATTAGGAGCTGGGGGCTGGTGGCTCATGCCTGTAATCCTAGCTATTCAAGAGGTTGAGATATGATGATCATGGTTCAAAGCCAGCTCAGGCAGGAAAGTCTGTGAAAGTCTTATCTCCAAAAAACCACCAGAAAACAAGAAGTCGTGCTGTAACTTAAGTGGTAGAGCGCCCACCTTGAGCTGAAGAGCTGTTGGATAGCACTTTGGTCCAGAGTTCAAGCCCCATGACCAACAACAAAAAAAAAAAAAAAGAGGAAGAAGAAAGAAATTGGGGAGTAGTGAAATAGTGAATTTACAAACAAAGTTTTCTGCTTCTCCACTTTTATGATGATTTATGATCATGTTCTTACAGTGTCTACACAGAGCATTAAAATACTGAAGAGTTCCAAGGACACAGAGTAATATCACTGAGAGTGATATTAGAAATATCTTGAGGAAAATATTTGGACTATTTTGTGATTTTATTAACTCTTTCAAAGTTTCTGTTTCACGTTTTCTTAGCGTTTCTGGAATTTATTTATACACATGAATTAGGGTAAACTATGTAGGCTAAGTTCATCCACACACACACACACACACACACACCACACACACACTTGCAAATACACACACACAAAAGAGGAAAATGTTGAGTATACCATATGTGAGTTATTTTTACATTAGCTTTTAAACTATAAATGCTTTTCCCCATGACTAGCTGACAAGGTTACAGAGTTTCCCTAATAACTGATGAAATTAATTGTGTGAATCCTTATCTATGAGTCTACTTGTCTCTCATCAGACATTGAGCCTGCTTCTAAAAGTAAGACACTGTACTAATTGTTGAGTTCTTACTGTAGGATGGGAAAATTCAGTTAAATTCCTTACTACAGTGCCCTGCCTCTGATACTCGGGAGATATGAGACTCTGTGCATGTCTTTTGTTTGTTTGTTTGTTTTGTTTTTTTAATTCTGGGTTTTTAACTCAGAGCCTAGGCACTGTCTCTGAGATTTTGTGCTCAAGGTTAACATTCTGTAATTTAGCTACAGCTCCACTTTCAGCTTTTTGATGATTAACTGAAGATAAGAATCTCATGGACAGTTACTGTCCAGTCTGGCTTTGAACTGCAATATTCAGACCTTAACTTCCTGAGTAACTGGAATTACAGGTGTGATCCACTCATTCCCAAATATGTAAGATTCTTAAAAATTTCTAGGTCTCATTTTCTTCATTTAACAAAGAAAAACCTATCTCAAGCAATTGTCTAAAAATAAATAGTTGCATGCAAAACATGAAATATTTACTTTTATTAATGTTAGAAAAATTATAATGCAGTATGCTTAATTGACTACTTATAGATATTAAGCTCTATGAAACTTTGAAATAGGGCATTTAGAGTAAGGCTTCCTATGACAGCAATGTGAAGCTGATCACTGGACAAGAATAGAAATTAGCCTGATTGATAGCGCAAGAGAAAAACTAGAGTAGAAAAAACAGCATTTGTTTTAAAAGTGAAATTCAAGAGCATATCACATCAAAATTGCTCGTCATTGTTGCATAGCTGGAACTGAAATCTCCAGGGTAAGCTTGTTGTAAATGCTGGAAAATGTTTGTCACAGTCAGATCATAAAGGTCTATGCCAGGTTCTAGTTTGACAATAGTTTTTATGATCATACCTATAAATATACAATTCCACTTAGTTTTACTGAAAGGAAAAAAAGAACACATATTGATGAAAATGAGTCTTGAGGAAAATAAATCAAGACTATGATTTAGGGTGTTATTACAAGATATGATGTTAGAGTTAGGTAGAAAAATAATTTGAAGAAAAGTGTATAAGAAATGATTAGAGCTAGAACTACAGGGAAGAGTGGTTAAGGTAACATTGACTTCTCAAGGTAAATCAAAGGAGCCTCTCTCCTACCCCCACTTCAAGTGAAGTTAAGAAAGTGATAAGGAAATACAGTTGAGTGCCACCAGGGCAAGCGTATAAAATAAAATAAAGACAAGAGCTAGCATAGTAGTGTGTCTCAGGAAACAATTCATTATCTCTAGGCTAAGTAACATTTTAGTTGTTTGGTCGTTTGCTTGCTTATTAGAGATAAAGTCTACTAGATAGACAAGCTATCCTCAAATTTTCCATGTTGGCATTCATTCTATTACTCACACATGGACCATATACTTTGAAGGTAACACTATATTGGCAACTTATGTCTCAACATTCAAATTCTTTAACATGTATACAATCTGTGATTGTACATGATCTATGTTCTAATGCATTTCCTCAGACTGTGTTTCCAGAGATGTCTTCAGAGAAAAGGAAAGTACATGCTTATATATGTTAAGTAGACAGTCTGGAAGGTAATGAAATTTGATTTGTTCTTAAAGATGAAGAGACAAGCCACTAATAGAAGCTGTAGAAGCTGTAACACAAGGAAGGGTTTGATAAAAGTATCTGGGAATAATCTGAGCTAATCCAGAAATGCATTTATCAGAATAATAAATGTATATCCAGTGTCTTGGTTTTTTAGGAAATGTTTTCTTGGGTGGGAGATGTAAAGGATGTAAATTTTACTGAATCAGCAGTTAGGAATTTCAGGTGCTAGCTGTCAGAGGACAAGAGGAACTGGGGATATATGTGTATATATATATATATATATATATATATATATATATATATATATAAAACACCATCAGGCCATGAGTCAAGAATTTGGCTTAGGAAAGGGAATAATGCCAAGGTGTCGCTGAGAGGCTGCAATAAAGTAGGTCAGTTCCAAGATGAAAAATCTCAAGGGGAAAAAGATCACAATGTTTAAAAAGAGTAAGTTGGAATGGAGTGAGGGTACAGAGACAGAATATTTGAGAATACATTTTCAGAAATGGGTCAGTCTGAGGAGATGTTCCAATCCATTAAAAAATTCAGGCTGAATAGTGTATGATATCAGGGGCAATGAGGTTATTATTGAAGCTAACATTATATGTGGGTGAATCAACTCTGAGTTTTCATGTTTTAATCTAATTTAATCTGAGATATTAAATGGTGTATGTTATCTACTCTTGCAAAATATTCCTTGGTGTACAAGATAGGTTAGTGAAAGAGAAAGCAAATTTCAGTATTGGAACCCATTAAAAACTATTAAAGAATATCTGAAGTTAACATACATATTTATCGTAAGTCACTAATATCTTCTTTATTCACAATGTCTTTCATTTTAAAATTATGATTACAAATATGTCATGCAAATCAAGTTATCATAAAATTTATGAAACATATTCTGCAAATGTTTATGTTTTGGGTAATTTATCATCAATAATTAATCATGGCTATCAACACTATTATTGTAAGTTGAATTAGCCATAAAAATGATTACAGCTGAGACTAATCTGCTATTATGCCTTATCTCTTCTTCACTGAAGAATTCTGAATTCACTAAAATTTGTGAAGAGATTACCAAAGGGAAAATAGTTTAATTGCTTCCTCTGAGAATCTGTCTGCAAAACTAATGGATGCTTATTTTGTTCTTATAGAACATTAAAATGAATTTACATAAAATTTTAATTCATTGTGTTTCCTCTGGTGTTTAATTATCACAATTTGCAACAGTGTAGGTTTCTATTGGATAATATCAAATTAAGATGTGTCTACTGCTGACCCATCAGTTAAAGAAATGTCCAAAAGATTCAGCAAACATTGTAAAAGAGTTAAAAATATTCTACACTTCTATTTCTCCCACTTTACCATCATCAATACAAATCTTTGATTTTCAATAACTATATTGATGACAAATGGTTGCTTACCTATGGTGACATGTTAGCAATTAAAAACAGAATTGCTACAGGAATACATATGCAACAAAGAACAATAATGATGTTTATATTAAGAAAATCAAAATTCCCAGAAATCCTCAGTAGATATTCATTAGCACTAAGCCATGAAGGGTGATGGGAAATGAAGTTTAACAACTAGACCCATGGTTACTCTTGTCAGAACGGGGATATGGAAGAGAGTAAATACTGAGTAGGCAGCAGCCATAATAAATATGGCTGTTTTAAGTTTCTGATGTTAGTAAAAATTAAATAAATAGACATCAAATATCCTATAGAATCACTGAAGTAGACAGCTACAATATCAAGGAATATACAATCATGAATTAATAATAGCTATTTACATGTAACCTTACTATTTAAAATGACTCATTATTCAAATAAAATGTTTGCTAATTTCATAAAACAAAAATGCAGGTTCATATGCTTACAAACATGAAGCTTCCAAATTTAAGGCTGAGAATTTCTGCAAACCCCATTACCTTACGTTGTTGGTTCTTTAATTTTTATTTTAGAAAATCCTGTAAGCTCTTTTGGTGGTAACAAGTACAAAATAAATGTTCGTGTTGTCTCTAAAATGTTTCAGGACTATTCATGGTACTGGCAATTGAAGCAGTTGCTGTGTATTGACCTAAGCAAATGTTTGTAAGTCAACAATTGTCAGGTTCTTTTAGTAAATATTGGCATTTTCTGATTACTAGAGACAGATGGCAGATGTATGAAACACTTTTCTAGCCTTGCCACCATGAGCATATTATAGTGAAAATAGAATGTACAGCCTTTAATTTTCAAACTCTCACAAAAACAACAAACCACATAGTAATGTTATTCATTAACATTATTTGGTTTTGCTATCATTAATTTGAAGAAGATTAAATTATTAATGAATGGAATGATTAGCCAGCTTTGTATTTGGTTCAGGAGTCAAAACCTTTGTTTACACAGGAGGAATGAAGAAAGGAAAAAGAAAAAGTGGAGGAGGAGAAGGGAAAAAGAAGAGGAGGAGAAGAGATGAGGAGGAGGAGGAGAAAGAAGAAGAAGAAGAGGAGGAAGAGGAGGAGGAGGAGGAGGAAGTGTATGGATGGTTGAAAGGGTGAATCTGCTATATACTCTTTTCTAAAACTTATTAGCATAACTCACATATTCTAAATAAGTTTAATGTTTATAATATTAATTATGAACCTTCTTTTACATATTTACTTAACGATATACAATGAGCTCATGCAAGAACTCTGAAGAATGGTCTTCTGAGCACTGGCCTAAACATTATCGTCAATCATTTCAATTGTATATGTTTATTTTGAAACTTACAAATGTAATCTAACTCTGCTTGGAGTACAAGCCAGATAAATTTCAAACACACACTTCTACACATGTACATGTAATATTCTTTGTGTTGACGCATTTTAAGTTTTAGACTTAAGGAAACGTTACATGAAGGCTAAAAGGATATTGTGAGCAATGTAGTGGACAGTTATGAGGGACTGCATGGAAGATACTACTAATGCTTCTGCACTATTAAGCACTAGCCCGAGGCAAAGGCAGACTGAGTGAACTCAAAAAAGCCTGTTGATAAGAACAATAAGCCAACAGCAGAGAAGTGAAATCAGACATTGTCCCAAGTGTAATAGCAACTAGTGGAAACATGTAGCTTCTCAGGCCTTGAGTTTTTAAATTATTCTTGCTGCTCAACATCTAAAATGCCACTAATTAACATTAAATGCTCCCCTTATTCTCTTGTCATGTATCAGTGACTTTATTGGGATATTTGATGATGAAAGATATTTAACTGTAACCATTTATGTTTCTGATGGATTATTATATTTTACAAAAAATGAGAAAATGTTTAAAACTGCATGTTTATCTGCTATTGTTTCACACTTTTGATTGTGCAGTCAGTATGATCACTAAGGTAATCATACCTGAGTATGGATATATTCCCAATTACAGCTCACTGTAGTGACAAATTTAAACTCAATAACCAGTCTTTAAATGTATCACAAATCTTAAAAAATAACAACCAAGATAAAACTTTTGCATGAACATTGCAGTTGTTTTACCATATGTGTCCTCAGTAAAAATATAACTGGTTGCCTAGAAAATCAGTTATAGTATGCCATAAACCAACACCATAAAACTATTTTTACACAGTTATAAGTCTGCTGTGTGATACATTTTAATTTTCACTGACAATAAGAAATTAACATATTTTATAGTGGTTATTTACCCATTACAATTCCAAATGACAATATTTAGCCTAACTAAAATCCATGAAAGTTCTCTCCACATTAACATTAGAGTCAAAATATGAAAAACTAATTCCTGAAAATAGCCTACATATTTTAAAATTCATACTCTTGTCATGTCAGCATTAAATTAATGTAAGTATATGCTTTGAATAATATGCTACATTATTAAGATGTCAAATAATTTTTTAGGCCAGTGTTTTAAAGATCAGAGCTACTCAACTGTCAAATCTGCCTTACTAACAGGTGGCAGTCTCTCTCTTGGATGCCATTGTTAAATCATTGAATTCTCATAACTCTGAAGCCTGGTTAGTTGACTATTTGAAGCTCTCTAAATAGCTCCGTGATTGAAAGTGACAGTCAGCAAAGAGGTTCGGGAGTTCTATTTGTGATCATTTATTGAGGAAATTTGGCTTTCTGTTCCTGCAGTGAGGATAGTCTTGGATTTCAAGTAAGCAGAGTAGTGACCATTGGTTCCAGCTGGAACTTTGGTTCCTTCTTCTCCCAGACTATACTGTTATACCTGTAAGTAAAATAGTTCAACAAATTATTTTCAGGAGTATACATATTTTTCTTCTCATAACAAAAAAAAAATCCTTTGTGACAAATCCTAATATGGAGAGAGAGAATTTATTGAGCATTTCTATAACAGGCGTTGATACTACTATGATTGAAATTTGCATTCAGAAGTCAGATAAGCTAACCTCAAATGTAGTGAGGAAATAGGAGGATTTAGTGGCTATGATATTAAGGAGGCTAGGGAATCAATGGATCGAAAATGACTGAAAGAAAGCACCAGAGGCCAGAGGATCTAGTTTAGCCAAAGGCATGGACTTATGTTGATCTCATAAATCAATGTGATCAGGTGGGCAAGATGGAGAATGGGGATTTTGACCAGATATCAAGGTTTGGAAAGTCTGACTCTCCCCTAAGATCCCAATTTTCATAAGAATTCTCTTAAAATTGGACATTTTGGAGCATGCATATATATCTGGCTAGACTGGGTTTAGACAAAGTGACTGAAACTTGCTCTTAATAAAATTCATTGCTGTTTCCCAGTTTTCAAAATCCACCCTTGTTGTTTCAGTTGACATTCTTTGTTTAGGTCTGAGTCCTACTGTTCATCACATGCATTTCAAAGAATTTCCTTAACTTTCAGGGATGTCAAGTTGCTTGATCAAAATAGGACCTGAAATAAGTAAGAACTGAACACTTCAGTTTTGTTTTTTGGTGTTACTGCACACAAATGAAAATTTCTTTTAAGTTAATTTATTTCATACTTTAATGTACACTTGATGAACCTGGTAAGTTTGTTAGAAAGGCAGATATTGAGGAACCACTTTAGCTTACTGAATTTAAATCTACATTTTAAACAGACTCTCAAGTTATAGATAAACAGTTTGGAGCATAAAAGCTACTCCATTCCAGAGTAATTTTTGTCTACAAAATCAAACACAGAACTTTTGCATATGTATCATTTTTTTCAGAGTAGAAACCCAAAACAAAACTGTGCAGTACTATTTTTCTGAGTGTCATTTTCCTACTGAACATTACATATTCTCTAATTCTTTTAAGCTCTAAGCATTGACTATAATATATAAAATGAAAGAGTGCATGTTCATGCTGATATATAATTACATATAATATAAATCCCTTGGAAACATAATTACAACTGTACTTTAAGAAACCATTTACTTGGTTTAAAGAATTAAACAAGAACCTTCATGATTTACTTTTAAACATTAGAGGAGGCAAGAATTATTTTGAACAAGGTTCCAAAAAGATAGGAAAGAAAGAAACAAAATATGTAATTACATCACACTCAATAAATGAACGAAGAGAGGAAAACTACATGGGAGACAATTTATTTTTCTTAAGTCTTTGATTAGGTGCACAGAGGAGTTGTGATTCAATACAGTAGCATATGAATACAGTGAATCTTGATATCACTCTTTCATTATTCTCCATGATTTCTTCAAATCCCAACACTTTCTTCAATTTTATTAAATTTTTAGAATATACATTCGATTCTATAGCTGCATTTCCCCCATTCCTCTCTTCATTGGTCTGTTTCCTTGTCTTGTCCCAACTTTTCACTTTTGAGCTCCCAATTCCTAGTGTTTGTTTTGTTTGACTCTGATTTCAGAAAGGCATCTGGCAGAAGTTGGAATATTGCTAGCACAGAGAAGACACATTTCTCAGGAGATAAATATGTATAATTTATCTTTAAGATATTACACAAAAGATGCACACATTAAAATATCACATTACACCATAGGTGATTAGATTTTTATTTTTTGTGTATACATTGATTAAAATGTAAATTAAAAACTGGAAAATGTACAAAAGAGGAATAATAGGGATGCCCCCTCTTTGAAAAATCACCATAGTTTGTAATTGTAAAAAAAAAAACTGAAGAAAATGTGAAAATTCATACAGTTCTTTAGCATTAATGCCATAAAAATAAACAGGCGTAAGGACAAATACATTGGTGAGATCAAGAGCCTAAGCCATATTCTCCTTTTCATGAACATCATTTATTTATGGAAGAACCCAGAAAACTTCAACAGAGAGCTAGATGTTGCTGAAAAAATAAAATATGAAAGCTAGATAGTGTGTAAGGCTAGGTAAGACACAGCATTATAAACTCACATTGTTATTCAAACAAAATAATTCTAGTGTTGAGAAATTATCTGAGCATCTGCTTTATGAGAAGCTAGTCATGGGTTATCATAAAGATTTTGCTTTGTCTAGCTTGCTTAAGTGATTGTCATGCTTAAAGTGGGGGTGGGAGATGGGATTGGATGGGAAGGGGAAATAAAGGAGGAGGCAACAATGCTTGATAAGAAATGTACTCATTACCTTGCCCATGTAATTGTAACCCCTCTGTACAATAAAAAACTGCAAAACTAATTGTATCCCTTTTCAATTTCAGGTAGAAATACTAAACTGCCTGATTTTAAAAGGCTAAGTTGCTTTTATCTATTCTCTTTCCCTGTATATGAACTATGTAATGTAATCAAGAATAAATAATTATTTCAAGAAGGATTTTAGCAAAGGGCCTCTGCTAAGCTTTGGCCACATGTTATGAGATTGTGGAATTACTGTGAGCAAACTTTTCTTGGAGAGATACTTCTGCCTCAGTGTCTTTTCAGCACTTGACAAACAGCTTGCCCACTTTGCTACTTTCCTCTTATTCTTCTCTGTACTGTGAGAAAATAGGGATGTCACATTGATTCCCTTGCCATGTCCCATTTTGCTACCAATATGTTAATATTCATTGTTGGAATGAGCCAGGTTGTTGGATGAACTGCAGGAGATACTACCTTCCTTCTTTTCTTTTCTGTTTAAAATTTTAATTTTATTGTAAAGATGTTGTACAGAGGGGTTAAAGTTACATAAGTAAGGCGAAGAGTACATTTCTTGTCAAACATTGTTACCCCTTCTCTCCTTTTTCTACAAATTTTCCCTCCCCCTAGATCCTCCCCTGTAAATTGTAACATTAATTTCCAATATAGTGTCTTCCTAGTATTGCAGCCACATTCTTTCATATTTTGTCTTTTGTCTCACCATTTTCTTATTCTCCTTCCATTCCCCAAATTACATAAATGTATATACAAGACACAGGATACCAAAATCAAAAACAGGGATAAACCAAAGGAAAAGAAAGACAAAACAAAACACCACCACCAACAAAACAAAGAAAAAAGAAATAATTTCACACAACAGCAGCAGCAACAACAACAGAGTTCATTTTGATGAACATCAATTGATATGATCATAAGTACATAACTATTGAGCTATTGTGATCCTCTGCTAGGAATATCCTAGACATACACAATCAGTACAAATGAGGGAAACTGCGGAGTCTATGTTTCTTTGGATCTGGCTTACTTCACAATACGATTTTTTCCAAGTCTTTCTATTTCCTTGTGAGGGGGACAATGCCATTCTTTTTTTCTGCTAAGATTGTCTGATAGTTCTGGGCAGGGCAAGAAGAATCATTTAACTGCACTACCATGGACTCTGTTTGTAGCGTGGACATTCATTGTGTAGCATGAGGTAAAGCGTCAAATCTTACTGTTCTAGAGTTACATTTTGTTCCCCAAATACTGATGAATAGTTATGCTTGTTATATAAGATTGTTCTCAAGAACTCTACTAGAAGATGTAGTGGAAAATTAGATGAAGATTAAACTGTGTAGACAGAAATGTAGGTATCCTTTTGTTCCTTGCTCTGTTAAAATGCTTCGTAAACAGATTTAATTAAGCACATTTACATAAAGTGAATGTAATTTGTAATTTAAAAGTTTGAGTTATGTCCATGTGATTGTAGACCCAAGTTCCAGTGTAGGACCTCATCATTAAAAAAAATAGTAGAACAGACATTCATTTCATAGATTTTTTTTTTACCCAAACGTTTAAATAATAGTTTATGAATAGCATATATCCATTGGTTGTTAGCACTGGATATATAAAAATGCTAGATAATAATTAGGAAATTGATATAGAAGTAATTTTGAATCTTTATTCATTAATGAAAAATGATTTGTTCAATTACTTATACAATAACTGGCCAAGGATTCAGAAATGTTGGCAAAAGAACACCAAGATACAGTATAAGATTTTGAGAGCTTAGTTTATTCATAGTTTCCTTTTATCTTTCATATCTGGTCACCAAGCATGACACAAAGTAGGCTACTTCATTTATAGATTTCATTTATTTTTTTTAATTTATCATTTAATTTTATACATGGAAAAATAGTTTTCTCATCTCCTTATTCAGTGTCTTGACAAACGCACAGATATTCATGGTCATAATATGTCGCTGGTGTTTCTAACTAGTCACCTTCTACAGTAAGTTATGTCCAATGACTGAAGAAAATGTAAAAGGGGTGAAGTGGAATAAAAGCAATTGAAAGGAATATAATCAGTAGCTTTGCTTTCTTGGTTGCCAACATATGCTCAATGGCATGATGCAGGAAGTAAATGATGCTAATTACTCTCCCAGAAACCATCATAGAGTCAAATTCATAATTGCTTCTCCTTTCATTCTCTGTCAGGGAGACTGTATGACATGGAATAAAGTGAGGGTGTTTTGTAGCACTTAACTTTGACTATGTATTAATAACTGGAAAGGATGATTTATGACTAAAATAAATCCTAATATGAATAAATGAACTATTTGCTTTAGTTGCATAAGGTTCAGTCTAGTGAAGTCAGGCGAAGTTCAAAATAAAATGTGTGAGTAATGAACAAATCCGTGGAGGGTCATTTACAAAGTCTTTGCAAGATTGTACATCTTAATGACTCTCACTAAAGAATGCTTAAAAGCGGGGGGGGGGGGGGGTTGGTGAAAAGAAGGGAGTTAAGAGTAATAAAGATCCGGTAAAATCAATCAATGTATGCTATATATGTATGTCTAACCAAAATGAAACCCCTTAGTAAAACTGATCTATGCTAAACCAAGTGTTTTTGTTGTTATTGTTAAGATTATAACTCTTAAACCAAAACCACATCATTTTGAGTTACCCTAAACTTATTTTCAAGAAATGTTTATGTTTAAAATCAAAATACCAAGGTTAAGGAGACAAGAAAACAAAAGTAATAGAGAAGATTATTCAGATTCAAATGTAATATATACTTTTGTGAAGTACATGGTAGAGCCACTTGATAGAAGTAATACACTCTACAAAAAATGAAAGTAAAATAGGTTTTGTTGGTGATAGGTAAAAATAGGACAAGGAGCCAATGGGGAGAGTGAAAGAGGGTGTAGGTGATGAAATATTTATTTTGCATGTAAGCAAACAGAAAAGCTAAACTTGTTAAAATATCAAGAAGAAGGAAGGGAAGATAATGGAGATAAATGGTATGCGTTTATGGAAATGGCACAAATCCTACTTGTCCAATACCACTCAATTTGTGTTTAAACTGGAATAATTACCATTTAAGTTGACAACTTATTTTCTGTGTACCCTTTTTTTCTTCTATTGAGTCAACTCACACTTTGTTTTTTTTTAAAAGGTGTGATAATTTTAGATTTCAATGTCTTGTTTCACTGTGTTTTTTTCTTTTTAAATTATCTTTAAGTAGTTGTACAATGGTTCTGCCATTTAGCAAAAAAATTTATAAATATATTTTGTTAACTGTCTTCCCTTTCAATATTCTGCCTCATCTCTCTGCTACCACTCCTCCCCTCACTCTTCAATTTTGTAGGATACACATTGAATTCTTGATTGCATTCTTGTCCTCATCTGTTTCACCTCTTTATTTGCCCAGACAATTCCTCTTGTTGGCCCTACTCCACCTTTTTTGAATACCTGATTCCTAGTTTTCTTTGTTGAACTTTGACTTTGCCTTTCTAAGCAATTACACTCTTTTAGTTCTTTGTAGCTATAGTTTTTCACTTAATACATTTGCATATACTTGCATACTACCCAACATATTAACTTAAAAGTTTATGAGCTAAATCTAGCTTGCACATGTAAGATAAAATGGTCATCCTGGGTTGGTTCCATATCTTAGCTATGGTAAATAATGCTGCGATAAACATAGTTGTGCTATGAGCTTTACAAACCCTTGTTGCCCTTGTTGGTGATCATTTGGGTAAACGCCCAAAAGTGGGATTGCTGGGTGGTTCATAAAGGAGTTGTTTGAGAAACCTCCATACTGCTTTCCAAAATACAATGTTAAGTGAAATGAACCCCAAGATAGGGACTTAAGTGTTTTTTTTCCTTTTCTTTCTTGCTATTGTTTTAACTTGCTTATAATGTATGATGTGATTTTTGTGTGTTTGTTTGTTTGTTTCTTTTGTATGTCATTCCCCCATGGTATAACCCCTGTTTTCACGGTATTTCAGTCTGGTGTCCTGCATCTTGTATATACACTCTTCTAATTTGGGGAGGGGAAGGGAAAAAACAAAAAGCCTAAATAGGGTTTGCAAGTTGACTCATCGTAACAATGTGATGTTCAAGACATTATGTTGAAAACAAACTTTACAAGTTATGGGAGGGAAGGAGGGAGGAGTTGGGGAGGGATGTCGGGAAAGGGACAGTAGAGGAAAAACAAAGGAGGAGGTAATAATGCTCGATAGGAAATGTCCTCATTACCTTACTCATGTCACTGTAATCCCTCTGTACACTACTTTTACAATAAAAATGTATTTTAAAATGTGCATCCTTTGTCTTTTTGGTCCTGACACACTTAATTTAACATACTTTTCCTAAGTCTTTCAATTTCTTTACAAATGTTACAACATCGTTCTTTCTAATGTATGAGTAAATTTCCCATTGTGTAGATATACCACATTTTTTCTGATCCATTTGTCCATTGAGAAACATCTAGGCTGATTCCATACCATGGCTATAGCCTAATATCCAAAATATGTAGAAAACATAAACATTTAAATCCTCCATAAAAACAACAAGTTTTTAATTATAAGTGGACTAAAGATGTCGTTTCAGAAGAAGTAAAAGTAACCAATAAATACAAGAAGAATTGCTAAACATCTCTAGCTATAAAGGAAAATCAAAAGAACATTGAGATTCCATCTCACCCTAGTTACAATGTTCACTATCAAGAAAACAAAACATAACAGGTACTGGAGAGGATGTGTCCCATGTGTGGATGTAAATTGTTCAACTTCTCTGGAAAGCAGTGTGAAGGTTCCTCAAAAAATTAAAAATAGAAATTATCCTATGATGGGACAATTCCACTGTTGGGAGTTTACCCAAACAAGGAGGATACAAATGAGGATACAGTAAATCCACCAGCACAACCATGTTTATTGCAGCACTATTCACCACTTATTTCTTTACTGGAAATAGTTTTACATTTATTTCCAGCATATCATCCATGATACACAGACAGTATGTCCTAATCACCCAATGAAGAACGTTTTACTGTGGCTGTTTTCAAATCTGTATCAGGTATTTTTAACATGTCTGTCATCTTACTATTGACTTTGATCACATATTTTGTTTTTTTAGTTAAAAAAATCTTACAGGTTCCTAATATGATGTGGGACTATTCACTAAAATGTGAATAAATTTATATTATGTTCCAAGACTGGATCTTATTTACACTGTTTGTTTGACTGACTTTTTGGCACAACTGGGGCATTGGAGTTGTGGCCCACCATCTTCACTAGAGGAGGCAGTAAAAATCCAGATAACAGAAATGATAGACAAGCGACTCTTCTGGGCCTGGGCGCTGTCCCTGCGCTCTTCAGCTCAAGACAAGTGCTCTATCACTTGAGCCACAACACCACTTCCGGTTTTCTAGTGGTTTTTATTGGAGATAAGAGTCTCAAAGGCTGGGAAGGTGGCTCAGTGGTAGAACACTTGCCTTGCATGCCTGAAGCCATGGGTTCGATTCCTCAGCACCACATAAGCAAAAAAAAAAAAAAAAGCCGGAAGTGGAGCTGTGGCTCAAGTGGTAGAGCGCTAGCCTTGAGCTAAAGAGCTGAGGCACAGCACCCAGGCCCAGAGTTCAGGCCTCACGACCGGACCACAAAAAGAAAAAGAGTCTCAAGGATATTCCTGCTCTGATTGGCTTTGAACCGTGATCCTCATGATCCTCAGAATTCAGCCTCTTGAGTAGCTAGGATTACAGGCGTGAGCTACCAGTGCCCAGCCCAACCTACTCTTATGAGAAAGGTTGATAAAGGGATGTAAGTGGCAGCTGACAACACAGTATCAAGGGAATATGGTAATATTTCCTAAATCCATATTGTCACTTCTCACACTTCCTCAGTATGGAGGAAAATGGTGTTTTCATTGTCCTTGTATAAGATGTGAAATTCCAAGTTTGTGTGCCCTCCATGGACACCATAGAGTTCAGTTACTTCTTACTAAGTGATTGCAATGAAATGTTTAGATCACTTGCAATCTCTCCAGCACCATCTGAGTGGGATGGTAGACGGCTTTCTATTCATGTAGGAAATCTAGGTAGATGTACAAGCTTTACTAGTAGGTATATAAGAAGCCTCATTTTTTTTTTTTCTTGTGGTTCTCACTAAACCTAGAGTAGGTATTTTTTCTAAAATAAAAAAAAAATCTGTCACATTAAATTGTTATTATTTTGGAATTGTTTGGAACAAGCAAGCTTTTGCTGAGAATAAATAAGAGCATGTTAGGGGTAGTTAGTTACTACAGTGCCAGGTCTGCATTGCTGAAAGCAAAATGAAAATGAAGGAATATTCCATCATGCCATTTCTTGAGACCTCAGTTCCCCATATGATCTACCTTTCTCACTCCACCATCCAGTCTTCTTAGGTTTGACTTATATAAAAGTTAGAGGTTTAAATTGTGCTTATGAAAGTTATAGGAAAATATATAGCTGCATACAAATCACATATATTTCTTTTATGTGCATAATGTTTAATAATAAAAACTATGGAACAGCATTATACTTGTAATAAACAAGGGACTTTAAAGATTTTTCAGAAAATATTTGAGATGATAAAATAAAATTTAGATCATACTGTGGTTAATTATAATCAGTCTTTGCCTAGAATATAACTGAATATTGGCAATATTTAAATATAATTTTCTTTTATTAGTGTATTTATCAATTTATTTAGTAACTTTGAAGTACTTTACCAATTATTATGTTTTCTACTTATATAGGAATGATAAAAAAGACTATTGTGTACTATAATTTTTTCTGGTACTCAATGGATTAAAAAAAATCCAGCTTTGGAAATTAAGGACAAAATGAAAACCAGAAAACAAAAAAAACCTGACAAATAAAATTGAAAACATAAAATAATTGCTGATAAGATTATTTTCATAAAATTCACTATCATTAAATTTTATATATCTCTTAGGAAATATAGTACTATAAAGTTTTCATTAAAATTAATGCAACTAGATTTTTATTCTGCAAAAATAGAGAAAAGAAAGGAGAGTAGGAAAGGGAAATAGGAAAAGGATGAGGAGGGAAGGGAAAAGAGAATGGAAGGATGAAAGGTAAGTTAAAAAATACCTCCTTATAACTCATTTTTTAAAAATAGGTTATAGATCAGGTCAAATTTTTACTGAAATGACAGTATCAAGAGGACAATTTTGCAGCCTATCTGCACTCAAAATGGATCTTTGTATTTGAATAAAAAAGTTTTCCTCCAAGAAAAAGACATAACCAACAATAAAGGTTTTGGTTAAATAATTGATATTCAGAAAATCATAGCTTACATTTAGAGTAGCAATCTTATTCAAGACTGGTAGGGTTATCAATCAGTCCAGTCACTATGGAAATAAATATGTAGGTTCCTCCAAAAATACAATTCACATACAATCCAACCATACCACTTGTAGTATATAATCAAAACTATTATAATCAGCTGAGTATTGTTGTACCTGTATATCAATACTTATTGTGGCACTATATGGAATAGACCAATTATAGAATAAGCATATATGACCATCAATAAATGAGTTAAGAAAAGTGTGGTGTATATAAACTATGGAGTGCTATTCATCTATAAAAAATGACATGTGAAGTTTTTTTTAATTCTATAAATGCATAAAAATGTAGGACAATTTAAATGCAAAAAGACAGCATTTCTCACATTTGTGGGAGCCAGGTAATAACAAAACAATCCTACAAAATCCTTAATAAAGTTTGACCACTAGGGAGATAGAATGGAAATGGGAGGAAGTGGAGCTGAGAAAGGTAACAGAGGGAGTGTTCATGTATGGAAATTCCAGGATGAAATTTACTATATACAGCTTAACGCATGCCAATAAAAAGACAAACAGGAAAATCCAAGAAATGAAAAATGCATAACTTGTTGAGCTGAGTAAAAACTCTCATTTATATTTAGGGATGGAAAGGGAGATGATTTAATTCTTTTAATTGCTAATTCTTTTAATTTCATTCTTTTAATTGGGTCATTGAAGTGAATTTATTGGAAAATAAAACATGATAGCTTGGAATGACAGAATGACAGACTCATGTAATTTAACATGAAATGTCTGCATTCTCCAACCACCATTTATTTGTTTATTTATGTATTTGTTTATTTATTTATTTATTTGTCAGCACTTCAATGGCACTGAAATGAAAGAGATTGCCCTCCAGCCTTTTCTTTACAGTTGCCACGGCTGGAAATAACATGCTAGGTGCTAGAACACTCTTTGACATTGTGATTTATTAAAGAGAAAGCCTTCACTGAGCAATGTGTTAGGAGTTCATGAAATAGGTTCATTCTCATGTCGTTTGTACAGCCTGTGAGCACATGCGTTCTTGGAGAGAAAGAATGAAAAAGAGAACTCTAACTTTGACATGAAACCAAAGCTTTTAATTTCTTTACCAATTGTGCATAATGAATATATAATTAGTACATCGTTAGATATAAAAGTGCATATAGGATTGTAAAAACAAATACATATCTATATTGAGTAATTTACTATGTTATCAGAATTCCAAAGAAAATTGTGCTTTCTAAGAACTTTGAATAAAATCAACATGTCCAAGCTACAATTAATGAAGCCATTTAAAAAAATTATTTATTTGTTTATTTATTTATTTGTATTGTGCTGGTTCTAGGGCTTTACCTCAGGGCTTGAGACTTGCTGAACTTTTGTGCTCAAAGCTGGCTTCTTACAATTTGAGCTACAGCCTTATTTCCAACTTTTAGTTAGTTAATTGAAGAGTCTCATAGACTTTCCTGAGTAGGCAGGCTTTGAACTGATATTCTCAGATATGAGATTCCTGACCAACTAGAATTATAAATATGAGCCAGTAGAGTTTTGTGAAGCCAGGAAATTTTTAATAGAGGTAAATTCTAATGAAGTAAAAAATGCACAAAAAACAGTAGTTAAAAATAACTATCTTCCAATTTCATCATTAAATTGAAAATAGTTATGTTTGAGTATAGATAAACGAAAAGGGAAATATTTTTAATTGTTTCTGGAGGCTTCTAAGCATTATCTACCAATAATTATGACAAGTAACAAGAAAGCAGGAACAGGAAAGTTAGTTTAATTGAAAAATTGAAA
Source organism: Dipodomys spectabilis (assembly GCF_019054845.1). Classification (NCBI taxonomy): domain Eukaryota; kingdom Metazoa; phylum Chordata; class Mammalia; order Rodentia; family Heteromyidae; genus Dipodomys; species Dipodomys spectabilis. Next base: position 4,040,282 of record NW_024870752.1, read on the forward strand.
GAAAACTTTTGGATTTGCAATAGAAATGGATTTTCTTTTTTTTTTTTTATTGTGAAAATACCATACAGAGGGGTTACAATTACATGGTCAAGATAGTGAGTACATTTCTTATCACGCATTGTTGCCTCCTCCTTTGTTTCCCCTTTCTATCCCTCCTTCCCCTCTCCCCTCCTCCACCCCCTCTTCCCCCTTCTTCCCCTCCTCTGCCCGCCAAAGTTGTAAAGTTCATTTTTCAACACAAAGTCTTGCAAATCTCATTGTTGTAATGGGTCTACCTGTAACCCTATTTAAACAATTTGCTTTTTCCCCCTTCCCCTCCACAAATTATACCAATATCAAATACAGTGAAAGCAGGGCTTATACCATGGAGGAGGTAAATACAACGCAACAAAGAGATCATCTTATAAATATGTTGGAAACAATCTCAAGAAAGAAAAAAAAATTTGAATCCTTATCTTGAAGTTCATTTCACCTAAGAACTTGTCTGACAGTTTCTGTTTGTGTCAGACATATACTAGTTATTGTAAATAAGGGAAACCATGAGACCTATGATTCTTTGGGCCTAACTTACTTTACTTAATATAACTTTTTCCAAGTCTTTCCATTTCCTAACAAATGGGGCAATGTCATTCTTTCTGATGAAGGCATAGATTCCACTGTGTATATATATCACATTTTCTTGATCCATTCATCTACTGAGGGGCATCTGGGTTGGCTCCATATCTTAGCTGTGGTAAACAATGCTACAATAAACATAGTTGTGCTGGTAGCTTTATTATGGTCTTGTTTGTGATCATTTGGGTAGATGCCCAAAAGTGGGATTGCTGGGTCATAGGGGACCTCTCTGTGGATTCTGTAGAGGAACCTCCATGCTACTTTCCAAAGTGGTTGACCAAGTTCACACTCCCACCAACAGTGCAGTTGGTTTCCCTTCTGGCCAATCTCCTCCAGCATCTGTTGTTATTAGAGTTCTTGATTATAGCCATTCTAACTGGGGTGAGGTGGTATCTCAATGTTGTTTTAATTTGCATTTCTTTTATAGCTATAGAGGTTGAGCCTTTCTTCATGTTTCTATTGGCCATTCTTATTTCCTCTTCAGAAAAATTTCTCTTTAGGTCTTTATCCCACTTATTTATTGGGCAGTTGTTTTCTTTGATTTGTTGTGTGTCTGGTTCTTTATTATGAAAATTTATGCCTGTGCCAAGAAGACCTAGGGTTTCTCCTATTCTGTGTTGTAATGTTTTCAGAGTGTCTGCTTTGTCTCTGAGGTCTTTGATCCATTTGTAGTTGACTCTAGTGCAGAACACACCCAAATTAATAAACTCAGGGATGAGAATGGAAACATCACCACGGAAACAACCAAGATTCAGAACATTATAAGGGAATACTTTTCGAACCTTTATGCTAATAAGTTTGAGAACTTGGCAGAAATGGACCTTTTCCTAGCAAATATCGACATGCTGAAACTAAACCAAGATGAGTTAAACCAACTTAAAAGGCCCATATCAAGCATTAAAATAGAAACAGCAATAATTGACCTTCCATCTAAGAAAAGCCCAAGACCAGATGGTTTTACAGTGGAATTCTACAAGGCCTTCAAAGCAGAACTCACACCAATACACCTTCAACTCTTCAATGAAATTGAAAGAGAAAGTTCACTACCAAACTCATTCTATGAAGTCATCATAATCCTCATCCCAAAACCAGGCAGAAACTCATCAATGAAAGAGAACTATACACCCATTTCTTTGATGAACATTGATGCAAAACTTCTCAACAAAATTTTGGCCAATTCATACAAAAAAATCATACATGATCAAACAGAATTCATTTCAGTGATGCAAATCTGGTTCAATATATGCAAATCAGTTAATATAATTCATCACATCAACAAGAACAAGGATAAGAACCACTTGGTTATCTCAATAGATGCAGAAAAATCATTTGACAAGATCCAACACCCTTTATGATGAAGGTTCTGGAAAAATTAGGAATCCAGGGAACATTACTCAATACAGTAAGGCTGTATATGACAAACCTACAGCCAGCATTAACTCAATGGTGAAAAACTAAAGCCATTTCCTCTTAACTCAGGAATGAGACAAGGATGTCCACTCTCTCCACCTTTCTGCAATTTATTATTAGGATGCCTAAATACAGCAATAAGTCAAGATGAAAACATAAAAGGGATCTAAATAGGAAAAGATGAAATAAAACTCACCCTCTTTGCAGATGACATGATTTTGTATCTAGAAATGGATTTTCTAAATAAGACAGATGAGTCTGTCCTAATGACCTCCTCTTTCGTCCAAAGACAAATGTATTCATTTTGTGAATTTAAAGTAAGTCTTATCTCCCAACACATTGCCATGTAATGCAGTGTTTTTAATGTGTGCATAATATAATTATACATTAAAATATATCAAAGGCAATTAATACTATTTGGGCACCTGTAAGTAAAACAAAGTACATAGCTCAGTCACCCCCACCTGTGTGCGCTCTTTGGAATTGATGAGAACGTTGGTAATGAGACAAAATTATTTTTTCTTTTCCAAGGTTTCATTTTACCACAGTAAATTGTGTAAAATAATTATTTTTAAATAAGTTTTTTTACTGTGAAAATACTGTACAGAGGAGTTACAATCACATGAGCAAAGTAATGAGTACATTTTTATCAAGCATTTTGCCTACTCATTTGTTTTTCCCCTACCATCCCTTCCCTCCCATCTCATAACAACATTCCAAGCCCCCTCCCCTGCTATAATTGTAAAATTCGTTTTTCGACATAGCATCTTGTACATTTCATTGTTGCAATGGGTCAGCCTGTATCCCTATTTAAACAATTTGTTTTCTTTTCTTTCCACTCCCCAAATTATACCAACATCAAATACAGTGAAAACAGGGATTATACCATGGGGGAGGGACATATAAAGCAGCACAAAAATCATATGGTACCTTATAAATACATTAGAAACAATAGCAAGAACAAAAAATCCACTTGTGTCCTTATCTTGGGGTTCATTTCTGCTAACATCATCCTATCTGACCTATTCTGCTTGTTTCAGATATATATGGGAAACCATGGGATCTATGTTTCTTTGGGCCCAGCTTACTTCACGTCATATAATTTTTTTCCAAGTCTTTCTGTTTCCTAACAAATGGGGTAATATCATTCTTTGTGATCGAGGCATAGAATTTGATTGTGTATATATCCCACATTTTCTTGATCCATTGGGGCATCTGGATTGGTTCCATATCTTGGCTATGGTAAACAATGCTACAATAAACATAGTTGTGCTGGTAGCTTTAGTATGGTCTTATTTGTGATCATTCGGGCAAATACCCAAAAGTGGGATTGCTGGGTCATAGGGGAGCTCTATGTGGAGTCTTTTGAGGAACCTCCATACTACTTTCCAAAGTGGTTGAACAAGTTTACACTCCCACCAACAGTGCAGTAGGGTTCCCTTCTGTCCACATCCCCTCCAGCATCTGTTGTTATTAGAGTTCTTGATTATAGCCATTCTAACTGGGGTGAGGTGGTATGTCAATGTTGTTTTGGTTTGCATTTCTTTTATAGCTATAGAGGTTGAGCATACTTCATGTTTCTATTGGCCATTCTTATTTCCTCTTCAGAAAAATTTCTCTTTAGGTCTTTATCCCACTTATTTATTGGGCAGTTGTTTCTTTAGGATTTGTTGTTGGGGGATTTAATTTTTTGAATTCCAGGTATATTTTAGATTGAGAGCCTTATCTGTTGTATGGCTAGTGAAAATCTTCTCCCAATCCGTGGGTTTCTATTGATCTTGCTATTTATGTCCTTTGCCATACAGAAACTCTGTAACTTCGTGCAATCCCATTTGTCCAACCTTTCTTTGGTTTGTTGTGTTTCTGGATCTCTATTAAGGAAATTTTGGCCTGTGCCAAGGAGACCTAGTGTTTCTCCTGGTCCGTCCTCTAATGTTTTCAGGGTGTCTTCTTTGACTCCAAGGTCCGATCGATTTGAAGTTGATTCTAGTGCAGGGTGATATATAAGGATCTAGCTTTAGTTTCCTACAAGTCATTAACTGGTTTTGCCAGCACCATTTACTAAAGAGGCTGTCTTTCTTCCATTTTATGTTTTCAGCTCCCTTATAGAAGATTATATGGCTATAGGTCTATGGGTTCATTTCTGAGTTTTCAATTCTATTCCATTGGTCCTGATGTCTCTTCTTGTGTCAGTACCAAGCTGTTTTGATTATTATGTCTTCGTGGTAGAGTTTGAAGTTTGGTATTGATATTCCTCCCACACTGTTCTTTCTGTGAATGATCGTTTTTCTATTTGGGGTCTTTTATTGCTCCATATGAATTTTTGGATTGCCTCTTCTATTTCCTTGAAGATTGAGGTTGAAATATAGGTATCACATTGAATTTATAGATAGGCTTGGGAAATATTGCCATTTTCACAGTGTTGATCCTTCCATTCCAGGAGCATGGAGGTTTTTGCACTTTCTAAGTTCTGTTTTGATTTCCTTTTTCAGGTTTTAAAAGTTTTCATCATAGAGGTCCTTTACTTCTTTGGTTAAGTTAATTCCTAGGTATTTTATTTTTTGTGGGGCTATTAGGAATGGAGTTGCTTTCCTGATTTCAGTCATGCTCTTCTCATCGTTGGCATACAGAATAGCCATTGATTTTTGAGGGTTAATTTTATACCCTGCTATTTTGCCAAAGTTTTGAATCAGCTAGAGTAATTTGGGAGTGGAGTCTGCGGGATTCTTTACATACAAGATCATGTCATCTGTAAAGAGGGAGAGTTTTACTACATCTTTCTCTACTTGGAGCCCCTTTATGTTTGCATCTTGTCTTATTGCTGTAGCTAGGCATTCTAATACTAAATTGAAGAGAAGTTGAGAGAGTGTACATCCTTGTCTGGTAAAATAATTATCTATATCACTATTTGTTGGACTGTCTCGCCGAAAGTTGTTTGTATGCTTGCATCATCTAACCAGTGTCATTTCTGTTTGCGGTTTATTGTCAGTGCAATTAATGAATCAGCTTCCTTTCCTGTCTAAATTATGATCAGAAGAAACAAGTATTATCTAAGACAACATATAGCTATAGATGTCTACATATACACATATACAATCTATATATATGCATACAGCATATCTATATTATATTTAATGTTTTTAAGTTCTTAAAAATAATCCTTTCTAGACAAAGGGAAACAATTCAACAGTGACATATACAAGACAGCATGTTAGAAATTATCTGTACAACTTGGGGAGAAGGGAATTTGGGGTGAGGGAAATTAAGAGACAAATAAGGGAAGAGGTTATTTCTTTAACAAGAAATGTAGTTTTTTACTTATGTAACTGTCACCTCTCTATATGTCACCTCAACAATAAAAGAAAGAAAAATAACTGGGCTTTTTTGGCTCACTCCTGTAATCCTAGCTACTCAAGAGGATGAGATTCGAGGATATTGGTTCAAAGTCAGCCCAGTCAGGAAACTCCATGAGACTTTTATCTCCAATAAATCACTCAGAAAACTGGAAATGGTGCTGTGGCTCAAGTGGTAGGCCACTTCCCTTCTGCTGAATAGCTGAGCGACAGTGCCCCGGCTCAGAATTCAAGCCCCAGGACCAACAAAAAAAATCCTTCTAATATATAACTAAGAACTTAATACCAATGAAAATCAGGATGTGGTATTTTAAAGACAGATGATATTAGAGTGAGGGGAAAGTCCAAGGAAATGTTTTTATATTTAAAGTTTTCAGTCTAAGATATGGTGATATTTCTTCTATTTGCTGTAACAATCCACTGTATTCCTCATATACTTTGTGTACTATTGCTGGTCATTAATGAGAAAGGTCTCCTAAGTGTGGGTTTGAATTTTATATTTTGAAAATTAGTTACATTTTTGCATTTTTTTGCCTAAACATCCTATACAAATCTTACATTATCAATGAAAATTAACAATTTAGTAATTATTTAACAAATGAAAAACAAAGATGAATAATGTACATAGATATTTTACGTTATGACTGTGAAGCTCAACCATATCCACAAAACCTACAGAAATGGTTTAGTCTTTTTCTTTTATAGGCACCTTTGAAATGCAGAGGGGTAAAATCACTTTTTCTATGTGATATAGCTCATTTGTGTCCAATTTCAAATCTTCATCTCATTTTTTTACTCAAAATACTTTTAATTGTACCAATCTCTAAAGAGTATTATATGAGATGCTTTATATATAAAGACTAATTATTTCTGAATTACCTATTACGGTTTCTGCTATGATGCTTGTAATTACAGGTATAATTTGTCATAACTCTATAGGCCCCTGAACAGTGGCAAAATGATTGATAAAAGCACCTCTGAAGCAAAACATGCATTTCTCGGTTTCTAATACTGCACTGTGTTTGCAAGGTGACTAAGTGGAAATTTAAGTGCACAGGGCCGATTGGAGATTCGCAAGTACAGCATATTGTGTAGCTTTCTTTTCTCCCTGCTTATCTCCTGTGGGCCCTTGAGAAACAAAGTTTAGGGTTGAAGGATTAGCCTCAGCAGATCAACTTATTTGATTAGTGTCCTGCCTGCTCTGCTTTTCCTCAGGTTCATTGATCAAGATGATTGCATTTGCTGTCTTGTGCTGGGCCAGCCAGGCAGAGGAGAGGGATCATTTGTTGAGATGTGAGTCCTCAGGGCAGGCCCATGTCTTGGAACACACAGTCAACTGGCTATTTTGCTATGGTGCTCTGTAATAAAAATAATAAAATGAGTCAAATGGCCTCTCTGTTAGAAAGAATTTCCACTCTACTCAGATTCCAAGGCAGTAAACTTAGACTTTGACACAACTAGTGAACTGTATTAGATGGAAGAATAGTCTCCCCAAAGATGAGATAGATGATCCTTAGCTTGAAGAATTTTAAAGTGATATGAGCCTAGCATGACAAAGGAGAAAACAAGAAAAACGTGTTCTGTCCATATATATACACTTATGATATTGGAGCTTGCCTATATGTCCCCTAACTCAACTTAGTTGAGTTTAATTTTAAAGGTAACACAGATTTGTATCTTCTCAGGTTTTAGAGAAAATCAAATATCAACTTCGCTTACAGTATAATGCAATCATTGGAAAGATCATATATTTTCCACTGAAATACTCTAGTGGAATATTATTACAACTCTGTTAATTTGATTGTAAATGTTAAAATATGAAAGAATTATTTTCCCAGTAGAAATCAAAAGATATGTTTTGTGCCTGTGGATAAAGAAGCTACGTATCAAAGCTGAAAACAAACAGGGATTGTTTTACTTTTAAAAAATTATGTAAGTTCACAGTGTAACATAACAAGCAAATTACTAACTCATTTTGATTATTACAGGGTAAAATTTACATTGAAAGGGCCAGCTAATGAAAATTTATATTATTTCTATTTTCTTTTTATTTTAATATTTTTTCAATTTTTTATTGTGAAAAAACTGTACAGAGGGGTTACAATTACATGAGCAAGGTAATGAGTACATTTCTTATCAAACATTGTTGCCTCCTCTTTTGTTTTTCCCCTACCATCCCTTCCCTCCCATCTCCACAACTACACTCCCTCCGCCTAAATTGTAAAGATAATCGGAAATGGAAAGTAAGCCAGGCCCAAAGAAAAATAGATCCCATGTTTTCCCTTATTTGTAATAACTAGTATATGTCTGAGACAAGCAGAAAAGGTCAGATAAGATGATGTTAAACAAAATGAACCCCAAGATAAGGAAGTGTTTTTTTTCTTTCTTGCTATTGTTTCTAACATAAGGTATCACATGATTGTTTTATGCTTTGTATGTCCCTCTCTCACAGTATAACCCTTGTTTTCACTGTATTTGATGTTGGTATAACTTGAGGAGGGGAAGGGAAAAAACAAACTGTTTAAATAGGGATACTGGTTGACCCATTGCAACAATGATATGTACAAGATGCTATGTTGAAATCAGTAAAATTTAAATCAAGAAATACTGTGACTAACAAGAACAATAATTAGTTCAATTACAACAATTTATCAACTATCTTTTACAAATTTTTAAATGTATAATTCTGAAAATATTCTTGAACCTATTAAAATTTCCATGCATAGCTTAATTTAAAATATCTTGAAGGTGCTTGCATCCATGTACTTCTTTATACATGTAAATTTTTAATATTTATACACATATAATTACACACAAAAATATATAATCCTTGATAATGCAATTAACTTCATATTTCACAATACAAAGGTTTGGCAAGCACAATAATAGTATAAACAACATTTCACATGTAATCCAGTTTGAAGGAAAGCAGTAATTTTGAGGTTTTCTTTTATAGGGACACATACATTTTTGTTTTTGTTTTTTTTGGGTCCGGTTGTGGGGCCTGAACTCTGGGCCTGGGCGTTGTCCCTTACCTCTGGGCCTGGGCGTTGTCCCTCACCTCTTCAGCTCAAGGCTAGCACTCTACCACTTGAGCCACAGTGCCACTTCAGGCTTTTTTTTTTTTTTCTGCTTATGTGGTGCTGAGGAATCGAACGTAGGACCCCATGCATGCTAGGCAAGCGCTCTACAACTGAGCCACCTTCCCAGCCACATACATTTTTTGAATTAAAAATATTCCCTGGGCTATTATTTCCTGTAGCTTTTTCTTACTTGGATGCATATATTTAAGAAATAAGTCAGAATAAAATTAAACCTATATTTTCTAGATTATTTTATAGAAAATAAAATTTACTAAATCTTTTTTTTGTTCCAGTTTATTCATTCTGGTCAGATTTATAAACTTTTAAAATTTCTTCTCTAAATGCATGATATTGTAGTTGTATGTTTACTGATATGATCTTAATATTAAAGATCTAAAGACAAGTTAGAATCTGTTTTTTATGAGCATATTAAAGTTATATACTTTTAGTGTATTGTTTTGCCTAATAGCAGAAGAGATAAAATTACAATGAATTGGTTGACTTCAAAGTATCATTAGTAATATAATACTAGTGCAACCTAAAGTAGTACAAACTAAAAATAATATAGGTTTCAGTTTCAGTAATAATTATTTTGTATAATAAATTGGGCAAGAATTTATTATTGTGACAGCTATATTGTCCTTGGGTATCAACCATTAAAATTATCATTCTTATCTGGGTTCTGGTGGCTCATGTCTGTAATCCTAGGTCTTCAAGAGGGTAAGATCTGATGATCATTGTTTGAAGCCAGCCTGGGCAGGAAAGTCCATGAGACTCTTTTTTTTTTTTTTTTGTCGGTTGTGGGGCTTGAATTCTGGGCCTGGGCCCTGTCCCTCAGCTCTTCAGCTCAAGGCGAGTGCTCTACCACTTGAGCTACAGTGCCACTTCTGGTTTTCTGGTGGTTTATTGGAGATAGGAGTCTCATGGTCTCTCCTGCCCAGGCTGGCTTTGAACCGCGATCCTCAGATCTCAGCCTCCTGAGTAGCTAGGATTACAGGCGTGAGCCACCAGCGCCCGGCTCCATGAGACTCTTATCTTCAATTAACCATCAGAAAACTAGAAGTGGAGCTGTGGCTCAAAGTGGTATTATACTAGAGCAGAAAAGCTCAATGACAGCACTCTAGCCCTGAGTTCAAGCCCTAAAACTGACATAAATAAATAAATAAATAGAAACATTCTCTGGAAAGCAGTGTGATTATGTAGGAGGATTGGTTATTTTTATCTAGAAAAACAAAACATTAAGTCATTCAATATATTTCTATTTTTTTCTGAAAACAAAGTTTTGTTATTTGTTTTTGTTTTTTTTTTTATTTCCAGTAAACGTAAAACCGAAATTTTCTAGTCCACACCATATTTTCTGGGTTCTATAGTAATGGTTGAATTTATCTATTTTAAGTTTTCATTAAATGCCATTTTGAAACGTATTAGTTTTACAGTTCCTTAATAATTCACATATAAGGTTATATTTTCATTGTTGTGGTGCTGGGCATTGACTTCAGGTTATGTGAATATAGAGAAAGCTAATCCCTCAGTCCCATACTTCATTCTTATAGATACCATGGAAATTAACTTTGAAAATAAATTAAATTTAAGATAGGCAGAATTTCTTTTTCTGTTCAATACAGATTCTTATCATAGACAAATCAAAGTTTTTAAATACTCTACAATACCATTTTCTGAAATCATCTTACTCCTTATTTAGTGTTCCTGTTTGTTTTTTCTAATTTTCCAAACTTCTTCCTGACTCGAATCAACTAGAGAATTTTCTTGGACTGTTGTAGGTGTAGTACAAAAGCTAACAATGGATTCTTGATTCTCACCAATTCATATTATTTATATAATCCCTGGATGTTGTGCATGTGTGTGTGTGTGTGTGTTTCATTCATACATATACACATCTTTACTTCCTAGTTTGTATACTAATAGCATTCTTTAATCATTTATTTATTTTACGTTGTTGTACAAAGGGCTTAACTTCAACAAATAGATTTCTAGCACAATGTATCTTGCTCAATAATACCCTTTCCATTGGGTATAGTGTACTTTATATGTAATTTATCTAACCAGTTACTTAGTGTGCCAATTTATTTAGCTTTGGTCTTATATTAAGATTTCCATGAAAACAAGGTATATTTCATTCTATTCGTTTTTTTTTCCATTTTCACCATAATCCTTATCTCACACTAACTTTCATTGAGTTGTATAGAATTCAAATACATGGACTGTGTTAGGTTGTTTTAAAATAAAATACTGTGGAATGGAATGTTTCCTTCCACTCATATGCTGAGAATGTTATTTTAAATTAAAGTAAGTTTTTAATAAGGAATTAATATGTTCTTATAAGCTAGTAAATGCTATGAGTCAAAACTATAGAATGTATTTAAGCTCTCTTTATATTATGTATTAGACATTTATGAAAACGTACTATTCATATATGCTTTAATTACAGAAAATTAAATTTCTTTTTATACATAACTTTTGAGATTCCATTTTTTATTGTGAAAATACCATGCAGAGGGGTTACAATGACATGAGCAAGGTAATGAGTAAATTTCTTATCAAGCATTGTTGCCTCCTCCTTTGTTTTCCCCTTACCATTGCTTCCCAACCTCGCCCCCCTCTCCTCCCGACCTCGCTCCTGCGCCAAAGTTGTAAAATTTATTTTTCGACATAACATCTTGTACATCCCATTGTTGCAATGGGTCCACCTGTATCCTTATTTAAAAAATTTGTTTTTTCCCTTCCCCTTCAACATCAAATACAGTGAAAACAGGGGTCATACCGTGGGAGAGGGACATACAAAGCACCAAAAAAATCATCTTATAAATATGTTATAAACTATAGCAAGAAAGAAAAAAAACAACATTTGAGTCCTTATCTTGGGGTTCATTTTACCTAACATCAAATTATCTGACCGTTTCTGCTTATCTCAGACATATACTAGTTATTACAAATAAGGGAAACCAAACCATGGGACCAATGTTTCTTTCAGCCTGGCTTACTTCACTTAATATAAGTCTTTCCATTTCCTAACAAATGGGGCAATGCCATTCTTTCTGATTGAGGCATAGCAGTCCATTGTGTATATATACCACATTTCCTTGATCCATTAATCTACTGAGGGGCATCTGGGTTGGTTTCATATCTTAGCTATGGTAAACAATGCTACAATAAACATAGTTGTGCTGGTAGCTTTAGTGTGGCTTGTTTGTGATCATTTGGGTAAATGCCCAAAAGTGGGCTTGCTGGGTCATAGGGGAGCTCTATGTAGAGTCTTTTGAGGAACCTCCATACTACTTTCCAAAGTGGTTGAACAAGTTTACACTCCTACCAACAGTGCGGTAGGGTACCCTTCTGTCCACATCCCCTCCAGCATCTGTTGTTATTAGATTTCTTGATTATAGCCATTCTAACTGTGGTGAGATGGTATCTTAATGTTGTTTTGTTTTGCATTTTTTTTATTGCTAAGGAGGTTGAGCATACTTCATGTTTCTATTGGCCATCCTACTTTTCTCTTCAGAGAAGTTTCCCAGCAACAAATCCTCAAAGATACAAATGCCCAATGAATAAGTGGGCTTCCTGAGATTCCATTTTTAATTGCAGTTCAATTTATTTCCCAGGTGACAAGATTTTAATTTGAATGGTCATTCCTGCTAATGAAGCCAGCCTTCTCCACACAATGATACCAGTAAGTGCATAATGAATACCTACTGTATGTTATGGAACAAGATTTAGAATAAATTAGTATGAGCAAGGCATTGAAGTTGGAAGAAAATAGAGTCACTCAAAAGGTATCAAAGGAGCTGGTTGCTGTTGGCTCACACCTGTAATCCTAGCTACTCAGGAGGCTGAGATCTGAGGATAGCAGTTCAAAGCCAGCCCAGGCAAGATTGTACATGAGGCTCTTATCTCCAATTAAACAGCAGAAAAATGGAATTGGAGCTGTGACACAAGTGGTAGAGTGTAGCTTTGACCTGAAGAACTGAGGGACAGTGCCCAGGCCCAGAGTTCAACTCCATAACTGACAGAAGAAAAATAAAAGCACTGAAGGGACTGATTTGGTGTGTAATTCCGTAAGTAGTTCAAGTTTAGGTTGAGATATAAGTGACTCCTGGTGAGAAAGTAAATGATAGAATATTAATGTAGTTGACTGAAAAACTACTCTTTTCCAAAAGATACATGTACATTTTTAATATGCAATTTGAAATTATTAGTCTATATTTGTAAATGTATTAAATGTCTTTCTAAGTGTAATTTTAATTAACTATTTTGAGATAGGAAATTTTACTGAATTTATTTGGTGGCCCCTGAATTTAATGACATATATCCTTATGAGAGGAAGAAGAAAACTTGAAAGATACAAAGGAAATCAAAGATACCATGACCATTCAGAGAGAAAAAGGGTGATGGACCCACAAGGCAAGGAATTCTGGCAACTTACAAGGGCTAGGAGACTCAAGTGATGGAAATCTTTTCAAGGGAGGAATGTATGAATTTTACATGGGATTTAAATAAGTAGAGCAGATTTTAGAGTTATGGCCAAGAGAAATAAGAGAATAATCATTTCTTGTGATAAGACAGGAACAGACTTAGGTATGGATGTACATTTGTAATCCTCATGAAAGCTGGAGGATTTTGGTTTGATATTAGTCTAGACAAAAAATTATTTACTAATTTGATTCATATCCTACAGTAAAATGCACAACAAGATACTGCATACAAATTTAGGGTAACAAAAGCCCTAATGTAGATTCTGTACCTACTTTTTGGAAATTTCTAGAAGCTTTGAATAGGAAGGATTTTAAAATAATCACTGCTAAAACTCAGTGGAGCAGGGTATCAGTGTCTAATGTCTGTAATAATAGCCACCCCTCTGCACATCACCTTAGAAGGTAGAGATGTGGACAATTGCACTGTGGAAACTGTGTGTGCAGAAAAGTATAAGACATTTCATTTCCTAGTGTGAATCAAGTGTAGTATATTAACAAATCAAGTAAAATATGAAAGCAAGCCCTTCAAGCACAAAAACCTCAAATTCAAAATCTAGTACCAGAAAAATAAGCATAAAACATTTAAAATACTAGTAATACAAATAGCATAACAATAACAATAAAAAGAAACAAATAACTTTTCTGAAATTTTTCTGTAATTCCTAATAAGAATGATCAAAAAGGAAGTGGTGTTGTGATTCAATATGGTAGATTACTACCCCTGAATGTAAAAGCTTAGGGACAGTGCCCAGGCCATGAATACAAGTCCCACAATCAACCAGAAAAAAAGATCAAATGAACAAATGAAAGAAAGAAAGAAAGAAAGAAAGAGAAAGAAAGAAAGAAAGAAAGAAAGGAAGAAAGAAAGAAAGAAAGAAAGAAGGAAAGAAAGAAAGAAAGAAAGAAAGAGAGAAAGAAAGAAAGAGAGAAAGAAAGAAAGAAAGAAAGAAAGAAAGAAAGAAAGAAAGAAAGAAAGAAAGAAAGAAAGAAAGAAAGAAAGAAAGAGGAATGATCAAAAAGTACAACTTGGGGGGGTGGGCAAAGGCTAAGCAGCAGAAAATGAGGGTGAGGGTAACAATTTTACTCATTTCCTTACTTATGTAACTAACCCCTCTGTAATCACCTTTACAAATATATATATAAATATATATATATATATATATATGTTTTTTTGTGTGTGTATTTAAAGAAAAACTACATAGGAAGTGGTGCTATGGCTCAAGTGGTAAGTGCTAGCCTTGAGCTGAAGAGGTGAGGACAGCACCTAGGCCTAGATCTTAGAGTTCAAGCTTCACGACTGGGGGTGGGGGGGAGAGAAAGAAAAATTATATAAAAAGTGGAAGAGGATTTACATTCATTTTTTTCTTTTTTTTGGGTACGGTCGTGGGGCCTTAACTCTGGGCCTGGGCGCTGTCCCTCAGCTCTTCAGCTCAAGGCTAGCACTCTACCACTTGAGCCACAGCGCCACTTCCGGCTTTTTTCTTATGTGGTGCTGAGGAATCAAACCCAGGGTCTCATGCATGCAAGGCAAGCGCTCTACCACTGAGCCACCGTCCCAGCCCCCTGTTTTCTGACAGTATTCTAAAATAAGGGAAGGTAATTTAGAACTCACCCCTATGTCTGTCCAGCACATAACTTCAGGGTATCTTACTGAAGGATTACACTCGTATTATGCTGTAGCTGTATAGGCACTCTCTAAGCCTGTTTCAGTACTAATCCTCTATGTTCCTTGAAGCAATATTTTCTTGCTTTTCTTGAAAAGAAGAATGGATAATAGTTGCATAAAAAGGTTTTGCAGAAAATACAGACAATGTTCAATATAATTTGAGCTTCCAAGAGTTTTAAGAGTGAATTGACATTTTCTATCAGCTCAGAGTAGATGTTATAATTTGATGTAAGAAGTTGTTTCTAAAAGCATAAATTCCTTTTAGACAGTTAAATATGTTATTCAATCTCTGGTAATCAGGATATCTTAAGTATTTCACTCTCATTATTCTGTAAAATTAAATAAATTTATAATTTTACATGTGATGTGGTCCACATGACTCTGAGTCTTGATATATCATTTACTTATGCATATAAAAGCTCTATGGAATTGTGTGCAATACTTGGTTAAAACAAACCATAGTCAATAAAATCTCACGTGCTCATTGTTTCAATATTCTACTCTAATTTTCTAAATTATTTTAATTGATATATTATTTATAAAATATTGTAAGATTTACACATTTGAATATGTTTATATACATACAAATTTTATTATAATATTATAATTTCATATCTTACGTATGCTAATCAGATACAATTTCTAAATACTAATATAATTAACCCATAAAGAAAATCAGCAATCATTTGTCACTCATCATCCTGCAGCCAAAGTTTTGTTTTTAAAATGAGTCCATTCATTCAAACTCATATACCTGTGATCAAATTACATAAACTTCAGAAGGCATGAATTTTTACCTATTTTACAGTACAGTTTTGTGTTTTTCATCTTAGATATATATGTGCTTACTAAACATAAGCAATATTGTTTCACACATGTCTAGATTCAGATCTGAGTAAATACATGTTTTGTGATTTTCACTCCCTACACTAACATATGATACTAAAGCATTTACAAGTTCAACCAGAATAATATACCCAAGAGCACTGGCAACTCTAACTCTGGACAAAAGTGTTCTTTCTACAATCTAAATTCCCATCACTTCTTTGAACCTAGCAGCATATAAACTATCAAGCAAAGAAAAGTTTTCAAAGCTGGTTTCAGAAGGCAGCTTTCAAACTGTAACTGGCTTCAGACTGACTAGAACTTCAACAACTATACTCTAACAACAACAAAATATCATGTTCCAGTCTGATGAACAGCAAATGGAGAAGATGGCTTTTTTTAACCTAAAGCTTTGAGCTGACCTGGTCCAGAAGAGGCAATTGCAGTGCTAGGTTCTGCCAACCATGACATTGGCAAAAATGAAAATAATCTTTCCTTGTACTTTTGACTTCTCCTTGAGCTGAACAAGATGAGATTAAGCGGGACAGTGTCATTGGTACAGAGGTGAAAACAATACACCATGTATACACTTGAACATTTCTTGCATGCACTGTTTGTTTAAAACAATCTGCAGCAAAAATGGAACATTTCAGAGAGGTTAAATTTAAGAGTGAAATTCCCATTTGTCTAGTGTGGCATATTTCTTGTATGATTTACACACTCTAATAAATATTAGCTTTTATCTTCAACAAATATTTTATTTAACAATGCCTGTACAAAAGGGAAACAATCAAAATAATTCATTTGAACATCAGCATTTAAGAAATATTTTCCTATTAGCATATGAAAGGAAAATAAATGTGCCTAGAATTTCCCAACTTTGGTTAGCAGTGTCCACAAGTCATATGTTTAGTTTTTGACTTCCCCAAGAATGGTTATTTTATATCTTGTCTTATTTGCCACCAAGCAAACAAAGTAACCTTGAAGTAGATAGCCACTTAGGATAGAAAAGGCCAAAGGTCCTTTGATGTTCTTTAAGGATACTTCGGGAAAGTCACCATCATAGCTGTGAATGTGTTGCTGAATCCCAAGTAGAGACAAATTCAGCCTTTTGATGACATATGAAGGAGTAAGCCTAAACACATCATGCCAGTGGAAGCCTCTCTTATTTTCTGATTCTCCAAAACATGGATAAAATAAAATGCTCTCTATGTTGTTTACATTGAATAACATGTTAATGAAATACTGTCAAGGGAAAAGTCATTTTAGTTGTGTGGGAACCAATTGGTGAAACCCTGAAGCATGTCTAAGTTATTCGAGAGATAAGAGGAAAGGAAAAACAAATAAATAAAGGTGACATTTGGATAAAAGGTTTTTCTTAACAAGTAGGAATTGGAAATAACAAAATGGCATCACACATAGCTTTCCTTCTTATATCTTAGTAATTTTATCATAAGTGATATTCATGCATTAAATATTAAAAATAACATAGGAAACAAGTTTAATGGTTTAATGTTAGTGAATGTAATAAGCCATGCCTTCAACTATGTCAGGAATCAATATGTCTTGCATCATCTGAGGATTTCCAAATGCCTTGAGGAATGCAAATAACAAGGTCAGGCTCTCTCTTCCTCTTCAAATTACATCTCTGTCTATTTTTAGAAATTTTTTTCTTCTAAATATGATAAAAAAAAAGCCTATACTTAGCACATCATCATTTGCTTTTCAATTTCACCCATTTTTATGCTTTAAATACTGTGGAATCAACTTTATATTGAGTAATCTATTTAATAATATATTAGTAATCAACTTAATACTTTTTATGAATTCTCCCTTAAACTTTTTGATCCCTCATTAATGTGTCCACTAGAATCTATGTATAGGTCTAAAAAGAAACTCATTACAAATCTGTTGAACTCAATGTATAGTGTCTATTTTTTTCATTGCAACTAACTAGATTCATCTTCAATTATTATAAAACCCATTATGTACTGTCTGTTTCAACTTCTCCTTTTGCAAATAACACCAGAAAGTAAAATTTTAGTTCCTCCAGGTTTTTATAAGGTAGTACAATGCCACAGTTTGAGTTAGGGGATATAAATATAATTATTTTTACATACTGTTTTATTAACTTAAGGACTTTCAAATCTGTATCTGAAACATCAATAATTTCTTTTAATGTACATTTTATTGTAAAGAAGGGCTACAGTTTCATGAATAAATTAATGAGTACATTTCCTATTGAGCATTGTTACCCTCTCCTTTGGTTTTCCCCTACCATCCCTTCCCTCCTCATGGGACCTAAGAGTTTGGGGTCTGGCTTCATTTAATGTATTTTTTCAAGTCTTTCCATTTCTTAACAAATGGGGCAGTGTTATTCTTTCTGATGGAGGCATAGAATTCTAACATAGAATTCCACATTTTCTTGATTCATTCATCTACTAAAGAGCAGCTGAGTTGGTTCCATAGCTTATGGTAAAGAATGCTGCAATAAACATAGTTGTGCTGGTAGTTTTAGTATGGCCTTATTTGTGATCATTTGGGTAAATGCCTTAAAGTGGGATTGCTGGATCATAGGGGAGCTCTATGTGAAGTCTTTTGAAGAACCTTAATAATGCTTTCCAAAGTGGTTGAACAAGTTTATATTCCTACCTACAATGCAGTAGGGTTCCTTTTTGGACACGTCCCCTCCAGCATCTGTTGTTATTAGATTTCTTGATTCCAGCCATTCTAAGCAGGGTGAGGTGGAATCTCAATGTTGTTTTGATTTACATTTCTTTTATGGCTAGAGAGGTTGAGTAATTTCTTCATGTCTATTGGACATTCTGATTTCCTCTTTAGAGAAATCTCTCTTTAATTCTTCAGCCCACTTATTAATGGGATGGTTGTTTCTTTGAGGATTTGTTGTTGGGAGGATTAATTTTTTGAGTTCTAAGTATATTATAGATGCAAGCCCCTTTCTGTTGTATGGCTAATGAAGATCTTCTCACAATCTGTGGCTTTCTAATGATCTTGTTAGCTATGTTATTTGCCATACAGAAGCTCTAGAGTTCCATGAAATCCCATTTGTACAATCTTTCTTTGATTTGTTGGGTTTCTGGGTCTCTATTAAGAAAATTTCGGCCTGTGCCAAGGAGACCTAGGGTTTCTCCTGTTCGATCCTGTAATGTTTTCAGGGTGTCTGCTTTGACTCCTGGGTCTTTGGTCAATTTGGAGTTGATTCTGGGGCAGGGTGATATATAAGGATCTAGCTTTAGTTTTCTACAGATGTTTAACCAATTTTTCCAGCACCATTTACTGAAGAGGATGTCTTTTTTCTATTATTTTTTTAGCTCCTTTATCAAATAATAGGTGTCTATAGGTCTAAAGGTTCATTTCCGGTCCTCAGGTCTGTCCTTATGCCAGTACCAAGATATTTTGATTACTATGGTTTTGTAGTAGAGTTTGAAATTTGATATTGATATTCCTCCAGCACTGTTCTTTCTGCTAAGGATTGTTTTTGCTATTTGGGATCTTTTATAGTTCCATATGAAATTTTGGATTGCTTCTTCAATTTCATTGAAGAATAAGGTTGGGATATTGATAGGTACCTCATTGAATTTGTAGATAGCCATTTTCATGATGTTAATTCTCCCAATCCAGGAGCATGGCAGTTTTCCAGTTCCTTAGTTCTGGTATAATTTCCATTTTCAGGTTTTCAAAGTTTTCATCATAGAGGTCCTTCACTTCTTTAGTTAACTCCTATATATTTTTTGGTGGTATTACAAAAGGAGTTGCTTTCCTGATTTCAGTCACACATTTCTTATTGGCATAGAGAAAAACTATTGATTTTTGAGGGTTAATTTTATACCCTGCTACAAAGTTTCAGATCAGCTCAAGTGACTTGAGAGTGGAGTCCATTGGGTTCTTTAAATATAAGATCATGCCATCTGCAAAGAGAGAGAGTTTAACTTCATCTTTTCCTATTTGAATCCCCTTTATGTTTGTTTCTTGTCTTACTTCTCTAGTTAGGCATTCTAATACTAAATTGAAGAGGAATGGAGTGAGCTGATATCCTTGCTGAGATATCAAGCATTAATTATTTTATATAATTCTCTATTTTATACTATTTTTTAAGTATCTCATGACGACATCTTTTTGTAATACTGGCTTGCTCTCAATTCACTATCCTCCTGCCTCTTCCACCTCGAGTGCTGAGAGTAAGAGCATGTGCTACTTTACATTATTCCCACCACGTTATGTTTATTTTTGCATTTTCATAATTTAGAAATATGTTTTGGTTAAAAAAAGGTGTTAAGCATTTCATTACTAATTATTTATTGATTATGTTTAATCAGTTATATTACATTTATTACTTAATACATTAAGACCCCCATACCTTTTATGTTTCACAGTCTATCTGCATTTTTATCTTTGTAGATGTGATAGTTTTTCTGATTCTGCCGAAGATACATTTTCAAAATGTGGAGAATAATTAGACATAGAAATGTACCGTTTATATGCACTATAAAATATCGAAGAATTAGAATGGATTTTATAACAATTATAAAATGGAGCATAAATCACTGTTGGAATGAAAATGTAGATGAGAGGAGATGGATGATTTTTGACTTGTCTGCAGTTTAGTGTCTCTTTAAAATCCTGAAGAGAATATGAGCAATTAAAAATTTAAAGTTATTAGGATTTAACAATAAATGTTCACAGTTAAACATGGACTGGTAATATGTGTTGAACTTTGTGTTACCTCAGGTTAAAATGTGACTGAAAATGCACTATAGAAAACAGCACACAATGAATCAAGGAAAAGTCTCAATATTCAAAGTCCTTTAATCTAGTGGTAAATTTTAGTTTTTTTTAAAGTTTATTTACATCCTTGTATTATAGGCACAGAACATCTGAAAGAGATAAATTGATATTTTATTGCCAACTTATAGATTTCAAATAAATACCTAGAGAATAACTTGAAAGAACTCTTATTTGAAAATTGTCTCCTAGTTCACAATCATAGTTTATTTTTGTTCATGTTTTTAATTTTTTTCTTAGCAAAAAAAAATTATAAAATTAGTATATTTTGTTTAATTTATCTCTTCTTGATTGAAAAATTTCCTTGGTCCATAAACCAACTTATACCAAAAATCCTTCATTTTTAAAGAAAATTCTCTGTACCAAAAGAATTCCAATAAATACTAGGAGATAATTTATTTATTATTAAAGATAAGTCTTGAGAGAGAAATCATACTGCTTACATATTTCATGGTTATTTTAACAGCTGAAATGGGAAATTAAATTTTGTTCTTGTGAGGTAATTCATTTGTCCTAGGGCTACTTCTGGTAATGGTAATTATTATAGTTAGAATATTACATATATTTTTATATGCATTATGTTATAGATGTTTAAAGAGTTCTAAAATATATAAAGCTCTTATTAAATGGTAAAACAAACTAGTAAAAGATTTTATCAAGCATAAAAATACTCAGGCTTTATTTAACAAATTCTCATTTATATAATTGAATTATAATTAAATTATTTGGGGAAATATTCAGTGTCTATTGGTATATCCTAAAAATTATATAATATAGTGACATAGTTTATATTATCATTTTAGTACATTATAATTAGTTGCATTACTGTAGTTGGTATCATCCTGCTGTTGTTCACTGTATTTCAAATAAGAATGATTATCCGAATGTTATGATCACTATTTTATTTTATTTATTTATTTTTTTGTCGGTCGTGGAGCTTGAATACTTGGCTTGGGCGCTATCCCTAACATCTTCAGCCCAAATCTAGCACTCTACCACTTGAGGCACAGTGCTACTTCCGGTTTTCTGATACTTTATTGAAGATAAGAGTCTCATAGACTATCTTGCCTGGGCTGGCTTTGAACGGTGATCCTCAGATCTCACCCTCCTGAGTAGCTAGGATTACAGGCATGAGCCACCAACTAGGATCACTTTTAAGACATACTAAAATGTTAATCATATGTTATCTTGCTTTAAATATTTAATACTAAAAAAGAGCACGTGAGTTTTCCACAAATGAAAATGAGTGTACTTTTAATGTATATATGAATATATATATGCATATACATATAGATATAGAGCTTCATATATATTATCTATTATATATATACATATATATATATATCTTAGAATAAATGTTAATGTCAATTTTACATGTAAATTTGTTTCTAGGCTACTATTCTTACCAATATCAACATTCTTTGCAGAGATATGTTCTAGAGAAGTGTATATAGTTGAACACTAGACACCAAAGCTTTGGCACAGCTACATTGAAATACTATGCCAACTTGATAGTTAACATTTTATTGTAGTTGTTTCATACCTTGTTGATCTGGAAACTATTATTTCAGCATCTTAACATAGGTAACTTTTCAGTTTATAATGCAATCTAATATTTATCACATTATACATCTATATGACTACTATTACTTTGAAAAGTTATTATTACTAAATAGTAAAGCTTTTCAAGTGTAGAGAATCTCATGAGATTTGCTGAATAAATTAACTGCCTTGCAAATGGTATAAGAAATGTCACATTTTATGAATCAGAGTTAACAAGATATAACAAATGGTATGGCACATATTTCACAGTTCATTATAAGAAATGTCTATCTGAGTGTATTGCTAAGATTTATTATTAAATTTCAAAGCATCAGCAAAAAATCTCTTTCTAGAAAGTTTCAGTTATAATTTCTCAGTTTTGCTTCAAATATTTCTGTGTCAGAGATTTTTGTTCAGATTAATGGATGCTGGAAAATATAAATAAATGGATATTTTCTTAAATGTGCTATTTTTAAATTTTCCCATGAATGTTTGATTGTTTCCTTAATTCCCAGTTAAAATATTTATTAAATATTGTTTTGTATTTTTTTGGGGGGGTCTGGTTGTGGGTCCTGAACTCTGGGCCTGGGTGCTGTCCCTCACCTCTTCAGCTCAAGGCTAGTGCTCTACCACTTGAGCCACAGCGCCACTGCCAGCTTTTTTCTTTTTGCTTATGTGGTGCTGAGGAATTGAACCCAGGGCCTCATGCATGCAAGGCAAGCACTCTAGCACTGAGCCACCTTCCCAGCCCTGTTTTGTATTTTAAATGGCAGTATCCACTGGTTGAGTTTTCATTAGATATTACTATAAATATGAGACACATTTATTGGAAATTTGCTTACATGAATTATCTTTTCAGAGATATCTTATACACTTTATGTAAACTTATATTTGGATGACAACATATAGACAACAAAAGTATCCTGTCATGTAATCACTACAGTAATTTTTCCTCTGTTCTGCTTTATTTAACTAAAAGAAATAAGTGATAAACACAAAACTTGCATTATTTGGAAGTTAATCTTACCATATAGGTAAGATTAACTTCTAATAGCTTTAATATTTAGATAATAAAATGTAGAAAAATATAATAAACATATAGGTTATTATAGAAATACTCCATTCATAGACAAATTCCATAAAGGAAAATGGAATGCTTATTATGTCATTATTTTTTCCTACAAAATCAAAAATGCTTTAGAAAAGAAGGCAGTAGACAATGTATTCAATAATACAAATCAACCCCAAAGAAACGTAAAGTAATATATGTTCAGCTATTTAATTTGCATTTTCTTTCACCCTACACTGATCTTTTATGTCATATTCTACATCATATGAATTTTATTATTCCTTTCTTCCAGAAGAGAATCTTTCCTTTTTTTAAAATTTTATTTTCTTGTGAAGATGCTGTACAGAGGGTTACAGTTACATTAATAAGGCAATGGGTATTTTTCTTGTCGCGCATTGTTACCCTTTCCCTTATTGTTCTCCCAATCCCTTCCCTATA
This sequence comes from Dipodomys spectabilis, assembly GCF_019054845.1. Taxonomy (NCBI): domain Eukaryota; kingdom Metazoa; phylum Chordata; class Mammalia; order Rodentia; family Heteromyidae; genus Dipodomys; species Dipodomys spectabilis. The sequence goes on from NW_024870752.1 coordinate 4,063,576, forward strand.
TCACCTCCCCAATTCCTCCCCTTTCAAAATTTGTAAAGTTTGTTTACTGTCTTGTGTGTATTCTTCTTGTTATGGGTCATCTTGTGTCCTTGTTTCAGTGTTTTGTTATTCCCCTTCCCCATCCCAAAGTAGACAAATGTAAATTCAAGATGCAGGGTACCAAAATCTAGTACAGTAACAATAGAGGTTATAACATAGGGGGGAAGAACATACAAAAGGAACAATAAAAATCACATAGTACATTAAAAACAACAACAACAAAGAAAATTCTCTTGAAGCTATATTTTGTGGTTAATTTCACTTAGCATCATCTTATATGATCATACATCATGGATAATTTTATCAGGTGAGCAGAAAAGCTCAAAATCTATGTACAAGACAGACTTTCTTTAACATATTATCAAACATGCAAGTAAGAAAATGGCGAATTAAAGAAAGTATATTGATTTGTATTGGATCTACAGGTCTTAGCATGGGTAACTTTAGCTTTCAAAACATGATCTATTTCACCATAACATTTTTAATAAATTTAATTTAATAAATTTTTTATTGTGCAAATGCTGTACAATTACATGAACAAGGTAATGAGTACATTTCTTATAAAGCATTGTTGACTCCTCCATTGTTTTTCCCCTATCATACCTGCCCTCCCATCTCCATGACTACAATCCCCCCCTCCCATCCCCTGCCAATGGAATTCTATGCCTCCATCAGAAAGAATGATATTGACCCATTTGTTAGGAAATGGAAAGACTTGGAAAATTTTATATTAAGTAAGCCAGGCCCAAAAAACATAGGTCTCATAGTTTTCCTTATTTGCAATAATTAGTATATGTCTGAGACAGCAGAAAAGGTCAGATAAGATGCTGTTTGGCGAAATGCACCTCAAGATAAGGACACAAGTGATTTTTTTTTTCTTTCTTGCTATTGTTTCTAACGTATTTACAAGGCGATTTTTTTGTTGCCTTTTATGTCCCTCCCCCACGGTATCACCACAACATTTGTAAAACTCCTGGAGAATAGGTATTTATTGCATAGTATTTATAGGTAAAGCAAACACATCACTAATAGGCTTAGAGGTTAAAATAAACTCATTAAAACTGCAAGTTTAAAAATAAATCATTGCAATTTTTAACCATATAATCAGAAGATATATCGATGCAAGTTATCTGACCAAAATTGTCTGCATCATAGATAATCTTCCTAATAACAACAAAGAACATTTCCATCAAAATTACAAATCTCAGGCCTCCTCTGATGTTTATACCTTAGCTTCACACATCCTTATTGTTTTCCAAAAAGAGGTGGGTATAGTTCCTTATTTAATGTTCTAAGAAATTTCCTTTATTTTTGGATTACCTTAAAAAATAAACATCTTCTGTAAATTCCTGTGGCCTATCTTCTTTCCATGTTTTACATACTTCAATTTAGTTCAACTAATGTCTGCTATATGCTTGTGGCCTTGTTTGCTTGAAAATTGTGACTACAATTTTGTTATTTTTTTCTAAGAACCGATTCTTTGTTTTGTTCTTTTTTTTGGTTTCTAATTCGTTTAATTCAGATTCAATTTTAATTATTTGTTTCCATTCACTGGATTGGAGTTTAGCTTGCTGCTAATTTTCAAGGAGGTTCAGATGTCTCATTAAATTGGTGGTTTCAGATCTCTCCAATTTCTTGATGTAGGAACTCAGAGCTATACACTTGCCTCTGAGTACTGCCTTTGCTGTGTCCCAAAGGAGCTGGTAATTTGTGTGTCCATTTTTGTTGAACATCATGAACATTTGAATTTTCTTTTTCATCTCTTCCATTACCCAATGGTGATGCAATAGTATGTTGTTCAGCCTCCATGTGTTACAGACTTTCTTTGGTGGCTTTTGGTGTTGAGTTCTAATTTTATTCCCTTGTGGTCTGAGAGAATGCGGGGCATAACTTTAATGTTTCTGAATTTGGACAAGTTTGTTTTGTGACCTAAAATGTGGTCTATTTTGGAAAATGTCCCATGTGCTGCTGATAAAAACGTGTATTCTGATGCTGCTGGGTGAAATATTTGGTAAATGTCTGTTAAATCTAGTTGATCTAGGCAATTGTTTAGATCTGTGGTTTCTCTGTTGAGTTTTTGCCAAGTTGATCTATCTAGTGGGGATAGTGGAGTGTTAAAGTTCCCAACAATTAATGTCTTTGGATCTATGTGAGATGTGAGAGAAAGTAGTAACTCTTGGATAAATTTGGGTGCTTCATTGTTTGGTGAATAGATACTTAGAATTGTAATATCCTCCTGAAGGAGAGATCCTGTAATTAGTATGTAGCGACCTTCTTTATCTCTTCTCACGAATTTTAATTTGAAGTCTATATTATCTGATATAGGATTGCAACTCCCGCTTGTTTATGGGGGCTGTTTGCTTGGTAGATTTTATTCCAGCCTTTCACTTTCAAAAGTTGCTTGTTTTTATGGGCAAGGTGTGACTCTTGAAGGCAGCAGATAGAAGGATCTTGCTTTTTAATCCAACTAGACAGCCTATGCTTAGTTAGGTACATTAATGTTGAGAGTTAGGACTGAGAGGTATTTTGTAGCTCCTGCCATGTTATCTAACTTCTTGGGGGCTATGACAACTTTGGTTTTCTTATGGTTCTTGGATTCTCAGTTTGGGTGTGGCTTCTTGGCCTTTATTGTGGTCTTGTCGGTTTTCCATGTATAGGACATCTTTAAGTATCTTTTGTAGGACTGGTTTGGTGGAGACATATGGTTTCAGTTTTTCTTTGCTATGGAAGGTTTTGTTTGACCTTAAATGACAGATACTTCGCAAATATTATCAGAAAAAGAAGAGAACACACCCAAATAAACAAACTCAGAGATGAGAATGTAAACATCACCACAGAAACAACCAAAATCCAGAACATTTTAAGAGAATACTTCTCAAGTCTTCATGCTAATAAGTCTGAGAATCTGGAAGAAATTGACAATTTCCTAGCAAATATCGACATGTGGAAACTAAACCAAGATGAGTTAAACCAACTTAACAGACCCATTACAAACATTGAAATAGAAAAAGTAATAAGAGACCTCCCATCTGAGAAAAGCCAAGGACAGGATGGGTTTACAGTGGAATTCTACAAGGTCTTCAAAGCAGAACTCACACCAATACTCCTCCCAATCTTCAATAAAATTGAAAGAGAAAGTTCACTACCGAACTCATTCTATGAAGCCATCATAACCCTCATCCCAAAGCCAGGCATGGACTCAACAAAGAAAGACAACTATAGACCCATTTCTTTGATGCACATTAATGCAAAACTTCTCAACAAAATTTTGGCCAATCGGCTTCAATAATTCATCCAAAAAATCATATACCACGATCAAACAGGATTTATTTCAGGGATAAAAAGTTGGTTCAATATATGAAAATTAATTGATATAATTAATCACATCAACAAGAGCAAGGATAAGAATCACATGGTTAGCTCAATAGATACAGAAAAGGCATTTCACAAGATCCAACACACTTTTATGATGAAGGTTCTGCAAAAATTAGGAATCGATGGAACATTTTTCATTACAATACAGGCTGTTTATGACAAACCTAAGGCCAGCACTATACTTAATTGTGAAAAACTAAACCCATTTCCTCTAAACAGAGGAATGAGACAAGGATGTCCACGCTCTCTACCTCTCTTCAATTTAGTAATAGAATGCCTACTACAGCAATAAGACAAGCTCCAAACATAGAGGGGTTCCAAATAGGGAAAGATAAAGTAAAACTCTCCCTCTTTGCAGATGACATGATCTTGTATTTAAACAATCCCATGGCTGGGTGCTGGTGGCTCATGCCTGTAATCCTAGCTACTGAAGAAGCTGAGAAATGAGGATCGTGGTTCAAAGCCAGTCCAGGCAGGAAAGTCTGTGAAACTGTTATCTCCAATAAACACTCAGAAAAGTAAGTAGCACTGTAGCTCAAGTGGTAGAGCGTTGCCTTGAGCTGAAGAGCTGAGGGACAGCACTCAATCCCTGAGTTCAAGCCCTAAGATCAAAAAAAAAAAAATAAATCTCATGGACTCCACTCCCAAATTACTCGAGCTGATTCAAAACTTTGGCAAAGTAGCAGGGTAGGGTATAAAATTAACCCTCAAAAAACGAACTTTACAACTTTTGCGGGATGGGGGGGGGGTTTGTAAGTAATGGTAAAGGAAACAAAGAAACAAATGAGGAGGCAACAATGCTTGATAAGAAATGTACTCATTGCCTTGCTCATGTAATTGTAATCCTCTGTATGGTATTTTCACAATAAAAAAAAGAAAAAGAAAGAAAAAAATCAGTAGCTTTTCTGTATACCAACAATGAGAAGAGCACAACTGAAATCAGGAAAGCAACTCCATTCATAATAGCCCCACAATAAACAAAATACCTAGGAATTAACTAAAGAAGTGAAAGACCTTTATGATGAAAATTTAAGAAATCTGAAAATCAAAACAGAACTTAGAAAGTGGAAAAATCTCTCATGCTCCTGGATTGGAAGGATCAACACTGTGAAAATGGCTATACTTCCCAAGGCTATCTACAAATTCAATGTGACAACTATCAATATTCCAACCTCATTCTTCAAGGACATAGAAAAGGCAATCCAAAAATTCATATGGAACTATAAAAGACCCCAAATAAGAAAAAATATCCTTAACAGAAAGAACAGGGCTGGAGAAATATTAATACCAAATTTCAAACTCTACTACAAAGTCATAGTAATCAAAACAGCTTGGTAATGACACAAGACAATGGAATAATATTGAAAATTCACAGTTTTCAACCCACAGTCTTATAGCGACCTAATCTTCAATAAGGGAGCTAAAAAAATACAATCAAAGAAAGCCTCTTCAGTAAAAGGTGCTGGCAAATCACCTATAGAAAACTAAAACTAGATCCTTATGTATCACCCTGTACCAGAATCAACACCAAATGGATCAAAGACCTTGGAGTCAAAGCAGACACCCTGAAAACATTACAGGACTGAATAGTAGAAACCGTAGGTCTCTTTGTAACAGGCCAAAATTTTCTTAATAGAGACCCAGAAACACAACAAATCAAAGAAAGGTTGGACAAATGGGATTGCATGAAATTGCAGAGTTTCTGCATGGCAAAGGACAGAGCTACCAAGAACAATAGAAAGCCCATGGATTGGGAGAAGATCTTCACTAGCCATACACTGACAAGGGTCTCATATCTAAAATATACCTGGAACTCAAAAAATTAAATCCCCCAACAACAAATCCTTAAAGAAACAACTGCCCAATAAATAAGTGGGCTAAAGATTTAAAGAGAAACTTCTCTGAAGAGGAAATAAGAATGGCCAATAGACATATGAAGAAATGCTCAACCTCTATAGCCACAAAAGAATTACAAATCAAAACAACATAGAGATTCTACCTCACCGCAGTTAGAATGGCAAAAATCAAGAACTCTAATAAGAACAGATGCTGGAGGGGATGGAGACAGAAGGGAACCTTACTGCATTGCTGGTGGAAAGTAGTATGGAGTTCCCTCAAAAGACTCCACATAGAGTTCCCCTATGACCCAGCAATCCCACTTTGGGGCATTTACCCGAATTATCACAAACAAGACCATACTAAAACTACTAGCACAACTATGTTTATTGCAGCATTCTTTACCAGAAGATATGGAATCAACCCAGCTGCCCCTCAGTCGATGAATGGATCAAGAAAATGTGATATATATATATGAATTGTATGCCTCGATCAGGAAGAATGTCATCACCCTATTTGTTAGGAAATTGAAAGATTTGGAAAAAATTATATTAAGTTAAGTAAGCCAGGCCTAAAGAAACATAGGTCCTATGGTTTCCCCTATTTGCATTAACTAGTATATGTCTGGGACAACAGAAAAGTTCAAAAGCTATGTACATATGACCACATAAGATGAAGTTCAGTGAAATGAACCCCAAGATAGGGACACATGTGGTTCTTTACTTCCTTGCTATTGTTTCTAATGTATTTATAAGGTACTATGTGAATATTTGCTGCTTTGTATGTTCCTCCCCCATGGTATAACCCCTGTTTTCACTGTATTTGATGTCTGCATAATTTGGGGAGGGGAAGGGAAAAAACAAAATGTTTAAATAGGGATAGATGTTGACCCATTATAACAATGAGATGTACAAGACACTATGTTGAAAAATGAACTTTACAATTTAGGCATGGAGGGGGGGGCAGGTAGTTGTGGAGTTGGGAGGGAAAGGATGGTAGGGGAAAAACAAGGAGGAGGCAACAGTGCTTGTTAAGAAATGTACTCATTACTTTGCTCATATAACTGTAACCCCTTTGTACAGTATTTTCACAATAAAAAACTTATAAAAAATAGAAATTATGACTACGGTCATATGTTGTTGATATCATACAAAGTACACTGGAATTTCAAAACTAGAATTGTTTACTTTGAAACAATGACACGAAAGCCTTTTGTTCCCAGTCATTTAATGGGCTATGCTAAAAGTAGACTTTTTTCCATATATATATATGTATTTTTTTTTCTGGTCTTGGGGCCTTAACTCTGGGCCTGGGCACTGTCCCTCAGTTCTTCAGCTCAAGGCTAGCACTCTACCACTTGAGCCTCAGTCCCACTTCCGGCTTTTTTTTCTGCTTATGTGGTGCTGAGGAATTGAACCCAGGGCCTCATGCATGCAAGGCAAGCACTCTGCCACTGAGCCACCTTCTCAGACCCTCCATATATATTTTTATTGTAAAAATTCTGTACAAATGGCTTACAATTACATGATAGGCTAATGAGTATATTTCCTATCAAGTATTGTTACCTCTTCCTAAGTAGATTTTTAATTACTGTAGTAGTATTATCTGGATTAAGAGGAATTAGCCTAGAAACTATGAATTATCTCCTGTGTTAAAACCATATCTATTTCCTCCCTTCTTTTATTTCCCTATCTCTGAATCACTTGTTTTTGTTTTTACTATGTATTAATATAATACTATGTATTTTTGTTTGTGTTGAAATAGGTAAAGCATGTTCCCTCTGACTCCAATCACAGATTTTCAATTTCCTTTCCTCAAACCTCGACAGATTTTCTCTGAAAGGCATGTTTGGAATTGTATTATTTTATTCTGACAAAAATTCAAAATATCACTGTTTTTAAAATACTTAATTTGAGAAACATAACTAACCCCAAATGTCCTGTTTTTGATTTGAATTTTAAACTCGGGGTCTCATGCTTGCCAGGTAGATAGTTGCTGTAACACTGAGTCATAACTCTAGCCTTATTCTCACTTCTTAATGCTATCACAGGATATATATGTGCTCGTTGAAACTTCATTCTTCTACAATAAATCATAACTCAAATAACAAAAATGTTTAAGAATTAAAAAGTAATCCTGAAACTTGTTGGAACTGGTTTAAGAAGACTACAATATAGGAAGTGATGATTGGAGTAATCTGGTTGTGGTATTAACAAAATAAAGCTTTCCTGAATATCTAAATGATGATTATAAGAATGTGGGGAAATGAATAACTTTCTACTGGAGAGCTAAGAACTGACCTTTTTGCTTTTCAATATTTTATTGTCCATAAAAATCACAGCAATTACATTGGAAACACTGGAGTTGAATGGGGAAACATGCTGAAGGAGTAAGAAAGTGAAAGGTATTCAGAGAGTGAAAGAGAGAGAGAGAAAACAAGAGAGGGGGGAGAATGATTTGCCATAGTAACAACAAATACAAGAAGTAAGGATGAATCTAATAGATAAGGACATAGCATGGAAAATATAGCTGTCTCCTCTTCTGAAATAAAGGATGAGGAGAAGAAGATGGAAAATTATGCTTATGGATGGATTAAATTTTCTCAATAAAAAAGAAAAGTTAGTACAGTGAATTTTTATCATGGAAAGCAAAAGAGAAAGTAAGAGGAATTCAATGATGAGAGAACAAATTTTAGATAAACCTTCTTGAAGAATAAGACAATGAATGGATTATGAAACACTGGGTAGTATCAAAAATCTACTTTAGACCTGTGACCATACATTTTAATTGAGATATCTTGTGTACTTTCTTCACTGTCTGGGTCTAGAATGAGAGGAAGTAGAGACATATATTTAAGCAAAATTAGAATTTCCCAAGAGGTAAAGGAAAAAGTATGTTATTTGCAAATATACAAAACAATGATTATCATGCTAAGGTCGAGACTGATTTAGATAAAGGTGCATATGTAGAAATTATGATTGAAATTAATGAAAACAGAGGCAAATGACTCTAAGGTCTTGTTCAGCCTAGAAATCTAACAATCATTGGATATCTAGTGCTCTGAAGGCCAGAGAAGAAAGATAATTAAATTGAAGTAATAGGAGTCATGGACTGCACAGAATAGCAAATGTGAATTAACATTATGAAAATCAGTGGCTAATGTTAGACTGAAGGCAAATTTATTGAAAGATAAGTAGTCAAGAAATGCAAAGCCCAAGTAATTTGGAAGACCAAAGTAAATGAATGTTGAAATTATATAGACTTACATTAAAGTAATAGAATAATGCTGAGTTAAGAAATAAAACATTTACTCAATGAATTCATTTGTCAAATGGGTCTATGCATCACTAGTGATCAGTCATAATGGCTGCTGTGGTATGTTTTTACATGAAATAAAGTTGAACAGATTTGATGGTGAAAGAAAATATATAATTTCTTGGCTAATCATATGAAATGTGTGAATAGACCAGATTTTTGAGAGCAAAAGTGTTTGGAACTAAGAGGTAACCCTGAGGACAAGTGGGATATTCCAAACTAATGCTCAGAATACAGATGATTTTACAGACAACTAATAATCAGTCTGAAAGGGCATAATACAAAGATATCTGTGGTTAAGAAATGAGATGGTAAGATGGAAGAGAACATTCTGTGAAGATGGTAACATTATATATAGTGTCATATGGATGACTGTTATATTTGCCATTTTTGCTGACTGATGAAATCTCAAATATAGGGAAAATGATAATGATCAGGTGATCTTGGAGATGAACAATTTGGTGAGGTATAAATATTGTGGTATTGGGACATATGCATTGCTAAAATTACTGTTAGTTCTAGAGCCCCTTAAAGATAAATGTTGGTAGACCAGAGTAGTGGCAATTAAATATAATCAGAGGGGATAGAACTCTTGTTAACAGCTACTAATTAAGAGTAGAATATAGGTATTATGGTAGCTATGTTCAACTGAGGTTCAGAAATAGCACCTATGCAATCAGGCTTGATGATTTTTCAATAATATTCTTGATGTTAACTGGGGGTAACAATGTTTGATAGGAAATGGACTCATTACCTTGCTCATGTAACTGTAACCCTCCTGTACAGTATCTTTACAATAAAATATATATTTAAAATTTAAAAAAAGAAAGAAGAGATAAAAACAGATAATAAAAACTGTTGTGTAATTTTTCTCTGATATAGTCAGAATTAAGGACGGCATGAGATTCAGTCTTGTGAATATAAACTATATAAACATGATATTGTCATATGTATATATACACATTTCATGCATATAGGTGTGTATATGAAAATAACCATATATACATATGTGTGCATGTATGTATACTTGTATATATATCTCTTATATATGTGTGTTATATATACACCTATATGCAAATGTATGTTTTAATATACATATATTTGCATTCTCTCAAGAAAAATGGTTGTCTCATTGAGTAACTAATGAAAGACAACATGACCTAGTCAGAGAAATTCTATTAATTAAAAGAAATAATCAACAGGGTGCCAGTGGCTCGTGCCTGTAATCCTAACTACTCAGGAGGCTGAGAGCTGAGGATCGCGGTTCAAAGCCAGCCTGGGCAGGAAAGTCCATGAGATTCTTAATCTAATAAACCACTAGAAAACTGGAAGTGGTGCTGTGGCTCAAGTGGTAGAGTGCTAGCCTTGAGCTGAAGAGCACAGCGACAGCACCCAAGCCCAGAGTTCAAGCCCCACAACAGACCAAAAAAAACAAATCCCCCAAAAAACAAAAAAATAAAAATAAATAACCCTGGAGACAAGAAAAAAATAAAACAAATAATTAGGATTCTGTGAGGAAAAGTATACATGAACACTACTGAGATGATATGCATCATTGTGTACAAAACCTGCATGTGTTTTCTAATTGATGAATTAGGAATGCAGAACAGAAGAAAACTATTAAAAACTATTCTTCATGTCTTAGCTATGGTAAATAATGCTGCAATAAACATAGTTGTGCTGGTAGCTTTAGTGTGGCCTTGTTTGTGATCATTTGGGTAAATGCCCAAAAGTGGGATTGCTGGGTCGTTGGGGAGCTCTATGTGGAGTCTTTTGAGGAACCTCCATACTGCTTTCCAAAGTGGTTGAACAAGTTTACATTCCCACCAACAATGAAGTAAGGTTCCTTTCTGTCCACATCCCCTCCAGCATCTGTTGTTGTTAGAGTTCTTGATTTTTGCTGTTCTAACTGGAGTGAGGTGATATCTCAATGTTGTTTTGATTTGCATTTCTTTTATGGCTAGGGATGTTGAACATTTCTTCATGTGTCTATTGGCCATCCTTCTTTCTTCTTCAGAGAAGCTTCTCTTTAAGTCTTTCGCCCACTTACTTATTGGGCAGTTGTTTTGCCCCTCAGTAGATGAATGGATCAAGAAGATGTGGTATATATACACAATGGAATTCTATGCCTCCATCAGAAAGAATGACATTTCCCCATTTGTTAGGAAATGGAAAGGCTTGGAAAAAATTATATTAAGTGAAGTAAGCCAGGCCCAAAGAAACATAGGTCCCATGGTTTCCCTTATTTGCAATATCTAGTATAGGTATGAGTCAAGCGGAAAAAGTCAGATAATGTGATGTTAGGAAAACAAAACCTCAAATATGTATTTTAATGTTTTTGTTTCTTTCATGCATGTGTTTCTAACGCATTTATAAGATTATTTCTTTGTTGCTTTGTATGTCCCTCCCCCACAGTGTAACCCCCGCTTTCACTATATTTGATGTCAGTATAACATGTGGAGGAGATGGGGACAAACAAGTCGTTTAAGGATTCAGGTGGACCTGTTGCAACAATGAGAAGTACAAAATGTCATGTCAAAACCAGCTTTACAATGTCGGTGTGGGGCGGGGGGGTATGATTGGTTGGGAGGGAGGGGGGAGGCTGGGAAGGGAGGTGAAGGGTAAACAAAGGAGGAGGCTGTAATGCTTGGTAAGAAATGTATGCATTATCCTGCCCATGTAATTGTAACCCCTCTGTACAGTATGTTCTCAAATAAAATAAAATAAAATTAAAAAATAAATAAATAAATAAAAACTATTCTTCAGCAGACTGTTGCTGAATCTTATCTGCTTAGCCATTTTCTGGAAGTATTCTGTCATATTGAGTTAAAAATTCATTCAAACGTTCCTTAAACTCATGAACAGTGAGTATAATCATTATGAGAAATTTGTATCTGTGTTCAAGAAATAGGTTAATATATTCTGTTTGTGATATTTGCTTCTACTTTTCACAACGCCTTTTTTGTGTTAACGGGATTCTTTTAAAATATTTATTAGAATGTGGATTCCTGTAAAATTCCAATGGTCAGAAATGTGTATAGTTTTATATAAGAAAAGGCATTTTCATATTTCACAGTAAGGTTATTATCTTTCTGCTCTCTGCTGATGGGATTGTTCCTATAAATTTTGAAGCCAGATGTCTCTTTGGTAAACCAGTTAAGATAGGAAGAAAATTGTTTTGTTTATATTAAAGCTAAATAATGCAACTTGATTTCATATGTCTCAGTAAAACAGATTTTGGTGCAATTGAAGATTACAGAGATTCATAATAAAACAAGATTACAGATGTTCATAATAAAACAATTTCATTAATTATATTTGCTATCCAGCAAACATCAAAAATTGATGATTTTGAAGTATTTGCATGTTTTTTATGGTCAGGTATTCAATTTAAAGTCTAGTACAACAGACAAAAATATTACAGGTTGAAGGTAACATTTTGTGCTTGCTGTGTCAGCTGCATAGACTAGAGCTTTTAATCTACAGTCAGTCCTGGTTCTAACCTTGAACTAGAAAAACAACAAAATGAAAAATGAAGCTTGGAATATATGCTGCCCACACAACATATACTTCAAATGACTTGTGCAATATACAGTTTGTTCTCTGTGCCCTTCTGCATGTTCTATTGTTTTCAGTTACTTTTTAGCTCTTGGTTTGCTTGCATTTTCATTTTTTTGAGTTACTTGCTATAGAATATATGTTATATATGTAGTCATTTTCTTTCTTTTTTATTGTGAAAATACTGTACAAAGGGGCTAAAATTATATGATCAAGGTAATGAGTACATTTCTTATCAAACATGTTACTTCCTCCTTTGTTTCCCCTTCCCATCCCTTCCCATCTCCCCGCCCCCCCCCCACCGTCCCCAAGTGCGCCCCTCCTCCCCCCACCAGCACACCCCCCTCCCTGCGCCAAAGTTGTAAACATTTTTTTTATTATTGTATAAGTGATGTACAGAGGGGTTGCAATTGCGTGAATCAGGTAATGAGTACATTCATTTTGAACGGTGTTAACTCTTCCCTATTTTCCCCACACCCCCCAAAATTGTATAGTTTGTTCTCAACATAATATCTAATGAGTACACACATTTTTACTCTGGTTTAATAAAAAGGCTCATATCTTCAACAACATAAAGTATTGGTTTGCATTTAAGGGTGTTTAAAAAATATGTAATATCAAGAAATTTGCATTTTAATGTACTTATGTGTTTTATAGTGATATACAAATGAAACTAAGCGTGTAATAAATTCTTACCAAGGTTTCAATAGAAGCCCTTTAGCATGCAAACATGGCTTTATATCCATACTAAGTTTATAAGTGTTTTTTGCTAAATTACTTATAAAATTACTTACAGTGACCTATGCCAAGGTTCTCTTTAATAAAACAGAGTTTATAAGTTCATGCTTATATATTAAAATAATACACACATATTACAAGTGACAGATTTTGCTATACAATAGGTATTATTAAATTGCATCTATTTCATTAAAAAAGACAAAGTATTAAAGCGGGGCCAGATATTCTTAAGAAGACATGATTTAATTGACATAACATGTAGATTAAAATTTATATGCCAGATTCCTAACTCAGTTATATATGATTTGCTTATTGTTTGAACTTAAATCTTTAAGAGATTACGAAAACTCATGGCAGAAATATACTTATGATTAGCATTTTGTTAAATGAGGATATTGTTCTTACAAAGCAAGAGAAATGTTTTTCGATGATATGAAAAATGTAAAAAGTCATAAATATGTTTATAAAAACATTCAAAATTTTTCCGTGTTAACGATGAGTTTATGTATGCAATCTATTAATGCATGGAATAGATATGTTATCCCTAAGGAAGTTTGAATTGTTTAGAAGTCATATTGTAAAGATAAGTTTATATATAATATATATTATATAAGTTTATATATATGTAACATGTATATTTATATATACATTATATTACATATATTTATATAATATATATTTATATATAATATATAATATACATAGTATTATAACATATTATAATATATAATATTTAATATATAACATATATATAATTATACATAATGATATATATAATATAATATACAATAATATATAATATATAATATGCATAACATACATTATGCATATATATACTATATATTATGCATATATACTTATATATTATATATAGTATGTATATTATATTATGGCATATATTATGTATATATTATATATGCTATATATGTTATGCATATTATATATTATATTATTATATATTATACATTATATTATACTATATATTATATTATACAATATATAATATATTATATACAACATATATGCTATATAATTATATTATAATACATATTACATAATCTATATTATATATGTTATACAGAACGTATTATATGTTATGTAATATATATTTTATATATTATATAATTATGCATATCATATAATATAATTATATATTTATATATTATATATAATTGTATATATAACTATATATAATAACTTATATATAACTGTATATATAATTATATATGGTATGTATTATATATAAATTTGTAATATATTGTGTATAATATATATATAAACTTGTCTTTCCAATATGACTAATATATATATATATATATATATATGTTAAGTCAAACTCATTGAAGGTGTTATAAAATAATTAAAAATCTTAAAAAGATGAGATGAGTTTTTATTTTGGTGACTACAAAGCTAAAACAAGCATAAACACAATTTGTTAAAATTTTCTTAGCTTTAGGAGGTAAGGATACTAAGAGAATTATTTGCAAACACTCTTGGATTAAAGGACTTTTAGGGGTTAAATATTCCAATTGAGTAAAACTTTAATGGTGGCAACATTTAGGATATATTTTGCTTATGGTCCTAGTTTAAGAAGAAAAAAATGATGGACAAGATTTTTGAGCATGCTAAGTCATGAAATATATATTCCAGAGGTTAAAATAGAAATAAGAAACTCAATGGGGCATATTCAAATTTTATCATAGAATTACAGACTGGAGGATTTCTGGGCAAGCTCCACTTTCAATGTTTAGCTTTAACTGAACAAAAGGAAAGGGAACATTGAACGTTAATTCCTATGGTAGTTTGTCTCTAAAGTTAGCTGCATTGCTTAGTGGCTACCATTTTCTGTTGCAACATTTTATAGCCACAGGAGTTTATTTATTTATTTTTTCTTACTTTGTTATATTGTGTTTTTTAATTTTGAAAATACTGTACAGAGGGGTCACAATTACATGGAAAAAATAATGAGTACATTTCTTATCAAGCATTGTAGCTTTGTTTCCCCTTCCTATCCTTTTCCAACAGCCACGCCCCCCCAATCCTCCTCCTCCCCCCCCCCCCCCCACCAACGTTGTAAAGATCGTTTTTCGACATAAGGACTTGTACATCTCATTATTGCAATGGGTCCACCTGTATCCCTGTTTTAACGATTTGTTTTTTCCTTTCCCCTCCACAAATTATATCAACATCAAATACCGTGAAAGCATGGGTTATACCGTGGGGGAGGGACATGCAAAGCAACAAAGAAATAATCTTATCAATATGTTAGAAATAATCTCATGAAAGAAAAAAAAAAACATTTGAACACATATCTTAGGGTTCATTTCCCCTGATTTACAAGTGATTTAGATCAATGGTAAGGGAAGGTGTTTTAATTATTTAATATTAATTTACCTTTTTGGTTGACCTGTTTGTATTTAATATGAACTAAGTTGCGAATATGGAATTGAATCCTTCAAATACTGAGGTTCCAGTTGAGAAAAATAGAAAATGGCAAAAGAAAAACTCACACACAGAGTGAAATGTCATGTAATCTTAATGTCTATGAACCAAATAAAGCATTATTCAATTTTAGAAATGGTGGCATAGGAAAGTGTGGTTTGGTGTGCTCTGGGGAAGGTGGCATTTAAAGAGAGACTCAAGTGAAATAAGATTAAAAAAATGTCATGTGATCCTGAAAGAGACATTTTAAGTAACAGAAATAGAATTCCATGCAATGGGAATATGCTTAGAGTGGTACAGCAAATCTGAAGCTTAATACATATGGAGATAGACAAGAGGAGAAAAAATCCAGGGTGGGAACTGGGAAAATTGTATGATCTTGGAGGAGAGGAGCTTGTTTGCGCCCTGTGGAAGGACATACTGGCTCACTACAGTCCTCTCAGCTGCCTGGGCCATGAGCCTCAGCAAGCATCAACTGCTCACCTGTACTATTTGTTTAGATGGTGTTTTACATGTACTTGTTCTAACCCTCTCTGCCCTTTCCTTTTACGGTATCTGTTATATCTCTAGTCGGTCACTCTGTCTTTTCTATTTCCCTATTTCATGTGTAAGGGATGGAAGTTTTGTAGAATGAGGATAAGTATCAATGCCAAGGATATTGTGATCCTTTCATTGCATATGTTATCAGAACCCACTGAAAGTTTATCTTTAAATAATCCTTTCATTTGGAAGTCTAAAAAACGCCCAAGGAATAACATTCTAAGGGTCAGGGCCTTAGTGTAAATATAGGAATATTCTCTGATTTTAACACAAGATTAAATTTGATTTACCTTGAGATAAGACTGTCCTGACTCTCTATCTTAGGGTTCGTGTGTTTGTGCGGGGGGTGCTAAGCTCTGCCTACCTGTTTCTTTTTTTTTTTTTTAATTTAATTTTATTTTATTTGTGAACATACTGTACAGAGGGGTTACAATTACATGGGCAGGATAATGCGTACATTTCTTACCAAGCATTGCAGCCTCCTCCTTTGGTTTACCCTTCACATCCCTTCCCAGCCTCCCCCCTCCCCACCAATCCCAATCCTTGTCCTTCCCCCCCCCCCCCCCCACGTTGTAAAGCTCATTTTGGACATGACAACTTGTACTGCCTACCTGTTTCTTGCAACACCTTATTTTTACTTGCTTGGAGCTTCATAGCATGGACTTTGTTTTTTAGAGAATACAGCAAAATTATCTTAGGAGTGTGACAGCATACACTTCATTAGTGTCTTCATCATGATACAGAAGATCTTGTATTAGTGAACTGCTTAAAGTAAAATAACTAACTGTATACCGAAGTAAATAATAAGAGCTCATTATCTTATGAACCTGTCTCAATATTGCTTCAATACACATTCATCTGAAATCCTGTCCTAAGAAGGAGGAAGAAAGTGTCATATCCATTTTCTATTTCAGAATAAACAAAGGGCCAGGTCATAGACCTGAAACCAACGTATCTGGTCTAGAATATTTACCAAAAACTAGTATGGGTATGTGTGAAAAGAAAATCTGGTTAGCATCTGTTTCATTATATCTATAATATACATGTACTGTGCAATAATCTGCACATGGAAATAAACATCATACTGAGTTTCTGAAATTTATGTATAAATTATAAATTTATGGACAACATTTGTATTTTTCCCTTGAACATGCTTCCATGGGCATATTCATTTTTTATAAACATCAATTTCCACGTACATTTAGAGCATGTATTTTGAAAGAATGGCTCCCTTATTGCTACTTGAAATCATCTCACTTGTTGGTAAGATGTAAGCTATTTATCAAAGCGCATTTAACTCAAATTCCTCGTCTAGAAATACAAAAGCCAATATGTGTCAACAAGATTTCTGAAAGAGTCTGTTGTTGAGAAGAAATAAGAATATTTTAGGAGAATAATATGTTACTTGTTAAAAGAAAAACACACACACACAGAAACATATACAAACAAATTGAGTTTGGAAACAAAGGTCCATGATCCATATTGCCTGTTTCAGCAAGCTTTCTTTCTAGTTGAAAATTTGAAATATTGATGTCATCTCAAACTTGCCAAATATAATATCTTTATAAATTATCTTTGTGAATTCAAGAGATCAAAATCTGATATTTAAAATATAATTTTATAGTTTTCGATTCCCTTATTTATAACAATTTTTGCTATTTCTTCCTATGTAATCATTCATACTGTTTACTTATGTATTGAAAAATTATCTGCAACAAGGTGTGCTCTTTTTTCCTTAATACTTCTAGAATTTTCCCATTGTACTATTGCAGAGGTCACTCTGAAGTCTTAATCAGGTTACTCCTGTATGTACTGCTTTTTATTTATATATTTCTTGTAACAAAAATAATTAAATTTGTTGGCCTTAATGATCTGTGAAGAACTGATGTGTGAAAACATCTAAAATTTAAACAATGGAAATGTTATTGCTAACTGAATGAAAATAATAAGTAAACATTTATGCAACTCATAAAGTTTGCAATCAGAGTTTTTAACTAGGAATACAATATAATTGTTAGCCATAATGGAAGGATTACATAATTATTTGAGCTAAAATATATTCTATCTAGGTCTATGAGCATTTAAATTTCCTCATAATGCTTCAACTAGATTGGCAAAGCTTTTTAATACATTGTACTGTAATTACTTTTTCTATGAGGATATGGCCTGATTTATTTAACACATCATATCCTTTATATTATTCTTCATTCCATTTTCTCCATCTACTTTTTGTTAATATACTTTCCTTTCTATACCCTATCACTAAAATTTCATTTTTATTTTTTTCTTATTGTTTCTTCCTTTCTTATGCTCTTGCTTTCTTCCCTCTGTTCTTCATTTTTTAATATTTGTTAAGTGAATAATATTTCTCATTATTTTTTTCTGGTTGTGGAGCCTGAACTCTGGGCCTAGGCACTGTTCCTCAGCTCTTCAGCTCAAGGCTAGCACTCTGCCACTAGAGCCACAGTGCCACTTCTAGCTTTTTCTGCTTATGTGGTGCTGAGGAATAGAACTCAGGGCCTTGTGCATGCAAGGCAAGCACTCACCACTGAGCCACCTTCCCAGCCCTCTCATTATTCTATGCTCATCTCAAACACCCAGTCCTTCGGCCTCAGAAGCCTAAGTTTTGTTATGACTGAGTGAAGCAGTGAAGTATGGGGTTCTCTGAGGACTGTTAGTATAAGATAAATATTTGATATTGATACTATTAAAATTAACAATAATATTTTTGAAAATATATAATATGTATAATTTAGATACATATATAATAACAATGGATAATATAATTAGTAAATTTTGTGACAATGATTATATTTTGATTCCTAATGGTGATTTATTACATTTAAAATGGAAGCACATTACACTGTTCTAATATTCTTGTACATTCAATATAATACACTTGATACTAAATTCAGAATATTTACTCTATAAGGTTTCGATAATATTAAAAAATCAAACAGATCCATTCATCCTTGAATTTTGTTAAAAAATGAAAATATTTATACATAATAAGCTGTCAAGTCACAGATTTCTGAAACAAAGTATTTCACCTATTTTAAACATGACTATTTCAAGTAATGGAAAGAATGACAATGTTACCTAACTTGTGAAAAATTACTAGTAGTCTAGAACCACTGATTATCCAGGCTTATCTTGAACTATTGAATTATATTGGGATATACTAAAATAATTATTTTTTGTAAGGCTAGTACTTTACTAATTTGACATGCAACATCACTTCTCATTTCCTGATGGTTAATTGGAGATGAGAACCTGATGGCCTTTCCTGCCCAGGCTGGCTTTGAACTCTGATCATCAGATCTCAGTCTCCTGAGTAGCTAAGATGACAGGCTGTGGCCCTGGCACCTGCCTTCAAATACTTATTTTACTGAATTACAAAACACTCATTATAAAATATCTTCTTAAAAATAGAGAAAAAAATTATATGAAAATTTTATAACCAGATATGACTGTACTTAAGTTTAGCATGGTTTATTTGCAACACTTGTCTAATTAAATAATTGAAACTTTTTTTAGGGATGCTTAATATAAGTAATTGTATAGTGGAAGAGAGATTTTAAAATTTTATTCACTTAAATGGTCTCAGACATTAAAATGAATCATACTTAGGTGAAATCAAAACAAATATTTATTTGTATTGGATGAGTTAATTTCTATTGTGTGTGTGTGTATATATATATATATATATATATATACATATATATTCTGTGTATATACACAGAATTGAATTTCATTTATAGCCATATAAATGTACATATGTATATATATATGTATATGTATCTATTGAATATATATGTAGATTGATAGGTAAATACATAGATAGATAGATAGATAGATAATTGCCATCTTTTGTTGAACCATCCATCCATAGAGGGGCATCTGGGCTGATTTCACACCTTAAACATTGTAAATAGTGGTACAATGAGAATGGGTGTGGAGGTAGCTTTATTGTATTCTAGTCTGTAATCTTTATGATAATTCTTCACGAACAGAATTACTGGATTATAGGGTATTTCTATGTGTAGTTGTTTTGAAGAACATCCATACTGCAGACAGGTACGATTTTTGCCCACATCCTGATAAACTTTTCTTATTGTTTGTATTCTTTTTTTAGTTATTTTATTTTCCATTTTATTATCTTTAGTTATAAAAGGAGTTACCATTTAACAAAACAGTTTATGAATACAATGAATCCTGATTAATGCCACCTCTTTCAACATTTTCATTGATCCTTTCCCTACTCAACCCTTCTTCAATTTTGACTATACCGAATTCATCCTCTAATATATCATACTTCATTTAAAACCTTTGTCTGCATTTTTGTACCATGCTATGCATTTCCTATAAGTTTTAAGCTATATCTATCTCCATATATAAGGGAAATGCAGTTTGTCCTCTGGGTCTCATTTTCTTTACTGGACATTTTTTCTCTAGGTCTAATTTCCATTTCTTTACAAATGGTAAAATATCATTCTCTGTAATGGATGAGTAAAATTCCATTGTTTATATCTACCACATTTTCTTGTTGTATTCATCCATTGCAGGACATCTGGGCTCATTCTATACCTTGGTTATGGTGAATAGGGCTGCAATGAACATGGTTTTGCTGGTAGCTTTGCTGTATTCTGGTATGTAATCTTTTAGATAAATGCTCAAGAATGGAATTACTGGATCATATAGAAGCTCTATGTTTAATTTTTTGAGGAACCTTCATGCAGCTGTCCAGCATTGTAGAACAATTTTGCTTTCCAACCCACAGTGCACGCAAGTTCCCTTTTGGCATTCTTGAAGATGGTCATTCTAACTGGTAAGATAGAATCTCAGTGCTGTTTTGATTTGCATATTTCTTATATAGCCAGGGATTTTTAGCATTGTACCATTTGCAAGGAAATGGAGGATCTAGAAAAACTCATGTTAAATCAGAGCCAAAGAGACAAAGGATAAATTATTTTCTCATATGTGAAACTTTCAATATATATATACAAATGCATACATAAATACATATGCTGAGGTGCTATTCAAGTGTCCATAAATGTATTAAGTGAAATATGTTAGATTCATGAGAAAATCCAGTGGTTTAATTCCTTAGAAAGGCTAATTCACTTTCCAACAAAATAAACACCAGGAAACAGGTACTCAAAAGGGATGTGGAGATAAGACGCAGAATGAAGTGTGTGTGTGGGGGGGGAGACTCAGTCATAAAATAAAAGCACAACAAACACAATTAAGAAAATTGTTGGAAGTGGTGGGATTGAGAAGGATGGGGGAGAACATTGACAGAGTGATATTGGTCATGATGCATGCATTCATTGCACTCATCAACTGTTTTGCTATAAAGCAACTGTTTTGTACAGTAACTTAAATAGAACAAAATATATTTTTGTGTTCTAGAATTGTGAATATTAAATTTTAAATACCTCCAAGCAAAGGATCAGACATAATGGAAAATGTGAAAAGGGCTGTTTTTATTTACAGCAATTCTGATACATGATGAATGTTTCACAAGACAAATATAGCCACATAAAATATTCCAAGGTGATGACATAAGCATAATAAATCATGCTATAAATTTCCATTCTCCTGAAAGCATCTGAAATTTTATTATGAAGGAGAAGTCAGAGTACCTAGTAGTTTATGAATGGTATCTCATGTATATGGAGATGAATGTTTCATTTTACGTTTCTAAAATGAGCACATCTATTTACTAATGTAAACTAAGCCTTATAATTACTAATAAAAAATGAAACAATACTATAACTTTCTTTAACATTTATCTATGCCAAATTTGATTGCTTTAATATTTTCTCTGAAAAGATGGTTACCATTATGTGATTTGGGGGTAACCTGGGAAAATTCCAACAAATAATTCTATTTTAAATGGATTCACCAATTTGTAATTCAGATAGAATTCTTAATTAAAGCCTCCACCTTTTTATGGCATCATTAGCAAAGCACTTGAGCCTGACATATTCATACTATTATAATTATCAGCATGTTTATGGTTTATGTTATTGTTCTTTGTATATCTCCTGGGAGATGTCTAAAAGTCAAATAGGCATGGAGCTGATAATATCCAGACTGTTTTTATACTAGGTGATTTTTAATGAAAGGTCATTACACAAAACTTTTATTGGCAAAACAGAACAATGTTGGGCCACATCCAGAAATTTAAAAAATAATCAAAGAAGCACTAGAATTACCATAATTTAGGGGGGAAAGGAAACAAACGAACATTGCAGGGAGTTCAGGAAACAAATTGGTGCACTTTCAAACATATAGGGTTGAGAAGAACTCTATTATTTGAAATAAAAAGAATCATCTTGTACCTATAGAGATTTAATTGATGAGTGTTTTTAGTAATTTGTGAAGAGTGAAGAAAAATATGGATGTTTTTATGTGAATTAAAGGTGTATATGTAGAAAATACTATTACTTCAATATCTTCTACAGCATAAAAATGTCATTAATAGGTTTAATTTGATTGCAATATATATGGGTGTGTATAGACATACGTACATATATACAAACACACATACATAAAAGAAAAATCAACAAGAGCATAACATTTCTTTAACTCCAAGAATTTAGGCATTTGTGTGTCCTGCTTTATTAATATGTTTCTAAGAACAGAACTTCAACAAAAGCAAGAACCAAAGACTAGCAAAAACTCTCAATGAAACTTATGAAAATGGAATACAAACAAAAGATAATGGTAATTTCTGTTATGAGAGTGTTATCTACTAGTAGAAACTTTGGAAGTAGAGATTTATCTAAAAATTAACTAAAGTAAAAACATCTACAGCATGATTCAGAACTCCCTATTGAAAGTGTCAGGTCCTAAATTTAATCCCCATTAAAAATAACAATAAAAATAATATTTTACTTCAAATAACTTCATTATTATCTCTGTCTTCCTTTCTAATCCTATTCCACAGAGTGCTGAAAGAAACTCAGAACACAAGATGAAATATTATTGCTTCTCAGTGACATACACAATAATGCAATTTCTTCTTAGTTTGAAAAATAATTCTGCTATCTGTAGTGCTTCAGAAACAACCTATGACTTAAAATATGCTAAATAGAACCAGGAGAATTTAAATGAGTATAGGACACTAAACATGATAGAATAAATATTACCTCAATCAGATTTATTTAGAATGCATTGGGGAATATGGAGGACATTGTGTCAGTAGAATGAATAAACTTATGAGCACTCATCAGGCAATTAAAAAAATCAGCTTTTAGTCATTTACCACAATAATAGAGGAGAAAGTACATTCTGTTAGTATTTTCTAATGCTGAAATGATAAAGACAAAATTAAGAATTGAAGCTCTGTATCAGAGCACAATGTTTCTTTCTGAATGATTGCCAGCGAAAATAAAGAATACACATTGAACTTCAGAAAAAAAACACAATTAATATTTGCCCAAAGAATATACCAGCCTGTTGCCAACGGTTGAAACTAGCTACTCAAGAGCCTGAGATCTGAGGATTGAAAGAAACCAGCAGTGGCAGTCAAATATAAGAAATTCTTATATATATATATATATATATATATATATATATATATATATATATATATACATATATATAATTGTAAAACCCCTGTACAGAGAGGTTAAAGTTACATAAGTAGGGAAATGAGTACATTTCCTATCGAGCATTGCTACCTCCTCCTTTGTTTTTCCCCTCCCAACCCTTCCCTTCCCACCTCTCCAACTCCTCCCTCCCCCCACAAGTTGTAAAGTTTTTCTGTTTTTGTAATAAATTTTTTTTATTGTGATAATACTGTATAAAAGGGTTACAGTTACATGAGCAAGGTAATAAGTATATTTCTTATCAAGCATTGTTTAAACAGCAAGAAGCCAAAGTGGAGTTGTACTTTAATGGCAGAATGCCATCCTTGAACAAGAAAAGCCAAAGGAGTGTAGGAGGCCCTAAGTTCAAGTTCCAGGAATGTGACATTGAAAAAAAAAAGAGAGAGAGAAAGTATATATTAAACATGTCCTTGGATATTTGCACTAAAATGATATGCATTTTCAATTTTAAATTTTACCTGTTACATTATATTTTACATTGTTAAATATGCCATTCCTACTTTGAGTCTTCTAGAGGGATTCATATGTTTTAAATACAGGATTTTGTTTTGAAATCAAAGTGAAGTAAATATTCTGATCAGTGTTTATGAAAAGCCTTCAAAGATAAAATCTTCCCCTCTTCCAAAACAAGGAAAAATAAGAGAATTCAGACATTTTATATTCAAGTTAGGAAAGAAAACAGAAATCTTACCTGTGATGTATATGGGCATCAAATGTAGTATAAACTAATACAGGACTATCATCCAGGGACAGAGAAATGACATGATGAGCTTTGTCCATGTATATGATGATACTTTGATGTGCAGTCTTAATAGTAAAATATTTTCAAGTTCCCAGGTTTTTTGTTTTTCCAGAGAACCACAGTTTCTTTTACATTTATAATGAAATCACATTTGCCATATTTCCAAATGCAAGGTCCCATGTACAAAAATGTTGCTATTAAGTAATGTATTTTCTCTCCATTGGATTTATTTTGTTTTGTTGTTGTTGTCAGGATGAACACACAGGTCTTTGTGAACGGAACTAGCACAGCTAGAGATTAATGCTAAACCTTCTTTTGTGTATTGTTTGTGCATCAATTGTGAAGAATAGAAACAAAATTTTCTTTACATGTCTTTTGCATTTTGCTCCCCACCTCAGCCCCATTTCAGGTTACTTCACCACTAACAAGAACAATAATGCCAGAGGAAAGATAGCTGAAATGAGGCTGCATGATTGCTTTTCCAACTAAAATGAGCTGAAAATGAAAACACTTTAAATGAAGTGTCTCAAATAAACATTTAATTTGAGATAAGACAGCACAACTGCATATATACCACCATATCAAATATTGAAAGTACATTTATTGAAGAGTTGATAGACTCATTTGTGGGAAAATAAATGTAATTCTAAAACTAAGCTGCTGAGAGTAAATATGTAAAACCACATTTAAGCAGCAGGCAATTAACATGAATTTAGACTAGAAAGAAATGCTAGTCAAGATGAAATCAAGAGTTGAATTACATACTTGAACAAGACATCATTTTGTTTTTCTTCAAACATGAGCCTATTTCTTTATGCAGGTTTCCTAATAACAGTAGATTTCAAACTAGATGGCTGTGCCCTTAGTTATTAGGAAAAGTAGAAACATTATTTTCTCAGTAATTTTATACTTTTAATAAAACTACTCAATGCTTGTTTCTCCAAACATTTAAAGTGCTGTCCTTCTCAGGTATCTCCTTTTAATAACTGGCATGTTTATTGTTTGATCCTTTATGATATCTGGCATTCATATCTGCTTCTGTCCCTTCCTATTTTACTTCCTTCTCACTTCACCTGACATAATATTCATTTCCATTTGTATAATCTATTTTTGCTATGACTTTGGGGCTTTATAAATATTTGTATACTTTCTAAAAGCATAACACTAATAAGGAGATAGAAGATCTTAAATTTTCATAAAGAGAATCATTAGAGTACTTGTGATCATAAAGCATTTGACGAAGTCAGTTTTACTACTGGCTTTATTAGAGTTGATATAACATCACACATTTCTAGAAACTTAAATGTCAACTAATTTAACTATGTAGATCTATGTAAACAGTAAATCTTCTTAACATGATTTCAGATCACGCATACTAAAACTGTACTAGAAGTTCACAACAAAGGGAAATATAAGCTGAATGATGAAGTAAGTAAAATCTTAAGAAATCTTAAGAGATTTATTGTTCTCTTAATCTTGTTTTTTTTTTTTATCTATTTTGAGAAGGGCATCATCAAAGGAATCAGTCTTAGAACAGAAATGGAGCTGTCCTGTCTGAGTGCAGAGCCAAATGTCATTAGCAGAACAGAAATTCCAAATGCTTTGAATCTTCTGCCAAATGTTTTCTTGGCTAACCTGAATTATATTATTTTCTGCTGTTTCAGCATTGGGAACATCAATTAAAGTCAAGTAAAATTGAATAAAAAAATGATAAAATGGTTCCAGGTTTCTGATTTGATGTTGCAGAGAGGTATTGAATTAATTTTTGTTATTTCATGAATAAATTGCTCAGTTAGAATATGTTTTCCTTATCTCTTTCTTTATGTGTGTATTTTAAAGAAATATGATTATATTCCTGTCTTTTAATATTCATACTATATCATTTCAGATTATGCAATATGGTATATGTTATACATTAAACTGTCCTAATAGTAAAATATAAATTAAATAATAATTATGAAGATTAGGTCTAGAGCTTATTCTATTACTTAACTCAATGATTTATTCTTCATTCTACTGTTTTTAATTATCTCAATGTCAAGCAATAAATCTATGAACAAATCCAGTGGGTTAAAGAAGTTATTCTTATCTTTGTTATCATTAGACCATAGGTCTACTTCAATATAATTTTTTTTGCTTGATGAGTTCATTTTGCCTAGCTAATGTAATATATTAAAATAACCAAAATTTAATATAATTTAAATTTATTAGCATTGTCTTGGTATATTTAAAAACCTATTAGAACATTCTTTCTCCAAGGACAAATGCTTAGTAATCTTTTTTTAGGTTCCCTGTCCAGACTGGTTTATATGTCCATGGGCTTGATTTTAAACAATTTTTTACATAATCATATCTTTTTTTAAAGTTTATGTTTTCCTTGAAAGGCATCTTAACTCATAGGAAATCTCCTTAGTAACAAAACCAGTATTATCTTCCACTAACAATATTATGCTTAATGGAGAAAATCAACAGACTATCTTCACTACTATGCTGTCTGCTTGTGACGTTGATTAGAAGACCATCTCTCAAGAATGCTCATAGCTGAGAGCACAAAATCATAGGTGGATAATATTTCAGGACCACTAGTCTAGAACCCATGAACCCAGCCATCTTATTGTGGAGAAATATGGTGATCACCTAACACTTTTCATGTTGAAATTAGTTGCTTTAGAGGGGCACCCATGGCTCATGCTACTCAGGAGGCTGAGACCTGAGGATTGCGGGAGGCTCTTCTCTCCAACTGATCAGCAACAACAAAAAATGGATGTGGAACTGTGGCTCAGGTGGAAGAGTGCTAGTCTTGAAGTACAACAGCTCAGGAACAGAGCTGAGTCCCTGAGTTAGGGGGAGAGAGAGAGAGAGAGAGAGAGAGAGAGAGAGAGAGACAGACAGACAGACAGACAGACAGACAGAGACAGAGAGAGCAAGAGAAAGAGAAAGAGACAGAGAGGGAAAAAGAGAAATTAAAGTGGAAAATCTAGAGCTACGGAGAGTACAAATTGCACTTTATGAGTTCTCTCTGTTTGTTAATGCTTTTTTTTTTTTAATTTGTGCTTCTTAAAACATTTTGAACAAGAAAGCCAGCTGACATTCCCCTGGATGTAAACATGAATCATAAACACTTTAGAATGTGAGGTAGGACATAGGTGGCTCTTCTTGGATCCTTTCTAAAGCCAATATTACAGACAGCAGATGGCCATGATACAGCACACCATGATATATGCCCACTCCATCCACACTAATTTCTGCAGACCTTTGTGATTCTGTTGGTACTCTCAGTAGCACTTGAGTTACCTCTGGCACTGACACTTCTCCTAACTAGCATCAAGTTTCTCTACTTTGGGGAAAATAAATGACTAGGCAAAATCTGTTGTCATAATCTAGAATGTGAAACAAGAAGTTAATGTCAAAGTAAGATGTATTGTTCTGTGTTCTCAGTCCTTTGTGACCCTTGTTGAATATAATTGACAAATGTGATTCAAGGCATCCAGATGTCAGGACAAACTTTGTTTCTTCTTCTTCTTTTAGATATAGTAAAGGGCTAAGGTTAAAGATCTATAAGGTACTAGAGAAGACCCAATTCTTGACTACTTATTCATCTAAATATTATCTAAACTCACAAAAATATTTTCTTGATGTCATAATTTAGTCTTTGTAATTTTGAAAATTAACATGCTATGAAGTTGCTACTATGATTACATCTGGGAAAAGATACTGCTACATGATATGTACTTGGCTTAACACACCAGCATTGCAAATCTATATAACAAAATGAATTAGAGGCTCTAACCCAACACTCTTCAGTCTGGCAAACATTGATGCACCACACAATGTTATTTCACTCCAGATTTGGTGTCATCCCAACAACAAAACTAGCAATTGCTTCCCCAGGAGCCTAGGAGAGCCTGTGACTTTCAGGCTGTTCATGTACAAACTGGAACAGAGGTAGACTTTCCTTCCAGTATGAATGTCAATACAGAGGTAACCAAAAATTGACCTCTGAATCTGAAAGTTAAGCATATATTAGCAGTAACTGGAACATAGATTAATTAGATTCAAATCAAAAGGAACCTCAAACCTTCTATGAAGTTTACCTCAAAACAGAATGTACCAGAACTGAGAAGGTAGCCAGGGTGAAGGCATACCAACTGTGCTATACAGACATTTTGCGTGCCCAAATAACATTTCTCTAATGATAAATTATTACTTCTTTAACTTTATTTTTGTTGAGATCACACCTTAAGAGATGTAGCAGTAAATATAGCCTATTTAATGCAATAGTCAATCATTTTATCTATCTTAAGTTAAATTTCCTGTGTAGACTCAATGAATTCTAATACACTGTGATAGTCAATGTTGATATTTCTAACTGCCTGCTTTCACTGGGATGGTAAATTACAGACTATTGGTTTTACAGCTAAGTCTGAGACCCGCTAAACCTCTTATCTTTTGCAGCAGAAGACAGTGATAATAACATAACAAGTTTAAATTAGCCACATACTTGGGTGCTAAATCACTTGTATCTAAACCATTTGTTGAGCTCTGGCTTTAAAATATGTGTAGGGTGCCAGCTCTCACTATCGTTCCCAGGCCTACATCTCTGCATAAAGCCATGATTGCCCTTTGTTCTGTGTTAGGCCAGTAGACATGCAGCTGTTCTGTGTGATTCCACAGTTTTGTTCTACTCTTCAGTTTTCAATATAGTAACAAGGCAGGCATTATGGCATAAACCTCTCATCTCAGCTTCCTGGGAGGTAGAGACTGAAGGTAGTTCTACATCAACCAAAGCCAAAAGTTACAAGATCTCCCAAGAAGTAATAATAAAGAACTAGGCGTGGAGGGACACTTCTTTAACATCAGTTATATGGGAGATATCTTCAGGAAGATCTAGCCTCTCTAAAGGCCAGTATTATGCAAAATCATGAAAACCTGTGGAAAATACATCTAGTCTAAAGTGAACTGGATGTGTGGCTGAAGTGGTAAGGTACCTGCCTAACAAACAAAGGTCCTGAGTTCATGTTTGTGTACTAAAAACAAAACAAAGAAACCTAATATGATTATTTACAACTTAAATTAGATTGTTCTAGTCTTTCATACAAAGGCTCCATCCATGAGACTTGCTTTCACTTGCAATATAAGTGAAGAATTTTATAGCTAAATAGCCCCTGCAGTTCCACGCATTCTGGGTTTCTGATTTCTAGTCTCCCTTACTCTCCTATGATTTTGTGTGTGTGTGTGTGTGTGTGTGTGTGTGTGTGTGTGTGTCTGTTGACCTGGAGAGTTTTTCATGATCTGTTTTAAACTTGATAGCATTTATGTTCTAATGTTCAAATTATTTCCAGAATTATTGTTTGCAAACCTCTATGAATGGTATAGAATTTTCCAACACTCCAAATACATGCCTTCTCTCCCATCCTAACCTGCTTCCCACATAAAGAGTTGGAAACATGAACAAAAGTGTACAAAAGGGGAAATTCTGATTTTTATGTCTTATCTGTTGAATTCCATCCTTCCTCCTCTACTCTGTTTCATTGAGCATCAAGTTTAGGAAAGATGACAAAAACAAAACAGAGAAGTAGTTCAAAGTGTTAATAGAAAAGAGCACTGGTGGCTCACACTTGTAATCCTAGCTACTCAGAAGGCTGAGACCTGAGGATCATGGTTCAAAGTCAGCCTGGTCAAGAAAGTCCATAGATACTTCTCTCCAATTATTCACTCCCAAGCTGGAAATGGAGCTGTGGCTCAAGTGGTAAAGTGTTAGCCTTGAGCCAGAGAACAGTGCCCAGGCCCTGAGCTCAATCCCCAGGACTGGCAAAAAATTAGCAAAGTAATGAAACAGAATAGCATTTTGGTCATTTTTACCTCTGCCTGTTAACTGACTGAAAAAAAATATTTTCTTTTTAACAACTATACTGCTTTGTCACACTGATGAAATTTATAACGAAAAAGTAGAAAAACCAGGAGCTTCATACAGCAAAATTTACTACTCATTCTTAAACAGGTCACTTCAAATGTTCAAATGTTCTTTGTTGGGTAGCTCAAGACCCACCCGCAAGGCATGATTCAAGAACTAAGGCTTCTGACTTTTTATATCACTGACACTAATGCATTGGCCTCAATGATTCCAAGGGAACTACATCACATAAGTTTACAGTGGGAGCTATATCACACTACCTTTGAATTCCATCATCATCCAGAACTGGTCCGCAGGTATGCAAAGCAATATCAATTACCTACCATCCAATGTATATAAGGGCATTGTCTTGTATGCCACACCTTGTTCTGAGCTTTTAGTTCTGATTGGTTTTATTTTATTTAATTTGCTTTAGTGGTTTTCCTCTTAAGGGGCTTACTAAGATCACTATTAATTACATATCTGTTGGACTTGATTTTACAGATTCTGCTTCCATAGATTCATCAGACCACAGATGAAAATAATTTACAGCATTCTATGTGTATCCTGGATAGTTATCTTTCTTATCCTTCCATAAACAGCACATCAATCATTGAATAGCATTTACTTTGCATTACATATTATGTGTAATGTGTAGATGCTTTAAAGTTAC
Source organism: Dipodomys spectabilis (assembly GCF_019054845.1). Taxonomy (NCBI): domain Eukaryota; kingdom Metazoa; phylum Chordata; class Mammalia; order Rodentia; family Heteromyidae; genus Dipodomys; species Dipodomys spectabilis. Next base: position 4,094,346 of record NW_024870752.1, read on the forward strand.
CTGTAAGATGTGTGTTGGTTACAATGCCTCACCAATGATGTTCTTGAGAACAAGCAAATCTTTATATTTGGTGTAATCCGTAATCCAATCTTGAGATATGAATATTTTTAAAGGAAGAGGTCAATTTGTTAAAGCAAATAACATTTCAGTTACATGCAGTGACTCTCCTCCTGTTCATCAACCTAGTTTCCAAGTTGCCAGAATCAAACTGGTTTAGCTTGATTCATATGCCAATTCTTTTTATTCATCACCCATGCCAGAAATATGATCAAGCATTGTCAATGTCCCTATGATGAACCCACACTGTGAAAAGTTGGAAATTTTCCATTGTCGAATATATGACCACAAATTCCTCTTTGTCAATTCACTCAAAATTCCAATATTCTCTCCACTATGCCAATGAAAGTATCATTGACTAAATGTGCAAGTGAATGATGTAACTCTGAATTTAAGAGTGAAGAATTTGCAAGAGAATTATAGCTCTCTATTTGATGAAACTATTTCCCAGGATTTCTTACAGCCATAGCTAACATATTGGGGAAAGTATTGAACACTATTAAATAGACCTGACAGTCTAAATTGGACTTGTTTATATTCCTTGTGGAATTAAAGGATAAATGAAGGAATCAAAGTGTTGAGGATGTTGAAAGAAAGATAGGATTAGAAAGAAATCATGGGACTCTGAGAACATACAGAAAAGAAATTAAAAGACACCAAGAAAACTATCAAAATTATTAATGTAATATATTCTATGTTCTTAGGACATTTAAAGTGCAATCATAATTATAAGCAAAACTATTTATCTTCTTTTTCACTTATTGTTTATATTTATTCTCTTCTATTTTTTCTACTTGCCATAAAATACTTTGTGTATTGATAGAGTTTTTTACATTGTGGGCGATTTTTGTCTAAGAGCTATATTTCAGTCATTAAAAGAACAATTAAATGATTATTGTAATCCTATTTTCTTTCTTCAAAAAAATTAGAACCATAGTTCAGCATAAATATTATCAGTCTATCCATCCACTTTACATTATAATTTATTATCCTTTGTGCATCTTACCATTAACATGTCATAATATAGCATTCGCTATGTATAGACTCATTTGATAAATTTTTGTGCAATAATATAAAGGAACTTTGTTTTAAGAAACCATTAACCATATGGAAATAGTTCTGTAGATATTCTAAGAAAAAAATGAGTAATATATTATCCAGTAAAGTATATAATATATATAATAATTTGTTAGCCATTTTATTTATATTCATAGAATAGTCTTCAAATAATTATGTCCTGTCTATAAAATTCTGAAGGCAAATAGAATTACACATAAGATCTCAAAGTAATTATATGTCTAGGATAGTCGTAAGAGAATCACAATAGCTCAATAGTTATGTACATATGACCATATCATATGATGCTAAGCAAAATGAACAAGAGGTTTTTCTTTGTTGTTGTTAGTGTACTGTACAAAGTTGATTTTTCTTTTTCTTTCATTTTTTTCCTTTGGTTTATTCCCGGTTGTTACTGTATTTGATTTTGGTACCCTGTGTATTGTATATATATTTATCTGAATTGAGGAAGGGAAAGGGATTGACAAAATGGTGAGACAAAGGACAGATGGCAAACCAATGCAACAATGATACTCACAAGACAACATGTTGGAAATGAACTTTAAACCTTGCGGTTGGCATTGAGTGGAAAAAAAGTAGGAGAAAAATGAAGGGAGGGGTAGCAATGTTTTACAAGAAATGTACTTATTACCTTACTTATGTAAATGCAACCCCGCTGTATATCACCTTGACAATGAAATTAAATTAAACAAGAAAAAAATGCAAAGTACATTTAAATAACCTGTTTCCTAAATGACTTTTGACTTTTCTTCTTTCTTTATGAATGTGGATATGTATGCATATGCATATATATGTGTGTGTGTGTTTACATATATATTGTTTTTGTGTATCCATATATGTACACATGTGTTTGTGTATAAACTTACATGTAAACATGCATATATGCATGTATTTGTATACATGTAAGCACACATGTGGTGCAAATATATGCACATATATATGTATATGCATACATCAATGAATTTTCATATTTCCAATTTGTTTTGCCATCAGTATTCTAAATATTTTAAATTTTTAAATCTATTCAATATTACTTTGAGAAATATACAGCATACTATTGCTACATATAAGTATTTCAATATAAATTAAGTGCCTTAGTAAATTAATATAGTCATTATATCTTCATGATGAAGGTTTCAGTATCATACATTCACTTTCAGAACTATTTGTATTAATGTTAATAATTAATCCAATCATTAATCAAAGATGTACCCTGAATTATAGTAAAACACAATTCTTTAGAGACACAAAATATTTTATCTATAGACTCTGAAACTTTGATCAATCCTTCCAGAAAAGTAAATATTTTAGAATGTATATATATATAATAAAAATAAAAACCTATCTATTTATCTATCTACCTATGTCTTATTTCACTTATTGAGAACTTTGAAATCTCACCTATCACTCTATAACTTGGGAGTAGAGGCTGTGTCCTGTGTTTAAACACTGGTGATTTATCTGGTCTGGCACTCTCTGCTCTAAAAAGATAATATGAAGATCATCCACAACCTCTGTGCTTAAGAAGAGAACATGGTTTAGAGTTTACTAAAAGGTAGAGATTTATCTTAAGCAAGACTATACTAAATGCTTGTGACATTTATCCTCTCAAGCCAGATGGCAGTGAGATGGAACTTTGGTCTTTATTTTTCCTTTATGTATTGTTCAGAATCCAATTCTTTGTTTAAATGCTAAAACCAACAACAGTTCTCAGTATTTCTGTCATGAGATATTTACACAAATACCTCAGTGGAAAAAAAGACACATTTTAAGCCAATGATACCAGCATATTATTTGTTAGCCAGTAATTTTGGTAGTGATACTACTCAGAAGGAGAAAATGAATACATAATATTCACAGGGAAAGTATCATTTATTTTCATGGAAAATTAATATTTTACTTGAATCTGCTGATTAAGTTTCTACTTTTTCTAATCATTTTGGAGTGAAAATTGCCTTTAATGTCTGAGTGTTTTGAAACAGCCCTGCAATGAAGTAATTTTAAGTATAGACACAGAGGAAATAATGTGACATCTGAATTTTGATTTGGCATATTAACAGCAATATGGCATATAAAGTGTTTTCTTTAACAATGCACTTTTTTACCACAATGACTTAGAGAATGCAAAATATTCAAATTATTGTTGCTATAATATTTAGACTTGAAAGATCTATTGCAATTACCTGGGCATCAATGGCGGCTCAAGACTGTTATCCTAGCTCCTTAGGAAGCAGAAAACTAGAGAATCATGGTTTGAGGCCAGAATGAGCAAAACAGTTCAGGAAATACCTCCTGAACACATTGCTGCATTCAGCACTACATGACTATCATTCTAACCTCCAAGGGAGGCTAAGACTAAGAGGCTATGATAAGGCTAAGATTTTGGCCATAGATGGGTACAAATTTACATTTTGTTTTCATAGAAATGAGGCTGTGCAAACTTGCCCACAGTTGTGAACCCAGAGACAATGGAAAGCCTAAAATTAAGTGGATCATGGTTTGAGCATGTGCCTGAATGGGAAGTAACACCGTGTCCTGAAAAATGTACCTATCAAAATACAAGGCTGGAGATATGGGTGTATCCTAGCAAACACAGGCCTGAGGTTAAAATGCAAGTACTCCACCTTGAAACAACAGCAAAAACAAAACAGACAAACAAAATGTTGAACAAAATAACATTGCTCCAAAGTCTGCTTTTCAAAATTAAAAACATATAAATTCCTTAGTATGTTTATGGTGGCATGATATATTCACTTTAGAGGAGAGAAGGCGTAAAATATTTTCTAGAGAATACACATGAAGTTGCAAAGTTAAGATTGAAACTCAAGAAATTTGTGTTCAAAGGCCACTATTACTAACACTATCCAATGGTTAAATATCCATATAAAAGAAAACATCTTCAGGGCTGGAGAAAACTATCATTAATTCACTGGCCTTCTGTGGAAAACAAATGCCACCAGATATCTAAGAAACCCTTTTAATGCCAAAGCAAATTGATCTCTTGAACATAGGTTAAATTCTGAGCATTTCAATCTGTCACATTGAGTCTTTTGTAATATAAGGAATGAGAAAAAACAATCATTGTAATAGAATAAGCTTAGGTCTAGAAATGCTTGAATATGCATTTAGGGGAAAATCTGAAAGATACACTACACCAAAAATGATCTAGTTGACTTCATTGAAGAAGGTTCATGAAAAAATTGATATATTTTCTACTGGTTCTCGGATTATTGACTTCTCAGCACAATAGAGTACATAGTTGTTAAAGGCTTTCTCCACTGAAGAAATCACTAAAATATTGGCACATTTTAAGAAGAATTCAATGAAAAACTCTTAAGTGGAATTTGCTAAATGCAATATTAGGACTTTTGATATTTCACTCAGCCTATTTTGATCATTAATGTTACATGGAAATAGCATTGAATAGTGTGCTTTTAGGTTCATGATAAACCTAGACACAGAAAATGTCCACTTTATAAAAAGCATCTATTTAACTCATCCCATCCTCCCATATATCAGCTATCCAGCCAATATATGTTCTCTGTTTCTTCATTTCTTCTAACAGTCTCAGCCTTACACAATAAAACATAAAATATTGAACTGCTTATGAGATATCTGTATACAAAATATATCATAAATACTAGTAGAAATGCTGTTACATTTTCAAATAGACAGAATGGCAAAAAATAAGACATCAGCAAGTTGAAGTACTCTTCTCTTTTGAAATTGTGCATAAATTGAGCAATAAAATACCACACTCAGCAGATAACATTCCTACGGTCATTTCCATGATCTCAACTAGATTGTTTTTAGTTGAGGCTAGACTGGAAGGTAGTTTAAAGAAAGTCACATAGGATTGTGCTACACTGTTCATATCAACAGCTGACAAAAAATGTCATACCAAAGGAATCTGAAAGGAGTCTGAAAATTATATGATTGTATATTTCTGGTGAGTTCCTCTAGCCTGTGACACAATACAGTTCTGCATTCCCTGATTAATTGTGAACCAAATGCCATCTTCTTTTCTTTCAACATGCAACTACTTTACATGAGTTGGAAAAAGTAAATGAATACCAAAGATGGAGAGAATCTGAATCTTATCTCATAGTATAGTGTAGATTTTAGAGATGGAGATCTCTTTGTGAGAAAAATGAATTAAATGTATCAACAATTACTCAAGATGAACAATTCCATTGGAGATTCTTTTAATATTATTTTTTTGTTAGTTGTATCATACCTTTAGAATTTATTTTTGTTATTTGATAGTACAGGGGTTTTAATAAACTCTTTTTAAATTGTTGTATTTCCTCTTGCCAAATTCAGATGTTATAATTAAAGTGTGTTATTTGCCTTGCTTTATTTATTTAAATAATTAAGTGCAGACTGAAATTGAAAGACATTTTATTTTTCTCTTTTGGAATTTTTGACCAGGGCCTCACATCTCCTAGACATGAGTATTCCCACTTCCAGCCTTATTTTGCTTTTATTTATTTATTTATTTATTTTCCAGGTCAAATCTCAGGTTTCTTCCCTGAAGACAGCCTTTGTCTTTCACTGTCTTTCCTGGCCTATTGATTGGCCTGTAGTCTCACTAATTGTGTGCCAAAGCTTCCCTTAAACTGTAAGCCTCCTGATTGCTTTCCCTGAGTATCTGGGATTATAGGTGTGAAATGCTCTGTCTAATCAGCAAGTGAAATTTTAAAATGGACTTTCCTCAACTGTCTTATGACATCTTTCATTGATATGATGAATTACATATTAGTTTAATTACTATTACTTTTTAGTCAATCTGTTCTTTCATGGAATGCATTTTGGAATGATTGATTTAGTTGTTTAGGAGATGAAAATCATGGATGTGACTAGAATTTTTTTTAACTGATCTTTATTTCAAAAGTACTTTCTGAATGCAAAGTTTGGTCCTGTTTTACATTAGAGGAAAAATATCATATAGTATCTTCAAATCCAATCTCTCACATAGTTTCTTTGTGTGCTCAGGATGCGTTTTAAATATATGTTGAAATTTATGACTTTCTTGACTATGCCCTTTACTTTTCAGTATTTTAATTTATGTTTAATATTTGTTTCCTAGCTAACATTCTTCAGAAGCATCTATTTTACTTTGTAAATGTTTTAAATATATAATACTATTCAGCAACAAAAGTACTTTTTTTGCCAAAACACCAATTTTGATAACTTCTTAAATTTGTCAATTTGTAAAACTCCTTTAACAAAGCTTATGTGTTTGATATATATTTTATTATGGCTTTACTATGAAGAAAGCAGTAGGAATTAAATGTATTGGAACTAACAATACTCGGATTTGTATGTTCCAACTCTATCTCAGATTTTATTGAACTATGAACTGTGATTGCAATACTTGATTCTATTCATAATTTTTCAAGAATTTCACTAGAATTTGTTAGAATCTTCCTTACTCTTTCTGCAGCCAAATTTACAACATGTCAACTCAACAAAGTCTGAAGTCCAGACTCCCCTTTCCTTTAGACAATTCTATATTGAGCTTTAAATATCGTATTTCAAGACTCCCTGTTCCCTTATTAAAGTTCAGTTAAATGATATTTGTCTTTTCTTTCATTCATTTTTATATGCCATATTCATGTGACACAAATAATTCACATGAGCATAATACCTATAAATAAAATTTATATTCCATTTCTGATTTTATACTTTTTATTTTCAGGATTTATTCTTTTATGAAGATATTTTGAATTTATTAAAGATGCATATTTTCCATCAAGCACTTAGTAATTATTAATAGTGAATATTATTTTCCTTATAATATTAATTTTGAAAGTCATTTGAGGCTCAGATCCACGTTGATTTTTTTTTAAGAAACAAAATTATATGAGATAGCTTTGCTGAGTCTGCTGATCTCCTCTCCGCTACTAACCAAATCTATTAACTACCGATTTTAATCAAGATTTTTCAGATCACAGATTTTTAAAAAAATTGCACTCAGTACTTGCTCCAATGATTTCCAAGAAGTATATTCCACATTTTCATTACTAATGGTTCCCTGTGGATCTAAGTAGTCAGAATTTGAAAGCAAAAAAAAATTAAGTCAAATCAGGTAAAAAAAAAAAGTGCATTCAATAATTGTATGTTGTCTCCATCATCTCTGCTCTCTGCTCGCTGCTCTCTGCATTCCAGATAACTTTTAACCATCCCAGCACCTAGTGATCCATTTGGTCAGATTTTGCAGGATAGTGTTAAACTATGTAATTAGCAACTCTCACAATACAGAACCTCTTTTAAGCTGGGAAATAACTTTGATCAAATGCTCTAGAATCCCCAAGTTACTCATGAGTATTCAATTTCAAACTATAAGGATGCTGTCTAATGAACAGTGGCTTTAATTAGGCTCTTTTCGGTTAATACTGTGACAAAAAGCTGTCTTCAAATTTGAAAAGTATGTACATTTCTCCTCTCCTTGTCAAACCTGGATCCAAGGAAGGGAACAAAGCCCATTTGCTCTGTAATACAAATGACTTTTTTCACATGTCCGTATTCACCTATACCCATATAAAATTAAACTAAAGGTATGGACAATATTATATTGCATATTAGAAAAACAAACATAAAAGTGAAATCTGTTACCAAAATTTCCAGTTAATATTTGACGTATGATTTCACAAACTGTGATTCACACAGAGAGCTGAAACAAATTCTATAATCCTTTGCTATGAAATTCTGACATTAGTACAGCATAGTCACATGACTTCCCATGCTGTTATGATTGGCACCTGCTAGTCTGGTGGGATTAATTCATAGTTAGCTAGCAGGTTACAGATATTGATAAGCATATGTTGTAACATATGTCCACATTTCTGTAACCTACCTCTACAAAGCTTATTGGAAAAATCAGACAGACTGAAAGTATTCTAAGAAATATTTTAGTAGTGCTATAGGAGGTGTTTCTCAGTGTTTACAGAGTGTCTGAATATAGAAATGTCTGAAAGAAAGTTATTATTTTTGCTACAGCTACTTGATGTGTTGGCCTTTTAAAGCCAATTGCCATGTTTTCACATTGGAAAAGTTACTATTAGCCAGGCACTGGTGGCTCATGCCTGTAATCCTAGCTACTGAAGAGGTTGAGATCTGAGGAGCATGGTTCAAAGCCAGCTTGGGCAGGAAAGTCTATGACACTCTGAGCTCCAATAAATCACCAGAAAACCAGAAGTGGTGCCACAGCTGAAGTATAGACCACTAGCCTTGAGCTGAAGAGCTGAGGGACAGTGCCTAGGCTCAGAGTTCAAGCCCCACAACCAATAACAACAACAAAAAAGATACAATTTTTTTTCTGTGACTAATAGGTGTAGATAGTTTTCAAGGAGTAGAAAAAGCTATCCTTATTATATTTTATATAGTAAACATTTAGTAAATTTACACCTCTTCCTTTGTGTTTTGATACTATGAAATAAGTTAAAACTATTTTAACAAGCCCTAAAAATTGTAGGATCTAAAGATGAATGAGATGAATGTTAATTGTCTCATATTAGAGACAACTATAGTAAATAAAATATAGTATAACTTTATCCTTTTGAATTTTAATTGCTACTGTTATTGTATATACATATAGATGTATATATTTTTTCTGGCACTCTTAGACTCTTGGATCTGTTCTGAATCAGATTGTATCATATAGTACAATCTGCTTTACAGATTGTAATCACATATTCTTCTATTTCACCAAACTTGTTAAAATAAATGGGGAATATTTGAATACTCCCAATAAGTCCTAAATATAGATTTATTCACATATCTGATGTCTGCATGTGCATATATGTACATATGTATCCAAGTACATATGTCACAATTATCTTGACTTTAATTACTCCCATTTTATTTTCCAAAATGTACCCCAAATTCTTTCAATGTTTTATTCAATACACTCCTTATAACCTTCTCATTTTTGAGTATATTAGAGCAGTTTGAGTTCTTTGTCCATACTTTCTTTCCTCAGCTTCCTTTGTTTTGTTCGTATCTCAATGGCTTTTTTTTTAACTCCACTGATTTCCCTTTAGATGAAAATGAAGAAGGCTAAAACCACTCAGAAGCTGTATGTGACTGTAGGTGGTTTTCTGGAAGAAAATACCTGTGCAGATTGATCTAGCTGGGCATATGACTAATAGATATGATTCACTTTCCCTGATTAATTTCCCAGGAATAACGTCTTCATTGTTTTTCTGTGAGTAAGAATGGAGTTGTCTAATCCTCTTAGGTGGAGCCTATTACAAAAAAAGTGGGTTCCTCTGAGTTTCAATAAGTAAATTTCCACTTCTTTCCACTTCCTGATTCTATTACTGCCCTTAGCTGTATTTAGTGCATGCAGTAGTATTTCTATTCTTCAAAATCTCTAGAAAATAAACTTGCAATGGCAGTGTACAAATGGGAAACATTTGATCCTCGATACGTACACATTTTGAAGATGAATAGGATCAGAAATGCTTACATCTAGATAGGTTATTCCTAGACCTTTCTTCTTCTTCTTTTGTATATTTTTTATTGTAAAAATACCGTACACAGGGGTTACAGTTACATGAGCAAGGTAATGAGTACATTTCCGATCAAGCATTGCTGTCTTCTCCTTTGTTTTTCCCCTACCATCCCTTCCCTCCCACCTCCACTTCTTCTGCCAGCTGAAATATCATTCTGCTCATCTGAGAAATGAATTAGCATTTGTTAATTTATCACAGCTTTCTGTCATTTTGTTTACTTGCCTTTTCCCTCTGCCTTTTTGACCTTTTGAATTTTTTTCATATTTACCTTTATATTATTGGAATTTTGTGAAGAATCAGATTAAAAATGCATGTTTATCTGCAGTACTAGCTGTTTGTTTCAAATATAATCAGAATTTTAAAAAGTTTATTTATTGACTCCAAACCCCAAATAAAACAATGAATATATAATAGATAATATTAAGTTGTGTCTCAGTCAGCTGTGACTCCTATAGCATAATAATATGAACTGAATGGCTTACACAACAGAAATTCATTCTTTATAGTTTGGGGTTCTCAGAAATCTAAGGACTATTGATTCTACTTGAGAGATGAATCTCTTCCAGGAATGCAGTTATCTAGTTTTATCTTTCTAGTTGTTGAGAGAAAGGCAAAGAATATTCTCTTCTCTTTTTCTGAAAATGTTGTTGACACTAGCATGGAACTCCATCCTCATGACCTTATCTAAGACTAATGACCTCCAAAGGGTCTTCACACTGATCTCTGAGGTCACAGCATATGAATGTGAGGGCACAGCAAATTAGTGGAGTAAGTTAAAAGTTAAGTTTTAAAATTTTAACTTATAAATTAATGTGAAATATTAATAAGCATGTGCATACTAAGCAAATGATCTTGTCCTCCCAAACATGGTTGTGAATAGGTATGTTTTTCTTTAGTCATGAGAAAACACGCAAATAACAATTAGCCTAAGGTAATATTAACAATGTAGCATGAAAAAATTGTTTCCTTAAACAGCCAACATAACGTTTTAGTATAGATCCTCTAGTAACTCTAATTCTTCCTACAAAAAAGGATTAACTGAAGCCTAATTTGAAGGATGGACTGCCACACAATGTTCTTCCTGGTGTGCATGTAATTTTTTTACATGAGTATAGATTTCATAAGTGCACTACTGACCAGGAACAGACAAACATTCTAGTCTAATGACAAAATTTTCATGTGAAATGTAAGTTTGAAATTTATTTTCTTTATAGACAAGGAGCAATCTTAAACAATAAATATACAGGTTAGTTGTTAACCTGGATTCTAAACAAAGTTCAAAAGTTGATAGTGATGATGTAAACTTAATCTCTAAATTTTCTTCCTTGTCATATAAGTGCCAATTTGCACTTTTGACACTATGGTTCTGTTTTCTGTGTGTTTGTATGACAAATTAACAAGAAAGCGAGAAACAGAGAGATTGAAATTTTATATTTTTATTAGGAATTTTCCACACACTTATTTATAATAGGACATCTCATTTCAAACTGCATTGACATAAAATCACTTAATTTTCTCTTTAGAAGACTCTAGTTGGCAATATATAGCCTATTTTTAATAGAAATTTAAACCTGGGTTCTTGAAAATAAATCATTATTACAAAGTTATGTGAGGAAAATATTAGCTAAACTTCTTCTAGATTCAGACATTTTCTCTTTAAATAATAGATTATGTTAAATTTTTCTCAGTAAACGTTAAACATTATTATATAATTTTGGTATAAACATTAATATGAACTTATGATGGGTATATAATTTAATATTAATTTATGAAATACAGAGGAGAAGATATGATCTCAAAACCTTGGCTCTCCTCTTGGTTAACTAACATCTATTTTCATCTGTCTAAAAATATAATTTTAATTGTATCATTTGATTTATATATAAATAAATTTGTATATAAAGAAATTAAATAAATTTATATATAGTTGGAAGTGGTCCAGGCTCAAGTATCAGTGGCAGCCTAAGTTCAGCCACATTTCCCATTATATAATGAGGGTATAATTTCCTTATGAACTTGTTAATGAGCTGCTCAGATTCTATTTGCACATGCTGCTGAAAAGGCCCTTTACAAAATAGTCATGGTTTAGATGATCACTGAGGGGAAGTGCAGACAATTTATGTTAACATATGCAGCTAACCCAACACTTGTCAAGATCCAAGAGACTGCGGAGGCATCGAATGTTGTCTTTTCCATTGTAAGTTGTTATGGCAGCTTCACAAAAAACCAAAAAAAAAAAAACATAGAGGACAGGAACCATTTCAATATTATGAAGTCTCTGCTTAGTTCCCAATACTTTTTATCATCGGAGTGAAATATAGTGTAAAGCATGTCAGAGAGAGGATAGCAAATAAACAAGAACAGCTAAAGGCTCAGTAAAGTACATCCAAAACAGACTGAGACAGAAAACCCAATATGTTGTTCATGTGGCCCTCTGAGTGTCAGTGAAAAACATTTTAACTTAGGTCAGCAATTGCATCAGTAGTTTCTGCATCGCTCTGGCCACAAGCTAGCTGACAAAAATGCAGTGAAATCTAGCACACATCCTTAAAAGAGATGAACTTCAAAAGAGAAAATAGGGAGGAAAAAAAATATGGACATTCATTTCTTAGGTGCTTTTAAAGATACTAGACAGGAGTTGGAAATAATCCTCCTACTACACTGAAAAGTTAAATCAGGTGAAAGGGAAGCATTTCAGTCTCAGATTAAAGTGGATCCATTTCTCTCTTGGTTCTTTAATGTCTTTTTCCATCTAAATCATTTCAACCAGTTCATATTTGTTTACACTTGAAATTCACTTACTTGGATTAAATAAAGTCCACAGATTTGCCTTTGGGGCTGTTTACTTATCACATTTATTGTTTTTTTCATGTGCATATATATGTGATTTATGGAAATGTTATGGTTGTTCAAAACTACTACTCATTTCTCAGTTTCTACTAGGTGAATTATATGCAATACTGTAGCCACTATTAGTGTTGACTAATTCAATCATCTGCATGCAATTTATGGGTTTTTCTTTCAAGGAGGACTGAAAAATATAGTAATAAAGGATAAAGTATATTCATTTTGTGTACTTAATCTGACAACTCTTATTGCCAAGGTCCAAATTAAGAATATTACTGTCATAAATTTTGCCTTTTTTGATTAAATACATTTTAATACCCAATAATTTGTCATTTAGTATTGTAATTTAATTGGACTGTTCCCTATAATATATATATATATATATATATATATATATATATATATATATATATATACAATTTTTGTCTGGTATCTGCATCTCACAGTTAACTCTGCTTGCTTGCTTGGATAATGCTAGAGCACATTAGCTTGTTCCTAGTTAATTGAGATAGAATCTCAGGATGTTTTAAACTATGCTGGATTTAAATTTCACTTCTCCATACCTCAGCCTCCTGATACACCGGGATTACAGGTGCATGTTAACATACTCAGAATTTTACATTCTTTTAAAATTTACAAAGGGCTATATTTTAAAACCTTTTAAAATCCTTTCATGCTAATTTTCTTTAAGTGTTTTTCCCCGTGTTGGTCCTGGGGCCTGAACTCTGGGCCTGGGTGCTGTCTCTGAACTCTTCAGCTCAAGGCTAGCACTGTACCACTAGAGCCACATAACCACTCCCGGCTTTTTCTGCTTGTGTGGGGGCTGAGGAATCAAACCCAGGACTTCATGCATGCAAGGATGCAAGGAAAGCACTCTACCACTGAGCCACCTTCCCAGCCTCAAGCAGGTTTTTGGTTTTGGTTTTTTGCCGGTCTTGGGGCTTGAACTCAGAGCCTGGGCACTGTCCCTGAGCTTCTTTTGCTCAGAGCTAGCACTCTTCCACTTGAGCCACAGCATCATTCCTTTTCTTTAAGTATTAATGGTATATTTGTCTAGAATTTTTGTGATATCAGTTCCATTTTGTTTTAACATATTAAAAAGAAAATTGTTGATTTGTAAGCAATTGATCATTACTTAACCTTTTGGTTAACTTTGCTCTGTTTCATAATGTATAACAAAGATATCTGGGAAAATATCACGTTAATTACTTATTAGTTCCAGGAAACATTCCGTGTTTTCAGAAGAAATTTCAACAACATCTAATAGGTTTAATATGGTTCACTATTTCATAGTTTTAAGTTATCTTTCAGTAAGAAGAAAAATGTTACATTTTTTCTTGATTTTTTTTCTTTTATGCTGCTATTGTTGGTTTTCTTTGTTTAACTGGCTCATTCTTCTCTGGCTTTAAGGCATGGTGACTCATTAATTCAAAAAGTACTCCTTGACCAGCTCAGGGTAGTTCAAGTGACACAAAAAATTGAAAAATGTTCATGTTGTGTTTGATGTTTTTGAAATTTTCTAAGTCAAATAGCTTTGCCCAAGGACATACTTCCTCACTTTCTGAGTTGTTTCGCCATACCTGCCAAATGATTCCTTGGATATATTTCTTTTTATAGTGTTGTTTTTCTAAATGCTAGGCCAAATTCAGTGGAAATTTAAGACTATAACACTGTTTATAGCAACAATTCTTTATCTTCATTTTGTTTGGCATTAAACAGTTGACACATATTTTGGTTTACGTTAGTATGAAGCAGAATTTGTATATATGCCTCTGACTATGTAGAACACAATTACCAAACCATTACACTTAAGAAAAATCAATGATATTTTATTAGTTGCTTTTTGTATGTTATTAAGAGATCTAACTGAATCTCTAGTTTTCCACTTTTTTTAAGTACCTGTTATTATTTGTGGTAGGCTTATTAACCATACTTATTAGCAAGGCTTTCCAAATTAAGGAAGCTCTAGAAAGTCTCAAAGCTTAAGAAAGTCACTTATCTTCCCTGAAACTTTTCTTAGTCTTCTATAAGGTCTATGGGGTTATAAGCATAAGCATTTCTTAATGCTATGGAGGAAAAATAATGAACACAATGCTTACTATTTATTAATTGCTTTAAAAGCATTCTGTGTCATGCCATTGTTACCAAGTATGAATGACACATACTAAAATAGAAAGGGGTAACATTGTTCAATAGGAAATGTACTCATTACCTTACTCATGTAACTCTCGCCTCCTCGGTACTGTATCCTTACAAAAAATAATAAAGAAAATAAAATAATGTTCTATAATATTATTATTTGTGAATGAGATTCAAACTAAATTGTGATGAATTACTGAGCTGAGATTAAAATTCATGACAGTGAAGAAGCCATTGAAAATGCCATTTTATATCAACATAAAATAATAGGCAGTTGTAGCAATTATAATTATTTGCCATAGGAAATAAAACACAATGGTGTTTTTTAGAAAATTGTTTGCTTTATGCTTTATAGTTATTTAATAATGGATAATCTAGAAAAATATATTGATTAGTATTTATATTCAAAGACCATCTTGGTTTCAAGAAGGAACTGACTAATATATAGAGACAAATGGAGATTATATTCTTAGTTTATTTGAGTTGATTTTTCCCTTGTAGGAAGAATTTTTCAATTTTCTTAATAAATTATAGCTTTGAAAATGGAACTACATACGTTCCATCTTCCCATTTAGGAAAAAAAAAGCTCAGTAAAGTTTCTCTGGTTCTGCTTTCTGTGATCTGGAAATAATGAGAAAGTGACTGAAGGGTCAAGGAATGAAAATACAAGTTGGCTTAGGTTATAGCCTGTGTCAAGGAGCAAGGACAAAAATGCTTCCATATTCACAAGTCAATTTATAGGTGTTGCTAAAATGCAGTAGACTTTCTTGGTACTCCCAGGTTTGTATTTCTCACATTGTTCCAGGTCTTACAGAAACTGAAGCTCTGCAAACCAATATGTTCATTAGCAAAAGACTGCAACATGTCTAGAAGAAGAAGGAACCAATTAATTTGTACCCAGTGAGCATTCATTTCCAACACAAATAATTAGAATAAATGTATTTTGCAATGCTATTTTTTATTATTGTATATACTTTTAAATTTAATATTCCTTCGTTAAATAAATGACAATTAAATTTGTTAACCTTCTGGATAATTTTTGCCAAAGATCATAACATATGAATCTGGTAAGACACAAAACATCTTGGCCAAGTATATTTTAAGAATTAAAAATTAATGCACTTGCCTAAATATTTTTTAATGAGCAGAATTTTATTCAAATAAACTGTTAATTATTAGATTTTTAAGTAAGTTGAATACTTTTTAAGGAAAATATTTGATATGTTTCAACCATACTCATTGATTGAACTTACAACCATTAATGACATAGCTGAGATTGAATTTGCAGAAAAACAATCAAAATAAACAGCTATACCCCAGAGGTTAGAGTTGATCTATATAATGATTGTTTGGTCATAGTTTCCAGGCATTTTAGCTTTAACTCTATTGCCAAATCAGCAATAGTTAGCAAAATTGGTTAGGTATATTTTTTTTCTTAATTTTATGATGAGAAACCCTAGGCTTACAACTATTAATATCATTTATCTTAGTGATCAGTTAGCAAGGACAAAAATCAGAATCCAAAATCAAAATGGCTAACTCCAGTTTTCTTATTCGTTGGACAGGGGAGCCTGAGGTTATTAGAGAGAATTCTGGCACTTGTCTTTAATTCAATATTTATAGTTTACAGTATACAATTCTGTGGAAAAATTCAAGTTTGCTTTTGGTATCTGGCCAGAATTTCAATTTTCTGGTCAATCTCTTTTTACAACACCTTTGCTAGTTGATAAAGCATTTACTTCATTGTCACTATCTTTCGTCATCTGTTTAAGCGATCTTTCAGTTGTTGTACAAAGGAGTTGCCATTTAATAAAGGAGCTTATTAATACATCTTGATCAGTGTCAACCATTGCAACATTCTCATCTACCTGTCCCCTATTTACAGCATCTTTCATTCTTTTTAATTTTGTAGGATATACATTGGATTCTTGTCTGATTTTTTTTTTTTTGTCGGTCAAGGGGCTTGAACTCTGGGCGCTGTCACTCAGTTCTTCAGCTCAAGTCTAGCACTCTACCACTTGAGCTACAGCGCTACTTCCGGTTTTCTGATGGTTTTTTTTTTTGGAGATTAGAGTTTTACGGACTTCCCTGCCAGGGCTGGCTTTGAACTGTGATCCTCAGATCTCAGTCTTCTGAGTAAGGAGGATTATAGGCGTGAGCCACCGGCACCCGGCTTGTCTGATTTTTTATTCTTTTTTAACTCTTCATATGTTTTCCCTTTTCCCTTTGACCACACCCCACCTCTTTTGAATACATGCTTCCTGGTGTTTTATGTTGCTGAACTTGGATTGTGGCTTTCTAAAGAATTATACTGTTTGAATCTAATGTATTTCAGTTAATGCACTGGATACACTTGCATACCACTCAACATGTTTACTTATGAGTTTGTAAGCTAGCTTCCCCATATAAGGGGAAAAAATGAATCCTTTAGACACCTGAAGACATGCTTAACAATCTGGCCATAAAGAAATGCAAATCTTAACAACATTGAGAGCCCACCTCAGCCCAGTTAGAATAGCCTGTATCAAGAAAACAAACAACAAATGCTGCCGAGGATAGGCCCAAGAAAAGAGCTCTAATGCAATCTTGTTGGGAATATAAATTTGTTCAACTACTCTGAAAAGCAGTATGAAGTTTTTTGTTTTTTTTTTATGGTGCAGCAATTTTACCCCTGGGAATTTAACAAAAGATTATAAATTTTTCTTGGATCCTCCATACAGTAATTCTTAATGTAAAGTTGGTAAGCAGTGCTTAAATAAAATTTGCCTCCAAAACTGATGGGTACAAATATATTTTCTTGGATATTGGTCTCATTATATTTTTATATATCCATCTTGACAAAACTCTTAATTTAAAAATCAAACATAGCCTTTCCTTGTACATTTTGTCATGACAATTCAGTGAATTTATAGAATCCATTATTTTAAATATGGCAATACTTCTATTACAATACATAATCCTGATGTGTGCATCACTGCACAACATAATATGGACATTAAATGCATCAGATATTTAAATATTGAAACTTGCCCTAAATATTGGTGTTATAATGACTGATTTCTCTTCCCCACTATTTCACACTACAGAAGAATTTTATAGTGAACAAAGGAAGCATGCAGCAGTGAATAATAACTCAATTTATTAATTTCTTTGAATTTTATTCAAGATCTTATTCCCTGATGAAGAATGAAAAAATATAATAGTTATACCTTGAGAGGCAATCTTGACCATGGAAAAAGGATAAGAATATATATAGAGAGATAGATAGATATATAGATATATATCACTTATTATATGACTTAAAATACTAAAAATAACCCATTTTTAAACAGGAATTGGAGTCATGACCTTAACATAAAATAAGAACAAAATATATTGGCTTTTACCCATGGAAAATGTTGGCTTGTAATGCAGAATATCTCTAAGTGTTGGATTCTTTGGCTGCCTACTTTTGTCTGCAGTGGCATTAGTCCTGCTAAAACTGCTCCTTAATGGAGTCTAGCTGACAGTCTGAGTCACATCCCACTCCTTATGCTAAAGATCTGGATCTGGTCTGAGATCCCCAAGCAGAGTATAGTTGATGGTTTCAATTATGTTGAGGTCATAGGATCATTGACCTGGCACTTCTCAAATGATCAGGATCAATTTCCAAAGGTTCATTTTTATTATTTTATACGAGATGTCATCACTTATAAGTGAAGGGAAGAAAAGAAAGTGCTTGGTCTTAACTTGCAAGAGAGAGACAGAGAGACAGAGAAATAGAGAGAAACAGAGGGATACAGAGAGACAGAGAGAGAGGGGAAGAGGGGGAGAGAGAGAACACCTTCAGAAAAATTAACAAATTGAACAAATTCTGGCCTCAGTGAACAGTTGCTATATGTTATCTTGTGTTGAAGCAGCCACATGAAAGAGTGACTTGAAGAGCGTAGTTTAGCAGAAGTCCTTTGTTTTCATGCCATCCATTCTGTTTGTATATATAATTATAAATAAATCAGAATTTTTAACAAGTAAATCATTAATTTCATGTTAAGAAAAGGAAGAACTCTTGGAAATTCATTATAGGAGATATTATAATTATTTGCCCAAATTGGAAATTACGTAGTCTTATTAACAACATTTAGAAATATTCATTGTATCCCTCTCATAGTCTTAATTTTTAGTCTTTTATAATTAGAATCAGTTTTCTGTTTTTTTTTTTTTTTTGATCAGTTATACGTTTTCTTATTTTTGGTGGATAGAAGCAAGGGTACAAATGTGAAAACAAAACGGATATATTTGATTACTTTATAAAATGATTTCTTTATGAAACAAAAAAAGGATTCTTTTTGCAGATATATAAACACAGTCTAATTTTAGAGTGCCATCTAGTGATAAATAGGAATGCTTTAAGTTCTTGAATCCAGATTTGTGAATGTATTGATCATGTTAAAATGTAAATTTCTTTCCATAGGAAAATGATATGATATTCTATATAAATTTAGGAGATAATTAATGTGACATTTTAATAAATTACCAACTTGAAAAGACATTTCACAGCAAGAAAATAATCTGAAAATATATTCAGGAAACATGTTTCTATGTAGATTAGGATACTTTGGTATTTACTATATTTGAACTTAATTAACTGATTATATTTAGGGTCTCTTTGGTATTCAAACTCTACCCAACAGGTACTGCTTAATTGACTAAATTAAATAATAATAAATACTTTATGATTTAGGGTTCCAAAATGCCAACATAAATTAGTTGAACAAGAG
Organism: Dipodomys spectabilis; assembly: GCF_019054845.1. Taxonomy (NCBI): domain Eukaryota; kingdom Metazoa; phylum Chordata; class Mammalia; order Rodentia; family Heteromyidae; genus Dipodomys; species Dipodomys spectabilis. The sequence continues at coordinate 4,113,742 of NW_024870752.1, forward strand.
TATTAAAAACAAATTCTCCTTATTCAGAATTTGTCAATCTAAGGTATTGAATTATTTAGAATGATTAAATAATTTCAGTATTTTTTTATTGTGAAAATGCCGTACAGAGGGGTTACAATTACATGGTCAAGGTAATGAGTACATTTCTTATCAAGCACATTGCCTCCTCCTTTGTTTCCCCTTCCCATCCCTTCTCATCTCCACCCTCCCACCCCCAATTTCCCCTCTCTCCTTCCCCCCTCCCCAGCCCCCGGCAAAAGTTGTAAAGTTAGTTTTTCGACCTATTGTCTTATACATCTCATTGTTGCAATGGGTTAATTTCAGTCTTAAAATACACATTTTTATGCCTTTGAAAGGCATAAAAACAAAACAAAACAATTCATAGAAAAAGAATAAAGGACAATTAGGAAGTCTGTCTAAAGAACGATAAAGAAAGAAGGTGATACAGAACACACACACACATATATATACATGGATGTTTATATACATATAGATATATATTTGAACATAAAGCTCAGAGAGATATCAGGAGAGGTAGTGTCACTATAGTCTATGTTTCAAAAATATATTTTCAGCTAATCATATTATTCTCTTCATGTATGAAAGTTAGTCTTCATTGTGAATACTTATGTAGTTTATTTTACAACTCTCCCAATATTTTGAAAGATTTACATATTCAGAAGTTGAGAGTAGGTTTCTGAAGATCCACATTCATACCTGTACAACAATATTTACTTTTTAAAGTGATTTTTAGAAAATTACCAAAACATTTCAAGAAAAAAGAATAATGAATGCAACCATTTTCATCCATGTGCCCATTTAAGATTTAGTTTATTATATTGACATTATGTAAACCCATTTGTTCTAACTGACCTCTTGTTGCTTTAGTAGATATTTGTTCAGGTAAAAAAAAAAAAACAAATGAACTCTTTTGGTGTAGAAAAAAGTTAGTAAAGTAACTGAAAATATTTTTACACCTGTGTATCCTACAATCATCCAATAATTTTTTTTTTTAATTCTCTTTTGAATGGCAGAATCTTCCCATAACAGAAATGCTCCCTTTAAATCATTTAAGTTATTACAGCTAAAGCAGCTGGTTTTAGAGGGTAGTGTGGATTATAGGCATACAGAAATTACATCCTAAATCAATATTCAGTCATGGTTAGTGATTTTAGAACTCTCCAATTATGCATATTCATGGCTACTGTCCAACGCAGGAGTCATTTTTCATAACCATTTGAACTTTTTAATTGTTACCTTAATAAATAATGTAGGATTGACATTGTGCTTAAATTCAAAGAAAAAGTTTCTTTTTAAAATTTTTAAATGGCCCATCTGTGAGACCAAGATTCTTAAACAATGGTAGTTGACATTCGCAGAGCAATTTCTTGAAGGTAACTGATATTAGATGTATTATTACATGCCAGAAAAAATGGTTTCAATTCCTATCATACTGAAGGGAGAGTTCTAATTTATTATTGGCCTCACTATGCTATTTCTCTGGAGATTTTCCAATAGTGAGCTGTCATCATGTGAAGTGATTTGGCTCAGGACATTAGTCCATAAAAGAGCCAAAGGGAGCATAACAAAATGAGGATGGCAGTATCTGCCTTCATTGATATCGGGGAAGAAAGGAAAAAGCTTCTATACAGGATTATTTTGTTCAGATTGCCTTGAGACACAGCAGGAAAATGAAGGTCATGTTAAATGTTTTTTCATCTTAGACCACATATCAAGAATAAGTTTGTACTTGTTAGTAAAAGCTGCCCTTGTGCAAATTGTACAATCCACCATGAGTTATATTTGTTGTAATTCAGTCCTCATTTCTAATTCTACTTTTCCTTCCAGAATCACTGTTGGTCAGTTTTTATAATCTTGGTATAGTTGTAAATAAATCTATAAGCCCTCATAAGGTAGAATCCTAAGGGAGAATTTTTAAGGGTCCTTCAATCTGATCACTTTTCCAACTCCTACTCTCAGTCTATAATCCATACCTACAAAATAGCTTTTTAATTTACAACTAAAATTTATAATTATTTACATCTGGTATATTCTTGTCAATATGCATTATGAAATGAGTAAGGATCTTAAATTTTATAGAATAATGAAGCACAGAAGAAAGGAAACTTCTTTTTGAACAAGACACTCAGAACAACCGCTCATTTCTATCATTTTCTCCACCTATTAATGGCAGTAATTTTCCTTTCATCATGATGCCCAAATGTCTGCTTCTGTTTTGAAAAAAAAAAAAACACAAGCACTATACTATCAAGGACATATCTGAATTTCTGCAAATAGTTATGTAATGCCTAGAAAACAGGAAAATGCCTTTTTCCAGTAAAGGTAAATTTGTTGAATCTCCAAATACACCCCCACTACTCAATTTAGTGAGTAAATAAGCCATCCAAAATACTTGTCAAGAAAGATCTCCTGTGTGATTTATTCTATGAAGGGGAACAGTTAGAACCAGCTGCTTCTGCTTAAGAAAACAACACATAGAGAGAGATACATGAGAACTTAGACATAGGAGTCATTTATTACACTACACATTAAATCAGAAGATGACGCATGAGAGCAGAGGGAACCTCACTCTAAATAGTCTAAGGAGTGTTGGTAGTAGATGATGCAGATTGAGAGGGGGATGCCTGTTCATGTTAAAGTCATTTACAGGCAGATACAGTCTTAAGAGTTATCTGATGAGTTCTCTGAAATCCCAGACTCCAGGAACATGATAGGATTGTCCTCTTGGGCCCCTTCACAGTTGAGTGGGACACTGTGATTAAAAGGCCAATTAGTGTTAGCAGGAAGGATGTGTGCCATTTCTGGGCCACTACAATTAATTGACACTTAATTGAATGCAGAGCATTTGTTTCCTCTCACTTAATAATCAAGAGAAGTAAATGAGGGCTGTCCTGTGAGTATGGACCTACGGGATTGCACTCCACAGTCATTGACAGCAGTCCACTAAAACATGTGCCACCTGAATGAGCAGTTTTGTTGTTCTGACTACTACAAACTTGGGACTGTGTTCCAGGATAAATTACAAAGCATAACAAAGCAGATCTAGACTATGACAACAAAACAATAACAACAAAAAAAATAAAACAAACAAAAAATCCTTAGTTCTGCCATATACAAATCTGGTAAGTCAGTATCCTTTAGTCTTCTCTATCAATCCCTTCTTTCTATGTCTCTCTTTCTCCATAAACAGTAGCCTTCCCAATGTCTTATCTTTCCTATCTTCAAGGTCATTGAATATGCATAGGACTTTTCACAAACTGTCCATCTAATGATAGCTACTTTTTTCTTTATAATCGCTGGCCTCTAAGTGGTAAGACATAGAAACTAAGGGTAAACATTCAGAACTACCAGAGAGCCATTGCATTTCTAATTATTACTCTGTAACATAGTCAAAAGTTCATTTAATTCTAATAGGTTTAAAAAATTATTAAACTTCTACATTTACTAAGGAAATCACACTGTAATTTGCTTCTGTTGATTCATGACAAGTATTTATCACAGAACAATAGCAATGTTAAATAAATCAAATGTGTTTCTAATCCCCGCCATACAGATTATAGTGCTACCTTAACTTTGCTTGATTTTCTTTTTTTCTTTTTTTTATTTTTACCATGTGAATTCAGAAAACCAAGAACACAGAAGGTATCACAAGTTTATACTGAAGACATGGCATTAACACTTTTTATATTCTAATCAGCACATACAAATATAAAATATATAACTATATACAATATAATAAAAAGAGCACATGTTTTGCATTGTTCTAATGTGGTTACGGTGTCAAAAGCAACTCTGTTTTAAAGTATTATTCCATTATCTCTACCTCAGTGTTTGGTAGAGTTAGACCTATAGCTTTGTCATTTGTAGATTTATAGCCTAGAGGCAAGAGGAAACACTGATTAAAACATTACCAATTTAAGGCCTAATAACCAGGAGAAACATATGGACTTCTCCTGCAAATATGAAAATATTTGGTGATAGAAAGGCAGTCGTGTAAGTTCCTCTCTGGTTGGAAGGTTGACAGGCCAAGACATTAGGTAATCATGCATAGGGACAATTTTTCCACCTTCTTTGCTTTAGCTACTTTTGAAATGGTAAGTAAAATAAACAATTATATTTTGATAAAATTTTCTATTGTTGAACGAATACTGAATAAGTGTATTTCTCTATTTAAAACTGTTTAAATTTTTTCTCTCTTCAGGTTTTTGAAGAAAAAGATAATTGTCATTCTTTGAACAAAAACAACTACATTCTTAGAGGTACATTTTCTTAATATCATACAAAATGTGACAGAAATTCATCCCTTCATTTGATTGTAATAAATGTTTTCCTGGACAAGTGACATTTTTTTTCAGTATACAAGTACAAACAAAGCATAACGACAACAGAGACTATAAAATATACAAGCAATATTTGTTAATACTTAAAATAAACAAAGGTACTGTTAGGAAGTTTGGGAGAAATCAATATCTTATAATTCAGTAGAATACATTACTGCCTCATTTATATTGGCAGTAAATTGCAAAATAAAGGGAGGAAAAAGGAACAGCAAACTAAATTCCACTTGCTATCTAAACTAATTATGTACAGATACAAAAACATCAGGCTTAAATGAAAAAATGCCTTACAACTTTGTGCAGTTTAAAAACTAGAATCCTATTGAATTACTAGGACAGTAGATGCAGGAGGAACCTAAAACATTCCATCATCCTAGATTTTCTTTTTATTGCTAGGGTCACAGAATAAAGCCATTCATGCTTCAATCAATTTGCCCTCCACATCATCCAGGTTTCTTTTGGCTAAAATACTTTCACTCTCCTATATAGAAACCCAGAAAGAAAATAACAAAACATATATATATATATATATATATATATATATATATATATATATATATTTCCCAGTTCATTTAAAGGATAACACCTTTTTCTTTTTTCATGTTCAGCAACTTGCTTTTTGACTCTTGATCCCAAACATATTAGAAACATAGGTCCCATGGTTTCCCTTATTTGCAATTACTAGTATATGTCTAAGACAAGTAGAAACGGTCAGATAATTTTTTGTTAGGTGAAATGAACCCCAAGATAAGGATTCAAATGTTTTTTTTCTTTCTTGTGATTGTTTCTAACATATTTATAAGATAATTTCTTTGTTACGTTGTATGTCCCTCCTCCACAGTATAACCCCTGTTTTCATTGTATTTGATGTTGTTATAATTTGTGGAGGGGAAGGGAAAAACAAAAATTTTAAATAGGTGGACCCATTGCAACAATGAGATGTACAAGACATTTATGGTGAAAACGAACTTTACAAAACTTTGGAAGGAGAAGGGGGTTGGGGAGATGGGAAGGGATGGGAAGGGGAAACAAAGGAGGAAGCAACAATGCTTGATCAGAAATATACTCATTACCTTGCCCATGTAATTGTCACCCCTTTGTACGGTATTTTCACAATAAAAAAGAAAAAAAAACTTCAGTAACTGTTCATTCTATACGAAAGCGTCTTTCACAAAAATATTTCTCCACTTACTCCATGAAAAGGCTAGACAGAGGGTGTAAGCAAAGTTAACTTGATGAGAGTGACATTTGTTTAAATGTTTACATATGTTTGTGTGTGTGTGTGTGTGTGTATGTGTGTGTGTGTGTGTGTGTGTGTGTGTGGTGTGTGTATGCCTGCACTGAAATTAGAGAGTTAAACTCAGTGGTTTGTATTTTCTCTAGTCCTAGAATGGAGAAATACCACCAAAACTTGCACAATTATTTTCTTTTTTTTTACAAAACAAATAATAACGACTTTATTGGAATTACTCCAAAAGATAGAAAACAAAGGCCCTTTATATTTTATTTCTTTATGTATACAATTTCGCAAAATATTACTTTTCTTTATTTTATTCTTTCTTTTCTTTCAGTGGTTGTACACAGGAGTTACCATTTGTCAGAGCAGTTTATGAATTTGTGCCTTGTGATCCATGTCACCTCTTTTGTAACGTTCTCACCCGCCTCTCCCACCCCACCACTTCCCTCAATTTTCTTAATTTTAGGTTATATATTGAGTTTCTTTTGTATTTAACAAAACAATTTATGTATTCAGCTTATCTTGATCTGTGTCACCCCCTCAACCTCCCCTTCCCGCTCCTGCACCTGTTGCCCACCTCTCCCCTTATTTTTCTACGGTCTATGGCATATACAATGTGTTCTTGCCTGCATTCTATTCATTTCCTTCATTCATTCTTTTACACTCCTCTCTTGCTCTTTTCCCCAGTACAAGTATCCATTTCCTAGTCTTCATATGCTTTCGGCTTTGACTTTCTGAAGAATTATTCTATGTGTGTTCTCCATAAATTCTATTATAGTTCAGTTAATTAATCTATAACCTCTTGGGTGCCGCTCACTGTGTTTACTGAGAGATTTACAGGCACATTTTAACTGCCACTAATGAAACAATGAAACCTGTGCTTCTCTCAGTCTGGTTTACTTACCTTAATATAATCTTCTCCAAGTTCTTCCATTTATTTATTTATTAAATAATACATGAAAAGAAGGATCAAGCCTCCTCCAACAAGATTCTATTATGAACTAAACTGAAGTCAGTCTAATAAACTCCTAAATTTCCCATGATACATGCTACAAATTAAGAAATTTACCTTCCACTGAGAAAAGTTTTATTTTCATCATTTTATTTTTAATTCACCTTCCATTCATCAGTTTAACAAATATGGTTAATTGCTCTCTTATTGTCCCAGATTATTTTTTTTTAATATTTTCAAGGTGATGTACAGAAGGGTTAGAGTTACATATGTAAGGTAGGGAATATATTTCTTGTCAAACATTATTAACTCTCCCTCATTTTTCTTCTACTTTCTCTCCCCACAATCCTCCTCCTCGGAGTTGTAGAGTTCATTTCCCGCATAGTGACTTGTGAGTACCGCTGTTGCATTGGTTCACCCTTTGTCTCACCATTTTGTTGTTCCCCTCCCCTTCCCTAATTCAGATAAACATATATACAATACACGGAGTACCAGACATTTTTAAGACTACTTTTTGCATCTGGTCAAATCACTGAAATGTCTGTCATGACTTTGCCAGTGAAACAATCTCTATAAACTGCAAAAGCTATACACAGTTGAAAATAATACATGTTGCTTCTCCATATATGTACTTTCTTTATAAGGCATTTCATTTGTGGTGGAAAGGAATTAGATGTGTGTGATTTATAAGCAGTTAAAGGCACAAGGAGTGAAACACATAGAAACAGCCCAGAGCCACCATACCTGGCTTGGAATTGTAAAGATCCCATTTGTTTTGCAGTGTGATGCTGGTGGAGTCCTGGACATCTTTGAGCTCACCTGCTGAAATGAAGATTGAGACAATGATAATGAATCAATCCTTTTAAAACCAGTTTGATTTATTCATTTATTTTTGTTGGTCACAGATTAGTATTAAGTGCTGTGCATTGACACTTGTTTTTAAATGTTTACTGGCACCCTGTATATTGGTATAAAACTATGTTTATTTGCTCAGATTTTCAGTTCGTACTGCCTAGTATGTCTGCCAAGAGCCAGTTTTTGTGTATCGTTAACAGTTTCAGGTTATTTATATTTGATGTTTTGTCAAATCAAATAACAGATATTCTGTATCCATGGAACAAATAAATGGCATCTGCATACTTGTTAAAATAAAAAAAAAGCTGTTTGAAACCCAGGGGCCGGTGGTTCACACCTGTAATCCTAGCTACTCAGGAGCCTGAGATCTGAGGATTGTGGTTCAAAGCAAGACCGGGCAGAAAAGTCCATGATACTCTTAGCTCCAATAAACCACCCAAAAGCTGGAAATGGAGCTGTGGCTCCAGTGGTAGAGTGCTTTCCTTTAGCTAAATAGCTGACAGACAGCACCCAGGCCCAGAGTTCAAGCCCCTTCACTGACCAAAAAAAAAAAAAGAAAATTGAGACAAATATGGTACACATTAGTAAGGAATCATGTGAAATGCTTTAGCAAAATAAAATTATAACAGCAATTACAAATTAGGAATAAAGTAGAGTGTCTTAGGCAAGAAAGAAGAGATAAGATGACAATATTAATAAGGTTTCTCAATAAAGGTAATGGGAATTTATAGACAACTTCATTTTGTAGTATATTATAGATTAAACTAAATGTTACCTCTTTTAAAATTATAGTTGTGCAAAATTATTTTGGGGAAGAATATATATATATATATATAGAGAGAGATAATTAAAAGTCTTTTTCAGTAGTTTATATACTGACAACTCATCAAAGTATTAAATTGATATTAGAAATAATTTTATTAGTTAAATGTTTCTTTATTAATCAGGGCATGTCATTTTTTGTTTATAGCATATATATATATATATATATATATATATATATATATATATATATAATACGTGTGTGTATGTATGTGTATTCCGGTGAGATATACAATATATAAATATGTTACAAAAGTGTTTATTATATTGAATTCTAGATAGAGTATATATGACAACTTGGTTTTTTAAAAAATAAGTTTATTGTGAGAATACTGAACAGAGGGGTTACAGTTACATGAGCAAGGAAATGAGTACATTTCTTATCAAGTATTGAAAACTTGGATGTTTTTATGTACATATAGACATCTAACAAGTTTTTAAGCAAAGTATAAAAGAATACAAACTTTGTAATTTAATAGACTAGGCTTTTGCAACCATTAGATGATGGCTTGTGGAAAAAAATCAAAAGAAAGCATTATATAATGTGTTCATTTCCAGTGTTGACTGTTTAAAAGTACCTTAGAATTTTGGAAACTTGTACAACTGAAGTAGAATACACTCACCATGTTGTATTACAGAGTCATATCCGAGTTCAATTTGTCAAATAAAAATACTGGCTTTTAAAAGTATCAGGTTTTTGCACAAACATAATGATCATTTTATGAATTTGTAAGAAAATAATTTGAGTGTTACCATATCTTCTATAAAAAGCTAATGCAAAGAGGTGGGATAACGGTTCTCTCGAGGGCTTTTGTTTTTATGTGTTTGCAAATTATTTTCTGTTCAAATTGACTTAGTAAATTGTACAATGGTAAGAGCTATAAATGTGTTTTTCATGGTCTCTTCAATTTGAAAATGCTTTCTTTTTTCTTTATCTATCTTTTCCTAGGGGTTACTTTCCTCAGTCTTTCTTTGATTCCCATGAAAGAGCTTGTCAGTTGGAACCTAACATATCAGGGTCAGGTAATTTAACTTACACTTGAAAATCAATTAAAGAAATTGGAAGGTTGATAACTGAGTAATTGTCACTTGAAGTAATGTGCCCACCCCCCCAAAAAAAAACATATGTAAGAATTTTACTAATGGCAATTATATTAATTTGAATATGCAGTTCTGACTCTCAGTACAAGTTAAGGAGATGGTTAAAACGATATTGCCCTTCAACAAATTAATCTGTAATCAAATTTGAACATGACATCATCATCTCAGAATGACTATCCAAATAATTTAACTCTGCCTTGAATATAATTGTCAACAGCCAGATATCAGAGGAAAGGAACAATAGCAACACTTGAAATGGATTTCTCACTGTGTTTTAGCTAGGGACCCTCATAGTTGACTGCTTAACTTTATCATTATTTTAGAAATACGGACAAATGAAGTATTTGGAAATTGGATTTGAATATATTCATCAAGGCACAAATACTGTATTGGTTAACTTTCCAAGGGCCTGTGGTCAACTGTGCCAGTTGAAGGTAGAACAATTGTCTTCCTACTTTGCTTTCTTTTCTACTAAACCCACAGTTTCAATTTCCATGTTCCTTTTTATTTCTGTCTTTCTAATTTACTCTGGGGAGAGCAGTAGCAAAACACAAACATTGTATAAGAATAGCATCTTCAGAGTTTTTGTTTCCATTAAAAGTAAATTTTCATGATTAAAATCACCTCTCCAATGGGTACATTAACTCAAAATCAGAATGAAGAGCAATGAAAAGAGAACTTCTCCAAAGGTATTGATTTCTTGAAATGAACATAAACTGGCAGGAAATAACAGGCATTGCTATTCTCTGTACTGTCAGAATCCAAAAGTGGAGGAGTTTTAAGTGAAAATAGGGTCGTCCATTGTCACATCTTCAATATGGCAAACAGCCAGGAGGTTTAAGACTTCAAGGTTAAGACATTTAACAACCTACTCTCCATTAGGTAATTTAGTCTTTGTGAAAAGAAGATTGGCAGAAAGGAAGGAAAGTGAAGCACTCTGCTTATCCAAAAGAAAAATTGGACCTGGGCACTAAGTGCACAATCTTCTATCATGTTAACCTGGCAGGACACTGCACTTTATACATAGAAAGAATTGTTTATGGTACAAAGTGTAATTGAAATATTGTTGGTCATCACTCCTTGTTCATAGAAACCTCACCACTTCTTATATAATGCTCCTGTCAACTTTTTTTTAAACCTCAAAATAATATTTCCTCTGGATTTTCAAAGGTTGATTATACAATATTAAATTTAAAAATATGAATTAAGAACTTGTGATTATAGGTCTTAATGAATTTAGTAAGAGCAAGAAATAAAGTTAAATCAACAAGGAGTTGCTACTACTGAGAGAGGTAAATTATTACCAATTTGTCTCTTAATGGTCTTTCATTCTGTTCCTCCAACCTAACTTAATTCTCTGTAATTCTATTATCTGTGCAGATGCACTGTCACCTTCAATGTAATTCTCTGAAATTTCAGTTAAATTAGAATTGATTAAAACTTTAGAAATTAATTTGGGAAAGACTTCCAGATTCTACAAAGTGATGCTATATTAACAAAAGTCTTCTGCAATGATATAAAACTCAGAATTATTTAAAGATTGTAGTGTATACTATCACTAAATAAAAGTTCAACCTTTTTAACTGTAGGTGGAAGACTCAGCATACTAAAGAAAATAAACATTTTTGGTAAATATCCATTGGAATAAAAGATAAAGTTTTATGTTGTAAGCATATACCAAGTCCAATTAACAAAAGTAATAAGACAGAATGAGTTGGATTCACATTTGACACAGTAGCTTGAAGCTTTCTTTAAAAAAAGAAAATTAAGGGGATGGGAAGGTGGCTCAGTGGTAGAGCGCTTGCCTTGCATGCCTGAGGCCCTGAGTTCGATTCCTCAGCACCACATAAGCACAAAGAAAAAAGCCGAAAGTGGCGCTCAAGTGGTAGAGCACTAGCCTTGAGCTGAAGAGCTCAAGGACAGCGCCCAGGACCAGAGTTCAGGCCCCACGACCGGACACCACCACTCCTGAAAAAAAAAAAGAAATTTAAAAGAGAAAGCTATTTTCAAAGACAGCATTCTGAATGCTCAGGAATTTCATTGTGCAACATTTCAGTGAGAACTGAGTGATCCGTGGGGAAGGTATAGGAAAAGGTTAATGTAAGCAGGATTTAAGTTAATATAAACATCATAGCAAAGAAAACCACTCCTTTTTTTGGGGGAAGGGAGTCCGATCATGGGATCTGAACTCTGGGCCTGTGTGCTGTCCCTCAGCTCTTCAGCTCAAGGCTAGCGCTCTACCACTTGAGTCACAGCGCCAATTCCGGCTTTTTTTCTTTTTGCTTATGTGGTCCTGAGGAATCAAAGCCAGGGTCTCAGGCATGCAAGACAAGCACTCTAACACTGAGCCACCTTCCCAGCCCAAGAAAACCACACTTGATTGAGCTTTTATACTACACACAAAGTCCTTGGAGAGAAATTTACATGGCTATTTTTTTCTTTATTCTTGTTAAATCTTTACAGTAGGACTTACGAGGAATGTTGATTATCTTTGCCTTTTGTTAATGAGGAAGCTGAGCCAGAACGATTAAATATATACAAATATATATATATATATATATATATATATTTTTTTTTTTTTTTTAGGTCAGAGATTATTGTAATGAAGGTCTGTGTCCTGTCTTTGCTACAGCTCCTGTCACCACACAACTCCTCCTTTAAATGGATAGTTAGGATTTGTGAATTTACATAAAGTCAAGCAGTGGCAATGAATCATATTTTAACTTTAGTATTTCTGTTAATTTTGATTGGAATTAATTATTAACTGCATTAATTACATTAATATAATTATAAAATATATATTAATTATAATTATATTAATATATTGTCAATAGTATGCAAATATTATTAACCTCCTCAATGACAATTGAAATAATTACATGGTTAAAGGATGGAAGACAAGAAAATCTAGGGCTCATCGGAATAGACCTAGAAATACAACAAATCAAAGAAAGGTTTGACAATGGGATTACATGAAACTGCAGAATTTCTGCATGGCAAAGGAGATAACTAACAAGATCAACAGAAAACCCACTGATCGGGAGAAGATCTTTACTAGTCATACAATGGACAAGGGCGTCATATCTAAAATATATTTGGGGGGCTGGGAAGTTGGCTCAGTGGTAGAGCACTTGCCTTGCATGCCTGAGGCCCTGGGTTTCATTCCTCAGCACCACAACAGCAAAAAGAAAAAAGCCCGAAGTGGTGCTGTGGCTCAAGTGGTAGAGCTCTAGCCTTGAGCTGAAGAGCTGAGGGACAAAGCCAGGCCCAGAGTTCAGGCCCCATGACCGGACCCAAAAAAATAAATAAATAAAATATATTTGGAACTCAAAAAACTAAATCCCCCAAAAGCAAATCCTCAAAGAAACAACTTTCCAATTAATAAGTGGGCTAAAGACTTAAAGAGAAAAGAAAATAAGAATGGCCAATAGACATGAAGAAATGCTCAACTTCTCTAACCATAAAAGAAATGTAAATCAAAACAACATTGAGATTCCACCTCAGCCTACTTAGAATGGTTATAATCAAGAAATCTAAAAACAGATGCTAGAGGGGATGTGGCCAAAAGGGAACCCTACTTCATTGTTGGTAGGAGTATAAACTTGTTCAACCACTTTGGAAAGCAGTATGGATGTTCTTCAAAAAACTTCACATCAAACTCCACTATGACCCAGCAATCCCACTTTTGAGCATTTACCCAAACAATCACAAACAAGGTCATACCAAAGCTATCAACACAACTGTGTTTACTGCGGCATTATTCACCATAGTTAAGATATGGAACCAATGCTGATGCCTCTCAGTAGATGACTGGATCAAGAAAATGTGGTAACTATACAGTGGAATTCCATGCCTACATCAGAAAGAATGACACCACCCCATTTGTTAGGAAATAGACTTGGAAAAACTTATATTAAGCCAGGCCCAAAGAAACATAGGTCCCATGGTCTCCCTTATTTGCAATAACTATTATATATCTAGGACAAGCAGAGAAAGTTAAAAGTTATGTACATACAACCATATAAGATGTTGTTAAGCAAAATGAACCCCAAGATAGGGACACAAGAGGTTTTATTTTTTTTGCTGTTTTTTTTTTTACTGTACTTATAATATAATATGTGATTTTCTTGTTTCTTTTGTATGTTCTTCCCCCATGGTATAACCCCTTTTTTTACTGCATTTGTTTCTGGTGACCTACCTCTTGTATATCCACTTTTTCTATTTTGGAGGCAGGAAGGGAAATAATAAAATGCTGAAACCAAAAAGACAACAAAAAAGAAATAGTGATATGGGTAATGGTGAATATTTAAAAAGTTTAAATGACAAAAAATACAAGGAGTTTTAACATATAACACACACACACACACACACACACACACACACACACACACACACACACATATTTGGTAGTTAAGTGGATATAAGAATCATATAGACTTTCATGCCCAGGCTGGCTTTGAACCTTTTTACTCAGATCTCTGCCATGTAAGTGGCAAGTATTACATGCGTGAGCCACTGACACCTGAATAAATTTTAAAAATTCATTTATTTTCATGTTTGAAAAGCTTAATTTTCTTCAATAGTTTTACACAAATGCTATTTTTGTCTTTGATGCTGTAAGTAAAGGTCATTAAATATAATCATTGAAAAGATTGTGAATTCCTGGTCATAAAATCAGGGGAAAAATGAGTACAGGACATTATCAGCATATAAAATTTTAGTTTAGACATATAAACATTTCATATATTTGTCAGTATATCACAATTATAGTATAGAAAAGGGCTTGTATTTTGCCATTTTCCTGGCATGCGAATATTTTATGCCATGATAATATTCTTCATAATATTATATATATGTATATATTATCTACTGAGCTTTTAAAATTTTAGTTTCCCCAAAGGGCCTTTAATTGTTAATATCTTTCACTTCATTAAAAACAGCAGTACAGTATCTGTAAAGAACTTTCCAAATTCACTCATTTTAACTTACATTTAACTATTCAAAATTTTAATTTTCATATTTAAAGAATCATGTTTTTAACTTGGCAATAGTAGTTCATACCTGTAATGCTGTCTGTTCATAAGGCCATATCAGTAGGAGGGTAGTTCAAAATCTATCACAAGCAGAAGAGTCCAAGTGAATCCATTTCCATTCAATCAGCATATAACCAGGATAAGCTGGAGATGTAGCTCAAATGGTAGTATAACCCTTGCAAGAAAAGAAAAAGAATTTTTTTGACCTTAATTTCCCAATTTTCAACCTATGCTCTGAAAAGTTGTAGTAGTCATGCAGTAATAACAGCAATAATAAAGACAATATTGTCATTGAAGCATTGGAATGTTTTTGCTTACTTTTTGTGTGTGTGTGTGTGTTCGTGGAGCTTGAACTCTAGGCCTGGACGCTGTCCCTCAGCTCTTCAGCTCAAGGCGAGCGCTCTACCACTTGAGCCACAGAGCCACTTTTTGAGTGGTTTATTGGAGATAAAGAGTCTCATGGACTTTCCTTGCCTGGGCTGGCTTTGAACCGCGATCCTCAGATCTCAGCCTCCTCAGTAGCTAAGATTACAGGCGTGAGCCACTGGTGCCCAGCTGTATATGCTTACTTTAAATGTTTAATATTGTGGAGGGAGAAGCAAGAGGATGCCAAATGGCAAATGTTTTCTTATTGTCTCCAATATCATCCTAATTTAGTTTAGTTTGATTCCTAGGTCTAAAGATGAAAACAAAATAATGAGATAACTAGAGTAAAACTGGGAATTAGAAAAAAAAAGGAAAATATCTAACAAAAAAAATATATATATATTCTTTCATTAGAAACTTTGTGTAACATAGAAAAATGCATCTATAGGGAAGAAATGGAAATGCACTTCTTATTCTGTATAAATATATGGGAAGAAGAAAATCTGTGTTACCAAACTCAAATGCAAAGTGGCAAGGATTTATTTGTAGTTTTCAGTTAACATAAAGTAACAGGTCAAATGAAAATATATTTAATAGTAAATGTCAATAAAAATAAAACTAATTGCCATGATACTCTGTCATTGCATTTCATTATTTTCAAGGGAATTGTTATTCCCTTGATAAATTGTCAGGGTTTTTGTTGTTATTGTTACTTTTGGGTTGTGGGCATGTTAGATTCGCGTTGCTACTTGTCTGTTTATAATGTCCCTTGTCTGAATTTGAAGGAATAGTGTTTCATAGAGACTTCATTAGACAAAAGCCTACAACATAAACTTTGGCAATGAGCTCATCTTCATCAAGTAATCTTCTTGGTGTTTAATCTCCAAAAGGACAGGAACACTGACTATTCAATTTGTGTTAATATCAGCCAATGAGATACTTGAGTTCCTTCCCCAGACATTTCTGCAGTCTATGTCCCATGAATTGAAGGAATGAATGAATGCCCCTAATTGGATTAAGTCTAACATGAGAAAAATATCCTACCAAATGGAAGCAAGTTTTGCTTCTAAATAAATGAAAAAAGGAATGCTTGATTCAGTCTTATTTATGACACAATACATATATCCCTAGATATGATACAATGTTTAAATTACATTATATTATACAATGCGATGCTGGTGATTTACCACAAATACTGACACTCAGGAATGGAGGGAAATGTTTATGTTAAATGAAATGGCACTTGCCAAATGTTATATAGAATTTAAGGCTAGAGCTTTAAAAGCTTGGTATTTTATATAGCCTAATGAATCGAGTGTTAAATACTATTTTGAGGTTAATTTAATTCTCACAACTGATTAACTAATATAGTCTTCAGATTTATCTTCAGGTCACTATGACTAATAAAGTGGTAATTATTTTACGTTCCAGATCAATCCTATAAGGTCAGCATTACTTGAATCCCAGGACACTAAATCAGAGAAAGGTTAATGTGCTGTGGAATGCCCATTACAGAGTATCAAGGACAGGGTTTTTATTCCATGACTCTAGATCAAGAGTCATTGATCTCAAACCTTTTCATTTGGGCCTGGAATTACATGCATCATAATTTATGTTTTGCTTCATGTGGCAAATTACTTATTTTTTCTAATGAGTAGACATTATTTAACATGGAAAGCAAAGGCAATATTTTGGAAGACTCTTTTGAGAAATGCTTGCCAAATTTTTTTTAAAAGGTGAAAGACAAAAATAGAATAAGGTAATATATAATGTTATGTTTTTAAAACTAAAACAGCCAGCAAACTACCAATCATTTAACAATATTAACAATATTATTATATCACTAGAGCGCAAGGCTAACAATGTTGTAGTATCACTGGTTTCTATGTCAAGAAAATAGGTAAGAAAATGATAAAGAGAGATTACTATTACTTCATTAGTACTGTGTAGATCTAATGTTCTTGCCACTGGGTTTAACCCCCTTCATGTCAAATTAGTACTTACTGCCACACTGTTACTGCTGATATCTTAAATGTCTCTCGAAAAGGAATCTAGAATCTTAGTCACCAGGATATTTGTAGGTTGTGTAACTTTTAACAGATGAGATATAAACCAAATCTTACAGTACTAACCACACTGAGGCAGAAGGATTGAGTGTTTGAGCCCGTTCTAATTTGCATAGTAAGACACTATTTAAAAATGCAACAACAGCAAAAAAGATAAAACTTAATTTGGAGAAGTTAGGTCTTTTAGGGTCACCCACTCCATGAGATCCTTTGTGTCTCTCCTTTTGTTGGCAGAATGCCGTGCTGTGAACAGACCTACAATTTTTTGTGTTCACTCTCTGAATATGGTCCAAAGTAACACACAAACAGCCAGGAACAAAAATCTCTTAAATGTAAGCCAAAGATTGCCTCATGTAACTTGTTTATATTTCATTTTGTTGTTTATATCTAATTGTTTATATTTATAGCCAAGGAAAGCTAACTAATAGTACAAGAGCATGAATTTTAGGTGAAAGAATTAGAGATGAATAAATTATAACTGGCTTACTATAGTTTTAAAGTATATACCTTATTCATGTGAAAAATATGAAAATTGCCTAAAGTTGTAAAATAATATACAAAAATTTGAGTATATTATTTCACCAAATAACTTAGTTATTAATAAGATCATCCAGTTGCAAAGAATATGAATATTTTGTACATATCATAATGAATAAACAAGTCAGTTAAAGATAAATATTTATCTCTATAATCATATTTGTATCTATAATTTCATATGGATACAAAAAAATCCATATAATTTTTTTCAGAAACTTGGAAGAATGGAATATATATACTATATATATATATATATATACCCTACATATATAAATTCTTACACATATATACATATATAATGTATCCCTATGTATATAAGAATATATAAAGAACCTATAATGATACTTATATTTAGATAGCAGATTTTTTTTCAAATTCTAGAACAATTTTCTAGTTGCTTCACCCTCATTACAATGATTAGCAAAAAATAATTGTTTTGGCTATATAAATGGCAAGAAAGCATACTTTGACTAGTCTGAGCAAGGTAATGTCATTTTTTCCTATTTCTTCTTTTAAAAATTATTTCAGTTAAGTAGTTGTATAAGGGGGTTGATACATAACAAATCAGTTTGTGAATGTAATATATATTGATCAATGTCACCCCTTTCTACATTCTCACCCATCTCTCACTACTCTCCCCTCACCTCATGCTTCTTAATTTTATAGGATATGCACTAGATACTTTTCTGCATTTTCCTCTCTTCTCCTCTTCATTTGTCTACCCCTTTCCTCTAACCTGACACCACCCTTTCAACTATCTGCTTCCTGGATTTTTAGTTTGCTAAACTTTGATTTTGCTTTTCTAAGGAATTATACTTTTTAAGATCTCCCTTGAATCTATTATACTTCAGTTAATATATTTATATATACTTGCATGCTACCCAATGTATTTACTTATCTAGTATGTAAGCTAAATCTCACATGCATGCATGATGGACTATATCTCTCAGGGCCTAGCTTACTTTGCTTAACATACTTTTTCCAAGACAACAACTCAATTAATAAATGGGATAATGAGCTGAAGAGAATTGTCTTGAAAGAAGTAAAAAAAAATCAATAAATACATAAATTCTCAACATGTTTGAGCATAAAAGAAATTCTAATCAAAACAATATTTAGATCCCACTACACCTCAGTGAGAATGGCCATTGTCAAGAAAACAAACAAGAATAAATACTGTCAAAAAATAAACCTGTTACACTCCCAGTATTGGTGAGAATGTAAATTTGCTCAACTACTCTAGAAAGCAGTATGGAGATTCCTCAAAAAATTAAAAATAGAAATTATCCTTTTAATGTAATTCCACTGCTGGGAATTTACTGCAAAGATTACAAAACAAGAAATAGTAAAGCCATCATCACAAACATGTTACAGTAGCACTTTGCACCATAGTCAAGGTATAGAATCAGTCCACACGCCCCTTGTTGGACAAATGGATAAAGTAAATGTAGTAGTCATTCATTAGAAAGAATGATATTGTACCATTTATTAAAAAAAATGAAAATTTGGGCTGTGAAGGTGGCTCAGTTGGTAGAATGCTGCCTTGCATGCATGAGGCCCTGGGTTCGATTCCTCAGTACTACATAAGCAGAAAAAGCCAGAAGTGGTGCTGTGGCTTAATTGGTAGAGCACTAGTCTTGAGCTGAAGAGTGGAGGGATAGCGTGTAGGCCCAGAGTTCAGGCCCCATGACTGACAAAAACAAAAAAAGAGAGAATTTTAATACAAAAGAACAGCATCAATTCTTGACAACAATGACAGAATGCTGAGATTTGCACAGTAATGACAAGCAGTTTGAAAATATTAAAGAAGTATTCTCATTCCAATGGGAAGAAGGCACTAATAAGCATGTCAATAAAATCACTCTGTCATAGACATTATGAATAGGTATTACTTGGCACTTGGTTTATCTGCTCCACTAGTGGTTCTTTCTATTCACTTACATACATATACATATACATATACACATACATATACATATACATACATATATTCTATATATTCTATTTTTATTTTAATCTTATTGTCAAGATGACATACAGAAGGGTTAGAGTTGCAAAAGTAAGGTAGTGAGTACATTTCTGGTCTAACTTTTTACTCCCACCCTCAGTTTTCTTCCTCTTTATCTCCTTCACAATATCCCTTCCAGGTTGTACAGATCATTTCCAACATACTATCTTGTAAGTATCGCTATTGCATTGGTTCACCCTTTATCCTTTTTCTCACCATTCTGTTGTTCTCCTTCCCTACCCTAATTCAGATACATATATATACAATACCAGGCTACCAAAATCAAATACAGTGACAATGGGGGATAAACCATACAGGGGAAAAACCCAAATGAAAAAAGAAATTACATAGTACATTAAAATAAAAACAAAAACAAAGAAAAAACTTTTATGTCCATATCTTGGAGCTCATTTTGCTTAGCATCATCTTATATGGTCATGTACTCATAGCTATTGAACATTCTGCTCATCTGCTAAGATTATACTCATTATTACCACCATGAGACTTATGTTTCTTTGGGTCTTACTTCACTTCATATGATTTTTTCCAAATCCTTCCATTTTATTACAAATGGGGTGGTGTCATTAAAGGTATATTCTAGGAGACTCTGAATTCTCATCTTCTGTTCAAAAAGACATGAAATGGTCTTTAGTTATAAAGTAAACTGCATTTAATTGAAAAACCATTCAAACTTTTTTTGAACATCAAATGCATGGACCCAAAAATACAATACTGTAATGAGATATTATCAAGAAACATCCTTGTGGTGTAAGATATTGAGAAGCAAATTGTTAACATCATGTAAAGCAGAAAGATATTTTTGTCATAGTTTCTTTACTTAGTTACAGTTGGTCCAGTTTCTATGGATTAGTTCTCTTATCCCATGAGTCAGAATGCTTACTGAAAAGTCAGATTTATCTCTTTTAGCATCTATGTTTGTAAGTGGTGAAGCTGTGAGTTTCGTAAACAGGTTGTCAAGTGACCCATTTTAGATCAACACTCCAGCAATGAAGATAAGGATAGTACATTGCAAATACCTTTTCTTTGATTTAGGAACCAATTTATTTATAAAAGAAAGAATGCTTCAGATGAAATTTAAACATTGGTGAACATTTCAAATAATGCATACAAAAGATAAGTGAAAATGGAAAGAATATGAACTAGGTTTTTGGTATGTGTCAGCATATTTATATTCACATTTACAACAATTACTCATATATTTCGATGAAATTCTAGCTTATGTCTATTTGCATTTTCTGATTCATCACATTCTCTTTACTTCTATTTTGGTGTCTCTTGGAATGAGTGAGATATTCTTTTTGCTCTATTTCTTTGATGTTCACTTTAATATATTGTAAAGATTTTCTTAGTTTAGATAATTGACAAGCCTCACCTGATGTTACAGAATATGGTCACAGAAGGAGGCTTTTATTTAAACACAAAAGGTTGGGGCAGTTTTAACAGAATTCAGCCAATCATTTTCCCATGAGCCTGCAAGGAAATTTTACTGATCCTAGGTCAATTGTATCAAACTATGTAAGGTGGAAGAAAATTTTCCATAATAAAACAAATCATTAGGTGGTATTTAGACCTGCAGCCCATTAAAAAGTGAGCCAGTGTCCAAACGTTAAAAGCTAAGCTGGCCTCCAGTGGCTCACGGCTGTACCCGTGGATACTTATGAGGGTGAGATCTGAGAATTATAGTTTGAATACAGACTTAGCAGGAAAGTCCATAAGACCCTTATTTCCAATTAATCAGCAAAAAGCTGGAAATGAAGCCATGGCTCAAGTGATAGAGTGCTAGCCTTAAGTGCTAGGCCCTAAGTTCAACTTTAGGGACTGGTGCATGCATGCACACATACACACACACACACACACACACACACACACACACACACACACTCATACTGAGAAAGTTAAAAATAGATACCTAACCTAATAAATATCTATTTCTTTTTTATTATTAATAAATTTTTATTGTGAAAATACCGTACAGAGGGGTTAAAATTACATGAGCAAGGAAATGAGCATTTCTTATCAAGCATTGTTGCCTCCTCCTTTGTTTCCGCTTACCATCCCTATCCTCCCACAACCCCACCAAAGTTGTAAAGTTCATTTTTCGACATAAAGTTTTGTACATCCCATTGTTGGAATGGATCCACCTGTATCCCTATTTAAACAATTTGTTTTTTCTCTTCCAAGGAAGATGGTGGAGGCTAAACAAACTCTCGCTCAGAAAGCAGTTCTAATGTTCCAGTGAACAGTCCTAGGTTAGAGAATCACACCAAGTGTGGCATCACAGTACAGAGAGTTTGGCCAGAGGGAAAATCCAGGTAAGGAGACAGATCTGAGCACTTGCCTTAGCTGCAGTGGCAGCAGTGGAAGCAGCGATGGCCATAGCCTGCATACCTACAGAAAGAGTCTGGGACAAAGGAGCCATACATGGCAAGCAAACAGATTCTATTCACCACTAGCAAGAACTGACAAGGAGCAGATATCTTCATCCTGCAGATGAAGATTCTGGTGTGAGTAGAACCCTGACATCCTCACTCCTTTTTTGGGAGCAGAAGAGGGAAGAGAGCCCCTCCCCGAACACCGGTTATCTCCATCTTTGATACTGACAAAGGCTTGCCAAGCAGCTGGCTCCAATTCTGGCCTTTGGAGAGAACAAAAGAGTCATTTAGCAGGTCACAGGAAACTGACTTGACCAGCCAGGCTCAGCCCCACCTAGGGGAAAGTCACCCTGCCCAGGCAGAGAAGCTCCACCCCTGGAGGAGTGACTTTCTTCACTAGGTAAACTGAGCCAGAGCCTGCCCCTCCTTACAGTAGCCTAGATGGACAATTGAAATTCAGTAAACATAAACCCTGAGAATGGCTCCAGGCTGGGCTCTGTGAGTATCTTAGGAGCTAGCTCCTCAAGGAAAAGCTACTGTTTGCTGAAAGCCTCAACCCTACCCAGAAGCTAGCCTCATCACAGCATTTCCAGACTAGAGGAAACAGCCATCTCCTGCTTTTGTGAACTAGCCTGGGAAAAGGATCACAAAATCCTGGGTAACACAGAGCATTTTCCTGACTGCTCAAACAAACTGACTTAAGAAACCAATCAAGGTACAGGAAAACCAAACACCACAAGCAGACCAGAGACTCCACCAAGAGACTGGTTACAGACACAGGGGAGATACAGGATCTTCCCATTAACACCCCCCCCCAAAAAAAAAAAATCAAAGAACTTTTTTGGTACCCTTTTAAATTTTTTTAAAAATTGTTTTCTATTAATCTTTTTGTTTTCTCTCATAATTTTTATTTTAGGTGTATATGTGTGTGTGCTTTTTTTAAAATCTCTTTTGACCTTTTGGTCCTTTTTAATTTTTACTCTTGTCATTTTTTTCCTCTTTCTTTTTTGCATGACTTAATTGCTGTTCTGCTCATCCCCAGATATATGCCCATCATCTATTATTAGACCTTATCCCCCATCGTGTACATACTTAACCCAGAAATTTATTACTCAATTGGCAACCTCTTAGGCTTAGTTTCTTTAATAGCAGTGATATCTCTTTATACTTATATAATTTTCAAGTAACTAATTTTAAGAATTTTTATTTTTTAGTTTTCAATGTTTCCTTTCTATCCCTCCCCTCCTCTCATCCTATCCTTCTCTCAATATCATTTCTTTCTACTTACATAATTTTTAAGTGTTTCACTTTTTAAATTTAAACTTTTGTTTTTATATTTTTTCTTTCTTTTTTAAATTTCTATCCTATCATTCTGTCCAATCCATTTCCCTCTCTGAGATTAGGATTTGGTTAAATTCACTCTCCTTTTACCTCTCCACATCCCTCTAATCCTATTTTTCCCCACATTTCTCCCTAAACCTAATAATTTCTGGTTGCCAAATCCTTCTTTGCTGTTCTTAGCCCATACAATCCATAGTTGTTTGATGTTGAATAGATTGTATCTGTTGAACTACATTGTATTTACAGACATTTTGACTGTGCAACTACAGGACTCTGGTTGATGCTTGCCTTAAAATAGTGTTGTAGCACAAAATTGGTGTCATTTTCATACCAAATTGCCAGAACAAGTGAGAAAAACACAAGAAAAATGGCAAGCCCATGCATCTCTACTCCCACTCATAATAATCAGGTGACAGAACAGTTAATGAATAATCCAGAGAAGAGTTCCCCAAAGCCCTACAAACATTACTGGTAAAAATGGTGAAGGAAAAGATTGAAAATCTGAAAAGGACTCAGTGTGAGTGTGATAAGGAGAGTAGGCAAACCAAACATTAATACAGGAATCTCATGAGCGAGAGGAAGCTACTCAAAAATTAATACAGGAATTGTGTGAGCAGGCTGACAACAGTCAAAGAGAAATACAGGAATTGTGTGAGCAGTCTGAGAACAGTCAAAGAGAAAAACAGGAATTGTGTGAGTAGACTGAGAACAATCAAAGAGAAATACAGGAATTGTGTGAACGTGAGGAAGCTAATCAAAGAGTAATACAGGAATTGCAAGAGCGGGATGAGAATAGACAAAAATCAATAGAGGCATTCATAGAATCCATAAATAGACAGCTGAAAGAATTCAGGGAGACCACAAAGGGAATGCTGAATGGAGCCTGACAGAAGGAATGGGAGTCCAAGGAAACCATAACCAAGCAACTAAGTGATTTGAGAATAATCACTGAACACCAAATTAAGGAAGTAAAGAAGTTCATACAAGATCTAAAACAAAGCTCCAACAAAGAATTTGAAGCCATCAAAGTCAATCAATTAGAAGGAAAAGAAATAAAAAACAAAGTAGAAAGTCTTGAATGTAGCTTAGACCATGCAGAAGATAGAATCTCAGGGAGTGAAGACAGCCTAGATATTACAGAGAAAGAACATACAACTATCCAAGACAAATCCAAGAAATATGATAGATCTATTCAACATTTGGAAGACACCATCAGAAGGCCTAATCTGAGGATAATGAGTATAGAGGAGCACTTAGAGACAGAAGTTAATGGTCTAAGAAATTTATTTAACAGGATATTAACAGAGAACTTCCCAAACATGCAAAAAAAAAAAAAAATAGGCCTATTCAGATACAAGAAGCTTTCAGAACCCCAAATAGAGCAGATCAGAACATGAAATCCCACCATCACATTATAATCTGCACAGGATCAATTCAGACCAAGGAAAGGATCCTTAAAGCTGTCAAGAAGAAAAGCTCAATCACCTATAAAGGGAAACCAATTAGAATCACCTCAGATTTCTCAGCAGAGACAATTAAAGCAAGAAGAGCCTGTAATGATGTATGCCATGCTCTAAAGACAAACAACTATCAAGCAAGAATACTGTACCCAGCTAATAAATATCTAAACATCAAGGTATCTTCAAAAGTAAGACAGAATGTAAATTAATTTTAACTTTGTATTTTGTATTGATTACTTAAAAATTAACTCTTATTTTAATTTTTATTATAATGGCTTTTGGCTATGAATTAGATGTTAATACTGTTCTTTTTTTTTTTTTTTTTTGTCGGTCGTGGGGCTTGAACTCTGGGCCTGGGTGCTGTCCCTCAGCTCTTCAGCTCAAGGCGAGCGCTCTACCACTTGAGCTACAGCGCCACTTCCAGTTTTCTGGTGGTTTATTGGAGATAGGAGTCTCACGGTCTCTCCTGCCCGGGCTGGCTTTGAACCGCGATCCTCAGATCTCAGCCTCCTGAGTAGCTAGGATTACAGGCGTGAGCCACCAGCGCCCTGCTGTTAATACTGTTCTTATATGTGATCATAATCATTAATTTTTTAAACTGTGAAAATACCATACAGAGGGGTTAAAATTACATAAGCAAGGTAATGAGTACATTTCTTATCAAGCATTGTTCCCTCCTCCTTTGTTTCCCCTTGCCATCCCATCCCATCTCCCTACCTTCCCCCCATCCTCCACTCATCCCCCCACTCCAAAGTTGTAAATTTCATTTTTCATCATAACGTCCTGTACATCTCATTGTTGCAATGGGTCCACCTGTATCTCCATTAAAATGATTTGTTTTTTCCCTTTCCCTCCACAAATTATATCAACATACCAACATAAAATACATTAAAATATATAGTAAAGAATCCGTAATAGCACACAATGAAAGACATATTATTGATATAACTATTTGCTGATAAGTATTTGTTATTTGTTTTATTAGCTATTTTTTTGGAAAAAGTAAAGCAAAACTTAGACTTAAACAGATGATTCCAAACTTACTATCGCATTTACATTTTTATTAGTATATAGATATTATTTAAAAATAATGTCAAATGCATTTTTATCTTTAGTATAGCTAATATTACATTATGAATGTTAAACCATGACTGTAAAACACTGTAAATGTTCATTTTTCTTGTATATGTCACTGGTTTCTGAATTACAAAGAAAATCACTCTTTCTGTTTTCTTCTTGTATTTTTTTTGTCAAGGTGATGTACAAATGGGTTACAGTTACATAAACGAGGTAATGACTAAATTCCTTATTACCCCATTCCTCAATTTTCTCTTATTTTCTTTCCCCCACTACCACTCCCACCACAAGTTGAACAGATCACTTCCAACATATTGTCTTGTGAATATCACTGTTGCATTGGTTCCCCCCTTGTCCTTTGTCTCACTATTCTCTCTTTCCTCTTCCCTTCACTAATTCAAATAAACATATATACAATACCAGGGTACCAAAATCAAATGGAGTGACAACAGGGGATATACTATAGGGAGAAGAACATACAAAGAAACAAAATAAAACATGTAGAATATTAAAAAAATAACAACAACAAAAAGTCACTTCTGTCCATGTCTTGGAGTTCATTTCACTTAGCATCATCTTATTTGGTGATATGTACAGAGCTACTGAGCCATTTTGCTCATCTAGTACAATTATCCTAGATGTATTCTAATTATTGCAAATAAGGTCTGTCTTACTTCACTTAATATGGTTTTTAATACCAATTGATATTAAAGTTATTTAAAGGATTTACTTTATATTTTTCCTATTTTTGGTAATGTTAGATATCTAACATCATACTTAAGAATATTAAAATAACAATCAATTTCTACTAATTATTTTATATTATTAATTATGTTAATAAATACCTGTTGAATTTACAATATTCTATTTCAGTATGTTATCAAAAATACTAAAGCTATTCAACTAGCTTACTTTTATATCCTCATTATTAGTTATTATATTTCAGGCAATGTTATAATTAGAACCACACAGAAATTTGCATGTGAAATATACTCATTAAAACCATTTTACTTTTCTAAAAGCAGTATGAATATAAGTAGACCTTCAAATGGGGATGTGTATGTTGCATTTGAGGTACCAAAGTATAATGTTCATCATATGATAAGTCCTGATGTTTGTCATTGCGTGAAGGAATTCTTTGTTGATATTTTGGTATGAGTTAGCAAGCTTCCTAATAAAAGCTGTCCTCTCCTCTTTTCCAAGCATTATTTAATGATACATAGTACATTGCTAAGACGTCTTTTGGATATAAAAGTGTCTGAGCTTGGAATAATTATCTCTGTAATCATATGTCAGGTAAGCTATGCTTACTTGATAAATAATGCATGCTAGTATCTATTGAAATGATTATCTTTATTTTTCAATAGCAGTAGTTTCTTTATACTTTTTCATTTAAAAATAGTTATCTGGAGCTATTAATTAAAACTCATAATTATTGGTTTTTAATTATGGATTTTTCATTATCAAGAACGAAAAGAATCTGAGCTATCCCCCCAATTTTGTTTCTGAAGGCTTTTTTCTTGGTACTTGACAGTGCTTAATGTACATAGAAAGAAAAGGAAGAGTAAAATTATAAAAGAAGGGACAGTGTCATTTCCTAGATTGGTAATTCAGATGAAGGATTTTCTTTTATTATTCTGAATAAGGTCAACCAAAGGGCGATTCTAAAAGTGCTGTGTTAAATTCTACTAATAATCATCTCTTGTTCTTCTGGACATCACAGTTGTGCTACATTTTCTGCAGACATTCATCTGTAATAAATTAAGTCACAGGGACACAAAGCAAAACCAGGAACAATCAAGAAACTGCTAATCAAGCATATCCTAAGATCATGACTGTTTTTGTCTTATTTATTCTGAAGTCTAGATAGGAAGAATTTTATCTCTTAATATGAGCATGAAGAAATTTTCTATGAGGTAAATCCCAATAAAGAGGAATGGTTGTCAAAGCACTGAAAATCTGAGAGTATTTTTAAATGGCCCTTAAAATATTGATCTCCAAATCATTCCTGATATTTTGCTACCCCCAGTCTGGCCAACTGATCAACTGAGAAGCTACTAGCATCATCTTGTTGATCTGCTGTTGTACTCTGAGATTAATGTAACATAAGTTTCCACAGATACTGAAGAATTTCCGTAAGGAAGAATCTTGGAACAAAGCTAAATTTTGACTGATTTTCCATCTGTCACATAATATATTTAAGTGTCTTGGTTTTTTTTTTGCCTCTAATGTTATGTCAGAGTTGTTCATTCTGCAACATTTTCACATAAACTAGAACTAATGACTTCAGCTATTTTTTCTGCTTTCACTCTAGTAATGGATATTTAAGTTGTTCACAAGGAAACAAATATTAGTAAGAATATAGCATAATTATTATGTGACAAGATTATATGTGTGAATATATGGAATATATGCAATATATTTCATATGTGTCATATGAAATATATAATATATTACATTTGTCTATATTTTATTTATGTATATGTATATTATATATGCTATATACACATATTGGAAGTTTGAGGTTTATTGTAGCAAACTTATATAAAGGAGTTGGTTTTGCTTCGTGTACCTGTAGCAAAAAGTAATTATGTATAGAACAAAATAATGAGAGAATGTAATGGTTGAAAAATTATATATTAATGAATAAAACAATATCACAGTGGCCCACTCATATTTCAGGGAAATATTTTCAGGATACTGGAATAAACCAAAATCCAGCTTTTTCCTTCACAGTACACAGTACCTGTCAGGGAATCTAGAGTAGTTTATTTTCTTAAAGACTTCACTATAACACCTAATTGTAAAAGTGGGAAGTTTATTCTTATTCCAACTATGTTATCACTTACTGTCACTTCTTTTACAAGAGCTTTAGTTAGATAATAGCATTCTATTCTTGCTTCATTTATTTAAATAGGTCTACATAATTTTTATGGACAGAATATACATTGTTTTCTGTTATTCTTCACTTCTTTTCTTCCCAATACAGCAGATGTTACTGGCTGACTTGTTTCTTAAATAGCATTTATAATTTAAAATATATCATACATTTTTCCAGAGAAAAAATAATTCTGATTTATTTTCAATTATTAGTTTTGGGCTTGAAATCACAGCAATAACTCTTCATTATGTAAAACATGCTCAACAATAAGTTTAACTTTTATTATAGCATTGTACTTAGCTTTGAGACTATACTTAGCTTTGAGTGACTAGCTAAATTTCCAAAATTGTTTCATCATCTACAAAGTGGCAAAATGTGGTATTTATTTTTTCCTGGTGTTTTATCAGAAAGACTGAAGCTATGGGTGGTAAACAATGTTTAAGTAACATATTGTATTTTTTTCATGCCACTCATGTTCAGGTTAATCAGTATTTACAGTGATTCATATAAATTCTGTGTTCTGCAAATCAAAGAGATTGTCACTTTTTCCATCGTTAAAATATAACCAAAAGTTAATCAGAATTCAGAATTGTTCAGAAAATATACTGAATAAATATTTGCACAAACTTCTGCTTAAATGCAAACTTAAATTTCATTTTAGGCCTTGAAGAACTTTTTTTTTAAATAGGTTATATTTTATGTGTATAATGCTATATCACTTTTCCACAAATGAATTCACCATCTGCACTTCCTGTTAGTAAAATTTGTCTTCCATATGTTCCAAACTCATTCTTTTCCTGGTGACATGGAAATTTAGTTTATGTTGCTTTATTCTGCTCTTGGATGCCATTTTATGAACAGCAGTAGCACTGAATATTTAGGTGCTATAAATACTCTATTTGCTTTAAATGATAGAAATATTAATAAATAATGAGATAATTATTGTTGAAGTTCTATGTTTAAATAGAATAACAAAAATTAACATGAATTCCATGAAACAGCATACATGTATACATAAAAAATCTATGTAATGAATGATAAATTGTCAACACTGGGCTTAACCTTTGTGCGCCATAGCTGTTGCAAAGTATATACTGCTTATTTGAATTAAATTAATAAAGCATATATTAGCTATTTACAGATTAAACAATTTAAAATAGAGTCACAGATGAAACTTATGGAAAAAAACAAAATCTACAGAAAATATTGCCAATATTTTCTCAAAATCAATTGGAAATCTAGGCATTCTTGAACATTGATTAAAATTGTTTCATATTATTTCCATGAAGATATAGAATCATATTTTCAAATTCTACCAACACATGAAGAAATCATTAATGATATTAACAATATTGTGAATCTGTTACCAGTTTGAAGAGCATTGAGCATTGATTTTTTTCTTCCAATTTAACATGGCATATATTTTCATCTATTTAAGAAAGAGAAATCACAGGCTGAATTGCTTATTAGCAGTTCATCCCCTTCCTTATTTTAATATTTTCATATTATAATATATAATTTTCACTTGAAGTTATATATATTAAGTCTTTCTGAATTAAACAAATCTATTCAAATATGTATTTGGGTATATCTTTATCAATTTATTGTTAAGTTTATTTTCAATATATTGAAGACTTAAAATTTTGATTTTATATAAATTTATTGAAAAAAATATATGCATATATTTGTTATGTTTTGTTCCGTTGTGAGGCTCGAACTCTGGGCTTAGGCGCTGTCCCTGCGCTCTTCAGCTCAAGGCCAGTGCTCTACCACTTGACCACAGTGCCACTTACGGTTTTCTAGTGGTTTATTGGAGATAAAAGTCTCATGAAGTTTCCTGCCCAGGATGGCTTTGAACCACAATCCTCAGTTCTCAGCCTCCTGAGTAGCTAGGATTACAGGTATGAATCACTGGCTCCTGGCTTATTTTTATATTTCTTTAGTAATAATTTTATTGAGATTTTTATTCTTTCATTGAATTCTTAAGATGTATGTTCATATAATTAATTTTTAGTTAACTAATTAATTAATTGTTTTATTTCAATTTTTGTGGTACTGCGGTTTGAACTCTGGGATTTGAGCTTGTTCTGCTGCTAGTATTCTGCCATTTGAACCACACTTCTGGCTTTATTGGATTATTTTGGACACAAGATCTTTTCTGCCTTTGCCTCCCTCAAATTGTTATTTTCCAGATCTCGCTTTCCTGAGTAGCAAAGTTTACAATTTGACTTTGTCACACGTATTTTTCATTTACCCTAAAACTACATGTGTTTTACATCTCTCTATATATTTATTAACATTTTTCAGATATTTTCTATTTGTTTTAAAATACATATATTTACAATTGTTGAATATTAGTCAAATCCTGACTATACATATGAATAATGTAGTACCTCCATATTCCTAATTTTAAGGTTTTTTAATTGTACCAATATAAAATAGATTTTGTCTGTTTATCATTATAAAGGTATATGCAGAGATAAAATGTTTGTACACAATTAAATAAGCAATATGTTTTAACTGAATCATTTTTCTTCTGTGGTATAATATGTGATATAATCAGCATAAAAATGTAAAATGCTTTTTTGTAGTATTTCATTTTACTTTTATACATCTTATTTCCATTCTTCTTCCTTTCTAATTTTACTGAGTAATTATTAATTATTTAGGCATTAGTTAATTTATTATTTCATTTTTACTTCTAGTTAGTTCATATTTGATTATTATTTTAATGCTTATACTAAAAAACTTGTCATATATTTTAAGAATATGAGTAATTTAGCAATTAACTCTCTTCATCTTTTTTTATGGATTTTCACGTGTCTAGTGTATGTTATTTTACAAATTTAGCCACAAGGGAGAATTAGTAAAGTACTATATTAATATCCTTTATGTGCTTTGTGGGAATGCTTTCTTGTTTTCTTAAGTCTATGAGCACTCAGATTATTTTTGTCCCAATTTTTTAATAAAATTTTGTACTGACTACAAATGATAATTGATTAGATATTTTTGTTACTGTGGTGGGCAGGTTTTACTATAATGGAACTACTGAATTAGAAGAAAAGCTAATGCAAATTCCATTACTCTTAAATTTATTATCCTCAAATAGTTGTACAAGATTTTGATTTAACATATCCATTAAGTGTAAAATGCAGTTTGACTAGAGTTAAGCTTCCAGCTTTCTCCTTTTTCCCATCAACTGTACCAGTTGGGATTTAGAAGAACCAAGTGAACTTCAAACTCCTGGCTACAAATTTTATTTGTGGTAGAACTGGTAGAGAGACTTGCTCTTCCCCAGCCAAATCAATCATAAATTCAGGCTATGATGCTGGAGAAATATGCCAGGCAAAGTGCAAATTTCAGTGGGGATCAACATGAAAGATATTACCAGGCCTTGTAAGAGAATTATTGATAGCTGATGAAAAGTTAGCTGATAGGAAACTATTATTTTTATAACAATTTCCAGAACATTCTGCCATCATCTCTTCTTCTGAGTCCTTTAGGACTGCTCTGTGGGTTCCTATCAAACTGTGGTAGACTTTATCACTATTTTCCCAGTGATTCCATAAATGTTGTCAGATGCTTTTTTAAGTGTTGTATCTACAAAATTTATTTTGGTTTGTCTTTCACCTTGCTAACTTAATATATTTATATCATATGCTACAACTTACTGAGTAAGTAAGGACCTAGTTATGGTCACTTTTTCTTTCTTTTCTTTTTCTTTTCACTATTAAAAATTGGATGCTTTAAAAAAAACTTAGTCATGCACCACTTCTTTTTTTCCCTGCACACATTTCCAAACCTGCCTCATTTTTAACATCTGATTTTTAATAATCTGTCTTCTGATAATTTCAATATGTATAATTATGAGAGCTCTTCCTACTCCCTGCTTCCTTCTGTTGCTCATTTTATCGCGATCTGTTAATTAAGTGATAGCTTAATTTTTACTTTTTGTTTCCCACTCTTTTTGAAAATTAAAATTTGAACATATAGGCAATTGGAATGAATGTTTGTCTTTCATAGAAAATCTGGGTTTATTTCTGCTCAGTATCATTGCTACTAATGTTTAGATACCTTTTTCAATAGCTATCAACAGTTGAATTCTTTCAGTCCTTTCAGAGTCAGAATATGTATGTGTAGGGTTTATTCCAAGTAAGAGCCTGTCTTACATATAAGTTTATAAGTTTAGGATTCAGACTTACTTTTGGTTCAAAATACCATAAGTTGGCAATCCTCAATTTAAACACTTCTAAATTGTGTCCAACATTTTGGAAGACCTTATACTTTTGTCATTTACTTGACTTCTAAAGCCCTTCAAACTCAGAGTACTATTACTCCTGGATAAAAACATGCCCTTAAGATAAATTTACTGTATGTCAACAAATTCTTCTTTCAGCCATTTGTTACATATAGGCATTTGTTAGGCATTTGTTGTATATAAATTCTTTACTATTTTAACATTGTTTTGATATTAGTGGTATAAATTTTGAAGTTATTTTATACAATATGCTCCATAGATTTTAATGGAAGACATTCCAATAATGCATTGAGTGTTATTAGAGTAATATTTTGCAGAAAATATTTTATCTTTGCATTGTTGTTTATCAGGTTTAGATTACAGTTACTGGACATTTTGTCAGACAACCCAAGAGGAATATATTGAGTTTGCAAATCTTACAAAAACACTATGGTTTGTATTTGAAAAAGAGGCTTGGCCCCAAGTACCACTTATGTACATAGAAAAATGTCTAAGTGCAATGGCAATGAAGCATAAGCACACAAAATAGAAAAGGACATTTTAAAATCTGCCTCAGTTTCCCAATAATGTAATACACACAAGTAGGTCTTCAGATAGGTAGATAGATAAATCAATTTTACAAATGCTTAATGTGTTGTACATATTATATATATATATACACACATATATACTTTATTTTCTGTATTATTAAGAACACTTTCTAGGGAATATACTTTATGAAAGCATCTCTCATTGGTCTGGAAATAATAATGTCTAAAGCTAAACATATTGCAATTGAAATAGCTTGGTCACATACAACAGTAATAGAAACAGTACAAAATAGCAACAGAGAACATAGAAAGTGGCAAAAGCTCCCATGCTCCGGGATTGGAAAGATCAACATCGTGAAAATGGCAATTCTTCCCAAGGCTATATACAAATTCAATGAGATACCTGCCAATATTCCAACCTCATTCTTCAAGGAAATAGAAGAGACAATCCAAAAATTCATATTGAACAATAAAAGACCTGGATAGCAAAAACGATCCTTAACAAAAAGAATAGTGCTGGAGGAATATCAATACCAAATTTCAAACTCTATTACAAAGCCATAGTAATCAAAAGAGCTTGGTACTGGCACAAGAACAGACCTCAGGACCAATGGAATAGAATTGAAAACACAGAAATGAACCTAAAGACCTATAGCTATCTAATCTTTGATAAAGGAGCTAAAAAAAAATAGAATGGAAGAAAGACAGCCACTTCAGTAAATGGTGCTGGCAAAATTGATTAACTACTTGTAGAAAACTAAAGCTAGATCCTTATATATCACCCTGCACCAGAATCAACATTACAGGATGGAATATGAGAAACCCTAGGTCTCCTTGGCACAGGCCCAAATTTTCTTAATGGAGACCCAGAAACACAAGAAATCAAAGAAAGGTAAGACAAATGGAATTGCATGAAGTTGCAGAGCTTCTGCATGGCAAAGGACATAGCTAGCAAGATCAATAGAAAGCCCACGGATTGGGAGAAGATCTTCACTAGCCATACCACAGACAATGGTCTCATTTCTAAAATATACCTGGAACTCAAAAAATTAAATTCCCCAACAACAAATCTTCAAAGAAACAACTGCCCAATAAATAAGTGGGCTAAAGACTTGAAGAGAAACTTCTCTGAATAGGAAAGAATGATGGCCAATAGACACATGAAGAAATGCTCAACTTCTCTAGCCATAAAAGAAATGTTAATCAAAACAACATTGAGATACCACCTCACCCCAGTTAGAATGGTTATAATCAAGAACTCTAATAACAACAGATGCTGGAGGGAACCTTACTGCATTGTTGGTGGGAGTATAAACTTGTTCAACCACTTTGGAAAGCAGTATGGAGGTTCCTCAAAAGACTTCACATAGAGCTCCCTTATGACCCAGCAATCCCACTTTTGAGCATTTACCCAAATGATCACAAACAAGACCACACTAAAGCTACCAGCACTACTATGTTTATTGCAGCATTATTTACTATAGCTAAGATATGGAACCAACTCAGATGCCCCTCAGTAAATGAATGGATCAAGAAAATGTGGTATATATACACAATGGAATGCTATGCCTCCATCAGAAAGAATGACATTGCCCCATTTGTTAGGAAATGGGAAGACTTGGAAAAAATTATATTAAGTGAAGTAAGCCAGGCCCAAAGAAACATAGGTCCCATTTGCAATAACCAGTGCATGTCTGAGTCAAGCAGAAAAGGTCAGATAAGTTGATTTTAGGGAAATGAACCCTGAGATATGTATTCAAGTGTTTTTTTTTTCTTTCATGCGATTGTTTCTAACATATTTATAAGACTATTTCTTTGTTGCTTTGTATGTCCCTCCCCCCCTCGGTATAACCCCTGCTTTCACTGTGCTTGATGTTGGTATAATTTGTGGAGGGGAAAGGAAAAAACAAATCGTTTAAATAGGGATACAGATGGACCCATTGCAACAGTGAGATGTACAAGTCGTTATGTAGAAAAACGAACTTTACAATTTTTGTGTGTGGCGGGGAGATAGGGTAGGGTGGGGGAGGGAGGGTATGGGAAGGGATGGGAAAGGGAAACAAAGGAGGAAGCAACAATGCTTGATAAGAAATGTACTCGTTATCTTGCCCATGTAATTGTAACCCCTCTGTACGGTATTTTCACAATAAAAAAAAATTTCAAAATAGCAACAGACCCAGTGTAGGCAGAGCATGAAATTGGGAGTCACATATTAAATTGAATCAGAGCCTCACTGTGTTCTTAGCTTTGTGACTTAATTAACATTACATAATCTCTATGAACCCATTTTGTCACCAATATAGACACTAATGTTAATGCTTTCATGGATTATTATGTAGTTAGAATGTTGATGTTGTAGATACAAATTAAAAAGTAAATGTAGCCTTGGAATAATACTATTTATATTTTTATTAATATTTTACAATTGCCATTCTTTCATTTGGTGGAGAGCAAATTTAGACATGATTTATTTTAATGCCATTTTTCTAGACTTTTGGGCATTTTATTTAATGTTAAATATATCTGGGAAAAGAGAAAAGAGAAAACTCTCAAAGAATGCAAAAACACCAAGCCAAATTTTATAACAGAAGAAACATACTTTAATTTAAAAAATAGATGACAGGGGCTGGGAAGGTGGCTCAGTGGTAGAATGCTTGCCTTGCATGCCTGAGGCCCTGGGTTCGATTCCTCAGCACCACATAAGCAAAAAGAAAAAACCTGGAAGTGGCACTGTGGCTCAAGTGGTACAGCACTAGCCTTGAGCTGAAGAGCTGAGGGACAGCACCCAGGCCAGGCCCAGAGTTCAGGCCCCACGACTGGACCCAAAAAAAAAAAAAAATAGATGACAAGAGAGAGGGTGATCAATGCTATGAAATGAATTATTGTTCTGAAAGAATGAAAGGAAGAAAGAGCTCCTAGCACAAACAAATTACAGCATGACCCTGAAGTGTAAGATCAAAACAGAATATTTTAAGCATAAGGAAAAAATACAAAGTCAATTGAAGGAAATATTTTAGGGATATATCAGGAAAATAAAAAGAATTCCAGAACACAGTGAGGTATAACTAGAATCATCCTTTACTGAAGCCATCAATCTTAGTAACAGAGTATATTAATCAAATCTATGGAAATGAGAATATTGATGTACTCAAAACATGGTCATTATGTTCTTTGAAATCCTAATTATGAAAGTTAAGGTGTGAGGAAAAAAATATGTCCTACTAGCAAACACTGATTTTTCTTGTCTTTTTTGTGGTTTATTATTCTGGTTCAAAATGAAAACAAAATCAGTCTTTTATAATAAGATTTCATATGTGTAACAATGAAAGAGAGCACAATGAAGCAATGTTTAAATATAAAGGTTAGGTCTTCACAAATATTTCTGCAGCATATAGCCAACAATGTATTAAAATGATTAATACACTGACATACATTATTTGTGAAATTTATGAGATGCAGGTGTATACTTACATGTACATATGCTCCTCCATACATATGCATTAATGTAGATTTCATAGTACACAGATGTTTAATCTATTATACATACAATGTTACTGACTATAAATTATATATAATTATATGCATATAACTTATAAATAAAATTATAAATATAATTACATGTATATATGATACAGTATATATTAAAATAAGGATTAGATTAAAAATAAGCTCATTAAACTTATATATAAGTTTCTGAGGGCTAATCAGGCAAAATATTATAATAAATAATGTTTACTACCGTTTAGGTGATACTTTTGTAAAATAATATGTGTAAGCACATTATAGGGAAAGTGTTATAAAGAAAGTGGTGGAGAGATGGGACAGGTTTTCTTATTGAATTCTGAGGTAAAAGAAATGGCTCTGTAGCTCAAGTGGTAGAGTGCTCGCCTTGAGCTGAAGAGCTGAGGGAAAGCACTCAGGCCCAGAGTTCAATCCCCACTCCCAACCAAAACAAAAAAACAAAAACAAAAAAAACTTCTGAATTCTGAGGTAGAGGTTCAATTGTAAATGATTAATTCATTGTCACTTTTTCACTATAACCAAAACATGTTACTAAATGTATCCTACATCTTGTATTCATATTTTCATAGATTAGAATTAAGAGATTGATTTATTCCATTGTGACTAGTTTACAGAAGGACAACAAAATCTACTGACATACTATCAGCAAAAAATCATTAAAGAAGTCAAGATACTTACTTAATTGATATAATCTATTCATTGTCTCACTAAAGCTCACTTTGATGAAAGTTGGATGTAATTTTTTGAAAAGGCCCTCCATTTGGTCATGATAAATACAAATCTTGCTATGATTTGAGAGTAATGTGAAAGCTATAAGTGCAAATTAAACACTGGTCGCTCTGAGAAAAATGAGGACCCTAAATGATGTTAAAGTATATTTTTGGGTGCCATTACCAATTGACAGATGTTGGCTATGAGTTTATACCTTTTATGTATGCTGACTAATGGCACTTAATTTTTCAATGTTTAAATGAATTCTCAATTTGCTGTTTCTTTTTGTTTTGAAATGTCAGATATACTAAATGAGAAATACTGAAAATATTAGCATTATATCAGTTATTTGGTTTATATTAAATATTAACATTTCAAATAAGCAAAAAAAGACTGTTCCTATGGAAATCTTACACTTTTATCCTCTGCATATTTATAACATATTAAGACGAAGACTGTTTAAGTGGAATTACATCTACATAATTGTTGCTTTTCCAATAAACATAAAACTTGTGACAGGTTAATAAAATTGCAAATATTATTGTGTATATTACTTGCTCCTTTTGGCACAAAGATATGCAGTTCACTGACTTCTAAATCAGTTTCATCCCTCCTGAGCTCATTATACAGTGCAGCAGATCTGAACGCAAAGGGTTGAAACATTTGTATTGGTTTAGAAAAAATCTGTGCTCACATGGGGATGGAGTAAGTAAGGATTTTATAGTTCCAAATATGTTTTCTTATTGAATTTGCACCTGCTTAAATCTCAGCCAAATGGTGGTACATGGGCCAGTTCTATTTTCCATTTTCTTTGTGAATTAAAAGTAAAATAAATGTGCAATTGAACCCAGACAACAGATGGATCTCAATAGGTATAAACATATTGTGCCATATGTTGGAATAGCACTTTCAGAAAGTACTTGGCATTGCTAAAATATTTCGTTTTCTATAGACATATGAATATATATATACACTACTACAATTAAAGATAAAGTGACTGATTTAATTCTTTTCACTTGGGAGACATGCATACCCCATCAGGTGAGAAACAAGATTACTCCTGAGGACCCCTGATAAGATGTAAGAAGGGTAAAGCTAAAATAGTATGGTTACTCTGTGCCTATGGCTCATGTCTATAATTCTAGCAACTCAGGAGACTGAGACCTAAGGATCAAGATTCAGAGCCAGCCATGGCAAAATATTCCCTTAGAAACCTTTCTCCAAAAAAAGCAAAAATTCTAAGTGAAGATGTGACTCAGTTGATAGATTACCAGTCATGATCAAAAACCCAAAATAGATTGTGAATTTCTGAGTTCAAACCCTAATACTGAAAATGTGAGTGCAACTGACGTTCCCTCTGTTTAGCACAATGTCTCTTGTAAGGTTCGAGAACTTTGAAAAAAATATTTATATATATATATGAATATATTGTGTATATGATATATACATATATATCATATACTAGAGGCTCTTTTCTTTTCTTTTGTTTGCTTCCCTTTGGTATGACTTGTTTTCATTACATTTAGGGACACTTGGAAATAGAAATTTTACAAAGCAATATTGTGTTAATCACTTTAATTGAGTGATATACTGATGTTCAACAATATCATCAACCTTTCTGAATAAGTTATGTAATTGCTTCCAACATCTAACCTGTACTTTTAATCCCACATCAAGCTGAAGTCACAAACTTTACATTCATGTTTCTGCATAGATTACTTTCAGGTTAAAAATGGGTACTTTCCTTTTTAAAAATGTATAGTTTTTATTGTAAAGATCTGTACAGAAAGGTTACAGTTAATGAGTAAGGTAATGAGTACATTTCCTATAGATCATTGTTACCTCCTCCTTTGTTTTTCCCCTACCATCCTTTGCCTCCCCACCTCCTCAACTCCTCCCTCTCCAACCCCCAAAATTGTAGTTTGTTTTCAACATAGTGTCTTGTACATCTCATTGTTACAATGGGTCAACCTGTATCCGTGTTTCAGCATTTTGTTATTTCTCTTCCCCTCCCCAAATTAGAAAAATGTAAATACAAGATGCAGGGCGCCAGAATCAAATACAGTGAAAACAGGGTGTATAGTATGGGGGAAGAACACACAAAAGAAACAAAGGAAATCATATAGTACATTATAAGTACATTAAAAACAACAGAAACAAAGGTAAAACCTCTTGTGGTTTCTATCTTGGGGCTCATTTCACACAGCATCATCTTATATGGTCATATGTGCATAGGTTTTGACCTTTTCCACGTGTCTGGTAAGATTATACTAGACATATTCTAGTTGTTGCAAATAAGGGAAACTATGGGACCTATGTTTCTTTGGAAATGGAAATACTTTTCTTCTTTTAAAGAATAAACAAAGGCAGAGGTTGAGCATCTTCTTTAACTTTTGTACTTCCTCCTTGGAGGGCCTAGTTCAGTGGTTTAAAGTGTCTCTTCTTAAGTTCTCTTTATTCATCTCAGATACAGAAAGGAATCTTCAGCTAACAGTCACACATTGACATAAAATATCAGTGCCTTTTTTTTTTGAGCAAACTCAGAGTCATAGTGCCTATTACTATATACAATGTCACCATTAGTGAAAGGCAGCAAACAACACAGGTGTGATATTTAATCACTACAAGGGAAATAAAATGTAAGATTAAGGAAAATGTATACATATTGAATACATAAATAGACATTTATTGAATAACATAACAGAAACTAAAATTTCTGTGAAATATAATTTATCAGGTCCAAGTTACTAGTCAAAATTATTCAAAATGTGAAAATACATATAAAAACTTTACTCGTATTTGGCAAAAGAAACTTTTAAAACGCAACTATTTTAAGACATAAAGATTAAAATAATTTGTCTAAGGTAGAATATATATATAGATATATATATATCCTGAAAAAACCTAGTTAGGAAGTCAACCTTTAACTTTGGTTTTAAAATAAACATTCTGTGGATTGAGACAATAATTTCAATAGATTCTTAATGTATTTTAAGTAAAAGCACAATTTTGCACATATATCCCACAATTTCTAGTAAACAGTGAAAATATAATAAACTAAATACTACAAATGAAAGAGAAATTGTTAGGTAAACTAAAATTGGGAACATATCATTGTGTTCCACAATATAACGCCTGTTTTTTCAAAGTATCTTCCTGAAATTACTTTATGGATAAGTCCATACTTTAAGTTTTCTTAAATAAACAGTACATTTTTGCTTAATGTACATTTACAATATCAAAACTGTTCTCATGGAAAACACAAAAAAATAAAATCATCAGGCAAGGTAATTAGATAACTCACAATGCTATAGAAAATCAGCTGCCTTACTCTCTGCTTGGACAGACACAGCATGCAGAAACATCAGCCCAAGGCTGCCTTGTTACTTACATTATGCTTTCCATGAGCCTCTGGGCTGAAAAATTATAATTCATTTTTACTTAGCATATCTGGGAACTTCAGTACTTTTAGATTTTTGTTAAGGGGCGTAAAAACTCAAAGAAACTCTAGACATTGCTTGCATGTTATTACTTGATACTTTTATTCATATTCTCAATTTACTTATTTACTCATATATTTATTTGTGTATTGCACCAAGATTGATGTACTCATATGTTTGTTTCTCTGTTTAATCTAGAGTACAGGTATACAACCAAGGCATTGAGCTAATTCAACGTTTTTGCTTGATCAGAAGTCTATCATGAGAAACATGCAAGCAACTTTCTGCTGG
Organism: Dipodomys spectabilis; assembly: GCF_019054845.1. Lineage (NCBI taxonomy): Eukaryota > Metazoa > Chordata > Mammalia > Rodentia > Heteromyidae > Dipodomys > Dipodomys spectabilis. The sequence continues at coordinate 4,154,981 of NW_024870752.1, forward strand.
TTATTTTGGAGATGGACTTTCAAAGATTTTCTGCTGGGATTGTCTCTTAACACAGTCCTCCATATTTTTAGCATACTGAGTAGCTAAGCTCACAGGCCTACTAGTACCTCTCTGGTTGAAACATACTTGTCACATACTTAGAATTACATTGGACTAAGCACATGGAGTGTGTCAGATGGCAGATAATTTATCAGGTGGCTCATTCATGTAATCCTCGCTACTTGGAGATTCAGATCTGATGATCAGGGTTCAAAGCTAGCCCTGGGAAGAAAGTCCCCAATAAAGTTCTCAGAAAAAGCCAAAAGTGGTGTTGTCACTCCAGCTATAGCCCTAAGCAGAAAGAGGCTCAGGGACAGCACTCAGCCTCTGAGTTCAAGCCCCAGGCCTCACACACACACGTACACACACACACACACACACACATGCACACGCACACACACTCACAAACACAAATTGTGTTTTCACATATTATCAACAGATTTTTTTTTTGCAGCCAGAAAAACCATTAAATGACTCTCAACCCTGTTTACTTTATAATCATCAGAGAATTTTATCAATTGCACTTAAATATTCCTTAAAATTAAAAAATGTATATATTCTGACAGAAGAAGGAAAGTCCTTCTTCTTTTCAAATATTAATTTATAGTATTAACCTGAAAATACCTAGAAGAGAAAGCTTGCTAAGCTGTGTGATTTTTCGGCTTACATATAAAATGAAAATTCCTTCAATGGATTTTACTAAATCGTAAAGAACATTTTAATTTCAACTAATAATTTACATGCAAATATACACATGCAAAAACTTACACATAGAAACACAATACTCAAATGCATATGCACATATACACATATATTATGCAATAGTGTTTGGTCTTAATTACATGATGTGTGAGTGTGTGTGCGTGCATGACCATCATGGGGCACGAACTCAAAGCCTGGGCATTGTCTCTTATTCAAGGTTAATGTTCTACCTCGTGAGTAAGTAGGATTAGAGGTATAGCCACCAGCAGCCAGCTTGCTTGAGTCATTTTTCAGATAATGATTACACATTATTCCCTGCCTAGGGGAAATTAATCCTGTCTTCACTAGCATTACAGACATGAACCATCTTTCCTTATTTATTCTTTGTGACAAAATCTTGGCTAATCAGTGTTTCCAACTGGCATGGAATCACAATCCTTCTATCCACACTTTACAAATATTCAGAATTACATATGTGAGCCACTGCACTAGGCCTTTATTTATTGTTTGATCTTTGTGCATTTCTGTCCTTATCAAATATGAATACAGAAATTTGTCACAGATATTTGATTTCAGTTCAGTTTCTTTAAGTATAATCTAGCCTAAGCTCTTGCCTTTACTTGGGATACAGAAAAAGCACACCTTCGTTAGACTTGCAAGACCATTTTAATCAGTGCACAGAGGCATGTTAGTATTTGCATTTGAAATTTTGCTATCTACTATGCTAAAGGATCTGGAAAATTACAAAAGAACTTCCTTCAAGTGCAATGTATTTGTGAATATTCAAACAGTCATTATGCAAAGACATTATGCCACAAATTTGAGGCCAAAAGGACTAAAACTTAAATGTGGCCCTTTGAGCCACACTTTCAGTATGGCTTTTCATTGGTCAATGGGAGATGAAGTCTTGCAGACACTTCTACAAGTGCTGGTTTAGTGCCATAATCTCAGCATTTTAGTAGCTAGGATTAAATGTATGACTATTGGCCCCTGACATGAATTATTTTTTCTACATTTTACTTGGCAGAAATGATTTCATATTGATGAGGTGAATCAGTAGACACTCTGTTACCAATGTCAGATAGAATGGAGGTATTAACTATTTTACTCTAGTTTACATCGTCCCATAATTTATTTTCATAATCACTATGTCAATATTTGTTTATTTTGTTGACTATAGTTACTTTGATGATTTTTTTCCATATTATCAAGTTAGCATTATTAAATATGCAGATCCATGTGATCTGTAATTAACTAATACATCTTGAATCTCAGGTGGACTTCAGCATTCTCATGTCAAGTAATCTGTGACAATTTCTGAGTGAGGCTGAAATCTCTTGAGGTGATAAACAATTAACTTAAGAACAAAAGAGGATGGACAAAGAGCAGAATTAATTTTATTTTGGATATCTACTTATGTTAATAGATAAGTTTATTAGTATTTTTTGTGGGTTTGTGATAGGTCAAGAGATTTATTATTACAAAGGTTCTCAGAAATTAATGGCTACTTTTCTTGGCCCTGATTTGACCTGCAAAACACAGGGAACTCAGTATCTCTGGACTTCATTATGATTCGAGATTTAGGATGGAAAAGTCTCTGTCCATGACAAGTCTGATTTTTTTGTTTTGTTTTTATTTCTTTTATGTTTTCTCCTCACAATGTTTAATTTTGCTCGATTCTACTGCACTTTCAGTCTTGCCAGATAGTTTATTTGCTTGGTTTTTCTGTGGCTGAATTTTTTTTTCTAGTTAACTGTTGGGCTGGTGTCTCTGAACTTGGAATAATAATACTCCAAATCTAAATGCAAATGGAGAAACTATAATGATTATTACTTCATGTAAATTTTTCCTCATGGGGAGTTGTATGTTCTGTTATTGCTATATTACTATTATTTTATTATTATAATTATTTATGGGCTACAGTATGATTTTTTAAATGATGAGAGCATCTCGATATTTATCATTTTTCTGTGGTGCAAATATTCAAAATTCACTCCTTCAGCTATTTTGACATACATGATAAATTGTTTTCATAGGGAGCTAACCATGCTGCAGAACAATGGAATCTATTACTCTTTTTGAACTAGTTCTCTATCTATAGCAAAGTCCCTTATGCACTTTTGTCCCTCTTGGCTTCTGAACCAATATCTCTTCTCTGATTCTATGACACCAAACTTTTTGGTTTCTACTTGTGAGTGGGAGCATACAGTATTTCTCTTTATGTATCTGCCTTATTTCATTTAACATGAGGCTGATATTATTAGTTTTGATATGTGTTTCAACATTATTATATTTGTGGGCAGAGACCAAGGAAAGTTACTAAGAGAAAAAGTGTCTTTTCTGATATTAGAGGACCTTGGGGAATGTTGCAGATAGTGAAGGCACTTTCCTTTATTAAATAGGCTACCATATAAATATATATATGTATGTATATGTATATAAATATATATTTGGTAGCCTATATATATGTTTATGTATGAACTATGTGCCTATTGTAAACATTCAGGAGGGTGGGTGAGGATGTTGAATGGGGTAGTATTGATCAAGATGCACTATATTAATAAGTTGTTTTGTTGAATGGCTAATAATTTGTACAACTATTTAAAGATAAAATATATTAAATGCTAATCTTTTTATAAATGAATATGATTACGTATATATGCATTCATATATAACAAATATATATATACATTTTAATGATCATGTATAATAGTAATGCAGATTTTTTTGGAGGGGACTGGTTATGGGGCTTGAACTCTGGGCAACAGAGCCACAAGATATACATGTTCTTAATGTATCTATCTGTGAATATTCAGAGATCTGTAGGACCTTTTCTATTTCTAAGGACTGTGTGTTAAGATATATTAAACTGGCCTTCAATAAATATTGAAAGAAATTTCTATTTAGACTTCACACAGATGTCCTACTTTTAGGATATCCTGTAAAATTTGATAGTTTATCTTATACTAAACCAATTCCTAAGATTACTTTAAATTTCCACATAGAATTCACTGTTTAAATTTTACTTTGCAGTTTACAAGCGTGGTGTAAAAAAGGGCAATAAAGTACTCTTCAGTGGCGACAATGTAAAATAATTTCAATAGTGATAAAATCAACAAAGATAACTATTAGAGTAAAAAACTTAATGGAGCAAGTTCATTAATGTATTTGCTAATTGGATTAAGATTGGTTATAATGAAAAGAAAATGACTAAATATCAGTAGGTAGAAATACATAAGAATATCTAAGAGTTGTTTATAGGATAGGGAATGTGGCTTAGTGGTAGAGTTCTTGCCTAATATGTATGAAGCTCTGGGTTCAATTCTTCAGTACCACATACACAGAAAAAGCCAGAAATGAGGTTGTGTCTCATGTGGTAGAGTGCTAGCCTTGAGCAAAAGAAGTTCAGGGACATTGCCCAGGCACTGAGTTCAAGCCTCAGGATGGCAAAAAGAAAAACAAAAGTTGTTCATAGTCAGGATTTATGTTTATTTCTTCTTTGCATGGTCAGACAATTGTTATCAATATAGAGCTTTGTCTATAAAGTCAATTGTAATCCACAAATATCCTGAAGTCCAATTCCAAAATGCATAAGAATTTAAAAGGACTTATAAAGGCAGGTGCTTAGTTTTGGCTAAACACAATACTTTGAAATGAAATTACTTTTTAGGTCATAGTTGAGGAAACACTGAGCAATGTGCTAGACTATTATAATTGACTCTTCAAAGGTAACAAGGATTAAGGAGATACTTATTCGTCTATTTTAGGATTCTTCATTTTCAGTTTATAGTCTAGCATTGTCTGTCCATATCTGATTTCTATTAAGCTGGAGACAAAGAGGATTTTATGTTTTCAGACACCACTGAATAATAATTTAGGATTTGTTTTTAATTCAGACTTGATACACTGCACTATGTTTAGTGTAGAAAGCAATTTCTTAAAACATTGATTGCACTTTTGTTGCCAGTTTTAATAATGGGAAAATTATGTTTTCCCATTATTAAAATGATGTAATTATGTAGCACTAGTGTTAATAAAATGATTATGCTAATGTCATAAAATAACTAGATTGCATAGTCCTATTTCTTTATAGACTTTCAAAATTTACAGTTAGGAAGTTTACACAGTGGCTTGGAAATTTGTATTTGATTAGTATACTTACAAGTTATATAATAAAACACAACAATACCCAACAGCAATATTGATAATATACAAGTAACAATTATAATGGTTTACAATATACAGGTTTCATACACGTTCTTTCATAACTATTTCCCCCACTGTAAAGAAAATCACTCTCAGGCAGATAGGAAATAAATACCATATATAGAGTCACCTAACTAGATTCATTTTGGTTAGAATTCAGAATAATATACTATTATACAGCATTGTTCTGCATATTGTTAAATATTGAATAATGGATATATTTGCTACAATCCAGTTTTTGTTCAAAATGTTCACCTTCCTGTTCACAATTTAGATAACAAATTACATTTCTGAATTTATTTTTGAAGCTTTCAAATTGGATTTTTTTTTTTGTCAGACATGGGACTTAAACTCTGGGCCTGGGCTCTGTCCCTCAGCTCTTCAGCTCAAGGCTGGCACTCTACTACTTAAGCCACAGTGTCACTTCCAGGTTTCTGAGTGGTTTATTGGAGATAAGAGTCTTACAGACTTTCCTGTCTTGGATGGCTTTGAACTGTGATCCTCAGATCTCACCCTCCTGAGTAGCTAGGATTACAGGCGTGAGCCACCAGTGTCCGGCATCAAATTGTAATTCTTAAAGTTTACTTTCTAACTAAATTTTTAACTAAACCCTAAAACATAAAGATTTATGGGATTTAACTTAATTCCATACATTTATGGCATGTTCTGTGATAGTTTGATACTTGAATGAATTGTGTAAAGCTCAAATCAAGTAAAGCAAACTGACATTTCCAACATTTATCATTTTTCATGGTGAAAAGTACTCAAAGTTCTCTCTGTTCCCTTGTTGAATTGTGCATTATAGTATGTCATCTCAATATACCTGTTATGTAATTACACATGATAAATCTTCAATCATATCTAATTACAACTTAGTACCTAATGATAAATGTCCCTCTATCTTTTTCTTCCTTCTATTCTCTCCAACTTTTGCTATACACTTTTCTACTCTCAACTTCTATGAAATTGCTCTAAGCTTTTTTCCAAAAGCGGATGTCATATACAATTCTGTTCTCCTGCCGGGTTTATTATTATTTCGACTTACCATGAACCTCCATTGTGTTGTCACAAATATGATTATTCCTTGCATTTTTACAGGTGGATATTATTTCATTTTATTGGCTGTAATTATTTTTTTCTTTAATCATTTGTAAGGTTATGGTTCTTACTATGGGTCTCACATGAGCATGAGAGTACTTGTTCCTTTTCACCTCATTTTCTTTGAATACATAACCAGCAGTGGGATTGCTCAGTAATACAGAAGTTGTATTTTTTTTTTAACATTCAGAAATCCTCCATCCTAATTTCCACAATGGTTATGCTAATTTGCCTTTTGTCCAACAAGGTGCAAGTGTTCACTTCCCTGGGCAAACTCATCTGCATTTGTTGGTTATCTTTTGTGTTTTTCATATTACCCATTCTTATTGGAGTAAGGCTATGCTTCATTATGGATTGGATTTATGTTTTTTTTTCCTCAACGTTACTGACATTGAACATGTTTAATATATTGCTCATTTCTAATCAGGTGATAGATTTCTTTATTCCTCTTCTAAGGATTTATTGTTATTACCTATTTGCTTTAGATACATTTGGCAGCTATAAAACATTGAACACACACTAATTGACAGTATGTTCAAAGGTATTCACTTGTGGAATATTTGAATGCTGTCCTTTTTTTAAATAAGTTTTTATTGTAAAAATACTGTACAGAGGGGTTACAATCACATGAGCAAGGTAATGAGTACATTTCAGGGGTTTTTTTTTGTTGTTGTTTGTTTGTTTGTCAGTCATGGTGCTTGAACTCTGGGCCTGGGCCCTGTTTCTGTGACCTTCAGCTCAAGGCCAGCGCTCTACCGCTTGAGCCATAGCGCCACTTCTGGTTTTCTAGTGTTTAATTGGAGATTAGAGTCTCACGGACTTTCCTGACCCGGCTGGCTTTGAACCGGGATCCTCAGAGCTCAGCCTCCTGAGTAGCTAGGATTACAGGCAGGAGCGACCATCGCCCGGCTTAATGAGTACTTTTTGTGTGTGTGTGTGTGAAAATAGTTTACTGAGGGATTACAATTACATGGGCAAGATAATGAGTACATTTCTTATCAAGCATTTTAGCCTCCTCCTTTGTTTCCCCTTCCCATCCCTTCCCATCCTCCCCCCATCTCTTCCCAATCCTCCTCTCCCCCTCACCAAAGTTGTAAAGTTCGTTTTCCACATAACGACTTGTACATCTCATTATTCCAATGGATCCACCTGTATCCCTATTTAAACGATTTGTTTTTTCCCTTTTCCTCCACAAATTATACCAACACCAAATACAGTGAAAGCAGGGGTTATACAATGGGGCAGGGTCTGTTTACATCCCTTTATGATTTCCTCTTGCCTTATTGCTCTTGATTGGAATACCAGTACTACAATCGAGAAGAGTGAGGAGGGCAGACATCCTTGTCTCATTCCTGACACTAGACGAAATGGTTTTAGATTTCCACAATTAAGTTTAATGCTGAAGGTAGTTTTCTCATATTTAGCCTTTATTATATTGAGAATGTTCCATGAATTCCTAGCTTCCCCAGAGCTTTTATCATAAAGTGGTATTGAATCTTGTCAAATGCTTTTCCTATATATCCATAGATATGAACATGTGATTTGTGTCCTTGCTTCTGTTGGTGTGTTTTATATATTTTTGTCTGATATATAGTGAACCAGATCTCTGGAATGAATCCCCTTTGATCATAGTGTATGATTTTTTTGTTTACTTGTTGAATTTGGTTGGCCAGAATTTTGTTGAGAATTATTACATCAATGATCATCAAAAAGTTTTCTTTTTTTCATGGGTCCTAAACTGGTTTGGGGATGAGTGTTATGCTGACTTCATAGAATGAGTTTTATTGTGATCATTCCTTTATGTTTTATTGAAGAATTTGAGAAGTATTGGTATGAGTTCTCCTTTGAAGGCTTTATAACATTTGGCTGTAAATCAATTAGGTTCTGTGATTTTTTTTGGATGAGAGATTTTTTATTGCCATGTTATTTTTTTTCCTTGATATGGTCTATTTAATTGGTTTAAATCTTCTTGGTCAATGTTCTCTCTGAATGCTTCCAGTCTTTCCAGAGTCTCCCATTTGTTGTCATAAAGATTTGCAAAGTATTCCTATATAATATTGAATTTTGCTTGTTTCTGTTGTGATGTTCCCATATTAGTCTTTTAATTTATTTATTTGGGTGTGGTTTTTTTGGACAGATTTCCTAAGATCTTTCAATTTTGTTAATTTTTTCAACTAGTCAAATCTTCATTTTGTTAATCCAATGACATTTACAAGTTCAATGCAATTACAAATAAGAACAGCTTGGTACTGCCACATGCATATCTTGAGGAACAATGGAACTGAATAGAAGACGCAGATATCAACACATAGACCTACAGCCACCTAATATTTAATAGGGGAGCAAAAATCACAGGTTGGAAAAAAGGCAGCCTCTTCAAAAAATGGTGCTGGTCAAATTGGGTATCTATATGCAGAAAACTGACACTAGAACCTAATAGGTCACCCTATACTAGAATCATTTCAAAATGGATTAAAGACCTCAATGTAAGGCCAGAAAAGAGTAGTTGAAACAGTATGGCTTCTAGGCATAAGTCAAAAATTCCTAAGTAAAGATCCAGAATCACAACAAGTCAAAGAAAGGGGCTACATCAAAGTGAAGAGTTTTTATGTGGAAAAAGACATAGAAGACAAGATAAATAAAAAGCCCACAGAATAGAAGATTTCACCAATTGTGTATCAGAAAAGGGTTTCATATATAATTTATTTAGAGCTCAAAACTTTAAAAAACCAAAGTGGGAATTTTATGGGGAAGAGGGAGAAAAAAATGAGTGAGGAGTAACAAGTTAGACAAGAAATGTACTTACTACCTTACTTATGTAAATGTAACCCCAATAAAATTAAACTAACAAAATAAATAAACATCCCAAAAATAGACCCTTAAATAAACAACTCAGTTAATAAAGGGGATAAAGATTTAAAAGAGACTTGTCAGAAGCAGTAAGAATGGCCAATAGACATACAAAGAAATGTTCAATATCTCTGTCCATAAAAAATGCAAATCAAAACAACATTGAGATTCTACTTCATCTCAGTTAGAATGGGCATTACCAAGAAATCTAACAATGGCATGCTGGCAGAGGGATGTGATCAAAGGGGAATGCTACTACACTATTGGTGGAATGTAAACTTATTTAATTACTCTGGAAAGCAATATGGAGGTTCCTCAAAAGACTAAACATAGAGGTTCCCTATAACCCAGCAATCCCACTTCTGGACATTTATTGACTACAAGGAAAGCCATACTAAAGCTACTGGCACAACAATATTTATTGAAGCACTGTTCTCCATAGCAAGACATGGAATCAGATGCCCCTACTTGGAGGAATAGATCAAGAAAATGTGGTTTATGTGCATAATAGAATTCTACTCATCCTTCAGAAAGAATATTATACCATTTGTAAGGGAATTGAAAGACGAAACAATTATATTAAAAGCAAATAAACCAGACCAAAGAAACAGAGGCTCCATGGTTTTCCTCATTTGTGGTAACTAGAATGTGTTTATATACCTAAAAGTAAACACATTGGATGGTTAAAAAATACACTGAGAAATGATAAATTACAAAGGTTAAAGGTCTCTAAGCATTCACACAGAGAACAAAGGAAAGCATTCTAGTACTGAACTGTAAAGGCTTATTAGCTATATGAATCTGATCATATATTGTTTATTGAAATAAACTCCAAGAAATGGAAACAAGAGGTTGCTGTTTTTGTTTTCTTTTTGCCCACTTGTTAATTTATCTGTCTTTGGGAGCATAAGGGGAGGTACAGAAATGGTGAGACAAAGGGTGAACAAACGCAACAATAACATTAGAAACTATGTTGAAAATGAAGCATACAATTTGTGGGTGGGAATGGGAGGGGAAAACTGAGAGGAAGTTAGGGAAGGGGTGTCATTGTTCAAAAAGAATTGTACTCTTTATCTGACTGTATAATTGTAAACCCTCTGCATGTCACCTTTAAGAAAAAGAAAGAAATATACTCTTTATCTGACTTATGGAACATTAACACCTCTGTACATCATCTTTACAATAAAAATAAATGAATCAATAAATAAATGAAACATTCAGTGGCAGGGGAATTCATTTTAATACTATTTTCTTATATGATGTAGTTATGAGCATAACAGCGTTCCATATATATTTCTAAAGAACATTTTCAATTAAAATTTTTTATATGTCAGAGTTTTAGATATTTTTGCAATTTAAAATATGAAGTAAAGCTATCTGTCTTATACTTCTATTTTAGCATGGATGTATAACATAAGTAAGAACTATTGAAGTAAACAATTTTATATTAAATTGTACCTAAAAGTAGATTACTTAGAATCTGTTAACCTGAAAGATTAATTATATTAGTATCTTTGAATAATATATTTAGCGTAAGATGCATTCACAGGCTAGTGTTTCTGAAGTATGCATAATAAACTGAAAACCATATGAAATAATTGTTTAACTTAATATCTATGATAATTGGTGGTATTTTAATCTCATAAGACTACACAATATAACTACAAAATTTCATTGAATTATTGGTATTAAAGCCTGTAGCCAAATAAATAATGACTGATCAAGCAGTGGTAAAATCTGAACAAATTTGAAAAAAGAACTATTTTTGGCATACAAAAATTTCAAATAATTACAACTATCTTCAACAATCCCATATTGCTTAAAGAGGTTATTGTTTTGAAAACATTTGGAGCATTTGAGGGAGTCATTGAAAGAAGACAAAGAATTCCCAACATTGACTGGATGCAGAGTCTATAAAAGAAATCTGGCCCTATTGTTTGCTGGTTCCAGCCTACAAAAGCAGCTTGTAAGCTTGGACTGGATTTTGCTGCATTAGCTCTGCCTGAACAAATTGCAGAGGCAATAATTGAATTTCACATTTGAAGAAATTGGCACTTTTTCCAAAGTTAAATTCAGTAAAGCTTCATGCATCTGTGTCTTCTTAACTAGCTCCAGATAAGGCTTGGGATCACTGTGTTCTCACATGGTCGAAAACCCTGGAGAAATCCTTTCCCTGTGAAAAAGATTTCTTTGGTAAATTTCCAATTGCATTTGACTGATTTATGAGAGATTTGAAAGTGTGCTTGAAAGGAAAAAAAAACAGCCATATCGAGTTTTATACCCCTATCAGACAATGAGAAATGACCGAAAACATGAATGGGAATTTTTTTGTGGACAACTGATAAAAGGAAAAGCTCTGCTTAATCAGACACAATTTTGAGGTAACGAATTTTATTCTAAGGTAGAAAACAAAGCACAAAATTTGGTATCACCATGCTGGTTGTTTATAATATGATATAGGAAAAATACACTTAAAATACACAATTCCCCAAAATATATTTTAGTGATTTCTTGGGATGAGTGTTAATTGGCACCTAATTTAGTGCTCATATGATGTATAGTTCAGAGAAAGGGTTCAAATTGATTTCTAAGGAAACAAAAAATATTTTTGATGACATAAGCCACAGTTTAGAAAACAAACATAAACCCAACAAATAATTTAATTTTCACCATGTTAGGAATTCTATGGATAGTCATAATTATTAGAAAACTACAGAGTCCCTACAAGATCATTGTACATTATAGATCACATTATATCATGTACCTGCAGGTCAGGTGTTTGGACACTCATGCTTCACTAATGCATCCTTTTTCATGTTGTTTCTAGAACATCTCCAATTTGGGAACTACATTTCTTTGATTTCTTTTGGTCCCTAATATTCATGAAGAAATTCTTATTAGTTATAAGTAATTGCACTGTATGAAAAAGCAATTCATCACCTTGATCTTTAAAAGAAATTGAAAAGACCTTAGAATTAATTACGTAGTGATTATTCCATTCAGGTTTTTCTCACACATCTGTTTCTAATCTTAACAGCAACACAAAAACTCACCAATTATCCAATATGACAAAAAGTACAATTCTGAGTTGAGTGCATTTATATTTTCATAGGCTTTAACTAAAGCTTCCTAATTAAAAACAAAAAGAGAAAGCAGTCATTCACCTATACATCATTTTTGTGTTACTATAGACTGAAAGCCACTGACCTTTGCCAGTTTTCCTTACTTAGCAGCTGCTGTTCTTAGGGTCAAGAGATGCTGATTGCCTTTCTTTTGTTCAATGAATAATTAGCAACAAAGCCAAGAACTAGTCTTCATCCTCTTGGTTTGGAATTCATGCAATATTATTTCTTTTTGAGTGTTCTACTTCTTTTTTGGACCATTTTTTTTTCTCAGTAAGAGAAAACACAAAAGGAAAGAATGAATGAGGCTGGGCGGGTGGGTTGTCAAAGTTTCTTTGAATAACCCAGGGGTTTAAAGCTTTCTGAACTGCTCTGTGAACATTTCCTGAAAGTTAATGACATGTTATTTTGTTCCCTTATTGGAAACTCATGCCAGCATACAATACTCAAGAGCTTAGGCTCCAAAGCATAATGTAACCATACTTATAATAAAACAACAAATTATAAATAAGAAGGCTTAGTGTGACCTGTTTAAAAAGCAATACAGAGGGAAAAGTAGCACTGTGGAGCCTTTGTTTTTAAATTTCTAAGTATTTTGAACCCCAAGGAAAAAACAATTTCAGAAAAAGAATGGAAAAAATGTATGAGAGGAAATTTGAAGTGCTAAATGGCAGAATACAACTGCAAGAAAAGGAATTTGTGGTAGTTATTGCAATCTAAAAGCCTAAGTAGTATATTGTTTATATCTTCAAAGGGCTCTTTCGGGATGAAGATAAAATAGGTAACAACAGTATATTGTCAGTAGTAGTCTTAAGTTTTGTAATATCTATTCTTAATAATAATAATATTTTTAAATGATCTTTTATGTTTTATAATAAAGAATTTTGTATAGGTTATTTTTATACCTCACAGTAACTCAACAGAATAGTGATAATTGTCTTCATTTTTATGGGAGAACTCTGAAAAATGTGTAGGTTAAGTAAATTACATGAAGCCTATTCAAATCATGTCTGACCTGAATAAGTTCAATGGTCAATCTCAGGCCAGAAAACCTTGCTTTTCATCTCACTTCTAGTTTTTTTTTTCTACAAAATGTCTTCATTTAAACATGGCTAGGAAGGAAAGGTCAGCTTATTCTATTGATTGCTGTTCTACTGAGCACCATGACATTATTGGCTCTTTAGAAAAAACCCTTGGTTCCATTTTCTCTTAGCACTCAAAACCAATCTTACAATTTCTCAAACCTGCCATTATCAGCCAAATATTAGACCCTTCTCCGAACAGGAATACTCATAGGTACTGCTGAACCAGTACTAACAGTGAAATATCCAGTGTTCAAAGTCTGAATCATCATAACATTTATATTTGGCTTGCATAGGTTTGTGTTTCATTTGAAGACATCTTATTTAATGCCTTAAATTGATGTCTGGTATTGATTGCAAAACAACACTTACTGGAAGCAAGTCACTATCGAATAAAAGTGTTATGTTTGTAATTATCACTACAGGACACAGGATTTTAAAGATGAAATGTCTGAGGGTAAGTGTATTTAAATACATTCATTAAATACATACATAAGCAAGGTATAAGGAAAATGAAAAGGTTACAATTTTGCATTCTCAGCAAGATAAAAAAAAGAGAGCTATATTGCCAGACTTCAATCTGCTAAAAATTAACTATTTCTTTTAGGTGTACTGCTAAAACTTGCAATAAGTCACACCTAAAATATAGTTATATAAATTGCAGATTTAGATTATAGTATTAATGCATCAATAATCTTTGTGAAAATTATGACATGTATTAAAAAGAATCAACATTTTTTTATAGAAACATAGATTAAATCAAATGATACTGAGAATACAGAAACCCAAAGCCTCACTGGGACCTTTTTTCAATTCTTACCTTCTTCTTTAGTCATCTTCTCTAACACAAGGATGCCCATTGCATCCTGCAATATTACTATGTCTTTTGTGTTGTACCCAAAGGTGAAACTTAATCACCCATATGATATAATAGTGGTATTTACAATTGCTGTCCTAGGGAGATAGTTGAGATAGAACGAGGTTATGAAGGAAGGTCAAAGCAATAAGGAAGATGTAGTGCACATGGGCAGGAAAGATGGCGCTGAAAGGGAGTTGAGTGGACAGAGCCGGAGTTGTTTATGTTAAAATCTGACTGGGTACCACAAGCAGGCTAAGTGACATCAGTGCATGAACAGCTTGCAGACAGCGGAGAAAATATAGAAAGCTTAGGCACATGATAGGGTGATCTATGCAGTGATTGGCTGATTCCTTTTCCTCCCCTACCATGCCACATGGTTTTTTGCTTTAAAAAGGGCTTGCTGTGTGGTAGTAAACGAGTTCCTGCTTGACTTGACTCCCCATTATGTCTGTCTCTGAGGCTAAGGGAGATTGGGGAACTGGCAAGCAGCACACTTACCTTTCTTCAGACCTCGTCTGTCTTTTGCGGGGCAACAGGAAGAGACTTGGGTAAGTAAGCTATTGTGTGATTCTCTGCCCTACCAAAGGATTCTGCAGAGACAGTGCATCAGCAAAAAGCCATCACCAAATGTGGACCAGATGCTGGGGCTAGATTTTTTGATTTCTTAAAATTTAGAACTACGAGATAAATAAAACACTTTTATAAGTGATAGTCAGAATAGCAAGGAGAGCTTAGTTATCTAACAAATAAATTAACTTTGCTTGAAGACCGTTTTCCTCTCATTGTATTCTTTTGACCTGAAAAGTCCTGCTTATATTTATGTATTTTCCCTGATCTTCCATTATGTTTTCTAATCTAGTAGATATAATTATGTACTAAGTGATAAACAGATTACCTGATTCAAGATTGTTAGGTAAACTTACAAAATAGTCTCCAAATGTGTCTGTTCTGCAAATAAAAGCAGACCCTTTTAGAATGTAATTAAATGTATATTGTGTGAAAATATAATGATTTTGAGAGTTTAATTATTTGAAACTTAGAATAACTGATACCTTTGAAGTGTTAGGCATTAGACATTTGTAATCCATTTATCATGTTACCTCTATTCAGTTTGTCACTTATTCATTCATCCATTCATTCACAAACTCAGTCATTCACTGTACTCCCTAATAATGGAAGCTAGCCTAATGAACTCCCATTATCAAAGCCTTATAAAATACATTTGTAAAGAGATGACTAGCATCCTAAAAACATAAACTATCTTCGGGTAAACATGTAACGATCTTAGGGTATGACTGAAGGAGACATTGTCTGTAATGTATACTTAATAACTGAAATAAGAGAGACAGCATGCCACAAGTTTCAGTGGCAGCATGAAAGGGCAAGAGGAAAAGATAGTGCAATTTCTAATGGTAATTATAGCCAAATATGTAAACACATTTTACAGTGGACAGTAATGTCATATTTCAGAGCAAACTACAAAGATACAGTTACATTTAATACTTTCAAGTTCAACAGGCATTATTTCTAGATTGCATTTGCATCTAACATATTTGCTGGGACTGTGGAGGGGCAGATGGTTCTTAGAAAATAAATTTGAGCTATTCTTCTCATCTGTTAAGATTATCCTAGATTTATACTAATTATTACAAATAAGGAAGACCATAGGACCTATGTATTTTTGGGTCTGGCTTACTTCATTGAATATGATTTTTTTCCAATTCCTTCCTTTTCTTTACAAATGAGGTGGTACATATGACCATATAAGATAATGCTAAGCAAAATGAACTCCAAGACATGGACATAAGAGGTTTTTCTTTGTTGTTGTTCTCAATATACTACATGATTTCTTTTTTCTTTTGTGTTTTTCCCCCTATAGTTTATCCCTTGTTGTCACTGCATTTGATTTTGGTACCCTGGGTATTGTATTTATGTTTATCTGAGTTAGGGAAGGGAAGGGTAACAACAAAATGGTGAGACAAATGACAAGGGGAAAAGCAATGCAACAGCACTACTCACAAGACAATATATTGGAAATGATCTGTACAACTTTTGGGGGTCTTAGGAGAGGGGAAAGAAGGAAAAAATGAGGCAAGGGGTAATAATTTAGACAAGACATGTAATCACTACCTTACTTACGTAACTGTAACTCTTCTGTATATCACCTTGACAATACTTTTTTTAAAAAGATGAAATTCAGTTATCTTTAAGATATGTGTATATTATAGAAAATGTATAATTTCTGATCATGAAATTAATTATTATTTCTCTCAATTTACAGAGTCCCCACCAGATTTGTTTGCACAGATAACAGTAGGCATTTATGGTCATCTATAAAGGGTTCATTAATTTTCTTCTTTTTATAATCTTTAATTGTGACAGCATTGACATTCTCTAGGACAATTTATACAGCCTTAACATATTTATGACAATGGGTTTATTGAACAGCAGAACCAGGAAGTACTACTGACCAAATAAAGACTTAGGAAAACAAAGGTTAGAGGTAAACTTTACAAAAAGGTTAAAGGCTTGTAATCTTATTAAATTTTATGTGAACCAAGTGGTCTTTAACACACAAATATGGACAACAAGATGACACACTTTGCATCCTTCAGCTCAACTACAATTTGTTGTCCACACATGCATAACAAATTACACCTGAAATCGCAGTTAATTCTAAATCAGAGATCAGGAGAGTTGCAGTTTGGGGTCAGCCAATGTGAAAGGTTGAGCAAGCTCCCTCTTAACCAATAAGCGGAATGTGGTGTTTCATATGTGTAATGTCAGATACATGAAAGGACAGAAATAGGCAGAAGATTGCAGAGATTTGCAAAGAGAAAAAGAAACAAAAAGAAAATGATAAAAGGATGTGCATATGTTATAAGTGCTATTGTTCCTACGTAGTAAATCCAAAATTTTAGATCCCAAACCAAACAGAACATGGGTTAGGTATTTTCTCACCCACCAAATTATAAGATAAGAAAGAGAAAATGTGAAATGTAATACTTAAACAGACAAATAGGTAAATTAAATTATTTGAATAAAGAGGTAACTGAGATTTCTTTTAAAAGTTGTCTTGATAAACTGTAATTCCTTCTCTTATGACCACTTGCAGAGTTCTACATGACAAATTGACTTACAAGGAAAAATCATAAATCTTGTCAACATGATGGTGTTCTCCATAAAAGAGCTCTTTGTAGCACCCTAATTTCTAATCAGTAGGGTGTTTTAGAAGACAAATATGATTAGAAATCATTCCCTGGGTTGATGTACAAGGCAACAAACAATTTATCTTGTATTTCTTTTGTCTAGATTGAAAACTGAATAGTTGGGTCTGCATTAATTTTGAATAGTGGATAATAATTTGGTGAATGGCATGAACCTGGGAAATTGAATCTACATGCAGTCTAAAAAAGTTAAAGATGCTGATATTCAACAGAATGTGTCAGTAACTAAATAACATAGGAAGATTGTGAAGCTCTTAATTTTCTATTACGTATTCAATTAATAAAAATTTATGTGATTCAGAAAAAGTTTTCAATTATTATTTTAATTTAATTTAATTTTAATTTAATTATGATTTCTGTTAACAGTCAGGCACCTTGATATTTGTCATTTATTTATTTAAAGCATGGTCATGGTGGAAGTAAAGAAAGCACTGAATGAAGCACCTAAGATTTCCTCTGTAAGATTAATCTTCCAAGCTTCTTGATAAATTCCTAACTGTGATTAACAAAGATGGACCTTGATATCACGCTTTGGTCAAGGATGATTTCACTGGATTCTTTCACATGGAGAAGACTGTCATTTGTCTTTATATTATAAAAAGTGTACTTACAGATGACTTTATTACACATATTACTTTTGATAGTACCATCATCTAAGATATATATATATAGAGAGAGAGAAATCTATTATTTATTTATCTGACTTTCTATCATTTCCAGAGAGAAAACAATTGAGTCTCTATATGACTCCCTTGTGTTTATTATTTTATTCTTATTATAGCCAAGTCATATGTCTACTCACAATAAGTTTTTGTAATATAAACTAACAACAGCATTTTGTCACACAGGTCAATAATTTACAATGTGCTGAATTCAATTTAGCATAATATCTGAGCTTCTATATTATGTTTTGTGTTATGCTAGTCAGAGGGATACAAAGATTAATAAATCATTGTCCTCAATTTGCACATGTTTCAGTGAATTAGAAATCTAATAATGTTGTTTATAACATAAAATGTGAATTTAGATAGTAAAAGTATACAGAATAGCTTCATGAGTTAGAAAACCAACTCTGTTTATTTTAGAACATCTATCTGTATAATTTTTGTTTGCTATTTCTGAGGTTTGAATTTAGAGCCCCACACTTGGTAGGTAAATCCACTAGAGTTTCTTTTTGCTCAAGACTAGTGCTTTACCATTGAGCACTAGTCTTGGCTCCACTCTTGGCTTTTTCTGAGTAGTATTAGAGATAAGAGTCTCACAGACTTTCCTGCCAAGACTGATTAGAACTGTGATCCTCAGAACTCAGCCTCCTGAGTATCTATGAGCCATACCTTAAACATATTTCAAGGCTAGTGACTGTTTTTAGATGGGGTCTGGCTTCTGGCCCAATTATATACCTGTACTGTGAGTTGCCTATTTGGGGCTTCCTGTTGTAGCTGCGATGGCAGTTGGTCATCTCCATACCTAGTTTCATCCATTGAGATAAGGTGTCATGGACATTCCTGCCTGGGATTGGCCAAGAACCACAATCCTTCAGATCTTAGCCTACCACATAGTTAAGCTCATATATGAATAACAATATGAATAGCTGTGGGTTGAGAAGGATTCTGAAGCAGTTTTCTGCTTTGTTTCATATCATAACCTCATATCATAATCTTTATGTTTTCAATCCCCCAAGAAGCTAGGATAACATGATAGCAGCTGGATTTTAAGAATGAACAAAGCTTTGCCAAGAATAATTTGAATTAATGATACACTTTAAGGTATTTAAACAGATGCTTGTTTCTATCATGTAAATTTTCTGAAAAGAGGAAACATAAACAGTCACAAAGTAGCAATCTGTTATAGTTTTTCACAGCTGTACTTCAACCACTTCCACCGGTTTGGGGAGATATTCTTTTATTTCTGACCATCTGAAATCCTACTCAGGGTCATAAGCCAGTGTTGTGTATCCTCTCAAAATGCGGTCCTTCTAGCTAGAAGTAAAAATTCCATTCGAAATAAGAAAATAAAACACAAAAAAGAAGAAAGCAAGCAAACAAAACAACAGGTACACATTAGCTGTAGCGGCAATCTTATTTGTAAAATAAGATATTCATAAAGTAAGGAAAAAAGTTCCAAAATAATATCTTTTCTCAAAGTACCTCATATGTAATTAAAAGAACAGTCTTATCCTTTATTTCTTGGTACTTTCATGTTACAAGAAGCTGTTACAAAGAATAGACACATACATCTGCACAAAACAAGGATAGAAAAGGTCACTCGACCTCCAAATTTCTATTATTTATGAGGTGGCAAGGACAAAGAGTTCAAGAGTACCATCAGGTCCATGCATTTCCAGCATGCAATGACTTTTGTTACTCTGGCTTACTAAGTTCTCTCTACTTAGAATGATAGCCCCACGATTATCTTAACAATCTCACATTTCTCAAAATGCATTTTAATGCCATTGATTTCTAGTTTTCTTAGTAATTATATATAATTATATAAATATTTAGACATGCATAGAGGGCTTTCTTTAATTTTCACATTCTATTGAACACAAATGTTGAGAGATTATGCTAAGAAATACTGATACACAAAAGAATCCAATGCATATCCATCAAAATTAAGAAGAGTGAGTGAAAAGTTAAGGAGAAGGAGAGATGGGGGAGAATGTTGAAAGTGATAACATTAATCAAGATATATTGTATTCGCCAGGCACTAGTGGCTCACGCCTGTATTCCTAGCTACTCAGGATGCTGAGATCTGAGGATCATGGTTCAAAGCCAGCCTGGGCATGAAAGCCATGAAACTCTTATCTCCAATAAACCACCAGAAAACAGGAAGTGGAACTGTAGCTCAAGTGGTAGAGCACTAGCTTTGAGCTGAAGAGCTGAGGGACAGCGCTCAGGCCCAGAGTTCAAGGCCCACGACCAACAACAATAACAAAAAGATATATTGTATTCATGTACTGCTTTGTTAAATGGCAATTTGTTTGGACAAGTACATAAAGGTAATTTTAGAAGATTATTATAATCAAATCAAATGAAATCATCCATAACACCAAAATATTCTTCTAAGTAATAACTCTTATTTCAGAATCCCTATTTAAACATGCAATTCACATTAAAATACCTCATGGTAAATTCAATTTTGCATTAGTCCTATTTATTTATTTAATTAAGGATATACATATGTATATATATATAGAGAGAGAGAAAGAGTGAGAGAGAGAGAGGAGAGAGAGACATACACACAAAAGGGTTTTAATGTAAACCCCAATTTTTAACCACAAATTAATTCAAATATAAAGAAATTAATAAAATATTTGTTTTACAAAATGAAATTATGTGTAATTATACAATTGTACAATAATCCATTACTTTGCAGCATTTAAAAAAATCAATTCTTTCCTTTACTTGGAACATTTACATAGTTTATACACTAGAATTACAGCCCATTGAAGGGTTTATGATGAAATAAATGCAAATTTTCCCTACTATATATAGATATCATGTAATCACTTTGAAATCTCAAGGAAATAAAGATTTTTGCTTCTTCAAGTAAGAGGGAGTTTTTCAAAACACTGGCTACAGACTGGGGATGGATGGAGAAAATGTGATAAATATACATAATTTACTTATGCATTGGAAAGAATGATACTGTACCATTTACACAGAAGTGGAAAAATCTGGGAAGAAAATCATGTTAAGTAAAGTAAATCAGGCCCAGAAACACAAAGGATGCATGTTTTTCTCATATGTTTAACCTAGAATTAGTTTATCAATATATAAGTAAATACATTGCTTGCTATGTAAGTGTGCACAAATGTTTTAACTGAAGTATGGTAGATGCAGAGGAGCTCTCAAATGGTACAATTCTTTAAAAAAGTTAGTTCACAGTTCTACAACCCAGGAAAGGATTGCTTGCAAAGAATTAGGTGAGATCAAAGAGAGGAGGATAAACAAATGAAGAGAGGAGTGGGAAAGAATGAAATCATAAAATTCAATGATTATTTTAGAAAATTAGGAAAATTGAGAGAAGGCTGGGTGCTGGTGGCTCACTCTTACAATCCTAACTACTCAGAAGTCTGAGATCTGAGAATCATGGTTCAAAGCCAGCTGGGACTGAAAGATTGGAGAGTCACTTACCTCGAGTGAACTACCAGAAAGCCTGAAGTAGTGCTTTGACTCAAGATGGTAAAGATATAATCTTGAGCAAAAAAGATCAGGGACAGTGCTCAGTCCCTCAATCCCTAAGTTCAAGTCCTATTCCTGATGTGATAGAAAGAGAGAGAGGGGGGAAGAGAAAGAAAAGGAAGGAATTAAGGAAGGAAAGAAGGAAGGAAGGAAGGAAAGAAGAAAGAAAAAAAGAAGGACGGAAAGAAAGGAAAGAAAAGAAAGAAGAAAAATAGAAAGAAGGAAAGAAAGGACAGAAAGAAAGGAAAGAAGAAAAAGTGAAGGAAGAAAGAAAGAGAGAGAAAAAGAAAGCAAAGAAAAAAACAAAAGAACAAAAGAAAATCGAGAGGTATGGAGTAGGGAGGAATAAGTAAAAGAAAAGACTATCATGTGAGTCATCGGGTAGTCCCTTCTGAGGGAAAAGCTATTTAGCATGTTGTTACAAACTGCACAATGGTGGATTCCCCTTCTTTCTCTGAGAAAGGATATTCCTCTGATATGTACTGTAAAATCTTCACAGAGGTTTAGGGGTCAAAAGCCACCCACTGTGTGTCCAGCAATGCCTGGACATTGTGATGTGTTAGCTCTCTGAATTGTCCAGAATGAGCCTCCAGAAGTTAACAATTAAAGTTCATGGTTTTGTCACTTGGCACTGGTTCACAGGGAGAATTCTAGTAATCCATGATTCTCTCTGTTGTTTCCTTGTTCTTGTTAATACAATGACACCAGTGATCACCACTCTCTCATACCTCCTAGAAATGTCGTTGGTTTGCTTGCTTATTTGATTCCTCATCAACTTACTTGATTTTAGTCCAGAGGGTCTTTGTTCAAACTCCTTCTTGCAGTACTAGATTTTGGAATCATAAGCCAATATAATTTTATCAGTCAATTTTATAATCAACCACTTCATATAAAAGTTTTATATACACTCTCAAATAAAATATATTTAATATAATTTTACATTGATTTTATTTTACAATGGTTCTCCTTTTCTTGAAAACCAAAATAAATCTTTTATATAAATTGTAAAGCAGACATTTGCTTCTGAAATTTTTACAGTAATAGTATCTTATTCAGTTCAATAGAAGTAAAATGGAATCAATATAATGACTGATCATTGTTACAATTCTTTATACCCTGGTTTAATGAGACTTCTAGAAAGTTCATTTTTCTTACTTTTACAACACATTTTACTAATAAGGAAATAAACAAAAAAAGTTTCCAGCAAATATCAGCCCCTGCCTCTTTCGTAGTTAAGATTATTTCCTTAGTTGTCTCTAGAAGAAACCAGACTATTCCAAAGAAATGAGCAAATGCATTTTGGTTATTAGCCACATTCTTGAAGTAGCTAGTGCATTTGTTATGACTTAAAAGTATTTTTCTATGATTTACAAACATTCTAACATTCAGTAGTTATGTATACTATTATTTGGAATTTCTTGCTATTTATACAATAGCTTTTTTAGGCCTTAAAAAGAGGTTGTCTTTATCAGGTCAATGCACATGGACATAAGGGAGGTAGAATGTGGATCTCCATGTAGCACCATTGATACAGCAGATATTCTGGATGGTATTAACTATCTGTGGATGCTGTGGATGACCTTGCAATACCAAAACCCCAAAACCAGAAGCATCATATTTTCTCTCCAAGTCACAATAAGTAATTTGAGAGTTCTAATTCTGTCTACACAGAGGCCATCTTTTCTTTCATGTAAAGACACTCTATATGTAGCTCAACCTTGTGAAGGTGCTGTGGCCAGTAAAATAGTTCCTGTCCCAGAAGGACCCAAAGAATTAAAGATGATTGAAATACATGTCATGACAATATGAGTCCTAAGGAAAATGACTGGTTGCCTAGTTCTGCTAAGCATTGGGCCAATGATGTCAACTGTGTTAGGCCAAAAGAGCTTACTGAAAAGTCTTTTTTTTTTTACTGTGATAAAAATAAAAATGTGTAGAGAGAAAATGCTCTTCCTTTCTTTGAATAAAGTCCATTATCCAAAGAGTGGCCTGAAGGTGAAGTGGCCATTTTAATCATGAGCAAAGAAAGCCGATGATCAAGAAGAGATTCTTGAGCTGCTAAAAAGATCCTGATTAATGTATTCAGAATTAGCAGTACCTATCTCCTGTTTAATGCAATTGAAAAAATGGAAGAACCTCAATTTTTTCAGCTCCCCAAACCATTACATCCTATTTATGGTTTTATCAGAGCACATAAAATTCATAATGTAATTTAGTAATGGTCACTTAGCTGGTAAATCAAACACTCTATTTTCTGGCATCTTACCTTTAAATGCCCTTTTGTGTTTATATTGTTAATTTAATGGTTCAGTAAGGTTGTATATTTATATTGTGTTTAGAATTAAATGCCACTTCCAGGTAGCTTGTTTTATTCAGTACTTCAACTAAATATGATTGTAAATTACTGCTTTTTTATGTGAGAAAACTGGTATTTAGCAAAGACCTTGACCTTTCACATCCAAAGAGAAGTAAATTAACTCTCAGGCTATTTTGAGCAGATGCTTGTAACTCATTAACAATATTTTCCCAACAAATGGTATTTAATAAATACATCCTTTATAAGAATGCATAAGAAACTTCATTTTGCCACTTAATGTTTCCAGTAATCCTACTTATTAGAAGTGTCATTATTTGAAAATGGTGCTGTGGCTCAAGTGGTAGAGTGCTCGCCTTGAGCTGAAGAGCTGAGAGAAAGTGCCTGGGCCCAGAATTCAAGCCCCACTACCAAAAAAAAAAAGCTGAGTGTATAAGTGTCACTATTAATATTACCGCTCTAATTATGCTCAATGTTGTAAGCATTGTAGAAACTTCTTGACACTGGAACAAACATCTAAAAGAGGCAAGACAGCAGATATCACTAAGCATTCTAGACATAATCTTTACATGTCAGAGGGATTGTTTTTTCAGTATGAATGCAAGAAAATAAAAATATTACTAATTGTTATAAAATTAGTGTAAAACATGCATTTAAAACACACATTATATGACTTTATTTTTCTGTAATCTAGTGTGATTTCACATTCTATAAGTATGTTCATCATGTGAGGAACAACTAAAATACATTGTAATTGAATACTGTCTTCAATTGAATTTATTATTAGACATGAACATCCATATTCCATAAAATATTTTACTTCACAATAGTAAGTACAAATTTTCTAAGACCCACTGTAAGTTGCAAGTTAGGGTTCAACTATTAATGACATACAGTGAGCAAAGGCTCAATATGCAAAATTTGTAGTAACATATTAATCAAAATCAAATCAGCGATTTTTTCATGAGCTTTAGAGTAGCCTTTGATCCCAATGTGTGAGTCATATCCGATCATATTATACCAGTTGTCTGTATCACACAGTCATGACAACTTTTACTAAGATGTAGAGAATGCTATTATTCCTTGCATGTCTGTTTAGTTAGTGATTAAATTTATTACAAATTTCTAATGAAAGTGACCTTGTCAAGAAGATAATTGTGTATTACTCACATCTTCCTTCCAGTCATGATTGTACACCTAATTAGCCTCTATAAGTTCCACTATCTGTGTTAGTATATTAATGTATTAAAGCACATAACAAGAGCTAAAATGATCTGTGCCTGTTCCAAATGGGTGCGATCTCAGATTAAGGTCTTAGGTTTGAGGATCAAATTACCCACTAACAAGTCAGAACTGCAGGAAGGGAGGCATAGGCTCAAGTGATAGAGCCCAGACAGAGAGAAGGAAGTCAAGCTAGAGAGTTCAAGCCCTAGGGGTGTTAGCACAAAAAAATAAACAACTATAAAGAAAATAATTGGAAGTTTGATTGTATTAATTATTCCCAGTAGAAGTAGAAAATATGACAAATCCAGACTTCAAGACTATGTTTTCTCAGAAAATATTCCTACAGTTATTACGTGGTAATTTAAGCTTATTGAGAAATTATTGTAAAAATGAGATTTTAAAAGAAATTTTAATTTTCATATTGAACATTTGAAATCTAATGAAGTAAAATTAACATTCATAGGTATAAGAATGCTTTTTGAATTCAATAATTGTCTTCCACCAGTAAGGAATTTGCACCCAACTTTAATATTAAATACAGAGAAATGTTCTTGAAATACGTTCAGGAGTATGTATAACAATAGTAATGCCACAATAGGGTCTTAGTAATTTTGACAATAATAATACAATATTTGACAGTAATTAAATGTTTATATATTTATGAAATATTTTATGCCATCTTGTACCATAATCTCTTAAGCTTCAAAATAATATATTAAATCTACCAATATATTTACATATCATGTACCAATATATTTACATATCATGTAAATTATTATGTTATACATTTATATTTTGCTTCTTTTTACAGGTTTTTTCCAATATCAACATTTCAGATTATGAGTTAAAGTTATTAGAATCTTATATTACAAGCTATATTTGTAATTTTTATCATGGACAATTTTTTCAATGTTTATTCATTCTATAAATTATCTTTAAGTCACAAAGGGGTAACATGGACAATGTTGATTGACTATATTTTGTTTTAGTAAAGCAAAGGCATTTTTATTTTCTCTATTGTACATACATAAATATATGCCATAAGCATAAAATAAAAAAATGAAGAGATCCTTGAAATCAAAATAGTTTCTTGAGGTTGCAAATTTTCTGAGTGGTTACAGCCAATAACTCAGTTGCACTGTGTCCTGAAAGGGATTCTAGGTATAAAGTTTGGCCTTCTTCAAGGATAACAGGATTGCAGAAGATTGGGCACTTACTGTTCAGGTTCCATTTATTTACATGTTCTAATTACTTCATACAGTGGCAGGATAATAGAATAAATGATGATTAAATAGTAGCTCATTGCATGTTACTAAGTGAGGAGATTGGAGCTCATGAAAGACATTGAAGCGTAGAAAAGCTCATTATTCTTTCTTTTCTTACAGAAAACCCATGATGCACCTCAGAAAATAATATTAAATAAATCACTACAAATCAGAACTATTTAGCTAAGTAGGCAAATTATTTATTAGGATAGATATTGCTTTCTCAATATTTGAGTAAATATTGAAAATTATAATGCATCTGAAAGTGATAATGCATTTGAATATCCTTCTCACTTTTCCTTTTCTTTATTTTTTTATTTTTTGTGAACACACTGTACAGAGGGGTTACAATTACATGACTTTCTCACTTTTCTAGTTTGTTTAGCAATGTAGACAGAAAGCACCGTAGATATATAGGTTTTGCAATTTAGCAATGTGAATATACAGGTTGAGTTGAGGTAAATGTAGGACCTCATAGCTGAGACAGACACAGATACAGATATTGACTTTAAATTAACTTATCTAAAATTTATTAAAGCAATATAAATAATTTAATGTAATTTTATCAACTGCCTTCAGGTATTTAAACAATTTAATAAAGCACAAAATGTACATAGTGGTGCACACAAAAATTCTCATCACTAACAAGGATTGGGGAAGAAAGATTTCAAGTTTCAGGCTACAGTGGGCTTTGTAGAAGCCCAGGTTTCATGTAAATTTACATTTCTCAGCTATGTGGGAAGCAGATGTCAGGGCAGGATTGTAGTTTGAGGATAACTGGTCAAAACTTTAGTCAAATTCCCATCTCAAATACAAGCTTGTCTTGATGGCTCATTTCGTTAGTCTTGGCTACATCAGAGGAATAAGTAGGAACATCTTAGTCTGAGGAAAGTATTAGACATTGTCCAAAATATGCCTGAATCAGTAAAGTTCTGGAGATAATGACTCACGAAAGCACACATGGACATAAGTAACAGTAGGGATTAAATGGAACACACTGAACACAAATGTGGAAATGTCACTGCAATTCCACAGTGTACAGCATTCCATCCTAATAAAAACAAACACACAGAAGAAATTTATGAAGATGAAAAATCAGGACACTACAAAATATAGTGACATTAAATATATAGTGACACTCTGTTGAATTATCCAGTTTTAAACACCCTTGTAAAATCCTATATGTTCTCTGCAAATGGATTAATTACACAAAATTGCCTCATAAAAATCTATGAAATTGAATTCGAAATTAGGTTACAATATGTTAAAATGCTTAGGACTAGATTCATAATATATGGTAGAATTTAGGTCTCAATAGAAGTCAGCACATATTTTACACTTTACACATTAAATACTTTTTAAAATAATATTTGATAAATGAGCTGTGTCACACTCACAAGTTATATCTGTATGCTTCTTGTGATATTAGAAGGAAATATTTTCCAGTATTTATCTTGTACTAAGTTGCTTGATATCAACACCTTTTGTGGTCATCCTAGTATGTGGTTGAAAATATGCAATTTATCATATTACAAAACTTGTATTCATTGTTGTTTTAAAGAGTGAGAGACAGATAAATTAAAATAGTTGAACACAAAAATCAAGGAAACATTTCAAATGATGAAAGGAAATGTTTATGTTTACGTACATTGAGAGTGTTTACACACACTATGAGTGCTGGGCTCTACTGTAATACAAGAATAATGACTCATTCCATTAACTTGAAGAAAACATTGACAAATTAAAACATGTTTATCCTACATGATTCATCATGTTTGTAGAAAAATAGGCTACCAAATTTTATACCCATCCATCTGCCTTATGCCTAGAGTCTAATAGATTGTGATTTTCTCTCCTGATTTCTTAAATAGTGCGATAAAAATATAAACAGATCTTTTAAAACTTTGAATATTGTGCAAGGAATTCCTGAACTTCTTAATCAGAGACATGGAATAGAGAATTTATTCTTCTCATTAAGATACAGAGAACCTTGAGTTATTTAATCATACAGCAACATCAAAGTATCTAAGTTCTTATGAGAACTAGACAATATGTGTAAAACTTCCTGACACTCACATGGATGACATCCTTTGCCAAGAATAGCAGACTTAACATTACAAACTAATGCATGTTAGGTTTCTCTTTTCTAAGTAAACAGCACTGAAGAAACTTAGCTACAATAATATTATCATATTTATTTCTAAACACATTTCCTTTATTAGCAAATTTTTACAGTAAAATCATTGCATTGTCATAGCATTGAAATGTAATAATGACCTTGATTCTCATACTGCTTTACCAATTAGTAACGTAGAATATTCAGAAAATCACTTCCCCCCTAAACTGAAAACTTCATGGAGACGAGAAGAGAGTCATGTTGAATCTCAAGGGCCAAACTTAATTATTGGTATAAAATAAATGCTCAGCAAGGGACCAGTCAGAAAAAAATAAAAGAAAATTACATACCCTCAAATAGGAATGACTGAAAATATATATTACAACATCTCTCTGACATTAAAATGATATACACCTATATAATTTTATAAAATATTTATATAAACCTATTAAAATAATAATGTAATATTACTATGCATTTAATAGTTGCCTGAAATAATTTGGATTAAAATTTTGAATATTTCTCAAAAGCTTATTAAAAATATGAATCTATGACAATATTGACATAAATATGTATAGACAACCTTTCAAACAAGTTTCATTCTGAGACATTTGTGTAATTAAAAATTATAGTTACTGGGGCTGGGAAGGTGGCTCAGTGGTAGAGCGCTTGCCTTGCATGTATGAGGCCCTGGGTTCGATTCCTCAGCACCACATAAGCAAAAAGAAAAAAGCCGGAAGTGGGGAAGTGGCGCTGTGGCTCAAGTGGTAGAGCGCTAGCTTTGAGCTGAAGAACTGAGGGACAGCGCCCAGGCCCAGAGTTCAGGCCCCATGACCGGACCCCCCCCAAAAAAAATTATAGTTACTGAGGCCGGTCGCTGGTGACTCACACCTTTAATTCTAGTTACTCAGGAGGCTGAGATCTGAGTACAGTGGTTCAAAGCCAGCCCAGGCAAGAAAGACCATGAAACTCTTCTCTCTAATAAACCACCAGGAAGTGGAGCTGTGATTCAAGTGGTAGAGTACTAGCCTTCAATTGAAGAAGTGAGGAGCCTAGTATACTATACTTTAGATTAAAATGTGTTTATGATATACTATGCTAACGTTTCTTAGTAATTTCAAACTAATTAGATATTAATTTAATAGCTTCTGCTTATTCACTTAGTTTTTTAAAAATATGTTCTCTTTTTTTGTTTGTTTGTTGGTTGGTTGGTCGTGGGGCTTGAACTTTGGGCCTGAGCGCTGTCCCTCAGCTTTTCAGCTCAAGGCTAGCTCTCTACCACTTGAGCTACAGCCCCACTTAGAATTTTCTGGTGGTTTATTGGAGATAAAGGTTTCATGGACTGGCTTTGAACCATGATCCTCAGATCTCAGCCTCCTGAATAGCTAGGATTACAAGCGTGATCCACCCGCATGTGGCATTGCTGTAAGTTTTTAAGATGAATGCTGATGTACTCTACTTGTCACCATTAGCTGAAAATTAATAGCTTTTGAATTGTTTAATGTTAAGTTTAGAGATATGACTTAACAGCTATGTGAAAATAAAAAGCAAGAAATTGTAATTTAAGGTATCCCTGTAGAACAATGAAGATTAATTTGTAAGTTTGAATATGACTGTTTAAAATCACAGACTTTTTCATACCACATGAAGTGGCTCCAATAACTGAGGAAACACACAATAAAACACTGTATAACGTATGATTCTCTATTATAGCAATAGCTTGATGACAAAATTCCAATAAGTCAAAAAATCACTTTCAATGTCTTAGGTTACTTCAGGAAGTACAAAGCCACAAAGTATGCACTTCTCACATCAATGAATCTTTAGACAAATACAATGGTTCATCAACTGCCCAGACAAGAATAAATGACAAGAAAATACAGAACATCAATATAACAGCAAAGAATGGAAGTGATTCACTCCTTTTGCAGATAAATTACACAAATAGTTCCACACTTGAAAACCAGGATCAAATATTAGTGAACAATTGGACACACATATCTTTTCTCACTAAAATTAGAAAGCCAGAACTAGAAGTCTATACCTGTACTCCCAGTACTTTTTTGGAAGCCTAAGGAAGGAAGATTTGGAGTTTGAGCTCAATCTGTACTACAGAGTGAGTCCTCATCCAAAAATAAAGAAGCAGTAACAAACTAAAAAATATAAACATTTAATAGAACCAGAAGCTTCGTCAAAATTATATTATATATGTAACAGAGAGAGAGAGAGAGAAAGAGAGAGAGAGAGAGAAAAAGAGAGAGAGAGAGAGAGAGAGCGCCAGGGCGAGTAGACTAGTTCTGGGTTTTGACTACAGGATCTCAATACTTGTTCAGCTTTCAACCTATCATTTGAGCTATACACATTGTCCCTGTTTTTTTGTGGTTATTTTAAGGTCAAGCCTCATAGATTTCCTGATTCTGTACTTTGAACTGAAATCCTTGAGATGCCTGTTTCCATAGTAAATAGAACTGTAGACATGAGCTTACCATCTATAGCCTATATATTTTTTAACTTCATAGTAGTTGTGATCATTTTTTAAAATGTGTAAAAATAATGGGCTCTAGAAGTGTCTCATGCTATTACTAATTTAGATTTTCTGATATTTCATAAAGCTACGTGGATATAAATCATCTTTACCCTTCTTGCTGGTCAGATATATTATAATTTTCAAGTCATTAAATATTTGAGATAGACTAAACCTTCACTTTCTTTGATGTACTAATTTTTAATTACATTTCCCCAAGTGCTTTAAAAACTGTTGTGGACAGTTGCAAATTTCTCCAAATAAGTTTATTTAGCAGTATATTTGCAATTTCCCTAACCCATTGGAACAAACTTAAGCAATACAGACATATATATGCCAATACAAAGAAATACATGAAATTGCTGAATGCAAATATTAGACAAACTTTTGCATATTCATTTAACTGAGCTTGAAGCCAAAACAGGAAAAAATTAACCACACCCAAAGACAAATGATAGATTTGATTTATTTTAATTCAGGAAACTTTGAATGTGAAAGAAAGTAGAAGAAACTTCCATCAGTAGTAAGGATTAGAGAAAAATTCAATGGAGTCCACTTTTAGGATAGTTTTTAAATACATGGCTCCTCCCATTTCACTTTTCTACAAATTTGAAATTAAAGGAAAGAACTTACTGATACTGCAGTTATACATTTGTGTCTAACCAATGATGAGGAGTAGGGCAGTGAAGCATATGGCTATAAAGGAAGGGTCTAAAGTGGCCTTTCTTCTTCATTGTAACTGTTCATAAACAAATTTTAATGCTTATAGACTCTCAGCATTTCATTTTTCTGCTTCCCAAATACATCTAGACCTTTCAGTCTCCTCTCCATTCATTATTTTTGTAATTCCCAATTTGTCTTATTTCAAATTTGCTTAGTGGAAAGGATGTATTCTGCTTGGCTATCCTAAATTGGTAATGCATTCAGTGGAACTCTATTCTATTTCGTTTTCCTGGTTTTGCAGGTCTTCACAATAACTTTCCATTACTCATGAGAGTGGCATATAGCATCCCTCACAGTCTTATGTCTTATGTCTCCAGATTTTTGAAAACCCCTTTTCCATCTTCCGAGCTATGTCCATGAGCTTTCATTTCCTGCAAGTAGTTGTCTTCCTTCTGTGTTCTATCTACTCACATTCCTGTGGAAACAAGACAATTTATCACCCCTAAAATGTTTTATATGGGTACAATTATCTCCTGATACATCCCAATTTCTGATACAGTCATCAATAGGAGGCTTTCTTCTCCTCATCATTGTATGCAATGCAGTCTGTCCATCCTGTCATGACTTTGGTACACATACTGCAAAGCCTTACTGTGCTTTCAAAATTGTAGAACATTCTTTCACATGCTGTCAATGTCTATCAACACAGTGCTGACATCTTTTAAACCTTGTATGATCGTTGGTCAAAAATCTCATGCAATATTGATTACATCACTAATCTTAACTTTTCTCTAATTGTCTTTCCCACATTTTCAGCCATACTGTCCTCCATTCTACTGATTGTAAAGAAAAAAATAAAAATTGGCCTCGCACTGGTGGCTCATGCCTGTAATCCTAGCTACTCAGGAGGCTGAGATTTGAGAATCTCGGTTCAAAGCCAGGCTGGGCAGGAACGTCCTTGAAGTTCTAATCTCCAGTAAACCACCAGAAAGCCAGAAGTGGTGTTGTGGCTCAAGTGGTAGAGCGCTAGCCTTGAGCTGAAGAGCTGAGGGACAGCACCCAGACCCATGACAGACAAAATAAATAAATAAATAAATAAAATAAAATAAAAAGTTAAAATAAACATATAAATCATAAAGTCAACATAGGGCTTTTGTACACTTAGCTTTCAGGTTTGTGGTCAGGACCTCATTCTACTCTTAGAAAATCGCACATAACATTCAAGACCTTCACATTGAAATCTACTGTAAAGCTAACCTATCTAACATACTGTATTAAATATTTGTTTTATTTTCTCCTTCTAAATATCTGTGTAATAACTTTCAATTTTTCATTTATTGTAGTTTTGGATATTGTACAACACTTTTCATTGGAATCTTGATTACACAGGGCAAAACGTTTTTATGAGTGTATTATGATGCTTATACATTATAATATGAATTCACTTTGACTACATGTAAACAGGAAACATTAAATTCATAAGTGAAAACTTTATGACATTTAAATACCACATTTTAAACCAGTTTTGACATTTATATCTTAATTATTTCTATTTAAAAATGTATCTGACAATATCTTAAATTCGACAGGGTGTGAAATAAATATAATCTCTACTGTTTCATTTTGTTTTGTCGGTCGTGTTGCTTGAACACTGAGCCTGGGTGCAGTCCCTCCGCTCTTCAGCTCAACCGGAGCTCTCTACCTCGAGCCACAGGCCACTTCCGGTTTTTTTTTTTTTTTTTTTTGTGGCTAATAGGAGATGAGCCTCACAGACTTTCTTGCCCGGGCGGGCTTGGAACTGCCTTCCTCAGATCTCAGCTTCTTGAGTAGGTAGGATTAAAAGAGTGAGTCATCAGTGAGTGACAATCACTACTTTTAAAAATATCTTTGTAAATTCTTTGGTTGTTGACTGTGCATACAAAACTTGTTCCCTCTACTTACAACATATAGGATAAAGTCTGTACAGTCATTCTAATATCCAAATTACTTTTGAGATTGAAGTTATATTCTACTATATAAAGACTCTACAAAGCCGGGCACTGGTGATTCACACCTGTAATCCCAGGTACTCAGGAGGTTGAAATCTGGGGATCATGGTTTGTAGCCAGCCACAGCAGAAAAGTCCCTGTGAAACTCTTATCTTCAATTATCCATTCCAAAACCAGAAGTGATGTTGTGTATCAAGTGGTAGAGCTCTAGCCTTGAGCACAAATAGGCTCAGGGACAGCTCCCAGGTGACAAGATCAAGCTCCACAACTGGCAAAAAACAAACAAAAAAATCTGTCTATCTATCTATCTATCTATCTATCTATCTATCTATCTATCTATCTATCTGTCTATCTATCTATCTATCTATCTATGTCTATCTATATCAGGATAACATTTTATCTTCATGATAAAATGTTTCTTTAAGCAATTATAACTTTAAAGATTGAATTAGCTATTCATCTTTAATTTATGTATATATGTGCTAAATTATGTAACAGTGTGTCTACATGTATCCAGATTTACATATATTTATAGATTGCATTGCTTTTGTTTTATATAATTTAAATCACAAAATAAGTTTACTATGAGTACAAAGTGACATAAAGCCTTATATAAAAAATTTTCATCACTTTTCATAAAAAATATTTTTCATTATTTTTATAGCTTTTAGCTTCTAAATAAAAAATATAATTTTTGTTTGTCTCTAGGGGATAGAAAGGACAAGAAAATTATTTCTTGAAATGAGTTAGAAATAATTAGAATGCTGCTAATTGTATTTTATTTTAATAGCTACCTATCAAGGAGCCACTAAAGCTCAGTCAGTAAGTTCATGACAAAGGTTAATGACAAGGGAAATGCATTCGATTTATTTCCTAATTTCCATTGAAAAGTTGCTAAGTTTCTCTGTCCTTGGTTGATTGATGGAGAAATTGTTCCACTAACAGTTCTTATAGCATATTAATGCACTGTTCATCCAAAGCTTTTTATGTGATCTCAAAAACATATCTAGAAACTTCTGTTTAACTGTCATTAATATTTTAAAATCAAACATTTACATTCTAATCACATTTACAACGAAACAGAATAGTATAACAGAGCAGCTAAGTGTTGAACAAAGTAAATGCTAATTATGTAAGAGAAACATGTTGCTAACATGCTGTCTACCTTGTTCCTCAATAAAGAAACATGAGTGCTCACCTCAAATTATGCCTGATACATAAAGAAGGTTTGGTACATGCACTTCATTATTATTATTTCATAGTAATTATTTCTCAGGAATTAGAACTGCTCATTAATTTATTGCATTTTTCTATTATTTCATGTAGTACAGTTTCATTCAGTTGTTTTGTTTTCTATAAACTCTTCTTTGTAGAAAATACCTCTTCTATTATCTTCTGAGTACATTCTTTCCCTGGATTTCTTAATGGCTCTTTTCAGCAGATATTAGGATTAGTATATTTTGTTATATATTATATTTATTATATTAGAGAAGCCTTTATCTTATAAATTAAAAATCATCGATAATACTATACCTTATATTTGATCTAAGTAACTCAGTATTTACATCTTTCTAAAACTTCCTATAAGAGAATTGCATTTTTTTATTTCCAACATTAGTTATATGAGTTTCTTTCACAGCTCTCAAGTGATATTGATATTGTTTCTTCATTATAAACCAGCTAGATGAAAAATCAAGGTTCTCTATAGCTCTAAACTTTGAATGTCAGCCGTTATCAGATTCAGATAATATCTGGTAAATTAGAGCAAAGGCGGCAGTTTAATAACCAATTCTATATTAATTAAAAGCCAAATATTTGGTTCAGCTAACATAATACATAGCTAATCATATAGTTACATGGGCTATAATACTGTTTGGAGAAAACAAGCAGATTTAGCCTCAAATAAAGACAAAAGAGAAAAAGCAACTACTTGACATTGCTACTTAACAAATGACAATAAGCAGCATTTGAACTCACTCATTTCTTTGTCTGTGTGTCTGTTTCTCTCTTTTTCTTCTACTTTCTCATATTCACACACACTTACACATGCATTCACACAAAATTATGTGCCATAATTCTCTAGGCCAGAAATTCAGGCATAATCATGCTAGATCTATGTTTGCCTATCAATCTTTCACAATGCTGATATCAACATGCCAGCTCTTCTGATTTCATGTGTGGAGGCTCAGACAAAAATTCATATTTTTGGCAGAACTCAACTCCTGGCAGATTTTATGTCTATGTCCTCTACTCCCTCACTGGTTGTCGGCTGGAAACTGTTCTCATCTCAGAGAAGTTAGATGCCCCACAGTGCATCAAATCAAATAAGCCAGGAACAGTTTATTTCTTGTGTATCAAATCCCATGCTTGATATAAATACTTGTCTTCAAAAGAAGTTTGCTCATTTTTACAACTGAATAATACCAGGCACACCAAAGACAGTATTTTCATAAATTCAAATGTCATATGTGAATTATATTATTGCACAAAAATATTCAATCACAGTAAGTTTACAGAGCCTTAAAATTCAATATTTTCGGCCAGGTGCTGGTGGCTCATGCCTATAATTCTAGCTACTCAGAAGGATAAGATATGAGGATCACGGTTAAAAGCCAATTTGGGCAGGAAAATCCATGAGACTCTTATCTCCAATTAGCCTCCAGAAAACTGGAAGTGGTGCTGTGGTAGACCCCTAGCCTTGAGCTGGACAGCATCTAGGCCCAAGCCCTGAACTGGGAAAAAAAAAAAAAATATATATATATATATATATATATATCCTTAGGGAAACTCAGAGCTTTATCTAATTTCACCAAGTCTTTATAATAAACTTGTATTCTTTTGCACTTTTGTCATATAAAAACTTGCTATTTTCTTGAAAAAATTCTCACCAAAAAACTTGACTGACTCTATCTATGAATTTATTACAAATGCAAAAATATTTTTAAAAACTGTTAATTATTTTTAAAATTATAAATCAAATTAATTGAGGACAGGACACTAAGGGGCATCAACATATGTTAAGTCCAGACCACCTGCATTGTACTAATCATGACAAATGCTCAAGTGCTTCCTGTCAATTGTAATTCACAATCTGTATTAATGAGTATTATAGTTAATTATTATTCATGCTGCATTTCCAGCAATCATTCTTTAATTGTGATGGAAAAGTATTTTATATGAAAGAGAAGAAATATTTAGAAAAATATCTCATTGGGCTGGGAAGCTGGCTCAGTGGTAGAATGCTTGCTTTGCATCCATGAGGCCCTGGATTCAATTCCTCAGAACCACAAAGCCAGAAAAAGCAGATGTGATGCTGTGGTTCAAGTGGTAGAGTGTTAGCTTTGAGCTGAAGATATGAGGGATAGTGCCTAGGCCCAGAGTTCAGGCCCCACAACTGACTAAAATAAAAAAACTCTTATTTAATTTTTTGAGGAGCCTCCATACTGCTTTGTAGAGTGGTTGAACAATTTTGTATTCCCACCAACCATGTATTAGGGTTGCCTTTTGGCCACATCTTCTCTAGCATCTGTTATTTTCTTCTTCTTATTATTTTTTTGAAAATACCATACAGAGGGATTACAATTACATGAGCAAGGTAATGAGTACATTTCTTTTCAAGCATTATTGCCTCCTCCTTTGTTTCCCCTGACCATCCCTTCCCATCTGCCCCCATCCCCTTCTTATCTCCCCACACCCCTTCTCTGGCCAAAATTTAAAATTCGTTTTCGACATAACCTCTTGTACATCTCATTGTTGCAATGGGTCCACCTGTATCCCTATCTAAGCAATTTGTTTTTTTTCCCTTCCCCTCCACAAATTATACTAACATCAAATACAGTGAAAATAGGGGTTATACCATGGGGGAGGGACATACAAAGCAAAAAAGAACTCATACATATGTTAGAAACAATGGCAAGAAAGAAAACATTTGAGTCCTTATCTTGGGGTTTGTTTCGCCTAACATCAACTTATCTGACGGTTTCCGCTTGTCTTAGACATACAGTAGTCATCCATGAGAAAGAATTATACTCCACCAACTATAAAGAAAAAAGAAAGATTTTGGGGAAAAAACAAAAACAAACAAAAAAAACACAAAAAGACATTAAGTGAAGTGAGGACAAGGAAGACAAATGTTGAATATTTCCTTCATATACACAAGCTAGAGTTAGCTTATAAATTTATAAGTAAAAACATTGGGTAATATGTAGTAGTATACAAATGCATTAACTACATCATGGTAGATTTAAGAGAGAACTCAAATATTACAATTCCTTAGAAATGCAATGTCTTAGTTCAATAAAATATACACCAGAAAATAGGTACAAGAAAGGAATGTGGTTCAGTCAAGGGAGAAGTATAGATAATTGAAGAGGTGAATACGGTGAGGATGAAGTCAAGAATCCAATGTATATTCTACAAAACTAAGCAGAGTGGAGAGAGGGGTGGATTGGGAGGGATGTGTGAGAATGTTGAAAGAAGTGACATTGATCAAGATGCACTGAATTCATAAATTGCCTTGGTAAATGGCACTGTCTTTGTAAACTAAAGATAATTTTTTTTTAAATTTTATTTTATTTTATTTGAGAACATACTGTACAGAGGGGTTACAATTACATGGGCAGGATAATGCATACATTTCTTACCAAGCATTGCAGCCTCCTCCTTTGTTTATCCTTCACCTCCCTTCCCAGCCTCCCCCCTCCCGCCCACCAAATCATACCCCCCCTCCCCCGCCCCACACCGACATTGCAAAGCTGGTTTTGACATGACATTTTGTACTTCTCATTGTTGCAACAGGTCCACCTGAATCCTTAAACGACTTGTTTGTCCCCATCTCCTCCACATGTTATACTGACATCAAATATAGTGAAAGCGGGGGTTACACTGTGGGGGAGGGACATACAAAGCAACAAAGAAATAACCTTATAAATGTGTTAGAAACACATGCATGAAAGAAACAAAAACATTAAAATACATATTCAAGGGTTCATTTTCCTAACATCACATTATCTGACCTTTTCTGCTTGACTCATACCTATACTAGATATTGCAAATAAGGGAAACCATGGGACCTATGTTTTTTTGGGCCTGGCTTACTTCACTTAATATAATTTTTTCCAAGCCTTTCCATTTCCTAACAAATGGGGCAATGTCATTCTTTCTGATGGAGGCATAGAATTCCATTGTGTATATATACCACATTTTCTTGATCCATTCATCTACTGAGGGGAATCTGGGTTGGTTCCATATCTTAGCTATGGTAAGTAATGCTGCAATAAACATAGTTGTGCTGGTAGCTTTAGTGTGGTCTTTTGTGTAAACATTAGGGTAAATGCCCAAAAGTGGGATTGCTGGGTCATAGGTGAGTTCTATGTGAAGTCTTTGAGGAACCTCCATACTGTTTTCCAAAGTGGTTGAACAAATTTACATTCCCACCAACAATGAAGTAAGGTTCCTTTCTGTCCACATCCCCTACACCATCTGTTGTTGTTAGAGTTTCTGTCCACATCCCCTCCAGCATCTGTTGTTGTTAGAGTTCTTGATTTTTGCTGTTCTAACTGGAGTGAGGTGATATCTCAATGTTGTTTTGATTTGCATTTCTTTTATGGCTAGGGATGTTGAACATTTCTTCATGTGTCTATTGGCCATCCTTCTTTCTTCTTCAGAGAAACTTCTCTTTAGGTCTTTAGCCCACTTATTTATTGGGCAGTTGTTTCTTTGAGGATTTGTTGTTGGGTGGTTTAATTTTTTGAGTTCCTTGTCCGTTGTATGGCTAGTAAAGATCTTCTCCCAATCCGTGGGCTTTCTACTGATCTTGCTAGCTATGTCATTTGCCCTGCAGAAGCTCTGCAACCTTATGCAATCCCATTTGTCAACCTTTCTTTGATTTGTTGTGTTTCCGGGTCTCTATTCAGAAAATTTCGGCCTGAGCCAAGGAGACCTAGGGTTTCTCCTATTCCATCCTGTAATGTTTTCAGAGTGTCTGCTTTGAGTTCAAGGTCTTTGATCCATTTGGAGTTGATTCTGGTGCAGGGTGATATATAAGGATCTAGCTTTAGTTTTCTACATGTAGTTAACCAATTTTGCCAGCACCATTTACTGAAGAGGCTGTCTTCCTTCCATTCTATTGTTTTAGCTCCCTTATCGAAGATTAGATGGCTATAGGTCTGTAGGTTCATTTCTGGGTTTTCAATTCTATTCCATTGGTCCTGAGGTCTGTTCTTATGCCAATACCAAGCTGTTTTGATTACTATGGCTTTATAGTAGAGTTTGAAATTTGGTATTGATATTCCTCCAGCAGTGTTCTTTCCGTTGGGGAGCGTTTTTGCTATTCGGGGTCTTTTATTGTTCCATATGAATTTTTGGATTGCCTCTTCTATTTCCTTGAAGAATGAGGGTGGAATTTTGATAGGTATTGCGTTGAATTTGTAGATAGCCTTGGGAAGTATTGCCATTTTCACGATGTTAATCTTTCCAATCCAGGAGCATGGGAGGTTTTTGCCATTTTTTAAGTTCTATGTTGATTTCCTTTTTCGAGATTTTAAAGTTTTCATCATAGAGGTCCTTCACTTCTTTAGTTAAGTTAATTCCTAGGTATTTTATTATTTGTGGGGCTATTACAAATGGAGTTGCTTTCCTAATTTCAGCCACACTTTTCTCATTGTTGGCATACAGAAAAGCCATTGATTTTTGCGGGTTAATTTTATCACCTGCTACTTTGCCAAAGTTTTGAATCAGCTTGAGTAATTTGGGAGTGGAGTCTATGGGATTCTTTAAATACAAGATCATGTCATCTGCAAAGAGGGAGAGTTTTATTTCTTCTTTCCCTATTTGCATCCCCTTTATGTCTGCACCTTGTCTTATTGCTGTAGCTAGGCATTCTAATACTAGATTGAAGAGGAGAGAGTGGGCATCCTTGTCTTGTTCCTGAGTTAAGAGGAAATGGCTTTAGTTTTTCACCATTGAGTATAATGCTGGCTGTAGGCTTGTCATATACAGCCTTTATTGTATTGAGGAATGTTCCATGGATTCCAAATTGTTCCAAAACCTTCATCATAAAGGGGTGTTGGATCTTGTCGAATGCTTTTTCTGCATCTATTGAGATAACCATGTGGTTCTTATTCTTGCTCCTGTTGATGTGATGAATAATATTAATTGATTTGCATATATTGAACCAGCTTTGCATCCCTGAAATGAATCCTGTTTGATCATGGTGTATGATTTTTTGGATGAATTGTTGAAGTCGGTTGGCCAAAATTTTGTTGAGAAGTTTTGCATCAATGTTCATCAAAGAAATGGGTCTATCGTTCTCTTTCTTTGATGAGTCCCTGCCTGGTTTTGGGATGAGGGTTATGATGGCTTCATAGAATGTGTTCGGTAGTGAGCTTTCTCTTTCAATTTCATTGAAGAGTTGGAGGAGAATTGGTGTGAGCTCTGCTTAGAAGGCCTTGTAAAATTCCGCTGTAAAACCATCTGGTCCTGGACTTTTCTTAGCTGGGAGGTCTCTTATTGCTGTTTCTATTTCAATGCTTGATACGGGCCTGTTAAGATAGTTTGACTCATCTTGGTTTAGTTTTGGCATGTCAATATTTGCTAGGAAGAGGTCCATTTCTGTCAAGTTCTCAAACTTATTAGCATAAAGTTTTGAGAAGTATTCCCTTATAATGTTCTGAATCTTGGTTGTTTCCATGGTGATGTTTCCATTCTCATCTCTGAGTTTATTAATTTTGGTGTGTTATGAAGGAGAGTTTAGCTGGGTACAGTATTCTTGGTTGATAGTTGTTTGTTTTTAGGGCATGGCATACATCATTCCAGGCTCTTCTTGCTTTGATTGTCTCTGCTGAGAAATCTGAGGTGATTCTAATTGGTTTCCCTTTATAAGTGATTAATCTTTTCTCCTTGACAGCTTTAAGGATCTTTTCCTTGGTCTGAGTTGATCCTGTGTGGATTATAATGTGACTGTGGGATGTCCTATTCTGGTCTGGACTATTTGGGGTTCTAAAAGCTTCTTGTATCTGAATAGGCCTATCTTTCTGTATGTTTGGAAAGTTCTCTGCTAGGATCCTGTTAAACAAATCTCCTAGCCCATTAACTTCTGTTTCTAGGTGCTCCTCTACACCCATTATCCTTAGATTAGGCCTTCTGATGGTGTCTTCCAGGTGTTGGATAGATCTATCATATTTCTTGGACTTGTCTTGGATGGTTGTATGTTCTTTCTCTATAATATCTAGGCTGTCTTCAATCCCTGAGATTCGATCTTCTGCATGGTCTAACCTGCTGTCAAGACTCTCTACTTTGTTTTTTATCTCTTTTCCTTCTAATTGGTCAGCTTTGATGGCTTCAAGTTCTTTGTTGAAGCTCTGTTTTAGGTCTTGTATGAATTTCTTTACTTCCTTAATTTGGTGTTCAGTGTTTGTCCTCAAATCACTTAGTTGATTGGTTATGGTTTCTTTGGACTCCCATTCCTTCTGTTGGGTTCCATTCAGCATTCCCTTTGTGATCTCCCTGACTTCCTTCAGCTCTTTGTTAATGGATTCCATGAATGCCTTTAGTGATCTTTGTGTGTTCTCTACCTGGTCTCTCAATTCCTGTATTACTCTTTGATTAGCTTCCTCCCGTTTGTGGGATTCCTGCAGTTCTCTTTGAGTGTTCTCAGCCTGCTCATGCCATTCCTCCCTTTCTCTTTGAGTTGTTCACGCAAATCCTGTATCAGTTTTTGAGAAGCTTCCTCATGCTTATGATATTCCTGTATAAACTTCTGGGATGCCTCCTCTCTCTCCCTATCACGCTCATACAGAGTCCTTTGTACGTTGTCAAACTTCTCATTTATCATGTTTGCCAGCAGTGTTTGTAGAGCTATTTGGGAACTCTCCTCTGGATTATTCATTATCTGTTCTAACCCCTGATTATCAAGATTGGGAGTTGAGATACCTGAATTTGCCATTTTTCTTGTGTTTTTCCGGCTTACTCTGCCCATTTGAGATGAAGATAGCACCAGTTTTGTGCTAGAACACTATCTTAAGGCAACCATCAACCAAAGTTTGCATTTGTACAGTCAATAGTCTACAGATACAATCTAGTTCAACAGATACATCTATTCGACATGAAAACAACTATATGTTAAAGGACTTCGAACCCCAGAGAAGAATTTGGAAAACCAGAAATTATTAGGGTTAGGGAGAGATGTGGGTAAAAAATAGGAATAGATTGGTGTGGGGAGGCACAGGGAGAGTTAACAATGTCCTAATCACAATGCAGGAAATAGGTTGGGTAGGCTGCAAGTAGAGAGAGAGAGAAAAAGAAGAAAGGGAAAGGGGAATGAAAAGAGACCAGAAAAAAATAGAAACGTAAAAATTAATATTATTATAGAGATTAAAAGACCATCTATTAAGAGAGGAATGTGAATATATTGAGAGAAAGGGAGGGACATAGAGGAGATGTGAAAAACTTTAAAAAAATGCTTAAAATATTATATAGGTATAAAGAGGTAGTACTGCTATTAATGAATTTAAGTCTCAGAGGTTTTGAATTGAGTAATAAATTTGTGGATTAAGTGTGTACACAATGGGCGATAGGGTGTACTAGTTAACTATGGGTTTATCTGAGGATGTGCAGGACAAGAGTTAAGTCATATAAAGAAGAACAAAAGAGAGGAAAAGGTGGGAAGGATAGGAAAGTGAGAAGAAAAGATCAGAAGTTCAGTAGAGCTAGACAAAAAACAAAAAGATAATTAAGAAAGAAAGAAAAAGAGAAAGAAGACAAGAAAAGAAAGGAAAATGCACATTCACGTATTCCTAAAATAAAAATTATAAGAGGAGAAAAAAATGTTACTAGAAAACAATTATTTTTTCAAAAGAGGGAAAAATTAAAGATTAATAAATGTTTTATAAAAGAAAAAAAATGTTTTATATATATAAGGTAGCAAAAAAGAAAAAAGAAAAGAAGAAGAAGAAGAAAAAAAAAGTTCTTTGATTTTTTTTGGGGGGGGGAGGGGTGGGAAGAATCCTGTATCTCCCTTTTGCCTGTAACCAGCCTCTTGTTGGAGTCTCTGGTCAGCTTGAGGTCCTGTGGCTTGATTGGTTTCTTAAGTCAGTTTGTTGGAACAGGCAGAAAAATGCTCTGCTTTACCCAAGATTTTGAGATCCCCCTCCCAGGTTAGTTTACTGGGAAGATGATCTGCTTTGAGAATCACAAAAGAGAGGGATGCAGTGATGAGGCTAGGTTCTGGGTAGAGTTGAGGCCTTTCAACAAACAGTAGCTTTTCCCTGGGGCTATTTT
This sequence comes from Dipodomys spectabilis, assembly GCF_019054845.1. Classification (NCBI taxonomy): domain Eukaryota; kingdom Metazoa; phylum Chordata; class Mammalia; order Rodentia; family Heteromyidae; genus Dipodomys; species Dipodomys spectabilis. The sequence continues at coordinate 4,198,722 of NW_024870752.1, forward strand.
GTGAAAAAACTCACAGCCTCCAGCCTGGAGCCATTCTCAGGGTTTCTGTTTTTCAATTGATTGTTGTGGCTGCTAGAGGGAGGGTCAGCCTCTGGCTCTGGTTACCCAGTGAGGAGAGCCACTCTAATGGCTGGCGCCTGAGCTGGGTGACTTTTCCCTGGATGGAACTGAGTCTGTGAGGTCACTTCACCCTTAAGTTCTTGTGACCTGCTAAATGACTTGTTTTATTCCAAGGCCTGAGCTGGAGCTAGCCGCTCCTCCGAGCTTTGTCGGTATCCAAGATGGAGATCACCTGTGCTGGGGGGGAGGGGTGGCCTTCCCTCCTCTGCTCCCTGAGAAGGAGTGAGGAAGTCGGGCTTCTACTCACGCAGAGTCTTGGATCCTGGGTTGTCTCTGGTCTGCAAACTGCAGGATGAAGATGTCCGCTCCTTGTCGGTTCTTGCTGGTGTTGAGTAGAATCCGCTCTTCCCCTGCATCTGGCTCCTTCGTCCCGGACTCTCTGTGTCTCAGGTATGACCCCGCAGTGGTGGTCACTGCCGCCACCCTGCTGCCGCAGGGGCAGCTGCTGGCAAGCGCTCAGATGTGTCTCTTTGGCTTCCCCTCTCTTGACTAACTCTCTGTCATGTGATGGCACACTTGGTGTGATTCCCTGGCTTAGGACTGTTCACTGGAACTCTGAAACTGCTTTCTATGCAAGAGCTTGTTCAGATTCCAGCTTCTCCTCCACCATCTTCCCGGAACTCCTTAAAGATAATTTTTTAAGGTATGAAAAAAGAAAAGCTGCTTCATAAAAAGGTAAGAAAACATTTAGTAGAAATCAAGCAAAAGAGAAGCAACATGAGTGACAAGCTCACAAGGTCTGGGTTAAAATGATGTCAGAAGATGACATTGGAAATACACAAGGTAATTATCAAGGTATTGATGGAATATTAGGTCTAAATGGTACTAAGTATTCTGACAAAATTTGTAACATACAAATAAAAAACTAGCAGCTGAAATTCTGTTAGGTCTAAATGGTATTAAGTATTCTGACAAAATTTGTAACTTACAAATAAAAAACTAGCAGCTGAAGTTCTAGATTGTTCTCAATGTATAAAAACATGGCTGTTGGCAATGCAAGTTCCATAAAGAGTGGTAGCCACAGGGCACATTGAGGTATAAGTGGCTAGAGTTTATATTCTTGTGGATGTTCTCCAGTGACAGAAGAGTTTTGTTATATCATTTGGAATTATAAGGTATTTGCTATTCATTAAAAAATATAAAATTAGTAATCCAAAAACTGTAGAGCCGTGATCAGACTCCAGTGAAAGATAGTATCTTGTTCTAAGCAAGTATGTCATATCGCACTGCTGTTACAAGTGGAAAGGGTCCTACCTTGAATGGTAATCACTATCCATGCTTACAGCTCTGATGTCACACACTGGATCACTGGACATGAATTACAATATCTATACCAGGATGTTTTACTCAAAAAAAAAAATATGTGAGTAAAGTACTCTCTAGCTTGTAAAGACATGAGCCTTACTTAGCATTACTTAGTCCAAGGTCATGGTAATTTAGGAATTTAAACCATAATTCTGCAAGGTTTCACCAATATGTTAATTAATATGTTGTACATGCAATACTTTTCATTTTCTCTGATTAGATTCTTACATTTAAAGATATTAAAATATATGTGATCAGGCCTACATATTTCTTCTATTATAATACTATTATTGGCCATTTTAATGACGAAGACACTTAAAATTAGATTTGTAAAGTATCAAACTGCTGCTAGAGTTAAATAGCTGTAGCATAACTGTGGAGTAAATCTTTTATGATTTAAACTGAAAATGCATCCTGAGATCTGGTGGCAGGTGGTTCATGCCTGTTATCCTATCTACACAGGAGGCTGAGACTTATGAATCATGGTTGGAACCCAAAAAAAAAGTAAGCAGTGCTATGGCTCAAGTGGTAGAGTACTAGCCTGGCACAAAAATAGCATAAGGGCAGCACCTAGGCCCTGAGATCAAGCCCCAGGTCTGACTGACACTCAAACAAACATGACTCAAACTAGCATCTTGAAGTTTTCAATAAGGGTAAAGGATACAGGGTACATGTATGTGGTAGAATTTGATTATAAAAAGACACAATTGGGAATTAGCCTTTGAAATAACTGCAAAATATTTTAAGATATATTGTTAAATTAACTTAATTATAAATAACATATGAATGTATAGCCTCCAGTATGTAATTGGGATTTCATGAATAACATACTTTACTTTTTGTTTACATGAATTTCAGATAATTGGAGGATTTAAAAAAAGAAGCATTTCATACCAGAATAGAATTTGGAAGTGATAATTTATATTACAGAAAGATTTGATGAATTGTATTTGTACAAAGGTTATACTTGCATTGTTATAGCATTGGGAATTCTGTCATTAAAAATTAACAGACTTCTGTTGTAAAAAGCTACAGAATGTCATTTAGTGACATCGTGTAAAATCTTAAATCCTGCGATAATTTAAATGACTCCCTTGTCCTATTGCACTGAAGTGAGGGAAATAAATGAGTCACCTTGTTGCCAAATGTGAAAAAGTGTCATCTTTATATCATTAGAGTCTGCATTGTGTTAAGGAAGCTGATTTTATTTGCGAGGGCAAACTCATGGCTCATAAACTCAACAGAGGTGAGTGAGTTATGATAGTCTTGGAAATACATTAATGAAATTCTGCAAACATCAGTACGGTACATTAGTCTTCATCACATTTGGCTTTATTAAACACACAGATAGATGGGGACCTGTCATGTATGCCAATTGCTTTGCCGTTTCAAAATGACCTAAGGAAATATAACAAACTGTGGTTTTCTTTAAAGCTGTTTTAACACCATGTGTAAATGATAGCATACTGTAGTTCAATGATTTAAGAAATAGACAGTTGAGGGAGGTGTCATCATTGTGGTTTGACATAGATCAAGGGTCTTCCACATGCTAGATATCACAGGAATAATAAGTAAGAGATACTACCAAACAAGGTAATATTTTAATTTACGTTTTCTTGTTTTCTCTAAAGACAAACAACAACAACAACAACAAAAATCAGTGTTGCCTACAGAATACATGTAGGAAGCTCCCATTGGAAGGAATAAGCTGACCAACTCATTTCAAGACACAATAGATGTGAAGGTGAGGGTTAAATGAACTAACAATGAAAATTCAAATGATGATCCTGGTGAATATTATTTTTAATCCATTTAAGTATATGCATATTTTTGTTTTTTTAATTTTTGAACTCAAATTAAAATATAATAATCAGTTTTATTTTATTTTTTGCTTTGGGAAAATATAAAATCATAATGTGATGTGATGTGTACCTTAGGTTTAAGGTACATTAAAGTACATTTTAAAAAGTAATCTGTATGAGTATTTATGTTACTAAGCTTTTCCTAGAGGACACAACTTTGAATATAGCATATGTGATCCATAATTCTCTAATACATAGTAACACTCCAACCAGATATCAATATTGTTAAATGGATATAACTTAAGAAGGAACTTTTCAGTCATTATGCTATGAATCTACCATTACAATACCAAACAAAAGCCAATGTATATAGAGACCCTTTATTGAATGTGAGGCATCATGCATATTTTTATATAGGAAGTTCCTTCAATATTGGATGTGTGCTGTTAAGAGAAATACCCATACAAATATATAAAGTTATACTTATTTGAAAAGTAATAGCCACTTGAAGACACTATCTTTATAGTCACATCCAAATAATCCTATTATTCCAACTTGAATATAATGAAAAAGATAAAATGTAACTGTGACCAAACAATACCAATAACTGCAGAAAGAGTAAAATTGCATGAATCAAGCTATGAAGAAAATTATGTCACTGAAACTCAGTTTACTCAGGAGATCGACATAATTCCTAATTTTAGATATTGCTTTTTGCATATTGTTAGTTCAGCTTTACTAGAATGGCATGTAAATTATTTGTATGTTTCTTTTTGTTTTTGTTTTTGTGTTTTGTGTTTTTTTTTTCCTTCTTTTTAGAGGAGGTGGTAGGGTACTCAAGTTTGAACTCAGAGCCTCACGTTTCCTTGGTAGTTGTCCTACTACTTTCACCATGCCTCCAGATTATTATTCTGAAGCATCGAATTTGAGGCTAACTTTTGATATGTGAAAAATGGTGTCACTAAGCAGATGCATTTTCTATTCATTACAGCTGCAGAGGAATTGACTTGTTTATCCCTAGTAATTTTGTTATTAATCACTGGAAGGCAAATATAGGGACAATTTGTTTTTTATACATTGGTTATTATATTGACTAGCCAGAATTTGATTTTCTAAGTATCAATCAGTTTCTGTGAGCCACTTTATAGTCATTAATGAAATAATCATTCCATAATGAAATAATGAAATCTAATAATGAAATAATCATTAATGAAAGCTTAACATGTTACTACTTCCTAAGAATTATTGCTTCTTAAGAAAAATAATATCTTTAAGATGTAGTTAATATTCAATGATACACTGAATATGGATTTTTTTATTGGACCTGATATAAATACAGTTTCACAGGACAAGATTCTAGGAGTCAAGATCACTTAGTTAACCTTGTATTTCTTATGATATAATATTTGATTATCCTGGGGCTGGGAAGTTGGCTCAGTGGTAGAGTGTTTGCCTTGCATGCATGAGGCCTTGGGTTCGATTCCTTAGCACCATATAAGCAGAAAAAGCCAGAAGTGGTGCTTGAGCTGAAGAGCTGAGTGACAGCACCCAGGCCCAGAGTTCAGGCCCCACAACTGACAAAATAAATAAATAAATAAATAAAATATTTGCTTATCTTGGTTTTAATGCCTATGAGTATAAAGACTGATAAACCAGACTACATCAAATTGAACAAACCATGTGTAACACAAAATATGGCACTCAGGATTTAAATTCTTGGTTCTAGATATGGTCATAGAAAATATAGATTTCTATGGTTTTCTACTTTCTTACATCCTACAGAAAAGTATTGGTGAAATAGAAAATAAGGGGCCACAGAGGACATTTCTGAATTTATAGTGAAGTTATTAAACATTTTTGTCTTCTTCTGTAACATTTTGGGAAATAATTGAAATCAGGATGATCAAGAACATTTATCTGAGCTGGGCACCAGTGGCTCACGCCTGTAATCCTAGCTACTCAGGAGGCTGAGATTTGAGGATCATGGTTCAAAACCAGCCTGGGAAGGAAAGTCCACGAGACTCCTAACTCCAATAAACCACTAGGAAACTGAGAGTGGCACTGTGGCTCAAATAGTAGAGCGCTTGCCATGAGCTGCAGAGCGCAGGGACAGTGCCCATGCCCAGAGTTCAAGCCCCATGACCAACCAAAACAACAACAACAACAAAAATTTATCTTTATATTTGTGTTATAGCAAAACATGGCCCCTGAATCATCAACTAAAGCATTCCTTCTTTTCTTCTCAATAATACATCTTGTAATTTCTATGCCTGAGAGTTGCCTAATATTGACTACTGCTTCTCTCTATGTGTGTCTCTCTCACACTATTTTTTTCCTTTTTGCTCCCTCTGTGTTTTATGTTAGTTCAAGAATACAGAAATGTTACTTACTTTCTTGCCATATCTTCAATCCAATAATATATAGAACTGATCCATCTTCATTGACTGAAGCTTTATTCCTATAGTTTCTTTTTCTGCTAGCCCCTTCCAATTCATCATTCCATTCAAATCATCTGTATATATTATTATAAAAAATAAATTAGAATATATAGTATTTCTTACTGCATGATAGGATTACGGAATACTTCTCTTAAATGAACCCTAGGTTATGTATTCAAATGTTTTTTTTTCTTTCATACATTTTTTTCTAACGCATTGATAAGATTATTTCTTAGTTGCTTTGTATGTCCCTCCCCCACGGTGTAACCCCTTCTTTCACTGTATTTGATGTCTGTACAATTTGTGGAGGAGAAGGGGAAAAACAAATCGTTTAAATAAGAATACAGGTGGACCCGTAGCAACAATGAGAAGTACACGTTGTCATGTCGAAAACGAACTTTACAACTTTGGTGTGTGTGGGGGGGAGGATTGGGTGGGGGGACGGGGGGAAGCTGGGAAGGGATGGGAAGGGGAAACAAAGGAGGAGGCTACAATGCTTGATAAGAAATGTACTCATTATCTTGCCCATGTAATTGTAACCCCTCTGTACGTTATTTTCACAATAAAAAATAAATTAAAAAAATACTATTCTAAAAGTTTATCTATAGTTTTCATAAGTCGCAAAATTTCTTTAGTCCTCTATAGTATTTCATTGTTTTCTTCATTCATTCATCTACCAATGGACATTCAGCTTTTTTTCCCACATTTCCATTGTTGTGAATAATGCTGCAATGGATGATGAAGTGGTAATATTTCTTGGAAACATTTTTTAAAAATTAATGAGAAACATGATTGTGTTTCCTATAATAGACACTCTTTGAATTGTAATGAACAATATGCAAATATTTTTAATTTTGCATATATTCATAAGTCCTTGATGTCTTTTTTAAGCTTGTTTTTGTTTTCTAATACCTTAGCAGGAAGAATAATCTTACTCTACCTCAATTAAACTCATTTTCTGGAACCTCACAAGTACATCACATGTAATAAAGCGACTTTTTGAACCAAAATAGTAATGAGAATATTTATAAGCCAAGAGAATACAACATTTTCTTGGATCTATGATGAAAATTTGGATATGTGTAAAAAATATATTCCCGTGGTGCCAGTCAAGGGGTTGAAAAATATAAATTTCCCTATGTAGAGTTTTGTTGAAAAATATAAATTTCCCTATGTAGAGTTTTTTTCAAGTACATATTTATTTAACAGAAGTTAAGATTTGGTATAGGCCTGGCTAACTTCTGATCTGAGTCACTGCAATGCAAACCTGACTCTACTTCCAGTTTGAACTCACTTAGACCTTATCCACATCTGAGGAGAATCCTGAAGTAAGACTCATGAGAACTGTAGCATTATCAGCAGCTTTAGTTGCAGTTCATCTTACTTTCCAACCATAGTGACAAGTAAAAAGGACTTTATTGTTCAGAACCCTCAATCCTCAAAACAAAGGACAGAACAATAGAATTTATTTCAAACAGAACTTTTTGATGTGTTTTAAGGTTTTATCTTTTTTTCAATATCACCCTGACTATTTTTCTTTAGCCCCATAGAGAAGTTTGAGGTTCATTGCAAATTCGACAATCAGGACTAAGTACCCAAGGACTTAGAAATTTTGACAATCCTGAACAGTGCTACCAAATTAGGTAGCTCCTGACTGACATGAGGCATTTGTCAGGACTATAGAGTATTTCTTTTAAACTGTCATCATAATGGTGTGATCAAATAACTTAAACTTAGTTGCATTTAATGCAGAAAGCCATGATTCACTTGATTTTACAATTTAGTCTTACAAACCATTCCCTTCTGATTATACATAGGCCTGACCATGTGAGGGTAATCTCGGGGACTTCAGCACTGTCACTGAAATTTGTCCATACCAGCATGTGAATAGCCACATCAAAATTGGGGAATACCTATGACATTAATTTCCCTGGTTTTTATAAAACGAATAAAAGAATCCCACACACACACACACACACACACACACACGCACACACACACACACACACACACACACACACACACAATGCTTGCTCTCTTCTTCCAAAAATTAATATGCAGATTTTTCCCATATCCTTCCTTTATGAGCACCCATCAACTATGTATTTGTTACAATTGCTAAATTTAAATTGCCATATTTTTGTCACCCACAGTTCATAGTTTACGTTAGGATATCTCTTAGTATATTCTGTGGATTGGGACAATATATATCTTAAAAAGAGTCGATTCAGTTTTTGTTATTTTTTTGGAAAGTAAATAATTACAGGTAAATCTGTATAATATTTGGCTAATTGAAAAAAAGTAAACTTAAGCCAAATCTTTATTTTATTTTATTTTTATGTGGTTCTTTTCACCTTCTGCTCTGGAGTGTGATAATACTTTCTGTTCCCTGGTGAAGAACTTACTTCTAACTGACCTTAAATTATCTTTTATTCACTCTTCCCCAAAGTGCAGTTACTCTGACAAGATGCCATGTGCAGAAATATTGGAGTGGGGAAATTTCACTTCCTATATTTGTAATATTATGACACAGTACTGCCTCAGGGCAGCCTAAAATACCCTTATTAGTCAAGGATTTCAGGTCTTATAAAAAAATAATCCTTAAAATTTCATGAAAGACCAGAGTTTTCTACTGCAGCAATTGATATTTACCTATTTTTACCTAGTTTTATTATTTGACCTATTTTTACCTATTTTTCTGATTGTTCAAGTGAAACATGTCCATTGTCTAATAGTTATGCATCTCAGCAATAATGAAGTTGGGTTGGATTTTAGTGAATTAAAAAGCTTCAGTGTTCTTCCTTTTCTCTAGCATGGGATGGTTAGTACTTTTACTTAGGTCTAACATTTATGTGTGGATTTCCTTTTGGAGACCTTATGAAACCACTGATAATTCAAAGTCCATTTCCTTCTAGAAATTCCCTAGTAATTACTTGCCTGACTGAAAAATAAAAGCAGCCATTACAGAGCTTGATAAAATACTAAGAGCTTTTCCCCTAGTCCTTCACTTCTTACCCTAGTGTTAGAAGACCCCAGAGTACTTTTGAGAAGATACTTGAATGTTAGGTTTTGTAAAAAGAAATATAATTTCGATATAAGTGGTTTAATTAACTAAGAAGATATTTTCTATCACTCAATTTCCTTGGAGCATTCACTTTAGAAAATTTTAAATTTTAAGTATTATACTCTCCTTGCAAAAGGGTTTTTCAGATTTTTAAGGCTTTTTTAGGTTTATGGGCTAGAAAGATCAATATCAAGGACCTGAGGGTAATCTTTTTGAACTGTCACCATTAAGGAAAATAAATTTGTATCTCTCAGGTTTTCTAGGACAATAGAAACCAACTTTAATGGACTCCATGATTCAACTTCATAAATTAACTCCTGCTATAAAGATACAATGTCATTCTTCAATTTGAATAAGGCAGTTTGGAAGAGATATCAAGGTATATATGAGCTGGAATGAGGAACAGAATAATATTTCAAGATTCCTTTCTACAATGCTTGGTACTAATGATTAAAATAATGGCCTTTATCTGTATATTGTATACAGATTTATTAGAAAATAAAACCAGAAAGAAGAAAGAATGGTAAGAGGATCAGATGCACAGATACAAGCATACTCAACCTTGAAGAAATATATAATCTATTTTGCTATATGCTATATTTGTAAATTATATATACTATATAAATATAATATATATTATATTGCATATATAATATGTAATATACAGGTATTATATGAGAATTACCATGGTAAATTATGAGAATTACCATATGCCAAAAATTTGGGAAAGAAATGAAGGGGCAACAAGATTTCTGGATTGACAAGTACCAACAGGACAGGGGTGAGGACCAAAGAGAGGATGAAGAGAGTGAATGTGGTTCAAAGTATTTTATAGGTACGCATGAAAATACAGCAATGAAACATGTTGAAATTGTTTTATCCATGAAGAAAGACATAAGAGAGAAATACAGAGAAGTCAGTTTGACTGGGGTATATTCATATATATGTATGAAATTAGAAAGGTCACAATAAAAGCTCCTATTTTACAGATGATATATACTAATAGAAATCTTGCAATAAATCTAAAATTATGAGAATCAATAAAAATAAAGAAATAACTTGGCACAGGGGCTGAGCACCTTGCAGCATAAATGAAATAAAAGTGAACAGGTAAATGGTAAAAGGCATATTAAACACTAGAAATACTAGAGGTCTATCTGTACCTAATGGTATTCTATGTAATCACTGGTAACTAAATTATAATGATATTTTTAATTTAAATTTGACAGTAAGTACCAGAATAAAGATATAAAACACTGAATGAAGCAAAGTCAAAGCATCTAACACTCAGTGAACTAAGGATAGCAGAAAACACTTGGAACTTAAAACACACACTCACACACACACACACACACACACACACATACATCAAGCAAGTTATAGCAAAGTTGAAGCATCTAACACTCAGTGAACTAAGGATAGCAGAAAACACTTGGAACTTAAAACACACACTCACACACACACACACACACACACACACACACACACACACATACATCAAGCAAGTTATAGCAAAGTCGAAGCATCTAACACTCAGTGAACTAAGGATAGCAGAAAACACTTGGAACTTAAAACACACACTCACACACACACACACACACACACACACACACACACATACATCAAGCAAGTTATAGCAAAGTCGAAGCATCTAACACTCAGTCCCTCTAGAGAGGCCCGTGGAGAGATGCATCCCGGAGCAGAGCAGGGCAGGCCTGTGGAGAGGCCTGCAGAGAAAGAGGAAGGGAGGAAAGGGAAAGTCTTCCCTTTTGGAGGTTTGGGCTTTGGAACTTTGGAGGCCTGAGGTTTGGTGGTTTGCAGACTGACTAATTGGTGGTTTGCAGATCAACTAATAAAGGTCGGGGCTTCCTGTTGGAGGCTTGGAGGTTTGTTGGTCCAGGCTGCCTTTGGTTCTGGGTATCTAATTCAAGACAAGGTAATCACAGGCCCCCTTTCCAGTGTAAATAGTGTAAACAAATTTGTTTGTAATCTTTAATTGTGCCTTGATGGATTGTCTCGCTCTTTGGAGATCATAAGTCCATTATAAAAAGATATGGCGAAAAACGAACTTCACAACTTTGGCCCAGAGGTAGGAGGGGCGGAGGGGGAGTAGAGTTGGGGGAGAGATAGGAAGGGATGGGAAGGGGAAACAAAGAAGAAGGGAACAATGCTTGATAAGAAAGTCCTTATTACCTTGCCCATGTAATTGTAACCCCTCTGTATGGTATTTTCACAATTAAAAAAAAAAAGATATCAGTAAGAGATAAAAATTGTTCAGGTGGAAATAAAGGCTATGAAATTGTCTTTATTAAAAATTTGAAAAATGAATGTTTTAAACTTTTAATTTAAGATGGTTAGGAATAATAATGTTAGGAAGATTGTGGGTATGAAAACTGATTCATTGACATAAATCTAATATGTCTTCATGAATAAAAATCAACTAATATATTCATTATATAAATGACAATTTAAGCTGTCAACAAAAGTCATAAATTACAAAAAGAAGTTATTTAATAGATACTAGCATGAGGGACATTAAGTCATGCTTTAGCCTCATAAATGAATGTCAGAAAAGTGGACAGATTAGAATTAAAATTGAATGATAAAACCCATGAAGATGTTGAGTAATTTCAAAAGAGTATATCAATTATTTAATATTTGTTAAAGTTTTTCTAATCTATTTACTACAGTTGAGTAAATAAAATAATTTAAAATAATTGTGAGCATACTAAACCGTATTCTAAATGATGTCTATCAATGGAAATGAATGAAGTGTTAATATATTACACTCTGTCTTTTAAATCTGGTTTCTAGGATAAGTATGAGGGAAACATTTTATGTAAACAGTAAGTCTTACAAGGTGCTGGTGTCTCACACCTGTAATCATAGCTACTGGAGAGGCTGAGATCTGAGGATTGTGGTTACAAGCCAGCCCAGGCAACAAAGTCACTCAGATTCTTATCTCCAATTAACCTTCAGAAAACCAGAAGTGGCCCTGTGGCTCAAGCATTAGAGCACATGCTTTGAGCTGAAGAGGTCAGGGACAGCACCCAGGTCCAGACCCCATGACCCACCAAAAAAATAAAAACAAAAATAAAAACATCAACAAACAAAATAAGTCCAGTAAGTCCAACACAATAATTTTCTTCTGTGTAGCAGAGTAAAATAAAGCATCTGTAGGTAGTAAGTCCAGTAATTCTAACACAATAGTTTTCTTCTGTGTAACAGAGTAAAATAAATCATCTGTAAGTAGTATCTGCAAAGATGGATTTAAGGTTTACTTGATTTAAATAAATGCAAAATATAAAGTGCAATAAAGACTTAAAGGACTTTAAGATATAACTTGATATATAGAATATAAAGATCTAACATATTTAATAATAAGCAATCAACACACAAACACTGGCATGAAAACATATAAGAGGTAAAAATCTATTATAAAAACAGGACAGCTGGGTGTCAGTGGCTCACTCCTGTAATCTAGCTACTTAGGAGGTTGAAATCCTGGTTCAGGCAGAAAAGTCTGTGAGACTCTTATAAACCACTCAGAAGAAGGTAGAAATGGTGCTGTGGCTTCAAGTCGTAGAGCACTAGCTTTGAGCACAGAGAGGCTCAGGGATAGAGCCCAGACACTGAGTTCAAGCCCCAGGACTGGAAAAAAAAATGTAAAACTACAAGTCACTAAGAAATTATGCAAGAAACACAATGGGAATTTGGATAACACAAATAAGTTGTTAACCATGTGTAGAAAAGTTCATAAAATATTAGCAGAAATAAATTCTATCTGATAAATTTGATTAAAAATAAAATTATACCATTACATTTTGCAAGTAAGATTCCAAAGATAAAATGTAGTGGAAATATAAAAAAATCTGAATTGCTATTGGAAAACTGGCTCCTACATGACGAAGAAACACAATCATAATACCTTCTGTGGTTAAGAAATCATTTCATAAAATATAAAGCCCAAAGAAAAGTGTCATACATTTACTTCAGAAGTCTTGTAGAGTTGTGACTGGAAAGTTATCACCTGTTTAAGTCTGACGAAAAGTTAACATTGCTCACGCCTGTAATGCTAGCTAATCATGAGACTGAGATCTGAGGATCTCGGTTCAAAGCCAGCCCAGGCAGGAAAGTCCGTGAAACTCAAATCTCCAATAAATCACCAGAAAACCGGAAGTGGCGCTGTAGCTCAAGTAGTAGAACGCTAGACTTGAGCTGAAGAGCTGAGGGACAGCGTTCAGGCCCAGAGTTCAAGCCCTACGACCAACAAAAAAAGAAAAAAAGAAAAGTAAACATTGGATTCACCCTCTAAATATAATGAATGCCACAGTGAGCTGAAAGTTGTTGGAGCAAAAATCCACTTACATGTAGACATATATATATATGTATATATATACACATATGCATAATATATATAGAGAGAGAGACAGAGAGACAAAGAAAGAGATCTAGGATGAGGAACAGAGAGAGATAGAGAAAGTAGGACAAGAGTTACGAGTTTAGAGGGAGAAGGTAATGCTTTCAACAAGAAATGTAATCACTCCCTTACTCTAACTGTATCCCCTCTGGACATCACTTTGACAATAAAATAAAATAAAATTTAAAAAAATAAATGAAAGAAATAAAGCAGTTAATTTTATAATAGCTTTTCTTAAATCTTTTTATATTCTTTAAGTAGTTGTACAAAGGAATGTAAAACCAAGTAGTTTATGAAAACAGTGTATCTTGACCAATGTTACTCATTAGAGCATTCCCACCCACCCCTCCCACCCACTTCATTTTTCTTAATTTTCAGAATAAACATTTTTAAACAGTTAACAAAGCTGTTTATGTGTACAGTGCATCTTGATCTGTGTCATCCTTACAACATATTCACTGCCCCTTAAATCCACCTCCTCCCTTATTTTTCTTAATTCTGTTGTATATACGATGAATTCTCACCAGCATTCTCCCTTTTACTCTCTTCATATGTCTACCTTTCTCTCATTGGCCCCACACTCCCCTCTTGTAAGCATCCATTTGCTGGTACTTATTCTGTGGAGTTTTAACTAAGTCTTTCTAAAGAATTATATGAGCTCTCCATAGTTCTATTCTACTTCAGTTGGTTATAACCACTTACATTCTACCCAGCATGTTTACTTATAAATGTTTAGGCCCATTCTGGCTATCACAAATGAAGGAAACCATGCAAACTGTGTTTCGCTCAGTCTGGCTTACTTCATTTCATATACTTTTTTTTTCCAAGTCTTTCCTTTCTTTATGAATGATACAATATCATTCTTTCTGATGGATAAGCAGAATTTCATTATGCATATACACCACATTGTCTTGATCCATTTGTCCATTGATGAATATATGAGCTGGTTCCTCTAAGTGAATTAATGGAGCAATAAAATTGTTGATATCTAACCACAAATGAAGAAGAATAGTATTTAGAGGGATGAGAATATGAAGTTTTATAAATGCAGTAGCAGCCTAGTGCCAGTGGCTCACAACTGTAATCCTAGCTACTCAGGAGGCTGACATTTGAGATTTCAAAGACAGCCTAAGCAGGAAAGGCCATGAACACTTATCTCCAATAAATATTATTCAGAAAAAGCCGTAAGTGGCTCTATGGGTCAAGTGATAGAGCGCTAGCCTTGAGCAAAAGAAACTCGAGGATAACATCCAGGTCCTGACTTCAAGCCCCAGTATTGGGAAAAGAAAAGAAAAAAGGAAAGGAAAAAAAAAAGGAAAGGAAAGGAAAGGAAAGGAAAGGAGTAGCTTCAAAAGTGTGTAAGTTTGGATAGGATCAACACTGTTGGAGGATGGATGCACACAGTGTGAAGTATTGTAAAGAAAGTAAAGAGGAATGCATCCTTGGTACCTTAAAACACCATCATTCTCTCCGCCCTCTTCACTGCTGCTGCTGTGCGTTGACTCCCCTTAGTCATCATCAGTCATCCCTTTGTAGTCTGACCTGCCAGAGGTTACAGGATGCTATTCTTTTCAAGATGAAAAAAGAAAATAAAACCAACAATAAAATCAGGAATCTCAGCAATCTTCCTATGCAAGAAACAACCTTCAGATCCAGTGTATTGGAAAGTGACTTTTTAGAGATGTTATCATATTCAACTACTTCCACTTGAGATGGAAACAACAGCAAGAACAACTGGAACTTGGAAGTCATGGTTTAGAACATGAAAATCTTCAATGATCTTAGGAAAACAGATTTAATTTTGCTGTGAGTACAAAGAGCAAGTATTAAACTAGACCAGGATGACTTCTGTGTTTTTGTTTCATATCTACATTCTCAGTATTATGTTTCTCAGATTAAAAATGTTCCATGATATCAAACACATGCTCCTGTCATTTATATTTGATATAGGGATATTTATTGCAATGAATAAAAATTTATTGTTGAGGATTCAATTATCTATTTCTTTAAAAAATTTTTGGCTTCCTTCTTATTATTATTCCCCTGAATCTCACAGATGATTAAAAACAAAATTTCTCTCACATTAAAAAGAACATACTTTGGAAAGCTAAAATTAATTATCAAAAATATCAGAGCTGTGATAATCAGTTTTTCTCAAACCTCTATTCCTAATTGAGGTTACTTGACTAGATTGAAATTAGCATATAACATTTAGGTTAATTTTAAATATTTTAATGAAAAGGAAATGGGAAATAAAAATGGTACACTATAGTCAAACACTGACTTATTTTTTTTTTCAGAATATGGCCTTCACTGTAAACAGAATTGTATAGTGGAGACTTGTGTACTTAGATAAAGATGCTATCTGTCGGCTTATTGCACTATTTTAAGATACTACAAAATATAAAGTGGAACCTTTAAACTTAGAGCTAGATAAAAATGTATTTGGTCCATTTATCAGAAAGGTTTCAACATATTTTTAATAACACAAGGAAAAAATGGGCCCTCTAATATTATCTATTTGAAAAAAACAGACTCAATCTCATTTTCTCATTGGATAGTAAAGTATTTTTCTGAAAATAACACTCAAATCTGTTCATATTTTAAATTTTCCTTTGTACATATGTAAGAGTAGTGAATGAAATTTAGATAAAAAGAAAAGAATATTTTATAATAATATATTATTTTAGAAATTTTAAAAAGTCACTTCTGGAATGTTTTGTATATATTCAATTGAAATAAAAGAGAAAGAAGTATTTACCACTTCATTCTATTTATAAATATTCATTTATAAACATGTTTGCTTAATATATATGCAAGGATATAGTCATGGTTTTGGTTCTAAGATATAACAATAATAATAAAAATGCTTTTCAATAACATTATGTTAATGAGAGGAAAAAGCATAAAGAACTTTATAAATATTTAATAAGCTAGTGTGCTGTAGGTATATTATTCATCATCCCAAAGATATCTACACTCTAACCCCATTAACTTATATAGTACAGTAGTATTTTACATAGTAAGAGGCATTTCACAGTGTTGTAAAATTTAAATATTTAGAGACTGGAAATATTTAGAGACTGAGTATTCAGGTAGGCCTAGTGCACTCAAAAATGGCTTTTAAAAGAAGAGAATATTTCTAGACTCTAGTCAGGAATTACATGACAAAAATTGGAGAGCTGAGAGACTCCATCTAGGAGAATTCAACCTCAAATTTGCTGGATTTGAAGATGGAGTAGAGAAGACAAAGAATGATGGGAATGACCCACAGACTATAGCCAACAAGAAAATATGTGGTCCCTGCCCCTAGAAGGAACTGAATTTTACCAAAAATGTAAAAGATTTAGAAAGTAAAACACCCACTAAAAACTTTGGAGAATTACATGTCCCTGCCAACACTTTGATCTTAGTCAAGTGAAGCTGGTGGTGGACTTTCTGCCAACAGAGTGATAGCTTAAAAACATGCATTGTTTTACATCAGTAACTTCATGGTAAATTGTGATGGAAGAAATAGACATCCAATACATGTTGCAAAACACTAAATGAAGCAAGATATAGGGTTGGAATGCTCTGAGTTGAGGTAGAATACAACTTGAACTTGGTTTCTAAAGGCATTTCCTATGAAAAATTGACCTCTAATAAATTTTCTTATAAGATAGTAAGTTTTATGAGGCCTTGGGTGGGGGGATCATTTCTGTTACAGACATTCACAAACTGAAAAATTTTATCATTGCAAAGCTCTTGTTTGTCCAATAAGAAATTGGGTAGTATAGGTGTATCAACCTAGAAGATCACAAAGGAAAAGTCAGACTTTGTCAGGACAAATCATGATGATTCAGACTCTTAAAACAAAGTATATAATGTTTTGGCTAAAAATGGGAGATAATAGAAAAATAAAAATAGAAAAATATTTCCTTGATTTAATATACACATATTACATGGAGTAATGAAAATATTTTAAATGAAGAAATTTGAATCAAAGTAAAAAATTTTAAATCCACATGAAGAAGGATTGTGACTTGTGTCAACTTTGTAGGCTTTAAATGAGAGTAATTGTCAATCTGTATTGTAAAGATAGAAACTAGAATGAGGATAACGTTATGATTGAAAATTATTATTTCTAACTGAAAAATGGTTCCATCTTTTTTTGATTTTAGTAATGCATTTAAGTAAATTAAAAAAAATGTAAGTGATTTGGATGAAAAGCACTGTAATAATATTTGGGTTAAAATAATGAATAAATGTAAATACAACACACAATTAAGAATTAGGTGTAGTTAGAGTGTGGTATTTTAGATATATGATGTACATTTTTCAATTATCTGTGAAGGGTTGGGGAGAGTGAGGAAAGTGACTTAGTGATAGAGTGCTTATCTACATGCATGAAGCTCTGAATTTGATTTCTCAGTATGACATAAACAGAAAAAGCCTGAAGTGGCACTCTGGCTAAAGTGGTACAGTGCTATCTTTGAGGAAAAAAAATCACAATCATCTGTGTAAAGCCTAGAATGAATTTAAGTATTTGGAAAATGCAGATAGACATAAATTGTCTTTCATTAAAATACATGTATTGTATATATCTTGCATAGTTCAAGGAAATGCTTTCTTCTCATACATATCTCTTTACTTCTGTCTCTATCTCTGTATCTATCTCTCTGTCTCTGTCTGTTTATATCTGTTTCTCTCTGTCTTTTTGTCTCTGTCTGTCTGTCTGTCTGTCTCTCTTTCATTTCCTGGCTCCATACTTGAATTCAATGTCTCTGTATCTCAGCTTTGTTACTTATAGTTCTTTGCTCTGTCATTTGAGCCATTGCCCAGTTAAGGATTTTGCTCTTTGTTTTGTAGATGTGCACAAGAAACCATGTATGATGGAACTATGGACATAGTAGCAATCACATCAAGATAAGCAACATATTGTCAGTTAAAAATTCTGATAACGGACTGGGAAAGTGGCTCAGTGGTAGAGCGCTTGCCTTGCATTCATAAGGCCCTGGGTTCGATTCCTCAGCACTACATAAGCAAAAAGAAAAAACCTGGAAGTGGCACTGTGGCTCAAGTAGTAGAGTGCTAGCCTTGAGCTGAAGAGCTGAGGGACAATGCCTAGGCTCAGAGTTCAGGCCCCGCAACTGGATCCTCTCCCCCCAAAAATTCTGATAACTGAATATTTCTTTGCCTTTTTCTGATATATTCTGGATCCATTTTTACATATTTGTCTAGTGTCCATATATGTGTTTTCTTATGGGAGAAAAAGTGTAAGTCCATAACCAACCATTTCTCTTCTCTGCCCCATGCAATCTAGCATTGTGTTCTGCCCTATTACCCATGGCAACAATCCCTAGAAACACAAACAACTCTGGGTCACAGAACCGAAAAGTTAATTCACGTTATCAAAGCCAAACAGTAGAAAAAGTTGACACTCCCACCAACATTGTAGTAGTGTTCCCTTTTAGACACATCCTCTCCAGCATCTGTTGTTATTAGATTTCTTGATAACGGCAATTAAACTGCAGTGAGGTGGGATCTTAATGTTGTTTTGATTTGCAATAGTTTTATGGCCAGATATATTGAGCATTTCTCCATGTGTCTATTGACTATTCTTATTTCTCCTTATTAATGGGATGCTTGCTTATTTTAGGATTTTGTTTTTGAGGGATTTTTTTGAGTTCTAATATATTTTAGATATGAGACCTTTGTCTCTTTTACGGCTACTAAGTCTTCTCCCAATCGGTGGGCTTTCTATTGATCTTGTTAGCTATGTCCTTTGCTGCAGTTTCATACAATCCCATTTTTCCAACCTTTCTTTGATTTGTGGTGTTTCTGAGTCTAAATTAGAGCTGCCCTATTCCAGCAATCCAGGCATTTACCTGTGTGACCACAAACAAGGCCTTATTTACCACAGCTGTTTTGGAACCAACCTAGATGCCCTTCAGTAGATGAATGGATCAAGAAATACATATTTATCAGCTTGAGTAATTTGGGAGTGGAGTCTATGGGATTCTTTAAATACAAGATCATGTCATCTGCAAAGAGGGAGAGTTTTATTTCTTCTTTCCCTATTTGGATCCCCTTTATGTTTGCATCTTGTCTTATTGCTGTAGCTAGGTATTCTAATACTAGATTGAAGAGAAGTGGAGATAGTGGACATCCTTGTCTTGTTCCTGAGTTAAGAGGAAATGGCTTTACTTTTTCACCATTAAGTATAATGCTGGCTGTAGGTTTGTCATATACAGCCTTTATTGTATTGAGGAATGATCCATGGACTCCTAATTTTTCCAAAACCTTCATCATAAAGGGGTGTTGGATCTTGTCAAATGCTTTTTCTGCATCTATTGAGATAACCATGTGGTTTTTATCCTTGCTCCTGTTGATGTGATGAATAATATTAATTGATTTTGCATTTGTTTCTAATGCATTTATATGATTATTTCTTTGTTGCTTTTTATGTCCCTCCTCTATAGTATAACCCCCGCTTTCACTGTATTTGATGTTAGTATAATTTGTGGAGGGTAAGGGGAAAAACAAGTCGTTTAAATAAGGATACAGGTGGACCCATTGCAACAATGAGAAGTACAAGTTGTCCTGTCGAAAACTTACTTTACAACTTTGGTGGGGGAGTGGAGAGGATTGGGGGGGGAGGCTTGGAAGGGATGGGAAGGGGAAACAAAGGAGGAGGCTACAATGCTTGATAAGAAATGTACTCATTATCTTGCCCATGTTATTGTAACCCCTCTGTACAGTTTTTTCACAATAAAAAAAGAAATATATATTTATAGATGAATTCATATATATACAATTCCATCAGAAAGAATGACACTGCCCCATTTGTTAGAAAATGGAAAGACTTGGAGAAATCATATTAAGTGAAGTAAGCCAGGTCCAAAGAAATATAGGTCCCATGGTTTCCCCCATTTGTAATAATTAGTATGTATCTATTAGAGCCCTGCAAAAGAGCAGAATAGCTCAGTAGCTATGTGTCAATGACCATACAAGATGATGCTAAGCAAAATGAACTCCAAGACATGGACACAGAGGTTTTTCTTTGTTGTTGTTTTTTATGTACTATGTAGGTTTTTTTGTTTCTTTTGTATAATTTTTCCCCTATGATTCCCTGCTGTCAATGTATTTGATTTTGTTACCCTGAATATTGTATGTGTTTATCTGAATTAGCGAAAGGAAGGGAAACAACAGAATGGTGAGACAAAAGGACTAAGGGTGAACCAATGCCACAGCGATACTCACAAGACAATATGTTGGAAATGATCTGTATAACTGGGTGGAATAGGGAGAAGGAAAATGGGAGAAAATGAGGGAAGAGTATAATGTTTGATAAGAAATGTACTCATTACTTATGTAACTGTAACCTTGAGAAAAAAAAGGCAAAACTGATCCTACTAAGCCTAGCTTACCCCAGTAGTGGCTGAGCTTAACTTGTACACATCTTGATGCCCTTGCAATGTCTAGAAGCAATTGGATCTGCAGTCCTGAGTGACACGTTTCAGATTGTAGACTCAAAATAACACAAAGTTGTAATTTGCATGTATCTTAGAATTATCATGTCTCATCCTATTACATGAGGTACCTGTAAATTTTGTAACATTTACAAATTTGGGAAATTTTACTATTGGGAGAAAGAACTGATGTTTCAGGAAGATTTGTTCATGATTTTCTTTCCTAAGCCAAAAATAGATGTATATATTAAAAAGTCTTCAGAGGTATTTAAAGTTACTTGTTAAAAGCAGACCCACATGTCATGGGTCACTTTGAACATATTTTTTTTTCTTTTTATGTGATTTGGAATAGAAGTTAGTATACATAAATATAAATAAGAATCAATCAACAATGGCAGAAATTTTTGATTCAGATAAAATGGAGAACTTCACAGGGCCTATGAATTTATATATTTATCTGTAAGGTTGATGGAAAAGACTATGAAATCAAGGAATCTTTTCAATAAAATTATGAACTTCTCGAATAGAAATAAAATAAATCCTGAGCAAAACCAACTGTATGCCACAATTTCAATGCACATAGACTCCAAACAGAATATATCTGAGCAAAGCACAGTGAAAACATCAAAACACTAATGTGTTTCTCCATGGATCAAGGAGTTTCCTCTAGAGTGTGAAAACTTGGCTTCTTTACATTACAATGAAAAATATCACGCTGCAAGAGTTGCTGAGCTCCGCATTTCTCCATGGAAATTAACCAATTTAGACAAACAAAAAGCAGTGAAATGTGATTCCTTTACAATTAAGACTAGCTCAGAGTATTCAGAACCAGTATACCATTTTTTTTTTGACTTCTCTTGTCCCAAGAGTATTCAGTAACAATATAAAGGGTCGGGCTCATTCAATTATTGGGTATCCTACTGGGAGCCTGATGCCTTTTCTGAGTGGCCTGACAGCAACGAGAAATGTGTGGAAGTTTGATATTATGCATATGTTTGTAGACTAACCAATTTAAAAACACTTGAGTGAAAAAAATGTCCCTGATCTTTATTCATTATAAATTTTTCTTTAGTTACTAAAGTAGGTTTAAATTGCCAACCTCACATTTTGATTATGTAAACTGTTCATGTCTTTATTATTTTCTATTCATGTGGAGCTGATAAATGTGCTTCTACCTCCTTCTAACTAGAATCATTATTTTCTTACTGTGTGCATGATGTAGTATAAAAATTAATAAAAATTCTTCATGATAAATACAGCTAATAGAGGTTTGCAATAATAATAGAGGTTTGTTGCGTGAGTACTGTGTGTAAATCCTTGAAAATTGTTTTTGCTTTATTTTTGAACATCATAAATATGTTGCAATAAGAATCAAATATAAAATACATCAGACATTTTAAGATTTGAAGATATTTATTTTAGTACTTACTAAAATAATGTTAGAATGTATTTTCCCCCATATGCAGACATAAAAATACCAAGCTAGTGTACTGGCACTCAAGCCACAGTACCACTTCCAGCTTTTTCGGCTTATGTGGTGCTGAGGAATCAAACTCAGGGCCTCATGGATGCAAGGCACTGAACCCCTAATACTTCATTCTTTAAAAGCAAATATCTCAAGTATTTTGTCATAGTCTCAGAGACCTGACTAATACAGATACACTGAATTAACTTCTCAAATTCCCCCTAGAGAAGCATTTGCCCTTCTAGGGTTAGGCTATTACCATGCTGCTCTTCAGCTTACTTTGAAAAATACCACTTCATTGTTCACCTAATCAAACAGCAGTCCATCCTTCCCAAAGCTGATTAAAAGCAAAATCAAACAGAAATGACAGAGTTGCTGGAAAATGAGATTTGTCTTTCTTTGAAGTTTATTTGTTGATAGGAACATATTCAGAACACAGTGATGTTATGCTAATTTCTTTATTAAAAAGTCTTAAAGTTATTCATTTTTTAATAAAAATAGTATAGTTGAGTTAAATATGTTTATTTGATTGTAGATTTCAATAATATTACTATATAGATTTTTGCTCTTTATCTACCATGTTTACCAAATTACATATGTACGTGTTTGCTCTATATTCTAGGTGTTCATAGGAATTTAAGTTTTAGTTTTATAATAAAATTCTGAACTTAGATATTTATTTGTAAAAATATGTTAATCATTATGTAACAATGTTGTTATTTTAATTTGCTTTTGTTTTACTAGAAAATAGAGTTGTAATTTAATAATGAATTCAAATATAAAATGCTTTCATAACTGAATATCTCTTATAGGCCAAGTTTAGACCTAATATGTTGTCCTAATATGTTGATCTAATATGTTGATAATAGTTCTAAATTATTTTTAAAATAAATCAATTTGCTTTCAGTAATATAACAATGTAAATTCTGTTTCTGTTGTAGTCAAGTTATATAATGAAGCACCACAATTAGCAGAATTGATCAGTAAAGACTACTTTTAAATATAAGATCTAATTCTAGTTGGTGATGAAAATACAGTATTTTTACAATTAGAATTGAACAAAAGTACACTTCAAAAACACAGATATTAGTATAAGTACAAATTATTTATATATATGTACACTTTTTTGAATAAACCTTAATTACACATTTTACTGGAAAATGCATTAAAACACTTATATTTAAAATATTAAATAAAACATATAAATATACTATAAATATGTTATTTTCAATAATGAATTTAAACTGATTTTTAAGAATTTAAATGTCAGCATTATTATGTTTTCCTTTATTATTTTAGTGTAAAACGAGTTGCTTGCTCTTATATACATCAAGAAGGTTATATGTATAAACTTGCTTGATTGTTACAATAAATTTAGCCTCCTTTGCATGTAAGAATATATGGCCCTAGTAGTTACTGGTAGCAGAATTTGAATGGAATCAACTGATGCTAAAGGTAATCTGCTAACAGTCTGCTGAAAAGAATACTCGTTAGATGTAATCTGACTTTGATGTACTTTAAATGAGGGACAAATATCGAAATAGATATGAAATAAATAAAAAAATTCTTCCTATACATTTCTTTCTTTTTTTTTTTTCTGTCGGTCATGGGGCTTGAACTCTGGGCTTGGGCGTTGTCGTTGCTCTCTTCAGCTCAAGGCCAGCACTCTACCGCTTGATCCACAGCGCTACTTCCGGTTTTCTGGTGTTTTTTATTGGACATAAGAGTCTCACGGACTTTCTTGCCTGGGCTGGCTTTGAACCACGATACTCAGATCTCAGCCCCTGAGTAGCTAGAATTACAGGCGTGAGCCACCGGGCCTCCGCCTTCCTATTCATTTCTTAGATGAAACATTTATTTATATAATTAAAATATAATTTGATAAAATTCTTACTTTGGTAAATCTATATAAATGAGCAGATAGATCTTTTGTTGAATTATCTATTATTATTACACATATTTCTTGTGCAGTTTTTGTTATGTTATTTTCCTGACATATTAATATTAATTACTATTTAATTTTAATGTTTCTAAGACTCTATTACAAGATATCAGAGAGCAAAATAGTAAAAATCTGACCGAAATAAAATATATATTCAGAAAAAGATAATTTGAAGTACTACACATGTAATATAAATATCTGAAGTTAGCATACATATGGACTATTATTTTATATGTAAATATGGAAAATGGCTGAAAACTGTTTATGTAGTAGGTAATGAACCTTTTGTGCAGGGAAATAGACATCGTACCGTGGAATATTCTCTGAGATACAGTTTATAAGGATCAAGATCTCTAAAATGTTGCTTACCATTAAAATTGACTAGTCCATATGCTTATGTTGAGACTGTTGTTGTTCTAGTGCTGGTAGAGTTGACTAGAAAATGTGTTAAGGTTCCGCTTCCTTCTTTTTCTATTTTAATATATATTTTGTTGTAAAGATGTTGTACATTGGGGTTACAGTTACATGAGTAAGGTAATGAATACATTTTCTATCAAGCACTGTTAACCTCTCCTTTGTTTTCCCCTACCATCCCTTCCCTCCTTACCTCACCAACTGCTTCCTTCAATCCCTGACACTCCCTCTCCCCTGCCAAAGTTGTAAAGTTGGTTTTTAACATAGTGTTTTGTACATCTCATTGTTACAATGGGTCAACCTGTATCCTTATTTCAGCATTTTGTTATTTCCCTCCCTCTCCCCAAATTAGAAAAATAATGTATATACAAGATGCAGGGTACCGGAATCCGGTTCCTTCTTATATCACTCAGATTTATGATTATTTGTCATACTTGCTCTTAGTAATTTATCAGTTTTCACTTTTCCTTAACCAGCTTCAAAATGTTTCATGCTGTACTCTTTTAGATAATAACTTCAGCAAGGTTGAGACATAAAGAAATATCAGATTTTACATTTTCTTCCAATACGTGAGGGAAATTATTCCTTCTGAACATGCTTTTGATATTGTCTATAATTCCTGATTTATACGGTAAGGACTCATAACGGCCACTTTTCCTCCCCTGGATGGTGTTCCTATAAAGCATAGTTGTATTCCTTACACTCGTAACTTATGCCTTCAAATGAAAGCGTTATCATGCCAAGGAATAAATGGGAATGAGAGAAAGCCGGCAAGTCAGGTGCTGTAGATTTTCTTTCCAGGGGAAGGTTTGTTTCCAGGAAGAGATGACAGGTCTATTCAACTGTAAGCTTTGGGCCGAGCTTTATGGTGATTTAGTTCTCAGGCAGTGAACTGTAGAAGAAAAGGCCAGGCAAGACCCATAAATCTTGATTCAAAATGACAAATGGCAGAACACTTAGGTAATGCAGGTTTCGGGATATGTAAAATGAGCTTAAAGTTGTAGTCCCCATAAAAAAGAAAACTTAAGGTCAGATGTTCTTTACAGTCAGTGTGGTCTTCATGCTTCAACACTACTTGACCTGAACCCAGAGCCTTAGCTCAAACTTGGAAGGCTGCTCATAGCCATCAGACCTTGCTCTCTTCTCAGAAGAGCCAGTGAGATAATGGCAGATGTCCATGGGAATTATCTACCTCTCGTACCTTAATTACTGTGATGAGAAAAACGATGTGTCTTTGAAGAATTTTGCCAAGTATTTCCACCCACAATCTCACAAAGAGAAGGAACATGGCTGGGATATAGATGAAACCATAGAACCAGGAAGGGTGCTGAATATTCCTGCAAGAAATCCTGCTACAAAGACTGGTAATTGTGGCTTATTGCCATGTAGTACATGTTCATTTGGGGGGAAAAAATTACATGAATCAGTCAGGGGATATTGCACAAAATGTCCACTGATAAAAATGAGCCCTCCTCACACCCCCCCCCACACACGTACTTTATTTTTTCTTTGATGTTTCTCCTCTGCCAAAAAGCTCTGTGGTCACCTGGATGTTTAGATATGTAATTGTTTCCCTGTATTCTAACAGGTGATTTACTAAGGATTAGGCTCTTCCTGGAATTTTGATTGATGTTCAGTTCAGACAAGTAGTTGTCCCTGTGGAATGAGAAGTCAATATGTAAAAGAAGTTCTGGTGTTTGTCCAACTTGAAAGTATTTTGTATAAATCCTATTTGATGGCTATGTTTTCCCACGCCATATGCTGTTCTTGGGTTTCTACGGATAAATGTGTTTTGAAGTTTGTGTAGGAGTTCTGTATTGTACATCTATTATATAGACATATCTTGTACTGTTTATAATGGAAACATTTCATATGAACTCAAAGTATAGCACAGAGTTATGGAAACCTGAATGGAGACAGCTATGAGCAATTTACTTTCCACAAGGGTAAAAGATGATCAAAGGCAAGCAAGCATCGAAACCTCAGAAGTCAACAATTTACAAAGGGACATGAAACACTTAAATAATTGGCAGCAAATACAATAAGAAGGTATCTTAAAATAATGCATTCACAGAGAACAGGCTTTCTAGAACTGTGGGCAAATATTATTTAATGCTGTGTACATGTGAAAATCATCTAATATAAGTTAAGAACAGTGTTCCTATTATGTTTAATATTATACTTAATAAATATTTCATAATAATAAATAAATATTTATAAATAAATATTTAATAAATATTTTTCCAGAAAATGAAAATGAATAAAATAATAGCTTACAAATCACTATTTACAAATAGCAAGTACAATTAATAAAATTTATAAAGCTTCTTTAAAATTTTTTTTAACATACTAGTTCACATATATTTGCAACTGTATTAAACAATTAAAATGCATGTATATTTTACAGAAACCATATCTGGTATCTATCTTCAAAGACTTATTAAAGATTGATAATACAATTGGATTTATTTTAGTTGCAGGACTGAATGATAACTGATGGTGTATGTACTTTTTGTGTGCACTTCTTTACAAAATTTAGCACTGAAAATTTGTACTGTTTTCACTGTTATTGTAGAACTTTTATAGGTAAATTTCTTATGTTACTCAAGAGATACTGGATTGCCATTGTTTATTTTTTACAAGATATTCTTTTTAATTATATGAAATTACTTCTGAAATTGTACAGCCAATATTTGCTGGCTAGAAGCTCAAGAGTCACCAATGTGACTCATGGTGGTCCATTTAACTATAGCTTTACTAATTTGTCTCTCTACATTTAATTTCAGTGATTTTTCTGTCCCTTTTGGTTTGTTTTATTTAAAACCACTATGACTTAATATTTATAGCATTTAATTTATTTGTTCAGTAATCAAAGAATCAAAATTATTTCATACAAAATGCCTTTGTCATTCTTTCTGGTGACATTATTTCCTCTTGCCTTTTGATCCATAGAGTTAGCAAAACTCAAAAGTACACATAAACTGTTTTGTTAAGTGGCCAAATAATTCAATGCATAAGTAAAAATAAAATAATACTGGTAATAATAATAATAATGACAATTCAATAAGCTAAGTAAGGAAAAGACTGGGTGGGTAGGGATGGGTAAGAATGTTGAAAGGGTGACACTGAACAAGATGCACTGTGTTCATAAACTGCATTGGTGAATGGTGACTCCTTTGTACAACTACAGAAAATGGAAAAATATTAAAAACTATAAATTAAAATACATTTTTGTTGATAAAAAGAACTAACTTGGGAGGGGGAAAACAGAGAGAGAATGAAGGAGGGATCACACTGTTCAAAAGAAAATATACTCATTAACTCACTTATGTAACTGTAACCCTTCTGTACATCACCTTTACAATATTTTTTTAAAAGCAACTAAAGTTCAAACACTGAAGTAACTGCAGTACTTTTCAACCCTTCACTTATTCTCTTTAAAAAGTCTTTACCCCATGAATATATATTCAGGTCTACTGATTTATGTATTTATAGAAAGTATTTAATGATACTTTCACAGGACATTTATTGATTGCTTTAAATTATTACACAGTAATTTATTTTTCTTATATAAAAATTCCATAGAGGATGAATAGATTAAATGTGTTTATAATTTCATTAAGCCATAAATTACTATGCTGGGTTTAGAGCTGCAGAAAAAGTAACCCTAATGTTTTACATAAATGAAAATTGGTTTACAAAACAGTGTGTCTGTGAGTATAGAGTTTATGCAGGCTGGACTAACTGCAAAGAACTGAAGTGACAGAGATGGAGCGAGATTTAGCTCATCAACAATTGGAAGTCAAAAAAGAGAGAGACCAAAAAAAGTGTGGCTGTTAGAGGTTGGAAAAATTACAAGGAAGAAACATCAGCAGGAAGAAAGATAGAAATGGTTGGAATTGAAATCATTATCAGGAATATCTCTCTCTCTCTATATATATATATATATAGTTAGTTGTGGGGCTTGAACTCAAGGCCTTGGCCTGATCTCTTTTTGTTGAATGCTAGTACTCTACCATTGTGAGCCACAGTTCAACTTCCATTTTCTGGTGGTTAATTGGAAAGAGTTTCACCCACTTTCCTGCCCAGGCTGGCTTGAACAGGGAACGTCAGATCTCAATAGCTGATAGCTAAGATTAGAGGCATGACCCACTGGCTCCAAGCCAGAATGCTTTCTGAAAAAAGAACATTACTTTCTTTTTGTTGTTAAAAGCAACAACTACTTAAAGATATTAAAAGTAATAATAACTGAAAACAACAATTTTAACTGATAGACAAACCCTTCTAAGTTTTATATATTATTTTGTCTTGCTATGTTTGAATCAGGGATTCATTTAGTTAAGATTTCAATATACCTTGTTCAATATACCCTGTTCCTCACACAATTTAGTGAAACTCTCATAGTATTTTTTGTATAATTTCATTGAGATCTGTAGCATTTTATTATAAAACTGAACTTGAAGTTGGATGCTGGTGGTTGTCCCCTGTAATCCTGTCTACTCAGGAAGCAGAGATTTGAAGATCGCTATGATTTGAAGCTAGACCAGGCAGAAAAGTTCATAAAACAATCTTTATTTAAGTAACAGAAGGCATGAAGTAGAGCTTCAAGTCAAACTGTAGAACACCACCCTTGAACACAAAAGCTCAGGGACAGCATCCAGCACTATGTTCCATCCCCAGGACTAACAGAAAAAATAAATAAATTCAAAGCCAAGTAAATAAATAAACATATAAATATAAAAACTTAAACTTCAAAAGGCTTTGCATAAATAGGCCTGAAAGAAGCTCAGAACTCTGACAAAATTTGCCAAAAAAATATACTTTCTTAGTTGAAGTATATAACTTCTCTTTACCAGAATTATATCCCCTACTAAATTGTCAGTGCTAGTCCATTTCTTTTTTTTTTTTTCATTTCTTATGTTTTCTTTATCTTTAAAAGTACACATCTTAATTTGTTAAAGATAAGTCCATTAAATGAATAGAAAAATAAAATTTTCATTATTATCACTGAATAAATTACTTCAAATGTAAGTGGCTTATATAGTATTAGAAAATGCTGCATATCATTTTAGGCATAAATGTGTTTATTTCATCTATGTTAGATCTCAAATATTTTTCTCTCTTTAAAAATATATTTAAATTCTTCTGCCAATTTTTAATTCCTACCACAAAAAGGTAGTTTATATGAGTCCCGATTACATCAGTATATTTTTTATTGTTAGATATTTGGAAGTTTTTCTCTTGTTTTGTTTGTCTTAATACTTTAGCATTAAACACTGTGTTACAGTACATCAGCCACACAGGGGAGCTCTAAGGCAAGAAAAGAATAAATCACCTGCTAAACGGGAGACTTAAAAAATATACTAACTTTTACACTAAAATACAAGTAAGAGACTTAGCTATTTTTAAGTTATTCCAAGTACATTCTTTATTTACTTCTCAGGAGTATGTTTGCTTGAAGATTATATAAAAATAATTTACAGCAAAGAGCAATTTCTTTCCTTTTTATCACCAATGAACTAATGTCACATTATATATTAGCATGGAATTTCACTTCAAAGCAATTGTATGTACTGAAACGACTGTGAACTCAAGTGACTGCCTTCCTAGACTGTAGTCATGATGAAAGGAAATGCTCATAAACTTTCAAAGATGAAAGTAACAGCAAATCTTTTATAATGCATATTTAATTGCCCTGATATAAATTACCATTTTTCAACTCTATCCCATATGGAGTTAATATTCTACCCATTTTAGTTTGTGAGGTAATTTTAGCTGAACTAGAAGACTTATTTTTGTTTCTTTTATAAAATATAAAGTGAGGGGAAATGTTATATACATCTATTGCAAATCATTTAATAATGTGGAATTGCTTAAATCCTATTATTTTTGCTCATTTAGTTCATAAATAATTCTAAATTATTCAACCTAAATGTGTGCTACTGGGAAATATTTTCAGAATAGGTGATGAAATAGTAGAGGTTCTCTTTCTTTGTAATCAGAACAACTAAGTAAAGATACTAGTGGTAAGCATGTTTACAATTACCCTAAATACGTGCAGCAAATGAAATATTTGCTCTAGCAAATGTACTAATTTTGGGTAACAACTGTGAGTGTTTATGGATTGAGCCGCAATTGGGGTGGAGAATGGCAAGATTAAAGTCTCCATTACAGGTGACAACACGGCTTTGTATCATGAAAGCTTGCTATGATTCTCACTGCCCTGTTCTCCCAATCAAGGGTTACAGGGAAAGAGAAAAAGAGAAAAAAGTTATCGTTTCTCAAACCCCTCAGTTCAAGGTTTCAGAAAGTGACTCCACATGAGTTTAGACCAGGCCCTGACTTCTCTTCTACCCAGCTCCCATTTGGAAGATGCAGGTTCTGCCTCAACTCTGACAGCCAGAAGTACTGCGCCCCTATCTAAATAGTGCACTTAATAATGGTATACAGTTAATGTCAAAGGAGACAGACTTACGAGACCAGATAGGCAGTAATCCCTAAGCAGAAGAGAGACCAGTTCTTACAGTTTGCACCATGTATTACCTAACTTCCATTCTCAATAATAGCAAATATATTACATTCAACAAGGAGGATAATGACCATGCTTAGAAAAAGAAGTGCACTATACCATGTAATTTCACAAGTAATTTTGTGAAAAGTCTATGTTCACCCTTGTAAGACTTAAAAGAGAAAGATTTGGAAGCGCTTATTATTTTCATAGACATAATTAAAAAGATTCCTAAGAACTAATGCCTATGATGAGTGGCATTCTCACAAAATATTACATTTTAACTCGGAAGAAACATTTTTAAATGGAGAATCCTTGAATTAATAGTAATATGATGCAGATTTCATTGATCAAACTTGGTGTTAGCAATGACACGTTATAAGTAACAAAGAAAAAAATCATGAAGAAAAGCAGTATCTCAGAGAAATGAGTCTATATTCACTCACGCTATGTTCATTTGAGTGGAGTGACTGCCTGAAGAAGAAAACAGTACAAAAATAATAGTGAATTGTTGAAAGCATTCTGAACAGTATTGATGTATTAAAAATTCCTCCAATGTTTTAATTAACTACAACTCAGATAAATTTAAACGGATTTATATTCCAATCTCATTAAGGATGAAAAATTAGCTATTTGGGAGACAAGGATATCAGGATCAAGGCCAACCTGGACAAAAAAGAAGCTTGACAGATTCTATTTCAAGCCAAGTTTGAGTGTAACGGATATTGTGAGAACAATTATTTTTTTTTTCAAACAGAGGTTCAAAGAAACATACAGGATTTTTAACACACATATAACTAATACTCAGAAATAATACTAAGAATCTTCAGGCTTAAAAATTTCAGTAAATATATGTTGAAGCATCTGTATGTAGTTTACAATATATTAACTGACCATTAGACATAGAATTGCTATCAAGCACAGTCTATTAATAAGGTGGCAGCTACAATTGTATGATAAGTTAAGATCTTCCATACAGTGTTTCCACTTTAATAGTTTACAGTATTTTATATCCATCTATATAATGATGTAGCTAACTATGAAGACCTGGAAAGTTAGGATTGAAGAAAAATGTATATCATTTGCATTTACTTTTGTGTAGCCCAATATCATGCATTGAGGCAAAATGAATCAATATTACATGGCAATTCAGAAAACAAGCCCCAAAATTTATATTTCTAAACAGAAGCAGCTAATTAACCTCCTAAGAAGTAACTTAGTGATATTTTAGAAAACTCTATTACTAAAGCTGTGAAATTACACTCAAGAAATATAATTAATAAAATCACTGCATTTTTCAGGACTATTTCATATTTGTAGTTGTTAAACATAAACTACTTCATCTTGTTGTGAGAAAACTTTTTCCCCTCTCAAAACTGAAGCAAGTACCTGTGGTGAGGAGAAAGATAATTCTGTGCCAGAATTCTTCATGGAATGCCATCAGATTTGATGAAGATGAGTTTTCTGTAGATGCTACTAAACACTTTCCTCCTCATGAAGAAACTGAGTACTGATTTGCTATGGTACTTAACGTATCAAGAAAACCTTTTATCTCCACATTTTATGACTTAGAGACTCTATCACTCTCACATAATGACAGAAAATCATTGAAACAAAAATGCTTACTATCCTGAAATGGCAATAAAAAACACATTTACCCTGAACCAACACATCCATTGTCTTATAACTTTAGGATTGTAAAAGAAAGATAAATTGATACTTCCACCAACTTACTGGTTCACATTTTCCATTGTGGTAATGTCAGTCACATCAGAACTAGACAATAATGGATGTTGTCTTTAGTATCCATTATTTCTCTGTGGAATTTCAAATACATTTCTTTTTCAAGGCCAACTGAAAAAAATATGGAAATGTCATACACCACCATAGAGTTCCATGACTAGTACCAAGAAGAATAGATTGATGTTGGTTTAAGGTATGGTGACCAAACTTTGGCTGTAACATTAACTACAGCTTTGCAATTTAGAATTTGAATTGTAACAACTTTGGAGAAGAGTATGATTGCTGCTTTGGCTATATAGTAGTCATGATTTCTACTCAACATAGAAATGGTTAACCATAAAGAGTAAAAAAAAATATCTGGAGTGGTAACTCATATGTATAATTCCAGATGCTTGAAAAGTAGAGATAGTAATATTGCAGTTTGAAGTCAGGTTAGTTAAAAAAAATAAGAAGATATTACTTCGTAGAACAAACTAGATTTGCTAAGGCATGCCTATATTTCCAGTTATGTAGAAAAGTAGAGTTAGGAGGAATATGACTACAGGCAAAAAGAATGAGTCTTTGTCACTGAAAACTAAAGTAGAAAGTGATGGGGCCTTTACTCAAATGGCAGTGCACTTACCTACCATGGGTATGGCCCAGAGTTCAAATTTCAGTCATGACAAAAGAAAGCAGAAAGAAATGAAAGTAGGAAGAAATTGTGCAGTTTGCAGGAAAATGGATGGAATTAGGGCTAATCAAGAAATAACTAAAAGCTTGAAATCATCCACTTTACATTAATTCCACTCTAGCTCCTTCAAAACAGCAGTAGATAGCAAAGTGAAGAAATCTACAAATTTTGAAACTTTGAAACGTAAGATTTACTTGATGCAGAGCTAAAGTATTTTTTTTATTTTGGAAATTAAATTCATTCCTCCAAAATTTTTGATCATTTAAGTTTTAAGAAAACATTATTATACACTGAAAAGAAAAACAGAATAACTAAATAATAATCACATGAAAATTCAAGTACACAAGAATTTATAGAAAACCAAATACAAGAAAATGGCATGAAACTTCAGGTATAGATATAAGTGTGTGTTTATATGTATGACTGTAACTACCGTATTATAGACAATTTGAGAAAATGAATTCCAAGAGCATTTATGTACCTCTATACACAAGCATACATTTGTGGTGATTTGAAAACCATCTCTATATTCTTCATAATTTCAGAATATTTGTGACATCTATCACAAGCTATCTTATATCTGCCTAATAAACATTATGAGCAAGAGTGCACAAGATAAAATTAATTTAAGAAGACTGCTTTCTCAGAGATAAAAATTGAGTTATTAAGGAGATCCTTACATACTTGCTAAAATGCATCAGGTAGTCAATAACAGGTTTATACAAATATATTTAGGTTAATAATCAGGTTTAGATTAATCTTTGAATTGTAAAAATTATGAAATCAGACTTCAACATTTAATTTCATGCATTTCTTTTTGAAAGGATGAGATTAAATTCCGTGTGAGAGAGAAATTTTCTAAATAATTTTCTTTAGTTTTCAATTCTTTACTAAAAACTCTGCTGTATATGTTTATGTGAATTCTTAAGTGGATTTTCAAATAACTGATAATATTCTCTTTTGTTTGCTTGTTTCAAATTCCTATTTGGTGAAAGTGTATCCAACAACTTCACATCAGTCTACAGTTAAAGGCCTTTAAGAAGAAAGTAGTAATATAAATTCACTACTTAAAAAAAAAAAAGCCAGGTAGAGTTAATAAAGAAAAGTAAAAGAAGATAACTATCTCCAGACTTGAGAGCAAACATTACTCTGACCACTCATTGATACATAATACAGTTGCTAACACATTCATAAAAAGCAGCGTCTGAGAAAAGTGCTGCACTGGACAGTCACAAAATGTATTCTCAGTCCAGTGGACGGTGGCACATCCAGCTAGCTTTTAACAGACGTTCTGAGATTCCTATAAAATATTAAAATGCCCTTTATTTCCATCACAGTATCTCAACCAAAGAAGCAGCCTGATTTATTGCACCTTTTTTCAAATGACACCAAAGGTCCATTGAAGGAGTAATGAAAGCACAAGGAAGCCTGGGACAGCTTGGCTTCTTTGGCTCCAGTCCAGTGCCTACCACTTGGTGGCATTGCAATGCAAATGCCTGGAAGGCAGGCACTGGCTGCATGTGAATGAATAGAAAAGCAAAGCTAAAAAAAGAACACACACAAACACACAGAATCATCATATCCCAAACACATAATGGTAGATTCAACCTCATTTTGAGTATATAAACAATTAAACATAGATTACACCAGTAGTAGCAAAGAAAAGACCATATGCTGAACCTATCTGGAAGTTTTCTTAAGGGAATGATGGATGACTTGAAAAATCATCTAAAGAATGGGGTACTATGTATTTTCTCTCACTCAAATGGCATACATTGTACATATGAGTTAAATTATACATTGGAATAATACCTTTCAAATGGAAGTAAATGAAATTGGAAACCTTTCAATAAATGTAAAACATTAATTACTATATTTAGAATCAGTTTTGTACTGTGAATCTACAAAAGAAATAAAACCGGCTTTTAAGTAGAAAGAACTCTATCACAAGAGAAAAAAAAAGGAATTATTTATTTTATGTGTTTTTTAAATGAAAACATTTACATTCCCACAAATTTCAACTCTTTTTTTAAAATTTTATTTTATTATTTTTGTGAACATATTGTACAGAGGGGTTACAATTACATGGGCAGGATAATGCATACATTTCTTACCAAGCATTGCAGCCTCCTCCTTTGTTTACCCTTCACATCCCTTCCCTACCTCCCCCCTACCCCCCCCCACCCAATCCTCCCCCCTCCCCCCCACCAACGTTGTAAAGCTTGTTTTCGACATGACAACTTGTACTGTTTTTCCCCATCTCCTCCACAAGTTATACATCAAATATAGTGAAAGCAGGGGTTATACTGTGGGGGAGGGACATACAAAGAAACAAAGAGATAATCTTATAAATGCGTTCGAAACAAATGCATGAAATAAAAAAGTATTAAAATACATATCTAAGGGTTCATTTTCCTAACATCACATTATCTGACCTTTTCCACTTGACTCATACTAGATATTGCAAATAAGGGAAACCATGGGACCTATGTTTCTTTGGGCCTGGCTTACTTCACTTAATGTAATTTTTTCCAAGTTTTTCCATTTCCTAACAAATGGGGCAGTGTCATTCTTTCTGATGGAGGCATAGAATTCCATTGTGTATATATACCACATTTTCTTGATCCATTCATCTACTGAGGGGCATCTGGGTTGGTTCCATATCTTAGCTATGGTAAATAATGCTGCAATAAACATAGTTGTGCTGGTAGCTTTAGTGTGGTCTTGTTTGTAAACATTTGGGTAAATGCCCAAAAATGGGATTACTGGGTCATAGGGGAGCTCTATGTGGAGTCTTTTCAGGAGCCTCCATACTGCTTTCCAAAAAATTTCAACTCTTGACGAAACGCTCAATGTACTATACCAAAACAGAATTTTGAAGTAAGTATGCATTCAAAAATTTACCATAGAAGGAAGATGGGCTATGAAAATGGTCCTGGAAAATCAGTTGTGAATGTCCCTTCATTCTTGAGTATACATTACACTTTATTCTCTGTTATTTTTGAAAAGATCGGTCACATTCATCCCAAGGGACCACACGGAGGCAGGCAGGCAGAGGAGAAAGATTATTACAAGCTTTCTTAGAGGAGCCATTATTTGCCCCAGAGAGAGAGGGCACGGCAGCCTCTGCTATCTAGGTAGCATCAGGGTCTGGGGGGTAGGAAGTGAGGCAGATGGGAGTTCAGTTGGGCCTGGGAGGAGAGAGGGAGGGGCCAGTTGGGCGAGAACTCCAGGGCAGGAAGAAGCTCAGGTTTGGGTGGAACTGAGGACCAAAGGTGGGCATAATGCTTACAGTTTCATCCAGACCTACAAATATTAGCGCATTTTCCCAGAATTTTTAATCTTTATTTACTAGAACTGTGAATTTGTGTCCATGCATTTAGGAATACAATCACTATCAACTTCGGTTGATAGTTGAAGAGTTGGGAGGCAATTTTCTTCAAATGAATGAAAAGGTACTATATATGATATACAATATATATGTAAAACATACTATATGCACATAAATACATTTACAACAGTTAAATAAATGGCTGACACACACACACACACACACACACACACACACACAACACACATATCTCTTTTTTCTGCCCTATATATGTGGAAGACCTTGTCCTCACAAGAAGATAACTCCTGTTGGGAAAGCAACCAGAGCTTTTTGCTTTATTTTATTTTTCCCATTTGGAGCTCTAACACAGCTGAGCAAAACACATCCTGTTCAATTTTGTAATGAAAGGAGATGCTGGTTTTTTTGTTGTTTTTTTTTTTTAACATGAGCATATTTTGAAGTTCCTACAGTGATCAAAGATGAAATAAAACGTTATAATCAGTTTGGAAGAACAGTAATTCTAGAATTATGTGTGAATGACTTGTAAAATTTTAATCAGCTCCTCAGTCAGAAGGAAAAAGGCAAATTACTAGTCACAAAATGCGTTCTCCATTGATCATTAAAATGTCATGTAGTAAGTTAGCTAAAACGAATGGAAAGTAATAGATTAAAAAATATTGGCTATCTGTAGAAGTATCTGCTGATTACACACTATTGTTAAAACAAGAACAAGGTTAACCCGGCACTGGTGGTTCACACCGATACAATCCTAGCTACTCACAAGGCTGACATCTGAGGATCATTGAAGCCTGCCAGGTGAGAAAACTCTCTGAGACTCTTACCTTTAATAAACTACTCAGAAAAAGTGTTGCTGTGGTTCAAGTGGTAGAATACTAATCTTGAGCACGAAGAGGCTTGGAGACAGAGCTCAAGCCCTGAGTTCAAGCTCTAGAGCCAGCAAACAATAACAAAAAACCAAGCAGTGGCTCATGCCTATAATCCTAGCTACTCAGGAGGCTGAGATCTGAGGATCATGGTTCATTCCTGACATGCCAGGTCAGAAATGTCCTTGCGACTCTTATCTCCAATTTTTTTTATCTTTTACATTTTATTGGAAAGATGCTGTACATAGGGGCTACAGTAAGGCAGTGAGTACATCACTTGTAGATCATGGTTACCCCTCCCCTTGCTGTTGTTGCACTAACTCTTCCTTCTCCAACATCCCACATTCCTCCCCACCCTACACCACCCTGCAAGAAGTTGTAAAGTTCGTTTCCAATACACTGTCTTATGGGGCTCATTGTTGCAATGGGTTATCCTGTGTGCTTGTTTCAGAGTTTTGTTATTACCCTTTTCCTCCCCAGATTATTATATAATGTATATACTAGATGCAAGGTACCAAAATCAAGTACAGTGACAACAGGCGATATACCATAGGAGGAGGAACAAACGAAGGAAATGAACCAAAAAAAATCAAAGAAAGGTTAGACAAATTGGATTGCATGAACTGCAGAGCTTCTGCATGGCAAAGGACATAGATAGCAAGATCAATAGAAAGCCCAGGGACTGGGAAAAGTTCTTCACCAGCCATACAACAGAGAAGGACCTCATATCTAATTTATATTAGAATTGAAAAAATTAAATTCTCCAAAAACGAATCCTCAAAGAAACAACCACTCTATCATCATGTGGGCCAAAGACTTAAAGAGAGACTTCTCTGAAGAGGAAATAAGAATGGCCAATAGGCACATGAAGAAATGCTCAACTACTCTAGCCATAAAAGAAATGTGAATCAAAACAATATTGAGATTCCACCTCACCCCAGTTAGAATGACTATAATCAGAAACTCTAATAACGACAGATACAGGAGGGGATGTGGCCAATAAGGAACACTACTTCATTGTTGGTGGGAGTATAAACTTGTTCAACCCCTCTGAAAAGAAGTATGGAGGTTCCTCAAAAGACTCCACATAGAGCTCCCCTATGACTCAGCAATCCCATTTTTGGATATTTACCCATACAATTACAAAGCTATCAGCCCAACAATGTTTATTGCAGTATTATTCACCATAGATAAGATATGGAACCAATCCACATGCTCCTCAGTCGATGAGTGGATAAAGAAAATGTGATGTGACATTATATATATATATATATATACACACACACACACACACACGTATATGTATATATATACACACATATATATGTACATATATACATATATATATATATATATATATATATATATATAAGTAGTGGAATTCTATGCTTCTGTCAGAAAGAACACTGCCTCATTTGTTAGGAAATGGAACGATTCGAAAAAATTCATGTTAAGTGAAGTTAGACATACCCAAAAATTTAGGCCCCATGGTTTTCCTTATTTGCAATAATTAATATAAATGTAGAATAATCTTATCAGATGAGCTGAAAAGCTCAATCCTTATGTGCATATGATCATATAATTTGATGCAAATGAAGTCAACCCCAAGATATGGGCACAAGAGGTTTGTCTTAGTTGTTGTCTTATCCCCAACTGACCACCAGAAAACCAGAAGTGTTGCTGCAGCTCAAGTGGTAGTCTGCTAGCCTTGAGGTGAAGAGTTGAGGGACAGATCTCAGGCCCAGAGGTCAAACCCCAGGACTGACAAAATAAAAACAAAACCATACAAGCAAAATCCCAAGGCTAGCACTTTGCATTTTAAAACTCATCTTGACATGAATCACATTCGTATCACATTCCTGTTGGATGAAATTCAAAGCTATCCTGGGGAGAAAAGTATCTGAGACTCCATCTTCAAAGTAACCAGCATAAAGTTGGTCTAGAGATATTTCTGTTGTGTTTCAAGTGCCAGAGCATCAGTCAAGCAAGCAAGCTTATATTAAATATGAGGTCTGGAGTTGAAGCCATGGTTGCAATATATATATATATATATATATATATATATATATATATATATATGAATTAAAGAGAAGACTAGACAAATGAAACAAGCGTACTTGGATTCCATGAGATAAAGCTGACCTGAGTGTTCTTTTTGAGTAGGCTTGTAGATTTACTGTGCTTAACCAGGTGGAAAAAAGAAAAAATAAAAACAAACAAAAAGAAACGAGTATTAGAGTAAGAATTCAAAAATCAGTACTTCTGTTGTAAGGCAATCATGAAATCTAGGTATGCAATCTCACGACAGAGCTGAATAATTGATGTCCAAACTTTGATCCCAATGCAGTACCTTGCATATGAGTCCTGGAAGTCCAAACTGTTAATGTCCAGACAATAGAGATGAAAGGTCATATGAAATTTTCTGTTGTTACAGAAGTGCAAATGTTGCAGCTGTTCAATATGCAGATGATATGGAGTGTCAATTAAACATGAAAGGAAGTTTTAAATAAGCCCTAAGCAAGAATATTGGAAATGCATCATAAAGCAACAGTGGAAAAATATTTTGAATTAGTATGTGGATACAGTAACCAGTTTTAAAATTTCTATAGTAAGGATACTGATGGAATTTACTGTGATCAGGAATAATCAGGAGCATAAAAATATGATGATCAGTAAGAATGAAAAATGTGTAAATGCTTCAAGGGTTAGCATAGTTAATGGAATAATACAGTCTTGGTTTTCAAGAAAAAAGTATACTAATATAAATAACACATCATCTAAGATGAAGCACGAAGCACACATTGTCTTACCCTCTCCATCAACTCAACAGTTATAAGAAGAGGCAACAGGTATGAATAAAGATGATTTAACAAAATGATGCTTCATTAAATTTGTGCTTCTAGAAACACTGAGATTTCAAAGGCTGCTGTTCTGCCATCCACGTAATCCTAGTGAGATCTAAACATATTTATGGCATTTTTATGCCTTTTTATTTAGATCAGCATTTTATTATAACAGGATATTAAGTAGAGAAAGATTTCATATGTTAAGGAAATAAATGATTAAGGGATCATTTTTCTGTATATATGATGTGACAAAATATGGAAAATATTTTACTTGAGATTATATTACAAAAAAAAGTTCAAACACACAGAAACCAGCAAAAGAAAAACTTAGTTTCTGGGTAGTTACATTGGGCCACAATTACTCCTTTACTCACTTCAAAGGCATTAGATCCATGCCTTATATAATGAGAACAGAAACGTAATCTACTAAAGATAACCAATCGAAATGGTACAAATTGTACTTAGTGTGTATACATATATGTACATGTACATGTATATGTATACATATATATAAATGTATAATATATGTACTTGAAAGTATGACAAAATCCATTTAAAATGTATTCTAATACTTGCAGTGGCATTAAATAACTGTTTATTTAGGTACAATTTTGAATCTTTGCTTTTTCCATTGTGCACTGAGTAAAAAACAAATAAAATTATTGTTTTAACTTTGTGTAGTTTTTGTAAATTATGAAGGAAATAACCATCCTAATGCATTTTCCCAAGTCCAGGTTTGGGGAAACCTTGGCTGAGGTAAATACAATGCATACCTAATCTCGTTGAGTGTATAGTCTATTGAAGAAAAGAAAATTGACATATTCTCTTTCTTAATAGTAATTCATTAAATATGTTTTATAATTATCCAAATAGTAAACACAGTATTTAAGAACATAAACCATTGATCTTTAAAGCCACTTTATTGGTTCCAGTCTAAATATTAACACTTCACAGAAGAGGATATTTGAAAAAAACAAA
Source organism: Dipodomys spectabilis (assembly GCF_019054845.1). Classification (NCBI taxonomy): domain Eukaryota; kingdom Metazoa; phylum Chordata; class Mammalia; order Rodentia; family Heteromyidae; genus Dipodomys; species Dipodomys spectabilis. Next base: position 4,240,103 of record NW_024870752.1, read on the forward strand.
AAACAAACAACAACAACAACAACAACAACAAATTTGGGTCCAAAATTTAAAGTTAGTAACCTTATTATTTATTTGTAATTTTATTATCTTTAAATGTTCTACAAAAGAGTCAGATACTATTAAAACAAAATTCTAAACATATTGAACTTTATGCCAAAAAATCATACAATATACAACTCTTCATATTCCAATTCCTATTCAAAGAGTAGACTTCAAAACTACCAAAAAACCCACAAAAAACTCACTGGAAACGAAACTTAGCTTTATTTATATAATAGTATTTAGTTATTATAGACTTAGAGATTAAATATGATTTTTCTTATAAATTATTTTTAATTCTTATTGCTACAATGCCTGAATTTTTCAAAAAATATATGGACCAATTCTAATTACATCAATCACACATACTGAATCTATTATTTTGTACCTATCATTTCTATACCAAATTTGTGGTAAAGTAGATACAATGTTCTTTACCTCAAAAAAGATTTAGAACATGATATTTAGAGCTTTAAAATAAAAATTGTGGGGCTGGGAAGGTGGCTCAGTGGTAGAGCGCTTGCCTTGCATGCCTGAGGCCCTGGGTCTGATTCCTCAGCACCACATAAGCAAAAATAAAAAAAATAAAATAAAAATTGTGTCTACTTCAATACATTAACTGTACTTACAATGCGTACACCTTTTGTCTTTTAAGTTGAAATCAATTTCTTGAAATCTATATTTTAACTGTATGGTAACAACTGAGTCCTGAAAATAGAGTTTGCTACAGTGAATAATAACCAAGTCAAGGGGATTGCTTTTAATCATTAATAGAATGATGATTACATAGAAAAGGGCATACACTTCCTTTCAAATATTGAATCGTAATATAATTGAAAAATGGTAACTAGTTTAAACATATTAGTTGGATTATACCTTAAGAGAAGCTTTGCTGGCACACACACACACACACACACACACACACACACATCATTATTCATGTGGGTCATACATACTCACACACACATATATATTCTTACACACATATAACTACTATGTATATAATGGTTTGAAATTTAATGTTCCCCAAAAGCTTATGTTTGTGGAACTTGTTTGCCACCTGATATGGTTTTGAAAAATGATTGGTTTATGAGAGCACTGGGCTAATGAATGGTTTAGTACTTCAAATGATTATTATTGAAATATCAATTTCTGTTTGAGTGCACGCTTTCATCTTTTTAATTTTTTATTCATCAAAAGTAATTTAATAGTATAAATTATTATAGAGAAGTAAAAATGTAATCAATATTAAGTGATTTTAAAAGACCATAGAATTGTGACATAATTGTGATATAAAATTAGTACCTAATAAATGTTCTCCATGTATATGCATTTCTTACGTCTAGATTGTTTTTTCAAATTACCCCCAAGTTTCTTAACCCACTATTGGGATGTTCATATGTTTAAAACATTATACAGGGCATATCTATCACTATGGTTGTTTTCAAATACAGTTTTCCATACATTCCAGCAGGGGACAGCACAGACTCACTATTTGTACCTCAGTTTGTACCTCAAAATAGGTAAAATCATAACAATAACTATATTTGCAAACATTTTTCAAGGGTTCAGAACATCTTTATGCATGAGAAATGTTGATAATAGGAAAAATTGCTTTCTTTTATGATCATGTATTATATTGGAGAGTAGCAAAAGTAAAATGAGATATTGCAATTAGCTGTGCTTCAAATTACAATTTTCTCTAGTATCCTCCTCAAGCATTAAATGTCTTTTTGAAGCTACTAAAAATATCTGATAATAGCAATTACTGAGATTGATTTTTATCTACTATGTGTAATCCAAAGTGTTATTCCCTGTATTTAATTACTTTAAAGACTACAACATAGCATCAGAACTCTTTCCTAAAGCAATAATTCTATTTAGTACATGAAAACTATCTTGTTATCAAAAGAACTTTTCTTCTGTTACTTAAGTCAATTATAACACTGTTCAACTGATTCTGTCAATCTAGCAAACAGCATTTATAATACAGCCATTTTTTTATTTCTATTTGAAACCTCAACTCTTATTTTGTATTGCCACTTTTACCACTTAAATGTGTATAGGATCCATTCCTGTCCATTTGTCACTTTACTAGTGAAGAGACATGCTCTCACCTGACAACCTTGCAGCTTGCCTCATCAAGACAGAGCTCTAGGCCTGGTTTCCCTTTCTGATAACATTGTTACCTATCCAATATCAATTCATTTTCTTTTTCTTTTTCTTTTACTTTTTTTTAGCAAATAAAAGGACATCTTAAAATTTATTCCTTAATGAAGTAGATAGACACAAAGAGAATAACAAAATACAGCACCCATATACAATGCTACCATATGTGATGCTTATGTGTCCCACTGCTGGAGTTTACTATTGGTACACTAAGGTGATACTTTCAGTTGTTCCTCATTGCCTCCCTCTCTTACAGTAGATGATATTCAAACAGAATTAGTAAATACTTTTCAAATATTAATGGCATAGATTGCAGTTTGTTCTATATATGTTTGTTAGTATTCCTTTTATAATGTTAAAAAATACTGGATGTTTAATGTATTTGTTTATTATTACATTATGCTCATATCCTCTGAGCAACATCATAAAATTCAAAATCTTATCTATGCATTAATTAAATTTATTTCCTCTTTGTTATTTAACATATGCTTTATCTTGGGTCTTTTCTGGTATGCCTTTATTGATTGATTAAATTATTTTATCTTAATAACTATAAATGGAATTTCAAATCTTAAATTAAAAAAAAAATTGAGGGATTTTAGCATTTACCAGTCTTTAATCAATTGATTATGAGATTCTTATTAGAGAAGAAATAATGAATAGGAGAGAAATTGTCCTCAATTGTAGAATTTAAATACTGTGACTAATTTTTCCAGAGGAAGTATCAAATGAATATAAACTGAATTTTGTGATTTGAGTGTGTTGTATGTCAGAAGGGAACAAGATATAAAAGAAAGTAGTGAAAAATATCCCTGCATTGTGACATTCCTGTTTGGGATATCAAGACAAAAGATGAGGGAAGGAGGAAGAGAAAAGAGAATGGGCAGGTTTGAGACTATTTGGAATTCTTGGCCCTGGACCAGGCCAACCATGCCATTTATAGGCAAGTCATATTAAAGTCACTGAAGCAATGAAGTGCAGGGGGTAAAAAACTCAATTTCTAAGGAAATGTCTGTGATAATAATAAGGTAGATATGTAAGAAAAATACAGTATTCCAAGAATAGGGAATATTCTAGAATAAGCCGTAGGCCTATGTCCAGTGTAATATGTAGAATAGTGTTGTTCCTTAAATTAAAAAAAGAAGTGGAATTAGCAAGTGTGTGAAGAAGTATGTGTCCTATTCTGTTTTATACTAAAAATAATGCAAATCTGAAGTTACAAAAGAAAGACACTTGTTTGTTTCAGTGTGTAAGAAACAGAAGTCCAATACACAGCTGCTCTACCTGCGAGGAATTCATGTTGAATCATAAAGTGGTGAAAGATCATCTGGCAAGACAGCACATGCCCAGACTTCCCCTTGTAAAGTAATTCCATGATCTGAATCTGGCCCTAAAGCCTTGATCTAATGCTAATTATATGCTAAAAGTCCCAGCTACAAATTCAAGCAACAATGGATTTAGGTATTAAAATCCTGATATGACAATTTGGCAATGACACATTAAAAACACCTCTGTCTCTGTCTCTCTGTCTGTCTCTCTGTCTCTCTCTTACACACACACACACACACACACACACACACACACACACACACACACACACACACACACACTGCAACATACATCATTACCCTCACCCAAAGAGAAAAGAGAAAAGAAGAGAGGAGAAAAGATTTAAGTGGGTAGGGGTAGATACATTAGCCCGTTTTATGTGATAAAAATGAGTTAGTAAGTACATTTTATGTATTGAGAGTATGAGTTTTCTTAGAGTAATGCCACTTGGATATGACATTTGGAGTTTAAATAAAAGTTTACAGCTCAGGAGAAGAGAATTTTCAGTAAATATAGGCAGAAAGAAGGTTGGACCAAACTTAAAAACATAAATGAGGTTCAAAAAGACAGACAGACAGACAGACAGACAGACAGACAGATAGATAGATTAGATAGATAGTGGTATCTACCATACTTCTGGACTCAAATTGTATGATAACTTAGAAGAAATGAGCAATTCTTCTATTTACATAGCACTGAAGGGAGCACTAATGAAGATCCACAGAAATTAATATTTGGGGAGTCTTCCTTATGATGATGGTGAGTTAAGACTGATTGTTAGAATGATTTCAAGTTTGCGGTCAGAAGACAAGAGACAATAAATTATTCACAGAAATCAGTTCAGATGTGCAAACAATTATGGGATGTGATTGAAGAACTGAATAAAATATTTTGTTTATCATTGTGTATATAATAGACATTTGCCATGATTTTAACCAAATAATAGTAATAAAAGCAAAATTTAACTAAGATATGTCTAACTATATATACATACATATATACATATATATATATCTTCCTAGTCTTGTCTTAATCTCTCTCTATATATAGCATTCTATTCATTCATTGGGAAAGTTTTCTGAGAATGTTAAATATATAATCAATAGGAAATATCTCTTATTTGCAGTTTTTTTTCACCATACATTTCCTTCCATTCTCACTAGATGGTGCTGTGCATTAAATTTGATAAATTTTACAATTAGTAATGGAACTTTAACTTAATGTCCTATCTCTTTTTATTATCTTTGAATTATATTTATGGTGATAGCACAGTAAACTCGTATTATATGACTCTGCTATGATTGCATTTATGGGTAATATTTATGGAGAAGCCTAATTGCCACTAAAAATTGACAGAAAAATCAGCAAATGCAGGTGTCTCTTCTCTCACAACACTGTTAAAAGCTTGTCAAAATCAGTATCATTCGCACTCAGCTTTGCTGATATTATCGCTCACTTTAAGGTAACTTATGATTTGGAAATTCGACATAAATCTTCTTTTGGACTATGTACAGCAATTACTGTTGTATACTACTTGATCTGATGAGCAATTAAAAATACAGGGTATTCATAGTTAAGATATGAAATCAACCCAGATGCTACTCAGTGGACAATGGAACAAAAATGTGGTAAAAACACACAATGGAATAATATGATCCTATCAGAAAAAAATGGCATTAGTCCATTCATAAGGAAATGAAAAGACTTGAAAAATTTATATGAAATGAAGTAAGCCAGACCCAAAGAACAAAGGCTGCATGTTTTCCATCATTTGAACTAATTATAATGTGTCTATAAATCTACAAGTAAATGCAATGGATAGGGGGAAAATGACATTTGGACATGATTAATTAAGCAGCAGTCTAAACATTCACACAGTGAAAACAAAGAAGGATATTCTTAGGAGAGGATCCCAAGGGCTCAATAGCTTTGTGCATAAGATCATATAAATTGATGCGTTTCAAAATGAGCCCCAAGAAATGGAAGATATATATGTATATGTATATATACATGTATATATACATATATATACACATATGTATATACATATATACATATATGTATATATGTGTGTGTGTGTATATATATATATATACAGAGAGAGAGAACTGTTTGCAGTTCTTTTTCCCCCTTAGGTTTTTGCCCTTCTTCCACAGTTTTTGATTTCTGGAACTTTTGTCTGGGCAGCTGCAGGGCCCCTTATCTACTACTTGGGCAGCAGCCATAAATCCTAGTCCCCCAAGGCAAAGCCCCTGGCCTTCATGTCCACACCACGGTCTCCATCTCCTAGGCCCTTCTAGCCTCTTCTAGACCTCCTAGATTATATAGGTCACCTCAAACAATAGCTGGTGCTTCTTCTCACTTCTCCCTTGTGAGCCCCTTTCCTGGCAACAAACCTTTCTTTGTTCTCTGTATCTGGATGTCTGTGTGGTTTTCTGGCAAAGTCTAAAATAATCTAACAAAGAGTAAGCACAGAAATGGTGGGATAAAGGGTGACCCAATTCAGCAGTGACACTTACTAGACACTATGAGGGAAATGAACTATTCAACTCGGGCAGGTGTGGTGACAGGGATGATGTCAGGTGGTGAAAAACTGGGAGAGAACAAGGGAAGGGTGACACTGTTCAAAAAATATATTCATTACCTTACTTATGCAACTGTAACCCCTCTGTATATCGCCATTTCAATAACATATTTTTAAAATACAGGGTCTTGTTTTTAGTTATATATCACAGGTGTTACAGGGAGTTATTGAAATCTTTGAAAATTCTTTTTTTAATTGTACTTTATTGTAAGGATACTGTACAGAGGGGTTACAGTTAAGTGAGTAAGGTATTGAGTACATTTCTTGTTGAGCATACTTACCCCCTCCTTTGTTTTTCTCTCATTATACCTTCCCTCCCCCACTTCCTCTACTCCTCCACCACCCAAGATGTAAAATTTATTTCTAACATAGTGTCATGTGAGTCTCATTGTTGCAATGAGTCATCCTGTGTCCTTGTTTCAGAATTTTATTATTCCCCTTCCCCTCCCCAAATTAGATAAATGGATATACAAGTTTCAGGGTACTAAAATCAAATATACTGACAACAGGGGATATACTATAGGAGGGAAGAACATACAAAAGAAACAAAAAAAATCTCATAGTACATTAAAAACAACAACGACAAAGAAAAACCTCTTGTGTCCATATCTTGGGGTTCATTTAGCTTAGCATCATCTTATTTGTTGTATGTACATAGCTTTGGAGCTTTTCTGCTCATCTGATATTATCCTAGATATATACTAATTATTTCACTTAATGTGATTTTTTGCCAAGTCTTTCCATTTACTAACAAATGGGGTGGTATGTGTCATTATTTCTGATAGAAGTATAGAATTCATATATGTATATGTATGTATATATATATATCCACACATATACACACATATATATGTGTGTATGTATGTATGTATGTATATATATGCCACATTTTCTTGATCCATTCATCTACTGAGGGGCATCTGGGTTGGTTCCATATCTTAGCTATGGTAAATAATGCTGTAATAAACATAGTTGTTCTGGTAGCCTTAGTATGGTCCTGTTTGTGATCGTTTGGGTAAATGCTCAGAAGTGGGATTTCTGGGTCAAAGGGGAGCTGTATGTGTAGTCTTTTGAGGATCCTCCATACTGCTTTCCAGAGTGGTTGAACAAATTTACACTCCCAACAAATAATAATAATGAATTTTTGCCAAGTCTATGTTACACCAATGTCACTAAACCCTTTCTTTCCTGCTAAACAAAAATAAGACATATTTTAGTATTCTTGATAACGTAACAAAAGGCTGAATGACTCTAGGAACTATGTACTTAGCTACAAACTACAGTGTTTCCTAAAATATCAGAGATTTTATCAATCCAAAATAGTATGAAGAAGCCAGGCACCGGTGGCTCATGCCTGTAATCCTAGCTACTCAAGAGGCTGAAATCTGAGGATGGCGGTTCAAAACCAGGCCAGGCAGGAAAGTCAGTGATACTCATCTCCAAAAAACCACTAGAAAACTGAAAGTGGCGCTGTGGCTCGAGCGGTAGAACACTGGCCTTGAGCTGAAGAGTGCAGGGACAGCGCCCAAGCTCAGAGTTCAAACCTCAAGACTACAAAAAAAAAAAAAAACAGAAATAGTATGAAGAATAGTAAGCCTTCCAGATGACAGGAAATGTTAAGTTTTCTTTGCTAATGATTCAGATACAGAAAACATTTCAAGAGGTGTAACTGAAGGAAAATAGCTTGATTTTTCCTTCTACTAAGTTATGAATTTCACTGACCCTCCACTCATTTTTCTCCTTCTCCAAGATGCCAGTCTCATGTGGGCCTCCTGTTCACTTGCTACTGTCTACTACCATCTCCCTCAGTTTCTTCCTGTGTCTACAGCATGCTGGCCCTGTGTTTATTGGTTGTCAGTCATAGCAGAGTTGTGTACTTTTCCGTATTACTGCCAGATGTTCGGTCTACTCAGGAAACATTTTCTAGGATTGTCACCTCAGTGGGTTTTCCTTCTCTCGTTAATTCTCTACTCACTGACACTTTCCTAATGAGACCATGTATAATTTACTAAAAGTTAATCCTACAAGCCCCTCCATGCAAATCAAACACAAAATCAGCAATTTACATTTTTCATAATTCTTATGATTATATATAAGTACTTCAATTGCTTACCTGAATTATTTGGATTGCTTATGTACTTGATGCTTGTTTTATGTCATATTGTTCTAGGATTGATGCTATAAAAATAAGAATTTATGTATTTTATTCAAAGACTAGTTTCCTGAACCCAGGGTATGCACACAATAAACTTTCATTTGAAGGTGAAAAATAAATGCAATATTTCTTGCATATAATATGTATTTCAATTAGAGAAAGGTAAGTTCAAATTAGGAACTACTGTTCAATACAGCTTTTATCTTGTCAGTAAAAGTTGGTAAAGAAAATTATTTTCCTTCTTTTTATCCTACACGATTTATTTTGTTGGTCGTGGGGCCTGAACTCTGAGCCTGGGTGCTGTCCCTCAGCTCTTCAGCTCAAGGCTAGTGCTCTACCACTTGAGCCACAATACCACTTCCGTTTTTTTCTGCTTATGTGGTGCTGAGGAATCAAACCCAGGGCCTCATGCATGCAAGGCCAGCACACTAGAACTGAGCCACCTTCCCAGCCCTCTTACACTGATTTTAATAGGATAATTAGTTTTGATATTAGAAATTTATTTTCCTATTTATGTGTCTGAAATAGATGTATATTAATATTATTTTATCTTTTCTTTTATGTGTATGTTAGGAGGAAAGGGAGGAAGCCAGCAAAGCAGAGAGAGAGAGAGAGAGGAGAAAATAAAGAGAAAATAAAACCAAGAGAAGACAAGAAGGAGGAAGGAATGAAAAATAAAAAGAATGAAAGAGGAAAGGGAGGGAGGGAGGGAAAAAGTTAAAGACAATAAAAATAGAATCAAATTTTTTTCTATTTGCATTTTTAAGGAAGATTCTTCATTCATAAAGAATAATCTCAAAATCATCTTCTGTTTTGCTTTGACTATATATATTCTTATACCCTTTTAAACATGTGTTACTTAAAGAATAATCATTTCTTGAGTATATGGATTTATTATTTTCTTATTTCTGTTGCTAACAATAAACTAAAAGATTGATATTGAACAGTAGAAATACATAAAAAGAATATGAGAAGCTAGTTTACTAATGGATGATAAAACATTTTGTGCTCTGTGATTCAGATGTGATTATAATTATGAATATAAACGAAATGTAATTTAAGTCTAACCTAATTAGATCTGCATGAGTTTTTGGAGGTTAATCAATCAAGCAAAGTATGGAATGGTGGCATATAGTCTTCACCTTTAGGAGATGCTGTATATACAATATGATTGTACAATTTTTTTTTTTGAAAATCAAATTATTAATGTATGAGCCCGTGACAGTCCACGTATTGGATGTTAGTTCCACTTGAAGTGTCTGTCACATGGTCTTCTGTAAATGACATTGTAAATCTGTCTTTGACATGACCAATTGGCACAGCATGCCTACCTTAACTCCTGGTATGCTGTGACATAGGGCTGGGGCTTGCTTGATTCTTTCTGCTGGTTAGTGAGAACCGAATCAGTAAACATAATGTTATCTGATTATATTATATCTATATATATTATATTATAATATATCTATATATTATATTATAACATATAACATTATATCTATATATGATATTATAATATATATATTATATCTGATCAAGTATTTGCCATTTGTGTCTTGGATATACTTACCTCAATTTTATTTTTCCCCTATTGATGGAACTAGGAAGGCTGTTGATGTCCTTATAAATAACAGAGGAATAATTTGACTTTTATTTCTTTATAGTCTACTATTTTCTTTATAATCTATTTCTTTATCATCTGTTCTATCTTTATAGTCTGCTTTACTAAAGGAAGTACAGTGTTTTCAACATGTAATCAATATCAAAAGAACTATTCTAACCTTCTTTCTGTTTTCAATCTGGGATAGAGAGAAGGAGAAACTACTCCCTGTCCTCTGTGCTTTCAGATTTATCATTTACTTGGTTGCTAAACAATGAAAAATCTTCATTTTATAATGTGGCAATTCATATGAATTATTAGTAAATATTGAAAATTGACACACTTCTAAATATCATATAAATCAGAAATAAAGTTTCTATGGAAATGGTAATATGGGTTAAAATAAAAACAAACAAAATCATTTAAAAGTCATGAAATAAAGTTAAAGCAGTAAATAAATGTAAACGTATACACTTATATATATATATATATATATATATATATATATATAAAAAATATGGGCATTTTATATATACACACAAAATGTACATATGTATATATGTGTGTGGGTGTGTCTGTGTATATTGAAAAATGTTTCCAAGCTAATAGGACAAACAACAAAATTAGGAAATTATATTAAATGAGTATTATCCAAGTCCCATATATTTATAAAGTATAATCATTAAACCTACGTAAAATGGAGAGAGAAGATACGAAAATATAATAAATATGGTGAAATTTTCAAAGTATATTTAAAAAGAAGTATCAAAAGATATAAGCTCCTTCCTTCCTCCCTATCTCCCTCCCTACCTCGTTGTCTCCCTCCCTCCCTTCCTTCCTTCCTTCCTTCTTTCCTTCTTCCTCCCTCCCTTCCTCCCTCCCTCCCATCCTTCTTCCTTTCCTCTTTTCCTCCTTTCCTTACTTCTTTCTTTTTCCTTCCCCTTTTCCTTCTTTCTGGATATACATATACTATTTTTTTACATAAAGAACTGTAAATAAGTAACAAGCAAATGAAATAACTTCTGTGAGAGCAAACCACTGAAATTAGAAACAGCCTGAAAAGGAAAAGGCAAACATAAACATGAGATCCCTTAAAAATAAAGTGATATGTGTAGGAAATTAACCACACACCTACACACACAAACACACAGACACACACAAACACACAAACTAGGAAAAAAAGAGATATTTCTTATGCATTGGAATTGTAATAGACAAAGGGTAAACCAATGCAACAATGGCACTCACAAGACAATAAGTTGTAAATGAACTTTACAACTTGAGGAAGGGTTGAGGAGGGAAGAAAAGTAGGAGAAAAATAAGGGAGGGGGGTAACAATGTAAGACAAGAAATGTACTCACATCCTGTGTATGTAACTGTAACCCCTTTGTATATCACCTTGACAATAAAATTAAATTAAAAAAACATGGGTAAGCATAAATTTAATGCCTTTATAAGGAAAATTCTTGGTAATTATGGACTGTAAAACATTATTTTGGAAGAAATACATTATATAGTATTCCAAAATTGATTACAAAAATTGTATTTTTAGTCAAAATATCGCAATGCTGAAAACAATTTCAGCAAAACTTTCATTGCCTAAGTTCAGGGATGAAGTAGTAATGGTTATCACTTAGGTTTGCTAAACAGGAATTCGAACATCATTTGCAAGACCTGTCATTTTGATTTTTTTAAATTTTTTACACCAGTACATGATGACCATTTGACCATTTTAGAATCCGATGAATCATCCCTGAATAATCAGGGGAATTTTCAGAGATATGAACGATTTCTTACGAATGTTGTTGTACTCATTCATTACACAGTCAAAACACTCAAGCCTGAGCCAGTCTCTCATGAACCTCCTTCCTGCTTGTCAATACACAACACAAAACTACATATCACAGAGCCCCGGAGTCTAATACTCTCTTATCCTCCATCCCATAAACCATAAATTTTAAACAGAAACTTTCCAAAGGGCAAGCAAAGTAAATAGTGTATATATTTCAAAAGCCATGGATTTAGTACATCCTGTTTTTTTTATACAGTGCAGAACTAATACATTGTTTATAAACATCTTGAAAATCTCTGAAAACATCCTGCACTATGTTTGCTGGATAAAAACTGGATGAAAGCTGCAATTTACTTAATGTGTTGCATGTAATGCTTGTACTTTCAGAACAATATCGTTTCATAGAAGTACAGAGATTATTGTAAAATTTGAGGGTTTCTTTGAATGTAAATAATATTTTGCATATGTATGCCATACTAAAATAATTCATTGATGATAATAAATCTTAGTATCTGAACAAATTTAATCATGTAAAATTTCCAATTTAAAATGGTAATGGCACTGTACATGAATGGTTTACTTTGTTATCTAAAGTTCCATTATTACATACCTAAATTAGTCAAAGCATGTAGCCCTGGAAAGAGCAGGAGTAGAATTAATGGTCAGATTTCCTTAATTATCTCTAATACTAGATTATGATTTTCTTTATATGCTTGGAATTGGTTTAGCAGCATATATCTTGCATCAAATAAGCATTTAAACATTATTCTTTGCATGCTCAATAAGTAATATAAGTCACTGTAGGTTAAGTGCCTAATTTTAGCATCATGTAACTGATGTGATAGGTCTGAGGGTAATTGCATAATCTTTCATTTTTCTCTTCAGTTATTTTCTGAATAGTGTCTCATAGTTGTGTCTGGAGATGACCTCCAAGATAATCCTTTTGCCTCTATCTCCCGACAGCCACTATCTACTATACTTAATTATTGGTTGAAGTAGACAGTTTGTTAACTTTTTCCTACAGACAGCCACGCCTACAGCCTTTCCTACAGATGAGTTTCACCTTCTCAGTAGCTTAGATTAGAGGCTTAGCCAGGTTCAGAGGCTTGTTTTAAGTTTCATCTTTACTTTTAAGATAGCATTTCACAATTTTGATGCTTATTTCCTAGTTTGAATTCACATTTTTCCAAGTGCTGTGTATCATAGGAACAAGTTGGTTTATTTTACCAGAAGAAAAACATAACTTCTCAAAAGCAATTAGGCTGTACTTGATCATGTAAGATGGTTCCATACATTTCAAACCAGATATGTGTTGCCTTACTTTTTATGTTTTAATTTTAGCTTTGATTTAAATTATCTATTTATGGAAACAGGTATAAAACTATTAATGAGGGCTGAGAAGATGGCTCAGTGGTAGAATGCTTGCCTTGCATGCATGAGGCCCTGGATTCGATTCCTCAGCACCACATAAGCAGAAAAAAAAGCCGGAAATGGTGCTGTGGCTCAAGTGGTAGTGTGCTAGCCTTGAGCTGAAGAGCTGAGGGACAGTGTCCAGGCCCAGAGTTCAGGCCCCACGACTGAACCCCCCCCCAAAAAAAAAAACTATCAATGAAGTTTTGTGAATGAAGCAAACTTTTTTGCCCTTCTTTTAATGCTATAATTGGTTCCAAAATTTTTTCATCCCTTTGACTAGTTCGCAGTTCAACTCAGTAGCAAATATTCAAGTATTCATAAGTATGAAAAAATAGCATAAGTTAGTGGGGGGCAAGAAAGGAACATTGATTTTAATCAATTTATTATTTGATATGTACTCAATAGTTTAATCCTAAGAAAGTCTGATGTGTATCATACTTAGAAAAAAATCTGAAATAGACTAAAATAAATTTAAAGATATATATAGAAATATTGTGTAATATTTTTTCCATTTTGAAAATCAGTTATTTTCAAGAACACACAATTGGCATTAGAAAATTAAAACAGTTTCTGTATTTTAATTGTAACCCCTCTATATGGTATTTTCACAATAAAAAACAAAGTTTTCAATGGGATAGAATGTTTAAAATTCAATAACTGTTAACACAAATATATAAGAAAAAAGAAAGATCTGATGAGTGTTTGCACTATTTATTCACATGATGATGAATTATAGCTATGACAAATTCTAATTTCAATTATATTCTAAGAACTATATTTTTTTGAAAATGATAACTCTTCTAGCAACTTTATTCTACTAAACTTTTAAAGACTCATTCCATAGTATTAAAATACCTTTAAATGATATGCCTATAATATAAAGAACATGGTTAGTTATTATTATTATTGTCAGTGGACTGCTCTAGAGTTTTGTTACTTAGTAACAGAAAAACGAATTTACGACTGCTTCTGAAGATCTTTGCTTATGAAAACAGCAATGAAATCATAACATCTGAGCTACTCTGAGATGAGGATACAGGCAATCAACAGGTCTAAGGAAACACTCAAACACCCAGAAACTTTGATTCCTTTAATAATGTCTGTTACAAAAGCAACTCTCAGTTCTGCTCATAATAAGGGGAAATGGGGGTTAAAAACGTACTTTCAAATCACCACCTCACTGACATTGTGGCTCCATATCAAATAGCACAAAGAATGTTAATTCTATGAATAATCATTGGCATAAGTCTATGGTATTCACAGGCAGAAGAATGGTCAAATTGAGGTTTTAAGTTTATAAATTTGTGTCATATGCTTGTTTCTCTAAAGCAATCCATTGGCCTTGCTGTCAAGAAACCTGCTTCATCAATTTAGTCTCAAAATGGATGTGACTGGCTCTTTCTAAACTGTTCTTTAAATAGAATGCCTTACATCTGATTGTTACAGTTGCTGATTATTATTTTTTCTTAAAGAAAACAAAAGATTTGTGTTTAAAACCTTGACAAAATAATATGCTGCAGCTGATGAGTTGGCAACATACTTTTTAATTATTTACCCTTTAAACTACACACTTTCACCTAAATTTAGGTTTATTCTGCCACACAAGGTGAGTAAAAGACAAAAAGGTTACATGATGGGCAGTAATGGCAGGGTCTAAACTGAGGAACAAAGCATTTTACAGATCAACCTGACAGACTTCAGAGATATTGTATTCTTAAGTACTTATTATGTAGATGACTGTAATTTGGGTGGAATTAAGTTTAAAGGAATTGAAAATTAGTGACATTATGTTTATAGAATTTTTAAAGGATTTGAAAAAATGTTTAACAAATTATGAATTTCTCTTTCAATGCTTTCATGGACTTATTTATTGGAAAAAATAATACTAACCAGGAATGAAACAAATGAGTCTGAATTCACTTTCTCCTTACATGTACATTGGCTTGTAAATGGAGTATTCTTTCATGAACTGCCTTGAGGTGAAGGTATTTGAATGCATGTCCTGTTGGTACATCCTAAGATTGAAGAAATAACCAGTCTCTGTCCTTGATATAGACAGGAAAGAAGGAAAGACGTAAACACTAAATAAATGTTCCAAAGTGACTTCAGTGATGTTAGAAGTATCTTGATCTCCAAAACATGCAGTATCTGAGAGGCTTCTTTAATACAATTTTCATAATCTATTTGTCTGTTGAAGAAGGGCAAATAGATTAAGGCAATGTGACAGGCACATACACACATACACACAAAAACACAATGGTGGAATTTCACTCATCCGTCGGAAAAAATAATATTACATCATTCACAAAGAAAAATATAGACCTAAGGGAAAGTATGTAAAGGGAAGTAAGTCAGACTAGAGGAAAAACAATGGCCGTACGTTTTCTTTCATATGAGACATTTAGATCTAATTTATTATTATATATGTATGTATACAAGTTCATCCGTACATCTACCCAAATGTATTAATTAAGTTATAGTTTGTGCAGAGGAGAATTCCAATGCCACAATACTTTTGATCAACCAACTTTTAGCCTAGCAAAATGAGTATCAGGAAGCTGTACTTGTTTTATTGGAGTGAAGTCAAGCAGAAAGAATAGAGAAGTAGAAGAAAGGTTAGGAAAACGTGACCATAATAGACAATGTGCATATGTGAAAGTTAGCTACAAAATTTGAGAACATGACTGGGGATGGAATAGAAGGGGGAGAGTGCTAAAAATTGTAAAAGAAGTACTCAAACTGATATGTTAAATTGACACCGCTGTAACTACTTAAAAATAATAAAAAGAATAGGAAAATAAATAAGAACCATATGACTGAAAATAAACAAATGTATATTTTTAAGTTAATACAATGGCTTTTATCCTGGAACAAATTAATTTAAAAATGAGTAAATTCTTCAAAAATCTATATAACAAATTAATTCAATAGAAATGATAACAATTACAAGGTCTCTGAAATTATACACGATCTAATTGATGCAGGTAGAATCTCTAGTATGGTGTTGAATAAAGCTGTTCACATAAGAATTATTTTTATTATCAATGAGTTATTTCTTAATTAAATGATGGTTGGAAACATAACATATTTCAAAATTAATTGTGATTATTCATATACTCTGAAGTCTCCAAGTTGAGCCAATACATGAGAAATAGTAGGACACTCTGATGAATATTCTCCATAGGAGATGCTGTTCCTCTTACATTGGTTGAAGCTACTATTCTTTGTGAACAAGCAGAGACTGGAAATGATCCAATTCTACATCCTAGTCATAGAGAAATGTCAGGTATTTCTGACTGGAATTTGAACACTAGAGTTTACCTAGTTTAAATAGAGAAAAATATTATAAATCTCAGTGTTTGTGCGCTCTGAAAACACAATAAAATCTATTTTATAACTCACTTCTGAAAACTTCCACATTGTTTGTAATGTAAATTTTTCTCATGAATAAATTTAAAACTAAATGTGTAAATTTAGTACGTGTGAGATATATTTAATATTGATTGCTATCAGTGGAATAGATGTCATTAAAAATATTGTCAGACTTTTTTTTTTTTTTTGGGTCCAGTCGTGGGGCCTGAACTCTGGGCTGGGTGCTGTCTCTCAGCTCTTCAGCTCAAGGCTAGCGCTCTACCACTTGAGCCACAGCGCCACTTCGGGCATTTTTCTTTTTGCTTATGTGGTGCTGAGGAATCGAACCCAGGGCCTCAGGCATGTAAGGCAAGCACTCTATCACTGAGCCACCTTCCCAGCCCCTTTTCAGACAATTTTAAGTAACTGCATTTCAAGATACCTCCCATGAGGTATCTTCCTATCTTAATGGAGGAAGTGATATATCATTTTTAGGTTATTTTATGGTTACTAGTTCATGTAACATTTATGTTGTGCTTATTAACCTTCTTTTTAAACTGGGACCTATTTTTACCTCTTCTTTTATACATCATTCTAATCCCTCTTTTTTATGTCTCTTCTTTGTTTTAAATTATCTTTAAGTAGTAGTTTGAGGAGTTTCCATTTAACAAGTCACTTTATGAATATGTTTTGTTCATTGTCACCCTTCTGAATATCACCACCCATTTTTCCTACCCACCACATCCCTCAGTCTTCCTAATTGTGTAGGATATACATTGGATACTTGACTGCATTCTTTCTCTTCTCTTCATTTGCCAATTTCTTTTCCCATGACCCCACTCTACCCCTTTTGAAATACCTGCTTCCTGGTGCTTTATCTTGCTGAACTTTGATTTTGATTTTCTAAGGAATTACACTATTTGATATCTCTCTTGAATTCACTCTGTACTTCAGTTAAAATATTTTCATACACTTATGTAACACCCAATTATATACTTATATAACACCCAATGTACTTAGTTGCAAGTAAATACATAGTAAAAGTCAATATATTAGTATGATATACTAAATCTAGTTTCTACATATAAGTGAAAATTGCATCTTTTGTTTTTATAGGACTGACCTACTTCACTTATTTTTTTCCCACATCTTTCTTTTCCTTTGGAATGGAGTTTTCCATGTTCATGTATCATTGATTTTAATTATATTTCCTGGATAAATACAAAATTATGTTCTCTATCAAAGCCATCTTATATTTTAGTCCTCATGCTGTTTCCCAGTTGTTAAAATCTCATTGTCACCTCTCTTTTCAGATTGTTTTCTGCTCCAGTTCCTTAGAGCCACTGGCTCTTTTGTCCTACTGAAATGTCCAAATCATTTCCTACACTTTACAAAATGAAATATCGAGAGTGATGCTTTTGATATAATTATGTAAGATGTCTACACCTTTGTTGATTCTAGAGGATGCTTTCCAAGTGATCCGTTCTCAGTCCTCATGGTTTATATCTCTGCTAAACTTCTGACACTCTGTGTCATCACCTTCTGCTTGCCTTATTTCATTTACCTCTTCTTCTACTTCATAAGGTAGGCATTCTAACTCTCCTTCATTCATTCTTTCACTTATCGCTAAATGATGACATCCTCTAAGATATAGGAATAGTGGCTTCCATTTTTTTATGTCTACATTCATTTCTCTAATTGGGATATGTTCAAGCAGGTGTTTAAATACTCTTTAAATTGGTAGTTGACTCAATTTTTCTTTCTTTTTTTTGTTGGTCGTGGGGCCTGAACTCTGAGCCTGGGAGCTGTCCCTCAGCAATTCAGCTCAAGGCTAGTGCTCTACCAGTTGAGCCACAGTGCCACTTTTGTTTTATTCTGCTTATGTGGTGCTGAGGAATCAAATCCAGGGCCTCATGCATGGAAGGCCATCACTTTACAACTGAGCCACCTTCCCAGCCCAGTTTATTCACTAATTGTGTACGATTAATATTTTTAATTGTTAATGTGATATATGGAAGGGTTATAGTTACATACCTAAGGTAATAATTACATTTCTTGTCAAACTTGTTTCCCCTTCCCTCACTTTTGTTTTCCTAGTCTTGGTTTTTCTTTGAACTATGGTTTTAGATCAATCCCCTAAAGATTAAGAAGAATATGTTTATGTAAAATACACTAAAGGAACCAAGTAAATTTCTGCCAACACTATTTATCACAATCCTCAACTGCTTCTTGCTATCTACTTTAAAATAAAGGCAAGGTAAACAACACTTACCTAAGAGCTACTTTTAAAATTTTCAAGTGTGGAGTCAGTAGGACCATGATTGTCTTACCTAGGACATCTTACATAGCTGTTAAATGAGAAAAGTCTCACTAATATTTTGTGCAGACAAAGAACTGACAACACCATGATCACTGTCTCCCCAGTAACGGATTTCAGGAGGGGAAGGCCAATTTCAGTTGAGTGGGGTGCTTCATACTAAAAACAAATTTTATGACATAAGCTTGTTTGAAAGCCAAAGAGGTTTTAAGTATGTTTGGAAATATCACACTAGATCTCATTTAATATGTACATTGAACACAACTCAATTAAAGATATTTACTAGATTAAAAAAAAAGAAACCTAAATTGCACTCATGAGCCACCATATCTGCTTTGAATTTTTTTTTACCTTTTTTATCCAGTCTTAAGATTTCCTAGCTTCAACTGATTTTAAATGTCACAACATTTTATCTAAGAAATCAGTTTTTCTTATTTCTTTTTCCTGTATCTTTTATTCAGGCTTTTTGAATATAAGATTTTCTTTTATTATATTCAGGTTTCTATGATCACAAGGAATTGGAATATAAGCAGTGTAAAAAATATAAGTTGAAAGCAAGGTGCCTGTGGCTCATGACTAATCTAATCTTTCAGGAGACTGAGACCTGAGGAACATGATTCAAACCCAGCCCATGCATGCAAGTCCATGAAACTCTAATCTCTAATTAACCAGCAAGACGTCAGAAGTGATAAAAGCTCCTGGACAGACGTTGAGTTCTAGCTCCAAGCTATAGGCACACTGGACGCACACACACACATGTGTGTGCGTGCACACACACACACATTTTTCTGTTAATCTATGAAATTATATGTTTATATTCCAATTATCATAATCCATTAAGAAATCTCAGATTCAAATAAACTAAGAAAATCTACAAGTATTTCAATGGTAGACAATTGAGGGTAAATGACTTTAAAATCATTTTAAATATTTTTTTTTATCGGAAACTGAATTATTCTTTGTATTCCACAATTGACATCAACAGGAAAATATGCATTAGTAAGGGAATATATATATATTTTTTCTGGTTTTGGGACCTGAACTCTGGGCCTGGGTGCTCTGTCTTAGCTCTTCAGCTCAAGGCTAGTGCTCTACCACTTGAGCCACAGTGCACTTCCAGCTTTTTCTGCTTATGAGGAATCGAATCCAGGTCCTCATGCATACAAGACAAGCACTCTACCACTGAGCCACCTTTCCAGCTAGGGAATATAGTTTTATGAATATTGATTAGTGCTACCTATATTTACGTATCTTTGCATTTCCTTTTTCTAGCTGAGTTATCTCTCCAAGATGTGTAAGCAAGGGATGAAGGAGAAAAGCTTCTAATCAAGGTCTGTGGCTCTTGTTGATTTACAATAATGAACAAATTATTCAATGTATTAAATTGCCACAGGTTAGAAAAACATGTTTTGACTTTAAAAATGATACAATATCTTTAACAGCTGTATTTTATTCAAGGGAACCAATTCCCCTTATCAGAATTTTCCTAATTCTTCATCAACTCTCAATACACATCTTTATTCAATGAATGAGTTCTTATATAAGAAAATAAGTAGATGCTCATGCATGTGGAAAATATCTTACCATAGCATAGATTTAACCAATTAAATATTCTACTTACTGTTCAGAATCTTATTAAATATAGCAATAAACATATCCATTCTTGAAAGTACAATTTCACTTAGAAAGAGCACAGAGACACACATATATATTATTCTTGGTTGTGATTCTTAAATTCTTTGAAAATAGGACATAATAACACAGGGTTTTTACTTCCCAAAGACTTTTTTTTCTCAGTTGCCTCTCTCAAACTATCCTATTTATTTTTAATGATTTGTTATCCTGCCTTCACTGCTTTTTACAAGGTTAAGTTACTTTGGCTTTCATATTACTAAAAATACTATTCAACTTAAAGCACTAGCATCTCAAGGTCTACACATTTAAGCAGAATTAATAACTGGTATCCTTGTCCTTCATTTGGTCTAGCTGAAATGCAGAGTACAGCTCTTCACTTTCAAAAATCTTGGCTACTCTTGCTGTAATGGGGGATTTGTACATATTTGCTGCTGGTTAGATCTCAGCAAGATGATAAAATGTACACTCTTTGAAAAATAAGGGATTATAAATAAAGGATTTTAACACAGAGACCCAATGGTGAGAATTTATCTACTCCACAGTTGGTAAAATTCTGTTTTTTAGAGAAAATATGAAAAGGGGAATAGTGTAGAAGTAGAAAATCCACTTAGCAGCTATGTTTTGTTTAGTAAACATACTGAATTAATTATGGTATTGTTTCTACTTGAAATAGCAACAGTAAGGTAGACAATGATACTTTGGTCTGTTTCATTTTACATGTACAGAGATAAGGTTTTAAACTGCAATTAAAAATCAAACTATCAATAAAATCTAGCTTTCTCTTTTCAAAAGAAATGTCTAAGCAAATAGTATAAACTATTCCAAGAAATAAAATTTTAAAACATAGAATTTAAAATGGGTAATATACTTTTGTTACTTTCAGAAACAAACATTTTCTTTCCTTTCTTTTTTTTTTTTTTGGCCAGTCCTGGGACTTGAACTCAGGGCTTGGGAACTGTCCCTCCCTGAGCTTCTTTTGCTCAAGGTTAGCACTCTACTCCTTGAGCGAGCTACAGCACCACTTCTAACAAACATTTTCTTTTGAAAAAATATTTTATTGTTATTATAAAGATGATATACAAAGGGGTTATAGTTAAATAAGTCTGGTAAAGAATATATTTCTTTTTTGGACAATGTCACTCCTTTCCTTAGTCACTCCCATTTTTTCCTGCCCATCCCCAAACTACAAGTTGCATAGTTCATTTTCAACACAGTGTCCAGTAAGTACCATTGTTACGTTTTTTCCCCCTTTGTCCCTTCATGTCTGTACCTCCTCTTACACTCACAAAGACTCATACACAAACAAATGAGACAAAGATAAAAGTAAACAAAAACAGCACAAAAGGAAAAAATAACTCTTGTTTTCATTTCTGCAATTGATTTTGATAAATACTTTGTATGATCAGCTGCACATAGGCATTGTGCCTTTCTGTTCCTCCAAGAGTATCCTTCTTTGGTCTCAAAGTGTATGAATGCATAGAGAGCTGCATAATTTATTATGTTCCAGTGTATTTTCGATCTAGCTTCTGCATATGAGAAAAATCCTGTCTCTGAGCTTGGTTTACCTCATTCAACATGATTTTTTTCTAGGTCCATCTATTTCCCTGCTAATGACATAATATTATTATTTCTAATGACTGTGTAAAGTTCCTTTGAGTATAGGTACCACATAATGTTTCTTATTTATGGATAAGTGTGTCATCTACAATATTTTTTATTAATATGGATTCTTATTGTGAAAATATCATATAGAGGGGTTACAATTACATGAGCAAGGTAATGAGTACATTTCTTATCAAGCATTGTTGCCTCCTCCTTCGTTTACCCTTATCATCCCTGCCCTCCCATTTCCACACACACCCCTTATGCCTCTCCCACCAACGTTGTAAAGTTCACTTTTCGACATAAGGTCTTGTACATCTCATTGTTGCAATGGGTCTACCTGTATCCCTATTTAAACAATTTGTTTTTTTTTCCCTTCCCCTCCCCAAATTATACCAACATCAAATACAGTGAAAGCAGGGGTTATACTGTGGGGGAGGGACATACAAAGCAACAAAGAAATCATCTTATAAATATGTTAGAAACAATAGCAAGAAAGAAAAAAAAACATTTGAGTCGTTATCTTGGGGTTCATTTTGACTAACATCAACTTATCTGACCATTTCTGCTTGTCGCAGACATATACTAGTTATTGAAAATAAGGGAGAGCATGGGACCTATGTTTCTTTGGGCCTGGCTTACTTCACTTATTATAATTTTTTCCAAGTCTTTCCATTTCCTAACAAATAGGGTAATGCCATTTTTTTCTGATGGAGGCACAGAATTCCATTGTGTATATATACCACATTTTCTTGATCCATTCATCTACTGAAGGGCATCTGGGTTGGTTCCATATCTTAGCTATGGTACATAATGCTGCAATAAACATAGTTGTGCTGGTAGTTTTAGTATGGTCTTGTTTGTGATCATTTGGGTAAATGCCCAAACGTGGGATTGCTGGGTCATAGGGGAGCCCTATGTGGAGTCTTTTGAGGAACCTCCATACTACTTTCCAAAGTGTTTGAACAAGCTTACACTCCCACCACTCAGGACCAATGGAATAGAATTGAAAACGCAGAAATGAACCCACAGACCTATAGCCACCTAATCTTTGATAAGGGAGCTAAAAACATAGAATGGAAGAAAGACAGCCTCTTCAGTAAATGGTGCTGGCCAAATTGGATAATCACTTGTAGAAAACTAAAACTAGATTCTTATATATTTTTTGGAACAATATTTACAGGGTCATCATACTTAGGTCTCAGGCCTAAGTGGTCCTATTGCCCTGTACACCACACTGAGCTGGCTGGAAATCAGGAATTGCAGGATGCAGGTTGCAGTCAGTTGATTTAAAATCTGACAAATTGCTTACAAGATCACGTAGCTTCTAAACTCTCCTAATTTTTTTTATGAGAATCAATGTGTGCATACCTCCCTCTGATCTAGTTTACAAGCAATTAAAGATCTGCTTTCTTTTGTTATATATTATCATATATATTTCTTTGTTATATAGTATCATATATATATAATAACTATATATACCAAATCATGAATATTAAAATTTATGTAGTTTCTTTCAATCTACATTATGATGTTGAGATTCATGTCTCCTGTTCCAAGTACAATATTCACTCATTTTAATCTTGAATATCCCTATATGTAAATGCAATACCTCTCTTTGCCTCTTAATGGACTGCTATTAAAATGTGCTTGTTACAACACAAATTCCAGCAAGCAGGTCTTTGAAAGAGGTGGGGTGGCAGTTAAGAGGAAAGGGGTAGACAAATGAAGAGGAGAAAAGGGTGACAATGCAGTCAAGAATTCAATGTGTACCCTACAAAAATGAAGAAGAATAAAGGATGTGGTGAGTGGGGGAGGGATGGGTGAGAATACTGAAATGGATGTTTAAAGGCATGCTTTGTATTCTTAACTGCTTTGTTAAATGGCAACTACATTGTACAGCCACTAAAAGGTAATATAAAATATGCTTATTAGTATTTTTATAAATATTATTGTTCATAAAAGATGTTACCTTTAGGAATACAGGAATTACCTGATCAAAAATATTCACATATACCTTTCTTCATTTTTAATTGATATTTCTGGGTCTTGAACTCAAACGTGGAAATTGGTAGGCTGCTGCTCTACTATGTCAGTCTCCCTTCCAACCATGTTATTCATTGGTTATTTTTGAGATAGGATCTCATGTTCCATCCAGACATAATCTACCTGTGTTACCAGGATCACAAAATCTGGCACCATATCCATGTTCTCCCGGAGGTATCTTTGAATTCTGTCAAGTATCTAGGAAAGTAAATACGAGCTACCATCACCTGTTTTAGATGTCTATTTTAAGGAAGACAATCAATACATAAGACTGCAATATGTGATGCTATCTAATCCAACATATGTGCATATCAGTTGTTCACCATCTTCTTCTATATTCAACTTTAACCATCATTTAAAAATTCAACTGTAATTCACTTAGAAGTATATTTTCTCAAATAAAGGTATCATATCTATGGGGACAAAGCAAGAATTTATTATATACATGTTTTTATTGGCTAGTTGTAGAGGGAGAATAAAGACATTGTTAGTAAGGAAAATGGAATAGGACATAGAAAAGAAGACAAAAGAAGGCAATATGACATGTAGTTTTCATGACCCGCATCATCTATTTAACATTTTGTTTCATGAATTGCTGTAGATTGTTGACAAATTCACCAACCAAAGTAGTTTTGGGTTGTTGTGACTAAAGTAGCTATAAAAACCATGAGATCATTTAATAAATAATGTTCATATACTTATGGAAGTACTTAGATAAGAGATGGCTTGTGTAGGTCCCATAGAAAATTTATATATTTACTTGTATTGGTCAATGTGTTAGGGATAGGAAATGGTGTCTTTTAGAGTTGATTGGGTCATTTGGTCTCCTGTTTTGTAAGTGGGGTTATAGCTTGTGTGTGTGTGTGTGTGTGTGTGTGTGTGTGTGTGTGTGTGTGTGTGTGTGTGTGTGTGTGTGTATGTATCCTAGTTTCATTATAGTTTTAACAATTACAAGGAATGATTTGTAAGTAGCTATAAGTATAGCTATTGTAAGGCAGCTGATGTAATTTACATTTTTTAATGGAAAACAGAGAATATCACTCCTAAAGCAAGTATTGATACTGAGCTTCTAAACCTATTAATTACATTTTCTCAAGAGATTGGTTGAAAATGAGGCTTACAAATAACGTAATAGCTAAATGAACTTAAACTAATAGACAAATAGGAAGGATGAGTACACAGATTTGAGAAACAGTTTAGAATAAAAGGAAAGAAATACTCTTGTGGAAGTATATTCCAATGTATATTCTTAACTCTCTATGCTGAAATATAGTCCTAGGTGCTGCTTTCCTGTAGTGCTTGTGCTTGTTCATGCAGTAAATATCTAGACATTAAAAATCAAACTCAAAGGTAAGAATAAACATAAAATATCAAGGAATGAAAATATCTCAAATTTCCAGGCATGATAAAAATTAGATTCTGGCTTAGAATTAGTCCCTGATTCTAATCGATGTTTAAAAGTAGGTCTCACACTTCTGCGACATATGGAGCTCTAACTACATCTTCAATTTCATTTCTAATTGCTGTTAATGAAGAGTATTATGGTAAATAGTCATGTTATTAGCCTATAACCAATAGCCTACACCTGTGTTAGTGATTATAAACACATGATTAATGTGATATAAAGCAACTCCTTTCATCAGAGGATGACATTTTTGCTGGCTCTGACACTTCACTGTGCCCGTCATCTCCACACATAAGGTCACAGCTGTTCCGTGACATTTTTACACAATGAAAAATCAGAATGTTCCATAAAGAAAGAGAAAGGAAATTTAATAACCTGACATTTGAAGGAAGAAATAAGCCATTTCAAATACAGGTGATTTTACATGGATCTCATGTGGAAACAACATCCCTATTAAAGAAAGAGAATGGACTATTTTCTTAGGCCACTTACAATACATAGACCTAACAAGGCCTGCCATTGTTCCTCACTTTCCAGTGTGCAAGACTGACAAGCTCCTGAGAACTTTCCAGCATCTGGCAACAAAACAAACCCTTCAACTTTTATTAAACATGGAAAATCATTGTTCTCTTAAATTTTCTAAGTGTTTTAAGTTATGATATATAACTTGCTAAAGGAATATAGAGCTATCACAAGTAGCAAAACTATTATCAGTAACAAAGCAATCAATCTTCATTACAGTTAAATATATGTTGAACAATTAGGTAAAATTGAATCTATGTCACATTTTAATTCCTGGATTTCTCCATTCCATAGGGTCATGCTCTTTTAATTATCTTGAATGTTAATGTAGATTATCTGTACTTATTGTGCAGTGTATTTGTGAAATTTATATTTATTTTTGATGTTTGAGAGTCTAAATAATGATTACTAAAGTACTGCATAATTGCGCATTTCATTTTGAATATCAGAATTAGTTCCATTTGTCTGAAAAACTTATCAATGGCAAAACTATAGTTCTTGGAATAGTAAAGAATCATTTAAGTAAAATAATAATTTGAATATTTCCAATATTTCAAATTTGAGTTCCAATAATGGGAATGTAATAGCTATTTTTGAGCATCAATTTGAGTTTATTTTTATTTTTGCCTTTTATGGATATTTGGCTATTTGTATTAGGAAACAACGAAGGCAATGTCTTATGATTTGCTTTATCTTTTTGTCTTGTGTGTGAGTCCTCCAAAAATCTGCTAATTTTCTTCATATACATTCTCTTCCTCCATAATTCAGTCCAGATCAGAGTTATAAAAAACTAATATATACCAATTATTTGATTTGTAACACTAAGCCCTGCCAGAATATACTACTATAATTTTGCATGTGTAATTGAATGCTTAAATTATATTTCAATTTTAAAACTAAGCCCATAAATTCAGACATTTTTATCTCCACCAAATTCATGTCTTACTATAAAGCATCTTCTAGCTTCACATTATACCCAATTATTCACACAAGATAATAAAATCACTCTTCACTTCTTCATTTTCTCTCATGCTCTCACAATTAACCAAGCATGAGCTGTTTGTCTCTTCATGTAATATTCTTACCCAGTCCATATTTCCTACTGTCCACAGCCTCTATAGTATTTTGCTTAATCTATAGTATAGTCTTTCAATTGATTAGCCTGTCTAACTTGTCTCTTAACTCTAGGACCTCTTTTATAGGTCATAGCCTCAATCTATTCCCAAAACCTAAAGCAAATAGTACAAATTATCTTTCTAAGAGAGCTCCCAAATATTCTATTGCAATCAAATTAACACTCACATATCCTACCCTAGCATGCTGGTATGACTTTGCTGAAATTTGGCAAATCACTGAAATTAAAATTCCCTGTCTTGCCTTTCTTTCAAAATTGAGTCTTTGAAAAAAAAAAAAAAAAACCAGACCAAACCAAAACACATTATCACAGAATATGCAATCTATTGCCTCCTGAACATCTAATCACTGTAGTCTTTTCATAATTCAGGTTTGCATATGATAATAAGTCCCCTCCCCCTTGGAAATTAATTGTAATTTAAGTGTCAATTATATGGATCTTTGAGAGAAAAATAAAGTAATACTATTGGCTGATGATCTCCATTAACTACCGATTATTAACCTAGTCTTCATCTTTAGGATGGTGCAGGGAGGGAAATGCCAGGTCAGCAGTGGTTTGGCTGAGGACTGCTGTGTGTAGTTAATCTAGTTAACAGAGTAACAGCGAAGGTAGTCTTTGTGCCACAGAGTTGTTTTGCCATCTTTCTCCAGTACCTTATTCAAAGCAGACTGGACTGTACATGGCTGAAGCAAGATTGTGTGGCAAAATTCTGCTTGCAGTTAAGGTGGCACAACACAACTCATTAATACCTTTCAACCTAAAGCAACCTAAACACTGAAAAAACATTGGTTCAAATAGTTTAAATCAGCATACACTCTGTATTTTATCTACTACTTCTTTCTCATGCATTTAATGGATCTTCTCTATACCTTTAAAAACAGTGAGTTAATAGTGGATTCATGCTGGCAAATATCTTTTTTTTTTCCTATTTATCTTCCTTCTCCTCTTATCCTTTGTACTATTCACAAGCTTTTGTCCTGAGTCTGGTCTTTTCAGAATCTGTGACTTTTGTAAAACTTTTTTTTTTTTCTGTAAAATGATTTTTACAGCAGCTCAGCTTTGGACATAATTTTATTTAGGATTTTCTCACATTACCACTGTTCCATAGAAACATTAGTAATTTTTGTCATTACTTAGCAAGAGTATCTTGTTTGAGGTTCTAAGTCATACTGGTACTTGATTCACCTGACACTTAAGTTACTTGAAACAGGGTTTTTTAGCACCATTAAAGTAAAACATAAATTGGTAGTTGTGGAGGTTACCCATAGCAACCACATGATCACCTATGGCCTGAGCTAAAGAGACATTTGAATCCCACTTTACAACTTTACAACTTTCTCCATGTCAGCTTTTGCTGACAAAATACCTGAATAGTATCCCTCTTCTCTGCCATGAAAACAATGTAGGTTTTAGTCTAGAACAAACATTTTTCATCTTATATCCTACCATCTATATTTGCTTCAGACATGCCATAATAAATTAAGAAAAAACACAGTAACTTAACAGAATACTCATTTAGTATCAGGATTCCAAAAATCATTTTTAAATTTAATTTTATTGTGAAGGTAATGTACAGAGGGGTTACAGTAACGTATGTAAGGTAGTAAGTACATTTCCTTTTGAACTTGTTACATTCTCCCTCATTTTTCTCCCCTTTACCAACTCTGCCAACTCTCCCCTTTTTTTTTTTTTTAACATTTTTTATTGTGAAAATACCGTATAGAGGGGTTACAATTACATGGCAAGATAATGAGTACTTTTCTTATGAAGCATTGTTGCCTCCTCCTTTGTTTCCCTTTCCTATCCCACCACCTCCGCCCCACCCCCTGGCCAAAGTTGTAAAGTTCATTTTTTGATATAATGACTTGTACATCCATTGTTGCAATGGGTCCACCTGTATCCCAACTCCCCCATTTTTACAGTTCTTTTTCAACATACTGTCTTTTGAGTATCGCTGTTACATTGGTTCACCCTTAGTTCTTTGTCTCAACATTTTGTTGTTCCCCTTCCCTTCCCTAATTCAGGTAAATGTATATACAAGACACTGGGTACCAAAATGAAATACAGTGACAACAGGGGATATAGGGGTCAGAATATTCAAAAGAGACACAAATTACATAAACCATTGAAAAAACAACAAAAAAGGAAAAAGAAAACAAACTCTTGTTTCCATATGTTGGAGTTCATATCGCTCAGCACCATCTTATATGGTCATATGTACATAGCTATTGACCTATTCTGTTCATCATTAGGAATATCCTACATATATACTAATTATTACAAATGGGGGAAACCATGGAGCCTATGTTTCCAGAAGACCCAGACCCAGAAATGAAATCTCAGATCTATGGTCACCTAATCTTCCATATGGGAGCCAAAAATTAAGATGGAAGAATGTCAGCTTCTCCATGAATTCTTGATTCATTCTTCCACACTCTCTTTATAATCCACAGAATTCAGCCAGACCAGGCTTTGTTTCCCATATTTTACAAAGATCTATAGATCATTAAGAGTATTCATTTGCTCATAGTTTTATGAATTTTGGCAGTGTTTTGTCCACAAATCTATTTAGCCAGACAAAAGAAATGTCTCAGGTGCATCAGAGAGCAACACGGAGTTATACCTAATGCTATTTCCCTTGTCCTAGAAACAAATACCAGCTACTCATTGGAAGGAGCTGAATTATATTATTCACGAACATCAAAGGCAGATACTATGGTAGGTATCATGGAAGCCACTTTTTCAATTGCTTATGCTATAATTTAAGTACTTACTAATACTATGATAATCATATTATACTATTTGTTAATCCTTCTAATTAATATTCAGTGTTGGAGGTAACTTCCACCTCATAAAATATTCACAGCAGTAATCATTGTAATGAAAAGTTTAGTTATATGATTGAATATAATAAAATAAATAAATAATAAAATAAATAAAATGAAATAAATAATAAAAATAATAACTCAATATTATCTTATGCCCAAATTAATATTAATCTCACGATTTTCCCAAGTGCCTGATTTGTTCCACTTGCCTGATATTCAAATTTCATATCTATATTTGGTGAAATCATAAGTAGAAATGAAGATTAAATAAGGTATGTTAGAAACTTAATGAATGGTATATAATTATATTTTAAGTAGCATTATAGGATTTCTCTTGCCTACAGAAAATATTGACATTGTTCCAAGCAAAGTCTTCAGTCTATATTCTGAAAATATACATTCATTTTAGAATACGAGCTTCAATTCAACAAATACAAATATACATTTTTGAAACCTGTATTACATTAAACACTCAAGTCCATATTTGAAGTTGGCTTTAAAAAAAACAACATGGAAGTTGCTAGGAAAGTGTTTCAGTGGTAGACCGGTTGCCTTGCATGTCTTAGGCCCTCGGTTCGATTCCTCAGCACCACATAAGCAAAAAAAGAAATAAAACCGGAAGTGGCACTGTGGTTCAAGTGGTAGAGTGCTAGTCTTGAGCTGAAGAGCTGAGGGACAGCGTCCAGGCCCAGAGTTCAGTTCAGGCTCCACGACTGGAACAACAACAATAACAAAAAAAACCCAATATGGAAGACTCTTAAAGAATCAAACATCTATGTTTCTTATGAACTTTAATATTTCATTGGTCTTTCATACATCTGTAATTATTTTAGAGATTATTTATAGCTATTAGCAGATGAGTTAGTTTACTTACTTCTAGTCATAATCATGGTAAAGATATTTCATACTTAAAATATTTTACTTTCAGAAAATCTCAGGAATGTTGATACATTCACTAGAACTATGTCATATGATAAAAAAATGAAAACTAAACTTTTCTATATTTTATCTGATAAATATGGTAAGGCAAGAACAACTTAACAATTCTATGCAATGTTAACATTAACATGTCTTAATTATCTGGAACTTATCCTGCTGGGTGACTTTCAGTAATTTTAAATTTTTTTACCTTTTCTTTCTAACATTCCTTCACTAAAAAACACATTTCCATTTCGTATGTTTGTTTGAAAAGACCTAATTTAGAACTCCTATTTCTTCCTAATTTCATGCAGATCTTGCTTTCTTATAGTCTTACAAATAAATTAAAGTGATTTTAATTTCAGTCTTTAAAAGATAAGATGTTCATTAACATGACCAAATGATAAATCATATATATTACTGCAGTAATCTTAAAGATGCTACATTTAATGTCTTTAACAGGATTGGAGTTATAGCTCACTAGAATTATAAAGTAGTGCCTTTAATTAAAGCTTGGAGTTTTTTTTTCCTATAAATATCTGTTGATGAACTTTGCCTAAAGAAGAAAAATGATGCATTCCTAAGAGCCTAAAAGTTACAAATGTGTCTCCCAAACCAATCTACCTGTATTTAGATTATGTTACATAAATTACAATTTCTTGTCTCTACAAAATGCAACTATCCACAGATAGGTAGAGAGAAATATTGAATAGAAATAAACATAATTAAGGAAAGTTTTAAATGGTTACAGATAGTGGCACACTTCTAAAATATTTACAATAAAATGTATATGTTCTTTGTGGTATACGTAATTTAAAAATATGTAAAATGACAAGTGTTTTACTGTGAATTGGTTTAAAATAAAATTAGACAAATTAAGATTATATATATGTATATATATATGATTGACGGTGTTCCACTTCACACTGATTTTTCATCTTCAAAGTGATCAAATAATTTCTACCTAACCTCTTCTGACCCACCTAAGGCTCTGTGTGTATCTGGACAATAAAGTCAATTAAAGGGAACAATTTGAAAATATCCTATGAAAACTGTATCAATCCCTTGTGTAGTAGATTGATTTATGAACATAAAATCATAAATTTCTTATCATTAATATTTTCTGAATATAATACATATATTTAATCATCTAAAATTTTTGAATAAGCACAATTTCATATGAACTGAAAAAGAGGTGTTGGACAATACATTTCTCATTAAATGGATACAGCAGAATAGAAATGTTCTTGTTTCTGACTTTTTGTTCTCTTTTATGTTTATTATGATAATTTTTAATATTGAAAAACTAAGAAGTGGCATAGTGAGTCCCCAAGTATGTCAATCATCTGGCCTCAAACAATTATGAAGACCTAAATTATATTTTTATATATGCATGTCTACCATCCATTCCTATCACAGAGAGCTTTGAGACACAGTATTAGCACTATTAAATGGTAAACACTTTAATGGTATATGAAAGGAATATTTTTCCCATAGCTATTTCCAGAATAATATTTCCCTGCAAAATTCATGGTCTCTTCAAGACAGACCAAGATCAATGGAAAACTTGAATGAAATGTAAACATTTGGATTGTAGTCATGAAACATATAAACACACAAACACTTAGATTAGCAGTAGAGTCACTTTATTCCACAATTTACAAAAGCAAAACTGAGAAAATATACTCTTATTTCAGTTTCTTATATTTAAAAAACAAAACCAAACCCAAACTATTCATCATCTTAATAGTGAGCTTCCTCAGCTTAAATTGCTACATGAGATTGAATGTTCAACAAAATAGTTCATTTAGTTCACATTTAAGTTGAGCTGAAGCCCATGCATGGATCCTAGGAAATTATACAAACAATGAAAATGTGGTCAATTGAAATGTTTGTTTTCTCCAAAAAGCACAATAACAAAGCCATCTGAGGGAAGAGCAGCATTGTGTAAGTTTATATTAGATATTGCCTCTAAAGTAATATTTTGCTTCTAAGAAATCCATTATAATGCAATAAGGTACTATCCTTAAAACAAATAAATAAAATAAATGATATGGATGAAACACAGTTGCTTTCCATCCACATTGAATTTTACATAGAAAATTGAATCTTATTAAAAGTCACAATAAATTAAAATACTTAAGGCTATGAATTAATGTTTATTGATTTTCTTAAATAGAATCTGAATGTCATCATAAAATATACTGGATAGAAATCTACAGTAGACAAGAATATTTATATACACTTTCCTCATGAAAATGAAAACAGTTTGGTTTAAAACTCTGGGCTTCAGATTTTAATCAATTTTACAATGAAATATATATCATAAAAAATAAAACAGAATGGTAACATTTTGTCCTTATACATGATTGAGCAGAGACTATCATTATAATAAACACATACAAAAATTATGCAATCACACACCAAAATTCAGTATCTTTAATAAATTTTACAAAGAAAAGATAGTCATACATCTATAAAATGTCCATATATCTTATCTAAGTTAAGACATATAAAGATTCTCCAAGGTAACACAGATAAGTTTTATTGTCAGAGAAGTGGAAGGTTTTAATTCATTATTTTTCTTGGTACATGCCTTACTGAGATTGTGTTGCCTGTTACTAAAACATTTTGTAGGGGTTTTGTTAATGAAAACTATTTTCTTAAGTTCTATAGTTCTAGAAGCCAATGGCTCCAGTCACTTCATACACCCTCACTTCACTCATGGTGTCACCAGTAAAATCTCACATTTTATAGGAATTTTAAGACAATTCATTCTGGCCCAAAAAAAACAGAAAAAAATTTTCATTCAAGTGAAACTATAGAATGTCAAATACTTACTTCACTGTAAGTGTTTTGTACTTTTCTTTGGAAATATAATTGTCTATCGATAAAATAAAAAAATGTATTTGCACTCATAGTTACTGAAATTTAAAGATAGCAACATATATTGAATAAAATATAACTTCATTTATGAATACAAAATGCCATTTTGTATGCTTGAGTTTGATTTTTAATTATTTGAATTCAATAAAAAAATCTTCATTTTTTCATACCCAGTGAGACATAAACTATATATATATATATATATATTTATATATATCAGGATAAAACTGTGATGAAAAAGATCAAGCAATTGTTTTTATCCTTACACTCAAAAGTGTTTAGCTACTAATACTAAAGTATTATTGGAGTCAGGATTGAGCAACTTAAGACTGACTTTGCATTGATACACTACAGATACAATTGCATTATAAAATAAAATGAATGCTGGCTTAAAGTGTGAAACAACACAGCTGTCTGTGAAGATGAAGAGTCAGAAAGGCATACAGATCTAGAAAGGCACAAGTTCATAAGACAGAAGGCAGAAAGAGAGCCCACCCTTGGAACAATCAGCATTCTGGGAGAATTTCGGTTGTGAGAAAAAAAATCTGAAATTCGAATTGGGACAAACTTGACAGTTAAAATACAATAGGAATCTGGCTAGTGAATGAGATTCCTATAATTGAAAATTTCCATCTATGAGTCTCACAAGTTTCTTACATTGAATAAGCAGGAAACATTTCAGCCTTTTCCATGCTAAAAGAGTCGAATAATAGCTATTTTTGAAATACACACAAAGCATTCTGTTTGCCTTAATGAGGCTTTTACCCAACATAAACTATTTATAAAAGTTGGAGAGAGAAATTCCTCCAATTTAAGATTCTGTATACAGCAAAAGCATCCTTTGTTAGTAAAAGACAAGTAGAGATTTTTCTCAGTGAAACCCTGATTTAATTTGACAGTACAACTGCTTTTAAGATATGCTCAAACGTTTAAATAGGGATTCAGGTGGACGCATTGCAACAATGAGATGTAAAAGACGTTATGTCAAAAAACGAACTTTACAACTTTGGCCCTGATGGAAGGGGGAGGGAGGGGATGGGAAGGAATGGGAAGGGGAAACAAAGGACTATGCAATAATGTTTGATAAAAATGTACTCATTACCTTGCTCTTGTAATTGTAACCCCTCTGTATGGTATTTTCACAATAAAAAATAAAATTAAAAAAGCCAAAAATAAAGAAAATATACAGCATATAAACTTGGTTTGAGTGTGGTTGCACCTGACTATGATCATAGTTACACAGGAGACAAAGGAGCACAGTCTGAAGCCAGCCTGGGCAAAAGTGTTAGAACTTATCTCCAAAGCAAGTAACAAATGTATAAGGACTGGGAGGATAGCGTAAGTAGAAGCCTTGTGCTGAATCCCTTCACTGAAGAACCACACGATAACAAATCTTCAGGTTAACATTAAAGAAAGGAAGAGCACTGTAGAAAAGTAAAAGTATGAAAAGGTAAAGAGCTTTACATATCTTTTTAAAAATTTTTATTTTATTGTAAAATATACTGTACAGAGGGGATACAGTTACCTGAGTAAGATAGTGAGTACATTTCTTTTTTTTTTTTTTTTTAATTGTTTTTTTGGGTCAGGTCGTGGGGCCGGAACTCTGGGCCTGGGCGCTGTCCCTCAGCTCTTCAGCTCAAGGCTAGCGCTCTACCACTTGAGCCACAGGGCCACTTCCGGCTTTTTTTTTTTTTCTCATGTGGTGCTGAGGAATCGAACCCAGGGCCTCAGGCATGCAAGGCAAGTGATCTACCACTGAGCCACCTTCCCAGCCGGTGAGTACATTTCTTATCAAGCATTGCTACCCCTGCTTTGTAATTTTCCCATTATCTCTTCCCTTCCCCACCTCCCTCACTCCCCCCAAGTTGTAAAGTTCATTTCCAACATAATGTCTTGTGGGTATCATTGTAGCAATGGGTCATCCTGTGTCCTTGTTGCAGCGTTTTGTTATTCCCCTTCCCCTCCCCAAATTAGATAAATGTATAGACAAGATGCAAGGTTCCAAAATCAAATACAGTGACAACAGGTGATATGCTACAGGGAGAAGAACATACAAAGGAAACAAAAAAATAACAGTACATTAAAAACAACAACAAAGACTTATGGAGTGTGTTTGAATAAGTGTTCACTTTGGTTATGTTCTGAGTCATTCACTGGAACTATTGGGGTCTCACCTCAACTGAGTGCTGCTACTTCTGAGTTGGTTATGGCTCCCATCAGGCTTTCTACCCCACGTCCCAGAAACTGTCTGTTATTTTTTTTCTACTACATAGAGATCATCTATTTTTACTCATAAGTTTTCTCTGATTAGCAGGTCATATCCATAGGTTTGAACAGGTTGAAATACTTTATTAGGTTTTGCTAGTATGGACTATTTTAGTGTTTATGTCTAGTGCTACTAAGACATCAGAGCATTGCCATCCTGTGATATCTCTGAGATTTAAGTACTTCCATTATAAAATAAGATATCAAGCTGGGAGCTGGTGGCTCATGCCTATCAAAAGATATTCAAAAGACTGAGATCCTAGAATCAAGGTTCAACTTGAGCCAAGACCAGAAAGTCCTGTGACACTCTTACCTTCAATTGACAAGCAAAAAACTGGAAGTATAGTCATGACTCAAATAGTAGACTACTAGCCTGGAGTAAAAAAAAAAAAGCAAGCAAGCAAACAAAAAAATCCTCAGGGGCATTGTCCTGGCTCTGAGTCTAGGCCCAAAGACTGGTGAGCGCACACACACACAGAAGCACACACACACACACACACACACACACACACACACACACACACACATGAGACTAGCAAATGTCACTGCTACCATTATAGTATCAAAAAATAGGTAATCAAATGTCAAGATAGCTACCATTTCTGTTATCTAATGAGAAGAGAAGAGTCACTTAGAACACTTCAAAGAATTTAATAGAAACTTCTCTTAAATGTTTGTGAGATAGCAGTCGTTATGCCATCTTCAAGTTACATTTTAAGACTGGATAAACTGGTTATATATGATAAACCACATCCAATCTTCTATTCTCATTTTTCTGAGATTTCAAATAACTTTCCACACAATGTGTAGGGAAGGTCCAGCGTCTCACATCTATTGTGTCTAGACAATCACTGAGTCCCTTTAACTACACTAGCAGTCTATATTTTTTTTACTCAGTCTACTTAATACAATTCCCCTCATATCCATACATCTATGCACATCATATAATATATACCACCTCCACAATCATTTTCAGAATTCATTTGCATACATTCTTTACACTTTCTTTTTAGTCCAAGCTGATGACACCCCATGATGAATTCTCAGTAAAAATATATATATTTCTGGACCAGACTTGCACTTCTCCATTTAAACCCCACTGGAGTGTAATTATTATTAGGTACATGAGTGTCATGTGGAATAATTTGGTTTGATTCTAAAAACATTCATTTTCCTTTGGTCATGAAACCATTTGGTACAAGTTGGCAAGGCCCATGCATCAAAATCAGAAAACAGCTCAGAAGTCAGTAGCTGTTTCTGCTCTCAGCAGGAAGATATTCCATGGAGAAAGTTCTAGAGCTCATCAGAATTTGAACAAAAATTTTCCAATATTTTTGCCATTTTCTACCCCATTAATATTTTAATAATACCAAATATTTTTTAGCATAGTTTGGTCTCAGTCCTAAACACATGTTCCTTACAAGTAAATGAGGTGGACTTGTAAAATTAACATGTTTTTGTACTTTTCAGTTGTGTTTGGGGCTGGACCTAGAAACCTCAAAAAACATATTTTATGGTTGAACCTGATAACTTCTAGATGTCACAAGAAGTCTCATAAATTTTATAACTACCATAATTACAGCAATTAAATTTCACAACAAGTAGCACACAAGTATCTTTCTCTTGAACTATACTCACTTCACAATACAATATATTGTTATAGTACAATACTTTATTAGGTACATATTGCAGTAAAGTTTACTGTACAAAACTCACAAGAAGGCCATGATTTAATCTCCGGCAAGTAAATAATCTTTTTGCTTTTTATATATGTAAATAATTTGGTTCCAGAATTCCAGGTACTGTTTCAGTAGCTATACAATCTACTACTATTATTATTATTTTTATTGTGAAAATACTGTACAGAGGGGTTTCAATTACATGGGCAAGATAATGAGTACAGTTCTTATCAAGCATTGTAGCCTCCTCTTTTGTTTCCCCTTCCCATAACTTTCCATCTCCCACCTTCCCACCCTCCCCATCCCCTGCAAAGTTGTAAAGTTGTTTTTTCAACATAAGGACTTGTACATCTCATTGTTGCAATGGGCCCACCTGAATCCCTATTTAAACAATTTGTTTTTCCCCTTCCCCTCCACAAATTATCCTGACAACAAATACAGTGAAAGCAGGGGTTATACTGTGGGGGAGGGACATACAAAGCAACAAATAAATAATCTTATAAATGTGTTAGAAACAATCGCATGAAAGAAAAAAAAAACATTTGAATACATATCTTAGGGTTCATTTCCCTAACATCACCTTATCTGACCTTTTCTGCTTGACTCAGACATATACTAGATATTGCAAATAAGGGAAACCATGGGACCTATGTTTCTTTGGGCCTAGCTTACTTCACTTAATATAATTTTTTCCAAGCCTTTCCATTTCCTAACAAATGTGGCAATGCCATTCTTTCTGATGGAGGCATAGAATTCCATTGTGTATATATACCACAGTTTCTTGATCCATTCATCTACGGAGGGGCATCTGGGTTGGTTCCATATCTTAGCTATAGTAAATAATACTGCAATAAACGTAGTCATGCTGGTAGCTATAATGTGGTCTTGTTTGTAAACATTTGGGTAAATGCTCAAAAGTGGGATTGTTGGGTCATACAGGAGCTCTATGTGGAGTCTTTTGAGGAACCTCCATACGGCTTTCAACAAGAGGACTTATGACAGTCACATGAGCAGAGTCCAATGTTAAGGTATTATGAAAATGATCAGCTATTGTTGAGATGTTAGAGCATCTCTGATCCAGTCAGAGAACAGGACAAGTTGAAGTAATACACAATTAGAAATTTTTATGCAAAAATTTACAGGATCCTTGCTTTATGATGTAGTAACTACCCCAAAAGCACTGAGACACTTGACATAATGGTACTTTCTTTCTGCACTTCCAAATCACCAATTGTTAAAGAGGTGAAATTCAAGACACTATATGTAGGTTGGGATTTCTGGAAATACATCAATTTGTGAAGATAAGAGTAGTTTTTTTTGTTTTGTTTTCTGTTAAAGAAACACAAAGCACACACTATCAAGTTGTATTCTTAATTTCTAGAACAGCATAGAAGTATACTTTATCATAGCTGATTCAAATAATCTGAACATAAAATAATCAAATCATAATGATTTAACAAATTTAGCCAAAAAGTTGATGTATACAACTAAATCTGTATAAATATGACTCCAGTAACATTAATATACAGATGAACTGAAGTAGTAAACTGCGACTGGAATAAAAATAATTTGACTATTATAAATAAAATTAATATATTTGAGTAGGATATTTTCATTTCTGGTACTTGACTATAAAATTGCTTATTGTATGTAACATAATTTCAGAATTCAACATTAGCTACATTGTTCTGGTCTAGAATTTTGAATCTGCTTAAAATTGTAAAAAAGGGAGACAACAGGAAAATACATGTCATTGTGTATAAGATCAATGCAATTTGTAAATAAATGACTTTTTCCATGTTTACATCCATTTTAATCTCATATATACATTTCTAAAGTTGAGACTATGTAACTTCTTATTGTCCCTTTTTACT
This sequence comes from Dipodomys spectabilis, assembly GCF_019054845.1. Taxonomy (NCBI): domain Eukaryota; kingdom Metazoa; phylum Chordata; class Mammalia; order Rodentia; family Heteromyidae; genus Dipodomys; species Dipodomys spectabilis. Next base: position 4,279,644 of record NW_024870752.1, read on the forward strand.
TCTTAGAAAATAAAAACATTAAAACAATTTACATAAACATATAAATCTTCAGTAAAGCATTAGAATAAAATTTGTTGATCAAATAAGAAAAAAAAATGTTTTCCTTCATTTTTGTGTGTGTGCCTACATCATATTTTGCTTGACCTTTAAATATGACTATTGAATGATATCATGCTAAAATTTCAAATAGAAAGTTCTAACAATTTCACAAAGTCTAGCTAGCTAGAATATATTTGTTAGCTTTAAAGTCAATATGATTGCTAAATATAAACTAAGATGGCATATGTATCAAATGGAATCAAATTGCCTGTGCCGAAGAATTACCTTCTTTCTGCTTTCAAATGGCAGGGAAAAAACACACACACTTCACCCCTCACACAGTCAAATTTTAATTACATGTTTTGCTTCAACATTTCAAATGGATTAGAGTAAAATGGTCTTCCTTAAGTAGGGGATTTAGCCTTGAAAATCCTGATGAAATGAGCTGAACTTCATCAGAGGTGAACATGGATTTACCACATAATCTCTAATTCTTCTGTTAAAAAAAAGAAAAGCAAAGAAAAGAAAAAGAAGCAGCAGCAACAAAAATCTTCAAATAACCTTTGAAAATCCACGTTATTTCATTGAAATGCATTTGTTAATGTGTGAGTTATAGGGCTCCTGCTGTGGCGTGGCCTTTTATTTTCAGAAAATAGATGAAGTGTTTTGTTTTCCTGAACACTGCAATGTGTTTCATTTTATTCCATCATACAACCTTGGTTCTTAACATTTTACTTGCTCATGTAAAAATAGAGAAAAACATTATTATTTTTTCTCTCAGAATGTTAAATGAATATATTCAGAAGATTCTTTCTGAAAATAAAGCCTTCCAAAAAGCAAGGTTTCCTGGAAACAATTCTTTCTTTATTTTCCTTTCCATTTTATATTGATTGATTGATAAAGCCTATAATAATCTTATTTAACATATTCCAAGTGCTGGAATTATAGGTTTACATTGCCACACCTCATTATTTCTCATCCTTTTAAACCTAAATTTGAGTTTTACAAAAGCTAGCATATATTCAGAGTTTATTCAGGATTTTCCATTATGTAATAATATATACTCATTATTTTAAATAATATAAAGTTATTCAAATTTAAAATCTATGCAGATGTGTTCATTGAAAATACCATTTTTTCCTGGATAATATAAAGCATGGAAGATATTGAAAAATAATTATTGCAATAATTCTGCTTTTTCTTGTGTGTTTTAAATTTCTATGATCTATCTTCTCTTGTTACAGTCTGCACATTTTGTTGTATTTGTGTTGGCAGGAATTTTGTTAAAATATAGAGAATGCATCCTAAAAGAGAACATGACTTGATTTTATGCACAGAGACTTATTTTAAAACTAACTCACTAAAGAAGATATATTTTTTAAACAAACTTATTTTTGTTAATTCTGTTTTTATTTAAAGGAAAATGTAAAAGGCTACTTCATAATCAGCCCTTTGTGACTTGGGATGACATTGCCACAGTGATACTCACAAGACTATGTTGGAAATGAACTTTACAACTTTGGGGAGGGGAGTGGGGGAAGGAGAGGGAAGGGCTAGTGGGAGAAAAACAAGGGAGGGGATAACAATGCTGACAAGAAATGCACTCATTTCCTTACTCATGTAACTGTAACTTCTCTGTACTGCATCTTTGCAAGAAAATCAAATTTTTAAAAAAAGAAAAAGATAAAAAGTCCTAAGTGCATAGAATTCTATTTAAATGAAGTAAATTCAGTTTATAATTTATTTCCAATTATTTTATTGATAGTATAGAGAAGTTCTCTTTCTTTCTTTCTTTCTTTCTTTCTTTCTTTCTTTCTTTCTTTCTTTCTTTCTTTCTTTCTTTCTTTCTTTCTTTCTTTCTTTCTCTTTTTTTTTTTGCAGTCCTGGGGCTTGGGCACTGTCCCTGAGCTTCATTTGCTCACCTGAGCCACAACACCATTTACAGAAGTTCTTAACACTGACATTTTTCAATCATTTAAAAAATATGGTGGGTTGTTTGGCTTTTCATTTTGGCAGGATTTGTGTGTGTGTGTGTGGGAGGGGGTTGGTTGTGGGGCCTGAACTCTGGACTTAGGCTCTATCCCTCAGTTTTTCAGCTCAAGGCTAGCGTTCTACTACTTGAGCCACAGTGCCACTTTTGGCTTTTTCTGCATATGTGGTGCTAAGGAATTGATCTCAGGGCCTCATGCATGCAAGGCAAGCACTCTACCACTGAGCCAACTTCCCAGCCACCAATTTTGGCAAAATTTAATCTCAATCCTCTGTTCATTGGTACATTTCATTAGTCTAAATAGAATTTCTCCATTTTTCATCCAGATATACTTTTTTTCTTATTAGACTGTCATTCAATATTACATATTTCAGTGTGATTCCTTGCACATGTTTCAGGTATAAAGAATGAATACTGAAAAATTTTCTACTCTAAATTTACTTAAATATTTTATTGAAGATTTGTTTCCTTATAACATTGTAAATTTATAAAATTTGTTCAGTTATTTTCTATGTATCTTTTCTGTTAATACTGTCCCAAGTTATACTACTTTATAAAATTACTGCTGTCTTCTTTTTTTAAAATATGTTTTTTATTGTGAAAATACTGTACAGAGGGGTCTTATCAAGCATTGTTGCCTCCTTTGTTTTCCCCCTACCATCCCTTCCCTTCCATCTCTACAACTACATTTCTTCCCCCTCCCCTCCCCCACTTAAATTGTAAAGTTCGTTTTTCGGTATAGCGTCTTGTACATCTCATTGTTGGAATGGGTCAACCTGTATCGCTATTTAAACAATTTTTTCCCTTCTGCTCCCCAAATTATACCAACATCAAATACAGTGAAAACAGGGTTTATCTTCTAATGAGGCTTGACACTTCACACATTCTCTCTCTCCTCTCTTCCTCTCTCTCTCTCTTCCTCTTCCTCTCTCTCTCTCTTCCTCTTCCTCTCTTCCTCTCTCTCGCTTTCTATCTCTGTCTGTCTCTGTCTCTCTCTGTCTCTTTCTCTCCTGCCGGTCCTGGGTCTTGAGCACTGAGCTGGGCCACTGTCCTAACCTCCTTTTTCTCAGGAATAACGTTCTCTCACTTGAGCCACATGCCCACTTCTGGCTTTGTGTGTGTGTGTGTGTGTGTGTGTGTGTGTGTGTGTGTGTGTGTGTGTGTGTGTGTGTGTGTGTGTGTGTGTGTGAATAACTGGAGATAAAAAGTTTCACAGACTGTCCTGCTCAAGCTGGCTTCTCACCACAAATCTCAGATCTCCAATCTCAGATCCAGGCTCCTGAGTAGCTAGGATTACAGGTCTAAGCCACCTGCACCTGGATTCTTTCATTCTCTGTAAGAAAAATAAGATAATAAATTGTGTCAATACTTACAGACTTTGCCTGTGATTTTCTAGGCATGCTTAAATTAAGAATGTTACTTAGAATAATAAAAAAGAAAATTCACAAATTGCAACTCACTTCCAGAATTTAAATTACATCTTATATTTTTTCCTGAAGTGTCAATAAAATATTAACTTTTTCACAAAATTGCCTACAATACATTTGTTTTAACCTTCTAGATATTTGAGAACATCTTGTCACTCTTGGGGCTTGAACTCAGGGCCTGAGAGCTGTCCCTGAGTTCTTTGACTAAAGGCTAGATACAGCTCTACCAGTTTGAGCCACAGCACCACTTCCTAAGGGACATCTTTATGACAAGGGTTGATTGAGAAACAGAATGAATATCGTTTTGTTATTATTTCTTTATACAAATGAAAAGAAGTTTATACATTTACTTTTCCACAAAAAGCTCTTAATACATTAACTGGTCGATCATGGTCAGTATTGTGATTGCTATGGAATGTATGATCTATATTTATTTTGTATCTGTATTTTCTTGATTTGTTATAGAAGAGCTCCAATATGTAAGCTGATATATTTTTTTGTAGGTTGATTTCTCTGGAACTAAATGCTTATTTGTGGAATAAAAGGTACTTGTTGAGTATCAACACTATAAAAAAAGAGCAAAGGCAGAGTGTAAGGGTTGGAGAGCGGTAGAAATGACATTATGCCAGCTTGATGAATCTTCCAGGAGACCTATTAGGAGTGCTATTATGACTCCCATAGAATATTACAGAGTATGGGCCAAGGCATAGGCTAGTTTCCTGTTACCCTCTCTCAGTTGTTTTCCTTGAATTCATGAGAGAAATAAAAATTTTCAAGATTCAAACTTAAGGGAAAATATAGAACATAATCATTGTGAAACCATATAAGAACCACAGAAGAAGCCAAACCTTTGAATTTACCATGTTAGACATTTTCCTAAGTGAGCATTTCAACAAGAGTTGAAAACAACAAGCTGAGTGCAGATGTACTGCTGCCTTTGTCAGGTTGTGGATTACCAGGGAAATTATTTTGGATTTACCAGAACAGTCTGTCTCCTAGTTGATAAATGTAAAAATGGCTTTAGTTCATAACACATGCAATAAAATTACACCAATGCTTTCTACTAGTAACGGTCTCTCCTTAATAATATTATTAGATTTTATCAGAGTTGCTTTAGCTCTTTAAATTCTGAAACAGTTTCTGCAATAAAATAAACATAGAGCATACAACTTGTATTAAAAGCATTATTACTATTTTCTTTTCCTACAGAAATAATTTAACACTGCGTAGCAAGAATTTAAGTATAGGAATGTTGTGCACATAATGTATGTACAAGTGTGCTCTGATCACCAGTTTCCAAGTGCAAAGTTCAGTGCTTTACATTAAGAGAATCACAGATGGCCAATTGGAAAACTAAGTAGAGACAGTCTGATACTGTCAGTTTAAAGGTATGTGTCTTCTCCACTTAGATTTTCAAGGAATATGAGATTGCTTCATTGTTCCATTTATCAATGACAATTGAATAGACAAAAAAATCTAACTCTATATAAACTAAGTATATGCAATTTTGCCACTCATTTTCCATTTGATTTTCTTTTAACTGCCCAAAACACCCATGCACATGTACCCTAATAAGTATCATGCAACTTTCTGTAATAACTGAATGATGACCAAAGTAAGGCAGAATGTGTATAGATGTGGTCTTTACATACACTAAAAGAGTCGTCCTGTGCTATACCAATAAAACAGAGCAATTCATTTTTAATGATAGTAACTCACACATTTACTGAAAAAGTATTAATATAGTGAAACAATGAGTACAATTTCTGTCCAATATGAACACATGCTCACATTTTATGTCCAATATTAATAGATATGACATTTGCCTCTTTTATATATAATTTCAACTTATAATTCCTGGTGAAACTTCTATAATTCTTTCTTTGCAACTCTAAATAAAATTAAAAGGCACATTCTATTTGTAACAGCAGATGTTTCAACATATGATGAATGGTTTGAATGAAAGGACTCACATATAACAGGATTGCAGTTGGAATTTGTTCTTTTTGCCTTTGTTTTAAAAAGTAGCATGTTCTAGGCTATGATTAATGGACACTGTAAATCTGAGCCATGTCTAAAACAGACATAAAATGAAATGATATAACATGATTTGCCTAAAAATATGTTAGATTGGTTTGTTGTAGTACTAATAAATTATATTTTAATAATGACATATTTTTAATTATATTTATTTTTGGTGGTATAAGGTTTAGATTTTGGGCCTCACATTTGCTAGGCAGGTACTCTGCTGCTTGAATCACACTTCATCCCTTTTATCTTTATTTTTTTTAATTTATGTCTCAATTTTGCATAGGATGGTCTTGAAACACAAGCTTTACCTTTTGAATAGCTGAAATTGCACATGTGAGCCATTGTACCCAGCCAGCAAAATGTATAAACTATTATAGTGCACAAAACTTCGTATTTATATTTTATGAAAATCTTGAAATTTGGCATTACAACTTTCCAATAAAATAAAATAGAGCATAGAGCTTCAAAGGAAAGTTCACTTTCCTAAACCATTTTTACATGAGCTTCCAGGAAAAATTAAATGAAACTTTTTTGCTAAGTAATATTGTATATATATACATATAGAACAAACCTGTGTTACCAAAGATTTCTAATTGGGTCAAATAAAAATTATGACAAGGAGAGTCCATCTCATTTACACATTTTTTTTACATTTTTCCTCCGATAAGTAAGACATTTTCAGTTTAGAGTTAATTGGCTTACTACTTCAAGATTTTTTACAAAATGTCATATTTATGTTTTCATAAGTAAATATTGCTGTTGTTTTCCAGTTGACACACAAAGCTTATTTTCCCTGAAGGAAGTATTTGTGTTGATTTTCTTTTTTAAAAAATGTTTTCTATTGTAAAAATACTGTACAGAGAGGTTACAGTTACATGAGCAAGGTAATGAGTACATTTCCGATCAAGCATTGTTACTTCCTCCTTTGTTTTCCCCTACCCTCCCACATTCACAACCAATTCCCCCTTCTTCCACTCTCCCCTCCCCACCTAAATTGTAAAGTTTGTTTTTCAACATAGTGTCTTTTATGTGTCATTGTTACAATGGGTCAACCTGTATCCCTTATCCCTGTTTAATCCAAAGGTCAAAAGCTATGTACATATGACCAGATAAGATGATGTTAATCAAAATGAACCCCAAGATAGGGACACAAGTGTTTTTTTGTTCTTTCTTGCTATTGTTCCTAATGTATTTTTAAGGTAACATGTATTTTTGTTTCTTTATATGTTCCTCCCCCATGGCATAACCCCTGTTTTCACGGTATTTGATGTCGGTGCCCTGCATCTTGTATATATACTTCTGTAGCTTGGGAAGGGGAAAGGTAAAAACAAAATGCTTAAATATGTGTTGATTTTCTGTGGATTTCCAGTTAACTCAATGTATTCAAAAATCAATAAATAATGTGTTTCAGACTTAGCCCACCCACCAAACAGGGCATTAATGTTCCTTATCTCTGCATACATAACTATCGTTTGCTTATATTCCTAAATACAAAGAGGAATATGGAATAATAACTAATTACAGAAATGCACTTAAAATAAAACTAATCTAAACAGGGACATTATTCTGAACCTTTTTATCAACTTTTGTTCTGAAGAATGAGGGAAAAAAATTCAGAGCCTCAGACTATACCCTTTTCTCCCTAGTCCCCCCAAAATGAGTGGCAACACCTCATTTGATAATATATGCCTTTTTCAAGTCCTAAATAGAAACCTCTTAGGTATATAGCAGCAAATCAAAGAAATAAAATTCCCAATTCTCATAACAATTGAATTCCAGGTGAAGGAGACTAAAAAAGGTAGAACACTCATTTAGAGAGAGGTTAAGTTGGTGTTACTCACAGAAACAAGCAGAACATGACAGAAGATAGTCTTGGTTGATGGGAGCTGATCCAAGTTCAAAATGGATAAAAGAGTTAATGAAGAGTAATTTTGCAAAGGATTATAGGATGTGAGATGGAGAATCTTAAAGAAAAATGGCATAAAAAAGATAAAAGGTCAGTGTAACATGCGTTCATTTTTATGACATGATATAGTGGATACTGTGTTTGGAGTATAACAATGACAGGATATCAAAATAGAACATGAGGGGGAGTCAGAAGCTTTGTGCCACTGAGTGAATCTTTTGTTCTCACCTACAATACATGCAGTGAGAGATGCCACAAATGTGTAGTGGCCCGCTGACTCAGATTTGGGAAATGGCTGGACAAAATTGAAGTAGAAATATTAGAATAATTATAGTAATCCAGGGGAGAGATTATAATAGATTTGAGTGATATGTTGTGAGCAATAAAAGTGATTAAAATTGGTATGTTTTGAGGGTGATTTATTTTAAATAAATAAAGCCAAATTTCAAAAGTGCTTCCAGGTTTAAGCTACTAAAATTATATATTTGTCATTGACTCACAAAATTGAGCTGCTGGTGGAAAAAAAACAATGAAAAAAACTCATTTGTGAATTTCAATTAGCTTATATATTTCAGTGTGGGAGCAATAAAAAATGGGAGTCTTGCAATGATCATTTTACTCTGAGAAAGAAATAAAAATTTTGTGGAAGGACTTTTATGGTCAAGTATCATTGTTCAAGGTGAAGAGAACACTTAATAGTCTATAAGCATTCCTTTGGAAATCTCACAAGTCAGAATTATAATAAATCATGTTTTACTCATAACTTTGGATAATGCTTCATCATTGCAAACTGTGATATAGCCTTAAAACACAAAACTTCCAGGTAAAAATTCATTCTCCTTTGGATAAATTGCATCATTTGGGAAAGTCACACAACCAAGGTGAACGTAATATAAATTGTAAATTGTGGGACCAGAAGGTAAAACAATCATGCCATTATTCCTGGGAACATATCTTCTTCTGAGGACAGGTGAAAGGAAAACAAAGTGCACTTGGTGTTGTGTTCAGCTCTATTAAATGTGTATCACTGTCTGATTAAGAATATGAGTGAAAAAGCTGTAAAATTTTAATAATTCAGTAACTTTTGTTCCATTAGTCATGATTTTGAATGGAATTAGCCTCTATCCTGTGTATTTTAATTAGACATGGGCTTAAATAAACACAAAATAATTACAAAGTGATATGAACTAAATTTGTGAAGAAATATGTTCTTGAAATATAGGAAGCAAACTACTCTCAGTAAGGGATTCAGATCATTTCTGTTACAATATGAAGGGAAAATGAAAGCAAATAAATTTGGAACTGTGACATTGAAACTCAGAGACAGGGATCTCAAGAGTTGAGAAATTCAGGTGGCATAGTGTCTTGATGCATTAATTTCATAAGACAGCAGCTATAGCAGAACTCATACCAGTCTCCCAAAATATGAGATATTGTGCAAAATAAAAGTTATTTCTAAGAGAATTTTCTTTTTTATATTATTTTATGAAGATACAAAATCAAAGTGGTTCTTAACATGCTTTCATGAATTCCATAGGTTAGTCAGATAACCTTTTATAATATAGCCATTCACCCTAAGGAAATATAATCAGTCTCAAACTTTTCACACTTATACTGCAACAAATCCTAGTTCACAGAGGCACATATATATCTCCACATGTTTACATATATTTATGCACATGCCTCCATCTTAGATAAAGTAGAACCTGTCAGGTAACTATTTACATATAAGCACAAATAAATACAGCATAATCTGAAGATCTTTGTTTCACTAGGTGAACAATTAGTGGGAAAAGGAAAACACATATTTGGTAAACTATTAACAAACATTTTATGAATATTAGTATTTTAGACATTTAAATATCTTCTTTGAGATTGTCTAATTTTATTCAAAGTTCAAGAACATAAAGATTAATATGGAATTAAATAAACATCTCATTTAGAAAAGTGCACTTTATAGCTATCAAATGACAGTTGTAATTCAATTTTCATAAATTATGCTTATTAATAAATGAAGCAATTATGAATATATATAAGTAAAATAAAATCATATATCTCTTAGAACCTAGTGATTTTTATTTTAACTTTGTTATTATAAATATTATTTTGCTGCAATTTTTTGAGGAAATTTATATCCAAAAAGAAAGTATAACTTAAATTCCCAAAGGCAAATATTACTATAATTATTAGTTGCTTGAAATGTAAGGAAATGTCAATTATGCTATGTATACCACAGTTTATACTTCAGTCAATCACCACAATTTTCTCAATATACAGTTAGTCATCTGTAATATTTAAGTTTAATTTGGGTAATAAATAACCACTCAATTCTTGATTTTCTACAAGTAATATTTTTCAGATTAATCATTTACTATAATTACAATTTCATATTATTCCAGGAATCATAAACATTTCTCCTTTAAATTGAATAAAAAATGTTCATTTTTTTCTATGTGAATATAATTTATAGGTAACACAAATGTATGCAATTCATATTTTTTTCAGAAATTCATTGTGTTATTACAATAACTTCTTTAAAAGATCATATTTAATTCAAAAACAAAATCCAGTTCTTATATTTTCACACAAAACTGAGTATGGAACACAGTAGCAGAGTACTTTCTTAAAATTCATAATATCTTCATTAATTAAATTTCTCAGAAAATATTATATTTAGAATTAAGACACAAACTACAATTTTTGTCTTCTTCATTAGCAGTGAGACTTTGAATGTCTCAGAAATGAGACACATACATTACACTGAAAGAAAATAATATTTAATCACTTCACCAGCTCAATTTAAATAAATGATTGATATGACTGAAATGCATACAAAGATCATGCATTCTGAAAATGATATGTTTTTATACAAATATCTACATACATTTAGGAACAGGTCAGTCAAATTACAAGGAAAAAGTTTGGTAGATTTTACCAGGTATTTTTATAAGTGATTTGTCTATATTTTGTAAATAAAAGCTAATAATTTTAGATAAAATTTTGCAAACTGAATATCGAAATCTTCCTCTTTTGGTGAAGGTCTTAGGCAGATCATCCCTTAGAGGAAAATGGAAAACTACAATTCATTCATTTTAGAATCTCAGATTGCAATAAAAGTATTTTTGAGATTCAAGATTAAGAAAATCAAAGTACCAACAATCACACATCAAAGCAAAGGTATATAGTAAGAACATACCAGAGTAAACATCCTAAAGAGAATGAGACTAAAGTCCCATTAAACACTCCACTGGATAGATGGTCAGCTTTGTTCCAGGGATCTTATATATCAGTTTTTCCTTCTGGCTTTATGTGTTGACTTTATCTATTTATCCTGGAGCCTTTAGTAAGTTAGTGAATTCCAAGTGCTGCTAACATAGACCTCTGTTTGTAATTACTTTTTATGATTGAAATAAGGAGATTGCATCTATATAGTGCCATCTTGGTAATGTGGTGGATGATAGGGAATTGAATCTAACTGGCACCATCTTGGCTTCCTTGGTGGATGAAGGTAAAGTCTCACCCCATGTCATGTGAGTGCCAGAATTCCTACAGGCATGAGCAGGGACTTGAACAATAGGTTACTGGACCTTCCATACCTGTACTGTAGACTCATAACTATGACCCTATTTAGGCCACAAGCAGCTCAGCCACCATTTGTTGCCATGCTTGTGTCTTCTAACTCTTTCAGGTCACCATGCCATCCCTCTTCACCTCTCCATTAGAGTTGACCTGAGTTGTTGAGACTATTTTTCTGCTCTTTTTTGCTTTACTGCTCTCATGGGTAAGTTTTCTAACAGTACTTGTACAGGAAGAAAACAGGGAAGCCACATTTATAGAGTTTCAATTGGGAGTCTTTATTTAAAGGCCAATGACTAAATGGTGGACTTCTGTCTCAAAGACCAACAGCCAGAAAATAAATTTCACACATTTAACTTAGCTATGAATGCTGAAGGGGGCCGGGAGGGAGGGGAAGAATAGAAACAATACCAACAACCGAATTTACCTCTAATGGAGAGCTGAAGTAGGATGCCATTCTGACCAAAGAAGAGCCAGGAGACAGGAGACAGAGCATGAACAGGGAGATACATGGCATGGCATAATGATACCTGAGCTGGTCTGGGTCTAAATATGGTCAAATCCTGGGCCAGGGTCACAGAAAATTCAAGTCCCAGGTACTGGACTGACAGGTTTAATAACCTATCATCCAATTCCCCACCTTTAGGAATTTGGGCCACACCCCTCACCTGGGAAGCAGAAGTCGTCACCTTCCCCCACCGTGAAGACAGGATGCAGGACCTTACCATCCACCATGTGGCCAAGATGTCACTAGTCAGTCCAGATCTCCCCAGAATGCAAGTTCTAGGGTAGATATCTCTGCTCCTAATCACTGACTTTCTAATAAAGACATCCAATTCAACCTTTCAAAATGTGGCTTCTCTGAATCTTGAAATCAAGTTCACATATAACATAATCACCATTCAGATCACAGGAAGGAAGGGTACCAAGTAGCTGCTCAGAAGGTCTGAATGCTTAATCCTTAGCATATAACAATAATCTGCAACTACAAGGAGAAGGGAAGAGGTTATATTTTTTTAAACTACTTATTATAGCTCAGCAGCTGCAATACACATGATGGTTAGAAACAATCAAATGGTACTGTGCATTCCTAGACTATTATTACAATGTTCATTTTCAAATACCTTATTTCTGCTTCTCAGACATTATTTCCATAATCTATTCTGCCTTAGGTATATTTATCAAAAAAAACCATTGTATGTATTTTAACATATACAACCTAATCCTTGGATATTTATATACTTTGTGAAATGATCACCACAATCAAGCCAATTAAAATGTCACTTCACATACTTAGAGTTTTATGAATGTGAAGTTTAGACACTATTCATCAACTTTCTGTCTTTTTATCTGTCTGACTTTTGAATGCATGGACACATATTTGCTATATATGGTAGGTAGAGCTCTACCAATTGAATCATGTACAAAAGCTTTAAAAGTTCAGCAACTATCAGATTTAAAACTTGGAATTATGAAGCATCCTTTTTCTTTCCTTTATTTCTTTTACTATTGGTTTTCATTTATTTTTAATCAAGGAAATTCAATTAAATGATTGGTTTACTGAAGTTACAGTGCATTAAATCCTTAAAATTTGGTATGCAATCTCATTTAGAAAGATCATAAACACTGAGAAAGATGTGGTAGTAGAAGTCTGTAACAGTTGTCAATGTGGGTGGTAGGACATTAAGATCTGAAGTAGAAGAGCTGCATAGGAGGCACTTAGTATTAACATAGACCCTGGGAGGGAACTCTGGTGACTGGGAGTGGCATGAGTATTTTCCGTGCAAATGTCTTTGATTTTGAGTAATTTAGGAGAGGTACATGAATAAAAAAGGATAGGGCATAAAAGCCAGTTATAATGTAAAAATGTAACTCAGCAGAATTATCTTTCCAGCAAAAAAACAAACACCAAATGTGAAAAACAAGAATGGTATACTTAAAATCCATCCTCAAATCCAAAGTGAACCACATTTTTATTATAAAATCCACATTTGGTATGGGGATGATACTTGAAACCCAGTTTTGAAAATATTTTTCATATGTACACAAACAAAACCTCAGTGTACAAAAGAAATAATTTGCTTACACAGCAATCAAACAGTGATCTCATAGTTTGTCTTTAGAAAACCATTACTGTTGAAACTACAATTTTTTTTTTGTGAAATTAGTAATTTCAAGCAAAGTAGCTTCAATCAGAATGAGTGTTGCTAAAATACTGATAGCAAAATGTAAAAAGTAAAAACTTGTAAATAGTATTCCTTTTCATTTGCTAGTTTGGGTTAGAAAGAGCATCAAAGAAAAAGATTGTCTCTTCTGCATATTTTCAAGTATCATGTTACATAAATGGCATGGTTTCCTAATTTGTCAATAAGTTAACAGTCTATTCACTAATGAAGTAAGAGAAAGACTAACCTAAGTAAGTCACTTTGTTGTCAAAGACACCCTGGTACCTAACCGGGTGATGTGAGTTGTCTTCCCAGCTTCCTAGGCCTATAGGTGAGACAAGCCATCCTTGGAATCACAGATAAACCTTGAAGTTTAGACTCAAAGCAGACATGCAAATGCATTGTGTTGTTTAGTCCTAGTGAAATCCCACTGTGTGGCAGGGCAGGGACTTGGACTAGAGATTACTGGACCCATCAGTCCTATGCCCCTGTAACTCTGCCCCTGGGTTGGACTTTTAGGGTGAGATGGTGCATTGACTTTTAGGCCAGGCCTTTTGCACTGTGTCTGGTCTCCTGGCCCTGCTTTGTTCAGTATGATGTTCCATTTCAGCTGTCCATTAGGGTTTATGTGGTGGTTGTTCATATTATTTTTCTGCTCTTTCTTTCCTTTCATGGCTCAGTTTTCTAACACTATTAAATGTGTTTTCCAGGGGACAGATCTTAGTGACAATAGTCTGCCTGCATTCTCCAGCTTTCCAATAGAAACTTCCAATTCAACCTGTCAAAATTTGTCTCTCTATCTCTCACTGAATTCAGTCTACAACACTATTATATAAGAATTGCATTGTTACAGCAACCTGAAACAGCAAAGATCAAGACCACTCTAGAGAAAATAAAGGAGTTTATTGCCAGCAACCCAAACTAGGCTAGTGCTAGAAAGAGATAAGATGGCGAGAGAGGAGACACTGAGTTTGATAAAAGCAAAATCACGCATTAATAGATAAGCATAGGTCAGGGCAGTAACCTCAACTCCAGGCCAGGTAGGCAACTTCCAATTTACCTTGTAGACTTTCTGTTATTGATCTATGTAGCCCCACCTAATCTGCCCCAAACCCACATTCCAATGGACAGCCTTAGGCACAATCAGGCAAAATGGCTGCTGGAAAGTCCTTGTTCAGGAACAGAGGTACTAGAGAGGGATACTGTTAGTTGTGCCCAGGAGAACAGTCCTCTCCCTGCTTCCTCTTCATGAAAAGACATCACGTAGTTTCACCAAAAATCACCTGCCTGAAACCAGTAATCACCTGACTGTCAATCACCTGATTGTGAGTCAGCAAAGGATCCCACACTGTGAGGTTACTTCCTCATCTGTTGAGGTCACACCTCTAAACTTTCTTTATATAACCCCACGCACCCATGAGTCTCTTTCTCTTTTCTCTGTGGATGCCTCCATCTTGTGCATGTCAGGAGTTTGCTCTCCCCTCACTAAGTTCTTTTCTGCCTGAATGTAGCAATATCTTTTTGGTGAACCTTACAGTAATTATGTCTCCTTCACAGGGATGTATGCTACAGAAAAAACAGAAAACAAAATAGTTAAGCCAAAATAGGTATCCATTATTCATTGTATATTTTTTGTCATTATATACAAGATTTTTTTCTCCATACTAGAATGGAAAATGATTTCATGTAAAAGCAAAGCAAAGGAAGATGTGTTGGGCCTTTATTAAACTATAAAACAATTCATATGGAGATCAAGTGATTAAAGCTAGATTGATGGAAAGAAAAGTATTAACATATAAAACCCTTTATTTAATATAAAATCCATTAAAAATAAGTTAAAATATTTGAAGCATCTTAAATGTTTCCTTGGTTAGTGAACATTTTGGCCTTTATTATTGACATGTAATTTTGAGGGAAAACGGTTGAATTTGTAACACAAAATATTATTGAAATGGAATGTTCATGAACATGGCACTTTTTACTAACTTACCAAAGTCCAAAAATAAAGAACATATTTTTAAGCAGTCAAGAAGAATGTAAACTAAATGAGGAGAGAAAGAGACTGGTGTGATAATTCTTAAAAGTAACTTATGTGCTCAGAACCACAGAATAATGATTGCAAAATTCTTTCCTAAAATTATATAGAATATAATATAAGCTTACCACCAAGATGTCAAGAAAAATAAAGCCAAAAGAAAAACATAAGGGAAGATGATTTGACACAGCAATTACTCAAACGCTTTGTGGGGAAAAAGAATGCATGTTGACAAAACACAGACAAAGAAGAACATTCTGTGCATAAGAAATGCTTATCACAAATGATTTGTTATAAACCTACATTCAATTTATGTAGTTTCATATTTTATCAATTATGACTGCAGCACTATAAGCATTATGCTTACAGTATAGCATAATGTGAGATGTAAATATTATCTATTTTGATGATGTAATAACAGTAATCATATATCTAACAATTTTGGAATACATAATAAGCATACTACATAGAAATTATTTCCCTGATTCTTTTATCACATTTGCATTTAAATATCTCAATGACTACAACATTGTTGATAAATTATAAACACAATTCTAGTGATTTAGTCATTACTTCCTCACCTGAATGTGACATAGTAAAACACAATAACATGTATGGTGTTTGAATTTTTAAAATTCGGTAGCTATTTGATATGGTTTCATTGATCTTTTCCATTAGACTCAGTGTTAGTTCAAAATCTTATTTTCTAAAATATTTTACATGTGTTGTATCATGATCTAGTACAAAGTATATGGGTATATATCTAGGTAAAAAATGATTCCTGTTTACCCAAGATTTCAAATTATTGACATAATTGTTTCTTTGCTCTGAGAGCTAAAAAGGGAAAGATTTCAAAATATGTACATCTAAGTCATATTTTGATCTATATTACTATTAATTCTAAGTAGTACTTAATTAAAACATCACTTTCTTGGTAGTAATCATGTTTTATACAATAGCTATATAATTTAATGGAATAACAATTATTAGAGAAACATTTTTTAAATGTCAAACAAGGAATAGATTTTTCCTTACTCAATTATGAAAGATTGAGAAGACAGTGTGACTAGGCAGAGGAAATTAAAAGTGCTCACAAATCATATAAATTGGAATATCAGGAAAAAAATTTGAATACAGCTAATCAAAAGATCTGTGAGTTATTTTATAGAGTGAAACTATGCTTTCACTGATGGGAATCTATAATCCCAAAAATGTGAAAGTCCGCACTTCCTCCCTTCCATGTTAACAGGTACCTGAATTCCCTGAAGCAGGCCACAGGACCTCCTCAGTGGGTTTGCACAATTCCTGGAACCAGGCCTGCATAGATGACTTCAGGCCAATACCACAAATGTGCAGTGCACATCCCAAAACATTTTGTGCCCTCCAGTCACCTTCAGCCCTAAAGTCCTTTCATCCTGCCCCCATTACACCATATCCTATATCTCCAGACTCTCCTCAAGTCATCATGGCTTCTCTCTTCAATTTTCATTAAAGTTGAACTGATCTGTTGAGTTTGATTTCTGTTCTTTAATATCTTCATGATACAGTTTGTTAACCGGTGGTGCAGAAATCTCTCTTTTCTCTCTGTCTCCTTGTACTCCTCTTTATCGTTCCAACTCAGCAGCTTTCTGAGAGCCAGTCACTCCTTCCAGTTTACTAAGGCTCAATGCTTGTAGAAACACACCTGGAGCTCTAGGCTTTTCTACCTGATTGCTAAATAAGGGATACTAGATCTTGACCTTAGGCCTATATTGACTTGACTGGTAAACTCAGTTGTAAGACCACTGGGAAAATCTCTCTTCTTTTCTTCACTCTGACTATACTCTTTTCAGATCAGCAGACCAGAGGCTATTTGCCATTAAGTCCATTGTTCTACTCTTCCTTCTGCTACCTGACTTCTATCACAAACGACAAGCCAAGGCCATCAGCCATTTTGTTTCCTGCATGTACCACCAATCATTTCAACTCAACTCTCATCAAAATGGTTAAGAATTCCCACTTTGTCAACCTGGAGAGGACCTTACTGTCATCTGGGTTTCTATCTAACAGTGCCCTCAACTCAGAGAAGGTCCAGGACCCAAGGACATCCCCTAAGGAAATAAAGTGAAGAGGTCCCTTTATTGACTAAAACATTCCCGCTTTGCTTTCACTGCATACTCAGATTGGGGGATAGCTAAAGCAGAATTTCAGTCTTGGTGTTTTCCTCAACAAAATGGGTTCCCAAATGGGTTCCTCATAGACTCTGTCTTTGGCTGTCCAATAGATAAGCCTTTAACTCCAGATATCAAACAAAAGAGACTAATTCCTCTGTCTGCCTTTATTTGGCCTCAGTAGCAATTGGACAATGAACACCGATGGTCTGAATTCACGATCTTTGATCCAGACATTCCCCAGACTCTAAACAACATCTTACAATGAAATGGCAAATGGCAAGTGATTCCTTTTAGTTTCCTCCCGTCAGACTGTAACTGCATTCTTCCTCATTCTTCCTCTCTGGACTCCAGATTCCCTTAGCTGAATCTGCCTATCCTCTCTGAGCATACTCCCTCTGCCAACCTTGTCTCTGTTCTTCTGTCAGGCCTGTGTAGCTGACACAAATTTGGGGTAGGCATTAACCTCCTTCATAGCCAGCTTCTCTGGAAAGGTAAGGCTACTTTGTCTTGGAAACGTAGTCATAGCAAAAAGCTAATAGCCCTGCTTGAACTCTGAAAGCTAGAGTGGCCTCCAAACATCTCTACAAGATGTGAGCTTCAACATCTTTAACAATCAGGATGAAGAAGAAAAAGAGATAAAAAGGAGACTTCCTTAAATCAAACACCAACTGTTGCCTACTGCCACACAGCCTCAAAATGAGCCTCCCTATTTCAGACCACTGTCAAAGCAGACTTCTGGTTCATCCACTAACCTATCACTGACTGTAGCTGGACAGTGAACACTAGGGACAGTAACTCTCTCTCTTACTTAAATAGCCAACTCCTCTTCCCAAACCCACAAATAATAATGGGAGCAGTTAGACAGCATGCTCAAAACAAACCGGTCCTCTTTTGTATTGGGATTCAGACAATAATCTGTCCTTTTGCTCTTTCCTTAGTCTCTAATCCAGGATCTGAATTCTTGATTTCTCCCTTAAGGAAACACTCCTCTAGGACGATGCAAAAGGGACGCTTTCCTCTAATCTCTTTCCTAATTGCAGCTATGTAAGTCTTCAGACATTCCCTTTCTGAACCTTTCTTTCTGTACCTTTATTAAAAAAAAGTGTTGTGGTCTAAAACCTGTTGAAAATACAGTATACACCACCCCTACTGGCTCCAGAGATTGATACCAACCTAAGCCAATGTGTATGCTCATGTGCCTTTTTAGTGCAGCTGCTGTAAATGAATATTGTTCTTGGTAATCTATGTGATTAACTGTGCAGATTTTGTTAAATGGTTTGTTTTTGGCAAAAGTATTGTGTTTTACATTTGTCTTGTATTTTTTCTCTTGTCTGTTTTTCTAACAATGACAATGGGATAAATTATCATTTGCCACTGGAATTGCAGAAAATTTATGACTTTCATTTTTTAAACCTAAGTACAACTTAAAATTGCGTGTGTGTGTGTGTGTGTGTGTGTGTGTGTGTGTGTGTGTGTGTTTGTGTGTGTGCAAGTATGTTCAAAATAAACTCATTAGAAAAAAATCTGTCATCATGGTTTGAGTCTTTTGGAAACTAAAGTGCTCTGTCTTCTATGTACAGTTTTGTTGTTTTCTGTAACTCTTGAAATTGTTTGCATTTTGACTTCAACTGTAACTATTATATGTGCTGTTTGCGACCAGCATCCCAAGTTAGGAAAATAAATCTTTAATAGCCCCTTTTCTAACTGTGGTAATTAACTATACTTAGACTATATACCTAACTCCTTAAGGAGGAAGGTCAGTTTGGATTGGGATAAAATCTAACAAACTGCTCTGCCAAGTGTGCCTGCCTAGCTCTGTGTAGAGTGACAGTACTGCACACTTTTTGGGCAAAATTTTCTTGAGGAAATTTCCTGTATATCTATTTCTTTTGTAGCTATTCATTTCTGACACCAGAGAGTTGTTGTGCAACTCTAACAATGGTAACAAAGAGTTAACTGGCTCCACCAGCCAAAGGAAAATACAGGCAGTTTTATGCTTCATCTACAAAAAAAAATCTTCAGATTTAGATGCAAACAAATGTGTCTAAGAGAAATTATGTTACTTTAAGGAAAAAATGCATTCAAAAGTTTTCTAAGTGTTAATTCAAAATACAATTGGTGTAAAATTTAGGAGGAGATAAGGAAATGTAAAGAAAGATGGAAATTAGTAAAGAAAGTCTTGGAAACGGAATTGAGGAAACAAAAAAAATGTTTTGGGGTTTTTTTTATTTCCCTTTGAAAAAGAAAGGATATGGGAGGTTAAACTGGTCTGAAATGTTTGTTTCAGAATGGAAAAAAGAAATTAAGACTAATCCAAGAATGTTCAATTACACAGTAGATGGTATGAGTATGTCTTGAATTCTTATAAGACTCTGTTTGGTGGTAAAGTTAAAGACATTAGTATGTAACTAGTTGGCTATTACTTGAAAACTGATTTAAAGATTTTACTTAAGGTTAAGATTAATTCTGATATAAAACCAACATCTTTTTCTTTATGTTCATTATATAAAAGAAAAGTAATTTTTAAGTATTTATGTCAAGCTCCTTCAAATGATCACCTTTTAAATATGTATGCAAAACTAAAATACTATTCTTTGTTTTCTAATATTTCTGTTCCCAAATACTTAAGATTCCTAGTATATAGAACTAAGACAACAAGCAAATTTGTGTTTTTTGTATTCTTCATTGTAATCACAAAGGCTTAGATACATCTACAATAGATTCAATCCTAGTGTCCAAAAGTGCTATATATAATTTAAAAAATTAGTTAAACAGTTACTACTTTAAAACTTTCATAATAACACTATTAAGTCTTTTGTTATTCTAGATGTGATTCCCTCTGGCATTTACAGTAAGACCCACAGCTGACTAAAGAACTATTAAAAATATTTATTGGTTTAATTTAACTTTTATTGTTTTTTTTTCTTTTTTCTTTTCCTTTTTGTTGGTCATGGGGCTTGAAATCTGGGCCTGGGCACTGTCCCTCAGATCTTAAGCTCAAGGCAAGTGCTCTCTGGTTTCCTTTTGGTTAATTGGAAATAACAATCTCACAGACTTTACTGCCTGGGCTGGTTTTGAACTACAATCCATAGATCTCAGCCCCCTGAGTAGCTAGGATTACAGGCTTGAACCATGAGCACCTGGCTTTACCTTTTATTATTAATAAGTCCAAGATACACCTTGCATTAAGACTATTTCTATTGATTTCCTTATTGTTTCAACAGAAAGGGTCTATTGTAAATGACTGTCAGTCACCTCCCACTAATGGGATTACACCAGCTGGGATATCTCATCCCAGCAATGAGAAAAACAGCCAACTGGGGCATTATCCTCTCAAGAAGAGGCCTAACAGAACTATGAGACAAAAAGCTTCTCCTGGCCACAAGGGACCACTCAGAAGCAATTGGGATGAACTGTTAAGAAAAGAGAGGATGGTGTCAGATCCTGAATGGATTCACTTCTGCTTCTCCCTTCAGAAGGAACTAAAGCCAGGAGGTCAAAGAAAATAATTCATAAGGATGCTTATCTAATGTGCATCCCTATATACCTCTTTCAGTCAGTATAGTTTGCCTTTGGACCTTCCTGTGTCTCCCATCCATACTCAGCCAACATCTGTAGCAGTTACAGGAAATATGTAAAGCCTCTCACCAGGCTCTTAACCACTTGAATCCAGCCCTAGCTTCTGACTGCTGGATTTGAAAACAAAACAAAAACAATCAGGTCCAATACAACATCTATTTTTTTTTTCCTAACTAGTCTACCATGCTCTACCCTTATCCAGTCATCCATAGCCCCCACCAAAAAAACAAAAAACCTCAACTCAATGGCCACAGTTATCTTGTAAAAGAGATGTGGGTTTGACTTACTCACAAGGGGAGCTTTTGAAAAAAAAAAAGTGTTGTTTCTGTTACCCTAACTCAATTGTAAGAACATCTCCATCAATGATAGGAATCATACAAATAGACATCCTGGTGGAATATCTTCTTACAGTGGTCCCCTGGCTGGCCAATCTAAACTTCTTCAAAAGTTTCCCTTCAACATGATAACCCAGGCCACCATCTAGGATCAAGTCAAGGCCATCCTATATTGCAGGCTTCCTTTACATCATCTTGTCAGTGCAGACCCAAGCCCTGAAGACCGCAGCCTCAGTGATGCCTCAACATTCCTACGTCAGAAGGAAATAACCATAGCCAGAGAAGACCACAACACCTGTTAACAATTTATATATCTTCAAGGTGTATAATGATGGGAATCTGCAGTCCCCAAAATGTGAAAGTCCACTCTCCCACCCTCCAGTTAGCATGTGCCTAAACAAGTCCTGGCTGAACTAGGACCTGCTTTATGGCTTTGCACAATAGGCTACTGGAACCAGACCTGTGTAAAGTACTTCAGGCAAAACCACAAACTTGCAGAGCACCTCCCGAAGTATTGTGTATCCTCCAGGAACCGCAAACCCTAAAGTCCTTCCACCCTGTTCCCATTACGTCATGCATCATGTATCCTGAATTTCCTCAGGTCACCAGGACATCGCTCTTCAACTTTCCATTAAATTTGAACTGTTGAGTTTGCTTTCTGCTCTTTCTTTATTCTAATACCCTCATGACTCAGTTTCCTAACATTTGCGTGGAAAGCAAATGCACTGAATAAAATCAGATATATTAAATCATTTGAGACGTAATTTATTATTCTGTAGTTAATAAAGACTTGAATATTGGTTCTGGGATAAGAACACCATGGAATGTTATTGGATTTATTAAAAGCATATCAAAACACTTCCATGTTTGAAAGAAAGTAAATGTGTCCTGTTTCATTAGCTCTGCACTTTCAGCAGCTTTGATTTCTAATTGCAAAAAACTGTAACTGATTTGCCCTGTGTGAGACTCTGAAGTCAATGGTAAAATCCCATTCCTCAAAATTACTAGGACTCAGGATAACTTTGAACAGTCAGCAAAGATGGTTTTCCCATGAGCTTCTGTATTACAACTACACTGCACTTCCATTTCTTTCTATCTGGCTTTTCTCTCCACCTCACTGGTTTACACTAATGTAAACATTTATCTAATAAATATATACAACCTAAATCACTTCTTCATAGTATGTTTCTCATGGCAACTAACCCTTGTAGCAGGAACAACCTGGGACCCTGTCTCTGAAGTAAAACATTGAAACTGCATAGTCATTAATTTAAGTACCAAACAGATACTGACAAACACTGTCCATTCTTTGATAAAATTTCCAAAGAAGAACAGAGATGTCTCTTAAGAGACAATAGTAATGAACTAGCAAGTATGAACCCCGAGTTTCAAATCCCAATAGGACCAACCTTCAGTCCCCCAAAAAGAAAACTTTTCCTAATTCCAATAAAGATATTTGTGCAGCCAGAGGTCAGAGCAGCTGGAAGTTGGCCTTATGATTTAATCACAAGTTTAGCAGAACTCTAAAATTGTTGACCTTTGAGCTTGTGTCATTTCTGATGAGCAAAGGTCAGTGCCATTATTGAGAAAGAGTAAGACCTTGGTATTTTGTATAGACATGTGGCTTGATGCATTTTGAAGTTCTTAATTTTGATATTTCACTAAACATTATCGATCAGTAAAGAAGGTCAGCTCCTTCCTATTAAAATGGATAAATTTTCCCTCTACTCATACTTGAAGAGTGCCAATAGCTTTATTTTTGAAGCCATCACAAGCCTTCTATAGATATGCCTTAACATTTCTCCTTCATATAAGGAGGATAGCAGTTCTAAGCCAGACAGGTCAGGATGATTTGTCATTCTCTTTATCTCCAATAAACTACCCAAATGCCAAAAGTGGAGTTATGGCTCAAGTGGTAGAGCACTAGACTTGAGGAAAACAATAAGGACAAAACAATAATTCAGAGAGGCCCTATTTGTAGTTCAGGACTAGTGCGCGCGCACGCACGCACACACACACACACACACACACAGATGTTTTGCAGCAATCATTGTTTTTATTCAACCATGGAACTGTCTTTTCTTTCTTTCTTTCTTTCTTTTTTTTTCTCCCACCATTCACAGACCTGAGGGTCCATCAGGGAGAGTTTATCCCTGTAGTCTAAATGAACTACTGGAGTTTACAAAGTCTTCTGATGGAAAAGGAGTCCAGGACAAACATTTAAATCAATTGTGGCTGGGAGAGTGGGACAATGTCTTTTGTAGATATGGCTGCAGCAAGCAGCTGTGGCTTCTCCAGCATCCAGGCAGTGTTCAAGTAGCTGAGCTGTAATGAGGACTGTTAGGTCAGTTACTTGAATGATAACAGCTAGGCAGCAGGGAAGGGTTTAAGAGCTATTAGGACATCATATCTTCCTGGACATCAGCATCTTAGCTGTAAATGTTAAAAGGAAATCATATAATGGAGACTGTAAGGTTCACTGGAAAGGAAACCACCACATGAATCAGGAAGAAAAAATAATTTATTTTGGGAAAAACAAACTGTGAGCCTGCAAGAGGAAAGAGAGAAGGAAGAAGATAAAGAGAGAGGGACTGACTCATGTTAAACCAGATTATATAGGGAAAGGCAGGAGGCTGGATTAGAGCAGATACTGAAGTGATGACTGGGGAACCTCTCACCATCTGAGGGAGGCATGACCCAGGTGGTTCAGGAAATAACCTCAGGCCATGAGGAAGTGACCTCAGAGCCTGGAATCATTTGCTGACTCACAGTCAGGTGATTCAGGTTTCAGGAAGGTGAAGAGGAAAGGGAGAGGGGATGTTCTCTTGGATAGACCCAACAAAGCCCAATTGTTAAGATGATGTAGTAGCCTCTAAAATTGCTCTATCATTATTTTCTCATACTTTGCTCTGGACCAAAAGTGCTTTGGGAGTGTCAATCCTTATATCCATCTCATTCAGCATCAAACTATATACCTTCATTTCTGCCTGGGGGGTGGCAGGGAAACGATGGCTGTTAGAAATGAGATATGGAAACTTTTCCCATGTCTTGCTGGAAATGGCCAGAGACTGGTACATGGGTGTGATTGTCTAAATGTCCAGAGTCTTTATTTTATATCAATTTCTTTATGTCCAACTATTCACTGGTATTATAGAGAGCGTTCTTTCAACATTTCTTTTAATTTTCTTTTAGCTAACCACATGACTATTACTATTTTTAATCCTACCTAGCCAGCTGTGATGCTTAGGCATATTTAAAATTATATTTTTCAAAGCTTCTTCAGATAAAGTATTTCCTACTGTGCAGTTTCTGAGTTGGATTATATAAGGAGCAAACACTTGCTGGAGCTTAATGTAGATAATATTTGGACAGTTCTGGAATATGTCCAAATGTACTCTTTTCCAGTGACCCTGAAGATGATGGTCTTTATATTTACCTTCCTTGCAGGATTGCTGGGTATTAAGGGCACCACAGAACTGAGGAAAGTCAGACTGGGGTGGAGCAAGTTTAAATGCTAGGAGATTGATGCTATTGTTAGACATTCCTGAAATGTCTGTGATTATTGAGTTCAGCCACTGTTTTTAAAAGACTGTTCCCCACAAAGCTTGAAACATTTGCTTAATTTTCAGGATCGAAAAACAGTTGTTTTGATGATATTCACCAATGTCTTACTGCCTTTTGTTTGTTGGCTTTGTGTGTACCAGTCCTAAGGCTTGAACTCAGGGAAGAAGGGCACTCATCCCAAATTTATTTTGCTCAATACTATTATTCTCCTATATGAGTCACAGCTTTTTGGTAATTTATTGGAGATAAGAGTCTCATAGACTTTTCTGCTCCAGTTCGTTTTGAACCCTAATCCTCCATTTCAGCTTCCTGAATAGAAAGGATTGAAGGCATCAACCATTGGTGCATGGCTTTAAAGTCTTACTGTTTTCAAGGAAAATGAAATTTTTGGAGATCATGAATCTTCCACTGCAGAAATACTTCTTCTGTTGAAACTATTCATACAAGTATGCTATCACTTTTAAGATCACTAGATGATGAAACTATACAATGTGTTGGCTAAATAATAAAGTTGTACCATTAGAATGACTATAATAAAGAAATTGAATAGCAACAGATGCTGGAGGGCATGTGACAAAAAGGGAATGCTACTGCACTGTTGGTGGGAGTGTAAACTTGTTCAAGATTCTGGAAATCAGAATGGAGGTTCCTCAAAAGACTGCACATAGAGCTTCTCTATGATCTAGCAATCCCACTTCCGGGCAGTTACCCAAATGACCACAAACAAGGCCACAATAAAGCTACCAAAACAAATATGTTTGTTGCAGTATTATTTACCATAGCTAAGATATGGAACCAACCCAGATGCACTTCAGTATATGTATGGATCAAGAAAATGTGACATATATATATATATATATATATATATATATATATATATATATATATATGTATGTGTGTGTGTGTGTGTGTGTGTGTGTGTGTGTATAAATTCTATGCTTCCTTCAGAAAGAATGTCACTGTCCCATTTGTGAGAAAATGGAAGGACTTGGAAAAAAACATAGTCAGTGTAATAAGCCAGACCTAATGAAACATAGGTCCCATGGTTTCCTTTATTTGTAATAATTAGTGTATATATATATATGTATATTTATATAGGATAATCATATCAGGTGACCAGAATAGGTCAATAGTTATGTACATATGATCATATAAGATGATGTTAAGCAAAATAAACTTCAAGACATGGACACAAGAGTCTTTTCTTTGTTGTTGTTGCTCTCAACATGATTTTTCTTTTGTGTCTCCCTCACACTTCATGATTTATCCTCTGTTGTTACTGTATTCTGCATTTGATTTTGATTCCTTGGACATTGAATATACATTTATTTAAACTAGGGAAGGGAAGAGGAGCATCCAAATGTTCAGACAAAGGACAAAGTGGGGATATATGCAACAGTGATACTCAAGACAGTATGTTGGAAATGATTTATATAACCTTGGGGAGTAGGTAGGGGGAGGCAAAGAGGGAAAAAGGGAGGGAGGGGTAACAAATTAGACAAGATATGTATTCACTACCTTACTTGTTATTGTCACTCGTCTGTACATCACCTTGACAATAAATTAAAATCAAAAGTTGTAACAATAACCACATAAACATTTTAAACATATTATTAGGCTGAGTATCTACATGTTTAATCAAATGATGTTTGTATGTATTAGTATTTTAATACATTATTTACATAAAATAAAACAACAATAACAACAACAAACAAAAAGCATGAGACCCCAGGAAATTTGTGGTTAATTTGAGGAGGAAGAAAAATAAGCAAAATGAGAGGAATTAAAAATAAGAAAAGGAGGAAAGGAAGTACAATAAACATGATAAATAATATGAACTGAGTTCAGGTATCCGTGGCTCATGCCTGTAATCCTAGCTACTAAGGAGGCTGAGTTTTGAGGGTAATGGTTTAAGGCCAGCCTGGGCAGGAAAGTCTGCAAGACTCTTATCTCAAACAAACTACTCAGAAAGCCAGAAGTGGCATTGTGGCTCAAGTGGTAGAACGCTAGTCTTGAGCTGAAGAGCTGAGGGACAGTCCCAGGCCCAGAGTTCAAGCCCCATGACTAACAACAACACAATATATATATATATATATATACATATACATATATATATGTATATGTATGTATACATATATATATAAAATAAACTTCATTTTAAGTACTATTACTATGTTACATGTGATAAGTTTCCCAAAAATATCCGCAGAGGTCAAAATGATCATCAGTCAAGTACATGCTTCCACTTAGCCATCAGCAATGAAAAATATTATCCATCATCATAATTATAATTATAATGATGTGTGTATATTCAATACTGTTCAATTATTTGTAACTATAAATGAGATGTATAATAGGATAAACTATTTTAAAAATTATATAGTATTTTACTATATAATGGATGTTGGTTCATACTTTGTATATTTATAATTTAGAATCTATTTTTAAAAGAATAGAATCTGTGGTCATGACCAGTTTTCAATGTATTTCTATTCTTTATCTCTCTGGAAATTTTCTGTCTCCAGAATTATGAAATCCCAGCTCATGTGATTGCATTATCTTTTAATACATGGTCTTAAGAATCGCATCTTAGTCACTATTCAAGTAAATGACGAGACCTTAACATATGAGAGTAAAACAAAACAAAACAAAACACAAGGAAGTGATACTGTGGTTCAAAGTGGGAGAGAACCAGCCTAGAGCGAAAAAGCTTAGGGACCTGGCCCAGGCCCTGAGTTCAAGCCCCTTGAAGGACAATAAGGCAAACAAGCAAAAAACCCATAAACAAAGAAAAAAATATTTCCAAAACTGCATATAACTTAAGTTTGTCTTCAACAGGAAGCCCCAAAGGTTGAAAACAGTATATTTATACTTTTGAGTAATGCAGAAAACATTCCTCCAGTTATAAATGCTCTGTAAATGTAGGTCACAGCAAATGTTTTTGGTTTTCTGAACAAGAGCTTGGAAGCAATTGTCTAAAAATAGAAGAGCTATTTTATTTTATAGTTCTCTTAGTTTCTATAAACTATGAACGTCCTCCCCCCAAACAGATTGTGTTTACTAAGTTAGGATTGCATTTAAACAATACATTTATAACAACACAGTTTAAATGTGAAATCACCACACTTAGGTACTTTTCTGAGTTTTGCTGGTTTTGTTTCATTATGGTTATGATTATTGTATAACAAGAAATAAAGAAACAGTAGTTTACTATTATATTAGTAATGTTTTCATCTGCCTTTAAATATAGTTTACATGATATATTTCAAAAGTAAGTGTTTTAATACGGAAGAATATGTTCTTTTAACTGGATAAAGACTAAGTGATTCTTGCTTATGCAGGAGTAGACAAAAATATTCCTTGTTGTCATATTCATGTAAAAATAATATTGAGTACTCTGTTATTTTCTTTCTCACTTGATTTGTTTCCATCTCTCTCTTTTCTCTCTTTTTCTCTTTCTCTCTCGTGATGTATTTAGTAAAATGATTACTTTTTGTTTAAGTTACATCATATAATGAAAATTTAAAGATCCCATAGTCAATTAAAAACAAAATTTCAATCAAATATACACAATATTTATCTGAATACATGGGCCAGTGGCATAGAGCAAGTAACAATCCACAATTTTATTTTCACCCATATATTTGCATCACTAACTGCATGGCCTATGGATTTTCCATGACATATACTTAAAGAAATAGGTGTGCCATCATTGTATTCTTTTGAAAGAATTACTTACATTTTGCCCACTGATGATATATATATATATATGATATATATATATATCATATATATATATGATATATATATATATATATATATATCATATATATATAAATGTTGGGTAAAATCCTGTAAAGTCTTTAAAGGCAAACTTTAACTTACATTTAGATCTTGCCTATTGCATTTGATATTTTATGGATTTTCAGTCCTACAAAAATAAGAGACTGTCACACATAACTCAAATAAAGTGTTTCTATGAATTCCTCATTTTCCAGTTAATTTGTAGTTTGACAAACTGCGACATAGCTAGTCAGATATCACTGTGTTCATTATTCGTTTTGTTCTGCCACCCTGTGGGACCACTCTGAACATAGAGGTCATACTAACTTTAAATAGAATTCTATATAAGGCCAAACAAAGTTCAATGAAGAAAGCAAAGTTTCCTGTACATCCTATTCATGATCCTTTAAAATAAAAAGATCTTCTTAAACAAAAGATTGTTTCTATTTTAATATTTTATACAAGGAAAAATATATTTTCCCAGGCTTCTTTGGACAGTTGAATTTTATTCCTAAAGTATGTCTTGTAAAGGAAGATATGCACATATCCTTTAAACTCATTTCAATTAATTTTTGGAACACTATTATAGCATAAGTACAGACTATTAAATAAAGCTTATTTTTAATCTCTATGATAGATGATGCTTTTTTTTTTACAATTTGATTTTAATGACTAAATTTTACTAGTTTTTTTCTACTCCCTGAAAAAGATATTTTAATAATATTTTTCTTTAATTTGTATTATTTTTATATTATAAATAGATACAAAAATTCTAATTAATCCATAATAAATTTTAATTGTCGGTTTATGTCTCATAATGGATTATTTTCTATTTGATTTCCCTATGATTAATTCAGGTTTGTTAAATTTTTCTTTTTCTCTAAGAGAACAAAATCATTTTTAATCTTGCTTTTGAGTTGATATATTACAAATGCAATTTGAATGAGAAAGTCTATTTAAACTACTTCCAGGTAAAAATGAAAAAATATAATTATTATGTGGGTTTAGACAAATGGTAATATGTCTAATCATAAATAATTTTACGGTAAAAGTGATTTGCATAAAACTTACTAAAACAGCCCAAAGTAACACACAACCATTTCCTTCACCAACAATATCTCATTGCAATTATTCCTGAAATACTTTTCAATTCATACTACTTTTAGAAACCATTTGTTTCATAAAGAGACCATCATCCCATCTATGTTCATTCATTATTTTATAACACAAATCAGTTAATTTTATTATTTAATTCTTCCAAAATGCAAATTTGTTTCTCAACACTTTTCTAAGTTAGTGATTCAGATGAACCACCTTGGTTAAAACCAAGGCCCTGTCAAAGCTGAGTCATTCCTTCTTGATGGTTCTAGAGGATATCCTGTCTCCTGATATTTTCAGCTTGTAGAGGTTACACACAGTCATTACCGTTAGCAATATGACAACTATGTGAACTTTTACTATTGAGCCTCAGTCTTGTGACTAGTATCCCTTCTTTCCTTTTTGTCTTTTCCTTCTTTACATGTATTTATAAATGTATATTTATTATACATTTATTTAAGGTATATATGTCTGGGACAATCATATTTTTATATAGCTACCACTATCAAACCAATTAATACTGCTATCATCTCATAGATATTTTTCTCTCTTTACGGATCAAGCTGTTAAAATGTACACTCACTTGTTGGCTATTTAGCTGACTTGAAGAACATTTGCCTGGCATATTGAAGGTCTTGAGTTAGACCCTCAGCTATGCAAAAATAAAATAAAATAAAATAAATTGAAAATAAGGTGAAAATGTACACTCAGCAACTTTTCAGTCTAGGATATGACATCATTAACTTCTATCCTCATGCTTTATATTAAATTGCAAGTTTTCAAGATCTGAGGTTATAAATCATGCTGAGCTAAAAGTTTGTGACTTTGGTTTACATTTCTTGATTTCTTCCCGATTACTGCCACTGATAAACACAATTCCATGTTTTATTCTTATGTTTTCTTTTGGTTTGATTTTTTTAGACTTCCCATGCAAGTCTATAAGCAATAACCCTTCTGCATCTGCTTCCTCTCTTCAGAACTTATTTAAACTTCAATGAGATTTTACTCAAGATCAGCTGCTCTATTGCTATGGGGCTGGAACCCAACAGTACATCATAGCAGAAAGCATGGCAAAACAATGCTACTGAACTGAAGGCAGCTAGGAGGCAGAGAGAGTGGTAAGAAGAAGTCCAGCAAATAGATATTCTGCAAAGGCACATCCCCTGCTCACCTACTTCATACACATAGGCTGTGCTTTCTAAGATCCTTTTCAGCTGTGAATTCTTCAATGAGCTAGTTCCTAAGGCCATGACTTCAAACAAATACAATCATATTTGAATTAAGTTTGCATGATATAACTTAATCTGTGACATATTCCCACCAAAGGCATGCACAGTACTTTCAAACTACAAGAAAATTATAGTCTTAAATACTCTTAATAGATAAATGAGCTTCCACATGCACATTGAGAGTAAAGCGAGACTAAAATGAGCATGAATTGGAAATGATAGCATTTCCATCTCATTTCTAGTTCACAAACAAATATAAAAGCAATTAATATATTTATAGGGCAAATTTTAGAAAATGTGAAGGGAAATTAGTCCATATAGATTAGATAGATTGAGAACATGTATGCTATGGTTAGGTTCTGGAATATTACCCTGAGGCTCCTAATTTTAGGGTATGGACCCTCTCTGCTAGGGTTATTGAGAGGAAATTGAATCACTGAGGATACTACCCTTATCAATAAATTAGAAAATTGATGACTGCATATCTGAAGCTGGCTACTTACATGTGGTACCTAGAAGAAGAAAGTAAGCAATGTCAAAGGGTCATTCTGTCTGCTTATTGTTTCCATGATTTGAAAAACTTCCTTTTACAACACCCTTTTGGCTTATTTTAGTCTACTTGCTCAAAGCAATGGAACAAGTTGAGCAGGGACTAAGAAACTGTGAGAAAAATAAATCTTTCAATTATTTATGTCAAGGAATTTTTCATAAGGTAAATGACAAACAGTAGAAGTTACTGGCTTTAAGCAATAGTATATTACCTGTACATTTTGTTATGTATTATATATTTAAATAAAAATAATTTCCCATTCCAAATTGAATCTGACTTATTTTTAGTTTTAAATAATATTTACATACAGCACTTAATTTGCTTCCTTTTACTCATGTTTTCCTAAGAATTCTAAGAATTTTTTGTTTATAACCAATAAATTTGAATCAAAGAAAATGGGGGGTAAACATAAAATAGTTAACTTACAATATCTAACCTAATGTTAGAACTGTAAAAGATAAAATATAAAGTAGATTTGTCAAAAAGTGAGGAACTATTTTGATAATTCAAATAATTTCCCTGTGGATAAAAATGCTATTTAGAATTAACATGGACTTGTTTGCTAACATGAACCTCTTCAAGTGGAAAAAAAAAATGAAACTACTTTTATTGCCAGAAAGAAGTCTCAAAATGTTATGCATCTTTTTTTTTAACTAAACTATTTGAAGAACTCCCCAAACAGGATATTGCTCTTGAAAGATGACTGGCTATTCTATTGGTTAATGAAGGAATGTAAATTAGCTAAGTGCTTTATTTTGCAACATGACAAGCAAGTGGCTATCAGTGTTGGGATGAATGGTCTCCAGCTGCCTTCTTTTCCCTTAGGAGCTAATCTGTCACTATCAGTTCCTGGGCATTCTGTACCTGATTTAGTCTCCTCAAGGTGTAGCATCAGAAAGCTGGTGATTTATATGCAGCAGATGGAAATGATTATACAGGACTAATTGTTTTTGTCCTGCTGTGATTGTTCATGCTTGACTTCAATCTATGTGCTGTGAAGAGTCTCAATTCTTTAGATTTTTAACAATTACTATTCTTCAATATGTAATAGCAAGATATCTCTGAACTCAGAAAGTGATTTCCATTTTCTGCATATTACATACTTATTATAGCTAAGACAAATGTTTACAAAATTATTCATTTTTGTGTATTTATAAAGTCAATTCAACATCACTATAATCATTTAAATTAGTTAGTCAAAATAATGTCATTAATGTCATTGGTTGAACTATCTACAATTGTAGTAGGTGCTTAGATACATGTTAAAACTTAAATTTCATAATATAAAGCATTCTTTTTTCCTCAGTTCTGTCAGTATCATATCAAAACAAACAGTTCATTATAATTGAATTTAAAGGTCTTTTTTTTTTATCATTTCATTAGATTATTAGAGTTAAGTACAAGTTGTGTATCTCCATGGAATAAATGTAAAGAGTGTTTCAGGAAAGAAGTAAAGTTGAAGAGATCTAAGTTAAGGTATTACATAGAAGACAATCTTTGCAAGATGTATGTGAAATGTGAATATACAAAGAAAATAATTGGGGATCTTGAAATTTTAAACTGAGTTGATTAATTCTCAGATGCATTTTCTGAAAGGCCTCAGACATTATTAATTGTGTATAGGTTGTATGTTAACTGGAAAGCCTATTAAAATGGAAAGTACAACAATGCATGTTTCAAGGCTAGTCCCACCAAGATAGTACTATATATACTTATTCTAAATGAGGAACTTAGCAGTCATCATACATCTCCTTACACAACTCAGTGTAAATTTTGTGTATAAGTATGTACTAGTGGATTTGTCACTTATGAGGGACTGCAAGAAATGCATTCATGCTGAAGCAAAGTGCTGATAATTGTTGAACCTTTTACCGATTATAGGTAGATACCATACTTGGTGTTTGCATATGTGGAATAGCCTTTTTTCAAGCCATATCATAATAATGGAGACCTCACAAATGATCATAGTTTAACAATGCTCAAAATAAAAGAATACTATTTACATATAAATGCATCTTCAAGCACACCAATGGTTGCTATTTGGTATATTCAAAGATTGCTTCTCATTAAATACCTCCATTAGTCTTGGGAATTCACTTTAAAACACATTAACTATTAAATGGTTAATTTAGATATTTTATTTATAACAATGCTTCTGAAATAAACTAGTTTTGAACCTAGAATATAACCAGGTACTAAGATGAAGGCTTTAATTGTTTTAAATATATTTTATTGAAAAATACTGTACAGAGGGGTTACAGTTACATAAAGTGATGAGTACATTTCCTATCAAGCATTATTACCCCTTCTTTGATTTTCCTCTACTATCTTTCCCTCCCCATCTCCCCAACTCCTCCCGCCCCGAAGTTATAAAGTTTGTTTTCAACATAGTGTCTTGTACATCTCATTGTTACAATGGATCAACCTATATCCTTAGTTAAGCATTTTGTTATTTCCCTTCCCCTCCCCAAATTAGAGAAATGTACATACAAGATGCAGGGGCCCCGGAATCAAATACAGTGAAAACAGGGGTTACACCATGGGGGAAGAACACAAAAAAGAAACAAAAAAAAATCACATTACACATTATAAATACATTAAAAATAATAGCGAGAAAGATAAAACCACTGTGTCCCTATCTTGAGGTTCATTTTGCTTTTGTATGGTCATATGTACATCACTTTTGACCTTTTCTGCTTGTCCTAATTATCTACTATTTATTACAAATAAGGGAAACCATCGGGCTTATGTTTCTTTGGGCCTGGCTTATTATAATTTTTCTTATCTGTTATATATATATATATATATATATTTATATATATCTACATATACACCTATATATACACCTATATATATATATATTTGTTTTGGTCAGTTGTGGGGCTTGAACTCATGGCCTGGGTATTGTCCCTGAGCTCTTTCCCTCAAGGCTAGTGCTCTACCACTCTGAGTCAAAGCTCCACTTCTGGTTTCCTGGAGTAATTGGATATAAGAGTCTCACAGACTTTCCTTCCCAGGCTGACTTTGAGCAATGACCCTCAGATCTTAGCCACCTGAGTGGCTCAGTTTATAGGTGTGAGTACAAGTACCCAGCTCATCTGTTAAAATTCCTTAAAAAAACCCAAAATAAAGGTTAATACTATAAGGTTAACTTATTTAGCTAATTGTGTTTTCTTAAGTAAGTTTTTTATTGTGAAAATACTGTACAGAATGGTTACAGTTGCATGAGCAAGGTAATGAGTACATTTCTTATCCAGCATTGTTGGCTCTTCCTTTGCTATTTGTGTGGTTTTTTTTTTTAATTGCTTTCAGTTTCTCCCAATGTATCTCCAATTCTGCCTTTGTTTTCATATTAGATCTCATAATGTGATTAACTCCATAGGAAATCAGAAGACAAATGATTGACAGGTATTTATAACACATTGTGTCCATAGTGTGACACATTTATAATTTATTACCTTTTGTTTAAATCACCACTGATAGTACAAAATAGAGAAATTCAAAGAATCAAATACTGACATTACATAATAAAGGTAACATCTACTTTCTTTCATTTTCTAAAATACAAACATTGTTTTTGGGTTTTTTTTTTTGCAGTTTCTAATGCAGCAGAACCACCAGTAAGTACATGTACTGATTTAAAATTTAATTAAATAAAATCAATTTAACTTGATGAATTAAAAATTGTAGTGGAAAATTAAGGTTAAATTATTAACAGTTGATATTTCTTGTTACTAATTGTTATTCTCATTAGGACCTGTGTCCTAGAAGAAGTAGTTTGATGAGTGACATGATGCATTCTATAAGACTATTGTGGTTTTCTGAGTGAATTAATACTTACAGAGACATACATGTACAAGTCAAATTCCTCACTAGTCCTATGATCCTACAGAAAAACAACTTGTTGAAACTGGGTGATTATATTTCATTGGCATATAATTAAAATTGTAAGACAGGATTATTCAGTGAAAAAAATATTTGGTTTTCCTTGACTTTCTTACTAATGAACAGTATAATTTGCCATGTTGAAAAAACTATATATTAAAACAACAACAACAACAAAAGTAAGCCAACAGACATTTGTAGAAATGTCCTTCACAAGTTTTTTTTTTAATCTCTTTTTTTTTATTGTGAAAATACTGTACAGAGGGATTACAATTACATGGACAAGACAATGAGTACATTTCTCATCAAGCATTGTAGCCTCCTCTTTGTTTCCCATCCTCCCCCAGCGCCCACCCAACCCTCCTCCCCCCCCACCAAAGTTGTAAAGTTCGTTTTTGACATAACAACTTGTATGTCTCATTGTTGGCATGGTTCCACTTGTATCCCTATTTAAAGGATTTGTTTTTTTTTTCCCTTCCCCTCCACAAATTATAATTAAGTAATAATGTGTACAATTTCTGCATGTTCCTAAAACTTAGAGGGTAATGAAAAGAAATTATGTGACCTTTATACTGCTGATCACTCATGTTCTAACACAGGCATACCTACAACACAATCACATCTGTAGTGCTGGTCACACAGAAATCCAACAATAAGCAAACTATAAACTGCAAACACACAAACATCAATTATGGCTTCAAAATCTATAGTATTCTATCAAGAGCTTTCAATAAAAAATAGAAATATTCCTCAAATTAATAGCAAATAACTAAACAATAAAAAATAACTCAAGCTTACAATGTAATATTAAGTGAAGGATTTGATGCATTTTAAAAATAATAACATAAAAATGCCATCTTAAAAGGACCCACAGAACTGTTTTAAGTGAATGTAACTTTACTTAGAACAAAGCAAGTTTCATAACATGAAGTATCAAAAGTTATTATATATCAACTTCTTGAATTGTAATATTTTTTAAAGTCAGTTCTCTTTTTACATTTTCTTCTTTTGCAATGAGAGCATTAAATAATTTGCCCTAGAAAATACAAGTATCAGATTCCCAAATCAGGTTTAATTGTGATTGTTCATATTCATAGTTCAAGTTCTTAATAGATTTATCATTGCAATAATTAGAAATATTAAAAATATTAATAAAATATTAAAATAATATTAAAATTGATGGTTAATTCATAATGAATTGATAATTTATGATGATATATAATAATTACCTATGTGTTTTGATATAGTGCTAAAGACAAAATGCAAATATTAGTCCCAGTGGAAATGTGTACTGTCATCAGAAATCCCCTGAAAGGAATGCTGATTTCTATTTCTATGAAAATAGTCTATACAACTTGTCTCTATTCTTCAAGTAAATTTGAAACAATAACATGTTGAAAGATGAATTGCATCATTTTCAACCTCATGGAAAGTTCATCTCCTTGTTTCTTTTGGACATATTCAAATTTCCATCTAAAGTGTGTATGAAAATGGTTCAATAAATTGCCAGAAACATACCCAGAACATAACATTATCACATAATTTTGCATCTAACAATTTCCTTTTGGTATAAATAAAACAACCCAGTTAAGCTTAGATATATAATCTACTTTAACATTATAAATAAAGATGTTCAACTAGTAAAATCTGGTCTGTATGCATTCCTAAGCAAGACTGACAGAAGCTAAAGGAGTTTTAAAGATCAAGAGATTACAGATTTACACTCAAGCTCTTCTATGGAAATGGATGTTCTGTATATATTAGTGGTTTGTCTTTATTTTAGATATAACTTTCAATTCATAAAACTGATTAGTAATGATTTAATTTTAATAATATTATCTTAGAGAATTTCAGAGATTCACCTTTATGTGTTGGATAAGATTTAAAATCACCTAGAAAAGATGTTGCTTCTAAATGGTAACTGAAACTCTAAAAAGCAATCATTTGTTATATGACAAAGAAATTAAATGTTGTGTTTATTGAAAAATATTAATTATTGCATTTACAATAACAAGTAAATTTTCTTAATATTAAGAAGATTTTTTACACATTTTGTTTTATGAGTTAACAAGTACTGTTCTAAAGAAACCAAATGTATTCAGAATTTGTAAGAGTTAATCCTTGCCTGGCCTAATACTTTAAGTAAGAAAAGGTAATCTGGATTTATGTCAATTGAATTACGACCTATATTTCAGCAAGATGTAATCTCTTACTCCACAGAATCACTCTGCTTTGCTGCCATTGCTCTTAAGAATTTCTTCTGGCTTTCTGTAAATTTCATTAGCTTTAGACAAGTCACCAGAAAAATCAGTGAAATAGGTTAAATAAGCTTTCAGCAAATGAAATAATGATCACCTCAATGAGCATTTCTTAAAATTATTCTCCACTGATCTTTTGACATATTTCTAAATTTTACCCTTTCTGCTATATTGATTGATTTTTTGCTATATTTTCCTGATTTGGGATTAGGTTTTTTTTCTTCAAATGACAAATAAAAATAAATAAAAATCTCCTAAATAACAACAATCAGTACAATGATTATTCAATCATTATTTTGCAAAATTTCTGACATAAAATTTCAGAGGGTTTAGCAATTTCTTATGAAAGACAGAATAAACTTTGTGCTTATGGTTGTTATGCATTATTGATCTGGTTACCTTGATTAGAACAATAAAAATATTTCTGGTTCTATCTCACTAAAAGTCTTTCACAGTTCAAGATTTTTATTCAAGTCAGCTGTATCCTCTACTTTCCTCTAAATAGTGAACTATTCTTTTATCACATATTCTCCATTTGCAATTTATCATGTATGGTGAAAGTCAATACAGATTATAAACAGATTCAGTTGGATATCTTCATCAGCTGTACCAAACAATTTAATTCAGCCATTATGAAATACAATATGAACATTTTTCTAAAAATTGAAAAACACCATGTGATCTATCAATCCCATTCCTGGATATATATCTCTCTATATATATGTATATAGATATATATCCAGGATATCTATCTATCTATCTATCTATCTATCTATCTATCTATCTATCTATCTCTCTCTCTCTCTCTCTCTATATATATATATATGTACATGTGTGTGTGTTTGTATTCTATAGTGAATGACACAATTGTATAGAAGAGATATCTCTTATCCTATGTGCATTGTAGCATTATTTTCCTTTAATTTATTGTAAAGGTGATGCACAGACAGTTACAGTTACATAAGTAAGGAAATGAGTGCATTTCTTTTTAAACATTGTTACTCCTTCCCTCATTTTCTCCTGCTTACCACTCCCCATGCTCCCCTCCACCAATTTCCTTTCCAACCTAGAATGATTATCATTGTTGCATTAGTTCATCTTTATCCTGCACTTTCTGTGATTCCCTTCCCTTCCACAAATCAGATAAGCTCATATATAAGGACAGAAAACTAAAACAGAAAGAAAAAAGATAAATAACTGTATACAGGATTTAATGAGTAGCTGTTGTTTCCAATTCTAGGAATTCATTTTACTACACTTCATTAAATATGGTCCTATGTACTTAGTGATTGGGCCATTGTGATCCTCTGCTAAAGTACCATTTTTAACTGACAAATAAAAACAAACTGATATCCATTGGCTGATGGATGAATTTAAAAATGTGTTACATGCCCTAAACTATTTCAATCAAGAAATATAAAATAAAATCCTGGCCAGGTTCTGTGGCCCACAAATATAATTCTAGCTACTCAAGATGCTGACATATAACTTGAGATTTGAAGGTAGTACAGCAGACAAATTTGTGAGATTACTAACTCCAGTGAACCAGAAAAAATTTTGATGTAGTGGCATGTGAATTTGTAAGGCCCTGAGTTCAATCCTTACTACTGGCATTTTAAAAAAAAGGTTAAAATACTGTTATTTCTTATAACATGGATGGAAGTGAAGTTAATAATGCTAGTGAAGTAAATCAGGAACAGAAAGACAAAGATATAGACCCTAATAATTTTGATGGATTTTACTTGAGATTAGAGAAAGTAGTGGTTAGAGATTGGGACAGTTAGGAAGTTTGGTCAGTTCATATTAGTAATAGCATAGAGTTGTGGTTATGTTATATGGTAGGATGCCTGAAGATAACAATCACTGCAGAGCAAAGAATCAGTTTTGATAAATTGACTTATATGAGAAAGGAAATATAAAACAATTTTTCTGAACAATTAAATGTTTTATTTATAATAACATTATATTCATGTTTCAAACATACAAATAATTTACATATGTTGATTTCATTTAAATATCTTATGCTGAACATTTTTATAGTGTAGTTTTTCTATCTGAAAATCAAAGCAATTTTATATTTCAATAAAAGAAAAGCATAAACAATAAAAGAACTATGCAAAGAAAAGCAGTAAAGTTAACTTTGCTGAAATAAATGTTTCTATATATGTAAGATTATTTGAAGAGCATGTATATATATTTTTAATAGGTCTCATTTTGCTGGTAATATATATTTATTTTTATGTACATATATAAATGCAGAAATGCAAATTGTTATGTTGAGTTTTATCCAAATATAATATCCATGTTTACTGTCTTTAAGTTTCCTACATTATTATTAAACCACTATTTGCATAATCTACAGGTGACATAAAAATCACAGCCTTTTCATCTTACTGAAGGGAAAACTTTGAAAGCAAGTCAGACCATCCTTCTTTAAGTGACAATGGTTAGCCAAATTGGAATAGTTTAAAAATATGTGAGTAAATCTCAACCATATGTGATGGAAAGCAATGTGTGTGTGTGTGTGTGTGTGTGTGTGTGTGTGTGTGTGTGTGTGTGTATCTTCCTTAAAAGTAATGTTTGCCAGTAGGACAAAGGATGAACTAAACAATATGTTGGAAATGAAATTTACAACTTGGGGGATATAGAATTGTAAGTGGGAGAAAGTGAAGGGGGGGGTAACAGTGTTTAAAAACAAATGTATTCATTATCTTACTTATGTAACCGTAACTCCCCTGTTCCTCATCTTTATAATAAATAAAACAAAAATAGCAATGCTTGTGATAGAAATGTACACAAAAAGATTTAGCAAATACAGACTAGGAAATTATATATATATATATATATATATCATATCATATATTATATATTATATCTATGCAAATAAGTATATATGTATATATGCATATATTATTGTAAAGTTGATCTACAGAGGGGTATAGTTACCCAAATCAAGTAATCCTTTGTGAATCATGTCTTCCCTTGCCTTGCATTCTCCCAGTTTTTCGATCCTGTTCCCACCCATAATTGTATAGTTCATTTTCCACATAGTGTCTAATGAATACCATGGTTGTTTCTGTGCACCCTTTCTTCCACTTTTACTTTTCTGCCCTCCTTACCCTCCAAAATACAAAGTAACTAACATAACAAACTAATATAACAAAAGGAAATAAAAACAGCAACAACAGCAATCAAAAAGTATCTCTTAGCCGAGAGCCAGTGGCTCACACCTGTAATCCTATCTACTCAGGAGGCTGAGATCTGAGGATCATAGTTCAAAGCCAGCCCTGGCACGAAAGTCCATGAAATTCTTATCTCCAATAAACTACCAGACTAGGTAGTGGCTCAAGTGGTAGAGAGCTAGCCTTGAGCTAAAGGGCTGAGGGACAGGATTTAGGCCCAGAGTTCACATCCTATGATCAATTAAATAAAAAAAATCTTGTTTCCTTTCCTTTGAGCTCATTTCATAAGGCCATAGAAGACCAAGAAATAATCCCACAAACATACAGCCACCTAATATTTGATAAGGGGGCCAATGGCACAGGGTGGAAGAAAGACAGCCTTTTCAACAAATGATGCTGGCAAAACTGGCTATCCACGAGTCAGAAAACTGAAGTTAGATCATTATATATCACCAGAATCAACTCCAAATGGATCAAAGACCTCAATGTAAGGCAAGATGATCATTAAAAAAATACAGAAAGGGTTAGGAGAAAACCTAGACCTTCTAGGTACAGGTGGAAACTTTCTGAGATTTTTAATCACAATAAATCAAAGAAAGAGTAGGTAAGTGGGATTGCATCAAACTGAAGAGTTTTGCAATGCAAAGGACATCCAGCAAGTTCAACAGAAAGCTCACAAAATGGGAGAAGGTGTTTTCTAGCTGTGCATCAGACACTTCTAAAATACACTTAGAGCTCAAAAATTATACAACATTCAAAAAACTCAACAATCTAATCAATAAATGGGCTACAGAGTTCAGAGAAGAAAGGAGTATGGCCAATAGACAAATGAAGAAAGGTTCAACGTCTCTGGTCATAAAAGAAATGCAAATCAAAACAACAGTGAGATTCCACCTCACCTCAGTTAGAATGGCTATAATCAAGAACTCTAATAACAGTTGCTGGTGGAGATGTGGCCAAAAGGGAGCACTACTACACTGTGGGTGGGAATGTAAACTTGTGTCACCACTTTGGAAAGCAGTCTGGAGGTTCTTCAAAAGAATAAAGATAAAGGAAAATTATATTTCATTCAATTTCCTTCATGTTCTTGTCATTATAAGAACACTCACAATATATTTTGATACTGCTCTGGTTCAACTTCAATATTACTGTAATGTGATTATTGCTAAAGTCCAATTGTAAAACTCAAGAATGCTAGTTTTCTTTTCTTCTCAAATTTGAATATATAATTGATATACTAATACAATCATGTCAGGGTTTCTGCATATAGCCTTAAGAAATGACACATTTTTTGATTAAAATCTCTAGCATTCAAACTGCCTGTGAAGCATTTTGTGGATGTTGTGGTTTGGATATGGATGGAGCAGCTTCCCAAGCTCTCAATTAGTGGAGAAGTCGGAGGTGACTTACAGCAGGGACTTGCAAAGAGTAGGTCCTTATTTAAAGCCCTTAGTCCATTGGGGAAGCTGCCTTCAAAAGAGAGTAAGCTGTTTCTCATGGATCCATAAGCTCTTACGAAGACAAGTTGTGAGAACCCGACCTCAGCATCTGGCATCCAGATGTGATGTTTCCCAAATACACCTCCATATTTGACATGAAGCCTTTGCCCCACACCAGTATTTTCCCCATGGCAGTAAGACTTTAAAATCTGTGCAAAAAAAAATAAGTCTCTTTCCTTTATAAGCTTACTTTGCTTCAGGGACTTTAATATTTATTATCATTACAGTAACAGAAATTGGAGTAATATATTGGATTACTTTTTTATTTTTGTGAGAGAGTAAAAACAAAATTCTCTCCAACATTTACAGTTCTCAGGATAGAGCCATGTATAAGCGAAAGTTTCTCGAAAGAAGAAATGAAGAACAGCAATTTAGATTCACTTATATATATATATACACACACACACACATATCACTTTATATATACATATATTCATATACACATATATATACATACACATATGCACATATATATATGTATATATAAATGAAGTTACTTAGAGAACAAATAAAGCTCAAAGTTCTGATATGGAATTCAATCTTACTAATCATTTTCAACAAAAATTGAGACATTTTTGTAGATGTGACAAGATAAAAGTATTTTGACTGCCCAGCATCAGTAAATCCCAGAAAAAAAAGATAAAAGAAAAAGAAAAAGAAAAGAAATGGTAGATAGCCGAGCACCAGTGGCTCACACCTGCAATCCTAGCTACTCAGGATGCTGAGATCTAAGGATCACGGTTCAAAGCCAGTTTGGGCAGAAAAGTCCATGAGACTCTAATCTCCAATAAACCACCAGAAAACTGGAAGTTGCACTGTGGCTCAAAGGGTAGAGTGCTTACTTTCAGCTGAAGAGCTGAAGGACACTCCTCAAGACCAGAGTTCAAGCCCCATGACCAACAACAAGAAAAAAAAAAAAGAAAGAAAGAAATGGTAAGGTACCAAGGCCTGTTTTATAGCATTCCTTGGTACCATGCCCAGGCTGACAGCTGTGTCAGTTATATGATTGACAACATTAATTCTTCCTGATACAGGAAGAAAAGGGAAAATGGAAACCTTTACTTCTGTATTTCTTTTATTTAAATAGGGAGAGAACAGAGAGTTTTAATAAAATTTCTTCTTCTCAATTACTTCCTGACCCAAATAAACTTTATGCCAATGTGGCATGTTTTGGGGTGGCCTATTTGGGTGTTCTATATTATAGAAATCTGTTAATGATATATTAAATTTCTTTTAATGGAACTTTTGGTTTTGTTCTCTCAGTGTTATTCTCTAATAAGTTCTTTGTTAAGTTTCATATGGTTAACATGAGACATATTTGTTTTAATTATAAATACAGGAAGGAAAAGTTATTCTAATGTTTAAATTTTTATTTATGTATTCATATTTAAAATATCACCTTGTTTTATATTTCAAACACAGTTTAGTACTAATAAATAATATGTCAAATGTTACATATTTCAAAATATCAGTATAATTTTAATGGAGTGAATTCACTTTTGAGGTAACTAGCAATATTAATCTCATAACAAAACAGTATGATTAATGAGGAACTCCCATTCCAACTACTCCATTGTTTTCATGTTATATCCTAACAATTAGCCTTCAAAATGGAATGAAACAACCAAGTTATTTTACCAAAGTCACATTAATGCTTGGCACCAAGTAATCAAGTCTGAGCCATATGGCTAGATTTGAGTGGATTTGTTTGGTCTCAAATTCTGGGTACATGCCTTTCTGGAAAAAAAAAAGTAAGAATCATTATTTCTGTGTGGTAAGTTGATTAAATGTCATGTAAATAAGAATACTTGAGCATTATCATAACTTTATGCTACCTTATTGTTTATAAAAGCATAATGTTCTTTGGGGTCTTAAATATGATTCCTGTTGACTGCAATTATAACATGCAGTATGCTAAATGACTGAGAAAATATTCATTTCTGAAAATATTCATTCATCTTTAAATGGGATTTTGCTTTTATCTTGATTTTGAATTGTTATTTATTGTCATTTAATTCATATCATTTTATGAAAATATGTGCATATGTAATTGACCTGAGTTTTAAAAGACATTCCAATTTAATATTTTATTAGCTATATTTTTAATTTTT
Organism: Dipodomys spectabilis; assembly: GCF_019054845.1. Classification (NCBI taxonomy): domain Eukaryota; kingdom Metazoa; phylum Chordata; class Mammalia; order Rodentia; family Heteromyidae; genus Dipodomys; species Dipodomys spectabilis. Next base: position 4,324,039 of record NW_024870752.1, read on the forward strand.
TTAATTGTCAAGGTGATATATGGAGGGATTACAGTTATATAAGTAAGGTAATAAGTACATTTTTTGTTGAATTTCTTACCCTCTATCTCATTTTTCTCTCACTTAACTGCTCCCTGACCCCCTCCCCAACTTGTACAGATCATTTCCAACACCTTATGAGTGTCGCTGTTGCATTGGTTCCCCCTTGTCCTTTGTCCCACCATTGTGTTGTTATCCTTCCCTTCCCTACTTCAAATAAATCAATATACAATACCCAGGGTATCAAAAACAAATAAAGTGACAACAGGGGATAAACGAAAGAGGGAAGAACACACAAAATGAACAATAAATCACATAGTATATTAAAGAACAACAACAAAGAAATACTTCTTGTGTCTGTGTCTTGGAGTTCATTTTGCTTAGCTCATCTTATATGGTCATATGTACATAGCTATTGAGCTATTCTGCTCATATGCTAAGATGACTTCCGATGTATACTAATTAATGCAAATAAGGGAAACCATGGGAGCTATGCTTCCTGCTTCCATCAGAACGAATGACACCACCCCATTTGTGAGGAAAGGAAAGTCTTGGGGAAAAAAATCATATTAAGTGAAGTAAACCAGACCCACAGAAACATAGCTATGTTTTTATTCCTCAGTTTTCTTAGATTTTTCTTAAGTTTTAAAAACTGAATTTTCTGTAGTTAATGTGCGCAAATGTTTGGGCTTTGTTTTGTGAGTTTGCATTATAGTAGGAATAACAATGAATTGAATGGAGAAAAACCGAGAGGCATAGAATAATTTTAAGCAGTTCAAATAATATAGAAACGTAACATTTTACTTTATATTTTTTTCTGTTTATGACAACAGAAAACACACAGACATAAAACAGTCAGAGTGGTCCATATTTGAGGTAGAGAATTAAAATCTCCCAAACCAGTTTTGTTCCAACATAAAATAATGCTAAATATATGTGACATTATTTCACCAACAGAAATTCTTCAACAATAGGTGGGTGTAATCCAATTTCATCATGGAACTATTTTCCTGGAGATGACAACAGACTACAGGTAAGGGGCTGAAAACCACTTCCTGTTGACATTTCAAGTACTATTGGTAAAAGTAGGGCCCTGGGCTTCCCTATTTCCTCAGAGTCAATCACTTGCTAGAGAGGCTCACAGAATTCAAGGAAGAAAGGGCTCTTCATCGACTTTCCACTGTATTGTGAAAAATATGAGAAATTAAAGAGCCAGGTGGGAGGAAGGCAAAGGCAAGTTGGGAGAGACACATACGCAGATTCTATTTTCTTTCCAGAGTGTAGACTCCCTTGTTGCCTCTACACGGTCGACGACAGAGAAACTTTCTGAAACTCATAGACATTTTTTGAAGCATAGTCACATTAGCTTACTAACACATTCTCTTCCCCTTTATTTTCGAGAGTACAGATGAGGGAAGCTGCAAGTGCAAAACCTCTAAACACAATGGGGTCCTTCTGGTGGATAGCCAAGGAGAGATTTCTACTATATAGGAAATCTGAAGGTTTAGGAGCTCTAGGTTAGAAGCTAGGATCAACGATCAAGTGTCACTACCACAGATAATGAGATGCAATATGTATTTCTTATGTTATCACAATTTCACTACCTGAGAGACTGTTTTGAAACTATTCTTCTGTAGTATTTACTACTTTGCTCAATCAGACCAAGGAAAAAAGGGAGGGGAGTTTTGGAAACTTGGGAAAAACCAACAGTAAGATCTAACACTTTTACGGATAAAATCCAAGTATCAGCCCGGTGCTGGTGGCTCATGCTTATAATCCCAGTTATTCAGGAGGCTGAGATCGGAAGATCATGGTTCAAAGCCAGCCCGCGCAGGAAAGTCAGTGAAACTCTTATCTCCAATAAACCTACAGAAAACTGGAGGTGGAGCTGTGGCTCAAGTAGTAGAGCACTAGATTGAGCTTAAGAGCTGAAGGTAGCACTCAGGCCCAGGGTTCAATCCCCTTGACCAACAAAATAAATAAAGAAATACATACATAAATACATAAATATATAAATACATAAATAGAAAAAACATGTATTAACATGATGCAGCTTTCCATTCCACAATTATCACTTCAACGTTTTACAGGAAGGATGATGGTCAAATGAGTCATTAAATGATGTACGCATTAAGAAGATTAAAGAGGAAGACAATATTTTCTCAGTTAACTTCCTCATGTTGTGTTTTCATATTAAAGGTATATGGGAAGTTTTTTTGAGGGGGGATATTAGAGTTAAAATTTTTCAGAAAAATAATGTTTTACAGCAGTATTGTAAAAATTATCAGCTAGTTATGTCCTAATTACATTTCCATTAGTAAATTTGGTCTTTATAACAAGGCTTCAGATATGATTGGAACAAATAACTAATCAAAGGATTAATATACAATATATTCATATTTTACAAAACGAATAGCATCCTAGTTGAAGGTTCCATGAATAAAGATAGAGATGTTTACAAAAAAAAGAAAGAAAGAAGTCTAACTAAGAGTTGTCTGAAGCTTTGTTCATGCTGCCCTGTGAGGCCACTATCAGCACTGTTGATAGTTCAAGTGTAGAAACAAAGGGTCTTTATGAAGATTCCAGCTCAACTTCTTCATCAGGTTATAAGGATCACATACATAAGCACACCGAATTACCAAGTCATGGGGTTTTAATTTGTTATGTACCTGTAGATTTATTATGAATATATTATGATAGCTTTCAAATTTTTTTGGAAATTTATAAGCTTAGACTTGATAAAAATATTTCAGAGTTACAAGAGTTATATTACTTTTGCACACACACACATATATATATATATATATATTTGTATGTACATAATTTTACTATATATAAGGGTTCTAATTTTCAAGTTTCTGGTGACAATAACAAAGAATTCTCATCCTGAGTCTTAAAGTTTAATTAAATATTTCAATTTAAATATGCAAATTAAAAGAAATAATAGTAGGATATTAACTTCATGGAAGTTAATTTATAGCTTAGTATGTGCTGAGAAGGACATGGGAGTTGTGTGGCCTCTTTATTATTTTCATAGATTCATGGGCGACTTCTGAAATTGCATGTTTTTCAGACTGTCGCCTTCTGGTATCTATTTAGGGACATGCTTGACTGTCTGACCAAACCAAGCTCCTTTTATAGTTGTTTCCTAAACACATTTTTCATTACTAACCTCAATAGTTCATTTGAATAGAGACAGACAGACAGAGACAGAACAATATGAAGTAAAATTTAAATATAGTTGAAGTACCAATTTGCAAGGTTGTTCCCTGTCAGTAGATATTGATGACACTGACAGGAGACATTACATAACAAGAAACTAATACACATTAGGACATTTGTCACTTGCAAATTTATATATTAACTTCATTGCAGATTAAGTCGTTGCAATATACAAGCTATTCTTTTCAATCAATCAAAATTGCAATTTATGCTGCAGATTTTCCTCCTCCTCCTCCTCCTCCTCCTCTTATTCTTCCTCTTCTCTTCCTCCTCCTTTTTATTTATTTTTCTTCTTTTGCTTGCAAAACTAAATGAAAACATTTCAACTCAGGGCTTCTGGCTCTCCTGGCTTTCTTTCTCATATTTGATGTTCTGCTTCTTCATTCATACTCTTAGTTCCTCATTTTACTGATAAAGTGGAAAGACTCAGACTCCTGAGTATCTAAGATTACAGGAATGGTCTAAATATGCTCAGATATGTTACAGGTTTTAATGCTGAGTGATGTGTTCTGTCCATTTGCTTTTTAAATTTTAATTGTTTTTGAGACAAAGTCTTACTGTGATTCCTAGGCTTGCTCTGAATTATGTGTTCAAATGATTCTACCACATCAGCCTTATGAATAGTGCGCACTATAGCCATATGCCCTCATCTTCTGTTTCAATTATTACAGTTCCATCTCCCTTTTCTCCCTCATATGCTATAGCTCATTTCATTGCATTCAATAGTTCTTGAAATGCAGGAAGACAAAACAGATTTTTAACCTTGGGCAACACCTGTAAGATAGATGATCTTGTACTAGAGTCACACCCTCAGCCCTGAAATGAAATTATGGTAAACCAAAGTACTGGAAAATAATATATCTATTTTTGTAAGGAATACCAATGAATGTACTGGACTAAGGGAATATCTTGGCTTTCCCTCAGGAAATGATTCAGCATGCTCATGACCAAAATCCAACACTAAGAAATTAATAAAAGTACTGAACAGAAACTTATAAGAAAGAGTAAGTGTTGGAAGTGACAAGAATAGTATTGGGGGAGGGAGGTACTGAATGAGATCATGAGTTTGTCCAATCCCTACCCAAAATGAACTTATTATAGTCTCAGTATGAAGTATCTTCCTGAAAACTCCTGAGTTAAAACTTGTTTTGGGGAAACGAATTCTAAGTGCTTTGGCTATTGTGTATTGATTGATTGATGGTTTTAGACCTTAATTTGCTACTACTGATCCTTGAGCTTGCTGGACCAATATTCTGACACTTGAGTCATGCTCCACCCCTCTTTTGCCTTCGTTATATTTCAGGTAGGCTCTTGTGTATTGCCTAGTTTAGGCCTTGAACTATGGTTCTTCCAACATTTTCCTCTTGAGTAGCTAGGATTACAGAAGTCTCCACTCCACATTAATGTATATGTTAACGTTGTAACTTTATTCTCTGACCCCTGCAGTAACAATTGAATATTGGCAACACTGGTCTCTGTCCTATATCACACACTATATTAGGCTCTTCATAAAACCTAGAATTATATCTCAAGGAGAAGAATGAGAAATATATGATATTTTATTATCATTAAGTAGATAAACCTGGTGAGTGTCAAAGAAGTAAAATTGCTTTCCTAAGCAATTGTGCCCAGGCTTCCTGGTGCTAATACTCACAGCTTCTACAAGATGAGCTTTGTGGACATCTCTGACACAGCCATAAGGGTCATGTTTAGACTGCAACAGAACTTCCTGGCTCTCCCTTTGTAAACATTTTAAAACAACAGGTATATATAGCATACGTTGAAGAAATAGGAATATGCAAGGAAGTCATTTTCACATACTATCTATGAATGTCAGGAGTCTAACCTACTAAAATATTATTTCTATAAAACAAAAACATCCCTAATAATGAAGAGAAGCAGTTGCTAATGCCTACAATCTGAACTAGCAGGAGGCTGAGATCTGAGGATTGTGATACGAAGCAGCCCAGGCAAGAAAGTCTGAAATTGTTATCTACAATTAATCCCCTGAAAGCCAGAAATGGAGCTGTGGCTAAAGTGGTAGAGCACTAGACTTGAATAAAACCTATCAGGGGCAATGCCCAGACCTTGAGTTCAGGCCTCAAAACTAGCACACACACACACACACACACACACACACACACACACACACACACACACACACACACGCACACGCACAGGCACACACACACAAACTACCTATTTAAGCAATCAATGCAGATAAAAGTGTTCAAAATAGAGAAACTAATGGCCTACCAGGCAATCTTTCTTTCTTTTTCCTCCTCTGTTCCTTACTTCTCCAAAGTACTTTGTGCTGTAATATATGTCCTTGGAGAAAGTGTTTAATATTTAGTCTATTTAATATTTTAAATCGGAGATATTGGTCAGTGAGGCAGAAATTTGAATGCTGAGGTTATGCAGCTATATCCTATTAGGAAGCTAAAAATCTACTTAAAACTTCACAGTGTTGATCTAGGCCATTTGCAGGGAATCGCAATGAAGCAGAAAATGCATTTTAGAGGTTGCCGTATTAGATATAATGGAAATACTTTGCTCCAGAATAAAGAGCTAATGTAAATATATATATTTTTGCTTCATATACAATTTTACTATATGTTTTAGAATCTCATGTACTGTGTAATGCTTATGCCTGTGGTTTTAATGTGGCTATGACATTTCATTAACAATAAATATGTATTTTAGATTCTCAAAATGTATTATCAGACAACTGGTCTGCCTGCCACATCCCATCCCATCTAATAGAAATGGGTTTCCTCTTGTTTTCCTGATGGTTGCCTTTCAGACAGCTCTTGACCACTTCTTGATGGTTACTAGGCTCTGACAGTTGCCATTATTTGCAACTGTTTACATGGTTTATTTGTGCATCTCCACTGCCTTTTGTTTAGGCCTATTTTGTGTCCTGTTGAGACTCATCTTCATCTAATGATGGTAAAATTATAATTATTTATCTTCACATATCTAAAAAAGAAAATTATAGGGGAGATGCAGAAAAAAACTACCCATCCTAGAAATTACAAGAATTAATGGCTTTGATATTCAGAGATAAAAGTGTTCATGCTTTTCCAGAAAATTAATCATGGAGTTTTTCATACAATTATAGTTCTATTTAACATTGTAGCATATCTAATCTTACAGAGAGAATGTGTGATTTAACCTTTTTAGATGATAAATTTGTAGAGGTGAAGTCCATAATATTATATTTTATTTTATATTATATTATATTTCCATCCCTCAAAGAAGTATTTGCGAACATTTTTCAAATAAGGGTCACTCCTACCTCCATGTACATCATATGTACTATTCATATAAAATGTGTTTATCTTGTCCATTTTGCTAGAAATAATAAACAAGTGCCCACTTTTTTTCCTTAGAGAATTACTTTGGTGACCATAAAAACTGATAGGTCTTATATACCATTATTCATATATTACGAGTGGTTTTTTTTCTCTCAAAGAGGAAAGATCATACTTACCTTATATTAAGGGGGTGCTAATGGCTCACACTTGTAATCTTAGCTACCTAAGACCTGGCTGAGATTTGAAGATCATGGTTCAAGGCCAGTCCGAGAAGGAAAGTCTATAAGCCTCTTATATACAATTAAACACAAAAATATAAAAAGCAGGAATTGGAACTGCGGCTCAAGTGTTAGAACATTAGCCTTGAATACAAAAGCTCAGAGATGATTAATGCCTGTGCTCTGAGTTCAAGCCCCGGGTCCACCAAACATAGACGAAAGTATATTAAATATTATGTATGAATTTATTTTATTGCTTGTTTGCTTGCAAATATTTTTCTGAAGAGTAAGTTGTGAAAAAGCAGGAGCTAGATGTGAAAGAGACATTAAAGAATAGTAGGTTAAAAATGGAAAGAACTTTATCATGTGAGTGTCAGTGCGGGTGAGGCAATTAATCTTAATTTGTCGGCTGGAGTACAGTGTATTCTCCATTGAAGTTTATAGTCTCTATGGATTAGAGTGTTTCTCATTCACATAGTCTAAGATAGCTCACATCTGCACATAGGGAAGTTTATAGTAAGGTGAACATGGGAAATTAAATTTATAGACCTTCTCCCGCCCCTCAGAAAAAAAAGGAAATTTCACACATTAATTTCCATTTCTACCTTTTGTCAAAATAATGCAACACCTAGTTTTAAAACAATCCAAAATATTTGTGCTATATCTTCTGTATTCTGAAAAAGAATGTGTATAACACAAAATGCAGTAATATAAAAAGAGGGAAATATAACAAATTTATGGTATAAAACTGACAGAATTCATAATTCAGGGAGAATGAGGTTATCTAAAGAGGATAAAATTACCAAATCCAAACTTTTGTATTGAATATTTTAAGTGTAATTCCAAATTAGAATTCCCATCTCTAAAATATACTTTAATAAAATATACTTTTATATTTTAATAAAATATAAAAGTATATTTTATTAAAGTATATTATCACATATAGTAAATATATTGAAATAGTAATTTATTAATTCATCGGAAAACTTGTTGAGATCTATCTTTAGTGAGAAATGTAAGCTTGTAATATGTGTCACAAAAATATGGTAAGTGTATTATTACAGGTTTTAAAAAATATTTTTTATTGTCAAAAAAGTGATATACAGGGGTGTTACAATTATATACATAAGGTAGTAAGTATATTTCTTCTCAAACTTGTTACCCTGGCCCTCATTTTCTCTCTTTCCCTCCCTTCATTCACCTCCAAGTTGTACAGAGTATTTCTAGTATATGGTCTTGTGAGTTTCACTGTTGTATTGGTTCACCCCTTCCCTTTGTCTCACCGTTTTGTTATTCCCCTTCCCTTCCCTAATTCATATAAACGTATGTACAATTTCTAGGGTACCAAAATAAACAACAGGGATTAATCATAGGGGTGAAGAATCTAAGAAAGAAGCAAGAAATCACATAGTACATTAAAAATATTTCTTTCTTAATTTTTCTTTACTTATAAAAGGTCTTAAAATTACCCTTAAGTAGTTCCACCAATGACTTATTTTACTCAGAAATTGACACCCTGAAATTAATTCCTGATCATCCCCCTCAACTGTCCCAACCCCACCTCTTCTTTCACTTTCCTATATTCACATACTGTACATTGAATAATATAACTGCCTTCTGTCTCCTCTAATCTCTCCATTAATTTATTAATTTATGTTCAAGACTGTAGTAATGGTTATAAGATCATGAAAATTAGACTATAAAAAATGTGGGCATGGGGTTGGGGGTTTAGCTAAGTAACAGAGTGCTTGCCTGGAAAGTTCAAGGTCTTGAGTTCAGTCCTCAGTTCTGGGGGGAAAAAAAAGACTGTGGGAATGAAACATAATGTAAAAAGTTTGAAAGTTGGAATTAAGATATCAGCATTTCCTTACAATTGTTATAAATATATATTTCATTCAAATAATTTCAAATAAACAGTAGGATCTTATGGAAAATATCCAGTTTCTTGACACTAATTAACATATATACATATATATATATAGGTTACCTTTGTATGTCAAGTATAAAAATACATATTAGTGAAAAAATTTGTGAGTAATTGCTTTCTTTTTTAGTGTGAAAATACTGTACAGAGAAGTTACAATTACATGGGCAAGATAATGAGAACATTTCTTATTAAGCATTGTAGCCTCCTCCTTTGTTTCCCCTTCCCATCCCATCCTCCCTCCTCCCCCACCCAACACTCCTCACCCCCCCCCCCACCAAAGTTATAAAGTTCGTTTTCGACATAACAACTTGTACATCTCATTGTTGCAATGGGTCCAAATGTATCCCTATTTAAACAATTTGTTTTTTCCCTTCCCCTCCACAAATTATAACAACATCAAATACAGTGAAAGCAGGGGTTATACTGTGGGGAGGGACATACAAAGCAATAAAGAAATAACCTTATAAATCTGTTAGAAACAATCTCATGAAAGAAAAAATCATTTGAATACATAACTTACGGTTCATTTCCCTAACATCAACTTATCTGGCCTTTTCTGCTTGACTCAGACATATACTAGATATTGCAAATAAGGGAAACCATGGGACCTATGTTTCTTTGGGCCTGGCTTACTTCACTTAATATAATTTTTTCCAAGTTTTTCCATTTTCTAACAAATATGACAATGTCATTTTTCTGACAGAGGCATAGAATTCCATTGTGTATATATACCACATTTTCTTGATCCATTCATCTACTGAGGGGCGTCTGGGTTGGTTCCATATCTTAGCTATGGTAAATAAGGGTGCAATAAACATAGCCATGCTGGTAGCTTTAGAGTGGTCTTCTTTGTGAACATTTGAGTAAATGTCCAAAAGTGGGATTGCTGGGTCATAGGGGAGCTCTATGTGGAGTCTTTTCAGGAACCTCCATACTACTTTCCAAAGTGGTTGAACAAGTTTACACTCCCACCAACATTGCAGTAAGGTTCCCTTCTGTCCACATCCCTTCCAGCTACTGTTATTATTAGAGTTCTTGATTATAGCCATTCTAACTGGGGTGAGGTGGTATCTCAATGTTGTTTGGATTTGCATTTCTTTTATGGTTAGACAGGTTGAGCATTTCTTCATGTGTCTATTGGCCATCCTTCTTTCCTCTTCAGAGAAGTTTCTCTGTGAGTCTTTAGACCACTTATTTATTGAGCAGTTGTTTCTTTGAAGATTTGTTGTTGGGGAATTTAATTTTTTGAGTTCCAGGTATATTTTACATATGAGACCCTTGTCTGTTGTATGGCTAGTGAAGATCTTCTCCCAATCTGTGGGCTTTCTATTGATCTTGCTAGCTATGTCCTTTGCCATGCGGAAGCTCTGCAATTTCATGCAATCCCATTTGTCCAACCTTTCTTTGATTTGTTGTGTTTTCTCTATTAAGAAAATTTCGTCCTGTGCCAAGGAAACCTAGGGTTTCTCCTATTCCATCCTGTAATGTTTTCAGAGTGTCTGCTTTAACTCTGAGGTCTTTGATCCATTTGGAGTTGATTCTGGTGCAAGGTGATATATAAGGATCTAGCTTTAGTTTTTTACAAGTAGTTAACCAGTTTTGCCAGCACCATTTACTGAAGAGGCTGTCTTTCTTCCATTCTATTGTTTTAGCTCCCTTTTCGAAGATTAGATGGCTATAGGTCTGTAGGTTCATTTTTGGGTTTTCAATTCTATTCCATTGGTTCTGAGGTCTGTTCTTGTGCCAGTACTGAGTTGTTTTGAGTACTATAGCTTTGTTGTAGAGTTTGAAATTTGGTATTGATATTCTTCCAGCAGTGTTCTTTCTGTTAAGGATCGTTTTTCCTATTCAGGGTCTTTTATTGTTCCATATAAAGTTTTGGATTGCCTCTTCTATTTCCTTGGAGAATGAGGTTGGAATATTGATAGGAATCGCATTGAATTTGTAGATAGCCTTGGGAAGTATTGCCATTTTCACAATGTTGATCTTTCCAATCCAGGAGCATGGGAGTTTTTGCCACTTACTAATTTCTGTTTTGATTTCCTTTTTCAAGTTTTTAAAGTTTTCATCATAGACGTCTTTCACTTCTTTGGTTAAGTTAATTCTTAGGTATTTTATTTTTTGTGGGTCTATTACAAATGGAGTTGCTTTCCTAATTTCAGCCCCACTTTTCTCATTGTTGGCATACAGAAAAGCCATTGATTTTTGAGGGTTAATTTTATACCCTGCTACTTTGCCAAAGTTTTGAATTAGCTTGAGTAATTTGGGAGTGGAGTCTGTGAGATTATTTAAATACAAGATCATGTCATCTGCAAAGAGAGAATTTTACATCTTTTTTCCCTATTTGGATCCCCTTTATGTTTGCATCTTCTCTTAATTGCTGTAGCTAGGCATTCTAATACTAGATTGAAGAGAAGTGGAGCAAGTGGACATCCTTGTCTCATTTCCTGAGTTAAGAGGAAATGACTTTAGTTTTTCACCATTAAGTATAATGCTGGCTGTAGGTTTGTCATATATACCTTTATTGTAGTGAGGAATGTTCCATGGATTCCTAATTTTTCCAGAACCTTCATCATAAAAGGGTGTTGGGTCTTGTCAAATGCTTTTTCTGCATCTATTGATATAACCATGTGATTTTTACCCTTGCTCAGTAATTGCTTTCTTAAACATCACATTCTGCTCGAGGCCATTAAACCTGATAATGTAAAAATGGTATTAATGATAAATTCATAACAAATAATATTTTCACTATTAAAGAAATAATTTATATTGAAAAACAGATATACAAGTTTGTTAGATTAGAAATAGTATATGTCTTGTTAGATGATCCTGTGGAAGAGATTTTTTATTCTCAATTTCAATAACTGATAGCTCAGTAATTGAAAACTGGTTTGTGGGGATTTGTATGGAATACCAAAAGACTATGTCTTTTTCTGCAAGGCAGAAGAGAAGAACAACTGATTTGCTAAACCAAAAGCTAATTCAATTTAATTCCTCTCTAATACAAAAAGGAAAATAGATGGAATCTGTTCTTCTGTTAATTTAGTTATGTTCCTTTGTCAACTAGTAAAATGAAAGTGGACTTTTACAATAATAGATTTTAAAATATTTGTACTGACAATTTTTAAACTAGAAATGATTATACAATATTACAACTAGAGAATCAACACAACGAAATTGACTGTTTTGGATATAGATAATTTTCTTCTCAGCAACGTAATTACCATTACTAGAACAAAAATAATAAAGAAAAAATGTAAGCATAACTACTGCATTGAAACATATATTTGGTATTTATTATTTATTTTTATTTTATCGTGAAAATACCGTACAGAGGGGTTACAATTACATGGGCAAGATAATGAGTACATTTCTTATCAAGCATTGTTGCTTCCTCCTTTGTTTCCCTTTAACATCCCCCCTTACAGTCAAAGTTGTAAAGTTCGTTTTTCGACATAACGATTTGTACATCTCATTGTTGCTATGGGTCCACCTGTATCCCTATTTAAACGATTTGTTTTTTTCTTGAGTAGGTTAAATCCAAATGGAAATAAATACTGTAAGAAAAAAATCTTATAAATATATCTTTATATGTACTAAAATATGTTATATACAGTATGGGTTCCAAAATCAATTGCTAAGTGAATGATTGTTTTTGTTTGCTTTGTCTTATATGTAGAAAATACCTATACTGGTATGTTTTTCATGTTGAGAAAACATATCCATGATTTGTTGAGGTAATTTTGTAATTTGTTGGGGCAATTTTGTAATTGTAATTACCAAAATCTTGCAAATAACTTTGGTCTATTATGTGATTTAAAAACTAGTTATGTATAATTTGGGGAGGGGAAGGGAAAAAGCAAACTGTTTAAATAGGGATAAGCTTGACCCATTGCAATAATGGGATGTAGAAGACACTGTATTGAAAACCGAACTTTACAATTTATGCGGTGTGGGGAGGGAGTGTAGTTGTGGAGGTGGGAGGGAATGAATGGTAAGGGAAAAACAAAGGTGGAGGAAGAGGCAACAAGGCTTGATATGAAATGTACTCATTACATTGCTCATGTAACTGTAAATCTTTACAATATTTTCACAATAAAAATATTTAAAAATTAGTTGCATAAAAGACTTAAGGAAAAAATAAAAGCCCCATCACAGAACAGGAATCCATTGTTGCTGTGATATATTCTACTCTCTATTACTCTCTATATTCTATTCTCTATACTCTATTCTCTTCCTATAAATGTGGTACTACATTCAAATTACAAATTACTGTTATTAATAGCTTACTTAATCATAATTTTGTTGTAAACTTCTTTGTGGCTTTTTCAACACAGAATTTCCAATGAAAAAAATCAAACTATAAACAACCAAATTCAAATTTCATGTTCCTGACACCTATGTTTTTTTTCCACATATTTTGAACTACTTAGTCTCTAGGACAAAACTGGTGAGGGAGGGAACAATGGTATCTCAAATATATTCGTATTATCTCTTCAAATCACAAATGTTCTCTTATGCCACAAGGGTCTGATGAGGTGGTGAAATAACAGATGCAAATAAAGTTGCAAATCTATTGATTCTAATAGATGAAGATTATCCTAGATCATATCTGGAGGTCTAATGTAATCAATGGGATCCTGACTTGAGGGATGAAAGGCAACACTGTCAAAATCATAGAGATGGTAGTGATAAGGGATGCAAAAAATGATGCAATTTGATACTGCTGGTGTTGAGAAAAATGAAATGGGACACAACCAAGGCCTACAGGTAAACTTAGAAGCTGAAAGAATATTTGTTCCTGAGTTCCTACAATGTAACACAGCCTATGGACATGCTGGTTTTATTAGTGAAACCTAATTTGACCTTTAACATTGAAAAGTACAAGCTACCAAACTTGTGCTTTGACATATATATATATACATATATATATATACACATATATACATAAACAAAATATACATATTTGAAGACAACATAAGGAAAATCAGCAAATATGCTTCTAGAAAAAGATGGAAGGTAAGATTAATAGAAATATAAATCAGTAGATGAAAAAATCAGTAGATGAAATTATACAAAGTTCTTGGTAGGTAGGCATGTATGACAGCATCCCAAAGAAAGCTTCTCATGTTATTAATGTATGGTAATTCAAGAATAAATTAAGCAAGAAAACCTTACTAAGATAGGATTCCTGAATTTAAAAAGGTTCCATTTTTAAGGGGGAAAAAAGACACATATGTTTAGAGTATTAATTTCTATTTTCCTTGCTTTTCCAGAATTTTATATATTAACTGGAAAGGCCTTACTGTAGCCTTAATGGACCTGAATATAGCTCTTTACATTGCTATTTCAATGCTCAGTGCCCCTGTGTTAGTGCAAGTAATAGTGGACCCTCTTCTTTCACAGGCCATACAAAATCCCCAAGTGGCTCTTCTAAATCCTGCTTAAATCTTTGTAAATATACATTGTTTTTGAACTCCAAAGTATTCAGTTTGAGTTTGCCATCTGTTTTTTCACGGGAAACTTATCAAGTAAAGATTTTGTTCTAGAAATGGTACAAGCAATTTTTTTTAAAAGGACAGAATTCATGAAGTGTGAATCAGTTAATGGAGAGAATTAGGATGTTACTTCTGTGATATAAATTAATCTAAGGAAAAAGGAGAAATGAGTGATTACCAACATTCAGCTCTTTATTTTTTTTCTCTTTTCTTTTTTGCCAGTCCTGGGGCTTTAACTCAGGGCCTGGGATCTTTTCCTGAACTCCTTTTGATCAAGAGTCACGCTCTACCACTTGTGCCACAGTGCCACTTCTGGTTTTATCTGTTTGTGTGGTACTGAGGAATAGAACCCTAGGTTTCATGCCTGCTAGGAAAAGCAACCTACCAGTAACTCACATTCCCAGCCTTATAGCCAGCTATTTGATTAAGTTTTAAATACAATCTTTGCTCTCCAAAATTAAAAATAGATAATTGAAGCCAAGTGCTGGTGGCTTACACTTATAATTTCAGCTATTCATGAGGTTGAGATCTGAAGATTGTAGTCCAAAGCTAGCCCAGGCAGCAAAGTCTGTGAAACCCTTATCTCAAATGAACCACCACAAAATGTCACAAGTACAGTTGTGGCTCAAGTCATAACTCCACACAAACACAAAAACTCAGGAACAGCACTCAATCCCTGAGTTCAAGACCCAGATTAGACAGAAAAATAAAAAAAACAGGGGCTGGGAAGCTGGCTCAGTGGTAGAGTGCTTGCCTTGCATGCCTGAGGCCCTGGGTTCGATTCCTTGGCACCTTAGAAGCAAAAAGGAAAAAGCCGGAAGTGGTGCTGTGGCTCAAGTGGTAGAGCGCTAACTTTGAACTGAAGAGCTGAGGGACAGCGCCCAGGCCCAGAGTTCAAGGCTCCACAACCGCACCCAAAAAAAAAAAGAAAAAAGAAAAAGAAAAAGAACAAAACCACAAAAACAAAAAACAAACAAAAAAAACAAGGGCAATTGATAATCAATCTAGGACCTTTAGAGGATTTCAAATGTCTTCTATAATCATAGGCTTGGGTCCACTGGGTTCTCTGTTATGGTACTATATAGATGGGTGACCTGGAAGGAATAGGTTGTTTAAACAGCTTGTGGCTCTGGAGAGAGCTGGACTTGTGGGTAAAGGTTATATGAATACTCATTCTTCCATTTTGGTTGGGATCTGTTCTTGGGGAGGGAGGGGCTTGGGGGAAGCTTGATCTTGTGTCTTCATCAATAAACTCATTTACACACACACACACACACACACACACACACACACACACACACACACACACACAAGATATTTGCAACCAATCTTCTGTGGCTACATCCTTCATTTTCCAGATATCTAAAAGTTCATGCTGGCCAAGAAATATTTGCCCCATTGTTGTTGTAAATAATTTTCCTGGATAGTGATTTTCAAGGAAAATACTTGTCACGTGCCTTACAAGCCAATGATCTTTTTCATTCTGTTTTGTGCTTCCTTTACCTTTAATCTGTAGAGAGATCTAGAAAGTACATTAACTAACATGAGAGGAGACAGTGTGTGAAAAATATAAAAAATAAAAAAGTAATATTTTACTTTTTAATTTATGGAGGCTGGGTTAGTTCTCCCAAAGAAAACAGGTAGAAAAATGTAACCAGATAGTTTAGAGATAATTATATAAGAAAATATTTGCAAAATCTGAAGCATCCTTGAAAAAAATGCATTCTCTGCTTGGCTTACAATTGCAGCAGTAGTAAAATCTATTTCAAATGTACATAAGAGAAAATTAAGACAAGATGAATAAATAGCACTGCAAAACTAGGAAAACAATGAAACAATGAAGGTCAAAGACAGAAACCTGTTTGAAAAATGACAAGGGCTAGTACTTGTCTATAGCAATGAGCAAAAAGGAAGTTATTCTAAGAGATACCACCAAAACACCAGCAACCAAATGATTATGATAGTACTTTGAATAGTAGCATGTCAACAAATAAGATAACCTAAAAGAAAGGGATAATCAGAAAGAATGACATTGCCCCACTTGTTAAGAAATGGAAAGACTTGGCAAAAATTATATTAAGTAAGCCAGGCCCAAAGAAACATAGGTCTCATGGTTTCCCTTATTTGCAATAACTAGTATATGTCTGAGTCAAGCAGAAAATGTCAGATAAGTTGATGTTAGGTGAAATGAACCCCAAGATAAGTATTCAAATGTTTTTGCTTTCATGCAATTGTTTCTAACATATTTATAAGATGATTACTTTGTTGCTTTGTATGTCCCTCCCCCACAGTATAACCCCTGCTTTCACTGTATTTGATGTCGGTATAATTTGTGGAGGGGAAGGGAAAAAACAAATCATTTAAATAGGGATACAGGTGGACCCATTGCAACAATGAGATGTACAAATCATTATGTCGAAAAACAAACTTTACAACTTTGGCATGGAGAGGGTGGGAGATGGGAAGGGACAGGAAGGGGAAACAAAGGAGGAGGCAACAGTGCTTGATAAGAAATGTACTCATTATCTTGCCCATATAATTTTATCCCCTCTGTATGGCATTTTCACAATTAAAAAAAAAAAGAAAGAAATGGATAATATCCTGAGGGATGTGCAGTGGGCTGGATAATCCACCTGCCAAGACGGAAAATAAATATTGATGAGTGCTTAAAAGAAATTGTAGCTGGGTGCCTGTGGCTCATGCCTGTAATCTTAGCTACTCAGGAGGCTGAGATCTGAGGATCACGGTTCAAAGCCCACCCGGGCAGGAAAGTCCAAGAGACTTTTATCTCCAATTACCCATCAGAAAGCCAGAAGTGGCACTGTGGTTCAAGTGGTAGAGTGCTTGTCTTGAGTTTAAGAGTGCAGGGACAGTGCTCAAGCCCAGAGTTCAAGCCCCATGACCAACCAAAGAGAGAGAGAGAGAGAGAGAGAGAGAGAGAGAGAGAAATTGTAATCCATGTGAACTGGCAGTGGAATTGATTAGGAAATCAATATGAAATTAGAGGAATTAATAATAGAATCGTCTTATGGTCAAATTTATTAACCATACAATACCAAATTATACATGCATATCCACATTCATAATAACACTCCTCACAGTAGATGAGTGGAAGAATCAACCAAAATACCCACTTGCAGATCCATCAACATAATATATGATATATGCACATAACTGAATATGGTATATCCGTAGATTGGAAAGAAAACTCATGTTTTCTCATGAGTAAAATTTAAGAACATTGTGCTTCAGGATTAAAATTTTCATAAAAGACAAATTATATATCATAAGTTATTTGATGTATCTAGTCAAATCCATAGAAAAAGGAATTAGAATGGTTCTTTTTTTTGTTAGTTTGTCGTTGAACTCTGGGCCTCAGCGCTGTCCCTGAGCTATTCCGCTCAAGGCAAGCACTTTACCTGTTGAGCCACAGCACCACTTCCAGTTTTCTAATTTTCTATTGGAGATCAGAGTCTCACAGACTTTTCTCCCCGGGCTATCTCTGAACCGTGATCCTCAAATCTCAGCCTCCTGAGTATATAGGATTACAGGGGTAAGGCACCCATGCCTGGGAAGAATGGCTCTTATCAGTGTCTGTAGGAAAGAGAATAAAAAGAGAAAATTTATTTTATTTTGTTTCCTCATTCAAGGTTTTCCCATATAGCTTTGAGTAGTTTGAAACTCATGGTCTACCTTTCAACGTCCTATGTTCTGGGATGACAGTTATGAGTCATCATGCTAACGGTATTTGATGGTTATAGAGTTTCAATTATTTTTTGTGTGTGGGGGGGGTCCGGTCTTGGGGCCTGAACTCTGGGCCAGGGCGCTGTCCCTCAGCTCTTCAGCTCAAGGCTAGCGCTCTACCACTTGAGCCACAGCGGCCACTTCTGGCTTTTTTTTTGCTTATGTGGTGCTGAGGAATTGAACTCAGGGCCTCATGCATGCAAGGCAAGCGCTCTACCACTGAGCCACCTTCCCAGCCCCAAGAGTTTCAATTTTTAAGTACAAAATATCTGTTTGAAAATATTTTGAGCATATTAAAAATCATTAAATAATATGTTCATGAACATAACTTAAGTAGAAGAGGGCTTGTCTTGCCTACATAATGCTTTGTATGCAATTCCCAACATTGATTAAAAACATAGAAACTACTGAAAAGTGCACTCAAAAAATGTCTAATATGACAAATTTTATGACACACATTTTGGTTCCAACAAAAAAATCTTAAGGAAGTTGGTATAATTTGGGGAGGGGAAGAGATAAAACAAAATGTTTAAATAGGGATACAGGTTGACCATTGTAACAATGAGATATATAAGACACTGTTGAACAGGGTGGGGGGGTGTAGTTGTGGAAGTGGGAGGGAAGGGATACTAAGGGAAAAACAAAGGAGGAAAAAATGCTTGATAAGAAATGTACTCGTTACCTTGCTCATGTAACTGTAACCCCTCTATACAATATTTTTACAATAAAAAACTTATTAAAAAATATTTAGGCTTTCAGTGTAATAAGGATGACCTTGAGTCACCACAAACCAATTGAACAAAGAGATTCTTTCAGAACTTTTTCTTTTTTCTCAGCTCTCTAAGCTGGGAGCCAGTGGCTCATACCTGTAATCCTAGCTACTCAGGAGGATAGGATCTGAGGACAGCAGTTCAAAGCCAACCCCGGCAAGAAAGACTCTGAGACTCTTATTTCTAATCAATCACTAGAAAACTGAAGTGGCGCTGTGGCTCAAGTGTTAAGAGTGTTTACCTGGAGCAAAAGAGCTCAGGAATAGTGTCCAGACCCACAGTTCAAGCCCCATAACTGATCAAAATAAATAAACAAATAAAATAAATAAATAATAAATAAATAAATGCCCTCCAAAATAAGAAAAAAAATCCTATGCCATGAAACCATATATAACATAGCTAAAGAAGACCACTCCAGGAAAGATGTTATATAAGCTAATGTTTAATTCAATTATGAAACTCATACAACCAGGTTAACATTTTTGTCATCAAATCAGTGCATGGTTAATAGGATATTTCCTGTTTCCCCCTCAATGAGGGAAGCTACATTTCTACAACAGACATTTGGCATAATGTAGGTTTTTTTGTGAACATTTGGAATGATATCTAAAGGATAATAAGTAAAAATTCAGCCAATTAATTTTAAGGGAAATAGTCTGGAGAAATAGGGGAAATGAGAAAATTAAAACAAGAGAGGATATGGCAAAAAAAATTAAATGTGTAGGAAGTAGTGTCAGCTACCTTTCCAACCATAAAATACTTTCAGGAATAATGGGAAGAATTTGACCACAAGTACACATCATCAAAATAAACAAAAAATTAAAAGAAAAGGTATTATGGTGGCAGTCCTGAATAAGAATAAAAGCAGAAAGAAGTGACATATTATTCCTGATCATACCTTATGTAGGATGAGCCAGAATAATCTAAACTTTGGTCAAATAGGGCAACATTTCCAACATATCTTGCCTTTGGTGAGCTCAGTTTTGCAGGTGATAGTCTTCACCTTGCTCAGGTCTAGGTTATCTGCTGACCTTACCTCATCTGGAGGTGACAGGGATTCTTTTTAAAATATACAACCTATGAAACTGTTGTGTTTGTTACTTTCAATAGTACTTTTAGAAATATTCCTGTGTTATAGCCAAAAGTATAGCAAAGCTGGTGGTAAGCTGAGATTCTATAGAATAAAAGGGAATGAACATCTGGAGAAGCATTAAAAGGTGTGATTTACAGGCATTGTTTCTTCGGTCCTAAGAAAACCATGATAGATAATAATGCCTTCCACTAACAGAAATTCCCTAGAGTAGCAGTATAATGACTGTTTTCAGACTCACCTCTCCCCAATTTTCCCTTTAACAACTTTCTTCGTATTTTGGTCAAGATGGATGGCACATTGTGATTTATTTCCAGTCCCTAGGCTTCAACAGGAAGCTGGTTTGCAGCTGGAATTCATAATGTGGTGATGAGTCCCAGGATTTTCTCTGGTTACATGTGGCACATCAAAGGCTGTTCAAGGAGGCCAGTGTAGAGGATCCGGGGCCAGCATCAGAGTGGCATAGGGATCAACATGTGAGGTGCTGTCTTTGAAGAAACACATGTAGCAGTATACGTCAGAGCTTTGGTGCATGTGGTATATTTTATATGAAGAGTCAACTTAATGTACAAACAGAAACCTGGGAAGAATTAGAGGCCCAAAAGAGCCTGCTTCACTTAAATGGAAAATGCTGTTCTTTGTTATTTAAACATATGCAGCAGACCCATTGTGACATTTACATTTGGGGGATATAGCAAAGAGAAAGACAAAAGGACTAAAGAATTCTGGAAAAAAAATAACCTAAGGCATATACACTTTACATTTTGATTGTTTTTTATTTTTTTTGAACTAAAATAAGACAGGCACCTGAGCCCCAAGAAGAGTTCAACTATCTTCCCCAAAGTTACCATTTTCTTATTCTCTATACTTCCTACATTATATTTTTAAAATGTTTTTGTACTAGGAAAGTATGATTTAACTACTTCAGGTCACCAGCCAAGCATTCTACCCGCAAAATTCAAAATATTTACACATCTGCTCTTAATTGCCTAGCATAGTAATTATTCTATGTCTCCAGTAGTCTAAAACCACCAATCCATTCCAGAAAAATGTCTCCAAAGCCATTGCTTGGTTTTAGGCAATTCAAGAGGTCAGTAATTCGTTCAATACATTCATTTTTATCAATACTTTTGTTTATGAAATACTATTTAATGTCTTGGGAACATTTTCAGTTCAACATCTATGAGAGCTAGGCCATAAAGTGTTAATGAGGTGTGGATAATTGTATGAACACATTTTGGTAATATATGGGAATATTTATGTAAAGATTCATTGCTGGGTTGACTAGATATCATACATAATTTTCAATGTATGTCTAAGACTCTTAGCCACATTGTGACAACAAAATCCAAAATATCATCACATTAAAACAATTCTGTCATATGAGTAACCACAATTTTAAAAGTAAATATTAAATTATGGCAACTGGAATGAACATCAAAATACTGGTATTTTTCTTCTGTCACTGGCATCTAGAAATAAATTTTAAATTATAAGGAAATTGTATTCATCCTACATGAAATGAGAAAAATTAAAATAGTTATTTATGCTATATCATAACAAAGCTGTGTAATAATAAAAGTAATAGCACAATTCAAATACCAATTTATCATGTTATATTTGTGAAAGGTTCACACTTTATTAAAATTCCTACCCAATTTCTCCATCATCAGTCACTCTTCTCTTTTGACTCATGCTAGTGTCAGCACAATTATGCCTTCCAGAACAGGTTGGAAAGTAAACAAGATAAAGGAAAGCAAAACAAGAAAGGAAGAAAACAAGAAAAGAGGAGAGATAGAGAATTAAGTGAGAGAGTAGGAGAAGGGGAAAGAGAAAGAAAAGAAAATAGGGAGGAAAGATGAAGGGAAGGAGAGAAGGACATATGTTTGCTGAGGATCATTACAAGGGTTTATTAAATTGATGAAAGACAAGTATTTAAAATCATGACAGTGGGAAAGATACTGTGAGGACATTTAAAAGTTGGCCATTTTAAGAATGTAAATTCTTTAGAAGATTTCTTTTTTCTTTTCATGTTTGAAGGTAAACCAGAGGACTTGGTTAATGTTAGGCAGGAACTGTACCACTGAGCTAAAGTATTGGATTTTTTTTTTTTGGTCGGTCGTGGGGCTTGAACTCTGGTCTTGGGCGCTATCCCTCAGCTCTTCAGTTCAAGGCGAGCACTCTACCACTTGAGCCACAGCGCCATTTCCAAGTATTGGATTTTTTTGTTGTTGTTGTTTTATTTTCTTTTATTGTTTTCTTTTTATTTTTTTCATAACATAGCTCTGTCTGGCCATCAGTCTTCTATGTATCCCAGACCAGTCCTCAAATGCTTGAGCTTCCAGCCTCCAACTTCCAAATTCTCACAATAGTGGTGTACACCACCACCTAGCTTGAAATGCTTTGTTCTGACAAGAGTTTGTTGGGAAAATATTTCTTGCACAGGGGTGCATATGAAATGCAGCATGATAGATTGATTCTGGATTGATTTACTGATTCAGGATTGATTTCAGCATGCTCAGTAACTTGGGCACTCAGAGGTCATAATAAATCAGCTACTACGTCCACCTGCAGCACCTTTGATACAGGTTACATTGTGCTAGTTTTGCATTTCAGAATTCACAGGAGTAACACTAAAGATGAAGTTGTGATCCCAGTAAATTGGGAATATCTTCTAATGAACACTATTGGAAGTGAGCATAGGAAGCTCTGTAGATTCCATATTTGGATTACTAGCAAGGCAGTAGGGACAGGGATAACTAGAAACACTGGAGCTGCAGTCCGTAACGTTGTGGTCCAGATGTCACCGGATATAGAGCTATGAGAATTCATGTTTTTCCTACTGTGGTTTGATCTGGATTTGGTTCCAATCCATCTTCCAATCTTTCTTAATTTTCGGACTGAAAAAGTTTACCTTATACCTTTGCAACACTGTATGTTTGGTGTATGTAAATTTTTTAAATATACATAGGCTCATAGATAGGAAATGAATCAGAAGAGACTTTGGCCTTAAACTTCTTAATGATAAACTGTTGAGACATTGAGGGCTTTTGGAAGGCTTGTTCCCCACATGGTAGGTCAAGTTTTTGAATAGTAATTTGGGCTATGTGTACTCTGATATAACTGATTAATACATGATGGAGGTATAATTTGATATCATCGGATAGAGCTAAGGACTTAGAAGATGGAGCTGGAAGAATTGCGTTATGTTTTTGAGAAATGCAGTAATTACCACCCAAAATTGCCCTGTGCAATGCTGAAGATCGGCAAGTGATTCTATGGACTCCTTTTCACTAGACAGGAAAATAGAGATGAGTCAGTAATATAGGAAAAATGATATTTGAAATATATGAATCCATAACAAGTTTGTTGCTAATTATACACATTAAATTGTAACTAGAAGTGTGTGAGTTATTGAAGCCTAGATATAAAATGATTTATTCTGTCAGAATTTTCATTGACAATGGACAATAGGCCATTGTAATTAGTTAGATTTTTTTCTTTTTATGAAATCTTATTAGTTATTCATTCCTCAATTTATGTATGAGTAGAGGAAATACCTATACCAATAATAAGCTTTGGAATTTTTATTTGTGAATAAGATACATAGCTCATATTTACCAGATACTTTGAAGAAACAATCAAAAATGAATTTTGTTTATAGTGTTGTCGCAGGTAATTAGTTCATTTTCCTAAAATCTAAAGAGAAAAAAATACATATTCCTTTATGAATTTTATAGAGTATTAAGCTGTATAAAATTATGTGAATAAATCACACTTATAAATCACATAGAGTATATATAATGCATGCATAGTATAAATATTTACATATAAGAAATAGTCATGATCATGTCTTTGAAAATTGCAGGGGTAATTTTCAATGAATCTGAAAACAGAGATCATCTTAATAATATGAAGGTGGTAAAATAATTCAGTGAGACCCAGGGAATCTCTCTAACCATACCTATATTAGTGGAAATGAGGGCCAGGTGGCCTGTCCAGAAAATGTTTCCCAGAATCTATTCACTATGCTATTAGCATCAGCATTTAGACTTTTCAGAGCCATATGTAACACTGATTCAACGGCAAATCCTCAACTTAGAAAAATAAGGAGAGTACATGGGTTGACTGAGGTTTTTAAAAGGAGTTTATTGGATATGGTGATGGAAAAGGTAACTTCTTGCCATAAAATGGTAACTTGATGAAACTGTCAAGAAAAGTTTTTGGGGGATGTTTATGGGAGGACAAAGTGTTGAACATTTCTCTTAAAGTAACCGTCTCATCCTCTGGGCAACATAAATTTACAATTATATTTTTCTTCTGATTAAGGAAATAGTTACTAAATAACAAATTTTGGGAAAAATTCTAATAAACATGTATTTTAAGTTTGTATATGTGTATAAGATGAAAAAGCAAATTTATGTTATAGAAAATCAAAAAGATGGTAAGACTCTTAAGAAAAGTAATGAAATTCGAAAGTTACATTTTCTCAATCAGCAGAATTGCTGTTTATTAAATAGTTGTTTATCCTTTCCCTGTTGTTTTTACTTTCCAAGAAAAAAGTACAGCATACCCTGTACTTACATAATTTCTTTATAACCATAGAAAGTAGTTTTAAATCTCATTAAAGTTCTTAGCACAGAACATATTATTTATGTTTACAGAGCCAAGAAACTAAAGCTGTATTATTTTTCCTGCTTCCCACAATTAGCTGATGATATACCTGACTTTAAACACAACTAACATTTAAAGTTACTATTATTTTCCCTCAGGAAGAAAACAAAGCAGTCACAATTGCAATCCTGCATTTACTCATTTATTCATCTCAAAAATATTTACTGAACCTCTCTTTTGAACTTGACATAGTTCTAGAGACTTGCAAAACATCATACTAAAGAAAATGGTAGACAATTACTGTGCTTGGAGTTAATATTCTAGTGTAAGAGTCATGGAACAAAGAAAATAATAAAATGTTGACCAATGAGTAGAGTCAGGTAGATTTTCAGGAGTGCAAGAAAGCTGAGAAAAGGAGTGAGTGAGGAATGCATGGAATATTGTGAAGATAGCATACATGAGTTGATGAAGATTTTGTAAATATTCTGTGATTGACAAAGCAAAGCACAGACAAATCCTAATGAATTGCAATCTGAGAGTAGTGAAAAGTTTTAAATGTTGTGAGGTAGTGTTAAAATTTACTTGCATCCTCTTTCATGAAGATGGAATGAGGTAGTAAAAGACTTGCCTCCTCTCTCATCAGGGTTGTATAAAGAAAGTTCTCATTTTGTACTAAGAGTAATGTTTTGGTGGTTTTAAAATTAGTAGTAGGACACATATATTTAATCTGTTATGAAAGCATTATTATGACTACTATATATGGACTGAATGAATGCTGTAAGAACAGGAAGTTAGACCAAGAGCAAGGTCCCAATTCAACTGAAATCAGCTTCACTGATCCGCACAAGAGAAAAGTGCCCAGCAATTCTGAACCATGTAAATCACTGTAAAAGTTTGTGAACAAAAACAGGACAATGTTTTCCATGGGACTAAGGAGTAAACAACAAATACTTTCATTTACACTATAATCTTTGGTGTGTGTTTGTTTTTTGTCAGTTCTGGTGCTTGAACTTTGTCAGTTCTGGTGCTTGGCCCTGAGCTTTCCCTGAGCTCTTCAGCTGAAGGCCACAGTCTACCACTTCAGTCACAGTGCCACTTCTCATTTTCTGGTGGTTAATTGGAGATGAGAATATCACAGACTTTCCTGCCTCAGCTGGTTTGAACTGTGATCCTCAGATCACAGGAGCCATCAGGGCCTGGCTGCATTTACACTATAAACTTGATACCCAGATATCCTCATTATCAAGATATTTGCATACTTATACATCCTAGCAAATTGGGTGTTCAGTTCCTTTCCTGTTATTATTTTTTTAAGCAATGAAACCATAGTATATGATATCTGTTTTCTAAGAATGCTACAACACATGACCACAAATAAGGCATCATGAATTATCATAATGGAGATTAGAAATCTAAAATTCAACATGCCCGATCTACCACTGAGGGCTCCACGGGGAAATCTGTTGCTTCTGGCTCTTTTGGCTGTCCTGTTATTCTTGAGATCTTGGTTTCAGAGCTCAAATCTCTACCAGTGTCGCCAACAGGGGATCCTTCCCTGTGTGTGTCTGTAACATCTTTGATTTCTCTCATGAGAGTACTTGTGTTGTGATCATCATAGTCTAGGGGAAGCACTTTCTTTCTAGATCCTCTCCTGTACAGACAATGTGATCCATACAGTTCAGTTCATAGAGCTTGAGATGGTGGATAACACAAGTATACTGACAGATTTACTGGAACAAATTAAGGTGATACTACAGAAAACTTTTTGAATGGCATCATTTTGTTTTGATCTTTTAAAATTTAGGATAATTATATCATAATGTAGAATATTTTAAATGCTGAGTATAATAGATATTTGTACTCTGATGTCTAAAACATACCATTATTGAATAAATACCTGAGGGAAGAACAGTTTATTTTTCTTCATCATAAGTCTTAACTAAACATTAATGTTTCATACAAGTAAGCTGGATATCATAATCTCTTTTGTTTGTTTTGTATTATGATGTGTATTAAACTATTTTCTTTAAACACTTGAAAATTAGTTTACTAAATACACACAACAAGTTAATGGGGATGGTTAGTATCTGCTTTACAGATAAGAACATTTGGATATGAAGACACTGAGGGTGAAAAGTGGCCATCACCTTCCATAAAGTCCTACAGGATTTGAACTTAAATATGATTCCTGAGTTGACATTCTTTTTTTTTCTTTTCTTTTCTTTTTTGTCAGACATGGGGCTTGAACTCTGGGCCTGGGCATTTTCTCTGTGCTCTTCAGCTCAAGCCAAATGCTCTACCACTTGAGTCACAGCACCACTTCTGGTTTTCTAATGGCTTATTGGAGGTAAGAGTATCAGAGTTTCCTGCCCGGGATGGCTTTGAACTGCTATCCTCAGATTTCAGCCTCCTGAGTTGCTAGTATTACAGGTGTGAGCTACCGGTGCCCGGGTCTCAGTTGACAGTCTTTTTTAAAATATATTTTTTATTGTAAAAATAATATACAGATGGGTTACAGTTACAAGAGCAAGGTAATGAGTACATTTCCTATCAATCATTGTTACCTCCTCCTTTGTTTTTCCCCTACCATCCCTCTTCCCTCTCACCTCCACAATTGCACTCTCCTCTTCTCCTCCCTTAAATTGTAAAGTTCGTTTTTCAACATAGCATCTTGTACATCTCATTGTTATAATGGGTTAACCTCTATCCCTATTTAAGCATTTTGTATTTTTCCCTTCCCCTCCCCAAACTATAGAAGTGTATATACAAGATGCAGGGCATTGACATCAAATACAGTGAGAACAGGGTTACACCGTAGAGGAAACAACAACAAAAAATAACAGGGTACATTATAAATACATTTGGAACAATAGAAAGAAAGAAAAAAACAATTTTGGACATATCTTGGGATTCATTTTGCTTTAGCATCATCTTATCTGGTCATATGTACATAGTTTTTAACCTTTTCTGCTTTTCCCAGACATTTACTAGTTCTTGAAGATAAGGGAAAGGGAAATCATAGGACCTATGTTTCTTTGGACCTGGGTTACTTCATTTAATATGATTTTTTCCAAGTTTTTCCATTTCCTAACAAATGGGGTTATCTCATTCTTTCTGAGGGAGGCATAGATTTCCATTATGTGTGTGTGTGTGTGTGTGTGTGTGTGTGTGTGTGTGTGCATACCTTTTCTTGATCCATTCATCTACTGAGAGGCATCTGGGTTGGTTCCATATCTTAGCTATGGTAAAAATGCTGCAAGAAACATAGTTGTGCTGGTAGCTCTAGGCACAGGCTGAAATTTCTCAATAGTGACCCAGAAACACAACAAATCAAAGAAAAGTTGGACCAATGGGATTGCATGAAGCTGCAGAGCTTCTGCATTTACAAAGGACATAGCTAGTAAGATCAATAGAAAGCCCACAGATTGGGAGAAGATCTTCACTAGCCATACAACACACAAGGGTCTCACATCTAAAATATACCTGGGACTCAAAAAATTAAATCCCCCAACAATAAATCCTCAAACAAACAACTGCCCAATAAATAAGTGGGCTAAAGATTTAAAGAGAAACTTCTCTGAAGAGGAAATAAGAATGGCCAATAGACACATGAAGAAATGATCAACCTGTCTAACCATAAAAGAAATGCAAATCCAAACAATATTGAGATTCCACCTCACCCCAGTTAGAATGGCTATAATCAAGAACTCTAATAACAGCAGATGCTGGAGGGGATGTGGACAGAAGGGAACCCTAGTGTATTGTTGGTGGGAGTATAAACTTGTCCAACCACTTTGGAAAGTAGTATGGAGGTTCTTCAAAAGACTCCATATACAGCTCTCGTATGATCCAGAAATTTCACTTTTGGGCATTTATCTAAATGATCACAAACAAGACCATACTAAATCTGAGTTTATATTCTCAAAGATAGCATTAGACTATGGAGTATGTTACTGGGGCCCAAAAGAGTTTTATTTAAGTTAATTGAAATAATTTTAACATATGGAAAATATGACTATACTCATCATTTTATGCAAACATCTTTTGAAAAACTCTCTTGACTCCTAAATCTCAAACACTGAGTAAATCTCTCTATGCTTTTTCCAGTTTTACGATTGAGCGCATAACCACAGCATAATCTCAATTGTTATAATTCCACATTTAGTATTACTATACTTTTAATTTAGTGTTGTATAAGCCCTATCAACATCTGAAAAGCACTTTAAGTTTTGGAATGTATTATATTACTTAAAAATGGATTTAAATGTAAACATAATAATCTATTAAGTATGCTAAACTATGCAATATGCACTTACAAACAAAGGTATGGGCATGAAATATCCATATGATGGAATAAAAGAAAATTAACCTTTACTGGGCTTTGACTTTATGCCAGATACTTTTAATAAGGCACTTTATTTTTTGATTTTTGTTGTATAACACCTTCTCAGATTTCAGATTAATCAAATTATACTAAAATTCTAACATGCGTGCATATTTATACACATATATTGATAGACTATGCTATGTGATAAAATATATTTAATAAGTATATATGTGCACATATAAGAAATGGAGAAGTATACGTTTACAATTTATAGATAAAAAAGATAGATAAGGTTGGCAGTTATGGCTAATAGTATTGAAGGCGTGACATTGAACAAGATTCATTGTATTTTTTTTCTTTATGTTCATCATGGGGGATGAACTCTGGGCCCAGATGCTGTTCCTGAGCTCCTCAGCTCAAGGCTAGCACCCTGCCATTTGAGCTACAGCTCCACTTCTGGCTTTTTTCTGCTTATGAGGTGCTGAGGAATTGAACCCAGGGGCTCATGCATGCGACGCAAACACTCTACCACTAAGCTAACTTCCCAGACCCCATCATTGTACTTATAAACTGCTTTGATAAATGCCAACTCCTTTGTAAAACTACTCAAAGATAATTTTAAAAGGAATAGATAGCTGGGTGCAGGTGGCTCATGCTTGTATTCCTAGCTACTCAGGACGATGAGAACTGAGGACTGTGGTGCAATGGTGCTGTGGCTAACCTTGAGGTGAAGAGCTGAGGTAGAGTGCCCACCATCCCCAAACACAAGAATAGATAGCTATATAAGGAGGGAACTTGGTTTTTAAATAAAGTACAACTGATTAAATTATATTGTGTATAGTGGATAAACGTATCTATATACCTACATATTTATATCTATATTTAACTATATTCATATTGAGAGATAATAGAGTTAGTGATGTACTTAATTTATGTCAATAATAACTATAGCATTAAAGTTTGCATTTAGGCTCTCATCTGAATTTTACAGTTGAATAAAAATATAAAATTTTGAACTTCCATCGTTTATACAATGCTCTTTTGATGAAACCCATATTCCTAAGTTATTCTAAATTATCTCTACTAATTAATTTCCCCCAAATATTTTTTAAATGTTCATTAAGTTGTATTTGTGTGTTTAAACAAAAGTTAGAGAAAATCTTAATGACACATATACGTAATTTTATATGTGTATATATTTTGTGAAGCAAACTTAAAAATTGCATCAATCAGGGTTATCTGGAGAAAGTTAGAAAGTAGAGAAATATGTATATATATTCATATATATATTAAATGAATGCACATATATGCTAACGTAGATGGATAGAATTGTATATTGTCATATCTATGCATGTAAACAAGATTATTTCTTTTTTCACATACATGACAATAGTATTGTTTAAATGGGAGGGTTCACTAATTCATATGTATGTTTATTCATCATGATATCTGCATAAATATATATATGCAAATATACATTCATATATGTACCTATACACATACATGTGTGTATGAAAGATTTCATTTCATTTGTGAGAATTGCTATTTCTGAAGTGTAGAAGATTCAAGTAAGTGGAAAATCCAGGACAATATGTGAAGTTAAATTCTTCTTCTTTAGGAAAATTCAATTTTATACTAAATGCCATTGACTGATTGGAAGCATCTCATATATATATTCAAATTTCCTTAGAAGTTATCCATATGTAAAAATTCTCACATATAAACATAGATCAGAATTTGAATGAAAAATTAGATAATGTTATGCAGTTCTCAATGTTGGTTCATGCAGTAACTACTGTTTATATGAAAGGACTACATTTAGTCATTTTTTAATGGCATGCTTTCATCTACTACACTATATTTTCATCATCCCTTTCTTAAAATATGTGGTAGAATATTTTACCAATGAGTATGTGTCCTTTTTCATATTATGCTACACGGGTCCAGTTTTTTATGTTAATTCTACACTTTCTAATTTTTTTGGTGGATGACAAATCTGAATTCTTTTTTTTTTTTTTATTGTGAAACTACTGTATTGAGGGGTTACAATTACATGAGCAAGATAATGAGTACATTTCTTATCAAGCATTGTAGCCTCCTCCTTTGTTTCCCCTTCCCATCCCATCCTACCTCCACCCTCCCACCCAACCCTCCTTCCCCCCCACCAAAGTTGTAAAGTTCGTTTTTGACATAACGACTTGTACGTCTCATTGTTGTACACTTCCTAATTTTAAGAGAAATATTTTTTTTCAAACTAAGAGCAATTGCTTCTGTTAGAAGAACTACATAGCAGAGATCTTTTGTGTAATACTAGGAAGATAAACAACATGATTTGACAATTTTACAAAGAACATTTTGCTTTCTTATTGTCTCTTGTTTTCCTCTAGATTAAATATGGTTGGATTTTTTTTTTACTTCAAAACATGTTTTTGCTTGTCATATAATATTCAGAAATTGCTTTCTGTCTTTGTTCAGTAAGCTTCATGCATGTACCAATATAAGATATGATCACTTTCATAATGACTGATTTTAACAATAAACTGTAGGAGGGTTAAATATAGCCATCAGCATACCATTATATATAATCAGAAACAGCAGTATTGTAAGAAGATGGAAAATTGCTGGAGGGTAGGTTTATTATAAGCATCATGGCTTGAAGAAAGCCAAGCAAAGAATGTTGTGTTTTGACTGATGGAGACCCTTTTAAAAATGCCTGTGGAGATAAAAATGCTAAATTAGTTTTAATTTTATCCACATCTCCAGCTATGTATGCATGTTGTGGTTGAGTTTTCTCTGATAAAAAATGAACAAAAAGAAAAAAAGAAACAAAGCAGCAGAATTTTCTACATGTTATGAATAAAGTTTGGTGTTTATTTGTAAAACAAATATATATACTGTTAGTCTCTGATCATGATGTTTTTGAAGCAATCACATTTGAATAACATTCACAACTGGTGACAGACTATATATTAATATAGGTTGCTGTTAATTGTCTTGTCATTTGCGATACAAGAATTAAGTGAATTTTTTACAACTATTTTGCAAAAACACCACATTGGTGTGCCTAAAAACATCAAGCTTATTCAATCATGTGTTTTACTACTCATGACTTTTTTTCTTACCAAAAGAACATCCACAAAGCAAAGTTAAGTGTGTATTCATGAAATAAAAAAACAAAAAATACAGCCCATCTTTCAGTCTATTAATATCCTCAGAGTATTCTTGCAAAAATACGTGAAGAATGTTTTTTTCATCCACAACTAACCTCTGGCTCAATATAACCCTGTCCTTGCTATACTTTTTTTTTCCACTTTGAGGAATTCAGATGTCTGACTTCATAGCCAGGGTACCTCTTTGCCTCAACAACTCTTAGCCAGTTACTTTGAGAATAATATGTTAGCACTGTTGGTTTAAAAAATAAATATTGTAAAGGTGATGTTCAGAGGGGTTGCAGTTACATAAGTAAGGTAATGAGTACATTTCTTTTTGAACAGTATTGCACTCTCCCTGGTTTCCTCTCACTTTCTCCTCTCTGGACTCACTCATGCCCACCTCCCCCCCTCCCCCCAACTTCATTTTCTGTATTATATCTAGTGATTATGATTGTTGCATTGGTTCACCCTTTGTGTCATCATTTCTGTGATTTCCCCTTCCCTTACCCAAATCAGATAAACTTATATACAAGACAATGGATACAGAAATCAGAAACAATATCAACAGGGAATAAACCAAAGATGGAGGCAGGGGTAACAGAAAATGAGAAACAGCTGCGAACAGTCCACTAAGAAGAACTCTTGTTTGGATTTCTTATATGGTCATAGGCTTGTAAGTATTGAGTCATTGTGATCCTCTACATGAAAATGGCAATGGTGCCCAAAGCTGTCTACAATTTCAGTCAATACCTGTTAAAAACCCAATAACATTTTTCAATGCAGAAGTGATCCTAACATTCGTATGAAATAATAGCAAAAATAACCCTTACTAAGAAGAATCAGTGCTGAAGGAACAAAAATGACAAACTTCAAACTCCTATAAATCCATAGCTATAAAAGCAGCTTGCTGCTGGTACATGAATGGGCCTGAGGACCAATGGAACAGAATTGAACACTCAGAAATGAATCCAGAGACCTATAGCCACCTAATCTTTGATATGGGAGCCAAAAACACAGGGTGGAAGAAAGACAGCCTTTTCATCAAATGGTGCTGGACAGATTTGGCTACACTACTGGAGACAATTGAAGGTAGATCCTTATGAATCACCCTGTATCAGAATAAGTTCCAAATGTATCAAACACCATTGGATTTTGTATCACCATCTATTAAATGGTGATATCTAGGAAAAATTACCCACAATGCAATGTCCTATAGGATATTATAAATTATGAAATACATTTCCTTCTTGAAGCAATTTGAAATTGTTGGAAAAGTTAGTTAGTCTTTAATTTCTTGATCTACAAAAGTGATGGATGACCTGTTTAGGACTGCCTTTCTATGGCTAGATCTATGGATAACGCCATTCTGAAAAACAGTCTGAGTGAATGGTTTTCCTACAGCTGTGATTTTTTTTGTCATCCTTTATCATATCACTGAAGAGTAGATGAGTTTTCTGATACATTAGATTAGAGGTAGTATTCAAATAAATGGTTTCATTTCTAAAAGCATAGCTATATGACTAGAAGCTTTATAATCCCAATTATATAGATTCAGTAACTTGACTAATGTGTAGGACTGAAAGTTGAAGAGACAGAATTTTATCTAGGCCAATCAAAGAAGACACTATACTGGAATGATGCTTCAGTAGGAACTATCATATCAAGTAATTTCCTTTCTGCTTTAAAAACCATTTCCCCTGTTAACTTTGGGTTAGTGGTCACATAGAATATGATCACCTTCTAATTTCTATGTTACATGTTTATGATCAAAGGTCCTTTTTTGTTCTGTTAGACAAATGTAAAAATGTATAGGCCAGATATCCATCAGTATATGAAAATATCTGAAATTATTAATGGAGGAGGGAAAACAAATAATTTTACCCAATTGTTGAAAAGTTCCTAAACTTAACCATGGAGAGTGATTTAGTTTAGTCTCTGGTAAGAGTGCTGGATTGCATGAAGCAGATAAAACTGCTTTCACAATGGTCTGAAAGTAAAGGAGAGAGAGAACAGGGCCATGCCCAAAGTCCACTTTAGGGCTACCCCCAAATAAACTAGAGACTCCCAAGAAAGCAATGGCTTAAAAGTTCATAACCCCTTCCCCACTCTGAGTCCAAGTCTTTCAACATATGAATATTGGAAGGCCATTTGGTTTGAATATTATTAGATCTGATAAGTCACATATGAATTGCAAATATGCATTGCTTGTACTAAAGCCTCTTTTTCTTAATGTAATTAAACAAATTATATCGAGTTCTGGTTAGTGTGAGATTATACCCATGTTCCCTGATTCAGGTATGTGTTGTATTAGATGTCCTTATGCTGGAATGCCCAGTGCTGTGTCTTCATTTTTCCTTCTCAATCGTCTGTCTACTAAATCTAACCCAGAGTGGCATTGTATTAGTTTGTCCTAACACCTTACTGTAATTTATTTCAATATACTTCTATTAATTTGTTCTAACATAATGAAACCTAAATTAATCCTCAGAATTACTAATGCTTTTCACATGCTGCAGTTTTAGAAATTCTGAAATAGATAAAAAAAACCTGTGAAAGTGAATAATTTAACAAGCTAGGGATAAAAAGTGTGTCCATTTCTACTTAGGAAAGAATCTATTGTCCATAAGACATCAGGAAGACTATCGCCTAATTAGTTTCATATCATGCATAAAACATAAGACAGACGTTTGGAGAAAGCTCACATTGGCTTGTTACTATGTGATAGCATAGTCAATTATTTATTCCTCTAACCTGTATAAGTTATATTTAGCCTGATAATCAAGTTCTAAACCTGTAAAAGAAGGCAATGACTCCTATAATAAAATTTAAATAGACCTATTTGCTTATTCATTTCTATTCCTAGTTCCTATGTTCTCAGATACATTATGAAATTTGTTAATTTCCTACTAACCACTGCCAGCAAATTGTTTTACATAGTGCTTCTTACTAACTTGACAATTGGCTCTTTATGTTTGGGCAAATAAATTATGTGAATAATTCTTTGTGTTTAAGGAAATTATTTGCATATACTCAAAATTGGTAAAGTGCTTTCATAGACATTATTATCAATGGTCATAAAAATAGTGAGTGAGTTGGAAGTGTGTATTGTGTGTGTGTTTGTGTGTGTGTGTGTGTGTGTTTTCTTCATAAAGAAATACTCCTTTGAACAGCCTTTCTCAGCTGGTCTTGAATTATTCTGCAGAATGCTACACAAAAAACTTCTTACAAATTATTTTATCATATAGCCTCTTATGTAGAGCACTTCAAATAATTGCATCTGAGAAGTGCAGGGACTTCAGTTACTTCTGTTTTATAGTAAGCTACAAGGAAATATTTATTATTTAAATAACTATAAAGCTAGAAATTGTTCCTTCTATTTGTGGGCTAGCACGCTTCTTGCAGTCAAGTAATAAAGCACTTTTTTCCCACTAAAGATTATATCAATCTTCACAACAGTTTAAATAGATCTTGGAAACAAAAGATTTCCATTAGTGTCTTTATTATGGGTCTATACTAAAGAAGATGCATCTGTCTGTAACTAAGGAAAAGGGAAATAATGCCATATTTATATATGGAGTTTCTGTGAAATAAAATATCAGCATTGAAATAACTATGAAATGATGGAATAGAGATATTTTAGTCACAATTTTGGTGTAACCTTTATGTGGTTCAAAATTCATCTCAATAGGAAATGTACTCATTAACTTGCTCATGTAACTTTAACACCTCTTACAGTATTTTTATAATAAAAACATACAAAAAATGAGATAGATAAAAATAACCAAACCCCCACTAGTTCTAGAGGATATATAACACAAAACTGTATTTATTTCAAGCACAGTTTTTAGAAAGAGAGCTACAGTTAATCAAACTATTTTATGCAAATCATGAGATCTTTGTTTCTCTGGGCCTGGGTTACTTCACTTAATATAATTTTTTCCTAGTCTTTCCATTTCCTAAAAAATGGGGTGGTGCCATTCTTTCTGATGGAGGCATAGAATTCCATTGTGTATGTATACCACATTTTCTTGATCCATTCATCTACTGAGGGGCATCAGGGTTGGTGCCATATCTTGGCTATGGTAAATAATGCTGCAATAAGCATAGTTGTGCTGGTAGCTTTAGTATGGTCTTGTTTGTGATCATTCAGGTAAATGCCCAATATGGGATTCCTGGGTCATAGGGGAGCTCTATGTGGAGTCTTTTGAGGAAACTCTGTACTACTTTCCAAAGTGGTTGAACAAATTTACACTCCCACCAACAATGCAGTAGGGTTCCCTTCTGTCCACATCCCCTCCAGCATCTGTTGTTATTAGAGTTCTTGATTATAGCCATTCTAACTGGGGTGAGGTGGTATCTCAATGTTGCTTTGATTTGCATTTCTTTTATGGCTAGAGAGGTTGAGCATTTCTTCATGTGTCTATTGGTCATCCTTCTTTCCTCTTCAGAGAAGTTTCTCTTTAAGCCTTTTGCCCACTTATTTATTGGGCAGTTGTTTGAGGATTTGTTTTTGGGGAATTTAATTTTTTTGAGTTCCATGTATATTTTAGATAGGAGATCTTTGTCCATTGTATGGCTAGTGAAGATCTTCTCCCAATCCGTGGGCTTTATATTGATCTTGCTAGTTATGTCCTTTGCCATGCAGAAGGTCTGCAATCTCAGGCAATCATTTGTCCAACCTTTATTTATTTTTTTTTTTGATTTGTTGTGCTTCTGGGTCTCTATTAAGAAAATTTCGGCCTGAGCCAAGGAGACCTAGGGTTTCTCCTGTTCCATCCTGTAATTTTTTAGGGTGTCTGCTTTGACTCCGAGGTCTTTGATCCATTTGGAGTTGATTCTGGTACGGGGTGATATATAAGAATCTAGATTTAGTTTTCTATAAGTGATTAACCAATTTTGCCAGCACATTTACTGAAGAGGCTGTCTTCCAACCTATTTTTTTTTGGTCCCATATCAAAGATTAGATGGCTGTAGGCCTGTGGGTTCATTTCTGGGTTTTCAATTCTATTCCATTGGTCCTGAGGTCTGTTCTAGTGCCAGTACCAAGCTGTTTTGATTACTATGGCTTTGTAGTAGAGGTTGAAATTTGTTATTGATATTGCTCCAGCACTGTTCTGTTATGGATCGTTTTTGCTATTCAGGGTATTTTGTTGTTCCATATGAATTTTAGGATTGTCTCTTCTATTTTCTTGAAGAATCAACCCCAAGATAAGGACTCAAATTGTTTTTCTTTCTTGTTATTGTTTCTAACATATTTATAAGATAATTTCTTTGTTGTATTATATTGTACAGTATAACCCCTGTTTTCAATGTATTTGATGTTGATATAATTTGTAGATGGGAAGGGAAAAAACAAATTGTTTAAATAGGGATACAGGTGGACTCATTGCAACAATGAGATGCACAAGAAGTTATGTCGAAAAACAAACTTTACAACTTTGGCGTGGGGAGGGCGGGTGAGATCAGAAGGAATGGTAAGGGGAAACAAAGGTGGAGGCAACAATGCTTGATAAGAAATGTACTCATTACCTTGCTCATGTAATTATAACCCCCCTGTACAGTATTTTCACAATAAAAAACTTGTGAAAATAAAAGAATATAAATTGCAGTCACTAGTCAATATCATGAATCATTTTCTGTCACCCTGTCATAATTCGGTTAACACCAAATTCAGTACAATTTTTAAAATATTACAATTCCACCACATAAACTGTGCATCAGAATCAAATGGCTGACCATGAATTCAGGGGGAAAAAAGAAAAAACAAGAAAAAAAAAGATAAATCAGGTTGTTATCCTGTGATCTTTGTGAACTAAATAGAAAAGTAACAGCCAACATGTATTTGGTGGCTGAGGATAGAAGAGTAATAAGACAGCTTTGGGATGCAGGCAATCAGTTCATACAAAAAAAGCACAAATATTATTATTATTATTATATTTTTATTGTAAAAATACAGTACCAAGAGAGAAGAACTATAGTAAGAAGAAAGTTTCTGTCTAATCACATATTTAGTATTTTTTTCTGGTTGGTGGAGAATTTAAGTTAGAGAGCACTTAAAATCATCATGATGCTACTGAATGCATAAGAGTAAGATAATGAACTAGTTCTCAGTATTAGCTAGTCCATCATTTTTTAAAATTTTCAAGCATGAGATCTCATGATATTAAATCACTATTTCACTGGAAATACTTAAGAGTTATATCAGTACATTTGTAAACAGGCTTTTTATATTTCTTTTAAGGAAAGATGTATTCCTGTACTAAAATACCACAAGGTCCTGAATTTTATCAATGTTGTGTCAAACTTAACCCACAACACATCTGATGTTATGGTAATAGAAGCAGATTAGTTTTTTTATAATGTTTAAATTGTTGAAATAAAAATTAGATTTCGTATCCTTGAAGCCACATACATAGAAGCATTTGTAGCTAATATCACAAAAATTGAACAAAGTAGAAAAAAGATATGTTGAATACAAAGATGAGGAAATACATAAAATGAGTGAAAAGAACATAATGCCATTTTAATAGTTTGGGTATATTTTTATTTTTGGTTTTGCTTTGTCTTTCTGAATTATAGTTATTGATGGATGTATGCATTTATATTTTATTCAAATGTAGTATTTCATTGTGAGTTTTATTATTCATACATTTATATTTGATGAATATATTTAAAATCAGCAATTTGTCA
The DNA here is from genome assembly GCF_019054845.1 of Dipodomys spectabilis. Taxonomy (NCBI): domain Eukaryota; kingdom Metazoa; phylum Chordata; class Mammalia; order Rodentia; family Heteromyidae; genus Dipodomys; species Dipodomys spectabilis. Next base: position 4,362,626 of record NW_024870752.1, read on the forward strand.
TCATTTGATGGATTGTTTCTTTGAAAATAATTTAGAAGTGAACCAAACTGAATCTGTCATATGTTTATATGGATGCCAAATAGCTATTTACTTATTTCCATAAATATTGGGATTCTAGATTAAGCTTCACAGTTGTCAAATATTTTAGAGGAATATGCTATGGGGAGAGATTCATGAAGCAATCCAAATATCTTAGAAACCAACTTCAAAATATGGTGCCATTGATTTTATTACTATTTCTTATTGCTGTTATTTGACAGCTATACCTAAATGGAAGCACTGAAAGATCTCAAGTTTTTTTCTAAGAAACTTATGTAGAAATTGTTTATACATTTCTGGGGATTTCCATTAACATTAATTTCCCTTCACAATAAGGTCCTCTGTCATAGTTATAGTCTCTATCAGCTAAGTGCCTATTTGCTGAAATTTGTCTGAAATATCCTGGCTTTTTATTATTTTTCATTATTGAAATGTAGCAGATACAAGAAAGGGGACAGGAACAGGGATGGGAAGAAGAAAGGGGAGGCTGGGTGTGGAGGGAAGAGGAAGAGAGGGACTAATAATTTAGAACTCTGAACATGAAGCTTTATGCTCCTAAACTCTCCCTGCTAATGGGTGTCTTCTAAGCAATTTCTGTAGCACTACAAGTCAGCCCATGTTAGAGTGCATTTACTACTTTGTTCTAGTTAATTATAGGACATATTCAAAGAAAAATAAAATTGGAGAAAAAAGTGTACTTTGGGAAAATGTGATTTTTTTTTGTGAAAATACCATACAGAGGAGTTACAATTACATGGAAAGGTAATGAGTACATTTCTTACCAAGCATTGTTGCTTCCTCCTTTGTTTCCCCTTACCATCCCTTCCCATCTCCCCCCATCCAACCCACCACATCAAAGTTATAAAATTCATTTTCAGCATAACATCTTGTACATCTCATTGTTTCAAGGGGTCCACCTGTATCCCTATTTAAACAATTTGTTTTTCCCTTCCCTTCCACAAATTATACCAACATCAAATATATTCAAAACAGAGATTATACTGTGGGGGAGGGACATACAAAACAAAAAAAAATCATCTTATAAATATGTTAGAAATAAAAATATATTTGAGTACTTAACTTGGGATTCATTTCACTTAACATCAACTTATCTGACCACTTGTCTCAGACATATACTAGTTACTGCAAATAAGGGAAAACATGGGACCTATTTTTTGGGGGGCCTGGCTTACTTCACAATATAATTTTTCCTAGTTTTTCCATTTCCTAACAAATGGGGCAATGTCATTCTTTCTGATGGAGGCATAGAATTCCATTGTGTATATATACCACATTTCCTTGATCCATTCATCTACTGAGGGGCATCTGGATTGGTTCCGTATCTTAGTTATGGTAAATACTGCTGCAATAAACATAGTTGTGCTGGTAGGTTTAGTATGGTCTTCTTTGTGAACATTTGGGTAAATGTCCAAAAGTGGGATTGCTGTGTCATAGGGTAGCTCTATGTGGAGTCTTTTGAGGGACTTCCATACTACTTTCCAAAGTGGTTGAGAAAGTTTACACTCCCACCAACAATGCAGTAGGGTTCTCTTCTGTCCACATACCCTCCAGCATCTGTTGTTATTAGAGTTCTTGATTATAGCCATTCTTACTGGGGTGAGGTAGTATCTCAATGTTGTTTTGATTTGCATTTCTTTTATATCTATAGAGGTTGAGCATTTCTTCTTGGTCATTTTTCTTTCTTCTTCAGAGAAGTTTCTCTTTAAGCCTTTAGCCCACTTATTTATTGGGCAGTTGTTTGTTTGAGGATTTGTTGTTGGGGAATTTAATTTTTTGAGTTCCAGGTATATTTTACATATGAGACCCTTGTCTGTTGTATGGCTAGTGAATATCTTCTCCCAATCTGTGGGCTTTCTATTGATCTTGCTAGCTATGTCCTTTGCCATGCGGAAGCTCTGCAGTTTCATGCAATCCCATTTTTCCAACCTTCTTTGATTTGTTGTGTTTCTGAGTCTCTTTTAAGAAAATTTCGGCCTCTGCTAAGGAGACCTAGGGTTTCTCCTATTCCATCCTATAATCTTTTCAGGGTGTCTGCTTTGATTCTGAGATCTTTGATCCATTTGGAGTTGATTCTGGTCAGGGTGATCTATAAGGATCTAGTTTTAGTTTTCTGCAAGTGGTTAACCAATTTTGCCAGCACCATTTACTGAAGAGGCTGTCTTTCTTTCATTCTATTTTTTTAGTTCGCTTATCGAAGATTAGATGGCTATAGGTCTGTAGGTTTATTTCTGGGTTCTCAATTTTATTCCATTGTTCCTGAGGTCTGTTCTTGTGCCAGTACTATGATTGCTATGATTACTATGGCTTTGTAGTAGAGTTTGAAATTTGGTATTGATATTCATCCAGCACTATTCTTTCTGTTAAGGATCATTTTTGCTATTTGGGTCTTTTATTGTTCCATATGATTTTTTCGATTGCCTCTTCTATTTCCTTGAAGAATGAGGTTGGAATATTGATAGGTTTCTCAATAAATTTTTAGGTAACTTTAGGAAGTATTGCCATTTTCACGATGTTGGTCCTTCCAATCCAGGAGCATGGGAGGTTTTTCCACTGTCTAAGTTTTGTTTTGATTTCCTTTTTCAGGTTTTTAAGGTTTTCATCATACATTTCTCAATACAATAAAGGCTGTATATGACAATTCTACAGCCAGCATTATACTTAATGGTGAAAAACTAAAGCCATTTCCTCTTAACTCGGGAACAAGACAAGGATGTCCACTGTCTCCACTTCTCTTCAATCTAGTATTAGAATGCCTAGCTACCGCAATAAGACAAGATGCAAACTGAAAGGGATGCAAGAAGAGAAAGATGAATCAAAACTCTCCATCTTTGCAGATGACATGATCTTGTATTTAAAGAATCCTACTGACTCCACTTCCAAATTACTCAAGCTGATTCAAATATTTGGCAAAGTAGCAGGGTATAAAATTAACTCTCAAAAATCAATGGCTTTTCTGTATGCCAACAATGAGAAAAGCGTGGTTGAAATCAGGAAAGCAGCTCCATCCATAATAGCCCCACAAAAAAATAAAATTCTTAGGAATTATCCAAAGAAGTGAAGGAAATGTTCTTTTTAAAAATATTTTCATATTTTCATTTATGAGATAGTCCTTCAAAATGTAAATTATTGTTTGGTCTCAAAAGTTTACAGGATAGCTACATGAAAAAGAAGATTTTAATCTAGTCAAAGATCAGATCATAAAAACACAGATTTCAAGAACACACTTTAAAATACAGTTTTTTATAATTGTGTATATGAGCATTCTGTTTCTAATTATATGTGCCAAAGTAGAAATGAATCATGTTTGAATTATGCCATTGTTAAAGTCCTTGTGCCATCCATCTTTAGGTCTACAACAAGCAGATGAAATCTTTCTCCAATATTAATCAACAGAAGCTTTCAGATGACTTCAGATACAACTTAATGAATAAATCTATCTGTATTATTTTGAATTTGTTTTTCTGTATCATCTGTCTGTTCTATGTTTAAAATAATTCAGGTTTGACAATAATAGTCAAAAGAATTCTCTGTCTTATAAATGTGTAGTTTTTGATGATATATATCTCTCCATGATTCTGACATAGCAGTAAAAGTTGTTACTATTGGATTGTATGTCCAAGCCTGGTCTTTCGCAGGTACATGTAATAGAAATGATGCCCTCAAATGATGCCCTTGGAGGGCTGAGTTCTCAATTGGTTCTTGGACAAGATTAATGTGTTCCTTGGAGATTACCCACCATTACTTAACATGAAATAGTTTGATAAAAATAATAGAATCTTCCCCTTGGAAGATCCTGAAAACACTCTGATTTCCTGTCCTGCTGTATATTCTCTCAACCAAGTTTGTATCGTCCATTGTGAGATAGTTCCATAGATGAACAGAAATTGGTGCCTGGTTCTCAGACCTCCAAAGAGGCTGTTAGTTAAATGAGATTTATTTTGATATAAATTTCCTAGCCTCACATGTTTTATTATAACAATGAATAATGGACTAATACAGTTGATATACCTGGGTTATTCAATTTATTCCTCTATAGCTCCATGAAAACTGTATCATTTTTTACCCTCAGATGGAATAATATGTCATTCTAAAACATTAAGTTTCAGGTAAGAGCCCAGAAAGCTGTAATTGAAACTATAAATTACATAATCAATATTTTTCATCATCTGAAAAGTTACAGACTTTTGCAAACAAATGATTGATATGGACTCATTCCAGTGGTTCAATTAATTAACATAAACAAATTTCCTGATTTGTTAACTTGGGAGAGCTTGGTGGAAGATGGGAATTCAATTACAAGGTGACTACTGTGTGGTGTGATCGCCTGTGAATGGCGAGTAAGGATACAGAGAGCATCAACTAAAAGACTAAGAGGAAGCAGTTGTGGAAAGTTGGAACTCTACCTAGTTCCTTAGTCTCCTCATTGAATTGTATAGTGTACCTTGCACTTATTTTAAAATATCCTACCTTATATTTAGTAAACAACAGGAGAATTTTGTAAAAATATCACCTGAATAGTTCAAGAACCCACTAAGGAAGTGATAAAGAAAACTGAAGAAAAACATGTGCTTTTCTTCTCTGAAGAAATATGAAGGAGCCAGAAATTACACCAAATGGGTTAGAAATATTGAAAAATCTGAAATTATATAAACAATTCCACTAAAAAAATAAAAGAAAATCAGTGGTAATTTTATTACTGTTCCAATCTCAATTTTCATTATACTTTTAAGTGGCTGATGACATCTTGGACAATTTATACACAAGTGATACAATCTAGAAATGTACCCATTTTAGATTTTCCAGTTTATTAGAATATATATTGTTTTAAATATTTCCCTCTGATCTTCTGAATTTCATTGGTATTTTTTGTAATATCACCTTTGTCATCTGAATTTTATTAATTTTGTCTTCTCTTTCCTTCTTTTGGTTAAGGTTTTATTAATGATGCTTCTTTACAAAGAACCTTTGGTTTCAAATTCTTTGTTTAATTTTAGTACCAATTCTTTTAATTCATACATTGGCTTTTTCTATCTTTCTTTCTTTCTTTTTTTCTATGACTTTGAGGTGGACCATCAGGTTTTTATATCTGTGATGGTTTCTTTTTTTCTGTTTTGTTTTGTTTTTGTTTGGTCCTAGGACTTTAACTCAAAGCCTGTCGCTGTCCTAGACTTTATTCCACTCAAAGCTAGTGCTCTGCCATTTGAGCCATACCTCTATTTCTGGCTTTTTTGCTAGTTAATTGGAAATAAGAGTCTCAAGGGTTTTCCTGTCCAGGCTGGCTTTGAACCATGATCCACAGATCTCAGCCTCCTGAATAGCTAGGATTACAGATGTGACCTGCTAATACATGGTTCTTGATTTATTAATGTAGGAAGTCATAGCTATAGAGTTTCCCATTAATACTGCCTTTCCCATATCCCAAATATTCTGATAAGGAGTATTTGCCTTTTTACTTGATTCTAGGAATTTCTTAATCTTAGTTAGTAATGTATAATACAGAAAAAAGAGAAAATAGGAACTTGAAGAACACTAAAATGGGGGGGGATAAAATAATAATGTAAAATGTACAAGAATTAATTTTGGCATATAAGGGAAAATATAATTAAATTATCCAATTTAGAGAAAGTGATGGCTTGGAACAGTTCTATAATGATGGAATTGGAAAAATCTGTCAGGAAATAGCCTTGCTGGAATGTGATTAACATAAATAATAGGCATAACTCTTCCAGAAAGATGGTTTTCAAAGTATACTTTTAGGTAAAATCTTACCATACTCAGTATATTTCAATGCACCATTTCATGATGCATATTGTTTCAACTTAATGGTTTACTTCCAAAGAACTATGTATGGAAAGAAAATGGTAACTAGGTTATTTTTGAATAGAGATTTCTGGCTGACAATATCTCACCAGTGACCCTAGTTAGTATGCCTGGTAGTAAATCACATTGACAACTTAAAAAACACTTCTTTTGTCTGTTATTCTTCCTTTACAATTCCATAGCTCCATTATCATGATGAGAAAACACAGGCAATTCAAATTAAGTAGATCAAAGTCATGAAAGACAAGAAAAAAAAGCTGCTATTTGGTTTCTGAAATGGAGCAGCAAAAATTCCATATGTATTGTGTAATGAATTCAGAATGAATAAAGTAATTGTACAGTACAAAAGACAAGAGTCCTTTAACTGAAACTACGGCACTTGGAGGGGAGTGTAAGATTTAATATTTCATATTCTACAAATGAGGGGATTTCCTATACTTATGACTAGAATATTTTGCAGGGATGAAGAACCAGAAACTGAAGGGACAATCAGTCCAGTGCTGCAGAAATTCCAATTAACAGCGAAATCTTCCAGCCTCTAGATTTCTTTTCTCCTTCCACTTAAGTACTGAGTTGAACACTCAAGTAAAAAAGAAGTATGTGGTAAAACAAGGAAAATTAAGATGTGTTCTTTCCCTAACATCCAACATTACCAATGACATCTTACACTTGAATGATAATTAAATGTGTGACTGAGTCTTAAATATTATTTTTAATTTAATATATATGTAAATATATGTATATAATCAATGAGATATGCTACATCTAATATTCAGTCATATCCAGTACACACATTTTCAATAATAAGTTTTATTGAGAGAAGGCTTTAGAAAATATAACCTGTCCTCTATATCTTTGTAGAAGAGGAATAAATAGATATATTATCATTACCATCTTAGGTTTCTACTGTCTCATAAAGAAATTCATATTTCTAAGGGTACCTTCATTCTGAATCAAGCAATTATTTGCAATTCAGCAGAAGTCAGATAGAAGATGCGATTTGTTAATGTCACTGATTAGCATCTGACTCTTTCTTATAGTTTCGAAGGAATAAATATTTCTGCGGGTATGCCATTAGTATTACAAACTTTAAAGTGTCAACTACCTAATGTTTTGCTGAGACAAACTAAAAGTTCACATTTAATTCTTTAGGTGTCCAGAGTCCCTGTAGAAAGAAATCAAATGAAATTATACATTTGTCATCAGACTTCAAACATAATTATTGGTCTTTAATTACTCATAAAAATTTAGGATTCTAAATTTCAAATCTATAAGATGAACTGCCTTAGTATTACCTCATGACCAATTAGTATTAAGTCTCTGTGTCAAGAAATGTTTTGTTGGTGTGTCTGTTACCACATGTGAAATAAAGACTCTCAGCAGTGTTGCAACTTGGTTTCCACTACTAAACAATCAGCACTGAAGTGGATCATACGTCATTATTTATTCTTATGATTTTAATCTTAATCTGGAATAGCATTCAAGATGGATAGTTTTACAACTGCTAACCAGATTCTCTCTATTCATTGTACCATCAAAACCACTTAACCCTGATACAAATATTGAACATATCACTTACATTTTATATTTTGTCAAATATTATTAATTGGCTCAAATACAAGATTTATACAGGCAGGTCCTATGTAAACTCTATGATACATTCCATATGGTCAACTATGCTTCTAGCAATGTAATACTATAATATCAACTTCCTTTCTCTCACTATTTAATATCTGTTACAGACATTTATCTCCATTCCTAGTTGGAACTTACTGTTTGAAAATGTTTAAAAATTTGTATTTCAATATTTTTATCTTAAAAATAGTGTCATATATCATATTAAAGAAAGTATAATTTCTGTATGACAAATTTAAAACATTACTTATGCATTATACTTCGGTTGTGAATGTAATGTTCTTCAACCTCTACAATTTCACCTGTTTGACATTCCTAATGAATAGAGTCTGAAAAATATGTCCAAAATTCTGTAGACTGTAATTGATACATGACATGGGAAATTCTATGTTTGGATATTGAAAATATTATTTGGATAAGAGAAACAATAACTCAGGAAAACTTTCAAAGTAAAAATAAGAAGCAGCTGTTAATACAAGAAATTAACCCTGTCAGTGTCATTATATAAATTCAATGTTGAATGTATCCAAAAGGTTCATGAAAAAAGTCTTGATGGGATATATATGAGGATTGTGCTGTGCTATATAAAACAATATTGAATAATTGAAAAGGATTAAAAAATCCTAAAAATAACAAAATATTGAACAATTGAAAAGACTTAAAGATCATAACTAAGCAAAAGAATGTTGAGGCATAATTTTCATATTATTTTGGTCACATCATTAATATTAGGATATACAGCTATATTTCATATATTATTTTATGGTTTTTATTTAATATAAAATAGAGTTTTCTACTTCAAAAGTTTTTAATTCTTGCTTTAGAAAATGCATGCATCAAGGGCAGGTGGGTCATGTAAAATTCTAGCTACTGAAGATGAGATCTGAGAATATAGGTTTTAAGCCAGCCTGGGCAGATAAATCCCAATTAAGAAAAAATAAGTTTATATGCTCTGAGAGTAGACAAATATTTGCATGCAATACTGCCATTCAAAGAAACAGCATTAGAAACATCAAGTTGTTAGGATAGATATGTAATCAAATGAGTCCATCTAAGGATTACTTTAAATTGGTTACACACTCTCAGAACTGAAGTTGAACTATGGCTACATCTATTTTAAATACAAATAACATGAATTAGTAATATACAAATGGAAGGTGGTTATCCTGAGAGGAAACTAACTCCAGTGTTGAAATCTTGACAAAATAAATGTGTGTGAACTGTTTGCTTCCACATACTTGAATTATTTTATAGATTCAAAAATAGAGGTGTCAATGAATTTATCTTAATCATTGTGTTCCTGTGATAAATAGGATAACTTCACATGTTTTTATTGATGGCAGCAAATAATATGGGTAGTTCCAATACAGAATTCAAAGTCAGTATCCTACAACTTTTTCTCTATATTAATTTCAGGATTCTTTTGGTTTTCACTTGAAGATCAAGTGATTAGTTTACAAACCTTTTCTGTGTTTGACTTGTCTTGTTTTCTTAATGTTCTATATCCTCTCCAGGAAACAGTCATGAATAGCCCTTTGGTTTGTCCACAATTTTATTCATGAGAGCATTAATATTCATTTTATCTGTTTTTGCTTTAGCTCAGGTGGCTGGTTGATAGTCAAAGAGTATCTTAACTCTGGAAATGGAAATGGCTTGCTGCATTAGTAAGATCATCTATAAAGTATATATACACATGTATATTTTCCTGACTTGTTTCCTCTCCTTCCTCTTCCTCCACTTCCTCCTCCTCTTTCACCTCCTGTTCCTCTTCCTTCATCTCCTCCAATTCCTCTTCCTTCTCCTTCTTCAGCTCCTGTTCCTCCTTTTCCTCCTTCTTCTCCCTTCTTCTGAGCTTACTAGTTTCATTTTGAAAGGAAAACAGCCCTTCACCAATAAACAAATACTCATTTATTAACTTTATAATTATTACTATTTGTCTAATGCCATTATCTCCATAACTCAATCTTCTATTTTGGTTAATTTACAGTTAAATGTAACCAGTCTAGCTATATACTAGTCATGAGCTATCATGTCCTAGTTAGCATTCAAATTATTTAAAATTATATTTTAGGGTGGGGGGCAGGGAGGATTGGGTGGGAGGGCAGGGGGAGGAAGGAAAGGGATGGGAAGGGGAAACAAAGGAGAAGGCTACAATGCTTGATAAGAAATGTACTCATTATCTTGCCCATGTAATTGTAACCCCTCTGTACAGTATTTTCTCAATAAAAAAATGAAAAAAATGAAAAAAAAATTTAGATATGCGGTCAATATTATTTATTATTATTATTTTATTATTTCATTATTTACTCTCATGTTATCAAATTATTTAAATTAAGGAAATTAAATTTTTCTTAATTTCAATAATTTTCATTTTTGTGTTTTGTTTGTATTATTTTATTGATTCTATGCTCTTGGTTTCAGGTGTACATTTTTGTTCATTTCTTTTTATTCTAAAGAATCCCATTTAGTATATTTTGGTGGGATTTTATTTTAATATCTCCATCCATATATATATATAATCTATCTACTTATCTATCTATCTACCTATCAACATAATATTCTGCTTATATCATTATTATATTTACCCACCTCCTCCTTTTGACATCTTTAAAACAGTTTGTTATTCTAGTATAAAATGTATATTACTGACTTAGGTAATTATTTGCTGTCATAACATATTTGATTTTTAGAGATATACTAAACGCCACTCCCATATCTAATCTTGTCTGTTCACCATTTTCTCTATCAGTTGATGGCAGCAGCTTCCTTGAATTGACAAATACAATAAACAAATGCATTGTGGTCATCTTGCTTTTTCTCTGTTTTCTTTCTTTAACATTTGCTATCCCTCAAAATATTGTTCATCTCAACTTGTGTCATATTCTCTTCATGTCCACTGTGACGCTTCCTCTATGTCTTCTCATCATTTCTTTTTCTTACAAGCATGGACTCCCACAGGTATCTTAGCTCACAATGGCAAAGCACGACTTATAAATTGAAAAAATAATGTTGTAGATGCATAACACTGTCCAATGGATTCCTACTTCTTTAACCCCAAAATAATCACAGTGGCCCAGGAGACTGTGTTATCTACCTTCTGTTTACTTGCCCTTTGGGCCTCATCTCTACCTATTCTCAGCTCTGCTCACTCTACCCATCCTACCTACTTCCATGTTTTTCAAAACTAGAAAAAAACATTAAAATTATATACTATTTAATATTTAAAATGTTTGTGAATGTTGTTAAAAATATGCTACCTATAACTATACTGCTAAAAGAAAACTGACACTAAATCTCAATTTTTCTTGTTTGTATTAAGGGAATAAATGAGTCAGTATGAGAATACTTATAATATTCTTTATTATATCTCTGTGCATAATGCCATTTATGTTCTGTAGATTATATACCTCCTAGAGCTTTATTGCTAATCTCCCGTAGATTATTAATAAGTTTTTTTCTCTATAAACTAAGAGTCTTTTTCATGGAGCCTTCCTCAAATTTGCCTTGTATCTCCCTTCAAAGTACCATTAGTTTCCACTGATACCCTCATGAATGCATCCTACACTAGTTAAGACTGGGGTCTTATGACTTAGGGACATTTGTGCAAATCCTACAAAGAGGAAAGGTAATCCCAAAACACAGAAGATGGGTCAGATGGTGAGGCATCAGTTCATACACCTACAAAGAGATAACTGAGGCCATTAGAAACCAGCTGAAATGCACCCAGTGTTCCCTTCTTGGAGGCTTTGCATGAAGGGTCTTGCTGAAGTCAATCAGCAAATGACTCCTTGTTATTATAAATTGCCCAGTTTGGAGTCCTTTGTGGTGTCAGCCTTAGGGCAGTGTTAGAGGCAGTTTTGTCAAAATCAATACATGTTCTCAAAGTCTATGATCTGTGCATGCAGGCAAATTAATATGAATGACATATTAATATTGACCATTTGTGAGACAAATATCTTTGTTAGAGAATGACAGAAGGCAATTACATTAAGCATTTTGGAAAAGAAATGTACATGTATCAGTTATTGCAAATAAGGGAAACCATGGGACCTATGTTTCTTTGGGTCTGGCTTAGTTCATTTAATATAATTTTTCCAAGTCTCCATTTCCTAACAACTGGGGCCGTGTCATTCTTTCTTTTTTTTTTTTTTTTTTTTCTTGATCAATTCATCTACTGAGGGCTATCTGTCTGTGTTGTTTTCGTATCTTAGCTATAATGCATAATGTTGTGATAACCAGACAAACAGAAAAGGTCAAAAGCTATGTACATATGACCATACAAAATGATGTTAAGTGAAATGGACCCCAAGATAGAGACACAAGAGGTTTTATCTTTCTTGCTATTGTTTTCAATGTACTTGTAATGTGATTTTTTTTGCTATAACTCCTGTTTTCATTGTATTTGGCTCCAGTGCCCTGCATCTTGTATATAAATTTTTCTAATAGGAGGAGGGGAAGGGAAATAAGAAACAAGGATACAGGTTGCCCCTTATAACAATGAGATGTACAAGACACTATGTTGAAAACAACTTTATGACTTTGAGGGAGAGGAGGGAGGAGTTGGGGAGATGAGGAGGGAATGGTAAAGGAAAAAAATAAGGAGGGGTAACAATGCTTGATAGGAAATATACTCATTACCTTACTCATGTAACTGTAACCCCTCTATACAGCATGTTTGCAATAAAATATATATATTAAAAAGAAAACAAAAATAAATTTACATCAAATTATTTATAGCCGGGCACCACTGGCTCACGCCTGTAGTCCTAGCTATCCAGGCGGCTAAGATCTGAGGATCGTGGTTCAAAGCCAGCCCTGGCAGAAAAGTCAGTGGGACTCTTATCCCCAATAAACCACCAGAAAACCGGAAGTGTCTCTGTGGCTCAAGCAGTAGAGCACTCACCTTGAGCTGAGAAGCACAAGGACAGCTCCCAAGCCCAGAGTTCTAGCCCCACGACCGAAAAAAAAAAATACATATATGTATATATGAAAATTAAAGTTAACAAACTAAGTTAAAAACATTTTTTTGGGGGGGGGAGGGATCCTAAGGTTAATATCCTTTGTTTAAAATACCACCTTGTAAGGTACAAAAAGCAGAAAAATAATATGAAAATATCAATCTGAAATGAAAACATTTATATTATTTTGAAAGAACATGAAATATGGTTCTTCCAAATCTGGTTGAAAAACAGACACATAAATCACTAAACCAAATTATTTAAAATTTGCTGATTTGCTTTTGCAATGTCTCAGTTCTATTTTCTGTCATATTAAAATATAAATGTTATATAGTTTATTCTTTAGTTCTTGCTTCAAGCATAATCTATTATTTAATTCTCTAAATGTCTCTTTTTAAAGCATGTTGGTCCACTGGAGTCCATTCTATCACAGGTTTGCAATATGCAGATGGCTTGGCAACATTATTATAGTAAGGTTAACCTCTAAATATTCCTTGACTAGATAAATGAGGCTACATAGAAGTTTCTTTGTTCTGTATTACTATACCAATTATATGCCCCTTTGTGTCTCAGTTATGTCCAGTCAAGAATAACTTCTCTTTGTAAAAGCTCCATTGCCAATGAGAAAAGCTGAGTTTATACCCATCCCTGTTCTTTATGTCATAGTTAAATGATGATTTACTGTATCATCTTGAAAATCAAGGATGCCAGAAATTCATGACACTAAAGATAGTGATTTTAAGAGAGTGGTATATTTCATATCAGTAGTTTATGTGTAAAGATTACTACATTAAGGTTTATGTGTAAGGATTACTACATTGAGGTTTGCACACTCTTTAATTTTATCAAAGGAAAACCATCTCAACTATTTCTTATGGCCTCAGCGATTTACTGTTATGATAAATTCTGACACTAGTTTCAAAATGCATGTGTCAGCAAGTCACAGGAAAAATATCATAAGACTCATTAAAAATGTATTAAATTTAAGTAATAAATAAATAATAACATACACCTTAGTATCAAGGTATTTATAAATAGCTTTTGATATTTAAAATAAGAGTTTAGGCACTGATAACTGAAGATCAAATAGAAGATTGAAATAATGTGAATAAGGGTAAAAAAAATTTGACCAGAAATGAAATTACAGCTCAGTCATGATGATTAGACATCTCGAAAATAAGAATATTTTCAGAAGGGTTTTATTTGCAGTAGAAATCAGTGACGATTGTTGATAACCCAAACAGGCATGAATGAATGACAGAAAGCTGTGGCTCTGAATTTTAGAGCAACTGGTGTCGATTTGTAAGACAACACTTTCAGAAGATAGACATTTAGCTTAAGACATTAGTAATCTGTAGGGATGGAGGCCAAGGGATCCTCCTGCTTTCTCTTATGGAAGCAGAGAGTACAATGTTGCTTACTGGAGCCCCATATACTAAGGAAAAGGAGAGATGTTGGTCAGAGGTTCCAAGCTTTGTTTCCTTGGATCAAGTTTTATTAAGCTGTAATGGGCAGCAGGCTAACTACAGTTTATAACAGTACAGTGTAACTTTCAAAATAGTCGAGAGAAAATTTCAAATGTTTTCGCCACAAAATCTGAAATTTTGAAGTAACAAGTGTATTCTTAACTTGAATTAAAAAGTTTTTAAAAACTCTTAAAAAGTCTTTTATATGAAATAAAGAACTAAAAGCAAAATAAATATTTTAATATAAAGCATACAGACAAAGAATTGGATTAGTTTGGATTAGTGTCTTTCCTCTAATGTGGGATTCTACTGGCAGTGTCCGGCGGTGAGTAGAAATATATAATTGGACTTTATGGTTCCCGGTATTCATGCTGGTGCTATTGTGGGCTAAGGAAAGCCTGCCAAGGATCAGTGTCAATATTAAGACAGTAAGTGTTCGCTTTAACAGCTTCCATTCCCCAACCATTGGTGCCACCTCTGAACAAGTTCCCCACTAACCACAGGCCCCAAGTTTGTCAGAAAAACATACAAGCTGAGAAATGTTCATTCAATGCATTTGATGGTGAAGGAAGTAAAGAGGGCGCTGAGATGTACACTGGAGGGCAAGAAGGGAGGAAATCTGGTCCTCTGTGTCCTGATCTGGGCGCTTTCAGGTGCTACCCAGCATGGGGCCATTCCTCAGGATGTTTGAGACTGGGAAAATGGAGTCATCCATTAGATCAGAGCCCAGTGCTTTTAGTCTCACCAGGCATCAAGCCACATGCAACAGGAAGGCCAAGTGATCTACTTCCTTTCTTTTATTCCTCTGCACAAATCCACAGGCTCTCTCCTTATCATCGCGGGCTCAGATCTCAGACAGTCCCTTAGGAGGATTTCCATCTCAACATCTCCTTCTCTACAACTGTCTGTCATGGCTCCCTCTTACCAAACACTGTAAAGATATCCTCAGCTTCTGTTGGCTCAATTACTTCTTTTTTATTTTATTTTCGGGTGAATAGAGTAGTACATTCTCTAATAATGCTCATCTATCAAGAACACTTTGAAATATGTGGAGTGATGAAGTGGATTTCTTCACACGGAAGAGACACTGCCAGCCCCAATTCTGCCATTGGATGGAAGGCTTTTGTTAACCCTTTTTTTTTTTTTTTTTTTCCTGTTTCTAGGTCTTCCGTCCCTAGTCAGTTAACTGCCTGGCTTATCTCATTGCTATGATTTAGTCACCCCTTCCCTGTTTGGAAACCAGCACCGGAGATTAACTTTTTTAGGGGTTGCCTTTTTTCCCATGTCTTGTCTGGGTCTCCAATATGCTTCTTTTTAATACTCCTCAGAATAAGGTCTGTGCTTATGATTTGGCTTCTTGTTACTCAGTCACAAGGAGGTAGCTTCCTAAAACCCATCTGTGTACACCAATAGCCAAAAATTAGCACTGCATTTTTTAAAAATCTCTACATTTTTAACTCTTTATCTTTAAATTCAGTGAATTGCTTAAAAAGCTATTTTATAGAGTTGATCCATGGTTCCATGAGAAAGGGAAGGTTATAAAAAAGAGCAGACTTAATAAATAGGTCATAGCAAAAATAAAAATGAAGAATTTACTTTGTTTTCACTGTTTAATAAACTCTACCACTTCAATCACAGCTTGAATTTATTATTGTTTTCCAAGTAATTTTGGTCTGAGTAATGGAAATGAAGGATTAATGCTATGCAAATAATTTGCCTAGTAACTTCTCCTATTCCCCCAGCTCCAACTATGTCTTCATCTACTGAGTTGACACACCTACTCTGTCCTATGTTTTTATACCAGATGATATGTATTTCTTTCACTAATACCTTAAACTTCTCATTATTTTTCCTTTTCTTCTACAATATATTAAAATATTTGCAGTACCTCTGGCAAGTATTTTAACATATTGTAGGAGATAAGGAAAATATATATGAATATATAAATATATATACATATATATTTGAAGTCTAATATGAAAATACCTTTCAATACTAGTCCTGAAGGTCAATTTGACCAATGACTTAAGGCATGGCTCCTTTTAAAATGGGTTGAGTGAGAATATTGAAATTCACTCAGAAACCTGTGACTTACTTTTAACTTTCAGGAAAGTGAAGCTGATCATATTATTCATTGCCTGTAATCTTGGCTACTCAGGAGACAGAAATGCATAGAATCACACTTCGAGGCCAGCCGAGACAAAACTTTGTATAGATCCCATCTCTAGCACCAACTGAAGCATAGTAGAACATGTTTGTATAACAACAGTTCTTCCATGTTCTATATTCAATTTATGCTGAAATAGATTTTACTTGGTCTCAAAACACAGTGTCAAACAATATCTTACTTTAGTGCTGTAATTGCTGTATTTCAGCATAATATTCTTCATATATTGTTTGTGTGTGGCTTATTGCACTCTGTTATATCTTCTGAACTAAACAATGTTCTAAAATAAGAAATGAAATAACATAGGAAATTAAGGAATGACTGTAAGATATGTTATTATTCAGCTTGATTGTGAATCAACCATAATTAGATTTGAATTCACATGTGTTTATTTTATTGGAGTATAATTCTGTGTATACCAGGAACTTGGTGAAGCATGGACAAAAGCCTGAATGAAATCCTGTGTTTTGTAGCATGCTAAAAGGCTGCCCAATCTCCTTATTCAAACACACAGTCATTCTGTAAGATAGTATTCAGGTTGTCTTGAATAAAAAATATGCAAATCTTGATAATTGTTTTGATGCCACTTTTAAACTCAGAAACATGAAGTCTCATTAAGAATACAAATTTTCATGAAGCTATTACACTAAGCAGTATAGACTAACTGACTTGTAACTCAGCTGTTAGCTTCCACAAATGGTGCATGAAGTGGATTAACTGAAATCTCTGCTTTTGATTACATTATTTATTATTTGCATCTCTGGATCACTGTAAAATCAAGAGTAAATGAAGCACACACTTTTGCGGAGGGGGGTGGGGAGGGAGACGGGAGGCAGTTCTCAGACTTGAGATCAGGTCCTGAGTGTTCTCCTTGGGCTTTTTGGTTCATGGTTAATGCTCTACCTCTTGAGTCACAACTCCATTTCTGTTTTTTTGATAGCTAATTCAAGATTAGATCCTCACAGATTTTCCTGCCTGGTCTGACTTACAATGATTTTTAGATCTCAGTTCCCTGAGTATCTGGGATTACAAGTGTGTACCACCTATAAATAGTTACAATTTACATACTTGAATTGTAGCTATTAATTCTACAGAATGTGGAATAATGATTCACTGTTGAAAGAGGTGCATTGTCTGGGCTGGGAATGTAGCTCAGTGATAGAGTGTTCACCTCATATGAATTAAGCCTTAGGTTCAATTCCTCAGTACCACATAAACAGAAAAAGCAAGCCACGTTCTGGTGGCTCAGGCCTGTAATCCTAACTACTCAGGAGGCTGAGATCTGAGGATCACAGTTTAAAGCCAGCCTGGGCAGGAAAGACCATAAGACTCTTATCTCCAATAAACCATCAGAAAATTGAAGTGGCACTGTGGCTCAAGTGGTAGAGCACTAGCCTTGAGTTGAAGAGCTGAGGGACAGCACCCAAGACCAGAGTTCAAACCCCAGGACCAATCACAAAAAAAAAAATCATAGAGAGAGAGAAGTGTTGTAAAAATTATAAATTTGCTTATGATTTAATTATGTCCACACAGTTTCAAGTATGAAAATAATTATGACTTAAAATGTCAACAAAATTATCACCTCATAAAGATGAGGTATATTTGTCAAAATTAAATGACTAAGACTTGCAGATTCTGTATTGTTCTTTTCTTTCTGAAAATACTGTTAAAATAAGGAATTAAACAAATCAAATTGTCCAAAAAGACCAATCAGTGTAGGAAATATGATCTTAATTATATCTGTTTCTTGTCTTGATATGTTCCATTTGAGAAAAATGAAAATATGCAAATAATGATCTTTAAAATACATGGATTTCTTTCCAATTAAAGTAATTAAGAAAGTACTGAGACATGAATATCATTTCCAGTACACTATATACATGCATTATGAAACTGTCCATTATAAATTAATACATATATACATGTATATGTATTATATGTAATTTGATGATAAATGATTAAATGATATTGAAATACCAAAAGGGTAGCAAAACACAGTTTAATGAATGAATTCTGGCATAAATCATGATGTCTCTACACCAGAGACAACGAATTGTATTCCTCAGCATAGCAAGCAAGCATGACCATCACTAAACAATCATCCTTCGGCCATCAGTGTTTGATGACTTTCAGATATACAGGGCAACACACATTGAGAAAATTTACTGACATGTGCTAGTCTTTGAAGTTGTGTGCTCTTTAATTTGAAAAATCCATTATGTTCAGAAGCTTTTGACTAAAGCCTAAAACAAAATTGCATATATTTTATAGTCTTCTAAAAGTCTTCACACCTAATTACTCACGTGCACAGTCTCTCCTTTCAAAAGTTACTGTTCAAAGCTTGTTAATTACTATTACCAATAATTTAAATGAAGAAAAATGAAGTATCACTTAGGGTACAGATGTTGCTGAAGTTACTCAATGATGCACAAACAGATATTACTTCATGGGCTTCAAAAAAGAGTAAAAAGGCATACTAAGACATTTGCACAGACTAAGCCAAAAATTAAAAGCTTCAGGAATTATTCAAGTTTTCCATTAATTTAAGGACATGCTATATTCTGTGCCATCATGTATTACAGGCTTTGATTCACAAATTCATTGTATTTATTAGCTTTTACTTCTGGGATATAACACTAGAGATCAGCATGTGCAGTGAAAATTAACACTCAATTGAAATACTTACACTATTAACTGGACCATGGACACTACAATATATTTTATATGATTTCTAAACAAACTAAAACGTCAAGCAGAAAATGTCTGCATGTGTTTCAATGTTTCAAAAATACCATCTTCAACATTTCAATGGTTTCTTTGTGATTTAAACATATTAAAAAGCAAATGAGAACCATGTCATTAACTGTAATTTTCATTCATTGTGAGATGATATTTTTGTGAGGACCATCCTTATGAAACTATTCACCATAAAAATTACAAATGGAAGATATAAAACATATGAAATTATCAGATTTTTTAGTTGCTAATATGTTATTTTATAAGCTCTAAGAATTCAGTTTATACACTGCCTGCTATTCTCTTATCTTAGCCAGATGACATTGGAATGCAGTTTAAATGAAGATTAGTAGTTAATAGAAGCCAGGCAAGAAGCAACATGATGTATGAAACATGGTTCTCCTTGCCATTCTTGGTAACTTAGCTACTGATCAACAAACAGTGGCAACATACTTGATAACCCAGAGAAAGGTGGAGGTTGTTGAGAAATAGTCTTCCCAGTTACACAGTTAAGTGTATTTCTTTGATTACCTTGCCTATGTAATTGTAACCCCTCTGTATGGTATTTTCACAATAAAAAATTAAAACAGATTGAAAATAATACTTGAAATATATAAATAATCATTATAATAAATTTAATGTATTTTATAAGAGAGACTTCCATTCCATTGTAACAATTGTATTTTCCTTTTGAATAAGAGGGGAATATATAATGCACTATTAAACAAGAGTAACATACAAGTTCTATGATTTCTAATGTAATTAAGTGGCACTTTAATAAATTTTATCATAGGAAAATTGAGTAAAATCTTTCAAGCATTTGGAAACTTGTTAGTAAGCTAATATAAATAGTCTTAGTAAGGCTTTGGACAAAATAATGTATATTAGCTTATTTATGTTTATGTAATTTACCCTCTTTGGGGAAAAAGGAGTGTACTAAGCTTGGAATACAGGACTTTTTTGAGCTTACTAGACAGTCACGACCACCACCACCCCCCTTTTTTAATTTTTGGACATGGTCTCATATATTCAAGAATAGCCTCAAACTCCATATATAGCCAAGACTGGTACAAGACATGGTCCTTCTGAGTAAGTCTATTGGCAACAAGCATTACAGACACTTATCACAACTCCTGGCTTATACTAGATTTATTTTGCTTTTGTCTTTTAATAAAATGAAACAGTAACTGGAAATCCATAGCTATCCAGGAGGCTGAGATCTGAGCATCATAGTTCAAAGCCAAAGCCAGCCGGGTTTAATAAGTATGCAAGACTCCTATCTCCAATTAACTACCAAAAGGGTATATAAGTGGAATTGTGGTTCAATTGTTGGAGCACTAGCTTTGAGTAAAGAAAGAATAAAATCTCAGGAAACATGTCCAGGTTCTGAATTCAAGCTCAGGACAGACAGACAGGCACACACACACACACACACACACACACACACACACACACACACACACACACAGATAAACTACAAATATCATATTTACTTTATCAAACAAGTCAGTTTTATTTAATGGTTCTTTTTTAGTAGAAATTTACTAAAATCTATACTAGTAATTAGCAAATTAATATGAGCTCCTTCAGCTTCATTTTGTTATTTTCATGTTTAAGAAACCAGTTAAGAAGTGTAGCTCTTACTTAGAGTGATCAATATCATGTTTTACCAAGGAAAAAAACTTATTTTTTAAAAATTTAATTCTCTGTAACTTTAATAATGTGCATATTTTTCTTGTTCCATAGAAATAGATTTTCCCTCAGAGTAATCTTTGTCAAGAAGCATATGTTGATTTATCTCTTCAATGCTGAGTCACTAGATGATATGTTGCAAATTGAATGCTCTTTATTAATGCTGTTTAAATGGGGTATCTTTTGTGGTTGGCCACAAATTATTATTTAAATCATTACCTGCTATTATTTTTGTTGGGCTTTGGATTAGTCTTTCTAAAGAATTATACTATTTGTTTTCTCCATAGAGTGAATTCATTTATAATCACTTGGGTAGCACCCAGCATGTTTACTTACAGATTTATAGGCATATTTTAGCAAAACACAAATGTGGGAAAACATGTAGCCTTTGTTTCTCTGGGTCTGGATAACTTCACTTACTATATTTTCCCTAAGTCTTTCCATTTCCTTACAAATGGTACAATATCATTCTTTCTGATGGATGAGTAGAATTCCATTATGTATACATAATACCACATTTTCTTGATCCATTCGTCTATTGAGGTGCATCTGGGCTTATCCGATATCTTGGCTATGTTAAGTAATGTTAAAATAAACATAGTTGTGGTGGTGGCAATAATACATCATTGTTTGTGCTCTATTGGATGAATGCCCAAGAACTGAATTACTGGGTCATGGGGTAGTTCTATGTTTACTTTCTTGAGGAACCCCCATACTGCTTTTGAGAGTTGTTGACTCACCAGCAATGTAATAGAGTTCCCTGGTCACATCTGCACCAGCAATTGTCAATGATAGTTTTCTTGATAATGGCCATTATAAATAGACTCAAGTGGAATCTTAGTTTCATTTTGATTTGCATTTCCTAAACTGCTTTATTAAATGGCAAATAATTCATTGCATAACCTAAAAATTAAGGAAAGAGTGGGGTGGGAAGGGCTGGTGAGTGTTTAAGGGGTGGCAGGTGATCAAGAGATTATCCCTTATTGTCACGGTATTTGATTTTCGTACCCTGGGTATTGTATATACATTTATCTGAATTAGGGAAGGGAACAACAAATTGGTGACCCAAAGGACAAAGGGTGAACCAATGCAACAGCGATTCTCACAATACAATGTGTTGGAAATGAACTGTGGGGGGATTGAGGGGGAGGGGAAGTGGGAGAAAATGAGGGAAGAGGTAACAAATTTGACAAGAAATGTACTCACTGCCTTACATATGTAACTTCAGCTTCTCTACACTCCTCTATACTCCTCTATAAAATTATTTTTAAAAGAGCCACTCTATTCATAAACTCCTCTGGAATTTCAACTCCTTTCTACAACTAGTTAACGGAAAAAATATTTTAAAAATTATGTAATTTAAATATATCTTTACCAATGCTGTGTAGATAATAATAAGAAAATAGTTGCAAGTATATTTCTGATTAATAAACAAAAGTGGTGAAACTGGATAATATAGCACATATAAAAATAACAATTATGCTTCATTACTGACTATAATGAGAATATTGGTCTTTTAGGACTAACATAATGTTAATACTTAGGTTGTCTTTCATTCATTTAACATTTTTATTGCAATTATTCAATTTTCCTTTGATGTTAAACCATGCACACATTGTAACCTAATGATAACATCTTGATAGAATTATGATTGTGATATAACATTTATATAATATATATTATAATATAATAATTGTGATATGATTATAATTATGAGAATAAATTTTATTTATATATTATAAGTTATTTTCATGCTAAAGTCTTATGTTTAATGATTAAATGTTTATTGGATAACTAGAATTAATAATTTCCACTATAACTAATTCCATGAATGAATTTGTGCATATTTCTAACAAACAATGTAATAGAAAAATCTGAGAACCCCTGGAAATTCTTCAAGAACCAATCTGTTATCCTTTCTCAATTTAATTTTATTTTTTACATTGTAATGTTATTGTAGAGGTGTAATACAGAGGGGTTATAGGTACATGATCAGGTAATGAGTACAATTATTTTGAACCAGGTGTCCCTTTTCCTCATTCTCTCCCAGGTCTTCCCTCCTTCCCCACCCACAAGATGTACAGTTCATTTTCCATAGAGTGTACAAGAGACTGTTTTTAGTTGCTGTTGTTGCTGTCTTTGTTTTCTTTTCCTTTTATCTTGTTTGTTTGTCTTGGGGTAAGGCGGGGGAACGTAGAAAAATGGGACAAAGAGTGAACAAATACCAAAGCAATACTCAGTGTGAAATTTTATTTTTTTTCTTTTAATGTAAAAAACAAAAGTTCCCAATTAGGAAATTACCACAATTTATATGCATGCAAACCTACAATCATATGGGCCTTTGCAATTTTCTCCATTTCTTTACTATTTGGAGTTTAGGAAAAAAATAAGGAGCACATGATTCAAATAGAAAGAGCATCTTTTATCTTCAGACAGTCGTGTGTGTGTAAAATAATAATAATTTTATGTATATTCAAAGAGCAAGTGCTATTTGGAAAACATGAAAAAAGAATGAAAGCAGATCAAAGATGTCAGCAATGTGCCAGAAGTTATTCATTAATTCAGAACTGACACTGTAGTTTAAACAGATCTACCTGTCTAATGGGGCATACCATTATGGATATGTCAGATGAAAGACAAATTTTTCTAGAGAGACTCAGCAACAGTTTTTGTGAAGCTAAGCATGCAGTACACAGTGATATGTGTTACATGATATGTGTGCATCCCTTAGCACATTGATGTTGATTTTCCTTATTTATACAGAATACAGAAATATTATTTTCTGAGAGTGGAAACCAAAGAAAACCAGGTCAGATAAGGATACAGATAAATATATTTAACAGAATAGGGAAAAGTCTGCTTATGCATTCACCCTGAACCCTTGCCTCTTTCCTCTGAGCAGTTACAGTTTGCAATTATTTTTGTGACTTTATGGTAAAAAGAAAAAAATATTAAAATTATGTTCCACCTGAATATAGAGGCTCATCTTTATGACCTCAGCATCTCTAGAGGCATATTTGGAAGCAGCACAGTTAAGGTTGGCCCAGGCAAATAAGCAAGCATGGCCCCATCTGCACAGGAATACCCAAATGAACAAAAAAAAAAAAAAACAAGAAACTCATGTTGTGGTACACACCTTACATTTCAGCTATTGCATTTACATACAGTGCCCGCAGTTTCAGAAACACAGAATCTAGAACACTTCAGATACATATGAATTGAGCGAAGGCTCCAAGCTCAAGTGGTGGAAGTGTGCTCTACTGGCAAATAAGTTTAGACCAGAATATACTGTGAATGCATACAAAATGTTAACTGTTTTCTAAGGGATAGATATGCTTAAAGAACTCGATCATTTCCTTTGTTTTCATTGTTTTTCCTTGTAATATTTAAGCTTGTTTTAAAATGATGACATGAAAGGAAAGGAAGCATTAGATATCATGCATTCCCCTTGTTTTTCATGTTTTCCCCTGTAATAGTTAATAAATTGTTTTAAAATAATGACATGAAAGGAAAGGAAAGGAAGTATTAGATATCCTTTTATTTATCCTTCTTATTTATAAACAAGTGATAATATGAACACTCATTAGATCTGTGTGGTGTTTTTACAGTTCTGATAACAATAAATCCAGTGTACCCTTCTTAGAAATGAAATAAGACTCAAGTAAATTTGGTGATAATTCATATCAGTTAAAACATTATATACAGTGACAACAGAGGATATACTTAGCCTGAAGAATATACAAAAGAAACAAAAAAATCACATAGTACATTAAAAACAACTACAACAAAATAAAACCTCTTGTGTCCATGTCTTAGAGTTCATTCACTTATATGGTCATAGTACATATCTATTGAGCTATTCTGCTCCTCTGCTAAGATTATCTTAAAAGTATTAGTACCCTATTATTTTACATACATTTATCTGAACTAGGGGGAACGACAGAATGGTGAGACCAAGGACAAGGGGGAACTATTGCAACAGTGATATACACAAGGCAATATGCTGGAAATGATCTGTACAACTTGAGGGGAGGTAATGGGGAAGAGAAAATAGGAGATAAAAAGAGAGAGAGGGAGTAAAAATTTTTCAATAGTTTGACAAGTTGGCACACAGCTATTGAACCTTTGCAATTCTCTCCTAAGAACATCCTCCTTTGTTATCATTGTATGAATGTTTAGAGTGATGTTTAATTGAGCATGTCCAAATATAGTTATTTGGCTTTTACTGTCCATTGGGTTTACTTGTAAATTTATATTCACATTCTAGTTATTTCAAATGAGGAAGCCACCCAGTCTATGTTTCGTTGGGTCTGGCTTACTTTGTTTAGTATAATTTTTCAAGTCTTCCCATTTCCATCTAAATAGGACAATGCCATTCTTTCTAATGGAAGCATAGAATTCCATTCTGTATACAGCACATTTTATTGATCCATTAGTCCACTGTAGGGCATCTGGATTGATTCTTTATCCTGACTATGGTAAAAATGCTGCAATGCTGCAATGAACGTGTTCATGCTGGTTTACTCCCTTCTGACACCGTTTTTGATTTCTGTATCCTTTGTCTTGTATAGAAGTTTATCTGATTTGAGGAGGAGGGGAAGCACAGCAATGGTGAGACAAAGGGTAAACCAATTCAGCAGTGAAACCTGGTAGACACTATATTGGAAATGAACTATACAACTTTGGAGGAAGGAAAGTCTGGAGGAGAAAAAGTGGGAGAGAATGAAGGACTGGGTGACACTATTCAAAAGGAAATGTACTCATTACCCAAATCATGCAACTGTAACCCTTCTGTACGTCAGTTTTACAGTAAAATTAAAAGAAAATGTAGTATATGTACACAATGGAATTTACTTATTTCATAGAAAGTATGGTATTTTTGTCAGTGATGTAAGTTCAGAGAAGCAAAGAATGCCTGTCTTCCTTCATATACGGGAGCTAATTTTTTCTTATAACCTTATAAGCAAATATATTGGAGGGTATGCAAGTATATGCAAATATTCTAATGGAAATATGGTAGATTCAAGGGAGTACTCCAATAGTGTAATTCCTTAAAAGGCATAATCGAAGTTCAGCAAAATAAACACCAGGAAGTGGGTATTTGGAAGGTGTGGAATGGGGTCATGGGAACGTGGTTTAGAAATAAAGAGAAGAAGAGAGGGTGGCTGAAGCCAGTAATCTAATACATATCCTACAAAATTAAGAGGAAGTGTGCCTGGGAATCTCATAAGCGTGCATTTTGATTCATATTTTAGGGTTACATTTCAGACATAGTAAGTTGTGTAAAAAAAGTTTCTCAGTGAGTGTGATGCATTTTTGTCTTCAGTAGTCATGAAAGAAGGAAGGCATGGGAAGGGGATGATTGGGTGATAATATTGAAAGGTGTGACATTGATCAAGATGCATTTTATTTATAAACTTCTTTGATAAATGGGAACTCCTTTGTACAGCTACTTGAAGATAATTTTAAGAAGGAGGTACCCTACCTAAAAAGATGAGAATTATAATTTATGTAAATAGTTTATTTTATTTCTACTTGGAATGATATTAAAAGGAACCACAAATTGGAAGAGAGAAAAACATCCCATAAAAGAGGATGAGCAGTTTACTTTTTAGTGCTGCTATTTCCCCCTTCCCTTTCTCTAGGCATTTGAGGGAAATTTTCCAAATATTCTATTACAAAAAAAAAAAAAAAACAAACCAAAACAAACCATAAACAAACAAAAAAATAACTGGATTCAACAAACTCTACCATCAGCTAGGTCCTAATACCAGCTAAGGATCACAAAAGAGTATACATTAATTTAATGTAAGATAAATCCTTCTAAATCATTGTCCAGGAATGTATGCAGAAATGAAATGGACTGTTCAGTAAAAGGCAAAACAAAAGTGACTATTATTTGGACTATTGGAATATATAGGATAGCTGTGTTCTTCCGGAGGAAGCGGGCTAGAAGAATAGCTAACCTTAATTACTAAAACAAATATGTGAAAATAAAAGACACACTGCCATTAACGTCAAGTGTCAGTTTTCGCAATAATAGAGAGCAAACATATTCCACATATCACTGCTAACAGGGAGTTGGAAAACTCTGATATCTTGGGGATATTTTTAGACAATATTAGATGATTTTTTGCCTCAGCTCCCACTAAAGGACTATGGTCATAACCTTTGAAAATGTGTCTGGGAATCTCATAAGTGTGCATTTCGATTCAGGGTTACATTTCAGACACAATAAGTCAAGTAAAAAAAGTTTCTCAGTGAGTGTGATGTATTTTTGTTTTCAGTAGTCATCACCATGTTTCTGCTGTTGGCCAGATGCTCACAGACACACATGGAAATGTAAACACCATGTATTGACTTGACTAACCTCCATGGTAAACAGCAATGTTGAATTATATAAAAACGTTTCTACCCACAGGGAGAAGCATAAAAGAGCTAATATCTCAATTGCACAGGAGGATATGAATAAAATATTCTTAAAATAGGAAAATTATTTATATAAAGACTATTGGTTGAAATATGAACAATGTCATCTTGAAGAATTCACTGAGTTTCATTGTTGCAGTTCAAAATAACTACTTTGTCAATACCCTTAATTCAACAAGGGAATTTATAAAAGTTCATGGCATTAAATTATGTGAAGCAAGGAATTGTAAGTTAGAAACAGTACATATTTTTAAACACAGTCTCCATTTTCTTGATTGATTAACCATGGTAGACATCAATTGATCTGGACAATAGTCATCAATTTGAAGTAAAAATTATATTTTTGGATCTATATGTAAGTCAGCAATAGATATCAGATACCTGCACGTGAATAAATATGAATAACTATTATAAACTATCTGTATTAATAGCAAAATAATTGAAAGATACATGTAGATTAGAATATATGTGTGTTTGTATATGTTTTTATTTATTTATATGTCTGTGTTTCTTTATAGGTGTGGATTGATTTCATGTGTGTACAGTGAAAGCAAATAATACAATTTTTTTCATTGTATTCTCTACAAAAAATATGTATTTTTTACTGCCTTGATTGTAAATCCACAAAGGAAAATAATTTAACCAAGAAAATTTCTTTATTTTCTCTGGTACATTTTAATAGTATTCAACATGTGTCATTTCTTTTCTTTGGCAAAAGAATAAGCAAAATTATAGGATGTTTTAAGACAATGGTTTGTGTTGGTTCAAAACCAAATTTCAGTTAAGTTCCAGACATTTCAAATTAAGCATCATTTAAATAACAACAACATAAATAATAATAACAAGAGAACTAACATCCATATGGTTCTGCATGGAGTAATAAAACATTTCCTTTCAACTTTGTTTGCTTGATGTATCCATTAGCCAACTCCTTACGGCACAAGATACAAAATTCCTTTTTCATCTTTTTGTGCTAAGCAAAAAAATAAAACTAGAAGATACACAATTTTCACCCTACATTCTTTCTTTGACATTTTCTGCTTTAAGCCCAGATGTATGTAAACAAAGACAGATGTCCTTACTCATAATGTCAAGTTATGTTTCTATTAATTCTTCTCAAAGTGAAATTGTGCTGTGCATCATAGTGTGGGGGTGATAGAAATCACACATTTTTTAACATGTCTTGTAATACATCATAAATCCCGATTATTTTTAGATGAGATATCTTAACTACAGATGTAAACATAAATGGTCAGACCAATTAGTTTTCACAGTGAAAAGTCTTAGAAATTGAATTTAAAAAAAAAAAAGAGAGAGAGAAAAAAAATAAAAAAAAAACCAAGTTTTGGCCTAATCATTGTTTAGAATAATGTTCATGTAATCTGTGATCAATTTAGAACCAATGATAGAGTTATAGTTCAAACTTTGTATACAATCACCTATCTATCTATATCTATCTATCTATCTTTCTGTCTATCTATCTGTCTGTCTCTTATCTGTCTTCATCATCATCATCATCATCATCATCATCATCATCATCATCATCTATGTATGGATTTACCTATTGTCTGCCTATGTATCTTTTTGGTTGTCAGTCCCTCTCTCTCTCTTCTCTGTTTTCTCTCTGTCTCTCTCTCTCTCTTTATCTGTAAATCATATAGGTAAAGATATATGGTGATATAGAGCAATTTTCAATATTTATATAAATCACAAAGACTTTTGGGAATCTAATCGATCTTGTTTAAATTCTTCTGACTTTATGAATCAGATCTTATGTTGAATATGAGGTACTATAATTTTGCAATTACTGTTTATGATATTGTAACTATTTATTATTTTTTCAATTTTTTCCTAAAGGAATATAATGAGTATGTATTGTTTTCTCTATTCTGAAACTTGCTTATAATAATATGCTTATAATATATAATATTACATATTATATGTTGCACTACAATATATAATATATTTATAATATATAATATGGTTATAATACATTATGAAATTATTTACAATCCAGATAATTAGATAAATGCAGATATTATTGAAATTAATATCAACACTAATTACAAGTCCTTTTGGTTGTTGATGTTTTAGTAGTGATGTTTGAATTGAGAGCATCTTGCTTGCTAAGCTGGTGCTCTACTATTTGAGCTATAGTCCATTTACCCTTTTATTTTTTAGCTAATGTCTCTAGTTTTCTGCTTTTGGTTTTTTGTGTTTTGGTTTCTTTTGACCCTGGAGAAGGCTTAGATAAAGATATTCCTATGCATGGCCTTTCACATCGCTTTCACTATGTGTGTACACCACCATGATCGGCTCACTGGTTATGTTCTCACTAATATTTTAAACCTGACTGGCTTGGATTTTGATCTTCTTTGTTACAGGTGTAATTGGAACAAATTTGAGCAGTCATGTCTGACCACAATGAATATAATTATATAATTTCAATTCTATCTCCTTGTCTCACCACTACATACACTTTTGCTAGAAGAGCCCTCTAAGATGGGGGCTGGGAAGGTGGCTCAGTGGTAGAGCACTTGCCTTGCATGCATGAGGCCCTGGGTTCGATTCCCCAGCACCACGTAAGCAAAAAGAAAAAAAGCTGGAAGTGGCGGTGTGGCTCAAGTGGTAGAGCACTAGCCTTGAGCTGAAGAGCTGAGGGCCCAGGCCCAGAGTTCAGGCCCCACGAATGGACCTAAAAAAAAAGAAAAAAAAAAGAATCTTCTAAGATGACAGTGCTCTACCACATGATATTATCATCAACTGACATCAAAGCCTCATACTTCTCTCAGGTGTGAAGAACAATTTTCCTCAGGGTTCTGTCTCACAAAGCCATCTGTGTCCTTAGCAGCCATACGATTCTAGGACAAGCAATCTGAAGTCATTTGACAAGAAATTTGAAGGCACTGGAAAAACAAAGACTACAAAAGGTACATCTAAGTAAAAATTCTTGAATAATATATTTATTTACCTCTATATCATTTACTCATTATTTAAGAGAGGCATGAATGTAAAATGTTGAGTAAAGCATAATTTTTATTTATGAAAAAATCGCCTGCTTTCAACATGCACATAAACTATGAGACAATCAATTATCGGTGCTCATAGAGGTTTATCTGTTTAGACAGAGCTCTCTTAATGACATTTTGCCTTTCAAAATAGACAGTTCCCAGTGACACATGTGCATAGCAAGAAGAAATTATTCGCTTTTCTAATATATTAACTTCTTAGTGTTATATCCACTAATTCTCCAAAACAATGACAACAATGATTTAGAAAACACTTCATAGATTACCTCAGAATCAAAAGAAAAGGAAAGCAAACATCAAACCTGGAATTTGAAAAAGTAAAACAAATTATCTCTACCTAAGGTATCTTTTCTTTTTGCTTCCCAATGAAATACATATGTAACAATTTTGACATATGTGAATAGCACAATAAATACATCAGCACCTATCTATTTAGAGACTTGGTAAAGAACCTATTAGTTTCCCTTGTAAGAAGGTAGAGCCCTATGCTTGTGAGGGCTTTTGTTAGTGGTTGAAGTATGATTTGGGCTCTTTATTTCAGATAACACTCTTGTTTTTGTTGCTGTGTATTTTACTGTTTAGGAAAGACTTATTTTCAGTTGTAAAGTTAGCAAACATTATGTGCTGAAAAAAACTTGAATCAATACAAATGAGCAAGTCACATTCTTTTGTTGTTGTTGTTGGTCATGGGCCTTGAACTCTGGGCCTGGACGCTGTCTCTCAGCATTTCAGCTCAAGGCTAGCACTCTACCACTTGAGCTACAGGGCCACTTCCAGTTTTCTGGTGGTTTATTAGAGATAAGAGATTCACAAATTTTCCTGCCTGTGCTGGCTTTAAATCGCGATCCTCAAATCGCAGCCTCCTGACTAGTTAGGATTAGTAGTGAGCCACAGGCACCCAGTTTAGCAAGTCACATTCTTATTTTTACTATATACATAAATGTAGAGAAAATAATAGAACACTTTAGAACATAGAGATGAATTTTTCACATATACAAAAATTTGAGCTGCAAGATTAGAATTTTTCATTTAAAACTAACTGCAATGAACATAGTTGTACTGGTAGTTTTAATGTGGCCTAGCTTGTGATCATTTGGATAAATGCCCAGGAGTGGGATTGCTGGATCATAGGAGATTTCCATGTTTAGTTTTTGAGGAACATCCTTACTGCCTTCCGTAGTGGTTGAACCAGCTTACACTTCCACTAACAGTGTAGTAATGTTCCCTTTTGGCCACATCCTCACCAGCGTCTGTTATTATTTATTTTCTTGATAATGGAAATTCTAAATGGGGTGAGGTGGAATCTCAATGGGGTTTTGATTTGCGTTTCTTTTATGGCCAGCAATATTGATTATTTCTTCATGTGTCTATTGGACATTTTTACTTCCTCTCCAGAGAAGTCTGTTTTTAATTCTTTAGCCTACATATTGATGGGGTGGTTGTTTCTTTGGGGATTTGTTATAGAGGGGTTATATTATATATTATATTATATTATGTAGAGAGATAGAAATTATATTACATATATAGGTATATTTTTTATATGAGACCCTTGTCTGTTGTATAGCTAGTGAAGACCTTTTCTGAATCTGTGGGCTTTCTATTTATTTTGCTAGCAATGTCCTTTGCCATACAGAAGTTCTGCAGTTTAATATGGTCCCATTTTTCCACCTTTTCTTTAATTTGTTGTGTTTCTGGATCTTTATTTAGGAAGTTCAACCTGCATGTTTATTACTACTAAGTAACTTTCATTAATTAATTAAGTTGTAGAAAATCTTAGAAACTCTAAAGCAATGTATCCCTTGTCAGAAAGAATTTTTAATAGGTACAAAAATATTTAAAGCCATTTAATCTCTCTCAAGCAATAAAAAGAGACCTGTGAAAATGTACAAAATAAACAATAAATGTTTACTTTAATTCATGTACAACATAAGCTATAGAAGTGCTTTGTTATGACATTATTGTAAAATATTTACAGTATAACAATATAGCGTTTGTCTGTAATTAAAATATGTTTACAAAAGTTATTGTGGGGAAATGCAGATGAATCTGGGCACTAGTGGAAGGCTCATTCTTGTAATTCTAGCTTCTCAGTAGTCTACTATCTAAAAAACAGCAGTTCAAAGCCAACCCAGGCAGAGAAGTCTACAACTCCATTTCCATTTAACGAAATAAAAGACAAGCACCAGTTGTGCTTCAAGTGGTGGAGCTCTAGCTATGAACAAGTTATCCAAATAAGCTCAAGGTCTTTTGAGTTCAAGTGTCAGTACTGCTAAAACCAAACATAACAAAAATGTAGACAAGTAAACAAGAAGATCATCAATAGAGTCAGGACAGGCTTATTAACAAAATATGAAATTAATATCTCTAAACATATTAGGACAAATTATGGAACAAAATGCCCTCATGTTGAAATATATATCAGAAGTGTTCAATTTCACCTAGTACATTTGGTTAATTTATTTTGATTAGCTAATATGCCCCTAGGAAAAGGAAGAAGTTATTTCCCTAAAGATAAAAAATATATATTATCTTGCTGCTTGTTAATATTTCACAGTAAATTAAAGTAACATCTTATAACTGGACTAGAAATAACCTTGTCAAATCCATCTATGTAATGACCAAATTACTGCTGAGCAAATATCTTGTAAGTGGAACGGCAGAATGATATAGTACTCAAATGAAATTTTATAAGGAGCAGAAAAAGCTATGTCTGAATAAAGTTGCAAATTTGCCACTTGACACCTGTGCTTGGTGATGACTTTAATATTACAAGGCTTTCTGTGGCACTAATGGACTACGTCATACACATTTTTCTTTCTTTAATATAACTGGGCATAAATCTTTTACAATCTTGGACTGTTTTTCTATCACAGATCACCAATGAACATACAGAATTTGAAACAAAACAAAATATGGATAAGTCAGTGTACACAATTTTTTAATAAGCATGTATAAAGCAGTCAGCTAAGGATCACTATAATAATCTAGTAACATGAAAGTCTGATGCTGTTGACATCACCATTTAAGGCCAGCATATGTTCAAAATATCTCAGTAGATACCTTCTCACGGAAGAGCTGGAGGTGATGGTACAGCTAATAGGAAACCTAATGTATTTGGACTGGACAATACCCAGGTGAGAGTTTAGACAGGAAAGAGACTAGATATCTATGCTGAGTCATTTTATGAAATTAAGTGAAAATTATATGCATAAAGTAGTTAGGGCAATAAAAATACTCTGTGTAATGGCAACTTTTTTCATCTGTGAAATCACACAAAATACACAATAAACAGGGTGAGGTATCCAGGGAAGATGTGAGGAGGTAAGTGAGAATTGCTTGTTATCTTTCTTTATCTGCTCAATATGTTGCTATAAATTATCAAGTTAATCAGTTTAACGGAACTCAAAAAAATTAGGCAAATAAAGCATGCAACCCGGACATGAACTATATGGAAATTTGAAATTAGAAGCTTGGATCCTTCAAGGACTACCATTTAGAAATCCATTCCTCTATGTGAAACACATAAAAGTATCCTGTATTATCTCTATAGGTATGAATTTACTACACACAAACATTTACTTTTTTTTTGGAGGAGGGTCCAGTCCTGGGGCCTGAACTCTGGGCCTGGGCGCTGTCCCTCAGCTCTTCAGCTGAAGGCTAGCGCCCTACCACTTGAGCCACAGCACCACTTTTGGCTTTTTTCTTTTTGCTTATGTGGTACTGAGGAATCGAACCTAGGGCCTCATGCATGCAAGGCAAGCGCTCTACCACTGAGCCACCTTCCCAGCCCCCAACATTTACTTTTTGTTATAGAAATTAGCACTAAATACACTTTTTTTAATGATTCCCAGGACAATGGAAAGTAAGCAGAAAAAAATTTATTCTGAAGAGAAGTATCTCAGTTAAAGGCCTAGGAAAGGCTTGCCGTGTGTTCTCCTAGTTGAAACCACTTAAGGTTTTGTATAACATGGACAGTGGTCTGACTCACTGTCCTTTTATAATTAGGTCTTTAGAAAGTTTTTTTATTGTTTGTAGATTACAATATGTGATTGGCTATTAATTTCTAATCATTTATTTTGCAAGTCTCAGTGTCATGGAAGATTATCAAACTAGAAAGCTAGTGAGGGGCAGAGGCAAGATATCTTGAAATAATAACTGCTTACTATTTGGTTTTGGTTTGCTAAGCAAAGATGTTCTTCAGAAATTCTGGGTTCTAGTAATCTCCCTTTTCAATATCTTCTCACTCCCTGCTCCTTATTCTAACTCTGTGTGTGTGTGTGTGTGTGTGTGTGTGTGTGTGTGTGTTGAACTCGAGGCCTGTGTGCTTTCCCTGAGCTTTATTGCTCAAGACTGGCTCTGTACCACTTGAGCCATAGCTCTACTTTGGGCCTTTTGGATATTTAATTGAAGACAAGAATTGTCAGAGATTTTCTTCCCAGGCTGGCTTTAAACCTCAATCCTTACATCTCAGCTTCCTGGGTAGCTAGGATGACAGGAGTCAGCCACCAGCAACCAGCTCAAATTCTCTCTTTTTAACCTACGGCCAATGTCTATAACCTTGAAGACAGTGAACAATGGCTGAAAATGGGCTATCGTATTCTCTTCCTATGCCTTGTCTATGCCACACAACTTATTTTCTGCCATATTTCTTTCCTAATAACCTTTCCTATTACTTTTGCTGTGTTAAATTATATGAAAGTATTTTATTTTGTAAAATGGAATGATTATTGCTGAAAGTAACTCAAGAAATATGATTTAACATTTTTATGACACATCCAAGGACATATTTCTTTTCTAAATGAAAAAGCAGTAGCTCAGAATTTTTTGAGGAAATAATTAGAAGAAAGTGCTGATCCCCTTGGGTACAGATGTCTGTGCCACAAGAAACAGGGCCATCTGTGTGTACTCTTGCTTGATTATTCTGCGACAATTTCCTGATGAATTAAACACAGCTATGTCTACAGTAATCTTAATAACATTTTCAAGTATATTAGTCATTTATTTTGTTTTCAGGAAACATTTCTATTTGTTGTGGAGTTTCATGTCCCCAGTAGTTTAATCATATATTTAAGCAAAAAAAAAATCATCATCATTATTCTCTGCATTTGATTGCTTTGACACATGATTCAAACTTATAATTCATGATAACTTAATTGTATTTTCCAATAAGTTCCTAAGTAATAGTATTCAAGTAATAACATTCACATATGAATTATGATGGGAATGATAGTATATCTTTTAATGTATACAACTGTCTTCTTTGCAAGTTCTTCATAAATAATATTCACAAATAATAGCCAGTAAAGTAAAGCACCTTTAACAACTTAACCCATTGAAAGTGTGTAAACAGTTTATATCATACTGTGCAATTAGAATTAGCAAATATTATAAAAGATTTAAATTTGAGTTAGTGGAACTGGGACTCGACTCCTCTCACACGGTTCTCTTCCCATTATACTAATTTGTTTGTGGCAAAAATTGTATTTATGTCTCTCTCCTACCTATTTTTTGCTGATTTCCATTAAAATGACATTGTTCTGTGCATAATTTTACTGCTATTCACTATGTTTCTGTACTGTACTTGACAGACTCATTCTTGATTCAGTATTCCAATCATGCAAAATGACCTGTGACCATATTGTCCACTGGCAAATAGAATGTTTTTTAAGTGTTTTGTAATTTCCCTTCCCCTCCCCAAATTAGAAAATGTATATACAAGATGCAGGGCACCAGAATCAAATACAGTGAAAACAGGGGTTATACCATGGTGGAAGAACATAAAAAAGAAACAAAAAAAAAATCACAGTACATTATACATACCTTAAAACACCAGCAAGGAAGATAAAACCACTTGTGTCCCTATCGTGGGGTTCATTTCGCTTAGCATCATCTTATATGGTCATAGGTACATAGCTTTTGACTTTTTCGGCTTCTCCAAAAACATAGGTCTCATGTTTTCCCTTATTGGCAAATATAAGTTTATTCATTTGATATTTCTTGCGACAACCTTATGTATGCAGATGGTAGTTTTCTTGAACATTCAATACCTTAGTGAAAAGTTCTTTCAAACTATTAGATCACTTATTACATACTCACATAAATCCTGAAGTCACCCATTCTTATTATCTCAGATATATGCTTAAATAGCAAATTTTCATTCCAGTTTATTCAAAAATGTGAATTTCTATTTTCCCCTCTTAGGTATTTTTAAATTCTCACTTTCTTCATGTATTAGTAAATTGTTTTCTTGTCTTAATAAATAATAAATTGTTTTTGTTGTTGTTGTTTGTTTGAAGAAGCTTCCTTAGGTTGTCAAGGCTGACCTTGAACCTGAAAACACAGCTCAAGCTCTGGGTGATTGGGATTATATGGATACACTATCATGAAAATAATTTATTTTTAATTTTATATTTGACAAGTACTTGTGCTTTACATTATTCATATAAACCAACATATGTAATGTATGATACGTTGTGACTTTCTTTCACTTGTATGACCTGGGTTTTTTGTTTGTTTGTTTGTTTTTGACTAGCAATCTGTATCTTTTTTTCCCTTGCAAAACTGACTCAAACCACTTCCATGCTGGCTAGGGATTTGACATAAGTATTTATGTGTCTATTCCCTTCTTTGTGAATTAATTTTGCCAGTGTATCCCTTCCTTCTTCTCACACCTACAACTGACCAGGCATCTGCTAGAATCATTTCCTAGAATCAAATCAGCAACATCCAACTCACTATTTATTCTCAAATTGCAAACACATTTTCAGGTCTAACTCCTTCAACTACATCTTTTTAAATAGTGAACCAGCTGGAAATTAAAAGTGTACTTTGCCATAAAAATATTTGGGTACAATAGACTATTTAAGATCCATGAATCCAAATCTCTTAATGAAAAAAATAGAGTTCCTTTAGTGTTTGTTTGTTTGTTTTTGTGATCATGTGGAATGTCTAGATTTGTCTATGAAGATATTCAATAGCTGAAGAAGAGAACTTTTCAAGTGCTGGAGGAGGAATGTATTTGTTATATAAGATCACAACCCTGTCACTTGATTATTTCCCCTTAGAATTACCAAAGAATGTATCTTTGAGGTACTGAAGTGGAAAAGGGAGATTTAACACTTGTGAAAATGTGCGGCACAGCAATTATCGACATGGTAGATATTTTAGTGGAAGGAGGATGCTTTCTAAAATGGAGTTATGTGGTAAAATTGTAAAATGAAAGAATTAAATTATAGAATGAAATTATATAGAATTATAGAATGAAAGATATTAATTGTAATTAAAATATTCAAAGACATGAAATCCAAACTTAATATAAGCAACAATAAAATCCAAGAAAACATCAAGATGGCTTACTTCTCAGAACTTTTTGAAGATGAATAAACACAGTTTTCCTAAAGAAGTGATAGCTAATTAAAGTTAGTGTAAATTGAATTATATAATGAAAATCTAAAATACTGGTGAATATAAATTTATTTTAAGGATAGATTTCTTTCTAAGTGTTCTTACTACTCAACATATAAACACATAGAACACAAGAACATTTTTAGAACTGACAAAAATGTTTATTATAGTGGAGATGATAATAATCCATCAAATTATGTATAATATTATGAGACTTTTTTTGTAAACCAATAATATTTCAATAAATTTTTAAAAACATAGAAACAACTCTGAAAACTTTTGTATTTCTGCTTCTACGTACAATCCATCATACCTTTCTTAGAGCAAAAGTCCAAATCTTCTTAATTCAGAACATTTTAAATCCAAATGATATGCCTAGATTTCCACACATACTCATGAAAAAGAAAGAAAAACTACCAAGGATTTCAAGTACATGTTTACTACATTATCTTTACTTAACAGTGATCAGAGCAACAAGAGGTCTATCATAGATCTTGGAAGAAGTAGAAGCTCGTGATAGCCAATGGTAAGGATGTTTAGTTTATTTCTTTATGGATTTGAAACTGAAGGTTCACATTTTCACTGTAGATATTTCCCCTAGACCAACATTTAAAAATGTGGCATTAAGATACTAGCTATAGCAGGACACTGGTGGCTCATGCCTGTAATCCTAGCTACTAAAGAGGCTGAGATCTGAGGTTAGCAGTTCAAAGCCAGCCTGGGCAAGAAAGTCTATGAAACTCTTATCTCCAACAAACCACCAGAAAACCAGAAGTGGCATTGTACCTCAAGTGATAGAGCGTTAGCCTTGAGCTAGAGATCTGTGGGAGAGTGCTCAGGCCCAGAGTTCAAGCTTCCCCACCCCCCAAAAAAGATAATAGCTATAGATAAAAAAATTAGTGCCTGCTTTGTAATATACAATTTGTTAGAAATATATATATATATATTAGAAATATATATATATATATATATATATATATATATATATATATATATATATAGCATGATTATGCCCATCATGCCTCTTTTTAAGTTGCTGTCCAATCTAGGAAAACATTAGACACATGAAATAAACAACATCAAACTTAACCAATTATCAACTTGGGATTCAGCAGCAATGTTACCTGCTTTACCTCACAGCAGTATAAATTTTCTTTCTACATGAACAAGTGTGTCAGCAGGGATGGCAACTTGGAGTTTCATTGATTGTTACTCTGTTACATTTCTCACATTATGCTAACTGGGTCCACAGTGCCTGGCTGGCATTCTACTAAGTCAGCTAGAAAAGAAATGCCTTCAAGGAGTTACCAAACAGGTGGACACCTGATTTATACCCATAATCCTAGCAACTTGGGAGTCTAGGATCCTAAAGACCAGTCATCCAAGCCAGCCCATGCAAAAATTACCATGAGAATCCATCATCAAATAACTATCAAAAGGACAGTGTGGCAGGGCACTAGTGTCTCAAGCCTATAACCCTACTTACTCAGCAGGCTGAGACCTGAGGATCGCAGTTCAAAGCCAGCCCAGGCAGGAAAATCCACGAGATTCTT
This sequence comes from Dipodomys spectabilis, assembly GCF_019054845.1. Taxonomy (NCBI): domain Eukaryota; kingdom Metazoa; phylum Chordata; class Mammalia; order Rodentia; family Heteromyidae; genus Dipodomys; species Dipodomys spectabilis. Next base: position 4,401,575 of record NW_024870752.1, read on the forward strand.
ATCTCCAATTAGCCATCAAAAAACCCGAAGTGGTGCTGTGGCTCAAGTGGTAGAGCACTTGCTGAAGTATTCAGGGGCAGTGCCCAGGTCCAGTTAGGAGGTGTGCTTAAGTGGTAGAGTAGCAACCCAACAATCAAAGCCTAGCAAATACAGGCTTGAGTTCAAACATCATTAATATCTAAAATGAATATATGAATGTGAAATGTGAATAAGTTAAACATATATTAAGTGTGCATTTCTAACCCTGAACTCTTTAGACACAAATGACTGTGGCTTCTGGGAATGTGCTTTCTCTAAAATAGGACAGATTATCTTTTCCTCTCACACACTTTATATATTCATGAAAGAATCACAGTTCTTGGAGGAGATTTTAGGATTTTATTTGGAGAAATAAAATACCTTACCTGAGGGTATTATTCAGACCCATTTATTGGGTAAAATCTGGAAGTGGAAATTATTTTTATAAGTGAGATTCAGTCTGTAAGCAAATGAAACACATGAGGAAGGAGGAGATAAATTACCACTTTCAGCAGATGACCTAGCATATTGAGATAATAATGGACAGGGATCTGACATTGGTAGAACCTGATAAGGTAATGATGGGAGGATCTGATAAAGCTTGGTAGGAGAAACATGCCACGATATTCCACTGTGTTAGAGAAAGGTTATAACTTTCAGCCCTGATAATATCTTCTCTCTTTAAAAAAATCTGGAATACTTCTGGGTAAATGTAAACACAAATAATTGAAAAGTCGTCTACTTCCTATATCCATCAGTTCATAGAGTTATTTATGGCTAGTTTTAATCTATGTGCTAGAGTCCAAGGTCAAACACATTCAGAAGTCACAGTAAATTATCTGACTAAATGTTACAGGCTCTCAGGTGACCTTTCTCCGTTTTTTCTTAAGCTTTTTTCCTTAGTCTCCTAGATTTCTTGCAATTAACTGACAGGAAAAAAAAAGGTATTGGCTTGGGTTAAATAATTGGTTTGTGCATTAAGTTGGCACTAGCTAGGATGAGCTTTCATCATTTTATATCTCCACTGACAGTGTCCCTAAATGACCACAATAAGAGAAGTCTGTTCATTAGCTAGAGCTCAGAATAGTGCACCAAACAAGAGCTGAAATGTGCGTGTGCAATGAATACTAGACAGTGAGAAACACCTTGACTAATTTTATATGCAGATCCTAAAGAAAAAAACACGGGACAATTTGATCAAAGAATTCTAAATAAGATATTAAAAAATGAGTCCATGAGAAGGCATAAAAATAGTTTTCTTTTGGATTGCTAGTTAATATTATTGTTTTATATTATCAGGATTATAAACCTTCCATTATTATGAGGGTTAGGAGAATTATATCTAAAACTGTATATTTATTTGGTCATTTTGCCCAGGTTTTGGTTATCAAATATTACAGTAGAAACAGATGACTTTATCTTTACTTTCAGCTTCTGTGGCCATTGGTTTTATGTGAATAGAGTCCTGGGAATATTCTAACAGCAGGTCTAAAATGAATGTTCTTTGCTGTGATCTACTCTCCTGTGCAGCACTTCTTCATGTGCTTCAGTATCTTGATTTCCTCCTCTTTTCTTTTGTGGTATGAGGCCAATAAAGGCATATTAGTGTCTGATTGCCTCAATCCCCCTTCTTATTTTCCTTAACCTTGCCCTTGACTTTGCCCTGCAGTAAATGCTTTCTCTGGAAAAGATTCTTGACAAAACCAAAATGGAAATCGGGCTCCTACTAGAACCTTGTGTGATGCTGTACCTAACATTTTCAATAAAGGTATTTTTCAGTTGCATATAAAAAAGAGAGGTTGACAGGACTACAGAAATTGTATGTCCTACCTTTGTATAAACTTAACCCTGGACATACAAGGTTTCTCATACTTTGAGGTCTTCAAAAGAATCTATATAAATCCAATGCTTCTCCTTGTAATTCTTGTTTTCTTTGAACTTACTAAAAGTTTAAATCCCTGCAGCAGTGCTAGGCAGGAGGGCTCCAAACAGACCTTTGCTGTTTTAATAAAAGGAACTGAAAAAAAAGGATAAAATAATGAAGTAAAAGCACTGAGATATAACTGTGTGAGTCTAGGATATTTTTCAAGGAAAAAAATGTGAAATAACAAAGTAGATATTAAAACCTGACATTCTTGTTATAAAAATATACTCTTTTTTCACTTTAGGTTAATTTTTGGTATTTTTGTGGGAAACTGAGTTTTGTAAAATGTATGTTTTTTAATTTATATTACCATATATCATAATGAGAGCAAATTGTGCTCTAATTTTTTTTATAATACCAAATGTTAAAAAATGTTCTAATCTCTGTAGGTACTGAAATCATAGACACTGTAGGGGAATTGTGTTATTATAAAAATAGTTATAGAAATTCTAGCCTTATTACTTTTAAATCTTTGATCTATCCAGCCAAATAGGTTAATAAAATCAGGAATTGAGGGTGGATTTTTCTTCCAGTAAAAAGGCTAAAAACAGATTAAAGGTAGACAATTCTGAAGCATTATAAGATTAAAGGACAGTCTGCAGCTTAAAGTCAAGTTTTCTCCACATAAAATTCCAACAGCGTAGCATTGGAAGTCCTGGCTTGCCATGTTTCTGACATTTTCGAAAGTGAGAATTATGATCACAATGTCTTGGTTGGATACTTTAGAGAAAGCAAATGTTGTGCTCGTTTTTCCTCAAAGAAGCAAAACTAATGATCTCTCAGTGAAATTAACCAACGTAAATGGTACAAGGAGAGTCACCATAAAAAACATTACAACTGGAAAATGAGTATATGATGGGATTTGAGAGATTGCAGAATCACAATGCTAGAAAAGGTCAATTTCAACCCAGGTTGAAGAATTCATCTCTAAATTATAATTTCAACTCGAGTTTTTGGTATTGTCTGTATAATTTTATATGTGATTTGGTAAGGATATTTTTTTTTATTTTATACTTCTTTCTATTAAAAGTAAGAAAATTTACATATTTTTCTCTCTTTTTAAACATAAAGAAATATCAGATGATATTAGTTTGATGACAGATAACTGGCTCAAAAATCATCAGAAATTCATACTACTTTTATATCAAATTTTGATTTAATATTTATAAATCTATAAATTAAATTTATAAATCTGAAGCATGTTTTTATCAATAGATGCTTATTTACTTGCAGTTAGAATAAAGAGTAAAGTGATCACTTTAATCAACGTTCTATTACCATGAAACACTAACTTAGCAAATTGATTTTAGTGATTCCATTGTCAGTTCTGGACCCCTGAAACAGAGATCATTATGATTAGGGCATCTAAAGGAGACGTATTTGGAGCCCAGACACAATGACATAAATACCTTACACTGGGATCCACCTACTAAGTTTCTGAGTTGCTTCCACTATCACCACCCTCATGGCCAAGATTATCACACTTGAATTTTTGTTTTCCAAATCTAAATTTTCATAGATCAGCAGAAAAATATTCTCAGTAATCATGTCACATGATCATTTCATAGACCAGCAGAAAAATATTCTCAGTAATCATGTCACATGATCATTCTGTTTTTCAAATTTAGTCTTCTTGGCAACAACCTTAGGACATGTCCTGTCCCAGAGTTATCTTCTATGCTTACATGATAGTTCTGACAAAGGTTCAGAAGTATGATAGAAACAGAGACACCTGTATTTATATATTCCTCATGGAATATCACACATTTTCACACTGGTGAAAAATGTTCACAGAGTATTTTCTTGCGGGTAACAGGTAATTTGACATATTCCAAAAATACATGGTTTCTTACACAAACATGAACTTCCATTAAAATTGACCCTAATATTCAGAAGACACAAGATTGAGTATAATAATAGACTGATAGTTATTTAAATTACATAGTCTATATTTTATCCTAGATCTTGGATAAAATGGAGAAAGATAAAAAGATTAGGTTGAAGGTAGATAAATGAGAATGAGATTTCACTGGATGTTTTGCTTTTACAAATGGATTAGACAAATTAATGCATTGTTTGGTCTTTATCTGCTATTTCTCTACCTTCTGGGTCAGTCTTCTGGTACTATATATATGAGTACCAATGTTTTCTATAGTGGCCTAATTCCAAGAGATTGTATTTTTACTCATGTCTGAAAACAGGTCTTGTTAGGGCAGCAAAAGCAGAGAGCTAGCAGGGTTCATTTGTGAGAATATGGTTGTCATAGCAATATTTGTGCTAAAAGATGTGTCATAAACTAAAATGCAGGGAGAGCAAAAGAGGTTTTTGAAATGTTCATTGAATCTTTGTCAACTTGGACATCTCTACTTTCCTCTATGTTCCACAATTTTGGTTTATACATTGGTCACTTCTTGTACTTGGAATATTTTGGACATTAAATGAGTAGGTCTTCCTTAATATTCAGGTATTAGTTAAATAAAGTAATCTCTAGCCACTACCTGTAAGTATCCACTCAGCCTTTCTGCACACTATATTTTAAAGTCAATTACCTGCTTCCTTATCTTATTCATATATTTTCTCTCTTTTAAAATTGTGTGTTTAATGAAAGTGATGATTGCTTTCTTGTCCATTATTACGTGCAAACTTCTGATGATTTCTGACAGAGAATACTGTTTATATGAATATTTTGTGAAGGGAATGCATAGATGAAGGCCCCTTATAGATTGATTATGAGTACACACATATATAAGAAAAAATGTTGACTTGCCAATAGAAAACTTAGAAGTGGAAAAGAGATCAATTCTGCTTTTAAATGTGTTGATAGCTATATTTTAGATCTCTAGACTTTCATGATTTTGTATAACTCAAGGTTTATAATTATTGAATATCAACTCCTCTGACTTTCTCCCCTAAGATTATAAAATGATATCTGTATTTCTAGATTAATTTCTTATGTTGTTCCAAATATGCAATTACTCAAGAGGCTGTGGCAAACAGGTAGCAGGTTTCAGAGTAGTCAATGTTATATACCAGCAAAAGCTTTCACAATGATCAGAAAATAATCAAGATGTAGAAACTAAACAGTGTAATATGCATACAATGGAGTGTTTCGTGGATTTTCAAAAGGAAATTCTGCTGTCATAGGTAATATTTTTATCACAAGAAATACATTAATTGTAATCCTAATCATTGATGCATTGGTATTTGGAGAGATCTTTGGGCAGCACTAAGATCCTAAGGGTGAAGCCTTCAGACAAGACAGAACTTGCTTTATCTTCCTATGTCTGTACATAATACATCCCAGGAACCCCCCATAAGCAGTATTTTGATGTCAGATGTCCATGTATCCCAAACAGCTAGAAATACTGTTTAAAGTGTGCAGCCATAGGATCTTGTTATAGAGCCTGAATTAATGTAAACACTTGGTGTTTGTTACATCATAGATAAACCAAGAAAGTATTGTCCATAGTGAAATAATCCAGGCTAAAGTGGTAAAATGCCTGCCTAACAGATGCAAGACACCTGTCTGACAGGCACAAGAATTCTAGCCATGGTACCTCCAAAAGGAGGAGGCTAAAATGCTTGATAAGATATGTACTCATTATCTTGCCCATGCAATTGTAACCCCTCTGTACAGTATTTTCACAATAAAAAAAAGAAAAAAAAAGAAAAAAATTGAGAGCTTTAAAACTAAAATTACTTAAAGACTCCATTTCTATAAAGTATTGAAAAATTAGGTAAGACAAAATAATTTCACTCTTTTTTTTTGTTGTTTTGTTTTTTGTCGGCCGTGGGGCTTGAACTCTGTGCCTGGGCACTGTCCCTGTGCTCTTCAGCTCAAGGAGAGGCTGTCCCACTTGAGCCACAACGCCACTTCCGGTTTTCTAGTGGTTTATTGGAGATAAGAGTCACATGGATGTTCCTGCCTGGGCTGGCTTTGAACCACGATCCTCAGATCTCAGCCTCCTGAGTAGCTAGGGATTACAGGCATGAGCCACAGGCGCCCGGCTTAATTTCACTCTTAAAGAAAGTTAAAATTTAGCTGGCCACTAGTGGCTTATGCCTATAATCCTAGCTTCCCAGGATGCTGAGATCTAAGAATGGTGGTACAAGGCAGCCACAGATAAAAATGTCTGTGAGACTCTTACCTTGAATAAACCACCAGAAAACTGGGAGTGGCACTGTGGCTCAAGTGGTAGAGCACTAGCCTTGAGCTGCAGAGGTAAAAGGACAGCTCCCAGACCCAGAGTTCAAGCCCCATGACTAAAAGGAAGGACAAAAATAAAATCTTAAATCTTAGTTATTTAACTACCTAGAACAAATAATATTGAAATCATTTAAGTGCAAGTATTGAGTTTATAAAAATATATAACTAAATTTTGTTAATTATTATTCATTTTAATTTAGTTTTAAAAATCCTGAGATGTTTATATATTATTTATTTATTTATTTATTGTCGGTTGTGGGGCTTGGGCTTGAACTCTGGACCTTTGTGCTGTCCCTCATCTCTTCAGCCCATGGCAAGCACTCTACAACTTTAGCCACAGCGCCACTTCTGGTTTTCCATTGATTAATTGGAGATCAGAATATCATTGACTTTCCTGCTGGGCTGGATTTGAACTGCTATCTTCAGACCTCAGCCTCCTAGCTAGGATTACAGGAGTGAGCCACCAGTGCCTGGCAGATTTATAATGTTTATGTTAAATATGTATATATGGGTCTTTATTTCCTTTCTTTACAACTGTTTCAATATCTAGAAAAGAAAGTGAGATATCTTCTCTTGTTTTGACTGTTGTCCAGTGGAGGTTATTTGGGCCAGGTAAAGGCTTGTCCTGATGGTTAGGTGTAAGTAGGCTAGTAAGTAGAACTATCCCTTCATTATTACTTATATTAAGATATTCTATTACATGTTAATAAATGTCCACATAAGATCATCTCTGTACTAATTCAAAATATTGATATGCCAGAGATATAATTTCATATAACATATCAGAAAATAAAGATTATGGGTAGCTGATGTAGATTTCATTCAAGTAGGATTTTTTTTTCTTTTTTTTTTTCTTTTTTACTGTCAAGGTGGCGTACAGAGGAATTACAGTTGCCTAAGTAAGGTAGTAAGTACATTTCTCATCAAACTTGTCACCTCTTCCCCCATTTTTCTCCTATGTTCCCTACCCAATAATCTCCCCCCAAGTTGTACAGATCATTTCCAACATATTGTCTTGTGTATATCGCGGTTGCATTGGTTCCCCCTTGTCCTTTGTCTCATCATTCTGTTGTTCCCCTTCCCTTCCCTAATTCAGGTAAATGTATATATAACACTAGGTACCAAAATGAAATACAATAACAATGATATACCATAGGGGGCAGAGCAGAACTTACAAAAGAAACAAAATAATCACATAGTTCATTTAAAACAATAACCTCAAAAGAAAACCTCTTGTGTTCATATTTTAGAGTTTATTTTGCTTGGCATCATCTTCTATCATCATATGTATGTACCTATTGAGCTATTCTGCTCATTTTCTAAGTTTATCCTAGACATATTCAAGTAGGATCTTATTGTTAGAACTCGTTTGAGTAAGGCCAATAAACAAACAAACAAAAAAATCTCAATTTTCCAAGATTTTCTGAGTACAGACTTAAATTAGAGGAAAAGCAATGTAGCTTTCTATTTTGCAACATGTGTTTACGTTTATTTTAATTCTAGGGCTGTGCTTCTATCTTTAGTGTCTGACATAATGGCATAGGAAACAATTATGTAAACACTGTGAAGATTACAGGCAAGCAGCAGCCTACAGTAAAGGCAGGTTGGGTTAAGTCAAAAGTTCCAACACAAGTGAATGTCTGAGGTCTGGATTTGGTAAAAATCATTTGATATGCTTGATACAACATAGCTCTCTCTAAGCAATACTTTGTTTTTGATCTTGGTCTTTCATTACTTTCTTTAGCTTCCCTCAGTCCATTCATGATTCTGCTGATGATCCCCTGTCAGTTCCTAGTCATCCTTGCCACACTGGTGACAAGCTATAATTGAATTCCAAAGAATTCTAAGAGTTTGGGCTATAGAATGATAAGTCACATGGGGTAGACCTGCAAATAAATCCAGTTTAAATTATGCCAAACTTAACTATAGCAAGTTTTTAAGATTCACTGCATTTTAATAATTTTCTTTAAAGAGAATACTAAATCCTAAAGAGGTTTGTTATACTTGCATATATTCTTAAAATGAATGTGATTCATAAAATGGAAAATTCTAACCTATTGGCTAGTTTCTCTAATTATAGAGATTTCTCACTTAAAGTTAAATGATAGGTGCTCAACTCAGTCACTGTAATTCAATATTTAAGCAAAAGAGTTTTAATCTCCACTCTATATTTAAAAACAAAACAAAACAAAAAACAGAATACTTACCGCCAAAGAGATAGCAGATATAATTGTCCTTCCTGATGGATTAATCAAGAATATAAAGTGGATTTGTTAAAGATAATTTAGTGAGAAAATTGCCAAAGAAGATTCCTACAAAGGGTATATTATTGTATGTGCATAAACATATTTTAGACTGCTACCATTTGTCTTTTTTTCCTCCTGGCAAGATATATGACTTACTTGCAAAGTTGCTCTCTACAAATTATGGTAAATAAAAGAAAATAAGGATTTGCTACCAATTTCATTGATACTTTTATGGATCTTAGTACCAATGATATCTCTAAAAATTCATATTTCTGGAATACTTAAAATATTTCCCAGCCAATATTTCTTGAATATTGAATAATACATGAGTTGAAGGTTTGTGGTGAGAATTACCAAAGCTGATAATGTTCTAGCTTTTTAATCAATGCAGCAATAAGGACATTTCTGTCTTCCCAATGAATACTTTAAATACAACTCACAAATGACCAATTTATTTTTCTTTAGGTGTAAGAACCATATAGTTGGGTCTGATGTTAGAATATGACCAAATATAAGTAAGTGTAGACCTTTTAAATGAGAAAATGTGTGCACAGTTTTGAGATACAACACTCTCCACAGTTTATCTTTTTGTATGATGTTGGTTTACTGTATTTTCTACTGAAATAGGCAAGAAGTTCAGTCATTTCTTCCATCACCTAAGGATACCAGTTTTGTTAAGGTGCAGTCTTGTTAAGATAGAAAAAATATTTGTACAGCCAACAAAATTAAGAAAAATGAAGGAAAAGTTGGGTTGGAAGGGATGTGTGTTGATAAAGATAAAAGTGAGATTTACAAGCATAAAACAATACACAACAAACAAAATATCTATATATAACTTTAAAAATTTCATACATATTTACTTTTGTGCATCTGCCTATCTATCTATCTATCTATCTCTAGCTAGCTAGCTAGCTAGCTATCATATCTCATCAATAATCTTTCTATTTTCATTTGTAGTAAAGCAAATCCAGAAAGATGTTGCTTTTAGCCATTCAACAGACAAGGGTCTCATATCTAAAATATACATAGAACTCAAAAAATTAAATCCCCCAACAACAAATCATCAAGGAAACAATTGCTCAATAAATAAGTAGGCTAAAGAGAAACTTCTCTGAAGAGGAAAGAAGGATGGCCAACAGACACATGAAGAAATGCTCAACCTCCCTAGCCATAAAAGAAATGCGGATCAAAACAACAGAGATACCACCTCACCCCAGTTAGAATGGCTATGATCAAAAACTCTAATAACAACAGATGCTGGAGGGGATGTGGACAGAAGGGAACCTTACTGCATTGTTGAGAATGTAAACTTGTTCAACCACTTTGGAAAGCAGTATGGAGGTTCCTCAAAAGACTCCACATAGAGCTCTGCCATGACTCAGCAATCCCACTTTGGGGCATTTACCCAAATGATTACAAAGAAGACCATACTAAAGCTACCAGCACAACTATGTTTATTTACAATAGCTAAGACATGGAACCAACCCAGATGCCCCTCAGTAGATAAATGGATCAAGAAAATGTGGTATATATACACAATGGAATTCTACGCCTCCAACAGAAAGAATGACATTGCCCCATTTGTTAAGAAATGGAAAGACTTGGAAAAAATTATATTAACTGAAGTAAGCCAGGCCCAAAGAAACATAGGTCCTATGGTTTCCCTTATTCTCAATAACTAGTATATGTCTGAGGCAAGCAGAAACAGTCAGATAATTTGATGTTAGGTGAAATGAACCCCAAGATCAGGACTCAAATGGCTTTTCTTTCTTGTGATTGTTTCTAACATATTTATAAGATGATTTCTTCGTTGCATTGTATTTCCCTCCCCTACGGTATAAGCCCTGCTTTCACTGTATTTGAAGTTGGTATAAAATTTGTAGAAGGGAAGGGAAAAATAATCCTTTAAATAGCTATACAGGTGGACCCATTGCAACAATGAGATGTACAAGACGTTAGGTTGAAAACGAACTTTACAACTTTGGTTGGGGGGGGGAGGGACGAGGATTGTGTGGGGGGACAAGGGAGAGGATGGGAAGGGGATACAAAGGAGGCGGCTACAATGCTTGATAAGAAATGTACTCATTATCTTGCCCATGTAATTGTAACCCCTCTATATGGTATTTTCACAATAAAAAATAAAATAAAATAAAATAAAATAAAAGATGGATCATTTACCTTCAAACATTTTCATGCATCTTGACTTTAAGCATTATTCTTGTATATTCAAAGTAGAATATTAATGTTTTTTATTTAAACTAACCTCTAGTATTTCTACTATTTGTTACAGGGAGCATAAAGATTGCAACATATCTTTATGTTAACTTCATACTAAAAGTTTACTATCAAACTATATAAATTAACATAAAAATACCGTGGGTGTGGGTGTGGTGGATGGGGGACTAATACACACTGTTCTAGGATATTAGAGGTTCATGAATATCAATGGAAAGGTAAAAGTATTCTTTGTATTGTTTTGCTTGGCTTTGGGGACAGAAGGTTTAAGTTCTTGACTTGCCTTGTGGAGTAAATTTTCTTTCTGTAATTTGCTTTGGTGAAAGAAGAAGGAAGAAGGAGAAGAAAGAAGTAAGTCTAATAGACTTTACATCTGAGGCTCTTCCAACATCCATGAAAGATGCCAAGATGCAATATTTTGGAGTACTTTTACTGATCCCTGCTATTAAATGTCATATGTGTTATTGTTGCTGTTGCTATGATTACTAATAATTAATGTTAATGCTAATTGAAAGAATTAATTTTCTATGAAAAAATTGTTATGTGTACTTTAATGTAATTCATAAAAGATGAAAAGTAAATCCCTAGAATCTTCCAACATCCATGAAAGATGCCAAGATGCAATATTTTGGAGTACTTTTACTGATCCCTGCTATTAAATGTCATATGTGTTATTGTTGCTGTTGCTATGATTACTAATAATTAATTTTAATGCTAATTGAAAGAATTAATTTTCTATGAAAAAATTGTTATGTGTACTTTAATGTAATTCATAAAAGATGAAAAGTAAATCCCTAGAATCCATGTGTTAGAATTGTTTATTTATTTGCAAACTATTTGATTAATGATGAGATAGAAATAAAAATATTTTATTTTTATTTCACCCAGTCTGAAAAGCTGCTTTAGATTTTGGTGTTGGTTCTCTTTGTTTCTTCTCTTTTGTTAAATTCTATTCTTTCTACCACTATTTAATTGTAGCTAATTATCAAATAAATATTGCTACTATATAGAACATGTTCCCTTTCATCTTCAGTTACTTTACTTTCATTTGATCTTTCTCTTTTATTTCTTTTGTATTTTTTTTATCCTTATTGCTTTACGGTTACATCTAGGTTTCTATTACATAAGTTCTGAATATTTTTAGATATTATCAGCCGGTAGAAAGCATATTTACGAGCAGATACTTCAGAGATCTATTTCATTTGATTATCTTCTCTGTAGCCTTAGATTTCCTCTAAAAGCTTTCAAAACAATAAATGACTTGTTTCTGATTTTCTCCTTGGTCAGATACCATACACAAGGTAATTTTATAAACATTTATTCTAGATACTTCCAATTCTTGTGGATACTAATCTACCTATAATGAATATGGTGAAATAGCAGTATGTACTAATATTAAAACTTTCTGGAATTTATTAAAAACTGATCATACATAAATATTCAACCATACTTGGCCTATCTTTTTTTGTCCCCTTTCCTGTTTCCCTTCATTCTTCCTTTTTCCTCCCTCTTTGATCTATGTGCACTTTACTGTAGGATATAATTTTGTTTTTTGCTTTTATGGAAGATTTTCTTTGGTCTCCTCGGTTTCACATTTAGCGGGTTTAAAAAGAGGATGAAGAATGATTACCTTGAGAGATAATCTTCAAATTTGAAGTGTTCAATTTTTGACTTTATATTTGTTTAAAAGATATATGTATTTAGTAGAAACAGTATTTAAATTTTGAATTTTGATTTTTTAAAGCTATTGATCTGTGGTTAGGTACGCTCACTACCACAATGTTGTATATCACAGGTAGCTGTAGCTCCAGTCACTCTCAAGTTCATAAGGGGAAACAACAGATTCTCTCTTCTGTGTTGTGAAGATCTATTATCTTCATTTTAACTTATATGTTGTCTGCCAATGAATATGTAGGATATAACTCTACTGTACACAGAAAGCATCTGTATATAAATACAGATGTATATAAATGGAAGCACCCAAGTGCATACAACATAGGATAAATATATGCACATATATATTCATGGTACTTGTACTTTTGAGAACATGAGGATGCCATGTTTTCTATACACTCCAGTGTTATAAAATAAAGTCCTCCATAAACTCTAGTGACCCCCATACACATGGGGGGAAATGCATTGTACACTGTTGAAGTGAACGAAATTCTTATTTGAAAGTATGCAGAACTCACTAACTCTTTAGGCCATTTCTTGATTTTAACTGAAGCAAATAATCATGCTGAAATGCTAATACATCTTTTATCAGTAAGAATATGAAGCGAATTCTTTCACTCTTTCAAGGCCATTCCTAAACAAATTATCATGCTGAAATGCTAATACATCTTTTATCAGTAAGAATATGAAACCAATCCTTTCATTTTTCTTTCATTTTTATTTATATGTAATAACAGTAACCATTATGAGTCTATATTAGTAGATAGTGTACTTTGGTAATATCTACACCATTACCCTCTACTGTCCTATTTCCCCTTCACATTACTCCTTTCTTCTTCCACTTCTACTTCATTTTTTTTAATTCAGTCTTTAAAAAAAAACTGTACAGGTGATATACAGTGGGGTTACAATTAGGTAAGTAAGGTAATGAAGAGATTTCTTTTTGAATAATATTACCAACCCCCTCATTTTGTCCTGCTCCCCCTACCCCAAACCCTTCTCCATATGTTGTAAGGTTCATTTCCAACATAATGTCTACTGAGTATCACTGTTGCATTGGTTCACTATTTGCCCCACCATTTCTGTGGTTCCCCTTCCCTACAAAAATCAGATAAAGTTATATAAAAGACAAAGGATACAGGAATAAAAAATAACAACAGGGAATAAACCAAAGAGGAAAAAATAAGAAGAAAAAGGAGAAAGAAAAACTGCAAACAATACACATGCACACTCACAAAATTCTTGTTTCCATTTTTTGAGTTCATCTCAATAAGCATAATTTTATATAGTCATACCCACATAGTTATTGAGCTATTATATATATACATATATACATATATACATATATATATATATATATATATATATATATATATACTTAGAAGTAGATGTATGGTAACTAAACTTTATAGTTTTTTGAGGAAAAATGCATATATGCTGATTTTTATAAAAATACATATATGCTGATTCCTTGGCAGGCTAATGTATCTTCTCAGCATCAGTACTTTAGGGCTATTATGTCTTTTGTACACTTTCCAGAATCTTTTATTGTTGCTTGTTTTCTTCCTAAAACTATTATGATGAGATAAGCTGAAATTTTGGCAGAGTTTTCATTTGCATTGTCTTGGTGGAGAAAGATGTGATCATCCTAGTGCCTGAAAACTGAGCTTGAGCTTTTTTGATCAAAGCTGGCACTCTAACACTTGAGCCGTAGTTCAACTTCCAACATTTTTTTTTCTGGTTTAAATTTTTTAAACATTTTTTTAATTGTGAAAATACCAAACAGGGGTTACAATTACATGAGCAAGGTAATGAGTACATTTCTTATCAAGCATTGTTGCCTTGTCCTCTGTATTTCCCCTACCATCCCTTCCCTCCCATCTCCACAACTACACTCCCCCCCACCTAAATTGTAAAGTTTGTTTTTCAATACAGAATCTTGTACATCTCATTGTTGCAATGGGTCCACCTGTATCCCTATTTAAATAATTTCTTTTTCCCCTTCCCCTCCTCAAATTATACCAACATCAAATACAGTGAAAACAGGGGTTATACTGTGGGGGAGAGACATACAAAGCAACAAAGAACTCATCTTATAAATACGTTAGAAAAAATAGCAAGCAAGAAAAAACATTGGAGTCCTTATTTTGCCTAACATCAACTTATCTGTCCGTTTCTGCTTGAAGTGTAGATGAGTCTCAAGGACTTTCCTGCTTAGGCTGGCTCTGAACCATGATCTCAGCCTCTTGAGTAGCTAAGATTACAGTCAGGAGCCACTTGCGCCAGGCTCCATCTTTAATCTTATGGTCCTTTCAGTGGGCCCTTTTCACATTCCTGACAATTCCAATGCAGACAAATTTCTTCCTTTTCTTTAATAGCTGAATGAGATTTGCAGCAAAACATCCGTAATTTAATTCTTTTTAGAATCAGGAATTAAATCTAGCATTGTTGCATGATAGATAGCAGTGACTTATGGAGCTATATAGCAGCCTCTTACATTAGTTCCTCATTAATTGAAATTTATTATTAGAAATGAAGGTTTCAACATCACTAAAATATTATTTTAAATACTTAGCAAAACCCAAGTATATACAGATCCTCAATAATTCTTGCTGTTAAACTAGGTGTGAAGACAAATATATGTGTGCATATGTCTGTGAATGTATGTGTGTATGTGAGAAAGAGACAGAAATAATAGAAAATGACTATTCTTTGTTTTACTTCAAGGTACTTTTTCATTGAGTCCATTTTGTATGAGTGGAAACTGCAATTCAAATGCAAATTACCATTTTCAGTTTTATTTCTGATTTTCCAATCCATAGGTGAACTATTTGTATGGTTTTGAACAATGAGAGCGTCATTATTGCTTGCTAGGCTGAAACAAATTTCCAGGTTTCTTTCAGGTTCCAAGGTGAGTGTTTCCAAATCAGAACTAATGCTGAGAGGTCATGCACTATAATTAAAATAAATACATCTTCCCAATATAACACATTATGTTTCATCTTTTTACCACTATAACATGTCAAAACAACCTATCAAAATTATGTCAATGTCTATATAAATATATTTTTAAAGTATATAAACAGCATTGCATGTCCTTTATATTTGTTTAGACTTACCCTGCCAATGTAAAAGTTTTACTGTAATTTCTGATTGTGATGCTTAAAACCTTCATCCCATCACATGTACTTCTACAGTGACACTCTCCTTCTTACCCTCTATTCTCTTTTATTAGCTCAAAGTTAACTGGATAATGAAATCCCACCCCACAAATAGATTCAACCTTCCTGAATTAAATCAGTTATTTGTCACGAAACTTGGCTAAAACTAGTGAATATAAAAATATCACTTTTAAACTCTCCATTGATGGAGTATTTATATACTATTATAAAACTGCAGATTATTATCTATATATCATTAGGGGTCCTAATCTTTGTGACTACTTTTCCATCAGAGGAAGAAGACCATGTTTATATCACTTGAAGAATTTTAACCTGTTTCATCTTCCTAATCATGTAATATAATCATGCAATCTCTATTACTTTAATGAATTTTCCTCTATCAAATAAGACAGAACATATATTTACCTATTAAATCAATGAATGTCTCTGAAATTTGCTTCCAATGTCCACATTTGATATCTCATTGCCTTTCATAACACCACAAGATCATTATCCTTCATCTTAAGACATATGTTTTTTGGCTTCCGTTAGGAAGAAAATTCAAAGTTCATTTTAATGAGTGTCTCCCTAATTTCCTCTTAGTGTATTCTCATCCATTGACATCCTACTTCTTTGCTACACACCCTTTTCTCTATTAATTTTGAGTTGAAGACATACATTTTTTAATATAATTTACCTTATCATTTTTTAAGTTTGTCAGAACTTATTTTATCATAGTGGGTTTGCATTTTTGTGTGTATACTAAATATTCATAGTGCTTTCACTGTGATAATTCACATATGCATATATAATAATTACATTTGTATCTACATTATTGCTTTTATTCAATGGCTTTTTGTGAGTTATGTTTTGCTATCTCCAGGTAAATATTAAAATATGTTTCACTATTGTTCAGCCTCTAACATCTTTTTTTTTTCTCCTCCAAAAACTCACATAGACAGAGACAGACACATGTGGAGAGGGGAGAGAGACAGAGGTAAAGAGAGACAGAGAGACAGAAACAGAGACAGCGAGACAGAGAGACATTGACAGAGAGACAGAGAAAGAAAGAGAGAAATTCAATGTGTTTTGCAAATATTTGTCTAGATAGCTTGCACATGTGAAAAAAATGACATTTGTCTTGAATCTAGGTTACTGCACTTAACATGATATCCAGCTACACCCATTTCCCTGCAAATGGGAATAATTTGGTTATTCTTTAATTTTGAATAGGTGTCCATTTTGGGTGTGTACATTTCCTGTCTTATATATCTATTGTAGGGTAGGTACCTGGGCTGTTTCCATAGTTTGCCTCTTCAAATAGTTCAGCAATGAACATGGGAGTATTAGTAACTCTATAGTATGTTGATTTACATTACTCTGTGCATATGCCCTATAGAAATTATGGTGGGATCATGTTAGAATTCAGACTTTTGAAGAACCATGTCAATTTGCATGCTAGTAGTGTCCTTAGTTTACATTCTTATTAACATTTTGTTAGGGTCACTTTCTCTTTTATTTTACCCAGAGTTTGTTATTTGTGCTCTTAATGATAGTCATTCTAATTAGAATTATATGAAATAAGTTCTGTTGCATTTCCTTTATGATCTGTGATATTGAGTGTTTCTACATATATTTATTATTCATTTTTACTTCTTTGTGAATTATCTGTTTAATTCACTTTACCATTTATTAATTGGGTTATGGATTGTTTAGGAGTCTAATTCTGTAGTTTCCTTTAGATTCTTTTTACTGATCCTTTGTCAGAAGTTTCTTGAGTAATAAAAGTTCCAGAGTTCTAGCATCTTCCTATTTCTAATGTATAGATATAACTCTATTTGAGAGATAAAATCACAGCAGCTTTCATAGGAAAACAATGTAGTTTTGACTTATGAGATTTATTGCACCTTTATATAGCATACATTAAAATGAACACTAATCATCTACAGAATGGGATAATGAAATGCATATGTTTTTTAAAAGCCAGCGAAAATAACTTCAATATCAGTCAGATGTTGGAAATAGAAGATAATAGCATCAACCTCCCTCATGTATACATTTTGTAATAAAAAAAAAGTAGCCCTAAGAAAAAACATGGATTACTATAGCAAATAGAAACCAAATGTAAATTACAGAGATACTCAAAACTAAAAAATAATCAAGACATAAACATTAACATAAATTATGAGAAGACACACCCTTACAATAAATGTGAATGGATAAATAACTAAATCAAATAAGTATGAGCAAAATTAAAATCACCAATGATTTAAACGACAGTCTATTCTAAAGAATGGAAAATTGAAAAAAATGAAACTCATTTTTATGATAAATTGAAAAGATTCAGACCTATGGATTACAAGCAACATATGCTATGTGTACGCAGTTTCAAACAAAGAAATGATGAATGGAAGTAAAGAATGAAATAAAGTGAAAGGAAGAACAAAAAGAAAAGTTAAGCATATGCCCATAATAACTGATTCAAAATTGAAATTTTAAAATTTTATTTGGTAATATAGAACATCATCATACAGATTACTATAGAAGAAACCTGAAAATGTTTATAATAAATAACACTATGATTAGAAAGAAAATGGAAAATAGATTAAATCAAACATAAATATTAACATTTTAACCCAATCCCTGAAAAACAAATTACTTAGAAACTTATACAAAATGGTAATTTTCCCCAATAGGAACAATGCATGTCAGAAGATAATGTAATAACACCTGAAAATGCTGATGATATTATAATATTACATAAAGAATTTCTTATGGGGTTAAAATATCCATTACATTTGTGTAATAAAAGACAATCAAATGCTATGAAAGTGAGTCAACTACAGAACTGTACTACAATAATAATGGTAAAGAACACAATGCAGAATAAAGGGGAAGACAATTGATAGAAACCAAATCTATGGAACACAAAATTTGTGGATTGAAAATGTATAACAATGCCAAATTTATAAAAGGTGGTAAAAGGCACATTTATATTGAAAGCTCTTAAAATTTGCAAGATTTTATATGACAATGACATTAAATAATGACAATACAGTAAATATATTGCGATCTATGGAACACTGATTGCAAAAAAATGAGCTATGTTAAAAGCTACAAATAGTGAATAATTGAACATGATGATTGTAATATAGTTAGATACACAGAAGTAATAGAATCAGAAAATGATTCTCCTTTGTGACAAGTCAAATCCATCAAATCATTACCTTTGAACAAACTGAAACTACATGAACATGTAATTTGTCCAAGCCATAGGAATGTTATGCATATGTAAGACAATTGAAAAGCAGTAAGAGACACATGATCCAACATGGAGTATGTATATATCTACTGGTTCCTATATGCAGGTAACCAGTCACTTTGATAAATCCAAATCATAGAGGAAAGGATATGAGAAGGAATTTTAAATGAAGTGTATTTCCTTGTATTACAATTCATTTGCATAATTTAAAAATATCACAAATAAAACATTGCATACTTGTAAATATGGCATGAAAATGAGGATTACAGGCGTCCAGGACCACTTGGTGAGCAGAGATTTCCATTTGACTATTAGAAAATAGAAAAATGTAAATAATTCCAATTATTAATGCTTCAAAATCTTTTTCAAATTATTAGAATAAAGCTCCCATTTTACTTCACAATATAGATATATAGATATATCTATGTAGGTATATACAGATATAGATATAGATATGTATATATAGATATAGATCTATATCTGTGTCTATATAGATCTATGTCTATATATCTATATCTGTGAAGCCGATGCTTACTGACAGCTAATGGGTTGAAAACCAGGAGCACAGGTATGTCCCCCCATGTACACACATGATGACCTCTGAGGCCTTTGGAAAGTGGTTGTTGCATAAGGGTAGAGCCCTCATGAATAAGATTAATTCCCTTATGAAAAAAGACCCAGATCTTCCTTTCTCTTGGCTCTCCTCCATGAGAAAATATGGGCAGAAACAGCCTATCTGCGAACTAGGAATCAGGCTTTCACCAACCACCAAATCTTTCCGATGCTTGCACTTGCAGATTCCAGAAATATGAAAAACAAAAAATTATTGTTTATGTAAAAGATAGAGAAAAGGGGTACTACGAAGGGCTGTTTTTACACTTAATATGTGCAAATGTTAAAAATTAAAATTTTAAATCATATTGAGTTTGAGATAAAATTAATTTAAAAAATTTGTCTTGTGCTTAATTTTCCTCACAAAATAACCTGAATTTTATTTAGATAGTTACTTGTATTTGCCATGAATGTCTCTGCCTATGGTATATTCCAAGTTAATTATTTGGTATTGATTTAATCTCAAGGAATGAGTTAGATTTTCCACTTGAATAAACTTTTTCTTAGCTATTAAAGAATTCCTAACTATACCTTACTATATTTATAATTTTCTAAAATATATGTTTAGGCTTCTGAAATTTGCTTGCAATAAATTAGTTATCAGATTTCAGTTCACATTTGTATCTTATTTTCAATAAAATATGAATTTTGTTATATGGATAGAAGAATGTTTACATGAAGTTCATTTGAATCTGAATAAAACTTTTGTTTACCACAAAATATTTATGTTTTCAGAAATGAATGGACTAACAAGGCAAAAATAAATTGGAACTTGAAGTTTGTAAATAATTATCTCAATTTTCTATATCACATGAATATATAAACAAAATCAGAGAAATAAAAAAGTCATTCTGGCACATATATCCATTCTTAGATTTTAGAGTTTTAATTTCTTTATCAAAAAATAATTATTTTTGTATTTCATTTTACATGCCAGCATAATGTAACTTCCTGGTTTTAATAAAATGACTTATAAAGTGGCTCAGAATTGTGTGGACATCAAATGCCTTCTAAAACAGAGTACTTTTATTAGTTGAATGCAAACGGATCAAAACCACATGACAATCATTTCCTTTAAATGAAATACACATGCTAAAAACACAAAAGCAAAAAGTCCAAGGCAGAAATCTTATCAATGTAGCCTCTGAATTTGTACCTTTGATACTGCCTTTTCTCCTGTAATGAGAAAAGAATGCAGACCAACATGAAGAACTGCACTCTTCTACTTACATTGAAGAGCTACTTAATGAAGAATGTAAAGTAAATGCATATAGCTACAGGTTTTCCATCTCCTCAAAACACTTCTAAGTTAGGCTTTTTAAAAACCAGTATTTCCAGTTCTTTTTTGTTTTGTACTTTTCTACATGTTGGCAATTATCACCATATCAAAACAAATGAATGCGAAGAGCACATTTTGGAGCGAAGAGAAATAAAAATTCCTTAAAGCAGAACATACCCTCAGTATTTCAGTTTCAGATTTTATTTTTTGTGGGGAGAAAGGCATTATAGATTTTTCCCCCCTGTGGAAATATTTTTTTTACTGTTTTGCAAAATGGATATCTCCATTTGTATACTTCCTAATTCAACCTTTTGAGCTGAATCTTGAAAGAAATCTTAATGTCAAATAAAAACATGCCTATATTCTTGAGATGCATATCAATTATTTCAACTACCCCCACCCTAGCATATTATAGTTTCTGGCAGATACTAAGTCTTCACTTCAACAGGTAGTTGATAAGTTATTATTTGCTGTTTACAAGTCCCCCTGTCATTCCTTTTTAAAGGACAATATTAAAATAGCCTTTTCTTATTTGACCTGCCATGGAAGGTTTTGCATCCATAAAAATGATTTTCAGAAGAGTGAGGGAAGAGATGTTTGGAGGGACGATGGGAAAGAATGTTGAAAATGATGCCACTGCTTAAGATAATAGAGTATTCATAAACTTCAGCTCCTTTGTACAGTCCCTTGAGCAAACATTTTTAACAGTAAAAAAAATGATGCTTAATTTTGAACTAACTATAATTGACAAGGGGAACAGAGCTGGCTATACTACTTGAGATGCTCAGTGCAAGATCAACAATGCAGACCTTACATTGTCCAAGATGAATTAAAATTTAACAATGAAGAATAAAAGCATCATTCTAGGTTGTTAAGATAATAGGACACTATCCTAAAAAGGGAACTCTGTCCTATGACGAGTAACTTGTCTGTGAAGTATACACACACACATATATATATATATATATATATATATGCATGTTATATATGTGTGTATCAATACATATACACATGTCACAAGCTAGGTAGCTATGTAGCATCTATCTGTGAGAGTATTGTTTCGATTGTCTGACAAGTTTAGAATCTGAATACCCTTCCAATGATTGCAAACTGGAAAGACAGGGAAGTCATTAGATCCTCAGCCCAAGAATTTGGGAGCTTCAGAAGGAGAGAGAAGCCAGGCAGGCATACAGTCCCAGTCTAAGTCTAAAAGCTTGAAATACTCCCGATAAGTTACTGATGAAATTCTGCATTTACCTTTTTTTTGCAAAGGCTAACAAAGATAAATCTAATGTGGCATGGACCGAAACATGTCCTCTACCATAAAGTGTAGAATGTAAGAGAACCGACCTTTTTTTCTGAAGGCCCACTGTGGCTTCTTCCTTCCCCTTAGTCTGCTGGATGGTGCTCATTCTCTTTTATGGGAAATCTTTGCCCCACAGTTCCCTGACTCAGACTTCTTGGAAAAACATATATATGAAGTTGTTTTATTATACTTTGTAGGCACACTCATCCTGTCTTGGTACTTTTCATTCCTGTCAAATTTACAATAAACATTATTCATCCCAATCATGCTTGATGAAGTGCTCTCCTTGAGCACAATACTTTTTGAAAGGTTTCAAAGAATATTTGTCTTTTACTTCATTAATTTTACAATGAAGCAGTAGCAAAAGGAAGTATCTTTTTAAAATGTTTTAAATTATTTATAACATTTTATAATGATCCCATGTCCAGTTCACACTTAAATATAAAATGTTAAGGTAAAGTGTGTTTAAAGCCATATAGTTGATTAAAGGATCCGTGGGCCTTAAGTTTTCCTGTAAAATAGTGTTTTAGTCTGGCTCAAGTCCTCATTATTATCTTTGAATGTCATCATGTATAGTTTTTCTTTGTATCTTATTGTGCTTATGAAACACACTAATTGGTTATTTCCCAAGTGATTTTTTTTTAGTATTTGACATTGCTGAACCTGTAAATGTGGCCTGAAAATGATCACTTTAAAAATACAAAGTTATTTGTGATATTATGAACTTCAAAATCATTGGTATTTAATTTCAGTATATTTTTTCTGACTTGTTAGCCTACACACATAGTATGGTAAATAACACAATATTATTTGATACATTTTCTGACTTTATGCTATCTGGAAAGAATGAATTGAAATGATATTTTACACTCCAGTATTGTCTCTATAAATTAGTAAAACATCTGTGAAAAAATACGTAAGCTAGATTTTTTATTTCTTTCTTTTGTTATATGTGGTATTTGAGACATATCTATATCAAATATTTACAAGTTGTGCCTCTGTAAATCAAATTTAGTTGAATCTCATATTTTATCTACTATATAATCATGTGTTTATTTAAGAAAATATTTATTGACATTGTTAATGTTTCTGGAATGTGAGCTTATAGTAGGTTTCTTCTGTTTCATAGACTAACCATGTAAAAGCACAATTAATAATCATTTTGCAATTTTAAAATAATCTTTTAATAGTTTCAATTGAAAGAAAAAGGTTTACAATTTAACTTAATTTTGGCTGAAAACAATACAATATAAATTATGGTACTGCAGGATAGAAGATCCTGGGTTGAAATTAAAGCATGAGCTACAAATATATGTTTGCTTTTGAAGTCTAGAGAATCGTTCCTTTTCTATTTCCTAAGTTTCTCCTACATTTCTTCATGAATTATGGATTGCTTCTCTCTTAAACAGCAAACTTACTTTCCTTGGTTTTCTTTGGTACTGACCTACACCCCTGATTACAGCATAAACACTACTTGTGAAATTATATATATATATATATATATATATATATATATATATATAACTGTAAAGAGGGGTTACATTTACATGAGTAAGGTAATGAGTCCATTTCCTATCAAACATTATCACCTCTCCTTCCCTTTCCCCTACTATTTCTTCCCTCCCCACCTCCCCAATTCCTCCCTCCCCCCACAAGTTGTAAAATCCGTTTTCAATATAGTGTTTTGTACATCTCATTGTTACAATGGGTCAACCTGTATCCTTACTTCAGCATTTTGTTATTTCCCTTCCCCTTCCCAAATTAGAAAAATGTATATACAAGATGCAGGGCACCAGAATCAAATACAGTGAAAACTGTCATTTCTTGTTTTTATGCACCCACTAGCATGTGGTTGATTTTTTCACATAATCCAGGACATTTTTCCCATGCCTAGGCCTTTAATGACATTATAATTATGTTTATATATAAGGCATATTGTCACAGAATTTTCCACATATTTCTGGAATTCAGACGGGGACATTAATGGTTTGAAGATGGACTCTGGAACTAAGAAGGATCACTGTAGATTGTTAGTGATTGATTCTTCATAGGTGTAAATCCGGTTTACCCAATGAACAGCAAACAAGCAGCATCCCTCACTGTCTGAAACCTGTATCTCAGGGGACAGCTCCTAATATTGGCAGTTTTGGTTTCCCAAGTAGTTGCAATGTGCAAGATGACTTCACTGTCTTTGAGAACAAATATAGTCAAGTAACTATTGGAGACTATATTGTTATTTCATCATGATGTTTTCTGTTGAGATATAATCTGTATACCACAGAATATATTCAATTAAATAAATATTAAAATATTTTTTAAGGATTGTACAACAATTTTCACTGTTTATTTCCAGAATATTTCAATCATACCATAAAAAGCCTTGTATTAATTAACATTCACTACCCATGCCATCTTTCAAATCTAGCTTTGGAACCTAATAATGCATGGTTGTATAATTTTACCCATTTCAGACATTATTAATTAATAAAATTGTGTAATGTATGATAAAAATATGTCAGCCAGGAAGCAAATCTAGTATTTTATAAGCCAAAGAAAACCTGAATTATAGACATGTTTCAGCCCACAGAGCCTGGATGAACAGGAGACCAAAAAAAAAAAAAGTTCAGGCAAAAGGGGATTAGAGTCCTGATAATAAAAGGTTAAAAACATCAAGTCCTAAGAAAAACCTATGGGGATAAAAAAAGAGAACTCATCTGAAAATGAGCTTGTACATATTTTGTGTGGTTTTACAAGCACATATACACACTTTCAATTTCTTAAAAATATGCAAACTGTACATGCTGTTATAAAATATTTAAGAAAATTAAGTGGAAATAATGGTGAGTCAGCAAGATTGAATGAGTTTAGTACTGAAGATAGTAAACAGCAGTATTGATGACCTTTGTTCTTTTATATTCATATAAGACAGTTTACTGAGCTCTTGTTACTCCCGTAACTGATATTGCCCATTTGACCATTTAATGGGCTGCTTCTCCAACTACATTATCAACAAATTTTGTTGGGTTAAAGTTCCTACTAAAGAGGTGAGACACATATTGGCATGGCAAATATATTCTGTAGTCTGAAATCCATCCCTGCACTTATTTCAACTGCTTCATAATATAAAAATCATCTATCATCTGCCAACAAAAATATCAAACCAATTAACATTTCCTGCATAAACTCTGAGGATGAGACATTGAACAATTGCTCTAAAACAGATAATTTTTGCTCAGTTATAGTCAAAAATTGAATAACCCTCTGGGATAGATTAAAAAAAACAATGTTGTTATTACAACCCTCCTAGCAACTTAATTAGTAGCTTGACAATGATATATGTGAAGCATACATGAACTTTATGAGCAAAGGATTAAACAAGAGGAAGAAAGGAATATCATCTTTCATTTTGTTTGTTTTTGTCGGTTGTGGGGCTTGAACTCTGGGCTTGGGCGCTGTCCCTGCGCTCTTCAGCTCAAGGAGAGAGCTCTACCACATGAGGCACAGCGCCACTTCCAGTTTTCTACTGGTTTATTGGAGATAAGAGTCTCCCAGCCTTTCCTGCCCAGGCTGGCTTTCAACCGTGATCCTCAGATCTCAGTCTTCTGAGTAGCTAAGATTACAGGCATAAGCCACTGGTGCCAGGCTTCATCTTTCACTTTTGAAGTATGAAGAACGTAATTTTTGACAGAGCAGTCTTAAATTGGTATTGAAGTAAGGTTGGACCTAATTATGGAGAGAAGAAATGAGACATTGAAGGTGATAATCTGACATAAAGATGATTATTAGTCATGGGTTTTTCAGAAAATGATTTTTGCCAAAAATTATTCTTTTGTAATGTTTCAATAAAGTCAAACTTGAAAATACTCTTTAAAAAATCGGCACAGCAAAAATATTTTATAATGTCCTTAATTCACAATATTTTAAAAATCAGAGTCAATTACTTATTTGGTAATAAATTGTTGGCACAATGCCAAATCATTAAAACAGAAACTTCACTGTATTGACAATTTGAACCTATTTTTTTCTGTATCTCCTCCTCACATAGATTATTTCCCTCCCAAAACCAAACATTTGTCATCATACTCTGGAGATTTTCTTTCTAGAAATCATCATTCTTCCTGTATTCTCAGCCAGCATGAATTGCTACTCATGAAATTTTTGTATTTGCTGTAAACCAGTATTTGGAACAAAAATGGTTTCTACTCCAATTTAAACATAATGGAACCTAAACTCATTTAGTTCTGTCAAAATCTCATTATCAGGCTTGTCAGAGAAAATGCTAGAGATAAGCACAAAACATATTTGTAAATTTTAATTGCTATTTATTTCAAAAGTTTCAACTGTGTATAGAAACAAAGGAAAGCAATTAAAATATCAGCAGAAGTTGGCAGAGCAGAAGAAATAGCAATTGTCAGCCACAAATGATCAACCAGAGCCTGTTAATAGGAAAACGTGTGCCCGGTGCCATAATTATGTGAGAGAAGAGGATAAATAACAATGTTCCTCATGAATTGAGACAGTAGGGGAATTTCAGCCACATTTTAAATATAAATATGCACGTGTAAATTCCTGCATAGGTATGTCTATGTGCATATGTGTGCATGCATGTGTATACATACGGCAGGTATCTATTTTATTTTATTTATCTTTTTTGTTAGTCTTGGGGCTTGAACTCTGGACCTGGGTAATGTCCCTGAACTCTGCAGCTCAAGACAAGCATTCTACCACTTGATCCACAGTGTCACTTCTGATTTTCGGTTGTTTTATTGGAGATAAGAGTCCCATGGAATTTTCCTGACTGGGCTGGCTTTGAACTGTGATCCTCAGATCTCAGCCTCCAGAGTAGCTAGGATTACAGGTATGAGCCACCAGCGCCAGGCCAAATATCTATTTTAATGGCAGCTTTTCTTAATAATTTCAGCAACCTACAAAAGGAACAATGTTCACTATTCTCTTGCCAATCTCTAAAAATAGTCTAGGATTGAACAAATGGTAGTCTCTGAAATTCCCTTGCCAACATGAAGACATTTGATTTTGACTCACATCTAATGGATGTTTACTTGTGGATCTCTACTATGTGAAAGGAGATTCCTGAGTAAGTTATTTCAGGGAGATGAAGATGTGGTCACAATTCCATCCCTTACAGAGCCTTTTTTTCATAAACAGCCTACTTCTGTGCTGACAATTCTCAATGTTGAAATGAAAGTTATTTCCAGTAAATGATATGATTATATCAATGCTTGGTAGGAAAGATTCCTGGCTAGTAAGCTAGTGGACTTCCTTTAGGAGTTGCAATATTGCAACTACTGCCCTCATGCCATCATAGTTCAGAATAAGGGCAAATTTTACTTGTGCCAGGAATTGTGGATCTATAGGTACTGTTTATTTGTAAAACTGGGGAAGTAGCAATTTAAGGCATCAAATATAGTATAAAATGACACAAGCAAACATAACAACAATCTGTTATAAACTGAAAATGTAAGTCCTGTTAAAAATGGCATCTCATGACATATTCATACATGAATACAATGCTCTTCAATCTTAAGCATCCTACCTCTCTTCTCCTTCACACTCACCTCTTATCTTACCACATGGATAGGTAGATAGATAACAGACAGATAGATAGACTTTCTGTGATAGCTATCTACATTCAGTCTTCTAAATAAGGATATCTACTTTCTCCAATATCATTTTATAAAAGATATTCTTTCTTTCTGTGTTTCTTTCTGAAACTTTTGTGAAAAAGTAGATGACCATAGCTACATAAAATTGAATTCTGGATTCATAATTTTATTACTACTGAGTGTACTTATGTTATTAATTCATTTTTGTGCCTGTAACATGCTATTTTGTTGTGAATATGCCTCTGATTTTTTGTTTCTTCCTTACTCATGTAACTGTAACCCCTCAGTACAGTGTCTTTACAATTAAAAAAATAAAAAAACCACAGTCTTTTTAAAATAATATTTGTTTATTTGCTTATAATAGAATTTGTAGTGATATTTGAGGAAACAAAACTAATGTGAAAACATATGCTTATATATAAAGGAAAATATTTGTAAATCATCTATTATTTAAGAATTTTCTAAAATTTTATTGTATGGTGAATGATAGAGGAATTACAGTTACATGAGGTAATGAGTACATTTCCTTTTTTTTATTGTGAAAATACTGTACAGAAGGGTTACAATTACATGGGCAAGGTAATAAGTACATTTCTTATCAAGCATTGTTGCCTCCTCCTTTGTTTCTGCTTCCCATCTCTTCCCATCCTCCCCAACCCCCCTCCCCCACCCTGGCCAAAGTTGTAAAGTTCGTTTTTCGACATAACTATACATCTCATTGTTGCAATGGGTCTACCTTCCCCTCCACAAAGAATACCTACATCAAATACAGTGAAAACAGGTGTTATACCAGGCGGGGGGGGGGGGGGGGGGGGGGACATACAAAGCAACAAAGAAATAGCTTATACATATGTTAGAAACAATAGCAAGAAAGAAAAACCATTTGAGTCTTGATCTTGGGGTTCATTTCGCCTAACATCAACTTATCTGACCGTTTCTGCTTGTCTCAGACATACACTAGTTATTGCAAATAAGGGAAACCATGAGACCTATGTTTCTTTGGTCTTGTCTTACTTCACTTGAACAGTATCACCTACCCCTCCTTCATTTTTTCGTGCTTCTCCCCCCCACTATACTTTCCTCACCCCAAGCTATAAAGTGTCTAGTGATTACCTATGGCTCTGTCAGAAATAATGACACTGCTCCATTCATAAGTAAATGGAAAGATTTGGGGGAAAATATATTAAGCAAAACAAACCAGACCCAAAGAAACATTGGCTGTATGGTTTTCCTCTCAAATTAGCTACTATAATATTCCCAGCATATTTTCGTTGTTGTTGTTGTTCAGCATTGGTTTTCCTGGTTTTATTCATTTAATTATTTTTGTAGTTATGTGTTTCCATACAAAGTTTAGGTTTTTTTTTTCTATTTATATAAAAATGTTATTGGAATTTTGATATATAGAAAAGCTATTGATTGTTGTAATTATCTTAATATCAAATTTTGATATTAAGAGAAATCTTTCCCACATGTCCATAGCACCCTACCCAATTTCCTCAAAACCAAACAAGAGCATTTCAAACAATACAGGAAATCCTATCCAAGCTGGGATCTCAGTTTGGGCCCCTTTACCAATAACAAGAGAACTGTTTCCTACATGATCTAACAGGAAAGTAAAACACACAAGCACCCAGTCTACCAGAGTCCAATACTTAAGACTGTTTACACATTCAAAGTTAAAATAACTCCAACTTTTATAGCTATACATATTGATTTAAAGTAATTTAGTATAAAAATTGAAGATTTTTATATAAACTCTCAAATGTTTTTCAGGTGAGATGTAAACAATGTCTAATGAAAAAGTTTCAATATTTCAAACAACAAATTCACAGCATACACTGAATTTTCAGCCATAAAACTCACTATTTTCCTACATTCACTAACACAGTGGAAGTCCAGGCCCAACGAATGGTTGCTTTTAGAAGGGTTACTTCCATACAGGTTGGAAACACACACTCAGAACTAGAAAGGGGCTAGACTCTCCCTAGCCCTCCTTCAGCCTTTTGAACACTCCTAAAATTCACCAGACAGAAAAAGGGACCCTCACTTGAACTCAATAGACACCTGCTGTTTACACTCAGGGAACAAATCATTTTCAAAATTCAGTTCCTCCATGATAGTTGTTCTGTGCCTGTGTATGCTTGTCTTCTTTGTGAACTTTTGGCATTATTCTCCCATCTGTGTTGTGATGTTAAGAAATTCAATCCCAACTGTATAAAAAGTACAGCCCAGGGTCTTAATTTAAGCTACAGTAAATGCCTTTGCTGAGTCAGGGGATCATAGGAGGCCCACACAATTTAACTGAAACTCAGAGGCCAAGTTTTATTTTCTTTTTAGGCCTCAAACTTTCAGAAAGAGTTCAAGGCAAGGGTGTGATCTAGGCTGCTCTAAAACAAATCTAACATTCCTTTAAAGACCTTTCTGGTTCTTCCCACTGTTGACATTATTGTGGTCAACCTTGTAGGTGTTAAGCTGAGCTCCTTTTGCCTGTCTTGGGATTTTTGGATTTTGGTTTTGTATCCAATATTCTGCTGAAACTTCATGATATCAAGGAGTCTTCTTTTGCAGTCAGTTGGATCTTTTAAGCATATGAGCATGTCTTCTAAATGCAAATATTTAATTGCTTCTTTTTCTATTTATATCTGGTTTATTTATATTTCCTGCATTATTATCGTGACTTGAAATTCAAATACTATAATGAGAGAACATGGAGAAGGGACAACCTCACCTTCTTCCTGATTTTAGGAAAAATGTTTTAGAAGGTTGTGATATGAGCCATTCAGAGGAGGGCACACAGAGGAAACCAACTTCCAACTTGGATAATCAGGTAATTCAAATAGTGCTGGTGATCAAACTCAGGGTCTTGTGTATATCAGGCCACTGCTTTACTACTCTCCTTCATTCCCAGTGTAAGGCTCATTCACTCATTAGTGAAGCATGATTGAGCAAATTAACCTGGGTCAAGAATTTGAAGATACTTTTAATATAGAGAGGAAGGAAACATTCAATTGGGGATCTCCAATATTCGTCCAATCACAGAAATTATAGCCTCTGTTTAACTGCTGTCCTCAAATCAGAATATACTCCAACTGCTTTGGAATTCCTATGATCTCACCTACGGAGCAGCCTGGCACAACTGGAGATTGGTCATCAACGGTGGGGCTGACTTACATTTTGAAGGAAATATTTATCCATTGCTGCAGAATATAACTGAAAACCAATTGGTACCACCTGCTGTTTTCCAGCAAAAAGGAGGAAAAGGCAGGAAGAAACTGAGATTATTTGCAAACCTTCACAAATCCTTGTGAAATCCTAAAATGTCATCTTGTATTCAGTGTGTTGATAAAAATAAAGGGATCTTTCAGTTTATATCCAAAAACAAAGAAACACTTGTGGCCTTGGGGGAAAAGGAAAGGCAACATGACCTATCAGAAAATGGCAGGAGCCTTGAGGAATTATGCATAGATCGGAGAAATTATTAAAATCCGGAGAAAACTCACATACCAGTTCAGAGATAACATCCTCAGACACTTTCACTACCTCCTTTTTTGGGGAAAGAGATGTTCTACTCATAGGTTGTCCAACCAAGTCAAAAATATCTCAGTTTAAATAACTGGCATGTTAGTTGCAACTATGCCTCTGCCAATTACCAGACTAAACTACCCAGTATGCTAACTATACTCTGCTATTTCCTGGTCTCCCAACATCAGAAAACACTACAGACTTCAGGATTGTTTTCCTTAAAACAAGCGCATCTCACCTTCCATATTCGTTAAGTTCCACATCAAGAATACAGGTTGACCCATTGTAGCAATGAGTGTACAAGAAACTGTGAAAACAAACTTGACAACATCGGGGTGGGAGAGGGAGCAGTTAGGAGGTGGGGAAGGAAGGGCTGGTAGGGGAAAAACAAAGGAGGGGGTAACAATGCTACATAGGAAAGGTACTCCTTACCTTACTCGTGTAACTATAACCCCTCTGTACAGTATCTTTACAATACAATAAATTTAAACAACCATGGAACAAAATATTAAAAACTAAATTGTAACTCTTTTAAAAAAGTATTAGATATTACATCCTCAGAGTTACGTGGGCTCTAAGTTTGTCAAAGAATATTATTATTGGGGCTGGGAAGGTGGCTCAATGGTAGAGCGCATGCTCTGCATGCCAGAGGCCCTGAGTTCGATTCCTCAGCACCACATAAGCAAAAAGAATATTATTATTATTGATGGCTAAAGATGAAAAGATCCAAAGGAAATTATTAAATGTGAACACATGATTATATCAGAATATACTCTTTTTTTTTTTTTTGTCAGTGGTGGGGGGCTTGAACTCTAGGCTTGGGCGCTATCCCTCAGCTCTTCAGCCAAGGAGAGCACTCTAGCTACAGAGCCACTTCTGGTTTTCTAGTGGTTTATAGGAGGTAAGAGTCTCATGGACTTTCCTGTCCAGGTTGGATTTGAACTGTGATCCTCAGATCTCAGCATTCTGAGTAGCTTGGATTATAGGTGTGATCCAGGGGCACTGGCTTGAATATACTTTTCTTATATAACCATCACCATTATTCTGGAAAAGACAAATAATTTTACTTTTTCTATGTTTATCTTATTCTGTAACTTCCCATTTGCGTTTTCTTCATTTAATTGTGATTAATTTAAACTTTCATATGTATTTCATTTACAGGCTTATTTTCCTTTCCTGCATATTTTTTAACATTTTTTTCTTTTTATTTTTTTTCACTCTACTTAGGTATTTAACATTTTTCTCCACTAGAAAAACTTACAGATGTCAATACATTGTTTAATTCATATTACTTGCAAAACCTACAACTCTGTTCCTTATTATCTCATTTTGCTTTGAGGCAATAGACTTTCATTGTATATGTCTTCTTCATATATGGGTGCTTGAAAAACACTGGACTTCTGAGTAAATTGCTAATTATCATTAAGTTAATCCTACATAAATGTATTTATGTTAGCCATACTCTTATTATTAAGTGAACATGCAGTTAATAGTTCTTGATAAGTAACTAGAAGCCATTTGATCATGTTTCAAGATAAGAAAAGCCATATGAAAATAGAAAGGTACTGTGGGTATTCCCTTTGAAATCCGAAAGGCCTGACAACCTACAGATGTGGATTAGAGTAATATCATGTGACTAATCAAGTCTGTCTTAGTTGAGTGATTTTCTTTCTTTCTTTTTTTTTTTCGTTCTTTTTTTTTTTAGTTGAGCGATTTTCAATCCTCCTCAGTATATAATGGGAAAGATAACAAAACTAACTAAATTCAAGACACAGAGAATAAAGTATATGGCCATAATAAACCTACTTCTTAAGATGCTTCTATAGAAGATAGAAATGAACTCTAAGTCAATACAAACAATCTTAAACAAGTCTCTCGGCAGAGAGATTTTCAATTTCTCCTTTCCATATAATGGAAAGATAACAAAACCCAAGGCACACAGAGTATAGTATATGGCTGTAATAAAACTACTTTCTATAGAAGAGAGAAATGAACTCTATGTCATTAAAAAAATCTTAAACAATTACAACATGTTAGAAAAAGGTTGAATAGAAAATCTAACCTTGGCAAATGTAAATTTCATGATCATAAATCAAGCACTAAGCTGGTTGTAAAATGTTTGGTTTTACAAATGAAGAGATGACATCAAGATTGAAAAGCTTTAGAAATCTTAAAATAGATTTACCTAAACACAATTAAACTGATGGTATTTCTTTTTCTAATTTGTCAGTGATCAGATATATGCATGCTAGCTAAATAAATATTTCACCTCTGGAATCTTTAGAGTGCTGATATTTATTTATGTTAAGTTTTTCCTTCTTAAAGGCATAAGTTTGTCTTGCTATCCACACATTTTATTCCTTGAAGCTTAATTTTGAAGAAAACTAAAAATTATAGTTTTTGTAAAATAAAGTAAAATGTACTGAAACAGCAAATGAAAACCATTCTAGTACAACCCCACCCCTTAGAGAGGTGAATGAATATTATAGCTATGCAACAGTAATCACCCTGACCAAAAGCACAGATGTTATGATGCATCATTTATATTCCGAAATCATTTTTACATGTCTTTCTCCTCCCACAATAAGGTTATCACACAGACTAGGTCTCCAAACAGGACTATTTATATGTTAGCCTTTAATCAGTAATAGTGGCTAGTTTACAATGTAGTACCATGGTGACCGAGAGATGTTTGACAGATCCAAGCATGCTACAACCACCAAAATATGCCTTTGTTTACATTTAGTACTGCTCATTGGAGATTAGTTTCTACACACTGGATTTTCATTCTTGATTTTTCAACTATCTTTATGGCTTTCAATTGGATTCATTTTCTCTCCAATCTGGAAGATGGGAATTGAAAGAATAATGTTCTTTACAAAAATGTAAAATATAGACAGACTAAAGCTTCTGAAAGACCTAAAAAACAGCCAATGGGTATTTGTTTTAGTAATGTTTTAGCCTGTTATCATAGCTAGGCTGGATTTATAAAGGAGAGTATCTGAGTCCAGGATGTCTAGGCTATAAAGATAACCACACCAGAAAGGTCTGGGGGCACAGCTAAGGGGGTGAAATACTTTCCTGGCCAGGACAATGCTCTGAGTTTTTCAAAACAGCAAGAAAATCTTTCAGAGCTAATTAACACAAGGGTGGGTGGAAGTACTAGGATTTGAGAAAGTCCATTTTATTTTATTTTTTCAGTTATGGCGGGGCTATCATATAACTACTTCTAAAAATAAATTAAACTCTTGGGAAGGATAATTGGTTTTGATAACAGAAAGTTCACACAATTCTTTTCACCCTCTCAATAAAATTACTAAAGTCTTCTGATTCTCAAGGATAAATTAAGGTAGAATATTTACATGATGGGAAGTTTGAGGATGTTAAATAGTTATAGGAAAAAAAAAACCTGGTCTTTTTTTTGGCATAATGAATCCTTTCTGTAAATATCTTCTTATCTTAGTCATGTTTTATTGACTATTACTGAAACTTGGATTTTTTTTTCCATCTCCACTCAACACCCTGTCCTGATCACTAAACAGTTTGGAACAAATTGTTTCAGAAGCCTACTAAAATTGTTTCTGTCTTCCAAACACTGTACTTTGTAGGTAAACATTTCAAATGTTTCTTTAAAAAATTAAAATCTGATTTTCTTTAACTTGTCTGTTTAAAAACAATGTACTCTATTGCTAAAGACCCAGGTAATTCATGTCAGACACTAAGTTAACCTTATCTACCTTTGTTGTTTATTATTTGCTGTTATTAAATGCACAGACTTTATGTCTACCTAGGTGATTTGCTTTTATTCCAATATAATTTTATTTCATTATTTCTTTTTCTAACCCTTTACACAAAATTTACAGGCTTTCTCTTTTTTTTTTTTTTTTTTTTTTTTTAATTTTATTTTATTTTATTTGAGAACATACTGTACAGAGGGGTTACAATTACATGGGCAGGATAATGCATACATTTCTTACCAAGCATTGCATCCTCCTCCTTTGTTTACCCTTCACCTCCCTTCCCAGCCTCCCCCCTCCCTCCCACCCAATCATACCCCCCCTCCCCCCCCCCCCCACCGACATTGTAAAGCTGGTTTTGACATGACATTTTGTACTTCTCATTGTTGCAACAGGTCCACCTGAATCCTTAAACGACTTGTTTGTCCCCGTCTCCTCCACATGTTATACTGACATCAAATATAGTGAAAGCAGGGGTTACACTGTGGGGGAGGGACATACAAAGCAACAAAGAAATAATCTTATAAATGCGTTAGAAACCCATGCATGAAAGAAACAAAAACATTAAAATACATATTTGAGGTTTTGTTTTCCTAACATCACATTATCTGACTTTTTCCGCTTGACTCATACCTATACTAGATATTGCAAATAAGGGAAACCATGGGACCTATGTTTCTTTGGGCCTGGCTTACTTCACTTAATATAATTTTTTCCAAGCCTTTCCATTTCCTAACAAATGGGGAAATGTCATTCTTTCTGATGGAGGCATAGAATTCCATTGTGTATAAATACCACATCTTCTTGATCCATTCATCTACTGAGGGGCATCTGGGTTGGTTCCATGTCTTAGCTATGGTAAATAATGCTGCAATAAACATAGTTGTGCTGGTAGCTTTAGTGTGGCCTTGTTTGTGATCATTTGGGTAAATGCCCAAAAGTGGGATTGCTGGGTCGTTGGGGAGCTCTATGTGGAGTCTTTTGAGGAACCTCCATACTGCTTTCCAAAGTGGTTGAACAAGTTTACATTCCCACCAACAATGAAGTAAGGTTCCTTTCTGTCCACATCCCCTCCAGCATCTGTTGTTGTTAGAGTTCTTGATTTTTGCTGTTCTAACTGGAGTGAGGTGATATCTCAATGTTGTTTTGATTTGCATTTCTTTTATGGCTAGGGATGTTGAAAATAGAAGAGGCAATCCAAAAATTCATATGGAACAATAAAAGACCCCGAATAGCAAAAACGCTCCTCAACGGAAAGAATACTGCTGGAGGAATATCAATACCAAATTTCAAACTCTACTATAAAGCCATAGTAATCAAAACAGCTTGGTATTGGCATAAGAACAGACCTCAGGACCAATGGAATAGAATTGAAAACCCAGAAATGAACCTACAGACCTATAGCCATCTAATCTTCGATAAGGGAGCTAAAACAATAGAATGGAAGACAGACAGCCTCTTCAGTAAATGGTGCTGGCAAAACTGGTTAACTACATGTAGAAAACTAAAGCTAGATCCTTATATATCACCCTGCACCAGAATCAACTCCAAATGGATCAAAGACCTTGAACTCAAAGCAGACACTCTGAAAACATTACAGGATGGAATAGGAGAAACCCTGGGTCTCCTTGGCTCAGGCCGAAATTTTCTGAATAGAGACCCGGAAACACAACAAATCAAAGAAAGGCTGGACAAATGGGATTGTATAAGGTTGCAGAGCTTCTGCAGGGCAAATGACATAGCTAGCAAGATCAATAGAAAGCCCACGGACTGGGAGAAGATCTTTACTAGCCATACAACGGACAAGGGTCTCATATCTAAAATATACTTGGAACTCAAAAAATTAAACCACCCAACAACAAATCCTCAAAGAAACAACTGCCCAATAAGTAAGTGGGCGAAAGACTTAAAGAGAAGCTTCTCTGAAGAAGAAAGAAGGATGGCCAATAGACACATACAGGCTTTCTCTTATCCACGCCTGCATATCTGTTTATCCTCCACATTTGACTATCACTGAACCAACTAATTTTTCCCAAAATCCAGTTCTTATCATCAAATAATATATTAAACTTAGTAAGAGTTCCTATTATCTTCCCCATGTATCCTTTGCAAGATTTATTCTCCTTGTTTTGATTTGTTTAGTTCACATAATTTTTCTTAGCCATGTAGTTTGGTTTGGCAATTGGATGATAAGGAAATGCTTATTTCTTACATACTTAGACTTGGGCTGGGACATATATGTCTCTTATGAAATTATGATGATCTATTAACTACACTACAAGTTTTAAGAAGTAAGTAACATGCGGAGAAGATAGGAGAATGACCCCTGGCTTGGAGTCAGCCTCTGAAAATTTCAGGAAAATACGAACTCTGCAATCCAGCTACCCAGCAGAGATAAAGAAGCACATGCTATTGAATATATTGCTATTTGTTTCTGTGTGTGTGTGTGTGTGTAAAAGAAGTCTATCTATGTATGTATCTACTGAGAATCTATCACATACATATTTTTCTATCTATTAATGTACTTAATGCTTTTATTAAAGGCAGTCAATCATGAATGTTCAACTATAGAATAATATCAGAAATGTATTTAACTCGATATTAGGAATATATTTCTATAGCATTTATATTTCTAACATATATTCAATATAATGTATATTATAAATATTAGAAATAAATATTAGAAATATTAGAAATAAGTTGATACAAAATATTTTATTTGGCAGAGAAAACATATGTCCCACCAAGACATATTTTTAAAAACAAGTTTGCATGACCCTGTTTCTGTATCCCAACTTGTAACCTAGAATTAAAGTTAGAATTGAAAAGGAAAAGAATGTTGGCAGTATACTTACTAGTCTCGACTGATTGCTGTTTGGATAACTT
Organism: Dipodomys spectabilis; assembly: GCF_019054845.1. Classification (NCBI taxonomy): domain Eukaryota; kingdom Metazoa; phylum Chordata; class Mammalia; order Rodentia; family Heteromyidae; genus Dipodomys; species Dipodomys spectabilis. The sequence goes on from NW_024870752.1 coordinate 4,439,268, forward strand.
TAAGTGAAACTTAATACTTTGTTATTTCATCTTTAGAGATTTATATGTGAAACATTATAATGATTTGTCATTTGTTGACTTGATTTGTGTTCATTTACATATTGTTTAGCATAAGGTAAGGGTTAATTATCTGAACCTTCATAAACATTGCGTGGTGAATTCACTAAGACTTCATGCACCCATTTATCAATGAACAAACAACTATTTATGATAAACTGACCCTTAACAGATACAGAAAAATAAACATATCTGATCCTTGGCCATTAATGTATTTCACAAAAGGTTAAAATCCTGTCATATAAAGCAAAATCAAATTCCATTATCAAAGATCCATATAAGTATGACTACCTGCAGATATTTTGGGAGTTTACCTTACACTCCATAAACCACTTTTTTATAAATACATTCTCCTTGTAAAATGATGAAAGGAATATTGTCTACATAGAAATTAAATATTTATATTTCAGGAAGAGATAAATAGATTACAAGGCCAAAAAAGTGAAGTAAATTGCAAGTGAAAGAATATTTTCCATTCTCTAATCATAACTGTTTTCTTTTTTTGGAAATTTCTTGTGTTATAAGTTTGTTATTGGTATATTAAAGTTTTTGTTTCAAGTAAAGTTATTTTTGACATTGAGGAACTGGCTTGCATTTCGGTTCTCAAATGACTAATCTGAATTTCTTCAATATTGTTTTGTAAAAACAGAAAAATGAAATAATATTACACAACAGTGTAGTGCCTTTAGAAGGATAGAAAAATACACTTGGAATTTAGATTTCTAAAAACTTGATCAGGTATTATCTAGGTCCAATTAAAATGATGCCTTTTTTTCCTCAGGTTTGGACTGAAATCATTTACTGTTTTTAAGCCTTTTTTTTTTTTTCTCTGTCGGTCGTGGGGCTTGAACTCTGGACCTGAGTACTGTCCCTGCGCTCTTCAGCCCAAGGCTTGTGCTCTACCACTTGAGCTACAGCACCAATTCCTCGTGTATTCTTTTGTTTTGATATTTCCATTGAATTTTCTGTTCAAAAAATCTGTATTTGAAACAGATATATATTTTAATGATCAGGTTATTATTTTTTTAGTATGACTTCTCCAGAATGATTTTTATTGTGATTTGAGAAGATAGTATAACAATTTCCTTAATGTCTTTGGCCTCATTCTTCAAAAAATTTTTTATTATAAAAATGGTGTACAGAGGGGTTACAGTTACATGAGTAAGGTAATGAGTTCATTTCCTATTGAGCATTATTACCTGCTCCTTTGTTTTTCCCCTACATCCCATTCCTCCCACCTCCCCGCCTCAAGTTGTAAAGTTAATTTTCTACATAGTGTCTTGTACAAAATCTCATTGTTACCATGGGTCAACCTGAATCCTTGTTTCAGCATTTTGTTTTTTCCCTTCTCCTCTCCAAATTAGAAAAATGTATATACAAGATGCATGGTACCGATGTCAAATACAGTGAAAACAAGAGTTATATCATGGGGGAAGAACATACAAGAGGAACAAAAAAAATCACATAATGTATTTTAGATACATTAAATACAATAGTATGAAAGAGAAAATAAGTTGTGTCCCTATCTTGGGGTTCATTTCACTTAACATCATATTATATGGTTATATGCACATAGATTTTTGACCTTTTCTGCTTGAAGCCTTTAAGTACAAGTTAACCTAAACTCAAAAGAATAGCTTGCTCTACATAGAAAATAATTTTATAATTCTGCTTGAGGAAAAAATGTATATATAGTTTGAAGAAAATCAAGGCATATGTGAATATAGTTATTTTAATATTTTAAAATACATATATTTAGGATATATTCAAATTACTGCATCATGTTTTTTTGTTTGTTTTTTTGAGTCCCGTCATGGGGCCTGAGCTCTGGGCCTGGGCGCTGTCCCTCAGCTCTTCAGCTCAAAGCTAGCACTCTACCACTTGAGCCACAGCGCCACTTCCGGCTTTTTTTTTTCTGCTTATGTGGTGCTGAGGAATCAATCCTAGCGCCTCAGGCATGCAAGGCAAGCGCTCTACCACTGAGCCACCTTCCCAGCCCCCATGTTTTCTATTAGAGTTCCTAATTGTAATTGTAATTGGGGTTGGCTTAAAATACAAAATATTTAGAAAGTGTTGGACAATATCATCTGATGAGAGTTTCATGGGCTTGTGGAAAACCCCATGTGATCACTGTTCAAAGTAAATGTTTCTTTTGCATTAGAAAGCCTCCGTTCCTTTCTGGGTCTTAATAGGAAGACATATGACTTTCAATGGAAAACTGTGTCCAAAAAGGGGGAAGCAGAGTGTCATAATGTACATGAGTAGAAGTAGAATTACTATCAATTCTTCCATCACTCATAACAACTGGAATCCACCAGTTGTTGATATCTATCACTTATATATATCCCTAGGTCATTGCATCAAATAGGGCATGCATCTCTTATAAATCATCACTAAAGTGACAACTCATTAAAAATATGCTGTTATAATCACGTAGAAAAAATTTTGTTCATGCAATGCTCAATAACAAAGGAAATGACCAAACTAATGTTATTCATACAATATTTTACTCTACCAAATTCCAAAGAAGCACTTATTCTACCAAATTCTTGACAAAGAAATTTAGAGATTTAAATCCAGACTCTAATGTTTATCTTTTTATTTCCCCAGTAAATTTGAGTTAATAAAACTTTAGTTTTAAACATTGCTTATATATTCTAATTTATCATTTTTATCATAAGATTTTATTTTTCTTACAATTAAATGTATAGAGGAAGAAATATAGTTTCTGTTAAAAGTGTTTATGTACTTTAGAGTTATGACTCAAAAATTATGTTTTAAAAATGTTTATATAATATTATAAAAATAAAAATCAAATAAAATATAAATATATATTGATGTATATAAATACATGTTTTCTTACATTGTATATATTTTCTCATATAAACCCTAATTTTTCATACAGAGATGCAGCATCTCAAGTAAAATATGTTTAATTTTTTTAAAGGTACACATTTTATATTGAAAAAAAATTTTATTCAACCTAAGAAATAGAGAATTATTTCTTAAGATTCTATAATATGAAGCTAATTGTATTTTAATCCAAAACTCACCTAAAGCTTCTAAGTGAAATGCCTTGGAGCATTGAACATTAATGGTTCAGGTTGAAAAATTACTATGCATTTTATTTCTGTTGTAATAATACAGTGCAAAATATTTTTAAAAAACTAACATTTAATTCAAACACATATTTCCTTTTATTGCAAATGGTAAAATCCAATAAGCTATCAAAAACCAAATGATCAAATTGTAAGCCAAGTTTTTGTGATGAAAACTAAATGGTAATCAAATCTAAATTTACATGTGTTTTCCATAACTAGTTCCATAAATATGAAATGAAACAGTTTTTATTAGTTGAGATAAAGAGCTTTGAATACAAAAAAATGTGATTTTGTTTTTAATTCACTGTAGAATAAAGGTAACACCATTAATATGTAATAATATATCAAATGCTTCTAAATGGTTTACTGTATAATGATGAATAAAGTTTAGATTATTATTTAGAAGGAAAATTACATTAATGTGAAAACTGAATCCTAAATTTAAAAAAGTCCGACTTTCCTACATAATCTAGAATAGATAAACGTTAAAATAAAATACAATTAAAGCAAACATTATTTTCATCCATATATGTAACATAATTTTTTAAAACCAGTATATCTAACTTTGTCAGGTAAAAATTTCAGCAAAAATATCTATCAAGTTAAAGATAATTTACATACAAATAGATGTTTGAATCCCTGAATGAAACAGAGCTAAATTAACATTACAAAATATGCTTACAAGCATATTTCTTATAGGATTTAAAGTGTAAAAGTTCATGCTGTTAGATTCTTTCAAAATGGGCACAAAGAAACAACTGGTAGAATGGATTTCCCTTGATATTTATATTACAAGTGATGAAATATTCTCCTCAAATACCCAGATACCGAATAAGAACTGTTTCATCATTGGACCATTCCTTTGATCCAGAAGAATTGCTTACACCAGACAGTTAAAGGATATTCTCAGTCTGTAGCTAATGGAATGTAACAGGAGCTTAATGACTCCCTTCCAAGTATCTCTGTGAGTTGTATTGGTGAATAATTCCGAAAGAAAGGAAATTAACTGACTATTGGGTTGTCCTTGTTTGGGGGTTCAGGAAGTAGACTGTCACTTAGTAAAGATGATCATATTATATCCTGAACCTAACTCAGAAATAGGAACTAATGTGCTCATATGTATGAGGTCATTGCTTTGCTAGTGTTATTTTGTTTGTATTATTTTGTCAGTCTGTAGTAAGAACCTTAGCTTGGAATGATTTGCAGCTCAGACGTTTTTGTCATTCCTTGTTAACATGAAGAGAGAACTGAGCTCACAAATACACATTCTCAGACCCCTGTTCTTTCTGTTACTGGCAATGTTAGAGTTAAAAGTCTTTACGATCTGTTCTAAAGGTTTTAATCATGGAAGTCATGTTTTGAGTTTATATCAAGTGGAGAAAAAGGGACTTACATTAAGGTACATTCTAAATACTCAAGTTTGAAAAGACTATTTTCAATCTTTTAAACAACTCTGAGTTTCACAACTTGTAAGCTGCAATGTGATGATACTCCATATAAATACACCTGGGTGGTTTGGGAGTCTGTTTTCAGGATGAGAAATGAGACAATATATTATATTTTCATGTGTGGAATGTCTTAGAAATATATAAAAATACATCCATTCAAATTCATCTCTGTAAAGTTAGAAAAACAGTTTTATACACATGTAATTCAAAGCCATCTGCTTGTTGTTAATTAGCTGAAGGCAATGGGGTGTGTTGCTATCTTTCCTAAAGCCCTTTTAAAACAGTTTTGTGGTCACTAGACTGTTTGAATAAAAGACTAGTTACTGACTCAGTGTGTGTGATCCTCCCACATACTATTAATACATAATTATGTAGTTTGTCTCAGTTATGTCTAACATCCTTCTACTACTTAACTAGTAGTTAAGAGTTTAAATTTATTCATCTCTTTCTAAATGTCCTTAGCTTTCCCTATTGCCTTCATTGTATAATTAAAGTATTGCAACATTCTTTGTATTCTTTGTATTTTTTAGCAAAATATACAAGCCCATTACAGGAAGATCACATAGTTTGATGAAAATTACACTGATCTCTCTTTCTCTGTTTGTAATGAATATACACAGATTTCATACTTAGAGGTGTCATTTATGCATAATGAAAAACTTGTAATGTGCAAGGATTTTCATATGACAAACATGAGCCTAAACATAATAAAGAGCTGCTCTTCATGACTCATGTCTACAGGAGAAGAGTTTCCACTTCTCCAAATGCTGTTTGCTTCTCTACTCTTATACCAATGAATCAGTCTTGGAATTCTCCTCCACACCTGCAGGCCTTTATTATAATAGTTTCATGTTTCATAGTTACTCTAAAAGTCTTGTTGTTTAAACAAGACTTTAATTATGACATTATTTAAAAATAATGTCATACATGCTCGTAGTTACCTTATCTGAAAGAAACAAACTCACTTCATGTATTGTTGAGAAAATCAAAGTAGCTTAGTAAAACATACTTGTGGAGGAAGATGGGAAAGGATGGGAAGGGGAAACAAAAGAGGAGGCAACAATGCTTGATAAGAAATGTACTCGTTACCTTGCTCATGTCATTGTAACCCCTCTGTACAGTATTTTCACAATAAAAGAAACAACATACTTTAATAGCCAGTTGTTGTCTGAAGTAAAAATGGAATTTTGTAAAAATTCTAGTACTGTAAGTCACATTGCAAACCATTACAGAAAAGGTGGATTCAGGCTTTTCATTTGTATACAGTGGATCTTTGAGCAATGTTAACTTAGGAACCAGGAATTAATAAAGTTAAACAAACAAACAGCCATGATGAATATTTTATTGTTGATATATTTTCATTAGGACTTATCTTACATTTTCCTTTTCTCCTGCACTGCTGAAAGGTGGTAACTGCTTCTTTTCTCTTCAGAGGTCCCGGCTACGTTGCACAGTGCACCCCTTTTTTGTTTTTATTTTTTTAAGATGAGTGGAAAGGTCAACACTGTGACAACAAAAATATTGCCTCAGTATTATAAGGAAAATAGTTTGGACTTGGCATCAATTGAAAGTGTTCTGCTGATAAACAGAAGTGGGAGGACCACATGTAAGGGGAAATGAGGGCACTTGAGATCTTGGCTCTGTCTCTTGTTCTGCAGTTCCAGTAGTTGAATGCTGAGTAGCTTTTGTCCCATGGTGTGCTTTCCTTTTTCATGGAAGTATCCCAGCATAATAAGCCAAAGTTAATTCTGGCAGAAAAGACATCCCTGTGGGATCAGGTGAAACTCCAGAGCAGTTGTTCTCTACTGGCAGAATGTCTGCTTAATCTGTTAGCGCAAGATCAACTCTAAACACAGGCTTTCAAGATCACTAGAGCAAAGGAAAAGTGCCAGAGGGCTTGCAATAGAAACTAATAGACTTGACCCAATAGTGATACTCATTACGTCCACTAATTAAGCATTGATTAGAAAAGATCATATGACCCGTAGCTAACATCCAGGCTATTGGAAACATAATAACCCCAGAACACCAGCCAGACAGGTCAATCTGCTAAGAACACTAAACGGCTCTAGGACATGTTATCATTCAGTCATGAGAGCAGTTATTCTGACGTGTCAGTACATGCTAAAAACTGAGCCAGATATATTTGGGAAGGGACTAAATGACGTAGTTATTGATCTCTCTGAAAGAACTCAGATATGACGAGATAGTATAATATAAATAGAATAAATAATAGAGCAGATGCATGACATTATTTCTGTTTTTTACTGAAAAGTGTAGAAACAGACAGAACTCTGGGTTTGGGAAGCTTGCTGATGCTTTTACCTTCCAAACTAAAGTTTCCATGGAATATGATATTTAAAATGTCTTCTGTGAAAAAGATAAATAATAAATAAATAATTTGATAAATTCATGAAGAATAGACTTCTAGAGAGTATTTTTAAAGAAAGCTGGAGGGAAATTTGAAGAACTTTCTCAAAGGCAATGAAGGACCAACAAAGGCCAGATATTTGTCAAGATAATTGTCAAAGAGCAGAATGTAAATTGAGGTCTGAAGAAGGCATTCTTGTTGCTTAGGAGGATATTGTAGTTTTGGGGGGAAATGCCAACTTCCAGATACTAATCAAATCATTTCCTTAGAATTAAAGCTTTTTTTTCCTTCTTTTCTTTTTCTAATTCAGTGTCTGCTAAGAGTGCTCAACATGAACTTGAATGTCAAATCTCTGCCTTACTTTGTTTAGAGATGGGACATTGTTTGGCAATGAGATGAAGTTTAAGCTCTTCAACAGAGGCTTTCTGCTGAAATTGGAGAAGCACGCTCTTCTGTCAGTAAAACACAGAAGGGGTTTTGTGTGAGGCCACATAAGCATAAAGCTGGCAGATGCCCTTAATTTCAGTAGCTTAAAGTTTTCCGTCTGAACAAAACATTCATCATAGGGCACACAATGAGGACTTCAAGTGTCAAAGGAAGAGATGGTTGGATGATTGGGTTGCCATTTCACCAAACAAAATAGACTACTTTCATTCAATTTCAGTGTAAACATCCTTTATTCTTAAATTTCGTGACATTATCTCACTTGAAATAAAACAAATAACAAAGCATTGATTGTAAGTACTATTTTTAATTACTGTCTAAATAAGAAATAAGTTGACAATCAGCTAAAATTGTCAATATTTTTTTTCTTGGCGATTGAAGTGAATTTTAAGAAAAGGGTAATTATTTTGAAAAAATGTATACTATTTTAAGTGAAAGTTGTCAAGTATCACATGACTTTGTAACTCTACAGGATGGTGATGATTAAACAAAATGAAACTGTGGTGGGTACATTTTTAATTACTTGTGAGTTCTGTAGTAACAAGGCTTTTACATTTTTCATGTGTTACAAGAAAGCAAAGTATGGGATTTCCTATATAAAATAATTGTCTCCATAATTTCTTTTCAGTTCTAAATGTAATAGCATTTCTGCATATAATGATTTAAATTTATCATTTCTGATGCTTGAGTAAATGCCACAATAACTAGAAAACAGTATCAGTAGCTAATATTTCTTTATTTCAGAAAAATATAATTAATCTATGATCCAATTATTTATATTTAAAATTAAACTGTTGTGATATTTTAATATTCTAAGTCATTCTAGTTACTGTTTTTATTCATTTATTCATTCATTTTCCCTGTATTTATTATTTTATAAACAGTATTGGGCTTGGAACTAAGAGCATTGATACAGTGTACTTCAATCCTTGAGCCATGCATTCAGCCCTTTTAGTTTCAGTTATTTTTCAAGCAGGGTATTATTGCTTTTGGCCTAGGCAGGCCTACATTATCATTTTCTATGTAGGTGGAATGACAGGTGCAGATTAGCATTCCCTTGGTTTAGGTGGGTGATATCCCATACACTTTTTGATCTGGGATATCTCAGACTGTCATCCTCAAAATCTCTCCTTTCTGAGTAACTAAAGTCAGAGGGAAGAGCTCCAGCTCCTGGATAACTTCACTCATTTTGATTTTCCCCTTTTTGTATATCATATATTTAGCAATGATATATTTCCTTGTATTTATCCCCAGAAAAATAAAGTTTATTCTTAACTTCTAATGTGTCAAAGCATGCCATTATGTCTTCACGTAAAAGTTTAAGCAGAAATATTGTTAATTTGCTAAGTTGAATCTCCTAGCATGTACACTTCTACTATTCTATCACTGCTATCGCAGCTTTTAGTAATTCCAATGTATTGTCGAGATTAACCTTCATGGAATCAGATAAGATTCTTAATAATACTCTAAACTCTATACTTATATTTGAACCTCACATGACCTACGTAACATTATACAATCTGTCAAGATGATAGAATCAACTAACCTAGAGATAACTTGATTCATCATATGTGTTTCAAAAAGCACAGAAATATATTAAGATTTTGATGAACTATAGCCACTTTACTTAGTGATGTTAACTTTAAGACAAAGCAAGCTTATTTGGAATAAGACTATAGAAATGTGAAAATATAGAAAAGGATCTATGACACTTTTAAAGGTAAAATAGCTGTTCTGGAAATAGGGACTTTTATTTTTTATTTGGTTTGACCTGGACTATGGTATTATTTAGCCTTCCCATGTAACTGGAATGACCTACATTGGCCAAGCTATAGTTTGAGATGGAATCTTACTGTCTTTATGCCTGGTAACTTTCTCATCCCTAAGTATTTGTTGAGGTTTTCAGTTAAACCATATACTAAGAATAAATGTATGGCAGCTTAAATAGCAACATACATGTGGTCTGGAAGAATATGCAGCTTGGGGCTGGGAAGGTGGTTCAGTGGTAGAGCGCTTGCCTTGCATGCCTGAGGCCCTGGATTCTATTCCTCAGCACCACATAAGCAAAAAGAAAAAAGCCAGAAGTGGCACTGTGGCTCAAGTGGTAGAGCGCTAGCCTTGAGCTAAAGAGCTGAGGGACAGTGACCAGGCCCAGAGTTCAGGCCACACAACCAGCCTAAAAAAAAAAAAAAAAAAAGAATATGCAGCTTTGATTTGGGGGAGGAGGGGCTGGTACTGGAGCCACATCCTCTCACTTGGCAGTTCCTACTCAAAGCAGAAGCTCCAGCATTTGAGCCATACCTCAACTTCCAGGTCTTCATTTTAATTGGATGTGGTGGACATAGCTAGCTAATATCAGGGCTGAAATGCAAGGAGACAGAACTGGTTTAATTAATTATGTGTTATCAAGGTGGGAAATCCAAAATATGCTTATTTTAAGTAAGTGATAATTAATAAATTATAAATTGGTAAAATCAGTCATCAAACTATTTGCACCTGAATTTCAAACACTGTGTTTTTAGGATTCTATCTTTCTTGTTGAAACAACAAGAAGCAACTTAAAATTGAGTGAGTTTCTCATGAAAAACTACTATGACAATTCTTGGGTCAAAATTCTGCAAGTTTTAACTTGGTAGGAGACACTATTATCTATATTCTTGCTAAAATAAACTCATTCAATATGTGAGGTGCTTTTAACAAAGATATTGCTTGTAGATTTTTATTTATTTTATTTATTTATTTTTGTTGGACATGGGGCTTGAAATCTGTGTCCTCCATACTGTCCCTAATCTCTTCAACTCAAGGCTAGCACTCTACCACTTTGAGCCACAAAGCCACCTCCAGTTTTCTGCTAGTTAATTGGAGATAAGTGTCTCATGCACTTTCTTGCCAGGCTGGCTTTGAACCATGATCATCAGGTCTCAGTCTCCTGAGTGTCTAGGATTAGAGACATGAAACACTGGTACCACTGGCTTAGATTTTTTTTTTAATTTTTAAAATTAGTATGCTTTTACTCTATTCTGTGTTTTATTAACATTCATTCATTTGGCTTGAGCAGAAGAGCTCTTGTGTGTTCTTTTTTATTCATGGCTGGTGCTCTAACACTTGTACAACATCCATTTTTCCAGCATTTTGATGGTTAATTGGAAATAAAATCTCAAGGACTTTAGTTCTAAAACTATGTGCAAGTCACTATGCTCGAGATACCAGACTCCTAGTAGATATCATAAAGCTGAGCCTATAACTGTCCAGCAACAATATAGCATTTCAATCATGGCAGACTCATATGATTTTGCAGAACAAAGAAAGCTATTACCTAAGAATGAAAATTTGGAAAACTGTCATCAGATTTGAAAAAGTCTTTCATCACGGGCTGGGAAGGTGGCTCAATGATAGAGCGCTTGCCTTGCATGTCTGAGGCCCTGGGTTCGATTCCTCAGCACCACATAAGCAAAAAGAAAAAGCCGGAAGTGGTGCTGTGGCTCAAGTGGTAGAGCACTAGCCTTGAGCTGAAGAGCTGAGGGACAGCGCCCAGGCCCAGAGTTCAGGCTCCACGACTGGACCCAAAAAAAAAAAGAAAAAGAAAAAGTCTTTCATCACAGTATTTCTTTTATTTTTCTCCTAGAAGCAAAAATTCATAAAAAGACAAATGAGGAAATCATTTATGTTCCTTTGAAATACCTACTTTATTAATAATTTAGTGAAGAGTGCACAGAATTGGGGTGTAAAATGCATTTGTGTTATCTTTAAATAGATTTATGAAGGAGTTCCCATTGAACAAAGGAGCATATGATTACAAAGTGTCTTGATCAAGTAGATTATACAAAATGAAGAAAATGCTCTCAGTAGTGAAATATGTTTACTTTGCCTTTCTATTACAGGCACATACAGAAAATTAAACTTGGAAATATTTAAATTTGAATATATACATTTTAAAAACGTTCATCTATCTGTAGTTTATTACTATAATATCATGATGCCAAAGTATAATACATTATTTATCTATTTAATCTTAAACACAGGGTGCTTGTTTCACATTCTCTAAATAAAGTTACTAATGATTATTGAAAATTAATTAAGAATATTGCTCTATTTTAAGTTTTTTCAAAAATTTATCCAGTTTAAATCATAAAAATGTATCTATCTCTATCTATAAGCAGATAGAGATAGATATTCACAAACAAAACTTAAAAAAGCAACACCACGTTCTTTATGTGTACACATTTTTCCTATCACACATTTAAACTATTTAGTTTGCATTATAACAGGCTTGTGCCTAGGCCACTATCACTATTAGCAAAATAGATGTATGCAAGGCTTAATTTTACAGAAAAAAGTATTGTTTACATAAAATGTCTAAGAACATGTCTATAAACGAAAGACTTCCTTACTGTTTGAAAAATCTGTTTTTTACTGTAGGCCCGTTAAGCCTGTATCCATTACAGAGTACAATAGAAGTTTTTGATGTCATCCTTCCTAGCACAATTCCACATATTATGGAAATAGAATACAGCTTCTTTCAGAAAGCTATTATAGCACTGATATCCATATCAAAGTCTACTTCCCTAATTTCCTTTCCTTGATAAGATGTCGACTCATTTTTGATAAAAACTGTGCTGATCAAATGCTGAGAACATAATAGTGCTATATTATCTCAGGCATCCAGAAGGGAAAAAAAATACTTTCAGAAATACAATGAGATTGTGTCTCCTATATCTTGCCTCTTCTTCATTTTTGGAGAGAATTTTCCCACTACACTTTTCAAAATGAAGACTCATAGTACAAAATTTCTCACTAAATCTGGAAGATCTGCAAACTATTTTCTATTTTTAGTCTGCAACAGCAACAAGAACATGGTATTTCATGCATGGTTTATTGTAGTTCAAAGTGTTTTTGAAGGGATTACAAGTGATGACTAAGTGTTAAACAACACCTTGTAAAATGGTTCTGGTCAAGGTCTTTGCAAATTATAGTTATGATTTTATCATCACCTAACTCATGTAATCCATCTTGCAACTTTGTTTGGGAGACACAACCCTAAATTTGACATAAGTTAAAATAATCTTAGACATAACTTAAAATAATAAAGCTTCAACTTCAAAATCTACTTGGCTAGCTTCCAATTCTATTTTCAGAGCTCAGGCTCCTGAGTAGGTAGAATTATAGGTGTGAACCACCAGCACATACTTAAAAAATAAAGTTTATTTATATCTAGACAATTATGGCTCATGCTTGTAATCCTAGCCATTCAGGGAGCTGAGTCCAGAAGATAGTGGTCTAACCCAGTCAGGTTAGAAAAAGCTATTAGATTCCTTATCTCCAAGTAATCACCAAAAATACAGAAGTGTAGATGTGGCTAAAGTTGCAGAGAGTTAACTAGCTTTGAACTATAAAAAGAAAAAAAAAAAACTAAACGAAAATAAATAAAAATAAAAAGCCCAGCAAGAGCACTCAGGCTCTTTTTAGTTCAAACTCAGGACTTGTACAAAAATAAAATATAGTAATAAAAACAAAATTTAAATTCAAAAATGTATAATAACGTACTAGATTTTCAGCAGCATGTGAAGCAAGATTTTTCTTTCATTTAGGCTTAGAAGTGGAAAAGGCAGGACATAATAATGTGAATTTTGGTAATCAGAATAATAAAAAAAATTTATGAAGAATTTCTTACTCAAAAATTTTTATTACATTCATATTGTGCTCTCCAAAATTGGCTTTTACAACTATGAATTTTTGTAATTTCATATAATTCAATTTTGGAGTTTAAAAGTTAATGAATTTTAAGGCATATTTATGCAAATTTATAGGGTAATGTTTCATTATATATTGAAATACTTATGATGAAATATTTCTGATGCTTCAAAATAAGCAGTTATGTGAACCATATCACATATAATGTAACTTTGATACAATTAAAATTAAAATCATTTCTATAGAAAAGTAACCCTTTATAAAAACATTAGCAGAATAATTTATCTAAATATAATTTACAAGGTTATACACATATATTTTCAATTTAAAACATTGTAAAATAAAAAAATCTCAATAGCTAATTACTGATGTACAGCCTGTGATCATAATTAAGAGCAATTCACAATTTATGCATTCATACTACAAATTGACATATAAAACGATACATGTAATTAACTCTTCAGCTTCACCACATCATCTTCCAACAAAATCTGGTTTTACAAGGATCATTCACTGAAGCCAATTTTCTTTCAAGCTATACCCAAGAATGTCTTTTATTAAATTCCAAGACATTATTGTGCTAAAATTAGACAAATTACATATCACATCAATCCTGAACTCTCATTGCATATCAAATGAGATCATGTAATTCTTTTGGGGTAACTAAATTTCCTCTAAAATACTGTGTCTGAGAGTTCACATCAGTGCAATCAACCATTTTTCCCATGATGAGAATCCAGTTGTTAATTATAACCCATTGTTAATTGTGAGACATTTCTTGCTGATTTTTATGATACTTATTCACCCATTAAAAGGCAAATGAAAACATAGTTCAAATCACAACTAAAGTCTTTTACCATTCTAATGTCATTTACTCTATTTTATTAAGTATGGATAATCTAAAGATTTTAAGAGTATCTATATATATTTAAATATAATTATGATTAAAAACAAAAAAATAAATATTCTGTGAATGCACTTTTTTGTACTTTGCATTTTACTCACTTATCTATACATGTCAACTTGGATTTATTAAAATTCTGTAGGCTTGAAAGTAAAATTTGCATGGGTGTTTGGTAGTTATCTAGTTATCCTAAAAAAATGTGATTTTCTTACAGTTATCATTGTAGAAATCAAGTATTTATGTTCTGGGAAGAAAATGTCTTGAGAACAGTTTCTTGGTTAATTCACTAAGCTGTCCAACGAATATATTTTACCTCAGTAATTACATAAAATATAATGAACAACAGTAAAGTTTTACACAACAAGCCAAAAAATCTAAATCACATCACTGTAAGAACACAATCAAATCAGATGCCTTTCATGATCCATCACTGAGGCTGTATATGTGTGAGGAATGAAAGAAGAGATGTTGAATAGGAGGGTGAATAGGCAAAGTTACAAATCCCATTAACAACTTTTCATAATTTATTTTATTTTCATTCACAGTAAAAGAAAAACTGTTTTATACGAAGATGAAAATGCAGAACCAAGTTGAAACAGCTGGATTGTGGAAGGTTCAGGAGTTTTCCTTTCATGTTCTCCACAGCTGGTGCCACTGCTTAAACAGGTCTCATCCTTTCTTCAGATTTCTAATCTCAGCCTAGGGTTGAGCAGACAGGGCCTGTAAATCAGCAAGTTTATCACTGCTTAGCAGCTTCTATCACTGGAAGTTTGGGGCATTTTCTGTCATATACAGGAACAAGATGGCTGCTCCACTTTCAAATCCACTTTCAAATGTTTGATACCCGGCTGATCATTGGACATTTGAAAATGGAGAAATGTATCATCACCATAATGAACTATACTCATCTTGTAAGATACAGGAATACTTCAGGATAGATGGCTGGATGCTGAAGCACTAACCCAATGCTGGGATTAAATTATGGGGCTTGTGTTAGCATCCTAGCGAGCTCCGTTGAGCTGGACTGCACTACAAGAGAACACTGGTTTCCTGAGTTCAGACACCTCGATGCTGCAGAAAAGACTGTTAGCGCAGACACTTTGAAAACACTGTTTTGAAAACACAGATTGAGGTTGTGCAGGGCCACCAGGTTATTTATTTTTAATGTGTGTGTTCAGATACATTTTTGATATGAGGAGATTTCACTGTGATATTTTTATACATGGAGTTCACTCCCGTCTTCATTTTTGTTCCATTGTTCTTTCTTCTTCAGCCATCATTTGGTAGTTTCTTTATACCATATCCAAATTGGTGTGTGTGTGTGTGTGTGTGTGTGTGTGTGTGTGTGTGTGTGTGTGTGTGTGTGTGTGTGCCAGTCTATCTATCCATTGGTCGTTCGATCTATCACCTATCATCTAACTACATTTTATGTATAAATACATATGATAGATAGAGAAACAAATCATTCCTTAATCATCTTCACCCTTCAGTTGCTCCTCTCCTCTTTTCATCCTCCCAGTTGCTCCTCTCCTCTTTTCATCCTCCCAGCTCATACTTTCCAACAGATCCCTTCCTACATAGTCTCTCCTTGAGAACTTGCAACCAGTAACAGCTGAACTAGAGCCTGGTAATTTCTGTGAGTAGTAACTGAAGTTGTTCGAAGTAGAATTAATACAATCTGAAACCTAAATAGGAAACAAGAAGTCGAGGAGGGAATCCCTGTCCATATAGAATAGAACACTGTCAGGATTATCAGGAATCAGAGGTTCTGAGGCCTTCTGCTGGTTGTCCTTTCACATCTATCTTTCTTCCAAGGCACCCAGGAAATAACCTCTTGCAGTCCTAATGAACATCTGTTGAAATCCATTAGGAACATCTGTTCCTATGAACACAGCACTGTTGGCAAAGCTGACTGTAAACAATCATCTCTTATTCAGTTCTGGATATGAAGACAGTAAGATGGAGTGGGGCTTATTTTTGGAAACATCAAAGAAAACTCTGAGTGTCTATGTTTTAGTAGAAAATGTATATATACAACAGTGCACCCTGACATATCTCCATCATAGTTTGTTTTATATTGCAATTGTCAATGTTCATTCTTTAAAAAGAAAGTTTAGTAGTGCTAGTGATGGAACTCAGGTAAGTGCTCTATTGTGATATACACCTGAAATCCAATATCAGTCCATATGTTTGCTTGTGCATAAACACACACACACATACACAGACAAATAAACAAAAAAAACATACACACACAGGTACTCTCAACAGTTTTCTAAAAATTCTAATCATTGAAATTTGTTTAGGGCCCAGATTGCAGTGGTCGTGTTTTCTTATAATATTGATTTTTGAGTGAAAGTATTCTATTTAGAGTATTCCAAAGACTTTAAATCTTTGGGATGTCATTTATTCTAGCCATTACTATGTTTTAAAAATCTTTGAACCAGTAAGCAATTTTAATTTGCATATTAATAAGTAAGAAGTAATGTTACACTTACATAATGATAATTCTAAGAATAAAAAAATTGATAGAGCTCAAGGTATGTTGTGCAAAACATGTATTGTTTCATAACTAAACTATGATCTCATGTGCCACATTACTGTTTTTTCAATAGTAAATTCTGTTTCCAAATATTCTTCTTCATGATGTTAACACAAAAAAAGCTCAAAATAAAGTACTGCTTCATAAATGTTTGAATGACAGATGCAAGGTTATTCATCAGAGAATTCTAAAATATTATATACTATTCTGTCTACTATCTCCCAAAAATTTAGACTACCAACTACTGCAGGATCAGAAAAAATGGTTTTGGAAAAGTTTAAGGAACATTCATCTTTTGTGTGTGTGTGTGAGAATACTGTACAGAGGAGTTACAATTACATGGGCAAGATAACAAGTACATTTCTTATAAAGCATTGTTGTCTCCTCTTTGTTTCCCCTTCCCATATTCCTCCCCTCCCCCCACCCAATCTGCCCCCCCCCCACCAAAGTTGTAAAATTCATTTTTTGGCATAAGGACTTGTACATCTCATTGTTGCAATGGGTCCACCTGTATCCCTAGTTAAACGATTTGTTTTTTTTTTCCCTTCCCCTCTACAAATTATACCAACATCAGATACAGTGAAAGCATGGTTTATACTGTGGGGGAGGGACATACAAAGCAACAAAGAAATCATCTTATAAATATGTTAGAAACAATTGCATGAAATGAAAAAAAAACAAACAAAAAAACCATTTGAATACTTATCTTGGGTTCATTCCCCTAACATCAACTTATCTGACCTTGCTGCTTGACTCAGACATATACCAGTTATCACAAATAATGGAAAATATGGGACCTATGTTTCTTTGGGCCTGGCTTACTTCACTTAATTTTTTCCAAGTCTTTCCATTTCCTGACAAATGGAGTCGTTCTTTCTCATGGAGGCATAGAATTCCATTGTGTATATATATCACATTTTCTTGATTCATTCATCTACTGAGGGGCATCTGGGTTGGTTCCATATCTTAGCTATGGTAAATAATGCTGCAATAAACATAGTCGTGATGGTAGCTTTAGTGTGGTCTTGTTTGTGAACATTTGGGTAAATGCCCAAAAGTGGAATTGCTGGGTCAT
This sequence comes from Dipodomys spectabilis, assembly GCF_019054845.1. Taxonomy (NCBI): domain Eukaryota; kingdom Metazoa; phylum Chordata; class Mammalia; order Rodentia; family Heteromyidae; genus Dipodomys; species Dipodomys spectabilis. The sequence continues at coordinate 4,456,898 of NW_024870752.1, forward strand.
ATGGGAGCTCTATGTGGAGTCTTTTGAGGAACCTCCATACTGTTTTCCAAAGTGGTTGAACAAGTTCATACTCCCACCAACAATGCAGTAATTTTCCCTTCTGTCCACATCCCCTCCATCATCTGTTGTTGTTATTAGAGTTCTTGATTATAGCCACTCTAACTGAGATGAGGTGGTCTCTCAATGTTGTTTTGATTTGCATTTCTTTTATGGCTAGAGAGGTTGAGCATTACTTTATGTGTCTACTGGCCATTCTTCTTTCTTCTTCAGAGAAGTTTTTCTTTAAGTCTTGAGCCCACTTATTTATTGGGCAGTTGTTTCTTTGAAGATTTGTTTTTTGGGGATTTAATTTTTTAAGTTCCAGTTATATTTTAGATATGAGACCCTTGTCTGTTGTATGGCTAGTGAAGATCTTCTCCCAATTTGTGATGGGCTTTCTATTGATCTTGCGAGCTATTTCCTTTGCCACGCAGAAGCTCTGCAATTTCATGCAATCCCATTTGTCCAACTTTTCTTTGATTTCTTGTGTTTCTGGGTCTGTATTAAGAAAATTTTGGCCTGTGCCAAAGAAACCTAGTGTTTCTCCTATTCCATCCTTTAATGTTTTCAGAGTGTCTGCTTTGACTCCGAGATCTTTGATCCATTTGGAGTTGATTCTGTTGCAAGGTGATATATATGAATCTAGCTTTAATTTTCTACACGTAGTTAACCAATTTTGCAAGTGCCATTTACTGAAGAGGCTGTCTTTCTTCCATTGTATTTTTTTAGCTCCTTTATCGAAGATTAGATGGCTATAGGTCTTTAGGTTCATTTCTGGGTTTTCAAGTCTATTCCACTGGTCCTGAGGTCTGTTCTTGTGCCAGTACCAAGCTATTTTCATTACTATGGCTTTGTAGTAGAGTTTGAAATTTGGTATTGACATTCCTCCAGCACTGTTCTTTCTGTTAAGGATTGTTTTTGCTACTCGGGGTCTTTTATTGTTCCATATGAATTTTTGGATTGTCTCTTTTATTTCCTTGAAGAATGAGGTTGGAATATTGATAGGTATTGCATTGAATTTGTAGATAGCCTTGGGAAGTATTGCCATTTTCACGATGTTGATCTTTCCAACCCAGGAATATGGGAGTGTTTTGCCACTTTCTGAGTTCTGTTTTAATTTCCTTTTTCAGGTTTTTAAAATTTTCATCATAGAGTGTGACGGACCAGCTTGGCCGGAGCACTGGAACTGACCGGACAGGGATCTCGGGATAGGTCGGCAAGGCGTTGGCGAAGTGACAAACAGACCCAGACTCAAAAGAGTTGCATGTGAGTGTATCTTTATTGAGGAGAATTAACATTTTTATACAGTGTGTGATTATGACATAGATTCTTTATTTAAGCAGGTAATCAATTTTTTTAATTTAAATTTTTATTTTTTGTGAACATACTGTACAGAGGGGTTACAATTACATCGGCAAGATAATGAGTACATTTCTTTTCAAGCATTATAGCCTCCTCCTTTGTTTACCCTTCACATCCCTTCCCAGCCTCCCCTCGCCCCCCACCCAATCCCGCTCCCCCCCACCCCCCCCACCCCCCCACCCCGCACCAAAGTTGTAAAGTTCGTTTTTGACATGACAACTTGTACTTCTCATAGTTGCATCAGGTCCACGGTTTTGGAAAAATTAGGAATCCATGGAACATTCCTCAATACAATAAACCTACAGCCAGCATTATACTTAATGGTGAAAAACTAAAGCCATTTCCTCTTAACTCAGGAACAAGACAAGGATGTCCACTCTCTCCACTTCTCTTCAATCTAGTATTAGAATGCTTAGCTACAGCAATAAGACAAGATGCAAACATAAAGGGGATCCAAATAGGGAAAGAATAAAAAAAAACTCTCCCTCTTTGCAGATGACATGATCTCATAATCAATTTTTTAAAAAGACAAAGCATTGATGAAAATTGATGACTATCCCACCAACTGTTTAAGCTAAGTGGTGCGAAACAAGTCTAGCATATTTTTTAATAGAATGCATCATCTATTCAGCCTTTCTATGTTTAATAATTAACAAACCTAAGACAGGGCTGTACTTATATTGTACTCTTTTTATTTTTTTAATATATTTTTAAGTCCCTTTGAAACCATCCTAAAAACCACTTTCAGGTTAAGTCAGGCACTCTCCGTTTCTTATGATTTTATTTTTTTTTAATTTTTTGGGGGGGTCTGGTCGTGGGGCCTGAACTCTGGGCCTGGGCACTGTCCCTCAGCTCTTCAGCTCAAGGCTAGCGCTCTACCACTTGAGCCACAGCACCACTTCCGGCTTTTTTCTTTTTGCTTATGTGGTGCTGTGGAATCGAACCCAGGGCCTCAGGCATGCAAGGCAAGCGCTCTACCACTGAGCCACCTTCCAGCCCTCTTATGATTTTAATCCCAATATTCATACACATAAATTTCTAATTGTTGTTTTAAACTATCTTATTGTTGTTTAAATAATAAACACCACAATAATCTAGATCTACCTAACCTTTGTACAAAATCTAATGAGTTTTAAAATACTCTTTTTCCTTTTACGTTTATCCAACTATTTTCATCTTTATAAGCTCCTGTATAAGGAAATGGTTTATCAGTTGGTTCAGGAAATATGATGTCACTAACTTTATATTTTGTGTGAAACCACCATCTATTCCCTATAATGTAAGTTGGACTAAACTTAATGGTAACTGTTGGGAGAATCTTTCTTTTTCTTTTATAATCAGAGGTCCCTTTTTTTTAGAACGCTCTGAACTACTGGGAAAACTCTTTCTAACTTAGTTTAATTCATTGATTTTGTCTGTTGGACATATCTGGAAATTTTAAGTCTCTATATTTACTATGCATGAGCTGCAAAACCGCTTGTAAAGTTGTAGGAGTTTCTGGAGGCAGCGTCACATCAGATGATAGATTGATTGGGGCATTGCCCACATTTAATCTTTGGTCTTAGTCTTTATTACATAGAGAAGCCCTCTCTATTGGACTGGAAAGATACAACACGCTCTGTTCGCGGATCAATAGAAAAATAGCCAAAATGAGAATAAAGGCAACGAATGTACAGCCAAGAAGAATATAGTAAGAATAAAGGTAGAGGCTATAAAGTTGCAGCCAAGTGTATGGGAAGCCTTGAACCAACACCTCCTTCCTGACGGCATGCTTCCTTGAAGCTTTTTCTAACGTGATCTCTCACGCAGACTCCGCAGGAGGTGGCGTGGCAATAGAGTCCTTCACTTCTTTGGTTAAGTTGATTCCTAGGTATTTTATTTTTTGTGGGGCTATTACAAATGGAGTTGCTTTCCTAATTTCAGCCACACTTTTCTCATTGTTGGAATATAGAAAAGCCATTGATTTTTGAGGGTTAATTTTATACCCTGCTACTTTGCCAAAGTTTTGAATCACCTTGAGTAATTTATTTCCTCTAAACTCAGGAACGAGACAAGGATGCCCACTCTCTCCACTGCTCTTCAATCTAGTATTAGAATGCCTAGCTACAGCAATAAGACAAGATAGAAGCATAAAAGGGATCCAAATAGGGAAAGAAGAAGTAAAACTCTCCCTTTTTGCAGAAAACATGATCTTGTATTTAAAGAATCCCATGGAACATTCATCTTATACAATGAATTTTTAATGTGTTTAAATAAAAGAACATAACATAAAAAATGAAATATATGCTTTAAAAGTTATGAGACTTAATCTTATCTTGTTCAGTGACTATTTTTATATGATTTGAGAAAATAGTTTGTCTCCTTTAGAACTCAATTTTGCATACCTGTAATGAATACAAAGACTAAACTAGATTTATTTTAAATAATTTCAATAGCTTCAAAATTCTTAATGGTTATATTCATCAAGAAGCATAGCCAAAATTTTATATAAGAGTTATCCTATTATAATAATAAAATCAGGTCACAAGGCAATATTCTTGAAGAATTAAGAGAACAAGTTTGGGTAAACCAAGTTATCCTACAATTCCAGCTACTCTGATGCAGATATTAGAAGGTTTAGGCAAGAAACAAAATTAAAGGACCTGGCAACGTGAAGAAGACAAGGATTTTTCTAATTTTATGCCAATATAATTTTGAAGTGATTGCATTAAAACTTTCCCAGGACACATTTCATAGAAATTAAAGTGTTTTTAAGATTATTTATAGTTAAATGAATTTGTTCAACATAAAGTATCAATATGTGTCCTTTGTTTAAGATGTTCCATCGATGATAAAGATACCATATTTTTAGGCTATTCATACAACCTTCTTCTACAATTGTGACTGATAAATAGACAAACAAAATATTAAGATACAAATATACTCACTCTCTTTCTATTCAAGTGACATTGACATTGTACCAGACAGTGAAAAAGCAGGCGTAACATGAATTATATCAAAAGGTGATTCATCAATAATGTGGGCTAAACTTCTGTTTGTCATGCATTTTATGATCTATCTGTCATTTATTTTATTTTTACTTTTACTTTGAAATGGGGTATTTACTCTGGACATTGCAAAAATATTTATTGCTACTAAGAAAATGTTTTATTTGGGTAACCCCTTACAATCCAAATGCTTGTGTCAGTAGCAAACATTTATTCTTCCCAAACCAGTTCCAAAATGGACAATTACTTTCAAGGGTTTTGGCAAGTATGTATTGTGGACAGTCGGTTTTGCCAACTGTCTTTCCATCTGCTATGCCTGCTTCCTTCCAGTGCTTTCCCAATTAGCAGAAACACTTCAGAGTTTCCAGTGGCTTCCTGGGGGGGAAAAACATATTTAAACATTGTTCCAATGGTGCACATCAAGCGTTTTCAACAATACCTGCTAACTAAATCTTTACCAGAAAATATCACATATTACTTGAATACTTCTGAAAATAGCACATATTTTCATACTTTTCCTTTTCAAATAAATATTTAACTGTTAAATACTGTTGAAATTTTAAACTGTCAAACACTGTTAAAAACTATATATATATATACATATATATATGAAAATCAACACTTATTAGCAAATGTTAGTATTTGTTTTTCCAACTAGATTTCCTCTCCATGAAAATTTGTAGCATGTCTCTGACAGAAATATCATGCATAACAAAACTGGATCAAATCTGCAACCAATCCATTGTTTTTTCCTGTTTTTAATTATAATTTTGATTGTTATTTTAAAGGTGATATACAGAAGTGTTAAATAAGTCAGGGCATGAAGACATTTAGTTTTGAACAGTGTCATTTCTTTCTTCATTTCCTCCCTCATTTCCTGACTGTCTTCCCCTACATAGTTCATTTTTACATAGTTCATTTTTAACATATATATACATAGTTCATTTTTAACATATATATATACACACACATATATATATACATATGTATACATGTGTATATATATATAACAAATATCTTAAGAAGATTATATTTATTAATCTGTTGCTGTGAGGAAGGAGCATCCAATCACTTTTCTTCTCCCTTAGAGCTCTTAGGGAAATTTGGTGATTGTCCTTTGTTAAGCATTTAAAGGAGATGTGTCACTGAACTTGTGTCACATTGCTATCTCACCTTCCCCATACATGATAAGATTTACCTTCATTTCTGCCTATCCCTTGGACTCAAGTCCTGGATGTCCTATTTTATAAATGACCACAAGTTCCACTTCAACTGTTTGAATAGTAATAGATGTAGGAAGGCATGAAGGATGAGGCAAATGAAATCATGGTGCAGGCTACAGATGCTGTCCTTTTTCTACCTGTATGGTGTAAGAAAACAAGCAAATGGAGCAGTGAAGATTCAAACACTAAATCATACAGCACATTTTTCAGACTTTTTTCCATGAATTCCGTTCTACCATAAACAAACTTTAAACCCAGCAGTACATTAGTTTGCGATATCTAGAATCATATAGTTTGATTCAAAAATAAACAATTCCAAAGTAAATCCTGACCAAATATGCTAGATCATAAAGATAATTGCTTTTGCCACAATAATACAGTATGTTTCTCTCTTGGTTATTTCTTCTAATCAGCCTCTGAATTCTTGTTAGAGTAAAATATGGATACATTTTTGATGCCTAAGATTTGCTTAGCAAAATTCATGTCTTTAAAATCTGATCAAGTCTTAAGTTCTCAAAAACAACAACAGCAACAACAACAAAAATAACAAAAATCCTCCAAAATCAAATATCCTCCTTGTTCCCATTAAGTTAAGGGATTTAATTGTAAGTATGTGACATCCTTAAAATATTAGCAATCTCATTTTGATTATGAATATGGTTGAGGTTCAGTTTTACCTTTTTTCTTTAAATTTTATTTATTTATTTTTTAAATCCGGCTACCACAAGAATCCTAAAATGGGCAGATCATTTCCTGGGCATGATATGTAACCGTATTTTAAAAATAACCGTTGACAGAGGTACAGCATTTGATGGGGTATTTCCTTAGCACTGGTCCTGATTTGAAAACACCATACATTAAAACAGAAATGAAATGCCAAAACACTTGATGAGTGTGAGTTCAGATATCTCTGGCTTCTTACAAATTTAAGAAGATAAGATATTTGGAATCTTGGTGTTTTTTTAAAATAATTCAATAGTATTATAACACTTTGATACACAAAGAATATCTGATCTTATACTAATTGGAGAATAATGTGGAGAAGGCATCCATTTAAATGAACATGGAAAACAGAGAAATACCAGAGTCTGAGTAAAACGTATATGAGCCAAGCCCACAAAATAGGCCAGGTGGACTGAGGAAGTGAGGCGTGCCAACACAATGAGCCAGATGGAATGCAAATAAGGAACCGAAATACTAAGGTCATTCCTGAGCTGAAAAAAAAAATTAAACATGAACATCAAAAACTGCACCTCGTATATACATTGTTCTAATTTGGGGAAGGGAAGAGAAATAACAAAATGCTGAAACAAGGATACAGGTTGACCCATTGTAGCAATGAGATGTACAAGACACTATGTTGAAAACGAACCTAACAACTTCTGGGTGGGGTCGGGGGAGGGAGGATTTAGAGAAGTGGGGAGTGAAAGGATGGTAGGGGAAAATCAAAGCAGGGGGTAACAATGCATGATAGGAAATTTATTCATTACCTTACTCATGTAGCTGTAATCCCTCTGTACAGTATCTTTACAATAAAAATATATTTTAAAATACAGTCAATAATGTCCATAAAATGATATCCAGTCAACAAAATTCTCCCTGCATAGAAGCCTGTTCTGAGCCCCACAGCAGTGCGGAAGGAGCAGCAGCAAATCTATTCTCTGCCCAACTTCAGAAGAGAACTGTATGTTAGTTATCACTATGACCTAGCTGTCTGCCAAAACTCTCTTCTCTTTTATGGGTAGCCTAGAAAACTTTGGATTCCCATTTCTCCATCTTGGTAAATTTTTTTTTTTTTTTTTTTTGTCGGTCGTGGGGCTTGAACTCTAGGCCTGGGCGCTGTCCCTCAGCTCTTCAGCTCAAGGCGAGCGCTCTACCACTTGAGCTACAGCGCCACTTCCGGTTTTCTGGTGGTTTACTGGAGATAGGAGTCTCACGGTCTTTCTTGCCCGGGCTGGCTTTGAACCGCGATCCTCAGATCTCAGCCTCCTGAGTAGCTAGGATTACAGGCGTGAGCCACCAGCGCCAGGCCTTGGTAAATTTTTTTTACCAACCCAAAGCTTCAAAAATATCCATGATAAGAATTTCAAGAACCAAAATAAGTATCCAGAAATAAAAATCTTCTACTTAAACTACCTTTTTATTTAATATAAGCCAATAATTTGGAGGCAGTAAGCTTTAATCAGTAAAGCTTTACTATAATTAAGGCTTCCATTTGTCTATAAATTTAAAATACCTTGGAGAATATAATTTTCATAAGAGCTACTCATCTGAGAGCCCTCATATTTCTCATCAATTTAGTTAGCAACCTTTTTTTTTATTCTGCTACAAAGTCTCCTTAATTAAAAAAAGACAAGAAAGGAAAAACTTACTTCCAGTACAGCTAGTACCTCCTGTTTATATGTGTAAATTCAAATATGATATAGAATGTAATGTATCTGCATTTCTATAAATACATAAAATGAAAGGTTTTCCTTTCAAATACTTGTCAGATCTATAAGTTATACTTTGCAATTTAGTGGAGAATTGCAGAAAAGTATGTATTCAATCTTAGGCAAAAGCCGAAACAGAAATCTTTTATCATCTGTTCCCAAGCTACAGAGTAATTCAGCCTATAGAAAAAAAAAAAGAACGAAAATGAGATATGCTTATGTAGGTTGCGTTACTCCTGCTGGATGTCAAGGCTCTTACAAGTGACCCATTTTTACTACAAGCTTGGTATTTTATAAAGAAAACCTACCTTATAAGGCCCTGTAACAATAGCTAATTGTGGGTTCATAAAATAGTATTCTATAAAGTGACTTGATTGTGTCGTTAAAGCGGAAAACAATGTTGATTGATAAATATCTTGAAAAATTCTGACTATGGCATATACCAATTAGACACAATACATAGATGTAATAGAAAATTCAATTTCTGAAAGTGTTTTAAGTCATAGTAAAAGCTATTCCTAAGATCCTTATTCGTCCTATAGTTATGACTGCTATGATGGAATCACAAGACTCCACTGAAAAGCTCTTAGAAAATTATCTTTAGGCAATACTAAAATTTGGAACAGAAAAAAATATTTGATAATTAGTTTGTGCTAGTACAACTCTTTTCTTATTGTGGTAAAGAAAATGTGCATGTAACACAAATGAAGCACATTTTTTTAAAAATTTGGATAACAGAATATCAATCTATTTATGATTCCCATTGTTATTTCTTTCTCTCCTTTTTCTCCTCTACTTTATAAGATGGATATTCATTTTGTCCTGGCTTTGAAAGGTAATCTTAGATTCTTACATGTTAACATATAAAAAAGGTGATATCTAATATTTCATGTATTAAAACAGATGCAAGTAGTCATTTTTAAATTTGTCACTTAAAAGATATATCAATAAATTAAATATGTTATTGTATTAAATATACAAAGGTATATTTAAAAATATCCTTTACTAAAGTTTATATTTATGAGTATGTGTATTAAAAAACCAGCTTTCAAATAAACAGCCTAATGAAAAATAAGAAGAAAATTAAGAACTAGCCAAACCCCATACTAGCAGATCAAAGTTAATAACAAATTTTAGAGAAGAAATTGACAAAAGAGAGACTTAAAAACCTATAGGAACACTCAATAAAACATGCACGTGTTTTACTTATAAAGAATTCCCCTTTTTCAGGTTTTTAAAGTTTTGAGGTCCTTTACTTCTTTAGTTAAACTAACTCATAGGTATTTTATTTTTTGTGGGGTTTCCCTATTTCCAATAAATATTATATGTCTGGAACAAGCAGAAAAGGTCCAAAACTAAGTACATATGATCATATAAGATGATGCTAAGTGAAATGCATCCCAAGATTGGGACATAAGTGATTTTATCCTTCTTGCTTTCGGTTTTAATATATTTATAATGTACCATGTGATTTTTTTGGTTTCTTTTGTATGTTCTTCCCCCATGGTATAACCCCTGTTTTCACTGTATTTTATTCCCATGGCCTGCATCTTGTATATAAATTTTTTCAAATTTGGGGAGGGGAAGGGAAATAACAAAAAGCTGAAATCACTTATTGTAACAATGAGATGTACAAGACACTACCTTGAAAACAAACTTTATAATTTCGGGTGGGGGAGGGAGGAATTGGGGGAGGTAGGGATGGAAGGGATGGTAGGGGAAACAGAAAGGAGGAGGTAATGGTTGAAACAGACTCATGTTACTGTATTCATGTAATTGTAACCCCTCTGTACAATATCTTTACAATCTACATATATATATATATATATATATATATATATATATATATATATATATATGAAAGAATCCTCCAATAAAGAAAAGCCTAGGAAACAAAATATGAATTTTAAATTCAGAATTTAAGTACTGAGATGATTGTATTTGAAATTTGATTTAATGATATTTCATTGAACACAGAATTTAGGATTACAGAATCCAATCTTTTTTTTTCTTGATTCATTTTTATGTAAAAATCTACCACAATCTAATATTGAACCTTTATGATTTTTATGATATATTTCAATAATTTCTGTCTTTTTTCCTGTAACTAAATTGTGATGTTTACCTAGACCTAGAGCTTTTTTAAGTAGTTCTTATGTTGAGTTTTGAAGCTTTGTAAATTCTAGGAAAAAGTGTTTAAAAGCCATTTATGAAATAATTACATTGTGTCTGAAAACTGCACACAAGTGCTTTCCTGTAACCACCTGGGAAAACTCACATGGTGGGAGTTTAAAAGTACAAGAAGATGGTAATGACATCTTACATTGGTTACACCAAAGCTTTGCACTTTTATTTAGAATCAGGTACAGGGAGGTAAAAAGATACTATTCATTTTAGAACAAGGTTAATCTTCAGAAGGAACCAGATATACCATACTGTCTAGGAATTGTCATGCAAAATTAATCAATTTATGAAACAGTTACTTATATTCTTGCAAAGCAAGCGCTCTACCACTGAGACACCTTCCCAGCCCAGTTATTTATATTCTTAATTACTATATTAATCCTTGCAACTACTAACAACATGTTTCAATTATTCTTTGGATGTGAAGGAGTTTCTCCCATATCAGCTTTTGTTCACTGTAGCATTACAATTACAGCATGAATTTGGCATTTAATGTTTCCACCTCTTGATAGAAAATAATGCTGTGATATTAGAGTTAATTCTAGGTGTTGGAGCACTAACTATACTATTTACAAATATCTTGCAGCATCAGAATGATGTGGAATGAGAATCACAGGGCTAGAAAAGTTTAACTTACAGCAAGTGGGAAAGCAGGCCATGAGGGAGTGAAAAAAGTTTCAGCTCTGATGTACTGGACCAGACATTCTCCATTTTAGCTTCTCTTTGCCTGTCTCTGCTCTTCCTCTCTGACTGTATCCATCATTAACACTGCTACCCTACATTCTTGAAATGGTTTTTCCATATGAGTAATTCAGATATCAAGAGTGTGTAATACACTGCCAAAACCATCTGTTAGAATTTAATGTTGAATTTTCCACTCACATTATGTCAGGAGTTTTTAAGGGAATCTTATTCTTAGTCTCTGATCCATGTAAATCAAGAGATGACTATTTAAAATTTGTAGAAAACTGATGAGAATTATACTAATAGCAATAATATTCATGTATTGAATATCTCCTTGTTGCTTGGAAATTGCTTTTAAACAGATCGTCAAGTAGTTCTTTGACAAGATGATAAACTTCTTTTCATTCATGAGGAAATGGGGGCTCATCTAAATATATTCAAACACATACCTGGGCACTGATAATATTAAGGAAATATGTTTCTTTACCTAATTGTTACCTAATAATGTTCTTAAATTTTAAGTCAATAAAAATTGCACTGAAATTATCAAATTTACATTATAAATGTTATGTAAAATTGGGAGCAGATCAAGACCTGATGTCCTTTTCATCCCCTTAAATGTCATTTATTGGGTGATTTTGTTCAATGTCTTGAATCACTTGTATGACTATGGCAAAATATGCCCTTACATTTCTTACTAGGGATAAATATATATATATATATATTTTTTTTTTTTTTTTGATCGGTCTTGGGGCTTGAACTCTGGGCCTGGGAGCTGTCCCTCAGCTCTTCAGCTCAAGGCTAGCGCTCTACCACTTGAGCTACAGCACCACTTCCGGTTTTCTGGTGGTTTATTGGAGATAGGAGTCTCAAGGTCTCTCTTGCCAGGGCTGGCTTTGCACCGCCATTCTCAGATCTCAGCTTCCTGAGTAGCTAGGATTATAGGCGTGAGCCACCAGCGCACGGCTTAGGGATTATATTTTTAAACATTTATAATGTTTTGCAATTCAGGGTTTCTGGAATTTCCTTTTAGTTTGGTATTCTAACTTGAACTTCTTAGTGGCCATAGTATACCAAGCTTGGAAGAATATGAAAGACAACTTTTTGAAATGTGGATAATATGTGAAAATTAAGAGACATAAAATATTCTGATCTATGAATTTATTTTCTATATGGTAGTTTACTGAGAGTAGAGAAAGTCTAATGTTTAAATTTAGGAGGAGGTAGTTAAATGAGAGCGAAAAAATTGCTGAAAATTAATTAAAAAATAAGATACCAGAATGTTAGGTAATATAGAGGATGATAACTCAGATCAGTAATAATGCCATATTCATTAAAATAGACGTTATGAAAGTTTCCGAGAAATGAGACTTGTTTTTCAATGACCAGAACACTGAATCGTTGCCACAAAATGGGATTTCAAAAATATAGTAATAATAAGATAAAAACTAGACTTGTCACTAAGAAATGTGTAGGAAATATATTTCATCTAAATGTTCTGGTATGTGAGATATTGGTATTATAATAATGATGTCTTATAAAAAATTACAGTGAAAGCAGGGGATATTATACCGTGGGGGAGGGACATACAAAGCAACAAAGAAATAATCTTATAAATGTGTTACAAACAATCGCATGAAAGAAAAAAAAAAAACATTTGAATACATCGTTTAAATAGGGATACAGGTGGACCCATTGCAACAATGAGATGTACAAGTCGTTATGTCGAAAAAGAACTTTACAACTTTCGTGGGGGGGGGAAGGAAAATTGGGGAGGAGGATAAGAAGGGATGGGAAGGGGAAACAAAGGAGGAGGCAACAATGCTTGATAAGAAATGTACTCATTATCTTGCCCATGTAATTGTAACCCCTCTGTACAGTATTTTCACAATAAAAAAAAAAAAAATTACAAGCAAGCAGGGCACCGGTTTCTCATGCCTGTATCCTACCTATTCAAGAGGCTGAGATCTGAGGGTTGCAGTTTAAATCCAGCCTGGGAAGGAAAGTCTGCGAGAACCTTATCTCCAATTAACCATCAGAAAACGGGAAGTGGTGCTGTGGCTTAAGTGGTAGAGAACTTGCCTTGAGTTGAATTGCTAAGGGACAGTGCCCAGGCCCAGAGTTCAAGCCCCACCTCCCAAAAAAACCCCAAAATTACAAGCATGTCACTTAAATTAATATGGCAGAGTAGTTTTTGCTAAGAGTTGAAGATTATGGAAAATTATATATGATATGTCGAGAATTTCCTTGTCTCTTGTTGAATGGCTAAAATTTTGAGGAAAATTTTCATGAGTAGATTCAGATTTTTTATGAACTAATTAGTGATAGCAGTAATGGTAAAATCTGATGCTATAAAGAACTTATATTTCAAGGTGTAGGTAAGGAAATAACATGAGGAGTCATATAATCCCTCTATTGAAGTTTTAAAGTAGGCAAGTATACCTAGTGCTGTGGGTTTTTTTGGAATAATATCTTTGTACCCAAATATAAACCCATATGTCCTGCAGAATATATGAATTTTTGGGCTCATGTGTCTGGGAGTAAATAGAGATCTTAGGTCTTGCTTTAAAGATTCTCGTCCTTGCTTGTATGTCTGTGTGAGGTACAGAGTTTCTGTGTTTCACCTGAAAATTTGCTGAGGATAGAGGAGGTGGGGACATACTAAGAAAATGCAGATTTCTAGAATTACGTACCTCTGGGTGCAGTCACCATATATTGTGTTACTCTATCCCTGAATTCTAGAGAATTCCATCAAATTGTTTTTCTAGATATCTGGATCACTGATTATTTAGTGAGTAATTAATATATATATATATATATATATACATATCTTCAGCACAATTTTGTCACTTAGAAAAATAACATGGAAGTTAATGTTATTAAGATAAAACATGGAAAAAAGCAGTGTCATAGTATAGTATATTTAATAGTATATATGGTATACAGTATATAATATATACAGTACATATACTATATATAGTATATATTATATACTATATAGTACATATAGTATATAATATATAGTATATATCCAAAATTATTGATATTCTCTTCTACAAAATAAACAAATAGTTATAAGCCAAAATAATTTTTTATCAACCTAAATCAGGTGATTCTTCCACATACCAAAAACGTGGTGCATTTTATTCAACATAGGTTAGATGTACACTACAAAACCTGTGTCAATTAAAGATTTGATATTCAGACTATAGTTACTTGTTCTAATGTTATATAGGAAAAAGCCTGTCACTTCTTTGGGTATTATTTTAACAAAGAAGCACAAAATATCACAGTAAAATAACGGAATATTGTAAAAAACATATATTATGTTTAGTACCAATAAAGTTTTAAGAAAACTAATTTCAGAATAAATAAACTCTGAAGCTTGATTATGAGTATGAGTTTAAAGAAAAAAATAACCATCATTCTTTATCTTAAGTACAATATTTTAAGTCAATGAAAGTTGTACTCATCCTTACCCTTAGTTGTATGTTGTGGTAGGAAGAAAAGCTCAAGGTGACTTAACATATGGCATAATAAATTTGTCATACTTTTGGACAAACTTTTATTTTGTCATTTCAGAAAAAATACCTCCTATGTTCCCTTGTTGAAATCATAAAGTGAATCATAAAAAGATTGTGTGATGGAAACTGCTTACACAGTCATATTCCTGCCCAAATGGAATTTTGCTGCAATATAGTTTTATCTCTTGATTAATGTTCCGTCAAGGTGGAAGTCACATTGTTTGTGATTTCTATGCTTGATAACATGAATCATGCTCATAGCAAATGCAAACGTTCAGAATGCTATCTGTTTGTTGTGCTTTGTTTGATGAGGGACTCTGCAGTGTTCAATTGTGACATAAATCTTCTCTCTACTTAGTACCAAACTACCTTGAACTAAAGTTCTGATGGTAATGGTAGATGATGAAAGAATATAAATAGATGTTTCTGTCTGCTGATGTCGGTATCTTTGTTTCAAAAACAGTATTCATTTAAAAGCATAAACTTGTCTAAAAGCCTCCTTGTTTCTAGTATTTTGTTTTTGAATATTTTTTTTCTAAAATAAACTGAAATACATTATTAACTTGCTTTTTAGGCCATATTTTTTAAATTCTTTTAACATAAAACAATCAGAAAGTCTGACTAGAGTATTCTCTATATTATTAAAAGAATAAATGAGAAAATGTTGGTTACAAGAATCATTACCAGAATCATGACTATCTAAATTGGTATTATTTTTAGTAGTATTATCAAATTATTTTATTATTTATTTTTCTTAAGTTCTATTTTCAGGAAAACATTTTGGCTGTTCTTATAACACTTAGAAATGAAAATTTATGTGAATTTGTAAGAAAAAAATCTTGTGAAGAATTTTGCTTCACTCTCTGTGCTCTCTCTGCTCTCTCTGTTCTTTTCTAGCTCTTTCCTTCTCTTTCCCAGCTCTCTGCTCTTTTCTACCTATTTTCTCTCTTTTCTAGCTCTCTCTTAGCTCTTTCACCCAGCTCTCTCTCTTCCTCTCTCTTTCCCAGCTCTCTCTTTCCCAGGCTTTCCCCACTGCGTGGAGGACCAAGATGGCCTGGTGCAAGCCTGAAGGATGAATAAACCTACCCCTTACCTGAAAAAAAAAAAAAAGAATTTTGCTTCACATAGAAAGCTGGCATGATCAAAAATCTGAACTTATTATACCCCGATTTGTATTTTTCTTCCACTGTCAGAAAAATCCTTATCAACACCTAAAGTGTTGTAGATCTCAAACATCTGCTGCCATACCTTTGTGGAATTTCATTTCCTATACATAATTCATAGGAAGCATCAAGTATTTCTCACTTTTTGACTGACCTTTTCCACCACATTATATTATTATATTTATTATTTTAGCATTCCTTCCATTTTGACAAATCGTTCTCATTCTTGCCATTATTTTAGAATCTTTCATCAAATAGCATTCATTTAATAATTCATCCATCCAATTAAGATCATGCATACCAATTATATATTCTCATGCTCTAGACTTCTCTTACACATATAAAATAAAAAAAAAATAATGGGACTTATTCATTTGTTGAGTGGGAGTTGCCATTCAACTAAGAAGTTTATGAATACAATACATGTTGATCAATGCATACCATCATTCTTCCCTATCCCTTCCTCCTAACCCTCCCCTCCCCTCAGTTTCCTTAATTTTGTAGGACATACGCTGAATGTTATAATTACACTCTTCCCTATTCCCCCCCCCTCACTCTCTCTCTCTCTCTCTCTCTCTCTCTATCTCTCTTTACTTCCACACATCTTCTTGATCCCTATTCCACTTTCCAGATACACTTTTTTCTGGTCTTTATTTTGATGTGAGTCAGCCTCTCTAATAAATTACACCCTTTGAGTTCTCCCCTGAAATCTACCATATCTCAGGTAATACATTTAAACAGACTTGGGGGAAAATATTTGTTCTCAGCTGGTGTCATAAATGGAAATCAGAAAACAAAGGGCAGTGAGAGTGATTGTTAATTCTTTGTGTTCAGAGCACAGGGACTGCTGACTGTCAAAGTTAGGAGCATCCTACAGCATGTAGGACAATGGAAAACTCAACCCTATACTCAGAAAGCCTATATTCTTATGAAGATGTCCTTAGTGTTTAGCATAAAATAATGCATATGGCATCATCCACAAGAGTTTGTTAAATATATTATTGTGCTCTGAAATGAAAGGATGTTAGAATTTACTATTGTTTCTGAATTTGAGTACCATTATTGTGCCACTGTGATTTATGAAGTCCTCCATATATAAAAGGCATACTGCACATGGTTCTACTTGTATGCCATAGGGAATTCTCACAATGGTTAGGAATTGTGCTATTGCCATGCATTGAACTCTTACTTACTTATAAGGCAAAAGTACATAAGACTCTTATCTCTAATTAAGTACCCCAAAAGGCCAGAAATGGAGCTGTGTCTCAACTGATAAGGTGCCAGTCTTGAGTACAAAAACTCAGTGACAGCAACAGTCCAGATGAATCCTCAGACCAACATACAGAGAGAGAGAGAGAGAGAGAGAGAGAGAGAGAGAGAGAGAGAGAGAGGAAGGAAGGAAGGAAGGAAGGAAGGAAGGAAGGAGGAAAAAAGAAAAACAACAAGCGTGCTATTATAAATAGCATGCCTTGGTTACAAATAAGTATTTTAGGATGTGTGAATATTCCAAGTAATACAATTATAGAAATAAAGATTTATTCAAATATATTTAATTAAGATCTATGATTATAATTTACTTAAGATAATGAACTCGTTCGTAGAGGACGCACATCACTTACAAAACATTCAACTCAGAAATTCATTGTTTACTCTTTTAGATACGTTTTTCTAAGAGGATATAATATCGCATATGAGAAGCATAACACTGTAAAATGAAATGTATACTTATTTAAATATATCCATTCCCTTCCTCTATCTCTCTTTACTCTTTTCATTAGTTATTATTTACTGTTAATTTGCCAAACTATGCTAATCATTTATTATATCCACATGAAAGACTTGCTAGCATAAAAAGCAATGCAGAATAAGAAGGATAATATTTTATCAACATAAGATAAATAAGAAATTGTCGATTTTTTTTTCTTTTTTTCCTCCTTATCTTTATTAGTTCCAAATCTCTTGCCACAAAAAGTAAAATGTAAAGCTGCAAAGTATCTTGTGTTCTTAGTGGTCTAACTTGGTGCCTAGAGAGGAGGAGGAAGAGAAGGGGAGGGACATTTAAATTACCTACATTATTAATACAATTACTTTTATTAAATTAAAAGTAGAATAGCCTAACACAATGGTAAAGAGAATACAAAGTTTTAATGATAAGACTTTAAATATCCAAATAAGAGATAACAATTAACCTATTAACAATTTGGATTTTAGTTTCAAAATAATCCGTTTAAACATTTCATTAATACTGTTTATATTTAAAACATTCAATACTTAAAAATGAACTGTGCAACAATATATGTGACAAAATATAAAATATGCATCTGTTAATGTCAACGTAATTTATTTGAATAATAGAAATTTAAATTCTCTCCTTTCTAATTAGAATTTGTGAATTACAGAATTTTTTCCACTGAAACTGTTAACTACGGAAAGTTAAAAACTTTTTCTCAAAATTTGGAACTGCTACTCCTAGGAGAAAAAAAGATTGTTAACATCAACATTCAAATTTCACAAGCCAACCAGATATAAAAGATTGAATGTATCAGCTGTAACTTTTTAAGGAATCTCCTTACATTCTCTTGAGTAATTACATGTTTTCAGAGTGTTAGAGAAAGAACACTTACATCTGATGCTATTGGGATATGTTTTAACCTGATTAAAAGTCTAAGGATAATAAAACTAGAATGTGAAGTTATATTTGCCTCCTGACTACTATCAGTTTTGAGGGCAATCATCCATCACAAAGATAAAGAAATGTTCTCAGAATATTTAATTTAAGGAAATCTGCAGTGTTACACTCTGTGACAACTCCAGGGAGTTCTTAGGAAGATTAGATATTGCAGATGAAAATAGTACACAAAAATTTACCTTTTGATTTTTTTTCATTTTCCAACAGAGATACATATACACATAGACAAACACACACATCTATCATCTATCTGTCTATCTATCTAAGATTTATATTCATATCTTTTTTTTTTTTTTTTTGTCGGTCATGGGGCTTGAACTCTGGGCCTGGGCGCTGTCCCTCAGCTCTTCAGCTCAAGGGGAACACTCTACCACTTGAGCTACAGCGCCACTTCCGGTTTTCTGGTGGTTTATTGGAGATAGGAGTCTCACGGTCTCTCCTGCCCGGGCTGGCTTTGAACCGCGATTCTCAGATCTCAGCTTCCTGAGTAGCTAGGATTACAGGCGTGAGCCACCGGCGCCCGGCTATATTCATATCTTAAGAAGAAGGTGAATATGTGAATATAAATTCATGAAATTAGTTTGGTATATTGGAGAAAAAATAATAATGCTATATTTTAAATGTAGCACCGTTCTTTATAAATAATTCAAAATGTGTTTTTCTTGAAAATCTGAAATAGAAAATCTAGATGTAGTTATTGTATATTTAATATGCATAAAATGTATCTATACATGAATGCATGAAAATGCATATATAGGTAAGCATGCATGTATAAATGTGTATATGCACATAAACATGCCTCTGTCTATGCATGCATGTGCATAATTGTATATGCATACATATATGTTCATATAAATACATATATGAATATATACATATGTTTGCGTATATGTATACATACCTATATTAGTGTTTAAGTGTCTGTACACATATGTATACACATGTATAGGCATGTACACATTATATATTCATATGTACATATGTGTATATGTATGGAGTATAAATATATTGTATATGTTATTGTACACATTATGTATGTACCCAATGTATCATTTGATATTTTATGTCTACAAGCATTTTAGAAAATGATAGGGATTCAGTAAATGTGTCCTTCAGCTTGAGTTATTGGCTTTGATGAAATGAGAAAATTGGGGTTTCATTTTATGTGAGATCTTAAAATGATCTATGGAAACACTGGCTATGTAACTTTGAAAAATGATATATTTAAATCACCTGCTCTTAAGAGGATACAAGATTTTTAAAGTTGAGTGAAGTTCTATATTTAATCTGTTTCCTATAATATACTCTCAATACCAGACTTTTTGGGGGGAGGTCCGGTCGTGGGGCCTGAACTCTGAACTACTGTCCCTCAGCTCTTCAGCTCAAGGCTAGCACTCTATCACTTGAGCCACAGAGCTACTTCCGGCTTTTTTTCTTTTTGCTTATGTGGTGCTGAGGAATCGAACCCAGGGCCTCAGGCATGCAAGGCAAACGCTCTACCACTCAGTCACCTTCCCAGCCCCTAATATCAGACTTTGTAAATATGGATTTATTGAAGTATAATTGTCATGAAATAACTTCATACTCCAAATGAATTAGAAGTATGACTGTGCATACAATTCAAAATTATCAACACTGAATATTATATCTACCACCCTGAAAAGATGTTTTCTGCCTCTTTATAAATCTTCCTTTTCTT
Source organism: Dipodomys spectabilis (assembly GCF_019054845.1). Taxonomy (NCBI): domain Eukaryota; kingdom Metazoa; phylum Chordata; class Mammalia; order Rodentia; family Heteromyidae; genus Dipodomys; species Dipodomys spectabilis. The sequence continues at coordinate 4,476,884 of NW_024870752.1, forward strand.
TCTTTAAAGTGTATTTATTGTTATTGTAAAGGTAATGAACAAAAGGGTTATGGGTACATAGGTCAGATAAAGAGTACATTGAACGAAGTGATCCCTTCCCTTCCTTTCTTCCAGTTTCCCTCCCATCCTCACACGCAAGTTTTATAGTTCATTTTAAACACATTATCTAGTATTACCACTGTATTTGTCCATCTTTTTTCCCATCATTTCTGTGTCTCCCCTTACCCTCCCAAAGACAGATAAATGAACAAGCAAGAAAACAAGAAATAAGGAAATGAAAATTAAAAAAGAAAAATAGAAGAAAAACCATCTTGTTTCCATCCCCAAACTTATTCATTCCTATCCTTGATTGCTCCCTATCACTAGAAAGCAGTAAGTATATTCTAAAATTTTAAACATATAAATTGAATTATTCAGTATAAAATCTGTGTCTATTTTCAAACAGCTTTATTATTTTGAAATGTAACCAGGCTATCCCTTGCATTAATTATGCATTAATATTATTGCTAAATAACAAATCTTCAAAAGTTTAAAATACATTTATCCTGTACCTAGCAATTGGCATTTGCATTGCTTCTAGTGTGTTGTAAGACCACGTAGACATAAAATGTTATAACCTAGCTATTCTGTAAGATATAACATTACTTCATTCCATTTGTATTTCCTTAATGATTAATGTTGCTGTGCAATTTTTCAATATGTATTATGAAATTTGTGTCTTCCTATGAGATCTTAATGTTTTAATATTATTATATACAGTGGATACTTAAACCATAGTGACTTCAATATAATTAAGCAGGCCATATTTTTCATTAAGATTATTTTTCTACATATTTAAGACAATGAATTTTTCATCTATTGACTTATTTTATTTTGTTCGTCATGCGGCTTGAACTCTGGGGTTGAATGCTGTCCCTCAGCTCTTCAACTCAAGGCTAGCACTGTACCATATGAGCCACAGTGCCACTTCCAAATTTTCTAGTGATTTATTGGAGATAAGAATCTCAAGGACTTTCCCGCCGGGGCTGGCTTTGAACTGTGATCCTCAGATCTCAGCCTCCTGAATAGCTAGGATTACAGGCATGAGCCAGGGCGCCAGGATCATCTATTGACTTTTAAAAATAAACATTTTCTTTTGCAATGAAATTTTATACAAATCAAACAGACAGCAAAGACATTTTTATATACCCAACACCCATCATTCCCTAGTACCATCTCACAATTCTCTGTCACATTTGTCAAGATAATTGAATTCTGCTATTTAAAATCCATATATTATTCATATCTCAGTTTGTACCCAATTCCCTTTTCTGTTCCAAATTCTCATCAAAATACCCTTTTGCATTTAATTCTTAATTGTGTCTGGGCTTCTCTTGTTTTTTATTGTAGCTGAAACTTCCCTTTCTTATATGACCTTCTGAGTTTTGAGAATTACATACCAGTTATTATTCAGCAAAGATTTGAATTTTCTCTCATAAAGCATCAGAGGTTATCAATTTTTGAGATGAAGTACGTCTATCATACATTATTAATATGATGTACAACCAGACATCACTATCACTATCATGAAAACTTTTAGAGGTTATAACATTGAATGATTCATATTATGAGAATGCTGAATTATTTTTAACATGGATACAATTGGGCTCTAATTTCTCAGAAAATTTATTTGAAAATAGAATAAAAAATTTTATTTAAATTTGTCAGTTTACAAACGAAGTATAATTGATTTTAAAAAGGACAAAAGCATCTAAATAAGTGATCTGCTATTAGTATAACTTTCTAAATTTAGTTTTATAACTAATACAGAAATATATATATACACACTCATACATATAAGTATTTCAAAATTTAAAAGCATTATTTCTATCCCAATAGAAATTTGAGAATTATTCCTAAATCTTCCTTAAATTCTGATTTTTTTGTTTGTTTCTAATGATTGTTTCTAATGATTTAGATTACTTTGATTTTCATTTAAAGCAAAATACTAGGGTATGTGGCATTACAAATATGATTACTTGGTACAAGTTCTGCCGACCTAGATTTGAAGGTGAAGACTCTTAATTGCTGTTGGATATTTACTGAAATCTGCTTAATCAAAGCTTTAAGATGTACCTCATTTTACTGATTAAAAGTAATTAAATGTTTCTTGTTTGCCAGATAATCTAAAGGAAAACAAGATGGAAATTTCAAATGAGACCTCATGTGTATTGCTAATGATGTGTCTATTCTAGGCCAAACATCTGATATTTAAGTTTAGGGAAAAAATAAAAATACCAAACAGACTCAATCTTATTGGGTATGAATTCATTTCCTGAAAAATTATGTTTAATCACTATCCTCACTATGTTTTTTAAAAAAATCTCATCTTTATAATTCTTAGTATATTGAACAGATATATTCATATTTCAATCTGATAACATTTATTTTTTGCGCATTCAGGAAGTAATTAGTTCATGAGACTGGAGATCTCACCATGAGATCAATGACTTCTTAAGAAGATATAGAGAAATGCCTTCATTCCTTTTCTTTCCACACATTGAGAGGAAGGGTGTCTGCAAACCAAGAAGAGCCCTCAGTCAAAACACCCTTCAGAAGTATGACAAATTCCACTGTACTTGGTTTTGGTACCCTGAATCTTGTGTGTGTGTGTGTATTTGTCTAATCTGGGGAGGGGAAGGGGCATAACAACAAAGTGCTGAAACAAGGACAGAAGGGATGAGGTGGGAGAGGTGTTGGAGGGGGGGGGAGGGAAGTGATGGTAGGACAACAAGAAGGAAGGGAAGGGGTACCAATGATCAACAAGTAACATACTCACTGCCTTACTCATGTAACTGTAACCCCTCTGTACAGCAACTTTACAATAAAATTAAATTAAATTTAAAAAGAAATATGACATTCATTTCCCTTGTTTAATCCACCCATTCTTCGCATCCTGTTAGAGTAGCATAAGCATCCCCAGATATGTACATTCTGATGGCCTTAAAATTATAATTGACACCCTGGTCTTCATGAGAATGATGGTTATTAAAGCATGCTATTCATTAAATTAGTATCAATAAGCATACAGAGACAAAAAACTGAATAGGAAATTTTCATTGGATGAATGTGAGAGACAAGTAGTCTGTTACTTTCTTTTTTTTTCCCTAGCTTTCTCTTCAGTAGTGTAACAATGGAATTTTAAGTTTAAGATGGGATGATGACCTCTGAAGTTACAATCAGTCCTTGTTTTCTTTGTGCTACTATTTTTATTCTCTTTGCTGTTCAATACCTTGTACCTGGTGCTTAACAAGAAATACTGATTCCAGGTATAGCCAGAGCAATGAAAGGTTGGAACTATCTAAGGAAAATACAACATTTAATGTTGTAATTCAGCATGACACAAGAGAAATTACTTAGGTTTTTTTTTTTTTAGGGGGGGGGGGGTGTCCGGTCGTGGGGTCTGAACTCTAGGCACTGGGTGCTGTCCCTCAGCTCTTCAGCTCAAGGCTAGCACTCTACCACTTGAGCCACAGCGCCACTTCCGGCTTTTTTTTTTTTTCTGCTTATGTGGGGCTGATGAATCAAACCCAGGGCCTCAAGCATTCAAGGCAAGCGCTCTACCACAGAGCCACCTTCCCAGCCCCGTGCTTAGTATTTTTTAAGACCTAGTATACTGAAGTTACTCTGTCATTCTGTGGTCAAGACCTGCTCACAGCCTGGTACAGAAAGGACCAGAATTTTCACTAGTCTCAGTAATAATACCCTGGCTCATAGAACCTGGCAGAACAATAAAAAAAAAAGAAAAGCATGGGATGGAAAGATGAAAAGAAATAATTCAAGAACTTACACACAAAAAATTTCATCCCATAGACTGTCAGAATAACATACTGAATGACTCAAATGGATCTGTACTTCTGAAATAAGGCAGAGATCTAAGCCTTTCTGTAGAGACTAACATATCTAAACAAGTTTATCTAAAATAAAACCATTCAATTTAAAAATTATTAGAAAACATTTAAAACATATGTCAAGGGTGACATCTTGTTTTGAATATATTAACAGGAAATATGAAAACATTAACATATATATAAAAATGGATCATTAAAAATATCCAAACAAAAAGCAACAAAAATGATGTTAATTCACTATATATTATCAAGTTAATAATTTTAGAACAATGGTAATAGTTCGAGTAGATGCTTTGTTGTTCAGCATGTTCGAATTGTGATATATCTTAAATATTTTATCCTGCTACACATGCAAAAATGAAATTATCAATATATAGGAAACTCTTCAATGAATAAAACAGTGAAAACTGACCTTGAATATAAATGTAAATTATTTTCCTTATTAGCAGTTATTTGCAAAAGAAATAACAACAATTGGAATCCTAAAAGTCCTATAAAATTTACAAAATTTTGTTAAGCATTTGATTGATTCGAAATACATGCAGCATATAGACAGTTCAATGATCACAAATTCCTTTTATATTTACTAACAATGACATCTTGTTTAAATATCTCTATTTTCAAAATCATTAACCTAAAAATCATGTATTTTATTTGTTGAATGGAAATGTTCATTTCTCTGTTACAACTATAACAATAATCAACTAATTCGCTAAGTAAATATGTGTGTGTGTGAGTGAGTGTTCCAGGAATGCATTCAACTGCTTAATTTTTCTTCATTGAGATTTTTCTTTTTTACCATGCTTTTATGTCTTGAATAATTAGCAGATGACTTTGTATTCTGTATTCCTGACATAACAGAGGCCATAGAGAAGGATTTTCCTTAAGGACAATTATTTCTTTTTTATTACCTCCATTCATATCTCAATCCAGTGGAACAAAGTCTCTGAAACTTTGACTCCAACAAAATTACTTAACAAACTTACCAACAAAGATATCCAATATTCTTCCTGTTGCTCTGTAGCATTTGTTTATATTGATCATTTTCCACTCACTGCTTCTGCAGCAATATGTTCCAGCTTTGGCCTTGAACCTTAAAAATATACTGTGTAGGACTGGGAAGGTGGCTCAGTGGTAGAGTGCTTGCCTTGCAAGCATGAGGCCCTGGGTTCAATTCCTCAGCAACATATAAGCAGAAAAAGCCAGAAGTGATGGTGCTGTGGCTTAAGGTTTGCTGTGAGCTGAAGAGCTGAGGGACAGCATCCAGGCCCAGAGTTCAGGCCCCACAACAGACAGAAAGAAAAACATACTGTATATTTTGATAGCTATTCCTTTTCCTTTCTTGTCATACTATTTATTTTTGTCAGTAGACCTCCACTGTGATTTAGGTTTGCATCAACCTTTATGTCACAAGCTCAACCTTTATGTCACAAGCTTCATCTTAATCTTCAGAATTATTTGGAAAATTGCTCCTCAGACATAATCCAGAGGATGTCTCACACAGGTGTCTCAGACTTCTCCAAATCTCTAATGATTATTCATTATGAATAATGAATAATTATTTTGTAGAGTTTGGCATACATCTAAAATTAAGGCAACTTCTTTAAATACACTACTACTTAACATTCCAGGTTAATGTATTCAAAAGTAAATTTATCATTGTTCACTATCACTAGTTACATTTCAATAAAACTAAGGCATACAGATAATAGTGACAAGTTCTGAACTTTTATTTAATGCTTACTTTAAATCATTGAGTTGATTAACCTCTACAATGAACCTAAAGATAAAAGGCTTCTTCAAAAGACTGAGAGAGACATTTTGCATGTGGATAGTCAAATAAATTCCTGTCAGAAAACCTAAGGGAATTCTTGATTTTCACATTATGCAATAATTTAAAGCTTGCTGAAGATTAAATCACTGGATTATTTTTTCACCCCAAGAAATCTATAACCTAACAGTAAATAATTATGGACAAATAAGCACACAAATCAATAATGTATAGTGCTTATGACCACAATTTGCTCTATAACACATACAATAGAAACAAGGTGAATTTTGACTTCACAAATAGAACAAGAGACATTCTACAGAGCAAGAATCTTTAAATGATTACTTTAAAAGCAAATAATACAGGCAATCATAAAATATTTCACACGGAGGGCAACATAGAAATGAAATAAAAGCATTCAGAGTTAGCAAGTTGATGCATGTACATTTAAGGTATAGTATAAATGGCTCAGGTATGTCAGAAGTCTAGAAAAATCAGGAGCTCAGTTGGGAATGGCCTTTTGTGCTAAGGTACTACATTTGAATTTCATTCTGGAAGGATTGGGTGGTTTCTTGACATCATGTCAGAAAATGGCATGTTTTTCAAATCTACTTAAATATAACTCTGACCAACCTGGGAGCTCCCAAAGAGATAATCATGCTCAGGTTGAGGGGGTCTCTCGATTCCTGGCAGAATTCTGGATATTGCAGGCACTTCAGGCAGGAAATACAGCTCATTAAATTCTGCCTCAAGGGTTGCTGAAACTTTGTCTAAAGATGTTATAGAAACACAGCACGCTGAAGCAAATGATTACTTCAGCCTTATTCAATGCCGTTCACATTCTGAAAATGTCAAAATACTATTATAATCAATGAGAAAAGTATGACTGTACAAAAATGTATGTTCTATACATAGCAATAACAATGACAATTAGGCCATCCTGAACACCTGTGTAGATATTCATGATTAATTCTTCCTCTACCTCCTTCTCCATTCATGACTTTTTATATTCACTTAACCTCTAGAAGCCACATATAAAATGGGTAGACTATTGTTGCTCTTTTAAAAATATATGTACTGTAAAGGTGATTTACCGAGGGGTTACAGTTACATAAGTCAGATAATGAGTACATTTCCTTCTGAACTGTCACCTCCTCCTCTTTCCCAGGTTTTCCCTTTTCCCTCTCTCTCCCTGAGTGTATAGTTCATTTCCAACATGGTGTCTGTTACTATCACTGTTGAATTGGTTCACCCTTTGTCCCACCATTTCTGTGCTACCCCTTCCCTTCCCTAAATCAGATATACTTATATACAAGACAAAGGGTACAGAAATCAAAATATTGACAAAAGGCTATAACCCAAAGATGAAAGGAAAGACAGGAAAAAAACCTGCAATTATACAATTAGGTGAAATATAAGTTTTAAGTAATTATTTTGTTAGGCACATGGAATCATTTATTTACTAAAAAGAAGATGCTTAGTATTATAATAAATATACATTTAGGGGAGGAATGAGTAAGAATGATGAAAAGAGGTGACCTGATCGAGATATATTGTATTTTATAAACTCTTTTTTAAATGGGAACTCCTTTGTACAAGTACTTAAAGATAATAAAAATATATTCATCTTGAGGAATTTATATAATAATTTTACTGGATATGTTCATTTTTCCATGAATAAGTAAAAATTAATAGAATGAAATTTGAAGAGTTAAACTGAGATATTATCCTGAGTAGATAAATGATATCCTACTACTAAAAGAAGATAATATCTACAATGAATTTACAAAGACAGCCCCAGGATTCCTTCTGGAACATTTTTCTTAAGGTTCCATATTCCTTGATATTTTAATGTGGATTCTTCTATTTGCCTAGAAGAATTGGTGAGACTCAATTTCAGAACTATTGAAAGGAAAATTCACATGAAGTAAAAATGTTAATTTGTTTTCCCATGTGTATAAATGTATATTTTTTTCATTCTAATCCTAAATGTTTTGCACTCCCCTCATCAAAATATAATTGAAAATAACATTTGTTTTAATTGGACAAGGACCAAATGCCTTTTCAATTAGCAACTATTACATAACCAAGTGGACATATTCTGTATTAAATATTATAGAAAAATTTCCAAAAACCAAAAACTGAGATGGATATTGGGTTTTGAACACCAGGCCTTGAGTTTGGGATGCAATTGATCTACCACTGGAGTCATGGCCCTGTTCCATTTTGCTTTAATTACTTCTCAGACAAAAACTTAACTTTTTCTTTTCCCTCCTTCCCTCCCTCTCCTCCTCTCTCTTTCCCAGAACTGGCCTTAGTCTGCAATCCTCCGATTTACACATTCCATCTAATTGGTATTATAGACATGTACAACTATAATCACTTTTTATATTATTTTATTGGCAGTCATGTGACTTGAACTCTGGGCCTGGGTGCCCTTCCTCAGCTCTTCAGCTCAAGGCTAGCACTCTACCACTTGAGCCACTTCTGGTTTTCTGAATGGTTTATTGGAGATTAGAGTCTCACAGACTTTTGTGCCCAGCTGACTGAACCTCGATCCTCAAATCTCAGCCTCCTGAGTAGCTAGGATTACAGGAGTGAGCCACCAGTACCTGTCTTATAATAACTTTTTTTAGGTAACTTCTTGGTAATATTTTGCCAAGGCTGGGTTCAAACTTCAAGTTTCCTATCCCATTTTTCCCCTAGCATAGCTGGGGTTATGGGATTGAGCCACATTGTCTGGCTGTTTGTAATTATGCTTTATTCATAAAATATTACAGTGTTTATTATGTTCAACACTGAAACATTGAAGTAAACATATTGTATATATTTTATTTTACTATTTTTGTAGTGCTGGAGGCCTCAATTTTCTTAATGTTTACCCATCAGTGTAAGAATCTGTTACAAACTGATCTCAAAAATCAACTATTAACCAGGATCCACTTCCGTTTAAACTGTACTTCTTGCTCTACAACAGTGGGAAGTTGTGACGCATTGAGCAAATCATGTTTCCTTCCAATGAGTTTGATAATTATTTCCATTGCTCAGAAGCAGAGTTAAATCTCATTCCTTTACACGCATCTAAACAAAGCTAGATTTGGAATAGAATTGATTCATAATGGTACAGGGATAATTTGGAGAGATTATTCTGCATAGCTATTCATTCCTCAGAGGCCGTTTCTACTGAACCTACCAGTCACCCTCGCATTTCTCTCTGGAGAGAGAGATGGGTACCATCACATGACCGAGATGCTCCATTCCATACCTGTCAGGGTGTTTGATGTCTGCCATGCTTTTGTAGTGGCTTTTACTCTACACTGTAGCTGTGTGTTCTCATTGTTTGCACCATCATTGGCCACATTGGAGTGTCAGTGCTTGATTTTCTTTTAATTCCTCTCTCTCACACACACCCTTTCAATCAGGAACGTTTAAGATACTTAGATTGCAAATAAGAGGTAAAATTACAAGTCCTTCCTCAAAAGGAAGGGAGAAATTTTTTTTTTTAAATGTACCTGTGAAGTTTGAAAAAGACCCCTGAATATTCTGACGACAGCAACAGCTGGACAAGTATCTTTCAAATTGTCAGTGTTTTGAATAGTATCAGCTTGAAATCACAGAAAATGCTTCCAGTTTTTTTTTTTTTCTGAAAAGACACTTTTTTATTATGAGAAATGAGAATACGAAAGGATGTGTTATGATTAAAGCATTTGAACCTTAAGATTCTAAGGAAATGGTGAAATTAATATAACTAAAAGGAAAGACACTGGGAAAAGAACATGGTTTAATTTTTTTTTCTTGTTCCTTTATCTGAGGTTTAAATTATGAAGACTACCATTTCCAATAGCACACACTCTGAGAAGGACAGATTAATGGAGCTTGACAGAAGCTTAGGAAATCTTCGCTGCAGCACCCAGCCTCCAGGCAGCACATGTCTAACCCATCTAGGACGGTTCATTGTCTTCGCTTCTCTAGAATATCTCACAATGCAGACACCGGAACCTACATTGAGAATTCCACACTCCAGTGGCCTGCAAGTTGTTTTCCGTCACCTGACAAAAACAACTTAAGTCTTAGCAAAACTTTTATCCATTAAAACAAATAAGTCCTTAGAAAACTGATTTGTTTATTCTCTCTCTCTCTCTTCTTTTGGAAACATATTCACCCAAACATGATAGACAGATAGATAGATGATAGATATTGTCAAATATGAATTATTAGCTCAATAACTTTCCCAAGAAGAACTGATTATAAAAATAATATTTATGTAAATATTTTTAAATTTGAGATTTGTTTTTTCATTCTTTATAATTACATATAACTATCTCTTTAAACATTCTCAATTTGTTCTTATGGATTATTTTTCAGCCTATGGAAAGCACGGTTACTGCTTATAATATGCTTTGGTGGTGCTTTATGTAGTATCTTATGGGAAACAAGGCATTTTATTAAGCTTTGTTACGAAAACATAATTTCAATCAGTTGTAAAAAAATAATTATTTTATTTTTGCATAGATGCAACTCTTTCCAAGAGTCTCAGGAGCATTGTTATAAATCTGTTGTGTTCTTTTTGTTAAGTTACTGAAGCATGACAGAAGCTTCTGTTTCCAAACAGAGAAATATATATTCTCGGAGAGGCAATTCTGCCAGTGAAAAGCTATTGGACGAAAACCTCACTTTTCAACTGTTACTTTAGCTGTCTGTGGTGATCTAGGAGCTGCAATCCTAATCCAAAAAAAAAAAGAAAGAAAGAAAGAAAAGAAAAGAAAATACTTTATCTGGCAACACATGTGCTATATTAAGAATACATGATGTATAATGAAATATACCTTGTTTTTCTCAATTGCTTTTTCCCTCTTTTTCCATCCCAAGCTATTGGAGGAACATCATGCTTAGTTGAAACTAAGGGCAGTTTTAATTACTAAGGGCAGTTTTAATTACTGTGACTGGTGTTTGATAAAATTGATTTTAGAGACAGTTGTGTCATGGAATCAGCATTGCAAATAACTACAAAACTTTGCCAGCACTGAATATGTTAAAAGAAACATACAGCCTCACATTTGTTAAGGAACCATACAAACAAATAGTACCATGTTTGTTAACCAAGGGGCCAATAGAGATTATACTGTCAAGAAAGTATCAAAAGGAATAGAATTTATAATTTATAAACGTGTTTCTTTTGGAGATTATATGTATCTGAGTAACAATATACTTAGGTTCTTTTTGAAATGAGAATAGAATTCAGTCAGTGGTGAGCAGAATGTTTCTATCTTTTATGGCTGTTAAAGCCATAAAATTAAAACAAAAATAATGTGTTTCTATGTGATAAGTTTGAAATGAGGTTAAATTTCCTGACAATACTTGTTAAAATAATATGGTTCCCAGAAATGTTTAAATTTCCTTTGAAGATATTATAAGGTTTCTGTTTCATGTGATTTCACACATGTGTTCCTTGCTTCTCTGAAATACTTCCTACATTTTTTGATTCACAATAAAGCTTAAAGTCAGTTTAAAAAAAGGTGTACTTTCATGAGCTCTTTATCACAGGCAAAGGGCCAAATATAGGACCAACAAGACACAAGAACACACAGTTACCTTTTTCTTTCTAGGAGTAAAATAATATAGAACAGAAACAAGAACAAAAACTAAGCATAAGTTGTTCATACATATCTCAGCCTTTAATTGAGAGTAATTTTACTCAGCATATGTAAAAGTAAATTAATTTATTTTAAACTTCTTAAAGACCAGAATTAAACCATAATATAAAGTGTATTGTTAATGTAATAAATTTATAAATTTCAACAAAAATATAGAATGAAATGAATTCAAGTTATGCATATACATAAAATCTTAAAGTATGTGTAGTATATATAGTTTGAGTTATACTCCAGCACTAAGTTTTTATTTAATTTTTTGAACTACGGTCCTTCTACCTTTGCCTAGATTGTCCTTGAACACACAATTTTCCCACCTCAGCCCCTTGAGCAACTAAGATTACAAAATTTTGCCACTGTGCCTGGCTTATTTATTTATTTGCTTTTAACATATAGGTAGCATTTGGGCATTTTCAAAAATATAATTTTTTTATTTATTTTGGTAGATTCATAAGGCTGTCTTTCAAAATAGGATTCGAACAGAATAATTGTGATATATTTCCTTCTATCACCTTAAAACATTTAAAATTATGTTTATGATTTCAATTAGTATTTGAGACTCTTTTTTTTTTTTTTGTGGTCGGTCGTGGGGCTTGAACTCTGGGCCTGGGCGCTGTCCCTCAGCTCTTCAGCTCAAGGCGAGTGCTCTACCACTTGAGCTACAGCGCCACTTCCTCAATTAGTATTTGAAAGATTATTTCATTATATGGCCAATAGAGTGAATGAAATGCATTCAGTGTGAGAGTTACACAAATTATTCCAAATTTGCTTTTCTCTGGATCACTTAATTTTCATAATTAATATGACCACACAACTGTCAGCCAACTCAATAAAAAAAAGAGGTTCTAAACAATAGCTACCTTACTATATTGCTTTGATGCTAGAAGCATGATTGCTATCATTTTATCTCATTTTAAGTGTAGTCATTACAAGTGGTATGATATAATTCATAATTTCTGCAGTTAAAGAGAAACTGGTTCAATGTTGCGTCTTTAACTTGAATTATTTACTTCTGAATTTTTGTACAAATTACAGTTTTGCTTTTCTTAGATGCCAGTGCTCACTCATCATCCTTCTAAATGTCTAAACTTAATATTTGGAAAATCCTCTGAAATCTCCTTTTTCACTATCCTCATAACTCTAGAGACAGGGAACATGATAGGCGCTCCTACTGATACCCTCCAAGGAACATTTTAAGAGTAAGGCACAGAATATTGAGGCAGACTAATTGTCCTACTTCCTAATATGCATCTCTGCAGCTAGTGGAAGGATAACTTAGTGAACAAAGCAAGATTATTGTTTCTACAAGATAATGTTCTACTGCTTTTTTAAAAAAAAAATTGATATTTACTGTCTATATTATTTGCAAGCAGCTAAGTCTAGCACCACACATATTTACATTATAGATTCTGTGCTAAAGTTAAGACTTCAAGAGTTCGTAACACTAGTAGTATTTAACCTTTTTTTTCTTTTTTCCTAAAAAATATAAGGGAATTTTTAAGTCTACAGCAAGAAAAAAAATAAGAAAATTATTTTTCAAATCTGGATTTGAATTCTTTTCTTTCTTCCAGAATTCCCTTTTTGGTTTTGGTTTTGATTGAATGGACAGACAAATCATAACAGGCATTAATACAATATAGCACTCTCCAAAAGCACTGTGCTGAAAATTAAGCACTGTTGTCAAGTAATCAAATACACTTTATTTAGATCATTGCAAGCCCAGAGCTGAAGTGTCTGGTAAAGATTTGCATGTAAGGAAGGTGATACTAAGAGCAGATCATCATCAGTACCAGTCTTCCCTAGCAAGACAAAGAGTTCAAGACTCAGAGAAAATGTTAAGAAAGAAGATAATGCTCAAAGAGTAAAACAATGGCAGTGAGGTCTTACATTAAGCATACTTGATTTTTTTAATTTAATATTTTCCAGGACCAGGGTTTGAACTTATTGCCTCACATTTGCAAGACCAACTTACATGTCTCTTGCGCTGCATTTTAGTCATGACTTCTTTTTATTGCTTATTACCGAATGTAGTCTCTTGCAATTTTCTGCCCGGGCTGGTTTTGAACCAAGGTCCTCCACATTTTTGTCTGCTGAGTAGTTAAGAATAGGTGTGAGTCTCCATTGGCCAGATCATAATACTATGCTTCAAAAACAAGCAAACAAAAAGTTCTTTTCAGAGGTGTAAGTTGCCTTAGGAAGTCTTGATATAGTCGCTGTGTGCTACAAAGAGAAAGAGATCATCCAAGAGTCATTAAAACATTATAGTATTGAATTGTACCTTTCTGTACTGAAAAAATAAAGTCTCCCAGCATGGCATTTTATCACACTATTACTACTGGTTTAGGAGGATCATCTTTTAAAGTATGACACTGCAGGACTAGATATTTATGAAATCCGACACTGTTGATTCTTCAGCTAGGTCCCCCTTTAAAGATTGTCTTCAGCGGGAAAAATCCACTTGCTCTGCTTTTCCAGAAAATCAAAAATTGCTGTGCTGTACCTCAAATCAGATTGTTAGGCTGAGTTTTAGAAAACCACTGTATGATGAAAGTCAAGGCTGAGACATAGGCTCTGTGTATCTGCTGCCTCTCTCTAACAAGGGTTTTGAAATGCTTATGTAGGAGGACTCTAAGATGAGGGCCAGACAAATGTCCTTTCAGAACAAATGAAAGGATGAAGGTTCATACTGGAGCATTCACATTGTCCACAGGGTGTGATGATTTGCACCTGTGATCCTAACACCTGGGAGAGAGACTGAGGCAGGAAGTACACCAGTTAAAGCCAACTTGGGTTCCATAGCAAGACATTTGTCTTAAAATACATACACACACATACATACATACTACATGCTACATACTACATACTACATACATAAAGCCAAGTATAGCTGGGAAGCTGAGATCTGAGGATCATTGAAGCCAGACTGGGTAGAAAAGTCTGAGTCTGTTATCTTCAATTAACTCCCCCAAAGCCAAAAGTAGAGCTGAGACCCAAAATGGGAGAGCATTAGGTTTGAGTAAAAAAAGTTCATGGCCTCTGAGGTCAAATACCACGACGGACACAATAAATAAATAAACAATAAAAAAAGCAAAACATTGCAATCTGCATAACCACCTTCAGGAAGTAAAGTTTCCATTCTCTGGAGAGGTCACGGATGACATGGTGCAGAATAAGAATTAGCGAGATCCTTCCTGTGTGTTCTGTCTCTCCACACACCACATCATAGAGCTCCTGCGTAGGTAGCACTTCGTATTCCTTTCCCACAGCTTAATTGAAAGTTTCTTCACAGCAATTTCTTCCAAGAGACAAATATCTTCATTTATAATTTGATGATACTAATCTCTTCAAAGTGAATGTTGAATGACCGATCCTTTAGAAACTATATGTTAGATAAATCACCTCATTGTGTGTATCCACTTGTGAACTATTCATGCAAAAATCAAACAAACAAAAAAAGCCACCACGAAATTCTCACATAAGTTATATGTCTTGGTGTGAAACATCACAGTTTTTAAGCATGTGAATAAACAATTTTTGGTTACCTGAAGCCGCAATGGATAGAGTTGAGAATTCAAACAGCATATACTTCTTATAAGTAAATATAACTTTTGTACTTACAGAGTTTGTCGGTTCTGGGGCTTGAATTCTGGGCCTGGGCGCTGTCGCTCAGCTTTTCAGCTCAAAGCTAGAGCTCTACCATTTTAGCCATAGAACCACTTCCGGTTGTTATGGCAGTTTATTGGAGATAAGAGTCTCATGGACTTTCTTATCCTGGCTGGCTTTAAAACGCGATCCTCAGATCTCAGCCTCCTGAATTGCTAGGCATGAGCCACCAGCGCCCAGCTCTCTTAAAGCTTTTTACGTAAAATTAAATTTTACAAAATCACCTCATGTTTTCTAAGGTATCTTAATTAAAGAAATACAATAACAATAGAAGAAAATTAATATACTGAGCATGTAGAACTTACTATATGGTTACACATATTGCACATAGAATGACACAGGTGTGAAGATGGGCTGGTATCCTCCATATAGATTTATAGTCTGGACAGATGGCATTGAAATGAAGAGGAAATGTTCAGATAACCCTTTCAAAAATAAGTCACTTATCATCTATTATCACTGGCATTATTCATCTCTTCCTGCCACTAATATCCACTTCAGGTTTTTACTCTCTTTATTGTGACCTGGGCTTTTCCAGGCAGGTTATAGGCAATAAAGTAACCACTAACTGATCACTAGCAGGCAGAGCAATGTTTCCTCAGGAAAAAAATATATATATATATGTATATATATATATAATAATAAAGAAAGTTTAATGCTTTAATGCCTAAAATTAACTGCAAAATAACTTAAAAGACTGAGCCAAAGCTTGTGCTCTTGTGGCTATGTCGTAGAACAACACCAGTCAACATGAAAATTAAGACTGATGGTGTTCAGGTACCATTAGTCACAAGGCCTGAACACCTTAGCACCAATAATGTAAGTCTTTTACTTACCTTTATTACAGTTCACATATACTGTTTGGTTTAGGGCATATAAAATATAACATAATGGCTGAATTGGAAAATTTAGGAACTTTTTAATTTAATAGGATAATCTGTAGTTGATGATACTAATAACAAAAAATAAATTGAGTAATACTTTTAGAGGCACTAATTATTACCAGCTCATGTAAAATTAAAGCTGAAAAGGCTTTACATCCATCGTATTTCCTAAGGAATGACTCTGAAACCATAATTCTCAACATGGCTGTTATAAACAGATTGCTGCAGAACAAGCCCATTGGCTGATTCTAAGGGATATAGGCTCTTATTTCCTATTCATTGTTGAGTCACACAAATACTGACTTTTTTGTAAAATGTGATGAGATCAGCTTAAGAACAAAGTGTTGGCACTTGTCAAATTCTTAGAAAGATTATAAAATTGTTCTATGAGTTTTGCTATAAAACTTTATTGTGGACTTGAATATTTGATCAATAATAATTACAAGTAGTAGTGGAAGAATTTGTCTTACTTTCAAAGAAATGGACTCATACTGAAAGGTTTATTAGGAGCTGGCCTATTACTCAAAAATAAACCATGACCTTCTATGTAACATAAGACTCACATGGAATAGAGACATGATACAAGGTGACTCTCTGACATGATAATATGAGAAAAAAAATAAACAAGTAAAATCACTGGTATTTTCTTTAAAACAGAAATAAAATAAATAATCACAGAAGATGTCTAAAGATCATCTTGCACCTTCAAATACGAAGGGTTATTTTTCACCAATTACAATCTTAAATTAACTTGAATAATAATAACATATATAAACAAAGACTCTTTGCCCACTTCCTATTTCCATCTTATCCATAACAATCCACTTTCTTACCCTATCTGCTACTCACCTACACAAGTCCAAGTCCTACAGTTTCTGGTGACTTGTGTGTGTCCTACCACTCTTCATCCAAAATGCAATATGGCCTGTGCAATTACACATCTCTGCCAGATAGTCTTTTACTAAAGGGCATTGATGCCTCACTACCCTCTAGTTCCAGTGCTTAAGTTCTGTGGTAAGAACTAGTGAGTTAAAAACCATTGTGAAGGGTAAACAAAGGAGGAGGCTGCAATGCTTGAAAAGAAATGTACTCATTATCTTGCCCATGTAATAATAACCCCTCTGTACAGTATGTTCACAAAAAATAAAAATAAAAATTTAAAAAAATAATAAAACCATATAGTTCAGTGATAAAATTTAAAGCAAATTTTTTTGTTTGTTTTAACAAAAGGTGAATATATGAGAGCACTGTAAGATCTTTTATTCCATCCTCTATCCATACTGATAATAAAATCCAAATTATCAGGAGGGATTATCAGAGTGATTAAGAAAATGTAGTGTTTGTATTACAGAGTTCAACAACTGAATAAACTAATTTATCTCTTACTTTCATCAAATCTTTCAGTCAGGCTTAGTTTAGAATATCAAAATCCTTAGTTTGTTGAGATTTTTTGAATATGTGAAAATAAAATGAAGGTTCCTTATTTTTTGGCTCATAGTTCATTCTATTTAATGTTTGACCATAGCTTGATTAAAAATATTTTGTCTAATCAGCAAAGCAGTTTGTATTTGGAAATATGAAAAACTGAAGGAAAATAAACCAGATTTTAGTACCCATCTCTTTCTTTTTGTTGGATCAGTTCATCTTCAATTTGCTAGCTGAAATCATCAAGGCGTCTACATACTGAAATTATTAAACAAGTATGTAATTTTGATAAGCTGGAGGTATGGCTCATACCTGTAATCTAGCTACTCAGGAGGCTGAGACATGTGGAATCATGGTTTGAAGCCAGATCAGGTATTAAAGTGTTTGAGCCTCTGATGAATAAATACAGGACACTTAGATGGGCATATTAAATTGTACCCCCTTATACAACTTTAGCAGTTCAGAAAAAATAAATTAAATTCAAAAATTAAAAAAAATGCTAGCTAATGTTTTAGTTTTACAACAAAATGTTTACAGATGAAGTTCTGTTACAATAATGTCCAGTTTTCCATATCCAAGTTCATTAGCATCTATTTTGTTTTTCATATAAAAGACATACTGTAGTTTAAAATCTAATATGACCTAATATGTATAAAGTTCTTAGAATTGTGCCAACAAATCTGTGTCTTTTTGTCACATGAACAGGCCTTTTCTGTGAAGAGGCCAAATAGATGTAGAGGCCCAGAAGAAGAAAGAACAACAGAAGGAGATAGAATAGGAGAGGGAGATAAAGTAGGAGAGGGGGGAGGGAACATGCCAGCTCTCCTTTTTCCAGGATTCTCAGTTGTGTATGAATAATAAAAATACAACTGATGCAATCAAGTAGCCAATTGGACAGGCAGAGATAAGCTGTCCAGAGAGTAAAACTGATCACCTTTCTTACACACGGAAGCACTATCATCGTTCTTCTTTGCTACAAGCTTAGAATGCTCCATAAAGCATTGAGGTTGGGGGGAAGAATAAAGAATAACTGAATATGAAGAGATAATGTTGGCTTTGTAATGTCATAGAACGGAATTAAGGTAAAAATGCTGCCAAGAAATGGAATCAATGTATAGAAAGCACAAATGAGTAAAAATAAAACCTATTAAATGTTAGATATTTCTTTATGACACTCTATAGAAAAAAAGTATTTCTTACAATCTAGTATTTGTGTGTGTGTTTTCTAAGTTTCAGTGATGCACAGAAATAAAAATGATCAATAGAACACCTAGAAATTTTTTAGAATGCAGGTCAAAGTTCATTAATATCATAAAACCTTTTGTGACTTTAAAAATAAGAAGACAAGTCTAACCAAACCCTCAGGACTGCCATAGCACTTGGACTGTATAGCATGTTCTTCAAGTTAGTGCTTATTGCTCAGTTCTCTGACTACCAGCTGCAGACTGAGAGCTCATTGAAGGCTTGCTTCTGTGTGTGCAAGTGTATAATTTTTAAATGATTAAGGAAGAAGGAAATATAAGATTAAATAATAATCAAAAGTCACTAGGTTTTCAGTCCTTGCTCTGTTCTTATAGAGTATAAGGTCCTAAGGCTTTGAAAGCTTCACTTAATCACTCTCAATGCATAAAAAAAAAAAAAAACAAACTACACTGAATTTATAGTATAATTTTTACTTCATTCTGATCCCTTTTCCAAGAACTTTTAACCTTAACTTTGATTCTCAGTTACTTCAAAGAGAAGATTTTAGCTATTCTCTGCAAATATACAGAGCACAAACTGATGTAATGTAAAGGTCGGCCATGGACTGCACAAACAATTGAAGTTAATTTATTTTTTGTTTGTTTGTTTGTTTTTGTTGGTCGTGGGGCTTGAATTCTGGCCTTGAGCACTGTCCCTCAGCTCTTCTGCTCAAGGCAAGTGATCTACCTCCTAAGCCGCAGCACCACTTCCAGTTTTCTGAGTGGTTTATTGGAGATAAATGTCTCATGGACTTTCCTGACCAGGCTGGCTTTGAACTGCTATGGTCAAATCTCAGCCTGCTGAGTAGCTAGGATTACAGGCATGAGCCACCAGTGCCAGCTTAGTTGTTTTTGGGTTTTTTTGTTTGTTTGGTTTTTAAAGATAAATCATCTCATTATGCTTAATAATTTTATATTTTCCCAAGATTAAGCTGAGATGTTTTGTAAGCATAAAACAGTTTCAAGTCTTTAAAGTTACTTTTTTAAAAAAAAAAGAAAACAAATCAGTGTATTTGTGGAAAAGTCTGAGTAAATTCCAAAGAATTCATGCCCAATGTACATACATACAATTGATGGAGAATACGTTTTTATTCCTTTATATGTCTATCTGTCTCACCAAGTCTAGATTAAAAAAAAAGTAACTCTATATGCTTTTACTAAGTGTCTACACTGCACATTTCACAGCTATGAGTCTTTGCAAGAGATCTAAGGAAGAAAACAATAACACAAAGGAATAATTGGAGAGTGCTATTATAGGAAACTTGTGGTATAAAAGAAGACCAAGCCAAGAGAAGGGAAGTAATGGAAAAGTACTTAGGATATCTACAGAAGCATTATTTCAAGATAATCCCAGTATAATTACAAAATTATAGTTAGTACTCAAATGACTTTTTTTTTACCATGATACACCCAACATATAAGTTATGCAATGTTGCACAATATCATGATTTCAAAAACCACTTTGTTCAAAGTCTTCACAATTAATGAGATTGTTTGGTGCCTGAATGCATACAGAAACCTCTCTGAGTTTTTATTTATCCTCATATGGATTTCAAAATAATTTGTAAGCAAAGAATTAAAAGTTAAGGATAAAAGTCTCAACTTGGGGATGGAAAGTTGGATCAGTGATAGAATGCTTTCCTCTCATTCATGAGGCCCTGGGTTCAATTCCTCAGCACCACATAAGCAGAAAAATGCAGGAAGTGGTGCTATGGCACAAGTGGTAGGGCGTTAGCTATGAGTTGAAGACCTGAGGGACAGCGCCTAGGCCCAGAGTTCAGGCCCCACCACCAAAAAAAAAGCCTCAACTATTCACAAGTCAGAGGATATTAATATATGCTTACATAAATGTAAGTTTGTTAAGATAAAACTGGCAATTAAGTGGATTTGCCTGAAGAGTTGTCATACTACAAGAATAAGGACTAGTTTCTACCACAGAGCTGAGGACAGCCAAGATACCTATGCTTGATATAGATTGCTCTGTAATCAACATTAGCATTTACAAGTGTTCCTGTCCAGAAGAATCTCAAGTCCTATTTCCTTCTGGATATAGAGATCATTATACTACAAAATAAAATTACAGGGCTAGAGACATAACTAAGTAGTAAAGCATTGCCTAGCATATCTGAGGCCCTGGGTTCAATCCTCAGTACTGTTTAAAAGTA
This sequence comes from Dipodomys spectabilis, assembly GCF_019054845.1. NCBI lineage: Eukaryota > Metazoa > Chordata > Mammalia > Rodentia > Heteromyidae > Dipodomys > Dipodomys spectabilis. The sequence goes on from NW_024870752.1 coordinate 4,497,574, forward strand.
TTAATTATTAAAATTCAACGTGACCTCATGTCTTAGTTGATTTTTTATTTCTTAGAAACATACAATAGTCTTTTTGTACTATAACTTGCCCCTACCCCAATGAAATAGATTTTTTCAATTTTTCCTCATCACACTCTCCAATTTTTTTTCTCATGTGTAAAATTTGTTAAAAACTATCGAAATTCTATACATAAACACCTTCAGGCATTCAACATATTTCAATATCAAAATAGGGGTAGAATTTATTTTTCAGTTTTGGAGTTTTAATTCTATCACTTGACTTTTACTCCTTGAGTCACATGTTCAACCCCTTTTGCTGCCATTATTATTTTTTTTATTGTAAAAATACCATATTGAAGAGTTACACTTACATGGCCAAGTTAATGAGTACATTTCTTATCAAGCATTGTTGTCTCCTCCTTTGGTCCCCTACCTCTCCCTTCCCATCTCCCCCCCCCCCACCATTACTCTCCTCCATCTCTCCCAGCTCCACACACCCATTCTTAATCAATAAATTATATGAACATCTAAAGCCTTATCATTTTATATAAAAGATGTACACATTCTATAATGTTTACGGCAGCACTGTGTTATCTAACCCTGACATCAAATTTCAAAATAACAACTATATATGAAATCAAATAAGATTTTGATATAGTTTTGTTAAATACTCTTACTTTATTCCTTCAAATAAATCCGTAGATCAACATTGATTCTGTATTCAAGCACATGACTGACTATATTATGGATCTATTCAGAATAAGTGATTCATTGTTTTCCTTCTTACTTATTGTACTTTTAACAGTCTATTGTGTATCATCTTTGTAGCACACATTCACTTATATATGATATAAAAGGAAGGAATAAACAATGTTCTATAAATGCCTGAATATTTTAAAATATTGTCTTTGTAGGTCAATGAGATGGTGCCAAAGGAAATGAATATATATATGTATATATATATATGACTGTTTTGATATATCTATACTTACAACCTATATAACAAGCAAATATTGATGAGTTGTTTACTATTTGATTTTAATCCCTACCTACTCATTCAATGTCTTAATTATCATTCAGTTTTTAAGTGGCTTTGCTTATTTCAAATTTCCAAACCCCATAAACATCTTCTGAAGCCTATTCAAGTCTCCTCTGCATCTGATTGGCTATAGCTGACTTCTGCAGTTGTAATATGCAAATATAAATCTTGGAAAAAAACATGCAAAAACAGTAAGCTGATAGTTATACTCTTGTATATATGTTTGTTTTTGTTTTAAAGCTAGTTATTGATCATGGCATCCCTTATGTATCTACCAAAGTCAAAGTACCTTCTTTTTGTAAAAAATGTTATAACATGTATTTATACACACAGACACATACATATATCAGTTTAGCACAGAATGCATGGACTGCTGTACAGATCTGAGAATTCTGAGCAGGAAGTTATAATGCCAAAACATCTAGATTAATAGGAAAATATTCAATCAACCATGACCTGTCCAAGTATCTACACTCTTGGCATTGGGAAAGGAAAATGTTTAAATGATAAATGCTACTTTTCATTTTCCATCTGGCTGTTCTGGCTTCATGTAGACAGAGTCTCAGACAGTCAACACTGATGACAAAACAATTTCAGGTTTGAGATTTGGTTCCAGCCCACCCATGTAGATGTAAACAAATTAGTTCGAAGAAGAGAAACTGTTTAATGTCTAATCACATCTCTGCTTTCAGCCATGAGAAGTCTCTGATGATCTATGTTTCCTTCTCCCCTGACTGTAACTCTATCCTGTTTCACTGAAAAGTGTTTCCCTGGAAAGATACCAAGCTCAATTATCAAGACATATCAGCAATCTTCAGTAAGACTCCTGTCAGCCTTGGGCCCCATGAGCTGTGGAAGAAGCTATGATTCTCTGCAGAATGGTACGAAACTCATGATTTTACTGGCTGAAGTCTCCTTGCATTTCTTTAATGAATGAAATCCTTAGGATAAATTGGGAGAAATATGGTTATAATGAAATATATGAAAATATTATTTTTAGTTGATTTGATAAGGATATTCATTTTGGCTGTATGTAAGTCCAGAAGAATGTAATGTCAAATATTAAAGGTACCATATATTACTTAAACAAACCTAAAATATGGACATTAAATTTGTAGATGGTGTCAGAATTAATTTGAAGCAGAGAAATTTGAAGCAGAGCTAAAATCTCTGAGGAGTGAGTCAAATTAGCAGCATTTTTAAAGTTATGATGTGTATACTACCCTCCCCAAATAAACCATGCATACAAGTGGGTACATACTAGTATATCTAAGCTTATCTGTATGAAAATATGTACAAGTAGAGTTACAAGATTTTTTCCACACAGATACTCACACAACTGAGATAGCTTAACTGTTTTTCTTTCATGTGATTGTTTCTAACATATTTATAAGATGATTTCTTTATTGCTTTGTATGCCCCTCCCCCACATATAACCCCTGTTTTCACTGTATTTGATGTTGGTATAATTTGTGGAGGGGAAGGGAAAAAACAAATCATTTAAGTATGGATATAGGTGGACCCATTGCAACAATGAGATGTACAAGACATTATGTCTAAAAATGAACTTTACAACTTTGGTGGGGAGGCAGGGAGGTGGAGATGGGAAGGGAGGGGGAGATGGGAAGGGATGGGAAGGGGAAACAAAGGAGAAAGCAACAATGCTTGATAAGTAATGTACTCATTTCCTTGTTCATGTGATTGTAACGCCTCTGTACGGTATTTTCACAATAAAAAAACTTATTAATTAAAAAAAACAAAAAATAGAAGTAAATTTCATCAGTCTTATATTTTTTCTCACAGTCTCTTATCATTTACTAAAACAATATTTGCTAGGAAACTCATCTTCACAGTTGTCTTCAATCATTTTAACAGTAAAATATATTGGATTTAGCATGTTGGAGTTTCCATCAGGATATTGAATTTATCCAAATTTTACTCCTGCTGATAGCAATAGAAGATTCAGATATTTTTAGTTCTAGCAATCTTAATAATATGCACTCCTCTCTTCAGGGAGTCATAAAAAAGAAAACTGTGTCTTGATTTCTATAGCAAAACTTACTCTGTGATTGTGGTGTAGGTTAGCTAACTATAATTGATACTACAAAAAGCAAATTGAAATCTATATTTTATTTCAAATCAGTGGATAAGTTATCTCCTAACAGTTTATCTGCATTACATCATTTACAATATATAGAATGTCTCATATCCCTGTATGATTAATGATAAAGTTATTGAAAAATTAACATAAGATCTCTGACATATACTAAAATCCATGATTCTTTTTTCAGTCTACAAACTATTGTAGACATCACTTCTGAACTAGATCAAATAATTTTATTTTTAAGGTAATTAACATGCATGGTTTCTTACGTTTCTCATATCCATTAGTGTAATTTTAATCAGTTCCGAGTTTGTGGGGGAGGGAGGTATAGAACTAAGCATCATACTTACTTATTATTGTGTATGTTTGTGATAGGAAATAATATGAAACCCAATTTTTGGTGTCTTAATTCTTTAAGCATTTATTGTCTGAGGTAGCAAGATGAGATGAGGCAGCTCGTTAATTCAGTGGCTTGGAAATGTGTTTGAGGACATGGTCTTCTTATATATACTTTGATTCTTTCTCTTACTCATTGGAGTTTGCCAGATCCTCTTATGAGAATTAAAGCCCTAAACACCACTTCTTCACATATCAATATCTAAAGATTTTGAATATTGTAAAGGGTTATTACAATACAGTCTCCTAGAAGCCATTCATCTATAAAGCAAGATTGCACTCCATCTTTCTTATATTCCTGTCTTTTTAGGCAATGGGCAACTGTGGGAAGATTAGATAATCTTTAGATCCCTGAAAGCTCTAGTAAGTCACTTGAAAACAATGACTTTCTGCAGTTCACTCTGTCAATAAAAGAAAAGAAAAACTATATATTTAACAGAGTCCTCTTAAGCATTAAACCAATGTTAAAACAATATTGTACATACAATCTGGTAGAGGGCAATTCTAATTTTAATTTAAAACTTTCAATAAATTCTATTAAATATTTTTATTCGAAGTATTTTTATATCATCATGGAGTTCATTGTTTCTGAAATATCACTGCTTTTCTATTTTCTAGGTCTCTATTTGGCCTGATTTTCAGAGCACAACAGCTAGTGGGACCCAGTAGAAACATTAACCCAGTCTTAGTTACTGATATTTAAAAGTTACTTTGTGGGAATATCCAAGTTGTGTGAATTTACTGTGCCTCTCTTTTTCCAGACATCATATTGCTGGAATATTTTCCTCAATTTTTCCAGTAGTAAGATTAAGTGACAGTATATGTATTGAGTTTCCACTTTTCTTCTTTTCCACATTTACCCTTTAATCTTCCATTTAACTTCATTAATAATTATTTTCACTATATTTTCTATAGAATTTTTTGGTGGTATTTGGATATGAAGCCAAGGCTTTGAGTTTGATAGGCATGTATTCTACCACTTGGGCCAGATTCAGAGCCATTTCTGACTTTTTGTTTATATTTACTGGAGATCAAGAGTTTTACCAAGACTGACCTTGAGTGTCAGTGTTCCTACCAAGAGCTTTTGAAATACTCAGTACCCCAAACTAGAATCACATCTCATTTATGGATTGAGATGAGGTGGCACTAAATTCGTTCCCATCCTTGCTTAGGTCCATAATTGTCATCTCTTCTAATCTTCTTATCTCAGATTAGAGGTATGTATCACTGCTCTCAGATCTAATGGATTAATTTCACAGTATTTTTTTATTCTATGTTTTTGAATCTCTTGATTTCTCACTATATCTTCTTTAGTTATATCATTTATTGTCTCTCGACTCTAAAGTACAAAGCATAACTATTTGAACCAACTAGCATTGTCTCTGATAGCCATTTCTTTGTGGGTCAGAAGTGGGTGTGACTCAAGGAATTGCACCCGTCGAACACATGATCTTTCATTTTTTTTCAGTGTGTATCTCTACCTAGAGTGGATATGTTGCAATATCACTCTTAAGCATCTTCAACTTTTATACTGTCTCTCTTGTATGCATTTTACTTAAGACATATAATACATTAGTATGTGAAATAATGATTCAAACAATTTGTCAATAGAAAATACTGGGCTAATGATATGAAGAGAATTTTAGTATTTGGGCAGTAAGGTAAAAACTAAGGCTTCTTGGTGTTTATCAAGGCTTCTTGTTCTGAGAGACAAAGACATGTGTTAGCCATGAGAAAAGAGATGGTTCTCAGGTTAGGGGTCAGGAATTTTGGATGACTATTCTCCTATATTATTTATACATGCAACAGTGATAAACATAAAGTTAAGACTTCTCACTTTAAAATTGGTCATGTAAGTCACAGAAGGTAATAGGAAAAAAACTGGTTTTCATTAGTAATTTTTTATCTTGATTTATAGCTTTTAAATAGACAGGTAGTAGAAGGTTAGCCTGTCTTTGAATTATGACTTGTGCATTCCATATGTGAATCACATATCGCCAGTATGTTCTGATTCAATTTTTATGTGAAAATTTACTATTTCTACTGAGAATATACTTCTTTACCGTATATTAAAATATTTATCAACCAGGCGCCGGTGGTTCAGGCATGAAATCCTAGCTACTTGGGAGGCTGTGATCTGAGGATTGCAGTTTAAAGCCAGCTGAGGCCGGAAAGAACATAAGACACTTAGCTGCAATAAACAAGCAGAAAAACAGAAGTGAAGCTGTGGCTCCAGTGATAGAGCACTAGTCTCGAGTAGAAGAGCTCAAGGACAGCGCCCAGGCCAGAGTTCAAGCCCCATGACAAAACAACAGCAAAAAAACAAACAAAAATAAAATAAAATAAAATTCAACTACGTTTATTGCAGCATTATTTACCATAGCTAAGATATGGAACCACCCCAGATGCCCCTCAGTAAATGAATGGATCAAGAAAATGTGGTATATATACACAATGGAATTCTATGCCTCCATCAGAAAGAATGGCATTGCCCCATTTGTTAGGAAATGGAAAGACTTGGAAAAAATTATATTAAGTGAAGTAAGCCAGGCCCAAAGAAAAATAAGCCCCATGGTTTCGCTTATTTGCAATAACTAATATATGTCTGAGACAAACAGAAATGGTCAGATAAGTAGACATCAAGCGAAATGAACCCCAAGATAAGGACTCAAATGTTTTTTCTTTCTTGCTATTGTGTCTAACATATTTATAAGATCTTCCTTTGTTGCTTTGTATGTCCCTCCCCCACGGTATAACCCCTGTTTTCACTGTATTTGATGTTGGTATAATTTGGGGAGGGGAAGGGAAAAAAACAAATTGTTTAAATACGAATGCAGGTGGACCCATGGCACCAATGAAATGTACAAGATGTTATGTAGAAAAACGAACTTTACAACTTTGGGGTGGGTTGTGGGGGTCTTGCGCGGAGGGGGGGGATAAATGGGAAGGGATGGTAATGGGAAACAAAGGAGAAGGCAACAATGCTTGATAAGAAATGCACTCATTGCCTTCCCATTTAATTGTAACCCCTCTGTACGGTATTTTCAGAATTTAAAAAATAAAATAATAACAAAATAAAAAATAAAATACGATAAAATATTTATCAACTAAAGAGGAAAAATTGTGATTGTGTTGTAGAATTTGAAATGATAATGGTACCTTAATCCTTGAGGGGAGCTCACACACACACACACACACACACACACACACACACACACAAAGGTGTGTGTGTGTGTGTGTGTGTGTGTATATATATATATATATATATATCAGAATTTTGAATGTGGTAAATTCTATCTCATGATAATTTCTTCTTCCATTTTGTTTATCAACACTTCCAATGGGAATCAGAAGAGCAGTGTTAATTGAATACATCTTATTTCATTTTTTTCTGAATTTTTAATTTATTTATACTAATATATTGACTAAATAACCATGTTATATTTTAAGGGCAATAGAACAAAGCCAAGACTTCACTTCAGCTAAAGAAGGATTAAAAAATAAGACAAAGAGTATGTTGAAATAGAACAATGAGGTTTTGGAGATTGATTTGATCAAGGAAGAGGGGATGAGAGACATGTAGAGAGAGTCAATTCTCATCAAGATGACTTGTATGAATACATAGGCATGCCAAATTCAAATATCCTAGTACAATAATGATAAAAAATACAAACAGAACTGACATTCTGAGAACAGTAAGTATGAGGGCACAATGATGATGTAGAGTACAATGAGTAAAGACTGATAGCGGAAACTTGTGTGTTTTCTTTTACAGCAGGTAGGTAGGAAAGGCTAGAAAAGAAGACAGACAAAAAGTAAATTGAGAGAAAATTCCTTGATCAGACATCTGCATAACTAAGTTGAGCCCAAATTGATGAAGCTTTATCATTGTATATTTTATTTCTATACATATTTTATTTCCTTCAGCCTTTCATTGTTCTGTGTTGCTCATTTGAGTTTCCAGAAGGTTATATTTTCTGTGTCTATTTTTAATCCCCCACTGAAAATAGTGTTTTCATAACTACAAAGCAATATTTCTAGTAAAATGTTTCTATAAATAAAACTGAAGTAATTTTCCATTATGGTTGCATAGATATAGGAAATTCAGATAGAAATATAATCTTAAATTATAGTTCTCTAACAATTTTAATTTTGAGCTAAAAAACTATGTAATCTTCAAAGGTAAATTACAGCACATATACAACATGCTAGAACTACTAAAAAAAAACCCTGAAGTGTGGGAATAGATTGAGTCTACATACATAATGAAGTGTATGAATTATAGAAGATCTTCACCTCTCCCAGAATATAGAATTGGTAGTAAAAATGAATAAATACTAATCACCTGTGATTTTTTTTATTTATTTAGGTGATGAAAATAACATGTCATATCACTAACATCTATCAAATAGATGCTACACATGTAATTACATGTTATTAATATGTCCTCATAATAGGACATTACTTCTGATGTTTACAGATTCTATTAACCAAAAAAATACATGTTTTAACACTCCTAAAAATATCTTCCATATCAATGATACATTCAACCTTTAAGTCAGTATTTGAAAATGGAATTTTCATTATGTCTGTTATATAAAACTCATAATACCGCAATTAAGAATAAAAGAGAAATCTAAGAAGTTCAAGTTGAGAACTTTAAATTCATGTATAAACACAAAATGTATTGTTTGAAAATTTAAATCTACTGTTTTCTGATTTTTTTTACTTTGTTTCATGGAATTGAATCCCAAATATTTTATTCACAACCATTTTACCTTAAAACACAACATTATGCAAGATGCTGAAAATACACACAGATTTAATCTCATTTATTCTTTTCAATGAGGCACATCGCATGTCTGAAGGACTTGAGTATTCACAAAGCATTAGGATGTGGAATTTGTTTAACTTGACCTAGAAAATTGTTTGGGTTAGTTTTATTTCATGGTAGTCTTTGTGTAATACAGGAAATAGAAAAACACAACATGTAAATTGTATATTTTTTTAAAAAAACCTCCAATTATGCTGCTGCATAATCAATCTGAGTTACTAAATAGACACTTTCTGGTAAACATTTGATAACCTTCAACTCTATCTATTTCAGGCAATTTTTATTATTGCTAAAGAAATTCCTCATGAATCTTCTATTGTATTTCTGATGCATGAAATTCTGATGTATGAAATATATAAGCAATGAACATAAATAAGTATCCAAATTCCAGTCATACCAAAAATACATACCAGTGTATTTAGGCAAAAATAATGAGTCATATCAAGAATGATTGAGCCCAGGCTGGGAAGGTGGCTCAGTGGTAGAGCACTTGCCTTGCATGCATGAAGCCCTAGGTTCGATTCCTCAGCACCACATAAGCAGAAAAAAAAAAAAAAAGCTGGAAGTGGCGCTATGGCTCAAGTGGTAGAGTGCTAGCTTTGAGCCTGAAGAGCTGAGGGACAGCGTCCAGGCCCAGAGTTCAGGCTCCACAGCCGAACCAAAAAAAAAAAAAAGAATGATTGAATCAGACACCTGCTTTACATAAAAGAGAAACCAGTACTGATTTCTCAGTAAATTTTTTTTTATAGACAACCTTTGATAAACAACATCATTGAATTGACATGTATGTTAATGTACACATTTTATCCTAATGATTCTCAATCACCACTGCTTCTGTAAAAAAAAATCCAAAAAACTAAAAATATAAAACACCAGAAACAACAAACATAACTTGTTATAGACCCCTGGACTGACTAGTTTTTATAGAACAAGGGTCACCAAACTATTTTCTTCAGATAAACCTATCTCTCCATGTGTTTCTTAAGTTATATGCATACACAACTAAAAATATCTTCCTTTTACTTTTCTGTTGTGACTTTCTTGTTATCGTGGCAGTTTGGAGTACCATGAAATGGTTACATAGTAATCACATAACACAAAAAGATTAACATTTTATGGGACTTTTTTTGACATGCTCTATGGCAGAATATAGGAAAGTGGATGTCTTACTAGAGACTTGCCTCAGTGTCTGTGGAGAATAAATTAAAACTGTTCTCTACATTTTGTTATTTTTTTCATTTTTCATTTTGTATGTGAAGTTAATTGCCAAAGTGTTGTATAAATAGGAGTTTGCTACAGAATAGAATTAACTTAAAATATTCCTCTTTTAAAGAACTTGTTTGCAAACCAGTACCTTTCATAAAATTCAATTAAGAAAAATCTCCTGTCTTCAGGAGGGTGGAGGGAGGAAGGTACAGAACTGGAGGAACAAACAGTGAAAACCTGCAGCAGTGGAGTTCACTGGACACTGATGCAAGTGAACTGTACAACTTCTGGGTGGAGACAAGAGGTAGGGATTCAGAGTGAGGGAATAGAAAACACTGTACAAAGTCAATTCCTGACTCCTGTAATTGTAATTCCTCTCTATATCACCTCTAGAATAATAATAAAATAAATTACTTATGAACAGGATCATAGTAGAACATGAGCATCATATTTCTCAATTAAACACATTGAAATGTGAAAATCACTTAGTTTATACTGAGATCAAGGGATCATATTTTAAATTTTTTTATTTCCTCCCCCATAATCTTGGGGTATCTCTAAATATTACATGATATTTACTAATGTTGCATTTTCTTCTAATTTGTTGTATTCGCCTATCTTTCATTGAATATCTGAGATCAATTTTAATTTGAAGTGAGAAAAATTCTTTCAGTTCACTGAATCCTTCAATGAGCTGCCTTTTAATTCTTCTATAAAGGAACAGTACTTTAAGTATGACATTATCAAATTAAACCACTTGGCCCATCCTGAGCAAGTACATTGAAAAGAATGTCTGAAGTGAAATTAGTGAAGTAATTTCACCTTTACATTACTTTGGCAGGGAATCTTTTTTCATGAGTCATGTCAATGTTTGAAAAGTGGTGAAGAACTTGACAGGTAACCATTTCAGCATTATTTATGAGCCACTAGTGTCATTAAATGAAGCCCTAAACTCTGCAAGGTTAATGAAATTGCAGGAAAAACTATCATCTACCAATCTCAATAGAAAATTCTGTGACACCCACAGGAGGATGGAAGCAAGTATACAAACCCCTGAAATGATCTGACTTTTAACTTCCTATGACACAAAAAAATGATAATTTAGTTACCAAAAATGAAATTTCTTAGGGAGTATATTGATTCAGCTAATACACACAACTATCCAAAAACCTGGATATTTGATATCCAAAACAAATTTATTTTGATTATTACTTATATATATATGTACACTAAATCTGGAATACTACACAGTCATTAATTCTAATGAGTCATTAGGCAATCAATACTAAGAAAAATGAACGAATTTTGAAAGAAAAGTATAAATCTTGAACACACAAGTTTTACTTAAGTAATAGCATTCCTTGATACAGTTTTTATTTAAAATTCTTTTAATAAACTTTTCTTTTGTTATTAATGAGTGCTTGTAATTTTCACTCATCCAATTGTAAAATATTGATAAGATGTTTTATGATGGATATCAGCTCTGGCTTAAACTGATTGTAACATTTAATGACAACTCAGTCCCAACAATGTTTCAATATTGAATAGCAAGTACATTGGCTTTGGTATGACCGTTATTTTGATAGAAAGTGTAAGAATGAAATATACACACCTCAATTTTTATCTAACAGGGATAAACATTCAGAAATTATAATTAGGAATTATACCTCTGCTGTTCCAGAATTGGTTCTGACATTTATTTTTATTGCAAATTTGTGAAGAAACCTGCCATCTATCACTTATTGAACTAAATATGTTTTTCAGTTGTGATTATCTACAGAGAGACCTAAGAAGGCTGTGTAAAATAGGAATGCCTCAAACCCTGAAGACTGTGGCTTTAATTTTGAGTTTTTAGGGATGTAAACGGTCAGGAATCTTAGCTCAAATGATTCTACTTTGTCGACACAATATGCTCTGCTTATCTTTGAAGTCAACTGATTGTAGGGGATTTGTTATCACTTAAAATTTTGTAAATAAGGTTGATACTAGTATTATAATATCCAATGTTTAATCACACATGCTTTACACTAACATCCTGATATTTAATTTTATGAGTACTTGATAATTTCTTTTGATTCCTCCAACTTTATGCCCTTCTTACTTAAAACGAAGAGTAAAGCTGAGTGCTGGTAGCTCATACGTGTAATTCTAGCTACTCAGGAGGCTGAAATGTAAGGATCGAGGTTCAAAGCCAACACAGGGAGGAAAGTCCATGAGATTTTATCTCCAATTAATCACTAGAAAACCAGACATGACACTGTGGCTCAAGTGGCCTTGAACTGAAGAGCTCAGGTACAGAACACAGGCCCAGAGTTGGAGCCCCAAAATAAAATTTATTTTTCAACAATATAACATTCAATGTATACTGAGTATGTTTATACTAAGAAGCAGCTATATTTACAATAATTTGCTTTTAATCACTGCATTAATGAAAACAGAAACTTGCACATTTGTGTAAATAAAACAATATTTTTCAGCAATACCTAGAAATGGACAAGAAATTTGAAAATACACAAATAATATAGCTTTTCATTGAAAAATTATTAATAAAGTGATCATAAAGTTTATATTTAATTCCAGAAGCAGAGAATATTAACAAATAATAACAGACCCATGCTGGATAGTTACTTAAACTCCTTCACACAGATAGCAGTGATATAAATGATGTCTGCTCTGACAGGAGACAGCAATAATTTTTCCTCAGAAGTAAGATTAATAGTAAATTTTGGAAGTTGAGTATGTTTCTAAATGAACTCCTTTTGCCAGTGATACATTATTATTCTCATACTTTTGTCATTTACTGAAAAATCCTTCTTATATTTTCAACCTATCCAAACTTCTTTCCCATATTATTAGGAAAATCTATACAAAATTAATATACTTCTAAAACATAAGCTACTATTCAAAGACAAATTATATTTGTTACTTTCTTCTGTTTGCAGTATACTGACTGTCAGGTAATGTGTCAAGAACACACACACACACACACACACACACACACACACAAACACACACATCTGAATGGAAAAACTAGAAATAAATCTTTATAATAGATACCACAAGGTTAAGCCCAAGACAGGTGAGAAGCCACTTATTTATCGGTGTTTGGAAAATGTTGAGAGAGAGAGAGAGAGAAAGAGAGAGAGAAAGAGAAAGAGAGAAAGGGGGGGCGGGGATCCAAATTTGTAAACTTTTCAAACTGGACATAGATAAACTTTTCTTTATATGAAAAATGGTATTTATAAATGTCATATTTATGCATAGAGCTATCTATTTAACTTCAGCATATTTTTAAGAAGTAGAGCTGATGGGCAATTCAAAGCATTAAAGGTTCATTATTTTCCTCTTTTTCCAACTTACTGTTCAGGAAAAGATTTTACTTTGGACATCCAGTAATCTTACCCAAGGAAATCAATTTCTCAAAAAATGTTTGCTTAGGCTCTTTAGGGTATGCCAGTTAATAAAAGTGATTGCTGGAGCTCAGTGTTTTATTATATAAAAGCTTCTTTACCCACTCCTTTGGGTCAGCTTCATAATGATGAACTGAGCTTTTTTTCTTAGAAGCTCGATTGTCAAATGGAGTTGAGTTAATTTAGCTTATATGAAAAGGAGCAGGTACTTGTAAATGGGATATAAAATACTTAATGGATTCCAGAAATGGAGTCAGGCTATAGAAGGAAAAGCAGTAAGATTGAGAAGGATGTGAATTGAAGTAGACTTACAAGTGATTTACCATGACTTTTGGGGCAAGGTGGCCTGCTTTCTGATAAATTACTCCAAGACATAGCACAAGATGTCCCTTTGATATGTTCTGCTTCTTAATAATTTTCAATCTTAAAAAAATATTTTAAAGTGTGTTATATAAAAAGGATAAATATTCTTTTAATGATAACCACAAGCAAAACAACAACCCGGTAATTCTTAGTATGTTTTTAAACCTAATAGGGATTCAATAATCCTAAGATTTAAGTTCAGTCAAGATAAAGCAATGCTGACAGTATATTCAAATCTACCACAGCATTTATGCATGAATATTTTTATTTTCTTCCATCTTTTAATTTCATGAAAAATATGACTCTTAGGACCACGATGAAAGTTAAATACTTTTGATAGAATTACATTATAGTAACTTGAATCTAATCTTACAAATGTGCCTGTATACATTTTGAAATCAGTAGATAGAGTGGATCACTATTTAGGTGGTCAGTTATGTAAATAGCCATAAAAGCATCCTGACAGCTGACAGTAATGGAGGTGACAATGAAATGTTTTGACATATACTTGCAGTTGAGAATGAGCCTACTTAGATCAGGTAATGGCCTCCTTGCTCTGAATCTGTATGTTCTTTGCAAATTCTTAGAAGCTCTTCAGAAGCCCTGCAGAACTGGAGTAATTCTGTGAAGAGCCACGAAGAAAATAAATTAAAAGGAGCTGGTCTCCTGTGAAAACAACATATTTATAAGAATAAAACTATCTTATAGAATACTGGGTTCTATCAATTTATTTTAAAGAAAAGTTTGGCAAGATTAAGGAACTTATCCAAGTCACCTATCTTATTGATTGCTGAGTATGACTATGATGGGTATTCTTGTTTTCACTTCCTTTCATAGTATTTCTCACTCCTCATGGATTTCACAAGTTCTATTGTTCCTCTTAGTTACTAGTACCAGGAGGTGGTTGACATGGAACTGCTTTCCTCTCCTGCACTGCCATCTTTTAGCATTGTCTGGAAGAATCATACTTAAAAATTAGAAGGATCATAAGTCATAAAACATTTTCTTTTTTTTGTGTGTGTGGCTGGTCATGGGGCTTCAACTCTGGGCCTGGGCGCTGTCCCTCAGCTCTTCAACTTGAGGCTAGCACTCTACCACTTGAGCCACAGTTCAAGCAACTTTTTCTGCTTATGTCGTGCTGAGGAATCGAACCCAGGGCCTCCTGCATGCAAGGAAAGCACTCTACCACTGAGCCACCTTCCCAGCCATACATTTTCTGTGACAGATACTCCACAAAGATAAAATGGTATCAGAGACTGCAATAAATTTGATTTTTGAGATCTCTGAAACCAATATGATGAAGTATTAAATTTTATTTTGTAATGATATAACATGTTATGAACACGGTGGCACATAATTCAAATTTAGTGAAACCACAGCAAACAGAAGATAAAAAGTAGGAAACAATTTTATGTAATGAATGTCTAGACATAAATAAACTATCAGCTCTTTTCTTTAGTTTAGGTCAAAAATGATTTAATTTGGCATAATTAAAGAGTGCTTTGAAAAAAAGGACAATGTGAAATAAACAGTAATTCATTATGATAGGGGAAAGGAGTTTCAAACTTTCATTGATAATTTCTCTTTAGTTGACATAATTAAACTTTCATCCATTTTCCATAGCTTTTACAATAACTAAGAACTCCTCCCAAACCAAAGTGACGGTGCTCTTACTATCTTAAGTCTGTGTTGTCCGTCTATTTGCAGAGTTTTAGAAATAAGAAAGATAGACTATATCCCTGGATTATTTTATGATAACTTCGTGACAAATAACTAAAAGATAAAAGTGTCTAAATAACGGTTTCTTCTATCTATTCTCTTGTTCTTTCTTATTATCTCATTTACCTATTCAATCATCTCTCTTCATGAGTAACAAATAACATCATATATGTATCTTCAAATAGCACCACAATTATCTATCACTGAGAATGTCTCATTCTGGATAAATACCTATAATAACATATTATATACTGAGATTTGAATTTCAAGGCTCTGTTACCCTCAAACTTACCCTCTCTTACCCTCAAATTTATATATTGAAAGTCTAACCTCCATGATGACAACTAATGTCATCAATGATTAGATCATAAAGGTAGAGCTCTCAGATTTGGGATGACATCTCTTACGGAAGAGTTCCAAAGGAGCTCACCTACATTTGCCAACAAATGGAAACACAGTTAAAAACTCTATCTGAGATGATTAGGCCCTTAATGTTCCCTGCCCTGATATGTCTGAGGTTTTCTTTACCTAGAAAACAATGAGAAGTCAATTACTGTTCATGAGCTGCCTAGTAATTCATTGTTCTGTGATAGCAAGTTAAAATAATGAGTATATGTATATATATATGTGAGTATACATATATGTGACTGTATATATGTATATACTTACATGTACATATATGTAAATTACAGATAAAATAATTTTCTTCTATAAGAAGCTACTTAGTCATATTCCATTGTTTACTGTTAAGAAAAAAAATTAATAAAATTCATACCATAGATTCAGTGTCACACAGTAGAATGTATGAAATTTTATTTCTGAAGTAATTTATAGTTTAACATATAATTTTATCATTTGGTTAGAAGAGATTCAAATCATAATTGAAAGCCAATCATCATAAATGTGGCAAATACTTGCAACTCAGCTGTCAAACATCCATTTTATTTCTAAAAAGTTGAAAAATTATTTCTGCAATAAAATTCAATTATACAGAACAAAAAAAGTAGTTTAAAATGGAAACAGTCTTATTTTGTTGTAATTTAGGTTTCATTTCTGTTATCCATATGACATAGCGCACAGGAATTTATGTCCCAGAAGATTGTCTTTACCATGCCCATCCTAGTGATTTCAGTTATCCTGAAATGTATCTTAACAGTAAAATTGTCATTTTTAAGAAAGAATCGTGCAATCGAATGCATAATTAGCTGGGTCAAGTGGGCACAGCTTATGCGACCTACTAAAATTTAGAAGAGGAAAATTTTTGATGGAAATTGCTGAGATGAATTCAATAGCAGATATTGAAATGGAAAATGAGTAATTTAGTTCATACTCTTAATATTTTTGCAAGCTCAGATTGACTATAATAGGCACATATTTTTCTTACAGCCCAATTCACACCCCAGAAAACTTTTCTTAAATCTCATGAGTCTGGTAAGGATGGAAAATTAAAAAAAAGAAAAATGAAAGAAAAAACTGATTGACACAAGAATATATTTCTCTATTAGTGAAATATGTAAAAAATCTAATATAAAAAAGGTATTCTAATAAGAAGTATTTCTGCTGTTTATTCATAAATATAAGCTGTAAAAGTTGTGCTGGTCAGATACCAACTTCTTTATTCAAAGTATGAGAATCAATTTAACATTAATTTCTACTGAATTTCAAACTGAATTTTGATCTAACTTCTCATTGGCTATTTGATTATCAGTTCTTCTAGAATTTCTTCAAAGTTTTATAGCGATTTAAATTTCTTCTTTAATTTGAAACAATATGAAACACTATGAATTTTACAAGGAAGGACTAAGAAATGAGACTGCTCATGTCCATCAAATTTAATTGTATTTTTATTCTCACTCTACATGGCTAACCTACCATCTAAGCAACATTTGGAACATTTTGTCAAAAATTTTTCTTAGAACTAATTTTTACTTTTAGTTTTACCATGACCTGGTAATTACAGTTTGTTAGCTCTAGAAAAGTTTCAAGAGAACTCAAAAAGGAAAAAAAATCATTAAAATTTGATGGGATTATAGGAATTTTAATATTTAGGTCAATGGCATTTCAGTGTAATGAACATTTTCATGTTTCTTGGCTAGCATATGAGATCTTAGAACAACAACCAGAAAACAAAATGAACAACAGCACAAAAAGAACTGAAAAGCAATTTATGACTTATTTTGGCTTTACAGTATCATTCCAATTAGCTGGTTTAATATTTACTCAGAAACTGTCAAAATCCTTTTTTTTTGTATATGGAGTTTGTAATCAATACTTTTCAGTTCTGAAGAGCAGAAATTGACCTGTTTGGATTGGGTCTAGTCTATCATTGATGAAATATGTGTATTAAGGTATTCAATCTAGATCGCAATTTTAAGTTTCTGCTAATGTCTAGAAAAGTTTGAATTCCATTAGCCATTTTACTATTGCTTGTTAGTGCATTTCCAAATGTTAGCAGATAATTTTCCAATTAATAAATAAAGATCTTCTGAAAACTCTGAACCCAGTTTAAAAATGGCTTGTCCTATTTTGACAAAAATAACTTTATACATTTCAATTTCATATGAAATTTGTATTTTAACATATCAGACTCTTTCTTGTCATATTTTTCTGCATATATTTTTTAAATAATTGTATTTTAACCAGTTAATATTATAACCAATTCTCATAAATAGAGTGGCTTTTTTTCTGTTTTTGTTTCTGTGTTTATTTCTTCTATTATCAACAAAGATGTTAAGTATTGATTTTCACAGTCAAACAAGGATTTCAAACTTGTTCAAATTGGGTCTGTCACTCAGACTTTTCATAAACTGAAAGAATATAAACAGAAAGAAATATGAAAATGTTCATTGCACTGAAATGCATTGTCTCTAAACATTGTAGTTTAAGACAGCCAAATATTGCTTAGTATCAATTCACATTTATTGCATTTCCATTCTTCACTTGCCAAACAGTTTGCTGATGCTTGAACATGTTTTTCTATATGTTCCAAAGGAATTTAAAAAATTACATTTTAGTGTTGTGGGCTAATCAATTTAATCTAACACAAAAGCAGTTCCCCAAATATATTACTTTTTTTTTTTTTTTTTTTTTTGTCCGTTGTGGGGCTTGAACTCTGCGACTGAGCGCTGTCCCTCAGCTCTTCAGCTCAAGGCAAGCGGTCTACCACTTGAGCCCAGCACCACTTCAGTTTGTCCGGTGGTTTATTGCACATAAGAGTTTCACGGACTTTCCTGCCCGGACTGGCTTTGAACTGCGATCCTCAGATCTCAGCCTCTTGAGTAGCTAGGATTACAGGTGTGAGCTACCGGTGCCCAGCTCCAAATATATTGTTTTTTTATTTCACATTTTCTCTATTTTTCTATTTCAGTCTCTCTGTATACATTTATATCTTCTATACACATGTGTTATTTAGTGGCACACTTAAAATGTTTATATTAGTTGTATAAATAAAATATCATCAATTTTGCATTAATTATATTTTTATCCATATGTTGCACAGAAGAAACCAAGGTCATTCTGCAATTTTTTGATGGGATAACAGAAATTCTCTCATAAAACTATTTCTGTCAAATTATGTAATTTCTTTATTTTTTCATTGTTTCAGGAATTCAAACTTTAATACTTTTTAAAATTTTGCTCATATATTCTTGATTAATTCTTATAAATATCCATGTTGCTTCTTGTTAATAAACAGAAATAACTAGTTCTCAAAAATGAGTCCTAAAATGATTACTCTTGTTGCATTTGTAGAATGCATTCAAAATTAGGCTTGCAATGTATACAATTTATATTCTCAAAGGAGGAGAATATATTATCAAATATCCTGAAGATTATATTTGGCATAATTTGCTAGGCATCTAAGAGAGGAATATTTGTTTGAAAATCTTCCTGGTTACTGTTCAATTTTTTTTTTTTAATTTGTGTAGCTGAGAATCAACTCTTGTTAGAACTTGGGAAGTGACTTACAGTATTTCCCATAACAACATCCATAAATTTTCACTGGGTATTTTTACCAAAATTTTCCATATAATACGAAGTAAAAATAAAACATTTTATTATAATGCTCCATTGTAACATTTTTGTTCTCTGACTTTTGTGCCAAACAATACAATTTGTACTCTCACTAGCTCAAAACCACTTCTAATGCAACCACCAAAAAGAAAAAATGGAAAAAAACCCTAAAACTTGGAAAAAAATTCCTTCATTTTAAAAGCATTTCCACAGGTCAGCAGGTATATTCTAAAATCAACATACATAAGCTGCTGGGAAATACAGGTTAATTTAGATAGTCATATACCCAGCCAGTAATGCAGAATACTATTTCTAAGAATGAAAGGAGGAACAGGCAACAAAAATTATCTGGAACATTCTCTGTTGTATAGAGGCTATTGTAACCTTGGAATATTTATTTCAATGTAAATTTTAGCTGTAGTATCACTGACTATATCTAGCATTATGTAATATAATTTAAAAATACGAATTTATTTTTCCATCTTTTAAAAATAGAAAAAGAATACGATTTATATATTCAAATGTTAGACACTCCATGGGAGTAAATTATTGAATGACTTCATTGGTTCACTTTACTTATCAAAATTCTGTTTCCCTAAAGCATCTTGATTTCACTTTCCATAATATAATGAAGCACTACTAAATCACCTTCAGTCATATTCCCTAGATTTCATGTCATTAAGAAGCTGTATAATAAATCAAAATATCAATTTGTCAAATGTAATCACATAAAGAATATGAGTAGGTCTCAAACATCAATCACTATACAGAGGTCATTTTTTAAACCAAAATGAAATATTTTAGCAAATCATCTTTGAGTATTAAGCTGAAGAGTGTCCTTAGCTTATTTCAAACATTACCTGTGTTAATCTGTATTTTTAGGAAATGGCTGGACAGGATGTGACTTAAAGAGTAAAGAGCTATTTGGTAGTGTTTGAGAAAGAAAACCTTAGGAATATGTATCATTTTAAATTTACCCTTAATTCAAAACTAACCAATCACCTTGATAGAATCGTGTAACTGACTGAGCAGCAGATTGTGCTTTGTTTCATCCATTCTTAGAAGCAAACAAATGATTAAAAAAAAGATTTTTATTTATTTTCTCACAAGTTCATTTTAAATACACAAAACTGTATATACAAGTGAACACCACCCATGTATATGTGTGCACAGTCATGCTATTTTTGGTATTTTAAATGTGTGTCATACTTCCAAGTAATATAACTTTCCTAGGTGAAAAAAATGCATTTTGTATTAAATGTACTTTTGAAAATACAAACTTGTTTTCTAATACACCCAACAGAATATTTTTGAAATGGCTGTAATAATATATATCATTTATTTTTATTTTTATTTATTTATTTATTTTGGTCAATCGTGGGGCTTGAACTCTGGGCACTGTCCCTCAGCTTTTCAGCTTAAGGCTAGAGCTCTACAACTTAAGCCACAACACCACTTCTGGTTTTCTAAGTGGTTTATTGGAGGTAAGAATATCATGGACTTTCTTGCCTGGGATGGCTTTGAACCTTGATCCTCAGATATCAGCAACCTGAGTAGCTAGGGTTACAGGCGTGAGCCACCAGCGCCCTGCAGCTGTAATAGTTTAACTGTAATGTAATAAATGCCTTTAAGACATGCTAGAGAAAATTATATTACAAAGATAAAGAAAATTCTGTCAATTCAACTGGGTACAAGAACATCTCTTCTTTAAAATTCACAATATGAAATCCATGGAAAAGTTGAAAACAGTGTATAGATGACATAAAATTAAAGTGATGAAAATGAAATCATATTTTAAAATACAATATACAATGCCAGTGTGTATGTATATATATATATATATATGTATGTGTGTATACATACATGTGTATTTTATATATGTGTTTGTATATATGTATTATATGAATGTTTATGTATTTCTCTGTTGAACTGTAAGTATGTATATCTATGTATAAGTATGTATGTATTTGTATATATGTATATACATATATAAACACACATATATGTATATGCATATTATATATGTGATATACATATATTTCATATATATATGAATATATATATTTCTGTTGAACTGTAAGTAAAAGTTAAAATAAAGCTTGGCAATGTCACTTTGGATTTATAAATCTAAGAATATGCAGCACTATTCTTCAGTTTTTTGACAGTATTTTCTCAAGTAGACTTGTCAAAGACTTTCAAGTTCTAAATCATTTTATCTTTAGCATTTGAATGAGTTCCGTATAAAATTGGCCTATAAAAATGTCAGTGTCAGTAGCTGTGATTAATGAAAAAAGCATTTCAACTGGGCATGATATTTTTAACTGAAATTTATTTCAGAATATTTTAATAAAACAATTGTTCTTCCCTCTCTTATTGTTTGTCTCTGCATAGACATAGACATATGCATGTGTTTATATCCTCAAGAATATACCTATGCACATACATAAAGTGACTGTATGTCATACATGGCATGTATTGATGTCAATACATATTAATCGAGTAACACACCACATGTAATGTAACAATAATAACTAACAAAACTGTCCACATAATACTTGCAGAATATTTTATCAATAAGAGTCCTTACAAAACAATGTAAGATTAAGGAAAATTAAACAAGAATTTTAAATCACCCTTGTGTAACAAAAACCCCAAACGCCATTACTATTTCTGGGCTTGAAGAAGTGAATACTTAAAGAGCTGATAAATCCCACTGCCGATATAAAATTAAACAATTAAAATATTTTATATATAAGCAGGCACAGGTGCCTCACACCTGTAATCTTAGCTACTCAGGAGGCTGAGATCTGAGGTCTGTGGTTTGAAGCCACGCTGGACAGGCATATGGCTTACTTGAATATTAACTCACAACACAGCTGTTCCTCAACCACAATAAGGCCTAAAGTATATGAAAATTTCCACATGCCAGTCCCTCACAATACCTCCATATTACCAAGCACAAAATATCAACACCTAGCCTAACCACGATGAATTTCTCTATGAAGTTAATATGTTTATATCAGTATTCAGTAATTACATTAATATGTAAATTTTGACTATCTGAGGTGCTACAGTTTTTAACAAACCTTGGGAACTATTTCAAATATTGAATACTTTTTTCTGTCAGTGATATTTTATAACCATGTTGTCTATCAGTTCTTACACAAATAATAAAATAACTACCTTTATTTTACAGAAGGAAATCTTGATTGTATATGGATGTTAATACAGATAGAAACAGTAGCAATTGAATCTGTACAACTTCAGCCTCCTGAATTATCACTCTACTAAATCTCATGGAAATAATAGTAGTTATGGAAATCCACTTTCAATTTAAAATTGTAAATCATGTGTCTACATATTTTAAGGGAATATACATTTTATAACAAGCGTTTAGATGCCAATCATAAACTGTCATTGAAATGGAATTCACCTGAGCTGTAATTTAAGAGAAGCAAAAACAGAAGCAAAAGACTATTTTAAGCAAGTCACTACTTCTTGCAATGAACTATCCTAATGCTGCAAGATCAAATTATTTGTATATTGGTATTTCTAGATCACTTCAAACAATTATGTTTTTCAGTCATTTTTGAACTCCTCATGGAATCCTGTGGGAACTGAGATTTCAGTGACATAAGTGAACTACAGAAGACTGTAGGTGCTTGGCCAAGGGGTGATGTGAGATGGTGTGACAGTCCCAAGTTTAAATGAGTGAGTCCCCCACCTGCCTGTTTCTTAGCTGTAGAAGCTTATTTTTATGCACTCCGATTATCCGTCAGTTCAGCTCCAAAAAAAAAAGACTATGTCAGAACCTTCAATTAACACATTTTTGAATTAGCAAACATTTTGTAGAATATCTAGTAGTAGTAGACTAACATGGACTAGGTAATTCGTGAAGCATAAAACTAAAATATGAAAGCCAACTAATCCTGAAAGATTACATTTCAAAAATTTTAGAAACTGGTCCCTAGAGGAAAAGAAAAACTGTAATAACTTACTTTGGTGTGCCTGACCTGACTTGCTGATTCAAACTTTCCCGTCAAGCCAATTTTATTTCTTATGACTTCATTTATGTTCCAAGACAATTAGAATTTGAAAATGCTTTTAAATACTGGAAGTTACTCCATCTCCCTTCAAACTGTCATCTAGCCAAGCGTCGTTGGCTTAGTTAAGGAGAAGTCATTCCAGAAACCAAAAAAGAAAAGGTTTTCTTTTATATTTTTAAAGCAGTCTTAACCAAATGCTTTCTATAGTTCCTCTATGAATTAACTGTGGATTTTGGAAATGTAAATTAATAACAGGAGAAGAAAATCTTTCCAAATTGTATTAGCAATTTTTATGGCACATTCCAAATGTTTTACAATTAATGAAGGATGTGTGCAGGAAGGTTAAGTTCCTTCAAATATCATATTGAAGAATGTTTTAAAGGGAGAAGCCATATTTAAGTTTCAAGAAGTTAAATGTGAAGGATATTTTTGTCCTATATTTAAATCTCTTTTCTTACAATATTCTATTGGATAAATTCATAAGAGAGTAATTTCTTTAATAACAAAAGTAGATGTTGATACATTCATATTTATGACATAACAAACAAGTGAAGACATTCATATTTGCCAGAATATTTTACTATTTTCTTCTATTTTTAAAAGCATTTTTGTTCATGACAAAAACAAATGACATTGCTGTTTAAGAAACAAATTATCTCATAACCTATCTTGTTAAATTGAAATATTTGTTTTTAAATTGTACAATATTTTATGATATAGCTACGGTAATTTTTGATGTAATACATAGCTTTGTTGAGAGTTAAGAAACTTAAGAAATAAACTATTTCCGATATGAACTGTAAGGTATTTTATTGTCTAGTATTTAAGATCAATAACTAGTATAATTGATTAAATAGGAAGAGACTAATATAATGTATGAAAATACATTATCATTACCACCCAATATAAAATCCATTTTTATATACAACCACAAAATAACCCACTAATAATACCACATAATAATACTGTTCAAGTGACAGGCTATGCATTTTGGAAAAGTAATGATTTGCTTAACCACATCTAAGTCTTTTTTGAGAATTTAAGTATAGCTTTATCTATTTATCTTTAATAATATATACAATTATATATAACATAATATAATATACATTATCTGACTTATAAAATTGCATAAAGGTATATGTAATATATATTTCTGTTTGAACAGTCATTCCTTCCCTCCCTCTCTTCCAGGTTTTCCTCCCATCCTATCAACATAGTGTCTAGTAAGTACCACTGCGGCATTTGTTCACTGTTCATCTCTCCATTTCTGTTCTAGCCTTAACTTCCCAAAGACAGATAAACAAATAAGACAAAAGGAAAAACATGCAAAAAGAACACCAAAATGAACCATCTTTTTTTTTCCATTTCCTATATTTAAATCAATTTAACAATGTTCTCATTTTAAAGGTGTATTCGTTATTTTACTCTTATGTACATATTTGAAATATAATGCATTTCTAGTTTTTACTCTTTTGTACTTATTAGAAATATAATATATTTCTAGTTTTCAAAATGAACATGCTATTTCCTAGGCCTATCAACCGTATAGGAGAAAAAAATCAAAGTTGTTTCTAGTTAATATCATTTATTATTTTAATTCATTTTAAATCTGGAAATAGTTATTCAGAAAAAAATTTGTACATTTTTTAATTGTTAAAATACTGTACAGAGGTGTTACAGTTACATGAGAAAGGTAATGAGTACATTTCCTCTCCATCATTGTTACCTTCTCCTTTGTTTTTCCCTTACCATCCCTTCCCTCCCACCTCCACAACTCTCCCTCTCCCCTGCCAAAGCTGTAAAGTTTGTTTTTAACATATTGCCTTGTACATCTCATTGCTAAAATGGGTTAACCTGTTAATCTCTATTTAAGCATTTTGTTTTTTTCCTTCCCTTCTCTAAATGAGAGAAATATATACAAGATGCAGAGCACCAACATCAAATACAGCAAAAAAAAAAAAAAAAAAAAAAAGGGTTACACTTTGGGGGAGGAATATACAAAGAAACAAACAAACAAAAAATCACATGGTGCAGTATAGATGCATTAGAAACAATAGCAAGAAAAAAAATATGTGTGTCCCTGTCTTGGATTCATTTCACTTAACATCATCTTATATGGCCATATGTGCATAGCTTTTAACCTTTTCTATTTGTCCTAGACATGTAAGGGAAACCATGGGACATATGTTTCTTTGGGCCTGGCTTAGTTCTCTTAATATAAGGTTTTCCAAGTCTTTTCATTTCCATGGGGCAATGTCATTATTTTTTGATGGAGGTATAGAATTTCATTTTGTGTGTGTGTGTGTGTGTGTGTGTGTATGTATGTATGTATGTATGTATATATACACATATATTATATGTGTGTGTATATATATATATATATATATATATATATATCACATTTACTTGGTCCATTCATCTACCAAGGGGCATCTGGGTTGGTTCCATATCTTAGCTACAGTAAATAATGCTGCAATAAATATGGTTGTGCTGGTAGCCTTAGTATGGCCTTATTTGTTATCATTTGGGTAAATGCCAAAAAGTGGGATTGCTGGGTCATAAGGGAGATCTACATGGAGTCTTTTGAGGAACCTCCATATTGCTTTCCAAAGTGGTTGAGTAAGTTTACACTCTCATCTAGGTCTCCTTGGCACAGGCCAATTTTCTTAATAGAGACCCAGAAACACAACAAATTAAAGAAAGGTTGTACAAATGGGATTGCATGAAGTTGCAGAGCTTCTGCATGACAAAGGACATAGATATCAAGATTAATAGCCAGCCCACAGATTGGGAGAACATCTTCAATAGCCATACAACATACAAGAGGTCTCAGAACTAAAATATACTGGGAACTCCAAAACTTAAATCCCCAAGAACAAATCCTCAAAGAAACAACTGCCCGATAAATAAGTAGGCTAAAGACTTAAAGAGAAACTTCTCTGAAGAGGAAATAAGAATGGTTAATAGACATGTGAAGAAATGCTCAACATGTCTAGCCATAAAAGAAATGCAAATCCAAACAACATTGAGATTCCATCTCACCCTTGGTAGGATGGCTATAATCAAGAACTCTAATAACAACAGATGCTGGAGGAGATTGGTCAGAAGGGAACCCTACTGGATTGTTGGCGGAAATGTAAACTAATTCACAAAAATTTTAAACCCACCCAACTATTGAAGTAGCTGAATCAGTATCACTGTAAATTCTAATCCAGTCCTTCTCATTTAATCTTATATAACAGAGTAATGTGCACCGCACTTTAGAATATCTATCTTTGTAGGTTACTTTGAAATTTTTATACCTGTTATAATGCTTTGAAGTCAAGCTTACCTCAAAAAAATTGATAATATCAATCTGTTAATATTATTAGGATGGAAGGCTATTTCATAAATACTGAATAGAAATTATTTTCGCAGGGCTGGGAGGTGGCTCAGTGGTAGAGTACTTGCCTTGCATGCATGAGGCCCTGGGTTCAATTCCTCAGCACCACATAAGTAGGAAAAAGCTGGAAGTGGTGCTGTGGCTTAAGTAGTAGAGGGCTAGCCTTGAGCTGAAGAGCTGAGGGACAGTGCCCAGGCCCATGTTCAGGCCCCACGACTGGAAAAAATAAAAATTAAATATATATATATATATATTTCAATTATCCATGCCCTACCCTTAAGCAAATACTAAGTAAAATGCCTATCATTTACATATCATTTAAAATATATACAAATGCATTGTGGCTCCAGTGGTTTTACTCTGGCATGCTTTAAAGGGCACTATAAATATTCTTTACAATTTAAAATTTTTGGCAAGTGTTTACTGCTTTTTAAAGCTTTTTAATATAATAATATATCCCATATTATGGATTCATCCAATTATTTGTGTGACAGACAACCATTTGTTTCCTTGCATTTTAATATAACTCAACTTGATTCATTGGTTTTAATATTAATGTAGCAGTAATATTAAATTAATTATTTGAAGATACTCCCACAATGAATTTGTTTCTTCTACTTGCTGAATTAATGCTGCAAAAACAGTGATTCAAACTATTAATGATAATATGTTCTTCTTAAGAACAGAATATTTACTTCTTTGTTTGGTATTTTACCAATTATAAAAAACAATGTACATGGTGGCTCATGTTGTAATCACATGTACTTACAAGGCTTATGAAGTAGGACTTCAAGTTGAAGCAATTTTTAATACATTAAAAAATAAATGAAAACAGCTATGAATGAATTGTTTTGTAAGGCATCTACAGCAATCTAGCATATGAAATTAATATTTCTACAAAGTTTAATCAAGACAAAAATCTATTTTTAAAATCATCATTCTGCATTTATGAGCTATATATTTGAGCTATATATTTGACAAAAATATTTTTGCTACGTATATATTTAACTAATAACTGAGCAAGTACACTTAAAGTTACATGGAATAAACATTTCAGTATTTACAGAGAAACTGGAGCCAGAGGAAGTTCAAAAGTTTAAGCCTATCTTTACATTCTATTTTAAAAATATAAAACACAAGCTGGGAAGAGGTGGCTCACACCT
Organism: Dipodomys spectabilis; assembly: GCF_019054845.1. Taxonomy (NCBI): domain Eukaryota; kingdom Metazoa; phylum Chordata; class Mammalia; order Rodentia; family Heteromyidae; genus Dipodomys; species Dipodomys spectabilis. The sequence continues at coordinate 4,525,247 of NW_024870752.1, forward strand.
GTAATTCTAGCTACTCAGGAGACTGAGATCTAAGGATCACGATTCAAAGCCAGTCCAGACAGAATCATCTATGAGATTTTTATCTCCAATAAACCACCAGAAAACAGGAAGTGGCACTGTGGCTCAAGTGGTAGCGTCATAGAGCTCTAGTCTTGAGCTAAAGTGCTGAGGGAAAGCAACTAGGCCCAGAGTTCAAGTCACACCACCACAAAAAAAGAAAAAAATATATAAACAGAATCAGCACCATGGTTCAAAGTGATAGCTCAGTGACAATGCCCCGACCCTGAGTTCAAGCCCCCTGACCAGAAATTTATAAAAACTGAATATACATTTCACTTTTGTGCCTCATTTAAAAAAACATATTTCTTAGTCATGAGGACCTACGCACATTGGATACTTGTTGTTATTCAAGGTCTTTATAAGAAGCTCAGGATGATCTTGAACTCATGATGCTTTCATTCCAGGCTTGCAAATCCCAAGTTCTCCAGAAAGTCTAGATGTCAGCTGAATAGAATTACTAGATAAGGTTCAAATTGTCTTTTTTTTAATTTTTATTTTTTTATTGTGAAAATACTGTACAGAGGGGTTACAATTACATGGGCAAGATAATGAGTACGTATCTTATCAAGCATTGTAGCCTCCTCCTTCGTTTCTCCTTCCCATCTCTTCCCATCCTCCCCCCCACACACACCCAATTCAAATTGTCTTTAAGAGACAGGTTTTTTTTGGTGTTTTTTTTATCTAGAAATAAGAACCAAATTATATTAGGTACAGAGAATAATAGTTGTTGGTTTTTGTTTGTTTTTGTTGTTGGTGATGGTGGTGTTGGTTTTGGGACTTGAACTCTGGGCTTAGGCACTATTCCTCAGCTCTTCAGCTCAAGGCTAGCACTCTACCACTTGGTCCACAGTGCCACTTCCAGAATAATAGTTTTTGATAAAAGGAAATAATGTGCATTATGTTTTACTTAGGTAAAAATTTAGGAGACTGTTTTCCCAAGTTAATATCAGAATTGCAAACTATGAATCAGTTCACTATAGTTTGAAGAATAATTTTGCAGAAATACCAAAATTGAGAGACTGAGACTCATTGAGTGACAACCTTGGGCCTCCTGGTAAAAGGAAAACAACCAAGATTATTTTAGGAATACTCAAAATAGTAAATCTCAAACATCAAAAAAAGAGAGTGGCAAAAAACTTATCCTTAGGCCTCTGTCATATTATCAATTTAAAATAAATAAGTTTTGTTTCCATCAGGTATGTAGGCCATGTGGAAAACAAAAAGAAGCAATAAAGTACAAAGCATGTGAAACACTGTGTTGACTAAGATGAAAAATAGTTTATACCAATACCTTAGTAAGAAGGAAAGTAATTTAATGACTTCAATCTTTATATCAGCTTGTAATTAGATTTATGTGGAAGTTAACTGTCAAACAATGGAAGATAAATGGCTTTGTATTGTATGATTACATCATGTAAAACAAAAGCTTGAAGCTATGAATTCAAAGGAAGGAGAAATATTTAAACTTTAAAAAATTAAACTTCAAAGAAAACTCCATTAAAGGAAAAGCATCTGCAAATCCATGGATACATGAACATAAAAGTAGAATATTTTAAAAGTAAAACACTTTTAGGAAACAAGGACTTAATTTTCCTCAAGAGCTAGCAAGGTTTGATATAATGAATCAGCAAAGGTCTTTCTTTTGACTGTCTGCGGCATACAAAGAGTTTAGTATGGGGTTATTTAGTTCTCTGAATCAAATAGACTGGAATCTAGACTGTCACGAATCTTTATAGAGTTGACACTGGATACCTGGGTCTAATCAGGGCATCTTATTTCCAAAAGGATAGAACAAGGCTGGAGCGGTGCTTTTTGTGTTAGCAATTTAGTCGTCTGGCTGGCTAAGCTACAGAAGGAATCTCTGAAGAAAATGGATGCTTTGATGAAGAATTACATAAAGACCTATTATTGTGGCTATGCAGGAGCTAAATCCTTTCTGAATTTTTTTTTTTGTTTGTTTGGTCGTGGGGCTTGAACTCTGGGCCTGGGCGCTGTCCCTCAGCTCTTGAGCTCAAGGCTAGCACTATACCACTTGAGCCCCAGCGCCACTTGTGGTTTTCTGGTGGTTTATTGGAGATAAGAGTCTCAAGGTCTTTCCTGTCCTGGCTGGCTTTGAACCACAATCCTCAGATCTCAGCCTCCTGAGTAGCTAGGATTACAGGCGTGAGCCACGGGTGCCCGATCCTGCTTTTCTGATTATAAGGTTCACATGGATTCTGGGCCCAAGAGAGTGAAGATTTATAATTCACTCTATAGAATAACATCAACTGTCCGAATCCTCTAAGGAGAAATATTATCCTCATTTTCATTCTCACTCTTCATGGCAAATATTCAAAATATAAACACCAATGTACTATGCTGAAATGTAAAAGTATAAACTCCTGTTTTGAAAAATTCTTGTGTTACAAAATCAAAATGGATCAAATATAAAGTGAAATTTAAAAAATATTAAAAATGCTAATGAAGCTCCTTGAAAAAAAAAATAATTCGCTCTCACAAATTCAATGTCAACTTCCAACTTGAGAACAGCATAACTACTCATAACTACAGACCTAAACATTTGCTTAAATACAATTTAGTATGGAAGCAGGTTACAAAATGCATGTTGGGGAATTTCACTTCAAAATCATTAATCCATTTCCTTATGATTTCTCTCAAAGAGACAAATCTACTACCAACTTTCTTTTCAGAAGTTAATGGAGACACTGTGTGAAATAGCCTAAAATAAATGCTGGTTTATTTCCTGCACCCTCCCCATTGCTCTATCTGAGATTCATTCACTAGTCATTGCAATAATTTCTTTCTATTAAAAAATATCAATTATTTTGCAAATCAATGATTAAAAGGCAGTCATTTACTGCTTCTTGATACTTTTCTTTATTAAGTGTCGATTGTGAGCTCAAAACTGAAATTTTGGAGGAAACTTCATGTTTATCTGTCAGGTAATTTTTCTCCCTGTAGTCTAGGTTAAGAATATAGACAAAGTAAATACTGCAACATAAAAATGTAAACAATAAAAATGATAACAAAAATGAGATGTATTGCTGAAAGACAATTTTTTTGTATTTCAAATAAGCAAAAGCAACAACAATAAGTTGTATATTTTTCATGAAAAGTAGGTAAATATATACTTATAATTCACCAATCTTTCCATGAATCTATTCAAAAGAGTACTATATAAAAGTATTCAGTGAATTTTAAGACATAACTCTTTTCTTACTCCTGTTTTATAAAGCAATTTTCTTAAAGCATTCATGTGAACCCTGGCCATCCCTGTCTAGCGATTGAAGCACAGCAGCTACTTTATGAGTCATTTAGCACAGTTTTCTAAAGCACATCATCTGCCCTTCTGTCTGTTTTCTGAAATATAGCACTTTAAATATCCTGTGTGCTGCTGTCACTGAAAATTTTACCATAAGCCATCACATTAGAGATAGTCTTGTTCTTTCTTGTTTTGTATAACCAATCTTGAGGTATAGGCCTTACCTATATAATATTTCCATGACTTTTCTTTTTGTTGAATGCCTAGAATGTGCCAGGCATTTATTCATTGTTTTTAAAATATTTTATTTTGTAAAGATATTGTAAGAGGTGTTACAGTCACATGAGTAAGGTAATGAGTACATTTCCTTTGAGCATTATTATCCCCTCCTTTGCTTTTCCTCTACTATGCCTGTCCTCCCCACCTCCCCAACTCCTAACTCCTGCCCCCTGAAGTTGTAAAGTTTGTTTCAAAATAGTGTCTTGTACATCTCATTCAAGTGGGTTCATGAGGCCATTTTGAAAATACCTAATTTTTGCAGTTGTACTTATACTTATCGCTGAATAATAATTAAAATTAATCTGTTATAAAATGAACCTCCTTCAAAAAATTCTTAGTCATATGTCCTCTAACCCTATTAGGAAATGACTACTTCTTCATAGAAGTATTTCTTCTCAAGTATGATTTTTAATTGACTTTTATTTCTCTAAAATAGAAATGGAATAAATAGAAGACTGGTAATGAAACTCATAATACAAGAAATTTGACTACAGACTCTTGTTCTAGAGGCATTTTCAGGTAAATCTGTTACCATATTATTTGTACTACCTGTATGAGATATAAGGGGCTCAACCATTTCAGAAATAAGTAACCCAGTCAGACATGATTTACCGAGGAAGCCATTCTTGACTTAGATCTTGACATAAAAATAGGAGATATCCAAACTGTGGAAACTGTGCGTGGGGACATAAGGGTACATACAGATTTCACCACCACAAACAGATTTGAAAGGATGGAATATCAGGTTCCAGCGGGAGGAACTAAAGAACAGTGAAGTGAAACAGGGGGTGACTCACAGAAGGATTTAATGGGTCATGCAAATAGCTTTGCTCTTTGTCACACAAAAGGGAATCCCTGAAGGATTTATACAGACAGGTAACATGACTAGACTTGACTGATAAGTTGAAAGAAGAGGTATTTAAAACTGGAGACACAGAATTAACCAAGTGAAAGATCATAATGGTTTCAAATCAAAATTTGACAATAGACAGAAGAGGAAAACAAACTATTGACATTAATTTGTTTATTTATTAATTTATTCTAAAATTAATTTTATTGTCAGGTTGATGTACAGTGGGGTTGCAGATGTATATGTAAAGTAATGAGTACTTTACTTATTGAACATTGTTACCCCTCCCTCTTTTATCTCCTGCTTTTCCTCTCCCTAAATTCCCCTCCCTAAGTTGTAAAGTTCATTTCCAACATGTTATCTTGTGAATATTGCTGTTGCATTGGTTGACCTTTTGTCCTTTGTCTCACCAATTTGTTGCTCCCCTTCCCTTTTCCAAATCAGATAAATATATATACAAGACAGAAGTTACCAAAATCAAATATGGTGACAACAGGGGATACAACAATGGAAACAAGAAAAAAGAAAGGAAAAAGAAATAACTTCACACAGTACATTAAAAACAACAAGAAAGGAAAACCTATTGTTTCCATGTCTTGAAGTTCATTTTGATTAGCATCAACTTATATGGTCATATGTACAGAGCTATTGAGCTATTATGATTGTCTACTAGGACTGTACTGGACATATACTAATTATTTCAAATGAGGGAAACCATTCTTAACGTATTCTATTGTTAATTAGTAACATGAAACATAGCTGATATAAGAACTGGTATATTTGGTATGTATCTGGATACATATCTGGTATAAGATGGAGATCTAATGAAAATATTGGCTTCCATGGGATTAATTTGTCTTTTTGTTTTTTATTGCTACTGTTACTATCATCTGTAAAATGATCATAATAGTTTAGATTTCAAAATTTTAGGGAGATATCAAATAAGACTTACACTGCTTGGTAAATGCTGGCTTTCTATAAGAATTTACTTTGGGATCTGATTGAATTCTCCAATGTTCCATTGCCATTTGATGAAACATGTCTCTCTATAACATAGTGTGCATGTTTATTGAATGTTGATGATGACACACTTGTTCCAGCAAAAATGAACTAACAATATGTTGAGTGGAATAATTTTCTATGGGTTAAAATGTCAATGGGGCATATTGGAGCTAAAAATTTTATCTAAAGGAAGTTACACTGGTAAAGTCCAAAAATTGTTTCGGTAAGGTATATTAAATAGGTAGATTTCATTAGGTAGCCAATGAAAAGAACACCACTCATTATTCAGGCAGGAAAGAAGTTTATTTACCCAACTGCTGCACCCTGGAGAAGCATGGCTGAAAAGGAAAAGCGGGGAGGGAAGAGGGGAGGACCCACTTCTGGGCCAGGACTTATCTAGGCAAGGGAAAGGAAGAGGTGTGGCCAAGTGGGGGAAAGGTGTGTCCACACTGGATCTGGATCTGACCTCAGGGTCTAGGACTCTCCTAATGTCAGATGGGAGGTGGCCCAGGAGGGGAAGGTGACTGCTTCCAGGTCTGCCAGTTACCTAGGTAACAGATACTGGGCAGAAACTTAGCCAAAAGGAAAGGAGGTGTCCCTGTTCAGACTTAGAGTTTCCTTTCACTCTGATCAAATTTAAGGTCCCATATTAGGAAGCATGTGCATTTTGACCCATGCTGTATGCTTCATTTTCAGGGTGGCTAAAAATTGTGTTCAATCATTTTCTAAAACAGGAAATATGACTATCCAAAGGTTTAAGAACTGTTGAAAGCCTTGTCTCAATGGTAGTTTATTAGAAATCTATAGTTGTAGTGGAGTTTACAATTTAGGTAGGCATCACTATAAAACTGAAGAATATTTTTAAAATGTTCTTTATAGAATGTACTGTTTCTACCACCACTTTCTTCAGTTGTTACTTTGAACCTGAAATTGCACATTAGTAATATACTATTAATAACTGTTTAAATTAGGAAAAACTCCTTCCTTTATATTCTTCAAGACAGCAATTTACATTCATTATCCTACTGACAAGAGTGTCTCAACATTTTTTTCTAAAGAATGCCATACTTACTTCTTCTCCAAGAAAAGATGCCCAAGCATCTATTGTGCTTCCTAGTTATCAAGTCAAGAAATACCAAGATCAAGGCTCAGCAGATTAATATTTGGTGAGAACCTGCTTTTTGTTTACTGTAGATAGCTATCTTCTCATTTCATTCTCACATGGCCAAGTGTGAGCCAAATGTGAGGACTAGATCCTATTCATGAAAGTTCTGTACTGATTACCTAATGATTCATTTACTAATACCATCACATTTTGATTTAGGATTTGGACATATACTTTAGAGAGAAACCAGCATTCAAATCATAACTCATACTTTTATTAATGTTATCTTACCTAATGTTACAATAGCATTATAGAGTATATGGTTTCTCTGCTTTACAAGGTGAAGATGTTTTGCTTTGTTGTTATTAAAAGAGACCACTGCACTGCTATTTGGAGAAGGTATGCCTTGTAGAAAGAGCCTGCTTGAGTTTACCCCAATGTTCTAAAACCAAAGTACAAATATTATTTTGCACATTTTAACAACTATTTTAGTATAGCAGGGTTAATTGAGGAAGAATTAAAATGAGACACCCAATAATTTCATACATTCCATGCAGGAATTGGGAGTAATAGACTTAAAAATCTAATCTAAAGTATAACAATATATTTATTTTGTTCTTAAATAAATAGTGGTAATTTTTATCTTCTTCTTAAAATACATAAGTATTTGTGTTTTTTATGCTTCAAAGCAAAAATAAGTTCAAAGAAAATTACTATAGTCTTCTGTGTTTGAGGTATGTCAACCAGTAATAAAAAACAAAACAAAACAAAAACAAACAACCAAAACTTTTGCCCATGTAATTGTTCATCATATTGTTTAGGTTAAGACCAATGAAATTATATATGTGAATATTTTCATTACAAAACTTCTATCTTTACTTTTTTTTCTCGGTATGAGTTTGACAAAACTCCATTATTGTTTGAGATAATTTTCTGACTTAAAAATGTGCTCTTTCCAAACCCCAGGAACATTGTCACAGTTAATAATTGTCCTGCATTTTATTCCTACATCTGTTCCCACTTTCCTTGTTATCGGAAGCAGATGTCACAAACAAAGAAAATTGCTGGCAATCAACGTTCTGTGGATGTTCTACGTTAGACATCAAACTCCTGATGACTCTGGATATGACCTTGTCATCTTTTTGAGCACTTTATTTTTACCTCTTCCAGAATCATGAAAGCTACAGTAAGGTCATTTCAGCAGGACCAAGATTCTTGCGTCTTCTGCTAGCTGGGTCAAATCTGGTATACAGTGTAGCTGAAAAACTTAAGAATATTAAATTGTCTTCACCATTCTGACTTTAAAAGAAAGTTTCCCATAAGACTCTATGATAGTAAAAATACATTTTAAAATATTTTTAAACACTTATTTTTTGAAGTAAAATTCTCTGGAATATAGTGGAAATTCATACAGAAGCCAATCTGCAAGTTGGAAAACATTACAAAGCATAATTCGTGCAATCAAAATCACTTATAAGGAGTTTATGGTTTGAAAGTGCTAACATTAATATTTTACTTTTACCTATATTTCCATTTATTACCACTTTAAAAAGTAATATTATTTAGAGATACTATGTGGCTAAAATTAATATGCCTAATATAATATATTTACAGAGAATCTTTATAAAGGTTAATTTTAAACAATATCAAAGAAAGAAACGTCTCATGAACATTCTTAGATTAACATTATTATGGTATCAAAAATCAGAGCCTTGCAGTAGAAAGCAGGCCTCCAAAACTGAACCACAGATGGTATATTATATAAAACAATTAAGTCTATTGTATTTTTATAATTGTATATTGTATACAATTATATATTATATATTTAATAATTTTGTTTGAGTTGTATTAATATTGAAGTTGAAGTATTTTTTAGAAAAAATATACTTGAAGTTAAGATAGAGTATAATAATTGTAAATTTATTGCATGCCAGTGGTTTTGCTAAAATATACTTACTCTTTATTTTCTCTAATTAGTAAGATACTAACAGTAATGATTATCTATAGAAAGTCTAAACTCTTAGGTATTTTGTATTTCTTCAAATGAGTAGATTTTGATGGAATGACCTCACAGCACTGGGAAAAAAAAACTAAGCCTTGCATTTATGTCCAATAGAATAACAGTTTTCTCTGAATAATTTATTAATAATCCCATATATAATTTTGGTCAAATTGAACATTACCTTGAACATTGAACATTATAAAAAAAACAATAGTCATCTGGAAATGAACAGAGCAGTTATCATTGGATAATGACAGAATAAAATGAAGCAGTCTGTAGGATATAACAATGATGATAATGGCATTTTACTGCTAGTGTTGAATCCATTTTACATTTTATGACATTGTTGCTCTGTTCATTATTTAGACCTTTGAATGCATGTGTCCTTACATTCATTCTGGCAGGGTAAACTTCAGAATTACGGGTTAGATCATGCTTAATCTGCAGTCTATCTAGTTCTAAATAGCTCATTAATTCTTAGAAAGAGCAGTGGAAGTTTGCTTCAGTATCACAGTATTCAACTGGCCTGTGAGAATTAATGGCTTGTCTCAAAGATGTAATTTAAGTTTTAAAATTATTCTATTCAATTTACACCCACACATTTAGTCATAAGATACTTTGAAAAGCCCTCTAGGTAATTGCTGGGATGTTTATCAGAGCATGTCTACTGCTACATTCATTTTTCTTCTTGTTAGAGCAGGATTAAGTATACACAAATATTTCGCCTAAATGTACTATCCAATGACCTGGTTGTCACCATTTGGACTGTATATTTTCTGTTATAGTACCTAGTGATTTTTTTTGACAACAGATTATTGATATGAATATTTTAAAAGTGGTAGTTGTGAAAAAATGGCATATTAAAACCAGATTATACTGTTTGTATAAGCAATATTTTTTAAATGTAGATTCAGATATTTTGAAGAGTTTTATTATGATTTATTGTTGTACATGGTAGGTTGTTCTTGACATTTCCATATGTAAAAATTATCCTAATAGACTCTCAACCTCAGTTCCATTCCCATATACCATCTCCTCTCCTATCTTTAAACCAGTTCAGCTGTTTTAATCCATGTATGTAAAAGAATTCAGTATGTTTACATTCATTCACCTTCTCCATTTGCCCTCTGCCCTCACATTCCAAAATAGAACTTCTTTCACTTCCTGTTTTGTTTTTACTTGTATAAAATGTTTAAAGTTTGTAGTTCACACATGTCTATTTATAGTTTAAGACATGCAATGGAATCCTGGATTTAAAAAAACAGTACTCATCCATTTATTGTTTACATAAAACAAATATCACTAGCAAAGACAGAAAATAGGCTTAGGGTAAAAGTTTAAAAAAAAGATTTTCCATGAAATTGGACATTGAAAGCAGACAATTATAACTACACTTAAATGATTTTTCATCTTTTTACCCAGGGTTTCTATTTTTTTTTGTTATTTCTCTTATATATTCTTCTTTCTTCTGATTTTTAAAGGATGTACTTCTTTTGGTGCTTTGTTCCTTCTATCTACCTAGTGACATTCCTTAAAGATCTTCTATATTCCTATGACTTAATAAATGAACATATGCTAATATATTCCAAATGTTTATATCATTGTCAACCTTGGATCTTTTTACCGATATTGGGGCTTATAAACACTTGGCCTCATGGTATCAACTTTTTCAGTCATGACTGGCAATCACTTGAGTCACAACTCTATTTCTAAGCTTTTTGTTGGGTAATTAGAGATACGGATTTCAGAGATTTGTTGCCCTCAGCTATATCCAAAGTTTGGATTAACAGATCTCTGCCCTGAAACCACCCTTTCCAATAGCTAGAATTGTACACGTGTGGCACTGGTGACTTAATGAACCTTTCTCTTGGCAGTTAAACTCTCATTTGAGATCTCTACTCATTCCATATTTCCATTTCAAAGGAGAATACCAACTCCAATAGTACCATTATTGTGCTTGAATGCTTTAACTTACCATTTAAGTGGAGAGAAGATTTAATGCTTTGCAGTTATTTTCTGGTTTTAATTTCTATAGTATGTAATACAATAATAATATAATGTCCCTAGCTCCTTATCTCTGTATCTTATCTCAATATTGTGAATTTTACTTGAGATGACCATAAAGATCTATGCTATTGTAGCCAGCAATGAGTACTGTATATTAAGACATCTTCCTTCATCTTGCAATTATGCTCTACAATCATAGTAAAGAAATCCTGGAATGGATAAGTAGCAGCAAAACTGCTTACCTGTTTCTCCAACATTTCATTTGTGTGTTGTGTTTTATATTTTGAGCTGACACTGAAAAGCCAAGTAACAATTTCTAAATTATTGTGAAAGTGGCATAACTTCCAGCATGATAGTTACCCATCTCAAAGATAAATCAATAAAAACTGGAACTCAGAGTAATTATAAACAATATCTGCCAACTAAATATAAATTCAAGGTTATAAAGATTTTGCTTGAGTTTAAAGGTAAAGATCTACTCAGAATTATCAAATTGGAATCAACGGAATGTGTCTAGGTACTTTTAGGTGTGCTGTTGGAACCTATTACTAAATGACAAACAGACTGCCAAGGAATTTCTGGCTTTCAGTCAATGAAAGATAAAGTTCTCAAGTATTTTTTTTTCTTTTTCTGCAGAACAAGGAACATTGAAACTTTGTCTTTATGACCCACTGGGATTATGTCTTGTTGGATCAAATTAATATATATGGGCAATCTGTCAAACAGCAGAGGAACAAAAGCAATGAGACATCAAGGGCTCTGGAACAAATCCATACAGATCTTAAGTAGTAACTTTCTTGAAACAAGACTGGCTTGCTAACGAGTACTATCAGAGGTTGAAAATCTGAACTAGAGTCAGCAAAGAACTCCGATTACTAAAATGTTTGTCAGGATTCGATGCTATCTGGCTTTCCATGTCATATTTTTCTTTGTTGAGTAGCTGAAGGCAAATGTAAATTTTTGTAAATATGAGATCAAACTTACCCCAAGGCATGAATAATTATACAAGATGATGACTCACTTCTGAATATATCTCCTCTTTATTGAACTGCTAGGATGTCTCAATATTAATAGCTTGTGAATTAGCCTCCATGTCCAGAGCATTGAAGAATAAAGCACAAAGACTTTCTTCAAGATAAATTTGCTTAACAACCTGACTCTGAGCAGTAATGAACTGCTGCTCCTTATATCTCATTCCAGGATGTATCAAGACCCTGGTAAATTGTGCCATGTCTGAGAAGATATCATCTGAAAATTGCAAGTGATCAAGTTGTTTAAATGCATATTTACACAGTGTATAATAATTTGACTTCCCCGGAATAAAATGTTACGCCAGGGATGGATTTACTATCCATGTCTACCAAGCCTTTGCCAGAAGCACCATTCAAGAATTCCAGAATATATACTACCTTAACATGGTTATCACATGGTTATCACTCAAAATTTTATTATCCAAAAATAAAGTTATTAAATGGAAACAGAAAGTAGATAATGGCTGATTTTATCAGGTTAATTGATTTTTTTTTACCCCAATTATTATCAATAAGTGGTAGCACATTTTTGAGTTCATAAATAGACTACAGACAATACTACAATGAAGCTAGCTGGAAGATAAAACTTGTAATGTCAATGAACTGTTCCAATGAAATCAAGATACACTCTGATATTACACACATCATTTAATGGCGATTCTCAATTGCAAAAGGCATCTATAATCAAAGCTTTTCATTAAGTAGAAGCTTTGGATCTAGTAATTACAAACTTAAATCTTGTTTGTGTCTATCTTTTCCTGCTTTAGTATCTGCTGGTTTAGAGCTCTAAGTTTCCTGCATATAATTAAGTAATATAATGACATTTTCAATAGCCTACACATTAAAGACTGTTCCTGATTTATTTGTGGATTCATGTGACATTGACAGAATAAATAGAAGAAAAAAACATATTATGAACTTGGTATCAGTCATGAAAGGGAGAAACAATATCACAAAATAGTGTTGGTAAAAATATGTATGCATGTATGACACTGTGGGAGCAGTCAGGTCTGCTATCATACTGACACAAGTCAAAGGAAGAGAATATAAAGGAAGAATTACGACTACTCAAATATTTCAGGAAGGAGATTACTGTTAAACAATGATAAAGAACCTGGGCTAGAGAACTATCTCTTAGCAAATCGAAATGACAGTGACATTGAAGAAGGAAGGCATTACTTTCTTAAATCAATATGGCATTCAATATCTTGTCAAATATACAAAGAAATCAACATAAAAAATAGGAGAAATCAACTAAGATTTATAATAGATCACTTCTAAAACTCCTCTAGGTCACTGATTGTAAAAGTACACAAAATAATGATCAATAGGATGAATAGCAGAGTGAAAAATTTTGTCTTAATTGACATATTGCATTCAGCAGAATGTATGTCTTCTCAAAATATATAAAATATATTAAGAAATTCTAGCCGGATGCCAATGGCTCACCCTGTAATCCTCACTACTCAGGAGGCTGAGATCTGAGGATTACAGTTCAAAGCCAGCCCAAACAGGAATGTCAGTGAGACTCTTATCTCCAATTAACCACCAAAAAAGAAAAGGGAAATGGCACTGTGGCTTAAGTGGTAGAGTGCTAGGCTTGAGCTGAAGAGCAAAGGGACAGTGTCCAGGCCCAGAATTCAAGCACCACAACTGACCAAAAAAATAAATAAATAAAATAAATAAATAAATAAAATTCTAGGTGATATATCATGCACCAATTTTAAAATAAATTAAATAATTAAAATATGTCTAGCCACAATATTTTTATTATTTAACATTTTTCTTATAAAGAAATTTAATGTCACCAAAGATTAGAAACAAGGTAATATTTTTTAATAAAGCCAAGGAACACAGCTGTATTCTCAATAAAAACAGAAACATACTTTAGCAAAAAGAGAAGGAAGGTAGTAAGTATATGATATATTAAGAATTTTCAGGATATAATTAAAGAAATATTTAAGAGAAACTTTACTTCCATAAATCATAATCATAAGTTGTTTTGCTTCCATAGATCATCTGGCATTCAATAAGATAAATTTCCACATTTGGGTTGATAGGAAAGAAACAAAACCTAACTTATTACAAAAAGAATATGAGTAATATAATAGTAGAAACAAATAATATAGAAAACAAACGTGCATAGAGAAATCTAAACTTTCATTAAATAGTGTTTACAGGGAATGACAAAAGATAATTGTCATTAGCTAAATTGTACTTTCAGGATAAAAAAGAGGGTAAACCTTAACTGCCAATATTATAAATAGATTTTATTAGTATAGTTATGTAAGTTTCAAAATATTAACAAGGGGATTCTGTAAAGTTTTAAACCTTTGAGTGATATGAATAAAATTAAACTCATGCTTCACTCAATACAACTAAACATAAACTGATGAGAGTGTCATTCCAAAAGACAGTTATCAAAAATGGTATTATCATATTTATTGATAGTCATGTTCTGCCTTCTATATATTCTACATTGAAGTTTATAGATGTATATAGACCAGGATCAGGCAACATCAATGCTTTGTAATTCTGTGTATGTGTCTCATTAATACATCACCTATACAAAAGATCAATCAGAAAAAAATATAATGAAATGATACCACATTCCAAACCAACATAAACAGACAGTGACAAAGTATTTTAATCAGAAACTCTACAACATGCATTCTTCTCAGCAACTCATGGAACTTTGTCTAAAATAGATCATACCCTGGACCTTACTGAAAGTCTGAGCAAATACAGGGAAATAAAAATAACCTCTTATGTCCTATCTGACTATAAAGGAATTAAGCTAGAACTTCATAGCAAAATAATATTTTAGAAAATATTCAATACATGGAGATGAAACAATGCAATGTTGAATGGCAGGTGACTCATAAAAGAAATAGAGAAATCATAAGCTTCTTATAAACGAGTGAAAAAAAAACACATTTTACCAGAATCTCTGAATTATAGCAAAAGTTTCATTGAGAAGAAAGTTCATGAGTATCTAAACAGAATGTTTTTTTTAAAAAATGGTATACAAAATGTACTGTTTGATAGTCCTGCTACTACTTTGTAATTCCAGATGTGCAGGTCTGGACTCTTTGTGGTGGTATAGACTATTGCTTTAGAGGATGAAGGAGACTTTCTGGAAAGCTCAACTTTCTTTGCAGTTCAAGCTTTTCTGATTATAAGGATATGTATGCTAGCTGTCATCATTACACATAACAAGTCTCTCCCATGGAAGCTATTGAACTCCATCTGCTTTCAGATTCTTTCTGTTCATTAGAAAACCATAAGATTTAACTGTTAAAATAGACAATATTGCCAATTGTATATGTTCTCTGGCTTAAACAAGCAATATTCATTGTTTAGAAAGATTTGCTTTGTATAGGTGGGAATACCAGAAAAGACAGAGTGATTCATTAAGAAGACAAGTAGAAAACCATCTCTTGTTACCTGGAAATGAAACATTTAACAAATATCCCATTCATTGAGACTAGGTTGACATACACGACCCAAACAGGTAAAATATGAATGCTCTTTTAAAAAAGCATCAGAACCAGTTTCTGGGTCATCAAAGACATATTAAAGAAATTTTGCTCTGTCTTTCAGAAAGCATTAAATAATTGAACACATTTCTGCAAATAACTCCCAATATATAATGCCAAGTAAGAATATATTTGCCTCTAAAACTGTTTTTGAGCAAGAAAACTGGCCAAAGATCTCATGCATTGCAACTGTGAATTCTCTCATTAGAATTATTACACTCTGACTTGGAATTTATTTCCTTTTCTTTTCTTTTCTTGTTTTAAGTTTTATTTTATTGTAAAGATGCTGTCCAGAGGGGTTGCAGTTACATGAGTAAGATAATGAGTACATTTCTGGTCTAGAATTGTTATTTTCTTCCTGGTTGTTCTCCCGCTATCGCTTTTGTACTCAAGACTGCACCCCCAAGGCCCCATGAATTCTTCTTGGAAAGATTTTTTTCTATTTTTCTTACATTCAATAAGTCATCGATTATCCCTTCTCTTAAGCTTTGTATTTTAATATTTATTTTGAAGTATGTCCTCCCATTCTTATTTTATTTCTCAGACCTGTATTTGATATTACAAATATTTTCTTGATTAAGTTGGGACACAAGGTTTTATTTGTGCCATTTGCTTTTAGCACTTTGACTTTAAAACTTGCTCTCTCACTCCAGAATGGCCCTGAGTTTCTTCCTTCTGTCTTTGTTGTTGCTCACTTCCTAAAACTAATTGCAATTTTCTTGCCTTTACTTTCTTTAAAAAGCAGGCACACTAGATCCTTTCTGCAATCACATTAGTATTATAGACATTTATTTTCAGACTTCATAACTGTGTCACATTGTTTTTCTAGCATTTTGAAACTGCAGTGTGAGTTCAATAGCAATTTCACAGTGCTTACAATAAGCTTTTTATATTTCTCACCTTGACCATCTAGACAAGGTTGTTTGGTGAAAAATAGATTTGGCTGAAGGCTTTCAATCAGAAGAATGTATGGCTTTCAATTGCATAAATATATCAATTATTTATTATTATAACTTCACAGCCAAGAGCACCTAATGAAATATAAAGGTCTTGGAGAAATATTATAATTCCTTTACTAGGAAAATAAGAAAATGGAAAAAATAACCTTATTTGTGTGAACATATAAACAGCTTAAAACTGGTATTTATCAGATAAAATTGTTTACTTATAGATTAGGTTTTAATTAAGACCACATAATAAGAAATGCTATAGTATATTATTGAAATATGTTCCCAACAATTAATATTGAACATTGCATGGATCATATAATGCTGAAAAAGAATAATGTAATCATGTCATCAACTCAAACTTTGGGTCTCACTTTGAAAATTGCTTATTAAAGTTCCACTGTATAGACTGGTATTTATAAATTATCTGATTGTAATACTTAGGTAGTATAGTAAAAGTTTTATTGGGAAACATTCATGTGAGATTTAAAATATATTTTCTAATATCTAACCTACTTGTGATGTTCTAGAGAACCCATTTAGATGACACTATATAAAACACCATATTTTTTTAAAAGATCTTATTATTTCCAATCTACTATGCTTGAAAGGCAAGAAGCTATATTAAGATGGATGAGACAAAGTGAAGAACAGTGAGCCAGAATTACAGTGGAAAAAAGTTCAATGATAGATGACTAAAGAGTACTGTATAAAGAATCTACTCTTTTTTAAGTGTTACTAGTAGAGTTTGTTACTTAGTTTATTATATATTTTTACTAAACATTTCAATTTTCACCAACTTAATGCTGAAGAAATAAACAAATTGAAAACTTACCAATTTACCTAGATTTTGTAGCTATTACTGTTTCTTATCAATATATTTACATGCTTCATCAAAAGACTTGCTAAAATGTATTAATCTCTTGGAAAAGAAAATTCACAAAATAAAAAAAATGAAAAAGAATGCATAATACCAAAAGAAAAAAAAGAAAATTTACCTAGTGGTACCTTTTAGTTATGAGTTTTAGTATTGTTCAATTTTCTTAGTCTCATAAAATATTTAATCTATGGGAGAGAATAATTTTGTATAGCACCTAAATTTCAAATATAAATTATGCAACATATATCTTTCCAATTTGCTATATAATTTGAAATGTAATCTGTCTGTTCAATCGATGTGTTAAATAACTAAAGAAACATTATTTTACAAAATGTGACCCATGGAAAAGACCTGGAAATAGTTTTTCAAAGCAAAGTTAATGGACCAATTATCTTGAGGAAAAATATTATGCTTCTCATTGTTTAAAAATGTCACAGTTACTTTGGAATTGAGAAATCTGCAATTAGTCATAATGTTTTCAACTTATTTTCACCAAGGAACTGTTTTTCGTGAAACTCAAACATGATAGGCATTCTCCCTCCCATGGAATAATTATTTGTTGTCATAGTATCCGACAATATATTGTAGTCTCAGTTATAATAGGCCCCAATTATATGATTAAATCTATGTATAAGCTGATATGTATTTTCCCATCTGTCTGCTTGACATAGCTGACATGATAGCAAAAGATGTGCTATGATTTTATATATAAATACCTACATTTATGCAATTTTAATGCTTTTCTAAAGAATAAACAGCAACATAGAAATTAGATTGGACAAAGTATGCTGGAATAGTAATGAGACCAGAGGCCCAGTCAAGGCATGACTGTTCAAATGTATTTTGTTATAGTTGGTGTTGGTGTTGGTGTTAGTGTGTATGTGTGTGTGTGTGTGTGTGTGTGTGTGTGTGTGCAGTGAACTTTGCTCAGAGACACAGGTGGGACCCTCTGAAATGAAGGCATCCATGGATAGAAGAGAACAAATCAAGTGATGCTCTGATTTTATGGCTTTCTTTAAAAGTTGAAATTCTGGGTTGAAATGAGCTTCTGCAGTGACTGTATAACAATCTCACAACAAGAATGTATTAGAGAATTCTTTCTAGTCATATAAACAATAATTAGTAAAAAGGAGTGAAAATGAATCCCAGAAATCCCTATTATAGAAACAAAAACACAATTTTCATAGAAGGAACACAGGAATGAACATGAAAGAAAAAATGATAATAGTTGCTAGACTAACTAAGAAGAAAGGGTTTATTTCCAAAGTTAGTATCATCTGAAAATGTCTAATTCAAAACTTCTTTGAATTTGTGCTGCATAAGGTTCAGTGTGTGTTTACTTTCAAAAGAAGAAAAGAGAGGTGTGCCTGACATGTCACTTTGTTTGATTGAAGCTTTGGGTCCAAGCTGTACTTACCGTGCCAAGGAAATGAGCTCATTTATCTCCCTCATGACTTCAGGTTCTCATCTCTTTTATTTGTGATCATTTTCATCAGATAACCTTTTCTTTCTGTTTTTTCTACCAACATTTTAAGTGCAGATACCAATTTTATTAATTGTGATAAATGTTAAGAGATAATTTTGGCTTATTAGCCACAAAATAATTTCTAAAAAATCTTTTGAAGTTATCTTGGGGGCTATGAAAACCTCATCTTTGTGGGAGTTTGACAGTTTACACAGGACAGTGTATTTAAAATTTATTTGACATGAAAGGATTGCTGTGACTAGTAAAAGGAGCAAAGCCAAGCAAACTGCAAATGATTTTTCTGAATGCTTAAGTAGGTCAGGTAATGTTGGTAAGCAAAAACAACTCACAGAATTTGATTCCATTTGATAAGAAATAATGATGGACATTTTAGATCAAAATTATATGATTTTATTTTAATATATATTTTGGAAAATTCATTAGTATGTAATATAAGATGATTGTGGTAGACCCAAGATTGATATCTGTTGAATCTCTGGGGGGTACACAAAATAAAAATTCTTAATATTCCAGAACTCCTCACCACCTGAAAAAAAATACACTTTATTTGCATTGCTTGGATTTGGTTCTCAGCTCATTTTCAACTTAATATATTTGTGTATCACGTTTTCTTGATATTTTAAAACTAGTAATGGTACATGATAAAGAAATATTTTCCTTTACCCTTTCTTTCCTTTTTATTTTCTTATTTGAGCTTTGAAGTTAGACATGTTTGAAGATTTTATGGATTTGTTTTCTGAAACACATTACATGTTTTGTAAATATTTTTCTGTATCTAATGGCCATGACAAATGTTAGAAATTAATTATGTCACCACCCACTGGAGTTCCTTTTCTGTCTACTCTGTTCCTTCCCTGTCTACTCAATGGATCTGTATATTCTCAGGATGTGACAATCACTAGAGTTAGTTGGATGGAACAACACATATTCTGAAATGCCTAACTGTCACACCATTTATAAGACAAACATGAAAATGATGTGAGATATGTCCATTTACAAAGCACAGATGATGACTGAGTGCCAAAATTCTAACTTATCCTTCACAGTTGATCATGCATAATTTAATATGTCAGTCAACTCAGTCTAAAGAGAAGACAGAAAGCTTGTGGGAGGTAATTGAAAACAAACCTCTTGACCTCAGTGTTAACAATGCAGAGAGTGAAACACAGCAGGCAAAAAATACTACAGAACTACTTTTATGAGTTTGGCTTTAAATTCAGAAATTCTCAAATTTTTTCACTACTTGAAAGCAATATAAAATGTTTAAAAATCGTTGTCGTTCCAATCATTTTGAAGAAAAATAGCTTCCTGGGTCAGAAGTGGTAAAACCATAATTTAGATTTTTAGGTAAGACAAAGGACAAGGAGGGGCGGAAAGGGGTAACAAGTTTGACAAGAAATGTACTTATTATCTTACTTATGTAGCTGCAGCCCCTCTGTATATCACCTTGACAATAAAAAATCAAATACTAAAAAAATTTTTAAAGAACAGAAAAAATTTAGAATAAAGCCTTTGTTGGTGATCATTTTGTAAATATATATTTAGGGAAAAGTTAGCAAACCTAAAGACAGAAATAACCAGTCATTTACTGCTAACATTATTTGTTTCAAGTAATCCTATAAAAATAAGTTTTATTAAGTTAAATATGAGCATTGTAGTAAGTCTTTAAATTTAAATTCACTGAGGTATTTCAGATTTTTCTACCTTTTCTAAATTCATTGTGGAATAAACATAGTGTTTTGTTGTCATAAATGTAATTTTCTAAGATACTTCTACACTATAAGGAAGAACAATAAGGAAAAATAAGTAATTTGTGGTACGCTACTCTCCTAAATTTCTTCTTGAAGATACTGAAACAAGAAAGACAATACTTGGGAAGCCAATAAAGCTGTTATGCTATAACTAAATAAAATGCCATTACAGTTTACAAGCTAAGGGGGAAAAAAGCCCTATTAGCTGACGTATTAGATAATTTCAGAACCAGGTTGTAGCATGAGTAGCTGGCATATATTCTGGAAAAATCTTTCACTGAACATGTGAAGGATTCCCTCACCTCAAACATGAAGGCAGTGTTATGAGCCTTTCATTGCCCAAAAGTTACTGCAAACCTGCCTCTGCTCACACTATCACTAATAACAATGGCAAAGACAAGCATGAGCTCATTTTAAGGCATATGCTTCTAACCCCAGGTTGAAGCCTAAGGAGAGTAGGTTTGATGCCAGACTGGGATACATAGTGAGACTTTAGAAAGAAAAGCTTAAAAACGTTGATGCTCCTGCCTTCTTTTCCTTCTGTATGGTGTATCTGCATGTATACCATTGGGAGGGAGTGAGGAGGACATGGAACTAGAGGGGGGAGGGTGAAGAAGTGCAGCAGTGGAGCTCACTGGACATTGATGAATCTGAACTAGACAACTTGTGGGTCGAGACTATGAGGGACTGGGAAAGGATGAGGGAACAGAAGACACTGTATGAAAGGAAATGCACTCAATACTTGACTCATGTAACTGTAACCCTCTGTACATCACTCTACAGTAACAATAAAATCAGTCGGGCAGTGGTGGCTCATGCTAGTAATACTAGCTACTCAGGAGGCTGAGATATGAGGATCACAGTTCAAAGCTAACCTGGGCAGGAAAGTCCATGAGACTCTTATCTCCAATAATCAGAAGAAAACTAGAAATGGCGCTGTGGCTCAAGTTATAGAGAGTTAGCCTTGAGCTGAAGAGCTGAGGGACAGCGCCCAGGCACAGACTTCAAGCCCCACCATGGACAAACAAATGAATAAATAAATAAAATAACATAAATAATAATAATAAAAAGAAAAATACAAGAAAGCTAGAATACATGTTATGGGAAAGATATGGGCAAAGTAAGTGGACAAATGAAGCAGGACAACATGGGGCAGACAAATGGAGAGTGCAAATGCTGTCATAGTAGTATATATCTATGTTAATCCATCTCTACATATGAATACTTATACATATACATATATGAATATGGTTATAAATTTATTTACTGACAGGTTGAGTACAGTTGAGAGGTGGTGAAGAATGATGTAAGAAGTGATATTGACAAAGATGTACTTTTCACACAAAATGACAGTTTGACTGTAAACAAATGTAGCAGTGATACTTAGTAGACACTGTGGAAAAGGAACTATACAATGTGTCAATGTGGCTATGAGGGGGAAATAGGAAAGAATGAAGGAATGGTTGATACTGTTCAAAAAGAAATGGGCTCTTTACCTGATTCATAAAAGAGCAGCACTCTGTATAAAACCTTTCTTATAATAATTTAAACATTATAAAGATAAACTAATTTAAAAATCAAAAATTTACAAATTAATTCTAAATGAATTTGTTTTATTCTAGATAGATAGATAGATAGATAGTGTTGCTTAGGTGTCTGTTAACATTTAGTTAACAATTCTGCATCTATTATATAATATAAATATCATTCTTACTTGATAACTTTGCCATTAAACAATCTATTGTTCTTATATATACATACAGCTCATGAATATGAAAATAAACCAGAAAAATCAAAGTGTGTATAAATTCCTAGAGCCTATAAGCAATATTTATTGATATTTTTTTGGTTTGTTATAGATTATCATGATTTTATATTTGGAAATCAGATGCAAATACAGCTCATGATACAGCAAATATCTGTTAGAATGTCAGTAACATCCAGTTGTCAAGGTAAAATTATATGTATTCATTTAATTTTTTAAATGCTAATTTAAGTTGTATTATATTGTTGACTGTTGGCTCAAAGAGGTTGAAAGGTCTTATCAGAAATGTAACTTCTAGGGCTGGGAAGGTGGCTCAGTGGTAAAGTGCTTGCCTTACATGCATGAGGCCCTGGGTTCAATTCCTCAGCACCACATAAGCAGAAAATCTTGAAGTGGCAATGTGGCTAAAGTGGTAGAGCACTAATGTTGGGCTGAAGAGCTGAGGGACAGTGCCCAGGCCCGGAGTTCAGGCCCAACGACTGACAAAAAAAAAAAATGCAACTTCTATTTTTTTTCTATTAACTAGCAAGTTCTTTACCTAGGTGTGCAAACAGGACTCTAAACTCAGAACCTTCAATTTTACCACACTGTTCAATCACACCTTTCTACTAATGTTAAGTTGTTAGATAACACAAATAGCAATTTAGTGAAGAAAACAGAACAAAAACAAAAACAAAGTTTCTCCTATAGATTTTCCAGTGATGTGGATATTTAGGCCTTTTAAAGTAGAAGCTCCAAAATAAATCTGCAGTTTAGAAGAGTATTTGAAAATCATCACATTACCTCAATATTTCACACCTCTTTCTTAGGTGATTGATCAACATCTTAAATTATGTTCATTCATTAAAACATTCTGAAATGGATGTTGCTTTTCTGGATTGTATATTCCACTAGAGAGTCTTAAAGCATTCCTCTCAGACGTTGATGGAAGTACAACAATATCTCCACAATGACACAGAAACTAATCCTCATGAGTAAGTGAATGACTCAGTAAATGGCAATCTGCATTATGAATACATAGAAAAACCTTCCTGGTCAGTGAAAAATCCCAGAAAAATCTCAGGATTATTCAGTGCTGAGACTGCATGCAAAGACTTCATTGATGTCCTTGGCAATGATTTTGAGATTGTCTTTCTGTGTCTTCCTTCTATCCACAATTGGCCATCTTTGCTATATTCTTTCTTCCTACATATCTAGTAAGGATTCCTCTTCATATACTCTGACTTAATTAATCTCAGCTTCTATGACCCTGAACAGTCTCTACCAATTGTTAGTTTTAGCTCAGGGATTCCCAGTACCAACTCCAGCATTTCATCCGCCATCCTTGTGGTCAGGGCTGCTTTTTCTGCTCCTGGCTCCTCCCAGTGTCTAGAGGCTTAGAAATAAGTAAATTCTTGAGCTAAAAGAATTTTGAGTGATAAACTTCAGTTCTTCAAGTAAAGGAAACTTCATGACTTACGATGATCTGCAGATCACAAAAGGACAAATATGAATGAGAACTGATGTCAGCTGATCCAATACAACACTGATATGAAGAGAAATTACATTGTTCTTAGAATTAGAGTCACTAGCTTGTTTACTTCCTCCACTAGAGCACTGGTATCATTACCATACTCATGTAACTGTAACCCCTCTGTACAGCATCTTTATCATAAAATAAAATTAAAAACATGCCATAAATTAGGCTGGAATATGACTTCTAATATATGCCATGAGGGCATTTAATGTAGGTTAAAGACAGAGGAAAACATTTATCAAGAGTGATTAAAAACACAGTTAAAAGAAAAACAAAGATCAACTTTTCTTTATTTTCAGTAAGCTTTGATTGTTGATGAAATCAGTACATAGTATGTACTGATGGGTTTGCAGACTAACACTATGAAAATTTACTTACATGAACTTCTGATTATGATTGGTTTTCGTGCTAGAAACTGAAAGTAGAGGTTTCCCCTTTTCCCAGTGAACAACTCACTGTGTCTGTCATCTGCATACGAGTACTTCAAGACAAATTCAGCGTATTTCACAAACAGGAATTGAATGTGCTTAATGGTTAAATGGAGAACAAAGTGCTACCAATGCAAGAAAATAAATGGGAAGAGAAACTAATAAGTTTCATCTGCAGAAAATAGCTGATAGCAGAAAGGATCCATTGATTGAGAAGTTAATCTAAAGAGAAATAATCAGGGGTCCAGCCTTGCTAGTGAGTGGAAAGTAAATTAAATTTCTACATCCTTCATTGCTCAAGAGAACTAAATTACTATGTGTGTGAGTGTGTGTGTGTGTATGCATGTTTGTGCATGTGAGTATCTACGTGTCTGTGTGGAGGCCATGTAAATCCCCAAGAAATCTTTAGGCCTTCTTATTCCCTTAGCAAGAAACAGGGAGGGTTAAGTTTGAAGTATTTGCAATGACTGATTTGCCACATGGACTAGAATGTCTCTGGAATATTGTGGGTGGGGTGTCTTTATTACATGTAGGAAGAAACACACTTCTATCATGTTAGAAAAGTGGGTCGGAGGGTTAGCATATCATACCTTGTATTGTGCTACTACAATGTCCTGAAGCCATAAATGTTCAATAAACTTAAAAAATAGTGATAAACAGACATAGACTAAGAGGCCTTTTGGAAGGGGATTTTGATCTATGGTACTTCAGTCAAAAAAGAAATTGACTCTCACTGCCAACTTGCTGTTCTTAAATAGAAAAAAAAATACAGAAAAGTAGGTCCCATTCTAAATACTCACAAGGAACTGATTATAAACTGACTGTATATCTTCCAAAGCAAATGACGATTACTGTCTAAGTTAGTAAGAAGTCCCAGAGGAACTACAGTTAATTAACTAAGAAAAAAATGCACAAAAACATTCCAAAGAACAAGTGGACTGTAAGACACTTCCAACCAATACATTTGGGAAATCTTGCATGCTGTCATAGAAATTCAGAAAGCACATTAGCATATGAAAGGCTCTTCAAAGTCCCCCCATTTAAAGACATCCGTATAACTTTGCTAAATATAAAACAGTTTTTACACGTATTTGTTCATTGCAGTCTTTATACCTGTCACCCTCAGTAATCTTGTAGGATTCCAAAATTTCTAGAACAACTTCCAGGAATAAATTCATATAGAGAATTTCCAAAGACATCTTACTCTAAATAAGGATAGAGAAAAACACTGTGAAAAATGAAAACAGCAGAAAGCCATGCTAACTGGGGTGAGGTTATATCTCAATGTTGTTTTGATGTGCATTTCTTTTGTGGCTAGGGAGGCTGAGCATTTTTTCATGTGTCTATTGGCCATCCTTCTTTCCTCTTCAGAGAAGTTTCTCTTTAAGTCTTTAGCCCACTTATTTATTGGGAAGTTGTTTCTTTGACAATTTGTTGTTGTGGGATTTAATTTTTTGAGTTCCAGGTATATTTTAGATATGAGACCCTTGTCCGTTGTATGGCTAGTAAAGATCTTCTCCCAATCTGTGGGCTTTCTATTGATCTTGCTAGCTATGTCCTTTGCCATGCAGAAGCTCCGCAATTTCATGCAGTCCCATTTGTCCAACCTTTCTTTGATTAGTTGTGTTTCTGGGTCTCTATTAAGAAAATTTCTGCCTGTGCCAAGGAGACCTAGGATTTCTCCTTTTCCATCCTGTAAGGTTTTCAGAGGGTCTGATTTGACTCTGAGGTCTTTGATCCATTTGGAGTTGATTCTGGTAGAGGGTGATATATATGGATTTAGCTTTAGTTTTCTACAAGTGATTAACCAATTTTGCCAGCACCATTGAGATACTACCTCACCCTAGTTAGAATAGCTATAATCAAGAGCTCTAATTAGAACAGATGCTGGAGGGGATGTGGACAGAAGGGAACCTAACTGCATTGTTGGCGGGGGTGTAAACTTGTTTAACCACTTTGGAAAGTAGTATGGAGACTCTTCAAAAGACTCCTCATAGAGCTCTGCTATGACCCAGCAATCCCACTTTTGGGCATTTACTCAATTGATCACAAACAAGAGCATACTAAAACTATCAGCACAACTATGTTTACTGCAGCATTATTTATCATAGCTAAGATAGGAGACCAACTCAGATGCCCTTCAGTAGATGATGGATCAAGAAAATGGAATTCTATGCCTCTATCAGAAAGAATTACGTTGCCCCATTTGTTAGGAAATGGAAAGACTTGGAAAAAGTTATATTAAGTGAAGTAAGCCAGGACCAAGAAACATAGGTCCCATGGTTTCCCTTATTCGCAATTACTAGTATATGTCCGAGACAAGCAGAAACGGTCAGATAAGTTGATGTTAGGTGAAATGAACCCCAAGATAAGGATTCAAGTGTTTGTTCTTTCTTGTGATTGTTTCTAACACACTTATAAGATGATTTTTTTGTTGTTTTGTATGGCCCTCCCCCACGACATAACCCGTTTTCACTGTATTTGATGTTGGTATACTTTGTGCAGGGGAAGGGAAAAAACAAATTGTTTAAACAGGAATACAGGTGGACCCATTGCATCAATGAGATGTACAAGTCGTTATGAGGAAAAACGAACTTTATAACTTTGGGGGGGGGGGCGGGGGGGGGGGGGGAGGGGGGGGGATTGGGGGAAAAGGGAGCTGAAGGGGAGGAGAGATGGAAAGGGGAAACAAAGGAAGAGGCAATAATGCTTGATAAGAAATGTTCTCATTATCTTGCCCATGTAATTGTAACCCCTCTGTATGGTATTTTCTCAATAAGAAAAAATAAAAACCAGTAAAAAGCTGAGAGGCAGACCATTGCCACATCGATCACAAAGTTAGCCAGCAGACATTGACCTAACTCAAAAGCAGTGGAAGTTGCACTTGTCAACATATGAGCTCATCATGACCTGAGTACTAACCTTCTACCTTCAGACACAGAACATGTTATGATGTCTTGTCATTGTAGCCTTTGGATCATTTTCAGTATTTACATTATCTCTTTTATCTGTGACTATGTTTTGTGTTTTATCAAACTAATGTTTGATATAGTGAGGTCAAATTGCTTACAAGAATAAAATTGTCATGGATAATTCTGACACGCACCGGTTTATAACGGCACAAGAAAAAAAATTTGTATGGAAATATGGGTGCTTAAAGGCTTAAGTATCCTTTAAGCAAAGATTGAAACTTAGATGCCAAGAAAGGGAGAAAAAAGTGCAGTGAGGGAGTGAGTCACAAGTACCTCTCAGTTTACTTACCATTTTCACAAGTACAAAAACATTGTTCTTTCAAAGACGACAACATGAAGTTATCCTTGAAAGGTCAAAAAGTCTTTTGTTGTCATTGTTATTCATAGACAATGAGATGCTTTCTCAACAAAGGAAAAGGCACACAGCTTTACAAGTTACTGGGGAAAACTCATAAGAGAAAAAGATGTTATGACCTTCCTGTAATTATAATAATAGGAAAAGTATATTTTGTAGATTATTCATAAAAACAGATAGTGATAAACTATTTAAAATAAAATGTCAAACTATAAAAACTAAAGCCAGTTCTCATATATATATATATATATATATATATGTGCATATATATATATATATATACATATATATATATTGGAGTGATTTGTCTTCCATATACTTATGTTCCTATGCCCCTTTTTGGAAAGATTAGCCATTATTACTTTATCTGTCACATGTAGAAAAAAATATTTTAAGGAAAATAATTTTAAGGAAACATCTGACCCTTTACCTATAAAAATGTAGAGCAGTTTGATGAGATCAAATGACAATAGTGTCAGAATGGCTTTATGCTGAAAATGTATATGTATTCTAAAATTATCAATTAAAATTAATATATCATTTGTATATGTTGATAATTGATTTATTGTTTATTCTGTGAGAGTATACCCATTTTATTTATCATTAGGAATAACTAGTAAGATATCATCTCTGCCTGTGGAACCAATCCTTGGTTTGTATTTTCAATCTGTATTTTCAAACCTGAGTCTGTGTTTTCCTTAGTTACCACCAAATCAGTTTCAACCTTGGTCCCCAGTAATGACTAGGCAAATAATTCCCTTTCCAACTTCAAAGGTTTTCAGTTTTCTAACAACCTCTTCTCCTCCAGGCTTGTTTTGTTTTGTTTTGTTCTTTCCAAATTCCATAAAACAGTTCTTCATGAATCCTTGTGCAGTAGCATAAATCAAGATCTATATGATATTAACACTGATATAGATTAACAATCAGCTTAAAAGATATGCTAGGTCTTGCATTTCCCATCATAAAGATCTGAGATCGGTTGATGTGAGGAGTTGAAAACACTCAACCAAAATTGATCGTGACAGTGTATTAGTTTAGAAAAATGCCAATACGATGATGAGCTCAGTGGGTAATGAAGAAAATGAGCATATCTTTGGCACAGTAACAGATAGCACATTGTCCCGCAGCTTCCAGCCCATGCTTTCTACTAAAAATTAAATTCCCAGACAATTCATCAGTCGTGATACACTATGAACCCAGCAGCAATGAAGTCACATGCATTACAATTCAGCTTTATGGGGCTAGCCTATAAAAGAGACTGACTGACAGGGAGCCAAACAACATTCTGACTGGTAAGTGGGAGCAGGGTGATCACAAACAAGTCAGGCAGAAAAAAAATGACAAAACCCCATTATTTGGCAAGTTGAAGCACTGTGAGACATTGCTGATGGCTGAGAAGTGACAGTGGGGAAAGAAAAAAAAACCCACAGTAACATGTAAGCCACTGAATAGGGAAAGCCTCAATTTGTACAAAAATGTCACATAGTCTTTGGGGCAGAAGCAAAATCCTACAGATGACAGGATTTGCAAGCAGTGGCCATAACTGGTGATGAACAGTTCATCCATATTTCTTGAGGAATGCATGGTAAATAAGAAGTTCATGTTTTCAGATAAACTCATAGAAAAAACATTGACATAAATTTTTGCAAGATAGTGCCTGAAAATGCTATCCTTTGCTGAGTCATACCTTAATATTGAATTACAGCAGAATCCTTTCAATTATAAATGATAGCTCAGTGCAAACACTACATTGTAATTATGGACATTAGTTGCATTTAGCACCTCTAATTGCTGAAATATGTAAATGAAATTCAATCTTGTTTTTGTCCAGATGCCCTGTAATGAGACCATTTTAAACAGCTGTAAAATCATAAGGAGTCAAATAAGAGAAAGAAGAAAAGAATCATTTTCCATACCTGCTAATACCTCTCCTCCCACTTTCCCTTCACTGTGATCCTTCAAACACTACACACCTCTGTCAAGGGAGATATTTTTAACAAATTCCCAGGATGACCTTTGCTGAGGATCTGTCTCTAGGAAGTTTTCTTCCAAGACTGTCAAAATGATGCGTAGGACATCCTTGTATTCACTGTCATATTTTAGAAATAGAATGGACACGGGTTAGTAAATAACAGGAGCTAGGGCAGAGGAAAAGGGATTGTAGAAAATTTTTGTGTTACTGTACTTGGGCAAACATTTAGATTGCAAATCCTAATATCATCACAAAGTCAAATCTGAAAGGCCAGTAGGCCATCACTCATTCACATGTACATCATAATGTCAGAGTATGTCCAAAACATATTCACAAGAATGGTAGACATCTCAAGCTATGTCTTCCTACATGTTCAGTGAAAAATCTCTTCCCATAGACAGAAATCATTGTGAAACACTAAATACATATTTTATATATGTATCAAAGACTATATATGCATCAAAGACTTTTACTTGTTTTAATACAAAAACTCCTCACAGTATTTTTTTAACTAAATAAAATGGCAGTGAAACAGGTTTTACCCCATTCACTTTTAGAAATAACTTGGAATTTGCACTTGTGAATAATTGCTACTACACATGCTTTTAGGGGATAAGTAGAATTTCGCCATGACTATAGTACTGCAACCTAATATAAGATTTGGTAAATTGGGACCTCATTATATAGTTAGGTTTAATAAAGAGTATTGAAAACAAAAAACGGATAATATTGGCAAATGATAGAGGACGTTTAACAGCTAAAAAAATTAAAAATATTGTTAACATTTACTTGTATTTATTGATTTGGATATCCTTTGACAAATGTCGAAAATGGTAGCAACAGGAATGTAGCTCAGAGGAAGCTGTAAAGTATACACTTCATGAAATATTTGACTTGCATTATTATCTATTCGTGCTAACAAAATCAGAATTATCCTGATTTAGTACAATATGACTAGTTAATAATACATGTTCTTCTTTATATTATTTGTAAATTATAGAATATCCATTTTGGTAGAGATTGTTAGTTTTATCTCAAAAGAGGTACACTCTATATGTCATTCTCCTTTCAAATGTGAATAGAATGAGGACTATATTTCTATCCAATAAGATTTGATCAATGCAACAGAATATTAAATCATATTAAAGAGACCATGTCTCTCTGGACACTTAGAAAGGGCTCAAGGAAGGTTAGAATACAACTACAGTTGTGGCTCAATTGGTAAAGTGTAAACCTTGAGCAAAAAAAGCTCAAGGACAATGCCTAGTCTGAGTTCAAGCCCTGGACCAGACAAAAAAAAATTTAAAAAGAGAGAAAGAAAGAAAGAAAGAAAGAAAGAAAGAAAGAAAGAAAGAAAGAAAGAAAGAAAGAAAGAAAGAAAGAAAGAAAGAAAGAAAGAAAGAAAGAAAGAAAGAAAGAAGGAAGGAAGGAAGGAAGGAAAGAAAGAAAGAGAGAAAGAGAGAGAGAGAGAAAGAGAGAGAGAGAAAGGAAGAAAGAAACAAATAAACAAAGCAGGAAAGAAAAAAAATAATTTCACTTTAGAAGTCATGCTTTCCTTGTGCCAGAGCTTATTGGTACTAGACAATCCCAACTTGATGGTAAAATAGGACTCCAACTCCTGAAATACTGTGCCAGAAACCTGATTCCATCAGATTTCTGCCATCCCAAGCTTCTGTGACCTCTTGGTGACTCCTCAGTTGTTTCTACCCAGGCCAGACCCTGGAGCACTTCCCTCCATTGCCCAACAGAGTGTGTGGAAACATGGCCTATTTTTTATTCATTTCCTTGACTGGTATAGACAAAACTTGGAGAATCCTTTTGTGGCAATCTAGGCAGACTGTCTGACCTACTTTAGGAATCAGCTGAGAGATACCCTCCTTTGTTATCACCTGGTGTTGCAAACTTAGGTTCCATCAAGGTTTCTCTTCAGCGGTTTTACGTTATCGACTCTCGAATTTAATCATTAGTAGAGCAGTTGGGTTGCTAACAAAACCAGAAAAGGAGGCAGTGGTAGCAAGTCACCATAGCAACATCAGCAGCTCTAGGAGGGTGAGTTCACCTGCAGTGGCAGCTGCCACAATCACTGGTGGCTAAAATAACCTTCATTCTGACAGAGGAGTCCAGCAGTGTCCAAACAGTTGAGCCGGCAGAACCAGACCCTGGGCTTATGTAGCCCTGTGCTACAGGTATATATATTAGCTATTAATGACAATGTTCCTATAGAGATGGAGGGGGAGAAAAACATCCAGTTAATAGATAACAGTGTACAGTGTTATGGAAATAACCACACTTCATATACTAAAGGAGAAGGATTGATGTGATTAAAATCCTTAATATGTTAACATTGAATTAATCAAAAGGAACATTATCCTGAATAGGATTGACTCAAACATATGAACCCTATGAAAAAGAAAGTAGGACTTATCTGAAGGCAGAGGCATCAAGTTGTGTGTGTGTGTGTGTGTGTGTGTGTGTGTGTGTGTGTGTGTGTGTGTGTGTGTGTGTGTGAAATAAATGGTATGCAGTTATTACTTTTTTTCTTTTATCCCCTGTTGTCACTGTGTTTGATTTTGGTACATTTTGTCTTGTATATATGTTTAGCTGATTTGGGGTGGAAGTGGGGGCAACAAATTGGTGAAACAAAGGACAAAGTGTGAACCAATGCAACAGTGATATTCCACAAGACAACATGTTGGAAATGAACTTCACAACTTGGTGGGGGGATGGGGGAGAAATGGGAGTCAGTGGGGAGAGAAAGTCAGAGGAAATAAGGGAGGGGGTAACAACGTTCAACAAAAACAATATACTTATTACCTTGCTTATGTAACTGTAACCCCTCTGTACATTATCCTTACAACAAAATAAAATAAATTAAATTAAAATTAAGCATATAAAAGGTGGAAAACAACCCTAAAACAACAATCTATCTCTCCATTGATCATTATGAAGGAGCAGATTCCCATCAATTATACAACACAACTTCCCACCTTCAAACCCACAAAGAAACACACCACACACACACACACACACACACACACACACACACACACACACATTTCACACAATTTAATATTTAAAACACATTATTTGAAGTCACATGCTGTTCAATAGCCGAGCTATATTAAAGAGTGTTTTATTAAATGTCCTTAACCAGAGCAAATAAATTAAAATACTGTTAAAAGTTTATTTGTGTTTGATTTCCAGATACTTTTTAAGGCATAATAATTAAACAAGCTGAAAAAAATGAACACCAGACTTTCAGGATTACAATCATAATTTCTCAAAACCTAGTCACCACTATTATTTTTTTAGAATATATAGCAATATCCTAGGATCTGGTTTCAATTTTTACATGAAAAGTAAGTTTGGTTTTGATATTGGTGATATTTTAGCTTTAATCCTTTAAACAATTTGGTTTTTGACTTTGTATTAATCATTCAATCTTTATGATACATTCCTGGCTGTTTATTTGACCTTCCATGGTAATAATGACTTAATGACATTTAAAGTATATTTACTCACTTAATTTTCAGATCATCTACAATTCAGAAAAATGAAACTCAGATATATACATTAACTTTATTAAGAATACATAATAATGTATGTTTTCACACCAGATCTCAAACTCAGGCCAATTCTTAATCTCAAACTACAAAGCTATTCTAAATATAACTTACATTTTTGCATTTGCTTCAGGAATATGCAAAGTGTCTGACAGTAGAATTCTGATCATTAGAGACTGAAAAAGAGTTAAGATTCCAAGTCATGGAAAACTTGCAGATAATGTGTATGAATCTTTGTGTTCTTTGAACTGCATAAGTTTTCATACTTCCCCCAAGAACTATGAGGTAAGTAAGGAAGATATCTTTATGAAAAGGAAACTTAAACTTGGAAAGGATAAATAAACTATAACTTGGCAATTGGACCAATTACTCCACATAAATTACTTTTTCTAGTTTGTTTCACTTCAATTATATATACTTGGAAAAGTTGTATTTATCAACTCTACCATTTATAAAATTCCTTTCCCCCAGTAAGACTACTTAGAAGGAAGAAAGTAAAGGACAAAAGAAGTTGTATATACAAATTTATAGCCTAAAAAAGTAATAAATTTTAGATAGTAATGGGTCAAATGGAAAGAATTGGCATAATATTTCTACATTCTTAGTTCAAAGAATCCAGCAAGTATTTCATCCTTCCTTCATTCAAGTGTACAGGGAGGGGTTAGAGTTGAGAAATTGACTTGTGTATCTCATACTTCACAGAGAAACAAATCTGATTTGGATTTGTTTTGTTCAAATGCTTCCTCTTTGTAGCATGACGAGGAGATGAGAGATTTCCGGTATTCCCAGCTAAATAGGATGTGAAATTCATAGGAAGAACCTTTCCCATCATGATCATGGAAGTGTTTCCAGTGTGGTTTGCTAAGTTGCAAACACGCATCACTTGTTTTCATGTATGGGAGGGTAAATCATTATACATATGCCAACTCCTAATCTTATCTCAGTCTTAATGTTCATTTAAAAATTATAATGCTGGGGCTGGCAGGTAGCTCAGTGGTAGAGTGCTTACCTCACATGTATGAGGTCGTGGGTTTAATTCCTGAGCACCACCTAAGCAGAAAAAGCCATAAATGGTGCCGTGGCTCAAGAGGTAGAGCGCTAACCTTGAGTTGAAAAGCTGAGGAACAGCACCCAGGCCCAGAGTTCAGGCCCAGTGATCGACAAAAAAAAAAACAAAAAAAAAAAAACTAAATAAATAGTGTTACTCTGTCTTCATCAGTAGGCTGTGCTTAGATTCAAGTCAGACTAGTATTCAGAGAGTAGCTTAGAGGATTAGATCACCTCTGCTTGAAAAAAAATGTATTGAAAAAGTATCTGTATCTGAGTAGTTTACTCTTTGATGTGTAAATTCTTCTCCAGTCACTGTAACTTCAGTGAGGTTACTTTTACCAAATGCAATCTTCCTATTTATGCTTGTAAAGAATGCACATGATCTCTCATCTAAATGTCATTGTCACTAGCTGTTCACATGAGATGGGCAAAAGTAGTTCACAATAAATGAACAACTTCACCCAGTAAGTAATGATAATGTCATCTTAGGTCTGGAAAGTCAGGTGTTTTGTTTGTTTGTTTGTTTTTGTTTTTGTTTTTTTGTTGGTTGTGGGGCTTGAAACTCTAGGCCTGGGCACTGTCCCTCAGCTCTTCAGCTCCAGGCTAGCACTCTACCACTTGAGCCACAGCACCACTTCTAGTTTTCTAGTGGTTTATTGTAGATAAGAGTCTCACAGACTTTCCTGCCTGGGCTGGCTTTGAATCATGATCCTCAGATCTCAGCCTCCTGAGTAGCTAGGATTACAGGCTTGAGCCACCAGCGCCTGGCTGTTTTTGTTTTTTTAATACATTGAGGCTTGTTTCTTTTTCTTATCATATATCTCTTTTTTTAATTTTGTTTTGTTGTAAAGATGCTGTACAGATAGGTTATAGTTACATGAGTAAGGCAATGAGTACGTTACTTGTTGATCATTGTTACCCCTTCCCTTCCTTGTTGTTGTCCCACTATCTCTTCCCTCCCCCACCTCCCACACTCCTACACTCCCCTCATCCCTCCCCTATTCTGGTCCAAAGTTGTAAAGTCCATTTCCAATATACTGTCCTGTGGGTATCCTTGTTGCAGTGGGTCATCCTGTGTTTTTGTTTCAGCGTTTTGTTATTTCCCTTCCCCACCCAGATTAGACATATGTATATACAAGATGCAGAGTACCAAAATCAAGTACTGTGACATCAGGGGATATGCTATAGGGGAAAGAACATACAAAGAAAACAACAACAATAATAAATAAAATAAAATCATATGGAACATTTAAAACAATAGCAATAAAGATAGACCTCTGTGTCCATATCTTGGGGTTCATTTCACTTAGCATCATCTTATATGGTCATTAGTACATGGTTTTTGAGTTTTATAGCTCATCTGATAAGATTACCCTATATATGTACTAATTATTGTAAATAAGGGAAACTATGGGGCTTAAGAAAAAAAATCATATATTTCTTAACCATACATGTTTGAAAAAAGTGTGGTGTAGATTATAGATTAGAAATATATAATTTTAAATGGAAAGTAAAATACTTTTATAAACATTATGAGTCTTGAGCACATACAAGTGTTATTTAATCTTTTAGAGAAAAAACACTATTTGCAATATATTCATAAGACAAAATTCTTATTCTTCCATGTAACATCACATAAATATTTGAGGCACTGATACTTCAGTAAGTTTGGACTGCTAAAGTTTGGATAGAACATGTCTCCTCAGAGATGATGCATTAGAGGTGAGGTGATGTGCACAGCAGATAGCTCCTCCATGAGGAAGGGACTAGTAGAATGATGTGGGTTGGGGACACCGCCCTCCAAAAGGACTAAATATATTCTAGGTTCTCTTGGGAGGTTCAGTTGTTTCCTGTGAAAGATGTTGTTCTAAAAAGTATGTGTGACTTCTCCTCCACTCCCTGTGTCTTCTCTTATGGCATCTAAGTTGATAGCCATCAATTCTGACATCACTCACCTTGGGATATAGCAAAGATGGTCCCAATCAGGATTCAGCAGATGTGAGCAAAATACTCTTGAACTTACAAAAACAGGACCAAATAATTCTCTTTCCCTTATAAAGTACCTGCTTTCATCTATTTTACTAGCACAATCCAAAATGTATTAATACATTTGCAAAAGCATCAGAGAGCTTGTGTCTCACTCAAATGAGAGTGCTGTCCCCACACTGCTTTCTAGCTTGTACATCTATGTCCCACATTCTCAGGGTACATCTGGACATAGAAAAAGAAAACTACTAGAGTGATTAAAATCCCTCTTTCCTCTTCCAATAAAACTTTTTAGCAGACTTGTTGGGATAATTAAGCTTGATATCACTCTAAATAGTCTCTCAGCAATTTTCAACAGCTGCAAAATGGATTTTATTGTTTGTCTTAATAAACCAAATCAAAAGATGACTTTTTGAAATTTAATTTGTTCTTGAACCAACAGAGATACAAAAGAAAATGTCAAAAAAGGTCATTTTTCTAAATAAAAAATACCGTTTTTATTTTCTTTTTTTTTTCTCTGAAGCATGTCTGTAAAACAAAATTTTACCCCAACAAGCAATACAGAAGGACTCAACAAATGTATAAACCACTGGCTTATATGACAGACAAGGGTGTGTCTTCTGTCTCCTAAATATTGATATTTATTTTCTATAATGGAGAATTAATTTTCTTCATTTTTTTAACTTTGGGGTCTACATACAAGACATGAATTTATGGAACTGGCTATATTTGCAGTGAAACCATCACAACCATCAAAATAGAAAAATAACAATTATAAGAATGACAATTTTATAATTCATCAACTTCAATGGGAATGGCATATTTTATTACTGGTGGCACTCCTTGATAAACACTTTATCTAATAAGATGATCTGCAAATAACTTACGAAGTGTTCATTATTTTCTCAAGTGTTGAAAATATGTACTCAAAACGCCATTTCCATTTGTTCTTTTGGGGCTTGAAAATTTCAGGATACTTTTTTGGATTGACCTATTCAGAAAGATTTTTTGGGTTGTTTTGTCAGTCCTGGGGCTTGAACTATGGGCCTGGGTGCTGTCCCTCAGCTCTTCAGCTCAAGACTAGTACTCCACCACTTCAGCCACAGTGCCACTTCCGATTTATGAGTGGTTTATTGTAGATAAAGTCTCATGGACTTTTCCTGCTCTGGCTGGCTTTGAACCATGATCCCCAGATCTCAGCCTCCTGAATAGGTAGGATTACAGGCGTGAGCCACCAGTGTCTGGCTTCAGAAAATTATTCTGTATCCTAAACTGTAATCCTATTTAGAGTTACAACAAACTAGTGCTTGGTAATGTTTGATGATCTTTGAACATCAAATAATGTAATATTTTCTTGTAATTACACATACTTATATTCACTACATTGCATCCAATCACATTTGACCTTTGAGCCAGTTGATGACCCTGAGATCAAGCAAAACTTTAGGGCAATAGAGTTTCTATTCTTCCAACTTATATTTTTTCCTTGAATTGAAAATTTTACAATCAGCTGATTTATGATATATTGACTTGTTTTCAGAATGCAAAAGCAAAGATAGATTAAATTAATTTAAAATATCAAGCTGGGTGCTGCTGGCTCAAGCCTGTAATACTAGCTACTCAGGAGGCTGAGATCTGAGGATCGCGGTTCAAAGCCAGCTCATTGCAGGAAAGTCTGTGAGACTCTTATCTCCAATAAACCACTAGAAAACGAAAGTGGCACTGTGTCTCAATCAGTAGAGAGCTTGCCTTGAGCTGAAGAGGGCAGGAACAGTGCCCAAGCCCAGGGATCAAGCCCCACAACCGACCAAAAGAAAAAAAAAAGTCATTATTACAATGTACAAGATAAAATATAGAATATGTTTTATAATTATTCAACAGTAATATAATAAATTTCTAATCTTTTTATAAAGTATAAGTGAATTGATGTTTTAATTTTTCTTTAAGGTTCTTTTATTTTCTAATTTATGTATTAAAAATAGATGAAGAATTTAATATATTTTGAACTACTGTAACCGTTTTAATGAAATATCAGAGCCAGAGTCTTAGAAACAGTAACAGCAAAAAAAAGAAAAAAGAAAAAAGAAAAAGAAAAAAAAATGCATTGAGCATTCCAATTGCTGAAAAGCTCACGGAGAAAGTATTGATGATGGTCTTATACCTTCCAAAAATGACACCTTGTTGGTAACTACTCACAACAAAATAGAAATGCCAGAGCATTCCCGTTTGAACAATCCTTTTATAAAAATTTCAATAATGTAGCCAGGCACCGGTGGCTCATTCCTCTAATCCTAGCTACTGAGGAGGCTGAAATCTGAGGATCATGGTTCAAAGCCAGCACCAGCAGAAAAGTCCGTGAGACTCTTACCTCCAAATAAACACTAGAAAACCGGAAGTGGTGCTGTGGCTCATGTGGTAGAGCACTCGCCTTGAGCTGAAGAGCACAGGATAGTGCCCAAGCCCAGAGATCAAGCCCCACAACTGAAAAAAAAAAAAAAAGAAAGAAAGAAACAAATTCAATAATGTCATCTCCTAATCACCATCCCTCAATCCCTTGTTGAATTGAAGATTGTTTCCACATTTTTAATGAGACATGATCATACCAACTAAAACAATGTATTGCATAGAATTCATGTTTTCTTCTAAATTCTAAAATCTGTTTTAGAATACATTTTGTAATTCATGTACAAAATATCTGAGGTATAAGTCACATTTCATAATGTTGTTCTAATGTATTTTTACCAGCAAGGTAAGAGGAAAGTTTGATACAATACATCCAAGTGGCATTACCAAACAAATCAGGCTAAAATAAGAAATAAGATTTGGAAGCTGAGGAATATTTTTTAGAAGTAAAGGTGGAGTCTGGGAAGGTGGATCAGTAGTAGAGTGCTTGCCTTGCATGCATGAGGCCCTGGGTTCAATTCCTCAGCACCACATGAGTAGAAAAAAATTCAGAAGTGGCATTATGGATCCAGTGGTAAAGCTCTAGCCTTGAGGTGAACAGCTGAAGGACAGCACCCAGACACAGAGTTCAGGCCTCATGACTGACAAAAAAATACAAAAACAAAAAACAGTAAAGGTGGTATCAATTTTGCCTATATATTAAATATTTATTTTTAATGCAGTTGTAAGTCTTTGTTTGAAGACCTATTGTGTTCAAGACATTATCACTGTGCACTTTGTTCATGGCAATTACCAATGAAAATATTTCATTCACTCATCCAACTACAAATGTAAGCAGTGGACAATAAAATTTGCCAAGGATGTTAGGCTAAGTTCCAATGTAATTTAATGGGAATTTTAGGAAACTGCTGGAAACTAGAGCATTCTCATGTTATGTATATTTACACTTATTCCCATAGAATTGTATAGGACTAGTTTGTTCCCATGAGTTGCACTTAAAATGTTTCCCATACACAAACTTAAATTGCTTATCAAATTAAAAAAAATGAAAACAAATGCAAATAATCTCTTAGAAGTAAATTTAATCAACCAGGGAATGCTTTGTTTTCCAAGAGAATTTATAGTTACACCTCTAACACTTTTGCTCTTTGTTTTTATTTCATTTTATTTTTTTAATGACAAGTATATAGAAGGTTACAATTTATTGTCTCTCCTTATATGTACAATGCATCTTCATCAGACATCCATTTCAACATTCTTTTTCCCTTTCAAACTATATCTATCTCCTTAATTTCATCAAGGTTCCCAGCTCCTTTTACATATATGCATATTGAGTATTATTATTGTGGTCAATGTTTCCTTTCCCATTAATCTACACTCTCATACTGACCCTCCCCATAAAACTATCTATTAATACTTTAAAGAATGTATATATGGAGTTTCCATATTGCATGCACTATCTCTTAGCTTGGCTGTGTTTAATGCAGATGCATGTGTATGTTTACATGGAATGTTGTATTTGGGTATATGATCCACATATGAGAGAATTTACCTGACCTTTGTATTCCTGGACTTGGATATATTCCTTATTGGCTGAATAAAATTTGCTTTTGTAGAGCATCTGGGCTCTTTCCATGACTCTGTTGCCCTTTAAAATGCTGCAATGAATATGAACGTTCAAGTGCCTTTAGCGAAATTTCTTTCTTTCTTTTTTTTTGTCGGTCATGGGGCTTGAACTCTGGGCCTGGGCGCTGTCCCTCAGCTCTTCAGCTCAAGGCCAGCACTCTACCACTTGAGCTACAGCACCACTTCCGGTTTTCTGGTGGTTTATTAGAGATAGGAGTCTCACAGTCTTTCCTGCCAGGGCTGGCTTTGAACTGTGATCCTCAGATCTCAGCCTCCTGAGTAGCTAGGATTATAGGCATGAGCCACCGGCGCCCGGCCTTTAGAGAAATTTCTAAGTTAAAAATAAACTTATTTTTCAGAAAGATCTTCTGAAAAAGAATACCTGTTTACCACAAAGGAGTATAGTGTTCCTGTATGTGTGGTAGGTTTTTAGAATCTGCTCAAATCCAGAAAATATGGCCATGTATCAAACATCAGAGTACATCTAATTACTACTTGAAAGCATTCATAAATTTTTTCATGAAATTATATTTTATGCATATGGAGTAGATTGCTTAAACACAACATAGTCATTAAAGAACATATCTGGGGGTAATGGTTTTCAACCATGGTATCCATCAATTGTCACAAATATCTGAATTACCTAAGTGATATTGCAAAGGATTGAGTCTAAAATGAATCATGCAACTTTTGCCACCAGTTTTATAATCCATTCTATATTGGAAAAAAATCAAATATGGTGTAATATTATATTAAGTGAAGTAAGCCAGGCCCAAAGAAACATAGGTCCCATGGTTTCCCTTATTTGCAATATCTAGTATAGGTATGAGTCAAGCGGAAAAAGTCAGATAATGTGATGTTAGGAAAACAAAACCTCAAATATGTATTTTAATGTTTTTGTTTCTTTCATGCATGTGTTTCTAATGCATTTATAAGATTATTTCTTTGTTGCTTTGTGTGTCCCTCCCCCACAGTGTAACCCCTGCTTTCACTATATTTGATGTCAGTATAACATGTGGAGGAGACGGGGACAAACAAGTCGTTTAAGGATTCAGGTGGACCTGTTGCAACAATGAGAAGTACAAAATGTCATGTCAAAACCAGCTTTACAATGTCGGTGGGGGGGGGGGGAGGGGGGGTATGATTGGGTGGGAGGGAGGGGGGAGGCTGGGAAGGGAGGTGAAGGGTAAACAAAGGAGGAGGATGCAATGCTTGGTAAGAAATGTATGCATTATCCTGCCCATGTAATTGTAACCCCTCTGTACAGTATGTTCTCAAATAAAATAAAATAAAATTTAAAAAAAAAAAAAAAAAAAAAAAAAAAAAAAAATATGGTGTAATATGATATACCACTTCATAGTACCTTTGCATAGCAAAGGTAAGATAATAACACAGATGTAATTCTTTTCACTAAATAATTGAGTAGATTATGAAAACAAATGTGGGATGCAATGAAAAGAAATCAGTAAACTTTTAACTGAAATTTTCCCATTGACCTTATGGAAAGAAAGATCCACATTGTGAGCTGCGTGGAATTTATTCCTTTATTTCTTGTGTTACTAAATATATGTAGTATGATTCAAATGCAAGTCAATGCAACTTCAAGACAGATTTTCCTACTGTATTGGATTATTTTATTTGTCTATAAAATATCACTGTATTTAATGAACTATTAAATTAATGACGTGTAAATAACTGTTAAACCACTACCTCAAACTTAATTGAACATTCGTTTTGTGAGTTTCTTGTATTTTTGTCTTATTTCAAGTTTTTTGTACGCCATTTCTTGTCGGTCGTGGGGCCTGAACTCTAGGCTTGGATGTTGTCCCTGGGCTCTGTAGCTCAAGGCAAGTGCTCTACTGCTTGAGTCACAGCGCCACTTCCGGTTTTCTGGTGATTTATTGGAGGTAAGAGTATCACAGACTTTCTTGCTTTGACTTTGAAATGCGATCCTCAGGTCTAAGCCTCTTGATTAGCTAGGATTACAAGCATGAGCCACCAGCCCCTGGATTAGTTTGTCATTTCTTTAGAAATGATTTGTCGATATATTCCCATTCACTCAGCATTTTAGAAGGAATTTTTAATATACACATATATGATATGTCAGTTAACAAGAGATTTTATGTAACCCTGTATACTTTACATATTATATAGGCATACTAAACTAACTCTAATTACATATTTATGTTACATAAAACATCTTTTCAGGAAAATCTTTCAGTCATGCCTGCTAGAGTTAACTCAATGTCATTAGCAATGCCACTTTATTGTTGTTGTCTCCCTCTCCCCCAGAGAAATCTAAATGAGAATTGAGGTAGCAGCTTGCTATTTGAGCTGGCATGGCCATGCAAGTGGCTTCAGCCTGAGAGTCTGTGTAGCTGCAGGACAGTGATCATTGTGTTAATACAAGTAGGACTTGTAGAGGTGACCTTTCCAGTCTCCTATAATTTGTATCATTTGCTGGCAATAGGAAATGCAGCTCCAATAACCCTCCAGAGACAGTAGTCATTCTGGTTGACATGCTACCAGACAACAGACATCTTTGAAGATTCTTAGACATGGATAAGCAGAGAACAAGGCATGAAAAGAAATAACAATAATAAATGTCCTATAAAAACTTTGCCTGGATAATCCAAATTAGGAAGGATGATTCAAATTTGTTTGCATAAGGCATTACACAAGGTAATGTATTTACAAGAGGATAAGCCAAAAGTAGGAATGTAGAAAAGAAAATATTGGAACAAGGATTCTTTCTTTCTTCAACTCAAAACTTGTATAAATAACACTAACAAGGTTTTGTTCTACTACCAGGAAAAAAGAAACAAATGAGTTAGTTGGTCAGTATCATCTTGTATAAAATAAATGCTTCTTAAAAAAATTGAAACAGGATTTAAATAGCCTTTCTTGATGAAACATTTCCTTTTGAAAAGAAATTTGTTTATAACATGCAATTAAAAATATAAGGATTTTGTCATTTTACCTAGGGATTTTGTATTAGCCTCAATGTAAAATGTTAAACTTGGATACTTTAGCATGCATAATATTGAAATCAAATAGTATCGTAAAATTTATGACATTTCTGAATGTAAGAAAAGTTTCCCTCTAATAAAACATTCTGCCATTATTAACATAGAAAGTAACAGTTGCATTCAACTTACTGATTTAATAATACATGTACAAAACTAAATGCCATATAAATGTATTTTATATTTAAGTATATTTTTAAATTTTTAATATTTTTATTATAAAAATACTGTACAGAGGGTTTACAGTTACATTAGTACATGAGCAAGGTAATGAGTACATTTCCTATCATGCATTGTTACCTCTTCCTTTGTTTTCCCCCTAACATCCCTTCCCTCTCACATCCACAACTACACTGGCCCCACATCTAAATTGTAAAGTTTGTTTTTCAACATAGTGTCTTGTACATCTCAGGGATATACAGTCAACCTGTATCCCTATTTAAGCAGTTTGTTTAAGTATTTTTTATTTTATTTTTTAGAGAGAGACATTTGCTGCTCTTATGAAAAGAATATATGGAAATGATTTTTACATATACTCACTATCTTTGCTGTTACTCTAGTGGGTATTGTAATTGTTAATTGTTTTCCAGAGTATGTCATTTCTATTTTAGCTAAGTGGTTAGAATTAAAATACCTGTTAAAAATGTGTATATTGTGCTATCACTGGAACTGTATCTTAGGCTTATAGGTACATATTTTCTTATGCTCCTATGAATACTAATTAGCATTGTCTCTTGCTAAATGATCTTTCTGAATTTTGTCCATCATGATTTCCAGTACCACCAGGAAGCCATGTGTACCGGAGCTGATAGACTTGTTTCGAATCTCTTTGCTTCCTGTTTACTTACTTTATGCAATTGTCACCTTAGGTGATAAAAAACTGATTGAGGTTAATTTCTATTCTTCACAAACAGTAATGAGTGAT
The DNA here is from genome assembly GCF_019054845.1 of Dipodomys spectabilis. Classification (NCBI taxonomy): domain Eukaryota; kingdom Metazoa; phylum Chordata; class Mammalia; order Rodentia; family Heteromyidae; genus Dipodomys; species Dipodomys spectabilis. The sequence continues at coordinate 4,569,035 of NW_024870752.1, forward strand.
TCAAAATAAAACAATTTAACAGACACCTCGCTGTATGAAAGTGCTCTCTACTGAAAACTGGCTGAACTCTAACCTGTCAAAAAAAAAAAAAAAAAAAAAAAAAAAAATCCCCTCCTTCCCTGGCAAACTGGAAAACAACATCAAAACTCTTTAATTTTATAAAACTAGCTAGCATTAGTGAGATTTGTCATTTAAGTTTAAAATTTTAAAAAAAGGTAAATACATACATATATTGTAAGCATGCAGATATTTATATGTGTAAATATGCAGATAGTTATATTCTAATCCAATTATTTGATAAAATTACCTGATTGCTCAGTTTTTACAAGGCATTAAATTATGATGAATACCACAGACCAAAAATAAATAAATAAATAAATGAATAAGTGTGGAAGTCTGGAGGGTATTGTAAGCTACCACTAGGAACAGGATATTGTGGTCCACCCCAGTCAAACCTCAAATATACTCGTTGAAAATGTTATAAATAAAAACACTCTCTGGAGCCCCGGTTCCAAAACTTCTCCTGGTGCCTTTTTTTGTTGAGTTTTTTCTTGTACTGTCACAGTAAGTGATTAGTATCTTTAATGCTCTTTGACCACTTGACATTGATTGAGAAGCCTAACTCTCTCCAGCTCAGTGCAACTCCACTCAGCTCCAGATAATGGTGAGAATGGTGGGTGGGAAGGAGGTTCTATGGAAAACTGACAAATCAAAAAATGAGTAAGATGATGGAGGAGAATCGTCCAAAAACCTAAGTCAAAATGAGAGGATAAGTATCTATTTCAATATAAGCTCTGTTTCTATATAGATTTGTACAAAAAAGAAAGAATTATGTACCTAGAGTTTTCATCATTAATTGTTGTATTTGGTTACCACCCAAATTGATGGTTACATAGTTACCATGTATTTGGTTACTATGCAAATTGTTGCTGGGTTTCCCATATACATGTGTTTCCATTTAGCAGAAAAGTACAAACAAAAGACCACTTTTATCATATGTGTCATTTGGCGACTCGACTCAGTAGGTAAAAATGTAAAACAAAGAACTTGAGAATGAAAGCACTGGAAAATTATTGCCTGTGACTTCATATCATAGCACACAAACACAGCAGCCTTCTCTATATATGACTGTGGCAAATTTCCAGCCCCAAATCACAATAATAAAAAAATTGTATAGTGTTTATACTGTAAGGTAGTTACACCAGTAAATAGAGAGCGAATTTTGTCACCGTTTTACAGAACAGGTAAAATAAAGGGTATAAAGGAGAAAACAGAAATCATTAAGGTTTGAATATCTTGACTACATTCAATGAAGTTGATAGCAGGAGACATAGTAAATGGGAAATAAGAGCCTTGACCCCTCAAGGTTCTTTTTCTTTCAAAAGGCATGCTATACTTGTGATGGGTTTAATTTGGAGCAATTTGACATATTTCGACTATGATTAAAACTGCTGTAGTTAGCTCAAAAGCAGCAGAGGAAGCTGTCAAATTAATAAGCAAGAAAATGCTGCTTAAGGCAAGATTTAGAGACTGCTTTTCACCTCATTTACTAACAGTACCTCAGAGACCACTTACTAAACTCCTCTAACAGTGAAGTACTGTGTGGTCCCAGTATTCATCTTCATTATGAGAAGCCTTTACAGTACACTGAGTTTCCAGTGTTCATTACAGTATCGGCCATAGGTTCACATTGTTTTGCTATCTAAGAAAGAATAAACTTTCTTCATGTTTGGTTAACAAAGACACTTTAACCTCCATGACCACAGCCCCCCCCCCAAAAAAAAAGCATAGCTCTTCATCAACAGTTGCAAGACCTCAGGTATTGATAGAATGAATAAAATGTGATCCATCTTGGAGATATAAATATTTCAGGTATTGATAGAATGAATAGTGTGATCCACTAACTTTGGTAGCTGAGAAAATGAAAGTTAATTTTTTTGAGTTTTTAAGCAATGTTGTCTTTTATAAACATTATTAAAGGAAAAAAACCGGCGCATTATCCATCATTTTAACTAATAAATACATGGTACCGTAGGTAGAGCACAGGGTGGGATAGAATTGTGACATTGAAAGCACTGCAGCTAGAGATGTCAACATGATGAATCTCAAAAGTAAGTGCTGACCCTCTAAAATGTCTGTAAAGTTCAGCAAAATAAAATATTTAAAAGATCTCCTTTATATAAAGCTAAAAATGACAAGGCAAAGGAATTGCGCACGCGCGCGCGCACACACACACACACACACACACACACACACACACACACACAAAGGGGTATACATGCATATAACATATGATAAATTGCAAAGGAATGGTGGAAACCAGTGACAAACTTGTTATGTTTCTAGATTAAAAATAAAAAAAGATAAGTTGAGACTAGTAAGTGCTAGCCACACCTTGTGCTAAGATGTCCCAAACACATCAGTGAAAGAGCTTCTGGCAGACATATGTTACCTTGTCTCCTCATTTTGCTAGACAGGTGGGACAGAGATAACTTAATTGGAAGCAGAGAGGAGATGCTGCCTTAGGCAACCTGCATTTTATGAAAGCACTTAAGATCATGGCAGCGACCAACTTGATTGATTTAATCACTGCTCAAGTGTGGAGAGGCCACAGCTCACAGGCATACTCCAAATATGCACAAGAAAATTCCTACTGTTAAATAATAATTATGTTGTTAAAAGTGATAAAAACTGGGTGAAAGAGTGAAATCTGGTAAGGACTATCCTTCAAAGAGTAACGAGGAGATTTTATTGTTTGTTTTGTTTTCTTTTTCTTTTTTTCCCTATGTATCTTTTTTTCTTTATTTCCTATGTATCTATGAAAAATATAATGCTAACCTGCTCAGCTTTACTTACAGTTTTGCTATCAGAAGATGGTGCATGAGATGGCTTGTAAGGATTAATTACAAGGAACTATTATTATTATGCTCATTGTATACCCTACACAGTTGTGAAGTGCATATTGTACTTATTAGTTGATTATTCACTGCAATCACATGTTTAAGGTTGGTTCTATTTTCTATCATAGTCTACATTTCTAGAGGATGAAAATAAAACTCCATTTATCTGTAAAGAAAATGAGCCACCACAGGGCACTGGTGGCTCACGCCTGTATCTGTAGCTACTCAGGAGATTGAGGTCTGAGGATCACAGTTCAAAGCCAGCCTGGACAAGAAAGTCCATGAGACTCTTATCTGTATTGAACCACTAGAAGTAGTGCAGTGGCTCAAGAGATAGAGGACTTGCCTTGAGCTGAAAAGCCAGGGGACAGCACCCAGAACCAGAGTTCAAGTCACAGGGCTGAAGGGGAAAAAAATAAAAAGATGAAGATGAGCCACAATTGGAATCCAAGCAGTGATGTTTTGGAGACCAGGTCCCTAATGAATTTATTATACTAAAGACTTGAATCACATCAAAATAAATGAGAAAGAGTAGATGCAGGATAAGAAACAATACATAAAACAATGGTGGCAATGTACTGCACCTTCCCAAGCTTCCGTTTCATCTAAGGTATGACAAATAGTAACTAATACTCTTAATCTATATAATGAATTGTCATAACTGATTTGGTAAAATAAATCAAGTTTCGTCAGGGTATGTACCTAGCCAAAGAACTGTTTGTTTGTTTTTGTATTTTGTTTGTTTTTGTTTTTGTTTGTTTTCTGCCTGTTTGAATTGCATTTGAGGGTCCACACAGACATTACTGAATAAAGAAGTACAGTATGCTCTAAATATATAGTAATTGTGTCCCTGGAAAAAAGTGTAAACATCTTTATATAATTACAAATGATAAAAGTTCCAACTCTGATAGATTTAATACTAGAGGATTGCAGCTCTTGGAAGAAGAAGGAAAAATACATATATAATTGGAATTTATTATTAAGGAGGAAGGATATAGAAAGGAAGCAAAAATATAGAAAATAGGGATTTATTATTGGAAGAATGTCTACCTTGTTGGAAAGGTCAAGTCTATTTAACATGGCAAATAACCATTGTGATGAAGGGAATGCAGATCCAAATAATGTCTGCAAGTGTGGCTAGAGAAGTAGAGGGAAGACATTGCTGATGTCATATGGTAAAGTGACTGTCGGTTGAAATGAAGAAGTGAAGAACTGCTAGAGAGTTTCTAAACATAAAAGTCAAGCTAATATCCAAATTCTCAAAGGTAAAATCCATATCATTCCTAATTAAAAGCTGCTTCAGATTGTATTCTCCAAAAAGAAGACGCTGGATGGAAATTAGAATCTAGTAAGAGTATTGGGCAAAAAAAGAGATTTTTTAAAAAAAGACAAAAAAGATAATTATCATGGCCTCATATCCCAACTTTAAGAGAGGTAAAATGGAAAATCATAGATATTTCCAAACTATTAACAAGAGTTTCAAGCAACCCTGTGTATTAGATTGGTGTTAAAGGAACTTCAGTCTTTCTTATATAAATGAAATAGGAAATAACACATCCTTTTATTTTTCTTTTTATGATAACTTTCTGATGATGATATATAGGAAGCAATAAACATTAAAGCAGTAGCTCTCTTCACCAATTCAGTCCCAATCTGAAAAACAATGAGAGTAAATATGAGGTACTTCGTGAGTTACATGGTGTGATAAATCTCAAAATATTTCCTTTCTCAATAAGAATTCATTACTGGGAACACTTTGCATACATTAAGGGAAGACTATAATATATCTTCACTGTGTCTCTCTAGAATCACCACTAATACTTAAATGTTCTTGTAAAAAAAGAAAAGTGTGGGAGTCCGAAGGAAGATAGCTGGAGAAGCTGGAGGCTAAACAAACTCTCACATAGAAAGCAATTTCAGTATCAGTGGCTAGGGAATCACACCAAGTGTGCCATCAGAATACAGAGAGTTTAGCCTGAGATGAAAAATCCAGGCAGCTTGGTCAAAGAGACAGATCTGAGCACTTGCCAGTAGCTGTGGCTGCAGCAGTGGCTGTGGCCACCATACCAACAGAGAGAGCCTGCTGGGATAAAGGCATCAGATGCAGCCTGTGAGCAGATTCTACTCACCACCAAGAACTGACAAGTAGCAGAAATCTTCATACTGCTGATCACAGACCAGGGACGGCCCAGGAACCAAGATTCTGGTGTGAGTACCCTCAAGACATCCTCACCCCTTCTCATGGAGCAGTAGTGGGAAGGCAGCCCCTCCCCCACCACCGGAGAAGAACTCCATCTTTGATACTGACAAAGGCCTGGCTGAGCAGCTAGCTCCAACTCAGGCCTTGGAAGAAAACAATAGGAGCCATTCACCAGGTCACAGGAACCTGACCTGACTTGCCAGACTCAGCTCCACCCAGGGGAAAGCCACCCCACCCAGGTGGAGATAGCACCACCTCTGGGAGAGGGACTTTCTTCCCTGGGTAAATAGAGCCAGAGGCTGTTCCTCCCCACTACAGCCTAGGCTGTAGGACCAGCAGCAGGAGGGGTAAAAGATAAACAATTGAAACTCAGTAAATATAAATCCAGAGAATGGATACAGGCTGGGCTCTGTGAATGTCTCAGGAGCTAACCCCCTCAAGGAAAAGCTGCAGACTGCTGATAGCTCTCAACCCTTTCCAGAACCTAGCCTCATCACAGCAACTCCAAGCTAGAGAAACAGCCATCTCCCTCTTTTGTGATACTCAAAGCAGATCCCCCCCCCACTCAATTAATGTAGCCTGGGAAGAGGATCACAAAGTCCTAGTTAAGGAAGAGCATTTTTCTGCCTGCTCAAACAAACTGACTCAAGAAACCAATCAAGCAACAGAAAAATGAAACACCACAAGCAAAACAGAGACTCCACCAAGGGACAGGTTAAGGACACAGGGGAGATAGAAGATATCCCCCACCATCAAAAAAAAAAAAAAAAGTCAAATAACTCATTTTTGTACCTATTTTTTAATGTTTTCTGTTTTTTTTTTTCGTAATTTTTATTTTTGGGGTGTGTGTGTGTATGTGTTTGCATGACTTAATTGCTGTTCTGTTCATCCATATATATATGTATATATATATATATATATATATACACACACATATCGTCGATTATTAGATCTTATTCTTCATTGCATACATACTTAATTCAGAAATTGATTACTCAATTCACAAGCTCTTAGGTTTATCTTCTTTAATAGTAGCATTATTTATTTATACCTATATAATTTTTAAGTATTCCATTTAAAAATTTTTCGGTTTTTTTTTTTAATTTTTCCTTTTTATCTCTCTCCTCCTCTCCTCCTATCCTTTTCTTCTCTCAGTATTATTTCTTTATACTTTCCTAATTTTTAAGTGTTTCATTTTTTTATTCAAATTTTTGTTTTTCATTTTTTTTTGTTGCTTTATCTCTCTTTTCATTCTGTCCTATCCATTTCCTCTCAGAGATTAAGACTTGGTAAAATTCACTCTTTCCTTTTACCTCTCCACATGCCTCTAATCCTATTTTTCCCCACAATTCTTCCTAAACCTAATCATTTGTGATCTGCTGAATCCCTCTTTGATGTTCTTAGCCCATTAATCCAGAGTTATTTTATGTTGAATAAATTATATCTGTTGAACTAGATTGTATCTGCAGCCATTTTGACTGTGCAACAACAGGACTCTGGATGATGCTTACTTAAAATAGTGTTCTAGCACAAAAATTGGTGTTACATTCATACCAAATGGGCAGAACAAGTCGGAGAAACACAAGAAAAATGGCAAGTCTGGGTTTCTCAATTCCCATTCATGATAATCAGGTGACAGAACAGTTAATAACCCAGAGGGAAGTTCCCAAAAAGCTCTACAAACGATAGTGGTAAACAGGGTGAATGAAAAGATGAAGGCCTGTAAAGGACTCAGTCTAAGCATGAAAAGGAGTGAGTCGAGGCTAACCAAAGATTAATACAGGAACTTCTCGAGCATGATGAGGCAAAACTTAATACAGGAATCTCATGAGCATGAGGAAGCTAATCAAAGATTAATACAGGAATTGCATGAGCAGGCTGAGAACAGACAAAGAGAAATACAGGAATTGTGTGAGTGTAAGGAAGCTAATCAAAGAGTAATACAAAATTGTGTGAGCAGGAGGAGAATAGACAAATATCAATAGAGGTATTCATGGAATCCATAAACAGACACCTGAAGGAATCCAAGGAAACCACAAAGGAATGCTGAATGGAACCCATTAGAAGGAAAGGGAGCCCAATGAAAACATAACCAATCAACTAAGGGATTTGGGAATAAACAACACCAAATTAAGGAAGTAAAGAACTCCATTCAAGATCTAAAACAAAGCTCCAATAAAGAATTAGAAGCCATCAAAGCCAACCAATTAGAAGGAAAGGAAATAAAAAACGAAGTAGAAAGTCTCTTGACAGTAGGATAGACCATGCAAAAGATCAAATCTCTGGGATTGAAGACAGCCTAGATATTATAGAGAAAGACAAATCCAAGAAATATGATAGATCTATTCACCATTTTGAAGACACCATCAGAACGCCTAATCTGAAGATAATGTGTATAGAGGAGCCCCTAGAGACAGAAGTTAATGGTCTAGGAAATTTATTTAACAAGATCCTAGCAGAGAACTTCCTAAACATACAAAAAGATAGGCCTATTCAGATACAAGAAGCTTTTAGAATCCCAAATAGACCAGACCAGAACAGGACATCTCACCATAACATTATAATTCATAATGGATCAATTCAGAACAAGGAAAGGATCCTTAAAGCTGTCAAGGAGAAAAGATCAATCACCTATAAAGGGAAAACAAGCTGAATGACTTCAGATTTCTCAGCAGAGCATGGAATGATGTATGCCACACCCTAAAGACAAACAACTATCAACCAAGAATACTGTATCCAGCTAAACTCCCTTTTGTAAAGGAAAGCCAAATAAAAATCTTCCATAGCAAAGAAAAACTGTAACAATATATCTCCACCAAACCAACCCTACAATAGATGCGGAAAGAATATACACATAGAAAATGAACAAGAGCACAATAAAGGCCAAAAAACTGCACCCAAACCGAGAATGCAAGAACCATAGGAAGAACCCAGCTGTCACAGCACCCAAAAAGGTGCATAATGTGTCAGGAAATACCAAACACCTCTCAGTCCTAACTCTCAATATTAATGGACATAACTCACCAATTAAGCTACATAGACTGTCTAATTGGATTAAAAATCTAGATCTTTCTATCTGCTGCCTTCAAGAGTCACACCTTGCCCATTAAAACCAACATATTCTAAAAGTGAAAGGCTAGAATAAAATCTACCAAGCAAACAGCCCCCATAAACAGGTGGGAGTTGCAATCCTAATATCAGATAAAATAGACTTCAAATCAAAATTAGTGGGGAGAGATAAAGAAGGTTGCTACATACTAACTAAGGGATCTTTCCTTCAGGAGGATATTACAATTCTAAATATCTATTTACCAAACAATAGAGCACCCAAATTTATCCAAGAAACACTACTTTCCCTCAAATCCCACATAGATCCAAAGACATTAATTGTTGGAGTTTTTAACACACCACTAGCTGCACTATACAGATCAACTCAGCAAAAACTCAACAGAGAAACCAAATATCTAAACAACTACCCAGATCAACCAGATTTAACAGTCATCTACCGAATATTTCACCCAGAAGAATTGCAATACATGTTCTTCTCAGCAGCACATGGAACATTTTCCAAAATAGACCACAGTTTAGGTCACAAAGCAAACTTGTCCAAATTCAAAAATATTGAAGCTTTGCCATGCATTCTCTCAGACCACAAGGAAATAAAACTAGAACTCAACACTAAAAGCCATCAAAGAAAGTCCGGTAACACATGGAGGCTGAAAAACACACTGTTGAAACATCAGTGGGTCATGGAAGAGATTAGAAACGAAATTCAAATGTTCATGACATTCAACAAAAATGAACACACAAATTAGCAGCTCCTCTGGGACACAGCAAAGGCAGTATTCAGAGGCAAGTTTATAGCTCTGAGTTCTTACATCAACAAATTGGAGAGATCTGAAACCAACAATTTAATGGCATTTGAACCTCCTTGAAAAAGAGTAGCAAGATAATCCCCAATCCAGTAGACATAAGAAGAAATAATTAAAATTAAGTCAGAATAAAATGAAGTAAAATAAAAAAAATCATAGAAAGAATCAACAAAAGAGTAGTTTTTCAAAAAGATTAACAAAATTGACAGACCATGAGTAAATCTTATCAGAAAAAGAAGAGAACACACCCAAATAAACAAACTCAGAGATGAGAATGGAAACATCACCACCGAAACAACCAAGATTTAGAACTTTATAAGGGAATACTTCTCAAACTCTTATGTTAATAAGTTTGAGAATCTGGAAGAAATGGATGATTTCCTAGCAAATATCAATATATTGAAACTAAACCAGGATGAGTTAAACCAAATTAACAGACCCATATCAAGCATGGAAATAGAAGCAGCAATAAGGGAACTCCCTTCAAAGAAAATTCCAGGACTAGATGGGTTTACAGCAGAATTCGAAAAGGCCTTCAAAGCAGAACTTACACCAATACTCCTCCAACTCTTCAATGAAATTGAAAGAGAAATTTCACTATCAAACTCATTCTATGAAGTCCTGATAACCCTCATCCCAAACCACACAGGGACTCATCAAAGAAAGAGAACTATAGACCCATTTCTTTCATGAACATCAATGCCAAACTTCTCAACAAAATTTTGGCCAATCAACTTCAACAATTCATCCAAAAAATCATATATCATGATCAAACAGGATTCATTTCAGGGGTGCAAAGCTGGTTCAATATACTCAAATCAATTAATATAATTCATTAATTCAACAAGAGCCAGGATAAGTACCACATGGTTATCTCAATAGATTCAGAAAAGACATTTGACAAGACTGAACACCCATTTATGATGAAGGCTCTGGAAAAACTAGGAATCCATGAAACATTCCTCAATACAATAAAGGCTGTATATGACAAACCAACAGCCAGCATTATACTTACTGGTGAAAACATAAAGCCATTTCCTTTAAACTCAGGTATGAGAAAAGCCTGTCCACTCTCTCCACTTCTCTTCAATTTCATATTAGAATGCCTCGCTGCAGCTATAAGATAAGATGGGAACATAAAGGGGATTCAAATAGGAAAGCTGAAGTAAAATTCTCGCTCTTTGCAGATGACATGATCTTGTTTTTAAAGAATCCCACAGACTCCACTCCCAAATTATGTGATTCAAAACTTTGGCCAAGTAGCAGTGTATATAATTAACCCTTGAAATTCAATGGCTTTTCTGTATGTCAACAATGAGAAGAGTGCAGCTAAAATTAGGAAAGCAACTCCCTTTGGATTAGCCCCACATAAAATAAAATCCATAAGAATTAACTAAAGAAGTAAAGGGCCTCTATGATGAAAACTTTACAAACCTGAAAAAGGAAATCAAAGCAGAACTTAGGAAGTGGAAAAACTTCCCATGCTCTTGGATTTTAAGGATCAACATGGTGAAAATAGCAATACTTCCCAAGGCTATCTACAAATCCAATGCAATACCTCTCAATATTCCAACCTCATTCTTCAATGAAATAGAAGAGGCAATCCAAAAATTCATATGGAACAATAAAAGACCCTGAATAGCAAAAATGATCCTTACCAGAAAGAATAGTGCTGGAGGAATATCAACACCAAATTTTAAACTGTACTACAATGCCATACAAATCAATACAGCTTGGTAATGGCACAAGAACAGACCTGAGGGCCAATAGAATAGAATTGAAAACCCAGAAATGAACCCATAGACCTATGGCCACCTAATCTTTGATAATGGAGCTTAAGAATAGAATGGAGGAAAGACAGCCTTTTCAGTAAATGGTGCTGGCAAAATTGGTTAATCACATGTAGAAAACTAAAGCTGGATCCTTATATATCACCAGAATCAGCTCCAAATGGATCAAAGAACTCGAAGTCAAAGCAGATACCCTGAAAACATTACAGGAAGGAATAGGACAAACCATAGGTCTCCTTGGTACAGGCCAAAATTTCCTTAAAAGGGACCCAGAAATACAATAAATCAAAGAAAGGTTGGACAAATGGGACTGCATGAAATTTCAGAGCTTCTGCGTGGCAAAGGACATAGCTCGCAAGATCAATAGAAAGCCCACGGATTGGGAGAAGATCTTCACTGGCCATACAATGGATAATGGTTTCATATCTAAAATATATCTGGAACACAAAAAATTAAATCCCCCACCAGGCGCCGGTGGATCATGCCTATAATGATAGCTACTCAGGAGGCTTAGATCTGTGGATCATGGTTCAAAGCCAGCTGGGGAAGGAAACTTCATGAGACTCTTATCTCCAATAAACCACTAGAATCTGGCAGTGGTGCTGTGGTTCAAGCAGCAGAGCACTTGCCTTGACCTGAAGAGCTCAGGGAAAGTGTCCAGGACCAGAGTTCAAGCTCCATGACTGACAAAAATTAAATATATATATATATATTTACATATATAAATTAATAAATCCCTCAACAACCAATCCTCAAAGAAACAACTGCCCGATAAGTAAGTGGGATAAATATTTAAAATGAAAATTCTCTGAAGAGGAAATAAGAATGGGCAATATACATATGAAAAAATGCTCAACCTATCTAGCCATAAAAGGAATGCAAATCAAAACATCATTGAGATAACACCTCACCCCAGTTAGAATGGCTATAATCAAGAACCCTAGTAACAACAAATGCTGGAGGGGATATGGACAGAAGGGAACCTTACTGCATTGTTGGTGGGAGTGTAAACTTGTTCAATCCCTTTGAAAAGCATTATGGAGGTTCCTCTCCTATGACCCAGCAATCTCCTTTTTGGGCATTTACCTAAATGATTAATAATCCAACCATATTAAAGCTACCAGCACAGCTATGTTTATTGTAGCATTATTTACCATAGCTAATATATAGAACCAACCCAGATGCCCCTCAGTAGATGAATGAATCAAGAAAATGTGGTATTTATATACAATAGAATTCTATACCTCCATCAGAAAGAATGACATTGCCCCATTGGTTAGGAAATGGAAAGACTTGTTAAAAATTATATTAAGTAAAGTAAGCCAGGCCCAAAAAACATAGATCCTATGGTTTCCCTTATTTGAAAGAACTAGTATATGTTTAATGACAAGCAGAAAAAGATCAAAAGATATGTATATCTGACCAGATATGATGGTTAGCAAAATGAAACCCAAGATAGGAACACAAGTGTTTTTCTTTTCTTTCTTTCTTGCTATTGTTCCTAATGTATTTATAATGTACCATGTGATTTTTTTTTTGTTTCTTTGCATGTTCTTCCCCCATGGTATAACCCCTGTTTTCACTGTATTTGATGTCGGTGCCCTGCATCTTGTATATATACTTCTCTAGCTTGGGGAGGGGAAGGGAAAATACAAAATGCTTATATAGGGATACAGGTTTACCCATTGTAACAATGAGATGTACAAAGACACTATGTTGAATAATGAACTTTACAATTTAGGCAGGAAGAGGGGGAGGAGGGGGGGATTGCTACTTGTGTAGGTGGGAGGTTTAAGGTCAGCTTGCAGACTGAACCCTCCTCACAGCAAAGTCTCAGCCCAGTACCTGCATTACCTAAGCAACTGGCACACCTGGAAGAGGTCACATCTGCATCCACTGAGGTCACATCTGAATTTGATGTGGCCACACCTTTCTCCACCCATACCCTAGATAAGGCCTAGCCCACGCCTTGACTCCCTCTTTTCTAGCTCTTTTCTCCCTCTTTCTCAGCTCTTGCTCTTTCCCAGCTCTTGCTCTTTCCCAGCTCTCTTTCCCAGCTCTCTTTCCCAGCCCTTTCCTAGCTCTTTCCCAGCCACGTGCAGGGCCAACATGGCCTGGTGCCAGCCAGAACAATGAATAAACCTACCCCTTACCTGAATACCACGTGCGTGGTGTGTTCTTATTCGGTTACCTCTTTTTAAAAACCTAACAAGAGGGAAGCGAAGGTTGGGGAAAAATCAAAGGAGGAGGTAACAATGCTTGATAAGAAATGTACTCATTACCATGCTCACATAACTGTAAACCCTCTGTACAGTATTTTTAAAAAAAAACATTTTTTAAAAGTGTGTGTTTGTGTATATGTGTGTGTGTGTGTACAAACATGTCTGTGTGTATGTGCATATGTGTTTGTGAATGTCAACTGGTATCTAGAGAATCCCACTGTACTTTATCTTTATCAATACATCATCAGAATGATGTCTCCTCCTGGAGACACTCACAAATGGAGATGAAATATGGTAAGGATTTTGTATTATGGAGTTTGACAAAGCTGAAATTGGGTTGCATGATCCATTTCTGCAGTGTTGGTATAAAATTAAAACAAAGGAATATATTATCAGCACATGGAGACATAGGTCAGCAACATTATATTGAAGAAATCAATACTAGGGCAATTAGGGGTCCAAAACAGTTAGCAAAACATACAAAAACATTTTATAATCATTTGTTGAAATCAGGGCATCCAGTAGGAAGCAGGAAGGATCAATCCTTTCATCCAGTCTGTAGACTATATTCTCCATATTGGGAAATTGTTCCAAAAGCCATATAAAATTATTGTAAATGCAATAAGGGATCAAAAGAACTCCAAGTCCAGACTAGTAAACTCTCAATGTATTACTGTGTCAATGACTGAGATAACACTGTCGAAACTCAAGAGGTCATTTTAGATCTTAATTAGGAATTCCAAGAGGTATTCCTTTTGCATCTTATACATTTTCTCTTATTCTCACCAATGAAATTAAGAATTTGAAGAAAAAGGCATCTCTTCATATGCTATTGTGTCTTTGAATCAGCTAAATACACATGAGGACTTACATTGAATTTAGAAAGCAGAAATATATGCCAGCATTGACATTATATGTCATTTAACAATTTCCCCCTGATCTGAGATGTATCTACCTTCATATTTTGTTTTATCAAAAATATGCCCTCATTTTTCTATCAGATTAGAACAATATTAGAAAAGCCAGAGAACCAGTCAGAGTGGGAAAATCTGTTTATACACATCATTTTCAAAGGGATTTGGATTTAAGATGCCCAAATTGAATGAATCCTGCAGCTATTTTGAGCCTGGTTTTGCTCATTCAGACTCCTGGTACCTTTTAGACATTAGAAAATGATGGTTACATGCTGTCATACCACTGTTAGCTAATTTGAGATATTTTCCAGAATGCAAAACAATGTGTGAAGACAAGATGATATTCAGCAAGTTCTACTATAACTATGCATTATATGTATGTTCTAATTGTTATATACAGGGAATAATGGGGACTGAAATGGAGCTATCAGGATGGTTTGTTTTGCTCTCTAGTTTGTTTATTACAAAGAATGAATGACCATTGTTAAATAATTTTGCCTGGTAAAACATGTAACCTTAATGGTTTTGCTGATTCAGGGTCCCAACCCTAGGGGGATTTCAAATTAATTTAATTTTAATCCAAAATTGCATTTGTGGGATTTTATATGAACAAACCAAATACCCCAAACTGTTTCATGCAAAAGAGATAGTTCTTCACCATTTGAATTTCCAAAATGAATATTACTGTTTAGATGACTCACATTAAAACCTCGCATCATATCCAATAGTATCATGATATGTAAGTGTCAGTTATTTACAGTATGGAGCACAGTGCTACTGAAAGCAGAGAAAAGCACACCACAATTCTTCCAAGCCAGCAAAGAATTTCCATAACTACATCCTCATAAAGCTGTTTCCTAGGGCACAAGGGAAATACAAGTGTCAAAAGCCTGTATGGTTACAGGGTCTTAGTCAAACCAACAGAGTGAAAATTGTGACCGTATTATATTTCAAAATGCCTTTAGCAACCATGACTATTACCATGCTTAGGGGAAAAATCTGTACTAAGACTCATGAAACAGCATCATCTCCAGTGACTAAAAAATACCATTACAACCAAAATCATGCAGAAATTACTGGGGTTCAAGTAGAATATTCTCATATGTACAGCCACAGATTTGAGATAATATATTGAAATTAGTTTCATTCTAGAGAGTCTCAATGCTTGCTAATCTTGCCATATGAATTCAGTGATTTGCCCTTCCATGATATGATTGATAAAGTGGCTACTTAGTGTATATATTTTTTCCTTAAAATGAGAATATCAGCAGTAGGATGTGTTATATATCCTTTTGTTCCACTGTAACAAGAATTCCTTCATCAGAAAAATGCAGAACTGCTTAGAGTTACAATCCATATGACCTAAATAATTCTATCCCATGGATATTATGCAAATGCTCTCAGACATATAAGGGGATAAAGATGCATAAAGTTGTTTATTAAATGTTCACTACCATGAATTCTATTGGTAACACCCTTACCAAAAATCAAAAGGCTTTTCAAATAGGAAGTAGAATTTATGAACTTGTAACAGGGAAGCACTTGGCCTTTTTGACAGTTTGGAGGATTTATGTGTCTCATTAAATATATCATGCACTGTAAATATAAATCAGTCAGAAATTTTGAAAAGATGTATTTTAAAGTACAGGGATTCATCAGACATTCTACCTTAAAACAGAAATACTGGGTTCAGAACTAGCTAAGTGTAAGCACCATATAGTGTTTGCTTAACAAAATATAATTTATTTACTGAAATATATTTCAGTTTTCACCAAATTACCAATGGTATGTTTGGGGACTAGATAAAAAGAATTATTACCTGTATGGCAATGTTATTAGTTGTAAAGCTTACTCACGAAATAAGAGTTGGACACTGAAGTTTACAACGAGAGGGCAGATTGTACTACATATTAAATAGATCTGATAGGCTTCATCTCTCCTACCTTCATAATTTCAGGCATACAAACTGTATAATTCTAATAGTTTGTTCTATCTATGAATGTATGATCACTGGATAAACATGAGAACAATGGAGCAAATTGATCCAGACATACAAGATTTTTTGGTGCACCACACATCTGTGGGTCTCCTGAAAGAATTTAGGGTACATCTCACTGAATAAAGATGGATAAATTATATTTATATGTTTTTATTTGTATATTATATATAATTTAATTTTGGTTTATATATTTTTGTGTCAAGATCCTTATTTTAATAATCTTAAAAAGAGTAGTTCTTGTTCAACTCAGTAAGTTGAAAAGCTTATCTGCATTTGTATAATGAATTCTATATATGATAATGTACACACATTTCTTCAAAATTTGAACTACATTAAGTGTATTTTATCATTTTAAGCATCTTAAATCAATTATGACACAATTATATCATTTAACTTGCCACATAATGTTTCTTCCAATATTCCTTCCACAATTTTAAATGATAGCAAGTTTTTATCATAGACAATAGTATATTAAATGCATTTTAGTGTCACTTGTGGCCTCTTTCTTTAGGCTATATTCAGTTAATTATATTTTATTATTTATACATCTTAAATATGTTTTGAATTATTCTTGAACTACTTCAACTGATAATTTATTTACATGTAACTTAACAAGCTTTATGTAGCTTTTAGTAGACTACAATGATTGCTTTACCCACATTTTCCTCATTGCAAGTTAGACATTTTGAAATATTAAAGTATTTGTGAAATTTGATGGTTCTCAAAATCGATGGCATTGTTCAAATGCTGGGCAGCAGCCATTTGACAAGGCTGTCATAGCTGTGAAAGCAAATTCTTTGGAATTCCAGAGAACACAGCCAGGCGATGGCAAGTCCTCAGCGTTTCAGTCAGCAGAAAGCATTACAGGTAACTGAGCAAGTTAGAAACTTGCTTGTCCTGTGAAAACCTGCTTGCAATTGAAGAACCTTATAAGCAGAGACAAAGTAATGACTTGAATGAAAATATCAGAAACCAATGTTATAGCACCAGTTTAAAAAAATGGCCTATTAATAATTATCTGAAAATACTAAGAGTATGTGAGCCTAAATCACAATTGATAAGATTTTTTTACACATTTGTAAAATATATTTAAAAGTGTAAAATATGTTTAAGTGAATTTCTAAATAATCTGAAATATGCTACAGCCATTAATTAAAATCATATTTTCTTAATTATGACTGCTATATATCCTGTTTGATATATCCTGGATTACTTTATAAAGTGATATTTACTTTCTTGCTTCTTAAAATCACTTGAACTCAATTTAAAATGTATCATATTAACAAACATCAGCATGTCTAAGTGATTATATACATTGCAAAGCAATAATTATAGATAAGTTTAATAGCAATATAGGACAAAAATAAATATATGAAATGTTATGGCAGACAGAAGTCATTTATAATACGTGAGGAAATTTATTTTAAACATGTACCTTCAAGTTTGTGTTAATTCCTTCTCTGTCACTGTGATTAAATATCAGATAAAATCATTATTAGGAAGAAAAGTTTAATTTGTGTCACAGTTTTGGAGTTTCAGTCCATGTTTGCTTGGCTCAAGTAGTTGGCCTTAGATAAGGCAAACCGTCATGGCCCAAGGTATGGGGTAAAGGAAAACTCCTACTCATGAAAGAAAAGAGAAAGAAGGCAGGGTTCCAATATCCCCTGCAAGACACCCTAACATCTGACCCACTTTCAAAAGGTTCCATTACTTACATTGCACATCCTTCTATTATAAATGAATGTCAGAGCAAAGGATAAAATGTCTGAATATATTATTGATATAAACTCTTGACTTTTTTTAACCTTTAGTGCTTAAGTTGTACAGTTAAAAATATTTCTGCATATAATTATGACATTGTCACACTGATATTACATGTTTTATATGCCAGAAGCCTTAAAAAAATCTTCCTGTGAACATGTTGATATGATAATTATTTTCACACTGGCTATGAAGACAAGAAGGGGCTTGATTTATGTGTTCATTTGGAAGAACTTTAAGGAATATTTGAAATTGCTAAAATCCTAATTTTCATTCCAGTGAAATGGTAATTATTATGTAGCACAGATGCTAATATTCTAAATAATAATATATACTTACATCCAAGCTAACAAAGATAATAGCAGAGTACTTAATTGATTTGCTTCTAACTTCTGGAATCTAGAGCTTGTTGGGGTCCTGGGCCTACTTTAAGCTTTTTATTGTTCCTTTATTCCAAAAGCTTTGTTCAAACAAGCTGACATTGCGTTGTCTTTTCGAAAGCTACTTAAATATTTTCCTCTTTGACAAATGTGCTGATATTTTTCCACTTAATAAACCTAGTTATGTAAAAAATAAACAAAAAGTTCCACTACTTTCACTATACCATCAGCCAGGGACTAAGCCTTCAGCACAAGAGCTTTGGAGACTGATACAAGTTACAAACAATAACATGATTTCAGCAACTAATATAAACTTAAATGTCCATAGTATGGATTAACTCCTCTTTGGCAAAGGAAGCAGTCTGAATATCCCATGGAATTTGAATCTAATCTACTTTTACTCAGGATTATATCATTCTGTTAAAAGCTTGGAAACAGTAAGGCTAAACTAGGGTAAAACTAAATGCTTAGTCAACCAAATGAAATAAAAGAAAATGATGAAATCAGACAGCAATCATGAAGCCAGTGTGTGGGAAAACTGAACATTAGTATTTAGTATTTAATTTGAACCAAGATGTAAGAAGTTTTATTCATATTTTAGAATTGTGGTCTTCCCTGATTTTCTGCCACACACAATTCCCAGAACTCAAACACAAAAACATGTATGAATTTGTCAGAACTTGATGTTTTGTTAGATTCATTTTCTGAGGTTTCCCACATTGAGAAATGTAAAAAAAAAAAAGTGACTTGTTTTTTTTTGTTTACTCTCTCCAGTACATATATGTTGTGATAAAATTCTAAATTCTCTTGGAAAATATATAAAAGCACATAATATAGCTTAGGAATCTGTTTGGGAAAAATATAAAGTGCAATGAACAGAATACTTACCACATGTATTTTTAAGGATCAAATGCATTTTTTTCTCCCTGTTATTTCTGCTACTGTTTTTGACCTAAAGAGTAGGAGTTCCAAGTACTAACTGGAAGTGACCTCAGGCATATCTGGAATAAACTCTGGAAAAAGAAATAACTTCACACACTTGGGCACAGAGATGGAGATACTGCCTTCTTAAGGCTTAAATACCAAATGTCCCAAATTAAATGATACTGAAGGCTGCCAAGAATGGCAGAGTAAGATAAGCAAATCTAAATTGTCAAATGCAATGCTACTAGTTACGATGTATATGAAACAACTAAATGGGTAGTTGCTCTTAACTGAAGATTAATTATCATATAGTCGTTTACTTCAATCATGGAATTTTATTTCCTCCACAGCATGACCATGTTCTCATTGTATTTTGTTGTTATTTTGTTTTCTTGGCATTTTAGTGTCTTGTGCTATATATAGGTTCTGTGTCTTCCTTTTCCCAGTTATATATCACTGTGTCTCAACTCTTTCCTTCCTGGAAAAATCCTTCTCTCAGGAATTTTCCTACACTTGGATTTCTAGTTTTTCCCTCCTGGATATGGTCATAATTTCAGATATTCTAGCTTTCTTTCCTGTTTTCTGAATTATCTCTTAAAATGTTGTTGAAAAACATAAATTAAACACAGTCTGAAATATGCCTATCTATTTTAACTTTATTATACACACATTAATATTTAATGCAATTTAATATGTCCTAGTTCATTTTAGTCAGAACATCCAAAGATATTTATCTATTTCTTGCATATGTATTGTTTACATCAGATTTATTGTCAGTATGATACTTTCCTTTGATATTTTATTTCCTGCTCTGCAAATGGTTCAGAACATTTTCTCTCTGTGAATGCCACCTTTTCATTCGTTTTTTTTTCACTCTTTGATTCTAAAGAACTGTTTTGATTTCAACTTGAGAAAATCATTAATCATTTTGTTTAGTAAGTTTTCCTGTCCAGTCTTGTTCTGTCTTACATTTCACTGTTTATTTTTTAATACTATAAGTAGTTACTTTCCTCCTTGTATTTTCTTCTTTATTTTTGGAAATTATCTGATTAAATATTTATTTTTAGTATTATTTATGATTATTCTTTATTACTTGTTACATTCTTGATTTTTATTTCTGCTCAGAGAAATTTGGTGAACTATATACAATGGGAGGGTAATATCTGGTATATATTCCTTTTATCTGATAATAGGCAAGACATTTTATTAATGACTATTTTGACTATATGTTATTTGAAGACAGAGAGGTATCTAAAAGAGCAAGCCCTATGTTTTATCTGTGATAGAATCATCTAGAGGATTAGTACCATAAATAGTTTCTTTCTGTTCTCTAGAGAAAGATAGTATGGGATGTATCTTGGTGGTATATAACTAAGTTAACTTTTTTTTTCTAACAGAGATAAACTGTAAGGAAAGAAACAGCAAAATTTTTATTTGATCTTAATGTTTTGTGGTTTTTAATTTTATATAACTGTAACTGACATATTGCATGATCCATATTAAATAGATAAAAATTGACATGAAGGATTTATTTGATTGGTGTAAAAGTAGAATTTGGCAAGTGAATTAAGAAATTATTGAAACAGGTCAAAAGAAATGTAAATGTTGGTAGTAAGTTTGTAGACTTAAGTACAGAGAAAAGGCAAGATTAAACTGTGTTATACATTTAAAATTGGGGAAATCTGACTATGGGTTGAATATTAGAGAGAAAGAGAAATAATCAAAGAGAAATGATTCTTGGGGCTCAGAAGGTGACTCAGTGGTAGAGTGCTTGCCTTGCGTGGGTGATACCCTGGTTTCGATTCCTCAGAACAACAGAAGCAGAAAAAGCTGGAAGTGGCATTGTGGCTCAAGTGATAGAGTGCTATCTTGAGCTGAAGACCTCAGGGACAACACCTAGGCCCAAGTTCAGGCTCCACAACCGACCAAAAATCAATCAAACAAACAACAGCAAAAAATGATTCCTAATGTATTGACTTGAAAAAATATTATGAATAAGATTTTCTCATATGAGAGAATAGGTATTAAAATATGGTGTGAGACTTTGTGGAGAAAAGAAATAGATATTCTTTTTCACAGAAATTGTCAGTTCAGGAGACAGTCATTTACTTCTAATCTTAACATCAAAAATAGAAAAGGAAGTTATCATTATTCATTACTTTTATTATATAGATGCAAATCAAATAGCAGTCATAAGTACATGCTGGCTTATATTGCCATAGTAGATAATTAAATCAGTTCACCCTGTTTCTAATTTTAATGGGAATTGTGTGATTTATTGTAGATTAATTTAAATTGAAGAGTTACATTTTTTTCTTATTTCCATATGGTATTTAAATGTGAGTTTAAATCTATTAAAATTTTGGCTTGTATCATCCTATTGAAGACCACCATATAGCTTTCTTTTTTGGGGAAAAGAGGAATAAACCACTTTCTTTCTTTTTCAAATAAATGCTTCTATTTTCATATTAATCTCCTAGAATCTAATAATTTTCTCATGAATCCACCAAATTCCTGAACAGTGAGATAGTTTGTCACTCTTCTATGCCAGAAGAATGAAGTATAGTTCTTCCCCATTTTCACACATGTTATCCTTGTGGGACTTTTAGAATTGAAAGTCAATCATATTTATGTATATATTAATGTTAAATTTTAATTGTGGTTTATTTTACTGTTTCTAAATTCAGTTTTAATGAAATTAGCTGTGGAAACATGTTAGTGAAAGCAATTCTGGGAAATTTAAAATAGAACTCAAACAGTAAAATAATAATAGAATTGTAAACCTTAATTTAATCAAAAAATGTATGACATTAACGTTTGTCTACTAATGAACATAGGATCACAAGTCTCTTTTCTTTTTCTATTTGCTTTTTTAAAATTTTAATATTAATGTATTTATTTAATTATAGGGTAAAGGTTGTGTACAGAGGTGCTACAGTTTCCTGGGCATTGTTGGTGAGCATTT
The DNA here is from genome assembly GCF_019054845.1 of Dipodomys spectabilis. Lineage (NCBI taxonomy): Eukaryota > Metazoa > Chordata > Mammalia > Rodentia > Heteromyidae > Dipodomys > Dipodomys spectabilis. The sequence continues at coordinate 4,590,962 of NW_024870752.1, forward strand.
TTGCTTAAGCAATGAGCTCCACTACTGTGAACCACAGCTCCACTCCCAGTTTTTGATTGGTTGATTGGAGACAAGTGTCTCTCAGGGACTTTTATGCCTGGGCTGGCTTTGAACCATGATCCTTAGATCTCATGCTCTTGATTAGGTAGGTGTACAGGTGTGAGACACTGGCTCCTGGCTGCATTTTATCTTTCTAAATGCTTTTATTTCTCTAAGTATATGTTATTTTTACATTTATATATGTATAAAACACATATATGCAAATCTCTCATGATTAGTTTCATTATGACTTCTGTATTTGTGAGTTTTCTGCTCACTAAAATTTGGTTGGAACCTTCAAATCAGTTTTCTTGTATTTATCCTAGTGATGCCTGGGCATTGTATTCCCACCAGAATGAAATCTTGGAATCTTCTATTATTTCCAGGTAATAACTAACCATGGCAAAACTTTACCTTCTTATTTACTTTCTTTTTCGTGGTTACTTTATCAATTGTGGGGATTATTCTTAATATATATTTTATTGTAAAGATACTGTACAGAGGGTTTACATTTACATGAGTAAGGTGATAAGTACATTTCCTATTGAGCATTGTCACCCAAACTCAGCCTTTTTTTAAAAACTTAGATCTTGTAAACATTCTTTTTGCAGTCTACTTGGTGCTCTTTTTCCATAGTTTGTGCTTTGATAATGATATCACTACTGTAAATTGTACATTAACATAGAGCCCAAGTCTTTATTGTTTTTTGTATTTCATGAGAACTGCCCTGTGCCTCATAGAGAAAATATTTTGTTGAATGAACTTTGTAGAAACATGAGTTATAGTTCTGTGACTGTGAGTACATGCTTAATAACGCACAATATAATTAAATAAAACATTTTAACATGCACTTACATACACACATGTAGATTATATACCACCCAATTGGCTAAAAGTCTCATGAAGATAAGTCATTGTAATTATGAACATGTATTATTTTATGAAGCAAAAACAGAAATACAGTAAGATTAATTGAATCAACAGAAATATATAATACAGTTTCTCAGGGAAATGAGATGTAACTCACATTTCAAACAGAGACAAGTACAAGTCATTCCAGTTCAATCTATACCAACAAAATAATGTTGGTTTATGACATATGAGAATAGTCTAAGTGACCTTTAAAAGTAAATATGGGAACATAACCAGTTTTTCTTTACAAATTAAGAGTTCTTACAAGACTTCTTTGCCAACTTTCAATGTTTTATTTATGTTGTCATCAATTGTAGAAAGGAGTAGACAGGTCGTTGCTATGGGAATTTTTAAAAAATTGTTTTTCTCTATTTTCTCTGTGTATCAAATATCTCTCAAGGCATTGATAGCTGGTTTTGGTTTCTTCATATTTCTGAAATAGTTATGAGCCTCACCAGTCAAGGAACATTTCTTCAAATCACATTTTGCTTCATATAGATAGGCATCTGTAGTGAACAAATAAAAATATTTCTTACCAGACCCATAAGCATATTTATTTTATTTTCTCTAAGAGGGGGAAAAAACCTCTCTATCATTTAAGCCCAATTTCTTTGTGTTTGCTTTTGAATTTAGGACCTCTCACTTGCTTGACAGGTGTCTACAGTTCAGCCACACTAACTGTTTTTTTGTTGTTATTTTTGTTGTTGTTTCATTATCTTTTCAAAGAGTCTCTCTTCCTTCTCAATAATCTGTGTGGACTGCACTCTACCTATTTTAAGCTAACTGGTTTAACAGGTAAATGCCATCATGCCCAGCTTCATTTATTGACACACACTCTTCTGGACACTTCTCTGCCTAAAATATCCTGGAACCATAACGCTTTCGCTCTGTTCCTTCCTTAATCTTCCTCTCTAACCCCTGCCCCTCCACTGCTCACAGTAACTAGAATATTACTGGTATAAGCTACTATTGCCTGGCTAGTTACAATTTATACTAATGTTTTATATAATAACCACATTTCATGCCTCTGAGAAAATTGTATATTTAGTTCATTGAAGAACAGCTTTCTTATAAATAAATTACTTCTAAGGCAGAAAAATGTTTAAATATTTTATCATGTATTTGAATGCACTTCCTTAATGATTTTATATGAAGCTATAGTAAAGGTAGTACTTTTTATAGTACATTATGCTAACATTTTTAATTCTACCTTTAATTGCACTGTGAATTTAAAACATTCATAGCCACTTTAGAAGGTCTAAAGTCTGGTATGGATGTTACCATATCTTACTTAAGTAATTTTCAACAAGTTTTCTTTTCCATTTAAATATATCACTTTAATATAAAAATAAAAATGTCAGTACATCGATTAATCAGTACATTTAAATGTCAATATCTCTAAAGAAATTTCTCAAGCCTTCACAAATTGTTTAATAAAATTTAAACAGTATAATAAATGAACATTAAGTATATTTGCAAGAATAGAAAAGAAAGATTAAACGTGTATTACAACAGCATATAAAATTATTTAAAAGCTTACTGTAAAATAATTTTAGAAATCTGAATTTTGAAAATTTGCAGTGCTAGCATGATGTACTTAGCAGGAACAAAAATAAAGGAAGAGAGCTGGGCACCAGTGACTCATGCCCATAATCCTAGCTATTCAAGAGGCTGCGATCTAAGAATAGAGGTTCAAAGCCAACTGGGCAAGAAGTCCAATTAACCACCAGAAAACTGGAAGTGGTGCTGTGGCTCAAGTGGCAGAGTGCTAACATTGAGCTAAAGTGCTGAGAGACAGCTCCCAAGCCTACAGTTCAATTCGCATGAGCAACAAAACAATAAAACAAATAAATAAATAAAGGAGGGAAAAACTTCTTGGTTAGCAGATGTGTATTGTTTTACCGGTTTGGTTTTGATGCACAATAGATATGCCAAATAGTGTTTAGTTAGAATTAGTAACTTAAAGATGTTTTCATGGCATAACATATTAGCTATGAAATATGATTCATTAGATACAGTTTGCTGATCCAGAAAATTTTCTCCAGAAAGTTAGATCACTTTACCTAAAATTAAACAAATAATAACTACAAGACCTTAGATTCCATACCATGTCTCCCTCATTCCAAAGGCTGTGCTTCAACATATTGCACAAGGGCTGAATTAGAGGGCCGTTAAACTACAATTAACGAAAGAGAAAATGACAAGTGTCAGAGGAGTTTGGATATGAGCACCCAAAATGTGTAAAATGAAGAGATCTTAGTGAGGCCCAAAGGAACAGAACTATGAATGTGAAAAGCAGAAGGAAGGGAACAAAGGAGAATGGATAAGAGAGAAAATGGTCAGAATCAGAGGATACTTCACAGTGTGAACTCAGTGAAAAATAAAGTTAGAGAAGGTATTTAGATGTTCATTGTAGCTGAGTGACTAATGGGCAAGAAGTTGAGAACTCAGCACAGATAATTATAGACTAATTCAGATGGATCCTTGATCCTATGAGAACCACTATATTCAAATTTCTCTTTTTTTATCTCCCTCTCCCTAGTCCCCCTCCTTTTATCCGCCCCCCTCCCCATCCCCTTCCCCATTCTCCTGGCTTCTTACTTTTTGTTTCAAACATAGTTATCAATTATTCTCAATAGAATTTGGAAAGATTTTCTTTTCTTAAATGATTACATGTCAGTCTAAATGATTTTTTAAATCTGTTTCTTCTTAGATGATAATTACTAGTCAAATACAAGACACGAAAACAAGAGATTTTTTATTTTATTTTTTTAGTGTATGCAGTTTTTTTTCTTTTATTTCCTCCCCTTTAGTTTACCCACAGTTGTCACTGTTTTTATTTCAATACCCTTTGTATTGTTATTTGAGTTTATCTGATTTAGGGATGAGAAGGGGAATCACAGAAATGGTGACACAAAGGAAAAGGGTAAACCAATGCAACAGCGTACACAAGCCACCGTGTTGGAAATGAACTATATAACTTGGGAGGTTGAGGGAAGCATGAGAAAATGGAGAGAGGGGATAAGAATGTTCCAGAAGAATTGTAAACTCATTTCCTTACTTATGTAAGTATAACCTCTCTGTAATTCACCTTTACAATAAAAAAAAAAGACTCAGTCTTTGTTCAGAGAGCAAGATGGCTAAGCTCTGCTTTAGAAAATACAACCCCTGTTGTCACTGTATTTGATTCTGGTGTCTTGCATCTTGTATATACATTTTTCTAATTTGGAGAGGGGAAGGGAAATAACAAAATGTTGAAATAAGAATACAGGATGACTCATTGCAACAATGAGAGTCACCATGTTGAAAATGAATTTTACAACTTGGGGGGAGGAGGAGTTGGGGGGTGGACAGAAAGAATGCTAAAAAAAATAAAGGAGGGTGTAACAGTGTTAGATAGGAAATGGACTTATTACCTTGCTCATGTAACTGTAACCCCCATGTAGAGTATCTTTATAATAAAAATATACATATTAAGAAAAAAAAGAAAATTCAACATTATGAACTTTCTATAGACCAAATGTTGACTACCTCTGTAAAGAGAAAATTGAAGTGAAAAATATCCTGACTGAAGGAAAGAAATAAACAGAACAAATAAATAGACAATTAAAATCTGTTAGGTTCAGTACTGGCTTAAACCTGTATTTCCAGCTACTTGGAAGGAAGTGAAATCAAAAGATGTTGTTTCAAGGCCATCCCAATGGGAGAAAAACAACCTAATCTGAGTCAATGAGTTGGTATCCTTGAGTCTGTTATCCCACCTACCAAGGAAGCACAATGACTGGGGTGGTGGCCTGCCTTGCCATCCTTCACAAGGAAGCACAAGTAGAAACATCACAGAACAGAGCAGACTAGCATAGAGGGAGACTCTACCTTGAAAATACCGAAGGCCAAGGAGTTGAAGACATAGCTGAAATGACAGAAGACCTGGCTAGCAACTATGTGGCCCTGAGTTTAATCTCCAGTATCACAAGTTAATTAACTAATTAAAGACTTAAGTAAAACAAAACAACAAAGGAGAGAGTAGATTTAATTGAGCCCACATACATTTTAACTTGTTGGGGTAGTATCTGGAGACATGAATCTACACCAAATAAACAAAGGAAGATTTTGGTCTCCTAGGTGACAAGTGTTGTGGAAGCCCAGGTGATGGGAAATCCTTTTGTCATTTTTTTTTTCTACTGACACTACTGTAATTTTTGCTCCTTAATTTTCCCCATTTAAATATCTGTCCCTCTCCCTCTTCTTCTCCTTCTCCTTCTCTCTCTCCCTCTCCGTCTCTCCCTCTCCCTCATAGTTTATGAAAGAAGAGAACTATGAAACTATTTATGGATTCATCAGAGAAGCAACATATATTACATACAAATAGCTGCTGACTTTGATTGCAGGTTGATTCTTTGACCAAAAATACATTGTTAATTATACAAGGGCTTCTGTGGTTCTGCTCCACTGAAACCATTTGTAAAAATATTGGAAACATTGGCCTTGTTCCAATTTTTAAAGTTATAAGTCCCAAGTAAGACTTAAAACTTGCAAAGAAGCATTATGTATTTATCAAGATTCCTGTGTGCTATATCAAGCTAATCAAGACATACTGCAGAGAAATTCAAACCTGCCTGCCAAAGTTGAGCTGTATAAAGTCAATCTTGGCAATCAGAAATACACTTCATAATCAAAGGAACTATTGGATTTTAGTGGCAGAACTTTCTTCTCTCATTTCTGCTATTGTGATTTTCTTTTGGCTGTGGTTATCTTGCATGCTTGTTAGACTGTCTTTTTTTGCTGGTGGAGTTTAAATGTTTAATGTGATATTACTTATCTACATACAATTTGATGAATCAAATAACCCAAATCCTCCACTCTTCATGGGATTACAGCCATTAGCAGAGTGATGAAACACAAAAAAAGAAAAAGAAAAAAAATTCACTTCAATGGCAACAAAGGAATGAGACACTTGAGGAATTGTCTTTAAAAAGAATCCCACAACTATCTGGCTTTTGTTATTTCTGAAGCAACTTTTTCTTCTTCCTCATAAATCCCATGAATTCCAATAAATTACCATTTTCTTTAGATTAGCTTGCAGCTAAACAACATCACTCACAGAGTAATTGGTTTCAGGACTTGTTTACTCACAGCAGATTCTAAAGAAATTTAATGAGAAATTTAGTCACTTTGCAATTAATATCTAGGGGAGATGAAATGAAAGGCAATGTTATTCAAGTTTCACTGGTTGGATCTACAATATAGAAACCTTTTTACCTATTGATGAAAATGCTAATTAAGATATTGCTTGTGATCATATGGAACAAATTCCTCCTCCGGGGGCATGTCTCTGTGGATCCAGTTGGTGGCTGTCATTTAAAATGAGACTGCAAGAAAACATCCTTTCTTCTGAAGGCACAGTATAATTAAAACAAGACGAAACATAGGCTAATGGTCTGAATTCTCACTCCAAAGTAAAGGAGAAAAAGAATCTGTATTTTCTCTGCATTTGATGAATCAGTATTCATTTATTAGCTGATAGAGTCATGTTCCCAGAAGCCAGTTCTGATATGATTCTGTAGTTTATTGGATTTAAATTTAATAAAATGCTTTGCTGTGTATAGTCATATTTGTAAGCTTAGGTCATTGAGGGGGGAAAAAAAAAGAATGGTTCGTCTCTGACACTGAGGCATGGCTCCACATCAGTGACTCAGAAATTTCAGCACTATAATGCTGTCTGCAGCACTTTTCAATTCAACTCTGATGCAAGAAGCATCATCTTATTAGTCTACAGGAACTGGACATTCTTAGTCATAGGCTGTTATCTATCACTGAAATATCTAATACATACTGTCCTATCTGCTGCACATTTAACTATTTCTACCTTGCACACCAAGAACAGAGAAGTCAGCTGAGATAATAAAGTAGCAAATCATTTTTAGGGGAATAGATTTTGAACAAATTCAATCACATACAAAATAAAAACAAAAACAAACACCTAATTTTCTTGCCTTCTTAATTATGTGACTTGAATTCCACTTTCTCTGTTCTCAGCAACACATATGTTTCATGTTATTGATTGTTATATCTATACCTGGTCACTTACCATGGCAGATTTTATTTCCCCCCAAAAAATACATCATGTTTTTTTTCTCTTTGTAAATGAAAAAGTTGGCTACCTTTTAGCAAGAGACTTCCTTTGGGGGCTGCCTATGTTTTCCAAAGCACATCTTTGCCTAGATTCCACTTCCATATTAATTCCCTCTCTTAGTTATATCCCTGGGTGGATTCTTTCACTGCATTATGCACATGTACATTGCTAACTTGGATTTAAGTTCTAACAACTTAATGTAAGATCTATTTACACAAAAGGCATATGTGAAGCTTAGATTTTTGCCATGCATGATACAGGACAAAATAATTGAATTGTGACATGGAGATTAAAGGAAATAAAAATCAAACATATTCTACTTGTATTTTGAATTTTAAGCCAATAGGATTTGCTAATGAAAGGTACAACAAATGAGTTGATGACAATAATTCCTAATATTTTAGTTTCATTACCTTTAAAAACTGACTTTTGCAATGAACTGGCACAATAAACAATCCAAACATAAAAGGAGGCTTTTGTGGAGATAGCATTTGAGTTGCTATGATCATGTTACAAATGGGTCATTTCCAATATGCTCACGAAAGTTCAAGTTGAACAGTGTATAAGAGGAATAAACCCTTATCAATTTGACTCAGTATCTTCTGAAGTACTTTAAGGAGCACAGAATCATTTAAAAGCTCAGTCCTATAAGGTAGTTGTTGATAACCATTGTGTAGGCTGTGGCAGTATTTCCAGCTGGCATCACTAGATATGAGCACAACTGCACAGCCTTTATTTCCTCCCAGCAACTTGGCTGGATCCCAAACATTTTTGAAACAACAAAAGAGCTGCTGGCGGAAGTCAGGTCACCGTTTATAAAGTACTTTGAGAATCACACATCATTACTTCAATTTCATTCTGTCTTTCTGCACTGTTGAAGAGTTTAACCCATTATCAGGGTGAGGGTGAAATATACCTTGTCTCTTGCTAAAATGTATTCAATTAGTAATGGTCCTACTACAGAGACTGCTAAAGCCTCATCCCTCCATTTTCAGCTTCCCAGATCTCTTCGAGTTGAATTCTTCTTTTATGCAACAGCACATGTATGGAGAATGTAAACATGCAGGGCAAGTCCAGAATCCAGGCAAAGGATCAGATGTGCAAAAGCCACACACATTTTATACTTCCCTTACAATTTTAGATTTTTCCTTTTAGAACATATTTTAATTACACTAAATACATTGTGGACTTATTGATGTCATTATTTGCCACTTTCATTTTTATTTTATTTCTAATTGAATGAAGCTCTACAATGGTAGCAATTTATAAACTGTAAACTTGTTTTTCACTGTTATCCTCAATATAGAATAATATAATGTATTGCATAACCAATTTTAAATGAAATGGACTGTAAAACATGATATGAAAAATACTGCTTAATTAACCATGTATGTAACCATGATGTATAATAATATACATGCAATACATAAGTGATATATAGCAGTAATGTATAACGAAGTATAATGGATATGTGATATGGAATTAAAATATACATTTTAGATTAATTGTTTCTGAGACTACATTACTCTTTTGATTTGGGTGAAATAAAAATGTTTATGTGAAAATTGAAATCCATATAAACACTCACATCACAGGTACTTGAGAATTTGAGGGTCCAGAGCACGTATAGCAAACACTCAACTATGCATAGTGTGAAATTTATAGAGATAAGTAAATGACAGGTATGATGGTGTCCCACTGAAACTTTACTAAAACCAACAACAACAAAAGAATGAATCTGTACTTTCTTTCTCTGGGAATTTCTCAAAAGAGATATGAATACTTCTATAGCAAGAATCAATGGCAAGCAGTACCCTAAGATTTTACACCATAGTCATTCTCTTAATATTCCTTCAATCATGAACTATGGTAAGAATAATCTTTCTCCAGTATTAATCATACATTGGATAAACTAATACAAGGATCACATAAATGCCCTAAATTTTTACCCCTCTTACAGAGTTATTATTAAAAATTATTGCAGGTTTAAATAATAAACACTATCACATATGTAAATAAGAAGGTCTTAGATCTTATGAACATGTTTAATGTTTTGTTAACATTAAAGTCAAATAGAGTTAAACGTTTCCCTTACACGCTCTCCTTGCCTATGTTTTGCTTGTACTACCTTCCTCCTGGAAGATATGTATGTTTCAGGTCTTCATTGTAAGAAAGGCTCTCAGTTCAGCCATGTTTCATCCCTAAAAAATTGACATGATTACAAATGACTATGCATGGATTATTGAAGGGATAATGTGTTAAACATACATACCATGCATGGCAAGAAAATGTATGTGTGCCAGTGTTTTTAATAACATAATAATGAAAATGTTACCTACCTGTGAATGAGAAAATATATAACAAAATTTATTACATGAAATCTTTCTATTTTATTGTACACTAGTTTGTGACTATGCAATGTTTGAAACAACCGGTGATGTTATAATTTACAAAGTTCTGGCTGACATGCTAACATGTCAAAAAAATAAATAATGTATGAAGAAGATAAAATCTAACATCATTAGTTTTATTCTTGGTTGAAAACAAGAACATTACTGAAGTCAACATAGTCAACTCCTTTGAACTAAGTTAAACTTTCCTGTTCTCTGCATCAACAACAATTAAATCGCTCTCGCATTCTGTAAAGAAGTGTTCAAAAAGTGTTCAAAACATGAACAAACTTTAATTGGATAAGCATTATGTGAGGGTATTTTCAGAAGATGCAGAACAGAAGAATTCCGTCAGCAGTTTCTTTCACGCCTACAGTGTTCCAATTCGTGACAAAATGCAAGCATGTACCAAACTCTAAGCTTCATCTGAAACTCCGTATTATCTCAAACATTTGGGAATCTAAGTGAATATGTTGTAAAAGAGTGGAAACAAAGTACCCTCTGAATATGGCTAAGACAATCTTTGAAAGTTAGGAAATTTGAATTTATGTGGAGTATAGGTGAGTCTTTTTGAAAATTAATTAGAGATAAATGGCCTTATATCCAGGATATGACCAAATGACTGCATAAATTTGCTCAGTTCCTCTGCTATATACAAGGCTGCTCATAATACAAGAACCCTCACAAAATGAGGCAAAGAAAGTCTCTTTATTTTCTTACAGATTTCAAGGACTTTGTGCCACCTTATCAGTGCAAGTCCTTGAACCAAATATTAACATGATTCAAGCACATAAAGAGTAACAGAGCTTAACTGAAGAGGGTGAATATCAAGGATAGTTTATTCATTGCTCTAAAAGCTAATGTGTTCTAGCGATCCAAGATAAAAAAAAAATAGCATAGAATACAGAGGATAAAGGCCAAAACTTGGGTGCACATTTTTATGGGAACTTAATTTCTCTGAGGCAAGATTAGAATAGTTCTCTCAAATTGCTTTTATTATTTAAAAAAAGATAGCAATTTTAGAGTGGAAAAGGAAATGTTTAGATCTGCTGACCTTGCAACAACACACAGGTCTATTTTAAGGTTTAGATAGCAGAAATAAATAGTCTGACTCAGTTTGTGTTAGAAGTAGCTCTGATTTCCTTGCTTGAATCATGATAATAGCCAGGATATAGGGTTCTTTAGATAAGCAGTGATTTCTTTGTGATATAATACTTAAAATTTTAATTGAGTTTGCATGCTTGATTAAATTGATTTTATAGTTAAGGATTGAATAGAATTGTCTATTTAAACAAGAAGTTCTACTCCTCCATCTTGAGGCCATTGGTATTAGGGAATGCCATACACTACGTTCATTTGGGTTCTTATGCTTCTGTTTACCTGTGTCTATGTTCTTCACAAGGATTTGTTTTAGTCATCCTACTAAGAATACCATTGATTCTGAATTGAAATAGCAAAGACAAAATTTCAATATGACATCTTATACACTTGTGATCTTAAAACTGGAGCCCTTTAGTTTAGAAGAAAAAAGAAATATGAGAATCTGTTATAATGTAAACACAATAAAAAGGAAAATTATGAAAGAAGCAATCATGGGACATCCAAAATTGCAAAGTTATTGACCAAGAAAGGCAATAACTTGGCTATAATTAGATGCAGTTTCTCCCAGAGTATATTCCATAATCTCTGTTTTATAGAATTTATTTTATAATGTGTTAATATGAATTCCTTCTTTTACCCAACTGAGATTTAGTTCTTTCCCAGTTTCTTGTCAAGTTTGCAACACAGAAACATCGGTCTTAGGTGTGTGACTAGCATACCCTTGACCTGAGCTATCAGCTGCTTGTTCAATCTTGATTGCATAGTGGGTGCTTAATTTTCAAAGAAAAGATCACCAACACCAATCACCTAGTCATAATGCCCATTATCCTTTAATACACCTTCCAACAGTGTTCTGCAATCTCTTACCACATAAAATCCTCCCATCTTAAAAAAGAATGCAATATTTCTTCCTGTTCTACAGCAATAATGTCTTCCTTGTCTATTCTACACTGCCAGCATTGATTTTTGTGGATAGCTCTAAAGAGCTATGTAGTCTAAACAAAATCTCTTAATACCATGACCAAGGGTAATCCACACATCTTTTGGGAAATATGGAGTCTGCCATTACTGTAGCATTCAACTAGATACTAAAAGGGCCCTTACTTTCTTTTATGTCCAGGTTTCTCCAAACATAATATGTCAATAGTTTTCAAAGCAAAATTATGAATAATATTTAAATGTACTAATGATTACAAAATGTTCACACACAAGCTTCAATTACTCTACCTCTTCCTTCTATTCTTACAGCTCTTTTAATAGCTCTACAAATATCATAGTCAGGTCTTGTTGGCTTATGCCTGTACTCCTAGATTTTCAGGAAGGTGATCTAAGGATCGAGTTTCAAAGCCAGCCTGGGAATGAATGTTTCTGAAACTCTTATCTACAAATAACCACCAGAAAACCAGAAGTAGAGCTGTGGCTCAGAGTGGTAGATCACTAGCCTTGAGTAAAAGAGCTCAAGGACAGTGCCCAAGCCCCAATTTCAAATCCCATGACTGACAAAAAGAAAAAAAAAAGTAGGATTCCACTGTTCTTTAATTCCAGGTGTGTAAGAGGTATGATCAGTAGGATCAGGGTTCAATGCCAATCATAGCAAAAGCTACCAACACTACCTTCAATAAGCAATCTGGATGTAATGGTTTATGTCTGTAATCTTGGGTGTGTAGGAAGTATTTGTTGGAAGATCAAGACCTAAGGCTGTCCCTGGGAGAAAAAAAAAGAAGCTTGAGACCCTAACTAAAAATATGTAAGCCAAAACAGCTAGAGTAGTAGAGGCTATAAATACTTGAAAATATTCACCTGCTAAGCACAAGGACGAGTTTAAGGCTCCACACTACCAAAAGGTTTTCATGGTATTTTTAATTGTACTTATGTGTCCCTTTCTTATATATACATGTTCTCAGTACCTTGCCTATACTACTATAATATGCTAACATATGATAGTCCCTAGATTTTCTTAAAGACACAATATTTTATATCCTAAAGTAGTATGCCTCACACACACAGTTGTTCTAATCAATGATTTTCACATCAACCAGTTGAATTATTATAGAGTTTTGTGCTTAGTATATCATGGGAAGTTAGGAAAGAAGAGTAGAAGGCAAGGAAAGAGAAGAAGGTCAGGAGGGGAGAAAAGTTCTGCCAAATGAAATGGCTAAAAGCCATTATAAATATTATGTAAATTTCTTTCTTTTTTACTGTTATTGTAAAGATGATATACAGAAGGGTTACAGATATACAGAAGGGTTACAGTTACTTAAGCCAGTAATGAGTACATTTCTTTATGAACAGTGTCACCTGTTCCTTCATTTTCTCCCACTTCACCTTTTTTCCCACCATTTCTGTGCTCTCCCTTACCATACTGAAGAGAGATAAACTTATATACATGACAAAAGTTTCAGGAATAATAAACAGTGACAAAGGGGAAGAACAAAAAGAAAAGGAAAAACATCACCACCACCACAACAACCAAAAATCTCTCTTGTTTCCATTTCTTGGATTTCATGTCAATAAACGTCATTTTTATATGATTATATGCATATAGCTATCAAATCTTTGTGATCCTCTGCTAAAACACTTATTTTCTCTGTCTATGGTTCACATTACTTTTATCTGGATACATGTAATTTAATCAATGGAAAAACTTGTAGCTGTTTATTAGCCAGGGAACCCTATTGGAAACCCGACAGACAGAGAGTAAGGAGAAACAGACAGGATTTGGACATGGAAATTAAGAATTCTAAAAGAAAAATTATATAAGTAAACTCAAACCATATAATTAATATTTTGTAGCTATCTATATATCCTCCAGTGGAGTCAAATGGTATAAATCAAAAATTAGATATTTCTTTTGTTTAACAAATAACTTTGTCTTAACTTGTAGATTATAGCTTTAAATATGGTTAAAAGGTAAACTAATTTATACAAGAGTCCATGAGATGGGATTTGATATTCATTTCTCTTTTCTTGGTGACTCAGAAGATTATAGAACAGGAAGCTGAGTTAATCATATCCTCAAATATACAATGAGACAAACAAGAATGGGCAAGAGAAGAAACACCTGGCTCAACAGAAATTCAGAACTAAAAGAACTCTTTTATTTTTTTTCCAGCTAAGAAAAAGTTAAAAGAAACACCACTCTAAGTCTAGCATATGAAACAGTGAAAGTTTAAAGTGAATATTAAAAGATCTGAAAATTGGAAAGCTTTGTTCACTGTTAGAATTTAGATGGCTTATTTATTCATAAATCTCTTTACCTACAAAAAATTAAGTCTTGAAGTTAGATTTAGTGGGCATTCTTTTTACCTAAATGAGTGTTCTCTTAATATTAATTTGTGTGTTTTAATGTACTCCCTCATCTTAACACACATATATATTTGGAAGCATGTACATTTCATGCCAGTTGAGTTTTCATATATTTTCCAGTGTCAATCTTAAGTTAAGGATTTATGATCTAGTTTTCATTATAATTTATATGGTAAATGATATTTTTCCCTTTATTATAATATAATAAAGGATAAGAAATACACAAAATTTTGTCAGTATCTTTTTCCTCTTAAAGTATTGAAAGTTATAAAATTCATTTTTAATTAATTGATACATAAGTTTTTTAGGAACAAGGGAGAAATAGAATATAATCCTTCACTTCAAAACCTGAATCTTAGTACAACCTCTCACAGATTTACCTGAACAAATATATATGAGATGTGATTTAAAACATATGAAAATCTATGATCAGAAGTAAACTTGCTGTATATTCCAAAATTCTAGTAAGCATTTAAAAATGATTATTGTAGCAAAATAATAAATGAGAAGATAGTTGATATAAACATTTTTAAATGTATACATGCAAAATACTATATGATGTACCAGTAATATGTTTCATGATTTTATATACTTTTATCTATCAGTCAAAATAGATATAAAAACTAATTTCAAAGCCCATTAAAATGAAAAATCATGAGTTTAATTCTTTAGAAAAACACTAATGAATTGGCAAATGAAATGGGCAAAAGCTCAGTGGAAGCTTTGATATATTAAAATAAATTTAACATTTTTTCTCCTTTGGCAAAAAATAACTGCAGTGACACTAGAACAATTTACAAAGTAAGCTCATACCAGGGCTTGAACTCAGGGCCAGTTCTGTAAGCTTTTTAACTCTAAGCTAATATTCTACTACTTGAACTATTCCTCAAGTTCTAGAGTGTTGTTGGTTAATTACAAATAATAGTCTCTTGAACTAGTCTACCTGAGCTGGCTTCAAATTATGATCCTCAGATTTCAACTCCCTGACTAGGTTTGACAATAGATAGAAGCCAACCTTGCTCAGATTTTCATGTGTTCTTTTATGTAAATATAATTAGCCATATATTCCTATGGGATTTTATGATAATGTTACAGAGCCCAAATAATATTATCAAATTGAAATCCCTGTATACAATGTTTTAATGTTCAGAAAAATAAATTTAAAAATAAAGAAAACAGAATAAAAAAGAATCCCCAAACTATATCCAAAGGAAACTTAAGATGTTTTTAACTGCTACTCCATTTGCTGGATGAGGTCTGAGGTGAACCATTTTTCTTGATTAAGTGATTGAATCAGTGGTCAGTGCACAAAGCTACTGGTAAACTGTATGGCCTTAATTAAAGCACACATTACTCAAGCTGAAAAATGACAAATACAGACACTTTTAATTCTTAGCAATATATCCAATATTAGACCTGAAGGAGTAAAGCCAGCCATGCAGAACACAGAATGACAGAATCCCAGGGTTGTTAAGCTGAGTTAGACCCCAGAAGTACACACCATGTATTCAGATTGGTTGTACTTTCAGTGTAGCTCCTTAGCACGTTTCTCTTTTACTATATGATACAATACCTTAGCGCTATAGACAAAAAAAGTAAGCTTGGAAACTTTAATTTGCTATTATCTATTTCCTTGTTTGCATGTGTGTCTTATGTGTTATGACTCAATTTGAGGCTAGGGGAGTAGCACAAGTGGTAGAATCCCTGCCTACCTGGTCTGAAGCGTTCAGGTCATATTCCAATTTGGAATTACAATTTTCATGTTCTTAAATCTACTAAATCAGGTTCTATCATTACTTCAATCATTTTTTTCACCCCAAATAAGACAGTGATTCTTCTAGTGGAAACAAGATTGAATAGACATCCTGACACAGACTATCAGCACCATGGGTGGATGCTCTGAAAGTCTGGCCTCATTCCTAAGGAAGATTTGACTATTTCCCAAAAGAGTTTTCCAAGAGAGTTTCTCAAGTCTACACTATTTTCTCTATTTTAAAATATTCCTGTGTAACATAGCATTATTAATGTTTGGAAGGCATCCAAGAAATATTGGAATGTTTTGTGCAATAATAAATTCTATTAGAGCATTCTTTTTTCCTGATGTTTAAGGAGTGGTGCAGTGATATCTGCTAGGCAAGACGAATCCTGATCTTCTTGGCTGGTTAACTTGACCAGATCTGCAGCATCATGCCCAATGAATGCAGCCTCCTTTCTCAATCACTGTCCATGTTATACTACTACTTACCTGCCTCTTGGATTTGGAGTATTTCTCTTAAGAGGATATTTATCACATGTTTCATTCAGAATACTCTGCCAAGACAGATTCTTCCTTTTCCTAGGTCAGAAAAGGTTTCATTTGAATTTATACTCTTTTACACATTCATGGAAGATTGGCCTACACAAATTTTGACTTGAGGATTTAACCATTTGCAACCACCGATATCTAACTGAATAAGATAATGACTGTTGGTAGTACTGGAACTTCTATATGTGCCATACATTGGTACTTTTAAAAGCAATTTTTTCTTTTAAAATTGGAACTCTTGTTAACTGTAAATAAGTCTATAAATTACCTGGCATCTCCAACTTATCAGGAAAAGGCCATCTAGTACATGACTTTCTATATTTCTTGTAGTGTCACCTTTCTACTGGTAGAAATTGTTATTCATTATAATATTTCTCTAGTAAAATCAGTACAATTTCAAAACAAAATATATTTTTCATTATATAAAGTTTTATCATAATCTACCAACACCATTTTATTAAGGTAGTCTTTATGCCTGTACCAATGTATGGCACAAACAACAACAAAAATCATTCAAGTAACTTCTATTAACTCTATGTAAACACCATAAAGCCTTTCATTTTGAAACCCAGGGACAATGCTTGCATTGATGACTCCATTATCTATTTAATCTGTGATTAACAGGTGTTAATTGTACATATTAATAAAACTGAATGTTATGTGCTAAATCTGGAAAAACATCTTCTTCCAAACAAGTCTTCTTATTTCCCCTGATCTATTGTCTCTCTTAAGAAAACTTGGCACTGTCTAAAATTTTAGCATGATTTATTATTCCAACTGGGTGTCTTCTACATTGTGAACTTTGTAAAACTTAATTTGTTTTGAATAATATTTTCCAATGCCTAAAGAAATTCATGGTACAGATTACAAAATAAATTGGCTGAAAGATTGAATTACCTTCTTTAATACTGGAAAATGTGTAGATTGAAATCTACGCATGAACAAGCCAGTAGTGGAGGTTTAAAACACACAGTGACAATTGAGCAATGTTCAAATACTACTGTTTATTAATGACATAATGGACAATCATGTTGAAAATAAGACTTCTTATGAATATTTATGTGCAATCAAAACTGAAGTCATAGAGGGAAGACATGATGAAATCATGTTCATGAAATATTAAACTATTGTGGTTCAGTACACTTGAATTTGAGCTTATTTGCATCCTGCAATAATGCAGGCATTATTTGAACAAATAAACAACATAGAAAAGTTGGGCATAATCATAAAACTTTATTGATTAAGCTGGGCGCCAATGACTCACACCTGTAATCCTAGCTAATCAGGAGTCTGAGATTGAGGATCATGGTTCAAAGCCAGCCTGAAGAGTCCCTGAGACCCTTATCTCCAATAAACCACTAGAAAACTGGAAGTGGCACTGTGGCTCAAGCAGTAGAGTACTCACCTTGAGCTAAAGGGCTGAGGGACAGTGCCCAGGCCGAGAGTTCAAGCCCCATGACCCACCAAATAAATAAATAAATAAATAAATATATATATATATATATATATATATATATATATATATATATACAGAGAGAGAGAGAGAGATTTCTTTGAGGGGTATTGTTATCACAAAATATATTCTGAGAGAAGAAATTGCAGTAAGGTAGAAAGTTGGAAGACAGGTCATAAAATTTTTATTATATGCATACAACACAGACAGTGCCTAAAAAATATGTACTTAAGATTGTTTAAAAGCTTTTGATAAGAGATACTCTTCTTACACAAAAATTTGATATAAGCACAAAATTTCCATAAAGTAACTATGTGATATTGGGATTATCAACATGAGAAATAAAGTATCTGAATTACTGATCATATTCCACAATAAATGAGAAGAAATGTTCATTTTTAAAGGGATTTTTTTTGGTTGTCTGATGTTCTTTTATTGAAATCATTTCCCTTGTGCTTCTTAACTAGTCGGACAATCTACTGCACCACTGTTGATGTCACTTATGATGTCATGAGGAGGCGGCCATTAACATCATACCCCACAGACTGGGCAGCGCCCAGGATCTCCTTAATGGTTCCAGAAAGTTCTCTGGTTAAAGATCGGTTCCGCATTTGCTGGGCAATGTTGACAGTCTCATCAACAATGATGTTTTCGTTGTATTTAATGTTTTTCTTCTGTCTCTTGGTGGATCCTTTACGGCGTTGATGATCATGGCAGAGGCAGAAGGTACCACCTCTATCTGGGCCTGTCTGCGCCGACCTTGCCACTAGTGCACCTCAGGTACACGAGTTTGATTTCCTGGGGATCGAACTTAGGCAGCATGGTGGAGGTGGCTGGTGTCGGATGAACCCGGATTCTGGACTACGGAAGAAAGTTGCATCTTTGCCTCCTCCTAGCCGAAAGATGAAAAAAGGGTTGCTTCTTTGAATTGAAGTTATTTTTTTTTCTATGAAATTTTTTTCTAACTATGAAACTGATACCTAGTCAATACTTATTGATTAAATCATCTTAAACACTACTACACTTTTGAAATGAAAATCATAGGTTTTAGAGCAGAATCAGTTAAGGGAAGACTTACAAAACTTTCTATACATTTTTCTAGAAGATATCCTGGTAGTGATATGCATAATAGAAACATGGAAATTAAAGCTACTAGAAAGAAGCCTGTTTTAAAAGACTAATGCATATTATGACATAGAAATTGAAGTTATTTGTACCACAAATATTTGTACTATTTCTGTGTGTGTGTGCTGGTCCTAGGGTTTGAAGTCAGGACCTACGCACTGTCCTTGAGGTTTTGTGCTCAAAGGTGGTGTTCTACCACTTGAGCCACAGCTCTACTTAGAGTTTTTTGGGGTAGTTAATTGGAGAGCAGACTAACACAGACTTTCCTGCCTGGGCTGCCTTTGAATTACAATCTTTAGATCTCAGCTTCCTAAGTAGCTAGGATTATAGGTGTGAGCCATTAACACAGATAATGTAAAATTACAGTGATTACTCTGCAATTTATAGAATCTGATCACATATTTGAAATATTATTTTCAGTAATTAAATTTCCACTGCCTTGCTGAGTTATTATCTTTGTGTTTCAGTTTCATTACTATCAAACTGGAAAGAAATATTTGCCTATAAAAACATGAATTTTACATTTAAAAATGCTTATATAATTTTTAAACTCACAGAAAAAGTAGGGATGAGAATATTTTTTCATGTGTCATATATCATGCTTAAAAATTGTTACCAGAAGCTGAGCTTCTTGGTTTGTCCTTGTGATCTTAGTGTTTTGGAAACAGAATTCAGGAAGATTAAAGATTCATGACAGCACGAACAACAACAACAACAAAAATCAATGAGATCGCACTTTAGCTAACAAACTGGAATGTGTTTCATATCTGGGATCCCAGTTGTATAGGACACAGAGGTAAAAAGATTCAATATGTTACCTGCCCAATGGTGCTACCTGAAAGAATAATTAAACACAAAGGCCAAGGAGAATATAATTTTGTCAAACTCTTTCCTGTCTTTATGGTATTCTTTTCTCTTTCTGGTAAGTCTCCTCAGTCTTATCTGCTGACTTTTTTCTAATATCCCCAAATAAATACTGATGTCTTAAAGATGTTAATGACCTATGTCATTATGTTTTTCTGTGTATGTGTGTGTGTGTGTGTGTGTGTGTGTGTGCGCGCGTGTGTGTGTGTGTGTGTGTGTGTGTGTGTGTGTGTGTGTGTGTGAGATGTGGGTTTATTTTTCTCTCTTTCTTTATTCCTAGCTGGTCCTCAAACTTTGGTAGAAATATTTTCTTTTATAGAATGTTCCAAATGACTTGCCTGGCCCCTACCATGAGACCAAACATATATTTAATTTTAACATACATTAATTGTTAAAAATTTGTGAAGTGTTCATTATGTGCACATCTCTGTAACATTAACAAATAAATAATTTTCAAAGTGTTTGTGGAGAATGATATTAAACTCTTCCCTTAACCTTATCAGTGTCAACTAACTTTCAGATGGTCACAAAATTGGCAAAAATACATGATTCAATAATGACAGAATACGAAGGATTTTTCAGTATTTACATCACAATACCATTTCTGTTTTCAGTTTCAGGAAATCCTGAAATGGAAATCCTCTTGATGAGGGTTTGTGTTTTTACAAGTGACTTCAGGATAGTTAAGTAAACCAATGAAATAAGACTTCATGATAATGTGTTTACTAAGTTCCAGAAAACCAGCTTCTCCATGAAACCAGAAGAATTTCTAAATGCTGCTGGATGTCACAAACTGTGGCGCCAGTTTTCAAGATGTTTTATTTTAAAATATACACTTAGTAAACAAACGAAGTTAAGAAACTTGGCAGAGAGCTAGACTTTCTACAGATGCATACAATCACTTTCAACACTATAGTAAAATATCGTTTTGCTTCATTTCAATGTTGTTTTAGTCCTTTTATGGATCTATAGATCTCTGACAATTTTCATGTCAGTCAAAAGGTATTGAATCCTATTTAAGTGGAATGTATTACAAATATGTTTGACTTAAAAAGTGATCATAGTCAAGATGTTATTTTAAAATAACTATTTTTATATACTGAAATACAAATTTATTTTTGAATAAGGGAATTGATACAAGTAATATATATATGTATATGTGTGTGTATATATATATATATATATGTATACACAAACATTGCAAATAAAATTGATTTTCAATTAGAATGACTCCATAGTAGATAACAGCAGTTACTGGAAGATAAACACAGTGTGAAGCCTAGAGTATATTTAATTTTCAATCCAGTCTAGAAGATAGCAGTCTTCCGTTGTTATGATCACTAGCCCATGTATATGTATATGCTTATATATGTATAAATGTTTGCACATATATACATGTATATCATGCCTCATAAATTAGCTGACTCATAGAAGCTAATTATTAATGGGAACTAAGTTGTAGATTAATGGTACATATTGTCTTAAATGGCTCTTGGAGTCCTCATTTAGTGCAACAAACTAATATCTCCATAGGGTCTTCGGTAAAGCAAATTATGAGATAATTCAATAAATAATCAGTTGTTCTAAACATGTCATGTTTAAGGCAATCCATGTCTCTTTCTGTTGCATATAAACATAGAATGTGAAGCAATGAGTTCCATATGGAGTAAAACTTTTCTAGGCAAATACTTTGTTATAATGTAAATGAAAATGTAGAAATGCTATTATGAGAGATAAGGCAAAGGTACATGGTCAAGCAACATATTTTCATGCTTCATTAATCAGCAGATTTCCCCTGCAGCTGGAGTGATAGAACATACTAGAAATTTTATACTAAATTTTAAATTTCAAAAACAAAACTTGATTGCAAAGTACACATTACTTTTTTACAAATACCTAGTTAAACTATGTGAAAGATTAGAATCATAAAGGGGAATAATTGTATATGTAAATAGTCCTAATAGAATTGAAATAACTTTCTAATAATTTAAGCAACATGACAATGTCATCAAGGTTTTATCCACATTCTGGATATTTTGTCTTTTACGTTGAATATATAGTTTCTAAGTAAATAACTGTTAAAAGTCTTTTGATTGTTTACATTGTAAAATAGATTGGAGATAGACTTTCTATTGAATTTATATTTTATAACGAAAAATAGTAGTATCATGGTCTTGTATAAGCTAAATAAATTACCTTGTTGTAATAATCATCATAGGCAGAAACAATTCAAGTTCATTTGTACTTACTATTCACATTTGATCTTATCATATCAGTTCCTCACTTGCATGTCATATTGAGAGTGTATTTAAACTTTTACATGCTTGTGTTTTTTTTGTTACTAAAGAGAGTACTATTTCCTACAATGTGAGATTTTTACTTTGATTTAATGTGATTTTCCATTGGCTATAATTTATACACTTGTTTATTCCTCTCACTAAACAAAACTTTACAAGGAGTATTTTCTTCTCCAATACCTATATCACCCTTTCCTAATCTTAATGCATATACCACATTGTAACTGTGCATATTTATCCAAGATAGAGATGACATTTCCAAATTCTTCTGCAACGATTATTGTGTGGCTGGTTTCTGCATAATAAAAATAAAGTAAGGCATTATTCAAGAAACCTCTCCTAAAATGTAATTGGTGTATACAAAATACAATTGATACATAAACATTGCATACTTACTATTCTCCTCAATTTTCTGGACTATGAATGAAGCAATGTATATTCTAATGTTTTTCAAAAACAGCAATTAAGACTATTCTCCATGATGAGAGGGATTATTTAGGAAGTATGTGGTTCCTTCAGATTTTATGTGAGAATGATATAAAATTACATAATACATAATTTCCTGTTTCTGATTTTTTAAATGTGAGGAATAGCAAAATTTTCCACAGTTGCATTGTAACAGTTACATTGACTCTGTAGCATTTACTGATAGGCACAGTAACATACCAGTGATTAACTCATGAATATCTCATGTTGAAGAATTAATGAAGGTAAGATGGTCTTCTTTTATACTGAGTTGTCTTCCTTCTACACAATGCAGAGATGAAAGGTGAGATGAGTAGATTAAAAAAATATTTAATAAGGTTTTGATACAATTAATCCAAATCATATGTATAACCCATTACTTTGTGTCACTGACTATATTGTTTAATTCTAACCATTACTGCCATATTTGAAGGTTGAAAAATGGACATTTAAGCCAGAAGGTGGTGGCTCACGCTCGTAATCTTAACTGTTCAGGAGGCTGAGATCTGAAAATCATAGTCCAAAGCCAGCCCAGACAATAAAGTCTGTGACACTCTTATCTGTAATTAACCACCCCAAAACTAGAAATGGTGCTGTGGTTCAAGTGGTAAGAGTGTTGGCTTTGAGCTGAAGTCTTCAGGGACAGTGTCAAGGCCCAGAGTTCAAGCCCCATGACAGACCAAAAC
Source organism: Dipodomys spectabilis (assembly GCF_019054845.1). Lineage (NCBI taxonomy): Eukaryota > Metazoa > Chordata > Mammalia > Rodentia > Heteromyidae > Dipodomys > Dipodomys spectabilis. Next base: position 4,614,038 of record NW_024870752.1, read on the forward strand.
AAAAAAAAAAAAAAAAGACATTCCTGATTGTCTAGACTGGGTACAAATCTTACCAGATATAACGCTCCTCAAGTGGCTAAGTTGTGAGGACCCCAGGTTGAAGCTAGCACAGGGAGAGAAGTCTGTGAGACTTTCATTGACTAGCGAAAAAGCTAGAAGTGGAGTTGTAAATCACATTGAAACCAAAAGCTAAGCAAGAGTGTGAAGGCTTGAGTTCAAACCCCACTACAATGCCGAAACAACAACAAAAAGAGAATGACTTGATTAGAAGTTATTGAACATACCAGATCAGGAGGCCAAGATGGACTTTGCATTAAGGAACACTGTTGAATGGAGCCAGCTTATTCATAGCCAACTATAATTAAATCAATGTGGATGTCTTGTAAAACAATACAGAGTTTTTCATAAACACTTGGTAAATAAAGAGGAAGTAAGATGAGGAAAATTTGAACTTTTTCATTTCTTTAAAATTTCCCAATCATTTAAAAGTCAACATCTCCAAATATGTAGCTTTCTGCCTATGTAATCATGTAGCATTAGTTGAGAAATTATATCTACATTGCTATACATTGAAGACAGAAAGGACAGTCTAGAGTGAATCATTTCATAATGACTATTTTGGCAAGTGATCCAGGACAGTGTATTACATATTTTTTATCAATCTAAGAAGTATCCTTATAGTTATATATTGGGAGTAAACAACATTAATTCATTATCTTACAACTTTGAGTAAAAAAGGCACATATATCACTCTAGTCTAAAATTGGGGTGCCAAGATACTAAAAGCCACATTTTTTGTTTGTTTGATTTTCTACTTTAAGTTTCTATTTGAGATTCATGCCTTTCCTTTTTCATACTTCTACAGGTTATCAACATTGCCTGGCTCATGGGCCTCTTTGTCCATCTTCACAGCCAACATTGTTTTTTGTTGTTGTTGTTCTGTGACATGGTATCACACCGATTTGCTCTTCTGACTGGATTTTCTCTATACAGGACTCTTGTTAATTAGTTTAGCCTATGACTCAACCTTGAAGGTTATTTCCCAAGCTTAATTCAAGGTGCTCTCTTGTGGACTTCGGGAAAATCTTATTGCAATATAATGTAACAAACACTCAGATTACTAATGTTAACAGTGTAGACAGCTTTGAGCAGGTTAATTCTCTATACTAGCAATTGATACTAAAGAGACTTAAGTAACATCGCTTTACCACCTCTAAGTTGCTTATATGTTTGAATATTCTCTGATTTGACACATAAAGTGCTGACTCAGGGATCATTAAGTTACAATAATTGGGAATTCGCACTGCTCACTTTGAGAGCTGTGTTTTGCTATCAGGGGAATATAGCTATTTTTGTATATGTAGCTAAAAGTTGACTTTAGAGAGCTCTTAAACATCAAATGACAATTTTTATCTCTAAAAGAATTTGCAAGAATAGATTAGCCCTTGTAGGATCATTGGCAAATTCTGGAGAACTAAATACTAAATCCCCCATCTGTGACATTGAATTCAGCATCACATTAACTTTTTAGCACTAAATTTGCATACATGATGGTATGCATATAGTTACACGCAAGCAACTATACATATGAGTATATTGATGTATACTCGCATAGTTTACACAGTTTACTTTCTCATTGACCAAATTTGTTATAAGATAGTTTAAGTTTTCTAAAGGAATGGTGTGGAATATTAGCATTTTAACTTTATATCTTATATAAACTAAGCATTTAGGGGATTGTTATTGGTCAAAGTATTTAATTATGTTTTTTATTTTATTTTATTTTTTTATTTTATTTTATTGTATTGTATTGGGGTCCGGTCGTGGGGCCTGAACTCTGGGACTAGGCGCTGTCCCTCAGCTCTTCAGCTCAAGGCTAGCGCTCTACCACTTCAGCCACAGAGCCACTTCCGGCTTTTTTCTTTTTGCTTATGTGGTGCTGAGGAATTGAACCCAGGGCCTCATGCGTGCAAGGCAAGCACTCTACCACTGAGCCACCTTCCCAGCCCTTCATTATGTTTTATAACACATGACTACTCTGTGAACAGTTTACAAGATAATTAAAATCCTGTTATAGGATTACAGGAAATACCATATTTTGCCATTCATAACCTAGTCAGGAAGTATAATTTGAGACTTTTTTTCATAAGCTGCCCATCCTACTTATCAATCATCTGGTTGCTACTATATTATTTCCAAAGGTTGTGTTGCTTACAAAGAAGAAAAGTCACATCTTTTAAGTGTAGGCTTGGATTCAAATATTTGATTTTATACACATTTACCACATATCATCTATTATTATCCTTTGGTTCATTTCTAACACTCATCTCTCTATCAAGTATTACAAATACTTCCAAGTTATTTTGTTATAACCTTTACCTTTGATTGTGTTGGTGATTTATTTTGATGGAAAAACTCAAAAGGACTAGATAATTCTTAAAACACTTATGTGTTTAAGTATATTTGAACGATTTTGCCAAGTACTGAACATTCTGTCTGGAGCTGTTATTGACTTTTTGAACTTTCTCTCATGATCACTCATGCTTATACAAACCTCTCTAGTCAGGAAACCTTAGCAGTCTCAACATTGAAACAAGCATTATTTTTTTTCTATTTTATAATCCACAGTTATTCTCCTAAACAATTCATGAGCAGTCTTCATTAAAGTGATATGTCTAAATATGTCAAAGTTTGTAGTTTTCATATTCCCTTAGTAAAGAAAATATCCTAGAGCCTTTTTGATTATTAAAATAATTTTTCAAATTTTTCAATTTCTGAAATTGTCTTTTATAAGATGTGGCAAAGTCAAGATTCAGATTTTAATAGCTAGCATCATTAAATTAGTTTCTTCCTTCAAAGGATCTAATTTTGTTAATATAACATAACTGATTAGGGAAGAAGATAGAGAATATAAAAATGATAAACTTGATATTTCAGTGATCAGTGACTGAATAAATATGATTATTTAAAGTAATGCAGCATGTTGAGACATTTTAAATGTATTTTCTCTAATTGTTATCACTCTACAGTGTATATTTAGTTGTTTGAACTAGGTAAGAGTTAATAAGTCCAAGCATCTGCTGAAATGCATTACCAAGTGATCTGAAACCCCACTATGGTATTCTGTTAAAATTATATTAGGCCAGGCGCTGGTGTCTCAAGCCTGTAATCCTAGTTACTCAGGAGGCTGAGATATGAGGATCAGGATTCAAAGCCAGCCTGGGCAAGAAAATTTGGAGGTGTCACTGTGGCTCAAGTGGTAGATGGCTCGCCTTGAGCTCAGGAATATCACCCATATCTATTGTTCAAGCCCCATGACCACCAAAAGAAAAAAAAAGTAATCTGAGTACCAGCTGAGTTTCTATTGTTAAAATATTTCTAAGAGATAGCATTATACATGTGAAATCTGCTAATACAGAGATGCTGAAAATCCACCACCCCCTTTCTAGTTCAGAATGCTTTCTTCTGTATTGGAAAAATTGTTTCTGGTTCTGAACCCTTGTTGTTTTCTGTTACATGTATTACAATGCATTTTATGCAACTTTTGAGAGACATATATTTATTACAACTACCTAAGAGAATGCCACTAATTTTCATTTCTTTAATTGTAGTAAGTAGAAACCTCATTTCAGGTAGTGTCATCTTATTGTCATGTGCATATATATATGCATATATATATATATGGACATCCTTGCCCCTTCTACCTTTTGTAAGGAGAAGCTATTCTAGTCATGAAGAATGCTTCATAATTGTGTGGCTAAGAGCTGTCATAAGCACAAGGCATTCCCCAAGCATAAAACTTCAGGAGCTTCACTCAGGATTTATCTAAGAAGAACATACAGAAGTATTCAATTCTAGAGTACAGTGTGTCCCTGAGCATCTAATCACAGACACTGAGGCCATTGGTTTTTTCTAAAAACAAATACAAATATATGATCAGTTCTAATTACAAACTAAACTGAGATATGAGAAGAAAAGAGTTAATATTTTCTAAGAGATGATAAGGTAATTTCTGTGAAATATAAATGAACACTTAGCTACAATTTGGATATTTCATAATAGAACCCCCAACTACATTTACTTAACCATTAAACTCCAGTTATATTTAGACAGCTGCTAAAAGTTCCAAATTCTTGTCATGCTGTATGACAATACCCAACTACCTAAATTTCTCATTCCTTTCTTTTTTTTTTCCTAATTGGAGATCATGATCTTGGTGTATGTCCCTGAAAAGGAAGCTTGACTCTCTCCCCCTCTCTTGTCCTGTCCTAGGTAAATTTCATGCCTGTTATAAGTAACTCCATCGTAGAGTTGACTCCTCAAATCTCCACACAGCTCATAACTCAAAGATCTAGCCCACTGAGTTATACTTCACAAGAGAATTATTGTTCTTTTCCCTATATCATAAATGACTATATGTGATGAAAACTTTATCACTCTGGAAATGTTCAAATTTGAACTTTATATTTAGATTATTTTTGGTCAGTCTCGGGGCTTGATCTCAGGGTCTGGGTGCTGTCCTAGAGCTCCTTTTGCTCAAAGCTCGCATTCTACCATTTTGAGGTTCAGAACCCCATCCAGGTATGAGTAGTTAATTGAGATAAGAGCTTGCAGAAGAATTTCCTGCAGTGGCTGGCTTTGAATCACTGTCCTCAGATTGCAGGTTTCTGAGTAGTTAGGATTATAGGCATAAGATACCCATTATCAACTTTAAACATATTACTAAGATTTGTTTACTTCATAGAGCTCAGGATCCTGTGCACAGTAGCTACTTTGGGTTACTATGTTTAACAGGGATCTAATGCCTTTCATCAAGGTCATTTCTCATCTTTTGTGTCTTTAAATGAGTTAATGTGAATCTATTTTTCTCCTTCATGTTTGCTTGCAGATCTTGAGATACAGTTAACAGAATTTAGAATCTTTGTTTTTGTTTCTTGCCCAAAAAGGAGGGCTAAAGAGTTTTAGGAATGCACGTCAAATTACAAGCTATAATATTTATAAATTCTTACCACTAAAGAGACTTCACTATCTTTATTAATTTAACTCAGACAACTCCATAATTTTTAGTATAGCAATTCAAAAAAATCTCAATAGTAAGACATATATCAGTGAAGAATTTTGGAATTCAGAGGATGGCAACTGTTGATTTTATTAATTTGGAAATTTTTATTAACATTGACTTTGACAAAAATAGACATAGATATTTTCATTCAAAAAATTGTAGTCTTCTCCAAATATTATCAAGGTGTTTTTTTCTACACTTTGTATTTTTCTCCTCGAAATGTCTTTGTAGCTCTCTAGTTTTCAGTTTGATTGCATTCTAATATAGAGCCTCTCCATTTTCCAACAATGGCTTCATATTTACATACCTTCAGTCTTAAAGTAAAACAAAATTGCATTTGTACCCTCAGTAATTAAAATACCAGAAAAGTGCCTTGTTAGTCAATTGAATCATTTTCCCAATGAATTGGGTTATATGCCATAATTTAGCTCAATTACTACATTAAAATCATTAGTACAGTACTACAATTGCTGCACTCAAGACCCATGAAATTTTGATTAGCTGTCCCATGGAGGAATTGCACAAAAGTTAAATTTTCTTAATGTCTACTAAAATAATAATGGGAACACAGAAAACATACCAAGAAAATATTGGCATTGGTGTATACATAAAGATATTTATACACACAGAGATCATGAGCTATGCTTCAATAAACAACACATTTTTATATCTATCTTTTATATTTTTCCCTCATGCTGCGGCTAAAATCAGTGCCTTAATCTTTCATTAAACTTGGTAACTAAAGACTGGTTCTCTATCACTTGAATCACACCTACATTTCTCTCTTTTTGCTGGTTAATTGGAGATAAGAGTCTCATGAAATTTTCTGCACAGTGTGGCTTTGGTCCTTGATACTCATCCTTAGTAGCTAAGATTAAAGATGAGAGGCTGGCTTGTATCTATATATCTGTATGTATGCATGTATGTATGTATATATGTATGTATGTATGTGCTTTTGATAAGAGTGCCATTCTTGATATTTAATGATTTATTTACATTCCAAGTTCCGTGTTTTGACTATGTCCTGCCACCACGACCCCTCATTTTTTTATATTGGAAACATAATTCTAAATTTTTAGGTTGGTATTTATGAGGTAGCACATTTGAGAAGTAAGTAGGATTAGAAGAGATTAGGAAAGAGAATGATTAATTTAGCAGCTTTCTTAGGAAAACAAAACAAATTTGAGTTTAGAGGAGTTTACCTATGCTCTCTCTTTCTGTCTCCAAGAATTTTTATTTCTGACATAACACATTACAGCAGAAATTTTTTTGCTGGACTTCATCACCAGGCTCTTCTCAGTTTCTCTTATTTCCATGAATCAAATAAATATCTGTTGTCTAACGTTTATCTACATGTTAGCATTTATTTTTGCAAGAGAATATACACTAATGCACAATCCACAGTCCATAGCTTAAATAGTGCATTGCTAACATTACAAATCCTAAGTCACTCACCTTAAACATCTGCATTGGTGTATGAATAATGAAACCATTTTAAAGTTAATTTTGAATTCACTTGCATCAATTTATTGTATAATACCCTAGTATTTTTGAAGCAATCGTCTTAATTTTAATGCCTCATTAATTTGAGTCTTTCCCAATATGATGTAGCTAGTTACTTATGGATTATATAAGGACAGTGTGGTGAAGATTAGTTGCATAAATTTCACTTTCATGCTTTACAAATATGTCGTAAATGTAAGTCACTTGTCACTGACTACAATGATCTTTTTTTAAAAAAAAATTGTTATGGGATAAGTGAGACATAGAGTGGTTACATAAGTCAGGTAATGAGTACACTTCTTTTTTAACAGTGTCACACCTTCTTGCCTTTTTTCCCTCTGTTTCCCCACACAAGTTGTGTAATCCCTTTTCAACAAAGTGTCCAGTGACTATCACTGCTGCATTTGTTCACACTTCATGCAGACATTTCTCTGTTCCCACCCCTCACCTTTCTCAAGCAGATAAACTTACATACACAATAAAATGTACCAAAAATGAAAATAGTGACAAAGGAGAAAACAAAAACTGAAAACAAATCAAAACAAAACAAAAAAATCACTCTCATTTCCATTTCTTGAATTTATTTCAATAAGCACATTTTTTTTATTAATAAGTTTTTTTATTGTGAAAATACCATACAGAAGGGTTACAATTACAGGAGCAAGGTAATGAATACATTTCTTATGAAGCATTGTTGCTTCCTCCTTTGTTTCCCCTTATCATCCTTGCCCTCCCATCTCTCCCCCATCACCCCCTTCCCGCGCCAAAGTTGTAAAGTTCATTTTTCAACATAGCACCTTGTACATTTCATTGTTGCAATGGGTCCATCTGTATCCCTATTTAAACATTTTGTTTTTCCCCTTCCCCTCCCCAAATTATACCACCATCAAATACCGTGAAAACAGGGGTTATACCATGGGGGAGGGACATACAAAGCAACAAGAAAATCACCTTATAAATGTGTTAGAAACAATAGCAAGAAAGAAAAACCATTTGAGTCCTTACCTTGGGGTTCATTTCACCTAACAGCAACTTATCTGATCTTTTCTGGTTGTCTCAGACATATACTCATTATTGCAAATAAGGGAAACCACGGTGTTAGGTTTTTAAAAAGAGGTAGCCGAATAAGAACTGCACCATGCATGTGGTATTCAGATAAGGGGTAGGTTTATTCAGTAGGCTGAGAAAGAGAGAAAAGAGCTAGAAAAGAGCAGAGAGAGAGCTAGAAAAGAGAGAAAATGTTAGAAAAGAGAAGAGCTAGAGAAGAGCAGAGAGAGAGAGGAGAGAGAAGGGAGCTGAGAAAGAGCTGGAAAGAGAGCAGAGAGAAGAGCTTCTGGGCCTTGGCTAGGCCTTATCTAGGGTATGGGTGGAGAAAGGTGTGGCCACATCAAATTCAGATGTGACCTCAGCAGATGCAGATGTGACCTCTTCCAGGTGTCCCAATTGCCTAGGTAACGCAGGTACTGGGTGGAGACTTTGCTGCGAGGAGAGTGGAGTCTGCTAGCCATCCAGGAGCTAATCTTACACATGGTACCTATGTTTCTTTGGGCATGGTTTACTACACTTAATATAATTTTTCCAAGCCTTTCCATTTCCTAACAAATAGGGCAATATCATTCTTTCTGATGGAGGCATAGAATTTCACTGTGTATATATACCACATTTTCTTGATTCATTCATCTCCTGAGGGGCATCTGGGCTGGCTCCATATCTTAGCTATAGTAAATAATTCTGCAATAAGGTCTTGTTTGTGTTCATTATGGTAAATGCCCAAAAGTGGGATTGCTAGGTCATAGGGGAGCTCTATGTGGAGTCTTTTGAGGAATCTCCATACTGCTTTCCAAAGTGGTTGAACGAGTTTAAAATATCAATTTTCTACATAATCTTAGAGATTACATAGATACATAGATTGAACTGTCCTCAGTGTTTGAGTTTGAATTTATTAATGATGCCTCTTGTAGATGGGAGGTAGTGAAAAAGGTGTCTTTTAACGAAGAGGAAGAGAGTTGGGTGCTGGTTGCTCATGCTTGTAAAATTAACTACTCAGGAGCCTAAAATCTGAGAATCATGGTTCAGAGACAGTCCAAGCAAGAACATCTGTAAAACTTTTATCTCCAATTAATCACCAAAAAGTCAGGAGTGGAGTTATAGTTCAAAGTGGTAGAGCACTAGCCTTGAGTACAAAAGCTCAGGAATAGAGCCCAGGCCTGATAATGGCATAAAGAATAAAAAAAAGGGAAGGAAGGAAGGAAGGAAGGAAGGAAGGAAGGAAGGAAGGAAGGAAGGAAGGAAGGGAGGGAGGGAGGGAGGGAGGGAGGGAGGGAGGGAGGGAGGGAGAGAGGGAGGGAGGGAGGGAGGGAGAAGAAAGGAAGGAAAGAAAGAGAGAGAGGAGAAAAACAAGGGAGAAAGGAAAAGTCTTTCTAAATAGAGAGCCTGACTAGACAGAGAGAGACTCAATTTTTTGTTAAGGCAAATATTGGAACTACACATTTAAAAAATCTGCCTAGTTCTGCAGAACAGAATTATCTTGTTATTTTTGCACTACTTCCCTCTTTTCCTTGTTGCCGACTTTCCATGCCTAATGTATTTGAGGAGTTGTCTGTAAACTTTTTCTGATGTGGTTTTTATGGGACACATTATTTCAAAAGGAAGAGTCTGTGTATGTTTGAACACACAATAAGCAGATGCTATAAATTAGGTGATTTATGAGAGGAGATATGATGTTAACACATGTAACCTTTCAGGTGTAGATTGTGGACTGTGTGTTTGTCTATATTATTTTGCAAAATCAGATGTGACAGCCTGCATAAACACTAGACAACACATATTTATTTGGTCATGGAAATGAAAGAAGCTGAGAATTCCATGAGCCGGGTGCTGAAGTTTGTAGAGAGACTTCTTGCTGTGATATTTCATGACAGAGGGCAAATTACTGTAGGCAGAGAAATTTGTATTGCATATGATTTTTCGGTTCACACAATAAAAAGTTAATTAAAAATCTTCAAAGTTTTTAAGCATTGTTTACATTAAATCATTTGAAAAGGCAAACAATGATCAAAACATTTGAATCTTGACTAGCATTTAAGTACATTTTTTTAGAGATTTGTTCACAGTTCAGCACATTTGCATATAGAAGTGTACATCCATGAGGCAAATAGCAGATCAGAAAATATGTTAAATTTTATAGGTCTAAAATTAATTGAAATATAGTTTTGATATTGTGGTCATCTGTAAGTTGACAACCAAGAGCTTTCTGTGCAATTTTTTCTAGACAATTTCTCTTGTTTTATTGCAATATAATAAATGTAAATGTTATGCCTCACTGCATAATACTTTAAATGTTTTATTATCTTAGATAAATGTCCTTAGGCATTGAAGATATTATAAAAATGTCAATTTCTACTCATATATTCATTTTTTCAATATCTAGTGGCACAAGTAGTCATGAACAGAGCCAAAATTAATTACTTGTGAATCTGATAGACATAATAATGTACCCTTTCCACATTCCTGGAAATGCTTATAATAATTATTGCTGCTGATGAATCTGTTTTAAAGACTTTAATGCAGTTTCTCATATGGAGTAAAAATGTAGTGATAAATGTTATTTCTTTATCCTACATATAATTATATGATGTAAATAAGTATGTATAATTATAATTTTGTTTACATTTATGGTAACTAAATATTATTTTGTTGTCAAAACTTTTAAAGGATAATTTTAGTAACTAAACTGTACAACTATACAGACCACTTGTGTATACATACACAGTTAATTGTTCTGGAAGTTTCTTTACTGTAGACTGAAGCAGGGATTGAAACAATGACTCTTTTGGCTTCAAATTTGAAGCCAAAATAAAGAGAGATTATAAATACAAAGACAGGAGAGAACTATTTGAATTCTAGGTGTTTCTCAGCTCTTGTAAGAAAAGTACAAGGGGTTGATTGACACTGACATATTCCTCCAATACATTATTAATTATCTTAAACTGTCACCTTGGTGACAAAGAATGAAGAGAAATCATGAATAAAATTATTTTTTATGTGAAATTATTATCTCTCTGGGATATCAGTAGTTTTAATATTAACTCAACTGGTAGTTACTACAGCTGAAATTGGGCTCATAAAATATCCTGGCCAAATAATCTCACCCTTCACATATTGCTAGACTGAAAATAAAGGAGCATCTTGAAGGACGTTATGCTTCAAATCTGGATAGGGAACTTTGATAACATATGGAAGGCTGATGTTCAAGTCCATAGCAATAGAGATTAAAATGACTTCAATTGACAACTCTGAACTCAAGTTCTGTGATTTTCAGATGGTATGTTCTGACTTTTTGAATTATTTATTTCCTTTCTTGAAATTCCCATCTAACTGAATGTATACATAAATACACATTTCCTCAAAGTGTAGAAAAAAACATGTTCTTCAGAACAGGAATTGGAAATATTATTAAGAATAAGAGTTACATTTATACCTTGACATTTTCACTTCTGAATCATTTAAATGTTCAATGCAAACTGGTCCAATGGATGAATTTATGAAATAATAAATACCTGAGATAAAAAGAAATTAAATTAATAAAATCATATTATTATTAGTTTGTCTAAACTACACATTCTGATATTTGTGTCCTAAAATATTTTTGAGTCTTGTTTCACATTTTCATTTATCTGAGAAATGATAAATTTAAACTTTTTAAAATTGTGAACTGTATTTTGTACATTATTATACTTGACTGCTGATTTACTATACTATACACAACATACATATATATATATGTTTGTGTGTGTGTGTGTGTACATACGAACATTTGTATATTACAGACGTTTATAAATTCATAAGGAGCCATTATAGCGTTTGCTCTAAGTAGAACAAAAACCACTCTGCCATTGTACAAGTGTAGAGAGATTAGGCAGTGCTCCTGCTTTTATTCTGACAATAGGAATCTGTAGTTTTTAATGCTCTAGTTTAAAAATTATAAAGAAATTGTGGATGAAAGTTTCTTAACATACATTGATAAAAGGAACTGTGAAGTATTCTAAAATAAAATGCCTGCAGAATCACTCATCCTAATTGTACTTGAAACAAATAAAGTACATCTACAGATTATATATATATATATATATATATATATATACACACACACACATATATACGTATATATATGTATATATACATATATATATATAGCGAGAGAGAGAGAGACAGCGAGAGAGAGAGCGAAATGGGAAATAGTGGGTCATAAAAAGCACAAAAATTAGAGGGAGGGATAATAATTTTCAAACGGTCTGACAGTTCAACCTTGCATTTACACACAAGATTATCATGATACAGAAATTCTTCTTGTACTTCATTTATTTAGTGGCTGTAAAATAAAAATAAAAAGTCCAGAAAAGGCTATCTTTATCAAAATAAGTAGATGCAACCCAGAATTAAACCTAAATAGAGAGAAAGATGTAAATTATTAAAAGTGTTTAATGTTAAATTAACTTCATTTCTCCTTCAAAAGAACCCTATTTAAAAATGTATTTGAATTTTAGTCAATAAAAAATATTTTCACTTAATTAAAAAATTCCTATGCGTAAGCCAAACAAATTTTGGGTCAAGATAGACATGTTGGACATAAAGAGATTGAAATAATATAATTATTTCCACAATGCAGCATAATTTTGCTGTGACTCAATAACTATCTTTAAAATACAAGAAAAATTACATATGATGTAATATATTATATCAAATAAATCATTTAAATAAAATTAAACTTATACTTTTCTCAGTAATATATAAACATTAAGAATAATTCACCTGTAATTAGCTCATTGTATGAAAGGAAAACATGTCCAAAGTATCTTGCAATGTAAAAAGTAGATAGTTGTGTTTTAATGAGGAACTTCATAAAGAGCACAGTATAGAAATCTGATCTTATATGACTATAAATGCACGGTAAAGTATAAAGCAAATTTTCTTGGGAAGACTTCAAGAACAGCAACTACTTTTATTTATTACGAGACAATAATATAAAGTTTTCTACTTCAAAATATGAAAAAATTTAAGTCTTAACTTATTGTAAATATAGTTTGTCATAACAGGATTAAAGAATGACAAACAATTGTGGATTTCTCACGAGAGTCTTAAGATGTTGCAAAGATTAAAAGAACAGAATGTCCACTTATCATTTTGGAAAGCAGAATGGAGGTTCCTCAAAAGACTCCACATAGAGCTCCCCTATGACCCAGCAATCCCACTTTTGGGCATTTACCCAAATGATCACAAACAAGACCATACTAAAGCTTCCAGCACAACTATGTTTATTGCAGCAATATTTACCATAGCTAAGATATGGAACCAAACTAGATTCCCTTCATAAGATGAATGGATCAAGAAAATGCTGTACATATATACAATGGAATTATATGCTTCCATCAGAAAGAATGACATCGACCCATTTATTAAGAAATGGGAAGACCTGGAAAAAATTATATTAAGTGAAGTAAGCCAGGCCCAAAGAAACATAGGTCCCATGGTTTCTTTTATTTGCAATAAACCTAGTATATGTCTGGAACAAGCAGAAAAGGTCAAAAGCTATGTATATATAACTAGATAAGATGATATTAAGTGAAATGAACCCCAAGATAGGGGCACAAGTTTTTTACTTTCTTGCTATTGTTTCTAACATATTTATAATGTACCATGTGATTTTTTGATGCTTTGTATGTTCCTCTCCCAAGGTATAACCCCTGTTTTCACTGTATTTGATGTTGGTCTAATTTGGGGAGGGGAGGGGAAAAATGTTTAAATAGGGATACAGGTTGACCCATTATAACAATGAGATGTAAAAGGCACTATGTTGAAAAACGATCTTTACAATTTAGGCAGAGGGGGAGAGAGGGAAGTGGAGTTATGGAGGTGGGGTGGAAGGGAGGAGACAACAATGCTTGATTGGAAATGTACTCATTACCTTGTTCATATAACTGTAGCCCTGCTGTATAGTATGTTTACAATAAAAATCTTATCAAAAAATAAAGAAGAAACTGAGATGTGTCTCAAATATTTCCTAAGGTCATAAATTTTGCTAAATGTAGAAAATGATCTAAAATAATCCAAAATTAAGCTATTTTGATATTTGTTATTTATAGCTATAATAATATTTACTATCCTGTAATGTTGTTTCAAACATTTATTAGTTGTTCATAATTATCATTTTTTTAATTGACTGAAGCAAAATCACATTATTTTAAATAAACCCCCAGAAAACATATATAAACTACTAATAATTCTGTGTTAATATTTTTACCTCAAAGTATATTTAACTATCAAACATTTAACTTAGAGTATATCAGGAAATATTCAAATTTAAAGGAGAGAAAATCTATTTCTTACTAATTGACAAGAATTCACAATTTGTCAAAATATACATAAGCTGAGAAATTCAATTTGAAAATAAAATTATGAATAACTCATCATGTGAAAAATACAAGTATTTTAATAAATAATAAGTAAATAACAAACTGGTCACCAAAGAATTTATAGTCTAGCAGTACCCGTTATTTCTTGGTATATAACATCAATGATTTTACTATTGAAATACCAGATTCACAAATTGAAATTTAACATTTTTCAAATTTTCTCAGGCTGATTTTCACTATATATTCTATAGTCCATTAATTTTGTTTCAATAATCAGGTTCTTCCTTATACTCCAATATGATATATTACTACAGTAATTATTTGTAGTACTTACAAACACCTAAGTATGTAAGTACAACCCTATTAATATTACTAAAGGTTACTCGTCATTGTATCCCTATATTTTAAGACTAATGAAAATAAAATATAAGTGGACATTTTCAAATTAAATATAAAATCCAAACAATTTTATTTAAGTTTTTTTTCAGGGACTCAAGCATGCTTAATTTGTTTACCCAACAAGCACTGTACCACTGGAACCATGCCTTCAGCCTTGATTTTTACTGGTTATTTGGGATGAAATCTTCTAGATTTTCAAGCATGGAATGGCTTGAAACTAAGATCTAACATACCTTAAGCAACCTGAGTAGCCAAATTATAAGCATAACCCAATAACAGCCAGATAAAAACAGCTGTTTTTAACATCAGAAAAGCACAAAAGTACTGTGCAATTAGTTAAAAAATTTGTAAACTGTTAATCATAAGATATTATCTTTACTGTATGTCTATATACACATTAATATGAACACTTTTGTTTTTTTCCAAAAGAAATTACATTCATATTAATCATCACATGCTACAAATGTTAGCATAAAAATATTAGATTTCCTGTAAAGGCTAGCAACTAAAAGACACTAGCTTTTTTTCTTCATCCATATGATAGTTATATCTTAGATGATAATTTTGCCCTACCAATGGTATGATCTCATAATGATGGGAAAACTGATATAAGTGAAGCACTAGTCTAAGAAAAGACTCATTAACATAGATAAAGAAGAGAAAGAAAAGAAAGAGAAAAAGTAACAGGCTTGTATATTGTTGGTATAAGCCCAAGAGCATAGAATATATGAACATTGTATTCTAAAACAATTTCCTGTAACATAGAATCTGATTTTTTAATTTTGTTGTAAGACTTCAAGATATCATTTGCTTTAAATCTATAGACAGAACATTTTACTATGCATGTTTTATTAGCCCCTTTGTTGAAATAAGAAAAAAATGTTGCTAGAAGATCATTTATCTCTATAAAGTTGTAGTAGGGTGACATCAGCGAATTGCTGTACATGGTTTGGAATTTAATAATTTCTGGAGTAATGAAGCACAACAAAACATAAAAAGATAGAAAAAAACAGATAGAAAGAATAACCAAAATCTTTTATGAGGTTTCTAAATTCTCTGTAAATTGCTGTCAAATTGTAAATAAAAAAAACCAACCGGTAATTAGAAACATTTCTTTTAATTTGACACTACAAAATACACATGTCAAGACTAATTATTATTGTTATATTGTTTTGATTTTATATATGCTGCACTTTGTTACAAAGAATTTTCCTGCAAAATTTTGTTTATTTTTAGAATTTCAAACTTTTGAGGTTACTTTGTATATTTACAAGTGTTTAAATGCAGTGAATTATTAGTGAATTCATAATCAGTGCTGTTATTGTCAGGATCTTTAGAAAAAAATTTTTTTAAACTTTATTTATGGTTGATCATAAATATTAAGTATTCCAATTACTGGAAAACATTCCTTAGTCTTTTCATTATTCTAATCAAGTGCTATTTCTTATATCAAATCATTGAGTCATATTAGTTATGTATATTCTTCAATTCTAAAGTAAGCATGCTGTAATTTTGTTATATCTATTATTCTAAAAAATACAACAGTGCCTACCCATGCAAGAATCACATTTTATAAATTCTGAAATTTCAGATCTAAATATAAGCCTCAGATCTTACAATGGTATATTTATTAATTAATTTATTTGTTTGTTGGTTGGTTGGTCGTGGAACTTAAACGCTGGGCCTGGGCACTCTCCCTCACAGCTTCAGCTCAAGCCTGAGCTCTCTACCAATTGAACCACAGCACCACTTCCAGTTTTCTGGTGGTTAATTGGCAATAAGAGTCTCCTGGTGAAGTAAGCCAGGCCCAAAGAAACATAGGACCCATGGTTTCCTTATTTGCAGTAACTAGTATATGTCTGAGTCAAGCAGAAAAGGTCAGATAAGTTGATGCTAGGGGAATGAACCCCAAGATAAGTATTCAAATGTTTTATTGTTTTTTTTCCTTTCATGCAATTGTTTCTAACATATTTATAAGATGATTTCTTTGTTGCTTTGTATGTCCCTCCCTCGTGGTATAATCCCTGCTTTCACTGTATTTGATATTGGTAAATTTGTGGAGTGGAAGGGCAAAAACAAATCGTTTCAACTAGGGATACAGGTGGACGCATTGCAACAATGAGATGTACAAGTCGTTCTGTCGAAAAACGAACTTTACAACTTTGGTGGGGGGTGGGGAGGAAGATTGCGAGGTGGGGGGGGGGGCTATGGGAAGGGATGGGTAGGGATGGGAAGGGGAAACAAAGAGGAGGCAACAATGCTTGTTAAGAAATGTACTTGTTATCTTGCCCATGTAATTGTAACTCCTCTGTAACTCCTCCTCCTTTCACGATAATAAATAAAATAAAAAATAAAAAAAAAACAATAAATAAATATATATATATATATATATATATATATTTTAAGAAACTTTCCTGCCCGGGCTGGCTTTGAACCACGATCCTCAGTTCTCGGCCTCCTGAGTAGCTAGTATTACAGGCATGAGCCACTGGTGCCCGGCCAAGTTTATACTTTAAGTAGAAGAAAATAAGCAATTGAATGTATCAATAAACTGAATAGTTTTTGCAAATCTAAGAAAGAGCTCTATGTGTAAATAATGTCAGTGGCAAGTTCCGAGATTAGCCATAGATGAAGAGTTCTTCCTAGCATCATCTTCCTCTTGTTCAGTACTGTATCTGTAGTTCTGTGGCCTGACATATTAACATTCAAGAATCAGCTATTAGTAAGCTGTTAGCTGAATTTGTGCAGAGTTGAGTCAGAATTGTAATAGCAGCTACAAGGTTAGGTTTATCAGATAATTGATCAACGACAAAAGTACTGTAAGCTGTACAGAGAGATTCTGAGAGTATTTCATTCCCAGAGTATTTCATTCCCATATTTTTGGCTTCATGACTTGTAATTCCTCTCATTTTGAAGCTCAAGTGTATTCCTTTCTATTTTACTTTCTTGTCTTTTCCTTCTCCCCACGTATTTTCTGAGGTCCTCAAAAGATCCAAGACAATTTATATTTACCACATGCCTCCAACAAGTACTCTATTCTCTATTCAGGAAATTAGGTGACAATGTATTTACTTGAGTCTAAACAGAGTTGTTACTCAGTTTTAACATATTGTTCTTTTATTTCTTCCCAAGAGTGTCTGAAAGTATATTTTAATTTTCATGTAGAGTCAGTAACAGTTATTCAGCAATCGTTTATTCTAATTCCCTTAATTGTATAAATCTTAACAACTGATTTATTCGATCTGTTTATAGAGAAAAATATTAAGCTCATAGAGACACAGTTTTTATGGTAGGCCATGTTTATGTGATCTCCAAAGAATTCCACTTCAAAGAGTGAAAGACTTCTTTGTATGTAGAGGCAGAAAAGTCAGTTCATTGTCCAGCTATTACATCAACACATCAGGACTCCTTCTCAATGCAGGCTCTTGATATCCTTCTGTCTTCATTCCAGAAGGCAGTTTTGGCCATGCTACTGTTTTCTGATTTTTTTTTTTTAGTTTTCCATCACTTCACCAGTACCGTCTATTGATCATTTCATATTGAATACATATTTAGTATAGTATAGAATCAAAATGCCAAATATATAGGTAGGTTCTCTCAAAATTCTGCTTTTAGATATCTTTGGCTCTTCATTAAATGTAATGAAAATTTCTTGCCATCATCTGAATAGTATTGCATTTTTGCAGTAAAATAGAGTTTCCTATCTCAGAAAAAGAATGTGAATGTTGTTTGTTGTATCTCATATTAAGAACAAACAGAAGGTATCTTCTATTTCTGCAATAAGTAAAAATTATCTAAAGTAGGAAAAAAATACTTCACCAGATACAGGTTTAGTGTTCCTTCTCTGAAATACTTTGTACAGGCAGTGTTTAAGGTTTGAAAGGTTTTTAATTTTGGAAATATTTTTTATTGATATCACCTAATTGAGCATCTTCAAACTGTAAATAAGTAACCTGGAATGCTCCAATTTTGAAAATTTATGAGTATTGTGCATATGATAAGAAAACAACTGTGAACTACACTTGATGTTTTATTAATAAATATTAGACACTAAAGGACAACTAAATTGCAAAATACCACTTACACTATTGATGTTGGTTTACTATATCGGACTCTATTTTTCCCTTGTTTTTCAGTAGGAATTGTGAGTTCTTTACAATATTATACATTATACTATATGATATCTCCATGAAACAAAGAGTTTATAAACAACTTAGAGTGATGATATTGCAGAAAAGCCAATATATAACCTGAATTTAATTTAGCATAGAATATAATATGGTATACATAGTATATAATCAATTGACTTTTAGAAATCCACTACTAAATGTTTTATATTTCATGTTACTAACTCTATCTGCAGCAACTCAGAGTAAATCCTTACTCCTGGAGAAAGTATCATGTTGGCATACTCTGAATATTTGTCTATGTGTTCTCACATTTGTTTCTTTTACTATTTCAATATTCTAAAAATAAGTAAGAAGTTAAAATTATTTATTGCACTACTGTGTTCTCACATATATAAAGTATTCTATACTCTGTGAAACTGAAAATGAACTCTCATGATATTTTTATTGCTGCTAAAATGTGGAGGGTGTAACAATTACCAACTTGTAGTGAAATACTTGCTATTAGCACATTTTATCATTTTTCCTTCAGGATGTCAAATACTAAGGCTTTTAATACCCATTAACAATCAGCAAGCTGAAGTTCTGCTCTGTACAGCCAGAAATGGTGATTAGACGAGGAAATGATTCTTCTAGTAATTCCCAAACTTGGTGGATTTCTATTAACCTCAGTGAGTAGTAGGGGTGTATGAGTAGCAGGTGGTACATGCTCTGAACAGGGTATTCATCCATAGTGGGGACTCCAACAGCCTGACAGCATTGAGCTCAAGACTGGGAGTTGGGGAGCTCCACCTTGCCACATCGTGAGCAATTGTGGATAGGAATAAAACCCGAAGAGTGATATTTCAGACAAAAAATACTTGACAGCACTGGAAGTGAATTAGGATCTTCTCATCAGTTGTTGTAGATATGGAAACTCAAATACTGTGATTTTTCTTCTACTGAGCTTGCATTTGTTTCTATTCATTTTTTTCCTTCAGATTTCCCTAGAAAATTCAGAAATAAAGTTTGAGCGCCTGAATTCTTTTTGTTGTAGACATTGTTCTAATTGGAAACTCACAAAGGAATTGTTGATGGATGTGTTTGGAAATTACAGAGTGCATGAAATACTGTTAAACAATCTTGCAATTAGGCCACAGTATTCCAATAAGGTTGTTTCTCTGAACTGTGGTCTTCTACAGCCCTCTCAGCCTCTCTCACTCTTTCTCTCACTGTTTTAAATAGGTGAGACATATCAATTCTCTGATACTTATTAGGATACCGTAGGACTCAAATTACTTAAGCTCTGGTAGAATGTTTTCTTGATCTTGTTCATAATAAAGACAGTCTATTGATAAAGATTATTTCAGATTCTTTTCAAAAAGTTTCTATTTCCTACTTCCAGAGCAAGACATTTTTCTCACTTCACATCAATAACACAATGAAGTGAATGGAGAAAATATTCATAAAAGTCATTTCTCCATGCCTTGTTCAACACTGTGTGTTCTCAGAGTCTTTAATCCTTAAACTTAGTCCAGAATACAGAACTGTAGTGTGAAATTATAGTCTCCTTGTTAATGTTTAGCATTTGTCTAACAGAAGGGTTGTGTGCTTAAGCTTCTGTATTCCATAAACAGAGTACCTACCTTTCTCTACTTTTCAAAGAATTAGTTACTATTCAACTTAATTATCTGAGAGATCTAGAAAGAGGTACTGATGTTCAGTTTGACCAGATTCTTCCTTATAATAGGAATGTAAATACTGCTTTCTAAGATCTGTAGAATACTTTACATAGAATCTCTTTCTTAAGCCTAATACATTGGAACAGAATGATCTATAAATCCACTGGATGATGTGTTTTAGCTCTTCCTGGAAAGGAATCATTGGTTCATGAAAAGCTCTTCCAATTCACAGGTCCTTCATGGCTTCTCTGGTTCTGATCTTTTTGTTGTTGTTGTTGTTTTGTTTGTTTTGTTGTTTTTTGATTTTGTTTCTTGTATGTTTTTTATTGTAAAAATGCTGTACAGAGGGGTTGCAATTACATGAGCAAGGTAATGAGTATATTGCCTATTGATCATGTTCTGGTCCTTAATAGCCATGATAACAGCAGTCAGCAGTAGTAGCATTAGCAGTAGGCTGTACCTTCTAGGAAGGCAGCTGTTAGACGAGTCTTGACCACTGGACCTAAATCTAGAGAAACAAGTATGGTATTTCTCAGGCCTTAGACAGTAAGAGTCTGGTTCCTAGACAGAAGAGGCTGATGTTAGACTTCTTGTGCCTTGAATGTCAGCTGCCATTGCTCACAGGCTTAGAAACTCTCTGGAACTCAGCAACCAGGGTCTAGATACCAATGATTTTTCTCTTTTCCAATGTAATTTCTTATATCAATTTTGATATATCCAATATCAATTAATATTTTTAACTTTTTATTCAGATATTTATTTAGTATCCACTTTATTCTGATGTTGCACTAGTTTCTGAATGTATGGCGGTGAACCACATTAAACCTTCTACTTTCAAAAGTTCTTCAAAAAAACTAGTTTGACTCTGAAGAGCTGATTTAAAACTAGTATTCACTATTATTTGTTTCAGTTTTCTGGACTCTTAACTAGATCTAATTGTCAGGTATGTTTTTATTCTCATGCTTGTGATGAGGTTCATGTGTCCTTCATGAGTCTGAATTTCATGAATGGGTAACATGGTGTAGCTAAATGTGAATAATACCTTCAATATTATTCTAAGTAAATTATTGAGGGTTGTGATTGTTGTTCAATGGTAGAGGACTTGCCTAGCAAGAAGGAAGCAAGGAAGGAAGGAAGGAAGGAAGGAAGGAAGGAAGGAAGGAAGGAAGGAAGGAAGGAAGGAAGGAAGGAAGGAAGGAAGGAAGGAAGGAAGGAAGGGAGGGAGGGAGGGAGGGAAGGAGGGAGGAAGGGAGGGAGGGAGAGAGGGAGAGAGGGGAAGGAATTCATTATTTAAGCAAAGTCTCTACTTTGGTCCATCTATTTCTGAGAAGAAAAGTTATTTGTGAGCACATTAAACATCATATTTAATTTGGAGATTTTTGACTATTCTTTTGTTTCTTGATATGTAAGCACATTCACTGGCCAGTAAGCTTCAATTATGATTTATATCTGTGAGTCATTTTCTAGATCAGCTCTGCTCAAATATTGGTTCTGTCAGTTGGAATGACTAAATCTTTGACTACTATCAACTTGGTTACTATTAGATGATTTATTTATATATTTACCATACATTTGAAATAATGTTTTCTGTTCTGTTTTGAGAGAGTCTTGCTATTTAGCCCAGACTGGACTCAAACCTCCAATTCTCTTTCCTTCATCTCCTAAATTCTGTAAGTATAGGAATGTACTTCTACACGCAGTCGGAGATGCTTTTCAAAGCATATATATATATATATATATATATATATATATATAAAGAAAAAAGTAAAAAGGAATAGTCTGCCTAAATAAATTTATTTTTAAAAATTCTTCTCATAAAAGTATATGCTTAAATACTTATATATCACTCATGAAAAATGGAACAAACTATCTTTTACCATCAGATGTTCAATAATAGTTTATTAAAACATCAAGGAAGTATGAACCAAATTTTACACCCATGTCAAAGGTCATCAGAAAATTTTAACATTTAAACATCATGACTGCAATGTACATAAGATGGGAATTTAAATTCTTGAATGTGATATGTAAACTAAATCTAATTTAAGATTTGAAAGTTTCACTGATAAATATATGCCAGATTAAAATTGAAAAAATATGTTCTAAAAAATCTAAACTTAAATCAACTCCATATTAATTTAACAAGGCTTGAGGGTATAAATTAATATAATAAGCCAAAACTTTTATTTAAAAATGAACATGATTCAAAATAAACAAAAAGTCAGTCTTCTAAGTAAAATTAATTTTGTAATGTTTAACACTTTATTCAAAATTAATTTATGAATTGTTGAAGCAAACCATACTTCAGTATGTTCATGTTGTACCCAACCAATTGAGTGTAATAAAATGTCTGTGGAGCCAGGCGCCGGTGGCTCACACCTGTAATCCTAGCTACTCAGGAGGCTGAGATCTGAGGATCACAGTGCAAAGCCAGCCCAGGCAGAAGAGTCTGTAAGACTCTTATCTCCAATAAACTACTAGAAAACCAGAAGTGGCACTGTGGCTCAAGCAGTAGAGCGCTCACCTTGAACGCAGTGACAGTGCCCAAGCCCAGAGTTCAAGCCCCACGACCGACCAAAAAAAAAAAAGGTTAATTAAAAAAAATCTCTGTGAATTTTACTGTAAATTCAAGAGCAGACAGTTCTTATCATCCAGGATCTTAAAATATGAAAAGGAAAATAAAGTGAGTTTAAACATTAACTTCAGTACAGAATGTTCAGAGGCACCCTTGTTCCTTGACGTCATGGTTTTGTAAAATCTTCCTCTTGTTTTCACCCACACTACTAAATGTGTCAGTAAGTGAGCTGTCCAACTCATGAATTTAAGAGAATCCTTACATGTCATTTTGAGCTTTTACCATTTAGGGGGATGTTACTAGCACCAGCATTCTTTCTTTCTTTTAGCTAGTTCAACCTTATATGGTTTGGGAAGGTCTGTGATTGCCCTATTTCAATCCTTTTGGAGAGGAAAGTTGTGCAATGGTGGATTATGCTTGTAATCTTAGATAGTCAGAAGGCTGAGTACTGAATATTGTGGTTCAAACCGTCCTGGGCAGACAAATTCAAGACAAATCTGGTTCAAGTGGTAGCGAACCATCCTTGAGCTAGAAAGTCAAGCCAAAGCATGAGACCTTGAGTTCTAGCCTCAGTACCAGAAAACTAAAGGAGGTAGTAGAGGAAGGGGTATGAATTAAAGAACCAACTTAACTCAGCCATCATGTACTGGATTTGTCAGAAAAGAACTTAAACTTTGCTAAAAGGGTATTCTTCTGACATTTTCTTAGTTGATTTTTACATCAAGGGCAAGACAAATATGTGGAGATCACTTGGTATTAAAATTGTGAAATTGGTTTGAAATATCAAGTATGTTGGAATATTTAATTGATGATTAATATAATCAAACACAACTGAGAGCGGTATAAAACGTATATAATGTAATATATAGCATTGTGGCACATTTGATCCAATATGAACACTATCAATGGTTTGGGTAAATATCAATCTCACAGTATGTAAGTGGAAGGACACTTGATATGGGTTGAGAAAAAAAATAACCTTTACTATAATTTGTCTCACACAAACGTATCCATTCATCTAACAAAAAAAGCATGAGAATAATCATCAACATAAATAGATGTTGTGATGAATTGATTTTGTTATATAGATTATGTTATACAGATTATATTAAGGTAGGTCTTATCAAAACTGAACTTATTGGAAACAAATTATTTATTTTGAGCAAAATTGAAATACAGCTCTTATTGTCTGTAATTATACAATTTGTAACCTACTAGTTTATCTCAGTAAGTTACTTACATTTCCACTTTTAGCTTGTCACCTATAAAAGAGAAAAAATTAATTGTAGCTATATATTGAACACTCGTTAATACCTAGGTTATAGGCCAGCCAACTGGAAGTTACTTTTACAGATCTTTGGTTATTTTTAGGAATGTATTTGTTCTTTTTCTTGAACAAAGAAGTTTGTGAACATTTCTCTGGGAAATAATTATAGACATTTTGGAAATTAGCTTTTATTGTTAGGTATTTGCTCTCATTTTCAAAATATGAAATATATTTTATGTTAATTTTCTCAGATAAAAACAATGAAAAGATTTTTCTATTCTTGTCACCATATCATATTGTTAAGTATTGCTATTGTCTTTTTAATTTGTACCAATTTCTCATGTGCACTACATTCTCCAGAGAAACTTATTATTCTGGATTTGCATGACCTATGAAAGAGAGGCCATTTTGGCCCAGAACAAACAATTCTAGTTATGGAAACAAAAAAGTTTGCTACTTTAGGGCAATAAGAATCAATCTAGTTTCTTTCTGAATTTATGGTAGCTCAATCTAGTTTTTTTCTGAAATTATGGTAGCTCAACCTAGTTTCTTTTTGAAATTTTTGTACATGAATTCAAGTTTTGGGATTAGCAATTAAAACATGCATAAGATAAACCACTTAATCTTTTAACATAATATGAACAATAAAATAAGTTTAGAAGAAATGAAAGACACAATTTCTTTATACAAACCTTTGCATGCTTTGAATATTAAAAATGTTTTGTAAGTTAATGGTAAAAGGTTTTAAGTAATCGACCAATCTAATTCAAAGTGACAAGTGGTATAAATAGGAAATACAGGTTAATGGATAGGAAGTTACTAATATTTTGTAGTCTGATGTTTGGAAAACAGAATTAGTGTAGGTGATTGTCAAGATCTATATACTATGTTGATTTCATACCTATGTCTTTATCTTATATTATTAACCATTAGCAGAAGAAAAGAAAGGAGAAGATGAGTAATAAAGATAATAGAGATGATAACAATGGTTTGAGTAGGGTGACTAAAACATGTGACTATGCTGAATTAGATTTGGATGAGCCTACTCAGACTATCTGAAGCATTGTCTCATCTATGAAAGGTGACAGATATTCATCAAGGTACAAAGGATAATTCATTAATAATTCTTATGCACTTGCATGAAACAGAAACTAAGTAAATATTGAATCTGGCTGAATGAAGTTGAATAAAGTAACCTTTGTTCCAGAAATAATATCAAGACAGATTGTTCCCATAAACTGACATGTAGATTTAAAACCCTTTTGTACAAGTACCCAAATACAATAACAAAAAGAAAAGAAATGATAGCTTTGTTTCTCTTAAATTATTTTGCCTAACTTTAACGAGAAATCATTAGGCACAACAGATTAAGTAAACGGTTCATTTTTATTACATGCTTTTGTTCGCAGAGATTTTCTTTAAATGGACAAAATGTCTAAGAAATTGTATCAATTTAACATGTTGAATTGTATTTATTCCTGTCATCTTCTTATTGCAAGTTCAATTTTTATTTAATGCAATTTTCTATGTCATGAAATTTAGATAAATACTTAAGGAAAACATAAAGCACTATTTTATATAATGCTGACTACCTAACAAATAACTGGAATGGTATCCATAATTTGAGAAAAACAAAGTGCATTATAGTTTTTATAGCCTTGAAAAGAAAGCAAGAATGGTTCATCCACCTTTTCTCCCAGTGTTTAGAGTATCAGTGTCTCCTATCCAAGATCATCACATAAATTTTCTTTCTGAGATGTTCCAGTTCTTTTTTTCTATTTTTCTATTATGCCAAGCCCGAACTCTCTCCTGGATCTTAAGTAGCTACATAAGAAAGAATATTTACATTTGAAAATCCTGTTCACCTTTACAAAGTTGTTAAAATTAAGAAATTGTAAAGTCAGTAAGTAATAGCAGGGTGTAAAACAATATTTACAACACTCATTTTATTCATTGATGTTTGATTTCAGATACTCTTCTAAGGCCCATGCATTTCTCTGATGCTTCACACAAATTATTCCAGGCATAGCAGGGATCTTTTTCATCTCTGTTAGACAAAGTATACCGTTAGTTGACATATTTAACAGAAGTGTTAATTCACTGTGTGTAGCTAGAAAATAAAGCCACCATGACAATATAGGAAGGAAATTATTTGGTAAAAAATAATTTTCAGCTCCTATTTTATTTTACATTATGTTCAGGTACTTCTACAAAGAAAAGGAGGATATTATGTATAAAAGCTGTGACTTTAAGAGGAATGAATGTCTGTGAGAGGAATGCTATGCAGTTTAACACTCAGAACTTGAACATTTGTGTTAGAAGAAAATCTTTACAACCCTAATTTTACAACTACTATTAGAAATGTTAATGAGGAAAATCATGAAGCAAAAGAACAGCATTTTAATCAGTATTACTGAAAGCAAATATTAGGAGCAAATATTAGAGCAAAAGTTCTTCTTGTTCAAATTGATGTTCAGGATAAGAATTTGAGGATTTTATTAACTTTTTTATTATTAGCATTTGAAAACTAGACTCTTAATTTTGAGTTATTTTCAACTCTTTGATTAATTTTGAAACTACTTTGAGCTACAAAAAGTATTAAGAAAATGAATATAAAAAATCATTAGTCACAAATACACTATTATATTTTATACCATAATGCAATGATTTGTATGATATACATTTTATTATAAGAAATATAAAATATTAAATAACAGTATTTGTGAAATGTTTCTTACAAAGCACATAATTTCCTAATTATTATTGTTATATTATTAGTATGTTTTTATTGTGAAAATACCATGCAGAGGGGTTACAATTACATGAGCAAGGTAATGAGTACATTTCTTATCAAGCATTGTTGCCTATTCCTTAGTTTCCCTTTACCATCCCTACACTTCCTACCCTCCATGGCCCTCACCCACCAAAAGTTGTAAAGTTCATTTTTCAACATAATGTCTTTTACATCTCATTGTTGCAATGGGTCCACTTGTATCCCTATTTAAACAATTTGTTTTTCCCTTCCCCTCCCCAAATTATACCAACATCAAACACAGTGAAAACAGGGGTTATACAGTATAGCATCTCTTCTGTAATTTTCAAATTGTGTCTCATGTGTACTTGGAATTCTGTCTCTTATTTCAGTATTTGCTTGGCTAATGGAACAGGTACTCTAGATTAAAAAATAATTTCAGAACTTTTTTTCCTTTACTCGAGTATTAACAGAATATTTTTATTCCCAGAATAAAAATATTGTTACATGAGAGAGGATCTCATGGAAAGAAAGAAATTTTCTCCAAATATTACCAGAATATTTTGTTACATGAGAGAGAGTATGCTGGACATTTGGAAGGGGTGAAGGAGACACTGTAGTCCTCCAGGAAAGGGGCTTTCCAGCATCCAATTGCTTGAACCAGAAAGTGGCTTGGCCCGGCTGTTCCTGAAATATTGGGAGCAGGCAAAGTAGGACTATCTTAATCAATAATGGGAAGATCACAAAGATATTTTTTTTAAATAGCAATACAGAAGGAGTTACACATACACATAATTTCTGCACAACTGAACACTGGGCCTGGTCACTGTCCCTCAGCAATTCAGCACAAGGCTATCACTCTACCACGTGAGCCTTTTCACCATGCTCAACATTTTTCTGCAGATGTGATGCTGAGGAATCGAACCCAGGGCCTCATGCATGCAAGGCAAGCACTCTACCCCTGAGCCACCTTCCAAGTGGCCCCAGCCTTTCTTTTTTTCCTTTTTAAAAAATATTTTTATTGTAAAGATACTGTACAGAGGGGTTACAGTTATACCAATAAGGTAACGAGTACATTTCCTAAAGGGATAGTAGGGAAAAAACAAAGGAGGGGCAGCAGTGCCTAAGCTTTTGCATATCTGATTAACTCCTACTTTGTGGCACTAGCCAGGTTTAGATCATCTGTGATAAACTTCATTATTCTCACTAAAACGTGTTCTTGATTTTGGTAGTCTTTGCTCTCATATCCTGCTTGGCATATTTGCAGTAAAGGACCAAGCCAATTTTGTAAGATGAATAGAACTCTGGGTTAAATTCTAATTTCATCACTTACTACTTGAATTATTTTCTCATGGTAAGCTTCAGTTTTCTCACTTCCTAATTGGAAAGAGTAAAATTCTCCTTGACAGTTACTAAAAGAGTTGGGGAGGTGGGAAAGGAAGGGATGGTAGGAAGGGAAGGAGGAGGAATCAATGCTCAATAGGAAATGTACCCTTATCTTACTCATGTAACTGTAACACCTCTGTACAGGATTTTTACAATAAAAATGTATCAAAATAAAAAAAGAAATAACTTGATGCTACCTCATCTGGTCAACGTGGATAGCTTTATTTCCTCTCCCAGATCCTCTGCTTTAGTATTAGACACTTTGGGGCACACTTGTATTTCTATCTTAAAGGACCTATGCTTTTAAAGACACCTAGATCACTATGGTCAGTGGTCAATAAAACCCAGACCATCTATAGTCCTTCTGTGCGGGTTCCAATTTACATCCATTCACTTTTACAACCTTCTAAAGTGAACTATTAAACTTCTGAGTATAGAACAGTACTAAAACCTGGTCTTTTTTTTCACTATTGCCAACTGGGTTACAAAAATATGAGTTCATTGAGTGTATTCTGTTGTTCCTCAGCTTCCTGAATCTTAGTTACCACTGAGTCCCTCGACAGCAAGAACACTGGCTTCTCACACTGGCCTCCCAACCCCTCATCTGCTTTCTGAGCACCAACATAATTACAAGGATAGGATCAAAGGCATGTTGTCATTCGTGTGCTTGCTAGATTTGTTTTGTTTACCCCAGTGGTGTTTGGCAGAAGAATAACTCATAATAAACCAGATTGCAAATCCCTAGATGACAATTCAGGGAGTATTCAATAAGTGTTTATTTATTGGACCAATGGACTTCAGTCCTCCAATAAAATTGTCTGAATCTCCATCTCAGAATGAAATA
Organism: Dipodomys spectabilis; assembly: GCF_019054845.1. Classification (NCBI taxonomy): domain Eukaryota; kingdom Metazoa; phylum Chordata; class Mammalia; order Rodentia; family Heteromyidae; genus Dipodomys; species Dipodomys spectabilis. The sequence goes on from NW_024870752.1 coordinate 4,643,026, forward strand.
CACGCTGAATTATATGTGAATTATACATTTCAGTGTGTCATATGGTCTAACACTAAGTCATCCTTTATGCAATGTTTTAAATTATTATAAAGGTGATATACAAAGGGGTTTCAGTTACATAATTCAAGCAAGGAATACACTTCTGTTTGGACAGTGTCACCACTTCCCTTGCTCCTTCCAGTTTTCTATCCCATCCCTAATCACAAATTGCACAGTCCATTAAACATATTGTCTAGTGAGTACCACTGCTGCATTTGTTCACCCATCGTCCCTCCAGTTTTGGGCTTCCCTTTACATTCTCAAAGATAAATAAATGAACAAATAGAACAAATGGTGTACATTTCCTATTGAGCATTGTTAGCCCCTCCTTTGTTTTTCCTCTACCATCCCTTCCCTCCATATGTATTCATTATCTTACTCATGTAAGTAACTCCTCTGTACAGTATCATATACATATATATATATATATATATAACATATGAAAAAAGAAAAAGAAAAAAATACTGTTTCCATTTTTGGAGTTCATTTCGATTGATATTAATTTGTTTGATCAGATACACATAGGCCTTGTACCTTTCTGTTGCTCTTTCAATAGTATCATCCTTTGATTCTGATTCATCTTTGATCTTATTTTTTACCTTATATTTTTATGCTCTAGTAATATGACCCTCATTTCTTTTTTTATAGATAAACCACATATATGACCACTTCAGGGCTTTTGAAGTTGCTGTTATCTCCTATATATCTTCATATCTCAAATAAAAATTCTCTTCATGGAATATATCAATCCAATATAATGTTTGTATTAACTAAGCACTCAAGGTGGATAACTACATTCTGATTTTGAACACATTTTAATTGAAAGCAAATAGAATACCACACGTTATTCTCATCCTATGTAAGTACATCAAACTGCACAGATTGGTTTAGAATGAATGCCTAAGGCAATACTTTCTGTCAAAATGTAGGTATCAACTCATGTTTTTTTCTTGCTTCACTTTGTGAAATGCCAAAGGAAGAGATCAGCCATTTGATCATCACCAAAAACTTTCTCTGAAAACTCACCAAGTCCATGAGTCATTGTTTAGATGACAAGATTTCAGGATCTGACAAGACATTCCCGTTATATAACATGACAAGAAGCTTAACCCACTTTTATTGCTGAAAAATACAAGCCAAAGTAAAAATACAAAAATGAAATAGGTCTTCCTTAGTTTCTTTGATGATGAGATATCAAAGGGCTTTATAAAGTACTCTATTTTCAAAATGTACAAACTCAGAACAGGAGCCAAAGACTTGGAGCCTTTATAAATGAAGACTCCTATTTCTTTAGTAGTTCATACAGCAATCTTGAGACAAATCTGGTGTCACAATACCACACCAATAGGTACGAAATAAGGTATATTAAAAGCAGAGGTTTGTAGAATGTGGATTAAAATGATTACAATGTTTGCATAAAATGTTTAGAATGATTACATTTTTATAGTCTTACTACATTTCATTGAATTTATTTAAATTTATAGCGCAATGAGTGAGAATTGCAGTCCTAAAAATGCAGGACATTTTTCCTATTTTTGAAGCATATAGTTTAAAACTGATAAGAAGTGTACCTTATCACGAGATAGCATAAATGAGGAAGGCAAGATTTCTTAGTGAAATTGACAGAATCTTGTGTGAAACTAGGTTACTTGAGTGAATTACTGAATTGAACTGAATAAGAACTTACATAAGTCAATGTGGGATTTGTGAATCAGTAGCAATTATAAAAAATGTATGTTGTCATTATTTTCAGGAATTAGAATTTAAAATGTATTTTTTATCACGCAGATTCTATTTTTCATATTTATGTATTAAACTTAATAATAGAACTTCTATAGAATTTATTATCAAAACTACTAATTAGTTGCATAGTATCTTCTTTTTTATTTTGTCAGTCATAGGGCTTGAACTCTGGGCCTGGCTGCTGTCCCTGAGCTCTTCAGCTCAACGCTGGCGCTCTACCACTTGAGCCACAATGCCACGTCCAGCCTTTTCTGTTTATGTGGTTCTGAGGAATCAAAACCACGGCCTCATGCATACAAGGCAAGCACTCTACCACTGAGCCACCTACTCAGCCCCAAATTTTTACTGTTTTTTTTTTGTGGTTGGTCATGGGGTTTGAACTGTGGGTTGGGGCGCTGTCCCTCTTCAGCTCAAGGCTAGCACTCTACCATTTGAGCCACAGCGCCACTTGCAGTTGTATAATATTATCTAACTGTCTATTTTTGGCAGTGTTTGAGACTGAAGTTAGTCTTGCAGTTGCTTACAACTTCAGCCAGGCATCTAACATCAGTCATGTATTATTTCTACACAAAATTACCTCATCTGTTAAAGTAATTCCCAGCACAGAGTCACTTAAAATATATTAAGCAAGTGGTATCAAATGAACCAATGTCAGAAAGACCTTATTGTGCAGTATTTTCTAACATAGTTATAGGGTCGTAGTTAACTTATCTGAGTAGAAGTAACATATTAAGTTAATATTTCCAAAGCAAGACCCAGTGAGTTTGGGTAATTTGATAATAACTCAAATATCACTGTGGCATGTTTTTTCTGCATGCATTTATATTCTAAGGATATAGATATGTCTTGGTGTCATATTGCCCTACAATTATTTTCTAAGAATATTTATGAATATTATTAATTAATTTATAAATATTATTCATTAATTTTACACTCAATGATGAGCAATGAGCCCTTTATATCTTCCATTGGCTCTTAAATATTTGTGAAAAGTTACTCTGCATTAATCTGGAAAAGTAACAAAGTAGAACGATGTCAAAATGTTCTCTAGAAGCTTAGAGCACTATAACTTTTGCAACAAAATGAAGATAGAAACAATATCAGTTACAAAAATGACAAGATCATAATTAGGCAACATGGTAAGTTTCAGATGAACTGTATTAACTATATTTAAATTTTAATAAGTATTCCATGTTCCTAACTGTTTCAATTTACTTATGTACGATGTAATTTTATTGTTATAAAGGGAATGCCATTAAATTAATTCAGTTTTCCAAATGTTACTTATCTATTAATTAAATAAGCCTCAAATAATGTAATTATTTGAGGAAATGGAAACATAATAAAGATTAGGAATCTGGTTCTGAAAAGAAGTGGGTAAGAGGTGGAGAAATAAAGAGAAGAGGGCAAAATGCAGTCAATAAATTCAATGTAGAGCGTACAAAATTAAGAAGAGTAAAAGAATGGATGTATAGGGGAAACATGAGAGAAATTGTTGAAAGGGCTGACATTGATCAAGATGCATTGAAATTCTTAAACACTTTGTTAAATGGCAACTCAATACAACTACTTAAAGAAAATAAAAACATTAAAATAATGATAATAAGTTGTAAATAAAGCTCAAATCAGATTTCAAAACTTAATGCTGTAATTTCTTAGGCATTATATTGACTCCAATATATTGCCCGGGGGTGTATTTCTGTTTTCACATTGATTAATTAATATTCTTCAAATGAAATTTTAGAATGAACTAGAGGAGATGGATTTCTTATTGATAATCCTGTGATACTTAGCAAAAGAGTCTGTGGTTTATTTCAAAGTCATATCCTAAAGACAATATCGTCGATGTAAATTTCTTTCTCTTTCAGTGGTTCCTTTAGAGACACTTGAATTCAACAAAATGTACTTTGGTGAAGGAAGCAAATTGCTTGAATATGAGCTACTCTGTGTCAAATCTGACTTCACTAGCACCACTGATGGATCTTGCAATAGCTTTTTCAATCTCCAATATTATCCTGAGCACTTTTTGCATGATTACATAGAATGATGTCTGATACTCTGTGCATTCTTTCACTGACAAAGGTGGGTTTTGATTAGTAATCACCTAGATTTTATTTAGAATGGATTGAAATGTGAAGCAAAGGTGAAATTATTTTCTCCAACATCACACAGTAAAGAGCAGAACAAGAATGGTAATAGAAATTCTACTGGTTCAATGGTTTGTGTTCCAGGATTAAAATAAATAAATAAATATAGGCATGGCATCTATTTATAGAGAAAGATATGTTGCTGTTAGAAATTTTCTGTCTATAAACTATTTTTAATGCAGAAAATAAAAGTTTAGTATATTACTTTAAATGTAAGTATAGAAATGGAAAGAAGAGGAAAGATAGGAGAGAGAGAAAGAGAAAATGAGGACAAGGATAATTTGTATGCTTTCTCAGTATATCCATTCACAGAAAACTGATGACCCCCATTATTCTGTTCAAATGCTAGGAAATGGTGAGTAAACATTCAATGATTCATGATACCTATCTTCAGGCTTGAGAAAGCTTAAGACGTACAATCAAGGATGACAGGTACTTTGTGAATGAATTACTGATGCTATGTGATTATGTAATGTTAAGTGTCTTCCACATCTTCCTTTCTCTTCTACGTTATATATGAATTGCTTGATTCCTAAATCACTTATACATGAAGCACCTCAGAGTTTTAAAGTTTTCTGCCAGCCTTTCAATCCCCTTATTTCTATGCTATCACCACGTCAGTCAGAATCAAAACCTCTTTGGCTTCTCTAATTAAAATACCAGTAAAGAATGCAATAAAATCTATCAGGAGTATATTATGAGTAATGTTCAACAAGTTTTCTGTAATGTGTTTTGTTTTTGAAGATATTGGAGTTCGAATTCAAGAACACTTGCTTGCTTGCTTGGTTTGTTTGGATAGAGCTTTAAATCTTGTCTTTGTCTAGTCATTTTCTGGTTATTTTGAGATAAGACCTGAAGAATATTCTCTTTGGGTTGGTTTCAAACAATACTCTGGATTTCTGCCTTCTGATTAGCTAAGATTTCAGATGTGAACCATAACCTATCAGTCTGACAGCAAGTTTTAAATGTTAGGTTGTCTCTATTGGCTTACATATTAAATGAGTCACTTCTATCTTATCAATCATGAAATAGGAAGAATTTTATCTGATGAACAAATACTTCTTCAGATTAAAAACTATTGTTCAAAGGCACAGTTATTGATCTTCTGTAATACTCATCTCAAAATTATTGACCAAATCAATCACCAAGAGTTCTATGTTTTCTAGAAACTTAATTTCTCAAAGTAGTTAGCACTAGAAACATTTTTTATTTTTATTATTATTTTTTTTTTAGGTCTGGTTGTGGGGCCTGAACTCTGGGCCTGGGCGCTGTCCCTCAGCTCTTCAGATCAAGGCTAGTGCTCTACCACTTGAGCCACAGTGCCACTTCTGGCTTTTTTCTTATGTGGTGCTGAGGAATCGAACCCAAGGCCTCGAGCATGCAAGGCAAGTGCTCTACCACTCAGCCACCTTCCCAGCCCCTAGAAACATTTTTTAAAACAAGAATAAAATTAACTATAAACTTCTTATGTTAGGTAACAATATAAATGATAATGGCAGGATTGCCCTTTGCATGTAAATAATTTGGATTAAATAGTAAGATATATAAACAACTGAGTATATTCAAACATGACAAATAGGGAGTTAGAGTTGATGTGTATTCAAGGTCCAATCAAGGTCCAAGTTAGATAATTTAATACAATAATTTAGTGGGAGAACTCAGTCATAATAGCTACAGAAAAGATTTTAAAAATAGATACTGAGACATAGAAAGTAGCAATGGTATATAGAGCTAGGAAGACAAATTCATAAAGTGGAGTGGATATCACTGGAATTCAGTAGCTGAACTGTGGTCGAATTTTGGAGCTAAGTCAGGGCTTTTCAGAGAGAAGATGTAGCCACTGCCAGAAATATCACATGAAGAGAGAGGGAGTTTTGCCTTGACTTTCTTTTACCTCTGTTCTCCAGTCTTCTGCCAGAACCTCTCTGTAGTGGAATTTAAAATCTAGTTCACAAGGGAACCAGGAAATAAAGTTTCCAAGGGTCAACCATTAAAATGAAGAGCAGAGCAGAGGGACAGTAAAGGTCTCAGAGCAGACAAGAAGAGTCCAGCAAATAATTTTGGAAAACAGTTCTTGTTCTTACTTCCTCAAATTGCTGCAGTAAGTAATTTACACTTCTGCTGACGCTGTTAAACAGAGATAATGTGGTCTGAGATGAATTATCTCTTTTTTGTTATTCATAAAGTAAAATTTATTGAAAGTTGGCTGAAGTATATTTAAAGATACTAATCATCCTAAAGAAACATTTTAATCTTTTTTTAGTACAAAATTGTTCCCAGTTTGCTGAACAGAAACGATTCTAGATAGCCATCCTTGTTTTTTATCTCCTTAAAATTGAAAGAATCCTTGCAGTGAACTTGGAATAGAGTAGAAAGTTGAGGCCTTTCTGAACTAAGTTCTGCTCTTAGGAAGTGGTAACTTGCTTTTCTCTCCTCAATCATATTCTTCTTGTTCCTGCTGCTTTTCCCTTTCAAAACATTAAACATCTTCATTGTGATATATTTAGACACATTGACCATTCTACTTGCTTTCTTCTTTCCAAATATGTGTTCTGCCTCACTTAGTACTGAGCATTCAAGCCTGCAGAATAGACTCAACATGTCCTTTCTACTCAGGTAGCTGTCCCATCAGAGCAAATTACATCTCTGTGTAATGTATATCAATCATCTAATCCTTGATTTTTTTTATTGTGAAAATACTGTACAGAGGGGTTAAATTTACATGGGCAAGATAATGAGTACATTTCTTATCAAACATTGTAGCCTCCTCCTTTGTTTCCCCTTCCCATCCCTTCCCATCCTCCCCCCTAATCCTGGATATTTTTATGTTTACATGTATTTTGTTTGTTGATTGCCCTCCAAAAAAAGACTTCTCAGGAACTGATATTAAACATGTGAAAAATGTGTGGCATGTAAGAAAAGTGCATACAAATTCATTGAATAAATTAATAAGCAAACAAAATGAACATCTTAGTACTGGATTGCTTGGTCCTGTATTTCTTACTTTTGGTCTCACTTTGCAACATCAGCAAGTTTATTATCTTCCATAAACTCAAGGGAAGTCATAAATTAATACTTTATGTATCAGGATAATCTTCACACACAGTTGATTTGCTTAACTGGGTATTGCAGTCCAATATCCGGGTCTCTAGATCTTCTTTTGCTTCTGAAATTGACATGACCAACAGATTCTCAAGCCCTTACCTAGATATTCCAGAAAAGTACTAAGGATATTTTCTTTTAAAAATTTATGACTGAGGCTTAGGAAAACAATTTCTAAACCTCAAACAAATATCCTGAACTAAAGCTTTTTTTTTCCTTTTTTTTTTTAATTGTGAAAATACCGTACAGAGGAGTTACAATTACATGGTCAAGACAATGAGTACATTTCTTATCAAGCATTGTTGTCTCCTCCTTTGTTTCCCCTTCCCATCAACCACCCCCTTGCTCCCCTATACTACCCGCCCCCCGGCTAAATTTGTAGAAGCGTTTTTTAACATAACGTCTTGTACATCTCATTGTTGCAATGGGTCCACCTGTATCCCAATTTAAATGATTTGTTTTTTCCCTTCCCCTCCATAAATTATACCGACATCAAATACAGTGAAAGCAGGGGTTATATTGTGGGGGCGGGACATACAAAGCAACAAAGAAATAATCTTATAAATGTGTTAGAAACAATCACATAAAAGCAAAAACATTTGAATACTTATCTTGGGGTTCATTTCACCTAACATCAACTTATCTGACATTTTCTGCTTGTCTCAGACATATACTAGTTATTGCAAATAAGGAAAACCATGGGACCTATGTTTCTTTGGACCTGGCTTACTTCACTTAATATAATTTTTTCCAAGTCTTTCCATTTCCTAACAAATGGGGCAATGTCATTCTTTCTGATGGAGGCATAGAATTCCATTGTTTATAAATACCACATTTTCTTGATCCATTCTTCTACTGAGGGGCATCTGGGTTGGTTCCATAGACTCCACATGGAGCTCCCCTATGACCCAGCAATCCCACTTTTGGGCATTTACCCAAATGATCACAAACAAAACCATCTTAAAGCTACCAGCACAACTATGTTTATTGCAGCAATAAGCTTTTCAAATACAATGTTCCCCCAAATGGAATATTTAAGTGTTCATGTATCTATTTATAGATTTATAATTTGTTTTCCTTTTGGACTTTTATCTAACTATAACTTACTTGGTTAGGAATGTCACAGTAAAATATTATAAAAGATAGATAGATAGATAAATAAATAGATAGATGAACAGGACAAAAGTCAGAAACAAAAGAGGCTCACAGAAGTTCATTTACCAATGTAAATAATAGAGAATTTTAGAGGAAAGCATAGAGATAAGTTAGAGAAAATAAGTCATTGGTTCCAATTAAAATCTCTGCTTTATTTGGACATGATAAGTTGCTGATTTTATTTTGGGCTCATCAATGTTTTCTTTTTTGTGATTGGCTGAAGTTTGACATTTTGTTATTTTTGAAATAATTATTAGAAAATATAATAAATTATATATATATACTAAGCATACCAAATTAAGCTCTCATTTTTTTGTATACAAAGTTATTTTGCATTAGTTATAATTTAAGACCTCAAAGAACCATTTCAAGTTCACTATATGGTGGGATATCTAGCTAATACAACAGAAAGGACAAGAGGATAAATAACCACTTCTATACTGAAAAAATGTAGTTATCTTTATTTATTTTTAATTTTATGTAATTTATCTCCAACTTCTCCTTACTGTTGGGGGTGGGGAGGAAGAAAATCCTATGTGTTGAGTAACTATAGCTTGGTGTTTACTCCACTTGTTCCACCATGGATTCTATAATACTATGTGTGTGTTCTCTCTTCCATTCTCATCTCTGAATCTTCCATTCTACTATCTTTATAATATTTTTGGCTCATTTCCCATTTCCCTTTCAGTTCTGGCTTATGTCTTACTTTTCTCCTGGCTCAAAGCCCTGTTCCCACCATGTCAACCCTTCCCACTTCAGCTCCTTCAGTAATCCTCTAAACCCCACCTACCTTATGTTCCAAATTTATATTCTTCTCTGGCAAGCTTCCATACTGCTTTACCCAATCCCGACTGCCTCATACAGAGTTGATTTGGTTCTCAAAAGTTTATCAGAAGTTTTAGCTCCATGTGGATTAAATTTTCCCAACCATTTTAATTACAGAACTATTACTAATATCACTTTGATCTCCAAATGTACAAGTGTTTGGACAACACACTCCAAAAACAATAAATATATTCCATATCCTTCCCTCACCCTTATCCCATATTATTTACATTAAAAAATCTCTGTTCTGATATTAGCTTAGAGACTTTCAGTCACTCAACACAATACTTGAAGTTTCTTTTATTATACTATCCTGCTGTACCCAGTCAAAATTGAATTCCTTCCAAGATATACCTACTCCATAAAGCAGTTTCATTTGGTTTGTTTGATTGGCTAGGCTGTGTTGTTGTTGTTTTTGTGTTTTCAAATTTCCAGGCCCTAAGAACAGATTGTCTTTTTCTACCTTTTCCATTCTTCTCATGTACATTATCTGGAATATGGTAACTGCTTTCTTATTATTTTATTGGTCCTCTATTTCTACTACTCACCCTTTTTTATTCTTTGTCTTCACAGGGAGATTGAGATTTTCTTCTCATGTTCATTCATTGTTGTACTCAGGCTCACAGTCCTTTTCAGGAAGGATTCCATTACATTCACATAGTTTTTTTGGGGGGAAGGGTTGTTTGTTTTTGTTTTTTCAAGTTAGATTCATATGCTTAGGGAAAACAAACAATTCTTATAGGAACTTTCATGGTTGGAAAAAAATATTTGTGTTTGGAAGTTCTGGCTAAGAAGTGATTTCTAAAATGGAAATTCAATTCAGACATCTCTCCTACCTGGTTATAAAGATCTAGTATCAAAGCTCCTTAATACAGAATGAGTAGCTTGTTTCCTAAGGTGCATTTTTTGCTTCAGAATATGCATACCTATATACAGGGCAGGCTGAAGTGCTACAGAACTATCACAGGGCAGCTCTCATGAAAGTCATAGCTCATACCCCTTCACTCTCTCTTGGGAAGACACCAAGTTCACTTGCAAATGATTTTCTAGCAGTGTCCGGTGAGTCTTCTGCAACACAGACTTTGCAAAGATCATGGGATAATGAGAACCACCGCCTCACTGATCAGACAATACTGAGAACCGCCACCTCTCCTCTCTCTCATTTCTCAACCCTTCTTATGCTCCTTGATTTCAACAAAAAACACCTCCACCCAAATTCTTGATGTAGGTGTTCTGATTTGTTATGTCCACCATTAACTTTCATATTCCCCATTATTTTATAGCATAATTATTTCATCAGTGTGATACATTATTTAAATAGTCTAATAGGCAGTTTTAAATAATGCTGTTAGAGACTCACAATTTCAGTTACCTAAATTAACAGATAAATGAAAAATGCATATTGTTATTATCTTCAAGGTTGTAATCCTCTGCAATATAAATTTTTACAATTTATTGGTAATCATATATATGGCCTCATTTATATTCAGCAGTTGTTTTTGTAGGCACTTTCTGGATATGATAAAATTTTGCAGTGATTACTTAATAAAATGGGAAGAAATATAATTATAAGTAAACTAAGCAAAAATGCAGTGTTTAGGTGAGGGTTAGGTAGAACAGAAAGATAAGGACGGCAATCTTATGCTCAGTATATTTGGATGGGAAAAGCAGTGGCAACCAACAGTTGAGTGCAAGATCTTACATAAAGAAACATAGATTATAATATAGTTCAGTGGTTGACAAACAAGGACCTTGTTAAAATACCCAGTACTGTCAAAAAATAGTGTAGTCAATGGTACTGTCTATTCAATTATTTTCTGTGTCCTCGATTAGCTACTGTGCTGAGTCACATCCCCATGGATCTTGTCATCAGATGGTCTTTCTCTCCTGGCTTTTGATCTATGGATGCTTATATGTAGAGGTGATTTCAGATAGATTTCTTTAAAAGAGTTTTATGTGAAGAAGCTTTTTAGTTTGATGCAATCCCATTTGCACTTCTTGCCTTTATTTACTGAGCTATTGGAAACTTATTCAGGAAAGTGGTTTGCAGTGCCTTTATTTCCATTTTTCTACATTATCATTGAATAAATTCTAATTGACAGTATAGAAGAGGAGACGATGATTTAGTTTCACTTTTCTACATATGCATATCCAGTTTTCTCAATATCACAGAGAAGCTTCTTTTTGTAATTAATGTAGGCTAATGTAAAATTAAAATTAGGGCAAGATTTTTGATATTAAAAGACTCCATTCACATATATTATGAAAATATGTTTTTAACATGAGATCATTATTATTATTTTTATTTTATATTTATTTTGAAATTATTTTGGAGTTTTTCTAGCATTTGTTTTGTATCTGTTCATTCTTTTTCATCTTCTATGACATTTCGATATTTCAAGGTCATGTCATCTCATGATTATAATTCTTCATATTTTTTAGCTTCTGTGATTCTCTATCAGTGTATCAGTCTATTTTCTGTAACTATGAGAAAAACAACAAGTATTTCTACTATTAAGGAAAAAAGCTTTCTAGGAATGTTGCTAAGTGATAGAGAGGTTTTGCTAACAACGGATAAGGCTCTGGATCACATCTACAGCACAACCAAAGAGAAATAAAAATTAAACTTAAAAAATGTATAGAAGGAAAATTACTTTGTTTAGTTCACAGTTTAGAAGGAATCACCTGGCTGTGTCACAGCTTAGCAGATGGCACCATGGTAGGGGCCTGTGTGTGAGAGAGAGAGAGAGAGAGAGACTGCCAGGTGAGGCAGGAAGGCAAGAGATTCCAAAAGTTAGGCTCACTGTTTCTATTAAAACACATTCTCACAGGAAGTGTATCTGATAACAGTGCTAATGCTCTCCCAGAGCAGGACTCCAAGTTCCCTGATGACTTCCCATGAAACCCTCTATCCCAAGTTCAACAACCACATGTAGCCACCATGACCACCAAGCTTCCAGAATACGAATGGAATCCAAACAAAACCAACTTAATATGCATTTATGTACATGTTTTTAGCTTTACTTTTTAGATTACACCTTTCCCTCACTGATATGCATCTCACTGCTATTTTTCAAACAGATAATTAATGGTATTCACATTCAATTACTTGAGAGTTCACATAAACATGCGTGCACGCGTGAGCACACACATACACACACACATATCCAGAAAAGTGTACACCTGATTCATATAGAGATTCACAAAATCACATTCATTTATGTATTAACTCACTCTGTTACAAACACTTGCACACACACACACTTGCACACATGTAGCTACATGCATCTACTATACTGATCCACATGTGCATAATATTCTTACACACTACCAAAATAGAAAGATTTATAAAATCTGAATGCATGCCTTGAAGCTTTCTTTTCCTCTTATATTTGTTATTTTCATAACATGCAAATACTTCGAAAATTTTTCACTGGTAGGATAGATTAAACTCTACATAACAGTGAAAATATTACTAATTTCTGTTTCTACTTCCTATCTCTTATTTTTGGCAACTATAATACCAAACTAAACTACAAGATTGGCCATTATTAAATTTAGGAATATGTAAATGTTTTCCCTACCCTTTTCTGTTAGCTTGCTCACATCTTTGCTCCTACATTTTTATTGCCCTTGATTAATTGTTCAAGGTAGCTTTATTGTGATATATTTCCCCAGTCCTGCCTCCCCCATTCAATATCTATAACACTCCTTGTTCCATTTCACATTTACACCCAAGAAATGTTGACCATATTTATCCTCCTCCTTCTTCTTTCCCTCTGCCGCCTTCTACAGTACTCATACCCCAGACACTACATGTTTTATATTGCAGTTATTGATTTCTTTAGTGCATGCTAGATTGTTTCAAAGAGTTTTACCCTTGTATTTTATACATGCGGCTTGAATGTATTTTAATTATATTGATTGCACTCTCAATTTCCTATCCCCACTATACCTATTATTGAATGCCTGTTACCAACTTTCTACCTATAAAGATGTAGTGTTTTATGGTATAAAAAGTGAGATTTTTTTTTTGCTGTTTTCTTACCCTATGCACTGAAATAATCTCACAATGATAAATATAATCTATATATATGCAAACATATACATATATATGTATATTCCTGGGTGTGTATCTTCTAGGTTATTACAAATTTTTGAATTATAAAACTAATTCTTTTATTGTAAAGGTGATATACAGAGGGGTTACAGTTACATGACTAAGGAACTGAGAATATTTCTTTTTTTTTCTGGTAAGGGGTAGGTTTATTCATCGTTCCGGCTGGCACAAGGTCATCTTGGTCCTCCACGCGATGGGGAAAGGTCTGGGAAATAGAGAAAGCTGGGAAAGAGAGATCTGGGCAAGAGAGAGAGAGAAAGAGAGAGAGCTGGGAAAAAGAGCTAAGAGAGAGCTAGAAAAGAGAGAAAAAAGCTAGAAAAGAAAAGAGCTAGAAAAGAGCAGAGAGAGAGCATCTGGGCCTGGGCTAGGTCTTATCTAGGGTATGGGCCGAGAAAGGTGTGGCCTCATCAAATTCAGATGTGACCTCAGCAGACGCAGATGTGACCTCTTGTTGAACATTATTACACCCTCCCTTGTTCTTTCCCACTTTCCCTCCTCCTCAACTCCCCCTACCCTGTTGTAAAGTTCATTTCCAACATAGTGTCTTGTGAATATTGCCCTTGTAACTATTTTAATTATTGGTTTCAGTAAAATTGTTGATTTCTCTGCTAGATTTTTTTAAATGTCCAGAACAAGTATAATAAGCAAATTATGTGGTTGTCACTGTTAAAAACATGGCTTTAAAATGTTTTTAATAAATATTTATTTAAACAGTGCAACATTCAAGAGTTGTTGGCTTATATTTCTGTGTATTTCTTTGTCTAAAATTTGTTACTATCCTTTTCCAAAAGCCTTCATTATCAATATATGGAGTTTTGTTGAAAATAAATCCATACATATATGTGTGTGTGTGTGTGTGTGTGTGTGTGTGTGTATGTGTGTGTGTGTGTGTGTGTGTGTGTGTGTGTGTGTGTGTCTCTAATGTCATGTAACAGAACATTTTCAAGTCGGAGTTGTTTACACTAGCATTTGGATAAGCGATACTAAAATACTAAGTGAAAGTATTAGTTATATGTATCATTATATATCAAAGAAGAGGAGATATTAAGGTATGACCCAGAACACACAAAAATCTGAATGTTTTTATTTAGAAAGCAATAATTAGTTTAGATTTTTCTATTATGCTTCAGAGAAATATCAAATTTTTAATCAATTTTGTGTTTTTTTTGTGTCTTTTTGAGTCCTTGTTTTTATGTCTTTTAAATTAATTAATCAATTAGGGTTCTTCACACTGGTCCTGGAGCTTGAACATAGGGTCTGGGTGCTGTTCCTGAGTTTTATGTTGCTTAAAGCTAGTGCTCTACTACTTGTGCCTCTTCTGACTCTACTTCTGGCTTTCTTGCTGCTTAATTGGAGATGAAAGTCTCATGGACTTTCCTGCCTTGGCTGGCTTTGAACTAAGATCCTCAGATCTCAGCTTCTTGAGATAACTGGATAAGTTGAATAACTGGCCTCAACCACCCATGCTCAGCTTCATTGTTTATTTTTTAAAACTGAAATTAGTGATCATCATATTAAAGTAATATAAAATTTACAAATAATAAAAGTAATCCTAGGAAATAACAGAAAAAAATAACAATTCTTGTTTTTAATATTTTTTTCTTGGCATATATTTCCAACAGGAAAATCATAAGTCCAAATTTATGTTAGGGAAATAAAAAATTATTTTAGCTATTTTGAACATATTTGGTGACTAGCTTTGTAGCATTTTACTTGTATCATTTTCATTAAAAAAAAAAGAATATCAAAGATTTTAATAGAAATTAATGCATCCTAATGTATAAAAGGCCTTTGAATTAAATTATTGTACTTATAAATCCTGTAAACCAGGTGACCTTGTGAATGCTTTCTTGTTTGTCTAAGTAAAAGTCCTCAATTTTTAATCAAATGCATGCATTTCTTCTCATGCCCTATAATCAATACACTATGGTGGTGACATTCCTGCTGGCTTTTGTCCTACATAAAAATATGTGTTCTCAAAAGAGATCTTTGATTTTTACAAAGAATCATATTTTAATCTTTTTTAGGTCTTGTTATGAAATAATAATTACAGTTTTTGTCACATAACAGATGCTTCCAAAATACTTTGGCATTATTTTCCTGAGATTAATATATTTTTTCTTTTTTTAATTTTTATTTATTTTTTATTGTGAAAATACTGTACACAGGGGTTACAATTACATGGAGAAGATAATGAGTACATTTCTTATCAAGCATTGTTGCCTCCTCTTTGTTTCCCCTTCCCATCCCTTCCCATCCTCCCCCCTATATTTTTTTTCTAATAAAAACAACATTAAATTAGTTGACTTACATTGTACTTGAGATAAAACTTACAGTAAACAATAACTCATTCTGTGCATCTTTAGCAAACTGTACATCACTTATTCTCATGTATCATTCAAGCAGGACGAGCTAAGCAATATTTAACTCCACAATTTAATGTTATAGGAAATCAATGTATGTAATACGGTGGTATTATGTTTAATTAAACCTTCTGAATTCTTTATAGAAAGAACTTGGAAATTAAGTAAAATTATGAGTTAGAAAACACACAATTATCCTCTTGTAAGTCATTGACTAGAGTGCAGTCCCTTGTCATGACCTATCCATAGATAGAGTTGGAAATTCTGGTGTTCAATTAGGACACTATTATCCATCTACCTCCAAAGATAAATTTCTCTCTTAACCTCCTCGTATGTATTATAAATCAAAAATTTTAAATATTTTCCACCTTCCACTATGTTTAGTCTTGGTCGTAGTTTATTTTTTTATCACCTTACATTTACATAGTCTTGAGCAACCTTACAACAGGTGAGGTGGTTATTCAGCATTTCCTGGAGCACCAGTCATGCTCAGCTGCACAGCACCATGTCATGTGAGTTTGCGTAGACTGGTTCCATGTAGCCCCAGGTCTGCCAGCTCCTTGTTCCTCCTTTTTCACAATGATCTAGGGGATTAAACAAATCTGACCAAAATGTTTATTGGACTCAGTTCATTTCATTTATTTAATATTCTGTCTCAATGAACTCCCTAGGAACTCCTATCAAACAATCTAATGTAAAAGCCAAAAAGATTTCCAAAAGAATGCTTTTCTTCCAAAATAGACACTTCACAATTCCCAAGATTAGTATATTATACTTTATGGTAAATTACATGTTGACAAACCAACACATAGTAAGATTGGATAATATTGCTTGGGGTTATATGGACATCCTCTATAACATTGACTTCTAGGGCTGGGAAGGTGGCTCAGTGGTAGAGCATTTGCTTTGCATGCTTGAAGCCCTGGGTTCGATTCCTCAGCACCACATAAGCAGAAAAAAAAGCCAGAAGTGGTGCTGTGGCTCAAGTGGTAGAGTGCTAGCCTTGAGTTGAAGAGCTGAGGGACAGAGTTCAGGTCCCACGAACGACCACCCCCCCCAAAAAAAAAATGACTTATATTCCCTCCAACTAAGTCTATATTTAGCATAAGTTAAAGGCAACTACGCAGGTTTGGTTTTGTTTTATTTAATGGGAAATGATTCTTTTATTTTATTTTTACTAGCTTTCATATTGTAGTGATGTTCTTTACTCACTATATAACAATACATTTTGTGTTTCTTTGTTTTGTTTGCAGAACAGTGACTGAACCAGGAACTTATGGTTACAGAGCATTCACTCTACCAATTAGCATTCTAAGCCCCTTTGTTCTTACTCTTTATAGCTTTCTTCTATTTCTCCCTGTCATGCCATCTTCTTGCCTCAATCTGTTCCAAACCTGAGATGATAGTTGTGAATTTCCCACCCATCTGTAGATTCATCTTGTTTCTCAAATTTTCCATAGTTTTAATAACTGTAAAGATTATTTTAGAAGTAACTCATAGAATGTTCCTAAATTATGTTTTCCTCTTGTAACAAAATATTTTGTTCCAACAAAACCATTTTGTTTTTCCTTATAATATTGTATCTCAATACTATCCACAGGACTTTTTCCACTATAAATTGTATTACTTATAACTAAATATATGACTCAAATTGAAAAGCAGACAAGAATATTTTTACCTCAGACAAATCTTTAACTTTCAAAGTCAGCTTTTCTGATGATGCACTCCAATGATGCATTCCTTTGTAGCTAAGGAGCCGTTTAATTGCACAGCTCACCTAGTGCTTTATACTGAGCCATCCACAAGACAGATGATTTCAGGAAAAGGACAGAGTTACAGATTATTAACACTTAAAAAATAGCAGTCTTGGCACCTCTAACACTATGGACATTTGTAGTCAAACAGCATACAAATTATTAACATATATATATATATATATATATATAACTTTACATGTAACTAACATAACTATGCCTTTATTTCTTTTCCATTTATATTTACTTTGTATGGATTATTTATACATATATCTACCATTTAATATGCATTACATATTATGTAGGCCTGCTATACTCAGTGAATATTTGACAGTATGCACCAATAACTATTAGTCATAAAGATACATGTAATAATGCTTATAGGTTTACTTTATTTCAATTATGATAAAGTGTCAAAAAAGGATATGATTTAAAACAGTGTCCTTCAATACATGGATTCCCAAATATTTAGATATGATAGAAAAGAACATGAAAATGATTCATAATTTCTGAAAAAGAACTGGCGAACCCGATGAAAATAAATTAATTTTCACAGAAGTCTACCTACCATCAGGAAACATTTTAGAGTTGGTTGAGCATATTAATAGTCAGACACAATCTGTTGTTCATTAAGCAGTGCACCTGAACAGATACTTAAGATCACCTGTAGTCGAGAAGACTAATCATTCTAAAATTTTCAAGACCCCTAAGGAGATGTGACAGCAGGAGTTAATCAGCCTAGGAAAAAAATCATTCTAATGAGCATCAAAAGTGTTGTTTTTGACTGTCATGCCTCAAAAATGTTCAGTAAATTGCACTGAAATATAATCCATAGTCCACATTTTTAGGGTTTTCTTCACTTTTGTGTTCTGTTTTCTGAATGTATGACCACAAACAAGGGTAATAGACATATGTGTAGATAAGGGCATAATAGGTGATGATACACATAGGAGGGTAGGGAGCTGGCATGGGAATGTAAGAACTGGGTATGAAATAGCATTACACTGAAAGAGTCACGAAAAAGCCACAGCTTAGCTGGGTGGTGATGGGTCACGCCAGTAATCCTAGCTACTCTAGTCGGGAGGCTGAGATCTGAGCATCGTGGTTCAAAGCCAGCCCAGGTAGGAAAGTCCATGAGACTCTTATGGCTCAAATGGTAGAGTGCTCGCCTTGAGCTGAAGAGATGAAGGAGAGTGCCCAGGCCAAGAGTTCAAGCCCCATGACAGACAAAGAAAAAAAGCCACAGTTTAATAAGAACTAAAGAAA
Source organism: Dipodomys spectabilis (assembly GCF_019054845.1). Taxonomy (NCBI): domain Eukaryota; kingdom Metazoa; phylum Chordata; class Mammalia; order Rodentia; family Heteromyidae; genus Dipodomys; species Dipodomys spectabilis. The sequence goes on from NW_024870752.1 coordinate 4,661,540, forward strand.
CCAAATTAATTAAGTAATTAAGTACATAGTTATATGAAGAAAGATCTATACAGACAGAAGTTAATGTGGGAAAATCTTGAATGTGACTCTTGTTTTAAATGCAAGAGAGGAACAGAGGCAATAATTCAGAGACCTATGTTTTCAAAAAAATAATACAGACAAACAAGGAGAGCCTGGTAATGGATGTGGGAGAAGTTTTACTGGGACCAATAGAGACATGACAACATGACAGTCTTTCACTTAAAGAACCTTAAGAAAGTGTCCAGACCCAGGCACTGGTGGCTCAGGCCTGTAATACTAGATACTCAGGGAGCTGAGATATGAGGATCGTCAGATTTACATATAAAAATACGGCGCTGAACTCCCTTAATAATTTTAAGTGATTCATGTTGATCCTTCTTTCTTCTTCTTCTTCTTCTTCTTCTTCTTCTTCTTCTTCTTCTTCTTCTTCTTCTTCTTCTTCTTCTTCTTCTTCTTCTTCTTCTTCTTCTTCTTCTTCTTCTTCTTCTTCTTCTTCTTCTTCTTCTTCTTCTTCTTTCTTCTTCTTCTTCTTCTTCTTCTTCTTCTTCTTCTTCTTCTTCTTCTTCTTCTTCTTCTTCTTCTTCTTCTTCTTCTTCTCCTTCTTCTTCTTCTCCTTCTTCTTCTTCTCCTTCTTCTTCTTCTCCTTCTTCTTCTTCTCCTTCTTCTTCTTCTCCTTCTTCTTCTTCTCCTTCTTCTTCTTCTCCTTCTTCTTCTTCTCCTTCTTCTTCTTCTCCTTCTTCTTCTTCCTCTTCCTCTTCCTCTTCCTCCTCCTCTTCCTCCTCCTCTTCCTCCTCCTCCTCCTCCTCCTCCTCCTCCTCCTCCTCCTCCTCCTCCTCCTCCTCCTCCTCCTCCTCCTCCTCCTCCCCTCTTCTTCTTCTTCTTCTTCTTCTTCTTCTTCTCTTCTTCTTCTTCTTCTTCTTTCTTCTTCTTCTTCTTCCTCTTCCTCTTCTTCCTCTTCCTTCCTCTTCTTCTTCTTCTTCTTCTTCTTCTTCTTCTTCTTCTTCTTCTTCTTCTTCTTCTTCTTCTTCTTCTTCTTCTTCTTCTTCTTCTTCTTCTCTTCTCCTCCTCCTCCTCCTCCTCCCTCCCCCCTCCCCCCCCCTCCTCCTCCTCCTCCTCCTCCTCCTCCTCCTCCTTCTCCTCTCCTCCTCCTCCTCCTCCTCTTCTTCTTCTTCTTCTTCTTCTTCTTCTTCTTCTTCTTCTTCTTCTTCTTCTTCTTCTTCTTCTTCTTCTTCTTCTTCTTCCCCTTCTTCTTCTTCTTCCCCTTCCCCTTCCCCTTCCCCTTCCCCTTCCCCTTCCCCTTCTCCTTCCCCTTCCCCTTCTCCTTCTCCTTCTCCTCCTTCTGCTCCTCCTTCTTCTCCTCCTTCTGCTCCTTCTTCTGCTCCTCCTTCTGCTCCTCCTTCTGCTCCTCCCCCTCCCCCTTCCCTTCGGTCTCCCCTCCCCATCCCCCCCTCTCCCTCCTCCCTCTTCTCCTCCTCCTCCTCTGAGCTGAAGATAAGGTCAGTGGTTGAGAACTTGCTTAGCATTCTCAAGATCCTGGCTTAGACACACCTTGATACTTCCCACACCAAGAGATGTAAAGTTGGCTAGTGAACAGATAGAAGGTTTCAGCAACTCTGTGATAGGCTTCAGTGATGTTGTAATGCTTCCTCTCAATGAGGAAAGAAGGTAATCAAAAAAGTGAAGACCAGTTGCTAGCTGGTGGCTCACATCTGTAATCCAAAATACTCAACAGGGCTGAGATTTGAGTATCACATTTTGAAGCCAGTCAGGTCATAAAAGAAAGTCTGTGAAATTCTTATGTCCAATAAACTATCAAACAGGCCAACAGTGTAGCTGTGAGTCAAGAGGTAGAGTGCTAAGCAACTTAAAGACAGCACCAGAAAAACAATATTATAATAAAAATGTAAGGACCAAATTAGGGATTACCAATCCTTTAGCATCTGTAGTGGGTCAAATACGATATTATTGTACCTGGAATTTAAATCGTCATTCTGGTATGAGAAAAGCAGAGATTAGAATTTAGAAGTACCTTAATGAAAGACAAAGGATTGTTCTGATGACTAAACATGAGTTATGAGAACACATACGTTTTATCCAAAATGATTTGTGTATTTGGGGCTTAAACAATTATAATAATATTTTTTAAAATTAATTGAGGTCTAGAAAACTTAAGGAAGCCATTTTGTGTGAGACCACCAAATGTGTGTTTAGACTTCTTAATTTTGAGTTTCCTATTAAATACATATGTTCAATTTTGTATTTTCCAAGTGGATACAAACATCTGTACTTTAAGGATAAGTGGTCTTAAAGGGCAAATTTAAATCTAATTGGGAGTAATACTATTTTATAGTATGCATCTGGAAAAAAATCAATGAATGGAATAAATGTAAATTAACATTGAGTAGAACTAATGAGAAACAATAAGCAGGAGGAATAGGTCAAGGGATGGAAAATTAAATAATCTAAGAAAGGACTAAAAGAATAATTTCTAAACTATGTAAAGCTAGTACTCAGGCTTTCAAATGAATACTGAGAATTATTATTGGCTTAACAAAATGAAATATGATGGTATATTTTATAAACGAGTTCCTGTGCCTGTGATTGAACTGAAAGATAATATGGTGAAAGTTCAAGAGACAATCAGAAGGTAGAAGGTAGAAACAGAGAATGAGTAGCATGAACAGAAATCAATCAGCATCTGAACTTCAGTCTTAGTGTTCAGTCTGGCAACAATAATCCTGAATTGAAGTGTGTGTGTGTGTGTGTGTGTGTGTGTGTGTGTGCGCGCACGCGTGCGCGTGCGTGCATGTGTGTGTTGACATAGAAATGTATTTACCATTTTTCCTAAAATCTAAATCACAGTTTTAATTGTGGCCTTCCTCATTGTCTGTTTAGAGACTAATATTCCCATCTTTCTTAAGTCATAAACAAAAATTCTCTTTTCTACGTAGATATGGATAAGAGACCATGTAGCCCACAACTGTTCTTTGTTTAAAAGACTTTATAAGAACAATAACGTCATTTCTTGTTGCATTTTATTAGCAACAACTAAGTACAAGATACTTGATATTGCATATATACATCTGGAGATCAGTCCATCTGTGTGCTTATGAAGATGGCATGAGTTGAGAGATGTAGCATAGTTGATATGTTTTACCTGTCACGAGAACTATTCTGTTTTTGTTTCGATTCATAACCTTTTCCTCTTGTATTTAAAATTCTTGATTTATATCAAAATTACAAAGATACAATAAATTTCATATATGTTTCATAGTTTCCCAATTGTTATCTTGCATCATTAAGATAGATTTGACAACACTAACTCAATAGGAAATGCACTCATTACCTTACTCATGTAATTGTAACCCCTCTGTACAGTATCATTACAATACAAATATTAAAAAAATGATTAACTAATATCTGTATTTTAAATTCCATATGTTGTATAAGATCATATTTTTTCTGATTCAGAAAAACATAATGAGTCATACCTCTTTAAGTTCCTCAGGCTGAGTTTGTCAAATTTTCCTTTAAAAAACTGACAGCTTTCAAGAATAATGATTATTTTCCTTTAATTTATTTTTTTCTTTTGTCAATGCTGAGAGGACTTAGTGTTTATTAGGTTAGTGGATTATCACTGAGCTATGCCCCTAGATTTCATATTTTTCTCTTTTGACTATCTACTATGTTTCTCGTAATTACCATGTGGGTATGAGTTTTGATAAAATGATGACAAGAATAAAGAAACATTCACAATTACTGTGTCTAATCATTGCTGATATGAGAATCAACCACCCGAAATAATCTTTTATCACCTGAATGTATATTTCTATTTTTAATAGAAACACTAACATATGCATAAGGTATCTGGAAAAACAGAAAAGAAAGTGGTATATAGAGCATGTAAGAGAATTAGGAGGATTAAATTTACCTTGTTCATATGAAGAAAAGTTGGCATTTATAAAACAAAGTCAAGTTCTGGTCTTTCTTAGAAACAGGAGAAAAGACGGATGTAACAAATTGTTTCTCTTTCCTTTGAATTATAGGAAGCAATGTCATTGGCTTCATATTCATGATTCTGGATACATGCAGTTTGAAAACAACTGGTTTTGCTTCTTAGTTGGATACCCACATTAATACGTGCTTGTAAGTGTTTGCACACACCAACATAAAATCTGAGATTCAGCATAGCTATGCTTGATATTTATATATCATTTTTAACTCTGTACAGAAGCTTATGTTATGAAGATATGTTTATATGTGTGTTTGTGCTTTGTATAAATTCAACGTGATCTAGTGGAAGTCATTCAATCTGTACCTGTTCACTTGGTAGAAAATGAGTTTTTGACTTATTCCTTGACAGTTGATGTATGTGAGAGAAAAAGAAAATAAGTTGAAGTAATGAAAACAAAAGTTGCAGCATTACGTCAAACTGATGAAATTATCCAAGTACCTTGGAGAAAAATGCTTATTTTGTACTATTATATTTATATTTCCATTATATCTCATATTCATTTACACATGTCTAATATAAGCATTTGCCATTATTAGATAAAAATATATGTAGAGATGACTATAGATGAATTATTTGAGTTATCAAAAGATCTAAAACATTATGTCTAGTTTGCAAACCTGGCTTTGATTAAAATTTTCTTTCACAATTGCAAAGGACCTTTAAAAGTCCTTTTTATGTCAGATTGAAACAAAAACATATGGTTTTATGACATCTGGAAATCCCCTGCCTTTCCATATGGAAGTTGTGTTTTATGAATGAGACTACTATTGTTATACTCACAGCCAACTCCTTTATTCTACAGAAAAAAAATGGGGCTCCAATGAGGTTTTGAAAACTGGATATGAATCAAAAACCATGGATTGTTACTGAATTTATTCAACCAAACCAGATTTCAAAGTCATGACAGTTTTTGCTTTGGACTGCTTTTTTACTTAAAACATTGGCAAAAGCAAAACCTGAGAGGTCTACATAGCCTGTCGGTGGTGATGTTGCCATATGTCCTTTATTTTAGAGAATTAAGTTTTCTTTCAAGGACTGATATGTATGAATATACAGAAAATATAGTAGTATTAATAAGGATTATTTATGAAGACACATTTCTAATGCCTAATAAGTTAATTGTTCCAAAGAAACACAATATTTCTGACAACAGTCCATTTTATACATTCCTACTCATCTTACTTTTTAAAGTAAATGATAAATCTATAAACTTAAGTATAAATATTCTTAGAGCTTGTGAGTTTAGCTCCATGGTAGAATATGTGCTTATCATCTGCCAATGAGAAGGTTCAATCCAGTAAAAACTTCCAAGAAGACACAATAAAAATATAATTTTTCTACATCAAAAGCAAAGGAGTAGTACTTTTAACATAAGAGGGAATAATGTGAATTAATGTCTTGTTTCTAATTAAGACCCAAAATAATTTATGAACAAATGTAGCAGTGGTACTCACTAGACCCTATGTTGAAAGTGGACTATACAAAATGTGGGTGTTTGGGAATGAAAACCTGTGAGAGAGGGAGGGAAGTGTTGATATTGTCCAAAAGGAAAGGTATTATTTACTTGTTTAACTGTAAACCATTTGCACAACCATTATGCAGATAATGAATCATACAGCAAATGATTTCTAACAATTTTTGAAAAATATTAATATAGTATGTCTGACATATTTGTGGTATTCAGTAGGCACTTAAAGTTGATCTGTACATTAGAAAAATATTTTATGCAATGCTACTTAAAGCCTACCATATACATAATTTTATTTGTAAAGAAACTGGCTATCACATCCTAGAAATAAGATAAAGACTAAATAATGAAAGTGTCAAGATTTTTAATTTCTTTGATAGCATTATTCTCAACATTTTATTTGTTGTTTCATGCAATATATAAGTGGAATTCTTCTTAAATACCTTATGTAGTACCACACATATTATCTCATCCATTATCAAATCTATTTCCATTTCTTAATCCAAAAATATTACAGTAAGACAAGTGATCTATTTTTACTTTCTACAGAAAATTAGCTTGAGACCTAGGTTTCTTTGGACATGGCTAACTTCACTTAATATAATTTTTTCCAAGTCTTTCCATTTCCTAATAAATGGGGGCAATGTCGTTCTTTCTGATGGAGGCATAGAATTCCATTGGTCCCATGGTTTCACTTATTTGCAACAACTAGTATATGTCTGAGTCAAGCAGAAAAGTTCAGATAAGTTGATGTTAGGAAAATGAACCCCAAGATAAGTATTCAAATTTTTTTTTCATGTGATTGTTTCTATCATATTTATAAGGTGATTTCTTTGTTGCTTTGTATGTCCCTCCCCCACGGTGTAACCCCTGCTTTCACTGTATTTGATGTTGGTATAACTTGTGGAGGGGAAGGGAAAAAAACAATCGTTTAAATTGGGATACAGGTGGACTCATTGCAACAATGAGATGTATAAGAAGTTATGTTGAAAAACGAACTTTACAAATTTGGTGGGGGGGTGGAGGATGGGAAGAGGGTAATGGAAAGGGATGGGAAGGGGAAACAAAGAAGGAGGCAACAATGTTTGATAAGAAATGTACTCATTATCTTGCCCATTTAATTGTAACCCCTCTGTACGGTACTTTCACAATAAAAAATAAATATAAATAAATAAATAAATTAGCTTGAGTGACTCCAAAATTCTAATGGAATCTAGCAAATTGGACTCAATCATCATTTTTTTTTTTACTAACAAGAGTTTGTTGATTTTTTTTTGGGGGGGGGGTCCGGTAGTGGGGCCTGAACTCTGGGCCTGGGCGTTGTCCCTCACCTCTTCAGCTCAAGGCTAGCGCTCTGCCACTTGAGCCACAGCGCCACTTTCGGCTATTTTTCTTTTTGCTTATGTGGTGCTGAGGAATCGAACCCACGGCCTCAGGCATGCAAGACAAGCGCTCTACCACTGAGCCACCTTCTCAGCCTCCGTTGATTCTTTAAGGATGGGAAAGAGGGAACAGCTGACACTAAGCAAAAGGAAAGAAATGTACATATCACCCAACGTAGGATAAATAAATGTATTGTCAAAGCTCACAGAACTCAGAAACTTTATAGACCATGATAAAGATGATTTGCCCCCTGAAGGTTAGAATGTGTTTGTGACTTGGACTAAGTATCACTATCCCAGAGTACCGTGAAATTAATGTAATCACTTACTCACAATAAAAAATTGCAAAAAGAGGACTTTAGAATTTTCCTTTTTAAGTCATGGGGATATAGCTTAGTAATAGAAAAATTTTCCTAGAATGTGTTCAATACTAGGCTTAGTTCCTTATTCACAACTCCACCCCTACAAAAAAATAATATCTTCTTTTTTAAAAAATAACTCTGTATTTTTAAATGCTTCTTTGAATCCTCCAGAATGCAAGCTTCTCTGTATTTTCAAGTTCCTCTCATTCCTATGAATGTCATGATTTATAAAAGAATCTTACTACTCTTTTTATTATCTCTCAGTAGTTCTAGAAATGAGTTGCCATTAAAAAAAAGTTTATGAATACGATGCATCTTGATCAATGTCACCCCTTTCAACATTCTCAGCCAAGCCTTTCCTAACATCCTTATCTTTTCTCTTGATTGTATAGGATATACATTGGATTCATGTCAACATTTACCTGCTTCTCTTCATTTGTCTACTCCTTCCTTGTTAATCCTACCCCAACTAATGGAATTTTCCTCATCCATTAAAAAGAAGAATGATATTGTATCATTTATAAAGAAATAATAATACTTGGGGAAAATTGTGTTAAATAAGAAAGTCAGGCCAAAAGAGATAAAGGATCCATGCTTCCTCCTTTATGTGGAAGCTAGCTTTAGCTGTAGCTTATAAACTCTTAAGTAAATACATTGGGTGATAGACAAGTGTGTATCTCTTAACCAAAATATTATATATTCAAAGTAGACCTGAAATAGATTAAATCCTTAGAAAGTCAGCAAAATAAAGCACAAGCATTTTTATTATTCTTTAAACAAGGAAACCAACTTTGACTGTTCTATCTCTATTTGAATTTGTGTGTATGTATCTGGGTGTGCGTGAATGCCTGTATGTGTGTGTAAGTGTGCTTGTACTCAACATTGATACATCACTGAGATAAAAGACAAGCAACATTTTAACACATGGGTTACTTTAATAGGATTTAGATCCATTTTCTTCCATTCTGGGAGTTTTGTCAGGAATTTGTAAGGCTCTAAACATTGTAGTTCACTGTATTCTTTAAAAGAAAAGTGAGGGAAAGCAGAATAAAAGAAACTAGAATACTTAGAACTGACCAGGTGCTAAGTTCAGTTTTGCCTTCATAACACATCACCTTATATAAATGAGTGACAAACATCCATCCTGTGACACTGATATCCTTTCACAAGTTCCTGAGAAAAAATGTTCATTTGTAACAACTCCTTATACTTAGTTAAAAAGTATTGTTATCATTCAAATTAATTTTACTTGTTTTCTAGATTGAATCATGGGAGAATCAAAACATGGAGAAATTTGATTCTTGGGCCATCAAAACTCTGACTCTATCTGTGTTCATAGGACTGACTAGTCTTACTGGAATTTTGTTTGTTTGTTTGTTTGTCAGTCATGGGGGGCTGAACTCTTGGCCTGGACTTGTTCCATCAGCTCTTTAGCTAAGGTTAGCACCCTACCAGAGCACCACTTCCGGCTTCTTTCTGCATATGTGGTACTGAAGATTCGAACCCAGGGCCTCATGCTTGTGAGGCAAGCACTGTACCACTGAGCCAACTTCCCAGCCCTCTTACTGTTTTTAAAAATAATTTACCTGAGAATTTATGATGCCATGTTTATACTATTGTTATACTAGTTAAACTAGACCTTTTATAATAAAATATATAAATATGACAACAGAAAATTGACATAAGTACATGAAATGATATGAAAACTTCCTTTCACCTACAAGAACTCAGAAATCACCCAAAGCTGACTCATTAATGATACCTAGGGGTTTATATCTGTGGCCAAGAGAATTTCATGTTCGCTTCTCATTGTCCTCAATAAAGGTCGACATTTGTCAAAATTTTTCATCCTCCCTATGTGAAAAAGGAACATTAAAATGACAATTCATGGTTTTATTCTACAGAACAAGTTTATGGAAAAATGAGTAGCACATGCAGTCCAGAAGCCCCAGGGAGTGACATATTCGGTCACCATGGTTCAATCACTATTCACACTGATAGCATTATTCAAAAATATTGTCTTTGCAAATTTTACAAATCCTGTTTTTGGCTAAAATCTAAATACAATGTGTATTAATTAAAAATATTTCTAATAATGCAAATATTTACACTTCTACTTTTTGAACAACATGAATTTATTTTACATTATGTGGATTCTTTGATTTCCTTGTTACTTCTTTGGATTGAGTCTTCTTACAACATAAAAATAATATCAGCCATCAAGTCAGCTATGTAAATTATTTATATCAATGTCCAGTTTAAGTAATTATGAGAGAATTTCTTCCATCCACAAATATACAAAAAAAGATTCCCTTAGTTGATACATCTTTTATTTTATCTCTATATATTGATTCCTAATCAGTGTCTATTCCAATCATGTAATTGAGGTACACTTTCTCTAATATTCAAAATTTTTTATATTAAATATTTCAAACCACTGATTAGAATCAGTACGGAAAATTGAGTGCTGTAAGAGGCTTTACTGATATTTTGTTCAATGTTGCACCACATTTTTCCATAAATATAATGAAACTTAAAATAATATTAGGACTTGTATCTTGTCTCATAAGAAATTTTGTCAGAATTGTTTTACTTAGTACCATTTACATAAAGTTGATTACCAAATATTAGGACATTATTTAGCATGCAACTTATAACCTCTTCAATCCCATTGGTCATATTCAATGTTACCTTTCATGATAGTTTTCTTATTAAAAGAATAAACAGGGCTGGAAGTTGGCTTAGTGGTTGAGTGCTTGCCTGGCATGCATGAGTCCCTGGGTTCGATTCCTCAGCACCACATAAGCAGAAAAAGCTGAAAGTGGCGCTGTGGCTGAGCTGAAGAGCTGAGAGACAGCATCCACAACGGACCAAAAAAAAAAAAAAAAAGAATAAACAAATATTTCAGAGGAGTACAAATCTCTTAAGAAGTTCTATTTTTTAACTGCACATTAAACCCACATTTTAAAAGTTGTTTCATTAACTCTCCCTAGTTGAAAACACTGTCTTAACCTTAGTACAACTGATGTGGGAATATATTCCTTACTATATTTAATATTAAATTTTGAACTCAAATTTTTATTGGTAGCATCGTAATACTAACTTACCTGTGAGTGAAAAATCTCTTCAGGCTATTCTTTCTTCTTGTTTTTCTCTCTTACTAGCAACAAATTAGTCATTGATTCCAATTGCTCAGAATTCTCTTTCAATTGTGTTTGTGTGCCCATCCCACTGCCTCTGTCTGGGAATCATAATGCCTGACAATGTTAACCATAACACCAGCTTGGACATGCTAAAAATCCTTGACCAAAGCTTATCATATATTATATTTCATTTTATCCTCTTTATCCTTAATGCATAAAAATACTATTCAAAATGCATATCTTAAGTCTAACACAATGAGCTATGTTGAGAACAAGGAGAATACTTCTCTTTTTATTGTGAAGATGCTGTATGGAGAGGTTACAGTTACATGAGTAAGATAATAAGTACATTTCTTTTCAAACATTCTTACCCACTCCTTTGTTGTTCTCCCACTATCCCTTCCCTCCCCCCTCCAAGTTATCAACTATATTTCCGACATAGTATCTTGTGAGTAATGTTTTTGTAATAGGTTAACCTTTGCCCTTCTTCCAGCATTTTGTTATTCCCCTTCCTTTTCCTGAGTCACAAGGTGAGGGTACCAGAATCAAAGAGAGTGATTTTCAGGGATAAACCAATGGAAAAGTAAAAATGAAATAAAATAAGAAGAAAAAACTAGATACAGCACATGCGGTACATATAATACATTTTTATGGTCATATGTGCACAGCTATTGAGCTACTATGATTCTATGCCAGAACTAACCTAGACATATTACTAATTAATACAAGTGAGGGAAACCATGGAGCTATGTATCTTTGGGTCTGGTTTACTTCACCTAATATGATTTGTTCAAGTCTTTCCATTTCCTTACGAAAGGGGTAATGTCATCCTTTCTGCTAGAAACATAAAATTCCATTGTGTATATATACCATATCTTCTTGATCCATTCATCTATTAAGGGGCATCTGAGACTTTCTCTTTCCCTGATTCATTTCTCACCAACTAGCAGAACTGTGTGCTGTATAAGTCCTTATGAGCTAAACATTTTTGAACAAGTCTTTACAAATCAGGCTTGGTTATAATACCTATTCTTTCTAAGCCCGTTTCTTCAAGTTGAAGTTTATTTTATCAAATTGAACTCACATAGGAAATGTTTGTTAGTAAAAATGTATTCATGTACTCCTTTCTATCTTAATTTGTGAATTTATATGAACATACAAAATTAATTGGTTATGGAAAATTCTGCTCACATGTACACAAACATACACAAATATATATAGTTATATATATATATATAAATTATATGTATATATATATATATAATTTCTGGAACTGATATTGAGTCTCAAGTGAGAATTATAGCCTTTCACACAAGAGGATCAGGGACAGCACCCAGACTATACATCTATGGGTACAAAACATACGAGAGTTAATTTTCTGAAACAATGTAAGGCAAGTTTAGAAGGACAGGTAGTATCTTAAATACAAAGAATATCACTCAGTGATAGGGTACTTCACTAACATTTGTTGAAGCTCTGGATTTGCTCCCCCTTGCCATAAAAATGGTAGAATAATTATTAACTATGTAAATATTGAATAGGTAACAAACACAGGCTGATAATGATATCAATTGCTTACCACACTCCTTTTTTTTGGTGAATTTTTTTTTTGTGAGAATACCGTACAGAGGAGTTACAATTACATGGGCAAGATAACGAGTACATTTCATATAAAGCATTGTTGTCTCCTCTTTGTTTCCCCTTCCCATCCCTTCCCATACTCCTTCCCTCCCCCCACCAGATCCTCTACCAATCCCCCACCAAAGTTGTAAAGTTCGTTTTTCGATATAACGACTTGTACATCTCATTGTTGCAATGGGTCCACCTGTATCCCTAGTTAAAGGATTTGTTTTTTCCCTTCCCCTCCACAAATTATACCAACATCAAATACAGTGAAAGCAGGGATTACACCGTGGGGGAGGGACATACAGAGCTTCTGCATGGCAAAGGACATAGCTCACAAGATCAATAGAAAGCCTACAGATTGGGAGAAGATCTTCACCAGCCATACAACAGACAAGGGTCTCATATCTAAAATATACCTGTAACTCAAAAAATTAAATCTTCAAAGAAACAACTGCCCAATAAATAAGTTGGCTAAAGACTTAAAGAGAAACTTCTCTGAAGAGGAAAGAAGGATGGCCAATAGATACATGAAGAAATGCTCAACCTCTCTAGCCATAAAAGAAATGCAAATCAAAACAACGTTGAGATACCACCTCACCCCAGTTAGAATGGCTATAATCAAGAACTCTAATAACAACAGATGCTAGAGGGGATGTGGACAGTAGAGAACCACTCTCCCCTTTTTTTTTTTTTTTCTGGACCTGGGTTTTGAACTCTGGGCGGAGGCACTGTCCCTAAACACCTTTTGCTTGAGGTTAGCACTCTACCACTCGAGTACCACTTCTGGCTTTTTCAGTGATTAATAGGAGACAAGAGTGTCACAGACTTTCCTGCACTGGTTTCAAACCACAATCCTCAGATCTCTTCCTCTTGAGAATCGAGGATAACTGGAGTGAGCCACGTGCACCTAGCTCAAGCTCTCCACTTTGAGCTTACATTTTATTTGCTATATAGAGAATAGAAAAATAATATAGACAGGATAGTGAATGATGGGTCATATATTCCCATTATAAGCCATCTCATAGCTAGGACATGGATCAGGAGGCATGCAGACAAATTCCTCTATGTAAAGAATGTGCTTGAACTACTCTGGAATGGGAAGAGAAATAAGCTGATTCCTATTATCACATATTTATTTGTAAACTTTCTAATAATAACATTTTAAAGTATGAATGAATTATTTTCTGAAAAAGAGATGTAGGAGTATTATAGAATAGTGCATCACTTACCTGTCTATATTTCCTACTATCTTTTACATTACTTCTTTTCTCTTTAAAACATAGAAATAATTAAGAAGTTAATGGTGACAAGACACTTATTCCTTTGCCTGTTCCTGCAGCACTCTGCATTTCCTAACCTTAACATCTGGGTTGTTGTCATGATCTTATGCATCTCTCCACTTGAACCCTTTGCTTCTGAGCACAAACCACAGGCAGTTCTTTGTAGAATGACTGCAGGGAAAATGACTTCAGGGTCTTTTTGAAGATTTCTGGGATAATTAATTCTTCATTGCTGTACATTACAAAATAATGAGAACTCTGAGAGATTTCCTATTTAAGTTCCCAGAATAAACTATTTCACTTCAGTCTCAAAGCTAAAATTTCTAGAAAAAGGGAAGGAATTTTTCATTCAGGTAACAATACCGGATAGGCCACCACACCTTCATTGTCTTTTGTCATTTTACTTTCCAAGCCATGTGTGTACCTTTATCAAAACCAAAGCATCTTGCACTGCAGGCATGACTGGAAGTTCTTGTTACCTCATTCCTAAGCAAATTAATTGATAGTCATTTAGAGACTAAAGCTTACTTAAGAGGGTCATCATATTTTTTGGGTATGCTTGGATCAGGTTCGGGCACATTCCTTTATTCCCCTCAATTTCTCTTTGATTAAGACTGGTCCTATTATTCTCCTAGAGTCTTTAATGGATTTTATAATAGCAGAAATTTACTATCCCCACTTCATTTGTACTAAAGCTATTTTTGAAGATATTATTAATCACTTTATTTGTTCAATACTGTCTATACACAATATTTGTGATACTTTTATTTACACTGTTAAGAGGTCTTACAAATAAATGACACACACAAAAAAAGAATGACTCTCCTTCCAGTCTATCATAGCTTTTTAGTTTCCCTTCACTCTAAAAACAAAGACCAATATTCAGTGTAGGCATGATAAGTGTTTTTTTTATTTTTTGTTTTTTGTTCTCCTAATGCGCTATATTGATTCATGTCTGGTTAATAAACTGTATCCATTTCAGCTTTAAGTTATTTCTGGGTTATAGTAAACACATATTTATATTAATCTTTTGAAACTCCTCTTGAACAAAACAGCTTAAAACCTATGCTTAATTTTTCTCACTACTCTGTCTACATGATTAATTTATTTTTCAAAATATGGAGTCTCAAAAGGTATAATGCCTTTTGACCATTTACATTTTGCAGGTAAATCAACATTAAGTGACAATGGGAAGTGAATTAGCCCAACACTGATAGAAAATTAAGTACTTATTAAATAAATCTTTAGTAATTAGTTTGATTTTTGAAATATAGTAATGTTTTTATGTTCTAAATTCTGGATTACATTAATATATATGTAAATCTTTAGAAGTAATTTTCAATTCATATTTTGTGGTCATAGAGTAGAAAATAAGAAATCTTAAACAAAATTCATTATGAATTAGTTATATTGTTGGTCAGTGTTCCTGTATAACTGAAGTTAATTATAACTTATTTATGAGTTGCATTGTTAAAATCAAGTTTTGCATACCTTTAGTAGTCTATAACTTGAGCCACAAGCACAGAAAAGCTGCACTTGAACCTGAATTTTTTTACTTGCTAGTTCACTTTGTGTTTCATTCCATTTATTTCATCTAAAATAATGACACTCATTTATGAAGTTGGTCCAAGAATTAAATGATCTAATGCATATCTATTGGTTAGGAAGTAGATCACATTAAGTTTAAAGCTATAACAACTAATAAATACCCTCTCAAACTCTCCAAATTGTAATCCAATGAATCTGCTAGACTCTGGGATGGTACCTTACATCTCCCAGGTGCCCCTATTTCTGAAACTTCAACAAATGACTCCACCATGTTATTCCTATTTTCCTCTTTACTGATGGCATCATTTTATAGAACACTTCCTAATGATGCCAATGATAATCCTTTTAACTGAATAAAAGTCACCAAGAAGTGCATGATTTTCAGTGAGCTGGGTTTATCTGAAGAAACCATACCAAAAATGGTATGGTTATCCTAGCTGCTGAGGCAAAGACTTATTCATCTATGAAGTTGGATTTAGACAGCATATTACAATATCTGTCCTCCACTATAAACATCATATATCTTGAAAGTAACAGAGCATAAAATACCAGTCAATATATTTTATAATAATGATGAATATTGGCTTTGAGATCCATCGTACACTGTTACTATGATGCCTGGATTTGCCTATCTCTCTTTATCCAGTAATTCACCTATTCCTAGTAATAAACTTGTTAACTCCTGAACTTGTCTGTCTAAAGTTTGTTATAGAGAATTTTTTTTAAATTAACTTTAACACGTTTTAATTGGAAAAGAAGTTCCAAACTTCATGGGGTTCCAAAATGAAGTCCTTCATCTATGCCTCCGCTCAACATTGGAGAGAGACAGGCAGAGACATAATTACATTTCGGTAGGTTATTCTGACACTTTTTTCAAAGTTCTGAAGATACAGACAAAAAGATCATAAAATGTTTTCATTATAGTGTTTAGGAGTAGTTTTTTGGGATTTTTTTTACATATCTTATGTTTTCTAATAATGCAGCTGAAAATATGTGTTTGCAAAAAGTATGTCAAAAGTGGTCATGAAAACTTTTATGAAAAATAAAATCCTTTATTTATTTATTTTTTTTTTCAAACTATTGTGTCTCTACTATTGGAAGGAAACAGAATAGTTAGAGGAAAGTCTGACAAAAGGAAAAGAAAATTTCATAATAAAGTTCTGAAATGGTCCATAGGTGCTCCAAATAGCTCGGGATCCAGGGGTGTCACATAGAAATAAAGGCACCACCTGGAAAGGCACTTGCAAGGCCAAGTTTACTGCACCAATGGCCAAAAATCGGCCAAGCAAGCACTCACAGCAGGCTTGTGAATCCCTAACTCACAGGCCCCTCAACCTCTGTTCTCATGGGCTGATCTCGGATTCAAATTCTTCAAGCAGATGCAGCTTAATTAACAGTATGTAACTAAAATTCAAGGTGCACCTAACAGAATGTGTTAATTGAAGTGCAGAGGAAAAGGAGGTATATAGCTGAAATGTAACTAACATGGTCCAAGCCATGTGACCAAATCAGAAACTCTTCAGGGAAGCAATTGAAGATTAACAGAAAAGAAGCAAACTACTTTGATAGAAATATGCTTTTTCTCACATACAGGAGAGTGTATTCGATGATCAAGGAAAAAAGATTTCCTGTTGAGTCTTTTCTTCTGTTATTCAGAGTTAATTACTATTATCCATACACATATCATGACATGTACATTGGTTGTTTTTATTGCATATATGCCATATGCCACACATGGGCCACATCAATAAGAGCTTTTTTTATCCTGAGAAACATGCTGTGTAAATTGATATGCTTTAGAGTTTAATATGTGAGAGTTTGTTCAACATAGGAACTTGCAAACAGCAAGCTAAATACACAGATATTAAGCTTTTATTTGCCTGGTTGAAATACTTGAGCCTCTTACTAGTTTATATTTCTTCTCCCGACTCCACATTTCTTCATTTATATAACAAAAAACCTTGTCATTTAATCAATAGCTGCTTGGTAGATCATTCTCTGCCTGGATCATAATGATGATCCTTCCGGATGGTCCCTGTGCAACACATGCACTCATCCATGTAAGGCTTTAGATAGCTTCAGTTTTCATGTCATGAATCTTCTTTCATGTCATAAATCATGAAACTTCAGAAACCCAGAAATCTAATTGCCTTTTGTATTTACTCTCTAATCCATTAATTAATCATGTAAATCATCTGTCTACCTTCCTTCTGTCTTTAAACATATAAGGACCACTTGACTAAGTCCATTCCACACATGAACAAATTACAACTATGGACACAAGCTTTACAAACTTAACTTGATATTGAAGTCTAGCCAAAGCCCATGCATTTTACTTAAGTACATTCCAGCTGAAAACGCCTTGGATAGAAATATTTCTTTAACCTTAATGATCTGAAGCATAACATGAAACAAAAAGATTCATATATGTAGATTACTTTGGAAAAATTTCAGGGAACAGATTTGAAATCTAAAGTAGAAAATCTAAAGTTGAAATCTAAAGTTGTGAAGAAAGGAATGTCTGTCAGTGCAATGGTGAACCCTTTAGCTGACCACACACACACACACACACACACACACACACACACACACGCAGAAGGTTGGGTCCTAGATCCTGAAAGAATTTCTGATAAATTATATATAGCATTTACTAGAGTAAATACTCTAGAATAAAAATCATTTAGCATTGGTTCCTATATACCTTTTCAAGGGTGGCCTATAAATTTTGTGTCATAAGTTCCATATTTCATAAGAGTATAGGAAATTTCTCAAGATAGTCACATGTCAAGATGAGAGAAACTTCAAGAAAGTTTTATGTTTAAGAATGGTGCGCTTGAAAACTCAATAGCAAAGGTTTCCCCCACACATACCCACACAAAGTTTGTATAAAACTGATCAAAAGATGAGGACAGAAGATTATTGAAGTAAGGTCCAAAGCTGTGCCATATTAAGTATCCAATCCATTCTTAAAAATGTGTTTCAAGGGCTGGGAAGGTGGCTCAGTGGTAGAGTGCTTGCCTCGCATGCATGAGGCCCTAGTTTGATTCCTCAGCACCACAGAAGCAGAAAAATCTGGAAGTGGCCTTGTGGTTCAAGTGGTAGAGCGCTAGACTTGAGTTGAAGAGCTGAGGGACAGCAGCACCCAGGCCGAGAGTTCAGGCCTATGACCGATCAAAAAAAAAAAAAGTGTCTCAAATAGAAATGTAGTCTGAGAATCAGTTGCCTCTACTTTTAAGTATATATTTCTTGTAAGTTGAAATACCAGATTAAATACATACAAGTGCTGTAACACATTTATGTAACAAAAGAGATGATCATCAGTCTAACCTCATAAAAACTTACACATACATAACCCTACACAATGTTTTTAGGTGATGGGGCAAATAGTAAGGAATATGGGAGAGTGAGCTTTGCTTATTTCTGGAAAGAAGTATGTAAGTTTCTCTATGTTCTCTAGTTTTCTAGGTTGCATTAAATAAGAAACTGTTCCAGTTCTACTGCTTTATAGAGTCATTTTTATAAATTAAAATTTCTTTTGCTAAACAGACTAACTCAAGGAAATCATTTCTTCAAATCATTTTTAATTAATTACTCATTGCTTAAAGCTATATGCCCTTATTTTGTCTCTAAATTGATTTCTTATGAACTAAAAGACTAATGGAGACCTAGGTCGCATACTTTCCTAAAGAAGCCCATAGCAGGTATTATTAGCATACATTAGTGATGTTTTTATCCAGTTATTTCTAGTAAATAAATAGATTTAAGCAGTGATATATAAATTAAATATTTTAAATGCAAAATGTCCATACTAAAAGCAGTTCTTAGAACATAATCTGTAAGCAATTTTTTCCTCATTGCTGTAAGTTTTTCTCAACAAGTATTGAAATGTGGTTTTCAATCCTTTCCTGTATTTGAGTATTTGTTTATATTAGCTAGTTTGCATGAGTGTTGAACATACTGACTGAAAGTTGCATTAAAGGCCTTAATTAAATGATAGCAAATTAATTGGAAAAATATTTACAGTTAAAGGACATTTTTAAATAGCTTATATCAAAATAAACAAATTATACTTTGTTTTGAAGCGATAAATACAATTAACTTGAATATGTACATTCTTTAATATATGTATACAATTTTATAATGCTGAACGTCAGAAGAAATTTCTACCATCAGGGTTTTTTTTCCTATAAGATGTTGGTTTTCTTTATCATTTAAAATCATGTTTACAATAATTTAAATGAAAATAAAAAAACCCAGCCTATGTTTTATAAGATACATGAACTTAAGGCAGGATTGCAATAAAAATTTTAATAATAAAACACAAGGATGTCCAGGATCTGATCCAAAGTATTTTACTTGTTTATGTCTCACATTACATATCTCCAGATACATTTAAAATGTAGTTAAGAATCTTGACATTCAGAGAAATAGAAACAGTGAGAGAGAAATAGAGAGGTTGAGATTAGGAGGCAAGAGGGAGAAGGAAAAGAAAATGAGAAAAGGAAGAGGAAGATAATGATGAGGTGTTCTGCCTTAATCACACCTTCAGTGTATCAAAAATGCTTCTCAATTGAGAGGTAAATTCCAAAGAATAAGACAGAAGAGGATATGAGGATGAAAATAGAAATCTGAATATTACATGGACATTTGTGAAGGACACATTGACGAATACACTAAAAATAAAAATATTTTTAAATAGAGTATCACTATATTTATAACCTATGAGAACCTAAAAAAATTAATTGAATCAAAGCTCAACTAACATTGAATTGATACAGGTGCTACCTAAACACATACTACATTTACCAGTATAAGGAGTGTGGTGACACAGAATTTGACAGGGAATTCTATTATGTGCACAGATAATGAATATGCAGAAATATAGTGCAGCAGATAACATCAGAGAAAGGTGGTTCTGTTGACACTTTTCAAGATTCCTCTGATTTAAGTAGGAGTTAATGCAGTATAGATTAGTACACAGTTCCACACAGACAAGAAGTATTGTTGATATTTAAATGCTGTCAAAGAAACACAAAGTACAAATTATTGAGAGCTAGTATTGAAAAATAGAAAAAATGCTTATAGCACAAAGATCATAAAACCAGAAATTAGAATATGTTAGTTGAATGAATTGAGATAATAGATCCAACAGAAATCAGAGGCTGGGTTAAGAATGAGTCTGAACTTGAAGTTACATGGTATACCTTGGAAAAGCAAAATATAGAACACTTGCATTAAACAATATTCCCTTCTCTTCATTAAGTTATGACTTAATTATGAAGCCTGTCACTAAATATTCCACTTGATTTTGATTTGAAGACCTAGTTTCTATTCTATTAATTAATTCAATATTGTATGGAGAGAATTAAAATTCATCTTGTGGGCATTCTACACATAAGGAATAAAACAGTCAATTGGAACAGAAGAAAAACAACAAACACTAAACTTTATAAACATGTAATATAAGAAAACCATTATAATATTATGATATAATATTTAAATATAACAGCATATAAGTATTGAGAATGGTAGACAACATTTAATTCTGAATATTCTGATAGGGAACAATGAAGCCTTCATTGTTCTTTTGCTGTCAATAATCTTGTACCATACTATATTCCAAGACACACCCTAGATACATATTGTCCCTTCAGAAGAAAACTAATCAATTGTGCTGAAAAGCAAAAAGAATGGCCTAGGCTTTATGCAAGAGAAGAGCTGTGACCAATAACATGTTAACAGTATGACTCAAATCTGAAATAAACCTGCTAGTTATATCAGCAAGAAACACTCAGCATAAACCATACTAGAATGAAAGATGCAGAAAGAGAGACAGAACTGTTGAGAGACATTGGCTGTGATTGATAAAAGGGAACTCTAATATACTGCTGGTGGGAATGTAAACTTGTTCAACAACTCTAAAGCAATGTGGAGGTTCTTCAAAAATTTAAACACAGAATTAACCTGTGAATTTATATATAGAATATGTTATATATAAATGGGAATTTATACAAAGGATAACAAACCAGGATATAGGATAAAATAGGAAAGTGTTCATGTCCTTATTATCACTTAAAACTACTTCCTATTCAAAGTTGACATTCTTTATTCTCATAGAAAATTCTCAGGTGCAAAGTGACCTTGTATAAGCAGAATGTATTGAAAAGACATGCATTATAATTCAACAGAAAGTTTATAGTAAATCCAGGAATTCATATATATATATATACATATATATGTATATATATATATATATCTTTCCTATGATCACTCAGATAAAAGAACAAGAAGGAAAAATATTGAAACTGCATAGTCTGTTTTCAATTTGCCCTGTAGTTTGGCTTTTGTCCCTCTACTTTAAAAAAGTATTTTGGAACACATATTTTTTCCATATTTAATGGTGAATTGTTCTATGTCTCATATTTCTATAGCTTCACTTCCTCTTTTTAAATATATGTAACTTAATAAAGTTTGCACAACCTTTTGACTCAGTCTTTTATTTCCATGCCTCAGGTTGTCAATTCTGCCACATTTTCTCCAAATCAGACATTTCATTTCCCACACATCTTACTATAAAACTCTAGCTCCTTCAGAATAGCAATGCCAAAAAGAAATAATATCACAAGCTGTGCAATTTAAGATGTGCAATATTTCAAAATAATCCAAATCAAATAAAAGTATGATATTAAAATAAATCAGCTATTTCTTCTAATGCAGTCACAAATGGTGCTGCTAAAGTCTAAGAAACCACAACTAGAAGAAAAATATAGGACTTCCATATATTAACTGCATGTTTGTACATTGCATTAATATTTGAGTTTACATATGAATGTCTGGTTTAGGACACAACCTTTGTAAGAGTTGAAACAGAATATAAAAGATGAGTATATGGTTATTTCTAGGTGTCAACATAATAGCATAAAATAATTTGGATATACACAGAGAAGCAATATGTTGGGGTAGGTCTGTGCGAAAGATTTCAAAGAAATTGGTGTTTAGATCGGTGGAATACATCCCAGGGGCTTAGGATCGCCTAATGTGGTGATGACCACCTCAGAGTACCCAATTAGGGCATTTTACTTTGGAGCCTTCATAACTGAAAGATATCGCCATCCCTGGTATCTCACAGCAATGGAGTGTGACTTTTGCCAACTTGGAGAGCAATTAAGTATACAGCTCCAACCTGTGAGGTCCCTAATGCCTTGGGGCCTCCCTCTAGAATGTCCAAATGGCAGTAATAAAGAACATTCTCAGGCCTTAAAATGTAATACTGCTTACCTTAATTGAGTTTTGGATTTACTTGGAAGCCATCACTCATTTTTTTCCCCTTTTTATAAGGTAATATCTATTTCAGGACTATCTCTCCACCACACTTGTAAGATTATAACGTGGCTTCAGAAGTGCACAACTAAAATGAAATTTACCTCATGTAAGTTGTATCTTAAATCTCATGTGTCTCTGATTTAGATGTTGTGTACACACTAGACTTTTAAATTGATTCTGGGAGCTAATGGGACTGGGTAAATTCAAATTACATTTGAGAAAGATATAAAGTTTGGGAAAGGAAGGGGTAGAATGCTAAGATTTTGTGTCCATGCACATCTCCTGTGTCCAACTTTTCAATGTGATGGTTTTAAAAGTTGAAGAACTTTTGAGAGGTGAAGTCTTAACAATGGGATTAATCCTACTCAGGAATAGGATTAATAAAATTATGAAAGTGCTCAGAGGGAACATGTTCATTCTGAAGAAGAAAGTACCAGCTATGAAATGAACAGGCCACCACACACAACAGAACTTTTAGAATTTTGATGTTGATTTCTCAACATCCGGAGTTATAAGCAATAATTCTCTTGTAAAATTTCAATCTAATATTTTATAAAAGCCCAAGACAGTAAGATTTAGTGTGGTAGTGGTGGTAGGCTTAGAGAATTATTGTCTTTGCTCTGCTATAGGCAAATTAGAGAAACGACTTATGGTATGCTGTTTCAAAGAGTTGAAATAAATACTGGGCAGAACTCCTCACGAGAAATCAATAGAAACAGATGGTATAGTAGAAGTCTAGAAATATTGCTTATAGGATAAATATGAGGAAAGGCGAAAATGGAAATAGAAATTAGTACAGAAAGTATTCACTTTTTAGGGTGGTAGCAATAAATACAAAAAAAGCCTTTACCTTTGATAATATTAAAGAGCAGATAAAATCCAAACTTGCTGTACAACACAAGATGAAAAGAAAACCTTTAGATTTTGAAACATCAATGATACTAACCAAGAACAAACCCCAAAGACCATCCTATCTCCATGCATTATTTATGAATTCAAAATTGTCTTGCATTAGTTCCATCTCCAGACAGATTTTAATTATTTTGTTTAGAAAAATCAAATTTTATACCTAGATAAAATGTTTATATTTTTTCTATAAAAATGCATTAATTATGAACCTGTGGGTGAATGATAAGCAGTTTTATAAAATACTATTTTGAAATGTATAGAAATTTAGCATTCTAAAATATATGTCAAAGTAACATGTAGTTCCTTGTCACTTTCAATGTTAATTGCCAATGCTCAATTTAAAAATCTAAGGGAATCAGAAAAGAAACAAATGAACAACATATATTAAGCATATACAGTATTTAAGACAAAGTAGTTTCAAATCTAGTATTTTTGTGTTTACTTATTTGTTGAAAGCATTGGGTTTATTTCAAAGTGTCATGCTTGTGAAGAAAGCCCTACTTAGTTATGTTGGACAGGATCCCAGTCCTGTTTGCTTTATTTATGCTACGAGATAGTATCAAATATTTTCTTTAGAGCTGTTCTCAGTTTCAGTTCTCATACCTATGTCCTCCAGTGTAGTTAATTAAGATCAAATGTGTGCTCTCCATTTTGCATCTTGTCTGGAAGGGAATCTGGATAATCCTGCCCTATCTGGCCTTGAACTGAGATCCTCTCTTTATCTGCCTTTCACATGGCTGGCAGCATAAATGTGTGCCAACACAGTAGGCACTATTTTTTTCTAAAATTAATTTATTAGGCTGAAGATATAGATCATTAGCTTTGAAGCCTTAGGCCTTGAGTTCAAACCCAATTACATCTGAATAAATACATAAACAATTAAAATACTTGATGACTCTTTTAGAAAAATTGTGAATTTATTTCCATCATATATTTCAATAATGCAATCGTTTCTAATTTATCTTCCTGTTTTTTACCCAGGAAATGTTCATCAACAAGTAAATATGCTGTAAATGTTACTCATCTACTTAGAGCTTCTTAGGATATCCTGTAATAGTGTCAAGTGAGATTACCAGACAGATAACTTTCCCTTTACTCAGGTTCAAGCTACTTAAATTAAATAAAAATGAAACGTCTGTAGTGTACTCCTCCTTTTTCCAGAAGTTGTATCTCAGATTTGAACTTTCTTCATTATCTCTCTTATTTTCTTTACATTTGTTGAAGTTATATCAAACTCACAGTTTTTAAACAGCTCAACCCTGCATAGTTTGATTCCATGGCTCTTTCAAACAAGGTGAAAAGCAGTTTGGATATAGTTGACTGTTAACATGTATTTTGTTACATATTTTAGCATCATTGTAGTAAGAGTCAGAAATTTTCTACCATAAATTTGATGCCAAACTGTGAGGAAATCAGGTTTAGATGAAAGGCTACTAGATATATTATTCTTAGATACATTTAATAACAACATCCAATCCCTTTTCTTCCATATTACTGAAATTCAAGGTCTGTTTTTAATCTGTTTTTTTGTCCCTAAGTTTCTAAAAGTGAAAAACAAACTAATGTTCAAGATGCAGCATTGAAGCCACTGTACATTCAAGCAGGAAACAAAATTTACTAAGGGTGGTTACTAGGCAACTATAAAATGAAAATGAAGAGATTGTTATATTATCAGATTTCATTTATTCACAGTATAGCAGAACCTCTCAATGGAATATTTTAGTCAATCTGCTTATTTTATCAGCTCATTTCTAATTCCTGCATATGCTCCTGAGATTAGTTGGATCAAAATATGGAGCTTTCTCTTGTAAATTATGGGAACTGGTACTCAGACCACCAAACAAGTCAAAAATCTCTGCTACATAGATTTTTGCGAACTTACATATATTTTCCTACAGGTATTGTCATCTCTAGATTTCATCTAATATCTAATTCAATGAAAATATTATATGAGCAGTTGACTGATCTGCATTTATACTGGTTTATAACATACTTTTGCATATTTATACATATATATATATATATATATATAATACCTTGCTGGTTAGACTCACAAATGTGAAGGTTTGTATTTAAAGACATCCCCATTGTGTAGCTGTGTAGACTTTTGAATGATATTTTTAGTGATTCAAATTCTGATTTGGGGAACTTTATAATTTCTATGAGTTAATCAGACATGACCTTGCATTTTATTAACCTCAAGTCCATAATAAAATTTTCCATAGTGATTTATACCTTTTCATTAATCTCCTGGACTTTAGATCAATCTCTCTAGTATTCAGCTTCCAAGGTCTTCTCTTAACATAGAGACCAGCAAGTGTGCTTCAATTGAGATTTCCAGACAGCCTCATAAGAGAGATGGGGGTACAATTTAGGTTGATGCTGCTCAGCATCTATGTTGATTAGTCCATCCCAAGAATGTGGAAAGGATTTATACAGTATACACTTAGGTTACAGTCATGTGATCAGCCAGTAAGATCTGAAGAGAAGGTACTTCGTTACTGCAGCTCAGAAGCTCATAAAAATGAATCTAAGTCCTCTATTTTCTTGCTTGGACTCAATAGCCAAACCTAAACTTTGTTTTACAATAGTCATATCAAAAGACAAAGCTGAAGAAGTGTTGTCCTTGAGAAAAATACAGAAATATCTTCTTCCAATCTCCCTGGAGATCTCCCACTCCTGTGTGAGTGATAGCTGAATTTCTGATTTGTTGAACCACTGAAACTTCAAGGTTAACTGAAGGAAAGGTTAAATATATGAAATCAATTGCTCATATTAATTTTGCAATGAATAAATACAATTTGAGAGTAAAAGAAGAAGATGCAGGGGCTGGGAAGGTGGCTCAGTGGTAGAATGCTTGTCTTGCATGCATGAGGCCCTGGGTTCGATTCCTCATCATCATATAAGCAGAAATATGTTGGAAGTGGAGTTGTGGCTAAAGTGGTGGAGTACTAGCCTTGAGCTGAAGAGCTGAGGGCAGCATCCAGGCCCAGAGCCTCATGACCAAAAACAAAAACAAAAACAAAAGAAGAAGATGCAGTGTGCAATGTTATCTATGTTACATATTACAGAGTGAATAATCCTGTACTTTTATATTTCCTAAGTGTAAATATAATCAACTGAAATTATAGTTGTACATTCTTAATCACACTATTTTAAAATATATTTGACAGTCTGTAGTGCCATCACAAACACTATTACCACAGTTTAGGTGTCTACAAAGATAAGAATAATATAAAACATTAAAGGAAACCAAATGGAAACATCTGGTGCATTTAAGTTTCAGACAGAGTTTCTGCAAAAGTATGAGCTTCTGATGAGATGAATACATTTTGCCTTAGTGTATTCAATCTTTACTGGCCATTTTCAGGGAGGAATTCTTTTCTTTTCTTTTTTTTTTTTTTTTTGTCTGTCGTGGGGTTTGAACTCTGGGCTTGGGTGCTGTCCGTCAGCTCTTCAGCTAAAGGCAAACACTCTACCGCTTGAACCACAGTGCCACTTCCAGTTTAGTCTCACAGACTTTTCTGCCTGGGCTGGCTTTGAACCGTGATCCTCAGATATCAGCCTCCTGAGTAGCAAGGATGACACGCATGTTCGTATTCTCCTTTCCAGGACTGCCCTGGGACAAGAACTTCAGATATCTGTTTCAGATTTTGTAAGCTGAATTTCCCAATGTTCCAGCATCGCCGGAGTGTGTGCTTATCAAATCAGTTTACTTGGTATAACTTCGCTGGTACTTTCTTCCCTGAATGAAGATTTGTTTTAGCAAGCTTGCTTTGTTATAATGAAACACCATGAATTGGATGGCATATAAATAAAAAAGAATATTTTTTCTCAGTTTTGGAAGCTACAAATCTGAAGTCAGTGAGGTACTATGGTTGAATTGACTTAAAATCATCGTCCAAGTTACTGTTGTCTGACTTCTAACATCCTAATCATCAAGAAAAAAAGTTTGTCTCTTTCCAATCTCCTCCTCTTCTTTCTCCTGAGATGTGAGTTCAACTCAAATAGACTTGAGTGACCTTAATAAAAGTGATTGAAAACAGTAAATAAAACTGCATTGTATGTGAGATTTTCTTAAACATAATTGCTAGTTTTAACCTTGCATTGACAGAGTGGTTACACCCTTTACATGCCATAATCAGTGTCTGAATTTTAGTTGATATGTTGTTTCCCTGTGTCTCTAATAAAAGAACATTTGAAATCTAAATTCTCCTTCTGAATAAAAATTATTATTATCAAATATATTATCAAGAAGGAAAGAATCACAGTATTTCTTTGGTTTCAAACTTATTTCAATACAAATTCTATCACTCTCATCCATTTGCTAATGTGTAATAAAACGAGAAATGTTGTAAGTCGTTTGTACTTTAAAAAAGTGATATTGATTATGTTACAGATTCTGTAATTTATGATCATTGTCTTTATACAAGCCCATGTATAATATCTTTTAAATGAAAAGTCCAAGTTCAAAATATGTGCTCTTTAAAAAAAAAATAATATAGTTTTTTTTATCTGTCATGAGAATAATTCGTCCATATCATCTATAAGACATGAAAAACTTGAATGTCAAATTTAAAATGCTGAAAGTTGGGAAGTTTAAAAACCTCTATTATCTTTTGTGCTTTTACCAGACTTAGCATCTAATGGTGCTTTTTGATGGTGGAGGAAGAGAACGAGGGTAGAGAGGGGGAAGATGAGGGGTGGATGGGAGGTGAAGAACAAAATTTATCATGAAAAAAATATCTTACCTAACAAGATGAAAACATCAAATGAATTTTTTTCTCCAATAATCTTTCCATCAAGAAATAAGAGAGTATAACACATATTTAGGTTTTCCAGAAAGAAAGGCTACCATGTGCTTGCTAATTGTCTTTTTCTAGAGAGAAAGTAAACTTTCTCCTATCTGGAAGGAAGGTTGCTTTTTATCACTGGGTGAATGGTACTCTGGAATTTAGGGTTCTGCCACCCAAGAGGTTAGAAATGAGGATACAAATCTTTCTTGATCATTACTTTTAGTTTTTAATAGTATTTAAGATAATCTAAGGCTGGGAAGGTGGCTCAGTGGTAGAGCGCTTGCCTTGCATGCATGAAGCCCTGGGTTTGATTCCTCAGCACCACATAAGCAGACAAAAAAGCCGGAAGTGGCACTGTGGCTCAAGTGGTAGAACATTAGCCTTGAGCTGAAGAGCTGAGGGACAGTGCCCAGACCCAGAGTTCAGGCCCCACGACCAGACGCACCCCCTCCAAAAAAAAAAAAAAGATAATCCAGGTGGTTAGCCTGGTAAAAGCCTTCCAAAAGATCGACATGGAAGGAAAAAGAATATTTCTTTGTCCCTTAGAACATGTAGAACACTAAGAAAAGTGACAACTTCTCTAAAATAATTGCTCTACATAAAAATTATATAGGGCATGTGGAGTCAGGAAAGAGGCTGTCTGAAGTTAAAGCAACAAGAGGAAACATTCTCTTCTTTGTGATCATGAACTTGGAAATAGTGTAAACTAGCAATTATGATTGATAAATTGATAAAGCAAATACAAGGAACTTCTATCTCGCTTGTAATACATGGTCAAATCCCAAGAGTCTTCAAGATTTAAAAAATGATAAAAACACAAATTTAAGACTCTGGAAGCAAAAAGCAAGTGTCATTCTGAGTCTAGCATGTCGTGTCTCAACTGGACCAATTTCCTGGACAGTCAGCTTGGATTTGTATAGGAGTGAAAGTAGAGTTTACAGTACGCACTAAACTATCAGTCTGAATCATTGTGTGATGTT
The DNA here is from genome assembly GCF_019054845.1 of Dipodomys spectabilis. NCBI lineage: Eukaryota > Metazoa > Chordata > Mammalia > Rodentia > Heteromyidae > Dipodomys > Dipodomys spectabilis. The sequence goes on from NW_024870752.1 coordinate 4,690,393, forward strand.
TGTTCTGCTCTCATTAGAATACCAAGCCCCATACATGAGGAGTTCAGAGGGCATAAAGGGCATTAAAGAGCCTGGGACTATAGAAGTCTTCAGCACATAGGATTCTGTGGGTCTTATTTTGCAGGGAACAGAAGAATGGAGACCACTGAATATAATCAAAGTAATGACATCCATCTGTGCTTGTAGAGATGGCAATCTACATGGAAAAACTATGTCAAATAAATAACAAAAGACATGCTGCTTGGCTGCAGGTATTAATTCCAGTGCTTGCAGTCACTGACTCTGGAAACATTGGAATGTAAATGTATCTTGCTCTCAGTGATCTAGCAAAGAGTGCCGGGATGATGGCTACTTGTGAAAAATAAGTTTATAGCAAGTAAAACTGGTGACTACATTGGGTAAAACTTTATTTAATTCACACAACTACAAAGAGAGAAGGGACATATGGCCTCCAAGTAATTAGATGAGAAATTAGAGAGCTGTGGATTTTAAACATGTGAAGGTTAAGGTCAAATCTTGTTCTAGAGTTCTGTTATCCGATCTGCATGTCTTTATGACATTACATGGACTATACAAATGTAATTACAAAAGCAAACAATATTACATGTACATTGTTTTCAAGTACATACATGTCTTGTTACCACCATTGTGTGAAGGCCATGTGGAATATTGTCATGTCTTTGAAAGGTTTTAGGCACTTTCAGAGGCTTCCACTACAGAACTGCTACAACCACAGAATTCACTTTTTTCCAACAGGGACGACAAAGAGTCTAACACACAGCAGATATGTAATAAAGCTATGTCTTCTCTTGTTCTTTAAGAAAATATGAGTTCTCCTATCCTATCGCTAAATTTCTTCCAAAGTTTTGTACGTTGTCAGCTCCCAAGATTTTATTAGGGAAGAAAATTTAAGTTCACTTTGAAACCGTTTGTGAAACTTTCTGCATATGCAAAAGTAGAGCCACTTATATACTTGTTTAAAAGTCCACAGTCCATAGGAAGAACTGGCTGTGAATCTAGTTCTCACTCATGCTGCCAAAAGAAAATGAACTTCTGCCAAAGATGTCACTCAAAGCTACTGTAATTTCCTCATAAAACATCTGCCAAACATAGCTCTCTCTCTCTCTCTCTCTCGCTCTCCTCTTATCACAACATGGAGAAAATGAAATTCCTACTATCAGTCTCATCTTGGTTAATTTCTGAATTTCAGGAAATTGTGTCTGTTTAGCTATTTGCTATCAGGACTAAATATGTTTGCCTGGGAACTGAATTGTAGAATAGCTCTCTATCCAAGGAAAGAGTGAACTATAAGAACCAATATAAGAAGTATTTCAACTCAAGTTCTAGTGCAGAGCTAAGACCTAATTCTCTAGATTCAGCAAACTTTTACCAAACATAGCACATTCACATATTTAGTGCACTAAAATAATTTTCTACGATATTGACATACTTCCCCAAATTTTGGGATGTTATTGTTTTGTAAGCTGAGATTACCTGAGAAAATATATTGGTAAAATAAAAATTGGGAAATCAAAAAATCTATTTGTACACTGCACAATTTTAATGTTACTTTCTTCAATTATTTGAATAACTACAGTGTATTTTCTGTCTATCTTTCTCAGAAGCTACGCATTGTTTCCCATGCAGGGAATAAGGATATTATCATTAGCTTCACAGTTTCTGCAGTACATTAGATTGAAGATTCCAAACTAGCATGCTTATACCAACCAGGAAGACTGTGCCACATTATCTGTGGCAACCTCCATTCTACAACACCTTGTGTGGGATGCCTACTTCACCTGATGCAAAGTAGACAAAAAGATGATAAATAGAGCTCTGAAAAGAAAATAGGTCAGAGGAGACAAAGCATGCTGGCAAATAAGCGTGTTTAATCCTTTTCTGCTGCAAGAAGTGAGAAAGTTAGGAAACAAAGATTTGTCATGTTTAGCATTTCTGGGAAGTTCAAGATCAAGACACTGGCTCCGTTTGTTCTGTAGGCTGCTGTCTCTGATTCTAAGATGCTTTCCTGCTGCTGTGTATCTGCACGAGAAAGGACCACCACGGAAGGGGATTTCATTCATGCTAAGTGAAGAAGTGAAGCCTTCTTTGTACATTCTGTCTTCCACTGCTCACTCATATAGAGCAAGGAGCCCTCAGCCTAACCACTTCCTGAACACCTCACTTTTTTTTGGGGGGGGGTCCAGTCGTGGGGCCTGAACTCTGGGCCTGGGTGCTGTCCCTCAGCTCTTCAGCTCAAGGCTAGCACTCTACCACTTGAGCTACAGCACCATTTCTGGCTTTTTTCTTATGTGGTGCTGAGGAATCGAACCCAGGGCCTTGAGCATGCAAGGCAAGTGCTCTACCACTGAGCCACCTTCCCAGCCCAACACCTCACATTTTAATTCCACCTCATTGGCCATTAACTTTGAGCATCTGAATTCTGGGCAGGACACATTCAACTAATAACAGGAAATATTAGTAAATGCAGTGATATCAACAACTTAAATTTTCTGTACACCCTAAAAGACCTAATCAATAGAATAACTATTTACTATACATATACAGTATTCATAGCTTTATTTACTGCAAATATATAGTGTGGCTGAGGTAAAGAAAAATATTCCTCATCTCTTTTGAATTTAAAGAGAAAAAAATAATATTTACCCTTCAACTGTATTTTTACCTATAGAGAAATATGAAAAAAAGTGGTTTCTCAGGGGCTTTCTCTTTTGCTCTGTTTTGTGTTTTTACTGTATCAGCACAGCAAGCTAACATAGAAGCCACACCAGAGATGGCTTCAGTCCTGTGTTTCCAATATCTCCAAGCTTAATCATCTTACCACTTATGAAGAAAATTAGAAACAATTACATATCAAAGAAGGATATAAATTTAACTCTGCTGCAAAATAGAACTTGTTACTGTGATTCTTAGTTTAACTAATGCTGATAGTTTAATTTTTATAATTCTGCCTCAAATTTTCTGTATCAGTGTCTGTTTCTTGTTTCTTTGTAATGCTTTCCAAGATACATAATAAAAATAGAAGCAAATGTGCATTTCTGAGGTTATATTTAATTCCCTTGAATAGTCTCATTTGGGAATATGAGAACAATAGGGATACACTAGCCAATTTCTCTATTATCTAAGGCCATATATATAAAACAAATAAAAGAGGAAACTAGTGAAAGTCTTCTAACTTGAAGATATTCAATAATTTTATTGTTGGAAGCAGTACTGAAGGTTCCATAGCCAAATTCCATCTGTTTACAAGTAACAATATTGCAGAGTGTTCTCTTATTTTATAACTGAAAAGTACCCCTGTTATTTCCAGACTTTTCTCTCCAGAAAGGGGTTGACATGAAAAATATGTGTCTTTCTGGTGTTTAAAGAATAGAAGATTTATAAAGTTTTTGATGTTCTACCTGGCAGTAAAACTAATTATCCGAGTACTCAAGGCATTTGTTTGGGGAATAAAGGGACTATATTTCATGGATGAGGTAGACATTTGCTACAGCTACCATTCTGATCCAAGTATTATTTATGCAGAATCTGGGAGATGGTCCACAAGATATTTATTTCTCTGAATACTGTTATTCTCTCCAACTTGACATACATTTGGATGTTAAAATGTTCCTTTGCCAAGTTTTTTTTTATCTCATATTTATAAGTACAGCATTATTTTATTTTTGCAAGTATTACAATTATTTTAAAGGACTATTTTCTTCAATTTTGAAGAAAGGACACTATTTTAGTAACATTCCATCCATATATCGGTCCAATCGATATTCCTCTCATCTATACATTTTTTTCATCTTTTTGTTCCATTTCATTTGAGAGGGGAGTGGTATTAGGATTTGAACTCTGGGCATTATACTTATTAGACTGAACTATACACTTGATCAATATCTCTAGGTTTGAAATATTTTTGCCTTATTCCTAATTATGTTTGAGAATGCAAATGCAGTATTTCACACAGTTTACTTTCTATTTCATTATTAAATAAAGCAACCTTGTAGAAAAGGGAATGCTTAAGGTTTTTGTTAGGGGGGTGGGTTCCAGTTGTGGGGCCTGAACTCTGGGCCTGGGCACTGTCCCTCAGCTCTTCAGCTCAAGGCTAGTGCTCTACCACTTGAGCCACAGCGCCACTTCTGGCTTTTTTCTTTTTGCTTATGTGGTGCTGAGGAATTGAACCCAGGGCTTCAGGCTTGCAAGGTAAGCACTCTACCACTGAGCCACCTTCCCAGCCCTGCTTAAGGTTTTTATACTTACTTTTTCAAGTGAAAAATATTTATAAAGAAAGAAGCAGAACGACAAATGCTGGAGGGGTTGCTGAGAAAGAGGAATCCTATTACTCTGCTGGTGGGAATGTACATTTATACCACCACTTTGGAGCAGTCTGGAGGTAGCTCAGAAAGCTAAATATAAACCTCACCTATGACTGAGCTATACCACTCCTAGGCATCTATCCTGAACAACAGGAACCAAGATATAAGGACACATGCACCTCCATGTTCTTTGCAACACTGTTTACAATAGCCAGGATATGGAAACAACCCAGATGCCCACTACAGATGAATGGATCCAAACATTGTGGTATGTATATACAATGGAATATTATGCAGCTATTAGAAAGGACAAAATAATGGCATTCACAGTAAAACGGATGAAACTAGAAAAAATGTTGAGTATGGTAAGCCAAAAACAAAGAGACAAACAGCACATGGTCTCCCTGGTAAGTGGATGTTAAATCCAAAATGTAAGGAAATACGACAAAGTAAACGAGACTAGAGAAACAAAGAACCTCCACTCATCTGGTTGAATCATTACTAAATGACCCTCATGCTGCTGACCACATATATAGTGTACATGTGCACATTGGAGGGAAACTAGGAGGAGGACACCGAAACAGAGAGAAACAGGGGAAAACATAAAACATCGGGACCCATCAACTGCACTGGACATTGGTCAAAATGAACTAAGCAACTCAATGGCAGATTTTGGAGGGAGTAAATGAGTGGGAAAGAGGGAACAGCTGATACTAAGTAAAAGGAAAGAAATGTACATATCACCAGATGTGGAAGAAATAACTGTATTGTCAAAGCTTATAAACTCATAAACTTTATAGGCCACAATAAAGACAGTTTGCCCCATGAAGGTTAGAATATATTTGTGACTTTAAATATGTATCACTATCCCACAATATTGTGAACTTTGTGAAATTTACATAATCACTTAATCACAATGAAAAAATTTCTATTAAAAAAAAAGAAAGAAAGAGGCACATCTATAGTCCACACTACTTAGTAGGCAAGGATTGGGGGAATCAGAATTCCATGTCAGCACAAGCAAGTCAGGGAGAACTCACTTCAACTAATCAACAGCATACTATGAGCCATCCCTGTAGATCCAGCCAAGAGAATATTATAGCTAGGAGAATCACCGTTCAAAGATAGCGCTGAGCAGAAAAAAAGGAAAAATAACTCTAGAAGTTTTATATGTTATATAATAATAATTCAAAAGGACTGGAAGAGTGGCTCGAGTACTATTGTGCCTGCCTAGCCAGCTCAATCACCATCATACAACAAGAATACAAAGATAATGACTATTTTAATGCATACAACCACAGATATATGTGCACGTCTTTCTTTTTTCAGATATTGAGTCAAAAAAGAGCCAAGCTGTTAACAAATTTTAAATGCTTCTATTTTTCTTAGCAATACATTAGAAGCTATTCCTGGGTCACTTTGAGTTCTTATTAAACACAATTATTTTTATTTCCCTTGAAAGAACTGTAAATATCTATAAATGCCTTTTCTCTGTAGTGCTACCTGCTTTATTCTAATGATTGTTTCAACTCTGATTTCGCCTGTCATATCACAATTCTTTGTTTTTAATGATTGCTAAATAATATATTTCTTACTTGCATCACAAGTCCTCTAATCTTTCTTTTGCTGAATATTTTAAATATTTTCATATCGGAAATATTCAGACATTACTTTTTCTAAAAATCTTCTCTGAATTTAAAAAAGTATAAAGACAAAAATGACTATTGAATGAATCATATATGCTAGAATCTGACTAGTACCAACTTTAATATTAACTGCTAAGATTTGACATTGACATTTATGTAAACTTCAGTTTTCTCAGTGAAATAAGAATTAAAATACATATATCAGAGTTTTAATTAGATGTAAGCCTATAGTATCTCTTATAGGCACAAATGAGTGATCTTTCCCAAGGCACATTTTGCTGTTTTTCAGGAAAAAAAAGATAAAGTCCTATAACTCCTCAGCTTTTAAAATAAAATAAATTTGTATAAGTGTAATACAAATATAACATTTATAATGTAAATTAGCAAGAGTCAATTAGTCTTTATTCAAATATTTATTCATTCAGTCAAAGTTAACATTATATCCATCACCTTCCTGTATACTGACAGTGTACAAGCAGAAGGAAAATAAAGTAAACAACCCCATTCACAATAACCTCCCCCAAAATAAAATATTTAGGAATTAAACTTAAAAAACATGTAAAAGAACTATTTAATGAAAATTATAACAAGTTAAAGAAAGAAATTATAGAAGACACTAGGAAATGGAAAGAACTTCCATGCTCTTGGATAGGCAGACTTAATAGAGTGAAAATGGCAATACTGCCAAAATTAATATACAAATTCAATGTAATTCCTATTAAAATTCCAATGATGTACATTTCTGAAATACAGAAAACAGTCCAAAAATCCATATGGAACAACAAAAGACCTAGAATAGCCAAGACAATTCTAGGGGAAAAAGACAATATGGGAAGGATCTCTATGCCAAACTTCAAACTCTACTATAGAGCCATAATAATAATGACAGCATGGTATTGGCACAAAAACAGACCCGAAGACCAATGGAATAGAATAGAATATACAGAAATAAAACCACATACCCACAGTCAACTGATACTTGACAAAGGAGCCAAAGACATACAGTGAAAGAAATACAGACTCTTCAACCACTGGTGCTGGGAAAACTGGGTGGCCACATGCAGAAAACTAAAAGTGGACCCCAGCCTATCACCATGTACCAACATCAACTCAAAATGAATTAAAGACCTTATCATCAAATCTGAATCTCTGAAACTACTGCAGGACAGGTCAGAAGAGACACTTGAACTTATAGGCAAAGGCAGGAACTTCCTGAACAGAGTCCCAGGGTCACAACAAATAGAAGAGAGACTCAACAAATGGGACTACCTTTAAATAAAAAATTTCTGCACAGCTAAAACTATAGCAACCAAGCTAGAAAGACAACCAACTAATTGGTAAAAAAAAAAAAAAAATATTTACCAGCAGTATATCAGACAAGGGGTTAATATCCAGTATACAGGGAACTCAATAAGCGAATCCCTCCTAAACTTAAGAAACTAATTACTAAACAGGCAAAGGAACTAAAGAGAGACATCTCAGAAGAAGAGATAAAAATGACAAACACATGAGGAAATGTTCACCATCCCTGGTTGTGAAGGAAATGCAAATAAAGACAACCCTGAGATACCACCTTACCCCAATCAGAATGGCCACATCGTAAAGTCAGCCAATGACAAATGCTGCAGGGGATGTGGAGAAAGAGGAACCCTATTACATTGCTGGTGGGAATGTACACATACACAACCACTTTGGAAAGCAGTCTGGAGGATCCTTAGAAAGCTAAATATTGACCTCCCTTATGACCCAGTCATACTACTTCTAGGCATCTACCCTGAACAACAGGAACCAATATACAAGGACACATGCACCTCCATGTTTATTGCAGCACTGTTCGCAATAGCCAGGATATGGAAACAAACCAGATGTCCCACCACAGATGAATGGATCAAAAAATTGTGGTATCTATTCACAATGGAATTTTATGCAGCCAGCCATTAGAAAGGACAAAATAATGGCATTTGCAGGGAAATGGATGGAGCTAGAAGAAATCATGTTGAGTGAGGTAAGCCAAGTGCAAAGAGACAAATGGCACATGGTCTCCCTGATAAGTGGATGTTAAATCCAAAATGTTAGGTGATACGACAAAATTAACAGGACTTAAGAAACAAAGGACTTCCACTCATCTGGTTGAATCTCTACTAAATAACCCCATGCTGCTGATCACATGTATGGTATATATGTACACACCTGACAGAAACCAGGAGGAGGACACAGAACTAGAGGGAATCAAGGAAAAACATACACCAGTGGGACCCATCAGCTGCACTGGACATTGACTAAAATGAACTAAGCAACTCAATGGCAGCGATGGGAGGGAGGGAACAAGTGGGGAAGAGGGAACAGTTGATGCTATGCAAAACAAAAGAAATGTACAGATCACCCAATGTGGAAGAAATAACTGTATTGCAAAGCTCATAGAACTCATAAATGTTATAGGTCACGATAGACAATTTGCTCCATGAAAGTTAGAATGTGTTTGTGACGGTAACTAAGCGTCACTATCCCACAATACTGTGAAATGTGGGAAATTATGTAACCATTTAATCACAATAAAATTTTTGAATAAAATGAGTGGGAGGGACTGAGTTGGGAGCGGTGGGAGGGAATGGTGGAAGCGGTGACATCAATCAAGATGCATTGTACTTTTTAAACTGACTTATTGAATGGTAAATCTTTGGTACTACTACTTAATGATAATAAAAATAAAATTAAAAAAAGATTAACATTATAGATAAATTTCCAGTGATGATTCATTGAGCATGAAATGTATTAAAATCTAAGCTCATGCCTTTTCCTTGCTAAAGTATTTTAGGAATTGCTATTTATTTGATGATATTGAGTTACTTACACTAGAATATAAGACCTATATGTTAGTTTTAATCTATTAGCAGATATTTCTCTAGTTATTGCAGTGATTTGTGAGATAATCCTTTGTAAGGCTTATGAATTGTTAAATAGTCTTATATATAGAAAAATGTTTCACATAATGAAATTAGTAATTTGGAGAATACTTGTGTGTGTGTGTGTGTGTGTGTGTGTGTGTGTGTGTGTGTGTGTGTGTGTGTGTGTGTAGTGGGGTGGGGTAGAGTAGGGGCGTGGCATTGCTGTGTCCTGGGATTTGAACGAAGGCTTGGATTTTTTCCCTGGGCTTTTTTGCTCAAGACTCAGACTCTATCATTTGAGACACAGCCCTATGTCTGATTTTATCTTTCTTTTTTTTCTTTCTGGACAAATGGAGATAACTACCTCACAAACATTCTTGACAGGGTGGTTTCTAGCTGTGATTCTCAGATCTCAATCACTTAAATTTCTAGGATTAAAGGAATGAACCACTGGCACCCTGACAAGACTATACTTTCTTATAATTATAAACGTGCTTATGATTTTTTTTAGCTGTAATGAAATAAAATTTAGGCTTTCATAAGGAATAGAAGTTGATGTCATTGGACACAATTGGACAAATATATCTTTTGGTCTCTTTTAGGATATGTTTTAATAATGGTTTATATGCATATGAAAATATTCATATATACAGAAAATTATTAACCTCAATGAGCAATTATCAACAGTTCAACTAAATCAAATTGCCTGTATACTGGAATGCTCATCTGACTCAACCAATAACATGTGTCAAAACTAATTTGCACTATCTGACATTTATTTATTTATTTATTCATTCATTCATTTTTATTTAGCCACTCATGGGACTTGAACCATGGGCCTTGGTGCTGTCCCTGAGCTTCTTTCATTCAATGCTAGTGCTCTATCACTTGAGCCAAAGGGCCACTTTAGGCTTTTTGAGTAGTTTATTGGAGATAAGATTCTCAGGGACTTTCCTTCTCAGGATGACTTTGAACCACAATCCTCAGATTACAGGCTTGAACTACCAGTGCCTGAATTCACTCTCATTTATTATTTAAATATTTCTTTAATTGCTCTGGATTATCAGTGATTCAAAGCTTTGAAAATTCATGTTGTATATATATGTATATATATATATATATATATATTTATTTATTTATTTATTATACTTTCTAGGTCCTAAGCATATTTTCAGAAACAAAGGGCAGATTCCCCTAGTTCCCACTGCAAATTTTATTGATAATAAAGTTGACTTAATATTATGATCCATGTTTGATTTTTAAAGGATATCATTTATGAACCTAATCCTCCTCCTTGCCAAAAATGGCTGTGGTTTGCAGCAAAGCTAAATAATAGGACCAATTAAAACAAACAAACAAACAAAAAAGGAAAACAACACTTTCTTAACCCAGTTCCTCAACTTTGACTGGGAGCTGAAGAAAATACGAACAAAATATTTTGATAGATGATATAAAGAAAAGAAATTATGAACGTTCCCTTTCACTGTCTGTAGTAAAATTCAGTTACAAACAAAAAACAAAACTGTTTTACCAGTAATTCTGTTACTACACAGTTAAATGAGGTAGTTAGAAGCCCATAAAGAGATCAAATAAAAAGAACGTTAGTTTATGCTCTAGATTAGATTCTGTTCTGGCTAATGTGAAATGACCATTACATTCTTGCATCTGGGCAATATCAGTGTCAAAATGACTAACTCTAGTAAATATTTTACTAGAGAATTTGTCAAGAGCCATTTCTTCCAAATCAGAATATCAAAATTATATAAATTTTTAAGCAAAAGACAAGAAGTGTTCCACACTGTATGTCAAACAAAAGAGGGAAAATGATTTGAGGCCAGGGTTAAAAACTGAATGTAGAAGCATATGGGGAACATTATTGGTGGAATTAACAGTCAGTTGGCAGTTGGCAGTTTAGCCACTTAGGAAATATAAGTCAAAGATAAATTATTTCAAAACAGTTTAAGTTTCTGTAATGTGTCCAGCGGGATTGGTCAACATCAAGCTGAATGACATCAAATAGTTAAGATGAACTGGGAACATTAGCTCTATCTTCTCTTTTACATGTTTTTGTCTGTCTGGGCTGGCCAATGAGTGTTCCACCTACTTACTTCCTCTCAAAGAATCAGGGAAGAATTTATTAGAACATAATCATAATGCAGATTGTTCAGTTCACATGAATTTGAGTGATCATTTTGATCAGGTTTTGATATTAGTGCTAAAAGCCACACAAAGATACTATTTCTGCTTATGTTGTTTGCAAGAAGCAGCCTTATAAATATATGATATATGGAACTTTAATCCTAATATTATCATTACTGCTCTTCTTCTTGCCAATCAGCTGTAGATGCAGCTGTGCACAAGTAAGACCTATTAGGGACATAAACATACCATAATCATTTCTAGCACTAGTAGGAAATACTGAGAGACAAAAGATGTTCCCAGGATACCAGGCTTGCTTTGTTGTTGGTGGTGGTGTTATTATTATTATTATTATTAAAGACATTGTCTCACTATAAAGCACTGGCAAACTTGGTATTACCTATACAACCCAAGGTTCTCTTATCTTGCTATTCTTCCCAGGACTAAGATTCACCAGGATGAAACATCTCAAGGTATTTTGAAATAACTTATGTAGTAAAAATTCAGACAATGATTTCATACTTTAATCAAAAATAAATAATGTGACTATATTAATGATGTACTTATATTAAGTTAGATATAAAAACAAAAATTCAATAAGAACACCTTGTGTTCTAATTGTGCTTAAACCTACAGAATAAAATTACAGAAAAATAAGTAGGAAAATATCTAAGCTTATTATGTAGCTGATTTAGTATTTGTGTCTTTATCCTAGCTGTAAGACACAAATTCCCAAGCTAGTTGCAGTGGCTCAAACCTGTAATCCCCAACTATTAGGGAGAAACATGGGAAAGAGTATAGTTTGATACCAGCAAGGCAAAATTTAAATCTCATTAAAATAAATAAGCCTGGAGCAGTGCTTATAGAAAAGAACAATGCAAATGTGGTCATAAGATAAAAAGTAAAACAGCAGTCTGAGAATAACTAAGTTTATAAAGAGTTAGATGACTTTAGTTTTTCACCTTGTTCAACCACTTTGGAAAGCAGTATGGAGGTTTCTCAAAAGATTCCACATAGAGCTCCCCTATAACCCAGCAATCCCACTTTTGGGCATTTACCTGAATGGTCACAAACAAGACCATACTAAATATACCAGTACAACTATGCTTATTGCAGCATTATTTACCATAGCCAAGATATGGAACCAACCCAGATGTCCCTCAGTAGATGAATGGATCAAAAACAATGTAGTCTATATACACAATGGAATTCTATGCCTCCATCAGAAAGAATGACATTGCCCCATTTGTTAGGAAATGGAAAATCTTGGGAAAAAATTATCTTAAGTGAAGTAAGCCAGTCTCAAAGAAATATAGGTCCCATGGTTTCCCTTATTTGCCATAACCAGTATATGTCTGAGACAAGCAGAAAAGGTCAGATAAGTTGATGTTAGGGGAATGAACCCCAAAATAAGTATTCAAATTTTTTTTTGTTTTTTTTTTCTTTCATGCAATTGTTTCTATCATATTTATAAGATTTCTATGTTGCTTTGTATGTCCCTCCACCACAATATAACCCATGCTTTCACTGTTTTTGATGTTGGTATAATTTGTGGAGGGGAAGGGGAAAAAACAAATCGTTTAACTAAGGATACAGGTGGGTCCATTGCAACAATGAGATGTACAAGTCGTTATGTCGAAAAACGAACTTATCAACTTTGGTGGGGGTAGGGCGAAGATCGGGTGGAGGGAGGGGCGGAGTATGGGAAGGGATGGGAAGGGGAAACAAAGAGGAGGCAACAATGCTTGATAAGAAATGTACTCATTATCTTGCCCATGTACTTATAACTCCTCTGTACAGTATTCTCACAATAAAAAAATAAAAAATAAATAAAAAAGAGTTGGATGAATAGCTCAAATTATAAAATATTTACTTAGCAAGTATACTAGATTCTGAGATCAAAAGCTGGTTCCTATAGAGGTCTTTGCAGGTAAATCTCAGAAAATATGTATGTCAGTAAAAATAAAGTAAAAAGCCAGGTGCAGTTGGCTCATGCCTGTAATCCTAGCTACTTGTGTGGCTGAGATCGGGCAAAAACGTCCCAGAAACTCTTATCTGCAGTAAACCACTCAGAAAAACAGAAGTGGCGTTCTGGCTAAAGTGGTAGAGCTTTAGTCTTAGCTGAAGAGCTCAGGTTCAGCACCCAGGACCAGAGATCAAGACCCAGGACCGAAAAAAAAACAAAAAAAAGTAAAATGAAAGAAAATATACAGGGGCTATTTTATAATTACTAGATGATTTAGAAATATTAGAATATCAGATTAATTTCAATTATAAATTTATATTAAATTTTAATTACTTGTGATATGATATATCTACTCACCATTTATTAAATAACTTTGAACTTTACATATACATGGAACATCTGCAGCATATATTTGAACAGAAGGCAGATTTGTATGTTAAGTATTAATATATGAAATGAATTAAAGAAATCAAGAAGAATTACAAAGAACTAAATGACCATTTCATAATTAAGATTCTCACTTAAAGTTTCCATACCATATGCATTCCATAGAATGTATTGTTAATATATATTAAAGAAATAAATCAAAGATATATGAAATATAACTCACAATTCATTCAAATGTTTGCCACGTGTAAGTTAACTTTTAAACATATACAACATAACCTAAAATGATCATCTTATTGAAATTTATATTGCTTGACACCTGAATTTACAAATAAAAAAATCAAATAATAATAGATTAAAAAATTTCTAGTACCTGGATTACTACTGTAGATATCAATTTAAAACCTATGCAGTAAACAAAAATTAAAGAATAGTGAAAGTCAAAGTTAAACTTCTCTAGTTTTGTCTAGTCTCCATGTAGTTCATTATTTGTTTTGTAAAGATGTCTTGGAAATGTGCCACTTCTGGACAACGGAAAGCAGTTAGAGTTTCTGTTAGCCAGCCTACTCATTGTTTCCCTAGGCCTCCATTCATATTATGAAAGGTATCACTAAAATACCCATGAAACCGGTCAGTTTCTTTCTTTTTTTTCTTTCCTTTTTTTACTCAGGATTCCCATCTGTCTTGTGGCTTCCTCTGTTACATGTTTGGGTAATCTGGGATGGCTCTATTTTCTGGAACAATGGTGAAGAATCATTGACTATTATGATGCAGAACAGATGTGTAACTTAAACCCTTCTTCTGAATACCACCAAGTATTTTCTCACCATCTTTTCTAAGGTGACTTGATCTATGTCCAGTTTCACTCAAATTCTCAGGCCCAGATGGTTTGATAGCCTGATATTTTAGAATTTTGCCCTAATTTACTTTTATCTGTTAAGTGTTGCCAAGATTCTTTCTCCCATACTTTTGCAGGAATCATTAGTTTTAAATGGTTATAATAATTGCTTATGATGTAGAATACATTAAAGAAGTAGAGTGAATAAGTTTTTGCTAATGATCTGAATTTTGATCATGCTGAACTAAAAGATTTCAGGAATCATGTGTCCCTTTATGTTCCATTCATTCATGAAAAGAAATGAATAGCCTTTCTATTAAGATTATTAAGGCCTATTCATTCAAATTCAGAACTAGGAATGTGGAACCTTATATGTTATAGACATTTATCAGAACAATATAAGAATGGTGATAGGTAATATTGATTTTTATATTTAAATTATTCTTTTAAAATTATGACCTAATTTCTACATGTCAATCTTAAATGTTCTTTGTCATCCATCCAAGAGTTCACTTTATTTGAAGAAAAAGGAAAAGATCACGCTAAAATAACTTTCATCCAAACATTTACCCTTGTTTCATCAGATATAAAGGTAAAAGAAGATCCTAATAAGAATCATATTCAATTATTGATGTTAAAATTGATTGCTAGCTGGGTGTTGGTGGCTCATGTCTGTAATCTTAGCTATTCAGGTGGTTGAAATCTGAAAATCACGGTTAAAGACAGCCTGGGGAAAAAAGTCTGTGAGACTATTATCTCCAATAAAAGCTATTCAGAAAAAAACCAAAGTGGAGTTGTGGTCAAGTGATAGAGAAGTAGCCTTGAATCAAAGAAACTCAGGGACAGCCCCCAAGCCCTGAGTTCAAGCCCCACGACTGGAACAAAAAAAATTGTTTTATATTAAAGTTCATAAAATATAGGATTCTTATGTAATAGAATCAGGTCACAATAATGATGTAATAGTATTGCAAATAATTTGTTAATTTTCATAAACAAATCTAAGTCCATAAATAATAATGTTTAATTTAGGTATATTTTCAATAGCACAAACATAACGAATTTATTTTCATATCATGAAATGGGACAAATTGCCTTAAAGGAAAATTTATCTAGTAAGAACAAGTGTTTGAGAGATCTGTGATAAGTTTTGAATTTGGTTCAACTAAGTTAAAATCTGCCTCTATCATTTTTTATTAATAAGTTTTTTATTGTGAAAATACCATACAGAGGGGGTACAATTACATGAGCAAGATAATGACTACATTTCTTACCAAGCTTTGTTGCCTCCTCCTTTGTTTTCCCCTACCATCCATCCCTGCCCTCCTATACCCCCACACACACCAAAGTTGTAAAGTTCATTTTTTAACATAGCATCTTGTAAATTTCATTGTTGCAATGAGTCCACCTGTATCTCTATTTAAACAATTTATTTTTTACCTTCCCCTCCCCAAATGATACCAGCATCAAATAGAGTGAAAACAGGGGTTATACCGTGGGGGAGGGACATACAAAGCAACCCAAAAAAATCACCTTATAAGTACGTTAGAAACAATAACAGGAAAGAAAAACCACTTGAGTCCTTATCTTGGAGTTAATTTAGCCTAACATAAACTTATCTGACCTATTCTGCTTGTCTCGGACATATACTAGTTATGACAAATAAGGAAAACCATGGGACCTATGTTTCTTTGGGCCTGGCTTACTTCACTTAAGATAATTTTTTCCAAGTCTTTTCATTTCCTAACAAATGGGGCAATGTCATTCTTTCTGATGGAGGCATAGAATTCCATTGTGTATAGATACCACATTTTCTTGATCCATTCATCTACAGAGGGACATCTGGGTTGGTTCCATATCTTGGCTATGGTAAATAATGCTGCAACAAACATAGTTGTACTGGTAGATATAGCATGGTCTTGTTTGTGATCATTTGGGTAAATGCCCAAAAGTGGGTTTGCTGGGTCACAGGGGAGCTCTATGTGGAATCTTTTGAGGAACTTCCATAAGACTTTTCAAAGTGGGTGAACAAATTTACACTCCCACCAACAGTGCAGTAGGATTCCCTTCTGTCCACCTCTACTCCAGCATCTGTTGTTATTAGAGTTTTTGATTATAGCCATTCTAACTGGGGTGAGGTGGAATCTCAATGTTGTTTTGATTTGCATTTCTTTTATGGATAGAGAAGTTGAGCATTTCTTCATGTGCCATCCTTCTTTCCTGTTCAGAGAAGTTTCTCTATGTCTTCAGTTATTTATTGGGCCGTTGTTTCTTTGAGGATTTGTTGTTGAGGGATTTACTTTATGAGTTCCAGGTATATTTTAGATATGAGACCCTTGTCCATTATATGGCTAGTGAAGATCTCCGAATCCATGGGCTTTCTATTGATCTTGCTAGCTATGTCCTTTTCCAAGCAGAAACTCTGCAATTTCATGCAATCCCATTAATCCAACCTTTCTTTGATTTGTTGTGTTTCTGGGTCTCTATTAAGAAAATTTCGGCCTGTGCCAAGGAGACCTAGGGTTTCTCCTATTCAGTCCTCTAATGTTTTCAGGGTGCCTGCTTTGACTCCAAGGTCTTAGAAACAGTACTCAACTATCTTCTGCAAGTGCACTTTTCTGTTTATTAGCAATAAAGTGTTCAAAGCAAGAAGTACACATTCTAGTGCAGTTAGGAAAGGAAAGAATAGGCTTAAAGAAATAGACCTTTGTATGTCCCTCCTCCATGGTATAACCACTGTTTTCACTGTATTTGATGTTGGTATAATTTGTGGAGGGGAAGGGAAAAAACAAATTGTTTAAATAGGGATACAAGTGGACCCATTGCAACAATGAGATATACAAGATGTTATGTCGGAAATGAACTTTACAACTTTGGCGTGGTGGGCAAGGAGATGGGAAGGGATGGGAAAGGGAAAACAAAGGAGGAGGCAACAATGCTTGATAAGAAATGCACTCATTACCTTGCCCATGTAATTGTAATCCCTCTGTATGGTATTTTCACAATAAAAAAAAGAAAAGGACCCATTGTGATTCATGTTACACTTGGGCCACACCCACGTCTTAACTAAATGCTCAAATATTTTTGCTCTTATATACTTGGAGAATTATCATTTTTTAAATATGGACTTCAAAATTGTGACTTATTTACAAATATTTTACTCAGAAAGTTAGGCTTTCTGTTATGAGTTGCTATCTCAAATCACTGGCAAGTTATTCAAGTGTAATCATTTCTGACTCATGAAAACAGCTGCCCATGTGTGGTGAGTTTATTACAAATGTTTAATGTAGAAACTAGTTACTGGAGAAAGTAACTCTCATTTAGGCCATGCAACATATGTTGTCATCTTTAGGAAACAGGATTCTACATGATATTAAATGTAAATAGTGGATGTGGAAATTTGAGGAAGAAAAAACTTTAAAATAGCCAATAATTTATCAATGTTTTTTAAAGAACAAATGTCCAGATTCCTTCTACATAATGCCGGATTTAATCATCACCAAAAGCTGGGATTGGGTGGTCTCACAGCACTTGCTTTCCAACTAAAAAGAGATGAAAATGTGAGTATTTATATTAAGTGATGAAATAAATTTTTTTTAAAAAGTAGAATTAGAAAGATGGGAAGGGCATCTAATATGTTCTTTTTATTAGTTGTCTTCTGTGATGTTTTTATGTTTGTTTGTTCTGTTTTTCCTCAACTGATGTTAAAACTAATGCTGGCTGGATGACTTTTTAAACACACTTGAAATAGGTAACCAAATTCACTACCAGATTCACTACCTATAAATCCATTACCTCTTGTCAGCAATTAGTTTCCTTGTTTTGTGTACTGAGACACCAAGAGAATAATTCTTGTCACCTTTCTGCAAAGCTGGAAAGATATCCAATGAAATAACCATATTAGAAATAATTTCAAACAGTTCATAATTATCCAGTCTCCATCCTCTTTCAGAATTTTAAAATTCACCACTTTGAACTCTTGTTTTTTGTTAATATTACCACAATGGATATAATCAACAAGATTAAAATATCTGCAATAGCTTTGATTTCCAATGGCTTTGTACCAGTATCTTTTTCACTCTACAATTCTGGTGAAGTTTGACTTTTGATATCCTTCCCTTAATGAACATATTATACAGAGCATACTCAGCCTTTTGCTCTTTTCTGCCTTTAGTGTTCAACCATGTCTAGTCTACTAACTAAGTTCCTTATGAAACAGCTTTTCTTGTTTCCTGATATTTGATTATATTGTCTGAAACACTATTAGAATCTCGGGTTTGGGTACCAGATGCTAAACACAGAATTACAATGCTTACAGGTCATTGTTCAAAACGTTAAAATACCATGTTTTGATTTTCAAAAAATAAGACTAATCAAGTTGTTGGTTTATTTTACGTCCTTCTATGATGTTCATTTTCCTACCAAATATTTTAAATAAAATATTTTGAAATTAACCCAGTGATGACTAGTTGCTCTTTGTAATAAAATTTATATTATTAATCAAAATCAAATTATTAAATGCTGGATGAATTAATTAGATATACAGCAAATAAATACATACCATTGTAACACTACAAATAGAGAAAACATTTTGCAGGCATATATATACATATATGTATATATATCAAGAACTTGGAAATATATTCCTTAGAAAAGTTTTAATTTTTCATTCTTCTCATTCATTAAATAATTCATTGGGTAAAATATATTTATTAAATAATTTGAAATAGAGAAAAACTATAACAGCATACACTGAACAAGGGGATGTCTATGCAATGGGATACAAAATTAGAAAGTTATTCTGCTCATAAGTTGTTGATACTTTTTTTTCTATTTTTTATGTTTAGACTTGATTAGATTTCAAGAGTAAAGAATTCCCAGGGATGTTGCATAGCAACTTTCCCCCATGGTTTCAAGATGTGTATCTTCTTAAGAGATTTAGTTTAAATTTCATTCCACTAAAAGACATATTTTATTTCATAATGAATTGGGGATATGTATTTACAAATATTATTTCATCTCATGATTGAGAGTATGTTTTTATTTAGCTAGTTTGCACTTTTACAATCAAAATGAAGCAAAATTAATAGAAATTACATACAAGAAAGTCATTGTGAAAAACTGCATGCTTAGTACCTTTGTCTCCTATTTCAATATTTACTTTGAAGAAAATAACTAACAGTCTCTCTGGAAATAAAGATACACTTAATGATTTTTCAAGAAAAATTCAAGCCCATCACTTAGATGAGTCTACTTTTGAATTTCTAACTGCAGCCTAGGGGATACAATAAGTGGATAAACTACATGTATTGATTAGACAACATACGTGAGGGCCATAGACCTCTGCGTATTGAACACTTTTATTTTTGTGAATAGAGATACTGTTTGTCTAGAACCAAAAAATAAATTATTTTAGCCTGAGAGTAGGCTAAGTACTTGAACCTTTCAGACATCCCATGAGATTCTCACCATGTCGTATATATGTTTGGATATGCTTAGAACCAAACAAACACACAAAAGCATCATTTTTCAACCCTTACATATGCGTTTATTCCTAATAACTCTGAGTAGGATATTTTATACGTTATCTTACTGAATAGTCAGAACTACCCTTCAAGATTTGATGTCATTCGCCATTGCCATCTCCCTGGGATTGTCATTCTGATGATTTCTATATGCTAAATGTTCTAGTTGGAATTGTCTCCAACAATGTATTTTTTAACCATAGCTCAAGAACCAGTTATAGATATTGGACACTTACTAATTTATTTCAATTATGTACTAGGTGTAACAAATTAAACAAAAAATGAGACCCCAGACACTCATTAGACATAACTGGTGACAAGCATGAATCAGAACTCTATTATATAAATTTATCCTTTGTACATTTGTTGTCTAAGTGGTGTCAGAGAATTGTCTAGAGTTTGTTCACATCACATAGCTAAAAGTTCTAATATTGATATATTTCCTTTGAGAATAAGGAGGGTATTTCTGGAACATCATTGTAGTAATGTTATGCAGACCTTTGTAAAAATCATATGTCTTCTTCACTTCCTTAAGAGTTATTCAGATGATATTACATACCAGTCAAGATATTTTACATAAATCTAGATAATACTCAGTTACATCTTTTTGTCACACATATTGCTATATAACTTCTGAGCCATAAGTAATGCCCAGAGGAATCTTTAACCCATTCCCTAGATTATGATATCCTTTTTATCTACAGGATCTGACATATTTTCTCCACTAATAAGATAAATATTTCATTTATCCATGCTTTGAAAACAAAGCATTTCTCATTTGTACATTTAATCCAATTGTCTAATTTCTTTTTTGTTGTTGTTGGATAAACAAGTTTATTTGTAAATTTATTCAACATACATAATTGACCTAACAACTTCAATAGAAGGATGAATTTGAAAGCCCATCTCTAGAAAAGGGATTTTCCTAGGACAGTCAACAGAAGTAACCGAACCAAACACCATCTCAAATCGGCACCAGGCTAATAAGCCACATTTGCAATGCTCTTACCCCATTCAGGTTTATGCTAAACTCCACAAGGAAAAGAACAAACCTTGGTATTATTTCCTCTAAAGGAAAAAAACAAACACCTCAAGCCTAGTTATGAAATCAACCACAACACAATGAAAGCTATACTAACTAGCTTAGATTAGTAACAGATGATGCTGGTGCGAATAACTTTTATTCTGAAATCCCCATTCGTGTTTGCATCACCAGCTAGAGGATTAGTTAAGATGTGGTAGAATGAGGACTTATGCAAGGTATTACTATGCATACAGCATTATACTATGAAAACAAGTGCAAGTGGACTCTAAATTATACACACCTTAATGACAAAACTCTCCACCACTTTTGGATGTAAAACATTTTATTTAAAGATGTTGACAGTACAATATATAAAATAGCTATTATAAATGTACATAGTGTATTCTATAGCTGCCAGGTTTATTATTTTTTTTCTTAAGGAAACTAAGTTACACTGTGGTTAAGACTTGTATCTTCACCCTTGAAAAAGCCCACATTCTATCACAGTGATGTATGGTCAGACTTAACAGCCCCAATTGTTAAACACTTGGATCAAGTCATAACCAGTTTTATTTCAAAAGGACCCTGTACACATTTATCAATTCTAGTACCTTAATAGCTACCCGACAAGTCCTTAACATACAGAAACATGCATCATGAGAAGCAAGAAGTATCACCCATCCCTTCTGCATATTAGCAACTTGTCACTCCTGAGCCCAGTGCGCACCACTGAGATCTGTGAACAGTCACTTTCCCATTCATCCTGAGTGAAAGATGGAATGACTTAAGTACAAATACAACGTATTAGAAACAATTTCTTACAAAAAAATCACCAATTAAACCAAAGTATTTTACAGAATTTACTACAAAATGCCATAAAAACTGCCTTCACTTTAGCTCTCTCTCCCCGTATCCAGCGAGCCAATTGGATGTCTTTGGGCATGATGGTGACTCTTTTGGCATGGATAGCACAAAGATTGGTATCTTCAAACAGACCCATCAGGTAAGCTTCACTAGCCTCCTGAAGCGCACCTGAAACCTCAGGTCCGTTTTAAAATCCTGGGTGATCTCTCTCACCAATCTCTGGAAAGGCAGCTTCCCGATGAGAAGCTCAGTGGACTTTTCTTTCTTTCTTGTTTTCTTTCTTTTCTTTCTTTCTTTCTTTCTTTCTTTCTTTCTTTCTTTCTTTCTTTCTTTCTTTCTTTCTTTCTTTCTTTCTTTCTGTCTTTCTTTCTGTCTTTCTTTCTTTCTGTCTTTCTTTCTTCCTTCCTTTGTCTTTCATTCTTTCTTTCTCTCTTTTTCTTTCCTTCTTTCTTCCTTTCTTTTTTTAATGAATTTTTTATTGTGAAAATACAGTACAGAGGGGTTACAGTTACATGAGCAAGGTAATGAGTACATTTCTTCTCCAGCATTTTTGCCTCCTCCTTTGTTTCTCCCCTACCATCCAGTTCCTCCCACCTCCTCAGCTATAACCTCCACTCCCTACCCCCCACCCCCGCCTAAACTGTAAAGTTCGTTTTTTGACATAGCGCTCAGTGGATTTCTGTAAATGACGAATCTCTCGAAGAGCCACAGTGCCAGTGCTATAGCAATGGGGTTTCTTCAACCCTGCAGGTAGAGGGCGCGCTTCTCGTGGCAGCCTTGGTGGCCAGCTGATTGAGGGAGGCGGGGGGGGGGGGGGGGAGGGGTGCGGGGGTCCCACCAGTGGATTTACGAGCAGTCTGCATCATATGGGCCATTTTCGCTCACCCAAAGCCGAAGGTTTCAGGCCGTTTTTCAGACCAACGCGCCACCGCTGTTCCCCAGTGAAGAACTGCAGTTTGGGGAGCTGAGGGACGATACTATCCCAAGGAAAGACCAAACCGCTGTGCGCTCGTCTAATTTCTTTAGTTTTACATTGTACCCCTTTTGAAGGAAAGCTGCTTATCACAGAGTAAATGGTTCATTTTGGCAACACTTTAGTTTTGTTTTGTCTTTTCTATTTCATACTAAGTGTAAAAACATCAAGACCTTGTTACAGCAATGCGACACAGAAGTGGTCATTTGGACAACTAGCATCATTTGATAAGTGTGCCTACAACTATTGAAGTTCAATGTTACCGAGAAACATTCACTGCAAGAAGATGTAAAATCACAATGGTAAATAACGTTAAGAGCGTTGAACCCCAGACAGACAGACAGACAACAGGCAGAGACACTGCCTTTGGAACTTTAGTAGTGTTGTCCTGACACTTTTTTTTCCTCTGTCTAAATGGCCCCTAATAAGTCAAACATTTTAAGTGTAAGTGGCATAGAGAAATTCCAGCCTAACCAACGTACGTATCTAAACAGTTTTACATGAAAATGTCATTTTTAAAATCAGGTAACATTTCTACTCTAATTCTTCATACTCTAATTCTTTTGTCTTATTTTCAATTATTTTGTCTATATTCATAATCTGTATGATTTTAATGTAATTCTTAAGACCTCCCCAAATATGAAAGCTGAGTGGAAAATAAAAGGACTAATTGTACTCCTGAGAAATGTTATCAAAGATTACTAAATACAGCTAAACACAATCTTCCTGTCCTCAAATATGAGATTGGCTTATGAAAAATCGTTTTTTTTTTCTCAAGTGATTTTAAAAAAGGGAAATTCAATATTTTTGAATAAAATATGATTTCATCCTAACCTATGACATGAACAAAACATAAATACTGCCATAACGTAGGTTTAATAAGACAGCTTCTAATGAATGTAAATACCATCATTAACAAATCAACATTTGTTTCAGGGATCATAATTGGATTTCAATGAACATTTGTCTTGATATTCTGAGCTACTTTGAAAATTAATGAAAGTTAAGAAAAGTTTTCCACTCATTAAAACTCATGACAAAGGCCAATGAAGTTTCAGATTTTGCCATTATTTGTAAAACATTTTGCATAATACGTATTTGCACATTTGAAAGGTTAATTCATTATGAGGCATTATGGAAAGAAATTGGTTGTTTAATTCTCATTACTGAGGATAGATATCTCACCTTCTAACTAATTGACTTGTCATTCTAAGACAAAAGGAATAAAATTGGCTGTAGGGAAACATGATTTCATTATAAAGGAAATTGCCTTCTATAAGTCTACTTTTGTTAGTAGATTTTTTTCAAAAATGGCTTTATTTTCTCTGCTTAACATTTTTAAATGGTATATATTTTAAGATTTAAATATTTTTATTAAGAGAACCTAGAATCCTAGAATGTAATCAATCCTTTCATTGAAAATATTGAAAGTAAATTTGATAACTTATCGGTAAGTAAAAATTATATTTACTACATGTTTATATAGATTCATATAGATTTGTAAATATATTTATTTTATTTATTCAATTATTAGTATTATTATTTGACTCTACTTGATGCATTTTTAAAGAAAGTGAATTAATATAAACTTCAGTCACAGGACATTTTGTGTGTTATTCAAATAATATAATGTATAATGCCTCAATTTTTATAGCAATCTAAGAATTTATATAGTGGATAATACACGAATGAGACAGAAAGTATAAAGTTGGTGGAATGTATATTTTGAGGGGGTGGTAACAAGTTTGACAAGAAATATACTCACTACTATATGTATGTGACTGTAACCCCTCTGTAAATCACTTTGACAATCAAATTAAGTTAAAAATAAATAAAAGATCAGGACAACAATTTTACATTAACTATGAATAGTAAAAAGACCAGTTGTTGCAGTTTACCTGATTATTTGTGTTTCATTTCACAATTTTTCTGAAAAAATAAAACCTAGCCCCAATTATCTAGCACCATAAAAGTACTGATTAAATATTACTGTAGCTTTTCAAATTTAATTTCAGATATTTTTTAACACAGTACACTATGGACAAGCATCAGCTGCACTGACGTGATATCCTGTTGTTATACTGCCTGTAATGATAAAAATCTAACTAAATAATGGACATCCAAGGAAACAGAACATTAAGAATCTCAAATACTCCTTGTCAAAACTTTTCCATTAGTATTATAGTTAAAAAGCAAAGAATATATTAAAAAAAGATGACTGAAAGCTCTTGAAAACAGAATTCAACACACATTAAAGGATCACACACTGTGAGCAAACGTGTTTCATTCCAGATATGCAGTGACTCATTTTTACTATCCTGGCTTCTCTTATTGAATCATTCTTTAAACTGTGCTATACATAAGCACTTATATAAATATCAAATACATAATTTATATAAATGTAAAATTATTAACAATGAGAACTGAGAAACAAGTCAAATAATGTGGCCCATATTTTGTCCATGACTTTATAAAAATAAAATTTAGAAATAATTCATGCATCTCCTTTCTACATATGGTTTGTACTTAATTGAGAATGAACTGTAAGATTTTTACTAGATATAATCCCTAATCAATATTGCCTATCTCTATTCAGTATTATTATTTATAATGCATTGTTCAGTAGATTAAAATAATCACTGTTACTTACGATTTAATGGCACACAACACTTTCATTGATTTATTTTTATTTTGTACACTGATCACATATTGACCAGTAACATTTTACTTACTATGATAGTGATTCTAAAATATATCATCACTACTAAGAATATCAGTATTTTCTGGAAATATGAAGAGCAGATTATTTATCCTCACCTTAGGAGGAGTTCTAATGGCCTCTAGATAATTGAAGAAAGAGAAGATATGAAACATACTATGAATCATAGCATAGGACAGCCTACCTTGATGATTTGGAATGCAAAAGATCTACAGTGTCACACTTGATATATTCAGTAGAGAAATGCAATAGATACACTAAAGCAATTGTTATATTCTCTTTAATTTCCTCCTCTGTGAACACTTGCTATCTTGAGAATTGATGAAATTTAATCTCCTAAACTTCTCTTGGCATATTTTATATATAAAACCTTGTCAGAAATAATTAAGCCTTTTGGTAGCTGCTCATATGACTGTGGATAATTGGCTGCATGCCAAAACAATATCAATATTACATCTGCAAAACTGGACTGACATATGGTTTACTATAATAAGAATATATTTAGGAAAGTAGTATTATCATTTTCTGAAATAAGTTCTTTTATCTTGTCTCTGGAACTTTCATTACACCATATAAACATTTTTTGTTGTTATTCTAAATGATTTTTTTTTGTAAAACTCTAGATGAAATAAAATATACTACCAGTTGTATATCTTGTTTGGGGAAAAATAATCTATGAGGCTTGTTGTACATACCTCAGGAAATATGTGCTTTTCTTTTCTTCTGTCTTTTAAAAAATTTGTCTATTGATGAACTATCTGTCGCAATTAAAAAGTCTTTTGATCAGAAGAAAGAGCAGTTGATCATTTGCAAACTGGAAGCCAAGGACCAAAAAAACCTTTGCTATCAGCAAGTTGGTGAATTCATCAATAATTTAGGTGCAGCCTAAAGGCTATATAAAGGTGGATATTTGTTAGGAACTGCTGACTTGTTGAAAAATAAATGCATTCTATTCTAAAATGCTTGCAAGGCTTAAGCTGGCAAGTCAGGGAGTTCAGTTGAGAGGTAGAAGCAACTTTTCAATCTCCTCAGTCAGCCTTCATGTTTTTAGCTGAATGTCTTCAAGAAAGAACCTCAGGCTTTCTAGTATTTAAAAGAAATATTCCTATTTTTTTTGAGGTTTCTGGAATTTTTTTTCTCATCTGAACTTTTAATAGGCTTTTTGGTCCTTCCAATCTAAAAAGAATGATGTATAGAAAAATAACAGAAATATTTTTAGTTACTATTCTCCAAATGCTGATAGGCATTCAATTGGAAAGCTGTGCTTGATAAAAGTTTAGATATAATTACGTTATATAGCAAAAAATCTATATCATTTTGTCTATTTTATTTCCTGTTTTCAAGACTATTTCTACAAACTCCAAATAAGTTACAATTTTGTTTATTGATTTATATCAGAATTAAACTTAGTCAACATTAACTTTTTTTTCCAAGTTTATGGCAGCCAACACTACATTTCATCCATTTAGGTGTAATAAATTGTTATTACCACAATTTATCAGTGGAACTAGTTCCCTCATAAAAAGAAATACAGAGAACTCTCATCATTTCTACCCAGTGACAATGCAGCTGTGCATGTACCAAAAAGCTTCTGGGAGTGGGGAAAATGGGCGAGGATAGTAGGAGGAAAACAAAGGAGGGATAACAATATCTGACAAGAAATGTACTCACTATCTTACTGATGGAGCTGTAACCCCTCAGTACAGCATCTTTACAATAAGATAAATTTTAAATAAAGCTTCTCTTCTCCATACTCCTAACCTTTCTACTCCTAGATTTTAGTCTTAACAACTGTGAAAATACATTTCTGTTCTCTATAAGCCTTTTATTCTGTTGAACCTGAATGTCTAATAAATTAAAACAAGAAATACTTCAGAAAGCACTATCCTTTTCAGGTAGAGGCTATCAGTGGCCATACCTCCTTTGGACACAATGTAATAGGTAATTCGAGCTTTCAAAAAAAGAAAAATAGCTGGGCATCAGTGGCTCAGGCCTGTAATCCTAGCTAATCAGCAGGCTGAGATCTGAGGATCACGGTTCAAACGCAGCCAACCAGAAAAGTCCAGAATACTCTTATCTCCAATAAGCCACCAGAAAAACGGAAGTGGCATTGTGGCTGAAGTGGTAGAGTGGTAGATTGCTAGCCTTGAGCTGAAGCGCTGAGGGACAGCACTCAGGCCCAGAGTTCAAACCCCATGACCAACCAAAAAGTAATGTAAAAATAAATGTATTAATTGTTCGTTATCCAGTCATTATCCTATCACTTTATTTTTGTATTTTAATTTGTTTGAATTTAATTGACATTGACATTTAATTTAATTGAAATATGCCAGCATATCCTTCCTTTCTAATATATATTTAACATTTATAAATAAAAGACTTGATGGGTATGCCTCCTTTACTATTTTTTTTCTCTAAATGTTAATGGTCTAAGAATCTTTTTCCAAGGAAGGTGAGAAACAAAAGTTTATGACTGCAATTTATCAAGTATTAGAAACAAAGAGTAGGAATGCTTAACAAATTCTTCTCTTGTGGTATTTTAATTTTGCTACTTTTCACATACAGGCACTGATGATATTCTTTCTCTCTCTCTCTCTCTCTCTCTCTCTCTCTCTCTCTCTCTCTCTCTCTATATATATATATATATATATATATATATATATATACATCTGTATATATATTACAGATGTATATATGTATTTTCCCCACTCCCAGAAGCTTTTTGGTACATGCACAGCTGCATTGTCACTGGGTAGAAATGATGAAAGTTCTCTGTATTTCTTTTTATGAGGGAACTAGTTCCACTGATAAATTGTGGCAATAACAATTTATTACACCTAAATGGATGAAATGTAGTGTTGGCTGCCATAAACTTGGAAAAAAAAGTTAATGTTGACTAAGTTTAATTCTGATATAAATCAATAAACAAAATTGTAATATATATTATATATATGTAATATATATACATATGTAATATACATATACATATGTAATATATATATAATATATATACATATATATAGAGAGAAGTATATATATATATATATATATACTATATAGAGAGAGAGAGTCGTATATATATAAATATACTATATATATATAGAGAGAGAGATTTAATATCAGGAAATATAGATTATATGAGTGTCTATAGTATATTCCCATAGGTGTCTATGCAATCATATGTGGATAGGAAAAAAACTCTCAGAAAATAAATGTATCACTTTATAGTAGTCAAGCCTTAACAGAAATGGGTGTGAGCCCTGGCTTGATATACATCAAGGAAAGTTGACTTATATTTTCCAGACTCTAGGTTAACCACACTGAAAATGAGAGAAGTAAAATCTACTTATGGTAGACTCCTTAAATGATAAAAGAAAAAAAATCCCTTACTACAATGCCTCAGGCATTCAATAAACTCTAATTATCTCCTATATCATCTGGGTTTCAGGTTTCTCCTTCATCTATAAACTTCCAGATTTACAGTTCTTTTGGTTCTTTGCTTACATTTAAATCTTGCACCTTCTCCTTAAAGTTTTTATTTTCCTTGATTTCTTACATAATAAACTGTGTATTAATTCAGGATTCTGAGAAAGCCAGGATGGCTGTTTGGCAATTGGTAAAATTGTAGTTAAAAAAACAACAATCAAGCCGGACACCGGTGGCTCACGCCAGTAATCCTAGTTACTCAGGAGGCTGAGATCTGAGGATTGCAGTTCAAAGACTACCCAGGCAGGAAAGTCCATGAAACTCTCAATCTCCAAAAAACAGCAGAAACCTGAAATGGTGCTGTAGCTCAAGTGGTAGAGTGTTAGCCTTGAGCTGAAGAGCTGAGGGATAGTGCACAGGCCCAGAGTTCAAGCCCATGACTGACAAAAAAAAATCATTTGGATCAATATCATTTTTCATATTAGTCAATAGATTTCCACATAATTAAACATATTAAAACGAATCAAAATCATGTCATTTTTGGAAAATCTTTGGCAAAGAAAAATATTTTGTATGCCATGTACAATATTCAAATTGATAGTCACAACAAAGCCTGTTTATTTGTGAGTTTTATAATAACATTACAACTTCTGACCTTAATTTGCCTAAGATTTTCAAAATTTAGGTCTTAAGCTTGGCATTTAAATTTCATATAATAAGGATGAATTTTCAAGTAATAGGGTTAAGTTCTAATTAGACTTTTTTCTGAAATAGAGTAATTCAAATGTTCAAAAATGCTTCTATATATTTCAAAATAATTTTGATTTCCAAATTTTAACTTTGCACAAAATAGTACTATCTAATAGAGAAATCTGATTACTGTTACATTTAAAAATGTATGAAATGCCCAGAAGATACAGATGAATTTATGTGGGATGACAATTAAAAATAAATGAACAAATCATTTTTTCACTTGGGGACCAATAATAATGAAAACATAAAACATTAATCACTAAAAATATTTTATTTCTTTTAATTTTACCAAAAATTGGTGTCAGAGGGGTTACAGTTACATAAGTAAGGTAATGAGTATATTTTTTGAACAGTGTTACCCCCTCCCTTGATTTTCTACTCTGCCCCCCATCTGTTTACCCCCCCAAGTTATAAAGTTCAGTGCCACCATAATATCTAATATCACTGTTGCATTGGTTCACCCTTGTTCCACCATTTCTGTGTTTGCCATGCCCTTCCCCAAATCAGATAAACTTATATACAAGACAATGGGTACAGAAATCAAAAACAGTGTCAACAGGGAATAAACTAAAGGGTGTTTTACTGGTGGTATATTTCTTTATACTACTAGATGGCATTTCTTTGATAATAGGAGAAAAAAATTAACTAGCATTTTCTCCCCAAAACAATGTTATTGATGAAAAATGAAGAAAATCTAAGGCATTATTTTTTAATGTTCCCCTATTTGTCTTAGATTATGTTTCACATTAGGATTTTAAGGTCTGGCATTTTTGACTCAGCATCCTTGAACTATGATCCTCCTACCTGTGACATTTGTGTGCCTTGGATAGCAACTGGTATTATTATATTCCCAGCTGGATTGTTTAGATAGTGTCTCACAGCATTTTACCTTGGCTGAACTAGATATGTGATTTTCCAGATATTTGTATATCCTTAGTAGAAGGAATTATAAATGCAATTTACCAAATTTATCATTGGTTTCTTTCTAAGTTAGATACATTTTTATTGTTACTATAATTTAGTAGTCTTTAAACTTTTTATTTGGTTATGGCTCAAAGTTATTTGAAGAAAGATAGAGAAAGATACACCACATTTTAAAAAAAGGAAAGGATGGTTTTTATAATCAATTATATTAATGATACTATCAATGACATTAAATAAAGTGAATGCTTGCTATGAAAAAAATAATTCATGAATACTAATATATTCTCATCATTTCTTTAAGACCAAAGTAAACAGAATTTCATTTCAATGTTGAGTGTGGAGACTAATACAGAATTTTTGTTTCAAGTGACAGTCTTAAATTATGAACTGGAGTATTTTAATCTAAGTGTGATTACTTTAAATGCAATAATGGTTGTTAGTGATATTCTAATATAGCAGTGCTATAAAATAGTATATTTGTTTCTTCTAAATAAAAATGTAGGGGCTGGGAAGGTAGCTCAGTGGTAGAGCGCTTGCCTTGCATGTGTGAGGCCCTGGGTTCAATTCCTCAGCACCACATAAGCAAAAAGAAAAAAAAAAAAAGCCGGAAGTGGCACTGTGGCTCAAGTGGTAGAACTCTAACCTTGAGCTGAAGAGCTGAGGGACAGTTCCCAGGCCCAGAGTTCAGGCCCCATGACGGGACCCCCTCAAAAAAAGAAAAATATATATAGGGAGATTTTGAGAGACAGACACTAAAGCAAATTAGGACTTGTTATAGATGGATAGGAAAATGTTTACACATTGTAACTCAAAGAGCACAGGAATCTTTACTGGCACATGAATCCATTAGGAATAGGACACTGTTCTTTTAGTTTGTTTGTTTTGTCAGTCTTGAGCCTGAACTCTGGGCCTGGGCATTGTCCTCAGCAATTCAGCTCAAGGCTAGCACTCTACCACTTGAGACAGAGTGCCATTTCCAGCTATATATGTGTATGTGGTGCTGAGGAATCGAACCCACGACATCATGCGTGCAAGGCAAGCACTCTACCACTGAGCCACCTTCCCAGCCCAAGGACACTGTTCTTAAGCATCAGCGAATGAAAAAAAATCCATAAAAGTTTCACAGTACTGTGCAGTCTGCTGCGAAAATTATTGTAGCTTTCACAAAAGTTAACAAGCTTGGCTTTATGGCTCTCATCTCTGTCGTCTTTGTCCCTTGCTATCTCACCTCCAACATGCCATATGTATGTAGTACCCCCCTTGATTTCATCATCCTGGAACTTACAGAAGTCCACCATGGGAGAGTCTCAGTGGACTACATTGGAATTAAAATTTAGGACCATTCCCTCTTTAAGTATATTTTTTTACTGATTTCATACAGTTTCTGAAAAAAATCAGAATAATGAGAATTGGAAAATAACCTAGAATAATCAGAATTGGAGAGGAAGCAGGAATTCTGGAAGTTGGATTTTAGAGGATAACTTTAGATTGTGCTTTCAGAATTTTTTTTCAAGTGAAACAATTTTTGAGCAAAATCTGGAACATATTTAGAGAAAATTATAATGGAGAAAGAATGGTCTATAAAAACAAATCAGTTATCCAAAATATCTGAGATAAAATTTAGTTGATCCAAAGACTGATTATTTGTGTATAATCTTGGAAAAAAATAAAGAATTATTCAGAGACTACCAACATAAATGTCATAGTCCAGAAGAAAGAGATTGGATTTTAGTTGCAATGAAAAACAGGAGCACAATTCTGCTCAATGTTATACATAATGTTATTTCAACTACAGAAGCCAAACTAAATGCTATAGGGATAGGTTACAAAATGGTCAGATCTTAAGTAAGGTGATGATAAAAATCCATTCACATTGTCTAAATTAATATTGCTGGTTTGGACTCCCATGTACAGGAAGAAGAGTTTAAGAGAAAAGATAAAAATAGATTGGATGATTTGCGAATACAGTTTAATCAGTGAAATAGTAAGTTTGAAGAACAAATTAGGTTTAGGGGAAAAGAATAATTAAAAATACATTTAATCCTAAGGAACCTATCAAATTGTAATATTGCTTCAATAAAGGTATTTAAGCTGAGCAGCAAGATAATCAACAATTTGTCACAAACATATTAAATGGGGAAGTCTCCTAGAAGTTGGATACAATTTGATACAACACATAAACACATACACATACAGGTATATTCTCATGAATGATTTCGTAATATCTAAAACAAATATATTTGGAAAGATGCCATTTTAAGTTGTGGGACTAATGAGACCATACAGCAAGTAAATATAGATTAAGAAAAGAAGAAAAACAATGATTCCTCCTACCTGAGGATGAGACAGATGAAGCAAAAATATAAAATAAAATAATAAGGATAGTCAGTGGAGTGAGTGGAAATAGAGAAAAGCTTCCAAAAAGGTATGTTAAAATGTTCAACTCATGGAAGTGGCACTGTAGCTCAAGTGGTAGAGCACTCCCCTTGAGCTGAAGAGCTGAGGGACCGTGCCCAGGCCCAGAGTTCAAGCCCCACGACCGACAAAAAAAAAATGTATTCAACTCCAATTCACTCTAAAACATGCATTCATAGCCATTATTTTTTAAATTAACTTTTCTTCTTAGTATTATTATTAATAATATTAATTATTATTCTCTCTGTTTCGGCTTGAATTAAAGCCACCTTGCTATCCCTGAGCTTTTGTGGTCAAAGCTGCATTCTAGCCCTCTATCTCTTCAGACACAGCTCCATTTCTAGCTTTTTGGTACTTAAATGGAGATGAGTATCATGGGTTATATTTCCTGGGCTCGCTTTAAACCTCAAATCTTGGATCTCAGCCTCCTGAGTAGCTAGGATAGACGTTGTGAGCCACAGGCCCCTGCCTGTATTTCCCCCTCCCCACTTTTTTGACCTACAATTCAGAGTCCTTGTTTGCTCGCCTGGAGCTGAAGAGCTGAGGGACAACACCCAGACCCAGAGTTCAAATGCCATGACCAACAAAAATAAATAAATAAATAACATAATTTAAATATATCAAAGCTAATAATAAGGACAATGAAAACTAAAATAGCAATTTCATCTATTTTTTGAAACATAAATTATATTCAATGTTGAACATGGTGGCACATGCATAGACATTGCCTCCAAAATAAATTATTCTTGAAGGACACAATCTGAAAGAATTTTGTAAGACAAATGCTTTGAATGTCTAACAAATGAGCAAAACAAATAGATGAGAGGCAAATAAAATGTAAGGTAAGGTCAAGCTATTGTTTATTCTAGTCTCCTAATTATTATTACTGACTAAAATTTTTAATCTTAGGGAAGTCACATATAATTTGTGAATTAGTGTCTAACAGAAATGCATATAATTTATATTTTGTTGGGCAAATAATCCTGAGAATAATTTCTAGCCTTGTTGGATATTAAGTATTTACTTCTTACATAGCCCAGGAAATTTTGTCAATTTGTAATTTTTTTTCTTTTAAAATGATCTTTGAATTAGTGATACATCATACTGAACTTCTCTTCAATTCACGTGCAGAAGTATATGACATATGCCCAATTAATATTAGTATTATGATTGGCTTTCTTCCAGTTATGTTACTTCTGTTTTAACATACTGTCAAAGCCTGGGTGCTACCTGTATTGGTTTATCAGATGCTCTAATTCAATTTTTTTATGCTTCCTAATTCTGAAATGTTAGAATTTTTAAAATACACTTACTGTGATCATTCCTATAGATTTTATCTTGATATGAAAAAAAAAATCTAGCAGAACAATGAGTGCTGTAAAGCTTTCTTTATAATAGACACCTTTTGTTCCTGAACACTTTCCGTCTAACAGATTGGAGAAGATACATTGACTCAGGAATAGGAATGGAAGACATTTCGGATTCTGACAGTGCCAGCCACCTGGGGCTGTTCTGTGTGTTCAGGAAGGCTTCACAGTGATCACTGACTTTTTTTTCTCCCTTCAACCTAGGGAATTCATCTCCTTT
This sequence comes from Dipodomys spectabilis, assembly GCF_019054845.1. NCBI lineage: Eukaryota > Metazoa > Chordata > Mammalia > Rodentia > Heteromyidae > Dipodomys > Dipodomys spectabilis. The sequence goes on from NW_024870752.1 coordinate 4,724,783, forward strand.
TATCTCCCTCCTCCTCCTTTCCTGTCAGCAAACTTCCCCTTCCCTAGGACCAAATGCAGAAAATTATACAAAAAGAAAAAGAAAAAAAAATCAGCATCCCACACTTTCCCATTTTCTATCTTATCCCTAAACCAAACATGGACACTTTGTGTGACTTTCTGAATAATACGTTATAGCCAATTATTTGGGAATGAGATAGGAAATAAGAGTAGCAAAATAAAAAGTTAACAAGAAAGTCTCGTAAAGTTTCACTTGCATGCCGTGGATCTTACTGCTGTTCCTCTGTACCAGCAACTGACTTCAAGCTCTGTGGTCATAGTGTCCCTTGACAGGTCAATGTACAGCTCTCTGCTGGGGCCTTTTCCTTCTCTGTGAAGAAGGCCATGAGGTGCTGGTCACATTTTATCCCTCTTTTGAAATGATTGTGTTTTCAAAGCTAGTGGATGTACTGTGAGTAAGTTATATCATTTCTCTTTTGAAGTATCTCAGCCTAAGAAGAGATGTTGCCCTAATCTGTCTTCCCAGAATTGCTAAGAAAAAAAAAAACAAGATTGACTTACATGAATCCAAAAAAAAAAAAAAAAGCCCGGCGCGGTGGCCACTCAGGAGGCTGAGATCTGAGGATCATGGTTCTAAGCCCGCGGCAGGAAAATGGTGAGACTCTTATCTCCAATAAACCACTAGAAAACTGGAAGTGGCACTGTGGCTCAGGCGATAGAGCACTCTCCTTGAGTTTAAGCGCACAAGGACAGCGTCCAGGCCCAGAGTTCAAGCCCCACGACCGACCAAAAAAAAAGGGGCACCGGTGGCTCACTCCTATAATGCTAGCTACTCAGGAGGCTGAGATCCGAGGATCGCCATTCAAAGCCAGCCCAGGAATGAAACGTCCATGACTGACAAACAGAAAACTGTTCCACCTCAATCAAGTTAGAATGACCATCAGCAGGAAAACTAACAATAATAAATGCTGGTGGATATGTGGCCAAAGAGAACATCATTACACTGTTGATGAAAGTATAAACTTGTTCAACCAATCTGGAAAGTACTATGGAGATTCCTTAAAAACCTAAACATAGAGCTTCCCTATGACTCTGTAATTCCATTCCTGGGCATTTGTCCAATGGACCACAAGCCAGGCCACACTGAAGCCACCAGCACAACCATGTTCGTTGCAATAATGATATTATTTTACCATTCGTAAAGAAATACAAAAACTTCAGGGGGAAAAAAAAAAGACTTAACTGAAGTAAGTCAGAGCTCAAGACATATAGGCTGCATGGTTTCCCTCATTTTTAATATCTAGAATGTGCCTATAAATCCACAAGTAAACATGCACTGGGGCATGATAAATTATATAGTACCTTAGTCATTAACATCAGAGGCCAAAGGAAGATATTCGTAGTATTGGTGGAAAAGGTCTCAATAACTATGTTTACACGACAATATGAAATAATTTTTTTTTGTTTTTTGTTTTTGTCAGTTGTGTGCTTGAACTCTGGACCTGGGTGTTGTCCCTGTGCTCTTCAGCTGAAGGCAAGCATTCTACCACTTCAGCAACTGCACCATTTCCAGTTTTCTGGTGGTTAATTGGAGATAAGAGTCTTAAGGACTTTCCTGCCTGGGTTGTCTTTGAATCACAATCCTCAGATTTCAGCCTCCTGATTATCTAGGATTAAAGTTATGAGCCACCAGTGCCCAGCTAAAATAATATTCTACGAAATGAACTCCAAGTAAAGGAAAGAAGAGACATTTGGTTGCCAGTCACACTGACTGTGAACGTACTCTGAAGATGGTTGACTTCCCTGTTGAATTTCTTTTCAAAAATTTGCTTATAATTCAGGCATTAGTGGCCATAATCATATCTACTCAACTCATTGTCAACTGAAGATGGCTGTTCAAAGTAGATTAGACACTTGTATCCAATTAACCATCAACAATCTGGAAATGGAGCTGTGGAAAAAATGGTACTGTGCTAATAAGAAGTGAAAAAGCTTACAGACCTTGATTTCAACTGGCAGTAACAGAGAAAAATAAATGTTTATGTCATTGTTATTGACAACCATACAACCATTACTGTCTATTAAATATATAGTAATGTTCACAAAATTATATCTGAATGGATTAAACTTCATAGATATCCCTTTATAATGTGTCACTTGAAGAAATGGACTGATTATACTTAGTAGAAACTTTCTCAATTTTGCTTATCATTTTTTTCCTTCAGAAAATATGCTAATATATGACTAATTCTAGTGAATATAAAAAATGCCAATTTAAACATTTTTGTGTATATAAGGTCAAGACAGTGATTATCTACTTTAAATATAATTCCTTTTCATTATTATGACAATTCAACTTTAAAACTTCATATATAGTGTTTGTCAGTCTCTATTGAGAGAGTCTGAACTCAAATCTAATTTTGCATTAAGTTATAAAAGACAATGGAAGAAATATAATTCAAGGTCCATTATACATACAAATATAATGTATAATTAAGAATCTATTATATCCAAATACTCCTTTGTTTCACATAAAATAGATTGGTTATTTTTAAAACTGTTCTATATTGGAAATATCAGAAAACAGGCATCTCATAGTAATGTTATCTTCTATTATAAATGTCAAATAGTATTTTTGAAAGGCAATTCTTGAAAATGGTAATATTCCTTGAAGTAATTTAAATACATATGTCCATTCAAGTGTTTTAAGTTTTAATTAATTCCATGTATTGTGAAACTAGCAATGTAATGTCAGCTTGGTCTGATATTATTTGGATATATATGCCAAAATAGGGAAAGTATCCAAGTATTACATTTTCCAGCCTTTCAAAAAGAAAAGAAAAATAAAGCACAATCCTTCTACTATTATCTATAGGATATTTCATCACAATTCACCACATACAAATAAGAAATCATGAGCAAAAGTTAGTGTTTATATGAGACTAGGTTCCTTATTATGAATACCTATAATAATATAGTATAACGTATTTTATCTTCAAGCTTTTATTAATGGTTGACTTTCTGTAACTATGGTCAAAATTCTATGCTATTCAATATTTTATGGCTGCTTTATTTCTAATAATGCTAAACTTCTTTGTTTTTAAGTAACTTTCCAAATTTTTTCAAGACTAAAAAGAAAAAAGAAAAACCATAACATTTTCCTTGTTTCAGATAATGTAGGTTCTCATAAGCATAGTTTTATAAGCTGTTAAATGAAGCAAAAGTCTCAAATTTAATTTTATAGACTCTTAGTTTATTAGTTTTCTATAAAATCTACAACCACAATAGTACACTGTTTACTATGATATAATGATTTTGATTCGTCTATTTAAACATTTAAAGAAATGTCAATAATTCTCTAATTTGTTTTCATTCTGATTTGAAATATGAACCAATAGTTTCAATGAAATCTTATTAAAAATAAGGAATTGGGTTGTCAGAAGTATAAAATGTATCATCAGCCAATTTTGAAATTTTGTGGACTATGCAATAAAATTTGCCTGTCTTTTGCCTTTTGGATTGTCAAAATAAACTGTTGTAGACTGAGTGGCTTACAAGTAAAAGAAATTTATTTCTCATGGTCCCAAAGGACTTGTAGTCCTAGATTAAAATGCCAAGGGGATTTAGTATGTAGTTCATTGACAGCACTTTCTAGTTCTATGGAGTTGAGAAAGGATCTTTTGGGCTCTTATGAAAAGTCCCAAATCTCATGAAGGCGGGCAGCCCCTAATGAATTTTGAGGGACCCAAGATTTAGTTTATATCAATGACAGTGTATGATTAACATGAATTTTAAAAGTGCTTACACAGATGTAAAGGCAGAACACAGATCTCATAGCACATTCGTATTTTATAGCACATTTTTTCCAAAAAAAATTATTATAAATGTTTATGGTTCTAGTTTTAATTCAATGGCAAGAGAGTAAGAAACAGAGAGAAGGACATAGACACAGACTCAGAAATACACAGAGACAATGAGTCTTGGCTACTGATCTGCAAATTAGAAGGAAATAAAAATAGCTCTTCCTAACAATCTCTTTGGATTACTTTCCAGGTGATTTCTTTAAAGAATAATAAGTTCCTTTGGTGATTATTCAAGTTAGAAAAATATGAGTTCAATAAGTGAAAACACAATTATTTTTGCTGTCCCATGATCAGGATAAGGACATTCATAAAATTTCATGTTTGGCTGAGATATGATCGTATCATATTGTTTCTTCATTTTTAGTGTATACATTAAGAACAACGTTTCACCTGGGGGAAATACAAAGTGTAATTACACCAGGACTTTGACTTTCTTTCTGTTGGCACAGCACATTATGTTTTCTAGCTAGGAGCAGTGGGATGGAGGGTTGCCTATAATGGAGGAAAATCATGCTCTCTCTCTCTCTCTCTCTTTTTTTTGGAAAATGAGAGCAGCAGGTTTGTGCTAAAGGATGGGAGGAAATGGCATTTTATACTTTGACAAAGCTGTTTGTTTCAGGCACAATGTACGAAAAAGTTGATGATCTGGAAAATTAATTCCTTAAACCTCTAAATAACTCATTCTTCTGAAGAGTTTGGACTTCTTTCCAGAAAGTACACAAGGACTCTGAAGACTTTAACTTTTTTTTAGCACACATTGAGACAGACAGTGCAAACTGGAGCAACATGCCTGTAATATGCAATATAGAATTTTGAAGTTTTAGGAAACTGTGCCACCCTCTTCTTGCTTTCTTTTCCTTTTAAAACTGTCAAGATTACCTCATGTGATCTTTACTCAATTCTACCCACACTTACCAAAGCCTGAGATCTGTTACTTGTATTACTTGTATTTCCTTTAGAGTCACAAATATACTTTTACCCTTATTCATTTAATGGAACCTAGGTTAGACTTAAAGGCTTAATTTCCTCTCATCTGGCATACTTTGTTTGTGTTGACAGGGAGGGGTACTGTTCTGGGGCTTGAACTTAGGGTCTGGAGGCGTGTCCCTGAGGTTATTTATTTATTTTTTTTCTTTGTTCAAGGACAGTAGTTTACTATTTGAGGCACAGCTGCACTTCTGGCTTAGAACTATGGTGCTTAAGTGGAGAAAAGATTCCCAAGGATTTTCTTCCATGGGCTGGCTGAGAGCCCCAGTGATCCTCAGATCTCAGCCTCCTCAGTTGCTAGGATTACAGGCATGAGTCACTGCAACCTATTTTTATCTACATGTAAAACAAATTTCAAACATGAAGAAAGTGAAGGAATATTTCCCAGTAAATTACTGTTTTCCTTGTGGCTCTAATCTACCAACTTTATACTTCCTGTATTCAAAACTTTGATATATAATTTACTACCACAATTTGCACAACTATTCTCTTTTTGCCTTTGTAGGAATGATATGCCCAGTACAATGGTCTCTGAGTCTTTTCCATCTTCAACATACTTTCTTCCTATCGATTTTATATACTCAGGGTGTTATTTCAATATTATCATCCATCACTACACTGTCTCCAAACATCTTGATATTTATATCAGCTCTTTTTTACATTAATTATTTTCTCTACTCAATTAAATCCAAATGTTCTGGTAAAATGTATTAATTCATTCATCTCTTGCCCTTTCTGCTAAAATTAATTCATCCCTTCATCAGATTTAGTCTTCACAATTTATCCCTTCAGCAGATTTAGTCTTGGTCACTTGCATTCCTCACAGATGGCTCAGTGATTGCATTTCTTTTTGTGTAAAATACCAAATAAGTACCTATATTTTCCATTTACAAAACTTTTCTGAACTATTATAATTGACCCACATACTCAATACCTACTTGCACATAAAGATGAATGAATTTTCTTGTGTTTAATGTATTTACACCGCTCTTAACATTCCTAACACTTTTCATCTCTGTGCATTGGCATTTCTTCTCCATTTTACCAGTTGAGAGGACCAGCATCATAATGAAAGGATCTATTTACCTTACAACTTGATTAGCCTCAATTAATAAGCACACTAGTGGCTGCAAAACATATCTATGATGTGACTATCTACATTTCCTTTATCAATCAGTTTCATTGTGGCCATATTCATTTAGTTCCTAAATTCTCAGTCTTTTTTTTTCCATCCAGGCTTTTATAGTCTTGTTCTAAAGGAAATTGCAAAAGAAATTAATTTAATGCTTATGTAAAGCTAGGTCAAATATATTCTTAATCTCTGAAGTATGATGATTATTTTAGCTTTTCCTTTGACAAGATTAAGGATACTTAGATAGCTGATTAAAATTATTTCTTGGTACTTTTATGACAGGGAATATAGAAGTAATTTTAATTTCAAAGCATAGATTGACTAAGAAAATTTTACCCTCACCATTTAATTGGCTAAGGGCAGAGATGAGACCAACAAGCCTGAGGAAAGTATATTTTCTTTTTCTCTTCTAATCTTCTCTTGACTGGACATCAGAATTCCAGGTTTTTGGACTCTGTGTTCTGGGACTTGAGCTGGGAGAGCCTAACCATCTCCATTTCTATGACATGGAGTTATTCTATTGGTTTTTCTCGTTCCTAGCTTTCAACTATGGGTTGAAATGCTGCAGATTTCCCTGCTTTTCTGATTGTTGATAAGCTGTAGTGAGATTTCTTTTCTAGTTTCTAGTTTCTAATCTAGTTTTTTCATCATGTAATTATGTGATTATATTGTTTTTCCTCTGAAGCTGTTTGACTAATATGAAATTTTCACCTCATTTAGTAGTGACACAGTTCCTGAAAGGCCTCATAGGCAACAAATGATGTTGGGAAGGCATTAGGTTCAAAGGTAGTAAAAAGACTTTTGTTCAAGATTTCCCTCTGATTTCTTTCAGCTGAATTCCCTGGTCCACACACAAGAAATATTTTCACATTTTCAAATCCTGATGTGTATTCTCATCTCTGGTTATATGCTCTGAGTTCCCACTGTGTTCCTTAATTGCCTATCTAAAAGATATCTGAAACAATAAAGATGTTCAGGCTACTCCCTGCAGTATAGACTCCCACCCAGTTCCTTATCATTTTTGGTTTCTCTTTTCTCTCAATTCTTGCTTTTCATATTAACCAACAATTCTTGTTTGCATTTCAAAATATTTCCAAACAAGTATTACCTGTCTCTACACCTAAAGTACATTCCTTTTTTTTTCTTACAGAGGCTGCAAAATAAACTTTCTGGCTGGTCTTTAGTTTCCACTTTTTAAAGTCTTGAAGATCATTTTCTACTTCGCAGACAAAGTAGTCTTTTAAAGTTAAAAAAAAATCATGAAACTTCAGTGAAAAATCATCCACTAACTCTTCTCTGAACTTTGAGAAAAAAAGTCAGATGCTTTCCTATAAATAACCATGCCCTACTTCCTGTAAATCTTATCTACTTCCTCTCTTAGCTCAGTCTTCGTTGTTCAAAATTACACTAAGGCTCATTTGGCTTTCATCACTTTTGTGAATATGTCAATATCACTTAATCAAAGACAACATTCTTATTGACCTCTCTGATAGGTTTAACCTGACCAGTTAAATAACCATTTCCTGCTAACTTGTTCATATGCTAAATTGTTCTCATAACTAAATCTTTCATTGGCTTTATAGATCAAAACAAAATGAAATTCTCTGCATGTCAGTCATTAGGTTATAAAGGAGTGCAGTGTATTCATCTGATTCTTTATTCTGCTAGCTTATTACTAGTCAGCAGGAAAATCCCACATTTAGCTCATTATTATGTCTGCAGGACCAGTATAGTACATAATCTATAGTTAGGTGTGCAGTATATCTGTTGAGTAATACAAAAATGAAAGTCTCTGAACAATCCATATCTGTGTCCTATTGCAAGATCATCCATCACACAACACTGTCTCTTTGCCCTCCTGGCTCTGGGATTGTTGCCTTGTCATAGTTTTAAAAGCATTGAGATCTCTGGAGTCTCTAATTTTATATATATTTGAGAGTGCCTAGTAAAATAAAATTTTAGGTTGTCAAATAGCATGTTCTAAGAGTGGGGTTAAAGATAGGAAAATAAAGATATGGAATGTGAATATTAAAGAAGTGTAAAGTAAACTAGAGAAATATTATCATTAACCAATGGCTTTAATTTTATGTGATTATATCCAATACAGGGAGCTTGCTTTTTTAAATAATGAATTCATTTGCTTGATAATTTGTTTAATTTTTTCTGAGCAGTAGTGATAACAGGGTATACAAAAGTCTAGTTTAGTATATTTTATCTAGAGTAGATGTTCAAATGTTGTTAAAAATGATGGCACACATTGAAACAATTCAACATCAATTAACTGTAAAGTCTTATATTTTATTATTTCCTGAACTACATTAGTATACCAATTTATGTAACTGCAGTTTTCTTACTCAGTTTCTTACAGCTGATGTTCTACTTAATTTCCTTTTAAACTACAGTTCATATTATTTTTAAGAGTTTAGTTACCATTGGTTATAATGAATTTCTCCCTATTTGTGAACCTAAAAATTCTTGTCTTCATCTCTTTGGATCTTAGTATAACTCCTAATTTCTCTGTACATGTATCAATATTTTCAAAGGAACTGATCCTCATGAGATGATACACTCATAGTTGGACAATATGTACAGATGTTATGTTGATTCTATCAATACACATTGATAGTAAATTATAAACGGGAAAAATTTAATTTTTATGATCTAAGTCATTATCTATGTTTGTCTATAGTCATTTAGAACAGCATTTTGACCATTACAATAAATATCAACATTTTTTCTTTATGTACCAAAATAGTATATAGATGCACACAAAGTCTTCAGCTCTCTTCAGCAAAATATTGTGGTTAATTCTTTCATTTTAAGTATTGTGGGATTTTATTCCATCTCCCACTAAACAGAGTTTAGTTGGAGGCTCATGTCAGAAAAACGTATACAACATATATTGAAGTACATAGAAGCCCATTATTTAATATGCATCTCTAGTCTATGTATTTCATGGTAGTAGATATTGTAATCATACTCTAAATATTTAAAATTTTTATTTCATATACATATGCATATTGAAGAAGAGAAATACACTGAACCTACTTTAATGAAGGCAAGGTTTTGTTGGCTTTTGTAACAAAACAAATATTATTAATAAATTAGATTAAGGATTATTTAGACAGTAAAATGAGTTGTAATTGAGATAGAGTAATTCAAAATACTGTGAATATGCTAGTAAATGACCATTTTCTCCTTCTGAAAGATAACGTTTTGTACAAGGGAATGAGAATAATATATTCTCAATAATTATTCATTTTAATGATTATTTTAATATATTATATTAGTATTCTGTTACTATCTATTAATATTATTTCATAGTAATAGTAGAGAAGTCTTTGTTTACTTATTTTACAGAAAAAACTACAGAAATAATGAATTTAGCAAGAGAGAAAACATTTCTACTGAAGAGGTGATCATTCCACTTTCTGAAATGGGAGGGAGGTGAAGTCAAGGGAAAAATGCTCTTTGCTTTATGTGCTCCATGGAATACACATACCAGCTTTAAATAAAAAGAAAATATTTAAGTAGCTAAACAAAGGAGTTGCCATTTAACAAAGCAATTATGAATACAATATAATACCAGCTTGAGTCGAGGCATTTTTCATAATATTGGTGGTCAGTACACTCAGGCAGAAATCTAGTGTATTCTAGGTAATTTGTAGTATTTTCATTTGGGTTGTTACATTTGAAAAGGATGTAAATCACTTTACTACTTTGTTTGTTAATGAAATGCTATGTAAAGTTTCACACTGAGTAAAATTTTTAAAATAGATTGGTTTATAAGTGCAGTGCATACACCAATACAGAAAGTCCTTATAGTAATCATATCTGGGTGAATTGTTCTCAATTGTACAAAATTCACAAGATTTCAATTTCTTTTATGGCCAGAGATGTGTCTATAGGACCTGCTTGTTTCATATTCAGAGAAGTCTCTTTTTACATCTTTTGCCCATTTATTGATGAAGTTGTTTTTTGAGGATTTTTTGGGGGGAGGGTTAATTTTTTGAGCTCTAAGTATACTTCAGATATGGGACCCTTGCTTGCTATATAGGTAGTAATGACATTCTCAATCTGTGAGCTTTTTATTTATATTCCTCGCTATGTTTTTTGCCATGCAGAAATTCTTCAGTTTAATGCAATCCCATTTATCTTGCTTTTCTGTGATTTGTTGTATTTCTGGATCGTTACAATGTTAAGATTCCAGCATACCCCAGTTAGAATGGCCATTATCAAGAAAACTAATAATAACATTTGCTGGTGGGCGTAGTCAAAAGAGAACACTCCTACACTGCCAATGGGAATGCAAACTTGTTCAAACACTCTGGAAAGCAGTGTGGACATTCCTTCAAAGAACAAACAATACTGCCCAAAGCTGCCTACAAATTCAATGCAATACTTATCTATATCCCAACAACATTATTTAATGAAATGGAAGAAGCAATCCAAAAAATCAGATGAAACAGTAGGAAACCCCAAATAGCAAAAACAATCCTTAGCAGGAAGAACAGTGTGAGGAATATCAATACCAAACTTCAAGCTCTATTACAAAACTGTAGTCATAAAAACAGCTTGGTACTGGCATATGAACAGGCAAGAGAGCCAATGGAATAGAATTGAAGGCCCAGACATGATCCCACAGACCTATGGCTACCTAATCAGTGTTAAGGGAGACAAAATTATCAGATGGAAGAAAGACAACAAATGGTGCTGGCAGAATTGGCCACACACATATAGAAAATTGATGTTAGATCCTTATTTATTACCCTGCACCAAAATAAATTCCAAATGAATCAAAGGCAGAAAGAGATAGAAAAGAGACAGAAAGAGATAGGGGATACACTAGGACTCTTTGGCAGAGGTCAAAACTACCTAAATAAAGATCCATAAACAAAAAAGTAAAAGAAAGTCTGGATAAATGAGATTACATTAAACTGCAGAGCTTCTGCATGGCAAATATCTAAAAACATTAACACTTCGAATAACAAAAACCCAGAGAAACAACCACCCCACTAATGAGTGGGCTAAAGAGTTAATGAGACATCTCTGGAGAGGAAGTAGGAATGGCCAATAGACACATGAACAAATGTTCAGTGTCACTGGCCATAAAAGAAATGCAAACCAAAACCACATTGAGATTCCACCTCACCCAAGTTAGAATGGCCATTATCAAGAAAACAAATAATAACAGATGCTGGCAGGGATGTGACCAAAAGGAAACACTACCACACTGTTGGTGGGAATGTAAGCTTGTTCATCCATTCTGAAAAGCAATTCTAGAGGTTCCTCAAAAGATGAAACATAGAACTCCCCTATGATCCAACAATCCCACTGCTGGGCATTTATCCAATTATCTCAAAGTAGGCCACACTAAAGCTTCCAGCAAAACTATGTTCACTACAGCATTATTTACCACAGCTAAGATATGGAACCAACTCAGATGCCCTTCAATAGATGAATTGATCAAGAAAGTGTGGAATATTTGCCCAATGGTATATATGCTACTATCAGAAAGAATGGCATTGCCTAATTCATAAGGAAATGAAAAGACTTGGAAAAAATCATATTAATTGACGTAAGCCAGACCCAAAGAAACAGGCTCTATGGTTTCCCTCATTTGTAATAATTAGTATAAGCCTAGGGTAGTCCTGACAGAGAATCATAATAGCTCAAGAGCTATGAACATATGAGCATACAAAATGGTGCTAATTGAAATGAACTCCAAGAAATGGAAACAACAGGCCTTTTTTTTTTTTTTTGCAGTTGTCAACCTTGATGTCACCAATGTACTGTATCTACTTCTTTCTTCTTATTTTATTTCATTTATTTCATTTTTTCCCATTGGTTTATCCCTGGTAAACTTTGTCTTTGATTCTGGTATCCTCCATCTAGTATACGCATTTATCTGATTGGGGGAAAGGAAGAGAAATAACAAAATGCTGAAAGAAGTACAAAAGATGACCCATTGGGACAAGGATACTCAGGATACTATGTTGGATACTTGAACTTCGGAAGGGGGGTTGGAAGATGTGGGTGTAGGAAAAGGATAGTGGGAGAACAACAATGGAGTGGGTAACAATGTTCAAAGTACCTTATTCATGTAAATGTAACCCCTCTGTACAGCATCTTTACAATAAAATAAATGCATTGTATTTTAAAAAAGAGTAAACATAGACCTTTCTACTCCTGGGTAGTTATCCCAATGACCCCAAACCAGCCAACACTAATGCCACTAGCACATTCATGTTCATTATAGCATTATTTACCATATTAAAATATGAAAATAACCCAGATGCCCCTCAATGAATGAGTAGATCTAGAAAATGTGATATATGTACACAATGGGATTCTATTCATCCATCAGAAAGAATGACATTAGTAAGAAAATGGAAAAACCTGGAAAAAAATATGTTAAGCAACGTAAGCCAGACAAAAAAAAGCATAGGCTGCATGTTTTCTCTCATTTATAATAATTAGAATGGGCCTATAAATCTACAAACCCAAGAGATAATAAAAGACAGAAAAAAAGACATTTGGACATGATTAATTAAATCACACTCTAAGCATTGCACAGTGAGAAGGAAAGAGGATATTCTTAGGTAGGATCACAAGTGTTCAATAGCTATTTGCATATGGCCATATAAAATGATGTATATTGAAATGAACTCCAAGAAATGAAAACAAGATTTTTGTTTGTTGGTTGGTTGGTTTTTACTGTTTGAAGCTATTTCTTTTTTCATTCTTTTTTCTTTTGGTTTATTCCTTTTGTCACTTAAAAAAAATTCTGTACCCTTTTTATTGTGTATCAGTTTATCTGATTTGGGGAAAGGAAGGGAATCATAAAAATAGTGGAACAAAGAGTCAAAGAATTCAACTGTGATATTCACTAGACACTATTTTTTACTGTGATATTCACTAGATAATATTTTTGAAATGAATATCATAATGCACAGGGAAATGAGTATGGAGGGGAAGTGAGAGAAAATGAGGGAAGGAGTAACACTGTTAAAAAAAGGAAATGTACTCACTATTTTATATTAAGTGAATTAAGCCAGGTCCAAAGAAACATAGGTCCCATGGTTTCCCTTATTTGCAATAACTAGTATATGTCTGAGACAAGCAGAAACGGTCTGATAAGTTGATGTTAGGTGAAATGAACCCCAAGATAAGGACTCAAGTGGTTTTTCTTTGTTTCTAACATATTTATATGATGATTTCTTTGTTGCTTTGTATGTCCCTCCCCCACAGTATAACCCCTGTTTTCACTGTATTTGATGTTGGTATAATTTGTGGAGGGGAAGGGAAAAAAACAAATTTTTTAAATAGGGATACAGGTGGACCCATTGCAACAATTAGATGTACAAGACTTTATGTCGCAAAACGAACTTTACAACTTTGGCAAGGAGGTGGGAGGGGACAGGGGGGGGTTTGGGGGGTGGGGAGATGGGAAGGGATGGAAAAGGGAAACAAAGGAGGAGGCAACAATGTTTGATAAGAAATGCAGTTATTACCTTGCTCATGTAATTGTAACCCCTCTGTACAGTATTTTATATACCCAAGCTGACTTTCTGTATCACTGGGTATCATTACCATGATTTCAATGTTCAGGAAAATTTTTGCATATAATGTGTCTACAATTTTTTCTTCAATAAATGGAATAATTCTGTAGCATTTATTTGGTAGACATTAGAAAAATTTATTGTAGAAACTCAACTATTTAAAAATAATCAAGAAGTATACTTATGGTAAGTTTTAGAAGCTTTGAGTTACTAGTTCCATATAGTGATTTTAAATGTTTTTATAGCAGGAGAGCAAGATTTGTCACATCTCTTTGTTGTGTTTGTTTTTGTTTGTTTCGGTTTTGTTTGGTAATATTAGGATTTGAAATCAGGGCATCATGTTTGCTAGGTAGATTCTCAACTTGTTGAGATATACTTCTAGCCCTTACAGCATTAATTTTTTTGGGGGGAGGTCCAGTCGAGGGGACTGAACTCTGGGCTTGGTCGCTGTCCCTCAGCATTTCTGCTCAAGGCTAGCACTCTACCACTTGAGCCATGGCGTCACTTCTGGCTTTTTTCTTTTTGCTTATGCGGTGCTGAGGAATCGAACCCAGGGCCTCAGGCATGCAAGGCAAGCACTCTACCACTGAGCCACCTTCCAAGCCCAGCATTATTTTTCAGACAATGTTTCCTGCTTTTTGCTTGAGTCCTGGGATGAGAACCCATTTCTTACTTATGACTCCCATGTTGCAGGGATGATGAATAAATGATGTCATATTGAGATTTTTGGTTGATATAAGGGTCATAAGGTCCTCATACTCTCCCATACTCAAGAACTGGGAAACATCTGACCCAGCTATATCCCTGAAAATATATGGTAAGTCATGACTTCTTGAAATGCTTTTCAATTACATCCACTTTTATACTTATTAAAATTAGTAAATGAAATGCTTAATTTCTCTTAATTTTCAGTTTTAATTAATAGAGGCTAATCAGGATTGGTTCTGTCTTCTGATTATATCTCCTGCTGTGTAGGAAAAGTCTATTACTTCAAGAGTTCATTATTTATAAGCAACATAATTTTATGCACTTTAAAATTTACTGTAAACTTTATTAACATGGCGTGTACTTAGTCTTTGTGACAATTGATGATTGTCTTGGTGATTATCTTATGAGGTGAATGTTTGTACAATAATTTAAAATTAAAGCTTAGCTATTTGCTGATATGATTTGAAAAAGTCATTAAAATTTTATTATAACTTTATTTTTTTCTTGTTGAGGAAATAGGTATTGCTCCTTCATGGAAGGCTTTATCGCAAGACATAAAAGTAAAAACATTGTTACAAGTTAAGAAATATTTTAAGTGTCATTTGTTAATAAAACCAACAATAAAACAGGTGAGGTTTATTTGACTTTTATTATATGAATACTTTATTCCTTTCTCAAATCTCATGACTGTTTGCTATTCTCCAGCCTGTAATTCAACTCTAATACTCTCAGAATAATAGCACAGAATAGAAGAATTTCCCAGAAGTGCAAAATATGCTAGGTAAATTTTACGTCAATTGAGATGCTTGTACAAATTGTGTTCAACCCATTTCTATTCTAAACAGAGATTGTTATTACAAATGAAAAAGACATACTCTTTATTTTATGTCCAGTCTTCTTCGTCTGTCCCACGAAAGACCAACGGGGTCCAAGGAAGTGTAGGTGCAGCCACTGGCCTTTCCCCAGCCTCCCTTAGCCTGGGAGACAATCAGACAGACGCAGCGGGGAGTCAAGTCAAGCAGGAAAGCTCGTTTATTAACACAGAGGAAGCCCTTTTTAAAGCAAAAAAGCAGGTGGCAAGGCAGGGGAGGAAAAGGAACCAAGCACTGTGAAGGTCACACCCTATCATGCACCTAAGCTTCCAGGGGCTGGTTACACACTGAATGTAAAGCAAATTGGACTCTGCCCTCTCAAGTCCCTCTCAGCACCATCTCTGCTTGCCCATGTGCTCTACAATTTTACATTTAGTACTTTCAACATTTCCAAAATGAAAGAAAAAAAAACATATTTAATTTGGTGGAGTCTCCTAAACACATGGTTTTCAAAATATGATGGATAGAAATAAAAGGGTTTGGAAACTTTTTACCAGTGTAGATTTAGAAACAAAGGATAAATTAGTTTTAGTAAATTCTTCCCCCAAACCAATCTTTTAGAAGACATAGACTACATAAGATGACAATATAGTTCCAGACCAAATGATAGGTAAGAAGAAAGAACAGGGATAGAGATAGATAGATAGATAGATAGATAGATAGATAGATAGATAGATAGATAGATAGATAGATAGATAGATAGATAGATAGATAGATAGATAGATAGATAGATAGATAGATAGATAGATAGATAGATAGATAGATAGATAGATAGATTTGAGATTTTGTTTTAGAAAGTCTTTCCTGTTCAGTTTGTTGATGTTTTTTTTTTTTCCTTTTAGGAAGTTGAAACAGAACATTTTTAAAAACAAAAACAGAGGAAATCTGAACAAAACCTAAGGGTCTTGATTCAGTGAATTTAACAACTAATAAGAAGCTACCTATTTATGTACCAAGAACATTTTAGACAGTGTTGTCTTTTGAGTACTGCAGGAATCTAATTAAACAGATACAATGACAGTTATGGAACAATTTAAAAAGGGAACTAATCACTAACTTTGCTTCCAGACCAACTTGAAAAATGTCTTAGTGTAACAATATAAGGAGATATCTCAGTCAACAAATTTCCCTTCTTTGAAACAACTTGTACACTTCAAGAAAGGAAAATACAAAACAAGTAACATTGCATTGTTATCTCAACTCTTCTAGTTTGCTCCGTTAAGGTTTAAGAACTCTCTCCTTTTGCTCTATCGCTTACTCCCTCTATACTTGTTAAACATACATAACCAAAATAATATCTCTTATTCTCACATGATTAAATCTAACAGTAATAAAAACAACTACAATAAAAAGCAAAGATTTAAAAGTGCCTTCTTCCAAAAAGAAAAACATTAAAAGAGTTGTTCAACCCCAAGTCAGATCTACTGAATGAACACGTTGTGAAACAAAACTAATTCTTTCACTGAATTATGATATCCATAGGCTTAAAAGTTGATAAAAGAATAGTATTTTTGAATACTTGCCCTCACAATGCAACTCTGTGAAAATTCAGAAATATTGAAATTGTTCCCTGCATTCTCTCAGACCACAATGTAATAAAATTAAAGCTCAATACCAAAAGGCACCATAGAAAATCCTGTAATTTATGGTGACTGAACAACACATTGTTGAATCACTAGTAGGTCATTGAAGAGATCAGAACAGAAATTCAAACATGTATAGTATTTAACCAAAACAAGAACACAGCTTTCAAGAGACACACCTTGACCACAAAAACAAACATAATCTGAAAGTGAAAGGCTGGAATAAAGTCTACCAAGCAAATGGCCCCATAAACAGAGGGGAGTTTCAATCCTAATATCACATAAAATAGACTTCAAATTAAAATTAACAAGAAAAGACAAAGAAGGTCATTACATACTAATTAAGGGATCTCTCCTTCAGGAAGATATTATAATTCTAAATATCTATTCACCAAATAATGGAGAACCCAAATTTATCCAAGAAAAACTACCTTCCCCTAGAATCTCTCATAGATCCAAAGACATTAATTGTTGAAGACTTTAACACACCACTAAACCCTCTGGAAAAATCAAACCTGGCAAAAACTCAACAGAGAAACCTTGGATCTAAAACTGCATAGATCAACTAGACCTAACAGTCATCTACCAAATATTTCACCCAGCATCATCAGAATACACTTTCTTCTCAGCAGCACACAGAACATTCTCCAAAATAGACCACATTTTAGGTCGCAAAGCAAATTTGTCCAAATTATACCATGCATTCTCTCAGACTACAAGGAATAAAATTAGAACTCATCACCAAAAGCCACCAAAAAAATTGTGTAATGTATGAAGGCTGAATAACATACTGTTAAACCACCATGGAAGGTGGTTCTCTGGGACACAGCAAAAGCAGTACTCCAAGGCAATTTTTAGCTCTAAATTCCTACATCAACAAATTGGAGAGATCTGAAACCAACAATTTAATAAGGCACCTGAAGCTAATTGAAGAAGAGCAACAAGCTAAACCCCAATCCAATAGAAGGAAAGAAATGATTAAAATTAAATCAGAATGAAATTAATTAGAGTTCAAAAAATCCATAGAAAGAATCAATAAAACAAAGAGTTGGTTCTTCAACTAAATTAACAAAATTGATAGACCCTTAGCAAATATTATCAGAAAAAGAAGAAAACAAACCCAAATAAAGAAACTCAGAGATGAGAATGGAAACATCACCACAGAAACAACTAATATCCAGAACATTATAAGCAAATACTTCTCAAATCTAAGCTAAAATGTTTGAGAATCTGTAAGAAATGGAAGGATTTCTAGTAAATATTGACATACACAAACTAAACCAAGATGATCTAAACCAACTTAACAGAGTCATATCAAGTACAGAAATAGAAACAGCAATAAGACATCTCCCACCCAAGAAAGCCCAGGACCGGATATATTTGCAGCTGATTCTACCAGGCCTTCAAAGTAGAACGCATACCAATAATACCTCAACTCTTCAATGAATTGAAAGTTAAAGTTCACTATCAAACTCTTTCAATGAAGCCATCACAACCCCCATCCCTCAAACAGTCAGGGACTCATCAAAGAAGGATAACTATAGACACATTTTTTGATGAACATCGATGTAATACTTCTCAACAAAATTTTGTCCAATTGACTTCAACAACTCATCAAAAAAAATCATACACCATGATTTAGCAGGATTCATTTCAGAGATGCAAAGCTTGTTCAGTATACACAAATCAATCTATATAATTCATCATATCAAAAATACTAAGGATAAGAACCATATGATTATCTCAATAGATGAAGAAAAAGCATTTGACAAGATCCAACACACCTTTATAATTAAAGCTCTGGAAAAATTAGGAATCCAGGGAACATTCCTCAATATAATAAAGGCTTTGTAATACAAACCTAGAACCAGCATTATATTAATGGTGAAAAAGCAAAGCCATTTTCTCTAAATTCAGGAATGAGGCAAGGAAATCTACTCTCTCCACTTCTCTTCAATTTAGTATTAGTATGCCTAGCTAGAGCAATAAGACAAGATGCAAAACAAAGGGGATCCAAATAAGGAAAGATGAAGTAAAAACTCTCCTTCTTTGCATATGACATGATCTTGTATTTAGAGCACACCATGGACTCCACTCCCAAAACTTTGGCAAAGTAGCACGGTATAAAATTAACCCAGAGAAATCAATGGCTTTTCTGTATGCCAATAACAAGAAGAGTGCAGCTGAAATCAGGAAAGCACCTCTTTTTTAATAGCCCAAGAAAAAATAAAATACCAGGAGTTAACTTACCTAAACAAGTGAAGGACCTCTATGATGAAAACTAACAATGAGATGTACAAGACACTATGTTGAAAAATTTAGGCAAGGAGGGGAGGTGAAGAGGGAAGGGGGAAGTGTAGTTGTGAAGGTGGGAAGGAAGGGATGGTAGGGGAAAAAACAAAGAAGGAGGCAACAATGCTTGATAAGCAATGTACTCATTACCTTGCTCATGTAACTGCAACCCCTCTGTAAAATATTTTCACAATAAAAAAACTTATTCAATAAAACAAAACCTGAAAATGGAAATTAAAGCAGAACTAAAAAAGTGGAGAAACCTCCTATGCTCCTGGATTGGGAGGATTAACATAATAGAAATGGCAATACTGCCATAGGCTATCTACAAATTCAATGTGATACCAATAAATATCCCAACCTAATTCTTCAATGAAATCAAAGAAGCAATCCAAAATTCATATGGAACAATAAAAGACCATGAATAGCAAAAACAATCCTTAGCAGAAAGAACAGTGCTGGAGGAATATCAATACCAAATTTCAACCTCTACTACCAAGCCATAGTAATCAAAACATCTTGGTACTGGCACAAGAAAAGACCTGAGGACCAATGGAATAGAACTGAAGACCCAGAAATGATCCCACAGACCTATAGCCGCCTAATTGTTGATTAGGGAGCTAAATAAATAAAATAGAAGAAAGATCCTCTTCAGTAAATGGTGCTGGCAAAATTGGTTTAGCACCTATAGAAAACTAAAGCTAAATCCTTATATATTATCCTCTTTACCGAAATCAACTCCGAATGGATCAAAGACTTCAAAGAAGAGACAGACACCCTGAAAACATTACAGGTAGGAATAGGAGAAACTCTAGGGTTCCTTGGCACAGGCCAAAATTTTCTTAATAAAACCCAGAAACAGAAAAAAATCAAAGAAAGGTTGGACAAATGGGATTGCATGAAACTACAGAGCTTCTGCATTGCAATGGACATAGCTAGCAAGATCAATAGAAAGCCTACAGATTGGGAGAAGATCTTCACTAGACATACAATATTTAAGGGTCTCATATCTATAATATAATTAGAACTAAAAAAATTAAATACCCCAACAATAAATTCCCAAAGAAACAACTGTCTTTTCCCCTAACAACCCTTCCCTCCCACCTCCTCAGCAACAATTCTGGATAAGAAATGTACTCATTACCTTGCCTATGTAACTGCAACCTCTCTGTACAGTATTTACACAACAAAAAACTTAATTAAAAAAATTGTCCCATTAATAATTAGAATAAAGACTTAAAGCGAGACTTCTCTGAAGAGGAGATAAGAATGGCCAATAGACACATGAAGAAATGCTCAACTTCTCTAGCCATAAAAGAAATGTTAATCAAAACATTGAGATTCCACCTCACCCCAATGGCTATAATCAAGAAATTTAATAATAACAGATGCTGGAGCAGATGTGGCCAAAAGAGAAAGCTACTACACTGCTGGTGTGAGTGTAAACTTGTTCAACCATTCTGGAAAGCAGTGTGGAGGTCCCTCAGAAGACTAAACATAGGGCTTCCCTGTGACTCAGAAATCCTACTTGAGTGTTTACCCAATTGGTCACAAACAAGGCTATACTAAAGCTACCAACACAACTATGTTTATTGCAGCATTATTTACCATGTGCTAACATATGGACCCAACCCAGATGCCCCTCAGTAGATGAATGGATCAAGAAAATGTGGTATATATACACAATAGAATTTTATGCTTCCATCAGAAAGAATGGCATCGCCTCATTTGTAAGGAAATGGAAAGAATTAGAAAATACCATATTAAGTGAAGTAAGCCAGACCCAAAGAAACACAGATCCCATGGTTTCCCTCATTTGTAATAATTAGCATAAGTCTAGGATAGACCTAGAAGAGGATCACAATAGCTTAAATGCTATGAATATATGACCCTACAAGATGAAGCTAAGTGGAATGAACTCCAAGATACGGAAATCAGGTTTTCTTTGTCGTTGTTGTTTTAATGTAGTATGTGATTTCTTTTTTCTTATTTTTTTTTTTGTTTATCCTCTGTTGTGACTGAATTTGATTTTGGTACCCTGGGTATTGTATACTTATTTATCTGAATTAGAGAAGGGAAGGGGACAACAAAACGGTGAGACAAAGGACAGTGGTTGAACCAATGCAACAGTGATATTTAACAAGACAATATGTTGGTAATGAATGGTACAATTTGGTGAGGGGGCTAGGAGGAGGAAAAGTGGAAGAAAAATCAGGGAGAGGATAAAAAGTTCAACAAAAAATGTACTCACTACCTTACATATGGAACTGATCCCCTCTGTACATAATCTTACAATGGGGAGTTAAATTTAAAAAAAAAGTATTTGCCCTGATAACATTGTATTTTGCTTGGAATCTGTCTACAGACAAACAATGATTTTTTGTAAAGAAAGAATTATTTCCCTATTTGAGTAAAGGATTTTGTTTCTGAGGTATGAGAATGGACTGATTTGAGGGTTGCGTAGATACCTACCCTGGTCATTGTATTCAATATTTGATCAAGTATATCAGTTCAACAACAGAGATCTTTGAAATTTCATTTTTATTCATTCCTGTCTATTGTTTCCAAATTGATATTTGTTGATATTTGTTTTTCTTTGATGTGGTATTAGTTACTTCAGTCTCTACAAAGACAGAACAAACTTCTTTATTTCTTTTCAGTTTACAATAAGATATCTTTTCTTATTATTGTTTATTTCTTTGTTATTCTACAGAATGAATTGTATTATTATGTAAAGTCAAGTTTACCATTTAAGCATATATTACATAAATTTTTGTTGTCTTAAGATCAAATGTTCTTTTACCTTTGTACCAACTCACCTAATTGCAAACTTGCTTCCTTTGAAAGACAACGAGAACTACTCACCTTAGAGCAAATAGCTGTTCATCTGAACTTGTTCCCTTCTATAGTTGTTATGATTCCAGAGAGGGATAATATTGTCTTTTATTATTCAATGCTTTGTTGTTTTCTTTGTTTTTCATGTTTTGTGATCCTATAGATCAAAAAGAATATCAAGAGATTTTATGTTGCATTGTTATTAATATATTATCACAGTGCTTTTTCTTACACAATAATAGATTTTCAAGGTTTTGTCCAGGCTGTGGTTTGTTCTTATTTCTACTTATATAACAATGTCTTCTAAAGAGAAGAAACTTAAATTTCCTGAAGCTTAACTCATTAAATTTTCACTTTAGAGATTATACTATTTTGCTCATATATATGGAAAATATTTGCCAACTTCAAAAGCACCTAGATTGCCTTATATGTTATATGTACATTTTACAGGTTTTTGTTTTGTTTTGTTTTTCTGGTTGTGGGGCCTGAACACTGGGCTGGGGCATTGTCCCTCAGCTCTTCAGCTCAAAGCTAGCACTTGACCACTGTCTGTTCACGGCTGTCACTCTACCAGTTAAGCCATATTTTCTAGATCACTTTCTGCTATTTGAGCAGATTTTTATTTTTATTTTTAATTATATATATACATATATATATATGTATATATATATACATGTATGTATATATATATATATATATATATATATATATACAGTTGTTGTTATAGTTAGTAGTGGGTCTTGAACTCTGAGCCCGGGTACTGTCCCTCACCTCTTCAGCTCAAGGCAAGCACTCTGCCACTTGATCACAGTGCTACTTCCAGTTTTCCAGTAGTTAATTGTAGATAATACTCTCAAGGACCTTCTTTCCCTGGCTGGCTTCAAACCACCTCTTCAGATCTCAGCCTCCTGAGTAGCTAGGATTGCAGGCATGAGCTACTTTATTTTTATTTCTATCATCAGAATTTAATTGTTTTCATGATATAGATGATATACTTATATTGAATTGTTGGGTTTTTTTTTTTTGGTCGGTCGTGGGGCTTGAACTCTGGGCTTGGGTGCTGTCCTTGTGTTCTTCAGCTCAAGGCCAGCGCTCTACCGCTTGAGCCACAGCACCACTTCCGGTTTTCTAGCGGTTTATTGGAGATAAGAGTCTCACGAACTTTCCTGCCCTGGCTGGCTTTGAACCGCAATCCTCAGATCTCAGCCTCCTGAGTAGCTAGGATTATAGGCATGAGCCACCGGCGCCTAGCTAAATATATTGAATTTTAAGGGACAAATAAACTTGTATAATTTCTCAAAATTTTATTACATGTATAAATAAAAGTGAAGTAGACAGAGGTTAATCTGATAATGTCACATTTACCTGGAAACTGTTTCTTCCTTTATAAAATGATCTAAATATTTTAAATTCATAGAGCTTCTCCTTTCATTTAAAAGTTGTATAGTAACTATATCACTGCCTATAATCTTTCCTTACCAAAAAAGCCATACAAAAAGCAACCATCTAGGAGGCCCTCATTTTCCCTCCTACGTCTTTATACCCTGTCATTTACATACATTTGTGTTTTCCTCCCTTGAAAATATCTTCCCTCTCTTCATATGCCGCACATAATCACAGAAAAGCTTCTCTGAAAATGAATACATAGTCTTTCTTCTAGATGATTAATGAAAAGCTGTAAATTCTCTTAGCCACTGATGAACAGTAACAGATGCTTCACATCCTGTGGCATCAGAGCACTCAAGCGGAAGACTAGCTCAAAGAAACTGGACCATTAACAAATCTGCCTGCACAGAGAAGTGTGTGCTAGGGTATTTATAGATACTGAAGAGATGTTCAACTCTGATCTATATTCTGCAATGCTGCTGTATTGATGAAATACCTTTGAAGAAAACTGAACAGAGAAGCAGAAAGTAATGTGATTCACATGCTTCATAAACTTGCAAGAACAGTCATTCACACAATTAATGTATCCAAGAGACATGAAATTCATATCAGTATCTGATGGGCAGTGTAATGATCACTTAGGCAGAATATATTGAGACTCAGTGACCTAACAGCATTTTGTTAAGTGCTTGCTATAATCACATTCAGACTGTTCCTTAGAAAGAAGTAGGCTCTGTTTGAATTCTGATTTTCTTTGAGTCTCATTAAATAAGAAATAATGAGAATTTAGATATGAAGGCTGGGTGGTACATTAGCATTCTTACTTCTCATTACTTTTTTTCTACTATGATGCCATTATTTCTAAATTAATTAGAAAAGTACTTAGTACTTAGCAAAGTACTTAATAGAAAATGTAAACCTAACATATTTCTTGACCCTACAGTCACATTGATAGATAGCTTTGGTGAGTGAGCACAGACTATATGCTAACTCCCCAGATGATATTTAGCATCTACTACTGGTCCACAATATGAGCATATTTAAACTATGCATTCTGAAATCCATGAAATCTACTTTACTTCCTATAACTTTCTGTAATATCTTCCCATTTACAGGCAGTCAATTTTTGTAGTTAATAGGTTTTAAGTCGAGAGCTTTGTGTGTGTGTGTGTGTGTGTGTGTGTGTGTGTGTGTGTGTGTGTGTGTGTGTGTCCCAAGGGTAAGTTTTAAAGAAAAACGTGATTTGAGTCTTTTGCCTCTAGCTTCATTTGTTCTGAGGAAACCAGATGACATGACAGGAAGACACTTCAAGAGTGCCAACAAAACCGGGCACCAGTGTCTCATGCCTGTAATCCTAGCTGCTCAGGAGGCTGAGATCTGAAGATCATGTTTCAAAGCCAGCCTGGGCAGAAAAGTCTGTGAAACTCTTATCTCTAATAACCCAGAAGAAAACTGGAAGTGGCGCTGTGGCTCAAGCTGTAGAGCACTAGCCTTGAGCTGAAGAGCTGAAGGACAGCCCTTAGGCCCAGAGTTCAAGCCCCATGACCAACAATAAACAAACAAACAAACAGTAACAATAAGAGGTATTCAGCAAAACGATCCAGTAACCTTACAATCAGAGATCAAAGGATCAAAAAACAAATGTGGTACCTAGACACAAAAGAATTTTTCAGAGCCTTTAGAAAGTATACTCTTGTCATTTGCAGGAAAATGGATGGACCTAGAAAAAATCATGTTAAACGAAGTAAGCGAAGCTCAGAAAGATAAATACCACATGTTTTCTCTTGTATGTGGAAGCTAAATCTAAAATATAGTGGAACATCATAAATTATACAGGACTCTAGGAATTCACACACAGTGAGAACAAAGCAAGATACTCTTAAGGAAGGAACATGAAGCAAATCCTCTTTGTCTCTGAATATAAAATACTACTTATTGAAATGAACTCTGGGAGAAAAAAAAGACCTACAGAACAAAGAACTGAAGCTTCTTGCCAACATCCATGCATATAAAAGTGAGACATGCATATAAAAGGTTACTATGCTTGTTATTACTATGTAAGTACATATGATATTCTTTTGAAATTGTTGCTTTAGATTTTTATTTAAATGTAATCATAAAAGAGGGATCTTTCAGAAGGTTTCAATGCTGTTACTAATGTACTTTAGTTAATTTTAATTCAAAACAACTTACATAAGTTCACATTATTGTTGAAGTCCAGGACGGCAAATCCAGCACTTGGATTTAAGGTTCCCTCTAATTGAGTCTCTCTAGTATTTCAAGCTTCCAAAGAGCCTAACCTAGGAACCTTCTGTACCATCTGGGACACAAGTATTAGGAGAAAATATCTCCATGAGCTATTTGATGTAATTAACAATCATATATTGTTTACCTTATTTATTTATTTATTGTCAGTTTTGAGGCTTGAACTCAGGGTGTAGGTGCTGCCCCGGAGTTCTTTGGCCCAAGGCTATCATTCTACCTCTTTGAGCCATTCTTTTGCCCAAGGCTATCATTCTACCTCTTTGAGCCACAGAGCTACTTCCCATCTTTGTGTGGTCAGTTAGAGATAAAAGTTTCATGGGAACTTTTCTATCCAGGCTGGCTTTGGAATTTGATCCTCAGATCTCAGCCTCCAAAGCGACCAGCACCTGGATATATTCACTTATTTTTTGTTTTACTTCTGATAATTTTTTAATCAGTTGACAACATTCAAAGCATATTCCTAAGAGATTGTTATTTCAATCACAACAGACCACAAAATGAAGCTTTAGCAGTGAAATCAAATGGCAAACTCTCTCTGTATCTGCAATGGCAATACCCTAGAGAAGAGCATAGTGCTGTAGTCTAATGTAAATGAGACAATAACTTCCATAACTATATATATATATATATATATATATATATATATATATATACTGCACAGTCTATTTCATTATTTTATGTGAGATTTTATGCTTGTCACAGCAAAGATACAGTCCAAATGACAAATTTCTATAAATGTTGCCTCCGATGCAAAGTAAAGTTTTAATCTTGAGAAATTGCACACTTAAATAGCCTATATTGTTTTTTATGCAATATCATAAGAATTAAACCCTAAAAGAAAGTATCATAAAGCTTAAACACACTGCTTATCTCTTACAAATATTCATTACCTTTGGATACTTTATACACTTTTATTTTTTAGAATCTATTATTTCTGATAATGCTATTTAAAATCAGTCAGATATCTTGGACTTATTTAGGAATTAGATGATTCTTACAAGAATGCTCATATACCTAATCCTTTGAAAGGTTTTTCCTTCTTTTCTTGCCAAACTCTTTTTTTTTAATCTAAAAACACCTGCAACTCTGGATAAGAAATTAAGGAAGATAAAACAGAATTATCAATAGCAATTTTATTAGCAGCTAAGATGTTTATGAAATGAATATTACAAATTACAAATATTACTAATTAAAAATAAACTTGAGAGAGCAGATTAATTTAACAATATTACTTCTTGTCAATGTCATGGAAGATTACTTAAGCATACATTAAATTCTGGCTTCTAGTAATTATTTTTCTAGTAAACAAAAATTTTATAAAATTCCAAAGGATTGAGTTGATAAACAAATTGGCTTTCATCTCCACTTAAACAATGTATTTATTTTGTTTTAGATTTTAGAATTCCCTATTTCTAGTGATATTTACTTTGCTCATATTTAATATAACTATATATTCATACAACTTTGAACCTCTGTTAATTACATACATGTTGCTTTATGTAGTCATTAAACTATTATCTTTTCATTTTCCTAACTTCCTTTGGAAGGTTATTTTGAAGTAAGTTTCTGCAAATAAAATCTACAAATAATGTCTCAAGATAGTTTACATTCATATAGCAGTTAATAGCTTCTATAGTTTTATGAGTGAGTCACAGAAGTTTGAGTCTTAAATTTTTTCTTTTTTAACATATTTGATGCTTTAACATATTATTTGTGACTGAGGCAGTACAAAAATGCTAACAAAACCTGCTTTTGAAAGACTGTCTCTTCCTGATTGAAATACTAGCCTTCCCTTATATTGCTGCTTGTTTCCTTTGAAATTGTTACTAATTGCATAATTACTGGTCATTGAACTATAATTTTACAAATCTCCCAGGCTAGAAAAGACTGATTATCAGTGAAGTTAAATTTTCAAGTGAAAGGTCAAGGTCATTTATAATTATTACCTCTTAACATTCTATTGCTTCAGGGTATAGAAATAAAAGAAAGAAAGAAAGAAACTTAAAGAAACTTAACTGTGTTGTGCCCTTTTAAGTCTTTAACTCACAGCACAGGGAGATAAGAATACAGAAAAGGAAGTATGAACTTTTTTGACCAAAAGCAACAGGAAGCTGGTGAACTATGACCTTTGTGTGAAACTGGAGCTTTATCCCACTTAAATATACTGGAAAAGTGAACTTGGGCACTACTTGAATCTGAAATGTTAGTCATCAGTGCAAACATCACTTTGAACCAGTGAACTAAACAAATATAAATTTCATACTTTTATTTCCATTATTTTATAGGACTTCATTCATGAATGCATATTGCCATTGGCATATTTCATAGATGGCTTCAGTTTTAAATGGCCTCTTTAGAAGTGCTGAGATTAAAACGATCAAATGTTATTAAAAATAATGTTGTTCGGGGCTGGGAAGGTGGCTCAGTGGTAGAGTGCTTGCCTTGCATGCATGAGGTCCTGGTTTCAGTTCCTCAGCACCACATAAGCAGAAAAAGCCAGAAGTGGAGCTGAGGCTCAAGTGGTAGAGCACTCTCCTTGAGCTGAAGAGCTGAGGGATAGTGCCCAGGTCCAGAATTCAGGACCCACGACTGAAAAAATAAAAGTTCTTTGATTTAACAGACACTTATGACATATTTATCATCTAAAATAAGAAGTAGAGAAAAATAATTTTATTTAGTTTAGAAATTATTTCCAGTCTTGTTTTTGTATGATTTATAGCAGCACAATCTGCTAAATTTACTCTGAGTACCCAAAAAGCCATTACTACTCTGGGTTATCCTAAAACAACACACTGGGGTACACTCACCATCTGAATAAACTAAGTGCAGTGTTCCTCTAGAGTTAATTCTCTTTCCCTTTTCCTCATATCATTCTCAAACTCTTATCTATTTCTTTTCTTTCTTAATCTCACAAGCATTCATTCACTTTCCTCTTGCCATAGGAATATTGACAATAGTAATAATAATTATGGACTTTACATATATTTTCTTTTTCAACTCTATAGGAGCTTAAGAAACAGGAAGTATTGTTCCTAATTTACAAAGTTTAACCCAGTTAGAAACTCTTATCTATTTTTTATACTTATTGCACATTTTGTCATCCATTAATTTGGTTTCCACATAAATACATTTACAGAGAGATGTGTGATGATGAAATATCTTTGTAATATGAAATCCATTGAATAAGAAAAATACAAAATTTTATTTTAAATCAGTATATATGAATACAAGCAAAATAACTTAAAGTTAAATAATGAAATTAAAAATTAAGTTTTAAACTCTTGAGTAATCCAGAATAATTAATTGATAAAACCAGATAGAACCTAGGTAAATGTTATCAGAGAAGTTATCTTAGTCCTTTTGGGATTCTATTTTAGGGAAATTGAAAGGAAATATTAACTTTCTCAAAGATTTTTTTTGTGTTCTATACTAAGATTATTGATACTTTATGTTTAAGTAATTCTTACAGACTTAAAATGCAATTTGCAATAAAGTATTTCTCTAAGAAAAATATTTGAGAATAATCACTACATACATCATTTAAAAACTTAAAATTTAACACACATATTATCATACTTATGCTTATTTATTATGCTTATTTCAATTGAGTAAAGACAAATAGGAAAAACTTCTATTGTAAGATGAGTTACATATCTTCATAAGCAAATTATAGCTACAAATAACATGTTATTAGAAACATATTTACATAATCTTTACACAAAAGATCCTAATTTCACAAACTGAAACCTTTGATGCACTACAGTACTGTAAACTGATCAACTTACAAAAAGAGTAATCTTTCTTACTTCTGAAGGCTAGAAATCTCAAGGCTAGATGTTTGAAACCATGCAAGGTCATTTTCCCTTGAAAAGTTTAAGAAATTCTACTTCTTGCCTCTTATAACTTCTAGTTTTCAACATCAATTATTGGTTCCTTGGATTGTAGCTGACTTGCTCCGTTTTCCATCTACAAGTTTCCTAAAATGTGAATGGAAGAACCAAATGACAAATGACTTTGGTGATGAACTGTCAACACTGTTTCCATAAACCTACTGTCTTCAGTCCAATAATTATTATAGTTCTATGTCCCTGTTCTCTTCCAAACTATTCACATTTAACACTGACAATATATGACAGCATATGTCAGATAAATAAGATTTGAATATGTGTACACACTAAGTGTGTATTTGTGAACCATCTGTTTTCAGGGGTAGCATACCCATCCCTCAATTTTCTGTCCAAATAATCACGTAACACTTTCCAATTTGTCCTTGCATGGTCTTCTTATGAGAAAATAAATTCAAACCATTGCATATTGGTTCTACTTCCAAATAAAATCATATTGAGCTTCTGGGATAAAACTAGTCTAGAGGACATTAAATGATTACTTTTCCCCTAACTTATAGAAATAACTTCATTCCAAATTATATTTAATAATTATCATAATTGTATAGGTGTTAAAAATCTACCATATAGTGTATAGATATTTAAATCATAACATATTATTTAAATTTAGTGATAAATTAGTTGTAGTAGTTAAATGAGTTCTAATGAAAGTACATTTGTTCCAAATTACTTATAAGTTTCCTTAGAATTTGTTGGAGACCCTGACTTTGTTGGTTCATGCCTGTAATCCTAGCTACTCAGGAGGCTAAGATCTGAATATCAAGTCTCAAAGGCAGCCCAGGCAGGGAAGTCCATGATACTCTTATCTCCAATAAACTACCTGAAAACTGGAAGTGGTGCTATGGCTCAAGTGGTAGAGTGCTCACCTTGAGCTGCAGAGCTGAGAAACAGGGTTCAGGCCCAGAGTTCAAGCCCCACAACCAAAAAAAAGAAATATTAGAGAAAATTACCCAACAGATTTAAGTTATTTTTTTTTCTGACACACACTTGTAGTACTTTTACTTGTGGCTTTTTTGTTATAATTGATAATTCAGTCTTTTAATTGAATTCTAGAAATTGTCACTGTGTGTGTGTGTGTGTGTGTGTGTGTGTGTGTGAGAGAGAGAGAGAGAGAGAGAGAGAGAGAGAGAGAGGGAGGAGACATGACAGTCTTAGGGTTTAAACTCAGGGCTTGAGTGCTGGTCCTGAACTTTCTTTTATTTTTGTTCAAAATTAGCACTCTACCACTTGAGGCCTTGCTCCACTTTGGGCTATGTTTGTTACTTAGTTGGAGATTAGCATTTTACAGCCTAAGCTGGCTTCAAAATGCAATCCTTCCCTGCACTCAGCCTCCTGAGATGGGAGCCAACTGTTCCTGGTTTGATTGATTTTAATGGGAAAATATTATTCCTCTATCTCCTAGCTATATAACATGTACTTATGGTAAAGCCTTTACTTTTTGAGCCATTATCATCAAAACAAAATTAAACTATTTGCAGAAGAGAAAATGATTCAATCAAGAATTGAGATAAAGACGTATGTAAGAGGAAGGCATGGTGTATTTTGCTGTTCTAGATTAAATGTCTTGCTTTTATTGTTCTTGCTATTGAGAATAGTGGATTTTTAATTCAGGATCTTAGTCACTAGGCAAGTGCTTTGACACTTTGGCCACAATTCTAGTCCAAGGAAATGAGAACACAAGGCAAAAGTGTGGAAGTTATATTTTTAAGAGCATTATTAATAAAAATGTTTTTATTTAAATTATAAAATACTCAAACTCAAAAACCCCTAATACTTGGCTTAAAATGTGATCAGAAGGCCTAAACTGACATCACAGCCAATTAAATATATCCACATCTCTACCTGTCTGTGGCAAATAATTCTATTGTGTGGAAAACTTAAATCAAGACAGTAAGTTACCATTTGTGCCTCCTAGAATGCCCAAAATACCAAACATGGAGACACCAACTCTGGGGAGGATGCGAAGTAACAGGGTACATCATTCATTTCCTTCTGTGGGAAGGGACGTTTTATAGCCAGTATTGAAAATTCTTCCTTAGGAAACAAATCTTAATATCATCTAGCAGATTCCAACACAATGAAATATTTATACTGGCTTTATTTATAACTAGAACAATCTTGACTTTTTGAGTAGGTGAATAAATAAATGAGCTGTGGAAAATTAATAGAACATAATATTATTTAATATTGTAAGAAAAGACCTATCAAGTCTTGAAAGAGGACAGGGGAAGCTGAAGTGAAAGAGCCAGTATTAGAAGGGCTTTTGCTGTGATTCCAACTCTGACATTTTGAAAAAGACAAAACTATTCAAGCAGTACAAAATCAGTGTTGTAGAAAGAGATGAATGGAAAATAATTAGTGCATTTTAAGGGACTAAAACTATCTTGCCTGATACTCAAATTATGAAGACATTTGTCAAAATCCACAGAATGTACAAACTTGGGCATTGGGTCATAAGTGTTTAATAGTATACTCTTTGATTATAGCAAACCTTCTTCATTGTAGTGTGCTCACACAGGAGAGGGGTTTAATGGTGTATCAGAAGACATGTTGTGGGAACTCTGTAATTTTTTATCAGTTTTTCTGTGAATCCATCACTCCTCTAAGGAAATACCTGTTTAAAAAGTTTGAGGAATTTATAAGATTATATTACTTGCCTTTCTAGGTTTAAAAGAATACATTCCTTTAAATAATATCATTTTAACTTACATGAAACACCAGACATATAAAGGTGCTTCAGGCAGAGATCCTAAAGTTTGCAAAAATTAAAATATCAGTCAAGTATACTTCCTATATATGATCATTCTAAAAGTTACATTATAAATGTTATATATCTATGATATATATAAATGTTATATATATTTATATATAAATTTTAAACCATTACAGTAACATTTGATGAAAGAGGAAATTTAATTCTTAAAAAATCAATTTAAAATACCAAAGGGTATTTAATGAATAATAATGGAATAATTTCTGAATTTAAAAAATATGATTATTTTCCTTCAGTGAGGTGTTGTCCCATCTAAAATATCATCTGGTAGTTTTAAACTTGTATCTAAAACTGTACTAATAGATTTGAATAATGTAAAACTGGGACAATATATACCTTAATTTAGTGAGATGTCTGATTTTTTTCAATAAAATATTAAAAGTTAGAGTAGCAAATACAAACATGGACAAAAAAAGCACAAGAGCATGTTATTCATTTCCTGTGGTGAGGTATGGCCTGTAAATACTCATGGTTATGACAGTCAGTCTATCATAATCACTGTCCCATGAGGACCACTCTCCCGTGACTAAATCAATGAACATGAACCACAAACAGTGATAAAACATGCTCCAGTCTTACTGACCTTGTTAGTCTTTGTAACTGTGTGATGTGATAGAAAGCAAACCTCTTCCTTTATTTATAAACTGAAACTCCAGTTTATGATATGTGCAAATTCCTAGCAATTTTGTATTTGTTGTACCATTAGCATGAGTGTCTTCAAAGGCATATTGCCTAATCAGAGTACTACACAATGTTAAGACTAGGGCCCAAATATGTCAGCTAAAAATAGATTTTAATAGACACTGTAACATATATTATTTAAACTAATCTTACTCTCCAAGAATCAGAGCTAATATAAACTTTGCTTTGAAGTTGACCTCTTTCAGCCATATGTTGCTTTTTTACTATTTTAGCACATGGTCTCATGAGTCATATACAATACTAAAAGAGCGTCAGATGTTTTTGCTTGTTTGTTTGTTTTTGTTAATCATGAGTCTTGAACTCAAGGTTTGGGCACTGCCTCTGAGCTTTTATCCTCAAGGATATTGCTTTATCAATTTGATCCACAGCCCCATTTCCAGTTTTGGGGTGGTTAATTGGAGGTAACCAGGCTTTCTTGCAAAGGCTGGCTTTGAATCAAGATCCTCAAATCTCAGCGTCCTGAGTAGCTAGGATTACAGGAGTGTCTACCATTATCGAACTTCAGATTTTTTAAAATTTCTCCCACTCAGAAACTATACGAAAATATACTTAATTTACCATAACTGGTTTGCCTCATGATTAATAGCAATGTTAATTTAAAATTGAATACAATAATTCTAGCTAGAAAAACACTACTCTTGAAAATCACATATATTCTATAAGATCAGTTTAGTAAAGTGGCTTAATTTCCCAGAGATTTTATTTTCACAGAAAAAATAAGCCATTAAAAATATTTCACTCATTCCAAGACAATTTTCTTGCTAGTAAAAATTATAAGAAACATGAAGAGACAAATGATTATTTATAGAAGGGTTCTTTCTGCTATTGATATTTTAAGGCACTGAAAAAATATGGTATTTAAAAAGTATACAGTTTTAAGTAATCGAGGTTGGAAGCACACCAATGCGGGTGTCTGCAATTTGTTGTTTTGAATTGTTTCCTTTCTTCATTCACTAATCTCCTGAAAGACATTTACTAACAGAAGAGTATTTGTCTACTTGATTAAGCTTTCAAAGCAGCTGGAAGAGGATTTTACATCTGGCCCTTTCCTCTGTTATGTATACATAAAAATTGATGAATGTATAAAATAAACATGAAGTCACCTTTATAAAACCAATTGAATAAAACGGCACAGAAATCATGGTGATTATATACAATAAAGAGTTGGTATTAATATAACTCTAATAATGTAATCAAAATTTTTATGTTAATAATGAGCAATTATATATTCTTATTATTTGAGACATCTATTCAGTGACACACCTCAGGGGATGTTTGTGAATATGACTACATTTCAAATGTATACAATCAAAAAGCACAAAGGAATTTTAACCAGTTGTCCAGTTCTCATTAACGATGTGATTCTTGACTAAAGTGACAGGTATAAGGCCAATTTTGAGAAAGTTTCATAGTTGTCTCTTAAGCTACTGTAAAAGCTCATTTCTTTATTATTTCCATTTTCTTCACAAAACTGCTTTATGGGAAAATAAATAGGAAGAAATCATACTGCTCACAGTGACATTATGTCGCACTAGAGATACAGACTTCCCTATCAAATAGCTTTGGTTTTCCATGAGTATAATTTTCATTTTATGTATAGAAGCATTTCTCATAACTTATTAAATACCCTTATATTAACCAGTGAATACTGCCATTTAAAATACAAAACAGGGCTGGGAATGTGGCTCAGTGGTAGAGCGTTGCCTTGCATGCATGAAGCCCTGGGTTCTATTCCTCAGCACCACATAAGCAAAAAGAAAAAAGCCAGAAGTGGTGCTGTGGCTCAAGTGGTAGAGCGCTAGCCTTGAGCTGAAGAGTTGAGGGATAGTGCCCAGGCCCAGAGTTCAGGCCCCACGACCGGACCCAAAAAAAAAAAAAAATAACCAAAAAAACCAAAAAACAGTTCTGTATTGGGTTAGAGCCATTGTTCAAATTGTGAAGTATCTGCCTAGCAAGCATGAACCACTGGTTCAAATTCCAGTAGAATTTAAAACAAACAAAGGAATATAAATGTTTTTTGTTAATTAAAAGAGGATATCCATATCACATTTTCCAATCCTTCATTGAGTCTTAAACCTTTGAATTAGTTGGGCCATAGAATTAAGATAGCTTGAGGTGGCTTAGAAGATGCTTCAGTTCACTTGGCACTACATCAGCAAAGAAAGGATTTCTGCCTGCTCAGACAAGAAGATAAGTTCAAGAGGATAATACTTATCCACTGACTTCTTTGTTTCTCTCTTTTTTTTGTGGGGGGGGGGGGGGTCAGTCGTGCGGCTTGAACTCTGGGCGTGGGCTCTGTCCCTCAGCTATTCAGCTGAAAGCGAGTGCTCTACCACTTTGAGCCATAGCGCCACTTCCAGTTTTCTGAGGGGATAATTGGCAATAAGAGTCTCACAGACTTTCCTGCCCAGGCTGGCTTTGAACCACGATCCTCAGATCTCACCCTCTTGAGTAGCTAGGATTACAGGTGTGAGCCAGGGGCACCCGGCTTCCACTTACTTCATATATGGAAAAAAATTCCTCACAGTGGTGGGGATTAATTGAAGATATTTGTAGAACACTTGTGGAGATATGATAGTTAATCCCAAGTATTCTCATTCAAAAATGTGACTTGGGGCTGGGAAGGTGGCTCAGTGGTAGAGTGCTTGCCTTGCATGCATTAGGCACTGGGTTCGATTCCTCAGCACCACATAAGCAGAAAAAAAAAGTCGGAAGTGGCGCTGTGGGTCAAGTGGTAGAGTGCTAGTCTTGAGCTGAAGAGCTGAGGGACAGCGCCTAGGCCCAGAGTTCAGGCCCAAGACTGGACCCCCCCCCCCCCCAAAAAAAATGTGATTTGTTAGGTAATGTTTAAGAATTTTTAATGTCTACCACTTGAAATGGAGTTTAATTGACTAGGTTTGGCTCTATGCTCCTATCACTATGTATAAAACGATATTTTTGACATATCAGTATTTGTACTACTGTGACATGAATAACTGTAACTTTGCTTATATCAAGGAACTGACCATGAAGAATTACAATAATTTTCTTTCAGTCACCAGGTCTTCTGGTGATAATTTCTCAAATAGCATTTTGAAATTTAGATTATTCTGTTAGTTTGAGAGACAAATTGGCTTGCTAAGTGAACAAAGAAAAATATAATATTTTGATAGGTGAAAGAATAGGAGATTGGGTAAAACAGTAACGTTTTTAAGGGATTCACATAAATTCACATAAATTACCACTCAATGGGTGGTAAAGACCAATATTGATTTTGTAAATATCCAACAACTAGTAAAAAAAAAATACATAGAAAATTCAAGCAGAAAGAAAACAAAATGCATTGCATTGATAATCTGCTTTGTTAAATGACAAATTCTTTGTGCAATTATATATATATGTATATATATGTACACATATATATACATATATATATAATTTTTTTTTTCAGAGTGGGACTTGAACTCTGAGCCTGGGTGCTGTGGCTATGCTCCTCAGTTCAAGGCTGGTGCTCTGCTACTTGAGCCACAGCGCCACTTTCAGTTTTCTGGTGGTTTGTTGGAGATAAAAGTCTCATGGACTTTCCTGCCCCGGCTGTCTTTGAACTGTAATCCTCAGGTATCAGCCTCCCGAGCAGCTAGGATTACAGGCACCCAGTTAAAGATATTTTTTAATTTCCTTAACAATTAAAAAAAAAGATGCAAAAAGCTAGTAAACTCATCCTGTCAGGTGACAGATGAGGATTTTAAATTCTTTCTCACTCCATACCTACATTTTGATTTCATTTATTTATCAAAATATCCAAAAGGATGTTTTCTGATCACTTATTCATATAGAGGGATGCAGAGTAATAAAGAATAATAAAATGAAATGAAACACATCATTAAAACATCATGCTCATTGGAAATGGAAGTTTTGGAAATGGCAGTTTTTAAGTTATATTCCACTGGCTTTTAGTCTTGAATAGTAGTTTAATTTGGAACATACATTTACATGGATGGTTCTATAAAAAAATTTTTTGGTTCCTGTGGGCGTTCATGCCTGTAGTCTGAGCTACCCAGGAGGTTGAAATCTAAAGATCTCAGTTCAAACCCAACTGTGCAGGAAATCTGTGAGATTCTTTTTTTTTTTTTAGGGGGGGGACCGGTCAGGGGGCTTGAACTCTGGGCCTGGGCGCTGTCCCTCAGCTCTTCAGCTCAAGACTAGCACTCTACCACTTGAGCTACAGCGCCACTTCTGGATTTTTTCTTTTTGCTTATGTGGTGCTGAGGAATCAAACCTAGGGCCTCATGCATGCAAGGCAAGCACTCTACCACTGAGCCACCTTCCCAGCCCCAATCTGTAAGATTCTTATCTCCAAGTAATCAAAAGAAGCCAGAAGTGGAGCTCTAGCTCTGGTCTGGCTCAGTTCTGGCTCAGCTTTGAGCAAAAATGCTCAAGAAGAATGCCCAGGTACTGAGTGCAAGTCTTAGAATAGGTACAGAAAAAAAAGCAACCAACAAAAACTAAAATTAAAAGAAAATGATTCTTCAGTTATAAGTTGAAAATGAACATCATTACTTCAGGTAATTACCAATGAATAAAAATTGAAAAAAAATCATTACTCCATCCAAAAGAAAAGAACATTCATGAAGACATGTTTCTATTTGACTTTCTGGATGTATTCCAGTGATCCTTCAGGCATGGAGGTTAAATCATGCTGTTACTTCTATGTACGTGAACAAAATAAAACAAAATATTGGCAGATAGTCAACTAAAAAGAATTCAATAATTGTATTCTCGACTCTTGTTCTACTTAGAATAAAATTCCTAATAATATCACTCCTTTGATTATTTACAATTTACTATTGTGCAGAGTACTTTATAGTAAAAAAAAAAAATAGAAAGCTTTCCATGTTCACATATATTAAGTTTAGAACATGTTATACTAAAAATAAAAATCCACATTTGTTCTTTCAAGACACTGAAAATGATGGAAACAGTTTAGATTTTTCCTTTAACCTTTAACATATTACAACTTTTGTATTCTATTTCAATGCAAAATGTAGTAAATTTGAATTCACATTGGAGTTTTATTCTACATACTGTATGGCACAGACACAGTTTCTATAAGCTAGGTGATTTGTTTCATTCAAAGTCAGATACACTTTACAATTTGATAGTAAAGCAAAAATGTCATCAATAAAAAGTAAGATATTCAATAGTACCTTCAGAATTCATTAAAATAGTATTAAGTTAATAAAATAAAAAATAAAATAAAATAAAAAATAAAGTACTTCGTTGCATACAGTGTTTCCTTAAATGAGAAACTGAGTGTGCATTGTGTTCACAAAACAGTCCTACATTTTCTTGACTAATTACATTTTGCTTGTGAAAACCTAATTTTATAATTGGAAAGAAGAAAAATAAGTCATTTACCTTTGCATATATAGTAAAATGATTTTCTTGAAAAGGAAAACTCTAGCCTTACCTTAATTTGGCTTAATGTCAATCATCACCAAAAATTGAATGTATTTTTGCATATAGCAAACAAAATATTTCTGTATGCATTACATACAGGAACCTCCTCATGTGTGTGTGTGTGTGTGTGTGTGTGTGTGTGTGTGTGTGTGTGTGTGTGTGTAAACCTGATTTAATAGAATTAAAAGGTAAGACTAATTGAAGAAAGCACATTTGAAAATAATGTTCATTTTAATTTTATTGTAGTGAGCAGAACTTTTACTTTTCTTGAAAGGCACCCAAGAATAATTACTTTATGAACCAAAAATATACAAAACTGTACAGAATAAATAGTCCATAGAAATCTAGCTATACCTTCTTGTAAAATAAAGCTACATTGTCCCTCTCTTGAGGTAACATAAACCACTTACCTTTAGAAGTGCCTTTTCTACTAATTGATGGCAGCTATCAGTATACATCATGAAAAATAAAATAATATTTTTAATTGTAACTTTGCCACGAAAAGAACATGTTTCTATCATGGTCATTCAGATTTACAAAGGATTAATACTATGAACATAAGCAAATTTAATAGGTGTTCTAATCATATTTACAGTCAAATCTCAGTAGCATGTTTAAATATCCCAAGAAGAATTATACTTTGAGCACAAATGATATACCTTAATTCACAGCAGCATTGACAAAATGAATGTCCACACAAAATGTGTAGAAAAACCAAAAAGTTTGCTTATATAGCCCATCTGAACTATTATTCATTCATTTTTAATTCAGAAAGCATAGGATTGGCCATTTAATTTTGCACTGTTTAAAGTTTTGGCCAACTCTTGGCCTACCTAATTACAACTTTTCTATTTTCCTTACTATTATGACTTACACATTTCAAGTTCCAGTTCCATTGTATTTATCATGAGGAAATTGAATGTTCGCAGATTTTTAAGCATACAATAGTTATAAAGTATATATCCCAGACATATTCTAACTACATATATAGGTACTTTTTTAAATGATGAAATAAAATTTCCTTTAATCCATTGGTAAAACAATTCAAGAAAATAATGATTGTTTCAATGTTCAACCTTTTTAACATGTGCAAGATGACTTCTATGTAACATTGACTTTTATTTTTATTTTTTTAACGCCATAATCCTTGAATGCATTACATGCAAGGATTTATTTGGGATAGACTACATTGCCTGAACATAATGCCATGGCTTCTCCCAATGATCCCTGAGCTTCTTTCTCTTCTCTTTGTTCCCATATAACTGCTGTGCTTAAGTTCTGATTGAAGACCTACTCACTCATTTAAGGCACTTATTTCCAAGATTTGGACTTAAGACAGAATCACAGCATTTCTGCCAAAGCCCTTCGAGTCTCCATCTAAGTTTGCTGCTCTAGGACTTCTAAATAGTCAGGTTCAGCATGTAAATTAGCTTTGAGCTCAAAATACTCATTTTTAGTCTGTTCCACCAATACCTTCCTTGGCCGTGAGTACATTAGCGTTTCCATCAACTTCAGTTCTTCATGGGCTGCGGGGTAATGTACCTCCCTGTCAGGCTGGAGCTGAGCGATGTTTTTCCTTAGGTACTCTGTGATTCCCAGTTGCTGAAGTTCTCGTTCCTTCTCTAAAATGTTCCTGTATAATGAACTGGCATCCTGGAAGGATAAAAATTCTGTGGATTGGTCTGTGGTTTTGTATTTCATGTTTGATCCTGTGAGTGGTGAGTGATTTTCCCGTTCTAAAAGGCTTCTTTGGAGATTCTTCACATCACTTCCTTCTTTCTCATTCCTTTCTTCTTCCTCTTCCAAATGCTTTGGACCGAAGGACGGACTTCTGTAGACATGAACCATTGGACTCACCATGTGCTGCTCGTAGAGAGAGGCTGAGGGCCTTTCAGCTGTGTGATGGGTTGTTTTGTGGCCATACATGCTGTACTGAAGGTGTACAGGACTATTGTCTCTCACTTGATCTTCGACTTGCTTCTTTTTGCATCTTCTCCTGCGATGGAGAACAAGAACCACTATCCCGGCAGCACAGAACACAATGGTGATGAAGACAACTAGAAGTCCCAATATTAGAACTGACAGCGGGACAGCATCTGTGAGAGAGCTTAAAAGAGTCCCTGCAGTATTTGTAGTGCTCGTAGGAGTTGTGACGATCATGGAATGACTCTGGGTTGGCAGGGATGGGTTATTTACTAAACCTGGGCAGAGAAGTTCACTGTTCAGGGCTTTCAATTCCTTTTTGTTGAGATGAGGTGGCGACATGCAGAGGATGTCATCCGTCACCGTGTTCTTGCTTAATTTTTGTGTCCATTGCTGTAATCCAACCAGATCACAAGAGCAGTCCCAGGGGTTATCTTCAAGGTCAATCTGGGACAATAAACCCAGATCATCCAAGATGTTACTGACAGGGAGATGGGTGAACTGGTTTGTTTTAAGATTTATCCTAGTTAGAGGAATTCCGGAAAAAATATGCGGGGGTAAAACTTGAAGGAGATTGTTGTTTAAATAAAGTACTTTGAGTTTAGGCAGTGAGTTAAAGGTTCCTGGTAGAATTTCCTTAATCACATTGTATTCGAGATATAAGTACTCAAGGTTGGGAAGACCAAGAAACATGCCTCCGTTTAGTTTGGTGAGATAGTTGCCATTAAGGTAGAGCTTTTGTAGTCTTGTAAGATTCATAAACGACCCTTCTTCAAGAACTTCAATACGATTGTTTCCCAGATGAAGCATTTCCAGTGTGAAATATTCCACTAGATCAGATTTCATTAACGTGTGTATAATGTTTCCTGCTAGAATCAGCTTTCTGGGATTCTGTGGAGGAGGTTTTAGATCTGCTATGCTTTCAATGTTGCGTTCTTGACAATGTATTAGAAGTCCTGATGGGGTTAGGACTTTGCAGTTGCAAGGAATTGGACAGTAGGGTGTTGGGAGCTGAGTCGATGGCTTTGTAAGATAAGGATTCAAACCAGGTGCTTTGGTAGGTGGTTTAAAAATGGATACGGTCTTGGTTGACATGAGACTATCACTTACTGAAGATGTGACTGCCAGGTGCAATGATCCAGAAGGGTCCTCGAACTCTTCATACACTGGTGGAGTAGGGCAAATTGACTCTGCTTTCAGTCGACTCAATATGCTTCCTTTGAAAAATGGCGGACTATTGCATACAACATCCCCAATGACAGACTGTGGAGGCATGTTCTCCAACCAGATTTTGAGCTGCAATAAGTCACAATTGCAAGCCCACTTATTGTCCTCCAACTGGAGATCCAATATTCGGCCAATGTGTTCTAAAAAACCAACATAAGGCAATGTTTGC
This sequence comes from Dipodomys spectabilis, assembly GCF_019054845.1. Classification (NCBI taxonomy): domain Eukaryota; kingdom Metazoa; phylum Chordata; class Mammalia; order Rodentia; family Heteromyidae; genus Dipodomys; species Dipodomys spectabilis. Next base: position 4,766,405 of record NW_024870752.1, read on the forward strand.
AACTGATTTCCACGCAGATCTAAGTGGGTTAGAGGAACAAATCGAAAGATGTTTGGTGGAAGACTCTCAATAGCATTGTCATTTAGGATTAAAACTTTAAGTCTGTTGAGCTTGCTGAAGGCACTTGGTTCAATCACTGTAATGAAATTGTTATCGGCTTGTAGGAATTCCAAGTTTTCTAATCCATGAAAAGTGTCCTCCTTAAGAATTTCTAAAGAATTGTGGTTGATATGAAGTTGTTTCAGAAGGCCAAGGCCATTAAACGCACCAGTCTCAATGTCTGCAATGTTGTTAAATCCCAGGTGTATGGAAATAGCATTGCTAAGTCCAGAAAAGTCATTGGTATGTAGCATTGTCAAGCCATTATTCAATAAGCTCAGGTGAAAAGGTCGTGATGGTGGCACACTTATTTGGGATAATTCCTTGATACCTTTTTCTTCACAATTTATTAACATTGTGCCATCTTTTTCCTCACAGTTGCAAAGGGTATCACAAGATCCTTTGAGTGAGGGCACTGGTGATGGGGACTGTAAAGATATACAGGCAAGCAGAGATGAATAAAAGAGATGAGTCCACAGCTTCATGTTGTCATGTGATGGGGGTCTAACCCTGTAAAATAAAATGCAATAACAGTGGACTTTAATGGGTGGGACAGTGAGATAACTCTAACATTTTCAAATGATAGGTTTTCAGCTACTATGAAAATCTGAATGGGTTATAACACTTACATTTGTTTTTAATATATTTTCCAATACTCAGACCTATTCTGAATAACTTTCAACTTGCATCAAAGTATAAAATTCAGCACAGAGATGTTATAATATTAGAGTAACATTTGTGTTGACACCTGAAACCTGCATTTGAACATAAAAGATGGATGCTTGCTTTGTATCATGTTCATAACATAATACAAAAGTATGTGGTTGAAAACACCTTGTTTTTAAGCATTCTTTTAATCTTACAATAATAAGAGCTAATGCTTGATGATTATAGGCCAAGGATATATATATAAAATGAAATGTAATAAATAATATAATATATTACAAATATAATATATATATATTAGCTAGAAACCTGGGGAATTCTAGATGGTGACTAGAAAGAATGTATGTGTATGTATATTTGCAGGTAGTATGTATTCCCTTAGTTTATAAATATGTCTGTATGCTCATCTGTCTTGATTTGGGAATAATATACTACTGTTTATTTTTAATAAATATTGGGAAAATGTGTCCTTCATGATGTAATAATATATAGCATTATAAAACAACTCTATTTTGGCTATTCTGCCCTGAAATACTGTCTTAAATTACAATTGTGTATGATACATAAGACTTAAGAGTACCCCATTAAATTTAACTGAAGTCACACTTATAGTCAGATAAGGAATAGATATGGAATACTGCTTCTTTCAAACTTTTTAGCCATAGATAAAAATTCACAAACAACCGAGGGAGAAAATTGAGTATTAGCATGATTTCAAGCTATTATTAAAGAATAAACAATGCCTCATGTCAACTTCAACCCAGATGACTTCCAGGTGAGGACTTGAAGCAGGCTTTAGGCAGTAAATGTCACCACATAATTAAGCAGTTGATCAACTCTATTTCAAGCTTGAAGTCTCAAACAATGAGCTCTGAAACAAACTGCACTATGTAAAATAGTTTGAGACCATATATAATTTGGTTCAAATAACAGTTCATCGGAACAACATCACATATTCTAGCTCTCTCAAAATTTAAATTGTGCATTCGAAACAGTAGCTCTTAACCTTGAAACATCAGCAAGGGCAAGGTAAACTTGAACAACATTAATGATCATTCAGTGATATTTTATTCCTTCTAAGCATACACAATGCTACTGATCATCCAGTTCTGTTTCATTCACTTAGTTTATCTTAAATATATAACCCAAATTACGAGATGAACAGCACACCTTATGTGAACTTTTCAAAATGAAACTTGCTTATTTGTTGATGAAATACAAACAATGGACCCAATCAAAAATTTAAAGCAAAATCTAATAAGTTATTCCAGATGCACTCAATAATGCTGAAAGTAAACTTCAATTTCCTGAAAATGCATTATTTTATTGAAACCATGAACAGTCTCAAGTCTGGGAAAGACAAAAGGTAACCAAAGGAACAAACCAGTATAGTCTTTATAAATAAAAGGAAAGTTAGAAGGCTTTAGGTTTCTATAGGGAAATAGTAGGTTTTAAACTATCCTGACTTATGTGCTTAGAAATAAGGAGCTTGTAGTTGGAGTTTTTAACTTGTGGATTAGCTTCCAAAAACAATATAAGTACTTCTTCATAAATCATCAGCAAAGAAAATGTTGGATTGCACCTAGCACAGCATCCTCAGAAAATAGTAAATAATTTCCAGATGACAATATCTCACTTTAAGAAAAAATCTTACATGCATCCTGTGCTTCACAGTATATTAGAAAACAGTTTCTAATCTTTCCAGACATAAAAAAAAAACTTGAGGAGTGTTCAGAATCAACCACATCTGATACTATACAGTCTTTAAGAGGTCAAAACTCCCTGACATACATATTTTCAGGAAATTCTACATTCTCAAGTCAGAGAATACAATAAAAGTAGCTCACAATATACAAAGATTTCTCCAGTATTCTGCCTATATTAGGAATTCAACAATGGCATCTATTTTTTTACGCAGGAAGCAAACATACTCAGTACCAATAATAAACCACATGTTTTAAAAGGCATAATGGTATAACATTATATTGCTTCGTTTCTACAGAGCCAGCTGTTGGACTAAATGTCTAGTGCTCAGAGAAAATAGGCATCTGCTAAAGTGTTAGTTTGGCCACTGAGAAAAATATGACTGAAAACCTGTAAGCAAAGTTACTATATTTTTTTTTAAGTGGCAAACATACAAATGCAATCCCTTGATGATAATGCAAACATCAGTATTGAAAAGGCTGAAACATTCATCTTACCTGTAAAGCAGATTCTTTCCTGACGTGTTTTCTGTATTGCACAGCTGGAAGAGATGTTCAAAGTAATTCAGTTTCTTTATTAAAAGAGAAAGCAGCGAATACCAGCACGTACTTTCTCCTCAAATACCACTTCTTAACAAGTCCTGTAGCTTGCAAAAGTTAAAAACCTCCAGTCAAAGACAAAATGCTGAACATTTCAAAGAAAATATTGCAAGCAGAATGCATGCTGGAGCATCCTGAAGCATTTCTCTCTTTATCCCCTCAATTAAAATTCATGGCATACTTCACTGCTATGCTGACTTTTTTTTTTCCTTTTGGCATATAGTTAACCATTTGCAAGCTGCTGAATGCAGAAAATAAACAAGATGTTTAACAGCGCTGGGATTGATCACTCTTGTTTTTTAGATTGTAGATCCAAGCTGCATGCAGCAAGGTTCTCTTTCCTCCCTTTCTAGTCTTTCTTGTTAGCTCAGTTTGTTATTAGTCAGATTGCCAAGGGCTGGGAGGTAGGCGTAAATAAAGAGACTTCTTGGCTTTTGACTCAGCCTTTAAGCCCTTCCCCATTAGAGCACTTTAAACTGCCAGTGTCATATAACACAAGAGACAGCTCCACCTTGGGACAGCTCAACTCCTCCTCTTTCTGTAAATGGTCTTGCCATTCCTTTCCTACCAAATAGAGAGCAGTGAATGTTAATGGAAACAAGTTCATGTTATTTTATCTGGAAGTCTCATCTATAAGGCTAGGCCATTCAAACATGTTGAGCAAAACAACAAACATTACATTATTCTTTTTTGTTGTTGTTTAGATTTGAAATTGTGCACTAATTAAGATGAAAGTATTAGCACAAACTGCTTTCCTAAAGCCTACACCTTTTTGCTTTTCTTAAAAAAATTAAAATCATGCATACAAGATTCTAAGAATTATCTTTTATTATTTATTTTTCCAGTGCTAATGCTTAATAATAAAGCTAGAAGTGAGATTCTTTTTATAAGATGCTTATTCAAAATGGAATTTTGGTTGTTTTATAATATATTTTAGAATCTGTAAAAAATGTTTTCCATTAATATAATCCTGTTTATCACACAAAAGTATGAAACTATCTGTAACAGATATAATTGTAATAATTTAGATAAATATATGAAAGTTACAATTGCCTGAATTATATTAGCTAAGAGAAAATTTATTAAAAAGATTATATTTTAATAATTTTTAAAGTTTCCAAATTACTCTAATAATACTGATCTGTCCCATTCCTTATTTTTTTAAGCCCTTGTGTCTAAGGAATTGTTGATTCTCACTTCTATTCCAATTACCTGAACATTGTGATATCCTAAATAGATATACTAGGTGTTGTCAATTATTTATGCAAACAATCCATTCAGATTCATCCTTGCTTATAAACTCTCAAGAATATTCCTTTAACCTTGTGTCTCATTTCAGAAGACGCTAGCAGGTTTGATCTGGTTGAAATGATCCAAATGGAAGGATATCAAATCAGATTTTAAAATAATTATTGTAGGTATTTACTCAGATCCACAGTTTCCATAGTTTTAGAGAGCTTTATTTTTGTGATCATATTTGACATTTCCACTTTCCTTTGTATTGAATTCTTCCAGACATAGAGTCATCATTTATTTTAATGTCACTTTGTCTTTTAAGGCATGATAGAGAAAAAAATAAGGATGATGGAGAGATTAAGAGAATAAATACTTACTCTAAAAATAAGGAATTGCTCTTTGGCACAGTTTGCTACTTGCTGATAATCAACTTAAATTAATTTCAATTAATCTAATGACTTAGCTACTTCAGTATACAATAGAATACTAATCTCAAGAAAACTAAGAACTATTTCCCTGTCCAATTTTAGACCTAAAAAAACTTGTCAATATATTCTTTTAGGTTATAGGGACAAGATAATATCAGGAGAATATTTTATACAGGTAAATGACTCAAAACATGTAAAGAAATTCAAATATTTCATCTGTACATTGCATGTTTTCTAATTTCAGCCAATTGAACATTTTCCTATAAACAACAATTTGAAGTAATGTAACTTGAATGTATTGTCCCTGAATTACTTTTTGACTTTCTAGTTCATGAACTCTTGGTTAGTTACACTGGATTATGGAAAGAAAACTGATAAATGAAACAATTTTAGACTCAGGTTTAACTCTCTGTAGAAAGCTTGTTTATCTCTCTAAATGAAGTAAGCCAGGCCCAAAGAAACATAGGTCCCATGGTTTCCCTTGTTTGCAATAACTAATATATGTCTGAGAAACAGTCAGATAAGTTGATGATGTTAGATGAAATGAACCCCAAGATAGGAACACAAGTGTTTTTTTCTTTCTTGCTATTGTTTCTAACATATTTATAAGATGATATCTTTGTTGCTTTGTATGTAGCTCCCCCATGGAATAACCCCTGTTTTCACTGTATTTGATGTTGGTATAATTTGTGGAAGGGAAGGGAGAAAACAAATTGTTTAAATAGGGATACAGGTGGACCCATTGCAACAATGATATGTACAAGATATTATATCGAAAAATGAACTTTACAACTTTGGCCGGAGTGGGGTGGGGGTTTGGAGATGGGAAGGTATGGGAAGGGGAAACAAAGGAGAAGGCAACAATGCTTGATAAGCAATGTACTCATTACCTTGCTCATGTAATTGTAACCCCTCTGTATGGTACTTTCACATATATATATATATATATATATATATATATATATATATATATATGAAAAGAAAAATATGCTTGTTTATCATGATTGAAATCCTGCATTCAATGCCTTCACCAGAAAATTGAGTGTTTTAATTTTAATTTTGTCTTTAACTTTGAAAGTTTTGTATGAGAACAGAAAGGGAATGTAGGCCAAAAATCACTGTTTGGAGAAAAAGTGGTAAATTTTATCTTAATTCAAGATGGTAGTGTTTAGCTTCGTTGACTAAGTACTGTAGAACATTAAGACTGACTACTGAAATACTTATTGTACTTTATATATTATTCGTTATCATTTCCAAATTATCTTATTATATCGGCAATGGATTATTAGTAATTCTTTCCAAAACATTTATGGCAGAATATATGCTAATGATTATTAAACCACTATAAAATATTTTAATTTCTATTTAACATAAAATAATTTTTCCAATATGAAGTCCCAAAATTTGAAAAGTCAATTTATTCACAATTACTCTTAAAATACATTTTATTACTCTTCGCCCTTAATCTATTTACTACATATTAGAAGAAGAACAAATCTAAGCAGCTATTCTTAGGCAAAATTGATAGTTTATGTTTTAATATGACTTTCAACAATTTATCTCATCTTTCAAAGTGTTCAATCCTAAAGGGTAATTCTAACTCTGGTGCTTAAAAATACCCAGTCTGAAGAAATGAACCTATCTCTAGTTGTCAATGTAGAGCAATACCCTGGAGAAAGCAGAGTCCTGGTACTTTATGATTCACAATAGGGATCTTTTTTTCCGGTCCTGGAGAACAAAATCTCATCTCCAGAGCCCAAAGCTACAATGTCTAAATGGGAATGTATGTCATAAATATTCCAAGGTGATGATGTAGCTGGATGGGATTAGAGGATGAGAAGGCAGAGTTAAGCATTAAGGGGAAAAAATGAGACAATGAAATGCATGTATTCATTCCGCACTGGACAAATTCTACCTCAGAACATCTGTGTACCTTTTGCAGGGTCCCCTTTGCAAGGTTAAGAATGTAAAGGCAAGCAGAGTGACTACTCTGGAACATGGACTGTACAAAATGTCTTCCATATTTCAAAACTCCATGCCTTAAACATTTTCAGTGTGATCCTAAAATATTGAATTTATAGTTCTTGTTCATCTTCTAATGGAAGAAAAGCGCACAAGTATTAATTATGTAGATAGTTGGATTTATAACAATGTTGTACATTTTCGTTGAGGGACTGTAGCTTTTGGCTGAGGAAGATTAAATTTTCCTTTGAATATATATCTGTTATTGAAAAAGACATTTGCACATGTTTATTCCATATAATAACATCATTCAGTGAAAAGGTTTTTAAATCTTGAGGAATTGTGTACCTAAAAAGTAATATTGTCACATTTATACATAAGTGGACATTTGTGAAACCAGATTTTGGCATTAAATCCTTAACAAAAATGATTCATGTTTGATCTTAAATTTCTTTTGTGTTTAATACGATCTGAATGCAAAATTACAAAACAATAATGGATTGCTTTATTCAAAGAGAAGTTTTCATAGTAAAACTTCCTGTTGGTGATTTATTGGCACAGATGAATTCACTGGTTCCATTGTTTAACCAAGCAAACCCTAAAACAAAGCAAAACCATGCCAAGTAAAAAATTTCCTATACAAGCACAGACATTGAGCTAGACCTAAAGCATAACAGAGACTTCATACATCTTCTGACTTCAAATGGAAGACTAAACAAAAAGAATCCAAAAAACAATAACAAGAATGTTGTTTGAACTTTTAATAGTGAGTATTGAGCAATGTATATTCAGTGTGGCCAAGGTAAAACAATCAAATGAATAGGTACTTTGGTATGTTATCAGTAAGTGTGAAATGTTTCCACCTTAGTCTTTCTTCATAAATGTATTTGGAAAAGCTGTGTTTTTACACATAAATTTGATGTTAGCTGGGTGTTAGGGGCTCAAAAGTGCATTCTAGCCTCTGTCTGGTGGAGATGTGAAGAAATAGGCTTTAAGGCCAACTGGGCAGAGATATGAGCTAGGATTCATCTGCAAGATAACTAACAAAAAGCAGAGCTGAAGATGTGGCTCAAATGGTTGAACACCCACCATCCTAAAAAATCTCAAGATTAAAAGTTAATTGATAGCCTGTATTCTCAAAGTATTTTTTTTACATTTTTCTAAATAATTTCAAGTATATTACTTTATATTCACATTAAAGATATATCTGGGAAGCAAATATTACCAGTGAGTTACATGGTCATGTAGGAGCACTAGGTCATGTTTCATGGGCCACCTGAAGACTTCAGATTCTGAATGTTTTCCTAGTGCCAATAGCAAATCATCCATCACTGTTGCTGCTGATTATTCATAGCTGCGACACTGAGGGACATCATCTCCTTTTAATTATTAAGTTATTAAATTGGTCGCATTTAATATTTTTCTAAGAGATAATTTTATTGAACTCAGCTTCTTTCATTATAAAAACAAAACAAAACAAAACACAAAAAACCTTCAGCCAGACACCAGTGGCTCACCCCTATAATCCTACTTACTCGAGACTGAGATCTGAGGATTGCAGTTCAAAACCAGCCCAGGCAGGAAAGTCGATGAGACTCTTAAAAACTACCAGAAAACTGGAAGTGGCGTTGTGGTTCAAGTGGTAGAGCGCTAGCCTTTAGCTGAAGAGCTGAGGGACAGTGTCCAGACCCAGAGTTCAAGCCCCATGACCAAAAAAAAAAAAAAAAAAAAATTCTTCGCAATCAGGATAAATTGTTACCATAAGAAAAGCAAAAAAAAAAAAAAAAAAGTAACATAAATATATTCTTTTTCTATTTTGAGATCACATATATGGAAATGAACTGCCCACAGTAAAATGAATATAATGACTATTTTTATATGCACATGTGATATTCAGTGAAAAGATACTTAAAACTATAATCCTCCAAACTATGAAGCATGGATAATATTTCTAAACAACAAAAGAAAAATGTCCATGGCAATAATATTTTAGATCATGCAAATAACCACCTAAAAGTGAGTAGTTGTCATGCAAACTTGAGTCAACTTTTATGTTTACTTGGTACACATTTGTTGAATAATAGAAACTAACATTTCAACCCATGAGTCAACACATTTTCATGCTGAAGTATGTTCCTTGGTAACAATGTAATTAATAATAACATTCGTTTACTGAGCTATTTGTGTCATCACTGTAGTAATAACATGAACCCAAAAATAGCAAATAAATCATTTGTGACAAATTTAATTGAATAACCTTTTTTTTTTAATTTTATTTTATTTTATTTGAGAACATACTGTACAGAGGGGTTACAATTACATGGGCAGGATAATGCATACATTTCTTACCAAGCATTGCAGCCTCCTCCTTGAATAACCTTTTTTTAAAACAGTGATCTTGCTGAAAAACTTCAAAACAAAAGAAGGTACATATTGCCTTTTAATATATAACATTTTAAGAAGAGTTGTGTAACTTGGAGAATAATTTTATGCCATGAACTATACCTTTAAGTACAAACCAAAATTAATCTTTATGACTCAATCATCAACACACAAATGCATTTTATAACTGACTTGTGCACCTCTATGAAAACAATAAGATAGGAAGATATTTGTGGATATTGATAAACAAGAACTGTATACAAAATTTGACTTATGGAATTGAGATCCCTTTGTTCAAGTACTTAAATATATGTTTAATGAGTTATCCATAATCTTCATACTCCACATACTTAGATATAGCATTGACCATTATGATACATATTGAATAAAAATAAAATTCATGCTAACTGAAATGAATAAAAACTACTAAGTACTAACAATCAACAGTTCTATTAAGCTAAGCTTATTTAAATGGACAGATACTGTTTTGACTTTCCTCTCTAAGAAAAAGAACAAATAAATTTAGGGTATATCCTACAAGATTATTTTGGTTATTTAAATAGAAAATTCTATATTCAAAGACACTCATTTAAACTCAGAAGATTTTAATATTTTTTAGCCTTGAATAGTCATTTGATTATGCTACATTAATACTTTTTGAATAGTTTGCATATTTTTGAGTAGCATGAATTTCTACCAAGTAGGTCCTTATTTTTAGCTGTAAATATAACCTAAAATCTAAACTATATTAATTTTTGAAATATTAGCGGTATACACCACTTATTGGCAGAAGGTTTTTTATTATTTTTTTTTATTTAGTTATTTTGTCAATGGTGGTGCTTGAACTCTGGGTCTGGGTGCTGTGACTAACCTCTTCAGCTCAAGCTTAACTCTCTAGCATTTGAGCCACAGCCCCGGACTTTCCTGCCCTGGCTGGCTTTGAACCCTGCTCCTCAGAACTCAGCATCCTGAGTAGCTAAGATTGCAGGCATGAGCCACCAGCTCTCATGTCAGAAGGCTGATTTTTAAAACATAGCTTTTTTGTATTAGGTAATGAATCAATTTAAAATAGCACTGGCCTGCTTTATATTTTCTTTGCATACATGCTTTGTACGAAACAAGTTCTTTGATATCAGCAGAACCTACTTCTTTAATAGTCCTCAATATAGGGGGAGAAAAATATTAAAACAAGGATTTTTAAAGATAAACACAACCTTGAGTATTTTTGTAACTTTAATAAGAGTAAAGAGGATTGTTCCTAGCACTTCCTTTTGCTTAAAGCATTTTTACTCTTTTACCACCCTCTGGTGGTAGAAAGAAATGCAGCAACTTGAAAAAAGTTGCAGAGACAACTAGTCAACGTTCTTCTACATGTGTAGATCATTTCAACTAATGGCCTTAAGCCATCATGCATGTATGGTAAAAGTATAAAAGAAAATAAATTTTAGTACAATTATAAGTACACTAGTATCAGATATTTATATTTATATTATCAGATATTTTTCATTTAGATATCTCATTTTTGATCATCTAGCTAATTTTTGCATTGCCATGTTGTAATTTTACTAAAAAGAAAACATTTTGGATAAAAAAATTATTTGCCTTAGATAATTAATTGCATTTATGAGGGAGAAGTTGTGTCATATAAGACAAGCCCCAGGGCTGGGAAGGTGGCTCAGTGGTAGAGCGCTTGCCTTGCATGCATGAGACCCTGGGTTCGATTCCTCAGCACCACATAAGCAAAAAGTAAAAAGCCAGAAGTGGCACTGTGGCTCAAGTGGTAGAGTGCTAGCCTTGAGTTGAAGAGTTGAGGGACAGCGACCAGGCCCAGAGTTCAAGCCCCATGACTGGACCCCCCCCCCCCAAAAAAAAAAAATAAGACACACCCCAGTCCTTTTTGTGTTAGTCATTTTGAGCGTAGGATTTTACCTAATTGACCAAGCCAGCCTGGACTTAGATTCTCACATTTGCATTTCTCTGGGATGACAAGTATGGAGTCTGTACACTCCACTATTGGTTGAGATGGAGGGTCTCAAAACCTTTTTGCCTGGTCTGTTTTGAATCCCACTCTCAAAGAGTTCTGCTTTCCAAGCAGCTGGGATAGCAGGTGCAAGCCATAATACAATAATCTATATTTTTGTTTTTTTGTTTGTCCTGGGGCGTGAACTCTGGGCCTAGGTGTTGTCCCTCAGCTCTTCAGCTCAAGGCTAGTACTCTACCACTTGAGCCACAGTGCCACTTGTGGCTTTTTCTACTTATGTGGTATTGAGGAATTAAATCCAGGCCTTCATGCACGCAATGCAAGCACTCTACCACTAAGCCACCTTCCCAGCCCACATAATCTATTTTGAGTCTTTTCTTTTCTTTTACTTTTTGGTAATATACATTTGTTTTGCATCTATGTTTTTTTCTGCCTCAGTCTTCTCTTTTCCAATTCATCAAATCACCTCCTTGCTATATCTAAGGGATAAACATTTGCAGGTCCTAGGAAGTATCAGTTTATCTTATTAGAAAATATCCATTTATTTCTTTGCTTTGTATTCTGCATTTTTGTGTTCTTCTTACACTTTAGTCATGCTGTATAATATGGTTCATTGTGAGACTGTTTTCTTTTAACTTATTCAAATATGTGCATAACTTTTCTTACTTGTATAGTGCTTTACAGGATTTTGAATTTTCTTTTCAATTTTCCTCAAGAAGAAAAAGGAAGTAAAAGAAGAAGCTATAGAGTCTTTAATAAGTATGGGGCTTGGAAAACATGACTTAATAAATTACCTTAGGTACTGTTGAATTCCCAACATGTTGTTGTCCTTTAACATAATGGAGCACTGATTGTCTAATGAGAATGAGAAAGAAATTAGCATCTAATAAAGAAAAACAAATTTACTTCTCTGACCTTTCACCAAGTTTAATTGAAATGTTTTATTAGTTTGAATAAATAATTGATAGATTTTAACAATAAGGTATTTTCACGGGATTATTTTATTTCCAAAGGAATCCTTTTGTGAAAATCTATCATATGGATATAGTAAAGTAAAAATTTACTTTTGTTTCATCCTTCCTTAAAGCTAATGATCTAGAAGCAAATGTATTGTGGTAGTTGTAAACCTCATACTCTTGGTGAAGGCTTTGGAAATACATATATTCATGTGGGTCAAAGTTCCATTAGAGAAACAGAAAGAACAGTCTTGGCCTTTACTTTGTTTTTGTCTACAGTATTTCTTACTGATACTGATTCAGTGATATCCTTTGACAATAATCAGGGCATAGTAAAACAGAATTAAATAAAAACTATGAAATGTCAAGTTACTCAAATCTTATAAAATAATTTAAATTCAAAACCTCCCAACCAGGGACATAGAGTCCTAATTTACAATTTAAAATGTTACCAATATTCATAAGAATATAAGTTTTGGAAAGAGTATGGGTTATTTTCACTTAATAGGATGGCTGTATGCGTTGATGTAGGAAAGACAAGCAGCCTGCCAGTTTCCAGGACAAGATCTTCTAAGACAGAGCAAATGGACAAGTAAAATTGTTTTGGAGGTAAAGAAACAGATGTGTGAATGATGAGTAAATATGAATTGAGAGCATAATAACAAAGACTATGAGTTAAAATATGTAAAAGTTGTGTTTAATGGAATAAGATGTGTATCAATATCTATATTCCAACTAAAAGTAGATTTCCCTGTACATCAGGATTATCAGTATAGTTCAGCCATTTATTTTATTTTATTTTTGCCAGTCCTGAGCTTTGAACTCTGGGCCTCGGCACTGTCCCTGACCTCCTGTGCTCAAGGATAGTGCTGTACCACTTGAACTACACATCTACTTCTTGATTTGGGAGGTAATTGGAGATAAGAGTCTCATAATATTCTGCCTGGCCTAGTTTCCAACCCTGATCCTTAGATCTCAGCCTCCTGAATAGCTTGAATTACAGATGCGATCCACTGGCACCCAGTGAAGTGTACACTTTATAAACTGCAAAGCACAGGGTGGTCCAGAATGTTCCTTAAATCAGTCTCTATAAATAAAAGTTTTATATATGTTTCTTTTCTTTGTATGTTTTTTTTATTGTAAAAATGATGTACAGAGGGGTTACAGTTACATGAGCAAAGTAATTTCCTATTGAGCATTGTTGCCTCCTCCTTTGTTTTCCCCCTACCATCCCTTTCCTCCCACCTCCACAAATATCCTCCCCCTACCACCACCGAAATTGTAAAGTTCATTTTCAACATAGTGTTTTGTAAATCTCATTGTTACAATGGGTCAACTCGTATCCTTATTTTAACATTTTGTTTTTCTCCCTTCCCATCCTAGAATTAGAAAAGCGTATATACAAGATTCAGGGCACAGACATCAAATACAGTGAAAACAAGGGTTACATCGTGGGGGAGGAAGACACAAAGAAACAAAAAACATCACATAGTACACTATAAATATATTAGAAACAATAGCAAGAAAAATGATATTTGTGTCCCTATCTTGGGGTTCGTTTCGCCTAACATCATCTTATATGGTCATATGTACATAGCTTTTGGCCTTTTTAGGCTTGTCCTACACATGTGTTTCTATAATACTAAACATTTGCTTCTGGGTGGTCCTTGTTATAAGAAATTGTGTATAGTTTACATTTTATACATTATTTTAATGAGCACTTTATCATTTATTGCTTTCAAAGGTCTCTCCCCAAAAATATATGTTGACTCCCCTGCCAGGATTGTATAAGTTCCTCAAGTGCTCAAGTCCCTCTTAGTCTATGGACTGTCCACTTTCTTTTTGATCTTTTCCCCCACTTGTTATTAGTGCTGGATATAGTTCAGTACTGGCCTATATCAGTGAATGATATTCTGTTATTTGGAGTTGATGTACTTGAACAACCTCTGACTTACTTGCCAGTTATTTTATATAATATATTTTTATTCACAATAATAAAGATTTTTAAAATTATCATCCACTTAAGAATCCAAAACATGTACCCTGTACTGCTAGTTAAATTCTTATATAATTCCAGAATGAAAATGACATCAATCTATGTAAGATGATACCTAAAATTGACTATTTTGATGTATTGTCATTTCTTCTGTAGCTTTTCCTTAATCTTTTACCCCTGCCTAACATACAGCTTGCTTCTTTTCAAACTCACATCTGAAGTGAAATGTCCATGTAAAATCTAAGGTATACCAAAAATAATTTTTGAAACTTACCTGTGTCCCCCATGCACTACAGGATAGAAATACAAGCTGTATGGTATGAGAATGTTTCTTAAGTCACATGGCAATGTCAACAAAAGAAAATGAGGAGAAGCTAAGTCCTATCTAGTTCATGAAAAATACCTGGTACTAAATGAAGGCAAAAATCATCTGTGTGTGTGTGTGTGTGTGTGTGTGTGTGTGTGTGTGTGAGAGAGAGAGAGAGAGAGAGAGAGAGAGAGAGAGAGAGAGAATGTGTGCCTGCATGTAGAACTAGGCCAAGAACTCAGGGTCTGGACACTGTCCCTTGGTGTTTTCATTCAAGTCTGGTACTCTACTTGACCACATTTCCACTTTGGCTTATAAATTGTAAATTTTAGGTAAAAATTTCACACACAATGTACATATATATATATATATATATATTTGGGGGCAGGGCTAATTTTGAACTGTGATGTTTCAGATCTCAGCCTTCTGAGTATCTAGGATTACAGGCACGGGCCACCAATACCCAGCTAACAACTTTTGAGTGATATGAATCTGAATGTACCACATTCCATTATAATTAATTAATCAGGTAATGCTATTTGAAATTATACATAATATTTTTCCAGATTGATATATTTTTATCCAGGTGAACTCTTCACTTTATTTGCTTACTTTGATGTATTAATTTACTTGAACTGAGGACCTCATATTTTTTAGGCTCAAGCCCACTGGAAGCAAGAATGACACCGTTTTGCTTTTAGTTTGTTTTTGCAATAGGGTGTCACAGTAATATTTGTCTAGGCTGGGCTTTAGTCCCAATCTGTATAGTTTAGGTTCTTTGCCTTTCTTTTATTTTCTTACAAAGAAATATATACTCTGGCATTTGTTCTAAACATTTTCTTCATTACTTTAATATAAGTAACTTTATAAAATAGTCTAAAACATTACAAGAACTTTATATTGCTAAGTAACATTAGAATGATTCTTCTATAGCAGACACAGAAATGTAATTGTTTACTATTGTTAATGATATCTGATATAATTAGTGAGTTTTACAAATGTTACAATATATAAATGCAAACCACTATTATTATATAATTTAGGTTTTATATTGTCCATGCTTATATATTCTTGCATATTCATACATCCACTAGTTTGATCAAGTTTATTAGAATTTAATTTTACATTTAGTACTGAGATTTTATGAATATCCAAAATATGGCACTGTTAGGCAATTGCATTATTAGGATCTTAATAAATTCTTCGGCATGTACTGTTCATAACAACCCTATAAAATATATAATTGTCAGCTACATGCTGGTGACTCATGCCTATAATCCTAGTTTCTCTGGAGGATGAGATCTGAGGATCATGGTTCAAAGCAGCCTGGGCAGGAAAATCCATGAGACTTTTATTTGCAATTAACCACCGAAAAAAGGGGAAGTGGTGCTGTGGCTCAAGTGGTAGAGCACTTGCCTAGAGTTGAAATGCTAAAGGACTCCACCCAGGCCCAGAGTTCAAGCCCCATGACTCACAAGAGCAAAACTAAATAATACATTTATATACATATATATTTATAAATGTCCTATTTAAATATATATACATATACATAATTTCCTAGTTGTGAAGACAGTGGAAATTAGAAAAAAAATAAGATATAGAAGCCTGCCATATAGGAAGTAACAAAACAGAGATACCCATTCAGTAGAAACTTCATCTTTACTTCTTGAGCCACTTATACTAATATATGAACTGTGTGCATTAATTGAATTTTAAAGTGATACATTTATTCATCAAACCAAATAGTGTTAAAGCAAAATATGAAATTCATTCATAGTTAATATTTATACCATTGCATGCCAGTCATACATATTTTGAAAGACAGCTATTTTCATGAAACACTTATAAATGAAATTTTTTCCTAGATATAAAGTTAAGAACCAAGTTTCTTACCAGCTATAAAACATTCTGAGAAAAAAAATACCTTGAAAAATCTTGATTTGTAGTTCAATATCTCCCTCTGCTGTCAGCTAACACCGTTGAAAATAAGTTAAGTGACTTTGTAAGTGATAGAATATTTTAATCATTTTAAACAATAAAATGCAGTTTTTTATCGTCCTGGATTTTAAAGATGGGAATCTGAGATTTTATTTGAGGAACTGTTACCTTGAAAAGCATACAAATTGGTAATTGTTAAACTGTAAATTAATGACAAATTATTTTGTAATGCAATTATATTTCTTAAATTTCTATACCATATTTTTTACAGAGGTACACAGTCACATAAAATTATTTTATATAAAAGAATACACAAATAATTTTTCTGGCTTTAATTAATAAAAAAATTTACATGGCTATTAACTGACAGAGCTTCTACAACTCATTCACTAACAAAAATTAAATTAACAAATGTTATCTATATTACATATTTTCAATAAACTGAAAGATTATGTTATGAAATAACATTTTAATAGCTGTATTGATAGCATTAATTGGAGTAAATATTCTAGTAAACAAAAATTCTAACAGTAAGTAAGAAACCCAAATACAATTTTCACATAAGATAATGGAGTAAAATATGCTATAGTCAAGATTTTTCAGGTGGAAATGAAGCATAAACATTGAAAAAACACTAATGAATTAGTTTCCTTTATTTACCATAATCATATTATGATTTGTAAAAGTATATGTCTACCATTTATTCTTCTGTATCCTTAAGGATAATCAAGCTAAAATGGAAATTTTATGATAAAAATAAACATAAAATTAAGTGAATTTATCAAAGATAATAAAAAGAAGACTGACTTTATCCAAAGCATAAGATGCTTTCTAATTTAAAAAATCAATTTATCAATATATTGTTATAAAAATGTTCATCTATTATATATGCTTGTTTACTTTCTGTTTTGTTTTTATTTTCTGAAATCCCATATGTACTTATAATTAATTCTTACAATTTATTTTATTATTGCATCTCAGCCTTTGGATAATATTAAGTGTAAGTCCATTTGTGTTCAGGCTTCATATAATAGAAATGAATTTCTGGTTTGCACAAATTGCAGTGCAGTTACTTCTGGCCAAATATTGATTTTATATGACATTGTTCCAAGTAATGATTAAAGATCCTGCTTCTACTTTCGTTATTTACAAGTTTTGGGGGCCTTGCAGCCATTGTGCTTGCAGAAGCAAGGTAAAGCAAGAGGGCCTGAGGAGGTGTCAGAGCACCTCAGTGCAACCCTAAGACCCAATCTGAGACTCTATGATACTCACATGTGGAAAAATCCAGAAATCACTGATAATCAATTCATTGCACTTGGCCTGGCCTCATTTATTCTCAGTGTCAAACATTGCTGATTTATGCGTTTGATTTAATGAGAATATTAAAGTTTTTCTCTAATAAAATATTCCATGTTTTCAATTGGCCTCGAAGAGAATGAAATTAAATAAAATGCCTTTCTAGAAAATAAATATGTACATATATATATATATATACACATATGTATGCTTGTATATGTGTATATTCATAAAGGTATTCATATATATCCATATCTATGATACATAAATATGGATATATGTATATATATATGAATTTCATACAGATATAGATACAAAAAATGTGAAGAAAAAATAAAATAATGCTGTTAGAAACAATTTTCGCCTTTCTTGGTCCTCTGTTCTGAGCTTTGAAGATTATTTTATACCCCAAATAGTTCCATGTATGCTAACAAGTACTACTGTTCTCCAGAGGTGATGTGAAAGAGGCTTTGAACTTTCAGTATTGTCCTGAACATGGAAGAGCTGAGGGAGTATGTGGCTGTGAGAGGCAAAGACTTCTGTGAGCCCACATACCTGCACATCTCTCTACTCTGACTGGCATTTTCAGTAGACATGAAAGCTCTCAGGAGAGCTGACACAGGTGTCTTAAGGAAACCTTGCATATTCTTGGGCATGTGTTGTTGTTGTTTAATTTGTGAAAAAAATTATGATGTTCATAATTTTAGTGGTTCCTAAATAGTTTTGGTCAAGATTGATATATCAGTCAAATTACAGGGTGATAAGTTTAATAGATTATAAATTTATTTAAATAGATAATATTTTATCAAGATTGTTTTGGCTTCCTGAAATATGGCATATATTTCCATTCATTGTTGACTTTTAAAATCATTCAGTAGGGGCTGGGAAGATGACTCAATGGTAGAGTGCTTGCCTTGGATGCATGAGGTCCTAGGTTCGATTCCTCAGCACCACATAAGCAGAAAAACCCAGAAGTGGTGCTGAGGCTCAAGTGGTAAAGTGCTAGCTTTGAGCTGAAAAGCTAAGGACAGGGCCAGGCCCAGATTTCAGGACCCATGACTGACAAAAAATATTCAGTATACCATTATAAGGCATTATTATTCACTATATATGTTTGTGTGTGTGTATGATTTTTTCTGATAATTTCCATAATCACTAAAAAATCATATATATTTAAGTAGTTTCTGTTTGATGAACTGAAATACTTTTATAATTTGATTTAGTTGTATTTTTAGTTTAATTCTATATATTTAATTTCTAAATATATATCAGCATTTATATATACAATCTTATATAGGTTTAGTTTTACATATACATATATGTATGTGTATATATATATAAACTATATATATAGTTATATGCCTATAACTATATATATAACTCAATCATTACTTGATTTACTGAATATTTGCTACATATTAAACTTAATACAAAAATACACTTGTATTCATTTGAACTTAAGCCTGTAATAAACAATGGTATAATTGTGACAAAATTTGCTCTTTTTATTTATCTTTTTATGTTTATTGTAAATTGGATGTACAGAGAGCTTACAGTTACATATGTCAGGTAATGAGTACATTTCTTTTTGAACAGTGTCACCTCTTCCCTCATTTTCTTCTAGTTTTTTTTCCTTCTTATCTTCCCCCACCTAGTTAGTGTTTTTTTTTTCTTTTTCTTTTTTTTTTTGGGGGGGTCTGGTCGTGGGGCCTGAACTCTGGGCCTGGGCGCTGTCCCTCAGCTCTTCAGCTCAAGGCTAGCACTCTACCACTTGAGCCATAGCTCCACTTCCGGCCTTTTTCTTTTTGCTTATGTGGTGCTGAGGAATCGAACCCAGGGCCTCAGGCATGCAAGGCAAGGTCTCTACCACTGAGCCGCCTTCCCAGCCCCCACCTAGTTAGTTTTCTAAGTACAACCTCAGGTTACATTTCTAATAGTTGATTTTATTTACTACACTCTTTCATGTATCTAGAATGCAATTCTACAATATAAAAATGATCAAATACATGCCAGTTGTTTGAATATGCTCCTTAAAAATCTTCTCCACTACGGAACTTTGCTGTATTTGCTGTAATGGAGAAGATAAAAGAGGTACTTAGTCTTGTCCCTTCACACGTGCAAAGCAGTTAATTCAGTTTATGTTATGGAAAACTGCTTGCCAAAAACAGAACACTTAACCATCTACTCCTACACCTAATGTGTAGTTTGATGCATCAGTAAGGATTTCTAAATAATTCTAAATTAGGGCCTTATTTCTTCCCTTTAGTGCACCTATCCATAAGCAATCAACATTATCTAAAGTTTTCTAAATTTAAGAAAATAATTCTTCCATGGGAGTGTAAATTTTCTCTAATTAAATATCCCCTTTGACCTATGTGACTATTGATTCATTATGTTTTTGTTTACAAAGGTCTACTTTCTCTATAGTATCCATAATGCAAAAATAAAGTCATAGTCACAAGCAGTATTCATCAGACAAGGCCTAATATCCAAAATACATTTGATACTCAAAAAAGTAAACCCTTTTTCCCCTTCCCCTCCATAAATTATACCGACATCAAAAACAAATCGTTTAAATAGGGATACAGGTGGACCCATTGCAGCAATGAGATGTACAAGTCGTTATGTCCAAAACGAACTTTACAACTTTCCTGCCCGGACGGGAGGGGGTGGATGGGAGGGAGGATTGAGTGGGGGGGGGCGCAGGAGGATGGAGGATGGGAAGGGATGGGAAAGGGAAACAAAGGAGGAGGCTACAATGCTTGATAAGAAATGTACTCTTTGTTTTGCCCATGTAATTGTAACCCCTCTGTACAGTATTTTCACAATAAAAAAAGAAGAAGAAATCCAAAAAAAAACCCAAAAACAAAAAAACTAAACCCTTGCTGGGAGCCGGTGGCTCATGCCTGTAAACCAAACTACTTAGGAGACTGAGATCTGAGGATCGTGGTTCAAAGCCAGTCCCGCAGGAATGTCGGTGAGACTCTGATCTCCAATAAACCACCAGAAAACCAGAAGTGGCGCTGTGGCTCAAGTGGTAGAGTGATAGCTTTGAGCTGAAGAGCAGAGGGACAGCGCCTAGGCCCAGAGTTCAAGCCCCATGACCAAAAAAATACAAAAACAAAACAAAAATAAACAAAAAAACCTTATAAATAAGTTAATAACAATAGCAAGAAAGGAAAACCATTTAAGTCCTTACCTTGGGGTTCATTTCACCTAACATCAACTTACCTGATCGTTTCTGCATGTCTCAGTCATACACTAGTTATTGCAAATAAGGGAAACCATGGGACCTATGTTTCTTTGGGCCTGGCTTACTTCACTTAATATAATTTTTTTCCAAGTCTTTCCATTTCCTAACAAATGGAACAATGTCATTCTTTCTGATGGAGGCATAGAATTCCATTGTGTATATGAACCACATTTTCTTGATCCATTTATGTACTGAGGGGCATCTGGGTTGGTTCCATATCTTAGCTCTGGTAAATAATGCTGCAATAAACATAATTGTACAGGTAGCTTTACTATGAAACCCTTATAAAAATAAACCCTCAAATAAACTTCCCAATTAATTGAGTTAATGACAAGAAGAAACTTTAGAAGTAGTAGTTATGGCCAAAGCAAATGAAGAAATGTTTAATATCTCAGATCATTAACAGAAATGCAAATTTAAACAGCAATGGAATTTCACCTCACCCCAGTTAGAATGACCATTTTCCAGAAAACTAACAATAACAAAATTTGGCATGGATGTGGCCAAAAGGGAACTGTTGGTGGGAACCTTACCTCAACCACTCTGGAAAACAATATAGAAGGGCCTTACAAAACCAAACATAGAACTATCCTATGACCCAGAAATTCCACTTTTGGCCATTTAACAACAGAACACAAAACAAAGATACACTAAAGCCATCACCACAACCATGTTTATTGCAGCATTATTTACAATAGCCAAGATACAAATCAGCCCAGATGTCCCTCAATGAACAAACAGATCGAGAAACTGTGGCATATTACACAATGGAATTCTACTCATCCATCAGAAACAATGTCATTGAACCATTCATAAGGCAATGGAAAAACTTGAAGAGGATTATGTTAAATGGAGTAAATCATACCCAGAGATACAGAGGTTGTGTTGTTTCCCTCATTAGTGGGAACTAGAATGTGCCTATGCTTGTAGAATTAAACACACCAGGTGGTATTCAAGCGGTTACAAATGAATTAACTGAAACAGAATTTATGCATCATGCAAATAGCATAATTCTTTATTTAGAAAGACAAAGTCAAAGCCTAACAAAATGAGTACCAGGAAATAGGTACTTGCTTGTCAGGGCAGGGAAGAGAAGAGTGGTAGAAGAATGAATAGAGAAAATGAGTAGAATGAAGGTACTAGAATGTATTGTACTTGCCATGGAACTGAGAAAAGTAAGGAAATGTGTGGGTGGAAGGAGGATGAAGATGTTGAAGGGATGACATAGATCAAGATCCATTGTGCACAGGGATTACCCTGCTAAATGGCAAAGTTATTCATCACATAACCTAAAAATTAAGAAAAGTGAGGGAAGGGGTGGGGCGGGAAAGAATTTTAAAAGGAGTAACACTGACCAAGAGGCACTGTATTTAAATTCAACTGCTGAATGGACACTCCTTTGTATAACTTTGTAGTGTGTGTGTGTGTGTGTGTGTGTGTGTGTACAGAATACAAGAGGAAAATTCCATAACATATTTATCATGTGAAAGTACAGAATCAACGAAGGATTTTCTGCTCAGCTGGCATCCGCCCCGCTGCTTCCTACATGGCTCCCCACAGACACCACATAGTACTTCCTTTTGCAGAAGTTTAATTTAATGTGGAGATGGCAACGAGAATGGCTCTAAATCTCTGGTCCTTCAGATTTTTCAGTACATTAAGAACTCTCTTGAGCCCGGTGCGGGTGGCTCACGCCTGTAATCCTACCTACTCAGAAGGCTGAGATCTGAGGATCGCGGTTCAAAGCCAGCCGGGCAGGAAAGTCCATGAAACTCTTTTTTTTTTTTTTTTTTTTAAATTTAATTTTATTTTATTTGAGAACATACTGTACAGAGGGGTTACAATTACCTGGGCAGGATAATGCATACATTTCTTACCAAGCATTGCAGCCTCCTCCTTTGTTTACCCTTCACCTCCCTTGCCAGCCTCCCCCCTCCCCCCCCACCCAATCCTTCCCCCCCTCCCCCCCACACCGACATTGTAAAGCTGGTTTTGACATGACATTTTGTACTTCTCATTGTTGCAACAGGTCCACCTGAATCCTTAAACGACTTGTTTGTCCCCATCTCCTCCACAAGTTATACTGACATCAAATATAGTGAAAGCGGGGGTTACACTGTGGGGGAGGGACATACAAAGCAACAAAGAAATAATCTTATAAATGCGTTAGAAACACATGCATGAAAGAAAAAAAAACATTAAAATACATATTTAAGGGTTTGTTTTTAAATCACGAGAAAACCTGAAGTGGTGATGTATCTCTAGCGGTAGAGCATGAGCCTTGAGCAGAAGAGCTGAGGGACAGCGCTCAGGCCCCGAGTCCCCACGGCCCACCAAAATAAAAGAAGAAAGAAAGAAAGAAAGGAAGGAAGGAAGAAAGAAAGAGAAAGAAAGAAAGAAAGAAAGAAAGGAAGGAAGGAAGGAAGGAAGGAAGGAAGGAAGGAAGGAAGGAAGGAAGGAAGGAAGGAAGGAAGGAAGGAAGGAAGGAAGGAAGGAACAGAACTCCCTTATCTTTCCAGATACATGACTGTGTGGCCTGAATTAAAGGTAAAGCAAAAAACATTCTTCTTTAGTTTCAAATGTTTCAGATTGAGGAATCCTAGTCTGAAAGTGCAAGTCAACTTCCTTTCTCCATTTGCACCTCGCCAAGGGCACTAGGTGTGGAAACCACCCACATTGCGCAGTTTTCTAACACCTGCCAATCTGGTTAGGAAGATAGACTTCAAAGCATGTTCTTCCTCGCATCCATCCTTACTCTGCTCACTTTGTTTCTCTATATATTTATTTGGTGAATCAACAACAGATGTCACTTTAATTATTGCTAATGATCTCTTTCTGACCCAAGGAGTCTCATAGCCTTTGCCAGTTAAGCTGTCAATCTCAAGTCCCTAAACTGACAATCAATGCTCCTCCTCAGATGCTTTGTGTCACCTGACCAAAGGTAAGAGTGGAGGAAGACAGACATGGAAACAGACTGATAATAAAAATGGGGGGGGGGAAATCTGCCTCATCAAGAGTTTTGGGTGGATGGTTTATGAGTCCTAAAGATGTGGTTAATATGTGATAAAGTGTGGGTCAAAATACCCACACCTAAAGAAGATACATAGTTTCTCTGAAGCATATATATATATATATATATATATTATATAATGTGTAATATTATATATAATACACAAAGCCCTGTAGATAATTTTGAAAATAAGCTATAAAATGAGTAGAAAAACATAATAAATGAAGAACATTCGTAGAGCCTTTTGAGAACTCAAGCAAACCAGAAAGCCACAGGATTTATTGAGGAATCTTGCAGTTCCTTGGAATGTGCCTAAACATGCCTGGCAATTTGTTTTAATCCATAAATAAGATAAATTTAGAAATATGTAAGCTTCTGTATGCATTGGGGGATTTTGTAAAACTTTACTCATCAGTGTTCCTTTTTTTAGTCATTATGTTACTAAAATTATTAAAATAAAGACATTTTCTTTAATCATCCAATAGTTATCATATTCCATTATCAATTAAAATTTTGTTTCATAAGAGTATTGCCCTTTGGAGAAAACTCTATTATGAATATACAGGTTTTTTTTAAATTTAAAAACCAATACAGTAATAGTCATAGATAAGGAATCTGAATATGATAAGCATCATTTAGTATGAAATTTCCTGTACATAGAATAATTCTGAAGATTTTGAAGATTGTACTCTCTTTTAGTTAAAATAATACTTTTTAATTTTTAAAATATTTTTAATACTTTTTAATTATTGTAAATGTGATGTACAGTGAGTTTACAGTTAACAAGTATATTTCTTTTTGAACTGTGTACCTCCTCCCTCATTTTCTCCCAGTATTTCTACTTTCTATCTCCCCTACCTCATTTCCAACATAGAGTATAGTGAGAATCACTGCTGAATTAGTTATAATGAATAAATAATGTTTTGAAAAACCACCGAAGTTTCATTTTAATATACCATCCACTAATCAAAAATTTTTAGAAAGATTTTTAGCAATATAAAATCAGATTGTATACAAATGTATAGGTTATTTAGTCATTTTAGAAATAGGCAATATTATTCTATTTAAAATACAAAACCTAGTATATACTTAATGAGCATAACTATAATTATTTTTATATTTTAATAGTATTTTTATAATGTACTGAAGTCAAGCCTGGTTCATAAAATGAAAACCTTGTTTGATTTTTTTTCCCCCCAGCTTACTGACCTCAGTTAAGGAATGTTTTAATAAAAATGTCATAGTATTGATTGTGCTGCCCTCTGCTGGATAATCCTTATAATAGTCAGGGTTTTCCAAGACAATATTATGTATGTTCTTTCATAAAAGGATTTCATGAAAGGATTTCAAATTAACCATAGGCTTTACAATTTCAGAAAGCAAACAAAAGATTGAATAATATTTAAATGTTTCATATATACATAGAAATCAGTATTATTTCGGGGCAATCTTCAATAAATTACATTATATTTATGATGATAAAAATTTACACACACTATGATAGCAATATTAAAATTTTAACAAATATATTTAATTAGCCCTCTAGATAAGTACATATTGTGTAGAATTCATTTTTTAAACTGTTTTTCATTAGCACATGTTGATTTCTCATGGGAGGATTTTATTGTGACATTTATACATGCACACAATCTCCCTGAGCAAACTCACCCACCATTTCCTTTCATCTACCTAATCTTCTCTTTTCTTGTCTTAAAGCAATGTTATCATTTTTCATTGTTCTATTTTTACACATATGTATAAAGAACTTGGGCTTGGAAGGTGGCTCAATGGTAGAGTGCTTCCTTGCATGCATGAGGCCCTGGGTTCAATTCCTCAGCACCACATAAGCAGAAAAAAAGAAGCCAGAAGTGGTGCTGTGGCTCAAGTAGTAGAGCACTAGCTTTGAGCTGAAGAGCTGAGGGACAGCTCCCAGGCCCAGGGTTCAGGCCAACAACCAGACGCCCCCCAAAAAAACAAAAACAAAAACTTCAAATATATTCACCCTCCTTTTGCAAATCAGTTCAACACCAGGAAACAAAGGATTGTAAAATTATTTTCCGCCTATCCTGAAAACAAAAATTTAAGTACCTCGACACAAATCTAGGTTAGTCTCAAGAGATGTTGGCTTAGCATTTGTTCATGCTTGCCTGAGGTGCATATGGCTCCAGGCACAAAAATCTTCAGCTAATCTGCCATCGGTATCAGCTATAGACATGAATGGGAATAAATAAAGTGTAGCTTTCTACGCTTAGGACTTACTATTTTGTAATGGCTAAAACGAGCGCTGTAGTATATGTGAGCCATGAATTGCTTCAGTATTCACACTCTTGGTAAATCTAATGCAAATGTGAAATACCAAATCCTTTGCCTGCCTTGGTAATTGCCAGGAGAAATACAATGCTTAACTTTTGATTTCCTGTGGAGGTTTCATTGGGGATAATATTAAGGAGTAACTGAGCATCCTAATGTACAACATAAAGTATGATAATAGTTTCAAGCTGTTATAGAATAGCTATTTGGTCAATGTAAGAGAAACCTAGGTGTATTTAAAAAATAAGAAAAAGAAAGTCTGGGTAAAGCATCGTCTTCTAGTGTCTCCTCCCCTAGACTATGAAATGATTTAAAAATTATCATTTTTCACTAGTGGTGACTATTGTGGAATTCTAATGAGGACTTTAAATTATCCTCCCAAGGGAATGCCTGGCACAATGAACTAGCACTTTACAATTGAAATAAGGCATTATGTAGATGACTAAATTCAAACACTCCATTTCCTGTACCATACAGCTGGTGTTATCAGACTTTTTGTACTTTAACACACATATATTAACTGATAAGAATATCCCAAATCTAAAATTGCATGTTTTTATAATGCTATTTAATCTAATCCTGAATGGTTAAAAGAATACATGTCCCAAAGTTATGTTCAAGTCTGATCTATCTACAAAGTCGGATAATGAAAACATTTTTAAGCTTCAGCAGAATGAGCTCATGCAAGAAGCAACCAAAACATTTATCTGTCCTCAGCTGTTCGGTCCTGGCACTGTTCTGCACAAAGCAGAAACTGAAGAATTTCCAATGGTTTTCTAATAGTCCATTCTTGTAACAGTATTCTTACAGATCATTGTGAAAGCTACTATTATTGTGTTATTATTACCATTGGTGGTGTTATTGATACTTTACTTGGTAATGTTGAAGACGGTATTCAGGGCTTTGTGCTTGCTTAACAGAAACTCTACTACTTGAGTTATCTCAAATGTTTTGTCTTTGATTTAGTTTAGTTTTCTTTCTTTCTTTTTATTTTCTGGTTTAGATAGGTTTGTGCGTTTTTTTCCCTCCTTGGTCTACTCTCAGGGCAGTTTTCTATCTTTGTCTCTAAGTAGGTAGGACTATAAAATAGGCCACATGTAGGATTATCTATTTTGTATTTTGTCAGAGGTGTGATTGTTCAGAAACCTGGGCATTGGAATTTTTCTCCTGCATATCTGGAGGAAATGATTACATCTGAGACCAAGGAGAGGACACTTTACCTGTAGGAGAAACACTGTTGGTGACATATCATCTGTCTAAACCAAGACAGGCAAAACAAAAGATGGGAGAACAGATTTGTAGTTACAGGCAGACATGAAATATATTCATTTGCATATTAAAATGCTTTATTCTTTCTGACAGTATTGATATAAAATCATCATTGTGGGAAACTCAGGTAAAAGAAAAGCTATTATCCTTCTATGACTGTTAATGGCTTTTTTAAGTTTTTCTTTTAGTTATGTAGGACTCTTCAATTCATTCAATGTCTACAAACTGTTCGTGGTATTTTGTGTTAAGATATTTTGAGATATTATATATTGTATATGTTTCCATCTTAGCCAACTGCTGGAGTCTTACACTTGTAATCCTAAGGCTAATCAGAAGGCTAAGACCTGAGGATAATGGTTCAGAGCCAGCTTGGGCAGGAGAGTCTGTGAGACTCTTATCTCTAATTAACCACCAGAAAACCAGAAGGGTGCTGTGGCTCTAGTAGAGGGCTAGCCTTGAGCAAAAGAGCTCAAGGACAGCACCCAGGCCCTAAGTTCAAGGGCTAACCAATTAAAAAAAAAGGAGAAAGAAAGAAAAAAAAAGAAAAACAGGAAGCAACTGCTTTTTGTCCCATACTTAATTTAAAAATAGAGAAATGTCTGAGAGTTAGAAAAATCTAGTACTAATTTCTAGCTGATATGAAGTGGAAAAGGCAATAGTTGCTTTCGTGTATGTGTTCACAACTCATTGACTCTCTATTATGAGACTTGGTCTTAAGGAGATTAGTCTACAGGATTTTCATCATATTAAAGTCTATGGCACTGTTTTGCTATTAAACCTAGCATCTAAAAAGTACACTGGAATAAAAAACACTCAGCTAAAATTGTTTTTTTGAGAACAAATGCAATATTCAAAAATCAATTGTGGTCTGTATGCAGCACCCAGAGTTTCTGAAACATTAATCTTAAGTAATACTAAGGAAGGTGAGTTAAGGTACAGAGGTCTTTAAAGTAAATATTAAGAAAAACATCCATTACTGTTACAGACTTATTTAATAATGAATTAACTAGACTTTTGGGCCTCAAGTATTTATGAACATAAGAGTTAATATTTTATTAAAAATATCAAAATGTTATTTAGTGAAATACTATGATGGGATTGTACTACTTATTTCAAACACCTATATGTTGATTATACAACCATACAACTATATAACAATCTTCCAAAGATAATATTAAAATTTCCAGTCAGAGGAATTTATCTCTCTTAAATACTGTATACATTTTAAAAATATAATAAAATCAAACTTATTTATACTATAATTATAAAAGTAATAGGATATATAAATCAAAAGTGATTATTAAAATGAATTTAAATATCTTTTTATACTCTCATTGTTTAACACATTCCAAAGACTTCAGTTTTTTTTTAAGTTTAGAGGTTTTATAATTCTATAAGAATATAGTTTGAATTTTCACAGCACTTTATTAACCTTACTGTATTTACTGAAGAAACATACATCTCATAATAGAAGATATGAATTCTTTGTTGATTAGCAGTTGATTTCTAATATAATGAGTGGATTTCTCTGCTACAGTTAACTTGCTTAGGTCAGGATTTTTGGGTTGTGTTTCTCTGCATGTGTATGTGTGTGCTTTGGTGCTGAAACTCAAATTCAGGGTTTCACTTGAATTAGTTTGCTCTGAGCCGGCCTTTTGCTACTTGAACCACACTTTCATTCCAGCTCTTACTGATGAATTAGATAAAACAGCCTCTCCCATTTTTCTTCTTGGAACCACAACCTTCAACCTTAGCTTTATGATATAAATAGGTAAGATTATAGGCATGAGACACAAGCTTCATATTTCTCATTATCATGAATAGCACAAACCATTTAGAGGATTTATTAAATTTAATGAAAATAAAAACAAGCAAAAAATATTAAAATATAATAGCAACTACCGCAATCTGACTTTTAAGCCTTATATTATGTAGCAATTCAAATTCACATTAATTATAAGAATCAGGTAAAAAAGTATTATTGAGGCAATAGGCATGACCAAAGTATATAGTATGTATGTATATATGTCCATAAGACTTAGTGTTTTTACTGACACCTGCTAATAAAAATATAACACTGAAAAATCAAAAGCTCATAGTGTATATTACTGACACCTGCTAATAAATATATAACACTGAAAAATCAAAAGCTCATAGTGTATATTACTGACACCCGCTAATAAAAATATAGCACTGAAAAATCAAAAGCTCATGTTAAAATTAAAAGTGTATCCATGTATTAAATTAAAACAAGTTAGCAGATTTCAATATATAACAAAACTTTCAAAACCCTGAGTTAACTTAGATTCTTAAATTTAGATACTGGCTAGCACTTATTTGTTGAGTGAAACTGTAAAAGAAGGAGCAAATGAATAAAATGAACAATAGAGTACTTATTCTGTTTTGTTTATATTCATTAAAATTTATAATGTCTTTCATAAACAATATCTTAACTTTCTCTGAAACATTTTTGTTGTAACCAATTCTGCTGACTTATGTCTACATATAAAGCTAGGAACAAAATATGAGTAATTCATAATTGGTTATGGTGATTAGAAGTTAAACTTTGAGAAAAACAGGAGGTGATAGTCATAAATGATTACATTATTATAATACAAGGCCAACTTTTACACTTGATCAAAACTTGGAAAATAGTTTGATAGAGAAAACTTGATTGTCTTACCAGAATGATTGAAGAGATAGAGGAGACACTTTAATCAAAACCATTTAGACCACTGTGGCTAAATTTCAAACCATAATAAGGAAGAGGATATTTGAAATAACGTAATGTGTTTGTTTTAGACTACATATGAAGAATTTCAAGGCAAATGTCTCAAGGAGAATCATGTGATCAACGGATTAGATTTCATTAAAGTACTCTGAAGATTATGAAGTGGACTAGCAACATTATCTAAACCTTTAAGCCAGTATAAGAAGATTCCAGAAAACTTTGGTGTAACCCACTTTCTTAAAAAAAATTCTCTGGTATTTTAAATCTGTTCTACAACACCTCACCTACAGTAATGCTTTGCATAAAAGTAACAACTATTTGCAGACCCGAAATTATCTTTGAAAAAAATATGAGATTTAGCATGAATCTCTCTCTGCTTATAGTGTCTCTGACTATGTTTCTGTCTCTCTTTTTTTTTACCCTACCATTCTAATGCCTATTAAACTAGATCATCTGGCTGAACTTAATTTATTTTATATTTACAATAAAATGTGCAAATCTGAAAAAATAGTACAAGAATTTCACCATATTTATGAGCAGGAATACATTATTTTTTCCATATGATCTTTATTCTACTACTTACAGTATTAAAAGTAATACATTTTCATGCAACTATTCAAAGTATTAAAAATTAAGATACTCAAAATATATTCGAATTTGTTATTTGTTTCCATAATTTCAAGTACCATTTTCCAGTTTTCCATAGAATATATTTAAGAAAAATCCTGATAATGATAACAAAGCAAGAGCAGGCAAATTGAGCTATTTATCTAAAAAAATATAATTTTCTGATAATTTTCCTTTTAAGAATTTAGAGGAGAAAAAAGCCATAAAAACTAGCATTGATAACAGATATGGACATATGCACTTTAGAGAACAATTAAAAAGTTAATGCCCAATTTTTCCTCATGCTCCGTGATTCTCTCTTCTCTAAAGTGCTAAGAGAACCAAAAGTTCTAATCATCCATCTATGAAAAATATCAGGTCTATTTTAGATATGAGACCCTTGTCCGTTGTATGGCTAGTAAAGATCTTCTCCCAATCCGTAGGCTTTCTATTGATCTTGCTAGCTATGTCATTTGCCCTGCAGAAGCTCTGCAACCTTATACAATCCCATTTGTCCAACCTTTCTTTGATTTGTTGTGTTTCCGGGTCTCTATTCAGAAAATTTCGGCCTGAGCCGAGGAGACCCAGGGTTTCTCCTATTCCATCCTGTAATGTTTTCAGAGTGTCTGCTTTGAGTTCAAGGTCTTTGATCCATTTGGAGTTGATTCTGGTGCAGGGTGATATATAAGGATCTAGCTTTAGTTTTCTACATGTAGTTAACCAGTTTTGCCAGCACTATTTACTGAAGAGGCTGTCTGTCTTCCATTCTATTGTTTTAGCTCCCTTATCGAAGATTAGATGGCTATAGATCTGTAGGTTCATTTCTGGGTTTTCAATTCTATTCCATTGGTCCTGAGGTCTGTTCTTATGCCAATACCAAGCTGTTTTGATTACTACAAATCCTCAAAGAAACAACTGCCCAATAAGTAAGTGGGCGAAAGACCTAAAGAGAAGCTTCTCTGAAGAAGAAAGAAGGATGGCCAATAGACACATGAAGAAATGTTCAACATCCCTAGCCATAAAAGAAATGCAAATCAAAACAACATTGAGATATCACCTCACTCCAGTTAGAACAGCAAAAATCAAGAACTCTAACAACAACAGATGCTGGAGGGGATGTGGACAGAAAGGAACCTTACTTCATTGTTGGTGGGAATGTAAACTTGTTCAACCACTTTGGAAAGCAGTATGGAGGTTCCTCAAAAGACTCCATATAGAGCTCCCCAATGACCCAGCAATCCCACTTTTGGGCATTTACCCAAATGACCACAAACAAGGCCACACTAAAGCTACCAGCACAACTATGTTTATTGCAGCATTATTTACCATAGCTAAGATATGGAACCAACCCAGATGCCCCTCAGTAGATGAATGGATCAAGAAGATGTGGTATATATACACAATGGAATTCTATGCCTCCATCAGAAAGAATGACATTGCCCCATTTGTTAGGAAATGGAAAGGCTTGGAAAAAATTATATTAAGTGAAGTAAGCCAGGCCCAAAGAAACATAGGTCCCATGGTTTCCCTTATTTGCAATATCTAGTATAGGTATGAGTCAAGCGGAAAAAGTCAGAGAATGTGATGTT
Source organism: Dipodomys spectabilis (assembly GCF_019054845.1). Classification (NCBI taxonomy): domain Eukaryota; kingdom Metazoa; phylum Chordata; class Mammalia; order Rodentia; family Heteromyidae; genus Dipodomys; species Dipodomys spectabilis. The sequence goes on from NW_024870752.1 coordinate 4,798,723, forward strand.
AGGAAAACGAACCCTCAAATATGTATTTTAATGTTTTTGTTTCATTCATGCATGTGTTTCTAATGCATTTATAATATTATTTCTTTGTTGCTTTGTATGTCCCTCCCCCACAGTGTAACCCCCGCTTTCACTATATTTGATGTCAGTATAACATGTGGAGGAGACGGGGACAAACAAGTCGTTTAAGGATTCAGGTGGACCTGTTGCAACAATGAGAAGTACAAAATGTCATGTCAAAACCAGCTTTACAATGTCGGTGGGGGGGAGGGGGGAGTATGATTGGGTGGGGGGGAGGGGGGAGGCTTGGAAGGGAGGTGAAGGGTAAACAAAGGAGGAGGCTGCAATGCTTGGTAAGAAATGTATGCATTTTCCTGCCCATGTAATTGTAACCCCTCTGTACAGTATGTTCTCAATTAAAATAAAAGAAAAAAAAAAAGAAAAAAAAAAAAGAAAAATATCAGGTCTATTTTTTCAGTATTCTTCTCACAAGTACATCATCATACTAATTCCTTAAGGAATGGATTTGTTAATGGTTTCCATCAGTATAGAAACTGACAGGTGTTTTTATTTTTTGATTTTTGTTTTGTTCATTTTTCCCCTAGGCCAGGATTATACAGAACTTTGTTCTACAAGCTGAAATATGCTGACAAAGAGTCTACTATGGAAATATTTATGCTTTGATCCATTGTAAATATTCATTGGTGTCTTCTTGATTTTATATGAACAACAACAACAAAGTAACTGTAAGTATCAGCATTATTGGGACCTTTCAAGACAAACATTTTAAATGGAACAATTGAGAAGATCTTGTGTTTGCCATGTCTCCACTCCAGAAAACTGAAATTGAAAACTAGAGCTTCCCATATTTTTCCATCTAGGTATTAAAAAAATGAGTGAAAGACTACATAAAGGGGAATAATATCAAAGAGAGGTATAAGAAAGAAAATAAGGGGCTGGGAAGGTGGCTCAGTGGTAGATCTCTTGCCTTGCATGCATGAGGCCCTGGGTTCGATTCTTCAGCACTACATAAGAAAAAAGAAAAAAGCCGGAAGTGGCGTTATGGCTCAAGTGGTAGAGCGCTAGCCTTGAGCTGAAGAGCTGAGGGACATCGCCCAGGCCCAGAGTTCAGGCCCCACGACCGGACCCAAAAAAAAAGAAGGAAAGAAAATAAGTTACTGTGATGGATTATTTTTCTGGTTTCTACAGTAATAAACCATGATTATATTGCCATCTTCACATTGTCCAGATTAAAACTGCTTAACTTTCTCCTATTCAAATTCGACTTCCATTCCAATAGATCATGCCCTTCTGAGGCTTGAACTAAGAGCCTGATTGCAGGATCTGAGCTCTGTTGCTCAAGTCTATTGCTCTCTACTACTTGAGTTACAGTTCCACTTGTAGCTTTTTGGTGGTTAACTGGAGATAAGAGTCTCACAGATTTTCCAGCTCTGGCTGGATTTGAACCGCAATCCTCTTGAGTAGCTAGGAACACAGGCATGAACCACCAGCAGCAAGCTACCCTGTTATGTTTTTGTACCAATTATACATTTTAAATATTTCCAAGTTTGAATCCCTTTTACTTCTTTCATGTCTGCACCACAGAATAAGGAGCCTCATATAATCAAAGGAATAGACTCCAAGCTTCTGCTCTATTTCCCCACTCCTGAGCACATTACTCAAAATCACACTTTTCTATTCAAAATAATCTAAAGTAGTATCCATGGACCATGGACCCTGAAAACGTTTAAAATACCCGGGAAGTTCTTATATAGATGGACTTTTTGTGATTGCCTCTGGGTCTTCATTTCCCATCCTCTAATGCCTGCTCTTCCTATTACAAGCATTCCTCATTCTCAGAGACACCCTGACATAGCAAAGTTCTTCTTTAGATGCTTAGCTTGATGCCACTCTTGACTATTTAAGTAGTGTTTTCAGGTCTTTCAAAAGCGCCTAAGTCAAAGTTAAATATGTCGATCCACATGTCATTTTTTTCTTTCTATTTCTATTTCTTTCTTTATTTTCTCTTGTTTTAGGAGAAAACTAATATAAACCTTCTCACAACAGTATGCAAACTCTTCCATAGCAGTAAATCTATTTCTTTTTAACTACTTTTATTGTAAAAGTATTGTACAGGGGGATTACAGTTACATGAGTGAGATAATGAGGACATGTTCTATCAAGCATTGTTATCCCCTCCTTTGTTTTTCATCTACCATCCCTTCCCTCCCAACATTCCCAACTCTTTCTCCGCAAAGTTGTAACATTCATCTTCAACATAGTGTCTTGTATATCTCATTGTTATAGTGGGTCAACCTGTATCCTTTTTTCAGCATTTTGTTATTTCCTTCCCCTTTCCAAATTATAAAAATGTATATACAAGATGCAGGGCACCAGAATTAAATACAGAATAACAGGGGTTATACCATGGGGGAAAACATACAGAATAAACAAAAAAAAAATCAAATAATATATTTAAACCAATAGCAACAAAGTAAAAACCTCTTGTGTCCATATCTTGTGGTTCATTTTGCTTAGCATCATCTTTTAAGGTCATATGTACATAGATTTTGACCTTTTCTGCTTGTCTCGTAAGATTATCTTAGACGTATACTAGTTATTGCAAATAAGGGAAACCATGGGATCTATGTGTTTTGGGTCTGGCTTAATTCACTTAATATAATTTTTTTCCAAGTATTTCCATTTCCTAACAAATGAGGAGGTGACATTCTTTCTGTAGAGACATAGAATTCACATATATGAATATATATACACCATATTTTCTAAATTTATTTTGAGTTTTCTAAGTTAGTTTTATTGTCAAGGTTATGTACAAAGAAATTACAATTATATACATAAGGTAATGAGTACATTTCTTGTACAACTTCTTACCCCCTCCCTCATTTTTTCTCCCATTTTTGCTCCTCCCACGTCCTCCCAAGTTGTAGGGCTCATTTCCAACATATTGTCCTATAAGTATCATTTTTGTATTGGTTCACCCTTTGTCCTTTTGTCTCACCATTTTGTTGTTCCCCTTTCCTTCATTAATTCAGATGAACATATATACAATACTCAGGACAACAAAATCAAATACAGTGACAACATGGGATAAACCATAGAGGGGAAAACCATAAAATAAATAAATAAATCATATAGTACATTGGAAAAAAACAACAACAAAGGAACACCTCATGTGTCCATGTCTTGGAGTTCATTTCACTTAACATAATCTAATATGGTTATATGTACATAGCTATTGAGCTATTCTTATCTGCTAGGACTATTCTCAAACATGTACTAATTATTACAAATGAGGGAAACATAGTATCTATTTTTCTTTGAGTCCGGCTTAACACTTATAATTTTTTCCAAGTCTTTCCATTTCCTTACCAATGGGACAATGTCATTCTTTCTGATGAAAGCATAGAATTCCATTGTGTACCACATTTCCTTACTTTCTTTTTGTCTATCATGGGGCTTGGACTTTAGGTCTGTGTGCTGTTCCTGAGATCTTCAGCTCAATGTGAGTGCTCTACCACTTGAACCGCATCACTACTCCCAATTTTCTAGTGGTTAGTTGGAGATAAGAGTCTTACAGGGACTTTCCAAATCACTGGACTGGCTTTGATCACTGATGCTCAGACCTCAGCCTCTTGAGTAGCTAGGATTACAAATGTGAGCCAGTGGTTCCCAGTTTTGCCTATGTTTTAACAGATGATATTGTTTTCCTGATCATTCACTCTCTCTTTTTGAGAGCTAGGCTGTGCTTTATCCATCTTTGAAGTATAGACGCACTGTCTCCCATTAATGGTACCCTAGGATACTGACTTGTATTTACTGCCTCTGTAGAAGTATGATGTGAAAAGTGACATACTGAACAAAAAAAAAAGAGTTTCCTGATATATACTTCTTTTTCAATAGCTCTTCCTAATATCTCCTCCTGCTCTTTTTCTAGTTTCATTTTGCTTGGGCCCAAAAGTAAGTTCTTTCTCATTTCAAGTGGTGGCATTGTAGTAAACCTGAAAAAAAACACATATGAATTACTCTGACTAGGTATGGGGGACATAGATGTGGTTATGGAGAGAATAACAAGTTCTTAACTAATGTATTAGAATGTGAGAGACAGGTTTCCAATGAAACTACAAGAAGATCAGAAAAAACCAAGCATTGTTTTCAAATCAAGAAAACTTTCTTGGAAGTATTTCTTGAAAGTGAGGATATTTGAAGATGCTTATCATTAATTTTCTCCTATTCAACATAATTTCAAGAGCAGTAACATTAAGACATATATATATATATATATATACACATATGTTTATACATCCCCATGCACATACACCCCTCCATATATGTTAATACATACAAACACATATTTACATTTTCAAATAATTATATATATATAATTTCATCTATTAAAATTAAATCTAAAAAATAAGAATAGTGAAAGTAAGAACATTAAAATTTTCACTTTCATTGAATCCATTTTAGTGGTGTTATTTATTATTGCATCATGTTGGACTGTGTATGAATACTCTCATGGTTCTATTATCCTTGAAGGTAACTTTAGTATTTGAGTGGAAATTAATTGCTTGTAACATTTAGAAAGATGACAATAAAGTATTCCGTTTCTGACACTAACAGTTCTTTGGATCCATTAGTTACAAGAAATTTCTAACATGCTAGAATATATTAACCGAGTGATAGTTTATTATGTCTCATGCAGAAAAAAGACTAATAGCTGATATATTCTGACATAATTACTAAGTGGAAATAGAAAGATACACACATGCCACCACACACCATGTGTGAGTTTTGTTTTATAACTGTTTTTTTTTTAATTTTGAGATAATCCATTCTATTCATTTTGAGTTTACAGTTCAAGAATGTAATTTAAATATATTACAAAAATGTGCTAAAAACATTACATGATATATTTAAGAGAACATAGTCGCCCATACAACTAGTTTTTCTCCCAGCCTTGTTCTTGATACATCCAGATTTCTGAACTAAAATCAACTGTTATAAAACATTAAATTTCATTAAATTCTAAATAGAAATTGTCAATGTAATTATCTACTCAAGAACACTAGAGCATATATCACCAGTCTTATGTTTGTACATTAAGATTCATTCTAAACAAGAAGTTAGTTATTGTAAGGATAAAATATTTTCAATACCTATCAAAATAGAGATTATTTTCTTTTTTACTTCTTTCATTGTATTAGTAATTATAAAAATGTGTAAGTTCAGAACTGTTCTTCATCACAAAGTTCTCATAGAAAAAAATAAGTCCAAAAGAATATTATTTAGAGATGCTTATGGCTTTACACCAAGTAAGTAATTGAATTTAATTTAGACTGAGACCTTCCGTTATCACTTTCTATTTGAATAATGCGACCGATATCACTGCTGCTCATTACATCAGCACAGAAGCCACTTGTAGGAGAGAGTGCAGGAACACAGGTAATATATCCTCCAAAGCACTTTCAGATAGGTCAGCTTTGAAAAAAAAAAAAGCTTGAGGATGAGAAGAATAAATAAATATTCTGCTTCTTGTTAAAGGGACAGAGACTGGAGATAATTTTCAACCCTCTTTAAGCTTCAAGAAACTAGCTTTTCAAATCAAAAGATAATGAGGATTTTCTAAAAATAGAATGTTAGTGAATGGGATATCTAATTTCTTTCCAAGGAAGCTTTTTTTCATCCCTTTCACCTAGCCTCCTTTGAGTATAGTAAAATTTAGAAATTAGCACATATTGAATTATGGTTCGATCTATTAAAATTCTCTTTGTGAAATAGAGGAGTCAACAGATCAACAAAGATGCTTGTATATGCAGTTAGGGTTCCATGGTTGCAGGGGAAGGTAAAATAGATGATAAATGTAATTTGAAGGGTGAAGGCTTAAACAAAACTCAAAATGCCTGTTTAAGATCTTTGGGCAAACTTAAAGAGGGGGTACTTTGGAACCAGGGATTTGTATATGGGACACATCAGAGGCTGAAAATTAGCTGTTTGTGTGTTCATTTCAAATTAGTGAAAGAAGAATCTCCAGCTGTAGCCATTACAGTTGGACACCTGATGATATTGAGGTTCGACCAAAGCACACCACTAGATCACATGTTCCACCAGTAACCCATCATATGTCATTAAGCATGAATCACTACATAGCCACAGAATTACCAGGTGATTCAGAGGGAATATACTGGAAGGTAGATATTCTGGTTTCATACTAATGGCACCACTTTTATCTATCCCTCCCAAATCATCCATTAATGTATCGATTTTCTTCCCCTTCATCCATTCATCTGCCTCTCTTTTATTCATTTGAAGCATTATTTCACTTTTACATTCAAGATGATTAATTATTAACAATGAAAGAAGAGACTTAAAGACCTAAGAAGCAGGACTTTGAGGTTAGATTTGATAATTATGAATCTGGGGAAATTCAAATTCAGGGCTAGTAAGGGGGAGAAGCTTTGAGTAAACAACACACCAGCAGCCTTAGTGCTCTCCCAACAAATCACAGAAAATACTAAAACAGCCTCAAACCAGATCACCACCTGATTGACAAAAGAGATGTTCCTCTAGTTACTTTGACAGGTCAAAAGCAAATATTTTCAGAAGCTCAATTTATTTTCAGAGTTCTTCATATTGGAAGTATGAGAGTGAAACAAATAAACCAGGTAAAAATTTGAAATGATGTAAGAAAATGAAGCCATGGAGAAGAGGTCAGAGATTTTCAACATGGAGCCAAAGGAGATCCAGCTACTGAAATTGTCAAGTGGATATTTTTATGTTTTAGAAATTCAGGAAAATCAGGAAAAAAATAGGCACACTAGAGCTAGAAATGTAAAAAGTAAAATTTAAAAATAATTACTTGGCATCTTGTCAAATTTGTCTCTTTCAGGTAAGGATTTAGGTGAAATAGAGATCAATATTCAAACACAGAAAAAACATATTGCTAAAAGTCTATGAAAGTGATTACATTATTAAATAAAAGTAAGGATGGCTTTAGAGAAAAAAATGTGGAAATATGTGAAGTGGTAATGTCAGAGAACATTTGAAATTGAGACCATTTGGAAACTCACTGATGCACAATGTCTTGTGGTCTTTGAGCCTGTTTCAGCTGAATGTATCTGAACAGTTGCTCTCTGCAATGATTTACAGAATTTCAACCCCTTTGCCCTGGCAAGCCACCAGCTGGCCAAACACTATGAAGTAAATGACATGCAGATTTTCAGGCTTTCCCCAACACAGCATTTTGTTCTCTGGCATGCTGTCACCAAATTATTGCCAGTTATGAGCCCCAATTCCAATCTGCTATCTTCTTCCAGAGAAGAAAGTGATCCTCTCCTCAATGAGCTCAGCTTCACTGCACACAAGTGCATCCTAGGAAATTATGCTCAGGAAAAAAAAAAATCTGAAAGCCCAAATGAAGGAAATTAATCTCCTAACATTTACTTTACAAAAAATGTTCAGTTCTACTTTGTCTACGAGCCACTGTCTGAAGCGATAATTTTAAATATTTTGTATCCATTTTATATTATTTTATGATAAATATATCAAATGATCCCAATAGGAAAAGATTTTGAAAGATAATATACACTTAAATATATCACCATAGGGGTTGAGTATGGTGTGAACTGGTTCAGGGAAGAGTGAGGAGCAAAGAAACATGATTCATAGGCAGTACTGACCGTCCAGTCCTGGCTTTGCTTTCTGGGATTGCAAAGGAATCAACCGTTCTACTCCTGTGACAGGTCCTCTCAATTGTTGTTGCTAATCTTGTCCTGTGATAAATTTATCAGTGAAATTTTATTTGGGCATGTACATACAGAGAAAACATTACTCTCCATGGTTCCAGTTATTCACTAAGATACACATATTCCTTGCATACTTTTAAAACATTTTACATTGAAATAATTACACAGAGAATCTCGCTGTTAAGTAACAGTATTTTCCTCGATTTCTGAAGGTTTGTTTCATTGATGATCTCTTTTGATTTTTGTTGTTTTATGACTGGTCCTGGAGCTTGAACTCTGGGCTTGGGCTCTGTTCCTTAGTTCTTTTGTTCCAGGTTAGCACTCTATGACGTTGAGCCTTAGTGCCACCTTCGTTTTTTAGGTGGTAAAATGGAGATAAGAATCTCATGGGCTTCCCTGCTCCAGTTAGGTTTGAATCAGGACCCTCAGTCTCACCCTCCTTAGTAGATAGGATTATAAGTGTGGAGCTAGTAATCTTATCTTTTGTGGCTCACTAAACAATATCACAGTCTTCACCCAGCTCCCCCAAGATAAGGGAAACTGCCTTGGAAAGTGAAAGAAAAGCCATGAAAGAAAGTATCAGAAACTCTTCTTATGGAGAAGGGACTATAGAGAAGTCCTCCTTCAAGATTGTTTGTTTGTTCGTTTGTTTTTTTGGTCGTGGGGCCTGAAATCTGAGTCCAGGTGCTGTCCCTCAGCTCTTCAGGTTTAGACTAGTGCTCTACCGCTTGAGCCAGAGCATCACTTCCGATTTTCTGGTTGTCTACTGGAAATAGGAGACTCATGGACTTTCCTGCCTGGACTTTCAACCACAATCCTCAGATCTCAGCCTCCTGAGTAGCTAGGATTACAGGCCTGAGCCACTGGCTCCTGGTGTTCATCAGGATCTTAAATTTCCTTTTATGACCATCATATACTATCTCCTACTATTAAATCTCATTTACATAGAACAAATTTTATGAAACGTATTCCTCCCTCTCCTGGCAGACTGATGTTTGACTCTCTTTTAAATGTCTTCCTCTCCTGCTGGTTGTTAATAAAGCATGCTTTGCTCCACTATGCCTGTTCTTATTAGATCAAAATAGGGAGAAGCAAGATTGAATATTCATTAGTTTTCTTACATTAATTTCCTCTTGGAAATTAATTAATTTCCTCTTGGAAATGCTTATGTGTGAATCTTACATAGTCTGGCCTACCACCCACTAAGGCTATTATCTGAGTTATCTGCTGGAAAGCATATTGCTCACTTGTGGAGCCTTTATTTCCACTCCTGATAATTTTCTCCACCTTACTTCTCTTAGAACTACTGGTGATTTCCATTAGTTGACCCTAGTTTCTAAAGGCTGGTTTCTTAAGTTCATTGACCTCTTCTTGTTAAGGACCTAGTTCTGCAAATTTTCATACCAAGAACCACACAAAACAATATTTCAGCTAATTTGTTCCACATTTATGTGTTGTAATCTTCAGCTATGATTTCTTGCATTTACAGTTTACTATGCCACCTAGTAGATTCTCATAAAGGATAAGTATTATTTAAATCCTACCAATGGAGTTTACTACCGGATATACTCATTCTTTAAAAATGTACACTTTGCTACCATCATTGTACATATTCCACCCTACTTCATCCAATTACCTTTATTTTTTTGATTGCATGTTATATTTCTACAGGTCTAACTAATAAAGTTTTCAATAACACACTCCTACACAGTTTGCTCCTGCATGGTTGATCAGAATTAGTGAGGAAAATAGTTGAATATATGTATGTCTGTATATATGTATTATATATATCAGACTTAAAATGAATACATAAATATACCTAGAAATCCTATCATTCCCTCATGATTCATGATTGCATTCTCATGTATGATTTTTTCAAACCATTTCCTCTCTCTAAATTTCTAATACTCTTCCTATTACTATCAGCCTTAGTAAATACATTGAATAATTTTATTATGGTTAAAAAACACAACAGAAATATATCATATTACTATGTTAAGTGCAGAGTTTACTCATGTCAAGTATGTTAACATGATCATTGGAAAACTTCTAGACATTTGGAAAAACTTCTAGACATTTGGACTTAGGCCTTTGTTGTCCAGTAATAAAAATAGTCATCATTTTTTGCAGCTCCTTTGTGTATGTTTTTCAGGTTCATGAACCTTATTTATAGATCAAATTTCTTCATTAAGCATACTATATTCCAGATTAGAACTAGCTAGTACGCTCACTTTTATGTTATCTATAACTATTCTTTTACAGTTTTTCCATTAGCAGTAATTTTTGAAGACATTCCATTTGATTATCCCTAACGTCTCCCGTTTGCTGTGAATTTTTCAATTGTAATTTTCTTTTTTGGGGGGAGATCAGTTGTGGGGCTTAAACTAGGGTCCAGGTGAATGCCCCTGAGCCTCTATGCTCAAGGCTAGTGATCTACTTGAGCCACAGGGCCACTTCCAGCTTTCTGGTACTTAATTGGAGATATGTGTCTCTTGGACTTTCAACCAAGATCCACTGATGTCAGCCTCCAGAGTAGCTAGGAATGTAGGTGTGAGCCACTGGCACCGGGATCTTAATCATATGTTCTCTAGCTGCTAGTCTGTTTCTATTTATAGTAAGTTATCTAAAAAGACTGTGCTTGATCTTCCTCCAAGACCTTTCTCTTCTCTTTCGTAGACTGACAGAGCCATTTCCTGCAAATACTATTGGAAAACTGTTCTTGAAATATCACTAATGCTTCTCAAATAAAAGTTTATGTTTCAATCCTTGTATTAACTTCTCTGCAGAATTTAGTACAGTACATGGGTGCATGGATTCCTCTAATATGGTTTTTTTTTTGGGTTTGTTTAAAGAACATTGTATTTTCTCTCATTGACTTCTCATGTCTAGCTGTATTACTAGTTACTTTTAATTCCCCATATCATTTAATGAAACTGGATTCCTTGGGGGATTTGATACCGAAAATACTCCTGAATGCCAGGAATATATATATGTGTGTGCTTATATATTTGATATCTTTGGAATATGTAACTAATATTTCATATTTTATATATCTAAAGTCGTTAAGAATAAATATTCTACACTTACATCTTTACCTTCTATTATCCTCATACCCTCAGTCTATGGAAAATCTATTCTTTTTCATTTACATTAAGGGAAGATCTTGAACCCTATTTGGCACATTTTAAAATCTCTTCTGTAGAACCACTGCATGTAGTCTGACCCTTTCTATTGCCATTAAGTGTATCACTTTTCTATCACTAAGAACACTTTCTGGTGGTACTTTGGTCATCAATTGTCCACTATGACTGCTATCTATGGAGGAGTCAGCACTATATATGGCTATAGATACTTGAATTATTTTAATATCATTGAAAAGTTTCTCAATGTAGCTTAAATTAAATAAAGCTAAGTTTAGATATTCACATATGCCTAAGGGCCATAATATGACTCAAGAGAGTTCTGTATCTCAACTCTGAACAACCCCAGATTATTTCAAAACACCAATTTACTGATATATTTTACACTTAATGAAATTCATTTCAAATGTCTGCCTCAATGTTAGAAATGATTTTTTAATGTTTAGGCTTCTGCTATAAATTATTTTTGGAATAATTTCACCCTCAATAATTTTCCTCATAATCATTCAGTATCAATCAGTCTCAGGAAAGAACTGATATATAATACTAACATCATACATAATATATAATATGAATATTAAATATCATATTATTATGTATTATATATAATTACATATGGGTCCTAGGAATATCTTTTCACACTGATTTTTTAATTGCTGATTACCTGTTTTACCACTACTTCTTAGAATTTTTCTTTTGAAAATATTTAAAATTGCAATCACCCTCATAGTGGCTACCAACAATTGCTTTTAAGATTTTTACCCATATATCGCATCACTGTGCAATATTACATATATTACATAATTTGATATCAACTATCTCTAAGCACACTTAAATTCTAAGAGAAGATACTTTTCTGTTTTTTTCTTTGCTCTTCATTTCCATTCTGTTGTCTCAGTGTAATTATTTGCAAATTTACTAAAAAGGAGATATCAAAATTCATATAAATTAAATATACTCACAATAATCATTCTTCATATTTTTGGATTGTGAATAAATAACAGTTTTTCTCATTGGGGAATTTTAAAACTCAAACTATGTAATATTACAACTGAAATCTATGTCAAAATTTTAATCCATTTGATGCATTCAATAAAGTTGAGATTAAAAAACAATGTATAGGAAACTATTGCTCTTTGTAAAATCTTACTTTCATGTATTTTTATTATGATTTTTTTTTCTTTTGAGATAGTCTTTTTATAAATAGAAAAAAGTGATCAATATTCAGTAATGTACAGAACACCCATGACCTTTTTCTAAGCTTTAGAAAAGTTAATATTATTGTCTTGCTCTTATCTCACAGTTAGTTCTACAACTAAATCAATCTTGAGTTTATTTTTAGCTTCCTGACTACTTAGGTTTAGAACCAATCTATTACAAGCTGTCTGAGGTTCTTTTCCAGACCTTAAAGTAATCTTATTCCTAATGCTTTCATACAACAGCTGTTTAATCTTCTTCATAGTGTGGGAAGAGTAATGGCACACTTTCCTTTGCTAAGAAAATGTTTCTAGGTTAAGAATTTTAATTAAGAGAATATCATCTTATCATCAAGAATACCTGAAACAGACCTACAGTAGACTGACATGTATAAAATTTCTTGACTTGCTGATTTCTGCATAATAGAAAAATAACTGTTTACACAATAAAACATGCTTTTTAAAATGAGAAGATAATTATTTTCTTATGTATAGAGCTTTAGAAAGTAAAAGCATGGTATTTTTAAACTGAATTTTTTATTTTAACATCTTTTAAAGTAAGAAGGAGATACCTAGATATTACGTGCATTGCTCTCAATACTTAAAGTAGATAACTGTAATAACTATTTCTTACATTATTGGCAAAATAAAAGAAAGTAACATATTCATAGTGTACTACACATTCTAAAATTAGTTTGAGTTCCATTACTGGCACTAAATACATACATACATACACACATACATACACACATGCATACATAGACACACACACACATACAAATATATTATCTTGTTTCCCAATCATACACAATTAATATAAATTAACCATTTTAGATAAATTTGTATCAATTAAAAATTAAAACTAGTCCTAGGCATTTGGTATTTTTGTTTGTGTTTATTTGCTTGTTTATAAGAAAAATATGCTTTATCAGAGGGAAAATGAGAGAAAGGGTTACAATGTGTAAAAAGGAATTATACCCATTGTATGACTTATCAAATGGTTATCTTTCTGTACATCACCTTAATACTAACAATAACATTATATTTCAAAATACATATCATGTGGGCTGGGAAGGTGGCTCAGTGCTAGAGCGCTTGCCTTGCATGCATAAGGACTTGAGTTCGATTCCTCAGCACCACATAAGCAGAAAAAAAAAGCCAGAAATGGTGCTGTGGCTCAAGTGGTAGAGTGCTAGCCTTGAGGTGAAGAGCTGAGGGACAGCACCCAGGCCCAGAGTTCAGGCCCACAACCGGACCCCCTCCCACAAAAATACATATTATGTATTTCTTGCTTGTCATATACTACTATTATAAATTACCATATTTACCTATATTTGTGAAGGTATAATAATAAAATTAAAGCATAAACACTGAATTATTTGGCTTTTATGTATTAGAAATATTTCTGTTTTTTAACAAGTTTCCAATTTAATTTCTACTGGTTTACTATAGATATAGAAGATTGATTATGGATGATTATATTTGAATATTATTGAATATGTTAAATAAGTTTATTATGGTGTTTCTCTATGTCATTGTCTAATGTAATATATGTGCTAAATGATTAAAATCATACAATTGAGAATATGTAACTGAAATACATCACACATCACAAAGGAGAATTAGAGTTACTGCAAATCCATGTTATTTTACTGTTACTTTAGATAGGCTTCACACATTTCAGTACATGCCTGCACATTCTTTCTTTGAATCAAATTTGATTCCAAATCAATCTGAAATCACCTTTCTACAACATAACATGTTTTGACAGTAACCAAAGAGGCACCAGAATCTGTGACATTTGAGGAGTCATTTTATGGAATAAGTATTACCTACTCTAATTAGTTCTCATAAAATCCATGCTAAAGTTATAAAATAATCAAAGTAATATTCTTTAAATTCAAAAAACACAAAATATGATCATCTAAAATGAAAATGTTCTCTGCTAGTTATACCTTAAAAGAATGAATTGTAGATGATTATATCTTTGTATGACATATATAAATTATTTTTTCTAGAGGTCTCCATTAATATATATTTTATATAATGAGATTTATTTGCTGTAAATTATTCACAGCCTCCCTGCAGAAAATTTATTTGTGAAATCAGAACATATCAGTTTCACTCAGTAATACCTTACATAATTAGAACTGATGACCTAGATTTCTTACAAAATGAACATAAGAACTGGCTGCAATTTGATCAGTGTTGTAATCCTAGTTACTCAAGAGGCTAAGATCTAAGGATGGCCATTCAAAGTTATCCCTTGGAAGGAAAGTCAATAAGACTCTTATCTCCAATTAGCTACCAAAAAAAAGCACAAGAACAAAAAAGGAAAACAAACAAAAAACAAAAGTGGAGCTGTGGCTCAAGTGGTAGAACACTAGACAAGCAAAATCCCTCAGGAACAGGTTACAGGCCCTGAGTTCAAGCTCCAGATGGCACACCACACACACACACACACACACACACACACACACACACACACCTCACAAGCATAAATAGAAGATAAATATACATATACTATATAGAGACAATACATTGATAAATATCCATATAAAACTATATATATCACGATAGGTGCAAGTGGCTCTTGCCTGTAATCCTAGCTACTCAAGTGGCTGAGATCTGAGAATCACGGTTCAAAGCCAGCCCAGGCAAGAAAGGCCATAAGATTCTCATCTCAATAAGTCACTAGAAAATCGGAAGTAGCTCTGTGGCTCAAGCGATAGAATGTTTACCTTGAGCTGAAGAGCACAGAGAGAGAACCCAAGCCCCACAACAGAAACAAACAAATAAACAAACAAAAAACTATAAATATCTATCTATATTTACGTAGCTAAATAGATTTAGATATGTCTCTATATCCATATTAAAATCTCTATATATAGATATTTATACATATATAGAGAACTATACCATTATCTATCTATATCTATATTTATTTATATGACTGGGATAATTCTTCTACCTGGAATGTTTACTTACTTTACATATGACCATATAAACCTATGCATTTCTCATTTATATCACGAAATTTCAAACATATAGCTTATCTAGCTATCTATCTATATTTTGTGCATCAAATTTATGAAATGAAAAATCTCTATTAAGAAGCACCAGTGGCTCACACCTGTAATCCTAGTTACACAGGAGGCCAAAATCTGAGAGTCACAGTTCAAAGCCAAGCGAGGCAGGAAAATTCATGAGACTTTTATCTCCAATTAACCACCAGAAATCTAGAAATAGTGCTGTGGCTCCAAGTGGAAGAGCACTAGCCCTGAGCAAAGAACTTACTGAGAGCACCCAGGACCTGCATTCGAGCCCCACAACTGACAATGATTCACCAAATTACAACCCACTATTCTTTTTTCAAAAAGATTTTTGGTTATTATATTAATTCAAGAAATACATGAATGTCTTAAATTTAACTATTAGAAGAATATTTAAAATAATAAATCAGTACTGATTTTTATTCAGAGAGCCTCTATAAGATATAGTGTTGTTAAAATTGAAAAATTGAGACTATTTTAAATAGAAATAATCTGTTACTTAATGAAAGCAAATCACATTTCTTAAAAGTGATTCTCAGTGCAAAGGATTATAGATCATCCTTAGAGGGCAGCACCTGACTGAGAAAAAATTTCTTTCAGATGTAAGCAGAAGTTTGAAGACACAACATAATGATTATATCATGTAGCCAAACTTCCATACTGTTAAAGTATTACTGAGAAATCTAATAATACAAGTGTTTAAATAACAGCAGATAATAGTATTTTCTAATTCAGTAGGAATATAATCCAGTTGGAATAGAAGCTTCATCTAACATAACTGCTAAAAACATACACATTTTGTTATTTCAAACCAATGTGAACAGACTTTCCTTGTATGCCAGTGCAAAAATAACAATAACCTAAGCAGTAATAAGTACAATTTATAAAATAAAGGGAGAATAAATGCAATTTTTATATATAATTTTAATACTGTTACAAAAATTATGAAGAACAAGTACAGAAATAAAATGAGAAAATATCATTTTTTAAAGAAAGTCAATGAAAATGGAATTTTATACTTATGTCAATGGTTTCTAAAATCTTACAATAAATTTTCTCTACTATCGTTTTTACCTTTAGATGGGGTGTGAATTTTGGGGTAGATAAGGAAGAGATATATAGAAGAGGCAGTGGATATAAAATGATCTTTATATTCATCAAAACACAAAAGTGACTTGAGGACAATGTTTCAATTATATTCTCACAATCTCCTTCAGTCTTTAATCTTAAATTGTTTTGGGTAGTAATGTAGAGACAAAGGACAAAAGGAGAACTTATGCAATAATGATTATCACAAGACACAAGACAATATGTTGGAAATGATCTGTACAACTTGGGAGGGGGTGGGGGGGAAGGAAAAATGAAAGAAAAGTGAGGGAAAGGGTAAAAGTTAGACAAGAAATGTAATCACTGACTTACTTACATAACTATAACTCTTTTCCCTCACAATATTTTTTAAGATTATTATTAGGACATTTAACACCACACCAATATATTCAGAAGTCGACATTAAATAACTTATCGTTTTAAAACTTGCATAATTAATAATGTATATATATCAATACTACTCTACATTAAAATCAAAATATGTATTTCATTTAACTTTTACCAATGATTATTAACCTGAAGGCTTACAGTTAGCATTATAATTTAAGGAAATATTCATTAATTTATGCTTCCCTTTGAAACAAAGGAGGAGGCAACAACACTTGATAAGAAATGTACTCATTACCTTGCCCATGTAATTGTAACCACTCTGCATGGTATTTTCACAATTAAAAAAATACTATTAAGTTGCACTTTCAAACATATCCTTTTGTGTGTGTGTGTGTGTGTGGTCTTGGGGCTTGAACTCTGGACCTGGGCACTGTCTCTCAGCTCTTCAGCTCAAGGCAAACTCTCTATCATTTGAGCCACAGAGCCACTTCCGGTTTTCGGGTGGTAAATTGGACACACATGGTCTCACCAACTGTCCTGCCCTGGCTGGCTTTGAACTGTGATTCTCAGATTTCAGTCTCTTGAATATCTAGGATAACACGGACCGGCTAAACATATCCTCTTTTAAGACATTCATTCTTTCTGTTTACAATATCTTGCACAATATTTAGAATGGAGAATCATTATGGAGGCTTTTTGGAAACAAGTTGATATTATTCAGCACCTTGCATTTAAATAAAGAGTAAGCATGCATGCACAACTGAGATGAAAGCAACTTTCATTAAAGCATTCATCTCCTGGGGAAAAAAAGGCGAAAACTTGACCTTGGTAGGTTTTCAAATTTTTATTAGTAGAGAATAAAATGTAAATAAGCTTTTATGTTGTTAAAATACCAACTTTAATGCTGTACATGGTGGATCCAATATAAGGCTTATATTTGAGCTAGAGAATCCATAATAAAATAATTTCAAAAGTTCAGCGATATCCTTCAGATATATCTTACATTTATGTCAGATCTATATCAATCCAAATTATGATGTAATTATTTTTGGCATAGAGTGATATTTAAATCATAAAATAAGAAAATCATGCTATTTTTAATGCCCTCATTCCTATCTGCAGAAAACCAATTTATTTCTTGTCACATTGTTATTAAATTACATCAGTTATCTTGAAGACTTATCCTGTCATTAACTTTTGAGATTCAGCATTTATAATCATAAGGATTTTATCTCCTAAGTTGCTAAAAGTTTGTTGTTGTACAATATTATTACCTGGAGTGAAAGAAAATAAACCAATATTTCCTTTAAAAGTAAAATAGAAAAGTACCACACGTGTATTCAGTTTAGGGCTGTATGTTTGCCTTATTATTAAGTCATTCTTACTAGTTGACCTATTTTGTGCTGGTTTTGTTCCAAACTCCTGTGTTAGGCCCTAGTCTTGGTCACTCTTCTCAAATTTCTCATTGAAAGAGATATGAAATGGAAGTAGTATTTTAAATATGAAGGCTAATAATTATTTCTTTCTCTATATATATTTTATTTCCTCTAGTAATCATTTTACCATTTGGGGGCATTAGAAATGTAGGAGAGTATGTTGATTCCTGAAAATGAAGATAGAGGAAAACTGTGAGATAGGAAAAGAAAGGAGAAAAACCTATTTCCTTGAAGGGTCATGTAAAAAGAATCATAAAAGATAAAATGCTTAATAAAGCAGCCCATGAGACAGATACATCATTTTCTTATGACAAATCACACAAAGTGCATTTGGTGGGCTGACAGAGTGTTTCATGTGGTAGAGCACCTGCCTAATAAGCCCTGAGTGCTAGTGGCATAGAAGGGAAGAGTCAATTTATAGGGTTTGCAAGGTTGATTGGGTAAGTTTTAGGAGTCTTAATATTTTCTAGTCATCTATGTGATTTTTATCATATAAACTTTCAAATAAACTTAAAATAATCCTCCTTCACCGTTGCCACATTTTGCCTAGTTATTGCTTACTTATAGTTCTTAATCTAATGACAAGAGAAATTTCTCCTGCTTCTCCAAGCCTTCCATTCTTTTGTAAACTCAGAAGCTGGATAGAAAAATGTTTTGGATTAGCTAAAGAATACAGTCATCAATATTTATTATAAAAGTCACTCTCTACTTCCTCTACAATAAGAGAATATAATATTCTCATGTCATAATATCGGAAGTCAGGATTCATGAAACAGCAGAAGAAAGTAATTTGTAAAGTGAGGTTATATGGATAATAAAACTAAATGGATGTTGATACATTTATTTTTATTCTATGTTTTTGTTTTTATGTTTATATTTCTTCATATATATTTGTGTATGTATAACTGCAGAAAAAGCTTCTTGAAAAGATCTGAAAGGATGCCTAATTATATCATTGTTCAACTTGAATGATAAAATGTCATTGTCAATTCTTTTTAAGATAAAAGAAAATTGAGAGAGCCATTACCATTTTGAAATCAGACCAGGACAGAGATTTATAGAGTAAAAGAAAACCATTAAGTAGATGAGATCAATAGATGTCAAGCACATGAAAGATTCTTGTGGCACCTTAAGAAAAAGTGACTTACAACTATAGACATAAGGATTTATAAATGTAATTGAAAGGACTTCTCGTTTAATTGACAAGAAATCTAAGAGTCTGGAAGGAAATGCACATTAGAATATGTATTTCAAATGTTTTATGCTACCTTAAAAGATATATTCCTAATTCAGGAATATATTTTTGCCTTGTTAAATTTAAATTGAATGCTTGAGGTAAAATATTTTGTATTTTAAAAAAACTTTCCACATTTGTATGATCATTTTTATGTGTCCACATTTATATATTCAAACCTTTTTCTAATTTCAAATTACAACTACAGTTTGTATTATAATAATTACATTCTTTGAGTTATTTGTTTGCTTTTTGTTTATTTTGTCAGCACTGGTATTAGAAATCAGGGCCTTAGATTTAACTTGACTGTTTTGCTCAAGGTGATTGCTATACCAATGGAGCCACATCTCTTATTTCTTCTTGATTTTGAGTCTTCTTTAAATTCACCTTTATTGCACCAATCCTTTACTTTGACTCTTGCTCAGAGTAATTAATTTCTAGTCTGATATATTGTCTATAACTTAAATAATAAAAATAATTGAATATTAATATGCCCATTCTCACTAAGCTTAAATTTTCTACCTGTTAAAATGATTAATTTATGCCTAAAATGTCTTCTAACCCTAAAATCATTTGTATTTTGAAATCTAATTGGCCTTATAGATAATAAATTAAATAACAAATTAATAATACTTATATACATTAATACATAAATTAATCTGTGCTTAGATTTTTATGGAAAATTATTTTTGGGCTATCTCAAATTCTTTAAAAACTTCATCTTTTGGTGGGCAGTTCCAAGGGGAGAAATATAGAGTGAGAGAGATGAGTAAATATAGTCATTATATTCAATAATATAAAAATTGAAGTATCTTAACTTGAGGATAGGAACTGGGGGTTGGGGGAAGATGTGTGAGAACAATGAAAGGAGTGACAGTGATCAAGATGTATTTTCCTCATACCCTGACTTCCGGAGATGCGACCCTTTCTATAACCACTTCCTAATAAAAATGAGGAAGTAAAACCTGCATCTCAACAATCACTAAAAAACATCCAAGTTATATACATGGGATGAATCTTCAGTTTTTCTCATACAGAAGTAATAAAGATAGTTAATAAAATAATGACAATTTATGAACTGCACTAGTCTAGCTAGGTACACCTTTATATATTGTTAGAGTAAAATAAGAATAATATGCAAAGAATGCAGTTCAAATGTCATGCAGCTACAGTGAGCTCATGTGCAAAGTGGGGAGACTATCAAAGCAGTGTGCTGTTGAGGTGGTGTGCATACTTTGATCCCCCCAAAAGACAGATGCTCAGAATAAGTACCTGGAATCTCTAATATTGCATTTTTTCTTGTTCATGTATTTTAATTAGTGGACACAATTTCTTCTAGGTACATGCTGTTGTTCTTCACCTTCAATTTGGCAATGTTTACAGTTTTACCTGGATTTTAGACTTGACACTTAGAATCTGGGAGTATTTATGCTCTCTCCTAAAGTGGCAATTTCCTCTGGAATAGCTTTGTTTATGAGAACACAGCATATGCTGAGCGTTCTCCCATCTCAGAGTATTTCATAAAATTGACACTGCTGTGAAGCCACATTCTATGGCTCTCACTATTCTAATATTTTAATTCATACTAATTTAGTTTGGAACATATGCAATGATAAAATGATGCTCTCATAATATAATAATGAATAACAGTAAACATGGATTACCGATTGAAGATATAATTTTTCATATATATTCCAATGTATCTCATATCCTTGATCACAGCCCAGGGGAATGTTAATTTTAATTTCTACTGGTTGCAAATAGAACTAAATAGACTTTTACTGCTTTAATATTTCCTGCTGCAGATTTGATAAACTCATTAATCTTCATAGTTTGTCATAGGATCTATAAGACTTTTCAAAATATTTTCATGGTTATTTTCATCTGGTAATTACAAGAATAAAATTACTTTAATATTACTTTTATCTCATTACAATTTGTATTCTCACTTGCAATTTAGTTATTAAAAACTAAAGTAAGCACATTCCCTACATAGATAATTAAAATGTATATGTGAATCTAATATCAGTTCCTTTAACTATGTGGGCTTGGCTCAATATTTGTGATACAGACATTCTGATGATTTAATAGAAAATGTAAGTGAAGTATTATTTAATAATCAACAGTGCAATGAAGTCTCCATAAACTGCTTTTAAGGATTAATTTTAATTCATAATTATTTGTCTTACACTCTTTTTGTTATCTTTCCATAATCATAGACCATACTATGGATAAACATATAGTTATTTGATTGATTGATTGAATGAATGTCATGGTAAATAAATATCTTCTTAAATATTGTTCTAAGACATGTATTATTTTACAATGTTTTTATTCAAATAGTCTTTATATTTAAATTACTACATTATGTGGTGGGTGTGGTGTGGTGTGGTGTGTGTGTGTGTGTGTGTGTGTGTGTGTGTGTGTGTGTGTGTGTGTGTGTGTGTGTGTGTAAGGGTTGAGTAATTCATTTAACATAAAATCCTTAAGAGAGGCAATATGGGTTGGGAAGGTGTTTCAGTGGTAGAGTTCTTGCCTTGCATGTATGAGGCCCTGGGTTCAATTTCTCAGCATCACTTAAGCAGAAAAAGCCGGAAGTGACACTGTGGCTCAAATGGTAGAGTACTAGCCTTGAGCTGAAGAGCCGAGGGACAGTGTCCAGGCCCAGAGATCAGGCCCCACGACCAACCAAAAAAAAAAAAAAAAGAGAGAGAGAGAGAAGCAACATAACAATATCTATTAAAAATGATCTCTGTCCTTCTTAATGTTTGTGCTAAATTGTTTCACTGTATATGTTCACTGTTACCAGAATAGGTATACACTGAGTGAATGAATATCTTGCTTGAATTTCAAATTTGACAAGTTTAAATGAATTTTGTGACAGAGGATCCAACTTCTTGTCAATCTTCTGTATATTTTTAAATTTAATGTTATTGCCAAGTGATATACAGAGGGGTTACAGTTACATATGTAAGGTAGTGAGTACATTTCTTGTCAAACTTGTTACCCGATCCCTCATTTTTCTCCCAGCCCCTCCACCCAATCCCCCCTCTCCAAGTTGTATAGTTCATTTCCAACCTATTGTCTTGTGAGTATCGCTGTTGCATTGGTTCACTATTTGTCTTTTGTCTCACCATTTTGTTGTTCCCTTCATTTCCCTAATTCAGATAATTGTATATACAATACACAAGATACCAAAATCAAATACAGTGATAACAGAGGATAAATCATAGGGGGAAATAAACAAACAAACAAAAACCCCCCACATAGTACATTATAAACAACAAAAACCTCTTGCATATAATTTTCTAATGTTTGTTAAATATGTATAAAATTGAAAATAAGCCATTTTAATAGGGTATTAATTGTTTTATTAAAGTAACAAAATTAATGTCCTGATTCTCAAGTACATTTGGAGGATATGGGGCCTGCTGTGAATTACAAACATATAAGCATTTAATTATCTATGGTCATAATTATAATAAAGAAATATTCTTAATTTTTCTTTATTACATTATTTCTCAAATTGGCACACTAACCCATCACATTTATTATCACATTGAATAATTGTTTTAATATTCAGAAGTCAAGGATTAAATTCCATATGTTTAAAAGCAATACAAGAATTTGAAAATGAATTCAAAAGATAAACAATCCAGTCTGCCAAGATTTAAATCATGACTGAGAAACAGAAACAGAATGATGCTCATTACAAATCACAAGTTTTCAGTCCTGTGACTTTTAACAGGTTCTTTAACAACCTGGCCAAAGCTGTGGCAAAGGAAATTCCTGAAAGAATATAAACAACCCTGAAGGATGGAGAGCCCCTGCTGGATTTTATAAAATTGTTCTATCGTGATGATTATAATAAGATTTCAAAATACTTATTTCCTGTTCAAATCTTAAAGTCCATTGTGACTAACTTATTCTCTTTCTAGGCAATGAATTTTCAACAACAAGCTTATAGCATATGTGGAATTGATTGATATCAGTGTAGTTTAGAGAAGCAATTTCGTAAGATTGTGCCCACTCAGTTAAATTATTATTCTTTGTATCTCATCTATCTATCTATCTATCTATCTATCTATCTATCTACCTCCGTCTAATTTTTATGTCTTTTGTGACTAAACCATCCAAATGTCTTCACAAAATTTTTAAAAAATCCAATTTTACCTTTTTTTTTCCAATTTTACCTTTTTGTAGAAATAATTTTCACAATAAAATAAAAAAGAAATAATTTTTCAGTTTCAAGGAAACCGTATGTATTTCTTTTCTTGGTTTGTGGTCGTATTTTAAAATCTTTGAGCTTATACTTGTTTTTCTGTCATGGAGCTAAATAATAAGCTGGAGATTGCTGTTGTGGGGAACATAATGTCTGTTGTGCCGTTCAGCATGGAAAAGGAAGTCACCTGTGGCTAGTTTGAAGTTTGTTCCTGAAATAGATGGGGATCCATCATCACCTACCTGATGTGTTAGAGGCCAAACAATTCCTTTTATCTTAGCTGTGCTAGTGCGGAAGCTTTTGTTTAATCATGATGGCAAAAGATCCCAGGGTAAGGGCAAAAATGGTTCCCTGAAGAATTCAAGCCTCCAAATGCCCATAAAAAATGCATGCAGGTAAACATCATTTATACAATATTGCTTTACAGCAGATTATAGGACTCGTGTTGTGTGCTATAGACTCCATGGGGGAATTAGGAGAAAACAGCATTTTTACTTTCACACAAGTCGTAGCAGGATAACACTAAAGCAGTTGCTAGAAGAAATCCCTGAATAGACTTTGAAATCACATTTTTAAAGAACAACAGATAAAACCAGTATAAGTTCCACACAGTTTTCCCAAACAAATTTACTTTATATAATAAGATGTACTTATGTAATATGGCAAGGAATATAATTATATTAAAATATAGTATATTAAAATGCTGCATTTTTCAAGCAATGTAAATTGTTTTGCATTTTACTATAACATTCATTCAAATATTGTCCTAATAATCAAGAAACTACAAGTATATGAGAAGTATTTTATACCATTTTTCCATAGATTGTGCTGCATTTCTTCATGAACCATTAAAATCATTTGTTTTGCTGTTAGGAGAAATATTGGTTATATACCAAGAAAATTTTCATGTAATTGTATGCATGCACTTGTAGACATAGTGAAGCAAGGACCATTAGATGATAACCAAAATTATCATAATATAAGCTTAAGTTGTGGAGCAAAAGAAGACAGTTGTAAAATTATGACTTAAAGAATCATCAATTACCATAGTTACTATGAATAAGAACAAAACTTCCTCTGCATTTTACCTCTTGGTACTTATAATTTTCTCCACAAAGAAAATAATTACTTGATTATATCCATTGCATGCAGAATGGAAAATTAGCAGGGGAAATCTCAATAGTGAGAAAAAAAGCAGTTTATATCCTTTACAGCAAATTTCAGTCCAAATATATATTTTAGGGGTTCTCTACAGAATGTCATGAAAATATTCCATACAATCTATCTTTGCTATATTGGTTTGAATGACCTCTCACCATACTATTTAGCATTACATGAATGATATCCATTGTCTATGTGAACTGTAGGGTAATGTATTCATTTTAATACAAAAGCTGAGTTCTTGTTCTAGTAGATTAGAACATTTCAGCACCATAAGCTGCTTATTCTGTACCTCCATCTCTTACATTCTTATCAATTGTTCCTAGTAATATAATTTTGATAGAAAGCAAATCTATACAAATCTAACTTCTTTATGACAGTTCCCACAAAAATACAATTCATTAATTATAAGAACATGGATTTTCCCTTCTTTTCTTGTTTCTTTGCATATAATATGGACTTACATATAAATGTCCTGTCCAGTGTGTTATGCTTTATATGTTGAGATGTCAGGCATAAAAATTGACACCACGAATTCCTCTCAAGTTTGCCTCATATGCCTGAATATGCTGTCCCTTATCACAAATTTGCCTACTTATTCAGTCCTACCATTTTATAAAATTAACATATCAAAAAATATCCTCCTATTTTTGATAAGTAATAATATATATTTAGCAGTTAATTTACCTTTAAATGTGGTAGGCTAACACTTCTATTATACTTCAATACAAACAGATATTCTTTTGCTGACCTTAGTCTTTTGATCTCTCTTAAAGGCTTTGATGTTTTTCATAGAATTTACTTTTGAAAACATTCCATCATCAAATCTTTTTCTTCTCCTTTCAGGTCTTTTCCAGCATCTTTCAAATTTTACTGCACAGAGCTGTTAGAATCTGAGAGATCGCCCTACAAAGTTTAAACAATGGATGAGGTGGAGCCCAGGTACTGCAGATTGAAAGACAGTGGTGCCTTACAATGCATTTCCACTAGCTTCACACCAGAAGCTACAATTTTATAAATGATTAAACTATGAAAAATTCTGTAAGTGCAGTTGAACATAAAATACAAAATGTAACCCTTACCTATTTTTCCTGCTCTGATCAACATTTGTGTTTATCAGTGTAGAATATGACCAAAATAATAGCTCTATCCAATAACATTAATACACTTAGTATGACTTCGAAAAAAAATCCTTTATATTATTGTATCCTTGAGAGACAGCATTAAACTTTTAACAGTGGCTCAGTCAATTGTGAAAGACACAAGGAGTGGGTGCAGACTCAGCATACTTGCCCTATTCTTCCTGCCCATTTTATTCTCATGTTTCCCTTGACATATTAATCCTTGCCTGACAATGGCAGTGCTTGACAGAGACACTGACAGAAAGATCTAGAATTTGTTACATATTGTCATAATTATGACACAATTTTATTGAGGGAAGCAAAATTAATTGTCCCTTAAATTTATCAATGCATTTTATGTTTCATATTTGAACAATAGAACTGTGCTTGGAATTTATCAATTAGTCCTTTTACTTGACTAGTGTCTTCCTTTCTTTGATTGAAATAAACCATTCTAATTGTTTACAAATGTTCTCTGATTTCTCAGGTCAGGAATATAATGTTAACAACTACAATCTTTTGTGGATCTACATAGAATAATTGGTACTCTAGATTAATAAATCTGTTTATTTCTTTTCTTCTTTTTTCTTTTCTTCATTTTTTTCTTCTTTGTTTTTGTTTGGACTGCGTTTGAACTTAGGACCAGTTGGAAGGTGTTCTATCCCTTGAACCATGTTTCCACCCTATAGCTCTGATGATTTTTGAGATATAATCTCACATTTTACATTGGGAAGTCAGTGTCATGATGTAGTCATAGTCCTGAAAGGTCTAATTGTCAAAATGCTAACAGGATGCATACCCAGGCAAGGATTGGATATTGAAATCTTTCTAACTACCTGTACTCATGACCTTGCTCATGTAACTGTAACCCCTCTGTACAGCATTTCTACAATAATAAATAAACAAATAAAAGAAAAAATGATGTAGATCTCAAACAGCCTTCAAAGGCTCATGTGTTTGGCATAGTATCCAAGTGAGCGGTAGTAATTGTAGTACCAAATAGGAAGATGTTGGAATTAGGAAATCACGAGGTTGTGACCTTGAAGGGTAAGTTGAGTCTCAGTCCTTTCTCTGTCTATGCTTGCTTCTGGGCTGTTGTGAAATGTTCAGCCTTCCTCCACCATACACTTTCACCATGATAGATTGTCTTATAATTTTTTATCGTCCTAAAAGCTGTTGGACCATATGATCACAAAGTAAATCTTGTGAAACTGTGAGCTAAAATAAATATTCACTTTTTAAGTTGATTTTCACAGGGACTTTGTGAGTGCATCAGAGAGTTGATTTAAATACTAGATGTATTTACCTATCTAATTTCTATCCCATATAATTTGGGAAGGTATACTTTTATACCTACAGAATTAGAGAATTTGATTATACAAAGTATGGACAAATTTTCATTTTATGTGAGAACACTGGTTCTGATATAGACTTAAAGACAGATAGTGCCATCTTACACTTCCAGAGAGTAAACCTACAAGTATGCACATGTATACTGAGAATGTCAAAGCATCAACAGAAACGTTTGTCTATAAAATGTGGGGTTGTGGTATGTGTAAAGGACACCAAACAATTAGAGAGTGAGGTACATATTAAATTTTCATTTTGTCTAATTATTAGTTTCATTTGCATTGCAGCAGAAACCAATATTCTTCACATTACAAAGTCTCAATTGCTCAATTTAGTTTTACACTTGCTTAGAGAGTATATTTTTTTATAATAAGATTTTAATGAAACTAAACATCCCTCTCAATTCTAGTCCACTCCTAATGTAGCCCAGTGTCTCAAGGGAATCATCACAAATGAGTGGGACCACAGAAAATGTTGCAGACTGAAAGATTATGTTCCTGTGAAATGTATCTATTAGCATGTTAACCCTCCGTGTGCTATCCTAATGATTTAAAATCTTTTGGAAGTAGTGTGGCACTGATAAAAGCATGAGAGGAGAACTTCTTTGAGGCAATTAATGTCATTATAGGAAATGAATAGTCCAGAGTGTGCTCTGTCTCTCTCCCTCTCCTCCCTCCCTCTCCTCCCTCCCTCTCCCTCCCTCCCTCTCCCTCCCTCCCTCTCTCTCTCTCTCTCTCTCTCTCTCTCTCTCTCTCTCTCTCTCTCTCTGATAATGTACTAAGAAGGGATCATATAAGCACACAACAACATGGTAATCAACTGTAAACCATGAAGGGTTGGGGGCACAATGTGCCAAAGAACTGAATGGGTTGACACTTGAATCTTGGAAAACCATGCCTGCAGAACTCTGAGAAATATAGGTCAGGTGTAAGCCACACAGTCCTCTGTTTTTTTGATAGCATCTCAAGTAAGTAAAGTAAGTAAAAAGCTGTATTTGTCAAATGACATTTATTCTAAGTCATCATGATCACTCTTTCGTTAGAGAAGATTCTAACAGTTAATTTTTACAAGACATATACCAAGATGTACTAGATTCACAAGCTGACATGACAAAGTAAAACTCCTTTGTACAACTACTTAAAGACAATAAAAAGTCAACTTGAACACTTAATGCAATGACTGTCTTATTAAGTTTAATTGAACAGTTGAGTATAAGTGTTTAAAGAACTGATCTGGAGATATTTGCTTTATGCATTTCTATATTTAGTTTAATACCACAGTTTCAATATCCTCCCATGTTCAAAATGTATTAGGTACTTGTCCAATATGTGTCTCCACATAGTAGACTATGATTTCACTAATTTTCAGGTACTCTAATTCTTTTGAAAATATTCTAGTCCCAATTGTAGGGCAGCACAGTCATATTTTTGATATATAAACGGCATGCAGTGATGGAGTTACTACCATTTCTTCCTCATCTTTGGGTAAAAGCATGAAAAGGAGATAGTAGGTATTTATTAATGTCAAGTAGAAAAAAACAACTTTGACTCATTTTATTCAGGATATATATTTGAATATTTCTATTCATTTAACGTAATTCTCAAAAATACACTATTTGAAATGATTTCCATTTTTTCAACTGCTTTTTGCATTTAATTTATATATTTTACTTTTTATTCTTTTGTTGGTTGTGCGGTCTGAACTCTGGGTCTGGGCACTGTCCCTCAGCTAAGGGCTAATGCTCTACCACTTGAGCCATAGGGCCACTTCCAGCTTTTTCTTCTTATGTGGTGCTGAGGAATCGAACCTAAGTCCTCATGCATGCAAGGCAAGTGCTCTACCACTGAGCCGCCTTCTCAGCCCTAATTTAATTTTTCTAAACTTGAGAAGGTTGTACAAGGGCTACAATTTACTGTGTCCATCGAAGGATCCTGTGCTTCCCGTCCAAAGTCATTCTTTCCCACATTCTCCCCTATTCTATTGTTCCTTCCCCCATCTCATTTCAACTTAAAGCATACACTTCTATACATGATTTAGTTGACTAAACAGGAGGGAAACTGCCAAAGAAATGAGTCCATCCAGAAGCGAATCTTCATGGAGATCCAAACAATTAACAGACAATTAAGCAAAAGATAATTGGAATAACGGAGCTGAAACAAGATATAAGGAGATATGTAATGGGAAAGGCAGGGTATAGGAAAAGGAAAAAAGGAACCCCAAGTAAAATAATATTTTAAAATGAAAAATGTTATACTTCTAATATCATGTGAAGTAAATGCATATGTAACAAAACCAAATCTGAGATGTCAACATTTAGAATCATAACAGTAGCAGAAGCATTGCTTTCTCTCCTGCTACTAACCACTATGAAAATGAATAAGCCATGTCCTGATTAATATTAGTGTGGATTGTTTTTATGTAACAAATCAGACAAGGATACAAGACTGCACACAATGAGCCTATATCCTATGTCTATGGCTGCTTTCATTAGTGTTCATAAAGGCCTTTCAATCATTCTGTGCATTTGTGATAAGATTTCCATCATGATAAAAAAGTCATAAAGATAAATGTATTTGTGTTTCATATATTAATAGACTTTTTGTTTTTTTACTTTTCCATTAATAATCATGCATACATAGATATGCACATTTCTATTTCATTTGTTCACACATCAATGAGTTCACTAGACAGTTCATAGTGTATGAATGGATATTTCTGCTTTGGTAGACACTCACAAGGTGTTTGGCAAAGCCATTTTACGAATTTGTAAGTTCCTGCCCTGTCTTTAGCTATAGTGCACTTGCTTGCTTCCTTGATATTGTAATCCTTTTTTTTGAAACAGTGCCTTTTGGTGAAATTATGGTATATTTATAAACGTAAATATATTAGATATATTTACAAACATAAATGTAAAACATGTACATCCCTATATGATATTTGTTCTTGGTAGTTTTTATTTTACATGCTATTTAACATTTACAGACAAGGTAATACATGCAGGTGTTCTCATGTCCAAACAATTATCCTACTTCAATGAGAGAAACTGATTATATAATTCACTTATTTTAGGATTATTTCTAAAATGTTAGAAATTCTAACCTGTAACTATCTTCACTAAATTTGAGTTTCTGAATCTCTTTTGTATTTCCACAACATAATTTTATAACAAAAGTGATAGCATTTCCATGGTTACTCAGTCTGGTGACACTCTTAGTTATAGCTTGCATATCAGATATCTACTATCTTTTTTAATTTTTTAAAAAATAGAACAGACACCAGCACAAAATTATTTCTGAAGCTTCTAATTTAGCAAAATTCATGTAGCTGAGTGCAACACAGATTTTTTTTTCATGAGATCTCATTATCTTCTTTTATATATTAAATTGACTTTAGTAAGCTATTTGGAATCTCTTTACTTTTTAAACATTTTAAATTAAAATATTTTTTATTTAAAGACATTGTCATATAAATGGTAAGAAATTAAAATTTCACTGACATTTTAATAATTTTAATATAAATGTATAGATTTTTTAAAAACGTAGACAATGACAACATTCTAACTTTCCCAAACAAATTTATGCAATCATACCATAACTAGAAACACAAATTATTTCTTGAGTAGCTTAAAAATCTAGGTAAAGATAGAATAAAATTTTTGTATACTGGCCAATTCTACTAGACAATATGTTGAAATAATAAGCAAATCAATAAAATCTTAAACACAAAACTCAGAAAAATGTGAAACATCTATAGTAAAATTATGATTTTCTTTGGCTGAAATAAAGACTATCAGAATATAATGAGATTCAATTTCCACTCTGTGCATTGTCTTACACATCATGACTGATATTTCAAGCCAAAAAAAACAACAAAAGTTTATAAAACCCAACAACGGTTACTGAATTCTGAGTATACATACAGCATGTTCGTGGAAAAGCAATAATAAAATTGTTTTAAATATTTTCTAATAGAGAATAAAAATCATTGCTTTGAATAAGGTGAGTTTATATAAAATGAAAGTATTAGGATTTATGCTGTCAAGTGAAAAGGAAACTGTAGGTAAAATTATTCTTTTATGCAATTGCAGTGATCATTATGTAGAAAATTCTTAAAAATGAATATAAAAATTATAAAATACATTTCACAAATATGATCTTATCTGTCTATTTTGTGTTCTATATATTTTTTCCTTTTTATATGTTTTTATTGTAAAACTACAAATAGAGGGGTTACAGTTACATGAGTAAGATAATGAGTACATTTCCTTTTGAGCATTGTTACTTCCTCCTTTGTTTTTCCCCTACCATCCCTTCCCTCCCCACCTCAGCAACTCCTTGCTTCCCTTCCCCTGCAAGTTGTAAAGTTTGTTTTCAACATAGTGTCTTGTACATCTTTTTGTTACAATGGGTCAACCTGCATCCTTATTTCAGCTTATTGCTATTTCCTTTCCCCTCCCCAAATTAGAAAAATGCATATGCAAGATGCAAGCACCAATATCAAATACAGTGAAAACAGGGATTAGGTTTTCCTTATTTGCAATAACTACCATAAGTCTAGGACAAGCAGAAAAAATCAAAAGCTATGTACATATATGCAATGTACAAAAGCTATGTACATATTACCATATAAGATGATGTTAAAGCAACAAAGAAATAATCTTGTAAATGTATTAAAAACAATCGCATGAAAGAAAAAAAGAACATTTGAATACATATCTTAGGGTTCATTTCCCTAACATAACCTTATCTGACCTTTTCTGCTTGACTCAGACATATATTAGATATTGCAAATAAGGGAAACCATGTATGTCCCTCCCCCACAGTATAACCCCTGCTTTCACTGTATTTGATGTCGGTATAATTTGTGGAGGGGAAGGGGAAAAACAAATCGTTTAAACAGGGATACAGGTGGACCCATTGCAACAATGAGATGTACAAGTCGTTATGTCGAAAACGAACTTAACAACTTTCATGTGTGTGTGGGGGGGGGAGGATTGGGGGGGTGTGGGGGGGGAGGATGGGAAGGGATGGGAAGGGGAAACAAAGGAGGAGGCTACAATGCTTGATAAGAAATGTACTCATTGTCTTGCCCATATAATTGTAACTCCTCTGTACAGTATTTTCACATTAAAAAAATAAAAAATTAAAAAATTAAAAAGATGATGTTAAGTGAAATGAACCTAAAGTTAGAGACACAAGTGTTTCTCTTACTTGCTGTTGCTTTTAACATATTTAAAATGTACTGTGTGATTTTTTTGTTACTCTTAATATATATATATTATTGTAAAGATACTGTACAGAGGGGTTACAGCAAAGTAATGAGTCTATTTCTCTCTTACCCATATTTCTAGGGTGTTTTAACAATAGGTAATTTATCCACTGTTTAGAAAATAAACCATAGTACAATCAAAAGATTTCTTTCTTACCATTGCCAATGCATTCAGAAATAAGAAGAGATTATGACATCAATTTGTATGAGTAATACAACTG
Source organism: Dipodomys spectabilis (assembly GCF_019054845.1). Classification (NCBI taxonomy): domain Eukaryota; kingdom Metazoa; phylum Chordata; class Mammalia; order Rodentia; family Heteromyidae; genus Dipodomys; species Dipodomys spectabilis. The sequence goes on from NW_024870752.1 coordinate 4,831,322, forward strand.
AATTATTGCAGTCGTGAAGTTCTACTTTAAGCTAAAACTTTTCTCCAGTCTTTTTCCATGTTTATTTAACTTTTCATTTCAGCAAGAAAAATCGAGGAGGAGAAAAGCTGTGATGAGAGAAAAAGAAATAAAATAGTAAAAAAAAAAAAAAAAAAGGACAAATGAAATGAAGATCAAGGTGTCTTGCAGACAAATAATTTCTTGGATTTTGATAATTCAGAGCAAATGCTTCTCTTGGATCCATAGCTGCACATTCATGAGACTTTGAAAAGGGCCATCACCAAGACTTTCCATTTCCTAATAAATGGGTCAATGTCCTTCTTTCTGATGTCGGCATAGAATTCCATTGTGTATATATTCCACATTTTCTTTATCCATTCATCTACTGAGGGGCACATAGTTGTAGCTTTAGTGTGGTCTTGTTTGTAAACATTGTTTGTAAACAATCCCAGAAGTGGGATTGTTGGTCATATGGGAGCTCTATGTGGAGTCTTTTGAGGAACCTCCATACTGCTATCCAGAGTGGCTGAACAAGTTTACACTCCCACCAACAATGGAGTTGGGTTCCTGTCTGTCCACATCCCCTCCAGCATCTGTTGTTATTAGAGTTCTTGATTATAGCATCTGTTGTTATTAGAGTTCTTGATTATAGCCATTCTTTTTTTTGTGGGGGGGGTCCGGTCGTGGGGCCTGAACTCTGGGCCTAGGCACTGTCCCTCAGCTCTTCAGCTCAAGGCTAGCGCTCTACCAATTGAGCCACAGTGCCAGGCATGCAAGGCAAGCGCTCTACCACTGAGCCACCTTCCCAGCCCCTTGATTATAGCCATTCTAACTGGGATGTAAGTGAAGAAAGCCAGGTCCAAAGAAACATAGGTCCCATGTTTTCCCTTATTTGCAATAACTAGTGTATGTCTGAGACAAGCAGAAGCGGTCATATAATTGATGTTAGGCAAAATGAACCCCAAGATAAGGACTTAAATTTTTTTTGTTCTTGCTTGTTATTGTTTTTAACATTTTTATAAGATATTTCTTTGTTGCTTTGTATGTCTCTCCCCAACGGTATAACACCTGTTTTCATTGTATTTGATGTAGGTATAATTTGTGGAGGTGAGGGTGGACCCATTGCAACAATGAGATGTACAAGACATTATATTGGAAAACGAACTTTACAACTTTGACGCGGCACAGGGGCGGCAGGTGGGGCGGGAGGAGATAGGAAGAATGGGTAGGGGAAACAAAGAAGGAGGCAACAATGCTTGATAAGAAATGAAGTCATTACCTTGCCCATGTAATTGTAACCCCTCTGTACGGTATTTTCACAATAAAAAAAAAATTTTAAAGTACCATCACCATTTGGGATAGATAATCCCTGAACCTCACCTATGTTATTATTCTGTGTGAAGCGTTTAACATCAATTAGGCAGAAAAATAAGGCAATCTCCAGATAAAACAGGAAGAGAAATGGTACAGGAAATGTGATAGAAGCTATGTAAGATACTGGTGAAGCTACCAGAGGCTGATAATATTGATTGTTTTGTAGCTGAGATTAGATTTTAATTCAGTTGCTACTTGTGCAAAGCCAACAATTTATTCACAGTACTAAGTTTCATCTGAAGTGATGCTTTGAACTATTTTCTTTCTAGTAGACATTGATTGCATTCTAAGTGATCATCTGTTATCAAAGTAACAGCATGCTAGGCTTTAAATGACAGAGAATGGTTATTGGTTAGGAAACCAAGAATGATAAAATGAGAAGTAAAAGTTAACATTTAGGTTTTAAAATTCAAAATTAACGTTCATGTACGTATTTTCCCAAAAAATGTCATATGAAAAATATTGTGAGGGTCTTATATTTACACTCTGGTGAGATTTGTCCATATTTTAATGAATAATAATTAATATTAAATATCAAATAAACCTCACTATCACTATCAACTGTTGTTTGGGAACGTTTTTAGTTTCTAAATTAATCTTTTATTAGAAGTGTGATCTTTCTTGATTTTTTAATGATTGTAATTTGCCAAGAAATACATATTTTTCATCTAAACATCCATGAGTGAGAAAAGATGAGTTGTCTCTGACTGGGAATTAACTTCCATATTTGTCTATTAGACTAATTATTGATTTTTAAAACACTATTTGAACAATGTTTGGAACATGGTTTTCATAGTCACAGTAACATTTTCTAGATGTCATTTGAACAGTCACAACAACAGAAAATCTGTTGGGTGATGATATTTCAGCATTATTTTTAAGGAGGTTGACTAAAAGTTTCATGTTTAGGATTTTCTAAGCAAGCAGCAAAGATGGATCCTTGCAAGAATACAAACAAGTCCCCAAGAGAGGGGAGCATCTGATCCAGTACAAGTTCCTTCATTCTTACTTTAGTACCTTAAAAAAGGTCATAATCTAGATAGTATTGTTAGAAAAGAAGGTATTAGTTCATTGTGGGAATAGTATATCTGAAAGCATATTACCAATATTCATTTGAAAATAAATGGAGAAATGTACATTCTAGACTAACTAAGAACAAATCACTTGGTATTGAACACATACTAGAGAAACTTTGTAAAAACAAAGCTAAATAGGAGATTTTTGGTGTCAGAATAAATACATATGTTTCATGACTGCCAGTTTCTTCATAAGTAGAAATGGATTGAGGAAAAGATGGAATTATTTACTGAATATGAAGAGATAAACATTGATGCTGTTGAATAATGCATTTAGAAGAATCATCTTTGTCAATTTGAATAAAATATTGGCCTCTAGAAGTATACCAAGGCAGACATAATCATAAAAAATTTGCTATGGAAAAGCTAAATAAATAATTGAAAATGATGACATTAATAAACAGCCAAGAGTAGCAAACTCTATGAATCTAAGCAAATGACTCAGTGCAGAATCCAATAACATATTGTGCTAATAAGATGATAGAAAATAAATATAACTCAAGCCAAGAAGTAAAGAAAAATTAATCTTTATGAATTGTAAGGACATGAGAATTATGGACACTGAAATTTCTAAAGTTCACAGGTAAATTAAAGAATGTATGAGGAATTATGACATTTTGTCCTTTTAATTATATTCACATTTTCAGTTATAAATAATAGCAAAAGTTGAAATTGTTACAAATTCATTTCTCTTGACATTTTCTGAATGTGTTTTCTCATTACTCGTGTTCTACCACTTTAGTCATATCTTCAAAACAACATTTTTTTCTGAATATTTGGGAAAGCAGTCTTGTGGACTTGTTTTAGCTGTTTTCAGACCACAATCCTCCAGATCTCATTCCTAGAGTATCTAGGAATGTGAACATGAGCTATGTGTACAAGCTTCTATTTCCACTTTTGAAAGCAATAAAATTTGCAAGACACAAAGGTAAAAATTCTGTGTAAGAGGTAGTTTGTGTAAGATAAATTTATAAAGAATCACTAAAAAGAAAGCTCAAGTTAATTCTCAATGTCCATTGAACCACAATTTCAGAATTATAAAATGACAAATATCCCTTAAATGAATATAGATTCATTGGGCTTTTTTAAATTAAGGATTACTTTATTCAGGATACTGTGGGAAATGATTAATCTATTGCAGTTTCTTCTCATAATGGGCTCCACTATTAAGCTTATTGAAATCCTTGCTTGGTATGGAACCACGCACCACGTGTTTCTGAGTGAATGCTTGGGGAACATAAATTGAAATATTCTATGCTTCAGTTGGCATCAGTCAAATGTTCTGTGTGTTCACCTAAGCTAATATGTTCCAAATTAGGCCAGTAAGACATATATACATTAATGTCAATATCATGATGTTTTTGTGAGTTATGAGTTGCTCCAAAGGTCTTGACCCAAGTCTACAAATGAAAGAAGTTAGTGTTTCATTTATTGCTAAATTCTGGATTTTTTCACAGTGATTCAGAGTACACTACCAAATATATTTTTAAAGAATGAATGAATAAATGCAATGTTTCCTATGTTCTCCAAGATGACTTTAAGTGGTTGTCTGGAAACAGGAGATATGGATATAATATATAGATATATGTGTGTTTATACGTGTGTGTGTGTGTGTGTGTGTGTGTGCGCGCGCGCGCATTCAGTTTCATTGCCTGACCATGAGCAAAGTGGATAGATCATCTGGTTCCTTCTACCTTTTAAATAGTCTAGAATTCCATATTTTTTTTATAAATGCTGATATTCATAATATGTCTTGCTACTTTGTAAAGCCTCAAAATGAAATGAAAGTGCCAGCAGTCAAACTTTGGCTAGTCTGTTCAACTCTATGTAATAGATGTGATTGTTAATGGAATTTTAGAGTATGACTTGGGGATTTGGTATTATTTCTCAGGTTACATAATCTGCAAATGCCTCACTTTTTGTTCAACTTTATTAAGGACTGCTTATTCCCATGCTGTGGGATTCAAGTAGCCAAAAAAAAATCTGTTTAGAAGGAGATGAACAATTTATAGTACTGCTTTTTTCTGCATTCCACCTCTGGGAGCTGCCTGCCCTAACACTTAATCATCAGAAGCTTTCTCTGTGATAAGCGTTCACACATTTTCTGACATTTAAATTTTGCCATTACATGAGGGACAGATAATGATATTCCTATCTTACAAATTAGGATACCAATACTAAGATGGTTTGCAAAGTTAGTCCAAGGTGACACAGCTAGCAGAGGTAATTTGAATTATTTGGAAGGAGGTCTATTTGATTGCAAAGGCTCGGTCATTAATCACTCTTCCGCATTTGCTATCACAGTACATGTCCTGCTGCATTTAAACCATGCTATTTTTAGCTACTTCAAATTTCAGCTATACACTTATCTATACTTTACAATACTGGATGGTATGTTTTTGTTTTGTTCTAAAAAATCTACTAAAATAATATCTGAATAGTTTATCTCTAAGCTTAAATTTTCTTACCTTCTCTCTTAGGTACCCAGGCATAGAAATTTTAGTGTGTTTGTTTTTAAGTCAATAGTATGTCAAAAGTAGGTATTATCCCATCTGATTAAGTGTTGCATTTTTGTAGTACACATCAATTTATATAAAGATAATTAAAAGATAAAATAATGGATAACACAATTAGAGTACTCTGATGACCCATTGTAACAATGAGATGTATAAGACATGTTGAAAAGAACTTTACAATTTTGAGGTGGGCAGGGAGGAGTTGAGGAGGTAGGGAGGAAAGGGATGGTAGGGGAAAAACAAAGGAGGGGATAACAATGCTTGATAGGAAATGGACTCATTACCTTGCTCATATAACTGTAACTCCTCTGTACAGTATCTTTACAATAAAAGTATATATTAAAAAAAGAAAAGACATTACACTACTTTTATCAGAATAAAGAGAATTTAGGAATAAAAAATAGAATACTTTGAACGTACATGTAAGTTCCTTGTTGGTTTTGATTTCAGAGTTTGTTGTTTCTTCATCTTTTCATGATGGTCTTAACTATGACCAAGGTAATTCTAAGCATGAGTTTATACTATTATTCTTTTCCAAGTCATGTAAGTTATTACAATTCAAATGTATGCCATTATAAAAAACATAAATGAAATATCAAATTCTCTTAGTTCTTTAGAGTTCTGCTTTTTTGTATTATTTCTCTCTTTGCAGCAGGACCACCTACTACTGTTCAGTGATTGAATTAGTGAGTACATCTTAGTTGTTGCAATATACTACATTTATTGCAAATTGCTTTAACATCCTATGGTGATGTATAGAAAGTATCTGATTAGGTTAGCAATAGTTTTATTCATGTACTTAATAAAGTTTTTTAATCCATCTGGAATTTCCATTCATATTTTGTTTCCTGTGATCTATAGATTATCATAATCTAGGAAAAGTATATTGCATATACATTCAAATGAGCCTATTAAATGGCCAAATTGAAAAGGAATACACTGCAGGTAATCAAGTTTGGGACTTTGATGTTGAATTACAACTGTCTATGACATGATTTGGCTTCCAGTGGTAAATGAATTGTTGGTATTTTACCTGATCTTTGGTGCTTTATCTACCACTGCACAAATCTCTAAGAAAATGATACTTTAAGCATACCAACAATATTGAAATATTTAGAAGAATTGAAAATGCAAGAATATAAACAAATTAATAATATGGAAATACAAAATGGCAAAATAAATCCAAATGGATAACATGATTAATAATGTCTATTCAATTAAATATAAAGTATGTAATCAGGATATAGTGGCTAACATTTTTTTCTACCAGCTACAAAAAGAAGGGAGTGATAAAGCCTGCTTCCATTACAATCTTACAGAAAGTTAGCAATACTCCATCTCTACAAATAAGCCAGTTATGTGGTAAACATTTATAATCCCAGATAGGTGAAAGGTATAGAAGAAATCATTCAATGTGATACTCCCCAGGCAGGAAAAAAAAGGAGACATAAATATATTTTTAAAATAACTGATGCAAAATTGGCTACAGATGATGGCTAAGGTGGAGCCCTTTTTTGGCAAGTATAAGACCCTGACCTTAAATTCTAGTACCACCCAGAAAGGAAGTAGTTTATAAATAAAAATAAAAATAGGCAGAAATATATCCTGTGATTAGCACTGATGTCAACTATGTCTGACTGTGTTTAAACATGTATTTAACACTGCTTAAAAGGAAAATGGAGGGAGTTGGGCACACTTGAAATCCTAGCTACTCAGGTGGCTGAGTTTGGAAAGATCATATATCTATATCAGGTGGAAATCCATGACTGGTGTTAAAAAGCAACATTTGAGGCTGAGGTAATCTACAATGTGATAACTTCATTCCATTTTTATTAGTACATAAGAAAATAGGACAAAATTAGTACCTTATGTTGCTACATGCTTTTCACCTTTAGTCTGTAAGTCAAATGTCTAGAGAAGCTGTCCTGAGTTGTAATACTTACTGTGTGCTAGTCAACGTGGTCTCTTCTCTGTTGTCTTCTGGAATCATCTCCATTCCCAAACTTATTCTTCTTACTATTGACCAATGCAGTGTGCAGTATGCACAGCACTAATGTGTCTTTTAATCTGTGGGCTCACCAATTCTTGAATTTCTATTCCCATATCCCCCTCCATCTTCCTCAGCAAGAAGCCTCGTTTTTTGAATCTCCTCTGCTCTCTTTTGCACCAGCAGGAAAACTTTCTGCCATCATATGACGCAATTTGCCTTAGGTGATAAACTCTCATTTAATTAACTCAAAGACAACTGAGTTATTACCTTAATTGCCTCTGCAAAATCCAATTTTCCATGTAACATAACATAACCACAGTTCTGATATCGCTTTATGTTCACCAGATAAGGATGAGAAGTCTTGGGGAGCCACGTTTTGGTTCAATGTACCACAGTTCAGATGGTTCCAATTTAAAGATGTCTTTTTAATTACATGCAGATGAAATCCTTAAGGCAACTTGAAAAAGCTCTATTTAATGCCATTTATATTCAGCTTAATTCTATACCAATTATCATTTTTTTTCTCTCAGATCCTTTTTATGTCTATTCCTTATTTATTTTCTTATTTAATTTATTTATTTATATTTTTCTGTGAAAATAGACCTGGCCTCTTTAAATATTTTTTTTTTCCTTTTGTCATTAGTAAGCAAGATAGTGGAGAAACATAATAGGATAAAATGAGCTGGTTCTTTTTTCCACTGTGCTAGTGGACAGGCTCCTTCATTCTGTGTAGCCCCATAGCACCTAGCTGCGGAGCCCCCAGTATTTTTAAGAATACCTGGATTTTGAAGTACATGGTAGTGTACAGAAACAAGTGAATTTCATTCACTAGTAACACCTCACCAGTGTTTCTGGTTTTCTGGAACTTTCTGGATAAGGTGTTATCAGGCCATTCTACTCAGAGAAAAGAATAGTTTGGCTGACTGCATAGTCAACTCCTACTCAAGGTATGCTGCATATACAGCACAAAGGTGGGGGGGAGGGGCACTTGATGCCTTTTTCTTTTTTGCATTCCCAAATCTGTTTATAGCTCCATGACATTTCTTTGTTCCCAGAGCATTAGCTACTATTGATATTTAGTTTTATTTTTAGAAAACAATCATTCAGCCCTGGAGTAAACAGCAGCTCATTAATGACAACTCTAATTTCTTCAGACTTCTACTTACTTGTATTAGCTAATCATTTGTACTATAGTCCATGAATATACCTATTTTTATGTATTATATTTTCTCTGTACAAAATTGTGAGCAGTTGTGGAAGTGGGAGGGAAAGGATGGTAGGGGAAAAACAAAGGAGGAGGTAATAATGCTTGATAGGAAATGTACTCATTACCTTGCTCATGTAACTGTAACCCCTTAGTACAGTATTTTTACAATAAAAAACATATTAAAAATTATGAGCAGTTTACTCTCTTCAGGCTGGACTTGAATACAGAATGAATGCTTATTTAGTAATGCTTATTTAGCTCATATCAGTTATTAGAATCTGGCACTAATCTAAACAAATACCTAAAAGGACATTTATCCTTGCTTCCCTTCTTTTATCCTTCTCTTTTCTTCCTTCCTTCCTTCCTTCCTTCCTTCCTCCCTTCCTTTCTTCCTTCCTTTCTTCCTTCTTTCTTTATTTATTCCCATATCAGTTTATATCTCCATGACATTTTTTTATTCCCAGAACATTAGCTGCTATTAATGTTCAGTTTTACTTTTAGAAAACAATCACATAAAAACAAGATGTTGTTCTTTCACCATACGGCTTATCTGAAGTGTCTTACTTTCAGTTTCTGCCCTTAATTAATCTAAGGCCAGCTGCCCTGGAGGAGTGTTTAGATTTGTTTTTTTATAAATTAGTAATCTCAATAAATCATTTTTTCATTTTAATTCCCTATTATCTCATCCAAGTGTTACCTGGATATGTAAAGATTTCTGTTTTGAGTTTCTTTTTTGAGAGAGCTCAGTTTCACTTCACAAAAGAAATTATGTTTTATTATCTTTCTAGGGTATTTTATACTATAAAATAATTATGTTGTATAATCATTTAAATTTTGGAAGAAATAAATCTACTATTGATTTGATTTTCCTTTGTGATAATCCTTGGGCTTGAACTCAGGGACTCAGGGCTGTCCTTGAGCTTTTTTTCTTCAAGACTAGTGCTCTTTCACTTGAACCACAACTATACTTCTGGCTTTTTGTTGATTAATTGGAGATAAGAATGTCTTGTACTTTCCTGTACCAGCTGGCTTGGAACTGTGATCCTCAGGTTTCTTCCTAAGTAGCTTAGAAGGGCGAGCTCCTAGTGCTGCGTTAAATGAGAGTTTTAAAAGCCAATGATAAATAATCTTGTCAATATTGCATGATATCTGTAATTTATACCATTAGTCATAAACGAAAAAAATCTCATACATAATAATTCTAGTAATAAGTACATTTATGACCGTTAAGTAAAGATTATCATATCATGTAAGTGATATCACCCATCCCTACAGATATCTGGATGTTTTTAGTTCAGCAGCTCATGAAATGGAGTTCATACCAAACTACTTTTTATAACTTTTGAAAAAAAAACACATTCCTGTACTTGTCCATTTGTTATAATTTCTCAACAAAGCCGACTGGTCATTCTCCATACATGTAAGAAATTAAATTTACAGATACTTTTGTTTTCTCTCTGATACATCTTGGATTTTAGTAAAGGGCCAGTAGAGAATGAATTTTTTTTTCTGCAAAACTGAATGCATTCACAGTAAATGTTTACATTATTTGACAGTGTCCAAAATTCCACTATTGTTTCCTTTCCCAGAAAGCATATTTGTCTTTCTATTCTTCTGAAATGCACCAAGATATTTCTCTCTAGAGACCTGTGTTTAGTCCTGTTATGCATCAAACAAGTGACAATGACAGAAGACAAAATGTTTTCAGGCAGGTTACAAATCTTAAAGAGAAACTACTATATGTATTTTAAACATTATTTTACAAATTTTAATCAGAATAGACAAACTGTTAAAAATGGCATTCATAACAGGCAGGATAGTACAACAGTACTTTATAACAGTGGAGCAACTTTATTTTCTCTAACTTTTCTCCAAAATAGTTATATAATTACAAGTAGATTTTCTTTAAGCATTCTAAGAAACTTGTGATGGAAATGACAAGTCTTCTATTAAGGTACAAATTTAATTTAGCTGTATGAGGATCTTAGATAAGACTTATAATAAATATAAGGTATATTCAAATTATACTCAAAATCATGTTTTTTAAAAAATATCATTCAGTATTATTTCATACATAACTCTCATTAATGGTGTCAAAAATTTGTAAATTCTAGGTCCCATGGTTTCCCTTGTTGGCAGTGACTAGTACATGTCTAGGACAAGCAGAGAAGATCAAAGGCTATGTACATACATAAGATAATGTTAATCAAAATGTACCCAAGACAGGGATACAAGAGAGTTTTTTTTCTTACTTTCTCTCTTGCTAGTGTTATTAATGTACTTACGATTCTTACGTGCTTCTTTTGTTTCTATTGTATGTTCTTTCCCCATGGTATAACCCCTGTTTCACTGGATTTGATGCTGATGTTCTGCACCTTGTGTATACATTTTTGAAATTTGGGGAGGGGAAGGGATATGCACAATGATTAAGCGGGGATGCAGGCTGACCCATTGTGACGAGGGGATGGACAGGACACTCTATTGAAAATGAACTTTTCATTGAGTTTTTGCAGTTAAAAAAGGTAATATTTATTTTTTAGAAATATACAGGAAGCCGGGCGCTGGTGGCTCATGCCTGTAATCCTAGCTACTCAGGAGGCTGAGATCTGAGGATCGCGGTAAAAAGCCAGCCCGGGCAGGAGAGACCATGAGACTCTTATCTCTAATAAACCACCAGAAAACGGGGAGTGGCGCTGTAGCTCAAGTGGTAGAGCGCTCGCCTTGAGCTGAAGAGCTGAGGGACAACGCCCAGGCCCAGAGTTCAAACCCCACGACCGACAAAAAAAAATAAATAAATAGAAATATACAGGATATGTAAAATCTTTCACATGGTTATTTGTACTAACCTCACAGTTAATTTTTAGTAATGATTCCAAAACAGCTCTGTAAATAACATTTATGAAATTTCTGAATCATTCCAATATCATTTGTTAGTTTTATGAGCAAACATATTATATCAATTCCATGAATATATATTTACAATATTTCACAGGTTCAATTTTTTTCATTGATTTTATTTACTTTGACATTTTTTGAAGTATATTCATTTCCAGAATAGGTCAGATATTATATAGTATGAGTCATAGATTGAAGGTCAACACTTTAGAGTTCCCTGTATTATAGGTACTAAATTATGAAAAAACAATCTACTCAATCAAATAAAATATATGCAAATATCTCAGTAGAGCTGTAGAACAAAATATGCTTATGAAAAATGAGATATATTTTATGAGTTTAAGACCAGAAGAAAACCCTATTGCATTATTGATGGGAGTGTAAACTTCTTCAACCACTTTGGAAAGTAGTATGGAGGTTCTTCAAAAGACTCCACATAGAGCTTCCCTAGGACCCAGCAATCCCACTTTTGGGCATTTACCCAAATGATCACAAACAAGACCATACTAAATCTACCAGCACAACTATGTTTATTGCAGCACTATTTACCATAGCTAAGATATGGAACTAACCCAGATGTCCCTCAGTAGATGAATGGATCAAGAAAATGTGGTATATATACACAATGGAATTCTATGCCTTCATCAGAAAGAATGTCATTGCCCCATTTGTTAGGAAATGGAAAGACTTGGAAGGGAAGTAAGCTTGGCTCAAAGAAACATAGGTCCCGTGGTTTCCCTTATTTGCAATAACTAGTGTATGTCTGAGACAAGCAGAAACGGTCAGATAAGTTGATGTTAGGCGCAATGAACCCCAAGATAAGGACTCAAGTAGTTTCTCTTTCTTGCTATTGTTTCTAACATATTTATATGATGATTTCTTTGTTGCTTTGTATGTCCCTCCCCCACGGCATAACCCCTGTTTTCACTTTATTTGATGTTGGTATAATATGTGGAGAGGAAAGGAAAAAACAAATTGTTTAAATAGGGATACAGGTGGACTCATTGCAACAAAGAGATGTACAAGATGCTATGTCAAAAAACTAACTTTACAACTTTGGCACGATGTGGGGTTTGCGAGGGGGAGATGGGAAGGGATGGTAAGTTGAAACAAAGCAGGAGGCAACAATGCTTGATAAGAAATGTACTCATTACATTGCTCATGTAATTGTAACCCTTCTGCACGGTATTTTCACAATTAAAAAAAAGACCATACAAAATTAATTACAAATGTTTGACTGTGATTTAGATTTGTAAAAATTATATTATCATACATTTGACCTACTGTGAAACCACAGAATTTCAAATTACATAGCTTACATATTCAAATCATATTTTATTAGACTACAAGCTGATTGTAGAGTGGTTGAGAGAATAAAATGCTTAGGAAAGCAACTGATATATATGACAACACTAATGACATTTTCACTTAATCACTACTTTGATCATTTGAGTAAAAATGCTTGGCATTTCCTATATGGTCATTCTGACTGTGCCAATTTCCTAAATACCCTAACAAAACAATAATAGTCCTTATTAGTATTAACTTATTAATGGAATTGGTCAATACCTTAATTCTGTGACAGTGCCAATTGAGCTTTTGTTTTATTACAAATTGTATAAGTATAGTTTTAAAATGTAGTTAAATTGCAGCCTTCTTTTTACTCCTTTTGTGTTTTATTGCAGATGGAGTTACTTTATTATATGAAAACATGACTGACATTAATGCTAATCAAACGTTATCCTCTAATCCGTAGTGCACAACACTGAAAATATTACATTCATGAAAAAGCCATTAAAACAATAAAGTCAATGTGTTGTTAATTAACTTCAATTATTAATTTATTATCCTTAAATATTTCAGTCCAACTGCTTCAAAAAGTAATTGGTGAGTTATAACAAACTTGTTTTGAACTGCCGGATAAAATATCATCTAAGAAATGAAGTCTGACAGGAGTTATATCTAGTTATCATCTAGAAATAGCATGTCAATTTTTGAAGGCCTGTTGCTAAGCATCAAAAAGGACAGCATTTAAGGTGAAATAATCTAAGTCAGTCAGGGACATCAAATAAATAAATAAATAAATCTTTCCAATACATTGTATATGATTTACTTTCTTTTACATTTTTTGCTAAAACCAGTAGGGAAAAAATGCCAGAATATTATAGTTTCTATTCTTCTTTCTGGCCTATTCTTTTGAATCTTCATAAACTTTATACTGCTCATACAATTCCCTGAGTGAATTCTCAACTTGCATAGGTATGCCTCAAAATTCTAACAGATTTTTTTTTTTGCCTTTTGGAAGCATATTTCCTTGAAATAAGTAAGGTGTTAAGCTAATTATGTAACTACATAATATGAATATTATTACATAATAAAAATACATTTAGAAACCAGTGTGCATTATGTTACATGTAACAGTCGTATGGCATGTGATTTCTTCGAAATATTTTATACTCATCTAATGGAAGTACAGAAATATTGAGTTACTCTAATGTCACAGACTTCAAAGGCCCAAATGTTAAATGATGGGAATATCTGTAAAGTCCAATCATACATATTTTCTCTGAGAAATTATTCCTTTAAGATATGAAGAGGTATATTAATATGTTTTCCTAAACAGTAATTACAGGGTATATACCATAAGGGAAGAACATACAAAAGAAACAAAACAAAATCACATAGTACATTAAAAACAACAGAAAAACCTCTTGTGTCCATGTCTTAGAGTTCATTTCACTTGATTTTGGTATTCTGGTATTGTATATATGTTTATTTGAATGTTGATTCAGGCTTACTTCTATTATCCAGGGACTTTTGCGATTCCATAAGGTTTTTTTAATTGTTTTATTTTTATGAAAAATGAAGCTGCTTTTTTGAATCACTATGGAAATCAGTATGGAATTTCTTCCACACTTCTTAGGAAATATTAGGCCTTGAGTTCAGACCCCAGTAGTGGCAAACAAAATGAAATAAAATTAAATTATATTAAAAATTGTAATATATGAATTTTGGAGCAATGAGAGGACAAAATGATAGCCAACTTAATCCTATGAGTTTATATAGACTCATGACTAATTAATACATATAAATGTTGGTGGGAATATTTTACCAATGTGTCACGAAATACATGGAAGCTCCCACTGGGCTCCATGTGTACAATTCATGTAACTGTGCCACCCTACAAGCAGAATGTTTACTATAGCAGGGATATATTATCATCGGGTATTTTTTCATTTTTTAATTATTTTATTTTTCATTAACTATTTGCTTTATAATTTGTCCATTTGCTTAAAGTAATTATTTGAAAAGCAAACATTGATATAGGTGGCTTTTCTGACCTTGACAAAACAAATTCAAACTAAACATATGAAATTGCTCTTGGTTTTATCATTTTTTTTTCATCTCAGTATAAAAATGACAAAGTATAAAAGCAACATGAAATGCTTATTCCCTTCACAAATTAAAGTGCCTTTCAAATACTTCAATGTACTTGCTGCTTGCCTCATAAAATGTGTATTTGAACCTTGAAATGGAGAAATCATGTTTTCTTTCTGACAGATAAAGACATTTCACTTTGCTACAAAAGCTTATAGACTACAATAAGCGACAATCATAAACATATAGAGTAAATGTCTTTGCATTGTCCTACATATATTAAATCTAGTTAAGGATAAAGAAAATAAAGCTTCAGTATATCATACTCTGATTTTAGGCATCCTGGCATTGATTTTTTACTTAGTAACATATAAAAGTCTTAGAAGCCTAAAACTATATACAATGTCCTTCACTAGCTCACTAACTTGTAGAGCTATATTACTGAGCCTTTAGTATAATAAAAAAACAAAAAAACACAGTCACACTAGTCTTTTTATTTTTTTAATTACACAGTTTCTTTTTCACTCTCAAAATTTGTGGCTAAAATTCAATTTAAAAAAGAAAACAAATAGTCAAAAATCTCAAGCTATATTATCAGAAATAGTGTACATTTGATGTTGTCTACCAATTTAATGTTATTTGATTTTTAATCCTCATTTTGTTTGTCAATTGTTTGCATTTAATTCCATGGATGAATAAAGAAATAACAGTTTAATACAGTGAAACCTGAATTTTCTTAAATATCTGTATTTTAAGTTAAAATAACTATGTTTACTTATAATATAATTTTTATCATGAGTTTGATTTTCAAATCAAAATGAGATTGTTCTCTAGTTTTGCCAATTTTAATAGTGAATAGGTGAAAATTATTTTCGATCTGTTTCTATAGACATTTTCCTTAATTTATGTATTAATTTTTCCTCCTTGTTATTCTAACGTGACATGTAAAATAAGTATGAAACTGAAAAAAAAATCCCATGCTGCAACTTATCACTGCCTAAAAACTATGCTTGTCATAGAGTAAGTTCATCTTCATAGCACTCATATGTGTGAATAAAACAGTAATGTTACTTGTAGTCATTAAAAAACTTTTGACAAATAAGTACCAACATAATAGAAATACTATCTACCTACCACTTTTATATTTGTAATAGCTATCACTTGCAATTCATTATTATAGAATAAAAATTCAACATTCTTAGTGTGTGTCTGAATAATTATGACCATAATATTAAATTTCAATGTTAGATTTGATAGCTAAGAAAGATAAATAATTGTCTTGCTGAAAATATCAAATTGCCAGATTCATCATTGAAATCTATCACAGCATATTCTAAAAATTTACAAAGTAAATTTTGAAAATGTTGAAAAATATGGATTAATTAAAAGAAATAACAATTTATTTGCCCAAGGCCTGAAAGTATTATGTAGGAAGAGCATATGAAATAAAAATATTTTTCCAGGGCTGGGAAGGTGGCTCAGTGGTAGAGTGCTTGCCTTGCATGCATGAGGCCCTGGGTTTGATTCCCCAGCAAAACATAAGCAAAAAGAAAAAAAGCCGGAAGTGGTGCTGTGGCTCAAGTGGTAGAGTGCTAGCCTTGAGCTGAAGAGCTGAGGGACAGTGCCCAGGCCCAGAGTTCAGGCCCCACGACCAGAACCCCCCCAAAAAATAATATATTTTTCCATTCTGTAATTTTCATATGTTATCTAATTTAATTCAATCATTCTCTGCATCACTTTTAGCATACCTACTATAAATATCTATTAAGTGCAAAGTAGTCTATGGAAAACTGTATTTTAATGATATGGACTTTACATAAAATTGATGATACTTCTAAGGTCAATGAATCTGGAAAGGAGTGTTTATTTTGAAAACAGTTCATGCTATATATTGACAAGTGATCAGGGAAATAAGAAATAGAATTTAATTTCACCATAGATTTTTTTTTTACTTTAGAATGAAAGTAGACATGAGATAAGTAGAAGAAATGTGAAAGGTCAGCAGAACTGTACTGAAATGTAGGAGCTACTGTTGCTGATTAGTATTGAGAAGTGAAGTTTTTAGAAGGCATTGTAAGACAATGGTCACATGACCTGCTAGATAAACTAATATGTAAACAAATAGATCATCTATGTGTTTGTTTATGCATATATAAAATAAATCTTGTCCTCCCTTTTTTTCTTTTCTATTTTCTTTCATCATCCAAATTGTAAACTTTGAAAGGCATTTAAACTTTATGAATATTTTCTGAATATTTTCCTGTGTTTAACTTGTTCTTGAAATGTTTCCTTCTTTTCTTTCATCCTGGGTAAGTACTATTAAAAAAATTACTTTGTTGTCTGCCAATTTAATGCTGTTTGATTTTAATACTCATTTTGTTTGTCAATTGTTTATGATTAATTCCACAGATGAATAAAGAAATCACAATCTAATATAGAAAACTTGATTTTTTTCCTAAAATCTATACTTTAAGTTAAATAACTGATTTGTTTATTTATAGTATAATTTTTATCATGATCAGCAAATACAACAATTGAATGGAACCACACAACCATGAATTACAATGGCTAGGGCCAAAATATAAAATGTTTTCTTTTGAAAGTAATATTCAAATTTAGCATTTTGATAATAAGTTATTTCAAGCATTTCACTCATGATCAAAATATCTGCATTTTGATATATTTTCATTCAATTTTATGAGTATCTTTCACAAGTAAAGAGATATGGAAATTAACATTGAAATGTAATAATTCAAGCTCTTAATTATGGCTTATTTTCCATGTTTGAAACATTCATCCAGCAGTATTTGATTAGAAAATGATAGGATGACTAAAAGAACAGGAAAATAATAGAATCATTTTAATGATAATTTTACTGTTTAATTGTCATATTTGAATGACACTTTACTGTGAATAATAGAAATAACTATATTCTAGATAAAATTATTTTATGAAAAATTTATATTGACAAGCATTCTTAGGTAATGTAGGATTGTAGGGCTTTTTTCTAGTTATTGAAATGTATATTTAATAATGTATTGCATTTTTGTTATTATAGGTGATAATTAATTTGTTATACCAATATGGGTAGGCTCTGGAACTAACTTTTTAGTCAAACACCACTCAAATGTTGCTGTGGAGATATTATTAGATGTTACTAATATATTATTCAGTAAACTTAATATAGCAGATTCCTGTCTATAATATGCATGGACCTCATCTGGTTTGTTAAGGAACAGACATGAAAATCACAGTGTCCTCAATAGGATAAGCTACCCAGCTTCTAACATCTGACTCCCCTTGAATCTCTAGAAGGCCTGACTGAAGTGAACTTTTCAGATAGACCAGACCCACAATTTAATAAATGATTCACAAATCTAAATTCCATTTATTCTGTCCTACCTTTCTGTCTCCTTTTCACCCTTTTTCTGTTTCTCTGTTTCTGTTTCTTTTTATCTATACATCTATGTATGTATATCTATATACATACATACATGCACACATGTGTACATGCATATTTACATATATACATGAATACACACATATATACATCATCCTATATACTAGTTGTTTCAATTTTCTGGGAAAATTTGGATCGGACACAATCTGCATATATTTGTTAGATTGACAAGAAGATATTTTACAGTATCTTTAAGGCTGAAGATGTAGAAAAGCAGTAGAATGCTCGAACATTAGCTTACACAAAGTTCTGGGTTTGAGCTTCAGCATGGCAAAGCCAAAACAAAACAAAATAAAAAAAGGAGTGAACCTTTCATATTATTTTTCATAAATAAACCTTTTCCCTGTTAAAGATTTGCAAAACACATACATCAAGGAAACTGTTGAAAGTTTCAAAGTGTTCTTCTCTTAGTTTTTGGCAGAGTGAGATCAATTATAAAATGCCTCAGACATGCTTTCCAAAGATGTGTCAAGTGACATTTCTGTGAAAAACAGTAGCTAAGCAATTATTCTCTCAGGGCATTTTTGATCATGTTAATTTTGAAGTGTATATAATAAATATCTACAAGAACGAAGTTAACTTTTTGCTTCATTTATGTCTAGAATTATTTCATATCTGTATTTTACAGAGCAGTAGTACAAACAGCTATTATATAAATGCTTTGAATTCACAGTATCAGCACCCGAGCCTGTGCTGCGGCCCTGGCTGGTCAGTGTAGGAACCTTCTCAATAAAGTTGCTTCTTTATTAAAAAAATATATAAATAAATAAATGCTTTGTAGTATTTGTGCCTACTTGTGATTGTACCAATGATAGTATGTGAGTTCAGTAGCTTCAAAGAAGAAATATAGTGAAACTAACACAGTAGTGTGATGCTATTGTCAGTATAGTAATGATCATGGAATTTCACTTGAGGGATGATTTTCAATATACCTGAATTTCTTTAAGTAAATATATTATTTTGTGGTGATCAGAACCAGGATGTTAATAATAATATCAATAATAATAAATTTATTGACAAGCTTCTACAACGACTTTCTGAAAACCATAATTAGAAATGCCTTAGTCCTCTTGCGTTTTATTCAAGTACAAGTTAAATTTGGGTGTTTCTCTAGGAAAAGAACTATATTCTATCACCAGTTTGATTGCTGTCAATCCTAACTGTACCACTTGGAATTCAGACCTTGACTTCCTGGTTTGACTTCTCAATCACATGACTTTTTACATTTTAACACTCTATATCTTCAGTACCATTACTGTGTTTCAGAAATCATGTGTTTCAAAAAATACATAAAAGTGAAGGATTCTTAACTGAGGAATGTTATTAATACTTAGTAACTTAAAACAAGGATTGTACATACTTGTCCTTTTTGTAATTGCTTTATTGTGAAAATATTGAACAGAGGGGTTACAGTTACGTAAGCAAGGTAATAAGTACATTTCTTAACCAGCACTGTTTCCTCCTCCTTTGTTTATTCCCCTACCATCTTTTCCCTACTGCCTCCTCAGTTACACATCCCCCAACCCCTTCCTAAATTGTAAAGTTTGTTTTTTGACATAGCATCTTGTACAACTCATTGTTGAAATGCGTCAATCTGTATCCCTATTTAAACAATTTGTTTTTTTACTTCCCCTCCTCAAATTATACCAACATCAAATACAGGTATTATACCATGGGGGAGGGACATACAATGCAACAACAACAAAAAAAATCACATGGTACCTTATAAATACATTAGAAACAATTCAAGGAAGAAAAAAACCACTTGTGTCCCTATCTTGGGGTTCATTTCATATAACATCAACTTACCTGAGCTTTCTGCTTGTCTCAGGCATATACTAGTTATGGCAAATAAGGGAAACCTTGGGACCTATGTTTCTTTGGGGCTGGCTTACTTCACTTAATATAATTTTATCCAAGTCTTTCCATTTCCTAAAATTGGGGCATTGTCATTCATTCTGATTGAGGCATAGAATTCAATTGTATAGATGACTCTTGGTTTTGGTGTTTTATCTAACATACCAATAAACTTCAAGCCAGGCACCAGTGGCTCATACCTGTATTCCTAGCTATTCAGGAGGCTGAGGTCTGAGGATCGTGGTTCAAAGCCAGGCTAGCGAAGGAAAGTCCAAAAGATTCTTATCACCAATACACCACTCAGAAAACCTAAAGTGAATATATATCACATATTCTTGATCCATTCATCTACTGAGGTGCATCTGGGTTGGTTCTATATCTTAGCTATGGTAAATAATGCTGCAATAAACATAGTTGTGCTGATAGCTTTAGAATGGTCTTTTTTGTGATCATTCTGGTACATGCCCAAAAGTGGGATTACTAGGTCATAGGGGACCATTATATAGAGTCTTCTAGGGAACCTCCATACTACTTTCCAAAGTGGCTGAACAAGTTTACATTCCCACCAACAATATAGTAGGGTTCCCTTCTGGCCACATCCCCTCCAGCATCTGTTGTTATTAGAGTTCTTGATTATAGCCATTCTAACTGGGATGAGGTGGTATCTCAATGTTGTTTTGATTTGAATTTCTTTCATGGCTTGAGAGGTTCTTCAAGTGTCTATTGGCCATTCTTATTTCCTCTTAGGGAAGTTTCTCTTTAAGCCGTTAGCCCACTTATTTATTGGGCAGTTGTTTCTTTGAGATTTGTTGCTGGGGGATTTAATTTTTTGAGTTTCAAGTATTTTTTAAATATGAGACCCTTCTCTGTTGTATGACTAGTGAAGATCTTCTCCCAATCCGTGGGCTTTCTATTGATCTTGCTAGCTATGTCCTTTGCTATGCAGAAGCTCTGCAGCTATGTGCAAGGAGACCTAGGGTTTCTTCTATTTGATCCTGTGATGTTTTCAGGGTGTCTAGTTTGATTCCAAGATCTTTGATGCATTTGGAGTTGATTCTGGTGCAGGGTGACATGCAAGGATCTAGCTTTACAGGTGATTAACCAATTTTGCCAGCACCATTTACTGAAGATACTGTCTTTCTTCCATTCTATTTTTGTAGCTCCCTTATCAAAGATTAAGTGGCTGTCTGTCTGTGGGTTCATATCTGGGTTTTCAGTTCTATTCCATTGGTCCTGAGGTCTCTTCTTGTGCCTATTTTGATTAATATGGCTTTGTAGTTCTCCAGCACTGTTCTTACTATTAAGGATCATTTTTGCTATTCAAGGTCTTTTATTATTTCATATGAATTTTTGGATTGCCTCTTCTATTTCTGTGAAGAATGAGGTTACAATATTGATAGGTATCGCATTGAATTTGCAGATAGCCTTCCAATCCAGGAGCATGGGAGGTTTTTCCACTTTTTAAGTTCTGTTTTGATTTCCCTTTTCAGGTTTTTAAAGTTTTCATCATAGAGGTCCTTCATTTCTTTGGTTATGGGCTGGGAAGGTGGCTCAGTGGTAGAGCGTTTGCCTTGCAAGCCTGAGGCCCTGGGTTCAATTCCTCAGCACCACATGAGCAAAAAGAAAAAAGCCGGGAGTGGTGCTGTGGCTCAAGTAGTAGAGCACTAGCCTTGAGCTGAAGAGCTGAGGGACAGCGCCCAGGCCCACGACCGGACCCAAAAAAAATAAAAAAGACTTCTTTGGTTATATTAATTCCTAGGTATTTTATTTCCTATGGGCTATTATGAATAGAGTTGCTTTCCTGATTTCAGCTGTGCTCTTCTCATTGTTGGCATAAAGAAAAGCCATTGATTTTTGAGGGTTATTTTATACCCTGCTACTTTGCCAAAGTTTAGTATCAGCTTGAGTAATTTGGGAGTGGAGTCCGTGGGATTTCTTAAATACATGATCATGTCATCTGCAAAGAGGGAGAGTTTTACTTCATCTTTCCCTATTTGGATCCCCTTTATATTTGCATTTTGTCTCATTGCTGTAGCTAGG
The DNA here is from genome assembly GCF_019054845.1 of Dipodomys spectabilis. Taxonomy (NCBI): domain Eukaryota; kingdom Metazoa; phylum Chordata; class Mammalia; order Rodentia; family Heteromyidae; genus Dipodomys; species Dipodomys spectabilis. Next base: position 4,853,115 of record NW_024870752.1, read on the forward strand.
CATTCCAGTACTAAATTGAAGAGAAGTGGAGACAGTGGACATCCTTGTACGGTTCCTGAGTTAAGAGGAAATGGCTAAAGTTTTCCGCCATTAAGTATAATGCTGGCTGTAGGTTTGTCATATACAGCCTTTATTGTATTGAAGAATGCTCCAGGGATTCCTAGTTTTTTCAGAACCTTCATCATTAAGGAGTGTTGGATCTTGTCAAATGCTTTTTCTGCATCTATTGAGATGACCATGTGGTTCTTATCCTTGCTCTTGTTGATGTGATGAATTATATTAATTAATTTGTGTTTACATTGAACCAGCTCTGCATCCCTGAAATGAATCCTGTTTGATCGTGATGTATGATTTTTTTGGATGAATTGAAGTTAATTGGACAAAATTTTGTTTGCATAGATGTTAATCAAAGAAAGGGTTTGTAGTTCTTTTTCTTTGATGAGACCCTGCCTAGTTATGGGATGAGAGTTATGATGGCTTCATAGAAAGACTTCAGTAGTGAACTTTCTCTTTCAATTTCATTGAAGATTTGGAGGAGTATTGGTATAGTTCTGCTTTGAAGGCCTTGTAGAATTCCACTGTAAATCCATTCAGTCCTGGGCTTTTCTTAGTTGGGAGGTCTCTTATTGCTATTTCTATTTCAATTCTTGATATGGGTCTGTTAAGTTGGTTTAATTCATCTTGGTTTAGTTTCAGCATGTCGATATTTTCTAGGAAATCATCTATTTCTTCCAGGTTCTCAAACATTACCATAAAAGTTTGAGAATTATTCCCTTATAATATTCTGAATCTTGGTTGTTTCTGTGGTGTTGTTTCCATTCTCATCTCTGTGTTTGTTTATTTGGGTGTGTTCTCTTCTTTTTCTGATAAGATTTGCTAAGGGTCTGTCAATTCTGTTAATTTTTTCAAGAATCAACTCTTTGTTTTGTTGATTCTATGTTTGTTTGTTTTTTATTCTAATTTGTTTAATTCTGATTTAATTTTATTTAATTTCTTTCCATCTAGTGGATTGGGGTTTAGCTTGCTGCTCTTTTTCAAGGGGGTTCAGATGGCTGATTAAATTGTTGGTTTCAGATTTCTCCAATTTGTTGATGTAGGAACTCAGAGATATAAACTTGCCTCCATACTGCCTTTGCTGTATTCCAGAGGAGCTGGTAATTTATGTGTTCATTTTTGTTGAATATCCTGAACATTTGAATTTCCTTTCTAATCTCTTCCATGACACACTCTTGATTCAACAGTGTGTTGTTCAGCCTCCATGTGTTATAGGACTTTCTTTGGTGGCTTTTGGTGTTGAGTTATAATTTTATTCCTTTGTGGTCTGAGAGAAAGCAGGGCATCTTTTCAATGTGTCTGAATTTTGACATGTTTGTTTTGTGACCTAAAATGTGGTCTATTTTGGAAAATGTTCCATGTGCTGCTGAGAAAAACGTGTATTCTGATGCTTCTGGGTGACATATTTGGTAGATGTCTGTTAAATCTAGTTGATCTATGCAGTTGTTTAGATCGGTGGTGTCTCTGTTTTTGCAGAGTTGATCTATCTAGTGGGGATAGTGGGTGTGTTAAAGTCCCCATCAATTAATGTCTTTGGATCTGTATGAGATTTGAGGGAAAGTAATGTTTCTTGGATAAATTTGGGTCTCCATTGTTGGGTGAATAGAGATTTAGAATTGTAATATCCTACTGAAAGAGAGATCCCTTAATTAGTATGTAGTGACCTTCTTTATCTCTTCTCACTAATTTTAATTTGAAGTCTATGTTATCTGATAAGAGTATTGCAACTTCTGCCTGTTTATGGGAGCCATTTGCTTGGTAGGTTTTATTCCAGCCTTTCACTTTCAGAATATGTTTGTTTTTATGGGCAAGGTGTCACTCTTGAAAGCAGAAGATGGAAGGAACTTGCTTTTTGATCCAAATAGTCTATGTTGATTAATTGGAGATTTAAATCCATTAATGTTGAGAGATAGTACTGAGAGTTATTTGGTAATTCCTGCCATGTTATCCACCTTCTTGGGGGCTGCAATAACTGGATTCTTCCAATTGTTCTTGGATTCTCATCCCTGGTCTGTGATCAGCAGAATAAGATTTTGTTCCTTGTCATTTCTTGCTGGTGGTGAGTAGAATCGACTCGCCCGATATGTCTGGCACCTTTGTCTTGGGCTCTCTTTGTTCGTATGATGGCTGCAGTTGCTGCCGCTGTCGCTGCCACCGCGGCCACTACCACAGCCACAGCTACTGGCAAGTCTACATATTAAAAAAAATAAATTTAATTGTTTATATGTAAATGGATACTATATTATATGTAACTATAATATGTAAATGGATACTATATTAATTATGTAAATGATCTTTTTAAATGGATACTACATATAGATATGAAGTCTATGCTAATTTAAAATTATATTTTATGTGATGTATTAAAATAGTTTATCTGCAGGAGAGAACGTATAGAAATTGATATAATTAACTGTAATAAGTTCCTTAACATACATTTTATTTTAATTATGTAAAGTACAAAACATACACTTGCTTAGTAATCTTACATGAAAGGTAACATTCAATGCTTAAAAATAAATATACTCAAGGTTTGTTTGTTTTTTTAAAAAAACCAAAATAGTTTCTTTCTTTCTTCCTTTATTCCTTCCTTTATTCCTTCCTTCCTTCCTTCCTTTTTTCCTTCCTTCCTTCCTTCCTTCCTTTTCTTTCTTTCTTTCCTTCTTTATTTCTTTCTTTTTCTTATTTTTTTCTTTGTTTCTTTTGTGAACTGTGGGGCCTGGGTGCTGTTCCTCAACTCTTCAGCTTAAGGCTAATACTCTACCACTTGAACAACAGTGCCACTTCCATTTTTCTGATGGTTTTTTGGAGGTAAGAGTCTCACGGACTTTCCTGCCCTGGCTGGCTTTAAACTGTGATCCTCAGATCTCAACCTTCTGCATAGCTAGGATTACAGGCATAAGCCACCCGCACCTGGCTTGATAACCTTTGATTTCTAAATACAACTTTACATATGGATAGGGAAATATAAAACTTTCCATGCTATTGTTTTATGTTTGATACAGTTTTAATTGCTGATGTGAAGGAGATAAACATATTTTCTTTATTTTCTTATAAATAGGAAAAAATGACAATGGGTGTAATAGTACACGCACTGAATTGTAAAGATGGTATCACAGAAAAGTACATTCATGTTCTACACAGTTCACCAACTTGTCAAGCTTAATGTTATTAAACTGAATTTTGCAATGAGTGCATTCGTACCCTAATCTTTTGTTTGATTAGCTTGTTGTGCCACTGTGAATGCCACCTCTATCCTATATTTATACTGTTTAATTTTTGTTCCTAAAATTGAATAGTAAGAAAGCACAAATGCAATGCTAATTTACATATCATTTGCATTTCTTGTATTATGATACCAAGCCATTTTATTTCCCTGGAGTAATGTAGGAATCTACTGGTAATTTTAACTAAGTATGTGTTACTTTCTATAAATAATTTTGAGGACTAAGTAGGTGGTTCCTTTCAATGATCTTCATATTATTTTTAATCTATTTTTACTACTATTGCTGTTGCATATTTTCAGGGCTGTGGGAAAATGTTGCTTTTAATATCAATTGCAGAATGGAAAAATAACAGGTAACCAGTCTTTGAGTGGGAAATATAAAATGAATATGAAAATGAAATTTCAAATGTCTTTTCAAAATACTGCTGTAAGATCTGAAATTTATTATCAATAACACACAGTTCTACCATGATTTTTTTTTCTGTCAGTAAAAATTGAATTCTTTGTGTAGGTGTGCTCAATAAACTAAGTGTTGAGAAATTTTACTCACAGGGTAGAAGTTAGTACTTAATCAGAATTGTTAGTAGGCTTGTTTAGTCATAACCTTGTAGATTGAGCAGAGTCTAAAATGCATGCCTAAGTACAGTTGTAAAAATCTCTTTCCTTTACAATGAATTTCTTTGAACATATATTATACAATTTATGGGAATATCTAATTTTTATTCACTATTTTTAGTATCCTTCAATTCTTCCTTCATATCATTTACTTCCTCTAATTGGTTGTTGCCTTCAGAAGAAAATTTAGCGTATCTCCTTCCTCCTCATTTTACACTGTTCCAAATCAGAACAAAAGGATACTATTATACTACCAATATTCCATGCGTATCTACTGAGAATATGCATGAATACACAAAAAATGATTTCCTAGAATACAAACATTTCTATTCAATCTGAATATGAATTTATCATTCATTTTGCAAACAAATCATTTAAGGATTCTCAAGTATACTCAAAATAAAAAATCCATGCATGGACATTATATATTTATATCACCTGGTTACAAACTTTTCATATTTTATGTTAGCAAGTTGGAAATAAACTTTATGCTGATATGTCAATTCCCATGTTGTGTGATTTTAAATTTATATTTTTGGGCTTATAATGAGTTCATGATTAAGTCATTATTTTCCAGTTGGTTTTTAGAACAAAATGCTTATTCCTCTCAGAGTTGTTTGATTTACTTGCACACAGCATTTCTCAAATAAATATTTTAAATTATTATATCAGTTTTTTGCTAACCCACTGACTTCGTGAGTATACTATCTGAAACACCTATCCTTATCTGCATTCTTATTTCCACCCACATCTAATTTTTTTATTTCATTCCCAAATTCCCCTCTATAGCTGCCATCTCAAATTTCTATTCCAGCCTCTGTTGTTCTTTCTCTAGCTTAGTTTGCATATATTTATTTTAAATATTTTTCTGCTTATCACTCTCTGGCTAGACTGAATATCATTTTCTGTTTCTGGGTGACTGGTATTGTCTTACTGTGAGGGTTAACTTCTTTAAATAAGACATACTGTCTTCTGACTTGGTTCCGGGAAGATGGCGGAGGAGAAGCTGGAATCTGAACAAGCTCTTGCATAGAAAACAGTTTCAGAGTTCCAGTGAACAGTCCCAAGCCAGAGAATCACACCAAGTGTGCCATCACAGGACAGAGAGTTAGTCAAGAGAGGGGAAGCCAAGCAGACACATCTGAGCGCCTGCCAGCAGCTGCTGCTGCGGCGGCAGGGTCGTGGCAGCGACCACCGCCGCCGCGGGGGCACACCTGAGACACAGTCCGGGATGAAGGAGCCAGACGCAGCAGACGAGCGGATTCTACTCAACACCAGCAAGAACCGACAAGGAGCAGACAACTTCATCCTGCACTTTGCAGACCAGAGACGACCCAGGATCCAAGACTCGGCGTGAGTAGCCCCACTTCCTCACTCCTTCCCAGGGAGCAGAGGACGGAAGGCCACCCCTCCCCCCCCCCCCCCAGCACCGGTGATCTCCATCTTGGATACCGACAAAGCTCGGAGGAGTGGCTAGCTCCAGCTCAGGCCTTGGAATAAAACGAGTCATTTAGCAGGTCACAAGAACTTAATGGCGAAGTGACCTCACAGACTCAGTTCCATCCAGGGAAAAGTCACCCAGCTCAGGCGCCAGCCATTGGAGTGGCTCTCCTCACCGGGTAACCAGAGCCAGAGGCTGCCCCTCCCTCTAGCAGCCACCACAATCAATTGAAAAACAGAAACCCTGAGAATGGCTCCAGGCTGGGTGCTGTGAGTTTTTTTCACAAAATAGCCCCAGGGAAAAGCTACTGTTTGTTGAAAAGCCTCAACTCTACCCAGAACCTAGCCTCATCACTGCATCCCCCTCTTTTGTGATTCTCAAAGCAGATCACCCTCCCAGTAAACTAACCTGGGAGGGGGAACCTCAAAATCTTGGGTAAAGCAGAGCATTTTTCTGCCTGTTCCAACAAACTGACTTAAGAAACCAATCAAGCCACAGGACCTCAAGCTGACCAGAGACTCCAACCACACTCTGGTTACAGACAAAAGGGAGATACAGGACTCTTCCCATCCCTCCCCCCCCCAAAAAAAAAAAAATCAAAGACCTTTTTTTTTTTCTTCTTCTTCTTCTTCTTTTCTTTTTTCTTTTTTTTTGTTTTGTTTTTTTTTTCTTCGTTTTTTGTTACCTTATATATATAAAAAAATTTTTTTTGCTTTTCTAAAACTTTTATTAATCTTTAATTTTTGCCTCTTCTGAAAAAATAATTGTTTTCCATTAACTTTTTTTTTTCTTTTCTCCTCTTATAATTTTTATTTTAGGAATACGTGAATGTGTGTTTTCCTTTCTTTTCTTGTCTTCTTTCTCTTTTTCTTTCATTCTTAATTATCTTTTTGTTTTTTGTCTAGCTCTACTGAACTTCTGATCTTTTCTATTCACTTTCCTATCCTTTCCATCTTTTCCTCTTTGTTCTTCTTTATGTGACTTAACTCTTGTCCTGCACATCCTCAGATAAACCCATAGTTAACCAGTAGACCCTACCCCCCATTGTGTACACACTTAACCCACAAACTTATAACTCAATTCAAAACCTCTGAGACTTAAATTCATTAATAGCAGTACTACCTCTTTATACCTATATAATATTTTAAGCATTTTTTTAAAGTTTTCCACATCTCCTCTATGTCCCTCCCTTTCTCTCAACATATTCATATTCCTCTATAAATAGATGGTCTTTTAATCTCTAAAATAACATTAATTTTTACGTTTCTATTTTTTTTCTGGTCTCTTTTCATTCCCCTTTCCCTTTCTTCTTTCTCTCTCTCTCTCTACTTGCATCCTACCCAACCTATTTCCTGCAGTGTGATTAGGACATAGTTAACTCTCCCTGTGCCTCCCCACACCAATCTATTCCTATTTTTTACCCACATCTCTCCCTAACCCTAATAATTTCTGGTTTTCCAAATTCTTCTCTGCGGTTCGAAGTCCTTTAACATATAGTTGTTTGATGTCGAATAGATGTATCTGTTGAACTAGATTGTATCTGTAGACTATTGACTGTACAAATGCAAACTTTGGTTGATGGTTGCCTTAAGATAGTGTTCTAGCACAAAACTGGTGCTATCTTCATCTCAAATGGGCAGAGTAAGCTGGAAAAACACAAGAAAAATGGCAAATTCGGGTATCTCAATTCCCAATCTTGATAATCAGGGGTTAGAAAAGATAATGAATAATCCAGAGGAGAGTTCCCAAACAGCTCTACAAACACTGTTGGCAAACATGATAAATGAAAAGTTTGACAATGTACAAAGGACTCTGTATGAGCGTGACAGGGAGAGAGACGAGGCATCCCAGAAGTTTATACAGGAATATCATAAGCGTGAGGAAGCTACTCAAAAACTGATACAGGATTTGCGTGAACAACTTGAGAATACTCAAAGAGAAAGGGAGGAATGGCGTGAGCAGGCTGAGAACACTCAAAGAGATCTGCAGGAATCCCACGAACGGGAGGAAGCTAATCAAAGAGTAATACAGGAATTGAGAGACCAGGTAGAGAACACACAAAGATCACTAAAGGCATTCATGGAATCCATTAACAAAGAGCTGAAGGAAGTCAGGGAGACCACAAAGGGAATGCTGAATGGAACCCAACAGAAGGAATGGGAGCCGAAAGAAACCATAACCAATCAACTAAGTGATTTGAGGACAAACACTGAACACCAAATTAAGGAAGTAAAGAAATTCATACAAGACCTAAAACAGAGCTTCAACAAAGAACTTGAAGCCATCAAAGCTGACCAACTAGAAGGAAAAGAGATAAAAAACAAAGTAGAGAGTCTTGACAGCAGGTTAGACCATGCAGAAGATCGAATCTCAGGGATTGAAGACAACATAGATATTATAGAGAAAGAACATACAACCATCCAAGACAAGTCCAAGAAATATGATAGATCTATCCAACACCTGGAAGACACCATCAGAAGGCCTAATCTAAGGATAATGGGTGTAGAGGAGCACCTAGAAACAGAAGTTAATGGTCTAGGAAATTTGTTTAACAGGATCCTAGCAGAGAACTTCCCAAACATGCAAAAAGATAGGCCTGTCCAGATACAAGAAGCCTTTAGAACCCCAAATAGACCAGACCAGAATAGGACATCCCAAAGCCACATTATAATCCACACAGGATCAACTCAGAACAAGGAAAAGACCCTTAAAGCTGTCAGAGAGAAAAGGGTAATCACTTATAAAGGGAAACCAATTAGAATCACCTCAGATTTCTCAGCAGAGACAATCAAAGCAAGAAGAGCCTGGAACGATGTATGCCATGCCCTAAAAACAAACAACTATCAACCAAGAATACTGTACCCAGCTAAACTCTCCTTCATAACCGAAGGCCAAATAAAAACCTTCCATAGCAAAGAAAAATTGAAACAATACATCTCCACCAAAGAAGCCCTACAAAAGATTCTTAAAGATGTCCTACACATAGAAAACCAACAAGACCTCAATAAAGGCCAAGAAACTGCACCCAAACTGAGAATCCAAGAACCATAGGAAGAACCCAGTTTTCGCAGCCCCCAAGAAGGTAGATAACATGGCAGGAACTCCCAAATACCTCTCAGTCCTATCTCTTAATGTTAACGGACTGAACTCTCCAATTAAGCGACATAGACTGTCTAGTTGGATTAAAAAACAAGACCCTTCTATCTGCTGCCTGCAGGAGTCACATCTTGCCCGTAAAAACAAACACATTTTCAATGTTAAAGGCTGGAACAAAATCTACCAAGCAAACGGACCGCATAAACAGGCGGGAGTTGCAATCCTAATATCAGATAAAATAGACTTCAAATTAAAATTCGTGAAAAGAGATAAAGAAGGTCACTACATACTAATTAAAGGATCTCTCCTTCAGGAGGATATTACAATTCTAAATATCTATTCACCAAACAATGGAGCACCCAAATTTATCAAAGAAACACTACTTTCCCTCAAATCCCATATAGATCCAAAGACATTAATAGTTGGGGATTTTAACACACCACTCTCCCCACTAGATAGATCAACTCGGCAAAAACTCAACAGAGAAACCACAGATCTAAACAGCTGCATAGATCAACTAGACTTAACAGACATTTACCGAACATTTCACCCAGCAGCATCAGAATACACGTTTTTCTCAGCAGCAAATGGAACGTTTTCTAAAATAGACCACATTTTAGGCCACAAAGCAAACTTGTCTAAATTCAGAAACATTGAAGTTATACCTTGCATTCTCTCTGACCACAAGGGAATAAAGTTAGAACTCAACACCAAAAGCTACCAAAGAAAGTCCGGTATCACATGGAGGCTGAACAACACACTGCTGAATCATGAGTGGGTCATGGAAGAGATTAGAAAGGAAATTCAAATGTTCATGCTATTCAACAAAAATGAACACACAAATTACCAGCTCCTCTGGGACACAGCAAAGGCAGTACTCAGAGGCAAGTTTATAGCTCTGAGCTCCTACATCAACAAATTGGAGAGATCTGAAACTAGCAATTTAATGACGCATCTAAACCTCCTTGAAAAAGAGCAGCAAGATAAACCCCAATCCAGTAGACGGAAAGAAATAATCAAAATTAAATCAGAATTAAATGAATTAGAATCCAAAAAAACTATAGAAAGAATCAACAAAACAAAGAGTTGGTTCTTCGAAAAACTTAACAAAATTGACAGACCCTTAGCAAATCTTATCAGAAAAAGAAGAGAACACACCCAAATTAATAAACTCAGAGATGAGAATGGAAACATCACCACGGAAACAACCAAGATTCAGAACATTATAAGGGAATACTTCTCAAAACTGTATGCTAATAAGTTTGAGAACTTGACAGAAATGGACCTCTTCCTAGCAAATATTGACATGCCAAAACTAAACCAAGATGAGTTAAACTATCTTAACAGGCCCATATCAAGCATTGAAATAGAAACAGCAATAAGAGGCCTCCCAGCTAAGAAAAGTCCAGGACCAGATGGTTTTACAGCGGAATTTTACAAGGCCTTCAAAGCAGAGCTCACACCAATTCTCCTCCAACTCTTCAATGAAATTGAAAGAGAAAGCTCGCTACCGAACACATTCTATGAAGCCATCATAACCCTCATCCCAAAACCAGGCAGGGACTCATCAAAGAAAGAGAACTATAGACCCATTTCTTTGATGAACATTGATGCAAAACTTCTCAACAAAATTTTGGCCAACCGACTTCAACAATTCATCCAAAAAATCATACACCACGATCAAACAGGATTCATTTCAGGGATGCAAAGCTGGTTCAATATACGCAAATCAATTAATATTATTCATCACATCAACAGGAGCAAGAATAAGAACCACATGGTTATCTCAATAGACGCAGAAAAAGCATTCGACAAGATCCAACACCCCTTTATGATGAAGGTTTTGGAAAAATTAGGAATCCATGGAACATTCCTCAGTACAATAAAGGCTGTATATGACAAACCTACAGCCAGCATTATACTCAATGGTGAAAAACTAAAGCCATTTCCTCTTAACTCAGGAACAAGACAAGGATGCCCACTCTCTCCACTTCTCTTCAATCTAGTGTTAGAATGCCTAGCTACAGCAATAAGACAAGATGCAGACATAAAGGGGATCCAAATAGGGAAAGAAGAAATAAAACTCTCCCTCTTTGCAGATGACATGATCTTGTATTTAAAGAATCCCATAGACTCCACTCCTAAATTACTTAAGCTGATTCAAAACTTTGGCAAAGTAGCAGGTTATAAAATTAACCCCCAAAAATCCATGGCTTTTCTGTATGCCAACAATGAGAAAAGTGTGGCTGAAATTAGGAAAGAAACTCCATTTGTAATAGCCCCACAAAAAATAAAATACCTAGGAATTAACTTAACTAAAGAAGTGAAGGACCTCTATGATGAAAACTTTAAAATCTTGAAAAAGGAAATCAACACAGAACTTAAAAAATGGCAAAACCTCCCATGCTCCTGGATTGGAAAGATTAACATTGTGAAAATGGCAATACTTCCCAAGGCTATCTACAAATTCAACGCAATACCTACTAAAATTCCACCCTCATTCTTCAAGGAAATAGAAGAGGCAATCCAAAAATTCATATGGAACAATAAAAGACCCCGAATAGCAAAAACGCTCCTCAACGGAAAGAATACTGCTGGAGGAATATCAATACCAAATTTCAAACTCTACTATAAAGCCATAGTAATCAAAACAGCTTGGTATTGGCATAAGAACAGACCTCAGGACCAATGGAATAGAATTGAAAACCCAGAAATGAACCTACAGACCTCTAGCCATCTAATCTTCGATAAGGGAGCTAAAACAATAGAATGGAAGACAGACAGCCTCTTCAGTAAATGGTGCTGGCAAAACTGGTTAACTACATGTAGAAAACTAAAGCTAGATCCTTATATATCACCCTGCACCAGAATCAACTCCAAATGGATCAAAGACCTTGAACTCAAAGCAGACACTCTGAAAACATTACAGGATGGAATAGGAGAAACCCTGGGTCTCCTCGGCTCAGGCGGAAATTTTCTGAATAGAGACCCGGAAACACAACAAATCAAAGAAAGGTTGGACAAATGGGATTGTATAAGGTTGCAGAGCTTCTGCAGGGCAAATGACATAGCTAGCAAGATCAATAGAAAGCCCACGGATTGGGAGAAGATCTTTACTAGCCATACAACGGACAAGGGTCTCATATCTAAAATATACTTGGAACTCAAAAAATTAAACCACCCAACAACAAATCCTCAAAGAAACAACTGCCCAATAAGTAAGTGGGCGAAAGACCTAAAGAGAAGCTTCTCTGAAGAAGAAAGAAGGATGGCCAATAGACACATGAAGAAATGTTCAACATCCCTAGCCATAAAAGAAATGCAAATCAAAACAACATTGAGATATCACCTCACTCCAGTTAGAACAGCAAAAATCAAGAACTCTAACAACAACAGATGCTGGAGGGGATGTGGACAGAAAGGAACCTTACTTCATTGTTGGTGGGAATGTAAACTTGTTCAACCACTTTGGAAAGCAGTATGGAGGTTCCTCAAAAGACTCCATATAGAGCTCCCCAATGACCCAGCAATCCCACTTTTGGGCATTTACCCAAATGACCACAAACAAGGCCACACTAAAGCTACCAGCACAACTATGTTTATTGCAGCATTATTTACCATAGCTAAGATATGGAACCAACCCAGATGCCCCTCAGTAGATGAATGGATCCAGAAGATGTGGTATATATACACAATGGAATTCTATGCCTCCATCAGAAATAATGACATTGCCCCATTTGTTAGGAAATGGAAAGGCTTGGAAAAAATTATATTAAGTGAAGTAAGCCAGGCCCAAAGAAACATAGGTCCCATGGTTTCCCTTATTTGCAATATCTAGTATAGGTATGAGTCAAGCGGAAAAAGTCAGAGAATGTGATGTTAGGAAAACGAACCCTCAAATATGTATTTTAATGTTTTTGTTTCATTCATGCATGTGTTTCTAACGCATTTATAGTATTATTTCTTTGTTGCTTTGTATGTCCCTCCCCTACAGTGTAACCCCCGCTTTCACTATATTTGATGTCAGTATAACATGTGGAGGAGACGGGGACAAACAAGTCGTTTAAGGATTCAGGTGGACCTGTTGCAACAATGAGAAGTACAAAATGTCATGTCAAAACCAGCTTTACAATGTCGGTGGGGGGGAGGGAGGGGGGGTATGATTGGGTGGGGGGGAGGGGGGAGGCTGGGAAGGGAGGTGAAGGGTAAACAAAGGAGGAGGCTGCAATGCTTGGTAAGAAATGTATGCATTTTCCTGCCCATGTAATTGTAACCCCTCTGTACAGTATGTTTTCAAATAAAATAAAATAAAAAAAAAAAAAAGACATACTGTCTTCTGAATATCTAATAGTTTCTAGGTTAGAAGTAGCCAAGAATTTATGCTGAATAGATACTGATGGGTTTCCTAAAATGGCCACAGAGATGAATAGATGATAATATAGAGTAATAATATACTAATCACTATAGATGTTTCTACACATTCAGGAATAAAATTTCAGCTGTCTTTTAAAAGTTTCAAATGTTAAGAGACAAAAATAGTGTCCTTGAACATAAGTGATAGACAGCTGGCTGATAATGTGATGATGAATCATTTGACATTCTTTTCAATTTCTTCCTTTAAGACTATTAATAAGAATGTGTGTAATTAATCATCAACAAAGCACCCTACATAGATTGTGGGTGGATTTCAGAAAAATATAAAAATGTCAGAACACTAAGATAGTAACATTGTCCATCTACAAAAGTTAGAATCTAATGTAGATATCTAGGATTTTTGACCCACAGATGTAAAAGGAAAAACAGCTTTCTAGCTAGTAGGTCTTTTGTAATCTCTTTGAAAAATTTAGATGTATGAAGAAAAGACATTTTACACTTATTACCTGAATGTTCTCTCCTGCTGCTTTCCCACAAAACAGGCTACTCTTTGCCAGTAAAATTTAAGCTTCAAGAATGTTATATATATTTTTTCCTCTCAAACTAACTTTTCATTGAAAACAGAGTTATCAGCAGTATGAGCCCAGATATCAGCTTTACGCTGAAGCCTTCATCATAGATGGAACAGCACACAGGATATAGAATTTTTGAAGGGTGTCAAAGCAGGGTGAAGCTAAAGTAATTTTTTCAGTACAAGAATAGATATTTAAACAAAAATAGATGAGCTGCTTTTTCTCAATTCACATTATTATTTTTATATAAAACTATTATAAGAGCAATATATACTTTCAAAAGTCATTTAAATATGTAAGCATATAAATATATTTTAAATATCTATAAATATGTCTAAATATAAATATCTATAAATATAAATCTCTTTATATGTATGGATCTATCTATTATCTAAGTATAATCTTTTTATGCTCAGGGTGATTCACTGCTGTTTCATTTTATATACTTTATGTATTCATGATAAATATCATCCCTTGACCAGTATTATGATAGTCTACTTCTAGTCATATGTAGCATGTGCTTTCCTTAATATTATTTATTTTTGTGAAGCAGGATATTAATAGATACACCTTTTAAATTAATTTTATTATTAAATAATTGGAATAAAAGAGCTCAGAATTCTTAATATTATTTAACAGGCTCCTACTTTGCCCTTTTTTCTAATATGACCCTACTTGTTACATTTATCATGATCTGTGAAGTTTCAAGAATGCTTTTCAGTTCATAAATGGGAAGCTTAGATTTAAAAGATTTTTCTAATATCATATGGTTAATAAGACACATATATTTTGAACTACAGATACAAACCAAAATAATATACCTGATATTAAAGTTTACAGTGATGTATACACATACTATTAAGTAGGAACATCCAATACAATTTATACCATTTTGTGTCAAGGTAAATCTAGACCAAATCACATAGACTGTTAACAGAGGCCTGAATTTCAAATGAAGCAAATGTTAAATAAGATCAAGAACACCTGCTTACAATGTATGTTATTTTATGTGAGAAGAATCAAGTGGTTGATAAGGATTAGACTGACTGGAATGCATAGCATGAACCCTATGATTTTAGCAGGGTACCTCGGATGGGCATGCTCTCATTTCTAAGAATATACTTAAGATGGCCTAATACAATGATTCCAAAATTATACCTACAGTGTGCCTGCTTTTTTTTTACATGCTTTATATTTAAACAAACAAATTTCTATGAAAAATGTTGCATTTCTAAAAACATTAATTATGTTTCCAACTAGTTAAGGCAGAAAACATCTGAAATCTTTCAAGAAGCTAATATGGGAAGATCAAGATTTCAAGGCCAGACAGTGAGCTATGTAGTGGGAGCCTACTTCAAAAACAGAAAAGTTAAGTAAACAAATCAGATACACATGTATCATAAAATATACATAGGTAAATATTTTCATATCATGTACTTACTATACATATCTATACAACAGATGTATAAATATAGATATAGTATTTATATTTGTAAAATATTGAGTAATATTAATATGCTCCTTATTATGTATATGAGCAAATATTAAATATTTTGCTTAGAATTAACTGATCTCATATATTTAAATTTCTATATGTGAAAAACAGATATAAGCAAACAGTTTTCCTACATAATCTAGGTTTACATTTACTTCATATGACTTGATGTTAATATAACATTTAATACAATACTAATTGGTATTTTGTGTCTATTCCTGTTCTAGAGTAGAATGAATAATGAAATATACATACATAGATATATATATATAATTAAATCAAATTTGAAAGAGCACTGAGGCAGTCCGCTCTGGGGGAGAGTACCATGATTTTTATTATTATTATTATTATTTGCAGGCATGGGGCTTGAATTCTGGGTCTGGGCACTGTCCCTGAGGTCTTTAGCTCAAAGCAAATACTCTACCACTTGAGCCACAGAGCCACTTCCAGTTTTCTGATGGTTAAGTGGAGATAACACTCTCATGGACATTTCCTTCCCCAGGATGGCTTTGAAAGGTGATCCTCAGATCTCACCCTCCTAACTAGCGAGGATTACTGGTTTGAGAAACCAGTGCTCAGCTAAGATGACTTTTTCTATAGTCTAATTGACAGATAACCATTCCTGATATACGATGTAACTTACAGACACAATGAAAATAATTGGATGGAAAGAAAGGGACAATGCTAATCAGGATTCAATATGAGATCTATATTTTGATTGTATTTTAATTCTATTTAAATAGTTGTACATAGATGTTACTATACATCAAATCAGTTTATATATAAGTATAATTCATCTTGATCAATATCCCCCCTTTCATCACGTTCCCCCATCCCTCCCAGCATTCCTATCCCTGGAAATTTTTAATAGAGTTAACTACTTGAAACCTGAGAAAGAAACAATGGAAAGTAAAATTGAAGTAAAGAGGATTGATCAAGTTGAATGATTAAAATGAGAAGAATAAAATCTCTGGGGGATTTAAGATGACAGAGAAGGAAGAGTAACTAGTAGAGAGAGAAAAAATATTAAAATTTGCATTAAAAAGACTGAAGATCTACTTACACGGAAATTTAATAGAGCATACTCAATGGAGAAATTTCAATGTAACGATTACCTACATTTTATCTAAATAACTATGTCTGGATCTTTATGTTATTAAAACTTTAGCATAAGGATACATGTGAAAGGTAGAATAGTAAATAGATATTTCTATTGTAAAAGAGAAATAAACTATAGAAACATCTATATTTGTTATTAGAAAGATAAAAAGCGCTCAGTGAAGACATTGAAGATGTTCTATTAAACTGTTTTTATTAAAAAAGAAGATAACATTGCATATATTGTATACCTTTTATATATCAAATAAGCAGAACTGTCATATATTAAGAGTCATTGAATTTATGAGAGAAATATTTACTGATATTAGAAAGTTTTAAAATATAAATTTGCTGATGATGGATGGGATTGTCTACAAACTTAATGATGTGTCAACAGAAAATCAAAATGAACCAGCATAATAGTTTAACGTAATAAATATGATTATTATATTTGCTTAAATGCTACTGAGATGGATAAAATGATTGAAGTGAAAATGAAATGTATTGTACAAAGCCTTATGCAGTCACAACAGTAGCCTTTATTTGAAATATGTGGATATAAAGACTCATTTGAGATTTCCTTAAGAGGAGTTCATGCTTTACTGACTTGGGAATATGCTTAATGATTGCACTAAGGAAGAATTTTGTGGATTATTAGTTCTTGGGTCAAATGCTTTTGCCCCTCTTTGAGTTATATGGGAGCAATAGCATAGTCTGAAGATAATTGTGGCTCAATTTTGGATATGTTGTGTCCAATAATTTTAGTAAATTTTATTTTGCTTTAGTAAATACTTAATTGTTGTATATTTTGTTTTATACCAACATAACATATGTAATTATTGGTAGTTAATATCAACAATACTAACATATTTCATTTTCTCCATTTATTTTTTAATATACTCTGGTACTTTAAATTTTTAATTAGTACTTTTCCCATGTTTGCCATTTATCTTTTTCTACACAACTATGTCTTTAATATAATCTAATAGTGAGCACCTTTACACTATTAAATATTTCATCTTTAAGAGTTTTATTTTTAACATTAATATTTCTAATCAATAACAATAATTTTAGCAACATTATTATTTATCTACCTTGCTTTAACTTTATACTTCCTGAAAAAGTCCAGATTCTTCAAGAATAACTCTCAAATGGATGTAAAAGGCATGCAAATAAGAAGTGATAAAATGGACTTACAAATGAAAATAATCAAAACCTTAGTAATGACAACTCACCCACATTTATTTAGTTGATATTTATTGTTACAATTAAGAATGTTATGTTTTATTTTACTAGAGCCCATATTTGAGTCTACAGCTTTGTTTTTAACTTTTACTTTACAATTTAATTTTTATGAATGAAATTTGAATGTTTAATTGATCAAGAAGTATTTCATTTGAAAGTTTAAACTATATTGTCAACTTTATCTTCTAAATTTTAGAGTTTAGAAAGCAAATAATTGTGATGGGCTTTGTTAGAATGTTTGAACTCAGCTTCTACAATTCCATTTGATTATACTCTTGATTGGGCTTGTATTTTTCACACAAACATAATTTTATTGCACTATTGTTATGTATTTTAAATAGAAACCTCATTTGTGAGGATGCTTTTTTGCATGGCCCCCGTTGCTTGTTTCCTTTTTAGGCTGCACTATGGGACCTGCAAAAGTGTGCTTTAGAAAATGAGATTTTGATATATTTGCAAATTACATTGGATGCATTCCTGTCAAGCATAGAAAAAATACCTGAAAAGATTATTAGTCGGATCACTTGTGTCTTCTGAACACAAGGACATGTTTTAATATATCAACTGAAGATAGATTATTTTTTCTGAAGGACTCTTTTTTTACAGCTGCAATATCTTCTCGTTCTTAAACAAGGAAATTAAAGCTACCTAGCAGAACAAAATGACAGCATCTTTTTAGAACTTTTGTTCTCCATTATTAAAATAAAAATCCAAAATATTATGAAATAAAAATATCATTTAAAGGTAGAGGGAAAGAAAACATAGCTTTTAAGAATCTTTAAAGTTATTTATTTTAACAATTGTCGGGTCTTCGACTGTCCCAAGAAAGACAGGGTCTGAGGAAAGATAAGTGTGGTGGATAGCCCATTCCCTCAGCCCAGGAGATAATCAAACGCAGCAAGGAGTCAAGTAAAACAGGAAAAAACTCGTTCATTAACAGAGCAGCCCTTTTTAAAGCAAAAAAGAGCAGGTGGCATGGCAGGGGAGGAAGAGGAACCAATCACTGTCAAGGTCACACCCTATCATGCACCTAAGCTTCCATGGGCTGGTTATGCACTGAATGTAATGCTACTCGAGCTCTGCCCACTCAACTCCCCCCAGTGCCATCTTTGCTGCCCCTGTGCTCTACCAACAATATATTTAATTCAATTTAAGCTAAAATTTCTGTAAGTAGCTCTTAGAATGCTGAGATTAGGGAACAACTGACACTAAATCAAGGAAATGATTCAGTTAGAGAATCAGAAATTTATCTATAAAAGCTATTGTAAAATCCACTGAATCTATTCAAAGTCTTAAACTTCTGCTCAATAATTATTTTCTATTTAAAGATTATAATAGCATAGAAAAATTAACATATGGCTTTGTAAAGAGCGCCGATCTAGGTAGCTGACTATCTAACAAAATAAACAATTTCAATCGAATACACTGAAAACAGGGGTTATATTGTGGGGGAGGAACATACAAAGCAACAAAAAAATTCAAATGGTATATTACAAATGCATAAGAAACAATAGCAAGAAAGCAAAAACTACTTGTGTCCCTATCTTGGGCTTCATTTCACTTAACATCATCTTATCTGGTCATATGTAGCTTTTGACCTTTTCTGCTTGTCCCAGATATACTAGCTATTGCAAATAAAGGAAACCATGGCACCCTTGCTTCTTTGGGCCTGGATTACTTCACTTAGTATAATTTTTCCAAGTCTTTCCATTTCCAAACAAATGGGGTGATATTCTTTCTGATGGAGGTATAAAATTCCATTATCTATCTATCTATCTATCTATCTATCTATCTATCTATCTATCTATCTATCTATACCATTCTTTGCTGGTGGTTTATTTTTCTCCAGCAAAGTTTTATTCAATTGAATATATTTGTTTGTGTCTGTGTGTGTATATGTGTATATCTATATGTATACATGTATATACACATATATGAATTACATATATATCCATATATCATTATAGTCACATATAAATCTATATATCCATATATACAGATGCATATATGTGCAAATTTTTATCTATTAACTATTTCTCTTTTTTATGAATAATATAAACATCAGTTTAGAACATGGTAGTTCCCCTATTATATATATATATATATATATATATATTTTAATGTTTACTGTTTTGATTAATAGCTTGTATTCATTACTGTATATCCTGGGAAAATAACAAAAATGAAGGAAAAATGGAGGAAGTATTTAGTTTTTTTCTGTTTGTATCAGTTTGTTTAAATAGCTATGTAAAAGGATTCCAATTCACCTTCTTCATATATATGTTTGCAATGCATTTTCATCTTAGTCCCAGGGTCCATCATTCTCCCTGCTCATCTGCCCATTTATACCCTCTCCTCTCCTCCTCATTTCCTAGTTCTGTATGGATCATGCCTGCATTTTCTCATCATTCTTCTTTCAATTTGTCTGAGGCCCTCCTTTTAACCCTCAGCCCCCTTCATTCAATACCTGTGTTAGCTTTCTTTACCAATTTTCTTAGATGTTCAAAGGGTTATACCATGGAATTCTACTTATTTGAATACCTGGTTTCTGAAGGTTCTTCCCATGCCTTCTTTACCCTCATAGTCTAGGTAGTGAGGATAGTGAGATCAAGTGTAAGAGAAATTGGGGGGGGGGGGGGGAAGGGAGGACTGGAGCTACCAGGGTAGAGAGGGAGGAAGAGTTTAAGAAAGAGGGGGAGGGTAGAAAGGGAGGAGGGAGGGGGAGAGTGAGGAGTTGTTCGTTTTCCTATTTTTACTTTTGGATTTTTAAGGATTTCCATATTTTGCACACACAGTGTTGATCAAAAATGTTCATTATAAATAATATTTTTGTTTCATGTGTATTTTCTTTCACTCATGTACCTTATTAATCTTTGAACAAATGTATTGGTAATTATAGGGGAGAAAACAAAGGAAGAGGCAAAATTGCTTGATAAGAAATGCACTCATTACCTTGCTCATGTAATTGTAACCCCTCTGTACAGTATTTTCACAATAAAAAACATTTAAAAAAAATCAGAACACACACACACACATACAAACACTAAACATTTTAGCAAGGACATCGTTTGAATTTTTTTTCTATCATGACTCTTGGTTTTGGTGTTTTATCTAAAATACCATTAAAATTTGAACTTCAAGCCAGGCACCAGTGGCTCATACTAGTAATCTTAGCTATTCAGGAGGCTGAGATCTGAGGATCGTGGTTCAAACCATGCCATGGAAGGGAAGTCCAAGAGACTCTTATCTCCAATACACCACTCAGAAAAACTAAAGTGCTACTGTGGCTCAAGTGGTAGAGTGCTTTTGAGCTGAAGAGCTGAGGGACAGCACTCAGGCCCAGAGTTCAAGCCCTACAACCAACAAAAAAAAGATCATGTAGACTTTATTCTACAATATCATCTACGTGTTAATCGTATTTGTCTAATCATTTGATGAGTTTCTTCAGATCAATTGCTATTTTGAACTACAGCATTACTTCTCTTGCTAGAGTTTTTTAAATGTTACTTTATTTTATTGTAAAGGTGATGTTAAGAGGGGTTACAGTTCCATAATTAAGGTAATGAATACATTTCTTGTCAAACATTATTATCCCCTCCCTTGTTTGTTTTTGAGATTTCTTTTTTCAAATTTTCAATTATGAGACTTTCAAATACAATCTCCCATCCTCTAATTTGTCACTTTACACAACTAATTGTTTCTTTGTTTGCAGAAGATTTTTGTTTGAATTAATTTTCTCTCATTTTGTTTTTGTTTACTGCTCTTTGGGGTCATGCCCAAAATGCAGAGCACCAGAAGGATTTATAGTTTCAAGGTTTATATTTATGTCACTCATCCACTTTGAGGTAATTTTTTGAATCCTGTGACAATAGGGATAATTTTACTTTCTCTGTCCAAAGTATTCTCAGAACCACTGTTTTTCAAGGAGCTATCTTGTGTTTAATTTATGTTTTAATTTATGTTTGTATATTTTTGTCAAAAATCAATTGACTTGCAAAAATGTGGGTTTATTTCTAGCTATCTTGTTTCATTGATCCCTTTCTTTTCATGCTACTAACATACTGTTTTGATTGTTGTAGCTTTTCATTATGTTTTAAGATAGTATTGTGCTATTGCTGGCTTTATTCATTTGGCTCAAGATTGGTATAACTAATTGGAATCTTTTTCTGTTATGATATATTGTTCAGGATTGATCTTGGTCTTTTTTAGAAAAGTGTCATTAAATTTTTCAGGGAATAATGACTTGGTAGCTTTTAAAAATGATCTATTCTCCTTGACCTTTTCCCCTATGCAAAGCTATTTCAGTTTTTGCATGTTGATTTTATATCTTGCAATGATATTTATATAATTTATTAGTTCTATGAATCTTGTAAAATATTTATTTTAAAAATGCATATCCTCAATTGAGCTAATTATTTTTGTTTCTTTTTGATCATTGTTCTTTCCATTCTATATTTGGGCTAACTGCTCTGCTTATTCTTTGCAATACTATTTTGAAAAACACAGTGAAAATTGTCATCTGTCTCACTCCTAAGTGCATGTAGCTAAATGTTACTTATGGGTTTGCAATGTTATGTCCAGTTTAATCCTACCATAAGCTTTTTTAATGATTAATTAATGATTAACTGCTTTTTATGTATTGGCATGATTACATGCTTTGTGAATATGTATAAAAGACATATAGATTTGTGTATGTGAACTCTCCTTTTCATCCCTGACATAAATACTACTTCATCATCCTAACATGCTGGATGACATTTTTAGCAATGAATGTAGTCAGCTCAGATGCCACTGGTATTTTTTTGCTTCTCATTCATCCTAAGTTTGGTCCTGTTATTTGGGTTTATCATAATCTCCTCTTGTAAAAGCTTCATCTGACTTTGGCATTCTAAATCATTGGTCTGGCGAAACCATTTTGCAAATATTTGCAATATTCCCTCATCTTAAGTACTCTGAAAAGCTGTAGAAGGAATAGTATTTTTATTTAAATATTCAAATATAATCAGCAATGAAGACATCCAAACTTGGCGTTCTAAAGAAACTCTCTGGGACAGTTCTTATTACATGCTGAATATCCTTACTTCCTGTAGTTCTGTTCAGATACAAGTTTATTTATTACAGAAATATTTGTCAAAATAGTTGTTGAAATTTCATACATTTGTGAATTTTGTTCAGTTATTCTTGCTTTTCTAATTAGTGCCATTGTAGCTGTATGAATTCACTTGTCTTAAATATCTTGACTCCTTTGGTGCAATAGCACATGATTTCTCACAGATAATAGAATTATCTTTATTTAATAAAGAAGCATGCTCTCATATTTTCGGCAGAAAATGCTGCATATAAATTATAATCTGTACAATTTTCTTTTTTTTATTTTATTATCTGGTAGATGACAGAAAATATTTTAGCATTTACTTAAATGTTAAATTAGAAGTAATGATTTGCAGGAATTTCAGTATTGGACCAGAAACTTTAATTCCTACAAAGATATATTTGCATAATCAATCTTCAGAGAAAATAATGTAATCTCTGATTTTAGTATTCTATATTTATGAATTGAGATTATGAGAGAAAATATTTTGCTTCTAAATTACAAATCTTCTCTTCAATTATTTTTCTTTTTTCTGATATTAACTTTGCTTATAGAAAACATTTAGCCAAAACATGAAAACATTGGTGTCATAATTATGTTTGTAAAAATATTACACGGTAAAATAAATTTTGAGCAATATATTTTACATTTACTTTGGTGAAATGACTGTAATCATCAGATTTCTTAATTTCTCTATTTGAAATCTTTTGAATGTGGACTGTCTTTTCAGGTATATAATAAAGCCTAATATTAAATAATAAGTGTAACTCAGAAACATCATTTAAGTATAAAGTTTTATTTTCTGGATAAGATATAGTTCATGTAACTGTAACCCCTCTGTACAGTATTTTTACAATAAAATAATGTACAAAAAAGAAAACCAGAACCTGACACATCTCAAAAAATGTTACTTTTAGTATATTTTTAGATAGATTATTTAAACTACCTTGAGTACCCCTATCCCTTCCTACCCTTCCAAGACATCAAAACATTCTAATCTTGTATTAACTAGTCTTCTATTTAAATTTTGCCTTATTAAATATTATGTCTAATTTTATTAAATTTGTTGAAACCTAGCTCTACATTTGGGGAAAATAACAGTATTTTATTCTTACTGAATAAGTATTTACTCTTTAAAAAATCTTAAATCCTGATATTATTTATATTTGCCTAGTATTGATTACCTGTTTATTAAACATATTCAATACATGAATTCATAACATATTACATAAAGGCTACGTGACTAGTGCATGTTTCATAAAGAAAAATTATAAAACTTTTCTAAGCTTAGTAATTATTGCATAGAAACAAAAATACATGGCATGATCTTAATCTTAATTAGAGCTGCTTGCTTTTGTTTTTTTAAAGGTTATTGTAATAGAGCCCACTTATGTAATTATATCTTCTCTACTATTGCTTTCTCACAACAGCAGTAGAACTGAATATTTGTGACACAAATGATTTGTCTCAAAAAGCCGAAATCGTTTAGCATTTGCTTCTCAAAGGCAAGAGATTGCACAGCCTTTACATAAATATTCAACACAGAGCATAGAAAGCCTGCCAGAATCTTAGCTAAAATAAAAAAAAGCATAATGTTTGAAACTGAACTCTCTTCAAATTTTATATCAGTGCTTTCAACCTTTCTGAAAATGCAATAGTGTGTATATTTAAAAAGCTACCATATTGAAAACATGAGCTAGGACACAATTTTTGCCAAATTTAAAATAAAGTGTATGTTTTATAACATGCAGAAATTTGTACTTGTTGAAATGGTTAAACCATAAATATTTTGCATATAATTCTCAGAAATTCTTCGGGGTGTCCTCACTCATTTACATCTGCATAATTTGCAAAAAAAATGACTAACCTGGGATGAGAAGGTGGCTCAGTTGTAGAGCGCTTGCCTTACATGCATGAGGCCCTGGGTTCAATTCCTCAGCATCACATAAGCAAAAAGAAAAAAGCCAGAAGTAGCACTGTGGCTAAAGTAGTAGAGCGCTAGCCTTGAACTGAAGAGCTGAGGGACAGCGCCCAGGCCCAGCGTTCAGGCTCCACGACTGAACCTCCCCCCACCCACCCAAAAAATGACTAACCTATGTGGAATATAAATACTGTCACAGATGCTGACTTTTATTTTTCCTATTGTGGCAATCTTACTCAAGTTTGACAACACAAGTCAAGTAAAGTGTAACTGAATTTTAGTGAGATAGCACCTACCTTAGTGTTTTCCTATCATCCTATTTGTCATACAGTAATTTCAGTTCAGAGTTTAACATAACTTTGTTGCTGTTATCAGACAGAAAGTAAACAAACATACCAAATGAAACAGAATTCCCCAAAACAAATATTGGAACTCATTTTGAAAATATTTTGGAAATATTCCAACCAATTATTTTCATTTTGCCATAAATTTCTCAACAAAGCTAAAAGAGAATTACTTAAAACACTCAAATCATTAAGCATTTACCAAATAC
The DNA here is from genome assembly GCF_019054845.1 of Dipodomys spectabilis. Classification (NCBI taxonomy): domain Eukaryota; kingdom Metazoa; phylum Chordata; class Mammalia; order Rodentia; family Heteromyidae; genus Dipodomys; species Dipodomys spectabilis. The sequence goes on from NW_024870752.1 coordinate 4,877,897, forward strand.
TTTCTCAAGACAAGTTGTTTTAAACACCAATAAGTAACACAAGGTGAGAAATTATGTAGAGTAAATATAGAAATGCTTCAAAATCTATTATAGAATAACTAAAGCTAAAATAAATCAAAGATTCAAAATATGAACCTAGTTAACCAAGTTTTTTGTTCAGGTAACAAGGACTTTAGGAAATAAATCATTTGATATAGACATTGGAAAATTAATATTCTGAGTAATAAGCAAGATTTAAAAATTACATTTCACTTCCATTTTGAATATGATCATTTACATGTTATTTTAGCATGAGTCTAAGTAAATCTAAAATGGAAGCTGTAAAACTAGATTATTAAAATTAAGATAAACTAGGATTTATTTCCCGAGAATGTTTAGTTAAATAAAATATCATGATGATATAAGGAAATCAGTGTGTAGTATGCTTTCAAATGTCTATAGTTATCCTATTATGAAAAAGCACACCAAATGTATTTTTAGTGCTTTCCATTTAGCAGTTATAAATGTTTGAAAATGTAGGTATGTTTAATGTAACTATAAAATATATGTATGCTTTAAATCTTGGGACACTAGTAATGTATGTAATTTTTAAGTTTCTTGATAAAAATAGAACAACTTTTGTAATATTTTATTGTATGTGATTTAAAGGCTTTACTTAATCTAGACATTTTAAGATTAGTACATCTATATTAACTATTACTCAACATTAAAATCTTTAAATTTATTGTTTTGAGATAACAAATTTATCTATGTTCACAAGTTTAGCAACAAAAAGTTTACAATTACTGCAATTTAAATATCATTATCTTTTTTCTGTCATAATATTCTAATGAGATATTTCTAGAGCATTTTGAATTATGTTCTAATGAAGTATTTGTAATTTATCTCTATTCTTCCTATTGCTAAATACCAAAAGCACAAGTACAGGAGTGTTTACAGTTGCTCTTCTCATGTTAATACAAATTTCTAACAGAAACAGTGTATAAAATAAATGAGGTATAATTGTTTTATGTATTTCTATTCCAAAGAATTTCTCAAGTTGATTAGGGAGCTGAATAATTCAGAAGACACTGGAGGACAGGAGCACTCTCTCTCATTTGTAATAACTAAAAATATGTCTACCCATTTTTGAATACTCTCTACTCCAGTTAACTAGCATTGCTATGTGGCAGCTAAGTTAATGACATATGTAGAAAATGGGGGGAAAGATGTTTATAAATACATAAAGTATTGAGAAAAAAGTGATCATGGTTCAAAGAGGGAATGCTTTAGATTATATTTTCATTATTCTGAAAAGCATCTAAAATGCATTTGTCATATTACAGGGAAGATACAGTTACTTTCCTGTGGGTCAAAAAATGCTGCTTTGAAAAATGAGTAGAATGTGTATAATCCTGGTTGGAGCTCAATAATATATAAGCATATACACTATATATATATATATCCTATTCAGTATATGCTATACTAAATTACATATATTATCTTTTGTTCAACTAATCAACATAGAATATCCCAAAATTGACAGTAACTTGCTTGTGATGCCAAAGTGAGAAAAGCCTAATGAAATCAGTGTAACACAAATTCTGTGTTTACAAAGAATTTCTTCTCATTTTTACGCTTACCTCTGTTTTGAGTCTGTAGAGTTTATAAATAGAATTACCTTTTCCTGGGCACTACAGTTCTATTCCATTTAGTTTTGTCCTCTGCTTCTTGATTGTTTCAGGCTACTTGTGCAACTTAAAAAAAATGTAAGTATTTAAGGTATCCTTTTTTTTTATTATACACAAAAAGTCCATCACTACAGCAGCTGGATTACAGAAAGTCTATTATCTTTTCTAGTACACTGAATTGCTGGCTGCAACTTCACACATGCAGAGACTGTGTTTCTATATCAATCCTATGAGTATATTGAAATGTCACATTTGCAAGTAATCATCCAATTATCGATCTAGTCGATCAAGTAGAGAATGTAAAAAGGATTATTATAGGCATCACATATAAAATATGTAGATATATAAACAATTTCCTTAATGAGGGCACAATACATATTCCTTATATAGTATGGGAAAAAGAGTGCCAAGTCTGAGGCTGTAGATACATAGTAGCCCTACAATTCTGATGTTATAAATGTGAAAATGAATTCAGAACTCTTAATAGTCATCTAAAACAACATGACTAATGTTCTTCCCTGATAATAATTACTCAGCTAAATTGAATTCAATCTCATTCAATATTTTCCTATATTTCAAACAAAGGCTAGATATGCAGTTGTGTTCTCTGTTATATGTGTTTGCCAAAGGGATATGGATTATTTCCCTGTTTAATGCAGACGAAATAGGCACATGATATATAAGTTAATTTCCATTAACTGGGAGGAAAAATCACTATATAAACTATCCAATCTTTTCTAACCATACTAATCAAACATAATTAGATCAATTTTTCTGATTACAACTTGAAGCCTTAAGTAGAACTGTTGCTTTTCTGCTTTGGTAATTACCCCTTTCTGCCATGATTGACTCTTGGCTGATCTGAGTATAGAAGGATTTTATTGTTGTATTGTATCCTTTGATCAACACCTCTAGCCACAATCATCTCTGATATTCAGAAGTAATGAACAGTTACACATTGTACCATTTAATTAACTCTCATTATAAAATAAAAGATTGGCAACCCTGTATAAAAAAAGACAGTACAAGAAAGAACAAGACATTATTGGCAAAACAGTCTTTGAATTGTTACTTTCACAAGATATAACCAGCAGTATACAGAAATAAGTGACATATTTCCAATTTTCATATAATCACAGGGTTAACAACTGGCAACTGCATGGTAAATATCACAAAGGCAGATAATCTTGTCAGTTAATGTATAAATATAAAACTAAGATTTTATATATATATATATATAAAACTAAGATTATACTGTACCTGTCCATTTTAGAGTATCAATGATAAGAAAACATTTGAGTTTCCAGGTGTCATATAATTTTTCTTTAAATATTTTGAGAATTTGTGTGTGAAGTTTTTTTTTTAATGTTTGGCATAGCCTCACAATTGCTTGTTGACAAATGAACAAAGGATAAATGAACAGCCATAGTTTCCACATGCCTTACTATTTGTCTTTTCTTTTGGTAACTGAATATTTATAGCAATGTTAGTCACATGACACCAGCCCATTGTCAGCCTCCACATAATCTCTTGAGATCTTGTTCCCATCCTGGTATTGACATAGTGCAAGGCAATGGAAAGATTTTGTCTGGAAAAAATGATTGATGGAAGAAGAACAGAAGCATGGAGAGAAATTAGCACAGAGAAAGACAACTCTTTTCTTGAGTATGCAATCTATGATGAACAAATTATTCTTCTCATAGACTTTCACATGAATTTTGGACAGATGCCTAAGTGAGTTCTCATCCCTTGACATTCTAGAAAGGTCTTTTTATAGGTCACTGACCAAATGTATAGAGGTTAAAAGGTGATGATAGGAATAACGCAAATACTTTTTTTGTATTTTTTCTTCATGCAGAATTTGAGAATGCTTCTGTTGCACTCAATTAGTTGATAATTACTTATCTCTGTTTCTAGGTCTATCAGAAGTGTGGCTGGTAAAAGTAACTCTAGGATGAAAAAATATTAAAATGAAAGTAAACTCATCTTTATATAAAATATGAACCTACAAATTGTTAAATAAGCTTAACTCAGCAGTCATACAAAATTTTAATAACTAATTCACTTATTAACTTTTATGAAGGATATTGACTGTCATTTATTTGCTTATTTATTTATTTAGGCAGTGCTAGGGCTTCAACTTGGATCTGGGCACTGTCTCTGAGCCATTTAACTCAAGCTAGCCCTCTGCTACTTTGAGCCACACTTGCAGTTTTTTTGGTGGTTCATTGGAGATAAGATTAACAGATTTTCCTGCCCAGCTGGATTTGTACCAAGGTCTTCAGCCTCCTCAGCAGCAAGGATTACAGACATGAGCTACAAGTGACCTGTCATTTATTTTTCAATTCTTATAAGTATGTACAATGAATGTTGTAATTTATGCTTTGTTTACAGTGGAAATATAACTTACTGCTTTGCTTTGGATAAATACTGTAAATATTTTTAATAAAACATAAAACAATCTAAGGCATTTTATTACAATAGCCTATTCTTGAAGCTCTGCAATTGTTTTAAAACACATTGGATTTTATATTTTTATTATTATTTAGGCTGACTAATTGCATTCTTGTAGGAAAGTGGTTATTTGTGACCAAAGAATCCATTTATAGCTGATTCTACATTGATTTACTCTATGTCCCTGAGCAAGGCAATTAAGTTCTTTCTGACTCTGTTTTCTAATTTATGTGGTACAGGTGCCACTTTATGCAGAAGTGGTGGAATAAATTTTAAATTTCCAATGAAAAAGAAACTAAGGAGGAGTAAAGGGCAAACGGTGATGGAAATCTGGTTGTCTATTTTAAAACACTCGCTTTAAAACTCTATGGAAGCTACTTAACCAAGCCTGATGACTCAGCTAACATAATGGATAAAGCAAGAGCTTGGCAGTATAAATGAGGCGACACAGCAAATTCTTCTTTAACAATAAGTAATAAATGTCGTTTGCATATGGTAAGTCACTTCTCATGAGATATAAGAAGACTTCCACAAGGTATTGAAGATACTATAAGATGCCAATCGGAGTGGAAGATATAATTTGTTCTATACTTATTGTAGAAAATTGATATGTAAAAATTGGTATTATCTAGTGCTATAGCTTTTCACATACAAACTGGATTGCATTGTGTTTTGTATAAACAAGTCTTTCTGAAGAATCACTTAGACCTTGAAGTCATAATATCAAATAATGATTATCTTTTCAGGTAGGAAACACTTCTTTACTCATCAACCTTTGAATATTTCCTGACTTATACATATGTTAAATTAAACATATAGACACCTACTAGAATTTTTTAGTGGCAGGTAACTGACTCAGATGACAATGGCTTCCAGAGTGGAAATATGAGCTGAGCTAGAAGATGCCAGGAAAAAATAATGAAGGCTTGTGGGAAGAAGGGAGTGGAGTTGGAGTTAGCAAGAAGGGGACAAAAGATAAGACTTTCACTCTCAATAAGAAGCTGATCTGGAATAAAGTCTAGAACTACAGAGAAAAACAAAGGAACAGGTGAGAGAAGTAAGGAAAAGGAAAGGGGAGGAGGTAAATAAATAAATCTTAATGTGAATATTTTCCCCTGTTGTTGGCATTGCTTTGAACAAGTAATCTTTTCCCCTGTTGTTGGCGTTGCTTTGAACAAGTAATCTTCTAGTGGTACTATGGTTATTCTCCCTTAACAATATCTGTCAATTATGAAAAACAAGGTATTGAAGGAAGTCATCTGTGGCTACAATGTTGTAGTGCTTGTAGGTTGGAAGGAAAGTTTAAAAAGAGTTAATTATATCAATATGATCCAGGGCCATGAAAAGAACTGGCTTGCCTTTGGACAGTATAATTTCATCTTCCTGCATGAGTTCCCAGCATTTTGCTTCCATTTAGACTGAAGCCTTCACCAGAGACAAGCTCATGGTGGCATTATGTCCTAGATTTCTCAGAACTCTGAGCTAAATACTGTTGTATTTTTTAAAAAAATCGATATCTTTATTGTAAAGATACTGTCAGGTAATGAGTCTATTTCCTCTCCAACATTGTTACCCCCTCCTTTGTTTGTTCCCTACCATCCCTTCCCTCCTAACCTCTCCAACTCCTCCCCCCACCCAAAGTTATAAAATTCATTTTCAACATAGTGTATTGTACATCTTATTAACATTTGTCTCTTCTTAGGAATTTCATCATAGTAATAGAAAATAGATTTATATAGAGTGAAACATTTTCATGTTGCATGGGGAAAACTCACAAAATCTGGTAAATCTTTTCTACTCTTTTGAAACAAAATTAATCTAGAAGATAAACAAATGGGGATAATTATCTTGAGTTCCTTAGATATTGTAGTTTTAGAATTACTAGTAAAATAAAATTACTTGCATTAAAGTCTGATTTGTCACTTCATCTTCTATGTCTCACATTTTAGATTGTATTTTTTACTTTTATTGTTGATTGAAAGCACTTTATACAATCCAGAGGAATATCCCTAAATATATATGTAATCTCTTCTCTGTTTTCAAAAATATGAATATAGATATATAGTATATATATTAGTTAAGATTTTAAATATAATTTTCAATTTTCTGAAGCTGTAGAATATAATGTTGTGAAACATACCTTCAAAGAACCTTAGCAATTTTTGCTCAGATTTGATTTGATTATAAGTAAGTTATCTTTGACATTTGCAAGTAGTGTATCAGTCTCCCATTTGGCCATTTTTCTTTCAACTTAAGGGATCAAGAGAGCAAAGTTAAATGTAGGTAAGTGGTTCTTAAAAGCATAGAGCAAAAATCTAGTGTCCTTTGGGCATACATTCACTAAATCCAAATCCATTCTAATTTAGGTTTCCTTTGACATAATTCTATTATTTCCTTGACATCGTTTTATTACTCAAGATTAAATGTGTAATAGAGATGCCCTTAAATTTGTCCTTGAAGCATGCACTCATTTCTCAAGAATTAAAATGTCCCTTAGAGAAAATAAGTTATGGAGATAGCAAACTGAAATAAAGCTTTCACTGTGGTCGAATATGTTGGCAGGAATAACATTACTGCCATAGTTATTCTATTTTTAATAATAAGAGTAATTAATTTAAAAATTGACTGTGCTAAAATATTTTTGCCAAAATGTGTCATTATTATTGTTGATATTGCTAAAATTATTAAATTCAATCCTGAAATTCTATACAAATCCTGAAATTCAATATGAAAACATGATCCTTTAACAAGAGCACTATTTACTGAATTGTTTGAGTTAATAATCCATGAGTTCTCAAAATGGGAAATGTTTGTGTGTAGAGAATATTACAACTTTGGTATCCTAGACTGATTTTTGAGGACATATGTTAATATTTATAAAATTATTTGAATTTATTGTGACTAATAATTTTGTAAATGTGATAGAAAAAATAGCTAGACTGCCTTCTTATGAATATTATGTTCCAACTATATATCCATTATTTACTTGACACTATTATACAATATAAAAATATAACCTATGATCTTAGAACTATTCAGTAGCTTCATAAATTTAATCTAACAAAAATAATAGTTCAAGTTGCAACCCATAAGTTTGTAATGTGTAACTAAAATAAGAAACTGATTATTGAGAAGAGAACTGAGAATAACAGAGGTAGGATGTGGTTATTACACTTTTCAAAGGAACAATAATTACTTGAAATAATTATTGGAGCAAAGCAGTTAGTATAAATCATATTATACTGAAGCTGGTGGATAGAATTCATCTTACAGAAATGATGATCCCTTGTGGAGTAAGAGAGCCAATAACTAAACAAAGACCCAAGAAAAAAGCCCTAAACAAAACCACCTTTTGCCTAACTGAGACTTCCCTTAGAAGTGACACAATCTCAAACTAGAGGACAATAGAAGCTAAATTGAAGTAAGTGCTTAAGAGTGATTTTCCAGGGAAGTAGAACAAAATAGGTAGAGAATATATCTTTAGTGGAAAACAGAATGCCTTACTAATCCCAACTCAAGACATAAGCATCCAAATTACTGTAATATGTTAGAAAGTAAGATGCTTCTATGTTGTAGCCAATCTTTAAATATTTAGGAAGTAAATAAATAATAACGGTATTTCATCAATATTCATTTTTCAATTTACTCATTAAACAGTTTTTTCTTCTCCACAAGAATTCCTTAGAAAAATATAAATTTTCTTCTTTAAAAAGCTTCAGATAAGAAATACCACCAAAATGCTAAAACTGTTGAGTTATCGAGTTTGAAGTATCCAAATACTTCCAAAGAAGAGGATAAGTTTTACAGTAATTATTAATGAACAATGTTTGTAAATTTCATATTTAATATCATAAATATATTAAAGTATTATTAAGTATTTCAGATTTAAATACAGGATTCCCAAGATGTTCCTTTCTCAACCTTGAGATCTGGCACAATTCCCAGCTATTCCAGCATAGAACTGTAAAGTTCATACCAAGAAAGTTATTACCATAAGCAGTAGGTTTATCCTCCTGGAAAAGAAAGGACTAATGGGACCAATGGGTAGAAAAGGTTTGTGTACTGCCTGATAGGAACAGTGCAGTTGTCCAGTTTCTCTGTGGAGAATCACTTCCTGGGAGATCATTTAAGAAATGTTATAAAACAGCAACAAAATCTGATTAAAAACAATAGAACATAGTATGTAAGTAAAGATAATGAAGAAATATTGCATATTAAAACAATATATCAAACACTACTCTATTAACCAACTTAAATTGTTCTAATGAAAAAAGTAAATGTAGACTACTACACATACATACGTACATACATACATACATACATACAAATAACACATTTGAATGAAAAACTTTTTTCTAGCAAACATATACAGATGCTTTAGGGTTTCCCTGTACAGATCCTCCTTTTTATGTTTTATTTAGCTACTTCAGAGCAATGGAATTTTTTTTTTTGAAATTTACACAATAGTGACAGAAAGTATATTGTATCAAGTTTCATGAATTAAAATTAATTTATTCTTTCAAAAGCAACTTTAGAAACATCAAGATACTTGAGAAAGTTTGAAGCAGAGATTGGTGTATACAAATGAAAATGCAAATAAAAGAAGACAGTGCAAATATTTTACCGGGGTATGTTAATTAAATTGCAAAAAGACACACTCAATAACATAAACATAATAATCTTATATAAACCCCATATCATTTTGATTAAAACATAATGTGCTGCTGTTGATTTAAATAACTGGTTGTGATAAATATGCATTTCTTATGCATGGTGTCCCCAATAATGAGGAATAAGAGAAAGATGGATATAAGATGAATGATATCTTTCACGATAAAAATCTAATACACAATAGCCAAAATTTGTATAGCAAAAGGAACACCAGTACTCATGCTGCATGAAAATATGTGAGAATATAAAAGAAGAAAGAAGAAACAATGGAAGTAACTCCAAATATCTTCTGACATTTTAAGTTGAAAAGGTAGGTGAAATTCTTTAAAAAGTAGAGAAGGTTAGACATTTGTTTCCAAGGAAAAACAGTGACATATTCAATAGAGAATATAATGTTGGATTTAAAATACAAACCTTTTCCTCATCCATCATGCCTATTGCAACCTGATTTTTACCGAAGTACCTGCAAATTGGAGTTTCCAATTTGCCAGTATGTGTGTAAGGCAGCACAGTAGTCTACACTCATTTCCATTACAATTTTTTGTGATCTATTCTTATGTGCAATGTTTGAAGTATTATTTAATATTTCCTGTTCTCTAAGGCCTTTTCTTGGATACTAGATTGTACACTTTCAATTATATTTTCAATCCTCCCTTGTTATGCTATGTTTTAGATTTTTTTTTTTAGTATAAATGACAGTATTTTATTGTTTCACATTTTAACTACTTAAGATAATAAAGAGGTTTTCAATAATCACACACCAAATAAAACATACTTAATAAAAATTTCATTGATGGATATTTAGGGTTTACATTTTTTTTCAAATTAAAATAATGTTGCTATATTATCAAGACATACTGAAATATTTTGTCCAAAGATAAAAACTCATTTTTCTAGGCCAATGTCTTCACATTGTAAATTACACAAATTGCAGGTCATAAAATTGACAGATATGGAGAAAACAATAATTTGCATATTAATTATCTGGCTTTGATGATATCTGTATATGTATGTATAAAGCACCTTTTGGGTTAATTTTCATTATACTTACTAAGTTAATTAAAAAGTTATAAGAAAATAAAGCATATTTAAGTTTATATTGTCCATTGTAATTTTATTTAATGTGACCTATTCCTACATATTATTTTTATAAGTTATGGCATTGCTGTTCTCTAATATTTTTTGGTATCTATTCAAATACAAAGTTCTTCCATTGTTCTACTCTACACTGTGAAAATCTGATTTATGCAGTAGTTTACTTACATTTTTTTAAAAAATGTCATTTGTGTTTTATTTAAGCTCAATAATTTTCAAAATTAAAAAACATATAATTATATATTTCATTTTTCCTAAATTGGCCCATATACAAGTTTGATTTACCTTGTATCATAAATAATTTATTGATAAAGAAAGGCCTTAAAATATACTGAAAAAATTCACCACTGAGTGTTTCTTTGAGTTTACTTTTGCAGAATATTATTAGAAAATATCACATATACAACTTAGAAATATCAAGATGCACACCATGTTTATATTCTAAACATAAAGACATGTATATCTTATTATTAAGATGAGTCTGCTGGATAAAAGTTATTCCTGATTACTGCAAATGATACAAATTTGTAATGACATTGGCAATATACTAGGAAATATTGAAATGGCTCAAATTTGTATCAGAGTAGCCAGCCTAACCTCTCTCCTAGACAGCAAACATAACCTTATTATATTTGCAACATATTTTTATTGGAGATAAAATCATTTTGACACACAAATATAAAAGTAGGAAATTAAACTAGATAAGAGAGTGGCAATGACAGGAAAAGACAGTGGACAGAGATATGCTGTATCTCCATTTAGCAGAATCAGTTGTAGTTCTGCTACATTAGGAAGTGCCAAGCATTTCTGTACTGCCTAGGCTATCAAAAGCCAGGGTGTTCAAGGTTGTCACAATGAAGCCTTCACTGATCCTAATCTCCAGGATGATATATAGCTGCCCACAGTACTGAATGAAACCTTTATTTACTCACATTTTTAATAACCTGGGTTTTAAGAATATGAAAACCCTATAAACTGTCTTTAGAAGACATTTTATTAACCTTAAGACAACCTCATTTCAGTGTTTAGCATATGCATTATCACTTGAAACATTGTGGCAAAATGTTGCTGACCTATATTAGCAGTTTCTTTATCAACTGCCAGAAAAAAAAATCACTTTGACAATAAGGCCATTTATGTTTCACAGCTGTCATATTATGACTTATTTGACATTTCACAATTTAGCAAGTACAGAATGGAAATAAGAGATTGTCCTTACTATGTGTAATATAAAGCAAATAAAGCTGAGGCTTCTTTCTATCAAATTTCAAACTGTAATTTGAAATTATAAGCTCTATGGACAATTTTACTTGTAATTAGATTGGTAGGGAAATGTTTGTCTCCATCTATCACTTTAGAACATTGAAGATGCTATTAAAGTAAAATTAATTTTAAGTTCAATGACTTCATTTTATAAATTTAGGTGCCTCTGAAACAGTTTACAGTTCAATGATTTTATAAGCATAAAGGAAAAAATAAAATATTTTTAGCCAAATTCTTTAGCTAAGACTTTTAAAATTTATCCAGAAGACATATTAAGTGAAGCATTATGAATGTATAACTTAGTCTTTGTTAGTGATGAAGGCATCATATGGGCTTTGATTTTTTTATCATCTGGTGGCATTATTTTAAACATACATTAAATATAAATAAATTGGATGAACCATTTTGAAATTTGTTTCTTCAATTTTAAAGTTGGCAAATAATGGGGACACTAGATAATGAATTACAGTAAACAGAGAAAATTATTGATGTCAATCTTTGTAACTTTTAATTCCATGCCAATCAATGTGGATCTAAAGAGTCATGAGTCATTAAATTCTACATGATCTTTTAGAGAACCCTGGAAGAGTTCTCTAAATTGATTTTCTTAAATTATTTTTATTCCATATGGAGTTATTGAGATTTATTCCTGGTTAAATCTTATTTGTGGCTTTGAGCATAGAAAAATCACAATGATTTTCTGCAAGATTTTTAATTTTTAATTTCCGAAAAAGTTGGACCTAAAAATGGAAATGAGAATTTTAGTATATCAGGGCAAACAGAATGAGTGATATAGCTATGTAATGGAGAGTATAGAAAAGCATTTTGCCGGGGGCTGGGAAGGTGGCTCAGTAGTAGAGTGCTTGCCTTGCATGCATGGGGCCCTGGGTTTGATTCCTCACCACCACATAAGCAGAAAAAAAAAGAGAGAAAAGAAAAACATTTTGGGAATCTATGCAAATTTTTTAATAAAACAATATCACCATTTAATGGAGTAGTTAAGTCATAATATCCTGCAATATCTAGCTTTTAGACATAGCAATACTACTCAGCATTCTATTTTTGACAGAAATACTAGTCTCTACTTCAGTTTTACAGGCAAATTTAAATATTTTGTTAAGTTGAAATATATTATTGCTCTTGAAAATTGTAAGAGCTATGAAAGCTGAAAAATGACATACTTAATTTTAGAATATTTTCAAGGGTTATAGGCTATTTTATGAGTCACATTTTGATATATGTCTCTAATGCAGTATTTGTCTTTCAGTAATTTTTTTGTTGTGTTTTTTTGTTTGTTCATTTAGCCTAATATTCTCATTCATCTACATTATACTATATCAGAATTTCTTTCCTTTCTTAAGGCTAAATAGTACTTAATTCTAGGTATGAATTACCAGTCAATTATTGGTTAATAGTGTTTGCATCAACTTTTTGGGTTCTGTGAATCAGGATAGAGAAATATCTGTCTATTTGTCTGCATTGCATTCTGTCATTGTTAGGCTATAGATTTTTTTCCCCTAAAGAAATTCTCTTCCTCTACAAATAGTATATTTTATTTTATTTATTTTGTATTTCTTTCTTATATATTCATTTCCACTTCAAGTAGAATCTGTATCAATAGTATTCATTTAGATATTCTCTACTATTTTGTAGTTCACGTAATTGAACCTGGAGCAAATCCCAGGTATGTCTGTACCAACGTTATTTCAGGTGTTGAAATAATGAGCTCCAAATGTTCTCATGGATACAGCCCACTCAATGTGAATCAGTCCTGGAATTACATTCCAATATATTACCTGGCCTCATGAAGACCCACTTTAGCAAAGAGACATGATTATGAGTTGAAACTTCAGGTATCATGATCTATTTGGACACCCATGTGAAATGGTATTGTTTAATGTTTTAGTTTCCCCCCCCACACACACCTTGATATAATGTTTTTTTAATTGTGAAAATCCCATACACAGGGATTACAATTACATGGGCGAGATAATGAGTACATTTCTTATCAAACATTGTTGCCTCCTCTTTTTTTTCCCCCTTCCCATTCCTTCCCACCCCCCACAGCCCCCACCCGATCCTCTCCGCCCCCCCCCCCCCCACCAAAGTTGTAAAGTTCGTTTTTCGACATAAGGACTTGTACATCTCTTTGTTGCAATGGATCCACCTATATCCCTATTTAAATGATTTGTTTTTTTCCCTTCCCCTCCTTAAATTATTGGCATAAATTTATCTGAGCAAAAGACTAAAGAGCTTTTAAAAATTAATGACAGAATTATTACTGCATATCTGTGCAGTAATAATTCACCAGCTTTCCTCATCGAAAGCCAGTCTTGCTCTCAAATGAGACGTTTCTAATAGTTTCTTTACTGATAATAGAATTACGTATGAAAAAAGATATTATGGCAATTTACTTGTTAGCTGCCTACATCCATTCTAAATTGGCTCTGGTAGTTCCAGAGAGCAATACCCTTTCTGAGTTTCCATTTCTCTGACACTGGGAACTCCCTGTCACATTATATATCTCACTTGCTTTCTGTGGGTGAGTCCTTTCAACTATCAGTTTTACAGCTCATCTTATTGCAATAATTAGATTCAACAGGTTTCATTTCATTAAGCATAACCTCTTGTTTCCGTTTTTTTAATCTTATTTTGTTTATTATCACCAAGGAACTCAGTTCTGGAACAGTGCCTTTTGATTATGTTGGTGTTGAAAACCCTTTTTTTTTCTTTTTTTTATGTGAAAATACTGTACAGAGGGGTTACAATTACATGGGCAATGGATCAAGAAAATGTGGTATATATACACAATGGAATTCTATGCCTCCATCAGAAAGAATGACATTGCCCCATTTGTTAGGAAATGGAAAGACTTGGAAAAAATTATATTAAGTGAAGTAAGCCAAGCCTAAAGAAACATAGGTCCCATGGTTTCCCTTATTTGAAAACCCTTTTTCTATAGAAGGAACTACTACTGAGATCCTTAATGATGTTATTCTCTCATTCTTGGGTTATTATGTCTTCACCCTAAATCTAGACAGATCAAAGTAGATGATTGTCAGTGATTTAAGACCAGGTAGTGTTTCTAACTGTTGTATTCTGCTTGATAGGGTCTTTACAAGTGAAGAACAATATACATGGTATACAGCTGTTGATTTTATGAATGTGTTCTTTTGAAGATATTCAGCAAAGAGAATAAAAATATTCCGTCTTCCAGTGGAATGAAAGAAGCAGTGAACAATCATTACTTTATCTGTGTTTTTGCCTGCCATATGAAAATGCACAGCAACATGTTTTCAACTTGCAAAATATCCTCCCTCTAAATTGATGCTATTTCAGCTGGTTCTGGTGTAAAGGAAGCTGTACTACTCTGATGTGCATTAGCTATTCTAGGAACTCTATAAAAATATACTCAAGACACTTACCAATTACAAATCCATAAAGTTTTTAGAGGACTTTCAAGATTTTGACATTTTTATAAGTCCACTGTCTTAAGCCTCGTTCTAAGTCAAATGATGCTTACTAATACCAAATCACTTTTTCTATAAAGTGAAAATGAATTTTGAAAGTATCATTATTAAGATGATCACAATTTTTATTAAATTGAAAAGCTTGTCATACGTTTTCAACAGCTCATACATGAATTAACATATCAGTTCTAGGGATCATCATGTCCCATTGTCTTGTGATTTTGATTTTAAAAGATCTCATTCAGAACCCAATAAATAATGCAAATAAGAAAGGCTAACAACTCCAACTTGAAAGAATGTATTCTGGGGATCCTGCCTCTTACTAATTGCTTGTTTGTGAGAATTTCTAGCTAATAAAATCATCATTCTCATATTTTTATTGCTCAAATTATCACTAAAGGGGGTTTATTACCACACACAGTATTTGTTTTTTTGGGGGGTCCAGTCGTGGGGCCTGAACTCTGGGCCTGGGCGCTTTCCCTCAGTTCTTCTGCTCAAGGTTAGTGCTCTACCACTTGAGCCACAGCGCTACTTTCGGCTTTTTTTCTTATGTGGTGCTGAGGAATCAAACCAAGGGCCTCATGCATGCAAAGCAAGTGATCTACCACTGAGCCACCTTCCCAGCCCCCACATACAGTATTTCTGATCAATATAATTCCCTGGGGAATTTTAAGTACATATCCTATCAATTTCCAGAATATATGTTCATTTGTATGCAAGAATTAAGTTTTAATTTTCGTAAAGGGCCTTAAGCTTCAAGATGATCTGTATCATTCTCTTTCTATAAGCATTGAGATGTCTTACTTTGACTACTTTTAGTATTTTCTCTAAATAGATTTTGGCATCTAAATTCTATGAATCTTGATATGGTATTCTTTGTAATTTTCTTAATATTTTGAGCTTCTTGAGAATATTTGTAATAAAGCATTTCCTCTGGCTATGAGAAACAGGCATTTCCTGGGCATTGTAGGATATTAGAACCACTGCCACTATTTCATTTTGGTGGTTCCTATTCCAGCTAGAATTTGTTTTCTCACATTCATATGCTGATAAAGATATATTTTTAATAGCAAAAGATAATGCCATAATGACACTTAAATTTCTCCACTATTCAATTTTGTGAACTCTAGCTGCCTCAGTCAGTCCATATTATTGGCTCCAATTTTTCTACTCAATGTCTGTACCGGGCTTGTTCAACTGGTGTCCTATGCCCTTAGTATTAATGATCTTCCTACTTCTGTCATTTGGCTTTTTCAGGACACTGATTAAGTGAGTTCTGTAATTATGTTTTAACATTGCATCAATGTGGTCATAATTACTTTTAGAAAAAAATTAAAAAGCACATTTCTCACCAATTAAAAAATAACCCTGCTGGGTGCTGGTGGCTCACACCTGTAATTCTAGTTACTCCAGGAGGCTGAGATCTGAGGATCACAGTTCAAACCTGCCTAGGCAGGAAAGTGCATGAAACGCTTATCTCCAATTAACCACCAGAAAACCAGAACTGGCTCTGTAGCTCAAGAGATAGAGAGCTCACTTTAATCTGAAGAACACAGGTACAGTGCCCAAGCCCAGAGATTAAGCCCCATGACCTCCCCTCCTGACCCCCCTACAAAAAGAAACCCTCAACTAAATAATAGTCATGTTTAATTTTCTTGAATATAGTTGACATTTTTATCTAATAGGACCTAATTTCACTTCTGGTTCACTTCTGAATTATAAAAAGGAATGTCATTGTATAAAATTCAAAATATCCTTTTTTTTTTAATTTTCTTCTTTTTCATGAGGCCTGAACTCTGGGCATGGGTGCTCTCCCTCAGCTCTTCAACTCAAGGCTAACATTCTACCACTTGAGCCACAGCGCCACTTCTGTTTTTTTTTTTTTTTTTTTTCTGCTTATGTGGTGCTGAGGAATCAAACTCAGGACTTCATGCATGCAAGGCAAGCACTTTACCACTGAGCCACCTTCCCAGCCCAAAAATTCCAAATATCTTTTTCAATATCTCTTTTCTTATCCACAGAGAAAAGTACTCTTTTTAAATGAAACTCAACACTTTTATATTACAGATCTATTGATTGAGGAGATGGACTTAAAGTACAGTATGCTTTATTAAGAAACATTGATCTTTGAAATACTGAAATTATTTTATTTAAGATCACATAAAAGCACTTCACATATAATCTGCACATTGAACTCATGATTAACTGGATTGTAAAAATCTTGCAGACATTATCCTCAATAGATAATGAAACTAGCCAACAATTAAGTTTTAACTTAATGATTGCTATAAAGATGGACAGATGCTACATTAATTTGTCTTCTGTGCACTATTATAGTCATTTAACTACTAATGCATGATAAGGTTTTACACTGGAGAGTGCTTTGAATGACTATGGTCCTTAAGTAGGAAATACTGTGCCATCATTTATTAAAACACACACATGCACAAACACATACACACACGATGTCAGATGTATTAAAGATGAAATAATAAGTCTACGTATAATTATACTTTTTATCTAATCATACATAGTTTTGCAAAAATTGGCATATAAAATGTTTATTTCCCAGGTATGTTTATCCAAAAGTACTTTATTCAAAACTGGTTTTCAAATGTATATTCTGTAATAATAGTGGTCCTCATGTGCTTTTTATTAGATTGCCCAGTGTTTAGGATGGATATTTATATTTTTCAAACAGCCTGGCATCTAACACAGGGCCTTGCTCATAGTAGGGAAGCATTTTAATATTGATCTACACCTGTAGACATGTAGAAAAGTTTCAAAGAGGAATATTTGCTTTTTCATCCAGGAGCCAGAGACTCACACCTATAGTCGAAGCTACTCAGGAGGCTGAGATCTGAGGATTGAGGTTTGAAGCCAACCAAGGCAGGGAAGTCTGTGAGACTTTTGAATCCCAAAATGGAGTTGTAGCTCAAAGTGTTCTAATGCTAACCTTGAGCAAAACAGCACCAGGCTTTGAGTTCAAACCCTACAACCAACAATAACCACAAAAAAATTGCTTTTGCACCATGTTTTAGGATCAATTTGCTTTCTAAAAGTTACTATTAAGGTTCCTCATGATATTAACTCTCTATTATGTTTACATTAATCATACAAATAAAGATTTGTTCATGTGTGAGACACACATAAATAAAATGTTTAAAATATATTTGCTTGTGGTTGCATTTTGTGCATGACTATATATTGTCCATTATTTTAATTCAGGGGATAGGTTGGTATTAGATTCTGATGCAAACCTAAATTTAGTATAACCACATGACTTATTCTTTGAATGAATTGTTGGCAAAAATATTCTTATACTACCAAACAGAAGATTAAAGACTTACTCTTTGAATCAATATAATATCTTCTTTTCAGTATTTGGAATGTGGAAGAATATTGTCATGATTTATCTGTATTCCTGTAAAACCAATTCAAGAAGAGGAACCATCTTGTCAAACCACAATGAATACACACAAAGAATACCCATTATTTCTGGTGTGTGTTAACACCTTAACCTCAACTCAACCTTCCTGAAAGGAAGGTCCTTGAGTTTTCCCAAAATTCTTTAATTAATGCAATCCTCTGTCATTCATTTGTGTAGCCCAGATCTCTATGAAAACTGATTTGGATCTCAAACGTTTAATTGTGAATTGCCTTCCAGAATCACAGCTACTCCTACTATGTCTAGAGAGGTTAATGAGTGGGTCTTGAATCTTATATTTGATTCATTCTGAGGATTGTGTAATTCCTTTTCATGGAAAATTTTTCTTTAACTGAGAGGCTCAAAACCAGAAAGGGAGACTTAAAATAAACTTTTAGTTAAAAGTTATTCTCACTGTGGGTAGCAAATGTAAGAACCATGAGAACTTCTTAAGCAGTATGTTTGATGTCTCTTTGTTCTTTTGTTAACCCTTAAATATGTATTAGCTCTTAAATATTTATAACTTCTCTTTGAGAATTGTTAGATAGTCTTTCTAAGGATGCCTTGTCCTTTTCTTCTTTTTATAATTTTTACACAGTGAAAAGAATACATGCAACTTTTAATAAAATAACAAATAACTGTACTCAACACTCAGATGAAGTGTTAAAAATAACATTGTTATTTTTAAATATCAAATTTCAACACTACCTTCTATGCTTGGTGCCTACTCTCCCCAAAGAATCAAATTCATTTGACATTTTAATAAATATGAAAAACTTTGCTTACCTTTTAAACAAGATATATAAATATTTTCAAAAGTAACTTGTGTTCTTACAATTTCCATTATTTAATTTTGCTTTCTCACACAACAATTATGTTTACATTTTTGTGTAAGCATCCTCAAATTTTAAAGATTTTGGGGCGAGGGTATTTTCATGGAAATGAAAATATTATCATGCAACATATCCAGATATCTATTATTAGGTATAAGTAATTTGCTTATCAAATTAGACCTGTCAATGTGCATCTCAAATAACATATTGAGGACACACATTCCTTTGTATATCTAGTTTTCCACCCTTGCTCAGCATTCACCCACATGTCAATCATGGGAAGTTTTTAATTAACAACTGAGCAAGCAAAGAACTTTCAATGTTTTCTTTTTTTATTGTGAAAATACTGTACAGAGAGGTTACAATTACATGGGCGAGATAATGAGTACATTTCATATCAAGCATTGTTGCCTCCTCCTTTGTTTCCCCTTCCCATCCTGTCCTCCCCTCCTCCCCGCCCCTCCCACCAAAGTTGTAAAGTTCCTTTTCGACATAACGACTTGTACGTCTCATTGTTGCAATGGGTCCACCCGTATCCACATTTAAACTATTTGTTTTTCTCCCTTCCCCTCCACAAATTATAACAACATCAAATACAGTGAAAGCAGGGGTTATACTGTAGGGGAGGGACATACAAAGCAACAAAAAAAATAATCTTATAAATGTGTTAGAAACAATCGCATGAAAGCAAAAAAAAAACATTTGAATACATGTCTTTTCTTTATGAAGGTCACACACGAAAATGTGTAAAAACCTAAAAGTGAAGTGTCATCATATTACAGGAACACCACGGGTAGCCTAGGAAAACATTTTAGGCCTGGCACTGTTGGCTCACACCTGTAATCCTAGCTACTCAGGAGGCTGAGATCTGAGGATCGCAGTTCAAAGCCAGCCAGGGCAGAAAAGTCCCTGTGAGACACTTGTTTCCTATTAATCACTGAAAAAGGGGAAGTAGAACTATGACTCAAAGTGATAGAATAGGAGACTGAGGGAAAGAGTGAGGGGGACAGAGTGCCGGTCTTGAGTTCAAGCCGTACAACTGGTAACAAAACAAAACAAAAAACACAGTGTAGAACCAACATAGTACACGGAAGAAAAGGTTGCAAGATCATAATCAACACATTCTATAAATAATCATTATTGAAAACAACTTTTAATAAAGAAACTTAGCTGCTGTAGAAGTTAGAAACAAAGGATGAACCAAAATAGGGTGAATTGGGCTAGGAGGGTAGCTCAGTGGTAGGGTGCTTACCTTGCATGCATGAGGCCCTGAGTTCGATTCCTCAGCACCACATAAGCAGAAAAAGTAGGAAGTCCCACGTGGCACAAGTGGTAGAGCACTGGCCTTGAGCTGAATTGCTGAGGGACAGTCCCAGGCCCAGAGATCAAGACCCATAACCGACCCCACCCCCCTAAAAAATAAGGTGAATTGGAATTTCAGGAAATGTTTTGTGGTTGGTTTTCTTCAAACATTATGAGTTAAGGTTTTGACTATGGCTGCTTTACAACTGAAAACAGACTTTTTTCTGCCTACATCTATTAGAAGTAGAATATATTCTTTCTGCAATTCATCAAGTAGGAACATCTCAGTATCAAACTTGATGCTATGGGATATTGTCTGAATCTCCAGTTACAAGTCAACAAAAACCTGTTTTGGAATTCTATTATTTTTCACATATTAAGTGAATTCTATTATTTTTCACATATCCGGCATCTGTATGACAAAAAAAATTGTAGATATGCATTTGTTCTTGCTGTCTTTCCTCCGTTAGTCTTTTTTTTAAATTAGTCTTCAACATGATGCAATTGTTATGAATATTGAGTGGGATCTGGAGATAGCTGCCTAGATAGTATTATGAATTCTTGAGAAGACTTCAGAATTATGTAATATTTTAACAATTTTTGGAAGAATAATATTGATTATTACCTGGACATAATCTCCTTGTCATTGAATTTCTCTGCTATAAAAGGTGCTGCTTGAAAAAAGGCCCCAAAGTGTCATCCACACAAAGGAGAGCCAGACCCATATAAATATTACCAATAAGAAACATTTCAATGTTATTAAAGGAATTATCCCTCTATATATTTCTGGCTCTACTCTACTTGAGGCATATTGGAACCATTCTTTAGGGATATGCATTTGGCCTATGACCATTCTGCAGTTTTACAGATATAGCTTATATCTGTCAGCTTATATCTTAATTCAACATTGTGTAAAAGTATTTTTGAGAGATATCTTTAAGTCAGCATGTGAAGAGAATGTGTGAGCAGAAATTTGCTAGGTGTAAGCACATTTTCTTTCTTAAGAAAAGATTATTGAATTCGATCATTGAAAATTCCCCAGAGTTATGGGTATTTATTTTCTTCACACTTTACCAATAGTGTACAATAGTGTTATATATTTATTTTTCATTGGCAATAATTGAGAAAACACTGCTTCTCAGATGTCCTTACTTCCTATTTCTATTATAAGTGAAGTAAAATACTCTATCTTTAGATGCATTTTTATGTTTTCAGAAATTTTTGAAATTCTAATTTTCAGTAGTAAGATGCTACCTTTAAATTTGTGATACTATAACACAATGATAAACATTTCCTATTTGTAGACATTGCCACCTAATCCAAGCATTGTTTTAATTTTGGCCAAGAAATAACTCATTGTTTTTCTTATGCATAAATACTTTGCATTGTTCTCCATCTGTCTGTCACTATTTTTGGTGCCAGAAACAAGCAGAATATTATGGAAATGTCCTCAGAAGCTGTGGCTTGCTGGAAGGAAACAAGGAATCAAGTAATGATCATTTAAGTGTTACATACTAGTAAAAATAAATCAATGTAGAGACTGTTAATGATGCAACAAAACTTTTATAAAGATTGCACTAAGACCTCTTTAAAGAGACTTTTGTTATGTAAATTGTAATAAAACTTAAAAAGTAATGATTGTGTGATTTGCTAAAAAGAAGAGTTAAGTTATATCAACTGTAAAGATCCCAAATATCTGTTTATATGGCTAATACGGAGTACAAACTGTGTAGTTGTAACAACGTTTAGTAGTAGGGTTGCCTAATTTTGGTCAAAATGCAGATGGATGCAAGTCATATAGCCTTTTAGGTATTATAATAAAGATATTGCATTCCAATGTAGAATTATGGAAGCTGTTGGATAATTTTGATGCAATAAATGATACAATTCATGTTTTTTAAAGGGTAACACTTGAAAAAAATATCTAAATGACTTGTGGTACTGGAAGGCAAGAGCTTCAGCAAAACCTGAGTAAAAGCCACTGCAAGGGCATAGGGGAGAGATGTTGATGACTGTGCTACGGTAGAAATTCCTATGTATTGATTAATAAAATATACAATAAAACACTGTCCTCCCACAGTAACTCTTCACAACTTGAAATTATCCAATGGTATTATGGAGAGCTTACAATATTCCAGGCAGAGTTCCAAGCCATTTCCATGAATTGAAGTAATTAAGTCTTAGAATTTCATGAAGTAGATAATCATATTATACATGAAGCAAATGAACTCCAAAGAAAAGTTAACTGAATTGCCTAAGGTCATAGAATTAGAAGAAAAGAGTCTTTGAATTCAGATGGTCCCAATTCTAACTTGAAATTTGTGTAGATATATTAAGCGTTTAATGTTCTATTGTAATATGTTATATAAAAATACAATTTTCTCAAACTTGTTCGCCCCAGACATCTCCTTTCAGCCTCTCTCTGCTGCTGGTACTCACCATTATCAAACAAAACCTGTTATATTTTCCTTTCCTCTATCTATCTACGTATCTATCTATGTATCTATCTATCTATCTATCTACCTACCTACCTACCTATCTATCTATCTATATTTTGACAGTGTGGTGTAAGAACATAGATCTTCCTGCTTCCTAGGCAGTACTTTATACTTCAGCCTACAGCATGTGTACTTCATTTTTAGAGGTTAGATTTTGCATGAGGGAAATGTGACATTTATTTATTTATTCATTTATGTTAACATGAGGATCTCTATCTTCATCCACCTCTTGCAAATAGAATAGTTTTGTTCTTCTTACCATTATGGATAAATATCATATATGCTTTATGCATGCAACAGCTGATACATACATGGGCTAAATACATGTTTGGTTTATTGTGAATATTAGTGGTATAAAATACTGATCAGATTGTATGTTATTCTTCCTTCAGATATATGATCAGGAGAGATATAGCAGGATTAAATGTCATCTGTTCAATATGAGCTTCCATATCGATTTCCATAATGGTTGCACTAATTTATATTCTTCCCCAACCTTCTTCCCTACATCCTTACAGCCATTTATGATTATTTTCCAGATATAGCCATTTTGAAGAGGTGGGCTAGAATGTGTTGGTCTCTTCATGCATGATTTAGATATTTGTAGTTATTCTTTTGATAAAGATTCAGTTTATCTGCTCATTTATTAATTAGATTTTATTTATTTTTTTTTTTTTTTATTTTTTTTGTCGGTCGTGGGGCTTGAACTCTGGGCCTGGGCGCTGTCCCTCAGCTCTTCAGCTCAAGGCGAGCGCTCTACCACTTGAGCTACAGCGCCACTTCCGGTTTTCTGGTGGTTTATTGGAGATAGGAGTCTCACGGTCTCTCCTGCCCGGGCTGGCTTTGAACCGCGAACCTCAGATCTCAGCCTCCTGAGTAGCTAGGATTACAGGCGTGAGCCACCAGCGCCCGGCCTAGATTTTATTTTTAACTTTGATTTCTATTTTAATTGTTTAATATTGAGAACTATTTTTATATTCTTGGTAAAGTATGAGTGATAAAGAATTTTCTCCATTTTGAGGGAGCTCTTTTGATTCTAGAAACTATATCTTTTGCTTATTCAGTTTTTATATTGATGAAATTCTATTTTTCAATTCTTTTAGTTTTTAAGTAACTAAGGATATAAGCAGAGAAGTATTACCAATTCTTATATCTTCAAAAATTTTATCCGTGTTTGCCTTTATCATTTTCAAAGTTTCTGAACTTATAATAAGATCTTTGTTACATTTTGAATTGACTTTTATATAGGGCTAGATAGGGATTTCATTTTAGTATTCTGAATGTGGATGTCCAGTTTTCTTAACATAGTATGTTAAAGAGGTATTTTTTTCAACAGCATGAGTTTTTAATGCCTTGATAAATATCAGAATGTTGTAGTTGAATAGTTCTATTTCTGGAACTTATATGCTATTCCATTCATCTGTATGCCTGTTTTATGACAGCAACATTCCATTTTATTTACCAGGGATCAGCAGTATTATTTGAAGTCATATAATATGAAACCTCCAGCATTAATATTTTTGGCAATAATTGCTGAATATAGTATTTGAAAGAATATATGAATTTGTATGTTTAAATTTATAAAAATCTTATAAAATGTATATACTTTGGTTTTTATATTTCTTTTCTGGAGGTGCTAAGATTTGATATCATATTCAAATATATAGATATATCAAAATAGTATGAGGTACCCAAATATATACTGTTGTATTTGACAATTAAAACAAGTTTGATTTTTTTTTTCAAATTCTTTATTGTGATTAAGTGGTTACATAATTTCTCAAATTTCACGGTATTGTGGGATAGTGATGCTTACTTAAAGTCACAAACACATTCTAACTTTCACAGGGAAAATTGTCTATCGTGGTATATTAAATTTATGGGTTCTATGAGCTTTGCGATAGTTATTTCTTCCACATTGGGTGATCTGTACATTTCTTTTGTTTTGCATAGTATCAGCTGTCCCCTCTTCCCCACTTGTTCCCTCCCTCCCATCGCTGCCATTGAGTTGCTTAGTTCATTTTGATCAATGTCCAGTGCAGCTGATGGGTCCTGCCGTTGTATGTTTTTCCCTGATTCCCTCTAGTTCTGTGTCCTCCTCCTGGTTTCCCTCGTGTGTGCACATACATACCATACATGTGATCAGCAGCGTGGGGTTATTTAGTAGTGATTCCGTCAGATGAGTGGAAGTCCTTTGTTTCTTGAGTCTTGTTAATTTTGTCCTATCATCTTACATTTTGGATTTAACATCCACTTATCAGGGAGACCATGTGCGGTTTGTCTCTTTGCTCTTGGTTTACCTCGTTCAACATGATTTCTTCTAGTTCCATCCATTTCCCTGCATATGCCATTTTTTTGTCCTTTCTAATGGCTGCATAATATTCCATTGTGTATAGATACCACAATTTTTTGATCCATTCATCTGTGGTGAGACATCTGGGTTGTTTCCATATCCTGGCTATTGTGAACAGTGCTGCAATAAATATGGAGGTGCATGTGTCCTTGTATACTGGTTCTTGTTGTTCAGGATAGATGCCTAGAA
Organism: Dipodomys spectabilis; assembly: GCF_019054845.1. Classification (NCBI taxonomy): domain Eukaryota; kingdom Metazoa; phylum Chordata; class Mammalia; order Rodentia; family Heteromyidae; genus Dipodomys; species Dipodomys spectabilis. Next base: position 4,903,122 of record NW_024870752.1, read on the forward strand.
GTGGTATGACTGGGTTATAAGGGAGGTCAATATTTAGCTTTCTGAGGACCCTCCAGACTGCTTTCCAAAGTGGTTGGATAAGTGTACAGTCCCACCAGCAGTGTAATAGGGTTCCTCTTTTTCTGCATCCCCTCCAGCATTTGTTGTTGGCTGACTTTAGGATGTGGGCCATTCTGACTGGGGTAAGGTGTTATCTCAGGGTTGTCTTTATTTGCATTTCCTTCACAACTAGGGATGGTGAGCAATTCCTCATGTGTTTTCTTTGCCATTTTTATCTCTTTTTCTGAGAAGTCTCTCTTTAGTTTCCTTGCCTATTTAGTAATTGGTTTGTTAGTTTTGGGAGGAATTAGTTTACTGAGTTCCCTGTATATACTGGATATTAACCCGTCTGATATATTGCTGGTAAATATTTTTCCCAGTTAGTTGGTTGTTTTTCTAGCTTAGTTGCTATGGATTTAGCTGTGCAGAAACATTTTATTTTAAGGTAGTCCCATTTGTCCAGTCTCTCACCAATTTGTTGTGACCTTGGGACTCTGTTCGGGTAATTCCTGATGTTTGAAAATATTTGACAAATTTTTATAAAGAGCTTGATATGCATTGTCTCCTTGAAATGAACTACAAAATGATAAAAAAAAAATTAAGAACCCAATCTCAGTTCTTTAAAATGAAGGATTTTAGTTGAAAAAATCCAAAATAAATAATGATATTTGGGAGTAATTTACATAACAGATTCCATTATTCATTTTGCTCATGTATCCAAGTTTTACCACTAGATATTTGAGTAATTTAATTCTTTTCTATCCAAGTTACATTCATTTATTTATAGACAATTATTTCATGAAAATAACGTTTTGGGATTATTTTACATAAGCTTTTGGGATTATTTTACATAAGATTATTTTAAATCATTTAAGTCATTTGTTCATTCTTTAGTGTCAAGCTAACATCAGTTCTAACATAATTCTTAAAACACAACAAATTAATACAGGGCTATGCTGTGTTGTGCTCTCTAGAAGATTAAAAGAAAACACAGAATATTGATTATAAAAAAACCTAAACAAATTCATGTCATCAAGGATCTTAAAGAAGCAATATATACAAAGATTCTATTTTGACTGAATATTCAAAATGAAGAATATGGAAATAACTTTAAATAATATAAAAACTAGAATAACATGTTGAAGAATTGAAATTATTAATTCATAATGAAATTTTATTAGAAGTAAAATAGATAACAATTAAATTTAGGGTAGGTACAGCAAGCAATCCAGTCTGATGTGAGTAAACTCAGACATAAAAATATAATATTATAATTTCAAAAGAAACATAGAAAAGGAGGAAAAAATTTAAGTCCTATTTTGATTTCAGAGAAACTGGTAAATTTGGTCGTCTCTTACAAGTATAGTACATTTATGAAGTAAATCCTTTGAAAAAAATTGAAGAAAATACCTAACGTAGGTTTCTGTAGCTATAGAAAGTTTATAAATGTGCCTATTTGAAGAGCTAAAATGTAATTTACATTTCAGCCCCCCCAAATCCATTAAAACCAATTGATTATTAATGAAACTCGAAATATGTTTTTTTTCTGAAATAGAAATATAGACACTGCAATTGATATAGTGACAGCATGAGGGCCTCCTAAGATCACAGATTTATAGTCATTCAGTCACCTTTGCTTTTTATTAATACAGAATTTCTTTTAGAACAATCTGCCATCCTGCCATCATTTTAAATTTCTGCTATTTTGCAGATTTTCTATCATAGACTGCTCCTATTCATAGAACTCTCCTTTTCTAAATTTCCATAAAATTCCCTATGCTTTATTATTATAATAACAATTTTGAAATAACTAATTAGTATTTCTATCATGATAGCTGATGCAAAAATAAAGAATTACTTGTTGCAATATGTTTCATTTTTCTACTCTTTCCTTAGCTTGTGAAAATAGAGAGAAAATACCTATTTGGATGAGCCAACATCTCTGCTTTGGTGATTTACTTTGAAAATTACAGAGATTAAAGTTGCAGACTTTATACATTAATTACTTTTTCAGTTCTGCAATAATGAAATTACATAAAATCTGTTCAATATGTTCTCTAGAAAGAATTTATTTTTCATAAGTCATAGGATTTTTCTGTACATTAAAAATTAAAATGAATATTGGTTTATGTATAATGAAAATCATGCTTAAAATGGTAATAATTATTACATTTGTCTATATGGATATGTAGTCCCAGATAGGTGGACCTAAATTTGAAGCAAGTGCAATCCAAAATTATCACCAAATAACAACACTAAAGAAAGCAAGAGAGAAAGAAAGAAAGAAAGAAGAAAGAAAGAAAGAAAGAAAGAAAGAAAGAAAGAAAGAAAGAAAGAAAGAAAGAAAGAAAGAAAGAAAGAAAGAAAGAAAGAAAGAAAGAAAGAAAAACAAGAAGCAAGGATGATCTCCATGCCTTTGGTTTCATATCTTTCTGAGGAAGAGATAGGAGGATTTTTGACTTTAGTATGCTTGGGTCAACGTGAAAAACCCTATCTGAAAAATCAACTCAAACTTGATGACTCATTCTGTGGCTAAAATGATAGAGCCCAAATGCCAGTGCCTTAATCTAATGCCCTGAACCACCAAGACAAGTAATTAATCAAAGCTAATTACTGAGTAAATTAAACATATGAAAGCAATCATCTTATTTATATTGAAAAATATGTAATGTTGACTCAAAGCATATAATTTTTTCATAATATCTGTACTGGTTATGTGAAAAATATTCTAGCCTATATGGTAAACACCATTTACTTGGTTGTATTATCTCTCTGTGTTTTAGTGTATTAATGTTTAAGAGAGGGGAATAAGATCTAATGCATGATGTAGTAATTAAAACAAAATTACAAAGTGAAGTCTTAGCATAAGCAAATGGTTACTAAATATCATCCATTGTTATAATATCAATGTATTTTCTACTTTTACAAGAAAGCTATCAGCTGTATCTTCCCAAACATTCTTAGCCATGAAAGCAATATTAAATCATTTTAATAACATCATTAGCTTTTCACTTTAAACCTCTCAGAGCTTTTTAAAAACTTTTATCTTTCTTCAAAGTATGAAGCTGTTCTGTTCTGAAGTTGGAGGCAAAATAGAAATGCAAGGCTAGAACAAAATCTCACAAACTTGATATTCAGACATCTGTCAACTGAATATATGAGAAAATGTTCAAAGATATACAATAATTACATGCAAATATTCTATTTATTCATAGCAAAATTCCTAAGGATATAATAAGAAATGAATGCTCAGTGATCTTTTGTGTGTGAAGATATGATTTATTCTAAATCACCATTTAGGAACTTACCTTGCCTCAAATTAATGAATGCATTTCTTGCTCACTTTTCAACTAGCTAGTCTTTTATTAATAATATATTGTGGGGCTGGGAACGTGGCTTAGTGATAGAGTGCTTGCCTAGCATACATGAAGCCCTAGGTTCGATTCCTCAGTACCACCTACACAGGAAAAAATAGTGAATAAATAAAAGAAATAAAATTAAAAGAGAAAAAATTATTAAAAAATAATATATCATGAATGGTTAACAATTTCTACTTTCCAAGAAGAGAATAAAGGTAAGATTCTTCTATACGCATATAGTAAATATGAGCCTATAAAAGTTAACTTTTGTTGACACATACTCACTGCGGCAGAACAGGCTATCATAAATCATATAATAATTTTCAGTTGCACAAATATATAAATTGATTGTATACTGTGACATATTTCTCTATTTGTGAAGAAAGTATTGTGTTCAGACTCTTGGCCTCGGCTTGCTGGGAGGGTATTCTACAATTTCACCCATGCCCACATTGCTTACCTTTAATTTATTTTTCATATGGGGTCTGATATTGTAGCCAAGTCCAGTCTTGAACACAATCCTACTGCTTCTGTATTCAGCCACTACCAATTCCTAGTTTCAATTTTAATGATGCAGATTTTGCACAACATTATTTCTGAACGAAATGCAAACTTTTGTTTCAAACAATTTTTTAACAAAAATTCCATAGCAAGGAACCTTGAAAGGTTGATATGTCATCCCTTCATGTCCCAGGAAAGAAAAATATTTTCATCATAATCACAGGTACAAAAAGTTACTGCCATTACCAGATCTTGAAACTTTACTGAGACCACAGATCATCTTTAAGAATTATTTTACTCTATATTCAAGGAATGTTGTAGGAACATTTATTTCACCCTCCTGTGACTGGCTGGATGTAGAACATGATGAATGACTAAAATACCATAATGCTCAGAACCTTTGTCTCTGCCCAGAAATTGAATACATTATGCCAGTATTGATTTCATGGTTCCTAGATCACTACTAGTTAACTATATATAGGGTAAATGTGAGACCATTCATATTTTTAATAGTTTTGGAAGAGGGATAGATTGTATAAAGTATATGTTTCTTTAAGAATATAAATGAAGGAATAATTAAGTAAAACAACAAATTTCTAGTAAAGGGTGGTGAGTACAAGGATACATCTTCTGTTGCATGGTTAGTAATGCCTCTTTTTAGGTTTAATGATAAAAAAAATCTCAAAAGAGGAATAGGAGAGTATTGTCAAGAAATTTTTAAGAAAACATACACTGACCAATGTATGCAAGTGGCCTCTAAATTGCTCTCTACTATTCCATTGATTCAATTTTCTCATTATGCTCAAAGTCAGCATTCATATGTACCCATAGAAACTTTGGGATTTTTTTATTGTGAAAATACCGTACTGAGGGGCTACAATTACATGGACAAGGTAATGAGTACATTTCCTATCAAGCATTGTTGCCTCCTCCTTTGTTTCCCCTTCCCAACCTTTCCCATCTTTGGGAATTCTTATTACCATTTTTTTCAAGTAACTATGATAGGGATATACATCCACTCTGAATATGTAACATTGAGAGCTTTCAGACTAGATTTGAATCAGTAAATGAGTCAGGCTATTGTGAATCCTTCAAAGAAATTCACATTCAAGAAACCAAGAGTCAAGAGCATCTCTACAGTAATCCACAGAGTACTTCAAGACTGAAATGGAGTTGCATCAGTGATGATAACCCTGCTGCTCCATATGAACTTTTAAGTAGAGAGGAATCTTCAGAAGTTGAATTGGTTAAACAGATTCCATGAGGATTGTATAAAGAGATGGCTCTCCCTTTGGTGAAAACATTACACTCTGTGAAGCCACACTTTGAACCAAACAAGCCCTTGATTCTCAGAAGTTCTGTAAATATCTGGGTCTGATGTGCCATTAGATTGCCTAAATTGCCACCTAATGATGTCCACTCTGGGGCTGTGCATATTGAACCTCAGGGCCAGTTCTACAGCATGAGGATTGCATCCAATTACTTTCTTCAGTGGGCAGAAAGAACGGTCATTGCCATAAGCCTAAATATTTTCTCCATGATATAAAATAAAAAGTATAAAATAAAAAATTTACATATATATATATATGTTCCATATATTTTCAGCCATGTATACTGCCACTTGACAACTTGAGATTGTCTCACAAGGTAAAATTAGTCTTGCTTAAAAAGTCCTGTTGGATTAGTTTTATAAATAAATTGTGGCTTCTAACATTAGAAAGTGTATTGCTCATGTACATTCCACAAGAAGTCTCACTTGGGAGACTCAAAAAATTTAAAGGATTTAAAGTGTCTAGAATACTTAAAAAGCTACTATTATTTCTCAGATTTGGTACTGCAACATAGAAACAGATGCATCATTCTAGACAGGAACAAATAAAGGACAGACTTTTGGTGTTTTTTTAATGAAAGGTTTACCATTAATGAATAAGAATTAGAACTCTGGCTGAACATAATGCCTCTAAGCATTTGCTGATGCATTAACCTGATAATATCTCTCCAATATTATCTGATGTCTCATTCCTAATGTAGGGACAATTTGCATTCTTATTGTCCTGATAGTCACTTTCGTTAAAAACATAGGTTTTCTTGTGGTTTATTAGAGATAAGAATCTCATGGACTTTCCTTGCCCAGGCTGGTTTTGAACCATGATCCTCAGATCTCAGCCTCCTGAGTAGCTAGGATTACAGGCATGAGCCATCGGTGCATATCTTGCATATAATGACATGTATTTTTACTATTTTATCTTTTATAACAGATTCTAGGAATAAGAAATAATTTTATCATACATATAACGTGCTTATAATATGGTGGCTGCTTAATAAATGTTATTATAAACATGTAAAACACAGATAGTTCTAGTTATATACATAACATTAGTAGTGTGTGTGTGTTTGCTGCTTGTTCTATAAATATTGGAAATCTGGCAGCAGAGATGGGTCATTAAAATATAATGACTTACAAATGAAATTAAAAGAATATGTTAAAAGAACATATTATATATTAAAAGTATACTTTTATACTAAAAGTATATATTAAAAGAATACTTTGCCTAACTGATATTTATTGGAGAATTCAGGAAAGAAACAATTTTAAATATTGCACTTTTCCTGTTATTAAATGATATAAAGAGAATAGACAATCCTGAACATGTTTTCCAAGCTTATCTTAGTATTCCTAATGAAAATAGAGATAGACTTTAGGCAAAATAACTTTTTAAACATTTACTAATGATATATCAGTTCTTAAATTCTATTGGTGGTTTATCTGTCTACTCTCATGTCACTGTAGACTTATTAAAACTAGATTAAGGTTCTATTTTTAAATAAACACTTTGACAAACTATCATTGTATAATTTTACTTTACCTTTACTGAGGCTATGATTTGTTGTTACAAATTCCATTAAAGTACCTTTATTTAATAAGTTATTGATAATCAATTGTCTGCTTTCCTCTATAATGACTTCAAGAGTTCTTTCAAATGTGGTACTCAAATTTCACATAAAATAATCCTAATCTCTTTGTATAATACCAATTCATGGGGCGGGGGAATGCATGTGTATGTGTGTATGTATGTGTGTACTGTCCATTCTTATAGAGTGAGAAATTCTCTGTTTATCCCAAGCAACATTTATAATAACTTTTATTCAATGAATTTAAATCCTAAGAGCTAGTGATGTGTACTTTAACTTTAGCAATTTGCCATTTTCTTAAAACTCAAAAAGACATTAATGATTTTTCTACAGTGTGAGCATTTTTATGAGTTTTATCTCAGATTCACACTCATGATTCTATATCTCATATTTTCGTTGGCCACTGTGACTGTGAACTTGCATATTGATTTGTACAAATTATTATGAAGTTTTATTTCAGTATTCATATTCCTATATGTCATATATAACCCTGAAGTGCAGGTTTAAAATACAACAAGCTATCCTTCTTTGTTTGATAAGACATTATTAGAACTAGTATGTTGTTAATGTTAAAAAATGTGTTGAAACATAAGCATGGTGGATGAGACTTATGTCTGGACCTTGTAATTTCATTTAGCATTTTTGATCAATTGAGAAGTACATGTATATCCTAGCTTTCAGTTAACCAGAGAGTTCGGTCATTCATTTACTTTTTAACAGTGAGATTTTCCCCTAAAAATTGTATGTATTTTAAAGACTCCAAGAGCAAATGTTATATAGCCATAAAATAGACTTGAAATTTCAAATTTGTAGAACATGGGATACATAGTTCTGACACCCTGTTTTATGACACACATGTGCAATTTGCATAGAATATTTTTTAAAAAGAGAAGGAATTGTATCTTAATATTAGAGCAATAAATAGCTTTAGACTTTATATCCCATATTCTCTTTTCCTACATATCATATGGCTTCAACGATGTAGGTAAGTATAATCATGAATCATATGATTTTTGGAATTATTTGAAAAAGTGTGAGGGGGGGTACATAAGATACAGTCTCTCTAGCATAAATTTCCAAACGTTCCACTCATTAGTGGGAGATCCTTCCGCACTGCAAGTAAATGGCTGAAGGAGGCATTGTTCCATAATCCCTTTGATGTACTTGGCATGAGACTTGGAGTGTAATAAAGGCCTTTATGAGTAAAAGGTTGAATATCCTGAAAGGTACTCTATATAGTCTGTAAGTATGCCGATGCAGGGTTGTTCCTATGCTTTAAACCTTGACAAACTGATATGATTTCAAAAGTAAATGATTACCAACATTGTTCATTTCACTATGGATGACCTTTATTGAGATAAAGGTCAACTTTAGATACTGGTTAAATCTCAGGGGCCAGCAAATCTGAAACCAGTCACTGTGGAAGGAAAGATATTCTGGTGTGACTGATCTCTCACAGACAACTTAGAGCTTATCTACAAGGTGAAAGAGAAACCACCCATAATAGTCTGTTAATTGTCCTTACATTCAATTAGTGAAAGTGTCAGAGTAGCACCACCCTTTGAAAATGGGAAATTCTTTTGTGGCCATTCCTCAAGCTACATTTCCTAAGCCATAAAAGTTTTTAGAGCCAATTCAGAACCAATGTTTAAGTAATTTTAGACAGTCCTGTTATCTGACCTTTCGGATTAAGCAGAATTTTGTTTTAATAATTAAGTGAATATGTTCTAAGCTAATTCTGGTAACTTGAAGTAGGTAAACTTTATGAGTTTTTACAAGGGTTTTGTTAATATATTAGTGTTTTAACTTTGGTATGTTGAAAAAGTTTTTTCTTTAATTCCTACTATAGGACTTGAGTATCGTTTGGTGTGTGTGTGTGTGTGTGTGTGTGTGTGTGTGGTCAGTGATAAAAATACCCCTTTCATAGGAAGTTTAGAAATTAGACATATTCTTACAAATACTGATTAAATACTAATGATAAATGGAATGCTTTCTTAAAATATATGAGAATGTCTTAAAAATGTTACCTTAAAAAATGTACCCATTGTTTGATGTATAATTAAAGTCAGATGAAAGGCAAGAAAAATTTAGCTCATGTCAACTGCTGCCACAGAGAATAAAATTTGAAACAATATGACAATAAAAATATAGTTGAAATTTTTGGGAAACCTTTAAACAGTTACCTCAATATCATTTATACTCTTTTATTCAAACATGTCTTATTCTATTAATATGTCAAGTATTTCTTTTTTTATATATCTTATGGAGCTAATTCTATTTCATTGGCAAGCCTAGCCTTCTCACTGAACTGTTTCTCAGAATATGTATTCAATTTTTGCTTGCTGACTTCTCACTGAAAATGGTAAATGTGGGACCAATGAGGAATATAAAATGTATATTCAAGGAAGATCTATGTACTTTCTCTTTATCTGTGCCCTTGTTCGCATTACTAGTAGTAGCTAGTTCAATTCTCTTGTTATATTTTCTGACATACAAGTCTCAAATGATTTTCTACATATAATAATAACATTCAAAACTTTACTCAAAACTTTTTAGGGTGCTTTTATAATAAACTAACTCTTTCAGTTAGTTATTTTAATGTTGTGAAGCAGAAACAATTCAATTGTTCTATAGGTCTATATTTTGAGATCAAGATACATTTAGGCATTTTATTTGTCATATAGAATAAATTTTCCCCAAAAACTTGATAAATACCAACAATACTGAAATTAAAATGCTATTGTTACCTATACGAGCATTGAAATCTTCAGGAATGTTTAACAAAAGTTAACTAGTTAATGATATTTTTGAATTCCTGCTGATTACATGAAAAATAAACTGAATCAACCTGTAATATCAAATGTCAAACTTGTTTTGAATTATTTATAATGAAAGAAAAATGATGTTCTTCTGCCATATGAAAGATTCCATTACCACATATAAAAACTACCTTCCTAAATCCACAGTTTGCTTTATGGTACACCTATATTTTTATTTTATATATATATATATATATATTACAGGGAATCAGTTTGTGTTTGAAATATTCGAACACTGGCTCCAAAATTCAGGCTTAAACATTCTTGATACTACCCATTACCCTTTCCAATTCATTCCAACTATGGACAATGCTGATAGCACCTCTAAACAATAGTAACACCAGTAATTTACCTTAGATACCCATTACCAGCAATTATTTCCAAGACAATTAGATATACGTTGTGACATGTCAACTCTAGCCTTAAAGAAATTTCTAGTGTTTCCTATGAGATCAATTTGCGCCTTACTAACAGTATAAAATATTATGATTCTCTTCAAATTCCTGGTGTGGGCATTTTGTGGAAAATCTCTAAAATAAATTACAATGCTGCATTTTTCAATTTTTTTCAGAATTCGTATAAAACATAGAAATAGTTGTAAGTGCTGAAGATAAGGCACTATAGCAAGTGACAAATCACTGCTGCTTTGGTAATACTACAGTCCTTTTCAAAGGTTTCACTAGACATTGTGTTGAAAATAGGAAAAGTGGGTAGGGATGGAAGAAAATGAGGAAAGAGGGATGACACTGTTCAAAAAGAAATGTACTGATGACCTGACATGTAACTGTAACTCTTCTGTATACCACCTTTACAATAAAAAATAAATATTATTTAAAGTTTGACATGAAATTTATAAAAGTTACACTTAGTTGACACAAACCTTGCTGTTGGAAACAAAGACAAAAGTTCTGAAAGAATATTTCAATATCTTTCACCTGAAGATTCCTTTTGGAAACTCATATTAATTGAAATTCAGAAACATTTCTAATGTTTACAGCATTTATTAAATTAAAAGTTATTTAAATCCAGGATGTACATTAAAACCATTTATTTGTAGACATTGTCATATAAATGAAAGCAATGCAATTTTCTCTCTCTCTCTCCATATATATATATGTTTTGTCTGTCATAGGGCTTGAACTCTGGGCTTCAGCTCTGTCCCTGTGCTCTTTAGCTCAAGGCAAACGCTCTACCACATGAGCCACAGCACCACTTCTGCTTTTCTAGTGGTTTATTGGAGATAAGTCTCATGGACTTTCCTGCCTGGGCTGGCTTTGAACCGCAATCCTCAGATCTCAGCCTCCTGAGTAGCTAGGATTACAGGCGTGAGCCACCAGCACCCAGCTACTTTTTTTTTTTTATAAAGTATGTATTATTACATATGCTTACAAGTTAAAAATAAAGGAACTTCTTAGCGTGTTGTAATAAAGAAGCATATATGTCTGTAATAAAAATTTGTGAGATTTCCACTGGGTAACCAGAGCCAGAGGCTGCCCCTCCCTCTAGCAGCCACCACAATCAATTGAAAAACAGAAACCCTGAGAATGGCTCCAGGCTGGGTGCTGTGAGTTTTTTTCACAAAATAGCCCCAGGGAAAAGCTACTGTTTGTTGAAAAGCCTCAACTCTACCCAGAACCTAGCCTCATCACTGCATCCCCCTCTTTTGTGATTCTCAAAGCAGATCACCCTCCCAGTAAACTAACCTGGGAGGGGGATCTCAAAATCTTGGGTAAAGCAGAGCATTTTTCTGCCTGTTCCAACAAACTGACTTAAGAAACCAATCAAGCCACAGGACCTCAAGCTGACCAGAGACTCCAACAAGACTCTGGTTACAGACAAAAGGGAGATACAGGATTCTTCCCACCCCTCCCAAAAAAAAAAAAATCAAAGAACTTTTTTTTTTCTTCTTCTTCTTCTTTTCTTTTTTTTTTTTTTTTGTTTTTTGTTACCTTATATATACAAAAAAAATTTTTTCCTTTTCTAAAACTTTTATTAATCTTTAATTTTTGCCTCTTCTGAAAAAAAAAATTGTTTTCCAGTAACTTTTTTTTTTCTCCTCTTATAATTTTTATTTTAGGAATACATGAATGTGTGTTATCCTTTCTTTTCTTGTCTTCTTTCTCTTTTTCTTTCATTCTTAATTATTTTTTGTTTTTTTTCTAGCTCTACTGAACTTCTGATCTTTTCTTCTCACTTTCCTACCCTTTCCACCTTTTCCTCTCTTTTGTTCTTCTTTTTGTGACTTAACTCTTGTCCTGCACATCCTCAGATAAACCCATAGTTAACTAGTAGACCCTATCCCCCATTGTGTACACACTTAATCCACAAACTTATTACTCAATTCAAAACTCCTGAGACTTAAATTCATTAATAGCAGTACTACCTCTTTATACCTATATAATATTTTAAGCATTTTTTTAAAGTTTTTCACATCTCCTCTATGTCCCTCCCTTTCTCTCAACATATTCACATTCCTCTATAAATAGATGGTCTTTTAATCTCTATAATAACATTAATTTTTATGTTTCTATTTTTTTTCTGGTCTTTTTTCATTCCCCTTTCCCTTTCTTCTTTTTCTCTCTCTCTCTACTTGCATCCTACCCAACCTATTTCCTGCATTGTGATTAGGACATAGTTAACTCTCCCTGTGCCTCCCCACACCAATCTATTCCTATTTTTTACCCACATCTCTCCCTAACCCTAATAATTTCTGGTTTTCCAAATTCGTCTCTGCAGTTCGAAGTCCTTTAACATATAGTTGTTTGATGTCGAATAGATCTATCTGTTGAACTAGATTGTATCTGTAGACTATTGACTGTACAAATGCAAACTTTGGTTGATGGTTGCCTTAAGATAGTGTTCTAGCACAAAACTGGTGCTATCTTCATCTCAAATGGGCAGAGTAAGCCGGAAAAACACAAGAAAAATGGCAAATTTGGGTATCTCAATTCCCAATCTTGATAATCAGGAGTTAGAACAGATAATGAATAATCCAGAGGAGAGTTCCCAAATAGCTCTACAAACACTGCTGGCAAACATGATAAATGAGAAGTTTGACAATGTACAAAGGACTCTGTATGAGCATGATAGGGAGAGAGAGGAGGCATCCCAGAAGTTTATACAGGAATATCATAAGCGTGAGGAAGCTACTCAAAAACTGATACAGGATTTGCGTGAACAACTTGAGAATACTCAAAGAGAAAGGGAGGAATGGCTTGAGCAGGCTGAGAACACTCAAAGAGAACTGCAGGAATCCCACGAATGGGAGGAAGCTAATCAAAGAGTAATACAGGAATTGAGAGCCCAGGTAGAGAACACACAAAGATCACTAAAGGCATTCATGGAATCCATTAACAAAGAGCTGAAGGAAGTCAGGGAGACCACAAAGGGAATGCTGAATGGAACCCAACAGAAGGAATGGGAGTCCAAAGAAACCATAACCAATCAACTAAGTGATTTGAGGACAAACACTGAACACCAAATTAAGGAAGTAAAGAAATTCATACAAGATGTAAAACAGAGCTTCAACAAAGAACTTGAAGCCATCAAAGCTGACCAATTAGAAGGAAAAGAGATAAAAAACAAAGTAGAGAGTCTTGTCAGGAGGTTAGACCATGCAGAAGATCGAATCTCAGGGATTGAAGACAGCCTAGATATTATAGAGAAAGAACATACAACCATCCAAGACAAGTCCAAGAAATATGATAGATCTTCCCACACCTGGAAGACACCATCAGAAGGCCTAATCTAAGGATAATGGGTGTAGAGGAGCACCTAGAAACAGAAGTTAATGGTCTAGGAAATTTGTTTAACAGGATCCTAGCAGAGAACTTCCCAAACATGCAAAAAGATAGGCCTGTTCAGATACAAGAAGCCTTTAGAACCCCAAATAGACCAGACCAGAATAGGACATCCCACCGTCACATTATAATCCACACAGGATCAACTCAGAACAAGGAAAAGATCCTTAAAGCTGTCAAGGAGAAAAGGGTAATCACCTATAAAGGGAAACCAACTAGAATCACCTCAGATTTCTCAGCAGAGACAATCAAAGCAAGAAGAGCCTGGAATGATGTATGCCATGCCCTAAAAACAAACAACTATCAACCAAGAATACTGTAATCAGCTATACTCTCCTTCATAACTGAAGGCCAAATAAAAACTTTCCATAGCAAAGAAAAATTGAAACAATACATCTCCACCAAACCAGCCCTACAAAAGATTCTTAAAGATGTCCTACACATAGAAAACCAACAAGACCGCAACAAAGGCCAAGAAACTGCACCCAAACTGAGAATCCAAGAACCATAGGAAGAACCCAGTTTTCGCAGCCCCCAAGAAGGTAGATAACATGGCAGGAACTCCCAAATACCTCTCAGTCCTATCTCTTAATGTTAATGGACTTAACTCTCCAATTAAGCGACATAGACTGTCTAGTTGGATTAAAAAACAAGACCCTTCAATCTGCTGCCTGCAGGAGTCACATCTTGCCTGTAAAAACAAACACATTTTCAATGTTAAAGGCTGGAAAAAAATCTACCAAGCAAACAGACCCCATAAACAGGCGGGAGTTGCAATCCTAATATCAGATAAAATAGACTTCAAATTAAAATTCGTGAGAAGAGATAAAGAAGGTCGCTACATACTAATTAAATGATCTCTCCTTCAGGAGGATATTACAATTCTAAATATCTATTCGCCAAACAATGGAGCACCCAAATTTATCAAAGAAACACTACTTTCCCTCAAATCCCATATAGATCCAAAGTCTTTAATTGTTCATTTAAATCAGAATTAACTGAATTAGAATCCAAAAAAACTATAGAAAGAATCAACAAAACAAAGAGTTGGTTCTTCGAAAAACTTAACAAAATTGACAGACCCTTAGCAAATCTTATCAGAAAAAGAAGAGAACACACCCAAATTAATTAACTCAGAGATGAGAATGGAAACATCACCACGGAAACAACCAAGATTCAGAACATTATAAGGGAATACTTCTCAAAACTTTATGCTAATAAGTTTGAGAACTTGACAGAAATGGACCTCTTCCTAGCACATATTGACATGCCAAAACTAAACCAAGATGAGTTAAACTGTCTTAACAGGCCCATATCAAGCATTGAAATAGAAACAGCAATAAGAGACCTCCCAGCTAAGAAAAGTCCAGGACCAGATGGTTTTACAGAGGAATTTTACAAGGCCTTCAAAGCAGAGCTCAAACCAATTTTCCTCCAACTCTTCAATGAAATTGAAAGAGAAAGCTCACTACCGAACACATTCTATGAAGCCATCATAACCCTCATCCCAAAACCAGGCAGGGACTCATCAAGGAAAGAGAACTATAGACCCATTTCTTTGATGAACATTGATGCAAAACTTCTCAACAAAATTTTGGACAACCGACTTCAACAATTCATCCAAAAAATCATACACCACGATCAAACAGGATTCATCTCAGGGATGTAAAGCTGGTTCAATATACGCAAATCAATTAATATTATTCATCACATCAACAGGAGCAAGAATAAGAACCACATGGTTATCTCAATAGACACAGAAAAAGCATTCGACAAGATCCAACACCCCTTTATGATGAAGGTTTTGGAAAAATTAGGAATCCATGGAACATTCCTCAATACAATAAAGGCTGTATATCACAAACCAAAAGCCATTTCCTCTTAACTCAGGAACAAGACAAGGATGCCCACTCTCTCCACTTCTCTTCAATCTAGTATTAGAATGCCTAGCTACAGCAATAAGACAAGATACAGACATAAAGGGGATTCAAAAAGGGAACGAAGAAATAAAACTCTCCCTCTTTGCAGATGACATGATCTTGTATTTAAAGAATCCCATAGACTCCACTCCCAAATTACTCAAGCTGATTCAAAACTTTGGCAAAGTAGCAGGTTATAAAATTAACCCCCAAAAATCAATGGCTTTTCTGTATGCCAACAATGAGAAAAGTGTGGCTGAAATTAGGAAAGCAACTCCATTTGTAATAGCCCCACAAAAAATAAAATACCTAGGAATTAACTTAACTAAAGAAGTGAAGGACCTCTATGATGAAAACTTTAAAATCTTGAAAAAGGAAATCAACACAGAACTTAAAAAATGGCAAAACCTCCCATGCTCCTGGATTGGAAAGATTAACATCGTGAAAATGGCAATACTTCCCAAGGCTATCTACAAATTCAACGCAATACCTATCAAAATTCCACCCTCATTCTTCAAGGAAATAGAAGAGGCAATCCAAAAATTCATATGGAACAATAAAAGACCCCGAATAGCAAAAACGCTCCTCAACGGAAAGAACACTGCTGGAGGAATATCAATACCAAATTTCAAACTCTACTATAAAGCCATAGTAATCAAAACAGCTTGGTATTGGCATAAGAACAGACCTCAGGACCAATGGAATAGAATTGAAAACCAAGAAATGAACCTACAGACCTATAGCCACTAATCTTCGATAAGGGAGCTAAAACAATAGAATGGAAGACAGACAGCCTCTTCAGTAAATGGTGCTGGCAAAACTAGTTAACTACATGTAGAAAACTAAAGCTAGATCTTTATATATCACCCTGCACCAGAATCAACTCCAAATGGATCAAAGACCTTCAGCTCAAAGCAGACACTCTGAAAACATTACAGGATGGAATAGGAGAAACCCTAGGTCTCCTTGGCTCAGGCCGAAATTTTCTGTATAGAGACCCAGAAACACAACAAATCAAAGAAAGGTTGGACAAATGGGATTGCATAAGGTTGCAGAGCTTCTGCAGGGCAAATGACATAGCTAGCAAGATCAATAGAAAGCCCACGGATTGGGAGAAGATCTTTACTAGCCATACAACGGACAAGGGTCTCATATCTAAAATATACTTGGAACTCAAAAAATTAAACCACCCAACAACAAATCCTCAAAGAAACAACTGCCCAATAAGTAAGTGGGCGAAAGACTTAAAGAGAAGCTTCTCTGAAGAAGAAAGAAGGATGGCCAATAGACACATGAAGAAATGTTCAACATCCCTAGCCATAAAAGAAATGCAAATCAAAACAACATTGAGATATCACCTCACTCCAGTTAGAACAGCAAAAATCAAGAACTCTAACAACAACAGATGCTGGAGGGGATGTGGACAGAAAGGAACCTTACTTCATAGTTGGTGGGAATGTAATCTTGTTCAACCACTTTGGAAAGCAGTATGGAGGTTCCTCAAAAGACTTCACATAGAACTCCCCTATGACCCAGCAATCCCACTTTTGGCCATTTACCCTAATGTTTACAAACAAGACCACACTAAAGCTACCAGCACAACTATGTTTATTGCAGCATTTTTTACCATAGCTAAGATATGGAACCAACCCAGATGCCCCTCAGTAGATGAATGGATCAAGAAAATGTGGTATATATACACAATGGAATTCTACGCCTCCATCAGAAAGAATGACATTGCCCCATTTGTTAGGAAATGGAAAGGCTTGGAAAACATTATATTAAGTGAAGTAAGCCAGGCCCAAAGAAACATAGGTCCCATGGTTTCCCTTATTTGCAATATCTAGTATAGGTATGAGTCAAGCGGAAAAAGTCAGAGAATGTGATGTTAGGAAAATGAACCCTCAAATATGTATTTTAATGTTTTTGTTTCTTTCATGCATGTGTTTCTAACGCATTTATAAGATTATTTGTTTGTTGCTTTGTATGTCCCTCCCCCACAGTGTAACCCCTGCTTTCACTATATTTGATGTCAGTATAACATGTGGAGGAGACGGGGACAAACAAGTCGTTTAAGGATTCAGGTGGACCTGTTGCAACAATGAGAAGTACAAAATGTCATGTCAAAACCAGCTTTACAATGTCGGTGGGGGGGAGGGAGGGGGGGTATGATTGGGTGGGGGGGGAGGGGGGAGGCTGGGAAGGGAGGTGAAGGGTAAACAAAGGAGGAGGCTGCAATGCTTGGTAAGAAATGTATGCATTATCCTGCCCATGTAATTGTAACCCCTCTGTACAGTATGTTCTCAAATAAAATAAAATTAAATTAAAAAAAATTTGTGAGATTTCTTTTCTTATGATCTGCTTTCTGCTACAAATGATGTCATATGAAAGTTGAAAATTACCTCTTTCTTACTTGTAGTATTTGGAAATTATGGCAAATAAATATAAATAGAATTATTTGTGGCAGTGATGAACAACTTCATAAACAGCTTTAAGGTTTTGATTTTATTAAACAAAAACAGAGCAGTTTCCTTTTAAGTAAAAATGATTACTTGCTTCGGAATTCAAGGCAAAAACAAATGAACAAAAAGAGAAGAAAAGAAGCATATAGGCAATGCAAGTTTTTATACAAACAGTTGTAATTTCAAGTAAAGCAAATTTAATTCTTTGTAATTAAATGTTTCTGTTAAATTAAAAAATAATTTACTGAAGTATTAACTTTTCTAGATGAGTGTTAAAAAAACTTTCTCTTTTCTTCTAGATAATCTTAATCAAATAATCTAAATAAAATGTAGCATAATTTCCTACAAATTTAAGATAGTTTGTGATTATTTAAGATACTGAGTACTTTTAACTTCAAAATTGTATGTTTTTAATTGCACTACCTGATATTTCCTTTTAATACCTGTGTTTTTATTTTATTCCGATTGACAAGTATTTTTCTAAATGAGATATAATTTCACTTATTCAAGTTTCTAATCAACTGAAAACATTAATAAGCATTTGCATTTTCAATATTCTAAATGATAACTTTTAATTCCTAAATTCCAAATAACTTTTAACTGTTTTTAAGATTTTCAAAGAAAAATGAAATCACAAAGGACTTTTTAAATTGTTTATAAAGACAGTTGCTAGAATTAATTCTCTCTTATTGCACTATTCAAAAGAGTCTTGGGAAACATAAATATTCAGATGTGGTGTTTAGGCCTTCCAAGGTTACATGACTAAAATGCTGATATACCTATTTCAAACAAATTGTGTATGTAAATTTACTAAAATTCTATCAACTACCATGTTGTTAAGTATATATTTTTATTTACCAAGGTTCTAGTGCTCCTTTTGCTTATAATAGACAATAGTAATATATACCTGTCAGTCCCATACAAAAGCTTTCTTAATTTGAATCATAAATATTTTAGATCACGTGTTGAACTGAGGATTCAAATCACTCCTCTGTAATGCTGTATTGATGTTTGATTTTTAATAATGTTTAGTCATTGTACATTTTTGAAAACAGAACCAACTAACTTGCAGGTATTGAAGTATTAGGAGTGGTTAGAATGATACAAGAGGTGACATGATCAAGATGCATTGAAATCATATTCTTTATTTTTTGAACTGATACAATTTTATACAACTATTTAAATTCAAATCAAATGTTTTAATTTAAACAAAAATTAAATATAATTGTGGTGTACAACAAAGTACAATGTACCATAGTGTAATGGTTTGACATGTACACATTGTGTAATACAGAGTAAAATTATTTAGCCTATTTTATTATCATATGCAAATCCATATTTTACAAAGTGAAATCACTAAAAATCTATTCCCCTAGCAATTTTTTGTGCATGTATGCTGGCACTGTGGCTTGAACTTAGTCTGAGACTTGCGCTCTCAATTGACTTTCTTGCTCCATGCTGATACTATAAAATTTTTTCCATACCTATACTTGCAGGTTTTTGCTGGTTAGTTAGCACTAACTGTAGACATTCCTGCCAGGCCTGGTTTTCAGCCATGATCTTCAGATCCCAGTAGCTGGGCTCACAGAAATGATCTAGTAGTGCCCCACTTCTGTAAGCAAATTCTATTGTGTAATATATTATTACCAATGTATTGTTCTTGTGAATAAATGATACACATCCATCTATTGAACTTATTCTGTCCAACTAGAATTTTCTTTTTTTTAATTTTCGACTAACACTTTACTATTTCCCAAAATGTTGGGCTTGGTTAACAACCATTTAACTGTTTCTTTAAAGTCATTTCTTTTTATATTTTATTTTATTTTTTATTTATATTTCTTATTTTATATTATGTATTAAAATGTTCTCAGGGTGTATCCATGAATAGGATAGTTCAGATGATACAATGCTTTCCAGACTCTTTCATACTGTCACAAATGATAGATTTCTTTTTCATCTTTAGAAAAAAATACCAAAATCATTCATTTAATAATAAGCTATTTAATTGACTCCAAATCCTGGCCATTCTGAGTTATGTTGAAATGAGGAAGGTTTGCAGATGCATCCAGGCTTCCTATTCATTGACTACATGGCTTTTGGTGGCATTACTGAGACACATGCTAGTATTAATTGTTAACTTTTTTCATAGCATCTGAATAGTTTTTCATAATGGATAATTTGCACTTACTAATTTACATTTTCTCCATATCTTTACCAGCGCTTACTTTCTTTGATCTTTTAGCATTATCCATTCTGACAGGGTGGTTTAACTCCTTGTGTTTCTAATCATGTTAAGTATTGAGATTAGTTTCCTAACAAGCAACTTTAGAACTATAAATAATATGACTTTCTGTCTTATATGACTTACTTATTTATGACTGAAAGAGAAAAAATTCTCAACAAGTTGTAAAAAGCACATCACAAATACTTTGCTAAATTCATTTTTATCAGTTAATGTTCCAATAAACAATAAATATTGTTAAAAGACAACAGACTGAGTGGAAACATTTGCCATATGTTTATGACAGAGACTCGATATCCAGAATATAGAAACGTTTTTTATGAAACAAATAAAGAAAATAGAAGTAACCTAGTAAAATAAATAGTAGCTAATTATGAACATTAGCCAATGAATTTATAAAAAGATGCATAATCTCACTAATATTAAAGAAATACACATTAAATATTAGCATAAGAGCCGGTGCCGGTGGCTCACACCTATTATCCTAGCTACTGAGGAGGCTGAGATCTGAGGATCGCGGTTCAAAGCCAGCCCGGGGAAGAAAGTCCGTGAAACTTATCTCCAATAAACCACCAGAAAACCGAAAGTGGCGCTGTAGCTCAAGTGGTAGAGCGCTAGCCTTGAGCTGAAGAGCTGAGGTATAGCGCTCAGGCCCAGAGTTCAAGACCCACGACTGACAATAAAATAAAATAATAAAAATAAAAAATAAATATTAGCATATTCTATCAACTTCAAATAATGCCTAATGTTGGTGAGAACAGAAATTTAAATGTATAGAAAGTAGATGAAAAACCATTCATTGTTCATTTGAGCATATTTGATAATTTGACATTTCTTCCATTTTTATTTTTCCTTAAAATTTGCTTTGGTATGTGTATAACAAAAACTAAAGCTCACAGAAACATCTTTTGTAGTAGTGAAAAAAAAGAATATATTGGCGTTCATTATTAAAATGATTAAAGAGATGTCAGTGGCTTATGTCTGTGATCCTGGATACTCAGGAAACTGAGATCTGGCGGCCTGAACAGTGAACTTGTGGGTGAGAGCCAAAGGTCCAGTCACAGTCTCAGGGTTCATCTCTTGATACTGGAACAAGTTTAAGGTGTCTCCATAATTTGTGTATTATGCTTTGTTTTAAAGCCAGATTTCCACTATTTCATGAATTATACAAAAATTTTTTGCTATTAATTCTTTGGAATTGACATTGAATACGTTCCAGACATCATGTACTAAACCAATTCACCTGTACACAATTGATTATAACCTCTTCCAATCTTTTCAAAGAATGATTAATTTCATAGAGGAAATTCACCGATTGGATGAAAGTTATAACAATGTAACAGTTTTAGATACATAAATAGCTAGAGTACTAAAAAATTTACATAAGTTCTTGTGTAATACTTTCCTAATCATATATCAATTTGGAAACAATATTCAGGATGAAGTATTAAATAGTGTAAATTTCTAGCATATTTTTGTTTCTTTTTTATTGTAAAGATGATGAACAGAGGGGTTACAGTTACATAATTCAGGTAATAAGTACATTTCTTTTTGAACAGCGTCACCCCTTTCCTCGTTTTCTTCCCATTTTCCCCTTCTGTCCCCTCCTTCCAATTCCAATATTATATAGAGTAAGTATCGCTTTTGAATTTGTCTACCCTTTGTTCACTGTTTCTGTGCATTCCCTTCATGTAACCAATATAATTATTGTTCAGTCTTTTACTATCCATTGTGTTTACTTGTAGGATTTACAGGCACATTCTAATTATTACTAATTAGAGAAAACATGCAACTTTCCAAGTCTTTCCATTTCCTTATGAATGGAGCAATACCATTTATTCTGATGGAAGCATAGATGTCTATTGTGTAGATATACCACATTTTCTTCCTCTGCTTATCCACGGAGGAGCATCTGGGTTGATTCCATATTTTTGCTATAATAAACATGTTTGCACTGTTGGCTTTAGTGTAGACTGGTTTGTGGTCATTTAGATAAATGGCCAATAGTAGGATCGCTGGGTCATAGTCTTTTCAGGAGCCTCTATACTGCTTTCCAGAATAGTTGAACTAGTTTACATTTCCATTTCTAAGAAATTACACTATTTGAGTTGTCTCATAAATCTACCATGTTTCAGGGCAGGGGGAGGATGGGAAGGGATGGGAAGGGGAAACAAAGGAGAGGCTACAATGCTTGATAAGAAATGTACTCATTATCTTGCCCATGTAATTGTAACCCTTCTGTACAGTTTTTCACAATAAAAAAATAAAAATTAAAAAAAAATAAATCTACCATGTTTCAATTCATATATTTTTATATACTTGAATATTACCCAATATATAAAAGGTACATATTAAATTTAATATCCAATTTTCATGAATCTTTGTATACTTATTGGCATTTGTACTTTCAAGATAATTGCATATTTCCTCTAAAGATGCACAAATATACAGTACTTTATATATACAAATATATACATATATAAATTTTACATATATTATATATAGAATATTGTATAGTGTGTATGAATATGTCAATGCATATTACGCATGCATTACATATATTATATGTGTATATGCATGTGTATATATGCACATATGCTTAGAAGTATAAATTGAAGGGATATTATTGTAACTGTAGAAATGTTTGAGAGGATGTGTGGGAAGGTGGGGAGACAGAAAGTGATAGATAGTAATATTGAAATATATTGTGTTGGTGCCGAAAGATAACATATAGAATCAGCTCAAAAACTGTTGAGAATTAGAGGATAAGTGGGAACAAGAAATAAAAACAGAATAATGGGTATAATTAATCTGATTAAAGCATATTTATTTTTGCAACACCATGTAATATCAGTTTCTGCAATTAATATACACTATGGGTTCTGTTGAGGAACGTATACCATTTGAAAAGTAAGTGGAAGTGTAATTTAAGGAAAGATGCTTTCAATACTTTAAACACATACATAAAACTAGAAACATGAAACCTATTAAAATGTTTAAAGGAGGGGTGATAAGGAAGAATGGAAGAAGGGATCTATAAATATATCATAATGAAAATCCTCAAATTACCAATATGTATTAAAATTATTTAAAAAGTACTTGTGTTTATTAAAATAGGTGTATTTTTCCCCTGAAATTAAGTGTGATAGATATATTTAAAACTGTGTAATTAATAGAAAAAAAGATTTGACTGCATGGATATTTAAATGTATACATACGGCAGAATTAATTTCAAAGTTAATTAAAATAACATACATCATTATTTGATTCATTTATTTTTAAAGAGATATACTCAGAGAGTTGTGATATCTGACCAATAGCTGATGATTTGGATGTATTATTGTAATAATTAATAATAAAAATTCATTATAAAGTAAAAAATAGCAGAGCTATTGACAGATATTTAAAAGCAAATGTAAATATTCAACAATTTGTCTGCCAATATATAAGTCATTTTTATACCCTAACATTAAATGTTATCCTTTACTCATTCATTATTATGTATCTCCATATAATTATTTAAATGAATACAAGATAAATTTACACTATTAGAATCTCAAACAGATACCTGAGATATGTTTCTCCAATATCACCCAATTGATGACTCTATCTATGATAATCTATTAATACTTCTATTTAAAATATTAAATATTAAAATTATCATTCTTTTCTATTTGGACATTGTTCCTGTTGCTGCATAATAAACATAAAGTAGTTTATTTGAATAGATATATCAAAGTTTTAATTTCACTAAAGATATTATCAATTCAGCATTTTCTTTGCTTCCAGGACTCAGAATTTAAAGTAATATGTATATCTGAACTCAGAGTCTGGCCATTTTACTCATAGCTGGTGTCTCTAGCCACAATATATATAGTTTTTTTCAAAATGATTAATTAATGATTAACCAATTTTTCTTTTATTCCAAGTCAATGAATTATATTGACTCCTATTTTTTTAGAAGAAAATATTCATATACCTTTGTTCTTTTAACTATCACAATATTTTATAATTATTTTTCTCCAAATACATCTTTGGAATTATTATCAGCCTATAACAAATCACACTACTTATTATTAGTCTGGCAAACAAAGTCTATATTCCCCATCTTTATCTGGGAGAGGAATGAAATGTTTTCCTTGCTGGAAGCTACATTCAAACATGAATCTTGCTTTGCCCAGTGGAATATTTCATATATATTGGAAGCAGCAACTTGAAACGTGTTCGTACTTTTCCTTCTCTATCACGATCGTAGTCACAACTGAAAAGCTACTTCATGTAAAATGAAGAATCTGAATTATGGATTTTTTTTCTAGGAGGCAAATTCAGCTGAGTCCAACTCAGCTTGCCAGTGGTGAACACAGTTTTGTAAGAAACACATAAATTGTATTTTTCTATGTCAAACTATGCTGTTTATAAACAAATATGGACCACCTATAGAGCATAAGGTCAGTTAAAGAAATAAATGCCTTCATTAATTAGATATTTCATTTTATGTTTTAAATTAACCAGCAGATATTTGGGGCATTGGTATTAAAATTTAGAAACCTTATTTTTATATGAATAAAATACATAACAATCACAATATGACACATTGACACATTTAAAAGTTATTCCTGTGCAATCCAATGCATACTGACTAAAGGTCACAGATATTTCTGACTACAAGGATATACACACATAAAAGATATTTTAAGATATGCAGATCTGATGATATTCCTATTAAAATTAGTTCAAAGCAATTGTAGTTGTCTTAAAAACTTCAAAAACATTGCAAAGCTTCTTTTTCTTTAGCAATTAAACAAATGGTAACTCATAATGTGAGAAAAATAAAAGAGAGTTAGAAGCCAAAAATAAAATAAGTGGTAATTTCCATTTCTAATGGAAACTATTTTTTAAATTTATATTTATACATTTAGATAAAGAAGACAGTTTCTTTTAGTAAAAACAGGGCAAGACTTTCATCCTCACAGTATGTTCTAAATTTGAGAGATTATAAAAGAATAAGTACATGTGTGGGGTTGAACTTGTTCCCCAAGGCTCTTGTGGTGTAAGCAATGCTCAATTCAGGAGTGTGTGGAAGTAACACTATCAGGTCCTGAAATAGCCTTTATTAATGGGATAATTCCACGCAGGTGAGTTTAGTAATGCAGAAACAAGTGCCGAAATGATGCTATGGTACTGCTGCAGTGTTTCTGGTCTGCCTCTGCCACTCTCTTTCTCTTTCTCTCTGTGTCTCTCTCTCTGTCCCTCTCTGTCACTCGTTCTCATCTATCTCTGTTTTTCTGCCTCTGCCTTTCTCTCTGTCCCCCCCTCTGATTTCTCTGTTTCCTGTGTTCTCTCTCTGACTCCCCATCTCTGTCTCTATTTCTCTGTATCTCTCTCTATTTCTCTGCCTCTTTCTCTGTCTGTTTTTGTCTCTCTAACTCCATCTCTTTGTCTCTCTGTCTGTCTGTCTCTCTCTCTAATAATATCTACCATTTCATTTACTAGATCTGTCTTCTCAGGCTTGTATTCCAATCTTCTACAACACTGAGCTAAATAAGTTATATTCTTTACAAGCTGTTTAGTCTGTGGTACTTGGAGACACAGAAAATCTTAAACAGTAGATTTATGGTTTCACAAAAAATATTTATTAATAGTTGACAAGTGTTATATTTATGATCAGTAACTGACAATGTAATTTTTGAAGAAGATATTTTTCAGACCTTATTTTCATTTTATATGAATTCATTATCAGCATGGAGTAGCTCACTGCTTCTGTGTGTATTTCTAAATGTCTGTCTTTGTGAGAAAAAAACTAAAGATACTCAAATCAAACTTTTTTGATTTGATGGAAGTGTTTCATACAAACTTTTATTAATAGTTCACAAAATAATCATTTAGAAATCAAGTTTCCACTATGCTTGTCAATCAATAAACCAGAACAAAGGGCTTGATATGATTCCTAGGAAAGAAACTGAAAAGAGAAAAAGAAAGAATGTAATATTGAGATAAAACAGCATTATATATACACATACATATTAAAACTTCAAATCCTATAAAGATTGTCATTACACAAGGCCTATTTAGTACAAGCGGTATCAAATATAAATAGTAAAAGTTTACTAAGTTAACTAGAAAACAATTGTTATACTACATTCAGAATGATACTAAGTATATTCTACAATACACACCCACATACACCTACACAGACACCCACATAGACTACTTAAAATAGAATGCTATCCCCTCAGTGCAATGATAAAAATGAGAGGTTCTGATGTTCTGAAAGTCAAATAAATTTAAATTACTAACCTTGCTAATTTAAAAAATGACGACATTTGAATGCAAATATAGATTTGTCTGAGCCCAAAGCCCATACTCGTAACTACTAGACAATATTAGTAATTGTGTTTAGTAGGAAAAGATATTAAAGGAGGAACTCATAACTGTGTTAGATTTTATTAGTATAGAGTTAAGGGAAAAGAAAATGAGTTTTAAATGGTGTGAGTTAATGTACCAGTGAACGGTAGTCAACAGCACAGGAGAATAAAAGACACATTATAATTGTGATCAATAAACTAGCAGGGCATTACATTTTCTGGACCAATTACATTAAGAAAGAAATGATTTGGAAGTTATTTTAGGAAATTTTAACCTCTTTTCCTAGTCAGATGTGACTCTTAAAGGAAATAATATGATCTCATTATATTACTAAGAAGTGAACACCATGTGGAATCAATAAAACCTTTTCATTTCCCTTTTCATCTCTTACATGTGATTACTATACTTATGAATATCATAAAAATAATGTGCATAGAAATACCTACATATTATAAAATAGTTCAAACAGAATTTAAGTTAATTAAGTACACAACATTCTCACAAAGTGAATGAATATTTACTCCAAAAGGGTTCTTCATGGCCAAGAGAGAGATTTGAACAGAAGCAAATGAGTTGAAGAAAACTATTGAACTGCATGTTCTCAGCAAATATTTTCTTCAGCTTCCAGCATGCTGATTCTCATTTGATATCTAAAATAATTTTCATTTCTTTGTTCCTTCTTACTAGATGTCAAATCAGCCAGAAATTTTATTGCACCTCTCTTGACTCATTTTGCTGCTTCTGCAAGCATAGCAGGTTGTTTGCGCTGCCAAAACTTGCCTTGCACAGAAAAAGTAGTCACAAATGTTAAAGTTTGTTGTTGTTGTTGTTGTATATAGTACTTTAAGAAGGAGATAGTTTGTAGATGTATAAATACAATTAGAAAATAGTTTACTGTATTTTAATATGGTGAAAATCATGAGAACAAAATTTATTGTGAAAAATATAGTTCAGTGTTAGATCTCTTAATGTATATACAAATGTTCCCTTACAAAGGAAAACTGTATGATATTCTGGAAAATATACAATATACAGAAGCCTTCTAATACACCTATTAAAGTCTATTAAAATATATTTGAAATTGAATATTTAGGACTTTATTATGTTTTGCATTGTGTCTGCAATTATGTCACACTTTTAGATAGCCTAAAGGACTTTGGCATTATCATCCTTGTTTCTGTACTACTTCTCTATGAAGTACATGCTAGAAGTCTAATGGATCAAATCAACCAACTATGCACTCAAAATATGTACTTTACTTCACAGGTTGTATACCATTGCAAATACACAACACAAACCAGATATTGCTAAATTGCATGGGACATGAATTTAGAGGCTTGAAATTTTTCCTAAGCCTACTCTTGTATCAATTGAGATGCAGAACCATTTCTGGCTTTTTGATGGTTAACTGGAGATCACAATCTCACTGTCTTTTTCTGCCTGAGCTGGCTTCAAACCTAGATCATCAGATATCAGATTCCTAAGTACCTAGGATTACAAGCATGAGTCACCAGTCTCATGCTAGCTTGGATAGCGAGTTTTAAAACATCCTTTCCAAGTGAAAGATTGGGGTATATTCACCAATGGACAACCATTTAAAACTTATTCCTACTTTTCTCCAGATCTGAGTAACACAATTTTCAAGAAGGCTCCATGCTTGTAGATGCAGTTTATATATATATATATATATATATACACGTATATATATATATATGTATATATATATACGTATATATATGTATATATGTATATATATATATATATATATATATATATATATATATATATATATTTGGGGGGGTCCAGTCGTGGGGCCTGAACTCTGGGCCTGGGTGCTGTCCCTCAGCTCTTCAGCTCAAGGCTAACCCTCTACCACTTGAGCCACAGCACCACTTTTGGCTTGTTTCTTTTTTTTGCTTATGTGGTGCTGAGGAATCGAAGCCAGGGCCTCAGGCATGCAAGGCAAGCGCTCTACCACTGAGCCACCTTCCCAGCCTATGTGGGTATCGTTTTTAATTACCCTAAATACCCTGGTACCTCAATCTCTCAATTAAACATATCAATTATGCTAAGATAAATGCTATCTCAGTCATAAGTACATATACTGTAAGAGTATATTACTGTGTATTAGAATCTAAAAACTGAATGTTAATTATAGGATAAAATTATTGAATTAAAATAATGATAATATAATAATATGGATGGAATACATCAGGGAGATTTCTTAAACTGTTTCTGTTGCCAGTGTTACTTAATTAAATGCAATATTTATGTAGTATCCTTAATATGTTTGAAGACTTAGATTGATATTCAGGTGTCAAATTATAATTCTCTTTTTAGCCATGTTCCTTAATGTTGTCAATAAAAAGTAGTTTCATTAGGCATTGGTGAGTCAGATCAAAGATCCTACCTACATGAGAGTGTAAGATGTGATGATTGAACTTCTAACCCACTCCAAGAAGATAAAAATCTCAAGAATTTTTTCTCTAACTAGCTAGTAAATAGCCAGAATTTTAGGTGTCTTTAAGTGGGAGAGTTCCAGCTTTGAGAAATATAAACCAAAACATGAGATACGCCACAAGGCCCTAAGTCCAAGCCCCAAAGAAATAGTTCTTATTTATATTTACTCTATGAAGGTTCTTACTTTTTAAAATTAATTTTCAGAAGCAACATTGGCTTATATTACTAAATTTTCCCACTATGCAGTTTTGTGAATATGTCACATTTTTTAAAAAGACATGATCTTGTCATTTAATTTCTTTGCTCATTACTGATATCCAAGTTTTTCTATCCCTTCTTGATACAATTTTACATTCTTCTTGATAGCAATCCATAACTATATTGCAAACATGTAAAAACAGTTACCAGGAAATTATACATGAAATGCATATTTGTTTCAATATTTTTCTTATTTACAAAGGGAATGTTAATATGAAAATGCTGATTATTTGTCAAAATATTACAATGCCTCTAGCCTGTCTAGTAAATGCCTTCTGAGCAAATACACAGAGAATTGTCAGTCTACCCTGCATATACCACGTGTGCCATTGGAAACCTGGTGTCCATGGCCTCCTCTATATGTCTGTAAGCAGAACGCCAAACCTCACCCTATCTATCTGTACTGTGAACTTTGACTGCTATGATTTCTAGCAGGTGACCTTCACCTCAGAAGTTTCCAGTCCTCTGAATTTGAATACAGAATTACATCATTGGCTTCCCTAGAAATCTGTAAACTTGATACTGTATTATATATGTTATCAACATTGACCCTTCAGCCTATGGCTATGTTAAATGCTATTTTTCATTCTCCACAATGATATGACAGTTTCATTTATCTATATATTTCCTATCTATCTACCCTCTCTGTCATCTATCCATCCATTCTATTTAGTTCTGTGTTTATGTTTGAAGAATTATGAAGAAAGAATATAATGATATGTTCCAGTCATTAAGTTATTGGATGTCATACTAAATTCATTTAAATTTATTTTGAAAACACTGAAACTGGTTTGACATGCTCAAGTAGATACATGTTATACAAATTTAGGATATATAAACCTGATTATGTTGAAGAAGAAATTGAAAATGTCAGCATCATGGATAACAGAGTTGAAAGAAAATTAATCAATCTTAGTGGACAAAACAAGAGATAAAATTACAATATCAGTACAGTGAGTCAAGTGATTGATTAAAAGGGGGATGAGAGAAATAGTATAACTTGAACCTATCCAACATATTTCTAGTTGAAAAAAATGTGAAATATTTTATTTATTTGCCCCCAAAAAGAAGACAGAAACATGCCAGTGACACTTTTGGGCCATTGTGAATACTTAGAGTAACCCTACAGGTATCTAATTATGCATGTCTCAACCTGTTTTGTGAATATGATGAGTTTTTAACATAATATCATCATTGTTTTTTTCAACTGCAATTAACATGCAGGATAATATATTTTGATATTATATAAAATGTAACTTCTGTATAAGTACAATATAAAATATATATATATATACATATAAAACCAAATGGCAGTAGCCAAAGATATATATTGATATCAAATAATTGACTTTTTGTACCTCAGCTATGTGACATTTGCTATCTAAGAGAAACAATATTATACAAATTTTATTAAATCATTAATACTTGTGAGATTGTACAGCTCAAATTAGAAATTGTATTTAATTTTATAGTGAAATAGAGGAGAAATGGTTGCCTTAAAATAACAAAACTTCTAATGTTATAGTGGAATTAAAATGCAAATGATCATTTCTTTATTCTATTGTATAAACTCCAACTGTCTTATTAAAATCATCACCATGGTCTCCATGGACAATATTAAAGAGATTTTAATATTAATTACAGTAGACAAGAATTTAATAAATTAAAAAATAACTTGCTCTTTTCAGATTCTAAAGGAATAATTTTCCTGAAGTTTCAAAAGACAACAGAGTCTATTTATAAATATATATAATAGATTCTATTTATAGACATATGTATTTATAAATAGAAATGTACATGTTATACATAATGCCTTTTTCAAGCTATTTTTATATGGACACAGAGGAAAAGATTAAGGAAAGCACTAATGGCTTATAACAACAGGAACACAATAACTTTTTAAAAAAATAGCTGTGAAAATGCAGAGCTTGGTTTATCTGCAAAATAATCTTTCCTTTAAATATGCATGAAGCTGTAAGCAGACAATTTTCTATAATTTATCTCCCTACTGCATGCTATCATTACATCTTCCTGGATAAAAAAGATCAGAGTGAATTATGTAAATTCTTGATTGTGTTATCAAGCACTCTTGTACCTAGGTAATCATTGCTTGATTCTTGCAATTTGCAAATAATGACCTCAACAATGCTCACAATCTATTTGTAATCTTCTCATGCAATCAATGCACAAATTGTTTTATAGGATCAAAGAGGATCTTCCAATTAAAAGCATGACAACTGTAAATGGAGAAGCTCAATTCATTAATTGTATTTTATACAAACTACTCTTTGAAATAATAGATATTTAGAACAAATTTTACCACAAATTTTCTAACAGAATGTAAATTAGCCATATTGATATTTTAATTGATCTTGTTAAGATTGTACATTTTTCTTATATAATGTATAGGAAAAAATATAAAATATAATTGACAACTTACTGAACCCTGAATCAATCTCTGTATATGATTTTCTATCAGAACATTACAGTTAAAATGAATAAATTATAAAAACTACCTAGAAGAATACACTTTCATTTAGATTTAACTTTTTTCTCTTGTAATGAAAATTTGACATGATTTCCCCTTTTGATTTTTGTAAAAGACATTTCAGAAAATATATTAATATGATGCCTGAATATTCTCAAAGATCTTACACAGATTCACACAGAGAGACACATGACGTGTGTGTGTGTGTGTGTGTGTGTGTGTAAACACAATCACAGACTTTTCTCCTAGAGTTACTTCAAAATGAGATCCTACAGATCTCAGCCTCCTTGTGCAGCTAGAATTATAGCTGTGATCCATTGTCCATGGCCTGAAAGTCTATATTTGTGTGAACCTGTAACTCATCTATTAGAAGCTAGTCCCTGTTTGTACTGGACATTCACTTTAAAATTGCATTCAAATGAAATGAAATCTAGATGTCTCTCCTAAGCTTCAAAGCTATCATTTTAAACATTGTCTATCTAACATCATTTTACCAATATTAAAATATCAACATTCTCAGGCCAGCGCTGGTGACTCACACCTGTAATCCTAGATACTCAGACTGACGTCTGAGGATCGCTGTTCAAAGCAGCCCAGGGAAGGAAAGTCCGTGAGACTCTTATCTCCAATTAACCACCAGAAAACCGGAAGTGGCACTGTAGCTCAAGTGGTAGAGCTTTTGCCTTAAGCTGAAGAGCTAAAAAAAAAATCAACATTCAGGTATTCAACTTGTCCAACACAGGGCCATTTCTCTATTTGAGAACCAGTCAAATTTTATTATTGAAAAAGTCAACATTAAATCCATGTAGTTAATATCCCCCTACTGTGAGATTTTTTTCCAGAAGAGAACACCATTCTAAGCCATAAGCCAAAAGTTTAAGACTTTACCTGAACCAAAACCTAAAGAAAAGGGACTGATGTATGGTTCAGATGTAGAAGCCTGAGGCCCTGCGTTTCACCTGCTTACAAGCTTCTTCCTTCATGTTTGATTTGTATTGAATAGTTTCTTTGTATCTATCTGGATTTACTCTTTGACCACATTTGGGAATTTATGAAACATTATTTCATAAATTATGAGGTCTCTCTAAAATTAGTTTTGAATAAATTTCAATATTTCTTTCAATTGATATAGAGACTCTTAAATGTTATGTGTATGATTTTGTATAACTTGGCACATTTGTTACCAGTTATAAGAATCAGTAGTTCATTTTTTGTGTTGATAAAAATCATACTTTATGATAACATCAAAAATGTGGCATTTTCTCAAGTATATATATACATATATACGTATGTATATCCCAGTGTGAGGAAGTTACATATGTAAAATAAAACTTTATATCTTTGTACATTTAACTACTTACTTTGCAAATGACATTTGGATTTTTACTATGTATTTAAGAGTTCACTGTGAAGGAAAGAATTGTTGATTAATCATTAGCATAAATTTTTTCCACACTAATATTGAATAGAAACATGATAATTATATTTCCCACTTCTACAGTTTACTAATGCTTATTTGGATACTGAGTGAACATTGAGTGATTTTGCTGGCCTGGGTGTCATTATGCACCTGTATACCCATAGGCTGCTGGAACTGAAGGTTTGTGTCATGCCACCATCCCAGGCTTTGAAATAACTATTTTTAAGGAAACAGCTTTTCTTTTGTTCTTGTTTTTGCCAAATTAAAAAAAGATGTTAATTAACAGAAGTATAAAATTATTTTATGTTAAGATATTGGTATCTTGGAATTCCTAACTGCAACTTAAAACCTTGTCAACAATAATAAAACTCACAGTCATACATATCACAGGACAAAAGGTAGAATTGTTCATTAATGATACAGATAATTTTCAGGCTTACCTCTTCTGTGTACTTTCTACTAGTGTTAACAGATTATTGGTGTGATTAAAACAGTCTTACATTTAGTAGTACACACACACACACACACACACACAAAGGAATTTCTATGCCTCCATCAGAAAGAATGACACAGCCACAGCCACATTTGTTAGGAGAAGGAAAGACTTGGAAAAATTATACTAAGTGGCGTAAGCAGACCAAAAGAAACATAGGTCCTATTGTTTTCCTTATCTGCAATAATTAGTAAATGTCTAGTACAAGCAGAAGAGGTCAAAAGCTATGTACATATGATCATATAACCTGATGCTAAGTGAAATGAACCCCAAAATAGGGACACACAATGATTCATCTTTCTCCTTGTTCTTTTTAATGTACTTATAATGTACTATGCTATATTTTGTTGTTTCTTTGTACGTTCTTCCCCGTGGTACAATCCCTATTGTCACTGTATTTGATTCTAGTGTCCTGCATCTTGTATATACATTTTTCATTTGGGGAGGGAAAGAGAAAAAACAAAATGCTGAAATAAGGATACAGGTTGACCCATTGTAATAATGAGATGTACAAGACAGTATGTTGATTAAATAGGGATACAGGTGGACCCATTGCAATAATGAGATGTACAAGCTGTTATGTCAAAAAATGAACTTTTCAACTTTGGTGGGGGGGGGACCGGGGTGGAGGGGGAGATGGGAAGGGAAAACAAAGGAGGAGGCAACAATGCTTTATAAGAAATGTACTCATTACCTTGCCCATGTAATTGTAACACCTCTGTACAGTATTTTCACAATAAAAAAAATTCAGGCATCTGTGGCTCAGCTTATAATCTTAGCAAAAAAAAAGGCAGTATGTTGAGGTGGGGAGGAAAGGGATGGTAGGGGAAAAATAAAGGAGGGAGTAACAATGCTTGGTAGGAAGTGGACATTACCTTGCTCATGTAACTGTAACCCTTCTGTACAGTATCTTTACAATAAAAATATATATTAAGGAAAAAATCAGTCTCACATTTAAAAGCTAATATCAAGTTTGTTAGATAAGAAAACAGACACTAAATTATACATTTCAATTTTATTTAATTCAATGTTCCAAAAATATTTAAGGTATTACAAATGAGTAAAGGTATAATACTTAAAATTATTGATGATTTTTAAAGTATTTATAAATAATGTTGATTTTATCCTGTTTGGAGTATTAAGTAGGCATAAAGAGATGGTGACCCTCAAAATAAGTTATTCTGTTTATTTCTGCAAAAACAAAAAAATTTTTTTTTTTTCTTAAATTTTAAAAATTTAAAAATTTTAAAAATAGGTACCATATTGTATTGATCTTTGAACACAACATAGTTGTGCTTGTGTTTTCTTTAAATTTTCCATTAATATAATGCTATATGAGGCTCATAGCAATAGGAAAATTTAAAGTAAGATATTTGTAATTCTTCTGTGTAATCTCAAGCAGCATATTTCCCCAAAATGTGTATGTTTTTTGTAGAACCAGTGTTGTTTACTTAATATGGATATACCAAGAGAAATTGCTTATATTAAGCACTAACTAAATTTTATTCTTCCATTAAGTAATTTTTCTAAAGATTCCCTGTCTAATATGATATCTGCTAGTATAAATGACTCTGTAAATTTAAATTTATGCTTAAATTTTGGTATTAAAATTAATAAAACAATGTTAAAATTCAATTTTTCTATAAATTTATCCACTCTTTGAAGTTCTCTGGCAGCTCTCCATCTGGATTCCACGGTAGAATATTTGCAACAATTCATCAGAGCTCGTTGAGAGATTGATTCTAAAATTTCATGTTGAAACTCCATTGGGCCTGCATTAGTATGTTGTCTCTCCAATTTCTGCATGTGTGAGCATATATCATCACTTAGATTTATCCAGTCTAGTTCCTCCTGCTATAAAACAACCTCATTTTATACTTCTCATATAGGACTAAATAAAATTATTTTATACTTTTTACATAGGACCAATAGGAAAACTAAATGATTTAAAACAACATGCTCAGGAATGAAATGGATTTGTTATGTGTGCTATAATGCTATTATTGAGGAAATAAGTTCATTGTCATTATGTACTTTTGGTTTAGTTAATACACATTCAAAACCTTTTTTCTCTTGTCCAAACCCATTTTTATTCCTAAGCAGAAATAGTTCTCTTTATATTACCTTCCTTTCATTGTAACTTGTTTACCATCTTGCTTTTCATACACATTCAGACACACACACACACACACACACACACACACACACACACACACACACACAAACACACAGCCAGACAACTGGCACCATTTCATTGACCTGTCACTTCAGTGTGCTTGCAAAACAAAGACAGAGCCCACAAGTACCATTATAATGCCAAGACTAGGTTGTTCCTGTTTTTTACACTCCAAACCAATTGAGTCATATACATGGATTAAAGTCAGCAAGAGTAGTAACATTGTAGACTATGACATTGAGAAGGAATGGTCCTATGCAGTAGGTTGAAACCGTACTCTGAAAATCAAAGATCATACCAGGATTATCAAAGGAGAATTGCTTTGAGTAAAATTCTTGATTTCTTACTTGACACTGCATTCTTAAATATTGCCAGGCTTTCTTTTCTCATGGTTCTACTATTTAACAAAATACAGGATGAGGATATAGGTAGGATTAGTTGGGGTGAAGTTGTTATTTATTCATTTACTTTCGATTCTTCATTTTTTTCTTTTCTTTTTTTTTTTTTTTAGTTTGTTTCCTCTTTGCCACTTAAAATTTTCTCTGTAGTGTAGTGAGGTAAAAAATGTACAGCCATTGACACTTTAATCATTATCAAAATATGCAAAAGGATCAAGTGCTTTATTCTGTTTTATCCTTTAATTCCCTGTTTATTCAGTGATTCTCCAGGGCCTCATAAAGTACTCCTCTGTCTGCCTCAAGAAGTAGCTTTGTGATTCTCTTTGATTTAAAGGAAAAGTGACTTCCTGTATTTGCTGCCTGAAGCAAGGACACAATTCTTAACTCAACACAATTTATCCTACCTCCCAAGATGTCTTTACAGTGTAAAGCCCACATTCCCATTCTTGCAAATTCTGCCACTTAAAGGCAACTGAGTCACTTCAGCTTTTCCCTGTGTCATTTTTTTATTTTTATATGTTTTTATTGTAAAAATACTATACCGAAGGGTTATAGTTACATGAGTAAGGTAATGAGTACATTTCTAATCAAGCATTGTTACCTCCTCTTTGTTTATCTCTTACCATCCTTTCCCTCCCACCTATAAAACTACAATCCTCCTCCCTGCCTAAAATGTAAAGTTCATTTTTCAACATAGTGTCTTGTGCATCTAATTGTTACAATGGGTCAACCTGTATCCCTATTTAAGCATCTTGTTTTTTCCCTTCCCCTCCCCAAATTAGAAAAGTATATTTACAAGATGCAGGGTACCGGCATCAAATGCAGTGAAAGCAGGGGTTATACAGTGGGGGAAGAACATACAAAGCAACAAAAAATCACATGATACATGATAAATACATTAGAAGCAATAGCAAGCAAGAAAAAAAAACAACAACACTTGTGTCCCTATCCTGGGGTTCATTTCACTTAACATCATTTTATCTGGTCAATATAGCTTTTGCGGTTTTCTGCTTGTCCCAGACATATATTAGTTATTGCAAATAAGGGAAACCATGGACCTATGTTTCTTTGGGCCTGGCTTACTTCACTTAATATAATTTTATTCCAAGTCTTTCCATTCCTAACTAACGGGGTGATGTCATTCTTTCTGATGGAGGCATAGAATTCTCTTGTATATATACATATCACATTTTCTTGATCCATTCATCTACTGAGGGGCATCTGGGTTGGTTCCATATCTTAGCTATGGTAAATAATGGTGCAATAAACATACTTGGTTTTGTTTGTGATCATTTGGGTAAATGCCCAAAAGTGGGATTGTTAGGTCATAGGGAAGCTCTATGTGGAGTCTTTTGAGGAAACTCCATACTGCTTTCCAAAGTGGTTGAACAATTTCACATTCCCACCAGAAATGCAGCAGGGTTCTCTTCTGTCCACATCCCCCTCAGCATGTTTTTTGCCCACATATTTCGTAAAGCTTGTTCACATTAGCAGTCATATATTTGTTGATTTACAATAGAACATCCACAGATCAGAATCAGAATATTCAATCTTAATATGTTGTTTTTCTCTCAATTGTAGGTCTTTATTACTAGATTACTTTAAAAATCAATTTACATGATACGATTGAATATAAAAAGCAATCAATTCATAATAATTTCGCAAGTAATAAAAAAATAACAACAATTTCAAAAGTAACAGAACAATATGAACACTATGCAGGAACTTTCCTCAAAGAGAATGAGGGAACAGCTGATACTAAGCAAAAGGAAAGAAATGTACTTACCATCTGGACTTGTGTGAAGGTAACCCTGCTGTATATCACTTCTAAAGCAACATTTTTTTTTTAAAAAAGGATCAAGGATAAAACAAGAGATTAAGGACAATAAACCACCAGATATGCCTTGGGTAACAAAAAAAGAAGAAGAAGGTATACAAAAATCTTGAAATATATCTTAAGCATTATTTATCACTTTTCCTATTGGAAAGTTACTTTAATATAAAAAGATAGAAGCAATACAATTTTAAAATTATTTTTCACATTTTTATTGTTGTATATCTGAATTTTATGCATTACAATTAAGTATTTTACACTATGTAAAATTCTCTTTATTACAAACAGGAGGTTATTAAGATTATTTCTTTTTATTATCGTAGATTAATTATTAAAACCTGTTTGTTTGTTTGCTTAATTATCAGTAGTGTGGCCTGGATTCTGGGCTTGGGCACTGTCCCTCAGCATTTCAGTTCAAGGCTAGCATTCTACCATTTGAGCCACAGAGCCACTTCTAACTTTTTCTGCTTAAGTGGTGCTAAGGAATCGAACCCAAGGCCTTAAGCATGCAAGGCGAGCACTCTACCACTGAGCCACCTTCCCAGCCCCTGTTTTGGGTTTTTACATGTATGCACGTAATAAACTTTGATCAACAAAGTTTTTATTTAAATTTGACCACATTTTTCAACATCTTTGAGACATGTCGTAAGAATATGGATTATTGAATATCTATTCATACATATTGCATAATTGAAAATACAAAATACATATTGTTACTCATATTAGCTTATACTAGTTATACTAGAGAGAAATTTGTATTGTTATATTTCCATTCATGGTTACACTGTACTCCAATTTTTCCACCTGTATCACACTCCCAGCTTCCTTACACCCAGAAGAGTAGCATTCACAACAGGTTTCCTAACGCACTTTCATAGATGCAAATAAGCCATGACTTTGAAATACTAAATACAATTTTTGGTACTGTTGTAAAGTGAAGCCACATTTTGAAGTATGAAATACTGGAATCTTTATTACAACGCTAGCAATCAGCATGTAGACCGTTGTTACAAAAGTCTGCAGCCCCCAAATACACATATCACAGCTAGGAAACATGCTAGAGAGGAAAGAAAGAAAGAAAAGAAAGAAAAGAAAGAAAGAAAGAAAGAAAGAAAGAAAGAAAGAAAGAAAGAAAGAAAGAAAGAAAGAAAGAAAGAAAGAAAGAAAGAAAGAAAGAAAGAAAGAAAGAAAGAAAGAAAGAAAGAAAGAAAGAACCCAACAAGCCAATTCAGCTCTGATGCAGAGCTGAAATGGAACCCCATGATGACCGGAGACAGGACACAGGAGACAGATCACGTGTCCTGGCCTAATGGTGGCTGGGCTGGTCCTGGCCTAAATAGTGTCTGAGCAAGGGGTGGGTCCACAAGAAATTCCCAGTCCCAGACACTGGACTGACAAATTCGGTAACCTATCAGCTAAGTGCCGACCCGGTGTCCAGGGATTCAGGCACTTCCATCAACAGGGAGGTAGGTGGTTAGGGGAGGGGACTAACCCTCTCCCAGCATGAAGACAAGATGGCCAGACCTTACTGTATACCATGTCGCCAATATGGCACTGGCCAGACCTGACCCTTTACTTCCATACCAATCAGAAAGAAAACATAATAGACAAAATTTAGAATGGGTAAAACTTTAGATTGAGAAATAATTATGATTTACCCTGGATTTGTTGGCATAGTGGTTAAATCATAGATTAATTCCTTAAAGAATAATAGAAGCACTCTATTAATAATAAAGTCTAGTCAAGGTTAACTCTAATATTTATAAATTTATAAGTGAATTCAAAAAATCTGATTATTTCTCCAAAGCTTATAGCTAACAGTAGGCAAAAAATGTTTTGGATCTATGGGTTAAAGATTTTATAGGAAATATGTTTGCTATTCCCCTAATAAATCAATAGGAATAAAGCTATCTTATGTTCATCTGTGGCAAGCATTTCTATGGTTTTCATGTAATTTATGAAGTGTTTTTATTCTAAGTACTTGTCAGAATCTATTAAAAATCATTTCTTTCAACTTTATGTTCAATTAGATATGAACAAGTATCTTTTGAATATTTAGCAGTTTCTGTTTTCCAGAAGAGCCTCTTTATTCCATATTTAGCAAAAGCTATTTATGTAATCAATGTTGGTAATTCAGCACCAGAATATTGTATTAATATCCTCTGTTTTTTACTGCAATAAATTAATTTAAGAGAGAGTTGAAGTTCTTCTATACTCTTAGACATTTAATTTGTCACAGTAGTTTATATAAGTGAATTCTTTACATTACTACTTGAAATAATTTATACTCATATGTATAAATGCAAATAACCTATTGCACAATTGCTTTTGTGGCATATAATAGCAGTTTTATTAGTATAAGTATAGTTAAGCAATACATGTTATTTCATTTTATTTACTTTCTATAATAATTTTTAATGTAAATTCCACTAATGATATTTCTCATTTTACAACTAGTCATCGATGTATATTCTGGATAACCTATTCTTTCATTGAACAAGTAATCACTTTGTAAAACTCTGTGCATTTCACCAATTTTATAAAAATCTTTTATGTGACAACTAATGAAAAAATATGAACAATTTTCAATGTATTTACCAAGTAGTGCAACTTTACTGAAAAAAATGATTGATTAAAATATCATCTAGGGAAATTTAAGTATACTTTTCTATTACTTAAAAACTTATTTGATAGATGAGGTAATCCAAAAATTCATATGGAACAATAGAAGACCCCAGATAGCAAAACCGATCCTTAACAGAAAGAACGGTGCTAGAGGAATATCAATACCAAATTTCAAACTCTACTGCAAAGCCATAGTAATCAAAACAGCTTGGTACTGGCAAAAGAACAGACTTTAGGAACAATGGAATAGAATTGAAAACCCAGAAATGAACCTACAGACCTATAACCATCTAATCTTTCATAAGGGAGCTAAAAAATAGAACGGAAGAAAGTTAGACTCTTCAGTAAAAGGTGCTGGCAAAATTGGTTAATCACTTGTAGAAAACTAAAGGTAGATCCTTATATATCACCCTGCACCAGAATCAACTCCAAATGGATCAAAGACCTTGAACTCAAAGCAGACACTCTGAAAACATTACAGGATGGAATAGGAGAAACCCTAGGTCTCCTTGGCACAGGCCAAAATTTTCTTAATAGAGACCCAGAAACACAACAAATCAAAGAAAGGTTGAACAAATAGGATTGTATGAAATTGCAGAACTTCTGTGTGGCAAAGGACATAGCTAGCAAGATCAATAGAAAGCCCACAGATTGGGAGAAGATCTTCACTAGCCATACAACAGACAAGGGTCTCATATCTAAAATATACCTGGAACTCAAAAAATTAAATCCCCCAACAACAAATCCTCAAAGAAACAACTGCCCAATAAATAAGTGGGTTAAAGACTTAAAGAGAAACTTCTCTGAAGAGGAAAGAAGGA
This sequence comes from Dipodomys spectabilis, assembly GCF_019054845.1. Lineage (NCBI taxonomy): Eukaryota > Metazoa > Chordata > Mammalia > Rodentia > Heteromyidae > Dipodomys > Dipodomys spectabilis. The sequence goes on from NW_024870752.1 coordinate 4,944,518, forward strand.
TGGCCAATAGACACATGAAGAAATGCTCAAACTCTAGCCATAAAAGGAATGCAAATCAAAACAACATTGAGATACCACCTCATCCCAGTTATAATGGCTATAATGAAGAACTCAATAACAACAGATGCTGGAGGGGATGTGGCCAGAAGGGAACCTTACTTCATTGTTGGTGGGAGTGTAAACTTGTTCAACCACTTTGGAAAGTAGTATGGAGGTTCCCCAAAAGACTCCACATAGAGCTCCCCTATGACCCAACAATACCACTTTTGGATATTTCCTAAAGCTACCAGTACAACTATGTTTATTGCAGCATTATTTCCCATAGCTAAGATATGGAACCAACCCAGATGCCCCTCAGTAGATGAATGGATCAAGAAAATGTGGTATATATACACAATGAAATTCTATGCCTCCATCAGAAAGAATGGCATTGCCCCACTTGTTAGGAAATGGAAAGACTTGGAAAAACTTATATTAAGTGAAGTAAGCCAGGCCCAAAGAAATATAGGTCCCATGGTTTCCCTTATTGGCAATAACTAGTATATGTCTGAGTCAAGCAGAAACTGTCAGATATGTTGATGTTAGGTAAAATGAACCCCAAGATAAGGAATTATTTTTTTCTTTCTTGTTATTGTTTCTAACATATTTATAAGATTATTACTTTGTTGCATTGTATCCCCCCCCCCACCACGGTATAACCCCTGCTTTCATTGTATTTGATGTTGTTATAATTTGTGGAGGGGAAGGGAAAAAACAAATTGTTTAAACAGGGATACAGGTGGACCCATTCCAACAATGAGATGTACAAGTCCTTATGTTGAAAAACGAACTTTACAACTTTGGCACTGGTAGGGGTTGGGGGGGGGGTGAGGGGGAAGATGGGAAGAGATGGGAAGGGATGGGAAGGGGAAACAAAGGAAAAGGAAACAATGTTTGATAAGAAATGTACTCATTACCTTGCCCACCCCTTTGTACGCTATTTTCACAATTAAAAAAAAAACGAAATGTAAAAAATAAATAAAAATAAAACAAATGAATGAAAAAAATCATCTTATAACTATGGTAGAAACAATCCCAAGAAAGAAAAACCACTTGTGTCCTTATCTTGGAGTTCATTTCCCCTAACATTAACTTATCTGACCTTTTCTGCTTGTCTCTGACATATACTAGTTAATGCAAATAAGGGAAACACTTTTAACTTTTAAAGTTTTATTTTAGATTATGTACCTTTTCTTGCTAAACCAATTTTTTCCAAAAGTTAGTCAAATAATTCCAATGCATTTTTCATCCATAAGAAGGGAAACGGTGTTAAGCTCCTAATTCTTTTCACCTGGACATATGGCAGTAGGAAGAGGACAGCTTTTTCAAATTCTGTCCGTCTGAAGTATGGCAGGAATAAGAAAAAAACTAATTATTGGACACATTTTCCAATCTTCTTGCTAGACAAATTTTATTTGGAGATTTTCTTAGGTCATTCCTTCATTTTTCCATATTAGATATTTCAGCAAGCAATCATGACACTCACTACGGAACACAAGGCTTATTGAAAAGTAATTCCTTAAATGACAAATTCTATTAGTTTTCTGTATTCCAAATTTTACCCTTTAACAATGCTTATTTGTTTTCAGCACTCAGAGTATTTTACATATAAGTGGAAAGACAGAGGAGGAATCAATTCTTTCATCTTGGCCAGTTCTTATTCATCTTTATAAATCTCTGAGGTCCAGGACCTCTCTTACTGTTTGACCTTGTCTTTTACCCCTTATTAAGGTAATTGCATCCACCTGGACTCTACAGCTTTGGAGTCCTGCCATCCACACTGACTATTTGGAGGTAGTCCAGTATGGGATTCCTGCACTCCTATAAAATGCAGGAATTTGTCAAGGTTTCAAGACCTTAACTACTCATTCATTCCAGCCATTTCTCAAGATTGTTGACACAGCTACAATTCTGAGAAGTGAGGTCATTTCTCTCTCCAGACAAAGAGCCACTTTCTCTGTGCTTGCCAATAACTTTAACATTACTTTGACTACAGCTTATGTTGTTAAGTATGCATTTGTCCCTGATCCAGGAGAGTCTTGCCCTCTGCTTGCATCCATGAAAGTGTGACATACCAATGTATTAGCTCACAATGATGGTAAAATCGATATCATGACAACTATCATTGAGTTTAGTTCCTCACAATCTCCTTTATCATCGTTCCTGTCTAGAGAAGAGAGCTCCTATACATTGATACCTATGCATTCTCTTTTGTTTTGTTTTGATACATCCAAGTCTTTATTATGATGCTATATAATAATTTGTTTCATTTTCTAACTTTATGTAATATGCCTATTATAGAAGTGTCAATTCTCAGGGAATTTTAAATAATTATATGTACTCTTTTAGATATTAGATATCACTCTTTTGATCAGTGGAGACATCATGGTGGAAAATTTGAACAAATTTTTTTATTACTCTGATCATGTGTTTTAGGAAAATGTTCCTAATTTGGTAAACTATTCATTTTTACATATTTAATCCAGTATATTATATATAGGGTGTATATATGTATATATTTTTCTCTTGATTCCCACTTGATCTTACAATTCCCTAAAAATGTAATCATTTATCCCATCAGACCCAGAAGTTTACCTGTTAAATTATGTTTTTCATAATCTTTATCATAGACATCATTCTAGGGGAATCTTTGAAAACCAGTTCTTAAAAGTGGGAAAGTATGTTGCCTCTGTAGCAGCTCCAAGCAAGCAAGAAAGCTTATATCTTAAAAAGGAAGGTCAGAGTTCTTTTGCACACCCAGTGAGTTCTAGAAAACTCTAAAAAATTCAGAGTTTAGGAATTTTCAACCCAGATATTTGCCTCATGTAATTGTCAATATTCTATACTTTCATAACCTCATCTTGAATTGGGCAGAACAATCAGCCCTTGTTGGGAGTCTAATACTCTTGGATACCTACCTACTCATGTCAATTATGCTCTTCAGGGTGGATTTTACTCTTTTATTATAGAAAATGAAAACAGTATAAACTACACAGTGGGAATCTGGTTATACAATTAACATTTGATTAGCTATTTATCTGGCTCAGATTTTCATTATTTTTTTTTTCTAAAACCCAACTGATCTTAGCAATACCCACCAAATATATTAGTTTCATATTTATCCTGCCTCCCACGTTTCTGAAATTCTTGATTAAACATGTGCTAATACATTTTTTCAATCAGAGTAAGTGCAGTTATGCTACTCTTTGTAGAAGATATAACTATGCTGAGATGAAAGGATTTAGGGTTGTGGTGAAAGGGTGAAATTGATTACAATACAACATTAACATGTATGGGAATGTACCAGTGACATTCCCACCCTCTATGAAACTGATAAAAACTAAATGTGTTACTATAAAGAGATATCTGTACTAAACCTGCTACCTTACATGAAGCTTTCTTTGTAAGCCAAGCTGTGAGGTAACTTCTAGCAGGCTTTCTAAGAATCCTTCTGATAATTATTATCACAGATTAATTTCTGCAGGAAGCCATTTCTAAAGTGACTTATTACAGATAGGTTATTATTATACTTATTATACTTATGGAATACTTATTATACTTATGGAATTATACTTGTAGGTTATTATTATACTTATACACTTTTTATGGGATAAAGGCTTCAGGAAAAATATTGAAAGAACAAGTAGTGGAAAGAAGAAAGCAATTGTCTTGCAGCTCTAACAACAGTCTCAACATTCCTGAGAGTAAATGCCAGAGACAGTGTATTCTACAGTAGTTTTGTTATTTGACCAAAGTAGTCATGATTTTTTTTTATTGTAAAGATGCTATATAGAGGGTTCCAGTTATATAAGTAAGGTAATAAGTACATTTCCTATCAAGCATTGTTACCCCTTCTTTGTTTTTTTTCCTACCATCCCTTCCTGCCCTTACTTCCTCCCCCTTCCCCCCCACCGAAGTTGTAAAGTTAATTTTCAACATAATTTCTTATGAGTCTCATTGTTACAATTGGTCATCCTGTGTCCTTATTTCAGCATTTTGTTATTCTCCTTCCCCTCCCCAAATTAGATAAATGTATATGCAAGATGCAGGGCACCAAATTCAAATACAGTGACAACAGGGATCTACCATAGGAGGAAGAGTATACCAAAGAGACAAAAAAATACATAGTACATTATAAACGACAATAACAAAGAAAAACCTCTTATGTCCATATCTTGGGGTTCATTTCACTTAGCATCATCTTATATTTTAATATGTTTAATATATTTAATATATTTTAATAAAAGCTTTTGAGCATTTCTGATCACCTGATAAGATTACCCTAGACATATACTAATTATTGTACTATAGGGGAAACCATGGGACCTAAATTTCTACACAAGAAATCAAAGAAAGGTTGGACAAATGGGATTGCATGAAATTGCAAAACTTCTGCATGGCAAAGGACATAGCTAGCAAGATCAACAAAAAGCCCATGGATTGGGAGAAAATCTTCACTAGCCATACAACAAACAAGGGCCTCATATCTAAAATATACTTAGAACTCAAAAAAATTAAATATCCTAAAAACAAATCCTCAAAGACACAACTACCTCATTAATAAGTGTTCTAAAGAGTAAAAGCGAGACTTCTCTGAAGAGGAAATAATGGCCAATTGACACATGAAGAAATGTTCAACTTCTCTAGCCATAAAAGAAATGCAAATCCAAACAATGCTTGATAGGAAACGTACTCATTTCCTTGCTCATGTAATTTTAATCCCTCTGTACGGTATTTTCACAATCAAAAAATCTTATTAATAATTAAAAAGAAACTGAGATTCCATCGCACCCCAGTTAGAATGGCTATATTCAAGAAATCTAATAACAACAGATGCTGGAGGGAATGTGGCCAAAAGGGAACCCTACTACACCGTTGGTGGGAGTGGAAACTTATTCAACCACTCTGGGAAGCTGTATGGAGGTTCCTCAAAAGACTACATGTAGAGGTCCCTTATGACCCAGCAATTCCACTTCTGGGCATTTACCCAGTGGTCACAAACAAGACCACACTAAAGCTACTAGCACAACTATGTTTATCACAGCATTATCTCACCATAGCTAAGCTATGGAACCGAACCAGATGCCCCTCAGTAGATGAATGCATCAAGAAAATGTGATAAATAAATAAATATATATATGTATATATAGCATTATACATACACACACACACACACACACACACACACACACACACACACATATATATATGCAATATATATGCAATGGAATTCTGTGCTTCTGTCAGAAAGAATGACACCCCCCCCCCCATTTGTTAGGAAATGGAAAGACTAGGAAAAATTACATTAAGTGATGTAAGTAAGGATTTTTATATTTCAAATTTAGCCATTGATTACTGGCCTTCAAGAAAGGAATGTGACCTTAGCATACTCCATCCAAAGGATAAGATGTCAATGATATCTAATAAAAATTTCCTCAAACGAGTGAATGCATTAAATTATTTGAAGGAGAATTTGTGACCACATAACCTACTTTATTTATACCAGTTTATAGATTCAGATAAAATTTTCTAATTTTTCAAACATCAATATCTAAGAATGAATATCAGATTCCTATCCTGACTAAAGCATATACTTCATTATTGCCCTGTCACAAATTTTAAATTTGTGTGTGTCATTGTGCATATATGTTTTTGTATGCATGTCTATGCACATGTGAAATATCCTTTGAAGAATATAGAGAGGTTATTCTTTTCCTGATTGCATGTTCAACTACCAAATGTTAGTTTAGCTTTTCCCAATTTGGTTCTCAGATAATCGTTTGACATTCTTATATGCATTATGTATATTGAGAAAAATGCAGTGAATACTGGATGTTGATTGAACAATCAGCCTTCTGAAGAGCTTTGCCTAATCTCAAAATCTAACAACACTTACAGCACCATAAATAAGACTACAAAAGATTTCTCTCCTCTTCTCAAATCGGTTGTTTTGGAGTAGTGCTAAACATAGCAAGACCAGTAACTGCACAAGCATGAGTTATTGACAAATGTATTCGGCTATAAATTTCCTTGGTCAGTAACAATATTGCATGTAAAATGACAATAAATGGGTAAACAGTTATGCAAATACACCGAAGAAAGTTTAAAAATATGTATTGCATATATAAAAAGTCTATCAGTATGCACAGTGTATTCTAAAACATACAATCTATTATTTAACTGGTTAAATATATCACAACCAACACTTTGCTTAGCATCTTGGATTGGTTGAGCCTTTTCTCACAATTAGAAATTTCATGGTTACTCAATTAATGAGCTGTTATAACATATCCAAAAAGGAATATGCTGACTCCTATATCCAAGCCTATGGAACCAGGAGTAGCTATGTAAGACAATTTATAATTTACTTTAGAGAGTCTGTGGTATTTCTGTTCTCGCATTTCCTAAGAAATTTCTCCAAGCCATTGGATTTATTCCCTGCACTGACATAGATAAGTTTTAGCAATCAATACAGAGCAGTTGCTATTCTTTCTTACTCAGTTGAATAAATAAAATACCTACTGAATAATGGGCCAGATATATTTTATGAAAGTGGAAGGCCATCAAGATATCTGCAAATTAAATTTTGACACAGGGTACTACCATTGATGCACCACAAAAGAAGGAGAATCTAATGGATGGACAGAGTTCCTTTCTTAGTTTTTTGCAAGTGTTGATTAATTTTATAATATTTAGTAAGGAATTTCATGTTTTGTTACAGAAATTAAAAGATAAGGATGAAATTCATAGTTCTTTCATTATGGTTGAAAAGAAATACAAAAAAAGCGATAAAGGAAATTTTAAGTTAGCATGTTGTGCAGAAAATTAAGCATGTAAACATTACTAAGTACAATGAAATATTACTTATTAGAATGATGTTGCGTAGTATATTGGGTAGATTATTACATATTAAAAGTTCAAACAATAGATGATATTTTATAAAACATCTGATTAAAATGTTTGAAGTAATCCTCAAAAAAGGAAATAATATGGAAAAAATAGAAAAGTTTCTGAAAATAAGGAAAAGTATTCTTTTTCTCAAAGAGAGGGATGAATATTTTTGTGCTTTAATTGTAGTATGATTGGGAAAGAGAATGTCTGATGACTTTAAAATGATAGGAAGAGGCTATGCAAGAAGAGTAGTGAGAATTTTATTCCACTTGGTTTGAGAGGACATAAAAATAATGCTTTTAATTTTGATATAGACAAGAAAATATATTTCAGAGAAAATCCTAGACCTAATGAAAGACAGTCACAGCTTCAAGGTGAAGAGGTAAAATTTAACATCATTGTAATGGAGCATAAACTCAAATATCTACATTTAGGGCAGTAGATGCTAAAGTGAGAACAGAGTAAATCTGTGATATATATCTCTACATATAATAAATATATTTACAGCTGGATGGATTTTTTCATGAGTTTTTGGATAGTAGGACAGAGAAAGCAATAGAATAGAGCCTTGGGGAAGACTACCACCGTTGTACAGTGTGAAGATGGGAAACTCATTGTCCCAATAAGCACAATGAGAAAATGTGAAGAACAAGGAATCACAAAGGAAGAAAGAAATTTGTATTTTCACATTAACATTGTGATTTTCCATGGATTGTCTGAGGGGGGTCATGGTGCAGACATGGTCTCAGAGTAGGACTTGGAAAGTTTGAGATTGTTTTTAAAAATGCATTTTCTCAGATGTTGCAGATGAGAAAACTAAGAAACATGAGAAGTTTCAGAAAGAGCTCATGTAGCAGAAAGATGGGTTTAAGATTACATTTTCAAATAAAAATTAATGAAATCAATTGTAAGTTCTACAGTATATTTTGTATATTCTGAAGTGACAAGAAACTGAAATTACTAAAACAATCTTATCACATAGATATTTCCTTTTTACTTTTCTTTAGTTTTTAATTATCCAATTTTTATTGAAATGAATTAATTGTATAGGGGGCTTAAACTCAATTACTAGGCACTGTCCATTAGCTTTGTCACAGAAAGCTGGTGGTCTACCAGCAAGACATAGCTCAAAGGGTAGCTTTGTACTGATTAACAAGGTATTAGCGTCTCATGGACTTTCCTGAATGACCTGGCTTTGAATCGTGATTTATCAGATCACAGCATCCTGAGTAGCTAGGATTACGTGTATGAGACACTGGTGACCGGTAAAGGTGATTTCACTTTGATATGTTTACGAAAATATTGTGCTCTAATATGACTCATTCTTCTGTTGGTCTTGCTATTTTACTTGCCCTTTTCCCCAAAAAATGCCTCAACAAATTTCCTTGCTTCATTTTCATATATGTGTATCAAACATGTACATTTATCCTATTTCAGCATCTTTTACCCATTTTGTTTACCCTGCCCTGCTCGTGCTGGTATCCCTATCATATACAACATTTATGTTTTCAAATTTAACATGTCTGTTGGTTTTGGAAATGTATGCAATAGTTTAGGGAGAATGATAACATGTTAAATAAATGCATTAGTTTCAAAGATCCAAATATACTGTGTGCATATATTTTTGTATTTAACAATTTTATATAAGACTTTAAAATATTTTGAGAATGATGAATTGTAAAATATGACCTCAGCTCAATTCAGTCACGGCATTGGGATATTTTTCAAGAAATATATACATAGAATTTTATGGTCATTACACAAGCAGGCTCTTTTATATTCTATTGTAGCTTCATTTTGCCCTAGGGAACCTGGCTGCCAGAAAAATGTGTTATCATTACTTGCATGTCAGAAAAGATGGTGCACACTTCACTAAAATGCACTCACTCAATACATTCATTTGGCAACCTCCACCTGCTATATATTTAACACAACCTTGAAATTATCTGCTGTAGTGGGAACTGAGAGCTAGATTGATTTGAGAGAAAATGTAAAACTAATTGGATAATACAATTTGCAGTTTACTCCTATAATTTTTACAAAATGAATCACATTTAGATAGATTTTCTTCTTGAGAGATATTTACTATGCAGTTCAAAATCCTGTAATAAAACATAGTGAGAAGAAGGCATATGCAAGTCAACTAGAATATTAAAAATACTTATTTTTATTTATTTTTATTGTGAAAATACTGTACAGAGGGGTTACAATTACATGGGCAAGGTAATGAGTACATTTCTTATCAAGCATTGTTGCCTCCTCCTTTGTTTCCCCTTCCCATCCTCTCCCCTTGCCCCTCCAATCCTCCTCCCCCACGCCCAACAAAGTTGTAAAGTTCGTTTTTCCACATAACGACTTGTACATCTGAACCTCTCTAGCCATAAAAGAAATGCAAATCAAAACAACATTGAGATACCACCTCACCCCAGTTATAATGGCTATAATCAAGAACTCTAATAACAACAGATGCTGGAGGGGATGTGGACAGAAGGGAACCTTACTGCATTGTTGGTGGGAGTGTAAACTTGTTCAACCACTTTGGAAAGCAGTATAGAGGTTCCTCAAAATACTCCACATAGAGCTCCTCTATGACCTAGCAATCCTACTTTGGGGCATTTACCCAAATGATCACAAACAAGGCCACACTAAAACTAGCAGCACGACTATGTTTATTGCAGCATTATTTACCATAGATAGCTAAGATATGGAACAAACCCAGATGCCCCTCATTAGATGAATGGATCAAAAAAATGTTGTATATATACACAAATGAATTCTATGCCTCCATCAGAAGGAATGACATTGCCCCATTTGTTAGGAAATGGAAAGACTTAAAAATACTTTTAAGTAATACTTTAGGCATGGTTTTAAGGATTTTTTTGTACAAGCATAAAGAATTTCTGTTCTTACTTTTTATCATTTTGACCAAATATTTGCTTATAAGTCAAGTGTAGAAAGGTTTCTTATAAAAATGTACTCAATCAGGCCCAGAAAAACAAAGGGTTCATGTTTTTCCTTGTATGTGGAAATTAGATTTAGCTTATAAATTTACAAGTATATAGACTGTGTTATATGCAAATATATACAAATATATTAACTGAAATATTGCAGATTCAAGGGAAAATGCAAATGGTGTAATTCCTTAGAAAGGCAAAGGCAAAGTTTAGCAAAATACACACTCACACTCGGAAGCATGTACTTGAAAGAGGTGAGGTGAGGGTCATGGAGCGTGGGGAAGGCAAATGAAGAGGGAGAAAATGCAGAGAAAACTCCAAAAGAAGAGTTGAGGAAGCTGTAGCTAGGGGGGGGGATGAGTGAGAATGTTGAAAGAGATGACATTAATCAAGATGCATTGTATTCATAAACTACTTTGTTTTATACGCACTCCTTTCTACAAATACTTAAAAATAATTTTTAAAATAATGTATTAAAATAGTTCAGGAATACATTTTCTAGTTATGAAAAGTAAGTCTAATATAGTATCAATAGAATGTACTTGCTTATTTCAGGCTTTCTTGATGTTTTATATATATATACATATATGTGTATCTCTATATATGTACAATATATGTTTATGCATATATAGATGGTCTTACCACTATATGTAAATGTGTATGTGTTACATAAGTTCATAATACACAAGTATACTACATAGTTTTGACTATGGAGTCATTAATATACAGTAAAATGAGATTTATATATAAATGGGCTTACATTAGACTAAGTACATAAGATAACAAAAACCATAGATTGAAATGCTTCTTTTATGCTTTTAATGATACTTGATTTTGTCTTCTGTGGTGTATCAGTATTTGTAGCAACTCTGTAAGTGGTAATTGGGCAGTGTTTCTTGGTAAAGCTGGAAAGGCACCCTTTGAGAATTCTTGCCTTGTGAGCTCCTTGAGAATTCTGTTCCGAATATTTGTAGATGATAGCAGTCTTGTAACATATTTTTGGATGCCACTACTAAGAAGACAAGAATAAACAAACGTTCATTGGCTCAGAATATAAAATTGAAATAATTGGGAAGATTTTTTTCTATGAAACATGAAGATTTTGTGTGTGGGGGGAGGGGGGGAGCTAGAACTCTGGACCGAGGCACTGTACCTAAGCTCCTCAGCTCAAAGCAAGCACTCTACCACTTGAGCCACAGTGCCACTTCCAGTTTAATGGAGGTTAATTGGAGATAAAGGTCTCAAGGCCTTTCCTGCCTGAACAGGATCACTTTGACAGCGATCTTCAGATCTGTCTTCTGGGTAGCTAGGATTACAGGCATGAGCCACCAGTGCTCGGGAAATGGGAGGAATTTTTAGTGTTTTGTTTGCTGTCTAACTCCAGGCTGGTATTTTCTGAAATGTTATCATTGACATTACAATCTCTTATGTCATTATTAACTCTCAGTGTGTAAATGCAAGGACAATCTTCACTTGTCAAATAACTTTTGTGTGTATCAGTTGTGCATTTTAAACAAAAGGGAAGAATTTAGTGCATATATCAATTAATTATAATTAAGTGTATCTGGTAGCCCAGAATATGTGCCTATCTAGTAAACAGGAAATACTTATGAGCTAAGATTTTTATAGTTATAAATTTATATATTACCACTTATCTCTTAAAGTAGAATTTTAATCATTTATATATACTATATATAATATATTATGTAATATGTGTTATATATTACATGACATATACTATTTCTTTGTTTTGAATTGAAAAAAAACATATTATTGGGATATCTAGTCTTCTAGTTTCACCGAAATAGGACAATGTTCAACAAGAAATGTACTCACTACCTTACGTATGTAACTGTAACCCTTTTGTTCATCACTTTGACAATAAAATTAAATTAAAACATCAAAAAAGAAAATGAGCTATTTTCTAAGACAAGCTGAAGAATTTTACGTAAGTTTTGCAAAGTTTCTGGTTTATATCAATGCCTTTAATCTTTCCCTACTTCCATATTTTTTCATCCACAAAGAAGTCCCCAAAAAGCTTAATATATGCCAGTGAACTATAAATTGATCCCATTATTATATTGGATATGCACTTATACTTAACCATTACATATGAAATAAACTTCACAATCTTACCAGGCCTTTCTGGCTAGACATTGGCTCTTCTTTGTCATCTAGTTTTGTTTCCTCTGCCTGGGATTATTTTCCCATTAACAAGTGTTTATTAAACTCCCTGAAAGTTTTCAGGTCTATCTTGTTGTACCATAAATCTTGCACTTTAGCCAGCTTTCCCAAGCTTTCATTTCTTTCTTTAGATAAGAATGAGATCACAATTTCTAGCCTATATTGCATTTGGAACTGGTAAACTGGTTCAGAGAGCATAATGAAGGATACAAAGGATCAAATTTTATTACATGTAGAAATAGGTGAACACATTATAAAGAACCCCACTTAATTCTGTTTGCCAAATTTAAGGAAGAGGGAAGAGATTAATAATATACAGTTTCTGATTGTTGAAGTATTTTTCAATCATTATTATGTGAAATTCACAAAGAAATCCTTTTGCATGAATAATTTCATGATAATTTTTATTTTTATTATTTTATTTATTTATTTATTTTGTCAGTCTGAACTCTAGGCCTGGGCACTGTCCCTCAGCTCTTCAGCTCAAGGCGAGTTTCTCTACCACTTGAGCCACAGGGCCACTTCCAGATTTTTCTGCTTATGTGGTGCTGAGGAATAGAACTCAGGGCCTCATGTATGTGAGGCAAGCACTCTACCACTGAGCCAACTTCCCAGACCTCATGATAATTTTTTTTAAATATAAAAATAAAGAATGTAACATGAATAAAGGCAAGTAAAAATGACAAAGTATTTTTGCTACTAACATAATACAATCTGTCTCTGCTATCATTTTACATTATTAACCTGAGTTCTGTAAGTTTTTGAAAAATATTCATTTATTCTAATTGCTTACTTGTATATTTGTCAGTTTCTGAATCTGTATATATAGATGTCTATTGGCACAAACTGGTCTATGGTGTAAATTAAACCTGTAGGTTCTTTATTGTTATTGTCTAGATGATCTTCCCATTAGTAAGTAATTGTGGGATGTTGAAGTCTCTTAACTATCATTGTGTCTGGATCTACGTGTAAGGTCTGTTGTGTGTATATGAAGATTCCAATGTGCCAACTCTTGAAAATAAAAGAGTTGAACAAAATAAATACCAGGAAACTGAAACACCCACTGTCTGTCAAGTCGGGTGAGTTCAAGAGGAGTAGGAGGGCAGACAAGTGGCAAGAAGAAGAGTGAATTAATGCAGTCTTACTATTCAGTGTGTATGCTTGAAGGTGGAATCTGTACATACTGAGAATGGTTCAGATGTAGTCTCTTCACAATGTGATCTGAATTGGAACTTCTTTGTAGAACTATTTAAACATAATATAAAAAATACAAAGATCTCCAGTTTGCTCTGATTTAATGAAAGAACCAGATTTCTGGAAAGGTAAGGAAACTTTGAATGTCTTTACTTTTTTTTATCCTTTTCCAAGTATTTCAAAGCCATTGACCTGATAGCTATTGAAATTGTGAAGCTGTTGATTCCAGACTTTGAGTTTGAGGAGGAGCTGATAATACAATGATAGTGCAAAGAAGTTTAAAGAACACTCATGAAAATGATTCCTTCTAGGGATCTTGGGTCCTTTCTTTTCTGCACCAAATCAAGAATTATGTGTCAGGAAAACTAGGAGAAGAGGCAAAGATATGTTTTGTTTTGTTTCGCTTTGCTTTGTTTTAATAAAAGATAAGTTGCTAGAGGAAGGTGATCATAATCTCATGGATACTTAAAAGGTGGTATTACCCCCCCCCCCCCCCCCCCCCCCCCCCCCCCCCCCCGCCCCGCTAGTAGGACTCTTGGCTAAAAGCCCACTTTATGTCATATGAGGTCTTGTCCACTTGTTTCTAGAGCAAGAATTAAAAGAAAAAAGAAAAAGAAGTAAGCAGACTTATGGAGGCAAGAGAGGGATATGGAAGTCAATAATCCATGCAGCAGTGTGTTATGTCTCTTTGAGTAAGTTTCAAGTGTTCTAGTATCTGGTTGAGTCACTGTCAATCTCAAGCTAATGGGAAGGCAGGTGACAGCCTGGTTCAAATCTGCTCCAGACTTATCAAGGGGTTTTGTCTCTGTTTGGGGCCACTATCTCTTCCAGAGCCTTTAAGAAAAAAATTATCTCCATAAAGTCACTGTCTCTCCTTATCTTCTCTTTCTGTCTCTCCATCCAAATGTTTCCTTTAACTTATTATTAACAATGAAAAGCATAATATCAGAAACTGGCTCCAAAAGCAGTGGAAGATTCTACAGTGTACCTCCAAAAAAAGTCATGCTTTTCAAAGCATGTTAAGATTTCCAGCTTAGATGTAAATTTTGTGAATTTCTTGAAAAATAATATAACACTTGATTTGGGGATTATCTTCTCTTTCCAAATAAGGTTAAAGGTTTCTCACAACTGTGTGTGGTCTAAACAAATAGATTATGGCAGAGTGAAACATGAATTTCTGAACATTTTTTCTTGAAATCCTAAAGTATTCTTGTTATATACCTACCCATATTAACCAGCTCTTCAGATACCTTTTCTCCTTTTTTCACATCTACTTTCTAACTGTAAAAATTGTCTTTCTAAGCTCACTTACTTTAAAGTAACATTTACATTAAATCACAAAAAAAATCATCTGAAGGAACACTATATGTGGAAAATATTGCCATTAATACAAGATAATATCCTTCAAAATTAAAATTGTTTCTGATCTATTTTGATAAGAAATGTTTGTTATCTTATAAAATGTGATATTTCAATATTTCTAACCCACTCATAACTTTAGTATCCAAAACAAATATCTCTAGGTCTGGGAAGGTGGCTCAGTGGTAGAGTGCTTGCCTTGCATGCATGAGGCCCTGGGTTCAATTCCTCAGCACCACATAAGCAGAAAAACCAGAAGTGGCACTGTGGCTCAAGTGGTAGAGTACTAGCCTTGAGCTGAAGAGCTGAGGGATAGTGCTCAGGCCCAGAATTCAGGCCCCACAACCGACACCAAAACAACAACAACAACAAAAAACACATATCCCTATAAAGCTCCACATATCATTCTAAGCATAATATTAAGCATCTTAATTAAGTGCAGATGATAAATTGAATGCCAAAGAATTTCATAAATCCCAATGTTACTTAAAATATTTAGTATAAATATGAAGCCAATTATTTCAATTCAATCTAAAGTAACATTTAAAAAATAAACACTTGCATAATTTTGTATTAAATCTATTTTATGCCATACTTATCAAGTAACTCAAAATTATTTTAGAGAAATGTTTCAAGTAGTAACATTTCTACTAATACATAAGAGAAAATTTTTAAATGGGTTAGGAATAATAGCTATACTCAAGTACATTTTTATTTTTCAAGAAAGGTTAATTTGTTCCTTTCTCTCCTAAGCCTGTATCCTGGCACAGGTATACTACTGTATACTAATTAGTTGCCCTAAGGTCTCCACTAGAATTTTGATTATATCTCCAGAGCTGACAGATGAATTAACAACTGGGATAGTACATTTTACATGAAAAGGACTGTAACCTAGTTTTTCTAACTTAATGATTATATTAGTGCTGAAAGACCACTTTAAAAATATCCTATGCAAAGAAGCAAATGTAATAGTGATATGAAAGCAAAAGCACAGTTATATTTATATGAGACACTATATAAACTTATTCAGTATGTAATCCTGTATCTCATGACAGTATTACAGGAAAAAATAGAAAGAAAAAATGAGTTGGGTAGTAGATGAGAGTTCACTTTGGACAAAGCCTCAGACAATGTGCATAACAATGCAAGTTATAATATCTAACCTGTCTGCATTCCCTGACTTCACATTCTGACAGGACCCAGAGCAGAGCATTGGCTCCCCTATCTTGTACCTAGTTCATCAGTTCTAAGTATCATTTCTTTAAAACAGTGATAAGTCTCTTTCATTTGATCCTCATAGATTCCTACTGAAATGGTTTACCCTAGAGCTTGGTTCAGAAAAATCAAAGTAGGTTTGGAGAACATCGGTGTGTGTGTGTGTGTGTGTGTGTGTGTGTGTGTGTGTGTGTGTGTGTGTGTGTGTGTGTGTGTGTGTGAATACTAGGGCTGGGACTGAGGCCCTAGGTGCTCTCTCTTAACTTTTACACACAAAACTGAATGTCTATAACTTGAGCCATCATAGCTCCACTTATGGCTTCTGGTGATTAATTTGAGATAAGAGTCTCAATTGCATGGGCTGGGAAGATGGTTCAGTGGTAGAGCGCTTGTCTTGCATGCATGAGGCCCTGGGTTCGATTCCTCAGCACCACATAAGAAAAAAGCTGGAAGTGGCGCTGTGGCTCAAGTGGTAGAGCGCTAGCCTTGAGCCGAAGAGCTAAGGGACAGCGCCCAGGCCCAGAGTTGAGGGCCCACGACTGGACCCCTTCCCCCCAAAAAAAAGAGTCTCATGCACTTTTCTGCCTTGTTTTGACTTCACATTGTGATGCTCCTATCTCAGCCTCCTTAGTAGTTAGGCTGATCCAAGCTACTACCGAGTAATAGGTATGATCCAACAGTGTCAGCACTATAACATCTTCTAATGCCAGAAAGTAACTAAAGATTTTCTGTTGCAGATTCAATAGCCATAACTACAAGGCCAAAATACCACCACCACCACAAAAAAAAGCCAAAAAGAAAGTAGAAAGTGCTCATAATGAGAAAATCTGGAATTATTTATGAAACAAAATTATTTGTACTAAGCAATTGACTTGTTGCTTTTAAAACATGTTGCTTTATATATAACTACTTAAAGATGGTAAAATAAATTTTAAAAAGTAATAAAATTAGTGTCTTGATATTAGATTTTACCCCAAGGAAATATATTTGAAAAAAATAATCCACTAAATAGAAATACAGAGCCAGCCAAGCTTTGTTTCTTTTTTCTTTAAAATGTTACATGTTCAAATAAAGATTAACTAGATTATTTAAACACCATAGATATGTGTGAATCATGTTAATATATGAGAAGATATGGAACTCTTCAGGAAAACTTCTTTTTAGATGTTATGAGTTGGTGCTTAGGTAGAAATTGTAAAGGAACCACACAAAAACAAAAAATGTTCAAAGTCCACATGAACTCTCTGTCAAATTTTTTGCCTTTTTCTTTCTGCCCATAACAGGAAGGAATATTAAATTCTAATAGGGTTTCTCCTCATAGGAAAGGAAGAAATCATACCTATATATATCCTTTCCCCTCTCTATGAACAACATTATCAAGTGACTGCCATTGACACCATTATTTTAATACTCTAATGCTACCCAGTTATTTTAATACTCTAATACTAATAGATATATAAAAAAGTGAGGGGAGAAAGCATGAATATAATCAAAGCACAGACTATGCATACATGTAAATATTATAGCAACTCATTTGTAAATTAGCTTATGCAATTAATTTAAAAAACAATTTTACATAGGTAAAAAGATAACTTTTAAAATGGTCTTCAAAAAGTAACTGCTGATAACTACATTTATATGAAAAATAGTAAAAGGTTTTTGTTTAAGAGAATTGGAGCTTTAAGTCTCTTAGGCCATGGGAATTAGCCATGACCATTCTTTTTTAGCCTTCTATTCTAAGCAGGGCTTATCGGATTGAAAGAAAGGCAATAATTTGATTGCCCTCAAGTAGAAAGTAGTTATGTAAAAAGTTACCAATTTAATTTATACTGGAATTCTTTATTATTTAATTATATACTGCCTTTTTTCTTAGATCCCATTCTACAAATATTTGCAAGTTATTCACAAATAACTTGAGATAAGTAAAATATATTGAAGTATACATATTTTAGTATAACAATTTCTTATATAAGTTAGGCTATTACTATAGTTAAAACACTAACTATAGATATATTTTCTACAAAGTAATCATATATTTCTTAAATTATTTTCATAATTTATTTAATTATTATATACTTATATGTAATTATTATGCAGGCATAATATATTTGTGTTTATATATTCTGAAAAGAATTTAAGGTGAATTTAAGGTGAATGTCATAACCACTAAAATAAGGTATTTGAAAAATTATCATATCATTTAGTAAGGCTACTAATAAAATGAACATTGTTCAACTTAAAGATTATTGCAAGAAAAGAAATTAAATAGGGATAAAGATCTCATTTTCTGAAAAAAAAACATAATTTAGAAGAGGATATTGCTGTCTTACTAAGACAACTGTATATATATATATATAAATATATATTCATATATTGCAACAAAAATTAAATCCATTTGAAGCCTCAATTTGATTCAGTTAAAACAGATATTTCACATAGAATAAAGAAATACTGCACTCAAAGCTATTTTCCACACTCTTAGGAAGTATATCATGTATGTTACAAATACAGGGAATCATGTGTTAAGTATCTGCACTAATATTTATGAATATCATTATATCACAGATAATTATAAAATAAATGAGACATTAGTATTTTGAAGCAGATAGAAGTATACTTTTTTCTAAGATATTATTTGAAATACTATACACTTGTTTTATAAAGGTAACACTTAAATGTGGCGGCAGAATGTTTGAGACTACTTTTCATTCCATTTGAACATTGATCTGCGGAAAAGCCGTAGCAGCAATGTTAATCAACGCATAAGGCTAGCAGTAGCATCCCATAATTTACCCAGAGAGAGACAAGAAATGGTGGACCAGCGTTTATATGTGCCTGAACTCATCTGGATCGCCGTCAGTTTAATTTAAGCAAACGCGGAGGAGATCATTTATCAGGATTGATTCTATCACTGTAATTCATTACTGTGATTGTAAGGAAAGAGCAGTACTAGAGATGTGTCACTGTAACTCATAATGTCACAATCTGGTGGCTTGTTTCCTGTATTGCTGTTTTCCATGCAAAACAGGCTTTCAGGTATTTTAGTGCATTGCTGACTTATTCAAGAAATAAAATCCTATAAATAAAGCATCATCTTCCAGAACATATGGAGGAAAAGTATAAATTATGTCAATTCAGTTGAAAATAAGAGACACTTATACAATAAACACAGCACAGTTGTAACTTATCTTCTATGTTTTCCCTAAACCATTATCTTCTCCATTCCAAAACGAAAAAATTTCTGAGCCACCCACTCATTAATACATGTATAGCCTCCTGCATGTTTCAATCCACCACATGTGCTATTTAGTATTTAATCTCAAATGCTGGTACCTTATTTCCTTCTTCAGATACAGGATGAGCCCCCCTTCTTCATTAAGTGGGCTTACTTAAACTAGAGTTTGCCTCCTAATCCAACTTCATTAGCTTAAGATAGAACACAATTGTATAGCTCTTCTGCACAAATCAATTTCAATATGTCTTCATTACTTCTAGAAACCATCTCCAAGTAACTTCAGATGAGTTTGATGGTCAAAACAAATACAAAACATACTCCAGCTTTAGCTTTATATATTTTGCCTGTTTTCCAAACCAGGCAGTTTTTTTATTTTCCATATCCACAAAAATCTACTTGGAATTTATCACAGTTTATCCTGTTGTAAAACTGTGATAAAATAAACACTAGATGTAATTTGCTCTTTAACCATTTTAATGGTTGCACTAGAATTTAAGAATTTAAATTCATTCCTATTGTATGACATTACACATATATTCGAAATGGTAATGTCAAGATTATTTCATCTTTCTTCTGATAACTTTTTCATTATTTTGCTAATGAATCCATTGTTTTTTCTCATTCTCCATAGTCCATTCCCTTAGTAGATTAGGTATTTATAACAGGTTTCTTACATTTATTTTTATTGCAACCTCACCAACCACAGTATACCCTATCAACACATTTTTTTCTGTTTTCCTCCAAATTCGTATTCTGAGGCTCAAAAACAGAAACTCCCATATGATAGGCAAGTTCTGAAGACGGAATTATATTCTCAGTCCAGGAAAACAATTTTTATTCCTATATTATGATTATATATGTGAATTTCCTATTTTAAAATATTCATTGAGGCTTCAATTTCTGGAGGCTAAAAGTTGAGTTCAAATTCTACTTTTCTGTTTTATTTTCCATTCTCTCCTATGCAAATTGCCGTTGTACCAAATTGGTCTCCTTGCATCATTGAGTCTTATTGCTTTAGTTGTCTGTGAATTTGCACAGGCTTTTGATTTTGCTGGACAAGCCATTTAACTTCTTTGATCTTCACTAAATATTTCACCTCTAACTGTTGTGAACATTTCCCTGAAATTAACTCTCTTCTTAGTCAATTACTATTTTATATAATTTACTAATAACAATATTTCTAGTGTACAGTAAACTTGAAATTTTCATGTCCATCTTAACTATTCAGTTGAATTATTTAAATATTCACTTCTAAGTCAGAAATAAAAATTTCAAGATGTTTTATCATTATAGATATGTATGTCTAGTATGTGATAAACTTAAGTCCCAAGTAAATATATGTTGAATACACAAATGAACAAATGTACATTTTTGCTCTTAATAAGACAAATTTTTATCTTAATTGTCTGCTAATTGTCAAATAACTATACACATATTTGTGTGTATGTGGCTGTGTATTTCCTGATTGTTGATATTATATAATAATGTGAGCTAGCTTCAATTAGTATACTAATAAGCCTCAATTTTAGGGCATAACTAAATTATCTATAGAGTTTAAAGTATATATTTTTATCTCAGTCATTGTATATGAATTATAATATTTTATTATAAATATAATAAATTGAGTACAATAATCAAATCAGGAGGCAAGATCAGAAATATATTTTTGAATATATATCAGGGTATATTTTTCATTAATATTTATCGGTATAGCCAAAATTTTTGTTTTAGAGAAAAAGACAAAAAAGTATTAAAGCATAACAAAATATATCATAGATACATTTTGAGAATTCTGGAAATCATGTGTGATGGAAATTAGACATGATATACAATGTTACCTGGAGAATTTCATGTTCTATTCCAATTCAGTAAAAGGCTGAAATGCAAAGGTTACATGTCAGGCTACGATTTGATAGTTCAGGTTCCTTGTTTCTCTGAACATTACCACTATCTCAAATCTTTAGAGATTCTTATATTTTACTTCAATTCTGTTCATTTCATACGACAACCAAACCATGCTTTGTTCTGAGATATTTCCTAGGTCTGCTGTTTCCTCTTCTATATGAACTTTTCAAATTAAAATGTGTGTATCAGGAAAGAAAGTCTTTGATGAAACAGCTTCAGTTTTCTTTCATCTGTGGCCCTTTGCTCAATTAGGAAGAATCAAGAATAGTCGTAAAGTCATGTACTTTTTCTATTATTGTTACTGACTGATTTTCAATTGAAGTTTGCCCTTAAAGATTTTGGAACGTTATAAGCTGTCAAGTTTTCCAATGAAAGAAAACAGTGAATTTCTGGATTTTTTTTAATTCATTGTCTTGTCTCCCTTTTCCAAACCAGACAGCTTCAATTTTTGTTCATGTCGTTTTTGATAATGTTTTGTGAAACGTATTCAATAACAACTAACACATATTACATAATACTGGGTATTTTTCTTTCTTTGAGTCCCAGATAGGTAAGTATATGATCAATACAAAACATCAGTTCTTGAGGAATAACATAGTTTAAAATGTAGATTAAAATGACAAAAAGAATGGTTAATATAAAGGCTCATGTATTAAAAATTAATTTAGAAAGTCAAAAATTTAAAAAAAAAGAAAGTCAAAAATTAGAATTTCAAACCTGGTACCAGTAATGCCTGTAATCATAGCTACTCTTATACCTTTTTGCTACTTGTATGTCTTAATCATTCTTTTCCTTTGGACAATTAACTAGTCAAGCCTATCTTTTAAAAATGTATCAAATGAATGAAAATTGTCACTACTACTTCTAAAAAATACCATAATTTTCAAATGGTTTTTCTTTCTTGCTATTGTTTCTAACATATTTATAAGATGCTTTCTTTGTTGCTTTGTGTGTCCCTCTACCACGGTATAACCCCTGTTTTCACTGTATTAAATGCTGGTATAATTTGTGGAGGGGAAGGGAAAAAACAAATTGTTTAAATAGGAAAACAGGGGGACCCATTGCAACAATGAGATATATAAGACGTTATGTTGAAAAACGAACTTTACAACTTTGGCGCTGGGAGGGGTGGAGGTAGAGATGGGAAGGAATGGTAAAGGGAAAATAAGGAGGAGGCAACAATCCTTCATAAGAAATGTACTCATGTAATTGTAACCTCTGTTCAGTATTTTTACAATTAAAAAAAAGCCATCGTTTTCAAAGTATGTATCCTGGTCGAAATATAATAGCCATTGACACATGTACTTTTTTGTTAATAAGTTTTTTTTATTGTGAAAATACCGTACAGAGGGGTTACAAATGCATGAGCAAGGTAATGAGTACATTTCTTATCAAACATTGTTGCCATCTCCTTTGTTTTTCCCTTACCATCCCTGCCCTCCCATCTCCACGACTGCACTCCCCGCCCCCCACCCCACGCCAAAGTTGTAAAGTTCGTTTTTTCGACATAAGGACTTGTACATCTCATTGTTGCAATGGGGCTACCTGTATCCCTATTTAAACAATTTGTTTTTTCCCTTCTGCTCCCCAAATTATACCAACATCAAATTCAGTGAAAACAGGGATTATACCATGGGAGAGGGACATACAAAGCAACAAAAATAATCACCTTATAAATACGTTAGAAACAATAGCAAGAAAGAAAAACCACTTGAGTCCTTATCTTGGGGTTCATTTCGCCTAACATCAACTTATCTGACCTTTTCTTCTTGTTTTATACATATACTAGTTATTGCAATAAGGGAAACCATGGGACCTTTGGACCTGGCTTACTTCTCTTTAAAATAATTTTCCAACTCTTTCCATTTCCGAACAAATGAGGCAATGTCATTCTTTCTGATGGAGACATAGAATTCCATTGTGTATATATACCCACGTTTTCTTGATCCATTCATCTACTGAGGGGCATCTGGGTTGGTTTCATATCTTAGCTATGGTAAATAATGCTGCAATAAACATAGTTGTGCTCGTAGTTTAGTATGATCTTGTTTGTTATCATTTGTTGGGATTGCTGGGTGGTAGGCTAGCTCTATGTGGAGTCTTTTCAGGCACCTCCACACTGCTTTCCAAAGTGTTTGAATAAGTTTACACTCCCACCAACAATACAGTAAGGTTCCCTTCTGGCCACATCCCCTCCAGCATCTGTTGTTATTAGAGTTCCTGATTATAGCCATTTTAACTGGGGTGAGGTGGTATCTCAAGGTTGTTTTGATTTGCATTTCTTTTATGGCTAGAGAGGTTGAACATTTCTTCATGTGTTTATTGGCCATCCTTCTTTCCTCTTCAGAGAAGTTTCTCTTTAAGTCTTTAACCCACTTATTTATTGGGTAGTTGTTTCTTTGAGGATTTGTTGTTGGGGAATTTAATTTTTTGAATTCCAGGTATATTTTAGATATAAGACCCTTGTCCAATTGTATGGCTAGTGAAGATCTTCTCCTAATCTGTAGGCTTTCTATTGATCTTGCTAGCTATGTCCTTGTCCATGCAGAAGCTCTACAATTTCATGAAATCCCATTTGTCTAACCTTTCTTTGATTTGTTGTGACACATGTATTTTAAAACAGCAATTTGATCAACTTAAATTTCAAAAGTGTCCTTATATACCAAGTTTACTTTGTATTCCATTTATATAAATAGTTATCTTTTACTGATTTGGTGAAATTATACAAATATGAACCTCTATCTATATTTATGTCTATATCTACATATAGTGAACTTAAGGGGTTAGAACACACAATTTGGTGAAATTTGAGGGATTATAATAAACCTTCAAAATGGCTTTTAGTAAGAAGTCATATATAAAAAATGAAAACCCAGTGATAAATTGAAATGTGCAAATAACACTAAGAATGAAATTTAATTAATGGAATGCAATAAAATCTATAGGTTAAAAGAACTGACTCCCTATTAATTCTTTCATCAGAAATTCATTTTTAGTGATCACTTAGGTTAGTTTGATTTTCTGCTTAGGTAAGAATATACTCTATAAAAGTAATCCTTGTTTTGTTAATTTTTAGGATAAGTTACAAAAAGAATAAGTGCTAGTGATACCAATTTTGTGACCTATATGATCCTAATGTGTATTATTCAACAGCAAAATTCAAATGCATTTCTATGAATCCAGAAAATTCTGAAAAATCTATAAATATTACTTGTGTTAGAACCCTAAATAAAATCATGCTTGGACCAAGAAAGAAGGATACTCCAAATCTCCCACTTTTTGATGTATGACTCTCTACTCTGATCATATCCAAATTAATGCTTTGTTTCATACACAGTTGAATTTGAAATATGTTTGCACAGATTTATTAATCTTATGAGAATAAGTCAGATCTTTATTGCTTTTACTTCTTAGACAAATTTATCTCTTTGCTGTGAAATGTACAATTAGCCTAGAGGAAAAAGGTTGGTTTTATACTGCTATAGTTAGGATATAAATTTACAATGATGAATCATCATATTATTCCACTAGTCATATTTGTCTAGCACATAGAGCTAACTTATTAGCAAGTGAAGCAAATCGATAAACTGAGGGGTGAAAGGTGAGTAGGTGTTGTAAATACAACTACTTTCAAATCACTAGAAATATTAGGTGACGTTAAAGAAAACAATGAAAATAACTGTTAACTTTCTTTATTGAGGTAAAATGCACCAAAGACTAATGTTCTAAATATAATTCCAAAAAATTGTCCTGTGATAAGATAGTTAAGGAAGATTGGTAAGAACCTAGTTATTTACAAGGTATAATTCTTGAGAACTGCTAATGAGATCACTACTTTCATCATTGTCAAATTTTACAGGGATCCAATAATCTAGAAAATACATTTAAAATGAGATAGGAGATACATGTTTCTACTTTGCAGAGTAAAAATAATACAAAACTTGTATAACAAAAGAGAAATCTGGTAATCAGAGATGTAATATATGCTTATTGCAAATTATAACTTTTATTAATATTGCTAGGTGATAATAATTTTCCCTGTTAAATTAGTATGCTATTGCTTGTATATTAGTCAGTCTGGTTATCATTCATCCAAAATGTTATCAAATAAAATTTTTCTTTAGAATTGCAACTTTTCTTGTAAATCTACTGATGGAAATCTATCTCTCTCTGACTCTATCTATCTAAATTCTAAACTTATAGAGATGTCAGTTTAAGATAATCCCAATACTGTTCAATTATCAAGAAACAATTGCATAACACTTTTTTTCTTCAAGAACAATTTTGTCCCTTCTAAACAATTAAAGATAAGGAGAATTCATGAAGGATCTGTGAATACCATGGAATAAAGTGCTAAGTGAACACACTTTTAGGTTATGTTTGCAAAACTAAGATTGGTTGTTATGATCACACACCTAGCAGTAGACTGCACTTCATAAAGATGATTTGAAAAATCTGTTGACCCACACAATTCTAAATGTTAATGCATTATAGAGGGAAATACAACAGTTTGTGCTGTGACATAGATTAAAATTAATAGATATCTTGTCTTACCCAGTAGCAAAGAGTAAAAGATCACATTATTATCTTGCCTTTCTCAAGAGTATCCCTATTAGCAAGGTGGAGATATACTATGTGCCAGGAAGAGGTAAGACCACGATAAGGTAGAAGAGGAGCATATCATACAAACAAATAATACTATGAACTAGTAAGGTGATGAATTTATGTTATATTCATTGTACAAAAAAATGGTGTTTGGTTTTCCCATGACTCAGGTCACTGAATTCCTTCATCAGTGAGAGCTTAGCCTCTATTAACAGAAAAAAGTTAGTAATGTCTTCTACTCATGTAAGGAAAATTTATATGCTTGACATCTTGTCTTCTAGTTAACACTACCTTGTAGAAACTAGATATGTATCAAGTTTTCATTAGGTTAGGAAAAAAGAATTGTTAATCAGACATAAATTAAAAATTAAATCATAAACTTTTTTAAACTTTTTTTTATTGTGAAAATACAGTACAGAGGGGTTACAATTACATGAGCAAGGAAATGAGTACATTTCTTATCAAGCATTATTGCCTCCTTCTTTGTTTCCCCTACCATCCCTTCCCATCTCCCGCCACCACTCCCCCACAAAGTTGTAAAGT
The DNA here is from genome assembly GCF_019054845.1 of Dipodomys spectabilis. Taxonomy (NCBI): domain Eukaryota; kingdom Metazoa; phylum Chordata; class Mammalia; order Rodentia; family Heteromyidae; genus Dipodomys; species Dipodomys spectabilis. Next base: position 4,970,642 of record NW_024870752.1, read on the forward strand.
GCATCTTATAGTTGCAATGGATAAACTTTTAAAATGGCAAAGAGTTCATGAAAAATTATAGAATAAAAAGTGATTATTAGAGTCTTGCTTTATAGTAAAGTAATATGTACATGACTACATGACTGAGAGATACTTTTAAAGATTAAAAGCAAAGGTTATTTTGTTTACATTCTCAATTTTGACATTTATAAAGTACATGTGTGTTATATATAACTGATACAAAATAAACCTTTCCATTAGTTTAATAACATATTCTTGCATACTCAAAAAGTTAAACTATCTCAATTATATAAAGTATATGTTACACATAGAGAGAATTATTGATAATACTAGATATGACAGATATTCTGTGTATTTATTTGCTTTCAATATTTCTGATAATAAATGCATAGTATAAACTCCAGATTTTAAAAGTCATAAAACCCTCTAAGATTATTTGAATAGAGTGTTTGTAATTCTTTTCTGTGTTTTGAGATCTTACCATTAAATATTCCAGAGTTCGGAATTTCTAATTATTTTATTTTGTACCTACCCGATTGTAATTTCATTAATGCCAAAGAATTATAAACAAGAATGCTGAAGTGCTATTATTATTCTTTATAACATTCTAGGGTTCTCAATAATGATTACAAAAAATTCATAGAATTTGGCACTTATATTACACTAATTTTTCTTATTAGAGTAGTTCCTATTGTTAATGTTTATTGCTATGACACAGTAAGAATTTCTTGTAAATATACAAAATGATTATTGAGCTCCAACTTAATTTTTTATGTATAGAATTATTAATACTTAATTTCAGAGTATTTGGTGTGCTTAATTTATCTTGTCACTTGAGCAGATTATTACATTTGAATAATTTCTGAGGGAATAAAATATTCTCATTGCTTTTAGCTTATAATAGACACAAATAGATAACATGCATTGGTATATTGCATATATGTGTTGCTTATTGATTAGACAGATTTGGGTCTCTGTTTTGACATAATCATTATCTGAAGACAATAATGACAACAAGAAAGCATAGAATTGAAATCCAAGATCAGAATTGCAGTAGCATCTGTTAGAACTTCATACAGAAATATGCCATAAATAGATGTAGAACCAGATTGAGCAAATTTATTATTCCCAAGATAAGCAGTGACTAATAAATAACAATACATTGTACATTCTCTTCTATTAGAATATTTATACTTACTAGGAAACAAGTACAAAATATAAAAAAGAAAGGGGTGATCTTAAAATGTAATTATTATATTGTAAATTATTACATCACTTAAACATTTGTTTCATCTTAAATAATATTTTAATAATAAAAACTACAATTCAAAAATGTCAAAATTCATAAACATATAGGTTTTGTCATAACAAAACTTATAATTATTTTATTTTATGAAATTAAAATCATTATCAATACCATGAATTTATATCCAAAATACTGGCATTTTATTTTATTTCATTTTTTGAAGTAATACATATGACTGAGCTAGAAAATTTAAATACAAAACATGAGCATTTTCAGAAATGAAGAATGTACAAAAACAATTACATTTTGCTATATGCAATATTTCTTCATTGTAGATTAAAGTATGCTAATGCACTTTTCTATTCAGCTCTTGTTTTTAGAATGTAAATGATTAAAACTTCCAGAGTAAGCCGGGCGCTGGTGGCTCACGCCTGTAATCCTAGCTACTCAGGAGGCTGAAATCTGAGGATCGCGGTTCAAAGCCAGCCCGGGCAGGAGAGACTGTGAGACTCCTATCTCCAATAAACCACCAGAAAACCGGAAGTGGCGCTGTAGCTCAGGTGGTAGAGCGCTCGCCTAGAGCTGAAGAGCTGAGGGACAGCGCCCAGGCCCAGAGTTCAAGCCCCACGACCGACAAAAAAAAAAAAAAAAAAACTTCTAGAGTATAAAGTTTAAGGAATCTTAAAAGCATTTTCTTAAAAATAACAAAAATCCCTTAAAATGAACTAAAAGTCTATTACTTTCGCAAGCACCTACAATAAAAGCACCTAAAAAACTGGAGGGGGAAATAGGAGCACCACAGTCTGAGGCCAAACCTACAATGTTAAAAAGCTTTCTAGGGCTGGGAAGTTGGATCGGTGGTAGAGTGCTTGCCTTGCATGCATGAGGCCCTGGGTTCGATTCCTCAGCACCACATAAGCAGAAAAAGCCAGAAGTAGTGTGGTAGCTCAAGTAGTAGAGTGCTAGCTTTGAGCTGAAGAGCTGAGGGACAATGCCCAGTCCCGGAATTCAGGCTCCACAATCAACAATAAATTAATTAATTAGTTAATTAATTAATTAATTAATAAGCTTTCTGCATTGGTTTAAATTAGCCTAAAATCAAGGAGTGAAAAAGTATACAGTATCTTAGAATTGCAATAACTATATGTATAATACAATATGTTTACAAATAAAATGAATGCAATAAAAATCAGTAATCAAAGAAGTCATATCTTTGATAATCATAATATAATGGGGTTGAATGGATGATTTGAGTTAATTTCAGGTCAAAGAAGGAGATGGAAAGGAATCATTATGTAGACAAAAATTGAAGTAAGAATTGTGCATTATTTCTGCTGAGATTGCAAAAACTACTACTAAGAACACTGAGAAGTCTTAAATTGACCATGCTTAAAGGAGAATATTTTTACTTAAATACTTTACTATATGGCCAAACCGTGGAACTAAATAAAAAGGCCATATATATATATATATATATATATATATATATATATATATATATATATAAAGAGAGAGAGAGAGAGAGAGAGAGAGAGAATCATACATGCACGCAATTATATGTGTGTGTTATTTTTTGTTATTTGTTAGACCTGGGCACTGTCCCTCAATTCTTTGTGTTCAAGGCTAGTGCTCTACCTCTTGAGCCACAGCATCACTTCTGGCTTTTTCCAAGTAGTATATTGGAGATAAGGGTCTCAGTGAGTTTTCTGCCAGAGCTGGCTTCAAACTTCAATCCTTAGATATCAGCCTCCTGAGTATCTGAGATTACAGTAGAGAGTAATCAGTGTCCAGGATATACCCCAAAAGAAATCAAGAAAGTACAAAGGCAGTTAATTAAATAAATATTTACTGTCTATAGAGAGATATATTTGAATCTATCTCTCATTGGTTTTAATAAAAATTAAGAAAATGTATTTTACTATGTCATATTCTTGGTTATCGTGTCTTCATTCCCATTTGGAATGTGAAATCAAAATCTTTATGTTTTTAAATTAACAAATCAATTTTTGTGAATGGACAATTACTTTCAAATATTTAATATAAAAGATTTAAAATAAAGATTAAAAACAAAAATGCAGTTTTCTTGAAGCCTGTTCAACAAAGATACTACCCCACTGATAAGAAGTAAAAGAAATAATTCCACCTATAAGCCTCTTCGACATTCTCAGTACTGTAGGCCAAGAGTTTTCTGCATATTCCATTATCATGAGAATGACAGCATTAAATTGAGAATAAGAATAAAATATGCAAAACTATCTCAGATAATCTTATCTTTTTAAAGAAAGATCTAGCCAAGAATGCAGATGAGCAAAGTAAAACCCTTAGTGCAGTGAACAGGACTGTTGTAATAGAGAGAGGAGCCATGGAGGCCACTGAGAAGAGATTGTAAATCCAAGCAGACAGAGTTAAGGAGCTTTCATCAATCACTGTGAATAAAGTAAATGGCAAATGATTTGTTAGTACAATAAAGACCGTGGGATGTCAGAGGAAGATTTGTTATTAGAGTCACAAAAATGTCACAGAGGAAGTAGCACATGAATGCTTTATGAAGGGTGGCTACACCAAGTGGATTTTTAGCGTAGAAAATAAAGTTACTTATTGCAATAAATATAATGTATTAGTATATGATTAATCAACCTAATTTTGGAGTGTCCTATTAATTAGTAAATTGTAGAGGTAAACAATGGAAAATTTCTGTGACTAACAAATGACTCTAGATTAAAGTTTCTAGATCTTGCAGACCTTTCCAAATATTATTTTGTCAAGGTAATTTATATCTATGTTATCATGAAGTTTCTTTGGATTATACCAAATACTGGCCCTCATTTACTGAATATATATTTCTAAATTTTTTCTACTAAAAATCCTATTTTGATTTGCTCTTTTAAATATAATTCTGTGCTGCAGATCAGTTAACTAACATTTTTTTTTAACCAAGCATGTAGATTGTGGAAGCATGAGATTATATTTGTATAATGGCATCCACCTAATTAGAAGAAAAGCACATATGAAACCAAAAATAATATGAAATTGATGAGAACAATGGGAAAGTCACTCAGCGTTAAATACGTAGAGAAATTAGTGTGCTTATCTTGGGTCTTGAATGCAGGGCCTGATTGCTGTCGCAGAACTTTTGTGCTCAAGGTTAGCACTCTGCAACATGAACCACAGCTCCATTTCTAGCTTAGTTTTGGTACTTAATTAGAGGTAAGAAGTCTCACAGTCTTTACTGACCTAGCTGATTCTCCGATCTCAACCTTCTGAATATCCATGAGTAGAGGTATGAGCCTCTGGTACTGATCAAATGGCATTTTCAAGTGGCATCACTAACTGGAAATATTTTTTAAATTTTATTTTATTGAAAAGATGCTGTACAGAGGGGTTACAATTACATAAGTAAGATAATGAGTAGATTTCTTGTCTAACATTGTTACTCCCCTCGTTTTCCTTTTACTATCCTTCACACCCCCACTTTCTTCACTGTTCCCCTGCATCCGAAATTGTAAAATTCATTTCCAACATAATGTCTTGTGAGTATCATTGTTGCAATGGATGATCCTGTGTCCTTGTTTCAGCATTTGGTTATTCCTCTTCCCTCTCAAATTAAATAAATATATATACAAGATGCAGGATACCAAAACAAATACAGTGACAACAGGGGATATACCATAGGGGAGAAACATACAAAAGAAATAAAAATATCACATACTACATTAAAAACAACAACAACAAAGCAAAACCTCTTGTGTCAACAGATGCTGGAGGGGTTGTGGCTAAAAGGGAACTTTTCTACACTGTTGGTGGGAGTGTAAACTTGTTCAGTCACTACACATAGAGCTTCCCTATGACCCAGCAATTCCACTTCTGAGCATTTAACCAAATGGTCACAAACAAGGCCATACTAAAGCTCCCATCACAACTCTGTTTATCGCAGCATTACGCACCACAGTTAAGATATGGAACCAATCTAGATGCCCCTCAGTAGGTGAATGGATCAAGAAAATTATATATATATATATATATATACACACACACACACACATTTATATGTGTATATACATATATATGTGTATATATATATGTACATATATATATATATAAATATACCAATACAACAGCGATACTCACAAGACAATATGTTGGAAATGACCTATTCAACTTGTGAGGAGGAGGAGTTGTGGGGAGGGAAAGTGGAAGAAAAATGAGGGATGGGTTAACAATATTCGACAAGAAATGTACTCATTACCTTATGTATGTAATTGTAACCTCTCTGTACTTCACCTTGTAATTAATATTAAATTTAAAAATAATACAAGAAATAAGAAAAAAACTGTCTTCATGTATTTGTAAGTTTTATGTACTCACAGGCACACTGAGACATCCTTGTTACATTTAAAGCTATCAGGATGGAGGAACACAAAGAGGGTTATAAAATATTTATCTGAAAATCAAAAGGATCTGACATTTGGCATCATTATTATTCTTAAAAGCCATGATTTTTCCAGGGTGGTAGATCTCCATGTAGACTCTTGATTAAACACGAAGTTGTAGATCTTCATTGAACATTGTTATCATTTGTCAAAAAAATTGACTTCTTGTTTCTGTTGGCATCTTTCTGTCAACATTCCTTTGAGACTACTCTGAGAATTGAAGGGAGAATTATAAGTAATATAATTCTCATTTTAAGTAGATTATGGGAGCAGAATATGTACAAAGTAATAATAAGAGAATATGGAATAGCAGGTCAGCTTTATTCATTTGAACTTTCAAAACATTTTTTACCTAGTAGTAAAGGGAGAAATTTCAGTGGAATATTTCTCATCGTTGTATTCTAACTCATGGATTCCAAATTATATGACATAAGATGAATTATAGAACTTTTATATGGTTACTTATATGAAATCTATCTAAAATGATAAAATATCTAAGACTTTCTAGGTCAAAAAGACAGAGACAGAAGGAAACAGAAAGAAGAGAGAAGAAAGAGGGATTCACCATATTATTCCATATTGTTTTAGACAATTGACTTCCATAACATGGATGTTTTGTGCAAAAATATTTCAAGTGGTTCAAAATAAAATTTTCCTGATTATTGCAATAGTTGACTATTGAAAGTTAAGTTGAGGGTATGTGAGTACTAGCATTTATTTAAAAGTTTTCTGTAATGTGAATTTCATATTTCATATTTACTACAAAATGTATGATTAATATTAATCATTGTGTAAATTGAAATTTTTATCATGAGAACTATTTTTAAAATCTGATAGCTCTATTAATTGTCCTTGCTATAGTTCACATAGTATATGATGAAGTCTTCTGAATTCATGAAATTCCCTTTTGGTGAAATTATAATTTCTTTAATCTTCTATTTTAAAAATTAAGTAATGTTGGCAAGAGAATGAGTTAAAGTTGTTTATTGCAAGATTATTTTTAATGCTGGTTGCTTATCATGGCATTTGGATTTTCTTCAGAGGGAAAAATCTATAAGTTTGTTTCGAATAATTGTCATTACTTGAGAACCCTTGTGGTTTCAGAATGTCATATGATTTCTTTGGAACTAGGGAAAGAAATGAATAGTGAGTTGAATTTGAATGATTGGTGTAAATTTATATGACATAAAATGTAATATATTTCCCTATCAACTTCTTCACTAATATGCAACCTACATTTAAAATTCATAAGGAAAATATTTAGTGTTCAACTGTAAAAACCCACTTAATTTGTCACTACATATTCTATGAAATGTAACTGACAATATTTTGTCTAATATGTAACAGGTGACCACAGGATTAATGTTGGCATTTCTTCTTTATTGTTGTGAAGAGCACACCATCAAGAAGAACGTGCATGTGTAAGTGTGTATACTGTAGAAGAGGAAGAAAGGAACACACATTTTTTTTCAATTGCTAAGAAATATAAAATATTTGTGTATTTATTTGATCTCTATTTCATTTCACTAGAAAATTACTGAAATATCCCTCAAAGAGAACATTGTTTCAACCCAGTGAGTTCAAACAATATACATAGTTGGACAACAATAAAATTTGAATGTTTTAAATCAACTTTGAAGATTTCAATCAGTAAAGCAAAATTATTTTACATCTTACCTAAGTATTTCTTCTCCAGCTTTGCCACATTTCTTTCTAATATAATCTATAGTCACAGCAACATTTTCTTCTAGTATTTCTAGATGTTTAACATGGTAGGGAGAATATTGTCACAGTATTTAATTTGTTTCTTTCTGGAAGAAGTATCATTATGATTAATTATTTTTTATTTAAATTTCAAGGATTGTCACTGCTTATTAATAATTTCAGATGATAAAGCAAATGACCATTATTTATACTATACTATCTTTATTAAAATTAGAGCACATACATGTTATTGTTGTTGGTTGTGGTGTTAGGACTGGATGCTGTCCTTCAGCTCTTTACCTCAAGGCTCTACCACTTGAACCACAGTGCCACTTCCAGTTCTCTGGTGGTTTATTGGAGATAAGAGTCTCAAGGATTTTCCTGCCCAGGCTGGCTTTGAACCTCTCTCCTCAGATCTCAGCCTCCTGAGTAGCTAGGATTATAGGCATGAGTCACTGTGCCTGGCTTAAAGCACATTGTTCTACTCAATTATATTTCAAGCTTCTCCACTTTTCTTACTTGTTATTCATTCAGAATTTTTATATTGATTTTCTCCTATGTTCTATAAACTTTGCTAATATTTAAAGACAATCCATTGAAGGTATTGTCCAACATACTAAGAATGAGTGACCAAGTAGGAAAGAAAGCATCTCTCAGTTCACCATCCACATAAAATATGACTAAGGATTCTGATAGATGTTACAAAGAAGAAATTTGTTCACTGAGACAAAAAATACAGAAGTTAGCATTACAGCATAAAATATATTCATTTGAATTCTTTTGATGAGGAGGAGAAAGTGCAGGAAGATTAAACTAAGATCAAACACTCTCCATAATCAAAATGCTTAAAGTTTATTAATGCCACATAAAGCTGTCATTACTGGAAAGTTATGTTTGTTTCTTAATTTTGGAGAATTCCATTGTTATCAAATAGTAAGTGATTATAGTGATTAGTTAGTTATCTGGAAAATTAATCTTAAACTTGTTTGGATAAAAATTAGGACAATATACACACAAATATATACAATATAATGTATATTATATATATCATTATTTTTGTGTGAGAGATAAACTCACATACTTGTACATGATAGACAAGCACTCAATACTATACTGCTTAGTAAGCTATCAATTCAATTTAAATATAGAAAGAATCATATAATTTACTAAAATACATTAAAATTCATAATGAATACATAATATACTTGACACCCCATTATCTTCATATTTAAAACAAAGTTATAATCTGTTATGATTTCTAAGAGTCTCAGAATTTGACAAAATGGATAGATCCTCTGAGAGTTTAATAAAATTTCTGGTTCACCCATTTAAATCTTTTATGACAGATGATCCCTTGTTTGAAGGTCTTGGATTCCACGATAGTATATTCCACAGAAGAAAATAAGGTGTAAATAACAAACATCAAGAAAATAATGCCCAAACTAGTGATCTCTGTCTTTTTATCTGCAATATGACTAGCATAGATGTGGTTTGTATCTGAGAACTTATACGGACTTAACTAATAGATAATTAAATCATAGGAAGATATTACCACATTTTTATTGCTTTGGAACAATGTAACATATTGTCATAAATGATATGCATGTTCATTACTTGGCTTGCTAGATGGCTTGAGAGTAATCACAGACTGCTGTCCACGACACATAGATGTACCTGCTAGGAATTTTACTTATTTATTGATTTGTAAAACTGTTAGACGATTTATTTTTTCTTGAGGTCATTATATGAACAGAGAGTCAGGATTTTTTTTTTTGCAGGGGCGGGGGCGAGGGGAGCGGTAGGGAGGTTGGTCGTGAGGCTTCAACTGGGTGCTGCCCCTGAGCAATACAGCTCAAGGCGAGCATTTTTACCACTTGAGCCACAGCACTATTTCTGGTTTTCTGCTGGCTTAAGAATGTCACGGACTTTCCTGCCTGGGCTGGCTTTGAACCACTATCCTCAGATCTCAGCCTCCTGAATAGCTAGGTTTACAGAAGTGAGCAACCGGCGACAAGTCAGGAAAAATTTAAAAGCCACTATACCATGAGAAATATTAGGATTAACTGAGAAGCGAGGATTATAGGCATGAGACACTGGCATGCTCCAATCATTAACTTTTAAAAGTCTTAATATAGAATCCAGTATAATTTAAAGTTTGTATTATGTAAAATAGTGAAAAATGCATTCATTAATTATTTGAGGACTTCAGTTGGCTAGCTCTATAAACAAAGACTATGAATACGACCCATCTAAATAAATAATCATTAACTTGATGGAAACATGGTCTATTTTCATATTTCTAGCTTGAACCTAAACCTAATAATTGAAGTTTTTATAAAGATTACAAGTTCAAAATTATTCAAATAATTTTACTGTAAGTAGACTACCCTATATATGTATAAAAATAGAAATATGAAGAGGCACATTTTAAAATGAACATAATAATATCATATATTATTTAATACTTTCATCATGTTAGATAATATCTTAAAAATATATTATTTAACAAAATAAAAATAACTAATTATGAAAGCTTTTCAGAAACTATACCAGTCAGAAAACTATGAAAATACATATTTAAAATATTGATGAGAAAGGAGAACAAAATAAAACAGGAGCAAACTTGTATCCTAGACCCAGAGGTAATATTTTTCAAATACACAGTAAAAAAAAGTTTTTCTGAATATAAATCTTAAAGACTTAAAAGAAAATATTTACTGTGAAACAAGTTATGAAAAAAAATATACCAGGTGGATATTTGACCCATGCAAAGAAATTAAAGACTATAAATACCTATGTAAAAAACATAAAGACTTTATTTTTTCTTATTAAATGTATTGAAAATATAATTGATAGATTTAAATGATATGCATAGTTTAAGATATCATTGTAGATAAAAATTTTAACTAGTTCTTAAGTTTTCAATCTACTTTGTATTTTGAATTTTCCTTCTTTTTTTGGTATATGCATGACCTATGACTATGAGAATATTAATTTCTCAACCTGGTTATTATTGTAAGAAGGAAGTTATGAGATATTATTTCTTGTGATTATTTAGTCTGTACTCAACTCTCTATGATAAAAGGGAAATTATTTTGCTATTGGCTTTGAAGAAGTAAACTTACAAGAGGCTAAATAATCAAATCAGATTTAACATCAAATCAGCCTATTAGCAAGGTAGAAGATAGGTCATTTGGAAATCAACAATTTGAACAAGTAAGCTTAGAAGAAATATATCCCATGCATATATTTCCATTAAAAATAAGTATGTGTGTCTGTGGTATATGTGTGTGTGTGTGTGTGTGTGTGTGTGTGTAGTATGAGTGTATTTGTGTGTGTATTGTGTGTGTGTTGTGTGTATGTGTATGTGTGCTGTGTGTATAGAGTGTGGGGGCGGGGTGTGGTGGGTCTGGGTCACAGAAGCTCTGAGTGCATCCTTGCTTTGTTGATATCCTTCCTGTTCAGTTTTCCTACACTTCCTGTTTGCCCCCCCAAACACACATACTTTTTTAGTTCTTCTTATCTTTTTACTCTTTGGAAAAATAATGCTTATCATTGAAGAATCTAATTAACTTGGAGATTTTATGATCCTTTGCTCATTATTTTGCCATTTTTCTCACAGCTGGCAAACAAAAAATATTGATCTTTTCATTCCTGTTGGGACAGAAAGTAATTAGAAAATATCTTTATTTTACTTTATGCCTTTTTACTCTCCTCATCATAATACTTATGCTCCGTTTTATTCTTCTTTATCTTTCCTAGATAAAGGTAATGAGTAAAGTTTTTCAAGCAGTGTTTGTGGTTAACGTCCTTTGAGTTCTATGAACAGTTGAGTTTAAAGGTGTCTAAATTTGTGCTGAGCTATGATGTGGATATTCTTGTATAAGCTATTAGCCTTTTGATTTCATATGAACTCTCATTTTATTTTCTCTTTGAGATGTATTTTTGTTCATCTGAGTATTTTTTTTCTAGAGGAATTTCTTTGCCTCTTGATTTACATGATCATCTTGACATTTAGGCACAGTTATCTTCAAGATCTAATGATGATACGTTAGGTGATTAAAATTTTAACTTTAAATATTTATATTCTAATTTTACTTATTGCTAATGTATTTTAGAGTTTATCATATCCTCATTTTTGTCTATTCAAGGTCTAAAGCTATTTTTTGTTCCCATCAGGAATACAAATTCCAGATATTCACAACAAACATATAGCTAAGTGAGACACTAAGTCATATCCAGATTTTTGGCCCTTTAATTCAAATTAGTTTGAAAATAAAACACTTATCTTGGAATGTTAAGCATGATTGGTAAGAAAAATAAATATTCATGCTAGCAGATTTTTTTGAGTTATGATGGGAAATTTCTGTAACCATTGGAATGTTTTATTTTCCATATTTTGTTTTGATATAAAAAATGTTCCCTTAAGAATGGACATGGTCATAATGATTCAAGGATCATTATTTTCAGTGAGTCAGAGGAAACAAGTATAAAATGGTAAAATTCAAATGTTAGGTCATTCAACTAGATAATAAAGGCAACTATTCTTCCTCAGGTGTTTAAAAGATTTCAGAAGTTTTGAAATCTTTTAAATTAAGTTGTGAGCCTTAGAGAAGAAGATATGTGCTCATTGTAAATTTTGTTATAGATGGACCAGGAAAACAAAAAGGATTGTAAATATTGGGAAAATATGGCATTTCTGTCCTCTAGCAAATATGCAATAAGTGGCCCAACTGCCATGTCTTGTATTTTTTTTGAGCACTTCATGAACACAGTGTATCTTGATCAATGTCACTTCTGTCAATATTTTCATCTATTCCTCTCAACCTACCTTTTCCTTCACTTTTCTTGATTTTCATATGTATTGATATGTATTCATCATTTAACAAAAGCAGTTTATGTAAACAATACATCCCAATCTCTGTCAATCCTTCAATATCCTCACACTTCCCTTTAACCTATCTCTTCCCATGTTTTTAAGAAAAAATTGACCATACTTTGATACCTATTAACTTTTGATCTTACACCCAAAATGTGATATATGAGTGGATATTCACCATGTTAATTAATATTCAAACTTCTGATAGCTGGTTTGCATTGTAATAGCATTAGAATATTTTCTCATGAAACTAATTATATATGTATAGATATATACATATATATATATATATATATATATATATATATATATACTTACTTAGGTGCCATGTTATCTTTTTGAATTTACATAACAAGTATGGATATGTATTTTACTAAAAAGTAATATATGACATGAAATATTGTGAGAGAAAATTAATAGCATTCATCATCGTTATTCAATTTATTTCACATTGCTCTATTACTTCTTTTCAAATATATTTTTTTGTACTTTACATCTAAAATGAGTTAGGATTAGCTCATACTGACCTGTCGCCAAACTTGCTGAAGGAAAATTCATATATGTAAAGGATTACAGAAGGTTAATTGAAAAAATACAATTATAATAATTGTCCACTTAATTAGCCTTAAGCAATTTAAAATTGAAAGCAATTGTAGAAGCTATCGAGTTGAAATATAGTATAAGCTTTGAAGTATGTACTGACATAATTATGTGGAAAATCACATCTTTATCCTATGTAATGGAGATAAAGGACTAGATACAGTTACCCAAAAGGCACAGATTTTTTTTATGATTTTTATTGTAAAACCAGCATACAGAGGGGTTAGAGTTACATGAGTAAGATAATGAGTACATTTCCTATCAAGCATTGTTACCTCCTCCTTTGTTTTTCCCCTACCATCCCTTACTTCCCCACTTCCCCACCTACCCCCTCCCCCCTAAGGTGTAAAGTTAATTTTCAACATAATGTCTTGTATATGTCATTGTTACAATAGGTCAACCTGTATCCTTGTTTCAGTATTTTGTTATTTCCCTTCCCCTCCCCAAATTAGAAAAATGTATATACAAGATGCCGGGCACTGTGTCAGCAAAGTGATATATTAAGGATTAAAGAATCAGGAAAAACCATCTAACAACCTACAAGTAGAGATATCAAGACAAAGTTTTTAATGACATTTAAATTTATATGAATGTAAAACTACTCTTTTCTGTACCTAGTGAACATAATTACTGAGCATAGCTGAAGGCATATGACTTTGTAGAATTAATATTTCAGGGAAGTACCAATTTTCTTATTTGAAGGAGAAAGAAAGAATGACATAGTTTGTTCCTAGTTTCTCATTCAATTTCACGAAGTTTATGTCCAGGCATCTTTACCAAAAAGAACCGTTCTTTGGTACTGGAACACAGTCACTGGGTAGCACGTAAGTATATTTTTGAACCCTTGCCAGGGAAGAAAGAATGCAATGTATGACTGAAAGTACAATGCAAATTTAATTAGATTCAGATAAATTGACTACACACAGCAGGAGTTAACTGTTTCTGTTATTTTGCTCTTGTGAAGGAAGAAAAAGTTAAAGATGAATTTCCCAACTTTTTCTCAAATATATTGTTGTATGCTGCACTTGAATGACGACAACACAGGCCTAAACATCTTCAGAGGTCCGTATCTGGCCTTACTACAGGCAATAATATCATAATGTTACATATGGAACAAACGGCACAGGGACGTTTGGGAGAACATATTTAAACCATGGAAGTCTAATTTACCTTTTAATATAGTATAAGTCAATAATCAGGAATGAACTACAAACAGAGTTATAGAAATAAACTATATCTAAGAAGATAAAGATAACCACTTTAATGTGGTAAGATAATATATATTGTAAACAGAACTGAGTTCTTTTTAAAAAGGAAAACAGTATGTAAGCTTTCCTAAGACTACATGTTAGTTCTCTATTGTATTTTTATTCTGGGACTTAAAATTATATCTGACTTAAATGTAACAAAATCAAAACCATAAATGGAAAAAAACAAATCATGTATACACTTATCACAATTTGAAGTCTTTAATATAGTCAGACTATCAGATATGGTATATTTGACTTCTAAAGAAAGCAATATATCAAAAATACTATTTCAAAGCATTCTGTTTTATTTAGCATAAAATGATTATTTGTATTTGAATAATAATTTCATAAAAATCTGAAAATTACTGCAAAAATAGAGATTATCAAACCAGTTATTTTCTTCAGTTGTACTCTGCAGCAGTGTTAGCTGTTTCTAAAATACTGTGTTGATTTTTTTTTCTTAAGCCTGAGACCTGGGAAGGATTTCTGAAACAGAGGAGCAAATGTTGACAAAAAAATGTTCACTAGTTTGGAAGATGATGATGGTCCATCTATCCCTTGAAATTGCCTCAACTGACTTAAGTCTTTTCATTACCAGTGAAGCTGATCACAGTAAAAGATTGTGTGTATGACTTCTTACAGCACATCTATTTCAACACTTTTTTTTGCCAGTCCTGGGGCTTGAACTCAGGGCCTGGGCACTGTCACTTCGCTTCTTTTGCTTAAGGGTAGCACTCTACCACTTGGGCAACAGCTCCACTTCTGGCCTTTTCTGTTTATGAGGTATTGAAGAATGGAATCAAGGGTACATCCTCAAAGTTCAAAGAATTTTCATAGTCCATAAAACTATGGACTCTGTGTTTTAAGAAAAATAGGGGCTTTATTTGTTATAATCTGAAAAAGAAAATAATTGGGGATTCATTATCTTAAAGATGTACTTATTTTCTCTGTCAGTATTAATGAGAAAGGTAACAGAAATTACATTCTTGCCAACTATCAACTTCAGCAGAACCATTGGGTTTCAGACATAGTACCCTAAACTATTAGTAAGGAAATCTGGACACTTTGGAGTCATCCCCTATCTAGGAATAAGAAAAATCAAGATGGGCCTGAAACTATAGTAGTGGAGATATCAAGTAATAATAATAGCAACAAAAATAATAATAATGCAAATCTGAATAGCATAAAATTGTAAACTTTCATGAATTCAAAATGGTGTTCTAGAGAAAAATGTCAAAGTACATTGCACACATAAGGTAGTTATGGTGGAGAACTCCATTATTATTTCCTATCCAACTATTTTATATATTCACTCCATTGTACTTTTCTTTAATGTGGGTCACAAATATTCAGGTATTCTGATTCTTGCAAATAGGTGATTAAAGACAATCTTGCTTTCAGTGAATTTATTAGCATTACTAATTTCAATAGCATACACTCACTTTGTTAATTGTGATGGCATATACTCACTAGGTAAATTGTTAGTAATTTTGACAATATTTCAAACATTTTCTTTATTCTCTTTGTCATAATATGTAGTCAATGTTCATCACCACTGCCTTGCAGTTATTTGGAGATACCACAAATGAAATGCATAAAAAACAAATTATATATAATATATTCATATATTTATTATATATGTATTTATTATATATATTTATGTTCTGATTGCTCTACTAATTAGCCATTTCTCATCTCTGTCTGCACCCATGGAATCCCTCTCCCCTTAGAAAAATGTTAATATTAATTTATTTGCAATGTGCTCTAACTTAAGAATCATAGAATTTCATTTAAATCAAAAGCTAAAAATCTTTAAACTTACTGAGAAAAGAAAGTTGGAAGAAAGGCAGGCAGGAAGGAAGGCAGGGATTAAAGCAGGAAGGAACATGCATGTACTGAGACTAGAACAACTGACTGTCCTGTGGGGAAAAAAGGAGTTAATAGTTTTATTGAAGATCAGACTGCTCACAACTTTCCAGAAGTACTAAAACTAATGCAGATCAAGGTCATAACTCTCCATATTACATGCAAAGGGAGATATTGAGAAGCAATGGAGACAGGCCTGATGATACTAAGTAGTAAGTTGTATTGTTTTAAAATCACAAAATTATAAGAATTAATCTTTCTTCCCTCCTTTCTTCCTTCCTACCTTCCTTCTTTCTTCCTTCCTTCCTTTCTCTTTTCTCTTTTCTTCTTTTGTTTTTCAAGTGTAGCTACATATTGCAGGATGAACTCAAAATTACATTGTATCCCACACTGGACTTGAACTGGTGACCTTGCTGCTTATACCTCCTGCTAATATAACAGATGTGCACCATCATGCCCAGTTATCAGTACATTCTTCATATAAAATAAGTAAATCATGGGTCTTTTCAGCAGCAAGATGCTTTCTCAGAATGTTCTTAGACACATACTGGTAAAAGTATATTTCATGGAACAGATGACAATAATTATATTCCTTAACACTGCAATCAATCCTAACATACAGAAAATTAATAGTACCCCCAAAATTTCATATTTCTATCACTAAATACTCTGATGATAAATGAATCTGCTTTTTTAATACATAGCCAGTTTACTGAATATTATGAAATAATTCATTTAACCCCAAAGTATAATTAGAAATATACTTTCAGTAAAATTATCATAGATTCAAAAATGAGAGTTCATGTTATTCAGATCTTATTACTATAGAATACATTCTTAATTTTGAATTGTGTATTTTGCTCTTTAAATGACTTTTTAGTGGATTCTGCTGTATTTATATAGTCTTCCTAGGAAGTAAACATTTAAAAAATGAGATGAAAATCATTATGTTTAGCAGAAGTTGATGAGTTTTGTTCTCATTTTAAAAACTGCATAGAAAAATCTCTTTTCCAAAATAAATACCTCTAATTGCAAGTTTCTGAAGTACAAATGATTTTTCTTACTCCTCAGGGTAATTTTATATAATATACAAAATGATATCACATATAGTTATTCCTTAAATATGTATCATTCTGTAATACCATCAGGGACTTTTTATGTCTGAAAGGATATGAATTTAGCTTAATGTAACAGTTTCAATGTTCATTGAAAAATCCATAATTTAAAATTTAAAAAATTACTGTGATAATATATATGCATATATCATATTTTAAAGGATCCTCTAGAAGAAAATTGTTAATGAATATAGTACTTAAATGCAAGTGACAGCTTCTGTCAGTTACCATAAGGAAAATTAGTATCTTGATAGCTATAAATGAACAAATGAAAACTGGTCTGAAGACACAATGATTAATATCGTTTTTATGTATATGATCATTGAAAAAAACCCACAGAAATGTAGCTTAAATATTATAGAGAAAATGAAAGACAGGATAGGAGAATCATAGTTTATTAGTAAAGTAACAAAAACATACGAGGTATCATCTTGTAATGCACAATACAATATTAGAAAATATATGCCTGCATATGCATAATATTACTAAGTAGAAAATATAAGTAAGTTTTTTCAAAATACTAGCCTTCCTTTACAAGAAATGACTCTCACTGTTTAGATGTAAAATAACATGTTTAAACTATGTCTGAGATGTGTCATTCAACTCTGAAGGGTGAAAAATAAAAAGAGTAACATGGGGCTCATGTCTCAGGTCTATAATCCTAGCTTCTCAGGAGACTGAAATCGGAGAATCACAGTTTAGAGCCATTCTGGGCAGCCAAATGGTAAAGACTACTGTCACTAACCAGGGAAAGACCAGATGTTGAGGTGAGGGTCTCGTGATGTAATGTGTCATCGATGTGAGGGGCTCTGAGTTCAGTCTCTACCAACAAAAAGTAAAAGTAAATGAGTGAATAAGGCCAAGTCTAACAGAGAAAAATAGTTTAAAAAAAAGAAAAAGAAAAGAAAAAAGGGGGCTGGGAAGGTGGCTTAGTGGTAGAGCGCTTGCCTTGCATGCATGAGGCCCTGGGTTCGATTCATCAGCACCACATAAGTAGAAAAAAAAAAGCCAGAAGTGGCTCTGTGGCTCAAGTGGTAGAGTGCTAGCCTTGAGTGGAAGAGCTGAGGGACAGAGCCCAGGCTCAGAGTTCAGGCCCCACGACCAGGCCCCCCCCCCCCAAACAAAACAAAACAAAACAAAATAAACAGAAAAGAAAAAAGATCATCATCATAACTGAATGCCCAGGACTATGAAGGAAGTTTTGGAATGATCTAATAGTATACAAAATTTGGAGAAACTTCATAAACATATTAAATGATAGTTGTATTTATTACTAAACAGGTGAGTAGGATTCCTCATAAACATCCAGTAAGAAGAAATTCACAAGCAGAAATGTTTGTAAAGGTGGACTAGAAAATTTGAGATTTGGGCTGGGAAGGTGACTCAGTGGTAGAGTGCTTGCCTTGCATGCCTGAGGCCCTGGGTTTGATTCCTCAGCACCACATAAGCAAAAAGAAAAAAGCCGGAAGTGGTGCTGTGGCTCAAGTGGTAGAGCGCTAGCCTTGAGCTGAAGAGCTGAGGGACAGCGCCCAGACCCAGAGTTCAGGCCCCACGACAGGACCCAAAAAATAAAAATAAAGAAAATCTGAGATTTTCAGTTTAGATGATATAGAATACGAGTTTTATTGGCAGAATTGAAGGTTAATATTCCATGAGAAGATTCATATTTCATATACTATACAAAATAATACTATGTGTAATTGAGATACATTGGAAGGTTGTAAATAAGATATTTCATTGAACGGATTTGAATACTGGCTACTTTATTCAAGTGGAACAGTAATATATTGAGAGTTTTCAGAAACTGTTAATAAAATTTGGCAAAATCCTGAAGACTTTAATTAGTGTGAGGTTCAGAGAACAGAGAAAGAGCAGCTTTAAATGCTAGTAAAGAGAGATGGCCAACTTGGTCAAGTTGAACCATATGGATAGAAGATGCAGAAAACTTGAAGTAGAACTGTAATTGCACATTTGAACTTTGATCATTTTTCTTTTTGGGACTGTAGGCCTAATAACTGGGTTCTCAGGGGAGTTAAAATTTGTATATGTATTTGACATTTTATATAACACATTTTTTTACTTATTTATTGTTACTATAATGATGATTTACACAGTTACATTAGTCAGGTAATGGCTACTTTTCTTTCTTTTTTTTCATTTTCTTTTTTTTTTTTTTTTTTTGTCGGTCGTGGAGCTTGAACTCTGCACCTGGGTGCTGTCCCCTCAGGTCTTCAGCTCAAGGTGAGCACTCTACCGCTTGAGCCATAGCACCACTTCCGGTTTTCTAGTGGTTAATTAGGGATAAGAGTCTCCCAGACTTTCCTACTCCGGCTGGCTTTGAACTGCGATCCTCAGATTTCAGCCTCCTGAGTAGCTAGGATTACAGGTGTGAGCCACGAGTGCCTGGCTAGTATATTTCTTTTTTAGCAGAATTACCTCTTCCCTTGTTTGCTCCCAATTTTTCTTTTCCCTCCTGACCCCAACCCCCCTTGCAGATTGTATAGTTCATTTTCAATATACTATCTAGTGTGTACCACTGGTACATTTGTTCACCCTTTGTCCTACCATTTCTATTTTCCTCCTTAGAACCCCCAAACAGATAAACTTACATACAAAAAAAGGTACAGAAATAAAAAGCAACAACAAAGCAGAAAAACAAAAACACAAAGCAAAGCAAAATAACCAAAACCCTCCTTCCAATTTCTTGGACTTCATTTCAATAAACATCATGTTATGTGGGCATATGCACATAACTATTGAGCCTTTGTGATCCCCTCATAAGCATACCCTCATTTGTTCTGAGTGATGTCAAGAATTTTGAATAATTTATTATGTGTATTTTTGTCTTTTACCATCCCATGTACAGACTTTTTTGTTTTTGCTTTTTTGCAGGTCATAGGGCTTGAATTCTAAGCCTGGGTGCTGTCCCTCAAGTCTTCAACTCAAGGCAATCACTCTATCTCTTAAGCCACAGCACCACTGCCACTTTTTTTGTGGTATATTGGAGATAAGAGTCCCAGGAACATTCTTGCCTGGGTTGGGTCTGAATCACAATCCTCAGATCCCAGCCTCCTGAGTAGCTCGGATTATAGGCATGAGATACAGGCAAAAGCCACTGGCGCATGGCCAGACTGTTTTTTCTTTTGTTTTGTTTTTTTATACTGCAGAATAATTTGATCAAGATAAATTATATAATACTTGAGTGTAAAAAATTACTGAAAAGACCCCCTCTTTGAAGTTGAATATGTTTAGGCTGGTTTTGTATTAACTCCTTGTCCATATGGTAAGTCATTTTGGATACTTCCACATAACTTGTGACTAAGATTAAACCACATCTTAAATTGAGTCACAAATCTCAGATCTCTCCAATTCTCATGAAATTTTTTGTCCTAAAGTGTTGTCTCTGTTTGTTAAAAGTACCTTCAGGTTATAATACATAAAAATTGAATAACACATTTGTAAAAAAAAAAGTAGAAATATTTTTTCAATTCAGACAAGATTACCATGAATGCAGTATTACCCTATAGATGTCACCACCTTAGTGTTAAATATCAGGTTAGATGTCATTTCAGTGTTATATGTCAGAATTAGACATGTTTTTATTCCTCTGGTGAGTTAAAATATTTATTACTCCCCCAGGGCATTATTTAATCACATCCTGGTGTTCTGTGTCTGAGATTACTAAGTTTCTATTATAGACAAGAATACCATTTCATTGCAGTCAGTGCTACTATCGAAATGTGTGATATAAATAGTTATAACATTTGGGTTGGTTCCATATCTTAGCTATGGTAAATAATGCTGCAATAAATATAGTTGTGCTGGTTGCTTTAGTGTGGTCTTGTTTGTGATCATTTGGGTAAATGCCCAAAAGTGGGATTGCTGGGTTATAGGGGAGCTCTATGTGTAGTCTTTGGAGGAACCTCCATACTGCTTTCCAAAGTGGTTGAACAAGTTTACAACTCCCAGCAACAATGTGGTAAGATTCCCTTCTGTCCACATTCCCTCTAACATCTGTTGTTAGTAAAGTTCTTGATTATAGTCATTATAACTGGGGTGAAGTGGTATCTCAATGTTGTTTTGATTTGCATTTCTTTTATGGCTAAAGAGGTTGAGCATTTCTTCATGTGTCTATTGGCCATCCTTCTTTCCTTTTCAGAGAAGTTTCTCTTTAAGTCTAGCTCACTTATTTATTGGGCAGTTGTTTCTTTGAAGATTTGTTTTTGTGGGATTTAATTTTTTGAGTTCAAGGTATATTTTAGAAATGAGACCCTTGGTGTATGGCTAGTGAAGATCTGCTCCCAATCCGTGGGCTCTCTATTGATCTTGCTAGCTATGTCCTTTGCCATGCAGTCGCTCTGCAATTTTATGCAAAACCATTTGAAATGAGACCCTTGGTGTATGGCTAGTGAAGATCTGCTCCCAATCCGTGGGCTCTCTATTGATCTTGCTAGCTATGTCCTTTGCCATGCAGTCGCTCTGCAATTTTATGCAAAACCATTTGAAATGAGACCCTTGGTGTATGGCTAGTGAAGATCTGCTCCCAATCTGTGGGCTCTCTATTGATCTTGCTAGCTATGTCCTTTGCCATGCAGTCGCTCTGCAATTTTATGCAAAACCATTTGTCCAACCTTTTTTTGATTTGTTGTGTTTCTGGGTTTCTATTAAGAAAATTTGGGCCTGTGTCAAGGAGACCTAGGGTTTCTCCTATTCCATCCTAAGATATGGAACCAACCCAGATACCCCTCAGTAGATGAATGGATCAAGAAAATGTGGTATATATACACAATGGAATTTTATGCCTCCATCAAAAAGAGTGACATTGCCCCATTTCTTAGGAAATGGAAAGACTTGGGAAAAATTATACTGAGTGAAGTAAGCCAGGCCCAAAGAAACATAGGTCCCATGGTTTCCAATATTTGCAATAACCAGTGTATGTCTGAGTCAAGCAGAAAAGGTCAGATAAGTTGATGTTAGGGAAATGAACCTCAAGATAAGTAATCACATGTTTTTCTTTTCTTTCATGCAATTGTTTCTAACATATTTACAAGATGATTTCCTTGTTGTGTTTTATGTACCTCCTCCACGGTATAACCCCTGCTTTCACTGTATTTGGTGTTGGTATAATTTGTGGAGGGGAAGGGAAAAAACATATTGTTTAAATAGGGATGCCAGCTGTAGAAGTCTTTATGTCAAAAAACGAACTTTACAACTTTGGTGTGTGTAGGGGGATCGGGTGGGCGGGGTATGGGAAGGATGTGAAGGGTAAACAAAGGAGGAGGCTGCAATGCTTGATAAGAAATGTACTCATTATCTTGCCCATGTAATTGTAACCCCTCTGTACGGTATTTTCACAATAAAATAAAATAGTTGTAACAAATCAGTTCTGTTTGGCTTGATTTTATATTGTCTTTCCTAGTGAAAATGGAATGGTTCTTTTAGATCATCCAAACATCAGGACATCTGAAGTCCACACAAGATTAATCTGAGTAAAAATCTTTTCACTAGACTTTGCCAGCCAATGGACAGGCATATAGCTTTGCTTCCTTCCAGAAGTAACTTTGTCCTCAGATTTTGTGCACACCAATTCATTTTTATAACTCTGGCTTGACTGTATTTAAGTTCCCCGTTGATTTTCAAGACAAAAGTTGAAAAATGCTTGCTGGACTTGTTGGAAATATACATTCAACAGAGAAAGGACACACACACACACACACACAACACACACACACACACACACACACACACACACACACACACACACACACACACACACACCTTTAAATCGCAGTTATGGCACTATGATAACATTATAAAGTTCCATGACTTTCTATTAGCAATTCCTCATTGTAAATTACAGACAATTCTTAGTATCCCAAAGAGGAGCAGAGTGGTGCATGTTAAATATATTGAGTAAGTGAAATTCATTGTACTATTTAGAAAGTAGAAATCCTTGATTTATCAGAAAACTCAAGCAATAACTACTCTGGTAGTTATGTCTATTTTATTTTGTGTTTAAACATTATTTTCAAATTCATAGTATGCAGTGTTATTGCTATTTCATGTGGAACAAAATAGTTATGCTGCTATTACAAAGAGCATAGCCATGATTATATAATTAAGAAAAATCCATTCATATAATATAGGCAAGAAAATCCATCAGACATCTCCCTTAAGTATATTAATGGCTTACAAAAAAGAAAAGTAAACTTTCTTTTGCTGTCATACTGGACAATATTTACAAGATGAAACAAGAATTTACAACTTACCCAAGGGGGATTCACACCTTCTCACAGAAAAAAAGATAAGGATGTTCTTTCCTTACTACTTAAATTTCTGAAACAATGCTGCTAGTTTTGAGATAGGCCTATGGTATAAAATAATCAATAAACTTTCTCTATTTTCTACATTTTTTATATTAACTTCATAAAATATTTTCATGACTACACATGCATTTAATTTACTTCAATTAAATTCATCCACTAGTATGGCTAATTCCCTTCATTTTTTGTAAAATTTTGAAAGTTTTTATTTTATTTTCATATATGCATATGTCATGTTCACTCTCTAAATGCCTTTGATCTTCTATTTTGAAATTATCTTTTTCTTTTCTTTCTTTTTTTTTTTTCATTTTGGTTCTGTCCTGATGCTTTAACTCAGGACCTGCTGTTCCTAAGTTCTTTTTTTTCAAAGCTGGTACTCTAGCACTTGAGCCACACCTCTGCTTCTAAGTTTTTGGTGATTAATTGGAGATAAGCATTTTACTTCACAGACTTTCCTGCCTAGACTGGCTTCAAACCTCAATTTTCAGGTCTTGAGTAGCTAGAATTGCAGGCATGATCCACCAGCACCAAGCTACAATTGTCTTTTTTTCTTTTTAAAGTAAATTCTCTAAGAAAGGCAAGGAGGAAAGTTCTGAGTTTAGGTGATCTGAAATGTAGACATTTCAGGAATGCCAGAGACCTTGAGACAACCCCCTCTTTAATACACAGTTTCTCAATAAACTTTTTACAGTGCACTGGTGTAGGAATGAAAGGTATATCTTCAAATCTTTTTGGAAAGCTGGTATAATTGCTTTCTGTTGATTTGTATTTCTACTATACATATACATATCTAATATTGAATATACATATTTATTCACATTACATTATTTTACCAGTGAACACAATAGAATAAATCTCCAGAAGAGTTTATTGTTTTAAGTTTATCAATGAAGAAAGACCATATCTCATTTATAAACAGCATTCAAGAATATTAAAATATATATAACTGATATTAACATCTTAAATGTGAATACTACTTCAAAAGTTAAATAAGTTTTAGATATTTCACAAATATCCAAAAGTGATTCTAAATAATTAGTGACAAAAAAATCTTAAAAATCAATTAAATTATTTAGGAATGACCATTTCAAAGATTGAAAATTTAATCCATTAGAATTAAATAGCTAGAAATTTTAGTACATACTAGAGAATACATTCACTACCACATAAAATATTTTCACTGATCTAATACTCAAGTAGCTTTCTGTTTTCCCATGCAGTTCATAAGAGTAAATTTTATTAACATTGCAGTGCAATTCCTGACACATAATTCACCTTCAGCATTGAATTAATGTGCAAATGGGAATAATATTTAAATAACAGAACACAAATAACAGTAAACTTATTTTTACTTTTCCAAGACCAAAATATGAACATCTGTTCCCAGTGATTCCCATGAAGATTGAAATCTTTTCTTAGTTGTGTCTTCCCACAGCCATTTTTCACCTCAGAAGTGTGTAAATTCCAAAATAAAACTGCAATCTTTCATAATTTACAGTCTCCTTAAGTGAGTTAATTGTAAGTTTTCCTACAAATGTGGGTCCACCTGAACTATGCAAAGAAGGTGGCACAAAACATTACAAAAGTTTCAGAAAGCCAGGTGCTGGTGGCTCATGTCTGTAATCCTAACTACGTAGGAGCCTGAGATCTAAGGATCATAGTTCAAAGCCAGCATGGGAAGGAAAGGCCATTAGACTTTGTTGTTGTTGTTGTTTCTTTTTTTCTTTTTTGTTAGTCGTGGGGCTTGACCTCTGGAATGAGCGCTGTCCCTCAGCTCTTCAGCTCAAGGCTAGTGCTCTACCACTTGAGCTACAGTGCCACTTCCAGTTTTCTGTTGGTTTATTGGAGATAAGAGTCTCACAGAGTTCTTGATTTTTGCCATTCTAACTGGGGTGAGGTGGTATCTCAGTGTTGTTTTGATTTGCATTTCTTTTATGGCTAGGGAGGTTGAGCATTTCTTCATGTGTCTATTGGCCATCCTTCTTTCTTCTTCAGAGAAGTTTCTCTTTAAGTCATTAGTGCACTTATTTATTGGGCAGTTGTTTCTTTGAGGATTTGTTGTTGGGGGATTTAAACTTTTGAGTTCCAAGTATATTTTAAATATAAGACCCTTGTCCGTTGTATGGTAAGTGAAGATCTTCTCCCAATCCGTGGGCTTTCTATTGATTTTGCTAGCTATGTCCTTTGCCATGCAGAAGCTTTGCAACTTCATGCAATCCCATTTGTCCAACCTTTCTTTGATTTGTTTTGTTTCTGGGTCTCTATTAAGAAAATTTCGGCCTGTGCCAAGGAGACCTAAGGTTTCTCCTATTCCATTCTGTAATGTTTTCACAACAGAGCTGGAGGGGATGTGGACAGAAGGGAACCTTACTTCATTGTTGGTGGGAGTGTAAACTTGTTCAACCACTTTGGAAAGTAGTATGGAGGTTCCTCAAAAGACTCCACATAGAGCTCCCCTATGACCCAGCAGTCCTACTTTTGGGCATTTACCCAATTGTTTAAAAACAAGACCAGCACAACTATGTTTATTGCAGCATTATTTACCATAGCTAAGATCTGGAACCAACCCAGATGCCCCGCAGTAGATGAATGGATCAAGAAAATGTGGTATATATACACAAAGAATTCTATGCCTTCATCAGAAAGAATAACATTGCCCCGTTTGTTAGGAAATGGAAAGACTTGGAAAAAATTATATTAAATGAAGTAAGCCAAGCCCAAAGAAAAATAGGTCCCATGATTTCCCTTATTTGCAATATCTAGTATATGTATGAGTCAAGCAGAAATGGTCAGATAAGATGATGTTAGGAAAATGAACCCTAAAATACGTATTTTAAATGTTTTTTTTCTTTCATGCATTTGTTTCTAACGCAATTATAAAATTATTTCTTTGTTGCTTTGTATGTCCCTCCCCCACAGTATAACACCTGCTTTTACTGTATTTGATGTCGGTATAATTTGTGGAGGGGAAGGGTAAAGACAAGTCGTTTAAATAAGGATACAGATGGACCTGTTGCAACAATGAGAAGTACAAGTGGTCATGTCAAAACAAACTTTACAACTTGGGGGGGGGGGAGGGTGGCGTGAGGGGGAGGGAGGATGGGAAGGGATGGGAAGGGTAAACAAAGGAGGAGGCTACAATGCTTGATAAGGAATGTACTCACTGTCTTGCCCATGTAATTGTAACCCCTCTGTACTGTATTTTCACAATAAATAAAAAAGAAAAAAAATTAATCAAAAAAAAAAAAAAAAGAGTCTCACAGACTTTCCTGCCCGGGCTTGCTTTGAACCGCGATCCTCGGATCTCAGCCTCCTGAGTAGCTAGGATTATAGGTGTGAGCCACTGGCACCCAAGCATTGTTATTTTCAAGGTGATGAACAGTGGAGTTACATAAGTAAGGTAGTGAGTTAAATACGTCTCTTGTCTAACTTATTACCCCCACCCTCATATTTCTCCCTCCACTTCCAATATCCCCCTTCCCTAAGGTGTATAGACAAAAGACAGAGGGGGAACCCATGTAGCTGTGATACTCACAAGACAATATGTTGGAAATGATCCATTATGTAAGGTCTGCCAGGCAGGCCATGTGCAGATGCTTTGGTACATTTTGGCTAAGTTTCCACCCAGTATCTGTTACCTAGATAACTGGCCCACCTGGAAGCAGTCACCTCCTTCTAGGTCACATCCTGGGCCACCTCTGTCACCACCCCCACCTGAGGGTCCCAGGCCCTGAGATCATATCAGGATCCCATGTGGCTACACCCTTCCCCCACGTGGCCATACCTCTCCCAGTCCCTGGCCTAGATAAGTCCTGACCCAGGAGTGGGTTGCCCCATTAAGCCATGCCTCTCCACCACACACTGCTTGGGCAGGGAGGAGTTTGGTAAATAAACTTCTTTTCCTGCCAGCGAGTGGTGTTCTCTTCATCGGCTGCCTAATAAAACCTACGTATTTAATATACCTTACCATTAGACTCTTAACTTCAATTAACCACCATGAAACTGAAGGAGCACTGTGGTAGGACACCAGCCTTGAGTAAAAGAACCCAAGGACAGCTTCCAGACCCTGAGTTCAAGCCCAGTGACTGACAAAAAAAAGAAAGAGACAGACAAACAGAAAGAAAGAAAGAGAGAGAGAGAGAGAGAAAGAAAAAGAAAGAAAGAAAGAAAGAAAGAAAGAAAGAGAGAGAGAGAGAGAAAGAAAGAAAAAGAGAGAGAAGTTTCAGAAAATGTCAAGGTAGAAACAGTATGGCACAAAAAAAATATTAGGAGTCTAATAATCACTGGTTTGAAGTTTGTAATCATAAGGAAGTATAAAACCTAACTACTGATACTTGGTATTTTTTGTGATCGTATCATGGGATTGTCATTAATGATAGTAAATTCATTATATTTTAGATATACTCAACATGGCTTTCCATGACTAGGTGATATCATACAGTCATTTATTTTCATCTTTTATTTTATTATTTATTTTTGTGCTGGTACTGGGCTTGAACTCAAGGCCTCACATTTTTCTTTGTCTTGTTTTCACTCAACACTTGAACCATTTGTCAAGTTCTGGCCTTTTGATGATTAATTAGAGGTAAGAGATCCTGGGCTTTATCTGCCCAAGCTGTGATTTTCGTTTCTCAACCCCCTGAATATCTAGGATTAGAAGCTTGAGCCACTGGTGCCCAGTGTTAGTTTTCTAGCCAAAGAAGAAACCCTTTATTAATCCTCTTATTTTCAGCCCTATTGGAAGTCCAAATCGGAATCCTGAATACTTAAGTTTTTTTGTCAGTGTGAGATATCTAGAAATACCTAAGACACACAGTAAAAGCATAGCTTAATATTAAAAATTGAGATATTTAAAGTAGAATACTCAAGTGTTTCCTTGCACTGTAGTTTTCATTCCTTTGGAGCTATATCTCAATTCTAAGTAATCAGAAAGATATACCGCATTGAAGAGTATTATCTAGCGTAGTATACACTGATCTATGAACAAATATAATAGCCAGGATATAGAATAGGTGTTCAGTCTTCAATCAGTGTTTGTTGTTGATGATTGTTTCTCTCCTTTTATTAAAGATACTGATCTTTCCTATCCATTGTATTATTTTTCCAAAATTTCATCTTTGTAAGCTGATAAGGACTCTTTTATGTTTAATTGATTTTTCCAGCAAATTCAGAATCACTCAGATGTTTATTATTGGCTGAAAATTTTAAAATAACTATTACTCATAAAACGATAATGACTAGGATAATATATGTTGCATATGAAAATGTATTTGTGTCAAATATACAATACTAGTATCATATATTACATATTACAGAAATTTATGTGTAAAAATTTATAAAGTAGGTAGAATTTACCTAAAAATAATCTTTTAGTTTGCCAGGAATCACTGGCTAATATCTATAATCCTTGCTACTTGGGAGGCAGTTCAAGTCCCAGGACCAGCACAAAAAATAAAATATTATTTACTCAGATATCACTTCCTTGTATTATACCACATGCACTCATTTCCACCAGAAGTGGCTAAATATTTTGTGATTTCCTACGCAAAATGAAAATACACGAGACCCTGCTAAAAATAATTATATCAAGACATTGAATTTATGTGTCCGAACCTAATCTGCAGTGTGATGTCATTTGAAAACTGGTCCTTGGGAGCGATGGATGGAGACTAGTACTCTTACAAGAGAAATCAGAGTGATTTATTTTATTGGTTTACCTATGAAAACACAGCTGGAAGTCATCATCTTTAAGCCAGAAATCTAGCTTCCCTAGACAATCTCCTAGTAATTTGATATTGAGCATTCTAATCTCTGGAACTGTGAGAAATAAATATCTGCTGTCAATAAACCAGTTAGATTATGGCATATTTGTGCTTTTATGGAAACAGGCGTTATCCCAAACTTCCATATTCACGACAGACTCAACCAATGACAGGTCATTGACAGAAAAAAGAATGTATCAGAACAGAATATTTATACATTTTTTAATGTGCTTGGGTGAAATTTGTATTATCCAGATAAGTAATCTAGAAAGTAGCTCATTTCAAAATGAGCTCCATTATAATGGAGAATATGCATGGTCATATGAAAATACTATGCCATTTATAGTAAAGATTTAAACATCTATAGCTTTTGGTACCTTCAGATATGATTCTCACATGGATATTGAAGGATAGATGCATTTTCTCATGAAAGTCTAAGAAGAAGTCAAAGGAGAGGTTGAGAATGAGGCTGGTGTGATTACACAGATCAAGTATCGGGAAAGCTGCCTTCATCTTTCTTCTAATTTGTTCCATTTTCTTGTATTTAAATTGTCTTTGAACATTCACCTAACACCTAATGATAAATATCGTATATGTGATATATAAATCATCCAATGATAAATAACATTTTATATATAAACATATATACATGCATATATTTGTATATGTTCACATTTTATGTATAATGAATAAATGTTATGTATTATGCACAATCTATATTTCAAAAGGAATACATCAATATGAATGACACCTAGAAATTTCATTTAAATAATTTCATATTAAATAATTAAATTAAATAATTAAATTAAATAATTAAATTAAATTAATAAATTAAATTAAATAAGTAAATTTCATATTAAATAATTAGGAGAAAACTTCTAAATTTCATATTTGCATGTTCAATACTCATTTTCCTAATATTACTAGTAAAGTTTGTGATGTATGCATTCATTTTAATGAGTGATTTATTTTAATGTAACTGAGAGTGGCTTACTTTCCTTAACAGTTCAGATAGGATTAATGTTTTAATAATAAAATAGTTGAAATGTACTGTATTGAAAAGTTTTGACTTCATTCAGAAATATAACATTATGCATTGTTTGTAAAAGGCTTAAAATGTCTTTCTCTGACATTAAGTTTTAGGCTAGGTTTTAAGTTCTGAAAATACCACTACTGAACTACAGTGCACAGTGACATCTTTAATTCCCGGCAGACCATCCTCCAGATCATAGCTGTAGGGCATTTTTATTAACTTAGCTGGAATACATCTTTTCTGTTGGTTTTAGTCTTTGTGAGTGTTTCTAATTTTATAAGAAGTTAAACCTTTTAGTATTAAAGTGACTAGACTGTATGATCTCTGTCAATTCCTTAGGTAATAACGATCTCAATGTTCTGAATAATTATTACCTGGGAGATGATGAGAAAGCTAGCAAAGGCTGTAGGGACTACTAGCTTTAAAAACCTTGCACTCTTTGGTCTGATGGTGTCCCTATGATAAAACTGTAAGTGAAGAGAATAAAGATTAAGCATGTCCTAAGTTACTGGGTGATATCATAGCTATTCCTATCCAAGTAACAATGAAAAGTTCACAAGTATAGCCACAACTTATGACAATTTTTCGGATAAATTTGAATGTATTAATTTCAATGTTATAATTTTACATTAATAAAATTGCATAGCTCAACATTTAATGTATTACACCAATTACTTCTTTATTGAATATACAAGTATTACCATAGAAGATATTTAAGAAGTCAGGTATAAACAAAATTAATTTTAATATACATACTCATGTATACATGCATAGAGCACATGAAGAAACCTCTTACAAAATCTCAACTGTTCTTGATGTACATATAATTGGGTCTTATTTGTGCTATAACAATTAAGAACTATGTTGGCTTAAATCATATTTTTTCTGACATATAATGTTTATCTATTCATATGTAGTCTTATTCTCATAAAATTTATGAGTTACTTTTAATATTACATATTTTATTTTTTGATGATAAGATTGTGTGATTGAAATGTAAGTATAGTATCTTAATATTTCATTTGTTTGAACTTTCAATCTTTTGTATTTTTTTAGATTTATTGTTTCTAAAGCTCTGAGTAGAATAAAAGCAATATGTCATCATTTCAACTGTATTGCACAATCTCAGTTCTGAAAAGTAAAAAATTTAGACTATAGTTAGTTAAAACTTTTTTTTTTTTTTTGGTCATGGGGCTTGAACTCCGGGCCTGAAGGTTGTCCCTCAGTACTTAAGCCACAGCGCTACTTCCAGTCTTCTGAGTGGTTTGTTGGAAATAAGAGTCTCATGGCCTTTCCTCCCCAGGCTGGCTTTGAACCGCAATCCTCAGATCTGAGCCTCCTGAGTAGCTAGGATTATAGACATGAGCCACTTGCACCCGGCTTAAAAGTTTTTTTGAATATGTCTGTTGAATGATCACTTCTGTGTTCTTGTAGCTAGGAGGTGTCCCCTAAAAAAATATGTTGTTCCTATGGAATGGAAATAGAGGATGAAGCTGTTAGAAGGTGATTATGGTATGACAGCCCTTCCCTGTGGCTCTAGGGTAAGATCTTCCAAGAGATGTCATTCATTATATGAATTTGCCCTTCTGCCATGATAGGAAAAAACTCTTCTTTTCACAGCACCCATTCCTCCATCACAGGAGTTGTCTATGAGAAGGAAATTTGGAGTAAATTAATATTAAACGGAATTTTCTAGTGTCTTGATCTTGAGCCTCCTAGTCTTCCTGGACTCCAGAAATACAGTTTTGTTAGTTTAGATACAAAACATCTAGTGTTTGTTTTTCTTTTGTGTGGGTCCTGGGGCTTGAACTCAGGACCTGGGTACTATCCCTGGGTACGTTTTTGCTCAAAGTTGTCTCTCTACCACTTGAGTCACCATTTTGGTAATAACTGTCTCAGGGACTTTCCTCTCTAGGTTGGCTTCCAAGCATGGTCCTCAGATCTCATCCTTCTAGTAGCTCAGATTAGAGACATGGGCCATAAGCACCCAGATTACATTATATTTTGACACAATTTTACCCGGCTTACTTTGTATTTGACACAAAATTACAGAATTCTGTATGTATACAGATACATACAGATACATACAAATACATTGAATACACACACACACTTAAACATTGAGACAAATTTTATTTTTTTCTTCAAGAGAGATCTACAAAATCTAACTCTCTTTCAAAGGCAATGCTAATTTCTAGAGGACACTAAGGAATTTCTCTCTTTACCTGTTGTGTAGACTTGCCTGAAACTACTCACTAACATGTTCACAGACATTGCATTAGCATCAGGGTCTCCCTACTCAGATTTTGCATGAGAATAGAGACAGAAGTAGTAAACCTCACCAGGTGATGGTGGTTTATGCCTGTAATACTAAGTACAGGAGGCTGAGATCTGAGGATGGAAGTTTGAAACCAACCCCTTTAGAAAAGTCCTTGAGATTCTTATCTTCAGAAAACCTGAAGTGACACTGTAGACAAAAGTGGTAGAACACTAGCCTTGAGCATAAAAGCTCAAGGACAGCATTCAAGGCCCTGAGTTCAAGCCCTATGCATAAAAACAACAACAAACAAAAAAACTAGAAAGCTTCAAGTGAAACAAATGAAATCCCATGACCTCCACTGATGTCTGTATATCCCCAGAAAACAGAACAACAGATGTAGCTTCTGTAAGATTCTCTTAGTATTGTTCCTCTATTGTGTGTATTTTCTCATAATTCCATATTTTTCATATCAATAACCCCAGGACCTTGTATTTTTCAGAGGCATTTTGGCTCCTTCTATTGTGTACCCAGGAGTACTATAAATGAAGTAATTCATAATTGGTATGCTAAAGGGAAAGAATAATTTCTGCAGCACAAAATCTGTATCATTCTTCCAGAAAACTTTTTTGCTGCCCTAAATGATCTCATATTTCTGGATGTCCTACTAATAGGATTTCTTTAACACTCTATTGTGGAAAATTTAATAATTTGTTCTCAACAATGTTTTCATCACTATAATCCCTTTACTTTTAAGTTACTTCAGGCTATAAAATGCTTCAAATGCTAACAGATTTTGGTTTCACTTAATACAAGTAAAATATGACTGTCTAAAAAATAAATGAATGTATGAAAACATGTGGGTAATTTACATTAGAATAAGCTATTCAATGATTTAGTAAACTCTATCACTATCAAAGCTTTCATACAGCTCTTTAATAATGAATTCCATCAAATGGAATCTTGCTTCATATGAAAGTGGGCTTAAATTATGTATGACAGCCACATGAATATACCAAATTTCTTTTCTATCACTTTGAACAGTTTTATATTTGAACTTATTTAAATGGTCAAATTCTTGTCAGAGCTATGGTTTCTTTTATTGGATCATGAATATTTAGAGAGCAGTTGTTATAGACACAAAATAATGGCTCAGGATCACTTTAGTTTTCACCCAATTTCAGGAGCATGAATTGTTCAGGGCAGTTCTATAACCAAAAATAAAAACTGTATCTTCAGGCCCAATTGCAGATTGTGCTATAATTACTCCAAATTTAGTTACTTGTTTTTCTGTTTTATTTTATTGTAGTGTTGTTCATTACCATTACAATTCAATGTGAGAACTGGGCAGAATAGAATTTTTGGCAGATCACAAAATATAGATAACGATAACCTCATACCAAAAAATAAATTTATAGATAAGTGTGGTAATTGCAGCAATTTTGAATTTCTTCCTTCTGAGTGCAAGCAAGTATAATTGTCCCTTTTACTATGTTAGCTGACTTCAAAATACAGTAATATTTCAATAGATGCTTTAAAATTTTAACTTGCCTCCAGATCAGTTTTGCTAGTTATTTTAGAGACTAAGCCTAGTGGCTTTTCTGCTTAATATGAAATTGTTTAAACACTTGATTATGTTTGCATGTATTTTACATGTAATTAAAGTTTAAAAGTCAGTGTTTTATGTAGACCTGTAGTCAGAGCCTCACTCAACATAACCTGGAAATTTGATCTAGAGATTAAATTTCTAAGATGAGGACTCAGCACGTAGGTAATAGTGCACCAATTACAGTAAAACTTATTGTGTCTAATTTTACTATTTATGGAGGAAATAGGAACAATTTAAAAGTACATCCTCAATCTACACTGAGCTTTTGGTGACAAATCACTTTGGCGTAGCTTAAGTCTCTGTGCACGATTATTCTAAATAATTGTGAAACGAACTTAAAATGAACATTTTATTAAAAAGCCAGGGTAAAGGCTCCAATTTGTTTTTAAGAAATTGATATTTAATTATGTTTTCCTATTTCATAATTGATAAGAGGGAAAATAATATACTTAATTTCTTTTTACATATCTATTGTCTGTTTCATCGGGGAAGAGGGGATTGTACCCAGTGACTAGTAATTTATTTGCTGTTATATAGTGTCAGGCTCAGAGGTCTTAGTTATTTTTTTCCAGTAGAAGACTGTACAATGTTGCCTCTGATCTGGATGTTAAATCTATAGCATGACAATTTTAGGATCTTCTTGACCTGATTCAACAGATGATGAAAGGAATTACTGCATTGCCTGAGGTGATTTTCATTGACTAAAGGAGGGAAATTAGACTGATTCTTTAACACAGTCAAGGAAAGGTTTGTATTTAGGTCATTTCTTAATATTACACACTCAGTTCCAACATCCAGCCACTTCTCTAGTAGCTCTGGGATTTTATTTTGTAGAGAGTAAAAACTGAGGATTCAGGTAAGTGGAGAGTTTTATGTTTCATACAAAGGAACCAGTTTCCTTAAAATCTGAAGCATAGAGGGAAAAGCTTTCTTTGCTTTCCCTCATGTAAGTGCTTTGAGGTAGTCCATGTGAAATCATATTGTCATTTAAAGAGTCTCTTTACTTATGGTACTGAGGATTTTCTATGCCAGTTCAAATTTTACCAGTCCTTTAGCCTATGTTCTTTCATGGTATGATGAGTGGTCCACCTAAAAATCTACTGAATTGTTGGTCAGACTGTAAACTATTCAACAACTCTGGAAAGAAGTAGGGAGGTTCCTCAAAAGACTAAATATAGAGCTCCCCTATGACCCAGAAATTCCACTTTGGGGCATTTACACAAATGATAACAAACAAGGCCATACTAAGACTACCAGCATACTATGTTTGGCAGTATTATTTACCATAGCTAATATATGGAACCAACCCAGATTCCCCTCAGTAGATGAGTGAATCAAGAAAATGTGGTATACATAAATACAATGAAATTCTATTCATCCATCAGAAAGAATGGCATCACCCCATTTTTTAGGAAATAGACTTTGAAAAATTATAATAAATGAAGAAAGCCAGCCCCAAAGAAACATAAGTCCCATGGTTTCCCTTATTTGCAATAACCTATGTCCAGGATAATCTTAGCAGACAAGTAGAAAAGGTCAAAAGCTATGCACATATGGCCAGGTAAGATGCTGCTAAGTGAAATGAACCCCAAAGTAAGGACAGAAGAGGTTTTTTTCTATGTTACTAGGGAGTCCAGGAGACTTCATCAAGTACCTCAAATATGCTAATCCTGTATTATCTTTCTGAGATAATAGCATTCATAAGTATGGACAATTTTATTTTCTTTGGAGATATGTTTAAAAAGTATTCTGGTATTGTAAAATTCTACATTCTATAGATATTATAAATTAATTTAAACTCTTTAAATACTTATGCTGAATATCTACACAAAAAACTGAAGGAAAATAATATTATAAACTTTGTAACAATGACCAAATTCAATCTCTTGATCTAGAGAGTAAATCACTTTGGCAACAGACAATGGAACAAATGCTCCCCACACCCTATATATAAAGAAGTTCTAGTCAAAATTGTAAATATATATATATATGTAGATAGAATCATGAAGACATAATTATTAGTAAATAAAGTTATATTATAATTTAATGAGAAGACACTGTATTAGGGAAGTGTGAGGGACACATGCTTTGCTTGTTATGTGACATGAAGGCAATGAAAAAGAGAACATTTTAAAAACTAAAAAAAATCTTACCAAGAACATTTTCAACTAGACTTCTCTTCATCTAACCTTGGTAGAAAAAATGTGTAGATACCTAGTCACACAACTTACAACAATTGTGTTATGGAATCCCAGAGTATTATAGTACCTATAAGAGGGAATTTACCTCAAATAAATAATTACATTAAATATGTTTATATGTGTGTACATAGACATATAAATATTTGAGATATATAAAAATATGTATGTATATCTATACATATGTATATATAGAATAGATTCTATATCTGAAAAAAGTAGTTTTATTAAGTTTGTGATAGTGTCTGTCGGATATTTTGAAGAGAAATAAAATGCACTGCCACTAAATTTACTTTGTGTGGCCTATGATAATTTTCAATGAAATTCACAAATAGTTGACAATGCTATAAGAGTGAATTTTCAACTGCTTTTCTTACCATAAATTAGCATGATTTAATATTTCTGTATGGTATGCGAAGATCAAAATATAATATTATATTCCAAAAATATATATGGTAATGCATAAAATAAAGTTTAAAAAATTAATAGGATTTTAAAAATTAATGTTTGTGGACTAATATTTCATTAGCTGTTAATTATGTACATGAAATAAATATTAAAACAAATATAAAAATGTGAAAAATCCAATTAAAGATTTATGTAAGTAAAAATACCCATTAAGAGAATTGTCCATTCAATGATTAGGATTGAATAAACACTACTGGTTCAATAAAACAGTATATCTTAATTATTAATAAGATCATTATATGCATTAATATTTCCAAAATTTTAATTTTTCATTGTAAAGGTGTGATGTTGAGAATGATAATCGAATAAAAATAACTTAATTATTATAAATAATTAATATATTCTACTTTTCTAGTCATTAAAATGTTCTTAGAACGTTTTCCCACAGCATAAAAACAAAGGGATTTTCTAATTAGTTTTTAAATAATCAGAGTTTAAATGAAATGTTCAGATTTCTCCCTAAAGATTCTGATTAATTAGGTCCTTCTTTCTAAGGGATCTTCCATATAATACAAGGGGTAAAAAGGACAAGCAGAAATAAATTTATAAAACCTTACTAATATGAAATAGTTGAATATAATCCTATCATAAATTTAAAGTTATATTGAGAGCTTAATTTAATCAAAGTTTAAACAATACATGATAATATAAAACAATGCTTATTTTTAATTTTCCATTTGTATTTTTATTGCTATTATAAAAGCGATGTACAGAAGAATCACAATTACATAGTCAGGTAAAGAACACATTTCTTTTAGGACCATGTCACTCTATCCCTTGCTCTCTCCTAGTTCTCCCATCCCTCATCTTAAATTTTCTTTGAAAATGTTTCTTCATCTGACTTTTGTGTTTTAATGCACAATCAGAAGATCCATCAGGATGTGAAAATCATAATTTCTTTGAAATGTATAGTATAGTAAAAATGTGAATTTTTAATGAAATGTTATTTAATTATATTGCTATTTTAATAAGTACAATTTAAGGAAACAAGAATATCTAATCATAAGGTGGACATTTTTTTCAATTACCCAAATGAACTAGTGTCAAAAACCCTGTACTTCACATTCTTTCTTATTTTGATTGGAATGCATATATTCATCTCAATTAAAAGATTACAACAATTAGTCATCAATGATTGAAATTAGGGAATTAATATATGTTGGATTGATCAATGCATGTATAGCTGGAATGTGATTTTAAGATGTAAATATTATTTTGTTCCCTGAGAATAGTATCTCTAAGTGGAGAATGAGTGGGCACATAAGATAAAGTGAGAATTATTGCCATTACACATTAAAGACAGAGTTTTTTATGTCTGTAATAATATAGGTTTAAAGTTTGAAGGTGCTAAAGTTTACAAATAAAATTTCCCGGAGATTAGAATGTAATATATGATGAATGTAACAAAAAAAATGTAGCACACTAAAAGGAACAAGTTTTAATATTTCCATATCTTTTTTTTTGGGGGGGGGGGTCCAGTCGTGGGGCCTGAACTCTGGGCCTGGGTGCTGTTCCTCAGCTCTTCAGCTCAAGGATATCACTTTACCACTTGAGCCACAGTGCCACTTCTGGTTTTTTCTGCTTATGTGGTGCTGAGGAATCGAACCCAGAGCCTCAAGCATGAAAGGCAAGCGCTCTACCACTGAGCCACCTTCCCAGCCCTATTTCCACATCTTATCAGCTTTCAAATCTTCTCCCTCTAGAATTTAATATTCATGTAGACAATTTATGTTATTTCTTTCTATAACTATTGAAACTATATTTGCATTATTATCTAAACAATAGATTTGTAGGGACAAGTTTAATATTTTCTCCACTAATTCTAATACCTCAGTCTTTGTGGAACTATCAGTTGATTATATAGTATCTTTGATATGGATTATGTTTTCAATTTTTTTCATATACACTTAATATTTTATGTGAAAATGAACGTGATTTTCATTATGCTAGGTTCTGGGTATTTTTGCATCTCCTAATTGTAATTGGTATGCAGAATAATGTAAGGTTTCAATTAGAATTATTTTAGTTTTATTTAGAAATGTAGAGATGAAACAAAGTAAATGTCTGAAAATTCCAATTGATTTTCTATTGTTTGCCCGATAATAAAATAAAACATTTTTAATGATAAGCCTTGGAACTGAAAAGACTACCCATATGATATAGTGTACATTACAAGAGCATGATACCTTAACATTCTCATTATTCCTTATTCTGTGCCTGTAAAATGCATAAGATTAATATTTAAAAATAATTTATCACACAATCAAGTATTTGTTACTTGATTTTTAGTGTTTGTGTTAATTATCCATGTTTCAAATAAGTTCTCCCTCAATGATAGTTATTTCAATTAAATGAAATTTTAAGAATTTTACACATTAGCTTAATCTTAGCTAAATAATTGTTTATCCTAATGTAATTTTTATGAAGAAAGTGTTACTGGAGTTAAGTTATCAAATTCTAATGACACACAATTGAATAAAACTATGTTATATTTTAAATATTAGAATAGTTTAAGCAGCAATTTAGAAATAAGTTATATTTATATGTTATATTGGATTTTTATCATATTTGATTGGTAAAATAAAAGCATCATTTTTGACATTATTGGAATTGAACTAAGAAATGTATGCTTGAGCTGTGTGCCAGCATATCTCTCCCCATTTGTTTCCTTTGGTTTCTTCTTTTGGTAGTGTCTAAGTCCAGGATGACCTCTGACTCCATTGCTTCCCTTGCAGTTGACATTACAGGCATATACCACATACCTGGCTTGTTTCTTTTTCTTTAAGTTTTAAAAAAGAAGATAATGTCTCATTAAGATTTTTATCCAAGCCGGGAGCTTGTGCCTCACGCCTGTAATCATAGCTTCTCAGGAGGCTGAGATCTGAGGATCACTGTTCAAAACCAGCCCCAGCAAGAACGTCCATGAGACTCTTATCGCCAATAAACCACTCAGAAAACCAGAAGTGGTGCTGTGGCTAAGTGGTAGAGTGCTAGCCTTGAGCTGAGAGGGACAGAGTTGCTTCATACTGTCAACCTCCCATCTCTGCCTCTGTTGTAACAAAGGTTACAGAATGACCCACCATACTGGCAACAATTTTTAAGGAGCCAAAGGCTTGGTCTTATATTTGAAAAGATATTCACCATATCTAGAGACTTTCTTTTCTTCTTTTTTTATTTATTTAAATGTTATTGTAAATGTGATATGCAGAGAGTTACAGTCACATAAATAAGTTACATTTTTTAAGTGTTACCTCGTCCCTTATTTTCTCCCCCACTTTCCCCTCCCTCTTTCTCTCCCTAACAAGTTGTAAAGTTCATTTTCAACATAGTGTCTAGTGAATATCACTGTTGAATTATATCATGATTATTCAAATCTGAAAGGTGTACTGATTTAGATTGAAAAATAATCTTAGTGTACATTTCTTTATAAAAATAGAATAAATATATGCAAAACGTATGTCCCATTATTAATTTTTTTAAAGATTTCTTCTCCCATGTGGGGCTTTAACTCAGGACATGTGTGCCATCCCTGAAAATGTATGGTGTTTGATTTGAGGTAAGAGTCTCATGGATGTTCCTGCCTAGACTGGCTTCCAACTGCTATCCTAGGATCTCAGCCTTCTGAACAGCTAGGATTGTAGAGATGAGCGACTGGCACCTGGTTTCTAAAAACACTTTTCTAGTGCAATTTTTTTAAGACAATGTGTGTGTGTGTGTGTGCGTGCATGTGTGTGTGTGTGAATATGTTTGAAGGAAGTTTGACTGCAAATTCATATGACAAAGTTATTGTCAGTTTCTAGACTCATAAGTAGAATCTCTAAGTTTTAAAAGCACTAGATTATGTCTTACGGAGAATATTCATGTGCATTTCAAGACACAAACTGAAAAATATTTATCTGCTTAACAGCAATTGTGTTCAAAGAGTAGACAGCTTTCACCCTAGTGAGAAAATTTCTTCTTGGAAATCTGCTTAATCTCTTTTGCCCTGGCCACCATGTCACTGGGTGGCTGAACATAACTGGTTCTTAGTTCCTGCTTCCCGGTGCAAGTTAAATATCAACAGAAGTGCATAGTACATTATGCAGATGATTGAAAACGAAATATTTTAATTTTTCAGATTTTATTATAAACATGAAAGTGTTTGGCTATAGAGATATAATTTATGCAATCAAACAAAGACTGTAGGATTTTTTTATTCATAAGTTTTCCTCAAACTTTTACTAATAAGGAGAATTTAATTTCATTATTTTAGGTAACTTCAAAGCCATTTCAATTTCTAACTGAATGAAGAGCCCCCCTTCTTCACTCAAGTTTGATTATCCTCATTTCTTCAGGCCCTTAAAAGCCTGTTGTTGAGAATGAGAGGAATGGAACTATTCGTTGCATGGTAATAATGAGTTTCCTTTTGCAAACCAATGTGCATGTAATATGAGCAGAAAGTGACTTTGCTCCATAGTAGCTAATTAGAAAGTGCTTTTGAAGGAATCCATTTATTCTTTCCTTAGCATTTGCCTAAGGACAGGAGAAATTTCTGCACAAATCAAAGGAATGTTTTTAGTTGTTGGTCATATCTGTGAGCTATGAGAGACTTTTATAGGCAGTAGGTTTAAAAGACTCAAATTTTAGATATTTGATGTCAATGAATGCTTCCTCTGCTAAACATTTGTGATTTTTTTAAAGTTAATTTGATGCTGCATTATAAAATAAATGATTGGTCATCATAAAATTTCTAATGACAAAGCTAACTTAATATGCATTATATTTTGCTGTTAAAGGCTTATTTTATATTTATTTCATTTTTATATTTATCAGTAAAAGAACTGCTTTAGAAATATATATAGATATTTATATCATATAGTATTAGAATTGTACTGTCATTGTATCTAGCAGTCAACATTATGTAAATGGTGATTGGTGATTTCAAAGTTGAGAAGTTGATATAATTGAAATAAATTCAGTTGCGGTAACTCTTAAATATTCAAAAACATGGGTAAGGTTTTGGATGTAGGTGAGAATATCAACTATCTTCACCTGACAAGTTACGGAAAGGTTGAACTGTATGTGTGTGTGTGTGTGTGAATAGCAGTCTCACTGTGTAGAAGCTGCCTTGAATGCATCCTACTTTAGTCTCCTAGACTTTGCAACTACAAGTATGTACAACTACACCCAGCTTCTGTCATCATTATGATTTGTATGTGAAGTATACTCCTATAAGACTCAAGACTCATCTATTGATATCTTGGTTCCTAGTTGGTGACCCTCTTTTGAGAGGTTTTGAAATTTTTAGGAGATGGAAAAAGTAGGTAACTGGAGATGTGTTCCAGGGTGTTATATTTTTCCCAAGCCCCTTTTTCGTGTATTTGTTTCTGACTCTTTCTTTCTTTATCACACACACACACACACACACACACACACACACACACACACGCACACACACAATGTATGCTTCTAATGATTATACTATAATGAAACTTTTATTTTACTTTTAAAATACATGCAGGGCTGGGAAAGTGGTAGAGGGCTTGCCTTGCATGCATGAGGCCCTAGGTTCAATTCCTCAGCACCCATAAGCAGAAAAAAATGGAAGTGTCACTGTGGCTTAAGTGGTAGAGCACTAGCCTTGAGCTGAAGAGTGAGGGACAGTGCCCAGACCCAGAATTCAGGCCCTACCTGACAAAAATAAATAAATAAAAATAAAATACATGCACATGCATAGAAATGCAGAAATTAAAATTAATAAGCAAGAAATGATTTGAAATTAATGCCTTCAACATGTTTTAAAACATTTTAT
Organism: Dipodomys spectabilis; assembly: GCF_019054845.1. NCBI lineage: Eukaryota > Metazoa > Chordata > Mammalia > Rodentia > Heteromyidae > Dipodomys > Dipodomys spectabilis. Next base: position 5,013,173 of record NW_024870752.1, read on the forward strand.
ATTTACTGAGTTGAATGTGCTTTCTTTGACCTGGTAATTTCACATGCTTATCCATATTTATTTTACCATGGTATTTATTTCTCTTTTAATAAAGTTAAGACTTTCATTAAGGAGTTAAATCACACAATGCCTTTTAGTAACTTCAAGAAAATGTGAATATTCACACAATGCCTTTTAGTAACTTCAAGAAAATGTGAATATTCTTTTACGGTATATGAGACATCCAGGAACTCAACCTCTGTGAGAATTAAAACAATGGCTATATTTCCCAATTATTACAATGATTTCTTTTCAGAGCAGTTTAAATGCTATATTTTTTAACAAAACTAAAGTCAAATGATAACTGTTTGCTTAAACTGAATTATAATAGATGAAGTGCTCATGTATTTAGTTGGAGCAAATCATGACTATGTTACAACCAAAAGATAAGTTTGAATGGAAACATGTCAAGAAAATTAAAACTGTTTTAAAGGACTACTTTTCCAAACAATTAAATGTCATTAAAACACACATAAAGATCTCTCAATTTTGAACAGTTCTCTGTATCCTTATGTTTTATGAAAACTTTACTTATTTACAATTATTTTAGATTATTTATTCCCTGTGCCTTTTTATCTTAAAATGGGCCAGTGAATGGAAGGAATAAAGTCTCCAAGCTCACCCTACCCCAAATGCAATTATAATGGGGTCAGGTGCAAAATTAGTCAGAGATGTCCCAGTTTCTTCACTAAATGAATTGGTTCCTTATACAATAGTACAATTTTCCTTGGAGGATTCATCAACTAAGAATGACAGTTCTCCTTTTGAGGATTTTCTATTTAACTTTTGTAAGGTCATATTTCTTGTCTGCAAGAGATTCCAAAAGAAATTGTTTTGTCACTCAAAATCATGAAAATTCTGGCAATACATAGCCAGAGGGCTATCATTGCAAATGAAAGCCATTTTTGTTCATGCGCAAATAAATCTCATCATTTAGTGACAAACGTGATTTCTTTCCAAAGGTGAACTGATATTTAAAAGTTCACTTCATATAATTTAAATAAAAATCTGAATTTCTTCTACCTTTAATATTGTATTTTAGGAATAGTTTATGTTCAGATAAATTAACAGTATAGAATAGTATTATTTTAATATCAATACAAATAGTACCTAACATATTTATAAAGCAAAAATATTAATAAAAGTAATTTAAACCATTACAATGATGCAAGTGAGGTTATTACTGAAATAGTGAAAACCTTACCCATGTCCATGAATTTATTGAATTCAATCTAAAGTTTGAATGTTTAACTCTCAAATTTAAAGGAAAAACAAATCTCAATGTGAATTTGAGTCAACAGATATGAAAGTTTATTTTGAAATGCAATGGTAATTACAAAACATTAAATTCTCTTAGTGGACCATACCTTTGACTGTACACAGTTATTCTGTATGTTTGATTGGCTAAGAATATGTGAATGCTAAAGTTGAAAACAATACAATAAAACTTTCTGCCATCATGAGTTTAAACAAAATGATGAGTTAGAAGAGATGATAGCAAGGCAATAACATTGCTTTAAAAAAATAAAGGATCTCTCATTAGTTTCTCTATTGATAAGTAATTTCTAACTTCTAGTATACTTAACTGGTAGAGAAAGATTGAACATATAGGATCTGGTAGGCAGAACTAAATACACCAGAACACTTATAGCAAGCAAATACAACAATTTACCTACTGGGAAAATCCAGTGTGTTATCATTCTGGGCAAGAAACACATCTGTTATTTGACACAGAAGTAGAACGCTGTTCAGTGTGTTACAACCCTGGCACTCAATTCCCAAGATCAATCTTAATGCAGAACAAGTCAGAGATGGGGTATAACAGAGTGCTCTAAAGAAACAATAATGTTTAATTAACCTGGATATACAAGAGACTACTCCATAGAAAGAAGTTAATTATAAAAATTATTAACTGAATTTTCATGCATTATCTATATTTGCAATGCATTTGTCTATGTATAATAAACAATTCTGACAATTTGCATATAGAAAAGTGATGTTTGCATATTCAAAAATAGAGTATGGAATGGTGAATACTTGGGTTTAGAATATTAGAGGTAGACAAATCCTCTCATTAGTAAAGTCTTAAAACCTGTTTATACTACCCAGTGATTTTGTACCTAGCAAAGAGATTGATTCCCCACAGTATTTCTTAAACTCCATCAACACAATTAACCAAGACACTCTATCCGCATTGTAATGAATTGTTTACATGCCTGTGTCCCTTGGTAGCTACTTGAAGTAGCAATCTGTATCAGTATCAGTTTGCACTTGATGTCAGATTCAGTAAATAAACTGAGTTACTTCAGTTGACTACTGAGTTTTGATATTTTTGTTTTGTTTTTTATTTTGGTTTTGGTTTTCTCTGGCAACATACTTTCCTTTATACCTCACATTTTAAGTTAGTTTCCACATTTTATTAGTATAGAATTTTTTTTTTTAGGCTGAAGTGGCAGGGAAGCATAGTCTAATTGTTATAGTGTGTAACAGAGAGGAAAATAATCAAAACTTATTAAGAAAATGTAAAAAGAAAATTTATTATTAATATTGGTATAAGTAAAAGTAAATTGAAATATTCATATTCACACTTTCAAATTAGTGTAAAAAATAGAGGTTATTTTCATGCATATGTTAGGATCATTCCACAAACATTTTTTTGACCAATGAAATATAACTACCTTAATTTTGTAAGTATATCTTCATACAAAAAAATTACCGTACAATGTGCTCACAATCATGTCTCATCATCAAATGATAGCGAATTTAAATTAAAAAAGAAATATTCCTAGCCAGATGAAGTTGGCTCACCCCTATAATTCTAGCTCCTCCCGCGTCTGAGATTTGAGTATTACAATTCAAAGCCAGCCAGGGCAGGAAAATCCATGAGACTCCTAATTAGTTTTTTGTTTTGTTTTGTTTTTTGGTCGTGGGGCTTGAACTCTGGACCTGGAAGCTGTCCCTCAGCTATTCAGCTCAAGGTAATTGCTCTACCTCTTGAGCCACAGCTCCATTTCCGGTTTTCTAGTGGTTTATTGGAGATAAGGGTCTCCAGGACTTTTGTGCCCGGGCTGGCTTTGAACCACGATTCTCAGATCTCAGCCTCCTGATTACATGCGTGAGCCACTAGCGACTCGCATGAGACTCTTCAATTAATCATCAAAGACCCAGAAGTGGCATTGTTGCTCAAGTGGTAGAGCCTTGCCTTCAGCTGAAGAGCTGAGGGAAGCACTCAGGTCCAAAGTTCAAACCCTATGACTTAGTGAAAAAGCAATATGTATATTTCTAAACATTATATTTATAGTCACTGGTAAGAAGGCTGAACTTGGTAGAGTATCATTCATAGAATATGATCAATGTTGACTACAAACTAGAATAAAAAAAAAAACTTGAGTGAATAAAAAGATCACTAAAAATGTTCCTTATAGTAAAATACCATTTTGTAAATATAACAGAACAAAAAAAATGAGAAGAATCACTTTTTAAATTAATAATGGTGATAATATTGCCAGTAAAAATGGATAATGAATGCAAAAGCCATAGGTAAATTTATAGTACACACTGGAAATATATGTATATCAAAATATCTCTGGCAAAATTCTCATGAATGGAAAGAAAAAAATACCACTAGATGAATTTAACTTAAGAAATTCAACCCTAAATATGTTATTTTATTTTACATCAAGAAAGTTGGAACCAAGATACATAGCATGTTCTTTGACAATATGCTCTTAGAACATACAAAATTACATCTGTAATATTCCTTTTAAAAATGTACACCCTTAATCTACTCAGGAGACATTGAAACATGTCACCATTTTAGTTGTTTCCTCATGTCTCACATCTGCAGGTCTAGCTACTAAAATTCTAGAAAGCTTAAATCTGAAGATTGTGCTCAAAAGCCTGCTGTAACATTAAAGCCTGCAAGACTGTATTGCTATTCTGAACAATCCTTTCCAAGAATTTGCTCTCAAAAGAGGGTGTAAGTTTGTTTCTGCTTAGGTTCAGAATACTTTCTGAAAAAGTGCCTTTCTGCCAAACAAAATGCACACTTTTACAAAATAGAACAACTTAAGTTAATTCAAGTTGAGGGTATTCCATTTACCCCTGAGACTTAGAAAGCCAATTAGTTTGCATTTTACCTAGATAATCCCTATTTTAAGTGAACAGAAAAAAGAGTGCTTATATTGCATATATGTAGCCATAGAGCTGCTTTAGATAATTTAAATGGTTTCTCTGGGGAAAGAGCTGAAATGAATACTTTGAACAGCATACTGGTTTCAAGTGAAGGCTGGGAAGGTGGCTCCGTGATGGAGTGCTTGCCATGTGTGCATGATGCCCTGGGTTCAATTCTCAGCACCACATAAGCAGAAAAAGCCAGAAGTGGCACTGTAGCTCAAGTGGTAGAGTGCTAGCCTTGAGCTGGGACAGCGCCCAGCCCAGAGTTCAGGCCCCATGACTAACAAAACAAAACAAAAAAAATAGTAGTGATAATACACCAAAAACCAGGATTCATAGAGAAAGACAAAGAGAAATGAGGGGGAAAATTACAAGAACTTCAGTACTTATCAAAACACCAAACATAAGAATGATAGACAAGGATGATTTTGAGGTAATAATCAAGTCAGAGCAACATAATATAATAATAATAAAAAGAATTTTTTTAATCTTTCAAAATTTTGAAAAAGAGAAACCCATCCAAGTTCAAGGTGAATGGAAGGCAGAACAAACAAGAATACTTTAAAAAATGCATGGAGAAAAGCCATGATGACACGCTTTAACTGGAAACTCAATAGACTTTTAACAGATTCTTCAAGAAAAATATACATAAGTAAATACACTGTACAAAACCATAGTGGGTTTTAAATAGCTATGAAGTGATATAAGTAGCACTTTTAAAAAATAAATAAATAACTCTTTTATGAGCTGTTCTGTAAACGTGTTCAAAATACAATATGAGTATATGTATCTCAAAAAACAGAGACAAAAGGATCAACTTTTGAGGCCAACATAAGATTCAGTAAATTCACGCTAAAAAACAACCTGTTCATACCTACAATCCCCTCAACTTGTGAGAAGAAGACAGTAGAAACTCTTGGTCTATATAAAAACCAGGAGGTTCCATTCTCAAAAGTTCTACAAACAAATTAACTAACAAAAAAACAGACAAAAAAAACATTGTAGAGAATAAATAAAGAAATGTGAAAGAATAAGCTTGAGCAATAGCTTGTAACCTATGCGCTTATTTGATCTCATGCTTATTTGACCTCACACAAATACATCAACTGTTTGGCATGAAAGTAAAATGATGATAGAAATTTTTAAATGGATTTGAAATTTTGCCAGTGGTAGAATATATTGCTTGAGTTAACTGAATAAGTGAAAGGACAGTCTTGGCCTAACACATTTCTTGAGAAAGAAGGCTTCCCAATGAATAAAGATACCTGAGAAACATGAATGTCCTTGACTTTTAAGGTAAGCACATGCAGTGTTAATCCAAATCCTGTAAGAAGTGAAGCTGGAGATGCATGGATCCATCACCATTTTCTATGCATTGGTTTTCTCAAAATATAAACGTCTAAGGCACAAATGATTTAGACATTTGCTGTTATACAGTAAAATAAGTGAAATTCACTTGTTCTGAACAAGTGGGGGTGAAAAATGTGAAAGTCATAGCTTTGCTTTCTCATAATAGGAAGACTAGAGTATAAGTCTTAGGAGTCCATGAAAACAGGTAAAGCGCAGCATAGTGTCCTTACTGAGGCTTCAGATAGACGTCAAACAGACTTTATCATTTAATTTATGCCAATTTCTTCTGGCCTACTTCTGTCATTGACTGAAAAGACATTTTCATATGAATAGCACTTATGAACTTGCACACTGCATGCTGACAGTTCATAGAGGAATATGGCTTAAAAAGTAAATTTTTAATAAACTTTGATTTGTTTCTTTTGAGAATTGCAAGTGAATTCTCTTTCAGTTATTCTTAAAATTTAATAGGCTAAATTAATCACTGTTCAAGTAAAAATATAAGGAAGAATATGTGTATTTTGAATCATTGATAATTTTTCTTACTGAGGTCTTTATATTTCAATATAAAAATTGGTAATGATTATTTATTTAAATGTCTCAGTATTTATATAGATGTGAATTCATAAATCATGAACATATACATAGATACATGGGTCAATTCAAAGAAAAACAATATTCTCAAGTAACATGAAGAAGATCTTCATGCCATACACAGAAATGTACCTTCTCTACAGGTATGAAAGTGTTTCTCTTCCATTCTATAATAGAAAATATTTTTTCTTCATTTTCAAAATAATAGTGTGAACATAATAGTACAATAATATAAGACATTTGTCAATAAAAACAATTAATGAGATGTACAAGATGTTATATCGAAAAACGAACTTTACAACTTTGGAGGAGGTGGGGGGAGTTTGGAAGGGGGTTAGATGGGAAGGGATGGGAAGGGGAAACAAAGGGTAAGGCAACAATGCAAGAAATGTATTCATTACCTTGCTCATGTAATTATAACCCCTCTGTACGGTATTTTCACAATTTAAAAAATTGTGTAAGAATGCTTTTATATGCATTTTATGACTACTTTCATTACAAAGGAAATTATCATGAAAAATAATTTACCTTCTGACATTTATAGTATATAAATGAGGATGGATATGTTCCAAGTAATTTCTTTGTACATAAGAAAATAGAAAAATGAAACTGTTGATGATGATTGGGGAAGTGGTTATGGAACAGAGAACAGAAAAATAAATAAATATGTGATCAAAACATTGTGTGTATATGTAGAAATGATACAACAAAACACTCCTAAAATAATTGTATTCAAATCAAAATAAATAATCAATGCTAATATTTAACCATCTTAACTCTTAGACACAACAATAAGCCATCCACCAATTATAAAAATGACCCTAAAACTCTGAATGAATACCTCACTGGGATTTCCACATTGGAGCTTTGTTCCAACTGAAAATATTATGAAATTCAATATGTTATATTGTGTATTTTAAATATATACATTTTTAAATGCCAATAAAAATAAACTTTTAAAAATGTTAAATAACAGATGTGTTCTGCAAGCTGAAAATATCTCTCATGGAAATGATTTATAGACTATCATCTTAGGAGAAGTGCCCTTAATATTCAGTGTACTGAAAGTACATTACATGTATATTCATTACATGTATATCTCTATTTATAAATATGTATGTATATGTATATATATATTACAAAGTCATGTTCAAATATACAATAAAAAACATGCTTTATATGAAACCTGAAATAGTAAATTACTACTACATACTCAACTTTGGGAGCTGTTTCCTAATCAGGTTTTTATAAAGACCCTTATTCTGTTGAAAGTATTCTAATACTTCAACCCATTACTTGAAAGGGATTAAGATATGGTTGGAATATAGATATTTAGAGCTTGGCAAGAATTCTAGTATTTACCTTCAGTTTCTAAACTACTAAAAGCATCAAAAAACTTTCTCCTACAACAAAACCAGAATGTTTTCAATCTTTCTTTTGCCATTTTTTTTGTGATTTTCTTTTCCTTTTTTGCAGCTAGAAACTGATATCTTTCTTTCAGGCTTGCAAATTTTGCTAGCATGTCTCAGTTTTACTGAACTGCAAACTATGTTGTGGTGAAAGAAGGGAGGTTGAAAGGAGTGGATACAAGATAATACAAGTCATCCCTGGGCAATAAAGTCTGGGAGACTCTTCTCAAATTAACCAAAAAAAAAAAAAAAAGGAGAAAAAGAGAGGAAAAGAGAAGAAAAAAAAGAGAAAAGGAAGAAAGAAAGAAAGAAAGAAAGAAAGAAAGAAAGAAAGAAAGAAAGAAAGAAAGAAAGAAAGAAAGAAAGAAAGAAAGAAAGAAAGAAAGAAATTAGGCAGGGTGAAAGGAAGAAAGAAAGAAAGGAAGGAAGGAAGGAAGGAAAGAAGGAGGGAGGAAAGGAGGGAGGGAAGAAAAGTAAAGAACAAAGAAAGAGGAAGAAGCAAGCACGTGTGAAATTGCTTGAAAAATAGGGAGGGGATGAATGAGAGAGTTGGTGTTTGTGTGTGTGTGTGTGATTTTTATTTTATTTTATTTTTTTTTGGGGGGGGGGTGCAGTCGTGGGCCCTGAACTCTGGGCCTGGGCGATGTCCCTCAGCTCTTCAGCTCAAGGCTAGCACTCTACCACTTGAGCCACAGCGCCACTGCAGCTTTTTTCTTTTTGCTTATGTGGTGCTGAGGAATCGAACCCAGGGCCTCAGGCATGCAAGGCAAGTGCTCTACCACTGAGCCATCTTCCCAGCCCCACGTGTGTGATTTTTAATTGTATACATATTGTTATGTGTGTATGGAAAGGTCACAAGTAAACCATCCCAACCTACTTTATTCAATTAATAAATCTAATAAAAAAAATCTCAAATGGAAAGACAATTATTTAGTTTACAATTTTAAATGGTGAAATCCAAGATTACAGAGCATTTGAGATTTTTGATGAAGATTTCATGGTGGATAGCACTGTATAAGAATACTTGAAAATGAGTCCCATGTTGGGGGATTAAGCTGGAATTCATTGATGCTCAATTCAATTTTTACAGCATTTGTTTATTGTGTTTATTTTTTTTTTTGCTTTAATCTGGATGGTTTTGAAAATATCTCTGTTAAGTAAAGCTATCATGACAGAGGGCAATAAGAAAAGCTATCTGCTATGGAAGGTTTATATTTGACCTTTGGTTATGAAGGAGAGTTTAGCTGGGTATAGTATTCTTGGTTGATAGTTGTTTGTCTTTAGGGCATGGCATATATCATACCAGGCTCTTCTTGCTTTAATTGTCTCTGCTGAGAAATTAGAGGAGATCTAATTGGTTTCCCTTTATAGGTGATTTATCTTTTCTCTTTGACAGCTTTAAGGATCTTTTCCTGTCCTGAATTGATCCTGTGTGGATTATAGTGTGACAGTGGGATGTCCTATTCTGGTCTGGTCTATTTGGAGTTCTAAAAGCTTCTTGTATCTGAATAGGCCTATCTTTTTGCGTGTTTGGGAAGTTCTCTGCTAGGATCCTGTTAAACAAATTTCCTGCACCAGAAACAACTCCAAATGGATCAATGACCTCGGAGTCAAAGCAACCACATTGAAAACATTACAGGAAAGAATAGGAGAAACCCTAGGTCTCCTTGGCATTGGCCTAAATTTTCTTAATAGAGACCCAGAAACACAACAAATCAAAGAAAGGTTGGACAAATGGGATTGCATGAAATTGCATAGCTTCTGCATGGCAAAGGACAGAGATACCAAGACCAATAGAAAGCCTACAGATTGGGAGAAGATCTTCACTAGCCATACAACACACAAGGATCTCATATCTAAAATATACTTAGAACTCAAAAAACTAAATCCCCCTAAAACAAATCTTCAAAGATACAACTGCCCAATAAATAAGTGAGCTAGACTTAAAGAGAAACTTCTCTGAAGAGAAAAGAAGTAGGGCCAATATACACATGAAAAAATGCTCAACCTCTCTAGCCATAAAAGAAATGCAAATTAAAACAACATTGAGCTAGCACCTCACCTCAGTTAGAATGGTTATAATCAAGAACTCTAATAACAACAGATGCTGGAGGGGATGTGGACAGAAGTGAACCTTACTGCATTGTTGGTGGGAGTGTAAACTTGTTCAACCACTTTGGAAAGTAGTATAGAGGTTCCTCAAAAGACTCCACATAGAGCTCCCCTATGACCCAGCAATCCACTTTTGGTCATTTACCCAAATGATCAAGAGCAAGATCACTCTAAAACTACCAGCACAACTATATTTATTGCAGCATTATTTACCCTAGCTAAAATATGGAACCAACCCAGATGCCCCTCAGTAGATGAATGGATCAAGAAAATGTGGTATATATACACAGTGGAATTCTATGCTTCCATCAGAAAGAATGACATTGCTCCATTTGTTAGGAAATGGAAAGGCCTGGAAAAATTATATTAAGTGAAGTAAGCCAGGCCCAAAGAAACATAGGTCCCATGGTTTTCCTTATTTGCAATAACTAGTATTTGTCAGTCAAGCAGAAAAACTCAGGTAAGTTGATGTTAGGGGAATGAACCCCAAGATAAGTATTCAAATGTGTTTTTTTTTCCTTTCATGCAATTGTTTCTAACATATTTATAAGATGATTTCTTTGTTGCTTTGTATATCCCTCCCCCACGGTATAACCCATGCTTTCACTGTATTTAATGTTGGTATATAATTTGTGGAGGGGAAGGGAAAAAACAAATCGTTTAACTAGGGATACAGAGGGACCCATTGCAACAATGAGATGTACAAGTCGTTATGTCCAAAAACGAACTTTACAAATTTGGTGGGGGGTGGGAGGAGGATTGGGTGGCGGGGAGGGGGGAGTATGGGAAGGGATGGGAAGGGGAAACAAAGAGGAGGCAACAATGCTTGATAAGAAATGTACTCGTTATTTTGCCTATGTAATTGTAACTCCTCTGTACGGTATTCTCACAATTAAAAAAAAATGAAAAAAGGAAAGCTATCTGACTCCCAAGATGCTTTGTAAGAAAAGTTCCACAAGAAATGTACTCACTACCTTACTTATGTAATGCCCATGTACATCACCACAACAATAAAATTAAAATTAAAATAAAAGAATGTTGCTACTTACCTGACATTCTTCCATTGAGTTCCACCTCCTGAAGCCTACACCAATGTACAACTTGTACAACATACACAATGTTCAACTTGTAGACCAAGTGGTTAGGTACATGGATCTGGGGAAAATGTTCTAAATTCAAATTATGGCCAAGGCCTATTGAGAGTCTTTTCTAGTGTCACTCTTCACATTGACTATTGTAGCTGCTTTTCTCCTGTTCTTAGGAGGATTCCTCACATATGTTTTGATAAGTGAACTCCTGTATTTCTGAAAGGGACATATATGAATCTTGAGGGTTCTCCCTATAAGTGGGCTTCTTTATTAACTATCTTTGTAAAATGAACTACTTTGGCCCTCTTATATTTTACTTTCTGAGTCCTAATTAATGACCATTGTTTTTGCTTCACCTGGTTTCTGAAGTCCACTCTTTTAATGTTGAGACTTCCTATAATCATCTTGTTTATTCCTCATCTTTCAGATATTACTGCTTTTCATGAACTGGAGACAAATGCTGTGATAACCTTGGCAATATAATTGTGTTTTATTCAGGAAAGTAAATCCATTTTTAATGAATACTTACTGACCTACAGTAATAAAACATATTCCTTGAGTCTATTTCCTTAAAGCTACAATATCAAATACTTATTTTACATATTGATCAAGTGTTCTCTCATTCTCATTTAATTTCAGTGGAAGAACATATTAATAAGACTCAACCAATGCTTTATTTATAACCAATGCCTAAAAACAATCTCAAATTTATCACTTTTTAAATTTCTACAATCTAAACCAAATTATACATAAGACATAATAAATAAGTATTACACAAGTTAACCTATTAAAAAAAAGAAGAGAAAGCATTTTGAATAGCAGGAGTTGAAATGTGCAGGAAATTATCATTGATTTATTTTTTTGAATTAAGTAGAGTTCTGCAAAAGTTTATAAATAATGAGCTCATTTCCATTTCAAAAGAAACAACCTCTTAATCCAGCCAAAACTGTGAAGAGACAGTTTCCTGCTGACAAAGATATTTTATTCTGTGTATCACTTCTTATCATGAGAATCAAGTGAGCACAGTTGGTGAGTGACACTGTTATCCTTTAATTGCTCAGTCTCTCAATATGAATTTCATGAATAAAAAAATGTTCATGTAACATTCTCCTAAAAACAATACACTCAATTGAGCATCTTTTTAATATGTAAAGTGGTATTCTAAATTCCCCTCAATCAATTAATTGACCTATATCCAAAAGCTATTAACTGGCACAGAACTGTTTATTGCATACCTACATAGTAACCATTTAGGGATACTGAAGTACATAAAAGCCTCAAACTCAGAGATTTCTTTTACAATTTTGCCCTACATAGTATAATGATGATACATTATAGTAACTTCCATAATATTTGTATAAAAGAAAATTGTAATGCTGAAGGTGAACAGTGAACTCACCATATGATAATATAATTGTTGCCCAAGATATTTTTAGCTTGTTTCATTTATTAAGATGTAGGTTGCATGAGATAAAACAACTTTTCTCGGGTTAGTAGTCAATTGTCTGTTGACCAAATTTACCATTGATCATTTTAAAGCAATTTGTCTTCCATTCTCTGTGTATTTTAATTTGATACATATGCAGAAATATATTCAACCTGCTATTTGAAGTGCATTGCCTTTTGGTTGTCTTTCAAACATTTTTAAAATATCAAATTACATAAGGAATAGTAATGCTAATTGAGTATACAACATTTCTTTGGAAATTATTTTCTTTCCAGTACTGCAATTTTAATTTAGGCTGTTTACGTAATGTAAAAAATATATTTGAAAATATTTACATTTGACAATATACATATCACTTTAAGATTATCTACCAGCTAACTCGATCTTTTAAGATCATCCATACATAGAGTCTCACAAACACATACAGTCTACACACACACACACACACACACACACACACACACACACAAACTTACACAGAAACATACACAATCAGAGCCACAAACATGCACCATTTTATTCTATGCTTATGATAATAATTTCAGTTATTGAATCCATTACAACAGAGATAATATATGAGCCAAATATTCTCTTGAAAATGTGTAAGTTATTAGCATTTGGATAACTTAGTATATTTGAGCAAGGAATGAACTATTATAAGCTAGGATGTGCTATAGGCTACATATAACAGAAGCAACCAAACAATCCTGAATGGAGGAGCTAAGCGGTTCCCATGCTGCAACCTTTCACACCTGTCTTGGCTGCCTCCAAAGCCAATTTACATTCTGAAATATTTCCTATGTCATTTTCTCTGTTTTTTTTTTTTTTCGTTCTGTGCTAGCTGTGCAAACCTAGGAGCCATGAGCTGTCTTTGAAAGTGATTCCCCATTACCATCCTTTCACTCCTTTCATGAGAGTAATCAAACTTTTCACCTGGAGCAATCACATGTATCAGCTGGAGGTCCTGTGGGGCTATGAAGGAAAAGCCTTCAAATAGTTTATTCCTTGTATATCCTGCAGGATCAATTTTGTTTTCCTAATTTACAAGAAATGAGTGGAGAAAAAGTAAAAACAAGATGAACAAACAAAATACAAATAAAATGGAGACCAAGAACAAAACCACAGAAATAAATCAGCTACCAGCATATTCTCTGTATGCTTAAATTTATGTAAGACAGTGTATTTATTTTTTGATGATTTCAAAAGTGTAACCTATGCATTTGTTACCCAAAATATGGGTCATTACCTCTGCTTATTGTAAAATGTATTTGAATTTCCTAGAACATGGTGATGATAGACAATATTTGATGAAACTATTTTTAATATCAGAAAAGAAGAATTGCCTGACTGAATCTTGTAAGAAAAAAACACATTTAGAACTAGAGATTATTATTTCATTTTAAAAATAGGAATCAGAACATTTAAGTAGGTAAAAATGAATTTAAAGGATTTGATCCATTCTGCTGACCCTGATCTCTTTTAATAATCATAAATATCACAATTACATGGGCACAGGTATTTACAGTCCAAGGTCACTCACATTTGTCAGAGATAAGTTATTGGCACTTAATATACATTAACAACAGTTGTAATTTTATGAAGGCAAAGAACACAAATTATACAACTATGCTCTCAAGGAGCATAAAGGTAGCAAGGAAACAAATATTGAATTATCAATCTGCCAAATGTCAGCTGACTAGCACACTTTGTTGTCGGTTTGGTCTAGTCAAGATTATACTCAAAGTACTAAATGAGGTCATAACTCCACAAATGAAACTAAAGTATTAGGAAGTTTTTCAGAATTTTATAGATTCTAATAAATGAGGAAAAACAGAGGATATGTGTATGCATGCATGTGTGTATGCACACATTGTGAAAAAGAACTGATTTACGGTTTAATCCATGTCACTCATTAAAAAATAGTAAATAGAGGAGTTGATAAGGTGGGAGGAAGGAGTTGGAGAGGTGGGGAGAGAAGGGATGATAGAGGAAAAACAAAGGAGGCGGTCACAATACTCAATAGGAAATGTACTTACTCATGTAACTGTAACCCCTCTGTATAGTATTTTTACAATAAAAACATATAAAAAGAAAGAAATAGTAAATATTTAGAATTAATAAATCAAAAATGCAAATGTATCACATGAGGACTCTAGCTAGTAATTATATATTTTATTCAGCATTTGTGCTAAGTGAGTAGATTCTAGTAGCACTTAAGACAACAAACAAAAAGTAGGTAATTGTGGTCAATGAAAGGAAGAATAATTTATTCCTATACAGTATGCATTTTGCAAAATCATATTGCATAATTTAGAAATAGTTTAATAAACCAAACAAAAATATTTTAAGGCACACACATATGTATTTGTTATTGTTTTGTTTTGTTTTCTGGTTATGGGGATTGAACTATGAGCCTGCATACTGTCTCTGAGCTTCTGTTTGCTCAAGGCAAGTGCTCTACTACTTAAGCTACAGCACCAATTCTGACTTTTTCTGGAGTAGTTTATTGAAGATAAGATTCTCATGGTTTTCCTACGGGAGCTGGCTTCAAAACATGATCCTTAGCTCTCAGACTCCTGAGTAGCTAAGATTACAGGTGTGAGCCACTGGTGCCCTGCTTGGAGATACATTTTTTTAAAAATTTTATTGTCAAGGTGATGTACAGAGGGGTTACAGTTACATAAGGTATTGATTACATTTCTTGTCTAACTTGTTACCCCTTCCCTTGTTTTTCTCCCTTCTTCTCTTCCCCCAGCTCCCCAAGTTGTACAGATAATTTTCAATATATTCTCTTGTGAGTGTTACTGCGGCATAGGTCTCCCCCCCCTTTGTCCTTTGTCTCACCATTTTGTTGTTCCCCTTCCCTTCCCTAGTTCAGATGAACATATATACAATATCCCAGGTACCAAAATTGAACACAGTGACAACAAGGTATAAATTATGGGGGGAGGGGACACACAAAAGAAAAAAGAAATCACATAGTACGTTGAGAACAACAACAAAGAAAAACCTCTTGTGTCCATTTCCTAAGGTTTATTTCACTTAGCATCATCTTACATGGTCATATGTACATAGCTATTGAGCTATTCTGTTCATCTGCTAACATTATCCTAGATATATATAAATTATAACAAATAAGGGAGACCATGGGACCTATGTGTATTTGGGTATAGCTTACTTCAATTAATATGATGTTTTCCAAGACCTTCCACTTCCTTACAAATGGAGCAGTAAGACACTTATTTTTAACTTTAGATTAGAACATAATTTCAATGGAATGGTTGTAATGGAATGACTAAAATTGTGGCTAAGTTTCATGAATCTGGTAAACATAGTTCTTTCACTATTCATGCTACCGAAAGTTCTGTGATAATGAAATATTAAAATTTCTGCTTCATCAATAGATGTCTAGATATGGGATTTCTGGGTTATAGAGAAGCTCTATGTTTATAAGGCATCTACAAATTGCTTTACAGAGTGGTTGGACAAGTTCACATTCCCACCAACAGTAGTAGCATTTGTACCGCATCCCCACAAGCATCTGTTATTGCTAGTTTTCTTGATAATGGCCATTCTAACTTGGTAGAGATGGAATCTAAATGTTGTTTTGATTTTCATTTTGGGGGGGAGCCATAGATGTTCAACATATCTTCATGTGTCTGTTGGCCATTCTTATGTCTTCTTCAGAGAAGTCTCTTTTTTAGTCCATTTATTAATTGTTTTTTTTTTTTTTTTCATTGAGGATTTGTTTTTAGGAGGTTTAATTTTTTGAGTTCTGAGTACATTTTTTTGGGAGGGGGGGGTCTGGTCGTGGGGCCTGAACTCTGGGCTTGGGCGCTGTCCCTCAGCTCTTCAGCTCAAAGCTAGTGCTCTACCACTTGAGCCACAGAGTAACTTCTGGCTTTTTTCTTTTGCTTATTGCTGAGGAATGGAACCCAGGGCCTCAGGCATGCAAGACAAGCGCTCTACCACTGAGCCACCTTCCCAGCCCTTCTGAGTGCATTTTTTATATGAGGCCCTTGTGTGATGCATAGCTAGTAAAGATCTTCTCCCACTCTGTGGTCTTTCTATTTATCTTTTTAGCTATGTCCATTGCTATGCAGACATTTTTCAGTTTGATGTAATCCCATGTATTTAGTCATTCTTAGATTGTTATGATTCTAGATCATTGTTTAAGAAGTTTTGACCTGAGTTAAGAAGCATTAGTGTTTCTCCCATCTATTTTTGTAATATGTTCAGGGTTCTGGTCTTACTTTGAGATCTTTCACTAATTTGAAGTTGATTCCGGTGCAGGGTCATAGGGTTACTGTAAAGCCACCAGCACAAACATGTTCATTGCAGCATTGTTTACCATAGCCAAGATATGGAATCAACCCAGATGCCCCTCAGTGTAATCAATTGATCAAGAAAGTATAGTATATATACACAATGGGATTATATGTTTCCATCATAAAAAAGAACATCTTATTCAGAAAGAAATGGAAAGACTTGGGAAAATAACTAAGGGAAATAAGCCAGACCCAAAGAAACATGGGGCCCATGGTTTCCTTCATTTGTAATAACTAGAATGTGCCTTTAAAACTACAAACAAACCCAATACACAGTAAAAGACAAATAATTACACCTGAACATGATTTATTAAACAGAAATTTAAACATACATACAGGGAGAACAAAGGAGGATATTCTTAGAAGAGGTTCACAAGGGCTCAATTGTTAAGTGCATAAGATTATATAAAATGATACTTATTGAAATGAATTCCAAGAAATGAAAGTAGGAGGTTTTCTGTTTTAGTGTTTGCATTTTTTCTTCTTTTCTTCTTTCCCCTTTTCTTTGGTTTATTCCCTTCTGTTGTTTTTTTTATATTTTTGTTCTTTGTCTTCCATATAATTTTATCTGATTCAGAGAGGGGAAGGTGAAGCCCAGAAATGGTTGAACAAAGGGTGTATCAATTTAGCCCTATATGTTATGCTGGAAATAACTATACAACTTTGCAGGGAGGGAATTAGGAAGGGAGGAAAACAGGAAAGAATGAGGGAGGGAGACTGTTTCAAATCAAATGTACTCATTCCCTGACTCACGCAACTCTAACTACTCTCTACATCACTTTTACAATAAAATTTAAAATTAAGCAAACAGATGAATAGTCTGCTTGTGAGGAATATTACATATTTAACCTTATATTAAAATTAATTCTCAGTATTTAAACATTGTAGAATATTTAAATCATTACAAAATCGTTATAACCTCAGGAATAATTTTGTTCTGGAAATGCAAATGTTCAGCTTTTTTCTGGTACTGTGAATTAACACTGACTATAGTCACCCACTGAACCAACAGAGCACAAGAAATTTCTCTGCATAGAACACTTTCCCCATGCTTCCCTCATAATCACCAGTTTATAGTGACCAGTATTGTTCTTTCTGCTTCTGTGAGATAATTGTTCATATTCCATTTATCAATTACCTTTAATAATATGTGAATTTTTATATTTCACATATTATAGTTTACATATTCTGCAAGTATTCTACATATTCATATGGAAATTTTCTTCTGAATCTAGGTTATCTCACTTAATACACTAATCATTATTTCTACCCAAGTTGTGGCAAATGACAAAATTTATCCATTTTGTGGGCCACTGTATACTATAAATACACTGTATTTTGTATATCATCATGGATAATTTGACTATTTCCATTTATGAGCTATTATGAGTAGTCTTTCTAAAATGTTAAGAATCCACATGTCTCTATGATAAATATATTCGATTTATTTTGGGTATTTCTATGTTTTGGATGTGTGTTTTTCTAAAGTTTAGGTATTAAAGTCTTGGTTTACTAAGTGGAAAATAGGAGGGTTTCTATGGACATTTAGGAAATAAAGAATAATGGGAGGTCTTTAGGATTTTCAGTTGTAGATACTTGAAATTTTAGAAAATAAAATTCAACCTGTTTTCTTAAGCTTGGTCCTAAATTAAAATCCTAACAATAATGTTCAATGGTTCCCTTTATATCATATTTTTGTTAGTACATGTAGCCTTTCATCTTTCTTATAATCATGGAATAGGAAAAAGGCAATATCTTTTTGCAGTTCTGATGTGCATTTCCCTGACTATTGGTGATATTGAACTACTATTGTTTTTACTTTCATCAGTTTTATGTGGCCTTGAGAAATGCCTATTTATGTGTCATCCTTATTTTTAAATTGATTAATTCAGTTTATGGCATTCTATTTTTACAATACTTTTTTTTGTTTTTCAGCTCTAAATCTCTTGTAGATCTAAATTTTGCAAAGATGCTATCCCATTCTGCTTATTGTCTCTTTGCTCTGTGACTGCTTTCTTTACTGTGCAAAAGATTACCTTTCACACTTGAGGTTTCTTTCCTTGAATGTCTTCAGACAAATTTCTTCAAATACCTTTTATTCTATTCAGTTCTTCCTACAGAATGCTGTATATCTTATTTTTATTATAGTGTTGACAGCAACAAAAGATTTTAGAAAAGAGAGAATCCTTTATCATCAACAGGGCTTATTTTAAACTGGGAATACACAAATTCCTATGGGAAATATTAAGAATGTGGTTTAAAATTTCTTTACTATCTACATGCATTTACTACAATTCTGGTGAATCCAAGGTGCTAATAATACCTTTGCCATACCTGTATCTAAAAGAAGAGCATGATAAGATATAGGCATATGCATCTGGCCAGGCCTAAAATATAACTTCTGAAAGTTTCAAATTTTGCTTGAATTCTCCTGGCTCGTAACATCTAGCCAACAATTATTTGAAACATGTATTTGAAAAATGGGGAAACATAAGCTTCATAATTTTTTAATTACTTAAGGAAAAAGTAATGGTTGCAGGTATATTTCTATTTCTCATGAAGGAAAAGAATAAGTTCAGAATCCAGTTAGCTACAGCTCTAGGGAAACTGGGAAATCGAGTTCTCTTTGACAGAACAAAAGTCATCATGTCAACTCTCTTTTCTCTCAGGAGACTACAGAATATATATGAATCATCTCAGCAGTAATGCTAGCATTTCCAATTCCCTCTTGATATCAAACCCTGAATACGCGTTCTTAAATCCATGTCACTCTTTCAATCCTCATCACCTTGCCACTCACAATATTCTCATTTCTTGTATGAATTTTTGATATCTTTCATCAATTCTCTAGAATGATCAAAGGGGTATTGCACTGTAAAAAAAAGTGACTATTTTCCAACCATGATAATCCTCCCTTTTTCACTCTCTTCCATCACCTAAATACATCTAGGTAATTTGAACTACTTACTTACATTATCAGCACTTCTCATCTATAAAAGGCCCATTGCTTTTGCTCTGTAATATCATACACAATTCTAAAGGTTGGTAGAAAAGTGGAATGAGCTAGAGCTAAGTATATATATGTATATAATTTCATTGTCATAGGGCTCAATGACGGTGAATTTAAGTTAAAAAGAATACTTATTCAAAAAACAAACAAACATACAAAATACTAGATCAAAAAGGACGAATGAGGAAAAATGTGAAAACAGAAAGAAAAATAAAGCTAAAAATAAAAGCTAGTAAGAGAGATAAAGCAGAAATAAAGAAATGAGAAACAAAGAAAATTAAGAATAGCTGATTTTCAAGCAGTAGAGTTAGCAGGTAAATATTTAGGAGTGCATCATGAGTACATTAACCAGTGTGAGAGTTGGGCTAAGAGAGGAAGGACGGTCACTCATAGATGTAGGGAGGGGATAAGTAGGAAGAGACTATGGGAAAGGAAAAAAATTACAATTCAGAAGAGAAGAGTAAAAGATAGATAATGGTTTTTAGATATAATCATTTATTTTTTTAAAGCCAAACAAGCGCCAAAATTAAAAGGGAGTAACATATATAAAATGTAGAAATGAAAAGGTAAATCATATTTTTCTGTTATATAGAAGAAAGAAACCATAGATTTAAAACAAAACAGAACTCAAAACAATCAAACCAATACAGGAATAAAGAGAAACCACTTTATGCACAGCAATTACAAAATGTTGTGGTTCTTCTATGCTTATTTATGTAGAGACTTCACTGCAGGTTGCCATAGTTTTAGGCTAAGTATGTCAAATATGCATGGGGAGAAAGCCTCAAATTTTAAACTAATGGCTGTTATAGGATGCTTCTATTGCTTGGCTCAGCCGGCCCCTGCAAGACTAAGTGCTAGTTGTGATGATACTATCAGAATCTCTACCCAATGACAGGTTCCACCAGAATTTTGTTTTTCCTTAAAAACAATTTTCTGTAACTGCATCACTATAGAAAGGAAAAGGGTTCATTTTTATTGGGCAACTACTGTCTATTGAGAATCATATATGCATTTTTCTCTTTAACCTCACTAGGGAGGTATGTATGGACGACATTTCAGAGGCAGGTGACCAGGTTCATGTGTAGTAAATCCTGGGGATGGCTTTGACACCTTGCATTCACTAGTTACCCTTGTTGCAGAGTCATGCTTTGAAAACATGATTAACACACAGCTCCCCAGGTTCCTTCCTGTTCCTTGCTCTCAGATTCCCATTGCATTCCAGACATTTGTGAACTGTTATAGGTTGATGGCCCATCCCACACATGCTGCAGGTTTCTGGGGGTACCCCACACTTGACATTGCTGGACTTGTAGAGGTCACCATGACAAGACATGGCACTTTGGCTCAAGTGGTAGAGCACTTGCCTTGAACTGAAGAGCCCAGGGACAGCACCCAGGCCCAGTATTCAAGCCTCATGACAGACCCCCCCCCCCAAAAAAATCTTCAAGTACTGTACAAAACAGTTACCATTTAATAAAGCAATCTATTACTACCATCTCTTTTAATCAACATCACCCCTTTCTATAATCTCACCCATCCTTCCCCTACCCACCCCTTTCTTCTAAACTTCTTGATGCAGTTTCCTGAGTCCACACAAACTCCTTGTCGTTTCTACTTCCTTCCCCTCCATCACTTTCTGCTCTTTGTAATGTCAATAGATTCTTCTAGTTCATGGGGCAAACATCTTGAATGCTTTCAGTTCATGTTCTTGCGCTGCCTCTCTCTCAACATGCATGCATTTAATTGCATTGACGTTTCCTCAGCCTGCGATTTGTCATAACACTGATTTCTCCTTTTCAAAAAGATGCAATTTGTACAGGCTCAGGCCTGTAGTCCTAGTTACTCAGGAGACTGTGCTCTGAGGATCACGGTTCAAAGCCAGCCCAGGCAGAGATGTCTGAGAGACTCTTATTTCCAATTAATCACCAGAAACCCTGACATGGTGCTGGAGCCCAAAGTGCTGGAGAGCTAGCCTGGATCACAAAACTCAAGGACAGGGCCAAGGCCCAGAGTTCAAGTCCATGTACACAACTGACAAAAAGTAAAAAGAGCTGTAATTTAAATGAGAACATTGTAGACCTGTTAGAGTAGGTTCAATATCTTATGGTACCTTTTAACATATTTAAACTTCTTAGTCACATTAAGCAAATCTCACTATCAATTTCCAGGTGTAAAAGAAATAATGATAGTTCTGGTTCCATATTGCTATTTTCTAATGCCATGAGAGTAGAATATGTTAAAACTCGTTTATTGTATTTGCAGTAGGCTTAACTTTTCTAATTTATGAATCTTAAATAGGTTGAAATAAAGAATCATGCATTCATGTGCATGTATTTATCTCTATCTGCCATAAGATCATGAGCTTCATGACATTATATGTATACATTTATTCAGGGATATTAAAAAAAGTATTCTATTTTTTATAATATGGTAAAATCAACTGGAAAATTCTCATTCTGTGTCTTTCTCTGTGTATATATTTTCTCCTTCTAAGGAACATCTATGAAGCAAAATATTCATACATTAATATATTTTTTCCATCATTTATAAGGTAAAAGTTACAGTCATACACATCCACACATTTCATATGTTTTAACAATGACTGATGTGTTTTTTTCTAATATTTAAATAATGGTAACAGTGCACATTTATCTGACATATTCATAAATATACTTATTTTGTTTACTTTTTGTCACTGGTCACAATTTGCAGTGTTAATTCTGAGATACCAATAATGAGCATTTTCACATTAAATAATAATATTATTTACTAATACCTATAGTCATATCTTAAATCATTTGTCAGTAATAGCTATAAACAGAGGCAAAATTTTGAAAACTTCACATCTTTGAGACATATATTTTGTTTTTTACAAAAGAAATGACAAATTGTATGCATGGATATGTTTTGTAATACTGTGGTTATACTCATTCTCTTTATTTAAAGTGCTACAACACTAAATGAAAGAAGGAATCATAGTCTATATGTTTTCTAGAATAAGTATATGTACTTAATTTTAATGTAATATAATCAAGAATATATGTTGACTTTAAAAGAGATTTTCAAGTGAGGATACAACATACCTATGCTTGTTTGGAGGAAGTGTCAAACATTCAAAATGCATATGTCTCTTTAAAGGATCATGCTACACGTTATTTATGATATACACATTTTATATTTAACATTTACTAATTTTAAAACTTGCAAGCACTGAATATAGTTATCCTGATTAATATCAAATTTTCAATAAAGCACTTAGTTTCTTAGAAGGTTAGAAAAAATACCACGTTTAAACTCGATGAAGTCTGTTCCCTTATCTCCTGAACTTTCTGCCTCTCTGGCATATTTATGATACATTAATTTGGATAGAAAGGGCTTCTTCATATATTAAGCCTCTAGAGCAAATTGATTTAGGTTATTAATGTGGCATTCTTAATATTAAAAAAGGAAGAAGGAGATAAATGTTAGAATTTGCATAGTACTTTTTTCACTGAATGCTAATAATTTTTACAAATCATTCTACTAAATCTATTGAAAAACATATGTTCTTGCTTCATACTATTCGTGTAATCCTTATCTTGCATAAAGTCAAAGCAATATGCTAAATTATTTTCTCTCAATTTAACATTTTCTAAGACAAGAAATTAAATTCTTTAAATCAATTCCTTTAGCCATTTTTTTTCTCATTAAAATACCAGGAGCATTGTAAGATCTTAAGGAGTAAATGGTTCAGAATAACAGAATTCCTTTACTTGGTTCATCAGTAATACAAATTACCTCCATTTCTTCTCTCTTAAAAATGTGTGAAGACAGATACTGCAACTGATACACACCTGCAATCCCTGGTAGGTGGGATTCTCCAGGTAACATTCTGGAGCATACCAGTATGAAGCCAGCCTTGGTAATACGTTAGTGAGATCTCATCTCAACAAATAAGCTGGGCATTGTGGTAGTAGGAATTATAATTTGGAGGATCACAATCCTTTATAGATCTATATAGCTGTGGATTACAGACCTGTAGATCTATATAATAATATCATTCATATCTATAGATCTATAGATAGATCACATATAAGATTATATACATACATATTAAATCTTTTAAATAACTGAACCAACTTGTTTATTTATTTATTTTTTGTTTGTTTGTTTTGACCAGTCATGGGGCCTGAACTCTGGGCCGGGACACTGTCCCTCAGCTCTTCAGCTCAAGGCTAGTGCTCTAGCACTCGAGTCACAGCGCCATTTCTGGCTTTTTCTGCTTATGTGGTGCTGAGGAATCAAACCCAGGGCCTCATGCATACAAGGCAAGCATTCTACCACTGAGCCACCTTCCCAGCCCCAATTTGCTTATTTTCGTTGCATAAAATAACAAATTTTATTTTATTTTCTATTATTTTTAATCTGTACCATATAATCCATCTCATGACCTTTTCTTTCTCCACAAAGAAAAACCACTTAAGCCACATTCACTGATTTTTGCTTATTAGTTTTCCAACTAGGGTCTTTCATTAACTTTGGCTGAATCACTATTCTCCTATGTCTGCTTCTTGACTAGATGGAACCATAAGGCTGTTCTACTAGTCTTGGCCCTCTTGACTGAATAACTCCAAAGCTTCTGGCACATGAAGAGAAAAAAATCTATGAGACAGGTGCTGGTGTCTTATGCCTTTAATCCTAGCTACTCAGGAGGCTGAGATCTGAGGATTACGGTTCAAAGCTGGCCCAGGCAGAAAAGTAGTCCCCATGAGACTTAACTATAATCAACCACTCAAAAAACAGAAGTGGAGTTGTGGCTAAAGTGGTAAATGGCTATCCATAGCAAAAGAGTTGAGGGACTGCCCAGGTGCTGAGTTCAAGTCCCACAACTGTAAACAAACAAACAACAACAACAAATGTATAAAGTGTCCCCTATGCAAGAATTGTCAGGTTTTAAATTATTTCTTCTTAAAATACAATTTAAAATTAACACATAAAGCATGACCATAACATCTAATTGGAATAAAAGACTTTGGATTAATCTATAATTGAAAATATGTAATAACTTCCCATTGAAATCACCAAGAATAAACATTGTATCAAACAACAGTAAAACATTTTATTCAAACTTAGATATTTAAATTTGGAAGTTAAATGTAATATTCACACTTTTCTATATGTTTAAGTTTCTGACCTATATATTTGAAATTTAAGTCAGCTGAGTTTTAATAATATTTTAAAAGACTGTGAAATAAACTCACCAGTTCCATATAATTCCATGTTAGAGTTATTACAGTAACATGCATATGTGGTCCCAAATGATGTTTTAGTGAGTATAACAAAAGAAGAAGTTTTAAAAAGCAAGGTACAAAAAAAGTATATAAAATTAGGTGGATGGAAATAGACACTGAAAATCCGTACCTATAGTCCTAGCATCCCAGGAAGTTGAGTTCAGGAGGATCATGATTTGAAGTCAGTCCAGGTACAAAAGAGCTCAAAATTCTATCTCTAAAAAAAAACAAAAACAAATAAAACAAAGGAAAAAAAAAAGTCAGATTAAGAGACTAACTCAAATAGTACATATCAAGCATTACAAATGAGCAACCAGATGAAAGGTTCTGCATTTAAATTCTTGCACAGACAAATAAATAATAAAGACTAATGATTGATTATAAAAAATACTGCTGATTCAATTAAATATTTTAACATCAAATTTGATAATATTGTTATAACATTAAATAACAATTTTTCACTGGAACAAAAATGTTTTAGCCTGCACTCATAATAAGAAAATCCAAAGTATTTTTACTTATTATACTCAATACTAAATCTATTTTTACTTGAAGTTATTGCTAATTGCGCAATATTGCTAAGTGGTTGCTGAGTTCCTTGGTACTAGCAAAAAGAAAGAAAGAAAAAGAGAGAGAAAAGAGAGAGAAAGAAAGAGGAGGGAGGGACAAACAGAGGGTAGGAGGAAGGAAGGAAGGAAGGAAGGAAGGAAGGAAGGAAGGAAGGAAAGAAGGAAAGAAGGAAGGAAGGAGAAATAAAATAAAGACAAAAACTGATATCAATGGCAGAAACATATTCTAAAATTATGCAAATGAATGATTGTGTAAGTCTAATCATTGTGAGCAGAAAGAACATATTCCATATTCAAATTCATCTTGAATGCATAATATATTTGTCTAAAACAAGCAATTTGAAGTGATTAGTGTTAAACATGTAGACACAAGTACAGCTGAACTGTCAGCTATGAGTATATATTAAAGGGTACATTGATAAGCAAATGGTTTGCATTTTGTAGGAGCGAAATTTGAGCATAATAATGTTTTCTCTTTTATTCTGTAACTATGTTGTGAGGAAATTATGAACATTGTAGCAAGAGCATTGAAATGTTCCAAAATGGTAACATGCAGTGTGATTTTTTTCTAGGACTGACCATATTTTGTTGATTGCAATCGTAATAGCAAATCACTATGTGATCTTAACTAGGTGTTTTTCTTAAATTTGTTTCTTTTTATTTATTTATTTTTTTATTGTGTAAATAGCATACAGAGGGGTTACAATTACATGGGCAAGATAATGTGTACATTTCTTATCAAGCATTGTTGCCTCCTCCTTTGTATCCCCCCTATTCGCTTCCCCCTCACCAAAGTTGTAAAGTTCGTTTTTTGACATAATGACTTGTACATCTCATTGTTGCAATGGGTCTACCTGTTTCCCTATTTAAATGATTTGGTTTTTTTCCCTTCTCCTCCACAAATTATACCAACATCAAAACCCAAGATAAGTATTCAAATGTTTTTTTTTTTCTTTCATGCGATTGTTTCTAACATATTTATAAGATGATTTCTTTGTTGTTTCTTTTTCTTTTTGCACAGACATTATATGCTGTATTTAAATCTTGATCTGAGATTTTTATGTCAAAGTTAGCTTCCAGTTTGTTAAGTTTTTCTTATTCATGGTTTGGCATTAATCTTCATGAGTGATAAAAATGTGAGTCATTGGAAAGTAAATTAATTTGTACATAAGTCAACTATTAAGTTCTATGTGAAAGAGTTACAATTTCCAGACAGTGCTTTTGAGATTTTCAACATGTAAATCTTGTACTTTAAGGTATTTGTAATATTCATGAAAATAACGTTAGATGAGTTTATTTATATCTTCACAGAATGCCAAGTGCTGATATAATTGAATTAAAACTTCACTTTTGTAATAAAAATGCAAATATGTTTAGATAATTATAGTAGCTAATTGCCTATATTAATATTTGTGGTGAAGAAATACAATAATTTTCAAAAATAGAATTTTCTGAAATTTTTCATAAGTCTTTGAAAGCTTAACTGAAAAGAAAGCATTAACTAATGGCCATTTTCTTTTTCTTTTTTTGGGGGGGGGGTCTGGTCGTGGGGCCTGAACTCTGGGTCTGGCGCTGTCCCTCAGCTCTTCAGCTCAAGGCTAGCGCTCTACCACTTGAGCCACAGCGCCACTTCCGGCTTTTTTCTTTTTGCTTATGTGGTGCTGAGGAATCGAACCCAGGGCTTCATGCATGCAAGGCTAGGGCTCTACCACTGAGCCATCTTCCCAGCCCCACTAATGGCCATTTTCTTCAGAACATATAGATAAATGACAAACAGACAGAAGGATAAAATATAGAGATAGATGATGATGATGATGATGATGATGATGATGATGATGATGATGATGATGATGATGATGATGGTGATGATGGGTCGATAGATAATCGATGAAGTTGGGTTTATGAGAGGAGCTGCAATATATTCAAATATTACTAAAGTAGCATTCTATAATATTAGTATAAGGAGCATTCTATTAGCAGAAGACCAAGAAAGGTAGGTGAAGCAACCCTAGTAAGTGTTAATTTAATGGTCAATAAAAGACGGAATTTCTGAGAAGCTGGGAATCGGTGATAGAATACTAGAGTCCCAAAGCTGGAGAACATAGAGCTATCCAAGATCGGGAGGAGAGTGCCCCATCTCTTGTTCTACTGGCAGCTATTCTAATTTTATTTTCATCATAACTAAGAATCAACGGAGGCTGGGGGCGGGGGGGAAGGATGCCAGCCCATAGTGAAATCATATGTTTCTCAGTTAGTTCACTCACTCACGAAAATGACATCTCCCAAAAACAAAATCTCATAGAAACAACCGCCCCATTACTAAGTGGACTAAAGACTTAAGGAGAGACTTCTCTGAATAGGAAGTAAGAATGGCCAACAGACACATGAAGAAAGGCTCAACTTCTCTAGCCATAAAAGAAGTGCAAATCAAAACAACAATGAGATACCACCTCAACCCAGTTAGAATGGCTAGAATCAAGAACTCTAATAACAACAGATGCTGGAGGGGATGTGGACCGAAGGGAACCTTACTGAATTGTTGGTGGGAATGTGAACTTGTTCAACCACTCTGGACAGCAGTATGGAGGTTCTTCAAAATAGTCTCTTCCGTCTCTCCTTCCTTTCTTTCAAATTCTTAGTAATCAGATATTTTTACTGTCTATATCTTTTCCAAAATGTCGCACAACAGAAAATGTAAAGTATGGGTATTTTAAATGTAAAGCATGTAGATTTATGGGGGATCTTGTTTTGATATTGATTATCTAATGGGCAAAACAGACTTCTCTATATTCACCACTGTAGAAATGGCATGTGGTCCATATTCAGCCAGAAATACAAGAATTGTGGTTGATGTTTCTTTTGTTTGTAATATTATTTATCCCTTCATCTCCTTCCTTTACTTGTGTAAGAATCTTTGCAGGAATATAGAGCTACTCACATTTTAAAATGTCTGTTGTATTTATTATATTTTTAGTCATAGCATCTTTCCTTTAATAAATGTCAGTTGTTCATTTTAATATTTGTTCCCATACTTATAAAGTATTTTTTGTGTTTTTTCAGAATTCAAACTGGTAGCCTTTTTATAAGTCCTTATTATTAGTCAAATATCATATCAGTTACAATAAATTGTGCAGGAAAACAATGAGTTTACTTCATAGTAAGCATAATATCAATAGATATAAACAGCAGGTAAAAGAATGAAGAGGAATCCATTACTTACAATGTGTCAAGGAGGACAATGGCATTAGTTTGAAAAGATGAACTCTCACCACCAAAAAAAAAAAAAAGAGAGACACTTTAGTTGGGAAAAATGTCTCCATAGTTATTTAGGGAAGATGGATCACCAAATGCAGAAGCAATGGAATTCTTGAGCATACTCATTTCCAGATCATTATCATATCTTCAAAGAATAGTGATTGAGGTTCATTTTGAGCATACTCAGTAGGAGGTCCTTAGAAAAGGTTATTACTGCTGCAATTTCATTTCTTTTTCCGGATATGTGTAGATGGCTTATTCTATCTTGATCCAAGTTTAGTAGATCATATGAATCTATAAATTTGTCTTTTCCTTCAAACAGATTTTCAAATGTATTATTGCTTTGATCCTCTAGATTTCATTGACAGTCTGGTGATGTCTTCTTTCTCAAGTCTAATTCCACTGTGGTTAGCTAAGCAGTATTCAGGCTTCTTTATTTTAAAGAAAATCTTTTTTTTGTATGTTTGTTTTGTTTTATCAATTGCATTTTTCTTTTAGTTTGCATTTTGTTGGTTTCTACCATGATTGTGATTATTTAATTGCATCTACCATTTTGGAACTTTGGCTTGTTCTTCTTCTAGTGACATTGGGCTTGAATGCCGGGCCTCAAGCTGTCACTCACTTACCTTCCTACTTCTCTACCACTTGTGCCAAGCCTGCAATTGAGTAATTGCTGGGTTATTGGTGATAGAGTCTTCCAGATTTTTGTTTTTGTGTTGATTTGAGCTTCTGTCCTAATAACTCACTTTCCATAATAGCCAGGATTACACGAATGAACCAATGAAACAAATCTCTTTCTTTTCTTTCTAAAAATTGGAGTTCTATAAGTTCATTTATTTACAACTTCTCTGATTTGTTCATTGAAGCCATACATAATGCTCCCACTTAGAACTGTATTTGTTGTGTCCAAGAGGTCATGACAGTTAGATTTTAAAAAATCATTCCCCTATTTTGGGTAATATTTGTGCAGATTCACAATGAAAATGTTCTTCTAATGGCACTGGAAAGCAAGTAGATTGTTTTGGCTACCATTACTAAAAATATTGAGAAGAAAAGAATGATTCTATAGTAAACTTGGGAAATGATTATCCCTAATACATAAACAGACACACACAGATAATTCATTTTCATATACATTACAATGACAGTTTAAAACCTGCTAGAAAATATGTATTATATAGTGATAAAAAAGTGAAGGTGTGAAGGTTTAGTCTCAAAGTACATAAACCTAAGTCTTAAGTAATTTAAGGAAATTTTAAGATACAGTGGTATTTTTTTCCAAACACAGGAGATCAGAAACTAAATGTACAAACCTCTTTTATTTGCTTATAAAAATCTAATTTAATATATGCATATAAAAATCTAATTTAATATATACATATATACCATCTAATTTAATATTTGCATATATGAAAACATGTGTATATGTATATTTAATATATTGTATGCATAATATATAGTATAGCATATATAATACATATAATATTTCATATAATGTATATCAGCTATATACAATTTGAAGCTGCTGATGCCCTGAGAAATTCTCATTCTCCCTTCAGTTGAGCTAGTCTCTATCAGATAATTTTAATATTTCCTTCCTACATTCATTACCCTGGATAAATATTTAGACACGCATACACATATTTTTGCTGAAGATTTAGGGCAAAGCCTGTTTGGAATTCCCAGTGGCTTAGGTCCAGCCACCCAGTTATTTATGCAGATTAAAAGGTAGTCTGGTAAAGGAGATTACATAACCATAAGCACCCTAGAAAATAGAGAAACCAGTTTCAATGACCTAAAAATCTGTCAATAAAATAAAATAAGTAAGATAAAAATAAATGAATAAAATTTAAAAAAAAACTGTCACTAAAACATCTACAAAAGGAGAAAGTTTCCCTTCTAGAAGGAGTGAGTTTGGAGAGAGCAAATAGATATTTTACTTATCAAAGCTGAAGTTTTGGAAAAGTCTAATTCACAAGAATTAAGATAGAAAAAAGAGAATCTAAGAGGAGATTGGGATCAGAGACAAAATGGACTGTTCAGTAACTGGATTTGCCTTCAGATGGGTTTGGCCAACTTCTACTGACTGAAAATCACTGAATGAAAATGAACATTACTTCATTACAAGATAGATATTTCAGAATAATTATGTGTGCATGATTTCCAAAATAATTAAGAATCAGACAATAATTATGATGATTAATATCACCATAGAAATGACAGCCACAAAACCATGAATGCCAGAAAAATGTTAACTAAACCTCATAAATAAATGCTCTTTGAGTTGTATTACTGGTGTAGGACTGAGGAATTGAATAACAAAGGAAGAAGTAATTCTGATGGCTCTTCTGGAAACTCAAATTTACAGGGCAAAGAATTGGTATTGAGGATGAAACAAAATTAAACTATAAAGATTTGTCCATTATGCAAATATATATATATGGGCATATATATATCACTAAATATATTTTAGACTACAAATATTTATATTCCAGACTGCTTTCTTTAAAAATCAATACAGATCCACAACAAATGACAAGTTTTATAAAAATAAAAAATAGGTAAATACAAATATAAATATCAAAGTTTGATTTATCTCAATACGATTTAGATTTTCTGTTAAACCTAGACTATACTTATATGCATTTAAGTTTTATGTGCACTTAAAGAAATGTATTTATATTTGTCATTACTTGTATATATTTAAGTAATTCTCCAGAATATGAAAGTAAGCTGACAACTAGATTTTTTTTTACTTGTTCTGCAATTGCTTAGGGTTGAGAAACATCTTTACTATGTCATTCAAAACAATTGTATATTCCATGAGGAGTAAACTCAATGTAATGGCTTGACCCCCAACAAGCCCTCTGAAAAATCTGATATCTTAGACTGACATCAATGGCAGTCACCATTTAACTAGGTCAGTGTCTAAGGGGAAACTAAAGTGGAAACAAATTGTTCACTTTTTAAAATTTCAATTGAAATGTTGAGTTAGATTGACGGGTGTACTAGATTTAAAATAATTCAACAAATGAAATTGTCTCACATGACCCTGAGAGCTATTCTAGGTTGCCTGGACAAATGAGCTACCCAGTACTTAGAAAAATTACACTTGTTCTAGTGAGGGCTTCTCTGAAGACAATCTCCTTATGAGATTACCTCCATATTATGAACTCCACATACCATCAGTGGAGCCTTGGTTCTCAATGTCCTTGTAGCTGTTATTCTAATACTACCAGTAAACCAATTGACATCCCTAAAGTTAGACTGCTAGTTGTCAAAGAATTTTGAGTTTTATTCAACTCAACAAGGTGAGCCACATAATGGGTATGAGGTAACTACTTCAGAACTAACCTCTAAACTGCAATTCTACCTTTTCCTTACTGCCAAGATTTGGGATGATATGAGAAAGGCTGCTCTGACTCTTCTCTTTAGTGAACAGTTTTGAGATTTCCTTTGTGAATAAGCCTCTTCTTTTATACATTTTTTTCAACTTTATGTCTTCATAACATATGTATTGATAGGTAACAACTCTCCATACCAACGAACACTTCAGATGACCATGATTTGATGAATGCCAGATATCTAGGATATGTTCCTCAAGGCAATAGAATATATAGCCAAAATTAAAAAACACAACTCATATGATTAAATTGTATATATGTGACTAAAATATTGAATTAGCTGCATAGTTACATTACAGATCAATCTAATATCATTTAGATGATCATTTATTTTATACATAGCTGTTATACCTATTTATGAGTTAAATTGGGTAATTTAGACATATAAATTCAATATATGAGAAGAAAATCATGATAATTACAATACTCATCATTTTATTTTCCTACTTGCCATTGGTACGGGCATTGGATAAATAGACAAATATACAAGAATATATAATTCATGAAAATCCCCAAATTTCTTCAAAGAAATACATAAATGTGATGCAAGTTCATTAATTTGACCTATCCAAATAACCTTGATGGAAAATATAATACCATACTTGTCCTTACTTATAAAAACTTGTACTATTATATAACATGTAATTTATAAATAAGTAGATATATATTTATATCTGATATATCATGTACATGAATTAAACATATACTATAAATGAATGGAAATAAGTATAAGTATAGATTTATTCAGCTATATTAAGTATGTGTAATTTTTATAAGAATATAGATACACATTTATATGAAATTATTTTAATTCCAAATCACATTTAACTCAAAATTTATAGTGTGGATTTTTTTGTATAATGTCTTATGATTCCATTACTACCTGATATTTATTTTCAGAATAAAACCATAGAGATTTTGCACTTTTTTTCATTTTGACAGTTCTTATATTGCATTTAGAGCTTCAAATTTCTTAAGAAAGAACTTTTCCACTCAAGCAACATCTCTGGCCTTTTTTACTCTCTTAATTTTTGTAGTAGGGTCTTGCACTTTTTCTCAGTCCAGTTTCAGGTAATGATTCCTCTAATTTTGTTTCACATGTGGCAGGGAATTTGGTGTAAATCAACACTCCTATGTTTTTTTTTTTTTTTATAAGATCTCCCCAACTTTTTGCCTGGGTTTGTCTAAATGACAAGCCCATCATATCTACTTCTTGAGTAGCTAGAATTACAAGCATGTATTATAACATAAGTTCAAATTTTATTTTATTTATAAAGATTACCTAGTGAATCTAATAAAACTTTAAAAATGGAATAACTACTTAGATTTATATTTTTATTTTGCAAAAGTTATATAAGTACATACCAAAAGAATTACATAGTTACTAATGTAATTTTGCAATCACCATACTTAAAATTGACTTCAATTGTTTATTTTCTCCTTTTAATTTATTGTCATTAATTTATTGTCCTAATAGAAGCACCATTGTAAAATCAGTTAACTTAATGATCAATGCACTACTGAGTTGTTATTTGCCATTTTGAGAGAGGTATAGACAAGTCTGATTCCTTTCTTTCAAAAAATGTTTGTAGATATAATAGAGACAAAAATGTGGGCATCTAATTAAAATTTATAGAGATCAGAAATATTCTTTAAGTTTTCTCCTTATTCCAAATTCATGCCTTAGATCCTGCAGAGCCTACAAAAGGAATTTATTTGAATCTGAGAGTGACACTCATTAACCTGATTCTTTTCAGGTAAGAAATTACAGTCAATGTCTCTTTTGGTTAACACTAAATCTACCTTTCATATTTCCAAAATGATGACATAACTTATATATATTGGTAACCCTAATTCAATTATATTTCCTGTTCACGATTTTTAAATGCCGAATATGTATTTGAATTTTGCTGTAGTTTCAAAGTAGGGAAGGGAAAATATTTCTTAGCTCCAAACTGGATAATTTATAGCAATATATACAATGCCATTTGTCAAATGTGCAGTGAGATGACAATAGCATCAAAAACTGCTACTATAAATGGAAAGCTATTTCTTAAAGTTACATTCTTAAAAATATTAATGTTCAGAGTATCTTAATAGTGTGATTTAATCATGTATTACAGATAACAAACCGTGGAAAATCATGTGATAAATCATTAATGGGATTTTGTCTTTTTCACCAATTTGATTTTTATAACTCATTATATACTTCTACACTTCTTTGTTGGTCATGGGGCCTGAACTCTCGGCCTGGGTGCTGTCCCTCAGCTGTTCAGCTCAAGGCTAGCACTCTACCACTAGAGACACACTGCCACTTCCAGCCTGCTTTTCTGTTTATATGTTGCTGAGGAATCAAACCCAGGGACTCACGCATGGGAGGCAAGCATTCTACCATCAAGCCACATTCACAGCCCACTTCTGCACTCTTTAAAGGAATGGAAAATACACAAATCTGCTAAGAAAAGAAATTTATTATGGGATGATAAGGTGTAGCCTAATTTCAGTCAGGTAATATTCACTGTGTGTATGTAAGATCATATACTGTAGCTATACTTGAGATAATGTACTTGAGATAATTAGATTAAAATAGTTGGTATGCATAGATAGGTAGAGATATAGATGTAGATGTGTAGGTATGTATGTGTGTATGTAGTTTAAAATATAGTTTAGAGTACCAAGCAAAATACCTAATGAAAAATTTTAATAAAGTTAAAGTGACTCAAGGAAGCTGATACAAAAGGGGAAATTAAATGATATATGTTATGGAAAATGTGTGCTATGCAAAGAGGAACATCATATAAATTTGAATAAGTTGGTGAAGTTCTCTGGATTCAAACGCAGGTCCTCATGCATGCAAGGCAAGCACTCTACCACTGAGCCACCTTTCCATCCCATCTTGTTCTCTGGCTTCTAGAAAAAAGGTTATGAAACTTTCTAGAAGTCTCACATATCAATGTGATTAGGTGTTAGCACTTACTCTAATTGTATTGTTTTGAAAACCAAAACAAACAAACAAAAAAAAAAATCAAAAGCATTTTTTCCCAATATGTATCGTTATTACATAGACACCTGTAGCTGAGTTAATTTTAAGGTCTTATTTTGACAAAAACAATTAAACATAATATATTCTCTACCTTATTCATAGAATAAAGTCTTGCAAGCAACTAAGTTGAGGATTGCTACCTGGAAACTAATATTTGTTCTCTTCTTGATTGTTTTCTCCTTGAGGGATATAGGTAGTTACTTCATTAATGGATTCCTGATAATTTTTTTTTTGTATTCTCACTCTTAAGATACTTAAGCATAACAAACCTCAAAAAGAAAGGGGCAATTCTTCCGACTTTAAAATTGAGGCATAAAGTTGACTTTGTTATAGAAGGGGGAAAATACTAGGGTATCTTTTCATGGTATATGAATTTGAAAGGCTAGGAAAAAATAAAGGAAATTTCTAACTTGGAAATACAGGTCAAATTGAAAAAAATATAAATTTTCAACATCTGTTCTGACTGAAGAAAATAGAAACTTCTATCTAGAAAGAAAAACAAATGCTTTTCAGGACCTTTGGTATATCCTACCATTCAAACCCCACAGTAAGTTCTTTGGACAGAATATGCTCCTGAAGTGGTGAGATTTTGGAATACTTTCTTTTTTTAACTTATAGGTCATATTGTTTTCATATTTTTCACTGATTACAGAGATGTATTTATATTCTATTTGTCTTGCCTGTTTTTCTCAGTAAATTTATTAACTTCTTTCAAACTAGTTTAAGTATAAGCATTGGCTAAATTTTTAGGCAGTCAAAACCTTCTCTTTTTTTTTAGTAATAAGAGTTTAACTTTGTTGCTGTTGTTTTTAATGTACTTACAATATACTACGTGATTTTTTTGTTTCTTTTGTATGTTCTTCCCCCATGATATAACCCTTGTTTTCATTGTATTTTATTCTGGTACCCTGCATCTTGTATACACATTTTTTTTTCTATTTGGAGAGGGGAAGGGAAATAACAAAATGCTGAAACAAAGATACAGGTTAACCCATTGTAAAAAAGAGATGAACAAGACACTATGTTGAAAACGAACTTTACAACTTGGGTGAGGGAGGGGGGAGTTGGGGAGGTAGGGAGAGAAGGGATGGTAGGGGAAAAACAAAGGAGGGGGTAACAATGCTCCATAGGAAATGCGCTCAATACCTTATTCATGCACTGTAACCCCTCTGAACAGTATCTTTACAGTAAAAAAATATATTAAATAAAAGACCTTAAATATAGGGCTGGGAATGTGACATAGTGGTAAAGTGCTTGACTACCACACATGAAGCCCTGAGTTCGTTTCCTCAGTACCACATAAACAGAAAAACTGGAAATGGTGCTGTGGATCAAGTGGTAGAGTGCTAGCCTTGAGCATAAGAAGCTCAGGCAGAGTTTCCAGGTCTCAAGCCCTAGGACTGGATAAAAAAGAATTAAAATTATATTCCCTTAGTTTAAGAAAAATTTCAGCTAATCCAGAATATTGTAAGTTTATACCACCAAGGTTTCAAATTGCTTAAGTAGCTGAATTAAAACCTGAGTTTTTGCTATGTTTCAGTTTATGAGACAGGATTTTGTAATACTGTATATGAAGGCCAAGCTAAATCTTGATATATAACCCAGGTTGCCCTCAAGTTCATGATCCTTCTGCTTGAGCCTCTTGAGTGATCAGATTACTAGTTTCATAAGGCCTGACAGCATTTTGAATATTCTTGACCTTGTTAATGTGGTAATTTTCCAGATACAGAAACTAGTGTAGTGGAGTAATAAAGGATGTGGATCCTGTTGTATTTCTTGTACAGCACGTGTGAACCCACACATAAATATGAAGAAAAGTAATATAATCATTGTATCTCATTGTAAAAGACTGCTTGTCGAGAAGAAAAACCTCTGCTGTCTTAGCTCAGTATGGATAGCACCATTAATGTAATATTAATGATTAATTATATAATGTTGAATAATTCAACCCTTGAGGAAGAAATCACAGTGAAGCTCTGCTGAAACTATTTTTAGGAATGTTGCAAAACCAATCTATATTGGTGGATGGGATGAAAAAATTTTAAATGATAAAATTTTCTACTAAATTCAAATATTAAGTATTCATCATGAGCTCTGTACCTTTGCTATAATTTATTTATAGATATTACAGTTGATGTTAGTCAATAGCATTCTATGTTTGTAAAGAAGGAAATGTGCCATCAATGAATGTAAACTAGATTAAAATCATTTCAATATTCTGCTCAGTAACACCTTTCTCTCTCTGGTTCAACTGTATCTTAAGAATGAATTAAATGTAAACCATGATTTTTGAGTAATCAGAATTTTTTAAGTACAGGGAATAAATAATGATTCAGACAATAGTAGTTTTGAATCTATGACATCCTTTACAGATTTGTTCTTGGAAAATGCCTCATTGATAAGGAGTGGGAAATAACAAAAGTACAACTATGAAATCCAAAGCAAGTCTCAATTTTAAACTTTATTTATGAGAGATGTAATGAGCAGAATAAACATTATGAGGAATCTGAAGCCCGTACAGGCCTGTCATTGTATACTCATTAGTCCAGATGATCCTCAGCTAAAGGCAGGGGATTGCAAGGAGGGTAGGGAACACAGAGGAAATGCACGTGTTTCTTGGCAGAAAGAAGCCCAGTCTACTACTCTCTCAACCAACCAACAAACTAACCAAACTACCAATCAAACAGGCACACAGATGAATAATCAACTAACAGTATCTGTCTGTCTCCATGATATGCTGGAAAGATAATGGTAGGTATGAATGAGTTTGCCAGCAAAATGTTGTATGGGAATTTTAGTAAATATTAGAAAATTATACTAAGCCAAAGAAAAAGAAAATGCAACCTCTTGGCTTTTTCTCTGACCTAAAAATGTCCTGACATAAATAGACTTATGCATAGCAAGGATGAATCTGGAGATGGTATTCAGGATTAACATGACAGAATTTAAGTAATTTACATTCTCAATTCATTTCCTACAGTGATCTTGTCTACACTTATACTAATGATTGACTCAAATAAAGGTTATGTTTTCAAGACAAAACAAGAGTACAAATAGTTCATTATGAGGCCTACTGAGATGTACTAATAAACTGAGCAAAAAAGCAAAGTACAGACAAAAAAGAAAAAATACATGACACAAAATTCAAATTTATAGATAAACACTTATTTTTGACAGCTTAGAAATTCAAGATTAGATGTCAAGAGCAGATGCCAAGACAAGAGGAGGTAATGAAAATTAAGTTGACTTCCGGCTTTTTTTTTGCTTATGTGTTGCTGAGGATTCGAACCCAGGGCCTCATGCATGCAAGGCAAGCGCTCTACCACTGAGCCACCTTCCCAGCCCCACACTAGCTTTTTGTTAATATCACAAATTTTCCTACCTCTCTTAGAGCAATATTTTCATAGTTACTGTCTGTTCATGTCATATAATCACAATCAAAGCAAAGTATACTATATGGATATATTATAATGTAATATGATTATAGGAAACCAATTACTTTGTATAATAATATATACCAACAAAACAAATAAATATTTGCTTTTTTCTTCTTATGTAAATGTACTTTGCTGTGTTCAGTATTCTCAATAAAGAGAATTTTCATTGTTCTCGTCTGTTGGGGTGATTTTCAGCTTTATACAGTATTCTGTTTTTCATTCAAACGCTTCAATTCATTTGTACGTTTCAGTTTCAGTTTTCTTTGAAGGGAAAATATCTTCGTATTTTCAAATTTGAATCTATAAATAGTAAACTTAAAAATTCTTAGAAATATGAACCAGAGATTAAAATATATACTCACAGTAACGTTGGCAAACAAATCAATAAGCAAAACTGTGTTTTTGTATTCATTTTCAATATAGTCTGTTTTTCCAATAGTTTTTTATTGTTATGTATTTCCCCAAATATATAATTTATAAGATAATAATATTCTAAACAAGGAACCTTTTCATAATAATACAGTAAGGACCTTTTAAATATACTAGCTTCTAGCTAATGCATTTGTAGACTATTGAGCATTTTACTTGCAATTTTAATTACAAAAGGCTGTATTTGTAATAAATTTGATAGTACTAAATGTAAGTATGTTATTATGAGTTGTGTTAAAAAAAATATATTACATATTGTCATAATCATGATTTTTAGAGAAACCATAAAATATATGTTAAAATACAGAGTATTATTGTATATATAAGTGTATATATTATAATATTATACTTTTAGATTTTATTATTCTTTTATGTTATTATATTATATAATATTTCAATGCATAATATATATAATATATACATATGAGCATATATATACTTATATACACATATGTGCTCATTCACAGTCTGATTTTGAAAGTTTATATTTTAAATTTTCAAGACAACACTAAAATATTGCACATAACTATGTCACAAACATTATGGAAAGAGATAGGATGTTCCTTAAAATTTGAAAATAGAACACTAAATTGCCAATAATCAGCGTGCAGTACCGGTTCTAGTTATATTTCTAAAGGAATAGACTTCAATATGTGGAAAAAGTATATGCTTTCTTATGTTCATAGTGCCATTATTCAACTCAGCCAAGAAATGGAATGAAACCAATGTTCTAAAACTTACTAATGGATAAAAATGTGAGTTTGCTGCTGGTGGTTCATCCTTATCATCCTAGCTACCCGGAAGTTCAGAACTAGGACTTGTTTCAAGTCCAACCCAGAGAAAATTTATGAGCTGTATTTAGAAGCTTATTCTAAAAAAGAAAAACAAAAAACACAAAAACATGTTTTTTTCTGAAAACTTGGCTCAAGTGGCAGAGCACCAATCTAGCAAATACAAGATTCTGATTTCAAAATCTCATGAAGAATAAAATTCTAAAAAGGCACAATTTAACAACAGAAAAAAAGAAGAAAATTATACTAATAAATTATACTGATAGAATAAAATACTACCATCTGTGACAACAAAAATGGATCTGGATGATATGTTAATTGAAACAATTCTTGCAAAGCAATGCAAATACTATATAATTTCACATTTTACACTACTCACTTTAAAATACATAGATATACAAAAATGAGGTAATTTTTGTTATTGGATAGTCAGGGAGGGGAAGGCAAATGGGAAAATAATTAGGTTGGAGCTTTCAGATTCTTGCAGTAAGAATACGTATTTAAACTGAATGGGGTGATATACACCTGGAATCACAGCACTAGAGAGGCAAAGGCTTAAAGATCATGGGTTTGAAG
This sequence comes from Dipodomys spectabilis, assembly GCF_019054845.1. NCBI lineage: Eukaryota > Metazoa > Chordata > Mammalia > Rodentia > Heteromyidae > Dipodomys > Dipodomys spectabilis. The sequence goes on from NW_024870752.1 coordinate 5,053,503, forward strand.
CTGTAAGACTTACTTTGAATTTTAAAAAAATGTCAATTTATCAAGGCCTGTTCAAACAATGGAAAGGACACACTGTGTCTGAGGTCAGAATTTATTTCTAATGATGAATGACATTTTTTTCTTTTAGCCAGTGGGAAGTTTAAGAGAGAATTGCCCTTTAAGCAAATGCTATGCCTCATGGCAAATTATTCTGTATTTACAAATAAAATTAATGTCATGCCAACCTACAAATCCCTCCTAAAAGGAGAATATCCATCTAATAACCAAATTTATCTTCCACCGAGGACATGTTTCAGAGTTCTTAACAGCATACTAATGATTCTTTCAGTTAACTTTAAATACATATATACAGAAGTAAAATGCATCATCAGGAAGGATAATTAAAAGTACTAAACAGAATCAAGAGAATTCTTAAAATGTACTTGAAATCTTTTTCATTAATCAGTTGTTTTTCATATGTAAATCTTTTAAGAACATTTGATTGACTACGATGTTCAAGATTCAATATTATTTTTGTACATTACTTCTGGGGCTGTAAAAGGTAAGCCTGAGACAGGTCTTACTTCATTTAACGATGTTGCACTCTCATTGAGCGATGTGCTTACATGTACAACTAAATATGTTTTAAAAGTTTACAAAAATGATGTTATATCAAATGGCTATACAAAAGGTGAAATAAAGGATTCAAATGTTGGGGCTGGGAAGATGGCTCAGTGGTAGAGCGCTTGCTTTGCATGCATTGTAAGGCCCTGGGTTTTTGATTCCTCAGCACCACATAAGCAAAAGGAAAAACGCCGGAAGTGGCGCTGTGGCTCAAGTGGTAGAACACTAGCCTTGAGCTGAATTGCTGAGGGACAGCGACCAGGCCCAGAGTTCAGGCCCCACAAATGGACCCCACCCCCCCCCCCCAAAAAAAAAGAATTCAAATGTTAAACAACCATTCTTGCTAAGAAGGTGATGTTTACTACTTTTAACTATATGTGCTTATATTGCTAATACAACAAATTAACATAAATTTAATGGCTTTAAGCAATACACTTGTATTCTTCTAAAGTAAAGAAGAAATTTGAAGTCAGTAACATCAAGCTAGTGGTCCTGTGTTCCCTCTATGACATTTGGGGGAAAATCTGTTTCTTTGTCTTAGACAAATTCTAGATTCTGCATGTATTTCCTTTTATATGCCCCCATTCTATTCCCTCATCTTTAAAGTTATACATATCTAAAGACTATCCTATGAAACTAGGAAAACTGAAAGGAGGAGAAGAATTGGAAGGAAGGGAGAGAATGATGAAAGTGTTGATATCTCCCTCCAGTACACTTGTGAATTCTTAACCCCCAAAGGAGAGAGTATATGTAGGTACAATTCTAGGGAGGGGACTAGATCACAGAGATATATCCTCCAAGATTGGAATTTGGATCTGGGAAAAAAAAAACTCAAAGTAAGATAAAAAACCTCTTGTGTCCCTGTCTTGAGGTTCATTTCATTAAAGGGACTGTAAGGGAAAACAAAGGAGGGGGTAACAATGCTGGATAGGAAATGTACTCATTACCTTACTTATGTAACTGTAAACCCTCTCTACAGTACTTTACAATAAAAATAAATATAAAATAAAAATTAAAAAACCTCAAAGGGGTTCACTGTGTTTCCATTGTATGGAGAAAAACACAATTATGAAATTTGCCTTTGACAGACAAAAGCACTGAGTGTACTATGATCTTGACCACTCCAGAACTATTACTTTATCCACTTCTTTTAGTAAATTCACATTTCTACTTAAATAGATCAACCAGTGGTTGAGAAATACACTGTAGCTGCTGATTTTTAAGGTTAGTTTGAGTCTGTAGAAAAGCTATTGGAATTACCTTACCTCTTAGGAGATCTCTGTTTATTTATAATCTTCATTTTTTTTCCCTGCATAGAATTATCATATACATACTGGTATATCAGATTTGGTTTAGACCTCCATGATAAGAAAAGTAACTTCACTGATGAAGGAATAGAAGTCATGGCAAGAAACTTTCAGGTTGAGCAGGCTACTAACCAGGGAGATTGGGAACATTGGGACCTTTTTGCTAGTGATGTGTAGGATTGTGTTTTCATGGGTGCTGATTTGGGATGAAGCCAAAGATCCATGGAGCAATGATAATGATAATGACTCTGGTGAAGTATGGCTGTAAGATGGTATTTCAAAGCTTGCCAAATGTAAAAATAGCACAAAAAAAACAAACATCAACAAAAATTTATCCTGTAAAGGCCAGAAGATATTTGCAGCACTTGAAATATTTGCAAGTTAAAATAATAGTAAACACTATATTGACAATCAAAACTGTGTTTCTGAATTTTTTTTTTCTTTTTTTTTTTTTTTTTAATTTCAAGTGATCTTTAATATGGTAAATTATAGATTATCTTTTTTTTTTTTTTTTTTTTTTTTTGTTTTCCCCCTACCATCCCCTCCCTCCCTCCCTTCCCCGAGGTTCTTTTTTTTTTTTATTGTGATTAAATGATTACATAATTTCAAAGTCACAAGTTCATTCTAACTTCCCTGGAGCAAATTGTCTACCACAGTCTGTAATATATAACAGTGTTCACATGTTATATACCATATTTGTGATCAGCAGCATGAGGATATTTAGTAGTGGTTCAACCAGATGAGCGGGAGTTCTTTGTTTCTTAAGTCCTGTTAGTTTTGTCGTATCACCTAACCTTTTGGATTTAGCATCCACTTATGAGGGAGACCATGTACCGTTTGTCTCTTCGTTCTTGGCTTACCTCGCTCAACATGATTCCTTCTAGCTCCATCCATTTCCCTGCAAATGCCATTATTTTGTCATTTCTAATGGCTGCATAATATTCCATTGTGTATAGATACCACAATTTTTGGATCCATTCATCTGTGGTGGGGCACCTAGGTTGTTTCCATATCCTAGCTATTGCGAACAGTGCTGCAATAAACATGGAGGTGCACGTGTCCTTGTATATTGGTTCCTGTTGTTCAGGGTAGATGCCTAGAAGTGGTATGACTGGGTCGTAAGGGAGGTCAATCTTTAGCTTTCGAAGGACCCTCCAGACTGCTTTCCAAAGTGGTTGTATAAGTGTACATTCCCACCAGCAGTGTAATAGGGTTCCTCTTTCTCCACATCCCCTCCAGCATTTGTCGTTGGCTGATTTGTGGATGTGGGACATTCTGACTGGGGTAAGGTGGTATCTCAGGGTTGTCTTTATTTGCATTTCCTTCACCACCAGGGATGATGAACATTTCCTCATGTGTTTCTTTGCCATTTTTATTTCTTCATTTGAGAAGTCCCTCTTTAGCTCCCTTGCCCATTTAGTAATTGGTTTGTTAGGTTTGGGAGGGATTAGTTTCTTGAGTTCCCTGTATATACAGGATGTTAACCCCTTGTCTGATATATTGCTGGTAAATATTTTTTCCCAATTAGTTGGTTGTCTTTCTAGCTTAGTTGCGATAGATTTAGCTGTGCAGAAGCTTTTTATTTTAAGGTAGTCCCATTTGTCGAGTCTCTCTCCAACTTGTTGTGACCCTGGGACTCTGTTCAGGAAGTTCCTTCCTGTGCCTATTAGTTCAAGTGTCTCTCCTACTCTGTCCTGCAGTAGTTTCAGAGATTCAGGTTTAATGTTAAGGTCTTTAATCCATTTTGAGTTGATGTTGGTGCATGGTGATAGGCTGGGGTCCACTTTTAGTTTTCTGCATGTGGCTGCCCAGTTTTCCCAGCACCAGCGGTTGAAGAGGCTGTGTTTCTTCCATTGTATGTCTTTGGCTCCTTTGTCGAATATCAGCTGGCTGTAGGCCTGTGGATTTATATCTGGATCTTCTATTCTGTTCCATTGGTCTTCGGGTCTGTTTTTGTGCCAGTACCATGCTGTCTTTGTGATTATAGCTCTGTAGTAGAGTTTGAAGTTCGGCATGGATAGCCCTCCCATATTGTCTTTATCCCCTAGAATTGTTTTGGCTATTCTAGGTCTTTTGTTGTTCCATATAAATTTTTGGACTGTTTTCTGTATTTCAGTGATGTACGTCATTGGGATTTTAATAGGAATTGCATTGAATTTGTATATTAGTTTTGGAAGTATCACCATCTTTACTATATTAAGTCGGCCTATCCAGGAGCATGGGAGGTCTTTCCATTTCCTAGTGTCTTCTGCAATTTCTTTCTTTAACTTTTTATAGTTCTCATTAAATAGTTCTTTTACATCTTTGGTTAGGTTAATTCCTAAATATTTTATTTTTTGGGAGGTTATTGTGAATGGGGTTGCTCCCTTTATTTCCCTCTCTTCCTGTGTGTTATCAGTGTATAGGAAGGCAACTGATTTTTGTGGGTTTATTTTGTATCCTGCTATTTTGCCGAAGTGACTTATGATTTCTAAAAGTTTGGGGATGGAGTTTTTGGGATCGTGGAGGTATAGTATCATGTCATCTGCAAAAAGGGATAGTTTCACTTCTTCTTTCCCTATGCGGATCCCTTTAATGTCTTTTTCTTGCCTTATTGCCCTGGCTAAGGATTCTAGGACTATGTTGAAGAGGAGTGGAGACAGTGGACATCCTTGCCTTGTTCCTGTTTTTAGGAGGATTGGTTGTAGCTTTTCCCCATTAAGTATAATATTGGCTATTGGTCTGTCATAAATGGCTTTTATTGTTTTTAGAAATGTTCCTTCTATTCCTATTTTCTCCAGAGCTTTTAGCATGAATGAATGTTGAATTTTATCAAAGGCCTTTTCTGCATCTGTGGCGATAATCATGTGATTCTTGACCTTGGCTCTGTTGATATGCTGGATTACATTTATTGACTTACGTATGTTAAACCATCCCTGTGTCTCTGGGATGAAGCCTACCTGATCACAGTGTATTATTTTTTTTATGTGTTTCTGGATTCTGTTAGCTAGAATCTTGTTAAGGATCTTTGCATCTGTGTTCATCAAGGAAATTGGCCTGTAATTCTCCTTTTTGGTTGGGTCTTTGCCTGGTTTGGGGATGAGTGTGATATTGGCTTCGTAGAATGAGTTTGGGATAGCTCCCTCCTTCTCTGTTTCTCTGAAGAGCTTGAGGAGTATGGGTATTAGTTCTTCTTTAAAGGTCTTATAGAATTCTGCTGTGAATCCATCTGGTCCTGGGCTTTTTTTTGTTGGAAGACTTTTGATAGCTTCCTGTATCTCATTATAGGATATTGGCTTATTTAATTGGTTAACTTCTTCTTTGCTCAGTTTGGGTAACTTGTATTTCTCTAAAAATGCATCCATTTCCGCCAGATTTTCTTCCTTTAGAGAGTATAGCTTTTGAAAGTAGTCTGTTAGAATTGTTTGGATATCTTGGGTACGTGTTGTAATGTTTCCCGTGGCATCCCTAATCCTATTAATATGGGTTTCCTCTCTTCTTTTTTTAATTAATCTTGCCAACGGGCCATCAATTTTGTTTATTTTTTCAAAGAACCAGCTTTTTGTTTGGTTTATTTTGGTTATGGTTTTCTGATTTTCTAATTGGTTAATCTCTACTCTCAATTTGGTTATCTGGCTTCGTCTAGTAGCTTTAGGTCCCATTTTTTCTTGTTTTTCTAGCTGTTTTAGTTGCAACATGAGATTATTTACTTGGTCTGTCTCCATTCTCTTGATGTGGGCACTGAGGGCAATAAATTTGCCCCTCAGTACTGCTTTTGCTGTGTCCCACAAGTTTCTTTGTGAGGTGTTTTCATTTTCATTGAGTTGTAGGAAATGCTTTATTTCTTCTCTGATCTCTTCTGTTACCCAGGCGTTGTTAAGGAGTGTGCTGTTCAATTTCCATGTATTAGAGAAATTTCTGCGGTATGCTTTGTTATTGAGAGCTAGCTTGATTCCACTGTGGTCAGATAGGATACAGGGGATTATGTCGATCCCTTTGTATTTGCTTAAGTTCCTTGAATGAACTATGATATGGTCTATTTTGGAGAAAGTTCCATGAGCTGCTGAGAAGAATGTGTACTGTGTTGTTTTAGGGTGAAATACTCGGTAGATGTCAGTTAATTCCGCTTGAAGTATGGCCTCACTTAATTCGGTAGCTTCTTTGCCAATCCTCTGGTTGGTAGACCTGTCCTTTGGTGAGAGTGGCGTGTTAAAGTCTCCTAGTATTATCGTATTGGGATCTATTTTATTCTGTAAGTTTGAGAGCATTTGTTTAACATATCTGGGTGCACCAATATTTGGGGCATATAAGTTGATGATGGTTATATCCTCCTCTTGGATTGTTCCCTTTATTAATATGTAGTGTCCGTCCTTGTCTTTCTGTACTGATTTTAATGAAAAGTTTATTTTGTCAGATATCAGGATAGCTACACCTGCTTTCTTATTGGGGGAATTTGATTGGTAGATCCTTTTCCACCCCTTCACTCTGAGTTTGTTTGTATGTTTGGCTGAGAGGTGGGTCTCCTGAAGGCAACAGATGGATGGGTCTTGTTTTCTGATCCAGTCCTCAGTTCGTTTTCTTTTAATTGGCGAATTCAGCCCATTTATATTAAGAGAAAGTATAGAGAGATGCATTGTTGTCCCTGCCATTCCGTTTTCCTAAGTTTTTCTTCTTTCCTTTCCTCCTGTGCTTGCTCAGTTAGACTTTGAGTAATGCCTGTTTGGGGCAGGTCCCAGTTCCTGGTTGCTTTCTTCAGGTTGTGTCCCCCCTCTTAGAATTCTTTGTAATGCTGGCTTAATGTTTATGTATTCATTTAGTTTTTCTTTGCTATTAAAAGTTTTCAGTTCTCCATCGAATGTGAATGCTAGCTTTGCCGGGTATATCAGTCTGGGTTGGCAGTTATTGGCTCTCAGGGCTCGTATGGTGCTTTCCCAGGCTTTTCTTGCATTCATTGTTTGTGTGGAGAGATCTGCAGTGATTCTAATTTTTTTCCCGTTGTAGTATAGCTCCTTCTTCATTTTTGCTGCATGCAGGATTGTTTCCTTATTATTCAGATCCATCATTGTTACTATTATGTGCCTAGAAGTGTTTCTCCTGGGATCTTGCTTGTTGGGTGTTCGATAAGCTTTTGTGATGTAGTTAAGATGGTCGTTTTTGAGGTGGGGAAAATTTTCATTGACTATCTTGTTAAATAGGTGTTGCATTCCCTTGCTCTGGAATTCCTCACCTTCGTCCACTCCGATTATGCGAAGGTTAAATTTTTTAGCATTATCTGCTTGCTCTTGAATTTCCCTTTGGTTTAATTTGAGTGATTTCTCCATATCTGTCACTTTTTGGTCCAGTTGGTGTATTCTGTCTTCTGTATCTGACACTCTACCTTCCATTTCATTCACTCTGTTGACCGTGGCTTCTATTGTGGTTTGCATGGTGGAAATGGATCCCTTTATGGATTCAATGTTGGTTCTCAGAGTACTGATCTCACCTCTCAATGAGGTGAGATCAGTATACATTACCTCTAATTTGGCGTTTATCTCACTTCTTACTGAGGTTTGTGCAGCTTCTATTTTTGCATCCAATTTTTGTTTGATATCCTGTATATCTTTTGATAGTTCCTCCTTGTGCTCTTTCAATTTCTGATCCATTTCTCGCTTTATTTCTTGAGTCATTGCCTCCAGCAACCCTTGGATGTAGTTTTTGTCTTCCATTCCTGCTTTGCTCCCACTGGGGCTCTCCCCTGCGTGGCTGCTGGCTTTTGAGGTGAGCTTGCTGTCCTGGGTAGTGGTAAACCTTGTGATTTTTCTCTGTGATTTTCGCATGGGGGTTCAGGAGACTGCTCTTCAATCTTGTTTTGGTGTGTCTGTCTTTGCTTGGTTGCTGATTCTGTATTGGTAGAGAGAGTCTGTGCCTGATCTGGATTCTGTTGGGAGCCTATTTCCAGCTGCTATTCACTTAGGATTCTCAGCTCTCTGCTGTAGCAATTCCCGCCTTTGGAAGGGTTGAGCAGCCTAGACTGCTTGTGTTTGCTCCTGCGGGTGCTCTTGGGAAGATCAGATGCTCTGGATGCACTCTCCCAAATACTGGAGTCTGCTATGGGCTCCTGATGTGTTTTTGTTTGTTTGTTTTGGGCTGGTTGTGGGCTTGAACTCTAGGTTTGGGTGCTGTCCCTCAGCTCTTCAGCTCAGGGCTGGCACCCTACCATTTGAGCCACAGCCCCACTTCTGACCCTTTTTGCTTTGTTCAGGTGCCGGTCCCCTGGCCTGGTTCCGGCCCCAGCCTGGAGCGCGCTCGTTAGGCCTGTGCTAATGTGTATACCACCTTGGTTATGCAGCCTGGAGGACACAGTTCAAATTTCTTCTACTGTTGGTAGTCTTGACCCAGGGGCACTGTTCCTGGCTTGAGCATTTAAGCTCCCTTCCAGGGGCGCTCTTGCTCTGGCCTGGCCAGCAGAGTGTGCTCCACCGGCTGGTGGAGCTCTCGAACAGTTCCCAGTTTTAGTGGGTCCTGTGGTCCGGGTGTTGGGGTAGGGAGTCTAGGTCAGGGTCTGGGGATTCCCTCCAGCTCTGGTCTCCCTTGATGGATTCCCTGTCCCCTGATGGGTACTCACCCTGTAGGTCGTCAGTTGTTGTTGCAGTCCATCAGTTGTTGCAGTCCGAGTTCAGTTGGGGTGGTTGCGGGCTGGGTTGGGCGGCCCCCCGCCGGGTAGTTGAGATCGCGATTGGGCGGGTGGTCTGCAGACAGGTCCCTTTGTGGCGCTGCTGGTGCCGGGCGGCTTTGGCGGGATGGAGCCTCTCCGCTCCGGTGGAGAGTGATGGGTGGGGTGGGATCCTCCTGGAGACTCCCGGCTGGTAGGTTTCTCTGTTCCTGGCGATCCGCTGTTCTGCAATCCGGTACCTGGTGATCTGCAAGCAGCCCCCTGTGTCTCTGTGGCTCCGGCAGCCCCCGCCGGGCCGGCTGGCCGGCGGCTTGGCGCACTGCCGTGCGGCCAGTAAAGGTTGGGGGAGGGGTCTTTGCTCTTCTCTGTTCTGAAATTCTTCTTTTCCTCTCTTTCTTTTTTTTGTTATTTTCCACCTCTGGTTTTTCTCTGAGTGTTCATCTTTTTGTTGTTGTCGGTCTCTTGGGGAGATTAAAGGTTGGAACTCGAACTCTCTTTTTGGTTGGAGAGAGCTGTGGCGTTTCCCTACTGCCCCGTCGCCATCTTGGTCCCCCCCTTTTTTTTTTTTTTCAGAGGCATTTATTTTTTTTAAGATCTTTTAAAAAATATTTTGACTTCTGTTCCGCCCTTCACACTCCTTTTTAAACTGATCTCATGAGGTCCTCAAAGTCTATAATGTCAAAGTCTATAATGTTTCTGAATTTTTTTGTGGCAAAGGCAGCAATAAATACACAATTTAATTAAACATCCTGAGTCAAACCAGATTCATTCTGGTTAGTAGAAGGCCTTGCTTTTGTTTAAAGGTTTACTGTATGTGGAATGTGCAAATAACAATAACAGGGAATCCAAAGTCCTGATAAATCTTTTTTTTTTTTTTACTTTTTAACTGTTATTTTAAGATGTTGTACAGAATGGTTACAGTTTTTTGGACTTCACCCAATTCTTCTCTCTCTCCCAGGTTTTACTTCCCTGACTTATTAGATTTCCAGATAAATCATCAGATATATTCAGATAAGTATTATCAGATTTCCTAAGAAATCTTAACACAAATGGAATAGAATATAATGTATTTTATAAGCTTCAATTTCATTCATTCTGATTCTCAGTGGTGATGGACCACTAAAAATGTCTTTTTTATTGCCAAGATGATGTGCAAAGGGGTTACAATTACATAAGTAAGAAAATAAGTACATTTCTTGTCAACATTTTTACCTGTTCTCTGATTTTTCTCCTACTTTCCCTCTACCCCAACAAGTTGTACAGAACATTTCCAACATATTGTCTTGTGTATGTCATTTTTGCATTGTTTCCCCTCACCACTGTTTTCCTTTGTCTCATTCTGTTGGTCCCCTTCCTTTCCCTAACTCAAATAAATGTATATACAATACCAGGGAACTAAAATCAAATACAGTGACAACAGGGGATATACCATAGGGGGAATATGCTCAACTTCTCTGGCCATAAAAGAAATGCAAATCAACCCGGGTGCCAGTGGCTCATGCCTATAATCCTAGCTACTCAGGAGGCTGAGAGCTGAGGATCATGGTTCAAAGCTAGCCCCAGCAGAAAAGTCCGTGAGACTCTTATCTCCAATAAACCACTAGAAAACCAGAAGTGGTTCTGTGGCTCAAATGGTAGAACATTCACATTGAGCTGAACAGCTGAGGGACAGCACCCAGGCCCAGAGTTCAAGCCCCACGACCAACCAAAAATAAATAAATAAATAAATAAAATAAAAGAAAGCTACCAGCACAACTATGTGTATCACAGCATTATTTATCATTGCTAAAATATGGAACCAACCCACATGCCCCTCAGTAGATGAATGGATCAAGAAAATGTGATATATTCATACAATGGAATTCTATGCTTCCATCAGAAAGAATGACAAGCCCTGTTTGTTAGGAAATGTAAAGACTTGGAAAAAATCATATTAAGTGAAGTAAGCCGGACCCAAAGAAGGATAGGTCCCATATTTTTCCTTATTTGCAATAATTCATATATGTCTATGATAATCTTAGCAGATGAGCAAAATAGCTCAATAGCTACATACATACAACCATGTATGATGATGCTAAAGGAAATTAATTTCAAGACATTGTTGTTGTTTTTAAATAAATGTCTTTCTATAGAACAAAACCATCCTTTGTAGCAGACTTTTGTGTAACAACATTGATGGCTCTGGCAACAGTCTCATATTAATGACTTCTACTGACTCTTATGAGATTGCTATTAAATAAAATGTGTTAATGATTTTCCTTATTAACAAGTACTAATCAAAAAGCCTAGGAAAATAATTTTATATATTGACATTCATAAAAAAATATGTATTCCAAATATAAATCAAAGTGAACTGACATTTTCACCATAAAGATCAGAGTTTAAATCCAAATCCAAAGGTCCTATATCATTTCTTACTTTCCTACTTTTTTTTTTTTTTTTACAAATTTTTAAAATCACAGCAATTTATCAGCTCACAGATCTGTAGATCAACAGTCCAGAAAGATTTGACTAGATTCTTTGTGGAAGGATTCATCAAGAGAAAATAATATATCAGACAGGGAATTTCCCTGCGATTCTGTGAAATAAACAACTTCAAAGTTTATCTTCAAGGATACAAGAGCAGTATACAAAACCAAGTAGTGCACAAAGAAAGAACATATCTTGCCACCATTTTGGAATTTGAACCAGAGCCTGTGTGGTGAAAAATACAACACATACATACATAAACACCACACCACCCTCCACTCTCCCCACACACACTTGAAAAACAACAACAACAATACACTTAGTTGTGGGAGAAAAAGCTTTTACACAATTCTAATCTTATATTGATTTAAACAGAAAATTTGATGATAATAAAAATCAGAGAAAAATCTACAAGGAAGATAGTCATAGAAATGGGTAAAGACACGTGAAATGAAACAGAATTTTTTATTTTTTTGAATTATCAGGCTATTCCACTTAAAACATGCTTAATTAGGGAGTCCTCTTAATTGGGACTTACCATCTCATCAAATTTAGCCTAATAACACTCAACTGCAAAGACAGGTGCTTAATTGGGATAGTAATTTTAGATAATTGGAGTGCCTGCGGGTGATGGAGAGTCGCTTACATCAATTTGATTTCAAGATATTATGTCTTTGTAGGTATCTCCTGCTGTGCTTGTTTATTTGCTTGCTCAGAATGACCTCTTCACTGTTAAAAGAACAAATAATCTTTCAGAACTGGCTGATGCAATTTCTAGTACCAGTCTCAGTTAAAATCACATAATTCTTGAATTGTCTTTATGCTATAAAGTAACAGCATAGTTTTGATAAGAACTTGTTCTAGTTAGCACTTCCAGTTTAATATCCTAGCACATAATTAGCACATATGAATCTATGAAATACCATCTTCAGAATAAAAATATAAATAAATTAAGGCATTATACTATAAGAAATCATAACATTCTGAATATTTGAAATACAATGGTCCATAGTATATAAAAAGGCCACATTTTTTGTTTTGTTTTTCTTAGGATACCATTTAAAATATGCAAATCTTACTTTTACTGCTAATAATATGATATCTGTTAATTATCCATTTAAATATCAAAAAGCCAGCTAGCAAATAAGCCAGCAAAATAAGCCATACCCAATGCAACTGCATGAATTTGAAGATGTATATTTATAGTCAATTACTTGCTTCTAATTAAATTATTTCAACAAATCAACATGTGAACATTTTCATCAGATTGAGTATTGAAGCTTAAATGTTGTCAAATGGGTTTTCTGTAATTTACTGCTTAACAAAGACAAATTCTTTACTTTTATACTCTGAAATATTTCCTCAGTAAGACTGGTGACTAAATCTGTGTTTCTCCCTTTAAATCAGGGCACAGAATATTTAATAACTGAATAATTTTGTTATTTCATCAATCCAAGGATTTGAATCCAAGGCTTCTTGGACTGACAGTAAGATGTTCTACCATGTGTACCATGTGAACAGGCCCAAAGTAAAAATACTTAATAGTCATAGAAAAATATGTGGTCATGTAAAAGTAAACTTTTTACATGCAAATGCCCTGAAATATTTGTATATAAATACTTTATAATTTATTTTAAATTATTAATATCAATAATTTTCAACAGAATTTTAAATGCATCTGATTTTCCTAAGTTTGCTCTATATTTTATGTTAATGAGGAATTATTCCTTCTAGAACAGTCTAGTTCTCTAATGAGATAAGCCTAATTCTTAAATATAATTACTGTCATTTTATATTTTATGGGATATTTGTTGTTATCCTTCAGCTTCAAAAGGTAACTTATGTTTTCATTGAAACTGATAAACACCAATGTTAATACAATGTAACATAAGAGAAATTCTTATTATTGGTGGTAGAAACAAGAGGGTCAAGTGATGTTATGGACACTTTTGTTTTCTTTTACAAAGTCCAACAATTGTACCCTAAAATCTGCCTAGCTATCACACCCGTAGATACCTCAGCCTATTAAACCATATACCCACAGATCTTACATGTGTAAATGATTGCTTGTATTTATAGGTGTTCAAAATGAAAGCACCAGTACATTCATAAGTAAATGAAGATATAAACCAACTATTTTAAATCTGTAAAATCAAATATGATTCTATAATTAGCAATAAAAGAAGCAGTGGGAAGACATGGTGGGAGGGCTTAAAGACATATTGTTCGATCGGTTCCGGGAAGATGGCGGAGGAGAAGCTGGAATCTGAACAAGCTCTTGCATAGAAAACAGTTTCAGAGTTCCAGTGAACAGTCCCAAGGCAAAGAATCACACCAAGTGTGCCATCACAGGACAGAGAGTTAGCCAAGAGAGGGGAAGCCAAGCAGACACATCTGAGCGTCTGCCAGCAGCTGCTGCTGCGGCGGCAGGGTCTCAGCGGCGACCGCAGCCGCGGCCATACCTGAGCGCTCACACAGAGAGTCCGGGACGAAGGAGCCAGACGCAGCGGGCGAGCGGATTCTACTCAACACCAGCAAGAACCGACAAGGAGCGGACAACTTCATCCTGCACTTTGCAGACCAGAGACGACCCAGGATCCAAGACTCGGCGTGAGTAGCCCCACTTCCTCACTCCTTCCCAGGGAGCAGAGGAGGGAAGGCCACCCCTCCCCACCCCCCAGCACCGGTGATCTCCATCTTGGATACCGACAAAGCTCGGAGGAGCGGCTAGCTCCAGCTCAGGCCTTGGAATAAAACGAGTCATTTAGCAGGTCACAAGAACTTAACGGCGAAGTGACCTCACAGACTCAGTTCCATCCAGGGAAAAGTCACCCAGCTCAGGCGCCAGCCATTGGAGTGGCTCTCCTCACCGGGTAACCAGAGCCAGAGGCTGCCCCTCCCTCTAGCAGCCACCACAATCAATTGAAAAACAGAAACCCTGAGAATGGCTCCAGGCTGGGTGCTGTGAGTTTTTTTCACAAAATAGCCCCAGGGAAAAGCTACTGTTTGTTGAAAGGCCTCAACTCTACCCAGAACCTAGCCTCATCACTGCATCCCCCTCTTTTGTGATTCTCAAAGCAGATCACCCTCCCAGTAAACTAACCTGGGAGGGGGAATCTCAAAATCTTGGGTAAAGCAGAGCATTTTTCTGCCTGTTCCAACAAACTGACTTAAGAAACCAATCAAGCCACAGGACCTCAAGCTGACCAGAGACTCCAACCACACTCTGGTTACAGACAAAAGGGAGATACAGGACTCTTCCCACCCCTCCCCCCCCCAAAAAAAAAAAAATCAAAGACCTTTTTTTTTTTTTTTTTCTTCTTCTTCTTTTCTTTTTTTCTTTTTTTTTGTTTTGTTTTGTTTTCTTCGTTTTTGTTACCTTATATATATAAAAAATTTTTTTTTGCTTTTCTAAAACTTTTATTAATCTTTAATTTTTGCCTCTTCTGAAAAAATAATTGTTTTCCATTAACTTTTTTTTTTTTTTCTTTTCTCCTCTTATAATTTTTATTTTAGGAATACGTGAATGTGTGTTTTCCTTTCTTTTCTTGTCTTCTTTCTCTTTTTCTTTCATTCTTAATTATCTTTTTGTTTTTTGTCTAGCTCTACTGAACTTCTGATCTTTTCTTCTCACTTTCCTATCCTTTCCATCTTTTCCTCTTTGTTCTTCTTTATGTGACTTAACTCTTGTCCTGCACATCCTCAGATAAACCCATAGTTAACCAGTAGACCCTACCCCCCATTGTGTACACACTTAACCCACAAACTTATTACTCAATTCAAAACCTCTGAGACTTAAATTCATTAATAGCAGTACTACCTCTTTATACCTATATAATATTTTAAGCATTTTTTTAAAGTTTTCCACATCTCCTCTATGTCCCTCCCTTTCTCTCAACATATTCATATTCCTCTATAAATAGATAGTCTTTTAATCTCTAAAATAACATTAATTTTTACGTTTCTATTTTTTTTTCTGGTCTCTTTTCATTCCCCTTTCCCTTTCTTCTTTCTCTCTCTCTCTCTACTTGCATCCTACCCAACCTATTTCCTGCACTGTGATTAGGACATAGTTAACTCTCCCTGTGCCTCCCCACACCAATCTATTCCTATTTTTTACCCACATCTCTCCCTAACCCTAATAATTTCTGGTTTTCCAAATTCTTCTCTGCGGTTCGAAGTCCTTTAACATATAGTTGTTTGATGTCGAATAGATGTATCTGTTGAACTAGATTGTATCTGTAGACTATTGACTGTACAAATGCAAACTTTGGTTGATGGTTGCCTTAAGATAGTGTTCTAGCACAAAACTGGTGCTATCTTCATCTCAAATGGGCAGAGTAAGCCGGAAAAACACAAGAAAAATGGCAAATTCGGGTATCTCAATTCCCAATCTTGATAATCAGGGGTTAGAAGAGATAATGAATAATCCAGAGGAGAGTTCCCAAACAGCTCTACAAACACTGCTGGCAAACATGATAAATGAAAAGTTTGACAATGTACAAAGGACTCTGTATGAGCGTGACAGGGAGAGAGAGGAGGCATCCCAGAAGTTTATACAGGAATATCATAAGCGTGAGGAAGCTACTCAAAAACTGATACAGTATTTGCGTGAACAACTTGAGAATACTCAAAGAGAAAGGGAGGAATGGCGTGATCAGGTTGAGAACACTCAAAGAGATCTGCAGGAATCCCACAAACAGGAGGAAGCTAATCAAAGAGTAATACAGGAATTGAGAGACCAGGTAGAGAACACACAAAGATCAGTAAAGGCATTCATGGAATCCATTAACAAAGAGCTGAAGGAAGTCAGGGAGACCACAAAGGGAATGCTGAATGGAACCCAACAGAAGGAATGGGAGCCCAAAGAAACCATAACCAATCAACTAAGTGATTTGAGGACAAACACTGAACACCAAATTAAGGAAGTAAAGAAATTCATACAAGACCTAAAACAGAGCTTCAACAAAGAACTTGAAGCCATCAAAGCTGACCAACTAGAAGGAAAAGAGATAAAAAACAAAGTAGAGAGTCTTGACAGCAGGTTAGACCATGCAGAAGATCGAATCTCAGGGATTGAAGACAGCCTAGATATTATAGAGAAAGAACATACAACCATCCAAGACAAGTCCAAGAAATATGATAGATCTATCCAACACCTGGAAGACACCATCAGAAGGCCTAATCTAAGGATAATGGGTGTAGAGGAGCACCTAGAAACAGAAGTTAATGGTCTAGGAAATTTGTTTAACAGGATCCTAGCAGAGAACTTCCCAAACATGCAAAAAGGTAGACCTATTCAGATACAAGAAGCCTTTAGAACCCCAAATAGACCAGACCAGAATAGGACATCCCACCGCCACATTATAATCCACACAGGATCAACTCAGAACAAGGAAAAGATCCTTAAAGCTGTCAAGGAGAAAAGGGTAATCACCTATAAAGGGAAACCAATTAGAATCACCTCAGATTTCTCAGCAGAGACAATCAAAGCAAGAAGAGCCTGGAACGATGTATGCCATGCCCTAAAAACAAACAACTATCAACCCAGCTAAACTCTCCTTCATAACCGAAGGCCAAATAAAAACCTTCCATAGCAAAGAAAAATTGAAACAATACATCTCCACCAAACCAGCCCTACAAAAGATTCTTAAAGATGTCCTACACATAGAAAACCAACAAGACCGCAATAAAGGCCAAGAAACTGCACCCAAACTGAGAATCCAAGAACCATAGGAAGAACCCAGTTTTCGCAGCCCCCAAAAAGGTAGATAACATGGCATGAACTCCCAAATACCTCTCAGTCCTATCTCTTAATGTTAACGGACTGAACTCTCCAATTAAGCGACATAGACTGTCTAGTTGGATTAAAAAACAAGACCCTTCTATCTGCTGCCTGCAGGAGTCACATCTTGCCCGTAAAAACAAACACATTTTCAATGTTAAAGGCTGGAACAAAATCTACCAAGCAAACGGCCCCCATAAACAGGCGGGAGTTGCAATCCTAATATCAGATAAAATAGACTTCAAATTAAAATTCGTGAAAAGAGATAAAGAAGGTCCCTACATACTAATTAAAGGATCTCTCCTTCAGGAGGATATTACAATTCTAAATATCTATTCACCAAACAATGGAACACCCAAATTTATCAAAGAAACACTACTTTCCCTCAAATCCCATATAGATCCAAAGACATTAATAGTTGGGGATTTTAACACACCACTCTCCCCACTAGATAGATCAACTCGGCAAAAACTCAACAGAGAAACCACAGATCTAAACAGCTGCGTAGATCAACTAGACTTAACAGACATTTACCGAACATTTCACCCAGCAGCATCAGAATACACGTTTTTCTCAGCAGCACATGGAACGTTTTCTAAAATAGACCACATTTTAGGCCACAAAGCAAACTTGTCTAAATTCAGAAACATTGAAGTTATACCTTGCATTCTCTCTGACCACAAGGGAATAAAATTAGAACTCAGCACCAAAAGCCACCAAAGAAAGTCCGGTATCACATGGAGGCTGAACAACACACTGCTGAATCATGAGTGGGTCATGGAAGAGATTAGAAAGGAAATTCAAATGTTCATGCTATTCAGCAAAACTGAACACACAAATTACCAGCTCCTCTGGGACACAGCAAAGGCAGTACTCAGAGGCAAGTTTATAGCTCTGAGCTCCTACATCAACAAATTGGAGAGATCTGAAACTAGCAATTTAATGACACATCTAAACCTCCTTGAAAGAGAGCAGCAAGATAAACCCCAATCCAGTAGATGGAAAGAAATAATCAAAATTAAATCAGAATTAAATGAATTAGAATCCAAAAAAACTATAGAAAGAATCAACAAAACAAAGAGTTGGTTCTTCGAAAAACTTAACAAAATTGACAGACCCTTAGCAAATCTTATCAGAAAAAGAAGAGAACACACCCAAATTAATAAACTCAGAGATGAGAATGGAAACATCACCACGGAAACAAGCAAGATTCAGAACATTATAAGGGAATACTTCTCAAAACTGTATGCTAATAAGTTTGAGAACTTGACAGAAATGGACCTCTTCCTAGCAAATATTGACATGCCAAAACTAAACCAAGATGAGTTAAACTATATTAACAGGCCCATATCAAGCATTGAAATAGAAACAGCAATAAGAGACCTCCCAGCTAAGAAAAGTCCAGGACCAGATGGTTTTACAGCGGAATTTTACAAGGCCTTCAAAGCAGAGCTCACACCAATTCTCCTCCAACTCTTCAATGAAATTGAAAGAGAAAGCTCACTACCGAACACATTCTATGAAGCCATCATAACCCTCATCCCAAAACCAGGCAGGGACTCATCAAAGAAAGAGAACTATAGACCCATTTCTTTGATGAACATTGATGCAAAACTTCTCAACAAAATTTTGGCCAACCGACTTCAACAATTCATCCAAAAAATCATACACCACGATCAAACAGGATTCATTTCAGGGATGCAAAGCTGGTTCAATATACGCAAATCAATTAATATTATTCATCACATCAACAGGAGCAAGAATAAGAACCACATGGTTATCTCAATAGACGCAGAAAAAGCATTCAACAAGATCCAACACCCCTTTATGATGAAGGTTTTGGAAAAATTAGGAATCCATGGAACATTCCTCAGTACAATAACGGCTGTATATGACAAACCTACAGCCAGCATTATACTCAATGGTGAAAAACTAAAGCCATTTCCTCTTAACTCAGGAACAAGACAAGGATGCCCACTCTCTCCACTTCTCTTCAATCTAGTGTTAGAATGCCTAGCTACAGCAATAAGACAAGATGCAGACATAAAGGGGATCCAAATAGCGAAAGAAGAAATAAAACTCTCCCTCTTTGCAGATGACATGATCTTGTATTTAAAGAATCCCATAGACTCCACTCCCAAATTACTTAAGCTGATTCAAAACTTTGGCAAAGTAGCAGGTTATAAAATTAACCCCCAAAAATCAATGGCTTTTCTGTATGCCAACAATGAGAAAAGTGTGGCTGAAATTAGGAAAGCAACTCCATTTGTAATAGCCCCACAAAAAATAAAATACCTAGGAATTAACTTAACTAAAGAAGTGAAGGACCTCTATGATGAAAACTTTAAAATCTTGAAAAAGGAAATCAACACAGAACTTAAAAAATGGCAAAACCTCCCATGCTCCTGGATTGGAAAGATTAACATTGTGAAAATGGCAATACTTCCCAAGGCTATCTACAAATTCAACGCAATACCTATCAAAATTCCACCCTCATTCTTCAAGGAAATAGAAGAGGCAATCCAAAAATTCATATGGAACAATAAAAGACCCCGAATAGCAAAAACGCTCCTCAACGGAAAGAACACTGCTGGAGGAATATCAATACCAAATTTCAAACTCTACTATAAAGCCATAGTAATCAAAACAGCTTGGTATTGGCATAAGAACAGACCTCAGGACCAATGGAATAGAATTGAAAACCCAGAAATGAACCTACAGACCTATAGCCATCTAATCTTCGATAAGGGAGCTAAAACAATAGAATGGAAGACAGACAGCCTCTTCAGTAAATGGTGCTGGCAAAACTGGTTAACTACATGTAGAAAACTAAAGCTAGATCCTTATATATCACCCTGCACCAGAATCAACTCCAAATGGATCAAAGACCTTGAACTCAAAGCAGACACTCTGAAAACATTACAGGATGGAATAGGAGAAACCCTGGGTCTCCTCGGCTCAGGCCGAAATTTTCTGAATAGAGACCCGGAAACACAACAAATCAAAGAAAGGTTGGACAAATGGGATTGTATAAGGTTGCAGAGCTTCTGCAGGGCAAATGACATAGCTAGCAAGATCAATAGAAAGCCCACGGATTGGGAGAAGATCTTTACTAGCCATACAACGGACAAGGGTCTCATATCTAAAATATACTTGGAACTCAAAAAATTAAACCACCCAACAACAAATCCTCAAAGAAACAACTGCCCAATAAGTAAGTGGACGAAAGACCTAAAGAGAAGCTTCTCTGAAGAAGAAAGAAGGATGGCCAATAGACACATGAAGAAATGTTCAACATCCCTAGCCATAAAAGAAATGCAAATCAAAACAACATTGAGATATCACCTCACTCCAGTTAGAGCAGCAAAAATCAAGAACTCTAACAGCAACAGATGCTGGAGGGGATGTGGACAGAAAGGATCCTTACTTCATTGTTGGTGGGAATGTAAACTTGTTCAACCACTTTGGAAAGCAGTATGGAGGTTCCTCAAAAGACTCCACATAGAGCTCCCCAACGACCCAGCAATCCCACTTTTGGGCATTTACCCAAATGATCACAAACAAGGCCACACTAAAGCTACCAGCACAACTATGTTTATTGCAGCATTATTTACCATAGCTAAGATATGGAACCAACCCAGATGCCCCTCAGTAGATGAATGGATCA
Source organism: Dipodomys spectabilis (assembly GCF_019054845.1). Lineage (NCBI taxonomy): Eukaryota > Metazoa > Chordata > Mammalia > Rodentia > Heteromyidae > Dipodomys > Dipodomys spectabilis. The sequence continues at coordinate 5,073,965 of NW_024870752.1, forward strand.
AGAAGATGTGGTATATATACACAATGGAATTCTATGCCTCCATCAGAAAGAATGACATTGCCCCATTTGTTAGGAAATGGAAAGGCTTGGAAAAAATTATATTAAGTGAAGTAAGCCAGGCCCAAAGAAACATAGGTCCCATGGTTTCCCTTATTTGCAATATCTAGTATAGGTATGAGTCAAGCGGAAAAAGTTAGAGAATGTGATGTTAGGAAAACGAACCCTCAAATATGTATTTTAATGTTTTTGTTTCATTCATGCATGTGTTTCTAACGCATTTATAATATTATTTCTTTGTTGCTTTGTATGTCCCTCCCCCACAGTGTAACCCCCGCTTTCACTATATTTGATGTCAGTATAACATGTGGAGGAGACGGGGACAAACAAGTCGTTTAAGGATTCAGGTGGACCTGTTGCAACAATGAGAAGTACAAAATGTCATGTCAAAACCAGCTTTACAATGTCGGTGGGGGGGAGGGAGGGGGGGTATGATTGGGTGGGGGGGAGGGGGGAGGCTGGGAAGGGAGGTGAAGGGTAAACAAAGGAGGAGGCTGCAATGCTTGGTAAGAAATGTATGCATTTTCCTGCCCATGTAATTGTAACCCCTCTGTACAGTATGTTTTCAAATAAAATAAAATAAAAAAAAAAAAGAAAAAGAAAATAAAAAAAAAAAAAAAGACATATTGTTCCATGAAAAGAGTCAATATGAACGGATAATGTTCCAAAACAATTCTAACATCCTGATACTCTGGAAACGGTAAAATGAAATAATGGAGCCTTCTTTCTTTAGCACCAAGGAACAATCTCACCAATGCAAAGGACAGCCAGGAAATGCAGCAATTTTAGCCAATTGGATGATTTTGCTGACTTCACATTTACAATACACACTGAATAGATATTCTCATGGCATCTGCCCTGGTCTAGGAATATTTTTGCAGGAATACTTATGCAGAAAACTTCAGAAAAACTCTCTTCTGAGCTAATTAAACCATTCACTAACTTAATCCTACAGAAAATATTAAATACTTTAATATTTTTCATCCTCATTACCTAAAACTATGGTATGTTTCTTCATATAGTAAGGTGAAATGAGCATTTCTTTGTAAATTCAATAAATTCTGAATTATGCATTTTATTACTAATTAAAAAGGTGACACAGATCACAAAATATTTTATTTATAAAGAATGTTGCAACTGTAAATTAAAAATTAGCACAAAAATTGAAATTTGTCTTTTGTATAATCTTAAAGTTCTAGGAATCAGATTTTTAAATACTGAACAATTAATATTTAATATATGGTAAGATTTTTTTCTGTATTTTTAAATGTATTGCCACAGTGGAATCTCTGTAGAACTCACAAATTAATTTTCTCATTTACCAAATAATTTATAAAGTGTAATTCCAGCCGGCGCCGTGGCTCACGTCTGTAATCCTAGCTACTCAGGAAGCTGAGATCTGAGGATCACAGTTCAAAGCCAGCTCCAGTAGGAAAGTCGGTGAGACTTCTATCTCCAAAAAAAACCCACTGGAAAACTGGAAGTGGCGCTGTAGCTCAAGCGATGGAGTGCTTGCCTTGAGCTGAAGAGGGCAGGGACTGTACCAGACCCCAGAATTCACAACCGACAAAAAAAAAAAAAACTGTAATTCTAAGGTAATTACTATATTATAGAAACATATTTCTGTACCTTTTAAGTATGCAAATTCTTGGAAATATATAAAGAATTTAGATATGCATATTCATAATTTACAATATTTGTATAATCTACTAATGTAGGTATTAATTACTCATTGCATAGCTAAATCCACCATAATGCTATAGGTCATGTGACTACCAGTATGTCAAATTCTATTCTCACATTTTCATGGAATGAAAGAAACAACAGCTGCCAAGAATGAATTAATAATTTCTCAAGTAGGAGTTAAAATTTTTATTTTCAGCTAGTCTATTTCAGTATGTTTGTACATAAATTTGAAAAGCTCTTTGACACTTGCTTTTTTGTAATGACAGAATCATCAACATAAAAATGCTTTTCCATGACAAGAGAAATTCAGAAACAAAACATACTAACCAACAGAAAAAAATCTTACCACCAGGTTTTCCTGCTTTATACTTTCAAGATAAAATAATTTAGGATTCAGGAAATCTATTAATGCAAACTAATAAGAAAAACAAAATGTTTTAAAAAATCAAACAAACTTTCATTACCTATTTTAATTCTGTAAAGCTCCATTAAGTTTACAAAATACAGAAGCAAAAGTTATAAAGAATATCAATTCAAATGATTCTTTCTATGCTCAGATCATATTTCATTTCTTTATACTTACATTTATTATTTATAGCATCTATTATAATACTTCATATTTGCCACAAATAAGCTGAATGCAATTGTTATGTCCACTCAATTCTAGAAATGATTTATAAAACTATACGGAGTAAAACCAAAATTTTAATTTTCTTTTTAGTCTGTAAAGTGCACTAAATTTCTTGCATTAATAGTAGAGAGCAGATATCTTTTGTTAGTGTTAAACATAAACTCCAAAGAGGAGACTATATTCAAACTGACCTCCTCATAGACATATTCAGGAGACTTGAAGCCTGTCTCCATTAGAAAGGAGTAAATGGCAAGTATGGACTTGATAAAGCATACTTATCCAATTATACAAGCTCTTTTTTGGTCAGTACTATGTGTTGCTAGACTATGGAGTGAATATCCTAAACCATTAACCAAGATAGCAAAAACATAAAATGAAAAGTATAAACTTTCCTACATAATCCGATTCTAATCTTTACTTAGAAAAATAAATAAAAAATTAAAACATTCACAATCCAATAGCAAGTACAAAATGTGGAACAATCAAAAGACAAAATTCCCACATATTAGTACTCTTCCTACACACCAATAAATAACTCAAAAAAATCAGAAAAAATAATTTCATTGTCCAATTAGTGTTATCCCGATGAAGGAAAACTAACCAAAGACGTGAAACATTTCTTCACTGGAACATTGAAAACACTGAAGGAATGAGCCGGGCGCCGGTCTCTCAGGCCTGTAAGCCTACCTACCCAGGAAACTGAGATCTGAGGATCACAGTTCAAAGTCAGCTCAGGCAGGAAAGTCTGTGAGAATCTTATCTCTAGTTAACAAAATCGTAAGTGGCGCATTGGCTCAAGTGGTAGAACACTAGCCTTGAGCTGAAGAGCTCAGGGACAACGTTCAAGTCCCATAACCGAGAAAAAAAAAAGTACTGGAGAATGAAATGGAATATAACTCTAGAAGACCTCTCAATAACATAATTAGTATTATGCAAAGTACCATATCTCCCAACTGGTTTATAGATTAAGTGTAACATCCATTAAACTTCAGCGACATTCTTCACAGAAAAAAAAATCCTAGCATTCATATGGAAACAAAAGCTATCAGAATAGGTAAGTAACTTAGAGCATAAAGAGCAAAACTAGCATTATATAGGCACATACACCAAAAGGTATGTAGACCAATGGGATACAAGTAAGACAGTAACAGCTACAGCATAGGATTTTCAACAACAGAGCCCAAAACATGCATTGTTTAAAAGACAAGCTCTTTAAAATTGCTGCGATGAAAACTAGATGTAGAAGACTGAAATTAGATGTCTGTACACCTCCTAGTATATATGTATATAAGTGGTACAGTATATATATATATACATATATATATATATACACACATATATATATATACACACACACATATATATGTGTGTATATCCACATATATACATATCTTACCATAATTCTAACACCTTACTCTAAGATGTGAATCTGAAACTACTAGAGTAAAATGGAGGAAACAATTCTATATCCAGGAATATGCAATGACTTCCAACACAACAGCAATAGATCAGGAAGCAATAGCAGGAATTTTCAAATGGAATTGCTTCTAAATGTCAAGGAAAATACTTGCCAAAGTGAAGAAAGAATCTACAGAAAAAAAAATAAAACATAAATAAAATATTTACCAACTATTTATTTGCCAGAGGACTACAATAAAAATAATTCAAGTTAAAATAATAAATATCCCAGGGAATAAATATGAAATGCAATGGAACAGACACTTTTCATATAATGAAATACAAATGGGTAGTAACATATTTTGTCATCAAAAGAATGCACAATATAATTATATTCATGCTTCATCGCCTCCCAATTAGTACAGCTGTCATCAAACAGATATAAAAGAATAAATGTTATTGATGAAGTAGGGGGAAAAATTTTACTCTTGATGGAATTGCAAATTAGTCTGAACACTATAAGAAATTTTATGGCATTTTCTTAAATGATTAAAAGTAGAAATATGTGATTCAGTTATATTGATGCTGAGTAAATACAATAAAGAATCAAAGTCAGATTCTAATAGGAATAACTGCACAGTCCTTTATATTGTTGTACAGTTAATAATAGTCACTATGGAATCAACCACGGTTCCCATCCATAGACAACATATGTGTAATAGTATATGCAGTATGTTGTCTAAATTATGCAATGGTATTATATTTAGTAGTAATTAAGATGGAAATTACACATGTACAGAATTAAAGAAATTTGATACCATTTTAAACTAAATAAATCACATTCAGAAAGAAAAGTATTCTTTCTTTACTTTCTGTTGAAGAATTTACAGGCGTGAAAAATCTATAAAGGCATAAAATTCCATTGTATATATATACCATATTTTATTGTTTCATTTATCTGTGGAGGGGAACCTGGGTTGGTTCCATATCTTAGCTATGGTAAATAATGCTGGAATAAACATAGTTGTTCTGGTACCTTTAGTGTGGCCTCCCTTATGAGGATTTGGATAAGTGCCCAGCAGTGGGATTACTGGATCGTAGAGGAGTTCTATGTTTAGTCTTTTGAGGAACCTCCATACTGCTTTCCAGAGTAGTTGCTCCAGCTTACATTCCCACCAACAATGTAGTAGTGTTTCCTTTTGCCATATTTCTTGATAATGGCCATTCCAACTGGGGTGAGTTGGAATGTCAATGTTGCTTTGATTTGTATTTCTTTTATGGCCAGAGAAGTTGAGAATTTCTTAATGTGTCTATTGGTCATTCTTAATTCCTCTCCAGACAAATCTCTTTGAAATTTTTCAGCCAACTTATTAAGAAATAATGGCATCCCCCCCTTTCTTTTTTTTTGGGGGTGGGGTGGGGGTCCAGTCATGGAGCCTGAACTCTGGGCCTGGGCGCTGTCCCTCAGCTCTTCAGCTCAAGGCTAGCGCTCTACCACTTGAGCCACAGCGCCACTTCCGGCTTTTTTCTTTTTGCTTATGTGGTGCTGAGGAATCGAACCCAGGGCCTCAGGCATGCAAGGCAAGTGCTCTACCACTGAGCCACCTTCCTAGCTCCCCACCTTTCTTAAGGAAATGGAAAGACTTGGGGAAAAAATCGTATTAACTGATGTAATCCAGACCCAAAGAAACATAGGCTCCAGGGTTTCCCTCATTGGTAACAATTATATATGTCTAGAATAGACCTGGCAGAGAATCATAATAGCTCAATAGCTATGTACCTATGACCATACAAAATGATGCTAAATGAAATGAACTCCAAGACATGGAAACAACAGGTCTTTTTTGGTTGTTGACTTGTTGTTGCCAATGTTCTGTATCTAGTTCTTCCCTGGCAATCACTGTCTTTGATTCTGGTACCCTGCATCTTGTATATACATTCATCTAACTTGGGGAAGGGGAGGGGAATAATAAAGCACCCAAACAAGAACAAAGGATAAACCATTGCAATAATGATATTCACAAGACACTATGTCAGAAATGAACTTTACAACTTCGGGGGCAGAGGGAGGAGTGGGGGGAGGAAAGGATAGTGGGAGAAAAACAAAGCAGTGGGTAACAATGTTGGACAAGAAATATACTCACAACATTACTCATGTAACTGTAATCAGTCTGTACAGAATCCTTACAAAATAATAATAAGAAGAAGAAATAAGAAAATCTATAAATGTATAGGAAATACTATTAGCAATTTTGAAAATGATAAGCAACAAGAGATGAATGGGGATTATGAGAGGACAAGGGAGGGGAAGAATATGATCAATCTACAATATATTGTATATGAAAATATTCTGAAAAAAACATTACTTGTGTTAGCCATGTATTTGTTCTTAAAAAATTAGAAAAAATATACTTAAATAATTGTGCATATGCATATTTTGAATTGCCAATCCATTTTGTTCAGTTAACTTCTGAATAATATATTGCTTGTCTTATAAATATTTTATAATATTAAATACTTTCAGAATGTGATCATAAAATAACTATTTAATCAGTGAAAAATATTAACCATAGTTTAGATGATATTGTTTAGTAACATTAGCAGTGAGAGACATGAATTGGTATTAAAAGCTTTGAATCACAGTAGCATATATACTATAAATAGTCTAATATGTACACTTGTAAATAAAAATACTTAAGAATTAAGAATAATTATTATTTTTAAATTACAAAACTTAGAAATCATATTTCTTGTTGAGAGTAGAGGTGAGTTGACATGCTTGGCTTTATTATATATACATTTAGCAGTTTCTCTTTTTACCTTCTCTTTTTAACCTGTGCAATATAAGTTATGTGCAGTTAATGTTCTTGAACTTTATTTGAGCATTCAATATAATATACTTTAAAAAATATCTGTTACAAGGAAAAAAATCTGATATTTACTTAGCTCTTATTCTAAACCTGATAATAGTTGTCACTTGTTAAAGAAAACTTCAAAAAATTGTGAGTTTGCAAGCAGAAATAATTCAATTCAGAGAAATTCTACAGGGATGAAAGTTGAAACACCATGGTAGGTTAAAAGGAGTCCCAGATGGAAGGCCATATTTTGTAAGATTATTCTTTTGTGCAAAGTTGTTAATAATAAAAAGCCACAGAAGGAAGTTGTGTGTGGAAGTAAGGGAAGAGATCGTGGGAGGAACAGGCTCCTGTATATTGGATTTTTTTCCTGAGGATGATGACAAATTTCTGGAGTTAAAAACTGGTGACTCATTATTGTTAATATATCAAAAGCCAGGGCCTTTTCATGTTATGGGAATTTTATCTCAATGAAAACATATGGATATAAATTTAAAAAGTAAAAAGATTGTGTGTGTAACTACCTACATATTTAGAAAGCACACAAAATTACCTTTTTCTGTGTGTTTTCTCTGATGTCTCTTCTAATTTAAAAGTCAATAAAATTTTATCCTAAAATTGACCTCAGTAGATGAGTCATATTAGTTGCTGAGGTTTCTTTTCTTCTATTTATATCACACACACACACACACACACACACACACACACACACACACACACACATTTTGAAAGACAGTCTTTTCACAATCTCCCAAGTTTTCACTAATCATAATCAATTAATTACTATATAAGTATATTTCTTGGCATTTTTCCAAACACTAGTTTTTTCTATTTCTATTTTTATTCCTATTTACTTTTCTCGACTTCTATTTATTTCTATTTCAATATTTCTATTTGTTTATTTTCATGTTTCATAATGTTTTCTGTATTAGTTTCATAAAGCTGCCAAAATAAATTATGACAAATATGGAGGCTTAAAATATGAACATTTATTTTGTCATGGTATTGTAGCATGGAAGAGGCACATCAGTGTGGAAAGTTCCTTCCAGCTGTCTCAGAACCTCTGAAGAGCAAACTGCATTCTCTCCCTGTTCTCAACCAACTGACAACAGTTTTTTTCTCATTATCTGTTTTACAGCTACTCCATCTTAATATCTAACTCCATCTTCATTGGACATTTCCTGGGTATCAATCAGTTTCCAAATCTATTCTATCATCACCTGTGACTGATTCAGGTCTGATTAGAGGAAATTTTAATTGCACGTGCAAAAACTATCCTTCCAATAAAGAAAATATTCACATGTACTAGAAATAAAGGCTATAACAAGCATTTTTGAAGAACACAATTCCATCTACCACATATGCCAACAGTGATGTGAGTACATGTGGAAAATGGTCTCATAAAATAGCTTGTAGAATATGTATATGTTACTAAGGTTTCCTCAGATATAAATAGTTTGATAATTAATGTTATTTCTCCAGATATTATTTTTAAATAGGATTCTTAAATTTCCTACATGGAGAGCTTTCTCTACTTCAGCATTTTTATTCTAAAATAAACTCTTGCTAAAATAATAAATACAAATAAATAAATACACATAGAAAAAACTATTTTAGATCATTTAAATTCTAGTTATATTTTATATTGACATTAATATCTGTCATTTCAAAAGTTTCCAAGTAAATAAGGTACTTTAAAACATATTATTTAAAGGTCATGTACAAAGGGTTACAGTTACAGAAGTCAGGTAATGAGTACATTTCTCTTTCAACAGTATCACATCTTCCTTCATTTTCTCGCAATGTTTTCTTTCCCAACCCTTTCCCCCACAAGTTCTAGTTCAATTTCAAGATAGTGTCTAGTGAGTATCACTGCTGCATTTCATCACATTTTGTCCTATCATTTTTGTGTTCACCCTCAGACTACCCCAAACAGATAAACTTCAGTACAAGACTAAAGGTATGGAAAAAAAAAAAAAAAAAAAACATAACAAAAGGGGAAAAACACAAAAAGCAAAAGACCAAAACCTCTTGAAGAAAACACAAAAATTGACAGAACAACACAATTTCAGATTTTTGTGTCATGGTTTTAAACTATATGAAACTTTTATTATTATTATTATTATTATTGTGGAAATAACATACAGAAGGGTTACAATTACATGGGCAAGATAGTGAGCACATTTCTTATCAAGAATTGTTGCCTCTTCCTTTGTTTCCCCATACCATCCCTTCCCCTTTCCACCCCCCCACCCCCACACACCCCTACGGCAACCCACTACCCCCCACCCTTTGAAAGTTGTAAAGTTTCTTTTCAACATAAAGTCTTGTACATCTCCTTGTTGCAATGGGTCCACCTGTAACCCTATTTAAACAGTTTGTTTTTTTCCTACCCCTCCACAAATTATATCAACATCAAATAGAGTAAAAGTAGGTCTTATACCCTGGAGGAGGTACATACAAAGCAACAAAGAAATCATCTTATAAATATGTTGGAAACAATCGCAAGAAAGAAAAAAAATCATTTGAATCCTTATATTGGGGTTCATTTCACCTAACATCAACTGGTCTGACAGTTTCTGTTTGTCTCAGACATATACTAGTTATTGTAAATAAGGGAAACCATGAAAACTATATTTCTTTGGGCCTGGCTTACTTCACTTAATATAATTTTTCCCAAGACTTTCCATTTCCTAACAAATGGGGTAATGTAGCCATCTAAGCTTCTATAAGGAAGTTAAAAAATGCAATGGAAGAAAGACAGCCTCTTCAGTAAATGGTGCTGGCAAAATTGGCTAATCACTTGTCAAAAACTAAAGCTAGATCCTTATATATCACCCCGCATCAGATTCAACTCCAAATGGACCAAAGATCTCGGAGTCAAAGCAGACACTCTGAAAACATTACAGGATGGAATAGGAGAAACCCTAGGTCTCCTTGGCACAGGCCAAAATTTTCTTAATAGAGACCCAGAAACAAAACAAATCAAAGAGACGTTGGACAAATGGGATTGCATGAAATTGCAGAGCTTCTGCATGGCAAAGGACAGAGCTACCGAGATCAATAGAAAGCCCATGGATTGGGAGATCTTCACTAGCCATACAGGGACAAGGGTCTCATATCTAAAATATACCTGGAACTCAAAAAATTAAATCCCCCAAAAACAAATTCTCAAAGAAACAATTGCCCAATAAATAAGTAGGCTAAAGACTTAAAGGGAAACTTCTCTGAAGAGGAAAGAAGGATGGCCAATAGACACATGAAGAAATGCTCAACCTCCCTAGTCATAAAAGAAATGCAAATCAAAACAACATTGAGATACCACCTCACCCCAGCTAGAATGGCTATAATCAAGAACTCTAAAAACAACAGATGCTACTGGGGATGTGGACAGAAGGGAACGGGAACGTTACTACATTGTTGCTGGGTGTGTAAACTTGTTCAATCATTTTGGAACGCAGTATGGAGGTTCCTCAAAAGACTCCACATAGAGCTCCCCTATGACCCAGCAATCCCACTTTTGGGCATTTACCCAAATGTTTACAAACAAGACCATACTAAAGCTACCAGCACAACTATGTTTATTGCAGCATTATTTACCATAGCTGAGATATGGAATCAACCCAGATGCCCCTCAGTAGACGAATGTATCAAGAAAATGTTGAATATTACACAAAGGAATTCTATATGAAACTTTTATGCAGGGCGCTGGTGGCTCACGCCTGTTCCCTATCTACTCAGGAGGATGAGATCTGAGAACCGCGGTTCAAAGCAAAGTCCATGAGACTCTCATCTTCAGTAAATCACCAGAAAACTGGAAGTGGTGCTGTGGCGCAAGCTCTCCTTGAGCTGGAGAGCTGAGGTACAGTGCCCAGGCCCAGAGTTCAAACCCCATGACAAAAAAAAAAAAAGAAAGAAAAAGAAAAGAAAAAAAGAAACTTTTCACCAATAAACTAAATGAACATCAAAGAAAATAGTAATACATCAATTATGATTATTTTTAACACAGAAGAGATTTTAATGAAAAGTGGTACCTTGTCTGTTGGTGGAGCATGTTGCTGCAAATCTAGCTATTTACAAGGAGAAATAAATCAAAACCATGATTTAACATTTTATTCAACCTTATCTGTGATTACTTCATAAAAATTATTTCTTTTCTTCTGAAAGGTTGAAATATATTACATAGTAAAATTATAGATAAGTGGGGTAATTTCTTTGTCAAGGTTTTAATTCCATGAAGAGAAAAGATGTGGCATCTTTTTGACACTAGCAAGGTCTGAAATAGTATGATAGGAAGGTTTCAAAGTAAAACGTTCATGTTCTGAAAGTATTAAATTTGAAAAAGCAAAGAGCAAGAACTATGTTTCCTTTTTCAATCCACCTATTTCAACAAATGTGCTGAGAATGGTTTCATATAATCTAGTCATGGATCTCTGTCTGTAGGTGATTCTCTCTCCCAAACATAGAAAATAAAGTCATTCTTCCAATATTGACTATTTAGGGTTATGTTCAGAAACTTATGGAAAGCATGGGTCTCAAAAAAAAAATAAATTTGCACAGAAAGAAGTGAAATTGACCGGTTGGTTTCTGACAGCATTGTTTAAACATTTGCCTCAATATACTCATGGCTGGGCACACAGGTACTCACAGATATAAGCTCAAAATTTTTGCTATTTATATGAATTATTTACCTGAACTATTTGCGTAAACTATTTCAGAATTGTGTATTTTGTCCCTTTCATATGGAGTTGGCTGTCATTCTTACAAGAAGGGGAAAATTATAACCCACCCTAATCAAAATTAAATCATCTTAAAATTCTGTCTTCTTGATTTATATTTTTTTTCTAAAAATATCGTTCAGCAAAATATTCTTCATGGAAAAAAGTGTATTGAGAAGGATTTGTAATTTAAACTTATTGCAATCCTTCCTTCCTTCCTTCCTTCCTTCCTTCCTTTCCTGCCCCCCCCCCCCCCCCGTGATTTCTTATTTCTTTTTATTTGGCTCTTTTGGATTTTGAACATAGGTTTTCTTTCTGGCTCTCTTGTAGCAAGACTATTTTTTTTCTGTCCTGTGATGGCTTTGAACCTTGATTCTTTATATATCTACCTCTTGAAGAGTAGAATTAGTTTTTAAATACATCTATTTGAATTATTTTCTAAGTTGACTTAAAATATATAATTAACAGTGGACTGATGAATCACACAATAATTTTGTTTAGTACATTTATTATTATATACATGTAAAGTCATTTAATCTGAAAAAAGTCATATTACTTACGTATTTTAAATATTGTAAATTATTTTTCTTAAGCAGTTAGTATTTCCAGAACATCTAGAAATATGTTGTGTAGATGTGACAAGAATGAGAAACATTGATTTGCTGTCTTGACCATAGGGGGAAAAATTTAAACCTATCATTTTTGAGGTGTAGATTTCCATAAATGACATTTTATTAGGTTAAAATGCTTTCCATGTATTCCCACTCTATGCACTGTATATCATAAACTCTCTCTTCTCTTTCTCTCGTTCTCTTCTTGACTCTTTGATTTATCTAAGTGTCTTCTGCATGTGTTCAACTAAACATATGCTTTCCCACTTAGAAAAATAACAACTATGGGTGTTTAATATATAGTCAATGCTTGTTCTTCCTTGGTTAAAAATCAAACATAATAGGGAAAATAAATAGTTCATATTTCATAAATACATATAGAAGAAGAGCATCGAACAACAATCAGTATATGAAATTAAATATAAAACACAGTATTTAGGCAAAACAAAAATATTATGAATCGCATACAGTCACAAGAAATATCTCATAGATATTATCTCACAGCTTTATTATTTATGGTAGATTATTATTTGGTAGTAAGAAACAAGATCATATCTACTATTAAAATAGGTTTATCCGATATATGTAAATCATATATGTATATATATGTATGTATATGTATGTGGCTATAAACCAACATTTTTTCTGGCTTTTAAACATGTTGCTTAGCTAACAAATTTATTATTTGTAGTTACAGAACATAGTTTTCATAAGTCAAGCATACCATTTTATTTTTCCATATTAATATAATCAGACTCTTTTAGTTTAGTTATTTTGAAAAAGGTATGTTAGACCTTCTATCAGTGTTAAAATAGTGACCTAGTTAGATAAAATATGCAATATAAATCAGCACATTAGAGAGCTGATCACATTATTTGTTGTTAATTACATGACTCTAAGGGACCTTATCAATACCATTTTTGATACATTAGTCAGGCGGAATTTTCATGAGTTAGCAAAGTAAAAATTCCCAGAGTTAATTTTATAAGCCTTGCTATTCTAAAAAGTCCTTTATGTCATAATATTTCATGGTTTCAGCATTTATCACAGAATACAATACTTATTGTTTGCTCATCATGAGATGCCTAAAAGTAGACGAACTCCATCTCAGACTCTTCTTTGTATTTGAAACAAGATGAAAATCTATCCTAAAAATGACATAGTTTAAGTGGGACTGCAGGGTATTGTCACTGAGTTAACTCCCAATACTACCTGGTGAGGCGGGTGGGTGTAAGAGTACTTAACTAAAAAACATCCTACCATATTTTTGCCAATACTTTATAAAGAATATGTTTGAAGCATCATTTTTAATATATATTTTATTGTAAAGATACTGTACAGAGGGGTTACAGTTACATGAGTAAGGTAATGAGTATATTTTCTATCCAGCATTATTACCCCCTCCTTTGTTTTTCCCCTACTACCATCCCCTCCCTCCCCACCTCCCCAACGCCTCCCTCCTACCACACCCCCCACAAAGTTGTAAAGTTCGTTTTCAACATAATGTCTTGTACATGTCATTGTTACAATGGGTCAACATGTATCCTTGTTTTAGCATTTTGTTATTTCTCTTCCTCTCCCCAAATTAGAAAAATGTATATATAAGATACAAGGCATAGGAATCAAATACAGTGAAAAGAGGAGTTATATCATGGGGGAAGAACCTACAAAAGAAACAAAAAAATCACATAGTACCTTATAAGTATATTAAAAACAACAACAACAAAGATAAAACGTCCTTAACTTGGGGCTCAGTAGGCTTATATGGTCATAGGTACATGCTTGTCTGGTAAGATTATTCTAGACGTGTACCAGTTATTACAAATAAGGGAAACCATGGGCCTCTATTTCTTTGGGTGTGGCTTGAAGGATGATTTTTAAATAGTTAAAATGCATTGTGTACATATAAAGAAAACACAAAACTTCACTACTGTTTTATACACATATATAAAGGAACATATCTAAATATATTTTCTATGTGTATCTATATGTATTTTTCAGAATTTATAATTGTCATATGAAACTATCAGTGATACACAAATATTTTACAAAAATTCTCTAAATGCATAAGGTTTAATAAACTAAATGTAGACTTTGTAGCTCTTATTCATGTCTATTCTTTGACATGTTTCTGTAGCTTTTATCACTTTACTAGATACCTAAAATTTCAGAAACTCATGAATATGTGGATTTTTCTTCATGAATCCATTGAATTTCTCATTTTTTTTTTTTTTTGCGTGATTGCCAATACTATGGCTTGAACTAGAGCTTAATTGCTTTTGTTCACTTAAGACTAGCACTCTATCGCTTGAGCCTATCTCTTTTCTCTATTTCTGTTTTTGTTTGCTTGTTTTCTGCTTAATTGGAGATAGAGAATCCCTAGGATTTATTTTGAAGATTGAATTTGTCCTACTCTTTTCAGATCTTTGAAGATTGAATTTGTCCTACTCTTTTCAGATCTCAATTGAAAACTAGCATTACTGGGGCTGACCCATGGCAGTTTATTTATTTATTTTTTTGTCCCCAAGGTTTTTTTCTTTTTGTCCTTTTTTATTGTAAAAATACTGTCCTGAGGGGTTACAGTTACATGAGCAAGGTAATGAGTACATTTCCTATCAAGCATTGTTGCCTCTTGCTTTGATTTTTCTCTATCATCCCTTCTCTCTCACCTCCACAATTACTCCTCCCCCACAGTCCCTGACAAAGTTGTAAAGTTCGTTTTCAACATAGTGTTTTGTGCAACTCATTGTTACAATGGGTCAACCTGTATCCCTATTTAAGCGTTTTGTATTTTCCCTTCAGTGCACCAACAATAAATACAGTGAAAACAGGCATTATACCATGGGAGAGGAACATACAAACAAATCACATGGTACATTAAAAATACGTTAGAAACAATAGCAAGAAAGAAAAAAAAATATCTATATATAGATATATATAGATATATATCTGTGTTCCTATCTTGATGTTCATTTCGCTTATAGGCCTCATGGATCCCTTATTTGCAATAACTAGTTCATGTGTAGGACAAGTAGAAAAGGTGAAGATCTATGTACATATGACCATATAAGATGATGTAAAGCAAAATGAACCCCAAGGCAGTTTATTCTTTTTTTGGGGGGGGTCCGGTCGTAGGGTCTGAACTCTGGGCCTGGGCGCTGTCTCTCAGCTCTTCAGCTCAAGGATAGCACTCTACCACTTGAGCCACAACGCCACTTCCGGCTTTTTTCTTTATGTGGTGCTGAGGAATCGAACCCAGGGCCTCAGACATGCAAGGCAAGCGCTCTACCACTGAGCCACCTTCCCAGCCCAAGTTTATTCTTATTATTCTATCTTCTTCAGATGAGCTTTTTCATTTCCACCTCAAACATGAACATTTATAAAATTAGAATGTTTATCAAATATTTCTAGATATATAACTGTTGTATATTACATTCTGCTGTGCTGACAATAGACAATTATATATTTTAAATGTTTCTTAAGAAATCTTTCCAAAATTAAATGAACTTTTAAGCAGTGTTGTCATTTCAATTGCTTTTTATTCTTAAATGCTAAGCTTCATTTAAAAAGTTTTTCCCCCTCAATGCTATTCCTTGAGGAAGAAGTTGTATTGTGCCCATAA
Source organism: Dipodomys spectabilis (assembly GCF_019054845.1). Taxonomy (NCBI): domain Eukaryota; kingdom Metazoa; phylum Chordata; class Mammalia; order Rodentia; family Heteromyidae; genus Dipodomys; species Dipodomys spectabilis. The sequence goes on from NW_024870752.1 coordinate 5,089,543, forward strand.
ATTGGCTCCAGTTATGATACAAGGGAAGTTTTTTCATATTTTTTTCTTTTTTTTGGCACTAACCAACATAAATCATTTAGTACTTTATGTTCTCACTCTTTAATCAAGATAAATACCAACATGCTTTTAAAGTAATTGTGCTAGTGAATTATATTTGTCAGGAAAATGTATTTGTTTTAAAAAAAATTGCTACTCTATTTTTCTATGCAAAAAGTTATCCTAGAGTGCTTTTGTGATATTTCTATTTTAAAGATAATATGTGCAACAAAGAGATCATACAATTTGCAATATCTCACCTATTTCTTGCCAAAATACAGTTGATGAAGCTTCAAATTTAATTTGGCTTAGTTTTGTGACAGCTTCAAGCACAAGATTAGATGCAATTTGCATAGGTAGCAAGAGCAAGATACAGGAAGTACCTGCCAGTCTTGACATGGCTAGTGAGCATGAGCTATACAAACAATTTCATAATAAAATTTATAATGTTATGGCAAAAAGTTTCATTTTATTAATCAGTGTGTCTGCATAAACAGTGATTTTCATAATCTCAAAAACCATGAGGTGGTCACCAATATGATACTTTTCAATTTTGAAAACATACTTATAAATTTGTGTTCCAGTAATGCATTTTCATGAATAATTTATCTTTTTTAAAAAAGAAATATGCTTGAAATACATTGCTGGTAAAAGAGGAAAACTAACAAGCTATAAATTTAAAATTTGAGTCAAAGACATTAAAATTGTTGAAGGATTACTGTAGGTACAAACCTACCCACAAAATTGTAGTAATGGTAAAATGATTATATTCGCTAAAAAATGAGACAATTTTGCAAACAACCTAATAAAGTTAGAGACATGTATGGAAAAATATTTAGGTGGAGGGGACAGGGGGGTGTAGTTGTGGAGTTGGGTGGGAAGGGATGGAAGGGGAAAAACAATGGAGGAAGCAATAAGGCTTAACAAGAAATGTACTCATTACCTAGCTCATGTAATTGTAACCCCTCTGTACCATATTTCCACAATAAATATCGTATTTAAAAAAATATACTGACAATACACATACAGAAAACTGAAGGGACCAGGAAACAAAACAGAAAAAAAATAACTGTGTGTACTCAAAATAACCAGCCAAGCTATAAAATACTCAAGTACATATCTGTGCAATGAAAACCTACCTAAATATATTTAACTCAGAATAAAATATGCTGATTTACATTAGAGAAAATGGAAATAATTTACATTAGTGATAACATGCATCATTTATTTCAATTATAGCAAGTAGAATTGTTATATAGTATTAGAGATAAAGGTAAAAACATGGGCTGGTAAACAAACATATTTAGAAAGATATACTTAGTAGGCCCTGGTAGGTTGTCATATTGTTTTATCAGAGCAATTGTTTCATTGTCTGGCTTCCTCTACATGATGCAGTGTAAGCTGGGTCAAATGACACCTCTGCCTCCTGTGGAGTTTGCATCACAGAAAAACTAATATTACATGATGAAATTACAGAGGGTATCCAGCATATCTTTCCTCCTTCCCTTTAATGGGGGAATGTAAACAAATTCTGTCTTCCGCAATAATACTGTCTAGCTTTTCTATAAAAATTAGATAAAAACAAGACTCTAGAGATGCAGTGAAAGCAGGGGTTATACCGTGGGGGAGGGACATACAAAGCAAGAAAGAAATCATCTTATAAATATGTTAGAAACAATCGCAAGAAAGAAAAAAATCATTTGAATCCTATTTCACCTAACATCATTCTTTTAAAAATATTGCTTTATATGCCTTTGATTAGGGCATATAACGAATTTGATTCAGTAATTAAAATAAAGATAATTTATGTGCCGGGCACTGGTGGCTCACGCATGTAATCCTACCTACTCAGGAGGCTGAGATCTGAGGATCGCGGTTCAAAGCCAGTCTGGGCAGGAAAGTCTGTGAGACTCCTATCTCCAATTAACCACCAGGAAACCAGAAGTGGCCTACGGCTCACATGGAAGAGCACTAGCCTTGAGCTGAAAAGTACAGGGACAGTGCTCAGGCCCAGAGTTCAAGCCCCACAACAGATGAAAGAGAGAGAGAGAGAGAAAGAGAGAGAGAGAGAGAGAGAGAGAGAGAGAGAGAGACTGTTTTGTTCAGAGATATTAAAAACCAGTATAAAATTTATGATCAATACTTATTTAAATAAGAGAATAAAATTTAAAAATCCAAAAATATTTGCATAAATAAATGTTTCAAATTTCCTGTTTAATAAAGTAAAAAAATATGCAGTTAATTTTATATAAGTATTGTAAGTATTTTGATGGGAGTAATTTAGAACTAGTTTGAAATGTTAAAAGTGGTATGCAGGCTGAGCACTAGTGAGTGTCTCAAGCTTATCATTCTAGCGATTAGGAGGCTCAGATCTGAGGATCGAGGTTCGAAGCCAGCCCAGGCAGAAAAGCCCCCATGGAGACTTATCTCCCATTAACCACTCAATGAGATGTACAAGTCATTATGTCGAAAACGAACTTTACAACTTTGGTGGGGGGGGGAGGGGAGAATTGGGTGAGGGGAGGGGAGGGGGAGGATGGGAAGGGATGGGAAGGGGGAAACAAAGGAGGAGGCTACAATGCTTGATAAGAAGTGTACTCATTATCTGGCGCATGTAATTGTAACCCCTCTGTACAGGTTTTTCACAATTAAAAAACAAAAAAACAGGAAGTAGCCCTGTGAATGCTAGCCTTGAGCACAAAGAGACTTAGGGGCAGTTTCCAGGCCCTGAGTTCAAGCCCCCAAAACTGACCAAAAAAAAAAAAAAAAAATCAGTGGGTTTAAGGATTGATGTTAAAATTCTCTCCAATGTATTTTTATAACTCTTTCTCAAAAATTGACTCAAAGTCAACCCTATACTATATTAGCTGTGGGAATTTGCTTTACAATTACACAGGTTATTTGTGTTGTTTATTTTTTTTTTCTGAATCATGCCTAATATTTCCTTGTAACCTGTGTCCAATTGACCCTGTATTACATTCTGACTAACAAGCTCATGAGTCTCTTCTCATTTCTTTTTTTTTTTATTTTTTATTTTATTTTATTTTATTTATTTCTATTGTGAAAATACCGTACAGAGGGGTTACAATTACATGGGCAAGATAAGGAGTACATTTCTTATGGAGCATTGTTGTCGCCTCCTTTGTTTCCCCTTCCCATCCCTTTCCATCGCCCCCACTCCCCCCCCCCCCCCCCCCCCCCCCCCCCCCCCCGCCATTGTAAAGTTCGTTTTTTGACTCAACCAAGATGGCCACTTTTCAATAGCGAATCACTTGGCATAGAAGTTAGGTTTGAGTGTTGATCAGATAAGACACAAGAAACAACAAAACACATAAAATAGCAGACACAGAGCTGGGAAGGATGCCAGGATATTTGTGCTAGCATAAAGACTCTAATGACAAATTGATAAACATATGAACCAAATGTATAATGTAGCTTAGGGTACTACCCAAACCAATGATTGTTTCAGACTGGAGACTTCAGAGGAAAGTTGCAAAGGATCATGTTGGGAATAAGGGTAGCTATTCTCAAATCAACCTGAAAGGAGTGAGAGTCCAACAGAGAAAGGCAAGAAATTTGTATTTCAATATTTCTTAGGAGATGATTTATGTACTGAATACACTGAAGACATGAAATAGAAATTGTCAAAGGTGATATACTTTACTTGTGCTGTGACAAAATAACTGATAACATAGATGCTGAAACATCCTAACATTGTAAGAAATCGATATAATTGAATATGTATAAATAAGAGTTTGTGGATAATAGCACAATTAAAATTACATAGAATTACTTATTGACAAAACTTTGAATATAATATCAGACCATTTGTTTCAAATAATTACCAGCAGATAGAAGTGTTAAAATTCCTGACATCAACTCTAGCCCACCACAAAGTTCATGTGTAAGGTCTAGCATGAATGTTCTACAAATAATGATATTTTTATAAAATTTAAAACATAAAATACAGGAAATTAGATTGTAACAAATATTCATTCTTTTTTAGAGAAAATATTTACATTTTTTCTAATTATCTCATTTTTTTACAGAAAAATAGAAAATGAACAGATGAAAGTGTGAGAATAAAGTAGCAGATGGTCTTTGAAATTAAGAATTATTTTTAAGAAATATATTAGTCAAACTATAAGTTGCATACTGGAAAATAAAGTATGAGCATGAACTGTTAACCCAGTACTTTGTAATTTGATGTACTACATTGAAATAAAATTAATTCAGAAAAATTTAATTAATGGCAAATACATAAGATGTGATACACATATGCATTTACACGTGTGTATATATTATATGCATGCATATATAATATTGTCTATATTAATCCTAGGTAATTTGGATATTAAAATATGGAGACCTGCCAAGGTATGAATAGGCGAGAGGCTGTATCTCAACTTATAGATTTGGATGAATTCTGTGTACCTATCATCCCAAGTCTGAGACTGGGAGTAAAAATGTTCCTGAATAGCACAGACAGAAAGTCTACAAAATTACCTCTCCATAGAGGGAAGCTGAGAGTGGTGATAGGCTTGGTATTCCAACATAGACAGGAAGCCTAAACTTAGAAGATGGAGATTCAGGCCCATGTTTTGATTGGAAATGGGACCGTCCATTTCCACAATAATTAGAAGAGTCAGCCACCAGTCTCTCATGCTCTTTTTTTTTTGTGGATGCTATTATTCTTTACTTTGTCTTTGTAGGCTTTGTTATATTTCTTTTTTTTTATTGAGAAAATACTGTACAGAGGGGTTACAATTACATGGGCAAGATAATGAGTACATTTCTTATCAAGCATTGTAGCCTCTTCCTTTGTTTCCCCTTCCCATCCCTTCCCATCCTCCCCCCAATCCTCCCCACCCCCCTCAACCCTCACCACCCCCACCAAAGTTGTAAAGAAAATGTGGTATATATACACAATAGAATTCTATGCCTTCATCAGAAAGAATGACATTGCCCCATTTGTTAGGAAATGGAAAGGCTTGGAAAAAATTATATTAAGTGATGTAAGCCAGGCCCAAAGAAACATAGGTCCCATGGTTTCCTTTATTTGCAATATCTAGTATATGTCTGAGTCAAGCAGAAAAGGTCAGATAAGGTAATGTTAGGGAAATGAACCCTAAGACACGCATTCAAATGTATTTTTTCTTTCATGCTATTGTTTCTAACACATTGATAAGATTATTTCTTTGTTGCTTTGTATGTCCCTCCCCCACAGTATAACCCGTACTTTCACTGTATTTGATGTCAGTATAATTTATGGAGGGGAAGGAGAAAAACAAATCGTTTAAATAGGGATACAGGTGGACCCATTGCAACAATGAGATGTACAAGTCCTTATCTCATGCTCTTAATCCAAGCTTCAGAAGAGTAAAATTTGAGGATTACAGTTTGATACCAGCCCTCTTCGGAAAATCCATAAGACCCTGATCCCCAGTGAACCACCAAAAATCCACAAGTGGAGCTGTGACTTAAGTGGTAAAATACTACCCTTGACCAAGAAAGTGCTCAGGGTTTGTGCCTCAGCCCTTAGTTCAAACAGCAGTTCTGGCACACACAAACCCAGAAATAGTAATAATCAGAAGAAAACATAACTGGAGGTATGGTTCAAATGGAAGAGTACCAGCATAACAAGTTCAAGGACTTGAGTTCATAATCTGGTGCTATCAAAAATAGTTAAGTGTTGATAAATGCATATTACCTATACAGCATGTCTTTCCATATATGTTTCATGTATACAAGTGCACAGAATTCTGAATATAAAGTTCAATGAACTATTTGAGTAGTCATACCAACTACTTACAAAGTGTACAAGAAGCATAATTAAGTTAGCATCCTGAATCCCCTTAATGTCTTTGTCTCCTGTCCATCACTGCCTCTTTCACTGTACTATTATTCAAACATTAACTCTAAATATTAATTTTGATTATTCTAATTTGATTAGTGTTTGATCACATGACTAGGCACCATTGTTTGGTAAATGAATCCCCAAAATTAATTATGGTAATAAAATAATGTTTTGACAATTGTATTTTAATTTTATTTCTGTGATGGCATAGCTTGTTGAAAATTTTGTTCTCTATGTTTCTTTATCATAAGACAGAAATTAAAATAGTGTGACAACACTTATCTTAAAACCACTAAAATCACCCACCTGTTGATCTGGGTATACTATTCTTTTAATTTAAGAAAATAATCATATTTTTGCTTATAAGAATAGCATCTACTAGGTACAGGCTTCTTTATATTCATGCCCATTGCGCTAAGAAAAAAAATCTGTTTGAAGGCAAAATGTTGAAGATGTTTTCTTATATTAGCTTTCATTCTTTCATGTTTTAACTTTGTAATTGTGATCTACATATCAAGTGGAATAGAATGTTTACCAAATGATAAAATTTTCATGTTTCCTCCTGTATCTTCTTTGATAAGCTAATTGATCCAACACAATTTATCAGAGAGGTATTCATCTCTGCTCTGAGTTTTACTGTGAAGGCCTGAAATGAAGGGTTGCTGAATGCACATACAATTCAGTCAGTTAGCTTCATAGTCATTGGACAGTATCTTACTACTGAAATTTATTTTCCTCAGTTTAATGTTACTATAAAATATTCTAAGTGGCTGGTGGCTCTGGCCTGTTATCCTAGCTACTCAGGAGGCTGAGATCTGAGGATCGCTGGGCAGAAAAGTCTTTGTGATTTATCTCCCTGTGTTACTTATCTCCAAGTAACCAGTGAAAACCAGAAGTGGTTCTGTGGTTCAAGTGGTAGAGAGCTAGCTTTGAGCACAAAGCAGCTCAGGGACAACATCCAGGCCTTGAATTCAAGATCTATAACCAACAAAACTATATTCTAAATGATCTTTCTCCTTGATAATACCTTTTGTTGCTATTGTTGTTGTTTGTTGGTCATGTGGCTTGTATTATGGGCCTGAGCGCTGGCCCTGAGGTCTTTTAAAAAATAACTTTGATATACGAAGGGGTTACAGTTACATAAGTAAGGTAGTGAGTACATTTCTTGTTAACTTGTTATGCCCTCTCTTTTCTCCCTCTCTCTCCCCAAATCCCCCACAAATTGTACAGCTCATTTCCAACATGTGAGCATCACTATTGCATTGGTTCCTCTTTGTCTTTTGTCTCAGCATTTTGTTATTCTCCTTCTCTTCCCTAATTCAGATTAACATATATACAATATTAGGGTATCAAAATCAAATACAGTGACAAAAGGGGATAAATCATAAGGGGACAAAACACAAAAGAAAAAAAAGAAGAAATTATGGAGTACATTAAAAATAACAACAACATAAAAAATTCTCTTGTGTCCATGTCGTGTAGTTCATTTCTCTTAGCATCATCCTATATGGTCATATGTACATAGCCGTTGAGCTATTCTGCTCATCCCTAAGTTTACCCTAAATGTATAGTATTTATTACAAATAAGAAAAAACATGGGATCTATGTTTCTTTGAGTCTAGCTTACTTCACTTAATATGATTTTTTTTCCAAGTTCCTCCATTTCCTCCCTGAGCTCCTTTTCTCAAGGCTAGCACTCTACTACTTTGAGCCGTAGTGCCACTTCTGGTTTTCTGGTGGTTAATTGGTGATAAGAGTCTCATGGTCTTTCCTGCCTGGGTTGGCTTTCAATGGTGATTCTCATATTTCAGTCCCCTAGTAGCTAAGCTTAAAGACGTGAGCCACCAGCACTCAGCTTGATAATAATTTTAGCTATCAATTTTCTTTTTACATCCAATAACTTTTTAAAATTTTTCACTGACTTTTCTAATTTCCCAGAAAATATCTTCAAGGAAATTGACTAAACTGCTTGTCTCATAATCCATCTGGAGAATACTGACAATTTTAATGTTTCAATTTTTTAGGAATAATTCTTACATAATATTTCTCATATCCTACATGCACCTATTATTGGAAAAGCCACAAAGTAGTAGATATCTAATCTCCATAAGTTTTCAATTTCTTAAGTAATATATATGGAATTGGATTTCATTCATGGATTTATTGCTTATTTACTTTACTTTTGTCTTCTATGTCTTTTATTAAATTCAGGTCATACTTTGAAACAAATCCACACAAGTGTATCAATCTGAAAAAAAGATAGTCTCTATAAAAACAAGAATTATAGGCTGTTACTAAACTCAACATGGTAATTTTTATGAAGCAGTACAATTTTTTCAGAAAGCTTTGCTAATATACCTTTTTAAAGATGAAATGTGTATTGTGTTATTTAATATTTTTTAGTCTACAGTAGATACAAGTGTCTGCTATGTTGATTTCAATTCTTAATTGTGCTCCTACAAAATAATGTAATAGAGCCGGGTGCTGGTGGCTCATGCCTGTAATCCTAGCTACTCAACAGGCTGAGATCTGAGGATTGAAGTTCAAAGCCAGCCCTGGCAGGAAAGTCTGTGAGACACTTATCCCCAATTAACGACCTGAAAACTGGAAGTGGTGAGTACTTCCTTTAAACTGAATTGCTGAGGGACAGTGCCCAGGCCCAGAGTCCAAGGCCCACCATCAGCCAAAAAGAAAGAAAGAAAGAAGGAAGGAAGGAAGGAAGGAAGGAAGGAAGGAAGGAAGGAAGGAAGGAAGGAAGGAAGGAAGGAAGGAAGGAAGGAAGGAAGGAAGGAAGGAAGGAAGGAAAATATAACTTCTAAGGTCTTATATGCCTTATATTCCCAAATTCTCACTACAAATCTTCCCTTCTCTGATTTCTGGTTTTGGTGTGTCTTTAGTGTACACAAAAGGAGACTGGACAACAGAAGTTTGTGTTAATCATTTATGAGAATTCCCTGGTTAATTCTTAAATATATATCCACATTCTCAGATACATGTTAGTGAAAGCAAAATTGTTCATTTACTTAACAGCATTTACTGTTGTAAAGCCATTGAGATATTAAATTAGGCAGCAAAGGAAAAACTATATATATAGATATAGATATAGATTAGATATATATTGTTTGTCATGGGACTTGAAGTCTGGGCCTGGGAGTTGTCTCTCAGCTCTTCAACTCAAGGGTAGTTCTCTACCACTTGAGCCACACCACCACTTCTGATTCTTTGATGGTTGATTGGAGATGAGTCTCACAGACTTTCTTAACCAGGCTTGGCTTTGAACCTTGATCCTCAGATCTCAGCCTCTTCAGTAGCTAGGATTAGAGGCGTGAGCCACTGGCGCCCACCTAAAAGTTAACATATTTAAGAAAAATTATAACAAAAATTTCTATACATTTTTTTCCCAATGAAGTTGAGCTTGATTCAGAATTTTGGATATATTGGTAGATAGTTAACTATAGTAGTAAAGATAGTCAAATAAAGCTGAGTGCCCATGGCTCATGCCTGTAATCCTAGCTCAAGAGGCTAAAATCTGAGGATCACAGTTCAAAGCCAGCCAGGGCATGAAAGTCTGTGAGACTCTTCTCTCCAATAAACCACTAGAAAACCAAAAGTGGCTCAGTTGCTCATGCTGTAGAAAGCTCCCCTTGAGCTGAAGAGCTGAGGGACAGCTCCCTGGCCCAGAGTTCAAGCCCCATGACTGAAAAGAAAAAAGTTAGTAAAATATTATACATAGTAAAATTTTATTGTTATCCATAAAATTACACCAATAAGGTACTTCAAATAGCAAGTAAAAACACAATCTAATCTTACACATTATTTGAATCTGTTGTTTCTTTATAGAATATGTTTGGACTGTTCTTAGATATTGGAAACTACATTCTTGAGAGTCACACAAATAGTATAAATTGAATATAAAATCATTTCTTTTCTCCTGGTGTGATTTCATCTTGGTTATTCTCCTTTGGCAGTATACTTGAAACTTAAAAAAAAATCAAAATAGCTGAAAATTGAATACTGCCTAACATTTCTATATATCTTCAGAGAAAAAAACAAAAACAAAAAACAAGACCTTTTTCCAGCTAGAAAAATCATAACGCGTACTGTGATTTCTATTCTCTAAAATATTTACAGATATCAATTTTGGTCTCATTGTATTGTTAACTTAGGTATAAAGTTTTGATAGTACATGAGATAGCGCATCCTAGATGAATGAAGATTCTTTCTGTGTCATTCTGTTGTCTGAAACTACAGTGTTTGTGAGTTTCCAATATTCCTTACCATTTTCAGGATGATCTGTATACTTGACGAGATATTTAACTATAAAATATTATATAACTTTTTAAAGAATGTTATATTGTAGTAAAATTTTCTTCAATATTTTAGTTACTGTTGATAAATAATGTTACACATTTTTAAAGCAAAGTCTAATTTATGTATGGGTTTTGTTTAGATTTATTTTTCAAGTAAGTGTAGTTAGGTACCTATATTATTTTTTTGAATTTGTTTTTGAAATAGCTTTTAAATTTCTCTTTCTTTTCCAGCTGCTATAATAATTATTGTACAAATCCTTGTACTCCTGGAAATAGTGTGTCATATACTATGAGGAAGGATATATTTTTCTTTAAAAATAATATAATTAAACCAGGTGCCGGTGGCTCACGCCTGTAATCCTAGCTACTCAGGAGGCTGAGATCTGAGGATCACGGTTCAAAGCCAGCCCAGGCAGGAAAGCCCAGGAGACTCTTATCTCCAATAAAAACCACTAGAAATTCGGAAGTGGTGCTATGGCTCAAGCTGTAGAGCGCACCTTGAGCTGAAGAGCACAGGGACGGTGCCCAAGCCCAGAGTTTCAGCCCCCCGGCCAAATGACCAAAATAAATAAATAAATTAAAATTAAAATTAAAATAATATAATTTAATTAGGGTAGTTTGAAGATTCCATATCATCAGGTGTATTATATGTAGTCTGAATAAAATGGTGAGAAAAATATTTTTAAACATTTTATTGGTAGCAGTTTTTAAAATATTCATTTGAATTTCTGAGAAAACATATTTCTACTTAATTCTCATGCTTTCCTATTCTTGATAGTGTTATTTATATTTATAATCAGCCTTCCATTTAATTATCTACAAGTACCCATGCATTAGAAATAGAGAAAAAATATTTTTCATGAACTATGGGGCATGCATCTAAACTCTTACTATTTTATGACACAATATTTAATGCTTTGTGATATAACCTAGTGAATTTTGCATTTTGGTGATTAAATTGTCCCATGTCTACTTATTGCAATTTTTTTCATTTAGTATAATGAAGAATATTACTACCTTCCATCTGGGTATGCTTCCTAGCCACCAGTGTGTGAGCTACTTCACTTCACTTGACAGATTTCCTGAGTAGACTAAAACCTACAAAACAGTAAGCCCCCTTTCCCCCAAAGAAAAATCTTTCCCTTAATCATTTTTAAAGAAATTTTATCATATGAACATTAATTTCTTTTTCTTTTCTTTTTATTGTGAAAATACCATACAGAGGAGTTACAATTACATGGGCAAGATAATGAATACATTTCTTTTTTTTTTTTTTTTTGGTCCGGTTGTGGGGCCTGAACTCTGGGCCTGGGCTGTCCCTCAGCTCTTCAGCTCAAGGCTAGCGCTCTACCACTTGAGCCACAGCACCACTTCCAGCTTTTTTCTTTTTGCTTATGTGGTGCTGAGGAATCAAACCCAGGGCCTCATGCATGCAAGGCAAGCGCTCTACCACTGAGCCACCTTCCCAGCCCCGTGAGTACATTTCTTATCAAGCATTGTTGCCTCCTCCTTTGTTTCCCCTTCCCATCACTTCCCATTTCCCTCCCACTCCCCCCCATACCCCACCTCCTCACAGCCAGAGTTGTAAAGTTCGTTTTTCCACATAATGACTTGTACATCTCATTGTTGCAATGGGTCCACCTGAATCCCTGTTTAAATGATTTGTTTTTGCCCTTCCCTTCCACAAATTATACCAACATCAAATACAGTTACAGCAGGGGTTATACCTTGGGGAAGGGACATACAAAGCAACAAAGAAATAATCTTATAAATATGTTAGAAACAATCGCATGAAATTAAAAAAAAATGAGTCCTTATCTTGGAGTTCATTTTACCTTTTCTGCTAGTTATTGCAAATAAGGGAAACCATGGGACCTATGTTTCTTTGGGCCTGGCTTACTTCACTTACTATAATTTTTTCCAAGTCTTTCCATTTCCTAACTAATGGGGCAATGTCATTCTTTCTGATGGAGGCATAGAATTCCATTGTGTATATATACCACATTTTTTTGATCCATTCATCTACTGAAGGGCATCTGGGTTGGTTCCACATCTTAGCTATAGTAAATAATGCTGCAATAAACATAGTTGTGCTGGTAGCTTTAGTATGCTCTTGTTTGTGATCATTTGGGTAAGTGCCCAGGGGCATAGATTTTAAGTCATTCTTGTTTAGTCTATTTTTACATATTGATTTTCTGTTGATAACTTAATTTGGGCAGTTTTAAAAATACTATTTTGATTAAAATTAGCCTCTTCATTGGAAGCATTGTATGGAGATTGCTGTTCACTTGATCAGAGTCAGACAAATTATGTGTTTCTGGCCAAATCATACCTATGAGTTACAAATTTAAATTTTAAATTTTAAAATATTTTTAAATGACTTCTTTTAAGTGATTATGTGAGTATCTGTACAATGCTCTCAATTAGCCTTTATATATTTAGTTAATCCAATCAGATTGATATTATGCTAATAACATAAGAAAAAGAATATATCATGCAGATGTTACTTAGCAAATGAGGTTCAAATCTCACACAGGTAAACATCATATATAAACACACACATAAACACATATATCATTGCATTCTAAAATCTAAATTTTGTAGTTTAAAAGTCAGCAATAATATTCACTACAAAAAGGTTATTTATTGAGAAATTTAGAAATTCTATCCAATTTTCCCAGAGAATTAGAAGTAGGTCATTATTATCTTTGCCACCATTAAATTTTTCACCATTATCACTGTTACAATTGTCATTAATTAAGAAATGTAACTAAATGTGGAAGGATATTGAGGTTGGTCTAAATCCCTATTCCAGCACATACTTTTTCTGTGATATTGTACTGCTACTAATATCCTGAGATGATATAATTCATCATTCAAAGAAGTATTCATCTAATTTTTAAGGTATAAATTGTAATAACATATTTATATATGTTCACATAAACTGTATTGAGTTATTTTGTATTTCTCCCAATCAAAATGAAAAATAATAATAAGAGCAATAGTTGTAAAACTTAAAAGAAGATTATCTTAAAAAGCTTCATATTTCATCTAAATTTATTTTTTCCATGAAATTATTTTGATACTTATCTCAAAGATGAACATTTTTGTACAACTACTTATTTTACTGAGACATGAAAAAGGGCAGTCAAGAAAGATTTAGTGTATTTTCTATCATAATATCTTAGCCTATGCCACACTGAGAGCTATTGTAAGAATTATTAAATCATGCTTTTGCTTTGTCCTTGTCAGTGTCTCATCACAAACTAAATTTACTGGTTGGCACTTATTTTGAAAATGTTCATTCTATGAACTTCAAATCTCACAAAAGTTCAATGGCTAGCTTTGTAGGTGCTCAATGATGATTACTTTCTCAAAAATTGGCAAATGAAAAAGCATTTATTTTTGCTTTTTATTTTTATCTATTTCTAAATTAATGTCTACAGTTTTAGCTAATGGAAAGGTAAATCAACCAGGGAGGTATTTGCCATGAATTCTTAGGTGGATGATCTACAATTTAAGGCATCCATCAAAGTATTCTTTTAATTTAAGGGTTTTATTATTTTAAAAAAAATTGTGAAAGTGATGTAGAGAGGAGTTACAGTAACATAAGTAAGCTAATGAGTAATTTCTTTTTGAACAGTGTCACCCCTCTTTCGTTTTCTTCCAGATTCTCCCCTGCCTCTTCTTTCTGCCTAATTCATTTCGAACATAATGTCTAGTAGGTTTCACTGCTGAATTAGTTCATCCTTTCTCCCACTGTTTCTGTGCTTCCCCTTTCCTTGACCAAATCAGACAAACTTCTCTACAAGACAAAGGGTGCAGAAATAAAAACTGAAACAGGAAACAAACCAAAGAAACATGGAAGGGAAAAAATGCAACCAGAACAATATGAAATCTCTTGTTTTCATTTCTTGGAGTTCATTTCAATAAGCATAATTTTATTTGATTTTATGCACACAGCTATTGAGCCCATGTGATCATCTCTTTGGCATATCCTCCTTTGTTCTCACTGTGTGGATTTTATAGTACTGTTAATTAATCATGTCAAAGTGCATTTGTCTTTTACTGTCCACTGTAGATTTATGACACATTCTAATTACTACAAATGAGGTAAAACATATAGCCTTTGTTTCTTTGCGTCTGGATTATTTGACTGACTATATTTTTTGCAAGCTTTCCATTTCCTTATGAATGGGATAATATCATTGCAGTATGGATGTTCCTCAAAAGTCTAAATATAGAGATTCCCTGGGACCCAGAAATCCCACTCCTGATAATTTACTTAAATGACTACAAATCAGGTTGCACTAAACTACCAGCACAATTATGTTCATTGCAGCATTGTTTACCATGGGTAACATGGAAAACACACATACACAGTGGAATTCTATGCTTCTATAATCAAAGAATTTTTGCTTTACTGATTTTGCAGGTATTGTTGCTTTTATTTTGCTTGTGATTTTCCTGAGAATGCTAGCTCTACCATAACTTAGGGTTCACTATAGTAATGTGCCACTAATGTCTGGCTTACTTTTTTTCCCCCTGCTCCCGAGGCTTGGACTCAGGGCGTTGGTGTTGTACACAAGTTTCTTTTACTAGTGGCTAGCATTCTACCACTTGAGCCACAGTGCCACTTCCTACTTTTTCTGAGTAGTTTATTGGAGATATGAATCTCACAGACTTTCCTTCTGGGGCTGGCTTCGAACCATTATCCTCAGATCTGTGCCTCCTGCTTAGCTAGTATTACAAGAGTGAGCTACTGGTGTCCAGTTTGCCTGGCTTATTCTTTATGAAAAATGTCCCTAACATTTTTACCCAAATTGGCCTCAATCCCTTATCCTCCCATCTCCTATTCCCACACGATAGGGATTATGAACATACAGCACAATGTCATGTTAGTTTAATGATTTTGTTAATAACACAATTGTGTTCACAGCATCCAACTAATATCTCTAAATACAGCTTGATGATGTTCACAGAACAAATGGTGAAGATTATTTGTGCATGTTATCTGATACAAGCTGTCCCTCAGCTAACTTCCACTTATTTGTCATTGCTTCATGCTGTTATGCTGAGACAGTGGCTTCAGGGAGTTCAGATTATCAACAGGACATGAAAGTTCTTTCTTGTTGGTCATTTAAAAATGTGACACTTCTTTTCAACTGCTTCTCCTTTCTCAAGGCAATTTCTGCTATGGCTCATTCTATTCTACCTGTTTGATTATGTGACATGCCAACTATTGAGGGAAAATAATTTACATATAGAATTTAAGAAAGGCATTAGGTTTATTTCAAAATTTGCAGAGATTTTTTTCTATGCTATGTAACTTTCATACGTAATATGTTCCTATATACTCTATTCTTTTGTGGCTTCTTGGTTCATACGTGCATCTAAAGAAGAACTCTATAGCTTTTCATTAATGCCTGACCTGCTACATTTTTATCCTCACATTCCCATTTAACATGTGAAATAACTTTCAAGAATCTCCTGTTTGTCAGGAAAAACTAAATAAATATGTTCAATGTAGTATTAATGAGTTGTAGTCATAATAAACCACATTTTGGGTATAAAATTTAAGTTTCCCAATACAAAAACAAAAATGAATGCAAAATTTTGATTCCAACTTAAATTTCTTAATTATAAGAATAACCAATAAGCGAGGTCATGTGAAATACTGGCATGCTTCCTCACACGTAATTGTTTTTATGGTGAACATGATTATGGATTCATGACCATTATCAGGGCTATTTTTGTGAGTCTTCAAATGTAAGTAATTTACTTAGCTAATAATTATACAGTACACTTACTATATAGAGAGTAAATATCTAATATGCTTACTATACAGTGTCTCTTCTGCTTCACAGCTGTTAATGGTTAAAGAATGAATATAATTCCAACGATTGTTCTTGTAAATATTATATCACATATAACATCACCTGTATCTCATGGATAACAACACATATTTTTTGCCAGGTACCTAATATGTGCCTATCTTAACCAGTGTACTATTCACATAGTGTCCTGGATAAACTTAAACCAATATTAAGTTAAATTATAAAACTAGGAGAATACCTAGATAGACATGTCCTCACTGGAAGGTACAACTGAACTGAAAAAGCCATATTGAAGTTCATTCAGGCACATCTATCTCAGAATATGAATTTGATATGCATGGGAAAATGATTTTAGTCAGCATTTCAAGTCCAACTATAGTAAAATAGCTTCAAAGATATTTGGAGACTATAAAAATATGTATTTGAATGATGTTGATGAAGAAATAGAATCATTAGAAAATAACAAATATTTCCTATGGGAAATAATTAGATATGGATGCAATCTTTTGTTTTTTTACTGTGTTTGATTAGTGCAAGTTTTAGAAATTATGTTAGAGAGCTATTGTAATATATATATATGTATATATATATGTATATGTATGTACATATATAATTTTAGATTTATTCCCAACAACCTGGGCAGAGAAAGATGCTGGGTGAAAACTCCTGAAAAGTTTTGTGTTTACAATAACAGGTCAATAATTTTTCTCCACAGGAATAAAGCTATGGGAGTTCGTTAAGTATAGGGCAGACATTGCCACATACATGAGTATAGAACCAGAAGCACTAGGGCCTCTGGCAAGTCATGAAAAGCTGCAGAATATTCTCAGATCCTCAGATGAAAGGCAGAATGAGGTGAACCTTAGATGTCTTTAAAGTGAGTCTTATTTTGTATTCTAATTTTTGTCTTAAAATCTCAAAAAAGAAATCTAGATTACATTTTTTTTAAATTTTGAGTAGCGCACTGTAGGATATTTTAAAAATATTTTTATTATAAAGTTTATGTATGTAGGAGTTTCAGTTATGTAAGTCAGGTAATGAGTAGACTTTTTTGAAACAGTGTCACTCCTTCCCTTGTTTTCTCCCATTTTTTCCTTAGAAACCCTCCTCTCCCACAATTTGTATAGTTCACTTTCAACATAATGTCTAGTGAGTATCACTGTTGCATTTGTTCACCATTTGTCCTGCCATTTCTGTGATCCCCTTACCACCCCCCCCCCAAAAGGTAAACTTACATACAAGACAGTACATAAACTCCTTCTTACTTTCTGGAAAAGTCCAGTCTTGGCCTTATCTGAAAGTACAGGACTTCTGGGGGAGTCAGGAGGACACCCCTATCATAAAACTACAAATAGTCTGTTTGCAGGACGGTCTGATAATATATTCCCAGGAGAAATGGACAAAGAAATTTCAAAGAAGAGACCCACCCTAGAATGTATAAAAATTAATCACACACACCCCCATAATCCCCACTCTTTTTTTTCTCCCATCCTGCTCAATGTTACTTGGAGTCTTTCTGCAATGCTTATTAAAGCTTGTTCTGGTTTGCTAAGATCTTCACCTTCTTTCTCTCCTTTCATCTGCTTGATCTTTCCTAACACTCATGATTCAGTTTTCTAAAACATAGCTATTGAGCCCTTGTGATCCTCTCCTAAGAATATCCACTTTTGATTTCACTGTGTGAATGCCTACGGTCCTCTATAATTTATTATGTCCAAGCATAATTTTTTTGTCTTTTAGCAGCACTATAATATGTAGATTTATAAGCACAAGAAAATGTGGTATACATACACAATGGAAATCTACTCATGCTTCAGAAGGGTGATATCCCATCATTCAGAAGGAAAGACTTTAAAAAAATTATTAAGTGAACTAAGCCAGACCCAAAGAAACATAGGCTGCAATTTGTCCCTCATTTGTAGTAATTAGAATGTGCCTGCATAGATGTGTTTTCTTTTAATTCATTTTCTTGTATCTGTTTTGCCTTTTTGATTTAATCTCAAAATATGGATATGTGAAGCTATTTTCTTCACCATCTCCTTTCAGGATACTAGGTGGCATTTTTTCAATCTACCACTAAAATTCTCATTTGTACTTAAATATAGGGACAATGAGACCAGAACTTCATGAGAACAACTTAGAGGACACTGACTAAAAGATAGGGCAGCAAATGTATTGAATTTATGAAAACAATTGTGATGTAAACTATCACCACATTTTAATCAATTTCCTACCTAAAAAGTGCTATATGTTCACTACCAAGAACAATGATATATCTTAGACTCAATCTGACACAGGATATATGAAATTATACTTAATTGGACAAGAACCTAACCATAAACTTCATTATTCTTCCTTCTTGACTGTAAAATTGTTATTGAATTTGAATATCTCAAGTATTAGGATATGAGTTCCTTTTAGTAAATCCAGTTTCATCCAGAAATTGCAAAGGGAATGGGATTCTGTATCTGTAGTGTATGTCTCACCAAGTTAAACAAATACTAGTCTTCACCCTCTGCTGTCAGTGATCTGACCAAGCTATTGACAATTCCCCGAGTACAAAGAACCATCCATTAAGCCTGGCACCGATGGCTCACACCTGTAATCCTAGCTACTCAGGAGGCTGAGATCTGAGGATCCCTGTTCAAAGCCAGCCCAGGCAGGAAAATTAGGGAGACTCTTATCTTCAATAAACCACTCACAAAACAGGAAGTGGTGCTTTACCTCAAGTGGTAGAGCACTAGCCTTGAGCTGAAGAGATGAAGGACAGCGCCCAGGCCCAGAGTTCAAGCCCCATGAACGACAACAACAACAACAACAACAACAAGGCCATTAGTCTATGTAAAGGTTTGAGGATATTTACAATGTCTGTTACAATAAGGTTGTAAGAAAAATAAATTCAGTGTTGAGAAAATCTACTTTTTCCAATAATAATAACCCACTCCTTATTATCAGAAAAAGTTTTAATACTACACTCCTTATGATTACAAAAAGCTTTTATGTTGACTTGTTCCCAGGAATATTCTTAGTGTTTAGACAAACTGTGATTTTCCTTTCTGCTTGTGAGATTAAAAATTTTTTGAACCACCTAAATGGAGATAAGACTATTGGACAACAACTGACATATCACTATGATTTTTATACATGTGACTCTCTCAGGTAACTTTCTTCAGGCAATTATATTTCCTGATCCTTTCAAGTGTCATAAATAGATATAAACCCTTAAACATTGACATTCAGAAAGTCATTTTACTTTCAATATTCCATTGTTGTCACCAGATCTGATATGGAATATGAATGTGAACCATATGTGATTTGCAAGCTGCAATCATTCCTGGCTCTACCTATCTAATCAAAAAGGGTAGAAAACACATATAAAGACTAGGGATAAAATGCTGGTTATTATTTACCACAATAAAGTGAGAGATTATTAGAGTTTGGCCTGAAATTTCTTGAATCCTAGTTCTCATATGGCCTAGAGAAATTATCAGGTGACACACTACAAACATGGATATGTTATAGAGTTTATGTTGTAGGAGATGGATTATAAATTCAAGCAATGTGAATCTTTTATAATGAAAATGTGTCTGTGTATCCTCTCTTCAGTGGATGACATTATTTTATTACAAAAGAAGTCAATATAGCCTGCGTTTACCCTTGAAGTAGGTACACTATCATTATTCTGAAACTACTTGTTATTAACAACAACAGAAACACCCTGAAAAGTCAATCTGGAACAAAGGGCAGTCAAGATCTTAATAATTAATTTTTAAGAAATTCCAATGAGGCACTCATTAAAAAAAATAATCACAGAGCACAGGAAAACTCACTACTGATGGATATTTAAATAATTTGTACAAATCAGTAGTAAAGTAAATGTGTGTTTACTTGTCAAAACTAAACAGTATTTTCAAATATATGCCTTTTATTTCATTCAAATTATACTTAAAGTATCAAGTTGGAAACACTGATAGATAAATTTCAGAATCCTATCTAATTAAAAGCTTTTAAACTGTCAGTTGAGTGCAAAAGAGTGTAGGTACTTATCTGAAAACCTGAACAATTTTGACTACTTAAGTAATCATTAATAAAGGGTATATTCAATATACTCAAAGTTTATATCTCCAATCATTAGTTGGCTATCACACAGTGTCACTATTTCTGTAAGCTCTTAGAGGCCACTTCACAGTTTCACATATAATGGCTTCTGTCTTAGCTTTTGTTTTTTACCCAATTTATATTTATAAAATTTGTATTCAGACTTTCCTAACAATGTCTTCCTTGACAACTCTCAGTGCATCTCTCATAGAGCTACCTTTGGGAAAATATACTGCTTCTCTTTGGATCTCTTTTTCTATGACAATTGTTATTGTTGGCTGTGAAATGGCTGTATCTTAAAATTATACCTTGAGCATACTTGGGCCTCAAAAGGTAATTTTGAAATAAAAGTTGTTATTGTAAGATATTAGAACTCTTGAATCTTTGCTTGATTGTTATGGTTTTCCCCTGGGAAAATATTGACTCCTATGGCTGTAATGTTCAAACTCCTTCTTTTGAGTGACTGCTGAAAAATGACCTACTAAAAGTTCATATTTCAGTAAGAGGTGCCATTTATATAGGAACATAGAAACTTGAAGACATTTATGAGGTCATTTACTAAAAACGGAAACAAAAAGGCTCTCAGTGATGACCTTATTCAATGTAGAATTCCAAGTGACACATTTATAGATGACATTTCTTGTCAAAAGAACATTACAGTCATTTTCATTGCCTGCATAATCTGAAAGATTCTTTGGTGAATATTACCATTACCTAATGCATGAATATCTTAAACTTTAAGATGAATGTTAATGAAATGTATACCTACATAAAGATTTTCTGGACACCTGTTAACTATAATATAAAAGATAATGCACACTCATTTGATATAATACTTACAAGCATAATAAAGTAAGTTAGATAAAAGTGTAGGCTGAACTTTGTTTTATTCTTTCAAAACTTTAGAATATATAAAGATTACATTTATATAGTGCTGGCAAATGACATTTGACCTACCAAGTACTCAAAATATTACAATGAGGGATCCATTCTTTAAAATAGGTCAAATTAATTTTATCACTTCCCATTACTATCATTGTCCTGATAATACATCATCTAAAATAATAAGTTAATTCCTACTAATGGGTCATTTAGCAACATAATGGATTTTACATCAATATGTACTGGTATATTGACAACTTTGTCATTAGATTGAATATTCTTTAAATATTATACTGCTAATAATTATACAATTTTAGAGCTCTGGAATAGACTCTCTTAAAATCTATCAAGGTGCTTGCAAAAAATAAGGAGATTTGATAAAAGAGAGAATATTTATTACTGCTAAATTTATATTCACTAGCTACCATGTACAATTATTTCTTTTAATTAAATATTTTAAACAGAATCTTCAGATATGTAGTTATCTGATCTTCATCATATGGTGTTACCCAGATTCTGATTTATAGATACTTAAAATAAAATGCCAGATTCCTTTGTACTTATGTTAATAAATGTGACTTACTTTTACACTTTAATTGTTAAATAACATATGTCATTTGTATCCTATGACATCAGTAATGCATGAGACACTGAATGTACACTGATGGGAAAAGCTGTCGAGACAATATGTTGACTTATTGCATAAGAAAATGAAGAGGAAGGCTAAACTTAAAAAGGAAACATGTACATATACCAACTATACATACAATGAAAGTGTAAATGTGATCAGAGAAATTATTTTCATACCAGACATTTCCTTTTGTATTTACATGTCTGTCTTGAAGAATTAAGAAGTGACATCAGCCATGTGTTATTATTATTAGCTTGTGGTAGGCATGGAGAGGAAAGTAAAAATACCTATTGATAAATTTGAAGGATCAGAAATAAGACAGTCTTCTAACACTATCTGAAGAGAATCATCCGTTTATTAAAAATGTTGCAGCCTCCCTTTCTCTTGGCTGTGTTGTATAAAGGAACCTTACTTCATTGTTGGTGGGAATGTAAACTTGTTCAACCACTTTGGAAAGCAGTATGGAGGTTCCTCAAAAAACTACACATAGAACTCCCCTATGACCCAGCAATCCCACTTTTGGGCATTTACCCAAATGTTTACAAACAAGACCACACTAAAGCTACCAGCACAACAATGTTTATTGCAGCATTATTTACCATAGCTAAGATATGGAACCAACCCAGATGCCCCTCAGTAGATGAATGGATCAAGAAGATGTGGTATATATACACAATGGAATTCTATGCCTCCATCAGAAAGAATGACATTTCCCCATTTGTTAGGAAATGGAAAGGCTTGGAAAAAATTATATTAAGTGAAGTAAGCCAGGCCCAAAGAAACATAGGTCCCATGGTTTCCCTTATATGTAATATCTAGTATATGTATGAGTCAAGCGGAAAAGGTCAGATAATGTGATGTTAGGAAAACGATCCCTTAAATATGTATTTTAATGTTTTTTTTCCTTTCATGCATGTGTTTCTAACGCATTTATAAGATTATTTCTTTGTTGCTTTGTATGTCCCTCCCCCACAGTGTAACCCCCGCTTTCACTATATTTGATGTCAGTATAACTTGTGGAGGAGATGGGGACAAACAAGTCGTTTAAGGATTCAGGTGGACCTGTTGCAACAATGAAAAGTACAAAATGTCATGTCAAAAACGAGCTTTATAATGTCGGTGTGGGGGGAGGGGAGGGGGGGAAGGAGAGGGGAGGGGGAGAAGGATTGGGTGGGGGGGAGGGGGGAGGCTGGGAAGGGAGGTGAAGGGTAAACAAAGGAGGAGGCTGCAATGCTTGGTAAGATATGTATGCATTATCCTGCCCATGTAATTGTAACCCCTCTGTACAGTATGTTCTCAAATAAAATAAAATAAAATTAAAAAAAATATTTAGGGTAAGAGTAAGGGGAATTAGTGCTGTAATTTTCACATGTCATTCCCTGAATTTAGTCCCCAAAACCAAAATTTATAAACAAGTGATATTTTCATGCATCATCAGTACCTTTCAACTTTCTAATTCCCCATAGGTGCTATTTGAGAACCATATGTTTCTGTATTGACATTATTTTTCTCCTTAGCATTCTAAAGGTTCTTCATGTAGAGAGTGAATGTTCCAGAAAAAGATACTATGCTATATGTCATTATTCTTCAGAAACATTTCTGTTTTATGATATAAACTTTTAGCTTCATTTTCAGCACTATCATGATAACTTATTTTTAACTCACAGTCAATAAATAAAGGGAAATTTCTCCAGTGCAGCACTCAACCCTCAGCTTTGGAGCCATATTCTCCAATCTTTTTTGTGGCTAACCTCACTTGTTTTATGTCTCAAGTTTTATTGTAGATAACACTTTTCCACAAAGTTTGGTTCCTATGTGTGTAGTGTGGGATTTAAACCAGACCTAGTATTTGCTAGGCAAGTGGTTTTCCACTGAACTGCATCTCAGGCCTTCCTCCACATATTTATTAAATATAAGGATAATTATCAAAATATCATTCCTGTTGCCTCAATTTAACTATATGCTATAAGGTACTTGTATGTATGTATGTATGTATGCATGTATGCATGTATGTATGCATGTATGTATGTATTGGTATACATTTTTTTCAGTCATGGGTCTTGAACTCTGGGCCTGGGTACTGTCCATCAACTCTTCAACTCAAGGCAAGAGCTCTACCACTTGAGCCACAGCACCACTTCTGTTTTTCTGGTGGTTTATTGGAGATAAGAGTCTCATAGACCTTCCTGCCCCGGCTAGCTTTAAACACTGATCCTCAGAACTCAACCTCCTATGTAGTTGGGATTACAGGCATGAGCCACCAGCACACAGCTATACATAATATTTTTATGAATTTATGCCTTATCTCTCATAATAAAGCATACATTCTATGAAAAAATACATTTTGTATGTTTTGATGTCTCACATCCCACTCATCTCATAATTCCTAATGCTCTCTTTTGATCAAATGTTTTCAAGTCCATGCTTGTAAGATAAAATTTATATATCTTTGTCTCCCAATACAGCATCACAACAAAAATTATGATCAATAAGGATGAACACTTTCATATTTCCTGTTCTGTCATCTACCTGAAACTTCTATATGGAAGTGTAAGAAATGTTTTCTTTTATTTTATGGGAAAAATTAATATATGCTAAATTTAATTTTTAAAAGACAAAAATTGTGGAAAAGCCATTATAATTTTGACAAAAATCATCATTACGGTAGAAACTTGTATTTTTATAAAGATTGTATCCATAAAACAAAGCTTACATACTATTCCTTGAGACAAGTCATCAATCTATCTAGATACCTATCAATCTATCATTCATCTATCTATTATCTATCTGTCTATATGTAATTTGTGTTTCTGAGAATAAGGCTTTTGTCAACCACTACAGATATTCATCTCTTGAGTACATGATTGCTAAATATGAAATATTTTGCCTCATAGTGGCTGGATTTATTGAAGCTGGTTGGTGGGTAAATTTTTTATCAATGTGAAAATACCATACAGAGGGGTTACAATTACATGGGCAAGGTAATGAGTACATTTCTTATCAAGCAGTATTGCTTCCTCCTTTGTTTCCCCTTCCCATCCCTTCTCCCTCCCCTTCCTCCTTCCCTACCTTTCCCACCCCTGGCCAAAGTTGTAAAGTTCATTTTTTGACATAACCTCATGTACATCTCATTATTGCAATGGATCCACCTGTATCTCAATTTAAACAATTTGTTTTTTCCCTTCCTATCCACAAATTATACCAACATCAAATACAGTGAAAACAGGGGTTATATCATGGGGGAAGGACATACAAAGCAACAAAGAAATCATCTTATAAATGTGTTGGAAACAATTACAAGAAAGAAAAAACATTTGAATCCTTATCTTGGGATTCATTTTGCCTAACATCAACTTTTCTGACTATTTCTGCTTGTCTCAGACATATACTAGTCATTGCAAATAAAAGAAACCATGGGACCTATGTTTCTTTGGGCTTGGCTTACTTCACTTAATATAATTTTTTCCAAGTTTTTCCATTTCCTAACAAATGGGGCAATGTCATTCTTTCTGATAAAGGCATAGAATTCCATTGTGTATATATACCACATTTTCTTGATCCATTTATCTACTGAGGGGCATCTGGGTTTGTTTCATATTTTAGCTAGGGTAAATAATGCTGCAATAAACATAGTTGTGCTGGTAGCTTTAGTATTTTTATGTATTGACTTGATTGCTGAGTGTCTTTATTTTGTTTTGTTTTTGTTTGTTTGTTTTTTCCAGATGGAAATTAAGTAATCTTGGTTTCTTCCTTTGATGGTGATCATAAGCGTAGTTAAGGAAGGAAATGATTTTAAGTTTTATGATGTCTATCTGTTATCTTTTTTAAAGTTCAGCATTCTGTGTAATTTGTGTGAGATCTTAAACTTCTCTATATTTTAGGTAACTTTTATAAATTCCAAGTGAGTTAATTTTATAGCAGTTATTCTTTGAGGATTCTTTCACTCTTTGCAACAGAAGTACGACATATGATAAGACTAGTGTCTGCTTTTGAAAGGAAAAACAAAAAACAAAACATGGAATATCTCTTGACAGTCCAAGGACTTCTCAGATGACATCTAATCTGTCTTCTTCTACATGAAAATTATTATAATCTAACTTGTGCCTCAAAGTAGAAGAAGATAACATATATCACTTCATCTTTTCTCTGTTGTCTAGAAGGCAACTCAGACACAGATTACTTTTCATTCTACACAAAATATTCTGCACATATGTTTTTCTAAGTTTCTGTATATTTTATCAATAGATATGATTAAATTTCTATTCATGATTTCCTATATAAAAAGGCTAAGCTGGGTGCTGGTGGCTCACACCTGTAATCCTACCTACTCAGGAGACTGGGATCTAAGGATCACAGTTCAAAGCCAGCCTGGGCAGAAAAGTCCATGAGACTGTTATCTCCAATAAACGACTAGAAAAGTGGAAGTGGCACTGTGACTCAAGTGGTGGAGCACTGTACTTGAGCTGAGGAGCTGAGGGCTAGCACCCAAGCCCAGAGTTTAAGCCCTATGAGTGATTAAAAAAAAAAAAGCTAGTTTTATATTTGCATATTATATCTTTTAATTTATCTGCTAAAATGTTATATCCCCCTTTTGACCCTTAACTTTTTGGAATTATGTATGTCATAAAAAATTGCTTTTGATTTTATAGTATTCAAGCCCTTTAAAAGTTTGGCTTTGGGAGGGAGGACCAAGATGGTGACAGGACAATAGGGAAACCCCACAGCTCTCTCCAACCAAAAGGTGAGTTTGAGTTCCAGTGCTTAATTTCCCCAAGACTGACAACAACAAAAAGACAAAAACCCAGAGAAAAACAGGAGGTGGAAAGAAAGAACAGAGAAGGGCAATGACCCCTCTCCAACCTCTACTGGCTGTGCTGCAAGCACCAAGCCATGGCAAGCCTGGCCCAGCGCAGGGTGTAGGAGTCTCCAGAGACACAGGGGGTCGTCTGCAGATCACCCAGGCAGAAGATGCCTGAGATACCAGTGTTGGACCCGCTGATCATGACAGAGAAACCTCTGAACTGGGAGACTGTACAGAGATCCCACCCCCACCCCTCACTCTCCAAGCAGAGGGGCTCCATCTTGCCAAAGCAACTCCACTCCATGGCAGGAACCACAGAACTACACTGGTCACCCAGAGCAGAAGACCTGTAAGGTACTGGTGCTGATATGGAGAGCACAACAGAGACAAACCCCAGCACTCAAAATCTGCATGGACACCCTTCCCCCACCCCACGGCCAGAGGCCAGAGGCCCAACCCACAGTGCAGACCTGAACAGCATCAACAGTGGCAGAGACAGAGGAGAAACATGCAGAGCCACCATTGCCTGGCCCAGCCTATCAGCATCCTAACTGAACTCTGATTGCAGTGGCAACAAGTGACCTACATCACTCAGAAACAACTAGCTCCAAGGTGAGTACCCTGCAAGGGACAGTGTATCCCTCAAGGGAGACCAGAGTTGGTGGGAACCCCCAGACCTTGTCCCAGATCCCTATCCCAACACCTGTCCACAGGACCCACTAAAACAGGGAACTGTTTGAGAGCTCCACTAGCCCATGGAGCACATCCAGCTGGTCAGTCTAGATCAAGAGCACCCTCTGGAAGGGAGCTGAAAAACCCAAGCCAGGAACAGTGCCCCTGGGTCACAACAACCAACAGTGGAAGAAACTTGAACTGTTTACTCCAGGCTGCATAACCCAGGTGGAAAACACAGCAGCACAGGTCCAACTGGAGTACCCCAGGCCGGGGACTGGGAGCCAGGACCAGGCCTGGAGACCCGGTGCCTGAGCAATACAACCAACTATTCCCAATTGAAGTCAGAAGCTGAGCATACACCTCAGCAGAGGGGGGTGAACAGGGAACTGCAACCCATGGGAATCACACCCGTGACAGCAATAGACCTGGGTGCCCAGGGCAAGAGAACCAGAAGCCCAAACCCCACTAGAACCTGATCATATATCCCAGGCCGGGAATTGGACACCTCAGGCCTCCAGCACCTGATAATAGTCAGGAGCTCAGGCTGGAAAGGTGGCTCAGAGTTAGGGTGCATGCCTTGTATGCATGAGGCCCTGGATCTGATTCCTCAGCACCACATAAGCAGAAAGGGCCAGAAGTGGCACTGTGGCTCAAATGGTAGGGTGCCAGCCTTGAACTGAAGAGCTGAGGGACAGTCCCCAGGCCCAGAGTTCAGGCCCACAACTGGCCCAAAAGACAAAAAAACAAACAACAACAACAGAAAATATCAGGAGCCCTTAGCAGACTAGCAACTGGGAGAGTACATCCAGCACATTCGATCTCTCCAAGAGCACCTGTAGGAGTAAACAGGAGAAGTCTAGGCTGCTCAGTCCTTCTAAAGGCTGAACTGCCAGTGATCTACAGCGGAGAGCTGAGAGCCCTACATGGGTCAGAGAAGCAGCTGGAAGTCGGTCCCCAAGAGAACCAAGACCAGGTACAGACTCTCCGCCAGCCCAGAAACAGCAACCAAGCAAAGACAGATACCTATTGACCAAAACAAAATTTCAGATTAGTCTCCAATAATCCCTGAATCCCCATGCAAAAATCACAGAGAAAAATTACAAAGTTTATCCACACCCAGGATAGCAAGCTATCCCCAAATGCCAGCAGCCACCCAAGGGAGAGCCCCAGTGGGAACAAAACAGGAATGGAAGAAAAAAGCTACATCCAAGAGACGCTGGAGACAATGACTCCAGAATTAAAGTGAGAAATAGACCAGAAATTTAAAAAACACAGGGAGGAACTATCGAAAGAGATGCAGGTCTCAAACAGGAAGTACACACAAAAATAGGTGAGATTAGTACTTTGAGAACCAACATCGAATCCATAAATGAGTCCTTTTCCTCCTTGCAAACCACAATGGAAGCCATAGTTAACAGAGTGAACGAAACGAAATTTAGAGTGTCAGATACAGAAGACAGAATACACCAACTGGACCAAAAATTCACAGATATGGAAAAATCACTTAAATTATGCCAAAGGAAATCCAAGAGCAAGCAGATAGTGCCAAGAAAATTAACCTTCATATAACTGGAGTGGACGAAGATGAGGAATATAAAGCAAGGGAATGACACACCTATTCAACAAGATTATTAATGAAAATTTCCCCCATCATAAAAAAGAACATCTTACCTACATAACAGAAGTATATAGAACACCTAACAAGCAGGATCCCAGGAGAAACACTTCCAGACACCTTATAGTAAAAATGATATATCCAAATAATAAGGAAACAATCTTACATGCAGCAAAAATGAAGAAGGAGCTATATACTACATTGGGAAAAATATTAGAATCACTGCATATCTCTCCACACAGACACTGAATGCAAGAAAAGCCTGGGAAAGGAACAATCAAAAAGGAGGATATTACCATTATCAAATTATACTCCCCAAACATTGGAGCACCCAAATATGTTAAGCAAATACTCTCAAACTTACAGAATAAAATAGATACCAATACCATAATACTAGGAGACTTTAATATCTCACTCTCGCCAAAGGACAGGTCTACCAACCAGAAGATTGGCAAAGAAGCTACAGAATTAAGTGAGGCCATACTTCAAGTGGAACTACCTGACATCTACTGAGTATTTCACCCTAAAACAAAATAGTACACATTCTTCTCAGAAGCTCATGGAACTTTCTCCAAAATCGACCATATCATAATTCATGCAAGGAAGTTAAGCAAATACAAGGGAATTGACATAATCCCTGTATTCTATCTGACCACAGTGGAATCAAGTTAGTTCTCAATAACAAAGCATACCACAGAAATTACTCAAATATATGGAAATTGAGCAGCACACTTCTAAGGAACACCTGAGTAAAAGAAGAAATTAGAGAAGAAATTAAAATGTTCCTACAACTCAATGAAAATGAAGACACATCACAAAGAAACTTGTGGGACACAGCCAAAGCAGTCCTGAGGGGGAAATTTATTGCCCTCAGTGCCCACATCAAGAAAATAGAGACAGACGAAGTAAGTAATCTCATGCTGCTATTAAAACAGCTAGAAAAAATGAAAAAATGGAACCTAAAGTTACTAGATGGAGCCAGATAATCAAATTAAGAGTGGAAATTTATGAGACTGAGAATAGGAAAATTATAAATAAAATTAATAAAATAAAAAGCTGGTTCTTTGAAATAAATAAATAAAATTGATAAACCTTTGGCAAGATTAATTAAGAAAAGAAGAGAGGAAACCCCAATTTACAAGATCAGGAATGCCACAGGAAAAATCACAACAAATACCCAAGATATCCAAACAATTATAAAGAACTATTTTCAAAAGTTATGCTCTCTAAAGAAAGAAAACCTAGCAGAAATGGATGCATTTTTAGAGAAATACAAGTTGCCCAAACTGAGCAAAGAAGCAGTAAATCAACTAAATAAGCCAATATCTTACAACGAGAAGAACAGGAAGAAATCAGAAGTCTTCCAGCAAGGAAAGGCCCAGGACCAGATAGATTCATAACAGAATTCTATAAGACCTTTAAAGAAGAATTAATACCCATACTCCTCAAGCTCTTCAGAGAAGCAGGGAAAGAGGGAGCTATCGCAAACTCATTCTACGATGCCAATATCACACTCATTCCCAAACCAGGCAAAGACTCAACAAAAAAAGAGAACTCAGAAATGTTATAGACCATGATAGAAAAAAATAAATAAATAAAAATAAATAAGAGTTCAGCATTGAACAAAAATCAATATCTACTAACTATATTTATTAATTATAGATAATTGTAAAATAATATGCTCAGTCTCTACAAACCATATTTTTTAATTATAGATAATTATAAAATAATATGCTCACAAATATCATTATGAGGGACTAAATATTTAACTATTTTATGATTCAGTAAAAACAAAATATAATTATGAAATATGAATATTAGAATATGTAAATATAGACTTTTTTGCATGAAAAAATGTTTAGTTTTACAGAATATTGTGAAAATGACTTAAAATATCTATAAAAGCAAATTTATTTTGAAAAAAATTCATTGATCTCACAGGGATAATTATCAATAGTTAACTTTAAGTTAAATAATTGGAATTATTTTCTTTGTTATCCAGTCTTCTTTTCTTTTTCACTCCTCTGGCATATTCCCTCAATCCTCCCTTCCCAGTTCTAAAATCATTCTCAACAGGTTTCACTGTTCTATTCTCACACATGTACATTAAGTGTTTTGACTATATTTATCCTTCTTATACTGAAATAAATCTTTTGAAATAATACTTGTGAATGTGGTCATATACAATATAAAAATGGGGATATGATACCTTACCATTGCATTGAGGACAAACGAGAGTAACTCTTTTAAGCCTGAGTGATGAAAAACCATAAAGAATAAAACACAAAAGTAACATAAAAATACAACAGAACAAAATGATCCTAACACCCTACAGCAATGAAATATAATTATTTTAACCTATGAATATTTAATGTTTAAAAATTGAATATTATGAACTAGATATTTGTTCCTCTATGTTGAGAAAATTTGTAACAAAAATTCTCTTAATTAATATTTATGTACATACAGTATGATAGGATTATTACTGAGTTTAAAGCTGAAATTTATACATTAAAATATAAGAGTGTTAAGAATATATTTAAGCATTTTCATAGCTTTTTTAAATTATGCTTAGGTAAGTATATTAACAAATTAATTAAAAATATTTGGGTTATTTGGGATCTATTCATATCAAATACTGACTGTCAATTCTTCTCAAGATATCATTTTAATTACAGTACATTCCAAACAAAATATTTTTAGACAATTCTCATGCATTTACTCAAAATTTCATAATTTAGGTGACAGATATTACTCTGTGTAGGCAGAATATTCAATCCAGCTTTTATAAGATGCATACACATTCTTAACTGTGTCATTCCTTCTCTTCTATCTTGTTCCTATTTATGAATCATTCACTTACTTATCATTTCCTTTTGAGATTCATTTCCTTTATTGTAGTCCCTTTTGCTCCTGTAGTGGAGGATATAACTCTGAATGTCATCTTAATATAAAACTAACCATTCACTCAAACATGCATATCCTTGTTCACTAGAATTCTCAATAGCATGCTAGCTATTTTTTAAATTTCCCATTCACCTAAATATTGAGATTTTTCATCATTTCTTCCAGATATTTAGCTCAGAGCATCATGCCCAATCCACTCTTCCCTTCAGTCATTGATAGCCTTTGCCCACATAATAACACTGTTACTATGAGTGTCTCTTTGGTATTGCTGAATTGAAATATAAACTTTGGCAACAAGTGTTCTTGTATTTAGAGTCAAAGATATTTTACCAGATGCTATTTGACTCAAAAGGAATATGTTGTGATCTTCTGTTTTATAAAAGCAAAGGAGTAAACTACACTTGTAACATCAATAATGACAAAAATAGTGCTTATGAATTTTCCTTAACAGCTATTCTGAGTAACTATGCTCTATAATTTTAAGTGTTTTTCAAGAAATAAAATAAACAACTTTACCCAACACTTTGAATATTTTTATTTAGATGTGAACTAAATAAATACATATTTTAGTAGACTTATCAGATCCAAAATCAAGGCATTGAAAGAGCTTGCCTTACACATAGGTAAATGTATTCCACTGGCTACTTCCCAAGTATTTTAACTAAACTTTCTTTCACAGGACAACCTTGAAAGGCACCTCTGACCTATGGAGAAAAATGAACCATTCTTTACAGTAATATAGTAAACTCTAAGAAGTAAAGGAGTGTTAACTTTTACTACTTCTGTCTAAGTGTTTAACATTGATGTCAGTTCTGTACCGAAGTAGTCTCAAATTGGGTGCAAAGGATTAGAATAACAAGTCCCAATCAGGTTCACTTTCAATGGTAAGTTAATACAGTCAAGAGATGCAGTATAAATTCCACAGCCTCATGGTGACGGACAGACTCTATTTCTGGAAAGGCATGCGGTACAACCTGGATACCTATATTGATTCCATAGAAATTCAAATTTTCTGTTTCTAGAAAACTAGATGAACTGGCCAATATGAAATATCAAGTTTTGCCATTGACATGTAAGTATACAAGAAATTCACTGAGTTTACCATAACCAAAGAACTATTGTGAGTTATTTTGAGATCTATACTGAGATTAGGAAACCAAGTAATGCTTATAAGAACATAATGAATGGACCAGTCTAGATTCCTCTGAAACACTATACATCAAAGTAACAACCCCAGTGTCCTGAAAACATTGGCTGTAATTGGAATTATTATACTCTGCTTCTCTTCCTATAGAACATTTTAATTCATATGGTATATATCTCATGGAAATAAGAAAGTATATGTGTTTGATAGAACTTGAAATAAAATGTAAGTAAATAAATAAAAATATATCATTGAAACAATATAAACTTACTTTTTCCACTGAAATTTTAAGGCATACTAGTAAATATTTTCTGTGGATTTTTCTCTCACTTTTGCACGAACATCATGATTAAAATTTCAAATTCAGTACAAAGGAAATTAAGCCAAGTTTACCCATTAAGATCCTATTTCATTAACTACATAACAATCCAGTTAGTTCTAAAACTCGGAAACAAAGATATTTTTTCTAATTCTAACTGCTTTTATATCCAATAACTATCTAAGCTATTTGCATTTCATACATTCACTTATGACTAACCCTACTGGCATTACTATATTTTTACATTTACTGTTATTAGCATATTGTGAATAATACAAAGTGAGGAATTATATATCCTGACACTTCCATGCATGCATAAAACATGTATTATCTTCCTCCATTACTTTTTATCATCATATCTCCCATCCTCTTGCCCATTTTCTTGTTTCCCTTCTACTTTCTTTTTTTTACTTCACTGATTGATTTGTGATATTCCCCTAGATTCTCCAAATGAGTGAAAATGTTATACTTTTCTTCATGAAATGAGCTTGTTTTATTTATCATGATAAAAATCAATAAAATTTTATTTTTATTTTTCTTAATGAATGAAGGAAGCAATGTTTATTCAATCATCAATCAATAGGTCCTTGGGCTGATTCCGTATTTTGGTTATTGTGAATAGTGTCATGATAAACATGGCTGAACCATCATCCTTATTGTAAACCAACTCTCGTTCTTTAGCGACTAAACCATTACGTGATAGGGCTGGATCATATAGAAGTCCATCTTAATTTTTTGAGAAACCCTTATTCTGATACTTGCAGTGGCTTTTAAGTTTATATTCCCACTAGCAGAGAATAAAAGTTATTTTATTTCGACAGATCCTTGACAGCAAGAAGCTGATGTTGTTTTTTTGATGATAGCCATTCGGAAGCGAGATGAGATGGAATATCAATGAAGTTTTGATTTGCATTTCCCTGAGGGCTGAGATTGTCAACATTTTTCATATATTTATTGGCCAATTGCCTTTATTCATTTGAGAAACATCTGTTCAGTTCATTGTCTGATTTGTAGTTTATATTTTTGTTATTTGGTCTTTTAGATATCAATCTCTTGTGTAAAATAATACCTTGCATTTTTTTAACTCTAAGTGGTGTCTTCATATTGTTTATGTTTTTTCTGTGCTGAGGCTTTTGAATTTGATGGAATGCTATTTGTCAGTTCTTGTTTCTATTTAATTAAATATTTGAGTTTTTTTTTTTCTGGAAATCTACCACTGTTTAAAGTTGATAAGACTTTACTTAAAAGCTTCTAAGGAAATAAGAAGAACATTTACACTTCAAAAAAGTAGCAGTAGACAAAATCAACAGACAG
The DNA here is from genome assembly GCF_019054845.1 of Dipodomys spectabilis. Lineage (NCBI taxonomy): Eukaryota > Metazoa > Chordata > Mammalia > Rodentia > Heteromyidae > Dipodomys > Dipodomys spectabilis. Next base: position 5,123,969 of record NW_024870752.1, read on the forward strand.
GATAGTAGTTTGTGTACAACCCAGTGTATTCACTGACAAAAAAAGCCTGGAAAGAAATCTCATTGAAAACATACTTTGAAAAATACAACAGAGGCATACACGTAACCAAAGAAATCAATGACTTCTATGATAAAGACTATAAAGTTCTAAAGAAAAATATTGTAGAAGATATCAAAAGATGGAAATTCTCACATGTTCATAGAACAATATCAATATTGGTAAAATTGATATACTACCAAGTTGATACACAAATTTAATGCAATTCCTATCAAAATTTCAATTGTGTCATTTATAGAACTAAAAAAATATTTCCCCCTTTTCTTTTAAAGTACCTATATTATACCTTCAAGTATCATACTATTGCAATAGTGTGATTTTCTTGCTTGTATTCTTTCTCTGGTTTACTAGGTAGTATTAGCCTTTCTTGTCAGTTTTCATGGAAGTGAAGAATAATCAATGTCATGCCTTAAATATGCTTGTAATTTTGATCAGAGAACAAGATGGAATTATTTACACTGTTCCTGTTCTGTTACATTCCAAAAGTGCCTTCCTTAGACACAATTATTATGTAAAAGCCTAAATCAATACCTTGTATTTCATGACACTGACTTAAATTTAGCTTAGATACATAAAAGTTTGTTGCTATTAAAATAACACCTGTTTTCAAATATATTTCATTATATTATTATAATGCTCAAACTTTTCAAATAGAACATGCCCTAATAAGTATTCTTCTTAAATATTTTTAATTCCAAAAAGTGTTATGGGAAAAAAGTATTAAGTATAGAAGAATGTCCTAGAATACATGGTCCTCTTTTATCCACCTATCTAGATATAGGGTTATAATTTCACTTAATCACATCAAAGATTATTGGCTAACACTGTATCTTGTACTATATAATTCAAGATCATTCTTTTTTGTTTGGGGGGGGGTCCGGTCATGGGGCCTGAACTCTGGGCCTGGGCACTGTCCCTCAGCTCTTCAGCTCAAGGCTAGCGCTCTACCACTTGAGCCACAGCGCCACTTCTGACTTTTTTCTTTTTGCTTATATGGTGCTGAGGAATCAGGCATGCAAGGCAAGCGCTATACCACTGAGCCACCTTCCCAGCCCCTCAAGATCATTCTTTAAGAAAAAATACTACAAGGGAAAGTTAAACAATCGGGAAATTATACACAAAATATCACTTGTGTTTAAAATGTATTACCAAACAAAACAGACATTTGGATAATTTTCTAGCATTGTAAACCAAGCCCCAGATAATGTAAAAATTAAAAATGCAAAATAAATGTAATTTATTTCTGAAGTTAAGTTTATTTTGGCGAGTTTATAAAAGTCTCAAATTTGACTCTAACTCAACTTTAATCAGGAGTTATATCTATACCATTAAAATATGCAGCATTAAATTATTGAAATAATTTGTTTGCAGTGACTCTTGGAGCTCATCTCTTGCTTAGTTAAATTCCACAGTTGGCAATTTTTTGAATGCCATTGTTTTAGACTAAACTGGTGCTCACTTGCATCTAGTACTGCTTCCCTAGTGGGCAGAGAGCTCTTCATCCATGCTGTCCTCCTATTAGTAGAATATCTTACAGAGAAAATTCACTAAGCCTCATTGCAATCGTGTTTAAATGCCTGTTGTGTAACCTTAGTTCTCTAAGAAACATGTTTTCATTTCATTTTTTTTCCTATGGGCTCTTTACTTTTAAAAGGTCTTGTGAAATCACCAATTTCACTTTTGTAATTGGAAAGGCAACGATTAGTAAGGTCACATTTGATAAATATTTTAATGGTGGAAATAAACAGTTTAGTCTCTTATTTTTATTTACCTCCATAGTGTCTCTTTGGAGATCTCTCTTGGAATCCTGCTATATACTCCAAAGGGCATATGCAAGACAGGTGGAATGGTGGCAAACAAATTATGCAGAAATGAAGTTTCAAAAAATCAATTCAAAACATATTAAGTTAAGGTTGCTTTGGTAATAAAAAATAAAATGCTGTATAAGTAGAGGGAGATAATTAAGATAATTATCTTTCAAGATTATAAAAACCAAGAGTTCTATGAATGTACACATATTTTTATTGTTTTTTTTCTACATCTAAAGTTCCTTAAATTGTGCTCAGCATCACTCATGTGCTGCATGAAGGGAGAACAGTCTTTTACTCCTAACTAATGAAACTGGTTCTCTGACATGTATTGTTAGACAGTTATATTGTTGTCATTCTTTGTAGAGTGTGGTTACACAGAAAAGGATTATCAATCATTACAACCTTCTGATGCAATTAAGGGACAATAAACACAAGATATATGAGGAGGTCTCAAGGTTAATATTTCATGCTGTTCCACAGTATAGTTCATGTATGCAGAAAGAATACAGCTAAAATAAAAATACAAAGTTTACTACAGTAAACACATGAGCAAGAACTACAGTCACTAATTTTCATTATCAACTCTGTAACGATCATATTGCCTTCATTTTATTGCACATAACCATGTAGCATTCTATTGTTTACATTTCAGTACAACTAGATTCATTTACAGAGGCATTAACACAAACCTGGGTAATACATTGCAAAATGAAATTATATTTCTGATGTCACCAGGCAATAAAAATGTTTCTACTATATAATAGTCACATGGGACTGCTGCATATGTGATAACTCACTGAATGAGATGTCATTACATTGTGCAAGACTGTGATCATGACATTTGAAATAACAAAGTTTGAGAGCATGGGGCAATTTACTGGTTTAAAATGGTTAATTCTATTTCTAATATTTCTTTGTTGTATTATACAAATATAGGGTGATAAAATACAGGCTGATAGATAGGTTCACATAAACAACAAACAAATTTCTCACATTTTTCAGTTTAAATGAAATTTTTAATGCCTGAATGAACCATTTTATTTATTTATTATTATTATTTTTTGATCTGTTGGTCATAGGGGGTGAACTCTGGGGCTAGTGCTCTACCACTTGAGCCACAGGGCTACTTCCGGTTTTCTAGTGGATTATTGGAGATAGTCTTACAGCCTTTCCTTCCCCGGGCTGGATTTGAACCCTGATCCTCACTCAGATCTCATCCTCCTGAGTAGCTAATATTACAGGCATCCAACTTGAATGAATCTTTTTTTTTTAAATACATTCTTATTGTAAAAATACTGTGCAGAGGGGTTACAGTTACATGAGCAAGGTTATGGGTACATTTTGATCAAGCATTATTACCTCCTCCTTTGTTTTTCCCCTACCATCTCTTCCCTCCTCCATCCACAACTACACCCCTTCCCCCACTTCTAAATTATAAAGTTCATTTTTCAACATAATGTCTTGTACATCTCATTGTTAAAATGGGTCAACCTCTATCCCTATATAAGCACTTTGTTTTTTCCCTTACCCTCCCAAATTAGAGAAGTGTAAATACAAGATGAAAGGCACCAACATCAAATACAGTGAAAACAGGGGTTATTCCATGGGGGAGGAATATACAAAGCAACAGTAAGCCAATACCAAAGAAATATAGGTCCCATGATTTCCCTTATTTGCAATAATGAGTATATGTCTGAGACAAGCAGAAAAGGTCAAAAGCTACGTACATATGACCAGATAAGATGATGTTAAGTGAAATGAACCCCAAGATAGGGACATAAGTGTTTTTTTTTTCTTGCTATTGTTTCTAACGTATTTATAATGTACCATGTGATTTTTTTTGTTTGTTTCTTGGTATGTTCCTCCCCCACGGTATAACCCCTGTTTTCACTCTATTTGAATGAATTATTTTTAAATGCACATTTCCGTAACATTCACAAAGTTGTATAATCACTAAAGTTGTAAAATGTTTCCATTATCTTAACTATTTTAAGTTGTACTAGCAGTAGTCACTAGTAGTCATTCTATTCATTTTTTTAGCAACTGTCCATGTAAATATTCTTGACATGTCATACAAATGGAACTTTGGAATGTAATCCTTGATGCATGAAGTATGACCTTATAAATATTCTACCAGTGAAATATGAAATAATATTCACCAAATTTCAGAATGTTCATCAACTTTCATAGGCCCAGTAAAAAACTAACCTAGAACTAAGCAAAGTTATTGCTTTGTAAAATAATTCTTATGTTTATTTATGTAACCGTTTTTTTTTTTGAAAAACAATAAAGTAGTACACGTAGAAGAGTCTTAAATTCTTGCAGTTTTACAGAAGTACTCAGGGATAGTGCCCAGGCTCTGAGTTCAAACCTCCTTGAATACCAACTGGGGCAAGCCATCCCAGCAACAAGCACCTAGACTCAGCCAGTCTGGGGAACAAGGGAACATGGAGAGGAGTAAAAGGAGATGATGTCACATCAGCTACTTTGTGCCTGCCCTTTCAAAATTAACCAGATCCGGGAGGTCAGTAGAAGTAAGAAACCTGCCCATCCAATGTCTATACCTGTCTACCTATTAACAACAGGAATTTATATTCTTGCCTTTGTCACCTGACTTCTGTACTTAGTCGCCAGATGTCAGAAGTAGCTAGAGACATTTCTACCAATATTTTCAGCCCCAAGTCCTTCCTCTTGCCATTTATTTGCTCTCTAGTATTTTTTTTCCAGCCCCTCAATGCCTCATGAGACTTCTCCAGACTTCATCTAAGGACTCAAGCCACCAAGGGACAGCTGCTGCTTGCTGCCGTCTCTGGGAGGGGACCAAATTCCAGCCTTTTACCCCTATTGTCAATGCCCCTTGTCAGCAGGAAGTAGCCAGAGAGAATCCTCACCCTGTTTTATGATTATTAAAAGGCTGGAATGTAAGGTCCGCTCCTGGATGGCGAGCAGACTCCACCTTTTTGGCAGCAAAGTCTCTGCCCAGTACTTGCATTACCTAGGCAACTGGGACACCTGGAAGAGGTCATGTCTGCATCTGCTGAGGTCACATCTGAATTTGATATGGCCACACATTTCTCCACCCATACCCTAGATAAGGCCTAGTCCAGGCACAGACGCCCTCTTTCCCAGCTCTCTCTTCTCTTTCCCAGCTTTCTCTCTTTCCCAGCTCTTTCCCAGCTCTCTTCCCCAGCTCTTTCCCAGCTCTCTTCCCTGGCTCTTTCCCAGGTGTTTCCCAGGCCTTTCCCAGCCGCGTGGAGGGCCAAGATGGCCTGGTGACAGCCAGAATGATGAATAAATCTACCCATTACCTGAAAAAACAAATAAATAAAAAAATCTTGCAGTTTTAGATTTTTCCCCAAAACCAAACTAATAAAAATAATAGCTGTTGACTATTGAAAATGAAAAAAGGTAAGGATGTGATAATTTCACATAAATAATTGTCATATTCAGAGAGTACAGTATTATCACAAAGAAATTAAGTATTCATTAAGATTGAAAATTATTCTGGAAAAATCTTATGTTAAGTAAATTATTAAAAAAAATCAAAATTAGTCTTATTTGATGCCATTTTTAACCTGTTGACTTACTTTTGGAAAAATTCTAAATGACAAAAATGTCTAAACATTTAAATTTGAATTCATATTTAAAATTAACATGGCTCATCACCTTAACAAATATTTATTTAACAAATGGTTGTTTTACAGTATTTTCACAATAAAAAATAAATAAAAATTTAAAAAAACAAAACAAAAAAACAAATGGTTGTTTTTCATGTAATAATAATTAAGTATCAAAATAGCTAACAACACTATTTGAATATTTCTATGTATTTTCTACTCACCACAGTATAGGATTGGCTCATCCTGAGATCCAGATAAGGGTACAAATATATAGCATATGATCAGTTCTACAATATATCTAATGAAAAATGCATAAAATACAATACAAATAAAATGAGCCCAGGATTCCTTAAATAATGATGGAGATAAAAGTGTGATAATAAACAAGATCAATTTTTAAATTCAAGTGAAAACAGAATTAGATGGGGAGGGAAAAACAGTCAAAAGGTAGATCATATTAGACTTAATCAGAAATGAATATTATACACATAGCCATATATCCTGAAAATCCTACAGAAGAGGATGAATAAATCCTTACTGAGGATTTTTCATTTTTAAAAAAATTAATTGTAAAGTCGATGTACAAAGGACTTACAGTTACATTGAGATAATGAGTACATTTTATTTTGAAAAGTGTCACCCAGTATTTCCTCTCCCGTTGCTCCTCCCCCTCCTCTTCTCCCCCATGCATGGTTCATTTCCAACACAGTGTCTAGTGAGTTTCACCACTGAATTGGTTCACCCTTTGTCCCACTATTTCTGTACTTCCCCATCCCTTCCCCAAATCAGATAAGATTCATGTACAAGACAAAGTGTACAGAAATCAAATGAAGGGACAATAGGGAATAAGCCAAAGTAAAGCGGAAAGAAATTTATGTCAGGTACAATGATTGATGCTTTTCTATTATTATTAAAAACAGAACCTTACTTCTCACATTTGGAAAATTGGAAGGAAAGCAAGAAGCCACTGAAAAGATGTCAAGAAACCTAATAATATCAATGAAATATACATAGACTATCCAATTGTTGAAGTTAACAATGGTAGAAGCCTGATCAAGGCTTGTAATGATGTGGAAGAAAAATTGATTTGAGAGACTTAATTTGTCCTCTTTCAGCTGACAACTAATTTATTCTCTGTTGAAAACAATTCACTTTCTTTTCCCCCTTTGGGATGGCAGAAAGCATAACGGAAACTGTTGTTCAGTGACTACTGACTAGGAAAACCTCTAGGCCAGTCAAGAAATAGCTGATCCTTTCAAATTTGAAAGCTATTCTTTAGTTCATGTAAGAAATGAAGGCAACATGGAATAAATTCACAGCTGAAGAAAATATGAGAAATGTACATCATCCAAATATATTATAAAGGTAGGTCTGAGAGATCATATGTACTTTATAGGAAACTTGAGATGGAGAAAAATTCATCCAGATTTGAGCAAAATAGAAATGAGCAAGAGTAAGTGACAGAGAAGGTATCTTGGTGAGAAAGCACCTTACTGTAAATGAATTGGAAGTTTTGAACCTGTTATATTTAAGACATATTTATTATTCATATTCTTAGGATATAATTTTAGTTACAAGGCTGTAGTTTCAAGAAGTTGCTAAATAAAGAAATGTTTTAATATCAATATTATAGACAATAAGATTTGGTATATAATTCAACTATGAAATATCAGAATACTTAGTCATAGTTTCAGGGGACACATTACTAACAAGAAAATAATATGCAAGGTTTATGTGTAAGGTGCCACATTTCTCTTCAGGGTCTCATCAGCAGTTGTTTGTTTATCAGGCAAAGAATTACAATCAAACCCACTCTCTTCTAATCACCATTCACCTACAATCACCAAATTTCACATAATTGACTTTTTCAGTAATATTTTGGTTTACAGTTTATATATCAAAAAATTATAATCTGTATATAAAATATATAAAGTTCAAAAACTCTTAAAGAACAGAACTTTCAAGTCTTTTTCTAAGGGTTCTATGTTACATACTTGTACTATTCAAAGAAGTAATTAATTTCATGATATTGAAATAGAATAATAGAATCATATATGATATGAATAGAAAATCATTTTAGAATTTATATAGCTGGCATTTTGTTTATGACTGTGATGACATTGTCATATAATTCTTATCTTCTAGAGAAGTGATTCATATCTAGTGTGTCCTTGCACCCTTCTGAGACACATATGCCACTCAGCATGCCATTAATTTCTATAGGGTCAAAATAAAATCTAAAATCATGTGAATAATGGATATATATATATATATATATATACATAGCTATAGATGAAACTTATATTTAATTTGTACAAAAATTGATTACATATAATTCAACATATTTAATAAGCCGATTCTAATATTACTAGTGATGTTATGCAAATTCAAAATGTTCACATGTCTATATTCCTTTAGGGAAAATTAATTTGAAAGATTACAATGTTATTGTAAATATGCAGGCTGTCTTTTTTATGTAATTGTTTTCTTAAGTCAGTATTTTCTTAGCTATGATAGAACTTTTCTGTTAGTAGTTTTAACTACTTCAAAAAAGTAATAATGGGGGAATGAAGAAGGCCAGAGATTTAAGTTACAATCTCTCCAACCAATGTTATGTGAACAGATTGTCCAGCTTGAGCTCATACAGAGAGTACATCTGAATACCACAGTTTCTCATGGTGAGTTTTGATTAATTAATCTTAATTTAGGATTTAGAGGTCTTTGGATACGTAATGCTAAAACTCATTCAATAATTAAAATCCAAAAGATAAACATCTCCCAAAATGTGATAGTATAGTATCATATTAGCATTCACGAAATAAAATATTTATGCATAAATCTGTAAAAATATATACAAGGTATATATGGATGATTGCATAATTAATAAATGATATCGTATATGACTAAATACCTAGACATCCAATTCATATCCACATATGGGAGAAGAATAAAGAAAATCCTTTACACAAATATTCTTAAACACTCAAAATAGAGCTACAAAGAGGTGAATCTAGAAACTTCTGAAAATTAACTTGAGTCATGATCCTGAACATAAAGCACAAATTTACTTAAAAAACACATTTAAAATTGCTTTGTTAATGTGAGAGAGAGGGAGAGAGAGAGAGAGAGAGAGAGAGAGAGAGAGAGAGAGAGAGAGAGAGAGAGAGAGAGGGAGGGAGAGAGAGAGAGAGAGAGAGAGAGAGAGAGAGAGAGAGAGAGAGAGGGAGAGAGGATTACTGCAAATGCAAAGTCCCAATTCTGGTATCTCAGTCTCCCCATATGTCATTTTTCTTTCACATTTGTGATTGTCCACTTTGTAGTATATGATGTGAATATTTCTTATAAAATGGGACTCATTGATTAAGTGTCATTGTATTATCACACAGAAAAGTCATTTTCTTACTTAACCTAATAAATTCATGAACAATTTTTGAAAAAATAACAAAACTCACAACAACAACAACAAAAATTCACTTTCAAGAGAGCAGAGCAGAAAATCTAGATGAACCTGTGTTTTGACAATTACTTCTTTGGCACAATACTACAGGCAAGAGATTGAAATTAAAAAAGGATTAACAGGACCTTATTACATTTAGTTTTCTAATTGTAAAATGTATTAATTGGAAATTAACCCATACCACAGACTAGAAGATGAAAATTCTGCTGAAGACATATCACACAACGAATGCTTATAAAAAATATTACAATAACATGTAAACCATAAAAATAAAAGGATAAACAACCAAATTAATAAACAGAGATGAACAGATATTAAGACACGCCTCCAATAAAGATGATGTATTAGTGATGATAAGCATAATATAAAGAATGTCACTGTCTTTATAGTGCAGAGTAATACAATAATGTTAGACCCATTTCTGGTCAATGATGAAAGCACACGGAAAATGTTAAAAAAATAGTGGCGAGTATAGAGAGCAACAGGAAGTCTCTAATTGGTGGTGGCCATATGAAATACCAAAAACACTTTGGAATAATGTTTCTTAGTTTCATACAAAACTTAAACAATTTTCTTACCATGTGATCTGATAATAAAATCCTTGGTAATTACTTATAATAAAATCCTTGGTAATTACTTAGAAGAATAATTACAAAATTATCTAAAAACTTGTCATATTCATGACTGTCCTTACTTGAAAGAAACTGCCATGTCCTTCAGTAGATGAATTGTGAACCTACTTTTTTTTTGAAATGATGGAAAATTAGTCCAAAAATGAATCAACATTAATGCCAGTGAGTAGCAAGATATGAAAGATAATGAAGAACCTTAAAGGCATATTGTGAAATGAAAGAAGTGTATACACAAACCTACAAACTATAGAGTTCCAATTATCTGACATCCTGACTAAGGAAAAACTATAGGAGTAAAACTCTGATAGAGTGAAGTGATCCGTGATTGACTGGGGGCTAGGGTGGGAGTTTAAAGCTGCATTCCCAATGCACACAAGATTGTTACAAGAGTTAAACTACTCCTCCAGGTACTAAAACAGTGTGTGGGTACTATTCATCCCTAGGAATTAACCCCATGGTTTCAGAATTTTTGCTTCCTATTGGTTCATTTTTTTTTCAATTCAATATGCATAGAAACTGGTTCTCAAATGAAATACTTACTTTATGACACATAGCTAAGGTTCCCTTAGATTTTCCCATTCAAACTTGAATTACTCAGGTTGATTACTCACCCTAAAGCTACCAGCACGACTATGTTTATTGCAGCACTATTTACTATAGCTAAGATATGGAACCAACTCAGATGCCCCTCAGTAGGTGAATGGATCAAGAAAATGTGGTATATGTACACAATGGAATTTTATGCCTCCATCAGAAAGAATGACATTGCCCTATTTGTTAGGAAATGGAAAGACTTGGAAAAAATTGCAATATCTAGTATATGTCTGAGTCAAGCAGAAAAGGCCAGATAAGGTGATGTTAGGGAAATGAACCCTAAGATATGTATTCAAATTTTTTTTTTGCTTTCATGCGATTGTTTCTAACACATTTATAAGATTATTTCTTTGTTGCTTTGTATGTCCCTCCCCCACAGTATAACCCCTGCTTTCACCGTATTTGATGTCGGTATAATTTATGGAGGGGAAGGGGAAAAACAAATCGCTTAAATTGGGACACAGGTGGACCCATTGCAACAATGAGATGTACAAGTCGTTAGGTGGAAAAGGAACTTTACAACTTTGGTGCGGGGGTGGGGGGGGGAGCGGGGAGGATTGGGTGGGGGGGCAGGGGGAGGATGGGAAGGGATGGGAAGGGGAAACAAAGGAGGAGGCTACAATTCTTGATAAGAAATGTACTCATTATCTTGCCCATGTAATTGTAACCCCTCTGTACAGTATTTTCACAATTAAAAAAAAATAAAATAAAATAAATTAATTAAAAATAAATTTAAAAAATTTTTAAAAAGATTGAAACTGGAAGCTAGGTTTATAGAGGACTTTTGGTAAATTAAATTGGAGGTTGATGCTATGCTAGAATAATAGGTAAGATCTCAGTTTTTCTTATTCTTCTTTTCTTCCTACCTTCCTTCCTCCCTTCTTTCATTTTTCTTCTCTATTCCTCCCTTACTCTTTCCTTCCCTCACTTCCTTCTTTCTTTTCCTTCCTTCCTTCCTTCCTTCCTTTCTTTCTTTTTTCTTTTTCTTTCTACTTTTCTTTTTTCCTTCCTTCTTTCCTTCCCTCCTTTCTTTTTTCTTCCTTTCTCTTCCTTCCTTTCTTTCTTCCTTCCTTTCTTCCTTTCTTTCTTTCCTTCCTTCTTTCCTTATTTCTTTCTTTCCTTCCTTCCTTACTTCTTTTCAGTCTTCTTTCTTTCTTCTTTCTTCCTTCCTTCCTTCCTTCCTTCCTTTCTTTCTTTTTCTTTCTTTCTTTGTTTTTCTTTCCTTTCTTTCTTTCTTTTTTCTTTCTTACTTTTCCTCCTTCCTTGCTTCCTTCCTTCCTTGCTTCCTTCCTTCCTTCCTTCCTTCCTATGTTGCCCACATATTTTTTTTCTTCCTCTTCACCATCCTCATTTTCTTCTCTTCCTTTCCTCCTTGCTTCTTCTATCTGTTTCTTTAGCTAGCTTAAACATCAAATCAATAAAGATAATTCTGTAAATATTTACCTTACGTGATTATTGAAAAACTTCTGTGCAATAAATATATGTACTAAAAAAATATACCCAAGTGTCATTTTCAGTGTACTCAGGTTAACTGTGAATTCCCAGAACACTAACCAGACAGTACTACCCATTGCATTGTCATATTGCTTACTGTCTGAGATGTGTGCATCCCAACACATTTTCTTCCTAAGAAATGATAGAAATTGCCCAAAGTTCTACCCATAGTTTGCTTTCTAAAATCAAAATTACCCAATAATCTTTTTAAACAAACATCCACTTATGCATTTTGCCAGATCCCATACAGGCTTGGAGTACAATCTGTGCCACACTTTTTCTTCTTTTGAAACCACAGTTCACACACTGTGAGGTTATATGTGTTGTGAAGGATATGTGGGAGAGCAGCAGGAGTAGTTATTATGGTAATCGGAGACACCTGCTCATGTAATTGGTTTGCATATTTTTCAATTTGTTTGGACTCACTTTGTATATATCACTTTTGTTTAAAATTGGCATTCCGCTCTGCATGTATCAGATAACATTTAGTTTATGATTGGTAGCAAAATTCCAACAGACACTTGTTCCATGGCCAGGCATTCATAATTCCCAACACAGTTACTGCATATCTACAAATAATTCTAGGCTGCAAGAACACTAAGTAGAGGATCAACAAATTTATCTATTTATTGTCTTTACATCCAAATTTAATTTTATACTATAATATGGCTTCTGGCTTGACTTTTCTAAACCCATATTTGTATTACTAGGTAAATTTTACTATGAATAAACTTACATGAGTTTAGACTTACATTAGTTTAGTTTACTATCAGGAGATAAAAATAATATTATGAACTTTTCTAAGTGGTTTGGTAATATGTCACTTTCAACTAAAACTGAGCTCAAATTTCATTTGTCATTTTGCTTGCTTTATGTTTTGGTTCTTGTTTTTTAAAGATACTCTTTCTATAAAACTCAAAATCTGGGTTAAAATAGAAAAATCTTTCTCATTATTGATTGAACATTAAGAAATCTTAAAGACAGAGAGAAAGTATGATCCATCTATATAAAGCCAAGCAAATTTATCTGTATTTTTCATGAAGGAATATTAGGCACTCCATCACCTTTGGTTTACATAGTTAGAAATTTCAAAGAAAAATTATAATGATAGACCTATCAGAGCAAAGAGAGTTGGATATTAATTACTAATTTGTTTAGATCCTTTGGTCTATAATGATGTCACTTGCTACTGGTATATACAAGACAGCCAACACCATGTCAGTGAAATAATTTTTACAAAAGACATATCAATCTCTTGATTAAAAGAGTGCCTACTTTTATATATTGGCTTGTTATCATATGATTAATACATATTACTTGTTGTAACTTTTGATTTATACTCATTTTACATTATTTATTATTTGTTTAAATTCTTCTGCTTTGTTTTTATTTTACCTGAGTATGATTTATCACACCATTATTGAAAAAAACTTTTCAAAAAATCATTTCCAACTCTAAAATTGAAGGAGCTTACTTTTTTCCCCTTTCTTTCTCAATTGGTAATTGCTTTTCTACTTCCTCATTTCTGTGCATCATCTAGGATGGATTTTTGATAAGTTTTGTCTTTGTGTTTCTGTGTTTTGGATCTATTAACTTTAATTTCTGGTAATGCAATCTCATACCTGTGACCAGAAAAAAGAATTCTCAGTAATAGAGTTTATGACATATCAAAAATATCCTTTTTTTCTCATTTGACAGATATTTATGATTGCACTTTATTAGACAGGAATAAGAATTGAAGTCAAATTGAGCTTCGCGGATAGGATAGAAACATCATTTTTCCTATAACAACAAAAGCATGCAATGAAGGCTATATCTGTATGTTCTGAAGATGACAGTTGAGGTATAAAACTCATAATATTTGAATAGTATGAACAAATGAACAAATAATACGAACAGATTTTTCTGCTCTTATATGGTATAGTATAACAGTTTTGCAATTTCAGAATATTATTGAAAAATAAAACAAGAACATTTTCATCAATATAGTGTTCTGATTTCAATAATTGACTTTAGTGCATCAGACACACCTGCGAATTGAATAGATTATAAAAATAAAAACATACATATGCCCTTACCAGAATTTAGTGGCCTTATTTTTTTTTTAAATGTCGGTCTTGGAGCCTTGAACTCTGGGTCTGGGTGCTGCCCCTTAGCTTTTCAGATCAAAGCTAGTGCTCTACCACTTGAGCCAAAGTGGCACTTCTGGCTTTTTCTGCTTATGTAATGCTGAGGAATTAAACCCAGGGCTTCATGTATGCAAGGCAAGCACTCTACCTCTGAGCCAACTTCCCATCCCAAGTGGCCTCATTTTTAAATGAGTTAAAATCAATTTTCAAAAGTAGAAGTGTTTCATATTCTGGATTTGCTGAAATATTTGGTTTAATGAGATTTTACTCATTACTTATACAAATATTATCATTCAAAAATGAGCATTTTCTGAGTTAAATTAAATTCTGTATAGATTTTTTTGTAAGAGCAAGGCCAAATACACTTTTATTTGCTGTGACTTACAAGTGAAAAGATACAAGAACTGTGTACATGTTTGAAATATTTTAAGTAAATATCAAAGTGTGCAAGGCATTACAAAAGAAGTGTTTAGTTCCATAAACATTATCTTTTTAAGAAGTTACATAAAATATATTTTCTTGGGTAGTTTATTCTTTTCTGAATTACAAATATTAGATCATTATTAAATAATTCATACCTACAATGCTTCTTAAGTTGAACAGTATCCTAAAAACAAAAACTTAAAATACAAATAATATTCATGTAGCAGAAAAATTGAATTCTAGATTATTATTCTAGATTGCAATTATAACTGTTTTAAGGTGCTTTATTTGTTAGTTTGTTGAAATATCCACAGACCAGAAATATTAATAGTTTCAGAATTGTGAGATATTCAGTGGACATGGATTGCTTAAGATTCTTTCTCCAATAAATACTAGACTTACTCATTCTCTTTAACTGTCATTGTTTAATTATTGTCATCAGTTGCAGCTTAAACTATATATATAGTTTCTTTCACTCAATAACTTATAGCCCATGAAATTTTAATAAATGAAATAATCCCATAATTAATATTTCCTACAAGTTGGGGGCACAGTTTCTAGACCTCAGTTTGCAGAGCTACAGTCTTGAGTTTAATCCTTGGTTCTACTGACTGCTGTCATTTGCCTTGGAAATGTGCTTCAGTTGCTTTCCTTTAGTGTATTCAAAGGTAGAATAAGGAATTGTAAAAGTTATAAAGAAGAGAAATAAAATATATTTAGATAAATGATTCAGATACATAACATGTATAATCATATATGTATGTGTGTGTGTGTGTATATATATATATATATATATATATATATATATATGAGAGATTTGATTAGAGTATAGTGAAAACCTTATAGCAATGGAAAACTCCCCCTATATAATTAATATAAACTAATAAAATAAGCTAATGAAAAAAATAAACTCATAAAAAAGCAATAATCATGCATATATATACATATATCTTGTATCAGTTACTTCTGTTGTTATTGTAATTATGTCTGACTATTTCAATATGAATGGATAAGTAATTCACTAGCTATAGAAGGTAATGCTGTCAGATTACAATTCAGCAGTTACACAAAAATTGTACTTGTTTTAGTACCATCATATTTGTTATAGGAAAGAGACACAATGTTTTAAGAAGGAATAGAAGCCAGAAACCTTCATACAATTGTATATTTTAATAGAATTAAGCCAATGCGAAATATAAGCAGTCAGAGTTAAAATGAAAATAATGCCTCTTAACTTTCCTGTTCAACTTAAAAGAACATTTTCTATGATGTTACATAGGTCTTGCCTTTGTTACACAGAACAGGTTCCAGAAAAAAATGCAATAATTCCTAGTAAAAAGTTAATATATTCTATCTACAAAGTATGAATGAAATTCCAGTGAGCACAAAGACAATATACACACTGATAAGATCAGAATAATATCAGTATTGGAAAACCTATCTTTATAAATCAAAGTGGGCTGGTTTTTGCAATGCTGTATTATCCACTTCTCTTCATGGAATGATTTTCTCAGTTTTTTTTAATGAGTAAGGTAAACTTCTTGTCCTTACAATTTGTGACAAGCATGATTGGAAATTTATACAGTATAAGAATTCTTTTTCCTAGGAAGCAGTTAATGTGTGAGTGTAATGGTACCTATGTATGTTCAAGTTGCTAGGGTGGGGTCCTCAATTAAAATGCTGCATATAATATGGAAGCATATGTTACAAAATACATTTAAGTGGCAAAAATGGAGGGATTGAGGGTACACTTCGTTGAATGCTGAAAGAAAATGATCCCATGTAACTAGCAAGATCCTGGGCCTTCCCTGTCATCTGGAAAATATTTAATTCATGAAACTTGCTTTGATGGTAATGAATTTCCTATTTCCACATGCACACATGAATACTTACATCAATCCTGAGTATTTCTTCTATTATTTATATGACTGTTGATAAGCTATGCACACATCTGAGTTGAGTAGTACTTACTTAGAACCCAACTAAATGAGTCCCTTCATTTCATTCATTTCAATGCCTTAATGTTTTCTTTCAAGTTTTCCTTATAATGCATGGAAAGTCAATGAAGATTATACATTATGCACTCTACATCCTGTAAACATGGCCTTCATCTGAATATCTATGTCATCTGTATTTATCTTGCTGTCAGTTGTCTATGGGAGAATTGTGCCTTCATCTTCAGAGTAGCAAATATTCTATCTTCTTTTTTCTAATGCCTTCGTTTGAAAATTTACAGAGATCCTTAAACAAATACAGAGATCCTTCACAATGATGCCCTTGAGTGTATCTTAATATATGTTTGGAGTCATTATTGTCAGCTCCATATTCAGGATCCACTATTTCCCTATTTTTATTGTTTTTACTGGTCTGGCTCCTATTCCTGCGATTATATTTACTGCAGTAAATATACATCTTTACTACTGGCAGCTGCAGCAGCACATTGCTGCTACATTATTGCCTACAGGACTGCCAGCAACGCCAATGCAGAAAAGAGAAGCTGCTCCATTGTAAGTCCTTATCACTCCTGTGCTGCCACCCAGAATGGCTCGATTCTTTCCCAGAATTGACTTCATATCCCAAAGACTTACAGAGAATCTGCAGTGGAAAACATCTTTTACAATTTTAAGATGTCTATAGACCTTAAAATGAAAAATTAATATCCCCATTTGTAAAGCTATTTGTTGATTGAGTTGAAATACATTTATTGAATTGTTGCTATGGGCAAGGTATACATGAGAACAAAACGAGAGCAAAAATGATCATCTAGGCTCCCTGCCAAACAAAGTAGGCAGTCTACTCTGTAAGACGTAACAAGTATTTGAAACAGTTTTCAATTCACAAATATTTCTAAAAAACATTTATTTTTTATAGACGTTCAGAATGTTCAATGCATATTTTGGCCAAGACCAGGAGCTCATGCAGGAAATATATTTGTTCAAATGAATAAGTAATTAATCAATGTGTAGAATTGGACACAGGTGGCTCAGGCCTGTAATCCTAAGCAAGTTAAAAGCTGAGGATCAGGGTTCAAAGTGAGTCTGATTACGAAAGCCTGTGAGACCCTTGTCTCAAACTCACCACTAGGAAAAACATAAAACAAAAACACAAGTGGAGTTATGACTCAAAGTGGTAGAGTGCTAGTCTTGAACAAAATAGCTGAGGAACAGTGCCAATTCCCTGAGTTCAAGCCCTAGGGCCAACTCAAAAATAGATACATACATACATACATAGAAGTAAAAACTCAAATGGTAATAAATTTTGTGGACATCATAAGTACATGCTACCACTGAACACCATACAGTCACAGAAATGCAATTATAATGTTTTGTTACTAAGTTCAGGTATTAGGACATGAAATACTCAGTAGAACAAAGAAAAATTCTTTAAAAAAGAGTTACTTCTTTATTTTGTTTAAATATGGGTAGTTCTAACACTGAAAGTTAAACTCACACCTCACAGCACTTCTAGAAATTAGTACCAAAGCAGTGGACTTCAGTGTTGGCCTTTTCACTTGCTGTTGAAGGTTTCAGGTAACCATTATTGGAACTGTAATAAAGAAACTTCATTCACGGTAAATATCAGTCATGGTAGAGTACAGATAAAGAAGTCTCCAGATAAATTCCTACTGTATTGATTGCTTTGATAGACTGTTTCCATTGTTTCCACACACTTTTCTAAATAGATCCTATATGTAGATTGAGTGACTCTATCTTTATTTTTCCAGCAATGGAAATTGACAATTTAATAATGTGTTTCTCTGTGTTTAACAACCTATTTCCCTCAGGTATTTTTTCCTGGCATTGCATTTCAGAAGCTTTCAATTTGATTTAAAAAAGTAAACCACAATTAAGAAATGTTCTATAAGATTATATCCTAGATCATCAATCACAGGATTAGGATGGATAATTAAGGTGGTAAAAGAACAATAAACATGATGTAATTAGGGAGCACAGAGGCAGGACAAAACTAAAGTTATTTTCAATATTATCATGAAGGCTTCTAACTCGATATCACAAATATTTAATTTTTTAACATATTAAGAAAGATTAAGATCACTATCTTCATTGAAGCTATAAAAGTCTAAGGCAGTGCTGGGAAGGTGGCTCAGCTGTAGAGCACTTGCCTTGCATGCCTGAGGCCCTGGGTTCGATTCCTTAGCACCACATAAGCAAAGAGAAAAAATACAAAATAAAGAAGACAAAAGAATGTATCACCTTTAAAAAAAAATAAAAAAAAAAAAATAAGTCTAAGGCTTATCCTTCTAGTTGTATGGAGTGTTATATTTTTTAAATAATCTATATTTTTCTAAGAGCTACAAATGGTATTGGAAGTATAGCCCATAGTAAGAGTAATTGCAGAGCAAGCATGAAAACTGAGATTCAAACACAGGCCTGACAGAAAAAAAATTCAATTTTCGAACTTACTTTACCTGAAATATGGAAGAGACTAATCGGTAGAATTTTAAATTCATAGGTCAGCTTACTTAGAATAGAATCACAAAAAGGGTTGTTCTATGCATATATGTATGTTTTGTAAGTGTATATTAGAAACTAGCAATAAAACCCACTTAAAACTTCTAAAAATGGGAGGGATAGGATGAAGTAAGATTAGAAAAAAGTAATATAGAGGATGTAAGTTTGATCAAAGTGCATTATATTCATTTATATAAAACTATTTTTATAAAAAGGTTCCTTTGGACATTTAGTTTTTACTAATAAAAACTGAACCAAAAGTTCCTAAAGGTTCAGTGGGAAGTATTTACAAGTGTCAGAAATATGGGAAGAAATCAAGAACTCTAACAACAACAGATGCTGGAGGGGATGTGGACAGAAAGGAACCTTAATTCATTGTTGGTGGGAATGTAAACTTGTTCAACCACTTTGGAAAGCAGTATGGAGGTTCCTCAAAAGACTCCACATAGAGCTCCCCTATGACCCAGCAATCCCACTTTTGGGCATTTACCCTAATGTTTACAAACAAGACCACACTAAAGCTACCAGCACAACTATGTTTATTGCAGCATTATTTACCATAGCTAAGATATGGAACCAACCCAGATGCCCCTCAGTAGATGAATGGATCAAGAAAATGTGGTATATATACACAATGGAATTCTATGCCTCCATCAGAAAGAATGACATTGCCCCATTTGTTAGGAAATGGAAAACCTTGGAAAAAATTATATTAAGTGAAGTAAGCCAGGCCCAAAGAAACGTAGGTCCCATGGTTTCCCTTATTTGTAATATCTAGTATATGTATGAGTCAAGCGGAAAAGGTCAGATAATGTGATGTCAGGAAAATGAACCCTTAGATGTGTATTTTAATGTTTTTTTCTTTCATGCATGTGTTTCTAACACATTTATAAGATTATCTCTTTGTTGCTTTGTATGTCCCTCCCCCACAGTATAACCCTTGCTTTCACTATATTTGATGTCAGTATAACTTGTGGAGGAGATGGGGAAAAACCAGTTGTTTAAGGATACAGGTGGACCTGTTGCAACAATGAGAAGTACAAGTTGTCATGTCCAAAACGAACTTTACAATGTTGGTGGGGGGGGGGGGGGCTGGGGGGAGGGAGGAAGGAGAAGGATTGGGATTAGGGGGGGAGGGGGGAGGCTGGGAAGGGATGTGAAGGATAAACAAAGGAGGAGGCTGCAATGCTTGGTAAGAAATGTACACATTATCCTGCCCATGTAACTGTAACTCCTCTGTACAGTATGTTCACAAATAAAATAAAATTAAATTAAAAAAAAAAAAAAAAAAAAAAAAAGAAATATGGGAAGACTGGAAGAAGAGGAACAAACTCCTTAACCATTGGAATTAGAGAATGGCAGGAAGAAAGGGAAGCACTCAAAATGACTACATCTTCCACTTTAACTTTGTTGTTTATTTTAAACAAACTAATATTAATAGCACATTAATTGAAGACATAGGGATTTAAATATTACTGAAATATTTGACAAGTCTGGACTAAGAAATACTGAACCAAAACTTGTGGCAAATGCCTTGCTAACAAATAACTCCCCCAAAGTTACCTTTAGATGAGCACCCTAAAAGAACAGTGATAATTCCTCCAGAATATTAATGAAGTTTTCTTTCCCTGGTCATAGCATCCTGATTTTATTGTAGTCCAAAATGTAATAATTTACATATTGACTTTACAAAGCTACATTTTGTGGATATTATGATGATCATTTCTTTAGACATTATTCTGTAGAATTTGTTAGAACTTTTAAGACCTTTTCAGCCTTTGATTTGCAATATGGACAATCAACAACAATGAGATAAAGTTTCTTTTTTCCTTTCACCTTTTATTTTCTCCTTTGGTTCCTGTTCATTTTGAACAAGCATAGGCATTCATTATCTCTTCGTTTCATTTCGAGATAACGTGCTTCACATTACCTAAATCACTCTCATTGTGCCCATCATTACTTTTACTTTTTTCATCTGTTTTCCTTTGAGGAACACTCTACTTGGTCTTATTGTTATCTGATCCAACCTTTTCAGGTTTACTATCAGCCAGCCTATCTGCCTCATCATCCATTTTGTTCCTGCATTACCAGGGAACACATTATTAATTTTATTGTTCTGTTTCTCCTGGCTGATATTTAACAGAATCTGATAAAATTTTCTTTTCATTTTTCCAGAAGAAGCCTCACAGGGCTATTTCCTGGTAATGACTTCCTTGCTAACCATTTTCATTTATTGTGATTGGATCTGCTTACTTGGGAGGGGCAATTTGATTTTCAAAAGACTGTATTTCTGGAATATTTAGGATAAAAAATGTCTTATGTTTCCTTCAGGCAATTAAGTACTAATTTACTAATCAAGATTGCTATGTTATCTTATTCTATATAACATTTGGAACAAGTTGTAGATCTGTATTGATTGGGTATTCATCATTTTCTAGGGTTTAAAATTCATTCATTACAATGACAGGGATAACAGTATTGCAGATACATCTTTTTGTTTTTAACATATTTGCCATGGACACATATTAATAGATGTCACATTTCAAGACAATGTGAAAAATTGATAGATTTATTTACTTCTTATGCATGTATGAATCTGTGAATTCAGAGCATGAAGTTTATTGAGCATATTAAGATTTAAAGACGAAAAATAGTTTTTTTCTCTGTTTTGTAATGGCGAAATTGTTCTGGTAAATGACAATATGTACTTCAATGAGCTTGGTGATAAGCAAAGAAATAACTTTGTAAGTTGAAATTTTGTTGTGATTATGGTACATACATGCAATGATCGAGATTCACATAAACTTCCTGGAAATCCAAATTTTCTTTTTCTTTTTCTTTTTTTATTGTGAGAATACCGTACACAGGGGTTACAATTACATGGGCAAGATAACAAGTACATTTCTTATCAAGCATTGTTGCCTCTTCTTTGTTTCCCCTTCCCATCCCTTCCCATACTCCTCCCCTCCCTCCACCCAATCCTCCCCCCACCCCCACCAAATTTGTAAAGTTCGTTTTTCGATATAACGACTTGTACATCTGATTGTTGCAATGGGTCCACCTGTATCCCTAGTTAAACGATTTTTTTCCCTTCCTCTCCACGAATTATACCAACATCAAATACAGTGAAAAAGTATGGGTTATACTTTGGGGGAGGGACAGAAAAGCAACATAGACACCATCTTATAAATATGATAGAAACAATTTCATGAAAGAAAAAAAAACAAAAAAAATTTGAATACTTATTTTGGGGTTCATTCCACTAATATTAACTTATCTGACCTTTTCTGCTTGACTCAGACATATACTAGTTACTGCAAATAAGGAAAACCATGGGACCTATGTTTCTTTGGGCCTGGCTTATTTCACCTAATATAATTTTTTCCAAGTCTTTCCATTTCCTAACAAATGGGGCAATGCCATTCTTTCTGATGGAGGCATAGAATTCCATGTGTATATATACCATATTTTCTTGATCCATTCATCGACTGAGGGGCATCTGGGTTGGATCCATATCTTAGCTATAGTAAATAATGCTGCAATAAACATAGTCATGCTGGTAGTTTTAGTGTGGTTTGTTTGTGATCGTTTGGGTAAGTGCCCAAAAGTGGGACTTATGGGTCATAGGGGAGCTCTATGTGAAGTCTTTTGAGGAACCTCCATACTACTTTCCAAAGTGGTTGAACAAGTTTACACTCCCACCAACAATGCAGTAAGTTCCCTTCTGTTCACATCCCCTCCAGCATCTGTTGTTATTAGAGTTCTTGATTATAGCCATTCTAGCTGGGGTGAGGTGGTATCTCAATGTTGTTTTGATTTGCATTTCTTTTATGGCTAGAGAGGTTGAGCATTTCTTCATGTGTCTATTGGCCATCCTTCTTTCCTCTTCAGGGAAGTTTCTCGTTAAATTTTTAGCCCACTTATTTATTGGGCAGTTGTTTCTTTGAAGATTTTTTTGGGGGGTGATTTAATTTTTTAAGTTCCAGGTATATTTTTAGATATGAGATCCTTGTCTGTTGTATGGCTAGTGAAGATCTTCTCCCAATCCGTGGGCTTTCTGTTGATCTTGCAAGCTATATCCTTTGCCATGCAGAAGCTCTGCAATTTGTCCAACCTTTCTTTGATTTGTTGTGTTTCTGGATCTCTATTAAGAAAATTTCGGCCTGTGCCAAGAAGACATAGGGTTTCTCCTATTCCATTCTGTAATGTTTTCAGTGTGTCTGCTTTGATTCTGAGGTCTTTGATCCATTTTGAGTTATTCTGGTACAAGGTGACATTTCCTCTAAACTCAGGAAGGAGACAAGGATGTCCACTCTCTCCACTGCTCTTCAATCTAATATTAGAATGCCTACCTACAGCATAAGACAATATGCAAACATAAAGGGGATACAAATAAGGAAAGAAGAAGTAAAACTCTCCCTCTTTGTAGATGACATGATCTTGTATTTAAAGAATCCCATGGACTCCGCTCCAAATTACTCAAGGTGATTCAAAACTTTGGCAAAGTGTCAGGGTATAAAATTAACCCTCAAAAATCAATGGCTATTCTATATGCCAACAATGAGAAAAGTGTGGCTGAAATCAGGAAAGCAACTCCATTCGTAATAGCCCTACAAAAAATAAAATACCTAGGAATTAACTTAACCAAAGAAGTGAAGGATCTCTATGATGAAAACTTTAAAAACCTGAAAAAAGAAATCAAAACAGAACTTAGAAAGTGGCAAAAACTCCCATGCTTCTGGATTGGAAAGATCAACATTGTGAAAATGGCAATACTTCCCAAGGCTATCTACAAATTCAACGCGATACCTATCAAAATTCCAACCTCATTCTTCAAGGAAATAGAAGAGGCAATCCAAAAATTCATATGGAACAGTAAAAGACCCCGAATAGCAAAAAAAAAAGCAGTCCTTAACAGAAAGAACAGTGCTAGAGGAATATCAAACCAGATTTCAAACTCTACTACAAAGCCATAGTAATCAAAGCAACTTGGTACTGACACAAGAACAGACCCCAAGACCAATGGAATAGATTTGAAAATCCATAAATGAACCTAAAGTCCTATAGCCATCTAATCTTCGATAAGGGAGCTAAAAAAATAGAATGGAAGAAAGACAACCTCTTCAGTAAATGATGCTGGCAAAATTGGTTAACTGCTTGTAGAAAACTAAAGCTAGATCCTTATATATCACCTTGCACTAGAAATCCAAATTTTCTAAAGCTGGAGGAGAACATCATATTTGATTATGCTCATTTCCATAGCTATTGCAAAGGGAGAATTCAATTTCTTGGGTAGAGTATATATTGGAAGAGATGGCCTACTACTAAATGCTGGTAAATATAGCATAGATGTCTGAGTTTATTTTGTTGACAACAACAATGGCCCTGTTATACAAAAGGGAAGAAGCTAAATATAAAAAAGATAAATAAAATTAGTTCAATGTTGATTTTCAATATTTTGTTCTCTTATTTATATTAATTGATTCCAGAAACACTTAAGCTCTGATTGGTTTACTAAGTAAAGCAACATATACACTACTGAACACACTGATCCTTTAAGAGATACTTAATATCAAGAGCTAATGTAAGGATAACTTACCTTTATAATTTTGAAGGAATGAAATAAGATTTAGGTTGAGCAGGGGGATTCATATTTTATTTTACTTCTACCACTATTGCTATGCCATATTGGCTGTTA
The DNA here is from genome assembly GCF_019054845.1 of Dipodomys spectabilis. Taxonomy (NCBI): domain Eukaryota; kingdom Metazoa; phylum Chordata; class Mammalia; order Rodentia; family Heteromyidae; genus Dipodomys; species Dipodomys spectabilis. The sequence continues at coordinate 5,148,356 of NW_024870752.1, forward strand.
TACTTGAACAAAGGTTGTTGATTACGAATTTCTGGATGATATGTAAAAATGACAGTGCATTTCTAATTTTTAAATAAAAACTCAAATGTTTGCATGATATGTGTGTGTGCTTGTGTGCACAAATGCCCTTACAAGAGTAATAGAGAAGACAGGAATGTCAAGGAAAAGTAAAATTGTTTTTTCTTATGTCCTACTCACAAAATCTAACTACTTGTTAAGGTTAAAGCTTAATTCTCCTTAATAATTTTCCACAGATGCTAAAGTTCATCTCTATTTTTGTGATATATCATTATTTTACAATCAAATTATCTCTAATATGTGATCAGTAATTATGTCTCACAAATATGAAGATATCCCCCCCAAAATATTTGAATGCATGTTTATGAAATTTGAGAGGTGACAGGGGAGAGAGTATGTTGAATCTGTGTTTATTGTACTTCCTTTGTAGGCAAAATTTGGTAAATTATAATGCATTCCTGAATTAAGTAAGCAAGCAGTTTTTGAATGGGTAATTCATTCCATTTGTAAATGTGCAATAACAATAACAGGATACTGTTACTTTCCACTGCACATAGGATACTTATACTGAAACTCATTATAGGGTCTGAAGTTCAATGTACTAGTCTAGGAATCATGTTTTGTTTCTCTGTACCTCTAAGGCACTCATTAAATAAGAGAAAAGTAACAGACAAAGAAACAAGCACAGAGAATTCACAAAAGACTGAAGTGTTTGTAGGAGCTGTAGCTAGAAAGAGATAAGAAGAGAAAGAGATATTAGAGATTATGGATTACTAATTCAAACATATTAAATGCACAATGCACAAAAATAATTTGGATCAATTTATTCTTAAAAAGAAGAGAATAATATGCAGGAGAAACCAGAGATTCTAAGCTTATTGAGTGTCTGAGAAATTTAGAGACAATAAACTCAAATGTAATCTCAAAATAAACATCATCTTGCCTCTTCTGGGGCAGTGTTACTATTCTTATGATTTCAGAAGCTCATTAACGTAACAAAATCACTTCTTTTGAACTGGTTCATGCTTGAAGTTCTGGTTGTAACACATCCTTGAGTAGATGATGGAGCTTTCAGCAAAACTCATCTTAAGATCTTCATTATTAAAGGAATTTATGTCCATTTTTGAACATGCCTTAATATTAATGATAAAACCAGAGGAAGTAGTTCAGAATCTACTTTAAAACCCTATTGCAGTTTGTATTGTTAAGCCTTTTCAACCAGGAAAATACACAATGGCAATTCCATTACCCTTAGATCATCTTAAAATAAATAATTTGTAATAAGATCTACAGAACCTGAAACCATTGTATCATTAGGAAGTGTTCAGGATGCAAGATAATTCAAATATCCTCATCATAAAGTGAAATATGCTAGTTGCCTTCAAAAACTGATAGCTAAGAAGCTCACAGTTCACCTCATTCAAAAGTATGATCTAGTCTGAAAGAGACCTATCTGTAGTAAAAAACGATTGTCCTTATGCTCACAGAAGATGTATAAGGATGCCCAATAAAAACTGAAAAAGAAATGAACAAAAAGAAACACAAAGCAAAGCCAGTACGAAATACGAAACTGAACAGAGAACAAATACATCTTAAGAACATATTTTCAAATAAACTAAACTAAAACTTCTTTAAAAAGTCCTACCTTATGTTGATAAGCTTTTATAATAATATACCACATATTTCCTAGTAGCAAGAATAAAATTTGATTCACTACAAAGAAATGCTTAATTTTGAGATGGTAAAAACACTAACTGGTTTCATCATGACCCCATGCATATGTATAGTGAAATATTATTTCCTACATCCTAGACATATAATTAGCATGTGTTGATTATTTTTGAAAAAGTAAGATACTACAAAATCTAAATAAAATGATATATATAATCAAAAACTAAAACCATAATTTATACTCATAGATAAAAATAATATGAGTTATATATCAAAAAAGACTGTCCAAATTCTAGAGGACAATTGATTGTGTGCATATTATGTGGTTTTGGGTTTGTGTGAACATGTAGTAACAGTGGTTTGGCCAACTGTATTTAGTGAAGACAAAACAATTTAAATATTCTTCAAAATTTTAGCTCTTACTAATAGAGTATGATTTGTACATTTATTCATATGCATATTTCATACTAAAGCAAAAAGTGCTTGCTCAAATCTGCAGTATCCCTCTCTAATTATAATTTATTCTTTTTCTTTTTTTTGTTGGTTGTAGGGGCTTAACTCTGGGCCTGGGCACTGTCCCTCAGCTCTTCAGCTCAAGGCTAGCTCCGTACCACTTGAGCCACAGCGCCATTTTTTCTGCTTATGTGGTGCTGAGGAATCAAACCCAGGGCTTCATACATGTGAGGCAAGCACTCTACCACTCAGCCAACTTCCCAGCCCATAATTATTCTTTTTTTCATTAATAAGTTTTATTTTATTGTGAAAATACCATACAGAGGGGTTACAATTACATGAGCAAGGTAATGAGTGCATTTCTTATCAAGCATTGTTGCCTCCTCCTTTGTTTCCCTGTACCATCCCTGCCCTCCCATCTCCCCCTCACACACATCCCCTGTCCTGCCAAAGTTGTAAAATTCGTTTTTCGACATAATGTCTTGTACATCTCATTGTTGCAATGGGTCCACCTGTATCCCTATTTAAACGATTTGTTTTTTCCCTTCCCCTCCACAAATTATACCAACATCAAATACAGTGAAAAAAAGGGGGGTAGTGTAGACATTTTCAAGAAAGATATTAGTTTATCAGAAATTAAAATGAAACTGGCATTAGAACCATCAAAATTTCTAATAATTTCTCTTACTTTTCATTTGTTTCAAAGATATGTTTGATGTAGAAAATGTAAAGAAAAATATTAGAGCATTTCCAATTTGATCCAAGATATATCATTTAAATGGAATTTCTGATCTATCAATTGAATCAAACCCTTTACAAAGCACTGCTTTCACACACTTATTGATGGATGTGAATGAATTCTTTTATCATTGTTGCTATTGTACTGAAGTAGAGAAATCTAAACAGATAGATATAATTTTGTCTAAGAACAAGATCAATTTTATTTTTTGGCAGTTTCTAAATTGTGTTTGCCAATTGTTAGTGAAATGATGGAGACAGATGATCACTGATCTTGACCCTTCATTACTTCAAGGCCATGGTTGAAGGAGCGGGTTGCTGCTGTAAAGGTTTCCTGCTCTGTTTCAATTTCATGAATCTAAGGTTTATTTCTCAGAGTACAGAGAGAGAACTCTCCCGAAAGCTTATGGAATTCCCATGCTTTTAGATATAGAACTTAAAGGCGTTTTGAATCTTTTCATCTTTGTTGGACCTATATAAACAGATCTCTGAAGATTATTCTTTGACTTTTCACCTGTGATACTTACAGGATTTATCTAATTGAATATGAATTTTTGGATGGATGCTTTCAATCTTGCTTTTCTAGCAGGAAAAATACTTCCCAAAGAATTATGTGTTGAAATGTAAAAATACTCTTATGTACTTTCAAAAATCAGAAGTTAATTCAATAATGAACAAATGGTGACTTAGAAACAACTCTAGACACTTCCATAACATATTTCATTTTAAGTTACCATTCAGCTAAACACTATTATAATAATACTGTGATCTCCATTGTTGAAATTAATCTGAGATGAATTTCCTGGTATCACCAAATATATGGCAAGGAAAAAATAAAACATTACTTTTTCAGACATGTGGAATTACAACTTGCTATTTGGGGACACAATTATCTTCATCCTTAAAGCCCCCCCTCCCCACTGAAAGCAATAATATTGTGAAGTGTTCCAAAACTTTTATTGAAGTGTTATAAGTTACTTCCTGCACAAATGTATATATTTGCATGTCTGATTTTCTTATCAACATTGCAAAGTAGGCTGCTAATAAATTCCTTGAGGTTTGAAGATTATTGCCAAAGAACCTAATGTTCTTTCAAACCATCTCCATTTTAAGTTTCAATCATTCTATTATATGTTGGCTTATTAAGATTTCTATTAAAGATACTTCCACATAATATTTGTATTTTCATATATTTTAGTTATCAGGTAACATATATTTTAGTAATTATCCAGGTATCAGAGTTCAGTGCCTAAAGAAGGCCGTATTTATTTATTAGCTTCTATAAGCATGTACCACAAAGACACTTAGTCTATAGCAACTGTGGGTGAGTATAAAAATTGCCATAAATTCCTGAGAGACTGCTGGAACATACATTAGTGATAGTATAATCTGACCATCATTAGGTTTGATTTGATTTATGTCACTTCACTATTTCTGTGTCTGTCCTTCCATTATAGATTTGTTAGATAATTGTTGACCCTGCCTAAAGTCTGAAAAAAATTAAATAACAACCAGTCACAGAGAATATTAATTTTAGTTGAAGGAGAAAATCTCCCTTGTGTGTTTCTCAACATCCCAAAGCCCCTTATTTGGAGATTTAAGTACAAGGTTAAAAGACATGGCACTATGTACAAAAGCAATGTCCATTTATTGCTACAAATAAACAGGCATAAAATGATGGAAGGAAATGTGTGTAATCAGCCATGAGGTTTGAAGCTAATTATTTTGATTAAATTACACTATACTCTAAATCACTAGACAAAAGATTTTAATTTGGCAGACCTTCTCCAATTCAAGTAATTGTTTGCTTCTAATAATTGGATATCCTGACAAGAAGAATGAATGTGGCATACAAGAATAAATATGGTGGGAACTCACACTTAAAGGCAAAAGTGGATCCCAAAGGATACAAACAAAATGTTCTAACAGACAGTAAAAGGAAGAGCAAGAATAAGGCAGAACAATAAAAGCAAAAATCATAAATAGAAGGAGAGCCCAGTTGAACACACAGCTTTCTTGGCAGAGAACATAGGGACACAGAAGATAAGAAACTGTTGTCACTGTATTTGATTTTGGCATCCAGAATCTTGGAGGAGAAGAGGAATAACAAAATGCTGAAACAAGCACACAGGATGACCCATTGCAACATTGATATTCATAAGACACAATGTCAGAAATTATCTTTACAACTTCGGGGAGGGGTAGGGTGGAGGTGGAGTGTAGGGGTGGGGAGTGGGTGGGAAGGGATAGTAGGGAATAAACAAAAAAGGGAGAAACAAGCTGGGCGTGGGTGGCTCACACCTGTAATCCTAGCTACTGAGGAGTCTGAGATCTTGAGGATCACGGTTTAAAGCCAGCCCGGGCAGAAAAAGTACCTGAGATTCTTATGTCCAATAAACCACTAGAAACTGAAAGTGGCACTGTGGCTCAAGCGGTAGAGCGCTTGCCTTGAGCTGAAGAGCTGAGGGACAGCGCCCAGGCCCAGAGTTCAAGCCCCACGACAGACAAAAAGGGAGAAACAATGCACTGATAGCCTTATTCATGTAACTGTAACCCCTCTGTACAACATCTTTACTATAAAATAAAATTTTAAAAAAAGAAGATAAGAAAATAACACTTTGAGATTTCAAAGGAAATATTTGGAAATCTAAAGTTTTAAACTCTAGTAACATCATTTAGAATTGAATGCAATGTGACATTTTTATACACGCAAAAACACTTTATTAAGCATATTCGTATTGCGAGATATGTTTAACAAAGCTTCACAAGGAAAAATGTTTTTATTAACAACAAAATGTGATCACTGTGTACACTTCTAAATTTATGGTTTTGTTATATCAAAGGCACACATTTATATTTAACAACTGAAAAAGGAGACCTTTATGCAATTAATATATTCTAATAAATAAATATAATAAGATGATTTTTTTGGTCGATTGTGGGGCCTGAATTCTGCGTGGGCGCTGTCCTCAGCTCTTCAGCTCAAGGCGAGCACTCTACCACTGCCGGCTTTTTTCTGCTTATGTGGTGCTGAGGAATCGAACCCAGGGCCTCATGCAGGCAAGGCAAGCTCTCTACCACTGAGTCACCTTCCCAGCCCCTAAAAAGATGATATTTAAGTCAGCTGTTTAAAGTCAAATAATTTTAGCAGTTCTCAGACAGAATTGGAGAAAACTTGCATTTGCACATAATCTTTGGTATTTAAAATTCCTTTTACAGTTTTGTTCTTCTTTTCCTTTAACCTTTGAGAAGACAGGGAGGATTGCAATGTTTAAATACACACATGACTCATAAACCACATCTGTAAAAAGATGTGTCAAACAGAATTGACATACTTTGGAAAACATGATTGGTGAAAGGTAATTTTTTGCTCATATGCTTATCTAGCAAATCAGTACAAACCAATTGCTCACTTTAAAACATTACCTATAATCAGGACTCATTATATCATAAGCATAGTAAATAAAAATAAACATAAATAAGTATATGTAATAAAATTACTATATATAATTTATTTCTCTTTAGCAATAAACCTATCAAATTCTACCATCTGAGAACCTCTAGTTTATCCATTAGAAGATTATTAATTTTTAATAACTAATCAGTTCTTTAGTAGAGAAATGCTAAACTTAACTATCATTCTCATATCAATACAAGGACAATTTGTATAATACTCATAACTCCTTTAGTATGTAAATATTTTTTTAACTATTTGCACAAACTTCTTTTATTTTTTTTTTTTGGGGGGTCCGGTCGTGGGGCCTGAACTCTGGGCCTGGGCGCTGTCCCTCAGCTCTTCAGCTCAAGGCTAGCACTCTACCACTTGAGCCACACCGCCACTTCCGGCTTTTTTCTTTCTTTTTGCTTATGTGGTGCTGAGGAATCGAACCCAGGGCCTCAGGCATGCAAGGCAAGCGCTCTACCACTGAGCCATCTTCCCAGCCCCTCACAAACTTCTTTTAATCATTTGTATGATTATATTTATATAAATGATCCAAGAATACTTGATCAATTGCATACTGGGCATAAGATGTGTTTATATGCTTGCAATTACATTTTCTGTAACTTTTAAATCTTTAAAAGGTTCTCTTGCCTTTGTTATTTCATAATGGAAAATTTTCATTGTTGATATTGTAGGAGAGTTCCCAAATATATTATCATCTTTCAAATACGCCAACTGATAAAAATTTCAATCAAACATCCATAACTGAAACACTACTAAATAGCAAGTAAACTTTTCATGTGTATGTATATTCCATAAAAATAGTTAAAGTATCCATCCTCAAAAGTTCACATTTATGAGATTAAGATCATTTTAAATTATTTCATTCCTATTTTTTAAAGAAGAATCATTTGACGTTGCTAATAGTTACTATCTTTTTCTTGTGGGAAATCTTATTATTCTCTTACCTGTACTAATCCTTAGCCCAATCGTCTTAATAATTATTGCTATTTACATATTCTAACTATGATTGTTGGCTTAAAAGATTATTACCTCAATAGAATATGTAAAAACTAAAATAAAACTATACCTTATACAGTTTTCGATGGTAATTTAAACATATATCTTGGTATTTAGATATAAGGTATTGACAACTTGGGAGATAATTTAGCAGTTATTTTTCTGTTATTTGACCTTATTCCTTTTTACATTTGGTTGTTTATTAAAGTGGGTTCTACATAATTTTACTTCTTGATGACATTGGAAACGTTAATAAATACATGGAACATTGTGAAATGACTGTTTTATGGTAGAATTGCTAACTCTTTAGCCATGTGATTTATTTTTAAAAATATTGTAAACAGTAGATCATTAAAAATGAAGCTACCATGTGAGCCACAATGAGGATATGGTTAGTTGTCTTTTCCTAATGTGTGATAAATTAAGACCCTTGTGGGATAATTTGTATGACTTGAGAATTTGGACTGTTATTAACATTGTAATTTCATTATATTTATCATGACATTCACTGAACAAGATTCATTAATCTCAACAGGATTTCAGAAATAGATGTTGACTCCTGAACTCCTAGGAGATTATTTTCCAGGGGCTACATTCAAGCATCTCTTTTTCTCGATTAGATGATTAAGTGATATTGTTAGAAATACATATGCATGAAACAAAATGTCAAAATGTGAAAGGATTGAATACTAAACGTCAGTTTTAGTATGTGATGTAACAACTTCCATTAGGAATATCCATATAGAATTATTATTATTTTTCTGACTAGTTTTACATCTGTTTAATTAAAATTTAATAAATGAAGAAGTAGTAATTTTACAAAAGTACTTTATATATATGCTTTACTATTGTCTTAAATTCTGTCTTGATCACACTGCCACATTAGTACTTGTAACCCTGTGGCTCATGTTTAGAGATTAATTGCACACTGACATTAAGCTATGTTTGTTAAGTGGTTTCTGGGACTTATTCTGTACAAGTTATAAGCATCAGTGAATCCATTTAGAGTTGAGCTACTATATGTAATGAAATAAAATATCATTAAATATTCTGTCCCAATCATAAATTCAGTATTCCTGAATCACTTTATAAACTAGAAACTAAATGTAAAACTGATTCAAATCATCTACAGTATGCTCTTCTATAAAGACATGTTTATCGATTCATCTAAGATATAATTATTATGAATTAATTCATGGTATGCAACTTACACTTGCCTATGTTTCTTGTACAAGACTAATCCACTGATGGCAATGGAGATTTTCAAAATGACTCTGTTGCTACATATGCAAAAGAAAAAAAAGAAAAGCCCATGTTACCCTTGGAACTCTATCTCTTCTAAAAATTAGAGAAGTCACACTCAACTTACTGGTATTAAAATCCTTGTTCATTAAATCCTATTTTGTTGAAAACATTGCTGTAATATATAACTTCTGTCAATATAAAATGCAGAACTGAAATCCTAACACAATAAAAAAATTTATATCCTACATTTTTCCTTAAACCCTTTTTATATAAAAGATAATCAAGTAGTATTTTGCAACCATGGTATTCAGCGTTTTTTCTTAGCAACATGCCAGTTGTTAAAAATAAAGCACATCGATTTTCCTTACAAATACAGTAATTTCTGTTCTGTACAGAGAATTATAACTGCATTATTTTGCAGAATTTACTTAAGTCAATGTTTGATAAAGTGATCTTAAAAAATCTCAATGATTTACAATCACAAATATGGAAGATCAAATCTCTTTAAAATCTTGTCATTAGGAAAAATATGTTACTTTACAACTTCATAAATGACATTGTTCACTCATTTCTGTATCTTTTAAGGGACCCATTGGAGAATCATATTTCATTGTTCTGGGAATCTCTGGTGGCCCCATTTATAGTTTTCTCTCTTCTAAGTCTCCATTCCTCAATATAGCATTCGTGATAGTCTCCATCCTGGAAGTTCCCTCATAATATCTTTCAATATTTCAGATTTGAATCACAGCTATTCCAAGTGTCAGTTTGTGCTATTGGAATGGAATATCACATCCAGGGTAATGTATAGATATTATAAGTTTATTTTCTCATAATTTGGGGGTGCAAGGTCCAAGATCAATATTCAGATATTTGGCAAGAGATTTCTCAAAGTGTCATCTTATAGCTGAAAGAATATAAAAAAAGAGTGTAAATGTGTCCTTTCATAAGAAGCCCAATCATTTGGTAATTAATCAATTACTGTGAAAATTTTAGTAATCAGTTAATAATTCGTTTCTGGAAATCCTACCTCTTACTATTGAGTTTAAGGGATTAAATTTCCAACACTGGGTATTGTGCACAAAGCTCTACTAAACTGAGATGTCATGTGGAAAGTGAACTTTACAACTTTGGCACGCGGGGGTGAGGGAGGTGGCAGGGATGGGAAAGGATGGGAAGGGGAAACAAAGGAGGAGACAATGCTTGATAAGAAATGCACTCATTACCTTGCCCATGTAATTTTAACCCCTCTGTAAGGTATTTTCAAATTTAGAAAAAGAGAAAAAAATAAACTAAGAGACAAAAACAAACACAGGAGTATCTATCTAAACATTAAGGAAACTCACCCTTACACACAAGCTGAAGTATGTTCTAAGCAAATGTTCAGCATTTACTTTAGTAAATTTGAAAACCTTCATTATGAATGGCATGGAGTCTTAGTTAGACATATTGAACATCCTTTTTTCTACTCTTACCTCAAATCTGTTATGCTCCTGAACTTATAAAGCACTGTATAAATGTCATATAACAAATATGTTCCACTTCTGAAATTGTAAACATGTTAATATTTCACTGAATTTTGAATGCTCTCTTAATTTACAATTAAGGTAATTCTTTCTGTGAAATGCTTTATCATAGTTTAGATGGATGCATTTCCAGATATTCTAATAGATATATATTAACCTTTAGCTTAATTTGCAAATTAATATAATTTATAATGTACTTTTTAAAGATTTTAGTCAAGTCGTCAGGATTACTTATTTTCCTTTTGAAAACCTCAGGGATTTAATCCCCAGTGAATGTCAATCCAGGTACAGGCAAACAAAAATAGATACAAAGCAGGAACTGTTTGGCTAAATTTAGAGGCTAAACTGAATGCTGAAGATTTATTGTATACTCATATGAGTATTTTAAATCAATTTTCCAAAGCAGATCCTGTGGCCATTTTCTTGTTTGCTAGTAAATATTTGTAGGAGTGAAAGAATTCAGCTTGACATATGTTTTCATTATGTCATTTTATCTGATTGAATGTTTATGGGAAGAGCTCATATATATATATATATATATATATACAGACATAATACATATGAACATATATCTGCCCTTTGAGTAACATAGTTTTCTTAAGTCATTTCATGACAGAGCATAGACGTACCTTTGCTTTACTTCACAGATGGCTGTTTATGTTTCTCCTCCCTAGTTCTGATTTGACATTTCCTTAATAATAATAAATATCTTTGATAATTGTTAAAATCTTTATGTATACAACTTATATACAACTGAAGTTAATGCTTTTTCTAGAAATGATAACAGAAATAAATTGTGACATGACCCCTATTGTATAACTCACATCTCTGTGATGTGAGTTAGTAAGCTTTTGAATGGACTCTGCCCTTCATGATGAAGACTCATCCTCCACTGACATGCTGCTCTGCTTGGATGACATCCCTTCTGAGCACATACAGTGGAATGAATTTAGCAGGAAATATATATTCAGGTAATGATCCTTATGTATCCCCACACTCTATGATCATACTTTCCATTGCATTGCTAGCTGTGGCCCTTTGTAAATGTTGGTCCCATGTATTCACTTGAATGAAACAAAAGGCCGTAATACTTTCAAGACCATCACCCTACCTGTTTCCTTCCTCTACACCACTCAGTCATCAGTGGATCTTAGAAAGATGGAGTAGAAAGGCTGAAAGGATAAAGCCCAACCTTACTGAAGCACTGTGGTCTCAGGCACTCTCCCTTTCTTGCTTTACTAACAGCTCTTAAAGCAGAATCTTTTGCACAGAGATGGCTGTGTCTGAATATAGTAAGTCCTTTCATACACTAATTCTGCCCTTGTGAATGTGCTTGAACATGGGCTTGAATGAAAGAAGATAATCATATGACTGCTTAACAGAAGGAAGATTACGTGTCCCTGGGTGACTTTCTATTTCTAGTTCTAGAAGACAATGGAAAACTTGGCATGAAATTGAATCTCCAACCAGTGATAAGATACAGCAAAAATATATGTCTTCTTTTTCATTTAAAATAACTTTTGTTTGCAGATTTATTTACTGCAAAACTATTTTTGATTTTTTAAATTTAATTTAATTTTATTTGTGAACATACTGTACAGAGGGGTTACAATTACATGGGCAGGATAATGCATACATTTCTTACCAAGCATTGCAGCCTCCTCCTTTGTTTACCCTTCTCATCCCTTCCCAGCTTCTCCCCTCCCCCCACAATCCCAATCCTTTTCCTCCCCCCCCCCCCCCCACCGACGTTGTAAAGCTCGTTTTGGACATGACAACTTGTACTTCTCATTGTTGCAACAGGTCCACCTGTATCCTTAAACGACTTGTTTTTCCCCATCTCCTCCACAAATTATACTGACATCAAATATAGTGAAAGCAGGGCTATACTGTGGGGGAGGAACATACAAAGCAACAAAGAAATAATCTTATAAATGCGTTAGAAACACATGCATGAAAGAAAAAAACATTAAAATACATATCTAAGTGTTCATTTTCTTAACATCACATTATCTGACCTTTTCCACTTGACTCATACATATACTAGATATTGCAAATAAGGGAAAACATGGGACCTATGTTTCTTTGGGCCTGGCTTACTTCACTTAGTATAATTTTTCCAAGTTTTTCCATTTCCTAACAAATGGGGCAATGTCATTCTTTCTGATGGAGGCATAGAATTCCATTGTGTATATATACCACATTTTCTTGATCCATTCATCTATTGAGGGGCATCTGGGTTGGTTCCATATCTTAGCTATGGTAAATAATGCTGTAATAAACATAGTTGTGCTGGTAGCTTTAGTGTGGTCTTGTTTGTAAACATTTGGGTAAATGCCCAAAAGTGGGATTGCTGGGTCATAGGGGAGCTCTATGTGAAGTCTTTTTAGGAACCTCCATACTGCTTTCCAAAGTGGTTGAACAAGTTTACATTCCCACCAACAATGAAGTAAGGTTCCCTTCTGTCCACATCCCCTCCAGCATCTGTTGTTGTTAGAGCTCTTGATTTTTGCCATTCTAACTGGAGTGAGGTGGTATCTCAATGTTGTTTTGATTTGCATTTCTTTTATGGCTAGAGATGTTGAGCATTTCTTCATGTGTCTATTGGCCGTCCTTCTTTCCTCTTCAGAGAAGTTTCTCTTTAAGTCTTACATCCACTTATTTATTGGGCAGTTGTTTCTTTGAGGATTTGTTGTTGGGGATTTAATTTTTTGAGTTCCAAGTATATTTTAGATATGAGACCCTTGTCCTTTGTATGGCTAGTGAAGATCTTCTCCCAATCCGTGGGCTTTCTATTGATCTTGCTAGCTATGTCATTGCCATGCAGAAGCTCTGCAACTTTATGCATTCCCATTTGTCCAACCTTTCTTTGATTTGTTGTGTTTCCGGGTCTCTATTCAGTAAATTTCGGCCTGAGCCAAGGAGACCTAGGGTTTCTCCTATTCCGTCCTGTAATGTTTTCAGAGTGTCTGCTTTGACTTCGAGGTCTTTGATCCATTTGGAGTTGATTCTGGTGCAGGGTGATATATAAGGATCTAGCTTTAGTTTTCTACAAGTAGTTAACCAATTTTGCCAGCACCATTTACTGAAGAGGCTCTGTCTTCCATTCTATTGTTTTAGCTCCCTTATGGAAGATTAGATGGCTATAGGTCTGTAGGTTCATTTCTGGGTTTTCAATTCTATTCCATTGGTCCTGAGGTCTGTTCTTATGCCAGTACCAAGCTGTTTTGATTTCTATGGCTTTATAGTAGAGTTTGAAATTTGGTATTGATATTCCTCCAGCAGTGTTCTTTCCGTTGAGGAGCGTTTTTGCTATTTGGGGTCTTTTATTGTTCCATATGAACTTTTGGATTGCCTCTTCTATTTCCTTGAAGAATGAGGTTGGAATTTTGATAGGTATCGCGTTGAATTTGTAGATAGCCTTGGGAAGTATTACTGAAAAACTATTCTTATAATTAACATAAAAATATTAAACAAAAATTTTAGTAATCCTTTTATCTTAGATATCCAAATAATGAAGTATTTGTTTATGGACTAGGTATGTGTCGATTAAATTAAGATCTGTGAAGAGTAGTTACATTGTAAAGAACATTGATAAGAGAGTTAGATTATCCAATAGTTACATTATTTTCATTGATTGAATTATTACTACTACTACTTATTTCTACTTACTACTACTACTTCAGTTACTTATGTAACTGACACCCCTCTGAACATCACCTTTCCAATAACAAAATAAATCCTTTGTACAATAAATAGAATATTGATTACATGGTGCAGCATTTCAATATTTAAAAGTGTTTGGTATTTTTGTTTATGACAGTATTGCTACAAATGTCTAATATTTCAAAATAGGCAGGTTAGCTTGACCACCTATTTACACTATCACCTAAACAATGTAAACAAATTTTATAGAAGAATTATTAGTTGAAAAATTCGATGTCATAACCCTTCATATTGAACTTATTTTATTCAGTAGACATCTTATTACCTTCTTTGAAGAAGGAAAGTCAGTCAGAAAGGTGTAACACCATATTTCAAACCTACACATACTCTCATCTCCAAGCTTTGGATTATCCTATAGATTGCTACAGCCATTCTGAAGCAATTTCTCTATTATTTCTTTGCTCACTGTTATAGGTTTATTCTCAAAAGTAAAAGGGTTATATTTGTAATTTGTACTAACTGGTTTGTAACTCGGATCTGGATTGTCTCCCAGGGAATATGCTGATGGCTCAGTCCTGAGCCGGTGGTGCTGATGTGAGGGGGTAAGGTTGGGCTGATGGTGCCTAGATGTAGAGAGGAGATTCTCAGAGCTATCCCTTTTACTGTTTTAATGGTTATCTTTCGTCTCTCTCTGTCTCTCTGTCTCTCTGTGTCTGTTTCTCTCTCTGTCTCTCTGTCTCTGTCTCTGTCTCTCTCTCTCTTTCCCTCCCTCCCCTCTGGTTCCATCCCCTCACACATCTTTCTCTCTTAGATAAACATACACATATACACATAAAACTACTTCCTAATATTTTACTATATCTCCATCCATTATATCCATTAATCATTTTTTATATTTACTATCAAAATTAAAATGTCCTTTCTGTAGGACCTGGAAGTATTTTTTAGTGTCATAATACTTCATAATAATCAACCTCCAAAATATAATACATTACATTTTGATTGCCTGTTATGCATGTTTTGGAGATGCATGATATATCAATACTAGCTATATACTATTTTAAATCAGTACGCTTTCTCTGCTGTATATATTTCATTCTAACATTTAGACAAAAATATATCAATTTTCTTTTTCATGAAATTTGAATGCAATCATATGGACAGATTTAAACAGTGCATCTATTTCATATTTTGAGAAATGCCAAGTTTAATTTCCTATATGCTAGAGAAACAGTTTTTAAAATCACAGACTTGTGTAAACATAGGTAGAATATAATGAATTTCTAAATCTTCTCTGCCACAAAATTACATTCCAAATTTTCCTAACTGGTTTCCTTGAAAAAGTAAGCATGCAAACTCTGAGAAGAAAGAAGTAAGGAGGGAAGGGATGGTAGGTGAAAAACAAAAGAGGGGGCAACAATGCTCGATAGGAAATGTACTCATTACCTTACTTAGGTGACTGTAACTCCTTTGTACAGTATCTTTACAATAAAATAGATACTAAAAACTACTTGAACTAGGCTACCTCTCATTAAAGAAACAGAGGCAATCATCCTTAAGTAGTTAAAAATGACAATTTCTTTATTTATAGCATTGATCAGAAGTTCAATGTCCTAAATATTTTTAATACATCAGACTAACAATAAATCTTATCTTTATAATGATATAAAGTGGTCTTGGAAAATGAAATATTTTTTACTTTGTGAAAGTTAAGATATGCCATGGTTGCTTTTTGGAATTATAGAGCTTGTAACAAGGGATGTAATCCACAAGGCCTAAACTTTCTGAATTTTCTCATAGCATTTCTTGGAGAAACACTATTGCTTTTATCTCTAGTTCTGCATTGTACATTAAAAAGAAGTTTCATTATCTGCTCAAATTCTCCTACTGCTAATATTACTGATCAGATGCCACGATAAACTAAACTTTATTCATTAATATCACATAGCTTGTCAAACATCCAATTATATTATATAAACACGATGAATTGTGTGTCATCTCATCTCTCTTTTCATTGAGAGATTAAATTTGTGGACTAACAATATGAGAATACACTCTTTTGCTCCCAGTTCTCATCTGTTTTCTTATTTTCACACTGCTTCATAGAAAATAGAATAGCAAGATTCAGGAATGTGAAAAAAAATGCCACCAAAAAATGGCTTTGATTGTTTTCTGCAATTATTCAGATCCTGAACCCTGTTTGATCAAGTATTATTTGTAATGATCTAAATTCATACTACTGTGACCTGAATACATTCAATCACTGACATTATTTGTTTTATTTTTTTCCTTTTTTTTTTTTTTTTTTGTTTATGTGGTGCTGAGGAATTGAACCCAGGGCCTCATGCATGCAAGGCAAGCGCTCTACCACTGAGCCACCTTCCCAGCCCTATTTGTTTTATTTTTCTTTAATAAAATTTATCTTTGTATTTATTTCTATCATTTTACCAGCAATTATGGCCAAACTAATTCCAAAGAAACATTTAACAACAGACTTATATTTATACTTCCTTAAAACATGCAATACGCATACTGATTCTTTTAAAAGTCAGTGTTAAAGAGTCTTTCAAACAATTATTTTTCATTCTCTAATTTCCACACATTTATTGTATATGTAAGATTAACAAGTGACCAATGCTTTTGTAAGATTAACGCATTATCAGGAAGGTACTGGTAGCCAATAATGAATTTTCAAATTTTTGAATAGTAAATACAATTTCAAAAATGAGAATAAAAATACAGAATAAATTTCATGTGCACTTCCACTATCTATAGAGTTCAGAAATACACTTAAGTTTGTTTATTTTTTAAATTTAGTAATTGCATAAAAGAAGAGATCTCATTGGGCCATGTATGTATATATCTTATTAACACTTCTATTAACTGATCTTTCCTTCTTTCAGCTCTCATGCTTACTTACCTCTTATATCCCTATAGCTCTTCTTTTATACTTGTCTTATTTCTTTTAATTTCATATATGAGAGCAAGTATGTCATAAGTAATTTTGACTCTCTTATTTTACATAACATGATTATCGCCAGTTCTACCCATTTTCTTGCCAAAGACACATTTGTTCTACTTTTTTGGGTGAATGAAATGACATTCTGTATTTATCCACATTTTTTTTCATCCATTATTCATTGGCTGGCTCCAGCACTGATTCTACTATGAATCTTATGAATTGCACCGCAAGGCCCAGTTCTTTAAACTAATAAAACTATGACTCAAAATTGTTTATTTAATAAAAATCATTTTAGTCAAACTAGTTTGTTTTTATTTTGCATGTTGAATATGATAATTTTTGTGAAGAGGATTTTATAATATACCTAGAATAAATATTTTCAGTATACTCTTTACATAACAGATTTATGAACTAGAAAAAAAATAGCATCCACGCTCAGAAAGAAATCATTTCTTTTTTAAACAATTTGTTTTTACAGTATTTTCACAATTACAAAAAGGTATGAGATCTACAGAAATAAAGAAATCATTTCTTATCATACTATTTTATTTAAATTAAAATATTTTATTAAATATTTGAAACATTAACCAATATTATTAATTTAAAAGAAAGATTAGAGTAACAATGTGAAACCCTTGACTTCTTGTATTATTTTCTTTATTGGAACCACAAAACTCTCCCACCTCAAGAACATGACAAAATATAGAAATCAGTCTAAGATGTAAAATTCTACAATTATAGAATTATTGTCCAACTGACATTTTTGACCCTTGTCTTGATTACTATTTTATTACTATATTATTATTATTTTATGCAGTTCTTTTCCATGAAACACTACATAAACATGTATTTTTAGTAAAAGTAAAAACAAAATCTTTCATGGAGATATAAAATAAACAACATTGAGTTTTTTTGTTATTAACATAGAAAAAAACAATGTTCATAGTAGCTTTGAAGAAAAATACAAGGAACATATACAGACCTGGTTTATTAAAATAAAATTTTGGTCTCCTAAACTACTGTCATTTTATAATTTTCTTTTATTTATTAATTTTATTTTTAATTTAGGACAGAAAAGTTTCTTTACAGGAAAAAATATGTCTTGTTACTTGTTCAGTAAACCATACTTTAAAAATATCCTAAATCCAATAAGTCTAGAAACAACAAACCCAGAAATGGTACGCTTAAATTAAATAATAATTACTTTTAAATTGATACTCTGGAAGAATCAATGAAAATTGTTTTCTATGTGTTTAATGGCATAAAAGTTTTTTTTCCATTTTTTTTTTTTTACTGTTTTCTCAAAGGGTTTCCTTGGAGACTTAGTGAAACTGAGTCTAACATTTGGAAGATTTTAATTTAAGATAAATCTCTCCAAGGATCAAGCCTACACTTCAAGTTTTATGAAGTCGTTTTATCTTCAGATTTCCAACTAGATAACACTGAAATATTTTTAAAATGTATTTTCCAGAAGTAGTTCAGGATCATTGGTATAAAACCTATTAGTGGGGAATATTCACCTTGTTTATTGAAAAGACAATAATAATGTCATCCTTTCATTTGCCTTCCTATTTTATTACTGTGATATTCTCTCTGAATGTCCTATCTATGTATTTCTTTGCTTCTTTCCATGAATATAAGCTGGTTTCTGTTTATACAATTATATATTAACTTTCTGCCTGTACTATTTTGGTACATATGTGTCTTCGGTTGCAAAATTGTTTATCTTCCTGTATTAACTATAAATTTGTTAAATTCATAGTTCATTACATATATGAGCTTTATGCATATGGTCTAGAAATTATAATTCTTCAAGTGTCTTTCAAAATAAACAAAAAAGCAAACAGCAAGAAGTACTCAGAGATCATTATTTTGAAGCATTCTTTAAACGTTTTTTTTACTGTATTTTTCTTATTAATTTCAATATGATTTTTCTTGTATATATTTTATAATATATGCTTTAGAAAATCATTCTTCAATGGATATATGCAAATAAACAACCTGGAGAAAATGGTAATTAATTTTCTTCCATATTTTTTTTCTACCCTTTAGTACTACTCTGGTTTAAATAATATCTAAAAAGTTATCATACACCAAAAGACTTGCCTGTATCTTTCAACTCCGAAATTACCAGTCTTTCTGTAGAATTATATGATTTAATGACTACTTTAGTGTTCTTTATGTAGTTTTGTAATTGTTTATATGTAGTTTTGTAATTGTTTATTTAGCTTTGTTTATGTAGTTTAATAAGCTCAAGCTTTCAAATCAGTAATTATTTTAGCTAATTTGACTCCATCGTTGCAAGCTGGGGTATGATGTCTTTCTCTGTCACTATTTCTTTCTCTGTAGGTCATATGCCTAGAGTAAACAGATGTATTTATTATTGCATCATCTAACATTGATTACTTTTGCATGTAATCCACACATATAGGTCAGCTAACTTAAAAGAAATAGTAGTATACACTTATGTACATATACAGACATATTGCATTTTTGCCTTTCCTTAAATATCACGTTATTCTGCTCTAACCAACTGAAAAAATAGTATTTTAAATTTTTTGACTACTTTAGCAATTATTTCTTGGTATTTATTGAATTTACATAGTCAGCTTTAAAATTTATTTTTATTCAACCTTTACAAAACAGTCAACTACATTTTCCCATCTTTCCTGAATAGTTACTAAATTTAAATAAGTTTATTGAATTTTGATGTCTATGTATTTTTAAATTTACATGTTTATAAAATATTGTCATAAAACGTTCAGACATTTATTGTAGAATAAATGCAAACCTCCTTGCATATAGTTCTTTCTTTTTTTTCTTATTCTTATTTTTATCTGTTTGTTTATTTATTTGTTTACTAAATCATGATACTAGCATTTGAACTCCCATGGATGTTTTTCTAATAGCTGTTTTACCACTGAGTCATGCCTCCGGTCTAGCATGTCATTTTCTTACAATTTTTTTTTTCCGTTTTAAAATCCTCAATTTCAGTACATTTCCCTAACTCTCAGCACAGACATTGCTTTTATTGCCAAAGGTGGCTGTTCTCTGACCTTAATGCCAGAAATGAACTCAATTCTGACTGGGATTATCCCAAAGGTATGTTTTTCCTCCTGGAAGCAAATTTATCTTTGGGGTTACATAATATTTTCTCATCTGGACACTCTGCCTCTCAGTGAGTGCTGAGGTGGACCTTCACCTTGTGATGGCACAGGAAGTTTCGTCAGAAACTCTCAGCCAACCCTGAATGCAGATGAGCCTGTCCCAGTAGAGGTGTCCATGGATGCTTCTTGTTTCCCCTTCCACCTTCAGGGCTCTTCTTCTGCAGGGCTATGGGCTTAGCTCACGCAATTGCTGTGTTTCAAAATTTAGAAACGAATCAGCTTATCTCTGAGCATGTAAGATATAGGAGGGTAATACAGGAAAAGAAATAGAGTGAAACATAGTAAAACACGTTTTCAATAATATGTTTCCTTAAGATATCTTTTTTAATATGACGCTGAATCCAATTAGTTCAGTGAAGAGTACTACTGTTATTTTATATTTATATATTTCTCAGCTATATATAGGCATGCATATATATGGAAATACATTGCATATATTACTTGTACCAACTGATTACATTGATATTTACCTAAACACATAAAATGTGCACTAATCTAACCTAAAACTTTTGTCCTGGGCTGTATGGTGTAATATTACTAAAATTACATATGTGGTCTATTTTTCAGAATGTAGAATCTCTTTTGTAGACTATTATGGTCTTTAATAAGACTGTCTCTTCTATTATCATTGTAATTTCCAATTGTATTCAGGTTTCAAATTTCAGTACACTACTAAATATTACTAATCACTCACCAGACTGCCACTGAAATACAATTGTTGCAACATTCACTTTCATTTTAATATATTTCATATATTATATATAAATGTACAAATATATATGAATATACATATCCTGTATTTCTTAAGACATTTTAAGTTTTGTGTTCATAAGTTAAATTGACCAATGTCTGATTCAGATCACTTAACAGAGTAATTGATTAGTTTTTGACTAGTCATTAAAATTTCTAAAATAAAAAGAACATTTGTTCCTAAGACATTAAAATTGTATTTTCATTAGACTCAACGAAATAAGTTAATAACAAACTTTTACTTGTATCAGACACTTCAAAAATGTCAACATATTCAAGTATTGAATATGGAGTGGTTTTTTTATCTCAAACATGTAATCTAAAGTGATCCCAAGCTTTTATCCACTGATACCATTGTAAGAATAGCAAAATACAAACAATTTTCCAAGTCCATTCAAAATATTTTTCAATAGTTTTAATTTTAACTTAAGTAAATGTATGTTCATTAATTATGAAGACCTAAAATTATTTTCCATATATACATACAAACAGATTATGTATATACAATGTATACACTATATATACAACTACTTTATATATAATATTACTTTAAAAGAATTCACTATATTAATCTCAAAGAAGCCCTTGATTTGTGTTATATTCTTTTACTCTCTTTGGAAAGTACTAAATATTTCTATTTTCTCTACTTTTTACTTGTTTAACTCCAGCTGAAATTTCATTATGTTGCTATGACCCTCTGACTTTTGTTTTTTATTAGAAATAATTATACTACTGAGAAATTATCCTATCTCAGAGAAGATATAAGCGAAGTCTTCTCTGCCATGATTATATTTTGTTGTGTTTTTTAATTAATGTCTGTACACTGAGAACAATTAACATTTTTAAAGAAACTACTTTCTGCACAACAAATTGCATTTAAGCCGTCCCATGGATAAATTGTTGTAATAAAGTATAATTTTAAAATGGTCATAAAATTGCTTGGGTATGATGAAATTGCATCTGATAAATATTAACCACTACAAAAAGATAAGAAAATAGGAAATGAAAGTTCACTTTAAAGTTTGTTTAAAGATCAAAAGTCTTTTTCGTGCAATGATGTAATGACAAGCACTGATGCAGATGCTTCAGAAACTATAAGAAAATTATAGTATCTGTGGGTGCCTGAATCTCTAGAACATTTTACCGAATGTTTCACATAGCTTTCTCCCTGGTGGTAATACCTCTGAAACAGTATTCAAAGAGCATTTGTTTTATATGTATTAAAAACTACTATGAATAATGTTTTTATACATCATCCAGATGTCAGAGAATGAAACATTCTTTAGGCCAAAATACTTTACCTACCTAAGCTGATGAAGAAAACATCCCTTGCTCCAAGGCGACAATGATCAGATGTACCAAACAAATCTAGGGACATAGACCTCGGGAAATGGACACCTTACTTTTAAACATACAAATTCATCTTTACCCTTGGGTAGCAAGTTACATTTCTGATTACACTTGTGAAAAACAATCCTCTTTCCTCTATCCACTGAATAGATGATGCAGCTGCCTTGACGATGATACTAGGTGACAACCTTCGTAAAGTTAACTGAAATCTCAGCCCTGCTTAGCCTGAGGATTGCTTTCACCAAGAACATGAACTTACAGAGAAAAAAATAAACTTCTCTGACTGAAGTGGAATGCAATGAACACAGAAAATAACAAAGATCAGAACTCATATTGAACAAATGAAAGCAGGTGGAACTGTGTGTTCTCACTTCATTCCATCCAGGCCACTCTGCTTTACCACAGTACCGCATTCTCCTGAAGGCCTGAAAGAGATGGGTCATTGCAGACTTTTAAAGCTATAGTCTCATGGGGAGATTTTGATCCTGGGTATATATTCAGCCTCTGTTAAGATCATCTTTATTTGTAGCTATGTAGTTCAACCATATGCGCATTGTGTTTGTTTTTTCAGCGTCCTCCAGCAAACACGTACAGATACTGTAAACATATAATGGTATAAAAAGTAGTTTAAATACAGCTAGAGCAGGGAATAATGTGGTACGCTTGGAGAGAATAAAAGTCAATAAGTACTACATTAAACTAACCTTGGTTACACCCTGTAGCAAAGGTATAATTGGGTCAATTTCACCATGAAGGATTATTTATATAAGTGGTCTCTAACCATGAAGTGTTACGTATGTTACAAGCTATGAATGAAGCATTTTTATTATCAAATATTCTGTTTGCAAATTTAGGTTTCAGTTCCAGTGTTTGTACTCATGGTTTCATGCTTGCTAGGCATGTTAGCTTTATTAAGGTTTGTTCCACTTGAGCCATGGTGCACATAAAAAACGAGAACATGTAAAATAATGCTTAAGCTTAATAATGGAAATAAATGCTAACAAAAAATTTTAAAATATCAAGTTGATTAAAAAATGTGAAGTCAAGGGTCATGCAGAGAAGTATGCAGTGAGGAACCTATGCATCATTGATGAGGATTTTGGATCTTGGAGTAGTGTTGGCATATCTAGTAAGGTTAAATAAGTGTATAATCTGTCATTTAGATATTCTATTTCTGGGTGTCATCTAAATAATATTCACATGCATGTGTCTAGATACATTTGTAAAAATGTTTTTTGTATCATTGTATGCCATAGTCATCATGTGTTTTTACATATGTTCACTGTAACTAAATTTCCTTCCCAGTAGCAAGTGGGATTCTTGAACAACATTACAGTAACCTATAGCAAAACAGTCTTTACACAGAAAACAATATATCTTCAATCCATTTCCCTTCAATGGTTACGAATTCCTATTATTGCCAAAGAAATCAATGCAAGTTAGAAGTCTAATCAGAAATTCTATACCCTAAATTATAGACTGAAGTATCCCTTTCATATGAAAGAAAACATGTCAAAAGTCAACTTAAATATTTCTACACAAACAAAATCAGGTAGCTTACTCTGATAGATTTTAGTTTTTAATAAATGTTCTGTATGCAACAGCCATCAAAGGATAGGCGGAATTCTAAAATGATTCCAATAATCCTCTTGAATAAATAGGCTTTGTAACTTAGTTCCTACCAACAGAATATGGCAAAAGTGAGAGAATAGCACTGTCGTGATTATGTCTTCTGGTATGGCAAAGATAAAGGGATTTTGCAAATGCAATAAAAGCCTTTAATGAATTGACTTCAATATAATAGAAAATAAATTATCCTTGTTAGTCTGGACATAATCAAGTTAGCCTTTTGAAAGAAGGTCTGGAAATAGGAGATTCTTTTTCCACTGGTCAGGAAGAAACAAAGTTCAGAAACAAATCTGTTGCCTGATTTTAACAGCTTAAGGACATGTATTGTGACAACAACTATGTCTCTACAGACCTCTGGCTCTTTGCCTTCCTTTTTTATTTTATTTTTCCCATTGGGGAAAGCTTGTGAGAATCTTTGCTGTATCAGAACTTCTCAGGAATCGTGTGCCTGGCTTCTACCTGACCTCTCCTACTTTGGTGAAATCTCTGATCTGTGGGTCTCAATTTTTTTTTATGTGAACAGGATCATCTCCAAAAGTACTGATTGTTTGTTCAACAAACTACTATTTTCAACAGCAACGCAAATTCACATCATTTTCTATTCCTACTCCATCGCAGTAGTTTCAACTTCATATTTTAAAATTATTGTATTTAATATAATCATGTGTATGCTTTGTAATGATGCTATTGAATAGGCCAAGCTGTTCGCCCTATATCTATCCTAAACCCTGATACCATACATCTTCCTGTCTTCCTGTCTATATTAATATGATTTTGCTATCCTGTGGACTCCATTTACTTTTCTTAATATATGCTTCCCAAAGTTAAAATAAAAGTATCCTACTCTGAATCAAAGAAATTTGCTAAAAGACTTGTCCATGACTCTCTAATGGACAGCATCAATAATCTGTGGGCTGAGGTTCAATGAAGTTTTCAAGTTCCTTTCCCTATTCTGGCAATCCTAGGGTAGGTAGTAACAGAGTTATTAGATGTTCCTTAAATCCAAT
The DNA here is from genome assembly GCF_019054845.1 of Dipodomys spectabilis. Lineage (NCBI taxonomy): Eukaryota > Metazoa > Chordata > Mammalia > Rodentia > Heteromyidae > Dipodomys > Dipodomys spectabilis. The sequence goes on from NW_024870752.1 coordinate 5,172,997, forward strand.
CAAGAGCTGTTATTGAAACCCCTGGCTTAAACTGAGCTTCTAATTCTCAATAGACTCACTGTTCCCTTGCCTTCTCTGACACTGCCAGACCTTGGAGAAACTCAATTTTGTCTTATGAACAAATAGTTGGGTATTGTTAGGAGACCAATGCCTTATTGATGAGATGATATTTAATAAACATGCTCTCCAAAATTCTGCTCTGATTTAAGTTATGATTACCTCCTATGTGTTTTTCCATCACTGAAATCATATTATTTTTTTTCAATTTGTACTGCTTTCATCACAAAATGATACATGAAAAGCTTTCTATAATTATTCTTTCCTCCTTCCCTCTCTCCCTGCCTCCCTCCCTCCCTCCCCTCCTCCCTCCCCCTTCCTTCCTTCCTTCCTTCCTTCCTTCCTTCCTTCCTTCCTTCCTTCCTTCCTTCCTTCCTTCCTTCCTTCCTTCCTTCCTTCTTTCCTCTCTGTTTCTCTCTCTTTCCCTCTGTTTCTCTTTCTCTTTTTTCTCTTTCTTTCATTTCTTTCCCTCCCTCCCTTCCTTCCTTCCTTCCTTCCTTCTTTCCTTCCTTACTTCCTTCCTTCCTTCCTTCCTTCCTTCCTTTCTTTCTTTCTTTCTTTCTTTCTTTCTTTCTTTCTTTCTTTCTTTCTTTCTTTCTTTCTTTCTTTCTTTCTTTCTTTCTTTCTTTCTTTCTTTCTTTCTTCTTTCCTTCTTCCTTGGTATTTTTGTTTGAATTGAGGGCCTTTCATTCACTGAATAGGCATTGTATCACTTGAATCACATTTAAAACCCATGAAGCAACATTATAATACAGACTTCACATACTTCAAATCTGCTTAAGAAAACTCTGTTTTTGTATGAATAAGTAATTTTAGAAGTACTGATTATCATTTAGAATTACCTATTAAGGTAGTTATTTAGTATTTTAGACATTTTTCACAGGCAAGGATATTAAGAATTTTATCTACAACATAATGACCACAGAGTTCCTAATGTTATCAAATGCAAAGATTTTTTTCAAATATTTTATACTATTTTAATTGTGTAACCTCTATCAATTTTGTATTTTTAGTAATATCTAGTCTACATCTTCCAGTAATGCAAAGAATATTTATATCTGCGTAAATATATAAATATGTGTATATATCTGTATAAATATAAAATAGATGTGGCTAAGTATTAAATTTCCATTTACTAATTTTTTGTAAATTTGTACATTTTTGAAAATGTGTACCTATTGAAAAACAGAAGTTTAAATACTTGTCCCAATGAGACCAAAAACAAGAAGTGCATGTCACACTCTCCTAAAGTCCAGAGAATAGATAGTCAGTGCTGGAAATGGCAGAGGATTTGTAAACCTGGCAGCACTGCTCAAGTAAACTATTTCCAGAAAGCTCACTTGGATTTTATTTGCTTTTTGCATTGATTGTTCAGAATGCTAATTTCATTAGCATACTGAAAAGAAATGCACATGGTTTGCAATTTAATTAGGAGATAAATTTAATAAAAAATTTGCTTATTTTTCTTGCCACCTGGGTGTTCTTTGCCTGATGGTGTATAATAGACATTGAGCTGGTGAGTCTGGTCAATTAATTGTTCCAAACACACAAACATGCACTCAAATGTCTTATGATATTGTTGTTTTTTTGTTTTGTTTTGTTTTTGGAAAACTTAGCACTCTCATGAAAAAAAGTTGTATGTATTGTGATCTGCTATTTTTAAACAAATCTGCTTAGTTATGATATTGTGATGATATTTGTGTTAATTGATTTACATGATGTACCATGAATAAATTGTTCATGAATCATATTTAAATATTGAAAACAATCTATTCACTAAAATTTAGAAAATAAACTTTTATCACTGAGATTCAAATTTATTTGTTAAATATGGCATAATTTTTCTTCTGAAGCAAACACTTCATAGAGTGAATCTCCTTTGGAATACAGAATCCCCCACCATCATGCCAATATTCAGATATTTTTAAATGACATTGTGTTCTGAATTTCTCTCTGCATTTTAACATTAAAGGTATGTGACATTATTCAGAGGCAGGGACATTGAGAATTCTATCTAAAACATAATGACCACAAAGTTCTTAATGTTATCTAATCTAAAGACTTTTTTCAAGTTTTTATACCATTTTGTTGTGTAACCTCTAACTAAATATCACTTACATTTTTAGTGATATTTATTCTACATCTTTCAGGAATGTAAAGATAAGTTATGTCTATATCTGTATACATATAAAATAGATGTGGCTTAGTATTAAATTTCCATTGACCAAATTTTTAAATAGGAATTTGTACATTTCTCTGTTGGTACTTTCATGAATATTATATTAATATTTATAAAATGTTTAAGATATTGATGCCATATATGATTAAAAATACTTTGAGGGTAAATTGTGGCTTGGAAAAATATTTAAGTAAGAAAAACATAAACCATTCTTTATTTTTACATGATAATTATGGGTTTCGTAGAGAAGACAATAACTATATATCTATTTTATTGTCTAGAATATGAAATATAACACATCTTACAAAACAAATTTATATCACTCCTCATCGTCTCCTTCCTCTTTCTCCTCCTTCTCCTCTTCCTCTTCCTTCTCTTTCTTCTTCTTCTTTTATAAAGCTAGTGCTCTACCACTTTGAGCCATAACACCACTTCTAGTTTTAGGGTGGTTAATTGTAGATAAGAGTCTTACAGACTTCTAGTTTTAGGGTGGTTAATTGTAGATAAGAGTCTTACAGACGTTCCAGACTTTCCTGCCTGGGCTGGCTTTGAGCCACAACCCTCATATCTCAACCTCTTGAGTATCCAGAATTACAGGAGTAAGCCACTAGCACCCGGTTACGCTCTTCTTATATAGCATAGTATTAATCTGGGATGAAAGTCAAGACATATTGAGACTAAACAATTAAAAACTTTTCTTTTAAGTAGAAATGAGAAGCCCAATTAATTTGTCTTCATGAGAAAACCTGAAGTTGACAAAAATAGGAGCATACCATTTGCTTGTTTACATATGATTTTTCAGAATAGATATTATGTCCTGCTATAAATGAGCTTTACTTTAACTTAGATGTTACCAGCACTCTCTAGGAAATTTAATACTTTAATCTGATAGTGCAAGTAGTATATCAATACATCTATTAAGAATGGAAGCTATCCTTTTCTTTTTACTTATTCAACTATATCTTTCTTACAGAATGTAAAATATTATTATATGTTTGTGTTTCTTCAGGAGGGCCTACATGACTTGATTTCTCAGGTTCAAATTTAATGAAAGATTGAAGTGAACTTGGTAAGGACAAGAATGCTAGAAATTATTAAAATACTCAATGAAGACAAAACTGGTAGTTAGTGGTATCTAGGAAGCAGGTAGTCTTTCTCTTTTTTAATTTTTATTTAATTTTTATTGTGAAAATACTGTACAGAGGGGTTACAATTAGATGGGCAAGATAATGAGTACATTTCTTAACAAGCATTGTAGCCTCCTCCTTTGTTTCCCTTTCCCATCCCTTCCCAGCCTCCTCCCACCCCCCCAGTCAATCCTCCCCCCCCCCCCCCACAAAGTTGTAAAGTTCGTTTTCGACATGATCACTTGTACTTCTCATTGTTGCATCGGGTCCACCTGTATCCTTATTTAAATGACTTGTTTTTTCCTTTCCCCTCCACAAATTATACCAACATCAAATACAGTGAAAGCAGGGGTTATACTGTGGGGGAGGGACATGCAAAGCAACAAAGAAATCATCTTATAAATGCGTTAGAAACAAACACATGAAAGAAAAAAAAACATTTGAATACATATCTTAGGGTTCATTTCACCTAACATCAACTTATCTGACTTTTTCTGCTTGTCTCAGACATACACTAGTTATTGCAAATAAGGGAAACCATGGGACCTAAGTTTCTTTGGGCCTGGCTTACTTCACTTAATGTAATTTTTTCCAAGTCTTTCCATTTTCTAACAAATGGGTCAATGTCATTCTTTCTGATGGAGGTATAGAATTCTATTGTGTCTATATACCACATTTTCTTGATCCATTCATCTACTGAGGGGCATCTGGTTTGGTTCCATATCTTAGCTATAGTAAATAATGCTGCAATAAACATAGTTGTGCTGACAGCTTTAGTATGGTCTTGTTTGTAAACATTTGGGTAAATGCCCAAATGTGGGATTGCTGGGTCATAGGGGAGCTCTATGTGGAGTCTTTTGCAGAGCTTCTGCATGGCAAAGGACATAGCTAGCATGATCAATAGAAAGCTCACAGATTGGGAGAAGATCTTCACTAGCCATATAACGGACAAGGGTCTCATATCTAAAATATACTTGGAACTCAAAAAATTAAATCCCCCAACAACAAATCCTCAAAGAAACAACTGCCCAATAAATAAGTGAGCTAATGACTTAAAGAAAAACTTCTCTGAAGAAGAAAGAAGGATGGCCAATAGACACATGAAGAAATGCTCAACCTCCCTAGTCATAAAAGAAATGCAAATCAAAACAACATTGAGATACCACCTCACCCCAGTTAGAATGGCAAAAATCAAGAACTCTAATAATAACAGATGCTGGAGGGGATGTGGAACCTTACTTCATTCTTGGTGGGAGTGTAAACTTGTTCAACCACTTTGGAAAGTAATATGGAGGTCTTTCTCTTTTTCTTTCTATCTCTCTCTCCTATCTCACTATCTTCACTCAGTTTATACTTTCAAGGTATGATGATATTTCCCTACATTGTCTTAGGAGTGTCAATGTTAGAAAAAATTAAACTTAACTTAAAACATTATAATCAGCAGGGCCACTTCTCAGGAGGCTGGGATCAGAGGATCCTAGTTCAAAGCTAGCCCAGGCAGAAATATCCCTGAGACACTTATCTCTAGTAAATTACCCTGAAAAAACTAGAAGTAACATTGTGGCTCAAGTAGTAGAGTGCTAGTTCTGATCACAAAGGAACAGTGGTTAGGCTCTGAGTTCAAGCCCCAGGATAGGAAAAAAAAAAAAAAAACAATAATAAACAACAAAAAATATATTACCATCATATAATTTTCTTTCATTCTTAAATGTCAACAACAACAAAAATATATTGCCATCATATAATTTTGATTTAATTCTTACATACCAATTCTCCAGTTAATCATAGTGTTCACATTGACAACTTCTCTTTTAGTGTTTTATATATACAACACGTTCTATTTCATTGTTATATATCTTTAACATCTATTAATATGGAGAATTTAACAGTCACTGTTTTTCTACTTATTGTTCTTACCAATGTTATAAAGTTTAAGCTACTTATTGTATAGTCTTTCTGCAGGCCTTACCTAAAATTTCCAATCGATTGGACTGAGGTTATGCCCTCAACTTTATGAATGTCTTTCTTAGAATACTTGAAGATTCATAAGATGAATTTGATAATTTAATAAGAGAAGGATCCACAGTATTTTGTTCTTATAAACTCGTCATTAAATAAGGAACTTTCTAGATGGGCACTAGATATTATCATTTGGAAGCTGTTGTACCTATCACTGCCTCTGTGTTTCAAACATTGTAGGCAGATGTGTTGAAAGCACCTTTTCTTCTACCCTACCACCTTTCATCTTAATGCCTTGAGGCATCTGTGCATACACAATTCAATAGTGTCTGGGTTTAATGTTTCTATTTATCTGAAATATAGTGTGTATCTGTGGAAATATCACAAGGAAATATACTCATATTACAAATATATGTTAATTTAAAAATAAAATAAAAAACTTGGGCTGGTGGTAGTGGCTCATGCCTGTAATCCAGCTATTCAGGAGGCTGAGATCTGAGGATCTTGGTTCAAAGCCAACCCAGGCAGGAAAATCTGTGAGACTCTTATTTCTAGTTAACCACCAGAAAAATGGAAATGGTGCTGTGGCTCAAAGTGGTAGAATACTAACATTGAACTAAAGAGCTGAGGGACATAACCTAAGCTGTGATTTCAAGCCCCCTGGTTGACAAAAATCAAACAAACAATAACTGTACAAACAAATACACAGAAAAGATACAGATTTTTATAAGAAGAACTGGTGATTCATAATTCATCACAGTGTTCTTGATAGTTTAATGGATTTTATTCATGGATTATTTCTAACAAATTTTTCCCATCTATTACAATAGAGATGAACATCTCAGTTCTATGATCTTCCTACAATTTGGCTTTCCATTTATTCCATTAATCTCTGTATTTTCCCCTTATCCCTAGATCACATTGCTGGAATAAAGTGGCTAGCAAAGAACAATTGTCTCAGTATCCAAGTTCTGTAAAAGTACCTGAGTCTCTGTTGTTTGTTTATGGTTTATTTTTATACAGAGCTGAAAATTGAACCCAAGGCCTTAGACTTGCTTAGTCAAGATCTCTAACATAGAACTATATGATTAGCCTATAAAATTTGTTTTTACCTATGGAGACCTATCCTGCCCATGTAATTGTAACCCCTCTGTACAGTATGTTCTCAAATAAAATAAAATAAAATTTAAAAAAAATAATAATAATTTTATTTTATATAAAATGCTGAGAACATAAAGGAGGATTTATATGCAAGAAAATTTTATTTCATTCAATTATATTGTTTTTTTAAATTTTTGCTTTTTAAAAGTATTTGTTTTATCTTAAGGCATTCTCTGGCAAAATGAAAAAAAGGCTCATGACTAACAAGTACTATTTTAAAAGGGACTTTGCCTTTAATCAGTATTATACTAATTATGTCTCTGAGTATATAATTGTCTGAAAATGGAAAAGAATCCATTCTCCTGAGTCAAAGAATTTTTGTCCTAAATGTGAAGAAAAAGTCCCTTTAAATTACCAAAATGATAATCATATAACTTTTCTTGAGAAATCCATAATTAAAGTCTCCCTGTAATTTCTTTCAGCACAGACTTAGATGCAGAATTCTGTATGATCCTGTCAAGTGATGATGAAAGGTTAATTTCATAGATGACTTTCTGGAGCTGAGCTTCCTTGCCCAAATTTCAGAGGAGGTATGGGAGGCCAAGAAGCTGATAGACTAAGAACACATCAAGCTTGGTTCAATTGCTTGAAGTCCCATGAAAATGCCTTGATATAGTGAATCATGTCCAGAGATCTGGAAAGGAAATCTTAAACATCAAAGTCTCAAAGAAGCAACAGGAAAAGGGTGTTTAAAAGCATCTACTCACATTTCTTATTTTCTTTCTTGAAGCATATTCATACATTTTTTCAAAGAAGCATAAATTTCAGAAAATCACTAACCTCTATTATAACTCTATTATCATTGTCTGAATCTTAATTTTTGCATCTTCCTAAGATTTCATATACAATTTTCTTTTCTTTTATATGTGTTACCAGCAGGTGGCAGGATTGAGGCACAAAAGGAACAGAAACAAGGAGAAGTCTATAACATATTAGTACTCCTTCTTCTGGGCTGGCATTATCCACCCCCCCACCCCCCCCCACCTCCCCCCCCGTGGTTTCTAGGTAACTGAAGTCATTCTTGGGTAGTCTTGTTCAGATCCATCCTTTTCTGTAAACTAGGAAGGTTTTGCCCTTTTTAGGACTCTTCTGGTTGCACTTCACCCCTTGGCTGCAATAACTCTCCACTTTTAGTATAAAAGAAGTCCAAAGCATATGGTGTGCATAAAATATGGATCATCTTTATATGAACAAATACTCTTTGCTACATAAAACTTTAGTTAATTCCATAAAACTTTTTTTTCTAGGCCCCACTCTGCCCTCTATTTATCCCAGTATAGTTTTAGCAAAGTCTTGTTTAGTTGAGAAGGAATCTACGCCCCTCTTCTTCATCCATATGTAACCACAATAAACATTTAAGGTCCTCACCTTGCACTCATCCCCCGTCCCCCAGGTGATGTCTGATCACTGACTTGTGCCCAGCAAGAATCTGTCAGTTTAGTTAGCCAGGATGTCTCCTTTTTCTTTTTCTTTCTTTTTTTTTGTTTTTTGTTTTTCTTTTCACAATGTCTCAGTTATTCTGCATCTACTTCCCCCTAGCCTATTCTGTGGCTATAATTCTCATTTGCCTGAGTTGTACCTGGAATTCTGTCCATTTTTCTTCTTAACTGTAAAATTGCCTTGCTCTGTTTTCTCTGTCTTTTGCAATAGTCAAAAATAAAGTCTAACCATGTCTTAACAAATATTATTGATTGCTGCTTCAAATATTTTATAGAAAATACAGTTTTGTAATAAACATAATAAGGCTTTGATAGAAATAATGTTTTAAAATGTAGGATCTGTAAAGTCTGGTACACCCTTCTTAAAATATGCTCCTATAATCATGTCTCTACTTGTCCTGAGAACAAATAGTCATATGCCTGCCTTGACAGTGGAAATATTTCTCAGCTATTTTCTCTATACTGGGTTGGCTCACTAACTTCTGCATTTCATTTTACAGTAATATTCATTGGGTTTCCTAATCAAATCATTTTTTTATGAAGGACTAATCATTTCTCCATGACTTCTTTACACTCATTCTACAGTGGATGATATGAGTAGGCTATAATATTGCATATCAAACAAAACACTTCTGTCCAAAAGTATATTTAAGCCAGGAGCCAATGATTCACATCTGTCACCCTACGTAACAGGAGACTGAGGTCTTGAGGATCACCATCAGAAACCAGCCCAGTCAGAAAAGTCTGTGAGAGTCTTATCTCCAATTAGCCACTCATAAAACCAGAAGTGGAGCTGTGGCTCAAAGTGGAGAGCACCAGCCTTGAGCCTCAACACCCAGGCCCTGAGTTCAAGCCCCACAATTGACAAAAATATATTTAATAACTACTTATGAATGGGACTGAAGCAGCCATAACCTCACCTCTGTGTATTTAGACATTGGGCTGTGTGTGTACAATGCAATTTGAAGCAAGACTAGAACACAAAGCAATGTACAGTGATAGAAGCATTATACCATTACTACTTACGTTTTATAATACAGAGAGAAGCTCTCAGTAATGAAATGACTTATCTACAGTCAATCTAGCCACAGAAGGATGAAATAGTATTAATACTTAGAAGCCTAGAATTAATGAACATTGCTCTTTCTCTGTCCAAATCACTGTCTTATTAATAGATGACTCTGCTTTCATTGCATATTTCATTATGTATACCAAATCAAAACATGTAAAACATATGTAAAGTTTTATGTATGTAAAGTTCTGGTCTTTACATTTAAGTGCCATAAATGGAATGATTCACATATGTTTCAAAACAATAATGGCACCAGTATTGTTAAAATACATTATGCATATACCTATAGTATTAATATAATACCATAATATACTATAATCTGTAAATGAATGCTCTAATTTGCTTGGCTGAATTGTGATATAATTTTAGTTTTGGTTTTATGCATATCACATGATTTGATACTTACAATAACCCAATAAGAAAAGCCCTGTTTTTGTTTACTATTTACATTTTACTATTTTACTGTTTTAAATGCTGATTATGAGACAGAAAGAACTGCAGAAACTTCGTCAAGTTCTATGGAAAAAATGGAACAAAAATTCTGTCCTAAGTAATTGAACTCCATACTCCACAGTTAGTTCTGTCAAAAAAGAAGTTCATTTTAAAAAAAAAAGAAGTTCATAGTGCAGGTGCAGTGTTTATAAAGTTATTGGCACAAACCTCTTTTCTTTGTTAAACTTGTTGCACTGAAATGGTTTCTAAACGTGTTAAGCAATCATCCAAACAGCACAGGGGTGGCCTGGACAAGGGAAAGTGAGAATCAGCAGGAAGTAAAGAAATGAGAATCGTGGATTTGGGGTGGAAATGGGGTTGTGACAAAAGCATAAAGAAGATGGTGGTCAAACCATGACTTTCATTCTCACACTCATCTGACCTTGAGAAATGGCAAGGTCATTTGATTAGGAGTAAAAGAAAACAAGCAATTGCCAGTTCAGTCCATGAGGCAACCTGACAAGGGAAGCTGTGAAATATGATTTTGGAATCAGCATGGAATTGCCTTTGAAAATAACACGAAAAGATTTGCAGTGGCATAAGGTAGTACATAGACCATTCTCTCACAATGGTCATGCCAAATTCAGTCCTTTCACATGACACACAACCATTGGTATTGGTTTGCATTGGAGTTCTTAGAGTATGGTTTTTCTACACCAAAAATGTGAGATTCCAAAATAAATATAAAGTAAAATCATTCCACAGGTCTCATTTATTAATTTTGGCTATGTTTTCTTTACACAATTCTAATATTATACTGAAATGACATGTTCTGCGAATATTAATACAAAACTTTTGTCTACTCTGGAAGAATAGACAGATATATGCCATTTACCACAAAGACATGAAGAAATATATCTTTATATTATTTTATAACAATAATACCCATACCACTCTAGAAATAGGACATGTAAGTATGAATGGAGAACGTTGGATTTTGATGGAAAGAAAAACAACGAGTACAATAATAAACATAGAGATGAAAAGAAATAAAATGGAAGCCAGGTGCCCATGGCTCACATCTATAATCCTAGCTACTCAAGAGGTTGAGATCTGAGGATTGTGGTCCAAAGCCAGCCTGGGCATGAAAGTCTGTGAGATTCATATCTCCAATTAACCACCAGAAAATCTGAAGTGGTTCTGTGGCTCAAGTGGTAGAGCCCTAGCCTTGAGCTAATTGCTCAGGGACAGCCTCCAGGCCCAGAGTTCAAGCCCCACGACCGACAAAAAAAATTAATTAAAAATAAAAAATGGAGAATTGGAAGTAATGAAGGGCATTTTAAGAAATTGTTTTAAATAAGATGTTTTGACATGTGTGAAATGTGGAATGATTAAGTGAATTGGTTATTTCTGTAGTAGGATATTTGAAATAATAACATTTTGAAACATACAATATATTGTTAGGAACTGAACTATGATCATTATTCTATGCAATGGATCTCAAAAGATTTTTCAGTTATCCAACATATGCTTTGTAAACTTTGATCAATATCTTATTATTTTCTAACCCCCTTTCTTTACTCTCAGCCACTGGTTACTCCCTCTGTACTACTTCCCCCACTTCAATGTATTGTACCTTTGATGTAACACTGTATGGGTTCTCTGTTTCTTCTTTATTTCACTTAGCAGAGTACAAGTCCACATTTGTTCATTAGGTTGTATATACACTTGGTTTTATAAATTCCATAGGAAAAGAGCAACACTAACATTTAATTACTCAATTCATAATATTGATGAACATAAACACCATGTCTTGTTTCAGTTTTGAATTGGTATTCTCAGTCTTAGAAACAGCAAACTTCTTTCACTTTTTACTTCTAGTACATAGGTTTAAGCTTTTAAATACTTTGAGAGGAAGAGTGCAGGCATTCAGGTTGAAATGGATTTTTTCAAAATTTATGTGAAAACAATACTTTTGAGTGCTTTGTATGACTTGCCTTTGAAATTTTCATTTATATACTTTGCATTACGGTTGCTACAGCAACTGGTTACTGTAATATTTGTTTTTATGGATTTTTTATAAAACTATCTCCCTATGACAATATGCCTTGAACTTGTTGGATCATCATTCAATTTTTACTGTGAAGACAAAACATATTAGTCTTACCTTGGCAGATTTACATTGGTTTCCTGTTTCAGCTAAAGTTATCCTCAAGCAATTAATTATGGAAACTTTTATTTTTATATCAATGATTAAAGGAACTAGAATTAGGGTAGCCAGAGAAAAGAATCATCAGCTCATTTCTTCATGAAGTCTATTTGTTTGAGTCAGAAAATGTACTTTTCTTAGGTTTCTGTTGTTGTTATCTTTCTGGTTATTTTGGAAGCACAATCTTTGTTACACAAAAGATTGTGTGTGTGTGTGTGTGTGTGTGTGTGAGAGAGAGAGAGAGAGAGAGAGGGAGAAATTCAGAAATTTTTTGGCTGCTATTCCTTGGAAATTCTTTTTTAATATGTATGTATGATAATTGATTATTGTGCTTCAAATGGGTTTAGTTAAGTGACATCAAAACCTTCTGAGCCATATTAATGAGACATTGATTTCACAAATGATATATACATGTAATCTTACTATGCACTTATTGATATGTATTTTAAGACAAAATTAGTTACAGGAAGCTAATGAGTAAGCAGGAAGATGCTGAGATCTTCAAATACTACATACTCAGACATAAATATACCAGCTATATTTAAACTGATTTGTGGTTTATTGTGTTTTGGTAGGATAATGTAGACTTAGGTTTTGCTAGAATGCTAACCACATATTTTCTACATTGGCTATTCATTAACTTTTATTTTAAACCTTCTTTTGAATCAATCTAGATATATATTCACAGGACATAAAAAAAATAATCATTGACTCCAAACTATAAATGATTCTAAAAATATTTGGCATACTGTAGACCTCATTAAAATGCTTTATATATCTAGATTTCCTTTTTATCATTGAAATGTAGGAAAAAAATTGAAATACAGTTTGCAAGCTTTCCTTCAGGTATTGCTAATAGAAAACAAACAAATTAGAGGACTTACACTGAAGTTAGTAATATTTCACTTAACAATAGATATAAATGTCTATTTTTTCATGATCACCACATCTGTAAAGGCTGCAACATTTTCACAGATACATGAATTAAAATAATCCTTTATTCAGCAACCTTTTTTAATGTTAGACAATATACAGTGACAGATTATTTTAAATTGTTTTTGCTTTTATGTGTACCATATGCTGCTTCAAAGTGTATGTTCAGTATAGACAACTAAATTTTAATTAATTAAGAAATGTATTGCCTCATGTAGAAATTTTTGTGGTGTGGACACCTAATGTCAGTGCTTGCATGTTCAAAATACTTCATGTCCCTTCTTGTCTAGGAAATATGATATGCACAAGTATTCAAAGTGGTATGTGTGTCTGTTTGCACCCTCATTTTTTATTCTTCATTCTCTGTGTTGTTCTGTTCTTTATTCTGCTGTCCTAATTTTGACATAGATAACACATGGAGCTGACAGCTCATTTACTCTGTGGCTGTTTGTCTTCTTGACTTACTAGATAAAGTGCCATCAAATACTTGCCAATCCAACTCGATGGATGTCAGCAGAGAAATTCAGGTTCAGAGGGATGTGTGTCCTCTTACACCTCCCACGATGATATCCATGGTCCAGAGGAGAATACAAAGCTTTACAACTTAATGAATTGAGAAGTTTACTGACAGCAAACAAAAATGGACTCATTTTTTAAAAACACACTGCTTAGTCAAAATAACAATCTCCAAATTTAAGCGATCATTTTCAAGAAAGACTCCATTTTAAAATTTGGGTTTTATCTTCAGATTGGCTGAGAGATTTTTCTCTCTCTATTTTGCTTTTCTCTATTTAGGAAGGTACAACTAAATCAGAGATCTATCTCTTATCAACTTACTTTTTGTTTACTGTATTTTATTTTATTTTATTTTCAATTTAATGTTTACATTTTGGTTATCAACTAAGGTTTGAACTCAAGGTCTGGCATTTGCTAGACAAGTGCTATTTTAAAAATTTGTGTGTTGTTATTTGTTTATGTTTGAGTTTTGATTTTCCATACTGATTTCCATAGTCAATGCATAAATTTACAAATACTTATTAATGGTCTATGCAAATAAGCAATTGGTTTTAAGATAGGTTTGATTCGAGGGTAGAGTCAGCATCAGACCTCAATCTTCCTAAATACACACCTTGCTATCTGGGATTACAGGTGTGAGCCATCACAGTCAACCTTGTTTTCCTATGTTAATGTCTTAATATCATATCGTATCTGCCTTACCTATTTTTGTAGAATTGTGTTAAGTGCCTGCTGAATGATTATTAATGTCAGAAAGCTGAGCTAGAGCTAAGTATATCCCAGGCATATCTACTATTCAAATTTGGAGAAGATATTTTGTGAAATTAAGAGGGTCTCAAATTCTGTCTTGTCAAAGTCAAAAGATCATGAGGTAGGATATAGGTGTAAAATATTTGGACTTAGGTTTACGTTTATAGCATTAAACAAAAGTTTAGATTATAATGAACTTTCTTGCTTATATTGTCCAGATTTTCTGTTTCTTGAAATCCATACTGAGAGGTGACCACTGGTAAGAAAGTAAGGAGTTAGACATGCTTTGTTTACACAATAATTGCCCTAAACTAAGTATTTGATACAAGAAATAATTAATTTAACCACTCATTCCCTGGTTATGAAGCTTGAGAGGGAAAAACCTTCTTTCATAAAATCACTCAGATAGGTTATTAATAAGATGAATGTCAACTTCTTTGAAAATTTTTTTTAAAAAAAGCTTTGATTGACAGCCCTTTACGGAAGCCAAAAAGAAACAGTTCTTATTTCAATAAGAAAGTGAGGTATCTACAGAGAATAATCAACATAGCTAAAGTTAACCTTCAAAGAAAAAGTGAGAACAAGAGCAGTAATCGACATTCAAATTGGGAATTAGAATTATATAAGCTGCAAAGATGTTGATAGCAGCTAATTGTTTATTGCATCCTTATCAATAGAATATGATGACAGTTTATTGAAACATCATGAGATCTATTTCATCAAGCTAATTTTATTCTATTAAACAGAGATATTCCTTAGACCACCTGATATATAAACTTCATAACGATTCACTCAATTCCTAGACAAAAGCTAGACTTGAAGTAAACATGGAAGTTCTGACAGGAGGAAGGGAGTACTGTGCTATGAATTCAAAAGTAACTAGGGCAAATCTTCTTTTTACTATTTCTGAACTACTGATTTAAGCATGGAAAACCAGGTAAAAGTACATGTGCAAAGAAATTCACAAGTACCTGTGAAAAATCTTCCAATTATCTGTTCTGAGCTACATTGAATAAAGGAAAATAAAGACAAATTTAATATACAATTAAATACCTACTCTGTATTAGTATAAATACTACCTGGGCATAGGCTAATAGCATAATGCCCTATAGGTTATAGTTGGAACATTGGAAAGGATACTGCGATATGAGCACATTTAGCTATACTTTGCCTCTTGAGTATGTACTGTTTTCTCTGATGAATTAGCTGATAATAAAGTGAATGGATAATATGCATGCTATGTTGTATTGTTTTCTAATTAATTGTCTGGCCCACAGAATAAAAGTTCATTGTGAAATGATAAGGTAGAAACTGTTTGACATTCTTCTTCCTGTGGTTAATTTAAATTTGTTTTTTAGAATTTCAGTTTGATAGAGGTTTAAAATATACAACAATAAAGATACATTCCTGTTTTATGCAATGTGAATTTCCCCAATTGTTTAGAAATTCATTTTTTGAAAATCTAAATGGTACAGTACTGCATGGCCATGCACTATTTATTTGAGAAATTAGTATTAGTGTAAAGCAGTACAATAGAATTTACAGGGCTTTAAAATTTACATCAATAAAAAAATTGATCTTCTATTATCTAACATAAAATTTCATGTCTTACCACTATCATTTTCTTTTTATTAATTTATTATTATTGAATTCATTCAATAATTACTTCTCATTTACATAACTTTCATATACATATATTGTTGCATTTTTCTTCTTGATATCTAATTTTGAATCATTTTTTTCATCATTTTCTCTCAGGAAGCTAAGAAAATATTTACTTATTTATGTTTTTTCCAATAATTTATGAGTTCTTATATACGAAATTTTTCCAGTTTCTCTTAATATATCTTCATTGTATTTGTTTATAAAACCTTTGTCATCTTAAAATTTTCATTAAATTTTTTAATCTATCTTCTTAATACAGAGATTTTAATTTTATATTATTTCATTGTTTCAACCTCTCCCTTTTTATCACAGGCTTAGCTCAAACTTGAGATCCTCCCTTCTCAGCATCCCAAGTGCTGGTGTTACAGGTTTATAAAATCATACAGAACTATTAGTTTTCTAAGATTAAATAAACAAGTCTGAGTGTCATTAGGGAAGCAAATATATTATAATGATTACGTATTATTAGGTAGAAAACCATAGCAAGACAAGCTGACCCACAAAGAAAATTATATTACTTCAACAAGTTTTCCTAAAATAAATTGCTAATGATGAAATTAAAAATGGTAATATTTTAAAAGTGAATATAAAATTGTTAAAACTATGATTTTTTTCCCCTTCAAATTGACTAAGCCATATAGCAAAGGGAAGCACACAAGAAAGATTCTGATCTAGGAGAAAATAAGATTTTGTAAAATTAGAGTTTAAAGAAAAATCTCGCCGGGCGCTGGTGGCTGAGATCTGAGGATCGCGGTTCAAAGCCAGCCCGGGCAGGAGGGACCGTGAGACTCCTATCTCCAATAAACCACCAGAAAACCAGAAGTGGCACTGTAGCTCAAGCTGTAGAGTGCTAGCCTTGAGCTGAAGAGCTGAGGGACAGCACCCAGGCCCAGAGTTCAAGCCCCACGGCCGACAAAAAAAAAAAAAAAAAAAGAAAAATCTCAATAAAGAACGGATGGGAGGGCGGGACATGGAGAACCAAATGTTCTTATTGGGATATTTTTCAGATCTTAGTGACAAATAACTGAGAGAAATGGGTTAAAAGAGCAATGATTTATTTTGAATCATGGATCTAGCTATTTTAGTCCATGGCTGAATGCTGCATTTTTCCTAAGCTTGAGGTGAAGCAGAAGCTAGAGCATAATGGAAGAAGTTCTTGCTATACAGAACTGTTCATCTCATGGCAACTAGAAATTAGAGAGAGGCCAGAACAAGATATCCTCTCAAAGACATGTTACCTTCCTTTAAGTAGGCTGGAAAATAATTGAATGATGAATTTAATACATGTTTTAATACAAACAATTCACTTCCACAGAGAAGTATGATAATGTAAGGAGTTATTGTACCATGAATCAGGTTTTAACAATTCCTAGGTCAGTTTTTATTTCTGAGTCAATGTATGCCAGATGTTCCGAAGTTTGCATATATCTGTATTTACTTGATATAATAATATTTGCTTAGTGAGATTCCAAAAAGAATTTACCCTAGCATTCAAAACTGCTAGTTCTAGTTTCTAGAACCCTCTCTTCTAAAAACCTAACACTCTATTTGACATTGGTTCCAAAGAAACTTCATTTATGCTGCATTCATGGACCCATTAAAAATAAGCTTTGTACAGCTTGTAAAATATCTACTCTGAATTTTCTTTGCCCAATCCAAATTTGACTTCCTTCATAAAATTTGTAGTTACTACAGTAAATCTAGTTCCCCATCTTCACTGAGCTTTTAAGGATCCATACACCCATATATTATGTGTTTTTTAATTGCATTTCCACATACTAGTCATATAGTGCTTCACAAATGGCTGGTGACTACATGCATATAGAATTTCTCAGATTTTAATATTAGGAAACAAATAGTATATTTATAAAATGAACACATATTTTGTTCATTCATATTTGATTTATATTTCAAATTCTAAGATGAAACAGAAGTTGTACGGTGAGATACAAATTCACTTTATTTTCTGTAACTTCTCTTACTTTAGCACTAAATTAATTCATAGCAGGTCTTGATTATTAATCATGTAATTATAGAATAAGTAAATAAATATTCAGAAACAATGAGAACACTTGATCTAAGCTAGGATGATTAATTTAAGGGGAAGAAAAGTTTGGATAGAATTCTTAAGAAAAACTGTAATATTGTAAAAATTATAATCCTAAATTTTTTAATCAATTCAATCTTGATTTTACAAATGTGGGATATAAATATATTTATGTTTTACTATGATGCAGTAAGAGATTTTGTCAATAAAAATATTAAAACCAAATTCTGTATGAAATCAAAATAGAAAATTGCAGCTTATCAACTTGCAAATACCACATATCCACAAAATATAAATTAAAGCTAATTTCTGTAAGGAACATGAATATTTAGTTCCCGAATATCATTCTAACTTGTAATTTATAAATTATTTCTGGGTTAAAACATTTTTCCTTAAAGCTGCACATTCTAGATAAAATATATCATATGTCTCTCAGTGTTTTATTCTGTGGCCTAAGAGATTTAATCATCTGATAAGTATATCATGTACTTCCTTGGGTTTGACTTAAAGTTAGTATATCTGATAAGAATTAAAGATTATCAGAAGAAATAAACTTGCTTGATTTGAGAATGGTTTTCACATATTAGGAATTAAAATGGATAAATTTTAGCATGGTCCATGTATGTTTTTGTTAAGATGCATATCAAAAGATGAAGTAATCATAAATTAAGGTCATTGGAACAAGTCTATATGGACAGTAGAATGATTACAGAAAATCAAAAGAAAAAGAGGATATTTTAGTGTTTGTTTAACCTTAACTCTTTGTTATGGAATACACTAATGATATGAATTTACAATAGTTGATATTTAGGAATTGTGCATAGTAAGCCAATGCCCATTTTTTTTCTTAAATGCTTATTGTATCAGTAAGAAGCAAAGGGTAACTGAAAATTGGTTTCAAATTGTTAGAAGATAGATAGATAGATAGATAGAATAAGTAAAAAGAAGTAAAATAAAAGACTGATTTTATTTCAGATATTAATAAAAAACTAAACAAGTAGAAGCTGAAAAAAAAAGAGTAGCCAACAAAGGAGGAGGCAACAATGCTTGAAAATAAATGTATTCATTATCTGGCCCATGTAATTGAACCCCTCTGTACGGTATTTTCAAAATAAAAAAAAAAGAATAGCCATTGGAAAAAAAATGCTACTGAATTTTGGGTAGGAGTTAAAGACAAAGAAAGAAAGAAATAGAAGCAGAGAAAAATCATACCAATAGATGTGACAGATATTTAACTCATGTGATTTATTTTTCCTGTCCTGAGGTTTGAACTCAGAGCCTGGTTGCTATCTCTTGAGCGTCTTTTGCTCAGAGTTAGTTCTACCATTTCAGCAACAGTTCTACTTCTGGCTTTTGTTTTGTAGTTTATTGGAGATAAATGTGTCACAGATGTTCCTTCCAGGGCTAGCTTTGAACAATGATCCTCAGATCTCAGCCTCTTGATTATCTAGTACTACAGACATTATCCATGATGCCTGGTTTAAGTATAATTTAATTACAATATATACAAACATTTTTTTCTTTAAATAAAACACTTAATGTTATTCTCACCTCAAGCAGTGGAATCCAAATTCCCATATTCCCCTACACACTTAATAAAAATAAATAAATAACACAACTGACAAGAAAATGCAAATTAAAGTTCTGGAAATAATTTCATATTCTAAGTTTTGTTTAACCACATATATTAAAGAAAAGTAATCCTACTTATTGTGAATATTGAGTGAATATATGTGTGCTATTTTGTACATGTTTCAATGTACAATTCCCGTGTGAAAATATAATTTCCCCATACCACTTATTAGAATATGGATGATTATTAAATTATATGAAGACTTCATGGATAGAATTACTATCTGTACTATAGTAGCTTCACAGAGCTCATTTATTTGTTTCTTGGTATGACAAAAAGGAACATCTCCAACTAGGAACAGGGAACTAGGCTTCAGACTGACTTTTAGACTTTCCTGACACTGAGTTTTTCAGGTTCAGATGTTAGAAAAAAAAAATAAGCCTGCTTCTTATAAATCACCCATCTATAATACTTACTACAGAAAAAGAAACAGAAGAAGATAATGAATGAAGCTTTGAAAAGATTCCCAATACATATAAAATTATAATTAAATGACACATGTTTCTATATATTAAGATTAAACTGAAATTATGAAAAGTGTATTAAAGTAGCTCTTATAACAAACTAAATTTGATTTTGTCTTCAAATGGGTGCAGAGACAAATTATCAGTGGAGAATGTCAGTGGAGTTGTTGTTCAAGACAATAACAACTTTAAATATCAAAGTATTTCTCCTGCTTTTGTGGTGATTGAATATGAAATAATCTTTAAACCACAAAATTAGACCATGTTCATGAATACATTACAATATCTTAGACCTGTATCCCATACACTTTACCTCTCCTATCTCCCATATTTTCCCTACATTAACCTTTCTTACTACTTAATTTTCATACCTATATTTTTTAATTCAATTATTTTGCTTACCATGTAAGAAATGCTTTAAACTTCTATACCCATATTGGCGAATATATAAGGTTCTCAATTGTGTTTATTTCAATTATATATTAAATTATTGATTTAATTTTTGCAATATTCTTGCTCTCTTCTGCGTGGGAATATTACCAGAATCCAACAAAACATATATGAAAATTACATCATAGAAATATAAATATGAAAAAGCAAGATGATAGCACTTTCCAAAAGATAACAATAATAAATGATGATAGAATCACTAAAACAATCCCATTTACAAGACTCAAAAATAACCTAACAATGAAGTTACCTATGTGTGTGATAGATGTCCATGAACCACAATAAAAAATTAAAAAGGCACTAGAATGCAGAAAAACCTCCTATAGTCATAGGTTGGCATAATTAATATGCTGTGCAAATGGTAATACAGAAAAAAGAGACCTATAAACTCTAGGAAATCCCACATTTAATCTAAGATATAGAAGAAGTTTGATCCTAAAATTTGTATGGGGCTACACAAGACCCAAACAGCCAAAGCAATAATTAGCAAAAAGAGTAATACAAGCCATATCAGAATGCATGATTTCAAATCATAGTACAAAGCTGTAACACAGCTCTATAGGCTTGTAAAATAGAATGTATGGTCCAGAAATAAGTACAACTACATAGGTGTACTTATAGCTATTGCCATTTGATTCTTTTAAAATGTGGCAAAGCTGTATGTGGGAGAAAAGACAATCACTTCAATAAAGTACTGGACAAATGGGACATGTGTCTCTGGAAGACTGAAAATAGATTTCTATCTTTTATATTTTACAGAAAAATAGTTCAAATTTGAACAACCATTACAATATAAAATCTGAAATTTGAACTCACTTGATGAAAACATAGGGAAAAACACAGACGCCAGTATGTCAGAACGTATTTCAATATTTATCAAATGAGATTGTGTCCAATTAAAATGTGTATGCATATCAAAGTATATAATTACCAACATAAAAAGAAAGCTTGCAGAACTGGAGATGGTCTTTATTAGTTCAATATCTAACAGTAGCCTAATATCAAGAATATATGAAAAGATAACAAATTTAAACACCTACCAAAAAACTATCTAAGAATAAATGGGCAAATAATTTGAACTGAGAATTCTCTATAGAGAAAGTATAGTGAATAGATACATGAAAATGTATTGAATATACAAATGTATTCAATATGCATAACAATAAATGCAATGGAAATAAAAAGAATAATAGACTTTTTTCAAACTCCAGGCAATAAAATATACAACAAATACTGGAGATGGTGTATGTAGTGTAACTCCTCATAGTCCATTGTTGGGAATACAAATTAACATATACATTATGACTCATTATGGAGACATATGTGATAGTTCTTTAATATCAAAAAATAGAACTACTAAAAAGAGTACTACTTTTAGATTTGTATTGGAAGAAAAGTTGTTCACTTTATAATAAACACACATGAACTTTCATGTGTCACAATATCCGAGTTATAGAATAAGACTACATGCCTACTGAAAATACAAAGATTTTGGGGTATAGCTGGCCAGTGGATCACTATGTAAACCTAAATAAACTGAAATTGAGTAATTCATGGGAAAATGGATAGAATACAGAATGATGAACATTGTTAAACAAACTAAGTCAGACTCAGAAAGATAAATAAAGCCTTATCTCTCATATGCAAAATCCTAACCTCAAGAAAAGGACATAAACATAAAATGGGCACTATTTGTGAGGTCACCACTGGTATGTGGAATCGGGAAAGACAGAGACAAAAGTATAGAATATGATCACCATGCATTATATGGTGACATTAAGAGGTAATAATAAAACTCACAATTTCTTAGATAGAGTGGACAAACATTATCAATGCACACTTTGTACAATTAACAATATACTATAAAAACATATTTCCCTGGCCTCTATTCTGAATTCCTACATTTTTAGGTATATTCCATGTAATTCAATGTTTACTTTCATTTATATATTTTTAAAGTATTAATACAATGAGCTGATTATATTTTATGCTTTCATCTTTACTTAAAATCTTATAACTATGTATACATGTTTATCTTTAAATATAAGCACCAACAGGAGCTCTTTGCTGTTAATACATTTGTATTATTTTTTACCATATTTTTTTTAACAATTTGAAGTTTTGTTCTAACAGCTTCTTCTGACTTCCTTAAGATTTGGTGGTTTCTGGTACACCTCTATAAGCAATATAATTATCTCACCTTACTGGGCTTGCTGGTATTCAGTTGCAATTCCTTCTGAATTGAATTTCTTCCTAGCAGCTGTTTGCTCATTCTGAATCATTCTGAGTGCTTTCCTTATTCTGTTCCTATATGGAGATTAATAGAAGCTTGCTGTTGTCCTCCTTGTTCATATTCACATGATTGAGTAAGTTTATATTATCCATCTGCCTTTTCTTCTTGAGGCTAAACAGTCTCAATCCACTGAGATGTTTCAGTGAATTTAGTTTACTAATTTATCAATTTAAGTTTTACACATTTCCTTATGAAAATAATATTGAAAATAATATTCTGATGAGGATTCTTCAGAATAAATTGGATTCGTGCACGTTTATTCGGGAAAAAATACTCTAAGAATTTAAAATAGTAAGCATTTGATGTGAATAATTGGTTTCAAAGTTGATGGGACAGAGGAGACAAAGGGAAATATGATATTGCTCAACCACGGAGATCTAATGAAAAACTTATCAGTCACCCAGAAAAGAGTCAGCAATGAGAAGAACCTTCATAATCAGTAGTTCCTAGTTTCTGTGAACCTCTCATCTTTTTCTTTTTCAATGTTCGACCTACCACTATGTTGTTTTGCACAAACTTCAGCAGAAATAAGTTGGCATGGGCATCTATAAAGCACAGCCTGGAGAGAAGTCCCCAAGCCTGTCATTAAGGGTATAACAGAGGACAGAAGCAGAGAAAACCAAGGGATAAAGGGTTAAGAGAGAGATTAACTGTATTGACACACTGCTATAAACATTATTGATGATAATAATTATTGACTATATAAAAATGATAATCTGATGATTAGTTTCAGGATTTTTGAATGTGTATATCTCTCATAGTGCTGTTAAACAATTATATGCCACATTATAATTAAAAGGCAAAGAGTCAGCCAATAGAAAAGTGCAAATAACTTCATTAAGAAATACTGAGAGGAGACAGGAGAATCTGAGTTAAGTAAATGCAAAGGAAGAAACATGTAAATGGCAGACAACCATTGTAACAAAGAAATAAACATCAGAAGAATTGTCTCTAAATCTGACCATACATTTAATATAAACTAAAATTGTTCATTATTAAATGTATATTATATAAAGCATCAGATTTGTCTCTGAATCTGATTTGTGTGGTAGGCTTAACTAATACGTTTTATTCTTCAGACAAAATGACAGAGAATTTACAGTTGACACAATTTTTAACACTGCATAATAAAAATATGCAGTTAACTCTGGAAAGGGAAAATTCCACGATGAAGAGAAAAATAATTCTATAGGTTCTAATTCCACAAATCAGGTTATAAGTACAATGCATCTTGATCGATATCACCTGTTCCAGTATTCTTCCTCACTTTCCCCTTCCATAGTTTCTTTGAAATAAGGTTTTATTGTTAGAATTAAAATAGTTTTCTTGTTTTGTCCACTAAGAAAGGAATGTATTTCATTGAGATCAAGTAATACGGCATAACAAAATGGGAAAAGTATTTTAGAAAAAGAAATCACAGCACGTTGCAGTACCTAGCATAGTAGTTTGTATGGGGTTGTTCTGAGAACTCTCCTGCCCAGAACCATTGCTTCACTTCTCCCAATGTATGGAAGCATATCACAGCTTAAATCAACATCAGCTGCTTGATGCCCTTCTGAATTGCTTCTCATTTTGTCTACTAAAGTTATCTAAATTG
Organism: Dipodomys spectabilis; assembly: GCF_019054845.1. Taxonomy (NCBI): domain Eukaryota; kingdom Metazoa; phylum Chordata; class Mammalia; order Rodentia; family Heteromyidae; genus Dipodomys; species Dipodomys spectabilis. The sequence goes on from NW_024870752.1 coordinate 5,196,980, forward strand.
GTCTATTCCCACTTGCCAGGACTGATAGGCAGAAAGTGTTTTTTAGCTCTTTCTCTTCCTTTATAGAAGACGTTTTCATCAGGTGCTTATTGCATCTTCTATTTACTAGACACTTTGCTAGGCACTGGGGATGAAGAAATCAAATCAAACCTTGTCCCTGACTGCAAAGAACGCATAACTTAATTTACAAGTTTAAGTGTGACTTATAAGCCTCTTAAGCCTATTGTTCTTTTCAATATAAAAGGTGTTGACAATCTCTGCCACCTAATACAAATCGATTATCATAGGAAAATTGCTGTTGGAAAATCTGAAGTAATCTTGATGCTTAGTAACCTAGAATTAGTTGCCAGATATTATGCACATCTCAGATGTGATAAAAAATCATTCCACTTGATATTTATACACATTTTACAACGAAATTTTAATCTCCCCGTTTTATATTGGTAAACCTGAGGCTTAGAGAAGAAAGTAATTTTGCCAAGGTCTCCTATATATGCATGGCAGACTCATCCCAGGCTACTTACTCTGTAATACACCCTCTTCCCCTTTCTTTCATTCTGCCTGGCTGTTTAGCCAGCTACTCAGGAGCAAATCCACTTACGGTGATGAGAGTTAAGCCATCTCTAAAATGCTCCCAGAAATAGTACAGATTTGTTTTAATCCTCAACTCAATCTACACCAGAGATGAGGATGAGAAGTCATCCCCAGCGCCAGGTTTATTATTTTTGATTGAATCCCAGTAGATATCAAAGATAATAAGAATCTTATCTGCCCTGGGTGGAGTATGGCTCACACTGTAATACATGGTGTTTGACAATCGTCCTTCATGATCAGATTTCCAGTAATCCTCATGGTATTTATGCTTTTGAGAAATGGAGAAATATAAATAGCCTCAAATACATTATTATTTTCTTTTGGTGATTTAAAATATTATCTTGAAGTAGTTGTACAAAGGAATTTTCCCTTAACAAAGCAATTTATGAATACCATATATCTTGATCAATGTCATCCCTTGCAGTACTCTCATCTATCCCTCCTTTTCCCACCCCTTCCCTCTCTCTTCTTCATTTTGCAGGATATATATTGGATTAATGACTGTGTTCTCCCTCTCTTTTCATATTAGTTTTGAAATCACCCAAAACTAAAAGTAACATGGAAACTAAGAACATTGCTGGTTTGTTCTTTAACTGGGCCAGAAAGTGCTTGCAATGAACATGACTTTCTTGATTTCTGATGTGTGTCTTTTGTTCTTGTCTCAAATTGCTTGGTTCAGGGGAGAGTGCTGTGACATGAATTGCCAGAGATTAGTCTCACCTAAAAAATTTCAATAATAATTCAAACACTGTTTTGTTTATTGTATATAGCCCTGTAAATTATCCTCAGCAAGTTTCTATGCCTCTTTATTCACAAAACTAGTTGTGCTGGTTTTACTTCTAGTTTATTTATAAGGCTCTTTCATTTTTTTTGTAGAATAAGGTGTTTTACAAACTATTTAATGACCAGCTTAAGATAAATCTGCCCTCTGATGACTTCTCTGATTTATCATGATTGAGGCTGAGATTTTTATCCATTCTAAGCCTATTACCACACTCTCAAAACCTTTACATTGCCTTTGAAGTATAAAGTTATTTTATGTGTTTATTTGATCTACCATAATACATAAATTCTCTTTGATATCTGCTCTCTTACCATGCATTATTCAGTCAAGGAAAATTCAATAGATTCTTAGGAAGCACTGTTTTCTATAAAGATTAAAAAACAAATCTAAAAATACATTAACTTTCACAGCCATCAACATTTATTCAGTATTGCTATTTCATTACAGTTCAGTCATAGGTAGTAAACTATAATTTATTTATCTAACTTGTTTACAAATACAATGCATCATCAATTGAAATTAATTTTAGATACCTTTCTGAAAAATTATCATTGAAGCTTCCATTAATGTAAACAACCATTGAAACTGCATTACAAATATTGTACTTTTTCAGCTGCAAATTACAGGTCTTTTGCATTTATATCATTAAAAATATAATGAGTATTCAAACTTATCATAGATTTCAGAGCATTTCATTATTGACCAACCACTCCCAAAGCCTACAAAATGATTTCAATAAAATGTAAAAGCTCTTGTCAGTCTTACCTGCATCAATTACAAATATTCACTGTAGATGTTCACCAGGACATTTACCCTTTAAATCTACCATGCCCTTCTATTGATAACCATGAAATGTGAGAAATGGTTATCCTACAGAACTGCCCCTGGATATATATGATCAAAAAGAATGATCACATTTGATCTTGGCAACAGAAGTCATTTACAAAACCGAATGCGCTGCATTAGCAAGTACATCCACACATTTTCATGAGCAGGTTTTCTGGGTGAATTTATAAGCATAGTACATGGAAAATGATAAGAGAACACTTTCTTCAAGAAATATCCAAAGCAAAGCCTGAGAATCTGTTATTTTAATTCTTATAGAAGTCAATTATATCACAGGGAAATAAAACACTATGTTCTTAAGGTTATTAGACTGCATTAGAAAGATTCCAATGGCAATTCAAGTGCTTTGCCTTTGAGTAACTGAGGTATACAATAGCTTAATGTCTAGCCTCAGATATAGGAAAGAAGTAAATACAGTTCCTACTCTCTAGAAACTCTACCTAATAGATGAACTAGTAAGAAATAGTGGCATAGATTATCTAGATACTGTCAAGTTACAGATTCAGAATCATGGGATAAAACATTTTTGTAAATATTAAGGAACTTATTCAGAAATTATATATATATATATATATATATATATATATATATATATATATATATATATATATATATTTACATGGAGGATAAGAGAATCAAAACAGATACTCAAATAATTACCGGTTTAATTTTTTGAAAAATGTTAAAAAGGAAATTTGATTGTAAATATACAAATCAGTTTGAAGAAACATTTACACAAGGAATTCATAATATGCTCTGAAGAAAAGTTAATGAGTATGCCAGGTATATGTGACTAGCAAAGCACATACCAGGGCAACAGGAGAAATTGTGAACAACCAAGTCAGAGAGAACTCAAAGGACAGGGGTGAAACTGTTTTACTCTGAGTAAATGTAAGTCAGTGGGAGAATTTTGAGTAAATGTGGTTTGCAATGTCTAATGTTTTGAGTATCATTCTGCTTGCTATAAGAATAATTTAATGTAAAGAGGCATGCTTAGATTCAGGAAAAGTAAACGTTTTTTTCAAGCGTTATGAGTAGTGATAGAAACCTTGAGCAAAATTGTATAACTGATTTAATACTGTCAATATTTGCATTTGTTTTGACTCGAGCTCAGAAATTTACTTATTGATTAAATATGATACATAAGAGAAAAAGCAAAGACTCATTTTGTGAGAGTACCCTAAAAGAGGAGTCATGAATTTTTGAACATGTTTAACAAAATGAAAACAATATAGTAATATCCAAAACAGGGCATAATTTTTGCAAACAGTTTGAAAGAATAGGAAAGCAATTTACACTGCTATCACTATTTGCAACAAGTACCAAAGATACTGAGAAAATACAAAAGAAGTAAAATCTATTTTTCTAACATTGGAGCTCATGTAATGAAGTAAAACAATATTTAGGATAAAGAAACAAAAATGAATGTGAAAATCACATCCCTACCTGTTCCTGTAATGGTGTTATTTTATGCAGTTTTTCAAATGCTGCTGGTGGCTGTGTAAATTCATGCAACTACTATAGAATTAAGTATGGAGATTTCTCAAAATATTAGCATAAAGGTAATTTATAATCTCGTAATGCCAGTCTTAGGCATTTCTCTGAAAGACTGCACAAGATACAACAAAGGCCCTTGTAATTCAATTTCCACAGTTCTGTTCACCATTGCCAAGGCTTTTTGTTTTAGGATTTTCTGAGGTGGTGGTGGGGGCACACCTGTGTGTGGTTATAATAGGTTGTTGATCTCAGGGCCTGGGTACTGTCCTCTTAACTTCTCCATTCAAGACTTGTATGTGATAACTTGAGCCACAGCTCCACTTCCATCTTTTTGCTGCTTAGTTTGAAAAGAGAGTTTTGCTGACTTTTCTCCCTGAGCTGACTTGGCACAGCAATCCTCAGATCAAAGTCTCCTGAGTAGCTAGGATTACAAGTGCGAGGCCACTGGTACTTGGCAAAGGCCAAGGTTTCGAAACAATCTGGAGAGGCCACTGGTACTTGGCAAAGGCCAAGGTTTTGAAACAATCTGGAAGCCCGAACACCTCTAAATGGATCAAGAATATGTGGAGAATATACAAACAATAGATTTTACTCAGCCATCAAGAAAAATGAATTTATGTCATTCTCAGAGAAATAAGTACATGTGCAAGGAGCAAGTAATCCTTGGCACAGAAAAACAAAAACTGTATGTATTATCTCATATGTGGATGTTAGACCTAAAGGACATCCTCCCATGTAAACACAGAGAATGTCAATTAGATATAAACAGGATATAGATGTTTTATCCTTCTTGCCTTTGCCTATTGTGTGTAGATTCTGGGAAATATTGGAGAGTCCTTCTTGGTATTTTTCTGTTGTGCTGGTATAAAATATATGAGTTGTTCTAAATGAGAATAGTCCCATCATCAGCCATAGCTTTCATGGCTACAAATATAAATATGTTTCTTTTCATGATCTAATGGAACATTTCTCAGCCTTTTCATCATTTTTGAACTGGATTAAAGCAGCCAGAAATAACCATAATGTAGTATTAACCTAATACTGGAAATTACTTCTAATAGATTAATTAGTTCATCACCATGGGAAAACAAAGCCTCTCTCAAAGTCTTGGGACAAGGAAAAAAAATGTGGTCAAGTTCTTTTCTAAAAATGGCTTCTACCCTAATTCCAGTAGTGTCTCCATTTCCACACTCTGCCCATCACTGTCTGCATTCAAGATTGCACTTTTATCTTTATTTACAACATTCAAAAAATTTTTTAACTTTTTTCCCCTACATTTTCAGTTTCTGTTTTTCAACTAGGCACAGAGGAATCTGAACCATCTTGTCAAATACATTTGCAGCAACAACCCAATTTCTAAGTAATATTACTTTTGTTTAATTATGCATTTTTATTGACAAAATTCCTTACATAACAACTTAATTTATTTGGGCTCATGGATTCAGTCGTGTCTTTCAATAGCATAGCTGCTGTGTTGGTTGTGGGCTTTAGTGAGGCATAATATCATATGGGTTGATGGATTCAGTTGATGTAATTATTTACCTCATAGAAGCAGACGAAGATTGAGAGTAAAGGGCATGGAAAAAATCTCAACAGTATACCCACGGTGACTTACTTAATCATCCCAGAGCCAATCACTAAGGATTCAAATATCTCCCAAAATATGGTATCAGTAGAGGGTCAGGTTTTCAACTAGTTGGGGATATTTCATATTCAGAGCATAACAATTACGGATTTCTTGCTTCTAAATTCAGTTAAGGCAATAAAAATCTTGCAGGGGATAGAAATGAAATTAGTACTACATCAGACCTTCAATAGTGATGTTTGTCACTGATTGCTAGATAAGTTTTGAAATATGCGTATCTCTCATGTCTTTTCTCAATTGAATCATATTCTATCCTGTGTCTCTCACTTCCTCTCTCTCTTTCTCCTATGAAAAACACAAGGCTGGTATATTATTTGCCTCTTACATGTTATCTCATTAATTTTTGGGAGTTCTTTATAATTTTAAATTAATTGCAATGACAGAATTTTATGAAATATTCCTCTATGAACTTTAATTCTCCAACCCTTCAACTAGGGATATTTAAATGCCCATAGTATTTTGGGGTCTTATGATTCTGTCTTAAATTATTTCTTTTCATGGGAGACTTTAAATCTCCTTTCAAGAAAGCAGTACTTAAGAGGTTATCGGACCCCAAGAATAATCTTTTTCAGAACTTGCATTTTGATTACCTAAAAGAGACATTGCATGCTTTAATCTCACCTAAGTTTGAGAGATGCTAACTAAGAGATTGCTATGGCATTGTATATGAAAATTATATTGTTAAGATATATAGGTTAGACTTATTACAAAAATCATTGACTTCCTTATTAATTATAGCAGGTCTATTTACCTAAATGTTTTTATATTCAAATTTTGTCATTTAAAATGTGTATATTTATCTGATTGGGAAATATTTTTCCTTGTGAATAATAGACATTATTCAGGATTTCCCATTGGACAACTAGTTTCACTTTTGAATTTCCTATCCACTCTTTTTGCATACTATATTCTCTATTTTGAGAACAAAGTGAAAGATAAGAAATCACACCTTTTCATTCCCAGATACTTCTTTAGTCTCTCTATCTGCCTGAAGATCTATTTAAAAGACAAAAACTTCCTTGAACATTTTCTAAAATTAAAAAAGATATCAATCTATATTTTGAAATATTACACAATGCACCAAGAAAAATTGAATAAACATGTCTAACTGTCAAATTCAGGTAATTCCATTGTACTCTAAAGATAAAGGATATCACATTCTTAAAAACTGCATCATCTGTCAGAGGAAATGAATCAGCTGGCCTCATTTTTCTCAACAAACAGCATTCAAAAACCATAAACCAATTGAACTATTCCCACTACATAGTTAGAGAAAGAGCATATGAACCACAGATTTTATAATCTGTTTATACCTCTTCAAGTAGAAAAGTAATATAAAATAGTTTTAAATGCACAAAAAATTATTTTGTATGCATGTATCTATCTTAGGGAATTATGAAGTGGTAATTTTCAAGCAACAATAAAATGATAATGAAAAGGTTTATATCAATTGTTATTAAAAATGAACCACACATGGGTATTAGAAAAACAATAATATGGAAAACCCCATACATTCAAACCATGAAAGCCTAATAAAATTAAGAAATATTAGTAGAAAAAAACAAAGCACAAAGATAGATTGTACAATGAGCTTGTGTATAGTTTCATGTTTAATAATGTTACACAAATAATATTTTTGAAATAATAATACTGTAGAGACTTTTTGTATAAGAACTTCCTTGCTCTGGATACAAGTGTGGGAATTTGATTACAATGCCTATCTTTTTAGGGGAAAAAATCATTTGTAATTAAATAACAAATTAACAACTTAATTTTAAAAATAAACAAATGTATCAAAATTGAAGAGCATACTATATTTGTAATTATCCATTGTAATATGTAATCTGTCCACATTTATCTGATATTTGCTTTAAAATTTAATTTATGTGTGATATATATATACAAATATAAATTGATGAAATTGCAATATCAAGTAAGCATATTTTTCCCACGTTTAAATTAGAGTCTTATGTCTTTGTTAAAATTTTTCAAACTCAGTGCTTCTAAGGCAATTGAACATAAAAAAATTCTTCAGTTGATTTAAAGGCCAATCTATATTAACTGATCACTTTTTTATTAATAAGGCAATTTGTTGACTAGTATGTATTAAATGCAGATATTATGAAATTGACATTTTTAAGTTAAAAATCTGTTAGGCATGATGAATTTATGATAATAAAATCTGATGTGTCATTGATGAATTTTCTATCTTGAAATAACTTTGTTGCATGATTCAGCTAACACTATTCTTTTATTATTTTTTTTATTGTGAAAATACTGTACAGAGGGGTTACAATTACATGGGCAAGATAATGAGTACATTTCTTATCAAGCATTGTAGCCTCCTGCTTTGTTTCCCCTTCCCATCCCATCCTTCCCCCTCCCCCAGCTAACACTATTCTTATAAACTAGAAGTATCTGAGTAAATAAAAGCCAGTATGTTTTTCATTTGAGGCAAAGAAACATACTTCACACATCATAGTGAATCATAATTTTTCATTTAGGCTTAAATTTTGACATCTTTATTCAATTCCAAGCCTCAAAAAACTCAGAAGCAACAGAGAAATAACAGCTAGCATTGCTTGATGTTGGACAACAAATAAAGGAAAAATGAAGAAAAAGTATAATATATCTATATATCTGAGTTTCAAAGGCCTAAATATTTGTGGGATAATACTATGAATGTTAGTATTTTTTCAATGTTCTTCTTGAATTCTATTTTTAGATGTACATCGTGTTTTTATATGAATTTGGGAAATAACTTAATAATTATTGTATAAGAGGAAAACCCCTGTATAACCAGTGAATGCTAATAAAAACTTTCATGAAAGTAAAACTTTTAAAAACCTATATATTAAACTACTACTCACAGTCATGATGTCTCAAATTCAGAATTGTTTTAAAATTTGAAAATTAAATTAAGAAATTAGTTGCAATCATAGAAACTAATTTTTTCCCATTTGACTTTATTTGGACATATTATCATCCCCTAATCCCAATAAACAAAAGCATGGTTAGATAAATCTATCAATCTATGAGTAATCTCACATATTCTTCTATCTATATCAAAAATATTTGCATACATATATTTTATCTACTTAGTTCTGGAATTCTGTATATTTTTGTTCATTATCACAAAGTAATTTCTCTTTTTCGTATCCTTGGCTCAAGAGTGGGTTTATTTGTAGTACTGGAATAGATTCTCACTATATCTATAGTGAGAAAGTGTTCCCTTTTTCATCGTTAGATTTTCATATCTCCCTCTGTGTTCAGTCTGAAATATGAGTATAAAAATATGCTGTTAGTGCATATCATTTACTTCAAATTCAGTGAAATTGAAGACCATAAGATTAAATTCAACAAATTGAGAAAAACAAATATTTTTATATGGTTAATGTAGACCTAATAAGATGATGTGATTGTAACAGAAGAACTATTTGGGAAGGAGCAGAAGGAGATAAAAAGCCTGGATGATAGAGCTGAAAAAGCAATTTTTATGATTATGTACTTTTACTATTGGGGGGGGGGGGGGAGGGTCCGGTCGTGGGGACTGAACTCTGGGCCTGGGCGCTGTCCCTCAGCTCTTCAGCTCAAGGCTAGCGCTGAGCCACAGCGCCACTTCCAGCTTTTTTCTTTTTTTGCTTATGTGGTGCTGAGGAATCTAACCCAGGGCCTCAGGCATGCAAGGCAAGCGCTCTACCACTGAGCCACCTTCCCAGCCCCCTTTTACTATTTTTATAAACATTTTTATTGTCAAAATACTTGGCAGAGGGGTTACAGTTACATTCGTAAGGTAATGAGTACCTTTCCTATCAAGCATTGTTACCTTCCTTTCAATTCAATACATGTATAAATTTCTTCATGATGAGTCTTTGTTGTTTGGTGGAAAGCATTAGTTACAACTTTTGTTGTTGTTTGTTTGTTTTTTAAAGTATCTTTATCACATTGCTTTTAATTTCTCCTCAGTCTCAAATGAATAGTGGTAGGCTCTTTCATTATATTTTATCTTTTTCTTTGAATAGACATAGTTCTTTAGCATACAAGGATAATCATTATTTTATTTTAAAATCAACCGATTTTGTATTCTAGCTTCTTTGAAACAAAGAAGAGCTGAAGAATCTTCAAAGATAAAATAATTATTGGTTAGAATTTTCAGAAAATAAAACGTTAAACTGATAAAGAAACAGAATATATCTGAGCTACATGACAAATATAGTAGTGGCCAAATTCTAGACTCTTAAGTGTAGAAAGTTTTGTAGAGCTTTCAGTCTCATTTTAAGTTTTGTAAAATTTTTAAATATAGCTCAGATGATATGTTAGATATTGTTGATATTTCAACAGACGTTGTTATTTAATAGTTAATCACCAGAATGGTAACAGATATTCTTGCTTAATTTTCTTTATAATAGCCATTCTATCTGGGATGAGGTGCAAACACAGTGTTTTGATTTGCATTTCTTTTTTTTTTAATTGTGAAAATGCCATACAGAGGAGTTACAATTACATGGGCAAGATAATGAGTACATTTCTTATTAAGCATTGTTGCCTCCTCCTTTGTTTCCCCTTCCCGTTCCCTCCTATCTCCCCCCCCCCCCCCCCACCTCCCACCCCATGGCAAAGTTGTAAAGTTCGTTTTTTGGCATAACGTGTTATACATCTCATTGTTGCAATGGGTCCACCTGTATCCCTATTTAAACAATTTGTTTTTTCCCTTCCCTTCCACATATTGTACCAACATCAAATACAGTGAAAACAGGGTTTATACTGTGGGGGAGGGACACACACAAAGCAACAAAAAAATCATAGGTCCCATGGTTTCCCTTATGTGCAATTACTAGTATATGTCTGAATCAAGCAGAAAAGGTCAGATAAGTTGATGTTAGGAGAAATGAACTCCAAGATAAGGACCCAAATGTTTTTTTTTTTCTTTCTTATGATTGTTTCCAACATATTTATAAGATGATTTTTTTTGTTGCATTTCTTTTATGGCCAAAGAAATTGAACATTTTCTTCACTTGCCTATTGGTCATTCTTATTTCTTTTTCTGAGAAGTATGTCCTTAAGTCTTCAGCCCATTTATGAATTGGGTTGTTAGTTTTTGAGGGTTTATTTGTGTGGGGGTTGGGGGGGTATTTTTTGAACTCTAAGTATATTTCAGATATGAGAACCTTGTCTGATGTATAGCTGGTAAAAATCTCCTCCCATGCTGTAAACTTTCTCTTTATCTTGCTACCTATGTCCTTTGTCATGCAGAAATTCTTCTGTTTGATGCAATCACTCTTAACAAGTCTTTCTTTGATTTGTTGTGATTCTTGATCTAAGGAAGTTTCTCATGGGAGCCCTAGGGTTTCCCCTACCTTTCCTGTAATGTTTTCATGGTATCTGACCTTACATTGAGGTTTCTGATCCATTTGGAAGTGATTCTGGTTCAGGGTGATAAGTTCTAGCTTCAATTTTCTGCATGTTTATAGCCAATTTTGCCATCACCATTTGTTGAAGACTCTGTCTTTCTTCCACAAAACACCCAAGAGTAATCACTGCATCCCTGAGCACACACTACATTCACAGGAAGGGTTTATACCTGGACTAGTTCATTGTTCTTTTTTATCCTGATTCAATTAAAATATATAAAAAGAATCACACTCCTGTCTGGAAACATTAAGTCAAGGATGGAAGGTTGTTAGATGAATTTATGGATAAAATTTCTACTTGACATTTGAATCAAAGCTGCCCAAGGCAGCTTGGGATTAGGTTGTATTGCAGGTAAATCGAACAATTGGCACGTGGGAAAAAAATTACCATATATATGTTTAATTGTTTTTAAAATAAGTAGGTCAAGAGTCGCAGAAAAAGTTAACTTTAATAAATTTGCACTTAAGAGACTGGGTTTTTATGTTTGATGTGTCATTTACTAGTGATTTGGTTTTTTGGGCATATTACATAATTCTTCAATTGCTTAGTTCCTTCCCACGAGAATATAAGACTGCATAATTTTTTTACGGATCTGAAAAGCTTAAAGTTCTTTTGGGGTCAAATATGAGTGTTCTGTGCTCACACTCAGCAGTACTATATCAACTAGTGTTTTGAGAGTGCATGTCACACTGATATTCTTCCATGAAGGCAAAAATATGAATTTCTTATGCTACCTATTGGTTCTGAATTTGACTCACATAATTTCTGTTTCATGAAGTTTTTCCATATTCACAAAACTGACACATATAAAGAACATAATAAGAAGTGTTTATGCTAAGGGAAGGATTAACATGCCAAATATAGAGACTTAACACATTTGATGAGTCACGAAAGAGTTTTTTAAAATTATGAATCATAATCATTTTCTTGGTAGCAATTTAGAACACTACTACATGAAGAAAAATGACCTTCATATGAGAAGAACTAGGGTAGGTAAGGATTATTGTTGCAGTTATCTAGAAGAAAGAGAATCAATGCTCCCAAAGTTTGTTGGCAGGTTACAATAGATCCTTACAGGGTCTTACACAAAGCATCAGGGATGTATAATCTATCTAAGGTATACTAATTGATATCTATGTAAAGATAGAAAATAGCAATAGAATTTCTTCCTGGTGCCTAGTATTCTTCCAAAAACTGTAAGTTAAAAGAAACTATCAACATAAAATCTTACTCCAATTCTCTTATTTCTTCTTAAATTTCATGGACATATTTCTTCTTAAAATGATGATAATGTAAAAATTGATGATGAGATGCCATTGGTTCTACTAGGTTAGTGTTAATTTGTCTGGATTGGCTCTGATGTGTTTGATATTAGAACAATAAACTCAGCAGAAATGATCTGATTTATGAAAAATTAAGGCATCAATAATACTCAGAAGCAGGAAAGTTCAAATTACTCCACACACCAGTAAACTAAAAGATTTTTAAGGGTAAAGATGGATATAAAACAGAGGAAATCGCCTGACTGACTAAATTTTTTAAATTTTATTTAATTGTAAAGATGCTGCACAGAGGGGTTACAGTTACATAGGTAAAGTAACGAGTACATTTCTTGTCCAGCATTGTTACCCTCTGCTTCCCCTCCTTTGTTTTTCTTCTACTATCCTTTCCACTCCTTCTACTATCCCCCCCCCCACCAAGGCAGTAAAGTTCATTTCCAATATAGCTTTTTTTGAGTATCGTTGCTGCAGTTGGTCTCCATATATCCTTGTTTCAGCATTCTGTTATCTCTTTACTTTCCCAAATTAGATAAATGTATATACAAGATGCAGGGTACCAAAATAAAATACAGTGACAACAGGACATACACCATAATAGGAATAACAGACAAAAGAAACAAAAAAAATCTCATAGTACATTAAAAACAACAAGAAAGAAAAGCTTCTTGTCACCATATCTTGGGGTTCATGTCACTTAGCATCATCTTAAATAGTCATATGTGCATGGCTTTTGAGCTTCTCTGCTCATCTGATAAGCTTATCCTAGATGTATACTAGTTATTTCAAATGAGGGAAACCATGGGATCTATGTTTTTTTAGGTCTGGCTTACTTCACTTAATATGATTTTTTCCAAGTCTTTCCATTTCCTAACAAATGGGATGGTGTCATTCTTTCTGATGGAAGCATAGACTTCCATTGTATGTATGTATATATATGTATGTATGTATGTATGTGTGTGTATACATATGTATACATATATGTATATATATACACTTATATATATATGTATATATATATATATATATATACAACACACATATATATGTATATATTCCACATTTTCTTGATCCATTCACCTACTGAGAGGCATCTGAATTGGTCCCATATCTTAGCTATGGCGATTAATGCTGCAATAAACACAGTTGTGCTGGGAGCTTTAGTATGGCCTTGTTTGTTATTGTTTGGGTAAATACCTAAACGTGGTATTGCTGGGTCATAGGGGAGCTTTATGTGAAGTCTTTTGAGGAACTTCCATACTGCTTTCCAGAGTTTTTACACTCCCACCAACAGTGTAATAGCGTTCCCTTTTGGCCACATCCCCTCCGACATCTGTTGTTATTAGATTTCTTGATTAGCCATTCTAACTGGGGTGAGATGGAATCTCAATGTCGTTTTGGGTTGCATTTCTTTTATGGCTAGAGAAGTTAAGTATTTCTTCATGTGTCTATTGGTCATTCTTATTTCCTCTTCGGAGAAGTCTCTCTTTAAGTCTTTAGCCCACTTATTAATGGGGAGTGTGTTTTTTTGAGGATATGTTGTTGGGGGATTTATTTTTTTGAATTCTAAGTATATTTTAGATGAGACCTTTTTCAATTGTATGGCTACTGAAGATCTTCTCCCAGTCCGTGGGAGAAGATTGATCTTCCTAGCTATGTCCTTTGCCATGCAGAAGCTCTGCAGTTTCACGCAATCCCATTGGTCCAACCTGTTTTTCGTTTGTTGTTTCTGGGTCTTTATTTAGTAATGTTCGTCCTATGCCAGAGAGCCCTGGTGTTTCTGCTATCCCTTCTTGTGATGTTTTCATAATGCCTGCTTTTACATCGAGGGCTTGTATTCATTTGGAATTGATTCTGGTGCAGGGTGATATACAAGGATCTAACTTTAGTTTTCTACAGGTGTTTAACCAGTTTTGCCAGCACAGTTTACTGAAGAAGCTTACTTCCATTCTATTTTTTTGGCTCCCTAATCGAACATTAGGTGGCTATAAGACTGCGGGTTCATTTCTGGGTCTTGCGTTCTATTCCATTGGTCCTCATGTCTGTTCTTGTGCCAGTACCAAGCGGTTTTGATTACTATACCCATGAATGGATAAACACCATTTCCTTATGATTGGTTGAAAGTCACATGCTTACTCATTAGATCGGTGGTATTATATGCTAATTAAGAATGAAAATTGTTACACATAAACTCAAAGAATGGTAGTCTCAGTTTGGTAGTCTGCTTATTTCTTATAAATGGCACATAATACTTATTTTTCTGTTATGTCTTCCTGAATGTACAGTCTACGTAGGCTGTAAGATCCTTATAAAAATATTGTCACAGATTGTGTAGCCCAAAGCATTTTCTTCAGAATTAAATCAAGAAGGAGTCTAAGACTCATTAATTAATAAAGATTATCTGAAGTCTCCTTTCCCATTCATGTGTTGGAAATTTGGTATTTATTTCTTTTTTTAAAAAAAGTGTTTATTACAGAATACACTTCAGTGGACATGTGTGTGATATAATTTGTCATTATTTTGTCATTGTCCCTTCCAATTTTGCAACAAAGATATTTTAAAATTTAATAGATTTTGTAAGGCCTGAATAATTAAAACAGTGAAACATTAATGGGATTAGTTCAATCATAATTGAGGAGTGAAATATATGAAATTAGATGGAATTTTGGATAGATTGATGGCAAAAGATATTAAAACAGATTATATGATTTGTTTTGTCAAAATAGCTGTTTTTTATTACAATGTTTTCAACAATTCACAATTGGTTTGGGGATTTTACAAATAAGAAATTTGATGTTTGTTGAAAGAAAAATATTTCCTTATACTAAAATTCTCTAAAAAATGGAATTCTGGAAGCAATTAAACAAAAGTTTGAGAATTTCTTTTGAAAACTTATCTACTTCAAACTTCAATATCTCAATCTTTACTTTTTTAAATCATACTGCATATGGAATCTTAAAAATGTTTACCTCAAAGTTACTCTTCAGAGTATCTCTTTAAAATGTGAAGGATTCTGGGAACCCAATTTTACCAACTTTTAGTGTCAACTATTAATATAAATAATTAAAATACATTTTATATGTTCTCCAAAAATGTTCTCAAGCATAACATGCCTACAGAAAAAGTCTGACTTTGAGATGTCAATTATAGATTCTATTGAAAATACTATATAGCTTATTAAAATATTCAAAATATCATTTATGTTGGAATTATAAATGAAAATCCATTAAAATCACCAGCTGTCCTAGTAATCAGTGTTCTGAGGAAGGATCATTATTAGAGTAAACCTTAAAAGAATATATTCACTGTCAACCTTCACAATAAAGTCTTTAAATATTTGGCACACACTAATTTGTTATCCAATACAGAAGAAAGTTTTCTGTAAAATACAATTGATTATAATATGTGTGCATGTGTTTATATATATACAGTTGTATATACATTTATTTGATTAAGACATACACATGTGTGTGTTGAATTATGATAGCTTCAATCATTAAGTGTTTTAAAGCAGATGTTAATAAGAAATCACAACTTTTCCTTGAGTTTTGGAAAATTAACTTTGTTTCTTAACTCGCACAGTTAAAATGATTATTTTTTCCCTTACATACTTTAATTTTAACGGAAGAAAATTATGGATAAAGGGATCAATTTGATATAGAAGGAAATAATTTAGACTAAGTGTCATAGTGCAATAAATCAATTTTCTGACATATTGCAATCATTGAATAAAAATACATAAGTGTGACAAGCAGAAAATAATAAAAATACATGATTTTGTAGCTACCATGCACCAAGCCCTGGGTTTAATTCCTCAGTACCACATAAACAGAAAACATCTGAAGGGGTTCCAGGGCTCACTAGCCTTGAGCTGAAGAGCTCAGAGACAGCTCCCAGGCCCAGAGTTCAAGCTCCATAATTGGCAAAAAAAAAATAACTAAATAAAAATTTAAAAAAGCATGATTGTCACAATCAGAAAGTAATTTGCCACTTTGAACTTATTTCTGGTATTATTTTTAAAGCTTGCATTAAAAAATATGCTTCATTCTGTATCATTGACATGGAATATTACTCTTAAAATGTGTGATTTAAATCAATTTTATTTTTTGGGGGGGCCAAAACTAAAAAAATAAGCAGTAAACAATCCTATATACCTTACACTTCGTTTATGTAGTGCTCATTCTTCCTCTCTGTTAATTGCTCTTTGTCACAGACAGGTATTTTTTACAAAAAAAATATCAATTATTAACCCACATCAGTATTTGACACCTTTTTATTACCTCCAATTTACAGTAGTTTTAAAATATTGAAACTTATATCTCAATATTTTTACTAATGAGATCATATCCATCATTAAATAATGGTGAATTGATTGGCACAAAGGGACTAAAGTAAGGAAGTGGTAGAAACGAGGGAAGTTTTTGGTTGTTGTTGTTGGTTTTTGCCAGAACAAACATGATACAGTCTGCCAAGGAAAAAGAAGTTCTGATTTCCTGAAGTACAATTAAGTTATATTTAAATTTGGACACCAGCACATGACAGACAGATTATCTTTATCTCTGATTGTGATTTATATAAAATACTCAGTGAATATATTCTCTATTAGCTCCCATAAACTTTAAATTATTCGTTTAAAGTTAGATCTTCCTTTAAAATTTGTAAGAATTATACCAGATCTATGCAAAAAATAAAGGCCCTGTTCTTGAACACCAAAATTTGGAGGAAGACAAAAATAAAAAGAACCAAAAACTTTCATGCATACTAAGATCCATGCTGAAAATTGTATCTCACCATGGATAGAAATGAATGCTTTTAATCAACACTTACTTCTATTAAGTTTAAGATATACCTATAAATGAATAAGAAGATGTGGTGTGTTTATTGATGTTTGTGTATGGATGTGTATGTTTCTGTGTATTTGCATTTCAAATTAATGATATAGGCTGGTATAAGTTAAATGTAATTTATGTTTGTAAGCAAAAGATCCTACTATTCAGAGAATGATGATGAAAATCAATGCCTTATTACATTTTACATATTGATATATCTTCTCTTTTTACCAAAGTTTCTATAAAAGTTAAATAAGCATAGGAAAAATAATTATATAATGAGATATTTTACAAATAAATTATATTTTGCCCTTATTGCTTATTAAAACCAATATTTTAAGTGTCAAAATTGTTGGGCATGTGATGATCATATGATTACAAGGGGTGAGAAAGTGAAGTTCGATATATTGCATCATATATTCTCAAAAAAATATAATTCTAAACCAATGCTATGAAAATAGTATAATAATTCAAAAAGTCTGTAGTACTTTATAAGGAGAGTAAAATTTCTTATACCATGTCCTAATTTTCTTGAAAAATTAACAGAATAGTTTATATCAATGTGAGAGAAATTTAAAGTAGGGTGTTATGGTAAACCAGATATTAAGCAGTATGTTTTGTCTTTTTTTAAAGGAAGATAATGTCACTTAGATTTGAAAAAATAGATTTGAAGAATCCCTGAAATCCCCTTAAAATTCAATTGGCCCACTTAGAGCCACCACCAACCCTAAATAAAATTCTCTGAAACCTAATGGTTCAAAAGATATCAAGTTGTCACTTTTTCATTAAATAGTATTAAAGTAATGATATTATATTTTTAGAATTTTATAAAAAGTAACAAAAATTGTGACATTCTGTTTTATTCTCTTCTATCATCACTTTGGGAACAATTAAAACAATAATATTCTAAAGAGATTTCCACTTCTCTTGTGTGACCTCCCAATTATGTTTTCTTCTGATTTTGAATATTAGATCTTTATAGTTACCTAGTACTTTTATGTTTCATTTTCTTAATTAGTAATTATAGATTGAGAAATGTTCCATTAAGAAAAGAGTTTAGAAGTACTAGCGTATGGTTTTCTTCTAGATGTGAAAGAACTTTCTAGATGTCTTCTGAATGATAACCTTTTCTTGTTTCTGTCTCCTTTCAGTCTTCTGGCAGTTGTATTTATGCAAGCAAAATAGTGTTTTCAAGTACTAAGTGACTTTGAGGAAGCAAGGATAGATATATATGATGACTGAAAATCAATCCATTATTTACTAGGCTGGGATAATTATGTTTTACTCTTTTGCTGTGTTTTATTTTTTTAGAACCTTAACTTACTAATAGAACCCCAGAATAGAAAAATGTTATAGTTCTACATTTATTCTTTGTGGAACCATAATATAAATCTATTCTTTGTGAAACCATAATATAATTCTTTTTAAATTAATTTTAAAGGCCATTGAAAGTGACTTTTCAAATAATGCACTTTGTAAAGAATATATCTTTATAAAACAAAAAATAGACAACTCAAATTGGTGACAACATGTAAATAATATCAGGAACTAGAAATCATATAATTTCAGGATAAATTCATTATAATGAATAAACATTATTTTCAAAAGGGCACCATTTAATTAATCTAGTTTTTGTCATAGCTATTTTTTTCCCTGTGTTCAGGAAAGTAAGTGTATCTAAATCTCTTTTGGGCTTCACAAACACTTTTCTACATAAAATGTTTCTCTACATTTAGATATTGTAAAATAATATTATAGAAGAAAAGAAACAATTTATCATCAAATACAAACCAAATTCTATTTACATTTTAACTCTTTTTTTTTTGTCAGTCAAGGAACTGGAACTCTGAGCCTGGGCACTGTCCCTCAGCTCTTCAGCTCATGGCTAGTGCTCTACCACTTGAGTCACAGCACCACTTCCTGTTTTCTAGTAGTTAATTGCAAATAAGAGTCTCAAGGACTTTCCTTCCTAGGCTGGCTTTGAACCACAATTCTCATATCTCAGCCTTCTGAATAGGTAGAATAACAGGCATGAGCCAGCAGCACCTGGTTTAATTCTTAAGACAAGTCTTTTTCCTCTAAAAACACTCATTAAATTATTAGTATATTGTTTAAAGTATCTGTTTAAACATTGTTGGTTCCTGGGTTACAATTTACATAGACTATACTTTCCATTGTTTCCCTTATTTTTTTTTTTTTTTATTGTAAAGCTACTATACAGAGGGTTAGAGTTACATGAGTGAGGTTATGAGTACACTTCCTCTTGAACATTGTTACCCCCTCCATTGTTTTCCCCCTACCATCCCCTCCCTCCCTCCCTTCCCCGAGGTTCTTTTTTTTTTTTTTTTTGATTGTGATTAAATGATTACATAATTTCAAAGTCACAAGTTCATTCTAACTTCCCTGGAGCAAATTGTCTACCACAGTCTGTAATATATAACAGTGTTCACATGTTATATACCATATTTGTGATCAGCAGCATGAGGATATTTAGTAGTGGTTCAACCAGATGAGCGGGAGTTCTTTGTTTCTTAAGTCCTGTTAGTTTTGTCGTATCACCTAACCTTTTGGATTTAGCATCCACTTATGAGGGAGACCATGTACCGTTTGTCTCTTCGTTCTTGGCTTACCTCGCTCAACATGATTCCTTCTAGCTCCATCCATTTCCCTGAAAATGCCATTATTTTGTCATTTCTAATGGCTGCATAATATTCCATTGTGTATAGATACCACAATTTTTGGATCCATTCATCTGTGGTGGGGCACCTAGGTTGTTTCCATATCCTAGCTATTGCGAACAGTGCTGCAATAAACATGGAGGTGCACGTGTCCTTGTATATTGGTTCCTGTTGTTCAGGGTAGATGCCTAGAAGTGGTATGACTGGGTCGTAAGGGAGGTCAATCTTTAGCTTTCTAAGGACCCTCCAGACTGCTTTCCAAAGTGGTTGTATAAGTGTACATTCCCACCAGCAGTGTAATAGGGTTCCTCTTTCTCCACATCCCCTCCAGCATTTGTCGTTGGCTGATTTGTGGATGTGGGACATTCTGACTGGGGTAAGGTGGTATCTCAGGGTTGTCTTTATTTGCATTTCCTTCACCACCAGGGATGATGAACATTTCCTCATGTGTTTCTTTGCCATTTTTATTTCTTCATTTGAGAAGTCCCTCTTTAGTTCCCTTGCCCATTTAGTAATTGGTTTGTTAGGTTTGGGAGGGATTAGTTTCTTGAGTTCCCTGTATATACAGGATGTTAACCCCTTGTCTGATATATTGCTGGTAAATATTTTTTCCCAATTAGTTGGTTGTCTTTCTAGCTTAGTTGCGATAGATTTAGCTGTGCAGAAGCTTTTTATTTTAAGGTAGTCCCATTTGTCGAGTCTCTCTCCAACTTGTTGTGACCCTGGGACTCTGTTCAGGAAGTTCCTTCCTGTGCCTATTAGTTCAAGTGTCTCTCCTACTCTGTCCTGCAGTAGTTTCAGAGATTCAGGTTTAATGTTAAGGTCTTTAATCCATTTTGAGTTGATGTTGGTGCATGGTGATAGGCTGGGGTCCACTTTTAGTTTTCTGCATGTGACTGCCCAGTTTTCCCAGCACCAGCGGTTGAAGAGGCTGTGTTTCTTCCATTGTATGTCTTTGGCTCCTTTGTCGAATATCAGCTGGCTGTAGGCCTGTGGATTTATATCTGGATCTTCTATTCTGTTCCATTGGTCTTCGGGTCTGTTTTTGTGCCAGTACCATGCTGTCTTTGTGATTATAGCTCTGTAGTAGAGTTTGAAGTTCGGCATGGATAGCCCTCCCATATTGTCTTTATTCCCTAGAATTGTTTTGGCTATTCTAGGTCTTTTGTTGTTCCATATAAATTTTTGGACTGTTTTCTGTATTTCAGTGATGTACGTCATTGGGATTTTAATAGGAATTGCATTGAATTTGTATATTAGTTTTGGAAGTATCACCATCTTTACTATATTAAGTCGGCCTATCCAGGAGCATGGGAGGTCTTTCCATTTCCTAGTGTCTTCTGCAATTTCTTTCTTTAACTTTTTATAGTTCTCATTAAATAGTTCTTTTACATCTTTGGTTAGGTTAATTCCTAAATATTTTATTTTTTGGGAGGTTATTGTGAATGGGGTTGCTCCCTTTATTTCCCTCTCTTCCTGTGCGTTATCAGTGTATAGGAAGGCAACTGATTTTTGTGGGTTTATTTTGTATCCTGCTATTTTGCCGAAGTGACTTATGATTTCTAAAAGTTTGGGGATGGAGTTTTTGGGATCGTGGAGGTATAGTATCATGTCGTCTGCAAAAAGGGATAGTTTCACTTCTTCTTTCCCTATGCAGATCCCTTTAATGTCTTTTTCTTGCCTTATTGCCCTGGCTAAGGGTTCTAGGACTATGTTGAAGAGGAGTGGAGACAGTGGACATCCTTGCCTTGTTCCTGTTTTTAGGAGGATTGGTTGTAGCTTTTCCCCATTAAGTATAATATTGGCTATTGGTCTGTCATAAATGGCTTTTATTGTTTTTAGAAATGTTCCTTCTATTCCTATTTTCTCCAGAGCTTTTAGCATGAATGAATGTTGAATTTTATCAAAGGCCTTTTCTGCATCTGTGGCGATAATCATGTGATTCTTGACCTTGGCTCTGTTGATATGCTGGATTACATTTATTGACTTATGTATGTTAAACCATCCCTGTGTCTCTGGGATGAAGCCTACCTGATCATAGTGTATTATTTTTTTTATGTGTTTCTAGATTCTGTTAGCTAGAATCTTGTTAAGGATCTTTGCATCTGTGTTCATCAAGGAGATTGGCCTATAATTCTCCTTTTTGGTTGGGTCTTTGCCTGGTTTGGGGATGAGTGTGATATTGGCTTCGTAGAATGAGTTTGGGATAGCTCCCTCCTTCTCTGTTTCTCTGAAGAGCTTGAGGAGTATGGGTATTAGTTCTTCTTTAAAGGTCTTATAGAATTCTGCTGTGAATCCATCTGGTCCTGGGCTTTTTTTTGTTGGAAGACTTTTGATAGCTTCCTGTATCTCATTATAGGATATTGGCTTATTTAATTGGTTAACTTCTTCTTTGCTCAGTTTGGGTAACTTGTATTTCTCTAAAAATGCATCCATTTCCGCCAGATTTTCTTCCTTTAGAGAGTATAGCTTTTGAAAGTAGTCTGTTAGAATTGTTTGGATATCTTGGGTACGTGTTGTGATGTTTCCCGTGGCATCCCTAATCCTATTAATATGGGTTTCCTCTCTTCTTTTTTTAATTAATCTTGCCAACGGGCCATCAATTTTGTTTATTTTTTCAAAGAACCAGCTTTTTGTTTGGTTTATTTTGGTTATGGTTTTCTGATTTTCTAATTGGTTAATCTCTGCTCTCAATTTGGTTATCTGGCTTCGTCTAGTAGCTTTAGGTCCCATTTTTTCTTGTTTTTCTAGCTGTTTTAGTTGCAACATGAGATTATTTACTTGGTCTGTCTCCATTCTCTTGATGTGGGCACTGAGGGCAATAAATTTGCCCCTCAGGACTGCTTTTGCTGTGTCCCACAAGTTTCTTTGTGAGGTGTTTTCATTTTCATTGAGTTCTAGGAAATGCTTTATTTCTTCTCTGATCTCTTCTGTTACCCAGGCCTTGTTAAGGAGTGTGCTGTTCAATTTCCATGTATTAGAGAAATTTCTGCGGTATGCTTTGTTATTGAGAGCTAGCTTGATTCCACTGTGGTCAGATAGGATACAGGGGATTATGTCGATCCCTTTGTATTTGCTTAAGTTCCTTGAATGAACTATGATATGGTCTATTTTGGAGAAAGTTCCATGAGCTGCTGAGAAGAATGTGTACTGTGTTGTTTTAGGGTGAAATACTCAGTAGATGTCAGTTAATTCCGCTTGAAGTATGGCCTCACTTAATTCGGTAGCTTCTTTGCCAATCCTCTGGTTGGTAGACCTGTCCTTTGGTGAGAGTGGCGTGTTAAAGTCTCCTAGTATTATCGTATTGGGATCTATTTTATTCTGTAAGTTTGAGAGCATTTGTTTAACATATCTGGGTGCACCAATATTTGGGGCGTATAAGTTGATGATGGTTATATCCTCCTCTTGGATTGTTCCCTTTATTAATATGTAGTGTCCGTCCTTGTCTTTCTGTACTGATTTTAATGAAAAGTTTATTTTGTCAGATATCAGGATAGCTACACCTGCTTTCTTATTGGGGGAATTTGATTGGTAGATCCTTTTCCACCCCTTCACTCTGAGTTTGTTTGTATGTTTGGCTGAGAGGTGGGTCTCCTGAAGGCAACAGATGGATGGGTCTTGTTTTCTGATCCAGTCCTCAGTTCGTTTTCTTTTAATTGGTGAATTCAGCCCATTTATATTAAGAGAAAGTATAGAGAGATGCATTGTTGTCCCTGCCATTCCGTTTTCCTAAGTTTTTCTTCTTTCCTTTCCTCCTGTGCTTGCTCAGTTAGACTTTGAGTAATGCCTGTTTGGGGCAGGTCCCAGTTCCTGGTTGCTTTCTTCAGGTTGTGTCCCCCCTCTTAGAATTCTTTGTAATGTTGGCTTAATGTTTAT
Source organism: Dipodomys spectabilis (assembly GCF_019054845.1). Classification (NCBI taxonomy): domain Eukaryota; kingdom Metazoa; phylum Chordata; class Mammalia; order Rodentia; family Heteromyidae; genus Dipodomys; species Dipodomys spectabilis. The sequence goes on from NW_024870752.1 coordinate 5,220,418, forward strand.
GTATTCATTTAGTTTTTCTTTGCTATTAAAAGTTTTCAGTTCTCCATCGAATGTGAATGCTAGCTTTGTCGGGTATATCAGTCTGGGTTGGCAGTTATTGGCTCTCAGGGCTCGTATGGTGCTTTCCCAGGCTTTTCTTGCATTCATTGTTTGTGTGGAGAGATCTGCAGTGATTCTAATTTTTTTCCCGTTGTAGTATAGCTCCTTCTTCATTTTTGCTGCATGCAGGATTGTTTCCTTATTATTCAGATCCATCATTGTTACTATTATGTGCCTAGAAGTGTTTCTCCTGGGATCTTGCTTGTTGGGTGTTCGATAAGCTTTTGTGATGTAGTTAAGATGGTCGTTTTTGAGGTGGGGAAAATTTTCATTGACTATCTTGTTAAATAGGTGTTGCATTCCCTTGCTCTGGAATTCCTCACCTTCGTCCACTCCGATTATGCGAAGGTTAAATTTTTTTAGCATTATCTGCTTGCTCTTGAATTTCCCTTTGGTTTAATTTGAGTGATTTTTCCATATCTGTCACTTTTTGGTCCAGTTGGTGTATTCTGTCTTCTGTATCTGACACTCTACCTTCCATTTCATTCACTCTGTTGACCGTGGCTTCTATTGTGGTTTGCATGGTGGAAATGGATCCCTTTATGGATTCAATGTTGGTTCTCAGAGTACTGATCTCACCTCTCAATGAGGTGAGATCAGTATGCATTACCTCTAATTTGGCGTTTATCTCACTTCTTACTGAGGTTTGTGCAGCTTCTATTTTTGCATCCAATTTTTGTTTGATATCCTGTATATCATTTGATAGTTCATCCTTGTGCTCTTTCAATTTCTGATCCATTTCTCGCTTTATTTCTTGAGTCATTGCCTCCAGCAACCCTTGGATGTAGTTTTTGTCTTCCATTCCTGCTTTGCTCCCACTGGGGCTCTCCCCTGCGTGGCTGCTGGCTTTTGAGGTGAGCTTGCTGTCCTGGGTAGTGGTAAACCTTGTGATTTTTCTCTGTGATTTTCGCATGGGGGTTCAGGAGACTGCTCTTCAATCTTGTTTTGGTGTGTCTGTCTTTGCTTGGTTGCTGATTCTGTATTGGTAGAGAGAGTCTGTGCCTGATCTGGATTCTGTTGGGAGCCTATTTCCAGCTGCTATTCACTTAGGATTCTCAGCTCTCTGCTGTAGCAATTCCCGCCTTTGGAAGGGTTGAGCAGCCTAGACTGCTTGTGTTTGCTCCTGCGGGTGCTCTTGGGAAGATCAGATGCTCTGGATGCACTCTCCCAAATACTGGAGTCTGCTATGGGCTCCTGATGTGTTTTTGTTTGTTTGTTTTGGGCTGGTTGTGGGCTTGAACTCTAGGTTTGGGTGCTGTCCCTCAGCTCTTCAGCTCAGGGCTGGCACCCTACCATTTGAGCCACAGCCCCACTTCTGACCCTTTTTGCTTTGTTCAGGCGCCGGTCCCCTGGCCTGGTTCCGGCCCCAGCCTGGAGCGCGCTTGTTAGGCCTGTGCTAATGTGTATACCACCTTGGTTATGCAGCCTGGAGGACACAGTTCAAATTTCTTCTACTGTTGGTAGTCTTGACCCAGGGGCACTGTTCCTGGCTTGAGCATTTAAGCTCCCTTCCAGGGGCGCTCTTGCTCTGGCCTGGCCAGCAGAGTGTGCTCCACCGGCTGGTGGAGCTCTCGAACAGTTCCCAGTTTTAGTGGGTCCTGTGGTCCGGGTGTTGGGGTAGGGAGTCTAGGTCAGGGTCTGGGGATTCCCTCCAGCTCTGGTCTCCCTTGATGGATTCCCTGTCCCCTGATGGGTACTCACCCTGTAGGTCGTCAGTTGTTGTTGCAGTCCGTCAGTTGTTGTTGCAGTCCGAGTTCAGTTGGGGTGGTTGCGGGCTGGGTTGGGCGGCCCCCCGCCGGGTCGTTGCGATAGCGATTGGGCGGGTGGTCTGCGGACAGGTCCCTTTGTGGCGCTGCTGGTGCCAGGCGGCTTTGGCGGGATGGAGCCTCTCCGCTCCGGTGGAGAGTGATGGGTGGGGTGGGATCCTCCTGGAGACTCCCGGCTGGTAGGTTTCTCTGTTCCTGGCGATCCGCTGTTCTGCAATCCGGTACCTGGTGATCTGCAAGCAGCCCCCTGTGTCTCTGGGCTCCGGAGGCTTGGCGCACTGCCGCACGGCCAGTAAAGGTTGGGGGAGGGGTCTTCGCTCTTCTCTGTTCTGAAATTCTTCTTTTCCTCTCTTTCTTTTTTTGTTATTTTCCACCTCTGGTTTTTCTCTGAGTGTTCGTCTTTTTGTTGTTGTCGGTCTCTTGGGGAGATTAAAGGTTGGAACTCGAACTCTCTTTTTGGTTGGAGAGAGCTGTGGCGTTTCCCTACTGCCCCATCGCCATCTTGGTCCCCCCTCCTGTTTCCCTTATTTTGAATTTTTTGAACATTCTAATAAATTGTCTCACAAATAGAAAATTGACAAGCTGTCCTATTTTACTTTTCCTCAATATTTTTATTTCCTTGTACATTTTATTTATTTATTTACCTATTTATTCATTCATTCATAAATTTTCTGCTGTCCCGGGGTTTGAACTCTGAGCCAGGGCATTAATCCTTAGCTCCTTTTGCTCAACACTAGCAGACAATCACTTGAGCCACAGGGCAACTTCCATTTTTTTCTGAGTAGTTATTGCCAAAACTGGCTTAAAACTGTGATCCTCAATTCTCAGCATCCTGAGTAGCTAAGATTATAGGCATCTGCCTGGTCCCTGGATTTGTCTTTATTTTTTTATTTAATACTTTTTATTTATCTTTTTAATATATATTTTATTGTAAAGATACTGTACAGAGGGGTCACAGTTACATGAGTAAGGTAATGAGTGCATTTCCTACTGAGCATTGTTACCCCCTCCTTTGTTTTTCCCCTACAGTTCCTTCCCTCTCCAACTCCCCAACTCCTCCCTCCCCTGCCACAAAGTTGTAAAGTTCATTTTAAACATAGTCTCTTGTACATTAATTTTTAATTTTACTTTAATTGCTGCTAATGTTGAATTTTTTGTTAGTTTCATCACACTGAGTCTTGAAGTCTGGGCCTTACCGTTGCTTAACAGATACTCATACCTGATATGAACATCTAGCCCTGATGTTGATGTTTGTATTTGAGAAAGGATCTTCTTTTCTGTGTAGGCACACTTCGGGATGTGGTTCACTGTGAACTGCCTATACCAGGCCTTTGAAAAGAGGAATTGCTAGTTTTTACCTGCCAAGGCTATCTTTAAAATGTGACCCTGGAAATCAGGTATAGCCTCATGGGTAGCTAAACTTATGAGTACAATCCAACATGCGAAGGTTAACATTATTTTGGTACATGTATATGATATACATATAAACACACATATAGCTACTTCATTGGTATTTCAGATTAGACAAATGCTTTAGTATGTTAATCAGTGTATTATGTGCAATTAATGCATCAGTCATCAATTCCATATTATAACAATTTGGTAATATTATTTTTCATGCATTTCTAGTATATAGAGTTAATACATGTACATTATACCTGTTACTGTGTACATATATACACATCATAAAATATTTATAACATACACATAAAAAACACATAGTCATTTATCATTTTCTTGTTACCATCCTGTACACTTTAGTTCTGTGAGTTTTTATTTCTTTTTTAAATTCCAAATAAAATATGTTGTTTTTTCCTACAATCAATCTAACTTTCCATAAATATGCTCCATACATTGCACACTGAAATGCTGCTTATTTTCATTTGCTGTTATGACTTTGAGTAGTGTATATTTGAATATATACATGTATATAAAATACTTATGTGCTTTTTAAACAGTTGAGCAGTTAGGTCATAAAAATCAGCAGAACCCCATCGACTCTTAAATAACTAAATTTAATTAAATAGATCATGTGAAAGTTCCAGTCTAAGGTTATTAAAAAAAAAACAATGGGATGTATATTGAAAAGCTTCTGGGAGGAAGTATGTATTTAATGATAATGAAGCTCAGATTGTAGATGTTATTCTGCTAGAGAAGGCAATGAAGCACCATAGTTGGGTAAAACTGTTTTTTATACCTCTAAGAGTCAAGAGTAATCATCACTTATATCTCAAATATTATTGAAGAATAATTCATGTTTACTGTGGAAGCTTGTATCAATAAGTCAGCAACTGTTGGTATCATATACTACTGTATAAAATCTGACTCATTTCAGCAAGACATCTGGCCCTTGCCACTGGCAGACAGGCTCACCTATAAATGTGGATCAGGCAATTTTGCTGTAGAGGGGCATGCCAGTTTCCCCATCTAATGATCTAACACAGAATTTATTCAGGTTATTTGAAAACTTAAATATATCAACCACATAGGGCCACACTGAAAAGGTCAGTTTCTAGAGCAGAGGAAGACAGATGGGCTCCAGAGGAAGGCAGAGGAAGAGGAGGGAACAGATGTTAAAGGGCTTGTTAGCAGGAAGAGAGGGCCATGTCTGGCACACACAGGTAGTACTATGGCAGAAGCGAAACATGAGCATGAAAGAAACTCCTTTCCCTCCAAAGTGGAAACAAATATGTATTATTCGACTACAGTTCAAGTGAGATAGTATTGGCATTTTATTTTCACTTTCTTTATGATTTAAAAATCACCTTGAACATCAACTGTATTAGCTTCTGGTACATTTCCTGATTGGTAGTTATTTTGTTAATATTTTCACTATTTATTAAATTTATTATTTTAAGTTTCCCATGAAATCAGGTGCCATTGAGGTGAACTAGGAAATTTATCTTTCAGTAATACTTTACTTGACATTTTTGTATTTTATGGACACTGCCATTTGTCGTAAATAATAAAATACTTTCTATTGTAATGTAAAAATAAATATTTTATTTTCTAGTTACTGGGAAACCCGATCCAAGTTGTCAACAGATTTGAAGTAAAGAGTGTTAATGATCAGTAACTTATGTATCTACTTATTTAAGATCAGGTTGAAGAATGTAGAAAGGAACTTTTGAATGTATTTCTTCAGTACACAGGGTTGTCATTGAAGATTTCCAAAGGAAATTATGATTTATTTCTCTCATATTTTTCTCATGATTTATTTCTCTCATTTAAATTCACTAAATTAGACTGACTAAACTATAGGAATTATTTTTAATCAAATAAAATTCTGTTTAAAATAACTGAAAAATACTGTAATGAGAAATATGGTAAAATAAAGCTTAGATGGTTTACCATCTCTCTAAAATTTCATCATGAAGCTCAGATGTGACCCTTTTACCTCCAATTAATGAGGAAAAATGCAGAAGTACAATTGTGGCAAAAATGGTAGAGTACCAACAATGAGAAAAAAAATACTAATCATGAGTAAGTTATTATGTATTTTAAAATCAGATGTTTTCATTTGAAAACAGTTATCGCATTTTTTAAAATTTTCAAATAGCTGATAGACATTCATTCAACTGATCAAAAGATAATATATATAGTTTTAATTTACAGTACCTATTAAAATATCTTGTTCTGGTGAAATTCTAGATTTTAATCTTGCAATTTAAATTATGTATCTATGAATTATAGCTGAAATAATTTTCTGAAGAACCTAATGCTTATAAAAATTAGAGATGAACTATACATTATGTATTAATATTGATATACACTGAAGGCTTGGAATAATAAACATTAAATGAATTACTACACTATATTTGCAGAAGCCCTGTGTTAACAAAGCTTTGATATTACTACAGTTAATTAGTTTTTTTAATTTAAATGTATATTCCTATAAACAGAACCCTTAGAGTGAATGTAATGAGTAATGTTTGCATAAACTTTACTTGCTCATGCTTGGATTTTAAGATATTTAATACATCTTAAATATTTTATTAACATACAAAGCAAGTGGCATCTGAGATAGGAATAGAATTTGTAAGAGTGATCGAAGGGTGAATTTTGCAGAATAGCCAAGCTGCTCACAGAGTGGAACAACCTCTCCAGGAAAGGAACCAAAGAAGAGACAAATCCTAAACTACATGGTGGTTTACTAGATTTCTGCCCCCAGCAAGTTGAGCAAAAGGCTGGTGAATCCCACAAATAGGAAGTTTGTCTACACTATCATTGTGTGTGTGTGTGTGTGTGTGTGTGTGTGTGTGTGTGTGTGTGTGTGTCAAATTATTTTCCACTATCCTTCAATGTTTTTAAGATTAAACACAAAGTTACTCAAAAGTTTACAATTTGAAAGAGCATTAGGTACATTGTTGCAGTCATTTAAAAAAGTAAGCACATCTAGTACCTCATGTTCATTTCCTCCAAATGTTACTTGTGATTACTGTGTATGTATCAGATTATTCTTCTAAGCTATCCAGGTATTACAATTATCACATAATAAATAGAGTTCAGCTTCTTACTATCAAATTTTGTAGGTATTTTATCACACACAACCAATTATTGCTAATTTGAATCGAGCATATAGCTAGTCTTTTTGTGGGGGGAGGGGGATCTGGTCATGGGGCTTTAACTCTGGGCCTGGGCACTGTCTCTTAACTCTTCAGCTCAAGGCTAGCACTCTACCACTTGAGCCATAGTGCCACTTTCAGCTTTTGTTTTTTTCTGTTTATGTGGTGCTGAGGAATCGAACCCAGGGCCTCATGCATGCAAGGCAAGCACTCTACCATTGAGCCACCTTCCCAGCCCTTAGCTAGTCATATTTTTATTTCTGATATCTGATAGTGTTCGTTAACTCCAGTATTTTTGTTACAACTCTAAAAAATAGCAACCTTATTCTTCGTATACACTTTTATGGAGTAAAGTAAGTTCTAGACATAAATCTGCTGAGGCAATGGTTATGTACATTTTATATTTGATAGTTACTGCCAACTTTCCTGAATAAATATGTATTCCCATCAATCCTGCATGAGTTTCCATTTCCTCAAACTTTTCTGCACTCATTATGATAATCATTTTACATTTTTCCTATCACATTTTTATATCAATATTCATTTTCCTGATTTCTGGTGAAGTTGTGTAGCATCTCACATGCTTAAAACTTTAAATGAAGACATGACAGGGGCTCATGCCTTTATTTTAACTACTTGGGAGACAAATGCTGAGAGGATTGTGATTCAAGGTCAACCAATTTTGTTTTTATATTAGTTTACTTACATATATTTACTTATATATACTAGTTAATTTACTTTACATATATAGTACTGTTTAATAAAGTAGTTGTTTATATTATTATTCACTTATGAATGAGTAATAATTTTAAATTATTTCTCAAGATATGGCTGATCAGTGGTTTATGCAACAAGGAAAGCCTAGCATCATGTGTACTGCCCAGGCATGTACCCTGAGCAGAATGTGAGATCTCATCTCAAAAATAGCCAGTAGTCAATGATCATGAATCACACTTAAAATTGCAAGAGGCTGAGATTTGAGAGTCTTGGTTCAGCAAAAACAAAATCATACAAATTCAATAATCTCCAATTAACTATCAAAAACTTTGGAAATAGAGGTATGACTCAAGTGGTAGAGTGATAGATTGTCAGACATTAGCAAAAAACAGCTGGCTGAGAATATATTTAAAAGGTTCAAAATGAAAAGGGAGGCAGGGTCTACCTGGTGCCATCTTGTCTTCATGGTAGAGGAAAGGGAAATCTTACGTGTCAGGTGAAGGGCATGCCTGATTATTAGAGTCAGGGATATAGACTTGGACAATAGGTTGCAGGAGCTGCCAATCTGGCCAGGAACTCTCAAGCTCCCTGTGACCCCATCCCATGACCTGACTCTAGTTAAGTGTAGACCAGCTCAGTTGCCATTATGCCAGCCCTCCTGTTTCCTCTGTCTCCTTTCTCCTGGCTCTCTTCCAGTCACCATGGCTCTCCATGGTTGGAGTTTGACTGGTTTGTTGGTATTGTTTTCCTGCTCTTTCTGTCCTCTTCTGCTCTCGTGGCTCAGTTTTCTAACAGTTTTAAGTGTATTTGAAGGAATGCAGGTCTTTGTCACAAGAGTCCACTTGCTTTTGCTGGCTTTCCAATAATGACTCCTAATTAGACCTCTCAAAAGGTGGCTTCTCTGTTTCATGTGATTGAGTTACCTTACAACATTGTTGGCAGGAATTTGAACTGGTGTGAATTTTGGTTGAATTTTTATTATTTCTTATTTATTGAATAAGGATTTAATGATGCATCATTTCCTAAATATTGGACTGTCTATATACATTTTAAAGTTTTTTTCTCACAAAGTTACATAAATAATTCTACTCATATACATTAAAGTTCAGTCTACATTACTGTGCATCCTGAGACAATGGAGATGTATTTAGAGATTTTTGTGTACTATTAGTTGTATTCCTCAGTATTTATCTTGAAGCTATATGCATATAACTATGTTTAAGAAAATTCTTAAAAACATAAAATTTTAAATTAGATTTGAAAGTTATTAAATAAAGACTTTACAAATATATACAGATTAGTTAATATGTTATTGTATACCAAGAGTAGACTAACACTCTAAGTTTTGAAATAATCTCTTATGTAAATAAAACTTATTGCTGAGAGATTAGAATTTCCCTTAAAACATCTAGAAACAAATTCCAATGTGCACTTTAGCATATCCTGTTCTTTATTCTTCAAAAAGCAATAGTTTGCATTTCTTGATTAATAATAATGACCACAAGAAAGTCTAGCCCCTAGCAAGATAGTGGATCATTGCTGACAGCTAAAAAAATAAAACACATTCATGAATATTTAATGCTTGATAACAATTTACAATATTACAAACCACAATAATAACAAAGGATTAAAATATTTGAATTAAGTCTTGTTGCTTATCATGAGCACAATAGCAACAATAGAAAATGTAGTAAAGTCATATATTGCAGGTATCATATCATCATAAGATATTTTAAAAAAAACAAGTAACTAGATTTCTATAAAGTTTCCATATGTCAGAAGAGATGCTTGCATATGAGGGAGACTAATTATCATATTTCTTCCTTTTGGCATAGGATTAGTACTAGAAATGGAGGCAAATATTAAGATTTGTCTCAGATGACCTAGCCACTAATACAAATGCAAGAAATAATTAGATTCATTTCATTAACCATGAAATGATATTTAAACTTCTCAAAATGAAAACTGTCATGATTTTAAAATGCTAATACTGCATTACAGAATCTGTTGTGACTAAAATATAATTACTTGGTTATACTATATGGAAACACTGATGGACACAGATATTTCTATTTTTAAATTTTTCATCTTTATGTATTATTATTAAATTTTTAATAAAAATTATATATTTTATGAAATTTTATAAAAATTACATATTCCCAACAGGAAAAAATGAGTTTCTCCAAAAATATGTTATGGTGCTACTATTTTTACTATTGTTTGTCTTACATAAATATTTATAATTAAACATTCATGCTACATTCTTAATTACATATTGTGGAGATTTTATTGTGTCCAATCATAAATTTCTCTTCATTAACACAAATTTGATAAATGTCTATCTATCTATCTATCTATCTATCTATCTATCTATCTATCTATCTATCTATCTATCTATCTATCTATCTACCTACCTATCTATCTATCTATCTATCTATCTATCTATCTATCTATCTATCTATCTATCTATCTGTCTGTCTGTATTTATCTATGTATCATGGGGCTTGAACATGGGGCACGGTCAATGTCCCTGAGGTCTTTTTCTCAAGACTAGAACTCTGCCACTTTGAACCACAGCTCTACTTCTAGTTATCTGGTGGTTAATTGAAGTTAAGTGTCTTATGAACTTTCTTGCTCAGGCTGGCTTTGAAATGTGAACATCAAATCTCACCTTCCTGATTAGCTAGGATTATAGGAGTGGGCCACCAGCACCCAGCTACATATATTTTTACATTGGATCAATTTTCATGATGTAAGAAATGGTTATTTTAATTAGGAAAACAAACAAGGACTTCAAAGTATTAGTAGAATGCATAACTATGACACATTAATTTATTTCCAGGAAAATATTGTTAAAAGAAAGATCCTTCAGAATTACTAAAACCTCTAGCTTCTAAACATCAATATACTTCTAAACATCAATAACCTTAATTCAAAAAGAGTAAGAACTACAGGATACACTTTTGTCACTCACACACACACATACATCAATACACAACAATATAATTGAAAATAATACGAGATGAATAACTTCATTATCCTTTAGAGAGCTTTCAATTCAATAAATTTCAAATATCATTAATTGTAAAAATGAAAAACATGCACAAACAGAAAGTATTACCTAGGAATCCTAGTAACTGGCATGTAAAAATGAATCCTGGGGCAATTAGATACAGTAACAAACTGTTTTGTAAAAATGTGATTTTAAAGTTCAAAATACGTCTGCTCAATAATTCAATAATTCTTCACAGATAATTCTTCACAGGAAATCACTAGGCACTCATATAAGAATGTTTACAACATAGCCAATGTTTACAACGTTTCCAGTAGCAAGAATCTACTTGGAAAAGATCCAAATGTTCAACAACAGAAAGATGAATCTCAGTAATAAATATAGTATGTAAATATAGTAAATAAATATGGAATAGTAAATAAGTATAGTATAAATATGACACATGTACTGACTGAAGAAATGTTTTCCCCATTTTGTAAGCCTGAATTAGCTGTTCAATGGGGGAGATCCCATTTTGACATGTCCAAGTTATTTCTAGTTGAATTTCTATCTGATATTTTTCTTTGTTATTGTGACTGGGCAGGGATTGTCCAAAAATAATGAGATATTAAGAAAAAGGGATAGATCAGTGTGTTCAGTTAAGAGCTAGACGTTTTAGTATGGGGGTTTCTTGAATTTAACGTCCGAAACCAATGCATTCATGGAATGCATTAACAAAGAGCTGAAGGAAGTCAGGGAGACCACAAAGGGAATGCTGAATGGAACCCAACAGAAGGAATGGGAGTCCAAGGAAACCATAACCAATCAACTAAGGGAATTGAGAATAAACACTGAACACCAAATTAAGGAAGTAAAGAAGTTCATACAAGATCTAAAACAAAGATTCAACAAAGAATGTGAAGCCATCAAAGCTGACCAATTAGAAGGAAAAGAGATAAAAAACAAAGTAGAAAGTCTTGACAGCAGGTTAGACCATGCAAAAGATTGAATCTCGGGGATTGAAGGCAGCCTAGATATTATAGAGAAAGAACATACAATCATCCAAGACAAGTCCAAGAAATATGATAGATCTATCCAACACTTGTAAGACACCATCAGAAGGCCTAATCTAAGGATAATGGGTGTAGAGGAGCACCTAGAAACAGAAGTTAATGGTCTAGGAAATTTGTTTAACAGGATCCTAGCAGAGAACTTCCCAAACATGCAAAAAGGTAGACCTATTCAGATACAAGAAGCTTTTAGAACTCCAAATAGACCAGACCAGAATAGGACATCCCACCGTCACATTATAATCCACACAGGATCAACTCAGACCAAGGAAAAGATCCTTAAAGCTGTCAAGGAGAAAAGATTAATCACCTATAAAGGGAAACCAATTAGAATCACCTCAGATTTCTCAGGGAGACAATAAAAGAAAGAAGAGCCTGGAATGATGTATGCCATGCCCTAAAAACAAACAACTATCAACCAAGAATACTGTACCCAGCTAAACTCTCCTTCATAACTGAAAGCCAAATAAAATCCTTCCATAGCAAAGAAAAACTGAAACAATACATCTCCACCAACCCAGCCCTACAAAAGATTCTTAAAGATGTCCTACACATAGAAAACCAACAAGACCACAATAAAGGCCAAGAAACCGCACCCAAACTGAGAATCCAAGAACCAGAGGAAGAACTCAGTTTTCACAGCCCCCAAGAAGGTGGATAACATGGCAAGAACTCCCAAATACCTCTCACTCCTATCTCTTAATGTTAATGGACTTAATTCTCCAATTAAGCGACATAGACTGTCTAGTTGGATTAAAAAACAAGACCCTTCTATCTGCTGCCTTCAGGAATCACATCTTGCCCATAAAAACAAACACATTCTCAATGTTAAAGGCTGGAACAAAATCTATCAAGCAAATGGCCCCCATAAACAGCCGGGAGTTGCAATCCTAATATCAGATAAAATAGACTTCAAATTAAAATTCGTGAGAAGAGATAAAGAAGGTCGCTACATACTAATTAAAGGATCTCTCCTTCAGGAGGATATTACAATTCTAAATATCTATTCGCCAAACAATAGAGCACCCAAATTGATCCAAGAAACACTACTTTCCATCAAATCCCATATAGATCCAAAGACATTAATTGTTGGGGATTTTAACACACCACTCTCCCCACTAGATAGATCAACTCAGCAAAAACTCAACAGAGAAACCTCAGATCTAAACAGCTGCATAGATCAGCTAGATTTAACAGACATCTACCGAACATTTCACCCAGCAGCATCAGAATACACGTTTTTCTCAGCAGCACATGGAACATTTTCTAAAATAGACCACATTTTAGGCCACAAAGCAAACTTGTCTAAATTCAGAAACATTGAAGTTATACCTTGCAATCTCTCTGACCACAACTGAATAAAATTAGAACTCAACACCAAAAGCCACCAAAGAAAGTCCAGTATCACATGGAGGTTGAACAACACACTGTTGAATCACGAGTGGGTCATGGAAGAGATTAGAAAGGAAATTCAAAAGTTCATGCTGTTCAACAAAAATGAGCACACAAATTACCAGCTCCTCTGGGACACAGCAAAGGCAGTACTCAGAGGCAAGTTTATAGCTCTGAGCTCCTACATCAAAAATTGGAGAGATCTGAAACCAACAATTTAATGACACATCTAAACCTCCTTGAAAAAGAGCAGCAAGATAAACCCCAATCCAGTAGACGGCAAGAAAAAAATTAAAATTAAATCAGAATTAAATGAATTAGAATCCAAAAAAAACTATAGAAAGAATCAACAAAACAAAGAGTTGGTTCTTCGAAAAAATAAACAAAATTGACAGACCCTTAGCAAATCTTATCAGAAAAAAAGAGAACACACCCAAATAAATAAACTCAGAGATGAGAATGGAAACATCACCACAGAAACAACCAAGATTCAGATCATTATAAGGGAATACTTCTCAAAACTTTATGCTAATAGTTTGAGAACTTGGCAGAAATGGACCTTTTCCTAGCAAATATTGACATGCCAAAACTAAACCAAGATGAGAGTTAAACCATCTTAACAGACCCATATCAAGCATTGAAATAGAAACAGCAATAAGAGACCTCCCAGCTAAGAAAAATCCAGGACCAGATGGTTTTACAGCGGAATTTTACAAGGCCTTCAAAGAAGAACTCACACCAATACTCCTCCAACTCTTCAATGAAATTGAAAAAGAAAGTTCACTACTGAACAAATTCTATGAAGCCATCATAACCCTCATCCCAAAACCAGGCAGGGACTCATCAAAGAAAGAGAACTATAGACCCATTTCTTTGATGAACATTGATGCAAAACTTCTCAACAAAATTTTGGCCAATCGACTTCAACAATTCATCCAAAAAATCATACACCACGATCAAACAGGATTCATTTCAGGGATGCAAAGCTGGTTCAATATACGCAAATCAATTAATATTATTCATCACATCAACAGGAGCAAGAATAAGAACTACATGGTTACCTCAATAGATGCAGAAAAAGCATTCAACAAGATCCAACACCCATTTATGAGGAAGGTTTTGGAAAAATTAGGAATCCATGGAACATTCCTCAATACAATAAAAGCTGTATATGACAAACCTACAGTTATATTTAATGGTGAAAAGCTAAAGCCATTCCCTCTTAACTCAGGAACAAGACAAGGATGTCCACTCTCTCCACTTCTCCTCAATCTAGTATTAGAATGCCTAGCTCCAGCAATAAGACAAGATGCAAACATAAAGGGGATCCAAATAGGGAAAGAAGAAATAAAACTCTCCCTCTTTGCAGATGACATGATCTTGTATTTAAAGAATCCCATAGACTCCACTCCCAAATTACTCAAGCTGATTCAAAACTTTAGCAAAGTCGCAGAGTATAAAATTAACCCCCAAAATCAATGGCTTTTCTGTATGCCAACAATGAGAAAAGTGTGGCTGAAATTAGGAAAGCAACTCCATTTGTAATAGCCCCACAAAAAATAAAATACCTAGGAATTAACTTAACCAAAGAAGTGAAGGACCTTTATGATGAAAACTTTAAAATCTTGAAAAAGGAAATCAAAACAGAACTTAGAAAATGGCAAAACCTCCCATGCTCCTGGATTGGAAAGATTAACATCGTAAAAATGGCAATACTTCCCAAGGCTATCTACAAATTCAACGCAATACCTATCAAAATTCCAACCTCATTCTTCAAGGAAATAGAAGAGGCAATCCAAAAGTTCATATGGAACAATAAAAGACCCCAAATAGCAAAAACGCTCCTCAACGGAAAGAACACTGCTGGAGGAATATCAAAACCAAATTTCAAAATCTACTATAAGTCCATAGTAATCAAAACAGCTTGGTATTGGCATAAGAACAGACCTCAGGACCAATGGAATAGAATTGAAAACCCAGAAATGAACCTACACACTTATAGCCATCTAATCTTCGATAAGGGAGCTAAAACAATAGAATGGAAGACAGAGCCTCTTCTGTAAATGGTGCTGGCAAAATTGGTTAACTACTTGTAGAAAACTAAAGCTAGACCCTTACATATCACCCTGCACCAGAATCAACTCCAAATGGATCAAAGACCTTGAACTCAAAGCAGACACTCTGAAACATTACAGGATGGTATAGGAGAAACCCTAGGTCTCCTTGGCTCAGGCCGAAATTTACTGAATAGAGACCCGGAAACACAACAAATAAAATAAAGGTTGTACAAATGGGATTGCATGAAGTTGCAGAGCTTCTGCATGGCAAAGGACATAGCTAGCAAGATCAATAGAAAGCCCACGGATTGGGAGAAGATCTTCACTAGCCATACAACAGACAAGGGTCTCATATCTAAAATATACTTGGAACTCAAAAAATTAAATCCACCAACAACAAATCCTCAAAGAAACAACTGCCCAATAAATAAGTGGGCTAATGACTTAAAGAGAAACTTCTCTGAAGAAGAAAGAAGGATGGCCAATAGACACATGAAGAAATGCTCAACCTCCCTAGCCATAAAAGAAATGCAAATCAAAACAACATTGAGATACCACCTCACTCCAGTTAGAATGGCAAAAATCAAGAACTCTGACAACAACAGATGCTGGAGGGGATGTGGACAGAAGGGAACCTTACTTCATTGCTGGTGGGAATGTAAACTTGTTCAACCACTTTGGAAAGCAGTATGGAGGTTCCTCAAAAGACTTCACATAGAACTCCCCTATGACCCAGCAATCCCACTTTTGGGCATTTACCCAAATGTTTACAAACAAGACCACACTAAAGCTACCAGCACAACCATGTTTATTGCAGCATTATTTACCATAGCTAAGATATGGAAGCAACCCAGATGCCCCTCAGTAGATGAATGGATCAAGAAAATGAAATTCTATGCCTCCATCAGAAAGAATGACATTGCCCCATTTGTTAGGAAATGGAAAGACTTGGAAAAAATTATATTAAGTGAAGTAAGCCAGGCCCAAAGAAACATAGGTCCCATGGTTTCCCTTATTTGCAATATCTAGTATATGTATGAGTCAAGCAGAAAAGGTCAGATAAGGTGATGTTAGGAAAATGAACCCTTAGATATGTATTTTAATGTTTTTTCTTTCATGCATTTGTTTCTAACGCATTTATAAGATTATTTCTTTGTTGCTTTGTATGTCCCTCTCCCACAGTATAATCCCTGCTTGATGTCAGTATAACTTGTGGAGGAGATGGGGAAAAACAAGTGGTTTAAGGATACAGGTGGATCTGTTGCAACAATGAGAAGTACAAGTTGTCATGTCGAAAACGAGCTTTACAACGTTGGTATGGGGGGGAGGATTGGGTGGGGGGGAGGATGGAGGCTGGGAAGGAATGGAAAGGGTAAACAAAGGAGGAGGCTGCAATGCTTGATAAAAAAATGTACGCATTATCCTGCCCATGTAATTGTAACCCCTCTGTACAGTATGTTCACAAAAAAAATAAAATGAAATAAAATGAAAAAAAAGAAAAAAATATATAATGAAAGAAGTGAAGGGATATAAAGGAGATGTGAAAAACTTAAAAATAAAAATACTTAAAATATTATATAGGTATAAAGAGGTAGTACTGCTATGAAGGAATTTATGTCTCAGAAGTTTTGAATTGAGGAATAAATTTGTGAATTAAGTGTACACAATGGGGGATAGGGTCTAATAATCAACTACAGGTTTATCTGAGGATGTGCAGAACAAAAATTAAGTCACATAAAGATGAACGAAAGAGAAGAAAAGGTGAAAAGGATAAGAAAAAAAAGAAAAAAAGATCAGAAGTTCAGTAGAGCTAAACAAAAAACAAAAAGAATTTTTTTAAAAAAGAAAGAAAAATGCACACATACATTACCCCTAAAATAAAAATTATAAGAGGAAAAAAAAGTTACTAGAGAACGATTTTTTTCAAAAAAGGTAAAAATTAAAAAAAAAATTAGAAAAAAAAACTTTTTATAAATGGTACAAAAAAAGAAAAAAAATTATTTGATTTTTTTGGGAGGGGTGGGAAAAATTTTATATCTCCCTTGTGTCCGTAACCAGCCTCTTGTTGGAGTCTCTGGTCTGCTTGTGGTGTTTGATTTTCCTGTGGCTTGGTTGGTTTCTTAAGTCAATTTGTTGGAACAGGCAGAAAAATGCTCTGCTTTACCCAGGATTTTGTGATCCTCCTCCCAGGTTAGTTCAATGGGAGGGAGAATCTGCTTTGAGTATCACATGAGGGAGATGGCTTTTTCCTCAAGTTTGGAGATGCCGTGATGAGGCTAGGTTCTGGGTAGAGTTGAGGCCTTTCAGCAAACAGTAGGTTTTCCCAGAGGCTAGTTTGTGAGAAACTCAAAGAGCCCAGCCTGGATCCACTCTCAGGGTTTATGTTTACTGAATTTCAATTGATTGTCAAGGCTGCTAAAGGGAGGGGCAGCCTCTGGCTTTGATTACCCAGTGAAGAAAACCTCTCCTGGGGATGGCGCCCAAGGTGGATGACTTTTCCCTGGGTGGAGGTGAGTCTGGCAGGTCAGTTTAGGTTCTTGTGACCTGCTAAATGACTCTAGTTTTCTTCCAAGGCCTTAGTTGGAACTAGGAGCTCCTCTGAGCATTGTCAGTATCCAAGATGGAGATTTCTGGTACTGGGGGGGGCGGGGGAGGGGGAAGTGGTGGCCTTCCTTCCTCTGCTCCCTGAGAAGGAGTGAGGACATTAGGCTTCTATTCACACTGAGTCTTGATTCCTGGGTCGTCTCTGGTCTGGGAACTGCAGGATGAAGATGTCTGCTCCTTGTCGGTTCATGCTGGTGTTGAGTAGAATCAGCTCGCCGGCCGTGTCTGGCTCCTCCGTCCGGGACTCTCTGTGTTGCAGGTATGGCGGCTATGGGTGCCGCTGCCACCGCTGCCGCCACAGCAGCGGCTGCTGGCAAGAGCTCCGATCTGTCTCCTTGCCCGGATTTTCCCTCTCTGGCCTAACTCTCTGTCCTGTGATGGCACACTTGGTGTGATTCTCTGGCTTAGGACTGTTCACTGGAACTCTAAAACTGCTTACTATGTTTAGCCTCCTGCTTCTCCTCCGCCATCTTCCCAGAACTCACAATGGGTTGTGTTTTAAGTCAGTTACTGTCTCATTTGTAAATTCAATCACTTGACATTCTCTAAGTGCATTGGACTACTCTGGCCAAGTTAAGCATCATATACACAAACTAGGAATTCCATATATCGCTTTTATAAAGCCTTTAACCAATGTTAGATAGAATTTCTCCCTTATTTGGAGCCTCTTCAGAAATAGTCCTCTTTATTTTCCTGAGTTATATATCACCTTTTCCCCAGTAGCCTTGACAATAATTGGAATAAATTTGGTGGATTTTTGGAAAACATTTTCCTTGCCTTAGTTTGTATACCCACCTTATTTTCTGTTTAATTTCTCTTCCCACATTTTCACTTTCTTCAGCTAAGTGCACAAACTAATAACACCTTTGTTTGGTGACATTAAATTCTAGGTAGGTTGCAATGATAATATCATAGATAAGCTGAAGTACAGATCTGTCCTTAGGAAAATGGAATGGTAGGCACTACTCTCCTTTCCATCTTAATGTAAATATTTGAGCCTCTCTCTCAGAGAGTTTAACAAATTGCTTCAATAGAACTGAATGCCAGGCACCAAAGAAAATTAATAGTCAATAAAATTAAAAGAACATATTTTGTACAGGAGTTGATACTCTATAGTTACTAATTGGGTAAGTTAATAGTCATATATCTGTTTCTTTTTGTGTGATTATTTAATTAGTAGGAATCAAACCAATTAATTTAAAGAGAATTAAATCAAGTATAACTCTTATACTGTGGTATTTACCCATGCAATTTCACCTGATATGTGATTGCTGTTTATTTATATTTTTAATTTCCTGTCATTAATAAGGAAGTCAATTTTGCCATGTTCTTTTGGTTTATTAAATCATAATCGATTACTCTTTCAATAGGCCTGGAGTACATTCCAACTATGAATCCAGGGAATAGACAAATGAACATAGGGTTAATTTCAGTGGTGCTGAATTAACATGGAAGACTCAATTCAAAGGCTGTATCAACACAAGTATTTTATTTTATTTTATTTTTATCTTTTCAGGTAAGGGGTAGGTTTATTTGGTAGACCTACTGGGACCAGGCAAGGTTGGCACTCCATGTGGCTGGCAAAAGAGAGAGGAAAGAGAGAGAGGAAAGAGAGAGAAAAGAGCTAGAAAAGAGCAGAGAGAGCAAGAAAAGAACAGAGAGAGAGAGAGCAGAGAGAGCTAGAAAAAGGCAGAGAGAAAGCTAGAAAAAACAGAGAGAGCTAGGTAGCAGAGAGAGCTAGAATAGAGCAGTGAGAGCTAGGTAGCAGAGAGAGCTAGAATAGAACAGAGAGAGAGAGCCTGGGCCTGGGCTAGGCCTTCAACACAAGTATTTTAAAAACTGCTTTCAGACAGGGGCTCAGGCCTATAATCCTAGCTATTCAGGAGGCTAAGATGTGATGATCACAATTCAAAATAATTAATTAATTAAATAATTAAATCCTTTCCTTATGTACAGAAAAGAAAAAAACTGATCTAAGTAGTGTGGTTTCTGCTTTAAATGGGAAAGTGATGATTTGATATAGGAAATGACCACTTTTTTTTCACAGAAAATCTGAGCATGTGCCACGGAGATAGAAACAAGGCAACAGCAGGATCTGTTACTAACGACCCAATAAAAATGAGGTCACTGGACCTGGAACCATCATCATCACCGTGAATGTGGAGTTTCATGTTCTTAGAACTTGCAGAAATAATCAGGCCTTCCTGCCACTGAGCCAAGTGAATTGTATTTTATCCAGCTTCTAAGATGATAGCAAAGATCATTAAAGTTGAGAACTTTTGTATTGGAATATCAGGCCACTTTGAAGATTTAACAAAGTGGTTGCAATTGTGTCATCCAATTTAGATTTGCATTCACAATGTATGATTAAAAATACACAGAAGAGTGTTACGCCAACCTAATCATAATCAATCTCAAACCAAGCAAAATTGGTACAGTAATTCAAAAACAAAATTAACAAAAATTAGCCTACAGAGAAATAAGAAATTTTCATTTTTATACAATTTACTTGATTCAATGAAGTACCAGTCTCTTGGAAATAAGTAAGGTCAGAAACATAGATACACTTCTGTATCTCCCAGTGTCAGATTTTTATTGAGTTACAACAGTCACAAGCTATGTGAATTTGTTGCTGTTAATGCTCAAGTAGTACTAATCTCACTTTACAGCCATTAGCTATTAGTAACGTGGCTTTTCTAATCTTAATAATACTATTAGATCTCCAATCATGTATTGTTCTATGCAATAATATAGAAATTATAGAATTGATAATAAAGGATTGATGAGGTTATTAGTCTCAAATACAGCTTGCAGAAAGCAAGAACAGAGACCTTAAACAGATGCAATGGGAGTCACTAAAGGTAGTTAATTTGTTAACCATATGAACCCAATCACACTGATACTGTGGCACAGTGGTGGTGTCAGAAGGCAGAACTGTTCTAAGGCGTAGAGCTGTTGCATAGCTTAGAGCTGATCCTCAGCCTACTAGACCTTAGAGAAAAGCAAACTAGAGTGTGTCACATCAGACAGGGAAGTCAACCTGAGCTGAAAAATTTGGGAATAAGACTAGTCGTTGCTATTCTTTTATCTTAGCTGCTTACACTGGTGGTCTGCAGATGTGTCACTGTATGATGCCTTGTCCTATAGTTCAGTACCCCCTTTTATGTGATTTACATGATGTGTTTGATAAGTTGATGGGTCCAGCTCCGTCTGACTTGCTTTAATATGCCCAAGTATCCTTGGCTTGCTTTAATCTTATTAAAGGTATTCTATCATTTTACCTTATAGTTTTTGCCAGACAGATTACGTGCACAAAAAAAGATAGTCAGTCTTCCACATCACTTGCACTCAAATGGAGTCTCTACTTAAAGAAAACACGGTCTGAAAGCTAGGGTCTATAAAATGTGGAGTAAATGTGGAACAGATTATAGCCTGATCTGCCTACGGTCTTTATGAAAAGTAGACCTGGTTGGGACAAATTGAACCAAGAGCAGACAAGACCATAAAGCTTTCAGACTCAATGGCAGCCACAGTCACAGGCACAGCCAGTAGAATAAGGTAACAGGAGAATACCAGAGAGCCACTGGCAGCCAAGGGTTCTGACAATCAAGATTCAGAGCTGTAACATCAGAAGCCAGATAAGAGTCCCAGAGCGTCTTTGAGAACTAAAGTCCTGGATAACTAAATCTATGAGCTGTAACATGAAGAGGCAGAGTTCCAGGGAGTAAATGAAAGGAGAAAATGTAAGAAGATCAAACTACAAAGGACAGAAGTATCCAGAAGGTGAATGCGTATGACGTGGGTGCTCAGTGTAGGAAGTCTCAAGCACTGTTTGCTAGAAATGGTTGAGAGAAAGTCATTTAAGCATCAAGGAGCAGGGAGTTTCAACTTCCAAATGTTACACAAAATAAGATCAGAGGCAGATTCTGGGTTTCAAGGTTTAGGAAACCCAGCTATGTCTCTCAAACTTGTGTCCATTGACATTAATAGAGCTTTTGCATACTTAACTGTGATGTCTACCTAAATAGAACAACAGTCCTCAACCATGAATTTTGTGGACATCAGAAATGTTTGTTGGCATTGGGTAGAGCATAAGGGTACGTAGGATTACAGAAGTTTTAAAGCAAAGATGACAGTCATAAATATTTGGAATTATTATTTTTTATTGCATAGGATTCTCAAAAACACAGGCCATTTAAAATCTTTACAGGTATCCTGGACTAGTAAGAAATAATGCCTAAGGGAACACACTTTTACAATCATACTCACTGAGACATAATAAATATTTTCAAAAGGAAATAACTAAATGAAAAAAAATCAATTAACACAAAGAGAAATGAGGTATTCTTTGTAATAACAAGCATAATCTGCAAGAAAAATTGTAGTCCTTGTAAATTCTTGCTGAATACATTATGCAAAGAACTAATTGTTACAGTTAAAGTAAAATACAATGTAGAAAAATATCTAGTTAAGTGGGAAAGCTGTAAAAAGAATTAAGGAGATTTATAAAACCTGCATTGTATTATAAGAAACATTACTATTGAACCAAAGTGTTGTTGAAAGACAAGTTACTTCTGAGTAAGGTAAAGCTCATCAAAGCCAGCTAAGCTTTTACAAGAACAAAGGTATAAAAACTAAAACATTTTTAAAAATATTTCCTTTTTGAAAGAAATGTGAACACTTTCTAAGAAAATAAACTGGAAATTTAGAGGTATATACTGAAAGGTGAGCAGTCTATTACTGGACACTTCCTTTACAAATAGCTTTTGCTGGTTTAGGGCATAGTCTCATGACCAAAAATGTCACCTAGGGAAAGAAAATGTAGCACAATTTTGTGTGTTTTAGAACATTCTAGCACAAGAATTTTGAATGGTTTAGGGCATAGTCTCATGACCAAAAATGTCACCTAGGGAAAGAAAATGTAGCACAATTTTGTGTGTTTTAGAACACTCTTGCACAAGAATTTTGAAAATCCAAGAGTCCCATATCTGTCAGTGATTTTATTCTCTAGTTTTTTGGCTCAATTATTTTGCTAAAATAGAAGGAGATCAATGGTTTCTGAAAGGCAAGAAAGTATTTCTTAGTGTAGTAATAGAAGAAATATTTCTGTACAACATGTAAATCTTCTTTTGAATATAGATTATTTTTTTAAACTTAAAGATATTTGAGGTGATTAGAATCTGTATGAAAAAAGGAAGAGAGAATGTAAAATTCGGAAACGTTAACATATCATCCACAACCTTCCTTCTAAAGATACAGAAATGAGTCTAATTCTCAAAGAAAAAGGATTATGACCAAAAGTTAGAACATAATGAAAGAGGAAATGAATCTGAATAAAATGGCAGCTATTTCCTGACCAACCAAGCTAAGACTCTCAATGAACTGAAGTGATCCATTGTTTCCCTATAGTCTTAAAAGTAAAAATTAAAGTAATCTCCAAAATATATATGTGCCTGGCACTGGTGGCTCATGCCTGTAATCCTAACTACTCAGGTGACTGAGATCTGAGGATCATTGTACAAAGCCAAGGCAAGCAGGCAAATCTATGAGACTCTTACTCTAATTAACCATGAGAAAACTGGAAGTGGGTCTCTGCTAAAAGTGGTAAAACACTAGCCTGTAGCAAAAGAGCTCAGGGACAGTACCCAGTCCCAAGGTCAAGCCCCATAAACAACAGCAACAACAACAAAAAAGAAATACAAAGCTTACAGGTCTTTTTTCTGTTTATCTTACTCAAAGTAAAATAAAAATAGTATTACACCTACCAAAGGAAAAGATGACTTTCTGATTATTTTGCTTATCATGCTAAACACTTTCTTTTAAATATTGTACTTCATTCTTTTGCTTTTATGGTATGTAAATTTTATTTGTAGTTAAATAGCATCATATTTACTATGCATACTTAGTATTAATAGGTTTAAATAATTCAATATGTAATAAATATTTAGTGTTTAATATGTATGTTTATAGGTCATTGAAAAATAGAGGCGATTTTAGTATGGCTGTTGTATATTCTAAGTACTATAAACACTCCTGTAATAACAACAATCATGTCTCTAGCTGCTCATATGTAAGAAATATCTCCACAGAAATTCCCACTTTCAGAAATCTAGAGGAAGGAGATGTTAACTTTTTAAGGTTGTATATATTATGATACTTGTTAGGCTAATTAGGGAAACAGACTCTTAGAAGGAATACATGAACTAGTTAATTTCTACATATTTCTGAGGTCAATGGATAAATATCTTAATACTGCTATACCATTAGTACCTTCATATCATTTGTTTTTATTCATCAATTAATAAATTGTTTTTAATATTTGTCCATAACTTGTTTTCAATGTTTCAAAGTGATGAGGCTCTATGAGTAAGATAATTCTATCAAGGAAGATGTTTAAAATATAGTATCTAAATACAATTACACAGTATGAAAAAAATCACTTTACTTTGCTGATTAACCACATTAAACCGCTCTCCATCTGACTGGTAAGCAACCATGATTTTCATAAATAATTTAATAGGAAAAGGATGACTTTTCACTGCTTTTGAACAATAAGCAATAAATTTCACTGCTAAAAATAATTACTAAATGAAAGAAGGGCATATGTTTGTAAATTTGTAATTTCTTCCTTGAACTAAGCACAGAATAAAGTTGAGTAAAATAAACAAGCTAACTAAATGTGGAATGAACATATTGAACTCATAGATTATTTCTGATATGCTCAGAGATTATATTAAGGTGATTTTACACTAATGCCAAACTCCCCACTCCTCTACAATATCCCTGATGACCATGTTAGAGGTGGCTTCTGGGAAATGATGACCAAGATTGTCCTTTCTTTGCCAACCTCCAAGATTGTCCATGAGGGATCTTAATGTTTAATATATTGATTTGTACATACCAAAATAAAGTTTGGAAATACAAGAAGTCTAATTTTTAACAAATATATATATATTTTAATTCTGGCATTTTAAAGCTCTTTTCTTCCTAATTATCTGGATTCCTGTTACTAAATAACTTACATCTCTTTTTACTTCACAAGAGACAATATTTAACTTCTTTCAAGTTTTCATTACACTTCACCAGGTATTTTATTTTACATTTTAGAAATTAAGTTAAATTCCATGGATTTTTATTCCCAATATTTTCATAGAAATCTGAGTCATAGAGAACTGAGAGAGAGCTTGTCGTGCATATTGTACACATTTGCTGGAATTCTCTGGAAATAAAAACTGAATAGGATTCACTACTTTCAAACTAAATTTAACTAACAATTAGAGATTAATCAAAGATATAAGTGTCTTTGTTAATAAGAATAAATAGTACGAAGAATTAAGAAATGAAAGGCTTTTCTCTACTTTAGGCACTTCATGGTCAGTGTCCCATTCATAATTTCATATTCCTTTTAAGGAATCTACAATTGAGAATGAATAATGTCACTCCAGAGAAACAAAGAAAAAGCTTAGAAATGGATTTTTTTTTTCCTGATGTCATAGCTAAAGCCGGAATTGCCCTGCAGGAAATTATGATTCTCCACTGCATTTAAGTAGATTTCATTTATAAAAGTAGAATAAGGCAAAAATAAAAATTGAGGAAAAGGGGAGTTCCGGGAAGATGGCGGAGGAGAAGCTGGAATCTGAACAAGCTCTTGCATAGAAAACAGTTTCAGAGTTCCAGTGAACAGTCCCAAGCCAGAGAATCACACCAAGTGTGCCATCACAGGACAGAGAGTTAGTCAAGAGAGGGGAAGCCAAGCAGACACATCTGAGCAGCTGCCGCTGCGGCGGCAGGGTCGCAGCGGCGACCACCGCCGCGGAGGCATACCTGAGACGCAGTTCGGGACAAAGGAGCCAGACGCAGCGGACGAGCGGATTCTACTCAACACCAGCAAGAACCGACAAGGAGCGGACAACTTCATCCTGCACTTTGCAGACCAGAGACGACCCGGGATCCAAGACTCCCCGTGAGTAGAAGCCCCGCTTCCTCACTCCTTCTCTGGGAGCAGAGGAGGGAAGGCCACCCCTCCCCCCCCCCAGCACCGGTGATCTCCATCTTGGATACCGACAAAGCTCGGAGGAGCGGCTAGCTCCAGCTCAGGCCTTGGAATAGAGCTAGTCATTTGGCAGTTCACGGGAACTTGGCGGCGAGGTGACCTCACAGACTCAGTTCCATCCAGGGAGGGGTCGCCCAGCTCAGGCACCAGCCATTGGAGTGGCTCTCCTCGCTGGGTGGCCAGAGCCAGAGGCTGCCCCTCCCTCTAGCAGCCACCACAATCAATTGAAAAACAGAAACCCTGAGAATGGCTCCAGGCTGGGTGCTGTGAGTTTTTTTTTTTACAAAATAGCCCCAGGGAAAAGCTACTGTTCCTTGAAAGACCTCAACTCTACCCAGAACCTAGCCTCATCACTGCATCCCCCTCTTTTGTGATTCTCAAAGCAGATCACCCTCCCAGTAAACTAACCTGGGAGGGGGATCTCAAAATCTTGGGTAAAGCAGAGCATTTTTCTGCCTGTTCCAACAAACTGACTTAAGAAACCAATCAAGCCACAGGACCTCAAGCTGACCAGAGACTCCAACCAGACTCTGGTTACAGACAAAAGGGAGATACAGGACTCTTCCCACCCCTCCCAAAAAAAAAAAAAAAAAAAAATCAAAGAACTTTTTTTTCTTCTTCTTCTTCTTTTCTTTTTTTCTTTTTCTTGTTTTGTTTTTTTTTTCGTTTTTTGTTACCTTATATATATATAAAAAATTTTTTTTTTTGCTTTTCTAAAACTTTTATTAATCTTTAATTTTTGCCTCTTCTGAAAAAATAATTGTTTTCCATTAATTTTTTTTTTCTCCTCTTATAATTTTTATTTTAGGAATACGTGAATGTGTGTTTTCTTTTCTTTTCTTGTCTTCTTTCTCTTTTTCATTCATTCTTAATTATCTTTTTGTTTTTGTTTTTTTTCTAGCTCTACTGAACTTCTGATCTTTTCTTCTCACTTTCCTATCCTTTCCAACTTTTCCTCTTTGTTCACCTTTATGTGACTTAACTCTTGTCCTGCACATCCTCAGATAAACCCGTAGTTAACCAGTAGACCCTATCCCCCATTGTGTACACACTTAATCCACAAACTTATTACTCAATTCAAAACCTCTGAGACTTAAATTCATTAATAACAGTACTACCTCTTTATACCTATATAATATTTTAAGCATTTTTTAAAAGTTTTTCTCATCTCCTCTATGTCCCTCCCTTTCTCTCAACATATTCATATCCCTCTATAAATAGATGGTCTTTTAATCTCTAAAATAACATTAATTTTTACGTCTCTATTTTTTTTCTGGTCTCTTTTCATTCCCCTTTCCCTTTCTCCCCTTTTCTCTCTCTCTCTACTTACATCCTACCCAACCTATTTCCTGCATTGTGATTAGGACATAGTTAACTCTCCCTGTGCCTTCCCACACCAATCTATTCCTATTTTTTACCCACATCTCTCCCTAACCCTAATAATTTCTGGTTTTCCAAATTCTTCTCTGCGGTTCAAAGTCCTTTAACATATAGTTGTTTGATGTCGAATAGATGTATCTGTTGAACTAGATTGTATCTGTAGACTATTGACTGTACAAATGCAAACTTTGGTTGAGGGTTGCCTTAAGATAGTGTTCTAGCACAAAACTGGTGCTATCTTCATCTCAAATGGGCAGAGTAAGCCGGAAAAACACAAGAAAAATGGCAAATTCGGGTATCTCAATTCCCAAACCTAATAATCAGGGGTTAGAACAGATAATGAATAATCCAGAGGAGAGTTCCCAAACAGCTCTACAAACACTGCTGGCAAACATGATAAATGAAAAGTTTGACAACGTACAAAGGACTCTGTATGAGCGTGATAGGGAGAGAGAGGAGGCATCCCAGAAGTTTATACAGGAATATCATAAGCGTGAGGAAGCTACTCAAAAACTGATACAGGATTTGCGTGAACAACTTGAGAATACTCAAAGAGAAAGGGAGGAATGGCGTGAGCAGGCTGAGAACACTCAAAGAGATCTGCAGGAATCCCGCGAACGGGAGGAAGCTAATCAAAGAGTAATACAGGAATTGAGAGACCAGGTAGAGAACACACAAAGATCACTAAAGGCATTCATGGAATCCATTAACAAAGAGATGAAGGAAGTCAGGGAGACCACAAAGGGAATGCTGAATGGAACCCAACAGAAGGAATGGGAGCCCAAAGAAACCATAACCAATCAACTAAGTGATTTGAGGACAAACACTGAACACCAAATTAAGGAAGTAAAGAAATTCATACAAGACCTAAAACAGAGCTTCAACAAAGAACTTGAAGCCATCAAAGCTGACCAACTAGAAGGAAAAGAGATAAAAAACAAAGTAGAGAGTCTTGACAGCAGGTTAGAACATGCAGAAGATCGAATCTCAGGGATTGAAGACAGCCTAGATATTATAGAGAAAGAACATACAACCATCCAAGACAAGTCCAAGAAATATGATAGATCTATCCAACACCTGGAAGACACCATCAGAAGGCCTAATCTAAGGATAATGGGTGTAGAGGAGCACCTAGAAACAGAAGTTAATGGTCTAGGAAATCTGTTTAACAGGATCCTAGCAGAGAACTTCCCAAACATGCAAAAAGATAGGCCTGTCCAGATACAAGAAGCCTTTAGAACCCCAAATAGACCAGACCAGAATAGGACATCCCACCGTCACATTATAATCCACACAGGATCAACTCAGAACAAGGAAAAGATCCTTAAAGCTGTCAGAGAGAAAAGGGTAATCACTTATAAAGGGAAACCAATTAGAATCACCTCAGATTTCTCACCAGAGACAATCAAAGCAAGAAGAGCCTGGAATGATGTATGCCATGCCCTAAAAACAAACAACTATCAACCAAGAATACTGTACCCAGCTAAACTCTCCTTCATAACTGAAGGCCAAATAAAAACCTTCCATAGCAAAGAAAAATTGAAACAATACATCTCCACCAAACCAGCCCTACAAAAGATTCTTAAAGATGTCCTACACATAGAAAACCAACAAGACCGCAATAAAGGCCAAGAAACTGCACCCAAACTGAGAATCCAAGAACCATAGGAAGAACCCAGTTTTCGGAGCCCCCAAGAAGGTAGATAACATGGCAGGAACTCCCAAATACCTCTCAGTCCTATCTCTTAATGTTAACGGACTGAACTCTCCAATTAAGCGACATAGACTGTCTAGTTGGATTAAAAAACAAGACCCTTCTATCTGCTGCCTGCAGGAGTCACATCTTGCCCGTAAAAACAAACACATTTTCAATGTTAAAGGCTGGAACAAAATCTACCAAGCAAACGGACCGCATAAACAGGCGGGAGTTGCAATCCTAATATCAGATAAAATAGACTTCAAATTAAAATTCGTGAAAAGAGATAAAGAAGGTCACTACATACTAATTAAAGGATCTCTCCTTCAGGAGGATATTACAATTCTAAATATCTATTCGCCAAACAATGGAGCACCCAAATTTATCAAAGAAACACTACTTTCCCTCAAATCCCATATAGATCCAAAGACATTAATCGTTGGGGATT
The DNA here is from genome assembly GCF_019054845.1 of Dipodomys spectabilis. Classification (NCBI taxonomy): domain Eukaryota; kingdom Metazoa; phylum Chordata; class Mammalia; order Rodentia; family Heteromyidae; genus Dipodomys; species Dipodomys spectabilis. The sequence continues at coordinate 5,249,257 of NW_024870752.1, forward strand.
TTAACACACCACTCTCCCCACTAGATAGATCAACTCGGCAAAAACTCAACAGAGAAACCGCAGATCTAAACAGCTGCATAGATCAACTAGACTTAACAGACATTTACCGAACATTTCACCCAGCAGCATCAGAATACACGTTTTTCTCAGCAGCACATGGAACGTTTTCTAAAATAGACCACATTTTAGGCCACAAAGCAAACTTGTCTAAATTCAGAAACATTGAAGTTATACCTTGCATTCTCTCTGACCACAAGGGAATAAAGTTAGAACTCAACACCAAAAGCCACCAAAGAAAGTCCGGTATCACATGGAGGCTGAACAACACACTGCTGAATCATGAGTGGGTCATGGAAGAGATTAGAAAGGAAATTCAAATGTTCATGCTATTCAACAAAAATGAACACACAAAATACCAGCTCCTCTGGGACACAGCAAAGGCAGTACTCAGAGGCAAGTTTATAGCTCTGAGCTCCTACATCAACAAATTGGAAAGATCTGAAACTAACAATTTAATGACACATCTAAACCTCCTTGAAAAAGAGCAGCAAGATAAACCCCAATCCAGTAGACGGAAAGAAATAATCAAAATTAAATCAGAATTAAATGAATTAGAATCCAAAAAAACTATAGAAAGAATCAACAAAACAAAGAGTTGGTTCTTCGAAAAACTCAACAAAATTGACAGACCCTTAGCAAATCTTATCAGAAAAAGAAGAGAACACACCCAAATTAATAAACTCAGAGATGAGAATGGAAACATCACCACGGAAACAAGCAAGATTCAGAACATTATAAGGGAATACTTCTCAAAACTTTATGCTAATAAGTTTGAGAACTTGACAGAAATGGACCTCTTCCTAGCAAATATTGACATGCCAAAACTAAACCAAGATGAGGTAAACTATCTTAACAGGCCCATATCAAGCATTGAAATAGAAACAGCAATAAGAGACCTCCCAGCTAAGAAAAGTCCAGTACCAGATGGTTTTACAGCGGAATTTTACAAGGCCTTCAAAGCAGAGCTCACACCAATTCTCCTCCAACTCTTCAATGAAATTGAAAGAGAAAGCTCACTACCGAACACATTCTATGAAGCCATCATAACCCTCATCCCAAAACCAGGCAGGGACTCATCAAAGAAAGAGAACTATAGACCCATTTCTTTGATGAACATTGATGCAAAACTTCTCAACAAAATTTTGGCCAACCGACTTCAACAATTCATCCAAAAAATCATACACCACGATCAAACAGGATTCATTTCAGGGATGCAAAGCTGGTTCAATATACGCAAATCAATTAATATTATTCATCACATCAACAGGAGCAAGAATAAGAACCACATGGTTATCTCAATAGACGCAGAAAAAGCATTCGACAAGATCCAACACCCCTTTATGATGAAGGTTTTGGAAAAATTAGGAATCCATGGAACATTCCTCAATACAATAAAGGCTGTATATGACAAACCTACAGCCAGCATTATACTCAATGGTGAAAAACTAAAGCCATTTCCTCTTAACTCAGGAACAAGACAAGGATGCCCACTCTCTCCACTTCTCTTCAATCTAGTATTAGAATGCCTAGCTACAGCAATAAGACAAGATGCAGACATAAAGGGGATCCAAATAGGGAAAGAAGAAATAAAACTCTCCCTCTTTGCAGATGACATGATCTTGTATTTAAAGAATCCCATAGACTCCACTCCCAAATTACTCAAGCTGATTCAAAACTTTGGCAAAGTAGCAGGTTATAAAATTAACCCCCAAAAATCAATGGCTTTTCTGTATGCCAACAATGAGAAAAGTGTGGCTGAAATTAGGAAAGCAACTCCATTTGTAATAGCCCCACAAAAAATAAAATACCTAGGAATTAACTTAACTAAAGAAGTGAAGGACCTCTATGATGAAAACTTTAAAATCTTGAAAAAGGAAATCAACACAGAACTTAAAAAATGGCAAAACCTCCCATGCTCCTGGATTGGAAAGATTAACATCGTGAAAATGGCAATACTCCCCAAGGCTATCTACAAATTCAACGCAATACCTATCAAAATTCCACCCTCATTCTTCAAGGAAATAGGAGAGGCAATCCAAAAATTCATATGGAACAATAAAAGACCCCGAATAGCAAAAACGCTCCTCAACGGAAAGAACACTGCTGGAGGAATATCGGTACCAAATTTCAAACTCTACTATAAAGCCATAGTAATCAAAACAGCTTGGTATTGGCATAAGAACAGACCTCAGGACCAATGGAATAGAATTGAAAACCCAGAAATGAACCTACAAACCTATAGCCATCTAATCTTCGATAAGGGAGCTAAAACAATAGAATGGAAGACAGACAGCCTCTTCAGTAAATGGTGCTGGCAAAACTGGTTAACTACATGTAGAAAACTAAAGCTAGATCCTTATATATCACCCTGCACCAGAATCAACTCCAAATGGATCAAAGACCTTGAACTCAAAGCAGACACTCTGAAAACATTACAGGATGGAATAGGAGAAACCCTGGGTCTCCTTGGCACAGGCCGAAATTTTCTGAATAAAGACCCGGAAACACAACAAATCAAAGAAAGGCTGGACAAATGGGATTGTATAAGGTTGCAGAGCTTCTGCAGGGCAAATGACATAGCTAGCAAGATCAATAGAAAGCCCACGGACTGGGAGAAGATCTTTACTAGCCATACAACGGACAAGGGTCTCATATCTAAAATATACTTGGAACTCAAAAAATTAAACCACCCAACAACAAATCCTCAAAGAAACAACTGCCCAATAAGTAAGTGGGCGAAAGACTTAAAGAGAAGCTTCTCTGAAGAAGAAAGAAGGATGGCCAATAGACACATGAAGAAATGTTCAACATCCCTAGCCATAAAAGAAATGCAAATCAAAACAACATTGAGATATCACCTCACTCCAGTTAGAACAGCAAAAATCAAGAACTCTAACAACAACAGATGCTGGAGGGGATGTGGACAGAAAGGAACCTTACTTCATTGTTGGTGGGAATGTAAACTTGTTCAATCACTTTGGAAAGCAGTATGGAGGTTCCTCAAAAGACTCCACATAGAGCTCCCCAATGACCCAGCAATCCCACTTTTGGGCATTTACCCAAATGATCACAAACAAGGCCACACTAAAGCTACCAGCACAACTATGTTTATTGCAGCATTATTTACCATAGCTAAGACATGGAACCAACCCAGATGCCCCTCAGTAGATGAATGGATCAAGAAGATGTGGTATATATACACAATGGAATTCTATGCCTCCATCAGAAAGAATGAAATTTCCCCATTTGTTAGGAAATGGAAAGGCTTGGAAAAAATTATATTAAGTGAAGTAAGCCAGGCCCAAAGAAACATAGGTCCCATGGTTTCCCTTATTTGCAATATCTAGTATAGGTATGAGTCAAGCGGAAAAAGTCAAATAATGTGATGTTAGGAAAACGAAACCTCAAATATGTATTTTAATGTTTTTGTTTCTTTCACGCATGTGTTTCTAACGCATTTATAATATTATCTCTTTGTTGCTTTGTATGTCCCTCCCCCACAGTGTAACCCCCGCTTTCACTATTTGATGTCAGTATAACATGTGGAGGAGACGGGGACAAACAAGTCGTTTAAGGATTCAGGTGGACCTGTTGCAACAATGAGAAGTACAAAATGTCATGTCAAAACCAGCTTTACAATGTCGGGGGGGGGGGGGGGGGGGAGGGGTGGTATGATTGGGTGGGAGGGAGGGGGGAGGCTGGGAAGGGAGGTGAAGGGTAAACAAAGGAGGAGGCTGCAATGCTTGGTAAGAAATGTATGCATTATCCTGCCCATGTAATTGTAACCCCTCTGTACAGTATGTTCTCAAATAAAATAAAATAAAATTAAAAAAAAAAATTTGAGGAAAAGTAGGATCCTTTGTTTCATTTGGATCACAGGAATTCCTATAAAATAACAAATCTGGATGGAAGAAAATTTAATGGATTGAAGCAAACTAATGCGACTGATTTTCTAACTAGTTCTTTTGGAAATATAGAAACTATACACTTGCTCATTGAAGTTTGCTTACAAAGCTCAGTGGCTTTCCAGGTATATTTCCAGATACATTTAAATGAAAATATTTCCTGAGGGATCATTTTTTTCTCCTTCCTCTTAAAATTGTTTGATAATAGGTTGGAATCATTATTACATATACTTTCATAATTACAGTGTACTGAACTGATACACGTTATTTTGATTTGTATAAATGCAAGAGCATATTCTATATTAATCGTTCTGCTTCACCACTCAACAAGATGAATTTAAAACTTCAGTAGTCCTAAGTTTATATATATAAATATATATATGCATAGAAATTTCCAAATAGGCCATCAAGATCATTTTGATGTCAGGAAAATAACATTATTGAAAAATAGCCTTCCCTGTTTAATTTTAGGCTGCCAAATTCCAAAGTAATGAAGTTTTAGTTTCAAGAAAACAAGTTAATCAGGAATAAATTTATAGTTATGTAAAAACAGTTCAACGTAAAATTTCCACTTACAACTCTAAATTCAAGCTACTTATCATAATATGGACCCAAAGAAACTTGTTTCTAATCCAACTTGTTAGATTGTTTTTTAACTTGAGGAGACCGAGATTGTAAACAATTATGGTGATGTGAAAAGGCTATAAAAGCGAAGAACTATATCATAGTACATTAATTTACAATTTATTCAAAAAGTATGCTTAAATATTGTGGTACAGCTATTCAATGCAGCAATGTCTCCCAATTCCAGTTAAACATGATAGTAAGACTTCAGCTCTACCAGTCATCTGGATGTTCTGGCATGCCCATGTAATCTCAGCTATGCTGAAGGAAAGTTTCTGAGACAGACAATTAGAGCAGTGTCCCTAACAGATGGAAGTGTGGCTCAAGTAATAGAGCTCCCATAAAGCACTGGGGAAATTTGAGTTAAAGACTCCAAAACAAAAGAACACAAGAAAATAAAAAGCAGCTGAGTTCAGAAATCAAAACCAATGACAAATGGGAACCAACTGAAGGGAGAAAAAACCCTGCAAACTACCATAAATAAAAACCTCTTGTTTCCATTTCTTGGAATTAATCTTGATAAGCATCACTTTATATGGTCATAGGCACTTAGCTATTAGGCTCTTCTAATCCTGTCATAAGATTATTCTCCTTTGTTCTCACTATGTGAATGTTTAGAGTTCTGTTTAGTTAATCATGTGCAAGGTTGATTTTTTTTTGTCTTTTAAAAATTATCCATTGGATTTATATGCAGATTTATCAACACATTCTAGCTATTACAAATGAGGGAAATCATGCAGCTTGTGTTTCTCTGGGTCTCCCTTATTTCACTTAATATAAGTTTTTTCACCAGGTGCCGGTGGCTCATGCCTGTAATCCCAGCTACGCAGGAGGCTGAGATCTGAGGATTGTGGTTCAAAGCCAGCCCAGGCAGGAAAGTCCATGAAACTCTTACCTCCAATGAATCACCAGAAAACCAGAAGTGGCGCTGTAGCTCATGTAGTAGAGCACAAGCCTTGAGCTGAAGAGCTGAGGGACAGCACCCAGGCCCAGAGTTCAAGCCTCACAACTGTCATAAATATATATATATATATATATATATATATATATATATATATATTTCATCTTTCTATTTCCTTACAAATGAGACAATGTTATTCTTCCTAATGGAAGCAGAAAGAACGTGTATATATACTACATTTTCTTGATTCATTCATCCACTAGGAGCATCTGGGTTGATTCCATATCTTAGTTATGGTAAACAATGCTGCAACAAACATGTTTGTGGTGGTGGCTTTAGTGAGGGCTAGTCTATGATCATTTGGGTAAATTCCCAGGAGGTGGGATTTCTGGGTCACAAGTAATCTCTATGTTTAGTTTTTTTTGTTTTGTTTTGTTTTATTTTTGTGAAGGGGAAGGGGAAACACACAAATGGTGGGACAAAGGGTGAACCAATTCATCAGTGATAGTTATTGGATAGTTTATTGGAAGTGAATAAAACAACTTAGGGAACAGGGGGTTTGGGAGGGGAAACATGGGGGGAAATGAGGGAGGAGGTGACACTGTTCAAAAAGAAATGTACACATTACCTGATTTATGTAACTGTTACCTCTTGGTACAAAACATTTACAATAAAACCTGAGAGTGAGGATGTTTGCCAGCAAGTCTAGCACTAAGAAAGTGAGGTGAAGTAAGAGGAACATTATTCCAAATTAATGTGAATCAAAGCATGAGCTCTTTTCTGAAAAACAAAGGAAAAAAGAGCTAGTGTGTGTCAAGTGATATAGAATTTTGCCTAGAAAGCCAAATCCCCTCATTTAAATCCCCGTACAATTTTATACTCCCACCTCCACCCCCAAACCAAAAATTTAGCCTAACGAAGAGTAAACTGTTTCATTTCACTTAGAATCATTTTATATAATTATATGTACAATAAAAAGACACATTTTATCTTGGCTTTTGGAGTTAACATCCAATTTGTATGACTACATTCTACAATGAAGACGCTTTTTAAAAATAGTTTTGAATGTGTGTATCATTAAGTACTTATACAGAGGTTTATGAATATGGTATGTACAAATTAGTCTATGAGTATAATCCATCTTGATAAATGTCGCGCCTTTCAACATTCCACTAACCACTTTCAAACCATCCAGCCTTTATTTATCTTCATTTTAGGGCACGTATGGATTTTTTTGTCCTTTACCGAAGGAGTTTAAAGCATTGAAAAAATAGGTTTTTAGATAGTAAACTTACAGATTTGATTAGAAATTTAATTCCTGAGCTTTTAAATTTTCTTGTTTAAATGGATATGCACCTAGATGTACTAAAAGGAGAGATTCATATCCTTTTATGTATGTATAATGATGACTATATATATGTACATATATATATAATACATGTATATGATTACTGACTATGGAGATACACTTTTTTCTTTGCATAAACATAGTGTTTAGGGCTGGGAAGGTGGCTCTGTGGTATAGCGCTTGCCTTGAACTGAAGAGGGACAGCGCCTAGGCACAGAGTTCTAAGCCCCACGACCGACAAAAAAAAAAAAATCACCCATTTAAACACTTTTTTTAACACTATTTTTTTTGTCGGTCGTGGGGCTTAGAACTCTGTGCCTAGGCACAGTCCCTCTTCAGCTCAAGGCTAGCGCTCTACCACTGCAGCCACAGAACCACTTCCGGCATTCTCTGCTTATGTGGTGCCTCTCGCTTGCAAGTACACACACTACATCTATTTTATTAAGAAAATATTTCAAATGAATGTTGAAAGTGAAAAAAATATGTTCACTCTTCACAAGTGGCTTGAAGAAGATTGAGATTTATTAAATAATGAGTTGAAGGCTTGAAATTCAAAATAGAGAATGTGTAAAATATCCTAAATTGAAAATGTAATCGTTAAACTATGGCCACACTCCTGAAATCAATGTCTGGGATTGTGAATGGCACATTTCATAATTTATTGATACATAAATTTCTGAGCTCTGAGCTTTCACACACAATCTGACACAATGTACCTATTATTAAATAAAATGGCAGTCTTTTCTTGCTAATAAAAATGAATAAAAATAGTTGTATTTATAGCATTAAGCCAAAAATATTTTATCTTCCATGTTTTCTTTAATTCATGCAAAAAAGTATGTATACATTCTGCTCAAAATATCAGCAGATTTTTTTAATTTTAGATATAATTAGCAAGCACATGTCATTTTTTTAGCACCCATTGAATTCAGATACGATGCCTGCCAAGTATGTATAATGCTGCCTCATGAAGCCTGGAAAGCAAAGGCTGATTGGAGAAAAATTTTAAGAAAGCATCAAACTGTGATTTACCAGCTCTTTTCTGATGTTTGCATGGACTCAACACTAAAAGCCTGAGTCATAAAAATGAGCATATAGAGATGGAGAGAGCAACAGTTCAGAAAGCTTATCTTTAAGAAGCCAGGAAGTGAACTTCTGAAAGTTCAGATTAGAAGAAATCACAAAGACGGTGTGCATGTGTCAACTTAGCTTCTATAAAAAGCTTGGCATTCAAATACTGGGCATGTGTGCAACTCAAAAGATTATCATTGTACTCTCATTCTCTGGGCTTAAGGCCCTCAGAATATAAGCAAAGCCAAGAATATGTGCACAGCTCAATTCTGTGTTATTTTCTTTGCATTTTTCTTGTTAGAAAATAAAGCAAAAATTCTGTTATTTCTCTTACTCTCCCCAAATTAGAAAAATGTATATACAAGATGCAAAGCACCAAATCAAATACAGTAAAAACAAGGGTTATACCATGGGAGAAGAACATACACAACAAACAAAAAATCACATGGAACATTACAAATACATTAAAAACAACAGCAAGAAAGATAAAAACACTTGTGTTCCTATCTTGGGGTTCATTTCACTTAGCATCATCTTATATGATCATATACAGGTTGATTCATTGTAACAATGAGATGTACAAGACACTCTGTTGAAAACAAACTTCACAACTTCAGGGGGAGGAAGGAGGAGTTGGCGAGGGCAGAAGGGAAAGGATGGTAGGGGAAAAACAAATGCTCGATAGGAAAAGGACTCATTATCTTACTCATGTAACTGTAATTCCTCTGTATAGTATTTTTACAATAAGAAATAAATATATACAAAAAAATAATGCACGGGAAAAGTAAGGATCTTCTGAGTCACCAAATTGTGATAATCCTAATGGAGCACATATGACTCCTAACGGAATAGTCATATTGTAACATGATTTAAGTTGTTTCATGAATGTATTCAATTAAGGGTCAATCAATATTAAATCAATAGCCACTATAATTTTTAGATATTTGCATGGCTAAATGATGAGTATCAATTGATTGCTTGTAAACACCTCTGTTTGGAAATATTTAATGTATTTAACTAAGAATTTTCTCATAAATAAATATTAGAAGTTTCTTTAGAGAGTAAAGTTATAAAATAATAAATGAAAACATTTCAGCCTTTGGCCAGGTTCCAGTAGCTCATTCCGATAATCCTCACTATGTAGGAGGCTGAAGAAGCACAGTTTAGTGTGAACTCAAGCTGAAAGGTCTACAAACAGCCAACTCCAATTAACTAACAAGATGCTGCTGAATGAGTTTCTCAAGTGGTAGGGCACCAACTGCTGTCAGCGAGCAAGTCAGTCATGCACACAAAATTCTGATTTTTAAGCCCCAGTTACTTTGATTTTCTAAAAGATGAAATAACAAGTATAAGATATGTACCATTTAATCTCTGCGATTAAGTAAAGGAACAATACTCAAGGAAAGGCATAAGGTGTTTGTTCGTTTTTACCATTTATTGGAATCCTTCAAGCACCACTGCCCTCTAAATCTCTTTGTGAACTATTTGTCACTCCTCTCTCTATTACCATGAACAAATTCATTGCCTCACACATCTCAGACACACATTCATAATGACATTCCTAACTTGCTTCTCAATTCAACTGTCTTCTTTAGCCAATGAAATATGTCTTCACAGTGAATGACTTAATAAACGTGTACATCCAGTTGACAATAAATAAACCCACAACATGATCATGAGAAAATTCTAGTCATTATGTAATAAAATTATTCCAAACATTTTATATAAAAGATAGGAAGTATAGGATTCATCTGTTTTCTACTCTTCCTGACCTGTCTACTATGAATGTTTGTGTGTTTTTCATTTCATGGGATGTTGTACTAACAAATTCTACTTGCTTGTTTCTGTGTGGCTTCATGTACTTTGGCCTAGCTACCATTCATCTATCTGCTATAATTTTCCATTCATCCTTCGAAACCAAGATCATACTTTATCCAAGATGTATTTCCACATTCCCCTTGTTCTCAAATTACCCAAAAGATTCATATTGAACAGCCTTACATTCTAGGCATTGACTTGGCTATTTTCTTCATCATAAATAATATTAAGAAAAGGTGTTGATATTTTAAGGGAGAAAATGGAAGTAGGAAGAAGAAAGGTCATAAAATTACAGAGTATTTGGGGCCATAAATCAAAATCAAATTGACCTCCTTCCAAAATAATTTTTGCCCTTTTCACAGCATGGTGTTTTATGAAATTTGCTCACATTTTATAGGTCTACACTTTATAATATATGGTACTCACAGGAGTATATAGTAGCTTGAAAAGGATTTTAAATGGATATATGGCTATAGAAAGGATAAATGCATATAAAATGGTTGTATTTATCCATCTGTATGGATAAATATTTATATCAACTTTTAAAATTTCTTGTCATAAGGATTCAAAGATTATCACTAAAAGAAAATATGTGAGTTCTTTATTCCAAACAGGTAATAAGGGTGAATCTTGATTCATAGGATGCAAATATCACCATGAAGAATGAAAGTTTAATGACTTAAAAAAATCTCTAAAAGCAATTTCTAGGTTGCAAAAAATATGGATTTTTTTAATACTCAAAACTTTGCTCCATGGCAATTGTTTAGCATGGTTGGGAAATCCCAGGGAAACCAAATGGCAAAATGGCAAAAGAAATTTTCACATTAATATCTCTCTGGGGTAGACAGAATTAGATTGGTAATGATAGAATCTCTAATTAGAAATACAACATTTTTGCACATAAACACATTTTTTAAAGGAAAGCACCACATATTCAGAGATAAATGTTACATAGAACATGATCCTGAGTGTTATTTTAGAATTTCTCTAAAGCCACACAGAACTGCGACAAAAATGATTGCAACACATTATTTGTCTCAAGTATTTTACTATTTAGTCAAAAAAAACCCCTTAATGTTCCCTGTACATTTTCTTTTCCCTTGGTGGAAATAATTTAAATCCATGAAAACAGAAACATTTGAACACTGGGATTTTAATAATTAGCCTTGCAATATATACACATTTTCAGTAACAAAAACCTAACTTGTACAGAACATTAATTTGTTTAGAATGCATAGTTTATAATGAATATATCCCTTCAGGCAGGACATCACTTGAACAACATACCCAAAATGGCAAGACTAGCCTAAAGGGAAATTTAAAACTTTATTGTTTTTAAAGCCATGACATTAAGGTATCATATTGCTCTGTGCAATATTGACTTATAATTTATGTTATCTCTGTCTTTCTTAACATTTAATTGAATATAAACTCTGGAGACAGAGTTAGATGTGTATTAAAATATCCAGCTTACATACAACATAGCACTCATAGACTAGTTTGATAATACTTTGCCTCAAGCTATAATAACTATTAACCTAAATCTACATATTACTTTGAGAAATACATATTCAACTTGTATAGTATTTTCCTAAAATTTGCAAGCTAAATGAGTCAAAGTCAATGCAGATGACAGTAATAATCTGCAGAGACCATGACAATAAACTATTATCTCCAATACCAATTTAAAGAGATCACTTATTAGAAGAAAAATTACCAGCAAACTTGAAATATAAAATGAAGCTGTAGGAGGAGCTATGTATCCACCAAGTAGAGGAGAACAGCCTAGTTTCATTTCATTATTATTTAATAAGGGATGACGCTTAAAAAAAAGCTTCTCTATACTAACCAAAAAATAGCTTGTTTGTTTTTCAGTTTAGTTTATCTGCAAAACACATATTTAAATTTCTATCCATAATGCTCAGGAAACAATGATTACTGAAAAGATATTAACATACATAAGCTGTGACAAATTATGGGTTTTTTATTGTGCTTTATATTCAAATTATACATTAGCATGAATTGATTTATTTGACTATTATGCAAAAAACATGAGATTCCTTATGTGAAGATCTAGGTCTTCCAGTTGCTTTTCATGTCTTAACTTTTACTGTATCTGCTGCATTTTAAAAAAGTATTACGAAGTTCTGAGGTTTATCCAAATGTTCAAGGTACACAGACAGATTAATAGTTCTGCAAATGTACTCATAAACAAATACCTAGAACCTCTGAATATATTGTGTCACATATAATATCTTTGTAGTTACAATAAAGAGTTTTGATTTGTGGATCCAACACAATCACAGGGTCCTTGCAAATGAATGTGGGGACAGAAGAGTCAAAGTTAGAATCAAAGTTCAGAGTCCAAAAATGCTATGATATGTATCTTAACAGTAAACAACCAATTTGTTATTCAAAATTCTGTGACCACTATGCATTTGAGAATGAAAAGAAATTGAGTATCCTCTAGAATTTACAAAATGAAACCAATTGTTTGGACTTCTGACCTTCAGAGATCTAACATTGTCAATAAATTTTCATTATTTTAAGGTATTAGTTGATGTACTGACTTGTTAGGGCAGCAATATGAAGTTAATAAAGTGGTGGAAACAGTAGAAAATAGAAAATATAAAGTAGAAATGAACTTTTCATGTTCAAATGAGAATTGTTTCCTTCCAAAGAAATGCATAAAGTAAGTCATTGCTTAATTACTAGTTTTATAAAGGAATTATTCAGTTTTAGATTTTATGAATATATCTATATATCATACCTATATCACTATATCTACATCTATTTATCATCTATCTATCCATCTATCTATCTATCTATCTATCTATCTATCTATCTATCTATCTATCTATCTATCTATCTATCTATCTATCTATCCCTATCTGTCTATCTTTAAGCAGTTGTATATATAACTTGCCATTCATCAAAGCAGTTTATGTAAAATTGATCTTCAGCAATGGCACTCCTTTCCACATTCTCATATATCCCTCCCAGCCCACCTCTTTTCAGGAAACACATTGAATTTTGATTGCATTCGAACCCCTTTCTTCTCCATATTTTTTTCAATCTACTGACCCTTGACACTACCCCACACCTTTCAAGTATCCATTTCTTAATTATTTTGTTGAAATTGGATTTTGGCTTTCTAAGGATTTTGAGTTTTTCCCTGAATCTACCATATTACAATTAATGCATTTGTATTCTTCCTGTATTTTAATAAAGTTTTTAGATATGTCCTGTACCAGGCAAATTTCTAATAAGTTTAGTATATGGTGTTTTAAGCTATTTTAAAGAAGGGAAATGTTCATCTACTGGGACGCATTAGTAAAGTTTATATGAACAGTACATTATAACAGGAAGCATCCTGTTTTTGGTGGAGAAGATATTTTGGAAAAGGCACATCTTAATAGTAGGAAATAAGCCGGGCTTTGGTGGCTCACACCTTTAATCCTAGCTACTCAAGGGGCTCTAAGGATTGTGGCTTGAACTAAGCCCTGGAAGGAAAGTAAATCCATGAGAATCTTATCTTCAATTAATCACCAAAAAAGCCACACACATAGAGACATGCATGCAAGCATGCATGCACACACGTGCGCTCATGCACACATGAATACATAAAATAAAATATATAAATAAGTGAAAATTAAATGGAAAAATAGTAGGACAGTCTATAACATAATTAAAACAACCAACCAATAAATTGATTCATTAGTATAAAATACATGAAGAGTATAAAACAGTTTTCAAAGTCCAGCGAGATGTTGATTCTTTTGTTTTGTTTAGTTTTTATAAGTTTTTTGTTGTGAAAATACTGTCCATAAGGGTTACAGTTACATGAGCAAGGTAATGAGTACATTTCTTATCAAGCATTGTTGCCTCTTCCTTTGTTTTCCCCCTACCATCCCTTTCCTCCCATCTCCACAACTACCCCCCTACACCTAAATTGTAAAGTTCATTGTTCAATAGTGTCTTATACATCTAATTGTTACAATGAGTCATCCTATATACTGATTCTTTTTGTGTAGGTGTTTTTGTCAAAGACAGACAGACAAGGTGGGGGGGCAGGAAAGGGAGGAAAAAAGAGAGTATTTATTACAAAGTGTTTAATAAAGATGTACATAATGCACATCATATGTACATTAAAAATGTACATATGATTTTTATCATGTTATGATAAAGAAAGAAGAGTAAACAATGCTTTCACATAAATAACAGGGATAAAATAAGTATGAAGAAAGAATTTTTGTTTTTACTATGCATTGAGTGTGTTTTCGGAAATTATTTATTCTTAAATATGCATATATGAAATGATTACTTTAAAGTAATATTGTATATGATCCACATGTTTACACATATGAAAAGTCCATATTTGTATGTGAGTATAGGTATAGTTTTATACTTAACCATTTCTTTAATTTATTCAAATACATATTCCAAAATTATAAACTAGTGTCAGTAAAAAGGAACAAAAATTCAGAGAGATATCAAACATGTCATCATTACTCACTAAAGTGACAAAACAGGAAAACTTCTATCTGATATTCAAGAAAATAAATTATGAAGAAATAAATATATGCCTTACTGCTTATCTTTTAATTATAGTAATTATTAAAATTGTAGAAGTATTTATAAGGAATGTAAGCATACAGAAAATGTCACTTTATTAAATTTGTCTCTTTTTCCTTTGTAGAAAACACACCAACACACATTATTCAGTAAAGACTAGACACCTCAGGGAAATGAATGATCATTTATGAAGAACACAGGAAAGAGCTGGCGAGACTTATCTTACTATTCATCTAAAGTTAAGATAAAATAGATTATAATAGTGGAATATTGTTCATTCTCCTTGTATGCTGATGATATTAATAAAACTAGCAGAAAGGAAGATGCAGAAAATATCCTGATTGCCTCAAGGAATTGTTCTGCTACAAACACGAATGTGAAACGTTTCAATTTTGCCGAAAGATTAGCCTTACATAACAGAAAATTAGGTAGATACATGTCTTCATTGTCTAAAAGTAAATGCAAGTTGAGAAGAATGTAGGGAGTAGAAAGATGTTACAAGATCATTTTAGTATAATAGTAAGCTTTGAATTGTATGAACCTATTATAGACTTTATCCTATCAAGTTGGTTAACAAAGTAAAACTATATAAAAACCCAGACAAAAGTAATGATAGGTATTAAAAATAGCAATAAGGACTAAAGAACTCCACACAAAGTCAAACAAACAAAAAAAAACAAACAAAAAGATGTCAGAGTTGTAGCTGTAATAATACACAACATATCTGGATAAAAGTTCTAATGGAGAAAATTAATCTTTAGGTTTCAGTATAATATAGAATTAAAGTAACTCTCAATAACTGTGCACAAAATAGCTCAGTAGGAATCCTTGTGAAGTAGAAAGGATAGAGTGTGAAATATAGAAAGCTACACACATAATAAGTGATAATACTCCTGATGGAGATCAAATATGAAAGTTTCATATGATTATGGAAGTGTTGAACAACATAAGATGAAAATGTATTTTAAATGCATATGGCAAGCTTTACTTTTAAGGGAAATGATTTTGTTTCTACTACATATGAAAATGTTTTTCAAAAAAATTAAACCTTCAAAAATGTCCAATTTTATCTTATACATTTTACTTATTTATTTTGTTTTAATTTTGTTTTTCAGATGCTAGTTCTGGGACTTGAATTCAGGGCCTGGACACTGTCTCTTAGCTTCGTCACTTAAAGCAAGTGACAAAGTCGTCACTTAAAGCTTGTGCAACAGCTCTATTTCTTTTTGGTGATTAATTGAAGATAAGGGACTCATGAACTTTCCCATCCAGCTAAAGAGGATTCCACATGTGATGTTGTGTTTGTGTACTAATTGATCCACAACTGAGTTTCTTTCCAATGAGCTCCAAAAGTTGTCTGTGGTCCATTAAATAATGCTAAATAATGTTCTGTAAATTGTTCAGTTAGTATGTCTGTCATGAGAGATGGAAAATACCCTTTTCAGAATTATTGTAGATATCTATGATTTAAAAGATATTAAAGCACCTTATAAACTACAAAGCCCTGTATATAGTGTCATTGTAATAACACAATATTTTCTTCATGTTTACTCAGCACTTATGGAATCCTTTTTTAAGCTTTATTCAGTATTTTTTCAGTAATTAATACAATTCATTTAATAGTATAATGAATGACATTGCTTCACAAGCTCTTCAGACCCAAAGAAAAGGTGTAAATATGGAATTCAGATCTCAGAATTTCATGTTAGTACCCCTCTATGAGTAAAAGTAAGTCTTGAAACTTATGAATAATATCAGAAATTTGAAAGCTCTGAAAATGTAGAGCTAATGTATATGTAAAATCTAGTGATATTGTAAATAAATTATCTCAGAGTAATTAAAAATGTCATGGTAATAAGATTATTTTTAATCCAGTAGTAGATATAGATAACAGTGATCCTCACATTTTGGACTCTTGGAAATTTATTTTACTTAATGATGGTAAATAACAAGGATGTATTGTGTATGTACTGTGGATTAACAGACTTCTATACATAATATATATCAGTAGCTACTTGTTTTAACCAGAAGTCTTCATTGTTTTCATGGGAAGGTATCAAGAAGCTGGTTATAAATTCATGTTAGGGACTGAAGTTGTTATATATTTCCTATAACTCAATGATAAATTAAAATAATATTTAATTAGGGACATAATGATTATCTAATAATGGTTGTTTGAACCACAATCACAATTTTTAAAGTAAGTTCTTATATTCTATATTTACAGAATACATAATTGTTTCTGAATAATAATTGATTTTGCACCATCATCAAAGAAGAAAAATGCCTATATTTCTAATGACTCACGAAGCTGAGGTTGAAATATTAAGATTTGAAGACACTCCAGAAAGACAAAAAACTATGGTATGTTTATCTAAAATTAATAATCACAGACCAGCTATAAGTAAAATATTGGACCAGGAGTGTAATATTTTGAGTGTAAGCTCTAATACACCTGCAAAAAGCAAACAAAACAAACAAACAGAAACAAATTTTCAGTTACATTGTACTTTTATTTTTATTATTTTTTTTATTTTTTATTTTTTGGTCTGGTCGTGGGGCCTGAACTCTGGGCCTGGGAGCTGTCCCTCAGCTTTTCAGCTCAAGGCTAGCGCTCTACCACTTGAGCCACAGGGCCACTTCTGGCTTTTTTCTTTTTTTGCTTATATGGTACTGAGGAATCGAACCCAGAGCCTCAGGCATGCAAGGCAAGCGCTCTACCACTGAGCCATCTTCCCAGCCCCTACATTGTACTTTTAAACCAGCAAGCCAGCAAGAATATCTTCAATGCATCACTATTTGTCATAGTCAAGATATGGGAAGATACCTATAAATAATGAATGATGAATATTCCATATATACATGCATATTTATTTAAATATATGTATGTTTGTATAAATATGTTTGTGTGTATATACATTACATACATATATGTATATACTAAGCCAGCTTCACAAACATGAGAGGCAAAATTTTTACTTATATGTGGATGCTAGACCAAAAAAAAAAAATATATATATATATATATGAAGCACAGAAACATATACATATGACCAACCAGATTGAAGTAGAGTATCATGGTTAAGGTATCATGGTTAAGCCCATTTGAATAGTTAGCATGCTGTTTAAAAAAAATGAATAGTAGTCATTTGAAATTTGTATCATATCATATGTAGGTATTTGTGGTTTAAAAGAGAAAACATTGTCAAATACATTTTATATGTTTTGAATATTGATTAATAAAGCTTACTGAGACTGAGTTGGAGTAGGAATAAGAAAATGATGAAGGGACTAACTCTGACCAAGATTAATTTTGTATAGATAAGTGGACATGTTAAATGAAATTCTCTTGCACTACTGACACTACTTAAATAGATAACTGGATTGACCAAATTTAGGTAATATTGGTATGAATAAAATTAAATTTTTATGAATATCCGTATAATTATATATACAGAACTATTGATATTGCATATACTGTATCATAATAGCACAATTTTGACATCTTTATGGATTAAACTGTTAGATTTGAAATACTTTTTGGATTAATAACAGGACATTGTTTTCTCTATTTTCATACTCTTTTAGAAGTGGAAAATAGGCAAATTTTCTTAAAGTAAATTCATGTTGCATTAACAAATAGGACTAAGTAAGGAATTTCTGGGGCTTGGATCAAAATAAAATAATAAATTTCAATTTAAAGTCTTTTCAAAAAGTAATATAGTGGGCTGGGAATGTGGCTTGCCTAGCATGTGTGAAGCCCTGGGTTCAATTTCTCAGTACTACATAAACGGAAAAAGCTAGAAGTGGTGCTGTGGCTGAAGTGGTAGAGTGCTAGCCTTGAGCAAAAGAAGCTCGGGGATAGTGCCCAGGCCCTGAGTTCAAGCCCCAGGACTGCCAAAAAAAAGTAATACAACAACAACAAAGCATTAAACCAAGTGCAATTTGCTTTTAAGTCTAGAATCCATTAAAAGTGCAAATACTGCATGCTAATGAAAGCAAACCTGGAAACAGAAATTATTGTTTTGAAATTGTATTTGCCAGTTCTCCTGCTACAGGAAAACTGACAGAACACTACCCTGGCTTTCTTTGTATTGTAAACTATCATTGCACACTGTTAAGGCCATATTTTCAGTAGATTCCTCATAGCAAAGGCTAGGTATGACAAGGCTTTTCAATCTAACCTTTTTCTGAAAGATAATATATTTCTAACAGATGGTTCTCCTCGAGTATCCACCATTATCTTTACAATGATTTTTCTGAAACTGTATGGTAGTTGAAATTTTATTTTTATTTCCAATATTCTTTACCTCTCCCTCATTCTCATTGAGAATCAGAAATGCATCATGGCTGATAATTGTTCTGACCTCTGGCTGCCTCTCCTTCTGAGTCATTCTATACATTGCTCTCATCTTGAAGGAGTCAAACTAAAGCATATGGTTACAGGAGTGATGGGAAATGAATAGACTGCATGCTGAGCTTACTTACTCATCCCCTAGCAGGCAAACATGGTGATTCTTAGAGTTGTGTGTATGACAGAGACTTAGGCATTTAAGAAATATAAACTGTAGTGGAGGTAGCTAGTTATTTCTGATGTTCTACACCAAGATAACATGGGACTTTAGTTATTAAATTAATAGCTCCTGACTTTGAAAGTGATACTTTTTGGTAGCATACAAATAGGTCATTATGTACTTCTTGGAACGATAAAGTAGCTGAACAGAACATAGAATATTTAATAATTAATGTTATATAGTTTGTGAATATCTTGACAGGAGGACATGTTACAATCCACACTGAGTGTACATTCCAGATTTTTGAGGATGCTTAATCAGATAGATTTTCACATTAAAAATGTGTAAGAAAATCATTCAACAGTGTAGTAATTTCTTGGCATTCAGAATTTCACAAGTTGGCAGAAAACTAAGAGAATGGTTTAGGTTTTCTGTGAGGGTAGCCTGAGATGACAATTAACCAATTAAATGAATGATAACTGAGCTCTCCTGGCTGCCAGTGACAGAAGGGAGAAGCTGAGGGACTCAGGACAGGTTCGGTCCCCATGGTGATGTGTCATTGTATCTCACTTTCCTGGAATTGAGTTTTACAGAGGACACCAATGACACCTGTCACAAAGGTTGTACAATATATTGAAGTTAAAATACATCACAAGAAAATCCATCCATATCTTTGCATTGTAGGTAAGGTCTGAAGACAGAAGAAGTGATTCATCAATGTCAACCAAAGTAGTATAATAGAGACCAGATAATAGTGTTCGACTGTCAGAGAACAGAAGGCTGTGAATACCAAATGAAGATTGAAAAGAGCAACAAACAAAAACTCACCAATCAGGAATTGATAGTGATTAATACATGATTAACTTCTTAGAGACTCAACAGTGGTGCAACCGAAGACATTTGAGGGTATTTTTCAAAACAATAACAAAAAAAAACATGATTATTGCTTAATCCCTATCCTTTTCACTATTCTAGACTGAATGAGGTGGTGGAGTGCTTGGTAGAAATCGCCTTGTAACTATGTTGCAAGTTTAGACAACTCTTCTTTCTCTAGTTCCTTTCCAAAACTAGCACTGGCTGTTTACCATGTTGAAGGCATGTTTGAAAAATACTGAATGCAAAATTTTGCCATGGGTACCCAGATGGGCCTTCTCTTAAGGTAGGTCCTAGAAAAAGAAAGAAACATTATTTTAGTCTACTGTGGTATATTCATTGTATCTACCGTCACATCCACTAATAATTTCCCCTAATGCATGACATTTTGATGCAATTAATCATCAGTTGGAAATTACATTAGTTTCCACCTTTCCTTTTTGCTTGTAACAGTAATGTCTATATATAAAAAAGCATTTTTAAGGTCTAAAGCTACAAGCTTCTATTTTTAACTCAACTAAGTGATATTTGATATACATAGAAAAATAATATTCAGAATAGGAAAATATTCAGAGATAGAAAAAAAGCAATGGAATGAGAATAGAAACATTCTAGTTCCTGTTATATATGTGGAAAATTAAGGAAAGACACTCATTCAGAAATCTGAATCAACCTTTGTTGAAACTCTAATTTAAATAAAAGAAGTTAGCAGTAAGGTTAGAGAATATTTTCAATCATTCAATTACAATTCATTTGTGTTAGTAAATGGGTTGTATAGCACTGGTTCAAAGGAAGACACACCTGGGAATGGCTTTTGTTCCCTGTCTTTTCTTGGTGTAAAAACTGTTTTCACCATGTTATCTTGTTACTATAGCCAGTATCTATTTGCTAAAATTTTCAGTGGAAATACATTCTATTTAAAAGCATATATACTCATTATTTATGACAATTTATAATACTTAGATTAGCATCATAAAATTTTCCTTAGTACTTCTAATAATACTAGTAAGTTGATGCAAAAATCAAATGTTACTTCAAACAAAACAAAGCATTTGAAATCCAGATACAAGTAGCTCACACTGTTAATCTTTTTAATTGAGAGGAAGAAAGCAGGAGGATCATGATTCTAAGGTACCACAGGTCATACAGGTGGGAATCTCTTTTCAACCAATACCTGCACCTGGTGGTGAGTACATGTCATCTAAGTGGCATCTGAGACTGGATTGGGAGTATCACAGTTATAGGCTAGGCAGCACAGGAAAGCTCACAAAACTCCATCTTCTACAGAAAAACAGCTGAGGACCAGGGCATGGGTCTGTCATCCCAGCTACAATGCATGAACCAAAGTCTAAGTATATAACCAAGTTTGAAGTTAGGTTGTATCTCAAGAATATCCAGTATCAAAAAGGCTGGGAGACGTGGCTAGCAAGCATCATGTTGCAACTTCAAACTCCAGTACCAACATCAACAACCAAAAGAGAAACATCAAAATATTTCTATATACTTGGATATATATAATACAATGTATTACTTTTACACACTACTCTCTGTGCTACAAAACACTAGAAAGTCTAGTAATCAGGTGGAACACTTGTCTTCACCCTCGTTTTCCCTATCATCTCCAGTTCAGTTATCCACTATCAATTTCTACTGTCAATTTCTATATGATATAGGTGGTATTTTTGTTTGGTTTTGGTTTGGTTTGTTTTTTGTTTTCATTTTAAGTCTAAAGTTCAGTGAGGTCCACTTTGATGTATTCTTTATGTTGATTCTGTTTGCCCATGAGTTTCTCAGGCCTTATTTCCATTTAATTTTGCTTCAATGATATATAAGAAATAAATAACTATAACTTTCTTGTTTTAACATGTGCTTAGAACATTTCAACTGTCTCAAAATACAATATCTATTCATCCCAGAAAGGAATATAGTAGGTCTATCAAGAAAGTGCCTGCCTGACCAAATGTGACCAAGAGTTTGATGTAAGTGTTATCACATCAAAGTTGTGTGACAACTAATACAATGTAATGAAAGGAATATGGTATAATTCTCTCACTGTTCTTTCCTGAAATACATGACCACAATTTAATACAAAAAGCTATAATCAAAATGTGCTGCAAAACAACAGAGAGGTAATCTTCACAAGTGTGAAGACACCGAAGCCTGGACAATTGGTCAAAACCAATATAACCTAACGGAGATATGGCAAGTAAATGCAAGCTGTAATTCTGAGTTGCATCTAGTTATGTGGATTTCAGCTAATTTAGGAATGATTCCTCTGCATGTGATTGCAGGCTGTGGCTTGAAGTCAGGTCTTCACCACAGGTATTTCATTCTACTGAATTAGCAAGTACTGGAGGCTTTCTCTCTTTGTTTCTTTTTCTCCCCTCCCTCCCTCCTGGCCTTCCTTCCCTCCTTCCCTCCATCTCTTTTTCTTTCTTTCTTTTTTTTTTTTTCTGTCTCAGTCGTGGGACTTGGACTCTCGGTCTGAGCACTGTCCCTCAGCTCTTCAGCTCAAGGCGAGAGCTCTACCACTTTCTTTCTTTCTCTTTTTTTTTTTCTGTCTCAGTCGTGGGGCTTGAACTCTCGGTCTGAGCACTGTCCCTCAGCTCTTCAGCTCAAGGCGAGAGCTCTACCACTTGAACTGCAGCACCATTTCCGGTTTTTTGGTGGTTTATTGGAGGTAAGAGTCTCGTGGACTTTCTTGCTCGGGCTGGTTTGAACCCTAATCCTCAGATCTCAGCCTCCTGTGTAGCTAGGAGTACAGGCATGAGCCACTGGTGCCCAGCCCTTTCTTTTTTTCTATAGCCAATTTGCACAGCAAGTTCTACTGCAAGCGTTTATTACAATTTTCTGCTCACTTCATTTTTCAAACATCTAATTAGCTAATGCAATCACACAATAAAAGCCAAGAATTGAGAGGTAACATGGTGCATAGTTATATAATACTGCTATTCCAGGACCATGAAGAATTGATACCAATAATTCAACTTTATATACTTGGCAGATGATTCCATTCACTGTGTGGTCTAGCACACTCATGAATTCCAGCCTCAAATGTAAAGTGGTGCCAACTACACCACTGAACCCCAGGAAGGTGCTGTCCCTTACTGCTTTATCCCTGCCAAGTGATATTTTCCTTAATTTTCTTGATGTTTCTGGTTTTCTTGATATGATATTCTCTATGATGGTTCCAGACAAAGATATTTTCACTTTGCATTTTCAGTTATGAAATCTGATAACTCTTTCCAGCCTCAATTCTCTTCCTATGTTCTGGAGAAATATATACAGATACAACTTTAAAAAAAAGAAAGGAAAAGAACTAGAGTGTTGAAATATTTTCCATCAATGATGTACATATGTACAAGCATTTTTCAGTGCATATGGTTTATCTAAGATAATGTCTTATTAAATTTTTATGTAATAAAAATATACCTATCTAGTTAACTATTTAGAAGAAAATTAAAGTCAGATTTCCATCTAAGCTGATTATGCAGAGAAGAATGATTAGCCTGTATAACAATAATGTCCTATGTACATACGTGAAAATGGAACTAAGAAAAGGGAATGAGTGGGGTTAGGAAAGATTATAGGAAGAAAGACAAATGGGATGATGCTAAATATGATAAATTATGCTCTAATATTAACATTTTGAAATGAAACTTAACAACTATTTAAAGATAATAAAAAGTAAATTAAAAATCAAAATTGTACAACTACATAAAGAGAATAATTATATACCTAAAATTCAAAACTATATAAAATATTCCTCATACTTACTCAAATATTTATAAAAGACTAAAAATTTTAACATGTAAAGTTAAAATATTTAAAGTTAAATATCATAAAAATTAGTTAAAACTTTCTCTGTGAGAATGAGAACTAAAAACATAAATATTGATTGAATAATTTTCTATATTAAAATTGTAATCTTTCCCACGTAGGGTAACAAGTAGAAATTTGAATCTATAGCAATGGTGAGACAGTATATTATAATATCTACTGTGAAATAATTGAACTACATATTTAAATTTTACTTAATAAAAAGGCAATATTCATTTACTACAGAAAGCAAAGATAAAAATTCAAATTACTTTTAAAAGCAGTAAATATATTTTGTTAGTAAAATAGTATAAACTCAAACTATTTCTTGAACACAGTTTACTAAATATAATTGTAGGCCTTACCTCCTAATTAACTTCCTTTACTGAATTGAATATCAAATGAGTCTCATTTCCTTGTGCCTCCAAATTCTCACTCTAATTCATACTCACTATTACAAGTCACTTTACTCACTTTTATTTTCCTGAGTCAGATACATGAAATAAGTTTTGAAATTCTGTAATATTTTCTAATCAATTTCAAATGAAGTACTATTTATTACACCTTAGAATTTAAACATTTAGAGGTACATAAAATCATTTTCAAGTGGGGCACCGGTGGCTCATGCTTATAATCCTAGCTACTCAAGAGGCTGAAATCTGAGGATAGTGGTTCAATGCCAGCCCAGGCAGGAAAGTCTGTAAGATTCATCTCCAACAAACCACTAGAAAATGGAAGTGGTGCTGTGGTTTAAGCAGTAGAGCGCTCGCCTTGAGCTGAAGAACACAGGGACAGCACCCAGGCCCAGAGTTTAAGCCCCACTACCAACAAATAATAATAATAATGATAATTTTCAATTGTCACATTCTTATACTTTCCATTTTGCTATTAAAAGAGTAAATACATGATATTCTTCTTTTTTTCTCCACTTCTTTCTGTTGTAACACACACACACACACACACACATGCACACATACACACACACATCACTTCTTGATAGATTTACAAAGATTTCATTATCAGAGAAAATATAATAAATAAATTGCAGAAAGTTAAAATTATATAAATGTTATATGTAGCCTGGAAATAGTAAAAGTAAACCTGTAAAAAGAAATAAACAAAAAATTTCCAATTATGTGTGAAAAAATAGCAACTTTTTCTCACCATCATTTTTGTTAAGTAATTCCAGACTTTTAGAAAATTGGAGGTTTAGTCTCAACATATGACTGTAGTTTTGATTAACTTTTCAATTGTTAAATATTTTAGACTTAATTTTATTTGAGAGAATCAGCTGACTTTTGAGGCAATTTTATTTCAAATTCATAATGATATTATTATTATTAAACATGTATATACTTGATCTAACTTTTTTGACTGCCAGATTACAGTGCTAATTACAAAAAATATGTTAGAAATTATCTATACAAATTTGTGGGAGAGGGAAGTTAGTGGAAGAAAAATTAGGGAGGGTAACAAGTTCAACAAGAAATGTACTCATTACCTTACTTATGTAACAGTAACCACTCTGTACATCACCTTGGCAATAAAATTAAAATAAAAAATACCAAAAAATTAATCAAGTTTTCTTCTTAAGATTTTATTTTGTATTTTATGGAATAAATATAGATAGCTTTCAAAGTAGAATAAAAGATGTCATTCTACCTAGAAATCTAATTATGTAGTGTTTTTCTCAAGTAAAATCACAGAACTGAATAAAGGGTTAAGTATATACAGAATACTTTCTTCCAATACAAAAATTAGGTAAAAAATAACTGTTTTCAATTTAAATGTGTGTACCTATGCTCTCCTACTCAACTCACATAGACTGCAAAATCTCAAAAGAAAAAAAAACTTTGATTTTTGATATTTTATCAAAACTTATTTTTCTGATAAGGAATCTCATTTATTTTTGTATTACCTATTTAAGAGTCTTTCCAAAATGTTCCCTAATTATGTACATTTGCTTTTATTTATTCTCTTTTCTTTTTTTTATTGTGAAAATACCGTACAGAGGGGTTACAATTACATGGGCAAGATAATGAGTACATTTCTTATCAAGCATTGTTGCCTCCTCCTTTGTTTCCCCTTCCCATCCCTTCCCATCCCCTCTTCTGCCCCCCCTACTCATCCTTCCCCCAACACCTTGCCAAAGTTGTAAAGTTTGTTTTTCGACATAACGACTTGTACATCTCATGTGTTTTTTCCCTTCCCCTCCACAAATTATACCAACATCAAATACAGTGAAAGCAAGGATTATACCGTGGGGGAAGGACATACAAAGCAACAAAGAAATCATCTTATAAATATGTTAGAAACAATCGCATGAAAGAAAAAAACATTTGAATAGTTATCTTGGGGTTCATTTCGCCTAACATCAACTTATCTGACCATTTCTGTTTGTCTCAGATATATACTGGTTATTACAAATAGGGGAAACCATGAGACCTATGTTTCTTTGGGCCTGGATTACTTCACTTAATATAACTTTATTCTCTTTCCATCTGTTCAATATTTACCTAATAACTACAGCTGTGCAGCGGTGGCTAAGGCCTGTAATCCTAGCTACTCAGGAGGCTGAGATCTGAGGATCACGGTTCAAAGCCAGCCCAGGCAGGAAAATCTGTGAGACTCTTATCTCAATTTAACTACCAGAAAACCAGAAGTGGAGCTGTGGCTCAAGTGGTAGGATGCTAGCCTTGAGCTGAAGACCTGAGCGACAGCACATAGACCCAGAGTTCAAGCCCCACAGCCAAAAAAAAAAAAAAAGAAAATGAAAATTGCCTAATGACTACCTTATATAATAGTAAATATTCCAGATACATGAACAAGCACTAAAATCAATATCTGTAAGACTTTGCTCAGTGTTATTAATTTTATATCACATAATCTATTAATCGTAAATAGATTTTGACTTTTCTCAGTAAAGAATTTTTAAATATTTGAGAAACATAGGTTTAATAATAAAACTATATAGTGATTAAAATAAAAAGTGATTAAATATATAATTAAAATGCACAGGGCTAAATATATTTTACCTAATTAATATTTGTGATTTGATGTTTTTGCTATGACAATTGGAACAGGGGTTTTCTTCTTATTTTGATTTTTTTTTTTATTAGTCCTGGAGCTTGAACTCTGGGCCTAAAAGCTTTCCTTACTTGCTCAGCTTCCTGAGTAGCTAGGATTACAGGTGTGAACCACTGGTTTCTGTCTAAGGAAGGTGGGGAGGGGAGGAGTTTGAACCTATGGTACTGATTCAGTGTTAAAGTAATCATTATAAACAATTTCAAATTTTGCCTTTTACATACCTCTCTGTAGTATCCTAAATTTGCTTATTCATCAACACACTCCCGAACTTCCCAATCACCTTTCCTTCCGCTTGACGGCTTTTTCTAGTTACACAATTAAAAAGGATCTCAAATGTCTGTATGATTTACAGGTTTAATTTCCTTTCTCCCTGCCTTTACTCAATATATATAATCACACACATAAGGACACAGATGCTCATGAGTACTCAAACACACTGTGTATCTTCTTATTTTCAGAAAGAGATCGCATGCTTTTCTGGGACTCAAACTCATAATAAAACATTTCCAGAGTCTACTTTGTGCTATTTCTAAATCAGATTATTACTGCCCAGAAGAATGTAAAATGTATATAAAAATTACATACTTGTAAATGTATGTAAAAAAAAGAATGTTTTTTTCTTTCTTGGTATTGTTTCTAACGTATTTATAAGATACCATGTGATTTTTTGTTGCTTTATATGTTTCTCCCCCACGGTATAATCCTTGTTTTCACTGTGGGTGAAACCTGATGTCCATATAATGTGGGCAGGGGAAAGGGATAAAACAAAATGTTTAAATAGGGATACAGATTGACGCATTGTAACAATGAGATGTACAAGACACTACTGTTGAAAAACAAATTTTACAATTTAGGCGGAGTGGGGGAGGGGGAAGTGTAATTGGGGAGATGGGAGGGAAGGGATGCTAAGGGAAAAACAAAGGAGGAGGCAACAATGCTTGATAAGAAATGTACTCATTACCTTGTTCATGTAACTGTAACCCCTCTGTACAGTATTTTCACAATAAAAAACTTACTGAAAAAAAAGAATGTAAAAAACTGGAAGAAGGGGATAAAGTGGGAAAAACCAGGGAGGGGCTAACATTGTTCCACAAGAAATGTACCCATTACCTTAATTACATAACTTCTAACCCCTCTGTACATCACCTTTACAATAAAATAAAATGAAATTAAAAAATTAGAAAACAAGGTAAAAAAATACTTTCTTTAAATTTATTTGATGAGTATTCTAAAACTCCATGTACTGTAGAGTAGGAAAAAGCTAAAGAACAAAACAAAACAAAAATCAAGGTAGCTCAGATATTCTCTGTAGTATCTCTCTAAAATTTCTTGTTGGAAAACTAAATGGGTAAGTGAATAGAAGCAGTTAGGCTACTTACTAGTTTCCAGGAAGACAGAAGTATTGCTGCTTGTATAGAATCTGATTTTTTTTTTCTGCATATTGTCATACCATTCTTTTCTCATAGCTGCCAAATTTGAAGCCCATTAAAATTTTGAACATGAGTACTATAATCAATTTTTCTGTAGAAAACAGAAAGTAGAATTCCAAACATTGTATTCAAAGCTCTTCTTACTAATGTTAAGCCTGTTTTCTTCACACCCCAAAACAGGGTAAGGACATCAATATCCTAGCAATCATTCCATTTGAGATGTTTCCCATGCTGCTTGGAAAATTTAGTAATTTATATTCATCTTAACTATTGATCTCTTTCATAATGCATTATATACCTTTACATATAATGCAAAAGATTTTGATTGACAACATCTAAGTTTAACATTGTAACTCTATATTAAACACTGTTCCTCATTAAATTTATTCTTGAATACAATAAATATATGCCCGAGTATGTGAATAATGTTTAAATATCACTTTGTGTACAGGATTTTTAAACATATAGCTAATTTTTTCACTAAATATAGTTATAAAAGAGTGTAAAGTTATGTGTTCAGCCACATTAAAAGAAGTATTGCTCACTTGATATGCCCTTCATCAAGGAATCCTTTCATTTTATAAAATCCAAAGAATATAAGAAATAAATTCAAGCCATTGTATTGCCCACAATGACTATGTTAGCATTTCAACTTTGTTAAAATTACAGTCTAAGAATTGCTATTTGGGGCTGGGAAGGTGGCTCAGTGGTAGAGCGCTTGCCTTGCATGCATGAGGCCCTGGGTTCAATTCCTCAGCACCACATAAGCAAAAAGAAAAAAGCCAGAAGTGGCGCTGTTGCTCAAGTGGTAGAGCGCTAGCTTTGAGCTGAAGAGCTCAGGGACAGTGCCCAGCCCAGAGTTCAGGCCCCACGACTGGACCCCCCCACCCCGCCCCCGCCAAAAAAAAATTGTTATTTATCTACTGTCAGGCATGACGCTTATAAATATATACTCTTAAGGCAGCATTTATGTTCTCTGAGTGTGTTCTCATGTGGATATATGTGTGTGACCAACTATGAAGTTTCAAAATGACACGGAACATTGCTTATACTGGAGCCACCCCACTGGAGAGTGTAAATGAGTCCAGAGATATTTCCTGAGGCTTCCCTGTGTGTCAGCCTCTAGAGAAGGTATACAGGAAAACACCCATCTGAGAAGTTAATGAGTTGTCCTCCAAATCATATTACACAGTCCAGAACACTATCAAATTCTCAGCTTCTTGCTTAAAAATGTATAATGCTGATATCACCATTTAATAATAAATTTACCTTAATGTGTACATAATTTATAATGTATGATTTAAAAATAAAATATGAATAAATTAAAATACAAATCTAATCTCATTTCAATATTTTGCATAATACTTTTAAGTAATAGTTCATATGATTAATTTTCATTAACATATCTTTCAATAAGATACGTTTTATGTTAATATGTCTCTATTTTTCTTATGTAACAAGTCTAAAGATAGTATACATTTCAAAGTCTTCATATTTATAATACCATTCTGTCAAGACATATATGAAATATCAATCTTAGTCACATATGAACTATTCCACAGAAGAGTAATAGATTTCAATTTTCAACAGTAGCACACTGAGCAAATGATAGAGAACCTACTACACAATTACTATATGTTTATGGCTTTTTCCTTAGTTTTACTAGATTATTTAAATTTGATAGGAAATATACATTACCTTACTCATTTACTCATTTAACTGTAACCACTCTGTACAGTATTTTTACAATAAAAATATATTCAAAAAAAGAAAAGATTGTGAAACACTAAATGAAGAGTTTGAATTTGCTGGCATCTTTGAAATAATCCTATATTTAGAAAAGAAATGTACTCAGTACCTGACTTATGTAATTGGAACCCCTCTGTTACATCACCTTTACAATTAATTTTTTAATTAATTCCTTTGTAACTAACTTTTCTAGTTTATTATATTCATGAATTTAATTTTGATAATAAGATTTATCTCTTCAAGAAAGTCTAAATAACTGTACTTTCTCTATTTTCTTCTCAAGGCATGCTTTAAACTTCTTGGTACAATTTTAATATTTTAAAATGGTTTATCACCCAGGTGCTAAGGAGCACAGCTCATCTCAGAAGAAATATATCCTTTACAAATATAGACGTGGACGTTATGTTAAAAAATGAATTTTACAACTTTGGGGGGTGTGGAGATGGGAAGGAATGGGGAAAAAAGATTCACATACCTCTGTATGTACAATAAAATCACAAAAAAAATATGGACTTGGAAAGTGGCTCAGTGGTAGAGCGCTTGCCTTGCATGCATGAGGCCCTGGGTTTGATTCCTCAGCACCACATAAGCAAAAAGTCGGCTGGAAGTAGCACTGTGGCTCGATTGGTAGAGCACAAGGCTTCAGCTGAAGAATTGAGGGACAGTGCCCAGGCCCAGAGTTCAAGCCCCACAACACACACACAAAAAAAGCTAACATAAACGTTTTTATTAAATCAGAAACAATATGCTTGTGTAAAAAATATTTACATTGTGTTAATTTACTTTTGTAGACTTACAATGTTTGTTTTGAAAACAATACCAAGAGAGAATTTAAGTTTCAGAGATAGAGAAGAAAATACTCTCTTTAAAATATGGTGACAATGTCTCGTTCTTTTCCTCGAAAAATAATGCCTTTTTGCCTACAAAATAGGCACATGAATTACGTGGAAGCAATGGGCTTGCTGAGGTCTATCCGTAAGGCTAAACGGGGACACCATGGTTTATAGTTGACTTTTGATTTACTTTTTATCTTTCCTTTCTTTAATTTCTTTTTAGAAATTGTTCAGTTATTATAAATTTGTTTACAAAAATATGAAAGTTTATTTCTTTTGGTCATACACATACACATACCCTTGATTAAGAAAGTAGAGATTAATAATGCTTCCCCAGATATGAAAGCATGAACAAATGCAACAGTGATACTCTCCAGACACTATGTTAAAAATGAATTATACAACTTCTAGGCGAGAGGGGGGTCAGGAAGAAACAAACTGGGAGCAAAGGAGGGAAGAGGTGACACTGTTCGAAAGAAATGCACTCATTACCTGACTTATGTGACTGTAACTGCTCAGAGCAACACACTTTCAATGAATTTTTAAAAATTAATTTTAAAAAAATCACAAACTATGATCTAGGTAAGATTTTGTCACCCAGAGAGACACAATTCTGTTGCAGCCAAAGTTCTCACTCACCCTACAGTACCAAACGATTACCTTTTCTCATCTCACACTAATAGGGTGCTAATAAGGTGCTTTAATAAGATGCAGATTCAGTTAGAAATATAACATAACATTTTTTTATTGTGAAAACACTAAACAGAGGGGTTACAATTACATGGGCAAGATAATGAGTACATTTCTTATCAAGCATTGTAGCCTCCTCCTTTGTTTACCCTTCCCATCCCTTTCCATCCTCCCTGCTCCCTCTACCCCCCAATCCTCCTCTCCCCCTCAACCTCCCCCCTCCCCCACCTCCCCACAACTAAGTTGTAAAGTTTTCAACATAAGGACTTGTGCATCTCAGGTCCACCTGTATCCCTATTTAAACGATTTTTTTTTCCTCTTCCCCTCCACAAATTATACCGACATCAAATACAGTGAAAGCAGGGGTTATACCGTGGGAGGGACATACAAAGCAACCATGAAATAACCTTACTTTATGTGTTAGAAACAATCGCATGAAAGAAAAAAAAAACCTTTGAATACATATCTTAGAGTTCATTTCCCTAACATAACCTTATCTGACCTTTTCTGCTTGACTCAGACATATACTAGATATTGCAAATAAGGGAAACCATGGGACCTATGTTTCTTTGGGCCTGGCTTACTTCACTTAATATAATGTTTTCCAAGTCTTTCCATTTCCTAACAAATGGGGAAATGTCATTCTTTCTGATGGAGGCATAGAATTCCATTGTGTATATATACCACGTTTTCTTGATCCATTCATCTACTGAGAGGCATCTGGGTTGGTTCCATATCTTAGCTATGGTAAATAATGCTGCAATAAACATAGTTGTGGTGGTAGCTTTAGTGTAGTCTTGTTTGTGAATATTTGGGTAAATGCCAAAAAGTGGGATGGCTGGGTGATAGGGGAGCTCTATGTGGAGTCTTTTGAGGAACCTCCATACTACTTTCCAAAGTGGTTGAATGAGTTTACACTCCCACCAACAATGAGTAATTTTCCCTTCTGTCCACATGCCCTCCAGCATCTCAATCAACTTCAAATGGATCAAAGACCTCAGAGTCAAAGCAGACACTCTATGGAATAGGAGAAACCCTAGGTCTCCTTGGCTCAGACCGAAATTTTCTTAATAGAGACCCAGAAACACAACAAATCAAAGAAACTTTGGACAAATTGGATTACATGAAATTGTAGGTCTTCTGCATGGCAAAGGACATAGCAAGCAAGATAAATAGAAAGCCCATAGATTGGGAGAAGATCTTCACTAGCCATACAACAGACAAGGATATCATATCTAAAATATACCAGGAACTCAAAAAATTAAATCCCCCAACAACAAACCTTCAAAGAAACAACTGCCCAATAAATAAGTGAGCTAAAGACTTAAAGAAAAACTTTTCTGAAGAGCAAAGGAGGATGGCCAATAGACACATGAAGAAGTTCTCAACCTCCCTAGCCATAAAAGAAATGCAAATCAAAACAACATTGAGATACCACCTCACCCCAGTTAGAATGGCTAAAATCAAGAACTCTAATAATAAGGTAACATTTTGCTGGAGGCAACTATTAAGTAGTAAGCTTAGCTGCATTTGGAGCATTTCTAAATATGAGATTGTTTCAAAAATGCCAGAGAATCTTCATTTTAGTGTTTCACAATCATTTCTTTTATGTATAAATTTTTATTGTAAAAATACTGTATAGAGGGGTTACAGTTACATGAGTAAGGTAATGAGTACATTTCCTATGGAGCATTGTTACCTCTTCCTTTGTTTTTCACCTATCATCCCTTCTCTCCCCACCTCCCCAAGTCCTCCCTCCCAGCCTGAAGTTGTAAAGTTTATTTTCCACATAGTGTCTTGTAATTTCATTGTTACAATGAGTTAACCTATTATTTCCCCTCCCCTCTCCAAATTAGAAAAATGTATATACAAGATTCAGGTCACCAGAATCAAATACAGTGAAAACAGGGGTTAATCATGAGGGGAAGAACATACAAAAGAAAAAAAACCACATGGTACATTATAAATACATTAAAACAAACAGCAATAAAGATACAACCATTTGTGTCTGTATTTGGAGGTTCATTTCGCTTAGCATCCTCTTATATGGTCATATGTACATAGCTTTTGAACTTTTCTGCTTGTCCTAGACATATCTTTTCTTATATGTCAAGATATTTGTTACAACATAGGTGACAACAAAATAGTGAATCATTTTTTATATATTTGAAAAAATATTTAATTAATGATTACTTGATTAGAAATTATTTTTAAACCGTGTTAGCCTGTGCTGGAGTTAGAAGTGAAACTAAAACCTCCGTCTTTCCTCTCTCACCTATACTTGCCTAAGGTTGCTGAAGATAAAGGAAGATCTGCATTGAACATACATATATAGGTTCGCCAGACAGAAAAAAGTGCTAGAAAAAAATGAGGCAAAGCAAGAAAGGTGCCCTCAGAGGGGGTTTCTGGCATGTGTTTTCTGATTCCTATTTCCTTTGCAGGTTTTTGATTGGTGTCTTCACAGAAGATTTTCAGGCACATACTGAGAACTCTAATTAAGAGACTTATCTCCATTCGTGCAGGCTGGAGGGGCACTTCAATCAAGGAGAACCTGTTGATGTGTGAATAGCAAGAACCCAAAAGCCAAAGTGTCATCAAGAGAAATAGGTTGGCTGTCAACCAAGAGGCACAACAGGACAACTTCTTTACTCTGGGGAAGAGGGGGGAAGAAATCAGATTTTTTTTCCCCCACAGCACATTGGAGTGCTTCTATTTCTTTTGATAAACTGAGTTAGTATAGTTTTTAGATGTTAATTTACAAATTCAGATTCCAACTTATTATTTTGCAATGAGAAATCTACTAACTACTGATGGAATTAATATATTTCCTACCATGAAGACAGACTTGCCCTTAGAAGTGAAGACATTTTCTAAGAATTGCTTGATAGTCATGAAATCTGTAACAGGGGAATTTGTAATATTAATAAATTCTCATGGCCTGATGCATCTGTCTCTCTAGCAGAGGTGTATTTGCCTCTAGAATTGGTGAGGGCATATATCTTCCTCTGGTTTCACTGCTTGAATAAGAACGACATTGTTTTCTTTTCTGACCCTCATTTGTTCGTTCTGGTTCTGTCACTGATCTCTCCTGTCACTGATCTATTTAGCTTGGTTGATGGTTATAAGAGATGCATTCCCTTCCACAAAATACAGAAAGAAATGGCATTATCCTATTTTTGAAATTTAA
The DNA here is from genome assembly GCF_019054845.1 of Dipodomys spectabilis. Taxonomy (NCBI): domain Eukaryota; kingdom Metazoa; phylum Chordata; class Mammalia; order Rodentia; family Heteromyidae; genus Dipodomys; species Dipodomys spectabilis. Next base: position 5,283,741 of record NW_024870752.1, read on the forward strand.
AGCCATGAAAACTATTAGCAGCCTGTGGAAATAGAGTTTATTAGCAATATATTCAAGATATTTAGTAGTTTGAAAAGCCCTAAATGATAATCACTGTTTATTGACAGTAATCTCATGGAACTTCATTCAAAAGATTATCTCATAATTGTTTTCATTAGTTGAAACTTGATTCATTTCCCTTTTCATTTTTACATTAAAGGATTTTTTCTGCTCATTACATTGCATAATGCTGACTCCTAAGACAAACTGTAATTAATGAAACACCACATATATATGTATACACACATATGTATATGTATATATGCAAGTCTGTGAATGTGTCTGTTTACATACCATCTCTCAGCCTGTCTCCAGTTCTATTCTTGTCAAAATAACCGTACATCTAAATGACAGAACAAGGAAAATAAGACAACAACCTATTTTCCTGTACCACACTTATTCTGGGTACTGTGCTTATTATTATTTCTTTGCATTCAGTTATCCATAATTTGATAATATGTATGTGCATGATAAGCACATATGTGACATATCCCAATGGTAACTGTAGAAAAGACTCCAATTCTTCAGATCCTATAGGATTGAGAGATGGAGATGGAGAAAACAAATGAATCGAGGTATTGTTTCTAACTTAATTGGTACAGTCGTTGTTCTGATTTTAGCCTTACCTCACAGTCTACCAAATAATACCATTGTATATCAATTGTCTAGAGAGAAAAATACCCTAAGAAATTGTCGATTGCTGATATCGCATGCCTGGTATCCCATCTATTCAGAAGGCAGAGGTCTAAGGATTGTGTTTCAAAGCCAGCCCAGACAGAAAAGTCTCCAAGATACTTATCACCAATAAATGACTCAGAAAAAAAGCTGGAAATGTTGTTGTAGCTCAACTGGCAGAAACTGGTGCAAAAAGCAGCTGACAAGATCCAAGCCCTGAGTTCAAGCCCCAGGGTCAATCTCTCCTCCCCCCAGACACAAAGAACACATTTTTTTGCCTAGTGGCTTCTGAATCTCAAAATAACTTGAGCTAAACATTGTGATTACTACTTACCACACCGTGTAGCATTCCTAGAGGAAAAGGATACACCTACACACAAAATTTGTCTCCTTAAATATTAGGGCAGATGTACTTAGGATGATAGCTTGTTCTTAAATAATATTTTTCCAGAATATTTTCAGGAAATAATCAATTGTGTTTTTCAAAATTGTGGTAAAAACAAGAACAATCATCTGAGACTTAAAGAACATGTTTTGGGATGACAAACAAAACCAATTATTTTTCTTAAAAGTTGTACACATTCTTTGACTTAGATATTGAAATATTTTAATCACTTGATTCAAGTAGGATGATGTACAAAAAGCTGTGCTTATCAAGCTATGAACTTGGTAGTCTGGAGATAGTTATTAATACATGAATATATATGGATATATAGAGAGAAAGATTTTTGAAAACATCATTATGAACAATGTCATAAATATATTTACCATCTCTTGTTCATAATTCTATCTCATTTGTTACTTTTCTTAAAAGAATACTTAATATGAAATTTACAGTACTAGCAATATTTTATACATACAATTGTAATATTTTCTACTCTAGATCCTATTTTCTAATATGCATTATGTTTTTAGGATTTATTTATCCTCTATACCCAAAACGTTGTGCTCTCAAATCTTAATGGTTATAATATTCCTGTTGATTTTAAGATTAATATTTATGCAACTAAAGCACCAGGAATAAAGGTATGTAACACACATGTGTTCACACATGTTGTGTTTCTCCTCTATTTTTTCTGTATACATATATATATGACTTTTCTTTCTATATATGACTAATAAATTATTTAGTTTTTAATTGTATATATATATATATACTTCAATGTGATATTTAAATTTGAGATATATGTTACATATCATTAAGTCATCTTCTTTAACAAAGCTACAGATATAAATGTTACTGCTAAATTCATGTTATCACTACTAGAAGTTTAATTTTAGGACAGTATTTACCTGTGAAATACCAGATCTGCACAAATTCTCTATGTAATCCAATATGTGACTGCTGAAAAATATTATCCAGAAATTTATCATTATCAGAAATAATGTAGACTATAGATTGGTTAGAAAGCAATTACTTCAAAGAACAATCTGTGAGCTGGGCACATAACTCAGTGGCTTAGTTCTTAACACATCTGTTTAAGGTTATTCAATTGTCAGAAAAGCAAATATCAGTATATGTCCTTTTGATTGTGTAAATATTTTTTTCATTACAACAGATATTTATTTAATCAGAAGCCAGTAAATGATTACCACAGAAGTTTTGTGTTTTAATATGTCTAAGGAAATCCTGCAACTAAGTTTGAAATAAAACATTCTCTAATTTTAATCTGCCATTTCAGTCACACAAAACTCTTCCTGTTGTCTGGTTATTATCTAGGCATAAAATCCTAGGATTCCACAGATGTTAGAATTGTTAGTTTATACTTTCCATATATAAATTTGAGAGCCATAAAAACAAAAACAAAAACAAAACTTTTCTTGGAATGTGGCCAAAAACAAGAAAACTATTGCTGTGTTTTTGGTTTTTGGTTTGTTTGTTTGAATTATCTTCTCACTTTAGGAAGTTTATTCTGAGTATAACTGATCTACAAGGGAAATAAATCAAATGTAGCAATAAGATTTTTTTAAATTATTAATAAGGATTTTTATTGTGAAAATACCATACAGAGGGGTTACAATTACATGAGCAAGGTAATGAGTACATTTCTTATCAAGCATTCTTGCCTCCTCCCTTTGTTTCCTCTTATCTTTCCTGCCCTCACACTTCCCTCCCTCCCCCCCTCCCCCAGGTACCCTGCAAAAGTTGTAAAGTTCGTTTTTCAGCATAATATCTTGTACATCTCATTGTTGCAATGGGTCCACTTGTATCCTTATTTAAACAATTTGTTTTTTCCCTTCCCCTCCCCAAAATTATGCCAACATCAAATACAGGGAAAACAGGGGTTACCTGAGTCAAGCAGAAAGGGTCAGATAAGTTGGTGTTAGGCGAAATGAAGCCCAAGATAAGGACTCAAATGGCTTTTCTTTCTTGCAATAACATTTTAATAAATAAGATATTTCATATTTAATCAATGGAAATCACTGCATCCTAAAATTAGGGGTAAATCACTGCAAGAAAACAATGGAGCTCATTGTATACTGAGATAAATTCAAGGTTAAATATTCTGATTTAGAAAAGTATTATAACTAGCAAAGAGTGTATATGAAATGCCAATACACATGCAAGAAGAGTGGGATAAAATATACCCAGATTTGCATCATGAAAGACGTGTGAATTTTATAGGTACTACTTAAGCTATTTGGGTTCTTTAAGTATTGCTTCATTTTCTCTTGGTAAGTAATATTGGTGTACATTATGTGACTATACATTCAGTATAGATAATATATACACCTATTGTATACATTAGAATATATATATATGTATAGTGGAATGATTAAATTTGACAAATTAGCCCTTTAAAACTTTTTACATATATGTGTCTTTGTAGTGAGAATATTTAAAGTCTGTACTTTAAGCAGTCTAAAAATGTATTATTATTAATTACTCTCACATTAACAGTAGGCTCCAAGATGGGATAGGGTCAATATTTCTCAAAATATAGCACATTATGTAACTTTATTTTGTGACATATATATTAAAATCACTTTGTATAATTTATCTCAAATGCAAATGCAATCTTGGCTATAGACAACTATAATCTTGTATAGATCACTTTCTTTTTTGTATACTTGTACATTAACTTCTGTCATGTTAAAAAATAGAGAAACTTAGGCAAGTAACAAAATAATCCACATTAATACTAATGAAGTTATCCTAAAAATCCTTGTTTTCCCTATCTTTTCTATTTTTCATTTTGAAATTTATCTCTTGGAATTTTAAAGAAAACTTTAGATAAGTAACTGTTCTGATTACTCTCACAATTTTTTTGCTTTGTCTTTCTTGTTTCTTAGGCACATAAAAGTTCTTAGACAACAAAAGGCTATTTTCACACAAAACAGGGCTGAGAATGCAATGTTTGGCAGAAGCTGAAAGTAGCTTGAGCAGTACCTGTTCCCACTGGAATGAATTTGATTGAGCCGTAATTCACTGTTTCGATTCATACCTTCAGTTTAGTGTAGTCAGTTGGAATTCAAAACTTAATCTATCTCAATCAACTTTATAGACAGCAATCTGGTGGCTGAAACAACAACTCAAAGCTCAGTCAGGCATGCCTAGACCATCTATGGAAACAGAGATGGAGAAAGATAACCTTAGAGCAAATCAGTTTTTTGTAGGCACACAGGTATAAACAAAAATGTTTCATAGATTAAGAATCTGCAAGGAAAAATTTTAAAATGTTATATAAACTGGGGAAAACACTGCAATTTGGGAAATAATTAAAAACTGAAACTTTTCCCAGGCATTTTTTTCATTTTTGTAGCTCAAAATTTGCCAAGAGAGCAAAAACTGTATAGAATCATATCAGTGATATACATATGTATATGTATATCTATGTTTCTAAAAGTATTTTAATGTGTCAACTTGTGACATTACCAAACTATATCAAGGACATATGTACATCAGTAAATATCTATCTTTAGCTCATTGATTTTGTTCCCTAATTATATATATACATATATATATATAATTAAAATGTTTCTCAACATTGAAAAAAATCAGAATTATCACATAGTTTTCATGGAAACTAGGTTTCAAAGAGCTTTATTTTATTCAATTTTTGGAATTAGTGGCATGTCTTTAGAAAAACACATAAAATATAATTCATAATTTTGTTTTATATGCAAAGTTTAATTGAAGTCATTTATTGATTTATTTTGAATTACATGATGTTTTGTGGTTTTGCAATCCTATGTGATCATTGAAATAATGTAATTCTAATGGTATCTCTCTTTTTGAAAAAATTTATTTATTTATTGAAAAGGTGATGAGCAGAGAGTTACTGTCACATAAAAAAGGTAATGAATATGTTTGTTTTTAATCATTATTACCCCATCCCTCATTATCTCCCACTTACTCCTCCCTATTCCCCTACCCCTCATGGTATCTCTTTATGGTAGTGAACATAGCCTAATTTTATTTATAGATTAGAGGAAAGAAATACATAGGTTAAAAGTGAGGTTTTCCAGCAATATTGATAATGTAATTCCTGCAAGGTAGTCTTGACATTTGGAATATAAGCCATTTTCCTGACCTACAAAATGCTATTCACAGAATAAGAAAATATTTATACCATTATTAGACTTCTTTATAGCTTCCCCACCGGTTGGATTTTGTGTTACTTAGATTTTTAGTTTTTATTTTATGACTTTAAATTGTTGCTTTTTGTATATGCACTTTTGTATATTCACTTTCATATGCAGGACAGCATATGCAATTTTTTGAAAAGTTGTCATGTAACATGCATTAGATGCTGCATTTAATTTTTCGGACTGTACTTAAATATTCCAAGATCTTTATGCTTAAAATGTAGGCATTGTCGTTGTTAATGGTTTGGAAGGAAGGAGTTACAACATTTAGAGTATGAATGTTGCTAGAGTTTGGAGAGTAGAGCCCTACAAAGCAGTGTGTGTGAACGATTATTCCTCTTGGGCAGCGAAACCAAACTTGAGAAATTGGTAGCAAATCTTGGACGGGTGAGGAGGTGACTTTGAAGGAAATAGTTACAAGTTTACCCATCCCTTCTTTACTTCTGCCTCATGTATTAAACAGTTTATTCCCGGTCGTGTGCTCCCTGTGAATGAGGTGAACATCATCTGACCTGCCCTTCACTGGCCCCAAACCGTGGGTCAACCCAGTCATAGAGAATCCCCACACATCATGAGTCAAAATAATCCTTTGTTTCAAAATAAGGCAATTATCTCAAGTATTTCCGCATACCCACAGAAAACTGACAAATAACATTTTTCCCTTCATGGTTTAAATTTTTACCCTTCTTTGTAAATCTCCATCACACTATGGAGCAACATCTGTCCTTTAAAGACAGTGTTTTTAAAATCGATGTACATAACGTTCTCAGTCTATTTTGGTAATGTCACAAATTGACACATTAGCATCTGATTTTAGAAAACCTGGAGTTGATCTTTAATTAACTAGTTGTAACCTAGTAGTAATAAGTAGAGATTCAGAAACAATTACTTCCATAGAAAGGGCTACACTTTTTTGTATGTATACTTGGAGTTTGTGATATATATTTTAAATAACAATATATAATGGGAAATGAAATCTTTTCATATTTTTCAATATCTGCTGCATTATTCCTAGGACTTATTTGAGATCCTGGAAAGTGATTCTATGCTTTTGTATTTTGGAGGAGGTACATTTAGAGCGAGTGCAGTTCAATATTAGAAGCTCTTTGTAAATTGATGTGTTATGTATCCTTCTTCCTTTCCCACCTACGTTTTGGGAGAAAAGTGACATTTAGTTTCATGACTCCAGGGAGAAAGTTGAACCAACTCTTTTCAAAACTGTGGAAATACATTTTATCTTTGCCTTCAGAAACGTCTCTTTTATTATTTTACTACCTCTATTCTCAGCATAGGGAACTTGGAGAGTTCGGGCATTCTTAGAGTACAATGAAGTCTATAATTAAAATATAGATATCCCAAATATTTTGGGAGGAAAAACTGTTGAAATGCTTCATTGAGGAATCAAGACCTCTTGATATCTGGGTATGGCTTTCCAGATTGATTGCATGGAAGGCAATGTAAGTTCTCCCAGAAAAAATCAAGACACCAGGCATCATGAGACCACAGCCTCAGAAGGCAGTGTCTGCTTCCGAAGTCATCAATACACAGAATTCTTGTGTTAATAAGAAGAGGATCTGAAGAAAAAAGAAAATAAATTTTTACTGGCTTGCCAGAGTGAGCACATTGGCTCATCAAAGGAATGAAGGTTGCAACATAGTATAGGATATGATGAAAAAGACCACTGAATGAGGAAAGTGTTGAGTTATTACTGACAGGCCTGAACAGTCTAGACATTTTGTTCAAAATGAAAAATCCATGAGCATAAGGTGATTCTTTTAAGTCTGGAGAAAAAAATGAAAAAAGTCCTTTAGAGAGCAATTAGGAAAAATGAAGCATAACATTTCATAGTATAACTATGTTGATTACATCAATATTTCTGGTACCTAATATGACATGAAAGAGTAAAAATAAATCTAATTAAATTTTAGAAATTTGGTTGATTTCTTGACACATTGGACTGACATATAGGCATATAAAAGAACATTTATTTAAAATTATGTACAAAAATTAATTCGGAAAAATAAGTATCTTTCATATACATATATAGTCTCTATGTGTATCTTATGTCATATTTAATCAGATTGTATCAGTATAACATTTTACATTTTTTATGATTGAAAATGTTACATCAGTTTATCCTTATTTGAACAGTAGAACACAACTGATTTAAAAAGGATTTAACTTTTCCTCTCAGTATAATTTTGGCTGTCAATTAGTTATAAATTTTGCTACAGATAGTCTTTATTATGTTGAGTTACAACTCTTGTATTGTCTTCTTATTTTAAAAATATTTTCAGGACTGGGAAGGTGGCTCAGTGGTAGAGTGCATGCCTTGCATGCCAGAGGCCCTGGGTTCGATTCCTCAGAACCACATAAGCAAAAAGAAAAAAGCCGGAAGTGGTGCTGTGGCCCAAGTGGTAGAGCACTAGCCTTGAGCTGAAGAGCTGAGGGACAGCGCCCAGGACCAGAGTTCAGGCCCCATGACCGGACCCCAAAAAAAAAAAAAAAAAGACAAAAAAAATTATTTTCATTATGTTAGAAATTTTGGTTAATTTTTTATATTACACAGTTACAAATGCTAACAGAAAGGAATTCGTTCAAGACGTAAGTTGAATGTGAAATAAACAATAAAATAAAAAAGAAAACTTGTCTTTTAGGTATTTTCATTCAGATATACTGTCTGAATATTAAGTTCTTTGTTCCAAATCTTATATTCCTTTAAGTACAACATATGAAATTTATCCCTCCTCATGACTATTAAATATTGCTGACCATTTCCATATACCTATTATATTCACTTTTATAATGGTGAGTTGACATTACTGATGTCATTTGTTCAAAAATTTACTGTATTTCATGTGAGTTGTCTTATTATTATTATTTATTGCTTATTTTACTTCTAAAATTTCCCCATATTTTTCCCATGAGCTCATTACTCTAGTGTAATATTTTTTCTCTTGAGACAAAAGTTATGGGTGATAATGTATCAGAGACAAAGAATAAATTACAGCTTAGAATTTTTCCCTTTCTGGGTTTTACAACAACAAATAATTGATTCTCTATGGAAAGTTTGAAGGTTAATCTAGGTCAATCTTCATATAATCTTTGTATAAATTTTCTAATATCATTCCCTACTATTGAATTTATAACACTTGTTTTAATTCTTCAGATTGTTTGTATAGTACATTGCTTTTTATAAAGGATACATCTTCTTTGTGTTAATTTCCTTGCACCAAAGGAAAGGGTGGTAAAATTTACATAATAATTTCATTTTTTTATTATACATTCATTGGTAATCCTATGTAGCCAAACAAGTTTACACTTCCTTAATTAACCTCAATGGATTATTTAGTTTTATTCTTTGCAGTTTCAAAATGTATTAGCCAAGTTACAGTAATGGTTAAAATGATTTCTGAAGTCCACACTTACTTTATTCTTAGCATTTTATATGAATTTATTCCAACATAGAAAACCCAAATTTATATTCAATTTGATGTATTATTTCAAGTTATGATTCATTGTTGATATTACCTTTGAGTACTTCTATTGATTTACCGCATTGCTTTTTTATCTGTGTAAATCTTATGTCATGTTCACTTATATGAATATCTTGAAACTACAATCTAATACATGTAATGCAATGGAAATGGTTAAATTTTACAGTCCTTCCAAAATATCCCAACATGGATTTTTATAATGTAGTGTTTGAAGTCTTGATGAGAAGAAAATTACATCTTTGGAAATTATACATTTTTGTTCTTTTTAAACAGATTTTATTTTATAAAAATCATCCCAATCCATTTCAGAAATATCCACACCAATTTCTCTGCACTTTCTGGTTTGATTTGTAGATCTTTATTTTTGCAAAGTCAAGAATGATTTTGTTCGGTAGTGTGTGGGTGTGAATTTAGTCATTATCTTAAAAGAAATCAACCTTAAAAAAATAATTCACTCTAATACTGAGCTATGATTCATCCATTTTTCATGTTAAAACTGTTTAGAGAAAACAGGTTCTATTTCTAGAGCATGTCCTCAGTGTGCTGTTTTTCTCTTCTTGCTAAGAAAACACTTATCATCATTGAAGCAATTACTCATTTATATGACTCATATCTCATTATTCTTTCTTTTTAGATGTTTTTCTCTGAGAATTTACCTATCTAATCTTTCAGATACTTTCAATACGTGGAAAACAATTCATTACAATATTCTCAATGATTTCATGCTATTTGTTATATAGGTTTTCCTAATAAAAAGCTTCTGTAGAACTTTGACATTGAACTTTATATAATGCTTTTTGATTTTTATATGGAAATTGTTTTATGCTTTTAATAAGCCGATAAAATTGCATCTTTATCATCCAGATATTTCTGCTCTCATGACTTCTTCATTTCCATTACCCAAATATTTTCATTTTCTTTCTTTCTACCTAGGAAAACAACTTACTGAATTTTATCCTTTTGAGATAGTTCAATGAAATTAGATATTGTTTTCAACATTTTTCCAAGACTTGATACTATGACAGAATTTCAATATTTGGTAACTTTGATGGATTAAAAAGCTTCTAAAACAGCAATAAATAAATATCAGGTGATAATGATAATTATCAATAAAATCATAGATAAAATTACATTGTGTAGAAGCTATTATTTGACATTTATATAAACATCATGATATATATATAGCGATTTATATATAATGATTTAGTTCATGACAAAATTAACTTTCATTATATACATGAACTTCTGATAATTTGAATGTGTACTATTTTCTCAAATTTCACAATTTTAACAATTCAAGTTTTTTATGTATATTTGCACAGCAAGAAAATCTTATTTGAGTTTGGAACTATCATTTAGCTGATTTATTTTTTTCATTTCTAGTATATGTACATTGAAGACTAATATTATTATGGTTATTAATTATAAAGTAATGTTACAAATATTATGATTATTAATAATAAACTAATATTATTAAATGTATACTTAAATGTTTATATTTCCCTAGAAATGATAGTACAATCTTATAAAATCACACTGTTCAAAAAGAATGTACGCAAAATACACTTTAAAAAGACATTACCTAGCCGGGCTCCGGTGGCTCACACCTGTAATCCTAACTACTCAGGAGGCTGAGATCTGGAATCCCAGTTCAAAGCCAGACCAGGCAGAAAAGACCGTGAGACTCCTATCTCCAATAAACCACTAGAAAACCAGAAGTAGCGCTGTCGCTCAAGTTGGAGAGCGCTTGCCTTGAGCTGAAGAGCAAGCCTCATGACCAACAAAAAAAACAAACAAAATAAAAAAAAAAGAAATTATCTGACCTATATATCTGGATCCTATTTTGTATATCAGCTTTACAATAAAAAAAAAATCACTATTGGGAAAGCTACTGATTAGAAGAACTACAAATTAATATGTTTTCAATTATCTTACATCATTGTGTTTTTAATGTAAATGTCTTCATAGTTATATGATGGGCCAAGTAACAGAATAATTCTTTATGTTAAAGTTATCTTGAAATTTTAATATAATTCATTTATTTTAAGTGTACACTTACAAGTTTTTAAACAAATTAATTTACTCACACTTTTGATTTAGCATCAAAATTTTTATAGTGTGTTAGTTGTTGTTCATCCTGGATTTTCATAATAGAAAAACATTCATCTCTCAATACTACCTCCTTTTTTTTTTTTGTCAGTCCTGGGGCCTGAGCTCAGGGGCGCTGTCCCTCAGCTCTTCGGCTCAAAGCTAGTGTTCTACCACTTGAGGCACAGACACTTCCAGCTTTCTCTGATTATGTGGTGCTGAGGAATCAAGCCCAGGGCCTCACGCATGCAAGGCAAGAACTCTACCACTGAACCACCTTCCCAGACCCAATACTAACTCTTTTTAAAATGTGTACATACACATGTGCATGTAAGTGCATGACAAATTAGTTCACTTCTTAAGACATTTGAATGACAAAATAATATTTTTAAATATGTTTTATTATTATTGTAGAAGTGAGGAACAGAAGTGTTACAGTTACATAAGTTAGGTAATGAATACATTTCTTTTTGAAACATGTCACACCTTTTTTATTCTCTCACACTTTTTTCTCTCCCATCTCCATGCACAAGTTGTATAGTTCATTTTCCACTCAGTGTCTAGTGAGTGCCACTGCTGTTTATCCTTGTCTCACATTTTCAGTGTGCCTTCTTACCCTCCTAAAGAAAAGTAAATTAACAAGCAACACAAAAGGAAAAGACAACAACAATCAAAATCTCTTGTTCCAACTTCTTGGTCCCCATTTTGATAAATATAATTTTATATAACCATATGCACATAGCTATTGAGTCTTTGTGATCTGTTCCTATGAATATCCTCCATTGGTCTCACTGTGTGAATATTTAGAGACTTGCATATTTTATCATGTCTGTTTCAGTGTTGTTTAAACTTTTGTTCATTTATTTCTTTTTTCATCATCCAGCCTTTTTAGGGAAACCATGCAACCCATGTTCCTCTGGGTCTGGCTTACTTTGCTTAATACAGAATTTTCCAAGTCCTTCTATCTTATTATGAATGGTGCAATATCATTCTTTTTTCACTTTTTAAAAAAAGTTTTATTGTGAAAATACCATACAGAGGGGTTACAATTGCATGGGCAAGGTAATGAGTACATTTCTTATCAAGCATTGTTGCCTTCTCCTTTGTTTCTCCTTCCCATTCTTTCTGATAGAGCATGGAATTCCACTGTGTGTATATACTACATTTTCTTGATCCATCCTCCACTGAGGGGTATTTGGGTTGATTCTATATCTTGGTTATGGTAAAGAATGCTGCAAATGAACATTGTTGTGCTGGTAGCTTTGTTGTCTGGTTGTGTTCTGAGCATTGCATTTCCTTGTATTTCCATATTTCTAGTATTTCTGCCATGTGTCTGCCCATTTGGAGACCTTTTTGGTTTTATATCAAAGAACATCTGTTATCTTCATAATAGGCTGTTCCTTGTTGGTTGACTAGGCAGCTAGGCAGCTGATAATCTGATGTTCTGATCCTTTGACAAGATTTACTTACCTAGGTTCAGGGTTTGTGGATACAGTCAAGTGATGATGTAGAGTTCAGCTGTGGTGTAGAAGGTTGGTGCTAAGCTAGCTGGCCAGCAGCATCCTTGTGAGGCATCTCTGAATCTGGATACAGGGTCTCAACATTCTCTTCCTGATTTTTTATTCCCCAGACATGGATCTTGAGGTATGTCACGGTTTAGGTTGGATGAGAATCATCTTTTTCAATGAGGAAATATTAAGCAGTAGAATAGCTGCTGACAATGCTTAAGACAATTAGTTTTTCTTTCTTTCTTTTTTTTTGGTCGGTCGTGGGGCTTGAACTCTGGACCTGGGCGCTGTCCCTCAGCTCTTCAGTTCAAGGCGAGCGCTCTACCACTTGAGCTACAGGGCTACTTCTGGTTTTCTGGTGGTTTATTGGAGATAGGAGTCTCACGGTCTCTCCTGCTGGGGCTGGCTTTGAACCGGGATCCTCAGATCTCTGCCTCCTGAGTAGCTAGGATTACAGACATGAGCCACCAGCGCCCGGCTGACAATTAGTTTTTCTGATGAGCTTGATCTGGAATTTGTGCTGCTTGCTTCACCATTCTTTTGTTTTCATTTTTGGTTGAAATTGGAAAAAAGAATCTACCTCTAGCATACAAGGTAATATATCACTATTTTATGAATATACACTGTTAATGAATAATGTAATTATTGAATCTAATTCAAAACAAGCCCTAAGTTTGAAGAAAAAAAAAACTTGTGAAAATCACATCATGTCCTTATGGGAATATACAATGAAATCTGTGTTCAGTATCAGCTAGGCAGTATTTCCACACTTAGCAATAAACAACTATTTTTTTCATTAAAAACACATAGTTAAAGGTTCTTTCGCGTAGTATAGGGGGGAATACATGAAAAAATGTCCCTGATGCTGTGCTTTGTCATCACTTTCTTTCTAATACCACAATATTACTGTACTACCATTCCCATCTCCTATTTACATGATCTCCTGAGCTATTTATAGGTAAAGCGCCATGGCATACTTCAATGCTATAGCTTAGAATCACTCTATAAATTTGCCTCCTATTCTATCTATTGGAATATGGCCCAGATATACTTTCAGTATAGAACTGAATTTGAAGAAAACTTCTTGAAATCAAAGTTCTCTAATGCTCAAATGCATTTGAAAATAAAATATTGTTGACTGCATTATTCACTGACTCCTTTATTTACTATGTCAGTAATAAAGATAGTATATATATGACCAGAAAATATGTTTCTAACAAACACTGAGACACTGAGCCAAGTATTGGTTTTCAGTGTTATTTTAATTATGCGTTTGTTTAGCAATTTTCCCTTCAGTAACCCGCATCTGTTAAAATTACTCAAAGTACAAAGGAAATATTGGGTAACAATTTAAAATCTCATCAAAACCTCATAGAAAAGCATGAAATTCATGATTGCTGGATTAGACTATTACCTCAAGTTAAGGGTGGGATATATTTTCCTAAGCAAGTTTCATTACTGTGTGAATGCATTATTAAATGAGTTTGTTGCAATCAGACTAAAGAGGAATTCTCTTCTGAAAAGTAAGAAAAAGATTACATAATACAAAACACAAACATTTGGAGGTAACAAATTACAAAATTTGGTATTGGAAGAAAGTGAAATATCTATTATAGTCAAATAAAAATATCTTGAGATATATTCATGTTTCCTTTCTTATTTCTTATTTCTCTTAGTGAATAGTTTTTCAATAAGTAGCAACTTTTTTAGATAATTATAAATATATTGGTCTTATAATTTTAGTAATCATTTATGTTGCAACATAATCTTCACTTGCTCCCCAACTGAATTGGAGATGACTGGATTTCTAATATATTCTTCAATATTAATGTATTTTGGCCAGTCATTTTCTTTTATTTTTAAGGTTCATGAGTTTAACTTTCTGATTACTCAGATACCAAGCATCAGTCCTAATCTGATTAATCTGGATTTTTAAGTTGACTCATCTATAATTTAAATACTAATGAAAATCACTAAATAATAAAATGTGGTATAAATATCATTAATTATATATGACTCATTAACTTTCATCAATATAGTATGTAATATTAATAGACAATATTATGATTCCATTAACACATTTGTGATTAAAAGTATTAGTTTTTAGTCAATAATAAGATTTTATAATTCTGCAATGTTGACATTATGCAGATAGGTAAATAAATATGTTTTTCTGTTTTAATTTAATGGCTGAAAAGAAAAATCCATTAAGCAGCGAATGAACCAGGTATTTTGAATAGTGACTTGAAACAGGTATTAAATACAAAGTAAATGCACTTTAACCTACAACTGGTAAAAATGATGTACTTTATTAGGAAACATACATACACACACAAACACACAGAATTTTTATAATTATTAAAAGTTTCCCCATGTTACACAAAGTCCCAGTCAATTTTCCTGAAAGCCCAGCTGTCAATATGACTACACGGAATCTTTGTCAGAGCCAAAAGATAGTCATGAATTCTTGATGATGCCAAAAAGTACATTCTCTTTACAAATCAAGAAGCTTCATTCTTACTGGCTCTAATAAATCGGAAATGTCTCATTTCCTTCCATTTGTCTTGAACTGGCTTGTCCCATCTTATCTGCTCAATTAGAGAAATGAGCATTTTCTTTCTGGTAAATGGAACTAATTCAATTGTGATTTTGCAAAGAAAAATACAAAAGAGGGATTTTCTTTTGGTAAGAGAAGTGGCTCAATGTCAGCTACTGTGACTAAATAAGCACCTTGAACCACCTTGAAACTGTGCAGACTTTAGAATCTATATTGTAACCTAAAAAGCCCATGAAACTCAGGATCATCTTCATGATGATTATATAAAGCAGTGGTTGAACAGCTGTTTCTATAAAAGATTGAAAGAGAAATAAGCCTTAATTTTCAATAATGCAAATATTATATCTTTCAGATACTTTCCACTGTAAAATGTGAGGAATTATTTGGATAGGCTATTTATCCATTTATATTTTTTTAATAAAAAGGCAAGTATATTACCTCTTCATCACCTTCTCAAACTTTATAAAGAACAAGCAAGTTCTACAGTCTGCCAAATTCATTTTTGAAATATATTTTTATTTTAAGTAAAACATAGCAATTATGTAACTCAGGGATATCATGTGACATTTGAGTACATAAGCACAATCATCTCTGGGTAAATGAAATATCACCTTAGAACATGCATTGATATTTTTCATATATATGTATAGATATATGTATATATGTGTGTGCATGTGTGTTTAGCATACATGTGCTTATGTAGTATATGCATATAACATGTATGTGTCATATACATGTGTGTAATATTCATGTGTGCAGCATATATTATTTAGCAGATAATGTTTAACTATGAATTGTTATCAGTAATATTTACCATACTATGCTATAGAACCTTAGAAGATATTCTTCCTTTCCAAATATATACAGATGCATACTGACTGCATGAATGCTTTATGTTAGTTATCTAAGTTAGACTATGTGATTTACAGGGCACCATCTGATGTTTGAAGTTATTATAATAAGATATAAACTAATAAATACAGACACCATTCAGATCTGTCCAGAGGTTGTAAGACCTAGAAGAATATTTGGATAACTGTCCAATAAAAGTCAAAGATAACCTTTAACAATTCATATCACTAGAGAAATATCATGTTAATAGTTTTCTCTGAAAACTAATTTAAGCATGTTTTGTTTCCATGTAATAGGTCTTATCCAGTGTCTACACAACAATGACCAAAATTAAGAAAATATTGCATAAAATTGATATAAGAAATTAGCAAGGCAGATAGGTTTATCCACTTTCATGTTTCTTGCAACAGTATTTGTAAAGCCAAGGTATGTAATGAATGTATGTGTACATCCACAAATGAAAAAATAAAGAAAATGTAGACTATATTCACAACTATTTATTATTCAAAATAAAGAAATCCTGATATCTATGGCACCAAAGATGAGTATATGACATATGGTGTTTATTTTGACTTGTGTAGATTTTTAATCTGATTGAAATCAATATTATATTGCTACTGATTAAAAGATTGTGACATATTATTAGTGTAATTGCATTGTTTTTCCAATAATTTTCAAATGTTAGAAAACAAACAACTGAATAAATTTCACTACCAAGAGTCAGTCAAATGGAAAAACAAGATTAAAAAAAAAAAAAGAAAGAACTGAGAATTATTCAAGACTGGAAATGACACCAAATGTCTCTTAGACCAAATGAGAATTTCCCAAGGGTTTAATTGCTCATGATTAAAGATGTTAGATGGGTATTTTTTTTTCCAATTTTACTTCCAAAATCCCATTGGCTTAAGCAACATATCACTTGTGCTTTATTGTCTTTAGTATTAAAAATAAAATACTATACCAATGTTGCTCATTTGTCTAAATGTACTTCAAGGAGAGCTGGTTTTCCTTACCCACCTTGTAACTGACAGACCTTCATTTGTCTGAAGGGTACTGTTTTTATGCACTGTCACTTCCCTTCTCCCCACGGGGTAACTGATGGTTGGACTCCACACAAGTCTTCCATTTATGATTACCATTGCCTGAGACAGTTTGTCCATGCTGTTCCCTACATTCTGTCTCTGTGTCATGATGTGTGAAGCCCTGCCTCAGTGAGCACTTGCAGCGTTTCTCCAGCATGCTGTGTGCTGCTGGTTTTCCTCCTCACCTCCCCAGTGCACAGCTGTCATCCCGCTGTCATCTGTCTTCTGTAGATGTCTTTCCTACTAGTGCTGCTACAATGTGCATCGCCTCATTGCTCAGGAATTGGCTGTGATCCAAGAACTTGAATATGGCAATCTTTATGAATGAAAGCATTTGCCAATACTCATCGTAAGCATATTGAAATTTGACACAGAGGATGGAGATCAGAGTCATATGTAGCCGCATACATGACTACAAAATACTAGTACATTAACACAATCTCTTTAAAGGGGATAATGAAAATAAGTACTGCATATGAAAAAATAGAACTACAAAATGTTTGTAAAGAAAATGCCAATAAATAATTGGCTCAAAGGACTATGGACACAATATGTAGTGTGTCCAGTAAGTGGTAGACACAAGATGAAATCTGAATTTTTCCCTATCTGAAGCCCAGGTAGAACTTCCAGTACAAAGTCTATAATGGATCTGGTGGAAATTTCTCTCTTTTTGAGAAAGCTTCTTTTTATTATATTATTTTTCTTTTTTTTTATTTGAGCCTTCAAATAGCAAAGCCAAGAAAATCATGGACTCACAATTTCATCCATTTAAATATGGACTCAAGTTTCATGAGTTTCAATGTTACTTTCATACCAAAAGAATATCTCCAACTTGAGTTAAAATAAACCATTACAGCATAGTAATACAGTACACAATCCTACTTTTAAATGATACATTTAAATGCATCATTTTCATATTTTATGCTTTGATTCTGATCTGTTGGTTAAGATCCCATAATCAATGTGTTATTGGTATTGTTTCTGACTCTTCCTGGAAGCAATTAGGGAGATATATTTCTGTACTATATTCAGTAATTGTGACAGTCCCAAAGGATACCAAGGACTGTCACAATTGTAAACACATCACTATAATACCAGCCTCTGCATTTGTGCCATTCTCTTCTATATGTGTGTCTATTTTTTTCTTTGTGTAAGAAATTCATAGGGAAGCATCCATGGTAATTTATGCCAGCTACTCCAGAGACAGAAGTACCTCACACATTTGAGGACAGTCTATGCAACATTAGAAAGAACTTACGTCATATATTTATATTGTATATATTCATATATATACAATATATATATTGCAACATGGAGGCTACAATTACATAAGTAATGAGTACATTTCTTTTTAAACGTGGTTCCCTCTCCCTCATTTTCTCCCACTTACTCCTCCCTACTCCCCTCCTCCCAAGTTGTATAGTTCATTTCCAACACAGTTTAAGGTGAGTCTCATTGTTGCATATAACATCCTTTGTCTGGCTGTTTTGTGATTCCCTTTCCCTTCCACGGATCAGATAAACTTACAAGATAAGAGTACAGAAAACGAATACAGAAACAAAGAAGGAAAGAATTGCATACAGTGCACAATAAGAATATCTTCTTTCCAATTCTTGGAGTTCATGGTGATGCACTTCATAATATATAGTCCTATACACTTAACAATTAGGCTATTGAAATCCCGTTAAGAATATCATAGACATATTCCAGTTATTACAAGTTACTGAAACTATGCAACCCTATCTTAAAACTAAAACAATTAAAACAAAAAACTAGAGATTTTTGGCTAAAGAAATAGAATGCTTAGCCAGGTGTTGGTTGCTCACACCTATAATACTATCTACTCAAGATGCTGAGATCAGATGATTACTACTCAAAGCAAGCCCAGATAGGAAAGTCCAGAGACTCTTATCTCCAGTTAATCACCCCAAAAAATTGAAAATGGCAGTGTGGCCACAAAAGTTCAGGGACAGTGCCAAGCCCTGCGTTCAAGCCCCAGGGCCAGTATAAAACAAATTAATAATGAATATATATGGTCAGGCGCCCATGGCTCATGCCTGTAATCCTAGCTACTCAGCAGGCTGAGATCTGAGAATCGCAACTCAAAGCCAGCGCGGGCAATAAAAGTACATGAGACTCTTATCTCCAACAAACCACTAGAAAACTGGAAATGGTGCTGTGGTTCAAGCAGTATAGCACTCACCTTGAGCCAAAGAGCACAGGGACAGAGCCCAAGCCCAGAGTTCAAGCCCCACAACCGACCAAAAACCAAACAAACAAACAAATACATATATATATATATATATATATATATATATATATATATGTATAGATAGATAGACACAGACAGACAGACAGACAGACAGACAGACAGACAGACAGACAGACAGATAGATAGATAGATAGATAGATAGATACATAGAAAACATTGCGTGACTCATTCAATTAAGTTTCCACTACTATGAAAAGGAAAGAAAGTCATTGGACTAAAGCTGAATAATATATTGTTTAAGCTCAATTTAACTTGATTACTTCTGAAAGACCCTAATTCCAGACAAGGCCACATTTTCCAGTTCTCCAGTTAGGAATTGAACATACTTAAAAAAAAAAACAATTCAAATCACAATAACATAAAATATCTATTACTATTTCTCATGAAAAAAGAAGAAAACAATAGGTGTTCACTTCTATGACCTTATTGGAAGTATTGTTCCTCAGGTCACTAATGTCTGATTTCCATGAAGGGAAATGCATTATAGAGCTCTTTGTGTTCTTGGCTTGTCTAGTATTTCTCACCATTCACGGCCTCACACACTCCATTCATTTTGTGGTTATATCTCCTTTTATTTTATTTTCAATATGTCCCTTCTTGGTTTTAGGTTCTGGTTCATTGGCTACTCATCCTGCTCTTTGGTGCATCTCTCCCTGACTTAATTATTTTAGTGGAATTTCATTGAGGATGCTGTTCATTTACCCTAATTAACCAAATATAATTTGCTTATCTATGCTATTTTATTTTATTAATTATTTTGGACTGATCCTGGGGCTTGAACTCAGTATCTGAGCACTGTTCCTGAGCAGTTTTGTTCAAGGTTAGTGCTCTATCAATTGAGCCACAGTTCCAATTTCAGCTTTTTGGTGATTAATTGGAGATAAGATTCAGAGACTTTCCTACCCAGACTAACTTAAAACAGTGATCCTCATATCTCTGCCTCTTTAATACCTAGGATTAGGGCATAAACTGTTGTCACTGGATATTATATTACTTTCTACTTCAAAACTCCTGATCTGAAATTTTAATTTCAGCACTATGACTCTGGAAATGTAAATAACACAATAAGTATAAGCCTAATAATATAGTAAAGATATATTTTTAAAAATATCTTCACACTGTCTTGATTTTAACCATAAAAAGAAGAGACTACTGACATTCTTTAAGACTAATATATTACTAAGGAAAATGTTGAAAGTTAATAAGACCAGTTAGAAACAACAAAATATTAATTGATGATATCAGGCTTATATCAGGCTTATATGTACATGTATTATATATACATTTATCTGAATTAGGGAAGGAAAAGGGAATAACAAATTTGTCAGAGAAAGGACAGAGGGTGAAACAATGCAACAGCAGTAGTTACAAGACACTGTATTGGAAATGAACTGTACAACTTGGGGAGAAGTTGGGGAGAAACTGGGAGAAAAAGTATGGAGGAAGTAACAACTTCAACAAGAAATGCACTCACTACCTTATATATGTAGCTGTAACCTTTCTGTATATCACCTTGACAATAAAATTAAATTGCAAAAATGTCATCTCCAGAATCAAAAGGAAAACTTGCAAAACAAGAATGAAGTCTCAACTGAAATTGAATTCATGATTTTGGCAGTGATTTGTATGAAATACTATTAATTTTTTTGTGGCGCTATCTCAGGAATGTTGCTAATTCCAACAAGGGAATATATATTACAACTAAGAAAACATGTTTTAAAAAAGACACAAAAATAAAATAAAATAAAAAAGAGAAAAAAATGTCAGTTTTAAGAAATTGCATACTGAAAAAAAAATCTGTACAAACCACGATATGAGTGAAAATAATCTTTGACAACATACTGCCTTGGTACCAAACTGACATCTGCATTGAGATGCACTATGGGGACTGCGCTTCTTCACATTAGTACACTCAATTAGCAATCAACTAGTTCATTGTGGAACCAACTGCTGTTTCCAAACAAAGAATGCCAGCACCCAGTGTCAGGGTTGCTAAGTGCCTGATTACACCAAGACAATGGAAGGCTGCCAAAGCACCCCTTCAGTCTAACTTTAACACTAAAGCCAAGAGACGTTTGGTATGCTGAGAAGAACCCAGTCAAACACGGGTAATAGAAAGATTTAAATTAAGCTGTTTCCATTTGATCTCCCTTCCAACAATCACTCCCTTAGATTCCCTTGGCCATAACAAAGACCCTGCTTGGATCTATATAATTTTAGTAGAAAAAAATGTATACATTCTTTTAGTCTGACAAATACCTGTGTCCTAATTCTGTACTAACAAGACTTAAAAAGGTTAAGATTTACCCACAATAATAGAACCTCCAAATTTTCTTACCAAAATCAAATTTCTAGTAGCTATGCCCCCCCCAAAAAAGATATTTTCCATAAAGATGTAGATATAGTCATTTCCTTAATAAGGACCACAAACAATGTCATGATCTTCATTCTGAATATGCCATAGTAATCATTATAACCAGGGTCTATGTAAATAAACATGTGGAATGATAACTGACAATGCAGTAAAATGAAGGTAATTTCCTTCTAAAAGATCCTGACTTATCATGTCACATCTTTGAACATTTATTTCCGGCATCATCTAGCACATTTGAAACTTTGTTCTTTTCTGATGTATTGCTTCCCATTACTTTCTGACCTTTAACTTGACAAAAATAATGTTCAATGATTTAAACTTACATTTTTATATGTTTTCCCTGTTATTTCTATTTGTGGTGGTAATTTTATTATTATCTCAATGAAACTAGCTATTACTAGTACTCTATACTGTTGATAGTATTAGCTATCATATACCTGATTTCATAAGTTAGGAATCTTTCTTTTGTTATTGTATTCTTCTATTCCCCTATTCATACATTCAGACAACAAATGTATTTTACATTGTAACTGATAAAACTTCTGGTCTGGTACAATGAGAAACATGAAAAATGGAAGTTGGGGCATTGTAGTTTATGTGCCTAATCCCAGCTGTTTGGAAGGAGAAAATGAGAGGAATAGAGCTCAAAGACAAAAGACTAGGTATAAAAAAACCCACATACTATCTGAAAAAAAATATATAAACAAACAAAAATAAACCCAAGGTAAGATTTTTGGAATTGTGGATCATGTGGTAGAGTAGCTAAGTTCAAATCCTAGTAACTGTTAGAATTTGAGAAAAAATAAAGAAAACAAGAACCATATTTGTCACTTCCATATAAACTATCTGTAAGATAATGAAAAGTCTTTTCTGAGAGGACATCCTTCAATGATCTGCACCCTGCTCTGATGCTAAACTTGTACTTCATCCTGACCCTACTAGGTGCATTAAGAAACATTTCCTGAATTTCTTAAATTTCTAGGCAAGGCTTGTATAGCAGTACCACACCCACATGATTATATTTTTTTATGTTAAAGACTATGGGGTTGAGAAGGTGGCTCAGTGGCAGAGTGCTTGCAGAGTGTATGAGGCCCTGAGTTTGATTCCTCAGCACCACATAAGCAGAAAACGCCAGAAGTGGCACTGTGGCTCAAGTGGTAGAGTGCTAGCCTTGAGCTGAAGAGCTGAGGGACAGGGCTCAGGCTCAGAGTTCAGGCCCCATGTCTGGCAAAAACAAAACAAAACAGCTACATATTTACTCACATCAACCAAGAATTGAAATATCTCATACACTGTAGGTGAATAAATGAAAGTACCTTAGCCCATACTATACATGCAATGAACAAGACAACAATATGTATACACTAGTTGCAGATAGCCATTGATTTTTCACTTTGAGATAAAAAGCATTTATTTCTCCGCTGTGTGTCCCTTCAAAATTTAATCAAATAAAATAACCCTGAAAGATTTTTCTATAAATTCATTGATAAGATGGGAATTATTGTATAGCGCTTGTTAAACTATTATTCATCATAATAACAAGCATATTATACAAAAAAGAGATTGTTTACCATAAGCAAGAATTTTTCATTTATTCAAATAAAATATTTTTACACAACTGGTTCCTTGAGAATTACAGGTTAGTGTATGTACATTTGTATATGTTTGTGGATGTATATGTTTTAGAAAAAGAAATTAATTAATACATAATTCTAACCATTACTCTAGTTTATATGGAAAAAGTTCTGTGGGAATATATCAATTAAAGTGTGATTAGATTTTAATAACTTATTGTACCCTAGATTTTTTTTATTGTGAAAATACCGTACAGAGGGGTTACAATTACATGGGCAACGTAATGAGTACATTTCTTATCAAGCATTGTTGCCTCCTCCTTTTTTTTTTTTATATTTTATTTTATTTTATTTGAGAACATACTGTACAGAGGGGTTACAATTACATGGGCAGGATAATGCATACATTTCTTACCAAGCATTGCAGCCTCCTCCTTTGTTTACCCTTCACCTCCCTTCCCAGCCGCCCCCCTCCCCCCCACCCAATCATACCCCCCTCCCCCCCACACACCGACATTGTAAAGCTGGTTTTGACATGACATTTTGTACTTCTCATTGTTGCAACAGGTCCACCTGAATCCTTAAACGACTTGTTTGTCCCCATCTCCTCCACATGTTATACTGACATCAAATATAGTGAAAGCGGGGGTTACACTGTGGGGGAGGGACATACAAAGCAACAAAGAAATAATCTTATAAATGCGTTAGAAACACATGCATGAAAGAAACAAAAACATTAAAATACATATTTGAGGGTTCATTTTCCTAACATCACATTATCTGACTTTTTCCGCTTGACTCATACCTATACTAGATATTGCAAATAAGGGAAACCTTATGTTTCCCTTATGGGACCTATGTTTCTTTGGGCCTTGCTTACTTCACTTAATATAATTTTTTCCAAGCCTTTCCATTTCCTAACAAATGGGGAAATGTCATTCTTTCTGATGGAGGCATAGAATTCCATTGTGTATATATACCACATTTTCTTGATCCATTCATCTACTGAGGGGCATCTGGGTTGGTTCCATATCTTAGCTATGGTAAATAATGCTGCAATAAACATAGTTGTGCTGGTAGCTTTAGTGTGGTCTTTTTTGTAAACATTAGGGTAAATGCCCAAAAGTGGGATTGCTGGGTCATAGGGGAGTTCTATGTGAAGTCTTTTGAGGAACCTCCATACTGCTTTCCAAAGTGGTTGAACAAGTTTACATTCCCACCAACAATGAAGTAAGGTTCCTTTCTGTCCACATTCCCTCCAGCATCTGTTGTTGTTAGAGTTCTTGATTTTTGCTGTTCTAACTGGAGTGAGGTGATACCTCAATGTTGTTTCGATTTGCATTTCTTTTATGGCTAGGGATGTTGAACATTTCTTCATGTGTCTATTGGCCATCCTTCTTTCTTCTTCAGAGAAGCTTCTCTTTTAAGTCTTTCGCCCACTTACTTATTGGGCAGTTGTTTCTTTGAGGATTTGTTGTTGGGTGGTTTTATTTTTTGAGTTCCAAGTATATTTTAGATATGAGACCCTTGTCCGTTGTATGGCTAGTAAAGATCTTCTCCCAATCCGTGGGCTTTCTATTGATCTTGCTAGCTATGTCATTTGCCCTGCAGAAGTTCTGCAACCTTATGCAATCCCATTTGTCCAACATTTCTTTGATTTGTTGTGTTTCCGGGTCTCTATTCAGAAAATTTCGGCCTGAGCCAAGGAGACCTAGGGTTTCTCCTATTCCATCCTGTAATGTTTTCAGAGTGTCTGCTTTGAGTTCAAGGTCTTTGATCCATTTGGAGTCGATTCTGGTGCAGGGTGATATATAAGGACCTAGTTTTAGTTTTCTACATGTAGTTAACCAGTTTTGCCAGCACCATTTACTGAAGAGGCTGTCTGTCTTCCATTCTATCGTTTTAGCTCCCTTATCGAAGATTAGATGGCTATAGGTCTGTAGGTTCATTTCTGGGTTTTCAATTCTATTCCATTGGTCCTGAGGTCTGTTCTTATGCCAATACCAAGCTGTTTTGATTACTATGGCTTTATAGTAGAGTTTGAAATTTGGTATTGATATTCCTCCAGCAGTGTTCTTTCCGTTGAGGAGCGTTTTTGCTCTTCGGGGTCTTTTATTGTTCCATATGAATTTTTGGATTGCCTCTTCTATTTCCTTGAAGAATGAGGGTGGAATTTTGATAGGTATTGCGTTGAATTTGTAGATAGCCTTGAGAAGTATTGCCATTTTCACGATGTTAATCTTTCCTATCCAGGAGCATGGGAGGTTTTGCCATTTTTTAAGTTCTGTGTTGATTTCCTTTTTCCAGGTTTTAAAGTTTTCATCATAGAGGTCCTTCACTTCTTTAGTTAAGTTAATTCCTAGGTATTTTATTTTTTGTGTGGCTATTACAAATGGAGTTGCTTTCCTAATTTCAGCCACACTTTTCTCATTGTTGGCATACAGAATAGCCATTGATTTTGGGGGGTTAATTTTATACTCTGTGACTTTGCCAAAGTTTTGAATCAGCTTGAGTAATTTGGGAGTGGAGTCTATGGGATTCTTTAAATACAGGATCATGTCCTCAGCAAAGAGGGAGGGTTTTATTTCTTCTTTCTCTATTTGGATCCCCTTTATGTTTGCATCTTGTCTTATTGCTGTAGCTAGGCATTCTAATACTAGATTGAAGAGAAGTGGAGAGAGTGGGCATCCTTGTCTTGTTCCTGAGTTAAGAGGAAATGGCTTTACTTTTTCACCATTGAGTATAATGCTGGCTGTAGGTTTGTCATATACAGCCTTTATTGTATTGAGGAATGTTCCATGGATTCCTAATTTTTCCAAAACCTTCATCATAAAGGGGTGTTGGATCTTGTCGAATGCTTTTTCTGCGTCTATTGAGATAACCATGTGGTTCTTATTCTTGCTCCTGTTGATGTGATGAATAATATTAATTGATTTGCGTATATTGAACCAGCTTTGCATCCCTGAAATGAATCCTATTTGATCGTGGTGTATGACTTTTTGGATGAATTGTTGAAGTCGGTTGGCCAAAATTTTGTTGAAAAGTTTTGCATCAATGTTCATCAAAGAAATGGGTCTATAGTTCTCTTTCTTTGATGAGTCTCTGCCTGGTTTTGGGATGAGGGTTACGATGGCTTCATAGAATGTGTTCGGTAGTGAGCTTTCTCTTTCAATTTCATTGAAGAGTTGGAGGAGAATTGGTGTGAGCTCTGCTTTGAAGTCCTTGTAAAATTCCGCTGTAAAACCATCTGGTCCTGGACTTTTCTTAGCTGGGAGGTCTCTTATTGCTGTTTCTATCTCAATGCTTGATATGGGCCTGTTAAGATAGTTTAACTCATCTTGGTTTAGTTTTGGCATGTTAATATTTGCTAGGAAGAGGTCCATTTCTGTCAAGTTCTCAAACTTATTAGCATAAAGTTTTGAGAAGTATTCCCTTATAATGATCTGAATCTTGGTTGTTTCCGTGGTGATGTTTCCATTCTCATCTCTGAGTTTATTAATTTGGGTGTGTTCTCTTCTTTTTCTGATAAGATTTGCTAAGGGTCTGTCAATTTTGTTAAGTTTTTCGAAGAACCAACTCTTTGTTTTGTTGATTCTTTCTATAGTTTTTTTGGATTCTAATTCATTTAATTCTGATTTAATTTTGATTATTTCTTTCAGTCTACTGGATTGGGGTTTATCTTGCTGCTCTTTTCAAGGAGGTTTAGATGTGTCATTAAATTGTTAGTTTCAGATCTCTCAAATTTGTTGATGTAGGAGCTCAGAGCTATAAACTTGCCTCTGAGTACTGCCTTTGCTGTGTCCCAGAGGAGCTGGTAATTTGTATGTTCATTTTTGTTGAATAGCATGAACATTTTAATTTCCTTTCTAATCTCTTCCGTGACCCACTCATGGTTCAGCAGTGTGTTGTTCAGCCTCCATGTGATACCGGATTTTTTGGTGGCTTTTGGTGTTGAGTTCTAATTTTATTCCCTTGTGGTCTGAGAGAATGCAAGGTATAACTTCAATGTTTCTGAATTTGGATGTTTGCTTTGTGACCTAAAATGTGATCTATTTTGGAAAATGTTCCATGTGCTGCTGAGAAGAACGTGTATTCTGATTCTGCTGAGTGAAATATTCAGTAGATGTTTGTTAAATCTAGTTGATCTATGCAGTTGTTTAGATATGTGGTTTCTCTGTAGTTTATATGGAAAAAGTTCTGTGGGAATATATCAATTAAAGTGTGATTAGATTTTAATAACTTATTGTACCCTAGATTTTTTTTAATGTGAAAATACCGTACAGAGGGGTTACAATTACATGGGCAACGTAATGAGTACATTTCTTATCAAGCATTGTTGCCTCCTCCTTTGTTTCCCCTTCCCATCTCTTCCCATCTCCCTCCTTCATCCTGTTCCCCCTACCCACCCCCACCATAGTTGTAAAGTAACATCTTTTACAAGATTCATTGGAAAAAGGGAGAAGAGGGTACAATGAGGACTGTAATGGGAACTCCTGGGAAGGGGAAAGGAAAGATGAAAGACAATCTACTTTATATTCATGTGTGTAAACAGAATAAAGAAACCTATTAAAAGTGTAAAAAGTTAAAAGGAAGGAATATAACAAACTCAGTAGAGGTGTTGAACTTAATTATATCCACATGGGAAGATCATAATGAAATCTTTGCATACTTAGCATGTGTAAATAAAAATGAACTTTACAATTTAGGCAGGTGGTGGAGGGGAGTGTAGTTGAGTGTAGTTGTGAAGATGGGAGGGAAGGGATGGTAGGAGAAAAACAAAGGAGGAGACAGCTATCTTTGATAAGAAATGTACTCATTACCTTGCTCATGTAACAGTAACCCCTCTTCTGTGCAGTATTCTTCCAATAAAAAACTTATTAAAAAAAGAAAAAAGAAATCCTTTCTCATCCCAAAAGATATTTCAAATATTTAAGTGTTATTAGTAATTACATATACGTTTCCACATATTTTTATAATTTTATGATTTTAAAAGTGCCTTAATTCATATTTATTGTTTTTACAAAATACTTTTGAATGAATATATTTCTTTTGATTTAGCTCTAATTATGTCTTTATTTTTTGAATAATTTTTTATTATCTTTAAGTAGTTACACAAAGGAGTTGCCATTCTCCTATTATCCCTTCCCTCCTCCACCTCTCTTGTTCTTTGCCCCACCCTCACAAAGTTGTAAAGTTCATTTCCAAAGCAGTGTCCTGTTAGTATCATTGTTGCAAAGGGTCAGCCTGTGTCCTTATTTCAGCATTTTGTTATTCCCCTTCCCCTCTCCAAATTAGATAAATGTATATACAAAATGAAAGGTACCAAAATCAAATATAGTGACAACAAGGAATATACATAAAAGGGAGAACATACAAAAGAAACAAAAAAAATTACATAGTACATTAAAACAACAACAACAAAGAGAAACCTCTTCTGCCCATTTCTTGGGGTTCATTTACATCATCTTATACTGTCATACGTACATAGCTTTTCTGTTCATCTGATAAGATTATCTTAGACATATACTGATTATTGCAAATAAGGGAAACCACAGGACCTATATTTCTTTGGGTCTGGATTACCTCATTTAATATGATTTTTCCCAAATCTTTCCATTTCCTTACAAATGGAAGCATTGAATTCCACCACACACACACACACACACAAACACACACACACAGAAAATGTATCATTACCTTACTCATTTAATTATAACCCCTCTGTACAACATCTTTAAAATAAAATAAAATTTCAAAACAATAAAATATTTAGTCAAAAATAAAATAAAAAAGGAGTTGCCATTCACCAAAGCAGTTTACTGTACATTGGATCAATGTTATCCCTTTCAACATTCTTACTCACCCCTCCCAATCCATTCTTCCACTTACTTATCTTAGTTTTAGAGTATGTAATGATTTTTTTTTTGCCATTTAACGAAGCAGTTTTTGCATGGTGATCTGTGCCATCAGTTCAACATCTTCACTCCTTTCCCTTTTATTTATCAATTCTGTGGTATATACAATTAATTTTTGCCTGCATTCTCCCCTTGACCCTCTTTATTATTTTTTGTATATATTTTCTTGTAAAAAGTACTGTACAGTGGCTGGGAAGGTGGCTCAGTGGTAGAGTTTGCCTTGCATACATGAGGCCCTGGGTTTGATTCCTCAGCACCACATAAGCAGAAACAATCAGAAGTGGCACTGTGGCTCAAGTGGTAGAGGTGCTAGCTTTGAGCTGAAGAGCTGAGGGACAGTGCCCAGGCCCAGAGTTCAGGCCCCACGACCCAAAAAAAAAAAAAAAAAAAAAAGTACTGTACAGAGGGGTTACAGTTACATGAGTAAGGTAATGAATACATTTCCTATCGAGCATTGTTACCTCTTCCCTTGTTTAGCCCTCTCCCCTTGGCTCCATCCTCTTCTCTCTAGCAAGTACACATTTCCTGGTGCTTACTTTGTTGGGCTTTGTCGTAGTCATCAGTATGTCAGAAAATCAATTCAAGCTGTATCACACAGACTTAGAAAAAGTAGAGTCTGTATTTAAAAATTACTCATGAATTTTAAGTCACTTGCTATATACATAACAAGAAAGTGGTAAAATTTAATTAAATCAATTTGACATTTTAGTCATCTTAGGAAATAATTTATGCCATAAACAATTAAAACAGTGTATCTGTATCACTGAGGTACGTTCTTCATTTTGAAGGGTCTCAGCAGTTATTTTTCAAAGCTGACATGAAAGACTTCAGAAAGATTAGTTTTTGTCATAGTGAGTTAGGAATTTTAAAAAATAGAGGAAACATGCAATTCTAGAATTTCTGTTAACACATCTGTCCTACTGTGTTCTGTGTAGGATTTCTTTTAGAATTCAGGAACCTTAAAGTATTCATATTTTAAATTCATTTTATTGATCATTTTTTAAATATTTTGTTATTTCTATTTTATGTGGGGAGTTATGAAAATTGGCCTGAAATATAGTCACCATTTCTTGCCTGATCAAGTACATGCAATAGTACATATGCTAATATTTTGCATGTTGATAAATAATAAATTTTGAGTTGTGTCAACCTGTACAAATTTGGGTTGTCTTTGATTATGTTTCAGTATTGGTGTCACATAGATTAATTGTAGTACATTTTAGTCCCTATAATGCTTATCTTTTTCATTTGAGAAGTGGAGCTGTGATTATAGTACATTAATAAGCATACTGACTTCAGCTACTCTGAGGAGTAAGATGGCAGGTGCCTGGAAATGCCTGTACATTTTGTGTTTTCTCTATAATACCAATGTCATTTGCCAACTCTCACAAGTGTAATTTTTTTGACATTATTCTCTTCCAAAATTAAAGTCTAGGAACTTAATTTTAATATCCAAGTGATCATTTGAAGTTTAGTGTTTTAATGGGTAAAAACAGTAATAAAATACTATTTTAAAGAGGTAAAAATTAAGTTTAATTTTCACATATATTGTACAGCAATGTGGGTTTTGTTGTTATTTCACAATAACTTTATTGTGACAAGTGTATGAATTTTCTAACTGAAAAATCTCACTTTGCATATGTATAAATTCTAACATATGAAAAACATTGAATCCTAATTTGATTCCCAACTATAGTACTAAAATCCCTTATGGAGTAATAAAGCATGAACCCACCATTACAAGAAAACCAGAAAGTTCTGCATTTCTCTCCATGCCATGTGAGGGAAGCCCATTTCTGAAAACCATGAGATGGCTTCTATTTTTCTGGACCTATTTCACATAGTTTGAGGTTTGAAATGTACAGCTTCATTAGTTTCATCATCAATTACTACACAGTTCTATTATGAAACAATTCTGTTTTTAATGCTGTGGCTCATATATATTCTTGCCATTTACATTTTTATTAATTGTCAAGGTGATGTACAGAGGGGTTATAGTTACATACATAAGGTAGTGAGTATAGTTCTTGTCAAACTTATTATCCCCTCCCTCATTTTTCTCCCACTTTCCCTCCCCCCACCCTCCTAAGTTATAAAGTTCATTTCCAACATATTGTCTTATCAGTATTGCTGTTGCATTGGTCCACCCTTTGACTTTGTCTCACCATTTTGTTGTTTCCTTTCTTTTCTCTAATTCAAATACATGTACATGCAATACCCAGGGTACCAAAATCTAATACAGTGACAATAGGAGATAAACACACACACAGAAAAAGAAATCACATAGTACATTAAAAACAATAACAACAAAGAAAAATCTCTTGTTTCCATATTTTGGAGTTCATTTCACTTAACATCATCTTATATGGACATATGTACAAAACTATTAAGCTATCCTGCTCATCTGGTAGGACTATCCTAAACATATACTAATTATTACAAATGCAGGAAACCATAGGACCTATGATTCTTTGGGTCTGGCTTACTTCAATTCATAGGATTTTTATCATCTTTCAGTTTCCTTATGAATGGGGCAATGCCATTCTTTCTGATGGAAGCATAGAATTCCATTATGTATATGTGCTAAAAATGTGGATCAAGAAAATGAAACAATTCTTAAATATGTGAAGTAGACAAATATTCAACTATAGACAAAGGGAATGACAATCATGCAAAAAAACATTCATATATTCCATGCTTGTTTTTTGATTTAGTCCTAGAAGTAAACTAAATGGAACATAGTAACTTGTCTGAATTTGTTAGTAATAATTTTAAATGATAGGATTTGAAAACTAAAAGTTTGTTTAAACATTAATGAGGCTTTAAAACATGCTTAGAAAGGTATATAGAAGTGAGAATTAAGGGTATTTTTTATGTAAATCTATGATTAGCCAGCATGGATAGAAATAAAGTGATGCTTACCGTACTGGAAAAACTTCTCTTGGAGTTTCAAGACTGGTTCCCAAAGTCCTTTTAATTCCTAGAACTAAACTCAATATCTAGAACTAAATTAACAATGTTTAATGAATCACTCAAGTAGGTTTCAGTAAATAAATACATTCATATTTTATCCAGACAAAAAAGATACATGTTTGCTTACTATAAGATGATTTGATAGGAAGAGACACATACTAGAGCTAATATTGCAGGTTACCATGATAGTTTTATAATAATTTTTTTATTGTGAGAATACTGTACACAGGAGGGGCTACAGTTACATGAGCAAGATAATGAGTACATATATTGTCAAGCATTGTTGTGTCCTAATTTGTTTTTCTCCTCCCATCCCTACAACTACATCCCCCAGACCCTGCCTAAAATATAAAGTTCATTTTTCCACATAGACTCTTGTACTTCTCATTGTTGAAATGGGTCAATCTGTATCCTTGTTTAAACAATTTGTTTTTTCCTTTACCCTCCCCCAATTATACCAACATCAACTGAAGTGAAAACAAGGGTTATACCATGGGGGATGGACATACAAAGCAACAAAAGAATTACATGGTACCTTATAAATATGTTAGAAACAATAGGAAAAAAAACATTTGTGTTCTTATCTTGGGGTTCATTTCATTTACCATCATCTTATCTAAACTTTCTGCTTGTCTCAGACATATACTAGTTATTGCAAATAAGGGAAACCATGGGACCTATCCTGTATTTCTTTGGGCCTGGCTCACTACACTTAATATAATTTTTTCCAAGTCTTTCCATTTCCTAACAAATGGGGCAATGTCATTCTTTCTGATGGAGGCACAGAATTCCATTGTGTATATATACCATGTTTTCTTGATCCATTCATCTACTGAGGGGCATCTGGGTTGGTTCCATATCTTAGCTATGGTAAATAATGTTGCAATAAACATAGTTGTGCTGGTAGCTTTAGTATGGTCTTGCTTGTGATCATTTGGGTAAATGCCCAAAAGTGGGATTGCTGGGTCATAGGGGAGCTCTATGTGGAGTCTATTGAGGAACCTCCATACTACTTTCCAAAGTGGTTGAAAGTTTGCACTCCCACCAACAATGCAGTAGGGTTCCCTTCTGTCCACATCCCCTCCAGCATCTGTTCTTATTAGAGTTGTTGATTATAGTCATTCTAACTGGGGTGAGGTGGAATCTCAGTGTTGTTCTGATTTGCATTTCTTTTGTGGCTAGAGAGGTTGAGCATTTCTTCATGTGTCTATTGGCCATTCTTATTTCCTATTCAGAAAAGTTTCTCTTTAAGTCTTTAGCTCACTTATTTATTGGGCAGTGTTTCTTTCAGCATTTGTTGTTGGGGGATTTACTTTTTTGAGTTCTAAGTATATTTTCAGTATGAGACCCTTGTCTGTTGTATGGCTAGTGAAGATCTTCTCCCAATCCATGGGCTTTCTATGATCTTGCTAGCTATGTCCTTTGCCATGCAGAAGACCTACAATTTCATGCAATCCCATTTATCCAAACTTTCTTTGATTTATTGTGCTTCTGGGTCTCTATTAAGAAAATTTCAGCCTGTGCCAAGGAGACCTAGGGTTTCTCCTATTTCATCCTGTAATGTTTTTGGAGTATCTGCTTTAATTCCAAGGTCTTTGATCCATTTGGAGTAGATTCTGGTGCAGGGTGATATACAAGGATATAGCTTTAGTTTTGTAAAAGTGATTATTCAATTTTGCCAGCATCATTTACTGAAGAGGCTGTCTTGCTTTCATTGTATTTTTTTAGCTCCCGTATAGAAGATTTGATAGCTATAGGTCTGTGGGTTCATTTCTGGATTTTTCAATTCTATTCCATTGGTCCTGAGGTCCTGAGGTCTCTGCTTGTGCCAGTACTAAGCTCTTTTGATGACTATGGCTTTATAATAGAGTTTGAAATTTGGTATTGATATTCCTCCAGCACTGTTCTTTCTGTTAAGGATCGTTTTTGCTATTCAGGGTCTTTTATTGTTCCATATGAATTTTTGGATTGCCTCTTCTATTTCCTTGAAGAATGAAGTTGGAATATTGATAGGTATCACATTGAATTTGTAGATAGCCTTGGCAGGACCATGGGAGGTTTTTCTACTATTTAAGTTCTGTTTTGATTTCCTTTTTCAAGTTTTTAAAGTTTTCATCAGAGAGGTCCTTCACTACTTTGTTTAAGTAAATTCCTGGTTATTTTATTTTTTTGTGGGGCTGTTACAAATGGAGTTGCTTTCCTGATTTTCAGCTCTTCTCATTCTTGGCATACAGAAAAGCCATTGATTTTTGAGGGTTAATTTTATTCCCTACTACTTTGCCAAAGTTTCAAATCAGCTGGAGTAATTTGGGAATGGTTTCCATGGGATACTTAAATACAAGATCATGTCATCTGCAAAAATGACATGACTTCATCTTTCCCTATTTGAATCCCTTTCATGTTTGCATCTTGTCTTACTGCTGTACCTTGGCCTTCTAATACTAAATTGAAGAGAAGTAGAGAGTGGACATCCTTATCTCATTACTGAGTTTAGTGGAAATGGCTTTAGTTTTTCACTGTTAAGTGTAATACTGGCTGTTATGTATAGCCTTTATTGTATTGAGGAATGGTCCATGGATTCCTAATTTTTCCAGAGCCTTCATCATAAAGGGGGGTTGAATCTTGTCAAATGCTTTTTCTGCATCTATTCACATAACCATGTGGTCTTGTTGGTTTTCAATGTGTAGGACATCTTTAAGTATCTTCTGTAGGGCTGGTTTGGTGTAGATATATCAAGCATTGAAATAGAAACAGCAATAAGTTTATCTTTCCCATGTAATTGTAACCCCTCTGTACAATATTTTCACAATAAAAATAAAAAAAGAAACAACAATAAAAGACCTCCCATCTAAGAAAGCCCAGGACCAGGTGGATTTACAGCGGAATTCTACACAGTCTTCAAAGCAGAGCTCACACCAATACTCCTCCAACTCTTCAATGAAACTGAAAGAGAGAGTTCGCTACTGAACTCATTCTTATTCTTGCTCTTGTTGATGTGATGAATTATATTAATTGATTTGCCTATATTAAACCAACTTTGCAACCCTGAAATGAATCCTGTTTGATCATGGTGTATGATTTTTTGGATGAATTGCTGAAGTTGATGGGCCAAAATTTTGTTGAGAACTTTTGCATCAAAGAAATGGGTTTATAGTTCTCTTTATTTGATGAGTCTTTGCCTGGTTTTTGGGATGAGGTTTATGATGGTTTCATAGCTGCTCAGGAGGCTGAGATCTGGGAATCAGGATTCAAAGGCAGTCTGGGCATGAAAGTCCCAAAGAGTCTTATGTCCAATCACAAAAACTACTCAAACAAGGCTGGAAGTGGCACTGTGGCTCAAGCCAGTAGAGTGCTAGGATTGAGTGTCAGTGTTCAGGTCATGAGTTCAAGCCCCACGACTGGCAACAAATACATAAATAAACAAACAAACATAAATGTCATTTGTAAAATAATTGCCTTCTTGCATGCACTTTTTCTCATTCACAGTAGAATGTACTTCACAAAGGTAATTGACAAGAACAAATAACACAATACATCTAATCCATCTAATCCAATACGTTTAATAACAATGATAAAGTAGTGAATTTCATGGATGTCAATGTGCTGACAAACTGCAAGGAGAATTGTTTGTATTTTCTATTGATAATATGACCCAACAGATATTAGGAAAATAGAAAAAAGCCAGGGGTAATTATTAACTCTAGCCAAGAACACTATAATGAACACACTACTGTGTTCATCTGCAAACTATTAATATAAACACTGATCTCTACTTTAATCAAATATAGGAAGAGTTTTCTTTGATTTGGAGAGGGAAATATATATGAGCAAATTTTATATATATATATATATATATACACATACACATCTCAACAATATATTGACAATCAGCTATATATATATATATGCATATATATTTCAGTTAAATATGTTCAGCCACACAATATTATTAGCTGTTCATTAACTCTAGTTTTTTTTTCTGTTTGCTTTTTGAGTATCACATTTTTCATAACACTGTAAAGCAATTTTCTATGTATTTATTTCAAATCTGTTTTAATTTTCCCCTGAATTTCATTTCAAAAATGAATGAAACATCTCATTCTTAAACTCTTCCAAGTTTGCACTTTTTAAACACTTAACTCTTTAACTTTATATTGATTTTAGCTCAATCTTGGGTTTGTATGTTTGAGTAAAGAAATAATAGCATATATTCACTATGACAGTAGTCTACAGAGTTGGGTCAGTGTCCCAACTCTTCTAATTATCCATCATCAACCCTTTCCTCCTTTTTGCCCCATTAGCTCCTGGCACCGATCGTTTTTCTTCATTTTTCCATCTGATGCCATTTCCAGCATTCCATTTTTCTGTATTTATGTACTAAGTACCATTTACTGATTAGCTACTGTCACTTATGATATTATGCATCTAACTTTTCTCTTACCCTTTTCACAGCTTACTATATCAGTCAATCTTGGCATTCAATGACAACTGTTATTTAATTCCTCTACTGAATGACTATCTTGGTTTCAATTTCAGTACTTTTAATAGGTCTAACATTATTTGTGGAATTCTTTCTTCGAGATTCCATCTCTTTTTACATTGCCAATCTGTTCCTTTAAGATATCTATTTATCTGTGGTAGTATTAAGTAGAGTATCTTTTTAAAAATTTCTGCATTAAGCATTCTAACAGCCTAACTGTAGCTAAGTTTGGATGTGATTTTTGTTATGGCTCTGCATATTTTTTGCTTTATTGTATTTTAGTGTTCTTTATAATTTTTTTTTCAGGATTGTCAGATATGATCTACTGATTACAATATCCAATATGAATGTGATTTTAGTAACCAAGATATGGATGAGGGGAAATGTGCTGTAGCCTTATGAGCAGATTTTTAGGGACCTTATTCCTCTGACTGCAATCTGCACACATGCTTCCCAGTTTCATCTGTCCTTGTGTGGACAGGTTGGCTCCAGCCATCAGAAGTTTGACATTTTCCAAGTCTTTTAGTCTCTGCTTAAAACTCTAGCAAGTTGGTTGATGGCTAGTTTCTCCATACTTCAGACCTTATTAAGAAGTAGGAGCTTCTCTGTTATATTTTCAATTGCTTTTTTTCTCTCTCTCCCACTGTGAAAACCATAGAGAGCTATCTTTTTCTTCTAATACTAAATTTGAGAAGCAAGTTCAAGTTGCAGAGATAAAATGCACAAGAGATTATAGTTCCATATGATTGGCTCCCAGGGTGTTTTTAATTCTCAGAGTTGATCACACTAAGCTCCTAGCAATGTGTCAAATGCATTTCAGAGTTCCCTACCCTCGAACTGCTTCTTGTGAAAGTTTCTGCTCATTCAGTTTGTCTTCAAAAACTGTGAGTTTTTTTCTTGAATCTCTTTTCAGTATAAGGACACAGCTCACTTGTAACCACACTTCTTTTATGGACATAGATTTTTCATTTGTTCTGCATTTTGTTTGTTGTAACTTCTTATTCCCATTTTATGCAAGACCAGAAGCCAATTCCTTTTTTTTCAACACAATATTTTCTTAATGTAAGATTGTGAAAAATTCCTTCAATGAAGGAACATATCTATATATTTTTTGGCTTTTTAAAAAAATTTTGCAATGTCATATCTTTACCTAACTTTTAGGTTCATGAATGCTTTTTGATGAGTAGAGTACATTTTGGAATGGCTGAATGCTGTAATTCAATGTTTTCTCATTTTCTCTAATGAATAAAACCAAGGAATAAAATAAATCAAATTATCAAATTCATATTTGATTTCAGGTAATATATATTTAAAACCAAATACCCACATTTGTACTAAATTGCAATTTTGTATTCACTTGTTATTACTTTCTAATTTCAAAAATTTAATGGACAAGGTCTCATACTGAAAATACACTAGGAACCCGAAAAATTAAACCCCCCACAACAAATCCTCAAAGAAACAACTGCCCATTAGATAAGTGGGCTGAACACTTAAAGAGAAACTTTTCTGAATAGGAAATAAGAATGGCCAATAGACACATGAAGAAATGCTCAACCTCTCTAGCCACAAAAGAAATGCAAATCAAAACAACACTGAGATACCACCTCACCCCAGTTAGAATGACTATAATCAACAACTCTAATAAGAACAGATGCTGGAGGGGATGTGGACAGAAGGGAACCCTACTGCATTGTTGGTGGGAGTACAAACTTGTTCAACCACTTTGGAAAGCAGTATGGAGGTTCCTCAAAAGACTCCACATAGAGCTCTCCTATGACCCAGCAATCCCACTTTTGGGCATTTACCCAAATGATCACAAGCAAGACCATACTAAAGCTACCAGCACAACTATGTTTATTGCAACATTATTTACCATAGCTAAGATATGGAACCAACCCAGATGCCCCTCAGTAGATGAATGGATCAAGAAAATGTGGTATATATATACAATGGAATTCTGTGCCTCCATCAGAAAGAATGACATTGCCCCATTTGTTAGGAAATGGAAAGACTTGGAAAAAATTATATTAAGTCTAGTAAGCCAGGCCCAAAGAAATACAGGATAGGTCCCATGGTTTCCCTTATTTGCAATAACTAGTATATGTCTGAGACAAGCAGAAAAGTTTAGATAAGATGATGGTAAGCAAAATGAACCCCAAGACAAGGACACAAGTGTTTTTTTGGTCATTGTTTTTGCTATTGTTTCTAACATATTTATAAGGTACCATGTAATTCTTTTGTTGCTTTATATGTCCCTCCCTCATGGTATAACCCTTTTATTTGATGTTGATATAATTTGGGGAGGATAAGGGGAAAAATTGTTTAAATAGGGATACAGATGGACCCATTGCAACAGCAAAATGTACAAGATGCTGTGTGGAAAAATGAACTTCACAATTTAGGTTGGGTGAGGGGGGGTGGGTGCAGTGTAGTTGTGGAGATAGGAGGGGAAAAACAAATGAGGAGGCAGCAATGCTTGATATGAAATGTATTCATTATCTTGCTCATGTGATTGTAACCCCTCTGTACAGTATTTTCACAATAAAAAATCTTATTTAAAAAATTACTTATACCCTCTTAAGTTGCTATAATTTTCATTAATGGTATTTTGTGAAAGTGACATTCCAAGGACAGGCATTTTTGACCTCTACCAAATACTGAAATCTCAATCTTAAGAAATATTTATTATGCAATAAACATTTGTTTCATTTAATGATTATTTTATGTGTATTGTCTTTCAGGGACTTCAGGACACACTTGAGAAAAATCAAGAAACTAAATAAATATTTTTTTTAAAGTGTCAGGCAACTGGAGTTGAATAACTCCATATATTTGATTTTTTTTTTTTGGTCAGTCATGGAGCTTGAACTCTTGGCCTGAGCACTGTCCCTCAGCTCTTCAGCTCAAGGCTGGCACTCTACCACTTGAGTCACAGCTCCACTTCCAACTTTTTCTGCTTAAGTGGTGCTGAAGAAAAGAATCAAGGGCTTCATGAATGCAAGGCAAGCATTCTACCACTGAGCCACCTTCCCAGCCTGACTCCATATATTTGAATAACTTCATATATTTATTATTTCATTCACATTTGAGTGATATTGAAGCTTGTTAATACACCTTACTGTACACTCCACACAGTTCCCTTTAGACTACTTTCATGTTCACAGCTCCCAGTTGTCAATCTGTTCCTTAACATTCTTGAAAGGATTTTATTCAATGTTCTCAGAAACTTTTCCTTCTCTTTTACCTCTGTCAGATTATTTCCATGAACATGTTCAGTTATAACTTTGCACTCTTCTATAACATCACTGAAATTCTAGCTATGTTGTTATAAACTTAGCAGTTTGATGTTTATGAGATCAGAGCTTCTTGTAGGGAGGCAGTAGCTCACACCTGTAATCCTAGATATTCAGGAGGCTGAGATCTGAGGATTGTGATTCAAAGCTTTGAACCTGCCGGAGACCACTGTAAAACTTTTCCTAAAGCTATCATTTGCTAGAGTTATTGCTTAACCACAAAGCCAATTGTCAGTTTAACATATCGATTAAGGAATTTTGTAACAGACCTCCCTGTGGCTTAGATTTATGGTAAAGATAGATACTGATCTTTCACTTACCTCACCCAGCTGCATTCCATTTTTTTTGTAAAAAACTGTGTTACCAATATGTTTCAACCACTTCCTCGTTCATTTATAGTATACAAGCCTGCTTGTAAGTTCAATAAACAGACCTTGATCAGAACCCTGTCTTGGTCTCCTTCCTCGTGTCTGGTTGGTCTTTCATTCAGGTCAGTTCCTCTTCGAGCCCTTGTTGATGGACCCAGCCGGCCGGGGCACAAAGCCAGCCCAATGAGGAAAGGCCATGAAACTCTTATCTCCAATTAACCATCAGAAAACCAAAAGTGCCTCTGTGGCTCAAGTGGTAGAGTACTTATCTTGAGCTGAAGAATTCAGAACAGTGCCCAGGCCCAGAGTTCAAGCCCCACGACTGACAAAAAGACAAAAACAAAAATAAAAAGAAAGAAAGAAATTAGAGCTTCTTGAGGGTAGAATGAGGGGAGAATGTACTCAAGAAGTTAATCAATAAAGCCAGGCACCCGGTGGCTCACGCCTGTAATCCTAGCTACTCGAGAGGCTGAGGATCACAGTTCAAAGCCAGCCCAGGCAAGGAAAGTCCATGAGGTTCTAATCTCCAATAAACTACTAGAAAACCGGAAAGGGCGCTGTAGCTCAAGTGATAAGAGTGCTTGCCTTGAGCTGAAGAGTGCAGGGACAGCCCCCAAGCCCAGTATTCAAGCCTCCAGGACCGACCAAAAAAAAAAAAAGAAGATTAAGAAAAGTAGTTGACTAAGGATGGATGAGAATGTTGAAAGGGGTGACTTTGGTAAGGATGCATAGTATTCATAAACTATTTTGCTAAATATCAGGTCTTTTGTAGGAGTACTTAAAGATAATTCTGCATTTGCATATCCTGTGGAAGACAAAACTGTGAGGTAGAGCTTATTGCTTTGGAGATATAAAATGTTCTTTTTCCTCTGATTACCAAAGTGGAGGAAAATAATTCAAGTATAATGAAACTCTGAGGATGTGCATTTTAGAATAATGTAAAACCTCACAGCACATCATCTGTTTTTCCTTAAGCATGAAAATTAGAAGAAGAGAAAACTAAAAAAAAATAAAAATCTTTCACTGAACCATGTTTTGCATTCAATGGTAGAAAAGAAGCTGTGTATGATTGTGTGAATATATTAGCATTGCATTGTCTAGATTCCTATACTAAGATACAAACTACTCTCTTATCTGTTTTTATTAAATTATACACTGAATCTTAAACTTCCTCATTTGGGAGTTATTTTTTCTATCAGCATATTATACTAGTATGATGGTAATATATTTATTATATGTTCTATCTACTAATTCATATTATTCATATTATTTTCAGACTATTAAAGTATCAGCAATTTCAGATTAGTATATTTATAGAATTATTTTAAAGAATTCATTTGTAACAGGGAACAGTTTGCATTTGAGCCACAAAAAGCCAGTATTTTAATTTTTCAAAATAGATTGTTTACAGAAGAAATGAGCTTATAACTTTGTATTCTTAGACTTGTTTAAGACACAATAATCAAGTCAATAAAATAATAAAAAGCAATGATTGTGTAACTTAGAAAAAGATTTTCAAAATTGAGACCTCATTTAATGATTTATTCTAACATGAAGGAAAAATGAGCCTGTGACTAGTCTTTACATTATCTTCACTTACCATATGGTCTCAATATTTATTCCTGAGTTGTACGTGTCAAAATATATTTCTAGTGGCAGATTAGTATTTCCTTATGAGCAAATTTTTGTTATTTCTTTGGTCTGCCAATAAAGGTTCATCTTTTGTTCAACCTGGCTACAGGGGATAATGCTAAAAAGAAAAGAGATATTACATATTGATTTGAGATACTGATTTCAATTTTTTTTGTATCAAAGGATCAGTTATCAAAACAAGAAAACACAAGCACAATCAGAAGGAATGATGATTATCTGGGAAGTTAACAATATATGCTTGTAAAATTTCTGATATCTTGATTGGTGTATGATTCATTCATTGGTAAGGCTAAATATAATTATTAACTAATATCTGTATGTGGCATCACACAGGAATGATATATAAATAAAATAAATTTTAAAAGAAAAGAGCTGAGTATCTTCAAAAATATAACTTACCAATGCCATCTTGCTTTTTTGATTTCTTCCCTTACTCTCTTTCTTACCCAAAAATATCTGCAAAGGAAAAAGTCTAGGCAGGAAACACATTAGGATCACAGAAATTTTGGATAATATCTTGGTTTTCCACAGGTTTATTACACATATGGAAAGATTCCTGGAAGTGACAAAGCTGTAATCTCTTTGTCCATGAAATCACCATGCTGTTCTCACCTTCAGTAAGAATTAGGCCTAAAGAATCATTATTGTAGGAACAAAACTTGACATGAGGTTTTAGTACATTATTGTAATTTCCTATAAAAACACAGCAGCTTAAAGTATTTTTAATATAAGGTTGGATTTGCCCTGCTGGTCAGGGTACTAGTAATTCCCCTTAATTATAAAAAGTTCTTATGTTTAGATAGAGTTTAAAGCACATATGGGCAAGGCAAAATGTTAGCAATTAATTCCTAAGTAGGAAAGCTATGTAGGCAGAATGCAGTGTGATTTATTCTGTAGTATTGCAAATCCCACAAACGGGCACTATCATCAAGAAGTGCAAAATAACTAGCTTCAAACCTGTAGTTAAAATTAATACAAAGTGTGCTTTAGCCTTTGGCACCCAGTATGAGCTTCAAGAGCTGTTTTAAACAAATGCTCAGCCTAATCTCAGCTAAGTACAAATCATGAACTTTTCAACACTATTAAAATTGTGTCTTGATGTTGTAATGGGCAATTCTTGCACCCTTATAATTAGCATTTCTAAAGAACTTGCATACTGGTTTAAGTGAGATTAAAATGTTTCTTGAGCTTGTCAATGATCTGTTTCCCATACCATTCATTCTTTTCATTCCCTGTTGGAAGACTGAAAGTTTTCGTGAATCTCAGAGTTGGTCAACACTTTTCTTTGTATTATGTAGCTAGTCCTATTTATTTGAGTATTTCCCTTTTTTATGTGTGTATGTGGTGATTCCAGGGTTTGAACTCTGATTTGGACTCTTGTCTTATTTTACTAGCCCTGAGATCAGCTAGCTGTTCTCTGAGATTGCAGGGAATAGCTGACAACATACTGTTGTGCCCAAGTTTCAGGACCCCACCAAGAAGACCACCGAGAGTCAGACATTCTAAAATGCAAAAGCAAGGTTTTATTGAGACAGGCTGCTGCTCGGGCCTCATCCTACACTCTGACACAGCGGAGCCTAGGAGGAGAGTCCCCAGCTAAGGATTTGCAGGGCTTATAAAGGCACACAACCAGGTATTTGGATTACCACCATGTGTTGCTCTGCTAGCTGAGATAAACAAGTAAGAAATGGTCACTGCCTAACCCTTTATTTCCCTCCTTGACTTATGGTCCTGAGACAGAATCTTGTGGCTCCCACCCAAAACTAAATTCCAACAGCTCTCGATCTT
This sequence comes from Dipodomys spectabilis, assembly GCF_019054845.1. Lineage (NCBI taxonomy): Eukaryota > Metazoa > Chordata > Mammalia > Rodentia > Heteromyidae > Dipodomys > Dipodomys spectabilis. The sequence continues at coordinate 5,327,322 of NW_024870752.1, forward strand.
GAATGGGCTCTTTTCTTTTCTAGTCTTTCTCTGACTTTAGCCATAAACAACAATACCAATAACAATCAGTCCACTTTTCTTTCCTTGAGGCATAGGCAGAGTGGTTGGGTAGGATGCTTGGAGACTTCCCATGTTTCCCCATGATTGTCCAGGACAAAGGGGTCAGCCAGTCTGGTGTGGGAGCAATCTTCGGGTTCCCATGTGAGAGGCCCGATTGATTTACTTAAGAATCCCCTTGCCTAATCTTTGTGGCAAGGTAAGTTTCCCCTCTCTAGTTTTCCACCAGTCTTTATTTCCTTCTCTGCCCGGGGGTTTATAGACTTTCCTTAGGAGTACTGAGGTTCAGAAGGCAAAGCTCGTGGCCCTGGGTCTACTAGAGTCAGTACTTCCGCTCTGGGCTGGAGGGCCACCTCCTTAGCTGCCTGATAGGCCAAGTTATTTCCTTTGGTTTTTGAATCAGTTCCTTTTTGATGGTCAGGGCAGTGCATAATGGCAATATTTGCTGGTTCCCATAAGGCCCGGATGAGGTTAAAAATTTCTTGTTTGTTTTTAATAGTATTTCCCTAAGCTGTCAGCAGCCCCCTCTCTTGGTAAATAGCTCCATGGACATGCATGGTGGCAAAAGCATACCGATTGTCCGTATAAATGTTTAGTCTCTTCCCTTTTCCCATCTGTAGGGCTTTTGTTAGTGCCACTAGTTCTGCTCTTTGTGCAGACATTCCCTGGGGGAGTGCTTCTGCCCACACTATCTCAGTGTCTGTGGTGACTGCTGCGCCCACGTACCTTTTTCCTTCTTGAATGAAACTGCTGCCTTCTGTGAACCAGGTATGCTCAGCATGAGATAGTGGCAAGTCCAACATGTCTAGCCTCTTTTCCTTGGCCCTGTCTCTCTTTTCCCACTCAATTTCACATTGTCTTTCTTTTCCTGTCTTTGCTCCTCTGTCTCTCTCTTATTGTAAACCTTTTCCACCATGGCTACTAGATCCCTAATAGACTTTTCACCAAGTCTGTCTAGAGCCTGCAACTTTCACTTTATGTCTGGTGCAGCTTGATTTATATAGGAAAACATAATCATCTGAGCCGACTCCTGGGTCTGAAGATCATATGGGGTATATTGACTAAAAGCTTCCATGAGTTGCTCAAGATATGCTGCTGGACTTGCACTTTCTCCCTGTCTAACATCATAAACTTTGGTCATATTAGTAGGTCGGTGAGCTGCCGCCTTGAGACCTGCCAACAGAGCTTGGCAATAGACAAGGAGTCACTCCCTACCTTCAACTATATTGTAATCCTATGATGGTTGGATCTCAGGAAAATAGGCAGTGATCAGGGCAGGATCTGTAATGGGCACTCCTATGGGGCCAGGGATATGTTTCTGGGCCACCTCTCAGATATGGTCTCTCTCTTCAGACCTGTAAAAGCTGACTACAAATCATCCCAAGTGGACTGATGAGTAAATAGAATAATTTCAAGTAAACTAATTAAATCCTGGGGTTTCTCAGAAAAGGGGGCATTTTGGGTGCGTCAATTGTATAGATCACTGGTAGAAAATGGCCAATGTTGGAATTGTTGTTGACCATCCACATCCACAGGACCTATGGCGTGTAAGGAACAAACAGCTGCATTAGAAGGGGGGTTGATCCCACAGCATTGTTGAGTGACTGGCCCCTCAGAAACTTTAAGAGCAGGTGCTGAGGGTTCTGCTGCTGGTTCTATAGCTCCCTCCTCCTCTTGATCATTCTCAGGCTCTGCAAAAGGAACCTGGGAAGGGGAGTATGGGGGAGGAAACATTTCTTCTTCCAAGTTACCTCCCTGAAAAACCAGGAGGTACAATTTCTTTTCCTCTTTCTTAGTTTCTTTTTGTAAGTCTAGGGGGCTAGATGGAGTGTTGCCCATGGTTTCCAGTCCCGTCAGTAGTACAATCCAAAAAACAATAAATAGTACAAACAAAACAAACGCAGGCCTGACAGTTAAAAAAAAAAAAAGCTTAAGAAGTGGAGATTTCCAGCATTGGTCCACTGACTCCTGTAATGGGGAAGTAGAAGGAGTGGACCCACAGTGGGCAAATTGAGCCTTGGTTAGGAGGCCCTCTTGGTCAGTTCTGAACCAAAACCGAACTGACCCATGCCCCACAATTCTCACAGAGGGGTTCCTAGGACCTCCACCCTTCCCCACAAGAGGATCTGAGACATCTCCCAGTTCCTTCAGGGTTGTCATGCAAGCATGTCCGCTTCAACGACCCTTTACACAACACCAATCGGAGCAGCCATCCCCACAAAAGAAAATGAAAGTAAAACAGACAAACAGATGAACGACAGGATAGGACAAATTTGACAAAGACGAATTGACAGTGCTGTTTTACCTTCAGAGTCTGAGGTCCCAGGGGTCTTTGTGGGGATCCCGGACGAGCCCCCACTAATATGTTGTGCCAAAGTCACAGGACCCCCACCAAGAAGACCATTCTGAAATGCAAAAGCAAGGTTTTATTTAGACAGGCTGCAGCTCAGGCCTCCTCCTACACTCCAACACAGCAGAGCCTAGGAGGAGAGCCCCGAGCTAAGGATTTGCGGGGCTTATAAAGACACACAACCAGGTGTTTGGATTACCACCACTTGTTGCTCTGCTACCTGAGATAAAAAAGCAAGAAATGGTCACTGTCTAACCCTTCAATACTTCGGTCAAACCTCTGGTCACTTCCAACAGTCATCAGGTCCTTATGCTTGTAGTTTCATTATCCCAATTATGCCACCAAATATGTGTGTGTGTGCATGCACGGGAATTCTGTGTATGTATGTGTGTGTGTGCATTAGCATTGTGTGTGTCTTTGTGTGTGCATCTATGTATATGTCCAAAATCCTCTCTCTCTCTCTTTTTTTAATCGTCAAGGTGCTGTACAGAGGGGTTTCAGTTACATATGTAAAGTAATGGGTACATTTCTTGTCAACCTTATTACCCATTCCCTCAATTTTCTCTTACTTCCTCTCTCCCTCTGTAAGTATTATACCCACCTTTGGTCCCCAGCTCCATCCAGACCTAAGCTCTTCTCTGCCCTGGAGTTCCTGCCATACAGCTGAGCCCTCACTCTCTCTGCCCAGCCTCACCTGAACTCCCATCTACCTCACTTCCTATCCCTGAGACCCTGCTGCTACCGAGATAGTGGAGGGGGCTGTGTACTCTCTCTCTGGGGCAAATTTGGCTCCTCTAATAAACCTTGTAATAATCTTTCTCCTATGCCTATCTGCCTCCACGTTGGTCCCCTGGGATGGATGGGGCAGATCCTTTCATGGATCCTTTCACTCTCATGGCCCCCACAAGTTATACAGATAATTTCCAATATATTGTCTTGAGAATATTGCTGTTGCATTGGTTCCCCTTTTGTCCTTTGTCTTACCATTCTTTTGTTCCCCTTCCCTTTCCTAATTCCAATAAATATCTTAAAAGGACATACTTATCTTACTGGATTTTGGTCTCACTTAGATCTGGTACGAACAGACTTTTAGTTGATTATATTGGCAGAAGAAATGTTTTTCCAAACAACATATTTATCTTTCCAATGGAAAGATTTTTAAGGGTCGTTATTCAACCTGGTACAGTTATAAATAATTGCACATATTTTTCACATCGTTTCTCCTTAGATCTACAATCTATTCAATGTATAAATTGAGCCCTTTAAGTTTTTATTTAATTTTATTTATTACATTTACAAATGCATTTTTCAAATATCATGGTTAGCGGAGCATGGGTGTCTCATGCCTGTAATCCTAGCTACTCAGAACGCTGAGATCTGAGGATCACAGCTCAAAACCAGCCTGGACAGGAAAGTCCAGGAGACTATTATCTCCAATAACCACTCAGAAAACTGAAAGTGGCGCTGTGGCTCAAGTGGTAGAGTGCTCGCCTTGAGCTGAATAGCTTAGGGAAAGTGCCCAGGCCCAGAATTCAAGCCCTGTGACCAACAAAAAATAAATATATTTATGGTTATGCCATGATACTTGCATAGTAACAACTGCTTATGTTAAAAACGAAAAGAAGGAAAAGAGAAAGTAAAGGAAGAATAAAGTAGAATCAACTAATGAGAAAATATAGAATGTATTAATATTTTAAGCCTTAATTAGACTCTCATTAATATTAAAAACTGGATTAAATGCCAAATTGCTAAGTATGTGTGTCCAATGATAAAATGAATGGCCTTTCTACAAGGGAGGTCTCCAGTGCAGGATCTATTCTTCCTGCATTTAGACTCTTTTCCTTGCAAAAGTGAGTTTCCTGGAATCACCTGGCAAGAGAGGACATGATAGAAGCTTCTTCAGAGAGTTTTATGATAATTAAAATTGAATAATACTCTAAGCTTATTTTCTAAATAAAGAACAAAAGGAAGGAAGGAAAGAAGGAAGGAAGGAAGGAAGGAAGGAAGGAAGGAAGGAAGGAAGGAAGGAAGGAAGGAAGGAAGGAAAGAAGGAAGGAAGGAAGGAAGGAAGAAAGGAAGGAAGGAAGAAAGGAAAGCTTTTAATTATTATCATCAAAATGTATATGGCTACATTCATCATTTACTCCATAGGTGATCACTTAAGTGTTCCTATCTTACTAATGTAAATTTAAAAACAGAATTGAATAGTGGTCAGAACAGATTCAAGAAGGAGCAATGGATTGGAAACTGCTTGACTTATGTAAGTGAGGAGATGGCCACTGTCAGAACCAGTACAATGGAAATGGAATAAAAGCTGTTGACAGAAGATAGTATTACAGGACGATATGGTTTCAATGTAAGGGGGAAAATAATTAAATATATCCATGTATCCTTTACTTATTTGTTGATGACAGCATGTTAATGCAAAAAGAAGATGCAGAAAGAAGGAGTGGGAGCTCAGAGCATCTGTGTTGGCCTTGTTATGTGTCCAGGAGGTAGTGAAAGGATGGCTACTTGTAAGTAAGCTGTCCAGTGATTTGATCATATTGTCCCTGACCAAGATTATAGGCTTCACATAAAGTTAAACCCTTTCAATGCCTACAAAGATAATTCTAAAGATCAAAATTCAAGGAAGAAGTAAGCTTACTATATAAAATATTTAACCTCCCAGGAAAACAACATCTGCTCCTGTCTATAATTAAAAAATTGTTATCATAGATATATCATAGATATATCTGGTTATATTAAAGGGTATTGATTGTTCCACTTGTAATTTTATAGTGGATTTTTTGTTGTTTTTATTCTCTTTAAATAGTTGTACAAAAGGATTTCACTTAGTGCCAAATTCAATTACAAGCTTAAAACAGGTATAACTACCAGTGCTAGTCTTAGTTTGCATATAAATTGATCCATAAAGATCTAAACATGTTTGTCCTAATATTTGTGCATGTTATTTTATAGCAGTCTAATTAAATATTACTAAGGAGACGCCACACACAATAAAAATGTCTTGTAATTGTGATGTACAGGATTTGAGGAACACAAACCACAAACCCTTTAAAGGAGAAAGTTCGACCCCAGTCTTCTGTATGAGTAACATTGGGCATGAAATGTAATTACCTAAATAACGAAGTAATCCTTCAGTTGTTTTTTTTTCTGTTTTGCTTTGTTTTTTTTTTTTTGAAAAACTGCAAAATTTGCTGTACTATAATAGGTTTCTTAATACTCATATAAAATTCCAGTAGTACATGTTGTTTACGCCATTCCCTGTGAGTATACAAAACAGTCCCTGTGAGGGGAACTTAGCAGTCAATTGATAGATGTCTAGAACTTGATAAGAGGAAATTATATTTGTATGTATAATATATTTGTAAGCAAAACAGTAAGTTATTCTGCTGTCAACAAGGTGGATTTGCTAATGAAAATCCAGAGGAACTTCTAACTGTTGAGTCATCTAATGAGGTTTACAGTATGTAGTGACTACTATTGAATGTATCTGGCAAACATTACAGAAAAGATATTAATGCAGTAATAGACTTGTGAAAGCCCCAACTAGTTGATAAGTAGAAGCGAAATATAGTACTGATTCCAGAGTGTGTGTGCTTTGCAGTGTTGTAAACTGTGACTTATTGAGTAAGAAATGGAATTGGTACATTCTTTAAATGACAAAACTGATCTACTACAAATATACTATTGCATTATGATATAAATATGAAATATTTACAAAGTATTGCTTTATGATATGAATAAATGCCCATTTTGAAACAAGTGTTATCAGTAGTTTGATAAAAGTACCAGGCATAGGCGAGGTTGTCATTAAGGTGCTCTGAAATCAAATGTGAAATTGAACAGCAGGACGTAATATCCTAATATTTCATATTCTTATCAGCTTACACATGCTTAGTTTTCAGTTGCACAAGATGAAGATAACCTTCAAAACTTCTCCAAACTTTTGGCAACTTTTGGAGACAAACTGTTTACAAGAACACTTTTTGTACCTACATTAACATGCTATCAGTACACCCTTCAAGATATTAAGCAATGACCCTGAGGATTTTACTTCTCCCAGAGCATCTGAAAATCTGAAGATCTGTACAGATGATTGATTGGCATTCATAAATAGGTCATGTTATAGGTCACAACTGATGTTTACATTGAAAAGTTATTACATGAACTTCTCTAAATCGCAAAAAGCAAAATGTCTTCTGTGGCTAGAATTAAAGCCAGATATTAGCAATATATTCCAGTTTAGGAATCTGTTACTATTGCCCTTTAGCCTTGCAAGATCCTGAGGCTGCAGCAATGGTATTCTAAGACACCTGACCTATGGAGCAGAAAACTAATAAGGAAATACTGCCTTTCTAACTGCTGAATTTATGGTAACTTGTATTTCAGCAATAAAAAATAAAGTATATTTGTGTAGAAAACACTATGTTCTACCTTGTCAGAGTTAACAGTGTAAGCTCCAAACTACTGCAGAAAAATCTCATTTGTCTTTCTTGCTAACTCTTTAGGACATGAAATTTATAGCACTAAGTGGACATTCAGTAAAAATAATTATAAGTTTGAGAATAAACATTTTTTAATTTATATTTTATTGAAAAGGTGATACAGAGGGGTTACAGTTACATGTCACATAATGATAACATTTGTTTTTGAACAATGTCACCGCTGCCTCGTTTTCTCCAAATTTTCCCATCCTAACCCTCCAATTCCCCTCCCCCAAATTTCATAGTTCATTCTCAACATAGTGTATAGTGAGTATCACTGCTGAATTGGTTCACTCTTTGTCCTACTCTTTCTGAGATTCCCCTTTTCCTCCCAAATCGGATAAACAAGACAAGGGTACAGAAATTTCAAAAAAAAACAGTGACAGAAGGTAATAGACATTTCTAGGAATTTGAAAATATATAAATGTGTATAAGAGTGGGATATAAAGTGTAAATATTAATGATTCTGCTTTGAATTCAGAATATAAGTCTAATCTACTTTGTTTAAATAAACTTCATGATTTGGGAAAAGCCTGATTTTCTCCTAAAGAAAAATTTCAATGCTAAACCTAAGTGGAATTATAATAAAGGGCTATATGTATACATAATCAAATATACCTACATTACAGAACATATGATTTCTGTGCTTAGCTCTATGATAACAGATTGTATACAAACACCAATTAGTAATCACAAAAGTGATGCACAAATAAGATTTCTCATATTTGATAAACTCTAAATATACTTGCATAATGGAAGATTTTCCTTCAAGACATATTTTATCACAATATCAAAAACCAAATGGAAGTTATTAACTTCAAATATTATAGAAGTCAAATAATTGAATATCAATATATTAATAAATTATATGTAGGCTGTTGGTGAATTTTCTTTTTTTCCTCTCCCCGCTCCTGCCCCCACATTCCTGGGGCTTAAACTCAAGGCCTAGGTGATGTCTCTGAGTCTCTTTGTACTCAGGGCTAATGCTCTACCTTTTGAGCCACAGCATCACTTCTAGCTTTTTCTGATTTGTTTATTGGAGATAAGAGTCTAAGGGATTTTTCTGCCCTGCCTTGCTTTGGATTACAATAATCAGATCTCAACCTCATGAGTAGCTAGAACTATAGGCATGAGCCACTGGTGCCCAGCTGAAGTATTATTTTACATATATTAAATTTAAATACATTTATCTGTTCACATGGAACAATTGAGAGACCTTCTGTCCGTGAAGGATCAGGTCCAGTGTTCAAATTCCAGTATAATCACAAATCCCAATAAAACACATAATTTGGAAACATATGTATATGTATGGATGCCCATTTATATAGATATAATGTAAGTATGTCATGTATACCTCCCACAGACACAGGAAGGTATATGAAGGAGCAATATGTGCTCCCAAATAGAAATAGCAAGTACTAGGACTGTGAGTGTGGCTTAGTGGTAGAGTGCTTGTCTAGCATGATTGAAGCCTTGGATTCAATTCTTCAGTACCACATAAACAGAAAAAGCCAGAACTGGCACTGTGACTCAAGTGGTAGAGTGACTGCCTTGAGCAAAAGGAGTTCAAGAACAGTTTCCTAGGCCCTGAGTTCAATCCCCAGATCTGGCAAAAGAAAAAAAAAGTAAAGAAAAGAGTGCTGGAAAAGAAATGTACTCATTACCTTGCTCATGTAATTGTAATCCCTCTGTACAGTATTTTCACAATAAATAATGGGGGGGGGTAGCAGGGAAGATGGGGTGAGGGAGGGAGGATGGGAAGGGATGGGAAGGGGAAACAAAGGAGGAGGCTACAATGCTTGGTAAGAAATGTACTCATTATCTTGTCCATGTAATTGTAACCCCTCTGTACAGTATTTTCACAATAAAAAAATTTTTTAAAAAGCCAAAAAAAACTTAATTAAAAAAAAGACAAGAAAAAAGAAAAAAAAGAAAATCCTGACAATGCTAGATTGAGTCTTGCTGGCTTTCATTCAGTTATCTTTTCATGAATCCATTGATCGTGGGATATGGTTTTTGTTTTGTTGTTTGTTTGTTTTCCTTCCTGCTCTCATGCCTCCACTTTCAAACAGTTCATAGCTGATGTTCATTAAGGCAATGAGTACTTTGAACTGTCCCACTGATGGAAGGAAATCCTATCTAAGAAACTGCATTTCTTTACAGAGCTGGGTCATACCATCCTTTGGGTTCTCTGCTGGAAAAGTAGAATCAAGTTTCACTAATGCCTTTTTAATTGTATCCTCTAGTATTACAGATGTAGGACAGTACTGTATCATCCCTCTGTGAATATAAATAGCTTGTACCCGCTTTATGATATGTAGAAGTGACTGTGCTTTATCAGAATTGTTTTTAATGATGCCACTCAAGAATATTTTCTTTTCAAATGATGATTGAGAAGCTAATAAAAAAATGGTGCCAGGTACCACAACAATAACAGAATTTCACATTTTTCTGGAGTTTTGATTTTATCTTTTTTTTCTATTAATGAATGTGCTGGTTGTCTAATTTTGTTCAGATGACTGTTGAACCTGGAAAAGCTGTTGCTGCGATTGATGCATAACATTCTGCTATTATCAGTCCTTTTATATAAATATATGTGTATATATATATATATATATATATATAATTTGAATTTTTGGAAACTTTAGCTGTGTCAACTTTGGAAAATGTTTCCCAGTTTACTCTGTTAAGTTGGCATTGTACAGAAATTAATATTGGTCAAGAAATGTTATATTTTTCCCATTTTAGAGGGACAAACACACTGTATTAAATATGTAAAGTCTTATCTACATGGGTTTGATTACAGAAGATAATAAATATTCTCTAAATAATGAAAAAAAAGAAAAAGGAAAATCCTGAGAATGCTACTGATTTAACCCAGAAATAATGATGCTAAATTAATCCAATCACAATCCACAGACATGAGGAACTGGGTTGGATTCCCCAGCACAACATAAACAGGAAAAAGCAGAAATGGCACTGTGGTTGGGTGCTAGCTTTGAGTTGAAGAGCTGAGGGACAGGGCCCAGGCCCAGATTCCAAGCCCCATGACCAACATAAATAAATAAATAAATCCAATAGAACATTTACAGGATTATGTGTTTTTAACTTGGTATAGCCTCTAGGAATTAGGACTTACTTGTAATTACTTAAGTGAGAACCTTTCATTCATTGAGAAAAGTGAAGAATATTCATGTTCTTATATTGTGCAAACATATGTAAAACACAGTTTTATTTTGTGCTTTTTTATTTACTTGAAATTCTAATAATGAAGGAGGAGATCAGTTTCTTATGCTCAGTAAAATAATCCATGCAGGGAAAGTAGTGCTTATGATCTCACTCAAATATAAAATCTAGGATGGGAAATCCCATAGAATTTAGCAGTAGAAGGGTATGTAAAATGTCCATTTAAAAAAGACATTATTTGTAGGTGCCTAGAAAACAGAACACTTGGTAAGCGATTTTCAACATTACCTAGTTATAAAGATGATTTTAACAAAATAGGAGATAGGAGCATGGACATGGATCAAATGGTAGAGCACTTGACTTGCAAGAAAGAGCAAACACTGAGTTCAATTTCCCCACCATGCTCTCTCACACACAAAACATACACACACTTACAAACATATACATATTCACAAACACACACACACTGCCCAAACAAGAAATTAAAAGAATCATAATATAAAATAAATTACAGTGCTTCTTTTTTCTGACTAGTGCTTGTCTACTTGATTGAAAGCAGAAAATTTGGGCTGAAGTTCTCTTAAATAAACATATACTGAGATGGTAATTTACTTTCTCTTTTTAATTTTGAGACAAGTCTCACAACATACCCCAGGCTTGCCACAAAGAAGAAATCTTTCAATTTTAGCCTCCTGAATTTTGGGCATACAGACCTGATTCACTTTGCCACTGCGGCCAACTGAGAGCTGAATCCATTGTATTTATATTGCATTACCTTGTTTTAAGCAATAGTCCAGCACTGTGTCTCAGGACACATTAGCATTTCAAAAAGATGGCTTGACATAAGCAACAAATGTCGCATTCACTTCTGAATTGAGGAAAATCTGGAAATATATGCATGAACATCATATTTAGGCATAATGTTTATTCTGCTGTCTATATGTGTCTGATTGCCCTTGTGTGTGTGTGTGTGTGTGTGTGTGTGTGTGTGTGTGTGTGTGTGTACCTAATACCTATTAAGAATAGGTGATGGTGATTTGTATAAATTTAACCACAACTTCTTAGCAGCATAAACAGTTATCTTGTCAGAGTTACAGCCACACCAAATTGAAGAGCAGTACCCAGGTCACAATTTGTGATTATCACCAGGATTCCTTGACATCAACTTATCAGTGCATTGTACTGCCAAAGAGAGACAGGCCTGCAGGCAGCCCCTGCTGAGCTGTCTGGATACTCATTGTTCTCTCTTCTTTGATCCATGGACTCTTTTTGCTTCAAATCCAAATCTCTTGCATATATGATCATCTGATTTTCTGACATGCTGTCATTTCTCTCCAGGTAGCAAAAAGAATGAACGCATCATTAATTACCAACACCTTTAATATAGACTTGTGATTGAGACTTCCTATACCAATAGGGCATTGTAATGTGACCTGGCTTGAGAAATACAATCCTTTGAGAGTTTTGTCTATGCTTACTAATCTGTTTTTGTTTGTTTGTTGTTGTTGTTTGGAAATCTATGACTATATTATGTGTACTAGTACAATCTAGACTGCTTATTTTAAAAAGGTACAGTTGATCAGCTTGATATAGAACCACAATGACTGCACAGGTACAAAAAGCTGCCCAGTAAATCTGAAAAGAAGCACAAAAAACAAGAAAATGTTTTCAGGCTTTAAACTCACAGAGTTTCAGTACTTTATTACAAAGCAAAATCTAACAAACACATCTGATTTCAATTCACTTAATCTTTTAGATCTTTATATTCAGTAATTCTTTTAGATCTTTAAAAACCTTTAATAGATGATTCCTATTTTGTGAAGTAAAATTAATTTGCTTCTCCAAGTAATGGCAGAAATACATTTCTGTCTAAGTAAATGAAAGAACAATATCTTATCACACTATTAAGATGATTTCTAATTTTAAAATACCCAGGTTTATTATGGTAATGTTCATAATAGCAAAGGTATAAAATATCTGTGGATGCCCAACAGAAATGATTGCATAACAAAAATGCAATACATGAACTTAATGGAATATTATTAGGCAAAAAAGAAGAGAGAACTTGAAGTAATTGTATTACATAAAATAAGGTATGCTCATAATCCAAATATTGCATATTTTCACTCTTAGTCACAATCTAGATCTAAAATGATATTTATAATAAGGACAATCAGTGAAAAAATCAGAAAACTGAGAAATCTCCTTTGGGAATCAGCAGGAGAAAGAGAAATATGAAGTTACTAGAAGACCAGACGGTACAAAATGTAAATCAACTATATAGTCTGTGCATGCATGCGTGTGTGTGTGTGTGTGTGTGTGTGTGTGTGTGTGTGTGTGTGTAGAGAGAGAGAGAGAGACGGAGCATATTGAACTATGCCTCCAATACTGTTTACAAGTTGGAGAGGAGAGAAAAAAAGTAGAGATTAATAGAATAGAGAGAGGTAAACATGGTCAACTCATACACACATTATGGATTATTACAATGAAACGCTTGTACTTTTTCTTCTTTTTTAAGTAGTTGTACAAAGTTGTTTCCATTTAACAGAAGATTATGAATGTAATGCATCTTGATCAATCTCACACCTTTCAGCATTTTCACCTATCACTCCACTACCTACCCCTTCCTTCACTTTTCTTAATGGTGTATTATGTACATTAGATTCTTGATTGTAGTCTCCCCATTTTCCTCTTAATTTTTCTACCCCTTTCTCCTTGAGCCCACTTTACCTCCCCTTTCAAGTACCCACTTTCTGATGTTTTATTTTGCTGAACTTTGATTTTGCTTTTCTAAGGAGTTCTCCCTAGAATCTACCATATGTCAGTTAATATATTTGTATACATTGCATAGCATGCAATATGTTTACTTGGGAGCTTGTATGCTAAATCTAGATTCTACTTATAAAGGAAAATATGTATCCTTTCACACTCTGGGTCTGACTCCACTTAACATATTTTTTCCAAGTCTTTCCATTTCTTTAAATGGTATAATATCATTCTTTCAAAACAATGAGTAAAATTCTGTTGTGAGTATATGCTCATTTACTATGAATGAATTCTAAATAAAAAAGAATGAAAAAAGCTCTCTTCAATGTTTGAATCATATGAACAAATGAGGATTTAGGGTGAAAATAGGCAATAACAAAACCATAAAATACTTAACTATTCAAAATTAGATTCCAAATTATACTAGACTAAACCATTATTGCTCAGTTCAAAAAGATTGTGCACACTGACCTGAAAAGTTTGTGCTGTTTTTATTCAAACTATTTTGGGAAATAGTCAAATAATTAAGGTCAAGCAATTGTTTGATGTGATACATTTCACTATTTAACCATCCATTTCTTCCTATACAAACTTCAGCTGTCTGGCCATTTTTCAACCTACTTCATTTAATTTTTATTAGATTAAATGTAACTGTAAGTATGTAATTATTTAGAAGAACCTGTAGTGCAAAGTATATTTCCAGTATTTTTGATAATTAATATTATTAGAACATGAACTATAAATATGTCCCGCAGTGACATATCTCACATAGTACCATGTTTAAACTCATTATTAATGTTATCAAAAACCCAGTTATCTTTACAGAATCCACATAAAATATAAAAATAGCATACAGATGAATGCTAAGATGTGTTCTACTTCTAGCTCATGAAATAATAAAAGTAGACCTGATTTGCTAAGTTTTGAATCCTGAAGAATAAAATTAACTTAGCAATTGTAATAAAAAATAAAAAATAATAATAAATGCTCAGATTCTGGTTGGTAAAATCTTAGAAATTAGAATAATAAGTAACAATAATACATTATTTATAAGGTAATAGATTTGCTACCATATCCAATCCTACCATTCAGTAAACTGCAATTACAAGTAGCATGTAACTTGGTGAGGAACTAAAACTGAGTATAATCATTATATATGTTTAATCAATTGACTCCTTTGGAAGTAATACAGATGTCTTCCTTTATAATGTATTTGGCTCAAAGAACATTAAAAAATTGGAGGGACTAAAAATTCATAAAGACCTATGAGTACATTAGAAGTTTAAATTATTTAACTTCTGCTATCTGATCCAACTTTAGGTATCAGTATTATTGAGCTAGAAAACATTGAGAGGGATGGGAAGGTGGCTCAGTGGTAGAGTGCTTGCCTTGCAAGCCAAAGGCCCTGGGTTCGATTCTTTAGCACCACATAAGCAAAAAGCCAAAAGCCGGAAGTGATGCTGTGGTTCAAGTGGTAGAGAGCTAGCCTTGAGCTGAAGAGCTGAGGGACAACGCCCAGGCCCAGAGTTCAGGCCTCACGACTGGACCCCCCCCCCAAAAAAAAAAGAAAAGAAAACATTGAGAAACAGACACATAAATAAAGATAATTACTGACAATGCTATACTGGAAAATGAAGTCTATCGTGTTCATTATTCCAGAAGAAAAGAAAATCCAAAATAGAATGGGGTCAAAGATGTGTTAGCCTGGTAGAAATCATAGAGCTATTATCTGGTTGATGTATGTCACTTAAAACTCCCAGTGAATTTCTAGTAAGTTTTTATGTTAGAAAAAAAAAGACTATCAACTGGTAAATTGCTTGGTCATACCAACCTTTAGAACATTTTACCTGGTAAGAAGGAACTAGACTGAGAAAAAGAAGGTGAAGATTAAGGGGATTTTTTGTTTGTATTTGTTTTTTGTTTTTGATTTTTGTCTGAACATGGGGCTTGAACTCAGGGCCTGGTCACTATCTCTGAGCTTTTTTGTTCAATGGTAGTGTTCTACCACTTTAAGCCATAATGCCACCTCCAATTTTCTTGTGGCTCATTGGAGATAAGTTCTCATAGTCTTTTCTTCCCAGTCTGGATTTGAACCACCATTCTCAGAGCTCAGCCTCCTGAGTAGCTAGGATTACATGTGTAAACCACCAGTGCCTGACAGTAGGGAAATGTTGAAAATGGTGTCATTAAGAATTCAGATTTTGATTAATTAAAAATGCTTGGTCATTGTCCAATAATTAGAAGACTCTATTCCAAATATTTTGAAAATACAAATTCATAATTAGACAAATTGATGGGAAGTTGAACCCTCTAATGAAAGCTATTGATAGGAGTATAGGAGTGCACTGACAATACACCCCATACCAGTAGTTGCAAATTCATGATTATGTCATATTGCAAGATGCGAGTGTATAAAGACTCGCTGCAATGAACCCTTCTAAGCATCTTTATAAAATATACTTAAATAAAGAAACTGAATTAGACATTTACCAATTGGCAACTGACAAACTCAGAAAGTATAAACCATGATTTTTAAATATTTCACGTTGCTGAAACTTTTTTCAATAGTCTGACATTTCACAAAACACATATATTGAAACTATGCATTAATTTGGTGACACTAACAGACTTAGTCATTATACTTTTATCATAAAAATATTCTTTACAACCTTAACGTTATTTTCCAACTACCACCAACTAAAACTTTTCTAAAAGCTTATTGGCTATGCTAAAAGTAGTTTGCATGTGTTTTACACAGATAAAATAATAGAGATATATCACAGATAAAAAAGTACCAACATGTTATTTTCAGAGTGGAATAGAATAACCATAACAGCATTTAATGGTAATAATTTTTCACAGAGTTCTAATGTATCAGTTATTCTGTACTGTGCTCTGATTTCACTTATAGCCTTATAACATTGTTCTCAGATTTGTGATTTACTAAAAATATTGTTAAGCTGGGATTCCTCCAGACCATAGCAGTGAAAACAGGAAGAACACAGAAAGACATGCCAAGAACAGCTGGTTCTGTTAGAAGCATGTGAGTTGAGGCATGCATCACTTTTTCATGAATTTTAGAGTCTTGAATTGATAGTCAGGATTTAGATATTTAACCTGTGGTTCTGAATAATAACATTTCTGGATCAGAGATGTGTGTACAATGTCATAAAACTTTATAATGATTACATCAGCTGCCCTAAAGTAGACAGTTTTAGGTCACCACCAAGGAGAGCTGGTGTGTTTGACAGATTTTTGAATAGGAACTTCAGGAGACTATGGACCAGCCTCCTATTTCCTTTTTCTCCCTGAAAAATCTGTGTTTCTCTAAAAATGGAATGGAGATGACTACAACAGACTGAAGTTTATCTTCTTATTTCACAAGTGTTTATTCTGTTCAATGTCTGAGGCTTCTCTTGTACCCATAATGATGTTAGATTTGTACAGCTTTTTAAACAACTTGAATTTTTCTGGATGTCAGACATGTCCAAATATTCAGGTGATTTTCAGCATTTTTAGAGCATTTCGGGCATTTGGAAACATTATCTTTATTAAGTGGGCAGTGATGAGGACAGGCAAGTGAATAATTACAGAACACCACACTGAGCTCAAGTTAGTCAGAATCAGGATAAGATAGAAATATCTTCCTGTATCTGGCCCAGCAGGCCTTGAGATCCTCCATTGACTGTCTAGAGACAAGGTAAAGTGTCTCATCTGTGAGACCGAACTTAACTGCAGGCTATTAGTGACAGGCAACTGAAGGAAACAGCAGGACTCTTAACTTCTCTCTCTGAAACTGGAGAACCATGAAGAACCACACAGGCTCAAATACACTTGTCTTCTGGAACAAAAATGAGGGTTCATGCAGAAGCACAAAGCTCCTTCATTTTTACATTTCTGCTGTGTGTGCTTGATCAATTATGTGTATCTCTGTTAGTGAATGCTTTTGTATATATTTGTTTAAATTCAGCCTATGCGCTTTTACAGACCAAATTAATTTTAATTCATTTTCTTTTAATTTATTTTTTAAGTCTGATATTGCTTTCATAACAGATGGTTTGCTTATTTAACCTCTTTACCAGATATTTTAAAACTATGCCTAATGCACAGTTATTATGTATTTTTACTATAAAAATAAAGTCAATAGTATCTCCAAAGTATCTCATTTAAAAGTCACTGAATTTCATGTGAATGTTATAATCTAAAAAGCCAGGATCATTTATAATTCAAGCTCCCAATAAGGCAAAAAATAAATCAATTTTAATGTTTCTGCATACTTTTCAATTTATAATTTAAGTTATAATTTATTTTCAGAATGAATACATAAAAATTGAAAATGGAGTGAAAATCCCATAAACAAAAAGTTAAAAAAGAATACTTAGGAGGAACTGAAGTCACAAATGCATATGGTTGTAGGGGAGGGGTGCTGATACTCCCTAGATTTGCTATTGACATTAATATTAAAAACGTCAATGTTAATATGCTGTATAAGGTATTTTTTCAGTATACTATATCCTGTAGAAATACCCCATACTAATTTTCTTTATTTTTACTCACTATGTTGTATGACTACACAATATTTTACTGTGCCAAAATTTGACCTAATTCATTTAATGTTTCTAAACCTAAACAAAGTAAAAGTTCTCAGTAATTGTTTGCTTGGGCTGAATTTGAACCATGGCCTTTGTATCATTCCTCCTAAATAGGTCAGTACCCACACCTGGTCCTCTCATTCTGTTTTAATTTGTATTTATGTAGTCATTAGATTATGGTAATTTTATTGTTGCAATCTTTTGTTGTTGTTGTTTAAAATTACCTGTAGTAAGTTACAGTATTTTTTAAAAAAGTTACTTAAAAGATGAATTAAATTTTTAGTTATAAAAATAAAATTGCAAGCCAGGCATGGGTGGTGCACGCCTATAATGCTAGCTATTCAGAAGGCTGAGATCTAAGGATTGTGGTTCAAAGCCAGCCCAGGCAGGAATGTCCGTGAGACACTTACCTCCAATTAACTACCAAAAAACTGGAAATGAGGCTGTGGCTCAAGTGGTAGAGCGCCAGCATTGAGAGTTCAGGCCCAGAGTTCAAGACCCACAACCACCCCCCAAAAAAAATTACTTATATGATTTTTAATTTAAAGGCGATGAATAAGCATTAAAAAATATTTAAAGAAAACATGTTGAGTTGTTTGCAAGTAGTTACATATGAATTAACTAAAGAATAGCTGTTATTGAGAGCTCAAATAGCATAATCTTTTAGAAAGAATAGGTCAAAGCCCAACAAAATCAACACCAAGAAATGAGTACCACCAAAATGTGGGATAAGGACAATGGGAGAAGGGAAGATCGACAAAGGAGAGAACGGGAGAGAATGCTTTCAAGAATTCACTCTATTCACCACAAAATTAGGAAAAGTAAGGGAAGGGGTGGAACAAAAAGAGGTGAGAGTGTGAAAGTGGATGACACTGGTCAAGATGCATTGTATTCATAAACTGTTTTGATATATAGCATGTTCTTTATACAACTACTTAAAGTTATATATTTAAAAATAAGACATATCAAGTATAGGAGCTATTTATGTAAAAGAGTAATTACTACCAACATGTCACAATTGGAATTTTTTAGTCAATATTCACAGATACGATTCTCATTTTAAAAAAAAATTTATGTCTGGCACCAGTGGCTTATAGCTCTATTCCTAGAAGCAGAGATCTGTGGATCGTGATTCCAAGTCATCCTGAGCAGGAAGGTCCATGAGACTTCTCATCAATTAACTACCAGATGACCAGAAGTGGTTAGTGCTGTGGCTCAAAGTGCTATGTTTGATGGGAAAAGCTCAAGGACAGCACCTAGGCCCAGACAAGCCCCAAGACCAACAACAACAGCAGCATAAATATGTAAATAAATGAATAAATGTATTACCTTCAGGTAATTACTAAAAAAATTCTTTTTTTGCCATTTCTTTTTTTTTAATTTTTATTTTTATGTTCATTTTTTGTGAACACACTGTACAGAGGGTTTACAATTACATGGGCAGGTTAATGCGTACATTTCTTATCAAGCATTGCAGCCTCCTCCTTTGTTTACCCTTCACATCCCTTCCCAGCCTTCCTCCCAACCCCCCCACCCAATCCTCCCTGCTTTCCCCCACCACCAACATTGTAAAGCTCGTTTTCGACATGACAACTTGTACTTCTCATTGTTGCAACAGGTCCACCTGTATCCTTATACGACTTGTTTTTCCCCATCTCCTCTACAAGTTATACTGACATCAAATATAGTGAAAGCAGGGGTTATAATGTGGGGGAGGGGCATACAAAGCTACAAAGAGATAAACTTATAAATGCGTTAGAAACAAATGCATGAAAGGAAAAGAACATTAAAATACATATCTAAGGATTCATTTTTCTAACATCACATTATCTGACCTTTTCCGCTTGACTCATACATATACTAGATATTGCAAATAAGGGAAACCATGGGATCTATGTTTCTTTGGGCCTGGCTTACTTCACTTAATGTAATTTTTTCCAAGTTTTTCCATTTCCTAACAAATGGGGCAATGTCATTCTTTCTGATGGAGGCATAGAATTCCATTGTGTATATATACCACATTTTCTTGATCCATTCATCTACTGAGAGGCATCTGGGTTGGTTCCATATCTTAGCTATGGTAAATAATGCTGCAATAAACATGGTTGTGCTGCTAGCTTTAGTGTGGTCTTGTTTGTAAACATTTGGGTAAAGGCCCAAAAGTGGGATTGCTGGGTCATAGGGGAGCTCTATGTGAAGTCTTTTGAGGAACCTCCATACTGCTTTCCAAAGTGGTTGAACAAGTTTACATTCCCACCAACAATGAAGTAAGGTTCCCTTCTGTCCACATCCCCTCCAGCATCTGTTCTTATTAGAGTTGTTGATTATAGTCATTCTAACTGGGGTGAGGTGGTATCTCAATGTTGTTTTGATTTGCATTTCTTTTATGGCTAGGGATGTTGAGCATTTCTTCATGTGTCTATTGGCCATCCTTCTTTCTTCTTCAGAGAAGTTTCTCTTTAAGTCTTTCGCCCACTTATTTATTGGGCAATTGTTTCTTTGAGGATTTGTTGTTGGGGGATTTAATTTTTTGAGTTCCAAGTATATTTTAGATATGAGACCCTTGTCCTTTGTATGGCTAGTGAAGATCTTCTCCCAATCTGTGGGCTTTCTATTGATCTTGCTAGCTATGTCCTTTGCCATGCAGAAGCTCTGCAACTTCATGCAATCCCATTTGTTCAACATTTCTTTGATTTGTTGTGTTTCCAGGACTCTATTCAGAAAATTTCGGCCTGAGCCAAGGAGACCTAGGGTTTCTCCTATTCCATCCTGTAATGTTTTTGAGTGTCTGCTTTGACTTCGAAGTCTTTGATCCATTTGGAGTTGATTCTGGTGCAGGGTGATATATAAGGATCTAGCTTTACTTTTCTACAGGTAGTTAACCAATTTTGCCAGCACCATTTACTGAAGAGGCTGTCTTTCTTCCATTCTATTGTTTTAGCTCCCTTATGGAAGATTAGATGGCTATAGGTCTGTAGGTTCATTTCTGGGTTTTCAATTCTATTCCATTGGTCCTGAGGTCTGTTCTTATGCTAATACCAAACTGTTTTTATTACTATGGCTTTATAGTAAAGTTTGAAATTTGGTATTGATATTCCTCCAGCAGTGTCCTTTCCATTGAGGAGCGTTTTTGCTCTTCGGGGTCTTTTATTGTTCCATATGAATTTTTGGATTGCCTCTTCTATTTCCTTGAAGAATGAAGTTGGAATTTTGATAGGTATAATTACTAAAAAATTCTTCTGCTTAGATTATCAGAATTTATTGTTGAGAGTTATAGGTTGTTTCTTTTCTAAATTTTAATGATTCTAAGAAATAATGTACAATTGCTATGATAAATTTTAATTCAAACTACAAATATAAAATTTTATCATGTTTATTATGAACAATCCAAAAAAGATAAAAATTTATTTTCTGTATTTTTTTTTCAATCTGGTCATGGGGCCTGAACACTGGGCCTAGGTGCTGTCCCTCAGCTCTTCAGCTCAAGGCTAGCACTCTACCACTTGAGCCACAGCACCACTTCCTGCTTTATTCTTTTTGCTTATGTAGTGCTGAGGAATTGAACCCAGGGCCTCAGGCATGCAAGGCAAGTGCTCTACCACTGAGCCACCTTCCCAGCCCCTTTTCTATATTTTTTTGAAGCATGTATATGTTTTTCTTTATCATCCTCTTCTGTAAAGTGAACTATTACAGGAGATGAAATTCTTTATATAAAAGAATAAGTTAGGGGGGCTGGGAAGGTGACTCAGTGGTAGAGTGCTTGTCTTGCACACATGAAGCCCTGGGTTCAATTCCCCAGCACCACAGAAGTAAAAAGAAAAAAAAAGCCGGAAGTGGCGCTGTGGCTCCAGTGGTAGAGCGCTAGCCTTGAGCTGAAGAGCTGAGGAACAATGCCCAGGCCCAGAGTTCAGGCTCCACGACTGGACCCAAAAAATATATATATTAAAAAAAAAAAGAATAAGTTAAGATTTTGGGCAATACATTTATGATTGAATTCCATGAATGTGGATGCATCATTGGTCACATTGCCACAGTAATTCGATATTCTTTTATTTTATCACCATAATTATGTATTGTTTTGGAATATTTCTGAAGTGTTTAAATTATACTTCAAATCCCAGGATTATATTCTTTTGTCACTTTATTCATTTTCGGAATATAACATAAGAAATAACCTCAGAACCTGGTCAGAGAACGTAGGGTAACAGAATATTAATTTTTTAAGTGTAGACACGTAACAAAACATTAAAATTTGTCCTGAACTAAAACAATTAAATGTCATTAATGCCTTGTCAAGAAAGCTTACTTAATTAATAGATTTTCTTGGTGGATAAACTATGTATCCTCAACAGATTCTAGGTGATGTCAGTGATGTGAGTTTAGTCTCCAGGTGACTTTCTACAATGAGAGTCAACTTGATTTATTTTACTAACATTTTCCATATTAGAATCTTGTGGTATCTAACCTGGCAAATGAGAAAACATGCCAGAGTATTCCATTGCTATCTGTTATTTGAACTGTGAAAAAGCTGTGTTACATTTTTATTTCAACTGATGAAAACCTCCCCATGTGAATTCAGACCACTTCTTAAGAATTTTTTCCCAAATGATGCTTATCAAAATGAACTCCAAGAAATGGAAACACGAGGTTTATTTATTTTTTTATTGTACTGTTTGCAGTTCTTTCTTTTTTATTCTTTTCTCTTTGGTTTATTACTTTTTATCGCTATTTTGATTCCTGTACCCTTTGTCTTTTATATAAGTTAATCTGATTTGAGGAGGAGAAGAGGAAGCCCAGAAACATAGGACAAAGGGTGAACCAATTCAGCAGTGATACTCACTACACACTATGGTGGAAATGAACTATACAACTTGCTGGGGAGAGGTTGGGAGGAGAGAAAATGAGTTAGGGAATGACATTGTTCAAGAAGAAATGCACTCAGTACCTGACTTGTGTAACTGTAACCCCTCTGTACATCACCTTTACAATGATTTCTTAAATTAACCCTTTTGGAACTAACTTTTCTAGTTTCTAATATTTATGAATTTAATTTTGATAATAAAATTTCTCTCTTCAGGAAAGTCTGCATAATTGTATACTTTCTCTATTTTCTTCTCAAAGCATACTTTAAACTTCATTGGTACAATTTTAATATTTTAAAATGGTTTATCGCCCAGGTGATAAGGATCACAGCTCATCACAGGAGAAATATATCCTATCAAAAATATTGGCTGGGAAGGTGGCTCAGTGGTAGAATGCTTGCCTTGCATGCATGAACCCCTGGATTTGATTCCTTAGCACCACATAAACAGAAAAAGCTGGAAGTAGCACTGTGGCTCAAGTGGTAGAGCACTAGCCTTGAGTTGAAGAGCTGAGGGACAGTGCCCAGACGCAGAGTTCGGGCCTCCTGACAGATAAAAATAATAGTAATATAATAATGATAATAATAATAATGTGTATATATGCTTTCATTGTCAGTCCAATTCTGTACTTAGATTTATATATTTAAAATGTAAGCTACCAATATGTATATATTTAATCTCACAAAATTTTTCAAATTAACATATCTTATGTAAAAATATTTAACTCATATGACACTAATCTTTTGTATTTGAATATCATCTTTAAGATGGTAGCCATTTAAGTACTTTATTTCTAAAGCATTTTTTGGTAATGATTTTTTTTTTACCCAATTTCACTCTAGGTTGAGTCAATCAATATAGTGCAATCAAAGGAATTTTGTTCCACTTAATCGTGATGTTTGTACAGGATATGGAGAAGTAGAACTCCTTTTAAGGTCGTGTGATCTAAAGAAAAGTCTGTCATTGAGCTTCTGTGCCAATTTTTTACTTGTTCTTAAGAAATTCACAGGTCTGTTATTCTTCCCAATCTATTGAATGTAAATGGAATTTGTGTGTCAGTGATTATGGAGCTGACCATGTTGTAGTCCATTGGAAGAACAGATTTTGGTAAAAACCAATGTTATGGTTGACCAAACTGTGAGGGCAACGTTGAGTTTGGTTTCTGAGAATATAAATGGCTCAAAAACCATGAACTCTCTCTATTACAGATATGAGGGAATCATTCCCCCACATTTAAACCAACTTAAATTGCACCTTTTCCTTCTTTAGTCTCTCTTAATTTTCTGAAATTTTCTTTTTAGAGTCCCAGAAATTATTGTCTTCCTGAGTACCTGATTCTTCTTGCTGTAGAGTGTTATTTTATTGTATAAATAAAAAAATAGTTTTCTAAATAACTACCTACTGGGTTAGTTCAAGTTTGAGGGTTTTTTTTTGTAAAAATCGATTACATTTTTCATAAAAAAATACTTTTTCTAACAGGGTGTCAGTGGCTTACACCTGTAATCCTAGGTACTCAGGAAGCTGCGATTTGAGGATCATGGTTCAAACCCAACTTGGATAGGAAAGTCCATGAGACTCTTTATCTCCAATAAATCACCAGAAAACCAAAAGTGGTGCTGTGGTTCAAGTGGTAGAGCACTATCCTTCCGCTGAAGAGCACAGGGATAGCTCCTAGACCCAGAGTTCAAGTCCCACCACTGACATAAAAAAATCTCGATTTGTGATGAGCATCTTTCCACATAAATCTATAGAATGTTGCCAAAGCCTTTCTCAAGCTTATTATATTTTAGTAGTCATCAGTGTGAGAAAGCTTCATTTGATCCACATACTCAACCACATCTGCCATCTATTGTTTTCAAATATCCTATGAACATAGTGGGTATAAAAGAGTAAGTGACTTTATGTGTATTTTCATAATGTACACTGACTCATTTCTTTAATGAAACCTGAGGTTCAAATCATTATACAGAACTTTATAAGTCAAATTTATGTCTCTGTTTCTGATATGTTTGTTGCTAATTATTTTAGTGAAAAATAGAATATTTGGGGGAGGGCAAGCCCTTAATGAGAATTGAGTTCAGAGCATTCTTTTCACTATGCTTACTCAGTGGTGCTGTATGCCTTGGAACATGCCTGCAGTCCAGATTTACAGAGTTCCATATGTGTCAAAGTCTCAAGGACTTCTCTGCTTGAATTGGATTTGCCAGGAGTATATTTTGAATTTCTTAAAATGTATATAAAAGTGCTGAAAATTTCATACTAATGTCTTTCACAACATAATCACAAAACACTCTGAAGAATTAATAACATACTGAAATAAATAATACATAGTTGCCAAAAGAACTCAGACTCTTAACTATAATTTAACCTAAGTGAGGGTGTTCTTTTATTTTCTGCACAAAGTGACAGATCTTAAGCATATTCTATGGGAAATTTTCATGATGCATTTCATGAAAAATAGTATGATTCAAAATGTCCCGTCAGCTTGAGAGACAACAGAAGAGTAATAATGAGTCTCTAACTAGACAGAAGGCATTGGTCAAAATAAAAAGGTCAGAGCCATATTTTGCTACTGAATGTATTGTGAAATATAGTTTACCACATAGTTTAATCTCAAAATCTTGAAAACAATAGCCTGCTTTTCAACTGTTTTGTCTGGAGAGTCATCCTAACTACTTAGGAAATGGAGACTGGAAGAATTATAGATATAGGGCCAATTAGAAAAATAGTAGTGGTATTGTATCTTAACTAGTATGTTTAATACCACCATGCTAAATAGAATTGACAGGAAGTCTGCAATCTGATGTTACCCGGAGCAAAAAACAAGACCCTATCTGAAAAATAAGTAAGGAAAGGAAGGGCTAGAAGTGTGGCCCATTAAGTATAATGAGTATGTAGTAAGTATGAGCATCTGAGTTCAAAGTCTAAGCAGTACCACACAAGTAAAGAGGTTAGTGAAAATAATACATAAGCAAATGGCCTATAAATATGTAAACATACAAAAATATTTTAAAACTGGACATAAAGAAAAACACTTAAAATTTTGCTCAGATTAGGAATGTATGACAATGAAATCCCTAAACATTAGCAATACTTCCCTCACCTTCAATGATGTTTTTGAATAGTTGAGCTTAGTTATTGTGAAATATAAAACATGCAAAAACTACACTTCTACTATGTAATATAATTATGCATCTTTCCATTGTTGAGATGAAATATTTTTAGAGAGGGAGGAAAACAACTTAAAAATAGAAAGGTTATTTTGGTTGATGGGTTCAGAGATGCCCTTCCATTGCCAGTTGGCTCCATTGCTGTGGTCCAGAATGAGGCAGAAAACACTGAGGAAGCTGTGGCAGAGAAGAGCACATCACTGCCTGGAGGATGCAGCAGAGAAGTCCACAGACAAGCTATACCATTAGAGTCTTGCTTCTGGTTACCTCCTTTTCAACGTGATCCCTGACTCTCAACTGTCTTTGAACATGGAAAAGGAAAATATTATTAATGGCTTAATCCATTGATGATCACCATCTCCTAGCCCAAATACATCTCCATAGCACTGCCTTGGAACAAGTGCAATTAGTTGCACAGAAGACGAAAGCATCAATACGTGAGAGATTGAGGAGATAGTTCACATTCAGTCCACAGCAATAGTATTGAAAATGAACACATAGCCAACAAAATTATGTCATTCTAGAGTTTTCAAAGATACTAACAGTATTTTCCAGTCACTATTCTCTCATTTCCTGAAATCATAGTAATTTTCACATTGCAATAATTCTAAAACTGCGTTCATAATAATATTGGATTGTGTCTCAATGACATTTGGGAGATTATCTGTCATGTGTCATCTGCCTATTGCAGGGAATTTAAAGCCTGAAATCAGAAGAATTAACAATGTGTTCTTTTAGCCTAGTATAATCACAGATCAGAAACATAAATATCTTAAGATAAAATGCAACTGCCTATAATGAAAAAATTGCATTACATCAATAATTCATAAACATGAGTATGGCACTAAATTATTTTATTTTATGTGGAAAAGTTCTTATATTTGCAAAACTAAAATGAAAGTTATCAGTGTATAGCTCCTTTGTTTCTATAGCAGAATTTCCCCTATTTAATAAAGTATAGTTTTAAGGACACTATTTGGGTGGATTAGAATTCTCAGAAGCCTGGTAAGATATATCAGTTCTGGGATTTATATTTTTTTTAAATTTTTGCCATTTTTTCTTCATACAAATATGTAAATATAGGTATATATATATATATTAAAAATGTACAGAGTGGTTACAGTTACTTGAGTAGGATAATGAGTACATTTTGTAGCAAGCATTGTTACCTCCTCATTTGTTTTCCCCCTACCATCACCTCTCTCCCGACCTCCTCAACTCCTTCCATCTCCTCCCACCCTGACATTGTACAGTTCGTTTTCAACATAGTGTCCTGTACATCTCGTCGTCACAATGGGTCAGGCTACATCCCCATTTAAGTGTTCTGCAATACCCCTTCCCCTCCCCAAATTGCAAAAAATGTATATATAAGATGCAGAACAATGGCATCAAATCCAGTGAAAACAGGGGTTATACGGTGGGAGAAGAACATACAAAAGAAAAGAATCACATAGTTCATTGTAAGTACATTAAAAACACTAGAAAGAAAGAAAAAGAAAAAAAAACAGTGAGTCCCTATCTTGGGGTACATTTTGCTTCACATTATCTCATGTGGTCATAGGTATATAGCCTTTGATCTTCTCTGATTGTCCTAGACATGTACTAGTTATTCATGGAGCTTTAACTCAGGGCCTGAGCTTTTTTGCTCAGGACTAGCAGTCTACCACTTTGTGCCACAGGATCACTTTCTGGTGGTTAACTGGAGATAAGAGTCTCACAGGGACTTTTCTGCCCACACTGGCATCGAAGCACTATCTTCAGATCTCAGCCTCCTGGGAAGCTAGGATTGCAGGCATGAGCCTACCCACTGGTTCTCCATTTTCTTTTTTTTTTTTTTTTTGGTCGGTCGTGGGTTTGAACTCTGGGCTTGAGCGCTATCCTTCAGCTCTTCAGCTCAAGTCGAGCGCTCTACGGCTTGAGCTACAGTGCCACTTCTGGTTTTCCGGGGGTTTATTGGAGGTAAGAGTCTCGCGGACCTCCATGCGCGGGCTGGCTTTGAACCATGGTCCTCAGCCTCCTGAGGAGCTAGGATGACAGACGTGAGCCACCGGTGCCCGCCTTGGTTCTCCATTTTTATCCTTGATTGTTACTCTGTGTTTTTTTTATTAATGTTAAACAGTAAAATTTGAAGTTAGGTATTATCAAATCTGCCAAATTGTTCTTTTAGTATTACTTATTTCATATTTTGGGAGTCTTGTGTGTGAATTAATAATAAAGTTTAATAAACTAATAAACTTTAGAGTAAATTTTTGCTATAGAGATATACATATCCCATATTTATCAATTAAGGGTATGCTTTTAGTGTTACAATATTTGCATGCATAAGGCTTTATACTAGTGAAAATATTGACTATAATTAATACAAGATGACTTTTAGAAGCAATCAAGGATTTGAATTCTGTATTACTTCATTTATTTGCTATGTGATTCTATCCAGATCACTTAATCCATCTAAGCCATAATAAAAAATAAAAACATCAAGGAAAAGTAAATAAGAGTATTACTATATTG
This sequence comes from Dipodomys spectabilis, assembly GCF_019054845.1. Lineage (NCBI taxonomy): Eukaryota > Metazoa > Chordata > Mammalia > Rodentia > Heteromyidae > Dipodomys > Dipodomys spectabilis. The sequence goes on from NW_024870752.1 coordinate 5,355,306, forward strand.
CATATTTAGGGTTTAATTTAATGCCATAGGATTCACCTTAATTAGCTAATATCATATTACATTCCTTGATTCACTGAAGTATTTTAATTAATGGAATGGTAGAATGAAAGTGACAATTGTACATAAAATAATAGTATAATGATGGCAGTAGAAGCAGTAATAACAGGGGTACTTTTGTTCTGTCCAAAGAAAAACTAGAGACAGATTGCTTTGTTTTATAGTATAATTAGATCCTTTTAAAATCTCACTTGACAGGGATAACTCTAAGCCAAGTAGAATATAGTCAAAGCTTTACAAAAAGACATAATAAGAAAATGGGAATACAAATGAAGTTTATGTCATCCAAATTCATATCTTACATCAAAACCTTTTATAAACTTCATCTATAAAAGAAATTTCCCTTGACTCATCTTTGACTGAACAATGCATCGCTCCTACTTACCTTTTAATTTGTCTCGTTTTTTCTTGGCAGCTCATTATTCAGATTGTATGTCAAACTTAGTAGAAATTCAGACTTGGGCCTTGATAGGTATGGCAATTCTCTGATTTATCTACTTAGTGTCAGGTACTGTGTTACTGACAGAAAATGTAGTCTTTAGTGAACACAGTAGCAGAGAACTCTGCCTGATAGCATATTAACACTTTTAGACAAAAAAAAAATCCACTTTAAGCAAAAATAAAATGACTTTTTCTAGTTGCTCAGAATGTATCACCATGTGGATCTCTCACAGCAAGGAAATTATGCAGAATATCTGAAATAATAGAAGAGGTCAATGAATAGCACAAATAAAATGAGAATATTATATATTTTATCATTACTATTATTTTAAGGCCATGCTCAAGAACATTCAATTATTCTACCCATTTGTCTGCTTGAAAGAATTGTATATTAAAGTACATTAAAGCAAAATATTCAGAATTGTTGACATAACACTACTTTCATAGATAAAAGCTGGGAATCTATTAAAAATGTGACTCAAAAGAAATACACTGAAAACTAGTTAAAGGTATTGGATTTGAAAATGTACTTAAATATAAAATTTTTCACAAGAAAAAAGATTTTTACTTCTCAATAATAGGGTAAAAAAGCTTCATATGGCTTTTTTATATCTTGTGATGGTTAATTTTTGATGGCAAGTTGGAATTGGTAAAGCACGTATCTTTGGGGTGGATCTGGGTGTGAATGCAGACATGAGTGATCTGTGTGGCTCAGTGGTGTAAGAGTGAAGGATCACCCTCTGTGTGTGTGTTTGTGTGTGTGTGTATAAACAGATGAACAGACAAACCAACAGATAGACAGATGATAGATAAGTAGGTAGATAGATGAGAGAGAGAGAGAGACTCAGAGACAGAGAGACAAGCAGATACATAGATAGATAGATAGATAGATGATAGATAGATAGATAGATAGATAGATAGATAGATAGATAGATAGATAGATAGATAGATAGATAGATAGATAGATAGATAGGTAGATAGATAGATAGGTAGATAGATAGATAGACAGAGAGACAGAGAGACAGACAGACATGTTCTGGTCTCAGATTAAATAAAAAACTGAAGGGTGAATCTCCCATAATCTTGCAAGCTCGATTAGTTTTAGGATACTATATTTTACACAGTTGAGATTACATAGCAAAGTTCAGAGTCTAGAAGCCTCTGATCTATGGACTTACATTAGTAACTTTACAAAAAGATGCCAGGCCTTGATTTCTGAATGAGACTTCCTTTCTTTCTTTCTTTCTTTCTTTCTTTCTTTCTTTCTTTCTTTCTTTCTTTCTTTCTTTCTTTCTTTCTTTCTTTCTTTCTTTCTTTCTTTCTTTCTTTCTTTCCTTCCTTCCTTCTTCCTTTCTTTCCCTCTTTCTCTCTTTCTTTCTTTCTTTCTGCTTCCAGTTTCTTGGATTGAGTAGCTACAGGTTGCCTTCACTCATCCATTTACAAATGGCTACTTGTTAATTTTTCAGACAATCTCATGCTGGATTTTCTCTGTGGATGACATTGGGTTTGGGAATTCCTACTATGGCCCCCAAAAGAGCTGGAATTGTAATCAGGTAACACCATGTTCTATCAAAACCCTTTTTCTAATTTTAAATGTTATTTTCAACATATCCTCTGATTCCTCTGGGCCTTTTGGTTGTCTGATGAAACAAAGTTTAACACCAATTTATTTGTAAAGCTGTCTGTGTTACTCAGACTTTCATTGTCCTAACAAAATTCCCTAATCAAACAAACTGAGAGATTTCAATGAAGTTCTATCTGTCATTTCATTGGGTAGTAAGTGAAGTGAAATACTAGAGGAACTAGGGCAAGGGGCAAACTTTTATCTACCTCTTGGCCCCTCCCTAGAAGTGGAGAGAGAAGGAAAGAGGAGGTCCAAAAAACAACTTGCAAAAACATATTTCCAGTGATCTTACTCACCCTTTTTCCCACTTCCCAAATGTCATGAAGTTCCAAGTCCATTAATGGAGTAAGTGATCTGTGTCATTAATGGAGTAAGTCATCTGTGTCATTAATGGAGTAAGTCATCTGTGTCATCACAGCTCATGCCCCAGTCATGTCTCATCAGCTTGGTGAGCTCCAATGGTGAGTGTCCATCCTGAACACGCAAGTCTTTTGGAAGACATTTCATACTTTGAAACCTTATACCACCAATTTCTTTAATAATTGATTTCTCCTTTTGTTGCACTTTCAGATGACCCATATGCTTATGAATTCAAACAAAAATATTTGAGATTCAGTCCAAAAACAAACTAGGAAAAAAAGCAATGTTCAGTACAATGGACAAATTATGTCTCTAAATGTATGTATACTAAGCAAGAACTCAACCATGTACTAGGACATTTATCTTAAATATGTGATTTATCTTATCTCATCTTACTACATGCCATTTTTATGTCAAAACAGATATTATCATATCAGATGCCCCATATTTATACATATTCAAACCATGTGCACATGATGGATTCTTGCTGTGTCTGATCTGGATCATCTCCATTTTTAAAGGTGTTGAAAAAAATAAGGTAGCATCTTATATAAAAATAGAAATAACTGTCTCAAAATATTAAAATTTGTTGAGTAAATATCAAAAATGAAGTAAAAAGTTAATGAGAATTAAAATATCAAATAACATTTCCTTCCATTACTGAACTTTATTAGTGGTAATCTTCATGACATTCTCAGTAGAGACAAATCTAAATGTTAATTACTCAATAGGTTTTATTAAAGAAAACTGGGTATTTCTCATTCTTCTTTAATAGATAATGTAGATATGCAGTCAACTAATGTGCTTTAAGAGAAATTCAAAAAATTAACTTATTAAAAAGCAGTCAATTTTAATTGCCTACATTACTCCATTAATTGCCTACATTACTCCATTTAAGATCAGAATTAAAACACTCCCTAATTATATTAACTTAAGTGAGATATACAGAATATTCTTCAAATTAATGTACAAGTGCAAGATACAATTAATATAATATTTTCATTGTAAGGTAGCTCACAAATTATCATTTAATTTTAGAAAGTGTTCTTTTCATGATACAAACATTTTGTTTTTAAAAACAAGAAGCAATATATATTCAGTAGTATTATTTAAAAGAAAATTTCTAAGTCAGACTCAGACAGACAAAGGACATATGTTTTCTCTCACAGGTAGAACTTAGATCTAAATTATAAGAATATATGTAAACAGGTAAAGATCATATGCATGTATACACACATATTATATAAATATCATATCTTTAGAGGAAGATTCCAATGATATAACTGTTTTGAAAAACTACCTTACAATTTCACAAATGAATACCAGAAAGTTGGAATATGAGTGGAGGAGGTCAAGAGAAAGGGAGATGAAGAACTGAGAGAGGATGGATGGGTTAATACACATACATCATTTAATGTACATATGTCAAAATAAAATGGAGTGAGGAGATGGGTCTGCTTAGGAGAGATGAAGAAGAATGTTAAAAGGGATGTCATTGATCAAGATGCACTGTAATTATCAACCAATACGTCGAATTGAAACTCCTTTGTACAACTAACTAAAAAATAATAATGCGTTGAGTTAAAGAAATACATGTAAATGTAAGACAAAAAAGTTATTGTAGAAAATATATCATACTATTTATATTGCATAAAGTATTATATTGAGATAGAAGGCCTTATATCTCATAATATAATCACAGTTATTCTTGAGGTCTGATAGAGATTTCTCTATTACTATTTCCCAAATTCCCCCAGCTCAAATAAACAAGTCATAATTCTTTGTTGTCAAAGGTGAGTGGAACAAGAATTGCTATCTGATATCCCCTAGTATTCTCATACCGGCTTTAAAATATCAGAACTCGTTCCAAAGCCTTTCATTTATACTATAATACATTATCTTTGTATTTAATGCAATGTAAGTAAAGCATTTCATAATCAAATTAACATACCACTTTCTTCAAAATAATGGCCAACTTTTGTGACAAATTCACATATAAACTTTTGATACTATCTTGAGTATATTTTGAAGCCTACATATTTTGGAAATACAATTGGCCAATACTAATTTTTAGTCTTTGCTTTCATCTTTACTCTGATTATTTTTGAGGCTTTGAATATGCTATATGACTCCATACCTGTGGAAGGAAACTAAGAAGCTGAGATTTTATACTTACTGAAGTCTTGTGAGTGCAATCATCTTTTACAACCACATAAAATGGGATTTGCTCAAGCTGCAAGTCAAAGCCCAAGGATAAGAAACATATTAATATTAAATGATGCAAGAAAGGCAATAAACAATCACACCATGGTTCCTTTTGAATGTTGCTTTGTTAGAGGAGCATGCTTAAGTGTGATACATTTGCTTTAGATTTACAGGAGTGAGGGTAGTATTGCATGAACCATAATGCTGAATTACATTCAATCAAATACACCCATATCACAAGGAGTCATTGAAAGTAATTCCATGTGATTAGTCTATAAAGCAGACTTAAATACACTTTCATTTTATTTTTGCAAATCTCTTTCAATTATTCCAAATATAAAAAATTATTAAATGATTGATTATCTTATCCTTGCTTCAATAAATCTACGCCAGTAAGATAAACTCTGTGAAATGTTAAAATGCCCTTGATCTGCCAAGAGATGCATAATCTAGATCTGAGAAAGAATATGAGGCATTTAACAAATTATATCATAGCAGAATGAAACATTTTCTGGCATCAGAAAAGAAAATGTAAGTTAATTTCATTAAGAGGCTATACTCAGATTTAGGAAGAGTGAAAACTTGGACGGCACAAGAATAATGCACAGGATTAAGTCAGTTGTAGTGGGATTCAGATGTAGGTTAAAGACAATAGTAGAAAATAGAAGCAGCATCAGTTTCATAATAGTGTAAGGACCACAGATGCTTCCACTCTTCTGACAAGAATAGAAAACAAGTGTCAAGTGTCTGAATATCTGCCTTCTATGTACCATTTTCTTAAAACCTGAAATCTAGTTTAGATTAATGCATTCCAAGAATTCTAGAAATTCAAATTAAAGAATTCTGATTCTGAGAAAAGTTTCCATTTTTTATCTCTCTCTCTTTTTCATCTCTAAGTATATTATATATACAAATGTACATGAATATTCTAAGATGGTCAGTATCTGTGAAGTTTATGCCCTTTTACCAGACTGGAAATAGAATTCACCTGGAAACGTAGGAGCGAAGAAAAGAGTAACTTCTTTGGGAATTAAACACGGACATGTTTCATTCTTCATTGGAATATGTGTTGATATTTGTATTGAACAAATGTTTAAGAATAAATCAATTAAATGTTATCAAACTTTACATATGAAAATGAGCAATAATAATGCAATTGCAAAGAAAGAATATTTGTCACGCTGTAAATTCTTTTCCTTCATATAATACATCTAATTTCAAGATGATGAAAGGTAAAAAATACTTTTTTGATTGTCTACAAATTTGAAACAAAACATCACACATTATGCTGCAGGAAGAAGTAAGTGGTATGAATAGAAAACGGCAGCTCACAGTAATTAGCAGACAAATAGAGACAAATACAGAAATATTGAACTTGAGAATTATGAAAGAAACAATAGATTCTAATGTAGACTGACAAGCAAAATTATAGGGAAAATTGAGAATTTCCCCCTATAGGACTGAAAGCAAAAAACGAAAGCCAAGTCTCAAGAAGGCATACATGCTGGCACTGTGAAAAAGTAAACTTTAAGCTAGAGATTTACATTTACATAATGCAGAGCAGACTTCAGAAAAAGGTCCTTGCACTTCCTAAAGTGGCCACTAGAGGCATGGGAAGAACAAAGCTAGGAAAGGTTTTCCAGTGAAAATGCTCTCTAGGGAATTCAGCGAACTCAAATCACCAAATCCTATGTTCTAGATAGGAAAATTCCCAAATATGTAGTTTGATTAGCAGCATGGAATTAAGCATACGATGCCAAATAATTTCCTGACAGATCATACTAACATTGACAGTATCCAATAATCATGTTTTCTTATAAATTACATAATTATTATATTACATTGATTATATATTATTTTCCTCAAGAATGCTTTCCTAGAAAATAATATTCTTGTAATACACTGAAGAAATCATTCACTAATTTCTTTTTTGGCTTTTCTTTTTTGGTACTGGAGATCAAACCCAGGACGTTGTACTTATTAGGAAAGCACTTTGCCACTAAGGTACATGCAGCCCCATTTCATAACAATTTCTATTTAGAGAAAATTGTTTACTGGTGTTCTTTACCTTGAAAACATCTGCTTTAGAGAAGTAGCTAAAGTTTGTTTGTTCTTAAGAAACATGAAAACATTAGAAGGAAGTTATATTAAAGTTAAGATTAAAGAAACCATTTCCTGATGGAGAGTTAGAATCGATTTATTTGTGTTCTTCATTCTTTTTCCTTCTTTTTTTTTGGGGGGGGGGGGAGAGTCCGGTCGTGGGGCCTGAACTATGGGCCTGAGCGCTGTCCCTCAGCTCTTCAGCTCAAGGTTAGCTCTCTACCACTTGAGCCACAGTGCCACTTCCGGCTTTTTTCTTTTTGCTTATGTGGTGCTGAGGAATCGAACCCAGGGCCTCAGGCATGCAAGGCAAGCGCTCTACCACTGAGCCATCTTCCCAGCCCCTCTTTTTCCTTCTTTACAGATTATCTTAAATACTATGATTTAGATCAAGCCTTACTACAAACTTACTGGTTATTAATAAGGAAATGTATTATCTTAACAAACTGCTCTATAAATGAGAAGCCCAGGAGAACAGAGGTCCATGGTTGAACTGAAATCAAAGTGTTACTTGCATTTATTGTATTCCCAGAGTTCTCGGGAAAATGTGTAGTTTTCCCTCATATTTCAGGTCACACACCTTTCCTGCTAATGGCACCTTCTTTCCACTTCAAAGTCAGCAAAGTTCTCTCAGTGAAGAGTCTTCCGAAGTTCCAGAAATCTCATACTGAACTCAGCAGGCAAACGGAGCTCTTGGTGTCTTAAAGGTTCACTTGATTAGACATGGCCAGCATTGAAAATGCAGAGAAATTGCATGTGTCAAGGTACTTAATTGAATCATATCTGCAAAAGTCTCTATTTACATGTATATTTTCACACTTATAGGTTCTAGAGATAAAAGTTTAAATATATTGGAGGACCATTATTTTGTTTACCTCACGGTTCAGGAAGTTTTGTTGAGGGCAAATAGGACAAACCCATTACATAGTAAAGATGAGTAGATAAACATAAACAAAGGGTGAGCTTTTGAATTAATCTCAGCAAATACATTAGCCTATTATTACCTAAGTAATAGATGCAAACATATCTAGATATCTACCTAGATACAAAAATACTTTCCAATAAATGTAGCCTTAATTTAAAATAATGTAAAAATAGTAGTGTCAAAGTGTTATTATGTTGATTATTTTGCTATCTTACATGGAGAAGGTAATGTTTCTTCCCCAAAGCTTAATATTTGTGCAGTTATATTATTTATAAATTTGTATAGTAAATATTACTATGCCTTTCGAATTAATTTCAATTTGTATTATGGAAGAAAATTATGAAATGTGGAGATATATGCATGTGAATAGCAATTAGAATATCATAGCTCTATGTTCATTCAATATATTCTTAATCAAGTATTACGAAGTACTAGATTGCATTAGTTTTATAAAACAAAAGTATACATTGCAACCTCTTTCCTACATGCATATAGTTTTAATCATGATCACCTGCCACTTCTCTCTTATCCACTCTCTTATCCAACTACCCATTTCATACATAACAGAATATTTTGTACAGAATTTCCTTTACCAAAATTAACCCTTAAAGATCTAGAACTTTCACTAAATCTTCTTCTCACTCTAGACCTTTACAAATAAATGTTGTAAAAAAAAATATAATCAAATAACTTTCTTAATTCCTTAATCTTTTATTTACTTATAACTTGGACTCTCAATATATTGTATTAGTCATTTTATCCTCTCTTTAGTAAGTAAATTTGAGCTTCTCTTTCCTTTGTCTTTACTAGTTGTTTGGATATGCTAACTGTGGATTTATTCCACACTGCTTTGACTTCACATATACCTTGTTTCCTAATGCTGCCCTAATAAGCCCATGTAGAACTTCCTATTGGTGAGGGTGTCCGGGTCAAGATTGATGGTCAAATGGTCTCTGCAGTGTGCTACATTGGACTACAGTGTAGGTTTGATATTGGATATACTGTAGGTTTGAATGTTAATATACTCAAATAGGGACTCAATCAGAATTACTTACGCTATTTCTTAGTAACTGTCAATATAGTTACCTGAGTAAATCTACCTGCTAGTTCTCATTATAGGGTCCTAATTTTGCCTTCATGTGAATTGTCTCTTTTTAAGCTTTGCAAACCAACATTTTCATATACATATATGTATATATATATGAAATATATAGGAAGCATGAATATATTTGAAATATATATGAAATCTGAATATAATATATATATATGGTATGAGTGTGTAGGTATGCACACATGCACACATGTACACCAATATTTAACTTGAACATAAGGCCACCCTCTGTCATTAAACTTTCTTATCTCATAGCTAGTGCTTTACATTTTGAATTACACCTCTAGTAAAGTTTTCACTTTTGGTTGTTTTTTTTATCATTTAGTAAAATCTCTTAGAAGAATTAGAGAGAGTATTCCCACAAACATTTCTATCCAAGTTAGCTTTGAACTGCAGTTGTAGAGCAGCTGCATTACAAGACTGAACCCCCAGCATCAGTTTTGCATATATCCTTGTCAATCTTAATGTATTCCTCTAGAGTAAACTTTAAATACAAAATTATCTTGATTCTTGCTAAGAGGAAGAAAACCATGAAAGCCAACAAACTAAGAAAAATTAAAAAGATAAATTGTTGTGTTTAATTGACTAATTCTAAAATTGTAAAAAACAATAGTTTTCTCTGCTTTAGAATGGGACTTTTCTAAGATCTTCAAAATGCTCACAACTGTGCTCAAAATAACATCCGTTAGTATACTTTCAAAACTATGAAACTTTTCTACTTTAAAATTATTATTATTATTATTATTTTGGTCCAGTAGTGGCACCTGAACTCTGGGCCTGGGCACTGTCACTCAGCTCTTCAGCTCCACAGCGCCACTTCTGGCTTTTTTTCTTTTTCTGCTTATGTGATGCTGAGGAATCGAACCCAGGGCCTTATGCATGCAAGGCAAGTGCTTTACCACTGAGCCACCTTCCCAGCCCCTTTAAAATTATTTTTAAAAGATATCTTTACCACAATTGCAATGCACATTAGACCCAAAACTTCCACTATAATATTTTCATAAATAAACATGAGAAAATATATGTGGCTATTTTGGTCAATATTATTACTTCAATAAGTCTGTCTCAATTTTTCTTAAACATATACTAATTTATATTCATTCTGGAAATTTTAGAACATCTATCAAAGTTGCTAAAATAAGGTGAACAGCTCAGCTATGTAGACTTGAGTATGATTAGATTCAAAATTACAATATATGTATATTTTCATATAACCAATATTTTTCTTAATAAATATTGCATCTTCCTCCAAATCTTTTCAGTACATTCTACCCATACAGAAACAATGCATTTCAAATCTCATAATTATATTTCTACAACAGTTGTATAAAGCAGACTCATGTTTATCAAGGTAAACTAAACCTCATTTACATATATAATACATATATTACATATATGTATGAATATATATATACTACCTATTACTGGTAGTCTCTGTACACTGTTCTTTTCAGAGAGAGAACTAGGTGTTAACATGGTGTTATCAGCAGCTAATAAATACTAATAGTTTGGTTCATTTTCTCCTGATTGCCTTCTAACTTTTCTCTAAGGGACAGGAAGTACAGTGAACCAACAGGGAAAACAAAATATAATTTTGAAATGTCACTTTAGTCAAGGATGTTGGCTTATACTTATGATTCCAGCTACTTGGGATGCAGAGATATAAGGATTAGAGTTGAAGCTATCCTAGGCACCAAGATTAGAGATAATCCTATTTCAATGAACAATCTCTGTATTGTGGACACACACCTGCAGTTCCAGGCACACAGGCACAGACTGCATCAGACACAGGCTTTAGGTCCCAGGCTGATCTTGGAACAAAAACGAAAGGAAAAAGCAAAAAAAAAAAATTATGAGACCCTTTCTGAAAAATAACTAAAGCAAAATGTGCTTAGAACGTGGCTAAAGTGCTGGAGTAGTTGACAAATAAAGATGTGTCCCTCAGTAATAACAAAACGAAAGATACTTGTCATTTTATTTGAAATCAGTTCTGATATAGTTAATTGACTGTTATCTGTTCAAGTAAGTAGTCACTGCCTTATTATATCTTGTTTATACCTTCTTTTCTTTTTGAAAAATAAATTTTGGTCCATTGATATTTCCTTATAAAATTAGCCCTACCACTTACAAAAAAAAAAATCAGAACTCCAAATTAGCTATAAAATTGAATCTCATAAGTTATCCTAAGGAAAATTTCTCCTGCATTCTTTGTGAATGTATGCTAAAAATCCAATAATCATCAGTAATTACACTCAATGAAAAGCATAGAGAATATTAAAGTAATTTTCAAATCATATTTTACACCCTTTAAATATATCTCAAAATCTGTATCTACTTACTAAGACTGTCAAATAGGCACTGTTACCACAAGTGACTATGTATTATTTATGTTAGCATAGATTATTTCCCTATCATGAATTATATTGTATATAGCAATATATAGTATATATTTTAAATGTATGTTACTTAAAATATTTAAATATTTTTGCATATATAAATTACTGTGTTATATCATTGGTATTAACTTTTTTATCAGTAATTAATATTATTTTCCATTTTAAATATAAGAAATACTCATGCTCAGGATCCTTTCTGCATGTATTTGCTTATGAAAGCAGCCAAGAGTACTTAAAATATACAAATAGAAACCTGATCACTTAATTTTCATGCTTTCTTCTTTCAGGCTGTTTAACTTTCCAATAGTTCATTCAACCACCTCAAAAGTTGTCAATATGTTAAGTAGCAACAGGGAATTTTCACTACTGAATTCACTTTATGTCCTCTTGTTTGAGAACTTAAGAGCTTTGCTAAGAAAATGAGGACTAAAACTGAGTCTTCTGTGAGTCTATGATTTTCTGAATAAATTCTATAAACCTCAGAGGATGAATTTTCTTAAAATATTATAATATTAAATGACTTTGTCAAAGAGTTAAAAATATGTTTGAAGCTGGGCACCAGTGACTTGTAATCCTACCTACTGAGGAGCTGAAGTTTGAGGAATAGAATTTGAATCCAGCCTGGACAGTAAAAGGCAATAAGATTCTTATCTCCAATTAACTGGGAGAAATACACTCACTTGACCAAGCTCCACGTGAAGCAGGATCAAGATTTCAATGGTGGTCTTGGAAGATCAGGTGTCCAGGAAGCAGGCACACCCACAGGGATTACAGCAAGCAAATTATTCCCTAATGCATAAGATCAACCCTGGATTTGAGTCCCATAGGAAGAAGAACATCCCTGGCCATCACCTATGTTTATTATCTTATTTCTGCCAGTCCTAGGACTAGGAATCTGGACTGGGCTCTGTCCCTGAGCTTGTCTTTGCTAAAGGCTAGAGTTCTACCACTTGAGTCACAGTGCCATTTCTGGCTTGATCTGTGATTAATTGGAGATGGGTCTCATGAATTTTCCTGCCCATGTGTGCTTTGAACTGGGATCCTCAGATCTCAGCCTTCTAAGTAGCTAGGATTATAGGCATGAGCCACTGGCACCTGGCTATATTGGTTATTCTTTCTTTTTTAAAAAAAATTACAATATACCCTTAGGATTGGCTGTATTTTGAAGAATATATTGGTTGTGTCCACACTTGTTTGTTCTCTTGTGCTGGGAAGACTTTATTGGGTATGTACTTTCTGACATATTCACAGTTTTATTTTCTCCTTTCATTGTGGTCCACCCTTCCCCATGCTAGTGGACCGCTTTCCTATGACCTGTTTGTTGCATTCCATTTCTCTAGGACCTTCAAAGTGCATGATCTTTGCAACTGACATATCATTAAGCCATACAAATCATTATGGGAATTTTTTCACACAGGATCGGATGCTTTGACTTGAAATTGGACCACTACTGATTTATTTCCGAGAGTAACTAACCAATAAAATGAAAAACTTCAAGTCTGACTCAAGAGGTACAAAGGGTAATATTTAAGCCCTGAGCAAAATAGCCAAATGAGAGCAAGAATTTGAATTCAAGTGCAGGTACCAGCTCAAGGTGGCAGAGTGGCATTTGGTGTCACTAAATGTATATGTATGTATGTATCTATCTATATACATGTGTATGCATATATATGTACTGCTATTTCTTTTTTTTTTATTTTGTCAGTTATGGGGCTTGAACTCTGGGCCTGGGCCCTGTCCCTCAGCTCTTCAGCTCAAGGCTAGCACTCTACCACTTGAGCAACAGTGCTACTTCCAGCCTTTTCTGTTTATGTGGTATTGAGGAACCAAACCCAGGGCCTCATGTATTCAAGGCAAGCACTCTACCACTGAGCCACCTTCCCATCCCTGGCATTTCATTTTAGAATATTTTTCTATGAAAATCATTCATAGCTTTGGTCTGCTAATGGTATCCAAAAGGTCTGTGCAAAGTTCTTCATTTGTTTTTCCTTATCTTCATCTGATCTACATAGGTAGATAATCCTTAAACTACATTTTTATTTCATTGGTAGATTTTTTTCTTCTATAGCATCCCAGCTTCATTTTATTGAACTGTTTTACTTGTCCTCTTTCATCTCACTGACCATTCTTATCATTTCTCCTTTGAACTCAATATTTGAAAGTACATTTACTTTCACACAATTCTTATCCTTTGTCATATGATTCTTGCCCTTTTGTGAGGTCACATTGACTCAATTTGTCATAATTCTTGTATCACATCACTGATATTTTCCCATCTGGTGTCAAGTAATAGATGAGAGCATTTAGTTATCTAAAACATTTCTGTTAAAAGTAGTCTCTGTGCTATGTGATGACTGCATAGTGGTACAATTGATGTGCTATATCTAACTACCAACTGGCATGTATAGCTTACCTATAAGGAACACACTAATGAAGTATATATGAAAAGTTGTAAACCAGATACTTAACTAAAACTATAAACCATCAACAGTATTATCTATACCACCTACCATTATGTATAAGTAAAAGTGTTGTGTTCTTACATGGTTCAGTAAGAGAATATAAAAAAGATTATTTGTGAATGAGTTAAAAATTGATAGTAGAAGTAAGGTGGATGAAGAAATAAGCACATAGGAAGATGGTGGAAGGGGCGTGGCATATATGAGCTGAAGAGTGAACAGTGGGCAGGGTCAAGGTCCAATTATTGTGGGGAACGAGACTATAACCAAGGATTGCAGTTAGTATTACGGTAAGGATTCTAAATATAGGAGCTTGAATAAACCATCCACAGATATGTGTGCAATAATGAAATTTAAAAGTAATAAAAGCTTTGAATGAAAAATAGCTCGATCACCATGTATGCATGACTATACAAAATGTTGCCTATGGAAATGAAACAATGGAAACAAGAGGTTTCTTAGTTTACTGTTTGCAACTATTTCTTTTCTCTTTTATTTTTCTCCTTCTGGTTTATTCCCTGTTGACACTTTTATATTTCTGTATCCATTGTCTTATATATCAGTTTAAATGATTTGAAACTGTGGCACAAAGAGTGAACCAATTCAACAGTGATACTCACTAGACACTATGTTGGAAATGAACTTTACAACTTGGCAGAGAGGGGAGAAGGGTAAGGGAAAGCTGGAGAAAGTGACGGAGGGGTGACACTTCAAAAAGAAATCTACTTGTTACCTTACTTATGTAACTGTAACCCTTCCCTACCTCGCCTTTACAATATATTTGTTTTAAACCAACCATTAGAAAACCATGAAAAGACCAAGAAAATGTATGCAATTTATGGGCAAAACAATTTCTAGTATTTTTAATGTTATTGATGCATAAAACCATAAAAATAAAAAAGGAACAATTGTAAAAGTAAAAATTAATACTTCTTTCTGGTTGAGAAGAGTACAGGCTGCTGGGATCTATCCATGTAGCTGATGTTCTCCATCTCTCCTCATCAGTGTTTCCTGTGATAGCTTCCTGATGTGTCTACCCACATCCCCTCTCAAAGCCCTTATTTACCTGGGTATCAGCTTCCATAGACAGAACTATGGACCAGAGACAACTGCTGCAATTCCTGCTCTACGAGCCATCCTTCCTGGGCAGCTGTGTCTCTATACCCTGCTCAGCTGGGTGAGGATGCAGCAGGCCACAAGCTCTCATGTGGCACAAGAATGACAGCTACGGAAGAGCTATGCCCTCAAGGATTTCTTTCATAGATCTAAGTAAGGCTCAGTGCTTTCAACTTAGCTACAAAAATGCATTTAAGTTGATGAGTTGATGAGCTTCTTTTTTTGTTTTTTTTATTGTAAAAATAGTATACACACGGGTTACAGTTACATGAGTAAGATAATGAGTACGTTTCGTATCAAGCATTGTTACCTCCTCCTTTGTTTCTCTCCTATCATCTCTCCCCTCCCTAGCTCCCCAACTCTCCCCCCCCACACACATACCCCAAGTTGTAAAGTTATTTCAACAGAGTGTCTTGTACATCTCATTGTTAAATTGGGTCAACCTGTATCCTTGTTTCAGCATTTTGTTATTTCCCCTCCCCTCCCCAAATTAGAAAAATGTATATACAAGATGCAGGGCACCCCACTTCAAGTACAGTGAAAACAGGGGGTTATACCGTGGGGGAAGAACATACAAGAGAACCAAAAAAATCACATAGTACGTTTTAGCTATGTCAAACCCAATAGCAAGAAAGAAAAAAAACAAGTTGTGTCCCTATTTTGGCGTTCATTTCACTTAACATCATCTTATATGGTCATATGTACATAGCTTTTGACCTTTTCTGCTTGTCTTAAACTTATAGTTGTTATTCCAAATAAGGGAAACCATGGGACCTATGTTTCTTTGGGCCTTAATATAATATTTTCCTAGTGTTCCATTTCCTAACAAATGGGGCAAGCTTCTTATTTTTATGTTCATTAATATTATGAATTCTTTACTACATATAACTTCCTCACTCTTTTTTCTCTGTAGCTTGTATCATGTATATGTGTGTACATATGTATGGATGAGAGTGCTTGCACACATGTACATGCATATGCATATGATACTAAAATATCAGGATGGAAAATGTAGATCACAAAAATGTAGATGTATTTCAAAGATGTGGTAAAATTGTTATACAAACTTACTTTGGTTGATCACATCTCATTCTAGTCCTAATGGATTTGCTAAGCTAAAGAATAAAATGTGTAACATTAACAAAGAAACAAAGGCAAAATATAGGAGAATAATTTTATATATTTCTAAGTGATTATGTGATGTTATACTAGAAAGTTTATTTGAAGTTCAAGATTTTTTTCTCAAAATATAGTAGGAAACATTCCTGAATTCAGAAGTTTAAACCCACCACAGCGAATAAACATATTTTGGATGTATAATTTTGTCTTGACAGCAAATTATAATAGTGAAGAATTTTTGGAATGTAATTGCAGTCTCGTTTCGTTTAATGAACATTTTCAATAGCAATATTATGATTCTTGTTTCTTTGGGGAAAGAGCTGCTTGATATTTATGAAGAGTTCAGTTTCTCTGAGTAAGACATGATGATACTTCAGGATTTGTTTTAAGCTCAGCTTTACACTGGCAATTATTTCTTAAAGAAATGTACTACTTAATTGAGAATATACTCATAATGCTTAGAAAATGAAGGAGTGATGAGGTAATTGTGTAATTCTCTATTCTAGAAAAAATTGTCTTGATTGCATCATCTATGATTATTTTCTTTACTAACACTAACCACTTCTAGAATTGACCAAGCATCTTTATAAACATGCACTGGTATAAAGTGTTTTAGGTCAGAAACTTTTCTCTGGACTTCATGTACTTCACAGTGCTCCATTCATTTGTAACATGGTTAGATTTGTTTGTCACACTTTGCTTTCCACAGTAAGAACTCTTTATTTCACAAATGATTTTCATTTTGGTTGTACACATTGTGGCTCATTTTTTGAAATATAAGTTTTATAGATTTTGCCAAATGAATAAGATTGGAATATCTGACGTACTGTTTTCATATAATTTTATATATTAAAATGTAGTGTATTTCTTAAAATTCCCATTTACTATCACCCAATAAACAAACAAACAAACAAAAATGAATATCTAAACCCTTGCAACCAGAGCTGGGTTTAATATATCTAGATGTAACTCCACCAGCATACCACATAATTGGGATTACATAGCATGTATCCTAGACTTGAGTTCTTTCATATAAATACATATATTTAAGATCTAACAAGCTGTGGGTAAATGATTTCTTCCCATGAGTTCATCTTGTCCCAGTGCGTGTGACAGAAGCTCTTTAGAAATTTTGTAAGTACTGCAATAAGCACTTAAAATTTAATTTTATAGATAAAATGTTATCTATAAAATATTATAATTTATTGCAGCTGATTGCATCATGTATCTCAAACTTAACCTGTTTTGTAATACAGTGCCTTACAAGATAAATTTTTAAATATTGGAATACACAAATTAACTACTATGATATTTCATTCTATGGATTCTGTTTTTCATGTAAAGTTTAATTTTAATTAGATTACTAGGGTCCTGTAATGAAATAGCATTCTCCTTACTTAAACAGTTCAAATTTGAGGTATGTAAATG
This sequence comes from Dipodomys spectabilis, assembly GCF_019054845.1. Taxonomy (NCBI): domain Eukaryota; kingdom Metazoa; phylum Chordata; class Mammalia; order Rodentia; family Heteromyidae; genus Dipodomys; species Dipodomys spectabilis. The sequence goes on from NW_024870752.1 coordinate 5,372,647, forward strand.
GTGTATGTCTTTTGAGAATCAAAGTTTTTATATTGAAGTTGGCTTTATTAATGCCAATTTGCTCTGAGACCTACTTTAAATTGTAATTTTAGGAATAAATATTGCATAAAATAATGATCTACATATGTTAACTTTCTACCATGTATTTTTATGATTTTATAATGTATTCATCCCTCAAAAGGTGACAAATATTCTTTAACTTGTTGCAACCAGGAAGGAACCATTTAAAATTGAATAATTTTAAGCTTGCTATACTCACTTGAATGTGATTTAAATTCATATTACATAAGCGTATGCATTATACATTTTCATACTTCTTATTGTTCATTATGCAGGTATTACTTGTATTGATTTTCAAAAGTCAGAGGGAAAATCATTACTTGTTATCGTATTACTTTATTTGACTAGAGTTAATGCTAAAATCAGATTTATCTAATTAAAGAACTTACAGAAATTAATTTGTATGGAAATAGAACTTGTTCTTTATTTCCTGTGTCTATTATATGAAAAAGTATCTATACAAAACCAATTATATCACTTTAAATATTAAATTACTTATGATATGCAAACCTGTTAAACCATAGCAAAACCTACATTTTTTCAAATATATTGTTTGTGAATTTTGTTTATGTTTATATCATTAAGTGTATCCTATTTTGCTGAAAATGAAAAACAGACTATAGTAATATTTGAAGTGATTACCATTTATAAATTGACTTTTATCATTGTACTTTGCCCATAATTTTTTCTATAAATATTTATAGAGTTATCATAGGTTTAAAAAGGTCTTAATTTTTCAAAGGTTGTGTGAGAAAGTTGGAAATATTATTTTACTTACTGCAGGCCAGAACTGTAAATACAAAGATAGATTTTTCCTAGTGTATTTTGATTCATTCTTTTTCAGCTATAAATCTTATAGCACAGTACTCCAATAGTGTGAACGCAGTGTCCAGCATCTGAGCAGTAGCTGTGCGGTTTCCTAAGTTGCTGATGTGAGTACTTGGTGATAGATTGTTTACATTATTTCAACACATACAAGGAAATAGAATAAAGAATACACTAAATGGAATCACACTTGTAGTTTTTTTTTAATTTTTGAGCCAGAATTGAAGAAATTACAACTGAGCTAAATAAAAACATTGTGTATGATGCACAATGAACATTTTACTCCTCAATGACAGGGAAAATTATTTCCTGAAGATTTGAATGATGGGTCATCATGGTTTAGAGATTCTAAATACAACAGAGTCACCAAGGATGGATTTTATCCTGGGTGGATTTTTTTGTAATCTCTGAATTGTAAAGAGCTTATACCTGGGTACTTATTTCTGTGAAGGTAATAAGAGAACAATTAAAAATCTAAACAGATGAAAACTTAAGAGCAAGTAAAGAATCTGTTGCATGGTAATGGAAGAACATATTTTGTTAAGTAAATTTCATTTATTAAGGCAAATTTTATTAAGATTTTTCAAATAAAAACAAGAAATATTTTAAAGCTGTCATTTGTATAGATTTTTTTCTAATTATTTTATGATTTTAATAATTGATAATTACCCTATAAAGTACAGATTTGTTAGCTAACTTATCTATTTGTTTTACTAGTTTTGCCCACACTAGTTTCCCACACTAGTTTCCCACACTATTGCCAATATTGATGTCATACAGCTTTTTAAGATTACAAGTGGTCTGAGAAGCAATGAGAGCCATGAGGACACATATACTTGATTTATTTCTGTTGGGATTCAATCAGGGAGCTGAGTCTAGGGGTGAGAAGAGAATATAACTCTAAATTCTGATTTTGAAAAGAAAATTTTCACTTGCTAAATTTAAATTTTCTAGGGCATGACAAGGGAAAAAGACATTAATTCTAATTTTGAAAAAAAATACTTGGTAATTTAAGTTTCCTAGAGACATCTAGAACATCTGTGTAACAAGCACAAGACACTAAGGTTAAACCCCCAAACCACAACAATGTACAGTTACCAATGTACAGTGATAACTTTATGCAGTGCAGAAATACATTTATTTATGCTACCGCAATAAATTCATTCTACTATAATAAAGTTATTCATCTTAATTAATAATAAAACATTCTACTTAATAAATGATATCATATATACTATAATAAAGTGATAACTTTAAGCAGTACAGAAATACCTTTATTTAGTCTACTATAATATATTTATACTATTTATTCTAATATAATAACTGAGTTTTTAAAATATTTAATAGGTAATTACAGTCCTAAACATTATATACCTCCAAAAAGTAAATGAAAAGGAAAAGGAGTAGTTAAAAGGAAATGGATAGTTAAATTCAAGTGCATTTCCAAGTACTATTTCAAGTATAATGTGTATCAATGATAGTTTTTTCTCTCTCAAAAGCTTTATTATGAAAATTGTGCCTGAGGCAAGGTTGATAATACTACTCCTTTTCAAGGTTATATGTGAGCATCTATATGATAGAAAAAAAGAGAAAAAGGAATCAATAGCTACATTTCAGAGATACAACCTGTAAAAATAAGCTTTAAAATTTTTAAATGAGCTCTTCTTTCTGGAAATATGTACCATTTTAAGCAGAAATTCATACATTTGTCAGCCCCAAATGCCACCCAAATTGACATAAAATAACAGAAAAAATACAACCTGGAAAAGCCAGTTTTCTCATCCCTTTTTGCCCATACACAGAGCTGAAAGTTGCACAGGAATTCTAAGAATTATGCTGATTGGGATAATGTTCTTAAATGATGTGATAAACTCAAATGCCTGCTGTCCCTAGGGTTGAATTTGGAAAGATGTAAATTGGCTTCCTAACACTACATTTTGTAATGAGTAAATTAATAACTTGACATTTCACAGCTGTCTCAAAGGCTGTGCTTTAAAGAATGAAATATCAATCACAAATATACATCTACTCATAAATGTCAAATCCCACCCAAATGAATTCCATCACAAATTAGCAGCAGGTCACTTTGTTCTTCTGTCTTCCACCTGTGATGCATTTCCTTCCTTTGCAGGTTAAGAACTCCCTTGGAGATGCTTAAACCTATTTTCTACCCCATATAAAAGATGGGTTGTGAGCTGCTTTAATAACAGAGCATAGTAACCAAATGTTAAACCTATCTGAGAGAGGCGGCATGGTATGGTGAAGGAATAATTAGACTAGAGGTCAAAACATTCAGATTGAATTCCCAACCCTACACTTGAGGAGTGTTTAGATTCATATCACTCCTGATGTCAGCTTTCATATGTTTAATAGCAGCCTTCTTATTCCAGAGTTATCTAAAATTACATTGCTTGTCTTACAGAGCATTACACTTAACATATTGCAATAAATTGAATATGAATCTTCAATACAAACTTACAAAATTATAAAGTTTTCATCTATTCTTTCTTGAACCCTGTTCATCAGGTTACTAGGGAACATTAACTTGTCTCATATATGAAATATTTTTTTTTACCTAATGGACTTCTGCCATCATTTCTTTCTTTGTCAAAATATACTGAAAATTCTGTTTTCTCATGCACAGAATTTTCATGTCAGATTCTCAAGTACTGATTACTACTGAATTCTCTGAAGTGCTATATATTTTAATTGTCCTCAAGAATGTGGATCATATTAGCATTAGATGAAATTAGATAAAATTTGTGTATTCTCAATCCTAGGTATACAACTCAGCTTTAGGAACATGTATACCTCACTGTATACACACACACACACACACACACACACACACACACACATGTATATACTCTGCTTTTCTTAAAACAACAACAATGCCTGGTTGATTTACAATACTGAGGCTCTGGGTTAGATGCTAATTCACAGGACTGTATTAGTATGAGAATTGTGAATAGTATATTTCTACCATATTCATTATATAATTTAAAATTAACAATATAATTTTCTTATGATCTGGGCAAAGATCACTTTTGGGCATATACCCAAAAGTATAATAAGATTATTATAGAGATGGCTGTATGTTTTCATGGCAGTTTCCACCATAGTAAAGTTGTGGAATGAGCCCAGGACCTCTGCAATAGTGTATACCTAGCATGTCTTCATCAGTTCTTGGTACATAAGAGTCACCGTAAGTGTAGATATTATGAACAATCTTATAAGAGCAATTTGCTTGTTTAAAAGTTATGTATGACACCTATGACTCACTCCTGTAATCCTAGCTACTAAGGAGGCTGAGATCTGGATCGCAGTTCTAAGCCAGCCCAGACAGGAAAGCCCATGAGACTCATCTCCAATTAACCACCAGAAAGCCAGAAGTGGCACTGTGGCTCAAGTTGTAGAGCACTCCTCTAGAGCTGAAGAGCTGGGGGACAGCGCCCAGGCCCAGATTCAAGCCCCACAACAGACAGACAAAAAAAAAAAAGGGTTATGTTTGATAATAACATATATACACAAACCTTATCATAGATAGAAAAAGTATTTTTAATGCTTCAATTTGTTGTTTTCTAGATAATAAATTTATCCTACCTATATGATAGTTAAAAATGTACATATTGTGCTTATAATAGTTGTTTTAATTAGGATCAATTATTTATGTAGGTTTACTATTAGTTCATAAATTATTCTAATTTTATCTTGATTTATAAAACAAGTTAATAACTAAACGTATATTTCCTTCCTTGTGTGATATTTGGGATAATCAAAGAAGTTATAAAAAGTTTTATTCTTGTAAGTTGGGGCAATAAGCCATAGTACATTAAATATTCAAATAATTAGACCACAGAATATACAGAATATAAAATAGAAGTTTAGACATGCCTAAATCACTGAAGTTCTACAGTTGTACTCCCCAGAACTTTAATGTCTTAGTTTATTAAGATTAGTATCACAAAAATACCTTAGGATAAAAAAATTGATAGCAATGACAACTTACTTCTCTTTTGGATCTTGGATATCTGTGTGTGTGTGTGTGTGTGTGTGTGTGTGTGTCTGTGTCTGTGTCTGTGTGTTTGGGGAGGGGGATTGTTTTGTTTTTTACCTGTCCTTGGGATTCAACTCTGGGCCTAGGCTCCATTCCTGAGCTCCTTTTGCTCAAGACTAGCACTCTACCTCTTGAGCCACAGCATTACTTCCAGCATTTTCTGTGATTAATTGGAGATAAGAGTTTCACACACTTCCCTGTCTGTGCAGGCTTTAAACCACGATCCTCAGTACTCAGCCTCCTGAGTAGGTAGAATTACAGGAATGAGTTACTAGTGCCAGGCTTGGATAGTTTAAATCAAGTTGTTGATGGATCCAGCCACTTCCCCACAGACCTCATACTCCCTGCCTGCTGTTTTCTAAAATAGTATGGAAAGAGACAAAGAGTCCCTTCAGTTTCCTTTACAAATGTATTAACCTACCTGGTAAGGCTCTGCCTGCATGATCCAATCAACTTCCAAAGTTGAAACCTGCTTACACTGTCTCCTTGGCTGTTAGGATTTCAATAAACGAAACTCAGATATAGTAGCAAATAATATTTTAATTAACCTTTTATCTCTTCTATTCCTTTCCATCTGTACAAGCTGATCCTACAGCAGGACAGTCTGGTACCATCTCCAGTCCTAAAAACTCATATTATTTCTTCGCTTAAGAATCAAATTATCTTTCCTTAATTATCTCCACAATTCTGCAAGTGAAAACCGTGGTATGTATTCTTCACACTAGTATAAAACCAATTCTGGAGATATAAATGGAAGTTTTCTGATATACCATATGGCATTGCTGACATTCCTATACAGAAATAATTAGGGGGAGTGGTTGCTGTGCAAAACCAAGTACAATTCTAATACCCTACAAGACATAATTGGAAATAAAGATTATTTCTTTATTTCTTACAAGGACACATAGTCATTAAATATTTTGCTCAGCTTTGAAAGCACTGGCTTGCATATCCTAGCTCACATGCACAGTGTGCTTTCCCACAGACGCAAGGCTGGGAGTCAGCTTCTAGGCCCTGGGTGGTTGTTCTCCTTCAGTTGCCTGTATTGGGTGGGACTAGGAAACAGCAGCTCTCTCACATTGTCTAGGATTTTCCGATTCTCACACACTGTTTTCTCAAAAACCAAAATGGAATATTTTGGATCCTATTTACAGTAGCTGAAATAAAGAAAACAAACAAAACTGAATTTCAGGCCTGTTTTCACAGTTTCTTGTTCTGATTCATAAGATCTCTCAGATTTTTAATTTACGATCTGGGAGTACAGTTTGGCAGTATAGTGTTTGCCTAAAGTGTACAACACTCTCGGTTTGAATCTTCAAACTAAATGAAAGAATAGAGAAAATGATTTTACTACATTTTTTTCTGAGTAGTAAAACATAATAACATAAAAACATAATAACATAATTTTAAGATAAATCATCTTTGAAGTTAACACAATGTAGGAAAAAGTAGAATTACAAGTACTTTACCTGAGACCAATTTTACATAAAGATCAAAGTCTTTATACAATGTATTTCTACTTTTAGGAATTTAGTTTGGAAGCTATTAAAATGTATCTCCTAAAATATATCCTAATTACAAAGAAATGTAATTAAAAATGAAGACCATAAAAAGTCCAATAAAAAAAGATAAGTTAAATGCATTGAAGTGAAATTAGAATAGAGTTCCCATATTTACAAAAATGATCATTTCTACTTAGAGCAAACTATTGAGTTAGTAAACTGTAAGAATCCTGTGTATTATGCCACCAAAAATAAACCAAAGTAATGTCAAATAAATGTGCACATGTTCCAAAACCCATCTAGTTAATAATTATCCTTATGGATACTTTATGCTTTAATGAATATATCTTCTGAAAATATTTTTAGTAAAAGCAAATTGATATCATAAACAAAATAATATATTGATACCATTTGAGAAAAAAATTCTACTATCAGAACTAATCTGAGGACAATAAAAGACAAACTGTTCACAAGACATATATGTAAAATGAAAAAGAAAACTTTAATCATAAAACATAAAATTAAAAATGATGAATATATATACATCTAAGAAAAAACTTTAAATTATACAAAGTACTTTTAAAATATATTTCTTTGTATATTTTAATGGAATAGAAAACAATAACAAACTCACAAACACGACTATAGAAATAATCTGACATCTTAAGATTTTTTTTAAGTAAATATAATGTAAGAGAAACAGAATTCTTATAATTCTAATTAAATTGAACACATAGGTGGGAGCATCATGGTTTAAGGTCAGCTAGGACAAACATTTAGAGAGGTAATTTTTCATAAAGCTTACTAGAAATCATTGAATGAGAGGTAATGGGAATAGAGAAAGTGAGAGTGAGTGAGAGGACCAATCTGATTACAGTGTATAAACATGTGTCTAGTTTTTAGTAGATTTAATTCCAAGTTCTTATTCATAAGCTCCAATCCTTGGTCTATTCTGCATTCAATTTTCAGAATGAGATATGCCTCGAAACCTCTGTGCTATCTGTGCCTAGCATAATGCCTAGAACTGGTTTTGTACACAATGAATGCAAAGTTAGCATATAAATCATCATCCTGTTATTTTGATGGCGTACATTTCTTGGATGTACACAGGCATGACTGAAATCATACCACTCAGAAGTCATTTACTTCCATATGTTCTGTAGTTTTATAGAACAAAATGTTCTACAAATTCTCTCATGTTGCTCTTGAAAATGAGTGCTTTTTCCACATGATGGCTAAGTGCTTTCAGAATTCGTGTTATAGCATCATGATACAAAACTGTATACCCTTGTCTATTTACCTGTTTGGATAATGGCACTCTATTTTTCTAACCACAAGCATAACCCTAGATTTATGAAAACTTGATTTTATCTTTAAAGACCACAGGGATTTACATCAATCATTCTTACTTCTTCTTCATTTTCCAAAGAGTAAAAGCTGGCAATTTACCCTTCTATAGTTTGTTACTACAATACACTCTTGAAATGTTTAATGAGTTTGATTCTAAATCTGCACTTGTTTTATGGAGCAAAAACATTTTACTTTGCAGTCGAATAGCAATACCCTTATTAAACAAATCTAGTGATATTCTGGAATAGATAATTGTTTTACCAAATTTTTATATAGATAGAAATAACACATAAATTCTTATGTACAGTATCTTTTCAGTAATATATAAAAAGAAATAACACAGCAGAGGGATAGACAGTGCATTCAAAATATTATCTATAAAAAATTAACAGGTATTTTCTCAATGAATCTCACCCACTCCTTTAAACAGTATCAGTAATCTTGCTGGTAGAAAATAAACACGTAGATTGTTTTCTATTAAATTCCTCGGTTGTTTTCAAAAAGGATAAGCTTCCGGTTAATACAAAAAATAAATTGAAGAACCTTGAAGTCAGAGGCTTTGCTGTATGACAAGCATTAGCTACATGTTTACCTCTGTTTACACCATTTCTACAGGGAGAAAGTCCAGAATATTTCAGGGATCTTGTATATTTCCATACACAGAAAAATCTGAGCTTAAGATGTTCCAGCCTGGACAATCAGTTACCTTCTCTTGAAAATAAAACACTTGTAGACTCTGAAAAATCTTTATGCTTATCCAAACATTCTTCCTTGGAGATAACTGTACCAAAGAAAATAATATTTTAAAATATATACACCTTTTGGTAGAATTCAGTAATAAGTTCAATCTCACCTTCTAAAAAGGCATCTTATTCATTATTTTTCACTCATTGTAATATGAACTGATTATAACCACCTAATTTATATTCATTGGAAAATGTATTATATGCAGAAGTTGTGATTAAATCCTTTAATATTGGATGTCATAATTCATACACAATATTTTTTTTACTTTTCTTGGATTTTCTTTGGGAACCTAAATCAGAAACTAAATGTAGTAACCTCTATTTCTAATTGCTTCTTCCTTTCAAAAGTTCATGACTCAATCTTTTCTTTAACATTTAGAAAATTCAGCACATACTGGTTATAGTTCTCTTTGAGAACTTCTGAGTTTTTTTGTTGTTGTTGTTTGTTTTGTTGTTGTTTTTTTGTCAGTCGTGGGGTTTGAACTCTGGGCCTAAACGCTGTACCTCAGCTCTTCAGCTCAAGGCAAGCATTCTACCACTTGAGCCACAGCACCACTTCCGGTTTTCTAGTGGTTTATTGGAAATAAGAGTTTCTCGGATGTTCCTGTCCGGGCTGGGTTTGAACCGCAATCCGCAGATTTCAGCCTCCTGAATAGCTAGGATTGCAGGCGTGAGCCACCGGCGCCTGGCTATCTTCTGAGTTCTTTATGGAGACTTCCAGCCTTATCCCTTTTCCTACTAAGAGAAAAAAAAAGTCATGTTTCACCTAATCAGCACAAAGAATAAAACAATAGATAGGCTTGGGAAATTTTTCAGACATTACAAGCCTTTTCCTGCATATAACTCTTCCAATCAGTCCATTGAGCAAACATAGTTGAGCCTTTCAGGAAATAGAAACCTATAGATATTTATTCTAAGAAAATTTGAAAGCAGAGTAATAAGGAATGCAATATGATCTACGGGAGCTGAATTTTCAGGAATAAGTGAGGCTTATTTTCTGTCTGTGTGCAATTTATTGCAGGGAACTGGTATTGGCAAACACGGAAAGAAAAACTTGAAATTTTCAATTAATGTCCATAGGATTTTAGACAACATTGTGTTAAAATCCATATATGCTGAGAAAATTATCCTCAAATAAAGCCTATTATTTTGACTAGTTTTCTCAAGGAAACATTTAAAAATAAATACTGAGGTCAACTCTAAAGACTACCCAGAAAGCAATGTAAAATCAGTAAGATTTTCACTCAGCAAGATTTTCACTCAAGAGGGTCAAGTTAGATGTAAGGATTGATTAATATTTCATTATTCTGCTGAAACCCACTGACTGGATTCCATATAATGCAAACTTCCTGATTTTATGAACTAGGAAGAAAAGAATCAGAAAAATAACAGTAGTTCCCATCATCCTATCAAAATCTCTGGTTTCCACATCATATCAACCATCTGAGGAATATGCTTTGCCAAGTATGAATATATTCCAGTGGCTTGTAGTACAGAGCCTCATTGAAGTGGACTTGCCTGAGAACCATTTATTCTCTCTTTAATAATATAACTCTAAATCTGCATATACCTGAGACAGGTTTACCATCTTTTTCTTCTCATTATGATGTTATAATTCTGTAAATCATAATATTATTTCTGTCACATCATTTACTTCTTCATTTACATAAGTAACAGCATTTAAAATCAGGGATATCTGTCGTGAGCTAGTTAGTACATATTCCCTAGGTATAATCTACAAAACTAAAACTTTGTAAAGGGGAAAGGCCAGAAATATACAAAATATTCAAGGGTATGCAGTGATAAATTCCTCCAAATAGGCTCAGAAGATGAAAATTGTGTCTATGAGTTTTCTTTTAAATAGAGTTTACATATCCTTGGAGTCTTTATGGTACATCTAGGGACTATCTGTTGTTTTCTTCCTCCTGAATCCAGGGCATAAGAAAAAAGCATAACTCAAATTATACATCAGCATTTCAATTTTAGCTATGGTATGGCAAGAGGGTCAAGGCACACACTTCTTAAATCTTCGCAGTATCTAAGGAGTCTTGATAATCATCCAAAATCTTACTCTTGAGGCAATAGCTCTGAGTAAGGAGTTGGTCAGCATCAAACACTGAGCACGACTCTTCTGCAAACAAAATAAATGCTTTTGCATATGGAGTACCTATAGCCAAAAGATGGATGGTATCATAAACGTTCTTTCTAAGGATTTTAAAATGTTTTATTTTTTATAATTCCTTATCCTTAAAGCTAGTTATTTTAATATAAATTCTAATCCTCATGGATTAGTACAGTTTAACCTTGGAAATGACCTTTATTTTATTTTATTTTTTGATTGGACTGGAAATTTCCAAGAACAGAATATATGACTTGATAACAAAGTTATGGAATAGGCAGCTACACAGATTGATAAATGCTTTAGCAATGTTTATTTTTTCCAGTTCAGTCCCTATTTTTGCACTTCTAAAAATCTTTCCAGAAGTAATTTTCAGCTGTTTGCCTTAACATTAGTCAATTGCAGAAAACTCCTGACCTATTAACTGATCCTATGCTCTGCACAGGCAGTTTCTAGAAATTGAGAGCACAAACATGTCTTTCACTTTCAACCACCTCTAGAAAAGCAATGAAGATGTTAATCTTTCCAATCCAGGAGCATGGGAGGTTTTGCCATTTTCTAAGTTCTGTTTTGATTTCCTTTTTCAAGATTTTAAAGTTTTCATCATAGAGGTCCTTCACTTCTTTGGTTAAGTTAATTCCTAGGTATTTTATTTTTTGTGGGGTTATTACAAATGGAGTTGCTTTCCTAATTTCAGCCACACTTTTCTCATTGTTGGCATACAGAAAAGCCATTGATTTTGGGGGGTTAATTTTATACCCTGCTACTTTGCCAAAGTTTTGAATCAGCTTGAGTAATTTGGGAGAGGAGTCTATGGGATTCTTTAAATACAAGATCATGTCGTCTGCATGAAATTGTAACCCCTCTGTACAGTATGTTCACAAAAATAAAATAAAATAAAAAAAGAAAAGCAATGAAGAAAACAATCTAGGGAAGAAGAAAGGAAGGAGGGGAGGAAAAGAAGCACAAAGAAAGGAAGGGATAGGAGAGGGAAAGATGAAAGTAAGAACAGACTAAAAAGCATAAAGGCTTAAAGGCAATATAAATACAGATATGGTGAGTTTTTAAATATGTTGAAATACTTTTTTAACAAAGAAAAAATACTCTTTTGTTTCCATTTCCTGGAGTTCATTTCAATAAATGTTTTATATTTGATCGGATGAACATAGGTATTCATCTTTGGGTTCCTCTCCTAATTCAAACACTTTTGAAAGCTCATAAGAACATCAAATTGTTAAACTATTTTCTTAAATTATTCACCAAAGATACTGAAGTCTTAAAACACTGAAATTTGAATTATAATTAAACCTTTATTTTTCTCTCTGCTATGAAGTGAATCTCATGTCTAGATGTATAATTGTCATATATGTCTCACAGATGTGTTCATAAAATAATTATGGGCTATTTAAATTGTTTTGTCATTAGAAAAAGAGGAATGATAATCTAACTTATTTTTATTAAGTCATATTGGCATATTAAAATGAAAGAACAAAAATGTATACTATAATGTGTGCCACCCTGCATTGTTGAAAATGTTACAGAGAAAATATAACCAAATAAATTAACAATATCTGTTAAATTTACCTACAAATACATATATATCTTTATAAAGAAGTAAAATAAGAAGGAAAAAGAAGAAGAAATAGAAGAGATCACCAAGTATAATATGTGGGGTTTTTTATCAGTATACAAAGTCAATGCACAGAAATCAAAAGGATTCATCTAGCCAATAGGGACCACCTAAAAATTATAATTTGCAAAGAATTTCTGTCATGCTAAAGAAAATGTTTTTCATGTAAAACATCTTTCTTGACAATATTGGAGATCAAACCTAAGGCTTCATGCTTGGTAGACAATTGCTCTATCACTTTAGTTAGGAACCTAGTCCTCCGTTATGGTTTAGAGATAGTGTTTGGCTGGCCTTAAAATTGAGAACCTCCTACGTAAACCTCTTGAATTCCTGGGACTCTAGATGTGAATGAGAATACAATTTAAATTACAATTCTAAATAAATATCTAAAACTATATGCTAAGATGTATGGAGCAAGAAGCGTCTTATTTAAGGTCGTAAAACTGATAACCACCAAAAGTATTTTAAAGTTAAAGCAAAAAATGAAAGACTGAAATAAGACAGCTGTAGTATATGTAGCAGCTCAGACTTCCTTGGTGATGCAGACATAAATTCTGTGTAAAGCCACCCTAAAGTGCCTGTGTCTTTTATTTCTGTGCCCATTTCTCTGTGGTAGCCCTTACATAATTAAGCACTCATGTTTTTATATTCATAATCTATTTAATCCCCAGATGACAACTTTGAGTTAGGCAAAAATCACGGGAAAGATTAGGCTCTGCTATTTAGCAATAAATTACCACATTAATCATTAGATTAGATTAGAACTACAGTTTTAGGACACATGAGATTAAGAGTTGTTTTATAGTCCTCTCCATGTCTTAGATACCAGCTCTCCTTAACTTTTATTCACAATTAGGAAAACTGCAGCAATGGGGGTCTCTTCTGTGCTGTAGTCAGTTCTGTAAATCTTTTCTTTCTTCATAAGCATTTTAAAGTCTTTTAAATGCACTTTAAAGCTTTTTCAGTTGCATATAAGAATCAAAAGCATTTTGTACATATTGCTGTGATTTAAAACAAGATATTGAGGAAACTGACACTTTACCACAGTAAAATATGTCTCTACAGTCATCTTCAGTGTCCATGAGGACATGATTCCTGAATCTTGTCACTAATAAAATCTGCAGATTCTCATGTCCCTTATAACACATGACAGTGTTTGTACATGAATTATACACATATGTAATTCTTCCTCTATCCTTTTTAAAAAGAAAAATGTACTGGGGCTGGGTCTGAGGACCTCACTCTTGCTATGCATGTTGTCTGCCATTTTAATCACACTGCACTTGTCTGGACTGTAATTCTTCTACTTATATTTCCCACATTGGATTATTACAGGCGTGAAATACTACTTAACAATTTCCTCACCATCCTGAATTATTTGAATATTTTTACATTATGATTGTTTGAATCCACAGATATAAAGTAGGACCCTGTCATCTGCTTGACTGTTACTAATATGGTGATACCACATGGGTATGGTTAGAGTACTTCTGGTAGATATATTTCCACTGAAATTGCAGATTTTTTTTTCGATAGTGGGGCTTGAACTCTGAGCCTGAGTGTTGTCCCTCAGATCTTCAGCTCAAGGCTACTGTTGTACCACATAAGCCACACTGCTACTTCTGGTTTTCTAAGTGGTTTATTGGAGATCAGAGTCTCATGAACTTTGTTGCCCAGGCTGGCTTTGAACCATGATCCTCAGATCTCAGCCTCCTGAGTAGCTAGGATTACAGGCATGAACCACTGGGGCCAGTCTTGAAATTGCAGAATATTAAACTAGCTTTTTTTTCTTTTCACTGTTTTATGAAAAATAAATCAATATGTGAATAGAAAAATCAAATTTTTTGAATACAAAAACAAAACACAAAATAAAACAAAGATTATGGTTAGTTTGGGGTACCATAATGTTCTTGTCATTTGGGAACGAAGAGGTTTCAAACGTTATAGACTCTAAAAGATAAGCCTATATCTTATCTTATCTTTTTTTTTTCTTTTTTTTCCCCTCTGTTTTCTCTCTCTCCCGCTCTTTCTCTCTCCCCGCTCCCGGCACACACGTGTGTGTGTGTGTGTGTGTGTGTGTGTGTGTGTGTATGTGTGTGTGTGTGTGTGTGTGTGTGTGTGTGTGTGTGTGTTTTCAGGGCATGTACCCTGTCCCTGAGATTTTGTGATCAAGTATAGCATTCTACAACTTTGCACTTTGTGACCCTCAGATTTCAGTTTTTTTGAATAAATGAGGCTTCAATCTTGAACCATTGTCTCCTGGTCTAAGCCAATTTCTTATGTGACCAGATAGAAATGGATAGAACCTGAAGAATCCAAATGGATGAGAGAAAAATATAAAGACTCAAAGAAGGAGCAGAGAAAGCTTACAAGAACCATGAATATTCCTTCTTCAGAGGAGATGACAAAGGAGAGTTATCTTCTGCACTCAGGCTACCATCTTTTTTTTAAAAAGGGAAATTATTATTATTTTAATGTTATTTATAGAGATTGACAACATAAGTCTAAAAATACTATGGCATAGTTATACTTAGCTAAAGTCACAAACACATTTTAACCTTTACAATGATAATGCATCATTATCTTAATCTATAACATATATGAGCTCTATGAACTTTAATAATAAAACTATTTCTTACAAATTGGGTGATGTGTACATTTCTTTCCTTTTACTTAGCATCAGATAAATAATGATGTCACATTATTTATGACATTATTTATCCTGTATTTTAGCTGAAAATGGATAGATCTAAGGTGGAAGACATAATCATCTGGACAAATAAACTTCATTTAGAAAGTCTACAATTCAAGGGTGCATCCATTTACCTGCTCACCAAATATGTTTGGTATGCTACCAGTGAATAACTCAACTCTAGCAAACAGTAGGACAAGGTAAGAGAAATTATGTTTTCAGAAGATAAACAACATATTTTACATGCTCTGTGATAAAGTGTTTGAGTAATAGAGCATGTTAAATAAGTGCATGAAAATGTAGAAAATCTTAACCTAGAGGCAATACAGAGGGTTTATGAAAGGTAATTATTTCCCCCAAATGAATGAAAACTTGCAAGGTGAATGAATCATGAATAAAAATAGAAGCTGCTAAAAAAGAGAACATTTTGTGAAAATGTGCAATAAAAGCATATATGGAGTCATTTAGGAAATAAAAGATATTAAATTTTAGTGAATAAGAATTTACTTATAGAGTTAATTTGCAAAAGGCAGGAAATTAAGTTAGAGAAGTGTAAGCATAGTTAAGGTCTTAAGACTTCATTTTAAAAGGCAAGGAGAGCTCTTGAAGATTTTTTAAAAGTAAAATGATATAATTTGCATTTTAAATGATTCTCTTTGTGTGTTATTTGGAAAATGGATTAGATAGAATTAAGACCCAGTTATAAAAAATTAATTAGGAAGAGACTGCAGAAATGCAAACAAGAACTAATGTTCACTTAAACTAGAAAGTGACCCTACAAACAGAAAACTGTGGAGATTCTAAAAACATAAATAAGAAAATTCAGAATTAAGAAGGAGTTAAACAAATTGAGAGGGAAGTTCAGTCTTCTCCTGGGGCAATTAATTGAATGATATTTCTACTCACTAAGATGAGAATGCTATACCAATGTTCTTTAGAATGAAGAACATACATGTCATTAAATGAAGATGTCCACTAGATTAAAGGCTAGGCATATTTATAGGAATTCCATATAATAGTATGATACTATGATACTGATTTGAAACATAGATCTCTAGTACAGGAAAAAATTGTCTCAAAAACAACAAATAAAACAAGTAAATAATAGATCAGAACTAAAGTTAAAGGAAGGCGTTCAAGAGGGTTATGATGTGGATAAGTAAAGTGTTTTAAAAATTAATGTAAGTGCTTACAGACAATGGGAACAAAAGGTAAGTGTAAGAGTACTGTGGTAGATTTTAAAGCCCATGAATTCTTTCCTGATCCATCTAATTAGAGATGGAGTTGAATTATCGTTCTGTTTGAGGTGGCTTACATGACATTCTTGGAAAAGCTATATTAAATGACATCCTACACTTCAAAGGTTGGCCATGAAGAGATTGTCACCTCTGCCATAACTTCCAGAATTCCTAATCCACATGGTTAAAATGCCATATCTTACTAGAAAGATTCTGTGGAGAATTGCTGAGTTTACACTGAGAATAACTTACAATAATAACCTTGAATGTAACTGATTAAAATACTCATCAAGGGATAGTAAGGGGAAACTAAAGAGGAGGCAACAATGCTTGATAAGAAATGTACTCATTGCCTTGCTCATGTAATTGTAACCCCTCTGTACAGTACTTTCACAATAAAAAATGAAAACAAAAAAAAAAATAAAAGGAAAATATCCACATAAGAAAAAAGAAAACTCTGTTAGAGTCATTGGTGACTTTAATGCATTTGCTTTTTTAAGTTTGGCTCTAAATTATCTTTATGTAGTTGTACAAAGGAGTTGCCATTTAATAAAGCAGTTTAAGAATAACAGATATCTTGACGAATATCACCCCTTCCAACATTCTAACCCATCTCTCTCCTATCCACTCCTTTCCTTCCTCTTCTTAAATCAACAAGAAAACTTAGTTACATTTCCCTGGATAATCTAAAGCGCATTCTAGGGTTAATTGCTACTTCTTTTTCTGTTTCTGTTCACATCTTTCACCTTGTATATATTACAAGTGGCATTATTTTTGCCTTATTTGACTCCACATTGGAAAGAAAATGAAGTCAATGACACTGTCACTTTATCTCCAATTATTTTGTTGTACATCTATAATAATATGCAAAACTCATTCTTGACAGCTCGATCATAATATTAATTTACAAAATTTAGAATTTAAGATGCTAAAAAGGTCATATTCAAATCTGAAAATATTTTATTACTCCAAATTCTTTTACACCTGTCTTTTATGGACACAGTATATTATGTTCTATGTCATTCATTTTTCATTCACCTACTAGGACAGGAAAATCTGACTTGTTCTCTTTATTTGTTCTTAGCTTGATTCTCTCATTCCTTAATCCTTGAATTGTTGGCCCCACAATCAGGCTTTTCTTATATAAGTTTTTAGCATTAATCATCCCATTTATATTCTGAACTTTTTACATCTTAAAATGCTCAAAAGTGCTAGATTTAATCTTTCAAAATGCAAATTTCTCTCAAATTCATTTACCCCAATGTTAATGTTGCTTCTGCAATCGAATAGATAAAAGATTTCTAATAGATGAAGTATGCAAATTAAACTTTTCATCCTCAAACATTTTCAAAGAAAATCTGACAGATCATTTGATGGAAGCACAGGTTTTCTTTTATTGTTTTTTTTTTTTCTTTCAAGAATTGTCTTTTTTTAAAACTTATTTTCACCTGTTTTCCTCCTTACTGAATTATAAACTATCAAGACCCCATTGCTTTTCTCTTTGCAATTACATATTTATGTAGGTGTATATATCATTATTTTGCTTTGTGTCATCTTTTGTTGTTGTTGTTGTTGTTGTGGGGCTTGAACTTTGGGCCTCGGCACTGTCCCTCAGCTCTTCAGATCAAGGCTAGCACTCTACCACTTGAGCCACAGTACCATTTCCGGTTTTCTCAGTGATTGATTGGAGATAAGAATCTCCTGGATTTTTCTGCCCAGGCTGGCTTTGAACCATGATCCTCAGATCTCAGCCTCCTGAGTAGCTAGGATTACAGGCGTGAGTCACCAGTGCTCAGCTGGTGATTATTTTATCATGAAATAGATTACAGTAAAATTATATTATAGCCATCACTCTGTGAATATATGGTTAAGG
Source organism: Dipodomys spectabilis (assembly GCF_019054845.1). Lineage (NCBI taxonomy): Eukaryota > Metazoa > Chordata > Mammalia > Rodentia > Heteromyidae > Dipodomys > Dipodomys spectabilis. The sequence continues at coordinate 5,390,739 of NW_024870752.1, forward strand.
TATAGGACCTGGTGTGCCCTGCTCTCCTCCCCAGTACTGTGTTTACAAATTTTCCAAATTTCTACACTGCATCACAAGCTGACAGAAGCCACTTAAGGTTGGAGACAGCTGAAAATATCTATGAAACCTTACAGCACTCGTCATGTTAAGACCTCACTGTAACCTCTAGATCTGCTTTATCCTCAAATTAATCTGTTGGTAACTCCTCCTAATTGCTCAAATGTCCTGTAGAACTTTATTTCTTGACTTCCTGCAATAATTGCATAAGAATGAACCACACTAAAATGAGTCTCTGCGCTGTGATTCATAGTCCTTCTGCTTCTCTAATTAACCCTGATTGATACACCTAACAACAACCGGAATGCTGCTGCTTTCTCCTCTTGAATGAATTATATATTTTGTGGCATCCTCTACTCTGAGCTCTGCCAAAGTGTTCCTTTTAACCTAGGTCAGGTTAGTAATTATTCCGCTTATAATTCTGGACTTGTTCCCATTTTGACTCAAATTCAAAGTGCTTGTCTTAAGAGGTTGACCCTTCCTAAGAGGGTTTCCTGTTAACTCTATGAACTTCACCCCTGAGGATGCAGTCCTTTGCCATCTCTTCCCAATCTACCCAGTCTACTTTAATGCTTATAAATATAAGTGCCTTCCAAAATTTAAGGGAAACTTTCATAATAATTTATTTGAGGAATTCGTCTTCTCTCAATAACTACTTGCCTAACATATTTAGTTTTCAAAAACATTGTTAATTTCTCAGCTTCTGGAATTTTCCTGTTCCTGTTCCACATAGTTTTCAATGTCAGTTACTTGATTGCCATACATATATTCTATGATATTCTCTATACCAGATATATGTTTCATTGGAAATAATTGTTTTATTCAGTTATTTTTTAACAATCCCTTTGAAATGTTTTAATGTACATCAGAAGTTTTATTCTCCAATTTAATCATACAAAACACAGTATCAGAAGAAAATTTCTTTTAAAGAAGAGCATTATAAGGGAACATTGGAGACATATGGGAAGGGAATTTGGGCATTTGTGGTTTTATTTCTGTTCCCAAAGAATCAAAGCACAATGTGAATATCAGCAAGTGTTTTTAGGTCTGTCATTGAAATGATGTCAGTCATAGCCCTCCCTGATGTTCTAAAATAGACAGGCAAACTCAAAATCCATGTTTATGACATGCTGAAGTCACTGGACTAGGAAAATATAAGCTTTAAAGTCAATTTGCTATTGGCTGAGTGCACAGTACCTTGAAACTCTGGGGGCCGTATTTGAAGAAGGCCTCACACTTCATGAATTATAAATCAAATTTTTACTTTCAGGTTGTCACAATGATAACTGTAAGAAGGAAAGATCTTCTCCTGCAGAAGCAGGAATATGGGGGAAAATAAATGAAATAATAATTATTTATAGAAGCTGAAGGGCAAAGTAACTTCTGAAATATGCCCAAAGCATTCGGTTCTTCAAAGGCCTTCAAGGAAAAGTACTTCAGCAATGCCTAAGTCTTGTGCAGGACAGAAAATAGCCCACTTATGATAACATCTCATCTTTCATTCCTATCCTAGGGGCAACAGATACTAATGTCACAGAAGAGCTTATGCCAGACACCTGTGAAGAACATAGCCTTGCCGAAATAATGAGATTGAAACATAGGAATGAAGAATATTTTCCTTTCCCTTCAGACATTTATCTTATAAGTCACACTAGCACAGGTGCCATATAGTAACAGGATTATAGCTGATAAAACTCCAACTATAATTCCACTACTTATTGAGCTTCTAGGGGCAAACAAAGGCAATAGGGCTGACAAAAGCAAGATGTTATGACAGGCCTGAATTCTAACATCAGCAGGTACACTCAACAGTAAATATATGTACATCTTCTCCTGCTAAACACAATCCATCCCACTAAAGGATTATTTACCATTTTTCCTCTTACCCTATTAAAATAGCCATCAATCAAGGAAACATTACCATACATGCTGAAAGAGCAAAATGGATTCTCAACAGACACAGCAAGCAAAATAACCAAGCATAAATTTGAATTTGATCTCGGAGTTATGAGAATACAAATTTAAAATAGTGATGGGGAATATTAGGGATACTGATGGGAAAAGAAGGCAATATACAAACGATGGGTAATATAAGCAGAGTTGGAAATTCTAAGAAAGGATCAAAGAAAACACTGGAAATCAAAACCACCATAACAATTAGAGAATGTCTTTGTTATGTACACCAGTACACCACATGGAGCAGAGGAAATCATCACTGACTTTAAAGATGTCTTAATGTAAGCTTCCCATTATGTAGGGAGTCATGTCAAAAATCTTCTTGAGTTTGAAGATGTAGGAGAAGTTGGATATAACAAGTTATCTTTTTCACTCGAGAAACAATAACGTAGCATGTTCCAGGCTATTGAACTTGAAGACATTTATTTCATTGAAGCGGCCTAGGAATTTTTATTGGTTTAATGCTGCTAACTTCTGAATTGCAAATACTTTATCAATAAATCAGCCAAGCACTATTATTTCTTGCTTATTTGATCTAATTGTCATAATTTCTTTAATCTAACAGATCAGTACTGTTAGCATCATATGAAGTGAAAACTCACTAAAGGCCATTGTCAACATATTTTATGGCATAGGGGAGACACCACACACCCTTCAGTAAAATAGTACAGGCAAATTGCTACCCTGCCCTGCTAACATAAAACTACTTCTGGTGGTGATTACTGAAAGTGATAGAGAAAAAAGGACATCCAATGCCAGAGGATATGAGAATTTACTGGTCAGTAAAATTCTATCTGGCACAATAACTTCAAATAATCACTCGGTGATTATTATGATAATTCAGATATTCTCTAAGATGCATCTCTCTCTGCTGAGGTCAAATTGGGATGTGGTGGAATTATTGATTCTGCTCCTTTCAAATCCTTGATGGTGACATTAAATCACAATATTTTCAGAAGTGAGTACATCTTGTTATTACATTTTTTTAAAGTAGATGTAGATCTACTGCCATCTTTTTGGTCTTTCTCCACTCCTGGCCCTCATTCATAGTGAGGGAAACATGGCTGCCAGGAATGGTTGTATCTATATCAATTATGTATTCTGATTTGGGGAAATTACCACTGGATGGATTGAAGAATACTCCGGTTACCACTTGAGATGAAACAGAGCTAAAATTGTTGACAAGAGAAGTATATTCTTACTCTAAGTATCTATTGTGAATATGAGTTTATAGTAGAGTTTGCATCTCTTAATATTAGTGTCAGTTTGAGCCTGCATTTACTATTCCCAGAAATATTTGATAATTTTCTATTTATTTTAATAATTTGATATTTCCCTGCTAAGAAGTTGGACCTTTTTTAATTTTACTGGGAATAGTAAAAGCAATTAGCAATCTAAATGTGTGACAATGTATTAGCATCCTTCCTGACATGGCACTATAGCTCCATTCAAAGTATTCTGGGTCAAGAAAATATCTCTGGTATGGATATCAACTTAATTCTATGATCTCTCATGGAAAGACTAAGCTATATTTCTTTCCATTTAGTCTAGATGTCTTCTGCCTATATAGATCAAGTAAGAGATTCACATGCAAGGACACTGAGATCTCCTACCATAAGTCTATGTGAGTCAAATTATTCTTACTGCTATTTTCACTTCATTGTTTTTTTTTTTAATTCATGTTGCCTACCATTTTTGTTTATGCCATTCACTTGACCCCAGTAAGCCTAAAATCTAATTATGCTTCCTGAATTTAGCTTTTGTAATGCAGTAACTTCACACACCAATACAACTCTTATCTATAGAATATTCATACAGCTCTTTGAGTACCTAAGACTAATCTTGATAATTTTACAGTTATATTGAACAGCGTATACTACTTATCCTTTCAGTGTATATTGTAAATGTCTGATCCATACTAACATTACAATTTCCTTCAGCTTTTGATCAAAGAAGAGTTCAACATTATAGTTCAATCACACCATGTAACCTTTTGGTCAATACCTCCATTCTAGCCAGTGCAGGCCAGAGCCCTTTTGAACTCTCAAATGTCAACATCATAAGCAAAATTTCTTCTTTGTACATCCAAGACAATAAACTCAACTCTGATACCAATTGTTTCTTTCAACTTTCTCATACACCATTTTTTTGCCTTTATTCTTGTGTTAAATCACGTATTTCTTTGCAGTGTGATGTATCCTTACATGGGTACATTTTGTACCTACCTGTCTTCAGAAGTCCATTGTAAGTTGAATTGTAGCAAAAAAAAATGGAGATGGATCCTCAGAAGACTCATCAGATATTTCCCTCAATCAAAGTATGGCTAATGACTTCCGACATAATTATCTGAAAGAAATATGTAAACAGTGTCCACTGGAGGTAATGACCACTCTCCACTGTCAGAAAATAAAATAAAACACTAACACACACACACTCACACACATTTCATAGAGTCAATGTAATTAGCCAAGCTTAATCAAAATATTTTCCCCATGTTCCATTCCAACCTCCCAGTTTATAGTCATTCTTAGTGACCTCACTTTGAACAATATGCATCATCAGAGGATGAAAATCTAGATCATATTTTAATTCAGCCAGCTTAGGATGAGATTATGTATTATTTATAGCCTTTTTAGTCCTGTGACTGTAACATATAAGGATTCCCACAGGACATAAGACTTTCAGGTGTATGAAGTGTTTTACTGGGATTTTGTATCTCTGCATTCAACCTTTCTTTCTCCTCTATGTACACTAACAATGACACCAGCCAGCTAATTTTGTTATAATCACTAATTTGCCAAAATATGTGCATGCAATATTTACAAAATTATTTGCAGTGTTGAATTAGGTGTATTCAATGATATTTTTCAATGTTTTTATTATCAGATCACACCACTTGGTATCATTGGAGATAAAACCATATTGCATTGAAATCAGACCCAATTGGATGACAAAAAAATCAAAACAGAAACTACTTATGACTATATAGATCTGTAGGATCAAATTTCTCACACATTAAAATGGATGCTCTTAAGATAACATATGCATGTATAAGTAAATACATTGGATGATACACAAATGCATAAGTGAAATATGGTAAATTCAGGGCTAGTATCAAATACTGTAATTCCTTAGAAAGGTAAAAATCAAAGTTCAGCCAAATATAACACCAGGAAATGTGTGCTCTGGGGTGGTGTAGGGTCAAGGGAAAAGAAGTAAATGAATGAAGAGAAGAAGAGAAAATACAGTAAAGAATCAAATGTAACTATGCTGGGTGCTGGTGGCTCATGCCTGTAATCCTAGCTACTCAGGAGGCTGAGATCTGAGGATCACAGTTCAAAACCAGCGTGGACAAGAAAACCTGTGAAACTCTTTTCTACAATAAGCAACCAGAAATTCAGAAGTGTCACTGTGGCTCAAGTGGTAATGTGCTAGCCTTGAACTGAAGAGCTGAGGGATACCACTGAGGCCCAGAGTTCAAGGCCCGTGAAGAACCAAACACATACACACCACACACACACACACACACACACACACACACACACACACACACACACACACACACACACACAAAGAATCCAGTGTACATCCTACAAAATTACAGAGTGTGGGAAGGAGCAGGTTGGAAAGGATGAGTGAGAACGTTGAAAAGGATGAGTGAGAACATTGATACATTGTATTCATAAACTATTAAATGTCAACTCTTGTGTAGAACTTTTTAAAATATAATAATACATTTAAATGGATGATTTTTAGATAATTAGATTACAAATACTAGCTTCACATATTTTTGTGGAAATATTTCATAGTCAACATATTATTTTGCTAAAAATTTCAAGTTGAAATACATCAGAAGGAAATGTATAAACTTTAAATTACTTAAGACTTAGTGGTATGTGTAAAAGCAGCCATTTATTAACAGAACCTCAGAAGAAACAGAATCTTGCCCCATACATCCTAATTTTTAGAAATAAATACTCATGGAAAAACCTCACTTTTACAATTGGTAGACAGTTAATAATAAGACTGAATAAAAATTTATTTGCTTTATTTCTAAACCAAGTATGTTTTTCATGTTAGTCTACTTGGTGGAATAATTTGCCTTGTAAGTGTTTCTGCTCATACTGAAGATCAGTAGCTCTCAAAATGAAATGCCCTGGTTAAACTTTATGTATGCAAAAGTCAAGACCTAGTGCTATGGCTGCACTTGAAACTGATACATTGTCACTTTTCATTACTTTGCATTGGCATCTGTGGTTATTTATTATTACGAGTTAATTTGGCTGACTTCCAGAACAAATAAACAACTGCAAAACTGTCTCAAAGCATTTATTGTGCTTGAATGATTGAAGAGCTTTTTCTTTTTTTAAAAATGTGTATGGCTTTAATGTTCCAGAATAATTTTATCTAACAGCAGGAGGCAGTTAGACTTTCAAACAAACTATACTTTTACTGTAAATTAGATGAAATCCACATGAAAAGGATATTTGATTTTAATTACAATAACATTAAATAGAAAATGACTGAAACTTCTTAAAGAAAATTATATGCCTAACATAAAACCAAATGTAACCATAACAGTAAAATATACATGGCAATATCAGAAAAAAACTAAAATATTTAATAGAAAAAGTCAAGATTATGAATGTTTAGATATAAAGAAATCATATTGAAATGAACAGAAAATTAAAACTATTGAGTAATATTGAACAACAAAAAATTAAAGATGAGTTTCTTCATAAAATTTATAAATTCAATATCATGAATAGTCGTCATCCATTAGAACTATGATTATAGGAAGAAACTGTTTCCTTTTATAGCATATTAATATAGCATTTATCTCTATTCTAAAGGTAGTTCCTGAAGATATGTACCATAATGATACATTACAATTACTTTTGTCTATTTACTTAAGGAAATTTCTTAAGTCCCTTGAATATATATATGTATATATCCATATATATTTAAATAAGTAGATTTTTAAGTGAAAAAAAAGATTATTTTCCACAGTTTAAATGAATCTCCCCTAGTTGGTCCATGATCTTAGGAGTAATACCTATTTTTTTTTTGAGAAATTGACTCATGGAGACTGTCTCCAAACTAAAAGTTTAGATTTAATGCTACCATCAACTCTTCTCAAAATTTGTACATTATTGATTGATTTATAGGTTTTGTACTTGCTTGCTACCATAATCAATTGCAAGAGCTAATTCCTTAAACTCTGAGTTTTTCCTGTGGGTGTGTGTGAGTGTGTATCTGATATTGATACTTTCTCCAGAGAATACAAACACATCACAAACTATTGAATATCTAAGAAATTTAGTAACTAATGGTAGAAACTTTGATTTCTCCCCATTCAAAGATCTTTGAGGCTTGAACCATTTGTAGGTTAATTGTGCTCAGCAAAAGCCTTGGGATAAGTATTTATGGTTTGTGAAAGATATATCAGGCTGGAAAGCCTGAATTTTCTAAACTGATTTAACTTCCAACATGATTACATGAGAAATCAAAATATTCCTTTGCCCTCCAACACTCTCACAGTTCACACAAAAAATGCTTTGATGCTTATTTGCCTCCAAAAGTGTTTTCTTCTTTGTCAAACAGAGTTCTACCATTTGGGGAATAATAAAGTGACAGACATGTGTGAATGGAGGATGGAATAATAAAAACACTTTTGAGCTAGCCACACCAGTAATGAAACTTCTTTTTTTAAATTAATTAATAACTATTTAATGATATTGAGGTTGAAATCAAGATCTCATACATTCAAAACTGCTTTCTACCACTTGAGCCATACATGCATTCCTGCCTTTTGCTGGTTATTTTGGAAAAAGATTCCAGAAAACATTTTTTGTGTGCATCATCTCTAACATGCAATACTCTGTATACTGTCCATATATGTGTGTTCCAAATAATATATAAAATATAAATAACATAGTGCTTGAGCATGTTTTTTAATTTTTTTATTGTGAAAATACTGTACAGAGGGGTTACAGTTACATAAGCAAGGTAATGAGTACATTTCTTATCAAGCATTGTTTCTTCCTCTTTGTTTTTCCCCTACTATCCCTTCCCTCCCACCTTCTTAACTATACTCCTCTCCCCCCAACCCCCACCCCCGACGAAATTGTAAAGTTTGTTTTTCAACATAGCATCTTGTACAGCTCATTGTTGTAATGGGTCAATCTATATCACTATTTAAACATTTTGTTTTTTCCCTTCCCCTCCCCAAATTATACCAACATCAAATACAATGAAAACAGGTGTAATACTGTGGGAGAGGGGCATACAAAACAACAAAAAAATCACATGGTACCTTATAAATACGTTAGAAACAATAGCAAGAAAGAAAAAAAATCACTTGTGTCCCTATCTTGGGGTTCATTCGCTTAACATTGTCTTATCTGATCTTTTCTGCTTGTCCCAGACATATACTAGTTATCGCAAATAAGGGAAACCACATATACATAAATATATGGTGTGTGTGTGTGTGTGTGTGTGTGTGTGTGTGTGTGTGTAGTAGTAGTAGTAGTAGTAGTAGTAGTTATAGTAGTAGTAGTACTAGTAGAGTCCTTTATATATTCCTCAACATCACCAAGGAGTGCTTCTCTTTTAGACAAATAGAATTACCTATGTTGCTCTGAATATGTTCTATGATATGAAAAACATTTTAATCTATAAACTGAGTAAAACACATTGTTCTATCATATAAGCAATAATCCAGTGATTGGAAAAGATTGAATCTCACCTCACTGCTATAAACATGAAATCCCAGTTTCATCTTATGTAAGTTGAACTCCCATTATCTCCCATGTCCAATTGAATTCCCTGGTGTTCAATTTTAAGACAAGGGCCTCCATTCTAAAGACATGGATCCTAAACGATGCCATGGGATATGTGAGCAAAAACCAAGCTGAAATAGCAGACCCTGGCACCTAGATTTCATCTATCTTTATTACTAATGAAAATAGCTTCTTTACACAGAATGTAAGAAGATCCTCCAGCCGAGAAGGCAGCAATACCTCCAGAAGTGACCAGTTTGCCCTTTTGAAAAGAAAAAGAAAAAAACCCTTAGTGGAAGTTGTTGTACAAAATTCTAATTCTCTACAGTACCGTTTCCAAAAATTTTCTTTGCATTTTGACCTATAACCAGCTTCCCAGACCAAAGGAACCCTAAAGAAAAGGAGGAATGTGTGATCAATGACAAGATGAATTATTACTCCACAGTATTTTTTGAGCTTTTTGTATATACAAGCAAAAATCCGGAGAATGTGTTTTAAAAATGGAAACTAAATGACATAGTATAGGGATAGAAGAAGCACAAAATCCCTTGAAATAGATATTTTGTTAGTTATAGCACACCTTGAAATGAAAAATCTAAAAGCAAAAGTACAAGGGAATCTACTACATTTTTACTTTATCTGTGTAAGTAGAAAACTTGGACCAGGTGAACAAAACAAAATACTTCAATTAATCATAAAAACAAAGTTGCAGTTCCTCAGTCAATCTCCCCCCTTGATCCAGTTTATAGACCTAGTACTACTGGCGCCCACTCTCCTAGTAAAAGGACAAAAGTGCTTTGCTAAAAATATGTGCTTTTACCTTGAGTCCTAGCCTTCCCAAGGAGGTATGTGAACTTTTACTGAGTAACTGTGCAAGAGAAAAATAGAAATAATCAAGGAACTGTGGATACTGTCTCCTATTGTCTGACTTTATTTCCAGAAGAAGCAATATTGCTGATCAGCCCTCTGATCAGAGTAGGTTGACACACCAGCAGCTGGAGATCAAGTGATCAGTAGAGATGTAGTTCCAACCCAATCCTATGATAAGTTCCTCAATTCTGAAATAAATACTAGGAACAACTATGTTCAGTAAATGGCAGAATTCCCACTGTGTTCTCTGATTTATAAAACAAAATTTATCATTGAGAGAGTGAAGGCCTCTCTATAGAAGGATTTGGAAAATACTAACCCAAGAGTCATCTGACTTCTTGGAGAGACCTCAGAGATTGGAAGCACAGGATGAAGGAGCTGGGCATTGTGAGGGTGGTAATTCCCCTTACGCTCCATTCAGTACATATTTGGCATGTGCAGAAGGCAGGTGGAACCTGATAAATGATAGAGGATTCTGGTAAATTTAACAATGTAGAGATTCTAGTTGGAGTTTTGCCAGATGTAGCTTCACAGCTGCAGCAAATTAACACCTTTGGGTATTGGCTATGTAGACAGCAATCTGTCCATTACTTTCACTCAGAACCATTCTAATATCTATGTTATGTTGGAGCTATTTCTCTGTAAAACATTCACTAATAAATATAGTGTGATTTAACATTATGGACTGAGTAACTTCAACTCTTTGTCTGTTGTACATCATATTGAAATAATTGAAGATAAAACACACCGTTCAGAAAATAGGAATCTTTTTAAAACTAGACCAAGTAATTGGGGAAAACAGCAGAACTGAGGGATAGAATCCAAATGTTGGCAGTACTAGAACAAAGCAGACTTAAAGACATATAAAGTTCTTATATGAAAAAGAACTTACAACTAGAAAGTTTATACTCAAACTTCTGTAAACAGAGACTGAATTGACATCAGTGATACATGATTTGTGAGTTAAATCTTAGGTTAGAAGAAATTACACAGGAAGACAAGCAGAGCCAGATGGAGAGCATAAACAGAAACTTAAAATACTCAAAAGGGAGCCTCTGAAGTTATAAATATCATTAACTTAAATGGAGACCCATGATGACAGCAACATTTTCAGAGATGTTAGCTGAAATGTTTCTAATGAAAACTGTGCATCGACAGGTTCTTCAAGTAACAAATCTGCCTTTTTGTGAAATAAAACAGCAAATATAAAGAAAAAAAAGACAAATTTAAAAGCATCTAGGGATAAAACTACAAGGAAATAATTATAAGGCCAATGACTTATCAGTAGAGAAATGAAAACCAGAGAGGACAGGAATTATTGCCACATGAAAAGAGAAATAAAATATCAGCTTGTAATTGACATCTAAGTTAAAACATATTTATCAAAGAGTAAGAGCAAGATTAAAATATTTTGAGAGTACAGAGAAAAAGAGATAGAAGGGAAAGGAGTTGGATACCAAAAGAATCTATTATAAGAAAGATCTTTAGAATTTATGCTAACTTTATTACAGCAGACCAAATGGAAGGCATGAGATGCTAGAAATAATTATTTGTAGAGCAGTGCTGTCAAATAGGCACACGTAGGCAGTCTAACTATTGAAATTAATAACCTGAAGAGATCAATATAATTTGTGAGTGAAAAAGTGACCACTCATTCTGAAAGAAAAATCATCACAACTAATCATAAACTATAAACCTCAAAGCCAAAGTGTGGCATGGTTACTTTGCATTTTGAAACAATTTTAATTCTATTTTAGGCAAAATCAAGCTATGTGGAAGTATTAAAAATTCTAGGAAAACTACCAAAATTTTAAAAACAAGACATAAAAAAGGGAAAACCAAAAATTACTATTTTAATTTATGCAAAAATGTGACAGAAAAATCTTAGCAAATTAGTGAAATTCTGTATAAAAATAATGTGATAAAAGTAAAACCAAAATATTAGTAAATACAATAGCTATGAATGGAATACTTATAAAAATCCCCATTAAATAGTAAAATGACTACTTTAAAAATTATGAAAATCAGTTGTATATCCAAACACTGGAATATATTCTATAAATTAATTTAATCAGTATTTTCTTTCTTTTTGACGTACATAAAAAGGCATTCATTGTAAGGAAAGTGTCACTACATTCCTGTGACCTGCATCCTAGTTCTTTAAGAAATTTTCCTGCTTCAGCCACCCAAGTGTCTAATAACTAAAAGCATACACCATTACACCCAGCTTAACTAATCAGTTTTTGGATTTGTTTATGTAGTTAAAGTTGAACTATTTACAGAATCTTGACAAAAGAGTAATCTGACTATCATATGCCTAGAAAAAATAAGTACTCCATTTTATTCAATAAATTAATATACACTTGGGGTTGAGAAGGTGGTTCAGTGGTAGAGTGCTTGACTTGCATGCATGGGGCCCTGGGTTTGATTCCTCAGCATCACATAAGCAGAAAGTGGCGCTGTGGCTCAAGTGGTAGAGTGCCAGCCTTGAGCTGAAGAGCTGAGAGACAGCGTCCAGGCTCAGAGTTCAGGCCCCATGACCCACAAAAAATAAAAAAAAAATAATATACACTTCATTTTAGATGCTATGAACAAGTTAATCTATTAACTGTAAACTAAGTTGTAAATTTGATTAATTAATGAATTTCATAATATTAGGATTTGAATTTAGGCGCTCATACTGGCTAGATAAGTACACTGATACTTAAGCGAGGCTCCTAGCTCTTTTGTTTACCTTGATTATATTTCATACAGGGATTCACTTTTGCCTAGGATGCCTTGGAAGTGTAATTCTCCTCCTGTTACCTAGAATTACAGGCATAAATCACGACCTCTGGATTTTTCCTTGACATAGATTCTTGCTAACATTTTTTCCCTGGGTTGACTTTGAACCACAATTCTATCATTGCTTCTAAAGTAGTTGGGTTTACAGACATGAGCAGTCTGGTTTGGAAATGTAAGTAAAATATAAAATACATATGAAAGAAAAATAGTATTATATAGGGGCTGGGAAGGTGGCTCAGTGGTAGAGTGCTTGCCTTGAATGCATGAGGCCCTGGGTTCGATTCCTCAGATAGCACATAAGTAAAAAGAAAAAAGCTGGAAGTGGTGCAATGGCTCAAGTGGTAGAACACTAGCCTTGAGCTGAGGAGCTGAGGGACAGTGCCCAGGCTCAGAGTTCAGGCCCCATGTCTGGAACACCCCCCCAAAAAAGGAAAAAAAGTATTATATATATATATATATATATATATATATGTAGTTTGAATTTCTTTTACAAAATATTCTTTGTTTAGAAAATCAAAAGTGGAATACTTTTATTTTTTATTTATTTTTACTTTTAATTAATAATTTTTTACTGTGAACATACCATACAAAAGGGTTACCATTACATGAGCAAGAAGCATTGTTGCCTCCTCCTTTGGTTCCCCTTACCACCCCTGTGCTCCCCCCCCCCCGCCCTCCCCCTCCCCCTCCCAAAGTTGTAAAGTTCATTTTTCTTTTTTTTTATTTATTGTGAAAATACCATACAGAGGGGTTACAATAGCACGGGCAAGGTAATGAATGCATTTCTTATCAAGCATTGTTGCCTCTTCTTTTGTTTCCCCTTCCCATCCCTTCCCATGTCCCCCCACCTACTCCCTTGCCCTTAACCTGCCAAACTTGTAAGGTTCATTTTCAACATAACATCACGTACATTTCATTGTAGCAATGGGTCCACCTGTATCCCTATTTAAACAATTTGTTTTTCCCTTCCCCTCCACAAATTATACCAACATCAAATACAGTGAGAACAGGGGTTATACCATGGGGAAGGGACATACAAAGCAACAAAGAAATCATCTTATAAATATGTTAGAAACAATAACAAGAAAGAAAAATCATGAGTCTTTATCTTGGGGTTCATTTCACCTAACATCAACGTATCTGACACTTTCTGCTTGTCTCAGACATGTACTAGTTATTGCAAATAAGGGAAACCATGGGAACCTGGTTTACTTCACTTAATATAAATTTTTCCATGTCTTTCCATTTCCTAACAAATGGGGGTATTTACCTGAATGATCACAAACAAGACCATACTAAAGCTACCAGCACAACTATGTTTGTTGCAGCATTGTTTGCCATAGCTAACATATGGAACCAACCCAGATGCCCCTCAGTAGATGAATAGATCAACAAGATGTGGTATATATACACAATAGAATTCTATGCCTCCATAGGAAAGAATGTGATTGGCATACTTTTCTTGATGATTACTTTACATAGGCAAGGTAACAATGGATTGTAATTACAGTGCAAGGACAAGTATCCAGACTGGAGAAGTTGCTAGCTTTCACAGAATGATAAAAAATACACTTAGGGCTGTATTCCAAGTTAAAAAAAAACTTTTTCAAGCAAAAGGAACATTTTGTTTCCTGTCCTTAATATGATTTTTTGTAAGCTAATGTTCTTCTAAATCAGTGTCCAATAACAAATTATCAGTCCTTGTTAGTGAATTCTACCTAAACTGTAAAAACAGGCTTGCTTATTCTGTTGCTGTCCTTTATCCCTCTGCTTTGTCACTCTGACAAAACCTTGTACAATCACAAGATGCCCCAAATGACTTTGTGAAAAACACTAAACAAAAACATTGATATTCAGTGATTACTTTCTCCTAAGAAAACACATTAATCATACCTTTCATGGGATGTACTGGTTTAAATACTTGGCAAAAAGACTGCTGATTTGGCAAGTTTTCTTTTGACTAAAAGACATTTGTTTCTAGAGCAAAAGCTTAAGGGCACTCTGGAAGTTTATATGCCTATCTACATGCTCTCTGGGAGCTAACAAACACAATGCACAGGGAAAATGTAATTATCCCAGGAAAGAAGAAAGGATGGCATCCTCAGGAGAAACAGCTAGAACGCCCAATACTACCTTCAAGAACAGAGGGGATATGTGGAAAAGAACTTATAAAAGACCTATGAATACTTCCAAACTAGAAATAAAGGAAATAAAGGAAAGATGTTGCATAATAACATTGTCCCTCTTTACTCTCTTTTAGTACTGTGATTATTAATTTTGTATTTTTGAATTAATGTGTAGTCTATATATTCAGTGGGGTACCATGTGATGTCATGAGGTATGTAGATATTATGTAATGTTCAAATCATTAAAAAAAAATCTTCTCTTAATTCATTTTTGTCAGTCCCAGGCTTGAACTCAGTGCCTGGCCACTGTCCCTGAGCTTTAGGTCTCAAGATTATTGCTCAACTGCTTTGAACCTCAGCTCCACTTCTGGCTTTTTGGTGATTAATTGAAAAGAAGAATCATGGCCTTTCCTGTCCAAGCTAGCTTCAAACTTCAGATAGTAGTAGCCTTATGAGTAGTGGGGACTATGGACATGAGCCATAGATGCCTAGCCCTTTGTCATTTTTTTATGAGAAACTTTTGTAAGTTTATCAGAGGATACTGGCTATCAACTGGCCACCAAAGATGCAGGAGGGCTTTACCAGAGGGTCACTTAACTTGTGGTTCCATTCTTATTTGGTAGACTGTGTTTCTATAGGTTAAATAATTTTTTTCCAATACATAATTTCCATGAGAGAAAAATAGACCATGGCTATAGGAAGAGCTGTGTAAGCAAAGGAGGCAGACCACAAACATATTATGGTAGACACAGATGGTAATGACAATAACTTAAAGTTCTGAACTCACTTATATTTGTTCTGTCAATCTGCATTGTTGAAGCAAAGCCAGAAATCAAGGTGTTTGCAGGCTGAGTGGTGCCTCTGACTTGTAATCCCAGGTTGGGGGGTGGAGGGGCTGAGGCAGGAAAATTGTTAACTCAGGGTCACTCTGGGCTGCACAGTGAGTTCCCAGAGAGCATGGGCTATGTAACAAAATGCTCTTACAAAACTGTAAAGATAAAAGGAAGTGGTGGGGTTGCTTCCTGAGGGCTATGAGGAATCTGTCCCATGTGTGTCCCCTTGGGCTGCACATTTATTTTATGCCATCTTTACACTTCAATTGCATCATTGCCATTTGATCTACTGCACGATGCTTAGCCTGTGATTTCCCAAGTCCTGATAATGAGAATAAACACTCACATACATGTGCGCTCACGCACACACACACACAAACACTACTAGAAGTGGATTTGTAATTTATATGTAGGCAGTAAGGGATCACAGAAAGCTAAGGTTCATATTCTGAACACCAGGAAATTCTGAGACTCAGGACATCTTCTGAAACCTCATAAAGTCTTGTCTGCAAGAGTGCTGCTTTCCAACATGAGAAAGAGGTGGGGGTGTTGGGAGGGGGGAAGATGGGAAGGGATGGGAAGCAGAAACAGAGGAGGCAACAATGCTTGATAAGCAATGTACTCATTATCTTGGCCATGTAACTGTAATCCCTCTGTACAGTATTTTCACAACAACAACAACAACAAAAAAAAAAAAAACAAGAGAAAGACCACAGAAATAGTCTGCACCCCAGTTTTCTTCTTTTGTGATTACAACAGTCATAGTAAATTTCCATGGTCCTCATACTATGATATCCTCCTAGACCAGGATTCCATTTTTACCTAAGGTCACATTCTGAGGTATTAGGAGTGACTACATCAACATAGACATTTTGAAGGGACACAATTTCATCCGTGACAACTCCAAGATTCCAACGTGTAAATACTGTTGCACATCTCTTGCCAGTTATTCATTGAAACACTCAAACTACAAAGAAACTGGAGATGTAATTTTAGTCTTAAATCACTCAAACTTAAGAAAGGGTTATCTTGGGTAATCCTAACCCTGGAAGGAGACACATGAAAACTCATTGAAGCCTTTGTCAGGACAACATTCTGATAATGCAGACTCTTCTCTGGTGCAGTGTTTACATTGCTCCAAATGTTCTTCCTACTCTTCTTATATTCCTTGCATCTTCTGCAGCATGCAGTTTTCCACAGGCTCCTACTTTGTTCAGCAATAGATGAATCCCCAAAGTGAGTCATATTAATGGTTTTAACACCTCCTGTCATTTCTCTTTTGTCATATACTCACTGAACTTGGACAGATGCTCCAGGTGTGCTTTGATGTGCCAGGCCTGTCATTTTCTTTGCACACTCTCTAACTTCAATACCTTAAAAGCTTATCAATATTTTCCAATTGAATTGCTATCATCTTTTCTATGGTGCCTTTTTTGCTTTTACTCACAGAAATAAGCCTACACTTTGCCTGTGTTCTCGCTGAAGATAGGCACACCACTCTCATCCTAATCATAACTTTTTAACTTATTGAGATATCTTAGTAATTCAATACTAACAGCTATCTCTTTACTATCAGGAAATAAGCATTATTAAAATGTAGGTATAATCTTAGTTCTTCATATAAGCATTTGGTAGACAGACAAGAATAGTCATGTTGAACCCCAAACTCTTTAGAGTTGCAAAAATTAAATAATATTCTGGGTTAATTCGACATTTTTTCTTGAGAACTGTCCAAGTCTGATGATAAAATTCATGCAAGTTCCATGAATCTATTGTAGTGTAAAAAGAAACAGTAAAAAATGTTCTTATACATTGGAAAATAAATAAAATTTGTTCTTGGAAACAAGATGTTTTGAAGTTTGCAGCAATTGTTACCTAACTTCATCTTGATTTCTTTCATTGTCATCTTTCATTTGCCTCTGATCTTCAGTATATGTTCATCTTTTATATTTTTTAAATAAAATGCTCATCAAAACAATCAAAATCTTGAGTTCACTCTTATTTTCTTTCTTTTTCTCTTTCTTCCTTCTCCTCTTCCTCTGCATCCTCTTCATCCTCCTCCTCTTCTTCTTCATCTTCTTTCTCTTCTTTCTCTTCCTACTTTTCTACTTTTTCCTATTCTTCTGTTCTTCTTCCACTTTTCCCCTCCTCCTCCTCCTCCTCCTCCTCCTTTTCCTTCTCCTTCTCCTTCTCCTTCTCGTTCTCTTTCCCTGTCTTGGGGTTTGAACTCAGAAGCCAGATGCTGTCCCTAAGCTTATTTGCTCAATTCTAGCACTCTACCACTTCAGCTGCAATTCCACTTCTGTGTTTTTGATAATTAACTGGAGGTGAGGGTCTCACAGACTTTCCTGCCTCAGCCGATTTTAAACCACAGTCCTTAGATCTCAGCCTCTTGAGTAGCTCTGATTAAAGGCCAGAGCCACCTGCGCCCACCTCTATTAGCTTTTTGTGAAATAATTGTATAGTGAATATTGTGTTTATCAATGTGTTGCATTTTGTTTTAGAAATCCTATCTACAATGAAATTTGTGATATGTCTATTAAAATTATTTTTGACAATGAGAAATTCATATTTTCTGTCCTGTTTCATCAGTATTCTGGGGACAATACACTTAGCTTATTCAAATAAACAGGCTAACCTCTTCAATTCTTCCACTCATTTATGTTTATGATCTATGTGATAACTGTAAGCATTTTCTTGATCTCATCTCATCCTGAAACAAGATGTCTTTGCCTTGCTCAAATCCGGTTACCTGTTCCCCGACTGTTGTTCATGATGCTGGTCAGCTGGCTAGTGCTGAATCACAGGAGTTTCCATTTGGGTCACACAGCCTGGGATTGTGTGCTTCTGCCAGCCATGCCTTTGGATTATGCCCTGCTGTTACCCAGCCTTTGCCTGCACTAAGTCCTGGAAAGCTCCAATGAAGCAAAACAGTACTGACAATCTGGTCTCGTTCCAGTCTTTTGGGTAAGAAGCCTGACCTGACATTTGGTCTCTGTTTGGGCTGATGAAGTTTCAACCCTCCTGAATCCTACTTCACAAAAACCTTGTTTGAAACATTATTTCCTTTACTTATAATTTCAAGTTCACATGAGAATAAAACATATTTCTACATTTATGGTATTTTATTTTGAATAATTCTAAACTTACAGAATAACTGTAGCCACTCAATAGCATTTACCAACTTTTGATGTTTTGAAACATATACTATTTTCTAAGCATTTGTGCATATGTGGACATAGTTTTATAAATATACCATAAATCTATATTTAAGAGAAAGTTTTTTTGATCTATAGATACAGATAAACCTCAAATTAGGGAAAGGAGACTAAATAGCTAAATATATTCTACATAGAGAAGAATTTATACTGAGTTACTTTGATAACACTACTTACATAAGCAGAAACGCAAACTTATTGAATTTGCTATTCACATTTGAAGTAATTTTTGTTTTCAAAAATAGGTAAATAATAAAATACACAATCTGTGCAGACACTTTTAAATTTGTATGCTGAAATCTAAGAGTTTTTAATGAAAATTTTAGTTTTTAATGCAAGATTCAATAGTACTTAGTATTATAACAACTTACAGAAGACATAAACTGTGCAACTTTGACAACTATAGTCTAATATGCTATGAGCTTTAAAAGCATTATTTTAGATAAAAGTAGAAAAACTAAGCAAAATAAAAAATGACTAGTATTAAAAATAAGAAAAATAATCTATTGATGTGTAATCTCTTTATACAAATCCATAAAATTATAATAAACACAAAAAGGGACAAGAAAAACAACAAATGGTCAATGATTTTGTATACTGTATTTTATAAATTCAATAAAACAGTCAAGGAAGGTATGTTACTGAAACTGTGAATGTCCCCTCTTACCTTATATTTTGACCAAAAAATAAGTTTCTTGAATATATTTTGTTGTTAGAACTCTTGTATTTAAGTCCTGCCACACAGTCAGTAAAAGGACAACAAATCTAACTTCTAAGAGGTTTTGGCAAATCTGACAAAATTAAATGACCTAACAATTTTAGGACTAAAGAACCACTTTAATAATATTTCAATTCAAATTTAATTATTATGTCTTTGTTTGAAATAGCAAAACCATGACACAATCTTATTGTAAGTCCTTAAAAAGGAGGTTGAATAAAAGTGAAGAAAATAATACAATAAAACCATAAGGAAATAAGAGAAAATTATCCCAGAACTAATTTATTTATTTATTTATTTATTCATTCCTTCCCTTCTTTCTTTCTTTTTTTTTTTTTTTTTTTTGTCGGTTGTGGGGCCTGAACTCTGGGCCTGGGCCCTGTCCCTCAGCTCTTCAGTTCAAGGCTAGCTCTCTACCACTTGAGCCACAGCACCACTTCCAGCTTTTTACGCTTATGTGGTGCTGAGGAATCAAACCCAGGGCCTCATACATGCAAGGCAAACACTATATCACTGAGGCACCTTCCCAGCCCCCAGAATTAATTTCTTATGTTGTCCAATATATATTAAACAAAAGACAGAAGAAAAGTCCATCATTTGAGTAAGAATGAAAAAATACATAGGAAAATTTCCATATCTCTAACAGTATATATAATTATAATCAGAAATTACTGGAGCATACATAGAAAAAAATGTGAAAATGAAATTTAAAGAGTATAAGGAGGGTGTCCAAAAGGGGAAAAGCTTGGATACAAAATTCTTGATTATATTTTACTTTATAAAATAGTATATTCTATGTGACACAAAGATTATGTGGCCAGACATTAAATTATATTAAATATTTGAACAGAAATCTACTCATGCATGTATGAAATAATTGGAAATACATGAACCTATATAAATCATACAAAAATTACGTTAAAATATATTTTTATAAATCACTATACACCACTCTACATGTAGATTCTGAGCAGAATTTTTAATTTTCAAAACTTTGATAATTATGTTATTGAAATTACTGTCTTGAAAATATTTTATGAGTTAGCAAAGCAAATGGTCTTTTATGTAGAATAAGCAAATTTTGTCTGCATAAAAATAAATACAAATTTAAATGATTTCATGAATGAAAAAATTTCCTGTAAAATTTTTGAATAAATTATTAACTTATTTTTTCAGGTATATTCTAGATTTCTTCAATGAAAGGATGTAAAACAATGGACATATAAAGATAATAAAATAATCAAGGATTTAGATTATTTTCTCTAAATATCATATCCTGCCCAAGTGAACCAGAGGAAAAATAGCTCCTCATGTGATTAACATAAGATAATGATAAATCATATCAGGGCATTACTATGATAAACAATGAAGAACCAATTCCTGTTAGTGAGATGATGGGGTTTGAGAAGAATGTCAAAGAAACCAGGAACCATTCATATTTATCACAGTATTTTGCAGAAATCTAAGGAGTGGAATTAGCCTAAGTTCCCTACATAGATGAGGGGATAAACTGAACTGTATATGCACAATGGTTTATTGCTCAACTAAAAGAAGAATCAAACCATTTTTCATAAGAAAATATATTTGGAACTGTAGATTACCATCACATTAAGCAAACTAAGCCAGGCAGAGAAAGACATTAAAGAGGAACTAGCAGTGAAGAGGCTAAAAGTGAGGATAATGAAAAAATGTTACTATCCT
The DNA here is from genome assembly GCF_019054845.1 of Dipodomys spectabilis. Taxonomy (NCBI): domain Eukaryota; kingdom Metazoa; phylum Chordata; class Mammalia; order Rodentia; family Heteromyidae; genus Dipodomys; species Dipodomys spectabilis. The sequence continues at coordinate 5,411,784 of NW_024870752.1, forward strand.
GTTTGATCGTGGTATATGATTTTTTGGATGAATTGTTGAAACTGATTGGCCAAAACTTTGTTGAGAAGTTTTGCATCAATGTTCAACAAAGATATGGTCTATAGTTCTCTTTCCTTGATGAGTCCCTGCCTAGTTTTGGGATGAGGGTTACTAAAGCTTCATAGAATGAATTTGGTAGTGAACTTTCTCTTTCAATTTCATTGAAGAGTTGAAGGAGTATTGGTGTGAATTCTTCTTTGAAGGCCTTATAGAATTCCGCTGTAAAACTATCTGGGTCTTGGGCTTTTCTTAGATGAGAGGTCTCTTATTGCTGTTTATATTTCAGTGCTTGATATGGGCCCATTAAGATGGTTTAACTCATCTTGGTTTAGTTTCAGCATGTCGATATTTGCTAGGAAAAGGTGCATTTCTGCCAAGTTCTCGAACTTATTAGCATAAAGTTTTGAGAAGTATTCAGTTATAATGTTCTGAATCTTAGTGGTTTCTGTGGTGATGTTTCCATTCTCATCTCTGAGTTTATTTATTTGGGTGTGTTCTCTTCTTTTTCTTATAAGATTTGCTAAGGGTCTGTCTATTTTGTTAATTTTTTCGAAGAACCAACTTTTTGTATTGTTGATTCTTTCTATGGTTTTTTGGGATGCTAGTTCATTTAATTCTGATTTAATTTTGGGGTTTATCTTGCCGCTCTTTTTCAAGGAAGCTCAGCTGTCTCATTAAATTGTTGGTTTCAGCTCTCTCCAATTTGTTGATGTAGGAACTCAGAACTATAAACTTACCTCTGAGTACTGCCTTTGCTTTATCCCAGAGAAACTGGCAATTTGTGTGTTCATTTTTGTTGAATATCATGAACACTTGAAGTTCGTTTCTAATCTCTTCCATGACCCACTGGTGGTTCAACAGTGTGTTGTTCAGCCTCCGTGTGTTACAGGACTTTCTTTGGTGGTTTTTGGTGTTGAGTTCTAATTTTATTCCCTTGTGGTCTGAGAGAATGCAAGATATAACTTCAATGTTTCTGAATTTGGACAAGTTTGCTTTGTGACCTAAAATGTGTTCTATTTTGGAAAATGTTCCATGTGCTGCTGAGAAGAACATGTATTCTGATGCTGCTGGGTAAAATATTCCATAGATGTCTTTTAAATCTAGTTGATCTATGCAGTTGTTTAGGTCTGCGGTTTCTCTGTTGAGTTTTTTCTGAGTTGATCTATAAAGTAGGGAAAGTGGTGTGTTAAAATCCCCAACAATTAATGTCTTTGGATCTATGTGAGATTTGAGGAAATGTAGTGTTTCTTGGATAAATTTAGGTGCTTCATTGTTTGGCAAATAGATATTTAGAATTGTAATATCCTCCTGAAGGAGAGATCCCTTAGTATGTAGCAACCTTCTTTATCTCTTCTAACTATTTTAATTTGAAGTCTCCTTTATCTGATATTAGTATTGCAACTCCCACCTGTTTATGGGGGCCATTTTCTTGGTAGATTTTGTTCCAGCCTTTCACATTCAAAATGTGTTTGTTTTTATGGGCAAGGTGTGACTCCTGAAGGCAACAGATAGAAGGAATTTGCTTTTTAATCAAACTAGACAGTTTATGTCGCTTAATTGGAGAGTTAATTCCGTAAATGTTGAGAGATAGGACTAAGAGGTACTTAGGAGTCTCTGCCATTTTATCCACCTTCTTGGGGGCTGTGGCAACTGAGTTTTTCCTATGGTTCTTGGATTCTCAGTTTAGGTGCAGTTTCTTGGCCTTTATTGTGGTCTTGTGAGTTTTCTATGTGTAGGACATCTTTAAGTATCTTTTGTAGGGCTGGTTTGGTGCAGATATATTGTTTCAATTTTTCTTTGCTATGGAAGGTTTTTATTTGACCTTCGGTTATGAAGGAGAGTTTAGCTGGGTATAGTATTCTTAGTTGAAATCATTTAACTAGGGATACAGGTGGACCCATTGCAACAATGAGATGTACAAGTTGTTATGTCAAAAAAACAAACTTAACAGCTTTGGTGGGGGGGCGGGGGATAGGAGGATCAGTGGGGGGAGGGGAGGAGTATGGGAAGGGATGGGAAGGGGAAACAACGAGGAGGCAACAATGCTTGATAAGAAATGTACTCGTTATCTTGCCCATGTAATTGTGACTCCTCTGTATGATATTCTCACAATAAAAAATAAACAAAGAAAGAAAAGAAAAATCCAAAAAAAAAGAAGAAAAATGAATATACTACAAATAACCTATAGATATATTTAAAAATGTCAAAAGGGTCAACCTGTATCCTTTTTTAAGCATTTTGTTATTTCCCTTCCCCTACCCACATTAGAAAAATGTATATACATGATTCAAGACACCTGAATCAAATACAGTGAAAACAGGGGTTATACCATGGGGGAAGAACATACAAAAGAAACAAAAAAAATCACATAGTACATTATAAGTACCTTAAAAACAACAGAAGAAAGATAAAACCACTGTGTCACTACGTTGAACATGAACTTTACAACTTCGGGGGTTGGAGGAGTCGGGAGGTGAGGAGGGAGGGGATGGTACAGAAAAACAAAGGAGGAGGAAAAAATTTTTTAAATGTAAAAAGGAAAACTATTATCTTGTACAATTAATACACACAGTCACACAAAACATGAAGCAGAATGAAAAAAACTTTCTTTTTGAAAATTGTCTTCCTTAGAAACAGTAATTTTAGTTGATCTAAAAATACTCTACAGTAAAAATTAATAACATGAGCAGAATGGGAAAAAATATGAGCCAAGATGACTGTTACACTACTGTTATCAAATTAAGAATTACTAATACTATTATTATTGTCATTTGACAATAAAACTAGAAAAATATATACTGGTCAACCAAGTTTATGTAGAAAATTAGTTTAATTGAGGACATCAGTTGACAAAGGAATAATGTTAGATAGGTAGATCAATTGATAGATAGATATTCTATGTTTTATAGAGGGTTTCTTTGTAAATGAAAATTGAGGAAATTTATCTTGATTAATCATTCTCCAATTTATTTTGAATCTGAAAGAGACTAAATTTGTTAGGAAATCTTTAAAGTTATTTAATCGACAATATACACCATATATGGTCTCTCTATAGATAGTATGTGTGTATATATGATGTATATATATATATATATATATGTAGTGTAGCTATATATTCAGACAATATCACAAACTTTAGCTACTTTTAAGTCTGAATCACAAATTTTGATATTCAACCAACAGTTCTTTTGACTTACTGAACTTTTAGACTTTTAGCTTATGGGGAAATATCTAAGTAGAACATTTTTAATCGTATGTACACATGGAATACATAAATGGAATTTGATCATAAAAATATGATTAAATGGGGTAGCCAAAAATTCAAATTTGGTAAGTTTTGTAGCAATTTCTTCTTTTCCAATATTAGAATTTGATTCTTAGATAGGCACTCTACTCATTAAACCACTACCCCAACAATTATTGTTGCACTTTCTCATCCTGTGTTATAAGGAGACTTCCAAGCTGAGGAATAGCACTTTCTTTCAAGGAAGCAAAATAACAATGAATAGAAAATCTTATACTACATGGAACAGAGGAATGGGATGAAAACCAGTTAGTGTGTGAAAGCTGCATACTGGAGTTTCCTGTTAATCAGGTTAAGAATTTTATATCACATTTCTTGAGTGTTAAAAATTCTATAAATATATTTTTATAATCTACTGTCATTTAACATGCATTTCTATATGTGTTAAAAAATGTGCCAAATATATGTTAAATATCTATTCTTCAGAAAGTGTGCAAAATAGATTAAGTTGAATTTGACATGTATAAATGACAGTATCTGGACATTTATAATTATTTATTTATTTATTAATCTGTATTGAATTTTACTTCGAGATGCATGTAACAGAATTGCCTATAACAGGCCAGACAATGCTAAAATTTATAGGTGGAAAGTCCAGATGCTCTAGATAGATCAAAAATACTCAATGCAACAGAAGGTTATTATGATATATACATTCATAACATATATTAGTCATAGATAAGAATATGTGATAGATATATAAGACATTGACATGTTTTTTTTAATCAATAATATTATGGGAGCTGGTGGCTCACACTTGTAATCCTAGCTACTCAGGAGGCTGAGATCTGTGGTTCAAAGTAAGTCCAAGTAAGAAAGTCTGTGAGACTTCTTATCTCCAACTGAATTATAGAAAAAGCCACAAGTGGCACTGTGGCTCAAGTGATGGAGCACTAACCTTGAGGAAAAGTTGCCCAGGCCAGGGACAATGTCTAGACCTTGAATTCAAGTCCCACAACCGACAAAATGTGAAACAATTAATCAAAAATAGTATAAATAATTTGATAGTTTAATTAATCAAGTTAATTAATCAAAAATAGTAGGAAAGTAGAATACCTAAAATGAGAAACATTTTTCAACACAGAAACAGACATTATCAATTTCAATTGGTGGAAAAATGGAAGTAAAATGAATTGTAATACTTTGTCACCATTGAAATTTAAATATTTAATGACACTAATACTAATCCTAAACAAATATTTGAAGTGAGGTATTTTCATTCTGTAAAAGATGAAACTATTTGAAAATTAAGATGCTGATTAAGAAACTGAAGGGGGGGAGGATTGGGTAGGTGGGTGGGGGGAGGCTGAGAAGGGATGGGAAGGGTAAACAAAGGAGGAGGCTACAATGCTTGATAAGAAATGTACTCATTATCTTGCCCATGTAATTGTAACCCCTCTGTACAGTATTTTCACAATAAAAATATATATAAAAAAGAAACTTAAGGAAAGAAGAAAAATCAATGCATTTCTATGTGCACTCAACTCCCTAAAATCAAAGCAGGCAATATTTGAGACCTACCAGGGATGTGGAAGACTTTCATCAGAATGGAATATCTAATTTAATGGGATGTAGAATTCCAATGTGATTTACATTAAAAACAAACTGCCTGTGAAAACCAGAAGTCTGAGGGTCTTGATAACAACCAATAATATGCAGTGGACACATATCAGTAGAATAGTTTTACATTAAAATAATCAGATTTGAATAAAATATTGTGATACCTATACCCAAAATGTTTGAATGGCATATTAAAAACTGATCTTTTTATGCAATGAAATCCAAATTCTGTTTATGAGGAATCTTGATTCACCATGATTAAAATTGATTTGCCCTCAAACAATGTCTGTGCTTGAGTTAGAATATACAGAGACAAAGAAGCAACTGCAGTGCATTCTGACTAAGAGGACTTTTTAACAAGATCATAATAATCAAATAGTATACTCATAACTACCTCAAATTGCCTGGTTACTATGCCACTTTGAAAACACGGAGTTAAAAATGGGGTGTAAAAAGGAAGACAGGCATGGAACTAATAACAAATTTCCATGAAAACATGGCCCCATGTTGTATGTATGAACTGAATAAAATTTGAAAGAAGAAATAATTTGAGAGACTAAGTGATCCCATTTACTGTTTATTTTCTTAGGTTACAAATGCTAGTTAAACCCAAACTTTCAAGAAAGCTTTTAAAAAGAAGGGATAGTGAATTAAGTGTTAAAAAAGAGTTTTATAGAAAGGATGAATTTGGCCAAAAAACATTATATATGTGTATGTAAAGATAACAATAAACTCCTTGAATATATAATTGAGTATCATAATTATTGAATACCATAAATAAACTTCCTATGAAAGTGGATGTCAAGAATGCAAGAAATTCTGTTTCTTGAGTTACAAACATTCTGTTCTCAAATTCTCCTTATTCAGATCCAGCTACCTCAGGAATCTGATGTATGGTATTTTCCTCTAAGGTAGGTTTAATGAATACCTCCAATTTGTACATTCTTTGATGAGAAAAATAAAACCATCTTTCGTAAGCAAATTTTTGTTATATAATGAAATGAACAGTAGAAGAGTCAACAGGTATAGAAGGGTCAACAGGAAGAGACAAATTGGGGTGAGGATTGTGGATATGCAGCATGCTGTGGATACATTTCCTGTACTTCATGGAATTATTATCTAATATTCTTTTCCTGTAAAAAGACCACACATCCCCTGTTTATCAAACTTAAATGATCATTTTATAGTTGAATTGATTTAGCCTTAGAAAACATAATTCACTTCCTAAAGATTATAGAACTTATTATTAACAAATTATGGTTCCTTTGTTCCTGGTCTAGGGTTTCCCTGGCTTGTAATTCTATTGCAAGTTGAAAAAGAAAATAAGTAAAATTACATTTTTCACATTTTCTTATTCACAGTATATATATATCCTTGTTGTTAGGCACTAGTGATACACTGTTTTTTGTAGTGATTCATCACACAGTGTATGAAAATTAAAATATTCTATCATATTTGCATTAGTAACTGTTTTGCTATTACCATAAAATCAGGAAAAATATATCTGAAGCATTTTAACACTATTGAAATGTCAAAAATCATCACAATAGAAAAGATAATTTTGTATTCTTGCAGTGTAGTACTAACAGACTATCTGTTTAGAATTACAAGGCACAGAGAACATATAAGCATAACTATCAAATTGCTCAGTTTCCATAAATCTATTGCATTATTGCAAGCATCAAATCAGCGTGTTTCTTCTTTCTCATCTACTTAATTTATGGTAATCTGTACTGCCAGCAGGCTCTCTGAATACCTTTGCATATTAAATGTCTTTGGATAATACAAGAAAACATTTTTTATCTTGAAAGTAAGGGAATTCATATTTTGCTTTAGTAAATAAAAAAGTGCTTTCTGGTAAATATACATTAAAGTATTTCTGAAAAGAGAAGAACATCTTTCAGGAAAAACAAGTCTTCAGCATACATGATAACATAGAAAAAAATCTGGTAAAAATAATCTTGTAATGCTTTATTATCCAAGATAAGTAGTTAATATGGAAGGATTGTATCATTTCCTCATTTCACGTGCGTATGGTTTGTTTGCACTTATTTCAGACGTTATGGGATCTCCATTATCTATGGCTGTCTTGAAAAATAAAGCCAAAGAGTAGAAGGGATGGACTACTGGCATCATGGAATTGTAATGGAGTATAGAATTTCATTGGATTGGTATTGTAATGATACAGAGGATACTTCACCATTTAGGCTAATCCAGATTGCTTTTTTATGCTACCAAGACTTGAATATAGTTTTGGCTAGCCAAATCTTAAATTCACAGTATCACAATGTCTAGTATAAATATTGATTATAGAAAACAAGAACAATATGCAAGAATCTTCTGGATAATTTAAAAATAGTGCTTCCAGGCGAAGAGTTGCTATGGTTATATGAGAGAATTATATTTAAGGAGAAATATAGATTCGATGGATAAACGGATAGACAGAGACATAATCAAAGAAAGAAATTGGAATCCCAGCACCAGTGGCTCATACCTGTAATCCTAGCTACTCAGTAGGTTGAGATCTGTGGATCGCGGTACAAAGCCAACCCGGGCACAAAAGTCCATGAGACTCATATCTCCAACAAGACACTCAGAAAAACCGGAAGTAGTTCTGTGGCTCAAGTGGTAGAGCACTAGACCTGAGCTGAAGAGCTGAGGGACAGAGCCCACGCCCAGAGTTCAAGTCCTATGACCAACAAAAAAAAGAAAGAAAAACAGACAGAAAGAAAGAAATTTGAGATGGTAAAGATAAAACTGGTCAAGTATTCTAAAAGATCAATCTGATTTAAAATTGCTTTTTTTTTTTTTTTCCTGATCTTGGGGCTTAAACTCAGGGCCTGGATACTGTCCCTGAGCCTCTCTGTGCTCAAGGCTAGCGCTCTACCACTTGATCCATAGTGCCACTTATGGCTTTTTATTTATTTATTTATTTGAGTAGTTTATTGGAGATAAGAGTCTCATGGGAACGTTTCTGTCCCAGGATGGCTTTGAACTGCGATCCTCAGATCTCCACCTCCTGAACAGCTAGAATTACAGTCATGAGCCACTGGTGCCTAGCTAAAAATAACTTTAAAATAAATATATTATTAATAACTTCTGAGATTGTTGCCTAGTCACCAAAAAAACCCACGACATGTATAGATTCTTTTCAAGTGAAACATTAACTAATAGCCTCTTCATATAAGAAGCATTTTGAGAAAAAAAAGGAAGATATGCCTCACCTACAGTAACAATGTAGCTAAATATACAAACAGAAAAAAATATTGTATTAGGAAGATGATCCTGATACACTATTTTTTCAATGATAAAAATAAATAAATTCTACACATAAGTTAGTATTTAGATAGAATTTTCATTTTATTATCCTCGTAATGAATATTGTCAAATAGGAAATAATTTGTCACTAAGAAGGAAATTTCGATGATAAATTTAATAAATAATCCTGAACTTAAAATAGTATTATAAATTTAAATAGCTAAAGTGTATAGAAATATTTTATTGGAAATTATTTCTTTTTTATATTCAATAAAATATTAAATTATAGTCAATGTAGCAATTTTATATTTAGTTTGATCTATTAATTGCAAAGTAAAATTTACATTTTTGAAATAAACTAATTTATAGAAATAGTCCTTCTATGCTATTTTGCTTGATTATATTATTTGAATTTAGTATTTTGATAAATTTATATTTATATATTGCATTTAACTGAAAACCATCTAAGTTGGATATGAGGGGAAATCTGAGGTAAATTGATTCTACCTTAAATCCAAGAATGATGCTTGTGAAGGTTTACTAAGATTCAATCATATCTGCTTGTCAATGGGATTTGAATTCGTTCCCTCAGTACAACAGGAAGAGTCAAGAATGTTTTCACAATCAAATGGATAGACAATGTTTTAGGTATTGGAGAGGCTACCTATCTATTTTTCTTCATTTTCTTTGAGGATAAAAAAGGAAACATGGCCCCCCAAAGCACAATATATCTTCCACTCAAACTAAGGAAGAAGCTAAAAAATAGGCCGTACTTTTCACTCACATCACTTCTCAAAGTTCTGGAGAAGGGATTACATGAAACACGAGATAAGAAAATGGAACCGGGATTAGTTGAGGTTTTCTAAAATGAGAAACAAAGCAAGCAAGGATGATGATGTCCTGTAATTCTACCTGCTCAGGAGGAGTTCAAGATCAGGAATATCAACCATTTGCAGGAAGCCTGGTCAATAAATAGTACGTAAAAAAGTAAAAGTGAGGCCTCATTTTGACAGAAGGTAGACATGATGTCAATTGCTTGTCATGGGAGGCACAGGGAGATGTGATCCCTGCCAATCTGGGTAGAAAGTAAGACATTATCACAAAAACAACCAAAGCTAAAAGGCCTGGAGGCATAACTCAAGTGGTAAAACAAGTCAGAGGCCCTGAGTTTGAAGCTTTAATGCCACAAGAATTTTAAAAAATAGCCAATTTATCTTTAAAATTTTGGAGCAAGAGATCATCTATACAGGAAAAGAGGAATAGTAGTCAAAAAATGTGGGGATAATAAAAAATGTTTTTATATTTAACCTAAAATTCAGAATGTTTAATAAATTGCTATAAAATTGTTACAAAAATTCAGTGAAAGATTTTCTGTTCTACCTCTATAATAATTTGAAGTGATTTATGTACTTCATTGAACCAAAATTTTAAAACCAGTATATTTCACTATAAGTCATTTGTAATGGCTTCTCTGAGGTATTCTGTTTAGTACAAGAAATTCTCAATCAGATGTTGGAAAACTCAATCACATGTTGAGCTATAGTTCAGGCACTGAAGAATTGTGAAGTCTTTGAAATAATAAAATCTCCCATATATTCCTTTTTGCAGCTAAGTATAAGATATTTAGTGTAAGGAATTTACATTTTAAAACATTCTAAAATATTTTGCTCATCTAATGATTTCCTAATTATGTTGAAGAAATAATGGAACACTAATTACAAAACAAATTTCCATTCATTTTTACTTAAGTATTGTAGTTGCTTTATAAATGATTAAATATAATTGTCTAGAAAGTTATACAAATTCAATTTAATTCCAAAATATTTGGGTCCAATCATATATGAACTCTGCCTGTAATAATAGAAAGAAAACAAATGTAAAATATACTTGTTTCTCCCCCAAAGAAGGTTTTATGTTAGCATATCGTAGTAATTCAAGTAGGGTAATTTCATTCTGTACAATTATATAAACCTTATCAACACTTCAAACTGCTTAAAAAATCTGAAAGGGAAGGAATGACTCAAATGAAAGCACACTAGCTGTGAGTAAAATGTCAAAATGTCAATAATGTTAGTCCTTGAGTTCAAACACTTGCATGTGTGTGTGCATGCACACATGTACACACAAGCAAGTGCACATGTGCACAAATCAAGAATAGTGGACAATCAGAATCAATTTATTTAGGCATTAGACTAACAATTTAATTAATATAATTTCTTCAAATCTATTATTTAAACACTCTAGATTTAGTTGCTATTTTTATTCTTAAAATCTTGTACAGCCTGGTGCTGGCGGCTAACTCCTGTAATCCTAGGTACACAGGAGGCTGAGATCTGAGGATCGAGGTTCAAAGACAGCCCAGGCAGGAAAGTCCATGAAACTCTTATCTCTAATAAACCAGCAGAAAACCGGAAGTGGCAGTGTAGCTCAAGTGGTGGAACGCTAGCCTTGAGCTGAAGAGCTGAGGGACAGCTCTCAGGCCCAGAGTTCAAGCCCCACGACTGACCACAAAAACAAAAACAAAAAATCTTGTAGATAGGGCTTGGAAGGTGGCTCAGTGGTAGAGTGCTTGCCTTGCATGCATGAATCCCTGGGTTTGATCCCTCAGCACCATAAAAGCAGAAAAAGCTGGAAGTGGTGCTATGGCTTAAGTAGTAGAGTGTTAGCCTTGAGTTGAAGAGGTGAGGAACAGCGCCCAGGCCCAGAATTCAGGCCCCATGACCGACAAAGAAAAACAAACTTGTAAATATACATGCATAATTAAAACAAAATTCTACTTTGATTTTATGTTACTCACACAAGAACCGTATTTATGTATATTGAAAAATCAGGAAAAAATATGTGTGAGGAATGGTACATTTTGAAATAATCTAAGTAAGATTGTTTTTCAAAATCAATAAAATATTCTGCATTTTCAGATAATTCTTAAAATATCATTGATATAAAATTCCTCCAGGGAATGTATTTATTATTTTAGAAGCACAAAACAGAAAGGAAAAAAATATGCCTTTCTAAACCTACCTTTTATTGGAATCATTTTGACAGATTTAGACTACCTACAGATTCAATTCACCAGAAAGGCAGTAATACAATTTTTTTGTGAACTAAAATGTAAACAAATAATTGCATCACACCCTGGATGAATTACAGAAAATTATAATCGTATTTAATTTTATTACATTAAATAATACAAAATGTTTTATATTCAATAAAATGAAAATTTATTCCAAGTTGCTAATATAAAGAATACGCATATTTTGTTGATAACGTAATTGTATTTTACCTCAATTTTAAACATTAATAAATTATATATATGTGCAAATCATCAAAAATCTTTTAGAAAAATAACATTTCTGTTGGTACTTCACAACTTCAAACAGTAAGTAGAAAACTCAAAAATACATAACTTTATTTAAGGTGAAAATAAGTTTATTTTAGAAAATTCTCAAGGCAATGCATTGTTGAAAATGAGTCATCTGACTTAAAATTGAACATCTAACAATAATTAAATATTCATCTACTTTTATTTAGAAATACTATACAGAGGGGTTAGGTACATGAGTAAGGTAATGAGTACATTTCCCATGGAGAATTGTTACCTCCTCCGTTGTTTTTCCCCTACCATCCCTCCATTCCCCACCTCCCCAACTCCTCCCTTCTTGCCCCCAAGTTGTAAAGTTTATTTTCAACATAGTGTCTTGAAAATCTCATTGTTACAATGGATCAACCTGTATCCTTTTTTCCAAATGCAAATAAGCATGGAAATAAAAGTAGTCCCTCCATGAATGGTAGATTACCTATGATGATATTTATGTAAGTCCAACATATCATATTGAGCAAGGCATATTTTATAGTCTATTATAAAGTTAAACTATGTTTCATCTTGTTGAATTATATGTAAGCTTGAAAGACCAAATGGAAATGAATTGGTTCTAGAAAATAGTTCAGTACATATTTATGTTAACACAGATACAGATACGGATTGTCCCTGAGCTTCTCTGTGCTCAAGACTAACACTCTACCACTTAAGCCATTTCTGACTTTTTCTGTTTATGTAGTACTGAGGAATCAAACCCAGGGCTTCATGCTAAAGTGCTAGGCAAGCACTCTACCTCTAAGCCATATTTGTAGCTCAATATAAAAATATTTTGTACAATTAAGTTCTTTTTGGAAACACACGTATATTTCCTTTGTAGGAAGCCAAGCAACACTAAGTATTTTGCCATATAGAATCATATAATTATTTAATATTTTCTAATGAAAGGCACTAGGACATTTCAGAAAAATATCTAACTTTATGGTTGAGGCAGAAAATATAAAAATAAGCCTTGAAAATATTTTAGTGCCAGAATGCAGAGATAATAAATATTACTCATATATAAAATTTTACAATAATATTATTACATTTACAATGTACCTTGTTTACACAAATGGGTATCAATTAATATCGGCTGTAGAAGGTATGTGATTACCAAAATAATTTTTAATCTGGTAAATCAGATCTAAAAGTAAAAGGAGGAGGAGATATAAAGTTAGAGAAGAGAGGAAACTAACTTTTAAAGACCTTATGATTAAACAATGTGCATATGCACTGAATCCAATTATCTCAAGAAAGCATAAATCTGCGATTGGTACTTGCCCAACTTCTTTATTCAGTTATTCCTCTTGTAGTGGTGTGGAAACACACATCCTTGATTTGTTTTCCTAGAAGAAAAGACAAATAAAACACTTTTGTTCAATGGCTTTAAATGGGTGCCCTCAAAAGAAAGGCAAATAAATGAACAAGCATAGAACTGGGGAAACAGATAGCAACAACAAACAGCAACTAACAAAATCACCTTATAGAAATTATGAGATGAAATTTGTGCCATAGATAATACTTCTCTGAAGAAACCTGTGTCCTTATGTTATTTAATCCCTGGCAAAGGGGGCTATTCTCCAAGAAGACAGTAGGAGTTTAACTGTGGGGGTCATGACTTATCCAAGGTTCAAGGGCTAAATAGTTGGGGAAATGGAGATTTGAAAGTTTCTAACAATCTATATTTTCAGCAAGTAGCGATGGGTGGTATCACCAAAGCAGAACTTGCAGTATGTTATCAGCTCCCACTTCTCCATCTTGAAGGTTAATATATGACCAACCAAGCTGTGATTCAACATTTACTGTACTTGAAAACATCAGATGCTATATATTATGTTTCTAGAAACATTTTAAAATGGATCATCCAAAGTTGGAAATGTTTTTCGACATTAGTAAATAAGAATGATTAGTAAATAAGAATGTGAAATATTACATTTCTTTTTTTATATGTTGTTTATTGTAGAAATACTATACAGAGGGGTTAGTTACATGAGTAAGGTAATGAGTACATTTCCCATAGAGAATTGTTACCTCCTCTTTTGTTTTTCTCCTACCATTCCTCCACTCCCCACCTCCCCAACTCCTCCCTTCTTGCCCCCAAGTAAAGTTTATTTTCAACATAGTGTCTTGAACATCTCCTTGTTACAATGGATCAACCTGTATCTTTATTTCAGCATTTTGTTATTCCCTTCCCCTCTCCAAATTAGAAAAATGTATATACAAGATGCAGGGAACCGAAGATGAAATATTACATTTCTAGGTAGTGATTTTCAATGGAAGAAATTGGCTAGATGAACAATACAATGGTGAAATTTTGGATTTATGGACAAGTTCCTGCAGAATAGTACTTTAGAGCTTAGTCTCTTGAAGCAAGTAAACAAATGAACATACATTTTAAGCTTCTGGTATTTAATAACAAGATAAGATTAAATAACAGCATACGATTAAGCAATGTTTTGTGAGTCTTCTCAAAATTAATTGACATGCAAAGTATATACAGGGATAAGTATAGTAAATATTATTTTTTGAGTATAAGCTACAAGTTTTTTGATTGTATTAATGATGATTTTACTGAAAACCATTATTATGAGAAAATTTAAGATGTCATTATATCATGTTGATATTTAGTGATTTTAGTATAGACAAAGACCTTAATGTGATACATTCTCTGTGTTTTATAAAGACATTCGTATTCATGGCACATAACACAATATATCACGAATGATGTTGCTTTTCCTGAAGCTACTGGTATCATTTATCTCTATGCATACTCTCATTGCTGAGCCTAGAATTTATCTTCCCAAAACTCAGTAAAGCACATTAAGGTCATAATGGTATTGGTCCCCAAAGGGAAGTTTCATGTTTTAATATAATGTTGTTGTATCAATTTGTGTAAGATGTCTAAGGAATGATGTGAAACATGGGAAAAGATATACCTGTAATAATAAGGACCTAACTCCTGCAGCATTTTTTAATTAATTCAATTTCTTTAATCAATGATCCTATAAGATTGCATGGTATAGCCCTTTTTCATTCTGCTAGAGGACTAACAACCAACATTAGATTGTTCCTGACATGGTTTTTTTAATGCTGTAAACTAAAAAAATAGTTTCAATAAATAAAATGCCCCATCCAAAACTATGAGCTGATTATCACAATGAATTTTCTTTTAAAATCTTTGTTAAAAATTAGAAAATTTCATATCAATTACAGACTTCTCTTCTATTTCATTTTATCTTTTATATATAATATCAAACATTTGTTTCCTTTCTACATCTTTCTTATTAATCAATAAAGCTTTATAGCTTGGCAAATATAATGCATAGATTAGTAATGATTATCAAGTATTCTATTTCATTAAGAGTTCATAACAATAGGTTTTTTTCTTTGTTGCTGTTGTTTTTAATGTACTATGCAATTTTCTGTTTATTTTGTGTGTTCTTCCCTCTATGGTATATCCCCTGTTGTCACTGTATTTGATTTTGGTACCCTGGTATTGCATATATGTTTATTTGAATTAGGGAAAGGAAGGGGAACAACAGAACAGTAAGACAAAGGACAAGGGGAAACCAATGCAACAGCTATATACAAGACAATACGTTGGTAATGATCGGTACAATTTTGGAGTGGAAGTGTTGAAAGGGAGGTAAATTAGAAGAAAATCGAGGGAAAGGGTAACAAGTTTGCCAAGAAATGTACTCATTGCCTTACTTATGTAATTATAACCCCTCTGTAATCACCTTGACAATAAAAGGAAAAAAAAGAGTTCATAACGAAAAACAGAATAAAATGTATATATACTTAATCACATTTGGATTGTTTAAAACACTGTAATATGTGAATGGATGTGTGTAAAACAGTTTAAAAATTAATTGTCAAAGCAACTTCCCTTCTAATTACTGCTGAACTGCCAAGAACATAAAAGAGAATTTGACATAGAAATTGTTTATTGAGTAAGTGGTGGCTACTGATTCACATCTTAACCCAATGCAATATAAGTAAAGGAAGTAAGTTAGGATTACAGACGTGAGCCATCGGGTGCCCAGCAATAAATAGTCTTGAGTACACTATTTTAGCATAAAGAATGTGCCATCTCATAAATACTAGCAATGGAAACATGTTACTCAATAAAATTTAAATCTTACCAATATAATAAAAAACATTGAAAAATATAAAAAGGCCCTTTCTTTTTCACTAATCTACCCTATACTACAGTCACAACCCACATTCTGTGGTTGACTGTCAGATTCTCTCACACACTAATCTTTCTTTTTCAACTCCGAATTAAATTTCATGTTTCACGACAAAATTCTTTTTGTAATGTTTTTTATTGTGAAAATACTGTACAGAGGGGTTACAGTTACATGAACAAGGTAATGAGTAAATTTCTTATCTAGCATTGTTGCCTCCTTTGTTTTTCCCCTGCCATCCCTTCCTTCCCACCTCCTCACCTACAGACCACCTCCAACCCCCGGCCTCTGCCTAAATTGTAAAGTTTGTTTTTCAACATAGCATCTTGTACATCTCATTGTTGCAATGGGTCAACCTGTATCCCTATTTTAACAACAAAGTTCTCTTTTGCTCATTTGTTCATCTCAGTGACAAATACCTACTGAAAATTTATTACTTGTTATTTAGCTAAACTCTGGAGCAGAGACAATACAGTGATAAATATTTCAACAAAACAGAGAACATGATTCTATTATTTAGTACTATACACAAAGTAAAAACTAAGGCATATTACTTAGTCTACTAACTGATGACTTTGATTGCATCATGCCAAGTGCTCAAGAATTAATGTTGTAAATAGATGTCAGGACCAATGGTTTTATTTACATCCTTATGATTCTACTTCCAAAGCAATATTAAACAACTCTCATGCAAAATTATGATCAATACTAAAGTACTTCCCTCTGCCAGATAATGAGCAAAAACCTACCAGATTAACTATGAGAACTGACTCAATTTAATTCAACATTCTAAGTTTAATCAAAGATTAAATGATGTTTTTCAACACCAAATTTTCCCATTGTACAAAACTAAAATTTTGGAATCTGACCAGTTTTGGTTTATCTGTGCTTTAAATTTGACCTCTCCAATATCAAGACTCATATTTTTTCCCTTTTAAAACACAAGTTCCAATAATTTTTCTTTCCTCAGCCTAACTTTACACAATATTTCTCCAATTTATTGTGAATATATATGCATGCATATGATGTATATGTATATACACACATATCAAGCTGAAGTTTATAAGAACATAAACAAAAGCTACAAATAATGGGTTAAAGAATTAAGCGATAAATCAGCAATGCAGCAATAGATTCCAATGGTGACTAGAAGATAAGACATAGATTTCTTATGCTGGCATGTTATGAGGTATGGTTAAGTCACCCATGATTAAGGCTGTTAATGTCTTTCAGACACTGTTGGGATTCTTTGGAATATATTCCAGTACTTAGAATAAAATAAATGTATTCTTTCTAGAATAAAGAACCTCAGGTACACTAAAGAGGGAGACTTCATCAAAACTTACCCCACCCCAGTTAGACTGGGGAATTGAGGAATGCTATTACACTGCTGAGGGAATATGAACTTGTTCAACCATTCTGGAAAGCAGGATGGAGGTTCCTCAAAAGATAAAATAGAGCTCCTCTAAGACCCAGCAATCCCATATGTGGGCATTTAGTCAAGTGATAACAAACAAGGCCACACTAAACCTACCAGCACAACCATGTTCATTGCAGATGTTAGTTACCATAACTGAAATATGAAATCAACACAAATGTGCCTCAATAGATGGATGAATGGATCAATAAAATGTGGTATATATAACAATGGAATTCTATGCCTCCATCAGAAAGAAAGGTATTTCCCCATTTGTAAGGAAATGGAAAGACTTGGAAAAACTTATATTAAGTGAAGTAAGCCAGACCCAAAGAAACACAGGCTGCATGGTGTTCCAGCCATTTGAATATAATTATATAAAATGATGCTAATTGAAATGAAATCCAAAAAATAGAAAGCAGAGATTTTTTAGTGTGTGTCTGTGTGTGTGTGTGTGTGTGTGTGTGTGTGTGTGTGTGTGTGTGTGTACTATTTGAAGTTATTTATTTTTCTTTTCTTCTTTCCTCTTTAGTTTACACCCTGTTGACACTGTTTCTAATTTCATTACCCATTCTCTTGTAGGTAAGTTTATCTGATTTGGGGAAGGAAAAGGGAATCACATAAATGGTGCGACAAAGGGTGAAATGATGCAGCAGTCATACTCATTAGCCACTATGTTGGAAATGAGTACAACTGTACTGATTACTTATGTAACTGTAACCCCTCATCACCTTTACAATAAAATTTACAATAATGTTAATAATAACATTTGACCTACCTGACATGCAAGAACAATTAAATATGTATTTCTTAATAAACTTAAGGTGATTTTATTATTTTTAAAAGATAAATTTAACATAAAATTAACCAACAAATACAGGTGTTAGGGCAAATAAAATATAATTATTCTTAGTTTCCTTGATTTGCTTTTAACAAAAGAAAATACTTTGGAAACACTGAACATGTAATTAGTATTTTTATTGTCATTTCTCTATTTTCCCAAATCCTTTAAATGAATTACCCTAAGAGATGTTCACTAAATAAACTTGTAAATTCATATTTTTTATTATTTGTTTTATTGACAGGGTTTGTTGGGATGAAGATTATTATCTAATTTTATTTCAAAATAGTTTGGATTTCTAGGCGATTATGGAAGAAAAAAACATATGTTAAGTAAAGTAAGTCACGGCCAGAGACACAAAGGTTTTCTGCTTTCTCTCATATGTGGAATAAATAAATATGTAAGTATATAATTCAGATGGTATGTAAATACCCACACACATATAGTGAAATGTGGTAGATTCTAGGGGAACTTACGTTTATTCCTTAGAAAGGCTTAAACTGAGTTTAAGAAAATGAACACCAGTGCTTGTATTGGGTGGAGTGGTGTCATAAACAACTAAAGAGAAGAAAGGTGGAGAATATAGTCTAAATTCAATAGATATCCTACAAAATGAAGAAAATAAGGAAGGTGGTAAGTAGTGAAAAGGTAATTGAGAATGTTGAAAGGGAGGACATTGATAAATAAGTGGGCTAAAGACTCACAGAGAAACTTCTCTGAAGAGGAAAGAAGGATGGCCAATAGACACATGAAGAAATGCTCAACCTCCCTAGTCATAAAAGAAATACAAATCAAAACAACATTGAGATACACCTCACCTCAGTTAGAATGGTTATAATCAACAACTCTAGTAACAACAGATGCTGGAGGGGATGTGGACAGAAGGGAACCTTACTTCATTGTTGGTGGGAGTGTAAACTTGTTCAACCACTTTGGAAAGTAGTATGGAGGTTCCTCAAAAGACTCCACATAGAGCTCCCCTATGACCCAGCAATCCCACTTTTGGGCATTTACCCAAATGATCACAAACAAGACCATACTGAATCTACCAGCACAACTATGTTTATTGCAGCATTATTTACCATAGCTAAGATATGGAGCCAACCCAGATGCCCCTCAGTAGATGAATGGCTCAAGAAAATGTGCTATATATATATATATATATATATATATATATATATATGTGTGTGTGTGTGTGTGTGTGTGTGTGTGTGTGTGTGTGTGTGTGTGTGTGTGTGTGTGTGTGTGTGTGTATGTATATATATACATATATATATGTATATGTATATGTATATATATACATATTATATATGTATATATATACACACACAATGGAATTCTATGCCTCCATCAGAAAGAATGACATTGCCCCATTTGTTAGGAAACGGAAAGGCTTGGAAAAAATTATATTAAGTGAAGTAAGCCAGGCCCAAAGAAACATAGGTCCAATGGTTTCCCTTATAGGCAATAACTAGTATATGTCTGAGACAAGCAGAAATGGTCAGATAAATTGATGTTAGGTGAAATGAACTCCAAGATAAAGACTCAAATATTTTTATTTTTCTTTCTTGCTATTATTTCTAACTTATAAGATGATTTCTTTGTTTCTTTGTATGTCCCTCCTCCACGATATAATCCCTGTTTTCACTGTATTTGAAGTTGGTATAATTTGTGGAGCAAAAGGAAAAAAACAAATTGTTTAAATAAGGATACAGGTGGACCCAGTGCAACAATGAGATGTACAAGACGTTATGTCGAAAAATGAACTTTAAAATGTATTCATTATCTTGCCCGTGTAATTGTAACCCCTCTGTATGGTATTTTCACAATAAAAATAAAAATAAATTTAAAAAAAGAAAAATGAATTTTACAACTTTGGCGCAGGTTGGGGGGCTGGGGGGATGGGAAGGAAAACAAAGGAGGAGGCAACAATGCTTGATAAGAAATGTACTCATTACCTTGCTGCTCATGTAATTGTAATCCCTCTGCACGGTATTCTCACAATATAAATAAATAAATAAATAAATATTAAACAGAAGAAATTTATCAAAAAAAGAGAAATATTTTATTTGTAGACTAACTTGTTGAATGGCAACTAATTTGCAAAATTACTTAAAGGCAATTTTCTATGGGAAAGGAGTCTATGTGCCAAAGGAATTTTTCTGAAATTATACTATGTCAATCAATAGGGTATGCCTATTTTGAGGAAGTTTAGTAAACTTGTTTTAGTAAACACAGAACTCAATAAGTACCTCAAAGAATAAACAGGATTTGTAATCTAACAGCAAATTTTTGCTCTAGTTTCCCGTCCTACTTTTTTTCTGTATGAGGTGCTGGCATTTCAAGGTGTGTGCTCGTGTCTTAGACTTTTTGTTCTAATTTAGCAAGAAATTAGGCTCTAGTAGTCCTCACTTATAAAAGTGCTGGTGATTGCCAGATACTGAGATTTATAATGTGACAGGAAATGTAATCTAAATCAGAAGAATGTATTTTTTTCCTTTGTGTATCTGAGTGTGTGAATGTTGTACATTCACCCGTATGTGTTGGATTAATTTCCATATAGATTTATTTCCATAGTAATAAAATATTTCCAGGTTGCTCTTAATACAAACCATTTAAAATTATTGATGTATTTGTCTTGCATAATAAGGAAATATTTAAATCTTCATTTTTATTTCTAACATCTCATGAAACAAAAGAGGTAACTCACAATATTCCTAATGGCTTTGGTTTCTCATAATGTGAATATTTTATATGTAGTTCCAATTACTTATTATGCATAAATATGGCATAATTAAACTTTATTACTTGTAATTTACACCATGGTTAATCATAGCTGAAAGGCCAAGTTTGAATTTTACACAGTATCTTAAAATAGAAGGCCTTCCCAAATGAATGTGTTCAGTATTAATAACTGCCCTTGAAGTGCTTTTCCCCAAATCTACTTGTATGATTACTTCAAAAATAGTCTATGTCAGTATGTCAGTAAGAAGTATTTAAACAGATAAATTAGTTTCTGTAACAGAAAATACATAATTAAAAGAATATAAAATAATCAAGAAAGTAACTTTCTATCAGTGAATGTGTTTGTCACATTCAATTTTCTACACTGAAAAGACTTACTTTTTCTTTTTAAATATTTGATCTCTTTAAGTTTGTTTGAACATTTTTTTTAAGTTGGTAGTGGTGCTTAAACTCAGAGTAAGAGCTTGGATGCTGTTCCTGGGCTCATTTTGCTCAAGGCTAGCACTCTATCACTTTTAGCCACAGCACCGCTTCCAGTTTTTGAGTGGTTAAATGGAGATGAGAGTCTCACAGGGACTTTTCTGCCTGGGCTGGCTTTGAACTGCAACCCTCAGATCTCAGCCTCCTGAGTAAATAGGATTACTGTAGTGAGTCACCTGTGCCTGGCTTGTTTTGACATTTTAAAATATGTAATCATTGGCAGACAGATGCACATCTGAAAATTATTATAAAAATCCAGTTAAAGATAATATTTTAGTTAAGTATGTATTTGTCAATTGACAATTTATCATTAGAAAGAGACTGAAATTATGATAAAGAAAAAGATGCTGTTTATGATATCCTAAATTATGTTAAAAATTTACTTTATATATAATTTTACAGTTATCAGAATGTATGTTAAAATATTAGTTTATTATTGTACTGTAATATAATAAATGTATTTGTGATAAAAGAGGAAGACTTTTATGGACAGACTACATTCTTTCTAAGCCATAATCTCTTGAATAGAGTCACCTTGCTGAAGGCAGGCTGCCCTTCAGCCAACAGCAGGATCATCTTCATGGGGAAAATGAAATGTTATTCTATCATTTTACACATGTGTGCATTACAAATGAAGTAGGATCAAGTAAGACAATGAAAACATTCTGGTCTTTAAACAAAGACAATTTAATGTTAATAATTGGTTAAAAAGATTAAGGAACTGCAGGTAAACAAAAACTATGCAAAACAATGGAAGGATGTTGACATAGATATAATCCTCAACTTTAGAGAAAAGAGTCTTGTCAATGTACATCTAGCCCCTAGACATTTGAGGAAAGAATATTGATTGGTGCAGGTACTTCCCAATGGTCTGTGAGTTGTGGTGGATCAGGAGAGTTTTGTCAGAACAAGCAACTAGAGCATGAAAATAATGGATAATTCTGAGTTGTGCTATATTGCCATCTGCCATCTTAAAACTGGTGAAATGCGTTTTGAAGACTTTCATAGCTAACAGACATTGGTAAAAACTCACCTAGTGCTCTGGTGAGGTTATCTGAACACCAGGGAATTAAAAACTAAATACATAGCAATATTATGCATAAATATTTTACATTCTCTTCCGCTGAATATTTGTGTGTATAATCACACAGGTGTAAACTCTTTCACATAGAGAAGAAAAGATTTGATAAGGGAAAATATTTGTGGAAGGTAAATAGATGATAAATAGCTAGACTACATTATATTATCCTTGAGGCAAGACCTGTGTTCAATTTGAGCTACATGTAATATCAACAAGAGAAGGTCAGGTGTCCTGAACTCTGCCTTGGTGTGAGACATATTATAGTGTCACTTGTGTTCTTTTGGATTATATTGCATTTTTCTTTTGACTCTGAAAACAGACATTCAAGGCCAATTTAGCATGAGAGAATTAGATGGAAATCAAATGCTTAGATAGTTGATAGAGATGGATACATATGGGTACTCTTAGCCATCCCAAAACCCGTATTTAAAGGAAGAACTTTGAATTTAATTAGAAAATGTCCTCATCATTTCTATCAGAACATCATGGATTATGTTCAAAATACTGCAGAAATGAGACTTATCATAAGAAGTTCATGGACATTCACACTTCTTGTACAAAGAGACATTCTAAAAATACCTATTTTCAGCTACTTACATGCTACAATAATTTCCTTTCTAGCTAGGTTGAGCACTCAAGTTTTCACATTTGTAAAATTCAAGAATATTTAGAAGATAAAATGTAATTTCTTTTTATATTATCTTTTATCTTTTCTGATTTCCATTCCTGATAGTGTCATTTTCTGATCCTGGCTCCCTACAGAACAAAATACTTCTCTATACTTCATCAAACCTGGTAATGAAGTGTAGTTTTTTCTAAAATCTTGGTTTCACTTTTCTCTACCCTAAGTTTTTCTGAAATATCCAAGCATGCCATACTCTCCAACAGCATTCCAATTGTGTGCTCATAGACATAAACATTTCATAGAATCAGCTCTCATCATTAATCAAAGGCACGGAGGGGCAGTCTGCCAGGGGTAGGCTCTGCCTTGTCTGGCCCTTGGATATGAGTGTATTTTCTAGAGACAGCTGAGCTGTTTTCTGGGGATGAAGTTCACAGATTCAGTTCTTGCTGAGCTTGTGCAACGTTCTGGGATTCATCTCTAGCACTGAAAACAAATAAAACAAAACAGAAAACCATAGTGATCTATGGTAAACTTCTTCGCTGTCTGTGGTGCCAACTGTGGGAGAGTCTCCAAGGCAAGATTTCATCAAGGGGTAGTAATTTTGAATCCTGGTGTCTGATGTTCACTTTAAGGGACACACTGAGACTTTTTTGATCAGATAATCTTAGACTTTATTATTGAGCAGATTTATGTCACCTCTATCCAGGTAATATAAACCTGTACTCTTTAAGCAAGGATTCTGTAGATTATCTGAAACCTAACTTTCAGGGGATTACTAATTCTTAAATTGAGCTGTTAGTGCTATAGCTGCATCATACGTTTAGCTGATGACATCTAGGCCAAGTTCTAGGTCTTTCTAACTTGGCCTTGGTGTTATCAATCTATAATATGACATATAGCATTTTAGATGGTGTGGTTTCACCTTTAACTACATGTAGAGAATGGAGAAAGAACATCATCCAAGCAATTAATTTTAGAGAGGCAATCATGTATCTAAAGGATAATAATATGTGCAAAAATCTGGGCTGAATTTGTTTCTCAGGGAAGGAGATAGAGATTGTGTGTGTGTGTGTGTGTGTGTGTGTGTGTGTGTGTGTGTGTGTGTGAGAGAGAGAGAGAGAGAGAGAGAGAGAGAGAGAGAGAGAGAGAGAGAGAGGGAGAGAGAGAGAGAGAGAAAGAGAGACAGAGAGAGAGAGAGATTTTGCCTGAATGGTACCTCCTGTACCACCTGTGGCATGTCACAGAGCATTTAGTTATAATGACATAATTCTCAAGATAAAAGATATACATCTGGAAATCAATTAGAAGGACCTAGAATCTCTGTAGAAGAGTACTCTGGAAGCCACATGCTGGTGGCTCATGCCTGTAATCCTATTTACTCAGGAAGCTGAGATCTGAGGACCACGGTTCAAAGCCAGCCTGGGCAGGAAAGTCCTTGAGACTCTTATTTCCAAAACCACTAGAAAACCAGAAGTGGCTATGTGGCTCAAGCTACAGAGTGCAGGAGCTGAAGAGCGTAGAACAGTGCCCAGGCCCAGAGTTCAAGTGCAAGGACCGACAAAAAAAATTTAAAAATAAAGTATTCTGGATTTGTTTCCTACATCTGTTATAATCTCATGTTCTGTGTTATAAAGAGATGAAGGTAAGGTGCTCTATTTTTGGGTGGACTACATATATTCCAATTCTGCTCGGTCAGGGTAATGTTCTTCTCAATACAGGGCCCAAGAACTGCTTAAAACGAACTGTGCAGCCTCTAGGGGCCTTGTGCTCTCTACTTCAATTCTGTTTCTCCCTTGTAAGCAATAAATCTTTTAGCATTTTTTCATTATTGGCATGGGCCACTGTGCAGTGTGGATACCAACCAACAAATGCCTGTGATTGTGAAGAAGGACTGGCAGGTGTCCTCAATTTCTGTTGAGATTGTGAATATGTAGAATAAAAAAGCAGAATTTCAATTTCATACCCGAAATAACCTAGAATGTCCATGAATAAGCTATTCACAGGAAATATTTTTGTAAAGAAATCCTAAGTCCTATGTGGCATTTATTTATGTTTCCTAAACTTCATGTCTCTCCAACTTCATTATTTATACCATCATAAGATATTTACAAATGAAGATAAGAATTATGTGTTGATTTATAAGTTCATGGATTTATTTGTCTTTGGACCATATACACTAAGAGTAGTGCTTATTCTGTGTATATCTAGTGGCATTCCAGATTAAGTCAAATATTCTAATGAATAATTTTTTTTTGTCGGTCATGGGGCCTGCTCTTCAACTCAAGGCTAGTGCTCTACCACTTGAGCTACAGAACCACTTCTGGTTTTCTGGTGGTTTACTGGAGTTAAGAGTCACATGGACTTTTCTGCCCGGGCTGGCTTTGAACCTCAATCCTCAGATCTCAGCCTCCTAAGTAGCTAGGATTACAGCTGTGAGCCACTAGCACCTGTCTGACTAGTATTCTTATACTCAAACAACAGTGTATATATATATATATATATATATGTGTGTGTGTGTGTGTATGTGTGTGTGTGTGTGTGTGTGTGTGTGTGTGTATTGTTTTTTCCTATGATACTGATATATTTCTTTTATGCTCTATAAGTGTTTAAGAGTCCTTTATTTTTAACTGGTTACATTGCAAATTCTTATGAGTGTGTCTTTTTTTGTTTAGAGTTTCATATGAATACAAATGAATTCAGCAGAAAAAATATAATTATCATAGAATTAAAACTATTATTAAGTTGTATGTTTGAGAGAATTAAGATATTCATGGAATCAGAAAAATAAGAATAAGAGAATAAACAAAATACATAAATAAAAATGAGAGAAGTATAAACAAGACAGTATGTTTGCTGTTTCAGACTAGAAGCTTCCCTGAGAATGGGATGCTGAAAGAGGCTGTAGACATCTAGGGATTTTAGACCCCAAGGAGGAAGGACCGAGAAGAAAAGAGGATTCTGGTAGAGCAGTCATCAGAATGTGCTGTGGGCTGCTCACCTTTAGACTATTGTACTGGATTGACATTGACAATGAGATATAAGAGGAGTGACAGAGCCATGGGCAGGTTGATATTAGAGAATTAACTTGATAAAGTAACAGGCATGCTGTGCTGCTTCTGTGAATCAGAATGAGTACAAAAGAAGAGAGAGCAAGTGAAGATGATTTCACACATTCAAATGAGAAATTACCATAGTAACATGATAAAGATTATGTCAATAGTTTTGGGAAGAATTGTACTTAATCTGTTTATATTTTAAAACCAGTAAAAATGAAATAATGATGGATTGAGTATGCATTATGACAATGAAAAAAATGACCGTAAGACTGAGGGAGGCTGTTATAGTATTTGAATCCTTGAGGTAAACAGATTCTCTCCAAATGTGCTACTCATGACCCCTCTGATGTCCTTGTGACATCACCAAAGTTTCATGAAGATCTAGAAATTGCCTTTGTCTAAACAAAGAGTACCTGGATTTTATATCTTTTTACCAACTTTATACACAGTGTAAATCATCATTTATCTCCTTCAAAGCCAACATTTGTTAATTGTTCCTGTGTCTAATTTTACATACCTTGATTAAAAGTATAATCCAATCTCATAATGTACACTTAGAATGTCCCTGAATGCCTCTAGCTTTCATGGTCTGTTCACTAGCTCTTCCAATCCATAAAGTAGTAGAACAGTTGGAGTTGGGCCTGAGGAAGATCATGAGGGTTGTGCCCTTGAATTGGACTTGTGACCTTGGTCTCTCCTCTAGTCATTCACTTCTAGCTTGTCTTGTGAGGTGATCTGCTCTAGCACGTTCCCCTCAGCACCATATTCAGCCTTGTGACAGGTCCAAAAAAACAGGCACGTGATGATGGAATGCCACTGCTGAGGCTGTGAACCAAAGGAAGTACTTCCTCATTTAAGCAGATTATCTTGGTCACTGTCTCACAGAACAGAAAGCTTACTCTCAAAATTTTGCATGTAAAACATGAAATTTTAAAAGAAAACTCAAAACTAAAACTTGCATTTATGTCGAGATGTTTTCACCGGAAATGTGTTTTGTTATTACCAGGCTAGATTTTTTTCAACCAACAGAAAATAAAATATCACAATGACATGCTTTTTATTAAAATATTAATCTGTCCTTGACAGAAAGACTATGAGCTTTTAAAGGACAGAAATATGTTTTAGACATTTATGCTAAAAAAAGAAGTACTAAAATTTGCACATAATAAACTCATGGATGTTAGCTATCTATAATTATTCTACTTAAAAAATTGTACAATATTCTGTCTCAGAGAAAGTTGCCTAAACAAAGGCTTTCTGACTTGTGTGCACAAATCCCTCTAAAACAGAATGTTGAATTGAATCTAAATGTTACCTTGGAAAGATGTGAGAAATGTAATCTGCTTAAGTGTTGAGATTCAAATCTACATTTCATAAGGCATTCTGAAATTTGCATATAAAAATCCTAGAGCAAATCTCTCATGCTTTACCATTCCCAGCATAGAAGTCACATGAAGAAAACACATTTCTTTTCATAATCTCTCCGATAAGTTCAAAGATTGTAATTCAATAGCAGGATTTTTATTCTGGGTGAACATTATCTAGAAGATAAATGTATTTTATTGAGCTGTCAATCAATAAAAAAGTTAAGATGTTGATGATAGATAAGTCTTATTCTCTAACAACATTAAATCTAATCACAGGTAATTTATATTAGGTAGAATAAGTTGCCTGTTTCTTAAAACATCGATTCTATTTATAAGAAACACAATTAAGCATGTTCTTGGGTTTAGCATTTTCCTTCATTGCTCCCATTGCTTTACTCTGTCTATATACTGACAAAATAAAGGTGAGAAGAACTGTAATTTCTTTCTTACAGTGGTTATTTGTTGCCAGTAGTTTCACCTGATAATCATCTTTAATTTTTGAGTATGTTTTATTATTTTAAATAGTTGTACAAAGGAATTGCTATGCACTAAAGCTGTGTATGAATATAGTGCATCTTGATCACTGTCATTCCTTGAAACCTCACCCACGACCTCCCAACCTATCCCTTCTTTTATTTATCTTAATTTTAAGTTATGAGTTTAATTTTGTTTGCCTAGTAACAAAATGGTTTATCTGTGTCATTTCAAAATCTTCACCCCCTCCTTATGACCCACCCTTCCCTTTTATTTCTCAAGTCTGTGGTAGAAACAATGGATTCTTGCTAACACTTCCCCATACCCACTCCATGCTTCTGTTCCTCCCCTTTGGACCTACCCTACCCTCTTGTGAGCACCATTCCCTGCTACTTATTTTGTTGGGCTTTGAGTTAGTGGTTGTTGTTTAAATTATACTGTTTGTGTTCTTCATGGAATCTATTCTACTGCAATTGATTCATTTGTAAACACTTATTTACCATCCAGTGTGGTTAGTTATAGATTTGTAGTCACAAGCTAGCTACTACAAATGAGGGAACCCATGGAAATTATCTTTCTCTGGGTCTGGTTTACCATCTTTGTTAACCACAGTCTTTAATATGCAGTGCCTGCTTATTACAGTTGACTGTAACACAAAGTATATCCAGATATTACCAGTCCTCTTCACTCTCATTGTTTAGGCTCTGGTTCAATCTATTCCAACAAATTTCCTTACTGTTAAGACAAAGACATCATTTGACCTTGTTCTACTCTATCTTAGAGTTCTCCTCACAGCAAAAATAAATCTGATTTGATGCCTAGATCATAGAGGTTTTCATTACAAGAAAGACTGGTAAATTCTTCATAAAATGAGAGAAGTGATCCAGAATTATAAAAGCAATCCACATTGTACACCATAGACACACAAGTTCAACTCTTTTAGCATACACTGTTTTCATCATACAAAACTAAATCTTTTGAGAAATACATTTCTCTTTTCAAATATATTTTCCTCCTAGAAATAACTGTCACTAAAAATATGGGTCTATGTTATAACCTTCTAGTTAGTTATCTTTTCCTTACATTATGATTTCTGATTCAAGTTTTCTCACATGCTTCAAAATTTGTGTCCCATTGGTGTCTACAGACATCAGCAATCCTCACATCTGACCACATTTTTGTTCAGTCTGAATACTAAATATAAAATAATAAACATAAAATATAAAGGTAATAAAATATACTTATAAAAGAAAATGTGCTTTTAAGAATAAGAAACAATTAAAATGCATAGCAAACATTGATGTAAAAGGCACAATGAGATTAGAAATTAGCTAATAATTGTTAGTACTATTTTGTCAGCACAATATACTTTTTATCAAACAATAGGACACTTTTAACTACAATCTGAAAAAAAGAGAAGCTATGAAAAGTGCTAAGAGAATGACATACAATAAAAATATTCACAAATTGCACAATAAAATAATTTTCACAGAGGCATAAATACTCTTTAGTATGTTGCTATTTTTAAAAATCTTTTCATGTTAAAGGACAGAAAATATATTTTTTAAAATTGCATTCATTGTCCAGAAACAGGTATTACCTATCTTCTTAATACCCTCTTGCTTGTCAAGAACCATTTTGCTTCTTTTTAACAGTTAAGCCAGATTTGTTCACAGCTATTGAATTTTATTTTATAAGTATTCACAAAGAAAAATGTATTTTTCTAAGAACTTTTAGACTTAGTCTCAAGTCCAACTTCCATTTCCTGAAATACCTATGAAATTTTATGATTTTGAAGATGACACATTTTACTTATCTGAGAGAAAATCATGTATCTTTCAGAATTTTCTCAAGGGAACATATATCATTTGTATAAAAACTTTGTGATCTTGCTCATAGAAAAATTATTTCATGTTAAGGTGAATTATAAAAGAGAATATAGTACTGATATACTTCTCTTATAGAGGAGAGGAATAAAAATACTGTTATCACTATTTCTGAATACTGACATAAAAAATTTAGTTAATCTGGTAGTGTTGGCCCATGCCTGTAATTGCAGCATTTAGAAGGCTGAAGCAAGAGGTTTGGCAGTTTGATATCAACCTATTATTATATGGTGAGACTATCTCAAAACAAATAAAATATTTATAATTTGGTGATTTGTTTTCATATAATATCTATAATAGACCATGTTTAAATCTTAAGATGTTTTAATCAGCCAAAAGATCAAATAAATTGAAGAACGTACTTTCTGTTATTGAAGTAGGAGTAAAGGAGAGATATGTAAAAGTAAATAGAGATATGTAAATGTAGATCTATAGACAGATGTATAGATATTTGTGTTCATCAATCTATCTCCATCATTCTGCATCATCTATCTACGGTATGAATAGTATTTTAATAATTTATTTTTTTGTGAATAGTGGGTTTTTTTGGGGTTTGTCATGGGGCTTGAACTCTGGGCCTGGGCTCTGTCCCTGCGCTCTTCAGCTCAAGGCCAGGTCTCTACTGCTTGAGCCACAGCGCCACTTCTGGTTTTCCAGTGGTTTATTGGAGATACGAGTCTCACAGACTTTCCTGCCCTGGCTTTGAACCACGATCCTCAGATCTCAGCCTCCTCACTAGCTAGGATTACAGGCGTGAGCCACTGGCGCCCAGCATAATTTATGTTTTAAAAATAGTTTCCTTTTCCTCACATGCTCCTTGTGTTAAAGGTAACATTTTAGGTAAGTATATAACACACTAAAATTTAAATGATTGAAACAAGAGGTTCTTCATTGTTATTCTTATTTTTAATGTACTAAGTGATTTCTTTTTTCTTTTGTGTTTTTTTTCCCCTATGGTTTATCTCCTGTTGTTACTGTACTTGATCTTGATACCCTGGGTATTGTATGTAGGTTTAACTGAATTAGGGCAAGGAAGGGGAACAACAAAATAGTGAGACAAAGGACAAAGGGCGAACTAATGCAACAACAATACTTCCAAGTCAATACGTTGGAAATGAACTATACAATTTGAGGGTATAAAGGGGGAGGAAAAGTGGGAAAAAATGATGGACAGGGTAATGAGTTTGATTTTAAAAAAACGTACTCATACCTTATGTACGTAACTGTACATCATCTTGACAAAATTAAATTTAAAAAATTAAATGATAGTTACCCACTAGAATATTTCTATGAATTCTTCAGTTTGAGGAAGTTTGGAATATAGCTACTCAGAATTATAAAAGTTTGAAAGAAGATAAGCAAAAGCAAATAGAGGTATATCTTTTTTTTTTTTTTTTTTGGTCCTGGGTCTTGAACTCTGGGCCTGGGCATTGTCCCTCAGCTCTTCAGCTCAAGGCTAGTACTCTACCACTTAGGCCACAGTGCCACTTCTGGTTTTCTTGTGGTTAATTGGAGATGAGAGTCTCACAGACTTTCTTGAGTTGGCTTTGAACCGAGATACTCAGATCTCAGCTTCCTGAGTAGCTAGGATTATAGGCGTGAGCGATTGGCAATAGGCTACTAGAGGTATCTCTTGCAGAGGATAGAACGGAATTAATAAATGTGGACTCTATTCAGTTGTTTATTGTTTAATGGATTAGTTTGCCCCATGGTTATGAATCTTTTGTTCATACTTTTATAAGTATTAATCCATAAATTCATATATTAGTGTATATGCATATGCTACAAAAGAACCTATTGTGTATTTTTTAAATATTTAAACTAAGCATTTTTAAACATGTTTCATATTACTTACAATGATTTGAAGCACATGGGACCTCATGACAGAGAAATTCCGGAAGTTTCTCCAAACAAGAGATATTTGATTGGCAAGGCATTCTCAGTGTAGCCTCCAATTTATACTGATGAAATTAAAGATTTTCCATAGTAAGATAGTGCCCTTCAATTGTTTTATGTATTAGTTTCCCTCCTGGCCATGAATCTTGCATATTTTTCCTTCATAGTTTGGAATGAGTATGTGTGGGTACTCACTACATCTAAAGAAAACATTCATGTACATATTGCTGAAAGTGAAATATATATATATATACGCAAAAATATTTTTCATTCTATTTGAAATCAAGTTAAAAATTCTTCATATAAAATCCAAGTACAGATGATAATGGTAAGTGTAAGACTTTATGAACAAGGGTTCCCAATAAATTACACCTGGCTATTTGCTTCAAAAACCTGATGGAAAAGAAAAGTGACAGTAGAGAGGTAAGAAATGATTAAATTAATGGGACCATATTCGCAAGATGGAAGGGATCATTCATTTCAGTCAAACTTTATGATATTGAAATGAGCTTTACTTTTCTAATTGGAGTGATGAAGCAGAGGTAGGCAGAATTAAGTAATCTTGGGCCAAACTAAGGTCTTATCTTCACTTGTGTCCTGGTTGTGTAAAGTAATCCAGGGACATCCTCATCACTAGAAGAGACAATTCAGTACCTGAGGCAAGGCAGGATCCTTTCTACACCTGGCAGGAAATGGAGAAACCTTAGCTTCTCGTATCTGCTTGTAATCATCCACTGTTCTTGAAATTCTAGGTAACATTAGGTTTATACAAAGACCTATAGATTTCCCACACCTTTTGTGGAGTTTGGAATAAAGCTTTTAAATAAAGCTTTTAAAAGCTGACAGTAAAATACTTTTGGCTTTCTTATCTGTGTGCCTTCAGCCTTGAAAAGAGGATGAGATTAGTTAGATAAATGCCGGCTAATCATTCTTCTGTCAATCATTTTAAATACACACAACTGAGGTGATTGACATGCTTCTGCTCAATTCCTGGCAGGAGTCTGACCCCTCAAAAAGGAGAAAGGAAGTTTTATGTTTTTATCCTGTTTTTAGCTACTTTGTGGTCCCAAGGGGAGACTCAGTACTGGTTTGATCAAAAGCAGCTTTTTAATCCTTATTATAATCAAGAATTGGGGAATCCATCAATACAAATCAAGATACTGCTCTTAAATACAATTACAGCAAGAAAATGTCTATTTCCGTTAGAATAAAATGCATATGTATTGCAAAGGAAACATCAATACAAGACCTTAATCACTATTGAGAATTATGGAAGTGTAGCTGTGATTTCTTTCTACATTTCTATTTTTTTTCCAATTGTAGGCATATTCCTGGAATGTATCCATCCTTACAATATGCTTTCTATAGTGTTTAGTCATTATTCATGTGAATTTGTGTGTTTGTACACAACATAATTGTTGCAAAAAAGCAAGCAAGCATATTTAGAAGGTTTTGTATGAAGCATTTTTAAATGCACTTTCAAAAATATGTGGCTGTCCTGAATGGTTATTGCAACACAAATCATGTGTTGGCCTATAGCTGTTGAAATCCCTAGTCGCTGAGTGTCCTAGAAATTAAATTATATTTTTCTTCTTTGGCACTCTACAGAATTTGAGGCTGATCTCCGAGGTTAAATCACTTTTTTGACCTTAGAGATCTTTCAAGAAGTATTCATAAGAAGCTGTCTCTGGAGCTTTCTACTTTAAGGTAACAAATGATTTGAACTGTGTAGCTAGTGGGAAAAACGAGAGAGAGAGAGAGAGAGAGAGAGAGAGAGAGAGAGAGAGAGAAAGAAAATGTGGAAAGATTTAATGAATATAATCTGAACTCATATAAATTAGATTCATTTCTAAATAATGCTTTTTTTACTGTTTCATATTTTAAAGAATTATTCAATTTCTTACCAAATTTTATAAATTCATTATACACTATTAGGAAAAACCACATGGCTGCACTCAAAATGGTAACCATAATTGTTAGGGAAATTACTCCACTATATACGATTTTTGTAAAAACATATTCTCTTTCCAGCATTCATTTCTGAAAGAAAGAGGAAAGAGAGAGAGAGACAGAGAGACAGAGAGACAGACAGACAGAGACAGAGAGAGAGAGAGACAGAGAGAGAGAGACAGAAAGACAGAGACATAGAGAGACAGAGACAGAGAGAGAAGCGGGGAGAGCATTCCCAAATGTTATCTTTGACATGAACAATGCTCATATTTCTTCATTGGTCAGAATTAATTTATCAAAACTCTTGGTTGTAGGATAAAATTTCTCCTTCATTCTCTTTTTAGAATCCAGGAAATATAGCATTATTAAATGGATTCTCTTTATAACTTTAACAATTTTTCTGTAGTTAGAATTTACCAAATGGAGTCTTTTAAGCCCATTGTTATATTCCCATACTATGCTTTTCACCATAGATTTTTATATCCATAATATAGGAGGAAACTGGGTATATATTAGTTGTATTATGTTATTTCTTTATACATACCTGATTGGGTTACATTCTATTCACTGAAAATAATTGTTGGCATCATACCAATAAATTATTTACTTAATTCTTCCTATGTTTTGAAAATTTAAAACTACATAAATTTATTCTCATTTCTTTTAAGAGAGGTAGGTAAATACAATTATAACTTAGCTTTTAGTTTCTTTTTTTTTAATAAAAGATTCCTGGATATTAAAAAAGATATCTTTGTTAATTTATTTTATTAATGCCATTGTTAATTTATTTTCTGATACTTCTTTTTATCATTTTTTCTGTTTTGGTAGACAATAATTGTCTTTTGTGTTGATCTGTCTGAGAGCACAAATAACAGGAAGGCTTAATAGGATTTTGAATGATACCTCCCATGTCACAATAAATTGAAGTTAAAAATGTGACAAGTAAGAAATATGAAATTAGTTAGAGATAATTAAGATAGAGAAAGCTGTTTCCTCAAATATATAAACATAACTAGCTATGTCATAAATATATGTAAATATATGTGCATTTCTGGGCTATTGGATGAAAAACATAAAGAATTAGCTGAGGAGGTCTGCAGATGTGACAAATTCTATG
The DNA here is from genome assembly GCF_019054845.1 of Dipodomys spectabilis. NCBI lineage: Eukaryota > Metazoa > Chordata > Mammalia > Rodentia > Heteromyidae > Dipodomys > Dipodomys spectabilis. Next base: position 5,446,428 of record NW_024870752.1, read on the forward strand.
TACTTACATAAGCAAAAATGTACACAGAGAAATATTTCATTTTTATAAAGGAAATAAGTCTGATCCTTGAAGATTATGAATGGGAATGACTGAGGATGATGAAAGACATTTTCTGGTGAATTATTTAACTTTAATTTGTTAGAAGAGGAGAAAAAACTTTTTTTTTTTAGTACTAGGGAGCAAACCCAGTTCATTGCACTTGCTAGCTACATCGCAGCCCACAAAAAACACTTGTGTGTGTGTGAGGATGTGTCTCTTTGTGCTGTATATATGTAGTGTGTATTGCACTATTACACTAACAAATGTGCTTGACATTTGAAATTTAGAGTTCTGTGTCTAATCAAAAAGGAAAAACAATACAGCAAAGGATAGTGGGTATTTTGAATGCTTATTCTGGCTGACATAAAGCCCTAAACTAACATTACTCTTCCATCTACTATTACTAATGAAACAGAAAAAAAATAAGTGAGAGCTCTATCTTTTAGGAATATTATATTTTATTAGTTTCTGGCCTTGCATCAGGCATACACAACTTGACCATTCCATGCCAGCCACTCAAAATTGCTTTATCATTATATAGAATGTATTGCTGAGGTTCAAACTTCCAAAAGGAGCACTAAAATTTAGTTTTAATATTCTTCCAGCTTTCATAAATGTCTGTTAGACAAGGCATTGTATTGAGTTTCCCATTAAGGAAGATACTGCTGGAGACTAACAAAAGCAGACACAAATACTTCTCAGCATGCACATTAAATCTACTGTGATGATGCATAGTCCTTAAAAGCCATCCTTGTTGCCAAAGGCAACAGAGTATTTTAGGCGTATTGTCCTGAAAGTGAATACTTGTCACCCCAATTTTCCTTCTTTGAGACTGATGCCCATATTTAGTTTTATGGTTATCATATATCTATCATGCATGATGATGTAGGGAAAATGTGTAATCAGTTCTCCACATTACATATTTCTTACATTTGAGGAATCCAAAATTCTAGCTTACTATGCATACAATTGATGGAAAGCATTATGAAAATACAGAACTATATTTGTTTTAATTGTTATGTTAAGAATAAGCAACCTATTCATGCTCATTCATTCCTAAAACATCCTTTTCTTTTGAATGCAGCTCTAAAAATCAAAATCTCTTTATCGGCAAAACACCAATTTAGGTAATATCTGAATTACTTAGTTCATAACAGAAAACATAGTTCACTAAAGAAAATAACATATTTAAATATGCATTAGGAAATTGTAAGTGGAAAATTGAACTTAAACAAGTAACATATTTGAAGTTATATAATAAACACAATAAATACTCTAAAGGATATTATGTTTTTAATACAGGCAATAAAGTTAAGAAATATGAAGCCTGCTTTCTACCTTTAAATGATTAGAACTAGCCATGTAAAAACCTTCTAAAAAGTGAAATGAAGCCAGGTCCAGTGGTTCATGCCTGTAATCCTAGCTACTCAGGAAGCTGAGACCTGAGGATTGCAGTTCAAAGCCAGCCGGGGCAGGAAACTCTGTGATACTCATCTCTAATAAACTACTCAAAAAAAAAGGTGGAAATGGATTTGTGGCTCAAGTGGTAGAACATTTACCTTGAGCAAAAGAGCTGAAGGCCCTGAGTTCAAGCCCCAGGACCTGGAAAAAAAGTGGGATGAAACAAGTGATAGACTGATAGAGCTATTGCTGTGTTTAGCCATGGCATGGTCCTGCTTCTTATTTTTAGATGCTTACACTTTAGAATTTCCCAGGTAGCCAGAAGGCCTTACTGGAGTTGGATGTATGATAATCTTAGCTATTTCTGAATGTAAATGTCAGTGTGACTCAAGCCATAATGAGCTGCACGGTGCGCATGATGGACTAAACTGTTGAGAGAAATAGAACTCTGATGACTCTTAGGAGTTGAATATTCTGATTTTTCAGCATTTATACACACACATATATCTATATTTTTATTTATTTATATCATCATTAAGCCACAACATAATGTTGCTGATTCACTGTGGCACCCAATACATTTTCTTGTACCAAGGATGCCGTTAGAAAGCATAAATCTCTTTGTCTCTATGTCTACAGTCTATCTCTTGTTTCTTTCTCTTCCATTCCAGAAGTGATTTGCTCTGATCCACACTTAGAATTGTCTTTAGTCTTTCTGCTTTCCTTAAATTTTATTTCCCAGACTCTGTGGTTGAACTAATCTGAAAAAAAAAATCTGTAAACGTGTCTCGACAATTCTTATTTCTATTCTATAACAATTTAACATCCTTCTGTTTCATTAAAAGTAAAGGTCAAATCACTTCGCATCAATATTTAAAACTATGTGAATTATCAGCGAAAAGAATTAAATATGTCTCCTATTTCTGCTAGGAGGTGACAATCTCTTTTCCACATGTGTAAATCCAGAATTGACATAAAACTTAAAACTGATAAATTTCCAACTTTAATGACCTGCAAACATGAGTCTCTGTGTGCACTCCTGGACTTAGGTGTGAAAACTCCCTTCCACCTAAGGAACAGATCTTGTTACTCTCCAAGTATCACATTCTCAGGCTGCCTCCCCACACTGCTGAATATCGAGTTAAAAGCCAAAGAAAACAGGTCCCCATTTGACAGCCTGATGATAGTAAGAATATTCAGTTTACTGTGACAAAGTAGACAGTCCTAACATAAATAGCTCCCAGCTATGCTTTGGAAGGAAAATTTTCTTTAGATGGCTCTATAGAAACCTGTTTGAACAAGCTTTTATATCTTTTACAAATCTGCCAGCTACTTTTTATGAGCTTCAGTTGCTCTTTATGACTATAATAAAAGGAGAGTAGAGACCATGTGTGTATCCAATGGTCCCCAAAGCAAGCATCCTTATACCGAAAATGTAATGAGATTGTGGAATGTTCTTTCCTTTCAGCTGGCTGGTTGCCTTCTTAACTCTTTTGGCCCAGCCTTTATATTATCACTCTAATAATGAAGTTATGTGTGAAGTAAGTTGAATTCTATTATTGTTCCTGATTCTAATAATTGCCCAAATGTTATTTCCTCTATGAACAGAAGAGCACAAATAAAATGGAAAATGAAATTTCCAATTCTGTAAACATATCATGTGATAGATGCCTTGTACATATTGACTTAAAAATGTATACAGCATCATTAAATTTATGATATCTTAGAAAATATTTAATTTACATTTGAAGATAAAATTTATATCATATAGAGACTATAATCATTTTAAAGAACTTAAATTATATTGTATCTAAAGTATCAATCATATTTCATATTATAGTGGCAGAATCAATACTTTCTTAAAATTTTACATAGTAACACAGATAAAATTATTTTATTCCCTCATCGGCTATATACATTATAATACATTGTTTATTCTCATAAATTATTTTTAATAAAATGCCTCGGCTATATATCCTTGATAAATTTTCTTTCTCTTTCCCTCCCTCACTCCTCCTTCCCTTCTTTCTTTCCTTCCTTCCTTTTTCCTTCCTTCCTTCCTTCCTTTTTTCCTTCCTTCCTTCCTTTCCACCCTCCTTCCTTCCTTCCTTCCTTTCCTATGCTTCCTTCTTTTCTATACTTCTTTGATTCTGGTATTATAAATAATCAAATCTATAACCTTTTACATGCTAAGCTAGCATTCTAAACTGAAATATCTCCAGCCATTAAGTTGTGTTAAATTATATAAATATCCTAATTTTATGAGTAAATTTCTTTGTATGACAGGAATGAAGTAACTGAGCTTAAAATTTTATTACGTTTATGTAGGAAACTCACTCTAAAATTATCTTTTCATATTTTGTTGAGATACAGGAATTTATCCTTCAAATTTTGAAATATCTTTATAATCAGTTCTATTTTTATCTCATTATTTATTATTAAGTCTTACATAATATCCTTAATCTCCTATGTATTTATATTAGTAAAACATACTTATTAGTATTACATCACTATCTATATATCTGCACATATTCTTTAATAAATGATTAGTTCTAATACTTTAAATCTCATGCAATTATTCAGTTACAAACAAGGGAACTGGTAGGGTTGAGCTATGGCGCTATCAATTTCAAACTTAATGATGCATTGCCTGGGAAATCTAGACATGAATTGTGAGACCAAACAATCCACAGCTAGTTTTGCAAGTGCAATACAGGTGGGCCTTGGCAAATGAGTTTTGAACTGAATGAATTGTAGCTCTGATTATCTAGGCTGCAGCTGATATTGTAGGTGCAGCTATAGTAATAAATTATCAGGAGGCATCATTAAATTCCAATTATGATTTGCTTCAAAACAAGTAGCTGATCAATCAAAAGACTTGCTTGTTTGTTGTGGTTCTTGTGGTTGTTTCAAACAAAGCTAGAGTCCTTATGCTTTCAAGAATACTAGTGTACACATCACTTGCATATAATTTTTGGAGCTGTTGTTAATAAGATTTATAGTAATTTCTAGGCAACGTGAAATCCTTTCCCTAGTCCAAGAAATAAATCCTATAATTCTCAATTCTGAAAAAACACAATAATTATGAATAAATTATGGAGATATGCTGTCATCATAATTTTGTAGTATTTAAATGTCATCTGCATAAAATGACTTCATTGTGAAGAGTACACTAAGCTCCAGAAAGAAAGGAAAATTAGTAACTTTAAAGTCAAGGGTTATAACAACAATATCTCAATCTGATGGTTATAGTTAACATCATCATTAAGTCATGTTGTTAATATGTTTTCTTGATTGGATGTGAAGAGAATGTTATTTTATCTATGTAGACTTCTTTCCCCAAAGTCATATCAATAGTCTACTTATGGAACGAGTGTCAGAGAAAACAGAAATCAAAGACAATTTGCTAAATACCACATAGCTATTCCTCTATATGCAAGTACTCAAAAGCTAGTAAAGTCCAAGTAACTGTCACAGCCAGTAAGAGCCTACGAAGATATCACGAGATGTTGTAATGTGATATCCTTTGTGGGACTCCAGAGGAATAACTAATATAAGCTAACATCTAAGGATATCTGAATATGGTGTGGATATTAACAGCATAAGAGCATGGGTTTAGTCACAGTGATAAGCATGTTATACAAAAGTAAGCTCTTAAAAATGGGAAAATGACATAACAACTTGTACATCTCATTGTTACAATGGGTCACCCTATATCCTTATTTCAGCATTTTGTAACTGTAACTCCTCCGTACAGTATCTTTAATATATATATATATATATATATATATATATATATGTATATGAAGGCTCCAAAATCTGAATCTAGTCATCTAGCCACTCTCGTTTTACTTTTTATTGCTTTCTGAGTAAGAATGGGAGAAATGTTGTAGGTAAGGGCATGCTTTTGCACTGTTGAACGTAATAAATTATCATCCATGAATTGCCTGTTTTAACTTATTTGGAACTGAAAACAAGAGCAAAGATATGTTTATGAAGTTTGCTGACACCATCACTACTTAAATCACACATCCATGCTGTTCAACCACAGAAGGAAGACTGGCCTACACAAGGCCTAAAAAAGAAAAGAGAGCATAAATAATATTTAACCATTTATGTGTGCCTAATAAAAAATAGAAAACAAATTGCTATTAAATGTTCGATTACTCCATCCCACTTATATAACAAGATACTGTTGATCTTAACAGTATCTTTTTTAGTCACAATATTTGTTTCATTTAATTATGAAATAGGCTAACATAGGATGTCATTTTGGTGTACACAAGACAAACAGTTTTACTGTGTTGTTTCTCTTGAGGATAACTGACTCTGCAGGCCTATGTCTACTTGCTCAATGTTATATTTGATAACTCATTCATCTTGTTATACCAACATGAATTGCCATGTTATAAACACAACTGGACTGGGTGCATGTGGCTCATGCCTGTAATCCTAACTACTCAGGAGGCTGAGATCTGAGGATCATGGGTCAAAACCAGCCCAGGCAGGAAAGTCTCTAAGACTCTTATCTCCAGTTAACCACCAAGAAACTGGAAGTGGCACTGTGGCTCAAGTGGTAGAGGACTCACTTTGAGCTGAAGAGCTGGGGACAGTACCCAGCACCAAAATTCAAGCACCATAACTGACAAACACACACACACACACACACACACACACACACACACACACACATACACACACAACACCACCACCACAACAAAAAACCTGTATAAATACAGAACAATTTCTATTCTCTAAGTTATTTTTCTTTGCAAATACTTACAATTACAAATGATGTAATATATTCCATCAGATGAGTCTTTGGTACAAATGTGATTATTTTTATATGCATTCACCCAGGGGATATTCAGGCTCAAAAGTGATGGCAAGATTTTATTTCCTTAAATACAGACCAATCCCTCCCACCCTTTTGTAAAACTATTTAATTTGAGTCAAGTAATCGCAGTGAGTTCACCACAGAGAGTTTTAAAGTAATTAACATCATCATATATTTTCAAAACACTTGATGACTTTACTTTCTTCCTTTTCTACTAATTACTCCATCATATAACTTGACAACTTTTATTGTGACACTTATATATCAATATTTATTTTCTAGGTTGTGATGTATATTAATGTGTGTACTACAAATACTGCATGCAGACTGTAGCATGTATTTTCAATTTCTGTGGTTTCTCTACAGAAAAAGAAGACTTACATTTTATGTACTTAATTTGATTGACATTTACTTAACAATTTATATCACTTTTTCTTAGTAACCCTTAATAACCCTTTCCAGACTCAGCTTTTTTGTAGGTATTTCATGATACTCAGATAAAAATGGTGAAGCCACAGCCACTAAGCTGTGAGTGTTACTCAGGTCAATAGAAACTTATTTGCCATGTAGTTCTTAGCTGATGACAACAGACTAGCAGGAGACATCAGCCAAAGGCCTTGAACGTCCACTGATCATTAGATTTCCTGTATGAGCTTCCTGGAAAAGAGGTATATATATATATATATATATATATATATATATATATAAATTGAGTGATATTTTCTCCTAAATATTACCAATCGTGTCACAGATAGAAATGGTTAGAAACACTCTGGTTTGCTTTTATGAGTTACAGTTTTACCTTGCTTTCTTCATTTCTCAGATACCATTTCTTCCCCATCAGCCACCATGTAATGACTCCATGTCCGCTAACCTTAGAGAAGTAAACAACCATCCATAATAGAATTCACTATAACCACTCTTATATTCTAATGCCAGCTTTTTAGACTCTTGGTAGTACAATTGTGTATACAGTGCATAAGGTTTAATCTGAAAATAAGCTAATTTTATATCTTATCATTCATCTGACTCCAACCCTATATAATATAAATTAATTTCCAAGAAATTTTGCTCCACGTCCTTCATTTTTCCTCTGTAGTTTTGCTGTTGTTGTGTTGTTGTTGGTTTGTTTGTTTTATGCTAATTTGTTTTGACAGTACCAGGGTTTGAACTCAAGTCTTTAAACTTGCTTGGCTTCTTTGCTTAGCTCATGCTCAGCTGATGTTCTAGCCAAGTCTAAGACTGATCTCCAGACTGACTTTTGCTAGTCATTTTGAAGATGGAGTTTAATGGACTTCTCTACCCTGGCTGTAAATCACAATTTATGAATCTAAGCTAAGGTAATTCTTAAATTTTCATAAAGGCAACTGACTTAGTATCATCATTGAAGGAAAATGTGCATATGTTTGTTTTTCTTCATTATTATTGTTAATATGTATCTTTAGAACTATTCCATGCTGTTGAGATACATATTTTCATTTAAAAATGCAATACTATCTCAAAATTAAATTGTGATACCATTTTATTTTCTTTGAGAATGCTTTATACATATATAATATATAAGTACATATTATATATACATGTTTTTTGACCTGTATATATGTAGTCTTGTATCACCTATTACTGTAAATATGTTTTGAGAAATGTGCGTTTGAAGTTCTGTCATTATTGTCTGTTTTCACAGACTTGTGTTGCATAAGTCGATCACAGTGTATGGCCTAATGATGTAGTCAAGAGCCAACATATTCCTGAGATGGATTAGGCTGGTTTAATTTTTTTTAAAAAAAGAGCACAATATTTCCACAATGAATTCTCTTAGCTTTATCTTTAAAATTTTTTTGTTTTTAAGTAGTGTACAATGGACCTGCCATTCAATAGCAGTTTATGGAATACATTTTTTATAAATAAATTGACTGTAAAATATTCATAAAATATATGGTAGATATATAAACCAGTAATATAGTAATTTATTTATAAGCATTTAATTTAATATTCTATACATGTATACCGGTGACAGAATAATACCTTTGTTTAAATGGTCATTTATACAAATGAATGAGTTTTATATTGCCATATGTCCTTTTTTCCTGGTTAGAACCTTTTGAAATCAACACCATATCCTGAGTTCATCCTTTACCAAAATAGCATTTTCTGATGCATAACTGTATTTTAAAAACAACAAACCACTTTTTTTAGATTTCAATAGCATATGGCTACTTTTTTTCACAGACAATATATATCTCAGTGCATTTAGACTTCTGTGTGTTTGTATCAAAAACAGGTATTTTGGCTAGGTACAAAATATATATCCTCGTCATTTTAAATGGTTAATATTTTGTATTTTCCACTTGTTTTTATATGCAAATTTATGATTTTTATGTCATTAATGTTTTACTTCACAATATGTCTTTGTGACCTTAATATATTGTTTATTTTTGTTATATTTTTAGATGATTATCAGAATATAGTGTAAAATCAGTCACAATAAAGCACCTTTGCATACTCTTCACTGCAGAGCAATTACAGGTACATTATAATGACATAGTTCTCTAATATTTGTTTATAATAGCCAATAGTGATTATTATTCTATAGTAATTATTCAGTGCTTTTACCAGAATGCATTATTCTTTTTATCAACACGCCAAAGAAAGGAATAAATAGAACAGAAAAATATAGAACAAAAAGGACAAAATGGTCAAGTTGATCAGAGCAAAATATATTTCTATAGGCAAACAACAAAGGATTAGAGGAGATGAATATAATTACATGCTCTTTTTTAAACTTAACTTCTCCCTCATTTACTACATCTTCTCAGTGTCACATTCCAGATTATTTTTTAATGCCTACATTCTACTTTCTAACTCTGGCTTGAATTTACACACTATTGTTGGTTGCTGTTGTTGGTGGTGGTGGTGGATGAGGGGCTTGAACTTAGGACCTGGGGATTGTCCCTGAGCTCTTCTGCTCAAGGCTAGTGTTTTCTTTCTTTGAGCTACAGCATCACTTCTGGATTTTGAGGGGTTAGAGATAAGTATCTCACTGAGACTTTTCTTCCTGGACTGGCTTCAAACCCCAATCCTCAGATCTTAGCCTCTTGAGTAGCTTGGATTACAGGTGTGAGCCATCATCTCCTAGCTTGAATTTGCAAATTATTAAATATTTTATTGGATTTTCAATGTTTTTTACAAACAAGGTATAACATAGTATCTCAGGCTGACTTTGAACCATTTTTTCTGAGATGGGGACCCAAATTCAATATATGATGCTTTCACTCATTAACTGATGCTCTACCACTTGAACTGTGCCTCCAATCTCTGACATTGAAATTTTGTTGTTCCTGCTTCAGCATGTCAAGTGCTGGTGTTTGAGTGGTAGATATTTTCTTTCACAGACTTAATCAATCATTTGATTCTTTTCCTTTGCTCATAGTATTAATCCCTACAATTGCTTAAGTATTTTTAAAGTATAAATTTTATTTCATTGACATTCAATTTGTAGTGGCTGACTTCTTGTATTCTATACCTGCTCTTTCCACTCTTAAATCTGATTATGTGATAATATTGAGTCACTTGAATCATGACCTTATTCATCAAGACTTTTTATGTTTGTTATTTCTAGGCAAGATAAGGCTGCAATACTTTGTTCTCTTTTTTAAAAAATGAACTTATATGATTGTGATAGCTGATTATCCAAGTTGCTTCAATAGTAGATGATGGGAATGTGTAACTGTTTCAGATTAATCCTTAAAACCTTAAGTACTAGGATTTAGTTTGTTTACTCTTGCTTTACCATCCTAGGTAAATAATTTACACAGTTTTATTTGTTGTTTAGAATTGAAATTTCATTGAGTTGTTTGTTCAAAGTTGGTTAAGAATGCAATGACTCTAGTTATTACATTTAACTATCTTCAGCATGGTAAAATAAAACTTGCAGTGGAATAGCAAATGATTTGAGAACTCTATTATTTTGAATTTTCAATTAGTACAGATCCAACCCAAAGAAATGACAACTATATAGCCTCATTAATATCTCAGTAATAAACATTAGAGATAAACATCAATATATAATCAGGAAAGGCTAAGTCTTTTCTAACTACAATGAAGTGTTTTATTCTGGGACTTTGACAATAAGAAACCATCATTATTTAATGATAAAGTGGTCCTTTACTCAGAAATGGAGGGTGGGGTTTGGTTGCATATTTATTGCAGGATACAGAACTGCAGGTAAGTAGGAGAAAAAAAATAGAGATTTCTCTTGTCTTAAGGTTAAAATTTATTCAGGAAACATGCTAGGTCCCTTTGGCTACCTATAATCCTAATCCTAGCTACTCAGGAGGCTGAGGATCAAAGCAAACCTGGACAGGAATATCCATGAGATTCTCCTCTCCAATTAATTACCAAAAAGCCAGAAGTTATAGTGCTACTGTTGAGCAAAGAAGCTCAGAGACAATGCTCAGGATATAAGTTCTGGCCCCAAGACTGGCATGCACGCGCACACACACACACACACCAATCTGGATTTGCTGCTCACTCATATAAACGAAGACTAAGAGTCAGTATAACAGATTAGAATCCTAGCTCCTGTCACTAGAAGTAGTTATTTGTTTATTATGCTTACATACCTTAGTGTGAAGTTCATTGGTTTGATCTAGAAAAGATGCAATCGATGTTCATATTTTACCTGTTTACCAGGAAATAAGGCAGAACAGGGAAAATTAGAACTTCACTATTTAAATTAACACATTATTGTTTTTACTTTCAACAAAATATACACGAAAGGAGATTGAAGGAACCACTCAGCATCTCCTTTATTTGACCTATAACCTTCCAACTACTTAAGAAATTTCCAGTGGAAAATTTGTACCTTAAATACTTTGCAGTTCCTTGTATGAAATAGTCAGTACAACTTTGTGACATGACATTATTATTGGATTGTGTTTCTCTTCATGTGTATAGAATACTGTTGCTAAAACAAGAATTACAAATAAACATCAATACATACAGTCAGAAGGGTGAAGTCTTTTCTGACTACTTGTTATCCCACCTTTCCTCATGAAGTGTAAAGTATGATTTCCTCTACATTTCTCCCCACAGGAACAGTACAATAGAGAACAATAGGACACAACACAGAGATAAGCAATCATAACTAGAAAGTTCACTGTTATAAAGAAAAATTTGGAATGCTGACAACCAAATGTGCTCTGGAAATTCATTTTGACCATTATTGTCAATTTGCAGTTTAAAAATGAACAGAGAATTTAAAACATAGGCATAAATAATTGCTTCGCATAATTGTAACAAAATGCACATGCTCTTTAATTTCAAAAGGAATGTGTAGAGTATTATTTTAGAAAGAAGCATGAGCACTTAGGCAAATAAAATCTGAAAGCAATAAGAAAAACATATTTATGCTAATTTGATACTGTTAGTTCAATTCTATAATAGTCATAGCACAGCCACTAAAAATTTTATGACCATTTCCTGAACTTAACTATATACCTTAAAAGAAATGCTTCATTAAAAGTTATTTTGCATGTGTGAATTCATTTCCATATCTATAAACAAGAGCCTTACTGAGGGATGGAGAGATGTTGTGTGGCTTCTTACCGACTGTCACCGCAGCAATTCACACTGTTCAACTATTGCTATACAGCTGTAAAGACAGTAGGGAATTATTCAGTTGTTTGTGATTTTACACATCTGACAGTTAAATCTGAACATCACATGCAAAATTGTACATATAGAACATTATGGATTTGTTTCTCTCCCTGGTCAGGGTTGGATCTAAGTATCAGCAAAAGATCCCATGAAGAAATCTCTTTACCCATAAGACGACACTTCTTTCACACTAATGCCTGTGCAATACCAGCCCTGAGAATTTTCAGAACAGAAGGAGGTCTCATAGTCATGAATCAACTGAAAATGGAGCCTGCAGATTAATTTTGCATCTTCACTAGACAAATACGAAATTTCTGAGCACAGCGTAGCATCACAATGGACCCTAATATAGAATGCTTTTCCATGCCAGCAGATTCAAATTAGATTGAAAATTCCTCAGATATGTGAGTTTGGGTGGGATGTATCCAAATGAACATAGCATACTAGGGAGTTATAGACAAGTAAACCACAAACACATTGTACTGATTGCACAAAATTTTTTATCATAATTCTTGCAGTATACTTCAATTTTGGAGAGAATAGTTACGTTAATTGCTATACTTATCATTTAAAAGGTTTAAGTCACAGATATGTAAATTTTCTTTCCTGTGCAATCGTCAAGAAAATTATGGATTGTTTTTCTACATGTAGCATATTTCAATATTTTTCTGTTCTTTGAGAATACATTACCAAAAAAGAGACTCATTTATAAACCAGAAAGCAGACTACAACCAATACAGAGTCTTCCAAAAGAACCTTGATTATAAACTCCCAGTCCAATTCTGAACAATAAACATTATAGTTTATTAATTTCTTAGTATTCTGACTGTTATCAGATTAAAATGTTGTCCTTAAGAACACCAGAGTTTTCATATTATTTTATACCAAGGAAATTCTTCAGAAGTCAAAATATATTGCAAAAAAAATTGAATGATATTGGTGCCAGTCTCCATGAGTTTCTCATGTGCCTACTACATTTTGTTTTGGGAACTATTTTTGAGGATGTTTTCCAGAAAACATAGTATCCCCATCAACAACAAAGTCACTATTTCTTTACAGCTTAGAAAATGGAGATCATGTTTTCTTTGGGGAAAAGAGGGCAAAGTTATTTACATGTGTAGTAAAATACATTGCATAAGATCAGAGTTCTGTTATAAAAACAGTCTTTTCTACATGAACATGTATCTTCTGACTTCTTTACCCATAAGGACTGGGGATTTAAAGAATCAATATACAATTCCTGGCACTCAGACTTTTGCTTTTGTGGAGATTTATAATCTTTCCTTTATTTCTGATCAGGATGACTTATCTTTTACCAGTATCCATGAAATTGTGTTTGTTATGAGCAGCATAAAATCTCAGACTCTGCCAGTCTATATGGCTGATATTTGCAGGTTTATAGAGCTAAAACTTCAGAACAAATAAATTTTCTGATCTTTTGACCCCCTCTTTATTTTCTCAATTTCACTATGTGAACTACAGCTACCCTTAAATTAATACATTTGAGTGTATGATTTAATTAGTTGTACAAATAATCAAAGAGATATCATACCAAGAAAACTATGCTAAGTCACAGGGGAAAACACTTTCGGAAATGTAATGCTATGTTTATTTTCTAATTGTATAGATACAATAGGTTAAACAGGAAATTTGGTATCTCTTTAAAGCAATTAGTTGTAAGCAGATAGAAAAATGCAGAGCTATTCTGTTACTGGGGTAAACTGGCATTGACTAATATGCCACCTAGAAGACAGTGTCTTCCACGCCCTTTAATGAAAAAAGTAGTTATATTCGCAAACAAGTACAGTCAAGTTGTTTCATAGGTATAAATCTCCAACATATCACTAGAAATATGCTGTGCATAATTAATGATTGTTTCTTTCAAAAATAATGAATGCTACTGAAATTTTAATGACATATGGAGTAAGAGACATCACCTTCATTGTTATAATAAATGTCTAAAATAACAAGAGTTATGAAATCTTGCGTTAATGAAAATAAAACTTATGTACAAGGGAGCCTTATTTCTGGGGGTGTATGTGATGTTTCTCAATAATACATTTGCTATTTCTCAGGCTAGACATATCAACAAGTTTTGCTTTAAGGTTGTGGTGTACCCTTGTTTAAATCTTACAAATGTTTAAATGCTTATGTGCTGCAAAAATAAAAAGAGCTAACTGAACTGGAAATATGCAGTTCAAAGGCTTAGAAAGAATATGGTATTGCTGAAGAATGGTTTAACCTTTTCTTCTCATCCCTCTAGTTGTATATTTCAATTCAAATAGTCCTATCCAAATAGTAAGCTTTGTTTTCCTGAGTGATATATTACAGAAACCTTTTTACAAGATGGCAGCCTACATATGTGTTTATTTATTTATTGATAGAAGTCAGAATATATATTTCAAAAACATTCCAAAATCTACAATTCATTTTCGATCAAATCTTCTTAAATTATAATATCAACATATGTTTTTAAAGTATTAATTAATGGATGATGATATTATCCACCAGAATGTTCCTTATAGTTCCCTTAGGAAGGCTCTTTACTGTTTCCCATACCTTCAGCCTTGTTTTATGCTAGTTTTAAGATAGGATTCCCTTCCTGGTGTGGGCCTGTTCAAGATATTTTTAAATTAGGTTTCAATAGCTAGGATAATGTACATAGGCTACTACATACAGTTCTCACTGACGGCCAGTCTTATGGACTGTTCTGCCTAAGCTTGTAGATTGCTAACTTGAAAAGATCATGAAAGCTATTCATAGGTCAAATAAAACTGTTGCCTAATAAGAAACAATGATTTAAATTCAACAACAGCCACGTATTATTATTTAGTAATAGTAGGGTATTACATCTAGAGAATTTATAATGTGCCCTGGGACCGCAATATTTCATAAAATGTAAGAAGACAGGAAATATATGATTGTGGTTTACTCTTGCCATCTTTGTCTCAAGGCAATTTGCACTTTTGAGATTATTACTAAGATTGACAATTAGCACAATCCTAGATATCTGTTTGCGATTGTTATGCATTTTCTCATTATACCTAAGTATAATTCTGTAAATGCCTATAAATCACTTGAATGTATACAACTTGGAGGGCAGATATGTCCAAGGAATTTTGTTTTGCTTTGTTTCATTGTTTTGTTGTTGTCTATTTTGTTTTTTTTGTTTAAGAGAGAAGAGGAAAAGGAGTGATATCGTTAATGAAGAGCATAAAAGCTACCTATTGTAATATCTTTAGTACAAATCTCAACCTTCATTACCAGTTTATGATTCTTCTCTTCTTAGGAAAAGAAAGTGGAGTTTAAGTGATTTGTGTGGTCTCACCTCAAACAACTATAATTTTTTGAGTTATATACTTCCTTATTTTTGAATATATGATGGTACTATATTCATTTTATGAAAATAGCATAAAAATAGTCTCAAAAAAATAAATTTTATAAATTAAAACAGATAAAAAAGGAAATATTGTCCCCAAATAGAGATATTTTTCCTCACCCACGAAAACCCAAGACACATTTTTTGACTCTCGTATTTAAAATTTTATTCACTCTATTCTTCTCTCTCTTCTTTCCCTAATATTAATGGCTTTTTGTATAAATTATCCAAAACTCTGGATTTAAATTTGTCATTCATCATCTAATTCATCATTTATTTTCTTCTGTTTATTATCTCTCAATTACATTTTCATATTTTAAGCCTGATAATCATAATCACAGCATTTATAAAATATTTAACTCAAGTATTTCATGATTATAAATCCTCTGTAGTTATTTTTGGCTCATCTAGGTAATTTAACTTCAAAATCAAATTTTTCAAACAATATTAAAGTTTTAAAAGCAAGTGTTGTTTTTGCGAGTTTGATGCTAATACTCACTTTTTAGAATAACGTGGCCTGATTGTCTTTATTCTTCTCATTTACAGTCATTATTTTTCAATTTGACACGAATATGAAGAGGTGAAGATACAGAAAAAGATTATTTTTATTGTCTTTTCCATCTCTAGATCCTAGTGGAAATGTTACATTTAAAATAAACATTAATTCACTAAGTCTCCAACATGATGTATTAGGAAATATACCTGGTATAAAGATGTCAAAGAAGAGACTGCAAACCATGAATCCAGTAAATTTTATGAATTTATCAAGACTTAAAAATATTATTTTCCGCTACATTTGGTTTTACAAACACATCCACCATCTTTCTAATATTTTTCATATTTATTACAGCCAGTCAATCATGATAATAAAACAGCTACAAACACAATCAAAAATTTCTTTTCATGTTAAAATATAAATGTCTGCTTTTCCTGATTGCATTTCTACAAGGGAAATAAAATAGGATAAAATGTCACGTTTGCATTAAAGTTACCCTAAGAAACTAAAACATCACTAAACTCCATTCTTAACTTCGGTGATTCTCTACCCAAGCAACTCCTCATTCCTTTCTTGTCCTTTATGCTCACGTCCTTTGTGCTCCTTAGTTAATTCTAGTTGATAATCGGATGATCAAAATGCCATCCATTTTCCAGATCAGTTGGATATTTTATACTTCCCTACCAACTCCATGTTTTTGTCTTCAATAATTCCTCCTTCTTGTTGCATTCTAATTTCTTCCTACTGCATAATAATCTGAAATTACATTACTTTTCAATCTTTTACTTGATTACGGCATACCTTCCATACAGTGATTAGAAACAGCAGTAAAAAAGTAGTTTGATATATTATATTCATAAACTGTCTTGTTAAATGGCAACTCTTTTGTACAGCTACTTAAAGACAGTATTAATTTTTAAAAAGTCTTAAATCTACAAATGAAAAAAAAAAATTTCTACCTCATTCCATTTGATACTTTTGCGTCCAGAATAGTGTCTGTCACATTTATTTCCAGTGCTTAATTTATTAACTTCATACTGAAAAAGAATCTGAGTCTATTTAAAATTGACTTTTAGTGGTAGGTGAACTAGTACAACTTAAATAGAAATGATTATTTTCTATGCCAAAATTTCTAAAAGAGAAGTTAAAAACTGTGCCTCCGATTTTACTTCGCATGAAACAAAAAATTGGCATTTGATAAAAGAAGTTATATTTACTTCTCTCAGAGGTATTTCCATTTGAATTATATTAAATTACCTGAAGCAACACAGCATTTTCAAGATATAAAGAAAAAAACAAAAATTGGATGCATTTCCCAAGCCAGATTAAAATTCTCATTTTTATATGTTCAACATTTTATGAGATTGCCAGGTTATGGAATATGGATGTTTATTTGATTTTATAGTTAATTACTGTTTATCTGAACAAGTTGATTAACCTCATTTTTCTTTCCTCAATAATCATTTGTTTTGGATTAGAAACTTTGAGTGCATGGACACAGTAAGAACTTTAAGAAAAATAATGTTTTCCGCAGGGCCTTTCCACAATCCCGATATTTTTTAATTTTTATGTTTCATTTAAAAAAAAAGAAGTGAGAAGAAGAGGTGAAGAATGAAGAAAGAGTAAAGTGAAGAGGAAGAAAAGGAGAGATGAAGGAGGAAAGAAGCAAAGGCGCACAATTTCCAGCCTTTGCTTCAGCACTGGGAAACTAGCATCATGTTTTATTTCACAGCCTCTCTTTCTGTGCTATTCCTGGAATATATGAGCCTTAAAGCACATTTTAGAAGGTTTTGCTATCTTTCCCTAGACACTGAATTAAGGACCAGTGCAATTTCACTTTGCACAAAACGGCTGCCCAGGGCTACAGATTCTTCTTTTAGTGTCCCCCTCAAGTCAGTGCCTCACATTTCCTGCTCATGCGCTCTCTCCAGATACCTTGACTATCCTTATTATTGATTCAGTTTAGTCACAAAATGAGTTCTTTCTCCATTCTAGAACAAAAATTTGCTTTTCTGAATCGGTTTAAGCCTTTATACTAAGATGAATCCTTAGAGTACAATCTTTCTAATTACTTTCATCAAGCCTAGAGAAGTAAAAGGGGAGAAAACAGAAGATTAAAATATATATTATCTATCCCCCACAAACATCACATGGCTTGATCAAAGAATTGCAAAGTTGGGAATTTATATTTTTTGCATAAGAAGATATCCCCCAAGCAGGAATGAAGGTATCAGTACAGAGAAACATATTTTCATTTCTTGGAAGAAACAATTACAAATGGAAAAATGATGATTCTCTGTACTTTTCTGAGAGGAAAGCTTTAAACCTGTAGTTAGACCTTTGCTATATTGGAAGCTAACCTGTGGAGAAGGTTGCTTTCTTCACACTGATGTTTGTTCCTGTTGACCTGAGACTACTTTTTTATCTCAGAGGGGCAATATTTGTGGCCATAGCAAATAACCAAAAGGCTTTTGATCTTTGAATACTTTGGTGATTCTTTTCACAAGTAATATTTCAGATGCTAAATCATCTCCCTCAGAAGCCCTAGGACTTTGTTTGTTTTGCAAGAGCTAAGGCTTATGAGCAAAATAGTAAAATTAAGACTTCAAAAATCAATGGGCTCACTAGGGAAAAAATGTGATGTGGATAAATGTGATATATTCACCTATCATGTGTCAGACCTCTTATACAAGTTCATGAATGTGGTTTGACTTTATCACATAGACCATTTATTACTGGCAGTCAATGAAAGAGTTGAGGTCAAAATAATAGTTTACCCCCAAATTACTTCCTATATGTAAAAGTAGTGAGGGGCAATGTTTTAAGAATAAATCCATCAAAATGAAACACACAGGAAGCAATGAACATGATTTCATATAAACTAACTGTAATCACCAAAATGGTGGCTCAACATTACTAAAATTTAAATTGTAAAGAACTTGTTAGCAAAATATATTGAAGCAGCACTGATATTTAGAAGAACATCTCCAAATGATGTAAAGCCAATGGAACTTCCCATCTACATATTAATCTGTATAGATTAGAGAATGGCTCAAACTATTAACTACTCCAGAGAAAGAGTTCATTACTGCTAAGTACACAGCCAGGGAGTTCATAGCCATGATAACTCTCAGGTAGAATCATGTTTCCATTTTCTTAAAGACTTTTGGAGATACATGCGCACATGCGTGCGCACACACACACACACACACACACACACACACACACACACACACACACATATACACACACACATATTTTTTTGTCCAGTCCTGGGACTTGATGAACTCAGGGCCTGAGCAATGTCTGTGAGCTTCTTTTTGATCAAAGCTAGCATTCTACCACTTTAGCCCCAGAGCTAACTCTGGCTTTTTCTGTTTATGTAGTACTGAGGAATTGAATGCAGGACTTCATGGATGCTAGGCAAGCACTCTACTGCTAAGCCACATTCCCAGCCCAATCCATGAATTTGTAATTTTATGAATATATAGATATATATATGTTTACCCTTAAACTTCTGCTCATACAAAACACTTGCAACTAAAACACTTTTGCTTTTTAAATAAAGTTTAAATTTGTCAATCAAATGAAATAATGTTTTCGCAACAGTTCTCTAAACCCTCTTCTTCCATTTGCATTCTTATTACTACATACCCTTGATTGCCATTGATAGTGCCCAAATAGAAAGTCTGTTATAATAATTGCACACCATATATTCTGCCTTACTTTGTTCATCAAAATACACGTTTAAACACGAGAAGCAATTAAGTATGCTAATGCACAGCTTTTGAAAAAAAAAGCTGCAGTTTTTACTTTTAAGCTAACAAACTATATTAAAATCAAATGTAAGAGATAAGGTATCAGAAGAGCTCTAAAAGGCCATGCCAGCACAGAATTCAATCTGAATTAGACATAAGATGAGTTAGTTATTATTGACACTCTAGAATAATATTAAATGAGAATACTTTGTTAAAATGTACAATTATAGAATACTTTAAATTATAAACATGTGTGGAAAACATAAAAGCATATATTTTTAAAACTGCATCTATAATTTTGGCCCTAAATTTTAAAAAGAGAAATACTTCCAAATAATTATCATTACCTGCACATAAATATAAATAGATATAGACACTGATGTAATGAGATGGAATTTTTATAACAAAAAAAATCATAAGATATTTGAGTTTTAAGATTAGAATATTTGTATGTTGTTGAAGATAACTTGATGCCAATTCAAACGACATATTTTCAAAGTAATAATTTATCATTAATGGCAACCCCAAAGAACATGCAATGATGCACACTCATCTATGTGTGTGTATTTATAACGTGGAAAGGATCTCAATGGCTCAGTTAACATTGAAATACAAATCCAAACAATGCAAAAATCAACTAAAACCTATAAGTTTTAATGAAGAAGATGAATGAAAGATGTCCTGATATACACTAAAAGTAAGCAAAATGAAATAAACTAATATTGTCTAGAATTATTTTAATTATAACAGCACTATGGTACAGTATAAAAACAAGATAAATTTCCAAATTAGGCTAAAAGGAAGATGCAATCCCAAAATCATTAAAAATTACTTTGATGCTCATATGGTTAGAGATAAATATATATATATATATATATATATATATATATATATATGTATAGAGATATAGATATATAGATATTTACTCCTGGGACTTGAACTCAAGGCCAGTGTGCTGTCTCTGAGCTTTTTTAATTCAAGGTTCATGCTCTACCATTTGAGCCATAGCTCCACTTCTATTTTTTTTTGTTTTGTTTTTTAGGAATTTTTAGGAGATAAGAACTTATGAACTTTCCTACCCAGGCTAGCTTCTAATTGCTCAGTGGAAAAAGATAAGACTGTATGTTGATACAAGTCAATTACATGAATGAGGTACTGATTTGTACATTTATAATTTGTGAAATTTTCAACAATGTCCTATATAAATACAAGTGAAAAAATTATAAATAACACATGAACAACAACCAAAAACTAATGCTACGGAAACAATACAACAACATAATATGTTATTGTTATTAAAGTATTTAAACTCTCAGTCATCAAATAAACAAATTAAAATATTGGACTAGGAAGGTGGCTCAGTAGCAGAGTGCTTGCATTGCTTGCATGAAGCCCTGGGTTCTATTCCTCAGCACCACATAAGCAGAAGAAGCCAGAAGTGGTGCTGTGGCTCAAATGATAGAGTGCTAGCCTCGAGCTGAAGAGCTGAGGGACATCGCCCAGGTCCAGAGTTCAAGCCCCACGACCAGAAAAAAAAAAGATTTAAAATATTATCTTATAAGGGGCTGGAAAGGTGGCTCAGTGGTAGAGCTCTTGCCTTGCATGCATGAGGCCCTGGGTTCGATTCCTCAGCACCACATAAGCAAAAAGAAAAAGCCGGAAGTGGTGCTGTGGCTCAAGTGGTAGAGCGCTAGCCTTGAGCTGAAGAGCTGAGGGACAGCGCTCAAGCCCAGAGTTCAGCCGCACGACAAGACCCCCCCCCAAAAAATATATTATCTTATAAGAATTAAAATAGTATTATCTATTAGAGAAAACCCATGAATAATACTCCCATAAGAAAAATGGATTAAATAAATAGAAAAGTTTAAAGGTTAAGAAAAAAATAAAATCAGAAGGGTCAAGTTTTACTAACATTTTAAATAATTTTGCAATAAAGTATTATAAACATTTATAATACCTTGGGAAAAGAACAAAATTTTCAACAGGATAAAAATAATTCTAATCTTAAAAGTTTGTAAGAAGAATTGAATTAAATTGCGTTTACCATGTACATCATGAAGAAATTTAGAAACTTTTGTTTACAGTGAAACAAGGATTATTGACTGCTTGTTATTAATTCCAAGAAAATTATAAAATCTTAAGAAATGATAGAAAGACATTATTGATAAACAAGAACTTTGCATTAATATTTTATGGACTGGAAATAACAAGTATATCCAGAGAAGCTAGAACCATTTTCTCAGTCAGAAAAATTCAAATTTTCTTTCACAAACTCAAAATGTAGTTAAAGCTGTCTTCTATTCACTGCTGGTAGTCAGTTGTTAGTTAAAGACAAAAGTGCTTCATTGAGTGTTGGTTTGTGAACTGATCTGGCTAAGCTGACAAGTAGAACGCAGTTGTTTTGGGTTTGTTTTTCTTTTTCCTAGATCTGCTTTACAAGAACATGGTCTCAGCAGTTGGGTTCCTGTGATTGGCTGATACTTGTGTGTTGTTACCAGAGGAGGCTGGAGTTGCTGGGTGCAAATAGTTCACATACAACTTTCTCAGGAAGCTTGAGATCTGGAGAACATCAGGCAGAAAAGCCCAGGAAACAACTCCAAAATAACCATCATAAGAGGCAGATTGAATGTGAGGATTAACCTTAGTGCAGCAGGCAACCAAATGCAAGTCAGTTCTTTGCATTTAAATTCAAACCCCAGAGTCCAGAAAAATCATATATGATTTATGAATGCAGGCATATTCACTATGCATTAGAGTCTATTTACATATCAAGTTAAGTATCACCTCACTGTGTCTGTTATGACTAACTTAAAATATGTAAAGAGATGGCTTAAGCAAAGTTCAATTCAACACAAGTACATTGGTTGAGTCTATTAGAATAATGACCAGATGTTAGAAGCCAGCAACTGCTAGAAAGCTGGATCTGATCAGAGGATTTCCACTAGAGCTCCTCCCTCGTTCCACATAAAAACTGGATTTCATTGTGTTGAAAAAAAGATAGCAATATCAAACAAACAGGAGTAAAAACAAAATAGAGCAAATACAGAAAGAAAATCAGTATTTGTAACAGTTGCACTAAAATTGTAGTTCATTTTGTCTCTTAACTTTTCACCATGAACAATGATTGAACATACAAACTGCTGAAAGTGACAACCAATAATTTTCAGGATCAGAATTCAAAGCTATCTTTATTTCACAAAAGAAGCCTCTTTTTCCCTGTGAAAAACCTTTAGAAGAGAGAAATCTTATTCTGATTTTGGTATGTTTTGACTTGATCTATAACAAAGCCTCATATTTAGAAGGTACCTCTGTTTAAGGTTTCCAAAAAGGAATGCTTGACAAATTAGGCAGCAAGCACGTGTCTCATTAGCTCCTAGAAAATGTCAAAATAATTTACACATTCAGAGAGTTAATGATGGGTCTCTAATAAGGTACTATTTTCAATCCAATTTTAAAACATGTAGGTTTTTCTTTCTTTATATTTTATTATAAAAATTTAAACTTAAACAATTTCAGTAAACCTAAGCTTTTTAAGAATTGGTGGAAATAAATATATAAACATGTCATACATTAATGGGTGCATGAACAGTAATATGCAACATTACTTTATATCTATATGTACTACATATATTACATAAACTATATCCTGTATGTTTTATGATATATATACTAAGAATTTCATGTGTTCTCTGTATATCTATATCTATATATAGATATATATAAAATGTACCATACTGCATGCCTTATGAGCATATGCATATGTGTGTGTGTGTGTGTGTGTGTGTGTGTGTGTGTGTGCGCGCGCACGTTATATAATATAGTATATAGTATGGTAAGTTTTCTAGTAATTAAAAAAATATCCATGACAGGGTTACCTTACATTATGAATCGGCCTTGTTCGCTGATATTTGGGCTTAAACTCAGGGTCCTGGAACTTGATTGACTTGCTAGCTTTTGTCTGGATGTCTTCCATCTGAGACACCCTAGCTAGGATTTTTTTGTTTTTGCTTTTGGTCAGTCGTGGGACTTGAACTCTGGTCCTGGGCGTTGTCCCTAAATACTTCAGCTCAAGGCGAGCATTGTACCACTTGACACAGAATCAATTTGAGTTTTCTGTTAGTGGACTTTCCTGCCTGGGCTGGCTTTGAATCGTGATCCTCTGATCTCAGCCTCCTGAGTAACTAGGATTAAGGCAGAAATCACCAGCGCTTGGCTTAAGCTTAGATTTTTGCTAGTAAATGGAAAAGTAGTCTCAGGGACTCTTATGCTAAAGCTAAAGTTTAATTGCATCACTCCAGGTCTTCAGCCTCCTGAATAGTGTAGCTGGGATTTTGTAAGTATGAGCCATCACCAACTGGTTCTCTTCTCAGACTTCTAATTTCCATCTTACCATTTTTGTTTCACTTTATTTATTTTTTGTTAGTTTGTTTGTTTAGTTTGAGACTGAAACTGGGATTTGAGCTTATTACCTGAGGCTTTTGCTCATTGGCTGGCATTCTACCAAGTAAACCATTCCTCCAAATGGAATTCATCTTACTTTTAAGCATATGAGGGACTATGTGACAAAACAATGATGTTACAGGTCAGATACGACCACATCACTTAACAGTTTTATCCACTCTAAACATCAGTAGCTTTTCATTATGATGATTCTATTTTTCAACTTCAAAAGTATACAGTTAGCACATATTTTTCTGTGCAGTTGCATTCGGATAATGACAAACTGTTAAAAATAAACACATTACAATAGCTTAAATAAGACTGAATTTTTTTTCATGCACAATGATTGATTGATTGATGGATTGATTGATCGATTGTTACAGGGAACTGTTTTTAATCCCATTTTATGTTCCTTCATCTCCTTGGTGGTTTTGTTCCTAGCTCTGTGGGGGTTGCAACTCTACTTTTTGTAAAAAAATTAATTTTACTGTCAAGGTGATGTACATAGGGGTTGCAGTTACATACATAAGGTAGTGAGTACATTTCTTGTTGAACATTGTTACCCCCCTCCCTCATTTTTATCCCAGTTTCCCTCTCCCATGATATCCCCCCTTCATACTGTGAAGTTCATTCCCAGCATGTTGCATTGGGAGTATCGCTGTTGCATTGGTTCACCCCTTGTCCTTTGTCTCATCATTTTGTTGTTCCCCATCCCCACCCTAATTCAGATAAATTTATACACAATACACAGGGTATGAAAATCAGATAGAGTGACAACAAGGGATAAGCCATAGAAGGATAAAAAGAAGAAAAAGCACAAGAAAAAATAAATAACTTCACATAATACATTAAAAACAACAACAAAGAAAAACCTCTAGTTTTCCATATCTTGGGGTTCATTTTACTTAGCATCATCTTATACGGTCATATTACATGAAGGGAAAGGAAAAGGAACAAGACCAGGAAGAGAAATGTGACCCTTCATTTCTGTTCTTCACTTACTGGTGATAGCTTATGTTTAGTGCTGCATACCTGAGGATAAGGAAAATGATCTACAACGATACAGTCATGTTCCTTTTAACTCATCAGAGAGTACATCAATTCTTGTATTTGTTGCCAATTTTATTCTTATTTTTCTAAGCTTTAGATAGATATGCTATGCTAATTTTTTTCTGCTGTAGTTAATGTTCAATTATTATTCTCTATTTTCACACTCTTCTTCAAAGCTCCGCTCTATATTTCAAACTGTCTCGATATTATCTCAACCTTACACCTCCACTTTTCCTCTTATAGTACTATCAAGGCTCTAAAGTTCACAATTGTGGCCATTATTTATCTATTTGTTTGTTTGTTTGTTTGTTTATATTTATTTGTCTGTCATGGGGTTTGAACTCTGGGCCTGGGTCGTGTCCTTGAGCTCTTCATCTCAAAGTGAGCATTCTACCACTTGAGTCACAGAGCCACTTCTGATTTTCTGGCGGCTAATTGGAGATAAGAGTCTCATGGACTTTCCTGTCCGGGCTGGCTTTGAACCGCCATCCTCAGATCCAGCCTTCTGAGTAGCTAGGATTACAGACATGAGCCACCAACGCCCGGATTTGCCATTATTTTATAGATCCTTTTTGCATAAAAATATTGCTTGTTTTATATCTTTGTCTGTATTCCATAAACTCTAATGTTTAGGACACTGCTACCAAGATACAAATCCTCTTTTTTTTTTCTTGAAACATACCAACTTCATAGCTTCCCTACAGTTCTGTATCATATTTATGGGATTCATATCACACTTTACCCTTCATAAGTTAAGCCTCTGTTCTGAGGAGAACCTGGAAGCAGGAAATGTACTGAAATAGTAGGACTTGCTTGGCATCATATTGGGCACCTGATATTTTGAGTCGCAAATTCCTGTTTCCTGTTTTTTTCTTTGTGGTGAGTTACTCCATACAGAGGGAATAACTTTAGAGAACTCTCAAAGTTATGACAACACTGAAAACACATTGGCATGTACATATGTACGTATGTACAAAGAGTACATGTTCATTTAGAATTTCTTAATATAACTGGGCTTATATTTTTCTTGCATTTTCTAGCTCTTTTTTTTACTTCGAATTCATCCCATTTTAAAAGTCTTTTTCATAGCATTCTATTATTTCTAGCTCACTGATAGTGACTTCAAGGTAGACAATCTCAGTTTCCTTTACGCTCTACTGTTTGTGGCCACCACCACACTACTCAAATTTGTCAGACATACAGTTTTGAAATGGTGTTGATAATAAAGGCTACTTTGATAGAAACACATTTTAGAAGTGTTCTAAACCTTTACTATAAATTTGCCTTCATATTGATGAAAAGTATAAACCAAGTAAATATCCTTTACCTCAGGGTCTTCACATTCCTTCCAATTCATTTATTCTCCTTCAGGTAATATCTCTTGTCACTGTCTTATTGAGTTAATGACTATATTTCCACTTACAGATTCATATTTTTGTGCAAATACTGGTGCTTGCAGTCAAGGCCTCATGTCCTTGCTCATCTTTCATGCTCACGGCTGATGCACTACCACCTAAGCCACACCTCCAGTCCAGAATTTTGCTTGTTAATTAGAAATGGGGAGTTGAGCAGGTATTTCTGCCCAAATATTTGGCTTTGAACAAGGATTCTCCAGTTCTAAGTCTTCTGAGGAGCTGGGATTACAGGCATGGGCAAACCAGGCCTGGTTTATAGTTATTTTTTTAGTATGGTTGAGTTTATATCTTTTTGTCATATTTCCTAGCTCATTTTTCAAGTTGAACACTTTATACTTATTTTAATGTTTTTTTTAAGCACTCTATATTTTCTACCTTTTTGACGGTTATTTAATGCATACCATGAAGTTGGTTTTTATTACACTGGAGAGACCTGGTAGCAAGCTACCATAAAATTTTACTTAGGCTTATAATTCATACATGTTATCTAAATTCAGACCATTTTCTAAAATTATTTTGAACCTACAATTTCAAGAACTTCCTGATGATTTAACTTCCTTTGAAGTCTTCTCTTTCTTTTTATCCAGAACAATGGGTTAAATTATTTATAAGGTGTTTGCATACAAATGCTAAATTTCATCTTTTCAGTTGAAAACAATGATGTCATGATCAATGTTCTTATGAAAATTTTTTATGACCATATCAGTTTTGAAATAAATTTAAATATTAACTTGAATAATTCAACTTATCCTCTTTACATGGAAATATATTTCTTTTTATCCTTGGAACTTAATTATTTGTCACAATGTTACTACTAGAGTGTTTTATTTGGCAGTTTTCTGCTTGGGAAATCTTTAGTTCAATTCTTAATATTGATTTTAAAAAGTCCTTTCTCTACCATTGGATGCATCTTTTTTCAAGTATATTCCGTTGAATCATGGATATATTTTCTGAAATGTATCACTCACACACATGCCATTACTTTATAAACAAATCTGAAATGTATATTCCAGAATAACATGATGTGAGCTACAGTAGTAGCAGGCTGGATTGGAGACATAAAGGCACTGAATAGTCCAGGGTACTGAAGGCATTCCAAGCCCTGGCTCTAAAAATTGCCCTCAAAAAGAAAATCACATGCTTTTCCTGAAATCTTAGGGAATTAGATTTTTTAATGACCAAAAAACTATGTATCCATGTACAAAACCACTCTTTATCATGTGCCATCACCAGGAGATAGAGACATATATATCTGAATATGATTTCAGTCCAATGAGAGAAATACTAACTCTCTCCTCTTTGTCAGTGAGGTTGCTAGTATATGTTAGTGGGCGTATAGGATATTTTCCTCTTATTCCCCTTAAGTATACCACCAGTATACAAAAATATAAAATTTTCCAATTAATTACTTCATGCTTTTCAGTGTCAAACCATAATCTGAGATTAAGCACCACCACCACATAAAAGAATTTGAAGATACCACATATTATGGAACTTTGGTATTGAGGGGTGTTAAGTTAACTTATCAATTTTCATATTCTGTAAGATTGGAATGTGTCTTAAATTTGTTTCTAAATTATAAGCCTAGAATATCAAATGACCTTGGTAATTTCTTCTAATGATGCAGGCAGGAAATGACTAAGGGGTTCAATAAAAAAAAATTTGCACAGCCAATTTTGATGAAGTGCAAGATCAATGAATTGCAGCACAGAAACAAGTGCAAGGTTTTCTTCTTCACATATAGATCAGGTAGACAAGAGGACAGAACTAGAACATGATTGATGCTGGAGCAGAGCTAACATCCTCTAAAACTGAGACAGAATATAATTTTTAAAACATAATCTCAGCACTGAGCAAATAAAGTAAAATATTCCTGTTTTTTGATCAATTTCCACATGAGCTAAAGGTTTTTATCGGAGCCTTGTGAGAGGTAAAAGAGAAATATACTTGATTGATATTCTAATTTACCCCAAGAAACTAAAAATAAGATCATATTTTTTAAAAACCTACAAAACCTGAATACATTATATAAGTTCAATGCACAGTTTCTAATAATATCCAAAGCTTAAGTCTCTTTAAAGATAATAGGCTTCAGTTAAAGAAAAAGAACATGGTATATAATTTACTTATAAAAAAATGGGATGTTACTAAAAGCTGTCTCACTGATATGCTTATATAGAATTGCAATTTGAACTAGATTTGTTTATTTAATCAATTTACAGATTATTTAACTCTCTGGTAAGTAACTGAATGTGAGCATATAATGTATTTTATGGATATTTTTCACTATAAGGCTCATAAAATCTAGAAAATATCCAATTTTGCACTTCAATATCAGACCTTTAGCTTGACAAGATCACAGGTAATTAAATATTATCCTTATCTTTATCTTTTCTTAGTTTTATTTGTTCATGAAGTACTTACTGGATAACAAAAAGAATTATCTTTCCATATTCTACTATGTAAAATCTCTTCTTATATGAAGAAAATTTGGAAGCTAACCCAATCGTTACAAACTAGGAAGTTTTTTTTGTTTTTTGGTTTTTTTTTTTTTTTTATTGTGAAAATACTGTACTGAGGGGTTACAATTACATGGGCAAGATAATGAGTACATTTCTTATCAAGCATTGTAGCCTCCTCCTTTGTTTCCCCTTCTCATCCCTTCCCATCCGCCCCCCCCCAATCCTTCCCCTCTCCTTCTCCTCCCCCCCACCAAAGTTGTAAAGTTTGTTTTTGACATAACAACTTGTACATCTCATTGTTGCAATGGGTCCACCTGTATCCCTATTTAAACGATTTGACAAACTAGGAAGTTTTAAATCTCAGAAATTCCATGAGAGAAATAAGTCTCCACCCATTCAAATCTAGAGCTGTAACTTTTTAAGGAGTTATTTATGTACTGTGTCACTCACTAGCTTGACAGACAGTTGAAAAATAATGGGTGTTGATTACTGTGAGAGAGGACACATATCCTTATCTGTCCTGTACATGAACAGCCACAATCAGAAATATTTCTGAAAAAAGAGTGTGATTATATGCACATAGTTATTGAACCCTTGTGATCCTCTCCTAAGAAGGTCACATGGTCTCCATTATTTGCAATGATTAGTACACAGCTAGGATAATCTTAACAGATGAGCAGAATAGCTCAATAGCTATGTACATATGACTATATAAGATGATGCTAAGCTAAATGAGCTCCCAGACATGGATACAAGAGGTTTTTCTTTGTTGTTTTTCTCAATGTACCACATGATTTTTTTTTCTCTTGTGTTTTTCCCTCTTATGTTTTACCCCGTCACTGCGTTAAATTTTGCTACCTTGGGAATTGTATATATATTTATCTGAACTAGGGAAGAGAAGGGGACAACAAAATGGTGAGGCAAAGGGCAAAGGGGGAACCAATGCAACAGCGATACTCACAAGACAATATGGAGGAAAGAGGCAGAAAAATGAGGGAAGGGGTAACAAGTTAGGCAAGAAATGTACTTACTATCTTACTTATATAACTGTAACCTCTCTGTACATCACCTTGACAATAAAGTAAAATAAAGAATATCCTCCTTTGACCTCCCTGTGTGAATGTTTAGAGTCCTGTTTAATTTCTCATGTCCAATGGTAATTTTTGTCTTTTATTATCTATTGGGTTTACTTGTAGATTTGTAGGCACATTCTAATTATTGTAAATGAGGACAACCATACAACCTGTGCTTCTTTGGGACAATGGGTGAACTTGGTAAGCAGTGAAACTTACTAGGAACTGTGTTGAAAATGAATTATACAACTTGGCGGGAAGGGGGATTAAGAGGGAAAAAAAACTGGCAGAAAATGAGAGAAGAGGTGACACTATTAGAAAAGAAATCTACTCAAAACCTGACTTATGGAACCGTAATCCCTCTGTACATCATTTTTACAGTTAAAAAGAAAACAAAAGGTATGAGGGGGCACTGACCTTTCTTTTCCAAGGATTCAATTGGATACAGAAACGAATTTTGGCTATTATCTTAAATATTCACATGCCAATTAATCTTCAAGATGTCTGCAGTTCTGCTGCTCTTCCACAATGTAGCTTGCCTGCAAGTTAAAGGATTGGACAGTCCTATATAGATTAAGACAGATAGTTAATAAATAAATGCTAAGCATCCTGACAATCAGCTTAGTCAATGGTCCTCTGTGTATATATTCTGAACACTTGGACTTCATAATGTGAATAACACCTAAACATTTGCCCTAAGTTTGTAGTTCCAACATGAATTTAATATTTCATATAGTCCCTTAAAATATACTTCTATAGGATTAAATGAAGTTCAGTTACTGATTTGAGGAGCGATGATTTCTGATTTTCTTGTGATAATAAATTTCTATCAAGTATTTTAGCGTCAAGATTGACATTATCTTACTTTTTGCTAAAATGTGTGTTTGCATACATATATATGTAGATGTGTATATATACACATACATGTACACATAAAGTACCTGAATCTAAAGCTTTTTATATTTCTCGAATAAACTAAATATATATGTTAAATTTTTTAAATTTTTAATAATTGGATAAACAGATGATAGATAGATGATTAGCTATACAAAGAGGAACAGAGTTAAATTTTGTAATAGTATGTTCATTCTTTTGACATTTTTGATTAAACATGAGTATGATCTATCATTTTATTTTATGGTACTCTTTTGATTCTGCTTTCTTAGTGAGGTTACATAGATTTCTTAAAATATGCTAGAATTTCTTTTTCTTCTTCTTTCTCTCTGATAAGGTAATTATATTTATTTTTAATATATATTTTATTGTAAAGATACTGTACAGTGGGGTTACAGTAATGAGTACACTTCTATCAAGCATTGTTACCACCTCCTTCGTTTTTCCACTAGCATCCCTTCCTTCCCACCTCCCCAACTCCTACCTGCCTCCCCCTGAAGTTGTTAAGCTCGTGTCTTGTACATCTCATTGTTACAATGGATCAACCTGTATCCTTGTTTCAGCATTTTGCTATTTCCCTTCCCCTCCCCAAATTAGAAAAATGCATATACAAGATGCAGGGCACCAGAATCAAATACAGTGAAAACAGGGGTTACACCATGGGGGAAGAACATACAAAAGAAACAAAAAACCCACATAGTACAGTATAAGTACATTAAAAAGAACAGCAAGAAAGATAAATCCTCTTAGGTCCCTATATTGGGGTTCATTTAGCTTAGCATCATCTTATATGGTCATATGTACATATCTTTTGAACATTTCTGCTTGTTTGATTTGGTAGGACTTTGGTTCGAACTCAAATCCTGAGGTTTACAAGGTAGATCCTTAAAACTCGAGCCAGTAGTCCAATCATGTTTACTTTAGTTATTTTTTAGGAATGCTCTTATTTGTGTTTTTTTCTCTTTATGTTGGTTACTTTTCTGTTCAATATAAGTTTATTGTTATTATTAAGTTGTTATAGAGAGTAATCAGCATTTCATAAATCAGGTAAAGAGTACAATTTTTTTTTGGACAAATTCATCCCTCATTTTACATCCCCCTAATTTGTATTTCCTCCTGCTCATGAATTACTTTTGCACATAGCATGTAATGAATACCTGAATGCATTTGTTCACCTTTCCTTCCGACCTTACTGTACCTCCCTCAAAAGAAAAACAGCTAAAGAAAACCAAGCATCACTACCACCAACAACAACACAAGATAAACAAAGCATAAAATTCATAATTTTAAATATCTAGCCTCAGAAGTACATCCTGTTACTTACACGCAGTATTGCTGAGATCACAGGCACAGACCTTGTGCATTTCTTTAAATGGGTCCTGCTAATTTTTTGTCCAAACTAACTTGGAATTATAAAGTTTTCAAGTTCCACACAGTTGTAGCTACAGGAATGGTTTACCATGCCATACCACCACTTATTTTTGAGATAGGGTGCCAATGGATGAGATTACAGGGATGGCCAGATGGCATTTCTTGCAATAATGATTCAAGCCTGCACAAATTATGGGAGCTAGATTTGTTTGCTGATTTTTTTTTGTCAGTTGTAGGTTTTGAACTCTGAACCTGGGTGCTTTCTCTGAGTCTTTAGCACAAGACTAACACTCTACCACTTGAACCACAGGGCCACTTCCAGCTTTCTGGTGGTTAATTGGAGACAGTCTGACCAACGTTCCTGCATTGGCTGGCTTTGAACTGTGATCCTCAGATCTCAGTCTCTTGAGTAGCTAGGATCACAGGCATGAGCCATGGCACCTGTCTAGATTTTACTGCTAAAATTTTGTGGGTTTTTTTTTGTTTTTGTTTTTGGCAACAGATTCAGTTAATGGTAGTATATTTCACTTACATTAATGGAAAATATGTTTTCTAAAATATCATCTGTATTATTCATTTCCAAATATGTTTTTGGCATTTAAAATGTTTTAAAGTTTCCAACAATCTGCTCTATATTTTCAATGCTAATTTTAAGTTTTGCTGATTCTCTTTTCTCAGTTTGTTTTGAACAAATAAAGGAGACAACTGTGTGAATTCAAGTCTATGTCCAAGTGTGAAGACAAGAGAACAACGGCCATGTCACACTGTAGCCTGTTAACTTTTCCTGACAAATGTCTGAGTTTGTGTTGTACCTTGACTGAACTATTTAGGAGGAGACATATGGTCACAAAACACTTCTCAGTATATGTCTTTCTAATAGCAACACAAAGTAAGCCAGGATGGTTAGCTAAGAAAGCATTTGCTGGAGAGAACATGTTAGCATTGTCTCCTGTGTCTCCTCATCTGTATCTTCTCAAATCCCTTGAAATTCCATGAGCTGGTGCTGAATTAAGAGAAAATCTTTACCATCAGAGAAATCAAAGGAAAACAATAGTGGAAAGAACTCTGACAAATCCTTTTCCATATTCTCTTTCATAAATCTACTACATTTCTAATCCCTTCTACAAAATTTGGAAATGAATATTGAGTTAAAAATGACAGTTCTAGTAGTTGGATGACATTTACCAAATACTGAACACAGACTTTTTCTAGCACCTCTCCCTCAAGTATTTTTTTTCTGACAAGAAGACATATCAAATATCTAGAACTGAATTAAAATACTGCCATAATATCTTGAGGATAGGGATATCTATGTTTAAAAATTGTATGTCTAATTTGCTCAAACACTAATCTAAAAGTGAATTTTTGTTTTATTGTGTGTTTCTCATTTGGGAATATAAATAATCTATTATTCTTGACTTATTCATTGCCCATATCTTCTTGTGTAAAATGTAACCTCTTCTTAATTCCATAGTTAGTGTTCTCAGAATCTTCCGTACATTTCCCTGTAAGTAAAATTCAAGAGAAGAAATATCTCCTTAGCACTTGAAAAATGTATTCAGTGGTAACCAAGCAAGCTTTTTATTTATGCTCAGCAGAGAGAAAATGTAATTGAATGACAATCTGATTATTCATCAAGGAAAAGAAAACAGAAAGAAATGTTCTTTGGTAGAGGTAATCTGTGGCCAATGTTTACCTACCATTTCTCTTCCCTTTTAGGAGAAGAGTTGGCATTTAGTTCTAAAAGCCTGTGTGATGGTCAAGCACAAAGTAAAAGAAAGAAAAAAATCCTAAATCCATCCATTATGTATTCTTTATCTCTTCACAAGAATTCAATGTTCTGATCTGAAATACTCACCACCCACTCAAGTATGCCACTAGAAAGAAAACGTCTGCTGCACTGCTAGAGAAATCCTTGTTCTGCTAACCAACAATCATCTTTTTCATAGTAAAATATAATCTGTATCCTACTTGGACACATGTATTTTATTTTCTTTAAACCACCATCTTATTTAAAAATACAAATTTTAAACACGTGGAAGTATTTCTACTGAGGTTTTCCAAGATTATACAGTGAAAGCTGCTAATTTAATATCTTCGATGGAGATTTTTTTTTCTTTCTCTTGGAAGAGATGTAAATATCTTTATATGTCTGGAATTGGAGAAAGTTGTGTTATAGGAACAAGCCTGAGACATGTTGTCAGAAGGTAAACATAAAATATCCACTCTGCCAACTTACCAGCCAAGGGGACAATTCAGTCAAAGAAAACACTGTACAGATGCAGGGTCTCCATTTGTAAAATAGAAGGAGAAATACACAGCTCTCGAGTTTATTATGAATATAAAAATGATAATATTTCAGCAAGTGCTTTTACCAGCTGTGATGTATTTAGGATTATTAAAATATTCAGCATAGTTAAATTACATAATGCTTGATATTTTGTTACCTATTTCTGGATATTGAGGAACATGTTGTGCACTGAATTAGCAGTGTATTGAAAAACACTTCAGTGGTCTGTTTCGAGGGGAATAAATTTCACACAAGTGTCTTCTAGTTGCATAGAATGAAATGTAATATATAATCAGGCATTACACATTAACTTATCACTTGGGAAGTTGGAGTTGTCAGTCCCTAGGAAAATAATTAAAACCCATACTTCCACAGAAAAATATTGGAATTCATTTCTCTAGTAAAATGTGCATGTGGGAGAAAAAATAAATAAATGAGAAAAATGCTTTCTCTTCCTTTTATTTCCAACAAAATCTAATTCCTGGAAGACTACAGTGTGATGTATAAGGAGCAACACAACTACTGGTGATGAGCTTGAAAATCTGATCTCAGCCATAATTAGGAAATAACAGAACATTCTGAGAAAGCACTGATATGTGATAAAGACTCCAAGTGATGGTAGAAAACAAAGTATGCTTAATCTAAAACTAATGATATTTACTAAATTAGTTCTCAATATGCTTACAAACACACAAGGTTCCTTTATTTATTTATGCTGTAGCCAAACGTGAATCTTCTCACAAATGAAATACCCATAGACTATTTAAAAACTCCTAGCAAGCACTGCCTTTTCCACGACAACTGACAACACAAAAGTTACAAAGGAGTATGGAAACTAATGCAGGTTTGTCTTCCTGACACATTCTACTAAATTTAGTTAGGGATGTCTAAAACAAAAAAGACATTAGGTTGCATCTTAGCCTTCAGTATTTGCTATGCTTTAAAGTTCAATTACATAAATATCTGCATCCCATCTAAATTAAATAACATTTTATAGCAGAAAGAGTTGATTCAAAATCAATAGAAAGCCCACGATTGGGAGAAGATCATCACTAGCCATACAACGGACAAGGGTCTCATATCTAAAATATACCTGGATCTCAAAAAACAAATCCTCAAAGAAACAACTGTCCAATAAATAAGTAGCCCAAAGACTTACAGAGAAACTTCTCTGAACAGGAAGGAAGGATAGCCAATAGACACATGAAGAAATAAATGCTCAACCTCTCTAGCCTTAAAAGAAATGCAAATAAAAACAACACTGAAATAACACCTTACCCAGTTAGAATAGAATTAGAATATAATATAATTAAGAGCTCTAATAACAACAGATGCTGGAGGGGATGTGGACAGAAGGGAACCTTACTGCATTGTTGGTGGGAGTGTAAACTTGTTCAACCACTTTGGAAAGTTGTATGGAGGTTCCTCAAAAGATTCCACATAGAGCTCCCCTATGACCCAGCAATCCCACTTTTGGGCATTTACCCAAATGATCACAAACAAGACCATACTAAAGCTACTAGAACAACTATGTTTATTGCAGCATTATTTACCATAGCTAAGATATGGAACCAATCCAGATGCCCCTCAGTAGATAGATGGATCATGAAAATGTGGCATATATACACAATGGAATTCTATGGCTCCATCAGAAAGAATGGCATTGCCCCATTTGTTAGGAAATGGAAAGACTTGGAAAAAATTATATTAAGTGAAGTAAGCCAGACCCAAAGAAAAATAGGTCCCACGGTTTCTCTTATTTGCAGTAACTAGTATATGTCTGAGACAAGCAGAAATGGTCAGATAAGTTGATGTTAGGCAAAATGAACCCCAAGATAAGGACTCAAGTGATTTTTCTTTCTTGCTATTGTTTCTAACATATTTATAAGGTGATTTTGTTGTTGCTTTGTATGTCCCTCCCCCTTGGTATAACCCCGGATTTCACTGTTTTTGATGTTGGTATAATTTGGGGAGGGGAAGGGAAAAAATAAATTGTTTAAATAGGGATACAGGTAGACCTATTGCAACAATGAAATGTGCAAGATTGTATGTCAAAACAAACTTTACAACTTTGGTGGTTGGGGAGGGGATGGTAGGGAAAGGATGGTAAGGGGGAACAAAGGAGGAGGCAACAATGCTTGATAAGAAATGTACTCATTACTTTGCTCATGTAATTGTTACCCCTCTGTACTATATTTTCACAATAAAATCTTATTAATAAAAAATAAAATTAATTTTTTGAAAACAACATATTGTTAATGCAAATATAGTCATTAGCTAAACTACATCCTCATATTAGTTTTTCTATACTGATTAGATTTTTTTTCAATGCTTATTTTATATTTTATACAAAGTTACATTTATTCAGGTATTTTACCAGTTTATCTAGGAAAAATAATATTAAAAGTTTAGGGCACTTTTTTGAGAAATTCCAATGGTTTCATCTAGCTGATAATATTATCTGCCTGTATACATTTTGAGTATGTATTACAGTTACGAGAAATTATTAGGGTAAAGGGTGACTGCATCATGCAGTTGTAAGGGAAGCAAGTCCTTCTTAACAAACTTTTAACCTCGCTTAAACAAACACTGACTTTTTTTTTCTAATGCTCTCAAGGAAAGGAGAGCAAATAAACTAATGAATAGTAGAAATTGTTGTACAATTGTCTTCTTTACATACACATGCACACACACACACACACACACACACACACACACACACACACACACACTTCCTACTGCCCATTACAGTTCACTTTACCATCATCATTAGTAGAATCTTCTGGGTTTTTTTTTAATAGCTACAGCATGCACATCCTCCTGTTCTATAAGGCCCGTTCTGTATTTCTTACTTCATGAGGAATTATCTAATAAAGCTTAATGACCACTTCATAATGACCAAGTTCTCTGTTCTCTTTTATCTTTCTTTAATTCTTTTTTCACATTTCTGCAAAATTTCTAACCTGACATCTGCCACCACACAATAGTATGTTGACTCCTAATGTGTTTGTCTAGATCTTATTGCTCTATTTCTTTCCAGATATTCTTTCCCCTTATTTTTCTTCTATTTCTTTTGACTATGCAATGCAATTACATATTATTATTTTTTTGGCCAGATTAAGCTGGAATGAAGCCTATGGGTAAAAATAAAACAGATTTCTCCAATTTCTTTAGATTACATCTTAAGAGAGAGAGAGATCCTTAGAATTTTAATTCCAATACCCCGAGATAAATGGCTGCCTTCTAGGTTCAGTTCTAAATATCAGTTGTTCTTCCAAATGTAAGAATACTTTTCTTATTTTTCTTGTTTACTATTGTACCCTTAACAAGATCTATCACCTTTTGTTTACTCTTAGTTTGTAATTATTTTAGAATGAACTAACACCAAATTAAATTTACTTAAGTGTTTATAACCAGCTGTGGATCATATTGTGTCTCCTTTCCCTATCCCATATGAGAGAAAGAAAGAGAGAGAGAGAATGGGGGAGGGTGCATTTGAAGCTATAACTCTCATTATCTGGAATGTAACATCATTTAAAAATATAACCAATTTAAGTTAAAGTCATGTTAGAAAAACATTTAATTTAATGCGAAAAAGAAAACAGGAAAGGAAAACTCATTCTAGCATAGGAACAATGCTATACAAATACGCAGAAACATGTACACTATGAAAGAAAATGTTCTTGTGAAGATAAAAACAAAAGAGAGGAGCAGCTAGGGTGGCCAGATGTTGAAGGGGCTAGCTGGGCCAAAAAAACTTGAGACACTTTCTGAAGGAAGAGCTGGGTGTGGCAGCATGCACTTTACCCTAACTGTGGTTAAGCCTAACATAGGTCATGGACAGGCATGTGTCAAAGCAGGAAATGAAGACTCTTTTTGAAAAGTCAGCAAAAATTAGGGTGGAGGTAGTTAAGTGTTAAAAGAATTCCAGGGGCTGGGAAGGTGGCACAGTGGTAGAGTGCTTGCCTTGTATGCATGAGGCCCTGGGTTTGATGCCTCAGCACCACATAAGCAAAAAGAAAAAGCCAGAAGTGGTGCTTTGGTTCCAGTGGTAATGTGCTAGCCTTGAGCTGAAGAGGTGAGGGACAGCGCCAGGCCCAGATTTCAGGCCCCACAAAAAAAAAAAAAAAAAAAAAAAAAGAGTTCCAGTTTAGGAAGCAACAGGCCCTGATTTCAAACCACATTCCCCATTATCAAAACTGAGGAAGAAGGTAACAAGTTAGACAAGAAATGTAATCACTACTTTACTTGTGTAACTGTAATCTCTCTTTACTTCACCTTGACAATAAAATAAAAATAAAAAAGATAAACTACCTTGTTTCTCTTCTTATAACAGCCTTTCCCATCTTTCAACATATCCCAAAGAATCTTTTTCTTAACACATATTATTTACTTCCTTCCATGAACTCCTTGGTTAAGTAATAATGATGTGGCATGATTTTTTTTTTTTGCTGTTAAAAGTATTTTACAGTGTAAGAGTATAGGGATTGCCATTGTTTTGTTTTTCTGTAATAAATGTGGAAAGTATCAGCCATAATAAATCTTGTATAATAATGTCATTTTTTTCAGAAAACATTCATTCATTCCAATTATACTCACAGTATTTTGTTAATGAAATGTCCATGTGAGAAATGTATTGTGTTTTTAACTTACTGAAGTTTCCTCCAGGCATTCATCATATATTTCTCACTAGAAACTTATGGAGTGCTGGAAACTGGGATCAAGACTTGAATTTGATATTCACATTAGCATATAATAAATTTCAGTGATCATAATAAATATTCATTAATGATTTGAGAAGTAAATTTATTATAATCTTCTAGGAAACATGAGACTTGTGAATCTTGATTCAAAGTTGGCCTGCACAGACAAATCTGAGAGAGCCTTATTTTTAAAATATCCCAACAAAAAGTCTTATTTACAGCCATGGCTCAAATGGTAGAGCACCAGCCCATAGGGAAGAAACAAAGTGGGAAGATGACTTGATTTCTAACCTTATTATTGCAGACAAATCCACAAAAACCTGGATTCACTCAACTCACTCTTTTGAACACTTTGCCAAGACTAATAGGTTACTGGGAAGATATTCAATTCACATCAAATATGTTGTAAATACAGGCTAATATTATCTTCAATGCAGTAACAAAATATAAGCTCTAAAAATCTAATATTAAAAAAAAACTGTTTCATTTTTATAAACACAACCTAAACTTCCATTACAGTGTATAATTACTTCATATTGCTTTTTGTGAGTCTATTACATCTTTTCAGTGCAGAAATATTAATGTATTTGATTAGGGGATATATTATCAGGAGCTATTCAATCTTCTATAGTATTTCAGAATGGATTCTACATCATATTTTATTGCCATATATACTGCCTTTCAAAACCCATGTAGCCTAAAGGATCCCAGGCAATAAGAATCTGTGTTCTTGTTTGGATGTGAGCCATGAACTCTAACCTGCCCAAACACACTTCTTTTTTTTTTTTCTAATTTTCTCCCGGCATGGCAACTCTTGCCACATCATTTTCCTGCTAGTTCACAGTTGTCAGTCCCAAATCCAGGATCAATTGCAAGACAGGTCCAGACAGCATAGAGCATTCTGAGCAAGAGGATTGTTGAAGAAAGCAAAGCTGTAAGCATTTTAAAAATTGGCTTGTAAGCCACTGTAGCCCCCGTTAGGGGTGCACAAACTGAAGTCGATGATATATTGACTTGTCTGCTTATTCGAGAAACATAGAGACAACCAAGGAAAAACATTTTACTGAAGTTCAGAGGGCTTGAGCAGGAAGCCAGGGTGGATGAAACTGATTTTGTATAGATATTTCACTCTGTTTTACCTGCTTATGTCTACCTTTATTCTAGACAATAAAAAAATCAAATATTCATTCGACTGTATATGGGTCCTATTGACAAATATTTTTCCATATATATTTTATTGTAAAAATACTGAACAGAGAGGTTACTGTTACATGAGTAGGATAAATGAGAATATTTCCTATCAAGCATTGTTGCCTCCTGCTTTGTTTTTCTCCTACCAACCCTTCCCTCCCCACCTCCTACTCAACCCTCCCTCCAGAAATTGTAAAGTTCGTTTTCAACATAGTGTTTTGTACAACTCATTGTTACAATGAGTCAACCTGTATCATAATTTAAGCATTTTGTTGGCCCTTCCCCTCCCCAAATTAGAAAAACGCATACACAAGATGCAGGACACTGGAATCAGATACAGTGAAAACGTGGGTTATACCACGGGGGAAGAACATATAAAAGAAACAAGAGAATCAAATAGTGCATTGTACGTACATTAAAAACAATAGCAATAAAGAAAAAAAAAACACCTATGTCCCGGTCTTGCGATTCATTTCACTTGACATCATCTTATATGGTCATATGTAAATAGCTTTTAACATTTTTTGCTTGTCCTAGACATACATTAGTTATTGCAAATAAGGGAAACCGTGGGACCTATGTTTCTTTGGGCCTGGCTTACTTCACTTAGTATAACTCTTTCCAGGTCTTTCCATTTCCTAACAAATTGGGCGATGTCATAGTTTCCGATGGACGCATAGAATATATCACATTTTCTTGATCCATTCAGCTACTTAAGGGCATCTGGGTTGGTTCCATATCTTAGCTATGGTGAATAATGCTGTGATAAATATTGTTATGCCGGTAGCTTTGGTATGGTCTTGTTTGTGATCATTTGGGTAAATGCCCAAAAGTGGGATTGCTGGGTCATTGGGGAGCTCTATGTGGAGTCTTTTCAGGAAGTTCCAAAGTGGTTGAACAAGTTTACACTGCCACCAACAATTTATTGGCAGATATATATATATATATATATATATATATATATATATATATATATATATAAAATCTAAAGTTAGAAAATTGATCTAATTCAAGCATTATCCATTAATACAAATTAACATCATGATATTTTTTTAAAATATTCAGTTCATAATTTCTTTTACCTGAAACTACAATCTAGAAAACATTTGCATGGAAACTATTATTTATATTTATTTCATTTATTTTGCTAGTACTGAAGCTTGAACTCTGGACCTGTGTGTACGCAAGTTGCTTGCCTCATTGTCATATACCAGCTGAGCAATACCTTTAGTCCAAGGAAACTGTTTGTAACTGTTCTTGGCTGTACACAATTCCATAAGCAAGATATTTGTTTTCCCCTTTATTTATTATGAATTTGCAGATTACATTTTGTTTAACCACATTACAACTTTTATATAACTTTTCTTTAAAAGAGAGAGCAAAAAGTAGAACGAACACTTTAGGTCCTTTAAAAAATTAATCTTGAGAATCCAATTTCTTTTCCCTCTTAATGTCTTAAGTTTCAATCCTCTCTTTCATTTTTACAGAGCAACAGCAGCAGCTCTCCTTAAATTGCTACATTCTATCTAGTTCAATACATTCCTACCTTAGACCTTTCTTCAGCATTCTATGATTACCACATTGTACAAAGAATAAAAAAGAGGCTTTTACTTATTTTACTTTGCTGAATAAAAAAACACAACAAAAACAGTATGTCATCTCACTATAGTTTATTGTTCAACTTTAGCAATGAGGTACAAACGGAAATTTTCTCTGGTGATCTAACCTGATACCTTCCAGAAATATCTCAGGTCAATTTATATAGTGCCATCTCATCCACTTTCAACAATCCATCACAGGTGAGTGTAAAATTTGACATCAAAATTCTATCTGAAAAAAAACTGTATCTGAATAATTCCATTCAAATATATGCAGACTCATCAATACCTGCCAGGGTTCATACCAGTTATTTTGTGTGGAGGAGGTGGGGGGGGGGGGGGGGTTGGAGGTCATGTTTATTTGTTTATGTTGTAGCAACCAATGAAATGGAAGAAATAACTTAAATGTTCTGAAACAAGTAGTTAGCTCAATAGTAGAGTATTTACTAGAAGGTATGAGTTTCTAGGACCCTCCTCTGCATTGCAGAGGAGAAAAATAAAAATAGAAACAAGACTTCACAGAACATTCTCTACTAGTAAGCAAGTAGCTCAGTGGTAACGCAATATGACAAATAAACACAAGGTCCCTTTTAAAAAAAAATTTGATCCCTAACACCAAAAAAAATAAACACAAAAGTAGTTTTTAAAAGTTCTGTAAATAAAAGCAAATAAAAAAACTGAAAATTGGTTGTTACTTGCTCAATAATTTGCCATAACTTTGATGCTGCACACAATGCTGATGTAGCTTAAAAAAATGTGATTGTAGAAATCTCAAGCACAGGTTAAATTGAATTTCCCTGGTGTAGCATTTACCAATGGGGCTGGTATTCCAGGTATACACATTGCAGATAGTGTACCCTGCATTATACATCACATCATGTTACCATTTATGTCTCCCCATGACTATAAGCTTCAGGAGAGTAAGAACTGCATTTGATGATTCAATGGTCAATCATAATTTGTTCTGCCTGATATAAAGCACAGAGCCATTCATAATTTGTGGAGTGCATGAAAAGAGTCCTGAGGAATTTGATCAGATTATTAGAGAAGCTATATTTTTTTCCACATTAGAAAGCATGAGAGATACTGAGCAATTTATTTTGGAAAAAGGAAGAAACTGTTTTTAAGAGTCCACAGCAATTTAAGATGTTAGTAAGTACTTCAGGTAAAATAGGCAATGGATATGTTTCTGTTTCTAGTTTGTAGAATTTCATAGAACACACGAAAAGTCTCAGAAAGATGAATTTCATGTAGATATCTCCCAAGCTTTCTCTGAAAAGGAATGTTGTAATACAGTAAACTGATAAGTACAGTCCTACCAAGATCCCTAATACAATAGATTTAAAATACGGGACAATTGACAAGTGTTGTACAAAATTCTCTACAAGTAATTTGAGCATATAAAAATAGCTGCTAATACTGAAGAAATATTTCGGGATTAATTATAAATCCAGATTGATTTTGGGGATCACCTCTCATTGTTACACATCGTGATCCATTGATACTGTGATTTAGCATCAACATAGAAATTGAAATTATTATAACTCACTAAGCTTTGAACTTTAAAAATCAACTTCCATATTCAATTAATCTGTAATGATCAAAACACATTATATACATGTGTGAAAACATCATGTAGAAATCCCCTTACCATATACAATTTAATATATTCCAAGAAAAAATAATTAAAAAATATATACTACACTAAATTTAAAATTTATCTGAAACGATCATATGGATTTTGAAAAAGCTTCATAGAATGAAGATCAATTAGAAATATAGTTATGTATTTAGTTAGAAGAAGAAATTTCATCTTAATAGAGTTAAAATTCAGTTATCAATAGCAGGAATTCTTTGAATTTCATCGGTTCAACTTTCTGCCTTGCACTTCAGTGACAGGTCTTGTCAGTCAGCAGTTGACTATGTTAGTCAACATTTTCTCCACAATGACATACTGCCATCTAATGCAGTTACTTATTAATTGTCTTAATTTTTCAGATCCAATCACTGACATACTTACACTTGAATCATGGATGACTGACAATAATGCTGTTTATACACCAACACAAAAGGTGCACTAGTTGCTTCCTCTCATCTTCTCCAACTGTCCTGGAACTCATGCACAAGATATATTTTGCCCTAACTCTGCTACTCAGACTTATAGCCTGTCTGTTACAGCCTTGCTTGAAATTGACAATTTCATTTCAGAGGGATGATGATAGATTATACCTTTCATGTTTCAGGTCAACAAAATTTTCAACATCAAAACACACAGAAATTTTGGTGGTGGTGGCAGGCACTGTGAAAGTGTGGAAGATTACATTGTTATTGGCCAAGTCGTTTAGTGTTCTTCCTTTCAATGAACCTGGGGGAAGTCTATCGCAGTACACTTTGAACTTGAGCATTGCCATGTGACTTAGTTTCAGTATATAGGAACAGAAGTGACCTTTATCAGTTCCAAACACATAGTGAAAGTGCCACCATAGAGTTCCTTTGTCCCTGTGTCACAAACTTTCAATGTTCTAATTGCATTCTGCTCTGTCAGTCTCAGATCTAAAGAAATGAAACCACTAAACTCTATTACTCAAGCACTCCTCATCCTGACATTCATACTGATGAAAAATTTTCCATTCTTTGAAAACTGCTAACATTCAGGGCTTACCAATAATCACAGCATATCATGGTCTATCCAGATGGATTCAAAAGTATAAATCTTGAGACTGTCCTACAGATACGGATGTAAACAACCATAAACAAACGAAACCTACCATATAGAAAAACAAAATGGATAGTAGAAGGGTCTATTTGTACCCTCTGAAAGAGGAAAATACAGGTTAAGTAAGAA
The DNA here is from genome assembly GCF_019054845.1 of Dipodomys spectabilis. Taxonomy (NCBI): domain Eukaryota; kingdom Metazoa; phylum Chordata; class Mammalia; order Rodentia; family Heteromyidae; genus Dipodomys; species Dipodomys spectabilis. The sequence goes on from NW_024870752.1 coordinate 5,491,328, forward strand.
TAAATTCAACATCATTTAGTCAGAAGTAATTTAATGTAAAACGTATAATCACCTTAAACAGAAAACAGGAACCTTGCTAATTCATGTGGTTTGACCATAGAATAAATTGTACAGAGAAGAGAACATTTTGCAGCAGATAAAAATATTAGGATGAGGTTTTTGGCTTCAGGAACAGAGAGGAAATGACAGCTTTATAAGGCCAGGGACAGGAAGAAATAACAGAATTTTGAAATGTGTTAAAAGAACAGCCTGGATGTGGGAGGAAAATGAGAGTAAGTTTGTTAGTAATGCCAAAGCAAAATGGTTGAAAATGAGCATGACACAAAATGGAGGAAATAGAGAAATAAAACAAAAGAATACAGCAAAGGAAAGGCAAAGGAATACAAGAACAAGCAAGCATTGTTGGTAGGTAATCACAATGACATGATTTTGTTACAGTTATTGCAAAGTGATCTCTAATGTGCCTTCTCTTTCTTGTATGTTGAAAGGAAATGTCGGTATTTTATATTAGTTTTGAAAACATTTATTTAATTGGGCAAATAACAAAGCACTTGTAAAAAAAATCTAGGGACAAATATACAGTTCTATTTATGAATTAAGTAGAGATATTAAAGGAATATTAAGAATATGTTAAGAAAATACCAATCTTGTTTATTGCTAAAACATTAATCAAGAATGGAGTAAACTGAAGGTTTTAAACAATTATTCTGAATTCATTTGCAGAGTTCATTATGACAACACAATAGTCCTTTCATTTCAAATGAAAATTGATATAACTTGGACTTAAAGTTGGCGAGTATGAAGAAGAAATGAGGGAAACTAGAGTATTTCTTTGAAATTATGTCAAAATTATGACATATCAATAACTCACGTTATCACTACCACCATGAGTGACTCCAAATGTTTTCAGAGGAAAAATCACTTTTTGAATTCCACTAAAGTTTCTCAATCATATCAGAGTAGAACGTCACAACATATAAAAAGAGCAGTAGATAGCAGTATATTGAGCTGACCTCTCAGTAGTTGTAACTTCCTAGTCCTTACCTAAACAGTGGGATAAATCACAGAGTAGAAAAGAAGATAACTGCCCACAGAAGAGAGTATCACTTTTGCAAGAATGTTGGGATTGGACAGTCTCAGGTAAACTGCTAGGTTCACTGATCTTACTACCTGAAAACATCTCATTTCATCATATGTATATGCATATATATAAAATGGTGCAAAATATATATTAGTGGCATTTACAGTCTAAATCAAGAAGATAATTTTTAAAAATAAAAAATGTAGTGCATGAATGGCATGTGTTTTTGTAGAGCATTGAGAAAAATATCAACCAGAAAAATAGTAGTATCTAGAGTAAAATACGAAACATGTTGATCAGAAGAAGCTACAAAATGCTTCCTATATGATATTAACCTGTGCATCTAAAGTTAATAATGGAGACTGGTATGAGAAATGGACTCTACGGTGGCTCTGTCCCTGAGGGTATCAGGGAACTAAGGCTTTTCTCTTTCTGGTAGTACCAGACTCTGGTGCTCCTCTGTCCTCTTTTAGTTAGAAGGTCAAGGGGATGGAAAACATGGGTTTCTTGGCACCTGGGTCACTCTAAAAACAAATAAAGAGGTGAAGCTTTCTCCTGGTAAATGTGGATGCATGTCATATATTTGTCCATCGGTGTCCCATACTTTTCCTAATTAACTCTTGACAAATAAGTCACTGTACAGATTGCTGCTAATTGACAAAGAATGCATTTTAGTACTTTCAAAGCATAGTTTGAAGATACATTAAATAAACCAAATATGGATTTTCTTTTACCACCATATTTAATTTGCATGTTATTGAAAAATCATCTATGATTGAAAAAAATCATATAAGAAACCTAAGTATTTAGCAGTGTAGTACATTTCTGGGAACCCATGGAATTTTTGCAATTTGATAGAGTGATAAAATGATGTATCTTCACTATTGCTCCTTGTTATTTGCCATTGATTGCAAAGAGAACTTTTCATTTAGGTACTCACACGGGTACATAAACACATATATGAAATATATGCAAACATCTTTAAAAATGTTAATTACTATTCAGCTTTTGGTATTAATAATTAACAACTGTTCTGACTGAATGCTTATGTTTTAATTTTTTGAAATAAATTAGAAGACAGATAGAAGTTCATTTCAAAATTTTAAAGATCAAAATCCTTCTCAGAAGTTAAGCAAATGTAGTTATACTATTCAATATACATATGTGAAATGGAACTAGGTAAGCTGATTGGACGGGCGTGGTTCAGAAACGTGGGGAAGAATGACGAAAGGGTGCCATTGATGATGACACACAAACTGACATGCCAAATTGAAACCTCTTTCTACAACTACTTAAAGAGAACACAAAATCATCTTTCTGTCTCTCTCTCTCTTCCCCTTTTGTCTCTCTCCGCCTCTCTCTCAGAAATAATTTCAAAAATCCAGACATATAAATATATATGTAAATGATTGTACACATTACTAGTGTCCTTACGCTTTAAACTATGCATAGGCAACCATTAATATTACGATAAAGAAGAAAAACAAGACTTTATTGGAACCATAATATTCACAATATTACTATTTCTCGAACATTTTAGTTTTTCTAGATCCTAGGATAAAATAATGACCTAAGAAGTCAAATAACTAAATCTAATACTTTAAAGAACTCAAATATTTAATTGAGAATAAAATTAGGTATTGTTGGGCTGGGAAGGTGGCTCAGTGGTAGAGCGCTTGCCTTGCATGCATGAGGCCGTGGGTTCGATTCCTCAGCACCACATAAGCCAAAAGAAAAAAAGCCAGAAGTGGCACTGTGGCTCAAGTGGTAGAGCGATAGCCTTGAGCTTCTGAAGAGCTGAGGGACAGCGTCCAGGCCCAGAGTTCAGGCCTCACAACCGGACCCCCCCCCCCCCCGAAAAAATTAGGTATTGTTTTGTTTTAGTTTCATTTGGGCTCTTTTAGATTTGATCTCAGGGTTTGGAGCTTGCATAGGCTATTTGCTTTGCTAACAGCATATTACTTGGCTCACATGTTCTGTCTGGCTTTTTGCTACTTATTTTAGAGATGGAGTCTAGAACACTTGTCTACCTGAGCTTGCCTTAAACCACCATCACCTAGCTTTCAGCCTTCTGATGAGAAATAATTACAGATGTGAGTCACTGGCAAGCAACTTTGTTTTGCTTTTGAGATGGGGTCATGTCATTTGCGTCAAGCTTGCCTTAAAATCCTGATCCTTCTGCCTCTCTCAGAAACACTAGGATGATATTCATGAACTGCTTTGCCTACCCATGCCTTGTTATATTTAAGGTAGTACATAAGACTTTGGAAGAATGGAAACTTAGATTTTACCTTATGAAAGCCATAGATATTAGAGATGTTACATTATTCCAACTACCGTTACTTCATTTCTATAGGAAGGGAAAGGTTATATGGTAAAGATTTAGGAAATATAGACTCCTGAGATCTCCCTGTTCTTGAGTATCAGACACAATGCTTCTTCGTATGAGAAATAACTAAGTCAAACACATTGAATCATTATAAACACCTCTGTTAGGAGTTTTTTATTTTATTTTTACTTTTTTACTAAAAATCCAGTCGAAAGTGATATGTTCATATAAATTGACTGAAGAATTTATAGAAAATAGATATAGATCACCATAAAATATTTAAAATTTGGTTTATTAGCAGAGTCATGACCAACATGATACAATTATATTTCTAGGCTCTCATCCGTATCCATTCCATTGTAGAAAAGTAAGTGCTTCTTACAAGTACTTATTTTCCTGAGTGTGTTAGTTTTTGACAAATTGCTTAGTTAGAACTCACCTCTGCCTATTTTTTCCCACTTACACATCGGATTGTTGACCATTTCACAGCAAAATATCACTTGGCTAAAATTCACTCAGGCTAGTTAATATATCAACATTTCATCTTTATGTGTGAAATTACAAGTGGTGGCATTCCAATACAAAGCAATCATTAGACAGTGGTTCAATATTAAAAAAAATTAAGGTTTGACAAAGTATGATTCTGAACAACATTTAAAAAAAAACTTACACGCATTTACATGGATTAGATATACTTTTAGATTATAGTAACTTCTGTAACCTACTTACTGTTTAAAACTTCACTAATAACCTAAGGTGACCAATTTCCTCTTTTCCAAAGGAGACTCTAGTCAGATAGAATAAGTTAAACAAAATGAAAATGAAAGCTATTATGAAAATGAAAGCGGGCATTTCATTAAGTTGGAATAATTTACCTATGTATCTGATACACCTCTGTATTTTTATTTTCATCAAATAAGCTTAAAGGAAGAAGGGTGCTTATGCTAAAATACAACGACAACTAGAAGGGAACTCAGAATGAAGTAGCCTCTTTGTGCACAGAAATGAGAAAGATTCATTCATCTACTGAGGGGCATCTGGGTTGGTTCCATATCTTAGCTATGGTAAATAATGCTGCAATAAATATTGTCTTGTTTGTGATCATTTGGGTAAATGCCCAAAAGTGGGATTGCTGGGTCATAGGGGAGCTCTATGTGGAGTCTCTTGAGGAACTTCTATAATACATTCCAAAGTTGTTGAACAAGTTTACACTCCCACCAACAATGCAGTAAGGTTCCCTTCTGTCCGCATCCCCTCTAGCATCTGTTGTTATTAGAGTTGTTGATTATAGACATTCTAACTGGTGTGAGGTGGTATCTCAATGTTGTTTTGATTTGCATTTCCTTTTTTTATTAATGTGTTTTTATTGTGAAAACACCATACAGAGGGATGACAATTATATGATCAAGCTAATGAGTACATTTCTTATCAAGCATTGTTGCCTCCTCCTTTTGTTTTCCCCTTACCATCCCTGCCCTCCCATATCCACGACTACACTCCTCTCCCCGCCAGAGTTTGTTTGGACATAGCACGTTGAATATTTCAGTGTTGCAATGGGTCCACCTGTATCCCTATGTAAACAATTTGTTTTTTCCCTTCCCCTCCCCAAATTATATCATCAAAAACAGTGAAAACAGGGGTTATACCATAGAGGAGGGACATAAAAAGCAACAAAAAAATCACCTTATAAATATATTAGAAAAAATAGCAAGAAAGAAAAACCACTTGAGTCCTTATCTTGGGGTTCATTTTGCTTAACATCAACTTATCTGACCTTTTCTGCTCGTCTCAGACATATACTAGTTATTGCAAATAAGGGAAACCATGGGACCTATGTTCTTTGGGCCTGGCTTACTTCATTTAATATAATTTTTTCCAAGTCTCTCCATTTCCTAACAAATGGGGCAATGCTATTCTTTCTGATGCAGCCATAAAATTCCATTGTGTATATATACCACATTTTCTTGATCTGTTCATCTACCGAGGGGCATCTGGGTTGGTTCCATATCTTAGTTATGGTAAATAATGTTGCAATAAATATAGTTGTGCTGGTAGCTTTAGTATGGTCTTGTTTGTGATCATTTGGATAAATGCCCAAAAGTGGGATTGCTGGGTCATAGGGGAGCTCTATGTGGAGTCTTTTGAGGAACTTCCATATTACTTTCCAAAGTGGTTGAACAACTTTATACTCCCACCAACAATGAGTAGGGTTCCCTTCTGTCCGCATTCCCTCCAGTATCTGTTGTCATTAGAGTTCTTGATTGCAGCCATTCTAACTGGGGTGAGGTGGTAGCTCAGTGTTGCTTTTTTTTGGGGGGGGAGTCCGGTCGTGGGGCCTGAACTCTGGGCCTGGGCGCTGTTACTCAGCTCTTCAGCTCATGGCTAGTACTCTACCACTTGAGCCACAGCGCCACTTCTGGCTTTTTTTACTTTTTGTTTATGTGGTTCTGAGGAATCGAACCCAGGGCCTCATGCATGCAAGGAAAGCGCTCTACCACTGAGCCAACTTCCCAGCCCCTCTCAGTGTTGTTTTGATTTGCATTTCTTTTATAGCTAGAGAGGTTGAGCATTTCTTCATGTGTTTATTGGCCATTCTTATTTCCTCTTCAGAGAAGTTTCTCTCTAAGTCTTTAGCCCACTTATTTATTGGGTAGTTGGTTCTTTGGGGATTTGTTGTTGGAGGATTTAATTTTTTGAATTCCAGGTATATTTTAGATATGAGATACTTGTCCTTTGTATGGTTAGTGAAGATCTTCTCCCAATCTGTGGGCTTTCTTTTTTTCTTTTTTTTTTTTTTGTCGGTTGTGGGGCTTGAACTCTGGGCTTGGGTGCTATCCCTCAGCTCTTCAGCTCAAGGCAAGCGCTCTACCACTTGAGCTACAAGGCCACTTCCCCAATCTGTGGGCTTTCTCTTTCTATTGATCTTGCTAGCTTTGTCCTTTGCCATGCAGAAGCTCTACGGTTTCATGCAATCCCATTTGTCCAACCTTGCTTTGATTTGTTGTGTTTCTGGGTCTCTATTAAGAAAACTTCAGCCTGTGCCAAATAGACCAAGGGTTTCTCCTATTCCATCCTGTAATGTTTTCAGAGTGTCTGGTTTGACTTCGAGGTCTTTGATCCATTTGGAGTTGATTCTGGTGCAGGGTGATATATAAGGATCTAGCTTTAGTTTTCTACAAGTGATTAATCAGTTTTTCCAGCACCATTTACTGAAGAGGCTGTCTTTCATCCATTCTATTTTTTTAGCTCCCTTATCAAAGATTAGGTGGGTATAGGCTTGTGGGTTTATTTCTGGGTTTGCAATTCTATTCCATTGGTCCTGATGAATGGATTGAGAAAATGTGGTATACATACACAATGGAATTCTATGCCTCCATCAGAAATAATGACATTGTCTCATTTGTTATGAACTGGAAAGGCTTGGAAAACATCATATTAAGTGTAGTAAGCCAGGCCCAAAGAAACATAGGTCCTATGATTTCTCTTATTTGTAATAATTAGTATATGTCTTAGACTAGCAGAAAAGGTCAGATAAGTTGATATTAAGTGAAATGAACCGGAAGATAAGTGTTTTTTTTTTCTCACTATTGTTTCTAACCTATTTGTAAGGCACCACATGATTTTTTTGTTGCTTTGTATGTACCTCTCCCACAGTATAACCTCTGTTTTCACTGTTTTTGATATTGGTATAATTCCGAGAGCAGAAGGGAAAATATTGTTTAAATAGAGATACAAATTGACCCATTAAAGCAATGAGACATGCAAGACTCTATGTCGAAAAACGAACTTTACAATTTGGGTGTGTGTGTGTGTGTGTGTGTGTGTGTGTGTGGGTGGGGGAGGAGCTTAGTTGTGGAAATGGGCAGGAAAGGATGGTAGGGGAAAAACAAAAGAGGCAGCAACAACGTTTCATAAGAAATTACTCATTACCTTGCTCATGTAATTGTAACCCTCTTTCCAGTATTTTCCTTATAAAAAAAGAAATGAGAAAGATTAAGTAGGGAAAGATGAAGTAAAATTCTCCCTCTTTGCGAATGTTGTAATCTTGTATTTAAAGAACCCTATAAAATCCACTCCCATGATATGTGAGCTGATCCAAAACTTTGGCAATGTAGCAGGATATAAAATTAACCCTAAAAACTCAATGGTTTTTCTGTATGTTAATAATGAGAAGAGCATGGCTGAAATCAGGAAAACAACTGCCTTTGTAAAAGCCTCTCCAAAAAAAAATACCTACGAATTAATTTAACCAAAGAAGTGAAAGAATTCTACGATTAAAACGTTTAAAATCTGAAAAAGGAAATTAAAACAGAACTAAGGAAGTGGAAAAACCTCCCATGCTCCCCGACTGGGAGGATTAACATCATGAAAATGGCAATACTGTCAAAAGTTATCTACAAATTCAATACAATACCCATCAATAGCCCAACCTCATTCTTTAATGAAATAGAAGAAGCAATCCAAAAATTCATATGGAACAACAAAAGTCTCCTAAAAGCAAAAACCATCCTTAGCAGAATGAACAGTACTGGAGGACTTCAAACTCTATTACAAAGCCATAGTAATCATAACAGCTTGGTACTGGTACAAGAACAGACCAGTAATGAACCCACAGTTGTATAGCCACCTAATATTTGATAAGGGAGCCAAGGAAATAGTGCTGGCAAAATTGGTTAAATATCTGTAGAAAACTAAAATTAGTTCCTTATATATCACCCTGTACCAGAATCAACTTCAAATGGATCAAAGACCTCGAAGTCAAAGCAGACACCCTGAAAACATTCTCCTATTCAGGAGAAACTCTAAGGCTCCTTGACACAGGCCAAAATTTTCTTAATAGAGACACAGAAACACAACAAATCAAAGAAAGGTTGGACAAATGGGAATGCATGAAGCTACTGAGCTTCTGCATGGCAAAGGGCATAGCTAGCAATATCAACAGCCCATGGGCTGGGAGATCTTCACTAGCCATACAACAGACAATGGTCTCATATCTAAAATATACCTGGAACTCAAAAAATTAAATCCCCCAAAAACAAATCCTCAAAGAAACAACTGCCCCATTAATGAGTGGCATAAAGACTTTTAAAAAGAGACTTCTCTGAAGAGGAAATAAGGAAGTATGCTAAAGCTATGTACATATGATTATATAAGGTAATGCTATATGAAATGAACTCTAAAAAATGGACACAAGAGGTTTTTCTTTGTTGCTGTTGTTTTTAATGTTCTATGTGATTTTTTTGTTTCTTTTATATGTTCTTTTCCCTATGGTATATCCCCTGTTGTCACTGTACTTACTTTTAGTACCGTAGAATGGTATATACATTTATTTGAATTGGGGAAGGCAAGCGGAACAACAGAATGGTGAGACAAAGACAATGGGGAGAGGAACCAATGCAACAGAGATATAAAGAAGACAGTACATTGGAAATGATTTGAACAACTTGGGGGAGGATTAGGGGGAAGGGAACGTAAGAGAAAAATGAAGGAAGGAGTAAAAAGTTTGACAAGGAATGTACTCATTTCCTTACTTATGCTACTGTAACCCCTCAGTACATCTCCTTCACACACAAAAAAAAAAAATGAGAAAGAGTGGAGGAAAATGAGACTTAAATGAGATTAAAATTGTTTCTAACCATATCAAAGATATGGCCATTAAAAAGCAGCCTCTAGGGAAAGATCAAACACAACCACAACATGCTATCATGAGAAAGATGTTTATGACTAAGATAAAATCAAAGACATGTAAGAGGATCCAGGTGGTGAAAATGGGTTGTATTATGCTTTATAATACTTTTATTACCTAAAATATCTGAAGTCTTGAGGATAGGGAGAGATGGAGGGGACAGGGAGAGGAGAGGATCTCCATTTTAAAAAGTTTGGTTGTGTCCTTTAAACTGCATTTATCAGTCATATGTAGATTTGGCCATGCTGCTTGAGACAGGTACTAATGAAAGCACTCATCCCCACAATAAAAGCAACTATTTTAGATCAGAAACCAAATTGTACATACCACCAATATTTTCTAAACTTTTTGTAAAGGTGATGTACAGAGGGGTTACAGTTACATAAGTAAGATAATGAGTGCATTTCTTTTCCAACAGTGTTACTTCCTCCCTTATTTTCTCCTACTTTCCCTCCCCCAGAACTTCCCTCCCCTAAGTTGTAAAGTTCATTTTCAACATAGCATCCAGTGAGTTTCACTGTTGCATTGATTCACACTTAGTTCCACCGTTTCTGTGATTCCCCTTCCCTTCCTCAAAGCAGATAAGCACTTACCTAGAAAGTGTAAGATCCTGGTTTTGATTCCTATTACCAAAAACAAATATATATATATATATATATATATATATATATATATATATATATATATATATATATATATATCAACATACACACACACACACACACACACACACACACACACTGGGAGTGACTAGACTGAAAAGTTCTGTTACCAGAAGAGAACACACTCTTCAACTGCTTTCTTTATAATCATAGAACAAGAGAGCAAGTAGATCTTCAAACTGTAGATAATATTGAATCACTGATTTGGTTCTAAACCCTAAAACAAGATCCCAAATGATCACAAGACCATACTAAAGCTACCAGAACAACTATGTTTACCACCAGAACATCTATGTTTATCACAGCATTATTCACCATAGCTAAGATATGGAACCAACCCAGATACCCCTTAGTAGTTGAATGGATAAAGAAAATGGGACACACACACACACACACACACACACACACACACACACTGGAATTCTGTGCCTTCATCAGAAAGAATGACACCACCATGTTTGTTAGGAAATGGAAAGACTTGGAAAAAAATTATATTTAAGTGAAGTAAGCCAGCCTCAAAGAAACATAGATCCCATGGTTTCTCTTATCTGCAATAACTAATATATGTCTAGGACAAGCAGAAAAGATCAAAAGCTATGTACATATGACCATATAACCTGATACTAAGCAAAATGAATCCCAAGATAGGGACACAAGAAGTTTTATTTTGGTTGCTGTTGTTTTTAATGTACTTACACAATGTGTTTTGATTTTTTTTTTCTTTTGTATGTTCTTCCCCCATGGTATGACCCCTGTTTTCACTGTATTTGAGTCCAGTGTCCTGGATCTTGTATATACATTTTTTCTAATATGGGGAGGGGAAGGGAAATAACAAAAATTTGCAATAAGGATACCAGTTGACCCATTGAAGCAATGAGATGTACAAGACACTATGTTGGAAAAGAACTTTACAACTTCAGGTTTGGGCGGTGGCAAGAGTTGGTTGGCAGGTGGAGAAGGAAAGGATGGTAAGGGAAAAACAATGGTGGGGGTAACAGTGCTTGATAGGAAATATACTCATTACCTTATTCATATGACTGTAACCCCTTTGAACAATAAAAATGTATTTTTATAATTTAAAAGTTTTTAAAAAGAAGCCTACATCCTTACATCAACTGCACGAAGCGAAAATAAAAATGGAAATGCTCATCTAGTGCTACTTCTGAATTGTTATAGACCACCAAGTTCTTTCTGTGTGACTCAAAGTTTTTTACTCTCAAATACTGAATTTTCAGCTTGTATTCAGCTAATCCAATGTGTGAGTGCACCTTTTTTCATTCACAGGGTTCAAACAAAGAAGAAACAAAATTTAACCAAGTTGTGGAATTCTAGCTTACAGCTATAAATATATGTGACATTTAGTAAGACAAAATGTGCATATGAATTGTAGAAGCAGGAAACAAGAGTATATATTCGCGAATAAGAGGTAGGACTGTAATAAAGTGTATAATTGTTCAATAAACCACCAGGTTTCTCTCCTCAAGAATTTATTTTCTTGATAGTATAATTTTCCACTCAACAGGCAAATATTCTCATTACCTAAAGTAATGAATGTTGGAATGCTACAGAGAACTTAAATAAAGCTGAAGTTAGGCTCACACTGCTGTACTCCTCTGACCTGGCATGGAAGGTACACATTTTATGAAACTTGGACTTTCTAAATCTGAGTACATGTGAAAATGTCTTACGTCTCTTTCTTTGTGTCAGGTACCTGGACCCTAGCTTAAATTACAGCCTTAGTAGAGGTACTCTAAAGGAGCTTCAGAGAATAAGAATGAAAAGTAAATTCTTTCAATACAAACCATTATGGTCTGGGATGGTTTGTTACAAAGAACTATTGTGTCAAAAGCTGACTGAACATTACAAAGAATGTTCTCCATGAAATACAATATATTTAATAGCAAAACTGGGTCAAAACTTCAAAAAGCTTAGACTTTTATGGGCAGAACAGTTCTGTTAAAAGTATGCTGTCATGCAAAATGTATTATAGTTAGCATTTTTATGGGTCACTGTACTGTTTTTTCAAAAGAATGTTGCATTGGTTACACTTAAAGAAGCTATAGCCATGACAATTAATATAGTTTCTTTATGGAAAGCAATAAAATTTTGTTATTTAACATGTACTTAGTTATAATACAAAGTATGGATACTACAGTTTCACAGAGGATTCTAGCAGATGGAGTTTGTGATACCATTATTTTTAGAATTGGCTTACTATTGTCATTTTTAGAAATATTAAAGACTGTTATGACTTCCATCTGTAAAATAAAATTAGCTGAATAGAAATTATTTGTTTTATTTCTTGCAGAAATAAGCACTAATTAGTGTCATGCAAAATGTCCATGAACACAGTATTCCCATTACATTCTACCAAAATTTCCATAACCTGCATTTATAACACTTGTGTAAATAATGTCTTAACGGAATGTTAGAGATGTTCTCATTTTGAAGTATAGATTGAAATAAGACTAATAAAGTAGTGGCATAGAACTGAGACATCTTACTTTAATTGGAATCGACAAGGGGAACTTTAATAGAATTAGATCTTTAGATACATGAATATATTTGTCTTCCAAAGCATTAGTATTTTTCCTGATCTGATTTCTATTAACCTGGTACAAAAAAATGTTCCTATACTCTAAACTCAGTTTAAAACTTTCCTCTAGTGTCTCTAATTATTAATCTCAGCCCTTTTAAGAGACAGATTCTATAGCATACAATTAATTTTAATGTTTGTTATGTTCAATATTTTTGCATTTTTGATGTTTATATAAACTTTGTTTATGTTGAATATTTTCTAGTAGACATACAAAATGGTATTGGTTCTATATACACTACAAAAAATAAATATGATATTAAGAATTTTCACTCTTCCTAAAAATATTATTAGAAAGGAAATGTCTGTATTTTGTTCCCCCAAAAATGCACTCATGTTATTTCTAGCTACCTGGTGATTTGTTGCATTTATTTTCTCAGTTCTCTTGTGTTTGTGCAGATACTGATAGGTCTAGTTTTGATCCAGTTGCGAAGACTCAATGCTGATGCTTCCACATCAGCAGTAACTTCAATGCCAAGGTCCTCAGATGTAAGCAGCAGGAGGGAAGACAGTTTAGAATAGGCTCCTGTGATCATAATTAAACTCTATCTCATTAAACATCGTCAATGTTTCATGTCAATACCACTAAAATTGGATGAAATAAGACCAATAAAATTCTTCAAATCAACTTTTGCACTTTAAGTTACTACATGAACTTGAAAGAGAGAGGGAAAGAGCGAGAGACAGAGAGAGAGAGAAAGAAGTAGGGAGGGAGAGAGAGCAAGAGAGAGCTAGAGAGAGCAAGGGAGAGAGAGACAGACAGAGACAGAGACAGAGACAGAGAGAGAGAGGACAATAACAGGTAGTTTCACACATTCCAGAAAAAGGTCTGGTGTTATTTTTTGTGCAAACTAATAAAATAATGAGTTTATTCCTACTGCTACACTACTGAGTAGAAATAACCCAAAAAATGAAAACAAAATTGCCTGATTCTAATAGGACACTGAAAATAGACATAAAAGCATAAAATATTCAAGGAAAACCAATTAGCATCTTATTCCATTATGGACTATTAGGTCTCTAGAGTTCCATTAGATATGCACTTATTTTACTTGCTAATTTTATTTTCAAGCTTCTAAAATCTCATTTTGACTTCAAAATCACATTAGACAGACATCTTAGCATACTTTATTTTTCCCCCCAGTGGCTAGAATTTGGAAGGCTGAGAAGATCCAAAAAGAGAAAACTAATTTTACCACATCCCAATTTGATAATATTCTTGAACATTTTTGAACTTTGTAAGATTATTAGCACCATACGCTCATAACCTCACATGTGGCCATTTGTCAGGACTCGCTGCTCTCTCAGCAGCCTATGACAAGGCCATCATTTTCCATGTAAATATCTAAATGTTGCTTAGAGTGTTATGTGATATTACTTCTCTTTAGATTCCACAGCATTTTGTTTTTATTGTAGTGTGCCCTTGCAAAGATAATAATATCTTGCACTTTATCACCAGTTATATATATAAAATTGCCAAGACCAAAGCAATAGATCCAGTAGAACTTGGAGTACAATTATGAGGCAAAATAAAGCCTTTTCTTCTATTAAAGTGTTTCATCAGCTGCTGGTCACAGTGGAAAAAAATAAAAAGGACCGTCAATTTTGCTTCTAGGCATCATGGAAACAAGATATGGGTAAAAATATGTCACTTGACAAGTAAACCCAAAGGATTACATAAAAGTTAATAGATTCAAAAAAGTTAATACATTCAACCTAAGTTAATAAAAGTTAATACATTCAACATAAATTCTAGAAGATACAATGAAAACAATAATTAGAGCAGAAAAATAATACCTAATCAAAAATGTACTCAGTCTTTTATTCATTCGTAAAACTAATGTGTTTGGTAATACTAACGATTGATAAATATAAGATGAAATACAAAGGCATTTATATATGGTATTTTTCTTCTCATTTTTAAGCAGTAAATGTAAGTTTGTAAGAATTTATGCAAATTATATTCAAATTTCCTCCTGAAAATGGCTAGCTAAATAATACAGGTAGTAGAAATTAATCTCTGAATGGTTGTGAAGCAGAAAGATCTAAATTAACCAATACTTGAAAGGGAACTGAACGTTCTTAGCATTAATAGTTCCTGAGAGTGGTAGGGGCTGTTGTTGCACATGGGGACTCAGAATGCAGGCATCTTTTTCTAAGTTCTATTATTTATTACCTGATTGCTCATAGGAAAAGAACACTTGACAATGTCTAACTTGTAATACAGAAAATTTTCCAGCCATACACTTTATGTATATCACATTCCTTACAAACTCACATGAAAATTCAGTGGATATGGAATCATGACAAAGTTTCATATAAAACATACAGGAGCTTATAGGGTCTTGGTACCTTGAATTTCTCCCCTTATCTTATGCTGAGTATATTTTATTGAAGAACCTATTGGTACAAAGAATGCATAATCTTTTCAAGTGATTTTTATCATAAAAATTGTCATAGAATTCTAGATGTGTTTTTACTATATATGTCTGAAAGAAATCCATTTCCGTTTAAAATATCATGTTTCATGATACCAAACACTAAGAAATGAAATCTAAAATAAAGCCTTCTAGCCTGGGTCCTAAGTTCTAGCACTAGGACCAGAAGACACGCGCACACACGTGCACACACACACACACATACACACACACACACGTCAGAGGGAATTTACAAAACCTTTTTCTTATGGAGAAATAGAAAGTTTTTACTTTAGAATCTTACAAATTAATTATGAAAAATAAATTTATATAGAATATAGAGCTTTATATTCTAGCCTTATATAGAACATTATTATATTCCAGTCTCATACTAGAATCTTATAAGATAGCAAAATTACTTTAAACATTATTGTAAAGGTGATATTCAGAGGGGTTACAGTTACATAAGTAAGATAATGAGTACATTTCATTTTGAACTGTGTTATCCTATCCATTTTTCCTGCTCCTTTTCCCCAACTCCTCTCTGCCTCAAATTGTAAAATTCATTTCCATCATAGTGTCAAGTGAGTATCACTTGACATTGGTTCACCCTTTGTCCCACCTTTTTGTGATTCCCCTTTCATTCCCCTTCTCTTATGTACAAGACAAAAGGCATAAAAATCAAAAAGAGCGACAACAGAAAATAAACCAAAGTTAAAGAGAAAAAAAGAAAGAAAAATAACTGCCTCTTGCTTTCAATTCTTGGAGTTCATTTTGATAACCATCATTTCATATGGTCATATGCATTTAGCTATTGTGATCCTCTGCTAAGAATATCCTAGATATATTCTAGTTATTACAAATGAGGGAAACCATGCAGCATGTGTTTGTTTGGGTCTGGCTGGCTTTGCTTAACACAATTTTTTTTCCAATTATTTTCCATTTTCTTACAAATAGGGCAATGTCATTCTTTCAGATGGAAGTACTGAATTCCATTGTGTACATATACCACATTTTTTAACCTATTCATCTAGTGAAGTACATCCGGGTTGATTCCATGTCTTAGCTATGGTAAATAAAGCTGTGATAAACCTGGTTGTGCTGGTAGCTTTAGTCTGGCCTTACTTGTGGTCATTTAAATGCAGTAACATTACATGCATGTCTCCTATACCTCAAACTACATTTTTCCATCACTATGTCACTAGAAAGTGTAAATTAAATGTTGTCTTACTTAAAAATATAATTTAATTTTCTTTTATTTATAGACTCTGAAACCTATGTAGAACACAGGACATTTCCAAGTGAGGTAAGTAATTTCAGTAAGCATTACAAACATGAAAAGTAAAGTCAGCAAAAATTTAGTTACAATTTGAGATACAAAATATGAATAAGTCAATCATAAGTTTAAGAAACAAAAATTGAAAAGGGGAATTAAAGAATGAGAAAAGAAATAAAATATTTCTGAAGGCATAACTGTGGAACAGATTCTTGAAAGATGGAGATAAAATCTTAGGAAATAATTTACAAAGAAGGAAACTCTTTGTGTATAAATGTCCTACAGACAGAGAGGCAGTAGCTATGCTTAGGAGAATGAATGTTAACAAGACCAGCTAAAACTAAACAGGCAACAATGCTGAAGTTGAGCATGTGAAGATAAAAAGACACTCTAACAAAAAGGGTCATTTAAATGTGTTCCCATTTTAATCAATGTATAATGAAAAATCATTGAAAAAAATACATAGAATGATACCATCCTTTGAACAATGATTATGTACCTCAGGTAGAAAAGGATCAGAAAGGGACAAGTAACGAAAGAAAACTGCAGTAATCAAGAAAATATGGACAGACTCATGAAAGGTAATTAGTGGCAATGAAGAGAATTAGATAGAAGCACAACTCCCTTGAGCATTATTTATAGAGAAATGAGAAAAGAGAGCTAAGTAATAACCACAACTTCTTGGTTTAAGCAATTAGATGGCTTTTTTGGAAGATGGTACCACTTACAGAGATGGGGAAATTGATGATGTAATAAAGTGTTTGGCAGCATGAAAGTATGTGTTTGATGCTTTTAACGGGAGTAGTTTCTGTAGAGGATTTTAGCAAAGGTTAATGGACAGACAAGAAACAGAGAGTGAAAGCTCTTAAATTGACCAAGAGGAGCAGGGAAACAACTTAGTAATTGAAGGAGAATTTGTAGCTAACGGAAGTGTTTTTATCTTGTTAGGTTTTGCTTCAAGGTTCACATACAATGATTATGATATGATACATGATGGAGATGATGATGATGGTGACAGAAATTAAAAATGATTAGCAGGTTTGTGCAACTGTCCACATGCTAACACTTCAGTTTTTTTTTAAGTTAAAAAGCAACATTTAAACTTCTTGAGAGAATCTTATTTTCTTTGCCTCCTCCTCTACTAAATGATTACTAGCATTTTTTAAAAAATATAGAGCATTGAATAATAAAGTACTATAGAGCTATTTACAAAATAAAATAGCAGCAATATATGTCTTTGTCTTGTAATTTCATTGTAAATCTCTATAATTCAATAATATTCAATAAAATTTGGAATGTCAATGCAACTAAGAATACATTTCATCTAGAAAATATTCAAATATATTTTGATACCTAAGACTATCAATGAAAATCTGGTCCATAAGAAATCCTCTGTATTGATGATAAATTTCATTGCAAACAGTTTTATTATTTATCTAATATCAGATTCTCTTGAAAAATAGTAATAGAATATATGTCCTCTACAAAGTACAGAAAGGAGTCTTTTGTTTTAAAGTACCATTTATCTAAATGAGAGACCATCTGTTCATATTGAATGAAAATTATTTTGGCAAATAAGAGTGATCTTTGAATGGCTTTGTAGTTTGTTAACACAGCAATAGGTTCAGATTTAAGATCCCAAAATTAGTTTGTGTGAAATTTTAATTTTAATTGTAAGGCAGGAATCTTTGTTAGATGCATAGCTATCTGGTCTTATATGGAGCTTCATTACCATTATTTGCCAATCATTGAAGAAAATGACTAAATTTGCAACATGGTCACATATTGGAAAATGTTCTCACATATTTGGCTATGTGTTTATTGCAGAATTCTTTTTTCTTTTTTGTTAGATTTGTGGTTTTCTTTTATTATGAAACTTTGTTTTTTAGTAAATTTTTGTTGTCTTGTTTTCTTTTGCTTTCTACTTTTACAATGAATATTCTAGGCATTTAAAATTAAGAATAGATATGTATTTTTGTTGAAATACATCAAACTCTCATTTCCCCTAAAATTGATAATATTTTAAATAGATTCCTCTTGACAATAGAATAATGATGTTATTCTTCCAGCACTAACTTCAGATTACTTCCAGTGGGATATTCTCTGTCTTCTCCATTGAGATATAAATCTTCCCCCAGCTCTGGCCATATTTACACCTTAAAGCGTGTTTTCTATGAATCCAGAAAGATTTCCTTTAAAAAGTAATCATTAAACAACATCGTATTCATACCTTCCAGTCTGTGTGCAAGAGTAGATGTCAACCTTCCACAATGCTAATTAGGGAATTCAGATTACCTAGTAAATTTGACCAGCCTAACCAATCTTACCTCAGTCCCTGAAAACTCATCTCGCTTTGTTGTAATATAAATCAATCTTGTTTTATTGCCATATCAATGTATGTCCCATGGTTTCCCTTATTTGCAATAACTAGTACATGTCTGAGACAAGGTCAGATAAGTTGATGTTAGGTGAAATGAATCCCAAGATAAGCATTCAAATGTTTTTTTTTTTCTTACTTGCAATTGTTTCTAACATATTTATAAGATGATTTCTTTGTTACTATGTATGTCTCTCCTCCACAGTATAACCCCTGCTTTCATTGATTTGATGTTGGTATAATTTGTGGTAGGGAAGGGCAAAAACAACCGTTTAAATAGGGATACAGGTGGACCCATTGAAACAATGAGATGTACAAGTCGTTATGTTGAAAAACGAACTTTACAACTTTGGTCGGGCAGGGGCAGGCGTGGGGGGTGAGGGGGGGTGGGGGTGGGGAGATGGGAAGGGACGGGAAGGGCAAACAAAGGAGGAGGCAAAAATGCTTGATAAGAAATGTGCTCATAAGGGATGGGAAGGGGAAACAAAGGAGGAGGCAACAATACTTGATAAGAAATGTACTTATTATCTTGTCCATCTAATTGTAACCCCTCTGTACAGTATTTTCACAATAAAAAATAAATAAAAATTAAACAAAAGAAATGTACTCATTACCTTGCCCATGTAATTGTAACCCTTTTGTACGGTATTTTCACAATAATTTTTTTCCTTTTACATTACCACTAATGTAAATAATCCCTGATACTATAAACAGTCTAGATTCTGCACATACTGTCTCTAGATATTGACAGTCAGTATGCATTCCTTCTATATCCTAGAATGAATAAAGTCTCTTTTTTCATATAGATTTAGCGAGGAAGACATTAATGTTAAAAAAAAAAACATTTGAATACATATCTTAGGTTATTTTCTTTCATTTGATTGTTTCTAACGCATTTATAAGATTATTTCTTTGTTGCTTTGTATGTCCCTCCCCGACAGTATAACCCCTGCTTTCACTGTATTTGGTGTCGGTATAATTTGTGGAGGGGAAGGGGAAAAACAAGTCGTTTAAATAAGGATACAGGTGGACTCGTTGCAACAATGAGAAGTACAAGTTGTTATGTCGAAAACGAACTTTACAACTTTGGTGGGGGGGGGCAGAGAGGTTGCGGGGGAGGGTATGGGAAGGGATGGGAAGGGGAAACAAAGGAGGAGGCTACAATGCTTGATAAGAAATGTACTCATTATCTTTTTAAATATTTTTAATTTTAATTTTTTGTAAACATACTCTACAGAGGGGTTACAATTACATGGGCAAGATAATGAGTACATTTCTTATCAAGCATTGAAGCCTCCTCCGTTGTTTACCCTTCACATCCCTTCCCAGCCTCCCGCCGCCCCCACACCCCCACCCCCACTCCCGCCATCAAAGTTGTAAAGTTCATTTTTGACATGACAACTTGTACTTCTCATAGTTGCATCAGGTCTACCTGTATCCTTAAACGACTTGTTTTTCCCCATCTCCTCCACAAATTTTACTGGAAATGTACTCATTATCTTGCCCATGTAATTGTAACCCCTCTGTACAGTATTTTCACAATTAAAAAAATAATTTTTTTAAAAGCCCAAATGCGAACACATTAACTCAGAATCGCTTTCGCAGTTTTAGTTCAAAAAATAGTTAAAAATGTGGTATATATACACAATGGAATTCTATGCCTCCATCAGAAAGAATGACATTTCCCCATTTGTTAGGAAATGGAAAGGCTTGGAAAAAATTATATTAAGTGAAGTAAGCCAAGCCCAAAGAAACATAGGTCCCATGGTTTCCCTTATTTGCAATATCTAGTATAGGTATGAGTCAAGCGGAAAAGGTCAGATAATGTGATGTTAGGAAAAAGAACCCTTAAATATGTATTTTAATGTTTTTGTTTCTTTCATGCATGTGTTTCTAACGCATTTATAAGATTATTTCTTTGTTGCTTTGTATGTCCCTCCCCCACAGTGTAACCCCTGCTTTCACTATATTTGATGTCAGTATAACATGTGGAGGAGATGGGGACAAACAAGTCGTTTAAGGATTCAGGTGGACCTGTTGCAACAATGAGAAGTATAAAATGTCATGTCAAAACCAGCTTTACAATGTCGGTGTGTGTGGGGGGAAGGGGGGGTAATGATTGGGTGGGGGGAGGGGGGAGGCTGGGAATGGAGGTGAAGGGTAAACAAAGGAGGAGGCTGCAATGCTTGGTAAGAAATGTATGCATTATCCTGCCCATGTAATTGTAACCCCTTTGTACAGTATGTTCTCAAATAAAATAAAATTAAATTAAAAAAAAAATAGTGGCCTGGTTTGTGAGACAAAGCACAATCTCAGTTACATAGCTGGCTTCTCTTTCAGATGTTGGTCAGTGTCACCAAATGTTCACCATAAGGTGTTTTTTTTTTTTCAGAAGGTCCTGAAAATACAGTGCTGGTGTCAGGCCAGTGGATTCATCAACATTAGCTCAGTGTAAGAAAGGGGTCTAACAAAAAATAAATCACTCACATACACTCGACCTCTGTGTATATAAATAAGAGTCCTTCCTGGAAAGATATCAGACTCCTGATTGCTGAGACATGAAATGATCTTACAACACTCTACAGTTTAGCTTAAATCTAATCTACGAGGATGATTGTACCAGCACTCTGATGGATGAAATAAATGCCTCATACCCAAGATCCATTTTTTTTGTTGTCCAGAGGTGAATAAATTAAAAGGAGAAAATGTAACATGTAATAAAAATTTCAAGATCAATGAAAGATTGAAGGCTAGATATTTTAGGATTTACTTGCACCCTTTAATTTTGAATATGCCATAACAATTTTATCTTTAACTTTATCTTTTAACAAATACATTAGAAGTAGCCACTTTGTATGTTCAGGAGCATATGCTTTCACAATCTAAGTTTTGTTTTTTTTTTTTTGGGGGGGGGGGTCTGGTTGTGGAGCTTGAACTCTAGGCCTGGGTGCTGTCCCTCAGTTCTTCAGCTCAAAGGTAGTGCTCTACCACTTGAGCCACAGCACCACTTCCGGCTTTTTTCTTTTTGCTTATGGGATGCTGAGGAATCCAACCCAGGGCCTCGAGCATGTAAGACAAGTACTCAACCACTGAGCCACCGTCCCAGCCCCTCACAATCTAATTTTATCTGCTCTTCCTTAGACATAATATTAAGCAGATAAAACCATTAAACACTGAGCCTCTTCCTTATATAATTTGTGGCTATGTTCAGATAAAAATCACAGTACGCTGACTTGCTTTATTTTAAAAGTTTTTAAGTGCCATATAGATGACACCTACATAGTATATCAGAGCAAAGCAGTTGTTTTAAATAAACTGTCACGCTATTAGGTGACATCCTTTATCAACAGAATTGTCATAGCAAGGCTATTGGACAAACCACAGGAGTAAGATTATTTATTTCATCCTCACTTTTCCTTGAGAATGTCATCTTAATAACCTGAGATACTTTGTTTTATTAGTACTCCAATGCCCTCTGAAACCAAACAAGCCATTTTAAACACCAAAGTATGATTGAAACATTGTTTTTTATTCTGCTTCTACTGTTGTTTCTGATGATTGGTTGTAGTGATTTAAGGTAAAGTTGCTTGCTTGAAATATTTTTGTTTTGTTAGTACCCCAATGCCACCAAAAGGCAAACAAGCTATTTGAAAGACCAGGCTGTTTTTTGTTTATACTAATGTTTCTCATCATTGGTTGAAGTGATTTAAAGTAAACCACCATTTATTTAGTTCTACTTTTAATATTATAAACATTGAGAAAAAGAAATTAAAGATGATTGATAAAAAAAATTTCAAAAAATATTTGTAGAATAAAATTCAAAACCAGTTCCAAAAATATAGGTCATAAATTGTGCAGTGCTAACTCATCAGAAGGAATAAATGATGTGTAGTGTCCAAATTTGACTACCTTAAAGTTCAACACTTTTTTTTTGTATAAATTTGGTCATGTTAGTTAACTTTAAAATAGAAGGTTATTTTTTATTTTTAATGTGAACTATATTGAAGTGTAAAAAGAGCATATATTATAGGGATACAATTCAGTAAGTTTTTAACCGGAGTCTTTGATATCTAATTATAGCAGTAGATTTTTATCCTGAAGTCATTACTATGCTACCTCACAGTCACCATAACTCAATCTTCTCCTCAATACACCTTATAACAAATATAGCCTTGGGCAGGGAAGTAGCTCAGTGACAATGCACTTGCCTAGCAAGTGCAACATACTGAGTTTGATTCACAGTACCAAAAAAGAAAAGACAAAAAAAATGTACAGGTAAAAAAAGAAAACTCCCAAAAATAAAGCCTTTATTTTAACCTGAAGGAAATGAATTGTCAAATATACCCTTGAGTCCGTTTTAATTGCTCAAAATCATTGTAGGAGAGTCTTCCACAATTATGCTGTTATTGTTCTCTTAAAATTCATGTAGTTGAAAATCATTTATTCCATTGCTTTGCAATGTGGTATTATTATATACCTTACCAATTCCAAATCACTATCTTATGTGGTTTCAAGTACTTGAATATTATGAATGAAATGCTATGAACATTTTTAGATATATCTCTCATTAACTATGTATTGAAATTACACCAAAATTTTCTAGAATTTCTGGACCAAAAAGCATGCAAATATTTTACGCTTTAGGACTTGGTCAAGTAGTTCTTAATAAAGCAATTTTGCTTTCACGATGGTGAGTGGGTAATGAATGATAGCCTCCTGGGTTCTTAATTAAATTTGCTCAATAAAAGAGAAATGATTTTCATGTATTTGCTGACTAGTTTATAGCATTTTACAAAGTTCTTGTTAAAAAATATTTCTTCATTTTTCTGATTGACTCACATGCATTTTGTTTTGTAACTGGGTCTTTTTTTCACAAATGTCAGTGTTACAGCAAATTCCTCTAGCTTCCCTTACTTTTCCTTTGACCAACCTATTTCCAAATTTTTGCCAAAATTCCTGAATATGAATCACTAAAGTTTTCAATTTGCTGTGCTGTTCCATTCATTTTGGTGATAAAATTTGTCTGTAAAATCTGATTGTTTTAATAAAGGATCCTGTGTTCAAAGTCTACATACTGTTACCTGCCTTTGGAGATGACATAACTTCATGTTACGATGTGGAGTTGAGGGTGGTCTTAACCCAAATAAGGAGCATGCTCAGTCTACATGGATTGAAAATGTAGGAAAACGTGTTTGTAGCTGATTTCTTCTTCATTATTTAGTTGTGTGTTTTTTTCAGTTTTCCAACATATTTTCTAGTTAAAGCTATCCCTCAATTGGTCCTTAATTCTAAAACATTTTTTAGGGTTCATGGAATGTTATTGGGTTTAAGTTTCAGCCCTGAAAATTGGAGCCCTCTTCCCATCAACATTCTTCTCTGCTGCAAGTGTCTTTAAAGATATGATCTAGGGCTGGAATGCAGCTCAGTAGCAAAGTACTTGTCTAGCAAGTGTAATTTCCTGGCTTTGATCCCCAGTACCAAAAAAGAAAAGATTTTTTAAAACAAACATTAAAAAATAAAAAGAAAGCACTATGGAAGTTCCTCAAAAGACTACACACAGAGCTCCCTTATGACCCATCAATCCTACTTCTGAGCATTTACCCAAACAATCACAAACAAGGCCATACAAAAGCTACCAGCACAACTATGTTTATCACAGCATTATTCATCATAGCTAAGACACGGAACCAACCCAGATGTCCCTAAGGAGATGAATGGATCATGAAAACGTGATATATATGCATATAACTGAATTATATGAACAATATAATTCATATGCCACATCTGTTAGAAAATGGAAAGACTTGGGAAAATAATCATATTAAGTGAAGTAAGCCAGGCCAAAGAAACAGGTCTCATGGTTTCCCTTATTTGCAATAACTAGTATACATCTGATCAGACAAGCAGAAAATGTCAAAAGCTATGTACATATGGCCATATAAGATGATGGTAAGCGAAATGAACCCCAAGATACAGACATGAGGTTTTTTCTTCCTTGCTGTTGTTTTTAATGTACTATGTATTTTTTTTGTTTCTTTTGTATGTTCTTCCCCCTATGGTATAACCCTTGTTGTCACTGTATTTGATTCTGATGCCCTGAATCTTTTATATACATTTTTCTAATTTGAAGAATGGAAGGGAAATAACAAAATGCTGAAACAAGGATACAGGTTATCCCATTGTAACAATGAGATGTTCAAGACATTATGTTGAAAATGAACTTTACAACTTCAGGGGTGGGCGGGGATGGGGTGGGAAGGAAAGGGATGGTAGGGGAAAAACAAAGGAGGGGTAACAATGCTTGATAGGAAATGTACAGATTACCTTACTAGTGTAACTGTAACCCCTCTCTACAGTATCTTCACAATAAAAATATTTTTTAAATATTTGAAACAAAAAATAAGAGATGACCTGATGTCAACCACTCTATCCCACAGAGAAGCAAAATCTGACAACATATATAACATGTGTGTTTATCAATAGAAATGAACTCTACTGCCTTTGAATAACTAAAACTGTGTTTAAACCTAGTATTTAAATTTGACACGTTAAAAGCAATAAGGGAAACGGACTTATGTATAGATAGAAATGGACTTATAATACGCATAATATATATTATATATAGAGGTTCTACTGAGGGTTTTCATATGCCCAAGTGTATAAGATGTAGATCTACAGTTAATATATATATATATATTTGTATGTATGTATTTTGTGGCATGCTATCATATAACTGCAGCTTGACTTCCACAATAGGAAAATACATAGTTTCCTCTTGTTCTCTCATGAGGTCATCAAGCAATCCCTACTTTTGTAAACAGATTTAAAATGTGGGGTGAAAATAAACTTAGTTGGCTTATGTTAGAGAAAGCAAAGCAAAGGAAATTAAAGTCTGAATAATAATGATTGACTGAAAAAAGAATCCACAATGTAGACATAGGAAAAGAGAGAAAAATAAGCAAGCTTAAAAAATGAGAAAGCAGATTTATGTAGACCAAAATAAATGGCAGAAACAAATCAGCCTTTGTCAATTGTCTTATTTAATTAAGAAAATAAACATGTATGGCACTTCAAAATCAACATCCTCTTCTCTGTTGTTAAAAATATTCATGAGTTTGAAAGAACTCCAAGATGTGGAAACAAAAGACATTTCCTTCCTTTTTTGTTTTTTCCAATTTTTAGTTTTTTTTTAATTTTTATTTATTTTTTATTGTGAAAATACTGTACAGAGGGGTTACAATTACATGGGCAAGATAATGAGTACATTTCTTATCAAGCATTGTAGCCTCCTCCTTTGTTTCCCCTTCCTATCCCTTCCCATTGATGGTATATTCACATGTATATCTTTGGGAGGGAAGGTAGGAAGGTAGAACCGATGGGTAAAAGGGTAAAAGTGCAGCAGTGGAGCTCACTGGACATGGCTGAAAGTGAACTGTACAATTCGTGAGTAGAGACAGGAGGGAGGGACTGGGAGAAAGTGAGGGAACAGATGAGACTGGATGAAAGGAAATGGACTCATTCTCCGATCATGTAAATGTAATCCTCCTGTACATCGCCTCTATAATAAAAATAAAGTATTTTTTAAAGTATTGATTTTCATGTGCACTTGTAACTAGCCAACAACAAATACCTTTCACATTTTACATTTTTAATTTGTTTCATTTTATCCTTTGTTCTCTCATCACCTGCATTTGTTTGATTTTGTGCTGTAACTCTATGCCTTTCCTACTTTGTTCTTCCAAAATTGATAACATTCTCAGGTTTCATGTGCTATTTTTCTCTAATGTCTTATCATTAATAAGGATATTATTGAACACTCTGCACATTATTTTTTTACTGCAAGGCAAGTTATGAAAGCATGTCCTACTTTATCTTACAAATTACAATCTATACATTCTCAAAGTGTTATGACTTCCTACAATGTCAACATTTAATTTTATTCGTTTCCCTAAATGAGTACTGCCTACATATTTGTAGCAAGCTTTCAGTGGTAAAAGTTAGAAATAAAATTTCTTCTTTTTCCTAATAAAATGTTCTTGGGCAAATGTTAAAGCATATTCCATTTGCTTTTCAATCCATCAATTATTCCTTTTTTCTTGTTATAGGAAACAGCAAAGAGCCTAAAGTAATGCATTGGAGAGACATATTCAATATTTTTCTGTTTTGATTGATGTAATAAGCCAACATGTTAAATTCATAATATGTATATCGCTACAGATATACTTACAATTGAAATCAAAATGAAATACCATATTCAAAATTTATCCATCAGGAACACAACCATGAGTTTTTTAATTAGAGTTTCCTTACTATGATTTACTACAAGCCTATTGTGCCATCAATTCTTTATAGAATTACTATTAGTGCTTAATATTTGGGAATGAAGTGAATGTAACATGTCTTTATTTTTGGACTACAAAATAAAATACAGTAGACTAAACATTATGTAAACAACAATTATGGAGGAAAACATCAAAGTCAATTTTTCAAAAAATATATTATTCAATAAGAGTCTGTCCCTGCTTCCACAAAAGGACTTGTTTCTGGGTCATTACATAATAGATGAGAGATATTAAGACCATTGTCTCCCAATGCTTCACTTCCCAAAAAGACTGCATGGACCCAGAATTCCTCTGCCATTGATAGCATTTCATAAGTGGAGGAAATATGTGATCTCCAAGTGTCTCATTGGGTCCACTTGTACCAAATTCTTTTGAACTGTTTAAAGAACTGGTTAGGGTCCTACCTTACAGTACTCATAGTTCCAATATAAATTAGGCATCTGGGTAGAAAACAGATGGAGTCATAGATTATCACTTAGCATAGCCCCTTCCTTCAGGCTCAGTACGGAAAGCAAATCTCCTATTCCCACTTTTTCCCTTGGTAGTTAGGGGTTCAATGGTGTACAACTGAGACATTCATTTTTGAAGGCTGCCCAAGAGCCTTATTCAGTCTCACAGTCATAAAATGGCAATAGAGCTATGTCTATCCTGATACGCTGAACTTTACAAAGAAGAAATAAAGAACTTGGAGGAATAACAGAAGGCTTTTAAAAAACAATCTCTAGGTCAGCTGACATGTGGGTGGCGTCTATATGAGACCCAGTCCATGAAGACTGGAAAAGGTGGGTGCATTGTCTAATGAACTAACAAAAAGAATCAACAAAGTTGAAGACATCGAAAAACATTGGTTCCCCTCTGTCTTTTGTCTTATCATTTTGTTGTTCTGCAACAGAGAAACTCACATGACAATATGTTGGAAATAATCTGTATAACTAGGGCGGGGGGGAGGAGAGTGGGAGAAAATTGAGGGAAGTGGTAACAATTTCAACAAGAAATGTACTCACTACCTTACTTACGTAACTGTAACCCTTCTGTACAACACCTTGACAATAAAATCAATTATTTATATAAAAATGAAATGAATAAAAATATTACCAACAAAAGGGCAAGATAGATGTCCAGAAACTGTCACAACAAAACTCCTGTTAGTCAATAGTAAAAAAAATAATAACTCAAAAAATTGGTTAAACACCTGATGTAGCCATCAGGGAAATACAAAATATAACTGCACAGAAATATCTCTTTACATCTTTACTGAACTATTACTAAAGAGCAAAAACAATATAATTTTTTGAAAATGTATAAATATTGGAAACCGCACAATATTGATGAAATACAAAACTGTATGCAATGTATACAAAGCAACACAATGATATTGCACAATGTCAAAAACTGAACTCTCAAATGATCTGATATTCCCATTCCTGGATGAATTGATATAAGAATCTTGAAGAACCAAGCATCCTTATGTCTAGTGTAGCACTATTCATAATAGATAGGACATAAAAATAATCTAAATATCCATCAAGGAATAAACAGATAATGAAAATAAGCAAAAGTGTACGAGAGAATATTATTAACAAGTAACAATTTATTTAAAAGACATGGCTTTCATTGATGCCTCTTCTTCCTTTTGTATAAGAGAAATTAAGCATTTTATGGCAGCATAAAAGATATTAAGATTAGTATAATGAGAAAGTCAGAAGACAGATATTGTGTGATTCCATGGTATATCTAAAATCAAAGAAGGAAATAGTGGTGGTAGAGGCCCAGAGATCTGTTAATATATTGGCATAAAGTTTAAATTAAGCTAAAGGGCTCACTTGAGAGAACTGGTCATGATATTGTACATATGATGATTAATATTCACTATTACTTTAAAAATTTTTAAGAATTATCTTACCATGGGGCTGGGAAGATGGCTCAGTGGTATAGCATGCTTGCCTTGTATGCATGAGGCCCTGGGTTCGATTCCTCAGCACCACATAACCAAAAAGAAAAAAAAGCCGGAAGTGGCCCTGTGGCTCTAGTGGCAGAGCGCTAGCCTTGAGCTGAAGAACCGAGGGACAGCGCCCAGGCCCAGAGTTCAGGCCCCACGACCGGACCCAAAAAAAAAAAAAAAAAGAATTATCTTACCTGCTATTAGCACAATAAAAATGCATGTTAAAAAAAGAATTCCAGCCAGGCACCGGTGGCTCACACCCATAATCCTAGCTACTCAGGAGGCTGAGATCTGAGGATCGCAGTTCAAAGCCAGCCCTGGCAGGAAAGTCCGTGAAACTCTTATCTCCAATAAACCACCAGAAAACCGGAAGTGGTGCTGTAGCTCAAGTGGTAGAGCACTAGCCTGGAGCTGAAGAGCTGAGGGACAGAGCTCAGGCCCAGAGTTCAAGACCCACAACCGACAAAAAAAAACAAATAAACAACAACAAAAAAAGAATTTCTAGAATTTGCACTTCCACACACACATGAGTGTGTAATGAATTATAGTTATAAAGCAGTTTCTGCTTTTTGAATTTCATTATTTCTGCCTTTAAAATATATTTTCATGAAGATATATTGTACTCATGAATTGACATGTTGAATTAAACACCACTGTAAAAAACTGTACATGTATAAAATTTTATATATATATAAAATTTCTTTCATATATAAAATAAAATTTCTTTTATATAAGTGAATATATGCATATGCATACAAGATGAGAGTTAATGTTTGTATATTATTAATCTTATTTTTAACATTTCTAGAGATTATTAATTATAAAATTATTAGCATTTATATTTTATGTTAATAAAATAGATGATCAACAAAGCTTAAAATCCTGAGTTTTTTCTTCAAAATAAGTTTAGAATTTCTCTATTTATGAATATATTTTCCTTATAATAAAAATGACTACACTCAAATTATAATTATGACTCATTATGATTAAATATAAAATTGCTTAATGATGACCTTATAGGAAAAAAACAAAATTTACATCTGTCTACCTTATAATGAATAAATTCTAAGTAGAAATACGAAATTTTCCTTGAAGAAAATCAAAGAATTTCAGAAATACTGACAACAAATTATTTGTATACTTACCATTTCTTTTTTTTTTTAATTTTTATTTTTTTTATTTTGAAACTACTCTACAGAGGGGTTACAATTATATGGGCAAGATAGTGAGTACATTTCTTATCAAGCATTGTAGTCTCCTCCTTGTTTACCCTTCCCATCCCTTCCCATCCTCCCTCCCCCCAAGTTGTAAAGTTCGTTTTCAACATGACAACTTGTTGCAACAATTGTTGCAACAAGTCCACCTGTATCCTTATTTAAACGACTTGTTTTTCCCCTTCCCCTCCACAAATTATACGACATCAAATACAGTGAATGCAGGGGTTATACTGTGGGGAAGGGACATACAAAGCAACAAAGAAATAATCTTATAATTGCATTAGAAACAAATGGATGAAAGAAAAAAACATTTAAAATACATATCTTAGGGTTCATTTTCCTAACATCACCTTATCTGACCTTTTCTGCTTGACTCATACATATACTAGATATTGCAAATAAGGGAAATCATAGGAATTATGTTTCTTTACTTCCCATTTCTTAAAGGCCCTTGAAGTAAAATATTTAAGACTTAATTTGGAAATTCCCTGACTGCCTTTCAAACTGTTGTACTGGGTAATTGTCACAGGAGTAACTCCAGCACAATCTTTTCATATATGTGCTTTCTATATGAGTGTTTTGACTATCCTAGTGTAATGAACGTAACAGAACCTCTCCAAGAATTATGTTTACATGAAACTTAAGGATATGACCCTAATTTATAATACAGACAAGGTAGAAATAAATTATTTCAGGCAGGTATCTATCTTGCAGACAAGAGAAAACAAATTTCTGCTGATTGAAAGCACTTTCTTTTTTATTCTTGTGTATGGCATCCTAGGAAACCAATATACTTGATATGAACTGCTTTAATAACAGACTCATTGTTTCACCCACTGTAAAAGTTCACCCAATTGGTACATAACAGAAAGAGAATCTAGTGAGAGAGAGAGAGAGAGAGAGAAAGAGAGAGAGAAACAGACTGCCAATAGATGTCAGTACTGTTCTGCTTTCTCTATTAAAGATCTTCCAGACTAGAAACTGAAATCCAATTTTGTAGAAGACTTATGGTCTGTGCCTGCTTGTGGTCTCCTCAAACACCAGAAGGCTCTGATGATATCTCCATTCATGATGTCACTTGCTCTCTCCTGAGTTACTCCATGTCCTAATTCCCCACTTCTCTACCCTTCTGTAATCCATTCTTAACACTTCATTCAGTGCTCCTTCCAAAGTATTAATTGGATTATTTTCTCCCTCTGTTCACTTGGAATGAAAGTCCCAATCATTAGTAATTTCATCTCCTCAATCTCTACTTTAACCACATTAGACTTTGCAATATTGCTAACATGGAGAAAGAGCTTCCTGTCTTAATTCTGGAAGGCATCTTTGTAGATCCTAAACTCCTGCCCCATTCATGCTGCATCATCTTCTAGAAACTGCATGGTTACTTCTAGACTACATCCCATTGCCTATTGCCATACAGAGATCCTGAAGGGCTCATTCCCTCTTCTATACTCAAACATCTTCTAGCTTCTGTATAAATAGTTCCGCCCTCTCTACTGCAGCATCCTCTAGACACTGCATAACTAATCTCACCCTCCATACTGCAGTTACTTCTAGATACTACATGGCTACAAACTTCATCTCACCCTCCAACTGCAACATTATCTCCTTTTATAGTGCAGTATCTACAGCCTGAATGATCAGTCACACATTCCAAGCAAGGTGTTTTCTAGTAGTCTTTTCTCAGTGAGTCTATTCCAGAGAGCATATTTAAAACAGCATCTCTCCTTAATTCCAAATCCCAGGCTTCAATACTGTGCATTACCTCTCCACTCATCATAACATTTTGCACAGGTAGATCTCCTTAGAAAGGATTATATAATAGGCTTGCTTGCTTTTGTTATTCAGGTTATTAATCCATAAACTAAAAGTGGAGCTGTAATAGAATATTTTTTTATTTTTGCGGGTGTGCATACAATAACATAAGAGCTCATTTCTGGCATTCATTAAATATCATGGAAAATATTTATGAAAGTGATAGTGGGTATACTTCCCATCAGAGGTTTCTGCAATTCTCCTATTTTAAAAGTAAACAGAATTGAGGTCTCTGAAGAAATGGGAGAGCATTAATGCTCCTTAAATAACCATTCATAAGATGTTATTTGTTACTTGGGCAGTTTTTATATCTGGCATTTGTTCAACGCCTGGATAAGGCTTCATTCTGAAAAGCAATACATACTCCCACCATGTGGGGAGAATCTCGTAGGATATAAGGGCAGCATACAAATGATAGGAGCCGTGAAGAGCTCGAGGAGTGAAAAGAGGTAGACAGCATCCATAATATCATCCTTTAGATTTGGAAGTATAACTTTGACATCGCCTACTTCAACTTTTTCAAACTACTTATTTCAGTCAACTTTTACTCTCTCTCTCTCTCTCTCTCTCTCTCTCTCTCTCACACACACACACACACACACACACACACACACATACACACACACATAGATATTTCAGTTTGCTTGCAATTATATCTACAAATCTGTGGAGAGGAGGAAAATTTCATTGTTTGGTTGCTATTTTTTATCTGGAAATTAATAATTACTGTATCTAGAAAAATATTTTTGATGAGATGCCTTCATTTATATTAATAAATCATTTCTGAGTAAGTCCACTTTACCAGTTGTTTCTTGTACTAAATACTTCAATCAAATGATTGTATCTACTGCTTAGGTATTTCAAATCAAAATGTCTTCTTGATGAGGAACATTTTAAAATTCAGGTTTCTTTTTTTTTAATGTTTTTTATTGTGAAAATACCACACCGAGGGGTTATAATCACATGAACAAGGTAATGAGCACATTTCTTATCCAGCATTGTTGCCTCCCCCTTTGTTTTTTCCCTACCATCCCTGCTCTCCCATCTCCACAGCTACACTCCTTCCTCTCCCCGCCAAAGTTGTAAAGTTCATTTTTCTACATAGCATCTCATACATCTCATTGTTGCAATGGGTCCACCTGTATCCCTATTTAAACAATTTGTTTTTTTCCCTTCCCCTCGCCAAATTATACCAACATCAAATACAATGAAAACAGGAGTTATAGCGTGGGGGAGAGACATACAAAGCAAAAAAAAAAAAAAATCACCTTATAAATACATTAGAAACAATAGCAAGAAAGAAAAATCCACTTGTGTCCTTATCTTGGAGTTCTCATCTACATCTCTTTGATAATCCATCAACATTTCCTAATTATTTTCACTTAGAATAACCAGCTCATCTCCACTCATTTTACATCTATAAATACATCTGTAACCAGTACTATGAAAATCCCCAGTACTATGAAATATCCCCTTAACTCTGACTCCTTTTAAATTCACATTTTTGTTTGCTCTGAAGTAGCAAACAGACCTGAACTTCCTATTTCTAAATTGTGCGGGATTTTTTTTTTTTTTGCAAACACTCATAGTACCCTAAATCTTATGTCTGTCTTCCCATCTACTGCAGATTTTCTTTTATTTCCCAATCCATTTCATGATCCAGTTAAAAATGCGTGTCTCCCAGAAATATATAGAGATGTGCAGTCTCATTGAATTTCTGTCACTATTCATCTGCTTCTTTGTACAACACTACAACAGTTATTCTGTGGGAATATTTTTTCTGACCACTCTTAATGATTACTTCCATGCCTTCTGTTTAATCAGCATTCTCCATCCTGTTAAACCTAGTATAAAAGAGTTTACTATACATTGCTTCAAAGTGTCTTCTCTATGCAATTTTACTTACAGTTTTGATCATAAATTAAAAACTTATGGATTAATAAAAAAAAGCCTTATAGGTTATGTTGTTTTTGTAATGGTGCTTGTTAGTGTTCTTAAATTTTCAATAAGATTCCCACAATATGTTTCCACCAAAAGAAGTATGGACAGAGACAATACCAGTATTGGCAAAGTATTGTTTTCATACCTTAGTAACTATTATTTACCTGCTTTGGTCTTTGCGTCCTTGATAATTCTATTTGCAAAAAATTTACAATTAATAGATTATAACTAATTGCTATTGCTTATTATCATAATTTTATAATACAATGATTTTTACTAGATGCACTATAAGTGAATTGTTTAGATTTAAGAATGTGCAAAGGAGAATAAATTGTAAATATTAAGTAGTATAATTGTGAGTTGAGAATGCAGCTTAGTGGTAAAGTGCTTGCCTAGCATGCATGAAGCCCTGTGTTTGATTCCTCAGTAGCACATTAATAGAAAAAGCCAGATGTAGTGCTGTGGTTCAGGTGGTAGAGTGCTAGCCTTAAGCAAAAGAAGCTCAGGGACAGTGTCCAGGTCCTGAGTTGAAGCCTCAGGACTGGCAAAACAAAACTGTATATACATATATATATATATATATATATATATATTTGTGAAACTATTACAAATCTAAATACACACGCACACACACATTTTTCACAACAGTTGTGTTTACTAACATGATTTCTCTATCAATTATAAACTCTAAGAGGATATAGTAGTAGTTTTACTGTTAATAATAATGTAATTGATATAGTGAAGCATGATAGAGCTTAACCCTGCCTGAGTAAAGGGGACTCGATAAAATAAGGTAAAATAAATTAAGAAACAGTATGTGAAACGGTGTAAGGAGGGTTAACATGTCTACCTCCACTGGCTAGTCAAAATTACTGGGAATGTAGAATTAGTGTTTTACATCTATAAAATTTTGAAATAACTGATTATGTAGGCACTGTATTAAAATAGGGAAAAATAAGTGCTGAACATTGAAGCCTCACATTCTTCTATTTCCCTGCTTTTGTTTTTGTTTTTATTTTTCTAAATGTTGGGAGATTATACTTAACTCTAGAAAGTAGACATAACTCAGAATGAGTTCAGAGCAGACTTCCATGTGATATATATCTTATCAAGAAGAATAACTCAAATAAGTGGAATGAAAAATTACCCATGACTACACTGAGATCCAAGGTCATCATGCCCAGGTCTCTTCACTGAATATGATGGCAAGGTGCATCTATTTACATATGAGTTGGTAATGACAATTATTAGATAGCAGGACAAAGTCTCCAACATAAACAGAAAATAAACTAATTGTTGAAAAAAAACTTACAAAGATGAAAAATATTTAATATCCTCAGAAGAATAAGAAAAAATATTGCCATCAAGATACCATAATGTAAGAAGTATTTCAAAAATTAACCCTTCAAAATTGAGGGATTTAAAACATAAACTGTAAAAGGGTAATAACATATGGGTTAATAATTGAGTTGAATAATTCGTCAAAATTGCAGAAAAAGTGAGTAAATAAAATACAATAAAAATTCATTCAACTGTGTGTTCAGATGAGAAAACAATACATATAGGACTTAAAACTTCCCAAAAGACATTGCACAGCAAAGAGAATGAAGAATAATATTTTTTTATTTTCATGAATGTAAGATTTTTGTTTTTAATTGTAAAGTTAGTGTGCAGTTACATGAGTAAGGTAATGAGTACATTTCCTATTGAGCATTGTTACCTCCGAATCTCACCCTGTCAGATTAAAAAAAAAACCTATTAAATGATTAAAATTGATAAGATTAATTCAGTGAAAATTACATTCACAAAAGCATGTATTTTAAAATACCAAAAAACTATTCATACAGACAAGATTCAAGAAGCTTTGAGAGGAAAAAAAACCTAAAATTCTCATGCAAAGAATTAGAATTTGGAAATGCTTGAAATTAATTAATGCTTAATCCTTCTGAAAAAAAATTCCAATGAAAACATTTCATACTCAGAAAATCAGGTATGAAAGTTGAACTTTAAAACTTGATGAACTTCATAAAATTGTCTTCTTGAAATAACATGACATCAGTTGTTGAATGATATATTCTTTAACAGAATATACCAAGAAAGAAAAAAATCAAATGATACATAGAAATATACAAATAACAGGAAGTTGAATAAAATTCACAATGAAATAAACTGAGGTAACTAAACCTTTGTGTCAAATCTGGAGGATAATGAGTTCATATTTGGCCAGAGTGACTCAGAAGATATTAAACTTGCATCAGATTTA
Source organism: Dipodomys spectabilis (assembly GCF_019054845.1). NCBI lineage: Eukaryota > Metazoa > Chordata > Mammalia > Rodentia > Heteromyidae > Dipodomys > Dipodomys spectabilis. The sequence continues at coordinate 5,527,275 of NW_024870752.1, forward strand.
GCTGGCAAAAATCTGAAATGCAGATGGGCGCTCACCAGCACCAGTAATCCTAGCTTCTCAGGAGGATGAGATCTGAGGAACACAGTTCATAGCAGCCCAGGTAGTAAAGTCCATGAGATTCTTACATCCAATTAACCACCAGAAAACTGATGTGGTTCTCTGGCTCAAAGTGATAGAGTGGCCAGCCTTGAGCAAAGCAGCTCATGAAAAGAGCCCAGGCCCTAAATTCAAGCCCCAGGACCAAAAAACAAAAACAAAAACAAAACAAAACAAAAAAAAACACACTGAACTGCTATTATACTATAGTTTTATTCAGATAAAAAAAAAAAGTAAGGCTGGGCTCTGATGGCTCACACCCATAATCTTAGCTACTCAGGAGGCTGAGATCTGAACATTGCAGTTCAAAACCGGCCTGGGCAAGAAAGTCCGTGACACTCTTATCTCCACTAAACCGCCAGAAATGTGGAAGTGGTTTTATGGCTCAAGTGGTAGATCACTCACCTTGAGCTGAAGAGCTCAGGGACAGCACCTAGCCCAGAGTTCAAGCCCCACAACTGACAAAAAAAAATGTGACCTAGGAAAACATTATTTTCAATATATACCTTGCAAAAATTCCATCCTTCTTCACACCATATCTTAGATCTCTAGATGTGATCTATTTTATTGCACAGAAGTGTTATCATAGATAGGTCATCATAGATAGCGGCAAAAGATATAATTAATTTATACTGATAAGGTCCTTCCATTTATGAAAGAAATTAAACAATGATCTAAACTATAAGCCTTCTAAACTTCTGATTATACTTCAACATAATTTGTTGTGGGCTTTAGCTTACATTTTATATCAACACAATCTCTTGTCATATATCACATTCCTCTAGACATAATTTGTTTTGCATTCATGCTTTCTTCTCTCTGAAATGAGAATTGTTATATTACTTAAGACATAGAGCTTTTGATTTGAGATTGATACTACAAATACTAAATGCACATGATATGTGAAATACTAAGATTAATGAGACTGTATGAATGGCATATTCTCAGCATACACCTACATTATATATCAATATACTATCATCTTTATTTCATTAAAATAAAACTAGTCTTAATACTTTCTATTAAAAGCAAATTTGAAAGCCTGCTCTACAATGTTCTCCTCTGCTGCCTCACACACCTTTCTCTATAGATTGTTATCTCCCAAAGAAATCTCCTAAAACTCCCAGCTTATGAATCAGAGGAGAGTCTACAGCAATTTTGGAATGTTCAAATATCATAGTCCTATCGATCTCCATAAGCAATAATTATATCTTTCAAAGGCAGATGAAATGGTCTGTTTGGTAAATATCACTCTCACACCCATATGCATACAAATCCATAACACATTTCTATTCCTTTCATTTTGTATTCTATTCAATTGGACTTTCCTAATATCTCCAAGATATTATTACTTTGTCTTCATTTTTATTCCTCAGCTGAGTTCAACATATACTTATTTGGTATATTCTGTTTCCCAGGCCTTCTTCCAATCCTTAATGTCTTCTTTTCATTGAAAAGTGATTATTTCTTGTGAAAAATAATTATCCAAACATTTAATCATGTAAATAGCATTTGTCAATTCTTATTATTATTGTCAAAGTCTTATTCTCTATTTACTACCTAAGTGGATACAATTCAATTTACATTGAATTTTCACATCTCTGCTCAGTTGATGTATTCTTCTTCTTTCTCCAAGCACTGTAACATTAATTACTTCTACATGCAGTTATGTACAAGTCAGTAGGTAGAGACAACAAAGATGACAGATGGGCTCATAGAACATAGGTTCTTTTTTCCATTATAAAGCATGCAAACAAAAAAATCCAATGAACTAACAGATCTTATCACCGAAGGATCATTGGGTAGGACAATAGTTTGGACCATTTTTTATAAATCTTTTCACTAAAGGATACTATCAGTGAACATGAGTTTCTTTGTATCTTTTGCCTCTTACTTCATAATGGTCTAACTTTAGCTTTTATGAAAGGAAAAAGTTGACATATCCTTGTGATTACAAAACAACAACAAAAACTACCTGAGTGGTTTTAGGCAGGAGTGGAGAGAGAGAGGTGGGGGGGAATGGTCACCATAAAGTACGGGGAAAAAAAAATTGGGCCTGCCCCACATGGTCACTTCATCTTCAAAGTATGTGTGTGTGTGAGTGTGTGTGTGTGTGTGTGTGTGTATGCATATATATATATATATATATATATATATATATATATATATATATGGAATAATAGAAGTCTTCCAATCAGCCCCACTGGTCCAGTATGATCTTTGTCATTCACATTGCATACAAAGGGCTGTATCTGATCATTCATTTCACTGCATGCAGGGACCTACTCATTTTTCATTCATCCCTGAGTGCATCACTTGCATTTGGCTACATATCTGAATATTTGGATTTACTGCTGGACTCTAAACTTTCAGAAGTATAAGTTATAATTTCAGACTCTCATAGCTACTATTTTCAATAGTCTTTTGCTGGTAGTCACAACTGCTGGATGTTTAAAATACTTCCTTTATAGTGATAATTACATGAGTCAACTTAGGTCTCATTTAAGTACCGGCTCTAAAGTAGTAGATTAGGATAGGGTATAAAGTTCAGAATTTCAAACTTTCTCTCAGTGATACTCATGCTAATAATCTACAGAAGCCAGCAAGAGTCAACTGGAGAGATTTAAAGGTTGAGGCTCCCAATATTGGTGATGATGCTTGGATTAACAGTAATAAAGTGTGATAATGCTGAACATGTGATTTTCTTGTAAATACTGAATCCACCAAAGTTAAAATTGTATCATATTTATATATATAATTTTTCTGGTTTTGATTTTATTACTATTAATTTATCTGTAACAGTAATTGAAGCATGAAGATGCTAAATTCCTTACTTCACGATTAACATTAGTGATGAATGTAGTAAATTTGATTACTACATGAAATCTTTCAATAAAGTTCTAGAGGCTGTATCATATGGATTTTTTTTTGGTCAGTTGCGGTGCCTGAACTCTGGGCGTAGGTGCTGTCCCTCAGCTCTTCAGCTAAAGGCTAGCACTCTACCACTTGAGCCACTGCACCACTTTCGACCTTTTCTGCTTATGTGTTGCTGAGGAATCAAAGCCAGGGCCTCATGCATGCAAGGCAAGCACTCCACAACTGAGCCACCTTCCCAGCCCAGCCCCCTATATGGATTTTTAACATTCATAGGACATATAAGAAAGACCCATTCCCCCCAAATAAATAGAAATAATTACTGGAAGCCAGTGGGTCATGCCTATAATCCTAGTTACTTTAGAGGTAGAGATTGGATGATTATGTTTCAAGCTAAGATTCTTATCTCCAATTAATTACTAAAAAACGTCAGGTGGGGGAGGAGGTGGCTCAAGTCATGGAATAATAGCCTTAAGCAAAAAAATCTCAGGGACAGTGCCCAGGCCTCCAGTTCAAGCCCAAAGATCAATACACTAACAACAACAACAACAACAATAATAATAATAGGAAATAAATGTTCATCTGATTTTAAACAACAGTTGTTGACGAGTTTCATAATTTATTTTTACATTCCGTTTTTGATGGTCTTAACAATTTAAAAGAGGAAGCCAAAACTGATCATTGCAAAAATAACATCCATATGGCACTCATAATGCTTGTGAATTATTGGACGCTTCTGTTGATCTCAGATATGGAAACAGCATGATCATTTTGTAGTAAATTTTTATTTTCTTGGTTCCTGATGTCAGTTGTAAAAAGACGTAATTTTTTTGATATGTAACACTTGGCAAAATACTGTCCTATCATTTTACTTTGGACAGAAATTACACAATTAACAATGGAAATATACATTTGATTATTTATGAATTATGTTGCCTCAGAAAAAGCAAAATGTTTTGTTCTGCATCAGTGAAAATCCAGTACCCTCCAGAAAGGAGGTGATGCTTTTTTTTACTTTCAAATACTGGGGCATCATGAAGAGTATTATGTTCCATCAGGAGTTCACAGCTTCAAAGGTCCTTTGCAAACTGAAAACTTTCCAGCAAAAATTGTCAATGATGACTGTAGAATTTTAAGTCAGTCATGCTAATGTGTATAAATGCATAGCAACCTTTAGCACATAAATGAGCTCAGATAACTGTGTCTAAGTGTATGCTATATAATGTATTATATGAAGAATAATTTGCTGCATAGCCTGAGGAAGGAGAATAGATGAATAGATGAATGTATCAGGCTGTCTGAAGCTTAGATGACCATCTTAGGAGGCCAATGACCTCCGTCAAACTGAAACTTTCAGAATATAAATCAATAGTCATCAAAGTTGATTGATTCATTCATCCATGATCCATTATTTAAGCCTTCTTTGTAGTGACTTTGTTCTAGAGCAAAAAACTGATCCGTATTGAGAACCGAATCCAGTTCATAGATGTATGTGCTAGTGAAGACAAAATGGAGGAAAATGTATAATATAACAAATAATGGAATTGTGTACATAGGATGGCCTCAATGGGGGAGGCTGATGTTATGAGCTAATACCTAAAATATAAGAAGTCACAATTAAAATATGGACTATGCTATGTGCCTTCTAAAGTTTACTGAATTTTGTTAAACATTTACCCCACATGATATAATATTCAGAGCAGGCAGCTTTAAAGACTAATTGGGTCTAAAAGAGGCTATAGGACACATAAAGCCCTGACATTCTTATTGGTGTTTTTAGGAGACATGGGGGGAGGGTTGCTCATATTTTCTATCCACTAAAAGAAAATATGCTGAAAAGGCAAATATTGGCAAGTCAGCAAGAAAGCTCTCACACCTAGCAGTGCTGGCATTTTGACCTTTGAATTCCAGTCTTCTGATTTATGAGAAATAAGTATCATTTGACTATGCCACTTGACCTCTGATAATACAAATTCTTTTTTATGTTTTAATTTTATTATCTTCAAGTAATTGAACAAAGCAGTTGCCATTTCAGAAGCAGTTTGTGAATACATATATCTTGATCAAATCCTATCTTTTAAGGATTGAAAGGGTGACATGTGTTGGGAATGGACACATAGACAGCTACTCATCCATATATTGAACAGGTGGACAAAATCTTGGATGACATTCTCTAACATATATTATGTGAATATTTCAACTTTAGTCTTCATTTAAAATGATTTGCAGTAAATTATAAGACTGACATTCTTTTGTTTTCCCAAGGGAAGAAAATATGAATGAAATGTAACATCAATGTGGCAGTTTTTTATTTCCCAAGATAATACTAGAGGATTTTCCTCCTCTGTGCTTTTGAAATGTCACTTCTGTTCATTGCCTACAGGAAACAGGTTAAACCTTCCACTTAGTCTTATTAGGAGGCACATTTTGATATCCAGTTATTACAATCTGAAGAAGCCCAGTGCCCATGGAGACTCTGACGAGATGCAGTCTTTGAGATCATTCTAGCCCCAGTCACAAACTGACAGGAAGGAAAAGACTTTGTGTGGAACCTACTCGACTAAGAGTAACAAGCCCTGAGAAACATGAGAGGGAAGACAAAAATAATGATTGCCCCCTTTAATCTACTACTTTTGTGGCAAGATTTTAGGTCAGCAACAAATAAATGAAACAAGTCACATGAATTCCTTATAAATAGATAATATCTAATAAGTCATCTGTAAATTCTGTGAATATATGATCCAAAGAAGAGACAAGGTTTTTTTATGTTTTTTTTTTTTTGTTGTTGGTTGTAGGGCTTGAACTCTGGGCTTGTGTGCTGTCACTGGGCTCTTCAGCTCTAGGCAAGTGCTTTACCGCCTGAGCCACAGTGTCACTTTTGGTTTTCTAGTGGTTTATGGAGATAAGAGTCTCACGGACTTTCTTGCCCAGGCTGGTTTTGAACCGCGATCCTCAGATCTCAGCCTCCTGAGTGGCTAGGATTATAAGCGTGAGCCACTGGCGCCTGGCTTGAGACAAGGTTTTTCTTCTACTGCATTGACCTTACTTCCCAAAATTATTTTTTTATTGTCAAGATGATGTGCAGAGGGGTTAAAGTTACATAAGTAAGGAAATAAATATGTTTCTTGTCAGACAAGTTACCCCATTCCTCATTTTTCTCCTACTTTCCCTCCCTCCACCCAATTGTTTATGGTCTTTTTGTTCATTTTCTTATAACTTTATTGTTAGTAGTTGAAATATCCTTCCTAGTTTGTTTGAACCTAACTTGAAGTAGTATTTGTTGTGCCTCTTTAAAATCTCAAGTGGATTTTCCTGTAATCAACTGCAATTGTATACTATAATCCACTCATATTGATTGCTTTATCTTGCTTTATGTACTATGCTTTTCTTTTGTATTGATTCTTGCCTTTTTATTTCTAATATGCTTCAATATGATTTATGCTTCTTCATTTCTTCCTTATGGCATGTTCTGAACTGCCATGTTGTATAATAATATAAAATAATTTAAAAATGAAAGCATGTATGAAGCCAAAAAAATTAAGGGATGTTTCTGACTCATCTGTAAGCATTTAAATGGATTTTACATTAAAGACTAATGTAAAAATTATATGTGTGAATACATATATTTATATTTATTTATGCATAGATTTTCATTTTATCTTAAAAATATGAATTTCCTATGAGATGGCAAAGTGTTTGAGGCCAGATAGAATGAACTGTTGTAACATTTCTGAAAGAAAGGTGAAATTACTTACTTACAAATGTTAAGGTATAAAAAAGATACTGTGTTGTGATTTCTATTCTTCTTGGAAGAAATATTTAATCACCATATATCTCTGATTAAATACAAATTCTTTCATGCATATAAGTTTATACCAGTATTGCACTGGAGCTCAAGGGTAGAGGGGCTGTTTGACATGCTCAAGGCCAGAAGTTCATTCTGAGTCAAGGCAATAACAACAGAAGAAATTAGGATTCTGAAATATGATACAAATAGTAACAGTGACTCTACTACAGATTCACTGCAATAAAAAGAACAGCATAATGTTCCATGTATAAATTTCAAGAATTACTTTTTTTTTTGTACCTGAATGACTGAATTCCAACATACTTGGAGGAAATTAGGCTTAACCTTAGGAATATTTTTAAAAAGAACTTCAAGTAGGTCATGTGACTTTGTAGTGATTTGATAGTATTTGCTAATGACTGATTGTTCCCTTATTGATAAAGGTACTGCTAGAGATAACAGATTTTGTTTTTTGCTTTGTTTTATTATTTTTTATGTTGCTACTGTTAGAGGGAATATTTCACCCTTGGTTCATTTCCTCAAGTTCTTTCCATGGATATGACAATAAAACCTACTCAACTCTTTACTTGTGGCATTCCTCAATACATTTTAAGCCTTGGTTTTATTTTTTTTTATAATAAACCTTTCCACTAAAAACTCACCAATTTTTACATAAAAAAATTTAACAAAGAATATGAACATTATTGTACCTCATGAAACTTCCTTATACCAATAATTCATTTTCTTACACAATCATGGATATAATGGAGAATGTTGTTAAATATGAATGCCAACATGCTAGTCCAGAATTAGCCTAGGTTGAACATAATTATCAATTTGTATTTAAAGGTACCCAATGATTTTAATATGGAGCCACAGTTAGGAATAATAATGTCATGTTATCCCTGTTCCCCAAATATTGTCCAGGAATCTGGATTTATATATTTTTGTGGATGGGAAAGAGGGCAATGAGTTGCATTCTCAAGTATATTCAGAAAATTCTGACCTGGGAACCAGTGCTTCATGCCTTCAATCCTAGATACTCAGTAGACTGAGACTGAGATTGCAGCCAGCCTGAAAAGAAAAAATCCCATAGAATCATATCCTCATATCTCCAATTAACCCGCAAATAGAAGAAAATGAAAGTAGGTCCTTGACTATCAGTTCAAGCTGCAGGAGAACACATAGACACACAGACAAAGACACACACACAAACACACACACACAATGAGTTCATTTTCCTTGTCATGACTTGACCATATATATAAAACATTTTCAAGTCCATCCCAGGAAAAGTTAGGGAAACTTTATCTCAAAAACAAAAACAAAAGCTGGGCGCCGGTGGCTCGCGCCTGCCTGTAATCCTAACTACTCAGGAGGTCGAGAGCTGAGAATCACGGTTCAAAGCCAGCCCGGTCAGGAAAGTCCGTGAGACTCTTAGCTCCAATAAATCACTAGAAAACTGGAAGGTGCGCTGTGGTTCAAGGAGTAGAGCACTCACCTTGAGCTGAAGAGCGCAGGGACAGCGCCCAGGCCCACAGTTCAAGCCCCACAACCAACAAAAAAAAAAAAAAAAAGAAGAAGAAGTACACACACACAAATGTTTTATCAGGATTTCTATTGCAAACTCTCAACAATTGTACCTAGAAATAAATGTCAAAAAAAAGATTAAGCTTTTCATTAGGGTTTTTAAAAGGTATAATGCATAGAAGGCACCCCTTATAACGGATGTGGTTGTCCTAACAAATATGGCAGCTTATTCACAATTGTTATCCACCCAGTGCCGAATCTGAAATTTTACCATGTAAAAGATAACTTGACAATTTATATCTCAGGAAGGAAAATTACACTAAATAATGTCCTAAATGACACAGCTTCCAACTAGAAAATTATAAGACTAACTCTGACTCTAATAATATCGCAAGGAACTGGTTTCTGCTCAGGAAGAATAAGATATCTTCTAGAAACAGGAAAGCCTGACATAAGATCAGGTAGGGAATTGTGGGAGTTGGGACTTGGAAAAATATAAGTGACATCTTAAACAAATAAATCCACAAGAATAAAAAGGATTTATTGAATGTGATAAATATTTTTTTTCTTTTTGTATCTTTTCTGTTTTTTCTATTTGAGTTACTGCAAAATTCCAACTTACATTTTTTAATTCTTTATTTTCTTGTAGTTTCACTGACATAATTTTGGTCAAATGGCTTTGATGTGTTACAACTATAAATTCACTTCAGGAACTGTATTTGCTTTTTCCTTAGTGTCATTTTTCTTAACAAAATCTTAATATATAACATAGTTATGTAAACATTTAAAACACCACAAAGCTATTTGAACTATTAACCGTAAATTTATTAATATGGTCAACTGTCACAACATCAAGAATAATGATCTATAATGCTTATTTAATATTGCCCTCAATCCCAAACTAAGTTTTTTCAGTCTGAAGACATTCTGTGCTATTTTGCTTGTCTTTTTTTTAAAACCTCTACCACACAGCAAAGTGCTTGACTCAATAAACATTTGATGGTTAATAAACATCACATTTTTTTAAAGCACTAAAAGAAACAACAAGAAATTGTCTACTTTATTGTCATGGCAATAAATTAACATTACACCAAGTGGTAAATTCATTTCCCTTTCATTATGACTTCAGAGAAAAAAAATATTCCAGAAGTGTATATTGCCCATTTGACAGCAAATTATTTAAGTTTTGAGACAGTAACATATTTAGCAAAAAACATATTTCACATTATTTCTTAGGTGTATGGGCTCTTTATTTTATTTTGTTATATTGTATTTCTTTGTTACCAAGTCACACATTCAGGACCTTATTAAAGAATGATATGATAATAGCAAATAGTTTCACACATATACTTATAATACATTTTGTACCTTGATTAATTTTTTTTCTTATCTTGGAAATAAGAAAGATAAAGAAGATACACAATTCAGTGAACAATTTTCTTACCTTAAAGAATGCATGAAAAAGATTTCATAGCTAACAAAAAATCCAGCTAATTCTAGGATCGATTTAAAACCACTTTATGTTACTAATTAGCCACTTAGAAACATAAATATTGTGATAAAGTCCATGTTGGACTTGGAAATTATAACTATAAAGCCAAAGAAAACTTGCAAATCAAATATAGCAAATTATAAAAACCATAAAATTTAAATTAACAACACAAGTGTGAGGTAATTGATCATGTACCCATAGTACAATTCAAATCTCAATTTAAAGAGGATTCAATTCCCATGATAGAAATTTCTAATCGATTTAGTACTGAACTCACAATGAAGCATAAAGCCCACTTACTCACTTGTCCCACATTAAGGAGCTATCCAAGTTTTGTTGCTGCAGTATTCTATGAATGAGTTGAGTCTAAACTTGGGAGCAGGACACTGTGTACCTAGCTTGTCTCTCATATTTTCATTAACTTGTCATCGCTAAAGTCCTACTTGGAACCAAGGAATTAATCATGACAAATTCAAATACCCAATACTTGCTCACATGGAAATAAAGAACATGTTTATATGTTATTAGCATTGATTTGATTGCCAAAATTCAAACAAAATTTACAAATTCTAAAAAATAATCTTTGACAGGTTGAAAAGTAAAAATAGTATATCCATATATGGCTAATATGACAGTGGAAAGGTTAAGAAACACCATCCTGTAATTTAGAGGATTTTTTTTAAAAAGAAGGAAAGAAAAGAAAAATGTCCACATAATTATCCATGAAGAGCTACTTTAATATTACCACAAAGTATTTAGGAATAATTTTTCATAGGTGAATTAGCAATTCACATTTTTTTCACAAAGTAGTAAAATCTTGTATCAATCTTTTTATAACCCAACATAATTTACCTGAAAATATAGCTGAAGAGTGCATTTTCAATAAATACTTCACCAAAGATAATATTTTATTTTCAGTTCAATATATATAATTGTCACATAAATAACTATATAAATTATATAATCCCATAATTATGAAATTCCTCCTCAGTATTTTCTCAAAGTCCTACAATAACAGTAATCAAAAAACTATAACCGCTATTTTTTTTAATAATGTTGAATTCAGGTACTAAATGAAGTAGATTAAATCATTGAAGTAGAAGGTATATGTGAAACTTCTATTGAAATGCTAACAGGGACTCTTGCTGGGCAGTTAATTTCACTATCTCTAGATTATTCCTAACTTACATAGAAAGCTATGTCATTTCTCCCTAAAGTTTACATATTCCTAGAATCCTATAGTTCATTATCTATTACTGAGTACTTATTTAAGACCAATAAAGGAAATAAGATATCAGTTTTAAGCAGTCATCTAAATAAGTTATCTGCAAAACTATTCTTTCAGATATTTTAAATGTTTATATCTTTGCTTATTAAAATTATTATGAAATAGAATAGCATAGACAACATTATACATAAAATATTGAATTCCACCATCAATTTCAGAATTATTATTTTGATAATAATATTGAAATCTTATTGCAATCCTACCATTTGCCTCAAAGCTAAATGAATACTTAGCATTTGTTAATCCCAGCATTCTTCAGGGAAGAAGTATTTTTTTTTCTGAGTCACTATAATCAGTGCTTCCACATGTCCTACTAAACTATGTCTACAAATAAACTCACATTTATAGTAATAACCCATTTCTTACCAGCTTGTGTTTCCAGGAGCTCTGTAAGAACTCTATAGTCTTCCAGTTTGTTTTATTTTGGTTTTGTTTTTAACTCAAGAATCTTTCCATGTGTTCACAAACACATTCAAGAAAATAACAACTGAGGCATTATGTGTTTCATCTACAATGGATCTACAATTGGATCATCTTGGCTTCTCGATAGTGTGGTAATTTCTATTGAAAAAGAAACCCATATTTCTAAGCAAAAGCATAATATTATAGAAATGTCATGGCTTCTTCTAAACATAGTCATTGCAGATATTTGGACAATTAGAAAGATAGATATAGATATAGACATAGATATAGATATAGATGTATAGTATTGCTTGGAGTCAAATCCAGACTTTGTGAATGGTAGGCAAACACACCACTACTAATTTATACAGAATGCATAAATAAATTATTCTTGTCACTATGGCTATTCCTGGCAAAAAACGTGCATTTGTGCTATCTTGGAAAATAGAGAATGTAAAGAAATTCCTTCAAATTCCCTGGGAAATAACTCACTAGAAATTACTTTCCTTCTTTTATTTTTAATTGTGAAAATACCGTATAGAGGGGTTACAATTACAGGGGCAAGATAATGAGTACATTTCTTATCAAGCATTGTTGCCTCCTCCTTTGTTTCCCCTTCCCAGATCTTCCCATCTCCCACCAGCCCCAGCCAAAGTTGTGAAGTTCTTTTTCCACATAAAGACTTGCACATCTCATTGTTGTAATGGGTCCACCTGTATCCTTATTTAAATGATTTGTTTTTCCCTTCCCATCCACAAACTATACCAACATCAAATACAGTGAAAGCAGGGGTTATACCATGGGGGAGGGACATACAAAGCAACAAAGAAATCATCTTATAAATATGTTAGAAACAATCGTATGAAAGAAGAAAATTTGAATACTTATCTTGTGGTTCATTTCACCTAATCTCAACTTATCTGACCTTTTCTGCTTGTCTCAGACATATACTAGTTATTGCAAATAAAGAAAACTATGAGACCTATGTTTTTTGGGGCCTGGATTAATTCACTTAACATAATTTTTTCCAAATCTTACTATATCCTAACAAATGGGGCAATGTCATTCTTTCTGATGGAGGCATAGAATTCCATTGTGTATATATTCCACATTTTCTTGATCCATTCATTTACTGAGGGGCATCTGGGTTGGTTCTGGAACTCAAAAAATTAAATCCCCCAACAACAAATCCTCAAAGAAACAACTGCCCAATAAATAAGTTGGCTAAAGACTTAAAGAGAAACTTCTCTGAAGAGAAAAGAAGGATGGCCAATAGACACATGAAGAAATGTTCAACCTCTCTATCCAGAAAAGAAATGCAAATCAAAACAACATTGAGATACTCCTCACCCCAGTTAGAATGGTTATAATCAAGAACTCTAATAACAACAGATGCTAGAGGGGATGTGGACAGAAGGAAACCTTACTGCATTGTTGGTGGGAGTGTAAACTTATCCAACCACTTTGGAAAGTATTATGGAGGCTCCTCAAAAGACTCCATATAAAACTCGCCTATTATCCAGCAATCCCACTTTTGGGCATTTACCCAAATGATCACAAACAAGACCATGCTAAAGCTACCAGGAAAACAATGTTTATTGCACCGTTATTTACCATAGCTAGGATATGGAACCTTCCTTCTTTATGGATAAAACAAGCAAAGACCCTTCCAGTCACCATAGAATTAGAAGAGCCATCATGTCTTTGATCATAGACTCTTGTATCTTAGCTCCACTTAAAAGTGTTCTTTAGGGGTTATGCCATGGGGAAGGAACATACAAAACAAAAAAAAATCACATGGTACATTATAAACAGGTTAGAAACAATAGTAAGAAAGAAAAAAGATATCTGTGTCCCTATCTTGAGGTTCATTGCTTAACATCATCTTATATCCTCCCCCACCATACAACCCCTGTTTTCACTGTATTTGATGTCAGTGCTCTGCATCTTGTATATACACTTCTCTAATTCAGGGAGGGGAAGGGAAAAAACAAAATGCTTAAATAAGGATACCAGTTGACCCACTGTAACAATGAGATGTACAAAACACTATGTTGAAAACGAACTTTACAACCTGGGAGGGGTGGGGGGTTAATTGTAGAAGTGGGAAGGAAGGAATGGTAGGGGGTAAACAAAGGAGACAACAATGCTCAATAGGAAATGTACTCATTACCTTGCTCATGTAACTGAAACCCCTTTGTACCACATTTTTACAGCAAAAAACGTACAGAAAAATGTAATGTTTACCATTTCAGAGGAATAAAGAAACATATCCACTTTTTTAAAAGTGTTCTTTACAAAAATAATATGATGTATTTGGAACTGAATTTAGTCTTTTCAAAATATATGTTATGTTTTATATATTTGATCTACTATTCTTAAGATAAAAAACACATAAATATAACTTAGCAAATAATATACAGTAAGAGTGCTATATCAAAACAACTATCATGAATAAGTAAGCAGCATGCTAAAAGAAAGAAGAAAAGTACATTCATGAAGATGAGAAATGGATCGTCCTGATTTTATTTAAAATACTTCTAAGTAGTGGCCCATCTCACTACTCAATATACATCTACTGAGTGGACTGAGAGTATTGTGTAATATAGTGATTCAATATATTTCAGAGAAGGGAATCACATCAACTCTAAGTCACAAATTAGAAAATGCTTATCTACTGGAGATAGAGACACTGCAATAAAAGAAAAAATAATAATGTGCTGTATAAATTAAGAAACTTAAGACCCACAACAATCTAAATGCATAATCCTTGACTGACTCCAGGTACTAACTACATAGCTATAACAGTTGCTCTTTTTTTTTTTTTTTGGCCTGGGACTTGAATTCAGAGCCTACACTCTGTTCCTGAGCATCTCTGTGATCAAGGTTAGCAGTCTACCATGAGCCACAGTGCCACTTCCAACTTTTCTGAGTAGTTTTTGAACTCAAAAAGTTAAATCCCCCAACAACAAATCCTCAAAGAAACAACTACCCAATAAAAGACTTAAAGAGAAACTTCTCTGAAAAGGAAAGAAGGATGGCCAATAGACACATAAAGAAATGTTCAACCTCTCTAGCCATAAAAGAAATGCAAATCAAAACAGGATTGAGATACCACCTCACCCCAGTTAAAGTGGCTATAATCAAGAACTCTAATATCAACAGATGCTAGAGGGGATGTGGACAGAAGGGAACCTTACTGCATTGAGGGTGGGAGTGTAAACTTGTTCAACCACTTTGGAAAGTTGTATGGAGGTTCCTCAAAAGATTCCACATAGAGCTCCCGTATGACTCAGCAATCCCATTTTGGGGCACTTACCCAGATGATCACAAACAAGGCCATACTAAGCTACCAGCACAACTATGTTTATTGCAGCATTGTTTACCATAGCTAAGATATGCAACCAACCCAAATGCCCCTCAGTAGATGAATGAATCAAGAAAATGGAATTCTATGCCCCCATCAGAAAGAATGACATTGCCCTATTTGTTAAGAAATGGAAAGACTTGGAAAAAAATCGTATTTGTGAAGTAAGCCAGGCCCAAAGAAACATAGGTCCCATGGTTTCCCTTATTTGCAATAACTAGTACATGTGTAGGACAAGCAAAAAAGGCCAAAAGCTATGTAAATATGACTATATAAGATGATGTTAAGCAAAATGAACCCTAAGATAGGGACATAAATACCTTTATTTCTTTCTTGCTATTGTTTCTAACGTATTTAATAATGTTCCATGTGATTTTTTTTTGTTGCTTTGTATGTTCCTCCCCCACAGTATAACCCCTATTGTCACTGAATTTAATGTCGGTGCCTTGCATCTTGTATGTACACTTCTCTAATTGGGGAGGGGAAGGGAAAAACAAAATGCTTAACTAAGGATACAGGTTGACCCATTGTAACAATTAGATGTACAATACACTATGTAGGAAACGAACTTTACAACTCTGGCTAAGGGGAGGGTAGTATTGGAGGTGGGAGGGAAAGGATAGTAAGGAGAAACAAAGGAGGAGGCAACAATGCTCAACACAAAATGTACTCATTACCTTATTCATGTAACTGTAACCCCTCTGTACAACATTTTTACAATTAAAAAAAATGTACTAAAGGAAAAAAAAGGTCTCGCAGACTTTCCTGCCATGGCTGGCTTCGATCCTCAGATCTCAGTCACCCAAATAACTAGGATTACAGGCATGGACCAAGAAGATATTTTAATGTGACATCATGAATCATAACAGATTATTTGCCTCAAAATTTGAGCTATTAAAATGGCATTGTGGAAGGAAAGAAGGAGAAAATGAAGGAAGGGGTAATAAATTGGACAAGAAATGTACTTATTACCTTACTTATGTAACTGTAACCCCTCTGTACATCACCTTGACAAGAAAAAAAGAAAGAACATGGCATTGTGGTAAATATGGAGAATTTTTATTTCAGTTTTGGAGATGTTATGTTTGACATATTTACAAAGCAAGTTTGAATGTATCTATTTAACTTTAAATGTGTATAAAAGCATTGCTAGTAAGGCAACTTGTTTTATAATTCAAGCTTTAAATATTTGATCATTTGTGTTTCATAGTTACACTTGCTGAATGTGTCCTAATTTCCATATAATATTAAAAAAGAGAAGTAAAATAGTTAGATAAAAATAAAAAGAAACTGTTAATGTATTGGGATTTTATAAACAGAAATACAGTTCAAAATATCCCTTAAGAATTTAAAGCTGCAAAGAAATAATCTTATAAATGCGTTAGAAACAAATGCATGAAAAAAACATTAAAATACATACCTAATATAAGATTATTTCTTTGTTGCTTTGTATGTCCCTCCCCCACAGTTTAACCCCTGCTTTCACTATATTTGATGTCAGTATAACTTGTGAAGGAGATGGGGAAAAACAAGTCTTTTAAGGATACTGGTGGACTTGTTCCAACAATGAGAAGTACAAGTTGTCATGTCGAAAACGAGCTTTACAAGGTTGGTGCGGTGGGGGGGGGGAGGATTGGGTGGGGGGAGGAGGCTGGGAAGGGATGTGAAAGGTAAACAAAGGAAGAGGCTGCAATGCTTGATAAGAAATGTACGCATTATCCTGCCCATATAATTGTAACCCCTCTGTACAGTATGTTCACAAAAAAATAAAATAAAATAAAATGAAAAAAAAAAAAAGAATTTAAAGCTGGGGGCTGGGAAGGTGGCTTAATGGTAAAGCACTTGCCTTGCATGCCTGAGGCCCTGGGTTCGATTCCTCAGCTCCACATAAGCAAAAAAGAAAAAAGCCGGAAGTTGCGCTGTGGCTCAAGTGGTAGAGCGCTAACCTTGAGCTGCAGAGCTGAAGGACAGCGCCCAGGTCCAGAGTTCAGGCCCCACAACCAGACCCAAAAAAAAAAAAAAAAAAGAATTTAAAGCTGGTCTCCACACACAGGGCAGGCAAGTGTTGCAACTATCCAAAAACAAAATCTACTTGTTCCCCTGGGCTATCTTCTTTTCCTAAAATATATGCCAAAATGTCTTTAAGTCATTTAACATATAAAAAAACTGTTTATAAAAATTCATCCACCCAATCATATTAAATAATCTTCAATTTAGTAGGCATTTTTAATGAATTAACTGTAGTTTAATAAAAGAATGTTGTTACATGTGTGTAGGATTGTTTTCCTAGAATAAATTTCACCAAATAATGAAATAATTTTCACGTAATAAATGGAATTGGAGAGCACCATGTTATGCAAAATAAGCCAGATTCACAAACACCAATGTCACCTGTCTCTTCTCATTTTGGAATCAAAGGAGAAAAGGAAAATAAGAGAGCATGAAAGTCAAGTATTAAAAAAAAAGAAGAAGAAGAAAATAGAAAAAAGAATAAAAAGGGATAAATATGATCTCAATATGTAGTAAGTATTGAAAAATTTCCACAGTGAACAATGCATTATCTTGGTTAACCATGGCATTGCACGTTGTAATCTAGCAATTCATAAGGTAGAGATGAAAGGATCTTGGAGGTTGACTTTAAGCAAAATCCTGGGACCCTATCTGAAAAACAACTAAAAGTAGGAAGGCATTGGGCTGTATCTCAAGTGGTGGAGTACAAGGACAAGGCTTTACATTGGAAACCCAGTACCTTCTAAAGAAGAGGGGAAAAATATAGGAAAAAAAATTAGAAAAGCAGTACATAGTAAGCAGTGTTTTTATAGTTTATATGTAAAAGAAGAAACAAATAAATTTCTACCAATGGAATTATTGAACCACCAGAGATTTTAATATTTTAAAGATTCATAAGAAGTTATCATACTTATTTCTAGAAAATACAGGCTTAAGTATAAATTATCCTCAGCCTGGTGGCTAACATTTATGTCACTTCTGAAGATATTACATGCATGATTTTTTTAAAACTCCATGCGAAAGCTCCAGTCAGTAGATATTATTATCTCAATCTAAATATTCATGAAAACAAATGCTTATCTAGTTTTGGTAATTATCCTCAGAAAATACAGATAGAAAATTACACAATTTTATTCATGTTTAATCTTTTTACCAAAACAAATGCAACTACTACCAAAAGTGGTTGGGATATGCTCTCTTAAACTTTGTAACTTGTCTGATTTTTAAAGGTTAATGAGTAAGTGAAAACTAGTATCTCCTCTAAAGATTGATGATTTTACAGGTCAACTATTTCTTCTTTCATGCTGTTCTTGTTTCAGCTAAATGGTTGGCTTATGTCTTTTTTTCATATAAGCCTTATAAAATCAATATTATTGGTTAATTAATATTATTAATCGTCTATTTGACCAGTATGAGTTAAACATATTGATTTATCTATACTGTGAACTCAAAATGGATTATAAATATTTTAAAGGAATAAGGGATGTTAGCTTTAGTTAAATCTAAATTTAAATAGAATTTTTTTACTTAAATTTTATACCACAAAAATGAACTATGAATAAACCATGCAGGTGAGTTTTTTGAAGCGAAATTATCTGGGCTTTTTAGTCCACCAAATAATTTTATAATTGGTTAATGTATAAGTTCATACAGATTTTTTTAATACTTAATTATAAGAAAATTGAAGAAATATGTTCAAATCTGGACACCTGGAATTCTAATCAGGAGACTGAGATCTGAGGATTACAGTTCAAAGCTATCTAGGGAAGAAAAGTCCATGATATTCATATCTACAATTATCCACAAAAAGCTAGAAGTGGAGGTGCAGCTCAAGTGGTAGAAGAACATGATCCACTGAGGGAGAAAAGCTAAGTAACAGTGCCCAGACCCTGAGCTCAAGCCCTAGTATTGCAAAACACACACACACACATACACACACACCACTTCAAATTGTCTTAATTATATTCTACTTTTTGCAATATTTTAATCTTCTTGTAATAACAATGGGATGATTCAGATGAACAAGTTTGTGAAGTGTGTGGTGGTCACTACATTTTTTTAACTTAGTGAAAGAATAGCCTAAATAAATAATGCTATTCTTGCCTTAATGCCATGTAATCTACTTAAAGTCTACTAAATTTTCTAAGGACTTAAATATAAAGGAGATTAGAAAGAAAGATAATTCAGACATCTCAATTTTACTTTTTATTATTTTCCTTCCTCTCCACCACCCACCCCCCCCACCCCCCCCGCCAACCATGGTATCTGTGATTTGCAGGCCTATCATTTGAGAAAGGTTCAGATTCAGTCATGCAGTAATAAATGTTCTTACAATATTTTACATCTTAGCCTGGAAAACTGCATCCCACTGGAAGAGTCATTCATTCCAGTCATAAATTCTTTCAGGGGCATTTGTAAGGAGGCAAGCTAAGATGAGTATTATTCTCTTCTGAAACATTATTCATATTTTGCAAAAGTGAACTTTTGGCTTTATTCTTGTTCATTTTATTATACTCTGGGAAAGTTGCAGTGAATCCTGTTCTTCATACACTTGATTTGTGAAGAGAGGTATGGAGTTCACTTCAGGAGAAGAATTCTCATAAATCTTGATGAAGTCTGGAAATGAAACAAATGCCCAAAAAAAGATTCTGCCAGAATCTGGTATTTTTATTTTCATAATAGTATGCAAGTATATCTTCTTTAATTTGTGAGGAATGAATTTAAGGTTATATTCCAAAATAAAACTTAAAACAATCATTTGTCGTAAGCAATTGATTCTTCAGAGGGATTAAAGCAAAAAATAAAATGAAAATTAAAAACCAGGACTTTTAAAGGGCTTATGCAATAAGCCTGTGAAGAAATTTGAGTTCACATTGTTTATTAATGATTAAATCCCTCACATTTGCAGCTATGCTTTAAAAGCCTGAAAGATACTAAGTGACGCTTACTAGGAATTCTGTGCACTTCTGATTGGGTCCAGGTGAACATTACTTAGATGCCATGGCCTGGATGGCATGGCTGGCAAAGAACAAGTTGTATGTAACTCACTTGATCCTAAATGCATTAACTTGCCTTTTTATACTTTCAGCACTGGGAATATCCATCTTTCTCTCTTATTCATATCAAAAACCCATCTGTTACAAATATGTATCTCCCACAGCTCTGACTTTTTAGAGTAGTCTCATTTCTCACAAACTCAGTCAAACTGAAAAATGTAGAGTAAAAGGAGGAGATTCTTTTATGGATGCAATCATTATATTCCCTGGAGGCCAATGAATGGAATACAGGAACAATGTATTTTATTAGTTTATTAATTGTACAAGTAAGAAGTATATTTATATATAATTTGAAACTTATATGTAATATATATGTATAGTTTAACAATATTCACTCCATTATTCTTCTTTACCCTCCATCTGTCTTCCCCATTTTTTATGCCCTTTTCTCAGAATACACACTCTTCTACATATTTTTCTCAGTAGCCAGTGGAAATTTCTCCAAAATAGATTGTATTTTAGGATATATATATAGCAAATATTAACAAATGCATAATGATTAAATTATTCTTATTTTATTACATTACTCATGAAGTGAAACTACAAATCACAAACAAGAAAAAAAATTATTTAAATACAGAAACACATTGGACAATATATATTTAAGAGATTCATGGAGTGACACAGAGTTAAGGGAGAAAGAAATATAACATTCACAAAAATAAAATGTATAAAAAAGCAGCATGCTAAAACTTATGAGATTGAATTAATTATAAAAGGAGATTTAGAGCTATAAATGCCTACTTCTAAAGATACAAGAAAGCTTTGAAATAATAAGCCTAATAATGATCCTCAAAGCAAGTTCTGAGACAAATAATAACAGCAGATCTTCAAGTTAGTAGAAAGAACAAAAGTAAAAACTGAAATCAATGAAATGGATAGTTTCTACTTACTAGTTACACTTCACATATATTACCAACTTTATATTACACCGTGTTAAAATATCCTACTGTAATTAAGAATAATCTTGATAGGTTTCTTGTAATCCAAACACTTGCATGTGAGCTCTACCAATGAAACAATATTTGGTTTCCCCATAAAATACCTGAATTTTCAACCATTTATTTATATAGTTATAAATGGAAATATCAAGAGGATATAGAAAAGTAATGCTCAGATATTATTAATATCCCTGGATTTATTCCAAGTCCCAATGGATTTGTGAGTTGGGTTGATCTATGTAAAGCTTTGAGAATTGCTTTTGCCTAGACCACTGGCAAACTTAACGGCACTAAAAGCTACACTGATGTGTTTCTTGGCCCCCTTTCCACTGTCCTTTACTCTATCTGTGGTACATCCAATATTGTGACTCGAATAGTGAAAGATAGCAAAGTAAGCTGCTGTCTCTAATGAAACTCATCAAAGACAAAGGGGGAGAAAAATCAATGCTTCAATAACTCAGAGTTTCAGAGTCACATGTTCTTCATCTTAAAGGCCCCTTCTTCATATTACATTTCAAGTCCTGTGCTCACCACAAGAACCTCTAAAATAATTTATACCCAAGTGTCATTAATCATTAATCACATTTTCAGAATTCCCATGTATGCAAATTCCAAATTCTATAGTGTAGGAAGTTAAATTCTGGGTAAGGCTGCCATTTTGAACACTGAAAATTCAAATTAGTATATCTCGGGGGCGGGGGGAGAGAAATTTCTGAAAAAAAAATAATCCTTGTATATAGCATCTAAACAAGAGATAGTTAGACGGAGCACTATTCAGAGTGGTGAGAACAGATCAGCAAAAAACTTTCTAGTGTCTTAGACAAATACTATACTTGGACTATTTACTCTTGTTACTTAAACCCAATGGGAAAGAACAGGGAGAGAGCTTGAGAGCATCAATCTTCTTTTCCTCCCATTATCTGTTTGTGGATCTCTATCCCAAAAGACTTTCTGTTGTTACATCAACAGCTACATTGCTATCTTCACTCCACTGCATCTGTTTAATCTTTCATGATTTTATCTCATCCTTAGGTCCAAGTTAAGTTTATAGTTTGCAACATTACAACTGAAAAACATGTATCCTAGAGACATCATTTAAGGATTTTCTCCATTATCTAATAGGTCCTCTCTCAATTTACCCCATTTTCAACTTATCACTTCTTAAGAGTCACCGGAGTATAAACATATTAGAAGATTAACATGTAGCTTCCAGTCTCATCCTATGAGAAAAGTTACTGTCAGTAATAGCACCAATGTAAACCTAACTAGCTCATCCAAAAGTCTAAGCCATTGTCTACAATTACTTTGGTGACTGAGTCAACATCAAATTTTTCTGCAGTAATGCAAATGCTTCCTGGAACCATTTCTTCCCACTTTCTTCTTGCTTTGTGATCTGTTAATTGTCCAACATCCACTTGTTCTTTACACTATTAATAGAAGCACTAGGTTCAATCCAACTGAGTTTGGTTACCGAACTGAAGACTATATGTTTCTTCTAAATACTGTCCAATTAGACGGGAAGTGCAGGGATATGAGTCACTTAGTAGGCATGGTAATGTGATGTGCATTCCTTTGGTTCTGCCTCTACCAGGAATATTAGGTATCCTAAACTAGCCCAGAAATAAAAGCTATCTTTTGATAATAATAGAGTCTCCATTACAGATTAGAACCTCTCCAAAATTGTTATATTGGTAAAATTAAAATAAAAACACCAAAACAAAACCCCTTCTAACCCTTTTTATAATTTCTTCGGCATTTCTCCTATGTCCTAGCAATTCAGTTTAAATTCTGTGGGAGACTGCATTTTTTTCCAAAGTAACCAATACTGTGTTCTACTCCAAATCAATTTACAATGATACTGGCAATCTCCCTAACAAAAGAAAGAAACCTCTATTGCTTTTTCTTTAATCGTTGAGGACCTGTATCCATGAAAAAAAAATAATAATAATGACATTTTACTTTCAACATTAACTCTTAAAACTTACGTGGTTTTACTGGGCACTGCTGATTTATGCCTATAATCCTAGATACTCAAGAGACTGAAATCTGTGGATTCCAGTTCAAAGACCACCTGGGCATAAAAGTTAATGAGAAAATATCTCTGTCTCTATCTCTGTCTCTGTCTCTGTCTCTCTCTCTCTCTCTCTCTCTCTCTCTCACACACACACACACACACACACACACACACACACACACACACAGAAGTAGAGTTATAACTAACATGGTAGAGCACTAGCTTTAAGCACAAAAGCTCAGGGATAGCATCCAGGACCAGATTGCAAGCCACAGGAGCAGGAGGGAAAAAAGAAAAAGAAGAAGAAAATATAAGAAAGGAAAAAAAAGGAGTGGGGAGACTAAATTCACCATAGCTCTACTGCTGTTGAGAAGTACAGTCAATGTCTTTACCTAATCTGAGCTCTAAGGATATATTCTATACTATGCCTTAGAAACTGTCTGCTTAATTATGCCTAGCTACCTAGTTGTGAAGAGGAATGAGCAGTCCAATGAAGAAATTTGTCTAGTGAAATTCACAGGTGCAGAAGTCCCTGGCCCTCAACATAAACTTGGTTTCTGATCCCTACGAGCATTTACTGCCTCTTTATATGAAATGCTTTCTCCCAGTGAATCTTCTAGTTCCCAGTTGGTCTGACCTAGATAATGTTATATGGCAAGGACAAAGCTTCATTTTGCCAGATTTGAGACTGGCAAGCCAAAGAAAATATTCTTTTTTTGCAAAAAAAAATATTGGGGATATATGTCAGTTAAGAATTCTAATTATCTATGCTTTCCTTTATTACAATCCTCCAAAGATTTCCCAATGAATTAGAAAGCAAATATCAATCCAGAATATTACCAGAGGCTAGTAGACCCTTGACTTAATCTCTGGTCATATTTCCAAATTAATTTCCTTTCACATTCATTATCTGATAGGGCTTTGCAGGTCCATGAGGTTTCTTTATGATTTTCAAATATCATTTGCTCTCAACCCTGCACATTTGTTCTCACCTGAAATTCTTTAATCATTTTACTTAAATTTGTTTCTCCTGAAGTGATTCAATTTTACTTTATCCAGCTCATTTTCTGTAATGCTTATGAATTTTGCAACAAACTAGACTTACCCATTGTCTATCTCTACTACCTGTTTGAGTTATAGGCATTGTTTATCTCTGTTGTTAAATCCATATATTGTCATTACATGTGAAATTAATGCTGAATGGAAGGCAAACATTTAAGATATATAGATATATGTGTATATTTTCCATTTTACTAATTGTAATTTCTTGTCACCAAGAAGAATGATTATATTACTCAGCTTAACAATAAGATAGAGAAATTGTGGAAATATTACCTTGTGGTTGAATGGCTTTATACATTAATGCAGAAAATGCAAAAAAATAATTGCTATTATACCAATGACAGGTTGGCTTTTCCCATGTATAGAATTTTTAGATATAATTTAAATTGGATAGGAAGCATATAAGAACATTTCTTTGGCATTTTTTCTGAAAATTTCAGAAAATTTAAATGAGACATCTCCAATGACAAAATATGGCAGAATTTCACTGATGGGTGGATGCTCAGGTTAAAGGAACAATGTGGACTCTAAAAATACCTAGGTCCAGTACATCTACATATGAATGACTGTATGAGTTGGCATTTATTGATGATCATTTATAAAAAATAAGATGTAGAGAAAGACAGATCTTGAATCAGATGGGCTTTATTTGTACTTCAGTTTTCTTGTTGAATGACTTTGAACAACTTGTATCTGCATCAACTATTCTTTCATTTCTCTCTCCCATCAGTTGATCCCAGAACTTGATATTCTTGTAAAATACCCAAATTTATGATAATTTTTTCTATCTTGTCCTTACAAGCTACAGCACATTCCTTCAAGACCATCTGGTTCTAGAACAAATTCTTTAGAAGAAAATTTTACCCCAGATGATACATTAAAGGAGGCACCACTTGTCAGTGTTTAAGCTAGTATCAATTGGCTATGTACATTATACCAATTTAAACACTTCAATTTATACTAATGTAATTTTTTCTGTATCATGCTGCCAAAATATGCAAAAACATTAAGGAATGATAGAGTTAAATAATTTATTTCGAAGAAGATACGAATTTAAATGTGGCTGACTCAGAATGTCTGAATTTATTTTTATATATCTAAACTATGTTTTTATCCTACACAAAGCTTTACTTAATGTTTAAGGATATCCATACTTGCATAAGCAAAATAAAATGTGCAAAATTGAGCAAACTTCACTCGAAATGCATAGACTATCATTTTTTGTTTTGCTTTTGTTTTTGTTGTTTTATTTAGGAATTTTTTTTTATTGTGAAAATACCATACAGAGGGGTACAATTACATGGGCAAGATAATGAGTACATTTCTTATCAAACATTGTTGCCTCCTCCTTTGTTTCCCTTCCCATCACTTCCCATCTCCACCCCCCCTCCTCCCACTCCTACCTCTTCCCAGCCAGAATTATAAAGTTCGTTTTCAACATAACGACTTGTACATCTCATTATTGCAATGGGTCCACCTGCATTCCTATTTAAACGATTTGTTTTTTTCCCTTCCCCTTCACAAATTATACCAACATCAAATACAGTGAAAGCAGGGGTTATACCGTGGGGGAGGGACATATCAACAACAAAGAAATCATTTTTTGAATATATTGGAAACAATCGCATGGAAGAAAAAAACTAGATGAATGGATCAAGAAAAAGTGGTATATATACACAATGGAATTTTATGCCTCTATCAGAATGACCTTGCCCCATTTGTTAGGAAATGGAAAGACTTGGAAAAAATTATATGAAGTGAAGTAAGCCAGGATCAAAGAAATATAGATCCCATGGTTTCCCTTATTTGTTTTTTTTTTGTTGTTGTTGTTGGTCATGGAGCTTGAATTTAGAGCCTGAGCACTTCGCCTGAGACTTTTTGCTCAAAGCAAGTGTTTTACCACTTTGAACCACAGCTCCACTTGCACATTACAACCAGAGATAATAGTACCAGGGACTTTCCTGCTGGGGCTGTCTTCCAACAGCGATCCTCAGATCTCAGCCTGCTGTCCTGAATCGCTAGGATTTCAGGCATGAGCCACTGGTGCCCAACTATTGCTTTAATTCATCAAGGAGTGAATGACAACCATCTTGTTTAGAAATCTGGTAGGTTTTTTTTTTTTTTTATGGGCTTTATATTGTAACTTGCCCTTTTTTTTTTAATATTTATGATTGACTAATTCCATCCAAAGAAATCCCAGGTATGTCTCAATTAGGCCCACTCATCTTTGCTGGAATTACTTTATCACACTGTGAAATGATTTTCTCTATTTTTTTCCTTTAATCTGGTCTACTTTGGATATCATTACAACTGCAATCTATCTTCATAATCAAATTTGATCAGTACATCGACTATATGTATAATATTTCTCAACATGAAATTGAACTTTAACCTATATTTACTGTCTCTATACTAGAGTGTGAGGTTATGAAAGCAGCTTTTCATACCAGTTTTTAAATAATCAAGATAATAGATGAAAAATGTTTATATGCAAATAGTAATGAAATTAAAAGCATAAGTCTGGTTTACATTTTCAGTATATTTTGATTTTGTCCTGTCATATAAGAAAAGTATCTCAAGTAAAATGTAGTAATTATTTTAAAGGATAAGAAGGATGCTGATTGATTTTCTTGATTAAAACTATTTGTGAGCAAGCTGAGAACAATATACCTGATGCTGACATAACTCAACTGTACATCATAAAATTATTTACATTTTAAAATGAATAAGTAAAAATATTTTAACATTAGTATAAAAAACATCCTTGCTGAAATGTTTGAAGCCATAAAAGAACTATATTTTCAAAACTAGAAAATAATAGTTAATGTCAAGAATTTAGTATGTCATTAATTTAAAGAAATCAGTTTTACTCATTTTGAAGTGGGAAAATTCTCTGGATTACAAAATAAATATTGAAATTTTTTCCTTGCTTTTTATAAGCAAACATCTTAGAAGAGATGACATTTACTTTCTTTTTTTATTACCAGAAAAAGTTAGCTGTACAAAGAGATTTCAACGTGATATTTATAGCATGTACAAAATGTACTTCCATCAAATTTGCCAATCTTTACTTTTTTAACCACTGTCCTCCGTCCTGCACCTTTAAAAAAGTTTTGGTGCATTTCACTGTTTTTTGATATTTTTTTCTTTTATTATTTATTTCTTTGTTCCTTCCTCTCTCAAATAAAAATATCTCTATTCATGTATTTCACTAATATGTCAGTTGGCAGTTTTCCACTATAAGGATTCTGATTCTGAAAAGGAAGTATAGTATATCCAGTTTGATTGTTACAATTAATTCCATGAAAGTTAATATGCTTTATACAATTAAAATACTACCTTTATTACACATGAACTTAGTTAATTAGCAATAGAATTTAATCAACAAATTCATGAAAAACAAAAAATACAAAGGATTTAATATCAATTATTATATATCTAACTACTAGCAAATGCTTCTGAAATTCAGTTTCCATGGTCAATAAAGTGAATAAACTAATATTATTGTATTAGAAATGTGCTCACTGTTTACTAACTTAATAATTAAATAGTAATGTATGTCATTATATGTTAATATGGCAATTGGTGTGTAAAAGTAACTAAAATGTATCTACTAATTTGGTACCAATTATATACGCATTATTTAAAATAATTTACCTCAGAAAAAAATATTATTAATTTGAATATTTGTAAAATGTGATTGATACAACTCCTTTTCAATTGATTTATTAAATGTCTAATTTCAATTAGAATTCTTCATATATAGACAGTATCTTATTTATGGTCGAGAAGGGTTATATTTAATGAATTTTCTTTATATTTACTTTTACACAACTGTAGCTGAGGATTTACTTAAATTCATCTTAATTTAGTTCTTTCACATTCACATTATTTGCCTAAGGTTTCAGAAGAAGGATTTACTTAAATTTATCTTATTTTAGTTCTTTTAGATTCACATTACTTGTCTAAAATTTCAGAAGAAATTTAGAAGTGATGATTGGAGATAATGTGATGATTAATGCATGTGGTACATCTTTACCCAATGTATAGCTTCCATGCGTCATATCAACAGTATCTTAAATAATGGTGATATAATGATATGCTAATGGTAAATGTATGTGCTCATATTCATATGCATATGCAGTTTATAAGGAATAAAAATTAACTGTGCAAATTCCTAGAGAGCCCAGACTTCCCTGTTGCTCATCTTCAAGGGAACAGAGGCAAAGGTTCAATTTCACTGCTTAGGAAAAACAAAGTTCAATAGGACAGCAAGAAAGACAAAAGAATCAAGTACTAAAAGGAAGAGATAGGAAAATGCAAAGTCCATTCACACAGAGGTGATTAGAATATTTTAACTCAAATCTTTGTGTAGTTAAAAAATACATATATACTAGCAAACATCAACTACTCATTAGGTAGCAATCTCAATTTCAGAAATCCATTTGGAATTTATCCAATTAGGCAAACCAACGTAGCAGGGGTTTTTACTTTAAAATGTTCCTGATCAACATTTTGCCTTAGGAGAGATATATTGGAAAGGCAGTGTGAGAAAAAGTTTAGAGTCAAATAAATCAGAAAAAGGAAAAAAAGAAAGTTTTCCGTAATTCCCTGGATTAAAGGTCAGGAAACCTTTGAAAATGGTTTGTAGCAGTAGTAATAGCAAGGAAGGATTAGATTTAAAGCATTGTGTGAGATAAATTGGCCAAGCTTCCTGAACAATTGGAAATAGAAGCAGAAAGGGTAGTTACATGTATCCATGACAATACTCTGGGGTATTGCAATGAGAGTTAGCTCCTCATAATATCTATCACCTTTCTAAAAGCTGCCCTAAATTTTCATGATACTGAAATACTAATAATCACATAATATGTATGTATACGTTCTCAAACTTACATAAAGCATGATGCATATTTTGTTTTGCTATCTTTCATTGTCCTCAAAATAATATATTTACTGGTTGCATGGAAAATAAGAAATGTTTCTATCCATGCTCCTCCTTCCTCAGATACCATTGAGCCATTCTGCAATTCTTTCTCATGTCAATTCATTCCGCAGCACCGCAGATCTGGACCAAAGCTGAATAGCTATGAGATTGATTTAGTAATAACAGCTCTTCAAGGGCTTTATGTCAGAGGTAGTGTAGAATTATTTTAAAGATGTATAGAGTTAGAGTTGCTGTGCTGTAGACAGATCCAGCTGATAGGGACGAATTCAATATTGAAACTCAAGATGAGATTAAAAGAAATCTAAGTAATTAATGCCAGGGTTAAATGAACGGACTGAATTTGAAAGCATAAACTTCTATCAGAGGGTAATAAAAGAATAAACTTAAACAAAGGAGAATGTGTATAAATCAAAGTTACACGGAAAGAATATTGGTAAGAAATAATGCATACTCCAACAAGGAGATGTTCCAATGGGAAGATAGCAATCAAAGTTAAATGATGAGAAGACAAAAGAAAAGGATAGTAATACTAATTATACCTACATTTATCATAAATATTGTAACACAACTTTCAACAAAAATGACAGAAATCATGATCTAGGGTTTTAGACGAGTAGAACATACTAAAATACCATGAATCCATTAGCTTAGCAATGCTGCTTTCTTTCCAGTATATAGCATGGGGAGTGGAGGGCATTTGAAGGTTAATGAGTAATTATAAATTATGATAGTAAAGAGAAATTTTATTAAAAATTACCATGCATTAAGTAGATATTTTGGTCAATGTTTCAATACATATTTAAATATATTAGTTTATTTAATTCTAATGAAATTATAAAGCTGCTTCATGAAGGAAATCATAAATGAGGTAGGATAAATGCCATTTATCCTACCAAAACTGCAAAAGTTGTATCTTTGTATATTATTCATACCACATTTTTAAGTGATTGATAGACTAGAGAAGGTTTTTGATCAGGTAGTGGTGAGAAATCAGATGCTAAGAAAGGCCCATGTCTAAAAGCTGAGGAGCACAGCTGTTAGAAAGGATAGCTATAGAGGCACATGTAGACATGTGGAAGAAATGGAAACTATCCCATTTACTACTATGTAGCTCAAGGATGCTTTCATAATCACACAATCCTACAAAAAATAAACTAAACATACTGAATTTGCCCATATAAAAGCATATTTAGGAAGAATGCAAAAATGTGGACTCAGAGACTTGTAATAGGACTGCTTATAAACATTATCACTAAGGGAAATGGAGAAATCATGAAAGGAAAAAAACATAATGTTCCACACATTCTTTGTGTGACTTTCAGAAAGTCTCAAATTAAGATAAACACGGAACTAAAAGGTAAACGTGGTAAATAGGCTTTTTCACCAAAGATAAACTAGTATGTTTTTTATAGACAAATACAATTTAAAAAATGATAAGCCTCTTAAATTCACATACTTGTTCTAAAACATTGACTCATTTGTATGCAATGTTAGGTAAAATTTTCTATGCTCATTGTTCCGCATAAACACAAATAATAAAACAGTTCCAATACACGTTCATTTTTATATCATGAATGTTTTGGCTTATTTGAACAGATTTTTATAAGCACAAACTATATGTAAAATTGAGAATATCTATTTCTCTAGCAATGCTGTACTAATGATTCATTCCATATCTGCACCTACAAGACTAAATATAAGTAGAAAACTGAGCAATGTTTTCATATTATAATTAGAGATGGTTTACATTGTTAGGTAAAATATAATTTCTGATATTTTATTATTATGTGAAATAACTTAGCTTGAATAAAACACCATAGTGAATTATCTTACTGCCAGTTCAAACCTGGCATTAATTCTCATTTATTCAATAAAGACCTTATTTTAAAATGGAAAAGGAGAAAATTATTTGCTATTCAGACGTCTGCCTCTGGATCAGGAGGTACATAGACGGGAAATCAAGTTAAGAAATGACAATGCTGTTTTCTCATATTCTCTTGGATTCAGATTCAGTATTGTAAATGACCATTATGTGGATATCTCCTTTCTTTATGGTTACTGTCAATTCCAATCCCTTTCACAACATAGTATATAAAAGGCTTGCAAAATAACATAATGGCTTTGCATAAGATGTAAATTGTTTTCCATTTCATTGCACTCTAAGGAATTAGAAAATAGTGGGTCCTCACTCACAAACATATATAATAGACAAAAATGTGTATATAGTCAGCCCCATATAGGAACATGCCAGCTTCCACCAAAACATAACAAAACAAAAATAAGCATAGTGATTATGTTAGTAGAAGTGAATGCTACCAATTTCTGTTAATGTCTAATAAGTGAGTCTCTCCAAATGAATAATTTTCCATTTTGATGGCTTCATAATTTTTAAATTGAAAATACTATTGAAATTCTCTAGTGAAGTTTTTGATATATCATAGACTAGAGAATGAAATTTAAAACAAACTTTAGTGTTAGAGTTTACCTAACAGAAATATATCTGTGAAGTTGTAAAATACCTGGATAATTCTTATTTAATTAAAATTATCTATTGATTAGTATTAATAAATAGTAAATCTAAAATAATTGCCTATGTGATTATATGAAAATAAGATTTCATTCCATGTATTTTTCTGTTTAACACTAATAGGAAGACAATGATGAGTCTAACTTTTTCCTAAAATTATTATAATATTTTTCTATTTTGAGCCAGGGTCCAGTGGCTCATGCCTATAATCCTAGCTACTCAGGAGGCTGAGATTTGAGGATCACAGTTCAAAGCCAGCCTGGGCAGAAAAGTCCATGAGACTCTTATCTCAAATAAATCACCAGAAAAACAAATGGCACTGTGGCTCAAAGTGGTAGAGCGCTAGCCTTGAGCTGAAGAGCTGAGAGACAGCACCCAGACCTAGAGTTCAAGCCCCAGCACTGATAACAACAACAAAAAAGAATATATTTTTTTATTTTGACACACCTCAATGGAAATTGTCTCAGCCTTTTATCTATGTTTTGGTCTATCCATTTTCATCTATCAATGGATATCATATGTCTGTCATCTATTTATCTATGAAGGATGAGTTAAAGAGGTGAAAATAGTCCATGTTTACATTGTATGATTTCATTTTAAAACCCTGGGATAAAATGCTGAAGGGAAAAGTTTCTATATAGTAGTCTCATAATATGATTGTGTTAAAAGAAAAAACATGTTAAAGATTTTTCCTTTATTTCATTTATCATCAGCTCTCATTCCAAAGTAGTTATTAGCCTTGTCCAATGTAACTTAGCAAGATAAAGACAAAACTGAAACGCTCCCACATGGGTCTTCCAACCCAAAAACATTCCTTTCTACAAGTTCACATCCCTTTGAACCAAGGTTCTACTGAGATTTGAATTCCAGTTTCATCAACTGTGGATTCCTGAATTTTCAGGAATGTTTTCATCTCTGTTAGTGCTAGTATAAGTAATAACAATATAATTTTGAGTATTGAATGAGGAAAGACATTTAAAAAGATAAAGCAATAATGTGTATCCAGGAAACACTTGATAAATGCTACAATTATTATTTTAATCATATTATTCCTATTAAATTTTGGAGGTTATTATAATGCATATGGGCAGATAGTTGTTACAGTTTAATGAAAGTTTCCTTGTCTCCAAGCGCATCATTTGTAAGTATTAAATATGTATCATTTTTATATGCTAGTCAAATTTCAATGAATGATTTTCAAAAATACTGTAATTTTAAAATCCTGTGTCCCTTTAGTATTCTTCAGAACAGGCCGTCACTGGAAGCAATGACCCTATAATTCATATACTTTGATCTGTTTTGTATTTTTTAACAGGAAAATATAGTAATCTTTTAAAAATCATTTATTTTTCTGTCAAATACTTTGTTGGATCCTATTTTCAAAAGTCCTACTTATCAAGTTTAAAAAGTTGACATATTATGGATGAAAACAGGTGAACTTATTTTTAAAAATATTAACACTTACTTAATTCAATGTATTTCAATGTTATTTTTACATAGGTTCATTGTAAAAAAAAAGGCATTGATATTCCAACAGTTTCAATAAATTTTCAAAATATGGAGAGTACTTTACATATTCAACATAATGCAATTCTGTTTGAACAATTTCAAGGGCACATGCCTACAGCATTAGATTGTACAGAGAGTACAAAATGAGACTTCCTGCATAGTGTTTATGAGTAAAAGCTTTGCAAAGAATTACGTTCAGGTACTTTTCAAATCTCACTCTGTTGTAAAAACAGTAAAGTGCTGTTCAATTTTGAGTAAGTTACTGGGTGCCCTGTTCTCAGGTTATATTATAAGAAAAGTTATAAATCTCTAAAAAGGTCATAAAATAATGACAATTAAATGGGCAAATCAGATAATGTTCCTAAACCAAAGGAACATTTAGAATTGCCAGTTCCTCATTATGATCACGTTAGTGAAGAGATACAGACTAATTCTTTTGACTTGGAATATTAGTTTGTCTTATCTTCCCTCCTTTTAGTGGATAAAACTTTATTCCTTTCTAACTATAGAAATTTTATTTAAAGCTGGGCGCTGGTGGCTCACGCCTATAATCCTGAGATCTGAGAATCGAGGTTCAAAGCCAATAGGGGCAGGAAAGTCCGTGAAACTGTTATCTCCAGTAAACCATCAGAAAACTGGAAGTGGCTCTGTAGCTCATGTGGTAGAGTGCTAGCCTTAAGCTGAAGAGCTGAGGGATAGAGCTCAGGCCCAAAGTTCAAGCCCCACGACCAGCAAAAAAAAAAAAAAAAGAAAGAAAGAAAGAAATTTTATTTAAATGGTGCATTGTATTCTGGGAGAAAGACTTCAAAAATTATGCATATCTCATTCTAAATTTTATAAAATAATTTTCCTGTGTTTCAGTTAGGGTAATGCACTGTAGACCCTGCTTTTGTGAAGGCATGTAGGATAAATTAATTAGGTTATTTGAAGATTTAGTTCCTTTGTTCTTAGCCTGTGACACCAAGAAAATGTAAGTGATTCTTATATACCATATATCTTATATACCATAAAGCATATAGCTCTTTGCAGAATCCATACAGGTAGAGCATTTTAACACTGGAGTAATTCTCCCTTATTTACACTGGATAAGTTCCAAGACTCCTGTGTATTGCTGAAACAATACTGAACCCTATGGAGATGTCTCCTATCTATACATATCTATAATAAAGCTTACATATTACGCAGAGTAAGAGATTAACAACAATAATAAAATAGAACATATAAAACAGTACACTACAGCAGCAGTTGTGTGAATGTGATTTATCTGTCTCAAAATATGTTTTATATCACTCTCATTTTCATTCTTGTAATGAATTGATACAACACATTCATGTTGAGGTCTATTGAACCCAAGGAAATACTGCAACTCTGAAGCCAATAACCAAGTCAAGTACTAAGTGAGTAAGAAATAGGTAATATATAAAGCTTGGGTACACTTGACACAGGATTCAGTTCCGGAATTTTCCATTCAACATATAAAAGGGAAACTAAAAACCATAGAAAGCAAAACTTCATATAAAAGGCACTTTATTTATCTGATGACTATAAATATGCAGGAGGTTTAGCTATTTAATAACTATAAAAAGAATTAACTATGGACAGGTTCTAAATTTTCCCTCCTCCATTCCATTTATCATGATGGCTAAATAGAAAGCTTTAGGAAATACAAATTTGACAGAGTATTCCACCAAAGAACAATCCATACAGGGAAACATTCAATACTGAAAGGGCTACAGAAAGCCCCTCCAGCCATGTGAACATCAGAACAAGACGCTAAATGTGGAAGGGTCACAAGGGAAGCAGTGATTTGATTGCTTCCCCTTGGGAGTTGACTGAGTTGGTTCAATTTCCAGTCCTCAGTTACATATACAACTAGCTGATTGGTTGGTTAAAATTGGTAAATGTCCAATTTTTTTAAGTTGTTTATAAAAATTATCCCCAGGTTATGTTCTAAATTTCTTTCACAAGATCTCTCGGGTAGAGAGACAAGCTTAGGCTTAGACTTTTGCTCTTTTTTCCCCCCATCCCTGGACCTGCGGTTTGAAGTCAAGGTTTAGGCACTGCCCTTTAGCTTTTTTACTCCAGGCTAGCAGTGTACCACTGGAACAACAGCACCACTTCAGGCTTCTTTGTGACTGAGTGAAGATAAAAGTCTCAAGGACTTTCCTGCTTGGGCTGGATTTGAACCATGATCCTCAGGTCTCAGCCTCCTAATTTGCTCGGATCATAAGTGTGAACCACTGGCTTCCCACTACTGTACTTATTATAGCTTTGGCAGGACCAAACTCCTGAGTCCTGTTATAGAAAACAACATTGTATACATCTTCTGACACAAAAACAACTATGTTTTAGAACATTCTACCTTAGTGGCCTTAGAAGAAATTTCGGTAATTATTATCATTAAAATATTACATTATTATGAATAATTATCATTAAAATATTAAAATATCTGAAGAGATCATATCTAAAAAATAAAACAAAATATTTCCATTTCCAACTTAATTTCAAAAAGATATTATAGTGAAATTAATAGTAATGAAGCAACTCAATTTTATCTTCCAGTAAGGTTTTCATTAATTTATTTAAGTAAGAAAAGATTACAATACCTTACAGTTTTCTAGGTGAGAGGTTCAGTTTTGTAGTTTAAGTTGACCCATACAAATAACCCTGGCCTAGCACACTATTCCATCAGCTCTCCTATCTCTTCTGAAATTCCATGAGATTTCAAACACATGATCCCTTTAACTGAATGGCAAAGTTTATGCTCTAACTAAAAAGTACACCAAGCTGTGAAAGCAGTAAAGGCGGCCAGGACAATCTTCAACTTCTAGTCACTGTGTATTTAATAACCTTTTTAACATAAATAATATTTAAAGACAGATTCTCAAAAAGAATCACCATCCATTTTTCACACTACATTCTAAAGCATATCAAGGATTCAGCTCTGTGATCTGTGCCCTGGACAAACTTTTCAGTATGATGTCATTACTCATGATAAAGAACCAGTAACTCTTTCAAATCCACCTGTTATAAACTGGAATACACCTGTGGAGATGTTGTCTTGATCTGTCATTGCAAATTCACTATATACTCTGCTCAATGATTTTCACAAGCCATTGCATATTTATGTCTCCTAAGGATTTCCGTATGTTTCGCTGATAGCACATATTATAAGTCATTATTTTCCTCTCATATCAGTGGACAAGAAAAATATACATAGCCTCAGCAGCACTGGGGCTTTGCATACACGTAGTTTCATTAATCACATTTCTATTTCCATTTTATATCTCTAATAATGTTCTGCCTTTTGTTTCTGTTTGCCTTTATTGAGGTATTTCGTTAATGACCAGAATCAAAGTCCCTTAAATAGGTCACAAATGCAATAAATAAAATAAATGAAAATGAAAAAAAAAGAGAAGGAAGGGGAAACAAACTGAAAATGGAGTATATTTATACCATAAAGTTGAGATCTGAAAGTTACAGAAGAGCAGGGGAAAAGCTTAGATGCTGCTTCTCATTTGGATATATGTGACGTTTGCCAGGCACATGTATGCATTTTTTAGCAACTTCAGCCAATACCTAAAAATGTATAGTATTTCCCTTGTACATGAGGCCCCAGAGAGTGGATTTCTCTTTTCTCCACGGGAAGGCACAGCTAGAAGATACCACCCATGACCAGAGAGCAGATCCCCTTCCAATATGGACTTATCCTCCATGATATGATCTCGGACTTCCTGGAGTCCAGTTTGTGAGAAATAGCTCTGTTCTGTCATATTCCAGAAGCATATCTCCGGTCACAATGCCTCTGAGCAACATGAATTTATCAGGATATTCTCAAATAAAAATTTCAGATACAAACCAGACCCTGTATCATTAAGTCTTACAACTATGTCTGCCTTTAGATTACTTCAAACTCAATAAATTCAAATAGAATTCACTATTTTTCTTCAGAAATTCCAAGGACCAAAAGAAGAAAAATGAAATTTAATACCACCATGCTCTTATAAAAAGGGTGTTTTATACATTCCTTTCATCATAAGTCCAACTGGCCATATTATATTCTAGAAAAGTTTCGACGTGTTTCAAGAAAGCATAGGCCACACATAGAGCTATTAAATATTAAAATATTTTAGTATGCATACATTATTTTGCTGTTGCTTTATAATCAATAATATTTTCATCATAGTTTGTAGAGTTTAAAATTTTCTTATTTCCACCAACACTAATATTGAGAGTAATACCATCCTACTCTAGATGTTAAGGTAAAAACTCTGGACACTTATCATACAGAGTCCAACAAGATACAACTTAACCTATACTAAGGGCTTTCCTTGTTTCTGGAGGAAATAGTTGCTTAAA
This sequence comes from Dipodomys spectabilis, assembly GCF_019054845.1. Classification (NCBI taxonomy): domain Eukaryota; kingdom Metazoa; phylum Chordata; class Mammalia; order Rodentia; family Heteromyidae; genus Dipodomys; species Dipodomys spectabilis. The sequence goes on from NW_024870752.1 coordinate 5,564,537, forward strand.
TTGACAGTAACAATACAAAATTATATAGAGAAAGACAACCATGAAAGAGAATAATATGTTATACAACTTTATCATTTACTGTATAAGCTGTGGTACTTGAGACTGAGGTTGGTTACTTTGAAATTCAGAGATGAAGAGATAAAAAATGGGCTACTTTGGGGAACAGAGGCTGTGTGTTTACCATAGTGAGAAGAGAGAGCACACAAGCAGCTCAAGATGGAAATGCAAGTCAGGAAATATTTCAGGGAAGATATGAGATCTATACAATGCCAAAATGATGAATCGATGTACTGTCAAAGAAAAAGTGATTTAGAGAAGGGGATGGGTGTTCCAAGATATTCTCTTCAAAGCCCACACTAAGGCACCAAATAAGACTACTACAAGCCATCTAATGAGAAAGCTGGAACTGGAACTTGTGTTAGACTTGGGTAGATGGCAGGAGGTAATGAAAGACATGAACCTGGATAAAAAGGGAAACGAACTATAGAATGTGGGTGAAAAGAAAATCAAACAAACATAAAAAAATCTCTCACATAACAATAAATCTATGTCAGTAAAATCACACAAACTACAGGCACCAAGCTGGATATTACAAGTTCTTGACCCCCACTGACGCCTTAGGCCAAAGATAAGTAGCCAATACTAAAAAATATTTGCTACTCAATTCAGTGGCACAAATAACTGCTAAAGATAAAATACCATGTTTTAGGTAACAACTTAAGGTCTGCTCAATAAAAGTCACTTGAGGTTTATCTTGAAAAAAAATCATAAAGGAGAGTTTCAAAGTAGTTGGTCCAACTATTAGCATATAATGATTTTTGATTAATAAGACATTCAGTTGATCATATTTTTCCAATCTTGAAATTACCTATGTATCTATAGATTTTATGCAATTTATTGAAATCATAAATACCTTAGATATTGATGGGCTGACACTATAGTTCTCCCAGATTTCTGGTGTTCTGCATCTTGAAGGGGTGCTTGACTCCATTAATCCCTTGAAGCACTCAGTGAAAGCACTGCTATAATTAACCAGAGCAGGCTGTCAATGAAGCCAGCTCTGATTAACTGGAAGGCTCCTAGAAAGATAAAGTCTGGATTTAGACAAAATATTGTGGAAAGTAGAAATCTTTAATTAAGATCGTCCTTTTACATTGTCTTAAATTTTTTTCAGCTCTTTGGCAGATCTACGTATTCCAATTTATACATATGCAATAGCATCAAATAGCTCAACGACCTCTGTGAAAAGTGTATGTGTGAGAGGAATTTACACCTAGCCAGATGTTCCCACATGGAGAAAAAGAGTGAAACAGAAGTAGTACTCATTGTGCCTGCAAGCTCCATATAGCAAACACATGTGCCTTTCATAGTCTAGGTATGGTACCTCAGCCTCCATTCGATCAAGAGTCTTGTCCATACTAGTAGGCAGAGATCCTATCATATGCCAGCTTCCATGTTCATGCTGCAAAGCAGGGGAACCAATCAGGAGACTCCTTGAAGCACACAAGCCCTCTACTAAATGGACCAAAAGCTATGTGTAAGAGAAGAACAGGGACTCTATGTCTATCAGGCCCTGAGAAAGAAAGCAGATATCTGGTTCCAAGACACCTTCTTGCACAAGGAGTTCATTTCTCTGATTTTTTTTTTTGCTTATGAGAGACAGAGAGAGCTGAAATGTCCAGCTCCACAGCTATAAAAGCAATATTGAAGTCATAATATAGCAATATCCAAAATCCATGTTTGTAGACTTAAACAAAATAATGATAGCTCAAATCATTTTAAGAAAATATATCGCTTTCTCAATGCAGTTATTATCAATGTTTGTCTAATATTTCACTAAAACAAAATTACTTCTTCCATGAGGATATATGTATATATATATAGGTATATATATATATATATATATATATATATATATATATATATATACATATATACACATATATGTTATACCTACTGACAAGTAATAAGCAACCCAGCTGAGTAGGGATCAAAATAGGCAAGTATACATATACAATATTTTGTATCCAGGCTACAATAAGGGCTCTGAGCTTTCTCAAATTCAGTCCAATTAGCTTTCCATTTATCTTCATCACTTCTTGTAAAAATAACTACAAAACAGAAAACAGGTCCACACATGTAGCTCAAGTAGTAGAGAAACTATCTAGTAAGCATGAGCCCACTACCACACAACAAACAAAAAACAAAACAAAGAAATCTGTAAAAGAAAAAAAGCACTTTAAAAAATCTAGATGTTTCTAACACATTTATAAGATTATTTCTTTGTTGCTATGTATGTCCCTCCCCCACAGTATAACCCCTGCTTTCACTGTATTTGATGTCCGTATAATTTGTGGAGGGGAAGGGGAAAAACAAGTCGTTTAAATAGGGATACAGGTGGACCCAAAGTCGTTATGTTGAAAACGAACTTTACAACCTTGGAGGGGGAGGATTGGGGGGGGGGGGAGGATGGGAAGGGAAGGGATGGGAAGGGGAAACAAAGGAGGAGGCTACAATGCTTGATAAGAAATGAACTCATTATTTTGGCCATGTAATTGTAACCCCTCTGTACAGTATTTTCACAATAAAAAAACAACAACAACAAATCTAGTTGGTTTCTAACTTGTGATTATAAAAATACTAGCTTGAATATTTAGTAGATTTTATGACTAGATTTCTATATTTAGACAATTTGACCTAAGTAAATCAACAATTAACAACCAGTACATTTTTAAATGGATTCTCCATCAACCAAATTGTTGAAGAGTAACTCAAATCTGAGGTAATCTACTTATCTCTATTTGGGAAAACTCACCAGAACTATTAAAGAAACATTGAAAATCTCAGTTTGTATTTTTCAGACATTTTCACAAAAGCATACTAAGATTTTCTGGGATTTTTCTTGGAGTGTGCTTTTTTTTTCTTGCTGACACTCTACCATATGAGTCACACCTCCAGCTCATATTCCATTTTATTTTTTACAAAATATAATTTAAAGTTTAGATTGACTATCTCTTGTGGCATATAGAATATATGACTAAACATTTTCAGCAGAGTAATCATTGGTGCTGAGAAACGCTGGTGGGATAGATTATTCCAAACAAAAAGGCTTATTTGTAAAAGCAGTTGCTTTTTACTGCTTAGCTATTATATAGTGCAGAACATAATTAGGTATACTCATGTCATCAACGATGTGAACTCACAAAAAGCTGTTCATGGATGCAATTCTTCAGTCATACTTTCTCTCCCTGCCCGCCCCCTCTCTCTTTCTTTCTCTTTCTCTTTCTCTTCATCTGGCTCTGTCTGTCTGTCTGACTGACTGTCTATCTCTCTCTCTCTCTCTCTCTCTCTCTCTCTCACACACACACACACACACACACACATACATGCACATGCACATACATACATACACACACACACACACACACACACACACACACACACACAGTTCACATTGGTTCATGGTACAATTTTATTCAATCCTAAATCTTATGCACCCAGTGTCAACATGTGTCTGCAGGTGTTTGCATACAAGAAGTTCATTGACAGTTTATTGCAACAAACATACTTTTCACTGGAAGTGGAAATAGATATTCTGCAAACCCATAGAGGCAAGGTAATGTTGTAGGAGAATGTTTTATGTGCTCAGGATGCATAAGTATTTATTAGTGGTCAGGACAACATTCATCATTCTCTGAGATGTTTTTTCCATGGAAGAAATGTTATCAAATTCTATTTTTTTTGTTTTTTTGGATATTGCCAGTGTACTGGGAAGACTGTAGCTACTGAATTAATCTCATGGACATTGAACTCCTGACAGCTGTGAATGCTTCTTTGTGAATGCAGACATTGCTCTTTGACTTGGAGTTTCTGGATGAACTCCAAAATGCCGATTCAAGTACCACTGCAGGCATTTTCAGTGCATGTGAGAAGGTGGCTACAAACATCATGAGATCATAAGGTGGACATACATTCCAGTATAGACAGGAATATAAATAATGAGCTAATACCTAATAAATTTTAGTATTTGGAGATTATAAATATGTCACATCCTTCCATGTGTCATTTTGCTTACATAGACAACAATAGTAACATATGCAAACACTCAGTTTATTTGAGTTTATGGAGAAACACACTGTATTCAAAACAAAAGTGGACTATTTCATGTGATGATCAGTAATTATCAGAGTTTTAAAGTATTAAGTAAAACAGCTATTTTGGTGAATACTAATTATTTGTTACTAATGTCAAAATTTAAGTGAATTTTTCAGTTATTTAGAAATGTAATCATTTGTATGATCTCATTGAATGCATATTGAAAAAAATGTATTAATTTTTTTATTTTAAAATATCCATATTAATCTCATATAACAAAGGGTTACAGGGCTATATCCTTGAATTATACATGAAAGAGTTGAAAAAATTAAAATGAATAACAAAGTCCATCATATAAATTTTTACTATTTTTCCAAGGAGATTTCATTATAATACCTGTCATTTGGTTAGCCAGTGCAGTGGTCATGCTGCCATTTAATAAGAATGCACAGGAATTTGTCAACTACAAAGAGGAAGTTTACCTATAAATGCAAGTATGTAATACATGCAAAGGCAAAATCAAAAATAAAACGAAGACCTTTGACAATTACCTGACAGTTCTGGACCAAGTTACATCTGCTTATTTCAGATTTAAGCACTTAAACAATTAATCTTTCTTGAGAAGTTTTATGCTTTTTTCCCCCATAAAAGATTCATGATATGAAAATGTAAGTCAATTATATACCAAGACTTTAGATAGGTTTATGAAACCTAAATACACTTTGATTTTAATAAATTATAGTAGATTGTTGGAACCAGGACTAGTTGTCTAATTATTATATCTAATGTTGAAATATATAAATATATTTTGAGTGACAGCTAACTAGCCTTCCATAGTAATCTGAGAACATTCTGACACATTCTATTAATAAATTAGTTATAATTTGTCATTAAAACTTTGCTACTCTAGTTTTCAAAATACCACTAAGTTCCAAGGTCTAATTTTTGTATTAAAATAATTATAATGTAATACAAAGTTCAAGTAAAGTTCTTTTTCCCAATTGACAGACACCTTTTGCATAAAACATATTCTTTACTTATCTATTTCTTTATTTTGTCGGTCGTGCGGCCTGAACTCTGGGCCTGGGCGCTGTCCCTCAGCTCTTCAGCTCAAGGCTAGCGCTGTACCACTTGAGCCACAGTGCCACTTCTATGAATAAAACATATTCTGTATCATTCTTAAAACAGTATTTCCATTAGGTCTTCCTTTTTTCAGTTCTACCAATATCCCACTGTGTGATATACAGAAAGTATAGCTAGCTTAGTATACATAAAATGATAGCTTTTTTCTAAGAAAATTTTACTGATAGGTTAATCTATTCTTCCTTCTTTAGAGCACATATAATGGGGGTTGAATGGAGAATTTTGAAATCCCTGTAAAAGGACTTAAAAAAAACCTCTAAATGAAGGGTAGAAGCCTTTAAGTAAATGAAATTAAGAACTGAATACAGACTCTCCATAGAATGTGAACTTGCTTGTCAAGTGTAAATCATAATTGGCCTTATTTATTAGGTTGCCATAATAATCATCATTACTTATGAATGCAGTAGTTCATAATTGAATTTCCAAGGTATGCCAGCAATTGTGCAAGTAACACAGCTTCAATATTTCTAGGATTTATACTCTAGACCTTTAGGGTTTGATGAGATAACCACTTATCCACATATTACTATTTAAATTTACACAGATAGCTATAACTATTGTTGAATTCATACACTTTTGTGATACTACCAGTATTTTAAATGCTCAGTAGAATACCTAAAGGTTTTACTCTAAGAAATAGATAAGATTGATCATCACAATCCATTCTCTTGGCCAGCCTCCTTTAGAGGTCTGGCATACCTATTACACAAAAAATACCATTCGAAGCTAAAATTTATGTAACAGTATTTCAACATGCCATATAATGCTAACTTTGAGTCAAAAATATAGATGATTCGTCACAAATGCCAAATATCTTTGTAATTATCTAAATTTCCTGATATCAATCATTTTTCTCACCTTAAATAGGATCTAGCATGTAGTGGATATTAAACAAATACTGTTGAATGAAGAAATTCATAAATAGCACTTCCTCAATACACAAGGAATCTTCTAGAGCTCTTTTTATCTTGCCATTGATAGTATATCAAATAATAAAATTCCTATTTCAGTAAGAAATTATAATCTAATCTGGAATAAAAAGAACACATTAGAAAATACCATCCTAGATGAAGTGATAGACAATATTTTGATGATCAAGTCTACAATGTTGGTTAAGGAAAGTTGAGAGCATTCTTTCAGAGAGGTGGTTCTTTAGAATAATGAATAATATAAAGCAAACAGGTCAGAGAGCAAATAGAAAGCAAGGTTTGGAGTAGGTATGAAGACTGATTACTTTGAGGGGAAAGAGTATGTTGAATAAATGAAGTATATTGAACAAGTATATTTAGGCATTGTTATATAGGAAATCATTCTGAAATTGTTGGACACAACCATGTTCTATGATTAACTGTGTTTCTTTGAAAGAAACAGAAAATACAGGAATAGCATAATGCCTGTTTGTACTTGTTTTCTGAGAATGACTGCAAATATGTGTGAACCAAGAAGCACTGGATCCCAAGAGATTCTAATAAGACAACCATAGAAAAACTAATCTAGATATATAATTAACCTATGTCTCTTCCAGTGGGACACAAATATTTTAAGGACACTGCAGGCCAAATGGCAGTAGTAGTTCTAACAAGGTCTGATGATAGTTTATATATTTAATACATCTCACAACTTCATCTTCATGTGTATAGAGTAAATGGTACTGCAGATAATTTTAAGTGTGATAATTTGTTTCACCTCCGAACAATTTTGATCTTCCTCTTCACATGCAAGAATACAAAATACAATTACTGTCCCCAGTACACACTGTGGTCTGTTGACTAGCTTCTGTTAGTTCTTCTTCTAAGAATTAGTGATGCTGCCAGCTAGAATTAAGTGTCACTTGATTAAAAGTTCTTGAGAAAAACTACCTTAAATAATTTACATTCATATTTGAAAGAATATTCAGTGTCTCTATTAATACTAATTTATCATGTAAACAATGAAATCATTTTGAGAGAAATTGAACAGAGATTATTGTAGAGAAGGCAGACTCAGCTCTTCATTAGAAGAAAGGTATGGAGGGCTGGGAAGGTGGCTCAGTGGTAGAGTGCTTGCCTTGCATGCCTGAGGCCCTGGATTCTATTCCTCAGCACCACATAAGCAAAAAGAGAAAAGCTGGAGTGGCACTGTGGCTCAAGCGGTAGAGTGCTAGCCTTGAGCGGAAGAGCTGAGGGACAGTGCCCAGGCCCCGAGTTCAGGCCCCACGACTGGACCCAAAAATAAGAAAAAAAAAAAGAAGAAGAAAAGTATGGACCTTATTTTCCAGTATCCTTATTTTCCAAGCTCATACTTTTATTTTATTTGGAATAATTGCAATTTGTACATAAAATGGAAATTTTAAACTACTAAATAATATAGTATGCTCATAGTAAAATGTTAGTGATCATTTTATTCAAGTATCCCTATCTTCTAAGAAATAATCACCAATTCTGGATTTATAGATGTGTATCTTTCAAGACAGAATCCCAATCTCCTTCTGTCGTATCTCTGTCTCTCTCACTGATTTTCTGTCTTTCTCTCTCTCCTCCCCTTTTCTTCTCAGCTTCCCCTTTCAGTCCCTTTTAACTTTTCTTCTCTCCCACTTACTCCTCTTCTTTCCCTCTCCTTTGTTCCCTCTCCTGCTTCCCCTCTCTTTGCTCCTCCTCCAGTCGGCCTCTCCCTCTCTCCTCTCTCACTGTCTGTCTGTCTATCTATCTGTCTACCTAGCTATCTCCACCTCTCCCCATGTATGTTATTAATAATGCAGGACTATATTGCTGTACACACTGGCATTCAAACAGAAGACCATTCCAATATATAGATAATATATACTTTTCATCTAGAAATTTTACTGTTCCTCACCATTTTAAATTTTAATATATTTGGTAGAATTGTAGGTTACTTTTTGAAAAAAATAATTGTTGAAAGATACTATACTGTAAGTTTTGGCCAGTATTACCAGGTTGTCTTCCAAGGAGGATGCACTAGTAAGTAACTACCAAATATTTTCAGAGTGTATTTGTAATAAGTGTATGAAGCAAGGAAGAAAAGCATTTTAAGTACATTCTAAAGTTATGCCTCTGCAATATTTTTCTAAGATGAAATAAGTCCACAGGTATGTGAATAATCTGTTATACTAGTCAGTTTGCTCATCAGTTTGAATTCCAGAAGTATTGCTATATGTTATGAATAGTTGTTGTAACTCCAAATGTGTGAGTATAGCCAAAGACATCTATGATTAGCTACATGCATATAATTTTATAATATATGTAATTTATAATAATATTTATGAATGAATTATAACATTCCTAAATACATTCACAAACATTTACACAATAGTTTTGTCTTTTTGAATCCGACTCAATCAAATAATAGTTACGTATCAATAACTTTAATTCTGGATCAGTAATTTTACTCTCTAGCTTCCAATTGCTTTTATTCAATCATCACTGCTTAAATATTTTGTGAAAACATGCCTAATGAGTGTATGGAAGTATGTTGTTTAATATAGAGCAAAATACAGTTATGTTTATGTAAGTAAAAGTCTGGACTCAAATTTGTCACTAATGCACGATTCATGTATATGATTTCTAAGACATAATACACATATATAGCAAGTAGAAGTCTACTGATTAAAGACTGAGGATTTTCCTCACTGATGGCTAGCCTCTTCAAGCCATGCATTTCTTAAAATTCTTATTTTTCCAGCAAAGTAGCTTGTAGAGACACCTAGTGGCAGAAAAAATGACAAGTGACTGACAATCTTGAACATAAGAGTTAATGGTAGAAAGTTTACATTTGTTTATTTGAAACACATGAGAAACAGAATGTTAGTATAAAAGTTTCTTACAAAACTGTAAAATAAATTTGTTCTGAACATTTAAATCACTTCTTATTAGAAAAAAATCATTTCAATTATGGTAACAAATGCTTAAACATAATGAAAAATCAGATAAAACTGAATTTTTGTGATTAATGGAACTAGTATAATTTAGACAAATCGGTAATGTAAAATAACTATATATAAGCTGTTTCAGGAAATTTAATGATTAAAATAATTTATAATGTTTGAGAATTCCTGTGGAATTGATAAACAATAAAAAATATTTCTGATAAGACTCAATATTTTTCATGCCACAGTATGGCAATGACAAATGTATGCATTTTAAAACTGTACCTTTATAATCCTTAATGTGTACATTTGAAATTAAACATTTTGGTTTTATTTTGAATATAAAATAATATTTTATCTCATGCTTATTTTTTTTCTAAAATTTTTACTCCATCATGTTTGAGAATAACTAATTAAAGTCCATAGTAAGAATTGTTTTGTGGGTAAAGTTTGTTAAGTCTCTTATATGATGTACTTGGGTACAGGCACTATGACTCCTACATAAAATGTTTCTAATTTAACACCGAGTTCTGTTGTAAGATTTTATCTTTATCCTGCAATATTATAGATTATTTTTTCTCTCTTTTACACAGAATAAACATTTTTTTCTAAATAAAAGCATTCGTGGCTTAACAAAGATTATTTAACTTCTAATATTAAATATTGGATTCACAGGATAGCAAAAAGTGTCATAATAATCTCAAGACTGAAATATTCACTATAATTCAACATACAATAACAACCTTTCATATAATACTATTTGTAGACAATATCATGTTATATCGATGATATTTGGCATATCATATATATGATATATGCCACATATATAATCTATTCATATTACATACAATATTACTGAGGACCAAACAGTATCATTTATATTTAAAACATAATTAAAAACGTGTGGCCAAACAAAATGGATAGAACACATTTACGTGGTAAAAATCATGTAGTTATTAAAGGAACCGGCAGGTGTGTACTCAGGTGGCACTGGACAACTTTACTTGGATCCCTGGGTTTGACTGCAGGCCTCATATTTAACAAAGAAGGAGATCACATTTTAGGAAAGAAAAGTCCCTCTTCTGGGGATGGACTGGTGTAGTTTCACCAAAAGAGCCAGGAATACTTACAGTAGAGGTGGCGCTGGTGGAGATAACTTCAAAAGAAAAGGAGGCAGAGGAGAGAGGAGAGAGGAGAGAGGAGAGAGGAGGAGGAGGAGGAGGAGGAGGAGGAGGAGGAGGAGGAGGAGGAGGAGGAGGAGGAGGAGGAGGAGGAGGAGGAGGAGGAGGAGGAGGAGGAGGAGGAGGAGGAGCAGGAGGAGGAGGAGGAGGAGGAGGAGGAGAAGAAGAAGAAGAAGAAGAAGAAGAAGAAGAAGAAGAAGAAGAAGAAGAAGAAGAAGAAGAAGAAGAAGAAGAAGAAGAAAGGGGGAGGGGGAGACTCATTTGCTATGGATACTGCACCTGTCTGAGGCGACTCCTTCACACACACACACATTCTTCTTTGAAGTCCTTCACTGTCCCTTGAACTACTCTGAAATAGCTCAAACTGTAGTTCTGTTTTACAAAGTAACAAAAAGAGATCTGGCAAGCACCCCGATCACAGGTAGGGTGGGTCACCCCTGCCCCTTCTCCACTAAGTTCCCTGTAAATGGCAGAGGGTGGGCGCCGGGCGGCAGCCCTGGGCAGCTGACCGCCGCCAGGCAAGCCTGGCACGGTCCTGGTCATCTCCACTCCTCCCTGCCCGAGACTTGTACCGCTCAACTCCCCGACTTCTGTCTCCCACATTTTGACATCCAAAGTAGGGGGGGTGGACACCGGAGCTGAGCCGCCGGCCGGAACCCCCGGGACGCCTGCGCTCTCGGCTGCCACCTATCGGCCGCCGGGGCGCTTGTTTCGCCCCGGGCCCATCATGTCTGCTGCAGCTTGGCAGGCACCGGCGGCGCGACCATCGTAAACAAGTGCCCCACCGGACGGGGCCCAGCACCGGTTACGGAGCCCGCGTCTCAAGAGCCCCCCCCCCTTCCCCGGGCGATGCTTACCGAGTGGCCCTCTCCTGGATGCCCGCGAGAGAAGACGCGACTTTCTTTGAGTTTCTCCGAGCCGCCGGGCGCGCAGGACCCGCCGCCACAGGCTTAGAAGAAGGACGAAGCTGTTCCCGGAGTGGGGAGGGGGCGGCGGCGGGAACGGGGGGGGGGGGGGAGGGAGAAGAGTTCCGAATCCTGACGACCGCACGCGCCGCGTGTGGGGAAGGGATGGAGAAAACCAGCCCGCACGCAGCCGGAGCCGCGCCATAGCGCCCAGGATGCGGGAACCGTCCACGTACTAATTAGGGGGTCGCCGAGGCGGTGGCAGCGACGGCGGGCCGGGCGCGGGGGCCGCGCTGGAGGCGGCGGCGGCGGCGGCGGCGGCGGCGGGATTCCGGTGCGGTGGTCGCCGCGCGCGCGCGGGGGGGCGCAGAGCCGAGGAGCGCAGAGAAGCCGCAGCCGCGGGGCCGCCGCCGCGGGAGCCGGCGAGGGGCCAGCGCCGCCGTCTCTCGCCCCCTCACTACCATGTACAGCGTGCGCTGCAAGAAGAAGACGGCCGAGGCGCGCACACCCCGGCGCCCGGCTCCCTCTGGCTCGTCCCTGGGCGTGCGCCACTGACCAGGGGGTGGGGGAAATGTTGGTGAAGAAGGAGAGGAGCGAAGACTGAGGGGGGGAGGGGAGGGCCGGCCCGCGCCAAGCCAGGCCCCGGGGTGCAAGGAGCCAGAGGCGGCTGGAGGGGGCGGCGGCTACAGCTGGGTCGGAGAAAGTTGCCCCCCCCAAGCCCCCCGGTGCAAATGGGAAGTGTAAGTACCCACCCCGGAGGGGGAGGGAGGAGGAGGAGGAGGAAGAGGTGCGGAGTAGGGTGCCGGGGACCCCGCGATCGCGCACCCCAGCGCGGGTGGGTGTGATTGTGCAAGCGAGCGTGAGTGTGAGCCGGGTGCCAGCGCTCGCGCAGGCTGACCGGTCACGTTGGCGGAGCCGGCGGGGGGCCCCTGGGCTGGCTTCCTTCTCCCACGCCCCCCCCCCCGAGGCCCCCTCCTCCCGCTCTGCGCCCCCCCTCCCTCCTTCCCGCCCCGCCCGTCTCCGGCTCCCAGCCCCTACCGCGAGGCGCCTCTCCTCCCCCTCCTCCCCTCCCACCGTTCGCGATCGCCCCCCCTCGCTTCCTCCCCCCCTCGTCCCCCCCCCCCCTTCAACCCCGCTGCCCGCTCCGACTACCGCGGAGAGCGCCGGGGAGAGCCGTTTGGGGAGCCCCGGAACCCGCGGTCGCCACCGCGGCGGCGGCGGCCCGGGGCTGGCGGCGTCCAGGCGCCGCTTTCCTCCAGCGGTTCACCCCGCGCTGCCCGCGGCTTTCTCTCCGCCTGGGCTTCCGAAGCCCAGGGCACGGTCCTAAGGATGGCTCTGAGGAGTGGGCCCCAGAGATGTGAGACGGGGTAAGTCCTTTACTTTGTAAAAGAGACTCGCTCTGTGCTCTGTGCTCTGTGTGTGTGTGTGTGTGTGTGTGTGTGTGTGTGTGTGTGTGTGGCAGAGTGGCTTTCTTTTCCTTCCCCCCCCCCCTTCTTCTTCCCTTTTACCCTTCCTTCCTTCGCTTTGGGGAGGGGTGGGGGAGGGGATCCTCGCGTCCTGGAACTCCGGGTGCTTCTGCTTGGGCGGTCGTTTGGGCAGCTGTGCCCTGAGCTTCGGGTCTGGGCCTGGGTACTAGGCTCCAGCCCGAGCCGCTCCACGCTGCTTTCCATGCAGCCATAGACTCGGCTCTGGTCTCGGCTCTCGCTGGTTGTGTGTGTGTGTATGTTTCGGGGTGAGGGGGGGGGGGTGTAAGAACAAATACAGTCCCTCGCCCCCGCCCTCCAGTTTGGTGTTTTGTTTTGTTTTTTCTTCTTCCTTGATAATCTGACAATGTGATATGCACCCGCGAATTTCCACCGCCGGTGCGTTTCCCAGTCGGCATGGCAGCCTTCCCCGGCTCATTCAACTTTATTTCCTCCAATTTTCCGTCTCCGTGATGGCCGGGGAGCAGAGCGAGCCGCAGCTATCCCACCCTGGTTCACCAGAACTGAATTAAAGTTGTAAACGCTCGAGTTGCATACTGGCTGGACACAATTTGCCATGGGCTGCTCTCAGATGAGGAAGGAGGTGAATGGGGGGCGGGGAAGAGCAGCGAGGGCTGGGGGAGGGGACCCAGCCCAGTTGAATTGATGTGCAGATTTGATCCAGCGGAGAACCCAAATTTCAAGGTAAACGTTTTGCTTTCCTCAGAGGGTGTTCTAGGCCAGGAGACATTTTGCCATGGGGACAGGAGGTTGGGTATGGCTTTCCACCCGGTGGTACCCATTTCGTGTCTCCGCCACATCTGAGTGGCCGAACGTGAAAGATTCGCCTGCACACTTGCACACGTGCGTGTGAACGCCGGCACTTTTAATAACGCGGGCCAGAGTCGACTTGGGGGATCAAAAGCAAGGGGTCCAGGCTGTGAACCTGTGCCTCCCTCTCAAAGGACTTGTCTTTAGGGCTGTATAGGTGGGGGTTGCGATTGTATACCAGACTTTGGTGGTAAGGCAGAAGGCAATGTTAAGGAGAACAGCCATCCATTCCCACAGCCCAGCACATTTCTTCCCATCAAATCCAGCAGCCCATCTTCTCCGCGCGCCGACCCCGCTAACCAATGCAACACGCACTCACACACAAGCACACACACACTCAATTATGTCCTGCCTTTAAGGGTGCTACTGTCCACCGAGAGTCGCAAGTCAAAAGAAGCCTTCTGAGAGAGAGGGGGGAGGGAGGAGGAGAGGAAGGAGGGGATCAGATTGATTCCTTGGAGAGATGAAATTCGGACGTTACAGCCCTGACCTGTGTCATTCGCTCTCTTCCCTTTCATCCCTCTATGTTGCTTTGTAAACTGCCCAGAATCCCTGGCACTTAGGGAGTGAAATGGGAGGGGTGGATGGGGGGGGGGCATGGACAATTAAATGTAACAAGCAACTCCAAAGATGGAGATGTTGGCGAGGTGGTAGTTCCTTTCAAATCCAGCTTAATTCGGTAGGGTTAGTTTTTGCATACCGTGGCAATTTAGACGCGGAGCCCGAGGTAAGGGAGGTTTTGGCGCTGGTCCTCGGTTTACTTTTAGCTGATTGTGGGTAAGCGGTAGCAATGTCCTCTTTATAAACTCAAGGTATTCAGAGATAATCCGAGATTGCGGATGCCTTCGCTGAGTTCTTTGTAATCCATCGTGCAGAACTATTTCAGTTGCTTAAGGATGCGGTTTGGTGGCGTTGCTGGCATGATCAATGAAGAGAAGTGGTCGCAGGGCGCTCTCGGGAAGAGCTGCTAAGTGGCACCGTGCATGCAATTAGGAGGCTGGTGTTGCTTAATAGCGTCGTAGCGAAAGTCCACCATCAAAGCAAGCACGCTCTCCTCTTCCTCCCCATCCCAAGCTCCGGGAGACAATTGGTGATTTAAGAGCTTCTCCCTGGCCCCTTTGATGCATTATCTTGGATCCCTTTTGCTTCTGAAAAGTATTCTTTAGGTTCCCACCCTACCATTTCTTGCTATGGTTTAAAATAGCCCAAGTAGTGTAGCTCCTTGCTTTTCTGTTTAAAAATAAATAAATAATTTTAAGAAATGACAGATCTTCCTGGTGAACTGTTAACTGAGGAGGAGGGGGAGGGAATAGGTGAGGTGGGGAGCACTGTAAAATGATGCTTCTTTTCTCTTAAATTAGAGCCATGAAACTGAACTGACAGCCATTTTATGTATATTTATGGATTGGTTTTGGAAAGGGGGGGGAGGAGTGGAGAACACTAAAATGGGACTTCAATCTGCCCTCGCCTCGTAAAGAGTGGCACATCGTGCTATGCTCATTAGGAAATGAAGTGAGCCTTTAAATCACAATGAATATCAAAATTTAATCAAGTCTGGAGACTGTTATGTTCCACTGGGTTAGGGAGGGGGGTGTCATTCATATCTCCTCCTGGATTTCAGAGCAGTAGTATAAGGGAAGAGAGAGGCTTTCTCTGATCCATCCCTTACATTTTTTGTCATATCCTATTGTTTCCTTGTCTTCCTCTCTCCCTTGCAGGAGGTAAAATGCACACTTGCTGCCCCCCAGTAACTTTGGAACAGGACCTTCACAGAAAAATGCATAGCTGGATGCTGCAGACTCTAGCATTTGCTGTAACATCTCTCGTCCTTTCGTGTGCAGAAACCATCGATTATTATGGGGAAATCTGTGACAATGCATGTCCTTGTGAGGAAAAGGACGGCATTTTAACCGTGAGCTGTGAGAACCGAGGGATCATCAGCCTCTCTGAAATCAGCCCTCCCCGTTTCCCAATCTATCATCTCCTCTTGTCTGGAAACCTTTTGAACCGACTCTATCCCAATGAGTTTGTCAATTATACGGGGGCTTCGATTTTGCACCTGGGTAGCAATGTAATCCAAGACATTGAGACGGGGGCTTTCCATGGGCTGCGGGGTTTAAGGAGGTTGCATCTGAACAATAATAAACTGGAACTTCTGCGCGATGATACCTTCCTTGGCTTGGAGAATCTGGAATACCTACAGGTCGATTACAATTACATCAGTGTCATTGAACCCAATGCTTTTGGGAAACTGCATTTGTTGCAGGTGCTTATCCTCAATGACAATCTCTTGTCAGGTTTACCCAATAACCTCTTCCGTTTTGTGCCCTTAACGCACTTGGACCTGCGGGGAAACCGACTGAAACTTCTGCCCTACGTGGGCCTGTTGCAGCACATGGATAAAGTGGTGGAGTTACAGCTGGAGGAAAACCCCTGGAATTGCTCTTGCGAGCTGATCTCTCTCAAGGATTGGCTGGACAGCATCTCTTACTCCGCCCTGGTCGGGGATGTGGTTTGTGAGACTCCCTTCCGCTTACATGGCCGGGACTTGGACGAGGTATCCAAGCAGGAACTTTGCCCGAGGAAACTTATTTCAGACTATGAGATGAGGCCACAGACGCCTTTGAGCACCACGGGGTACTCCCACACCACCCCAGCCTCGGTGAATTCCGTGGCTACTTCTTCCTCTGCTGTTTACAAACCCCCCTTGAAACCTCCCAAGGGGACCCGCCAACCCAACAAGCCCAGAGTGCGCCCCACCTCTAGGCAGCCCTCTAAGGACTTGGGCTACAGCAACTATGGCCCCAGCATCGCCTACCAGACCAAATCCCCGGTGCCTTTGGAGTGTCCCACCGCGTGCACTTGCAACCTGCAGATCTCCGACCTGGGCCTGAACGTCAACTGCCAGGAGCGCAAGATCGAAAGCATTGCCGAGCTGCAGCCCAAACCCTACAACCCCAAGAAGATGTATCTGACGGAGAAC
The DNA here is from genome assembly GCF_019054845.1 of Dipodomys spectabilis. Taxonomy (NCBI): domain Eukaryota; kingdom Metazoa; phylum Chordata; class Mammalia; order Rodentia; family Heteromyidae; genus Dipodomys; species Dipodomys spectabilis. Next base: position 5,581,000 of record NW_024870752.1, read on the forward strand.
TACATCGCCGTGGTGCGCAGGGCCGACTTCCTGGAGGCTATGGGGCTGGACCTCCTGCACCTGGGTAACAACCGGATCTCCACCATCCAGGATCGAGCCTTCGGGGATCTCAGCAACTTGAGACGCCTTTACCTGAATGGCAACCGGATCGAGCGGCTGAGCCCAGAGTTGTTCTATGGCCTGCAGAGCCTGCAGTATCTCTTCCTGCAGTACAACCTCATCCGCGAGATCCAGTCTGGAACGTTCGATCCGGTCCCCAACCTCCAGCTGCTATTCCTCAACAACAACCTGCTGCAGGCCATGCCGTCGGGGGTCTTCTCGGGCCTCACCCTGCTCCGGCTGAACCTGAGGAGCAACCACTTCACCTCTCTGCCGGTCAGCGGCGTCTTGGACCAGCTGAAGGCGCTCATCCAAATCGACCTGCACGACAACCCGTGGGAGTGTACGTGCGAGGTGGTGGGCATGAAGCTGTGGGTGGAACAGCTCAAGGCGGGCGTCCTGGTGGACGAGGTGATCTGCAAGGCGCCCAAGAAGTTCGCCGACACCGACATGCGCGCCCTCAAGTCTGAGCTGCTGTGCCCGGACTACTCGGACGTGGTGGTGTCCACACCCACGCCCTCGTCCATCCAGCTCCCCGCCAGGACCAGCGTGGGGACCCCCGCGGTGCGCCTGAACGGCACGGGCGCCCCCGCGGGCTTGGGGGCGGGCGGCGGCCGGGCGTCGTCGGTGCCCTTGTCGGTGTTGATCCTCAGCCTGCTGCTGGTGTTCATCATGTCGGTCTTCGTGGCCGCCGGCCTCTTCGTGCTGGTCATGAAGCGCAGGAAGAAGAGCCAGAGCGACCACACCAGCACCAACAACTCGGACGTGAGTTCCTTCAACATGCAGTACAGCGTGTACGGCCCGGGCGGCGGAGGCGTCGGCGGCGGGGGCGGCGGGAGTGGGGGCGGCGGCGCGGGGGGTCACCCGCACGCCCACGTGCACCACCGCGGGCCCGCGCTGCCCAAGGTGAAGACGCCCGCGGGCCACGTGTACGAATACATCCCCCACCCCCTGGGCCACATGTGCAAAAACCCCATCTACCGGTCGCGGGAAGGCAACTCGGTGGAGGATTACAAAGACCTGCACGAGCTCAAGGTCACCTACAGCAGCAACCACCACCTGCAGCAGCCGCCGCCGCCGCCGCCGCCGCTGCAACCCCAGCCGCCGCCGCCGCCGCCGCTGCAGCTGCAGCCCGGGGACGACGAGCGGCGGGAAAGCCACCACCTGCGGAGCCCCGCCTACAGCGTCAGCACCATCGAGCCCCGGGACGAGCTGCTGGCGCCCGTGCCGGACGCGGACCGCTTCTACAGGGGCATTTTAGAGCCCGACAAGCACTGCTCCAGCACCCCTGCTGGCAACAGCCTCCCGGAGTACCCCAAATTCCCCTGCAGCCCTGCTGCTTACACTTTCTCCCCCAACTATGACCTGAGACGCCCCCATCAGTATTTGCACCCGGGGGCCGGGGACAGCAGGCTGCGAGAACCGGTGCTCTACAGCCCCCCGAGCGCTGTCTTTGTAGAACCCAATCGGAACGAGTATCTGGAGTTAAAAGCTAAACTAAACGTTGAGCCGGACTACCTCGAAGTGCTGGAAAAACAGACCACATTCAGTCAATTCTAAAAGCAAAGACACGCCCCGGGGAGCGTTTGCATTTGCAACCAACCAACCCACAAGGGAGCAGACACACGCACACACACACACACACACACACACACACACACACACGGTGAACACGTTGGCTTCATTGTGTTGTTTCAACGTTTAGGGTGAAGTGCCTTGGCACGGGGCTTCTCCGTTTCAGCGGAAGACAACCGAAAGGGTGTGCAAATTCCTTTTCGTCTTTACACGCGGGAACACATTTGTGTCCACTGGGCACGTCGCTTTCTCTTCTGGTGTAGTGGGGGAGGAGAGAAGGGCTTTGTGGAGGGCAACCGTGTGCTCGGGAGGGCTTAGGAAAGGTCACGGGGAGGTTTTTTTTTGGTGGTGGTGTTTTCTTTTCTTTTTCCTTTTTTTCCTCTTTTCTTTTTATGTTTTGGTCCTGTTGGAAGTGCTGTGGAATTAGGAGAGGTGGGCGTGGCTAGAGTCCACCTTCCCCCATCTTCCTGTCCTTCCTTCCCCTCACCCCCACCATTCCTTCCCCCTCCTCCACCTTAAAGCCATGGGTGGGCCTAAAGGGCTTTGAAGGAGATATCAGCATCCTCTCTCCCTCCACTTCAAAAGAAAGTTTATTCTCCTTCTCAGCCACCCCTTCCCTCTTACCTCCCTTCTTAATCCTTTTTCTTTTTTTTTTCATTGTTTTTAAAGGATGTATGCATTCTGGACATGTGAATTAAACAATACAGCCACAACAAAAATGTTGTGATCCAAAAAAAAAAGAAAAACAAGGGAAAAATTTTTAAAATGATCGCTATAGATGTGGACAAATCATTAAAATTACAGAGCTATATGATCCATAATTGATTAGTCAAAATAACTTATTGATGAAATATACAAATATTTTATTGTAGCACCTATTTTTATATGCACATTTAGCATTTCCTCTTTCCTTGACTATTTAGCCTATGATTTTTCACAGAGTTGTCCGACTGTATTAGGAGCTGCGTTTCCAAACTTCTAGTGATACCAGGATGGTATTTTAAATCTTGAAAAATATGGAGCACTTCATGGCAAAAAAAAAACAGAAAATGCAACCCAGCCAATTGAATCTGCATTAAAAAATAATAATAAAAGAGGATGATAGACCAGTGGAAGACGAAGTCAGGGCAATTAATCGGGCCATTTGATTTGAAAGTTGTATGGACATCTGGGGTTTTCTTAGAGAAGATTTGAAAGTATTTTTAGTAGTGAACCAAAACGATGTATTGATTTGACTACTATTGTAGCCAATTTTTGATTGTGTAACCAAACCCAGTTGCGTTCGTACAGATCCATGTGTACCGGCACCTCAGAAGACCAAATGACAGACTGTACAATGTCTTTATCCTTGTGGGCAGTAAGAATGATGATAATGACAAACAGGATCTCTGTATGGCGGGCTACTGTTGTTACAGTCTCATATGTATCCCAGCACATGTAATTTTTTAAATAGTTTCTGAATAAACACTTGATAACTATGTCAAATTTGAGGGATTTAAGTACTGATTACTTGGTGTGCAAAAGACAGCTATGTGTGAATGGTGAAAACTCCATTCTAATAATCTAGGAAATAATAGTTAAATTTTACCTCTGATTACGAAAAAAATTCAAAATGTACGTATATTATATATATATAATATGCCTTTGATGATGCAGGAGAGTATATTTTTCTGACTGTGTCTATTAATATGTTTATTAATGATATTTTAATTGCACATGTTTATTTAGTGAAGTACTCATCTAATCCATGGATCATGGTAAGTAATATATTACTTATACTCATTGTTTCATTTCAGTATTTTATATTTTGTCATACCTATACTATTTATGCAGCCTATAGTTTTCCATAATGCCCGGATTTTTTAAGTTGTGCGAAACTCTTAGGCAATTCTGATGGATAGTTTGTTAAAAGTTGGTCTGGGCCCTACGTGTTCATCGTGTTGGCAACAAATAGTATTTAAGAGGAGGCAATATATGAATCCATCTCAGTCTGAATGTGCATGTGCTCTAGGGCAGCTGGTGGTTCTCCCCATAATCTCACCTAGTCTAGAGGGCTGTTCATGAAGTTCATGTTCCAGGCACATTTGCCGTGGCATTCTGCCACAAAGAGGCAGCATTCACCCATGAGTAAATTGACAGTAACAACTGGCATTCAGATTGAACAGGTGGTAAGTTTCACTGTAGATTATTATTTTTTAGTTATAATGCTACCTTGACCAAGTGCAGTGAGAACTCTTATGTTCTTTTCAAGATTTTATCTTCCAATTTTCCCCAAAGGAGAAAAGATTAACAATGCCATGATAATATGAAAAAAAAGGAAAACAAATATAACTTGTTTTCATCTACCTCTTCTATATTAGACTCAAAATAAGGAGAAAAGAAAGAAAGATACTAGCATTAACATCATATTTGGGGTTGGTTATTGGTTTAATTTAGTTTTTTCCATGATAGGAATAGCTTTTGTCTTTTAATAATGCCAACTTGAATTATTATTAAATGATATTATTAAATGATAAACTACTGGTGCCAAGTGAGAATTTCCATACAACTAAGTTTTATATCTTAATTGATGCATAAAACAAAAAGATAGGAATTGCATAAAATCAAGTTGTAATTCTGGTTAAAGAGGGGTTGTTGGTGTATTTTTTTAAACATATGCAAAATTTTGATCTTTTAAGATCAGCACTATTTTGCATACTCTTTCCCCATTGTTTGAGGCACACTCTTTCATTCTATGGTGTTCAATACTTTTCAAACTGGTAAATAAAAAATTATATGATTTATTAACAGAAATTACTTTAAAAGTTTCAATTTAGAGGATAATTTAATCTCATTGTGGCTCTACTGTGCTTAAAAATATTTATCATGTTAAAATTATGAAACTGTATAGAATGAAAAATGGATTACCTTTCTCTTTATGGTTTCCTGACAATACATGAACATATATGATAAAATCCAAAATGTGCACTTTTACATATTTTATTTGAGCTATTTTAGGTTGTTTGCTTAGTAAATAAATAGGCTGGATTTATCAGTGGTATATGATTGGATATAGGAACCCTGCATATTCTTTCCATACTATTTTGGAGAATAATAATATGTAATATTTCTAGCATCAATTAAAATATGGATGCAAACTAAGCTTAATTTTGTGCTTGTTCTGTTTAATATGTTTCATAATCTTATGTACATATATTTCCTGGTAAATATTATAAAATATTATTTTCATGTATGATTACATTGTGAAGTTTTCAAATTTTCACAAATAATGTATTCCATATAGATGTATATAATTTATATAACTGTATAAAATCATTTACACCAAATTATTTATTGTAGTTATGTATTAAGCAACTTTAGGATAAAGATCATTGTTGAAACACAACTTATTATGTTTTGGCAAAATTCTGACCACATGTACACTAGGACATTATGGCAATTCTCCTTTCTATCCCAATCTGTCTGTCCTTGCTTTCAACTCTCTCCACCATAACAGAAAAATCAAACTAGTGGGTAAAGAAAACATGTAGAGAGAAAGTGGAAAAAATGTTATCTGATTTAAGATCATCATTCCTTGAATTTAGACTTCAGGGATATTCATGTTCCTAGGACTTATATCCTATGACCAATTATTTGAAGTAAGACATACACTTTTCTTTTACTTTGTTAGTTCTGAAATCCTTCTTTTTCCTCACATTTCTCTCCCTCCTCCCTTCTTATCTTTTCCAGTCATTATTTTTCAATAGGAGAAAGGAAAGCATAAGACACATTCAGTAATTGTTTGACATTGGCTATTTAATTTCATGAGTTCAATGAGTTGTTCCCAAAGTCACTCATCACCAAATTAATGAAAATAAAGCAAAGCACAAATAAGCTTCTAATTCAACTGGAAATACATTCATGGTGTCTTTCTCAGCTTAAATTTAAGATATCATAGTCATGGCAACATGTTTGGTTTGACTTCTTTTGAAGAATAGATTTTCTTTGTCTTTTCTTGTTTTGTACTAGGATCGAACCCAAGGTATTGTGCTTGTGCTTTGCCACTGAGCTACATCCCAGAACAAGACTAGGTTTTGAAGTTAAAAAAAGGAATTAGAAACCAATGGAGTAAAAATCCATTTAATTAAGTGACTTTTGAATTTGAACCTTATGAAAATGGTAATCACTCCATATTACCCATCTAACTATTCTACTTACAAATGTTTCTCAGAGTCCTGAATTTCTCTATTATTTTGTAAGACACAGATATATGACAGTCACTTTAAACATGTGGAATACTCATTAGTTATATGCCTAAAACAACTGAATATATTTTATCTTGATTGACACTGGATTTAATTACTATGTATTTATTACTTTTTGTCAACTTAAAGTCTTTCTATAACAAATGCCCAGATGTGTGTATATATACATTTATATGTATGTTTTTCATAAGTGTATTAACCATTATATGACATATACAAGTGATAGTTTGTGAGTCATTGGTTATGCAGCTTTCATATAAGTTTCAGTTTTTAAAATTTAGGAATATATTTTATGCAGTAGGAATATTAGATTGGGGCAAAAGTGTCTGATGCAGTATATTTGAGATACTAATTTGTTGGTTTCTTTTTCTTCCTCAATTTTTAACATACTATTTAGCTTAAGAGACCCAACCCAAATATTCATCATGATAGTTGTGCTGGTATTGTCAAATGGGTAATTTTTGTACACATTTAAAAAGTAACAATATTTAACCCAAACTAAGAGTGATTTTGGTTATTTATTATGAACTCTTTTGAATATCAAAATATGAATGATTCAGAGAATTCATATATTGCAAATATAAATAATTTTACTTTATTTTCTATTCCTATTAAAATGCAATGTGTTGCACTTTGTCAGATACACTGTATTAAATGCTGCAGAATCAATTCATAGATGAAGTAAAATGTATAGAAATATTTGAATGGAAATCATTTCATTTTATCTCAAACAGTAAAATGAAGGAATATTAAATATTTCTACTATAAAATAAGCATGTAACTGTTTAAAAAAGTATATATGTTTCTAAAATTGAAATATAAGCCAATGTGGGAGGGAAATGTTTTTATTTCTTTCTTTTAAATTTTAAAATGTGCATGAAAAAGTTGTTACCTCTTTTTTTAAGACATGAGAATACATTCATATACTTGGAAGAAACAAATTTGAATATTATTCATTTTATAAAATAGTTCTAACAAATATCCCTGTAAATTTATGTTTAAATTTAGCTTTAATACATAATAATCATATTAATACCTATATAAATATATAGGCAAGTAGCAAAGTTCTATTATTTTTACTATTATGGTATCTGCATATTTTAGAATTATTGCTTACTACATATGCCCACCATTAATCACAATCTCTTATGTTCCCAAATGGCAATGTTTTTCTGCACCTTTTTGTAAAATTCATTGTAAACAAAATTGAATATTGGATATTGAATCTAAACTTTTCTTATGTTTTCAACTTAATACATTCTTAAATATAATGCAAAACATAGTATTAAATTCATTGTTAACGTAGTTCAGACACATCCTGAGACAGTTCATTCATCGTGTTATCACTCTGGTCTGTACTTGTCATTCTCTAACAAAGGTGATACATACTGAAAATGAAGACATTGAAAATGATCTGTTACAGATATTTACTGTTACTGTATTTACTTCTTTCAACTGGTTATTCCTCCTTTTCCCCAAATTTATAATTTTTCACATTGGTGAAATTAATGAAAACAGATTCTATTGTTAAATTACAAGTATTATTACCGACATCATCTCTAACAAGAAATAATCAAGCAGGTTTTAAAGTGAGTCGAAAGATCCAGCTTTCAAATTATTGCTACTTATTTTGCGTTCACTATTGCTCATTCTAAAAGTGCATCAAATGGTAAAGATGATAGTCTTTTATTAATCTGTTAATATATTTTAAATTATGCACTTTGACTAACAAAGATTGATATAATAGAAATAAAGTGCTTGACAACCAGTAACATTGGTTATGTCCAAAACCTTTTTCTATTTTATTTCATCAGAACAAATATATTTCCATTTTCAGAGTAATTTAAATTTGCCCATCTTTTAATCTATAATCAACCTCCAAATTATCTTAAACAAGCAAGTTAATACATAAGATTATAGTATCTTCTAGGCCATGAGTGTATTTTCTTTTAACTATGTTTAAAGAAAATCTGTGATATTAAAATGTCTGTATCAATGTCATGACTTTTCAGTTATTGTTCCATGGGGCTAAGAGTTTTCAATATTTACATGTAATATATGATGTAAAAATTTTATTAGACTGTTCAAAATTAAATGAAAGAAAATTTAGAGAGAATAATATGATGTGAAAGAAAAACTGGCCTATGCTGTGTTCCCATTCTGTTAGAAATATAAACATGTGTTAAAATTAAGAATGATGTAGGTCTCCCAAAGTCTCAGAGGCAAAACAGCTCCTGTTCAGATGATTTTGTGAAAAGCAGGGTCTTGCACAGTTCTCATCTCCACAAGGAAGATGTGTAGGAAGTTTGTTAGAATTCACTGAAAGTTATTATCATTACAACTCACTCCAAACAATGTCCACAGTCTGACATACTGGGAAAAAGTGCTAAAGGTCATTTCAATGCAATGATTTCAAATATCAAATATTAGGAAGCTCACTTCCAGGATGTAAAAGGTAACTTGGCAAATCTGACCCTGCAGAATTAAGATGAAAATAAAACTACTAAGGGATAAGGAATCACCAAGGCTTCCCTAAAGTGTTTGAACAAAATAATGGGGAAAGGAAATGTATTTTATGTATCACCAGCTATGTTCATAAGTGGTTTGTATAGCAATTGTATATCTACAGAAGTGAGAGAATGTAATGATTTCCTCAAGCCCTCCATGTATGTTTGCTTTAAGATTTCTTTTCAGATTTTGTGAGATTAAGAATGACTTACTTTTCCATAAAAATGAATTTTATGTCCTCTAACAAAATATTAACTTTGACCTGTTATATAATGTCAGTACCATTTTTTAAATGATGATGTGTTTAGCAATCATGTGATTAACCTTTATTGATCAGGAAATGTTTTGTGACTAAACTATTGTAATTTTACTTGCAAATTATCAGCTGTTATTTCATAACAAATGGGAACCAATGGCTTAAATGTAAAATCGTGGACTAAGCTTGTAAATTATGTTCTTTATAGAATTATGCTCTTACGTTTCATGATATATTCATGGTGTGTGTTTTTGCCTTTACTTCTTTATGTAAAAATGATTAAAATTAATCCAGTTTATGAAGAGCTGAAAGAAATAGAGATTTTTTAAGTGTTCTGTGATGAGTGTATGTGCAGTGTGGTTTAAAATTAGCAACATGCACCTGCAAAAGGCATACTCCATCTTTCAGATGAGAGCATCATTTGCTCTCCCTGAAAGTTTAGTTCAAAATATTTTGTAGTTTTCTACTAACTTTTTGAGTAGTTAAAAGTCATTTTTACATAATTATCCATATAATTATTTATGATGTACTTGAAAAGAATGGACTAGTGTAATATTGACTAGTATACCTATTTGAAATGACACTATTGAGATTTCAATATACTTTTTAAATTAACAATTGCATATTTTTCAAAAATGAATGCATTTTCTGACTTATAAGGCAAAAGTCTCTTCTTGAATTTTATTATTTTTGTTTTAATTTAGCACTCGTAGGAACTATGTTTTAGGTGATTGTCATTTTTTTGACTTAAAACAAAATCGGACATGTGTATAATATTGAAGAATCTGATGTTATTTAGAGTTTATTGGAAAAGTTTTATGTTTCCCATCTTAATATTACACAATTATTAATAGATATATCTAATTCTCTTTTACTTGATGTAGTGCAGATTTGGCTGTTGGTCAAATGAAAATATACAATTTTTATTTTTTGTCAGATGTCATTACTGCTGTATGCTACTTGTAGTGACATTTCAAATTCTTCCTCAAGTGCCTAAAGGATAGTCTTTACAATGTTATATGGACAGATCAATTTAGTGATTAGAATTTAGAGTTGTAGAAGTGATAAATCTATTATATATATTACAATTAAATGATGACCCTCCATTAATTAACAGAATGTCAAGTCCTTTTAAACTAATGTTGTGAAAGATAAGAGAAATATAGCAAGCTGACATACTAATAAAAAGTGAATATTGCTATACAACTTACCTTTGTATTATGTAAGTGAGTTATCATTCTATGCAAGAGAGTAATTTGAAATTATTTGGATTCTAAATTTTGTTCTAACTGATTTACAAGTATCATCTAAATAAAATAACAGGACTATCATTAAACATAACTGGGATGGTGGTTCTATCACCAGATACTAGAATGGTGCAAAAGAGTTAGTTGTTACCGGTAGAATTAGAAAATACATAGCTAATAGGTGTTTGCAAACTAAGTTGAATTCAAGGAATACCATGAACCTCCAGAGTCATCCATTGTAACACCATTTTCCTCATATATACTTCAAGAATGGCAAGAAATGAAAAAGAGTATTAGGTGAGATCTGGGCATCTGGCTCAGTTACAGAGTGCTTGTCTATAAGGTACAAGGTCATTGATTTAACCCCCAATATTAAAATATTGTTTAGAACCATGACATGAATATTAAAAAAAAAACTACTGAAGATGGTATTAGTGAGTTTGAAGTCTACTGCCACAAGCAGAGAAAATCTTTTCCAAATGCCTATTTTTCAGTCTGTTTTTATAAAATCAAACTTTATATAGTTCAAGAGAAGTGGAAATAAAACTATGGTACTTACAAATAAATTCAAATCATAATCCATTTTAGACATTTTATCAGTTATTTCACTTTAGGGAATAATTAATGATTATAAATGTATGCATATTTAGATGCATACATATGCACCTAGACATGTATAGATATACATGTATGTGCATACATATTTATAAACATAAAGATATGCATGCATGTTTTACATATTTATAAGCGTATATACATATATGTCTATATATAGTTATATACATATATGAATTTATATGAAAGCAATTGCTATTCAATATGATTATTTTAAAGTTCAAAGAATGCCCTAAAGGAAATGCTGGCTTAATTTTTATTTCAGACATTTTCAAATATGTCCTTGGTGTTTTTAAGCCTGCTAAGGTGTTTATCTATTTAGAAAGCTTTTCTTGACACTGCGTATTATCCACTGGGATTAAGAAAATCAGTTAATCTTTTTAATGAGAAATTACCTCTTGGAAAAAAAGTAATGGAGAAGGAAAAATATATTCCTCAGGGCAGATGCTGACATGGAGACAAACATTTTTTCTTTTCCTTTCAGGCTGATTGCATGTGTAATTTGGTGGAGAATTGTAATATATTAAGCTACATTTTGCATTTTATCATAAGCACTATAACCACAGGATGAAGTATTTTTTAATGTAAATCACATAATTAACATATATGACATGTTTCTAAGCTTATGTACCTACAAATATATAATCTAGTCAACGTTATTGTAAGCATTTTCAAAGGCAAAGTGAAATAAATATTCACTTCCAAATTACATATTTTTTACACCTCGAGAGAAAAGAGGATTATGTGAAAAGTGCACTCTTTGTCAAGTCTGAATCCAAACAATACCATTTTAGAATTCATAAAGTTATATTGATAAACATTATCCCTCTTTTCTACTTACAAACTTCTTAAATTTTATCCATGATACTTTCATAAATATAATATTTTGGTTAAGTAATGTATACATATTTTATTCAAAATTTTATGGTCATATTTCTATGTAGAAATGTTTTTAAAATAAAGCATAGTAAAATTCAACCTATATATGTGGTATAAATAATAGTAAAGTAAATGTTATTTCTACTATGAGAGAAAGATAGACATAGTTTAAAGAAGCAATTTTTATTTGAAAATAACTTGAAAGATGCATATTTAAGGCAAATTCTAGCTGATGTCTGTTCTCTAGGATTTTTTTCATGGTAATTACATTAATGCATCAAGTTTTCCAACTATTAGATATCCATTTCCCCCAAATACTGCTGTGTCTGAAATGCAATCTAAAACCCTCTTGTAAGCCGGTTGCTGGTGGCTAACGCCTGTAATCCTAGCTACTCAGGAGGCTGAGATCTGAGGATCGCGGTTCACAGCCAGCCTGGGCAGGAAAGTCCGTGAGACTCTTATCTCCAATAAACCATCAGAAAACTGAAAGTGGGGCAATGGCTTAAGCGGTAGAGTGCTTTTGAGCTGAAGAGCTCAGGGACAGAGCCCAGGCCCAGAATTCAAGCCCCATGACTGACAAAAAAAAAAAAAAAAAAACCTCTTGTTTAAAAATATCATTGAGGAAGTTTTTTTTTTTTTTTTAAAAAGGTCCTGAAAATTATTTCTGTAAACCTGGCTACCAGTAGAAAGATTTTCGTAATTATCACAATGGGAGCAACCATATTTGATTTAGTTTTGCTCTGTCTTATATTTACGACTAGTAAATATTCCCTTCAATATGAAAGTATTTCTAAGAGACAGGAAGTGGTTTATTCCGCTGAAAAAAGGACATGGTGACATAACAAAACTAAGAATACAGATATGATGAAATTAGATCAATTTTTAACTAGGGAATAACTACAAAGAATTTACTATCTAGCTGGCAGTAAATTACAAATATATTAATAATTTTGAATATAGTCTCAATCTCACTATATCACAATGTGCTGAACCATTACTATTAAATTTGTATACTGTGCCTGCATCAAATTCTATTGGATGTATTTTACCTCACACAAATCATTTTCCCCTATAGATGAAAACATGACATGTATCTTCTCATCTGGGCCTGTTTCACTGAATCTGTGAATGCTGTGAAGAAAATATCTATTGCATGACAAAAGTTATTTTTTATTCCCATTATTTTCAATTATTAAAGATAGGTCATTGCATTAGGTTTACATAACACAAGAGTTATATAACAAATCCTGGAATAGTACTTTGTATAAATTTTGATATGAAAATTTGGTGTCCATACTATTCTCATTAATTCTTTAGTCCAAAAACTTTTCTTATTCCCCTGAATTTTATAAATGAATCATTTGCAGGAATCACATACATTTTTAAATTACAATTAAGACTTCATTTTATGATAACTATATTATTTAGTGACACTTATGAGGGTCTTTTTATAATTTTTTTTGATTTGTGGGCCTTTTTACCTAGCAAAAACCCTTAGAGAACAGACATAGGTTAGAATTTGCCTGAAACGTGAAGGAGGTTAACTCAGAGCCTCGTCCCTTTGCTTGGATTTTTCACTCCAGGCTTATGACCTCTTGAGCCGCATCTCCACATCTGGTTTGTGAGTCTTTAATATCTTTTTTTTTAAATTCCTGCATCTAGGTTATCCTAATTTTTGTATATTTTTGCAACGCAAATTACCTAATGGAGTTGATAATCAGTGAGTAGAGTACAAGACTTTCTATGCCTAGATGTGGAAATCAACATATTTTAAAATGATTATAAAACTTTGAATATGGTGATAGTATCAATTAAGTGAAATAACATATTACTGTACATTGTGATCACTAAATTATTGCTTGGAATTATTTGAATTTGTGTTTATACTTGCAGTGTTCTAGTTTGTCATAAAAGTTGAAATTTTCTGACATTGCTGGGATCTATTCTAGGGTAGATGAATGGCATCTGCCCTTGCTGTCTTGGTCTCTCCTTAGCGTTCATTTTAACCTGAAGTTTCTCATCTAAGAAAGTTACTCTCCTCTTTCTATCAGCTTATTCTTTCTAGTTGCTAATTTGTTCATGACATTTTCTTCCATGTAAGTGATATTTCAATGAATGTACATCAGAAATGGGAAAGGGTCTCAAGGTTGAGAACATGCCTCTAGCTTTGGAACTGCAGGTGACATGAGATCAATAACAGAAGAGATGAGCTGGGCAGGATTAACATTTAGTACCAGAGAAAAATGGTGTCAGTACAATCATTTTGTGGGAGAGTCAAGATTGACAATCAAGTAGAAAATATAGGAACCAAAGACAATGACTAGCATCTGTATTTAGTGATTTATATTTTCCATTTTGCTTAATTTTTTAAGCTAGTGGTGAAAGCTTAGTGGATAAGACATAAGCAAGACTTTAAAGAATGATACTGTAACCACCAAATATAGTTGTTTCAGTTATTTTTCTGTATTTCCTCTCTCATTCCCATTTCCTTACTCCCTCCTTTTCTATTTTTTCTTTTTCTCTTTCTTTTCTTTTTTTCTCTTTCTTTCTCTCTTTCTTCTCTTTTGTATTGATATGATCAATGTGTAGACTAGGAGGACCTCCTTTCAAACCTTCCTGCCTACACCTCTTAATGCTAAGACTTCAAGCATATTTCACCATACTTGGCTTAATCTATTTTTTTAATATTATGGACCAGAGCATAAAAATTGCACCTTCTTCATTATAGTTTAAGATATAAATCTCAAATCCATTTATTATAGTTAAGTTTTTTATGAACAGCTAAATTTGTTTTAACAGTTTTTATGAGCAGCTAAATTTATTTTAAATTGTAGTTTTAAAAATTGGCAAAGAAATATGCATACAATTTTACACATTGACTCATATCAAATATCTGTATTTCTTAACATAAATCTGGAAAAACTACTCAAGTTATACTTCATTCAGTTGTAAGTACATAGGGGTATATTCATAGTTTTATTACTACTTTAATGATCTAATTCAGTTGTGTCAAATCTGTAATCCCTTTCATTAAGATTTCTTTTTGATGTTGAATTATATAGCTTCTTACATAAAAGTTTAACAAATAATGATATTAATGTATAATTCTTTCTCTGAATAAAATAGATTGTTGTCCTTAATTAATTAATTAAAATGTGATCTAAACATGACAGTCCTTTACTCATATGAATAAGATTGAAAAAACAAAAGTAAATCATGCATTAAATACCTTTCCAATAAAACAACCTAACTACATAGCTAAGGTGATTATGTATCCTCTACATTTTTTGTATTCAATATCGTTATTATTTTTTATATTCAAAACATTCATATAGATTATTAGTACAAAGTAGTTTGGCATAATAAACTTAACTTTTGCTTTAGTAAATATGAAGGAATCATTGAAGTAAATTTTGCCTCCTTTGTCTAGCACGATTGTTAGGTTGCTAAATATGCATTTTTATTGTATTGAGTTTTGTAGGTTGCTTGTTTATCAGTTTTTGTTTATGAATCTAAGTGACTACTTTCAAAGTAAGTTTCATCCTCAAGAACCTACAGACGATTTGAAGGAGAGGGCAACAAGCCTCTAACCCATCAAACACCAGAAGAAAATGATGTAAAATAAACTTGTAAATTATAATCTCCACGAGTCATATTCTTGGAACCAAGTGAGACTCTAAACTCCAAGAGTAGACCAAATACCTTGTCACTTGCATAAAGAAATGTGTTTGAGGTCGGTTTGACTTATTACACAACAGTAAACAATAGCTTAGAAACATTCACTCATCTTTACACTCCTTGTCAAATATTTTAAAGCATAATTGACGTCTAGGGAAAAAAATCTAGTAAGATTTTTGCGTTAACAAAGCAATATAGGTCATTCTCAAATAGAAATTTTCTTTAAAGTCTCTTTATAGTCCTACAAATATTCCAAACTAAGTGACATACTATTTTAGATAATGCAAATGAATTAGATCAGGTGGAATATTAACCTCTATTGTGAATTGTCTTTGTGTTCTGTTTCTCTTCCTTATTTGATTTAATATATCTATGGTATACCACACCAAAATTATTGATTGATTTAAAAATATTCTTCTTGGGGTTAATGTTTATTATTGTAATTCTCATTTCTGGTACCATTTCTCAAAAAAACCGACAAAAATTAATATTTTAATTAATAATAATTAATATTTTAATTAGTTAAGAACCCCAAAATGCTGCTTTTCATATAATTTAGTTTATTTGTGTTTTATTTTTAGACAAATTATGCTACTATGGATAATGATTCAGTGGATCAAATACAGCATTTATTTTTATTAGTTATGTATTCCAATGTTCTGCTTGATATTCAATTTTAAATCTTCCTTTTTCTTAACCTTTTGAACAATGTTTAGTCCATTTTAATTATATTTACATGATAAATTTCAAAGACTCTGCCAAGTTGAAACCTTGAATAGATCCTTTTATTTGTTTGTTTGTTTAATTAATTAATTTTTTTTTTTTTTGGTTGGTCGTGGGGCTTGAACTCTGGGCCTGGATGCTGTCCCTGAGCAATTCAGCTCAGGGTAAAGGCTCAGAGTCACAGTGCCACTTCCAGTTTTCTGGTGGTTAATTGTAGATGAGTCTCAGAGCCTTTCCTGATGGGCTGGCTCTGAACCATGATCCTCATATCTTAACCTCCTTAATTACTAGGATTACAGGCATGAACCACCAGGGCCCAGCTTATTCTAATAACTTTTTAGACATCTCTTGTCATGTTGGCCAGGGTGACTTCATTCCCTCCATCCTTTTGTTTCTGCTTCCTAGATGCTGAGGTGATATGTGTGTACCAATGGACAGATTTTGGAGCAATACATTGTAAATATAATCTCTTTAAAAAACATGTGTATATATTATGTGTGCACACAAGACTAAACTTTGTGAATTTGGAAAACCTATTATTTACTGAATCTATTGTTCAATACTCTTGAATCTTGAACAATTACTTTGGAAAAATAATTTATAACAAACTCAAAGTGTAATTTGCATTAATATTATATGTAAGTAATTTACTTGCTTCTAGGTTATTTACTATTGTTTTGGTGTCCAACTCTTCTAAAATTAGTCATCAAACAATAGTTCTTGGATTTAAGGATATCTGTGTTACTCGATTGGAAATTACCTGCTGCTCAGGCTTTCTTTTCTTCAGGTAGTAAGCTTCAGTCATACAGACTTTTTCAGATTGGAGCCATTGGTGTAAAAATGGATCGAAGGAAAACCCAAGACAAACAAACAAATAAATCTTTAAGAGTAGAGATATAAATTGGAGGAATTCCTGTTTTATTTACATATATTGAGAACTGATGGAAAAATACTTTGAATAACTTCGATTAAGGTTTACTATTTTAAATACAGCAACATATAATATTCAGGGCATTATAAATTAGAATTTCTTTATAGGTAATATAAAAGTTTGCATTTCAAACTTTGGGATGAGAATAAAAACTGATCTTAAATAAGAAACAAGATATATATGATATTTTTAAATATCCTAGTTAAATGTTTATTTTTAGTATTCCTTCACCAAATCTCAACTATATATAAGAATATATGCATGTAAATTTAAGTTATCAACATTTTCATAAAGAAATTGAAATATTTAAATCTTCCTTAATCATTGACGACCTAAATTTAATCATATATTTCAGAACATACATCATTGAAAATAAACTGCTGTTAGGAAAAATATACTTATATCATCTCATGTAACTAAATGTCAGAGGAAATGGAGCTGTGCTGATTCTTGGAAATAGGTATATTTATCTTTTTAAAGCCATGCTATAAAATAATTGAAGATTTCTTTCTCTCCATACTAAGACACATGTACAGTAGAGTACTGAATGTTGGAGACTGAGTTTTTGAAATATCAATTTAGGTTCTATCTGAAGAATAGATATTAAACATTCATCTTTTAAGATCTCTGTTTCATTATTCTTTAAGAAAGCTCCACGGCCTTGTACTATTATAATGAGAGAATTATTAACTTTCTTTAGACATCCTTATTATTTCTTGATTAGCCAAGTCATGAATAAGGTGGCCTACTTACTAATCGAGCTACGTTGTGAATGAATTTTTAATTGTCTAAAAATAGTACTAAATACATTATTTCCATTATGTGTGTTGAACCATTTTTTCCTATGAACCTTTTGCAATCTGATATGAAGCAGACTGTGCTTGGAAAGTGACAGCAGCTGACAGATACTGCTCAAAAGAAAGAATAGGTACATTCTTTAAAAAAAAAATTACTGCTTGAAGACGATAGGCAAAGAGGAAAAAGTGGCAGAAAGTGAAATACATTCTGAAAATGAGAAGCTAGTCGCCAATGGCAGTAAGAATTTATTTATGTAATGTCCATGTACAGGAATTGATGTTGTCAATTTCATTGGATTAAGGAAAGAATAAGAGAGGAGCAAAGCACACCTCCAGGGAGAATTAGACCTTGAAGGCTCTGACCTAAATGAATGGATTATTCTTGTGACTGATTCTTAACACAATGGTATTATTCAAGCTGGTAAGAGGTAGGAGGAGGTGGGATGGTATTGGAGGCTTTCCTGTATGACTTTTTTTTTCTCATTTCTGGCTATCTTGATGTGAACTACTCTTCCAGCTATGATACTCCTTGCTATGATAGATAAATCCCTTTAAAACTGTAATCCAAAGAGACAGTTTCCTTTATTATGATGTTCTCTCAGGTCTTTGTCACAGCATCCTCACTAATATACTACATGTAAATATGTATCAAACTAACAAGTAAGGTAGCTCTCCTAACCACTTAGAGAAAAGCAGTGCACAAATGTTATTGTAAGGTATGTCCTGTTCAATGTAAACCATACATGTTATTGCTGAAAGCATGTAGGTTTTCAGGATTAGCTAATTGGGAGGTCACTCAAAGTTAACCAAGGAGATTACACTGGTCACTTCTTGTTTAGGAACTGGCCTAGTTTTATTAGCTATTATTTTTATTACTTATTCTTCAATTGATATGGTCACATCATTTATCAAAGTTTATATTCTTTCATTTATGGACAAATGAATGGTAGACTTTCTCTTACTAAGCTAATATTAATAGAGATCAGTGAAAGACCTTTAAATAATGTGTATCAAAATATGATAAAATATAATCAGTAGTGACTGTCAACAAGATGGTAGAATAAAATAGAAAAACATACACTAAATAATTTATAATTTTCTATTGTCATTTTAATTTGAAAACTCCCCTAAATATTGACCTTGAGGTGATCATCGAATATTTATTTAAAGATTGATAGTTTTGAATAATTTTTATGTGTTCTGATTATATTAATCATAATCAGGTGTCTATTGCTAAAAATCATCTTTTTGCAAAAGTAAAACTGTTTTCTTACTTTATTTCTAAATTTTCTATCCTCTTGTTTAAATTCTCTTTTTATTAAAAAATTGGGAATTTCTGACTAATTCTACTGAAATAACTAAAGAAAACACTTTCAATTTATTTATTTAGGAATTACAGCTTCTTCATAGAATTAAATTGTCTTTCTTTTAGGTATAAACAATTCAATTCATTTAAAAATAGTGTGCTTGTATATGCTGCTGGGTATGCATGTCGTCTCCAAAGCTGAAATTTTAAAATGTTATTTTAATATTATTAAGAAGTGAGACCTTTAGTGAGTGGTTAGATCATTGACATATTTTACTGTTGTTATTCCTATTACTACCACTATTATTATCTTTAAGTAAGTGTAAAAGGTAATTTCAATTCAATGTGCAAATTTATGAGTAAAATGCCATTACATCAGGGTCGCCTCCTTTATTGTTCTCCTCCTCCCCCACTTGAGACGTCTACTTGTGCTGCTATTTTAGTCACTCCTGCTTGGTGAAACTGATTTTCTCTGTATCTCTGGGGTGTTCATGCATCCTTAACTTATCATGGCTGCATGGGGACCATTACCAGATGCAGGGCACTGTTCTTAGACTTTTCTGCCTCCAAAAATGATAGAAAAATATTATCTACTTAAAACAATTTCCCCAGTTCCTATATATATCAGCCAAGACAATGAATGGAGATTTTGTTTTTTTCAAAAAGAGATTACTGAAGCAGAAATGAAAACAGAAATGAGAACTTGAATCATATGCAAACCTAATTATCTTTTGGGAACCAATGAATCTTCTAGGTAAAAGACACTAGTTTTGTAGGACATGAAATTAACAGTATTCATTCTTTGTCTTCTTTTTTTCTCTTTCTCAACATACTAAGCACTTGTAATAATTAGATCAGTTTACCAGAACAGTGTATAATCACATAGAACTTCACTAATTAATTGGGCCATCTTAAAAAAAATTACAAACAATTCACTATAGTTAAACTGTTCAGACTAAAGTTATTCTAGATTGTTTGGGGTGTTTTATTTTTAACTAAAAACATATATCTTTCTCACGCCATATGATTACAGCATATATAACGTCTAACAGAATTTACAGGGAGATTTGATTTGACAAATACCATATATAATGTACATAATATTTTAAATATTATGTATTTATTATTTGTTAGTATGCATGTATTATTTGAAATTTTATGTATATTATATTTTGTATATCACAATATATTAAATATATAATATTTCAAATATGAATTTAAAATAATATTTGAAATATGATGTATATAATATATATAATTAACCTTAAGATATGTGAACATCATCAATTCCAAATCAGAAGATTTAAAAACCTTCAAATTTTATTCTATTTTAGAATCATCTAAATTGTAATCATAGGAATATTCTTTAATAATAGAAGATAAGTAGTTCAAAATGTCTTAAAACAATAGACAGAACTAAATGTCCAGTTTTATGTGTCTTTAGTCTTTTAGAGAGAGATGAGTTTCTTATATAAAGTACTTGATATCACAATTTTAACCACAGTCTTAAATACTCGAGTTTTTGAAGTAGCAGAAATTGTGCTAAAATAACTTATTGCTCATTTGGATAAATTCTAAAATTAACTAATGTTTGTTGCAAGTGCATACTGCAATATTGTTGGAAGTATAATGAGAACACTATCTTTTGCCAAAAAAGAGAGGGAGGTGGAGAGTTTCAGTTTTTATCTAATTTTCTGTGAAAACATTCTTCTTAGAATCCTATTTTCAATTTTGGAAATGAAATAAAAATCAGATTATCATGAAATACTATTATAGCCAATTAAATAGTTTATGCTTACAGCATTCATCTATAACTATTGCCCTATTTTCTTTGAATTTGCACTTTCTTCTCATATAAAATACTCTGAAATTAATTTTCGCATCTAAATCTCAGGCTCTACAAAATAAGAATCATTAAGACATTTTCCTTTAATAGCACAAATTGAAAGCTTTCATTGAAAATATTTTGAAAGTCAGAAATAAAAACAATATGAAATATAGTACATAAGTATCATCAATATGTTATTCAATATCATTTAAATAATATAACTAGGGGGAGAAAACAGAAGATTTAGTCAATACAAAATTCTCTATGTGCACATAAATTCCAGTTGTTATTTTTTGCAAACCTTGTGTCTGAAATGTTTAGCTTTTAGTTTGAGACCCAGTATTTTGTGGTGCACATTGAAAATATGCATTGACTTAAATCAATACACTTTCCAAACACATATTACTTAAATAATAGGAGACCAGCACTGTGCATATAAGCACAACAAATCCTAAAATTATGATTCTCTGAAAATATACATCTATATTCTTCAAAAGTTAATCTGCATGCTGATACAGATGTTTTCTTGATTTCTGTATGCATGATCTCTTCTAATTCTAGAAATTATCTATTTGTACTTTGCTGTGGGAAAATGAATCAGGAAGTTACACTCTCCTCTCCCTGTCCCTAAAGTAACACTGCACAGAAAAGATGACAAGAGAAGACAAGTGTTAAATCTTTTATTGAAATGGAACAGACGCTTGTTAGGATACACTTGAGAAATGCTACATTATGTTTGAGTTAGAAAAGTATCAGAGACAATGTATATCCTTAAATGTTTGAAAAATAATGTGGGGAATTGCCCAAAGTGCAGCAGCAGCTAAATCATAAGAAATCAGAAATCCTGGGGTTGAGAATAAGAAGCAGTTCTCTTTAACTTTTGTGTTGATATTCATTTCTTGGTGTAATTGGCAAATCATTCTAAGAATTTTGATTAATGTTGAAAAATGAAGAGATGGACCACAGGTCTGGGGAAATGTTCGATAACAGTAAAGCAATTATATTTTTTGTTTCTTTCTTTTTTTTTTTTTTTACCAAGGATTCTAAATTTTCTTCAAAAAAAGTAATGCTATGGAAGAGGGTTAACTTGGGGCTGGGAAGGTGGCTCAGTGGTAGAGTGCTTGCCTTGCATGCACGAGGCCCTGGGTTCGATTCCTCAGCACCACATAAGCAGAAAAGCTGGAAGTGGGGCTGAGGCTCAAGTGGTAAAGCACTAGTCTACAGCTGAAAGCTGAAGGACAGCGCTTAGGCCCAGAGTTCAGGCCCCACGACCACAAAAAAAAAAAAAAAAGAAGAAGAAGAAGAAGAAGAAGAGGATTAACTAGCTAATATGACAAAAGTACATTGAATCAAGGGAGATGCTAGACTTGCTTCTCACCTCATGTGAAACAATGAAAGGAAAAGAATGACAGGAGAAGAAACAAGAAAAAGTATGTGCTATGACCTCTACTCAGCAAGAATTACAAGACAGTCTGGCACATTTACAGGAACTTTAACTCTATGGACAAATAAAGTTTTGCTCTTGTTTTTGTTGATCACTGTTTTCATATCTCTTGAGTCACTCAGAGAAGAACATGGCACTAAGGAAACACATGAAAATATTTTTAAATTAACAAATAATCTCAGCGGGTAAAGGCGAGACTCTGTCACACATAAATGAAATCTGGTGACAACTTTTGACACAAATTAGTGACAAAATTTTGAAATGTGTCTTTTTGATTCTAAGCTTTAGAATTAGCAATATTCATTTCAACAACCATATTTGCTGATTAAAACTACCTTCAAATATTTAAGAGTGTGTACAATATTACCAAAAGTAGAGAACATGAGTGGAAAATATTTTAATCTATTCTTTTAACAATTGTACACTTAGCTGTGAATAGAAATATTACTATTGTGAATTGCAGACTCCTGTGGATTTTAAAAATACATCTTGGATATGCATAGAGCCTTAGCAGCTGAAAGACACATAGCCTGGTTCTACATGCCATTTCCTGTAATGGAAAATAGCAGATTACAAGATAAGTGTTTCTCCAATGAGTAGCAATTAAATCCCATGTGGTTGAACGTTGACAGTTTTTCTTCCATGTGAATATGTATGTGTGTCCACACAGAAGATCTGTTTTATTTTCCTACATAGATGAATTTTGCTTAAATATTTGAATCTCCTGTTTTTCTGGTTCAATTAATCTAGGAAAAATTTTCAGTTTTGGAATGGGAGAAACTGTTCATAAATTTGCCTCTGACTTTCAAAGATGTTAATTTAGAATCTTTTTAGTCAGAGTAATTTGTTTGGTGTTCTTTAGGACAGGTAAAAGATTGATTTCATTTCATGGAAGAATCCAGGAAATCTAATTTATGCTTTTCAATTACCATCTTAGACTTTCAGAATCACACACTTAAAAGCTAAGTTCCCTGAACATGTTTATGGTGGACAAAGCACCATTTTTCAACTGTGGTTTTTCCTAGAGGTATCTGATACACAACTATAAAGCACTTTAGTGAGAAAGGTGCAATCTTTTCTTGTACACTTCTCATTCTTGTTTCTACTAATGCTGAGGCATTGTTGTTTTCCTGTGTAACATGTGTGTGACAGATGAAATGAGTAGGAATAGTAATCTCTTCAATTACCTCCACGTTTGTCCAAGACACAGCTTACCAAATAGCTGTGTCCTGGCCAAATGCCCTCACTTGCACACTTGATTTCTAAGTGCATGTAAGGATATGCCCCTAGCCACTCACTCTTTTTTTTTTTTTTTTGTCGGTCGTGGGGCTTGAACTCTGAGCCTTGGCGCTGTCCCTCAGCTCTTCAGCTCAAGGCGAGCGCTCTACCACTTGAGCTACAGCGCCACTTCCGGTTTTCTGGTGGTTTATTGGAGATAGGAGTCTCAAGGTCTCTCCTGCCCGGGCTGGCTTTGAATCGCGATTCTCAGATCTCAGCCTCCTGAGTAACTAGGATTACAGGCGTGAGCCACCAGCGCCCGGCTAGCCACTCACTCTTAAGAAAGTTTAAAATATAAAATTTCCAGCCTTTCTTTTCAGTATTAAATCAGTAGAAAAATACAATGAACTTTGGGATTTTTAGTAATATTATATCATGAACTAAACTTTGAACCAAAAACTTTATTATGTTTTATAAAAAAATTATGAACTTATTTTTTTTCAATTGAAGGATTCAAGGTTTGCAATAAACACTCTTACGAATACTCTTGAGATAAATATGAGTGTGGTTATCTCTTCCACCTAATTTCTTTGATATATATAGAGAGACATATCTACATATAAACATATCTATATATACAGAGAGAGATGTATCTAGAAATGTGATTTCTGGAGCATAGAATACTTCTCTTTGTAATTGTATAGAATATCCATAAATGGTTGTAATCATTAAGTTTCCATCAAAAATGTAAGGTTCTACTTTCTGCACATCCTCACCTCTACTTGATATCTGCTGTCTTATTTTTGTTGGTCATAGGACTTGAACTCTGGGCCTTGGCAATGTCTCTGAGCTCTTTTGCTCAAGTCTAGCACTACACCATGTTGAGCCACAGCTCCACTTCCTCTGTTGTCTTTTGGATGATTGTTCTTTACTAGGCTACAGTGGTATTGCCTTTCATTATAGTTTTAGTTGGAAATCCTGATGATTACTGATGTTAACTTTTTCGTATACATATTGGAAATTTGAATGTCTTCTTTACAAAAATACATATTTATGTCTGTTTATTAGTTGCTAAATTTTTGTAATTTTTTTTAGTTATTTGTATATCTAGATACTTTTTCTTTATATATTATATATACATAATGTTATACATAATCATACTTGTGTACTGACTTGTATACATAAGTACTCATAAAGTTAGGCTTTGGCCTTAGTTTTTAATTAGTGGCTAGTTGGGTAGAAATTTGAAGAGCATGTAGGTTTTGAGATAACTGTAGTGAATGAGGACTTTTGGAGGTAATAGAAGCTCTATCATCAAGGGAATTGTTTGACAGGCTAGGGAGTAATAAAAGCAGAGAGCATTTGAGAATAGTACAAGTCCTTTAAATGAAGACTCTAAATAAAGCAAGGCAGTGGATTCATATAGAGGATCAAAGCTTTCACGAAGGTCATCTGACTTTGGAGGTTAAGAACATCTAGCAAAAATAAAGTGTGTCTTTCTGGGCTAAATTCCAAGTAGAAAATATGTTCAAAAGAGGCATAGCTGTCTCCCTAATCAGTAAGGAACAAAAAATCATTGCAGCAGTTGGTCAGCAGCCATAGATGTAAATATATTTCCTAAGAGAGAAATAGAATTATGACTGTCAGGAAAAAATAAATCCTGACTCAGCCTTTGGAATCACCTGGAACTTGGAATCACCAGGTATATGTCCATTTAGCTACAAATCACTCATCTTGATGAGGGCTCACTTCTTACTCTAGATAGACTTAGGCTCCAAATATATATGACGTTATGACTGAGATTCTTGGTTTTCTAGAATGTGTAATTGGATTAGTAATATTTTAGGCAAACCTTCATATTTTGCAAACTCTAAATCAAGTATTCGCCTTAAAAAAACAAGGATATTATACATAATGTTGTGTTTTCTTTAGACATTTAATGTTGTATTTTAATGTTGAGATTTGAAATAAGTCTTTCAGATGTTTTCAAATGTAATGAACATTATTTCATTTAAGTTTTTACTTTGGAAACATAGGAATTTACCTAATAATAGCAATAGCTTTCTAAGTACACAGAGAGATATTTTTCTTATTGTGAATGGGTAAAAACCTGCAGAGAAGGCCAAAGTTTATCATAAACCTTTAATTTGGTTCCTAAATGAACCAAAGTCCTAAGAAAACACAAAAATTGTAAAGTGTCCCTCATCGTGAACTTATTTGAGAAAAAAAAATCTCAAAGATAATTTTATCAGGTATTAACAGTATCAAATCCTATCAAAACATCAAGGAATGTTGTGCTTTTTTGTTTGGTTTTGGATTGTGTCTTATAATTTGAGAAGATTACATTACTCTATCATTAGTTTGCTAACTGCCTACAACTATATCATTGCTACTTTTAACATCAATAATATACACAATATGTCTACACTTCCTTAATTTATATTGCTACTTTCAATCTGGAATAATTAATATTAGTTCTTCTAAAATTGCTATATTTTAAGGATTTCCGGTATTTTTAAGGAATTTAATGATTGCCCATGCATTCAAACACACACCACGTTTGCTTATCCATATTATTTGGTTTATTTCATGTGTTAGGTAATGTATTGAGGACTCAAGAGAAAACAGAAATACATAGCTATCTGACACGCTAGGAAGCTTACCTAACATTTCTATGATACATATAAAGATTTTGTTGTTCTTTACATGGAAACATAGTCTGTGATTAGGATTCCTTCCTTCCTTCCTTCCTTCCTTCCTTCCTTCCTTCCTTCCTTCCTTCCTTCCTTCCTTCCTTCTTTCTTTCCTTCCTCTTTCCTTCCTTCCTCTTTTCTTCCTAGGCATAGGGGCTATCCTCTTACCTTCCTTTATTATTTACAGACTGATAATTCACATAATCAGCTAAATGTTTTCTTATCAAGCAATCTACTGAAATGTTTTAAGTTCTTTATATAAGATTTCTTTAAATGGTTCATGTTTTCAATTTGTCTTCTTACTGAGAACATTCAAAATTACGTTGCCAATTTAATATGTCACAAATATGATAAAATACTACAAAGCTGTTATAAGCTGCTTGAGAGTATATATCAATGGTTCTGAAAGTTCTGAGAAACCTAGTCATTCCCATAGATCTGTACTCACTAGTTTTGATGCTTGGATAATAAACATAGTTTTTTCTAAATGACTTCAATTTGTTATTCTGAAATATAGCAAGGTAACTAATGCAAAATTATTTATTGTTTTATACTAAGGTTTTATCCTATAATGTCTAACAAAATTATCTTACATGCTAAAAATGTTATATAATTTTTCTTGTAGATAACAGAGTAGCACAAGAGTATCATAATAATTTTCGAATGTTTCTTATTTAGAAAGCCTGTTGTACAATCAAGCATATCCAAGAGGTAAGTGACCTATTAGTCATCAAGCAGTTTTGCTGTCATAGATAACTTGCAAAAGGGATTTCATTTTATACTTATGAAAAAATATCTGAAACATTATCTGTTGTGTTTATTTTGAAAAAGAAGGAACTGTGGCTTAGAGACATAAAAGGATATAGGATCAACATTGAGATATAAATCAAGCTTTCCTGTAAATCCCATAATGAGTCTACTATCCTATCTATTATACTTTAGAAAAGCATAGGCTTTTCTAATAACATGAAATCCCCATACTACACATGGGTAGGTAACTTTGAGACTTAAAATTTCAGATTTGATAAATTAGAAAGTGTTTGAACAATCTAGTAATTCCAGTGAATCCTTTCTTTTTACTTTACAGAATTCTATTATGTCTTGCAGTGTCTAGACTATATTGTTGCAACAGTAATATAGAAATGAAATACGAATTGTAATTGCAGATATTCTCATACAATAACAGTGAATTGTTCAATGACTCTAATATCACAATTACTTTAAACTTTGATATTGATTACGACAGGCTCCCCAACTGCCCAAATATATTTTAGTCACTTTGGAATATAAATACTAATTTAGTTAACAATTGAATATTTGCCAAGTGCCAGACACCATAGTAAGTAATTGAAAATCACGATACATTAGTAACTATTAAATAAGAAAACAACCCAGTAACAAAAAGGGCTGTCATTATCCTCATTTTACTATCAACGTCTTAGAGAATAAAGAATTTTCTTAAATCCTCAAAGAAATTGCTTGACAAGCCAAGGAATCACATCAATATTTCCCACATTTTCTGGTTTTAGTTTTTTTTGTAGTTGTTTTAGACTGATGCTGAATTTTATTTTATTTCTTGCTATGCTATGTTAGCTATAGAACTACTTATTTAAATTAGTAGGATCCTGAAAATTTGAAAATATCCACCTATAGCTGAAGGTGATGGAATTCATACACTGACAGTAAAGATTATGCCAAGAAATATTCTCTGCCCAAGTATGCATAAATGTATTTTATTCTTCCTGTGTCATCAGTCAGTGTTGTCCTTTAGATCAAGGGCATGTGTTAGAAATAGGCAGCTTCATGTTATTTTGAGGTTAATTATTTTTTCTATGGCTAGTGAACAGCATAAAACTAACTATACTAGAGATCAAATTCAAGATTACCATTACATTAATATGATGCTCTTGCCCACAGGATTCTTTTTAGTGTAAATATTCACTATAAATGAAGATATAATGACTCATTTCCAAAGCAAGCCTAATCTGATGATACTTGAATTATTAAGGAAATGTTTATAGCTCAGGACACTCAAAAATTATCTGAGCCCTTCATAAAGCAAGTTGAAGCAGGTATATGGAATCTTCATCCACAGTCTTTCTTCTTCCACATATCACCAACATACTCCTTGGTAATTTTGCCTAAATGCCAGAAAATGACATCTTGATATATTTGTTTTGCAAACAAACATCTTCATTTGTATTGTTTTTCTTTTGGTGGTATGTATATCAGAATAAACTCAATATTTTTTTTGCTATTCACAAGACATTTACTAAATAAGCATATTAGCAAAGAAGCAAAAAAAAAACAAACACAAAAAACCCACAACAAACCCAAACAATTCTACAGTCTTTTATGTGACTTGTTAGGAAAGAAGTGTCAGTTTTATAACCTTGCACAAAGATTCCTCTAAGGCAAATGGGACAGTATTTACATGGTGTGTTCTTTTGATTTTGTACATTTTTTTATTGTAAAAATACTAAAATACTGTATTGAGGGGTTACAGTTACATGAGCAAGGTAATGAGTACATTTCCTATCACGCATTGTTGCCTCCTCTTTTGTTTTTGCCCTACTATCCTTTCCCTCCCACCTCCACAACTTTCCTCCCTCCCAACCTCCCCACCCCTCGACCCCACGCCAAAGTTGTAAAGATCGTTTTTAACATAGATGTCTTGTAACATCTCATTGTTACAATGGGCCAACCTGTATCCCCATTTAAGCATTTTGTTTTTTCCCTTCCTCTCCCCAAATTCGAAAAGTATATATACAAGATGCAGGGCGCCGACATCAAAAAACAATGAAAACAGGGGTTATACCGTGGGGGAAGAACACAGAAAGAAATAAAATTCACATGGTACATTATACATATATTAGAAAGCAATTCTACTTTGGGGCATTTACCCAAACGATCACGAACAAGGCCATACTAAGGCTACCAGCACAACTGTTTATCGCAGTATTATTTACCATAGCTAAGATATGGAACCAACTCAGATGCCCCTCAGCAGATGAATGGATCAATAAAATGTGGTATATATATATATATATATATAGGAATATATATGTAATGGAATATATATATACATAATGGAATATATATATAATGGAATATATATAATGGAATATATATATATATAATGGAATATATATATAATGGAATTCTATGACTCCATCAGAAAGAATGACATTGCCCCATTTGTGGAAAAACTTGGACAAATCATATTAAGTGAAGTAAGCCCGGCCCAAAGAAACATAGGTCCCATGGTTTCCCTTATTTGCAATAACTAGTACATGCGTAGGACAAGTAGAAAAGGTCAAAAGCTATGTACATATGGTTATATAAGATGATGTTTGATGTTAAGCAAAATGAACCCCAAGATAGGAACTCAAGATTTTAAGCTTGCTAGACAGGTGCTCTACCAATTGAACCATGTCTCTAGTCCCTTTCACATTAGCAATTTTTGGAGTAGAGTCTCATTTTACACTCAGACAGGCCTAGAGTGCATTTCCTGTACTTTGATTCTCGATGACCCGTAGGTGACAGGGAAATGTCATTGTACCTAGTTATTGTGCTTCACTGGTAGCTGAGATAAAAATTGAATGCCACATTACCTAGCTATTGATTGAGATGATATCTCTTAAACTTCTTTTGGATCAGACTCTTTTCTAACCACAATGCTTCGTTTTGTCTCCCAAGTAGATAGTAAATTTATAAGCTTGTTATTCAAATGCACTATGCAAGATAAAATTTCTGTTTACAAACCTTAGACTGATACTTCTCTACCAGACTTATTTTATCATAAATTTTAATTATTTTAAATTTTATTTTATTGTACAGAGGGGTGACAGTTACGTGAGTAAGGTACCAAGTACATTTCTTGTCAAACATTGTTACCTCCTCTTTTGTTTTTCTCCATCTATCTCTTCCTTCTCCCACCTCTTCTACTCCCCGCCCCCAGAAATCGTTAAGTTCATTTCCAACATAGTGTCCTGTGAGTATCATTGTGGCAATGGGTCATCCTGTGTCCTGGTTTAAGCATTCTATTATTCTCCTTCCACTCCCTAAATTAGATAAATGTATATACAACATGCAGGGTACCAAAATCAAGTACAGTGACAACAAGGGTTATACCATGAAAGAAGAACATACAAAGGAAACAAAAAAAATCCACATACTACATTAAAAACAACAACAATAAAGAAAACCTCTTGTGTCCATATCTTGGGTTTCATTTCACTTAGCACCATCTTATATGGTCATATGTACATAGCTTTTGAGCTTTTCTGCTCATCTGATCAGATTATCCTAGGCTTATACTAATTTTTCATTATAAAAATTATCCTAGATGTATTCTAATTATTGCATTATAAGAGAAACCATATATTTCTTTGCATCTATCTTACTTCACTTAATATGATTTTTAAAATACATTTTTATTATAAAAATAATGTAAGTGGGGTTACAGTTACATGAGTAAGGTAATGAGTACATTTCCTATCGAATACTGTTACCTCCTCCTTTGTTTTTCCCCTACCATCCCCTCCCTCACCACTCCCCCCCCCCAATTTAATATGGTTTTTCCAAGTCTTTCCATTTCCTAACAAATGGGATGGTGTCATTCTTTCTTATGGAGACATAGAATTCCAATATATATATATATATATTTATATTTATATATATATATGAATATATATATATATATATAAACATTTTCTTGATCCATTCATCTATTGAGGGGCATCACAGTTGTTTCCATATCTTAGCTAGGGTGAACAGTGCTCCACTAAACATAGTTGTGCTGGTATCTTTAGTATGGCCCCTTGTTTGTGGTCATTTGGGTAAATTCCCAGAAGTGGGATTTCTGGGTCATAGGGGAGCTCTAAGTGGAGTCTTTTGAGGAATCTTCATACTGCTTTCTAGAGTGGTTTAACAAGGTTACACTCCCACCAACAGTGCAATAACATTCCCTTTTGGCCACATCCTATCCAGCATCTGTTGTTATTAGATTTCTTGATTCTAGCCACTCTAACTGGGGTGAAGTGGAATCTCAATATTGTTTTGATTTGCATTCCTTTTATGGCCAGAAAATCTGAGCATTTCTTCATGTGTCTATTGGCCATTCTTATTTCCTCTTCAGAGAAGTTTCTCTTAGCCCACTTATTGATGGGGTGGTTGTTTCTTTAATGGTTTGTTATTGGGGGATTTAATTTTTTGAGTTCTAAGTATATTTTAGATATGAAGCCTTTGTCTGTTGTGTGGCTAGTAAAGATCTTCTCCCAATCTGTTGCCTTTCAATTGATGTTGCAGCTATTTTTTGCCATGTAGAAGCTTTGCAGTTTTCATGCAATCCAGTTTGTCCAACCTTTCTTTGATTTGTTGTATTTCTGGGTTTTCATTAAGAAAATTTTAGTCTATACCAAGGAGCTGTAGAGTTTCTCCTATTCCTTCTTGTAATATTTACATAGGGTCTGCTTTTACTTTGAGGTCTTTCATCTATTTGGTGTTGATTTTGGTGTAAGGGTCTAACTTTAGTTTTCAACAGGTGTGTAACCAATTTTGCCAGCACCATTTACTAAAGAGGCTCTTTCCTCCATTCTATTTTTTTATTCCATATAGGTCTGTGGGTTCATTTCTGGGTCTTCAGTTCAATTCCACTGGTCCTCAGTCTGTTCTTGTGTCAGTACTAAGCTGTTTTGCCTATTATGGCTTTGTAGTAGCTAAAGCTATTAACTCTAAATTCAGGAATGAGACAAGGATGTCCGTTCTCTACCTACTCCTTTAGATATTTTATAGTTTTTTAAAAACTTCAAGAAATCTTTGTTAAAAGATCATTTTCTATACTATACTTCTGCCCTTAATGTTGAGATGTTGGTTTCTAGAATTTACATGGGATATTTATATTCTGTCATGAAGTGTCTGTCTCTTCCCACACCTGTCATTGTCTGAGTTAGTGAAGGATGATTTTGTCTTCTACATCACCTGGAACAGCCCTGTGCTCTCCTTGGCATTGCTATTTACCAATTTTCTCTTTAACCATCTATTCCATTTTCACCTTCTTTGTATGAGGTCGACCCTCTCTGCAAAGACATAACTTAATTCTTAAAAATGACTAGATGCTCAATAATTCAAAACCTTTCTTTTCATCTAAACTTTGATAATAAGAGAAATACGATTCACTGAAACAAAAGATTTTTTTACTTTTAATTCACATGAGAAAAGGAAGGAAAAAGAATATTTAGGATGGAGAAATTAATTTAATGCTTTAATATAAGGACATTAAAAACAAGAATGTAGATTACACGAATATTTATCTAGACATACAAGCAGTATCCTACATGTTTAGACTCAAAGTTTTACATTATACTAGAGTACTTTTCTTCTTTTGATATTTTTTTATTTTTTATTATGAAAATACTGTACAGAGGGGTTACAATTACATGGGCAAGATAGTGAGTACATTTCTTATCAAGCATTGTAGCCTCCTCCTTTGTTTACCCTTCCCATCCCTTCCCAGCCTCCCCCACCCCCTCACCCAATCCTCCCCCCCCACCAAAGTTGTAAAGTTCCTTTTCGACATGACAACTTGTACTTCTCATTGTTTCTAACATCGCCTTTTGAAATATGACTTGTATTGTGAATTGCTAGCAAGAGTATAAATAGAAAGAAAAAGTATTTTAGTAGTAGGGTTTTTTTTTTAAAAAAAAAATCAAACAGAAGTAAAGCAATGTTCATTACATAAATACATTAAATCAAGGCATAAATGTTTCATTATTATATTTTGCTAGTAATTAATTTTCATTTATGAGACAATATGTTTTTCTATCCCTTTCTTTTCTCTGGTGCTTTTATTAAAAAATCACAACTATATAAAAACAACCTGATTTTTCCAGGTCATTCATTAACTAATTACATAAAAACGTTATACAAAAGTACATGAATTAGCCAGGCACTGGTGGCTCACGCTCTAATTCTAGCTACTCAGGAGGCTGAGATCTGAGGATCACAGTTCAAAGCCAGCCTGGGTAAGAATGTCTATATGACTTTTATCTCCAATTAATCACCATAAAACCAGAAGTGGCACTGTGGCTTAAGTAGTACAGTGCTAGCCTTGAGCTGAAGAGCTGAGAGACAGCACCCAGGCCCAGAGTTCAAGCCCCATAACCGACAAAAAAACAAACAAAAAATACATGATGAGACAAGTGAGAATCTACAGTTTGTTTTCATCTGATATAGTTCCCTATCTCAATTTACTACAGCTTTTTTTTCTACAAGCAGTAAGAAAATTTTTTATCATCTTAAAGACTTTACTGTTTTTCACGCTACATAATTGGAATATAAGAAGTTCTAGGGGTTGGGAAGGTGGGTAAGTGATAGAGTGCTTGCCTTGCATGCATGAGGCCTTTGGTTCGATTCCTCAGCACCATGTAAGCAGAAAAAGCCAGAAATGGAGCTGAGGCTCCAGTGGTAGAGCGGTAGTCTATGGCTGAAGAGCTGAGGGACAATGCCCCCAGTCTCAGAGTTCAGGCCCCACAACCAACAAAAAAAAAAGAAAAAAAAAGAAAGAAATTCTAATTTTAATTAATAGATAAAAAGAAAAACAAAACTACTGACTTTCTTATCTGGTTCCATCTGGTGAAATAATTTGTCAGAGCAATACATATTTAACATTTTTCTTTATGTATATGACTCAATGGAAATTATTTGCTTAGAACATGTAACTTTGTGATTATTGGACATTTTTACTTCTTTTGTGATTACTATTAAGCACCTTTCCTCATTTAGCTCATTTATCTTTTGGGTTATTGAATTCTTGGAGGGTTTTATGAGCTCTCTGTATACTCTGGATAATAGTCTCCTTTCATTGGTATAGTTGACAAAGACCCCCCATTGTGTATAGCTTTGTAATATTTAAAATTTCTTACTTCTCTCACATTCCTTCCAATTCTTTTGTCCTATTCTTCTTTGTAAGGAGATCTCTGAATCTTTTACCTTTCATGTAGAACACAAAAGAAATGAAATTACTGAAGCAGAAAGTAGCTTGTTGGTTATCAGAGACTAGAGGAGGAGAGACTAAAGAGATGATGGCCAAAAAACACAGGTTTGACCAGAGAGAGCTATAGATTCTCGTTTGTTTGGGTTTTGTTTTCTTCTGAATTGGATGTGATTTGGTCAAACTCCATGATCAAACAGGATTTTTTCCTTTTTTTTTTTAATTGTGAAAATATTATACAGAGGGGTTACAATTACATGGGCAAGGTAATGAATACATTTCTAACCAAGCATTGTTGCCTCCTCCTTTGTTTCCCCTTACCATCTCTTCCCATCTTCTCCCCACAATGCCCCCCATCACCACCCCTCCTCCCCGTGCCAAAGATAGATAGTTCATTTTTGATATAAGATCTTGTACATCTCATTGGTGCAATGGGTCCACCTGTATCCCTATTTAAACAATTTGTTTTTTCCCTTCCCCTCCACAAATTATACCAACATCAAATACAGTGAAAACAAGGGTTATACCATGGAGGAGGGACATACAAAGCAACAAACAAATATCTTATAAATATGTTAGACACAGTAGCTAGAAAGAAAAAAAATCATTTGAGTCCTTATCTTGGGGTTCATTTCCCTAACATCAACTTATCTGACCATTTCTGCTTGTCACAGACATATACTAGATATTGCAAATAAGGGAAACCATGGGCCCCATGTTTCTTTGCGCCTGGCTTACTTCACTTAATATAATTTTTTCCAAGTTTTTGTTTCCTTGATTTGGAGATTTCATACTGTATTTAAAAATTGCAACCCTGAAAACAGACACTAATGGCTCACACTTGTAATCTTTGCTGCTTGAGACGCTGAGAATGGGAGGATCTTAGCTCTAGATCAACCAGTGCTGAAAAGTTATAGAGAATCCTTCCTCATGTCATACATGGGTGCAGTGACATCTTCCTATAACTCCAAACTACATGGAAGGCTGAGATAGAGTTGTAGTTCCAGGGCAGTATAGAAAGAAAAATACACAAGACTCTATTTCTATGAAAGGAGCACCATTGTAATTTTTAGCAAAAATGAGAAGTGAAAAGTAGGTGGGTGTAAGTTCAGATGTGTGGCTTAACAGGAAAGCAGGATACTTTCCAAAGTTACTAGAAATAAAGTAGGTAGAAATGCCTGCCAAGCATGTGTTCCTGCGTTCAAATCAGAATGCAACAAAAATCAATCATGATGCTCCTTTTTTTTTTTGATTGGTCGTGGGGCTAAACCAGAAATACATACAACTATATCTGGTCAATTCTAGTTTAAACAAAAAGCAAGAAGGCATGAGAATAAAGAGTGCAGGAATGAGAATGTGGTCATGCATGTGGCATTGCTGCCCTAGGAGCCCAAGGCATGGAGTATACTGCCCTTAGAGACTTCAGGGCACTGACCATATGCCAGGTTTGGTTTGAGAAGCTCAGCTGTTCTTTAGGAAGCCTGCCATGAGTACCTCTGGTACTTCTTGTGATTGGACCTGAAAATTTTGATAACAGGTTTTCAACCTGAACAAAGACTCTCTAACCAATTTTGCTAATTGTGAGAATCAGAGTCAGCACCATGGAAAAAAACGCAGTTGATATTTTGCTTTGGTATCTTCTCCAAATGATAGGTTCAAAATATTGGCCATAGATCACTACAGATTAAGAAAAAAACCACACAGAGGAGCTAAAAGTCACGTATATATTTTATGCCTTTCAATGCAGAGGTTTTTCTTCCTATGTTCTGTCATATCTAGAATTCTTATTAGTTACGACACATTAACAGCAAGAGGAATAAAAAGAAGACATCCAGAGAACTCAAAGTGGATTTTGATCAATACATGGTAATAATAAGATTCTCTGTTAAAGTATTTCACTTTTATCTTTAAAGAGGATGGGAAATGCTGTGGCATATTCTTACATAGTCCCTATTCTAAGACAGATCATAGAAAATTTGAGAAGCCTTCCAAATTGATAATAATTCCAAAACCTGATCTTGACTTCAGAAAAGGTAATTAAGTGTTGTTTTCTTGCTTTTGAGAACAGCTTCATCAGGTTCAGGGAAAATTCAATCCACATAAGTCCAATTGTTGTTTCTTATTCCCAGGCATAAGGTCATTTTGTAGTGAATAGTCATGGAAGATTACTCTCCCAGATATAAGTAGTCCTACAGAATGAAAATCATTGTAAGTATGTTATATATGTGTCTGTGTAGGTGTATATATTGGTTGCCATACCTCTGGGCATGAGGTCATTTCTGGTCCTTACTGAAGGTATGCTCACTCTAGGAGAAAGCAGCCAACAAGATTGCCAGGTGATGCTTTGAGGCAAGCCAAGGAAAATGTGAATGATAAACTTCCACCTAAGGGAATGGGAGCATGCAAATAGCCTGCAACAGTCAATGCAATTTAATTCTACTTTGGAGGACTTTGCCACCTGCATCTGCTGTTAACTAGGTGAGTGACTCAGGATTTGGGAAGCTTTTTGACTTCCCTAGGGAACCTCTACTGACAGATGTTAGTAAGTTACAGAGAAAAAGCAACCAAAAATTAAATGTGCCTGAGGGATTCTTCAAAATAAGGTTCCCATAAAAAATCAGGTTAAAATATGCATTAATTTTCTAATATTTATAATAAAGGACACAAAAATATTTAGCCTCCTTTTGACCCTAACATTAATTCAGACACAAAGCTACTTAAAACTAAGTTTCATGAGATAATTTAAGTTGTTTTGAAACTACTCACATTGGTGTGACAGTCAATTGCTTCATACTGTGCAAGAGAATGTATACGAGTGGTCTGGAAAACCTGATTCCAACAAATTTAATCTTAATCAGCATTACAGATTGCTAGTGTGGAACACTAATTACAGCCAAACAAAACAATGGGCACATTCTTACCGGCACATTCTTTTAGGCACAATTTTAAGAACATCAATTTGGACAAAGCTTTAATTCTGAGGGTTTCTGACATCTTGATGATATCTATTCCAGAAATGATCTTTCAAGAGCCATCATCCAATTCAATGTGATTTATCAAAGAAATAACATTTCAGAAGGAAAAATGTAAAATAATGTAGCACATGAATATTTTTGGGTAGAGTATTTAAATTTATTTGATACACATTTTTGTTAAGAACACACTACAAGATAATATGAAAAAGTGTTATCTACAAAAGGAGACCTAAATAGATTTTGATTATTGATTCTGTCTGAGTTTTTCAACAACATATTTTCAACTTGAGACACATTTTTATTCTAAATAAAAACAAAAGAATTTAGTATTGCTTATCTTTTCATTAAAAATAATTGAGTAAGCCGGGCACTGGTGGCTCATGACCTAATTCTAGCTACTCAGGAGGCTGAGATCTGAGGATTTCAGTTCAAAGCAAGCCAGGACAGGAAAATCTGTGAGACTTTTATCTACAATTAACCACCCAAAAAAATGGTAGTGGCAGTATGGCTCAAGTGGTAGAGCGCTTGTCTTGAGCTCAAGAGCTCAAGGACAGCACCCAGGCCCAGAGCTCAAGCCACATGACTAAAAACAACAATAACAACAAAGAATTTAGTAAATATGAGTTATGTTACTGTTTAAAATCCAATGGTACCAAGAAATAATTTCCAACTTAGATTATAGGAAAAATAGGGAAGATATGTTTTCATTTTGAAATGAATATATAAAAATAAGGGGAAGGACAGTTTCCCTTTGGCTTTTAAAGAGCAGGCAATTGATATAGAGTAACATGAATAACATAATACAGAATAACATAAGATACTGCTAACCAAGAAACATTTCTTTCATTGATTCCAATCTGCATATGTTCAATTGGAAAGACCAGGTAAGTTAGCTATCTTACATAGTTACAGAAGAAGGAGTTTACCACAAGTATTTACTATTACCTAGGTGATGTAAATTTCCTAGCATCCTCATTATATTGTATTCAACAGTGAAGAATACAAATGAAGGGGGAGAAGAAGAGTGCTTATTGAAGTAAATTATAATTGTATATGAAAGTAAGTAATCGTATTTGTCAAATCAAATATTTCAATATGATACAAAATATGAGTATGATTTTAAGCCAATATATAGTTTTGAATATCAATCATGTTTTCTATTTATAAAAGGATTTTTTTGAATGTTAACATTCTTTATAAGTAGAACAAGATTGAAATTATATTTGATCAGAGTATGCTGTATAGAAACATGAAAGTATCACACTGAATCCCATTGATATGTGAAATTAATGAATATTAATTTGAACAATAAAGGAATGCATTGGTTATAGCATATATTTTTAGCTTACATTCTAATTTCTGAAGGTTTTATATAGGCGATCATGTATAAAAGTGTTTAAAGGGATTCATATAGCAGGAGTGAGCTCATTTACCTTAAAAATAATTTCTTCATATATTTCTTCTATGTGTCATGATTAGGAATATTTCAAATAAAATATCTATTCATGCATAATTCAACTACTTATTTATTACAAAACTATTACACTTAAGAAAACACAAAATGTCTCCTCTGTCTCTTTACCTAGTTATAAAGAATGTCATTGTCTAACAGGTGATTTTGCTCCAGTAAATCCAGAGAACCCATGAAAATTCCATTTTACATTGGTTGGTAGCTGGACTGTATCATTTATGATTCATTCCTTTTGCTTTCATTGAAGTCTTAACATTTGTATTTGATTACAATAATCCAAGGTGATGTTGCTAGAAATTCACTTTATGAACTCTTCTTTCACAGTCTTATTTTATGTTACCTGTGACCATAATTCATTCATTCTCCATACACTTCCTTTCTCCTGCCTTCCCTTCCTCTTTCCCTTCATCCTCCCCCTCCTATCTCCTTTTTCCTCTCTTTCAATCTACCCCTCTGGCTCTGGCTCTGGCTCTCTCACTCTTTCTCTCTGTTGTTATACAGTCAAGGAAACCTCTAATTCTTCATCTTCCTGCATGAGCTTCTAGAGTTCTGGGATTATAGCCCTGAGTTCCCAAGGCTTCCCAGGCTCAAATTATACAACCCTTTCTAAAGTAACATTTCTAACATCCCCTTTTGAAATATGACTTGTATGTGGATTGCTGGCAAGAGTATAAATAGAAAGAAAAAGTATTTTAGTAGTAAGGTTTTTTAAAAAAAAATCAAACAGAAGTAAAGCAATGTTCATTACATAAATACATTAATTCAAGGCATAAATGTTTCATTATTACATTTATTTAAGATACTTGTAGAATTTTTAAAACTTGCCCTGAAAAAATCATATGATAAATGATAACATTGTAAACACATAAAGAAATAATATTTTCTTTTTATTGTAGGTTTTTTTTTTACTAATTTGCTTTTTATTATGTTTAGTTATACAAAGGAGATTTGATTCAATCTTTCAGTTTATTTCTATAATGAACTTTGACTAATGTTGCCCTGTTTGTTTATTGATCTCACTCATTTTATATATAAACATATGTCTTGTTAAACTATCTCCCAATTTATGAATATTTTTTCCCCAGCTGTGGAGTGTGAACTCAGGGCCTGGTGCTGTCCCTGAACTTTTTTGCTCAAAGCTAGCACTCTACTACTTTCAGCCTTAGCTCCGCTTCTGGTTTTTAGGTTGTTAATTGGAGATAAGAGTTTCATGTTCTTTCCTGGCTTCAAACTGGGACAGATGTCAGCCACCTGCATAGCTAGGATTATAGGTGTGACCATCAACATTGGGCTTCTGAATATTTTAGAAGTAGTGTTTTCGCCTTTTCAATGATGTTATATAAAGGTATTGGCATGGTGTTATATGTAATTGAAACTTGATATATAACTTAGTTACTTAAATTTCAATTATTGTACATTTCAAGTCAATTTTTTAGTAATATTTTATACCATTTACAAAAACACTAAAACATTGTACTGATAATTCTTGTATAGGATGGATGAAAATGTGTTCATATGATTAGCCACATTTTTATGTGTCAAATCATCGTATTCCTTCATTTGAGGTGTTATGGAAATTTTAAAATAGAATTGGCATTTATTAATTTAACTTTTCACCATTTATATCATAAGATATGGAATAATTTGGACATAGGCAATTATGTTTAAATTACTGTTTACTAAAGTAAACAATATAGTTTTGTACTAAGATAAGTAGTCTCTTTCATACCATTCAGGAGAGTTTACTGTAAGGAGATTCCTTTTAGAATTAAATGATAAAGCAATAGAAAGGCAATTCACTTAAATTCTTATGAATTCTCAGTGTATTTAGGCATCAAAATCAGATTAGGAAGGGTTTAAAAATAAGAGGTTCTGCATGGCAAAAGACATAGCTAGGAAGGTCAATAGAAAGCCCACGGATTGGGAGAAGATCTTCACTAGCTATATAACAGACAAGGGTCTCATATCTAAAATATAACTGGAACTGAAAGAATTAAATCCCCAACAACAAATCCTCAAAGAAACAACTGTCCAGTGAATAAGTTGGCTAAAGACTTATAGGGAAACTTCTCTGAAGAGGAAAGAAGGATGGCCAATAGACACATTCAGAAATGCTAAACCTCCTTAGCCATAAGAGAAATGCAAATCAAAACAATACTGAGATTCCACCTCACCACAGTTAGAATGGCTATAATCAAGAAATCTAGTAACAACAGATGCTAGAGGGGATCTGGCCAGAAGGGAACCCTACTGCCTTGTTGGTGGGAGTGCAAACTTGTTCAACCATTTTGGAAAGTAGTATGGAGGTTCCTCAAAAGACTCCACATAGAGCTCCCCTATATGACCCAGCAATCCCACTTTTGGGCATTTACCCGAATGATCACAAACAAGATTATACTAAAACTACCAGCACAACAATGTTTATTGCAGCATCATTTACCATATCTAAGATATGGAACCAACCCAGATGCCCTTCAGTAAATGAATGGATCAAGAAAATGTGGTGTATATATATATATATATATATATATATATATATATGGAATTCTATGCCTCCATCAGAAAGAATGACATTGCCCCCTTTGTTAGGAAATGGAAAGACTTGGAAAAAAATTATATTAAGTGAAGTAAGCCAGGCCCAAAGAAACTTAGGTCCCATGGTTTCCCTTATTTGCAATAACTAGTATATGTCTGAGACAAGCAGA
The DNA here is from genome assembly GCF_019054845.1 of Dipodomys spectabilis. Taxonomy (NCBI): domain Eukaryota; kingdom Metazoa; phylum Chordata; class Mammalia; order Rodentia; family Heteromyidae; genus Dipodomys; species Dipodomys spectabilis. The sequence goes on from NW_024870752.1 coordinate 5,622,185, forward strand.
AAAGGTCAGATAAGTTGATGTTACGTGAAATGAACCCCAAATTAAGAACTCAAACTGTTTTTCTTTCTTGCTATTGTTTCTAACATATTTATAAGGTGATTGTTTTGTGGCTTTGTATGTCCTTCCCACAGGGTATAACCCCTGTTTTCACTGTATTTGATGTTGGTATAATTTGTGGAGGGGAAGGGAAAAAAACAAATTGCTTAAATAGGGATACAGGTGGACCCCCTGTAACATGAGATGTACAAGACTTTATGCCGAAAAACGAACTTTACAACTTTGGTGGGAGGGAGGGTAGGGACTAGCATGGGAGGGCAGGGATGGGAAGGGGAAACAAAGGAGGAGGCAACAATGCTTGATAAGAAATGTACTCATTACCTTGCTCATGTAATTGTAACCCCTCTGTATGGTATTTTCACAATTAAAAACTTATTAATAATTAAAAATAAGAGAAATGTATCCATTTTAAAATAAAATGATTGTTCTGAAAGATTAGTAATTGATAATAATCAGATCATCACAGGATGTATGCCTGATATATTTGTCATAGATTTATGTAGAATTTTCAAACAAAGTTTTGAAAGTAAATGAAAGGAAGAACGATGAAATCGAGATAAATAACAATATTTTATAAGAATATACAGTACAGTTCTGGATGACTTCAAGGAAAGCAAAATTAGTCAATTTTAGTAATGATGCCTCCTTCAGATGAAAGATGGACACCTGGCAGACTTTATTTTAGTAAAATGAACATTTGTCAAATTATATGTTTCTTATTATTTTTTATTAAGTTGCTATTGCCATATTTTGTCATTCTGAGAAAGTACTGAGAATAGCACATCTTCTTTTGATTAAATTAGTGCACCAGTATATCTGTAACTTGAATCCCTGTTATAATTAAAGATGGCTATTTCTACGTTCTCTGAAGATGTTTCAAAAATTACATCTCATTTAGAAAAAAAACTTTCTTTTTATTTAATAGGTATATTTCATTCTGTCTCTCAAAAATATAATACAATAAGCTGTTCTGTACAGATTCAATCAGTAGTTTTGAATACCTGTTTGCATATGACAGATTTTTAAAGGATAATTTTCTTGCTGGATTTAGCTGATAAGCCACTGTTTTAGGTAAATTTCATGTTCTTAATTTTTTTTAAAAGCTTTAACTAGTTGTATCATTTTCCAGAAGCTCAGTTCATATTTGATGGTGCAAAAAAACCGACTCTGCAAAGTATAAAAGAGAATAAAAGGAAAGTAACCCTTATCTTCACTTCCATAGACAAATCAAATTTAAGCACGGCTACAAGAAGGCTAGCTGTGTTATGGTACAAGAGACACAGAAGTGACAGCATGACGATGGCTTACCTCATTCCATCTGAACAAACCAGGTCCCATCCAAACAGAATGAGAGGATATCATTTGAAGTTACAGATGGCTGCTAGCTAGGAGATAACTCTCTAGAAAACCAGATTTGTTTTACATGATAGAATGTATATCTTAATTCAGCACTGTTACATTTCTCTTTTGTCCTCCAAAAGTGCAATATGGGAATCGAGGGAGCCTCTCCAATTCTAGGAGAGAACTGCTTGAGGAAATTGTGCCTCTCATCTCTAGTTAGCAGTTGAGGAGTGTTTCCACCAGATGGGATACAGTAGAAGTTCCACTAAACTGTACACTATAATCACCATGTAGCCATTTGGGAGTCTTTCGTAGCAGAAGAGCAAGAGTATAAAGAAGTTGCTGGTCTGGTATAGGTAATTGACTGTGAGCACCACATGTGGGTCTCCATCTGCTGGGCCCTAAGAAAGAATAAAATCTATGTCTTATATCTAGGTGATTTGTCACAATATTCTTGGTGTTAAACCTTCAATTCTTACTGTAAATAGGTAAGCAAGTATGACAACCACACTATCTGAGGGCTTGGTAATTAGCTCATAAATCCTTATGATGGATGAGTAGAAAGAGATAAGTCTCAGTGGAATGCTGGCTTTCATTGGAATCCACAATAGGTTAGTGGAAAATGGAACTAATATACACCAGAGAAAAACTCAACAGCTTGCAGGAGCCAAGAGCTGCAATGAAAATCCAAAATCTTGGAAAAGCATTGTGATTTCAGTGAAAGTACACTGCTGAATGATGAAGGAAATACAAAGTCAGGGCTACTTTTGTCACACCTTAAGTTCCTTAAAGCAGGCTGGTTCTCATCTCCTGCAACTGGTGAATAACAATCCAAAATCAGACCCTTTTCCAGATAATTTTCCCAACCAAGCAATATTCATCTTTCCTGATGGACTCTCTCTCGCAATCCTGGAATCAAATTTCAGTCAGTGACTAAAGACAAAAAATGATTGATTCAAGGTAGGACAAGCTCATTTCAATTTGGTTCCCAAAGTTTCTCCTCATAACATTTGGATTATCCAACAGAGACTTTACTTTTATGCCACATTCTTTCCTTTTACTACTTTCCCAATGCCTTTTCTCTTGAGATCACTTTCCTGATTCAATTAAAATCTTCATTTAATGCTCTATTTCTAGAGAACCTCACAGAAGATACTGAGTCTGCTCTTTCTTCTGGGAAGATTTCTAGATATTCAGAGTTAGATCCACATTTTTTAAGCTATTTACTAGCTCATAGGAATATGTGTGTGTTTGTGTGTATACATATATAGCTTCCTTCCTTAGCCTTCCTTGTGACTCTTTGTATCAGAATTCCTTCCTTCCTCTTTCCTTCCTTCCTTCCTTCCTTCCTTCCTTCCTTCCTTCCTTCCTCCCTCTCTCCCTCCCTCCCTCCTTCCCTCCATCTCTTCCTTCCTTCCTTCCTTCCTTCCTTCCTTCCTTCCTTCCTTCCTTCCTTCCTTCCTTCCTTCCTTCCTTCCCTCCTCCCTCCCTCTCTTCCTTCCTTCCTTCCCTCCCTTCTTTTCCTTCCTTCTTTCTTTCCTTTCTTTTCTTTCTTCCTTCCTTCCTCCCTCCCTCCCTTTCTTCCTTCCTTCCTTCCTTCCTCACTTCCTTCCCTCCCTTCTTTTCTTCTCCCTTTTAATTATTTTCTGTGTCATCTATGTATGGTATACTCTTCAAAAACTGATACAGTAAGATACTCAACATTTTTTCTTCTACTTTATTTTCCTCTTAAAACTAAAATAAATATGATAGTAATTGTAATTTCAAGTTAACTGCAGTTTATAAAAAAGTGAATAATTTTCTTGTCATCATTTTTAAAGCAGTTAGAATATTCATCCACAAAATATACACATTTTATATTCCCAAACATTCATCTTCTCAAGGAATGTGGAAATCAGCTTAAAAGAAAAGGTAGTAATTTCAATATCTACACTTTACTTGGTAAATGTCTTTAAAATGTGAAACATATTTAATACAGTGTTTTCTTTTCTAATCATAGCCAATGAGTTAGGAGATTGTGCTGATATCAATAATTCAAATTGTAATTGAGAAAATGTGTGTAGTAATAGAATGTATGACATATTTCCCTCATATGCAAGTGCTATTACTTTAAATCTCTCTTTGTCTGAGTCTAAACACTCATATTGAAGGAGGTGCCATTTTATGTAAAAATAGCATAGCTAAAAAATTGAGAAAAGTAAACAGTAAAATGTGTGTCTTCTACAAGGCTGAAGGGGAAGTAATGGTTGGGAAAAGTTTGGAAAGCTGTCTGAATTACTGCAGGAAGACCACTACAAAGAAAGACCATTTTGAACTGGAACATTTTGTCTTAAATATTGCTATAAGGATTTATGTAGAGAAGACTATAAGGGAAAGTATATGAATTGCATCAAAATTTTTAATGGACAAAATGAAACACTGAAATTTTATCATTAAAAGTTTTTGTGATTTTTTTTTTTCTGTCGGTCATGGGGCTTGAAATATGGGCCTGAGCGCTGCCCTTCAGCTCTTTGGCTCAAGGCAAGCCTCGACCACTTGAGCCACAGAGCCACTTCTGGTTTTCTGGTAGTTTATTGGAGATAAAAGTTTCATGGCCTTTCCTGCCTAGGCTGGCTTTGAACCGCGATCCTCAGATCTCAGCCTCCAGAGTAGCTAGGATTACAGGCGAAACCCATTGGTTTCCAGTTAAGACTTTTATTGCCAAAAAAGCTACTCAGAAAAAACCACTGGCTCCCAGCTTCAATGAATAATTTTTTGAGGCATAGTTAGACTACGTAGTATAGGCTAGCCATGAACTCAGAATTTTTCTACCAAACTTCTTGAGTGCTGGAATTACAGGTCTGTCTACCATCACCCTTAGGTAAATAATTTTCAAGTTGTGGATAAGTAATAAACATTTGGATGATTATGCAAGACCATACCCAGTCTCATGCCTGAAATCCTAGAGATGGTAAAATTAGAATTTGTTTCATGTTTTCATGTGATCATTTTGTTTCATGTTACTAGTGAGTGAGAATACTGTTAGGGATATAGAATAGGTGTCATATATAAATACACATGCTCCATTTTGCTATTCCAGCAATAAGTGTTGGTAGAATGACTTTTTTTAAAAGTTCTTTCTTGGGTTCATTTAGAAAGAAATTCAGTAAGTGGTATAAGGCTGCTGAAAATTGGACATGTATTCTCTGACAGAGATCACCTGTGATCCATTAGCCTGTGAGCATACTCAAACTAATTGTTAGTTTTGAATGGAATTGACAAGTAATTATAAAGTTTTACATAGAGATATATCTATACAACTTCATTGGATATCTTGACCCTCTTTGTATTAACAAAGATTGGTGAGCCATTATTGCACAAAGCTATTATTGCACGAAAGCAGTGACCTTCTTCTAGTGGGAGCTTTCATCATATCAAACAGCAACTTGCTAGTAATTTTAGGTCCCCCACTTGAAAATATGTTTGTCATATTTCTTCAATTAAATCCAGTTTCATCCTTTTTTAAATTCTGTGAAAATTAAGCATGCTTATTTTTTTTTAAAGTAACTGAATCCTTCCTTCTAAATGTCACAACTGCAAGTTTCCAATGTATTTAACAAATATGAATACTGGACTGGAGAAATGATTTAGAATTTCCTCGTTTCTCCCAAATCAATTTGCATATTATTTCTTGGGACATTTATGTTGGTTGCTTCCAGTATTCATTGATAGACCTCCTTTGGCCCAACAATTTTGTCCTGTGTTCAGGGTTAATAATCTCAGAGATTCAATTTGACATCAGCTTTTCAGTGTGTAAAAGCAATTTACCATCTTAAAATAGTGAACCTGTTTGTTAGGTTCAGGAATTGAGACCTAGAAAATGATAAAGTTTTGTCTCTGGTTTTGGGTTCCAGAGATGGCTTTATGATATTTTTTTTTCCAAATTGGATGTTCTTTTCCTTTTTGACTAGACTCCTATATTTCAAAACAAACAAACAAAAAAAATTATAGTTGAAATAACCTCTGGGAATTGGTGTGACTTTGTAGAAATCGTTTTCAGTTATCACATATCTTTGGCTATGTGAGCCTATCTTGACTGAAACTTGTGTTTTACATCAGTGCCAATCAAAATGGTGGGGCTTTGAGAATCACATTATACTAGATACAGAAGGCCTATGAAGTAATGTATTTTATTTGCAATACTGGTCATATTATTGAAATAATGATTTCTGCTAAGAATTGTGGATATTTAGAAATCAGGACAAAATTTCTTGTAATGCTACTGATGAAACCATTCATGTGGCTCAATCAAGAGGCTGAATCAAACATTTAAAAAATATAGTGGGTGAATAAATTAATAAGTAAAAGAAATAAATTTATTTTTACTTTATTTTCTCATAGGATAAGAAACAATTTATAACAAACAAAGAGTTTATAACACTTGGAAAGATCTTTGTTTTTTTAGTGATAAAAAGTCTTACCAAGTAGTCCAAGATAGCCTTAAATTTATGATTTTCCCCAGTCAACCTCTTAAGTGCTGCGATCTGATATATGTGTACTACTACACTCATCAGAGAAAAAAAATAATGATTTGTTTCCTCTTCTTCCAATCTCCACAGCCATATTATCCTCACAGTTATTTTTAAGTTATCTTCCATTACCAAATTCCACTCAGGAGTGAAATAAATGTTACACTTACTCCAAGGTTCCTCCTATGTTTGATATGTTCTCTATTTGTCTTACTTCTATTAAATTCACCCATCTTAGTATAAAATCTGGGCATTGCTTAGTATTCCTTCTTCCTCATCTTCCATTCTCTCTTTCTTTGGCTATCTCTGATATTCTACTTTTGTGTGTACAAATCATATTTTGATTTGCATAAGGAACTGGTAAATATGGCAGATTATTTTGGCAATGGTGGTTGTGGAATTTAGGATTCGTCAAAATTGGCTGCCACAATTTTACCATATTTAGCCAGTTGAAGAAGGATATCTTGTTAATGTATTTTTCTCTCAGCAGAGGCTAGGAATGACAAATTTTAAACGGAAGCAAAAATATTCCTAAGGAATTTTGTAAGTGAGAAATAGTTCCTCATTTTGATATAATCATTGAAACTAACAAGAGATATATGAAAAATGTCCTGACATAGGTTTACTTCTTTCTAATAGTCTATCCAAAGTTTAAATCCATCAATGAAATAGTCATTCATTGGGTCAAAGACCTTATGATACAATCATCTGAAGAAATGCCCTCACCAACACATCCAGGCATGTGGTAGAATAAATATACATCTTCTAATCCAGTCAAGTTGACAATAAAAATTAACTATCATAGGAAATGTCTCCATAACCTGACTTTATATTAAAATAAGTCTACCAAATAGATCTAAGATGAGTAGCTAAAGAATACATCAAATATAAGTGGTGAAATGATGTGAAAGTAGGATATAAATCTTGGAAATTTAATAGCTAGTTGACAGCCAGATAAGTTCAGAAAACTACAGGGAGACTAAGGAATAGAGGATGTCTATAATACAAAATCATGAAAGTTGCCAATTAAAATTCTTATGACAAATTTGCAACGGTCTGGCTAGAACATTTGAGACCCTCAAATTAAAAAAATTAAAGGTTTATCATAACCAACTGAGTGTAAAACAAGTGAAATTCCATTTTAGTCAACACAGATATCAACTGAAAGTTACATTCTACTATCTAAAAGCCAATCATTAAAAAGGTGACTTACTTGTGGGTAACAGATATGTAAGAATAAATTCATATGAAAAATCAGATAATTTAGATAATTTACACACACTTAAAGAGTAGAAAAAAATCTCAGCCATGCTTATAATGATCATCTGGTAACTTATGAGATGGCCATAAGATTGGTGAGAAATCCATTATTGAGACTAGATGATTTTGTCCATTCTTTCTTAGAATTTATACCTAGAGGCAATGAGAATATTCATTTTATAGGAGCCATTTTATTCATGAGTTAGGGAAAACGTGTCACTTCAGTTAATTACATTGCTATTGAAGGGCTAATTGAAATACGTGGCATTAAGATATTTTTAGTTGGGCTAAGATATTTAGCCAGCTATTTTCCAGTTATAGTAATGATTTCTGGCTATGATTATAATACTATACAATTTCTTGCCTTCTTCTATTTTCTTTTATTTAAATATATATATATATGTATATATATATATAATTTTCATTAGGTAGTTATATAAAGAAGTTGCCATTGAACAAAATAGTTTCTAAGTACAGTGCCTCTTGATCAATGTCATCTCTTTTAGGATTCTCTCCCATTCCTTCCAATCCTTCTCTCCCCTCAGTTTTCTTACATTTTAACTTGTGTGTTGATTGTTTTGCCATTTAACAAAATTGTTTATGTATTCAATGCATCTTGATCTGTGTTCATCCCTTCAACATTTTCACCCTCCTTCCAGCCACCCCTTCCCTTATTTTTTTTCAGTTCTGTGACATATACCTGTATTTCTCCTGTTTGGTCTTCTACCTCTCTACTCTTGATACCCTCTTCTCCCTTCCTTTGCAAGCACCTACTTCCTGGTAATCATTTTACTAAGCTTTGACTTACTTAGTCTATGTCAAGAATTATATGATTTGCATTCTCCATATGTCCTACTATACTTCAGTTAAAAATGTATAATCCACTTAGGTGCCACCCTATGTGCTTACTTCTAGATTTATAGGCACATTCTAGTCATGCAACCTGTGTTTTTCTGGGTTGGACACAGTTCACTTAACATATGGAATCTGCCCAGATGCTCGTCAATGGAATAATGGGTAAATAAAATGTGATACACACACACACACACACACACACACACACACACACACACACACACACACACACACACACTAACCCACAATAGAATTCTACTCTTCCAACAGAAAGAATGATTTTTGTATCATGCATAAGAAAATAGAAAGACTTGGAGAACATTTAGTGAAGTAAGCCAGATCTTATTTTATTTCTTACCCATTCTTTTTTCATTTATATATAGTAATGAACAAAGTGTTAATCTAGCGCTATTGCCTTTTCAAGAGTTCCCCGAATTCTTTATATCTTATCCATAAACACTTCATAGAACTGAACTTTTGAGATTCCTCCACTGCTAGGATACTCTGTTTTCTCTCTCTCTCTGTCTATCTCTCTGTCTTACTCTCTCTCTATGTGTATATGTATATGTATATATACATATACATATATATGTACATATATGTGTGTATGTATACATATATATATAAATTACTTAAGGTGAGATAATAGTATTGTTTTCAAATTAGGCAAATCAAATGCTAATGATAATCTCTGTGGAAAAGCTGGAGGGGGATATGCAGTGAAAGTTTGTTTTGCCAGGTGCCAGTGGCTCACTCCTGTAATCCTAGCTACTCAGCAGGCTGAGATCTGAGGATCATGGTTCAAAGCCAGCCCAGGCAGAAAAGTCCCTGAGACTCTGATCTCCAATAAACCACTAGAAAACCGGAAGTGGCCCTGAGGCTCAAGAGGTAGCCTTGAGCTGAAGAGCTCAGGGGCACCCAGGCCCAAAGTTCAAAAAATGTTTAAGTTTAGATCCTAGAAAAGTTTATTCAAGTATTATGGTCCTAATTGTTTTTCACCTTTGTGTGTATTATCTAGAAATTCATGGAGGATGCTACTCTACTGTTGGCTGTAAATATCTCTTTCACTGCCAGACTTTAAGGAGACAGAGCAAAAAACAAGCCCATTTTCCTAAAAAAAAATATATAGTCAAGGAGAATTTTATCAATTCAAAATAAAGATGAGGACTATTGAGAGTGATTCTATCTTATAAAATGGCATAGACATTTAGAAGACTTTAAAATGAAATATTACTTTAACTTTCCTGTTTTGAGTTTTGTGAATTTTTTTTATTTCATACGAGTTATAGTTAGCCTAGAGTTATAGTTTGCAATTAGGGAAAAGTGCTTTTAAAAAAACCTATTGAAACTTAGTATTTAGAAGATTGGAAGTATGACTCAAGCGGGAAAGAGCCAGCTTTGAGCAAGAAAGCTAAGTGAGAGCACAAGGTTAGGTTCAAACCAAGTCACAATAATAATCTCATACTTAATATGTATAGGGCTATAAAATTCAGAATATTTTAATGGTAAGTAAAATGTATTTTGGTATGATGAGAAATTATAGTTCAATTTTCTGACCAGTTCTAATGAATAATACAAATGTAAAGAAGGAAAACTGTAGTGAAGTTTAAATTAAAATGATAATTTATGCTAGATAAATGTCCACAGTATCCCTTGACATTCTATAAAATATTTTCATTGCTATCTAAATGATGAATTGAGTAGTAATCTAACAGAGAGAGAGAGACGTAGAGAGAGAGAGAGATGTAGAGAGAGAGAAAGAGAGAGAGAGAGAGAGAGAGAGAGAGAGAGCATGGTTTGAATAGAGAGACTCATGTGTGAAGGCTGAATGCCAGGAATGAAATTGATCATTAAGATAATTAAATTGGAAAGAAATAATGGAAGAATGTTAGAAGATGAAGCTGGAGAGAGCAGTAGAAACTAAGGTAGATCTTTTCTGTTTTTAAAAAGGAAAGAAACCAATAAAAATTATAAATAAGACAGGTACCTTCAAAATAACATTACAGAATGATCAATTTTCCTGTCCTGAGGAGAAAGAATTGGAAGGACCAGAGAAAGTGGGTTCACTTAGGAGGGTTTTTGCATTAATTCAAGGAGAAGATAATGATAGCTTGAATTAGGACACTGGCAGAAAAGTTGCTGAAAGATGGAATGTTTGAGAGCTACTACTTAGGAGGCAAAAAATCAATACAGCTCAGTTCTCACTATTATGTGGGGCAGGAGATGTGTGTGTTAAAGGATTTGCAGGTTTCCAACACACACATAACTGGATCAACATTCTTACTGATCGTGCAGATGAAAGCTAGTAGAAAAAGACACTAAATTCCATAGGGTCATGGAAAATTACAGACATATGAGGTTAGAATCTAAGACAAGGAATAAGGTGTAGACATATAGTTACGTATTAAATGACTTGGAATATATTAGCAAATCAAAGTAAAAATGAACTAGGAAGCATACACCGCATGTATAATTAAGAGTTTTTTTTTTTTAAATAAAGGGATCACTAGACGAGTGGGAAGGAGTGGAAGAATGAGAGAGTTTTGAAGGAAAGTCCAAAAGAAGTTATACTATGAGGAAAACTGTTGATAGGAAATAGTCTTTAAAATATGATATTTTGTATTATATGCAACCCTCTGTGTTAAAAAAATGTACACATAAGGTGGTAGTTTCTAAACTTATAAGGCTTATCAAATCCTTCAATTGAAGAAAAAAAAAACGAAGGATGGTACTGTTTGTTTGCTGCTTTAAGGTTAGAGTGTTTTCAGGCCTTTTAAAAGACAATGGAGAAGGTAAAGTATATAAATAGCCTGCAATATGCAAAACACAGAAGAAAGCATGTCACAGAATCTCATATTTTTGTAAAATAGAATTTAATCTTTATAATAAATCTGTACTTGTTGAGATAACGAAACAAAATTTTAGAGGAGTTAGAAGATGCTATTCATTTTACACTTAGTAGTCATGATCAAACTGGAGCCCAGGTCTAGATTCAAATACTTTTGCAAAGGTGGAGACATTTCAAGTGTTCTGAGTTTGAAACTGACCTCCTGCTGATCACACATAATCTGAGATTGAGCCCCACAGTAGAAAAACACATACTTTGATCTGCTTTTTCTTTTCCCTTCCAGAGTTTACTGTAACAATTCAAATGTTTTTTTTCTGTCCTCTCCAGTGCTCCCACACAAGCGAGCCACTGGGGCGAGTGGCTCCTGTCTCTGAACAGTATAGAAATAAAGTCAGTAACAGTGTAAAACTTGAGCAGGAAAGAAAAGTTTTCTGCAAAGACAAAGATGAAGCTGCCCATAGAAACCGACAAACGGGCCAGAGCCTATACTCAGACCTTGGCTGCTCAGAATTTCCCTTTATCCCCTCTGCAGGAATTCAGGAGCTAGCGGGGGAAGGGTTGGATTTCTCTCTCTTTTTCTTTTTCTTTTTCTTTGCCAGGAGGGCCAGGGGCATTTTAGCTGTCTCTAAGAAATCAGATCAGGTGAGACATAGGTAAGATTTTAGGAGTGCCGGATGGTCAGGCCTCTGGGGTAGAGAGTAACACATTTGTCATAAGGTCAAAAAACTAAGGTTGCATCTATTTTAGCCTGGAGAGCACTGTCTGTGGCTGCATTCCATCACAAGACTACCCCAGACCTGTTTCAATCACAGCCTAAGTACTATAACTATATATTTGGTATGGAAGAGAATAAACATTAATAATTGTTTTGAAAGATAGAATAATCACACACACCGAGGAGAAAGAGAACAGGACAAGCTGTTATTTTCTTTAAAAAAAAAAAAAGTAAAAAGCCTTGCTGATGAATGTAGCTTGAAATAAATCATATAGATTAGTAAGCATTTCTTATTTTGGTGTGCTCAGCTTTAGCATAGTTGGATAAAGTGTTTGTGATATCCTGAGGCTATTAAAAGCAAGCTTTTTGAGTAGCTGCCTTGTTAGAGAAACATTTAGCCTGGAAGAAGAATGCTATGGTTTGATGTCCTTCAGTCGTGAGCAAAGGCCGCTGGAGCTGTATCACTGTGGGTGTGGGTACTGGGGCTGGGGGCAGGGCTTGCTGAAACCTTCTTGTTTTAAAACCTGTAGCTAAGTCTGGAATGATTGTAAAACACACTAGTTAGGATCTCAGATACTACATAACCATGGAAGAAAGAAATGGAAAACAATCAGAATTATCCCTTTGTAGTGGTCTTCATGGGGTTGTGATCAGTTCCTGACCAGCTGAGCATCCGAGCAGCAGAGGACAGGGCTCATAATCCTTCTTGCGCAGGATCAGGTCGAGGAAAAAAATGCACCTCCACGAGAAACAACGATGAAGCTAATGGATCTGCTTTGGAATACTTCCCACTTATTCCCTTTCCATCAATTCACTCATGTTTCTTCTACCAGACTTGGAACAGAGGCTGGAGTTTTTCAGAGATAAATATTAGATTGATTCATTTGTAAATTCATTTATAGGAAACACAAAGAATCCCAAAGACAAAGTCAGATTTAAAGCTGCACGCTAAAAGCAGAATTTAATTCACAACCATTATTGCTATTTAAAAAACACTATGGCATGAACTATTAATGACATTTTTGCAGTTATTTTTATATAAACATGAAAGAGAGTACATCGGAGCAAAGTAGACACAAAATATAGAAATAAAATAGGTTAAAAACCAGAATGAAGAGGTTGGTTTCCTGTGTGTGTGTGTATGTGAATAAAAAGTCTAATGAAAATGATTTTAAAATGGCATAAAAGCCATATATTTTTATCAGATAAATCTTTCACAAAAAGGAAGATGAGTTGATTAGAATTATTTTGTCAGCATTAATTCAGTAGTGTGATTTTTGAAAATAATGGTAATGTCATTCTTTCTGATGGAGGCATATAATTCTATTTTATATATATATATATATATATATATATATATATATATATATATGACATTTTCTTGATCCACTCATCTACTGAGGGGCATCTGGGTTGGTAAATTCAGTAGCCTAATTTGTTTTACATCAGGAATTGCAATTTTGATCTTAAGGGATAGTCAACAAATCATTATTTGAGTTTTTGTCTTGATATATAATTTTTTTAATGTTGTATGGCTTCTTTTTTCCTAAACCATACATGAGACTTGGAGAAAATGCACTAGTAATAGTTTTAGAGAAGCATAATTTACTTTGCATTGAATCAGAATTGTGAAATACTTTTTGTATGGGTCTGATCATGCTTTCTGTCCCGTTTATTTATCTGGTATATAGATTCATAGAATAGATGTTTTTCTTTGATCAGTCATCTGAGGGCTATTAGGATAATACCCTTCTACAACTATAAGAAGAAATATAAATCAGTTTCATGCTGTAGTAGATCACCATGAATTTTAGGGATAACTGAAATTTATAATCCTGAATTACAAAGGAGAGAAGTTAATATGAAACAAAGAGAAATTCTGTTAGAAAATGGATTCACAGTCTTCCACATTTTTTTTCTTTATCTTTCCAAGTTTCTTCTGATCTCTCCATTTCTCCATCATCAAATTTTATATCCTGTTCATGTTACACTGTCCTATGCAATCATATTCCCGAGGATTTACTCTTAAATGTCTTCAGAGAGGAACATATAATTAGATTACAAAAGATTTAAAAATATTGTATGCAAAATAATGTCACTCAGAGGATTTTCAATTCAAGGAGGATCTATTTAAATTAGTGTGATTCAAATCTGCATGTAAACAAAAATACAAGGGTATGTGATTGTAATTCAAAGTACCAATATAAATCTTTGTACCTTGGGTCCTAGATATTTAAGGATACTTAAAAAAATGATCTTTCTAATTGAAATTATATAATTTGTTTAAGGAACATCACAGGAGGATGTTTAGTATTTCTCTTATATTTCTCATTAAAATGAATTTACTATTATTCTACTATTTTTCAATTTGAATAAATATTCTTAAGGATGAAATTTTATAATTCATAAATTTTTTTGGGGGGGTCCAGTCGTGGGGCCTGAACTCTGGGCCTGGGAGCTGCCCCTCAGCTCTTCAGCTCAAGGCTAGCGCTCTACCACTTGAGTCACAGAACCACTTCCGGCTTTTTTTCTTTTTGCTTATGTGGTGCTGAAGAATCGAACCCAGGGCCTCATGCATGCAAGGCAAGTGCTCTAGCACTGAGCCACCTTCCCAGCCCACAATTCATAAATTTAATTAACTATATATATAGCCATATGCATTTCTAATACCTATTCTGATTATCAAATAAAGTAATTAATTAATCTGATATTTTCCACAATATGTAGTGGTTTTTTTCCTTTGTTTTGTTTTGTTTGTTTTTGTACTAGTCCTGGGCTTAACATCAGGACTTAGCCACTGTCCCTGACCAATTTGGGACCAAGGCTAACCTTCTACCACTAGAATCACATTTTCACTTCCTATTTTAGTTATTTTAAAGGGTGTATGTAACAGCAAAATATTTACAGGAAATTAGGGAAGGCTACTTTCAGTGAGGATTAGTCTCCTAATAATCAATTCCATCTGTTATGATTAAACCAATGCTGGTATTTTTGAGTCTCATATTCCTATTGACATAATCTTATATGCTTTAATTTGCTAGGGTACTTAAGCAACATATTTTACTGGGTGACTTAATCATCAAAATTTAGTTGTGCTACAATACTAGATCTAAGTTTGAGTCATTGATATGCTTAGTTTCTGCTATGAAGAGAGGAAATGTCTTTGGATACTATATGAATTTCACTTGGCTTCTGTATGCTGTGCCTGTGTAAATATGTCCCATTCTTAAGGTCATGAGTCATGTGAGTACAACTCATCTTAGCACTTCACCTGAAGTTAACTAATGTTATCTACAATGGCCTTACTGTCAGTTACTGGTTCATATTTTGAGTCCCTTGGGAGTTAGTAATTGGTTAATTTTAAAGGAATGATGCATGATTCAGTCTGAAACACCACCAAATATTGTAAATTGGATATAAGAGTCTCACAGGCTTCCTCCTTGCCCTGGCCATTTTGAACTATGGTCCTCTGTTGTCAGCCTCCTAAATAGCTATCATTACAGGCAGGAGTCACTACTGCTGCTGGGCATTATTTTAATTTTTATTCAATTCACTGTCTTTCACAATATAATTTTTAAACTCAGCTTAAATACTCTTTTTTGACATTTTACAAAGCCATCTCTGTTATAACACAAACTAAAATTAGGACAAAGTAAAAAATCAAAACATTATCCTAGGCTCTTCATTGTGATGTGTAATCTTCATCTTGATTCTAGTTTAATATACCCAAATTTAGCTACAGGCTCTAAGTCTAGGTCTTATGGAAAATGCATAATGCAAACTCAGATTGCAATACATCCCTGTGTATTGCAATACATCCTATCTTTGTGATACAAAATCCATTGAAAAAGATAGAAATCAAATTGTATATTCATTAGTTATCACAGAAATAACTACTTAGACTCTGTAGCCTTCTACTGTAGAGTCTATAGGGTAATGATAATGTCTTCATAAATTTACTCAGCTTTTAGGAGAAAAGATGAATGTAACTATCTGAATACTATTTGCTTTTAGTAAGTGACTGATAAGATCACTATTGTTATTGTATACAATAAAGTATCAGAAGTTGTTCTTGCCATCTTCCTGATAGAAACTTGCTGAATATTATCTTGAACATTAGTTACTTGCATACTATTTCTAGACATACAATTTGACTTGTTGGAATTTTTTTTCTCATTCTTAAGGCTGTGTCTTAACTGGTTCTCTTATCATCTTGTGATTTTTGAGCAAGTCCTTAACTCTCTGAGCCTTAATTTGCACATCTATAAAATGAAGACAATGATCACTCTTCAAAGGGATTACTGTGAGTGGTTCTGAAAGTAAATTGTGAGCTACAAAGCACAAGAGACTTGTTTTATCTCTAAAATATAAACCACATATACTTGTTTTATCATTTGAGTCAGTTTTGGACAAATACTAATATATGATGAAAATTGAGTTAAAGGTATACACACAGTGAGAGCCTGACAAACCTAGAGAAATATAATCACCAAATTTTCTGTCAGGCATAAATCAATAGGTATGTAGAATTTATTCACTAATCATTGAGATATCGTGGTCTTTCAAATAAATTTAACATTACAAGTCAAACAAGATGTGATTGTTTATATAATCATGAACACTTCAAGATTAATCCTTCCAATATGATATAATGAATCTGTCATATCATTTAAAAAATAATTACGGGCCTAATGGGCCTTTTGGACTTTTGATCCTTACTCAACAATTCATGATGACATATTTGGAATGTTATGAGTCAGTATATTACTTTAATATATATAGTTTTATTTATTATGCACATAATTATAAGGGTTTTATGTATAAAAGAATTACATATAATGTTATCCATCATCTATCTCTCAATTATGAATCAATAATGTATACAGCAGTTACTTATCTATGAAGACAAGGTTTATCATAATTTTAAAATATGGATGTTCTTATTATTCAAGTTCAACAGCATATGAAATATTCTGTCATAGACTGAGTAATATACTCTATGTTTTTCAAACTGTTAAATCACATTTTTTAGATAAGTTCAAGTGTTGATAAATATATTCTATAATTATGTACACTATAAGATATAGTTAGAAAAATATATTATTTCTAAAACAGCATTTTTAAGATATACAATGATCTAGACAGAATGATAACATGTGATTGACATTCCGGAATTTAATTCATACATATGTGGCAAACATTAGTGAAAATTTATTATAATTTTATCTACTTGTCTAATTTTTATTAAGAAAAAATATAATTTTTTTGCTACATAGTAAAACCCACTCTAATAAAAAGATTTCAGGGATGAAAGAAGAGCCAAATCAAGGTAAGAGTATGAAAACAAAAGAGATAATTGTGAAAAATACATCTGGTTTTATATGGCTTAAAAAATTAGGTCAATGCTTTTGTTAATTGCTTTTCCTTTTGAAAATCTTTTGAGAAAGTTTAACAGTTATTTTAAGAATAAAATAGCTTTCTTATTGTACGTCTGTTCATTACATTTTTAGTGTCAAGGGCAACTTACTATATTTTATTATATG
Source organism: Dipodomys spectabilis (assembly GCF_019054845.1). Taxonomy (NCBI): domain Eukaryota; kingdom Metazoa; phylum Chordata; class Mammalia; order Rodentia; family Heteromyidae; genus Dipodomys; species Dipodomys spectabilis. The sequence goes on from NW_024870752.1 coordinate 5,639,312, forward strand.
TTTGATATATTTATAGAAATGTATCACTTTTCTATAACAAGAAACTCATACTCCTGATGTAGTAATGGTAACATTAACTAATTAATATGATTTGGAATACATAGTAGTATTGCTTTCTCTTCTGTTTCAATAGTTACTATAAAAGTATGTTTTTAAAAAATGTAGGTAAAAAAAAGTGAAGTATTTTATAACTAACCATAACAGAATTGATGGATGGGTTGGAAGAGAGCAGTGATCTCCCACTGGAATTGTTCACAACAAAGCATGGGTGATAGAAATGGTGGGACAAAGAGTGAACTAATAGATGTACTCACTGAACACTATGTTGAAAATAAATTATACAACTTGCTGAGGAAGGGAGCAGGAAGAACTGGGAGGAAATGAGGGAAGAGTTAATACTGTGTAAAAAGACATAAACTCATCAGCTGACTTATGTAACTGTAATCGCCCTGTATATCACTTTTACAATAAAAAAAGAAAAGTAAAAGTATTGGTGATAACCACAGAGAAATATATGAAGATGCTTCTACTGATGTCATCTGAGAACTATGACTACCTGTGACAACATTAACACTAATGACAAAGAATCTACCATAAAATATGTTTTATGATAAAATCATTACTATGAAGAAACACAAAAATATTGAAAATAACAAATCAAGCATGTATATGATACACAGATACATACACCTTTTCTAGGTAAGTACTCAGCTGTTTTGAGCTACAGGACCAACCCTTTTGTCAAATAAGAAAATTAACACCAATACATATTCAAATCAGAAAAGTAACACAATTCATATTCATAAATGGTTCCTTTGGTCTTGTGCATATTCTATCAATTGTTTTAGATTTTTTTTCTTTTTTCTTCTTGGTACAAAATTGACAACTTCCATGATTACTCTTTGTTTTTTTCTTGTTATGACTTTTTTAAACATTTCCTTGCACCTAGAAGTGTGGTTATAGGTTATTTTTATGATACTAAAATTCTTGAAGATCATATTTTAGAATATTCCTCAATCTGTGCTTGTTTAGTGTTTGCTCCTGATTAGGTACAAATTATATATCCTTGCCAGGATATTATGGAATCTATGCTGAGTTCAATTTGTATCTCATTATGTGTTTTGGATTTTTCCCAATGTGGCAATCAATTTGATCAGACGATTAAGGCTAATGTGTGCTCCAGGCTTTTCCATTGAAGAATGGCTCTTCATTCTATGAAATTAATAAGCATTTTGTGGACACATTAAAACATGTAAGTTACTTATTTATTAACTTCATTTATAAAAGTGTGAACTCAGGTTTCCCTATTTCATTCAATGAGTAAAAAAATTAATGAGTATCATTATTTATTTAGTCAGTGGGACAGCCAGGCCCAAAGAAAAGTAGGTCCCATGGTTTCCCTTATTTGCAATAACTAGTACATGAGTAGGACAAGTACAAAAGGTCAAAAGCTATGCACATATGACCATATAATATGTGTTAAGCAAAATGAACCCCAAGATAGGGACTCAAATATTTTTCTTGCTATTGCTTCTTAGCACCTCCGGCTTTTTTCTTATTTGCTTATGTGGTGCTGAGGAATCGAACCCAGGGCCTCACGCATGTAAGGCAAGCGCTCTACCACTGAGCCACCTTCCCAGCCCAAGTGCCCTACATCTTGTATATATACTTTCCTAATTTGGAGAGGGAAAGGGAGAAAGCAAAATGCTTTAATAAAGATACAGGCTGATCCATTCTAACAATGAGATGTACAAGGCACTATGTTGAAAATGAACTTCACAACATCGGCCGGGGGTAGTTAGGGAGGTGGGAGGGAAGGGATGGTAGTGGAAAACCAAAGGAGTCAACAATGCTCCATAGGAAATGTACTCATTACCTTGCTCTGTAACCCTAACCCCGCTGTACAGTGTTTTTACAATAAAAAATGTAAAAAAAGAAAGAGAGAAAGAGAGAAAGAAACAAAGAAACAAAGAAAGAAACAAAGAAAGAAAACAACAGCAACATTGAGATTGACCTCACCCCAGTTAGAATGGCTATAATCAAGACATCTAATAACAACAGATGCTGGAGGGCATGTGGCCAAAGGGGAAACACTACTGCATCCTTGTTCAACCACTTTGGAAAGCAGTGTAGAGGTCGCTCAAAAAACTACACATAGACTTAACATCTTGTACATATGTCGAAAAATGAACTTTACAACTTTGGCGGGTGTGGGGTAGGGAAAGCAGTGTAGAGGTTGCTCAAAAAACTACACATAGACTTAACATCTTGTACATATGTTGAAAATCGAACTTTACAACTTTGGCGGGGTGAGGGGTGGGAGGTGGAGAGGGTAGGGGTGTGTGCGGGGTGGGGCTGGAGAGGGGAAGGGATGGTATGGGGAAACAAAGGAGGAGGAAACAATGCTTTATTTTGGGGGGACCAGTCGTGGGGCCTGAACTCTGGGCCTGGGCACTGTCCCTCAGCTTTTCAGTTCAAGGCTAGCACTCTAACACTTGAGCCATAGCGCCATTTCCGGCTTTTTTCTTTTTGCTTAAGTGGTGCTGAGGAATTGAACCCAGGGTCTCATGCATGCAAGGCAAGCACTCTACCACTGAGCCACCTTCCCAGCCCCAACAATGCTTGATAAGAAATGTACTCACTATCTTGCCCATGTAATTGTAACCCCTCTGTATGGTATTTTCACAATAAAAACAAAAGAACAAACAAAAAAAAAACTACACGTAGAGCTCCCCTATGACCTACTTTTGGGCATTTACCCAAACAATAGCGAACAAAGCCATACTAAAACTATGAACACAACTATGTGTATAGCAGCATTATTCATCATATCTAAGATATGGAACCAGCCCTGATGCCCTTTGATAGATGAATTGATCAAGAAAATGTGATGATAGATAGATAGATAGATAGATAGATAGATAGATAGATAGATAGATAGATAGATAGATATGAATTCTATGCCTACATCAGAAAGAATAAAACTGCCCCATTTGTTAGGAAATGAAAGACTTGGAAAAAAATGATATTAACTGAAGTAAACCAGATCCAAAGAAACATAGGTCCCATGGTTTACTCTATTTGCAATAACTAGTATATGTCTAGGACGAGCAGAAAAGATCAAAAGCCAGGTACTTATGATCATGATACTAAGCAAAATGAACCCCAGAGGTTTTATCTTTGTTGCTGTTGTTTTGTAATGTATTTATAATGTACTATGTGATTTTTTGTTTCTTTTGTATGTCCTTCCTCCGTGGCATAACCCCTGTTTTCACTGTATTTGATTCTGGTGCCCTGCATCTTGTATATACATTTTTCTAATTTGGGGAGGGGAAGGGAAAAAACAAATGCTGAAATAAGGATACAAGTTGGCCTATTGTAACAATGAGATGTACAAAATACTATGTCAAAAATGAACTTTGCAACTTCCGGTGGGGGTGGGGAGAGGGAGCAATTGGGGTGGTGAGGAGAGAAGGGATGGTAGGGGAGAAACAAAAGAGAGGGTAACCATGCTTGGTAGAAAATGTAACCATTACTATACTCATGTAAATGTAACCCCTCTGTACAGTATCTTTACAGTAAAAATATATTAAAAACATTGTAGTAACATATCCAAAATTACATACTTTTTAAGTATGCTTAATGTACTCTTTAAACATTTTAAACTTTGTATCATTCATTGAAGCAAAATGTACCATAAAAAGCTATGAAAAAGTTATAGAGCATGTGTGTCATCAATGTATATTATCTGCATGTGTAGAATCACCACAATGAAACTCTTTGCACAACTTATGTATACTAACAAAAAAGAGAACCAAATAAATAAGGTAAACTATAGAAAACATGACAAAAAAGGCCATGTGCAAACAAATGAAAGAATATTCACACTGGGCATGTTCATATGTAAAAATTATTTCTACACCAGTGCTTAGAATTCATGCCAGTGGTAAAGTTTTTAAGTCACTTTATATTAAAAGAAAAAACTCCTTTATAAAACAGCTAAAATTATTTGTGTGTGTGTGTGTGTGTGTGTGTGTGTGTGTGTGTGTGCGTGTGTGTGTGTATACCAAAAACAAGCTTTTAGTTTGGGAATAAAATCAGTGCTAATTTGGCCAATCAATTCTCTAGCTCTTTTTATCAGGAAAAACGTTCATCTATCAGAGACATGAGAAAGTCAGGAAAGTATTTGGTTGTAAAGATAGAATAAAACCATGGTTGGAAACATACTTTATGTCTCATATGTTACTTATAACTGTAGTAATGGATATACTTCATTTCAGTATTCAGAGTCCCCATCTACTCTTTAATACCCAATCTTCTAATTCAGGATCCTGAATCTCACATGATTCTCAGGGGTTTCTCAGCCCTCCATTGAATTTCAAACAAGTCAGGGTCTGGGAACTCTATTTATAGATGAAAGCACAAAACTTAATTGATAAAAGATATTCACTCTTCCAATGAAATCATTCTTTCTGAGTCAATTTGCAGTCAGGGGCAATATAGTACCGATTGATATTTTAGGACTGAAGCTATACTTTCCTATAAATTCATATCATCTCTACAGTCTTCTGAAGAAACATCAATCATGCAACTATTACAAAATTGGACCTCATAGAAATTTTGCCTGCAAAGTCTGATTCAAATATTTGGCAGAGGATGTAGTTTTCATGGAATGATAGGAAAAAAATCATCATATTTTTGGATAATTTCTTTTTCAGGTTGTTCTCAAAGTATAAAACTTTGAAGAAAGACACATTAAATAGATGCCAAGATCAAAGTTATTTTGATTACATTAATGCTATGGATGAAATATCCAAATAGTAAATAGTACATTGAGAGAGAAAGTGTTCAGAGTCTTTCGTTCACAGTTATGTAGCCAGTGTCTTTGTTAGCTAGTATACATTTGTTGTACTCAGAAGTATAGACATAAAGATATCCTAAAAAATTTGGAAGATTATTTTAAATATTGTTTATTAGAAAAGTAAGATAAATGGGTCTTACAAGCTGCTTACTCAACAAATTAAAAAAATCTAATTTCTCAGATCATTGGCATGACTATGTTTAAGTAAAGTGCTTGAAATTATTTTTATCACTTTCACTAACAGTCTTCTAACACATGAAAGACAAGTATTCTTTCAGTTCATCACTTCCTTCCAGTGGAAAATGGATGAGGGAATGTTATGAAATTGTGATTGTAAACACGAGATTTTGAAGGAAGATGTTATAAAAAGATTGCTGTGACATTGATGTAGAAAAAGTAATGATGCTAAGACTGGCATAAAATATCTTGGAAGTCATGTACCTTAAAATGCAATCAGATGGCTGTAATATATTCATAGTACCTTTAATTATTTTTAAAATATAGCAAACTCTCCTATTTTCTGGTTTCTTACATATGGTTTTGATCAAGTGGTCAAATATAAATACATTTTACAAATTCTAAAGGAATTTCAAAAACAGATTAAATTCCTCCTCAGACACTCTGAAGCTTAGTGGATACGAAGAGGGTCTTAGGCCTGTGTGTTCTCATTCCTTGCTCATGATTTTGGGAAAATACATCTTCTCAAAAAGTAATCATGCCTACAAAAAAGCAAAGTGTTATTTTTAATTTAAATGACAAAGGGAAATTTTTAGATTTGCTGAAAGTGTGCATGATTTTAATGAAAATCAGATGGCTTAGTGGGAAAAATAGATTAGACATTTGTAATATGCAGACAAAGGAAATAGAAGTAAAATCTAAACTTCAGTGAGCAGTAACAGTGTGGATGACAGCTTTTTTTGTGTCAGTAATGTAGGTTCAATTTAGGGATGCTGAGACTGTGTACGGTACCAGTAAATCTGAGTAATTGTAGAACATCCAGAAATCTATGCATCTTGAGCATTCACAGTCCTTCTTCAGAGGTGTTCTCCTTGGAATTACATACCTGTGGATATTGTATTATTTTTATTATTATAAGTGTTGTAAATGATAGCTCAAAGGGTAAACATAAATCTAAAAAATCTAAGCAGTTAGTCAAATAAATGCTTAACCTGGAATCTGGAATCAAAACAGTTAATTCACTTTAAAAAACGAAAGCATAAGTTTATTCTCACGTTACATTATTATCCTTTCCCTTCTTTTTCTTTTCTTGTTCTTGTTATGTTTTAACACAGTGCAAGCCTTTTGGGAACTGGCATTACAGAATGAGCCACTAAGTTTGGCTTCTATATTCATATTCAATTCTCAGTATTTGCTTAATTTTATTATATTTGCTCAGAGAGTTCCCAACCTTGTAAATACTTGAGTTAAAAAATTATTCAAGATAAGTATTCAAATGTTTTTTTTCTTTCATGCAATTTTTTCTAACATATTTATAAGATGGTTTCTATGTTGCTTTGTGTGTCCCTCCCCCACGGCATAACCCCTACTTTCACTGTATTTGATGTTGTTATAATTTGTGGAGGAGAAGGGCAAAAACAAATCGTTTCACTAGGGTTACAGGTGGACCCATCTCAACAATGAGATATACAAGTCGTTACGTCGAAAAACGAACTTTACAACTTTGGTGGGGGGGGGGGGGGAGGGAGGACGGATCGGGTGGGGGGAGGGGAGGAGTATGGGAAGGGGAAAAAAAGAGGAGGTAACAATGCTTGATAAGAAATATACTCATTACCTTGCTCATGTAATTGTAACCCCTCTGTACGGTATTTTCACAATAAGAAAATAAAAATTAAAGTTAAAAATTTTTTCAACACCCACAACAGAGTATCTTTTAAAAAATATAACTGTAACAAAATAATAAAAACAAAAATAATGCTGACTATGATTTATTATGATCATTCTATGGACAGAGTTTAATGTAATGCAGAGCATAAATTTTGAGTGATCATATGTGCCTAAGGTAAGAATATGAGACGTGAAAGAAAGACTACTTCCACTTTAGGAGATAAATAGCTTGTATCTGAATGGAAGAAAATAAACTAGCTCGGTTGCTAAGGGCAACTCTAAATGCTATTTTTCCAAGCATGACACTGTATTGTGAGATGCGTGTCTGAGCTTCTGCTGTTTATCTATCTGCAAGTGATTAAGATGATGCTATTTTAAATCAGGTGTTCCCACCACTGTCAACAGTTAGAAGTCATGGAGCAGAAAGTATCAACATGCGGGTTCACATTCCAATTCCGAAACTGATGTGATGCCCAAGGCACAAGAGTGAAGGATAGCCCAGGAGCATGAAGAATGTGCACCCTTATCAAGTAGTATGTGGCCCTTGTCAAATAAAGCTAACCTCTGTTAGAATGTAACAGGACACTCATCTGTTTTGCCCCAAACCCACAATTGCTGTACAATGGAAAATTACCTGAGATTACCTTGAAATATTTGTTGAGTTGCTCTTTGTTCAGTGACCTGATAAAATGTTTTTGAAAACAAGTTACTGATGTAAACTTAGGGTAGGTTAAAAATCACAATGAAACAATCCCATAGGATGTTGCACAATGAGTCATGTATTGTAAGAATCTCTCATATATTGTAATGGTGACTGTGTAAAAAATCCTAAATGGTATTTCTAACTTATGTTCCTCAATTAGGTATGCATACTAAAATTTATACTAGATAATAGCATAGGATGTGGAAACAGTTGTAACTCTGTTATTAAGGTAAAGCAGTTAATGTTTATCTGTTGGAAACAAGGATGTTTATTTGTAATTAAAAAAGAATTACTGATTCTAGTTTTCTAATGAAACCAGGGTAATTCTTGAAAGAATGTCCCAGTATAACTTTGGTTTTTGCAATTTTCTCTTTGTGTAAAAGGTTTTACAATTTTAAAATGGAGTCATAGATTATGTTTTCCCTTTTGTCTATAAAAGTTATAGAGAGCAGGAGATTCTTTCATTTCTGTATCCCTAGCTTTGTGCCAGTTTTTTTTTTCTTACAAATGTAAGCATTTAGCTATGCCTTAAAACAGGACATTTTAATTTGTAGTGCCTCAAATACATTAACTATAATATAGATATTCAAGTTGAAAAAAATAACTTCATCCAATATAATCTAAAAAGGTAATTGCTATCTTTTAATATAAAAAAATACAGTCTTTGGAAAGAGACTTATCCAGAGAAAGAATAAAGCTCAGTGCAGTCTGTATGTAGCATCACACATAAACTTAACATCAAAGCTATCACTTTGCTATGCACCTGCAAAAAACAAGTCTCCAATAGACTGCTGAGCACAGGTGTTCTGTGCTCAATTCATCTGAGACTCCTAAACAGAATAAACTGCTAAATTTACTTTACAGAGTCTCTGAGTAGCTCTTTATGAAGCTCTACATAGAATAAACTTTTCTACAACCCTAAAAGTAGTTAAATTCAAATGCAGTTCATTGCTTGTGCCAACAGGATATAAAAAGTCTATGGTCTTACTTGGACCAGTAATACCACAAGTGAATTCATCTTTCCTCAGAAAGCTGATACAAGAAATATATTATGTAATAAGGTTCTATACTTACTAATAAAAGAGATGGCTATATCTTTTCCCAGTAAGACATGATGAGTTGATTTTCTTTAATAAGCACAGCAGGCATCTTCAAGTCTAGAAGTACAGAACAAATACTTATGTGAGAGCAGGGCCTGGAGGGACAATTATGTGGGGTGCAGCTTCTCTGCTTTTGTTTCTCTGAGTTATTACTTGACAGGTCTGCTAGGAGTCCACAAATATGAATATAGAACAACCTTAGAAAACCAGTTTCGTCTGCACTTATCATATTGACTGGCTTATTGAGTTATTATATACATAAATAAAAGTCATCCAAGGGTAAAGTTTGTGGAGTTGCTTAACCACCAACCAAGGGACAAACAGAACAAAAAGAAAATCATCAATTCCAAACCATTGCTCCTGTCTTCTGTCAATCATCTCCTCTTCATTCTCTAAATGTATGACAAACACTGGCTTGTCTTCCTTTCAAAGGGTCTTGGCATTTGTAGTATGTTAATAGACGTCACAATATAAACTGCTAAGTGTGATTCTTGATATTCATCCACGTGGTATTTTAGTTGAAGAGTAATATTTTATTATATGTTTGAACCACAATTGTTTTTCATTTTTTCACATTTTTAGTTTACCTTATATTTTCAACATATTTCAACATAAAATGTTCTCACTACCTTACTCATATAACTGTAATCCCTCGGTATATCACCTTGATAATAAAATTTAAAAATATTTTTAATTTTGTGCTTTTTACAGTTTTGCATATATCTCAATTACCCCCTTCTTTCCTTCCTTCCTTTTTCCTTTCCTTTCTTCCCTTTTTCCTTCCTTTCTTCCTTCCTTCCTTCCTTCCTAGCTAAACTTGATTGTTAATGTGATCGCATTATAAAACACCTAGAGATTAATAAAGCACATTTCTTGATCTAACTTTGTGGACAGTTCCAGAGACAATTAGATCACCAGGGCTGTGGCCTAATCAATGCATCATTACTCATTTACCATTAAGTGTGTGGTAAATGTTATGCATCCATTCATAACTATGAATTATAATAATCCATTATGAATGTTTGCATACTATTATGAATGGATTGATCCTAATCGTCCATTGCTTCTTTAATGGATTTGTAGTATTATGGCACTATTGGGAAATGATGAATAATAGTAAGTGGCACCCATTGGAGGAAGTACATCACTAGGAGCAAATCCTTTGGAGCTATGTGTTGCCCTAAAGCTTTGTCTTCTCTGTCTTCCTTCTGGCTATCCTCATGAGAACTGCCCTGGCCCATCATTCCCTTCTGACCCTGGTATACTGACTTCTTCAAAATTTTTAGACGTAGTAAACCTTTCTGATAGCTGATTATGGCAGATATTTTGCTCATATTTATTCAGACAGCTGGCTAATACACTTCCTCCCTTCCTTTCTCCTTCTTTCCAACAAGGTATGACTTTTTAAGGACTGGTCAAAATGTCTATCATAGCAATTTAGTCATTTTGCTTTCCCAACAAGAGTTTGCTTTGTTCTACATTTTTTCGTGAAAAATGAGCACTTTCAAGTTTAATTTTGTTTTATTGATATTCTGTATTTGGTAGCATGTTATTAATATTGTTTAATTTTATTTCCCTTAATTAACAGTGATTTTGAGCTTTTTTTTTTTTTGGTTGGTCGTGGGGCTTGAACTCTGGGCCTGGGCGCTGTTCCTCAGCTCTTCAGCTCAAGGAGAGCGCTCTACCACTTGAGCTACAGCGCCACTTCCGGTTTTCTGGTGGTTTATTGGAGATAGGAGTCTCAAGGTTTCTCCTGCCCGGGCTGGCTTTGAGCCGTGATCCTCAGATCTCAGCCTCCTGAGTAGCTAGGATTACAGACGTGAGCCACCAGCACCCGGCAGATTTTGAGCTTTTTTTGTAATTATTTGTCATCCCTGTGGACGGACAAAATAACTCTTTATCCGATATTTGATTTTTCAAATATTCTCTCCTAGTCTTTTTCATTCCTTCTTGTAACAGTACTTTATTTATTTATTTATTGCAGAGCACAGTTTCTATCTAATAAAGTTCAACAAATCAAGCCTGTTTTCATGGATAGTGCTTTTAGTGCCACATCTAACAACTCACCACCAAACCCTAGATTTCATATAATGGTACCTAGATTTTTATCTCAAATTCTCATTTTCTTTTGATTTTAAACTTATTTAAGAGAAGAATTTTGACTTACATTTTGTAGAATGTGTATTATTTTCCTCTATATCATTTTGTAAATATTTTAACTTTGAAATGTTCCAGAATCATTTGCTAAAAAACAAAGTAAACTGTTTTAATTGGACTGCTTTTGTACCTTTGTGAACAGTAAAATGACTGTATGAATGTATACGTGGTGTGTTCATTGTTTTTATCCTGTTTAGTACAGCCTTCCATCTATGTACTTTTTGTTTGATGTATTATTTTGTAAGTTGAGCAAGAAGTTGTTTAGGTGTTTTTTCTTAATATAAATATTAAATAATTAAAATTGTTTCAGTACAATTTGAATTACATCTTCCAAAATTTCCTATGATCTTATTTTCATGTAATGTCATAGGAAATATCTTTTTATTGAAAAGGCAATGAGCAGGGGATTATAGTTACTTAAGTAAGGCAATGAGTACATTTATTTTTAATCATTGTTACCCCATCCCTCATTAGCTTCCACTTGCTGCTCCCTATTCCCCTCCCCCACATGTTGTAATGTTCATATCCAACATAGTGTCAAGTGACCATCAATGTTGCTTCTGATCATCCTTTGTCCTGCTGTTTCTGTGATGTCCTTTCCCTTCCATATATTGAATAATCTTATATTCAAAACATAAAGTACAAAAAAGCAAGAGAAATGAAGAGAAAAATAAAACAAAAGAAAAAATCAAACTACATACAGGTGTAATAAGAATCTGTTTCCATATATTAGAGTTCATGTTGATATGATTCATTATATATGGATGGCATAGGAAATAAAATTTAAGGTCTCTAGTTGATCTATGAGTCATTTAGAAGTAGGTTGTTTAATTTCAAAATATGTTTCCTTATTATCTTCATGTTATTGAATTTCAAACTATTGGTTGCTACACTATGCATTTTCTGTTACTTATATACTTTATACTGGCTGAAAGTTTTTTATGATGCTGCATAAAATGATTTTACTTCTTGATTATTTCATGTTTCCGTGAAAACAATGTTCATTTACACTGTTTTTCAATGCAGTAATGAATACCAATCAGGAAAATTGATTTTTCCATATTTATTTTATGTATGCTTGATTTAGAAATATTATATACAGGTGTTAAATTAACAAAGTCCCTAATTATTGATCTCATTCATTCTCCTTTATTTTAACAAATTTCTTCTTTATATAGAAAAACAAGCATATTTTCCATTAATACATCTACTTGTGCTTTGCATGTTTATTGCATCTCTAAATTTCTGCTTCTTAGTGTATTTAACCTCTTTATATTTAAGGTAATTTTAAGTATGTTTGTACTGAAATCAATCAGTTATTTGTGCAACTTGTTAAACATTCCTTACAAATGAATAAAGTTTCTTCTCTCCCATTCTTTGTTTAAATTTTTATGCATTCTAATTCCATAATTTTAACACAATATTTCTATATTTGTTTTAGAGTCTATTTTTACTCTAATAAGCCTGCATAATTATTTTATATTCTTCACATATTAGTTTTTCAGTGCTTTTCATTTCTTAATTTATACTATATTCCCACTTGACAGTATAAAATTACTTTAAAAGTTTTTCAGTTTAATTTATCACAGTAAAGTTCTATGGGCAATAAATTTATTTATATTTGAAAATTTTATCTTCACTTTTGAAATATATTTTTATTAATATCAAATTCTGTGGTGATACTTTTTCTTTTTTTGTTAGATAAATGCCTTGAATCATTGTGTTATGGCTATTAGAGTTCATGGAAGAAAATTTGCTATCATTTTTCTTTTTTGTAGGCAGTATATTTTTGTGAATTGGTTTTCAGTAATTGTGCTACATCTAAGTGTGTGTGTATGTATGCACAACCACGCATGTGCTTGGATGCATGTGCGCATATATAGCTCCTTCTTAGATGTGTACAGTTTATTCACTTAGTCCTAGCACAGTCACAAGAGTTTCCCTGGGACTGAGGGGTAAGAGGAGGAGGATTGATGAAGGAGGGATTCCTACCTTTTCTCCATTTGCGGATTGTCTTTGCTTTGCTCAATAGTTTGCACTACAGCAAAGCAAAAACCATTCACCATCTACACTTGCACTAAGCATGGAACATCAGAGAAATCACCATGCTAATTAACGATTCCAGTTGCTATTACTCTCCTCCTGCTCTGCTTCTCCTTCTTACTCTCTTTGTGTACTCTCCATGAATTGAGTATAGGGCCTTGCACATGCTAGACTATTTCTCTACACCTGATGTACAATCCTTGTCCATTCTCTCTCTTTCTCTCTCTCCATCCTCTCTCTTATTATACTAGTTTATTACATGAAATCTTCACATTTTTTGTGTGTGCAGATATTGCAGGCTTGAACTCTACCTACCTCTCTCACTTGGCTTACCATTTCTTCCCCCTCCCCCCATTCCATCAAATCTGGCACTCTATTACTTGAGTCACTTCTCTACTTCTTGCTTTTTGTTGGATGGGCTTGCTTAGAAATGTGATCCTCAGATCTCAGTTCTTTAATTAGCTAGAATTACCAGGTGAGCCACCTCTTCCTATCATATCTTCGCATTTAAAAATAATAGTAGAATTTAGAGTGTTCTCCAGCTACAATAGAAGTACATTTAAAATAGTTCCAATGAAAAGGGCATATTCAAACTAAAGACAAGTTTATAAAGAGTGCAATTTGAGGTTATACTGCAACAGTAATTCTTCACAAATAGTTAGCATACAGTAATATCAATGTAACAGGGGTGATTATTAGAAATGCAAACTCTCAGCCATTGTATACCTATTGAATCTAACAGGGGAACAGCCAAACAATTTTGTCTCTTTAGGTTTCTCCAAGCAATTTTATTCCATGATTGCAGCCTGGAAGTTATTTTTACAACCTAGTGTGAAATATGGGAAAACATTCACAGCTATTACCATTTCAATTATTTTAAACTTAAAAATAACACCAAAAGCCAGGTACCAATGGATAACAACTATAATCCTAGCTAATCAGGAGAGTCAGATCTAATGAATACCTAGCCTAAGAAGACAAATTCATGAAACTTTTATCTCCAATTAGTCAATGAAATTCTGGAACTGGAGGCCTTGCTCCAATGGTAGAGCACCACTTTTGAGTGGAAAAACCCAAGAGCGAGGGCTTGAATTCTAGCATAAAAAAATGTCAAGAGGATATCATTTATCTCAGCTATGTATTTGACATTGTTTCATAGTTCAAAAAGATTTTTAAGAGATATATAGTTTAGTCATTTTTTGTAGATCAATGTGTTGCAGTGCTACCATAAATTTGCTATGCATTTGTGTATGCCCTTATACTGAGTATTTGGAGATCATGGCTCATCAAGGTTAATTGTGGCACAAGCGATTTCTCTTTCAAAGCTCATCACTTGTGAGGCTGCAGGTGTGGCTGCTGTCTGACTTTACTACAACATGGAGTACCTTCCATCTCCAGCTGAGCCCTACCTGCTGATAATATAGGTGGAAGGAGAGGTTGTTGTGGAAAACTAATTTCAGGTACCTTAGTGAAGCTGTGATTCTTTCCACAAAGTGGCTACCAGTGAAAACTGTGACACTATTTGTGCTCTTCCCCCTCCCCCCCGCCCCCGTTTTACTAGCTTACTTTCATGAATATAAGCCCTGATATAGCCAGATGGGAATATGTTATAGGCAATGTGGATAGTCGAACAGGGATGTCACATTTGAACTTAAATGTCCATGAAATTTCTTTCACGACTAATTTGAGAGTGGGTAATTTCAGGCAAAGTTTGAAATTGTGAAAATAGTTTTTGTTGTATGTACACTAACGGGGAGTTTATGTGTCAGAATTAGATTACGATGTGAGAAGTACACATTTTAAAATGACAATAATTTGTATACAATACAGGCAGTTTAGTTGTAATTTAAGACAGATATTTACCTGACTGTGATTTTTTGCACATACGTAAGATTTATTTACTTATTTTTTGTATTCATACATATGCACTCCAAATGTATAATCCTAACTTTCTTTTTCATGAGATATCTTCACATGTCTTGAGGTACCACATGAACATTTAGAACGATGTTTTCTCTGCAACAAGGTTTGTTTCATACTTTGATTTGGAGTATTCAAGGTAAACTAGCCAGTTATAACTGCCAAATTTCAAGATGATTTAATTGAAGTCAATATATACTGGCTTAGACTGTACCTAGGTGGACTCCGTATTACAAAACAAACTTTTCATTAAAATGTAGAAACAAACATTTAGTTTGAGAAGACTCACAAAATTTAGGCTTGATATTTCTGTACATGAGCATGATTTCTAAGATTGTCAGGAATATAAATTTCCAGATAGTACATTACAACAAAAGCAAAACCTGTATTTTTTTAACCAGATAATAAATTCTTATCTGAATTCCAAATCTAGCATATTGGGGATGCATTCACAAATAAATAGCATTACTTTGTTGTTAAAAAAATAAGCAAACAGGTTGGGTGCCAGTGGCTCATGACAACTACTCAGGAGGCTGAGATCTGAGGATTGCTCTTCAAAGCTAGCCTAAGCAGGAAAGTCCGTGAGACTCTGATGTCCAATTAACCACCAAAAAAACAGAAATAGCACCATGGCTCAAAGTGGTAGAGCACTAGCTTTGAGCAAAAGAGTTCAGAAACAGTGCCCAGTCCCTGAGATCAAGCCTCATGATGGGAAAAAAAGCAAATAATTTGTTTTAGTCAGATTTTCAGAAGCCACTTTAGAGGGTAGAAATGCACATAAATCATTATGTCATTGATATAAATCCTGTAGAAATAAGCATATCTCATAAGTAATAACTGTAACCAATCATTTGTGTTAATATAATTACATTTTAGCATTCCTTTGCTATTTGACACTGAAATTGGGAACTTGAATTTTCTATACTTCAATTTCTATATCTGTAATTAGAGACAATGATTCTTGCCTTATAAAATTTGTGCAGGTTGAATGACACATGTAAAATCCTTCAGTAGTGACATATGGTAAGCATTTAGCAATCATCTCCTCATTACTGTTTTTACAATATAATATCAAACACACAAGGATGATGCACATTATTCAGAATTAGTGAGAGGAAGACAAGGAATCAAGTTGGGTGAGTTTAAATATACTACACAGAGCTGGGTGCCAGTGGCTCATGCCTATAATACTAGCTACTCAGGAGACTGAGATCTGAGGATTCCAGTTCAAAGTCTGTGAGACTCTTATCTCCAATTACCCACCAGAAAACTAGAGTAGAGAGTTAGCCTTGAGCTGAAGAGCTGAAGGACAGTGCCCAGGCCCAGAGTTCAAGCCCCATGACCAACATAAATACATACATACATACATACATACATAAAATAAAATAAACAGATACTGTAGAGAGGCTATCTAGAAAACCTTAATTCTTCAAGATAGCACTTCATATAAGGTTAATCAAACAGTTATGCTAGTCTTGTTAAGCTTCATTGGTCATCATGGCAAAATACAGTTTTTGATCATAGCTCCAGAGAAATGCACTGTTACCTCTGAAACTAGAAGTTCTGCCAGGGTAGAAAAAGACACAGCTAGAAGTATCCACAACACAGTCAGCACTGCTTAAAGCATCCTTCATCAAAGATATGTGGAATAAGCCTAGAAAGGCCATTGTTGGCATCAGAGATAAAACAGAGAAAGGGAAATTATAGACCAGGTAGTATATTGGAAAGAGAAAAGTTTTCTTAGAGTGGACCAAAACTTTGGTTTTCTTACCATTCTCAGTATTGATTTATCTCTTGATTTTTTTAATATTAGTTAAGTTTTTATAAAAGATCACTTTTTCAATGTGGTGATTGGAGGATAGATATAGCTTGCTTAAATTTGGTATCAGAAAGAAAATTGACTGGAGGAATCTTTACTCAAAATGCAATTTTAGATAATGTTTCAGAGAGAATTATAAAGAATGTATCATGATGCTTTCCTCATTAAAAATATTCCAAATATAAAAGATGCAAATGAAACTGACTTTTTGAAAATGGAGAAGCTTCTATTAGCCATGTGAAAGTGACAATCCCTTGTTACGGTCTTTATTGAATATATAAAACTGCATACTAATGACACTGGTTATCATGGTAATGCTCATATATGAAATAAATGGTACTATATAGCGGACTTTTACATATTGAAACTGATATCTTATATATTGCTGTTACCGAAACTGCAAACTATTAGATGCGCATAATTGTTATCAGGTAGTGTTCTTCCTGTTTTTAAGATGAGAAATATAGAAGCAGGGAGCATAACTTGATCCAGGTCCCAGATGGCTGTGAATTAAACACCAGACTGGACAGGTCACTCTCCCTATTGTACATCAACAAGCTGTTTTTAAATCAAGCCAGACAATCTTCCCCTTGCAGAACAATAGTTCTGCTTTTTCCAAAGCCATGCTGCTCCTTTGATTCTTATGATACACAGAGCCTCCACATTACTGTTCACAGAGTAGTTATTAACCATTCAGCAGAGGTGTATCTGCATTAAGACATGAGAGTATGAACATTCATTGCTGTGCAATTGTCCACTGGTGGATGATCACCAATTGTATTTTCAAGAAAATTCCAATAACTTTTAGATAAATTTTAAAAAATATTCCAGGGAGAAAACCAAATAACCATTTCTGTTGGATCATCTTTTTGGGCAAGGGTGCACATAACAACATTAGTTGTTCTCGCATTTCAAAGACAATACAATGGCCATTCCGTATATCTTCAACAAATCTGAACTGCAATGAATAATGGGTTCACAACGTATATCTTCAAAAAGGAAAATGAAGGACTGTGATGTACTGTGTCAAATGCCCACACCCAGCATTCAGGAGACTAGGGCAGGAGCATTTGGACTTTGAGGCCCATGCGAGCCATGTAGAGAGTTCAAAGCTAGCCTGGGTCACTTATCTCTCACTCTGGTCTAAAATCAACCAAACAAAGAAACAAACAGCAACAAAAATTCATACAGTTTCTTCCAATGGATCTGTATAGGGCTTCCTAGTAGAAAAATTTCCATTTGTAAAATACAATAAATACAAGATGAATAGAAGAATTACTAATTTTATTCTCAATCTTAGAATTTCCCATAATTGCTTCCTTTTCAGGTAAAAATGGAATGTTGAGTCCATTTTGCTTAAATATATTCTTCTATTTCTAAGATAAGAACGATTTATTTTATTTAAATTAGCAAGATAAAGTATTTATTTCTAAGTTCTTGCTAAGACAAAGTTCAGGACAGCCATCTTCTGAAGTCTACACTGCATCTACACATCATTTCTATCTATGTTCAGGTTGGATTTTTTTTTTTTTTAACTCCATAAGTTTTCTCACAGATGTCTTTCTTACAAAACTTTCTAAATCATGTTATTCTTGCAAGCTACTTCATTTCTGTGAAGATATAAAAAAATAAAACTTCCTTTTGGCAAAAAGGTGACAAATAAATTCAAGTCAACATGAATGTTAAGAATAATGGAATACACTAAAAAAACTGGCCACAGGTATATCGTGTCTGGAGGTAGATTTCTACAGTATGAAAAGAAAAAGAGGAAAAATTGTTGCAGGTCTTTATAGAAATCATTTCCAAAATGTTGGTGCTTTTAGAATAATAATTCCTTAAGATTTTCAGCTCAGAGTAAATTTTCTAGGAAGCATCAAAGCCAAGCAGCTAACTTGGGGACTGGCATGGGAGACAGTGTTCCAGCAGAACAGGACTCACACTGTGGGCTACACAGTAACACTGATTCCATGCTGTCTCTGTCAGTGCAGCATGCCAAGTGACCACGTAACTTTGCTGAGGAAACTTGCCATAAGGTATAAATGACTCAGTTTCACAAATGCCCGGTGTTAAGGCTGTCTTTCACTGGGCAAAAGAAAGGTAAGGAAGAAAAATAAAGAGACTGAGAAATTTAGTTACATAAAATGTTTACATGTTCAAACACACAATGCGGCATGACAATAAATGAAATAAAGAAATGTAACCTGACAATATTCATGATAAATAAAGCTAATAATGTTAATATAACTAATAAACTTGTGTGATGAATTGAATAAAAGGAATATAGTTAAAATAATATAACAATAAAATATAAAATAATAAAAATATAAAATAACCATAATAAATAATAAAATATAATAAAGAATAATGAGACACTCCCCTGGAATGTTCCTTTTCTCTTGTTGCTGGGGAAAGTTGGGAGTTTGCCACTTTCATCTAGTGTTGTTAAGAAATACACAGCATTAATATTTGGGAAGAATTGTTTTTCTCTGTCTGAAACTGTAAATACTTTGATTTTTCATGCAGAAATAGTATTTCTTTGATTATTTCACAGAGACAATTTAAAACACTCATAGATGATTTCATCACAACATGTATCTGTGTCAGTGAAAATAGAAGTAGCATATTTGTGTTCAAAAATTCATGGAAAATATTAATTCCATAAGATACAAACAGTTGAAATATTAATTTTCCATTTATTTATTTACATATTTATGTATTTATTTGAAGAGCTGAGGATTGAACTTGGGACAATGCACTTGCCAGGCAAGTGCTCTTCTTCTGAGATAAATCCCCAATCCTGAAGTTTAAATTTTAAAGATTGTTTAAATACAAAAGGGAGCAATTAAAATTACTCTTAAGTAAAAGAGTAGTTTGCAATACAACACACATTAAGGTCAATTAAATAATTGCAACATATGGAAACTTACACTAAACATAAAATAAATTATTGTTTCTTATTATTGGAATTACTGTTTTATTCGTTCCTAAACTTTTTGAAAATCAAACACGTAAATCAGTCTATTTATATATCAGTCTGTCTGTCTGTCTATCTAATTGTATCTAATGTGCAGTTGTATAATTAACAGAGAAAATGTCCTTAATGTTATATAGAATTATAAAGAAATTCACTTATACAGCTGACATATTCTAATAAAACCAAAATGAACAAAGAAAGGGAAGCAAGGAAGGAAGGAAGGAGGGAAGGAAGGAAGGAAGGAAGGAAGGAAGGAAGGAAGGAAGGAAGGAAGGAAGGGAAGGGAAGGGAAGGGAAGGGAAAGGAAGGGAAGGGAAGGGAAGGGAAGGGAAGGGAAGGGAGGAGCAGGAAGAAAGAGGGAAGAAAGGAAACAAATTTTTTTCTAGCCAGATTTATCCAACTTCCGGGGTTAGTTCCCAGAGGAAACAAATTAAAAATAGCATGGCTTGTTTTTCTATTTTTGTTCTTAATTATGGTACATCAATAACACTTCAGTAATGCAGAATATTCTAAAACACTATTTTTTCTCTTTAATGTAAAATAATTTATACCAGTTTTATTTATATAATTTATATCACTTTCTCCAATTCTGTTGATGATAATAGTAATTTTGTGTAGTATTCTTTCTGTTGGTTAAATAGAGTAAGTAAACTATTTAGACTCCTCATTATTCAACTATGAAAATTATGTCTTGAATTCTTTGTTTGATGTGGGATTGATTTTCTCTTTCTTCACTTATTTCTTTTACATTTTTCCACCATTCTGATTCTGTCATATGTGATATTGTTAATGAAGTCATAATTCTTTTTCTTTTTATTTTTTTGATGGGTCGTGGGCTTGAACTCTGGGCTTGGGTGCTGTCCTTGCACTCTTCAGCTCAAGACTAGCGCTCTACCGCTTGAGCCACAGCTCCACTTCCAGTTTTCTAGTGGTTTATTGGAGATAAGAGTCTCATGGACCTTCCTGCCCAGGCTGGCTTTGAACCGCAATCCTCAGATCTCAGTCTCCTGAGTAGCTAGGATTACAGTCGTGAGCCACTGATGCCTGGCTTGAAGTCATAATTCTTATAATTTGTGTAGTATTTGACTTCTCTGATTAAAAATAGAGGGGTTTGTAATCTTGATTACAAACACATAACATTTTTACCAGAAAACAATTAGTATTATTTTTTGGCTAACATGTTGCAATTACTGGATTAGTCAAGAGAGAAAATTCCTAGGTTCAAGTTTATTGAGCCTAGATAACCAGGGGAATGAGCCTTATATACTTCCAGCCACAGGATGCAACTTTCACATTCGGGATCTCTAATTTACCTTACCAACTCTTCTTAACATTCATTTACCCTAACCTAAATTTCGCAGGTTTTTATATTGTGCTACTGCCTGCTTTCTCAGGCCACTTGGGTTAATATGGATGCTAGTCATTCCTCAAAAGGCTCTAACATTTGAATCTGCTTTATATTTTAATTCCTAGTTCAGTGCATTTGACTCATTAATGTTAATTAAGATATCATTGCACATTAACCACAATATTTTTTACTTAACAGACATTTTAATATAATTAATTATACAATTTCTTTTTAATCTGTTTTTATTACATATTCATTTTGTCAAGATTTTCAATTATCTTGTGAGTTTTGATGCATATTTTCCTTTTTTCTTGTGTTCTTCTTCCCAGAGAAATTTGTTTGCCTATCTTATATCTTATCTTAGAATTTCATTTTTCTCTTCTGGAGGTTTGAAATTACTATTGATCACTATCACATCTTTTCTTCATTTACTCCTCATTATTTGGAAGCACATATTCAGTAAATTATCTAAGAAATGATATGTCAGAAACAAATTTTTGAGTCTTCAAATGTTTTAAAGCCTCTGTTCGAAGTTAGATATTATAAATGCTTTTCAAGAATCAGTGAAAAATATTTTTCTTTCAGGATTAGTTCTTGTTCATTGCCTCCTGATATCTAATCTTGTTGGTAAGAATGAAACAGGCCAATCAGGTTGTTGTAAAACATTATGGAAAATCTTTTTAACTCTGTTTTCTCTTGTAATCTTTCCTATATCGTTCAGTATAGGATTTCATAGTAAGGTAACAAAGAGATAAATTTTATGCATAATGATGCAGTTGAAAAGCTTAAATTCAAAATAATTTTAATTGCTATACAAAATATGATAATTATACATGTTAATGGGGTGCCATGTGATGTTTTGTTATAAATGAGAATTATGTGCTGTTTAAGTCAGATTAAATATATTTATACCTTTAAATGGTCATCGTTTCTTTATAGTGATTAACGTTTCTCTAGCTTTTAAAATTATACAATATGTGACTGGTCAGAATTTTCAAATTGCACATTTCTTGTTGCCTATTATTCTTACCTTTTAGAGTGTCCTGTTTTTCATTTACTTTGTCTATTTCTCTCATATTTTTCATCTGAAATTAGACTAGTTTTTATTCCAAATCTAGGACCTTTCTCATTTTCTTGTCAGTATTAAAAGAAAAAGCTTAGTATTTATTCCACAGATAACCTCCTGGTTTGTTGTTGTTGTTAACACTACTTCTAAAGATAGTATTAACCTTTCATAGACTTTTCCCTTTAGCAGATTCTACTTATAGCTCAACTCCCCACTAGTGCTGGTTTCAATAACTCCTCTTTTATAAATGAGCCTCTCAGACTGTGTCTAGCCTTCTCTTAACCAAAATGGCAACTGAGTTTTCAGGGGTCTTGCTGTGCCCTTGTTGTGGTTGAAAGGATCTTCAATTCATGGATGTCCTGTGGATCTGTGCTATTTTCTGCAACGAGTGGCTGGTCGGATACGATTATGGGGAACTATTCACTGACTTTGGGAAGGTCTTGGTTTGACATTTTGCAGGACTTGCTAACACCTACTGCTAGGATGTCTTCTACTCCCTCTGCCTTTGATATAATGGTTCTCATGTTCATGAGCTTTTTTTTAATCCTAGGCTGCTAACCTTTTGCTCATGTGTACCTTGGTGATCATGGCATTGATGTGGAAACCAAAGATTTTCAAGGAACCTGGGGCAGCCTTTTCTGGATGTTTGTCTTGTTAGTTCAGGTTTGCTGTACATTTAAAGGTGCTGCTTACTAATATTAAGAGTTATACTAAGATTAAGACGTAATGATTGCTGGGTGCCAGTGGCACAAACCTGTAATCCTAGCTACTCTGGAGGTCGAGGTCTGAGGAACGTGGTTCAAAGCCAGCCCGGGCAGGAAAGTCCTTGAGATTCTAATCTCCAATTAAACACCAGAAAACAGAAAATGGCACTGTGGCCCAAGTGATAGAGCTGAAGAGCTGAGGGACAGTGCCCAGGCCCAGAGTTCAAGCCCCATGACTGACAAAAAACAAAAACAAAAAAAACAATGACTGACGTGATAATTAAGCGGGGGAGATCTAGTCATTTTATTGCTGTCTTCCTTTTGCCTTTAGTCATGCTGAAGGTCAGAGAAAGGAAGGATCAGGCTACTTTTTGTGTCTTCTTCCTGACATCTGGTCTTACATGTCTCAATAAGCAGTCAGAATCAGAAGAAAAAAAATAGTCATTTGATAGAGAACAAAAATTCAAAAGGCATTTTAAAAATAATTTTACCATTGGTCTTTTAGAATCATCCCCAATAAGTACATCTATTTCCTACTGCTGATTATGGAAATTTGGGGTGGGGCATAAAATACTTGGAGAGAGATGGGAACTTTATAGCTGACAAAATTACATGGTGACAGGGCTTTAAGAAATGTCACCGGAATTTGAAAAAGATTTATTGTGTGGGGAAACAGTGTTCTGCCTAGTAATAGAACTGAACGGTGATATCTTCTTGACCAGAGAAATCCTCTTCTACAAAGGAGGGGAAAAAGCAGATATCCTGCACATTCAGAAACACCATAGGAGAACAGAGTGTGGGGGACAAACAAACAATGTGACCCCTGGATCAAAGAAAGCCAAGAGAAGCTGAATGTGTTCTTTTTATACCTCTAATCCTTAGTTGATTAAGTGAGAATCGGCGCTTCTTTCATTATGATATGAGGACTGAGAATTAAATATGCACACCCTCATACTCTTAAGATTTTTTTCCTACTCTTAAAGAATTAACTCTGTAATCAGGCCTGATCATGACTTCAGGAAATAAGAGAGTTATTATGAGGATAAACCTGTTGACAGCCTCCTGAGTTCACCCCCGAATGCCAGTGCTACTTCTAGGTTAGTCCTCCTGGATTCACTCCAGTTAGATTTTTGCCCTCAGAGGGACTTGGAGTGGGTTAGAACCTTATTAATGCAGAACAAGAGCATTGGCATCACTTGGGAGCTTGTTAGAAATGCAGAACAATCCAACCCAGTCCAGATCTACTTATTCTATAAGTTTAACAGGATCCCTAGGTAATTCTTCTGTACATTAAAGTTGGAGAAGCACTGAGTTAGAAGAAGTCATTAAGTAAAGTAATTTAAAGGCTTTGCTAAACCCTAAGTTGAATATATCCCCGTTTCCCAATACAAATTATGCATGACCACTATCTTCAGGGTAGCTCACCAGAGATTATGAGATGAAATTAAATAGGAGTGGATGAAATAATAGATAAGATTAAATAATGACTAATACAATCATCTTTTATGCCTTCTTTAAATAGTCAGCCACATAGTCTTTGTATTTGAATGTAAGTGCTCATCTCTTACAGAACCGAGAAGAAATTGTTACAATCCAACATTGAATTTCTTTTACTCAAATAAAAATATTAACCATGAACATATTCATGTCCAAAATTCTTGGGAATATGAACAAATTCAGATGCTAAAAATTTCACACTTTGGAACTGCAAACAAATCGTATTATCTCACAGAACCTGGACAGAGAGAATACTAATGGCTCTGCTGTGGCCACTTCTTCAGTATCAAGAGCCAGGACTGGTGTCTTATTCATCCTGTCTCCTAGCTCAGAAACTGGCATTTGAGGCATATGTTCTTTTTAGCAATGTGTGGAAAATGGCACTGATTGTGGCACAGTTCCCAGATCTTGAGATTTTTATTCTTTCCTGTGTTATTGGGCATAATACCAATTTTTTTTTTAAAAAAATCCTACTTGGGAATAACATGTCTACACAACACCTCGAGGTTCTGACTTATCTTTAAATATTCCCTGCCTTGACAAACCATTGATTTCTACACTCTGTTTCTTTCTCTCTTTCTGTCTTTCTTTCCAGCAGTAAGGAAATATGCCTTTATTTTTCTTCCTTTAACTCTCTATACTTTGAGGAAAGCTCAGATGAGATTTTAGCAGTTTAAGCTATGGGAGTTCATTTTTTTTCTAACCACATATAGAGCAAGCAATTATGCTAGACATGAGGACTTGTTTTTCCCTTTCTCTGCTGGTGGTAGACCTTTGTATTTCGGAGCAAATTTTCCAGATTTTGTTTTACAAGGCCCTCCTGGTGAAATAGAGCAAATGAACAACTTCTGGATCTATGAAAAATCAATGTATTTTTAAAGAAGTCTGGTGTGAATCTTTCCACTAAGGGTATATTTTCTTATGACACCAAGGATGGATATGATTTATTATTGTCCTGGCTGACGTTGTCTCATTCCTTTTGTTCTCTCCTCCCCTGTGATCTGAGTCACCTTAACTTTCTTTCAGTTACTACATGACTAAATAAAGTGATCTTAGAAATTTCCATCCTCAAATCGTTCCATGTTTTCTCTATTTGATATTTCAAAATATTTCTTAGTACCTACCTTTCCATCATGATTCATTATTTTTTAAAAAAATTAAATTTTATTTAACTTTTATAAGAGGGTAAATAGATTACCTCTCAATATTTTTTGTATTCTATTTCTAAGATGAAGGTAACTATAAATTGATTCTGTTGTTTTCTGCTTTTTTTTTTTTTTTGAGGGGGGAGGGCAGGAAGCCGGCCATTGTTTCTGATCCAGTAGGAAAGTAGCAATCATAGCAAGTATCTTCTTTGATGCCTTCTTTCAAACTAATTAAATCCAAGCATATATTCTTTGCTTTAACATCTGTCTGGTTTGATCTCCAAAATCACATTTTTCCCCTTTTGTATGTGTATGTTATTTTCTCCAAAATCTCAACATTTCTCATATAGAAATTCTTCTTTTTCTAGCTTAATTAGCTCATTTTTATTATATTTTTACTTCGTATGATACCTGTTATTAAGATCAAAGCATATTTTTTAAATCAATCTAGTCACAGGAGTTTCCTAAAAATGTAATTCCAAGATGCAGTATTCCAGCACTAGCTTTTAAAATATTCTTAAGTCTTTGTGCTTGCAAAAAATTTTATTGACATGTTATGTGGCCTCAATCGAATTTGATGGCTTGTTCTTTATAAATTAATGGAATCTCTTTTTATTGTATTTTATATAATAAGATCTCCTGAGCTTATAGAAAGAAGCACAATCAGTACCTTTGAAATCTAAAACTTTAATTACAATTTTGGAAATGAGTCAACCCAGGTCCTGTCTGAGATCAAGTAAGTGAGCTCCACCCCGGGCAATGTGTATGTTGAGAAAGAATGCAGAATTGCCTATAGTCATTTTTCTCTGATCGTTTAGATAGTTACTAGTCACAATCTACAGAAAGACCAGTACAATGTCTCACATCTGCTGAGTTATTTCTTGGTTCCTTACCTTAGTCAGATTCTGGAAATCTTATTTGGAACTTAATTGATTTTGTTTCAGTGAACTATAATCTAAGATAATTAAAGATTGGGGAATTTTACCCATAAGAAAAATAGGGAAGGTGAATGCACACCTAAATGACATAAATATTTTCCTAAAAAATGTTAGCTTCATCTAAGTAAGCATAAAGTAGGTCTTAAGATCTTCTGTTATTCAACATAACTTACATGCTAGGGAAAAATCTTCAGCTTCAGTAAGGTCACGTTTACTCACAAGGGCATCTCGTGTCTTAGGTCAGCTTGATGGCAGCTGCAGACACTGCTATTTTTGCTTATTAAATCCTGTACTACCCATACTTAATAATTCAAGGGCCCATTAGAAACACCTATGAACCTCTAATTATAGCTACTCTCTTATGGATAAAGCTACTAATATTCAACATGACCTTGACTGTCTATGCTTTTTACTGATACCTGTAACCAGAAATTCCATCTTAATTGAGTTCCCAAATACCAGTTCTTGCATATTCTTGAGGATTCAAGTTAATAAGCTAGTGCCAAATTAAATAGGCAGGTAGCTACCAGGTTGAGGTTCTTCCAACTTTGAGTTCCTTCACAAATCACCTATAACCTAATTGAGCCTGTGTGTGATAAACAGTGGCGTTTCACCCGGACACAAAATGCTGAATTTCATCCAGTCAGCTACATCAGCAGACTGTGCCCAAATAAAGCTCACTCCTAAAAGTTGCTAGTCAGGTGGTTTCTCGGCTTTGCTTTGGTGTTCAGCTTATAAAAGCTGTCTGCCTACCTTCTCTTGTTTTGAATGTTGCCCATATGATTTGTGACTCTTCTTTGCTCACATAAGCTTTCTTATATATAACTGCTTCACTTTTTTTAAAATTGTATTTTACTGACAGGATATTAGACTTTTCTGAAGAACAGAAGAAAGTTCTATTCATTTCTGCTCTCCCCAGATATGAAACAAGACAGAACAAAATAAGCTAAGATAGAATTCTAAGTGTACTACCAGCAATGGTATGTAGTAGATAAAATGTTGATATATCTTGGCAAAATGGACTTGATGATTAATTATCTTAAAGTTAAGTATAAGGTCCTCTTGCCACTGAATTTCTGCATATTCTGTTCTATAGGGTAAGAGGTAGATTGTAAACTTACTCTAAGAAAGAAGATGATAAATACTTCTTGTAACACAGCTGGGGCCAACAGAAACCTAGGAGACACTGAATCATCTATGCTCTTTTCTTTTCATGAATTCATTAGTCAGATGCCTTTCTCCCACACATTTCTCGCTAAGGGAGGGCCGTAATGTCACTCCTTTCTAAGAAAGCAAGAGAAAATGGGAATACACATCCCTCTGTATAGGATGCTGACATTTTGTTGATTATCCTTTTCATTTACATTTTTATCTAGATACTTTGGGAAACAGTCAAAAGCAGATTTTTGTCCTATGAAACCTTATAAATATGAACTGTTCCTATTTAGGCAATTATAGAGGCTAGGACATTGCTCAATATTTACAAGTTATGTTTGAACTAGCTTTAAATTAATATTTTCTATGGAATAAAATGTAGTTGTAATGTTAGCTGGTACTGAAATTGTGCCGCTTGGGGTGAGGTTGGAAAGGGGATCGTGTTTTTAATGGGGTAAAATAACTTTAGGTAGCTTAGAACTGCTATATGCCTCCCCATCCCTACTTCTTTAAGGTAGAACACAAGAACTTCTTTAAGGATTTGCTAGATGAAATGAAAAAATGTATATGGTGCTGGTACTGTAGTTCAGTTGTCGACCATTTGCTTAGTAAGTTTAAAGCTCTAGGTTTGATCCCCAGCATGTCCCAAGAAATGAAACTATATGTACACTGAAGATTATATTGCCTGATATCTTAAGTGAAGTTAGCTATCTGGCAATTAATTATAGCATTGTTGAAGACAAAATTATTTTGTAATTTCATTTATAAATATTAATGTTTTTCTTTTGTATACTATTTATAAACTTTGCTTTTTTTAAGGATTTCCTCAGATCTTTCTAATTCTTTTTCCACTTCCATCTTGGTCCTGTTAAAGCAGCCATATGATATAGGTCTCATGAAATTCAGTTATCAACTAGCATCTTTGCCAAGAGCATGTAGCACTTCCTCTGGCTTTCCTCTGATCCATTGTCTACTCAGAAATAAAAGGTGCTGTGAAGAATGTGCCTTTGTGCATTTCTTTGAGGGGACAATGATAATTGTGACACGAGACACGAGCAGGAAAAAGCATGACTAGGTCAAAAAAGAACAAGATATTGCACTATACTGGGATAACTAGAGGATAAACTCCCAGTGTTTTTCTGCTTTCCCAAAGAAACCACAGTTTAAAATTCCCAAAGGTAACCTTAGTTTGTGTAAGTCTTCCTTGAGACAAGAAATGCCAGGTGAAATAGGAGTTTTAGGGTAGAATGTAAACAGATTTCTTCAAACTTCTTTCGGACACAGGATTACAAGGCCAAGATGATCTTTGTTATTGCCAAAGGCCTAGATTCTCTTGACCAAATATTAGTTCCAGAAAAGTATGAGGCAGTGACTCCTGTAATTATTTTCAGCCTGTGGTCAAGTGAAAGGCGTTGTACGTAGTAAGGACTGGAGAGACTCCACATAGCTCCAGGCACTCATGTTCCTATTCAAACAAATGTTAATAATAATAATAATACTTGTTTCAAGTATTTCTGTTAGATTTTCTAGGAATGCATCCTTTGGAATATATTCAGTATCAAATAAAAATTATAGATGATTCCAAGTGTTCTTAAAAATACATACCATTTTTTACATCTTAAGTAAAATATGAAAGATACTTGAATAAAGTATATCTCTATTATTCTCCTTGTAAATTTGCACATCTTTTGTCCTACTCCCCTGACCACACACACACATACCTCCTCTTCCCCCTCCACATACACTCACTTATCATTAAGAGAACTAGTACGGCTGCCTGCTTCTCATCACATATGGCAATAATACATTACTAAAAGAAAAGCAGTGACTTACAGTAGCTAGATCACTGTAATCAAGACATAACATGCAGAATATAAAGTTAGTGGATCCACATATAGAAACACCTCCCTTATGTGTATGCATTCTGTTTTAAGAAATCTGAACCCAATAACAAAAATCTAGAGTTTCTACAGAATTGTATCAGGAAAATTTAAATCTATGTCAAACACACTTGTGAAACTAGGTACTGTGATGGAACACAGTAGAATAATAGTATTGTTATGAGAATTCTTGTTAATGGACCCCTTTGTGAACTTGTCATTTCACTAAAGGGACACACAGACACATACACACACAGACACATACACACACAGACACATACACACATATACACACAAGCACATGCATATTTGCCATTATTTGACAATTTAAAAAATTTTTAGAATACAAGTCATGACGCTACTATTTAAAGTTTTTACTTCCAAGACTTACCTAATTTTGTTTAAAATTAGATTTCAAACACTCAGATACAAATGACAAAACACAGGGATAGCACTGCCCTTTGGCTCTCGTTATTATACTTAGAAAACAATCCATCTTAAAGGGGAAAATAAAAGGTACAATGGCTTTGGATTGTGAAAATATACCAGAAATCTACTTTGTTAATTCTTTTTATAAAAGCATACTGTAAAGCATCACTAATAAGTGGTAAACATGTAGGAAAGAAAACAGTTTACACTTTCCATGGCAAGCAAGCTTGACATATGACATGGCATGTACGGAATAATGAATTATAGGCAATTTTTTTTTCTTTTTTTGGTCAGTCGTGAGGCTTAAACTCAGTGCCTGGGCACCGTCCTTGAGCTTTGTAAACTCAAGGGTAGCACGCTACAACTTTCACTTTAAGCTACTGCAACACTTCCTGCTTTTTCCGGTGATTAATTGGAGATAATTTCCTGCCCTCGAGCTTGGGCTGGCTTTGAAGGGAGATCTTCAGATCTCAACCTTCCGAGTATCTGGGATTACAGGTATGACCTACCACTGCCCGGCTAATTTTATTTTACTTAATTTTTAAGTTTAACTAATCTTTAGTTAAACTTTAGTTACATACTAGTAAATACAAAAGTGAATCTGGGTTAACCCCAGGATACCAATGATTGCATTTGTCTGCAGGCTCATGGAAGGTCACTATGGCCACCCTGATACCACTGACTAGTGGGGAGATCCCAGATCTTTTCTCAGAGTACAGCCCAAGGCATGATCACACCCGTGGCTTTGTCTCTCATTAATTTGTGTATCAAACTCCATCACTATACTTCAAATGATGCACCACAGACTCTGAATTCAATTATACGTGATAGCATTGTGAGTTCACACAAAGCAGTTCTTAGATTAGCAATCAAAGAAAAATGGCTTTTCTTAATCTGGTAGAAAATACATTGATTACAGATGACCTTTTTGAGATCCCAGGATTCAAATGTACATGTAGAACCAAATACGATGGACAATATATTTGGAAGTAAGTATTCTATTGATTACAGCTACAAGTCAATCAGATAGGCACTTGTCTGCCTCTGTCCATGGGTCATACTTAAGAAACTATCTGTTCTTCATCTAAGTGTTCTGTGGATCAGTGAGTTTTAGGTTTTTTTCATTTCTGATTTAGGAGGCTCAGAAGCATTTGCTTTAACTTTCCCACATGCAGAACTTTTACAGAAAATAAACAGTTATAATTATTGTGACAATATTAGATTGAGAGGAATTGGAAAACAGCTGGTAGGAAAATCATACAACAATGTATTTGCATCAATAATGGGTTTTGAAATATTTTTCCACCCCCAAATGGATATTTTAAAGAAAAGCATTAGCTATAATAACTATGATTATTAGCCACAGATAAGATAATTATTTTTTGTGCCAGTCCTGGGGATTGAATTCAGTGCCTACACACTGTGTTTGAGCTTCTTTTGTGCAAAGCTAATGCTCTACCACTTGAGCTACAGTTGCATTTCTGGCTTTTGCTGTGTATTTTATTGAAGATAAGAGTCTTATGGATATTTCTGCCTAGACTAGTTTTGAACCACAATCCTCAAATCTCAGCTTCCTGAGTAGCTAGGATCACAAACATGAGCTAGCTACTGGCATCTGTTTGATAAATTACTGAAAATATAACAAGACAAAAAAACAAAATCCTAACTCACTTATGGGCTCTGAAACATATCTTTAAGGAACATAATTCTATATACATGGTAACAAGAAATGAAAGCATAAATCACAGTGGCAGTCCTCATATCCTGTTCAATAGTCTAAACATACAAAAATAAAAGCATTAAAAGTTATCTGCATGGTTTCATGACTGGAAATAGAGTTAGATAACAATTCAGCATCATAGATAAAGATCAGCAGCAACACATATTTTGATGAATTACTTTTTACTTAGTAAGCAATTTTAAATTATTTTCTGTTGTGCAGAAGATTAACAGCAGTGATTTTTATTATTCATGAGACAATAGTTGAAATCACATTTTATCTGTTGTTTAGAACTTGATTATCTTGTGAATAAATGATCATCTTCCACATGAATATTTGCAAATATCAGAACATCAGTTATAACATAGATTTAATAAAATTCAGTGATATTTGCAGATAACATGAGGGAGTAAATATGCTTAGTCCTTACATTAATTCTATACTTAACAAAGCGGTTGTAGGAAAACCGATGTCTGTAAAGGAGTACTTTGAAACTCAATTAAACAGAAGTATAGACAAGCCCACAACTTCGAATCAATGTAAACAAGAAATTAATTCAATGTAATAGTCAAGTTGCAGTTAAGATTAGAATGTCCTTTGACATGAATTAAAGACTTATTCATAAGAAGAAAATAATGTTTTAAAGGCAATGAAAAGAATTCAGTGTTTGGCACAGGATTGAGTGGGTGTTTCTGGAAAACATACACAAAAAATTCTGTAAACATACTCTGCCGGGAAAGTCCTATATAGCAAGCCTTTGTGATCTTTACCAATAACAAATACCTCCAAAGCACCACATGCACTTAAAGTTTTGAAACTAATCTTAAATTTTAAAGTAGTTTAAAACCATATAGTATGTATTTCTCAGGAATATTGATTTGCTGTAGGAGACCATAATACCTTACCCAAACTTAATAGGTCTCTTTTCATTTACTTTGTTTTCATGCAAATGCTTTAATTTTTTTCACATCAACTCCAAAGGGAAGTTCAATAATTTTTCTAAGACATCAAAATTTATATTTTGATCATCTCATTTTTGATACCTTACAAAAATCAGGGATTGAGCATCTCTTTTTTTGAGTGGCTGTGGAATTTCTATACAATATAATATATGCAAATATGCTTTTTTCAGAAAAAAGATCTTTTCATTTATTATAATCCAAATAAATTTTCCTTATTGCTTTACCTGAAGGCAGATACCAGTTTTGTAATCTTCAAAGTTGAAGAATGACACCTGCCTAATAGGATGCTGTGAAGATTATTTATAAAGTAACTTGAATTTACATGCCTCATGTCAAAACAGTAGTGCAGTGATGGTCTTATTGTTGCTTCTTTTCTTCCTCCTCTTTCTTAAGAATTCCTTTTTTCTTTTAAGAAAACATATTATGTTTTCTTTAATCATATAGAAATGAGACTATATCTAGGAAAATAGAATAAACCCCTTTCATTACTTTATTACTTCTGGGAGGAAGTTTAATAAATAAAACATTAAGAAAACTGAATTCTAATTTTTCCTCCCATCAATATATAATGTGGTGAGGTCACATATCTTTGTTTGGAGGATATCTCTTTCTTTACTTCTTAAAATAATTGGTTAATAAAGTGTTCTTGAAAACTTGCGCTACTTGTGCATTCTCTATGACCACCAAATTAATCTGCATAGCTGTGGGTACCTATTTTCCTTTTCCCATTATACTCATAATCTTATCTAATAAAGTTGTACTAAAGTTTATTATTGTGGAAAATAAAATTTGGTATTAATGAGAGCACAGCTGTGCTTTTTCTCCTAGTGTAAGCTTTGTTTTATTTCATAAGTTTCAAGTAATGTATTCTCTATGAAAGAGACAGGCTAATAAAAAAATGCACAAATTGTCAAAAATAATTTCCATGTTTTGAAAAACTATTTATTTATTTTTTTTGGGGGGGGGTCCGGTTGTGGGGCCTGGACTCTGGGCCTGGGCGCTGTCCCTCAGCAATTCAGCTCAAGGCTAGTGCTCTACCACTTGAGCCACAGCTCCACTTCTGGCTTTTTTCTTTTTGCTTATATGGTGCTGAGGAATCAAACAAAGGGCCTCAGGCATGCAAGGCAAGTGCTTCTTACCACAGAGCTATCTTCCCAGCCCCTGAAAAACAATTTAAATGCTACACTTTGCTAATGCACTGTCTTTACTTATATAAAACATACTTTTTTTACATACTTGTCAGAAATCATACACACATTACTAAGCAGTATCTTCTGTATGTTCTGAAATCAAGATGTAAGTAGGGTTCTGTAGAAATATGAGAATTGATAGGGAGATGTATTATATGCATGTACACATACAAATGTCTCAGTTAATATGAGAAACACTGATGATTAATTTGTGAGTATAAAATGGCAGGTTATGTGTAAGGCTAAATATATATATATATATATATTAATTTCATAAATGACACAACTTGACAAACAACCAGTTTCAGTATGTAAACACTAATTTTTACTTAATAAGGCAGTACAAGTTGCATACTATTTTATAGTTTTTGTTTAAAATCTATGTGAAGAAACTAAATGTCATAATTATCAATACTCAGATAAAAGGATAATTTTAGGTGATTCTTAACTCCATTTAATATAATCTGCTAAGTCTGAATGCTTTGTAATTTGATTGGTTTCTTTTGGGATTAAAAGAACTTAAAATTGTAATCAACTATTTGGCTATTGTTAAGTGGCATCTTAGTACATCTTAAGATGTACTAATATACATAATATGTGTATATAATCTATAGTGTATAAATATTACATTATATTATATAAATATACAATCTAATTAAAACAATATAAATAACGAATTCAACATACATAGTTCGAAAACAATGCAAATTATTGACTAAAGAAATACTTCATAACATTAAAAAAATTGAAAATGGATGTCATGACATCCATATTATGCTTTGATAACTAGATATAAGCAAACATATACACATATACTACAGCCACTATGGAAATTCCTAGTCCCTAGAGTTGCTTAAACAGCAATATGACCCACACACTCATGAATTTGTAATCTAACTTGGTATTCCTATATACAAATTTGATACTCTCATGAATATTTTAGTTTTTCTAATCCTATAGACAGAGAGCTATTGTACATTATGAAGTATAAGTGGTTTACCTGGCATTATTATTTGATATCAAACTTTCTAATTTGTTTCCCAGATAAAAGATGCATTTTAATTACTCTCTTTACTTATTTATGACATAATTTTGTTGACAAACTTTTGTCCCAAGAATAGATCACTATATTTAAGAGCAGTTAGAATGAACAATACAAATTCATATTCCATAAATTTATAATTCCTATAAATATGTCTGCTTTACAATTTTTCCCTCTAGAAAAAAATTGTATTCATCATTTCCCTCTGTTCAAAAATGTACTCATCGCCTGACTTTTGTAATGTAATCCCTTTGTACATCATCTTTACAATAACAAGTTAAAAAAAGAAAAACTTAATATATCCAGTACAAAAGCTGGATTTCACTCTATTTTATTATTACAAAGGCTCTCAGTATTGAGAAGTGAAATTTTTGTTCTGTTGTTGTTACTATAATTGTTATGGTTGAAATAGTGTCTTGTCATATGGTCTAGGTTGGTTTCAAACTTTCTATCTTCCTCCCTTAGCCTCTCAATGCTGGAATTAGAGACTCTATCACCATGTCTGACAACCCTGTGTTATTAGTGAAAAGCAAACAAACCCATAACTAAGCTAGTTATTAATAATTTAAGTTACTATGAGATATAGAAAATGAACAGATAGAAATACAAACACAAAAAGCAACAATTGAATTGTAATATCTTGTGCAAACTTACACATATTAATGTAGTTATCTAATTCTGTGGTAGTAATACTGATAAATTTACATAGGCAAAATAAAACAATCATTGTTTCAGAACAATTTGATCAAAGTATATTATATACATGCATGGAAATATGCATGATGAGAACTCTTCAAATGTACAATTTAATATGTGCTGTTTAAAAAATCTAAAATAGCAGCAAGTATTAATTTCTTTCTCTCTGAGAGAATGTCATTCAATAATGTAGAGTTGTTCAATTTAGTAGTAGGTTTTCTGGTCTCTATTGGATCAATCTACATGTGGACACTTGGGTGTGCTTACAGAAGCTAGAGGTGACTCAGTCAAATAATTATGACTAACCCAGGACTATTTGCACAGTCACAGTGGGAAGAGAAGTCCAAAAGTAAAGTGCAAATGTTCAAGCAATTTTATTGGCCTGAAAAATATCTCATTGTAAAATAACAGTGTGTGCAAACAGGGACTAATAAGGAATTGTAGCTACTTCACTAAGGTAGTTGATGTACCTACTGTAGA
Source organism: Dipodomys spectabilis (assembly GCF_019054845.1). Taxonomy (NCBI): domain Eukaryota; kingdom Metazoa; phylum Chordata; class Mammalia; order Rodentia; family Heteromyidae; genus Dipodomys; species Dipodomys spectabilis. Next base: position 5,674,986 of record NW_024870752.1, read on the forward strand.
CTTCTAATCTTAAGATAAAATCAAGCCTCAGAATAAAACTATATTAATACAAAACACATATAAACATTATGAACCAAACTGAACTAAAAGCTTGGGAATTGGACCAATTATTAGGGGTCAAGATAACTGGACAGTAAAAGACAATCGATACTTCAATTATACATATGATAGTTGTGTCCACTTCCTTAATATTTCTGCTACCTCAAATCAGTTGGTTGAAACATATTTGTTTCCTCCGAATTTTAGAGCAGAGAAACTGGGAATCCAAAGTGTGACAGAACATGCTCTATGTAAGCCCATAGGAAGACACATTTCATTTCCTTCTCTCTCTGTTTCTTTTCATTTGCTGCCAATTCTTATCACTTCTGATTCTAGATTTTTCTGTCCCTCTTACCACGCAGCTCTCTTTTGATGTGTGTCTCATTATCCTCATATGGCATACTCTGAGCATGATTATGTCCCAATTTCCCTCTTCTAATCAGTGAGTGATGAATCATCAATCTTAACTCAGTATGTCTGCTTCAACCTATTTCCAAATAAAGTCATTTTATGAAGTAATAGAGGTGCAAACTTCAATGTGTCATTTTGCGAGGCAGAGTTCAATGCATAACAGGAGTTTCATTAGGAAAATAGTTGTTGATAAAAATAAAGTTATTCAGAAAAGCCACAAGGATAAGGTTGAGTCTGAGTAATATGAGAAGGGATGATGCTACTTATTAAAACTATTTTAATCATTCTGGAGAAACAATGAGAAAGAGTAACTGAGGAAATGAAGTTAACATTGTCCACATGTGAGAACAAGTCACAATGAAGCCATCTTATATAATTAATGCAGGCTAACAAAAATCTTAAAAATATCTAGAACTTAAAACCAATTTATTACTTTAAAATTAAGAAATATTCCACTTATGAACATTAAATTTATACCCCAGTACTACATGTAATTTTAGGTAAGGAGAGTTTGAACTAAAAAAAATTATAAATAGCATTTATCTACTTTTTTGTAATAATCATGAAGGGCTAAGGCTAAAGGAAAGCCAAACTTAATTTATTTTGATTAAAGAATTCTAGTTCGGAGAACATATGGCAGGTTCTGACAATTAAAGTAAATATTCTCTCCAAGCGTGTGGATTTAGTGAAATATCCACTGGAACAGAATAAAAATCAAAGATTAAAAAACAACATGTTTCATCACAGCTTTAAGAAAAAGACATTTTCTTTGGAAGGATACTAACCAGTATGGTTATTACCAAGAAACTGGTGACTCAAAGGGAATAAGATCCATACATTCGAAGCCATCCTGTAAAACGAAATTGAAATATAGGAAATGCTATAAAAATAAGCATCTAATTAAAATGAAACAAAAGAAAGAAACAAATACCAGTGGGCCAAATGCTTACCCTCTGTAGTGATTATTATAACTGAACTTTCCAAAGCTTTCTTTGGCAATATAAATAATTGTCTACTTTCATTTTATTTACAAGCAAGTTTATCTGGAATTCTATTTTGGCACTGAACCATATGGCATTAAGAGATCTAAATGAGTAAATATGGCAGTATCATTTGAAACATTCAAAATATAATCTTGTGATATTTAGTGCAGAAACTTGAGGTTATCAGGCTGCAGAAATAATGTGCCTAATTTAGTGTAAGTTAATCTCCTGTTCTGTAAAATGTTGAAAACCTTTCTACACTGTTGTTATAGAGGAGCTGCCATGAGATTTGTCTGTCTATGTATGTTTGCATGTATGTATGTATGCATGTATGTATATATGTATGTATGTATGTATCTATCTATCTATCTATGTAGCTATCTATCTATTGTGCTTTACCTTATGAGACTGACATTTTTAGATTTTTAATATTTTAATTGAAAAATGTTACTACTTTTTAATAACAAACACAAATATAACAATATGTAAATAGTTTATAACAAAAATATCCTTTAATTAATTAATCTACATTATATTAACTATTCTCCTAAGATTTTACCAAGTATGATCACGATTAATATGCCTTTGTATGTGCACATTCTGCAGTAGTCTTAAACGTCCTTTTCCCCCCTCTTATATGCATATTGAAGTTCAGATATTCTCAAATGTGCTTTTGAAACCAAATAACATTACATAACCTTTATCTGTACCCTCTAGGTCATTTTATATACTATTGCCACTTAAATGAGGAACTTCATTAAAATCTGTTTTGTTATAAAACTGTGGATACAAACAAATAAGCACCAGAGATCTCTAGATTGCAAGAAACTAATGCTGGGTAAAAAAGAAGCATGTTTGCACAGTTTCCCTACAGCTCAAAGGTTTTCTGGGGATTCTGTTGTTGGAAAATAGTCCAGGTCACTCCTGGCAGATGCCCCCTGATGGGGCAGCAGCTGGTTCATATGCTTATATGTTGATTACCCTCCAGATGGATTGGAAAAATGAAGTAATTATGAATTATTACAGAAAATTAGGTTTAAAATTTTGACAACATGAAAAAAACAAATCATGGTATTTCTTAATTGAAATGATTTAAGAGTTTAATTTTCATTTAATATCAGTAATGAATACATTTTAAATCAACACCCAAATCCTATCACAGCATATATTTAAAAATATTTCAGTGTTATAAATTGAGCAACTTGTTAATCTTTCAGAGGAGATGGCAGATGCCTGTCCAGCTTTCTCCTTTTCTTGGAGGTTCTGAGACCTTCTGTCTGGGTTTGACTAGACACGAGCATTTATTGTCTTACAATCTCATTAAGAACACAGACATTGTCTCACTCTCTACATCTGCTTTCTGTGAGTTTTGATAATAACACACCTGCACAACATTCTCTCAACAAATACTTAAATACATAATCATTCAATGGAAACAGAAAATTTGAAAATTTGTATTAGCTTTGCATGTTGTATGTAGTGTATTGTTCAATATTTATATTATATGCACGTTAATTAAATCAATAACAGTTGATATGGTATCTATTAGTAGTTACTTTGGAGGAACAAAAGTCAATAAAAATACTACAATTTTCTGAAACAAAGCAATGTGGTACAATTGGATAATAATTATTCAATGAAACATGAAAAATAGTAGTGAGCTGAGACCTGTACATCTGTTTGCTAAAAGTATCTGTGACCAATATAGGACAAATGATTTCATATTTTATTAAAGGATTTAATGACTTAAGTATAATGAGATATAGAACATACTGAGATATTGTTGTAGTTTCATTTAAATGTATCACACACAACTTTATGGGATGTTAAAATTCTGTAGCTTCGTATATTTAAAAAATTACAGAAACATACTTCTGTTTTGTGAATTAAAAGGAAAAAAATCACACACTGAGTTGTTACTATTTAGAAATCAGAGTAACTGAACATAATGATCAATAAGACATAATTTCTGTGGATGAGAGGCCACATAATAGCAATAATGCCAACAATAAAACATTGAAAATTGTATAAATCCATATAATATATTATTCAGTTAACTTTTTGTTATTGTAAAACATGGATGAAAAGCATCATTTTCAAAAGAAGGAAGGTAGGCTGTGGCTTTTTCTCAAGGAGTAGTGTTTGATAACCAAGAGTGAGGTTTTCAGTTCAATACTAAGCAACTCTCTCTCTCTCTCTCTTTCCCACTCTCTCTCTCTCTCTCTCTCTTTCCCTCTCTCTCTCTCTCTCTCTCTCTCTCTCTCTCTCTCTCTCTCTCACACACACACACACACACATTCACACACAGAGACATATCCATAGGAAAGATTTATTTTGTCTGACAGTTTTGAAGAATTTTGTCCACTATCTACTGGTCATGTTGCTCTTGAACTTCTGTCAAGATAGTCATTACAGGCTTCACCATGTTGGGGACAGGTCATGTCAGACCAATAGTCAAAGAGAAGAAGGGGTCATGATCCTCAGTCACTGTTAAGCACACATTCGAAATTACCTAAGACTACCTCTGGGCCCAATAACCAAAGGATAGGAACTAGTCCTTTAATGTATTTGCCCTGTAAGAATATTTTTTTTATTCTTTTTTTTTTTTTTGGCCATGGGGCTTGAACTCTGGGCCTGGGCGCTGTCCCTCAGCTCTTCAGCTCAAGGCGCGCGCTCTACCACTTGAGCTACAGCGCCACTTCCGGTTTTCTGGTGATTTATTGGAGATAGGAGTCTCACGGTCTCTCCTGCCAGGGCTGGCTTTGAGCCGTGGTCCTCAGATCTCAGCCTCCTGAGTAGCTAGGATTACAGGCATGAGCCACCAGGGCCCGGCCTGTAAGAATATTTAAGCTGGAATCCATAGCATTCATACACATTTTATTGTGTGATATATTCGCAGGTATACTTGTCACAAAAATTATGATGATATTGTCTCTATTGACCAAAGTAGCCACTCAAAGTCTTGACTATAGCACATGGTCACTAATATGTTTGCAATAACCATTTCAAAAATGCATTTGAATGGAAGCAACAATGAGATGATTCTATTCAATCACGTATGATTGGAACATTCTCATTTTCTGGCCAGACTCCTAAAGGATATACTATATGATCAAGTAAAATGAGAATCCCAGGCTTTGATATTCACTTTCATAAGAAAGTAAACAATCAAGTTTCAGCAGCAAGATACAGGCTCAGCCTATGAAGAACATTCTGGTTATGCCTGTTTTAATGCATAATCTAGATGATCCTAACAAAACATTAAGAGTGACTGAAATTTCTTGTGTAATTTTTCACAAAGGGTAGAATTCATTAATTGAAACTTATGGGTCCTGAGATTTTATTAAACAAAACATTACTTAAAATTGTAATCATCCTGCCCCTCAGTAGATGAATGGATTAAGAAAATGTGGTATATATACACAATGGAATTCTATGCCTCCATCAGAAAAAAAAGTTTATCCCTGGCTAATATGAAGCCAGAAATCTTCTTAATTAATCTTACAAATGCTGAGATTGCAGGAATTTACCATTATGACCACGGACAATAATGTTTTGTTAATCATGAGTTAATACGTCTTTTTCAAGCAGTGAAAGCAGTCTATAATATTGTGTTTTGTTTTCTTTACTGTTCTTCTCTGCCTCCTGCAGTTCAGCATTTCTGTATACTCAAAGGAATCTTTCTAAAGTGTGCCTTAAATCAAATCACACTTGAAGTAAAATTCACGGTTCTATTTTAATGTTCTAAAAATCAAATTCACATTCCTAATCATGTCTTTCCAAATTCTGATCTTGCCTCATTTCCCTTGTCCATCTTTAATCTCTTGCTACCAGAACACACTATAACAGGAAAAAAAGTACAGCCACTTGCCCTGTATTTTCCTGTTTCTAGAGCTTGTATGCAATTCTTTAGGCCTTCATTATTTTCTTTACTCTATTTCTTACCCTTAACAATTCAGAACCCACATCATTTTTTTTTAACAAAAGTCTAAAATAATCCACTCAAATCCATCCTACCTGCCTTGTCTACCTCTGCTTTCTGCCCATGTAGTGTTGACTTGCTATTTGTCTCCACCTTGAAAATGAACTCTGTGGTGCCTCAGGCATTAGTTTTTAAAATACTTGTGTCTGTACTGTCAACAAGAATGCCAATGCAAAATACATGTGGGTATTATAAAATACACATTTCTTTTTTAAGTGCATCAGGATAGCAAAAAATAAAATAAAATAAAAAGAAAAATGGGAGAAATCATAGAGCAGAACACTTCAGAGTAGAAAAACATTTTAGCTTTTATTCATCAAGTTACTTCATAGTCAAGCTCATATGATAGAGAAGGGAACTGTTGGGAATTAGATGAGGAACTATAGCTTTCTTTTTAAAGTTTATTTTATTGTTATTATTAAGATGGTGTATAGAAGGATTACAGTTGCATAAGTTACATAAGTCAGGTAAAGAGTACATTTCTTTTGGACAATATCACCCCTTCCTCCCCACACACACGCTATTTTTTTTTTAAGCTGGAGGATGATTTCACTCTATTTTTGGTTTGAAGTCTATTACATTGTTTTGACAAATATTTTCCCCTGTGTCTCTGCATATTATACAGAACTAAAAATACATTAAAATGAAAAAATAAGGAAGCCAAAAATAATGGTAGAGAACAATGAAAGGAGAGTTGAAGGTCCAAACTTAAACTAAAACTTGTGAAAACAAATGTGTATCATTACTTGTTAAAGCATTGGGTCATCAGATTTTTCAAGCAGTAAGATCATTATCCTTAATCAAAATCTTAACTTTCTGAGACACCTAGTATTTCCCAATAGTACATACTATTTTTTCCAGATTATTTCTCATGTACGAACTCTCTCCACATAAAAGAGAACATTCTTCTTTGCATCTTTTCAATTGAAGACGAAACTCAAGCTTTCCTAGTCCCTTGTCTTACAGTTTCTCTAAATGGGCAGAGGGCACAGTGCCAAACAGAGGCATCTCTTGCACACCTGCATGGGACTCACATCAGCAGCTCTCTTCTCTACCTCTCTGGCTCAAAGTAAAAGTAAACTGAAGTACTGATAACACATGAGAAGATTATGTGTCTTATAGAATTTCTCCTTCAATATTGTCACGGTAACAAATTGACTAATATCTACATAGATTAGCCTAAAATTTGATATAGATCTACGAAAATGCACTAAGGCATTAGCAGTTCACCAAATCTGGCTTTGCCGGAAATGATTCTGCTAGTTTAATAAAACCAACAACAAAATTATTAGAAAAAAAATCTGTTGCTAGCAATTCTAGAGATTCATTTTTAACATAAATCACTAATATTTATTTATAACACTCTTAAATGGTCAAAATATCTGTAAAGCATCTCTATTGTGGTTTCTGTATGTGTTTCTAGCATTTAATAGCTGAAGGTTTTTTTTAATATAAATAATTATATTTATTTAAAAAATTCACTTGTCTTCTAACTTCTGTTGTTTTCTGCAAAAAAATGTTTTTTTTTTATTACTTTTCTTTGAGTAGCTTGGATTACAGGTGTGAGCTACCATCACCTGGCTGGATATTTTAACTTTTAATAGCCAAGAATGTTCCTTTCCTATGTATAAAATATCAGGCCACATACTCAATTTTGTAAAATTTTATTTAGCATGTGAACATCACTTGGCGTTATTATTCTTGGTAATATTCTTGCTTTATTTTATGTTTATGGTACTATTTATTTAAATTTTTAAGTCTAAACATTTTGCACAGAGGATCTAAGTAGAGCTTTAGTTTTCAATTATGCTTCTTGTAGTTAAGCTCTATTTCTAGTCTGTAATTTTAGGAAACTTTTTTATTGTAAAATCTCTAATAATCATTTTTAAAATGCTTTGACTTTTAAAAAAGCACTATTATTTCTACATTAAAACACATTCTCAAACCAGACACCAGTGGCTCCTGCTTGTAATCCTAATTACTCAGGAGGCTCTAATCTTGGATGGAGATGCAAAGCCTGCCTACTCCATCAGAAAAGACCGTGAGACTCTTTATTTCCAATTAACCATGGAAAAGCCGGGAATGGAGCTGAGGCTCAAGTGGTTGAGCATTAATATGTGCAGTAAAAGATGAGGGACAGTTCCCATGTGCTAGTACTGGTGCGTGCACAGGGGCACGCACACACACACACACACACACACACACATACACACACACAGAGTACATTCTCTGATATCTTGATAGTCTAATTTATCTTCTTTGTGGACACTCCAAGAAGGTGGAGTCTTTAAGTGTTTTGTATAACTTAGGGCCTCCTTTGATGGAAGTTAGATGGAGGGGAAGTTACTGGTCATTTCTTGCACTTCTGAATGGTAGATTTCCAAGCAGAGTTACCCAAGCCTATGGAGTTCCACCAAGGGACAGGTAATAGAGAGTGTTAACAGTCTACCTACCTTACATATGGCAAATGGGGCGAGCTAGCATGGATTAGTGGCTCCCTTCGAACTGCATAATATGGGTAATTTTTCAGGCTCAAGAATATAGGAAGTCTCCCTGTTCTCCAGAAATTGGAACCACAGCCAGCGAGGGAAGAGTCCAGATTCCCCGTGTGTGAACCCTATCAAGGACGTGGGTGGTGTGTATGCACTTAAATATTTGTTTTTTCATGAAGAGAAACAGAGCAGTCCTCAGGCAGGAATTTAAGATTAAATTCAGTCAGCTTTAAAAAAAAAACGATAATACAATATGATTAGGTAAGAAAATAGAACCTAAATTCGATTATCTTCTGGGTTTACTGTGGATTTAAAATGTATTGAAACTACTACTTTTCTGATTTTTTTCTATCCTAATGCATAGAAATTTCATATCCGTTTATTCCCTTTTTCTTATTTTAAGAGTATTACTGTAACTGTGTTGTTAGGGACAGGCAATATCCTTCATTGAACTTGTTATATATATACATATATATGCATATATAGAAACATATGCATATATATAAATTTCTACACAAAATTTAAATATACATAGTGGTGGAACAATAAAAAATTTCATCACAATTTCATATTCCGAAAGACATATAAAAAGACATAAAAAGTAATATTTGAAAATTTGCTCTCTACATATTGACTTTTATTAATGAACACAGAATTATAAGAAACTCAAATTATTATTTAATTTTTTAATTTTTGTTGGATTTTGTGAATAATAATCTTTTGTTCATTATTGAATTTCTACCTATCTTCCCTGCATAGCTTACTACTAAACTCTGTATGATCTAGACTGTTAATAATGAAATATTACCAATAATGGGAAAAGTTTTTGTAATTGTACAACTTTTAAACCTGTGCCTTTCGCATTTGTAATTCTGGTTGAAAATAATGCTTACTCTTTTTATACCTATCACATGTATTTTAAATCATTATTCCTAGATACTAACACCGATTTTAGAAAATCACATGCAAGTCAGAGTGTGTTGGATATTGAGATAAATATAGGCAAATGGGGTCTAAAAATATGAGTAAGTCTACATGAAGGACTCTTAAGTAGACAAGGATAAAAATTACAAAGATTTTTTGTCTTTTTAAAATCTGTTTTGTTTTTCATATTAAAAAATTTTCTCCCTGCATACTTATGGCTAATCTGAAGCCAGAAATGTTCTTAATCTCACAAATGCTAAGATTGCAGGCATATACCAGTATATAATAATATTTTGTTAACCATGAGTTAATATTTTTTCTCAAGTAATCAAAGCAGTCTATAACATTGTGTTTCGTTTTCTTTACTTCTCTGCCTTCTGCAAGTCAGTACTTCTGGATACTCAATACTTTAAATGTGGAAGTGTCAGTTCACAATATTCTAACATATCAGACTAATTCCAACCCTATATATAAGAACTTTCTGTATTTTCTTACACGTAGTTATCATTGAAATCACCTTGTCTGGAAGAGCATATGTTTGACAAAATATTTTACATAATATAAAAGTACCATACAAATGTTATTTTGCTTGTTTTCTCTAACACATGAATACAAATTATTGTCACTGTGATTTGCTTTAATTTGAGCAATAATAACATTCTTGTTATTTATACCAATAACACAAGGATTTTTTTAAATGAATGCATTATTTCTTCTATTATTATCGTACAGATGTTCTGTTTCTTTTTACTATCAAAATGTTTACTGAAAACCACTCAGATGTCCTGGGTGTATTCCACTATCTAACTAGTTAAGTCAAGAAATCCTTTATCCCCAGAGCTGTGTCTGTTCCTCAGAGACATACAATTTCAGAGTCAGGGGAGACTTTATTTTACCGAAACCCATAATACTTACAAATAAAGTAACTATGATTCAGAAAACTCCATTGGGCAAGTCAAATGTGACTGTGTGAATGGTTACAGAGCTTAGATGACAACAGCCTTTCCATCTTTGCACATTCCACTGTATGCTGCTTTTTGCCTTATAGATGGATTGAATAGAATAGAGAAAAAGAAAAACGTTTGAAGCCATAGTATGTTTTAAAATGGAAGGGTTTATTTGATGTGGTAATACTCTAAACTACAATATTTTAAAAAGAATTTATGATAACACTTCTGTAGGATATGTGGTTTTTAAATCAATTCTAATCCACTAGTGTCACATTAAAAATAAAAGTAAATTTTTGCGGAAAAAATGTACAGAGACAGATGAGAAACAAGTTCTATAAGGAAAGATTATCAGTGCTGTCTTGAGACTATGGAAGCAAACCATATGTCACATATTTAGTAAGTTATGTTGATTAATAGTCCTAGAATCTTACCCATGACTTCCTAGGAAAGATTCCTAGAACCCTCTACCTGGTGATACACAGTAGTGAGTAGAAAAGCCTTAAAATTTTGGAGAAACCTGAGAATATTTAAATATCCCACAGTCGTCCTTAAAAATGAATAAGAATAAATTGATTTTAAGTTACTGACGGATAGGGTTCATTTTGAAGATGATCCTTCATATTTGCAATGCATATTTAAAATTTCATGGAAATCTGCAGGCTGCATATCCAGCTATAAATATCACATCTGAATTGTGTAAGCTGGGAATTGCTGATCCTATTTTTTAATTGTCCCTTAACAAGCAGACATCTTTTCTGTTGGAAAAGCATTTTCTTCTAACATGTACTATGTGTACTTCAGTCACTTCTCCATGCATTTTTCAACAAGAGTGACCCAGATATGCAATTTTATCCTATATAACAGCATAAATTAATGGCTGAGTTCATATATGGTTTTCATATTTTCTTGTTCTCTGTTTCAGTGCATAATATACAAACCTTTTATCAGAGGCATGATTAACATTTGAACTCTAGAGTCTGATAGGGCTGATCATAAGTCAAAATTCTCTGAGTGCTTGTGTATGATTTATAGATGTGAAAATTCATATTAACTTCTATTTCTAAATGATTTAAATGGTTTCCTAAGAACACAGCACAGAGAATATAAAATTTTGTGTTTTTAAATATACAAATAAATAATTTTTACCAGCCCTGCAAAAGAATGGATAAAATATTTTCAATACCATTTTATTAAAAATTCTACTGTTTACTGTGTTGATATATATTCAATCACTAGTTCTACTGCCAACTTACTTTCTTTTAAAATTTCAGTGGACTTAAAAAATGTTCCTATCATTTTGTCCTAATAATTGGCAGAAAATTCAAAACAGGCATACCTTCCATAGCTGATTGTACACATTAAAAAGCGGGAGGTTGGAAATTACTCTTCAAATTCCTAAGGACTGGCAAATAGATGTTCTTGCTGTCAGTTCTTTTTCTTTTCCTTTCTTTTCATCTTTCCCTCAATCCATCCCAGATCTCTGTCCAGTTGACAGAAATTATTGACAGTAATAATTCACAACTACAGTTTTGTATAAGAAAGCAGATCTTGTAATTTATTGGCTAGAAATTTATTGCATATTTACTATGTGCTAGACATTGTCTTAAGGCTAACATATGTCAAAATCTCAAAAATAACCAAAATGCAAGGTCTCTGCTCTGAAATTTACCATACAGTACATGAGGAATAAAAAATAATTAACTCTTATTAAAAGGAATCAGAACTCCAACAAAAGGTTTTAAGAAAGAATTCAATTTCAATGTGCTCATTGATAATATTAAGTAAGGAGTAAAGAAAATATACCTTTTTGAACAAGTAGCAACTGAGTTCTTAATTCCATGAAGCATTTCATAAAGAGCAAATAGGATGAACTTGAATAAGAAGATGGAAATAGCTATGTATGAGTATTTTCCACCCAATCACTCCCCACAAAAATCCCCCTTTACGTGTCCACTCAGTGTCAAGTGGGACTCAGCTATTAATTTTATTGCAAGATAGTCATATTGGCTTTTCAACTAAAATATTGAAAACTGTGTATTGTATGTTTCCTAAACATGAATATTTATGACTGCTATTTCCAATATCAGTTGTTTTGACTTACAATGTAATTAATTTTAATATTGGATTGGCATACATCTGTAAAATTTACTTTCTGTTTGTTTGTTTTTTTCAATGCTGGCCTAAACCCTAGGGCCTTTGGTATGTTAGGTGCACTCTATCCCCAGCTCCTACTTGTGAATTTTCTTTAAATATTTTCAGTGATGTTCTCTGAAGTAATAATTCAGAAGGCAGAAATTCTGTCATACCTAATTAAATATAATGTGCCTAGATACAATTTATTGCTCCATAGGTATGATTGGCATATGCCTCTATTGGAAAATGGTTTTAATAATCATAGCCTTCAGTGAGTATGATATATGTATAAACTTGGTTTACTCAAGGAATCACAAAGAAAGTAATTTGAGTGTTTTTTTTGTCTATTGGTATAGTTGCAAATATACCATATTCATACACATATGTGAGTATATATATGTGTGTGTACACACACACACACACACACACACACACACATATCTATGTTTGCTCACTTTTGCTTCCCAAGCTCTCCTTTGAAATCTTGGTGGAAGACATTACTACCATAACTACTGCAATCTGTATAGTTAGAAAACTAGCATCACATGAATTCAATCCCTCCTGAGTTTACATCCTCAGCTGTCTAAAAACCACCTCCTATTTCCTTCCATTGGTTTTTCAGATGCAGTCCTCTTGCTGGAATTCAGACTAAGTTATTTTGGGGAAGGTTGTTTTGAATTATTCTCTGTTGATTTCCGATACTTAACACCCTGGAATGTGTTTCTCCTAAGGAGTAAATAATACCCTGCGAGAAGCCAGGTCTTTACACTCTAATGTCATGATCATTTTTAGCAAAAGGTAATGGACTGTGGTTATTGAGCTATTGATTCCCAAGAGTCCTCAGTAAGATGTGCTAAAGAAAGTTTCGCAAACTTTTTATCTCTCCCTCATTATGAGTGTGGTCATGTGAGCTGCTAGAATGCACAGGTTGCTCATGGGAGAAGAATTTCACTTCTCCTGAGGACAATCATCTTAAATTTTCCTTACAAGACATCAGGAAGTTTCTGTTAACAATTATTTTAAATCAGTAATATTGTTTCAGATGTATAGGTCAGACCAATAAATAGCATTTTCACATAAAACCCATATCACAAGATTCATTACTTTTGTTTTTGGGTATGTATCCTAAATAACTGAAAATTAATGTAGCTGGAATTACCATTTTAAACCATTAGAACAGTAGGTTTAAAGTAATATGTCAGATTTATGATCTAAAAAGCTTAGGGGACTAACCCTCTAGATTCATTCAAAGCTCAACAATTTACAAGATCATAGGAAAAATTTTTTTCCACCATATTGGAGTGAGAAAAAAGAAACTAGTTGCAATGTCTGTAGTAACAATGGGGAACTGGGGAAACTGGAAGTGTAGTGGATGAATAGTGTGGGCCACTCTGACTTGTGAAAATTTCCCAAGAACCCAATCATACTAGCTAGGGCCCATATGATTTTAGGACATTGGCTTCATGACTTCTCCTACATCTTCACAGTTAGTAACTTTATGTTTCTCACAGGGAGGGAAAAAAGAATCATTTAACAATTAGAATACTCTGTGTGTGTGTGTGTGTGTGTGATTAGAATACTCTGTGTGTGTGTGTGTGATTAGAATACTCTGTGTGTGTGTGTGTGTGTGTGATTAGAATACTCTGTGTGTGTGTGTGTGTGTGTGTGTGTGTGTGTGGTTTTGTCAGAGCCCACCTGTCCTGGAAAAAGGGAAAAGGGAGATAATCATCTCTAACGATTCCTCTTACAATGCTACCTGAGGTATATAAACTTCAGGCCATTTATAATATTTCATGCTTGTAATAGAAGCTATTCAAAAGGCAGAAATCAGGAAGAAAATCAGTAGGGCAAATGCATCTTTAAAGTTAGTGAGATCCCATCTCAACAAATAAGGCAAGCATGATGTGGTGTACCTTTTGCCAGGCAAACAAGAAGCATAGTTCACTAATCTCTCTGTCTCTGTCTCTCTCTCTGCCTGTTTCTCTCTCTCTGTGTCTCTCTCTGTGTCTGTGTTAGTATCTGTGTCTGTCTATCTCTTCTCTCTCTCTCTCCCCTCTCTCTCTCTCTCTCTATCTCTCTCTCTCTCTCTCCTCTCTCCCCAATCATGGTGCTTGAACTTGCCTGGGCACTGTCCCTGAGCCTCTCTATGCTCAAGGCTAGCACTCTACCACTTGAGCCACAGTTCCACTTCTGGCTTTTTCTGATTATGTGGTACTGAGGAATCGAACCCAGGGCTTCATGCGTGCTAGGCAAGCCCTCTACCATTAAGCCCCATTTCAGCCCTGTCCCCCTCTTTATTGATGTGCTAGTTTTGCTTTATATTTATTTTAGATACATTAGAAGAACGAAGAAAAATTTTACATTTAAATTTTCATTCTATCATTCCCGTGTTCTCTCTCTCCCTCTCTCTCATACTCAATTTCTTGTTGACAGGAAAATTTTTATGCATAAGTGGAAACTAAATCACTGGTAGAGATTCAGTAATGTTGTTAAGACTATTAACAAGAGAAAGTTTGATATGGTGGTACAAGACTGTAATCCCAGCGCTCAGAGACTGAGGAGGTGGATCCTACGCCAGCCTAGGACACATAAGCAGGATTCAATCTCAACTGGAAAACGAGGAGAGAAAGGAAGAAAAGGAAGAAGACAGAGAAGAAAATAATAATTAAAAGAATACATGGGAATTTATTTCAGAAGCGACTTCACTAACTTGGCTGTAAGATAATTAGTAGTTGTGGACAAGCAATGAAGTAAAAAGATCTGAGAAATATTTTAGGGATTAAAAATAACTAACTTGAGTGATTCACTGAACATTGAGTAATGAGGAGGTGGATGGCTTGGGTTGACTCCAGGATTTTCCTCATGCATGGGCAGCACTCTATGAAACATGAAAAGCAGGGAGCCGTAGAGGAGGGTGTACAATCTCGCCTCTCATTTGTTTGCTGTTCCCTTCAAGGAGGCCTCTGGATCTCTTTTTTTTTTATTGTGAGAATACCGTACAGAGGAGTTACAATTACATGGGCAAGATAACGAGTACATTTCTTATCAAGCATTGTTGCCTCCTCTTTGTCTCCCCTTCCCATCCCCTCCCATACTCCCCCCCCTCCCCCCCCCACCCTGTCCTCCCCCGCCCCCCACCAAAGTTGTAAAGTTTGTTTTTCGACATAACGAGTTGTACATCTCATTGTTGCAATGGGTCCACCTGTATCCCTAGTTAAACGATTGTTTTTTCCCTTCCTGTCCACAAATTATACCAACATCAAATACAGTGAAAGCATGGGTTATACCGTGGGGGAGGGACATACAAAGCAGCATAGAAATCAACTTATATATATGTTAGAAACAATTGCATGAAAGAAAAAAAAACATTTGAATATTTTCTTGGGGTTCATTCCCCTAACATCAACTTATCTGACCTTTTCTGCTTGACTCAGATATATACTAGTTATTGCAAATAAGGGAAACCATGGGACCTATATTTCTTTGGGCCTGGCTTACTTTCAGGAAGGAAGTAACTCTGCATACATTTTCCCTATCATCCTGCTGGCAAATGCAATCACAAGAGGCAAAGTTGAACCTTATTCTTGACGATTCTGTTCTAAAATGCCTCACAGAGAAGAAAATCAAATCAAACCATCATTTGCATAGACAGAATTTTTTTTTCATGTATTTTTCTCCCAACAAGAAAAAAATCTTCAAAATTTCATTTAAGGAAAAATTGAAATAAATACTCAGACATTCCCCTAATCTATTCCCCCCTCTGTCTGTGATGTTGGCATGTTTATCTCTTGGTCCCAGGACATACATCTGTAAAATGAAAATAGCACTAATTGAATAATACAACTGAGATGAGGGATAGTTTAGATGCTGCGTGTAAAGAAAAATTTATATTGACTTTCAAACACACTAAATGATATTTACTGCTATGTCTGAAATGTTAAGCATAACTATGATTATTAGGATTTTCTACAAGAATGTAGTTCCTTATTCTAACCAAAGGAAACAATTCACACAGTAACAGTCTTAAAGCAAAACTTGAAGAGATTTTTGAGCATTATCTGAGTATTAACATATGATAGCCTTAATTAATATGTATTGAAAAATTTTAGGAGATATTTTACAGCAAACAGAAAGTCTCAAATATACCTTCCATTTTGCAAAAGGCAGCTTCAAATCATTACTAGCATCAGCTATATCTTTTTCTGTGAGTGCTAGGAAGCAGTATTTGCAGCAAAATTATCTTTGAAATCAAAGTTTTGATCATGTTATTATTCTCATATTCTCTATGACTTCCAATGGAAGTCAACCAAAATTCTATGGAATCAAACCTAATTTAATTAGTACGCAACTTGACCAAAGTGCTTTCAAAGCCCTATCTCTATATAATGAACAACTCATACTTTTTAGTTCTGCCATAAAATGTAAGTTTTGGCCAACAAGACTTAGCTCTTTTTTCCCCTAAACGTATATCTGTCCTTCTTAGACATTGTTAATCAAACATTTTACTTGCTCTTCTAACTTTCAGTTCAAATGTCACTTAGTTTCTTTATCAAATAGCTTTATAATTTTGCACTGTGGGAATAACGGTCTCACCTCCAGTGGCCTTTCTTCCCTTTCTCTTATGATATGTATTATCGTTTATCAGGTCAGATAGAGTACTGGCCTCATTATTTCTTTAACTTTGTTCTAAGCATTTTAGTGAACACTCCCACTTCAGTGCTAAAAACATGCCATCTTGCATGCATATTAGCACAATTAAAGTTTGTTTATTTCATAGGTGATTTACCCACTTACTTTGTCAAAGTAAGTTGTTCCATCTTTATAGTGAGAAACTTGAAGATTATCCCTAATGTTCCTTCCAAATTTAGTGTAACATCATGGAAACAGTGAGCTGTCCTCTCTTCAAACACGAACTGGGTAATAAGATTGCCTCTGAGAGCTAAATCACCACACAATAGATGCAATTAGCCATCTGCTGGGAGTAACTCAAACTGTTTCTAAATGTATTGCTGAAAAGTTTTGGGATTCCTAAATCCCCCATCAAAGTGGCCTATAATCATCTCAGGAGGCGATATTGGGAGGGGGCTATAATTTAAGTAGAAACCTAATAGACCATGTGTAAGCTCTTATAAACTTATACCAACTAGGTGCCTAGAGAAAGGAAACTCAAAGAGGCAAATCCTGATCATGTATTAAAGCCCATTCAATTCTAAGGATAATATAACAATATATTCATTTTCCATTAGTTTATAATTCCATTCTCTTCATACAACTGGATTATCAAACAGATGAACAATAAATGATAGATGATGATAACAATAGTTCTACATGGGTTTTCATGAAGAAATGTTTATATTGGCAAAAAGTTAATATATAGATAAAATGCAGTGAAATTTTTCTGGCAAATTCACAAACTATTTATTCCTTTTCCTCATCATGTTGCTCATATAGAGCCAGTTTGATTTAACAGTGTAATCTTAAATGTCTAGATATTTACTTTAGAAACCACATTGAGATTCTACTTCACCCCAGTTAGAATGGCCATTATCAAAAAAATAAATAATAACAGATGGTGGCGGAATGTGGCCAAAAGGGAATGTTACTACACTGAAGGTAGGAATGTAAGCTGATTCAACCACTCTGGAAAACAGTATGGAGGTTCCTCAAAAGACAAAACATCGAACCCCACTATGATCCAGCAATTCCACTCCTGGGCATTTTTCCAAATGATCAGAAGCAAGGCCACACTAAAACTACCAGCACAAGTAAGTTTATTTGAAGCATCATTTACCATTGCTAAGATATGGAACCAACCTAGACACCCTTCAATAGATGTATGGATCACGAAAATGTGGTATGTATACACAATAGAATTTTATGCTTCTATTGGAAAGAATGATATCGCCCCTTTCATAAGGAAATGGAAAGACTTGGAAAAATTCATCCTAAGTAAGCAAAACTCAAAGAAACATAGGCTCTATGCTTTCCCTAATTTGTGATAATTACTATATGCTTAGAATAGTCCTGAGAAAGAATCATAATATCTCAATAGCTATGTGCATATGATCATTCAAAATGATACTAGTTGAAAGGAATGTCAAAACATGGAAACATCAAGTTTTTTTTTTTTGGTTGTTGACCTTATTGTAGCCAATGTACTGTATCTAGTTCTTTCTTCTTACTTCATTTCATTTTTCTTTTTCCATTGGTTTATCTCTGTCTTTGATTCTGGTACCCTGTGTCTTGTATATATGTTTATCTGAGTTGGGGAAGGAAAGGGGAATAGCAAAATGCTGAAAGGACAAAGGATGTTCCATTGCAACAATGATAATCACAAGATACTATGTCAGAAACAAACTTAACAACTGAAGTTGTAAAGTTCATTTCCAATATACTGTCCTGTGGGTATCATTGTTGCAATGGGTCATCCTGTGTCCTTGTATCAGCATTTTGTTATTCCCCTTCACCTCCTCAGATTAGACAAATGTATATACAAGATGCAGGGAACTAAAATCAAATACAGTGACAACAGGGATATGATGAAAGCTCTGAAGGTAGGAATCCAGGGAACATTTCTCAATATAGTGTTGTTTGTATATGACCAACCTACAGCCAGCATTACTTTTAATGGCAAAGAGCTAAAGCCATTTCCTCTAAATTCAGGAATGAGACAAGGATGTCTGCTCTCTCTACTCCTCTTCGATTTAGTATTAGAATGCCTAGCTAGAGCAATAAGACAAGATGCAAACATAAAGGAAATCCAAATAGGGAAAAATGAAGTAAAACTCTCCTTCTTTGCAGATGACTTGATCTTGTATTTAAAGAACCCTGTGGACTCCACTCCCAAGTTACTCAAGCTGATTCAAAACTTTGGCAAAGTAGCAGGGTATAAAATTAACCCTCAAAAATCATGACTTTCCTGTATGCCAATAATGAGAAGAGCTAAAATCAGGAAAGCTACTCCTCTTGTAATAGCCCCACAAAAATAAAATACTTAGGAATTAGCTTAATTAAAGAAGTGAAGGACTCCTATGATGAAAATTCTGTACAGCATCTTTAGAAGAAAGATAAATAAATAAGAAAAGACTTTGATTACTTCTGCATGACAGAGATAGTTGTTTTGCACTTAAAAATGCTCAAAGAGCTAATTAAGTCAGGACAAGGGAAGCAAAGGATGCATATTTTCCCTTATAAGCTATACTTAGCTTATAAATGTATAGTATGTTGGGTGGTATATAAGTGTATACAAATGTATTCATTGAAATACAGCAGATTCAAGTGAGAATTCAAATAGCATAATTCTTGGGAAAGGCAAGTTTTGGAAAACAAAAGGGAATCAAAAGGGGTGGAGTGGAATCAACAGGAAGTGGGTATACAAATTAAGAGGGAGCTGGGAATGCAGAAAAGAATCCAATATATACCCTATAACATCAAGAAAAGTGAGGAAAGGAGTGGGTAAGGGAGGGGTGAATGAGAATGTTGGAAGGGGTGACATTGTCCAAGATGCATTGTATTCATAACTGCATTGGTTTTTTTGTTTTTATTGTGAAAATACCATAAGAGGGGTTACAATTACATGGACAAGGTAATGAGTGCATTGTTAAATGGTGATTTCTTTGTACATCTACTTAAAGAGAATAATAAAAAGAATAAAATTTCAAAAGTATTCCTGTAATTTTTCTTTTTTCTCTTATAGACAATTTGTTAAGACAAATCTTGTATAATTACATTTTTATTTTTAAATTTATTTTAATTTTATTGTCAAGATTATGTACAGAGGGGTTACAGTTATGTAAGTAAGGTAATGAGTACATTTCTTGTTGAATATTGTTGCCTGGTTCCTCATTTTTCTCCCATTCTCCCTCCACCGAGTCCCCTCCCAAGTTGTAGAGACCATTTCCAACATATTGTCTTCTGGTTATTACTGTTCCATTGGTTCCCCTTTGTCCTTAATTCTTAAAGACCACTCTAACAGAAAACTGGTTCTTGATTCTACAATGTGGGGAGAGCAGGAAAAGAAAGATTATTCTCTATGAAAGATATAATATTTTCCCTTCTATAATTATTTTGGAATTTTTTGGTATTTTTTAGACAGATTCAATACAAATTTAAAAAATACTCCTTTGTCTTAGTTCTATGCAATATATTCTGGACAAAATAAGGGTAAAAATTATGCTCAAGTCTCATGAGCTTGATTCATCTTTGTAGCTCCTCTTTGGGCAAACAGTATATACATAATTTTCATAAAATTAAGTTTATCATGAGGTACTCAGATGGACACTTTATCAAAATTACATGAATTTTACTTACTGTTGTAAAAACTTAATATATTAATGTGGCCTTTCTAATTAAAATGCTACCTTTTGGAGGAAATAGTTCCTATTTCTGTAGTCATGAGCACATGAACACACAATTCCTTGACAATTTACACTGATATAAAACAGAAAAATAAAGAGACAGCTCCTACTTTGGATTTCATAAACAGTATTACATCAAGGTTTATTTGACCCAAAAAATTTTCTTTAGTATAATAAACCCAATCATACAAATATTTATTGGGCAAAATAATACCTTAAAGTTCTTAGGATACTGATAGCATAGTCAAAAATATCCGCTACTGCTATGCAAATTGAGAAAATACATGTTGCTCATTTTCACTTTCCTCTAAGCATATGGCATTATGTAGATACATCTGGTGTTAGGTTTGACAGGTACAAGTGTCTAAGTTTAAAGATGTGAACTCCAGGTCACTGGTCTTGTCAGTTCAGTGGGCTTTGACATTGTTTTTACTTTTGAGTGAGCCACCTATGGACTGCTTGGGGACTGTTGAAGCAGGAGTTACATAATTCTATCTATATGGTCTGGGTAGAAATACGGCAACTGCCAGTGGATTTTCTCAATTATGTTTTCTCCTTTGATGGAAGGGCCATTTCCAGTAAGTTTTCAATTCAGGACACATATGCACCCAATATTAAATCATTACTTTTATATACATTTTTGACAGTATTGGGTTTAAACTCAGGAGAACACACTTTTGTAAGCATGTTTTAATTATGTAGACATGTTTTCCTTTAAACTGTATTTTCCTATTTATATGTTTGGTTTTTATCTAATGTAGCTATTATATATATATTTTTCACAGTATATTTGACATTGTAAGAAATAAATAAAATCTATAATTATCAAATCAAGGTAATTGGCATAACCATCATCTTGGACACATATCATTTCTTTGTGCTGGGAAAATTCAAGTGGCAATTATCTTATTCTCTCATAGAACATTAGAGAGGTCTTGTTCAAATCAGCCTTGTATCAAGCAACATACTTTCTGTATCCCTCTCTCTGTACTTCCCCTTTCGGCTGTTTTGGTGTCTACTTTTCTCAATGCATTTTAGCTTCCACATATAAGTGAAAATAAAAATACAATTTTACAGCATCTAAAATTTATGAATATCATGAGTGGTTTTCTTCAGATGAATAAACATGAATGCTGTTTCTCTCTGGTCTCTGGAAATTTGAGAAGAAGCAAATCTGCAGTTGTTTGTGGCTTCCTCTCTACTTACTGCAGGTTTTTCACGGTAAAAGATATAGGACTCTGGGGGAAAGGTGAAACAATGAACATGCAGAGAAGCAATTTCATGCTCTATTGGACATACATTTATATAGTGTAACAGAAGTCACATTTCTTTCAGGAACAACAGGAATTATACACATTAGCGTGTAGTCCTATCATTGTGTTAATCCTTAGCTATTTTGTACTTTTTCTGTGTAGCAGCTGCTTTGTTTCTGATTGCTATGATAATGCTATCCTAAGTATTATTTATTGAGTTGTTTTGCCTCTAAATCCAATAAAGTTCAACCACTTAAAACTTTCATTAAATTATCTACCTAACAATATGTTATACTCTTAAAAATTCAAGAGAGCAGATGTTAAGTGTTCTGAAAACAAAAATTACCATATAAAGTAATATGTATTAATTAGCTAGATTTAATCATTCATCAACTTACATATTGTAAAACATTATGCCCTTCATAATAAATAAGTGGAATTTAGTAACTTAAATAAGGGAATAAACATGTTAGCCAATAGATAGATATTATTAATATTTTGGTTAGTCAACAGAAGTTAGGAGGAAAGTGAAGCGATTGTACAGTTTAAGTTCTTTTTCCATGTTTAGCAAATATTTATATTTTTCTTATATCTTAATGTCTATAACTGACATCTTAATATGACTACATGGAATCTAATAATGACACAATCTGAGAAATTTTTCTATTAGACAATTTTGCCCTTGTGTGAGCATCATAGAGGTACTTATCCAAATTTAGGTAATTCAGGTTAGTCATTAGATGTGCTATCTTGATGCATTCTGGAGATATAGTAATCACAGAATGAATGAAGCTATGGCAACATAACTGAAACACTTCTCAGTGGAAATATACATGTGCTCATATATAATATGCATATATTTACATTTATATGCAAAAATAAAAGCATACATAAGTCAGTACCAAGTTGTTTATTATTATCAAATCTTATGTACTATTCATAACTATATGTATATTAATTTTATAAAATGGACAGCATTAAAGATAGTTTTATACAAGCATTGCCACAGAAGCATTGTTTTCTGACATTATGGCAACTACAGTGTCAATAAGGTGATTGGAATCTTTCAGTTCTATTATGAAGTCATGGGACTGGCATAATAAATGTGGTCAATTGTTGGCCCAAACATTGTTCAACAGCTCATAATTCTGTATTAAATACATCATTTCCCAATGTTTCTACATGAGAAATTGAAAGCCTTTGAAAGTTTGTTAATTTGCCTAAGATATCAATCAAAAACTAGGTCGTGAGCCTTAATTTTACTTTTTTCAAGGACTATGCTTTGTTGATCTCATTGCCCTGCTCCTTGGGAAATCTTGTTCTCACTACACAGATTGAATATGGGTCAACTTAACACTGAGGAAAAAGTACAGACTAAAGTCACTAAAGTCAATGAAGTAAGCAAAATGAACAAGGGAGGGACATGAATGTCAGGGAAAACTCTGTCATTGAAAATGGTTAAACTGCTCATATGCTAAGATTATCCTAGATGTATACTATTTATTACAAATAAAGGAAATATTGCTAAGATTATCCTAGATGTATACTATTTATTACAAATAAGGGAAACATGGGAACTATGTTTCTTTGGGTATGGTTTACATCACTTAATATGATTTTTTCCAAGTCCTTCCATTTCTTTACAATGGGGCAATGTCAGTCTTTCTGTTAGAAGCATAAAATTCCATTGTGCGTATATCAGTACATATATATATATATATATATATGTATATATATATATATACCATATTTTCTTGACCCATTCATCTACTGAGGGACATCTGGGTGGATTCCATATAGCTATAAAATATGACCATATAAGATGATGCTAAGTGAAATGAGCTTCAAGACATTAATACAATAGGTTTTTCTTTGTTGTTGTTTTTTATTTACTATGTGATTTCTTTTTCTTTTGTGTTTCCTCCCCCTATGGTTTATCCTCTGTTCTCACTGTATTTGAGCTTGGTACCCTGGTATTGTATATATGTTAATCTGAATTAAGAAAGGGAAGGGGAACAAAAAATGGTGAGCCAATAGGACAAAGAGGGAACCAATACAACAAGACAATATGTTGGACATGATCTGTACAACTTGGGGGGAGTGTTAGGGGAAAGGGAAAGTTGGAAAAAAATGAGGGAGGGGGTAACAAGTTTGACAAAAAATGTACTCACTACCTTACTTATGTAACCGTGACCCCTCTATATATTACCTTCATAATAAAATTTAAATTTAAAAAAGAAAGTGGTTGAACCAGAAGGAAGACAATGGAATAAAGGCTCAGTAGAATGTGCTTGTGGATGCAAGTGAGAAAATCTGGTTTATTAATTATGTTGTTATCCACATTTTCTATCTACTAAACCTTCCCTCTCTGGATACTGAAGCTCTGCCTTAGCAATGGCTTTTGACACAGAAGATAGGAGAAACTGATGAGAATTACAATAAATTGGGAAACATGTGAATGATCTCCCAGCACTAAGTGATGGAGACCTGAATTATGTGAAATGTCACAATGTGAAAATGGCAAACTAATGATTCTTTGGACATAGCCTCTGTCTATATAGAAAGTTTTATCCGTAAAATTTGACATAAATACATTTGTCTGTTCTACATTTTATAAATTAATTTCTATTCAATTTCTCTTAGGCACTGGTTGTCTCAAGTTAGAGAAAGTTTGGAAGTTTAACTGGGGATTGATCATCAAAATGTGACTATTAAAGGAAAATATTGGAAAGAATCAAAACAGACTTGACATGTTCATATATACATGTAATATAACTTGAACAAACTCATCTCAACTTCCTCGTCCTCTACCCAAACTCATCAAAAGTTTCCTTGTTCCAATTTCACATGTTTATATATAGTAGTTTTACCTCTCTGTTCACTCTCTCTCTCCTATTGCTTCTCAGTCTGGACCTATTTTATAATCCAGTCATTTGTTTTCTAAAAGCTTACATTAATTATTCAAAAAAGTCTCACTGTGGTATTTCACACACACATTCAGAATATTTTAATTGATATATAAGATCCATTTTTAAATCATTTTAATTATTTTCAAATAGTGAACAAAGTGGTTTCAATTCAACATGTCATTTTATGTGTCCAATGAATGTTGATGAGTATAACCTTTCTGAAATAAAAGGGATTAAAAAAATAGAAGACCAATTATTGTTTTTTTGGGGAGGTCCCTGTCGTGGGGCCTGAACTCTGGGCTTGGGCGCTGTCCCTCAGCTCTTCAGCTCAAGGCTAGCGCTCTACCACTTGAGCCACAGCGCCACTTCCGGCTTTTTTCTTTTTGCTAATGTGGTGCTGAGGAATTGAGCCCAGGGCCTCATGCATGCAAGGCAAGCGCTCTAACAATGAGCCACTTTCCCAGCACCCCAAGTATTGTTTTTAGTAAGTTTGGTAGATTTATTTACAATTTCTGAGAGCTGAAACATGTGTCATGTGGCCCTTCATTTGTGTCTTTTCAATGTTATAAGAATTCCAAAAGAAGAGAACAGAGAAGAAATAAAGGTTTTGAACCATTGTGAAACCTGATATTCAGAAGCCTTGAGGAAGACAAGTTCTAGAAAAGAGGATCTAAGAGTGTCCAATGAGAAAGCAAGAAAACCAGGTATTTAAAAGGAGATTTCTGACAAAATTGTCATTGCACTTTTTTCCCCAACAACCTTTCTGTATCAATCACATAGAATATTTTAAGTGCAAATTTTTTATACTGAAACCCAGTTCAGGGTCTGAATATGAGTTGTTAGATTTCTCATATGCTTTAATTTGCTAACATAGAAAAAATGGATATATTGATTATCTCTATAGAGGAAATGCAAATCCCAGCCATAGTTGTAATCAGTACTCTCGGCCTCATGTTACTCCTGAATAAATATTTTGTACTATAATTACAGCATATAAACTACAATTCAGGCTTACATGTACAATTCTCTCAGACATTCTATTGGCTCAAGTCCTTAACATCTGAAATGCTCATCCTCAAGACTCAATTATAATATCACCTCTTCTCAGGATTCTTTCATGCGGGGTGAAATCTGAGTTTTGTATGCTTCCAAATGAAGGAAGGTACTTTCTCTCCTAATACCAAAATTTTACACGTGTGTTTTACCTTTTTGTAACTCTTGTATCACTTGCTAAATACAACAGGTTTTATTTCCAAACCTTTGACATATTACATTTCCTGAAATAGATTATTCAAATCTAGTAGGAATATGTGTTTTCTTCAATAACCAGTGATTAATCAGCCATTGTGAGTTTTGATCCATAGCTCTGCTTTCCATAACCTCCAACGCTCTATTCTGTCTAAAGACTTGAGTATAAATACACTCTCCAGTTTGCCTTTGTTCTGCCCCACTCAATACAGTATAAGCGGACAAGGAGGGGAAAAGGTGACATTTATGTTATGTTTTTTTGTCCTTCTAAGTAGTCACCCCACTTACGCCTGAAAAGAGAGCTGTTTGCACTCTTCCTATGCACCAAATTCCTTTCAATTCTCGTTTTCAAAGACTATGGAGAAGTATGAACTCTTAAATACAGTTTGATCAGAGCAGTGGGGGAGATCTCTCTCTCCCTGGGAAATTTTCTTGCCAAGTCTTTTTATCGCAGCTAGTTGCTTTTTCTCATGTGCTGTATATGTAGTATTTCTTCACACAGGGAGTAGAATTGATTCATCCTACGTATTCTACAAGATATGTATCAGCACATAAAATTTAATTTTGCTACAGTTATGTATGTTTTGTTCTACAGGGATACAACTTCTGTGTTTAGCAGGAGAAATGCTGTGAAATGAAGTAGAGCAGGATGTTAGCCTGCTGTAAGAAAGAGGTTAGACTCTAACTATCCCACACTCAAACAATTTTCCTATATTATCAGGAAGATCCCCTAATTTGCCTCAGAAATATAGAATGAGAGCTATTAGTTCACTAGACAGCTATACCTCAGTATACAGCTGTATACTGAGCTGTATACTGAGGTATACAGCTATTTGTAAAAGTACAAAGTGTGGGATAGGATTGTTCAACATTTTTTTTAAATGTTGAGAGACATGTTGTACACTGTAGCATAGCACATCTCTTCTCATCTTTACTTTAGTACTAGCATCAATTCTCTCAAGTACATTGCTAGAATATCCAAAGTGAGCTTCAAATACTAAATTATGTCATTAAACCATTATAGGTAATCACCTCTGTATAAATAAACTGAGTATACTAGGAGTAGGAAAAATAATTTATATACAAAGGAAATCAAAATAATGACTCATATTATAATGTACGTTGAGAGGATAGGAAGTTTTCTCCATTATCCATAGAATTGTATAATGGAACATTTTTTCCCCTGAAAGCTGACATTTACAGTTATTTATTGTGGGTTTTAAAAGGAAATGCGTGTCTCATTTATATCTTTACTTTTAATATGGTGTAGCATGATTAAAATCTCTTTTTATGGCCTGCTAGCTAAATTTCAGAACTGCTTTCTCTATTGAATGTTTATATACAAATCCATACATTTTTCTATCAATGAGAGAAACTCTTGAATTTAAGATGCAAATATTATTGTATGTTAAAGACATTGGTCTTCAAAATCCTTAACATCACAGGTTCACCATTTGATTTAGTCTGAATATATTCAATAGGAAAAAATGAACATGGAGTGCTGGTTGCTTTCATGTGTTCTTGTTTGTATTCTATTGGATAAATGCCCAGTTGTGAAATTACTGGATCATAGTGTAGCTCTGTTTAGTCTTTTGAAGAACCTCCTCCATACTGCTTTCAAGAGTATTTGAACATATTTACATTCCCACCAAGAGTGTAATAGAGTTCCCTTCGGACCACACCCCCATCAGCATTTGTTAATGTCGATTTTCTTGATATTAGTCATTGTAATTGGAGTGAGGTGGAATCTCAATGTTGTTTTGATTTGCAATTCCTTTATGTCCAGAGATGTTTGCATTGAACATTTTTCATTTGTCTATAAGCCATTTTCTCTTCTGAGAAGTCTCACTTTAAGTCCTTTACCCATTTATTAATTGGATGGCTGTTTCTTTGAGGGTTTATTTTGTAGCATTGTTTATCATAGCCAAGATATGGAATCAACCCGGATGCTCATCAATGGACAATGGATCTAGAGAATGTGGTATATATGCACATTGGAATTCTATTCATCCATCAGAAGGAATGATAGTGTACCATTCATAGGGAAATGGAAAGACTTGGAAAATACTGTATTAAGTGAAGTAAGCCACAACTAGAGAAATATAGGCTTTATGATTTCCTTCATTTGTGGTAGCTAGAATGTGACTATAAATCTACAAGTAAACACTGTGTCTAGTAAAAAAAGAAAAAACACACTGGGACCAAAAAGGATATTTTGGGGAGAGGAATACAACAGTTCAATACATATGTTCATATGCTCACATAAAACAATATTTATGAAACTCTACTCCAAGAATTGGAAGCAAGAGGTTTTTCCTTTGTTGCTATTTTCTTTTCTGTTCATTTATCTGTCTTTGGGAGGGAAAGAGGGGCACATAAATGGTGGGATGAAGGGTGAACAAATGCAGTATTCACTAGACACTGTGTTGAAAATGAACTATATAACTTGTGGGTGATGAATGACTGGAGGGAAAAACTGGTAGAGAGCAAAGGAAGGTGGTTGATTGTTCAAAGCAAAATGTATTCCTTATCTGAATTGTGTAACTGTAACCCCTCTGTACATCATCTTTATAATAACAATAAAATTCATGTTAAAAAAGGAGAAAATATAGATTCGAAAACAAATTGGAAGATAAGAGTGAAAATGCAGCTGGGATCAGTTAATCAGTTGGATCCCAAAGTAGGGTAGAAGTTGACACATTTTTAAGCATTTTGTAATGACATTGTAAATATCATACATAGTGATGTGAAATATTCCAATTATAATAACTTCATGAGAAAGTCTGTGAAGTGGTAAATAAGCATGTGGTACACTTATATTTGTTTGCAAAAATACCCAAAACAATTAAAGCAAAAATATATTACTCTGGATATCAGCACTCTAGATAACTGGAAATTTTCTGATCTATAATATGCTGGAAAATATTGTATTGTTTTGATAACATGGATAATAATAATGACTAGGGATAACCTCTTATTCACTATGGCACTTGGATGAGTATAAGCACTTATTTTCAGAAAATTATACTAAGATATATATATATATATATTTACTGTCTATATTTCCCTACTGTAATTAATTATGCATTATTGACAGTTATGTTTATGACTGGTTTTATGTAGTTAAAAGTAGTAAGGCCTAAAATCATCAAAGTAAGCTTTATTATAACTAAAACACCAAAGATCGAAGACTCTTAGGTAAGTACTGTTGATTATCTTCTAAAATTATTGTTAGAAACTTTAAAGGGCTAACCTAAAGCAGATGTTCTACTAATAAACAGCTGGATAGATGACAAAAGTATATACCTAATAAAATTCATTAGCAATTTATTGTATCTCCATTCCAAATATAAACCTGAGTGTCCATTGTATAAAAGCTATTCTGTGTTGTCTATTTTTCTGTTGTCAACTGGCTTGGTGTTAATGCTTTATCACCACAGGATGCAAAACCTTCATTCTTGTGTACACTCCTCAGCAAAGTCCTTCAACAAACATGGCGTCCCAGTGCCCAAATTCTATACTTGGGCTTTTATATACTTTGGCTCCTCAGTACATGTGGATTTTCCTGCTTCAGCAGAATGAGTGCCTTATCTAAAACTCAACACCTACTGCAGGCTGGCTTCTTTATTGCTTGATTCTTACAGAACAGAATGGCCTCCAGAATCTGTACCCATTGATGAAGTTGAGTTTCTCTAGCACAAGCATCCAGGTTCTGAAATGCACCCTGGTAAGCAAAACTCAGAGCCCAAGCAATTCTCCTCAAATCTAACCTGGGGGTCCTTGTTGTAGTAAAATGCCACCAATGAGTTACTTTCTCCTGAGATGTTTTTCTGGTACCCTAGAAGGAAGATTTCTAGTATGTTCTATGAGCACAGAAGCAAAGAATCCTCTCTGAATCATGGCTGTTTCCTTTTCAACAAAAGGTGGACATAAGTCTTAAGAGGAGGAGACATTTTCTCTTTCTTTTTGCATTCTTTCACATCTATACATCAGCTACATGGAAGGTGCAGATAAAAATATTGAAGTCTAAAGTCAGTGTGAAAAATGACTAAACCAAAAAGGACTAGTGGAATGGTTTAAGTAGTACAACACAGGCTTAGTAAGCTCAAAGTCCTGAGTACAAAGACTAGAACAGCTTTTTCAAAAAAAAAATAGGACTATTAACTAAATAAAACAAGGATGGTAGTGAGGATGTTGTAACATATTCCAAACATTTTTATAGCTAGTTAACTCAGAATCACCCTCTGAAAATTTATGGAGATAGATATTCTCAAACATTTCAGGCTTGTTTATATATTTTAAAAATTCAAATATCACATAATGCTTTGGAGTGAACATACATTATTTTTTATAGAAAGACAAAAGCTGCTATAAAATAGAAGATTTCCAATAATTGCCTGAGTGAAAATAATTTCTTTGTCATTATAAATATTTAAACTAAATCTAGGTATCAGTTTCTTTCAGATGCTATTGAAGAATAATTTGTAGCTTAAAGCAAATGTTACTATAAATTTTTCTAAATCAGTCAGTAATCTATACATATGTAATGATAATAAGATTGATTACTATGATATAAAATATATTGTGAAGGTTTTATCTTTATCTTTTTAAGGATGCTGGCTACCATTTATATATTTTCTGATCCTTTTCATTTATGTTGTTCAGCGATAGTTTATTCAAATGTAATTTTGTTACTGAAGTCACTGCTTGTAATATTCCAGCTTTTGGTAGCAACAATAAAATCAAAACTTCATTCACACAGGACTTAAATAATAGAACATTATAAGAAAAATATATTCTCTCATTGAATATTAAAATTTCTATATTATCTTACATATGTAATTTTTTTTCTTTTCATTATTCTACATTATTATAGAGAAGGCCACTGATGTGAGCTAGTAAGACATACAGTCTGCTTCCTAAAACACTAGATAATCATTTTAGCACAGTGTTGTTGGGTAAGGTATAGAAGTAATTTAAGGATAGTAAAGAAGATGAACTAAGCTGGAATCTGCCCCAGGCACTAGAGTGGCATGAAAGCATCAATGAACACCACTGGCGTAGGATTTGGTTTCACTTTTTAGCCTTGCCACAAATATTATTTTAAATCTTTAAATCTTGGATGCTGGTGCATTTCTAATATGTTGGAAATGCAATATTTGATGATTTATCACCACTATTTTTTTTGTCGGTCATGGGGCCTGAACTCTTGGCCTGGGCTCTGTCCCTCAGCTCTTCAGCTAAAGGCTAGTGTTCTACCACTTGAGCCACAGCACTACTTCTGGATATTTCTGCTTATGTGGTGCTGAAGAATCGAATCCAGGGCCTCATGTATGCGAGACAAGCACTCTACCACTGAGCCACCTTCCCTGTCCCCCATCATCACTATTATGTACTGCCTTTACATGTTTTTTAGAGCTCTTTGCAATTTTATTTCAAGTTCAGAAACACAGCACTTTTCCATTTGTATGCATGTGTCAATTAAGGCCTCTCTTCTAAACAGGTAGATACATTTGAGCTTGAATATCATTTTTTTTGTCATGAATAGCTAATTTTGTAATTCAGAGTCCAGAAATACTTTTAAATCACAACATGCACTTACATAATATTTACCCTGTGCTTGTGAATACTATCCTAAATAGTATTTGAGTACTATTTTTATAAAGTTTAAAGTAATAGTTATTGTTTTCTTCTAAAAAAAAGTCTAATCAAGTTTCTTAAATTGAATTGTAAAGTATGAATTGAAAGTTATGTTCAATTTGCTATGGATTGGATATAAAATGCTAATATGGTCAGTGTCAGAAGGCCAGGACATTATTAAACAGCCTTTGTAGAAGTTTTTAGGTGAAATGATAAAGTAGAAAAAACTCTCTTGGAAAAAAAAAAGAAATGTTTCAAAAGTGATGGTCACATTTACCTGAGATGGTTGGAGGCTAAGCAGAAACAAGAAAGCAAGAAGAGATAATCTGGGAATATATAGGAACATGTTAGGAAGTGAAGCTCCTCTACTGTGGAGTTGTGTTGCTTTTTCCTAATACATATGCGGGAAACTAACTAGTATTCAAACAATGGTGAAAAAAAACAAATAATAATGTATTTGGCCTTTCCAACTTCAGATATATCACAGTCATTCCATGATACAAATGGCACATTTAAACTGAATAATATATGATGGGAAAGTATTTAATAATGTGATGATTTAAACATGAAGACAAAGATAAAGGCATCCATAGAGATTTTGTTGTACTAAGACAAGGAGCAGATTTCTCTCTTTCTCCCTTGTTTTCTCTCTGTGTTAGATAAGTATTCAAACCAGAACTTGTGCTACATCTCTAGTGCTTCTTCTGTTTCTATTTTGTTGTGACAAGATCTTGTCCACAAGAACTTTCTTTTTTTTTTTTTTGCCAGTATGGGGCCTAAACTCTAGGCCTGGGCACTGTCCCTCAGCTCTTCAGCTCAAGGTCTACCACTTGAACCATAATGCCACTTCCAGCTTTTTCTGCTTATGTGGTGCTGAGGAATTGAACCCAGGGCCTCATGCATGCAAGGCAAGCACTCTACCACTGAGCTATCCTCCCAGCCCTCCACAAGAACTTTCTAATTTGCTTCCAAAGCAGCTTAGTTATTCCAGCAAACATATGTATACATTAAAGACCTTGAACTTAATTCTATGTATGAAGTCTGTTTCATTATTTTATGCTGAGAATTTTATTTTATTCAATAAACTGGGCTTTATTGATTGGCTTATTAGAATCAAAATAACATGTTCAGATTTGTATTTGACAATTGGTTCATAGTAGTTTTAATATGAAGAATAGATGGAGAGATAAACTCACTAGTAATCAATTGTTTAAACAAATGATACATGAGTAGCACTGAAGATAGGTAAGAAAGAAGAAAGAGAAGCTGATGAAATCTGAGTAAAGCAACGTTTTCTAAGCTCTGTGTGTGTGTGTGCATGTGTGTGTGCGTGTGTGTGTCTTTGTGTGTGCATGTTTGTATGTGTATATGTGTGTGTGTTTGTCTGTGTGTGTGTGTGCACCAGAATGAGAGTGTCTGTGAGGGACCACAAAAATTTATTGTACAGTTATTGGTCATTGCACTAGCCTAAATGGAGGAAAAATACATTTGATTCTTTAGGAGATGAAATAAATTAATTTGGGATGTTGGTTTTAAGATATGTGATTAGTGATGAGTAGTGAGAAGTATATGTCTGAAGCATGAAATATAGATTTGAACTAAGATATAAACTTAACTTAGTATAATAAAAATAAATAAGAATTCTCAAGGAGATTTATAGTAAACGGTCATTCGTGTCTTCAAATTTATTAGCTAAGATAAAAAATTAAGATATATTAACTCAAAAGAAAGAAACACAGATTTTATTATTTATACCTTATAAAATTATATAGGCAGATGATCCTCAAATTTCTATAGGATAAGGAAATAAAACACTAGATCAAATAAGTACATTACATAACATCACACTATTTAAAATTAATTACATACTTATATCACAATTTTAACAAAAGTCTTAATTTTAATAATGACTTGAAAAACGTTCATTGGGAAAATGAAATTTGTTTATTTAATTATCTTTAGGTATTTGTACAAAGGAGTTTCAATTCAATAAGTCAATCTATAAACACAATATATCTTATTCAGTATTACTCCTTCCTTCATTCTCCCAATTTTTCCCAATGGAAAGATTTCCAAATGGAAAATAAGATACAGAAAATAAACCAAAAATAAATTCATGATTTACAAGAATATGCAAAGATTTTAAACACTTGTAGTTATGTTTAATCTTGTGTTAAATCATTGCATGACAAATAATATAAATCCTGACTGATACAGTTAAAAAAACAATCCTTCAAACTGAGTACTATACCACATTCATGCATTAAAAGATGCATAATTAGTAGGTTTCGTGAAATGCTCTACAGATTTAATATAAGCAGAATTCTTGGCAATATTTACTGCATATAATGTCAAATTTACTCTAAAATTTAAATTAAAAGGCAAAAGACTTAAAACCAGCTACACAATCTTCGAAAAGGTAGAAAAGACAAAATGAAAGCTTTCTTTCCCATCTCAAGTTTACTTTTAGATTCTAATATGCAGTATTATCAAAGATGTGGTTCAACCAAACATCTCATTGGTTTTGGTAGAGTAGAAAACAGTACAATTTGTCTGGAAATACATTTCAGTTCTGTTAAGATGTTAGCTATAGATCATTTCTATGACGAGTATTTTATCCACATATCTGAAATAAATGCCAATATTTGCCTACAGAAAGAATTATGCAAGAGGATTTTGTGTAGTTTTGTTCATAGCAGACACAAACTGGGAATAAGCCAGGTAACTAGTGACAGAAAAACCAAAATCAACTGTTGTAAATATATACAATGGATATAATATTTTTCAGTTTAAATAAAAAGCACTGACATACAACACAATTGACCCAAAAAAGTGCATTTTACAGGATTTAATTTGTATTAATTTCTAGAAGACTTGAATGATTTTTTTCAAATAAACGTTTGCCCAAATTGGGAATATGAGTTGGTTAAGATGTAACAAAATGCTACTTCCTGATTGATAGAAACTATCAATATTGTGATACCTATATGCATTGAAAACAATGTACACATTTGCCCAAATCAATCTAATTACACATTATTTATATATTTCATTGCTTGATACCACAACTCAAAATTAGTTGATATAGAAACAATAGAAGCTAACTGGCCTGTTCAAGCTGTTTAATAGTGGATAACAAAGCATAATAGGCCTTATATTTTGAAGATAATTAATTTTTCTGTGGAAAGAAATGATTATGATTATGGCGAGGCAACTGAATTTTACTCTAAAAAGGGACATTCATAATATATTCAGCATATATTAAGCACCTAGAAGTCACTACTTGAATGTCTACTTTGTATTATTATTTGAAAGGACAATTCAAATGTAGTTACATCAGTAAAAAAGCAAAATGATAGTCTAGTTCTATAATAGTCTTACATTGCTATTGAATATTAACAAAACAGAAGTTGTCAGAATAAGTTGTCAGAATATAAATGTGTTTTTGAAATGTTATTGAAACATTGGCTGTTATATTTTTAATTAAATGTCAATTTTCAAAAGTAATATGGATTTCAAATTCAAAATAAACCATTGATGCTGTAGCAACTTATAAGAAGAGTTGAAGACAGTTCCTGAAAAGAAATTCTATTAAAGAGATTATCTTCTAAAGAGTGCTTTGTTGTTGATGACAAAGATGTATGCCTAATATTAATTATAGCATTTTACCTCAATGAGCTATTATAGTTTGTGGTATTATGATTATTAGCTTTGTGGTTAGTTGTCATGTTAATGTTTAATTAGCTTGATTACTGCACATTGCATACTTCCTTCTAGCCTGTTTATAGCTATACAAAACTGTCCCAGTGCACACCAATAATTATTTAGTTGTCAAATACACATTATATCCAGAAACCAGTAATGTTGAAGCAAATATTAACAGTGTTAGATAGACGTTAATTACAAAAGACAGAGGGACATCTATATTGATTTGAGGAGATACATGTATATGGCTTATATATAGGCAAACAGGGATGGTTTGACTTTCACAACTCTTCGTTTTACTGGGGAAGAAATACGAACATGAGTTTATTTTATACATCAACTTCACTGTTTCAAGAAGTGTCCAGTTTTCTACATGAATATAGCACCATTTGTTGAAGAGGCTGCCTTCTTCCATCCTGTTTTTTGACTCCCTTATCAGAGATTAGGAGGCCATTGGTCAGGTTCATTTCTGGGTCTTCACTTTGATTCCTTTGGTCTTCACACTTGTGACGGTATTAAGCTGTTTCCATTACTACATCTTTGTAAAAGAGTTTGAAGTTTGGTATCATTATTCCTCTCTAGCACTGTTTTACCTGATAAGAATTGTTTTTGTTTTGGAGTCTTTTATTATTCCATATGTATGCTTGGATTTCATTAAAGAATGATGTTTGGATATTGATGGGTATCACATTGAATTTGTCGATCGCCTTTGTTAATATTAACATTTTCACGATGTTAATTCTCCCAATCCAGGAATGTGGGAGGTTTTTCCACTTCCTTAGATTTGCTTTAATTTCCTTTTTCATGTTTTTAGTTTTCATCATAGAGGCCTTTCCCTTCTTTGACTAATTCCTAGGTTTTTTTTTGAGGCTATTACCAAAGGATTTACTTGGGTGATTTCAGGCTCTCCCTTATCATTGTTGGCATACAGAAAAACTAGTGATTTTTGTGACTTTATACCCTGCTACTTTGTCAATGTTTTGGATCAGCTCGAATAACTTGGGAATGGAGTCTATGGGATTCTCTAAACATGGGATCATGCCATCTGCAAAGAAGGAGAGTTTTACTTCTTCTTTCCCTATTTGGATCCCCTTATGAATGCCTCTTGAGGCCACTGGATTTTATAGCCAAGCTATACTATCAGTTCCCTGGTGTCAGGCCCCCTTCTGACATCTCCAGTTTTCTCACTGCAAATCCTGGAAGTTCTCAGTCTCCAGGTCAGGTAAACAAATTCATTGTAATAAGATCTTTTCTTTATTTATATACATCCTCTGGAAAATCTTAATAGAGTCCTAAATTTGGAGCATTAAAATCCCTCCCAAAAGACAAGAGGAAAGCCTTTGTAACTCCAACCCCACCCAAAAAGATTTAGAACACATTTAGTCCTTGAGGGTATCTATCTCAACATAAAGATTAGGTGGGGGGGGGGGGGGGAGGGTGGGATAGGAAGGGGAATCAAAGGAGGAGGGTACAATGCTTGATAAGAAATGTACTCATTACCTTGCCCATGTAATTGTAACCCCACTGTACATTACTTTCACAATAAAAAAAAGATTAATGGGCATGGATTTGGTTTACAGCATTTCTCTAGACAGAACTTAGGAAGGATGGTAATGGTGGTGTAAACAGAAAAGAGTTAGACACTGAACCTCTGCTCACACAGAAAACATCCATGCAAACAGGTGAAACCCTCATGTTCTTCAGAATAACACCCAAGTTCGTTCAGAAATACTTTGACTTAATTTCAGTGTTCCTTTCTTCAGAGTCAATCATGAATGATACTGGCTGAGAATGACATATTGATTTATGAGTCCCGTCTATCGCATAGGCCACATGTATCCAAACTACAGAAGACAATGTGATAATTATCAACTCTTTATTCAGCTAAAGAAATACCGATTCAAGATAACCCCTGGGTTATCTGTCTCAATGCACACTATCTCTGTACTCCTCAGACCGCACAAGAGGTAACTGTCATCTGGAATTCGGTATGTATCAGTCCTTGCCTCAAGATTTGGTCACAAACTCAGCTCAATGCAACACATAGACTCTCATTTATTTTGGATCTGTTGAGAGGAACTTAGTTCTATTGTCTCCACCCTTGTGTCATTTCCCGTTTACCCTAGGAGCTCTGTTTCTGAGATGCTTCCATGTTGAGCCAGGCTCTTTCACAACACTCATCTCCTCTACCTTCATTTTGTGCAACATTTGGTAGGGATAAACTGGTGAACTTTCATTTTGATCACTGTGCTGCCTCCCCCCACGACCCCCAACCTGGCCCCGTTCTCCTTTAGTCAAATTGAATGTACCCTGATGAGTATTTCAGGCATTTTCTGGGTGAGAGCGCTGACTTTGGCAGCCGCTTGTATGCCACAGTTGTTTTCCCCTTCCAGAGCTGAGCTGAAGTGTTAATTACTTATTCCAACTGGCAGTCTTGCAAAAAATTTCTTTGAAAGCAAGGGCTAAAATTGTAGTGATAGTAGCTGTGAAACCAGAACAAGACAGCCCACATTTATACCCAAAAAGGTAGCAAAAATGGGACTAAAATAATGTCCCTAAAACTGACCCAAAAGTCTCAAAGGGAATAAAAGGAAAGACCCACAGACATTGCTCAATGGTTGGCAGTAGCAGAGCTGGAATGAGCTTTCACAGTTCTGCTGTTTAATCCTAGCCTAGAGGAGGATGATCCTCTTTTTCCAGCTCACAGAATATGTGATGTTTTTGGAGACAGGACTAAAGAATTTTGAGTTAAGAATTCTCTGGCTTCCATCTGTCTGCCCAGATAGTATATTCTTTCTGTGTATTGATGGTACAGTGACAGTAACAATAGTAATAAAATTATTTTGCTACTTATTGTGATCCCAGCAGCATTATATTGATATCTGCATCTATGTCTAGCATCCATATGTCTGTGTACTTATATTATTAATTCCATGTATTTAATTCCTCATATCTATTATATGAAAAAGAGATTATTAAGTTTTATATTCACAAGTAAAGTACCAAAAACCTAACTATCTAAAATGGAAAGAAACCTCTGTTAGAATTTGCTTATTTTATTCAGAGGCTACTTACTGTTATAGCATTCTTTAAAATTTCTGTGAATCCCTAAAGAAGAATCTCACCCTGTAGGAATATTCCTATCAAGACCTTTACCCAATCGGATCAAATATTCTTTTTTGGGGGCGGGGGGAGGGGGGGAAGGCGGGGGCGGCGGTCCGGTCCTGGGGCTTGAACTCTGGGCCTGGGCGCTGTCCCTCAGCACTTCAGCTCAAGGCTAGAACTTTACCACTTGAGCCACAGCGCCACTGCCGGCTTTTTTTTCTTTTTGTTTATGTGGTGCCGGAGGAATCGAACCCAGGGCCTCATGCATGCAAAGCAAGCGCTCTACCACTGTGCCACCTTCCGAGCCCTGATCAAATATTCTTGATACTCTCTTAGAGTCTCTAAAACCTAATGTAGTTCTTCAAGAGATGAAAATGTAAGAGGAAAATATCTGTCTCATTGGATATTAACTTGCTTTAAATAGAGATCTTTCATTTATTAATAACAACTTTTTTCATTATGAGAGTAAATAATTTCATTATGAGAGTAAATATTCCAAGACTTGTTCCTGTTGTGTGGCATTGTTGTGACCATGTCTATCATCCTAGCTACTGAGGAGGCTATAATCTGGAGAACCACAGCTGGAGAATAGCTTGGGGAAAAACATTTCAAGACTATCTGAAAAACAAAACTGCCATGGTTTTACAAATCTAGAATCCCAGCTACATGAGGAATGTTGGTAGCAAGATTGTGGGAAAAAGTGAGACTATACTCAAAAATTATATGGTGGAAGTGGTGCTGTGGCTCAAGCGGTAGAGCACTCGCCTTGAGGGACAGCGCCCAAGCTCAGAGTTCAAGCCCCAAGACTGACAAAAAAAAAAAAAAGGGAACTCTGCAAGTATGGCTCAAGTGGCAAGGCCTAGAATTGAATCCCCAGTAATTTGAATAATATTATATATCTATTAAATATAGACTTAAAAGTCCAAAAATGAAATCAATTACCCAGTGGTAAGAAGATTAGAGAACTAATAGGACACTGCTGATAGCCATTATTTGAAGCATGTATTCTTCAAACATCAACAGCTGGAATTACATAATCAATTAGCTAGTTAAAAAACATCCTCTTGGGGCTGAGAAGGTGGCTCAGTGGTAGAGCGCTTGCTTTGCATGCATGAGGCCCTGGGTTTGATTCCTCAGCACCACATAAGCAGAAAAAAAAAGCCGGAAGTGGTGCTATGGCTCAAGTGGTAGAGCACTAGCCTTGAGCTGAAGAGCTGAGGGACAGCGCCCAGGCTCACAGTTCAGACCCCACGACTGGACCCAAAAACAAAAAACATCTTCTTACTTCAAATTAAATTTCCTTTACTCTGATATTTTTTTTTCTGGTACAGAGACTAAAAACTAAAGCTGTCAATTGTCAGGGGGCTCCATATAATGTTCTGTCCATGGGGCAACACAGAGGGAGACAGTATTGGTGGTGAGATTTTGTTTGCCAATTGTGCCTGGCAGCATCCTCTGTCCAATGTTCCTAATTCCCTGGCCATTATCATCTTCAGAGATCAACAGGACATTGGCCCCTTGCTCCCAAGTTCTACCCTGCACAATATGATGAAATTTGAACTTACAGTGATCACGCTAACAGATTGTTCATTTTTCTTTTTTTGTATTTCAACAACACTTCAGCTCTACTTTCCAGTGATTTTTTTTCAAAACAACGAAGGATATGATTACATGTGCATATGTAGAGTGGTTATAGAACTGACAAAGTGCTGGCATTTAATATGTACCAGCTCCTACCTCCTGCATAGAAGTAGATATAGAAGTGGAATACTATGCTTTTATTCTCTTTGGATTCTTTCCTTGACTATTAATAAGAAAATTGTCTTCAAAATAGAGCCTGAAGATTGTTACCATGGAAATAACCTTGATGTAATAATGAATTATAGATATATTTATTACAGATTTTAGACAAATTACTACCTACCAAATCCCTGTGCCTGTGAGTGCACACAAGCACAATCATATATAAACATACACGTATTATATATATATATATATATGCATATATAGATATATATGCATATTCATATAATCATATGCTGTGTTTATATCAGAGACAGAAAGTAAATAGAGAACAATTGCTTCTGATCACAGTAAAACTATTTGGGTTTTAAGGTTTCATAGTGAGCTTGCCCTGACAAATGGTGTTAGGAAAGCTAATATATCACTTGATAATCATGATTTCAAGAGCCTTTCGCTTTTAAACTTTGTATCTGCTGACAGTAGCAATGTATGTTTCTATGTATTAAAAGTTACTGCCGAGGTCACTCCATACAGCTTTAAAGTTTAATCAATACATAATTAAGGAATGTGCTTTATACTCACTCATATTTCTGAGCTTGAACATTTTCTCCTGTCAGAGCAGATAGGTTCCACTCACTAAAAGAATGTAGCCAAATCCCTATCAAATCTGGGTTGTGAACAATGTTATATTTTCATCTTCAAAAGTTTTAATTACATTTTTTTCCTGTCTTATTTTTGTATTTTATCTCCTCATGATTGTTTTATCCTGTTGGGGTCCCATGCCTTGAAGAACAGCCAGGTGTATCCTGGGGATGGCATGAACACTGCTTGTTTAACAAGGTGAAAACCTCACTTGGCCGCAGGAAGACAGGTGAGGTTTATGTCACCCCAGTGCATCTGAAGTGTGTAATCTTTGAGCATTTTGGGTAACAGTTCATTTCTGAGAATATCTTCAACCTTCTTAAGATACCTCTCATCATTCATCATTTTTACTGTTCACAGACAATACATAAAAATGAAACCAATCCTTTTTTCACCATCTGTTACTTATTGAACATTAAAAAAAACAGTACTGGGATTTTAATTCAGAACTTATGTTTTCTAGGCAGATATTTTATTACTTGAAAAACCTATTCCCTGAGCATTTTTGCCTGACGTTAGATATGAGCTAGAGCTTTTCACCTGGAGCGGGCCTTAGACTACAATCCTCCAACACTCTGGCAAATTAAGATTATGGGTGAGAACCATTTTACATGGCCAAGAATTTTTTATTATTATTACCATCCAAAGAATCTAAAACTAAAAATATGTTGTTTGCTTAATTTGTTATGAAGTAATATTTTTTAAATGTTCATAGATAAGACAAGAAGGAAAATGTACAACAGAAGAAGGAGAAAGACCCCTGAAACAAGGAATATTTTGTATTACATGAATACATACTCCTATCTGAACAAAGACAAATAGAAATATGGGAATGTGTGTGATGTTTGCATGGTGGACAACAATTTCTAGCATTAACTATCAGTAATTACTATGACATTTATGAAAATTAGTTAACAGTTTTCACGGTTCAGTCTAATGAAGAGTAAGCAATGTTGTAAGGAATATCAGAATAATTTATGCATTCTAAACTCTTAATATCTCTACATGGCTTTGTAATATATATTAATTGTATGGTATGAAAAGATATTTACCAATACCTATTTACTTTTTATGAATTTAATACTTATATATGTTAGGCATAATAATAATGAAGAGTTAAAATAATAACAAAATAAAACAACTGACCACACTTCCTTGCCTTGATGGTACTTTTACTTAGTGTTA
The DNA here is from genome assembly GCF_019054845.1 of Dipodomys spectabilis. Taxonomy (NCBI): domain Eukaryota; kingdom Metazoa; phylum Chordata; class Mammalia; order Rodentia; family Heteromyidae; genus Dipodomys; species Dipodomys spectabilis. The sequence continues at coordinate 5,716,687 of NW_024870752.1, forward strand.
TATCAGAGATGCTATGATACATGGTGAATTCTATATTGCATCAGATAATAAAGAATATCATTATGAAGCTGGTAATGAATAACACAGGCATGTGTGTGTGTATGTGAGCATGTGTGCATCCATGCATGTGTGTATGAGAGAGAGATACAAAGTGAGAGCATGAATATTTTAGGGTCAAGAAGACTTCATGGGGACAGACTTTTCAATGAGTGCTTTCAGTTTCAGGCCTTGAGAAAATTGAGTCTTGTAAATAAAATTGAAGGAAAGGAAAAATACAAGACTTTGAAGTATCTATATAGTAAGACCAAAAGTATAGTTCTGGCAGAAGATGTGATCAGAAAGATCTAGGTGGTCTAGCTTTGGTTGTTTCCTGTTGGCTTTGTAATGACTGTAGATTTTATACAAAAGAATTTTGAAAACCATTAGACAGTTTTGAACAGAGGAAACTAATCAAATTAGAGGTAGGAAGAAGAAATTTTACACAAAAAGACATTATGGCCTCACATGAAGATGGCAGGAGTTGATAGTTTTTAAAAAGTTGGATTCTGTGATTTCCTGAAGGCAATTCCAACAGAATTAGCTAATGGATAAGAGAAGAATCATAAAGACAATGTATGATTCAAGGAATATTCCTATTATCTCACATGTGTAATTGCTGATGGTGAACCTAACATATAGTTTTAAGTGGTTTTCTTTTGTTACGTAATTTAATTTTATTTAAATGTTCTGTGGAGGAATTCTCTTTTATGTTTCACTCCTGGATGAAGACGTTAAGGTATGACAGGGCATAGGTCTTACCCATATTGGGAGCTTAAATGTGACAGGTCCAGAATTGCAAACCAGGTAATCTAAACCAGTTGTGCACTTTCCTGTCACTGTGTCTCCATGATGACATTAAAAAAAAAAGCAGAAAAATATAGTCCTGCAATTGATAATATGTGGATAATTGGAAAAGATGTTAGGAAGAACATTAAACATATGATATTTGATATGCTAAATGTGAGCTGTCACCAAAGGAGTGAGATGTGTAGATCTCCAAGTAAAACTGGGGTCCATGTTTTTAAGATGACAGCCTGTCCTCATCATATCGTGGATAGCAGTCAAGCTAAATAGATGCATGGCTTACAAGACAGGAGTCTGCATAGACTTTCCTGACAGATCCTGGATCTATTAGCTATCTTCTATTTAAGAAAAAACACAGAAAGGAAAATCAGTAGTTATAATAACAACAAAGAAGGGGAATGAAATTTGGAACATATTATTATGTTAGAAATTATCTCCCTTGTATGTAATTTTATAGATCTACTTTTTGTAGTGCTTTATCTGACTTAAATTATTAACAATTATGACCAAGAATTACTTTGTTATTCTTTCATATTAATATACTAAAATAAGTTTAGAAGTAAACTTAATTTTAAACTTCAAAAATGAGGAGGAGGACAGGCAACAACTTCCTTTCTAAAAATGACAAAATAATTTGAAAGTAAATACTTTGTCTCACACAATGAACTCGCTGTAGAATTCAAACACCAGGCTATTCCTTATGCGACCTCCATTAGCATTTCTGTCACTAAAAAAATGAGAGATACTGATTAAACAAGGAGCTATACATGCCATACAATTGGGTAAAATACTAGGTTGAAAGTAAAATATACATGTAAGAAAATTCTATTTTATTTATCTAAGATCTTAAAGTAATACTATGATAGTATTTGCCTGATTGTAAGTAGACATATCACAATAATTGATTTAGCCACATGAAAAATTTTATGAAGTAGAAACTTATGATTACAAGTTTGAAGATGAAAAATAGGCACCTACTACTGTACCCAAAGATACCAATCTAGTGACTGGAGATGACAGAATTTGCAGAGATTATAGCTAATACAGACTTCAACTCTATGAAAATTGTTACTGATCACCAACCTCTTTTTTATTTATATTGTTTATATGTGGAAATCTTGACTCTGTGCAGGTCCAAGATCCAGAAAGTGAGATTTGCATTTCATCTTGAGTAGGCTTTTTATGATATAGATCTTTTCATTGAAGGTCAAGACAGTTATTCCATTTCCTGAGCTTCCCTGGAGAGGCCTTGCTTTATGTAATGCTCTTTATAACTTCTTGTATTCACTCACCCTTACATTGTCTTTCTTGTCCCTGTCTTCTATGATTCTGATGAGAGCTGGTGTGATTAACTGCATTTTCTCCTTTCAGGCATACTAAGAATAGTCTAAACTGGAAGAAAAATAGGAGATCTTTTCATCCAATTTCCATTTTGTCTTGTGATGAAAATTAAATAGAATAAAAGCCACTCAGATAGAACTTGGTTTAAAGAGGACTAAAACAGCTTCAGTAGCTTTATTCAGTACAGACCAGATACTACATACTCGAATAATTTTTTTCAGGACACACATATTTACAATCTAATTAGTGCTGTGTTTGTGTAATTCTAGCTATAGACTCAGGAGTCTGAGATTTAGAGGATGTAAATTTCTGGCTATCCTAGGCAGAAAAATGTGTAAGACTTCATCTTCAAAATAACTAGCACAAAGTTGGGCCAGAGATGTGATTCAAATGGTAGAGTACCAGTCTAGCAAGTTCATGGCTTTGAGTTCAAAAAAGAGTAGTGACAAATTAAGAAAAAAGAAATTGAGAAAATTGCTGCATGTCTATAAGCCTAACTACTTAAGAGGTAGAAGCAGGAGGATCACAACTTCAAGACCAACTCAGGTAAAGACAGTGAGACTGTATCTCAAAAACAAAAATAACAATAAAAATAAAAGAAAAGAACTGGGATTTTAGCTCCAATGATAAATAATATACAAAAATCAGACTGTGGGCATGACTTGTCCTCCAGTGAAAATTTGTGCATCTGTGATGCAGATATGTACTTTTCAAAAATTAACAACTCCATTTGAACATGGAAGGCAGAGAACACTTTATGTTCATTTTAGAAAGACAAGAATATAAGTGAATGTATGAGTGGAGGGAGGAAATTGCCAGTAGAAAAGATGAGGATGCTACTAAAGTTACTTGTCTAAAGGGGAAAAGGGGAGAAACAAGGTACATTTTATAGCTCTGTGCTTTCTCCTGAGAGTCCTGGCTACTGGCAATGCCAATGTAGAACTTTTGTATTTGTAGTCTATGGATAAAAGAATTTGGTCATCAAAGCAATGGGTTGGAGTACAAGTGTTTAAGAAACAGGCAAGAAACAAAATCTTACCTCATCCCTATAATTGAGAAGGAGGATGATAAATAAGGTTAGGGGAGGTAGAGATGACTCTCTTATGGGATTTGCAATTTATTTTCCTTACAATTGTAAATTGTTACAGGATTTAAACAAGGGAGGAATGTTATAAATTCATGTTTTGTAGAATACATTGGAATGTATATTATTAAAAGGAGAAGAGTAGAACTTGAAAATGTTAAGGTAAATCCTAAACCAAACAGAAAATTAGATAAAGACACCAAAAAATGAGGTTACAGGCACATGTCAAGAGGTATTGGGCCTTCTTCATAGCAAGTGTGATGTCCTGAGTTCTAATCCCAGTACCACCAAATAATAATAATAGCAGAAATACTCTAAAATAAGTGTTCTATTTTCAGAGATAAAGATCAAAACATAAATTGATTGTTAATACTTACATCATATGTCACATTCTAGAAGTTTAGGCTTCTCTTTTACAAATTGAAGGAAAACAACAAAAAGTCTGTGTGTATTATATTCATGAGACACATAACAACAACTGTGATAACTTCTGCTTACCAAAACATTTGAAATTAGCCAATTCTGGAAACTCAGGTGGTATTTCAAGTTATATCGATTATCTGTGGATAATTAATTTGTGTGCCTTATAAAAAATATCATTCAGAGACATCTTTACTCAGGTTTAAAAAAGCTCAACAATAGTTAATCATGTGATGTGCACCAGTGACTCTTTTATTCCTTTGATTCTATTAATTTTCCACTCATCATAAGCATAATTAATACATTTTGTTCAAAAAGGAAACGAGTTTCTGCTAGTCTGTCTTTCCTAAATTATATCTAACTATTAAATAGAAATACAGAGAACACAATTTAGGGAAGATGAGTCAAAGCAAAGATGATAATAATTAGAAACAAAATTTCTGACAAAGGTAATTCTTTAAATTGCTGCATAGGTAGGGCATGTTTGCCTGATGTGCTCAGCAGACGTTAAGTTTTATACATTGTCCCGTGCATTTAGCGGCACAATAAAAGTTCTCCTTGCCTGTTATTGTTTAATTTCCCCTTCTAGTTTTGTTTCCATTAGTAAACAGTAAATGTTTCAACTGCTTCTAACAGCTTCTCCAGAGCATTTGTATTCTTCCTGCAGGTAAGAGCTAACAGAAGAACGGTTTGTTGATGGATCAAACTAGACTTTTAAACATGCTTGCTTAAAATTCCTCCATAGGGTTCCAAAAGGACTCCATTGTTCAAGCTCTATACTATGATCCACATCAAGTAAAGGAAATGTCTCCCTCCAACTCTCAAACTCCCAGTTCTATACCATGGCAACTTCTCACTTCAGAAAATCCAGACCAAATATCATTTGCATTGACATCTCCTTGTCATCCTGCATTAATTCTCCTTTATTGTTTGTTGTGGTCTTCAGTTTTTATTTTATCTGCAGTTTGTTATCGTCAGGGATTGCCCTGTGTGGGAATATTTCCTCATATTGGTTGCCTTGTCTCATGCTCTTTCAAGTCCTCTGGGGCTGGAGGAACTTGCCTGTTCATCTTGAATCCCATCATTCACCCAATGCAGCAGGATGTAAGGTTTTCAAACAGGTGAAAAAAGGAAAATCATGAGCCTGAGAACATCATAGACTGTTAAAGACAACATGATATTCTGCTTCTAGAGTGTAAAATTGTTATTTCTTTTGGGCAAATGTCATGTGATGAAACATGGTACTTAACTGATTTCACTGACGATCACACAGTTCAAAGCCACCCCATCCAGAAAAGTCAGAAAGATGACATCTCCCAATAACCATCAAAACTCTAGACTGGAGGCATGGCTCCAGTGACTGAGGACTAGCCTTGAGCAAGAAAGCTGAGTCAGAGATCATGTTGGAACAACAAAAATAACTAAAAGGTCCAGAGATGTGGTTCAAGCTGTATAGCAACTACCTACCAAGAAAATGCCTTAAGTTCAAACCATAGGCCAATCTTTCCCAAATGAACACAATCCATTACTATTAGAAATGGAATATAAACATTGAAGATGGAGGATAAAATTAATATTGGGAAAATATATTTGTTTCAACTTGAATTTAAGAAACAACATAAAACTTTAGGGTAATGAATTTAAAAATAATAGGAATTTTAAGGATCATATAAAAAGAACAGATATTTTTAATATTTATCATGGACTTCCAAAAGCCTAAGTCTAAAGAAAATCAAGAGTGATTTTCAAGGCAGTTTTGGTAATTAGTAATTTTTATTTGATGGAAACAAAACTTTTTGGAAAGATAAAAAATAAATATTGATTAATGACAATATAATCTGGCCCAACTAGTTGTGATTTAATTATAACAGAGTAGAACAAATCAAATATTATAACTAGTAATATTTGAATATGATAAAAGCTAAATGAAATGAATATTCAAAGATACTAGTGTTGGATGGTGGATGTATGTATTTAATTTTGATTTTAAAAAATGATCACTAGTAATGTAAAAGGAAAAAAAAGAACATCTTTAAGTTCTCTTTAATATTATATGCCTAAAGAGAAGAGTTTAGATAGTGAAACCTGTGACCTGTAATCATATAGCAAACAAAACTGTACATGTATATTTAAAAGTTCCAGAAGTAGGTGTCCTAAAATGTTTAAAAAATACAATAACTCCATATGCTCAAGCAAGACAAAAATGTTCCTGGAAAAGAATCTCAAAGCTATCATATGAAAGACAGTTAATTGGTCACTGAAAGTATTTAAATATAGACTTAAATAATTATTCTAATTTGCTTTCAAGTGGATATATAATAGTTTCAAACTAGTCAAACCATTTATCATTTTTAGGATCAAAATTGAAAGGAGCTATGTGGTAAGGAAATTGTAAAAGAAATATTAACTATTGTTTTTACTCAATCATGTTCATAAGAATCATTCATGAGGTAGCCACAAAAGAAATACTGATGAATTATCAATCCAAAACCTGTATAGATTGTATTTACTTAGCATATTTATTAAAGTGATCACTTAATGGTAAAAATAAATAGAAAACTATAATTACTTGAAAATAAAGCTTAAACTATATTAAAAAATATAATTACATACATAATATATGTGCACATTTTATATAATTTTATTTTATATATTTTTATTTTGTATATATTTATTTTATATTTATCTTGTTATATAGTACATATATTTATATATTATAATATGAATATAGATGTATATTTATATTTCATCTGATATATTTTTGTTTTATATATTCAGTTCTCTTTTGTCTGATATAAGAAATAAAATGCTTTATTATTAATTTATTAATTTATTAAATGATAAAAGAAGCATGCATATATATGAAATATATTCTGAGGTCCATGCTTTCCACTAACTATTTTATTTTATATTTACCATATATAAATATATAATCATCTGGATATGATTTAGATAAGTGTGTATATGAATATTTATAAGAAATGCTGACAAAATGAATGTTACATCTAAAATTTATTTAAGTACTCAGACTGAGATAAAGAAAAATAAAACTAAGTAAGAGGAATATGGAAGAAAAGGGTTTCTTCCAGGTAGAGATATTAATTAGAAAATAAGCCGGGCGCTGGTGGCTCACGCCTGTAATCCTAGCTCTCAGGAGGCTGAGGTCGAGGATCGCGTTTCAAAGCCAGCCCAGGCAGGAGAGACCATGAGACTACTATCTCCAATAAACCACCAGAAAAACGGAAGTGGCGCTGTAGCTCTCGCCTTGAGCTGAAGAGCTGAGGGACAGCGCCCAGGCCCAGAGTTCAAGCCCCACAGCCGACCAAAAAAAAAAAAAAGAAAAGAAAAGAAAACATATTTCCACTTAATAAGTTTCCCGGGCATTCAAACATAAAATGCAGACAAAAACACACTATAATTTGAAGAATATTGAATGAACATTTCTTGTTTTCAGAGTAAGAACACTATTTAAAGCAGAGAAATCATGTAAGTACTAATGTCAGTTATTGATAGATTTTTAACAGTCATATGAAAATAGAACCTTACACTTACACAATTTAAAAAGAAAAGAACAATCTAGAACATTATGTGAAACAGAAATGTTCATTACCATTGTTCTATATAGAATTTTTGCCAAACATAAATGATAGTGGTACATATGAATAGATAAGCTCTACACAAATAAAATAATTCAATATTCATTTATATTATTATGAACTATGAAATTGAACTAAACACAATTTTTATTTTCTTTTAATATGTACTAAAGGAAATGATTTGAAGCTTGTTATCAATAAGCATATAGATAATCAATGAATGATATTTCATAAGTTTTTATATATATGTATCATCTTTAAGTACTTTCATAGGAAAAACCTCAACTCAAAGCAAGTTATATATTTAGGATATAAAAGTTAAAATTTTAGATACTCATTAAGAATATGTACAAATCATAAGGTTAAAAGTAAGAGTAAGTTAAAACAAATAAAGATTTAGAAAATAAGTTTCAATAACTCAAGATGATTTCAAACACGACATACTCATTTGTGCTTTGAAAAATAAATAATAAATTTTAAAAGTTTTCACAAAATAGGACTTATTCCTTCCTTTGGCAATAACTGTAATTGATGTATAGCAGTATATATAATAAAAGCAATATTTATTTGTTATTAATCATGATGTAAGTCAGAAAGTATAATTTTATTGTCCACTTAGCCTGTTCTTACTAAAAACTGAAAATTCATTTCTCTTTTGTCTGATATAAGAAATAAAATGCTTTATTATACATTTATTAATTTATTAAATGATAAAAGAAACATGCATATATATATATGAAATATGTTCTGGGGTCCATGCTTTCTATTAACTAAAAGTAAGTTAATATTAATAAGTGTGCATAATTCACAGTACTTTGTGTGTAGGTTTTTCATTGTTGAATCCCCCCCGGCATTTCTGATTTGTATTTTTCCATCATTTGTTTTAATTTTTGTGTAACAAACATAGATTTAAATTATAGTATAGTTAGCAACTATATCAGAGGCAATTGGTTTAATACAAAAACTGTTCCTTAAACTCAGTATGATTTATCATGTATATATAAACTTAATAAAGAATTAGAATACACTTTGAAGACATGGATGGATGAACCAAATAATAATGAATAAAATGAGTTGAACAAGATAAACAAATCTGGACACGAGGCAAAATGATAAAGTCAGATTTTAATCAGTAATGCAATAGGTTGGAAAGTTAGTGTGAACTTAACTTCAATTTGTACAGAGGTCCCTAAGTAATTTAAAAGGAGAATGAGAGTGGCGAAGGGGTTGAACAGCCAGTCAGGAGCAGTCAGGAGCAGTTAGGAGCAGTCAGGGAGGCGAAAAATTACAAACAGTGGTCAGTGGAAATGCTGATCAAGCCAGTCTGTTAGCTGATGATTGCATTGCTTTGTGATATATATAGATCAAGGTTCAGCACTGGGGCAGAAGAGAACTCAGAGGAACTCAAGTTGACATAATATCTTAACATAAGTCGTTATAGGACTTTCATTCACGACTTACTAAGTTTAATGGAGAAGAATCACTGATAAATATATTAAAACATTTTTTGGGGGGCTTCTGGTTGTGGGGCCTGAACTCAGGGCCTGGGCGCTGTCCCTCAGGTCTTCAGCTCAAGGCTAGCACTCTACCAATTGAGCAACAGTGCCACTTTCGGCTTTTTTTCTTTTTGCTTACGTGGTGCTTAGGAATTGAACCCATGGCTTCATGCGTGCAAGGCAAGCGCTCTACCACTGAGCCACCTTCCCAGACCCTAAAACATTTTTAACATAATGAGAATCAGGAATATTCATTGAGCTTAGTGTGTTCCCTGGAACAAGTTTGCAAAGCATAAATATGTTATTTGGTAATAAATGAAGGAAGTCGAACACTAAGCACTACTGTGAATTGCAATCTGCTTTGAATATATTAATTTTCTTAAGTGTAGGTTGGCAGTAAAATTGGTAATGGAGGTGGAGGTGTAGCTCAGTGGTAGAGAATGTGCTTAGCACTTGTAAGACCTTGGGCTCCGTTCCCAAAGCACAGCGTGCGCGCACACACACACACACATACACACACACATATACACAAACACACAATCCATAATGATGTTTATTAATCTTTTTTATCCTCACAATGAAACTGTTACATAGACTCTTTAGGAAAATAAATTGAATCTCTAAGCAATGCCAGGAACTCATCATTGCTATTTAAATTCTTTTGCTGCTTACCTTTTAAATATCTATTTATTAATCTATTTATAGTGTTTGCTTTTGAATAAACAGCTTTTTTTGATGTAGGCACACCCAATTTAGTGCAGTTCTCTGCAGTTCAGCACAGTGTGGTTGCATTGGCAGTTTCTGCTCTGAGGAAACCATTATTGTCTGAGCACTGAAACTTCATTAGTCAAATCCCCACAGAATGCGATCTTTACAAGGCAAGGATAAGACTAATGGTGTGATGAGGACGCTGAGAAGCTCATCTTTATACTTGAAGGATGTTTACCGAGGAGAAGACACGGCACACTAGCTTACACTGCACGTGACTTTTCTTTGGTAACTTGTTATGAAGAAAAAAGGTTCTATTCGTTATCCCAGGATTTATCTTAGTAATGAAAATAATTCATACATTGCTCTTATAGTCATGTGTTATGTAGAAAGTTAATTTGAATAGATCTTTTTTAAGCCTTATGGGTAGCCTTCAGGTAAAATGAGATTTCAGAAGCATTGATTTTTTTAATAAATTACTTAAGATTTGTTAGTTGAATGAATCATTGCGTTTTATGCATTGCATAGTTTATAAACTGAAAAGATAACTGTTCAATACCAATATGTGCAATGAGTGACAAGATCTTCTCTCAACACACAGGCTACAGGGAGATGATGGTAGCAGGGAGGATTGTGCTCTGAGGCTGGGTTCTAGATAAAGTTACAAGACCTTAACTGGAAAATTAATTTTAAAATACTACGAGTATGGCTCAAATGCTAGAGCACTAGGCCATGAATTTAAATCCCGGTACTATAAATTAAACTTTAAAACCCTACATTTTCCTCTCCTTCACCTCCTTTCTTCTTCCCCTCTTTCTCCTTCTCCTCATTTTCCTTCTCTTTTCCTTCTCCTCCTCTCTTCCTTTTCCTTCCTTTCCTTCCTCTTTTCCTTTCTCTTCCTCTTCTCCCTCTCCTCCTTCTCCTCCTCCTTCTCCTCCTCCTCTTTCTCCTCCTCCTCCTCTTCTTCCTCCTTGTTCTTCTTCATCATCTTCTTTCTGTATATGTCTGTGAAATAGTGTTTGAACAGAAAGGTTCAGGTTGCTAGGTAGGCACTCGGCCATTCCAGATATCCCCACAACCCTTTTTACTTTAGTTACTTTACAAATAGAGTCTCATATTAAGGCCTGGCTCTTCTGGATTGTGATATTTCTACTTTTGCCTCTCAGGGTAGCTGAGGTAACAAGTCCGTGTTACACCGTCTTTCATTGTTTGAGATTGGGTGTCCTAAAATGTTTGTTCTGACTGGTCTCACACCACGATAATCCTGACTTCTACTCCCTAACAACAAGTATCACAGGCAGTTATTGTTGTTTCATTTCTTTTATGTTTTAAAACAAGGTTTCCATCTGTATCCTAGGCTTACCTTGAAACTCTAGCATGTGATCCCTTGATGGTCACACTGCTTACCTTTGAGTCCTAGATTCTAGTGTAGTACTGGCATTGAATCAAGAACACTTCAAGACAAAAATCAAAAACAACTGCATGGAATGTGATATGACAGCTTACTTGTCAGGTAGTAATCCTGATTTTTACCTTTTTAAATAAAATAATTATAATAGTCATCAATGTGCTAAACATTTGTAGTAATTAGAGTTGGACAGAGATGAAGCAGGCATAGTAGCTTAAGTATTATCTCCAGGATGTGAAACCTATAATGGAATGATCATTACATTGACTAGGTTTCCACTACTCTCACAGAAATTAGAAGGGGAGTATCCTCTGAAAGTGTAAAGCCCAAACACAATGCCGACCATGTGATATTTGTCATCTCCCCATTGTAGTTGTCATGTACTGTCATTGATTTTAGATCAAAAAGTAAGATTAAGACAGACTCAGTATGGACCAAGAGAACAAGCAAAAGAAAATGAATTACTAACCAAAGCATCTTCTGAACTTGATACATTTAAAAGGAAAGAATTAGAATAGTAGACTTCTTAAAATAGAAGGCAGTGGGAAGGAGAATGGATTTGTACAGAAAAATCTTTATGATTCGGGATCTTATTTCCTGACAAGCATACAAGAAAAGGAATTTTGAAGTGTGGAAATTTAGTGGCTTGTAAGAAATGTGTGGAGATGCTAGAATAGCCTTGGCAGAGGACTGAGACAGTAATCAGAGAGATCAAAGACATGAACTTGAGAACACAGAATTCATGATACAAGACCAAAGAAACCCTTTATTGATTATGCTCCCACTGAAGTTTTACAAGACTCATCATTGAAAATGTACCAACAAGAAGACTGAAACTGCTGGAAAGAGGACTGGTCAACCACAGCACAATTAGATTATGGAAGATAAGGCTTGATACAGTGGTTGCCAGGGCTATTGTGAAATCTGGAAAAACAGAGGCTAGGTTAATATACCTCATAGTGTAGGAGACAAAGGGAGTGATTCTAGTGGCCAGATAGGAGCCAGTGAACACATTGCTTGTCTCATAGATGTCAAATATATAGAGAATTGTTCAGGAGAGTGGTGATACGGGTAGCCATTAAAAAGAAGCCATAGTTCTTTCCTGGCCTTTACATCTACACTATTTCTGTTAGAAAAATAAAGGTAGCTGGAGATATAGCTGAGTGGGAGAACATTCACTTAGCATGGATCACAGCCTTGAGTTTGATCCTTAATATTGGAAAATAAAAATCAAAACTATCACCACTCAAGGAAAGGAATTGGCCATTCCCATTTTCCATGAGTCTCTGAGCAGGTTAGCCTTTCTCAGCTGAGAACTGACTCTCATCTGAGACAATGGAAGAGATAGCTACCCAGCCTCTTGCTCTCCAGACTTCTCTTTATGAATGAGAAAAGGGAGTTCTGCAACAATGTTAAATGTGGTAGAATTATTCCTCAAAGTTTATCACAAGCAGAATTATGAGCGTTCTCTTGGTCCATCTCACCACGTTTGGTATTCTCAGTCAGCAATGTTTATGCTGTGGCATGCCACTAATCAGTCCAGTTTCAGTTCAACTTGATAATTTTTCCAGGTTTATTTGCCAGCAGAGTTCCTCCTCTTTAAATTGCATGCTGTGTACACCATTTTAAAATTGTCAAATGTATAATGCTGTGCTTAAATATTAAAGAATGGAAATTTTAGCATCAGTTATTTTTTGTTTACTTTTTGTCAGATAGCAACCATCAATTTTTAATATCAGTCTCGTGGAGATAATCACATACATTTTGTTGTTTAATGCATAAGGAATCTATTCATGAATTTGGTAATTTGTAGGGTCTAGCCTTCTCTTCCTATTCATAGCCAGGTGCTTTCTCATCACATTTTGTTTACAATGCATTAAATTTATCACAAATTTGCAATGACATCCATGCATAACATCAGATTTCCATTGCACATAGATCCATTTCTATACTTCTGTGTTATTAGTACATCTGTGCCATCAGCACAAGTAGTATGACTATTTTAATTACTTGATTTTTTTGGTAAAAGTAATATAATATTCAGAAATAGTCTTATTTTTGTGCAAAAATTTTGAGAGTGGTAATTCTGCTTTTAAAGTTTTATTTGAAGCCATCTCTCTTCTAAATGAAAATTGATATGATTTACTTGCCTTTTTTACTTGTGTCTGGAATTTAGTTGGAGTATATTCTTTCACTAAGATAAGAATACATATTTTGGACATGACTTTGCAAATGTACATCCCTGTTTTGAATCAAAATGCCTTTCTTGTGTGCCAGGGTGACATTTATCTCTCTGCCACCATGCTAGCCCCCTTCTTACTAGCTTCAATTAGTAGATTGTTTGATCATATGTCACTAGGATTTTAGTGTCATCTTCATTTGGGAGCCCAGCTGTATATATATTTGGTGTTTGTTATTCCATGGCTTCTTATTTTTTTTGTCCATTTTATCAGAATTCAGATTTTACTTAGAAATTCTTATTTTGGGTTGTTCTGTGTTCTTTTCATTAAAACTAGCAAAGTATCAGTTCTATTTTAGTTATAAAGTTGAACAAATTTCACAAAGAGGCCACACCAGTAGGAGGAATAGGAGGAATAATACTGGATTTGCTCACAGAAGGTTTAATTTCTCTGTGTATACATATATGTATACTTTAATAATAGATATACTACTAAAATATTAATATACATTGCTACTACTAATATATACTAATATAAATACTAATAAATTTAAACAACTACAAAAAAGGAAAACTATGAATTCTGACACCAATAAATACCTTCATCTCCTGAGTATTAACAACAGCTCACAGAATTGAAAAAATGATAATGGAGACAAATTTATCATCATTTTCCTGATTCTTTGCAACTGAAACTAAAAGTAATACAGTGCCAATAACGTCCCTATTTGAAGACAATCATTTCAGTGATCGAGTAGCTTTGGGTCATTGCTACATGTAAATATCATTTTGGGAGCATAGCAAGACTAAATGGTCATCAGAAGTATTAGTTAAATTTTGAATTAGATTCCTTGGTAAATGTGAATATTTTATTCATTTTATTTTGAATACATTTTCCAAATAAAAACTGAAGCTAAACTACCCATAAGAGCTACAAATTTGAATTAAATAGGTATTCTGGAGAACAATCTATTCTGGTCATCATATTTTGGAAATTAATGAAATACATTGAAACCAGTTTTGCTGCTTTTATTGAATATTACCTTTGATTCTGTAGCTTTTTATATTACCTTAAGGTTTCACATCAATTTTCTTCCTCTTTTAAAAATGGGATATGACATTTTATTTTTTCCTTCCTAAGGTTATTTTGAGAGTGGTTGTTATTCTATAATGTAATAAAATTAGCTATTTATGAACTGAATCAATTCCATGATATGTGATCTTCTTGAATATTCCTAACATCCAGCATTTTGAATTACTAGTATAATGGCAATTTGTGTTCATAATGAAGCTCCCAAAATATGTTCTGAATCATCAAAGAAAGACTAGATTAGGTTCAGAATACTTTCAGTTCCAAGTGACTCTTCTGTCTCATTAATCTACTAAATTAAGCCTCAAAGTCCTTTGGAGTATTTCTTCAGAAATTTGTACTCCATAGTATTACTAAATACCTTTGAAATTGGTTTTCTTAGCAAAAATGTGGCAAAGTATGCATATTAAAATAAGTCTGTACATACTTCTTCAACCTTACTAAACCTGTAGTTCTAAGTAAAAATAAAATTAAAAGAAACACCCAAAATACTTGTACACGCACATTAGATTGGTCCAACAATGCTTTGCTCAATGAAAATTCAACCCTGTCTACAATATGCTTAGCTTAAAGCATATAGTATGTATGTATGATAGTCTCTTATTTGTCATTAATTTGTTAGTATTTTTTCAACCATAATTTTAATCATGCTTCCATTGTTCCCAGTATAAAAAAGGTTTTATATTTATAAAACTTGTCAAAAATGTCCCTTCTTAAAAGAAGAACAAGATTTTTGAGACACAAACACTCTCAAATTCTATAGAATTTTCTCTTGTGATTTTAAGTTCACAATAGTTTCTCATTCACACTATCTTAACTTTATTCATGAAATTTTGTTTATCTCTCCCTATTCTTTCTCCTTCCTTTATTCTATCTTTAGTCTCTTTATTATCTGAAACATGAAGCAAATACGTTTGTCAATTGTGAAGACAGAGTAATGAAGCACTATTTTAGAAACTACTTAGATCAATATCTGAGGAATTAATGCCATCCAATATTAGAAATCTTCTAAAGTACCTATAGCATGGTATAAGCTTTTAAATTAAATATTATTTCCCTTTAAAATATTAAAGGTGTTCTGCTGTTCTTTTTTCTTTTCTCTCCCCACCCCCTTTTTTTTTGTCAGTCGTGGAGCCTGAACTCTGGACTGAGCCCGGTCTCTAAGCTCTTCAGCTCAAGGCAAGTGCTCTACCACTTGAGCCACAGCACCACTTCCGATTTTCTGGTGCTTATTTGGAGATAAGGATCTCAGGGACTTTCCTGCTGGAGCTGGCTTTGAAGCATGATACTCAGTTCTCAATCTCCTGAATAGCAAGGATTACAGGCAGGAGCCATGGGTGCCCAGCTATTGTTTCTTTTTGCCAGAGCACTCTCCCCTCAACATTGTCTTGTATACATCATTGTTAAATACTTATCATTCTGCAATAATTTTTATTGATACTTCAGTCTAAACATAACTGCAAGAATTGTGGTTTGAAGCCAGCATGGGCTGGAAAGTCGGTGAAACTCTTATCTGAAATTAAGATTTAAAAAAAAGCCTG
Organism: Dipodomys spectabilis; assembly: GCF_019054845.1. NCBI lineage: Eukaryota > Metazoa > Chordata > Mammalia > Rodentia > Heteromyidae > Dipodomys > Dipodomys spectabilis. The sequence continues at coordinate 5,732,393 of NW_024870752.1, forward strand.
AAGAGGAGCTGTGGCTCAAGTGGTAGAGAGCAAAAAAGCATAGGGACAATGCCCAGCCCTAGTTCAAGCTTCAGGACTGGCACACACACACACACACACACACACACACACACGCACGCACACGCACACATACATGTACGTGTACATACACTGTGATGTGGAACTAGAATTAGGCAGCTTTAGTCCCACATAGAAACTAAGCATGTGTAGAATAATAGTAGTGTTATAGAGGAAAGTGTTATGTAATGTATGTCTGTCTACCAAAAATTAGTATGTTTAAGCTCTATACAAAAATGATGCTGTCTAGATGGAACCTTACTGTTAAAAGAATAAAGTCAATTTTTTGACACTTAAGCAAACGAAGAAATCTTAATATTGGAATCGTAAAAAGGAGGAGTACATTAAAGTGGAAAATATGAAATAAAGATTGTTGAGATTTTTAAATTAAAGCATTTAAATTTGGGATGTACATAGAAATTGTTGATACTATCAAAATTCAGAAGTTTTAAAATTTTATTTGAAGTATATTAAGCCACACTAAACAAGTGTATTTAATCAAATAAAATATATTTAATAAAATTAACAAAAAAGAAATTTTAAGAAAATATAAAATTTGGGTTAAAAAATTACTGCCCTAATATTTAATGTCAGGTATAGACAACTTTTGGCAAAAGAAAAGTTAAGTTGAATAACATCAAAGAAAGAAAATATACACTTAAAAATTAGAGAAGGAGGGGCTGGGAAGGTGGCTCAGTGGTAGATCACTTGCCTTGCATGCATGAGGCCCTGGGTTTGATTCCTCAGCACCACATAGGCAAAAAGAAAAAAAGCTGGAAGTAGAGCTGTGACTCAAATGGTAGAGCACTAGCTTGAACTGAAGAGCTGAGGTATGGCGCCCAGGCCCAGAGTTCAGGCCCCATGACCGGACCCAAAAATAAAACATAAATAAATAAATAAATAAATTAGAGACAGTAATTTACCAGTAAAATGTGAATCAAGCGGTTCTTTTCACAGTACAAAAAAGTACAATTGAGAGAATCATTGAAAAATATAATATTCCTTAGGCAAATTAAAATCACTCAGAAACAAATATGTCAAGTTTAAACAATGTGTCTTAAGGGATTAATGCTAAATAAGACCTAAACATGATATATATAAATTTGTTAATAAACATGTAAATGTACTATTCTTCATGTGTAGATCCATACCTGATAATAACCATATTAAAAGTTTGCATACTGCTGGGCGCTGGTGGCTCATGCCAGTAGTCCTAGCTACTCAGGAGGCTGAGATCTGTGGTTCAAAGCCAGCCCGGGAAGGAAAGTCTATGAGACTCTAATCTCTAGTAAACCACCAGAAAACCAGAAGTGACTCTGTGGCTCAAGTAGTAGAGCCCTCGCCTTGAGCTGAAGAACTGAGGGACAGTGCTAAGTCCCGGAGTTCAAGTTCCAAGATTGAAAAAAAAGTTTGCATTTATAGAATCACACATTAAACAAAAAGACTATGTCAAACTATATACCAAATGTGTAAATATATTTATAAAGGATATCAATAAATTATCAAAGCCAGTACAAATTAAACCCTTAATTTTTCATAAGACCATATAGAGACTAAGAGGAAGATGGTGGCATCACCACATGTAAACTACCCAGTTGTCTCTGACCAAATAGAGATTTAGGGCCCCAATACACTTGTCACCTCAAGAGAGTCACACCAACACACTATAAACAAATAGATTTAGAGTAGCAAAGAGAAAATTAGACCATGGGATTGCAAGAACAGAAATCAGTCTCCTTGGCACAGGCTGAAATTTTCTTAATAGAGACCCAGAAACACAACAAATCAAAGAAAGGTTGGACAAATGGGATGGCATGAAGCTGCAGAGCTTCTGCATGGCAAAGGACATAGCTAGCAAGATCAATAGAAAACCTACGGATTGGGAGAAGATCTTCATTAGCCATACAACAGACAAGGGTCTCATATCTAAAATATACTTGGAACTCAAAAAATTAAGTCATCTAACAACAAATCCTCAAAGAAACTACTGCCCAATAAATAAGTGGGCTAAAGACTTAAAGAGAAACTTCTCTGAAGAGGAAAGAAGGATGGCCAATAGACACATGAAGAAATGCTCAACCTATCTAGCCATAAAGTAAATGCAAATCAAAACAACATTGAGATACCACCTCACCCCAGTTAGAATGGCTATAATCAAGAACTCTAATAACAATAGATGCTGGAGGGGATGTGGACAACAATGTGCATTGTTGGTGGGAGTGTAAACTTGTTCAACCACTTTGGCAAGCAGTATGGAGGTTCCTCAAATGACTCCACATAGAGCTCCCCTATGACCCAGCAGTCCCACTTTTGGGCATTTACCTGAATGGTCACAAACAAGACCACACTAAAGCTACCAGACAGCTATGTTTATTGAAGCATTATTTACCATAGCTAAGATATGGAACCAACTCAGATGCCCCTCAGTAGATGAATGGATCAAGAAAACGTGGTATATATATGCAATGGAATTCTATACCTCCATCAGAAAGAATGACATTGCTCCATTTGTTAGGAAGTGGAAAGACTTGGAAAAAATTATATTAAGTGAAGTAAGCCAGGCCCAAAGAAATATAGGTTCCATGGTTTCCCTTATTTGCAATAACTGGTAGAAATCTGAGACAAGCAGAAAAGGTCAGATAAGATGATGTTAAGCAAAATAAATCCTAAGATAAGAACACAAGTGTTTTTTTTTACTTTCTTGCTATTGTTTCTAACATATTTATAAAGTACCATGTGATATTTTTGTTGCTTTGTATGTCCCTCCCCCATGGTATAACCCCTGCTTTCACTGTATTTGATGTTGGTATAATTTGGGGAGGAGAAGGGAAAAAATCGCTTAAATAGGGACACAGGTGGACCCATTGCAACAATGAGGCCTACAAATCGTTATGTCGAAAATGAACTTTACAACTTTGGTTGGGGGGGGAGGATGGAGGGAGGATGGGATGGGAAGGGGAAACAAAGGAAGAGGTTACAATGCTTGAAAAGAAATGTACTCATTATCTTGCCCACGTAATTGTAACTCCTCTGTATGGTATTCTCACAATAAAAATAAAAATATACATATATAAAGAGATCTGTTAAAAAAATAAAATAATAAAAAAAGGAATGTACTCATTACTTTGCTCATGTAACTGTAGCCCCTCTGTATGGTATTTTCACAATAAATAACATATTAAAAAAAGAAATCAGTAAATTTTGAGAATCAGTATGTGGATCTCTGCATAACAACTGCAGCCAAGGCTGGGGCAGGGATCATGGGGACAGTGACAATCATGTAATGCCATACTGGTGGGGGTGGGGGTGGGGACAAAAAACAAGAAGAGGCTTTTGGCATTGTTACACCCAGACATAGAGATGCTGTTGACCAGCTAAACCATCACTCTGGCAACTCTGAGTACCTCATCCAGGAACCTTACCCTGGGCTACCAGTTCCCCATCGCTGCACAGAGTGCCTGGGCTGGATCTCTTGTCTGAGATGGAGAGGCCATATTTGAAGAGATCTAATAAGCAAACTCTTTTCCCACATCTTCCACAACTACCCAGAAAAGATCTTTGGGACACAGCCCATCCCTAACCCAGAAATGACCACTCCAAAATCTCCCAAAAACTAATGCCAGTGGCCAGCAGCACCCCTTGGAGAGGCACAGAGCCAGGAAAGTACCTCAGGGAACAAGAGCAGGTACTACATTGCCCCCAGAAATGAAAGATGGCTGTAAACTGTTACTTCCTCCAACCCAGCCTGTCTGATGGGAAAAGCTGCATAGCTCCAGAACAATGAAATTAACTTGTAACACTGAACTGAAGGACTTCCTCTAAACTCAGGCTAATTCTATAGAAACTACAGCATGAAAGAGCCTTGATCTCTGACATACTGAGCAGAGGTCCTATTTATTTGTTTAATTTTCTCTCTCTCCTTCATATTTTAGAGAACACAGATCTCCAAGTTGAATGCTTTTGGTTTAATAGTTTGATGATTTTGAGATATGTATATACACAATATGTAATGTGCTGTTTGTTAAATATACATAAATGATATCCTCCTCTTCTTTATATTATCTTTCTCTGTTCAAAAGTGCTGGTGAAATTAGCTAGGAGACAGCAATTACCTTGGGATTTCTAGAGTAATCAGCATTTAGGTTCAAGTTCTCTTTACTCCTTCCCTCAATATAGAATACAAGGTTGTTTCTTTTTTCTTTTCCTTCATCCTCATTTATATACGCCATCACATACACTCACTGTCTTCTCCTCCTTCCTTTCTCCTCTAATTCCCCTGAACACCTGCACTCCTTTCACACATCTATATCCCTGAAAGCTACCCATCTACATTCTAACCTTACCTTACAACCTCAATACTTCCATCTGATAGTCAAATTTTAACAGTACAATTCCACAGCATAACTGAAATCTACTTCTCTATAATCCTTAAACCTAGAAAAAGTAATCAACAAAGGGACAGAACACTAGCTGTCAGTCAATCAAGAAAACAAGGTGCAACCCATTTAGAATATCACAGATTCCCAGAGGAAAAAAACCAAAGGGTCTTCAAATGGGCAGAATACATCACAGAAACACTAGAGATATGCAAATCTGAGGAAATGCAACTATCACAGAAAACAACCTGACAAAAGATCAGGGAAACAAGAAACTTCACTTCACAGGACACTTCACAGGATGTACTGAAAACACTGATGATATTGAAATTTTGAAATTACATATAAGACATTTGTGAGCATGTTGAGGCTACCAAAAGGCCCCAAGTTCAAGCCCTACAACCAGATTAAAAACAGAAAGAGCAACAATAACAATAACAAAAACAAAAGAACAACAAAAAACTGACCAAACAGAAATTTGAACAATAAAGTAGAAGGTCTGCAGCAGAATAGATGAGCTGGAAAACATTCTCAGGAGTGGAAGACAAAGCAGATAATACTGAATGAGAAGGAATTATACAGAACACATCCAAGAAACAAGAAAAGAGCTTTCTGGAACTACTGGACTCAATTTGTAGACAGAATTTGAGGCTGATAGGTAATGTGGAAGGTAAAGAGACAACCAGAGGGATAGCAAATACGTTTCACAGAATCCTACTGGGAACTTTCCGAATATACTAAAAGAAAGGTTCATTTAGATACAAGAAGCATTTAGAACACCCCACCAACCAGACCAGAAAAGAAAATCTACCACCAGATTATATCTACCACACAGGATCAATAGAGACTAAGGAAAGGTCCTTAAACTGTCAGAGAAGAAAGGCTGATTATTTATAAAGGAAAACCAGACTGAATAACTACAGATTTCCCAGCTGAGACCATGAAAGAAAGACAAGCCTGGCATGATTTAATCCAAATTGTAAAGTCAAACAATTACTCACCTAGAATACTTCACCTAGCAAAGCTCTCCTTCATAACCAAAGGACAAATAAAAACATTCCATACCAAAGAAAAATTGAAACTATTTATCTCCACTAAACTAGCACTACATAAAATACTCAAAGGTATCTATCATACAGAAAATCAACAAGAATACAATGTTGGAGGAGAGAACGCTCCCTATCAGAGAACCAGGTAAATGTAGCAAGAATAGAGGAGGTACAGCCCCTAAGAAGGTAGATGACATGGCAGGACTTATCAGATACCTCTCAGTTCTAACTCTCAATATCAATGGGCTTACTGCTTCAATTAAAAGACAAAGAGTGACTAGTTGGATAAAGAAGCAAGACCTGTCCACCTGTTGTCTACGAGAGATAGACCTTGCCAACAAAAACAGACACATTCTCAAAGTGAAAGATTAGAATAAAATCTTTCAAGCAATGGACCCTGTAAACAGGCTGGAGTAGCAATTCTAAAATAAAATTAAAGAGAATACACATTAAAATTAAAGAGAGACAAAGATGGTCATTACATGCTAATAAAGGGAACTTACTGAAGGAGAATATGACAATTCTAAATATCTATGCACCAAATTCTGGGAAACCTAACTTCAAACACATACTGCTTGACTTGAAAGTTCACATAGATTAAAATATATATTGATTGTTGGCAACTTCAGCACATCATTGTCACCTGTGAATAGATCATCTAGGCAAAAACTCAGCAACAAAATCTCAGACCTAAATGTCTATATCAACCAAATAGACTTGCCCGATATCTACAGATTATTTCACTCAACAGGATAAGAATATACATTTTTCTCAGCAGCCCATGGCACATTCTGCAATATATATGTTAGGTCACAAGACAAATATGTAAAAATTGAAAAAAAGAAATTATTCCTTGCATCCCATCAGCCTACAAAATAATAAAAATAGAACTAAAAACCAAAGCCATCACAGAAAATCCTCTAGCTCAAAGAGACTGAATATCATATTGCTGAGTGATCAGTGGGTCATTGAGGACATAGGAAGGGAAATTCAAACATTTCCACAAATGAATTTAGTAAAAATGAGCACACTAAATGACAGCTCCTCTGGGATAAAGCAAAGGTAGTACTCAGAGGAAAATTTATAGCTCTGAGTGCCTATGTCAAGAAATTGGAGAACATTGAAATAAGCCCTCTATTGTTGCACCTTAACCTCCTTGAAAAACAGGAACAAGCTAACCCCAAACCAACAGGAAACAAAGAATAAATAATAAGTCAAAATTTCAGAATTAAGCAAATTAGAGAATAAAAAATAGAAAGTAACAAAACCATATTTATTTCTTAAAAAAATTAACAAACCCTTAGCAAATTTGACAAAAAGAAGAGAACACACCCAAATGAATAAAATTAGAAGTGAACATGGGAACATCAGGAAAGAAATATGCAAGATTCAGAATATTATTAGAGAATAATTTACAAATGTTTGTGCCAATAAACTTGAGGGTCTGGGAGATATAGAAGCAATCCTAGTGAACATTGATATCCCCAAACTAAATCAAAAATATTTTACCCAACTAAATGGACTCATCATGTGAAGAAATTGAAATGGCAATAAAAGACCTTCCATCCAAGAAAAGCCCAGGACCAGGTGGATTCACAGCTGAGTTTTATTAGACTTTCAGGTGAGAACTCGTTCCCATAATCCTCAAACACTTCAATGAAATAGAATGGGAAAGGTTACTGTCACACTCATTTTATGAAGTCAGCAAAACATGGTATCCCAAAACTAGATAGGGAACCATCCAAGAAAGAGAACAGTAGGTCTATTTCTTTGAATGTTGGTGTAAATCTTCTCAATAAAAATCTGGCCATACTCTATTGGCAAACAAGGTTCATTCCAGGGATGGAAAGTTGGTTCAGTATAGAAAGTCAATTAATGTAATTCAACACTTCAACAGAAGCAAGGACAAGAACCAACCATCTATTGATCTCAATAGAAGCAGAAAAAATATTCAACAAGATTAAGTACTTTTGTATAATAAAAATCCATGGAACAATCCGCAATGTAATAAAGGGTATATGACAAACCTACATCCAGCATTATACTTAATGGTGAACTTTAAACCATTCCCTCTAAAAGCAGGAATGAGACAAGGATGCCCACTCTCTTCATTCTTCCTCAATATAGTGTTGAATTTCCTAAGAGCAATAAGTAAAGAGAAATACATAAAAGGAATCTACATAAGGAAAGTAGAAGTAAAGCTATCTCTCTTTGTGTACAACATGATCTTATATTTAAAGAACTCTATAGATTCCTCACCCAAGCTATTTGAGTTGATCCAAAACTTTAGTAAAGTAACAAAGTATAAAAATCAACCCACAAAAATCAGTAACTGCTTGTATATACATTGTTCTAATTTTGGGAGGGAAAGGGAAATAACAAAAGACAAAGTAATAAAAGCAGCTTGATATTTGCACAATATCAGGCCTGTTGACTAATGACATGGGATAGAAAATCAGATATAAGCCCACAAAAATATAGCTACCTAAAATTTGATAAAGGAGACAAACACACAGGTTGGACAAAAGGCAGCCTCTTCAACAAATGACAATGACAAAATTGGTTATCTATGTGCAGAAAACTGAAGCTAGATATACTCATATATCACTCTGTACTGGAATCAACTCAAAATGAATCCAAAAATCTTAATGTAAGATCAGATATCCTGAAACGATTACAGGAAGGGGTAAGGGAAACACTAGGCCTTCTAGGTCAAAACTTCCTAAGTAAAGATCCAGAAACACAACAAATAAAACACTGGATAAATGGTATTATATCAGACTGCAGAGCTTGTTCACAGCTAAGAATATAATTAATGAGATGAATAGAAAGCCAATTGTATGAGAGATCTTTACCATCTATGCATCAGACAAGGGTCTCATATTTAAAATATAGCTAGAACTAAAAAAATTAAACTCCCTAAAATAAGCACTCAAAATTCCACAAACAATTCAATAACTAGGCTAAAGAATTAGAGGAAGACTTCGAGGAAGAAGGAAGAATGGCCTATACATACATGAAGAAATATTCAACATCTCTGGCCATAAAAGAAATGAAAATCAATCCAACATTGAGATTCCACCTCACCTCAGTTAGAATAGTCAATTTAAAAAATGAAACAAAAAAACATAACAATCACAAATTTTGGACATGATGGAGTAAAGGGAAATCCATTAAACTGTTTATGGGAATGTAAACTTGTTCAAACACTATTGGAAGCCATGAAGATTCCTTAAAAGACTAAACATAGAGCTACTCAATGACTCAGCAATCCTACTCCTCGTTATTTATCCAGTAGAACACAAAAAATTCTCACTAAAGCTACCAGCACAACTATGTTCATTGAAGTATTGTTTACTATAACCATGATATGGAATCAACCCAGATGCCTATCAGTGGACAAAGGGATCAAGAAAATGTGAAATATATATATATACAATCTAATTCTCATTCATCAAAAAGAGCAATATTATCCAATTAGTAAAGAAATAGAAAGATTGTAAACAAATTTATTAAGCAAAGTAAGCTGGAGTGAAACAGGCTACATGATTTTCCTCATTTGTGTTAACTAGAATGTTCCTATAAATTGGCAAATAAACACACTGAATGATTAAAACATTATCCACACACATGCTGGGACATGAATAATTATATTGGACTCTAGACATCCATACACTGAGGACAAAGGAGGATATGCATAAGAATGGTTGACAAAGGCTCCATAGCTATGTGCACATGATGACACAAAATATTATTTTATGAAATGAACTCTAAGAAATTCAAAGAATAGGTATTATTTAACTGCTGCTGTTGCTGCTTTTGTTTTCTTTTCCTTTATTTGTTTGTTTGTATTTGGAAGGGTAAAGGGGTTACAAAAAATGTGGAACAAAAGGTGAACAAATACAACAATGTTACTCACTAGACAGTATTTGGAAAATGAATTGTACCTCTTGTGGGTGGGGATGAGAGGGAAAAACTAACAGAAAGTGACAGAAGGGGAGACATGGTTCAAAAAGTACTGTGCTCATTACCTGATTGATATAACTGTTATCCTTCCATATATTACTTCTTCAATAACAATAAAAAATTAAATAAATATACAGAACATATTATCCTCATACAAAGTTACTTAAAAACTTTCATATGCTAATAATTGTCATTATGTCTCTACTTTTTAGTATCTATCCCTTTTGTAAATAGCTTGTGAAACTAGATTTATAAGCATCTCCAAGTACTTGGCATCTTATAATGTGTATTAACATGATTACATATATTAAACATAATATACCTGGAATTTGCTTGTGTTTCCCTAAAAGTTGCTCATGATGTTCCTCATATCAGAAAAAGGAAATCTAATTTTTTATTGAAATTTGAATTAATTTATTTATTAATTAATTTTAATTTTGGAAACTGGGAGTTGAACCTGGGGCATCAAGAATGTTGGGTGAGCAATTTATCAAATCAATCATGTCCAACCTTTTTGTTTTAGCTTATTTTTCAGAGAGGCCACCCTTAAATAATGAGCTTCCTAATTATGGTGATAATAATAATCATATTCCACCTAAATATCACAAGCAAATGCCACCATGTTGGATTTCTTGATTGAGATGAGATCTTATTAGCTCTTTTCCAGACCTGGCTTTAACCCCTGCCTGGTATTCCTGATTTCCACCCCCAGAGTAGCTGGATTTAGGGGTCTGGGCCATCCCACTCAGAGGCAATTTGAGACTTTGACTTCTTTCTCCATATTTTGCACCTTATCTATTTATGCTTATTGGTAGCATTCTCTGGGAAAACACTGGAATATGAAGATTCTCTCCAAGAGAATTTTTGAAAAGTGTTCCCTGGAGCCACGGAAGAGAATAATGGAAAAGCAGATGTAGATAATGGAAGAGACCAGCTGGAATGGAGCTACCATGCTGCCCTCAAGCAATTACACACAGGGCTTAGGAACAGGAAATGCCCTTCAGAGACTGCATCCCACACATTGACTATGATTAGTCAATGGATAGACATTTTCTTGGAAAGAAAAATGGCTTCAGATTGAGCAGTTCTTGTCACCCAAGGTCATTGCCTAGAAAGGGTCATCATATCAGCCTTCAAAAGCCAGCCGTCCTGGTGAATGGACCAAATCACAACAGTGTTCACAATACCCAGAACTTTCCTGTTTCTGACCTCACCCTGTATTATCTACTCTTAAACATTTCCAATTATTACATCCTTTTACTTTTACATTTAGGTTCATCAGTACTTTCTGTTGGAAAGCCAGTCTTTTAACTATGATAAAAGCAGGAAAAAAAAATCTAAGACTTCACTTTTGTTAAGCAGCATTTCTCCCATAAAAGACAAAATCTGATCTAATGTAAAGGAATTAGGCTCTGAAAGTAATTCAGAGACAATTAGTTTGAGGCATTGAGAACTGTCTACCTGTGATGTACATATATGAAGAATAGCTCCCCTGGGAAGCTGACATCTTAACCAAAGACCAGAGCAGAACTTCAAATACCAGATGCTACATTGTGATTTTCACAAGGAAAAATGACCTGTTACTTGAATTCAATTGTTTCCCTGTCATTGTGAGATTGGCTTGTTGTTGCTGAGCTCTATGCTAGTCCATCCAGTGAGGTATTCACATTTCTGTGTGATGCCTTAGGAACCAAATATGATCACTGTGGTTCCTAAATCATATTACTAATCTACTATATTGAGTCAACATAGTAGAGTTGAGTCACATGAAGGAAACTGAGAAGTTCTGAAGCAACTGCTTCAATTTATCTAGGTCTTCAATTTCTTTTTGTCTTGGAATCTATTGTAACTTTCAGGTTTACAAGTAAGACATTAGGAAATTTGTTATCATATATATATATATATATATATATATATAATATGTCAGTGAAAATTTATCTGTGGATTAAAAGATCATTCAAAACCTGGCATGCCTTGCTTTCTGTCCTTTCTTCCTCATGGCTACCTGTTATGAGCACAGAGACAATTTGCCATTCTTGGGTCATGTAAGGATTTGGAATTTTCAGCTAGCTAATACCCTTTTCTCCTTCAAATCTTTAAATTAAATCTTACTTTCTGAAAAGTATTATTTTATGTCCCTCTTGATTATGACAGTTTGTGCTCCTAATCTCTCCTAAATTATCTTTGTATTTCTTCATTTTTTCCCTAGTAATAATTATCTCCTTAAATCTTATTAAATTATTATATTTATTTGTAGATGGCTTTCTCTTGAGTGCAAACTGTACTAAAGGGACTTCAAATTTCAACCTTCACCTCTGATCTTTTCTGTACTTGTAGATTGAATAGCATTGACTCAGAAGAGACTGCAACAGTGTGAAAGTATATCCCAGTTGAGATTATATGCCTGTGTGTGTGTGTGTGTGTGTGTGTGTGTGTGTGTGTGATATGAGAGTTTGTCTGCAGAGAAATATTGCTATGTTTAAAATCAGAATGCTTGAATTCAATTTTATTTCACTTTCTACTGGCTACTGAAGGGATAACAATCTCTTGGAATTCATGGAGCTAATGCTATTAGTGTCCATCTTTATTGTCTACCTTAAATCAAGTTTCCTAGAGATAGATACTAAGGTTTGGATATACATGGAAGTCATTACAGAAACATACCTAGGGAAACTATTAGGGTATAAAATAGCTCAATAAGGAACAGTGAAAAGCAAACCAAAGATGTATTTAATGCTATGTCCAGCTTTACCCTGAGCACTTGGTGAAATATGAAATGTAAATTATCTTAGTATCTGTGGAGTCAGGAGGCAAGATAACTGAACTTGATGATATGCTGAAAGTAAACATCGTAAACTGGAGATGTAGGTCAAGTGGTAGTGTACTAACATGAGTAAAACAGTCCAGCAAGTATGAAAGAACCCAGTTGAAGTCAGTACCAGTACAAAGTAAGCCTCTGCCCATTCTGAAAATGGTATCCAAGAATAGGATGAGGATAACCTCCATCACTGCTGTTAAGACAGAGTGAATCTAATAGACCAGTCTACAGGAGCTGGAACTGTTGTAAACAGACATTACTGGACCCTCTAGGATTAGTATTAAAAGTTAAACATAATATTGAGAACACCTAGTTAGAGCACTGACAGCAGCCACTACACTCTTCCAAAGATGCTCGTTTGCTAAGTCAGCAAATTGCATTACTTTAAAAGCTATAAAGGTGAAGAGGGCAGTTTCATGTAGGGCCCAGAGCAACATAATTCTTATTGGGGCCAGTTGCTGAGATGGCTAAAAAAGAAGGTATGTAGAAATAAAGCTGAGGTGGTACCATATTTTCCTGAAGTCAGGAGCAACCAAAGCAATTTTCATTGCAGTGCCATCAGTACATTTTCCTCCTCCCCACACAAAATATTCATGCAGACTCCATCTCTCATAAATCATGAATTTCAATTACCATCCTTGTTAAATTATCTGTAAGAACTTCATCCTTAGCAGGGGACTGGCATTTGGAAATCCTGGAATGATCTTTATAAATTAAAATATATGTTGTTAGGAAAATTAGCTAATCTAATGAATCATAAAAGGCTGGAAAGTAGAGATAGTGCAAGTAAGCTAAAGAAACTTTTATTTATTTACTTAAGGAGTCTAGCAAAGTGTCCAATTTGTTCAGTGAATTGTGGCTAATGGAAGATGCAGTAAAGTCTCAAATTACTAACTCCAAGCTTCATTTCTTTCTGCTTCCACTACCTGCTGAATAGAAGGAACAGAAAAGAACACTGCAGTGAAGATGAGCAAGTAAGATGTGGAAAAATAATTAAGGAGGATATGTAATTAAGGAATAAAAATTAGAAAAAATGAGTACTTAGTAATTGTCTATTCTTTTTGCTATTTAAAGTCAAAGTCAGAATAGAGAGGTGTAATGAAACTGTTCTGAAAATTAATTGATTTGCTTGCTTGTTAAACATTAAAAGATGTTCTGTAGTAGAAATCCAGTAAAGGATGTTGAATATTGATTCTAAATAATCACATTTTCCTTTGTAATTGTGCATATTACAATAGAATAATATTATATATAAATATAAAATGCAATAAATAGAAATCCGTATTTATTTACTTATTTATTTATTTTTTGCTGCTTATGGGGCCTGAACTCAGGGCCTGGGCGCTGTCCATCAGCTCTTCAGCTCAAGTCTAGTGTTCTACCACTTGAGCCACAGTGCCACTTCCTGCTTTTTCTGCTTATGTGACACTGAGGAATCAAACCCAGGGCTTCATGCATGCAAGGCAAGCACTCTGCCACTGAGCCACCTTCCCAGCCCCCATATTTATTTTTAGGTAAGATATTAATAAAATAAAAAGCAGGATAGAAATAACATCAGAATAAAAAATCATAAGCTAGTTGTCCAAAACATGTTAAAAATAGGAAGGAATAAAAGTATATAAGGCAAAAGTATTACTCCCAGCACATCACATAATATGAGTAATAGAAATAGTCTTCTGAGTCTCCTAAATGTGAACTTTCTTGGTTAGAATGTTTTTATGTAACAAGGGAGAGTTGTTAGGAATGAATTACTTATAAATTGAAAAGATAATGTTCCCAAAGCAAACACCAGCTTCATTTCAACCCTTCATACCTATGGCAAATTCAGGAAACTATACAATGACAGAGATTAATTTAGCATAGGAGCAAATAAAGATAAGAGCTACAGCAAAGCATGCTGGTAGCTTTGTCTAAGCAATGCTCACATCTGAATGGTTTCAGCAGACAATGATTCTGTAATTTTTTTGGAATGTTTACTATTTATCATAAAAATGAATGTTTCTATAAAATTTAATCAAAGAGTAAGTTAAAAATTATACTAGTGAAGATTACAGCATTGGCAAAATGAGAAATATAAACAGCTCCAAATAATGTGTACATTGTGACCTATTGTTAATTTTTCGTGTGTGTGTGTGTGTGTGTGTGTGTGTGTGTGTGTGTGTGTGTGTATGTTTTATACCTTTTTTTCTTTTGGCTAATCTTAAGTTTCATTTTCTTTGTTCGGTGTTGAAGCATTATTTGAAAAAAATGAGAAAGTAATTATTTAAAATACTTTGTTAACTTAATGGTAAAATCTTGCTTCATTTATCTGCTGCTAAATCTAAAGAGAGAGAGAGAGAGCAATGAGAGAACAGGCATGCTGAATTTCATTTAGACCGAACATTTAAACATTCAGTAAGCATCAGACTTTATTATTATAATGTATTAAATTAATATTTTATTTATTTATTCATTCACTCATTCATTTTAGTTGGTTGTGGAGCTTGAACTCAGGGCTTGGGTGCAGGCCCTGAGCTGTTTTGCTCAAGGCTAGTATTCTACAACTTTAAGCCACAGTTCCACTTCCTATCTTGTTATTTTATAAGTGGTAAGGCAAAGGAAATTAACATCTCTCTACCATTACTATGTCTGGATATTAATTTTAAGTATTTTTTAAACCAAGTAGGATCAAATACTTTTAAGAATCATTGACAGGTTTATATTGTTTTTCAAAAAATGATACTCTATATATGACATAAGATGTGATATTTGGGTCTCTGGCTTATTTCATATATTATGATGATCTACAGGTCCATACAATTCTTTTGCAAATATTATGCTTCTGTTTTTTTCTTTGATGCTAAATAAAATTTCAATATGTTTATACCACACTCCCTTAATCCATTCATTCATCGATCGGTACCCAGATGTATTTCATAGCTTGGCTATATTGCAAACACTTTTGAGTGGTTTCAAATGTGGGTCAACTAAAGTAATATGGTTTTCCTTTTCATTTTTAATATTAGATTGATGACCTTTTAAATGTTAAGATAAATTTGCAGTTATATACTAAATATAAATTCTTTGTGAAGTAGTTGCATAAAATACAACCCCCTCACTAGAAAATATATTTAAAATAAACCACACAATTTGTGGGTCGGGACCGGAGGGAAAAACTGGGAGCGAACAAGGGAAGGTGTGATGTTGTCCAAAAACAAATGTACTCTTTGCTTGAATTATGCAACTGTAACTCCTCTGTATGTCAACCTTATAATAATAAAATTTTTAAAAGATACAATTACACCATATATATGTATATAAGTATATGTAGTTGTAATTAAATATATTTTGTTCATATAATGGTTAATGTGTTTGTAAGTATGTTAATCAAAATGTTGAGTGTAATTTTTTATTTCTATACTCTCTCCCAGGTTTTGGTTGCAAGACTACACTAGCCATATAAAACTTGTTACAAACATATTCTTTTTCTTACCATCAAAATGTTTCTGGTAAGGTAGGCCTTATTACTCCTTAAATATTTTGTAGAATTCACTCTTGAGATTTGCTTTGGGACAAGTGTTTCCTTGAGGGAATATTTTGCAATGTGATTTAGTTCTTTGTCATGAGCTTCACATTTCTGCTTTTTCCTAATTCAAATGTTGCAGTCACTCAAAATATGTACCTAAAATTTCTAGTTTACTTGTATGTTTTCAAACCTACACTTTTAACATTTTGCTGTTTACTCAACGTAGGTTCTCAGTTATATTCTGTTTTTACATTTTATTTTATTGTCAAATTAGTGTACAGAGTAGTTACATATGTCAGATAGTGAGTACATTTCTTGTTAAAGATTGTTACCCCCTCCCTCATTTTTCTCCCAATTTCCTTCCATCCCAATGCCACTCCCCCAAGTTGTAAAGTTCATTTCTAACAAATTGTCTTTTATCACTGTTCCATTGGTTCCCCCTTTTTTTAAAGAAAAAATTTTATTGTAAAAATACTGTACAGAGGCGTTACAGTTCCATGAGTAAGTTCCATGAGTACATTTCTTGTCAAGCATTGTTACCCCCTCCCTTGTTTTTTGTTTCACCATTTTGTTGTTCCTCTTTCCTTCCCTAATTCAGATAAACATATATACAATACACAGGGTACCAAAATATAGTGTCAACAAGGGATAAACCATAGGAAAATAAGAAACAATACTAGAAAAAAAGAAATAACTTCACATAGTACATTAAAAACAACAACAACCAAGAAAAATCTCTTGTTTCCATAACTTGGAGTTCATGTGCTTAGTATCATCTTATATGGGCATATGTACATAGCTATTGAACTATTGTGATCCTCTTCTAGGACAATTCTTACCATAGTTTCCCTGATTTGTAGTAATTAAGATATGTCTGTTGTATTCTTTATATTGACTTTTCTATTTGTAAAATGTGAACAATCGTGTTCTTGGACTCATCAAGTATATTAACTCTTATTTTAAACTAGACATTTTTATTCTTCCTGTGAGTTTCCTACTTAATTATCCATTTATAATTTATCTTATGTATTTTCCTCAACATTCTCTTGTTTACTTTCTGAAATGAAACACATCAATGATTAATACTGTTTTTATTTTTTTCTAATATTTGTGCTGTCAGTTATGTTTTCTTTCTAAGCATAATTGGGTTCCATACTGCTAACTTAGATGTGGCACTCATTTTAGATTTATCTCAATATTTTTCTAATTTTACCTTTTAGGTCTTTAGTTTACGTAGAAGTGCATTTTGTGATTCCAAACATTTAGAGACTTTCTAATCATCATTTTATGCTTATCTTCAGTGTAACTTCACATAAGGGACAATAATATAAAATTTCACGATTTAAATTTTGGTGAGACCTCAGTTCAATATGAAAGTGTTCATGTCCTATGAATATTTGAAAATTCAGGTATAAACTAAAATTGTGCATAAATGTATCTTTTAAATTCTTAATTAGTGAATTTTAATAAATGGGAATAATGGGTTATTTGGCTTCAAAAACTCCTTCAGGACCCTTTTCCTCCCTTCCGCCCTTCCTTCCTTCCTTCCTTCCTTCCTTCCTTCCTTCCTTCCACCCATCCACCTTTCCTTCCTTCCTCCTCTCTCCTTCCTCCTTCATTCAATTTGGTGAAATTGGAAAATTGGAAGCAAAGAAGTTAGGTGCAGGTTTACAGTAACAAATTGTGGGCAATTTTATTTTGCATAAAATATCTTGTCCTCACTGTTCAGAATTATTATTTTTGTTGTGAAAATACTGTACAGAAGGGTTACAATTACCTGGGCAAGGTAATGAGAGTACATTTCTTTTTTTTTTTTTTTTTGGGTCCGGTCGTGGGGCCTGAACTCTGGGCCTGGGCGCTGTCCCTCAGCTCTTCAGCTCAAGGCTAGCGCTCTACCACTTGAGCCACAGCGCCACTTCCGGCTTTTTTCTTTTTGCTTATGTGGTGCTGAGGAATCGAACCCAGGGCCTCAGGCATGCAAGGTAAGCGCTCTACCACTGAGCCATCTTCCCAGCCCGAGAGTACATTTCTTATCAAGCATTGTTGCCTCCTCCTTTGTTTCCCCTTCCCATCCCTTCCCATCTCCCCCTCCTCCAATTCCCCTCCCAAAAGTTGTAAAGTTCGTTTTTCAACATAACGTCTTGTATATCTCGTTGTTGCAATGGGTCCGCCTATATCCCTATTCTAACAATTTGTTTTTTCCCTTCTCCTCCACAAAGTATACCAACATCAAATACAGTGAAAACAGGGGTTATATTGCGGGGGAAGGACATACAAAGCAACAAAGAAATATGTTAGAAACAATCGCAAGAAAGAAAAACCATTTGAATACTTGTCTTGGGGTTCATTTCGCTTAATATCATCTTATCTGACCTTTCCTGCTTGTCTCAGATATCTACTAGTTATTGCAAATAACGGAAACCATGGGACCTATGTTTCTTTGGGCCTGGTTTACTTCACTTAATATAATTTTTTTCCAAGTCTTTCCATTTCCTAAAAAATGAGGCAATGTCATTCTTTTTGATGGAAGCACAGAATTCCATTGTGTGTATATACCACATTTTCTTGATCCATTCATCTACTGAGGGGCATATGGTTTGGTTCCATATCTTAGCTATGATAAATGGTGCTGCAATAAACACAGTTGTGTTGATAGCTTTAATATGGTCTTGTTTGTGATCTTTCGGATAAATGCCCCAAAATAGGATTGCTGGGTCATAGGGAAGCTCTTTGTGGAGTCTTTTGAGGAACCTCCATACGATTTTCCAAAGTGGTTGAACAAGTTTATATTCCCACCAACAATGCAGTAGGGTTCAGAGTCAAAGCAGACATCTTGAAAACATTGCAGGACAGAATAGGAGAAACCCTAGGTCTCCTTGGTACAGCCTGAAATTTTCTTAATAGAGACCCAGAAACACAACAAATCAAAGAAAGGTTGGACAAATGGGATTGCATGAAGTTGCATAGCTTCTGCATGGCAAAGGACATAGCTAGCAAGATCAATAGAAAACCCAGGGAATGGGAGAAAATCTTCACTAGCCATACAACGGACAAAAGTCTCATATCTAAAATATACTTGAAACTCAAAAAATTAAATCCCCCAACAACAAATCCTCAAAGAAACAACTGCCCAATAAATAAGGTTAAAAATTTACAGAGAAAATTCTCTGAAGAGGAAAGAAGGATGGCAAATAGACAAATAAAGAAATGATCAACTTCTCTAGCCATAAAAGAAATGCAAATCAAAACAACATTGAAATACCACCTCACCCCAGTTAGAATGGCTATAATCAAGAACTCTAATAACAACAGATGCTGGAAGGGATGTGGACAGAATAAATTAAAAATATAATTTTAAGATACATTTTGGATCACTTGAACGTCAGGTTCTTATTTTTTTACTTGTATATTTAATGACAATATATTTACTTATATGACTATTTAGGTATATACATATATATACACACACATATATATATAGGAAATAAATATAGGTAGTTATATATATTATATATGGCTATATATAATATATATTATGTAACTACCTAGATAATATATATTATATATAATATATATAGCCATGTATAATATATATATATAACTACCTATATTTATTTCCTATTTTATTATGTTGGCCAGTAATGTCAAGCCACATTTCCTTCTATACAGGGAAAGGGCAAGTCCACTTCTGCTTGTTCCTATAAGTAAACTTTTATTAGGATATCACTATTGCCATTCAGTAGCTGCTTTCTTTCCTCAATATAAGCAGAGCTAAAAAGTTTCAGAAACTTTATGAGCTGCAACATCTAGCATATTTACTGTTTAAATCTTTCCAGGAAAATCTGTTGACCCTAGAATTGTCATGTGTCCTCAATATGAAAGGAGCTAACCTATGTGTTGTACAATTTCTGCTGGGTTTCTTTCTCTGAAATACTGAGCCACCTGGTTTCTACCAGCTAATTAGCACTCTATAGCTTTTTTTTTGTTTTGTTTTTAGCATTTTGCATCCCACCTTCTATCCTATTTATCCAATATTTTTCAGAGACATACTCATCGAAACATTTAGTCTGACATTCAAAAAACAGAAATCTCTTTTCAAACTCCATGAGGCGAACAGAAGAGAGATGGCTACATCAGATTGGCAAGGAATATTTTTTTATCCATATTTATGGATAAAGTCCAGTTATACAAAAGCATAAAAATCTCTTCTGTTGAAGAATGAAAATCTGTTTCTAAATTATGGAATAATAAATATATAATATATAAATATATAATATATACCCTTTAATCCTTTCAAAAAATGTAAATTGTGATGTTCATACTGAGTCAAGTAAGGTCATCTATTCATATATCTTAGAATTTTTACAAGTACTCTGTGGTGAAATTGACAGATTCCTTGTTAATCTAGAACTAAGAGCCACAAAAAAGTAGAGGAATTTCATGTTAGACAGTTCTGGATTTAAATTTTTATCATCATTAGTTGTATCTGAAGTCACTCAAATTTTATTCTGTCAATGGATTTCTAAATATATAAAATATGAATAATATGATTTACAAGTACATATTAAACTCTCAAAAATCAACAAAAAAATCATGTTTCCTGATAAATTTCTTTTCTTACTGTTTCACTATTTTCTGACATGAATTTAGGTTTCTATCACTTTTTATTTCTCTTTGATCATTGTGAGGGTTTGAACTCTTAGTCTCATACTTGTTAGATAAGCATTCTACTGTTTGAAACATGCATCAACTCTATAAATTTTTTGAGCGATATTTTTGTTGTTTTAAATCTTATCATTAATAATAACAAAGTATTTGGCAACAATTTATGACTCCCTGATGATTTGACAGATTTTAAAAAAGGAACAACCTAAAAGTCTTGGTTTGTGAAATTGCAACACATTTTTGCAGCCTGGGCAACCAGGGGGAAAGGCCTTCCAGAACAAAAAAGAGTAATCCGTGCTTGCATTAATAAATTGTGTAGGCCTATGGAGAATGCATGAAGACAGCTTTTAAGGATTTGTCTCTTTTTTCTTTTATTTATTTAATTATATTTAACACTCTGGGATCATTTGACTTTTGCCAAAATGAGTACATTTTCTACTTATATGAAATAGATCCCATTGTTTCAAGCTTCAAAAAAATTAAACAGTAATCACTTGTGGTTTAACACACAGAGGGGTCATAAGATCTTCTGCCATTATACTTGGTGAATTATGAGAAATAGCATCGATGAGACAAGATTCTATGCTTGAGTTCTTCAAGTTTTGCAATGTGTGTAAAGATAGATTCATTTGAAGTTGGTACTGTTGCTCCAACTCCCAGTCTTCTTTGACAACTCTTAACTAGAAAATAGGTATAGAATTTCAATTACAAGCAAACATTTGCTTGTTTTCATTGATGAGCATTGAGATTTCACCAGAAAATCTGTTTCCCTTTCATTTCTATAGGACATTCCTTTCTTTAAGGGAAACAGCAAATATTTATATGCTTTAAATTGTAGCTTTGCAGAAAGACATTACTTCAAAATACTCAAGACTTAAAAATATTGTGTATAAAGTAATAAAATAAGAAAAGAAACTAATGTAGTGAGACTCTTGTGCTTTTCCAACAAGTTAACAAATAAATCTGAAATCTATTCCTGTTCATTCTCTTCCATTTTCTCTTGTAGTTGGCAGCTAGAATGTTTAAGTCAAACAATAAGTGGGTTATGAACGTCTGCCAATTGCTTTCTTACTCTGCTAACAAACACAATTTTTAGATTCCTGGCTGAATCAAGTAATCCTTACAATGAATGAAAAAAAATAACCCATGCAGTTTAAAGTGGAATAAAGAGCAACAAACACAGCCAGGTTTGACAGAACTTAAACATTTTCTTGAATCACATTGCACTTTTAATGGAATAAGGCTTGTATTAAAAATTACTGAACTTTGGGTCTATGTTTTAAAATTACAAATACAATACATCATTGCCTTGGGATTATCATTTAAAACCTGCCTAAGCTGGTTACTATAGCTTTCAGTGTGATCCTTTTCTAATTACTGCATGGCATCATTCATCATACACATACATAGATGCATACTAAGTTTTATGTAACCAATAAGAGTAATGAAATAAAGCCAGGTGCCAGTGGCTTGTACCTATAATTCTATTGACTCAAGAAGCTGATATCTGAGAATCAAAGTTTGAAACTGGCCCAGTTTGGAGGTCAAATTCAATAGACGCTATGTCTAAGTAACTAGCAAATATTCAAAAGAAGAAGTATGACTAAATTGGAAGACCACCTTCTATGATCAAAAAAGCCAGGTGAGTATATTAGACTCAAAGTTCAAACTACAGTTTGAGAAACAGACAGAAAGAGAAAGAGAGAAATAGAGAGAGACAAAGACAGAGAGAGAGAGAAGGAGATAGGGAGGGAGAGAGACAGAGAGCTATAACAATGAAAGTATGTTGCTTGTAGGCAAATGGGTAGAACTGAAGAGCATTACATTAAAATTCGTATGAAGCAGAGAGACAATTATCAGATTTTCATATATAATATATAATAGCCTACAGAGAGATAAAAATATGCAGTTTTAAATTAATAATAACATCACAATTTATGCCTGAAAATGTAGTAAAAATAACTAATAAAACTAGGGCAAGTGTCCATGAGCAAACAAGTTTGAAGTTAGAAGTTGCCAAAAACATTATAAAATAGGAAGATATATTTAAAAAAATATATAATGACTATTATATATATATATATATATATATATATAATAGCTAGTCTATTAGGAAATTGGATTGAGACCAGGAGGAGGTTGTAATGAGGAGAGATGAGATAGGGTAATCCATTGGCGAACTTCATTAAATCTACTTTGTAAGTATAATGTAATGAAATAGATTTCTTTGTACAATTAGTATATGCTGATTTAAACTTCAAAAATATCAATAGAGACAAACGTAGAAAACACAAAAATCTATATTTAGTATTTGATGTGACACAGGGGACAGAGTACTACTTCAATCATGATGGTTTGCCACAGGAAGAAGCATCAAGACTCACTTGCCAGTAGTATTTGGTCAGCATTATTGAACTGGAGAATTGAACAGTGTAATGAGTACCTGTTTTGTACTTAGTGCTGATTGTGAGGAAGTAGAGACACAGTAATCAGTTTGGCTAGCTGAGAGTAAAGGACGTGTGGTTATTTATGTGGTTACACTGTGTATATGTTTTCATCATTCTTGAGTACAGAATACTCCTACTATTGTCTTGTTCCATTGTGATCACTGAGAGACCACATCTGATGCTGATATTCTGTGAAAATTTTTATTTTAGTAAGGGGAACACAGCCTAATGGATGGAACCTGTATCAGTTACAAAATGTCAGCTGCCAGGATTGCACATTATTTCCTATCAGCACAGGCTAATGATGATATAGCAAGACATATTTATACAGAGGGACTGCAGAACAGTTATGAAGCCAAAGGTCAACTTATAAATTGGGATACATGCATAAAAAGAAGTGCAAAGAAGGAAACTATGACTAAGTACATATTCATCTTTTATTAAAATGTGTGCCAACTAAAATTTAAAATTCACAACTGCAATAATAACAATGACAAATACATTAACAGTGAATTGTTAGATACACTTAACTGTTTTATATTTAAATGTAAAGAACTTTACTTAGTAGAGAATTTTTATCTGGGTCAGAGGCTGCTGTTGCTGCTCTTTGTTCCCATATGTCCATACTGTGTTCTTTGTGTAGCTCTGTCTAGAGGTTTTTATACCCTGGGCTGTGTTCTGATTGTTCCTATTATAATTAGATGTTTTGGAAGGTGACACTTCATTGGTCAGGTTCCACAACATTCCGTTGGTTGTTAAATTCTAATCAGATCCCTAGTGCAAATGTCCTGTTTAGGTCATAGAAAGGTTATATAAACAAGAAGGGGCCAGGAAGTGGTAGAAGAAAGATGATTTGAAACAATGTCGCTTTTTCATCTGGTCCTAATTTGGTAGGTGGAGAGGCTGGAGGTTTACCTGGGTCCAAATTAATTTAACTCTTCATTTCCTCCACTCTCCATCTGAAAAAAGTAACTCCCAACTGCCACTAGAAAACGTTTCAATAACTCTTCTGACTACTTCAAGCTGCAAAAGGGTATGTTTGGGAAATAGCAATCAGAGTGTTTTTCCAGAGATCTACCAAAGGGCCATTGAGAAATATAAAAGTATCCATCCACAGTTCCATCTCATGACCATTTTAACTTTGATGGACTGCAGGTGGCAACACATTATATCTAAGATGGTTAAGCAGTGAGTCAAGGGACAGATATAACTAATGTAGAAAAAAGATGCTAAAGAGGAAATGATCCACATCTACATCTTGGATTCTAGAGAGTACAAAGGGATAGTAAACAAGTAGGACCAAAGCCTCCTGCTCTCATAGATAAACCTACACCTGGAATGTTGAGAGAGTGTCTGTCCAAAACTGGAGGCAAGGGCATCAGGGATTTTGTGTGTGTGTGTGTGTATGTATGTGTATGTGTGTGTATGTATGTTACCAGAAAATAGTGCCACTAGTCAACATTGATATCAGTTGTTCTTTCTCATGTTCTCCAACATGAGAAAAATACAGGCAAGGTGAAAATTAGTAAATGTGATAGAAATAAGGAAGAGAGATTATATGGCTTAAAGGTGTGACAGGAGAAGAGAACCCTTCAACCTGTCTTCCACCATCTTCCATTGTCTCCACCACAATTACAGTAAAGGAAGACTTTGAAATAACTAGGTATACTCTATTTGATTAGAAAAAGAAGACATAATTTCCTTAAAGCAGAAAAGAATAGAGAGCAGTTGTCAATTCTGAGTACAGAGATAGAGTGAGTTCTTTTATTATCCCATCCTTGGCTTCTGTCTTGTACTTCCTGAATTTTGACAAGCAGTTCCTGCAAACGTTGTGGAACAACTGTGCATCGGGCACATACTTAGCATCTGTGAACTAGATACTGTTTTTGTCATTTTGAGTTGCAATGACACAGAAGGTATGCTCTTACACTCAAGAGCTCCATGAATGCAGCTGAGATGACATAACTAAACAAAATATGCAATGAAATAAAAGAGCACATGGATTTTAGTGAACATTAAATTGATAGGTGTACAGAATAAATAAAGTTCTGCATTAAGTAAACTTCTGTATGAATGAATAATGAAAACTTTATTTCTTTAATTCATAGAAATTTGTATTTAAAGTTACTTTTGTACTTTACATATCTGCAATTCTTTACTATGCTATATGTCCATTAAATATGTATCTCTATAGTATGTAATAAGTTATATAGTAATTATATATTATGGATTTTATATTATGTATTATATAATACATCCTTTACTTTCAATATGGATGTAAAGGGAATGCAAGAGATAATGGCGCACTCACTCCCTATAGCTAGCCAATGGAGTAGAATTACTGTCCTAAGGATGAGAAATTATGAAATTACATTTAACCAATGGAATGGCTCACTTGTCTAGCTACAAAAGTTAACAATCTACAGTTTTAGGACTATTTGTTAACTCATCTTAGGCTAAAATGAAGTCTAACTGAATGGATTACTAAAAAAATACTATTTAATAATACTTTATAGCCTGGTGGCTACATAGGCTGATCACCTGGTAAGTTGGAAAGCTTAATTATGATTTTTTAGAGACTCCAGGATCTTATCCTACATTTTAAGGTTCCTTTTGCATTTCCCATTGCTCAAGCCCAACTGCTTTTTATTAATGTTATATAAAATACCATATTTATATGGTATATGGTGCAAATAAAGCACTGATGCTCAGAAAATTGCTGGCAGTAGAATAAATAAACTTTCTTTTGGTATTTAGGATAGGATAGGCATTATGCTAGTTGGTATTTAAAGAAATGCCCTCAGAATTCAAGATTAATGATAAAGCTGAAGAAATGAGTTAATCCCCTTTAGAATTAGTTTTTATTGTTGCTTTGTCAATGATTTGCAACCAAATAAATATTTCTACTTAATTTCTTCTTCTTTCTTTTTATGCTGGTGTTATTTTAAAATGGCTTTTAAAATTTTCATACTACTTAATATGATGTCCTCAGGCTTCATAAAGGTGAAGTCATAATTCAACAAGTAAATTGAATGATTGGATTCAGCATTTCAAAATCATTATTTGGTCCACTGATTCTTATTATAACCAAAGACTTCTGACAGGAGAGAATATAGACAAGATACCTTTATTTTACAACATGAGTGTCACAAGTACAAAGAAAATAGAATTGATTTGAAAAGCCATCTAACAAAATCTAAAAACAGAACTGTTTCAATTATTCATTGATGCACATATCAAAGTCTTGCATTCCAAATGTTTATCTTTTTACATGATTTGTAGTAGGTCATAGCCATTCTTGGGCTGGTTTCTTTGAACATATAGTTTCCTTCTCCCCCTTTTGTTAGACTTTTCACTTAAGAAAATGAAAAGTAAAGTTTTATTTTTATTTATTACTTTGACAGGTAAGCCACATAGCCTTTTAACATCCTCATGGATGTTTGGCCCTTTGATGTGAGGGAAGAGAGTTTCCCTTTTCCTATCTTGTGTAAGGGTACACATTTCACTTCTATAAACACCAATTGTCAAACAATAATGGCTAGACACCCTGACCATCCTCGTCATGAAATCCTGCAGTACTTTTGCATTATCTACTCCCTAAAACTTTGTCCTCATTTTAGTACATTTGATTTCAACTTCTTTAGCAATATTGTTCACCCCAGCTGCGAATAAAGTTTTTTTTGTCTGTTTAATAGTGAAATTTTTCTTTGAAAGAATATGTATTCTTTCATTTCCTTTGAAAAAAAGGAAGAGACATTACACACATACATACATAAACACATATATATATATAAATATATATAATATTTTTCCTCTCCTTCCTGTCCAACTAATTATATGAGAGTAATACATTATTTGGCCACTAGATGTCATATATTTTAACTTCAGTTGGTTTACTCAACCTAAATCTAGATGACTGATAGCCATTTCTCATGAACCTTTCTTCGAAAATAGGATTTAGTCGCTGATACATGCTAATTTTACAAAAGATTCAGAATGACTATAAATAATAGAGAACCATGTTATTAATAATTTATTAATAATTCCAAAGTGCTTCCTTAGCATTAAATTCTATTTTGCATCTTCTGGTTTAATCAATATTTGCTTAAGCTCATCTAATTATCATTTATAACTTCTCTATATCTATTAAAATGATTCCATGATATCTGAAGATATATGTTTTTTTTCCTCCATAACTTCTGGTCTAATTTTTCTTCCTGTCTTGTTGATGTTAGCACTGATTGATTGATGAGGCTATTTCTGGCCAGGCACATCTACAAAATCACTCATTTTCTTCTTTTAATTAGTATTTTCTGAAAGGATGATTGGACATTTCCAATCTTGCCTCAAGATTTCACTTTATTTCTGTATGTACTTAAAGATTGCTATATGATTCTAGAGTTACGTTCCATTAACAATATTAATTATTGACTTTTTTCAAGAAGAATGTAGTGGAAGTCTTCAGTATGAAAGTTTAGGTCTTATAGAATGGCTATGATAATTACTATACTTTCTGACACAGAAAGATGCTCAGATTCATCTTTATTTTTGATTCTCTGTCTTCTGGTCTATCATTTCTTTACAATGACTGTAGTTCACTTGAAGAGGTTGTTGATATACTTCCTTGATACACAATTTTTCTTTCCTTAACTGTGAGCATTTAAAAATATCTACTAGATTTAGCAATTCCAACATCAACTCAACTTTATAGACAATAGTGACTGGGACTTAAGAACTGGTGGATATTCTAGTTTCCAGTGTCTTTGAGTTAGCAATTTCTTACAAACTGTTTATAGCTGGCCTGTGGAGTGTTTCAATGTTAACAGGTTGGAGAGGGAGTAGGTGTCAAAACTCAATAATTAGATCTGTCAAATAGCTAGTTCTCAAACCCACAGAATGTATCAACACTTTCATTCTCAATATGTTTCTAACTAAAATATATGTTCCCATAGTCACTGGTTCCTGGTATTTTTTTTTATTGTGAGAATACCATAGAGAGGGGTTACAATTACATGGGCAAGATAACGAGTACCTTTCTTATCAAGCATTGTTGTCTCCTCTTTGTTTCCCCTTCCCATCTCTTCCCATACTCCCCTCCCCTTCCTCCCCCCCCCCCCACCAAAGTTGTAAAGTTCGTTTTTCGACATAACGACTTGTACATCTCATTGTTGCAATGGGTGCACCTGTATCCCTAGTTAAATGATTTGTTTTTGCCCTTCCCCTCCACAAATTATACCAACATCAAATACAGTGATAAACACTGGGTAGTTCTCTCAGCTCAGAGACAGGTAACAGACATGTGTTATTATGCCCAAATTTTTACAGAAAGAGGTAAAGTAAAAAAGAAAATGATGTTCCTTCTACTATTTCCACATGAATGTCTTCGCTCTGTAATTCCTTTCATTGGTTGCGCTTTTATTAACTTTTTATTGTAAAAATGTTGTACAGAGGGGTTACAATTACATGAGTAGGGTAATGAGTACATTTCATAGCGAGTATCGTTACCTCCTCCTTTATTCTCCCCCTACCATCACTTCCGTTCCTATCTCCCCAACTCTCCCCCCCCACCACCCTGACATTGTAAACTTCTTTTTCTTTTCTTTCTTTCTTTTTTTATTAATCTGTCATGGGACTTGAACTCTGGGACTGGGCGCTGTCCCTCAGCTCTTCAGCTCAAGGCTAGCACTCTACCACTTGAGCCACAGTATCACTTCCGGTTTTCTGAGTGTTTATTGGAGATAAGAGTCTCACGGTCTTTCCCGCCCCGGCTGGCTTTGAACCTCGATCCTCAGATCTCAGCCTCCTGAGTAGCTAGGACTACAGGTGTGAGCCACCCGGTGCCCAGCGTAAAGTTCATTTTCAATATAGTGTCCTGGACATCTCATTGTCACCACTGTGGGTCAGCCTGCATCCTCATTTAAGCATTCTGCAATATCCATTCCCTTCCCCTCCCCAAATTACATACATGCATATATATATATATATATATATATATATATATATATTATATATATATACTCAAGGTGCAGAGCACCAGTATCAAATCCAGTGAAAATTCGGGTTATACCATGAGGGAAGAACATACAATAGAAATAGTGTATGGTAAGTACATTAAAAACACTAGCAAGAAAGAGAGAAACAAAAAACCTCTTGTGTCCTTGTCTTGGGGTAAATTTTATTTAACATTATCTAATATGGTCATATGTACATAGACTTTGACCTACTCTGCTTGTCCTAGACATGTACTAGTCACTGAAAACAAGGGAAATCATGGGACCTATGTTTCTTTGGGCCTGGCTTAGTGGTGCTATGGCTCAAGTGTTAAGAGTGCTAGCCTTGAGCAAAAGAAGCTTGGGGGCAGCACCCAGGCCCTGAGTTCAAGCCCCAGGACTGGCAAAAAGAAAGAGAGAAAGAAAGAAAGAAAGAAAGAAAGAAAGAAAGAAAGAAAGAAAGAAAGAAAGAAAGAAAGAAAGAAAGAAAGAAAGAAAGAAAGAAAGAAAGAAAAGGAAGGAAGGAAGGAATATAAGGTTCATGAAGGTTTTGGATATAGACACGTATTTAAGAGAAGTAAATAGAAACATTCTTAGCAATTTTACACAAGTGAAATTAGTGTACAATGCACAAAATGTTTCTTAAAAGGTAAATTTCTTTGAAAAGTTGATATATATTCATTCATTCTATTTCCCTTATTTTTGGTGGTACTGGCTTGAATTCGGAGCCTCATTCTTGCTAGGTATGACTTGCCTCACTTGAATATGCCTCTAGCCCTTCAGTTGGTTTCAGATAGGTCCTTATTCCCCACTTTTGTGTCTCCTGAGAAGCTAGAGTACAGGCATGTCCCAGGAGACCAACCATGGAAATATGTTTAAAACTTGTGGGAATAGACATACAATATTTCAGATATCAAACTTACTCTGTGTGTTGTAGTAAACTGAGATTAAATCATATATGATTATCAACGCACTGATAGCATGCCTCAAAGATGTGTGTTTATATAATTTGTTTCAATTTGTGATAAGCAAACATCTTAAATATCAATGATAGAACACAGTTCCAATGATAGAACACGTTGTTTTTGTAATCATATGTTAAATACACCTAGTAGAGCACATTTCACTGCAAAATGAGCATATATTTCTAATGATTATGTTCTTTAATATTCTTAATATATGTGATCATATATTTCTAACAGTAATATTCTTCCAGTATGTACAATTTGAATGCTAGATTTATAAGAACTTTTTTTTACTTTTTGCTTGTCTTGGGCCTTGATCTCTAAGTCTGAACATTGTAACCTGAGCTCATTTTACTTAAGGCTAACACTACAGCTTGAGTCACAGCACCACTTTTGGCTTTTTCTGTGATTAATTGGACATAAGAGTCTTACAGAAGGCCGGACACTAGTGGCTCACGACTGTAATCCTAGTTACTCAGGAGGCTGAGATCTGAAGATCACGGTTCAAAGCCAGCCCAGGCAGGAAAAGTCCATGAGACTCTTATCTCCAATTAACTACCAGAAAATCGAAAATGTCGCTGTGGCTTAAGTGCTAGAGTTCTCGCCTTGAGCTGAAGAGCTCAGGGATAGTTCAAGCTCCAGATAGTTCAAGCCCAGAGTTCAAGCTCCATAATAAAAAAAAAGGAGTTTCACAGACTTTTTCTAACCCAGGCTGACTTTGATCTGTGATCCTCAGATCTCAGCCTCCTAAGTAGCTGGGATTGCAGGTGTGAGCCACTGGTGCCCAGTTGAATTCAGTTGAATTGCTAAAAATAATGGTAATAAAGTATGAAGGACTACATTGTGAACATAGGTAAAACACATTAAATATTTTGAAATAGAGTATGATGAAACAACAATTACAAAATAACAGAACACTTATTCATTTTAAGGTAGAATATAAACAATCAAAATGATTCCTTCATTGGGAAAGTCTCAAAACACATATTTTGAATGTCTGTCAATTTAAACAACTTTTCCACTAACTTTTCAGGCTTTCATTAATTAGTCCTCTACTACCTATAATATTTTTTACAGATTAGAATAGAGTTTTAGAATATTACTTCTTTCATTGTCAGCACTCAGAGAGGATTAATACTTGCTTTGCTTTCTCATAGCTCTTCGTGTATTTCTCTATTATATTCAGACTAATGATATACCTTGTTTTAGAATTACTTGAAGCAGAACCAATACCATTATTTTCTATGTTCTTCCAGTTTCTACCAGCCTATGGTATATTTTATAGCTCACAATAAAATTAATATCCTCAGTTACCTCCACAGGCATTTCCTTTTGGCTGTGCAATTGTTGCTCTATACAAATCAACCAAATAATATTGCAAGCTCAATGGGAAGCAGCACCCTTAATCTTCCCTAAGAATATCTCGGCTGGGGCCTCCTGTTTGTTCAATTACATCATTATATTGCAAAAATGCTACTGATAATAGCAAAATAGTAAAATAGCTATTAATTTCCTTTGTCTATCTAGTGCTAAAAAATGTATTAAATTCTTGCCTGTACCGAAGTTTTGTTCCTCAAAAGTAAATATCTTGGAAGTGGCTCTGTGGCTTAAGTGCTTGCCTTGAGTTGAAGAGCTGAGGAACAGAGCCTAGACCCAGAGTTTCAAGCCCCACAACCAATAAATAAATAAATAAATATCTTATGTTCAACTATGCTGTATTTTTTGTATAATAAATTATGGTGCATTTTTGTGACTCTCTCCTCCTTTATTAAATTTGTGTAATTAGTTGGCAAAACAACTTATTCTATCACTCTATGGCATGTATGTCCTCTAAGGATCTAACAGGCATTAAAAGAAATTTAACTAAACAGACACAAAACTAAAATCTATTGTGTAAGTAGATTTTTCTCTTAAGTAGTTTTTAAAGTTATTCAATAAAATTTCATTTGCTTGTATGCATGGCATATCTCTAAACAATATTTACTTTTTAATATTTTGTGTGCTACAATTAATGTTACATTGAAAACATGTAGCAGGTGTTAAAGAGAATTCATTTTCTTTGAATTATAAATGTGATATTTAACTTAAATTTTTGTAACTTTTTGAAGAATCAATCTAAGATCAGATATTGTCATAGTTTACAAATGTTAACATTTTTTCTGAAGTGTAAAAGTTTTCTCATTGAAGTCTTATGTGTAGAACACTTTTAAAATCAATATTGCATTTTATCTTTAATACAAGTCAATGACAATGTATTTCAGAGGAACAGAACGATGTGTTCTCCAAGTAGGATTGGACTTCTTCATTTCTTAATGCACACTGCAGTTCAGTGAACTTCTCTATGCTCTAATTCTCAAGTGCTCCTTGCTTATGACAAGCAGCTTCACAGACCTATCACAATTTTAACCAAGTTACCACAGTCACTACCTAAGTTCTCTCATCACACTTTTTATTCTTTATTGAGATCTTGAAAGATGAATCATGAAACGTGATTATTTTGTCACATATAATTTTTTCATGACAGTCAAGAGCATTCCATATTAAAAATCAAGTAGTTTATTTTGATTTCCTAAAGAGCTATTGCCACTCTTTAATATTCCCATTCAATTGTGTTCATTCCCCCCCCCCCCATTTCATCTGGAGAAGGAGTCTTGCTTTTAAATATTTTTATACTGACCCAGGACTACAAAATCACAATTGCTGTAGATGACTAGAAATCTTCTAAGGTCTATTTCTCTTTGACTTGAAAAAGTTGATAATTAATGTTAAATGATTATAAATTAGAAAAAGTCTAACGTATACTTTTAGATAAAATCTGGGTATTACCCATAAACAAATTGTATAATATATATTCCACGTATTACTTTAATCTAACTAATACCATGAATGAAACTACTGTCCAGGGAATAATTTTTTTTTTGGTCGGTCGTGGGGCTTGAACTCTGGGTTTGGGCGCTGTCCCTGCACTCTTCAACTCAAAGCAAGAGCTCTACCACTTGGGCCACAGCGCCACTTCCGGTTTTCTAGTAGTTTATTAGAGATTAGAGTCTCACGGACTTTCCCGCCCGGACTAGCTTTGAACTGTGATCCTCAGATCTCAGCCTCCTGAGTAGCTAGGATTATAGGCATGAGCCACCGGCGCCCGGCAGTAATAATATTTTTATATCTTTGTTAGACCATTAGTAGTCTATGAAATGGAATAAAGCAAAAAATAATGCAATCATGTGGTGTTTGGATGAAATTGTTAAATTTTGTATCTTAAAGTGCTAAATTTCCTGATGCAGGGATTCTTTGATTTATTTGTGCAAGATTTCTTTTGATAAGTTCATTAAACTTAGAGTACTTTTAAGAATAATTCTCAAATAGTAAACATATAAAATTGATTTACAAAGGACACAAAATATAGTAACTGTCACTAATCAGAGTAAAGAAAGTATAAAAGTAGTATCAAACAAATGTTTTTTAATGGGTTAAAGTAATGTACACTAACATTTAAAAGTATCTATTTATTTATTTATTTTTGCAGTTTTGCTGTTTGATCTCAGGGCCATATACTGGTTAGGCAGGTGGTTTACCATTGTCTTCTTGCGTTATTTAAGATAAGGTCTTGCATTTTTAAGATAAGGTCTTGCTTTATGCCTACCGTGGCTTGAATTGCCATCCATCTGCTTCCTAGAAAACTGTTCTAACAAATATTGTATGAGATAAACATTCATGAATTTTTGGCCTTCAACTTGGATGTCCCAATCTCTACTTCCCAAGTAATTAGAATTATTGATTTCAAGCCATTGTACCCAACAAATATAGCCACAAATTTAGTAACCAACTATATTATACACTCATATGAGTGATGTGTATCAAACATACGAAATTCATACAAAGCTTACTATGTCATTAGCATTATTTTAGAGTACTAGCGCTCACAAATATTTTTATGTATTTCTTTTTGTTCATAATTGCCAGAAACAATACATTTCTAGTAGAAATTGTTGTGCATGAATTTGCCTGGGGTCTTCCCACCGGATTGTGCACCACCTATACAGGATTTAACTTTTAAGACATCCTCATAGCTAGTTCCACTGCATCAGTCTGTTGAGAAGGATTCTTTTGGATTTTTTGGTTTTCTTTCCTTTCTGAACTGACATTTTATTATAGTTCATAATTCCATCTACTTCAGCCTCCTATAAATTTTGAGTAGGAAGCATGAACCACCCTAATGGAGTGCCATTTTTTTTTTCTGGTCCTGAGGCTTGAACTCAAAGCCTGGGCACTGTCCCTGAGCCTCTTTTCCTCAAGGGTAGTGCTCTACAACTTGAGCTACAGCTCCACTTCAGGCTTTTTCTGAGTAGTTTGTTGGAGATAAGAGTCTCAAAGGCTTTCTTTGAACTGTGATCTTCAGATCTGTTTCCTGAGAAGTAAGGATTGCAGGCATGAGCCACCAGCACCTAGCAGTGACATTTCATAATGCTGTCATGTTGGCTACACTTAAATCTAAAAAAAGGTATACACTCTGACTGTAGTAGATACTCTTAAGCTCCTATATTAAAGAGTGAATGGAGGTCCATGGAGACTCATACCTTGCCTAAAGTAATTTACTTCAAAGTGTGGAAACTAGCCAAGCCTTAGGCAACACACCTACCTGGTAAAAACCACAGGCAGCACCATCAAATATTCTGATGTATAACTCTCACTTATAAAACTTTTCTGTTTGCCAATAGTATCTCTGGAAACGTTGCCTTTGGGTTTTTTTTTTTTTTTATCAAAAACAGAAAACTTTAGAAAGGCTGTATCCTAGCTATAAATTGATTGTATTTTAATAGTACAATTGATGCATATATGAACACATAAGTGATTGAAGTAAGGATTTTATTAAAAGTAATTAGAAAAGATACAGGTGGTTTATGCCTATAATTTTGACTACTCAGGAAACAGAGAATATATGTGACTATAACAGTTGAGACCAGCCTGTGGGGAAACATAAACTCACAAAATTTCATATCTACTGAAAAAAAGTTGGGCATGTTGATGCATGTCTATCATACTGGCTATAATGAAGTGGGTAAATAGGATAATCATGGTCCAGGCCAATGTGAACAAAAAGTGGATTTTTTTTCTTCATGATTAGCAGAGCAAATAAAAGGCTGGAGGCATGGTTAAAGTGGTAGAGCATTTGTCTATCAAGCATGGAACCCACAATACCACATGAAATGCAGAAA
The DNA here is from genome assembly GCF_019054845.1 of Dipodomys spectabilis. Lineage (NCBI taxonomy): Eukaryota > Metazoa > Chordata > Mammalia > Rodentia > Heteromyidae > Dipodomys > Dipodomys spectabilis. The sequence goes on from NW_024870752.1 coordinate 5,767,447, forward strand.
AGAAATACTAAGAAAGACAAAAATATTTAAAGTTATACAATAAACTCCAATCTTCCTCTTAAAGATTATCTGTGATTTTACTCAGGTATTGAAATTCAAAGCACATTAAAAACGGAGCAAAGCGTAAGAAGTGGGAACATATGGAAGATATGTCAACAGTGACAAGATTGATGAGAAGAATAATTCATGAACTGCTATGAAGTTTTAACTCTTGCACCAAATCTATTTTGTGAGGCATTTCTATTAACATAAATAAAATCTAAAGACGGCATTCCATAATTAAACACTCAGTGGATTAAAAAACGAGGAAGCTGATGTCATTTGCATTTCTCTCCAGGAACACCTGCATTTATTTCTAGGCTCTTTTAGGAAGGAGAAACACAGCTGTTAATGTTGTGACTAATGAAACACATAAAGTTAAAGTCACGAGGAATTGGCTCAGTTTTATATTTGCCCTATTATAAATAGAAAGAGAAAAACGTGCATTTTGGTCAGAATCTATAATGCTTGTGTGTGTGTGTGTGTGTGTGTGTGTGTGTGTGTGTGTTGTGTTCTGGTACTGGGACTTGAACTCAATATCTCATGCTCTCACTTAACTTTTTCCATTTAGTCAGGAGCACTCCTACTACTTGAGCGTATTTTTATTTTTATCTGTTTTTCTTTTTAAATTGTAATTTTGTTATCTTTAAGAAGTTATATAAGTGGTTATCACTCAACATATCAGTTTATGAATACAGTGCATTTTGATCAATATCACTCTTTTCATCATTCAAATCCATCCTTTCCAGCCTCACCTATTACCTAAATGGAATATATTAAATAGTAAATAATTTTAAGTATATTATGATATAATATAATATATACTATAATATATACTATAATATGTTGGTCATTTGTTTTCTAAATTTCTAAATTTGAATGTTGTAATGTCAGCATGCCCAAGTTATAGCTCCACAACCTATAGAAAAAAATTTTAAGTGATTAATCTTCTGGCTGAATTTTTATTCTATTATTATTAATTTCTTACAATTACAAATGGTTCATTTTTAAAACAAGTTGAATGTAATGTATTTTTTTCATTTTTTAGGCATTTTTTCATGAGCATATTAAATGTTATTTTCTATTTTCTCATTCTTCCCAATATCTTTGAATCTAGATTTATATTTTTGTTAGTCTATTTTCTTTTTTTATATATATTATTATTATTATTGTGAAAATACCATACAGAGGGGTTACAATTCCACGGGCAAGATAGTGAGTACGTTTAAGCATTGTTGCCTCCTCCTTTGTTTCCCCATACCATCCCTTCTCCTTCCCACTCCCCACCCCCACAACCCCCTACCACCCCCCCATCCCTCACCCCATCAAAGTTATAAAGTTTGATTTTTGACATAACGACTTGTACATCTCATTGATATAATGAGTCCACCTGTATCCCTATTTAAATAGTTTGTTTTTCTCTTCCCCTCCACAAATTATATCAAGATCAAATACAGTGAAAGCAGGGCTTATACTCTGGGGGAGGTACATACAAAGCAACAAAGAAATAATCTTATAAATATGTTAGAAACAATCACAAGAAAGAAAAAAAAAGCATTTGAATCCTTATCTTGGGGTTCATTTCACCTAACATCAACTTGTCTGAGTTTCTGTTTGTCTCAGACATATATTAGTTATTGCAAATAAGGGAAACAATGGAACCTATATTTCTTTGGGCCTGGCTTACTTCACTTAATATAATTTTTTTCCAAGTCTTTCCATTTCCTGTTAGTCTTTTTTCTAATTACTTATCATGGTGCTCTTCCTCAAATCTTTATACATATTACATCTCTATTCAGATTTTTTTGAACTTGGGTTAGACTTTGAGTTATCCACCCATCATTTTCTTTTGTTTCTGTCACTTTTCTGAGAATTTCTTTTCATTCTTTACTTGTTGTTTTTCTGTCAAACATAAGCATAGAGAAAAGTCTACCTGTAATCCTGATTTAGAGATTTTGATTATAGCTTATCAAATATTAGCCCCCTAAAATTGAGATCAAATTTATGATAATTAGAATTATTGTTATTTTCTACGTTATTTTGCTATTTATGTAAAATTTTTGTACTAAACTGTCTCTCTAAGCTTTTAACTTACCTCCTAATTAACTTCTCTCTTATGTTGATTGGGTGTTAAATTATCTCCCAGCTTATTACTTATTATACTTGCCCTGCTCCCATTTTAGTCATTATAAGATTAATTATTTATTCATATACCCTTGTATATATATAGAATTATGTAGGATTTAAGTGGAAAATCAATAAAGATATCTATGGATTCAAATTTTGAATCACATATAGTTGGTTAACTTGACAAATCCAGTAGGTATTATTCAAAATCTTTATGAATTTGTTTTATTTTAATCCTTACCTTAATTGATATGAACCAAAGCCATGAACACTGACATATATAAACATTTCCTTTGTTTTTGGAAAAGATAGATTTTTAACAACAACATTTGTATTCAGCAATAAAACAAATGATCTTTTGCTGGTGTTGCTTTTTTGTTTGCTTTTGCAAACACACTGAATTGAAACCATCTCAGCAACCCACCTCTTGAACTTAAAAAAATGGGATAATGAAAATGTCAAATGTGTTGTTGAGAATGACCTCAAGAAAGAAGAAAGGGCAATGATGTTATGAGAAAATGTGCTGACCTAACTTCCTATCAGATACTGTTCATAGCTGTAGACAAGCAGTACAGTTGGAGCCATAAGCATGTTTTTTTAGCATTTAATTTTTGTAACCATTAAAATTCCAAAAATTGTACTGTAACTTGTAAGCATGCTGCACACAGTGGTAATAAAACATGATCTTAGCCAGGTGCTGGTGGCAATTGCCTGTAATCCTAATTCCTAAGTGTAAGGGTCTATGAAACGAGACTCCAAGTGGCTCAGACAGAATACAGTTTATTAGGAGAACCAAACCGCTGGCCTGCATAGATGTAGGTGTGCAGAGGGAGAATTAATGCCGGAGGGAACTAAACTTCCTGCCTGCAACACATGGAGGTAGGTGTGAAGAGAGAACTTATTGTAGAAAGACAATTATATAGGCCTGGAAGCATGGCTTAGTGGTAGACTGCCTGCCTGGCAAACATGAGTCTCTGAGTCAAATCCTTGTACAATTCCATGGATTGAGAAAAAGAGAGAGAGAGACAGAGACAGAGACAGAGAGACAGAGAGACAGAGAGACAGAGAGACAGAGACAGACAGAGACAGACAGAGACAGACAGACAGACAGACAGAGACAGAGATTACACAGTGGAGGACAAGGAGAAGGTATGACTGGAGCAAATGAGGAAGTTACCTCAGAGCCTGGGAACTTCTCCACTATTCAAAGAAAGTGTGACTTGGGTGGGTAAGGAGTGACCTCAGGGTATGAGGATGAGACCTCAGAGCCTAGGAGAACCTCCCGTGCCCTCTCTGCTCAGGGCCCCTAGATGCTCTGGTTACCTGGGTGGGGACTTCTAGGGAGGGCCACAAGCAGTCTTGCTAGGAGAACTAAGTTGGAGTAGTCTACATGCTGTTTCCATGGAGAGAAAAAAAGAGAAGGGATCTTTTCTCTAGGTGGACTTAACAACACTCAGGAGGCTGAGATTGAAGGATGCAGTTTGAAGCCAGCCCAGACAAGAAAGTTCATGAGACTTTTATTTCCAATTAACCTACACAAAACCGGAAGTGACGCTATGGCACAAAGTGCTAAAGCACTAGGCTTGAGCAGAAGAGCACATCGACAGAGCCCAAGCCCTGAGTTCAAGCTCCATGACCAAGACAATAACAACAACAAAAATAACCTAAAATTCAAAAACATGAACTTTTCAAATAAAATACCTTCCTTAAATTTAATCATTCAGTAGAATTTTAAGAAATTGATTCTCTGACTGGCTAAGAAAAAAAGACATTTTTAGTGTTCATAAAAACATTATACAACAGCAACGTACTAATTATCACATTAATGCTTGTCATTAAAAATTCTATCACCTCAACAGTAATAGAAATTTTTCATGTAAACTAAATTATTTACCAAAAGGTAAGAAAAATAATTCTTTTATATTTAAATATTGAAAACATAGTTTAATTTACTGTAACTTATAATTATATTGTACCTACTAATAGAATTATAATTGTAAGATATATACTTCTTATTTCCTGTTTGTATCAGTAAAATTATACTATTGTAAAATGATTAATGATTTACTAGGAGTTTGTAAATGGAAGTACTGAAAATAAGATGCATTGATCAAAAGGACTACAGTTCTTAAGGATAATAAATTTGAAAATTTCATTGTTTTACTTTGCATAGATTTTACCATGCATTTAGGTTTAATAAAAGGCCTTTGTAAATTAAAAAATATACATATCCTAGCATTTTATTATTTCAGCTTACTTATTACAAGGAAAGTAATTAATTTGGACATACCTTATTAAAATAAATTTCTAGTGAAAAGATTAGATTTTTTTATATAAAAATAAGAAGACTAGATAAACAAAACTCTCCATAAAATTCTCATCCAATAGTAGATCGCTGAATTTTATTTGCTCATAAATTATAATAGTTTATTTTATGACATTTCTTGTCTTTCCAAAGAAGGAAAGGAAAAGGAAAATTTTAAAAACACACTCAATTACCTAGGCAATTGAAACAGTGAGATATATTAATCTAAATCTTTGATACCACATAAAGTACTGTGGTAGAGTTCTATCCAAATTGCAGGTTGTGGGTTAATGAAGGATCAAACACATTAGTAGAATTTTCAGATCATCATCAGTATTTTATATAGAATGAAGGTAAAGGATGTAAGTGAAGTTGGGAAGACAGAGAAAAACTGATTTAAAAAGTTACCTGTTTACAAGTCATAGTTCCAAACTTTGGGAGATATTTTACTTTTTATGATATTTATCTCTTCCAACAGATACTATTTTACCAATCTGTTAATAATACAGTATAAATCATAATGAATTTCTCAGTAAATCCTTAAAGTTAAACTATTCTTTAAAAAATCGAACTTTATGGCGTATTACTGGGTTTATTCCTAAACAAATGCATGACATAAAAAATAAAACATAGCTCATTTAAATTAATGGATTTAATTTTGAGCTCCTTTTAACAAATGAAGCTAAAACAGTCAAATGCTTGGGTTAAAAGTGTTTTAAACTGAAACTTAGAGTGCATCTGCTCGATTTCCACTTCAAGGCCTTCTTGACAGATTTTGCATTAACAGACTAACCTAATAATAACCCTGGACCAATGTGCCTTTGAAATTAATCACAAGAGTACTGAATGCCAATGACTAAAACTGGCACAGCAGAACTGCTCTGGTACAGGAGTGTTAAAATGAAACAGGAGCTTTATTTCTGAATTTTACATGGTATGAAAAATCTTTCTTCCATTATAATTATCTCTTGATATCAGCTTCATCATATTGATACTTTCTAATGAGTTTCTCTTGCATTCCCTGCATTTATCTACACATATATGTGTTGTGTTTATCTAGGAAGATAATTCCTGAAACAATCACATTGTCGTTCAGAACTGGTTTTCTTAATAAAAACTTAATGTGTCACATTACATTCCCAGCACATTCTAATTAAATTCCTTTTCATTTCAGTCTGTCCCAGAGGGTTAGAGAAGCTCAAGAATATTTAACAAAATCCAACAAAGCAAGTACCTGAAGTTGATACATTAACCTTGGCACAGAAAGTTACTTTATTCAATTCACGTATGGCAGAAACATCATTATACAATGACCTAAAAACGACATTATTTCACTCTAACTGGAGAGGTTGTAAATGAATAATGATCATTTCTGACTCATTATATGTATTATGTATTTTGCCCTGGGAAGTTTTAAGGGAAAAACAAACATTGGCACCAGTAACAGTCTATCATACCTGGATATAGTATGTAAGACACAAAAATCTTTTTTTCATAAATAAGGGGAATGGATAGACTTTAAGTGTTGTTAGTAAAACAAACAACTGTAAATGATGTTATTAGGGTTTATAGTAACATATGCCTCATTAACTATATGCATATCATGGGTGTATTCCAGTCTTCAGATCTTAATATTAATTCATTGTTAGGAAACATAATCTATCCTGTATATCAGTTGCTTATAATTGACTATGCTTTTCAATGGAAAAAAATTGTTTCTATAGTCATTGAGACTGGACTGAACCCAAGTGGCCCTCTTTTTCTATAGAGTCACAGCTATATAAGTACTTACAATGTTTATCCACATGTATTATACTGTAAAATACTGTATTAGCATAATACAGTATTTTACTTGTTCTTTAGATTGTAGGGAGGAAATACTATGTAGATAGATAAATAGATAGATAGATATTACATGATTGATGATGGATAGACATATATAGAAATGTGATAGAGGGCTGGGAAGGTGGCTCAGTGATAAGAGTGCTTGCTTTGCATGCATGAGGCCCTCAGCACCACATAAGCAGAAAAAGCCAGAAGTGGTACTGTGGCTCAAGTGATAGCCTGGAACTGAAGAGCTGGGGGACAGTGTCCAGGCCCAGAGTTCAGTCCCCACGACTGACCAAAAAAAAAAAAAAGAAATGTGATAGATAATAGATAGATTGATAGTGTCCTGGTTATTTTACCTTTGATCAAAACAAAGCATTTTCACAATGATAGAAAACCATTTATATTAAATTAAATGAATAATAACCATAAAAAACATATCAGTTCTGCCCAGTAATTTTTATGTACAGTTAGGTTTTGCTGCTAATTTAATTGCAAATCTTTCTGATTTTATCATTTCTGATAGGGAAATAAGAATTCAAAAACGCGATTTACAAAGACTACTTACATTTTTGTGAAGGTGACAGCTCACACTTCTTTAACTTCCTAAGCATTCTATTGTATGCAGCCAAAGCAAAGCATTGACAAGGAGGTTCAACATCTTACAAACTTGAATGAATCACAGATCGATGCATGATGTGCAGCTTGGATCCATTTGTTTAGTTATTTTTTCAGAAGGAATTAAAAGATGAGAAAGAAGGAAACTACATCATAATACAAAGGTACTTATTCTGAAGTGTTTGTGAATTTTTCAGGACAGGAGCTTAAACTTCCTTTTGTTTCCTTGTTTTAAAACTTGTGGTCAATTTAGTTGCCAGTGGCTGAAAATATCTAGTTCTTTTGTTAAATATCAAAAGTAGACATATATTTATTTGTATGGAGGCAAATTGTCTTCTCTTTCTCTGTTCTGAATTTCAAAAGTCAATTTTTTTATGGTTCTGTCTTCCCTGAAGTGGATGCCATTATACCATTAGTATATACATATATGCCAGAAAGTTATGTATATTTATATATACTCATATATGTACACACAGATACACATGCATACACATTTTATAGCAAAATTGAAGATTTGAAATGTAGGCCATTGTTCTTCAAATAGATTTTGAGGAAACATATAGTAATTGTTCTATACAAATAAATCAAGTAGAATGCCAGTATTGCATACTGATGGATTAATAATGTCACAAGAGAAATGTTAACTCAACAGACATGATCCATCTTTGCCTAAGAAAGAAAGCCTCTGGTTGGTACTGAACAAACAATCAGGCAGTAATGAGAAATAAGTAAGTAAATAATAAGCAATACTAATAGTGTAGAGATTTGATAGATATGATAGAGGGCAGATGTTTGCAAAACATGAGGAAGATTGGAGGTGAATGTAAAGTAACACAAAAAATGCTTCTTTTCTACAACCTATCGTATAAATTTCTATAGCCCAGCACCATGATATTAATTTGTGACTATATAAGTTTTTATTAAGGCTTGCCATTAATATACCTTAGTTGTACAAGGAGGGGTTTCAGTATGTCAATTCCCTACCAATATACAAGGCATCTCCAATCAAAATCTACACATTCTGTTAGCTCCTTTTTTTTCTCAGTTGTGGGGCTTGAGCTCTGGGCTTGGGTGCTATCCCTCAGCTCTTCAGTTCAAGGCGAGTGCTCTACCACTTGAGCAACAGCACCACTTCTGGTTTTCTAGTAGTTTATTGGAGGTAAGAGTCTCATAGACTTTCCTGCCTGGGCTGGCTTTGAACCATGATCCTCAGAACTCAGCCTCCTGAGTAGCTAGGATTCCAGGGGTGAGCCATCAGTGCCTGGCTAATCTCTCTTTTCTTATCTTAAAAACTTTGACAGGCTTTATTATTGCATTTTTTTTGTTTAAAGAGATGTGTAGCCACTCTAAATGGGCATAAAGTAAATTCTATCTTGTCCGTATTCTCTTGTCAGTGGTTTGTTAGAAAGGCAGGAGTTTAGATGGATAAAACATATTTATAAAACTACCACACTAAAGTTACCAGCACAACCATGTTCCTTGCAGCATTATTTACCATAGATAAAATAAATACATCAAGAAGATGTGGTATCTGTACACAAAGGAATTCTATGCTTCCATAAGAAAGAATGATATATCCCCATTTGTTAGGAAATGGAAAAACTTGGAAAAATTATATTAAGTGAGGCAAGTCAAACCCAAAGAAACATAGACTGAATTGTTTCCCTCATTTGTAATAACTGAGACTATGTCTATGATATTCTAAATGATCCCCAAAACTCAATAGCTAGGTGCATATAACAATATAAAATGAGGTTATCTAAATGGAAGTAAGAGTTTTTAATGCACTGTTTGCAGTTATGTTTTTGCAGTTATTATTTTTCTTTCTTTTTTACCCCTTTGCTTTAATCCTTTGGCTTATGTCCTGTTACCACTGTTTTTGATTTCTGTATCCTTTGTCTTGTATATAAGTTTATCTGATTTGCTGAAGGGAAGGGGATCACAGAAATGGTGGGACACAGGGTGAAACAATGCAGCAGTGATACTCCCTAGAAAGTATGGTGGAAAAGAACTTTACAACTTGGGGGAAGGGATTGTGGGAGGAACAGGGAGAAAATGAAGGAGATAGTAACAATGTTCAAAAAGAAATATACTTATTACCTTACTTTTATATACTTATTACCTTATTTACTTACCCTCTGTATATCACCTTTACAATGAAAAAATCTATTTTATAGATTTTGCTTTAATAATACCAAGTCCAAATACTACATAGAAACATTAAACTCATTTAATGAGCAACTGGTCAGGGCTCAGTATGAGAATGAGAATTATTTTCACTTTGAACTATGTCTAGGTCATTAGAAAGAATACAACATTGGTCTCTGTATTTACAAAAAGATTTGTTATTTGGCATAGCTTAAGATCCCACAGTCAATTTCCAATGTTCCCAATATACCATCCTTATTTCACCCACAGGGGTTGTGTGGATTGAGCTGGATTATTTTCCCTTGAATCCTTTACCAAATCCATAACAAGACAACCCATTCATTGTAGAAAGAGATTAATGTTTATTCGCTACTTACTCTCAAGATGTCAAAAATTGTAAAACAATGCAAATTTTCTCACTAAAATTATTTTTACATTTGCAGGTATCATTATTTCTTGTAAAAAAGATGATAGCTATGTTGACATGTGTCAGATTATATTTATTCTTAAGTGAATAAATAAATATTTTAAATTGTTTTTCATTTTGACCCTAAAATTGTCTATTTTATGACATCAAACTCACATATACATAGTTGCTCTCAAATCATCAAAACATTTTAAGAGTGACAGATGGTTTCTGTGAGAGATGTATTTGGATATTACATCTTGTACATATCACCAAAGTTGAGGAATTGAATTTTGCCAATAAATCATATGTGATTTTCTAGTTTCAACAATTCTTTCAATATTCATTATTGGACCTGGAGTTCCACTCTAATGTCTCAGATGAACTTGTCATCTATCAGAAGTCCATAAATGTTTGCAATATCACTTCCATTTTGATTCTCAAGCAGGTTATATAATTATTGAAAATTTCAAGAATTTTTAATCAATTTCCTCTGTAATATTGGTCTCACCTTCTTTGACTATTTGAATTTTACTTATACATTACTACCTTAACCAATATTCAACTCAAAGCTCACTAAGATATCAAATTTATATTGCTCCTACAAAATACAGAATCATCAGTTATTTGCAACAATTTTTAAAGCTTCCTAAAAAAATACAACATATCTACTGTTTTCCACACATAGTACTAGCTGTTGAGGAGAATAATTTAGGGCAAAGTGATGATGAACCAAGCAGAGTATATACAGATTATCTGGAGAGCACAAAAGAGAAATTTGAAGAATCTACCTGGGCATGTGGTATAGTTTCAGGTTGGGTAGATAGTTTAGCTGGAAAAAAGAATATGTTTTTGTGGGAAGGAAAATATAACAGTCTCAAAGTGAGACATAGGACAAAAATTTCAAACATATTTATAACTACAAGGTAAGGAAAAGGAAAGGAGAGCTAGGTTCAGCTCAAAAAAAATTTATTATGATAATTTTCTCATTTTAATTGGACTTGGAATGCTTGCCTAGAATGTTCTACATGTTCTACCCCAGAGTCACACCCTCAATCCTTCCTTGAACTTCTGTCATGGTGTATCTACCTCTCTAGTGCCCGGGGTTATAGGAAGAAGCAACCATAGATGATCATGTCAGATATGCTGTTTCTTTTTTCTTTCATTAATGTATTTTAATGTACAGATGTATGTCTTAATGGATATTTATTTATTATTTTCGGTAGCATGGATTGAGCTGAAGGTGAACACAATTGACTCAGCTCATAGTCATATTGTTGGCATTAACTAGGGTGCAGCTGTAAGTTCCTTATATGTCTGGTGCAAGCCACTACCTGCATATTTCAAATGTGTAAGTGAGAGAGTGATATTTGTATATTAGTGAAATATCAATTTCATGTTTTGGTGTGAGTAATCTATGAAAGGATTCCAAATGAATTATCTTGCAAATAAATATTCCCTTCCAAGCAAATGAAGTAACTTTAAAATAGGTCTGCTATGCATGAAGGGTATATAAAAAGTAATATTAGTCAACTTAATAATTAAAGATATTACTTCAAACCTTCTCTTTCTTACACCATTCAAACTTAAGAGATAAACTTCAATTTTTGTCAATTTACATAGGAAGTGACTAATATTGACATTTTTTTTGCTGTCACTAGACTTGAAAGTATTAGAAGAGTTTCTCCTCTCCGCTGTTGTTTTTTTCCCCATCACCAGTTGTTTCCAATATTTATAGTGAATGCATACCAACTAGTGTATTTTATTCTTTTCAATACCACTAAAATGTTTATTTGTTCATTTTAGAAATATTCACAGAATTAAAGAGTATGGCAAAAGCCATATTAATTTACATGAATGGTGACTTAATTTTTTAATTATCTTACTTAAAACTTCTTCAATTAACTAAATTGAAGCTTTCTGTTAAATGTTGAACTACAGCATCTAGGTACATTTGTGGCTATGTAGCTCTTCACTTCGAACTGAAAGCTATATATGTGTGTTCAATGGAACAAATAGAATGAGACACAGCCAGGGATGATTTATTAGAACAAAGTCACAATTTTGTACAATTAGAGATGTCCTTGGAGTTAAATAGAACAGACTTTATAAAGATATCTTTTATTCAATTGTCAAGAAAAAATATCAAGAAAAAAAACACATTTTCTCTTTGAGCTCAGCTTTTGATGTTATTTCTATCTTAGGTAATTCACTATAGTAATAAATTTTATTTCCTCAATTATGGGATAAGAAACTATTCAAAATATCCACCATTGAATTTTGTTCCTTCCTAAATTATATATGCAGCAATCCTCAAAACCAAATGGTGAAAGTGAATCTTAGGACAATTTAATTTTTTTGTCTATCATTTCCTTTTGCCTCCCATATCTCATGCTGCTTTATTATATTAGATTTAGTTTGTGTCAACACAAATGCATCTTATTTATTACATTTTAGGATAATTAGGGATAAATATTCTGAGTATTACCTCTGAATTTGCTTTATCTCTTGTGACATTTTTAATTGAACAACCCCCCAAAGGAAATTCCTTAAGCATATGGAAATTTTTCCAAATGAAGTTTTGTTAAGGGTCTAATCAAATAGCTTTGGGGTGATGATAAGAAAAAAAGAAATAGAAAAACATTTAGTTCAAAAACTTTAGCAATAATGGCAGCAGTAGATAATAGCATAAGCTGAAGATAAATACAAAAACTATTTTTTTAGTTTCAACTGCTAAAAACCATCAGCATTTTAAAGTTCTAGTAAAAATGTGCTTTACAGTTTTCTGTGTACCAGATACTTTGAGGTTTATAAAGTGCAAAGAGATAAAAAGTTTGACATTGCTCAATATTGAAAGGCAGGGGAAAGAAAAGTAAAAGCAAACTTATTCTGACCTTGAATATATTTGAAGATTAATGAAGTAAATTTAACAATATAGACTTCTTTACAAGTTTTTCCAACGATATAAGCCAAAGTAAACCTCTTTAGGAATATAGAAGTAATAACTTCTTCTTATAGAGCTTCTTCTTCAAGAGCTGATGTTCAAACAAAAACATCTCTTTTTATTTTGTCACTTAGCTTAAACTAGAATTATTTTTATCATTGTTGAAGATGAATTATTACCTCACTGCACAAAGCCAGTTCGTTCTTCAGTCTGTAACACAAAACAATGGTTTTACTAGTATCAGAATAATTGTAACTCAGAACAAAAGTGAAATAAACAAAATACATAAACTTTAAACATAAGTATGTCTATTACTTCTATTTCATATCTTCAATCAACATTAAACATTTGAATTCAATAAGTTATTAATTTATAGAAATAATATTTTACTTATGTAGGGCAGATTTCTATTTTGGAATTAAATATTAAAAAACTATATAAGTGAAAAATGAAGCTATTTGGCAATGAATAGAGGTCACTATTGATTGCTAATTTTGAGAACTATTTAGTGACATAATTCAGAATTCATTAAAATGGCTAGCATCCTTTATTTCATGAAAATCTAAATTCATTTACTAAATTTATAAGGTGAAATAAGTGGTGAAACAATATCAGAAGTATCTAATTATTATCTATTTACATCTCAATATGATTTTCAAATACAGGTATAGACTGTTTTGTATAATTACATATTATCTAATTATTATCTATTTACATCTCAATATGATTTTCAAATACAGGTATAGACTGTTTTGTATAATTACATATTATCTAATTATTATCTATTTACATCTCAATATGATTTTCAAATACAGGTATAGACTGTTTTGTATAATTACATATTATCTAATTATTATCTATTTACATCTCAATATGATTTTCAAATACAGGTATAGACTGTTTTGTATAATTACATATTATCTAATTATTATATATTTACATCTCAATATAATTTTCAAATACAAGTATAGAGTGTTTTGTATAATTACATATTTTTCAAATGATAGTATTAATTTTTTAAATAAGAACTGGAATGATAATATCTGGAAATATTCAAAATTTTACTTTTGAAGAAAATTCTGCACACAGTATAAAGATTGATTATGTACAGTAGAAATTAAAATTTTCTTCTCTTAAATATCCTTTTAAAATTAATTTACTTTATTGTTATTATAAAGGTGTTGTACAGATTACAATTACATGAGTCAGATAATGAGTACATTTCCTTTCCTACAGTGTCTTTTATTTCCTCACTCTCTCCCAATCCCTCCCTCTTGTCTGCACCCACCAGTGAGTTCTATAGTTCACTTTCAACAGAACTCCAGGGAAAAGGGGTGAAAAAATGCATCAGTGGAGCTCATTGGACACAATCAGAAAAAAATCTTTTAGTAAACAAAAGAGTTTACTTTTACTGACATAAAATGATTTTGATAGACTGCTAAAATTAAAGCAATAATATTTCTAACTAACTGGATGTTGGTGAAATGAGTCAGTGACACTGAAGGTTAAATCTGGAAGAACTTCTGCCTTGAGTAAGACAGAACCTGCAAAGCTACAGATACCTAGTCCACTTAGATGCTATGGGTCTCATTTACATTGAGATCCTTGCATGGTTGCTAAGCTTCTGAATGCAGACATTAGTAGTTTGCAAATATATATATGGCCTGCAACAAATGGGCAGTCAATGCAAATACAATATTCATGGAGAGCAAAGAAAAATATAGATGGGCTAGCTAGCTTGGTAATAAAATGTTGGAACAGAAAAGACTGATAGGAATTATCACTAATAATACTAAATAAAATGTGAGTAAGGACTACAAAATGAAATATAAATTCATTAGTGAAAATATGTGCACTGAAAAATATTAAATAAAATGCTCAAATGCTGATAGTTAATATATCTTGATAATAAAAATCAGTAATTCCTGAATGTGATAGTATGTTTATGGGTCGAGGCTGCTACCAAGACTGATGTTCATGTACTGCATTACAGTTAAGAGTGAACAAGTTGACCTGAAAGAAGTATTTAAGAAAAAAAAAGACAACATATTTTTTCAAAACCCAGATCTCCATAAATTGTTTTGGAGAAGAGTCTGTTGTTGATTAGCAAAGGCTCAAATCTGACAAGCTTCAATTGCTACAGTTTTGTCAAGCATGTTTCTCAGAGTTAGAAAAGAAATGATAGAGTAAGAATTTCCAGTAGATATTTGCATCTTCTGAAATGATTGTTTCAGTAATTTTGAAACCTTATAAGGATATTTGAAGTAAAATTCTGAGTTAAAAATCACACCAATTCTAGTTGCATGTTACAAATTTGGATGAGTCTTATTTATCTATGTTTTTTTTGTTTTTGATACTTCAAGTATTGAAAGGGTTCGAATTTAAAATGTACTGAAATATTATATAAAAAACAGTCAAACAGTTGAATTTGCTAAACACTATGAACATGCCATTGCTACAATTTTCATAAATAATGCTTCAAACATGTCAGATACAGGGTGAACCTGGTGATAATTGCTCCTAAACAGGAACAAATCAGGTTAAAGGAGAGACAACGTTGGTTCAGCCAATACCCTGTATTCTCGGGAGACTGAGATTGGGGGAATCTAAATTCATGTCCAAGTTGGGCAAGGAGTCCACCCAATGTATGTGATAGCTTGTGACTGTCATTCTACTTATGATCGCAGTTAAGGAATATGAACAGGCTGGAAGAGATATCTTATTCAAAATAACTTCATAAAAAGTACTAGAGGCATTGTTTAGGGGTAGACAACTAGCCTAAGGCACACACACACGCACACACACACACACACACACACGCCCCACAGAGGAATGTTCAGGAAAGCATTTCTTAAAAAAAATAAAATTAATCCCTGGATTCCTAATTTTTCCAGATCCTTCCTTGCAGCAATGAGATGTACAAGACGTTATGTCGGAAAACGAACTTTACCACTTTGGCCGGGTTGGGGGGGGGGGGGAGGGAATCGTGGGGGGAGCGGGGAGAATGGGAAGGGATGGGAAGGGGAAACAAAGGAGGAGGCAATAATGCTTGATAAGAAATGTACTCATACAAAAAATTAAAATTAAAATTAAAATTAAAAAAAAAGAAATGTACTCATTACCTTGCCCATGTAATTGTAACCCCTCCGTACGGTATTTTCACAATAAAAAAAATACTAAAATATCTAACTCATCAAAAGAAGTTTGACAAAGCTGGGGAAACTACATACAGATAAGAAAAGGAAAAACACAGCATTCTCAAAACACCTCTTAATACCATATTATATCAGTCTCATAAATTCAGTGATGGAAGAAGATTGCACTCCTTGTATGGTTTTAATGTTGAAAATAAGAAAAAAAAAGTCCTTGTAGTTAAAGAGAAATTTCATTTTGAAAATAAGGAAGACAATTTTGATATTTTCCTGCAATGCTTTTAATGTCTGCACTCAAGCAACTGCATGGATTTTTAAGCTCCTATGCTTTTGTAAACTTCTTCCTCAAGAGTTCTGACAGGAGTAAGCAAAAATTGGACTCAGTATGTGTGAAAGAAGTAGGAAATATTATCCCTTGATTTCTTCCATGGTGACTAAGAACTTGATGGAGAATGCTACTAAAGTAGAAGGTTTAATTTCCTAGTGTTTAACAACTACATGTTCTCATAGGAAATTCTTGGTAATGGCAGACTTTTCCTTAAAATTCTCCTATTTAAAATACTCATACTCTTGGAACCAGTAGCTTTCTTATAATCTAATAAAATTTCTCAGATGATTGTTAATTCTTTGAAATGATTCATAGTATAAGGATGTGCATACATACCCTGGCATGTTTAGTATACATATGTGCATGTGATAAGTAAGTTCTAATTAATGGTTTTAAATAAATTTTGGTGAACTTCAACTCTGTATTTGATAACTGATGGTACAGAGGATCTCTGTCTTAATTCTTGTCCATCTTCACAAGTCACAAAGTGTTTCATATAATTTGGTTAATCAATACTTGTAGTTTCAGAATCAAAAATACGTAAAACTTCTTTAACAAAAAAATGATATTTTTCAGCTTCATATCTGTGAAATCAAAGTAAAAGCTATTGCTTGAGGCAAGACTGAGTCTTGAAGTTCAAAGATGTCATCAGTTGTCTGTTTCTTTCTGGTTTGCTTTGATCCATTTTATATATTTTTAAAACTTTCTTCTCTATCATGCTTTCTTCCACATGTTTGTCTGAATATATACACGGTCAATTCAAGGATTATCTAGTTTTCAGTGATAGCCATATCAAAAGAAAAGACTCCTGCTTTCCTAGAGTATGCATAAAACCACAAAAAAAGATTTGTATTGTTGCTTCAAATTTTACTTCAATCACTATATCTAGACACGTACTCTTGGCTATCACAGGTCATCCCCATAAAAATATGCTCTGGATGTCCTTATCAATTGGGAACAAGGATAATCTCTAAGTACAAAAATTATATTAAGTAGTTATGGAACATACATATAACGATTTTGTCCTCTTTCTCTACATTTCACCTCATTTTCTCAGATTGGACTTTTTATTTATTATTTTTCATGCATATTTGCCTGTGAGTACTTGTTCTTACCAAGCAGTACTTGGGAAATATACCTGAGGAAGCCACTGAAAAGTTATAGTCATTATGGGTGTATCATGATTTCTGCTTTTTTTTGTCAAGCAGGTAAAATTCAAGCTGTTTAAAGTGAACTGTGGTGGTATGTCGGGGAATAGAAGCTTATGAAATGAGTTAGACATGTACTAAACCTTAATAACCCTATTTGGTTAGGAGTATCATAATTTGACGACTCATATCTGGTGATTACGATTCTTTTTTTATTGTGAAAATACTGTACAGAGGGGTTACAATCACATGAGCAAGGTAATGAGTACATTTCTTATCAAGCATTGTTGCCTCATTTGTTTCCCCTCACCATCTCTTCCCATCTCCAACCCTCCCCAGCCCCCGCACCAAAGTTGTAAAGTTCGTTTTTGACATAACGTCTTGTATATCTCATTGTTGCAATAGGTCCACCTGTATCCCTATTTAAACAATTTGTTTTTTCCCTTACCCTCCCCAAATTATACCAACATCAAATACAGGGAAAACAGGGGTTAAACCATGGGGGAGGGACATACAAAGCAACAAAGAAATCATCTTATAAATATGTTAGAAACAATAGCAAGAAAGAAAAACCACTTGAGTCCTTATCTTGGGGTTCATTTTGCCTAACATCAACTTATCTGACCAGTTCTGCTTGTCTCAGACATATACTAGTTAATGCAAATAAAGGAAACCATGGGACCTATGTTTCTTTGGGCCTGGCTTACTTCACTTAATATAATTGTTTCCAAGTCTTTCCATTTCCTAACAAATGGGGCAATGTCTTTCTTTCTGATAGAGGCATAGAATTCCATTGTGTATATATACCACATTTGCTTGATCCATTCATCTACTGAGGGGCATCTGGGTTGGTTCCATATCTTAGCTATGGTAAATAATGCTGCAATAAACATAGTTGTGCTGGTAGTTTTAGTATTGTCTTGTTTGTGATCATTTGGGTAAATGCCCTAAAGTGGGCCATAGTAATCAAAACAGGTTGGTACTCGCACAAGGAGAGACCTCAGGACCAATGGAACAGAATTGAAAACCCAGAAATGAAGTCACAGATCTATAGCCATCTAATCTTCCATAAGGGAGCTAAAAAAATAGGATGGAAGAAAAACAGCCTCTTCAGTAAATGGTGCTGGCGAAATTGGTTAATCACTTGTAGAAAACTAAAGCTAGATCCTTATATATCACCCTGTACCAGAATCAACTCCAAATGGATCAAAAACCTCAGAGAAAAAAGAAGACACCTTGAAAACACAACAGGACAGAATAGAAGAAACCTTAGGTCTTCTTGGCACAGGCTGAAATTTTCTTAATAGAGACCCAGAAACACAACAAATCAAAGAAAGGTTGGACAAATAGAATTGCATGAAGTTGCAGAGCTTCTGATGGCAAAGGACATCGTTAGCAAGATCAATAGAAACCCCACCGATTGGGAGAAAATCTTCACTAGCCATACAAGGGACAAGGTCTCATATCTAAAATATACCTGGAACTCAAAAAATTAAATCCTCCAACAACAAATCCTCAAAGAAACAACTGCCCAATAAATAAGTGGACTAAAGACTTAAAGAGAAACTTCTCTGAAGAGGAAAGAAGGATGACCAATAGACACATGAAGAGATGCTCAACTTCCTTAGCAATAAAAGAAATGCAAATTAAAAAAACATTGAAATACTACCTCACCCCAGTTAGAATGGCTATAATCAAGAACTCTAATAACAACTGATGCTGGAGGGATGTGGACAGAATGGAATGGTATTGATTGTTGGTGGGAATGTGAACTTGTTCAATCACTTTGGAAAGCAGTATGGAGGTTCCTCAAAAGACTCCACATAGAGCTCCCCTATCACCCAGCAATCCCACTTTTAGTGATTACCATTCTATCAGCAAGAGTTACAGAGCTAATTGTTATTTTAACTATGAAAATTATTAATGATTTGCCTGTTCCCATAAACTGCATGTATAAAACAAATAATCAGTGTTCCATGTCAAAAGTTGATTTCTGATTTAACACCATGATTCCATGCAAGTTTCCTGATTGACTTTAAAGGAGACTATTTACAAAGGTATCACACTGTGTGATTAGAAAAAGTTCCACTTTTCTTAATGACAAGTCCTTTAAAATGTATGCAAGCAAACCATAATCCATGACTTATTTCCAAAAGGAAAATATAATAGGTGGAGCTATTTTCTGAGAAAATATGTATTCTGTGCTATGTCAAATTCTGATGTTACTATCACATGACAATACTAATTTCTTTCATATGAGCATTTATATGATTGTGTCTGATATACTGTATAGTCCCACTCTGGCTTTGGGAATGATATTGTATTATTTTATTTCTGTGATTTTTAGAACCTTTAAAATGTAAAAAGATGCTACATTGGAAAGGTTTTTTATTAATTTAATTTCATTATAAATTTGTTGTCCAAAAGGGTTACAGTTACATATGTAAGGTAATGAGTAATTTATTGTCAAACATTATTATTCATCTCCCTCTCATTTTTCTCCCACTTTCCCTCTCCCTAATTCCCCCCCCCCCAAGCTGTAAATTCATTTTCAACCTAGTGTCTTGTGAGTATCTGTTGTTGTGTCAGTTCTCCCTTTTCCTTTGTCTTACCAATTCCTTATGCCCTTCCTTTCCCTAAATCAGAAAAACATACATACAAGACACAGGATACAAAAAAATCAGTGACAACAGGGGATAAACCAAAGGGGGGAAAAATGAAAGAAACACCTGAATAATACCTTGACAACAACTACAACCACAGGAACAACAATAACAACAATCTCCTTTCTGTAACTTGGAGTTCATTTCAATTAGCTTCATTTTTATGGTCATATGCACATAGCTATTGAGCTATTGTGATCCTCTTCTAGGACTAAAACTTTTAATATTCAAAATCTATGAGTGTTATGGACCAAATAACTAACTGTATAACTTCACAGAAACTCATTGTTATCATAAACATCAGTACAAATACAGTCAACAATATTTTAATTTTTGCATTCTCCTCTATATGTAAGATGTATATAATATGAATATATAAGGTTTGTATATAGAATTACAAGGGTGTTTGCATATATGTGTATATACACACACATGATAGGTTAAGCTACACATATCTATGTGTATGTATATGTGTGTGTATATATATATATACATATATATGTTCAGAGAAGCCATTATTTAGCTACAAAATAGTGTGTTTCTGTAGCTGTGCCTTTACTGTTTGTAAAGTCACTTCTTGAATGCTAGAACTAACCATTTAAATGCTAAACAAGGATAGCCTAAGTTCTTGAATAATGGAGTGTGTAATTTCTGCTTTTACCTACTTTAAACACACATGCACATGTTGGTGACCCATTAAAGAACAGCTCACCATGAGATTGAATCAAAAGTCAACAATGCCAGGCAGTGAGATCCATGCATGCTCTTAAGCACCTTCAGCCTCAGGCATTTTATTTTCATGCTCATTAATTTTGATATGCCCCAAACATATGAGATTCTTTTGGAAGGTTATGATATTCAGGGCTTCCTCCTGTGATTCATATCCACTTACGCTTTATTCCATTGAATGCTTTAAAGTAAGAAAATAGCAGAGAAGGAAACACTCAATATACCAGATAAGAATATGGGACATACCTTGTCTTCACAAATTTACTTCTAATGTACAAAGAACATGGGTAATTATAAGGATCAGTGGTAACAAATAATGAAGAAATGTCTCATAAACTAAAACAAAAATAGCTGTGATATAGTTTAAAATATTAATCTTATCATACACACAATATGGAATGCAGACAGCAAGCCTTAGGTAGATTTGACAGAGGAGGAGGAAATTTGACGTGCTTGAATACATTTTTTTCCTCACTTGTGGCTCCATTTTTTCCCCTACCAGTTATTAGTTTCCTCATCTGAGATCTTTGTGGTTTATGTAAGAAGTACTTCAGATCACACATAAACTAATCTTCCACAGTCAGTAAGGCAAAAATTGTTCTCTATGTCTAGAGATAGATGATATTCAGATGCACATCTGTTACAGAATTGTCTTTAGTTTCCATATCATCAGAATCCATGGGGAGGACAGTCAAAATTTTTCCTCATCCAATACTGATAGTATATTTTATAGAGAGTAGCATGGTAAGCAGACTTACCAAATGTGTCACTAATCAGAAGGGGAAATGGATCAGAAGCTAAATTGGTGTTCCTTAGACAAGAGCATCTCAGAAATAAGAGATGGTGAGAAATTGAGACATGTCATGATATATTTCCTAAACATTATCTTGTACCCATGGTGTCATTTAGAAAGCATGATTGCAGAGTGCTGATCGTTCACACTTGTAATACTAGTTACTCAGGAATGTGAGATTTTAAGATCATGATTTGAAGCCAGCCCAGGAAACAAGGTCACAGAACTCAGCTCTTGTTCCCCAGCAAAAAGCTGGATGTAGAGGTGTGGTTCAAGTAATAAAGCACCAGCCTTAAGGGGAAAAATCAAATGAGAGCATAAGGTCCTAAGTTTAAGATGCAGAATAATAAAAGAAAATAAAAATAAAATGCATCTTCTACTTTTCAAACTCACTCAAAGCCCCATTAATAGTGGCACAAATGTACAATCTTTAACTGGATTCCTAACTGTAATATATTGATATATAGATGATATTTTAAACTTTGTAGTGACCTACCACTAAAGTCATAGAATCAGAGACAATAATTAAAAAAATATTTTTAATCTTTCCAAACAATATGAAATATATAATACTCTCAATGTCATATTATCCATTACCAAAATTATTATAATCTGGAAAAAATCAAATGAATAACCAGAAATGCAGAGAATGTGATGATATTAGGTGTCCTACTTTTACATAAATCTCCCACATATGTTTCAAGATTTATTGAATTGTATTCATTTATAGAGGAGACTGTGTAGGAAAGTATATATTGTATAGAGTTTTTTTATTACTTTTCCCAAAATTAGCAAAAGGGAAAGAGCAGTGGAGAGGGTTGTTCTGATTAAATTATAATGTATGCACATCTGAAATTCCAGAGTGAAACTCTTTGTGTAATTAATCCATACTAAAACAAAAATGATTGACTATTGACCAGTAGGCACAGTGTGGGAATAGAATTGTTGAATACAGTGTAAGTCGTGTATTTACATGTATTCTAATGGAATGAAACCAGTTAATATTGTTTTAGACTGGGGGAATGGGTTAAGGAAGAGCAATAGAGTTCTGAATTTGATTGAAATACATTGCATGCATAGAAATGTTACAATAAGCCTCCAACCTTTGTACAACAAGATATACTGGTAAAAATGTAAATATTGTAAATGATATATTCTTAAATAATGCTAGAGTTCTAAAAAGTCTTCTTCAACACTTTTCATCTGCTTTGCTCATACATTCATAAACCCATATAACTCTTAAAGTTCTCTAAGAGTAATAACTATTTAATCCTTCCAAGCTTTTGAGTCATATTCACAAAATGCCTTCTGGAAACCTATGTAATTAGTCATAATTGCTTCCTGATTGTTTCTTTTGTTCATTCTTAGCTCAAGAACAGAAAAATGAATGTATAGCCAGGAATTATGAAGCATTAGAAATAACAATAGTAATAATATAGATGCTATGTGCATGAGTTAAAAAGAGAGTATAATTTGAGATCAATATTTTTTTTTTTTTGGTCCGGTCGTGGGGCCTGAACTCTGGGCCTGGGCTCTGTCCCTCAGCTCTTCAGCTCAAGGCTAGTGCTCTACCACTTGAGCCACAGCGCCACTTCTGGCTTTTTTCTTTTTGCTTATGTGGTGCTGAGGAATCGAACCCAGGGCCTTGAGCATACAAGGCAAGCGCTCTACCACTGAGCCACCTTCCCAGCCCAAAGATCAATTTTTTGTCTCTTAAAAAATATCTTTGTGCAGTACGATATTTTGTTTAATTTTTATCTAAAAATCAGATGATCATATCTATATGAAATAGTTCTCATGATTATAGTAGCCTAATTTAAGCATGTAGGTTACCTGGCCCACAATAGCCAAATAATTGTCACTGGTAATTATAAGTACTTTTCGGGATAAGTTGCTTACTCTTAATTCACCATTATAAAAGGTAACCATACAATTAAACACAGCAATGTGATCTCTACTGTATTGTACTCATTGGCTCTGTTTTAAAAGGAGGACATTATTGAGAATAAGGATTGGAGAGACAATTTCGTGTGCCAATGGAAGTAACTTGTTTGGGTGATGAATTTATGCAGACTCTCCAAATATGGGTTATAATAAAATGTGCTATGTGGGTTGTAAGTGGTAGAAAAAGTGAGATTATATAATTTCTCTTTACAGAACTATAAATTTTATCCTTCTTTCCTTTTCTAGTATTATTCCTTTGAGGCAAATATTATGCACTAACTTACAGCTAATTTCCATTCCTGATTAAGGCCATATTTAATCACTTCTCTTGCTTACTTACGGTTCTCTTGAACCCATATATCCCCTTTTCATTTCCCAAAGAGCATAGATTTGCATTCTAGGGCAATCCCTGGTTCCATAGTCAACAGAAATTTGTTATGTCTCAAGATTAGGTACCACTACCTCTCATGTGAAAAGTGCTGATTGGTAAAATGAGGAAAGAGATACAACTATGATAAACTAAGAAGAGAAATACAACAGAAGTCAAATGAGATAGTATAACCAGCCAACTAGAAATATTTATCTGGGAGGTCTTCATGTGAAGGGCTTGAAGAAAGGAGTGGATGAAACACTAACATTAAAGACTAGAATGGATTTCCCTGATGACATCCCTATCAGTCAAGGCAAAAGTCAAAAGTTACCTTTTCTTTTATCCCCTCTCCTCTCCTCCACAACCCATCTAAATATTAGATTAACAAGATCTATCTAAGTAAAAGAAGAAGAGGGATAAAAGTACTAGCATACAAAAATTTAAAGTCCTTGAATTTTGTGTCCTGTCTCTGCTCCATGAGACAAGAGCCTATGCTGTCTTTTGCTTTGCCTGGCTAACTTCAAGCTGTAGTTTTCACTTGACTTACCTTATCAAATCAATCTTCTCTAAAGCACCCACATATATACCTTGGATACCAGACTGGGCATCATTCTTAGTTGACCTTAAAACACGTTGTTCTTTTCCAATTAAATCTGTAATTTACTACAGAGAGCCTGTAGTTTCTGTGTATCTCACTGTCTACAGTGAAATAAGCTAGATAAAATAGAGTGGTGTGGACAGGGGTAGGCATCTATTTCACAGCTATTTTCCCAAAATGAACATACTACCCAATATCAAAGCTAAATACACATTGGGGTCACTAATAATCACACAGACCAATTTCTCAGTTCAAGCTTTCACCTTTTGTTGTTTTGTAATTGTCTGAAGGTATTTAACTGTCATAGTCTAAGACTATTATAAAAAAAAAAAAACAATTCATGTTGGGCAAAATGAACCTTAATTCTTTTCCTGTCAACCATAATTAAAGGATTTAGTTGTAAGTGAAATGCTTTGAAGGAAATAATTATTTGTACTTGATTGAGCTGAAGACATCACAATTAATTACTAAACTCTTGGTTGGAAAACAGTGGTCTGCATTATTTTAATTTGTTTACTTCATGTTCCGTGACAATGGGTATTTCCTCCTACTAAGTAACAAATTTTCAATGTACTTGACTAAACTATAAAAATTCATGTAACAAATTCATTTCCTTCTATATAAGTTTTCTTGATTATATTACATGAAGTAAAAAATAAAATTAGAATTTATTTTTCCGAATTCTACCTTCCTTCAAATATTTCTGGCTGCTTTCCCTTTTTCTTAGGTGATACTGAATAAATCATAATAACCTGGGCATTGCAGAAATATTAATGTGCTGAAAAATATTAATTTTCATGTATTCTTTCCCATTAACTGTTTTATTATAAATTGTGTATAAATTCATAATTTTTTATTTAGACATTAATATTTTCAGGCGATGCTGAGGAGCTGAATATATGATATGATAAATGCTTATTTTTATTATTATATAACACAGCAAAGTAGTTAAGTAGAAGTAGAAGCTTCTTATTTAACACAAAGAAGTAAATTGTGGCTTATATTTTTATACAGATGTCTTTATGAATATCCAAGGAGCATTTAATTGTTGATCTGGATATCATAAAATATTTCACTCATAAAAATATATTTTCAAGAGTCATGAAAATAATATTTATGATAAAAATTGAATTAATTTTCATTAGCCTTTTAAAGAATAGAAATAGTTCTTAACAGATAAATTACATATAGAAATAAAGTGAAAGGCATTCTAAAGGAAAATCATATGAATCCACCAATTGTAAAGTATTTCACATTTGGAAAAGAGTGAGCTAGAAAGTCCTCAGAAGAGAAAGGAAGTGACTCAATCATCTAATGTGATTAAAGAAACAAAAAGATTATCTAATGTTCTGGTTTAAAGTCCTGACATCTATACAACTCCGGCTGAGATTTAATTGCTATGGAAATAGTAAAAAGTAATTAATCTAGGAATGGTCCAATCCTTGTGGGTAGGATAAATGTAATTTTCAAGGCCAAGTTCAGTCCATCTTGTCCTCTTGCACACCTTGATCCTTCCTCCATTTGACAGCACAGTGTGTTCCCTCTAAAGGCTCTTTAGGAACCATTTTAAGAGAATGGCCTCACTGGAGAGCAAGACTACTGACATCTTTCTTTTAGACAGTCTGGTCTTCAGAGTTGTGAGATAATAAGTGATGCTATACATTTCCCAGTCTGAGGTACTGTGTTACAGTATCAGAGTAAACCAAGATAGTGAGGAACCCAGGATGATGATCATCCTTACCCTGAGAGAGTCTGGACATCAGATATTCAGCTCAATTATCAAGTATATGGCATAGTGGTATTTGACAAAGTAAACAAAGAAGTTTTCCCTTTTCTTCACTGCCTTCATTCTCAATGTGATAGAAAAGAAAAAATGAATGATTCACTTTCTCACAAAATGAATTCATGGGCTCTTGCATCTTTCCACATTCCAGATTTCAGAACTGCTTGCTAAATCCAAAGTGCTAAAATATGATTCAGATGGAAGCACTGAATCAATGAACTTATCTAAGGCTTGAAAACTGGATTAGTCCTACAAAGAGAATAATGAATTAACACTGAATGTTACAAGTTTGTAAAACATGGATACTAGAAAAAGAAATAATTTTCAAGTTGGCTTTGTTTGTTAATCTTACTTGAGTGAGAAACTAGACCATGAGAATTTTGTCAACAGCCTTGAATACATGCATGTATATGTGCATATGTAATATGCTATTATACACATGTATATATATCTATATCTACACATAAATACAGAAATCCACAAACTCGGTACTTATTTTCTTATAAATAATAGTGAAGATATAAGGTGGAATACTTCCTTAAGAAATGAATTTATAGGGGCTGAGAAGGTGGCTCAGTGGTAGAGTGCTTGCCTTGCATGCCAGAGGCCCTGGGTTCGATTCCTCAGCACCACATAAGCAAAAAGAAAAAAGCCAGAAGTGGCGCTGTGGCTCAAGTGGTAGAGCGCTAGGCTTGAGCTGAAGAGCTGAGGGACAGCGCCCAGGCCCAGAGTTCAGGCCCCACAACCGGACCAAAAAAAAAAAAAAAAGAAATGAATTTATAAATGAACTTATAAATTTTCTGTTTAAAAATATCCTATTGTTCTTTTTAGTAGATAATTTCATACTTTGATATTATACAATTGGTCCTTCTAAAATTTTAACTAAAATAACACTGACCCCCTTATATTCTGTTTCTTGACTGAATTGAAAGGAAACTTTAACCAGTGTTGGTAAAAATACAAATTAGTGCAGTCATTATGGGAATTAGTATAAATGTTCTTCAAAATAATTAAAAATAAGGGATGGGAAGGTGGTTCAGTAGTAGAGTGCTTGCCTTGCATTCATGAGGCCCTGGGTTCAATTCCTCAGGGTCACATAAGCAGAAAAAGCCAGAAATGGCACTGTGGCTCAAGTAATAGAGTGCTAGCCTTGAGCTGAAGAGCTAAGGGAACGCACCCAGGCCCAGAATTCAGGCCCCATGACCACCAAGAAAAAATAAATAAATAAAAATAAGTCAGATGCCTGTGGCTCACCTCTGGAATCCTATCTACTTAGTAACATTTGAAGCCAGAACACATAAACTAATCTATGAGGTTCTTTTCTACAATTAACCAGAATAAAATCATAAGTAACGCTGTGACACAAGCAGGAGAGAATCAAACTTGAGCTAAGCAAGCACTCAAGCCCTTGAGGGCAAGCCCAAGTGCCATCACCAAAAAAGAAAGTTTAAAAAAAATTACAACTTCCACATGATTCAGCCATAATACATTTGTTTCTATACCAAGTGAATTGAGTTCAGTTTACTTGTATGCACATGTTTACCATGAAACTACTCAACAAAATCAAATTATGTAATTGAAGTTAGTGCATTTCTGTGGAGGAGTTATATAAAATACAGAATGGAATTTAACTCAGCCATTAGGAATGAAATTATTTAATTTTTTTCAGGAAAATAGATGGAATTAGAAAACATGAAGTTAAGTGAGCTAAGGCTGACTCAGAAAAATAAATTGCACATATGTGAGATCTGGGGAAAATGAGGGACATGAAATTAAAGAGGGAACTATTAAGAATGGAGAAGTAAGAGAGCCTAGAACAAAGGCACCAGAGGTGTTGTGCAAGCGGATTCTACTCACCATCAGCAAGAACTGATAAGGAGCAAAATCTTAATTCTGCTGATCACAGACATTTGAAGACCATGGACAACCCAGAAGCCAAGGGAAAGGCATGAATAACCCACAAGATGCCCTCACTCCTTCTGGTGGAGCTAGCAGAGGTGAGAAGATAGCCATTTCCCCACTACCGGAAAAGAACATCATCTTTGATACTGACAAAGACCAGGCTCAGCTCCACCCAGGGGAAAGTTGCAGAGGAAACTCCGTCCATGGAGGAGTAATTTTTTTCACTGGGTAAACAGAGCCAGAGGCTTCACCACCCCACTTCAGACCAAGCAGCAGACCCAGCTGGTGGAGTGTAAAAGAAAAACAATTGTTTACTGAGTTTCTACTCAGTAAACATAAATCCTGAGAATGGCTCCAGGCTGAGCTGTGTGAGTGTCTCAGGAGCTAGCCCTTCAAGAAAAAGCTACAGATTGCTGAAAGGTCTCAACTCTACCCACAACCTAGCCCCATCACAGCAATACCAAGCTAGAGGTAACAGCTATTTCCCTTTATGAGATATTCAAAGCAGATTACCCTCCCACTAAATTATCCTGGGAGGAGGGTCATAAAATCCTTGGTAAGGCAGAGCTTCATTATGCTTGCTCAAACAAACTGATTTAAGACACCAGTCAAGCCACAGGAAAACCAAACACCACAAACAAACCAGAGACTTCAACAAGACACTGGTTATGGACATAGGGGAGACATAAGATCCAACCCCCCCCCCCCAAAAAAAAGAAAAATTGAAGAACTACCCTTTTTTATTGTTTTCGTTTTTTTCATTGCTTTTAGTTTAGTTTTTTTTTAACTATCTTTTTACTCATTTCCCTTTTGGTCCTTCTTTTATTTTTTATTTAGTTAATTGCTGTTCTGTTCATGCCCAGATATATACCTGACTTCGATTATTAGATCTAATCCTTCTCTGTGTGCATACTTAATTCAGATATCAATTACTCAATTTACCAACTCTCAGCCTTAACTCCTTTAATTGTAGTATTATTTTTTATACTTATATAATTTAAAGTGCTTCATTTTTAATTTTTTTTTCTTTTTTCTTTTTGTCTTTCTTCTCCTTCCCTTCTATTCTTTCCCTTCTCTGAAGTTAGGTCTTGGTTATATTTCCTCTCTCCCTTTCCCTCCCTACATTCCTCTGATCTTATTTTCTCCTCAGAATCCTCCCTAAACATATTAATTTCTGGTCTGCTGACTCCTCTGATTTTCTTAGTCCATTGATCCTAGTTGTTTGTTTTTGGACTAGATTATATCTGTTGAACTAGATTGTTTCTGTACTCATTTTGACTGCATCAAACAATCTGTGCAACTACAAGCCTCAGGTTGATACTTGCCTTAAAATAGTGTTCTGCCACAGAATCAGATTTGTTTTCATACCCAAATGGGCAGAACAAGCAGGAGAAACACAAGAAAAATGGCAAGTACAGATATATCAACTCCCGTTCATGATAATCAGGCAACAGAGAAGTTAATGAATAATCCAGAGGAGAGTTAACAAAATGCTCTATAAACACTATTGATAAACATGCCAAATGAAAAGAATGAAAGCCTGTAATGGGCTCTGTGTGCACGTGATAGGGAAATGCCTGAGCATGATGAGGCTAACCAAAGATTAGTACAGGAATTTCACAAATGTGGGGAAGCTAATCAAAGATTAATAGAGGAATTGTGTGAGCAGGAGGAGAATAAACAAAGATTAATAGAGGCATTCATGTAATCCACAAACAGAAAGCTGGAGGAATCCATGGAGGCCACAAAGGGAATGCTAAATGAAGCCTAACAGAAGGAAAGGGAGTCCAGTGAAACTATAACCTTTGAAGCCATCAAATATGAGCAATTAGAAGGAAAGGAAATAAAAAAGAAAGTAGAAAGTCTTGACAGTAGGTTAGACCATGCAAAAGACAGAATCTCTGAGATTGAAGACAGACTAGATATTATAGACAAAGAACATACAACTGTCCTAGACAAATCCAAGAAATATGATAGATTTATTGACATTTAGAAGACACCATCAGGCCTAATTTAAGGCTAAATGGGTGTAGAGGAGGGCCTAAAGACAGAAGTGAAAGGTCTAGGGAATTTATTTAACAGGATCCTAGCAGAGAAGTTCCCAAAAATGCAAAAATATAGGTCCATTCAGATACAAGAATCCTTTAGAACTCCAAATAGACCATAACAGGACATCTCACTATCACACTGAGGATCAATTGAGACAAAGGAAAGGATCTTTAATGCTGTCAAGGAGAAAAGACCAATCACTATAAAGGGAAACCAATCAGAATGACTACAGATTTCTCAACAGAGACAATTAAAACAAGAAGAACCAAAATGATGTATGCCACATCCTAAAGACAAACAACTATCAATCAAGAATATTGTACTCAGCTAAACTCTCCTTCATAATGGAAGGTCAAATAAAAACCTTCCACAGCAAAGAAAAATTGAAACAATATATCTCCACCAAACCAGCTCTATAAAGGATACTTAAATTTGTCCTACACATAGAAAACCAACAAGAGCACAATAAAGGCCAAGAAACAGCTCCCAAACAAAGAATTCAAGAATTATATGAAAGGGGAGGGGGGAAGATGGGAAAGGATGGTAAGCAGAAACAAAGGAGAAAGGAGGAGGCAACAATGCTTGTAAGAAATGTACTCATTGGGCTGGGAAGTTGGCTCAGTGGTAGAGCGCTTGCCTTGCATGCCTGAGGCCATGAGTCCGATTCCTCAGCACCACATAAGCAAAAAGAAAAAGGCCGGAAGTGGCACTGTGGCTCAAGTGGTAGAGCACTAAGCCTTGAGCTGAAGAGCTGAGGGAAAGCGCTCAGGCCCAGAGTTCAGGCCCCATGACCGGACCCCCCCCACACCCAAAAAAAGAAAGAAATGTACTCATTACCTTGCTCATGTATTTGTAACCCTTCTGTACAGTATTTTCACAATAAAAAAAAACATAAAAAAAAAGAATTATAGAAAGAACTCAGTTGGCATAGCCCCCAAGAAGGTAGATAACATGGGAGGAACTAACGAACATCTCTCAGATCTAACTTTCAATGTTAATGGACTTAACTCTAAAATTAAGTGATAAAGATTGTCTAGTTGGATCAAAAAACAAGATCCTTCTATCTTCTGTGTTCAAGAGAGACACTTTGCCCACAAAAACAAACATATTCTGAAAGAGGAAGTCTGGAATAAAATCTACCATGCAAATGGCCCTTATAAGCAGTCAGGAGTTGCAATCCTAGTATCAGGTAAAATAGACTTCAAATTAAAATTAACAAGAAGAGATAAAGAACGTTATTGCATACTAATGAAGGGGTCCTTTAGGAGGATATTACAATCCTAAATATCCATTCACCAAATAAAGGAGCACCCAAATTTATCCAAGAAACACTACTTCCCCTAAAATCTCACATAGATCCAAAGACATTAATTGCTGGGAACTTTAACACACCACTATCCCTGCTGGATAGGTAACTCAGCAAAACCTCAACAGAGAAACCTCAGACCTTACCAACTGCATGGGTCAACTAGACTTAACAGGCATCTACCAAATATTTCACCCAGCAGAATCAGAATACACATTTTTCTCAGCAGCACATGGAATATTCTCCAAAATAACCACTGTTGTTACTGTATTTGATTATTGTGCTCTGAATCTTATATATACATTTTTTTTCTAATTTGGGGAGGGAAAGGGAAATAACGAAATGATGAAATAAGGATACAGCTTGACCCATTGTAACAATGAAATGTATAAGACACTATGTTGAAAATGAACTTTATAACTTCGGGCAGGGGGGAGGGAGGAGTTTGGAAGGCAGGGTGAGAAGGAATGTTAAGATAAAAACAAAGGAGGGGGTAACAATGCTCTAGGAAATGTATTCATTACCTTGCTCATGTAACTGTAACCCCCTCTTACAGAATCTTCACAATAAAAATATTTATTAAAAAAAGAATAAAAAGGATGAAGAAGAGTATGTCTAAGGGGAAGAGGAAATGAGAAAAAATTCTTGACAAATACAATCAAAATATTTGGTGACTGGAACCGTTCAATGCAGATCTTTTTTTGTCCAATTAATGTATGCCTAAAAATAACGTGAAGGGTAAATAAAGAAAAAGTAACACATAAATTTAAATTACAGCTAAGGAAATGTTAATTCTGTTCCTGTTCAAAATATGTTAAGTGCTATCAAATTTATGTCAGATATTCTTTAATTTAGAATTTAAACATCTTCCTTGCAACTCACAAAAGGGGAGTATCAATTTAATTTTGATAATACTTATCTCTAATAAAATATTTTTTATGATCTTTGATTTCCAAAAGAAAAAAAATCTGTGAAAGACAGAGAAACCGGTGGAAAACAAAATATCTGATAGTCAGATATCTATATCTGTCACTGGACATATCTACTAATTTTATCTGTGTGATATTTGTAGTACTTGGAAAATTACTAATGTGATTTCTCTTGAAATAATAAAGCACATTCATGTTGTGTCAGAATTAGAAGCTTTTTCTCATACTATTGGCTACTTGAGCTACTATGAGATATTCCAATTTGGCTCTGAAATAAGTTTGCCAATCTCATTTTCAAGTCAACAATATTTGCCATTCTGGATCCATGGATAGGTTGAATAATTTAAGATTTATCGAGTACTGTCTTCCACAGTGCAGAGATCCAGTTAGCTCCACTGCGAAAAAGTAATCAGTAGCTGGGGAGGCCTATGAGTATTTTCTGATGTTGTGTCTTCAGGCCCATTGCTATTTTCTTTGATGCACTTTGTCAGGAAATTCTATTTCATTACAAGTAGAGAGGATGTTTGGATTACCAAAATAGAAGAATTGTGGCTGATTTCTGAAAGGAGGAATTCAACAAATTACACCATATTTAAAAACCAATGTATATAGAGGTTAAATAAATATTTTAGTCACCCACATTTAATCAATAAATTAACAAAATTAGTAATTATTTGAGAAATCACTCTCTGAACAAGGACTTGGAAAACTATTTTAAAATATCCAGTCTATAGTTGTGTATTTGTATATTATGTGTATTGAAGTATTGTACTAAGCAATTCTTCAAACATTTAAATTACTCTTAGTTATGTTGTAATTTTCTTGCATTCCAGTGGAAAAATCATTGGAATTTTTTTGGGTCATATTCCGTTTTCTGGCTTTTGTAAGAGAATCTATGTGTATAGTAATTTAAGGATCAAGGAAAGTATAAAAATAAAAAGCTATAAACCATATTATTTCAATTTCTGGAAGGTTCATTTTATGCCTGCCTTTAAATTTTGAGAAAGCTTGAGAAAAAGAATGGAATTTCTATTGCTATTCAAATATGATGAAAATATAGAAAAAGAGATAGGTATGTATACATGCATTCATTTAGATGTGAATATTAATATTTATATTATCTTTAAATAGTTGTTCAAAAGAGTTGCTATTAACAAAGCAGTTTATGAGTGCAATGCACGTTGATCAGTGTTCCCTATTTCAACATTTTCACTCCCTTTGACTCACCCCTTCCCTTCCATTTCCTAATGCAGTAGTGTACATAATGGATTTTTGACTGTCTTCTCCCCTCCTTCATCTCTTCAATATGTATAAAATTGGTTTTAATCATTTCTTCATGTATCTAGTGGTAAATTTTTGTAACTTTAATCTGGAAGGGAAGTAAAAATGGCATTAGGAGAAAAAAATACCTTAAATCTTAAATACCTTAAAGAATATAGTATGTTGTGCCTAAAATTTACTTAAATTTTCATATTAATTAAGCATTACATTTATAGGGCTTTGTTATTTGTTTTGGAACTCTTTACTCAATGAATTGACCAAAAAAAGCATTTATAACATCATAGTTGTGAGTTGAAACTCTATATAAAATTGAGTCTTGTAATGTTACTGAAAAAATTCCTCTGGTGTTCAAGAATATTATAAAGAGTAATAAATAAAATATTTTTCTATGTGTAAATATAAGTGCAATGTGAAATTTGCTTTTCATAAGAGTCTCAATACCTATTCTACGTCACATATAGGAACAAAATGACTTGTCATTCAGATGTTGATATTTTAAATATTATAGTCATAGTTATTGTTCATATAATGACATTCTTCATGAAACTTTCCTAGTTACAGTTAAACCCTTCAGTAACATGAATTCACACGCCTTTCTTGGTTGTCATTTTTAAATTTTAATAGAATAGGAAACATACAATTAATTTATTATACATCTGAATCTTGTTATTTTTATGTTTTCCTGCAAAGAAACCAACTTAAATATCCTCCTCACTGTTTTGCAGTTATTTAACAGGCATATTTAATTTGAATAAGAATTTAGAACAAATCAATAAACTGTCTCCAGCCTCTTCTTCAGTAGAACTTAAAATAATAACCATGCCTGATTTTAAATTTATATAAGGAGTAAGCAAAGTAATTATTAATCCTGGTACTTTTAATTTTCCTTCACAATGAAAGGCACATACTACCAAGAGAGACTGAAAATGTCAAATAACATTTTCCGACTACTCATATGGCATCACCTGACAATATTCTAGTTCAAGTTTACTGTGGCCATTATGAAATAATGTTGAAACAAACCACAGTACCTTGGGATTTGTCAATGATAATAAAACAGGTATGTGGAGGAGTTCGAGAAAAATGCAGAAGAATTTACTGTGAGTTTTGCTTATTTTGAATTTCATTATTAAAATTCTAGACACTTACATAGAACATATCTCAAGATCAAAGTTCTAGAGTTACTATATTCAACATTGAACTATAGAATATTTCTTTTCATAATAAACAGGTCTCTAGGCATTCAAATGTAATCAGAGCAAAGGAAGAAACTTAGGAAAGGAACAGAAAGGCAAAATGCCCATGTATCTCTGACCATACAGAATAATATTTATCAAAATGAATTATAGGAAATGGAAATAAGAGGATTTTTCCTTCTTGCTGTTTCCTTTTTTTTTGTTCATATGACTTTGGGAGGACAAATGGTAAACAAATGCATCAATGATATTGACTTTACACTACATTGAAAATAAACTGGACAACTTGTAGATGGGATGGGAGGGAAAAACAGGGAAAGAGTAAAGTTCAGAGTGACATTGTCCAAAAAGAAATGTACTTTTTGCCTGACTTATGTAACTGTAATCCTGTTTAGTAAAGATTTTAAAGTATTTTTTAAAATATATTTATTTTCAGCGCATATGTTTAAAAACCCATCAAAGTGAAAAATGTACCTCTCTAACTCTGAAATATATATTTACTGAAATGCCAATACAATATATTAATATCTCGTATTATTTTCTTTTCTATATATTCTAGGTATAAATGTCTGTATGTATGTAGATCTTACCAATGATATAGTGCAAATTAAATGATTATTTAAATAAAAATGATGAGGGAAACATTTCAGAATGACCTAGAATTCTTTTGAGTCTGATATAATTTCAGTATTTTCATTTTTTATTTCACCCATGCATGTTGATTTGAATATTCTGTTCTCTAGTGAAATAGCCTGTGTCTATTTAGTTATATGGGAAGACATATGATAGATAATGTGAAGGAGAAAATATTTCTACTTCATGCAGTTTAAGTTTGCCAGAATACTCAGTTGCTTCCATTTGTAAGAGATATATATCTCTCAAGACCATGACCTTGGAAGTTACCCAGACAGTGTTAATAATGCACTAATTACACTGTAGCCACTATGTCTTGTAATATTATTAAAAAGAGAATATTAATATTCCTACAGAGTTTTACAATTGTTTATAGTGTGTTGCTATATATGCATGATTTTATTGTGTTATGTTTGGCTCATTTATTCTTTGAAAAAATATTTAGTGACCAGATATTTTAGCTTAGATATTAGGTATACAAAAATGAGTAAAGCAGTAGAAAAAAAAACAAAATACGTGTGCAATATGGTTCCTGATATGAGTCACAGGAAAAAAAAAAAGAGCAATATCAGAGGGAAGGGGAGATGATAGACAGAAGTCATTTTACATTTTACAGAATAGTAAATGTATATCTTCCTGAATTAAGTAGTTTTTGAACAAAGAACTTGAGGAGAGACAGAAAAAATGATATAATTTTCATACTTGAGGACTGCAAGAAATTCAAGAAGTCTGGATAAAAATGTTACATAATAGCTGGGCGCCGGTGGCTCATGCCTGTAATCCTAACTACTGAGGAGGCTGAGATCTGAGGATCATAGTTCAAAGCCAGCCCAGGCAGAAAAGTCCATGAGACTCTCATCTCCAATTAACCACTAGAAAACCAGAAGTGGTGCTGTGGCTCAAGCGGTAGAGTGCTAGCCTTGAGCTGAAGAGCTGAGGGACAGTGCCCGAGCCC
Source organism: Dipodomys spectabilis (assembly GCF_019054845.1). Taxonomy (NCBI): domain Eukaryota; kingdom Metazoa; phylum Chordata; class Mammalia; order Rodentia; family Heteromyidae; genus Dipodomys; species Dipodomys spectabilis. The sequence continues at coordinate 5,803,620 of NW_024870752.1, forward strand.
AGAGTTCAAGCTCCATGACCAACAAAAAAAAAAAGGAAAATATTAGACATAATAAATAGTAGCTAAGGATAGTGAAAGGAAATGAGAAGATAAATCCAAGTTGGTAAAAATATTTGCATGAATTATGCTACCAAATAGGAAAGGCTGAAGATTAATGTGAGCTATCTAAACAAGGAATTCCAGTTAAGGTCTCTGAAGTTCATGGTACTATCTCAAAAGCACCTGGAGCTTTGAGTAGTTTATTACACACATATTCTATGCTATAAGAAAGAGGATTGTACACTGAACATGGCAATCCAGTAATCATCATTTTAAAATTGGAATATAAAGCTTTGATGCAAAAAAAGGCCTCCATAAATGAGTAATAGTCCAACCAGCAATCTTTAGAGGCTGTGAAGATGGGTTGGGGAAGAACTTGGAAGGTAGAAGGGGCTAATATGGAAAGTTTTCAGAAGGCCACTCAGCTGGACTTTTGCTTGGCTAGAGAACTGAAGACTTCCACACATGAATGGGTGACAGGAAGCAAAGAGTAAGTATCCTGAAATGCCACAACTGGATGACCCAGCCTCCTTGAATTGCATTCCATGTGTTGATCTCATAGAAACACAAAGGGCTAAAAGCTCATTGAAGAAGATCATTGATCTGATCATTGATATGCAGGCAAAGAAAGTCAAATTATTTTACTGCATCAATGATGATTCCAGAAAGTATAATGAAGAGGATGGAAAAAGGACAGTAAGACTAAGAAGGTAAAAAATAATAATATTATATGCAAATATCTAAGAGAAATTTGCCATCGGTGAAGTTATGATGGTTAAATGCCAAGAGACTAATAAATTCTAGGTCTTAGAATATTTGAACCACTGGAGTAATTTTTGCTATAAAAAGTAATGCAAGAACTTTAAATGTAGTTGTTATCAAGGTATATGGGATTAACATGGAATTATATGGTTGAAGAAAACTTTAGATAAACCTAACTAGAGAAATAGAATTCCAAGATAAATTTTAAGGGACGGAAAGATCAGTTATGTGGAAATGGGAACTGAAGAAGACAGGTTGTTTGGAATGAATTCCTGGCAAGTTTCATTTTTGAACATAGGTGCATTGATAAGGAGGTGTGTTGATGACCTTAAGAAATAAAAGGACCTCAAAATAGCATGAGCCGATAAAGCAGATATCAGAGCAGTGTAGTCTCAGGAAAGAAGGAATTAAAATGATCTATAATGTGTAATGAAAAGCCAAAGGAGTTTATCTGGGGTGATTAATAGATAGAAAATAACCATCAATTGATGAAGCAGCAGAAAGTTTGATAAGGGTTGGGGGGGGGGTGTACCAATTAAAACAGAAAGGTGCTATGACTGTGATTGAAACAGCAGTTATGATGTTTATGGAGTGTACATGCCAAGGGTCAAGTTAAAGGACTTGTAGAATTGAAGTAGCATAGGATATAAACTGAAGTGTGAGTTGTAGGGAGTTAACTGAGATCAACAGTGTTGGGTTTTTGTTTTGTTGTTTTGTTTTGCAGTGTTGACATGTAAACTCAAGACCTCATTCTTTTTTTTTAATTATTTTATTTGTTTATTTATTTAATTTTGTTAGTCCTGGGGCTTGAACTTAGGGCCTGAGCACTGTCCCTGAGCTCTTTTACTCAAGGCTAGCACTCTACCACTTGGACCTCAGCACCACTTCTGGCTTTTTCTGCTTATGTAGTACTGAGGAATCAAACCCAGGGCTTCATGCATACAAGGCAAGCGCTCTACCACTAAGCCATATTCCCAGACTAAGACTTCATTTCTAAACTGGTGCTCAACCACTTGAGCCAAATGTTTGGCTTTGTTTGCTCTTTTTCAGATAGGATCTCATATTTTTGCCTAAAGGCTGTCCTGAATAACAGTCTTCATATCAATGCCTCCCACATATGTACTACCACATCCAGCTAATTTGTTGAAGTATGATCTTGTTAGTTTTGTTGTTGTTGTTGTTTTGTTTATTTTTGCCAAGTCTGGCATCCCCATCTCTACCTCTGAATGTTGGGATTACTCCCCTTCCACCACTATCCCTTGGACCTTGGTATGGAACGTATTTTGGCAATGGTAGAAAAAATATGGGTCTCAGTACAGGCTTAGTGAAAATTGAATCTCATCATTTTGAGGTGTGGGTTTGAATCTGGAGGTGGGGATAACAGAAAACTGGCTAAGCTTCTCAAATGGAATCAGCTCCCTTGTGTGTCACTGAGGAGGTCAAGAGTAATTTGGTCTGATTAAGACATAACTAATTATAGACATCTATTTATACATATATACATATATAAAGAACATATATACAGATATGTTCTCTATTTTTGTAATACATTTGTGTGTGTGTGTGTGTGTGTTGTGTGAGTGCATGTGCACGTGCATGCACCCATATTAGAGCTTGAACTCAGGGTCTTGGAACTGTCCCTAAACTTTTTCTGCCCAAGTCTAGTGATCTATCACTTGAGCCACACTTCTAGTTCTTTTGGTGGTTATTTGAAGATAAGAGGTCCATGCTATTTCTTGAACAGGCTATATTGGAACTGTAATCCTCAGATCTCTAGCTACTTGTAGGATTACAGGTATGAACCACCAGAGCCCAGCTCTGTAATTCTTTTTTATCATTTTTCTCATAATAACAATATGAAGAAAAAGAATGTTAGTTACTAGATTATTCATGGACATTTTCAAGCAATATTCATGTTTTGAATACTTTTATTAGAGGTAGTTGGATAAAAATCGGTGTGATGATTGAATATGATATTTTGAGTAACAGCATTGAAACCAGTTCATTGTGACTTATGAAATAATACTCTAGCACCTATTTTCATATAATTGTCTTTGAAAAGAAAGGTGCATTAGAAATAGATTTCTCATGGGTAGAAGTTCATGGAGAGGAATCGCTGTAACAAGAAGCCCCTTGGGCAGCCAGGGCAAGCTATCTGTCTCATTGATGTTTTGAATCCTGAACAGACACTTTAATTTTCTCAGAACAAGCCTAGGGAAAACCTAAAAGCAGAAAAGTCATTCCACAGACCAGAACAAGGCTCAGCAAGATGCTATCAGTCACAAGTCATATCCATTCTAAAGAAATGGATACTGGATGTTGAGATTATATACACTGGAAACAGGAATAGGAATGTAGACACTTGCACCAAGTAGACTTTTATCAATTAAGGGGAAGTAGAACTGTCATTAGATGTAAAGTTGCTTTGATGGCCTGTTAAGTTCATAGTAAAATAGGTATTTTCTTTAGTTCAAAGATTATTTGTTTATTTATTTATTTATACTGAGGATTAGTTCCCAGAGCCTCCCACTTCACATGCATGTGTTCTGCCATTTTGCTTAAACTTTCACTGCTCACTCCATGACTTTCTTTGAGTTTTTGTGTTCAAGCCTAGTACTCTACCACTTGAGCCACAGCTGCAATTCTGTGTGTGTGTGTGTATGTGTGGTTTTTTCATTTTTATTTTTGTTTTTTATTTTGGCAGTTAATTAGAGATGAGAAATGTACAGATTTTCCAGCTTGAGGCTGGCTTCAAACCACAATCCTCAGATCTCAGCCTCCTGAGTAGCTAGGATTACAGATAAGCCACCTGTGTCTGGCTCTTTTGTTTTGTTTTCTTTTTTATCTTTTTTGGTCAGTCGTGGGGCTTGAACTCTGGGCCTCGGCACTGTCCCTGCGCTCTTCAGCTCAAGGCTAGCACTCTACTGCTTGAGCCACAGCACCACTTTCGGTTTTCTAGTGGTTTATTGGAGATAAGAGTCTTACAGATTTTTCTGCCCGGGCTGGCTTTGAACTGAGATCCTCAAATCTCAGCCTCCTGAGTAGCTAGGATTACAGGTGTAACCCACCTGCACATGGCTAGTTTTTTATTTTAAAGACAGAATCTCATCACCTTTCTGGCTGAGTTGGACTTGAACTTGTGAAGCTTGTGAATCTCCTTTTTCTATCTTCTAACTTGCTGAGATCATAGGCCCATGATAGTACTCCTGGCTTTGAAGTGCTAATTCTTAATTTTATCATTGAAAAGAAGATTTAGGTGAACTAATCTGAAAGCCATTTTGTATCTGGAAACTTCAGTAGATTATATTAGCTTTTCTTCGTGTTTTTCCATCCATTTATAATGGGAGTAGGCAAGTTTGAAAATTCCCTAATGGAAGTATAAAATTAGATGAGCTGTTTGTTGCCTTTACATTGTAACTGTTCTTTTCTTCTTTCCATGCAACTTAATTTCAAACAAAAAGGGGTTACGGTCTTTTAGCTGGAGAAGAAGTGATTGGAACCTCAGGACAGTATTCCACCCTTCTTGTACCACTCTGTAGAACTAAATACAATAATGAAGTATTCAAGGTGTGGTATGGTTGTATATCTTTTATAATAAAACTAACATCCCTTTTCTTAGTTCTACTCTTTATTATAGTAGTTATACACTTTCTGTGGGCTTATCTTCTTCACTTATAATATACTAACTACAGTGTCTATCCTCTTAATAAAAATGATTCCATGTACTTGTTTGCAATAGCACTGCATGCTCAGAACTGGTGATGACACTAGTCAGATAACGGACGATTGAGAAATGTATTTTCAAATATCTGATTCAGAAGAGTTCTCAGGGTGTACATTTCCTGGGCACAATTTCCTTTCTTTAAGAAAGATGACCCACAAAAATTTAATTATTTAATGAATTAGACTTTAGGGAAATAATTCCACTCAACAAAATTGAGCCCTGTACTACTTTTTCAGCCCTCACTGTCTATAATTTAAACATAGAAACCACAAGTCTTTCCATGTCTTTCCATTTCCTAACAAATGGGGCAATGTCATTCTTTCTGATGGAGGCATAGAATTCCATTGTGTATATATACCACATTTTTGGGGGGTAGGTCCAGTCGTGGGGCCTGAACTCTGGGCCTGGGCACTGTCCCTCAGCTCTTGAGCTCAAGACTAGTGCTCTACCATTTGAGCCACAGCACCACTTCCGGCTTTTTTCTTTTTGCTTATGTGGTGCTGAGGAATCGATCCTAGGGCCTCATGCATGCAAGGGAAGCATTCTACCACTGAGCCACCTTCCCAGCCCATACACCACATTTTCTTGATCAGTTCACCTACTGAGGGGTATCTGGGTTGGTTCCATATCTTAGCTATGGTAAATAATGCTTGGAAAAAATTATATTAAATGAAGTAAGCCAGGCACAAAGAAACATAGGTCCCATGGTTTCCCTTATTTGCAATAACTAGTATATGTCTGAGTCAAGCAGAAAAGGTCAGATAAGTTGATGTTAGGGGAATGAACCCCAAGAGAAGTATTCAATTTTTTTCTTTTATGCAATTGTTTCTAACATATTTATAAGATGACTTCTACGCTGCTTTGTATGTCCCTCCCCCACGGTATAACCCCTGCTTTCACTGTATTTGATGTTGGTATAATTTGTGGAGTGGAAAGGCAAAAACAAATCATTTAACTAGGGATACAGGTGGACTCATTGCAATAATGAGATGTACAAGTCGCTATGTCGAAAAATCAACTTTACAACTTTGGTGTGTGGGGGGGAGAATCGGGTGGGGGGAGTATGGGAAGGGATGGGAAGGGGAAACAAAGAGGAGGCAATAATGCTTGATAAGAAATGAACTCGTTATCTTGCCCATGTAATTGTAACCCCTCTGTAAGGTACTTTCACAATAAAAAATAAAATAAAATAAAAAGAAATCACAAAACTGAAAATGAACCGGTATCATCGAGCTACAAATTTAACAATTTTATATCAATATTTCCATCAACTTGGACGTCTTTTCCAGGAATAACTTAAGTATGTACTGAGAATTTATCAGTAATTACAGAATGAATAAAATTACTACTTTATATCTTAAATGTTTCTTACTGTTACTTGTGAAATAAAAGATCATGATTTTTTCAATAATTTGATCTACATTATGTATATTTTATTATCCAAATTCAGTTGGTAGTGATGTATGTGAATTATATCTCAAATCTATACAATTCCACAAGTCTTTGTAGTAATACCTGCTGATTACTCAAGATGTCCTTGATTTATATGACAAAATGATTTTCTTTCTAAATATAAAACTTTAGAATTTAAGCACAAAACTCAGAGTCGAACATACTGTTTGACTTAGATAATCACAAAAATTATCCAAAATGTATAGGTGGAAATTATACATGACACACTGACGTGTTTTGAAATTCTGTCCTAACAGCAAGCATATTCATTTAACAATGAATCTAACAGCTTCTTAAATTTGTAATATAATGTGGATACATTTAATTTTTAACAGATTCTTTAATAACTTATCAAATAAGGTAAGCAAAGTGATATTACATTGGAGAATCTTTAATAAGAAAATGTGGCATACCAAATCGCTTTATTTTAGGGAAATTGGCTATTAAACAGCATTAAAGAGCTTAAAGAGAAAATTAGAGTAAAAGAGTATGTAACGTGAAAACTCTATTGTCAATTTTATAATAACTTTTATTTTGACATTTCTCCTAAACTTTGAAAAATAACAAAAGTTTGTGTCACTTTTTGTTATCACTAAAAAAGTCATTGTTTTCTCCCTAAAGTTAGAAAATTCAGAAATAATTAAATACATTTAACATTTCCATCTCTACTTAGTAACATAAACTGAGGCAGTGTTTCATTATATAAACCATATCAACCTCATGACATTTGCAATTTGTTATAAAAACACCATGTTATTTTTTTATGAGTAATGAATTTTTTTATCCTACCAAACTGTTTATCTTAAAAATAAATTTGTGAATAAAAAAATAAATAAATAAATTTGTGCATAATAATCTTCTGAAAAACTTGTGCCAAGTTCATCCTAAATACAGGTTTGTCCATCCACACACAAAGAATATTTATTCTCCAGTACAACCAATCCCTTCACTGCATTGTTCATACTGCCTTCTTCCTCCTTAAATATTTGTTTAGCATATTTTAAAGGGCTTCTGTATAGTCTTCATCCCTTTGTTTTCTATCTTGTTTGTTTTGTGACCTACATAGAATGGAGAATGAACCACCCCAAACTACTGCTCTGGACCAAATTAAATCTTTTTTGTATGTGTGAAAATACTGTACAGAGGGGTTACAATTACATGGGCAAGGTAATGAGCGCATTTCTTATCAAGGTTTGTTGCCTCCTCCTTTGTTTCCTCTTCCCATCCCTTCCCATCTCCCCTTCCCTTCTCTTCCTCCCACTCCCCCCACATCTTGTACATCTCATCCACTCTCTCCATTTCTCTTCAATTTAGTATTAGAATGCCTAGCTACAGCAATAAGACAAGATGCAAACATAAAAGGGATCCAAATAGGGAAGATTAAGTAAAACTCTCCCTCTTTGCATATGACATGATCTTGTATTTAAAGAATCCCACAGACTCCACTCCCAAATTACTCAAGCTGATTCAAAACTTTGGCAAAGTAGCAGGGTATAAACTTAACCCTCAAAAGTCAATGACTTTTCTGTATGCCAACAATGAGAAAAGCGTGGCTGAAATCAGGAAAGCAACTCCATTCGTAATAGCCCCACAAAAAATAAAATACCTAGTAATTAACTTAGCCAAATTAAATCTTATCAAGACTTTTAGAGCCATCATATTTATGCATTCTTAAACATCTGTTCACTCATAAATGTTTATTCTTTGATAATAAAGGAACTCAGGTTTTCTCTAGGACAGCTAAGGCAGACTTCGAAAGAAAGGCCTTAAATTCTTTTTTTGTTCAACTTATAGTTATAAAATCACTCTCTTGAAAACCAAGGATTATGTAAAAGTGTGTCATTTTGTTTCAATTTATGCTTTTAAAGTATTTCCTATGTCTGAATGCTTTGGGTTCTTGTTGTGACAGTTAGCTTACATGATGTTCATCTGGGTTTAAATGTTACATGCAGCTTATTACATGATCACTTTGAGGTATATTATTGGATCTGAAATTACCTCCTTTCTGCTAGAATTAGGAACAAGTTTTAACATATATCATTGGATTTACAAACAGAACTCTCTTTTGCTTTTTGCTTGTCCTTTGGCTTTCAGTGTACCCCATATTGCGGTTTTTCTGTGTTACCTCTTACAGATTTTCTTTATTTTTTTCATTACTTAGAAAATAATTTATGAGTGACTATAATCAATCCCACATAGATAAAACTTTACATATTTAGTACAATGCTTTGACTTCCACATAATCGTTAAAACAAATAAGCTTAATATTTTTAGATCAATATGGCTACCAATTTCTCTAAACAAAACTCAACATGGCAAACAGATACTTTTCCCAAATTTGACAGCACAGCTAAAGTTTCTGACAGTTTTTTTTCAATCTTCTTTGTTGGACTTCAATATTTGTAATTAGCTTGGGTTTCTTATTGGTTCCCTCATTTTTATTTTATTTTTCTCTTCTTGCTGTTTCATGCTCTCCTCCTCTCATTTTCTTTCTTCTTTTTCTCCTCCACTAATATGCTGACACCGCATTTCTGCAACAACTCTCAAACTTGCTCACTCAGCATTAGATGCCATAGTTCACCATTTTGAGTATTTTATAATTACTAGAAGTTTATTGAATTTAAAAGGAGCTTCTTGTATTCCAACTTGTAATCTCCTGTCTGAACTTGCTTTTGCAATATCACTTATCTTGTCAAATTTATATTCCAATTTATACTATTTCAGGACAAAATCAGTATTTATAGCAAAATCCTTTCTTTTTTCTGAAATACTTTAGTGAATACTATTAGCTTTACTTAAAAAATAAACCCAAATTTCACTGCATCTTTAGCCCCAATCATTTAAATTTTGTGCCAAAATGTTACCATTTTCCACGTGCAGTGTTAGTATAGTTTCCTAATTACTTTTCTATTTTCTGTCTTTTCTACCTTCACACTGTTCTCAATACAGTAACAATATGGTATTGGCACACAGAACCACAAAACAATGAGACAGAATGAAGAGAAGGCGTAGAAATAACTGTGCACATTTATAGCAAACCAATTTGGACAAAAGAGCCAGGAATATTCAGTGTGGAAAGAACAATCTTAAATAATTGGTGGTGAGAAATGTGAATCTTCAGAAGAGTGAATCATATACCTTTTGATGTGAAATTACAAATGCCAACTCAAAATGGACCAAAGCCTCAAGAGTCTAACCTGAAAGCATAAAACTACTCGGAGAAAATATTTTGACCAGTGTTTCAATATATTATAAGTAAAAGTTATTTTGTATATTATCCCAAGTACAGAGAGAAGATGAAACTTAAAAACTGAATGTCAGGACAAATGATGCATGTTTCTCTCATATATGAAAGCTGGAACGAATTCATTTATGTACAAGTAAACAAATAGGAGTGTAAGCATATGTACACAAGTATATTAACCAAAATATGGTATTTGCAAAGGACAATTCAAACTGTGCAATTCCACTAAAAATGCAGTAAAAATGAATATTAGAAAACTGGTATTGAATGGGGGCAAGAAAGCCAAAGGGAGGAGGGCAGATAAATGAAGAGAGCAAGGGGGGAAGAAAATCATAATATCCAATGGATTTTAGGAGGTGGATTGATAGGGATGAGGAAGAATGATGAAAGTTGGCATGAATCAAGGTGCATTATATTCATAAACTGATTGTCTGAATGGTAATTGATTTGTACGATTACCTAAAGATAATGAAATTAATAGACAAGAAAATAAAACTTTTTTGCATAGCAAACATATTTACACATTAAACATCAGACAAGAGATTTAAATCCACCATATATAAGGAAGTCAAATGACTTGGTAGAAAAAAATCAAATAACCTTAACAATAAGTGAATTAAAGCATGAAATCGGTATTTCTTAGAAGATATATGAATGTTCTTGCAAACATTTTATCTTAAAGTTTCACAAATATTTGTTAAGATATTATTGTCATCTTTGCCTTTTAACTCTGTTATACTAAATCTGAGATTTAATGTAGTTTAAGAGATCTTCCCCTCCTCAGCTGACTGGAGACAATGATAACTGTGTGAACACTCAAACATCATTCATAGCTTATACTGCATCTAGAGAAAAAGAAAAGGAGATTAATGAAGTAAAACTCTGTTTTAAAGCAAAACTGAAGCCTACTAAGAAATACTTCTAGGGCTGGGAAGGTGACTCAGTGGTAGAGCACTTGCCTTGCATGCATGAGGCCCTGGATTCGATTCCTCAGCACCACATAAGCAAAAAGAAAAAAAGCCGGAAGTGGCGCTGTGGCTCAAGTGGTGGAGCACTAGCCTTGAGATGAAGAGCTGAGGGACAGCGCCTAGGCCCAGAGTTCAAGCCCCATGACAGGACCCCACCCCCCCCAAAAAAATGAAGCCTAATAAGAAATACTTTTAAATGGTGCATGAAAGTTTCATGAATCAGGTACAGTGACCTAGTATAAAATGATAAAAATAATTAATGATATTTATTGCACTTCCAGTAGTAGAGTCAGAGTTCTACATTCATGGATTTCCATCACAGGAAACAACTGAGAGCCAGAATGAATTACCATTGAACTCTAACAGCAAGTGAAATTTATTGCGGGAAGGTTTTGTTTCTCTTATATTGGTAAAACAAATAAGTTGCGTGAAAAATTAATTTTCTGGAAATCAGATCCACCAGGAAGACCTTTAAAAGGATAATCGAAATCAAAAAGAAAATGCCTCAATACTCCATCATATTGATGTAGTGGATGGCCAAGATATGATAATCAATTTAGTAATAGCATTAAACGTCTTATCTTCAATGAATAAAATATGCCATAAGTCACTGGAGATTAAAAAGACCTACTGAAAAATGCATTCATTAGTTTTCAGCATACAATGTCATGGCAACTTCATTTACTGTCTGCAGTATGCCTGAGTAAATTACCAGAAATTTCAAAAGAAATGGAAACATATCTGACATTAAGTGAATACAGCGGGCCAATCTAATTATGAGACTACTTTAATATTTAATATTTATTCACTTGGAAGAGGATATAAACAAACATTCAGATTAAGCATGCTTAAGGAAGGACAAAAGAAGTCTTACTATGAAAGTCAGAAATGAAAACATGTTAGAGTACAAGAAATGCACATGCTATCTCTGTGGACAGTGGGAGAAATTTGATAATCTCTGCTCAGAAGTAATTGTGTATTCAGCTGTCTGCCTAAGAGTGATGGGGTGAAAGTTTAGGCTTTTGATGGTAAGGGAGATTTTTGGAGCAAGATAGAAATGTGTTAAATGCAACTGAATCTAGATTTCAAGTCTCTATAACTAGATTTTATGTTATACATTTGGATAATTTGACAAAGTGATAATAGACTCCAGTGAGAAGAGAACAAAATTATATCAGCTCTGAATAGAAAAATCTCATTTGAAGACTCAACTACTCTCCTGTTTAGCTAGAGTATTATACTTTAATGAGAAACAGGCACTCAGATGCCAATCAGCAAGTCTAGACACTATTTCAATATTGTGTGGCCAGATGAAACTCTAAATTTGATTCTCATGTTCGGAAAATTAATATTCAGCAGTCAGAGCACATCACATTTGTACAATTCCCCTTGTCTTGATCTGAAAGAAAGGCGAGAATACTTATTCCTTCTGAACTTTAACATTTTTGCCCATGATATTATATGTACACATATTTGTATGTATGTATACGTATCTGTATATGTGTGTTCATATATATATGTATGTGTATATATATATATATATATATATATATTTATCTTAACTAAAGATGTGCTGCCCTTTCTAATTTATGGATTCCAGTAAAGTCTCAAGAATGATTAGCATTTTGAGATTTAGTGAAAAACATTTAAAATGTAATTTGTTAACATAGAGACCCAACATTTATTTGTAAATGCTATAACCTCAAGTAGAATTTTGTATCCTCTTCAAAGTCTCTATGTTCTTATTTTTAATAATTTATATATCAATTTATTATGGAATTATTATCTTGGTTTGTTATTTATTTATTTTTATTGTGAAAATACCATACAGAGGGGTTACAATTACGTGGGCAAGGTTATGAATGCATTTCTTCTCAAGCATTGTTTGCTCCTCCTTTGTTTCCCCTTCCCATCCCCTCCCATCTCCCCCACCTCCCTGTGCCAAAGTTGTAAAGTTCATTTTCTACATAACATCTTGTACATCTCATTGCTGCAATGGGTCTACCTGTATTCCTATTTGAACAATTTGTTTTTTCCCTTCCTCTCCACAAATTATACCAACATCAAATAGAGTAAAAACAGGGGTTATACCATGGGGGAGGGACATACAAAGCAACAAAGAAATCATCTTATAAATATGTTAGAAACAATAGCAAGCAAGAAAAAAACATTTGAATCCTTATCTTGTGGTTCATTTCACTTAACATCAACTTATCTGACCATTTCTGCTTGTCTTAGACATGTATTAGTTATTGCAAATAAGGGAAACCATGGGACCTATGTTTCTTTGGGCCTGGCTTACTTCATCTAATATAACTTTTTCCAAGTCTTTCCATTTCCTAACAAATAGGGCAATGTCATTCTTTCTGATGGAGGCATAGAATTCCATTGTGTATATATACCACATTTTCTTGATACGTTCATCTACTGAGGGGCATCTGGGTTGGTTCCATATCTTAGCTATGGTAAATAATGCTGCAATAAACATAGTTGTGCTGGTAGATTTAGTATTGTCTTGTTTGTGATCATTCAGGTAAATGCCCAAATGTGAGATTGCTGGGTCATAGGGGAGCTCTATGTGGATTCTTGAGGAACCTCCATACTACTTTCCAAAGTGGTTGAACCAGTTTACACTCCCACCAACAATGCAGTAGGGTTATTTTTTGTCCACATCCCCTCCAGCATCTGGTGTTATTAGAGTTCTTGATTATAGCCATTCTAACTGGGGTGAGGTGGTATCTCAGTGTTGTTTTGATTTGCATTTCTTTTATGGCTAGGGAAGTTGAGCATTTCTTCATGTGTCTATTGGCCATCCTTCTTTCCTCTTCAGAGAAGTTTCTCTTTAAGTCTTTTTTTTGGGGGGGGGAGGAGGAGGGTCAGGTCATGAGACCTGAACTCTGGGCCTGGGTACTGTCCCTCAGCTCTAATGTTCAAGGCTAGCACTCTACCACTTGAGCCACAGCACCACTTCTGGCTTTTTTTTTCTGCTTATGTGGTGCTGAGGAATGGAACCCAGGACCTCAAGTATGCAAGGCAACTGCTCTACCACTGAGCCACCTTCCCAGCCCTCTCTTTAAGTCTTTAGCCCACCTATTTATCACACAGTTGTTTCTTTAAAGTCTCTTATCTAAAATGTATCTAGAACTCAAAAAATTAAATCCTTCAACAACAAATCCTCTATGTTCTTAGGAGTGACAATTTTCATGTGTTTATTTAGACTAGAAAACAATTTTAATAATATTGTGAGAGGAATAGTCCAAGATGGGGAAATTATGTTAGCATGGTAATTCCCTAGATGGAAAACCAGACATTAGATTGTTTAAAGGCAAGACTATCTCAGACAAGTGCTACAATAATTGCATAATTTTTAAAAATAAATTCTTGTTCTCATTAAATTACTTAACAAATTTATTTATTACTTGGCTTTATTGTGGAACAGTGCATACAGGCCTATATCTATATTATTTTTAATCTCCACAACAGAACAACTCTCTTTTATTTTTGCAAAATTTATACCTTGCTTATGTATTATGTTTTGTTGACTTAAGTTCTTTAGATGCTTTAAAATCATAGTGTACATATATCTGAATGTATTAGATAGACCATATACTCATGTGAACAATATAAAGACTCATGTGATGTCCATTCCTGTTGGGTCTTTGGCAGTCCCGCGGAAGATGGAAGGGGTCCGAGGAAAGGTAAGTGTGCCGCTCACCCGTTCCCCAGCCTCCCTCAGCCTTGGAGACAGAAGCAGTGGGGAGTCAAGTCAAGTAGGAGCTCTTTTATTATCACACAGCAAGCACTTTATAAAGCAAAAATCTGCCTGGCATGGAAGGGGCAGAAAAGGAACCAACCAATCACTATAGAGGTCACCCTATCATGCGCCTAAGCTTTCTATAATTTCCTGGCTGTCCACGAGCTGTTCACGCACTAATGTCACTTCTGATTGTGGTATCCAGTCAGATTTTAACATAAACAACTTGAGCTCTGCCAACTCAACTTCCTCTCAGCGCCATCTTTGGTGCCCATGTGCCCCACACCATCCTATCATTGTTGCATTCTGTTTTCACAATGAGAGCACTGTCACTAAATAGTCTATTAATTATCAGATCTGAGTTTGGCTCTGACACGGCACATATGGAAATTGTACTTTGCTTTTGTGGCTAATGAAATCCTTAACTCCCCAGTCTTGTATTTAATAATTTCTTACAGTTCCTCTTTAGTGAGTGATAAAACACACTTTAGACTCAACAATGTCAAGGAAAGGTCACTAGTGCATCATTAATTAATACCTGCTAAAATTTAATGTATTATTGGAGACTGGCAAGTGAGAGGAAGAGCATTTTATAAGAAATTAAAAACTGAACAATAATGTCCTGATTTAGAAATTAGTCCTCTCTTTAGTCCTCTTTGAATGGCATTCTGCACATGAAAATGGAGCTTTTTGTCTCCATTTCCTTATCATATTTAGCTTCTATTTTAATCAAGAAACAAAACTTTATGGGCACATAGTACACATATTTTATCAAGGCTTCAAACTAAAATTATTTGTTTATAAATTCTGGTTGAAACAATACATTCATTGCAATATTAGATCACTATTAGGTTTTACTGTGTGTGGATAGTGGCTCAAACTATTGTTTCTGTGAAAGAATAATCACTAGCTAGTTCTTTCTTGTTCCTGTCTTCCCAATAATTCATTATTGCTTGACATCACAGTGGTTTTATGAGGTTCCTGCATGTATCCAATAAGAGAACTTTCACATGAATTCCAAAACAAAGTGTCTTATCACTCATGTTATGTTAATCTTTGGTTAGAAATACAATACCACAGTAACATCTTGTGTCTCCACTCCTCAGGAGTCAGAGTCAGCAGAATCAATTTAGACAGGAGTTCAAGATCAGCCTAGACAACATATTGACACCCTCATGTCAAAAGGCATTTAAGAATAAAAATCCAGAATCTCTAATAGTATATGTTGTTTATTGCATGGTAATTACATTTTTTAAGTCACAAAACTTAGTCTCTCACATCCAAGTAAGGACAGATTTTATATTACTTAATTTTTACAATAAAATCAAATGTATCATTCAACTTAAAAAATATTGTATAGATGATGGATGGGAGGTTACAGTTACAAAAGCAGGGTAATGAGTACATTTGTTTTTAAACACTGATACCTGTTCTTTATTTTCTTCCGCTTACCATTCCAGACTTTCCTCCCTGCCCGAGTTGTAAAGTTATTTCCAACATAATATCTAGTATTATTTCATTCAACTTTTAGAAACTGGCTTTGTCTCTTTTTAGAAATTGGCTTTGTCTCTGTGTCTCTGTCTCTATCTGTCTCTGTCTCTCTGTCTGACTTTCTGTCTGTCTCTCTCTCTCTTTTTCTCTGTCATGTCTTTTTAGCACCATCCCTAAGCTTTTCTACTCAAGTCTAGCCTTCTACCACTTAAACCATAGATTCATTTCAGGCTTTTTTGGTGGTTAATTGTAGATGAGATTCTCACAGACTTTTCTGCCCTAGCTGGCTTCATATCACAATCCTTAGATTCCAGCCTCCCAAATGGCTAGGATTACAGGAGTGAGCCATCAGTGTATGCCCTAAAGATCTTGCTATTGTATTTCAGAAAAACATTCCCCAGCCTGCTATTCTGCAGGCTCAGTGGATCCATTGTGTTTCTCAAACATGATGTATTCTTTCCTGCATTGAAACTTTAATAATGTATATTTTCTTCTGCTACATATGGTTCTGATGAGGCTTGCATCCTCTTTAAGAACTGAACCTTGTCCATTTAATTTCTAGCTTTTTTTAAATTACTCAGCCTTTTGCAAAAAATATTTTATCAATTTCCAAATTGGTTAGGTAAACTGTATATGCTTATAAATAGTAACTATCATTGGCATTTTATAACACATTAAATATTTCTCAAGATATTTAATATTCAATGTGTATTTGATTATATTTATGACACCATTTTTGTTCTCTCAATAGATTGAAAACAGCAAAAGGTGAAAATACAATTTTTTCTCAGCTCTTTATGTATGACCAAAGCAATAGAAAATTCTCACTAAATGTATGTTAAATGGAAGAGAGCACAGTGAAGGCTTTCCTAAATGTTTTAATATATATTAAGATATTAATAGAAAATTTTAGAGTCATAGGTTTACCCCTGTGGAAAAATACTTGCTCAGCAAGTGCAAGGTTCAATCCCTGAGACCACCCTTTACATAAAAGATGCTTTGCTATTCCAATATTTTAATCTGTATACTCTAAAGAAGGCATGCAATTCTGCTGAAATTTCTAGTAACTTTAAACTGATGTTCAAAATCACACAGCACTTAACAAACTTAAAATTCTAAATAAATATGCTGGAATGAACCTACTCTTCCTAATCCCAATTCGACTGACATACCAATATTATGTTGTGGTTGATGGGAGCTTTAGTTATGCAGTTCCACTGACTGACACAGATTTGAAAAATACTCCTAAATTCTTTCACATAGCATTCGGACAGCCTCTCTACATAAGACTCCACTATAACATCTAAGCTTGAGTTTGTACTACATACGTATTCAACTGATGTATACATATGTATGAAAGTAGTTTTCATTCCATTTCTATCAAAGTAAGTTAAAGGTAAGTATATCAGCATGTCAGAATGTCATGGTGAGGGGAGCATTTTCTAGCGACATGTGTTTGAGCATCATTCTCCTGGGGGAATTTAGAAATGCAGATGTCCTAAATTGTATGTGCCAACCCATCTGTAAACCTCTAACTGTATCACAATTGTTGTCCCTGGGTTTATACAAGGTATCTTACATATTTCACAGCTGCAAACACATTTAAATCTACTCACTCAAGAAGAAGAGCTATGCTTCACGAAAAAGGATAAAAGTATTGTGGAAAGTAATACTTTTTTCAGGTATATGTTTAAGAAGCAATCTTTCTCTTCCTGTTTTGTCATTATTGCTTTTTGGTAAATCTTTTAGATGATTAATAGTGAGGATTTATCTCTATTTCCCAAGCCTAGATGAAAACTGAAACTCATTTCTTTTCAATTCTAAGTTAATATTACCTTTTTCAGTCTTCTTTGATTTTAGAGAATAATGATTACTATTTTCTGCAGAAGGAAAAATAAGACTTTAAAATTCAGGAACACGGAAAGATTTGTCTGTATCTTCCACTTTGTCTTAGGGGAAAAAAATCCACACTCTGGTAATTTCTGTTCAGAGTATTTTTTTTTTATCATTTCAGTTGAAGAGCTTTAGACTGGAGATGGAAGTGATAGATGGGCAAAACCTTTACATATTTATAGCATGCTGATTGGTACTAATTACAGAAGCACATAGGTGTGGAATTTATTTTCAAGTGAGCTAGAAACAAATTTATAATACCATTTACATTCTGTTAACTATACAATGAAACTTTCTCCATTTTTAGATTTTAAAATAAAATTGTTTTCCTCAACCAAATGCTAAATGGCAGTTTGAATTCAACCCTGATGTTTAGTTGACATAAGAAATTTAGAAAGCAAATTAACTTTTTGAAACGGTAAGGCTCACAGAAAAATTAATGTTTATCTTAGAGCTTTGACATTTACACAGTAAGAAATTTCAATGTCTTTGATTTTGCAAGTCTGATACACACTAACACTCCTTTTATACACTTACTATAGTAATTTTTTCTTTTAAGTCATTCTGAAAATTTATGTGTACTTAATTAAAATTATATCTTTGTGTAATTATTTTCAATGAAATGCAGGATAAACAGTGATTTGTATTTTCATCTGGATTATTTAAAATGTAGAAAATGCTTTGTGATATTTTTTTCTATTTTTCCCTATAGAGACAATCAACATTTCCGGTAGTGGTTACTTTGAAAGGAGATTAATGTCACAGATCAGAGTGTAGGTGACTCTGGTTGACTATGTAACGAAATAAAAAATTAAGAAGCAAATCCATAAGGAAAAGATATACTTTGCAGCTTTAAACCACTGAAGGCTCAGAAGTGTTTGCTACTTCGGTATAAGTTAAGCTCAATGGTTCATAACCCTTTTCACATTGGTCAAATGGTGATAAAATTTGGTCGAAAACATAAAGCTTTGCTAAGCTATTCTCAAGAGCATGATTCATAAAGCAGCCATTTATTATTTAGTCCTGCTAGTAATTTTAGGTATATACATTTCTTAGTTGTTGTCGATTATAATATACATGGGTGACACAAATCTTTCATGGAAATTTTTCTGGTAACAAAATATTTCCTAGAAGAGGGGGAGAATGTAGTCAACAGTCTCGTGCATATGCTATAAAATTGAGACAAGTGAAGGAAGGAGTGGATAGAGAAGGGATGTGAGAATGCAGACAGGAGTGACATTGATCAAGATATATTATATTTATAAGATGCTTGGTTAAATGGCAACTCCTTTGTACAGTCACTTAGAGATAATAATAAAAAAGAAGAAAAGAGAATAAAAAAAAGCCCTTTGTTGTATATTGCATTTTGAAAGATGACAGAGCAACAGTACATTGTTTTTCCGTATAGAGATAATTAAGACTTGTATAACATAATGTACAAAATTCTGTATTATAACTAGGTGTTTCATGTGTGCCTTGTGACAAATGAAATATATTTAATAATTGATATTCTTTCAAAGTTAATTCTTACATAATTAGCTGCCTGATATCCTGTCTTCCTGATTCACTCTTTGATTTATTGACTACTCTGTTTATATCCATACATATATTTAACTTGCTTGGGAACCTTTTTATTGTCTGAATATGAACATTCCAATAAATAAATAATAAATCAGCCATTGTAATTGAGTCTTTAACAGAAAAGTTGCATATAAGTATATACCTATAGAAAGAACCACTTCATGGTTCTTTTGCTACTTTATAAAATAATTGCTCAAATTTCTCTCTATTCTGAAATCTCATATTTGTTTTTATCCCTTCTTTTCCCTAGATCTCACATGCTATGCAGAATATAAATGTATGAGAAGAAACTGTCTTAAACTCCAGATCCTAAGCTTGCAACTGTAACTATATTCTCTTCTTTCTTTCCTCCTGATCAGAGCGGCCATGTAAAGGTGTCTTCTGGTGGCCCACCATGTGCATCCACTGTTTGCAAGGGCTCATCATTCCAGTTTCTGCTGCTTATTCAAGATCCTCACCTTTGCTTCATACCTATGTCCTTCTCAAAGCTTCAATATATGTCTGAGAGGACTGTAACATCTAGAGGAAAGAATATGTTAGCAAAGTCTGTCACATAGTTGTTTCTGAAGAAAATTAAGATCTAATCACTGTATGATTACTTATGTCAAATAACTTTTTAAAAATTTTGAACTTAATTTATTATTTTGAATTTAATATATTGTTATGATTTTTTACTACTTGTGCAAAGGAGTTACCATTCATGAAAACCATTTATGAATACAGTGCCTAATATTCTTTGTCTTCATTTGAAAAACTAGTGAGTTTTAATTACAATATTTCTCCATTTATAACTGGCAATAACATAGAAGTGAATGATGAGACAATTCATTCAGACTATTCAAATTCATTTTCTTACCTAAGTCATCAAATACTCAGAAATATCAACTTATCTCTTCTATTTATGTTCTCTATTAAGCATAATGTCTCATTACCATAGCCCACAATTCACAGACGGCATTCCTAACTATGAAAGTTCCTCAAATCTTCAACATACCATGCTCTTGAATAAGGCAGAAAAGCAACCCTGGGAGAAGTTAGTAAACTATACTTTTCCTTTTCACTGGCATAGTTAATTAAAGATTATTATTAGAAAAAAAAACATGTTTAGGGTACCATAATGTTAAGGCAAGTAAAACCTAATCTGAAAAATCTTCAGATAGACTCCTCAAAACTCTCCTTTACTCTATACTTCTAATTTAATTTAATTTGTAGCTTCATTTCATACCTCTTGTCCAGATAGTTTGATATCAATTTAAAATTTACTTAGTTAATTTTATAGTAATGCCCTGGCTTCTTGTAGAGAGTATCACATACAATATTTATCACTTTATTTCTATATGCAGATAATTAGGAATTAACAAACATTAAAAATTTCTTCAAGCAAATTTTATTGTGCTTTACAAATTCAATGGAGGTATCTTCTGTAAGTAGGTTAGGTATATCACAGGTTGGAATTTGATGAACTATTTCTAGAAGTTACTGTACTGAGGCTGTTTCCTAACATAATATGAGATATTTGTTTTAATGAACTTCTCTACAGCATCCATAATTCCAGTATATAAAGTAGGTAATAAAATAAGTTTGTTTTGGGGCTGGGAAGGTGGCTCAGTGGTAGAGTGCTTGCCTTGCATGCATGAGGCCCTGGGTTCGATTCCTCAGCACCACATAAACAAAAAGAAAAAAGCCACAAGTGGAGCTGTGGCTCAAGTGGTAGAGTGCTAGCCTTGAGCTGAAGAGCTGAGGGACAGCACCCAGGCCCAGAGTTCAGGCCCCACAACTGGACGCCCCCCCAAAAAATAATAAAAAAAAAGTGTGTTTTAACTTGGAGAAAATAATAACTTGTTTAATACCTATGTGACTTTGTACATACTCAAAACTGTACAATGTGAATGATGTGTGTGTGTGTATGACAATATGAAAAGAAAGTAGATGGTACAGAATTAAAATGTGTGTTAGTCATCAAATCAAGGCTGGATACATGAAAAGACTATAAGAAATGTGGCCTTAGTCTGTAAAGAATGTCTTATTGAATTTCAATATCTAAAATGCTTGATTGTGTGAATCTGTTACTTCCTTACATTCTTGCTGTGATACTGAATTTTAACATTGAGATCTGTCATTATTTTCTTTGGTATTTCATGTGGATGAAAGAAAACTTTTCCTTGGCATTGATATTGCCTGCAAATTTCAGCTCTCAATGGCAACTTCAAAACAAGTTAATGTAGACTTTGAAATGATCTTCCTTTGAATTGATATTTAGCTTTGAAATTTTGACATTAACTATATGGTGATTGACCAATCTGGAAAAAAACAGGCAACTTTTTTTTAAATTTTAGCTTTATTGTCAAGGTGATGTACAGAGGGGTTACAGTTACATAAGTAAGGTAGTGAGTACATTTCTTGTCAAATTTGTTACCCCCTCCCTCATATTTCTCCCTCTTTCCATCCCCCAGCACAGTACAGATCATTTCCAACATATGACTTGTGGGTATCCATGCACTGGTTCCCCCTTTGTCCTTTGTCTCACCTTTTTTGTTCCTCTTCCCTTCGCTAAGTCAGATAAACATATATACAATACCCAAGGTACCAAAATCAAATACAGTGACAACAAGAGACATGGAATATTTATTTTATAGTATAAAGTATTCAAAAAAGCAAATATATTCTATATTCATTAAGTTTGATACCACAATTGCCACAAGATAGTAAATAAAGACTGCATTTCAAACTATTTTAAAGTATATATGAGATAGAAAATTATAATGGTTTTTTAAAAAAATATGAAAATAAAAAAATGGAAAAAATAGAGGCTAGCATGGTGTATTTTTATACACTACTGTTTTTTTTTAATTATTTTTAATTATTTTTTGGTGAAAATACCCTACAGAGGGGTTACAATTACATGGGCAAGGTAATGAGTACATTTCTTAACAAGCATTGTTGCCTCCTCCTCCATCTCCCACCCCCCCCCCCACCCCAGCCAAAGTTGTAAAGTTCGTTTTTCCACATAACGACTTGTACATCTCATTGTTGCAATGGGTCCATCTGTATCCCTAGTTAAACGATTTGTTTTTTCCCTTCCCCTCCACAAATTATACCAACATCAAATACAATGAAAGCAGGGGTTATACCTTGGGGGAGGGACATACAAGGCAACAAAAAAATCATTTCATAAATATGTTAGAAATAATCGCAAGAAAGAAAAAAAACATTTGAATACTTATCTTGGGTTTCATTGTTGATCGTGGGGCTTGGGAGCTGTTCTTGAGCTCTTCAGCTCAAGGCAAGCACTGTACCACTTGAACCACACTGCCACTTCCGGTTTTCTGGTGGTTAATTGGAGATAAAAGTCTCACAGACTTACCTGCCCTGCCTGGCTTTGAACCACGATCCTCAGATCTCAGCCTCCTGAGTAGCTAGGATTACAGGCGTGAGCCACCAGCACTCGGCTTTATTAATGTTAAGATAGATTTATTTTCCTATGTGATGACTCATAACATTAAAAAATCACATTAAAATAACTTATATTTTAGGGGTTTAATAACTCGCTATTTTTCAAAGAAAACACACACAGTAGGACAAACAATAAGCACAAAAGAAATAAATTCCAATGCTTAACTTAACCTAAACCTATGGAACTGAGGACTCCAATCTGCTCAGTTCATTTTACTGGGAGCAGATAGAGTAGTGGTTCCATGTAGTAACCTCAGAGACCCTAGCCCTATCCATTTCTTAGTGCATCTGGACACTCTGCCTTCAGTAGCAGATTGATAAGGAGAAGCTACAGGAGGCAGGAAAAACTTCCTGTGTGCACACATATAAATACCTCACATCACTTTCACTTCAATTCCAACAATTAAAACAGGTCACTGAGCTCATTAGTCCCTTGGTGAACCAAAAGAATAGTTCTGTTGGGAGAGCTGTCCTTTATCCTTTATGTTAAGTATCACTAGTATGTTTCCTTGTTTAACATTTTCTTTTTAGGACATTCCATGTTAGTTTTGTTAAGTTTGGACCTTACCCAAAAAGGCCTTTTATCATCAAATTCAAAAAAAGTTCAATTTTGCCTTAATACAAATTAAATTACTCTTCTGGTTCCAGGTGAATGGAAATAATTATTGATATCTATCTGACTTCAGTCTGCATCTGACTCTTATTCTTCAAAATTAAACGTGGAAATGAAGGCTTTGCTCTCAAGGGTTTATTTTTCCTCTTAAAATAAATGACATGAATTGCTTCTTCTTTCAGAATTATCTTTCCCCAAGTGTTGCTGATGGCTTCTTTTAAAAAAAAATTACTTTGCATTAGCAAGTGCCATCCAGATGAAAAGCCCATTTCAACTTGACATTAATTTTACACTTGGTGCATAATACTCGACCTTGTCATTAGGGCAACTATAAACCATCACGTCTGAAATGCAATTTTTCTACTACATTGCTATTTGTCCTTCTCTTACTTATACCCTGATGTGTACTTCTGCCCTTTCCTGTCATCTTAGTCCACTTTCCATATTGCTCTTTTACTCAGTACCTCTCATCACTCATATACCTTTTGTTTATAAAAGATAAAGTTGTTTCTGGTATGAAGATAACTAAGTTCTTCTTCACCTTATTTCTTAACAAAATGACAGGAGCAATAACAAACCTCTTAATGGCCAAAATACTTGCAAGTTTAAGCCTACGACTACTACATGTTCCATGGATATTATCTTTTCCTTTTATACAGACACAGGCTATGAACAAATTTTCTCATGTTAAATCCCTTATACAGTCTGTCTTCATTTGGCAGGGGGGGTGCAGGTCAGGTCCTTCCTGATTGCACAGATTTGGTTTGTGGTCTATTTGTATCAAAGTTATCCTTCCAAATTAGTTTCACAGACAAAAGAACCACCTTGCACAGAAAGCAAATTAAAATTTAATGTGCTTAGTTGATATGATATGATATGTAAGTAGATTATCTCTTCTCTCCTCTCCTCTCACCTCCTCTGCCTGCCAGACCCCTCCACTCCTTTCTTCTCTACCTTCTTTTTTTTTCTCCTCACTTTCTTTTTCCCTCCCTTGCCATCCAGTAGTCTCCATCCATCTCCTGCCCTCCTTCTCTTTGCTCTCACCTGTCTCTTCTTCTCCCTTCCCTCCCCTCCTCTCCCCAGACCCCTTTCAGATACTATCTTTGTACAATTCATTTAGAAGTACACTGATACTTCCTCATATATTAAAGTTCATTTTATAGTATATTTCAAGAACTCAATACATTTATACGCATACAGTGAATATTTTAATCCTACATTTTCTAGTAGTTTCTTATTCATTCTGTATTTCTTTCTCTTGCCTGTGAATATTTTCTATAACCAAATCATTCTTCTATACCTATCACTTACTCTATAAAATAAATGACAATTTCTGGTAGGAGAATTTTAAGATTAATTGACTGTAAATTCTTTATCTTATTAATCATTTCCTTTTCAATGAATATTCTCTTACTGAGAAATTCAAAGTTTTATATCTATACTAAAAGTGACATAATTCAGTAGCTAAATCTGAGAAGTGTTTAAGAGTTTTGAATGTGTTTCATTGAATCTTTATATGTGACATAGAAAAAATGCAAGTATTCTATTTAAAGACGGTATACTGGGTCCAGTTCCTTGCATGTCAAGCCTCCACTTTTCCAACTCGTAATTGTTTTGTCTGACTCCATACACAACCCCACTGAAAATCAGGAAAACAGAGTGTCAAACTCCTCCTAAAGTCTGTCATTTTTGTCAGAGTGTACAGTCTAGTCAATTCCATTCTTCTTGCATAGATTAATTGTGGTCTACTTGCATCAAAACTCACTTTCCTAACTTTAAGTTTATAAAATATTCCACCATTGGATAATTACATGGAAAGTAGTAAGAAAGCATCATTTAAAGAGCAAATAATAAATATAATCTATTTTCTTAGAATGGAATGCCAAAGTAAATGAAAAAAATCTGTTGTATATTCTTGGTCCTTAGAATGCTGAGAAAAAATTACATTGATTATTGATATATTTATTATATTTCTATGATGGCAAGATAAAGCCAAATTTTGTTATTATAGTCAGCTTTTCCTGTCTCTGCTACTGTTCCTTTCCTTTGGAATTATTCATGTTATGAATAAAGTTGAAGTTAGGCCAATTTCTAAGGTTGATTTATAGTTAATCTAAGAATAGTTGTTTTCATAATTAATGAATTTTACACTTATCAATTAAAGAATCAACAAATTTTCATAAATCTCATAAACATTATGGGTAATGCATGCCTTATGGTTCTTTAAACTATGTAACATAATATTCAAGCAATAAGCATTAAAACAAGTTATTTTTCTACTAACTAAAGCTCATTACAACTTATTTATGAAAATTGGAATTAAAAGGTTTTACAATGTTTCAGATTGGTAGTCTGTACTTTTAAATTTAATAATCATTATCTACTATCTAGAAAAATCTAATCTAATATATAAATATAATAAATATAACATCTACATAGTCAAACGGTTTTTATGTCCAAGTTAAACTAATTGTTAAGGCAATGTATGCACTGAATGCAATTTTCTTTTGTAGGACACAGATATAGGAGGAAAGCATTTACAGAACTTAATGTACAAATATGTTGGAACCTTGAAGAAACAAGAAGTTTGAGAGAAAAGTAAGTTTTTAAAAAAAGAGCAGTGAAAAAATGAAAAAAAGACTTCTTTTTTCACTTTTATATAGAGTTTAGACCTAGATAAGTGGAAATTAAAAGATAAGATTTTTTGAGGAACCTCCACACTACTTTCCAAAGTGGTTGAACAAGTTTACACTCCCATCAACAATGAAGTAAGGTTCCCTTCTGTCCACATCCCCTCCAGCATCTGTTGTTGTTAGAGTTCTTGATTTTTCCCATTCTAACTGGGGTGAGGTGGTATCTCAATGTTGTTTTGATTTGCATTTCTTTTATGGCTAGGGAGGTTGAGAATTTCTTCATGTGTCTATTGGCCAGCCTTCTTTCCTCTTCAGAGAAGTTTCTCTTTCAGTCATTTGCCAATTTATTTATTGGGCAGTTGTTTCTTTGAGGATTTGTTGTTGGGGGATTTAACTTTTTGAGTTCCAAATATATTTTAGATATGAGACCCTTGTCCATTGTATGGCTAGTGAAGATCTTCTCCCAATCTGTGGGCTTTCTATTGATCTTGCTAGCTATGTCCTTTGCCATGGAGAAGCTCTGCAACTTCATGCAATCCCATTTGTCCAACCTTTCTTTGATTTGTTGTGTTTCCAAGTCTCTATTAAGAAAATTTTGGCCTGCGCCAAAGAGACCTAGGGTTTCTCAAATTCCATCCTGTAATGTTTTCAGAGTGTCTGCTTTTACTCTGAGGTCTTTGATCCATTTGGAGTTGATTCTGGTGCAGGGTGATATATAAGGATCTAGCTTTAGTTTTCTACAAGTAGTTAACCAATTTTGCCAGCCAGCAATCCCACTTTTGGGCATTTTCCCAAATGCTTACAAACAAGACCACACTAAAGCTACCAGCACAACTATGTTTATTGCAGCATTATTTACCATAGCTAAGATATGGAACCAACCCAGATGCCCCTCAGTAGATGAATGGATCAAACAAATGTGGTATATATACACAATGGAATTCTATGCCTCCATCAGAAAGAATGACATTGTCCCATTTGTGAGGAAATGGAAAGAGTTGGAAAAAATTTTATTAAGCAAGTAAGCCAAACCCAAAGAAACATAGGTCCCATGGTATCCCTTATTTGCAATATCTAGTATATAAATAAGTCAAGCAGAAAAGGTCAGATAAGGTGATGTTAGGAAAATGAACCCTAAGATATGTATTTAAATGTTTTTTTTTCTTTCATGCATTTGTTTCTAAAGAATTTATAAGGTTATTTCTTTGTTGCTTTGTATGTCCTTCCCCCACAGTATAACCCCTGCTTTCACTGTATTTGAAGTCGGTATAATTTGTGGAGGGGAGGGGAAAAACAAGTCGTTTAAATAAGGATACAGGTGGACCCGTTGCAACAATGAGAAGTACAAGTTGTCATGTTGAAAATGAACTTTACAACCTTGGTGAGGGTGGGGAGGATTGGGTGAGGGGGTGGGTGGAGGCTGGGAAGGGATGGGAAGGAGAAACAAAGGAGGAGGCTACAATGCTTGATAAGAAATATACTCATTATCTTGCCCATGTAATTGTAACTCCTCTGTACAGTATTTTCACAATAAAAATAAATAAAAAAATTTTAAAAAGATAAGATTTTTTTACCTTGAACAATAGTGGGTGGGGCAAGAAGGAAAGGAGAGGATGATGGCGAATGAATAGTAGAGCACACTTTAATATACATGTAAACAACATATTAAGCAACCTAAACATGATTAAATAGAGGGTAGGGGAGAATGTTAAGCTATGATATTATAATACAGAAATGGTGAATTTGATGAAAGTATATTGCAAACACACACCTGTATATGTATATAATTACAAAAGTGATAAATAGCGAGTGGTGTGAATGAGAAAAAATGGAAATAAAGTGAGGAAATCTTAATTTAGAAATCCCATATTACATCTGAAGTTACTTCTATTTGAAATAAAATGTAGAAAGCTGTGAGTAGCTCTATATTTACATGCTACTTTATGCATAATTTATTCAGTATATTTTGCTCCAGAACTTCTACAAAGTGACAGGAATACAGACAATGCCAAGCACACGTGTGAAGTTGACTGGGACCCTGATCAATCCAATGGCAAACACAACACTGTGACGAATGTTCTTCGATTGCTGGCTTTTAGTTTTGATGGCAGTACTGTGGGTTTGAATGCAGGAGTTTGAACTTGGCCTTCCTTGGGCAGAACTTTAGCCCTTTAATGAGTATTTTAAGAAGTATAATCTCAGACAGCTATTAGAGCACTGAGGTGCTCCATGTTAAAAGGCCTACCTGGGTCATAAAGGTGTTAGCAGGACTATGTTATTTCTGGAGGCTCTTAGAGAAAAAGAAATTGTCTTAATTTTATTGTTGACAGAATTTGTTTCTCTGCAAGGGCTGAATTAGGAATATTCTTGTCTTCCCTTCTACTCCTCATTTCATCATTCTCAATCCTAGGACCATTGCTAACTTCAAGAGGCTGTTACATTCTGTATTAACACCCATCACATTTTTTGTGTGTGTCCTGTTTTTGTTTGCTTTTGTTTGTTTGGTTCTCCAAGCCAACAGAAAAGATTCAGTCTACCCACTGAATTTCTCTGACCTGTTCTTCATACTTCCTCTTATACTGCTAAAGACTCAAATGATTGGATTAGGCCCACTCAGATAATGTAGAATATTCATCCTACTTCAATGTCTTTATCTTTATTTACATCTTCAATTACTTTAAGGTGGTAGATTAGGATTAGGGCATCTTCTTAAGTAGAAGACAATGTTTTGTCTCCCTTACACACTCAACCCAGACTGAACTAATGTGTGATGGTACAGTCAAAGAACAGTAGGTAGGCTTTAAAAATATCAAATTATATGTATATCACTATATATATTCCAAAAGTAAAATGTTCCTAGGTGAATTAAAAATTACTGTAGCAATTAAACTGAGGGTAACTGTGCTTATTCAGAGAAAATGAGAGGTTGTAATTCTGAGCAACAGAATTGGCATCATTGAGAAAATGGAGTTTAGACTTTGATGTAGATGTCAAAGCATCTGGAGAGGTAATGCGGGAAACAAAGTCCTTCCTGTGTCCATGCTTGAACATTTGAGCTTCATTTTAAATGAGAGTGTTTTAAGAAATAATATTACATCATATGTTCCTTCATAAAATTTTCAGGTAACAGCATAAGAAAGAACAGAGAAGATTAAAAAGTGGAGACATAGTTAAAATTTGGGAGTTCAAACTGTAAATGAAAGATAAATGGTATCAGCCTGGTTATGTATCAGGATAGAGATGACCTTGCAAGAGAATAGATTCTAGCAATGTTCCAGAGTATAATTTAAGTGAGGCAAGGTGACCACGAAGTAGGTAGGTAGAGGATAAAGCTAATGGAGAAAATCTCTGGCTTTAAAGCTGCAAGTCGAGAATGCATATTGGCTCTTGTCCTTTTCCATGTGGATCTGAGAAATTGACATAATGCACCATAAAATGACTTATTGCTTGTGCGCTGTATTGGCATCAGTGTCCCACATGGTGATTTCTGCTCAAACTATTTTTTTCTTTTTTTAAAATTTTATTTTATTTTATTGTAAGGATGATGTCAGAGAGGTTGCAGCTACATAAGTAAGGTAATGAGTACATTTCTTACTCTCTCCCTTGTTTTCTCCCCTTTTCCCTCACCCACAACTCCAAGTTGTAAAGTTCATTTCCAACATAGTGTCTAGTGAGTATCACTGTTGCATTGGTTCAGCATTTGTCCCTTGTCTTACCATTTTGTTGTTCCCCTTCCCTTTCTCAATTCAGATAAACAAACATACATGACATAGTGTACCAAAAACAACAAAACAAACAAACAGGGGATAAACCAAAGGAGGCAGGGAAATGAAAGAACAAAGAAATAACATAAGAGGGTTAGGTCTTCTGGAAGCATCCATGAAACTGCAAAGGACTACTTTCTTTGAGGCAAAAATGGTAATAACTCAGGAACATGACAGTTCCCAACTCTACTGCAATGAAAATGTGATGCTGAGAGACACATCTTTCTCATGTGTTGAAGTTAGAATTAAAGTGTAAAAGGAAGATTGAAGTGACCACAAATATTAGCCCAAGAGGAATTGAGGGACCTGGCTTCAGTCACTTCTACCTGCAAATAAACTTCTAACAATGTGTAAATTGCCCATATTTTCCTTAACTTATACTGAAACCTTCTTTTCTTAAAAAATTTTATTATTTTTTATTGTGAAAATACTGTACAGAGGGGTTACAATTACATGGGCAAGATAAAGAGTACATTTCTTATCAAGCATTGTAGCCTCCTCCTTTGTTTCCCCTTCCCATCCCTTCCCATCCTCCCCCCACCCTCCCACCCCCCCCACCCAATTCTCCCCGCCCCCCCCAAAGTTGTAAAGTTCGTTTTCTACATAACAACTTGTAGTCATTTAAATAAGGATACAGGTGGACCCGTTGCAACAATGAGAAGTATAGTGCAACCTTCTATATCAAATGAAGACAGAGTTTTTTTGTAGTGCATCCTGGTTATTGTAAGACTGCTATTTTGCCATCTTGGGAAGATTTCCTGAGACAGTTAAGTCACTTAGGAAACAAGAATTTTAGGATAGGTTTGTTATTGGATATGATTAAACTGTTAACAAACTTCTGTTAAGTAGACTGCTCACAAATTGCCACAGATCACCGTACTCTGTCATATAAACAGATATGGACATATACTCACTATGGAAGACAGCACATAGGTAAAGAATTCTTTCTGATTCAGTCTACACTGCAGGTCAGAATAACAGCTCTTGTCAAAAAAAATGACCTTTTTTTTTCCAAAGAGGGAGGCAAAATCATACCAAACAATTAGCTATGCCTCCTGCCAGGAATTTAATTTAATCACATTCTTGGCTCTCTCTCAGAATGAAGTTTTGAAGCTGGAATTAAACACAACAACTTTATGGCATTGCCAATATACCAAGAATACCAATATTTAGTATTATGGGGAAAATTGAGATCTATGAATACAGAAATATAGAACTATATTGATATGGTATTCATACTATTATATTAATACGTTTAGTCAAGGTTTTCTTTAAAATCTTTCCTAATAGATGAAAACTACAGCATGGCTTTCCAAAAATCCTTAAATTTCATTGGTCACCATGATTTCCACCAGGATTAAATTATCCTTTCCTTTGACTTTATCAGAGGAATATATCCAAAATAGACTCACACAAATCACCAATATATTCCTGCTATGTCTGCTCCATCCAAATTACTTTCTATTGCTCATGATTTCTGAATAGATCTTACCTTAGGGTGTAGCATTTTGTTTATTGCACCTTTAAGCTTATGGCACTTATATTTCACTATTTCATTTGCAGCACCAGTAATGAATAAAATCTTTATGAAGAATTTGATTGATACCTTACTGATGCATGCCTTTAGCATACTAATTGTCACTTCCTAGGGTATTAGTCTATTTATTTGTTACATGGGATAAATCATTTGCAGTCTGAAGTTAAGAATCAACTAATGAACTTCAAACTCATTTGAATATTCAATCAAAGTTTGCTGAATTGATTGATATAATTAACAAATTAATACAACCCACATTGCTATATAGGTTCTATAAAATTTGGTGATGGTGTATTCAACTGAAGCAAAATTAAAAATTAAAGGAGTAAACAATCATTTTAGTGAAGATATTTTAATCTTATAGTACTATTGCTTTAATACTGATTCTGGAAACATCATAAAAGCATGACACTAACATCTTAGGAGAATAGGAAAAATGAAAACTCTTTTTACACACAATTAGCAATTACACTTTTAGATTCATATCTGTCATGGTGGAAAGGGCACAAATCTCAGCTGCTTATAAGATGCTAACCAAAGAAGAATAAATGTTGAGTGGATCCAGTGGTTTGACCAGAAAACACAAAGGGTATCAAAGAGTGAAACAGAAAAAAAAACAAATCGAGAAAATAAAATGCATGATGGGAAATATTGTCTAGTCTTCTGACTTATTTCACAGTGTGGTGTTAGGGAAAAGACAGTGGGAAGATAATAAGGTGTGAAAGAATTGGCTTGTCAGCTAACTGAAGGAGAAATCCATTGGTTATTGCAGTAAGTGAGTTTCATAATGCTTAGCAAAGGAGGCTGAAAATTAAACAATTTAAAAAGAATTTTAGTTAGAAAGTAAAGTTACAACATTTGTAGATGAAGGGAAGATTTGGGAAATAAGTATAAAAATCTAAATTAATATGCCATTTTGCTTTAAATTATTGAAGTAATGAATGTCCATGCTTTTAAAATACCACCAAGAAGTAATATTATGTAACAACCCTGGGAAAGCAACCAAAAAATGGGTAGATCACTCAAAATGCAAATGTTGAAATTTTCCTGGAAATGCACATGGGAATGGAAATATTTCTTCATTTTACCATTTTATCTTCATTGTTGATTCATTCTGTTGTTCTGCTCTATTTTCCACATGAAGTCAAAAACTAAAACAATATGATTTAAACCAACTGAACAGACCCATATAAAGCATCAAAATAGAAACAGCAATAAGAGAGCTCCCATCCGTGAAAAGCCCAGGATGGGATGCATTTACAGCTGAATTCTATGAGACCTTCAAAGCAGAACTCACACCAATATTACTCCAACTCTTAAAGACATTGAAAGTGAATATTCACTACCAAATTCTTTCAATGAAGCCATCATAACCTTCATCCCAAAACCAGGCAGGGACTCATCAAAGAAAGAGAGATATATTCCCATTTCTTTGATGAACATTGTTGCAAAACTTCTCAACAAAATTTTGGCCAATTGTCACAAATAATCTCCTCAAAAAAATCACACACCAGGGCTGGGAGGCAGCTCAGTGGTAGAGTGCTTGCCTTGCATGCATGAGGCCCTGAGTTCTATTCCTCAGCACCACATAAGCAGAAAAAGCTGGAAGTGGTAATATGGCTCAAGAGGTAGAGTACTAGCCTTCAGCTGAAGAGCTGAGGGACAGTGCCTAGGCCTAGAGTTCAGGCCCAACAACCAACAAAAAAGTAAATAAATGAATAAATAAACAAATAAATAAAAATCACACACCATGAACAAACAGGATTCATTTCATGTATGCATGCCTGGTTCAATATAAACAAATCAATCAATATAATTCACCACATCAAGAGGAAGGATAACAATGATATGATAATCTCAATAGATGCAGAAAAAGCATTTGACAAGATCCAACACACCTTTGTGATGACAGCTCTGGAAAAGGTAGGAATCCATGGAACATTCCTCAATATAAAAAAAGCTGTATATGACAAGCATACAACCAGCATTATACTTAATGGCAAAAAGTTAAAGCCATTTCCTCTAAATTCAGTAATGAGACAAGATGTCAACTCTCTGTACTTCTCTTCAATTTATATTATAATGCCTTACTAGAGCAATAAGAGAAGATGCAAGCATAAAGGGGATCCAAACAGCGAAAAATGAAGTAAAATTCTCCCTCTTTACAAATGACAGGATCTTATATTTAAAGTACCCCACGTAGTCTGCTTCCAAGTTATTGGAACTGATCTGAAACTTTGGCAAAGTAGTAGGGTATAAAATTAACCCTAAAAAATTAATGGCTTTTCTGTATGTCAATAACAAGCAGAGCAGGGCTGAAATGAGGAAAGCAACTCCTTTTGTAATAGCCCCACAAAACATAAAATACCTAGGAGTTAACTAAAGAAGTGAAGGACCTCTACGATGAAAACTTTAAAAACCTGAAAAAGGAAATTAAAGCAGAATTAAGGAAGTGGAAAAACCTCTCATGATGCTGGATTGGGAGGATTAACATCGTGAAAATGGTTATACTACCAAAGGCTATCTACATATTCAATATCCCAACCTCACTCTTCAGTGAAATTTAAGAAGCAATCCAAAAGCTCATATGGAACAATAAAAGACCCCAAATAGTAAAAACAATCATTAGCAGAAATAACAGTGCTGGAGGAATATCAGTACCAAATTTCAAACTCTACTACAAAGCCATAATAATCAAAACAGCTTGGTACTGACACAAGAACAGACCTGAAGACCAATGGAATAGAACTGAAAAACCAGAAATGAACCCACAGGCCTATAGCCACCTAATATTCAATAAGGAAGCTAAAAAAATAGAATGGAAGAAAGACGGCCTCTTCAGTAAATGATGCTGGTAAAAATGGTTAACTACTTATAGAAAACTAAAGCTAGATCCTTATATATCACCCTGCACCAGAATCAACTCCAAGTGGATCAAAGACTTTGAAGTCAAAACAGACATCCTGAAAACATTACAGGAAGGAATAGGGCTCCTTGGCACAGGCCAAAATTTTCTTAATAAAGACACAGAAACACAACAAATCAAAGAGAGGTTGGACAAATGGGATTACATGAAACTGCAGAGCTTCTTCATGACAAAGGACATAGCTAGCAAGATCAGTAGAAAGCCAACGGATTGGGAGAAGATCTTCACTAGCCATAAAACAAACAAGGACCTCATATCTAAAATATGATTAGAACTCAAAAACTTAACTCCCCCAACAACAAATCCTCAAAAAAAAAAAAAAAGAAAGAAAAGAAAAGAAACTCCCCGATTAATAATGGGCTAAAGACTTAAAGAGAGACTTCTCTGAAGAGGAAATAAGAATGGCCACGAAGAAATGCTTAAATTCTCTAGCCATAAAAGAAATGCAATCAAAAACATCATTGCAATTTCATCTCACCCCAGTTAGAATGGCTATAATAAAAAAAATCTAATAACAACAGGTGCCGGAGGGAATGCGGCTAAGAGGAAACTCCACTGCATTGTTGGTGGGAGTGTAGACTTGTTCAACCACTTTGGAAAACAGTATAGAGGTTCCTGAAAAGACTATACATAGAGCTCCCCTATGGCCCAGAAATCCCACTTTGGGGCATTTACACAAATGATCAAAAACAAGGCCATACTAAAGCTACCACTACAACTATGTTTATCATAGCATTATTCACCATAGCTAAGATATGGAATCAACCCAGAAGGCCCTCAAAAGGATAAAAAAATGTGATATATATACATATATATGTATATGTATATATATATATGCACACACACATACATACACAATGGAATTCTACGCCTCCATCAGAAAAAAATGACACAGTCCCATTTGTTAGAAAATAGAAAGACCCTTGGAAAACATTTTATTAAGTGAAGTAAGCCAGGCCCAAAGAAACATAGGTCCCATGGTTTCCCATATTTTCAACAACTAGTATATGTCTAGAACAAGCAGGATAGATCAAAACTATGTACATATGACCGTATAAGATGTTGCTGAGCTCCAAGATAGTGACACAAGAGGTTCTATCTTTGTTGCTGTTTTTTTTAATGTACTTATAATGCACCGTGTGATTTTTTTTGTTTCTTTTTTATGTTCTTCCCCCAAGGTATAAACCATGTTTTCACTGCATTTGATTCTGTTGCCCTGCATTTTGTATATACATTTTTCTAATTTGGGGAGCTGAAGGGAAATAACAAAATGCTGAAATAACTTTGACCCATTGTAACAATAAGATGTACAAGACACTACGTTGAAAATGCACTTTACAGCTTGGACTGTGGTGAGGAAAGGGATGGTAGGAATAAAACAAAGGAGGGGGTAAAAATCTTCATAGGAAATGTACTCATTACCTTACTCATGTAACTGTAACCCCTTTGTACAGTATCTACAATAAATATATATTAAAAAATAAAGAAATGTGCTCATTACCTGACTTAGGTAACTGTAACCGCCCCCCATATCACTTTTACAATAAATAATGCAAATAAAAGAAGGAAGTAAGAAAGAAAAGAGAGAAGAAAGATAGTAAGTTTCATGAACCAAATACCCTAATTAAAACTCAAAAAGTGATTTCCTTCTTTATTTTTCCAAAATGCTTAGCTATAACTTGATTGTTGAAATATTACTTAAACACGATTCTTGTGTTGTTTGCTTGCTTTTATTTATTTGCATTTGACTTTTAAGAAAACAATTAAAGTAACATGAGATAAAAACGCAGAGAGGGGGAAAACAAAAGAAAGGAAGATGAGAAAAAATTTCTCCTCGGGGATGTTTAGGTGAACCTAATACTAGAAAATATGACATGTAATACTGAAACATACGATTATAAAGTGGTATGATTGCAATGTATCAGACAGAAGCCAGTCTTTATTTGCTGAAATCTAGGGCAGGACAGGTAACTGACCATAAATAGTGTCTCTTAGTATCATGTCAGTACCAGATGGTTCCCAAATGAAAGGGTAGAAGTAAGAGAAAGAAGGAAAGAATTTAATATTTTTATTTGTTTCATAATTTGAGAAAAACATCAAGAAAGCATTATTCTGTATTTAAAAAATTAAAATTATTAAAAGATGATGCTGTCAGGAAAAGAGAAAGAATTTATGAAATTTGAATCTTTTATACCTAATGGAAAGAAACAGTTGT
The DNA here is from genome assembly GCF_019054845.1 of Dipodomys spectabilis. Lineage (NCBI taxonomy): Eukaryota > Metazoa > Chordata > Mammalia > Rodentia > Heteromyidae > Dipodomys > Dipodomys spectabilis. The sequence goes on from NW_024870752.1 coordinate 5,839,669, forward strand.
TGTACACTTGTAATTCATAGCTAATATATAAATTTAATTAGATGTTTAAAAATGAAAAAATGTCAACTTTAAAACACATTTCTACCTGGAAGTTTTCAAACTGTCATTGCCAAAAGTCTGTTTTTCTAATTAGGTATTTTTCCAGAAAAAAATAAAAATTTAAAATTTGTTTAGGTATTCTGAAGCATATTCAAAGCTAACAAAGTGAATCAGATATTATAACATAGCTGAATTTGAGATTTTTACAATGACATCATTAAAAAACTAGTGTTTTAAACTTAAAATACTATCGGGCTCAGTTGTGGACTATGAAATTGAAAAGAACCCTTAGAAATAGGAAACTATTTTGTAAGTTGCATATTTTAGATGATAAGGAGTTCATTTGACTATTATATAAACAATACAATTTCTCTTCTGCTTAAATTCAACTAAACATTGCTCACATTCTTTGATATATAAGTTTGGGTTCCAACAAAGGAGTCTCTTGTCTTTGGAGGGAGTGTTAAATTTAACAGCAGGCAAAGTTTTCTCAGTGAATGTTTAAATGAGACCTTAATAACTCAGTATCTTCATTTTGTTAATAGAAGTAGAACTGAGACTTACATGCTTTATGAAGCATGTTGCTCTTATACTAAGATTTATTTGGAGCTAAACTAAATTCATCAGCAATTCTTTTTCTTTTACACTGGTACTAATAAACATACGCATTGTTATATTTTGTAAAGAATCACCATAAATATTTCTTTTAGTCACTGACACAGTGTAGCAATATATTTATGGATAACATTAGAAGTACATTTCACTTCTTTTATACAATACCATAATAATAAAAATCAATCAATATTTTATTGTACTTCAGAGATTGTAACCCTAAAGGGTAAATAATCGTAGAGCTAGATATTTTACTGAGGCAAAATATGTTACTCAACACCAAGCAACATGGGAAATGCATTTTAATTCTTTAATATTACTAAAATGTCAGGAATTTAAGGTAATTATATAGATACATTGAAGGATCAAAATTGGAATTAAAACACAATGAATATATATATATATATATTTATTTACAGCACAATGTGACATCTTTAGAAGAAACAATGTAAAAATCTATATATATTTCAGTTTCTCATGAGTTTTAGAATATAATTTGTTGCATGAGATTTAGTAAGAATAGGAACTAAACATAAAACCCACTAGAATATGAATAAAACATGCCAGAGAATATACAAATACATGGTCTATTAATAAGTAGTGTTTATTGCTATTCCATGTAAACCAGATGTTTAGATCTGTGAGAACTTTTTGTTTTAAGCAATTAAAATAGGGTTGATTTCCATTTAGGATCAAAATGTACACTCTACATATTATTTTTATTGTTTAACCATTCAAATTCTATGAAAATAGGAAAACGTGGAAGAAATAAAATTAAGATCCCATTCTCCCTTTTATGGAACTAAATGTAACTCTTCAGATGTATGCATCATAAGAACTTATAAGGAATTGCTTCAATTGTTGCTCTTTGAATCTTATAAAAGAAGCCCTGCCTGATATATTTTTAGCTAATCTGAGTGATTGTTCTTGTTCATAATTATCCTGCCCTGTTATAGCCAGAGTGATACATGCATAAGGTGAAGAGCAGATGGCTGAGGTGCAGTCTGTTACTCTACAAATTAGTCTTTGTTTTGTGTGTGTGTGTGTGTGTTTTACATGTAAGGATTAAACCCTTAAAATTGACCTCACCAGCACCATGATCTGGATAATGGATCTAGTTAGTACCAATGGACCTCATTCATATTCCATTGTGGAACACATTTCAGTCTCAATTCATAATTGATTAAATTTCCATTAATCATTATTAAAGATTCCTGTGTGCAAATGAAATGGCATTTAGTTCATTTAATGTATAATTGAGTTCTAATTGAGCAGCAACTGACTCATAGAATTGTTAAGTACTGCTTAAATGTAGAGTAATACAGGTACAATTCTGTAAGTAAAGTTTTCTTTGCCATTTTTGCCCATTAACTTTGGTAAATTAGATCGATAGCTACTGTACTTAAGGGTAAACAATTTGCCCAATGCTGATTTAATTCTTCATTGTTGTGTGATATTGTACTTTCAGTAAACTGAGTTACACATTTGAACACCTTTTTCCAATATTTATTTATTTATTTGCCAGTTGTCATGCTTGGATTCTGTCCTTGAATGTTTTCGTTCAAGGCTAGTGCTCTATCACTTGAACCACAGATCCATTTCTGAATATTTGCTGATTAATTGGAGATAAGAGTATAATGGTCTTTCCTGCTTTCATTGGCTTTAACCCCTGATTTTCAGATCTCAGTCTCCAGAGTAGCTAGGATTACAGGAATATATATTCGAATAAATAGAATGCTTAAAGGATGCTATGTGTAAGTCTGAGCGCAATGTCTTCAGTCAGAAGTAAAACATGCAATTTAACCTAATCGCAATAACAAATCAAATTCTTGTCAATTTTTATATTCCCATTTGAAACTAGAAGCCCTCACCAACAAATATTTTTGAGTGTAGCTTTGCATTAATTTATTCATTTTAAATCCAGCTTTATTTTCCTTTACTAACATTAGTATATCATCTTCATTGCTTGTGAATTCATATTTATAATTTTACTAATTTATAATTTATTTATAAGCTCAAAGTCCACAGTAGAAGGACTTTGGTAGCCACTTCTTGACATCATTTAGTGCAAAAATAGAGTCAACTGATGAACAGATTCAACCATGAAAAGTCATATTTAAACTTGCATCTTGTAAATAAATATCTTTCCTACAGTGTTTGCAGCACAATCTTTTCCACAATTTTGCCCTTTTTAGACAGACAGACAGAGACATATAGGTAGGCAGGCAGATAGATAGATAAATAGATAGTAAGTGGATATGATATATTGATATAGATATAGATATAGATACACAGCCAATCTGTTCCTAAGGAATATCTTTACCTGAACTGCCTTTTCACTCCACACCACTTATGTTCTTTTATATTTTTAGCTGAAGAAAACTTTAGCATGAAGAATACCAAGAACTGTGTGTATTCTATCTTGTTTAGAGCTTGAAATCTGTTTTTCTTTTAAAAACAGATGTGTTATGTAAAAATTAACTTTTAAAAATGTTAAGTTAGACACAGGTGAATGCTTTAACAGCAAATTCTTCACATTGCAAAATAATTCACTTCAAAAGTTCAGTACTTTCTTTCCTAAGTAAATTTAATACATGATCTATTTTCTTTCAATGTAAAAAATTATATGACTTTAGGGAACATATTATTTTTGATGCATATTTTACACAGAAAATTCTGAGATGATGATCAGTTTTAAGAAGTACCAACTATATTTGAAAGTCGTGCCATGCAGTAGTCTTCATTTATTTTTGTTTGAATTTATAATAATAGTGGAACTCACAAATGACTTACATTCGCTACAAAGCTCTTTGTGCTTTAATATACAGCTGTAGCCTCTGTAGACCTTGAAAGTAATTCATTTGTTTCAATTTAAGAAAATAAGAACTTTTCAGCATGAAAATGCTGAGAATATATTTAGAAGATCCTGGAGCTTTATGGATCCTTCTATCCATTGTACACATAGCTTTTTTGTATATATTTTTCATTGTAAAAATACTGTACAGAGGGGTTACAGTTACATGAGTAAGGTAATGAGTACATTTCCTATTTAGCATTCCAGTATTGCTACCTCCTCCTTTGTTTTCCCCTACCAACACTTACCTCCCACCTCCCCAACTCTTCTCTCCTTAGCTCCCCTGCCCCCCTGAGGTTGTAAAGCTCATTTTCAACATAGTGTCTTGTACATCTCATTGTTACAATGGGTCAAACTATATCCTTATTGCAGCATATTGTTATATTCCTTCCCCTCCCCAAATTAAAAAAAATGTATATACAAGATGCAGGGCACTAGAATCAAATACAGTGAAAACAGGGGTTATACCATGGAGGAAGAACATACAAAAGAAACAAAAAAATGCAGGTACATTATAAATACAACAGCAAGAAAGAGGAAATAAGAATGGCCAATAGACATATGAAGAAATGCTCAACTTCTCTAGCCATAAAAGAAATGCAAATCAAAACAACACTGAGATACCACCTCACCCCAATTAGAATGGCTATAATCAAGAACTCTAATAACACCAGATGCTGGAGGGGATGTGAACAGAAGGGAGCCCTAATGCATTGTTGGTGGGAGTGTAAACTTGTTCAACCACTTTGGAATGTAGTATAGAGGTTTCTCCAAATACTCCACATAGAGCTCCCTATGACCCAGCAATCCCACATTTGGGCATTTGTGAATGATCACAAACAAGACAATACTACATCTACCAGCACAACGATGTTTATTGCAGCATTATTTACTATAGCTAAGATATGGAACCAACCCAGATGCCCCTCAGTAGATGAACGTATCAAGAAAATGTGGTATATATACACAATGGAATTCTATGCCTCAATCAGAAAGAATAACATTGTCCCATTTGTTAGGAAATGGAGAGATTTGGAAAAAAATATATTAAGTGAAGTAAGCCCGGCCCAAAGAAACATAGGTCCCGTGGTTTCCCTTATTTGCAATAACTAGTATATGTCTGAGTCACGCAGAAAAGGTCACATAAGTTGATGTTAGAGAAATGAACCCAAAGATATGTATTCAAATGTTTTATTCTTGCATGCAATTGTTTCTAACACATTTATAAGAGTATTTCTTTGTTGCTTTGTATGTCCCTCCCCCACCGTATAACCCCTGCTTTCACTGTATTTGAGGTTAGTATAATTATTGGAGGGGAAGGGAAAAAAACAAATCGTTTAAATATGGATACAGGGGGGCTGGGAAGGTGGCTCAGTGGTAGAGTGCTTGCCTTGCATGCCTGAGGCCCTAGGTTCGATTCCTCAGCACCCACGTAAGCAAAAAGAAAAAGACACATGTGGCGCTCTGGCTCAAGTGGTAGAGTGCTAGCCTTGAGCTGAAGAGCTGAGGGACAGCACCCAGGCCCAGAGTTCAGGCCCCACGACTGGACCCTAAATATGGATACAGGTGGACACATTGCAACAATGAGTTGTACAAGTCGTTATGTGGCAAAACGAAATTTACAACTTCGGTGGGCGGGAGGAGGATTGAGTGGGGGGCGGGAAGAGGATGGGAAGAGATGGGAAGGGGAAACCAAGGAGGAGGCTGCAATGTTTGATGAGAAATGTACTCATTATCTTGCCCATGTTATTGTAACCCTTCTGTACAGTATTTTCACAATAATAAAAAAAGAATATGCAGGAAACTGAGTTAGGGTAGGAAAAAAAAAAAACACCTATCCTCCATCCAAGTTCTGAAGCTTTATGAATGAAAACAAAGTACTGCTGTTGGTATCAAACACATCATGCAAAGGAAAAAAAAAGAAACAAAAAATGCAGGTACATTATAAATACAACAGCAAGAAAGATAAAACCTTCCTTTGCATAATGTGTCCTTATCTTAGGGTTCATTTCACTTGGCATCATCTTATATGGTCATATGTACACAGCTTTTGGCCTTTTCTGCTTGTTCTAGACAGATGCTAGTTATTGAAAATAAGGGAAACCACAGGACGTATGGTTTTCGGGCCTGGTTTACTTCACTTAATATAATGTTTTCCAAGTCTTTCCATTTTCTAACGAATGAGATGGTGCCATTTTTTTCGGATGGAGGCATAGAATGCCAGTGTGTGTTTGTGTGTGTGTGTGTGTGTGTGTGTGTGTGTGTCTGTGTGTCACATTTCCTTGATCCTTTTGAGAGGCATCTAGGTTGGTTCCATATCTTAGCTATGGTGAATAATGCTATGATAAACATAGTTGTGCTCATAGCTTTAGTATGGCCTTGCTTGTGATCATTTGGGTAAATGCCCCAAAGTGGGATTGTTGAGGCATAAGGCAGCTCTATGTGTAGTCTTTTCAGGAACCTCCATACTGCTTTCCAAAGTGGTTGACCAAGTACACACTCCCATTAACAATGTAATGGGGTTCCCTTTTGGCCACATCCCCTTAGATTTCTTGATTTTAGCCATTCTAACTGGGGTGAGGTGGTTGTTTTGATTTTCATTTTTATGGCTATAGAAGTTGAACATTTATGAATTCTGATTTTCACATTGCACAAATCACAAACTTAGTATTTATACCAACACAATCTGGAAGAGGATATAGCACAATGAATGATAGAGAAAGCGCAATATTTTTTGGTAATGAGTAGGTTACTAGTATGCCCATGCAGAATGGGCATTAAAAATATTGTTCTTAGCTACTAAAACTGGTTGAACTAGAGTTATCATTAGTTGGAGTTTCTTCTTTTAAGTCTCTGTCTTCTCTATTCACTATTTTATTTCTTCTGCTCTGTTTGTATATCTGTACCTCCTATACCCTTGAGGTCCTGGAGCTCTCCTTTTGAATGACTGACAGCAGACATTATTTATGATTTAGATTAGAGGGCTTCACAATTTAATTTCCCCTGGAGAGAATGTCAGATACTTTTTCACAATGTTCCATTTTGTTATTTCAACCAACAGTGTAATAGAACTTAAAAATGTGTATATTCCATATACCAAAATGCATGAAATGTATATATTTAGATATACGTCAATTTATGTAATAGTATAGGTAACATATGCAATATGTATAAGATCGATCATACTAAAAGCAATACTTGAGAACATTTCTACAAAGTCATCTCCTTTACTCTTCTTTAAGTTGTGTAGAACTAAGGAGGGAAGTATTGAGATAGAATAACAATCTTGCTTTGCCATATGTAACTTAGAATTTTTCATTTTGTTTTACTTCTATGTCAAATGGCTGTGAATTTGAAATACAATCTTAAAGAATGTCAGGAATTGAACATATTCTCACTCTATTTACAATTCAAAATATTTTTGTATATCATGGCTAGTACTGTAACACAAAATGTGAATAATATAAATGATACATAATCTACATTATATATTTCATATTATACACATCATATTCCCTTGTTCAAACATTTGAACAAAAAAGCAAATGTACTTCTGAGAAAATTTAATTCAGTAGAAAACATAACTTCTTTGTTGATGATGCCTTCTGTGAGGTCCTCATAAACTCTGAAGTGAATTTCCAAGAAGTACCAAGAACAAAAACTAGAAAAGCCACCCTGGGAAACGTGATATCCAGAAAATATGATGACAGACCACAGGTCCAAGTGATACAAAAGGCAGTCAAGGAGAGGAGAGCAGAGGAGAGGACCTAGGATTAATATCATGCTGATTAGAAGGGTGAAAGAAGGAATATATATGAACATTTATATAGACTCTGGAAACAGGAGAATGCAATGAAAATTGTCATTCTCATCATTAACATGTAACATCGGTAAAATGCATTACAGAATCTCCTGGGTAATCATTTCAAGCATGTGTCTATCATCATACCAAAGATAGGAAGGGGAGCTAATAAACAATTATCACTTATCAATGTTACACTGTAGTCTCATGGGAAGCAGAGATGGTTTATTTTACTCAGAAAATATTATTCCTATTTCATTGCATTATTCTACATAACTGGAAAATTTAAATATTATATATATAATTTCTAATTTCCTTGTCTTATGAGACTCTGCAAGCACAGTGAATTTCAGTAATTCTAATAGAATACTCTAAATATTGTTAAAAGGATTACCACAGATGTGCTTCTACTAACCTTTGTAAAACATCCTATATTGTAGACTTCAGTTCCAGGTTGCTTTTTTAACAGTTGGTTTTCACTTTGATTGAATTTTCTGCTTCATTATTTGCATAAAACATCTCTTACATCATTTTCCATTCCAACTAGGACTTAACACGTACTTTGGCACTGAAAAATTAGATGTGTTATGTGAGATTGATAGTGGGAGCTCTCTTAATTTTGTATTTCTACAATTCTCAGAATTATCAGTCCCTTTAGTCTACATCACTTTATTTCTGTACAGCTCCAGGAATTTCTTATACATGATAATAAATAATTGATGGAACTATGTCCTGCTTACACAACTAATTAATACCATGAGCTACCCATGACTATTGTGATTGGACCTAGTTTCTCATGCATGTTCTCCTAATGTCAATATTAGGTTCAGTGTAAGAGTATTGCCTTTTATACCAAATCCCCTTTACTTAATTTAGACTTGGTTAAAGTTGTGTTTTAGAAGACATTTCCAGCAGCTATTAAAAAAATCTCCTCATGGATATTTAATGCATAGGTGAATCCTCTTTTTCATTGCAAGGTCTAAAACCTATACAGATGACTCATTTGTCTAACGTCCTTATCAGTATTACTTTTGTCATGAAAAGAACTGTGATAATTTGCTTACACATAACCTTGCATTTGTTGCTATTTTGTTTTGTTTGATTCCACTTGTGTTATTTTCTAGTTTTTACTTACCTGAACACAGGTGGAGAAATGCTGTGAGACAGTAGGAATAGCTGCCTTCTTTACCAGGTAAAACTAAGCATATAAGTTCCAAACTCAACTTTTTATAATAAACAATATGATATTCATGTCAAGGCTAAAGAATATTTTCCAATCAAACTTTTACATCAGTATTATTTTGGCTAAAATATGTTGTCATTATATCATTGTATTATATCATGTCATTATATCATATTTGATCATACTTAAAGGAGACAGTATTTTTTATTTGTCAGATAAAATCTATATCAAAGTCCCCTTTAGTAAGAACATGGCATATAGAACAGAGTTCCACAAATCAAGGAATTCTGTTCAACAAGAATTAGAATCCAGATAGGACACCTTATAAGAATAAGAGCAAAAGTATTAGAGATGCTGATTTTGATTAAAAAGAAAGATCCCATTATTGACCATAATTCTAACCAGCTTTCTTGAATTAAATATGAGAAGAGATTTGGACAGTCAAAGTGAGAACATATATAGTTGTTATCACTAATTTTTTTCAAGAATTCACTTTGTGATGTCATAATAAAGGTCAATAAGCCTGCTGTTAGGAAAACAATGTGATGATTTTACACTAATAAAACCCTTTTAGGATACATAATTGATTTACTGTATTATCTCCAGTACTTATATAACTGCAAACATTAAGTATGCATTAAATAAATCTCCTACTCTTAAATTAAGCAATTTGTTATCAAAAGGAAGACAAACATTAGTTAATATCTATCAATAAGTATATGCAATACGTTTTGCCCAATGAAGTTATTTTTTTTAGTGTGGTTAATGAATAGTTAAATATAAATTGCTCTTCAACTAAGATCTTCCATTTTTGGGGGGCAAGGGGAGGCTGGGAAGGGATGGGAAGGGGAAACAAAGGAGGAGGCTACAGTGCTTGATAAGAAATGTACTCATTATCTTGCCTATGTAATTGTAACCCCTCTGTACAGTATTTTCACAATAAAAAAATAAATAAAAATTTTAAAATATGATCTTCCATTTTTACTTGAGAATATAATAAAGAAAAGAAAGGATGAATGAATGGTATTAATGCAGGAATGGAAGGAAAATGAAGAAAAGATGATAAGTTTAAAAAGAATAATAAGCAAATGATCATACCAGAAGGATTATATATATTAAAAAAAGAAGCAAAGTAGTAAATACAGAAGACAAGACAAGATGTTGTAAAAAGGACAAAACATACGAGTGGTAAAAGAACTGATACCAGAATAACAAAAAGAAAAAGAAAAAAAAGAAAAGAAGAAAAAGAGGAAAAGTAGTAAGAAAAAAATTAGAATGGAAATCAGGACAAGGCAGTAAAATATTCCTACATCTATGACAATTAATTTATTGCAGTAGATATTAAAATAGTATGTGCTTTTACTCTAATATGCTTAATTGTTTAGCAATTGACTTGAAATTAATAACTGTGCATTTTTTTATTTTTTTCAACGTGTTAAGTAGGTTGGCATCAAACAAATAAGCAAAACATTATGTTGAACAATAATGGTGGAAATTTAAAAGACTGAATTCTTGACAGAAACTTGCAGCAATACCAATTACTTTCTTATATAACATAGAACTTCCATTAACTCCAATTTAAATCAAACTGACAGGTTTCATGAAGAATTTGTTATGAACACCAAATATTCTTATAAAAATTGTAGGAAATAAATTTTCAACTATATGATAGCAATCTTGTAACAGAGTTTAAAAAGAAATGCACTCATTACCTTTTTTAAAACTGTAAAATCCCCGTCCATCACCTTTACAATAAATATATAAAAATAAAAATGTATGTGAAATAAAATATAAAAGGTAGGTTTTTCTTAACACATTGGTCACTCAGCTACTTATAGAAGTACTATAAACATCTAACTATGCAATTTTTATCTATAAATCATGTATTTCTCATTGTGTCTTACATGCCCAGACATCCACATGACCACACATACATGGATCTGTAATCTCAGTGGTTGAAAGTACTGTTTTTTTCTTGAGAACTATACTTTATTCTTTTTTTATAGGTTTTGTTATGAAAATGCTGTACAGAGGGGTTACAATCACATGAGCAAGGTAATGAGTACATGTCTTATCAAGCATTGTTGCCTCCTCCTTTGTTTTTCCCCTACCATCCCTTTCCTCCCATAACCACAACTACATTCCCCCCACACCCCCACCTAAATTGTAAAGTTCGTTTTTCGACATAGAGTCTTGTACATCTCATTGTTGCAATGGGTCCACCTGTATGCCTTTTTAAAGAATTTGTTTTTTTTCCCTTCCGCTCCCCAAATTATACCAACATCAAATACAATGAAAACAGGGATTATACCATGGGGGAGGGACATACAAAGCAACAAAAAAATCACGTGGTGCCTTACAATAGCAAGTAAGAAAAAAATTGTGTTCTTATCTTGGGGTTCATTTCACTTAACATCAACTTATCTGACTTTTTCTGTTTGTCTCAGACATATACTAGTTATTGCACATAACGGAAACCATGGGACCTATGTTTCTTTGAGCCTGGCTTACTTCACTTAATATAATTTTTTCCAAATCTTTCCATTTCCTAACAAATGGGACAATGTCATTCTTTCTGATGGAGTCATAGAATTCCATTGTGTATATATACCACATTTTCTTCATCAGTTCATCTACTGAAGGGCATCTGGGTTGGTTCCATATCTTAGCTATGATAAATAATGCTGCATTAAACATAGTTGTGCTGGTAGATTTAGTATGGTCTTGTTTGTGATCATTCAGGTAAATGCCCAAAAGTGGGATTGCTGGGTCATAGGGAGCTCTATGTGGAGTATTTTGAGGAACCTCCATACTAATTTCCAAAGTGGTTGAACAAGTCTACACTCCCACCAACAATGCAGTAGGGCTCCCTTCTGTCCACATCCCATCCAGCATCTGTTGTTATTAGAGTTCTTGATTATAGCCATTCTAACTGGGGTGAGGTGGTATCTCAATGTTGTTTTGATTTACATTTCTTTTATGGCTAGAGAAGTTGAGCATTTCTTCATGTGTCTATTGGCCATTCTTATTTTCTCTTCCGAGAAATTGGGCAGTTGTTTCTTTGAGGATTTTGTTTGGGGAATTTAATTTTTGGAGTTCCAGATATATTTTAGATATGAGACCCTTGTCCATTGTATGGCTAGTAAAGATCTCCCAATTTTTGGGCTTTCTTTTGATCTTGCTAGCTATGTCCTTTGCCATGCAAAAACTCTGAAACTTCAAGCAATCCCATTTGTCCAACATTTCTTTGATTTGTTGTGTTTCTGGGTCTCTATTAAGAAAATTTGGGCCTGTGCCAAGGAGATCTATGGTTTCTCCTATTCAATCGTATAATGTTGTCAGGGTATCTGCTTTGACTCTGAGGTCTTTGATCCATTTGGAGTTGATTTTAGTGCAAGTCGATATATAAGGATCTAGCTTTAGTTTTCTACAAGTATTTAACCAATTTTGCCAGCACCATTTACTGAAGAGGGTGTCTTTCTTGTATTCTATTTTTTTAGCTTCCTTATCGAAGATTAGATGCTATACGTCTGTAGGTTCATTTCTGGATTTTCAATTCTAATACATTGGTCCTGAGGTCTCTTCTTGTGCCAGTAGCAAGCTGTTTTGATTACTATGGCTTTGTAGTAGAGTTTGAAATTTGGTATTGATATTCGTCCAGCACTGTTGTTTCTGTTAAGGATTGTTTTTTGCTATTCGGGGTCTTTTATTGTTCATATGAATTTATGGATTGCCTCTTCTGTTTCCTTGAAGAATGAGGTTGGAATATTGATAGGTATTGTATTGAATTTGTAGATAGCCTTGGGAAGTATTGTCATTGTCATGAAGTTGATCCTTCCAATCCAGGAGCATGGGAGGTTTTTCCACTTTTTAAGTAGTGTTTTGATTTTTTTTTCAGGTTTTTAGTTTTCATCATAGAGGTCATTCACTTCTTTGGTTAAGTTAATTCCTAGGTATTTTATTTTTTGTGGGGCTATTATGAATGGAGTTGCTTTCCTGGTTGCAGCCACACTTTTCTCATTGTTGGCATACAGAAAAGCTATTGATATTTGAGGGTACATTTTATACCCTGCTACTTTGCCAAAGTTTTGAATCAGCTTGAGTAATTTGGGAGTGGAGTCTATGGGATTCTTCAAATACAAGATCATGTCATCTGTAAGGAGGGAGAGTTTTACTTCATCTTTCCCTATTTGGATCCCCTTTATGTTTGCATCTTATTGCTATAGCTAGGCATTCTAGTACTACATTGAAGAGAAGTAGAGAGAGTGGACATCCTTGTCTCATTCCTGAATTAAGAGAAAATGGCTTTAGTTTTTCACCATTAAGTATAATGCTGGCTGTAGGTTTGTCATATACAGCCTTCATTGTATTGAGGAATGTTCCATGGATTCTAACTTTTTCCAGAGCCTTCATCATAAAGTGGTGTTGAATCTTGTGAAATGCTTTTTCTGCATCTATTGAGATAACCATGTGGTTCTTATCCTTGCTCTTGTTGATGTGATGAATTGTATCAATTGATTTGCCTATATTGGACCAGCTTTGTATCCCTGAAATGAACCCTGTTTGTTTGTTGTTTGATGCTGTTTGATTTTGGATGAATTGTTTATGTCAATTGGCCAAAATTTTGTTGAGAAATTTTGCATCAATGTTCATCAAAGAAATGGGTCTATGGTTCTCTTTCTTTGATGAGTCCCTGCATGGTTTTGGGATGAGAGTTATGATGGCTTCATAGAAAGAGTTCGGTAGTGAACTTTCTCTTTTAATTTCATTGAAGTGTTGAAGGAATATTGGTGTGAGTTCTGCTTTGAAGGCCTTGTAGAATTCCACTGTAAATCCATCTGGTCCTCGGCTTTTCTTAGATGGGAGGTTTCTTATTGCTCTTTCTATTTCAATGCTTGATATGGGCCTGTTACATTGGTTTAACTCATCTTGGTTTAGTTTTGGATGTTGATATTTGCTAGGAAATCGTCCATTTCTTCCACGTTCTCAAACTTATTAGCATGAAGGTTTCAGAAGTATTCCCGTGGTTGTTTCTGTGGTGAAGTTTCTATTTTCATCTCTGAGATTGTTTATTTGGGTGTGTTCTCTCCTTTTTCTGATAAGATTTGAAAAGGGTCTGTCAATTTTGTTAAGTTTTTCAAAGAACCATCTCTGTTTTGTTGATTTTCTCCACTTTTTTTTCTGGATTCTAATTCGTTTAATTCTGATTTGATTTTAATTATTTCTTTCCATCTACTGGATTAGGTATTTGCTTGCAGCTCTTTTACAAAGAGGTTCAGATGTCTCATTAAATTGTTAGTTTCAGTTTTCTCCAATTTGTTGATGTAGGAGCTCAGAGCTATAAACTTACTTCTGAGTATTGTGTTTGTTGTGTCCCAGAGGAGCTTGGAATTTGTGTGCTCACTTTTGTTGAATATCATGAACATTTGAATTTCCTTTCTAGTCTCTTCAATGACCCACTGGTGATTCAACAGTGTCTTCTTCAGTCTCCATATGTTACAGGGCTTTGTTTGGTGGCTTTTGGTGTTGAGTTCTAATTTTATTCCCTTGTGGTCTGAGAGAATTCAGGGCATAATTTCAAGGTTTCTGAATTTGGACAAGTTTGCTTTGTGACTGAAAATGTGGTCTGTTTCGGGAAATGTTCCACGTGTATTCTGATGCTACTGGGTGAAATGTTCGGTAGATGTCTGTTAAATCTAGTTTATCTATGCAATTGTTTAGATTTGCGGTTTCTCTGTTGGGTTTTTGCTGAATTGAACTACCTATTGGGAATAGTGGTGTGTTAAAGTCCCCAACAATTAATGTCTTTTTATGTATGTGAGATTTGAGCAAAAGCAATGTTTCTTGGATGACTTTGGGTACTCCATTGTTTGGTAAATGGATATTTAAAATTGTAATATGTTCCTGAAGAAGAGATCCCTTAATTAGTATGTAGCGAGCTTCTTTATCTCTTCTCATTAATTTTAATTTCAAGTCTATTTCATCTGATATTATGATTGCAACTCCCACCTGTTTATGGGGGCAGTTTGCTTGGTAGATTTTATTCCAGCCTTTCACTTTCAGAATATGTTTGTTTACATGGGCAAGGGTGCCTCTTGAAGGCAGCAGATAGAAGCGTCTTTCTTTTTAATCCAACCAGACAATCTATGTCACTTAATTGGAGAGTTGAGTCCATTAATGTTGAGAGTTAGGACTGAGAGGTATTTGGTAGTTCCTGCCATTTTATCCACCTTCTTGGGGGCTGTGATAACTGAGTTCTTCCTATGGTTCTTGGATTCTCAGTTTGGGTGCGGTTTCTTGGCCTTTATTGTGCTCTTGTTGGTTTTCTATTTGTAAGGCATCTTTAAGGATCTTTTGTAGGGCTGATTTGGTGAAGATATGTTGTTTCAATTTTTCTTTTCTATGGAAAGTTTTTCTTTGATCTTCTGTTATGAAGGAGAGTTTAGCTGGGTACAGTGTTCTTGGTTGATAGTTGTTTGTCTTTAGGGCATGGCATACTTCACTCCAGGCTCTTCTTGCTTAAAATATTGTCTCTGCTGAGAAACCTGAGGTTATTTGAATTGTTTTCCCTTTATAGGTGATTGATCTTTTCTCCTTGACAACTTTAAGTGTTAGGTTTTTAAAAAGAAGTAGCCGAGTAAGAGCAGTAGCAAGCACGTGGTATTCAGGTAAGGGGTAGGTTTATTTGGTAGACCTGTTGGGACCAGGCAAGGTTGGCACTCTACATGGCTGGGAAAGGCCTAGGAAAGAGAGAGAGCTGGGAAAGAGAGAGAGGAAAGAGAGAGAAAAGAGCTTGAGAAGAGCTAGACAAGAGCAGAGAGAGAAGTAGCCAAGTAAGAACAGCAGCACTCACGTGGTATTCAGGTAAGGAGTAGGTTTATTCAGTAGACCTGCTGGGACCAGGCAAGGTTGGCACTCCACGTGGCTGGGAAAGAGAGAGAGCTGGGAAAGAGAGAGGAAAGAGAGAGGAAAGAGAGAGAAAAGAGCTAGAAAAGAGCAGAGAGAGCAGAGAGAGCTAGAAAAGAGCAGCAAGAGAGGGCCTCTGGGCCTGGGCTAGGCCTTATCTAGGGTATGGGCCAAGAAAGGTGTGGCCACATCAAATTCAGATGTGACCTCAGCGGATGCAGATGTGACCTCTTCCAGGTGTCCCAGTTGCCTAGGTAATGCAGGTTCTGGGTGGAGACTTTGCTGCAGGAGGGTAGAGTCTACTGGCCATTCAGGAGTGGACCTTATATTAAGGACCCTTGGTCTCAATTGATCTTGTGTGGATTATAAAGTAACAGTGGGATGTCCTGTTCTGGTCTGTCTATTTGGTGTTCTAAAAGCTTCTTGTATCTGAATAGGCTATCTTTTTGCATGTTTGGGAAGTTCTCTGCTAGCATCCTGTTAAATTGATTTCCTAGACAATTAACTTCTGTCTCTAGGTGCTCCTCTACACCCATTATCCTAAGATTAGGCCTTCCAATGGTGTCTTCCAAATTTTGAATATATCTATCATGTTTCTTGAATTTGTCTTGGATACTTGTATGTTCTTTCTCTGTAATCTCTAGGCTGTCTTCAGTCCCTGAGATTGGATCTTCTGCATAGTCTAACCCACCGTCAAGACTTTCTACTTTGCTTTTTATCTCCTTTCTTGCTAATTGGTCAGCTTTGATGGTTTCAAATTCTTTGTTGGAGCTTTGTTTTAGGATCTTGTATGAACTTCTTTACTTCCTTAATTTGGTGTTCAGTGTTTACTCTCAAATCACTTAGTTGATTAGTTATGATTTCCTTGGACTCTCTTTCCTTCTGATGGGCTCCATTCAGCATTCCCTTTGTGGTCTCCCTGGATTCCTTCAACTCTCTGTTTATGGATTCCATAAATACCTCTACTGACCATTGTCTATTCTCATCCACTCATGCTATTCCTATATTTTGATTAGCTTCCTCATGCGCTGCAATTCCTGTATTTGTCTTTGACTGTTCTCAGCCTGCTCATGCAATTCCTGTATTAATCTTTGAGTACATGCCTCATGCTCACGAGATTCCTGTATTAATTTTTGGTTAGCCTCAACATGCTCATGAAGTTCCTGTTTTAATCTTTGGTTTGTCTCATCTCACTCCTATCACACTCGCACTGATCCTTTGCAGTGTTTCAATCTTTTCAGTCACCATGTTTATCAGTAGTGTTTGTAGAGCTTTTTGGGAACTGTTCTCTGGATTATTCATTAACTGTTCTGCCACCTGATTATCTTGAGTGAGAGCTGAGATACCTGGACTTGTCATTTTTTTGTATGTTTCTCCGGCTTGTTCTGCCCATTTGGTATGAAAGAAACACCAGTTTTGTGCTAGAAGTCTATATTAAGGCAAGCATCAACCAAAGTCCTGTAGTGGCAAAGTCAAAATGGCTGCAGATATAATCTAGTTCAACAAATACAATCTATTCCACATCAAACAACTATGGATTAATGGGCTAAGAACATCAAAAAAGGATTTAGCAAATCAGAAATTATTAGATATAGAGATGATTGTGGAGAAAAATAGGGTTAGAGGGATGTGGCCAGGTAAAAGGAGAGTGAATTTAATCCACATCCTAATCTCAGAGAGGAAAATGGATAGGACAGAAAGATAAGAGAAAGATTAAAAAAAACAAGAAAAAATAGAAAAACAAAAATTTACATTTAAAAAATGAAACACTTAAAAATTAAGTAAGTATAAAGAAATAATATTGAGACAAGAAAATGATAAAATGAGAGGAGGGGAATGATAAAAAGGAAAAATGAAAAAATAAAAATTAAAAATTCTTAAAATTGGAATACTTGAAAGTTATATCTGTATAAAGAAATAATTCTACTATTAAAGAAGTTAAGCCTAAGAAGTTATAAACTGAGTAATAAGTTTCTGGATTAAGTATTTACACAATGAGGGATAAGGTCTAATAATCAATGATGGGTATATATCTGGGGATAAGAAGAACAGCAATTAAGTCATGCAAACAAGAAAGAGAAAAGAAAAAGAAAAAGAAAAAAAAAGGACTAAAAGGTCAAAAGAATTTTTTTAAAAAAAGCTCACACACACACACACACACACACACACACACTCACACACACACACACTCCTAAAATAAAAATTATGAAAGAAAAATAAAAAAATAGAAAACAATTGAAAAATAATAATAAATAGATAGAAAAAAGTTCTTTGATTTTTTTGTGGAGTGTGAAAGATCTTGTATCTCCCCTGTGTTTGTAACCAGTCTCTTGGTGAAATCTCTGGTCTGCTTGTGGTGTTTGGGTTTCTTGTGGCTTGATTGGTTTCTTAAGTCAGTTTGTTTGAGCAGGCAGACAGCACTGCCTTACCCAGGACTTTGTGATCCTCCTCCCAGGATAGTTCAATGGGAGGGAGATAGCCTGTGAGTATCACAAAAGAGGGAATGGCTGTTTCCTCTAGTTTGGAGATGCTGTGATGAGGCTAGGCTCTGGGTAGGGTTGAGGCCTTTCAGCAAACAATAGCTTTTCCCTGAGAGGCTAGCTCCTGAGACACTCACAGAACCCAGCCTGGAGCCATTCTCAGGGTTTATGTTTGCTGAGTTTCAATTGTTTGTCTAGGCAGCTGTAGGGAGGGGCAGCCTCTGGCTCTGTTTATCCAGTGAAGAAAGTCACTCCTCTGGGTGTGGAGCCCTCTCTGCCTGGGCTGGGTGACTTTCCCCTGGTGGAGCTGAGCCTGGCAGGTCAGGCCAGGTTCCTGTGACCTGCTAATGGCTCCAATTGTTTTCTTTGGAGCTAGCTGCTGGGCCCAGCCTTTGTCAGTATCAAAGATGGAGATCTTCTCCAGTGGTGGGGGAGAAGCTGCCTTCCTATGTAAGAAGGAGTGAGGATGTCAGGGTTCTACTCATGCCAGATTCTTGGTTTCTGGGAAGTCCCTGGTCTGTGATCAGCAGGATGAAGATTTCTGCTCCTTGTCAGTTCTTGCTGGCAGTGAGTAGAATCTGCTTGCATGCTGTGTCTGGCACCTTTGTATTGGACTTTCTCTGTTGGTATGGTAGCGGCCACTGCCACTGTCACCACTGCTGCTGCAACCGCTAAAGCCAAGGCTACCTGCAATTGCTCAGATACCTCTACTTGACCTAGCTGCCTGGATTTCCCTTCTCTGTACAAACTGTCTGTACTGTTATGGCACACTTGGTGTGATTCTTACCTACGACTGTTCACTGGAACACTAAAACTGCTTTCTATGCAAGAGCTTGTTTAGCTTCCAGTTTCTCCTCTGCCATCTTCCTCCAGGCTCTCTGAAAGTATCTTGAATTGATTTTACCACTTACATTTATTTATTTTTGTTACTGAAAGTATCCATGTTTTTCTTTCTCACATTATCCACATGTTTTATCAATATCTATCCCAAACATTTTTATCTCAGGAAAAAAATATTAGAGAGCACCTCTGTCACTTAAAAGAAACACCGTCTCATCAGTTTTGCATTATTAAAAATATATATATCAGACCAGGCCAGTACCAACAAAGCATTTCTTGCATGTGTTGCTTTGTCCTTCAGTACTGGTGCATGTTCCCAAATATAATTTTGATGTAGATGGATCTAAGTGTTCTGGCTGCATGCTCACAAATTCTAAAATCTAAAATTGACTAGTGAAAAAGAAACGCATGAAATCTAGGTCATTATTTTCAGCCTGTTGTTATTTCAGAACATGCCAAAGCATGTGAAATGAGCTGTTCATTAATACCAGGATTGACAAAATCTGGAAATGTGCCTGGAAATCAAAATCTTTCATAATGTCATTAGAAGAAAGAGGATCAGAAAACAATTGCTATTGTGCTGATTAGAACAATGGCTTCTTATAATTTGCTAAACCTTAATTTGAATTTTTTTAACTATAAAATGTTTGACATTAAAATTTTCATCATTTTAAGCTCAAAGCCATAAGCTCAAATTATATTTATATAACCAAATTGATGATTGAATAAACCAGTAAATATACATGAAGATGCATATTAAGAGAAATATTTTTTTTTAATTTTCTAAGCTTTGATTGAGTTAACAAAATATCAAGTGGATTGATTTAACTGATCATAGAGCAGGAATTCAGGAGGATAACAAAATAGCGGTTACCCTAGTTCATGCAACCCTTGAAAATGAAAACCCTGAGAACCAGAATTTTATTTTCAGTCTCTCTTTCTCTCTTTCTCTATACATATATATGTTCACACAATACATATATATGTTCTCATACAGTGTATACATGTGTATATAATATATATTTATGTGTACATACATGTACACATATACATTTATTAATGTATATATGTATACACATATTAATATTAATATCTACAATAAATATTAATATATTAATATAATGTATATCATATTAAGTTATATATATGTACTCATATGAATACATGTATACATCCTTGCATGTATCTGTACATATATAGGTATCTAATATATATATATAAATATTTTTATATATATACCTATGTATGTATATACTGTGTGGACTGCTAAACATTTTCATACATTTAGGATATCATATCATTTTGAATTATTTTAAATATTCTTTTCTGACTAAAATCTATTCTCCCAGACTCTCATCTCTTCACAGAATTGGAAATGCCTCTTATATGTCACCTCTTTTCTCCCACTCTCAGCATATGCTTTTAAGTTAAGCTCCATTGTTTCTACACCTTTGGGCCACTTAATGTTAAGACATAGAGTTCCAAAGTCTTTATAATACCTCCTCGTTTTCAAGGATATCTAAGAACTCTTTTAATCTCTTCTGATTCTGTTCCTTCTCAAGAATCTTCTGTTCTTCATTCTTTGTTAACTTGGATCACATATTTTCAAAGGGGGATGCTATTCATAGTAAGTTGATAAGTCTTTGAGGTGTAATAATATACAACAAAATCTTTGGATTTCAGTGGTATTCCATGAAAACAGGGTAGTGGTTAGGGGTGGAAAAAGCATAAAAATAATGCTCCTGTGAAGGGGAGAGATAGTGAGAGGAAAATGGAAAAGTACAAGTCAGAATCTTCTTCCCAGAACCCTCCAAATACAGGTTACCCTTCTATCTATGTTCTTGCCAGTTTTGTCCATACTTTCCTCAACACTTGGTGAGTCTTTCCTTGGGAAAGTCTCTCACGCTTCTAGATACATGATTATAATGTTTTCTGCTCCCATGGACACAAATCTTCAATCTATACTTATAGTTTACAAGTATTCAGCATTTTACACTCAATGCTTGTGTTAGTCATCGAGTTTATATCCCTCAGCTGGACAGGTTTCAGAGGTGAGGCATTTGCGGGGGGGGGGGGTGGGGGGTGGAAGAGGGGGGAGTAATAAGGTCATGAGAAAGGAATTCTCATGAATGGAATTAACATTTGCACATGAAACAAATATGTGAGAACACAGTGGGGAACCTGGACCACTGCAATCAGGAAGATTACTCCATTCAGAATTTTACCATGATGACACCTGATTTTGGCCTTTAGGCCTCCCCAAAGTATGTTAAAAATACAGATTAAGACTATGGTGTCTCATAAAAGCAGTTTGTCCTGACTAAAATGTGGTGTTCATATGCATATATAGGCCCATTGTATACATTCATAAAATTTTATTATCAGATTAGTCACAAATGTTCAAAGATTAGGAAAAGAAAATGCCCTCTTTAAATTAAAAATTATTAAAAGAACTCGTATAGTTTAGATGTGGTAGAAGGAATTGGGAAATGCATAATTTTAATTTTAGATTAATGAAAGATTACTTGGACTTGGAACAGTATGTGCAAAGTTGTATGCAAGTTTACAAGTACAAATAAGTATATTATGTCTATTAGTCAATTATTGGTCAACCAATTTTATTTATTTAAAATATAGTATATTTAAATAACAGTAAATATATTCACTAGATTCACACAAACTACAATCTATATTTGTATATTAAATTTTTACTATATACTTATTGTATGCTTATAAACTATAAGTTCATGTATACATTTGGAAATCAATGGAAAAATAAAATATAATGGGCTATATATTAACTTTAATGTATTTCTATTTGTTAATAGCAACTAATGTCTTCTACACTTAGAAATCATTTAACTTGGAGAAGATATTGCTTTATTTTCCACTGAAACCATGTGAATAAAGAAGAAAAAGTGATATATCCTGCATAATAAAGGTGTGTGTGTGTGTGTGTGTGTGTGTGTGTGTGTGTGTGTGTGTGTGTGTGTACATGGGCATTTACATGCAGGCAAACATGCATGTGTTCATAGGCAAACCAGTACTACAGGGTTGGCACTCTTGCTTAGCTTTTATGCTCAAGTGATGCTCTACCACTTCAGTCATCCCTCTTTTACTGCTTTTTGCTGGTTGAGATGAGTTTGTAGTATTTGTATATCTAGGCTAGCTAAGAAACACACTTTTCATATCTGAGCCTAAGTACCAAGAATTATCAGTATGAAGAGAATATCTACTATTTGAGTTATCTTATATATGTATGTATATATATATATATATGTATATATATAATGTATTTGATGTAATATTAAATGTATTAACTAGAATTTTTTAAATAGTCAGGAAAAAAATTTTAATCCCAACCAAAATAAGAGATGTCTTATACTCAAGTAACAAAAACAGAAAAATATCAATTTAGCAGTTGATGGAGAAATTTATTATGAGAGCAAAATAACATAATATGTTAAAATAATTAAAATGCCAGTGACTTTCAGAGATAGAGAACCTTTATAAATCTCCTTTCATTGGCCTCATTTACAAAATGGATAAAGTAACAAATTATAAGGAAATAGCATGTGGAAACAAACTATGGAAAACAAACAAGAAACAAGAGAAAGAAAAATTTTGCTTAAGATTTGTATCTGATTACTTGTTAGATGTTCATTGAATATTTAAAGCTTATGTGTCAAAATACTCTCCTATGTTTAGCATTGAAATTAAGCATAAAATATAATTTTAATTCTAAATACATTTTTAAAAAAATTCTTGTGTAGTTGAAAATAGTATAAATGCCTTTTTGATACCACAGAGGAAAAAGTTCATCACAGTGTTTTACACGGAGGAATTTTATGCATACCAGCGTTAGAGATCAAATAAATATAGTTACAACAGTTAGTTCAATGAGCTTTCTCAGTAGGCAGGACCCCTCCTTTATTGTATTAACAATTTCAAAGTTTACCTCAAATCTTTTGTATTTAAGAGCTATTCTTGCAGCATCTAAAAAAATCTTCTTCAAGCATGATAATTAACACGTTTCTTGATAGCAACTCAATAAGTAAAAATAGTTTCTTGCTTTATTGTGTTATGGACTTCATCTCAACAGGATGTACATCCCTGCCCACCCTAATTAAGAAAGCTGGCATATGAAACTTTCTGCAGATGGATAACCAGCAGGAGCTGCATAGATTTCCTTCAAGGACTTAATGGTTCTACCAGCAGTCCACATCACTTGAAAACAGTCATGCTTTCTCCACTCCATAGGCTTTCTCGAGTCTCCACAGTTCCTGCCAATACTTCCTCTAAATTACTCAAATTCCCCTCAACCTTCTCCAGAATACTCTTTCACAGGTCTGACATCACTTTCTCCTTCTCTTTTTCTACTTTTTGCACTATGTTGTTCTTGACAGGAAATAATCCCTACCCTCTTAACAGCTACACCCCAAAATTAGAGAATTAACGGCTTAAGAATTTGACAAAGATAATGTGCAAAATGGAGACATGTCTAGTTATGAAACCTCATTGGGTTCTATTTAATTTTTGTCTTGGAGAACTGTTAGAGAGCTTCTGTATCTTGTAAGTTTTACTCACAGGAGTTCTTCTGGCTTAGTTCTCACCCACCAGTTTATATCTGTCTCCCATGGAGAAATAGCTAAAGAAATCAAGAATCTCAATTTTATCCCTTTTTTCTGCAACTGGATATCAAATCTCTTCATTTTCTGTTTCTCCTTTTGAAAAGTGATCTGTTGTTTGAAACTCCTCAGGATACAAAGCAATAATAGATTCATGTGTAGAATGTAAACAGTAATGTAGACTGAGCGTATATTGCCTGTGTGATACTTTGTATTTACAATCCCTTATACAAAGACAAAGTGTGAAAGCATATACATCTACAAAAAAAACTGATTCTTACTTTCTCTTTACATAAAACGCAGTCCTTGGGAAATATGGATAGCACCTTCCTTGCAGGCATTGTATGATGATACAAGTTAATTTTCAATGATTACAATGAATACATTCATGAAACAATTGAGAATAAGGACATATCACATCCTAGTAGTCAGAGAATTACACGAATAATATATATCCTAAGTCATTTAGTAAGGGAAAGAGCACATGACTTTATTAATTCCAGGGGGAATGGAATGCTGAGTGGGTACTTTGTACCAGGAGGGTAAATATCCATGGCACCGGAATCTAGTTTTCCACCTCTCCTATTGGGATCAAGATGCCAACAATAGAATTCTAAAGCCTATGAAGCAAGTCTGTCTCTATAACTATTGTCCTTAGCCAAAGGAAGAGGCATCCTTCACCAAAGACTGTGTGCTCTACCTTTTCCCAAGTCCAATGATGGGTTAGTATTGATCAAAATCTGTCCCCATTATCTCAATTAGAAAATAAAAAACAATTATGGGTTGTTATTCCAGCCCTGGACATTTCATGGGAAAACTTTATGAGATCTGTATCTTTCATTTTCTAATCCTGTATATTTCATTCTCTTAAAAGTAGATTTTCTGAATGAGCTCTCTAATTAGTTCTTCATGGCAAATTTTGGTCTCAGAAGCAACTCTATAAACCAATGGAATAGATGATTTATCTTAGCAGAGACCTTACTGTTGTCATCCTGCTCAGAGAATAAAAATGTTTTGTAGCATTTCTCAGAGAAATGAATTGCCATCAGCACATTTTATTCTTCTTACAGAAATATGCAACACCCCATAACCTGCATACATACATGGCCAACTTCCAAGTGAAAGTCTGTAGTAAGACTAGAGACTTTGTGTAGCTGATTTCCTCTGGTAGCAGCCACATATCAAAATGGCTTGCCAGTCTTTAAATATGCTTCCTTTACCAGGGAATTCACTGTAGTATAAATTGTCTCCCAAGTACAAGCAAGAAATTTGGTTTGCTAATATTCTTTTCTACTGAAGGCACAGATTTATGATTCATGCAGTCTGGTTGCATATAGGCAAAAGGAAATTTCCTTTGAAAAAGAAAACCTAGTAAAAGTTCTGTATTTAAGATGAATGTTGATAAAAAATCTCACCTATAATTCTGAGGTTCTTACATAGTTTATATTGTATTATTTTGTTAAAATGTCTGATTTGTGTTGCTCTGATGTTTTGTCAGGAATAAAATGTTAAATATTTTACTACCATTTATTCGAAGAGCTTATGTTAAAATGATAAATGTGAGAAGCATTCATATGGAATATCCTGGAAAAGTGGAATTTGGATATTTGACTTATAAAAATCTATTTATGCTAATAAACATCAAGTTTCTCTTAATAGAATGCTACTGATAATCTTTATTTATTTAAATTACCTAAACACTTCATTTTTGTCCTATTTGCCTAATAAACATATCACATAACATCATGAGAAGGGGCCCTCATATATACTTTATTTATACTTTAAGTATTTACATACTTCAAGTATATAAAGCAAATTTCATTATAAGTAGTCAGAAAAGTAAATGGTACTAGGCTAAATTGTTAGCTGACTACAAAAACATTAAACAATGTCACAGACAGGTTTATTTTTTAGCATTATGAATATTTAGTATTATTTAACATGTGAATTTTGATAAAAAATACTTATAGGTATTTATCCAAATATTCTACAATTCTTTAATTCTAAGTTAAGTATGATAAACTTTAGTTGGAACACTAGTGTAAACAAGTCTCTAATTTGGCAGCCAACAGGAGACAGGATTCTCCAGACAGGAGAAACCAGCACTCTTTACACAATAAGTGCTGTCAAATTGAGTAAGCAACAAGATCGTCTAGAGGCAGTATTGGAGGATCTGCAAAATCTGTCTGTGGCACATCTCCAGTTCCTCAGACACTTTTCATCAGCTCCAGCCATTTTGTTCAATAAAAGCTTTCCAGTTCTGGTCTCTATCATGTTCTTGTAATTTTTTGTTTTTAGCATATTCTCACTGTAGAAAATTAATGTTATGTCCAAGAAATAATTTTGTGATTCTGTATCCTGTCCTAATGTCTAGACCTATTGTCTGTGTTATCCAATATTTTTCTAGAAGTGAACATTTTAAAAAAATTCCCATAAATGGAGAGAGATAGCTGGGACCCAATTTTATTCCTACAACCTAGGATGCATACAGTTCGCATAGAGTTAGTTTTTTAAACTCACTCATTTCTAAAAACTGGATTTCTATATATTTTCATTTATTTCTTTTGCTTTTCCCACTCAAAAATAACTAGATCCCTATTGTTTTACACACATATTTTCTCCTGACACTATGGATATTTCTAGTATGGCATATATTATAAGTTATTTTAATAAATTATTCAAACATTGCATCTTTGTTTTCATATGACATGCATGAAAACCCCTCAGAGAAATCAAGCATCTCAGAGCTAAGGTGAACCATTAGTAAGCAGCTTTTTCTTCAATATACCTAACCCTTCAAAATTATTGACAAGAAAATGCTAAATGGTTTATCTTATTGGAAACAGTTTGTTTTTTTCTTTTTTCTTTTTGGTTCTGGTCATGGGGCCTGAACGCTGTCCCTCAGCTCTTTAGCTAAAGGCTAGCGCTCTACCACTTGAGCCACAGCGCCACTTCTGGCTTTTTTTCCTTTTTGCTTATGTGGTGTTGAGGACTCGAACCCCGGGCCTCATGCATGCAAGGCAAGCGCTCTACCACTGAACCACCTTCCCAGCCCCTGGAAACAGTTTCTTAAAATGACCTAGAAAAAAGAAAAAAAAAAAAGATGAATCCAGAACTTGATACCCAAGAAGTATAGTAAAAGAAAATGTCTCTCATGTCTGGCATGCTCTTAACCCAAATGAAAGGAAATAATTAGGCTCCATATTGACTTCCATAACATAAAAGCAGAATGTGAACAGGTGCAAAGGCTCAGGACCTATAAAGACCAGTTTTGAGCCCCGAGACCATCTGCAGAAGTGCGTTTGATGGCATTTCTGAAGCATCTGTGATGAGATGGGTCATTCACCTGGACTCCAACTATGTCACCCTCGCTGGGATTCAGCCAAAACTCTTTGAAATAACCCAATGAAGGGCTGCTATTGACATTTTCTAAAAATAAGAAGTGAGAAAGGGAAGTTTCACAAACTTCTTCAATTCATTTCAACTCAATAAACATGTTTGAAGGCTCACTAATGCGCACAGTCTATGCTGCTCTTTGCATCTTTCCTATCTATTAAATGTTCATCCTTCTTTAGATCCCTGTAAGACCTTTTCTTCATGCTGCTGTTCTAAGAATCCTTTTTCAAACATACTCCAGATAGGGTCACTTCACCACCTAAATTCCCCAGGATACAATCCAATAACTTTAGTAAAATACAAAATGTCCTTAATGATCTGTCCCTTCCATCTCCTCTCATCTTACTTAGCCCCATGCCCACTGTCATGTAAAGCTATTTATATGTCTTCTGCTATTATGCTTATCTGAATCTTTTATTCAGTGTTATTCTATGTCATCTTTCTAAAATGGACATTGATTTTATTAGATAATATATGAATTGGTGATTAGATCACACACATGTTGCATTCTACATTGGTGCAGCCTTGATTTTTCTATCTTGCTTAACTCTCTGTGGTCATTCTTCATTAGAATGTGATTAATTGAAAGCTAAGGACTACTTCTCTGTATAACCATCACATTTGAACACTAAATTTTTAAGAAAATGCTTTTGAACATTTTAAAAACATTACCTATATCAAACATCAGACAAGAATTTGGTATCTCAAAGTGTTACCATTTATGTTCCTAAGGAATCTGAAAAAGCACTTTTTTAGTGGAAAATCTTCTGTGTCTAAAAAGCAAACAATGAGTCTATACTCATTGCATGTGAAATAGAAACAACACAGTGTTGTTTTACACTTGTCAAGAAGGAGATTGATTAAACCTCTGTATCTCTGAGTGGCAGTTCATTATTTTATTGGTTCCTTGTATAAGGAAGATACCTTTAAATCCAGTTAACAAATAGCTCTTATAAATAAATGCAAATTGTATTTACATGGACAGGAACCATTGTCTGATTGCCTTCAAAAAGTGTGTTAAGATGCTATCCAGTTTGTTATTCTATACATGTAATTGTGTGTGTGTGTGTGTGTGTGTGTGTTCTATTTTCTAGCTAGAAGTAGAAAATAAAATCATTGCTTTAACATATAAATTTCTTTTTTGGGGGGAACATAGGGTCCTCAATGTGTAACCCATTCTGGCCTGGAATTTGCCATCTTTCTACCTTGATCTCTTTAGTGCTGAGTGGCTTAAACTCTTAATTTACTTTGTATTAGTATTTTTATAATAAAAAAATTTTTAAAAAGAAAAGAAGAGCTTCCACATTAGGAAGAATATATATCACACTTATATATCACACTAATATTTAGTATTGTATGTCTTATCTTTATAATGAAAATTCACTATAAACCAGTATTTCATTTAAGCTAAAAATTAAGTTCCATGTATGCAATATGTATTTATGTTTTTTTTAAACTGAATTGTACTGTAGACCTGCATATACACAACATCACAGTGATTTATAAGAGGCAGTGCCTCTGATGGCCGTATTTCCAACTGTCATTTATCCTACAACATTGAGTAAATGCAGCACACTGTAAACAAATGTTTACAGAGAGACATAGAGATACGCCAAAAACAGAAAGTTTTGAAAAACTGAGCACAGCTATCAGAATAAAGAAATATATAGAAGGAACATAACCTTTTCTATAAATGTTAAATAGAAGTGCTATCATTTTTATCATTAAAATTGATGTGATCAATGCAATGGCATAACTGTTTGTGCCATCATTACGTGCCATAACTCATGAAGTATGTGCTGGCTCCTTTTGTAGAGAAGCCTTAAGAATGAGATTAGTGCACTTCCCATTCTTCCCTCCACTTTGTGAAGACACAGTGAGAAAGTAGATTCTAAAAGCCGCCTTCACCAGATACTGAATCTTCCTTCAGTTTGGTTATAATTTTTCCAGCTTGGAATGCTGCAAAAAATGTTGTTAATAACCTTCTATTTTATGGTCTTATATTACAGAAACTAAAGTCACCTTAATAGAGGGAATGCTTAAGAAATCCTTTTTGTCACTGAGGACTCCGACAAAAATAATAAAGTGATGACAAGTCTTGGAAGTTTCAATAAATATCAGCTAATCTGAAATGTGGTCACTAAAGACGAGAAGAGCTTTAGAATCCCTGTAACGATCTAATAAATCTTAAATTCACACTCATCTGCTGGAAATGCAGAGATGCAAAGCTGGGTGTGTGAAGAGAAAGTTTTCTCTGATGATTTCTCTCCTATAAGATGAGGAAATTGTGTTAAGTTTGTAAAAACATAAATTCTAATGCAGTGAAATAATAAAAGTGGTTTTCATTATACAAAATGTACAGTATAGAAAAATTCAACTTTCTGGCTTGAGGTTAGGAATGGGAAGGGGAATAATAAGAAAAAATAAAGGAAAGGATGATATCAATCATTATGCATTTTATGTAGGTATCTTGTATATACCCAGTATAATAGAAGAGACTAACATGCATTATGTAAATGTGTCCCTTGAAATTTTCTTTAATTTATTATATCCTTATATTTGTATATTTTTTTGTTTACAAGTAAAGTTTCTGAGGTATTTCTATGATAAAAATTAATTCTTGGTGGTATTTTTAATTCAAAAATTGTTCAAAATTTAATATAAATAATATAATAAATAGTTATACATTTAGTATTGTTCTATACGTTTCCCATTTAAAATACTGTTCTAATGGCTCTCCTATTGCTAAGTAACCAGTGAACACTGAATCGAATTATCCCTTCCACTATAATTAGTGTTTGAAGCATTCAGACAGGATGTCTTAAGGTGAGAATTCCATGCTTATGGTTTTCATAGCAGCTGATTTTTGGAGAAGATGTGAATTCATCTTTCCAATAAACTGAAATAATATCCACAGCAGAAAACAATTTCTCCTAATAGAAGACTGTTTTACTCACTGTACTCCACTTCTGGGCAATATTAAAAATGTTATGCAATTGAACTAGTAATTTTCCTATTCTTAATATATGTTGGAACATTAATGAAAACCAGACTTTTTAATATTGGAGTCTATGGAATGCTCTTTATAATGAATTTTAATTCAGATTAAGAGCCTAAGGTATATTTTAATAAATTCTTCTTGCAAGATCCACTTTATTCTTCAGGCAGGTTCTAAGGTTAAACAGATATAAAAATCTGTGGATATTCAAATGTTGAAAATTAACATTGAAATAAACATAAAAGTTAAAATAAATGAGTTTTAAATCAAGAAGATACAATACAGTACAGTTTTCCAACTACATACAAAGGTTGATGTAACTTGTGAGAAATATTCAGAACTAGATATATACAAAAGTGGATGTAACTTGTGAGAAATATTCAGAACTAAGTATATCATAATATTTTCTTCAATTTTCCTTATTACTACTTTTCTGTTACACATTTTAAAATCATCATTTTTGAAACTGCATTTTTGTTATTGTTGTTGTCGTTTATAGGTCTGGAACTCTGGGCCGGTGTGCTGTCCCTGATCTCTTCAGCGCACGGTGAGAGTTGTACTACTTGAGCCACGGCAACACTTCTGGTTTCCTGGTGGTTAACTGTAGATAAGAGTGTCACCGGACTTTCCTGACCAGGATGGCTTTGAACCATGATCCTCAGATCTCAGCCTCCTGAGTAGCTAGGATTACAGGTGTGAGCTGCCAGCGCCTGGCTCTATAAACCACATTTTTATCTTTATTGAATCACATCTTCCAACTCACGCTAAAAACAAAAACAAAACAACAACAAAAAAAGATAAATATCTGCATTATGTCAGTTAGAGTGGCATTAACACTGAGGACCAAATAAAGTAGCATTGAAGATCACCCAGGGGAAATGAGCATCTTCGGAAACCTCTTTTTTTTTTGCTCATAGAATAATGGATGGAAGTATTGGTTTGTTTTTTTTTTTTTTTTTTTGCTTTATTTTTTTGTCTTTTTGTTTGTTTTTTTTTTGGTACCGGGATCAAACCCATGGTGTTACATATACTAGGCAAGCACTTTGCTACTGAGTTACATCCCAGCCCTATGAAAGTAATGAATTTGCTCAGTAATGACAATGTTTGGGGAGCAGGTAAACTAGTGTGAAAGTAGACATAAGGGGATTCCATCAGGAGCTATGCATGTAAAGGACAGAACTCCCCTCAAGAATTGAGAAAAAAATCAAAAAACAGAATTAGACCAACCTAGAGCTGGAGATTAGAGAGAGCAAGAGTGAGAGGCAGAGAGAGAGCATGAGAGAGAGACAGAGACAATGACTGAGACACAAACATGTAAAGATATGGAGACAGAGACAGAGATTGAGAGGCAGACAGTATTCCAATGACAGTTTGGGAACATCACAACTATTGAATACTAAGCTTTCTAACTGATTATAGTATGATTTTCTCATGGTTTTTATTTTAGCATTGAAGTAGAGAGTCCTCAAGCTGTGAGCAGGATTTAAAGAAATGGAAGAATAGAGAGAATAAGAACACTAATTTTTTTAGGAGAAAGAATGAATAGAATATCAATACACACTTAAAAAAATAGCGAAAGAGGCTGAGTGAAACCCTGGATTTAAATTCAAATTATTTGTATGCTTGTGTATATTTTTTTTTCGTTTGTAACCATATGCTGAACAGGAAATCTAGTTTAACCTCTTGTGGCTTTGTAAGGAGTAACTGTGGAAGTGCATGCATCATTGCTAATTACTCACCCTCTACACATGCACATCACATTTAAATATCCAGAGAGGTTGGATTTTTGTAGAATGGTTCCTAATATTGTTATTTAGTTAAGCTATCATGTTGTCCTCATAAAGTTCTCTTTTTCCTAAACTACTCTGGAAGTCCAAGTGATTTTAGTGAAAGTAATAAAATAACAAATTAAAGTCTTGTTTAGTTTATCCAGAGATGCTGAACAAACAGGAAGGTCTCCTGACATAATCATATCCAATCCCTCAGAACACAGACATCCTAAAAAAATGAAAACTGTATTATGTCACCTTTGCAAGGGCAATGAAATGTAACTTATATTGAAATTTGGTTTGGAGAGATGATTAGACTTGTCGAAAATGTCTCTTCTATGGTCTTACTTGGTTAGCCTCTTAATTCACATCATCATTATAATTATAATAATTATTATTATTATCATCATTATTAATTATTTGGTGCTTGGGCTTCAATGTGCCTGCTATTTGCTAGTGCACTTGATGCACAGCTTCACTTCTGCCTTTCTTTTATAGTTTATTGGAGATAAAGTTCTCACAGTGTTTTCTTCTTAGGTTGTCTTCAAACTGCGATCCTCAAATCTCAGCATCCTGAGTAGTTAGGATTACAGACATGAGCCACCAGTGCCCTGCTGAATTATAAACTTTTATATTACTCTCTATTTCTTACATGGGGGATTAGTTCTACATTTCCTTTTTACTAAAAGTTCAACAGCAACAAAAAAGGGGAAAAAGGTATAAAATACTTAATCCAAAGTTGAGCAAAATTGTACTTGTAAAAAGTATTAGTCTACTGTGACTATAACATTTAAATGCTTTGAACATACATTTTTTCTTAGAAAAAAACAATATTTTTTCTGGATTTTATTGTTGCATGAGTAAGTGGATAGTAGAATATAATGATCTTGATTGGTCTTATGTGCAGATTTAAGCAGTAACAGAAATGAGCACAAGGAAAGAGGCCAATGTAATCATGCCAGGAATACTGACATATTGACATTTCACTATTTTCTTACTATAAGACTTATACTTAATGTGACTTTCAGACCACAAAGTCCTAATACAAAGAGTAATCTTGAAAATATTACTCTGATGGAAAAATATGAAGAAATTTCCACAAATTGTTAAACAGCTTAAAAAAAATTTCAAAAGCATATTATGTATCTTTATATTCTGCATAGTGACTATGTTCTCAACCTAGTCACTAAGGAGTGAAAACATGAAAGTATGATTTTAATTTTACCAAAAATGGCTAAGAATATGAGACTCATAAAATAGAATCTACAAAATGTAGAATTTTTTGGTTAAAAAATCTCCCTGAAATATGCAATAAAAGCTTTAATTAATCTAAGATGCCATTCATTAACAATAATTATTTATAAATGCATTCTTTTACTTAGAATTCAATATCACTGATTATTAATAAGAAATCATAAGTGTATTTTTCCAGGTTTGGATAGGTTTTCTTTACTTATTAGGTAAATATTATGCACCAAACTAAATATCTTAAATTTAGGCTGTCAGAAGCTTACATGATTTGTGTTTGTGTGTGTGTGTGTGTGTGTGTGTATTTGTAGAGTACAGATAAAAGAAGATTTGATACTAATCCAATAAGGCAGATGCAGATTAGTGATTTTAGACATCTGTGCTACTCGAGATAGTACATGGATTTAGATTTCTGTGTATTAGAAAATAAGCCAAGAGCTAGTGTATATGAGAGCAGAATTTTGTCATTAATGTACATTTTACAATATTGTATGGTTTTCCTCTTAACTTTAAATGAACTTTCACTCATACATAAATATATTATTGATTATCACTTAATTTATTATCATTTAATAATAATAAATTATATATGGTTTATTATCACTTAACATTATAAGGATTCATAAAATCCATAAAGTTGGAAAAGCAACAGTTGGAAATATGTGGCAGTTCTGAAAACATGTATTTCTTTATCAATTCTCCCATTTAATCATACTTAGTTTCCTTTTTTTTAATGTAGGTAACATCTATGTATGAATGGGTCCTATTAATCTATTAACATTTGGCATATTCTGGTATCTGTATCTCAGCATGCTGCATGGTATTCATCAGGAGTTAAACGATTTGGGGTTAAACCTCTGTCCCTCCCTCCTTTCCTTCCTCCCTCCCTCCTTCTCTTCCTTCCTTCCTTCCTTCCTTCCTTTCTTCCTGCCTTCCTTCCTTCCTGCCTTCCTTCCTTCCTGCCTTCCTTCCTTCCTGCCTGCCTTCCTTCCTTTCTCTGTTTTTCTTTCTCTCTTTCCTTTCTTATTCCTTTTTTTATGCTTGAATTCAAGGCCTGAGGATGGTAGCTGCCACTTGGGCCACAGTTTCACTTTTAGCTCCTTCTTCTTGTTCTTCTTCTCTTCTTGTTCTTCTTCTTCTTCTTCTTCTTCTTCTTCTTCTCTTCTTCTTCTTCTTCTTCTTCTTCTTCTTCTTCTTCTTCTTCCTCTTCTTCCTCCTCTTCCTCCTCTTCCTCCTCCTCCTCCTCCTCCTCCTCCTCCTCCTCCTCCTCCTCCTCCTCCTCCTCCTCCTCCTCCTCCTCCTCCTTCTTCCTCCTCCTCCTCCTCCTCCTCCTCCTCCTCCTTCTTCTTCTTCCCCTCTTCCTCTTCCTCTCCTCCTCCTCCTCCTCCTCCTCCTCCTCCTCCTCCTCCTCCTCTCCTCTCCTCCTCCTCCTTCTCCTCCTCCTCCTCCTCCTCCTCCTCCTTCCTCCTCCTTCTCCTCCTCCTCCTCCTTCTTCCTCCTCCTCTTCCTCCTCAGCCCCCTCCTCCTCCATCTCTTTTGGCTGTAAGTAATTACTGAATTTTTAAAACCAGTATTAATTGATTGCATGAATGCAGATTATCTAAATTCAGAGTCTGGATGTATTGAAGCTAGCTTATAAAAATGTGAAAAATAGGTAACTCATTTTAATCTTGAAGTCATTCTGATTTTTAATCTTTCCTGTGAAAGACTTTCAAATAGTAATCTTTCAACTGAATCTTGCCTTTTAAATCTTAAAGTGAAGAAGTTTGTATTTATCAAGAAATTCTACAAATCAATGTTGAAATCATTAATGTATAAATGTTTTTAAAATTATGTTTGACTACGTAATATATGAACAATGTCAAAACACAAATGATACAGTGAGAAAATATTTACTATTTTTATCAAAAGTAACATATTACTCTCATTATGTGAAGAATCATAAAATTTGAGAAAAAATATACCTAGAGGCAATACAAAAATGACAATAAGACATAGAGCATGAAGCAAAAAAGCAATTATTTCATGAAATTTTGTTTCTAAGTTCATTCATAAGAAAGATGTAGCTTAGAGTGTATTGGCATATAAAATTTCAGCTCTTGATTTGATAAAAATCCAACGAATTGCAAACATTAAGTTGAGGCAGTATAAAGTACTTGTGTCCTATTACATTTAGGAGGAAGAACAATATCAATGCATCTTTTAGTTAGGATAGTCTAATCTTGCTTAGCAATGTAACTGGATTTCACACAACAATGTCTCTGGACTTCACCGAACTGCTTTCAGAAATTTCCTATATTCATGCAAATATAGAAATGTATGTGTGTGGAGACTTTTATAATACTACTGTGTGTGATAGCAATGACTAAAAAAATTATCTACCTATGCAGAGGGAACTAGTTAACCAAAATATAATATGCTTAATAAATGGAATAATATGTACCCGAAAGGAAGAAACATAACTGAAAGAAAATAGTAAAGGAATAAATTCTCATATACTTTGATATTTAAAGTGTAAATACAAGTTGCAATGTAAATTTGACAAGGCATTTTACTAATGAGAGTTGTAAAAATAGTATTCCCCTATTTAATAAAATATTGGAATATTATCAAGAAATAAACAAAATGAATGACAAAAATGGACATATGAATGAAACCCTTCTTATATGAATGACTAAAAATGGAAGATACTAAATTGAAACCCCCTCTGACAACTACTTAAAGATCATTAAAAAATAAATTGAAAAAAGAAAAAAATGGAATTTGGACAGCTTAATGAATGTTAATGTATACTATTTTGATGAAACAAATTAACTATAGATTTCAAAAAGAAATTCATTAAATTGCAAACATTATCTAAATAGGTGCCTTTCCAAGGTGATTCTATTCCCATGACATTTTTTTTTTTTACTGTGAACATACTGTACAGAGGGGTTACAATTTTACATGGGCAAGATAATGAGTACATTTCTTATCAGCATTGTAGCCTCCTCCTTTGTTTCCCTTCACATTCCTTCCCAGCCTCCTCCTCCCTCTGCCCAATCTTCCCCCCGCCCCCCCACCAAAGTATAAAGTTCGTTTTCGACATGACAACTAGTACTTCTCATTGCTGCAACGGGTCCAACTGTATCCTTAAACGATTTGTTTTTCCCCTTCCCCTCCACAAATTATACCAACATCAAATACAGTGAAAGCAGGGATTATACTGTGGGGGAGGGCCATACAAAGTAACAAAGAAATAATCTTATAAATGTTTTAGAAAGAAATGCATGAAAGGAATAAAAACATTTAAATACAACATCTTAGGGATCATTTTCCTAACATCACCGTATCTGACCTTTTCTGCTTGATTCATACATATACTAGATATTGCAAAATAAGGGAAACCATGGGACCTATGTTTCTTTGGGCTTGGCTTACTTCACTTAATATAATTTTTTCCAAGTCTTTCCATTTCCTAACAAATAGGGCAATGCCATTCTTTCTGATGGAGGCATAGAATTCCATTGTGTATATATACCACATTTTCTGATCCATTCATCTACTGAGGGGCATCTGGATTGGTTCCATATCTTAGCTATAGTCAATAATGCTGCAATAAACATATTCGTGCTGGTAGCTTTAGTGTGGTCTTGTTGTAAAGATTTGGGTAAATGCCCAAAAGTGGGAATGCTGGGTCTTAGGGGAGCTCTATGTGGAGTCTTTGAGGAACCTCCATACTACTTCTGAAGTGGTTGAACAAGTTTACACTCCCCCAACAATGAAGTAAGGTTCCCTTCTGTCCCACCCCCTCCAGCATCTGTTGTTGTTAGAGTTCTTGATTTTTTGCCATTCTAACTGGGGTGAGGTGGTATCTCAATGTTGTTTTGATTTGCATTTCTTTTATGGCTAGGGAGGTTGAGCATTTCTTCATGTGTTTATTGGCCATCCATATTTCTTCTTCAGAGAAGTTTCTCTTTAAGTCTTTAGCCCACTTATTTATTGGGCAGTTGTTTCTTTGAGGATTTGTTGTTGGGGAATTTAATTTTTTGTGTTCCAAATATATTTTAGATATGAGATCCTTGTCCGTTGTATGGCTAGTGAAGATCTTCTCCCAATCTGTGGGCTTTCTATTGATCTTGCTAGCTATGTCCTTTTCCATGCAGAAGCTCTGCAACTTCATGCAATCCCATTTGTCCAAACTTTCTTTGATTTGTTGTGTTTCCGGGTTTCTATTAAGAAAATGTCAGCCTGTGCCAAGGAGACCAAGGTTTCTCCTATTTCATCCTGTAATGTTTTCAGAATGTCTGCTTTGACTCAGAGGTCATTGATCCATTTGGAGTTGATTCTGGTGCAAGGTGATATACCAGGATCTAGCTTTGTTTTCTACAAGTATTTAACCAATTTTGCCAGCACCATTTACTGATGAGGCTGTCTTTTTTTCATTCTATTTTCTTAGCTCCATTATCGAAGATTAGATGGCAATAGGTCTGTAGGTTCATTTCTGGGTTTTCAATTCTAGTCCATTGGTCCTGAGGTCTGTTCTTGTGACAGTCCCAAGCTGTTTTGATTACTATGGCTTTATAGTAGAGTGTGAAATTTGGTATTGATATTCCTCCAGCAGCGTTCTTTCCCATTGAGGAGCATTTTTGCTATTCGGGGTTTTTATTGTTCCATATGAATTTTTGGATTGCCTCTTCTATTTCCTTGAAGAATGAGGTTAGAATTTTGATAGATATCGCATTGAATTTGTAGATAGCCTTGGGAAGTATTGCCATTTTCACGATGTTAATCTTTCCAATCCAGGAGCATGGGAGGTTTTTGCCATTTTCTAAGTTCTGTTTTGATTTCTTTTTTCAAGTTTTTAAAGTTTTCATCATAGAGGTCCTTCGCTCTTTGGTTAAGTTAATTCCTAGGTATTTTATTTTTTGTGGAGCTATTACAAATGGAGTTGATTTCCTAATTTCAGCCACACATTTCTCATTGTTGGTATACAGAAAAGCCATTGATTTTGGGGGGTTAATTTTATTCCCTGCTACTTTGCCAAAGTTTTGAATCAGCTTGAGTAATTTGGGAGTAGAGTCTATGGGATTCTTCAAATACAAGATCATGTCATCTGTAAAGAGGGAGAGTTTTTATTTCTTCTTTCCCTATTTGGATCCCCTTTATGTTTGCATCTTGTCTTATTGCTTTAGCTAGGCATTCTAATACTAGATTGAAGAGAAGTGGGGAGATTGGACATCCTTGACTTGTTCCTGAGTGAAGAGGGAATGGCTTTTATTTTTTCACCATTAAGTATAATGCTGGCTATAGGTTTGTCATATACAGCCTTTACTGCATTGAGGAATGTTCCATGGATTCCTAATTTTTCCAAAACCTTCATCATAAAGGGGTGTTGGATCTTGTCGAATGCTTTTTCTGCATCTATTGAGATAACCATGTGGTTCTTATCCTTGCTCCTGTTGATGTGATGAATAATATTAATTGATTTGCGTATATTGAACCAGCTTTGCATCCCTGAAATGAATCCTGCTTGATTGTGGTGTATGATTTTTTGATGAATTTGTTGAAGTCGATTGGCCAAAATTTTGTTGACAAGTTTTGCATCAATGTTCATCAAAGAAATGGGTCTATAGTTCTATTTCTTTGATGAGTGCCTGGTTTTAGGATGAGGGTTATAATGGTTTCATAGAATGTGTTCAGTACTGAACTTTCTCTTTCAGTTCATTGAAGAGTTGGAGGGAGTATTGTGTGAGTTCTGCTTTGAAGGCCTTGTAGAATTCCGCTCTAAAACCATCTGGTCCTGGACTTTTCTTAGCTAGGAGGTCTCTATTGCTGTTTCTATTTCAATGCTTGATATGGGCCTGTTAAGATGGTTTAACTCATCTTGGTTTAGTTTTGGCATGTCATATTTTGCTAGGAAAAGGTCCATTTCTGCCAAGTTCTCAAACTTCTTAGCATAAAGTTTTGAGAAGTATTCCCTTAAAATGTTCTGAATCTTGGTTGTTTCCGTGGTGATGTTTCCATTCTCATCTCTGAGTTTATTTATTTGGGTGTGTTCTCTTCTTTTTCTGATAAGATTTGCTAAGGGTCTGTTAATTTTGTTAATTTTTTCGAAGAACCAACTCTTTGTTTTGTTGATTCTTTCTATAGATTTTTGGATTCTAATTCATTTAATTCTGATTCAATTGTAATTATTTCTTTCGGTCTACTGGATTGGGGTTTATCTTGCTGTTCTTTTTCAAGGAGGTTTAGATGTGTCATTAAATTGTTGGTTTCAGATCTCTCCAATTTGTTGATGTAGGAACTCAGAGCTATAAACTTGCCTCTGAGTACTGCCTTTTCTATGTCCAGAGGAGCTGGTAATTTGTGTGCTCATTTTTGTTGAAATGCATGAACATTTGAATTTCCTTTCTAATCTCTTCCGTGAAACACTGGTGATTCAGCAGAGTGTTGTTCAACCTCCATGTGTTATTGGACATTCTTTGGTTGCTTTTGGTGTTGAGTTCTAATTTTATTCCCTTGTTGTCAGAGATAATGCAAGGTATAACTTCAATGATTCTGAATTTGGACAAGTTTGCTTTGTGTCCTAAAATGTGATCTATTTTAGAAAATGTTCCATGTCCTGCTGATGCTGTTGGGTGAAATATTCGATAGATGTCTGTTAAATCTAGTTGATCTATGCAGCTGTTTAGATCTGCAGTTTCTCTGTTGAGTTTTTGCCGAGTTGATCTATCTAGTGGGGAGAGTGGTGTGTTAAAATCCCCTACAATTAATGTCTTTGGATCTATGTAGGATTTGAGGGAAAGTAGTGTTTCTTGGATAAATTTGGGTGCTCTGTTGATTGGCGAATAGATATTTAGAATTGTAATATCCTCCTGAAGGAGAGATCCCTTAATTAGTATGTAGTGACCTTCTTTATCTCTTCTCACTAATTTTAATTTGAAGTCTATTTTGTCTGATATTAGGATTGCAATTCCTGCCTGTTTTGGGGGGCCGTTTGCCTGGTAGATTTTGTTCCAGCCTTTAATATTGAAAATGTGTTTTTTTTTACGGGTAATATGTGACTCCTGAAGGCAGCAGATAGAAGGATCTTGTTTTTTAATCCTACTAGACAGGCTATGTCACTTAATTGGAGAGTTAAGTCCGTTAATGTTGAGAGATAGGACTGAGAGATATTTGGGAGTTCCTGCCATGTTATCCACCTTCTTGAGGCTAAAAAAACTGGGTTCTTCCTATGGTTCATGGATTCTCACTTTGGATGCAGTTTCTTGGCCTTTATTGTGGTCTTGTTGGTTTTCTATGTGTAGGACATCTTTAAGAATCTTTTGCAGGGCTGGTTTGGTGGAGATGTATTGTTTCAATTTTTCTTTGCTATAGAAGGTTTTTATTTGGCCTTCAGTTATGAAGGAGAGTTTAGCTGGGTACAATATTCTTGGTTGATAGTTGTTTGTTTTTAGGGCATGGCATACATCATTCCAGGTTCTTCTTGCTTTGATTGTCTCTGTTGAGAAATCTGAGGTGATTCTAATTCGTTTCCCTTTATAGGTGATTAATCTTTTCTCCTTGACAGCTTTAAGGATCTTTTCCTTGGTCTGAATTGATCCTGTGTCCATTATAATGTGATGGTGGGATATCCTATTCTGGTCTGGTCTATTTGGGGTTCTAAAAGCTTCTTATATCTGAATAGCCCTACCTTTTTCCATGTTTGGGATGTTCTCTGCTAGGATCCTGTTAAACAAATTTCCTAGACCATTAACTTCTGTTTCTAGGTGCTCCTCTACACCCATTATCCTTAGATTAGGCCTTCTGATGGTGTCTTCCAAGTGTTGGATAGATCTATCATATTTCTTGGACTTGTCTTGGATGGTTGTATGTTCTTTCTCTATAATATCTAGGCTGTCTTCAATCCCTGAGATTCGATCTTCTGCATGGTCTAACCTGCTGTCAAGACTTTCTACTTCGTTTTTTATCTCTTTTCCTTCTAATTGGTCAGCTTTGATGGCTTCCAATTCTTTGTTGAATCTTTGTTTTAGATCTTGTATGAACTTCTTTACTTCCTTAATTTGGTGTTCAGTGTTTATTCTCAAATCACTTAGTTGATTGGTTATGGTTTCTTTGGACTCCCATTCCTTCTGTTGGGTTCATTCAGCATTCCCTTTGTGGTCTCCCTGACTTCCTTCAGCTCTTTGTTAATGGATCCCATGAATGCCTTTCATTATCTTTCTGTATTCTCGTCCTGCTCTCTCAGTTCCTGTATTGCCCTTTGCTTAGCTTTCTCCTGTTCATGCCATTCCTGTAGTTCTCTTTGAGTGTTCTCAGCCTGTTCAGCCATTCTTGCCTTTCTCTTTGAGTATTCTCAAGATGCTCATGTAAATACTGTATCAGTTTTTGAGTAGCTTCCTCACGCTCATGATATTCCTGTATAAACCTTTGGATTGCCTCCTCTCTCTCCCTATCACGCTCATACAGAGTCCGTTGTAGGCTTTCAATCTTTTCCTGCATTGACCTTTTGTTTGCCTCCTCTCTCTCCCTGTCATGCTCATACAGTCCTTTGTATGTTTTCAATCTTTTCATTTATCATGTTTGCCAGTAGTGTTTGTAGAACTCTTCTCTGGATTATTCATTATCTGTTCTGTCCCCTGGTTATCATGAGTGGGAGTTGAGATACCCAGACTTGCCATTTTTCTTGTGTTTTTCCGGCTTACTCTGCCCATTTGGGATGAAAATAGCACCAGTTTTGTGCTAGAACACTCTCTTAAGACAAGCATCAACCAAAGTCTGTATTTGCACAGTCAATAGTCTGCAGATACAATCTAGTTCAACAGATACATCTATTCAACATCAAACAACTATATATTAATGGGCTACGAACCACAAAGAATTTATAAAACCAGAAATTATTGGGTTAGGGAGAGATGTGGGTAAAAAATAGGAATAGAGTGATGTGGGAAGGCACAGAGAGAGTTAACTTAACTAAGTCCTAATCTTAAAGCAGGAAATAGGTTGGATAGGATGAAAGTAGAGAGAGAGAAAAAAAGAAGAAAGAGAAAGGGAAAAAAAGAGACCAGAAAAAATAGAAAAGTAAAAATTAAAAATATTATGCAGAAACAAAAACAAACTATTCAGAGAAGAATGTGAATATAATGAGAGATGGGGAGGGATATAAAGGAGATGTGAAAAACTTAAAAATAAAAACACTTAAAATATTATATAGGTATAAAGAGGTAGTACGCTATTAAGGAATTTAAGTCTCAGAGGTTTTGATTTGAGTAAGAAATTTGTGGATTAAGTGTACACAATGGGGGATAGGGTCTAATAGTCAACTACCTGTTTATCTGAGGATGTGCAGAGCATCAATTAAGTCACGTAAAGAAGAATGAAAGAGAAGAAAAGGTGAAAAGGATAAGAAAGAAAGAAAAAAATATCAGAAGTTCAGTAGAGCTAAGCAAAAAACAAAAAAATTTTTTTTAAAAAGAAAGAAAAACACACACACACGTACACCTAAAATAAAAATTATAAGAGGAAAAAAAAGTTACTAGGAAACAATTTTTTTCAAAAAAGGTAAAAATTAAAAAAAGTTTTAGAAAAGAAAAAAAAAATTTTTTTTTTTATAAAAGATACCAAAAAGAGAAGGAGAAGAAGAAGGAGAAGGAGAAGGAGAAGAAGAAGAAGAAGAAGAAGAAGAAGAAGAAGAAGAAGAAGAAGAAGAAGAAGAAGAAGAAGAAGAAGAAGAAGAAGAAGAAGAAGAAGAAGAAGAAGAAGAAGAGAAGAAGAAAGAAGAAGGAGGAGGAGGAGGAGGAGGAGGAGGAGGAGGAGGAGGAGGAGGAGGAGGAGGAGGAGGAGGAGGAGGAGGAGGAGGAGGAGGAGGAGGAGGAGGAGGAAGAAGAAGAAGAAGAAGAAGAAGAAGAAAAAGTTCTTTGATTTTTTTTGGGAGGGGTGGGAAAAATCCTGTATCTCCCTTGTGTCCGTAACCAGCTTCTTGTTGGAGTCTCTGGTCTGCTTGTGGTCCTGTGGCTTGGTTAGTTTCTTAAGTCAGTTTGTTTGAACAGACAGAAAAATGCTCAGCTTTACCCAGGATTTTGCCATCCTCCTCCCAGGTTAGTTCAATGGAAGGGAGATCTGCTTTGAGTATCATGAAAGAGGGAGATGGCTTTTTCCTCAAGTTTGGACATGCTGTGATGAGGCTAGGTTCTGGGTAGAGTTGAGGCTTTTCAGCAAACTGTAGCTTTTCCCACAGGCTAGTTTGTGAGAAACTCACAGAGCCCAGCCTGGAGCCATTCTCAGGGTTTATGTTTACTGAATTTCAACTGATTGTCAAGGCTGCTAAAGGGAGGAGGCAGCCTCTGGCTCTGATTATCCAGTGAAGAAAGCCACTCCTAGGGCTGGCACCGAGCTGAGTGACTTTTCCCTGGGTGGAGCTGAGTCTGGCAGGTCAGGTTGGGTTCTTGTGACCTGCTAAATGACTCTAGTTTTCTTCCAAGGCCTGAGTTGGAGCTAGCAGCTCCCTCGAGCTTTGTTGGTATCCAAGATGAAGATCTCCAGTACTGGGGGGGGGGGGGGGGGGGGATGGCCTTCCCTCCTCTGCTCCCTGAGAAGGAGTGAGGACATTAGGCTTCTACTTATGCCCAGTCTTGGTTCCTGGGTCGTCTCTGGTCTGGGAACTGCAGGATGAAAATGTCTGCTCCTTGTTGGTTCTTGCTGGTATTGAGTAGAATCCACTCGCCTGCGGCATCTGGCTCCTTCCCCCGGACTCTGTGATTCAGGTATGGCAGGTTCAGCTACCGCTGCCACCACTGCCGCCGTGGTGGCGGCGACTGCTGGCAAGAGCTCAGATCTGTCTCCTTGCCTGGATTTTCCCTCTCTGGCCTAACTCTCTGTCCTGTGATGGCACACTTGGTGTGATTCTCTGACTTAGGACTGTTCACTGGAACTCTAAATCTGCTTTCTATGCGAGAGCTTGTTTAGCCTCCAGCTTCTCCTCTGCCATTTTCCTGGAACTCCTCCTATTGCCATGACTTTTATACATACTGATCGATATGATGTATTGAAGAAAAATATATTTATCATCATTTGGAACCCATAAACAAAACTGTTCTGATATTAAGTCATTTCTACATTGTCCTTTTTTATCAATAACAACATTACTATTTAAAATATTTACCTTGAAATTAATTTACTTCATAATCTATTTTATAATTATGGAACATTTATAATGCATACAATGCAACTGAAAAAACCTGCAGTGCTTTGTGTGTGTATGTATGTGCATGTGTATTTGTGTGTACATATAACTGTCTATACGTATGGAACTCATGATAGATGAAAAGGAGTCACCAGCACTCTGTCAATTGGTCTAGGAATTTGTATTATCCATGGTTATTGCCTCTCACTATACTAAGACAGTAAAGAACAGTGGTGAAGTCAAATATTTCAGAGTATTTAAAGGCAAGACCCTTGGGGGGGCCCCTAGCAGGAGGTCAATGGCAGTTTTGTAATGGACAAGAAAGTAACAAAAAACATAATTGCAGGTGGTGATTACAAATGGCATCAAAGCAAAGTAAGGTGGCTGAGCCCAAACAATTTCCTGCAGACATCCTGGTGCTTAGGCAGGAGGTGGGAGCTGCTTACCCATGGCTGGAGGTGGTGCAAGCCTTCATTTGAAGTGCAGATACCTGGCTCAATGGGTGTGA
The DNA here is from genome assembly GCF_019054845.1 of Dipodomys spectabilis. Classification (NCBI taxonomy): domain Eukaryota; kingdom Metazoa; phylum Chordata; class Mammalia; order Rodentia; family Heteromyidae; genus Dipodomys; species Dipodomys spectabilis. Next base: position 5,884,096 of record NW_024870752.1, read on the forward strand.
GCTAGGAGGGCCCTGCTTTGGAGAAATGCAGATGTCATAGCCTTAGGAAAACATTACCTCCCCAAATGGTAGAAAACATTGATTAGCTCTCCAAAGTGTGTAGAGGTGAGACAAGCCATCCTTAGAAATGCAGATACCTAGCAGAGCCACTCTGGTGGTTAACTCTCTATTTTACTCAAGCCTTTATCTTTGAAATTTAACAGTTGGCCCTATTCTTAATCAGAACAAATGGTCATGTCAGTAACTGTCAGAACATAGTCTTCTATTCCCAGGATCTGTACCTATGTTTCTCAAGTTTCCTGGAACTTGTTGACCCTATTAAATTTCCTTCTTCCTTAGTTTAATTAATACCTCATCTGCTTAATTTTGACCTGGTCCTAACTATTTCACATTTTATATTCGTTCTTTACATTGCTCATATATGTATACATTTACTCACAGTTACACTCATATATGTTACTGCTTTCTTCCAAACTAAGGCAAATTACTTTCATTAATGTTTACATGCAGCCCAAGAAAAACATTTAGATTAATGTAATTTAAATTAATGCTTTTGTGTCACATTTATCTGCAAAGCTCCAAAAATGCTACACGAAAATATCTTCATTGTTTTTTGAAATACCTGTTACTTTCACTTTATATTTTAAAGCTTCCAATATATGCATCATTAAATTGTATTTGTACACACTTACTCTCTCTCTCTCTCTCTCTCTCTCTATATATATATATATATATATACTTAACAACATTGAAATAATCCTTTGTAAATGAACATTCCACTTAGAAAATAGCACTGTCTTTTTGTTGATATATTATGACTGTATTCTAATGTTTAAAATTTGTTTTAATGTAATTTTTAGTTTTTGAGACATGTCTCACCATGTAGCCCAAGTTGGTCTTGAACTTCTCACCTTCCTGACTGAGCATCTAAAATGGTTGGGTTGAGCAAGTTACCAACCCATGTAGCTTACAAAAAGACATTTGAATCACTCTTGGAGGATGGGCTCCTTAATTCAAGGATTAGTATTCACCTACTTTTCAATAAATGAGAGATTCACAGAGACACAGTATGCAAAATTTACCATAAAAAACAAAAAATAAGAGATATTTATATATAAGAATAATAATAAGGAATAAAATCATTAGAGCCACACCTGCAAAAAGTAGAGCTATTTGAATTTTAGGAAACAGATGAAAAAATTATTCACAATAAGCTTGAAGAAATTAAAGTTATAAAACTATTAAGAGAATTTCCAGAAACTACTAGAACTTCTCCAATTTCACACAAAATTAAGTTGAAATTTCAGAATCATGGCTATCTATGTGACTAGAAAGGATACACCTTTAACATCATATTTTCCTTTAGATTCTTTGAAGGTGAAATAAATTTACACTACAAGACAAATTTCATTCATACTACAACAGTGAAGAGGGTTCAGGGTAACCTGAGTTAGGTCAACAGTCTTTTATAAACATTGACGATTGATAATGGTAAAGTAGTACAGTCACTAATAGGTGAAATTTGGTCATCTTTATCTGTTGCCCACTGTTTACTGATGTTAGAGTCCTGCCTTCCTACAGAGACAGAGACAAAACTTTTACCTTTCCTTATAATTTCATTTCAACAAATGGCTCTTAAATATTTTCCTAAGATTCAGAAGATTTCAATAAACCTCAAGGGAAAGAAAGTTTTGTAAAATCACTAGAGTTCTAAATTAATGCTGTAAAAAAAAAAGTAGGGTGGTATCTGTCCTATCATTGGAATTTATATTTAAACTGTAAATTTTCTTGGCAGTTTTGAATTTTCTCAGTTAGAAATGAGTAAAGATATCTTTGGATCTTCCAGTGATACAGTTTAGAAGCCATGCTAAAGTTTGATGAAATTGGAGAATTCCATAGAATCATTTGAGATAAGAGTATCATTTCGACTTGCTTTTGTTTTCTGAGTTTTCAATTCCAAAATCAGATTAAGGATAAGAATTTTTTTAAGCTGCCTAGTTCTGCCATGAACACATAGATTATCATACTGACACAAGTTTTCTGAAAAACGAACTTGAATTTTGATGTCATATGTAGCTAAAATATTGGAAAAATGAAAAGCACATTTCCAAGCAACTTAGGGCACTTGTTCAAGAAAGAAAGTAAGCCAGGAAAGAAATGAAGCCAGGCAGTTGATGCTTAGGTGTATTTCAATAAATTAGAACATGTGGATTTCTCCTGAATTCTACTAACAGATTCCACTTTGAGTACAAGCAAAATTCCTTACATATATTGAAAATATGTATTGGCAGAATACATCACGGAGAACAGCTGAATGGCATTGTTGTAAAAATACATGATTTCATAATAAATGTTTATAGTCACTCTCACTTTTGCTACAGTTCTAGATAGGTGAGTTGACTTGGGAAACAACATACAAGTGTTGTTTGATTTAAGATGGATAACATAATGAGAAGCACATTGCATTTAATATACTTAATTATTGAAAGTCATACCTTGATAAGGAACACAGTACACTAAAGAGAAAGGGCTTTCTAGTCCTGTGATTGTATGATAGACAGAACTGCTGCTTGCACTGAATTTTACTAGTGAGGTCTCTATATTTATCATGAAAACATGTTCAACACAGTATTGTTAAGGAAGAGGAAACATTTTGAGTTGGAACTGAATTGTCTTAGTCATGGTGATCCTTAACCCATATGTGAACTATTGGACACATAGGAAAAAAGTAAAAATCAGGGGAACTAGTGAATAATATTTTTCTTGGGGACCCTATCAAACAAGTAAAAAGAATATGAATAAAAAGTCAGGACTGTAAAACAACCACCATAGTAAATACATTTACTCCTGTTCAAGAGTCATCGCTTAAATGATTTCACATAGGATAATTGATGTTTCAAGATAACACATTTATGTTGCTTCATGTATCTTTGGAGTAAAAACTACAAAGAAAATATTAGCTCTTGCTTTTATCTGTTTTTCTTGTAATTATTTCTTCTTTCACTTTCATTTTCTCCCACCCTTCCTCCTTTCTGTCCATCTTTCTTCCATTCTTTGCTGCTCTTTTCTTTCTCCTTCATTACAAGTCATCCAAATTGGCTTCAATGACAGAAAAAAAATTTCTTACCAAGTAGACAATAAAGTTATGATAGGTATCAACTCAATTTCAAAATATATTTTATTAACATCTTTTTATAAAACACTACATTATGCTTAGCAAAATATATAAAATCATAAAAAGGGAAAACAATAAGGTTCTTGTCTATATAAAAACACCTTAGGGGCTGGGAAGGTGGCTTAGGGGTAGAGCGCTTGCCTTGCATGCCAGAGGCCCTGGGTTCGATTCCTCACCACTACATACATAAGCAAAAAGAAAAAAGCCAGAGTGGCACTGTGATTCAAGTGGTAGAGCGTTAGCCTTGAGCTGAAGTGCTGAGGGACAGCGCCCAGGTCCAGAGTTCAGGCCCCATGACTGGTCCCCCCCCCAAAAAAAAACCCCAAAAAGCCCCCAAAAAACCTTAGATAAATGATTAATGTATTTTAAAAGATCCGTTCATGTATATGAGGCATTAATATTCAAGAAAAGATATCTTAGAGGTAATTTCATTCAACTAAATTTTTATTGACTATAGAGATTCCTAATGTTTTAGTCATGTTAAAATATACATTTTATTACTACAAACAATCTTTTTGCATAAGCAAGCAAGAAAAGTAAGAAAAATTTGGTTTAGGTACTCCATTTTGATTAGAATTTAAGAAATAGCATTATTTAGTAAATTGTGGGAGGTAATTATCTATACTCGGTTTTACTTATGAAATATGTTCCTTTTTTTACTCTACTACTAAAAATTGTATTTACTTCAGGTAGAAAGAAGTTTGTTGAAAGTGGTTTATTTTTATTTTTGCAAATAACCTCCTGAAATTATTTAAGTAATAGTTATTTAAATTTTACATGATAGCTTTTAGCTTTTTCACATCTTTGATCTTATATGGTATATTTCTAAACACTAAAAATTACTGCATTACATCAATACATACACTGGATGCTTAAATTTGTGTACGCACATAGAAGCATTTACTAAAGAGTATGATGGACATTTTTCTTCTTTTTTTTTTTTTTTTGTCGGTTGCAGGGCTTGAACTGTGGGCTTGGGCGCTATCCCTGCACTCTTCAGCTTAAGGTGAGTGCTCTACCACTTGAACTACAGCGTCACTTCTGGTTTTCTAGTGGAGATAAGAGTCTCACGGACTTTCCTGTCCAGGCTGGCTTTGAACAACAATCCTCAGATCTCAGCCTCCTGAGTAGCTAGGATTATAGGCATGAGCCACCAGTGCCTGACTGGACATTCTTTCTAAATGTTAATGATTAAATAAAATATTCTTAAAATATGTTTTATAGCTATCATTACTAATACATAAATCCTTTTTGAGTAAAAGGGAACTTTTTTACAATTATGCCCAGTATGATATTTCTGCTCTATACAATAGTAGAAATAGATGAAGGGTGGCAAGTTGTTTCATGCCTTTTACTTCACAATTTCCTATATAATTAGGAGGAAGTTAGACCCTAGAGTAGCATATAGTAAGTTGATGCATAAATTGCATCTGAATGCACAGAGCCTAGAGGGTTGTCTTCCATGAAATTTTATTCCAGTGAGAAGTAATTTATTAAATATATCTATATAAGCCAAAGAATATATGAGATTTCCTAAAGCATTTTGACTTTTACTGGTTAAAAAGAAATATGCAATAACTGTAATATTCCAGGAAGGGTGATAGGTCCTGGAAATGTAAAAAAAAATAGAATACACAAAACACTCTCTCTGCAGCAGGTCACAGCCTAGGGAGAAATATAGATTAATACTCATCATTATAATAGACAAGGGTACATATCCTATTTGAAAAGTTCAACATACTCTACAGGAACTCTTTCCACAGAGAAAGGTCTTACTAAAGCAATTACGAAACTTTGAATTCAGGGAGACAGAAAGTAAAGTACCATATGATCTTTTTTTCATTCTACAGGATGTGAACTGAACTGAGGCACAGACTTAATATGAATGTGGAAGATGGAAATGACCTACGATATTGTCACAGGGTCATTTCTTCACAATATCCTTATGTGAATATTTTTACTTAGTCATAGAGAAAGTAAGGAACTAGGGCGTGTCTACCAACAGAATATCATTTAAATATCTTTGCTTCCTATTCTACGTGACATAAGTAGAGATGGAGCACAAAGAATAATACAGTACTTTATAAAATTTGTATAAAAACACTATTTTGTTCTTTAGTGATATTATGTCCAACTAACTCAGCCGGAAGAGGGAGACTCAACATGAAATTTAAGTTTTATAGATGAAAGATTAAGCAAACAAATTAGTGAGCAATCAATACTTTCTCTAAGATCAAGCAATGTTGCTTTTTGGATCTTATCTTAATTTGTTCATTATAGGACTCTAATCAATCTGAGAAGTAGAGAAAAATAATTGTATTTGGAAATGTAAAGGAATCAAATATTTTTTTAGAAGTATTATTTGGCCTGTAATTTTACTGCTTCCACTATAACACTTCAGAAAATCTGACACTGAAGCTTTGAAAGTAGTGAGTTCTGAACACAAAAATAGAATGTCTAGGGTTTTATTCATATTTAGGAGCAGCAGTTTGAAGGAAGGGAAGCTACAGCTGTACTTTTCCGTGTTACTTAGCAACTGGTATGAGTCAAGAAAAAGAAAAAAAGTCACTGAAACTCATAGGCTCCAGTGAGAGCATGACAAATGACATCTGAAAAAAAAACAAACCTTGTGATGAGGTCCATCCACCTGTCGACTTTAAACATGCTATTAAGACATAAAATGAAGTTCATTGCTACATTAATGATGGAAATTAAATTTTAAAGATTGCTAGTGACTGCTAAGCACAAGAAATCTGCCACAGAACTGAATACAATGTGTATCAGACTCGATTTGCCTTAGTCAAAATTCACTGCATTGAATTATAGGCAAATATGTCTGTATTGAGCCACTGACTTTGTTTATGAAAGATTGAGGTAAGTTTTCAGCTCTTGATTGATGAATTTTGGTTAAATCTGTTAAAGGCATGTGTATTATTTTGAGATACATAAAAACAGTCAAAATAATTATATTCAAATATGTACTCTTGACACATAAAAGAGTTTCTGGTAAAAAGTAATGGAGAAAAGTAAGATCAAATAAATTAATTAGTTTACAAAGTTAGAGGATAATAACAAAACAGGACTTACTTGGTATTTAGGAAAGTATTTGAGCCCAGCACTATTGGCTCATGCTAATAATCAAGAAACTGAGGTAAGAGAACCAAGGTTTAAAGCCAGCCTGTGCAGACAAGTCCACCTGACATTCATCTATAATTAATCAGCAAAAAGCTATAGGTGGAGACATGGCCCAAATGGTAGAGTATGAGCTATGGGAGCAAAGGCCAAGCAAGAGCTTGAGGCCCTGATTTCAACCCAAGCACAAAAACAACCACCACAACAAAAGAAAACAGATACAACTCAATGAATTAAAAAATACAGAAGGAATTACTCCAGAAAAGAAAATTGAACATAATACTTAAAGTTTTAAAGCCAACTTGATTAGATAAAAAAATAGACCATATAAGAAAATATTTTTAAACCCTAGAATGTATTTATTTAAGATTGTGGTTACCCAATAATATTTAAATTACTCTATAGTTTCATCTAGCAAGTGTATCTTAAAAATGAATAATAAAACTGTGATGAATCTTCCTCAGTGATTATTCCCTATAAACATTTACAAGTAAGGTAATTATTCAGTAACTAAAACTAATCTTTTTCTGCTTCCTAATGGAAATTAAATAAGCTAGTCAAAAACCAATCTTTGGACTGTATACCTCCTCCCTCATAACCCTTTCTTCCCTCATTATGAAGTCTTCTGTAATTTTTCATCAGTATTACAAAAAAAAATCTTTCTAGTATATCATTTTGCATTTCCCAATATGTCCTCAAACATCTTCAGGAGTCAGAATGATATATGAACAGATAAACACATTATTAAATCAATCTCTTCCTTCGATGCTTCAACTGTCCTTTTCCATGTCATAAGCTACTTACTACCTGAGTAATTCAACTCCTCTTTCCTATTCCAGTTTGAAAATCTCTGAGGATCCTACCGTAGGTTTAAAACTTTCTTTTATCATTACTTTGCATTCATCACATCATGTAGAGGTTTTCCCTCATGTACAAACAGGCTCAGTTCACTTCAGGCTTCTTTTCCTTGAGAGACTTTCACAGAAAGAATTTTTTTTCCTGTACCTACTATATTTCTTTGCCTATTCCAGAAGATCTCAACAGAATATTATACCTTTAGAGATCTTTTCCTTCCCAAGATTCTAAGTATCCTTTTGTCCTAACCACTTATTCTATAATTTATTACCTTATATTTTTTGAACATGTAATAACCATATTAAATTAAGTATTTGCTTGATTAGTTACTTGTTTACACTCCCTGAGGGCCTATCAATTGGTAATGCTCTTCAAAACAAGCCAGTGTCTTTAGTTAACCCCTAGAAGTGAATCGTACGTTACACCTAATAAATATTTGTTAGATATACACAAACACATAGCTGGTAATGGCATAACCTTCGAGTGGCCGAATGAAATGCAGGAGCAACTCTAATAAATGATGAAAAATGAAAGAGGTAAACAAAGAATCATGGTGAGATTGTTTACTTTACTGATTTTCCAACTGTGGTGTGAATGGCAACAGTAGGCCCTTATTTAGTAAGGTCCTTGTATAGGACATCACAGAAGCTGAAGCTTCTGCACCACCTTTGCTATGTTGCAGCATCTCATTCAGGTTATGTTACATCCCTGTCTTGAGATTTCCATCAGCTTTGATGTACTCAGTGGCACAACACAGGAAAGAAATGAAGGAAAAGCTCAAAAAAGTCTGTAGACAGGCTTCAGGAAGTCAATGCATTACTTAAAATATATGACAGCCAGGTACAGGTAACTCATTCCCGAAATCCTTACATACTCAGGAGGTTGAGATCTGAGGACCATGGATCAAAGTGAGCCAGGGCAGGAAATTCCACGAGACTCTTATCACTAGTTAACCAATAGAAAACCAGATTAGTCTGTGGCCCAAAGTGGTAGAGCACTAGCCTCAAGCAAAAGAGCTCAGGGGCAGCACCTGGGCCCTGAATTCAAGCCCCCATGCCAACAATACATACACACACAAACACACACACACACACACACACACCTGCTAAATATTGAATATATACATTTCTGAAAGAGGGTTCAGAGATCCATCAGAACTTCCAAGTCTGTCTTTGGTATCTTTGTTATTACCATGTTTTCCACAATCTCACAAAGGAAACAAGCCCCTGAACAAAATGGAAACAAGACAATTTATCTTATTTACAGATAGAAGTCTTTTACATTGGAACGAATGACATTAAATGAAAAACTAAGTTGCATTGCTAATCTTCATACTTTTCTTGAATTGTTTATTCCATTCTGAAAGATAATACTTTTTTCATTGTGTTATCTCTAATGAAATATCTTATATTTAGGAAGCTGATATCTGAAGATGATGGATTGAAGCCAGCCTGAGCAGAAAAGACTAAGAGACTCTTATCTGTAATGAACTACAAACAAAGGAGAAGCCAACAATGCTCAATAGTTAATGTACTCATTACCTTGCTTATGTAACTGTACAGCATTTTTACAATAAAAACCATACCAAAAAAAACTTGAAGTAGAGCTGTGGCTCAAGTGGAAGACTGGTAGACTTGAACACTGAATTCAAGGCCTAGGCCTGCTCCCCACCCTCCTCTCTCTCTCCCTCTCTCTCTCTCTCTCTCTCTCTCTCTCTCTCTCTCACACACACACACACACACACACACACACACACACACAAACACACGCACAAATCTTGAAGGACAGGAAACCTCAGAAACAACAGTATATTAGATACCTTGTTCATACTCACAATACCACAGACAATAGGAAGCTATGACAAAAAGCTGTCTCTTACACAAAGATCAAGGTTGAAATATGATTACAGTATGTGAATTGGAACTAATTTTACACCTTAGTCCTGTCATTTCCTTGTAGGTAAAAATTAAATAAGAGTAGCACTTGCTAACAAGTACTGTGCCAAGTTTAATAAAGGTAATCTAAATATGTGATATACACATAGTAAATGTAATGGTTCTTGTATGAACTGATTTAGATTATGGCATATTAAAGATGTATATGTTTTACTAATTGTATTTTCCTATATGTTTATAACTTAAAGTTGATTATTTTTAATATTTGTGCAAAATAAAGGTCTTTTGCAATTTTTTTCAGATTAGAATATCATTGATATTTTTGCACAGCCATATAAATTGATTATATTAAATAAAAATTAAGTTCAAATTATTTGATGCAATTTTATGTCTCATATTCTTATTTTCCTTGCAATTTTTCTATTATTTGGTTTCATTCTATTTATATAAATGAAGAATCTTTTAAATATGAAGACTTTGGTTTTGACCTTAAATTTGGGACATTTGCATAGAAATATAGATTTTTAAAGTAGTGAAGCTACTAAGTGTTTGTTTTTGGGCTCTGTACAAAATTCACTGTTAGGTGTTCTTTGAGAAGATGAAAAAAACTCTGTCTTCAGTTTTTTAAAAAATCTATTTATCAGAGATAATATAGCTACTGTGAGAAGTAGTGTATGTGTGTGTGTGTGTGTGTGTGTGTGTGTTTTAAGCTTTGCAACACATAATTCCTCTCTGGGATGAGCTATAGTTTTCAAAGATATCATTTTTATTAAAAACTACACATGGGCTGGGAAGTTGGCTATGGGCTGGGAAGTTGGCTCAGTGGTAGAGCGCTTGCCTTGCATGCATGAGGCCGTGCGTTCAATTCCTCAGCACCACATAAGCAGGGAAAAAAAAGCCGAAGTGGCGCTGTGGCTCAAGTGGTAAGAGTGCTAGCCTTGAGCTGAAGAGCTGAGGGACAGCGCCCAGGCCCAGAGTTCAGGCCCCACGACCGGACCAAAAAAAAAAACCATAAATAAATAAAAACTACACATAAAACTGCAACCTGGAAATTTAACTATAGAGAAATAAAAGACATACTAATTGTCCTTAGGAAGCTACTCTCTAGTAGCAAAAAAGTGAACAAACATATAAATACAGAGGACCACCAGAACGTTCCTTAAGCAACGCAAATCCATGGCAATGGAGGAACAAATTTGGAAATGGTGAAGGTCTCAGGGAAATTAAGGTGAAGAAATGGAAGAGGATTGCACAGAGATTGCGTGTAAAGAATGAATATCAAATTGATGCAAGTATAAGGGGACTCACATTGCTGAAAAGAGGGAAGTTTGTGTGTACCCCTAAAGTTCCTAATGAATTCTATAAAGGAAACAGCAACATATAGAAATATGTAAGCATCTATGACATCAAGTGAACTGCATTGATGATGGCATGATCATGAACATGTCTTCAATTCAGAGCAGTGTATAACTAGAAAGCAGAATGGATTGGGAGGACCAAGGTTATTAACAAAAGTAAAAGGAGGCTGTGAGAGGAGATAGGAAATTGAATGATGGCTGGGTGGAGTGGGATAGCCCAATGCTCTTGAAGTAGAACCCTACAGACTTCTATCAAGGAATGACTTGGTCACGAAGGATATTGAATTTGCACATGAATCCTTGAAGGCAAAATGGTATCATGGTATTTAATAGAATCCAAACTTTTCTTAAATGCTCTATTTTTTTAAGTTTAACATGCCATTAGTTTGAAAAGTTGATCAATGTGTTGTTTTCTCAACTTATAGATAATTATTTTAGATGCAATGTTTTCTATAAAATAGTCTCTATTTATTTATAAAAAGTGAAGGATTTTATAACTGTGCTATATTTCAAAAGCTGTAAAGTTCTGTAACAAAGCAATCTTCCTCTCTTAAGAGCAGGATGTGACATTCTGGAACACCTCATTCCTTTGCATTTCAATGTTCTTTTCATAAGGACCCTCAAGAGAAAGTGCTGTCTGATTTAAGTGTGAAATACGATCTATTTTCTCCTTAGAAATCATTTTGTTTGTATCTCATGGATGTTGTAAATTTTATAACTTACCATTGTTTGTATCAGTTAGAACCATCTTTTGGGCTTATCCACAGTAGGCTTGCAGGTTATTATGACATATATTTTCTCTCTTTTTAAAAATTCTACTTTGTTCTTTTTCATGAAATGTTACTCTTTCCATTTTATGCATATTTGTAAGATATTTTAAATCATTTCGTGTACCCTCTGTGAGATGCATAAAAGATAAAAACTGTTCTTATCTTGATTTTCTTTGAATAATGTTTTTTGTTCATTAAAGATGGAGGAGTTATTCTGAATCCCTTCTCTGCATCCTTCAAAATCACACTTTGTGAAATCACTTTCTAAGGAGTTGATATTTTTGGATATATATATATATATATATATATATATATATATATATATATGAACTTTACAGGAATGTATGTCAAGAATACCCACCAAAGGCCGGGCGCCAGAGTCTCACGCCTGTAATCCTAGCCGGGCTGGAAAGTCCAGGAGATACTTATCTCTAATTAACCACTAGAAAACCAGAAGTGGGGCTATGGCTCAGCGCCCAAACCCAGAGTTCAAGCCCCATGATCGATTTAAAAAAAAAAAAAAGAATACCCACCAATCCTAATTCAGGCTCTGCTTTGAACTGTGTCCTAGAAAATAATGAATTTTGCCAAATGTGACAAAATTACCATAGAATTGCTCAGATACAAAACATAGTGATCTATCTCCAATACAGAGGAGAAAGTGCCTGAGCTGGCTACTCCCTTCCAGTTAATAAAAATTTTATGGGAAAAAATATAGTGCACCAAAAATATCCTATCAGTAACCAGTGTTTGACATTGCTTTAAGTAAGTATTACTGAATGCTCCTTAAAAACCTCTACTGGGAATTTAAAATTCATTTGTTATGGAAGAATAATATAATTCAAAACCATTTCTGCTTTGATAACTATTCTACCTTTTAAAAATTCACATTTCTTATTTCACTTTTCTGGCTGCATATGAAGTAAAAGAGAACATATTTGACAGCTTTTGAAAGATAATTGATGGTGATAGAGAAAATCATACAGCTTTGAACTGAAGCATGAAAATGACAAATCTATTACATGGGATCTTTTTCTCCTTCTTCTGCTCTATGTGTTTGGTTCTGAAATAAATCTAATTCATATAAAGACAGCAATGTAGCATTTCAGCCTTATGTTTTGATACATCAGTTATTAGAATGTAAAAGTCTGCAGATTCAAAATAAGATGTTATTGTACCTGATCACAGAGCAAAATGGGCTGTCTTAAGGAGAAATACTGATATTTCTTTCCTCTGAAAAGTAGTTTTTTAGCCCCAGAGTAGAATATTCTCTACATTTTAATTTTCCAGTGTCAAGATTAGAGATAGATTAAACTGGAATTAAATTACACATTCTGTATAATGTTATATCCTTCTAACTTGATTACCTTAAGCATTTAGACCACAAAAATAACTTACTTACAATATTGGAATGTTTTGTTGCCAGAAAATAATTCCTCATTTTCGTTTTTATTTGGGAGTATAGAAAGGGGTTACAATTCCGTGAATCCCATTATGACTACAGGACTGCATATGATTGAATATTTGCCTTAATGTACTAGATTTGGGAGAGACAATCCAGCATTCAAGACAGTTTAACCTTTGATTCTTGGGTTGAATTCACGAAACAAGTATAACTATTACCCCACTCCCCTTGTGAATGCTCATTAAAAAAAAATTGGAGGAATAAAATTCAACATTGGACGAGTGTTTGAGGGCTGAGTATTTTCCATTTGATTACAGAATAACAGAGGGATTTGGAAAATTAACAGGTTTTTCTTCTAAGGCCCTTGGCAAGAAGCTGACAACATGACTTGTCATTCAAAGCTGCAGAGTTAGGTGTCATTGTGTTCTTATTCGCAGGGTTTGTGCAATGAGAAATGGTACAAAGAGGCCTGCATTTCTGAAATGAGTCTTTCAGGGGAAGATTTAAGTCCATCTACAAAAACTTCAATCCCTCTAAAGAGAGATAATCAGGCAGAAAAGCTAGAATTTGTACTTACTGAAAATAAACTGTGTAGTGAGTAAAGAAAATTGAATAAAATTATAAAGAAATATAGTGAATAACACTCAAAACTCAGTATTCAAACCTAAACTTAAAACAAACAAATAAAACATATGTCACAGTAGCAATAAATAAAATTCGCTCACGAATAAAATTATCTGATACCTTAATATTCTATCTATAAATTCATATTTAGGAGGAAAGTAAAAGTCATGTCAATTAAGATTTAAATGGGAAATCTAGAATAATGAATGATTTAGTTTTGTGGACAGTATAAATATTTACTGTAATTATTTATACTTGTCATTGTACACGAGTGTAGCTCTATGAACATATGGCTACATTCCAATAAAACTAATTACAAAAGCAAGCAGCAAGCTACACTTGGCTCATGGAGTATTTTTCTATTTGTATGCATCTCTACATATCATCTGTTTGTCTATGTGTCTATCCAAAATAAGAAAATCATACATATATATATACAATTATATATATGCATGTATTTATACATATATGAATATATATAAAACAGTTACAGAAATATCTCAAATTTTAGAATAATACAATTGAAATCATGAAAAAAAGTCAAATTTATTACAGAAACATGTCTAGAAAATAACAGTAAAATCTTGATATAATATCAGGTATCGTGGAATAAAAAGTATCTAAAAGACATTTAAAAGAAAATAAACATGTACTACTTAAAAATAATTCATGAGATGAACAAAATTTGTTCACCTCAACCCTTAAGTCAAATTAGAAGATTGAAAAGATTTAGTAAAAAAAAAATAGGAGTACAAATCACATATTAATTTAAAATTACTGATGACAAAGAAGAAGAATCTTAATATTTTAGTGGGCTACAAATTATTCACGAGAAAAATATCTGTCACTACTCTTCTCCCTCTAAATGCTGTTCCAGGAATTATAACAATTAAACATTGTCCATTAAGTGTCTTGTTTTTAAGGGTTTCCATCCTGTCCTTCTAATCCAATCAAGGGATCATGACCACACATGATCAATGAGCAAACAAGAACTTTATTATGGGCAAGCCAATGGAGAATAGAGACAGAATGAGTGCTGGGGTGTTCTTCCATTCGTCTCTCATATGGGCACAAGCATGGTCACCAGAATCTTGGCAAAGCTGCAAGCAAAAGAAGACAGGTTGTCTCCCTACCTAGGAAGGGGCAGGGCAGTTGTATATGCCAATAAATGCATTATCATAAAAGTAATGTATCAACTGGTGGATTTTTTGACAGGATATTTAGATCTCCTAAGTACGTATTTCCTCCACTGTATGCAAAGCAGACACCTTGACCACTCTGTGTAGCTCACACTGGGACTTGAGCTATAAGCCAAGACCAAGGGGGGTGGTGCAGACTGTTTCTATGGAGTTACACAGACCTCTGTCCTTGTCACAAGAGGCCAGAAGCAACAAAACTGTGGTAAGCAAACTTAGTAGTCTGTAAGAAGAGTAATATCTAAGATCTGGATTAAATATCCAATAACAAAAGAGAGAAAGAAATTTTCTTTTGCAAATTTGAAGTCAATATATACTTTTCATTCATGAATGTTGATTCATGATAAAGGAAAATCCACTATAGTTTATTTCAGTAAGTCAGGAAATTACTGACTAAATTTGAGGACAATATATTATATAGAACTTGTTTTTCTGTTTATGTAGAGGAAAGGATGATAGTATTTTTAAAGAGGGTGAAGTTTCAGCAAGAGAGTAGAAAATAGTTTTTGAAAAAAATCAAAATAGAAAATTAATCAAAATCCAGTGTAAGAAAAGATTATGTAAGCCATAATTGATAGCAGTAATTTTCTTATTTTGTTTGTGTCCAGTGGGCCGTGCTGACCTTGATTTTGCTAAGCATATTATTTACACTAAACAGTGACATGAAGAATGACACACTTGAGTTCTAAGAGATTGGAGTGTGGATGTCAGAGCAGTAAAGGCCTCAGTAGTCACCCTAGACAGTCACCTTATTATACACATGAGGGAATTATAATGCAGCACACTGCTAGACAGTAAGTGGGGCCTACAATGTATTAACAGGCAATGCAAAATAACTTGACATAAGATTTCAAAAGCACATTGAAAATAAACTAGTCTCTGTCAATATGCCAGTTCCTTCTGTACATGGGTGAGTCGTGGAAGAGGATCTTTCATCAGCTTCTTACACAAGCACAGGCACGGCACCATTTCTTTATTTTATCTTGTCATGGTTGTTTGCATCCTTGTCAAGAAGTTTACATAACAGCAAGCATCAAGTTTGTTTTTTTTCTTCCTGGCTTAGTGGATGTGCATTCATTAAAAACTCAAAACAAGACAAAGCAGCACTGAAGGATGAGTACTGAGAAAAAATTCTCTTTTCTAGGACAAAGATAGTTGCTCCCCATGTTGTATTTCTTTCCAGGGTTCTCTTTGAGTCCTTTTTTCTTTTGACTTGTGTTTTCAACTTTTGTATGTGTGATTTAGTTTTTCCAATTTGCCAGTTTTTGTGAAAAGAAAAATTGGGGCGGGGGGAGGGGACATCCTACCATTTAACAGAACAAGCTTTTATATGGCTTCAATTTAAAAAATATTTTAAAGACAATTTTGTTTTTATTGTTATAAGGACTGCACCATATGAACAAGAAAAAAGCAAATGTTTCTGATGACTTTTAGTTTATGTTGTCTGCTTATAGTGTCTCTTTATCATTAAGAAATTTGCTTATAATCATCCATTCAACCCAAGCTAAGGGAGGAAGGAGAGCAATCTGTAATTTTGTTCTGCCAGTGAGGGTGTGCATATGTAAGTATAGATGTATCTATGTATACTTATGCATTCGCCATATGGCATGAATATAACGCCATTTTGTTTGTGCCATAAATGTAATGCAGTCATTTGTTTTAAAGTTTTCATTTTTATTATTCTGGAATTGTAGAGAGGGGTTGTGATTCTGTAAGTCATGAAATGTCTTGGACAATGTCACCCTTTCCTCCACTTCCCCCAGTTTTCCTCTCCTGTCCTGTATTTACCTTGCATAGTTCATTTTTAAATTGTGTATACTGAATACCATGACTGTATTTTTCAGCCTTCTTCCCCATACCTGTACCTTCTTTTGCTCCCTAAAAAGAGAGCAACAACAAAACGTAAACAAAAACAAACAACACCATTACCACCACCAACACCAACGTTTCCATTTCCTGAAATTCATTTTGATAATTAGCATTTTAGATGTTCAGATGCAATAACTAGTATATGTCCGAGATAAGCAGAAAAGGTCAGATAAGTTGATGTTAAGTGAAATGAACCCCAAGATAAGAATTCAAATGGTTATTCTTTCTTGCTATTGTTTCTAGCATATTTATAAGATGATTTCTTTGTTGCTTTGTATGTCCCTCTCCCACGGTAAAACCCCCGTTTTCACTGTATTTGATGTTGGTATAATTTGGGGAGGGGAAGGAAAAAAACAAATTGTTAGAATAGGGATACAGGTGGACCCATTGCAACAATGAGATGTTCAAGACCTTATGTAGAAAAACAAACTTTACAATTTTGGCGCGGGAGGGGAAACAAGGGGGGGCGGGAAGTGGGGAGATGGGAAGGGATGGTAAGGCGAAACAAAGGAGGAGGCAACAATGCTTGATAAGAAATGTACTCATTACCTTGCTCATGTAATTGTAACCCCTCTGTACAGTATTTTCACAAAAAAACAAAAACAAAAACAAAAAGGAGAGTTACACCTTTGGGATCCTTTCCTAGGCGTATCCTCCTTTAAGCAGTTTGAATCTAAATGCACAGAGCCCTATACAAGTCTGGTTGTATAGTTTAGATGTAGTTTCCGTATGTGAGAGAAAATTGACATTATTTGTCTCTCTGAGCTTGGCTTACCTCATTTAAACTGATTGCTCTAGGGCCGTCCATTTCCCTACAAATGGATAAGAAAAATTCCATTGTTTATATGTACTCTGTTTTTTTGGTTTTGCTTTTGTTTTTGATCAACTCATCTATTGTAGGACATTTCTATTACTTGTCTATATAAAACACTTATTATCAATGACCACTGACCACTCATTTAATTGAAATCATTCTGTTACTACTGTTTCTTCTATAAATAGAAATGAAGAAAAATGGCTTTTTGAAATCAATATTATTTGAATTTTAGTAAGAGAAGAAGCCATACGAACTCACATAACAAATGCTGAAGGAGAAACTAATTTGGAGGAACTATCATAGAATAAAAGAGGTCAAAGGTTTCACAGAGACTATATCTTTGATTTAAAATCTTAAATTTACCCACCTGTTCCCTGATTTTCAGAGTACCAATGTATTTAGAAAGTCAAATGTAAGATTTTTCCATGAAAGTGAATTTGAATTTTAAGAATTTCACATTTCTGAAGATCAGTTACTAACCATGCTGATGTGTTCAGGGTAAGATCTCTTCAGTATTTATTTTGATAATCTATTTCCTGTGATTAATATTTAGATTAAGAAAGTAATTTGAGTAATAATGTGTCTTCTTTAGTAAAGAGAAAGTTATAAGTAGGTAGCAAATGAGGACTCTTATCCAACCTGCTTAAATTTTATTTGTAGAAGAATTAAAATATTTTTGATTACATGATTTTCACACCATAACATTATTGATGTGTGAAAGACAGGATAATACAAGATTTAATGAAATCCCTTACATAAAGCAAGTACTGAAAAAGTGCTATTTATTATTATTATTACTATGACTTGTAGTTTTGTCTCTTTTTAGAACACTCATAGCAAGTAGCAAAAATGTGACAGTATTTTTCATATGGTTTGGTCCTTCTCTTGAATACAATTATTATAGAGTGCCTTTAGATCTGTATTCAAGATGATCATATATATATATATGTATTTATATATATATATATATATATATATATATATATGTATTAATACCTCTTGAACAGAGCCAGGGAAAGTAACACAAAGATCCAAATGAGATGATGAGATGATGGGAGCCAAGAAAGGGTTAAAAAGTCTCAATGTAATTGCCTTAGTAATCAAATTTCCTTAAATTACCAGCCCCAGGAGAAAATCTTCTAAGAATATCTACCTTATATGTCTCAAGTATGCTACCATATTGTTCCATCCCTCTTAGCTAAATGTAGATCACTAAAGATTTCAGCTATTCTCTTATTTAAAGGTAAAAACCAAAGAAAAATTTTCCCCCAGGAATATTCGTATTAAAGTGGGGTCTTTGTTTAATAGTATGTAGATGCATGATAGGATTGTCTCCTTGGTTAATGCAAATATATATTATAAATTATATATTTCTCCCTCATATATATGAATATATACATATATATGTGCAGAAACCCTAACTCAATGTGACTATATTTGAAAGCATTAATTGACATTAAATGAGAATCTTACAGTGAGACCATCATCCAGTAGGTTTAGTGTACTTACAAGAAAAATAGACTTCCAGGGACAATGGCTATAAAGCAAAGATAATATTAAGGCATAGAAAGAAGGTCTAGGGAAAGAGTCCTAAAGACAAGGTTAAGCTATCACCACCTTCACTGAAGACTCCTTGTCTCAAGAATTGCAGAAAACAAATGTCTGTTGTAAAAGCCCCCAATCTGTGTCATATTGTTGCAGTAATCTTTAATAAACTAATATTGGCATCAAATACTGTGATAAAGGATGTCAAGCTTTGATGCTGTTGTTATTATTTAATAATTCTGTTGCTGTGGGTATGATTCCTAAAATAATCATATCTGGATAAAAAGATATACGTAGAATCCCTCCACAAATATCTGAATTCTTTCTATGTAATATTTCTCCAACTAAAGCAAGAGGAAAATTCTCTGAAAAGTGTTTTTATTACTTCTTACCATCCTCAGGCTTTAGGAAAAGATATAGAAGAAATATCTGTCCTCTTTTCTCAACACTTCATATCTCAAGATAGGTGGCTTTAGGTAAGTGACAGGTAAGGATTTATTCTTGTCTCCTAAAATTTCTAAAACACACAAAACTTGAAGCTAGATTGAGTACACATACTGTTCTGGAACTAGCTCAAGACAATATTAGTTTAATATATAAAGTGTCTGGATTTCAGTTAACAAATTTAGGCTTAACAAATTCCCACAAATACCATAGGCTGTCTTCCTATCTCTCATGTGTGAGTAGCTATTTGTCTACACATGTTGAAGCTCATTAATATTTTGTCTTTCAGTGCCCAATGTATCTTTATTTAATTCACATTAACCATGGACATATTTTTAACTCCCTACAGATTGGTTGATGTCCTTCTAGAGCTTGCCATTTTGTCTCTCTCTGCTAAAAACAACAACAAAATAGACTTCTACTGTTTACCCCAAACCAGCTTCCTGTCTTTTCTGAACATCCAGACATGTTAGCTTTTCAGCAGATGTTAATTCTGAAAAAAAATCTTTGGAAGAAAAGAACATGATATATTTACAATTTTAGGCATGAGAAAATTAAGAAGTAACAGAAAAGATGAGTTATCCATGTTATCGGCTAGTTTGTGGAAATTAGATTCAAACATGGACAGCATGATTTAAAAAATCCTGCATTCTTAAGCTATTATACAGTTTATTTTACAATCACTAATCTTACATTTCTTTTCAGTCATATGTTGTACTTCTAAAGCTTCCTGTATGAGTTTATCTATGTTAGAATCATGGAAGTAGAAATCCTCTAGGGGAAGGGGAAGTTGTAGACAGGATTTGAAGACAGAGAATGTATCTTCACCATGGGATGGGGAAATTGAGCTTTCAATGTAGGAAATGATGCCGGAAACTTTTTACAGGCATCAACTCCCATTTGGACTTATTTAATACTTAAGTAAAAAACTAATTAGACATCTAATTCAAAGAACAGCAAATAACTTTTAGGTATATAACCTGAATGAAATGGCCATTTAATTGGTGATCATCTACTTTTAACTAACCTCAAATTGTTTCTTGCAGCTTAAGCATCTTGTAAAATGCACCAAAGAAGTGAGTACATGGTCAGTTAAGCTGCAAACTATTAAAGATCATCTAAGCTTGGCATCCCTTCCCAGCCTATACCATCACTCCCTGTCAGATTTTGCTTTTGTTTTTTTGTATTTATGAACAAATATATGTATACTTTGTACAGCTTCTATTTTCAGTTCTGGCTTCATGATTATTGAATCAGGAAGAACTGTTTAAGATATTTATGTCTACCTAACCTGACATCTGATTCTCTCAGAAGTTATATGGTTCAAAAACTTCTAACTATTCTCTCTGATGCTATTCTTGTACCCCTATATCCATTCACTATTAAAAAAATAAACATAGATGTCTAAGTAAATGAATTTAGTTATGGTTTTCACACAAAAACATTTTCAATGGTTTTACTGTGCCTTTAAAATAAAATTCCAGCTCTTATTTTGACCCACAAAGTTCTGATTTATCTAGTTGCTAATAACTTCATAGTCTCTCTTAGCTCACAAAGTTCCATATTATTATTATTATTAAATCTAATTTATTCTAAGGTTTTAAGCTCATTCTGACTTACATTCTTCATTCCTTTGGGATTTCGTTCTTACAGCTACCTTCTGCATGCCAACCATAATTTCAACATTCCCTCAGAGAAGCTTCCATTAGCCCTTGATCCTCTCTCCTGGTGCTTTTGCTACAACACTTAAAAATAACTGAAATCTTACAATTTGGGGGTCCTTGAATGGAGGAAGGCAAAGTGGCAAAAAATGAGAGAGGAGGTAAAAATATTCAACAAGAAATGTACTCATTGCCCTACTTATATAACTGTAACACCTCTGTACAACACTTTTACAGTAAAATAAAAAATAAAAAAATAACTGAAATCATTTTGTTATCATATTAATTTCTAGTCAACTTCCCCCTAGAATTTTAGGTTCATGAAAATAGGGGCTTTGGCAGGTTCATTCATCCTTGTATCAGCTATGGTTTGAGTATGATTTGTAACAAGATTGCTGGTGGTGAGATTGTGAAAACATTAAGAGGCAAGAGCAGTGAGAGTTCTGTTTTGTCTTACTATTTAACTTATTTTTATTTTAATTTTTGAGTCATGAGGCCTCCATACTCACTAATGGATCAACACTTTCCCATGGGAATGGATCAGAACCTCCTAGATTGCATTTATTTTCTTGAGAGAAGACTGTTATAAAAGAAGGAACCCTGGCCTTTCCTTCTCTCTTGCTTCCTTCTTCATATGGGTATGCTTCCTTCCTTCCTCATAGGGGTACACTTTTCTCTTCTCCATCATGTGGTAACTGCTCTGGCCCAGCTGGGGCCATCACCTTTAATTGATGTGGCTGCTTTCTCAAAGCCTTTCCTACCAACAAAATCATTGTACTTTTAAAGACCCTAGCCTCAGGTCTATTGTTCTAGCAGGATAAGATGAACCAGAAGTAATCCTAGAAAGAACTGAATCTGATAGAAGAAGAAGTTTAACCTTTAAGTTAAAGATGTTAATGACAGTATTGCTCACTTACATACATTCTTCTTATCACTCTGTCCCAATTAAATTATACTTTTAATTATGAAATAGATTCATGAATAGCTTTCAGAAATAATATAAAGAAATTGATGGACACTATACCCAGTGTCCTAAATAGTAACCTCTTTTAAAACCTAAGTATCTACTAGAAAAGATCTCTCATACTTTTCATTCTGTATTTTATTGCCACATGCACTTCCTGTTTACATCCTGTGTCCTTGACAGTTATGAATTTGTTCTGTTTCTATAAATTTGTTACTTCAAAAAATAAATAGATTTGGCTTTTGTCTTGATAAGTTTGTCTTTAACATTGTTCTTACCTACTTTTTACTTGTAATGAGAGTTCATCTCATTTTGTTGTTGAGCATAATTTCAAAAAGTGTGAAAGCATTACAGTTGGTTCAAATTTGTTCAAATATAATGCCTACTGGAAGATATTTAGGTTGGTTTTGTTCGTTTGGTTCATTACAAATAAAGTTATATGAAGATTCAATTGCAGATCTTTATGTGGTACCAGTTCTTACTTTTCTTTTAGAAATGAAAAGCCTTATCATTTTTTGTACTTATTGTTCAAGAAATCTTTGAGCTATTTTTTTAGAATGCTTGTATCATTTTAGATTCCAATGAGAAATAAATGATTCACTTTCATATAGATGATATATAGTTCAGCTGTGGTTTGTTGTTCATTTGTACACAAGTCTCTATATCTTATATGAATTAGTGCACTTACACCATATATGTTTGGTGTACGTAAGAGAATATATACAAGATTCAACAAGAATAGAAATGTTAGTTGGCATTGGTGGTTCATGCCTGTATTCCTAGTTATTAGAAGGCTGAGATTTTAATCACTAGAAAACCAGAAGTGTAGGTACAGCTCCAATTAGTAGAGTGCTAGCCTTGAACAAAAAAGCTATACAGTGCCAAGGTTCTAATTTCAAGTCTCATAATTGACCAAAAAAAAGAATATTTATTGTATCTGAACATTTTCATTTTAAGATTTCTTCATTTATCATTACCCCTGTTACTGACAACTTCTTTTAGTTATTCCTTTAGAATGTATATACTAGAAATCTAAGAAATTACCAGTGCTGCTCTAAGTTGGACAATTGCAATGTTTATATTTCCATTTCTTTCCCATACTCTAGGTAAGATGTGATTCTTGGGATCTACCACTTTTCTTGATGCTGTGCTCTATGACTTCAGATTTCTAATAGATGAATTAAGAGTGGATCCTTGGTTTATTCAGTTATTTTCTTCTCATAAGGATTGAAAATTGATTTCTTATCTTCTTACCAGTTGAAATCCAAACCAGAAGTGTTTCTGTAGCATTTTTATTCTATAATTATTTTTAAATTTATATCTTGATTGCTTGAAATACTGGATATTTGTCTAGGGAGAAGATAATGTTTGGATTGCTGAGCTCCTTTAACATATATACAGAGCTAGACATATAGCCACTGCATTGATTATCCTCCTTAAGAAACAGACTTTGAGAAAAACTCATTCTTATTCTTTTGTTAAATATAATGGTTATGACCCTGAGAGTGGAAGAAAATATAAAAGAAAACCACTCTTGTCAAGAAGATATCACGTATATGACCTGAAAGAAAATCTCTTTTATTGTTTCTGCTCAGCCCACTGAATAGCTGCACTTGTATGTGAAAGTGATGAAAAGAAAGAGAAAGAATGTATATGCCATACAAATGAGAACAATGTGCACTTAGGATGTAATTTTTGTACATTTTAATGACTTATACAGTGTTTTAGAAGATCAATTTGGTTATTTTCTATAAATAATTATGTAAAGTCAAAACACTAATAAGTTTAGCCTCTGAAAAAAGTGCACATGATCTATTTGCCTAAGTAGCAACTTCTGGAAAACCACAAAAAATAAAATTAATATTAGAAAGTTTAGGAATGACTTGTTTCTTCACGTATAATAATAAATTCATCAAAATGCAAACTAACCTTGTGTTCTTTTTCCTCTGTCTTAATAAAGCTTTCTCTAGCACATTCATACTATCAGTTACATGCTCTAATAATGCTTTGAAAAGTCTTGAAATCTTACCTGACTTCTACTTTATTGTCATACTTCATACTTTACTGTCATACTTCATATTCAACTCATTAGGAACTCATAGAATTTATCCAAGATTGCCTATATCACTATTACTTAATACTCATATTGATCATATCTATTATTGATATTATTTATATATCAATTTATATTTATATTATTTTATATATTATTTCTTCTTATATCTCTCTGCTCCCCCACTGAATATATTTTGTACATGGGTGATATGGTTTAGGTGTTTAGTTGCTATGCAGATTTAGTGCATGGAAATAGATTTCTTTTTAGTACTCTATATTATTTAGTTACACGAAAGAAAATTATCTGTCCTAAAGAACCTATTTTGACTTTTGCCATTATTTTTTTTCTGTATTCTAGAATGAGCAGAGAACAGCCCAAGTCTACAATTTAAAGTTAAGCTCAAAATAATCATCCTTGGACCCTTAATTTTTACAATGCTTTGTTACGGAATGTTTCTCCTGGATACTTAGAAAGTAAATATACAAGATTATTTCTATATGCCATCAAAGGAGTTTCTCATTTTGTGCTTGATAAGATATTGGTATCAAGATTATCTTTCCAGCTAGACTTTATCCTACTTTTGCTCATTATACATACTTAGAAAGGATTTGTGTCTTTTGTAGTATGCATGAATGTTGAACAAGGAACTACAATATCACCTCCATTCCCACATGCGCGCACACACACACACACACACACACACACACACACACACACACACACGCGCGCGCGCGCGCGCGCGCGCGCCTTTGTGAGGAATGAGTTCCTTTTGGGATTCCAGAAGGTGAGGGAAAAGTTTGAGATCGACACAGAACATTTTATTTGCTTTAACAAAGGATTGATTTATAAGGAAATAATTTGACCTATTTCTAGTGAATATTGTTTTTACAAGAGACTGATACTGTGGCCCTGACTACTTTGTGATGTGGAGAAAGTATGTTACATATTAACAACAAAAAAACCCAAAACAATTCTCCTGAACATCAACACAATTTAAAGTACATTTTCCTATCTAAAGTGTCAAAATGTTTGAGGCAAAAACTCAAGGCTACAAGGAAAAATGATGAATCTACTTTTATTATGAAGACAATAATACCTTCATGGCTGACACAGCTGACAGATTCAGCATCAGAAATTCTTAAAAAATATAGTGCTACTCAAAAGCACTAGTACTATTTAATTGGTTTGTTTAGAGCTTCACACAAAATAGCAGAATGTATTCTTTTCATGTCACATAAAATATTCACAAAGGTAAAGCCTAATCTATTTCTATTCTACAAAACACACTTCTGAAACTATATCACCATAATTTAAGTCATTTAATAAGGACTGGTCATGATGGCAGGTGCATAAAATATCAGCTACTTGGGAAGTGGAGACAGAACAATAACATTTCCAGGCTAGCTGGTGTAAAATATCAGCGAGACTTTATCTCAAAATTAATCTAGGCCTGGAGGCACACATCATTAAACTAGCTCTTCAGGAGGCAAAGGTAAGAGGATTCTGTCTGGGGGCAAACTGGTGGTGGCCCTATGTAAAAAACATGAAAAGCGAAAAAAGAAAGCATGCTGGAGATTTGGCTTTGAATTAGAGCACCACACAGCAGTGTAACACAACAAGTTCAAATGCTAGTGCTATTAGAAACAAGAAAGCAAGCCTGGAAGGAAGGAAAAGAAAAAGAATAAAAGAAGGAAGAAAGGAAGGAAGGAAGGAAGGAAAGAAGGAAGGAAGGAAGGAAGGAAGGAAGGAAGGAAGGAAGGAAGGAAGCACTGCTAGAAGCAAATGTGAGACATTTCTTGATCTGTTCATCTACTGAAGGGCATCTGGGCTGGTTCCATATCTTAGCTATGGTAAATAATGCTGCAGTAAACATAGCTGTGCTGGTAGCTTTAGTATGGCCTTGTTTGTGACCATTTGGGTAAATGCCTAAAAGTGAAATTGCTGAGTCATAGGGGAGCTCTTTGTGTAGTCATTTGAAGACCCTCCATACTACTTTCCAAAGTGATTGAACAAATTAACATTCCCACCAACAATGCAGTAGGGTTCCCTTTTAGCCACATCCCCTCCAGCATCTGTTGTTATTAGATGTCTTGATTCTAGTCATTGTATCTGGTGTGTTGTGGAATCTCAATGTTATTTTCATTTGCATTTCTTTCATGGCTTGAGAAGTTGAGTATTTCTTCATGTGTCTATTGGTCATTCTTATTTCCTCTTCAGATAAGTCCACTTATTAATCGGGCAGTTGTTTCTTTGAGGATTTGTTGTTGGGGATTTTATTTTTTGAGTTCTAAGTATATTTTAGATATGAGACCATAGTATATGTCTAGGACAAGCAGAAGAGGTCAAAAGCTATGTACATATGACCGTATAACCTGATGCTAAGCATCCCAAGATAGGGACACAAGAGGTTTTATCTTTGTTGCTGTTCTTTTTAATGTGCTTATAAGGTACTATGTGATTTTTTTTTTGTTTCTTTGTATGTTCTTTCCCCATGGTACAACCCCTGTTGTCACTGTATTTGATTCTGGTGTCTTGCATCTTGTGGAGGGGAAGGGAAATAACAAAATGCTGAAATAAGGATAGACATTGACCCACTGTAGCAATGAGATATGTATGTTGAAGACAGTATGTTGAAGATGAACTTTACAACTTTATGGGAGAGGGCAAAGGGGAGGAATGAGTTGGGGAGGTAGGGAGGAAAGGGATGGCAAGGGAAAAATAAAAGAGGGTGTAACAATGCTTAATAAGATAGGAAATTGAGTCATTACCTTGCACACGTAACTGTGACCCCTCTGTATAGTATCTTTACAATTAAAAATATGTAGTAAGAAAAAAAGTTGGTTCTTTGGAATATTAATAAAATGGATGAAACTTTAAGCCACATTAATTATGAAAAAGTAAGTTTGCAAATTATACCGGAAAAGGAGCCACTACTACTGACTAAATTTTGAATTTTGACTATCTTCTTTTCCACCTCATTCTATGTACTTGAATAACTGCATTTTTTTTCCCACAGCAGTTTATATGATGCTCAACTTTATTTCTTCTAATTCCTTAGGTCTTTTTAAACAAGTTCACTTAATTGAAATCATAGTGGGATGTGTACAGACATACACACACACACACACACACACACACACAATCTCACAATTGACTTTAATGTTATAGTCAAGTATTATAAAATAATGTCAGTATACGCTTTCTATATGCTTTCTATATAACTAAGATGTTATTAGCTAAATATTTGTATGCCTTTACATTCACATAATAATATATATATATATATATATAATATATATATATATATATATATATATTATATATATATATATATAATAATATATATATATATATATTCACATAATCCTTACTATACCTGTAGTTGGTGATGGACCAACCATAGAAGTAATTAAGACTATGTGAGGTCATAGATGTGAGATGTTGCTCTGATAAGAATATTACCTTATCAGAAGTGACACTAGAGAGTACCCACTTCCCTGATCCCACCCTCACCCCCACCCTCACCCCCACATTGTGTGGAGCAGGAAAAGGTCTTGTATGAGGGATACAGGGAGAAGGTGCTAGCTACACCATCTGCAAGAGACTCCCTGCAGGAACCATTGTGGCCAAACCCTTGATCTTGAACTCTAGCTCAGAAACTAGTTCTATAAGAAAATAAAGCTTTTATTGTTTAAACCACCTGTCCTATGTTATTTTGTAAGGCAGTCTTTAAAGAATTTACATGAAGATATTAATTTCCTTCGCTGAGCTTTATTTTTCGTTGTTAGATTAATCGATATTTCAAAAGTTTAGGTATTACAATTAAATAAAAGAAATATAAGTCTATTGCATTGTAAATACTCAAATGTTAGCTGCTAATAATAAAAGTAATAATAACATGAATATTTTAAAAGTAAGGAATAGGCATTGGACACATAAATCTATGATTTTACAAGATTGATTATTAATTCTCAGTCACTAGTGATTGAAAAGTGTATATAGCTCCTAGTTTCTGGACACCACAAATGAACTTTATAAATTGCAAATCTGTCAGAAACTTCATCAAACCCTTTTCAGTAGAGATTAAATGCTACATAAGTGATAAATCTAGTTTCAACTTGATTGTTCTTCTTAGTACATTCTCCATATTGTAGTTCCTAAAACTGCTCATAAACTATATAGAAAATCAGCAATTTTTATTTTTTAGTACTTGCTTATAAATAATTTACAATTTTAAAGTACTGTTTTAATGATTAACAAAAAGAAAAACCCATATTTTAAAATCAAAAATTCATTTCAAACACATAAAATATTAATACCCGAGTTAAAAATTATCTATAAAATACACTATTTTACAATAATTTATTTTAATCTGACTCTCTGTTAAAACATGTGTAGTGATTTGCATCATGAGACAACTGACAAGAAATGTCCAGACATCAGTTATATTATTTCATTCACTGTTTTATTCTAGTACATGGAGCATCATTTGACACACAGTGGGAACTGAGCATGTTAATAAATTTCTATTAAATCTTTCAGAAAAGACTAAAACCTAACACTTGAAGAGATCAGATTAAATTTTACCTTACTAAGACCACAAACAAGACAAAAAGATCCATTATGATCACCTTACAGATAATAGATAAATAATAATATTTACTATGATGGCAGGACTGCCATCATATTATTTTAAACAATTAGGATAACATCTAAGTTTGGGTAAATTTAGTGAATTGCAGTGAAATTTTTCCTTCTGTTTCATGTTCTAAACTGAACAAAACCATCAACATATTTTGGCCATCTTAATTTTATAGTTACCATGTGAAAATCCTTCCAGATGAGGACAAGGGCTAATGGGAGGAAGAGAAGTATGTGAATAATATGAGTGCTAGAGGCTTAGACTTGATCTCATGATGATTGGAGAAAAATTGCCATCATTGATTAGAATTCCATCTGAGAATAGTATGAGCCTCCCATTGGGAAGCTAAGTAGCCATGTATTGAAATGAGTGTGCTCAACATGCAATGATATATGACTGATTCATATTTGTTGTTTACCTCTGCATACATCATAGAACACTACTATTCTAGAAAAATCAAAGTATTTTCTTGCATCAACAATTAATGTCTATAGTCATAGATATTTAGGAAATTGATTTCTGAGGATTGCAGTTCAAATCCAATCATAGTAGAAAAAAAATCTAGGGGTTTTATCTCCAATGAGCCAGCAAAGGCTGGGACTGGAGGTCTACCTTGAAGTGAGGAGGCTGAGTCTAAGGAACTTCTTAAAGCCACCCTGGGTGCTTTTCTCTGGATGGAGGGAGCTCTCCACCCAATGCTGAAAAGCCTAGAGGTGAGAGAGGCCATTCATCAAGTTGCAGATACCTAGCTCAAGATGAGCAGGGAGAGCCGTGCTGGAGAGAAATGCAGATGCCATAGCCTTAAGAAAGCTTTGCATACAGAATGCTCTGATTCTGCTCTGATTACAGCCCTAAAAGGATTGAATCCCTAGTTTCTGATTAGCCCCTAATATTCCCCTAAATGGAAAATCCAAGGTATATCCCCTGCTTGACAGGTTTAAGCAGATACCTGAGCTACTGCCCAAATAAGGTCTGTTTCTGTTGGATTTGGAGCTCCACCCATGCCTGTGGTTTTTTGTCTTTAAAAGCTCTGTTTAAGTTCTGCTATGAACTGCTGGTCTTAGAGACAGAAGTCCTCCTGCAGATGCCAGCTCTTCAATAAAGACTTCGAATTCCACCTCTCAAAATGTCTTCTCTGTCTCTAGTAGCTAGATTTATCTTACAACTGCCTCAAGTGTAAAAAGCAGACTAAACTTGAATCAGAATTCCAGTTCCAATACTGGCATTTACTTCTCTTGCCTAAAATAAAAGGTAAAAATATTCTAAAATTACTGTTAGGATGTAGTATATAATTACATGTGTGTATATTTGCATTTTCATTATATAATTCTTTAGAATTATGGTATAGTTGCCAGTGTCAGTACAAATATTTAATTCTGTAATTTGTAAGCAATATATTATATATGTGAGTATATGTGTTTATGTATGTGTATATGCATATATATACATATATATTTCAAGTAGCTCAATTTATTACTGTCATAATAGATTATTCCTGATACTTTATACTGCAAATGAATTTCCTCTAAAGTTAGTTAATTCCATTGATTTTCTTATCTCCTTCTTAATATATGGAATTGCATATTATCAGTTCTATTAGGACAATCTTTGAAATACTAATCCCATGAGAGCATTTTTTATCCTTGTACTTCAAAAGATAAAGAAATGTGGAGAAAAAAAATGTAACTAGTTAATGCATGAATTTTAACACTTGCAGAAAACTGATAATATAATATGGCCATCAAGTGAAGTGATTGAAGAGAGACATGGAAAAACTATAAAAGTCCTCCTCAGCATTCTAACTTTCTGTGCTTATGGAAAAAAATGGCATATCAATAGAACTTTATTAACAAAATGTGGGAAATAAAAATATTAATAATCTATTTTTACAACATTAATGATGATAATTGTCCTAGAATTTCTACATGTCTGTAAATACCATTGCATTATTTCAGAATAATGTTACACTTTTGAAATAAGACTATCTTGTTTTCAAGAAAGCACTTTCAAATAATAAGCTGAAAGTTTCTATATACTCAATGTATAATATTAAACTTTCTGTTTTGTATTTTTTTCCTTTGGGTTTCTGTTTATGAATTGCTGAAGTTTAGGGACAATTTAATTGTTAAGCTCTATAATGAAACTCAATGTGCTTGTTTATATTTTCTTAAATCTAAAACATTCTAAAGTGAGTTAAATATTGTGTCTGTTCATTAGTATAATGATTAAACATATCATATATCACAAAATTATAGCACTGCCCTTTATTCTAAAAAGAAAAGGCACTTTGGTTTATAATCTACTGAGGATGCTTTTGCTGTGATCTCCTGGTAATCATAATTAGGCAAAGTGCAGTACCCATTGTGGGTTTGTAGTGTTAGTGGTTTAACAACTGATGTTGCAGCTTTGATCTTCTATGCCTTTGGCCCTCAGTTGTGGATGTCATCAAATGAAGTTAGTGATTCTTGGTGGATTTCTGATATTCCAGCAGCTAGGGTTTACATTTCTGCAAGCCCAGTTCTCTGTAGTGTCTTTCATTCCATACTTGTTAAAACACTTTCTGTCCTTGTCAGCATACCTGTCATAAAGACCACAAATAGGCAATAAATAATACTAACCAGGCTTGATTGGGGCCAATTTTTAATGACACATGTAAACAGAAAGCATAGGCAGTGCCTAGGAAAAAAAGAACTCTGGACTGAACTAAGGTATTTACGAACTACCAACTCACTGTAATATTTCATAATCATATGAATCTGTGGAGGCATAGTAGGTTTGCTTATTCAAGCTACCTTGTATTGTGGAGATGTTTCTCCTCAATTTGATTGAAGACATTTGTAAGGAACTGCACAGCAGTTCTCAGCAGTATCATCTGGAGGTTATCTTAAGAATCCTTGTCTGAACTGAAGCTTGTTAGAGCCCTTGCAGGATCTGGAGGAGTCATAACCGAAACATCATCTCCCAGAACAAAGTTAAGTTGAAGCAGTGGCCACAACAACTGCATCTGTTTCTGTGGGTAGAAAAATAATCTTCCCAGTGTATTTATTCATAGCTGCATTGAATTTTCTCTGAGAAACTATGATATATGTAAACAATATGTTGTCACAGTGGCAGGAGGAGGCATCACCAAAGACATTCATACTCAGTTGTCAGCACCTGTGGTTTCCAATGGTGGGGCTGAAGTTATGATTGATACCAATCCCAGTGTATCTTCAGGAGTGTCAGCAAAGTTGTTCCCAGCCCTATCAGACTGGCTGACCACAGACACAAACATAATGTTTTGATCTGGCTTCCACCCTTTGCTACCTAAAGTAATCAAGTAGTTTTACTCTCAGCCACTTATAGCTGTTTATACATATATAGAAGGAAAGGTCTAACAGTAGCTAAACAACAAGTAGTCTGACCTCTCAGAACAGATATAGCCTTTTGAAAGGGATATATGAACAAGCACAGACTAAAGAGCTTTTATAACAAAATTTACTGAAAAAAGTTAACATTTCTTCTTTGGTGACCCTTATCTAACCATTATTAGATAAGCTTACATTCAAACCAAACACTATCAAATTGTTTCACTATCAAAGAATTAAAGGAATTAAAGACTTCAAATTAGTTGGAACCATGATGCACTATGGAGGATATTATCAAATTCTTAAGAATAAATAATACTATTTAGAATAAAATTTAAAGAGGAGGAATGGTCACAGATGCTTACAGGATAGCATATTTTAATCATATATTTGTATGTGTAAATATACAAAGTTAGTATCTAACTGGAAGCTTTTCCCCCCAAATTTTCATAATGCTTTGGAGAAAATAGGGCATGCTTATATTCATGTAAATTAGAATTAACTAAATACATTGGCATTTCATAGTTCTGAGATAGAAATACCTGATTTTTCACACCAACTATCAGATTAATAACACACATGAAAATTCACTCAGAATTGTTAAGGAATTTTCAATAAGTTTAGGTAACTATTCTATAAGAATCATTCAAATGAACTTCACAAATTTTCCTTATGCTAATGCATTTTTCATGTACCTACAAGTCCCCTAACAGTATGTCAATCAGACTTGGAAAATGGTTTCCTAAATCACTATTTCTTGTGCTTTATAAAATGTAAATGCTATACTGTCACCATAATAATCCATAAATACAATAATCATTTAATGTGTGAGGAAGGAAGTTCTTAAAAGATAGCTTTTATTTATTTTTAATTTCCTCCTCTAAATCCAAATTTTACAATATGCTGGTTTTATTTTTTCTTTTGTCATTAATATAATATATATGATGCAAATTCAATTAATCATGTTTCATTTTACATATTGTTCAGTGTGACAATGCTTTTGGTTTAATATAAAGTATAGCACTGTTCTTTAATTCTATTCTATAATCATAATGTGTAATATTTTACATTCAATAGTTTTTATATAGCTATGGTCCAACAGTTCTTCAAGAACACTTAGATACCCTGTATCCAACTCACTGAAATCATTAATTGGAAGAAAATGTCTGACAAGAGTCAAGGACTAAAGTTAAGAATTGAACCAGTTCCGGGAAGATGGCGGAGGAGAAGCTGGAATCTGAACAAGCTCTTGCATAGAAAACAGTTTCAGAGTTCCAGTGAACAGTCCCAAGCCAGAGAATCACACCAAGTGTGCCATCACAGGACAGAGAGTTAGTCAAGAGAGTGGAAGCCAAGCAGACACATCTGAGCGCCTGCCAGCAGCTGCTGCTGCGGCGGCAGGGTCGCGGCAGCGACCACCGCCGCCGCGGGGGCACACCTGAGACACAGTCCGGGACGAAGGAGCCAGACGCAGCGGACGAGCGGATTCTACTCAACACCAGCAAGAACCGACAAGGAGCGGACAACTTCATCCTGCACTTTGCAGACCAAAGACGACCCAGGATACAAGACTCGGCGAGAGTAGAAGCCCGACTTCCTCACTCCTTCTCTGGGAGCAGAGGAGGGAAGGCCACCTCTCCCTCCCCAGCACCGGTGATCTCCATCTTGGATACGGACAAAGCTCGGAGGAGCGGCTAGCTCCAGCTCAGGCCTTGGAATAAAACGAGTCATTTAGCAGGTCACAAGAACTTAACGGCGAAGTGACCTCACAGACTCAGTTCCATCCAGGGAAAAGTCACCCAGCTCAGGCGCCAGCCATTGGAGTGGCTCTCCTCACCGGGTAACCAGAGCCAGAGGCTGCCCCTCCCTCTAGCAGCCACCACAATCAATTGAAAAACAGAAACCCTGAGAATGGCTCCAGGCTGGGTGCTGTGAGTTTTTTTCACAAAATAGCTCCAGGGAAAAGCTACTGTTTGTTGAAAGGCCTCAACTCTACCCAGAACCTAGCCTCATCACTGCATCCCCCTCTTTTGTGATTCTCAAAGCAGACCACCCTCCTAGTAAACTAACCTGGGAGGGGGATCTCAAAATCTTGGGTAAAGCAGAGCATTTTTCTGCCTGTTCCAACAAACTGACTTAAGAAACCAATCAAGCCACAGGACCTCAAGCTGACCAGAGACTCCAACCAGACTCTGGTTACAGACAAAAAGGGAGATACAAGACTCTTTCCACCCCTTCCCCCCCAAAAAAAATCAAAGAACTTTTTTTTTCTTCTTCTTTTCTTTTTTACTTTTTTTTGTTTTGTTTTTTTTTTTCGTTTTTTGTTACCTTATATATATAAAAAATTTTTTTTGCTTTTCTAAAACTTTTATTAATCTTTAATTTTTGCCTCTTCTGAAAAAATAATTGTTTTCCATTAACTTTTTTTTTTTCTCCTCTTATAATTTTTATTTTAGGAATACGTGAATGTGTGTTTTCCCTTCTTTTCTAGTCTTCTTTCTCTTTTTCTTTCATTCTTAATTATCTTTTTGTTTTTTGTCTAGCTCTACTGAACTTCTGATCTTTTCTTCTCACTTTCCTATCCTTTCCATATTTTCCTCTTTGTTCTTCTTTATGTGACTTAACTCTTGTCCTGCACATCCTCAGATATACCCGTAGTTAACCAGTAGACCCTATCCCCCATTGTGTACACACTTAATCCACAAACTTATTACTCAATTCAAAACCTCTGAGACTTAAATTCATTAGTAGCAGTACTACCTCTTTATACCTATATAATATTTTAAGCATTTTTTTAAAGTTTTTCAAATCTCCTCTATGTCCCTCCCTTTCTCTCAACATATTCATATTCCTCTATAAATAGATCGTCTTTTAATCTTTAAAATAACATTAATTTTTACGTTTCTATTTTTTTTCTGGTCTCTTTTCATTCCCCTTTCCCTTTCCTCTTTTTCTCTCTCTCTGTACTTGTATCCTACCCAACCTATTTCCTGCATTGTGATTAGGACATAGTTAACTCTCCCTGTGCCTCCCCACAAAAATCTATTCCTATTTTTTACCCACATCTCTCCCTAACCCTAATAATTTCTGGTTTTCCAAATTCTTCTCTGCGGTTCGAAGCCCTTTAACATATAGTTGTTTGATGTCGAATAGATGTATCTGTTGAACTAGATTGTATCTGTAGACTATTGACTGTACAAATGCAAACTTTGGTTGATGGTTGCCTTAAGATAGTGTCCTAGCACAAAACTGGTGCTATCTTCATCTCAAATGGGCAGAGTAAGTCGGAAAAACACAAGAAAAATGGCAAATTCGGGTATCTCAATTCCCAATCTTGATAATCAGGGGTTAGAAGAGATAATGAATAATCCAGAGGAGAGTTCCCAAACAGCTCTACAAACACTGGTGGCAAACATGATAAATGAAAAGTTTGACAACGTACAAAGGACTCTGTATGAGCGTGATAGGGAGAGAGAGGAGGCATCCCAGAAGTTTATACAGGAATATCATAAGCGTGAGGAAGCTACTCAAAAACTGATACAGGATTTGCGTGAACAACTTGAGAATACTCAAAGAGAAAGGGAGGAATGGCGTGAGCAGGCTGAGAACACTCAAAGAGATCTGCAGGAATCCCACGAACGGGAGGAAGTTAATCAAAGAGTAATACAGGAATTGAGAGACCAGGTAGAGAACACACAAAGATCACTAAAGGCATTCATGGAATCCGTTAACAAAGAGCTGAAGGAAGTCAGGGAGACCACAAAGGGAATGCTGAATGGAACCCAACAGAAGGAATGGGAGCCCAAAGAAACCATAACCAATCAACTAAGTGATTTGAGGACAAACACTGAACACCAAATTAAGGAAGTAAAGAAATTCATACAAGACCTAAAACAGAGCTTCAACAAAGAACTTGAAGCCATCAAAGCTGACCAACTAGAAGGAAAAGAGATAAAAAACAAAGTAGAGAGTCTTGACAGCAGGTTAGACCATGCAGAAGATCGAATCTCAGGGATTGAAGACAGCCTAGATATTATAGAGAAAGAACATACAACCATCCAAGACAAGTCCAAGAAATATGATAGATCTATCCAACACCTGGAAGACACCATCAGAAGGCCTAATCTAAGGATAATGGGTGTAGAGGAGCACCTAGAAACAGAAGTTAATGGTCTAGGAAATTTGTTTAACAGGATCCTAGCAGAGAACTTCCCAAACATGCAAAAAGATAGGCCTGTCCAGATAAAAGAAGCCTTTAGAACACCAAATAGACCAGACCAGAATAGGACATCCCACCGCCACATTATAATCCACACAGGATCAACTCAGAACAAGGAAAAGATCCTTAAAGCTGTCAGAGAGAAAAGGGTAATCACTTATAAAGGGAAACCAATTAGAATCACCTCAGATTTCTCAGCAGAGACAATCAAAGCAAGAAGAGCCTGGAATGATGTATGCAATGCCCTAAAAAGAAACAACTATCAACCAAGAATACTGTACCCAGCTAAACTCTCCTTCATAACTGAAGGCCAAATAAAAACCTTCCAGAGCAAAGAAAAATTGAAACAATACATCTCCACCAAACCAGCCCTACAAAAGATTCTTAAAGATGTCCTACACATAGAAAACCAACAAGACTGCAATAAAGGCCAAGAAACTGCAACCAAACTGAGAATCCAAGAACCATAGGAAGAACCCAGTTTTCACAGCCCCCAAGAAGGTAGATAACATGGCAGGAACTCCCAAATACCTCTCAGTCCTATCTCTTAATGTTAACGGACTGAACTCTCCAATTAAGCGACACAGACTGTCTAGTTGGATTAAAAAACAAGACCCTTCTATCTGCTGCCTGCAGGAGTCATATCTTGCCTGTAAAAACAAGCACATTTTCAATGTTAAAGGATGGAACAAAATCTACCAAGCAAACGGACCGCATAAACAGGCGGGAGTTGCAATCCTAATATTAGATAAAATAGACTTCAAATTAAAATTCATGAAAAGAGATAAAGAAGGTCGCTACATACTAATTAAAGGATCTCTCCTTCAGGAGGATATTACAATTCTAAATATCTATTTGCCAAACAATGGAGCACCCAAATTTATCAAAGAAAAACTACTTTCCCTCAAATCCCATATAGAACCAAAGACACTAATTGTTGGGGATTTTAACACACCACTCTCCCCGAGATAGATCAACTCGGCAAAAACTCAACAGAGAAACCGCAGATCTAAACAGCTGCATAGATCAACTAGACTTAACAGACATCTACCGAACATTACACCCAGCAGCATCAGAATACACGTTTTTCTCAGCAGCACATGGAACGTTTTCTAAAATAGACCACATTTTAGGCCACAAAGCAAACTTGTCTAAATTCAGAAACATTGAAGTTATACCTTGCATTCTCTCTGACCACAAGGGAATAAAATTAGAACTCAATACCAAAAGCCACCAAAGAAAGTCCGGTATCACATGGAGGCTGAACAACACACTGCTGAATCATGAGTGGGTCATGGAAGGGATTAGAAAGGAAATTCAAATGTTCATGCTATTCAACAAAAATGAACACACAAAATACCAGCTCCTCTGGGACACAGCAAAGGCAGTACTCAGAGGTAAGTTTATAGCTCTGAGCTCCTACATCAACAAATTGGAGAGATCTGAAACTAACAATTTAATGACACATCTAAACCTCCTTGAAAAAGAGCAGCAAGATAAACCCCAATCCAGTAGACAGAAAGAAATAATCAAAATTAAATCAGAATTAAATGAATTAGAATCCAAAAAAACTATAGAAAGAATCAACAAAACAAAGAGTTGGTTCTTCGAAAAACTTAACAAAATTGACAGACCCTTAGCAAATCTTATCAGAAAAAGAAGAGAACACACCCAAATTAATAAACTCAGAGATGAGAATGGAAACATCACCACGGAAACAACCAAGATTCAGAACATTATAAGGGAATACTTCTCAAAACTTTATGCTAATAAGTTTGAGAAATTGACAGAAATGGACCTTTTCCTAGCAAATATTGACATGCCAAAACTAAACCAAGATGAGTTAAACCAGCTTAACAGGCCCATATCAAGCATTGAAATAGAAACAGCAATAAGAGACCTCCCAGCTAAGAAAAGTCCAGGACCAGATGGTTTTACAGCGGAATTTTACAAGGCCTTCAAACAGAGCTCACACCAATACTCCTCCAACTCTTCAATGAAATTGAAAGAGAAAGCGCACTACCGAACACATTCTATGAAGCCATCATAACCCTCATCCCAAAACCAGGCAGGGACTCATCAAAGAAAGAGAACTATAGACCCATTTCTTTGATGAACATTGATGCAAAACTTCTCAACAAAATTTTGGCCAACCGACTTCAACAATTCATCCAAAAAATCATACACCACGATCAAACAGGATTCATTTCAGGGATGCAAAGCTGGTTCAATATACGCAAATCAATTAATATTATCCATCACATCAACAGGAGCAAGAATAAGAACCACATGGTTATCTCAATAGACGCAGAAAAAGCATTCGACAAGATCCAACACCCCTTCCTGATGAAGGTTTTGGAAAAATTAGGAATCCGTGGAACAGTCCTCAATACAATAAAGGCTGTATATGACAAACCTACAGCCAGCATTATACTCAATGGTGAAAAACTAAAGCCATTTCCTCTTAACTCAGGAACAAGACAAGGATGCCCACTCTCTCCACTTCTCTTCAATCTAGTATTAGAATGCCTAGCTACAGCAATAAGACAAGATGCAGACATAAAGGGGATCCAAATAGGGAAAGAAGAAATAAAACTCTCCCTCTTTGCAGATGACATGATCTTGTATTTAAAGAATCCCATAGACTCCACTCCCAAATTACTCAAGCTGATTCAAAACTTTGGCAAAGTAGCCGGTTATAAAATTAATCCCCAAAAATCAATGGCTTTTCTGTATGCCAACAATGAGAAAAGTGTGGCTGAAATTAGGAAAGCAACTCCATTTGTAATAGCCCCACAAAAAATAAAATACCTAGGAATTAACTTAACTAAAGAAGTGAAGGACCTCTATGATGAAAACTTTAAAATCTTGAAAAAGGAAATCAACACAGAACTTAAAAATGGCAAAACCTCCCATGCTCCTGGATTGGAAAGATTAACATCGTGAAAATGGCAATACTTCCCAAGGCTATCTACAAATTCAACGCAATGCCTATCAAAATCCCACCCTCATTCTTCAAGGAAATAGAAGAGGCAATCCAAAAATTCATATGGAACAATAAAAGACCCCGAGTAGCAAAAACGCTCCTCAACGGAAAGAACACTGCTGGAGGAATATCAATACCAAATTTCAAACTCTACTATAAAGCCATAGTAATCAAAACAGCTTGGTATTGGCATAAGAACAGACCTCAGGACCAATGGAATAGAATTGAAAACCCAGATTTGAACCTACAGACCTATAGCCATCTAATCTTCGATAAGGGAGCTAAAACAATAGAATGGAAGACAGACAGCCTCTTCAGTAAATGGTGCTGGCAAGACTGGTTAACTACATGTAGAAAACTAAAGCTAGATCCTTATATATCACCCTGCACCAGAATCAACTCCAAATGGATCAAAGACCTTGAACTCAAAGCAGACACTCTGAAAACATTACAGGATGGAATAGGAGAAACCCTGGGTCTCCTTGGCTCAGGCCGAAATTTTCTGAATAGAGACCTGGAAACACAACAAATCAAAGAAAGGTTGGACAAATGGGATTTTATAAGGTTGCAGAGCTTCTGCAGGGCAAATGACATAGCTAGCAAGATCAATAGAAAGCCCACGGACTGGGAGAAGATCTTTACTAGCCATACAACGAACAAGGGTCTCATATCTAAAATATACTTGGAACTCAAAAAATTAAACCACCCAACAACAAATCCTCAAAGAAACAACTGCCCAATAAGTAAGTGGGCGAAAGACTTAAAGAGAAGCTTCTCTGAAGAAGAAAGAAGGATGGCCAATAGACACATGAAGAAATGTTCAACATTCCTAGCCATAAAAGAAATGCAAATCAAAACAACATTGAGATATCACCTCACTCCAGTTAGAACAGCAAAAATCAAGAACTCTAACAACAACAGATGCTGGAGGGGATGTGGACAGAAAGGAACCTTACTTCATTGTTGGTGGGAATGTAAACTTGTTCAACCACTTTGGAAAGCAGTATGGAGGTTCCTCAAAAGACTCCACATAGAGCTCCCCAATGACCCAGCAATCCCACTTTTGGGCATTTACCCAAATGATTACAAACAAGGCCACACTAAAGCTACCAGCACAACTATGTTTATTGCAGCATTATTTACCATAGCTAAGATATGGAACCAACCCAGATGCCGCTCAGTAGATGAATGGATCAAGAAGATGTGGTATATATACACAATGGAATTCTATGCCTCCATCAGAAAGAATGACATTGCCCCATTTGTTAGGAAATGGAAAGGCTTGGAAAAAATTATATTAAGTGAAGTAAGCCAGGCCCAAAGAAACATAGGTCCCATGGTTTCCCTTATTTGCAATATCTAGTATAGGTATGAATCAAGCGGAAAAAGTCAGAGAATGTGATGTTAGGAATACGAACCCTCAAATATGTATTTTAATGTTTTTGATTCTTTCATGCATGTGCTCTAACGCATTTATAAGATTATTTCTTTGTTGCTTTGTATGTCCCTCCCCCACAGTGTAACCCCCGCTTTCACTATATTTGATGTAGTATAACATGTGGAGGAGACGGGGACAAACAAGTCGTTTAAGGATTCAGGTGGACCTGTTGCAACAATGAGAAGTACAAAATGTCATGTCAAAACCAGCTTTACAATGTCGGTGGGGGGGGGGTGGGGGGGTATGATTGGGTGGGGGGGAGGGGGGAGGCTGGGAAGGGAGGTGAAGGGTAAACAAAGGAGGAGGCTGCAATGCTTGGTAAGAAATGTACGCATTATCCTGCCCATGTAATTGTAACCCCTCTGTACAGTATGTTCTCAAATAAAATAAAATAAAATTAAAAAAATAAAAAAAAAAATAATTGAACCAGATCTTGTTAAGTAGCCTATGAATATTTTTTGAATTTAATAAATTCACACATTCTGTGTACAAAAGACATTTTTGTAAATACATGCACACACATATAAATATTCTAAGCACTCATTGTCATGCTCTGGAACACATATACACTTACACATACTTTTTATTAGTTTCTTGCCAAAAAGAAAACTCCAATTACAGTTATCTACTATAATATATAGATATTGGTGACTTACAACAAAACACTACAAAATATTTTATGTGAGTTCAGGATCCAGAAGGAAGCTGCTACAAAAATTTAGGAAAATAAAATTATGGAGCATTTCTAGACATAGAAGTAAAAATTAATACAGCTATAAGTTTTAGCTGTGGGAAAAATGAAGACTTTTCTGTAACTGAGTAATATTG
This sequence comes from Dipodomys spectabilis, assembly GCF_019054845.1. NCBI lineage: Eukaryota > Metazoa > Chordata > Mammalia > Rodentia > Heteromyidae > Dipodomys > Dipodomys spectabilis. The sequence continues at coordinate 5,925,322 of NW_024870752.1, forward strand.
CTGTACAATCTAAGTGTTATTTTTTTGTTTCTGTAAGAAAAGATCGTCATTTAGCAAAGCTTATCTTGATATATGATACATTTTGTTATAGATAAAAATGGACCAAGATCTTTATCAGCAAGAGTAGAACATGGGGTATAAGAAATCTAAAAATGTCCTCAATAAACAAAGATTATTTTCTGCTTAATGATCAATTTTCAGCCTCTTTGGTGAAGAGGTCAGGTGCTTCATTGCATTTTTCATTGAATATTATTCTAAAATACAAAGAATTGCCTGTGGCTAACAGAAGCCAAAAGGGTAATTTTTTTTGCTTCTATTTGTCTCCCTCACAGATTTTATGAGAAACATTAAAACCAACTTGAGAAAGTGGAAGCCAAGGAAAGCAACAGATGAATAAGCCAAAAACAAAACCAGGCCCCACCTCTCCTGAAGCCATAACTACAGGACATGTGATCTTATATGAACCACACGAATGTTTCCTCAGTCCCTCATTTTTTGCTCCACCTCAGATTCAATAACCGGAGTGCTCCTGGCACCTAGTGTGCTGAAGCTGGATTCTTCACAGGGTCTCTAGTGACTAAGAAACAGAAAAAAAAGCTGAGACCAAGATTGAGACAAATATAATATAGAATTTTGCATAGTTATATAAAAAAAGGTTTGGCTATAAGAGAGAGAATGTTGTGCAGTGTTTACTACTCTAAGCTATTTTTTTCAAAAATTTAAAAGGTTCCCCAATAGATATATGAACACTGTGTATCTAAAAACCAAGAGATCATAGAAATAACTGATAATTACAATAGTGGTTGAAGTGCCTAAGGATAAATGCTATGTAAGAAGGCCTAGAAATTGCAACCCTATTTGAATGGGAATCTGAGAAGAAAGGTAAGAGAGGCTACAATGGACCTCTCATTCCACAATTGTGCCGCTTTGGATTAGCAAGTTTCCTCGTGTACAATGAGAAAGACACAGATGCCCACTTTTAAATTCCTTTCACAGCTTTTGTGAAAAGGCCATCTCTTAAGATAAATGTTTTAGAAATTAAAGACTGAATTTCAACTGGTGCATGATTAATCCTTTGAATCATCTTGCTGATGCACATTGCCTAAAGCTTTTCTTTGGCTGCCCCATTTTTGGCTAATATCTCAAGTAAAAAGAAATTGACAAATTTTCTGTCTTTTTTCTAGCTGTCTGTCTGGGTCTGGTATCTCTAGGCCTCACTAAAGTGATTGCTGACACTAGTTAACTGCTAGTGGTCTGAATGATATTTTCATTTGATTTTTTTATATTGAATAGATAGTTTAGTAATCAATGTTCAGGATTACTCAGGAGATGAGCGTCGTTACGTAAAGAATTGTGAAATGTCCATGTGTGAATCTGTCTTGTGGTGTCACATAGATGCTGCCACTAGCAGAAAAACACTGTGTTAATGAACATGTGAGTCTATTTCTGATTAAAATCTTGAGTCCTTTCCTTACCTTGATTACATCATACACCCAATATATTCATACATGCATGTGTACATACATACCAAATTAACATTAAAGGCAAGTGAACAAACACAGGAACAAATTTTCCAAATTGATATGACATTAAATTTCAACATGATGGAAATTTAAGAAGCCAATTACTGAATACTTACAGGATAAAAGCAAAATAAAATCCAAATTACAAGGTACCTGAACCCAGAGTTCCTACGTTTACACACTAATGCTCATGTTCTCTAACATTTTTCTTTCAAGTAAAGTATCAATATCCAATGAAGTTACTAATACCCGCTTTATACCCACTTTATATTCATCAGGAGGATGTGATTCATACAAAATGAAAATTCTCTGCCATGCACAGGAAGTATAATTTACAGAGCAAAAGGAAGGAATTTATTCTCTATTTTGTGAAGTTAAAAAGGTCAACATCTTTCTATTTCAAAAATACAATTTCTGTGGTTTCTATAGCATCTAGGAACTCATAGGGCTGATTGATTACTCAGGATATAACTTACTAAACAAAATATTTGAAATGTAATTGAATATTTTTATTGAATTTTTAAAAATAATGGAAGATGGTGTATTTACTATATTTACTATAATGACAGTAAAAATTCTAAATCGCAGTGTCTTTAAAAAGTGTCTTTAAAAAAGCTTTCTACTCTATTCCTTCAGAACCACTGATGGCCTGACTGTCTTGATCTTCATCCCATGTTCATGCCAGATGCTAAAAGAATAGAAGAATTTTGGACTATTAGGGCCAACATTCAAAATTGCCAAACTTGAGAGAATGAGAGAATGAATAAGGAGCACCCAATAATAAGGCTTCAGAGGAAAAACAAAACAAAACACCTTAGTCTCTAATTAGCAACACTACAAAGGCAAGGAATAATGCCTATAACAATCAGCTGAAAAAACTGAGGACTTCCTTAACCTTGGGAAAATATCGATTCTCTGAAATACTCATTATTATTGGGTACATTTAAAGCAAAGAAGAGTATGTATCAAAAAGTAATGCCAGAATAAATATTATCACTTCTTACTCAAGAGACTTTGTTTCCATCAAACTTCAATTCATGGCCTCCTAGCCTCTTCCCTAATAGATTCTCCTTCCTGTTCATAACATAGGTTTTCATGCCATTGAATTGACAGCATCTTGTAATGAACTTTGGTTCTGAGCTTCGAAAGAAAATACCTTCACTGTTTTGTGACTGAAAAACATACAGCACTTGCTTCCAAGAACAGGGAGACAATTTTCTGACTGATTTGAAAAGCTATGAAAGACAAAACATTTAAAGAAACAGCACATCTTCACTCATTCTTCTTCAATTGTCTATGTATAGTCAAACTTCAGTAAAGTATCTGTGAAACACTCAAAATTTTATGACACAGTGAAGACGTTAACACATTGATTTCTAGTAAACCTAGGCACCATTTACTCAAAGCCATCAAATGACTTGTCTGATACAATCTCTGAAGATTCATACTGCTTCTGGTAATTTGGAAAGCATAATAATAATTAACCAAAAGCATTTGTACAGAAAATAATACTTTCTAGAAGAGAATTAGAACAGAAATCTGTCTGCAGAAGAAAGAAAAAGAAAATTGCTGAAGTCAATTATAAATTCTAAAACTTAAGTTTTTTATTTATCTTGAAAATGTAAACTTTAGTATGAAAAAGTTTCAATTTCCTCCACTTCCTTCTTGCCTTTCACTTCTTTCACTATCATTTTATGATAGAAATTTATCATAAAATGGGGTTTGGTGGCTCCCACCTGTAATTCTAGCTATTGAACAGACAAATTTGTGGACATTTCTCTCCAGTAAACCTGCCAGAGGTAGGAATCATTGGCATGGCTCAAGTGGTAGACCAACATCCAGGAAAGGGCATGTGCTGTTGATTTTAAGCCCCAATATGAACTCAAAACAATCACAAAAAAAAACATTACTATAATCATACTATAAAATGATGTGTAATTTAAAGGGTTTTCTTTCATTGCCAAGCATAACATGTTCTTTTCAGGGGATATGGTATATACTCATGCATCATTGGATCATTGCATCACTGATGTGGCAGGGGAATATTCTGAAAATGAGTTGTTCATCAATTTTGTCTGTATGTACATGCTAAAATGTTAACAGTCCAAGATGGCAGTGATTGCTAGGCAGTAGTACCAAGTGCTATGGTATCATGTTGTATGTACAGGCCTTCATAAATACATGGGGGAAAAAAGAGAGTAGGAAAACAATTTAAAAATTCTCTGAACTGAGTTTATTAAAAGAGAAACACTTTCAAATTCTGTTTTATGCATTATTCAGAACATTTTTTGTATAAATAGTGTATTTCACAAAACTGAACCATGCAGTTCACAGTGCACTTTTAAAAATGTTTTAAGGGCAGTAAGTGTAACATCAACATGTCTTTCACAATCTGTGGCAAAATTTGATGTTTTATTAATTTCTAAATTGACTTCATGCTTTATTTCTCCTTAAGTAAGATTATGAAAGATAATTTACCCATCTATAATATTTCTTAATTTTATATTAAATATAAATGACTATATATAGCTCATTTATTGCTGAAAAATACTTCAAATTGTCATCCTTTCATTAATTATTGATACCTCTTCATTTCCTTGCCATTTGATTAATAAAAAATTCAAATACATTTGCATTTCATATGTGTGTTTATTCTTTGATGAATGACAATATTTCTCTATCATTCTTTAAAGATAATAAGTTAGAAAAGAATAAAAAATCTTTTCCAAGCTTCGTTTTGAATTCTATTTTAGATAAGTGATTTAAGTAAACAATTTATGTATTAGACGTAATGATAAACATTTTTATTTTTTATTTTTCCTTTCTTTTTTTAATTTAATTTTATTCTAAAGATACCGTATAGAGTGGTTACAGTTACATGAGTAAGGTAATGAGTACATTTCTTGAGTATTTTTACCTCCTCCTTTGTTTTTCTCCTATTATCCCTTTCCTCCTCTACCACCCCAGTCTTTCCCTCCCCTTTTTAATTTTTTAAAATGTACATTTATATGCTCATTTCTATTTTAGGGGCAGCTTATATTTGCATACATGATTAATTAATAAGATTCAAGAAATTCGCAGCATGCACTTGCCTTTTCCAAGCCCACCGTATAACTTGTTCCTCTGAGCAGAGAATGAGCATGCTCATAGTTTATAAAGCATGAGATATTATGTCATTGAGAGTGAGATATTATGTCATTGAGAGTTGAAACAGTGAATTCTTTCTAATGAAATATATTTCCATTTATTATATCAACCCAATTAAACCTCAGCATCTTATGAGGATATAAACAGTAATACGATAGAAGTGTTCAGTAATAAAGCAGTATTTTCTACTCATTTACACAAAGATTAAATTTAGAAATGTCAGAACTATATTTGCCTTATGGAAATCTTATGAGCATCTGAATGATGGGATTTTAATTTGTTTGATATTTGTTCCAAATATGTCCAATGTGCTAAGTAACCAATATACTAGTATATTTCTCATTAAATTTTCATTGTATTACACAGCTCTATGAAGCTCAGAAAACAAATAGCACCAACAAGAACCAATGTTCTAGGTGGGGTGGGTTTGTTGTTACATTGCTTGAAGAAACAAAACTATCTAAAACACACTGTATCATTATACTTATTATACTTTCATGGTAATTATCTGGATTTATTTTTCGTTCTCTGGTGTGTATTCAATATGGAACATTTCAGCATTGTTCAAATTCATGCATTTCATCTACCAGCTTTTCTCAATTAACATGTTCTACTGGTATAATTTAATTTAACTACATTTCACATTTTAAAAGGAAATATATATATATATATATATATATATATATATATATATATATGGGTATGATTTGGGTCTCAATATATGTGTGTCTTAGACTGACTTTTACCCCCCTTTTAAGCACTCGGTAAAAAGGGATAAAGACATTGTAACCTGGAAAACTAAAATCCCCAACTGTCTTAATCACTAAAGAAATTGGAGAATACAAATCAATGAATATCATAAGCCTGGATCTTGAAGAACGACGTGGTGAATGTAAAGGAAAGTAATTTGCTTTGGATTTTATGAATTATTTTAAATTATATCATAAACCTGCCTTCAAAATACGATTGAGGTGTCTCTGTGCTCAAGGATTTGCATCCCTTGGTATTAAGGAACACAAAAATGAACTGGGTCCATTAACCCAAACTGCTGAAGGCAGTTTGCATTTTCATCGATGGTAACATTCTCATATTTGGAAAATGATATTTTAGAATATTACCCTAGAATATCATTCTAGTTATTTACAATATCATTTAGAACCACCTTGTAGTTTTACAGAATAGAAAAAAATGGAATCAACAAATTTCCTTCTTTCCTCCAATTCTGTGCTATATTCTCCATTGCTGTGCATACCACCAGATATACATATTTCAGACCCCTGAAATATTGGATGCCCAAACACTGAGAATGAACAGTGACATGCCTTGATCACATATTTGTCAGTCTTCCTCAAAACGCTTATGAGTTGGAGAAATGAGTAACTTGCTTGTTATGGAATTTCTTCTCTATGTAAACCAACTTCGAAATTTATTCTGCTATTTTTCTTTTAACAAAATTGGTTGCAACAAAATTCCTGCCATCTTTTTTGGTACCTGGATATAAAAATATAAAGAAAGAAAGAAAGAACTTTAACTCCCTTCCTTGGAGATCTCATACAAGGGATTGGACCAGTTCCAGGATTTATAGGTAAATCAGTTCTAAATTCAAATCTCACAGGAAATTTTCTTTGGGAAATTACTTCTCTTATTTTGTTCCAATTTTTCTCATAAGTTTAAAAGAGATCAGCACATCAGCTTTTGTTTGTCTTGATAATAAATGGTATGAGTGTAAACTCCTGAAACATAGAAGGGTCACCCCAAATCCACCACTCTTTAGAGATGCCAATAGATAATTTGTTTAAGAATGAAAGCAGGTTTAGGAAAGATGTTCTTTAGAACTGCCCATGGATGTTCACATCCAGCAAGGTCATTTTCCCTTTAGGGATTTTCCCTGGTGTTATGAAAATTTCTGCTGAAATGACATCTCCTCAAGAGAAACTTCACTGTCACTGCTGAATCCTTTACTCTTTTTCATATTAACATCATTATATGAAAAAATTGGAATATTTGTTTCTATGTGTTTGATAGCATGCAAATGTGTGAGCCCAGGCACCGTCTTATTTTGACACTGAAAATAACTTTTATTTCCAAGGTCTTTTTGCTTCATACACCAAGCCACCTTTAATCTCATGTCCTTCTCAAGCATCTAATTGTATTTCTGTCACTTCTAAGGTCAGAATGATACCTCAAACAACAACAACAAAAATAATCCCTTCTACACACTGGGATATTCACACATTTATTGATCAACCTTAACTAAAAATGTATCACTCTACCTTGGAGTATCTTGTAAATATATCTCTATGCAGATACTACTTGTTATTCTAAAACTATGGCTGCTTTTCATGGTTAATATATCCTCCCAAGTGGACAGTAGAGAAAATTAAATGGAGAGAATTATTAACAAAAACAAATCACTTTCTTTTCTAAAGGAAAGTCTATGAGGAAGGGAGATATTTATCTTGACAGGGTATTTTGCTGCTTACTGCAAAACTAAAGCTTACCATAGAAATAGAAATTTATTTATTTATTCTATTGTATAAAACCAATTACACAAGTAGACAGTCACCTCAATTATCAGGTAAGTTTGGGATGAACTTTGTATAGTCCATAGAGTTATAAAGCCCTCACATTTAAGCACTCATCATTATTTTAAGGACAAGTACATAAAAGGTTTGTACTGCTCAACTGTATAAAAGGGTGAGGATTTTTTCTCCTCTATTGAATCTCCCAGCACATTACCTGGTATGTGTATCTCTTCTGGTTTAATGCTTATTCAGTAATTAAACAGACCCTCTCTGTGTGGTCATCATGGAGTTTTCTGAACTGGGAAAAAATTATGTTTGCAATTATATTTTCCTGACATAAGTGCACATACTTTATGTGTACTTCCTGTTTAGTCCAATAAAATAATAAAAATTTGAGAGATCAAGATCCAAGATTTAATTATGCTGACAAATTTAATGCCTTATCAAGGACATTCTTAATTAAAATAGCTTTTGTCTTTGCTCTTCTGAAGGTCCTGTTCATGAAGATCTCAGTGACTTGTAACACAGATTCCAAAAAGGACCTGGGTTTATTGTTAGCAGACAAGAAAGTTAAAAAAATAGTTTTATTATGACAAGAATTTTAGGACAATTTATTTATGTTGATCCTAATGTCTAACATGAAAAGAATGCAGGGATGATGAGAACATATTATAAGGATAGGAAAGTTTATTAGAAAAGAAATATGACAGAGGAAGAGATCATGTAGAATTATGCCATTGTGAACATAACAATTCAGTACATCATTAGCTACTGAGAAACAGACAGGGACTTCAAGTTAAATAGAATTGAAGGCAGAGTAGGAGATATATGCCGTGACTTTTATCATAGGTAGCCAGTGATGGTAATGGCTCATTGTTGCTAGATTGCTTAGATGTGGCATAACTATCAGACATTCAGACTAAACAACAAGTAATATGAGAGTTGAGATATGAGATAGCTACTAAAATGCCAAATACAAGTTAATAAAACTTTTATTAGGGTATTATTACTATGTCAAATAGTTCAATAAGGTATTATGATAGTTAATCTTGGTTGTCCACTCCATTGGTTTTAAAGTTGAATTGGAAATTTGTAGAGAGCACCTGTGAGTGTGTCAGACCCAAATTAAATGTCAGGGGCACCATCCAATAGACTAGGCATCCAGATGGGATAAGGGCCGAACAGATATATTTCTTTGCTTTCCTGATAGCAAGCAAGTCTGATCCACCATGTCCTTTCTGTTATGATTGACTAAGCATTTGAAAACATTAGAAAATTTTTCCTCTCATAAATTGTTTCTTTTAGAAAATTGCCACATCAATGTAAACTGAGATTGATTCATTAGGTTATAAAGCACACATGAAGGTCTTAGATTAGATGTCATTTTTGGTAGCAGTTAAATGACTAAAATAGATATGTAAATCCAGATAGTATGGATTTAATTCCAAGTCATGGCGAAGCTCTAATTGTTTAACACAACTTCCAGCCCAAGGAGAACAATTACATAGACTACTTGATAAGAATGTTTTAGTCATTCATAAATTTATTGATTATAAAAATAAGTCTTATGACATGTAATCAAACTATTTTTGTTATTATATTGTAATTTCCAGAAAAGTTGAATCAATAAATGTGTATAAAACACATTTTGTTTATTCATTTATTAATTAGAGGAATTAATTAGAGGAATTAACACTTGTTATTGTGAGGATGTAAGCACAAATTTCAGTTATTGTTGTGTATAAACTAGGAATCAAAAACAAACAGACAAACAAAATAAAAACATTCAGTCTAAGTGTGGCATAGCTTACTATGGTTTGAATGTGACTTTAAAGTTTTATTTCTTTAGTAGTTATTCCTCTTTGTACAATCATAATACATTTAAATTGGATCCAGGTATGGGGGCTTATGCTAGTGATCCTGGCACTTAGGAGTCTGAGACATGAGGATAACAACTTCAAGGCCTGTCTAGGATGTACAGTGAGACTCTATTAAAAAAATTAAGGATACACAAATAGAATTTAGAAGAATTCAATGTGTGCCCCTTCACTACTCTCCTTACTATACTTATTTATGAAGACACATTGGATTTGGACTTCCTGGTAATCTACTGCCATATTTAGCATACTAGGATTATAAATATTCCAGAAACAGAACATATGATAGGGCTTGAAATATCAAGAAGGTTATTGAAAAAAAAAGATTATCTCCCTAGCACTACTGGGCATAAAGCATTTTTTGTGTGACTGACAAAGCTGGAAAAGAAAATAATCTTTATTAGTATCCATTTTCTGAGTCTGTCTTTAGAGTCTAATATCCATGATTCCAGTCTCAAGTGGTAGATATTTCTGCATTGTCTATTTGTCACTCTTTAAAAAGGGTGAATTATTGCTTCTCAAAAGACTTTAAAATTGTTATTACGCTTCTACATTTTATTCTTTGGCAGTATATCACTCAGAAGAAATAGATTAACTGCTGAAATGAAAGGCAATGAAAATTAATATGAAAAATAAGACTAATGTCAATCTCCTATCTAATTCAAGATTATATTATCTAGCTTATAAACCATTTTGGCTCAAGCTTAGATCAAGTATAGACTTAATCATAAGTTCTATACTAGTAAATGAGTCATGCTGAAATATATATTTTATATGTCTGACACTGGCTTTTGGAAAACATCCTTCAAACCACATTATGATCCCATTTATTGTTATTTTGTATTACAGTGTTAAGGGTGTCACCTTTCTTATTCCTTATTTTTATCCCTTATTTCTTTGCTATAAATAAAAAGGCTATCATTGACTTTTAGTCAGCTTGTAAGCACTTACTTCAAAGTAGCCCAGATAGCATGAATGCATGCAGCTTAACCAGTAATATAAATGGCAATTTTGATAAATGTCACATGTTAATGCTTAAGTAGACATTTGCTTATTCTGTCAAAGGGAGAGTCTGAATATTATTTTTTTAATTCAATAAGTAGTTAAATGCAGAATATAAATTGTGGGCTGAAGCAATTGTGATTTTACACAGCCTATTGAAACACATAATTCAGAGATACAAAATAAGAAGTTTGCTCTTGTTTAAGGCTGGACTTGAGCTTTATATATCAAGCAAATGAAAGAGAGAATTTACCTGTATACTCAGCAATAATAGAAAAAATATATTTCTATCTATCTTTCTACATTATATAAATACTACTACTAAAAATAATAATATTACTGGGTGCCAGTGTCTCATGCCTGTAATCCTAGCTACTTATAAAGTTAAGGTTGGAGGATTGCTATTTGAAGCAGGCTCCAGGAAGAAAAATTATGAGATTGACCACCAAGAAGCAGGAGGTAGAGCTGTGGCTAAAGTGGTAGAGCACTATCCTTAAGCAAAAGAGATCAGGGACATTGTCCAAGGGACACACACACACACACACACACACACACACACACACACACACACACACACACTTAATTCAGTATAAAAGCTGTACTCGTTTATATAAGTAAGGATTTCTGCATACCACTTTGGAGATAAATAGTGTAGGAAACTTTCAGAACATACAACTCAGAGTCATTACCTATGTCAATGGAAAAGTGAAAAACAGGTAAAATTATTTTTATCATTGCAACAGAGAGCTTTACTGCTGCTCTATAGTGATCAAAATAAAATTCCTCTCATCCCTACCACCACTTTCCCCGTGCTTGAAAGTCACACCATCTACCAAAAGACCTTTTTCTCCAGCCCTTTCTACTTTCACCTATTTAAAAAAAAAAACTTTTTCTTTTTCTTTTTTTTTTTCTTTTTTTTTTTTGCATTTTAGCAGGGTTGATCTTGGGGAGTTGAATATTTTATTTATTTATTTATCAATCATGGGGGTTGGACTAAGGATCTGGGCGCTGTCCCTGAGCAATTTTGCACAAGGCTACTTCTTTTCCTCTTTGAGCCAGAGCACAACTTGCAGTTTTCTGGTGGTTAATTGGAAATGATAGTTCTAGGAATTTTTCTCCCTGAGCTGGTTTTGAACCATGATCCACAGATCTCAGCCTCCTTAGTAGCTAGGATTGTAGGCATTAACCACCAGCCCTTGAATTTCTTACTTCTCTCTCATACAATTTGGATATCAGGTAGGTCTTTGCACAACTGCTTTAATTGAAAAGGGAAGTTGCTAGTTAAAAAAAGAAAGCGTTACCTTGAACCATGATTCTGTCTGTATCTACCTACTAAGCAGCTATAGTAACAGATGAGTACCACCATTTAAGGTCCTTGCTCAGAACAAATTAATGAAATTAAGAAGTTCTCTTAGAAGCTACAGCAAAGGGGAAGGAAAAATAAAATAGATGAACTGACATCAACTAATGTGAATGAGACCAAAGAGGTATCTTGAAGGTGGTGCTATGCTTTACCAGTAATTTAGGAGTCAGAAGGAATGAAATAAAGATAATAATAGAATACCTAATATAGAGGAAAACACTGAGCAGAAGTAAATTGCAGGTCTTCACATTTATTTCCCATGACAATTTAGAAAGGAATATGTGAGAAAGATATAAACTTGGGCTGAGTGTGATGACATTCCACAGAAAGAAATTAATCTGCCTGTAGCAGAAAAATGGCAATCACTAATAAGAAAGAAGCAATATGGAGACAGATTGCATCATACTTAACTGAATTATAGTTGGGAATATATGGTATAGGAATCATCTGCGAAGCAGTTGTGTTTAATTTCATGGTATTTTGGGGGAAAACTGAAAAATAAGACAGAGAAGGCCAATTAAATAGGAAGGAATTTGGGAAGTGGTATCTGAAGGTTTTAAGAAAGAATTGTTTTCCGCGTGTGCAGCTAAATCATGGGGGGAGTTGAGAAAGATGCAGGTGGGCTTCTTAATTTTCAAAACACAGTTTTGGTCACCTGAGCAAAGAAAATTTCACAGGAATTCTGAGAAATAAAACCAGATTCACAGATGTTAAAAGCATCTGAGATAGTAAATTTTAGGTATGTCACCACGAGATATATGGGGGCAGTAAAAGCCAGTAGAAGCTGTCATTTATTAAAGTTCATGGCAACTCCAATTACCAGTTACTGGTGACCAAAAATTTACTACCCTGGAGAAGAGATTTCTTTGTCTTGTCATTCTCTTACAAATTTAGTGTTCTTTGTCTAAAAATACAGAGGCATCATGTTTGGTCATTTCTTTAGACTTCACTCTGGTAAAGATGTCCATGTCTGTCTAGAATAAAAACCATCCACTAAATATTGCAATTTGTCTGAATCAAGCAGAAAAGGTCAGATAAGGTGATGTTAGGGAAATGAACCCTAAGATATGTATACAAATGTTTTTTTTTCTTTCATGCGGTTGTTTCATTTATAAGATTATTTCTTTGTTGTTTGTATGTCCCTCCCCCACAGTATAACCCCTGCTTTCACTGTATTTGATGTCGGTATAAATTGTGGAGGGGAAAGGGAAAAACAAATCATTTAAATAGGGATACAGGTGGACCCATTGCTACAATGAGATGCACAAGTCGTTATGTTGAAAAATGAACTTTGTACTCATTACCTTGCCCATGTAATTGTAACCTCTCTGTACAGTATTTTCACAATAAAAAAAAGGTTAAAAGAAAAAAAAACATACACTTCCGAATGGTATAAGGTTTAAAAAATCTAATAAAAATGAAAGCAGGAGGTGATTGTATGTTTAAAGGATTTTAAAAATTAAGGCAAATAAAGTAATTGAGAACAGGATAGATAATATGCAGATTCTTTAGGGGAAATGTAATTGTGTTCTACTCTGATTAAATCGATTTTCACAGAGCCAAGTCTGTAAGCTTAAAAATCGGTTTGCAAGGGAATGTTGGCGTTCTAAGGGCTGAACTTATTAAGGTTGTTATACATTGAAGGATTAAAAAAAACAACCATTTGGAACAGAGGTCTGTTATGAGAAGCCTGAGATAAGTAGCAATTTTGTGATGATCATGTTTGTCACTGCCATTATGTGTATGACACATGGAGGAGTAATGTTTACTATAAATCCAACAGTCAAAGACTTATGAACTGCATGTGAAACATAACACATTTTAATAAAACATTTAAAGCTAATGTAATAGAAAGCAGAAAAAAGGCCTGAAGTGTGTGACACAGTCAACAACCAAATTTAATAAACAAAAATTAATGTTTAAATTACCTTGCATGATTGTCAAATTACTTTATTTTTATTACCCTGCTCACCTAAAATAAAAATTCAGAAGTCCCTGTGGTTTGCTTGATAAATTAAACACATAAAACTATGCTGAACTTCTTTAATATATTGTACATTGTGATAATTAGCCAGAGAATGTCCTTTGGGTAGAAGGTATGTGAGTGAGAGTCCTGTTTTGGGTGTTAAATCTTCCAGAAGATTTTTGCAGTACATTGAGGAATTGTTTTGATGGCTTTAGGATAAACTTCCATAAAGCATCAGAATATCTCTAGCAAATAAGATGTGTCTGAATAGTTTAGTAAGTCCATTGGTATAAAAGTATTAAGGATTGTGGACCAAGGCAATTTCTAACAAGAGCGAATGTTTCCATCATTTTTTATTACCAAGGAGAGACTAATATAAAATTTAAAAGGACCTGTTTTTCCATATTCAAATTTGAATATTCTTTTTTTTTTGTCTGTGAAACTAACACACACACCACAGAAGTTAACTCTTCTCTTTTTTTTTTTTTAAATTTTATAATATTTTAATTGAGAACATACTGTACAGAGGGGTTACAATTACATGGTCAGGATAATGCATACATTTCTTACCAAGCATTGCAGCCTCCTTCTTTGTTTACCCTTAACCTCTCTTCCCAACCTCCCCCCCCCCCACCCAATCATACCCCACCTCCCCCCCCTCCGACATTGTAAAGCTGGTTTTGACATGACATTTTGTACTTCTCATTGTTGCAACAGGTCCACCTGAATCCTTAAACGACTTGTTTGTCCCCATCTCCTCCACATGTTATACTGACATCAAATATAGTGAAAGCAGGGGTTACACTGTGGGGGAGGGACATACAAAGCAACAAAGAAATAATCTTATAAATGGGTTAGAAACACAAGCATGAACGAAACAAAAACATTAAAATACATATTTGAGGGTTCGTTTTCCTAACATCACATTCTCTGACTTTTTCCGCTTGACTCATACCTATACTAGATATTGCAAATAAGGGAAACCATGGGACCTATGTTTCTTTGGGCCTGGCTTACTTCACTTAATATAATTTTTTCCAAGCCTTTCCATTTCCTAACAAATGGGGCAATGTCATTCTTTCTGATGGAGGCATAGAATTCCATTGTGTATATATACCACATTTTCTTGATCCATTCATCTATTGAGGGGCATCTGGGTTGCTTCCATATCTTAGCTATGGTAAATAATGTTGCAATAAACATAGTTGTGCTGGTAGCTTTAGTGTGGTCTTTTTTGTAAACATTAGGGTAAATGCCCAAAAGTGGGATTGCTGGGTCATAGGGGAGCTCTATGTGGAGTCTTTTGAGGAACCTCCATACTGCTTTCCAAAGTGGTTGAACAAGTTTACATTCCCACCAACAATGAAGTAAGGTTCCTTTCTGTCCACATCCCCTCCAGCATCTGTTGTTGTTAGAGTTCTTGATTTTTGCTGTTCAAACTGGAGTGAGGTGATATCTCAATGTTGTTTTGATTTGCATTTCTTTTATGGCTAGGGATGTTGAACATTTCTTCATGTGTCTATTGGCCATCCTTCTTTCTTCTTCAGAGAAGCTTCTCTTTAAGTCTTTCGCCCACTTACTTATTGGGCAGTTGTTTCTTTGAGGATTTGTTGTTGGGTGGTTTAATTTTTTGAGTTCCAAGTATATTTTAGATATGAGACCCTTGTCCGTTGTATGGCTAGTAAAGATCTTCTCCCAGTCCGTGGGCTTTCTATTGATCTTGCTACCTATGTCATTTGCCCTGCAGAAGCTCTGCAACCTTATACAATCCCATTTGTCCAACCTTTCTTTGATTTGTTGTGTTTCCGGGTCTCTATTCAGAAAATTTCGGCCTGAGCCAAGGAGACCCAGGGTTTCTCCTATTCCATCCTGTAATGTTTTCAGAGTGTCTGCTTTGAGTTCAAGGTCTTTGATCCATTTGGAGTTGATTCTGGTGCAGGGTGATATATAAGGATCTAGCTTTAGTTTTCTACATGTAGTTAACCAGTTTTGCCAGCACCATTTACTGAAGAGGCTGTCTGTCTTCCATTCTATTGTTTTAGCTCCCTTATCGAAGATTAGATGGCTATAGGTCTGTAGGTTCATTTCTGGGATTTCAATTCTATTCCATTGGTCCTGAGGTCTGTTCTTATGCCAATACCAAGCTGTTTTGATTACTATGGCTTTATAGTAGAGTTTGAAATTTGGTATTGATATTCCTCCAGCAGTGTTCTTTCCGTTGAGGAGCGTTTTTGCTACTCGGGGTCTTTTATTGTTCCATATGAATTTTTGAATTGCCTCTTCTATTTCCTTGAAGAATGAGGGTGGAATTTTGATAGGTATTGTGTTGAATTTGTAGATAGCCTTGGGAAGTATTGCCATTTTCACGATGTTAATCTTTCCAATCCAGGAGCATGGGAGGTTTTGCCATTTTTTAAGTTCTGTGTTGATTTCCTTTTTCAAGATTTTAAAGTTTTCATCATAGAGGTCCTTCACTTCTTTAGTTAAGTTAATTCCTAGGTATTTTATTTTTTGTGGGGCTATTACAAATGGAGTTGCTTTCCTAATTTCAGCCACACTTTTCTCATTGTTGGCATACAGAAAAGCCATTGACTTTTGGGGATTAATTTTATAACCGGCTACTTTGCCAAAGTTTTGAATCAGCTTGAGTAATTTGGGAGTGGAGTCTATGGGATTCTTTAAATACAAGATCATGTCATCTGCAAAGAGGGAGAGTTTTATTTCTTCTTTCCCTATTTGGATCCCCTTTATGTCTGCATCTTGTCTTATTGCTGTAGCTAGGCATTCTAATACTAGATTGAAGAGAAGTGGAGAGAGTGGGCATCCTTGTCTTGTTCCTGAGTTAAGAGGAAATGGCTTTAGTTTTTCACCATTGAGTATAATGCTGGCTGTAGGTTTGTCATATACAGCCTTTATTGTATTGAGGAATGTTCCATGGATTCCTAATTTTTCCAAAACCTTCATCATAAAGGGGTGTTGGATCTTGTCGAATGCTTTTTCTGCGTCTATTGAGATAATCATGTGGTTCTTATTCTTGCTCCTGTTGATGTGATGAATAATATTAATTGATTTGCGTATATTGAACCAGCTTTGCATCCCTGAAATGAATCCTGTTTGATCGTGGTGTATGATTTTTTGGATGAATTGTTGAAGTCGGTTGGCCAAAATTTTGTTGAGAAGTTTTGCATCAATGTTCATCAAAGAAATGGGTCTATAGTTCTCTTTCTTTGATGAGTCCCTGCCTGGTTTTGGGATGAGGGTTATGATGGCTTCATAGAATGTGTTCGGTATTGAGCTTTCTCTTTCAATTTCATTGAAGAGTTGGAGGAGAATTGGTGTGAGCTCTGCTTTGAAGGCCTTGTAAAATTCCGCTGTAAAACCATCTGGTCCTGGACTTTTCTTAGCTGGGAGGTCTCTTATTGCTGTTTCTATTTCAATGCTTGATATGGGCCTGTTAAGCTGGTTTAACTCATCTTGGTTTAGTTTTGGCATGTCAATATTTGCTAGGAAGAGGTCCATTTCTGTCAAGTTCTCAATCTTATTAGCATAAAGTTTTGAGAAGTATTCCCTTATAATGTTCTGAATCTTGGTTGTTTCCGTGGTGATGTTTCCATTCTCATCTCTGAGTTTATTAATTTGGGTGTGTTCTCTTCTTTTTCTGATAAGATTTGCTAAGGGTCTGTCAATTTTGTTAAGTTTTTCGAAGAACCAACTCTTTGTTTTGTTGATTCTTTCTATAGTTTTTTTTGGATTCTAATTCATTTAATTCTGATTTAATTTTGATTATTTCTTTCCGTCTACTGGATTGGGGTTTATCTTGCTGCTCTTTTTCAAGGAGGTTTAGATGTGTCATTAAATTGTTAGTTTCAGATCTCTCCAATTTGTTGATGTAGGAGCTCAGAGCTATAAACTTGCCTCTGAGTACTGCCTTTGCTGTGTCCCAGAGGAGCTGGTATTTTGTGTGTTCATTTTTGTTGAATAGCATGAACATTTGAATTTCCTTTCTAATCTCTTCCATGACCCACTCATGATTCAGCAGTGTGTTGTTCAGCCTCCATGTGATACCGGACTTTCTTTGGTGGCTTTTGGTGTTGAGTTCTAATTTTATTCCCTTGTGGTCAGAGAGAATGCAAGGTATAACTTCAATGTTTCTGAATTTAGACAAGTTTGCTTTGTGGCCTAAAATGTGGTCTATTTTAGAAAACGTTCCATGTGCTGCTGAGAAAAACGTGTATTCTGATGCTGCTGAGTGTAATGTTCGGTAGATGTCTGTTAAGTCTAGTTGATCTATGCAGCTGTTTAGATCTGCGGTTTCTCTGTTGAGTTTTTGCCAAGTTGATCTATCTAGTGGGGAGAGTGGTGTGTTAAAATCCCCAACAATTAATGTCTTGGGATCTATATGGGATTTGAGGGAAAGTAGTTTTTCTTTGATAAATTTGGGTGCTCCATTGTTTGGCGAATAGATATTTAGAATTGTAATATCCTCCTGAAGGAGAGATCCTTTAATTAGTATGTAGCGACCTTCTTTATCTCTTTTCACGAATTTTAATTTGAAGTCTATTTTATCTGATATTAGGATTGCAACTCCCGCCTGTTTATGCGGTCCGTTTGCTTGGTAGATTTTGTTCCAGCCTTTAACATTGAAAATGTGTTTGTTTTTACGGGCAAGATGTGACTCTGCAGGCAGCAGATAGAAGGGTCTTGTTTTTTAATCCAACTAGACAGTCTATGTCGCTTAATTGGAGAGTTCAGTCCGTTAACATTAAGAGATAGGACTGAGAGGTATTTGGGAGTTCCTGCCATGTTATCTACCTACTTGGGGGCTGCGAAATCTGGGTTCTTCCTATGGTTCTTGGATTCTCAGTTTGGGTGCAGTTTCTTTGCCTTTATTGCGGTCTTGTTGGTTTTCTATGTGTAGGACATCTTTAAGAATCTTTTGTAGGGCTGGTTTGGTGGAGATGTATTGTTTCAATTTTTCTTTGCTATGGAAGGTTTTTATTTGGCCTTCAGTTATGAAGGAGAGTTTAGCTGGGTACAGTATTCTTGGTTGATAGTTGTTTGTTTTTAGGGCATGGCATACATCATTCCAGGCTCTTCTTGCTTTGATTGTCTCTGCTGAGAAATCTGAGGTGATTCTAATTGGTTTCCCTTTATAAGTGATTACCCTTTTCTCTCTGACAGCTTTAAGGATCTTTTCCTTGTTCTGAGTTGATCCTGTGTGGATTATAATGTGGCGGTGGGATGTCCTATTCTGGTCTGGTCTATTTGGTGTTCTAAAGGCTTCTTTTATCTGGACAGGCCTATCTTTTTGCATGTTTGGGAAGTTCTCTGCTAGGATCCTGTTAAACAAATTTCCTAGACCATTAACTTCTGTTTCTAGGTGCTCCTCTACACCCATTATCCTTAGATTAGGCCTTCTGATGGTGTCTTCCAGGTGTTGGAAAGATCTATCATATTTCTTGGACTTGTCTTGGATGGTTGTATGTTCTTTCTCTATAATATCTAGGCTGTCTTCAATCCCTGAGATTCGATCTTCTGCATGGTCTAACCTGCTGTCAAGACTCTCTACTTTGTTTTTTATCTCTTTTCCTTCTAGTTGGTCAGCTTTGATGGCTTCAAGTTCTTTGTTGAAGCTCTGTTTTAGGTCTTGTATGAATTTCTTTACTTCCTTAATTTGGTGTTCAGTGTTTGTCCTCAAATCACTTAGTTGATTGGTTATGGTTTCTTTGGGCTCCCATTCCTTCTGTTGGGTTCTATTCAGCGTTCCCTTTGTGGTCTCCCTGACTTCCTTCAGCTCTTTGTTAACGGATTCCATGAATGCCTTTAGTGATCTTTGTGTGTTCTCTACCTGGTCTCTCAATTCCTGTATTACTCTTTGATTAGCTTCCTCCCGTTCGTGGGATTCCTGCAGATCTCTTTGAGTGTTCTCAGCCTGCTCACGCCATTCCTCCCTTTCTCTTTGAGTATTCTCAAGTTGTTCACGCAAATCCTGTATCAGTTTTTGAGTAGCTTCCTCACGCTTATGATATTCCTGTATAAACTTTTGGGATGCCTCCTCTCTCTCCCTATCACGCTCATACAGAGTCCTTTGTACGTTGTCAAACTTTTCATTTATCATGTTTGCCACCAGTGTTTGTAGAGCTGTTTGGGAACTCTCCTCTGGATTATTCATTATCTGTTCTAACCCCTGATTATCAAGATTGGGAATTGAGATACCCGAATTTGCCATTTTTCTTGTGTTTTTCCGACTTACTCTGCCCATTTGAGATGAAGATAGCGCCAGTTTTGTGCTAGGACACTATCTTAAGGCAACCATCAACCAAAGTTTGCATTTGTACAGTCAATAGTCTACAGATACAATCTAGTTCAACAGATACATCTATTCGACATCAAACAACTATATGTTAAAGGGCTTCGAACCGCAGAGAAGAATTTGGAAAACCAGAAATTATTAGGGTTAGGGAGAGATGTGGGTAAAAAATAGGAATAGATTGGTGTGGGGAGGCACAGGGAGAGTTAACTATGTCCTAATCACAATGCAGGAAATAGGTTGGGTAGGATGCAAGTAGAGAGAGAGAGAAAAAGAAGAAAGGGAAAGGAGAATGAAAAGAGACCAGAAAAAAAAAAGAAAAGTAAAAATTAATGTTATTTTAGAGATTAAAGGCCCATCTATTTATAGAGGAATATGAATATGTTGAGAGAAAGGGAGGGACATAGAGGAGATGTGAAAAACTTTAAAAAAATGCTTAAAATATTATATAGGTATAAAGAGCTAGTACTACTATTAATGAATTTAAGTCTCAGAGGTTTTGAATTGAGTAATAAGTTTGTGGATTAAGTGTGTACACAATGGGGGATAGGGTCTACTGGTTAACTACGGGTTTATCTGAGGATGTGCAGGAGAAGAGTTAAGTCATATAAAGAAAAACAAAGAGGAAAAGATGGAATGGATAGGAGAGTGAGAAGATCAGAAATTCAGTAGAGCTAGACAAAAAACAAAAAGATAATTAAGAATGAAAGAAAAAGAGAAAGAAGACAAGAGAAGAAAGGAAAACACACATTCACGTATTCCTAAAATAAAAATTATAAGAGGAGAAAGAAAAAAAAAAAAGTTAATGGAAAACAATTATTTTTTCAGAAGAGGCAAAAATTAAAGATTAGTAAAAGTTTTAGAAAAGCAAAAAATTTTTTTTATATATATAAGGTAACATAAGACGAAAAAAAAAAACAAAACAAAAAAAGAAAAAAGAAAAGACGAAGAAGAAAAAAAAAAAAAAGTTCTTTGATTTTTTTTTTTTTTGGGGGGGGGGGAGGGGTGGGAAGAGTCCTGTATCTCCCTTTTGTCTGTAACCAGAGTCTGGTTGGAGTCTCTGGTCAGCTTGAGATCCTGTGGCTTGATTGGTTTCTTAATTCAGTTTGTTGGAATAGGCAGAAAAATGCTCTGCTTTACCCAAGATTTTGAGATCCCCCTCCCAGGTTAGTTTACTGGGAGGGTGATCTGCTTTGAGAATCACAAAAGAGGGGGGATGCAGTGATGAGGCTAGGTTCTGGGTAGAGTTGAGGCCTTTCTACAAACAGTAGCTTTTCCCTGGGGCTATTTTGTGAAAAAAACTCACAGCACCCAGCCTGGAGCCATTCTCAGGGTTTCTGTTTTTCAATTGATTGTGGTGGCTGCTAGAGGGAGGGGCAGCCTCTGGCTCTGGTTACCCGGTGAGGAGAGCCACTCCAATGGCTGGCGCCTGAGCTGGGTGACTTTTCCCTGGATGGAACTGAGTCTGTGAGGTCACTTCGCCGTTAAGTTCTTGTGACCTGCTAAATGACTCGTTTTATTCCAAGGCCTGAGCTGGAGCTAGCCGCTCCTCCGAGCTTTGTTGGTATCCAAGATGGAGATCACCGGTGCTCGGGGGGAGGGGTGGCCTTCCCTCCTCTGCTCCCAGAGAAGGAGTGAGGAAGTCGGGCTTCTACTCACGCCGAGTCTTGTATCCTGGGTCGTCTCTGGTCTGCAAAGTGCAGGATGAAGTTGTCCGCTCCTTGTCGGTTCTTGCTGGTGTTGAGTAGAATCCGCTAGTCTGCTGCGTCTGGCTCCTTCATCCCGGACTGTGTCTCAGGTGTGCCCCCGCGGCGGCGGTGGTCGCTGCCGCGACCCTGCCGCCGCAGCAGCAGCTGCTGGCAGGCGCTCAGATATGTCTGCTTGGCTTCCCCTCTCTTGACTAACTCTCTGTCCGGTGATGTCACATTTGGTGTGATTCTCTGGCTTGGGACTGTTCACTGGAACTCTGAAACTGTTTTCTATGCAAGAGCTTGTTCAGATTCCAGCTTCTCTTCCGCCATCTTCCCGGAACTTCAAGTTAACTCTTCTAAATTGACTGAACTTAACCTCTTAACTTCAATTATTTCCTAGGTAAAATTTATGCAAAATACTTAACAAAATTAGCTGCTAATTTGACAAAGGCCTTGGAAGTTTTTTTTCCCACTCTGTTTCTATTTTGAAAATTCCAATTAAATGTGTATTGTTTTAGTAGGTTTAACTGTGATAAATTTGTGCTTCAAAATTAATCTTTGGTTTTCATTTAATCCTTACTTTCTGTTTAATTATTCTTTTGCTTCTTAGATTGAGGTACATTATTTAAAGGTGCTAGTTTAAACAAATAAGATATAATTTCTTTAATAAATAGAACAAATTAAAATACATAGAAAATAATTGAACTGAAAAATTATCATCTTATGTATTTGAATAATTACTTACATAAATGACCATTGACAATCTACTACTGTTGGAAGATAATTGTTTTATTTGGCTGCATATTCACTTGTAAAATATGAACAAATTTAATTGAGTTATTAAAAAGCAGATACCAAACCCATGGATTAAATATTTGAAGTGGGTTATAAACATATAAGTGATTATATGATTCTGACAAATATCTAAATTTTCCCTTTTATGTGTGAAGACTTATTAGTGTAGATACTTGCTATAGTCTTGAATTTAAATATAATTTGCATAATGATAATTGATTTCATAAAGATTAAGTGTAACTATGATTTCTAGCGGTTTTCAGTGAAGCACTTAACATCTCCCTGATAGACAAGACTTAAAATATAATTTTTGTTGGTGGTGGTAGTGGTCATGGGGCTTGAACTCAAGGGCCTAGACACTGTCTCTGAGCTTTTTCACTCAAAGCTAGCCTTCTTACCACTGTGAACTACTGCACTGCATCTTGTTTTCTGGTGGTTAGTCTCACAGACTTTCCTGTTCAGTCTGGCTTTGAACCTCAAGATCCTCAGATCTCAGCCTCCTGAATAGCTAGGATGACAGGTGTGAGCCATCAGCACCCAGCAACATGAAATATTTCAAAATACATTTGTATTTTTTCCTGACTTTGAAGGTTATCTGAAGGCCATAGCTGTAAAAGATAGCTCTGAACTTTTCAGGATTTCAAAATCAATTAAGGCCTGAAAATGTTTGATTCTTTATTATTTCATAAATAAATGGTGATTTAATTAATGGTCTTCTGCCATCTTAGCATTAAATATAGCTTTGTATTTAGAAATATGCTTTGGAAATTTATTTAAGATTTAAAAGTTTCCAGAATAACAGTTTTGAACTATGTCTTTGACCAGTTACAAAAAATATCAATCATTTTTATAATATGTATATATTGCAATTTTTAGTGATTACTAGAATTTCACTGAAACTATTATCAATGTTAGTAATCAGTTGATACATATATAACAATATTAGTTTATACTTAGTTTGGATAACATTTCCCTGAAATGATCCAGATAGTGAATATTTAAACTTTTAGGTCCATGGCCCTTTTACAACTATTTCTATTTGTTTGGTGTAAAAATGGAAAGATTACAAGAGTTTGGATGTGACTGGTTCCCCATAACATACTTTAAAATAATATCAGTGTACATGTATTCTCACTTTTCTGCTATACATCTTTTGCTTAATTTTATTACTTTTGTACAGTATGCCTGAGTTTCTGTTTTTGCCCATTTTTCTACTTTTGCTAGGATGTTCACAAACCTTCAGTTACAAAACTATTGAGTTACCTACCATTTCTCTGCCATTGAGTCTCCCTAGTAAACTCTCTTTTTCCATTACTTATTTTAGTAGGTTTTCCTTCCCATCAATTTTCATGGTTTTTCCCTCTCTTGTTTTTCAAGTTACTATTCTAATAGAAGCAATTAATTTAGCTTCTAATTTATAAAGTTGTAAATCAACTTCTTCCTAAACTTTTCAGTTTCAAATATATTTGACCATCTTGTAAAACATCTTAAACATTTAGTGAAACTTAAACACATACTACTTATATCTTATATGAGCTGCAATTAACCACTGTCAATGTAATCTTCTAAACAGTTCTCTCAACCAGTAATACCAATGAGTAGAAACAGTCATATATTCAGTTCTGATCAAGCATGGTTATTTGTTAATATTTGACAAAGTGTGAATTTGTTCTTTGGACACTTTGCTTTGGGTTTTAGTACTGAATATATCTGTATTTTGGAAACATAAGGATTTGAGAATTACCTTGTCTGCTCTCCAGTTTTTACTTGTTTTATCTCTTTATTAACTAATATATTAGAAGTTCAAAGAAGCAGAATATGCATTTACTATTCCCTTATTAGATTCACTTATCAAATTCATTTTTTCATGGTTTGGCAGTGCATTACTATTTATTTATGAATGTTTTTCTACTGTATGGAAAGACCTACATTGTTCATCTATTCATAATAGTTTATTCAGTGTGATTCTTGAGGTATGTTCAAAACAAGTAAAAAGGGAAAAAAATTAGATTTTTAAATCAAAATGGTCTTGTGGACTAATTATGTTATGTTATATATAAGTATGTTATAATTAGTGACAGAATGTTGTTGGTTGATGCAAACCAATCAGTGTGGATCAGGGAATGGAGTAACAAAGAACTAACAGATTTTATAGCAACCAGAACTTGACCTCTTCTCTTCACATGTCCAGCTTCATTTCAAACTATTGATCTATTTTGTATACTTGCTGATACATTATGCTTATCGTTATGTGTAAGAACAGATCTCTAGCAACTTTAGACCTAATTTTAGCTGAAGGTTTTGCTCATCCAGAACATAAACAAAGCACTCTCCATTATCCAGCCATTGTCTGTCTACCATAGTTCTATTTTTAAAGTTCATTATAGTTATTGTGTTTTATGATCAAATTTAGAGAAAAGAGAAAACCTTAAAGTATTTTACTTAAGAGCTATTTTGGAGGATAATAAAATGTCTTTTGGTCCATCAAACTGTGTTTTGGCAGTCAAAACAAATGGGTTGTCAAGAACTTTCTAGATTAGGAAAGCCATAAACATATTACTAATTACAGTGTGCTGATATGAACAAAAAGGAAACCACAGACTAATAGCATCAAAATTGTGAGGAATTTGTGTGTGGAGAATTGGTGAGATAAGTAACACTGGCATCAATTACAATTGTTTGACAGGAACTATATAAAGTAATCTATAAACCTTCATAAAATGCTTATATGTGAATTCATGTATCAGTAAAATGCTCCACCAAGATTCTCAGTAATTTTTAGAAAAAGTAATCTGAATCTACGGCACATAACCTCTTTATTATGAAGACAATTTTTGTTTTCAGGTTTGGTAACTGCTTCTCTTTTCTTTATGTCAATAAAAGTTGAGATTTACATGAAGAAATGTTCAACCTCCCTAGCCATAAAAGAAATGCAAATCAAAACAACACTAAGATACCACCTCACCTCAGTTAGAATGGCTATAATCAAGAACTCTAATAACAACAGATGCTGGAGGGGATGTGGACAGAAGGGAACCTTACTTCATTGTTGGTGGGAATGTAAACTTGTTCAACCATTTTGGAAAGCAGTATGGAGGTTCCTCAAAAGACTTCACATAGAACTCCCCTATGACCCAGCAATCCCACTTTTGGGCATTTACCCTAATGTTTACAAACAAGACCACACTAAAGCTACCAGCACAACTATGTTTATTGCAGCATTATTTACCATAGCTAAGATATGGAACCAACCCAGATGCCCCTCAGTAGATGAATGGATCAAGAAAATGTGGTATATATACACAATGGAATTCTATGCCTCCATCAGAAAGAATGACATTGCCCCATATGTTAGGAAATGGAAAAACTTGGAAAAAATTATATTAAGTGAAGTAAGCCAGGCCCAAAGAAACGTAGGTCCCACGGTTTCCCTTATTTGTAATATCTAGTATATGTATGCGTCAAGCGGAAAAGGTCAGATAAAGTGATGTCAGGAAAATGAACCCTTAGATGTGTATTTTAATGATTTTTTCTTTCATGCATGTGTTTCTAACACATTTATAAGATTATCTCTTTGTTGCTTTGTATGTCCCTCCCCCACAGTATAACCCCTGCTTTCACTATA
The DNA here is from genome assembly GCF_019054845.1 of Dipodomys spectabilis. NCBI lineage: Eukaryota > Metazoa > Chordata > Mammalia > Rodentia > Heteromyidae > Dipodomys > Dipodomys spectabilis. The sequence continues at coordinate 5,951,146 of NW_024870752.1, forward strand.
TTTGATGTCAGTATAACTTGTGGAGGAGATGGGGAAAAACCAGTTGTTTAAGGATACAGGTGGACCTGTTGCAACAATGAGAAGTACAAGTTGTCATGTCCAAAACGAGCTTTACAATGTTGGTGCGGGGTGGGGGGGGGGGGGGGAAGGAGAAGGATTGGGATTAGGGGGGAAGGGGGGAGGCTGGGAAGGGATGTGAAGGGTAAACAAAAGAGGAGGCTGCAATGCTTGGTAAGAAATGTACGCATTATCCTGCCCATGTAACTGTAACTCCTCTGTACAGTATGTTCACAAATAAAATTAAATTAAATTAAAAAATAAAATAAAATAAAAGTTGAGATTTTTAATGAAGAAAGAACAAAAATCCTCAAGAACAGAGTCAATGAGTGTTTTAGAGCTGATGTTTCTATTTTGTGGTATGTTGATTTAATTCTGTTAGTGAAGTCCTTTTATGTTCTAATTGATTGTAGACAGTTGTGTCAATGCTAGAACAAGAGTCTTATGAAAGAAGGTGAAATGGCATATAGATTACTTATAATTCAAAATAATAATGATCACAAAACATTATTTTAATATAAATGTTCTCACATGTTATTTACGCATGATATGATATTATCCCTGTGTGTCTTATATTTCCTTTAATTATAAGGATTTGGGTCAACTCTTGGTATTTGTTTTTTGGTGTTTTGTTTTGCTTTTCTGTTTTTTGTTTTGTCTGTCATGGGGCTTGAACTCTGTGTGTGGGCACTGTCCTTGAACTCTTCAGCTCAAGGCTAGTGCTCTATCACTTAAACTACAGAGCCACTTCCAGTTTTATGTCAGTTAATTGGAGGTAAGTGTCACAAGGACTTTCCTGCCTGCACTGGCTTTGAACCACAATCTTCAAATCTCAGTCTCTTGAGTAGCTAGAATTAGAGGTGTGAGGCACTGGCATGTGCCCATCTAGGTTCTTGGAATTTAAATCCATTTTCCTCATAATTGATTCCTTACCCAAATATCTTTGCAAGGAATCCTTTGATACCTCCTGCTGCATTTTATTAGAATCTTTTGAAAGAATAGCATTAAAAATTGATTTTTAAAAAGTTGAAAAAAATCAAATATATAACCTAAAATTAAAGTATGTAAGAGAAAGGATGGATATGGAGGAATGGGTGAGATTGTTTAAGGGTGACATTGATCAAGACACACTGTATTCATAAACTGCTTTGGTGAGTGGCAACTTCACTGTATACCTCCTTAACTATAATAAAAAATATTCAAAAAATTACTTAAAGATTCAAATTTTAGTTTTTCCATAGTCTATTTTGCTATTAGAATAAGGCCTACACATATGGGGGGGAAAATGGAGTAATCATTGCATTTGCCAGCATCAAAGAATGAATACTCACATACCATACACATACATATATCTGTGTATTTATAATTATATATGCATATATATGTATATGTGTATATGTGTACTCAGCACAAAATGTACTTACTCAACATTAAACATCAAAATTGTAATATGATCAGTTATTCAAGAGGATACAAGTTGTATTGTATATATTCATCAAGGACCTAGGGCATAACAAATTCAATAAAATGTGTGCATATGTATTATTTATCATGTTATATATATATGTATATGCAATTTTAAGAAATGAAGTAATTGGTTCACACAATTGGTTCACACAATTATCTTCATGAGTTGAAAAACTGAGAGCAAGGCAGGCCAGTTTTAGTCCAAACCCCAAAACCTTGAAACCAGGAGAACCAATGGTATGAATGCCATTTATAAACTGGAAGACTTGTGATCCAACATGTGCCAAGATTTCAATGTGAATCCAAAGCAGAAAGCAGCCAATGTTTTAGTCAGAGAGCAGTTGGGAAGGAAAATGCTCTTCTCCTTGAAGAAGGGTCAACCTTTCACTGTCTTCAGATCTTCAATTGATTGGCTAAGACCTCCTCACATTACGAATAGCAATCATTTTAGAAAAAATATTTTTTTAATTTTTATTCTTAGTAAGTGCCAAGCACTTCCACAGTTATTCTCACAGGAAAAAAACCGCAAACAAACCTCAGGGTAATGTGTGACTCAGTACCCGGATACTTCCTTTCTCAGTTCAACCAGCACATAAAATTAATCATCACCCTGCATTTAGAATTAGTACTAAAAATAAAGGTTGCATTCAGGGTAAAAATAGGCAAAAATGTCTTGATGTATGCCACATAGCACATTGTAAATGTATAGATACATAGACAGAAAGACAAATAGACAAAGGACAAATAGGTAGACAAAAAACACTAGATGGAGAGATGACATATTTTTGACATACAGATAAATTATCTCTTACAATGATGCCATTAAACATTAGCTTATGAAATTCTGCTCAACACTGAACATTATAAAACGTTCATTTTATCTATTATCTCTTATTCATAATGAATTCAGTTAAATTTTATCATTACTAAGGCTTAACTTCAAGGCTTGATGCTTGGCTCATGGCTAGCATTCTACCACTTGAGCCCTACCTCCAACCACAACTTCTAAATTAGATATTAGAATCTTTCAGTTTATCTATCATAGCTGGCTTGGAACCTTGATCCACAGATCTCAGCCTCTTGAGTAGTTAGGATTGAGTGAACCATCAGCATCTTTACATGCTCCCTTGGGCTGGTATGTCCATATTTTGTTGATTGTGGAGTGATAGTAAATGAAAACTCTAGAACCGCACTAGAGCCCTTTGCTGCTTTTAGGTCTATGCAATAGACCCTGAATATCACACCAATGCCCATATATAAAAGAAGCTTTTAGTGTTTGAAAGTTAAGAACTAAGCCAAGGAAACTGTGGCTAGAGATGAGGGGCACAGGAATCATGTCTACACATCAGGCCACCCCATTCGATACTGAGCAGTGTGGGACTTGTGACCTAGGTCTACATTAGGTCGCCATTGGACTTGTAAGATTCTCCTTTTCTAGACCAATCAAATCTGCTCTTTATGCTTATGTAAAATAATTTTGGAAGCAAAGAAGTTTCCTAGGTCATTCTGAATTGGAGACAGGTTATTGAAGAGAAGGATTTACTTCATCGACTCCTTCCTTGAGTTGCTTGACTCACAGACCATGTGGAGTAAATTTCTGGCAGGTTCAGTTCCTGTTTGGGGTTGAGATCTGAGTCATTCTCCTTCAAGCTCTGTTCCAAAGATCCACAGGATCACTTGATGATAGAGATGAACCTGCAAATCAGCCACATTTTATCCTCCATTTCCAGTCAAATTACTGCAAAGCACATTGTGTGGCATTTTGGGGAAACACAGCTGTGATAGTAGCTTAATTTATAATTTTTAAATATTTGAATGTAGAGTATTTTCCTTCTCCATTCACTCTTTGAGTCTGTGATGTGATGATTGGATAGGATGAAACACTTGAAGTTTAGGAAAAGTCAAGAAAATCACGGAGAGAAGCAAGATTCATGTACCATATCCCCAAAGCAAGTATGTGACCCCTACCAGCAATTGTAAAACACAATGGACAGCAGTGTCAGAAAAATGCTATTGAAACACAAGGAATATAGGCCATAATCCCTGGGTTACAGAGATGTACACTAATCAGTAAGTACAATCGGAATAGACTACTAGAAGTAAAATTAAGTGATGAGCTAGACTGGCAAGGAGGACCTGAGTTCTTGACTACAACTCCCTTCTGAGACTGCCAGTCACTGGCTGCACATCAAGTCTAATGTGAAGCATGCAGTTTCTTTTTTCTGAGTCCTGCTAGAAAAACAGTGCTTGCATCTGCCTGAAGAAAATGACACAGGTTTTTAATTAGGAACTAGACTCAATGTACAGGCTGATTGGAGGAAATTGTTTCTGAATAAAAACATAGGTAAGTGACTTATGATTTTTCTTTTATGATGAGTGCATATGTTAACTATCAAACAGAGTGCTAGAAGGCAATCCAAATAAAAGCAATCATCTCAGAACTATAGCCTGAAACCTCAGAGGGAAAAAGATGTTGCTATAGGAAACTAGACATACTCAAGTATGTGAAGGCTGTGATTCATAGAGAAGGGTGTTTAAGCAGACTAAGCTGGAGAAGAGGCACAGTTATTTCTAGAAGAACATTTTGTAATTGTAAGAATGATACATAAACCTACAAGAATATACTATCAATTCAAACAGATCAATGCAATAGGCAAATAAAGCTATATCAATGCACAAGCTTGAAGAAAATATGATAATTAACAATTGTTAGAGATACACCTGTGCCTCATGTCAGCTTTACTTTAAAATTGTCACACTTTTGAATTGCTTTAGTTTCTGCTCTTATTTTATGTTATGCCTCATTATATAAACTCTCATTGGCTTATTTAGGATGATTATCATTTTTCTTCAACATTATGATGCCATCTCTTAAGTGTCTTCATTGTCAATGCGACTATTATTCATCTCTTTATGTCTTCAACACCTTTAAATAGTTCAAACATACTTTTTTATATTTGTGTTTTTGTAAAGCGACACTTTGCAATCCAGAAAAAAAAACCAGAATTGGACAAAGTCATTTACAAATAACCTCCTAGCTTCTGAGATCTGTTTGTTCTCTTCACTATCTCTTACAACCAAAACATTTCACTTTGTTTCTACTTTCCATTCCTTCCCTATTTGACAACACATCTATAAATGTCTTTTAAGTATGAGTTTTTGGTTAATGGATAAGGTTTAGCTTGCTAAGTTACTCTATGACCAATCACTGAAGGAGTCTCTAGCTATTGTTTTTTGTTTTACTGGGGTTTGAACTCAAAGCTTAACACTTGATTTTTCTAGGGCTATAATACTAAAACAATACCTAAAACCTGGCTTTTTTGTAGTGCTTTGGAGATGGAGACTTGAAGACTTTTCTGGCAGGGCTACCGTGGGCCATGATTCTCTGGCTCTCAACCTCCTGAGTAACTAGAATTATAGGTGTTACCTTCCATAACCATTTCATTTATGACTTCTATTTACCTTTCTAGAATTCTTCTTAAGGTGTCATGATTTCTTTTTCTATCCTGCAAAGAAAAGCTCTGCACAGTCTCCCGTATATCTTCCCTAAGAAGGAGCCTTGAAATGCTCCAATTATACACATTCAAGCTTACAAGATGGTTTTGAATATACATTGAAAAAGCCTCTAAGTTTTCTAAGTGCTTAGCTACTGAGAAGAAAAGACCATAGATGTAAAAAAATCAAAACAGCAAAACAAAGGTACGTTCAACTCGTTGAAGTTCTAATAGAACACCACTAGAAACAAAATCGGTTATTTATTCTTTTTATTTCAGTGCAACTGAATGGCATGTAATTGCATCATACAAATAACTTTACTATTTGGAAAGTTATGCAGAATGTTTGAATGCATGGAGGTAAACATCATGTTCAAATTAAAGGTCATGTTTAAATTAAAATCTTAACCCTAAAAACCCACTAAAGCAGCTCATAAATTTAATCTCAGCTACTTGGGAGGCAGAGATTGGAAATGCATGGTTCGAGACCAAGCTGCACAAAATGTTCATAATGCCCCATTCCAACAAATATGCCATAAATGATGGTGAAAGCTTATAATTCCTGGTATGACAGAGGCTATAACATTGGAAAGTAAAAGGTCAAGGTCTGAGCTGGCTTCAGATAGAAGTATAAAACACTCACCTGAAAAATAACTAAAGACCCAGAAGGACTGGAGTGTGGCTCAGTGATGGAGAACCTGTCGAGTGAGCTTCAAGCACTGATTTCAAATACCAACATCCCCCCCCCAAAAAAAAACAGTAGTAAATAAGATAAAAAATAAGATCATGAATCTGAGATTCAACAGTAGATTGGATCACCCAGATGAAAATTCTGAAAAAATATGACCAGATAAAATGTGATTGAATCTGGCAGCATTAATTTTCTATCCAGGAGAGATAAAACAGCTTTGAAGTCGGCATTTTCATTGAGGAAGTTTTTGTTTGTTTATTAGTTTATTTCTAGCCTTTATAGTGCTCTATTTTGAAACAATGAAAAGAAAGTTTTGTCACTGTCACATTCTGGTGACATTAATGTCAATGACATTGTCCTAATTTGTGACACTAAGAGATTTGTCACATATATCAATAGGTAAATTGGTCAATATTTTCTCTACTACTATCACAGCTCATATTATATTTCACAATGACATTAAGTTTCGTTTTCGTATGGAATTTTAAGAAAAGCCCTCAGTAATACAAGTAACTTTTACAATTCTCAAGTCAGGACATTTAGTCTCCCAGATCCCCTCCCCTTTCAACATATAAATATGTGCTAAGTAGTATGACAAGCTAGATTGGTTACAGTTTTGTGTTTAGTGAGTCCAATTTAACTGAGGAAGATGGGAATGGGTTTCCTCTCTTGCCTTTCCTGTAGTTTGGTCCATAGGCCTGTCTTTGTTGTTTGTACTTCAGGGCACTAGTTTCAGAGTTTTCTGGCAGAATATACATTTAAAATGTAAAGTGACTTTAATTGCTTTTATTCTTAAAATGCATATACTTATATAAATAGAAGTAGGTATTTCTTCTGGAAAAAATTATTAAAGCTAAATTGTGCATGAGGGGAGAGAATAGTGGAGCTAACTTCAAATGAAGTGCAATACAGAACAAGTCTGGAAAATGCATTATTACTGTATTTGAATTTGAATATTCTCCAAAAAATTAGCTAAAATTCTTTGCAATAACACTGTATGTAAAGCAGGTTTTGTTTTAAACATTTGGAATCAGTGTGAAGGTTGAGTAAGTACATAAAAAAAATGGACTAGCAATTAGGTAGCAGCTGGCTGTTAACAGGACAATTAGTCCTTTTGTCTACAATTATCCATGTGAATATGTGCCAAACACATATATAAACTACAACCACATTCTTCCTTTCTTTTTTTATGATAGCTGCTCATGTTATTTAGGCCATGATATAAGGAAAATCATAATCTAAATGATGAAGAAATTAATTCTCCACCTTGTTAGTCCTTTAACTGCTTGCCAAATTGTTCTAGAATATACTACCAATTTTTTACCTCCTCCAGAAGAAATTCACTACCAACATCTTCAAATTCAGTTTGGATGTCTAATAATATAATAAATAAAATAAATAAAAAATATTTTGGTGGCTTCTATTTCTATAGTCCACATATTTTAAGCCAGCTTTGTTTCTGCTTATCAGAGGAGTTACAATAAGTTGCAGGGGCTGAAGAGCTAAATTATTGTCTATTTGAATTCCTACAAGAGGCAGTATTATCTCTTGCTAATGATTATAACATTTATTTACACATTTTTAAATTGTATGTTTCAGATTTAATCTACTTCATAGATTCTCTGAGCACAACTCTATTCATAGATTCAAGCTACTTCTTTGCCCATTTTTCTCTCTTTTCTTTCCCAAATAGCCTCCTTCAGGTATAGTTCAAGATAGAATTTATTCTTTTCATATTTTGTCCACTGCTCCTTAGGCAAGAGCTGTTGAAGAAGCAGTATTTTCAAACAATTCATTCTTGAATCTGCTTCAGGTGCTTTGGTGAGGTATACATTTTGAGGAATGTGTGGTTTTTCCCTGTAAAGATTCATAAGTTTATGATTGGGATGTTTAAATGTTATTTCTTCGTCATACGTAATGTGGTTCTTGGACTTGACTATATCTGTACCATACTTAATTCATAAGTAGCTGATAATGATTATTTAATTTGTTATTTCTATATTTGTAGGCTATAAAGAAATTAACTTGGCAAATGTAAGGATTCTATTAATATGCAAGTGAAATTTATATAATATATTTGAAATTGTCATAAATCTCTTTAATGCTATGGTCTTTATAGCAAGTAAATTAACAAGAAGTTCAGAATAATTATGTTGTGAATATATCTGAAAGATGTGCAGTATTCTTACTATTGCATATGTGAGAATTACTACTCCTAAACCCAGCACAATCTTAGAAAAAGGCTGCTATATCCTCAGCCTTACTAAATAAACTTAGTGAGTCAATATGACCATAATTTTATTACTATCATAATTTTAGTAGCTCTTGTTTGGTCTCTAAACACTGATAAATATTGTTTCTGATGATTGTGATTATGTATTACAAATTTATTTATTACACAAGGTAGAGCCAATTACAGAAAGCAAGTAACTATGCTAAAAGGTATTTTGAGGATGCAAACATATGTTTACAAACATATATAAATATGTACCTATGAATTATATAGAAAATAAACATGTTTATATAAAACACGTAATATATATTAACATCTTAAGCTTAGGATGAATTATTTATATGTAAATATGTGTGCATGTGTATGTGTGTGTGAAAGTGTTTGTATTTCTGTTTAGCATTGCCTGACAAGGTGATTAATGTGTAAATGCCTGTGGTTCTTCCACTTGGAAGGCTGAATCAGGAAGATAAAGAGTTTAATGCCAGTTTAAATTAAATAGCAAGATATTGATTCAATTAAACAAATTAAAAACATGCATGCTTGTGTGTGATATGTATATATTATACACAAGTGTGTACATACAAGGAAATGTTTATACATATACTCAGCATATTTTCATTCTATTTTACCAGAAAATAAAGAGTGAAACAAAATGAAAGAACATTTATCCTATTTTCAAATACCCATTGCCTAGAAACAATTATAACCCTTTTTTTAATCTTTTGATCTCATGAGTTATATATTTTTATCATTTAGTTTGAACAAAAATACAAACTCTAAAATTCAGCATAAAGATAAAAGATGGCTGAAATTTGAGAACACAAATATAAGTAAATCCATGTTGACATTTGAAAATTCTGATTCACTAAGAGAGCATAATATAGTATTAAGCAAATAGTCTTAAATCTGTGATCTGAGAAACTATGTTCAAGCATATTTGAGAACTCAGTAGCTACTCCTTGAAACATTTTTTCTTTAAAATTCAGTCCTAGCTTTTTACTTGTTTAAGAATAAAATTCATTACAATCTAGATAATCAAAGCTTTCAGTTTTTGGAGTAGCTGTTTACATGTACACTTCAGTGCCTTGTGAGGAGTATGACAAATATAATTACCTTTGAATATGCCAACATGCTTTTATGTGAAGCATAAACATATAATAAAGATTACCTAAATCTACAAATTATTGTCTGAACTGCGTGGAATGCATATATATTTTGTCATATCACCTGTGGTGCTCTGTCAATCTTCCCAAAGTACTTGGATTAATAGTAGCTATATTTATACTAGTGATTTGTTATGAGCCTTCTCTTCAGCCTTCTGAACTTCAAATTTGGAGACAACGTAGAAGATGATAGGTTTGTTTCTGACAGAAGATAAAACATATGTTTCAACTTCCTGAGCTAAAATGAGGATGATATTGTAGAAACTTTAATAGAACCATTCATCATTATGATTTAGAATTCAAATCTTTTAGTTTTATGCAACTAAAACATAATGTTCACTGATTCCTGTACATTGATAAATTTACAATTGGTTTCATAAACAAACTTCTATCAGATGTTCTTTGAAACATTGTTCTTTGTATCTTATGGATTAGATAAACCTTTTCAAGAGTGGAATTTAATAACTTGATGTTCATTAGTCCTCATATCTCCTTTACTGGTTTACCAGTACACAACCATGTTTATTGTAGCATTATTTACTATACTTAAAATATGGAACCAACACAGATGTCCCTCAGTAGATGAATGGATCAGGAAAATGTTGTACATATACACAATGGAATTCTATGCTTCCATCAGAAAGAATGCTATCACCCCATTTGTAAGAAAATAGAAAGACTTGGAAAAATATTAAGCAAATTAAGCCAGACCCAAAGAAACGTAGATTCCATGTTTTCCCTCATTTGTAATAATTAGTGTATGTCTAGGATGGTCCTAGCAGATGAGCAGAATAGCTCAATAACTATGTACATATGACCACATAAGATGATGCTAAGTGAAATGAACTCCAAGACATGGAAGTAAGAGCTTTCTCTTTGTTGTTGTTGTTTTTAATGTAGTATGTGATTTGTTTTTTTTTTTGGGGGGGGTGCATTTTTTTCCTTATGGTTCATCCCCCATTGTCACTGTATTTGAATTTGATGTCCTCAGTATTGTATACACATTTATCTAAATTAGGGAAGGGGAACAACAAAATGATGAGACAAAGGACAAGGCAACAGTGTTATCCACAAGACAACATGCTGGAAAAGAACTGTAATACTTGGTGGGGGATAAGAGAGGAGTGAAAGTGAGAGAAATATGAGGGAGTAGGTAACATGTTGGACAAGAAATGTACTCATTACCTTATGTCATTGTAACCCTCTAAATCATCTTGACAATAAAATTCAATTAAAACATTTAAACACAATATGGTGGTAGGGAATATTAATAAAATAGAATACATTGACAACATTATTAAAACTAGTATAATAACTTTTCTCCCATTTCAAGAACATCATTACATCATTAGGAATTTCTTTTCTTTTTTTTTTTTTTTTGTTGGTCATGGGGCTTGAACTCTTGGCCTGGGTTCTATTCCTCAGTTCTTCGGCTCAAGGCCAGTGCTCTACCACTTAAGCCACTTCTGGTTTTCTGGTTGTTTATTGCAGATTAGAGTCTCACAGACTTTCCTGCTTGGGCTGGCTTTGAACCGTGATCCTCAGATCTCAGCCTCCTGAGTAACTAGGATTACAGGCATGAGACATCTGTGCCCAGCTCATTAAGAATTTCTTAAACCAAAAATCCTCACTGCTTCATCCAGATGTAAGTAAATTTAGACGTGTGATTTTTGTTCTATATTTTTCATTGAAAAAGCATCAAAAGATTAAGTTACAAAAATAGTTTTGATTTCTGCCTTACTGAAAAAAAGGTACTTTTGAATTAAAAATCTAGTTTGGACATGTAACAAAGTGTATGGAAAGTTTAATGCAAATTTTAATATTCATACTAAAATTATGTATGTAGATATTCTGTTTTACTCTTTGGAGTCTTAACAGAATAAATATTCTAGTTTCAAAAGATGACATTATAATGACATTTTTGGTAGTCATAAAGAATTTATATAGGCCAGTGTCAAAGTAGTCAACTGTGGAAAAGAAATCAAAGCCTTGAAACACTGTACTATTGGCTTTGAACCAAACATTAGAGAACATTGTAACAGTAGAAGCTGTGAGACTTTTGGAGCAGTTTGACTTCTAACTTGACTTTAGATTCAGTAGTAAAAGGGTAATCATGAGAAAAAGGATAAAACAGGGCATTGAGGAACCGGTTCTTTACAAAGTTATAGGCACTCATCTATCTCCTATATCCAAATTATTTCAGTTTATTTTCATGCTTCTAAATTCCATCTCAACAATATTCAATAATTATTAACTATCAAAAATTTACTCAATTATCAGAAATACTGATACAGTGAGAAAACAAAACAAAATAAAAATTTACAAAATAAAAGTTAACTATCCCAGAAATGCATAATATTAGTTGAATTTGTCTCATCAGTTTTAAAGGTGATGGAAAATACTTGATAAAAAATTCTACTCTGTCATGAGCCATTAGTTATTAGATATTCATTATGTATATTTACACAAACTTTTAGAGACTGTATGCTTCACATTCAGGCAATCTGATTCTTACATACACAATGTTCCTAAACTCCCAGATTGATCTTTCTATATCCAGTGTATAGGGTATATCTCTGTGTTCAAAAGTATTTTTGGTGTCAAAAAAAAACCTAGCTCACTAGATGATGAAGTAGGATAATTTCTTTTCTATCCTAGTATTGTAAATATATACTTATTAAAATATTAAGTCATACAAAGGGATATTACAGACCTATGCATTGTTCCATTGTGGATCTCCTAGAAAGTGATTCCCCACCCCATGCCCAAGTAATTATATAACAAAATAAAAGGAAATAAATATTCCTTCCTCTTGTTTATTTTGATCACAACTGGAACTCAAACTCAAGGCCTGGATGCTGTCCTTTAGCATTTTCCTTTAATGTTGGCATTCTACCTTTTGAGCAACACCTTCATGTCTGTTCTTGTTGTTGTTGTTTGTTTGGTTAATTGAAGGTAAGAGTCTCACAAACTTTTATACCTGGGCTGGTTTAATCCAAGATCCTCAATTATCTGACTCCTGAATAGCTAGAATTATAGTATAAACGTCAAGTATATTGAAACTACATACACATTTAAAAAAAAAAAAAACATTGAATCACAGTATGTCCTAATTAGAGGGAAAATTAAGGAAACAGAGTGAAAATACTATAGGAAAGCAGAATAAGAATATAGGAATATAATCTTATCCTTTAACTAGAGCACCGATGCTAAAAAATCACTTTTAAAAATATTATTATTATCCTATATTATCTCAAATATTTTATATTATAAATGTATACAATGCTATATATTAATATATTTATATATAATTATTTATTATAATGTTATTATTATATTATCCTAAGCTGGTTCCTTGCACTTGTAGTTGTTTAATACTCTTCCCTAGCAGCTGCTATAGCTACAGCAGCTGAGGCAGTGTACCTACCCTGCCCACTAACATTCTAGCTAAGCTATGTGACTTACCTTTCCCCATTGAAGACGCTGCTGCTTGCTGGGAACTGGGAGAGATTGGAAATGAAGAACTGTTTTCCCAAGGAATCTACTCAGCAAAGAAGTACTGAGATCAAGCTATTTATTATTTAATTTTCTTCCTCTACATTAATTATACTGTTATTTCACAGTTATTTCTCATACCTCCATCTCATATACTTCTCACTTCTACATTCTCTCCCTGTCTTATTTCATCTTTAGTTCTCTACCTCACCTCCTTCTTTACATGTTAATATTTGATATTTATTTATGTAACAATTTCTAAGCTCATAGCTTACAGCATAACAATTCTGGCTTCTCTCTTCTGTACATTGAAGGTGCAATAGATGTTTTCAATTGTTTGTAAGTTTAAATATATAATTTGATTTTTAATTGGTGATTTTGTTACTGCCATCTGATTTTCCTGCTTTGAGTTTGTAGTGAAAGAGGTATGCAACCAAACAAATCAGTAAATTTCAATACAGAAACACAAGTAAAACGAAAAACGTACTATGACTGTTCCAAAACTTCATAAAATCTCAATAATTGAATCCAAAGATACTCTAAAAACAGAAATGCTAGAAGTTCAGAAATTTATTTAAAAAAATGAACAATGACTTCAAAGATACATATTTCTGCACACAACTAGACTCCATTCTACCAGAATCCTTCTGTTGTTTCTGCTTGATCTCTGCAAGGTATTTGAGATGGAGTTTTTCTTTTTCTTCCTCTCAATATTATGAGACATCACATGGATTTGGATGAGTGTATTTTATGCAAAGATTTAAAAAAAAATTTAACCTACAGTTGACTTGAATTTCTTCTTTCTAAGCAGTAAATAGGATTTTTTCCTACCAATTTTAATACATAAAATATTCTTTATTAATTGTGAAATGTCAAATTATGTCTAGTTCATCTAAATATAATATAGAAAGGAAGAAAACCTCAGACAGCGGGGTGCCAGTGGCTCACACCTGTAATCCTAGCTACTCAGGAGACTGAGATCTGAGGATCCCGGTTCAAAGCCCACTCGGGAAGGAAAGTCCATAAGACTCTTTTCTCCAATAAACCACTAGAAAACCGGAAGTGATGCTATGGCTCAAGTGGTAGAGTGCTCGCCTTGAGCTGAAGAGCTGAGGGACAGCATCCAGGCCCAGAGTTCAAACCCCATTACCGACAAAAAAAAAGAAGAAGAAAAAGAAAAAGAAAACTATGTCAGAAAAAAAAAATTGAAACTTACAAGGAGGTTGACTGGACTTGTGGATTATAGGTTTGCATTTCCAAAATGGGATTTACAGGTGGACCCATTACAGCAATGAGATGTACAAGAGGTTATGTTGAAAATGAACTTTACAACTTTGGCGGGGTGGCAGGGAGTGGAGGTGGGGTGGGAGGAGGTGGTGGTAGCGGGGTGTGGGGGTGGGGGGGAAGGGGAAGGGATGGTATGGGGAGGAGGAGGCAACAATGCTTGATAAGAAATGTACTTTATCTTCCCCATGTAATTGTAGCCCCTCTGCATGGTATTTTCACAATTAAAAAAAAGTGGAAATGTAAATTTTGATATAGGTACACTGATTTATCATTTATAGCCAACTTGTACAGTACAAAATATCAAAGAAACTCCAGTTCAAAAGTACAACATTTGAATAGCCCTTTATTTTAAATATAATAATAACACAATAATATTCCAAAGGAGACATTTTTGTATTGGTGATCACTGCATTGGCAAATTCTATTGATCATTTAAACATGGTCAATTATTCTATAAAGGATGCTATAATTTCATATTTCATAATTTAACTGTGATGAAGTTTTCTAAATACCTCCAAAAACTGTAAAGCAAAGACAAATGGAGGCTGAAGAACTCGTGGATTCCAAACTTCATGTGACAATTAAACACAAAATTGATCATGTGAAAAGGGGTGGCATTTATCAAAATATACTATATTCATAAACTGCTTTTTAACTGGCAATTCTTCTCTATAGCTACTTAAAGACAACAATAAAGAAGAATATTTGAAAAAGTGAAAGAAACAAATAGAAAATATTTAAAAACAATATTTACTTTAAATTATTACCGTTTTTCTACCACAACATATCCAGGAATCTCAGTAAAAATCAAGGAAGATAAGCACCAAAATCCAACATAGGTAATTTTTAAGCTAAAAAGTAAAAGTTAAAGATGTACTTTTAAATAAGGCAAATGAAAAAAGTACAATGAGTATATCAGAAAAAAAATTCATTCTTTCAAGATTCTTGTCAGAACTGTGCAGGGGAAAATCGAGTGGAGCAAAATTCAATATAAAGTGTTAGGAAAATAAAAACACCATCCAAACATTTTGTGCTCTGTGAAACTATTTTTAAAACTGAAGGAAAAATAAGAACTATCTCAGACAAACAATTGTGTACACCTATTTCCAGATGTGTGTTTCAAGAAATAGTAAAAAGAGTTCTTTGTCATGAAAGAAAAATATTACAGGTCAGAAACTATGATTATGTAATGAAAAGTTTGTGAAAGGTATAAGGAATAAAATTAATTTCAAAACTTTATAAATACATTAATAAGCTTAATTTGTAATAAGTTTACTGTATGATATGGTATATATATGGCATTATGAATAATATATATATGTTCAATGATGTATGTATGTATATCTATCAGCCATTCTCCATATAGTCATATTTATCTCACTGACGGCCACATGTACAATGGTGGTTCTATAAGAGTAAAGACAATAACAGTAATAAAAAAGTAAGGACAATACATGGAAAAGAATTTAAAAAGTAGATATTAATTCAGCCTCACAAGCATTCATTTAAACACCCATTTAAACACAAAATAAAAGTGTCAGAGTAATTAAAAATGTATCTATATATACACAAGAAACCAAAGAAAGTACAAAGAAATTTATTAATAAGAAATAAAGGAGTCACCAAGAATATATCTAACTATGGATTTTAGCATATTGATTTCAGATCAAGAAGTCTTCAAAACAAAGAAAGGTATCCAGATAAAGAAAACATAGAGAATTCATTGTTTGAGAATCTCTCATCTGTTTTATGTATGCACCTGATATTACTATATAAAAATACAGGAAGCAAAAATGGATAGAAATACATCCATCAAACAAAAGTGAGGAAAATCAATAACAATGTAGTTGAACTCAACAACATGGTCACCCAACTGCATGTACTTGTTATTCACCCAAATCAGCCAAATGCACATTCCTCTCAAATTTACACAGAACCCTAACACAAACCACATTCTCAGCCACAGAACATAATAAAACACATCTAAAATTGTACATACCATACTGTGTTTCCTCTCACATCCCAACCAACTAAAAATAGAAATCAGTAACAGAGGGCTGGGAAGGTGGCTCAGTGGTAGAGTGCTTCCCTTGCATGAATGAGGGCCTGGGTTCGATTCCTTAGCACCACATAAGCAAAAAGAAAAAAGCCGGAAGTGGTGCTGTGGCTCAAATGGTAGAGCACTAGCCTTGAGCTGAAGAACTGAGGGACAGCGCCCAGGCCCAGAGTTCAAGCCCCATGACCGACAAAAAAAATAAATAAATAAAAACAATTTAAAAAAAAAGAAAAAGAAATCAGTAACAGAAAAGCACGTGGACATTGAATCATATACTTCTAATGACCACAGGGATAAAAGATGTGGCATAAACAAGTTACCATTAATCTGAACTGTTTTAAAAGTTATTGATGTTACTGAAAATTACGTCCAGTGTTAGAAATATGAATATTTGTGGCAGGTTATTAAGACACACAGAACTAGATGCTTTATCATACCTGTACAATTAGGAATGTCATTTAAAGAACAAAGAATTGAGTTTAAAATAATTCATTATCAATACTCAAGTTACTCCAACTTTAAGTTGTTTTGATTTCAGTGTTAAGCATCTGTGAAAGCATTCTCAATGGGAATCCTTTGAGTCCACAAAGTCGTTGGTGACCCATTTTAATATTTAGCTATACACATGCCAACTGTTTTACAGATTTTTCTGTCCAGACTATTTCCTAGCTGATTTGAGACAGCTGAAGGATTAAATGCCTATGCTATATATTATTAGCTTTGCTCTCTTGGAGCAACTTCCAATGACAAATCATGTCCTGTCATTTTCAACATTCTTTATGATGTTATAGATGGCATTTCCTGAATATCTACATAAAGATTTGTTTCTGTCTTCCAAGAAATATTTCTCATCTGAGATAAGAGTCATGAACTAAAGTGTGTGAAGCAGCTGTCCCAGATTTACTAAAATCAGATGCATATGTGTGATGTCACAGAAAGGACAGTAATGAAATAATGTTAGAATCAATGAAAAAAGACAGATGTTTTCTCAAATATTCCAGCAACTTAAGACATTTTTAATAAAATGTAATATTTTAATTTGAAAAGGTCATTATGTCAATAATATAAATAATAGAAGCTATTTTTTTAAAAAAAAGACTGAAGCCTTTTCAAATACAATAACTCTCTTTTGAGTCTAAGGAGAAGAAAGGCAAGATGGCAGATAGGAAGCACGGAACAGTCTCCTGTATCTTCATAACAAACCATGTCCTGTCATTTTCAAAATCAGGTGACTCCCTCCAGGGATAGATGGGTTCTGTGGAAAGGCAAGGATGTAGCAATAAACAACAGGAAGAGAAATCTGACACAATTCAAACATATTTCCATTTAGATTTATCAAAGACAAATCCTGACCCCAACGTAAGGGGCAGGAACACGTTTCTAAATGTTACTTGAGTCAGAAGTATTCTGAATTTGGACATTAACACTCTACAACAATTAAAAATTTACCAGGTGTGCAATTCAAATATTGCTTGGGAATAGCTGTTCTCTTGGAGATAACACAAAAACGCACTAACAGATGTACTGATAGTCTTTAAATGACACCGGATAGTCACTAACAATTCAAATGCCAAAAATCTACCTAATTATATTTATTTTCCTCTTTGTGAATTAAAACAGTTACATTCTGTTCTGTTTGCACATATTTCATTGCAATGACAATGGCATGAAGGATCAGGCATTTTTGCTCAAGCCTCAGGATTGGTATGCAAACACACACATATACAACATCTTAATTAATTTAAAATAAGTAAATGGAATTATTCAATACAAAATATGCTAAGAAGATGAATAAATATATTATAACTGAAAATTTATGAAAGTATAATAAAAAAGAAAACAATTGCTTATAAATAGATGTCAACATAGCCCAAACAAAATATAATTCATAACATTTAGATTTTTTCTACAGTCTATTGTGAATTCTTTATTATACTCCTATTTAAAACAACCAGTTGTAAATCTTTGAAGTGATGTCATAAGTTTAAGGTCATGTCTCTTGTTTATAGAAACACAACTTTGAATCCAGAATGTATTTCATCACTTTTGAAATGAATATCAACTTCAGTATAATCAGTAGTTATATAGTTTCTGTATTTGTAATAATAACAAAACACACACAAAAAGTCTTCATTAGTAATTCATCCTGTGTCTATGACCTTCCTTGAAGAAAATTGAATAAACCTTTACTCAGCAGCTGATGTTGTTTATCCAAAATAACCTCTTCACAGCTGGCAAGTGTGAATATTATTTCTTGGAGCTATAACAATTGTCTTTGAAACTGCATGAAATTAGTATCCATTGAGAGATTTTTTTTGTAATTTTTGTTTTATTTTAAGTACTTGGTTGAAAATCACTTGTATGAATGTGTATATGCATATTTACACACATATAAAACCTCAAGTGCTTTAAGAAGATGACTTCAAGTAAAATTTGAATACGGATGGTCACAAATGAGGAAGAATTACATAGATAAGTACACTACCCAGTTGAGATAAAACATACAGTAGAAAGGAGGAGGCTGCAATGCTTGGTAAGAAATGTACGCATTATCCTGCCCATGTAACTGTAACTCCTCTGTACAGTATGTTCACAAATAAAATTAAATTAAATTAAAAAAAAACATACAGTAGGAGAGATGAGAGATTGTAAAAAACCATTGCATGTAGACATATTCTTCAGAAAGTACAGTGTTCACTTCAAATTAAGATATTTATATAGAAATGGTCTGAATATCAGTCTTCTCATACTTTTAAACTGTGAGATGGGAAATATATGAGTGGACACTATGTTCCTACTACCTCTCTGGCTTCTGCATCTATGAATTCAACTAACTGTAGATTGAAACTCTGCAAAGATAAAAAATACACCTGAATTGACCACACACAGATATTTTTCTTTTCATTTTTCATAAGCAATAGAGTATAAAAATGATTTGCTCAGCATTTGTATTGTATTACTTATTCAACCTAAGGACTATTTAAACTACATGGGAGGATTACATAGGTTATGTTCACATACTTTGTCACAGTATACATTGAAAAAGTAAGAGGGGGAATGACATCACCCTTAGAGCAAAATGGAGATGCCCTGCACAGATCACAGAATCTGGTGGAACTTTAGAAACATCAAACAAATAAATTTTAGAGATATCTGTTGTATCTATGCTTGAGGCTTTGGAGAGATAACTTAAACAATCACTTCAATAACATTTTCTCAGCTTTGGATTGTAGCACCTTCAATGTTTTTCAAAAGACTGTTGTAAAGAATTAAGTAGCTTCATCATTGCTTTTGGATATTTATTAGAATTCTATGACTTGCTAAAACAGCCACAAGGAAACCCAGTTTTACTGAGGCATATGAATAAATAACTTTACAGAGTGTGCATGTTTCTTAAGTACACATGCCAATTTTTTTGTTATCAGAATGAAAACTGGTCCTCATTAAAAGATGTGTTTTTAATGTTCCTACTTCATTTTTTCAGCATCAACTATATTCTCTATTTGTAACCAATTTTTGAGTTTGTTTGTTTTTGTCTAACTCATTTACTTTTACCTCCTCCTTCTCTACCTCACCCTGTCCTATTTCTTTCCTTCCTCCTTGTCCTCCTCCTTCTTTCTTCTATTGGTGGTGCTAGGGATCAAGTCCAGGGCCTTGTATATGCTAGAAAAGTGCTTTGCCTGTGTGCAAAGCCCTGCTTTAAGTTCAGTGTAAAGATTTTTTTTTAATTTTTTTTTTTACTTCTGGGAACTTACTATTTTATTCAGCCATCTGACATGAGTGCTCAGGTACACTCTGTTATGTTTTATATCACTTAATTCTTCCTTTATTTCTCTCATCATTGTCAACTCTGTCTGAAGTTGAATATTATTTGTTTTACTCAACTGAATGGCCTTTTTTTCCCCCCTGCATAACAAAATATCTGGTGAAACTAAGTGTAATAGACTCCTGTAATGGTTATCTTCAGTGTTTCATAGCTTTATATCCTTGACTTTTACAATCTCTTCAGCAGTATCCTTTCTCAATTGCCATTTATTGTTTCAATCACACTCTTGTTTTCAACTGCAATCCTACCAGACACTATGCATAAGTCAACACTTCCCACTTTTATATCTAAAAGTGGAGAAGGGGTAAGGTGACTCATATCAGATAGAAAACACAAGCCATCCCTTGGCATATCTGTTGCTCTTAATGAGATCTATGATTCGATTAACCAGATGGATGAACAAAAACTTGTATCATGCCCAGCTGTATCACTTCCTGATCTACCCCTCCCATCTCTACATCCATTTATAGCATTGGACTTCTGCCTTGGCATGTTCTCCTAATTTTCAAATTTGAACTGTTGCCTGGGATGACTTGTTTTTATATTTTACTTATTAGTTTGGAACTCTAAAGGCCAATGATTAGCTGAATAGTATCCAAACTACTGATTTTTTTTTTGAGACCATTCTCATTTGGACATTTGGCTGACTGCTCTGGGGGAAAACAGTTGCACTTGGGATAATTCTCACATCCCTGATCACTGACCACTTTTGACTCTCTGAAGCAGCATTGGTTGAGAAGATCAATTTGGTTTCTATGGAAGTTCATTCATTGACATTTTCCTAAATGGTGTGTATTTAGTATCTGGGATTGTATTAATTGCATCTTTCATATTGAGTGGCTATGTTAGGACTCAGGATTTTGAAACTCAGCGTATTCTATTCTAATGATTAAAATGAAATCTAAATGAAAGAAAACTTCTCTTTGAATATGACTATGTCCTCTAGGTAATAATCTACTTTCGAACTTTGAAAGTAATTCTTAAATCTAGATATTTATACCTACATAATGAATAACAATTTTCTATTCAACATATAGGCATAGACATATTCAACATATGTCATTTCTAACTTAGAAACTTATTGGTTTTGATTTCTAGATGATTTCATCTTGAAATTTACATTTTATTTCAATTAATAATATAGTTATTGATAATTAACATTATATATATAAAACTTGATATAAAATATTATTAAATTTGTTTTTGTAACAAAGGAACAGCAGCTTCAAAAGGAAAGATGGGCTGGGAAGGTGGCTCAGTGGTAGAGCGCTTGCCTTGCATGCCTGAGGCCCTGGGTTCGATTCCTCAGCACCACATAAGCAAAAAGAAAAAAGCCAGAAGTGGCGCTGTGGCTCAAGTGGTAGAGCACTAGCCTTGAGCTGAAGAGCTGAGGGACAGCGCCCAGGCCCAGAGTTCACGCCCCACGACCAGAAAAAAAAAAAAAAAAGGAAAGTTTTAATTTTCTACAGGTGTTATCTAAATAAAATGGGAATGAATTACTATGAAGTTGTGAGTAGATGTTCAAAGTATCCTGTCTTGTCAGCCCAATGATGCTGAGTGGCCTCCAGTGTTTTATGATTTAAATTATTATCACAGATTATTTAATGTGTTATTTTCCTTCTGTTTCACAAAAAATTATATTCATCTTGAACAGCGATTTTAATTTATTTTTCTGAAATATCAGGTTATTTCATTTCCTAATTATCCAACATTGCAGGTCTAATCAAGTGCTCCTAATCTTCAAGCTGCTTTGAAGGTGCAAAATTATTAAGTTCTTTCTTCTCACCTAGGATTTACTTTTATTGCTATGGATATTTATAGTCAAATTTATGATCTTCAACTTTGATCATACAAGTGACACTTCCCTGTTTCCATCTACTTTATTGTTCTACCTTGTTGAGCTACTAGATTCTCATCATAACATCTTTGGTTTTGCGACTCCTAGTTGCTAAAACATGTGATTGCCAAGTTCCATATAGAGACAGGAATGTTTTATTACTCATAGTCATTTACTATATATGCAACCAATACTCTCTTTTGAAATCTTTTATTTGAAATATAACAGTACACAATTTTAACAGTAAAAGGTTCAACAAATGCCCCTCGTAGAAGCAGGATGGGTGGGAGAAGGAAACCCACGAGGTGACAAACATTCCTATGTCTAAGCTGTAAATACTTTCCTCCTGGCTGACTTTAGATAACCACATGTCATTGGACATGGAAAGGTAAGTAGACAATGGTCATCGGAGGTCTAATGCAGCAGGCTGATTGGTGTTTTCTCTACACCCTAATGAAAATGCATACAGACCCATACATAAAAATGGGTTTGGGAGATTTTTATGATTTAGTTATTAGAGATGCCATCATTCTGAGGTTTTTCATAAGGGGGAAAAAGTCTACTGGGAGTATGACATAGGTTGGCACCTGGATGAAGTGAATCACCATCACCAGTTGCATTGGATGGATCACCTGAGGAAGGGCAGGCAGTAGCTGTCACAGCCAGTGGCAGCTGGCCGATAGCAGGAGAGCTATGAAACCATGCTCATGATCATTACACACGTACAAGCGAAATGCAAGCTGTACAAAATAAGAAAATGTTGCAACCAGTCAATGAATATATTGCATCTTACATCATACTGAATTTTTTATCTTACATCATACTGATAAAATTAGAGTTCCTTGCTGGCAGAACTTCTATAATTGTACATTGGCTATACCTATCACAATGAAAATGTCAACAAGCGGTGTAATTCAGAGGATTGTTAAACACTTGTTATAGTAAGCATCATGATGTCCTTTTCTGATGTGAATGGACTTTCAAATTGCAGTGAAAATCAGTATTTCCTGATTTGCTACATTTATACAATAAATGCCTGATTCATGGCTCTGTTTCTGCCTCCTAGGAAAATACCTGGTTCAAAAATTGTGTCTAGGATGAATTTAAAGTAGTGGAGTAATATTGAATAAGGAATAATCACAATTTTATTACTGATCCTGCCAGCAATTGATCATTAACTCTTTAGTCGGCTTTATGGTTTCACAAAGCCTCAAGCATACCACAGGCAAACTAGGGAAAACAAAAGACGTTTTCAGAAAAGAAAACAACTTCTGTTTACCCAAAGTGATATATTGTCTAAGTAAACATGATATTTACACTTATGGACTCAGGAAAATCATTGTGTTCTTAATGATTTTAGATATTTTGTTCTAGTGTTAATTTTTATGTTTGTTTGGAAAGAATGAACATTTATTTAAGCATAATTATGTAACCAGAAATATCCTTTATATAATATATATTTGGAAATGTTGGAAAACTACATTATCTGTACTCTGGAGTTCTTTTCAATCCACCAATTTATTTTAATTCAAACATTATGTAGTATAGTTTATTTATTATTTATTTATTTATTATGTTTCTATGCATTGAATGTCTGTATTTAAACTGCATGAAACATCAAGCTGTGCTTTCAATTAACTAAAAAAAAAATTTACATTTGCAACAGCAAGGAGTCCCATCTCTAAGGATAATATCTGCAATCCGTTTTTCATCGTATAATTACACAAGAAGTCTTTTAACAAAGACATTTTCACAAGAGACACGATCCAGAATAATCACACATCGATGTAAATCAGTTAAAATACATTCCTTTTGGTTGTATTCATTTTTAGAAAGATCTAAGTTCTTATGCTAGCTTTGACTCAAGGAAAAAAAAGCATTTAAGAAACATACGTAAACTAAACAACTTATTTAATTGCAACTTTTAGTTTATTTATTTGTTTATTTATTTATTGCCTTAAGAGATTTTTTTCTGGACAGTGCTGTTCTGAATAAGGCAGTAGTTATGTAGACTAGTGTCTTGTAATTACATATAATTATTGCATGCCATTGAACAGGTTACTCAATCATTTCATCATCTTTAAAATGGAATAATTAGAGAAACAATATGAATTATTGCAAACTTCATGTTAATGTATGTATGGTAAGTAGTATATTTTTGAAATGTATATATTAGTTAGGAAATTTTACTCCCATATGCTCCTCATTCAGGTGCATATTATTTCAACTGCTTTCTGGGCTTAAAAAGCGCAGAATTCAAAGTTCCAGTACAGGATCAATGAGAGAGTTGGGGAAGATGCACGGCGTAATATAGGTAAAAGGGAAAGAGAATTGCAACAAAAATTTCCCCAGTCAAACTCTAGTCTGACATGAGAGAAACTTAAGGACAGGCAGAAATGTCCACAATGCTAAAATTCACCAAGCAGTCAATAAAGACCTTCTTTTAGAAATGAAGACATGCTGGTGTTTCCTGAGCAGAATGAGACATTTTGACATAAGTGCATGTTGAGAAATGATTACTGCAATCAGACAAATTAACATTTCTATCACTCCATATAGCTGCCTTTGTGTGTATGTGTGTGATGAGAGAACTTCAGAGCTATTCTCCCATACTTCAAATATAAAGTAGGCGGTAGTTATCATTCTGTACATTAGGTTTCTGGAATGCCCTCAGGTTGCACAATTGAAACTTTATACTTTGAACACTATGTAGTCTACTGTCTACTTCTATAAATTCAATATAGATGAGCTTGCTTATAAGTGTTATCAGGCAGTGTTTGCCTTCTTGTGTCTGGGTTATTTCTGTTAGCATAAGATCCTTTTAGAGTCATCCATGTAGTTACAAATGGAAGAAATAGTTTTCTTTTCTTTAAGGCTAAATAATATTCTACTGTGTATTTACGTATATTTTGAATTTTTGTCAGATCATTGAAATATAACAAAAAGTTGTTTTTGTCATGATATCTTGTCTATTATTTATATATACATATACTACTAATAATATAATAATGTCATAAGGGAAGATATATATGTGTGTGTGTGTGTGTGTGTGTGTGTGTGTGTGTGTGTGTGTGTATGTAATGACATGCTGCACTAAGATTCCGTTCCAGGAGTAAGGGGGACAAGATGTAAATTTAATCTATACCCACTGTTATGTTGTGCATAAATAGAGCAAGCATTGTGATATATTATTAAGAAAGATTGTTTTAAAAAAGTAAAAAATAAGTCACAGAAAGCATGTCCATTTTTTTGTTTGTAAACAGTTTGTATATTAGCCTATTATCAGATTTACAGTTTGAAATAATTTTGTCAAATTCCATTGGAAGAGTAGAATTCCATTGTGTACACATTTTCTTTATCCATTCATCACTGATGAGCATCTGGGTTATTCCATCTTAGTTTTTGTAAAGAATGCAGCAGTGAACATAGGTCATTGTGCTAATAGTTTCAGTGTGGTGTTCTTGGTCTGAGGACCAATGAAACACAATAGAAGACTCAGAAATCAACCCACAGACCAAAGGCTACCTAATATTTGAGCAAACAACACAGTTTAAAAGAAAGACAGACTCTTCAATAAATGCTACTGGCAATAAATGTTTTGAGTGTGTGTGTGTGTGTGTGAGAGAGAGAGAGAGAGAGAGAGAGAGAGAGAGAGAGAGAGAGAGCGAGAGAGAGAGAGCTGGGGCTTGAACTCACAGGCCTGGTACTGCCTCAGCTTTTAAGTTAAAGGCATTTGAGCCATAACAACATTTCAAGCTTTTTAGGCTGTTAATTGAGATAAGAATCTCATAAATTTTCATTATCAAGCTGGCTTCAAACCAGATCTCAGCATCATGGATAGCTAGGAATGTGTCACCAATGTTTAGCTACTAAGTTTGAACTTCTTAAAAAATAATTTTGTGGAAAAGTTAAAGCTATTTCCTCTAAATTCAGAAATGAGACAGGATGTCTACTCTTTCCACTTCCCTTCAATTTAGTATTAGAATGCTTAGCTAGAGCAATAAGGCAAGATGCAAACAAAAAGGGATCCAAATAGGGAAAGATGAAATAAAACTCTCCCTTTTTGCAGATGACATTATCCTGTATTTAAATAATCCCATAGACTCCACTCCCATGTTACATGAGTTGATTTGAAACTTTGACAAGGTAGCAGGTTATAAAATTAACCCTCAAATATCAATGGCTTTTCTGTATGCCAAAAATGAGAACAGTGAGGCTGAAATCAGGAAAATAACTCCTTTGCCTCCCCCTACCCCCCCCAAAATACCTAGGGATTAACTTAACCAAGGAAATGAAGGACCTCTATGATGAAAAATCTTTTGTGTTTTTCCCACCTATGGTTTATTTCCTGTTGCCACTGCATTCAATTTTGTTACCCTGGGTATTGTATATATGTTGATCTGAACTAGGGAAGGGAAGGGGAAAGAGAAAATAGTGAGACAAAGTGTGGGGGATAGCAAAGATGGCCCTGAGAGGAAGTTGAGTGGGCAGAGCTGGATTTGTTTAGGTTCAGTGTGTAAACATCTCATGGAAGCTTAGGTGCATGATAAGGTGTGGCCTTTCAGTGATTGGTTGGTTCCATTTCCTCTCCTCCCATGCAGTCTTTTGTTTAAAAAGGGGATGCTCCACGTTAATAAACGAGTTCCTGCTTGGTTTGACTCCTGGCTGCATCTGATTGTCTCCTGGGCTACTGGCTAAGGGAGGCTGGGGAATGGGCGAGCAGCCGTACTTCACTTCGCACTTACCTCTCCTCGGACCCTGTCCGTCCAAAGACGGACGAAGACTCAACATCTGGCGCCCAACGTGGGGCACGAAAGGAAAAGATACCGGCCGAGGCTAAGCGGTCTCTCGGGGTAAGTGAAACCCTAAGTATGGGTAATGCTATATCACAAAAGAAGGAGGAGGCGGCAACATTAGGCCTAGAAAGAGTACAGGAAGACTTGGAAAGTGAAAAGGAAAAGAAACAGGTCAAATTCGACCGGGAACGCACTATCTGTGCATGCAGGGGCGGAGGCAGCTACTCAGGTGCCCCGGACGGTCCTAGGCCCCCTCCCTATTCCCCTGATTGGAAGGGAGGTACGGCGGCCTACGAGACCTGCGAGAGGGACTTGCAAAACCCAGACCCCTACCCCATGGAGGGGCCAAGGGCTGGGGAAGTAACCTACTCGGAGACCTCCTCTGGAAAGGAAGGGCCACCCAAGAGCCCTGGAAAGGAAGGGCCACCCAAGAGCCCAGACTCTCGGCCACAGGATTCGCTTCCCCAAGCGTATCCGGTCAATGTGGCATCAGGGGCTAACAGGCCCTTGGAATGGTATCCATGGGAAGCTAAGGATCTTAAAGAGCTCCGCCAGGCAGTGGCGGATGGCCCAAACTCTCCCTGGGCCACAGCACATACAGGAGAAAGGACTAAACATTTGCAAGCACATTTTCTTCAATGCTTTACCACCTTGGGTCTACTAGCACAAGTTAAAACCTATAATGGACCCTGTTTTGTCAGTAAAGCAATGTCAGAGTTTTTTGACAAATGGCATATTAATCATAGTACAGGAATTCCCTATAATCCCCAAGGCCAAGCAATCATAAAAAGAAATCACCAATGTCTTAAGGAGCAATTAAAACAAAAAGGAGGAGTTAGCCCCCTATATACAATTAACATTTTCAATTTTTCAAAAGGGGCAACTGACTGGGGACAACTAAACCCTAAGCCCCGAGTGAAAGTCAGGTGGAAGGACCCCCTGACACAACAATGGAGAGGACCTGACCCCCTAGTTACCATGGGCAGGGGATTTGGTTGCATTTTTCCCATAGGGGAGATAGCCCCCATTTGGAGTCCTGCTAGAAACCTTAAGTTTTTACCCATTCCTCTATACAGGAGGATGCCCAAGGATAAACTAACCATCCCCAAGGGCAACCAGCCCTTGAGAAGCTCTTGTGTTCTTTAACAATTGCAGATGGTGATACTCCAGCTGATGGCTGTCCTGACCATCCCAGTCCCTGCAATGGCTACGGAATTCGCATCAACCTCAACGGGTGACCTGGGCAGTGATCAGCACTGGCAATGCAGAAATCATCAATAGCACCACAAGAGAAGCTGTCCCTTTGACCTGGTGGCCTGACCTTCATTTTGATCACCACCCTATGTCATTACGTATGGACTGTTTAAAACATATTTTTGTAGGAGCTATCTATTTTAATGTTACCTGCTCTAATTGTTCCTTTACTAATTGCTTGTACAACCACCTTTTGTTATGCATCCTGTAAATATGTCTGAAACCTGCTCTAGAACAAGCCCCACCTCTGGACTCTAAAGTGGCAAAGACTGCTATCCCATCCCTAAAGTTAAAGGGCTAATGACATTGCTTGACCTGGAAATGCTTCTGCTGATGTTTTTTCTAGGCCTTCCTTACATTATACGTGCACTACAAAACTCTTATGAGCAGCCAGTTACATAAGATCAAGCTCCAAGTAAATAAATTTCCCCGAGAGGAACGGCAGCCAGAGATGGGTAAGAGGGGTGCCAGTCTGACCAACCTAAGACAAGGCCTTCAGCTTTGCTCTGAAGAAGTTCCCGATGACAGGTAAGACAGACAAGGCGATCCACCCAACCTAAGACAGGCGGGTTCGCTTCTTCAAACAAAGACGGGGTGTTTGGGAGCTGACAGTAAAGCTTAAAGGTCATCTTGACCCCTGTGCTCACTTGAAGGCACGTACAAGGAACTGGCTTACTTGAAAGACATCAGGTGCCCAGGATAGCTTTGCTATGTCTGTACAGTTTGTTTTAAATTTTACTGCTTGGGACATTTCTAACTGTGGTGGAGCTGATGTTTATTATTGTGCTAGGTGGGGATGAGAGGTAACTGGGATGGGCCCTTCCAGACTTGCCTCCAACCCTGTGCATGGCCAAATGTAATCCTGTTAAAAAAATAACCTTTATGGAGGAGGGGAAAGAGATAACTAACTGGGAAGTGGATCTGCCATTAAAACAAAAAAGGTGAATATGTGGGGGATAGCAAAGATGGCCCTGAGAGGAAGTTGAATGGGCAGAGCTGGATTTGTTTAGGTTCAGTGTGTAAACATCTCATGGAAGCTTAGGTGGATGATAAGGTGTGGCCTTTCAGTGATTGGTTGGTTCCATTTCCTCTCCTCCCACGCAGTCTTTTGCTTTAAAAAGGGGATGCTCCCTGTTAATAAACGAGTTCCTGCTTGGTTTGACTCCCGACTGCATCTGATTGTCTCCTGGGCTACTGGGCTAAGGGAGGCTGGGGAATGGGCAAGCAGCCGCACCTCACTTCGCACTTACCTCTCCTTGGACCCCGTCTGTCCAAAGATGGACGAAGACCCAACAACAAAGGACAAAGGGGGAAATTATGCAACCACAATACTCCCAAGACAATATGTTGGAATGATCTGTACAACTTGGAAGTGGCAGGTGGAGGGAGAGAATATGAAAACTGCGGGAAGGGGTAAAAAGGGGTAATCACTACCTTACTTATGTAACTGTAACCCTTCTGCCCATCACCTAGACAATAAAATTTCAGAAAATAAAAACATAAATAATTTGGGGCTGTTCTTTCAGTAATCTAGTTAACAAACTAATAAAATAAGTAATTGAACACTCAGTAATAAGTATTTGTGAAAAATATGAGAAGACAATTGGGGTGGTGCTTAAATCAGAGCTAGCTGATGCTCATAGAAGAGTCAATACATACTGATAAAAAGTTGGTCTCACCAAATACTTATAATTCCATATTAATTTCCATTAAATGTTCTTATAAATGCCCAAGCATGACTACTTAGCAAAGCAAAACATGGTAAGGCCTGCACCTGCAATCTTACCTGTTCTAGAATCTGAGATTTGTATGATCAAGGTTCATAGTAAGTCACACAGAAAAGCCATGAGACTCCACATACAATTAACAAACATAATGCTTGGCTGGAGTAATAGAATACCAGCCTAGCAAGCACAAGGACCCCTGGGCATTATTTGTTTAATTTATTAATTACTATGAATTTTGGAAAACAAAATTGTAATAATGTCTCATATCTCCTTGCAAATTAAACATACACAAACACTTTTCATGTCATATAATTTAGAATTCTCTTCCAGTTTAAACTTTAGTATCTCTAGTATCTTTAGAATCTCTACATGAGACTAGGTAATTATTTTTTGAGGGGGAGGAAATAGGACTATGCACCATTGCAATGTATCATTTTTCTGTCTCTTGATTGATAACAATTAATATTTTATAAATTCCATTATTAAATTTGATCATTGTTAAGATCAAAGTTAACTATCCCTAAATTGGTCTTGAGTAAATTTGCCCAATAGTGTGTTCTACTCAATGGTGTGCTTTGCCAGATAGCTTATTTTACTATCATAAGATATCCATACTTTTTTCTTTCTCAAATAAGGAAGTGTGTGATAAAAAGTAATAAATCAATTAACATGAAAATTGTGCATACTTTGATGTAAATTACATACCAAATAATAATTGAACTATTATACATGTTTCTCTATTAAGTAGTAAATTTATGTAGACTGTAATTTTTTCTCTGCTCTCCAACAGCACTAATCTATGTGGTACTTAACAGATAATGTTAACATAATGCCATTTTAGTCATGATTGTTTTATTCCCGAAAAGTCATTTGATGATTTAATTTTAAAAGTTATGCAAGTTAATCCTTTATTTTAAAAATGATATTATTACTGTTTTAATGCAGGTGTTTAAGTATTTTCCCGATTAAGAAACTCATGGAATTTTTATTTCCAAGTAGAAATAAAATAAAAACAAAAACAAAATATTAATGCTGGCATTTATAAATGTGATCTGCAAACAACATCAAAATCAGCATAATTTTCTTTCTGGTTAGGTAGCTTGATTTAATCTTGTGAATGTTTGTAAATATTTTATATCTTATTGTTTAATTATCTCATTTGTAATTTGTAGGTCATGAAAACTACTACTCTTACTGTTATAATAAGTTGTATTCCATCAAAGATTGTATTGTTTGTACATATATCAAGCCAGGTTGTTATATAAAAAATATTTTCCTTGTTTTCAGTTGGAAAGTCTGGGGAAAAGGAAGTATGATTGTGGACATCTTTATTTCCCTCTTAAGTAACACCTTTATGAGAATATTTTGTTGATGACAAAATTATTTCACTTGTATGGCAGTAATCAAAGGAAGAGAAATGCACCATGAAAAATCTTTCTATGCAAATGATGTGATTACTAGTCTTCTTTAAAGTCAGATTTATTAGCCCTCAAATATCCAAATATTTAAACTTTACTCTCTTATAATAGGTAAGACTGAGTTTGTAAATATTAATCTCTATGGTTTTTAACATTCATGATTTGAACCAGTATTTTTCCCCAAGTATCTCTTAACCACAAAATTGGTGACTAACTCAAAAACAGTTTGAAAAACTGTCATATAATTTGTTTCTGGATGTAGCTCAAAGAATATTCCTTAATACATTCCTGCAAATTAGGTATGTTGTCTTAGTGTCAATAAGATTTCCTGTGGTTAGTGTCCTTTTTTTTTCATTTTTTTATTGTGAAAATACTGTACAGAAGGGTTACAATTACATGGGCAAGATAATGAGTACATTTCTTATCAAGCATTGTAGCCTCCTCCTTTGTTTCCCCTTCCCATCCCTACCCATCCTCCACCCCGCCCTCCCCTCCCCCCCCTGCCCCTCACACAATCCTCCCCGCTACCCCCACCCCAACAAAGTTGTAAAGTTCATTTTTCGACTTAACGACTTGTACATCTCATTGTCGCAATGGGTCCACCTGTATCCCTATTTAAACGATTTGTTTTTCCCCTTCCCCTCCACAAATTATACGGACATCAAATATAGTGAAAGCAGGGTTTACTGTGGGGGAGGGACATACAAAGCAACAAAGAAATAATCTTAGAAATGTGTTAGAAACAATCACAAGAAAGAAAACAAAACATTTGAATACATATCTTAGGGTTCATTTTCCTTATCTGACCTTTTCTGCTTGACCCAAATATATATTAGATATTACAAATATGGGAAACCATGGGACCTATGTTTCTTTGGGTCTGGCTTACTTCACTTAATATAACTTTCTCCAAGCCTTTCCATTTCCTAACAAATGGGGCAATGTCATTCTTTCTGATGGAGGCATAGAATTCCATTGTGTATATATACCACATTTTCTTGATCCATTCATCTACTGAGGGGCATCTGGGTTGGTTCCATAGTAAATAGTGCTGCAATAAACATAGTTCTGCTGGTAGCTTTAGTATGGTCTTGTTTATAAACATTTGGGTAAATGCCCAAAAGTGGGATTGCTGGGTCATAGGGGAGCTCTATGTGGAGTCTTTTGAGGAACCTCCATACTACTTTCCAAAGTGGTTGAACAAGTTTACACTCCCACCACCAATGCAGTAAGATTCCCTTCTTCCACATCCCCTCCAGCATCCGTTGTTTTAGAGTTCTTGATTTTAGCCATTCTAACTGGGGTGAGGTAGTATCTCAATGTTGTTTTGATTTGCATTTCTTTTATGGCTAGGGAGGTTGAGCATTTCTTCATGTGTCTATTGGCCATCCTTCTTTCTTCTTCAGAGAAGTTTCTCTTTTAGTCTTTAGCCCACTTATTTATTGGGCAGTTGTTTCTTTGAAGATTTGTTGTTGGGAGATTTAATTTTTTGAGTTCCAGGTATATTTTAGATATGAGACCCTTGTCTGTTGTATGGCTAGTGAAGATCTTCTCCCAATCCGTGGGCTTTCTATTGATCTTGCTAGCCATGTCCTTTGCCATGCAGAAGCTCTGCAACTTCCTGCAATCCCATTTGTCCAACCTTTCTTCGATTTGTTGTGTCTCTATTAAGAAAATTTTGGCCTGTGTCAAGGAGACCTAGGGTTTCTCCTAATCCATCCTGTAATGTTTTCAGAGTGTCTGCTTTGAATCTGAGGTCCTCTTTCCATTGGAGTTGATTCTGGTGCAGGGTGATATATAAGGATCTAGTTTTAGTTTTCTACAAGTAGTTAACCAATTTTGCCAGCACCATTTACTGAAGAGGCTGTCTTTCTTCCATTCTATTTTTTTAGCTCACTTATCGAAGATTAGTTGGCTATAGGACTGTAGGTTCATTTCTGGGTTTTCAATTCTATACCATTGGTCCTGAGGCCTGTTCATGAGCCAGTACCAAGTTGTTTTGATTACTATGGCTTTATAGTAGAGTGTGAAATTTGGTATTGATATTCCTCCAGCACTGTTCTTTCTAAACCTATCAGCCACCAGAACCATGTTAAAGCAAAAGCATGTGTCCAAACTTATAGCCAGAGCAGTCCATGAGCCTAGATTTATGACTTGACTTGATAGACCTGCTATAGTCCATACTGCAGATGTCATTAGGGTGATTATATATTTGTATATATTTTGCATAGCTATTATGATAACTAACAATAATATAAAATGTTGAGGTAATTAAGGACATTTTAACAAATGCATGAGGACTTCAAAAATATAACAATTTCCTCTTACTGAAAGATTTTAAAGAGCCATTAAGAGGAAAATGCCATTCAAATGGATAACTGAAATATCTTTTTGAGTCAATAAATTTCTCTATTGTAAGAAATAAAATTGAAAAATATGAAGTTAACTTTTTCAATATTCCAATGTGGATGATTTCAGAAATTATTTTATAATTTTGTATACTTTAAGTTTAAGGATATCTTAACACTCTTTAGAACATATTTTGATGACAGTGACTGAGGCTAAAGTTTTGTGAGATGCTTAAGATGTTTATCTTTTGAAATCTTAATGAACTGAAATGGCATATACATAGACTGTATTCTTGTGGCACTGTTTCTTGAACAGTGCTAAATGTAAGATCCAAGAGTACTTAAGTGAGAGAAAGGAGTAAATGGGTAGTTTTAGTTGATGTTTCTATGGTTTTTTTTTGGCATAAACACTGTACTGAAATGGTATGTTTTCCTATTTGTTAAGTTCAAAGAAGGTCACAACATGAAGCAATGTGATTATAATACAGAACCATTGTAAAATTCTAATTCATCTTGGACACACAAGAATATATTTTTTCTTATTCTTCTTAGAGATAAATACATAAATTAAACATAGAAATTGATTCAAAATAGAATTTGCTTTTGTGCACTCATTAAAGCTATCTTAAAGTCAGCTGAGACACAAGCTTCAAAAATATTCCAAATAGCAATTACTAACTCTTCAAAAAATTTTCAGTTTTTCAGTCAAGCCCTCATATGTATGAAGATGTCGGTGTTTGAGCTGTGTATAGTATATAAAATCATTTGGGTGAAGAAAACTATAATTTTTTAGTCATTGTAATTTGGTTTAAATTTAGCAAGGAACAGAAAAGACAAAATCAAGGCAATGTTAAATTTCTATAATTATTCTTGTAATTTAACAAGATGAAGTAGAATAATACACCTTCATAACTATATTTCTAAGACTGAAAAACATAACCAGCTATTTTAAGTTTATAATTCTCATCATTTGTGCTGTATAGTTCTATGTACAAAATTTACCATGTTTCATAAGAGCATAGTATCACTGTTTCTCTACTTTCTTGAAATATATTTTCCTTTTTCTCCTACTAAAATGCTCACCATTCTCCACTACCTCTATAGGTATTTCTATTTTTTTCTTTTTTTCCAATAAATTTACTTTTGCCTAAATGTCATTTCACAGAATTAAAAACGTTGCATGGTGTTATTCATCTGTATCCTTTAGCATAGTTACTATAGGGTTCATGTCCATCTCTGTATTTGTTTACACTGGTGTTCTCATTTGAAGTCAATCACAGTTTCTTCAGCCATTCCTGTTTTTATTTTTTAACCTTATTTTTTTCTTCTCTATTTTGGTATTGGGGATCAAACCCAGGATTTTGCACTTACCAGGCAAGTTCTTTGCCACTGAGCTATATCCCAGCCCAGACATTCTTCTTTAAAAGGATAATTTCGTGATTTCATTTTTTTTTTTTTTTGGGTCCGGTCGTGGGTCCTGAACTCTGGGCCTGGGCGCTGTCCCTCAGCTCTTCAGCTCAAGGCTAGCGCTCTACCACTTGAGCCACAGCGCCACTTCTGGCTTTTTTCTTATGTGGTGCTGAGGAATTGAACGCACGGCCTCATGCATGCAAGGCAAGCGCTCTACCACTGAGCCACCTTCCCAGCCCCTCGTGATTTCATTTTTGAAGTAGTTATGGATAAAGCTGCCACAAACATTTGACTTTCCTTCCTTCCTTCCTTCCTTCTTTCCTTCCTTCTTTCCTTCCTTCCTTCCTTCACTCCTCATTCTCTTCCATCTTTTTTCTCTTTTCTCTCCCTCTTCATTTCTTACTAGCTTCTTTGATTCCTTCTTCCTTTGCCAGTTTTTCTCACTCTACCTTCATCCAACCATTCTTCTATTGCTCTATTTCTTCTCTTATTTCTTTTGTGCTTTCTTGCTTATTAAGTGGCACTCTACCCTTTAAGCCACAATCAAGCCTTTTCATTTTTTCATCATTTTCTAGGTAGTATCTCACATTTTCACCTGGACCAGCTTCAAATAGAGAACCTTTAATCTATCCCTCCCACAAAATTAGCATCACCAGTATGCTGTCAATATTGAGTTGTTGATTGAGATGTAGGTGTCACTAATTTCTTTACAAGCCTGGCATTCTCCCAATCATCATTTACTGATAAACTGAAATCAGCCACTGTTACTGGTCTTGACTTTTTTGTAGTGCTATGTTTGATAATCAGACAAAATATAGCCACATAATTGGTGAGTTATGATAATGATATAATTTCAAAGTTTGATTGAATACAAGATGTAATAAAGAGTAGAGTTTATTTTTTATTCTATTAACATTTAAAATTATTTTTCCATAACATTTACTTATTCCAGTCAAATTATATTTAACAGTTCCTTTTGTTTTTTTGTACATTCTGCGGATGACAAAAAATGGTAAAGAAATTTTTTTTAATTCTTGTTTTCCATTCATGTATTCCATTCTTGGTATCTATTTAGTTCTGTTGTTTAAAATTCTCAGGAGTGATAAATTTTACTTTGAATTCTATCTACCGTTTTAATAATTATTTAATTTGCAATACTCCCAGGCTGTTTTGTAGCCAGAGTTCACAAAAGGGAACATGGCCATAGGTTTTTCCTTGTGATAAAAACAAATGTCCACTTTACTAAAATTACTGATGCACATATTTCTGTTAAAAATATGCCAAAGTAAAATTGCCAAAGCAATTTGTTTTGACAACTAAACTGATTGTTTAAAAAAAGACTTTGTTAGAAAAACATATGTTTGAGAAAAAAATGAGCTTACCAAAAGGATTTTATATTATTCAACTATATGTATTTATGCATACTTTTATATGACTATATATGAGTAAATATAATAGCTTATGATTTTTATTTTAAGAATAAATGGTATATTATTTAGAATATATTTTTCATATTAATGTCTACAGCAGAATATTATTGTTAGTCACCAGATAACCTTTCAAATCTCTGGATTTTTTTTTCATCCTGTGGCACTAAATATTTGCACCATTTCATCAATATTTTCCCATTTTCTTCTCCTGCTCCTCTAGAAACCTCCCTCTACTCTCTGTTAAAATAAACAAAGATGTATAGTGTCTTAAACATTCAGATTTTGGCTGGACGCCGGTGACTGACTCCTGTAATCCTAGCTATTTAAGACTGTGGGCCTGGACTATATCCCTGAGCCTCTTTGGGGTCAAGAGTCGTGTTCCAACACTTGAGCCACAGGACCGCTTCCAGTTTCTTTGAAGCATTTATTGGAGGTTAGAGCCTCATGGACATTTTTGCCCTGCTTGCCTTCAGTGTGGCAGAGTGCTAGCCTTGACCACAAAAAGGATCAGCGACAGCATGGAGTCCCTGACTTCAAGTCCAGAAGTGACAAAACAAACCAAACAAAAAACTTACACAAAACAGATTATGCAAATTTTCTAAATCCAATCCTCTTTCTAAACTTTTATTTTTTGTGAATTTAAATAGGTAATATAAAATAGAAATAATGCTCTTATTATAACTACATTATTGTTGTTTTAAATTTCTTTGGCCAGATCCAAGATTTTTTTTCCTTTTCTCTTAAATAATTATCGTTTAGTAATTTCAAGGAGTGGAAAGAAGCAGCCAGTTTTTCTAAACATGAAAACTTGTATAGTGAAAAGAAGGAAGGAATTAAGGAGAATTCTGGCATTTTACTTGGATCAAATGTCAATGAATTGTTTAATCTATAGGCAAGTCACTGAGATGGTTCTGTTTTACTAGTCTATGAATAGCTTGGGGGTGAGGGTGGGGTTCACAAGAAGAAATTCTCTCTGTCTAAGTACTTAATGCAACATTGTATTTTCCTCTGAGTTCCCCATATGTTTGGTAAGCATTGGATTTCATTTGAGTTAGGTCAATGCATGCTGTTTGACATAAGTTTGGGCAGATACACAATCACAAAATAAATGTGAAACACTTTCTTCACCTAAAGGGGATTCATTTTTATTTAAAATTGTATTATTTTCAATGGTATTTTACCATTTTAATTACAATCCAAACATCTTTGAGACTCTCCATTATGAAAGCTTTTATTTCTCACTTGCAATATCCTTATAGGCTCAGGACCTTTACACCTTTTAATGATGATATTGCAAATGTGTGATGTACACCATCCTTACTTCCACTCCATTATTCAGAATTCATTATGGAAGAAGCTACCAAAAGATTTTCTTTCATGTCCCTTAACAGGATTCTGTAATGCTCAGCCAATGTTTTGCCCCATGCAATTAGTAACATTGAATAAACGAGATAAGCACCTCATTTCTGGGGGCAGGGATGCTCATTTCTGGGGGCAGGGATGTGTTCTTCTTAAAATTTCTATATCATTTTTATTTGATGTTTAACTAGACCCATACCTAAGTAAGTTACGCTTACATTAAAATTACTTCATTGAAGTCATATGCCAATGAACCTATATATACTTACTTATGAAGATTTTGTTGCTTAATTCAATTTTAACATACCCCAAAACTATAACTTAATAGAAGCAAAGCTAAAGAAGATATCCTAAGTTTACATCCCAATAAAATTATCTTCCTGCTCCTTCTGCAAATGTATGTTTGTGAGAATGTCAACGGCCCAGTAATAGAAACACATTTTATTATATCCATAGTCTAACTACTATGAATCAAGCCAAGAAGAAAATAGAACAGAGTTCCTCATTTTCCCTGTACAGGTTATATTTACTTTTTTGCCATCGCATCTAATGGCTATCATATATTAAATTATCATCAGATCAATAGTAAAGGAAAGAATTAATGATCAAGGTCATGATAACACGGTAGTTCCATCCTTGTTATATGCATGTCCAATATGTTTACTTAATTGTGAAAATTTTTAGTATTAACTCAAAACAGTCTCATCAATTATATAGTGTTGTTCCTTCTCATATTCTAATTCCCTGAATTCATTTGAAAACTCTACATCAAGTGGTATTGCTTGAATGAGTTGTTTATATTTTGTTTCCATAATTAGTATTCCCGAGTTGTGGGACTCATTTCAACCCAGTTAATAGTGGTAAGACTTTATTACTTCATTGAAATAAATCTCAGGAAGCAATGTACAATAAGATATTATATATGACTTAAGTGCAGTTCAAACTCAAAGCTATCTATATGTCTTTCAGAACCAATTTTTGTATGAGTGTCTAATTAAAATTTGAGTATCAAGAATAATAGGAGGAGTAACTTTTAAATGTTTAGTAAAGTTTACTATACAATTGAAAAAAGGAGACAGTAAATATGATAAGAGACAGAACTGGACTGCATTGTTGATCTAAGTCAGAGTTAACTTAAGTGTTGGCTCAACATGGGATTAGAGTACAGTGATATGAATGAGCCAAGCCGGCTTTTGCCTTATCCAATAGAAATATATGAAGATATACACTACCTATATTATATCTAGTCTTCTTCTCTTACCAAGAGAAGTGGGCAAGTGAAGTGGTCACTTGGCTCACATAGCAAAAGGAATACAAGAAAGCCACCCGATCCCCCTTTTAGTTTGGAAGACACTGCTTTTATTCACTAAGGCTCCATTTTCATGACTTAACTTACTCACAAGATCCCTTACTAAGCTGGAGTTAGGACATCAGCATACAAAATATTGAGAGGCCATAGTTATTCAGTTATTAGTAGACCATTAAATACCTTAAATAGATCATAAAATACCACACTGCTGGAATTTTAATTTTCAAAAAAATAGCATTTTTTTTGTCTTTTTACAGATGCAATTTAGGGAAGGAAAAGGTCAATGGAAAACTAGAAAGCTGGTTATCCAAAGAAAGATACAACCAGATTCTGATTGCTCATACCTATAATGCTATCTACTCAAGAGATTAAGATCCGTAAGAAATCAGTTCAAAGCCAATTGGGCAGAAAAATCTATGAATCATCATCTTCTATTTACCACCAAAATTCAAGATTGGTGGTATGGCTCAAGTGATGGAGCACCAGACAAGAAGAAGAACCAAAAGATAAAACAAAAACAGAAAGACCAAAGAAGCCTACCAAAAGTAAAAACTCATAAGATCAAACCCTGAGACTAGCAGAGTTCAAGCACACACACAAACACACACACACACACACACACACACACACACACACACACACACACAGGAATTAATTTGATTGTTACAAAAATTGCTTGAGATGAGAAAGTAGAAAAATGCCATCAGATGAAAACCTGCAATTTCACGTTAGTCATGTAAGTTGTTGTACATTCTGAAGGTGTAAGTTACAAATTATGTTGTAATGGATTGTACTACCCTTCTTTAACTAATTTTTTAAAATCTATTTATTTTGGTGGAACTGGAGTTTGGACTGAGGGCCTCATGCTTAAGTTCCTCTAACACTTCAGTTATGCCTAACGTTATCTTTGTTGGTTGTTGATAATTCTCAGGGTCTCACAATTTTATCCAGGCCATCCTCAGACCACAATACTATCTGCTACCTGTATAGCTGGTATTACAAATGTGAGCCATAAAGCCTGATCCTAAGTAAAGAAATAAGAACCATGTGTTTATCATATTCATGATAGAAGGTATGCCACAAAGTGTCTTGTGATATGGTAAGGAGAAGATATTAAATACCTGGAAGATATTAAAAACCTTGTCATACAAGTGGTGTTGGAATACTTAGTTTCTACATCGTACTTTGGCTCATAAAAATTTAATAATGCCCCAATACATTATTGCAAACTTTTACAAATGAGAAAATGATGATAAAAATACAATAAAAAAAGTTGCTTCATGACTATTCAGTGAAATCTAGTTTAAATCACTATAGGATTGAAAATGCATGGTGAAACTGGTGTACCAGATACAATTTTAAAAATAGTACTGTGCTAGAAACATGAAACCCTTAAATTCAATGATGGTAACAGGTGCAGCTTTAATGAAATACATTAGCATGTTAAGATAAACAAAGCTAAACATAGTCAGATGGATAACGATCAACATCTTTATTTACTGAATTCCAAAGCAAAGACTTGAAGACATTAGAGAAATGTACCTTTAAAATGAAATGCACAGACTCAAAGAATCTATTTTAGCTCTTGCAGATTTTAAATCATAGTTGCTCCATTTTTCCATCTACACAGCTAGAAAGCAAAGAGCTAGTGAAACATTTAAATATATAAACAAGATAAAATTTAACAGTCAGTGGATAGCTTACTGCACCAAATTCCATCTATGTTAACTCCAAAAGCACAGAACCCCAAATACAAAAAAATTTGATATTGGTTTGGAACATTTAACAAATAATCAGCTCGTACCCATTCTGCAAGCCAAATTTGTCCCTCAAAGTCATAGCTTGTTAATCTTTTATTTTTTTAAAGAAGTAGTATTAGACCTTTACTCATGGAAGAAGATGTCTGGTATGTAATGTATGTCAGTGTTTGGAAAGCTTTCAATATATCATGAATTCTGTGTCTTAAATACTTCTGAAGACTTTTGATTATCTACCAATGAGAGGAATTAAAGCCTTTGGAACTGGGCCATTTTGGGAGCTGCAGATGATCAGCAAAGGTCATTTCTGTGCAACTCACATAGGAGAACATACTTTTGGAATAGTAACATTAAAAATAGGTGATAAACAGACATATTTATTCCTCAAAATTGCTGTATGAAAAGGGATTAAAAGGAATATGCTTATCTCTGTGTTTTTGAAAAGATAATTGGGTTGTTAATGGCCAGCTTCAAGCATCAAGAGGCTTTCTTATAAATTTTTCCTATAGAACCAGTATGAAATCTTTCTTTGATTTAGTAGAAGATAGAGAGAAAAACACCTTTTCTATTTTACCTTAGTTTGTTGCAAAACTGAAAATAAGATTACCAAGTAAGAATAATACAGCTGAAAGAACCTACATGGAGTTAAGTCAGAAACACAGAAGTGCTTTAGAATCCTCTTCTTTTATAAGGGCTTCAAATCTTAGTAACAATGCAAAAGAAGAAAAAAAATGAGTATCAGCTAGAAGGAGTACACTCATGCTCACTCTGAAGAAGTAGATATATTACTTTTAGAAAACATTTTGGTGAATACAGGAATGTTCCTTATGATTCCTTCATGTGCTTTAAAAATTATTTTCATGACATTGTATTTATTCCTATCATAATATATACAAAATCTATATAACAGTAAGAAGATGCTTAGTGTGATAATAACAAAATTTTGATCAAAATTTTAATGCACTTTAACCTATGCACTTTTCAAAAGTATTTCAAATCATACCATTAGAGTTCAATTTTACCAAGAATCTAAACATGATTGTCCTAGGACAGCGAATGCATAATAACCTTTTATTTTTATATTTTTTGCCATTTTCTTTTTGATATGACATACACTTCCTTATTTAAAAATATTTTACTGTGTTAAACAGTATAAGGTTATTAATTTGTAGAATATTGATAATAAAATTTTATTTTCTTAATTTTTCTTTATATGCAATTATCTTTTGCTCAGCAGTGTTTCCAATAAATGTACTATTTTGTGTTTACAGCTTTCCTTCTTTCAGCAATTCAAAATATTATTTTATTCTCTATTGTTCACAACTGATTTGGATGGGAAATCAACTGTTTGTTTTTCCTATGTTTAAAGTATTATTTTTGCCATGTTATTTTGAAGTTTGCAATTTCCTTTAGAATTTAATACTTGTATATATCACATATCAGGATTTGGCATATTAGTGAGTTCTTTCATCAGATATATGATTGGATTTGTTAAATTTATTTGGTTTTACAATTTACTTAACATATATTAATTGTAGAAAGAGGTTTCATTGTAATATTACCACACATACATGACATGTACCTAAATCAAATTCCAACCCTCTACTATTTCCTTCCATCCTATGCTCAGAATAACTTATAGGACTCATTGTGTTTTGATACATATGTTTAAAATATTTTAGCCAAAATCACCTTCCCTTCATGCTGTTCTTTTTCCTACAAACGCTGAATTGTTCCCACTCACAAACACAATCTGTTAAACATTCCTGTCATTCATTTTAAAGACTGGATTCTATGCAAAATGAAGACCATGCATTATATTTTTTAGTATAGCTTTTTTTGTTTACAATGATGACCTTTATTTCTATCAATTTTCCTGCAGATAATAGAGCATTATTTTATAGATCTTTGCATATGTATTGCATATTTTTATCATTTATCAAGTGCTGTGCAAATAGTCTCAGTGCATATTTTAACTATTGTGACTAGTGCTTCTGTAAGTATGGGTGTGCTGATATCTTAGCTATGTTTTAATTTACCCCCTTTCAGATTACATACTTCCTGAGGAGGAAGAAAGCAGAATCTTATGCTTGGTAGTTATATATTAAATTTTTTAAGGAACCTCCACGATGGCTTCCATAGGGGCTGGACTAAGTTACAATTTCTCTATCAGGAAAATTAGGTTTCTCTTTCTTCAAATCCTCATCATCATTTGTTGTTCTTTTCTTTTTCTTGATGAAAAACACTTGACATGTGTAAAGGAATTTTAATGATTTTTAGGTTTGTGTTTCCTATAGGAATAAGAATATGGATATGTTTTCATGTCTTTTTAGCAATTTGTACTTTTTATAAATGTGTTCACTTGCCCACCTATGAACGTGATTATCTACTGTTTTGTAATGTAAATTTTGGTTGTATTCTGTACTTTATCTGATGATATATGACACAGGTATTCAAAATTGTGTCAGGTTATTTTTATTGCTAATGTTTCCTTTGTTATTCAGAAACCTTAAAATCAGATTCAAGTCTTCATAATAATCTAAACTATATTTTCAATAGTTTGTCCTGTTTCATGTGCTTAAATATCTTCATTCATTTGGAATTGATTTTTGTATAGGCTGGGAGGCAGGGGTCTAGGGTCAATCTTCTACATGTAGATATCCATTTGTCAGAGTCTTGTTTTGCTTTTGGAAATAGGAAACATATAATTGCTCATACTTTGTAAGTTTTTACCATGATATTACTCATCCCATTCTCTTATTTTTGTGATTAACATTACCAATACAATAGACATTTTCTTGTTATACATGTACCAGAGACTTTGATTTTCTCTGTTTTCTTACTAGTCAGATTACATAAATTAGTAATTTATTTAGAAGCTTATTTAATAATTACCCTATTGATTCTATTACTTTTACAGATTTAATTTAGTTAATTATGACATTTCTTGTATATATATTTATTTATCTGATAAATATTGTCTTAGTTATTTAAGATATATGCATGTCTCTTTATCTCTAAGAACTTTTTCAAGATAACTTCTAAAATCTTCCTCTCAGATAACCAAAGCTGGATCAAGTTTGGGAATTTTTTTGGCTAAGTTGAAATACTCCAAATTTGCCTACATCATTGTATTTCAGATATTTTTGACATATACTATTTGTATTATAAAAATTATGGTTTTAGGGGCTGGTAAGGTGGCTCAGTGGTAGAGCACTTGCCTTGCATGCCTGAGGCCCTTGGTTCGATTCCTCAGCACCACATAAGCAAAAAGACAAAAGCCGAAAGTGGCGCTGTGGCTCAAGTGGTAGAGCACTAGCCTTGAGCTGAAGAGCTGAAAGACAGTACCCAGGCCCAGCGTTCAGCCGCCACGACTGGACCCACCCCCCCAAAAAAAATTATGGTTTTAAGCCTGAGGGTTTAAAGAATATAATTCTGGAGAACATTGGTGCTGTTTGTTTAGCTTCAAACTGAAAAAAAAAATTTTGAGCATTAATTTTATTCTCAGAAAAGTAATTCTGTTCTTTTTCACTTTCTTCTGACTAATTTTTATATAGCTTACATGTTTGTTCTCAGTC
This sequence comes from Dipodomys spectabilis, assembly GCF_019054845.1. Lineage (NCBI taxonomy): Eukaryota > Metazoa > Chordata > Mammalia > Rodentia > Heteromyidae > Dipodomys > Dipodomys spectabilis. The sequence continues at coordinate 5,995,138 of NW_024870752.1, forward strand.
ATTTATATACTTTTTTCTTTTTTTTTTTTTTTTTAGGCTTTTTCTTAGTTTTTTCTTTTTGTTTGTTTTCTTTTTTTTTTATAAATTTTATTTTATTTTATTTGAGAACATACTGTACAGAGGGGTTACAATTACATGGGCAGGATAATGCATACATTTCTTACCAAGCATTGCAGCCTCCTCCTTTGTTGACCCTTCACCTCCCTTCCCAGCCTCCCCCTTCCCCTCCCCACTCAATCCTTCCCCCCCTCCCCCCCACCGACATTGTAAAGCTCATTTTTGACATGACAATTTGTACTTCTCATTGTTGCAACAGGTCCACCTGAATCCTTAAACGACTTGTTTTTCCCCATCTCCTTATATACTTTTTTCTTGTTTGTTCTTTTTTTTTTTTCTTTTTTTTTTTTTTAGGAAAAAAGGAAAAGAATTGGTGGGAGGCTCAACTTACATGCATCACAAAGAAACTGTTTCTCCCATAGTACAAAGACACAAAACATTGTGCTCATAACTTCCTCAAATCTACCTGTCAACACTTTGCAGGCTTTATTTTCATGTTGCATAACGAGTAAGTTGCTGATTTTTTTTTATTTTACCCACAATTCATAGTACACTGTGTGCTCATTAACCTGTAGTGGGCTTATACCAGCAGGTTAGAAGTAGACTCTTGTTGTTATAAGACTCTTGTCTTATGTTTATTATAGCTGACTGAATATACATGGGATAAATACTGAGAACTGTAAGTCCTCATAATTCCCACTAAAACTTAGTCAGAACTCAATCGTTATCTTTTTAAATTTTTGGTTCTAACATAAAAGAACAAGATAGGGAAAATTTTATTTTAAATAAATAAAGCTTTTTATTGGTCATATAAGAGACAAATAAAAAACGGGGAAGAATGACAACAGCTTTGGATGAAGAAGCAGGGAATAAAGTAATGTGCTCAAAGACTAGAATGGAAGAAAACTGCATTTGTTTCTTTGGACTCATGTATATGATGTATGATATATATAAAATGCACATATATGTATAAAACAGTGTAAAATATGTTTAAGGTATTTTGCTTAATTGAGTGAACACTTACTAGTGACTGGCAGGAAGGATATCAATTATCTTTGCTTTCAAAAGCTGACTATGAGCAGCATTCAAAGTTCAGCAGTTTGATCAACTAATCATATCAATGTTTAACATTAGTAGATCAATTAGATACTTTTGTAGGAAAAATAAATAGGTGTATGCCAGATGATTATCTATTCCTAATGCCCATTCTGTGATTGACTCCATTTATTTATTTTAGTAACTTTACTGTTTATTTCCTTTTTTCTAATTTTTTTCTGTTTCTTTTACTATCATCTTTAACTAATTTTACAAAAGAGTTGAGTTACCATTTAATAAAGCAATCTAAACATGGAGATCAGTGTGTTCATTCTCAGACACTCAAAGAATATGTAAGTGCACTAAACAGACATAAGGGAAATTTTAATGTAATACATGTATCTTCCCAGTCTTATTGTAAGTCCTTTTCATTTATTTTTGCAATATTATTCATTTTCCTAAAACACAATTAGAAAATACATGTGGTGTAGCATGTTGGGACACCTAATGAAGCCATATATTATATTTAATTACACAATTTGATAAACATAAAAGCTAATGTCCCTTGGGAATATGTTCTTTATTCTTCCATTATATTGGTAAGTTTTAACTGCCTTTATTATGTACTCATGACTGCTCTTATATATATAAGTATATTTTATAGTTGTGGTATGTACTTGCTATTCATTAAAAGTCTATTGGCATGAATGTTAAGGACATAATAGGCAAATTTATCATTTTTCAGTGAAAAAACAAGATGTATAGTATAATTTACAGATATAATAAATAGTCTGCTTCAAATTTTTATATATAAATACAAATACGTATATAAAGAATGTTCTGTTTCATTGTGTTTTAATGAGTTACATTTCCTATCATTGGGTACTGTTTCAGTGGTTGATGAATATGTAACTTGATATGGCTTCTACAGCTTTGAATTCATTTTCAGTTGATAGTTTAAAGATCTATACAAATTATCAAATGAGTTTTTCTGTGAAATTAAATCCTTACTGCTGCCTTTCAATAGAGAACTCAAGAGTGAGGAAAGATCGAATATTTACATAATGACAAAGGATGAAGTAAACACCAACTGTATAAAATTATATTATACATACCATATAATTTTATATAAAGTAAGAGATACTGTAATTAAACACATATACACAAAAATAAAGATATTTTATACTCTGCTAACACTTAATATTCTATTAACACAGACATATATAGATTGTCTATATTTTCTGTTTGTACAGAAGATATATATGTAAATATATATACACATAAATACAGATAAATAGCTAGATACTACATTGAACTACAGGTAGAGAGAGTTGGTCAAGACATTTTTGCTCCTAACACAACCACCATATGGTATCTATTTCAGATTTCTATAAGGTTAGAGTTTCTCAATTCAAGCATGAAAACAAAAGCATGTGGCTTGGAATTCGATGCCTCCATCAGAAAGAATGACAATGCCCCATTTGTTAGGAAATGGAAAGACTTGGAAAATATTATATTAAGTAAACTAAGCCAGGCCCAAAGAAACATAGGTCCCATAGTTTCCCTTATTTGCAATAACTAGTATAGGTCTGAGACAAGCAGAAAAGGTCAGATAAGATGATGTTAGGCGAAATGAACCCCAAGATAAGGACTCAAATGGTTTTTCTTTCTTGCTATTGTTTCTAACATATTTATAAGGTGATTTTGTTGCTTTGTATGTCCCTCCCCCATGGTATAACCCCTGTTTTCACTGTATTTGATGTTGGTATAATTTGGGGAGGGGAAGAGAAAAAAAAACAAATTGTTTAAATAAGGATACAAGTGGACCCATTACAACAATGAGACGTACAAAATGTTATGTTGAAAAACGAACTTTGCAACTTTGGAAGGGGTAAGAGGGGGGATAGAAGGGAAGTGTAGTCGTGGAATGGGAGGGCAGGGATGTAGGGGAAAAACAAAGGAGGAGGCAACAATACTTGATAAGAAATGTACTTATTACCTTGCTCATGTAATTGTAACCCCTGTATGGTATTTTCACAATAAAAAAAACTTATTAAAAATAAAAAAGGAAAGGAAAGCATGCATTATTCATTTGTATAACAAAATAATGTAGAGTTTACCATAATTAAATTAAATGGGCCCTGAATCAAGAAAGGTCATTTTTTTTCCTTCATTTTGAAGTTGACTTTTTGGATGTACTCCAAAGTGCCTTAAAGAAAAGAGCAGGGAATTATTCTTCTATGATGCTAAATAAGTAGCAAATTAGACTTTAAGAAAATAAAACTAAAATTTGTGTATATATCTTTAAGATCTTATGTCTTAACTAAATATAAGTACAGAATATCTTTCTGTATTTAGGTGTTCTGAGATGTGAGTTTCAAACTTGTAAGGGCAGGTTAGGAGCAGATATCTCAACACATTGTTGATAATATGCACTGTATTATTTGTCTTTGAAAAGGATATAATTATATTAACATATTTTAAATGTCTTCATAAAATAATCCATCAATGAATAAGTCTATAATAAGTTCATTTTCTATACACCAAATCTTTCAGCCAAGTTCGTTAGCTGACATAACATTTGCTGTGTCGCCAAAATGATGATCAGCCAAATTACGTAAAATATTTTGACTCAAATAGTAGAATAATCAGAGCATTATTTTCTTAATCACCAAAGCTTCTACTTGAAATTGCACTATTTACTAATATTCATGATAGAGTAAAAATCATTTTAATACTTTCAGTGTAAATGAACCGTTTGAAATCAATTATGACACAAGGTGAAGTCAGGTAAAAAAGAGGGAAATCTCACAATTGTATTTCAATGGATCTCAGCAACACTCTCCAATAACTATAACTCAACTGTAGAAACAGTTTTCAGCTTTATATTTGCAACTAATATGTTTCCTTAAACAATAGTGAAGACTTTTAGAAAACTATTTTTCTTGAGAGTCTAACTTGTGGCCACCTAATATACCCATGCACAAAATATCATTTTCACAAAATTAATGCAAACCCAAATCAGTTTTGAGTAAAAACCTTTTTACTGACATTTTTAGGAAAGTGTGAAGTATAATCAGAGACTATGATTTTCATCTATGACAAACTAAATCCTGTTCGTTGTAATGTAGAAATCACTTTTCTTCAGATTTCATAGTTTCTTGAAAGCACAGGATTAGATAGAACTGAGGAACAATAAGCTATTTTGGGAAGAAGAAAGGCAGGGAGGGAAAAGAAGGAAGGTGAGTGGAATTCAGGGGAAGAAAAGTCAGTTTATTTGCTGCCACTTGGGGATAGATTTTTCCTTTGTAACTCCACACAAATCATGATCAAGGCATACATACAATTTATGTCCTCTTGCATAAGGTAGTATAAGAGGTTTTGTTTTTTCATGCGAATAAGATTCCTTAGTTTTTGGGTCAGGTTTGTTGTTGTTGTTTTTGTCTTTTACCATGAAGAAGCACAGGCTGATGTGGCATTGTAAACATTCTTCCATTTATTTTGTTTTGTTGTATTTTAAATGTCTCATCTTGTTAAATAATGTATTTAATTTCTAGAATATTCTAGAATATGTCTAGAATATTCTATTGAATATATCTAGAATATTCTATTTATAATATGTTGTTTTGTTTTGTTTTTGTTTAAACCTGTGCTGGTGTTAAGTCCTGAACTCAGAGCCTAAACCCTGCCTCTCAGCTTTAATGTTCAAGGCTAGCACCCTACCACTTGAACCATAGCTACACTTCCAGCTTTTTGGTGGTTAATTGGAGGTCATGGAGTATCATTTTTCCCGCCCAGACTTGATTTGAATATTTCAGCTTCCCAAGTAGGTAGGATTACCGATGTAAGTCACTAGCATGCAGCCTAGAATCTGTCTCTTTATATTTCACCGACCATATTTGTGACTAGTTTTGTCTATTGCAATACACTTAAGATTTTAAAACAACTTGAGAATTTTTTATTGAATTATTCATATCTGTATATATGATTTTGATTGAATTATTTATATATCTATATTTTGTATACATACACAAAACAAAGCACCAACTTCTATAGGTAAATAGATAATAGATTGGATTTTTTTCAAGAATTGTTACACAGAGAACTGTATTTGTTAGACAAAGATTTTAAACTTCAAAAGTCCAGATTTATATTTACTTTTATCAACCATGAAGGTAAAAGACAAAGTTGACTTACTCTGACAATATATAATTTGTTTATTAATAGACAAATAAATGTTTTATTTCATTTTTTATTTTCTTGTCAAGGTTATATACAGAGGTTACAGTTACACAAGTAAGTTACTGATTGTATTACTTCGTCTAACTTCATTTTTCTCCCTCTTTCCTTCCTCCTCAACAACACCTCCCCCCAACATTGTACATATCATTTCCAATATACTGTCTTATATATTGTTAACATCAAACAAAATGGGTCTAGTTTTCCAACCTGGATCAGAAATCATGTGTCAACTTTGCCTTCTAGAATATAATACCTACATACAGCAGGTAATTGGTCTCTCAGATGAATAGGATTCTGAGGAACATATTTGAAGTTACTTCTAGGATATCTTGCTCAATTTCCCTTGAAAGAAAATCACAGTTGCGTGGAGTTTAATATTTGCAGTAACGAAAACAAGCTTACCAACACTAATTCTTCATTAAAATTCCAAAATAAATTTGAACTTTCCATTAGTAGCAGATATTCAGGTCTACATTGAGGTCCACATCATTGTATAGTAACAACAGCACAAAAATAGTTACAAAGAATGAAAAACAAGGAAACTTTGTGGCTCATGTTCCTCAACCATTAGAAATAGAAATGACACTTGGTAGAATAAATTTTATAGCTAGCAAATGAAATAAGATGCATAAAAATATACATCATACTGCCTAAATGCTAGGAGATATTAATATTTGATTAAGGAAGTACTAAAATAACACCATGGGGATTTAGATTGCCTTCAGGCTGTCTCCACATGGATTGGGAGAGTAAAGATTTGGAACTTCTTTAATTTATTAAACTGCTTTCATGCATAGAACACTAACTACTGATCTGAAAATACACAACAGCTTCTAAAATTTCCAATTCTCCAATTAAGATATTTTTGTACTAGATTTGTATGTCTTAATATGAACATTAATATGATATTAAAGAATAAAATTATGGGTTATACAAGTACAAAGGTTAGAGTGATTGGTATATTCTGTTTATACATTATTCCTTCTGTTTAAATGGCATGATGCCCACTTATAAGTTAATCAAATTTTCTGAGAAGATCTGCCAAAGAAACTGCTTTGGAAGAACAAGGGCAAATTTGGAAAAAGAAATAAGGAGGCTGATTTAAATAAATGTGTTAAATAATAACCGATATCCTAAATAATAGTTGATGGCTTTGGGGAAAAAGGAAAAAAAGGAAAAGCCTTTGTGTTAATTACTTTAATACTCATTTTAAATGGCTATGATTAGTATAATATGATTAGAAATAAATCTTGTTTCAAGCAGAAAATTCTAGAAAAGAATGTCATTCAAGTAATATCTAAGTATTTCTAATGAATTTTTCTGTGCTCTGCTAAAAAACCACTAGATCTATAAAAAGTTAGTATAATATTTCTCCTTTTTTCATTTTGACAGTGAATATTACTATGAATTCATGACCGCTTTTCTTTTTTCATAAAGAAACATGACTAAATATAGTATATTTCTTTTTGTTTTTGCTGTTTTCATTGTTGTATTTAAGAAGTTGTACAAAGGAAGTGTCAGTTAACACAGCAATTTATGAATATGCTATATCCTGATCAAAGTCATCCCTTTCAACATTCTTACCCATACCTCCATTCTCCCACATCTCTCACTCTTCTTAATTCTGTAGTACATATATTGAATTTTTTAAAAGTCTTTATTGTAAGTGTGGTGTGCAGAGGATTTGCATTTACATGTCAGGTAATAAATATCTTTCTTTTTGAAGAGTCTCACTCCCTTCCTCATTTTCTCCCAGTACTTTTACCTTTTCAACCTACCTCACCCCCAGTTGCATAGTTCATTTCCAATAGAATGTCTAGTGATTCTCATTGCTTACCCTTTGTCTGCATACTCCTGCTAGTCTCTGCCTTTGCCCAACTTTTCCCTTGATTCCACCCCCACCCTTTTCAAGTACCCTTTCCTGGTGTTATTTATGGTTGCTTGTTTGTTTGTTTGCTGAGCTTTGACTTTTCATGGTCAAAGTGCCTCAGATGATATATAATTTCCCCTGTAACAATTCTGTAACATGTGTGATAAATTGTATTTCATCTATTTTTGTTTAAAACTGTGAATAAGTAGTACCTCAGATTTTACTGAAAGTAAATTTTGTTTTGCAATAGTGCCTTTTGGCAAATCTTCAGAAAAGCAATATCATTTGCATTACACCTTGAGAAATGAGTAGACATTAAGCCAATTTTTGTTGTATAACACCAATGTGCTCAATAGGAATCCCTTAACACTTTCCCTGACCAGCAGAAGCAATTATTTATAACATAGATATCAGAAATTCAGAATAAAATAGATGTACAATGCTTCAATATTTTGGTCTTAATGTTTTATCCTCTAATTTTAAACATGTTTTGGAAATATATTTTTTCAATTCAAGTGCTCACACTGTTAGAATGATTAAAATTTAGGAAGTCTGATCTCTTTTCATTTGGTTATCATGTATAAGTTATGCTAATATTAGAACCATTATTTTTGATATTGGGCAATTTGCATACACGTGTACTTAAGTCTATAACACAATTTTCAGCACTGATCCAATAATGCTTACATTTTCCCACAGAAATCATTTTCTAGGCTAATCACTGAGTACTATAATAAAATCACATGTCACTTAATAAACTGCCTTCTGAATAGCATATCTCTGAGATTTGCGTTCTGAACAAATATAGATTATACCTCTACAAACTAAGATAATTTTGACATCACTAAGCATTTTAATCTCGCAGAACCAATGTGGAAAATGTACTCTGTCATTGGCTAAAAGATTGTTTTGCAACAACTTAGTATATAAAGGTCATAAACTTGCTAATGAATATCTTTTTAAAATATAAGACTGAGGAGGGGAAAGGGAATGGCAGGAACCCTGGAACAAAGGGTGAACCAATGCAACAGTGATATTCAATAGACATTCTGTTGGATATGAGCTATACAACTTGGGGGGAAGAGGAGTTGGAGGGAGGAAAGTGAGAGAAAATGAGGGAGGGGGAAGTGGCACTGTGCTTCAAGTGGTAGAGCACACACCTTGAGCTGAAGAGCTCAGGGACAGCGCCCAGGACAAGAGTTCAAGCCCCATAACTGACAAAACAAAAAGAAGATCTATCAATAATATAAGAAAAAGAGATATTTTTGACTATTTCAGTTAAGTTTTGGAAAATCATACAAATAAAATGAAAAAAATGAAGACAAGTCAAATATTGGGTAAATATACTTACAGTGACTAAGAAATAGTACTCAGGATATTTCAACTATCTGTGAGTCAGAATTAAAACATAAAGAAATTATAGTATAAGTGAAAAGAATTTTAAAAAGCACTATTGCACTCAAAATCAACCAAGAACCTGGAAAAATGATTAAAGTAATTCAGTAAGGAACAGGTGCTTGCACCTTCTTTAAAATCAGATGCTCCAAGGCCCAACAATCATTTTCTGTTTCTGTTGAGATTTATGGTTCTCTACCACACAATCTTGTTTCCAAACAGACCACATACAGGTTTTGCTTATTCCTGAACAAGCAAGATTAACACTTGGAGATATGCAAACAATCCAGCATATCGCCCAGAGGAAGCAAAGATACCAGGCTCTCTTCTCATCACACATTCTTGCAATACATTTTTTACCCAAGTGCTACACTCATGGAGTCCTGATTGGTTTCCTCCCACCCTGTGAAATATAAGCTTGTCTAGATTTAATCTAAAAATATTTGGTTATTCCACTATCTCTAGCACAATAATTACTCCAAGAGACATATGTACAGAGGGTAAGACGTGAGGGATACAATGCCACATGAAAACACGATAAATGTCATTATGGAGAAAACATTTTCATAGGAAAGAAAAACGCTATAACATTTAAGCTTTCAGAAATTGGATTTAAAGATTACAGGTAAAAGGTTTCCAAAGAATTTGCAAAATGAATGTGCATGTGTGCATATTTGTGTTTCTGTATAAGAGAAAGAGATAGACAGAGATCTGAGAGTTTGAGAGAGGTGATTTTATATGACAGGAGATAATTATAGGAGTTTTACCCAAGTTTTATTTCATAACTGTATTAGAATGTTTCATAACTATCAAACATACCTTTTTCCACTTATTTCTTTACTGCTTTCTATATAATGTTAGTTACATTAAGCAATCCATGATGCAATATAACACAAGATCTTAGAGAAAAAAGGATTAATTTATGAAGGTAAGAATACGTTTATCTAGTGCAAGGTTGATATAACCAAAGTTATAATTGCTTGCACACAATTTTGTATGCAACAATAACTGCATTTGAGAAAGAGAAATATAAGTAGGGAGATATAAGAGGTAAGACTTTAATGAAATGAACTCACTTCTTTTATGAATATATGTAATATTTTTAAAGACAGTGTAGACCCTTTTCAGAGAATTATTTTTGTCCTATTAGTTTGAGAAAAGAAAGACATTATGCTAAATATGTGTGAAAATTTATGCTACAAATGGGAAGTGGAAAGCAGTGTTTAATGGGTGTTCAGGTAAGAGCTGTCAAGTTTGTCTGAATGGAGAAAGCGTGAGCAAATGCAGCCATAAAATTAATTGTACATTTGTGAAAATGGAGCTAGGAAAATTGAGGGGATGGGTAGGGGTTGGGATTGATGGGAAAGAATTATGAAAGGGAGACATTGATTAAGATGCTTTGTCCCAATAAAAATGATATTGAAATCTCATTGTACAACTACTTAAATAATATTAAAAATTAAATAGTCGATACACTGTAAAGAGACTGCTTTATAATAAAACATAAGCCTTACATGAGCTATGAGTTTTCTGTGGTATATTAAAGAGAATTTTTAATGTATATATCAGGCTGTGCTACAGCAACCTTTAGAAATACATTAATGTCATGTCGAACTAATGTCTTAGTTCTTCATAATGACTTACAGGAATATGCACTATAACTACCTCTAAGAAGACTTTGGAGTATTCTACAAGGAGATTGTAATTCAAATTATAATGACGTTTTTAGCATATATCTGATGCAGAAATTTCCTCTAGAAACTGCTCTATGAAGCCACAATGCAGGTAACTGACATTGATGATTACCATTATGAAGGGTCACTAGGGTAGGCAGAAGCAATATGATTCCATATTTGGACACATCCAGGTGGTGGCAATGAATGAGCTAGTATTAGTCAGTGTTCAAGAACCACACTTACCTGCTGAGAAGAGCCCGTGGACATCTTATATCTCTCCACCTCTAACTGATACGTCTATAGAGATGTGGCTTTAAAAGGGCAAAGATACTTAAACTGTTTTATGGGCAGTGGGCAGAATTTTAATAGCATCATTAGGCCATGGTGTGTGACTTATTGTCACTCTGAAATGGGCAGTATGAAACATCAAAAGCTAATAAAAGTGTTAGTTGGGTGATAACTTCATCCATGGAAGGTCAGTTGTAAGAGTATAGCAAATTGACTGGTTAATTGTTCTCATTAAGCATGCAGGTTATCTTAAATTCATATCATTAATGTGACCTTCAGTGGAATGTCCTGACCATTCAAAGAGTACCTTTTTCTACTGCTGTTTGTGTTCAGCAAAAATGAAAAAGGAAGTGTTCTCTAAAATACATGGTGAAGTAATGCTTATATGACCAATATTTTAATAAGGCACATAAAATGTGTAAGAAGATAAATAAAAGCATCATGATCAATACTGTAAGGTTATAATCGAGAAAAGGCCCACTCAGAGATGAAAAAAAAAAGATTGACAGCATTTTGTTATTTCCCTTCCCCTCTCCAAATTAGAAAAGTGTATATACAAGATGCATGACACCAGAATCCAATGCAGTGACAACAGGTTGACCTATGAGATGTACAAGACACTATGTTGGAAAAGAATTTTACAACTTGGGAAGAGGGGGGAGGGGATGGAGGAGGTGTGGAGGTAGGGAGAGAAGGGATGGTAGGGGAAAAACAAAGGAGAAGGTAACAATGCTCCATAGGAAATGGACTCATTACCTTACTCATGTAACTGTAACCTCTGTACATTATATTTACAATAAAAATATATACAAAAATTAAATTTCAAAAAATAATATACAAAAATTAAATTAAATTTTAAAAAATTGACAGCAAAGTTTATGGGAGTAGCTTCCCGGCTAACTCCCTGGTCAAGATCAGATAGGTCGCACTGAGTTTGGTTGTAGCAGAGCTTTTATAGGAGGTGTAAAAGCGGAATTTTTAGTGAGTAGAGACTTGTGACATGAAGCTTGTTTTGCAAGTTTGAGTGGTTTTAGGCCAGTGCACTGGAAGAATGGTTGACTCAGCTAGTGGTTTTGATAGGAACACGATCTGCCAGTTCACCTCCCACCCCAACCCCACCCCCCACGGCCTGATATTTTTCTCGGCTACCTACTTCCTCCAGCGCCTAACAAATATAAATAAACATGGCCATCAAATATGTGTTTTTCTTCATTATAAGAAAAGAATCGGAAGAAACTATATACCAGTAAGAATGTAATAAGTCAAAGTCTGGTTTAAATTATGCCTATTGCTTATATCATATATGGTGCATGTGTTTCAGCAAAGAGTAATTTTTGGAAATATGTAGTAGTGGCTACCAAGAAATGTATACTGTCTATGTGAATGATGGAAACTGGTCCCATATTAAATTCTCTCTTCAGTAAAAAGAGTTTTCTTGTTCTTGCTAGTACTGAGATGACAGGGCTCAGGCATAAGAACATGCTTGTGGAATCATTTTCTTGTTTCTCAGCCCAGATAAGGTGCTAGTTTTCTTGTTGGCATTTTCTATTATGAAGTCATAGATGCTGGGAGATGAGGGGGTCCCATTTCTCTTTTCTATTTTTCCACTCCAGAGCTTCCATTTAAATATTTAATAGTGCAGAGCAAGTCAGCTTGAATATAACTACTAACTCTGTTCCTGTATTTGTAAAATAAAGGGTAAGGAATCAGATATCTATTGGATATGCATAATGTTAAATGCTCCGTATTCCATTCTACCATATCTTGTATTTAATATCATTTTTAAGTCACCATTATGAGGTAAGTCAGGTTCATACCATTTTAAATGGAAATGGAAGGAACCATTACATAATCTGCCTCAGTGTTCGGAGTATAGTTCTAAAGGTAGAAATGTGTATTTTTCTGTCAGGAGGAATGGGTTACAGTAAGTACACGGTATTTTCTAGCTGTAAATGCCCACATGTTGGCCTTTTAGGATATATTTGATTGTTACAAGAATAATTTAGGAGGAGTTCAGGGAAGATGGCGGAGGAGAAGCTGGAGGCAAAACAAGCTCTCACATACAAAGCAGTTTTAGAGTTCCAGTGAACAGTCCTAAGCCAGAGAATCACACGAAGTGTGGTGTGCCATCACAGGACAGAGAGTTAGGCCAGAGAGGGAAAATCCAGGCAAGGAGACAGATCGGAGCTCTTGCCAGCAGCTGCCGCAGCAGCAGCAGCAGCAGCAGCGGCGGCAGCAGCGGTACCACCATACCTGAAACAGAGAGAGTCTGGGATGAAGGAGCCAGATGCAGCTGGCAGCGGATTCTACTCAACACCAGCGAGAACCGACAAGGAGCAGACATCTTCATTCTGCAGTTCGCAGACCAGAGACGACCCAGGAACCAAGACTCGGCTTGAGTAGAAGCCTGACGTCCTCACTCCTTCTCAGGGAGCAGAGGAGGGAAGGCTACCCCTCCCCTCCAGTACTGGAGATCTCCATCTTGGATACTGACAAAGCTCGGCAGAGCTGCTAGCTCCAACTCAGGCCTTGGAATAAAACTAGGGTCATTTAGCAGGTCACAAGAACTTAACGGCATGACCTGCCAGACTCAGCTCCACCCAGAGAAAAGTCACCCAGTAACGGTGACAGCACTAGGAGTGGCTTTCTTCACCGGGTAATCAGAGCCAGAGGCTGCCCCTCCCTTTAGCAACCTCGGCATCAGTAAACAAAAACCCTGAGAGTGGCTCCAGGCTTGGCTCTGTGAGTTTCTCACAAACTAGCCCCGGGGAAAAGCTACTGTTTGCTGAAAGGCCTCAACTCTCCCCAGAACCTAGCCTCATCACAGCATCTCCAAACTTGAGGAAAAAGCCATCTCCCTCTTTTGGGATACTCAAAGCACACCCCCGTCCCATCGAACTAACTTGGGAGGAGGATCCCAAAATCCTGGGTAAAGCAGAGCATTTTTCTGCCTGTCCAAACAAACTGACTTAAGAAACCAACCAAGGACCACAAGCAGACCGGATACTCCAACCAGAGGCTGATTACAGACACAAGGGAGGTACAGGATTTTTCCCAACCCTCCCAAAAAAATCAAAGAACTTTTTTTTCCCTCTTCTTCTTTTTTTTAATACCTTTTACAAAATTTTTTTTTCTTTTCTAAAACTATTTTTTTTAATTTTTAATTTTTACCTTTTTTGAAAAAAATTGTTTTCTAGTAACTTTTTTTTTCCTCTTATAATCTTTATTTTAGGGATACATGCGTGTGTGCGTTTTTCGTCCTTTTTTCTTCTTTTTTTTAAAAAAAATTTTCTTTTTGTTTTTTGCTTAGCTCGACTGAACTTCTGATCTTTTTTTTCTTTCTTATCCTTCTCACCTTTTCCTCTCTTTTGTTCTTCTTTATGGGACTTAATTGTTGTTCTGCACATCCTCAGATAAACCTGTAGTTGACTATTAGACCCTATCCCCCATTGTGTACACACTTAATCCACAAATTTATTACACAATTCAAAACTTCTGAGACTTAAATTCCATAATAGCAGTACTACCTCTTTATACCTATATAATATTTTAAGTATCTTTATTTTTAAGTTTTTCACATCTCCTTTATATCCCTCCCCTCCTCTCATTATATTCAAATTCTTTGAATAGTTTGTTCTCGATTCTCCATATTATTAATTTTTATTTTTCTATTTGTTCTGGTCTTTTTTTTTTCCTTTCTCTTTCTTCTTGTTTTCTTTCTCTCTACTTTCATCCCATCCAACCTATTTCCTGCTTTGAGACTAGGACTTAGTTAACTCTCCCTGTACCTTCCCACATCACTCTATTCCTATTTTTTAACCACATCTATTCCTAACCCTAATAATTTCTGGTTTACCAAATTCTTCGTTGCGGTTCATAGCCCATTAATATATAGTTGTTTGATGTTGAATAGAGGTATCTGTTGAACTAGATTGTATCTGCAGACTATTGACTGTGCAAATTCAAAATTTGGTTGATGCTTGCCTTAAGATAGTGTTCTAGCACAAAATTGGTGTTACTTTTATCCCAAATCTGCAGAGTAAGCCAGAAAACCACAAGAAAAATGGCAAGTCCGGGTATCTCCACTCCCACTCATGATAATCAGGGGACAGAACAGATAATGAATAATCCAGAGGAGAATTCCCAAATAGCTCTAAAAACACTACTGGCAAACATGATAAATGAAAGGATTGAAAACATACAAAGAACTCTGTATGAGCGTGAGAGGGAGAGAGAGCAGGCAAACAAAAGGTCAATGCAGGAAAAGATTGAAAACCTACAAAAAACTCTGTATGAGCGTGAGAGGGAGAGAGAGGAGGCAATCCAAAGGTTTATACAGGAATATCATGAGCGTGAGGAAGCTACTCAAAACCTGATACAGGATTTGCGTGAGCAGCTTGAAAATACTCAAAGAGAAATGCAGGAATGGCGTGAACAGGCTGAGAACACTCAAAGAGAACTACAAGAATGGCATGAATGGGAGGAAGCTAAGCAAAGAGTAATACAGGAATTGAGAGAGCAGGATGAGAATACACAAAGATCACTAAAGGGATTCATGGGATCCATTAACAAAGAGCTGAAGGACGTTATGAAGACCACAAAGGGAATGCTGAATGGAACCCAACAGAAGGAATGGGAATCCAAGGAACCAATCAACTAAGTGATTTGAGAATAAACACTGAACACCAAATTAAGGAAGTAAAGAAGTCCATACAAGATCTAAAACAAAGCTTCAACAAAGAATTGGAAGCCATCAAAGCTGACCAATTAAAAGGAAAAGAAATAAAAATCAAAGTAGAAAGTCTTGACAGCAGGTTAGACCATGCAGAAGATCGAATCTCGGGGATTGAAGATCGCCTAGATATTACAGAGGAAGAACATACAACCATCAAAGGCAAGTCCAAGAAATATGGTAGATCTATCCAACACTTGGAAGACACCATCAGAAGGCCTAATCTAAGGATAATGGGTGTAGAGGAGCACCTAGAAACAGAAGTTAATGGTCTAGGAAATTTGTTTAACAGGATCCTAGCAGAGAACTTCCCAAACATGCAAAAAGACAGGCCTATTCAGATACAAGAAGCTTTTAGAACTCCAAGTAGACAAGAATAGGATATCCCACCATCACATTATAATCCACACAAGATCAATTCAGACCAAGGAAAAGATCCTTTAAGCTGTGATGGAGAAAAGATTAATCACCTATAAAGGGAAACCAATTAGAATCACCTCAGATTTCTCAGCAGAGACAATCAAAGCAAGAAGAGCCTGGAATGATGTATGCCATGCCCTATAAACAAACAACTATCAACCAAGAATACTGTACCCAGCTAAACTCTCCTCCATAACTGAAGGCCAAATAAAAACCTTCCATAGCGAAGAAAAATTGAAACAATACATCTCCACCAAACTAGCCCTACAAAAGATTCTTAAAGATGTCCTACACATAGAAGACCAACAAGACCGCAATAAAGGCCAAGAAACTGCACCCAAACTGAGAATCCAAGAACCATAGGAAGAATCCAGTGTTCATAGCCCCCAAGAGGTGGATAACATGGCAGGAAGTCCCAAAAACCTCTCAGTCCTATCGCTGAACGTTAATGGACTGAACTCTCCAATTAAGCAACATAGACTGTCTAGTTGGATTAAAAAACAAGATCCTTCTATCTGCTGCCTTCAGGAGACACATCTTGCCAGTAAAAACAAACACATTTTCAATATTAAAGGCTGGAGCAAAATCTACCGAGCAAACGGCCCCCATACACAGGGGGGATTTGCAATCCTAATATCAGATAAAATATACTTCAAATTAAAGTTTGTGAGAAGACATAGAGAAGGTTGCTACATACTAATTACGGGATCTCTCCTTCAGGAGGATATTACAATTCTAAATATCTATTCGCCAAACAATGGAGCACCCAAATTTATCCAAGAAACACTACTTTCCCTCAAATCCCACATAGATCCAAAGACATTAATTGTTGGGGATTTTAACACAACACTCTCCCCACTAGATAGATCAACTTGGCAAAAACTTAACAGAGAAACCGCAGATCTAAATAGCTGCATAGATCAACTAGATTTAACAGACATCTAACGAACATTTCACCCAGCAGCATCAGAATACATGTTTTTCTCAGCAGCACATGGAACATTTTCTAAAATAGAACACATTTTAGGCCACAAAGCAAACTTGTCTAAATTCAGAAACATTGAAGTTATACCTTGCATTCTCTCTGACGACAAGGGAATAAAATTAGAACTCAACACAAAAGCTATCAAAGAAAGTCCGGTAACACATGAAGGCTGAACAACACACTGCTGAATCAAGAGTGGGTCATGGAAGAGATTAGAAAGGAAATTCAAATGTTCATGCTATTCAACAAAAATGAGCACACAAATTACCAGCTTCTCTGGGACACAGCAAAGGCAGTACTTAGAGGCAAGTTTATAGCTCTGAGCTCCTACATAAACAAATTGGAGAGATCTGAAACCAACAATTTAATGAAACATCTGAACCTCCTTGAAAAAGAGCAGCAAGATAAACGCCAATCCAGTAGATGGAAAGAAATAATTAAAATTATATCAGAATTAAATGAATTAGAATCCAAAAATCTATAGAAAGAATCAACAAAACAATGAGTTGGTTCTTCGAAAAAATTAACAAAATTGACAGACCCTTAGCAAATCTTATCAGAAAAAGAAGAGAACACACCCAAATAAATAAACTCAGAGATGAGAATGGAAACATCACCACGGAAACAACCAAGATTCAGATCATTATAAGAGAATACTCAAAACTTTATGCTAATAAGTTTGAGAACTTGACAGAAATGGACCTTTTCCTAGTAAATATTGACATGCCAAAACTGAACCAAGATGAGTTAAACCAGCTTAACAGGCCCATATCAAGCATTGAAATAGAAACAGCAATAAGAGACCGCCCAGCTAAGAAAATTCCAGGACCAGATGGTTTTACAGCAGAATTCTACAAGGCCTTCAAAGCAGAGCTCACACCAATACTCCTCCAACTCTTCAATGAAATTGAAAGAGAAAGCTCACTACCGAACACATTCTATGAAGCCATCATAACCCTCATCCCAAAACCAGGCAGGGACTCATCAAAGAAAGAGAACTATAGACTCATTTCTTTGATGAATATTGATGCAAAACTTGTCAGCAAAATTTTGACCAATCGACTTCAACAATTCATCCAAAAAATCATACACCACGATCAAACAGGATTCATTTCAGGGATGCAAAGCTGGTTCAATATACGCAAATCAATTAATATTATTCATCACATCAACAGGAGCAAGGATAAGAACCACATGGTTATCTCAATAGATGCAGAAAAAGCATTCGACAAGATCCAACACCCCTTTATGATGAAGGTTTTGGAAAAATTAGGAATCCATGGGACATTCCTCAATGCAGTAAAGGCTGTATATGACAATCCTACAGCCAGAATTATACTTAATGGTGAAAAACAAAAGCCATTTCCTCTTAACTCAGGAACAAGACAAGGATGTCCACTCTCTCCACTTCTCTTCAATCTAGTATTAGAATGCCTAGCTACAGCAATAAGACAAGATGCAAACATAAAGGAGATCCAAATAGGGAAAGAAGAAATAAAACTCTCCCGCTTTGCAGATGACATGATCTTGTATTTAAAGAATCCCATAGACTCCACACCCAAATTACTCAAGCTGATTCAAAACGTTGGCAAAGTAGCAGGGAATAAAATTAACCCTCAAAAATCAATGGCTTTTCTGTATACCAACAATGAGAAAAGTGTGGCTGAAATTAGGAAAGCAACTCCATTTGTAATAGCCCCTCAAAAAATAAAATACCTAGGAATGAACTTAACCAAAGAAGTGAAGGACCTCTATGATGAAAACTTTAAAAACTTGAAAAAGGAAATCAAAACAGAACTTAGAAAATGGCAAAACCTGCCATGCTCCTGGATTGGAAAGATTAACATCGTGAAAATGGCAATACTTCCCAAGGCTATCTACAAATTCAATGCAATACCTATCAAAATTCCAAGCTCATTCTTCAAGGAAATAGAAGAGGCAATCCGAAAATTCATATGAAACAATAAAAGACCCCGAATAGCTAAAACACTCCTCAATGGAAAGAACACTGCTGGAGGAATATCAATACCAAATTTCAAACTCTACTATAAAGCCATAGTAATCAAAACAGCTTGGTATTGGCACACGAACAGACCTCAGGACCAATGGTATAGAATTGAAAACCCAGAAATGAACCTACAGACCTATAGCCAACTAATCTTCGATAAGGGAGCTAAAATAATAGAATGGAAGAAAGACAACCTGTTCAATAAATGGTGCTGGCAAAATTGGATAACTACTTGTAGAAAACTAAAACTAGATCCTTATATATCACCCTGCACCAGAATCAACTCCAAATGGATCAAAGACCTCAGAGTCAAAGCAGACACTCTGAAAACACTACAGGATGGAATTGGAGAAACCCTAGGCCTCCTTGGCACAGGCCGAAATTTTCTGAATAGAGATCCGGAAACACAACAAATCAAAGAAAGGTTGGACAAATGGGATTGCATGAAGTTGCAGAGCTTCTGCATGGCAAAGGACATAGCTAGCAAGATCAATAGAAAGCCCACAGATTGGGAGAAGATCTTCACTAGCCATACAATGGACAAGGGTCTCATATCTAAAATATACTTGGAACTCAAAAAATTAAACCCCCAACAACAAATCCTCAAAGAAACAACTGCCCAATAAATAAGTGGGCTAAGGACTTGAAGAGAAACTTCTCTGAAGAAGAAAGAAGGCTGGCCAATAGACACATGAAGAAATGCTCAACCTCCCTAGCCATAAAAGAAATGCAAATCAAAACAACATTGAGATACTACCTCAACCCAGTTAGGATGGCTGTAATCAAGAACTCTAACAACTACAGATGCTGGAGGGGATGTGGACAGAATGGAACCTTACTTCATTGTTGGTGGGAGTGTAAACTTGTTCAACCACTTTGGAAAGCAGTATGGAGGTTCCTCAAAAGACTTCACATTGAGCTCCCCTATGACCCAGCAATCCCACTTTTGGGCATTTACCCAAATCTTTACAAACAAGACCACACTAAAGCTACCAGCACAACTATGTTTATTGCAGCATTATTTACCATAGCTAAGATATGGAACCAACCCAGGTGCCCCTCAGTAGAAGAATGGATCAAGAAAATGTGGTATATATACACAATGGAATTCTATGCCTGCATCAGAAAGAATGACATTTCCCCATTTGTTAGGAAATGGAAAGGCTTGGAAAAAATTACATCAAGTGAGGTAAGCCAAGCCCAAAGAAGCGTAGGTCCCATGGTTTCCCTTATTTGCAATATCTAGTATATGTCTGAGTCAAGCAGGATAGGTCAGATAATATGATGTTAGGAAAATGAACCCTTAGATATATATTTAAATGTTTTTTTTCTTTCATGCATTTGTTTCTAACTCATTTATAAGATTATTTCTTGGTAGCTTTGTATGTCCCTCCCCCACAGTATAACCCCTGCTTTCACTATATTTGATGTCGGTATAATTTGTGGAGGAGATGGGGAAAAACAAGTCGTTTAAGGATACAGGTGGACCTGATGCAACTATGAGAAGTACAAGTTGTCATGTCAAAAACGAACTTTACAACTTTGGTGTGGGGGAGATTGAGTGGGGGGGCGGGGGGGGGGGGGCGGGGAGGCTGGGAAGGGATGTGAAGGGTAAACAAAGGAGGAGGCTGCAATGCTTGGTAAGAAATGTACTCATTATCTTGCCCATGTAATTGTAACCCCTCTGTACAGTATGTTCACAAAAAATAAAAATTAAAATAAAAGAATAATTTAAATTTAGTTTTAAGTTAGATAATGTTAAATTACATAATTTATATAATTGTTACATTCAAATGTCACCCTCTTTTGCCAAAGTTGGGCGGGTGAGGAAATACATGAGAGCTACAACTTACTCAAACTGAAAGGAGTAGAATGAATACCTTCTACCAAATCTACTTAAGGTATTGAAAATCTTAAAATGCCCTGGGGAGGGGGAAAGAGAGAGAAAAATGAGGAAAGGGGAAACAAGTTGGACAAGAAATGTAAGCACTATCTTACTTATGTAACTGTAAGCCCTCTGTACATTTGATGATAAAATTAAAATTTTTAAAAAGGCAGTAGGAATTATAAGGATAAAACTGAAAGGCAATTTTCCTCTAAGGTTTATGTCAATAATAGGAAATGTCTCTGAGAAGTATGATGGAATGAAATGGCTTTTCAAAAGAATAATGAAAAATAAAAGAGAGTCCAAATTTGAATGCAGGGCTTATCAAAATTGAGAAATCTCATAGGTTGCCAATTGTGGATAACTAGTGATTAGGAGTGAAGGATGAATTGGAACAAGGTTGACCCTATAGAAACATTAGCGGGCTTCAGAACTACCTTAATCTTATTAACAATTAAAATCTTAGATATTAGAAAACAGGTATGTCAATTTTTCTTAGGGGTCTTAGGCCCTAAAGAGACAGTAAATATAGACTTGTGATGATAGGTACCGTTTGGAAGGATGGGCTAAAGGGAGGTTGGATTTACTAAGAACCTTTTGTGTTGAAATATCACTCAGAAATATTAACATTTGGAACTCATACACTTTAAGAATAAAGTAAATTAAATAAGAAGAAAATTAGAGACAAAAGAAACATCTATGATTCCAGATAATACATTTAAAATAAACATACTTCAGCCAGGCGCTGGTGGCTCACGCCTGTAATCCTAGCTACTCAGGAGGATGAGTTCTGAGGATCGCGGTTCAAAGCCAGCCCGGGCAGGAAAATCTGTGAAAATCTTATCTCCAATAAACCACCAGAAAACCGGAAGTGGCGCTGTAGCTCAAGTGGTAGAGCACTAGCCTTGAGCTGAAGAGCTGAGGGACAGCGTTCAGGCCCAGAGTTCAAGCCCCACAACCGACAAAAAAAATAAATAAACATACTTCAAAATAAATATGATTTTGGAGGTAGATTAGCACTGTATTTATTTTTAAAGGCATTTCATCAGGATATTTCTATGCATATATTTGTCTTATTATATTCATTACCATTCTTACTTTTTCTGATGTGCCCTTCATTCAGATACACAAAATTTTAATGAGTTTCCTTATTTTACTTCATGTGTACTTGTATGTATTTCAAATATATTTAAAACATAAAATTATTTCCATTTGTCCTAACCTATTACGATGATTCCCGTCCCCTCCCAATAGTCCTTTTTTACATTCTTGACATTTTTCCATTTTTTAAAAATATTGGTACGTATTTGGCATATGAGAGAAGACATATACTACTTTTTTTTCTGAGTCTGACTTATTTCACTCAACATGATGTTCTCTATTTCCACTTCCATTCATTTTTTTGCAAATGAAACAGTTTCCTAGTCTTCTTCAAGGATGAGTAATTTTTTTTCACTGTTTACATATTTATCAGTGGATGGACATATAGCCTGATTTCATAGCATAGCTATTGTGAAGAGGCCTTCCAATACATTTACACTCATCTCTTTTGCATACTGACTTTCATAACTTTAGATATATGCCCAGGAGTGGCATAGCAGAAGCAGAAGCTAGGTTTTTTGTTTGTTTGTTTTAGTAAAAAATGTTATATATATATATATATATATATATTATATATATATATATATATGTATTTGTCGGTCTTAGGGCTTGATCTCAGGGCCTGGGCCCTGTCTCTGAGCTCTTCAGCTCAAGGATAGTGCTTTACCACTTTGAGCCACAGTACGACTTCCTGTTTTCTGGTGGTTAATTCAAGATAAGAATCTCATGGACTTTCCTTCCTCTCCAGACTGGCTTTGAACTGAGATCCTCAGATTTCAGGCTCCTCAGTTGCTAGGATTACAGGTGTGAGCCACAGCACTGGACCAGAAATTTATACTAATTTCTATCATAGCTGCATTGATTTACACTCCTGCTTACAGTGCATAAATGTTCCTCCTGTCACCCTCATCCTTGCCAGAATTTCTTCTTATTTTTTCATGAGTGCAATCATTCTGACTGCCATGAGTTAGAAAATCACTGATATTTTGATTTCTATTCTTTATGATACAGAACTTCATGTATTCATTCTTTGAAGAACCACTGCTCAAACTACTTTCCTATTTAATTTTTTCGATTATCTTTTGCTGCTTTTTTTTTAACCTAGCCTTTGTTATGAATCTTGTTTGAATGAATAAATAGCTGGTAAATATTTTCTCTTATTCTGTTAGTTGTCTCTCCATTCTGGTAATTGTTTCCTTTTCTTCAAGACTTCAAGATGTATTCCCATCAGTCAACTCTTGCTTTCTAGTTCCTGGTGTATTCCTGGTGTATTCATTCTTTTGCAGGTGGTATCAAGTTTTACCAACATCATTTGTTTAAATAGCTAACTTTTCCTCTAAAATTGTGAATGTAAAGATGTAAATTCCTTTAAAAGATTTTGGTCAGATAAAGTTATTTGAAACAAAATCTATTTTTAAATTCTCTCTATTGATCCTTTCTATTAAAGAGTTAGCAAAAACTAAGTATTGTCTAGTGTCAATTAGCAATAAATATTAAATCAAAATCTGCTTCAAAAACAACATAAAGCCTATATTATTTTAAAGTGCAACATTAAACAACTTGCATACTTTATTCGATCTCACATCCACAAGAAATTGGGTGAGTTTTTTTTAATGTTTTTTGTTTGTTTGTTTTGAGAAAGGGTCTTTTAACTGTGTAGACCAGACTGGCCTCCAATTCTTTTTAGCTCAGGTGGCCTCAGACTTATACCTAAGTTATGTCAGACTCAAGAGATCAGGCTTGCTCCACCATTTGTAACTCCAAACAATTTTAATAGTAAATGCATATAAATAATTTTCTCTACAGGAAGGAAAGTGCTTAAAATGTTGCCTCCTAATCACCAGAAAATTAATGAAATTGTTAATAAACAGTTGTTCTGTATTTAGTAATATGTCCTTTTAATGCTAAATGCCAACTTCCAAAATGTTTTGTGAGAATAATAATCTCGTATTTGTTAAAACCACAGAAAATCAATATTGCTCTTACCTTAAGGCATGGGGTTTTCTACTTGTAGAAGCCATTAGTAGAAAACTACCAGAACATAATATTCCGACTCAGACATAGGAAAACATAAGGCCATCAAAATACATAAGAAAGCTTATTATCCCTCTACAAACTGTATTAATAAGAAACTAATTCAAACATAGGAGAAAACAATTACTGGGAAGAATCTTGGCAGTTCACACAACT
Organism: Dipodomys spectabilis; assembly: GCF_019054845.1. NCBI lineage: Eukaryota > Metazoa > Chordata > Mammalia > Rodentia > Heteromyidae > Dipodomys > Dipodomys spectabilis. The sequence continues at coordinate 6,019,022 of NW_024870752.1, forward strand.
CAAGAAAATCTTGACTACCAAGCAACATGAAATTCACAAAGCTTGGTTTTTATTAGAACAGCTGAACATTTTAAATTTGTTTTCAAGGGATTTTATAAATAAATAACCTCATGTTTAGATTATCTTTGTGGTCAATATTCAAATTTACAGGAAGACAACTTTCTAGTGCTTGACGTGTTTGTGCACTCATACTTGTGTTTACACATTTTTTCTTGTCAGTCGTGGGGCCTGAACTCTGGGTCTGGGTGCTGTCCCTCAGATCTTCAGCTCAATGCTAGCGCTCTACCACTTGAGCACCACTTCCAGCTTTTTCTGCTTATGTGGTACTGAGGAATCGAACACAGGGCCTCATGCATGCAAGGCAACACTACCACTGAGCCACCTTCCTAGCCCTTGTGTGTATACACTCCTGTGTATAATGGAGAATGTCTGCGAAGAAATAAAATCATCCCAGTAAAATATTCCAATATTCATCTGCTTGGTTATAAAAACACATGCACATGTGCATATGGCTCCAACTCACATGCTCACACACTTGATTTTCCTTAAGCAATGATTTTTAGAAATATATACTCTTGGAGTCTGTAGAATACCACCCTCACTTGAGAAAATACAAAGTTAGATATGTAGAGAGATGGATGTTTTATGGGCTCAGAACCCTGAAGTTGTCATCTAAGCTTGCTCTCATTATTCCTCACATTTTATCACAACAGTGTGAAAAGGAAAAGCAAACTAATATCTACATCAAAGATATGGAATGTATGTTTGTGTAATTTGTGTAGCTAACAGTTAAGCGTAGTGAGAAAGAGGGTACACTTTTTGCAAATGTCATTTGTGAATCCCATGCTTCATTTGTCAATAACTTCATTTCCTGCTTTCAATTGGTTGATTTAGCTTGAGGTGAATGGCTACATTGGGTAGCTAATTGACCTTGAGCAATTGTTAAGAATTATTCAAGGTCATTTAGCTCAGGGTTTTTTTTGTTGTTGTTGTTGTTTTTCCCCAATCAACAAGGTGGTGAAATTGGAGGTTCTGGCTCTCTTCCTGAACTAGAAATACCAATTTTGGTGACTATTCATGGATGAGAATACTTTTGCAGGATCAAATGTATAAGGTTTTCTCACATCCTTGTTGAACAAAAGATCTGAGAGTGAATACATTAAAGAGTAAGAAAAGCGTTTTAGTTTTATATCTACCACCCAAACCCTAAGCCGCACAAGTCATCCCTGAAAGAAACCACCTTAGCCTGGAATTTCTTCTAAAGGGAAAACTGCAAGCAAAGTCAGTATCTAGATTTTCCAGTCCATGTTGCTGGAGTCCAACTTATATATCTGTCTCCTGAGTCCTGAGAGAATTGACATGGCTGCTCATGTGGATCACTAGGAGAAGTGGACCACATAGTAACCAACATATGTTTCTCACCATTCAGGCACAGATCCTGCTAACTGATCATTGCATGCCACCAGGAAGCCTGCTCACAGACCATGAAGAATGACTCCTTGTAAGCAGACCTGCCAATCAATCAATGCATGTGCACAGTGCTTTGTCCCCATGAACGCCCACAGGTGTGCACCTCATCAGTCATCTTGACTACACTTGTTTGGGGTAGATTCAGTGAATAACTGACTCTTCCATGTACTATCCTAAGAAAGTTCTCCATCTTCAGCCTGAATCTGCAACATTAACAGAAGGCAGAGAAACCTCGTTGTTTCCTCCCCAAGTCAAGATAAACAGTCAAGCTAAAATAGCCAGACAAAACTTCTGAGAAACCCTTACAATCTCTAGAAGGGCATTATTGGTAAAGGTCTTTCTCAGCAGAGAAATATAGTAAATACTGGAGGAAGTGATTTATTCATCAAATATGAAGGTAAGAATGCAAGTGTTCAAGGAACATGAAGATTCAAACAATGTGACACTGACAGAAAAAAAAGAAAATCCAGCGGTTTACCCCACTATATATATATATATATATATATATATATGAATTTTCTGATAATGCATGATACTTGTCTTAGAGAGTCTTAGGAGGCCACCAATGGACATATATTTCTGAGTACATGAACAAAGCAAGGATCTCAGCAAAACAAAAAATAAAATAAAATAATAAGTGGATATTCTACTTGAGTGTAATACTATGTGATTGTGGTTTTGCTTGGTATTTTTCAAACAACTTGCAATACTGAGCATTTTTATGTTTTTTTTAAACAGTGTTGCCTTATTGGAATTGTCTAACCAGTTTTGAATCCTTGGGCCTCCTTGTCACATATGTAGTTTGGAAGTGATTTCTCACATTCTGTAGCATAAATCCTTTCTCTGTTTTACTGATTGTTTCTTGTATTGTGTATAAACTCTGTGTCTTTTTGTCTATATTTCTATTTTGACAATTTAATTCTATTGCTTATTTCGCTAGACAATTCTAATAATATTCTGAATCGAAGTGATGAGAGAAGTCTTGTCTTATTCCGAACCTTAAGGGGAAAATTGGTGATTATCCCACCACTTGGATAAATGGTTTATAATTCTAGAACATGATTTGATCTATGATCCTACAACTCATAAACGTCATGTTGTAGGATATTTGTCTTATTTTGAAGGTAATAAAGCTAAGAACGTTCTGGTGTATTTGTCTAGTAAAAACAATTGTGGTTGAGTTTCCAAGATAGTGGAAAATAGAAATTACCTTTTTTCTATAGTGAATCCAATGATCAGCATTTCATCATTCACTGGCACACCATATATTTCATAAGACATTTCACAGTCAACAATGGAATGGAAGGCATAATATATATAGCCATATCCACACACCTCTTTACTGCAGTTATTATTCAGATAAAATGTTGCATTTGTTACTTGTGGAGCAACTTATACCACAATCTTCCTATCTATGTTTCCCACATAACTGGGGTTACAAGATTGTTCCACCACATCCTGCTTATTTAGTAAGATATTATTGCATTACCTTTTGGGGTGACCTAGCTTCAAAGCATAATCCTCTCCATCTCCATCTAAAGAATGGTTGAATTACAGACATACATTATTAAAGCAGGATCCAACTTCATAGGAGATATGACCATTGAATTTTATCACTGCCACTCTGATTTTGCACTTTTTCCACATACTTAAATGACTCCTTCTTTTAAAGGATTTTTGGAGTTTAAATGGCTATGTGACAATTAGATGCCTTCTAAATTCAGTCTGTGCAATTAAGTATAAATGCTTCAAATGGGGCATTATATATGCCATCAAATAAGTGAAATAATTTAGGGCATATAATATTTTGAATGGATCTGACAGGGACCTTTAGGTTGTAAACAAAATTCTATACAGAAATTTTTGCTTTCTATATCAAGGCGTTACTTTGATTATAATAACTATTTATTGTACAATTTTATTTTTGTATCTGCATTAGCTTGAGTCTGAAAGATGAATCACAGTTCTACTTAACTAAGCCAAATAGCATGAGCAACAATTCTCCCTCAAACCATCCTAATGAGAAAAGGCTCTGCGGTGTGCCAACTTAATTTGTCTTGGTAATGCTGAGAAGCCAAGAGCTAACATCACACATTAATAAGAACAAGTTGTTTTGTATCTAAAGAGTTCCTGGGTACAAGCAATTATAACACATTTTAAAAATTTCAATATGTAGCAAGTTGTAGTTAAATTGAAGTGTCATTTATAGAATATTACAATTAACAAATGAACTTAAGTGATTTTATCTTGGTTTCCATAGTCTATTTCAGAATAATGATAACTAATAGCATAGTTTATCTATAATAAATGTTATTGTACATATCTTTTTAGGTATATATCTTTTATATGTATATATCCTTACCATGCCCTGACTTGTTGAAATATTTTTCTTCATGTATATTGACAAAGCATTTTTAAGCCATTAAAACCATCTTACATTCATAAGACAAATAGTACCTGTTAATGGTATGTAATCATTTTCATATTTTATTGGATTCAGTTTTTTATTGTTTCCAAGCATCTTTTCTACTGATTCTGCTGTTTAATCAGTGATGGTTTGTCTGATTGATGATTACAAAGGATCAATGGTTTCTGATAAAATTATATCTCAATGAAACCTTCTTAAATTGAAAATGTCATAAATTGAATATCTGTTTAATATATATATATATATATATATAAATATATATATATATACCCTATGAAATATCATAGTACAGTGATATAATATACAATAGATTTTTGGTTGTTCTATATTTTGCTCTCATAAATAACTGAGAACCTTGTTTGTCTTTCCCCAAGATTATATGTACATGCTATTCAGTATATAGATAGTATAGCAAAAGATAAGTGTTTAAAATTTAAAACACAGTTTCTATTTGAAGATTATGGCTTTCTCAACACAATGAAGGTTATAAATTGTAGGTCAAATCCATACAAGGCAGACTGTTTACATTGGAATATTAGCAGCATAGAACAGTGTGAATGTTTTCTATTCTGATTTCTGGATGATCTCATGAAGCATAGGTTTAATTTTTCCTTTATGTGTAGTCAAATTTCACAAGTGAAGCTACCTAGAATTGTACTTTCTCTGTAAGTAGATTGTTGATTATAGTTTCATTTGGTCTGTATGTGTCTAGTCAGATTACGTATTTCTTCTTAATTGAATTTATACTGTGTTTTAATCCATTAAGAATTTTTATATTATATTTCAATAACTTTTCAAAGTAGTGGAGGTTTTATATTTTATGTGTACATTGTTATATGATTGTTTTTCAAAGAAACTATGTGTTTTAGAACACCACGTGTGCATACACGTGTCAAAACACCTATTCCTTTATATTTCTATTGAATTGGTAGTAAATTTCACTTTCCTCATTCTTGATTTTAAAAATGTGAATCATTCTGTCCCTCTGATCAGTGTAATTGGAATTTGTCAATTTTGATAATGTTTCCAAAGAACCATATTTTATGTTGACAATTTTCAGTTTTCCATGATTTTTTCTATAAAATTAATCAACTAAGGAAATGGAATTTGTTCCCATTACTGCAAGAGGATGAGTGCCCCGACTCCTATGAACTGATGGGATGATTGGATTTATGACTTCACAGGGAGAAAAAAAAGCAGGTGTTGTAGGGAAATTCACATTTGGCACTGATCCTGTGAGCAGTGCGAGGCTGCTGGTGGTCAGAATAGGAAATGTTTATACTCATTTCACAGAACAAACAGTTCAGCTAATCATTCATTAGCGGGGGGGACAAAAAACAAAACAGAGTTGTGTTTTTCTCAGTGTGTCTGGCCTTGTCAGCAGCCTTATGTATAAAGTGAAAATGTCAGTGTGTGGCCATGTCGAAACTCCATGACAGCTTGTGAGACTAATTGGAGTCAAGAGAAGAGTGCCCTGCAAAACTCGTATCAATATTGTTCTTTGTGTTAAGTCTCTGATCAGAAAACAAGAATGGAGGTAATCTTAGCCATCATTAAACAAACAAATAGATCACCATTGTCACCATCCAAATCTATATTTCTTTCTTTGGGATTTAACTTGATCTAATGTTTTCAGTGTCTTAGTGTGGATGACTACCTATCATAACTCCTGTAATGTCATCTCAAAACAAAAATTCATTTTCTTCTTCCCTGATTGAGAATCACTCATCACTGAGAACCTCAGATACCTCTTGATTCTCCTGAAGAGAGCAAATCTGGGTCTAAGAAATAGACCCTGAAGACAGTTCATTGTTTTGTCCCTGTGATACCAGTGGAACACCTCTGAGAAATGATGGTAAGCATCAGTTGATTGAGAGTATTAAAGATAATGTCCCATTTTAAAAGGAATCTCTAAAATGAAAGAGACAAAAATCCTAACAGTTGTGTTGAGTCTTTAGATTATCTGGTCTCTCAGAATCCAAAAATGTTAATAGGCGAAAAGCATATGCTCATACAGCATGTATCATTGATTAAAAATAATAATAAACAGCGCTCAGGTCCAGAGTTCAAGCCCCACAACCAAATAATAATAATAATAATAATAATAATAAAGTATTATTGATTAGTATCTGTTTTACAACATGCATAACTTTAACACTTACCTAGAGGGATTTAGTGTCCCCCATCCCAAATCAGCTCAGTTAGAAGAATCCCAGTCCCTGCTAGCTCTCTGCAATAAGTACTCCACAGAATATAAAAATTGCTGAGGCTCTTGGTGACATTTGCTTTCATGTTACCCTGTGTGTGATGTTTGTGGGGTGGTAAGAGCTGTGAGTCAAGCTCAACTTGAGCTCAAAACTCAGTATTGCCAAATGAAAAGAAAAAGGCTAATAGTATGTGACTAATAGGACCAAATACTATGATTCTCTTTACTATTAGTGTTTGTTAAAGTCAAAGCACCCAACTCGAGCTTATTTTCAAGCTAGCTTTTAGGAAAATAGCAGACCTTCAGATTAAAAAGACTTGAAAATCACTGTGGTTGACTTATGAATGATAAATTTTAAAACTGAGAACACTGGTGCTGGGAAGGTGGCTCAGTGGTAGAGTGCTTGCCTCACATGCGTGAGGCCCTGGGTTTGATTTCTTGGCATCACATAAACAGAAAAAGCTGGAAGTGGCCCTCTGGCTTGAGTGGTAGAGCACTAGCCTTGAGCTGAAGAGCTGAGGGACAGCACCCAAGCCCAGAGTTCAAGCCCCATGACCGACCAAAAAAACAAAAACAAAAACTGAAATCACTGTGGCAATATTGTAGCTGATCAGGAAAATTTCTCTCTGGCATACCAAAATCCTGAAATTTCTGTTAAAAAAACTTATAGACAACAAAAGTGTGAACATAATAACTTAACCCTAGTTCCAAAGAACAGTACATTATTCATCTAAGTTATCTAAATGAATGAGAATAACATTTAGAGTATTTGTTTTAGATTTGTAATAATCCAATGATGTAAATACCAAGAATGCAGCTTGACATATTGTGAGAACATACAAAGATGTTATAAATGTTTCTTTTTAAAGTATTCTGTGGTATTTGGGAATAAATGGGATAAAACAATTGCGAGGTATGAGATGAGTTCTACCACTTGAATCATGTCCCCACTTATGTGTTTCTTGATTTTTAAAGAAGCTAATCCACATAAACCCATTGTAAGTTGAAAGTACCATAAAATGAAAATGAATTCAATAAATCTAACTACCAGCTTATCCTAGACTATATTAAATGGACTCAGAATATTTGCTCTATTGTATGTGGCCAGAATTTTAGCCTATTAGTTGGATAAAATGACCTAACACAAACTATTTTCATAAAATAAAGTATTAAGTATCTCCCATGAGCACACAGATAGATAGGATAGGATACAAAATAGTAAACACAACATTAGAAATATACTAGACACTCAAAACTCTGTAAAGTTTCATTTACTGTCATTTATCTCATGATGTGCTCTACATTATAGTTGATACTTTCCCTTCAATTAGTATCATGTACCTTGATTATTTAAAACCGCTAGTGTTTTTAGATATAAAAGGCAAACGTTGTGTGGTATTCCTAGGAACCCCTGGGAAATCTTAAATATAACTTTAAGTGCTAAGGACTTGACTTGGGAAAGACAAAATATCAACAAATGTCAAAAAGTTTCAATATTTGACTAAATGGGATAATGGGTTACTGAGATTTTAAAAAACAACTATTTTGCCACCTATATAAACAAGTACCAATGAAAACATGTTTTTAAAGGTGAATATAAAAGAAAGCATGAACTTAAAGAACCTTAGCTATTTTAAATGTGAGATACTTCCCCTAAATAATCAAGGGTAGCACTAAGTCAACATAAACAGCAGGAAATTATTCAGATAAAAGATTATATGAAATTTTTCTTTTAGGAAGTTTATATAGAGGTAGAGAAAAGTCTTCTGTAATTTACTAAAAGCCTAGCAATTATGAAGCCCTGGGTTCAAACTTCAGTATCATCAAATAAATGTAACTTAATGGATGAATGAATGAATGAAACTATCTGAATAGACTTATTCTCAAAAATGAGAGGACTCAAGGTAACAAAGGTAAGACTATATTTGACAGATGTAATGGAGTAAAAAAAAGAAGTTATAAAATTAGATTTGAAAAGAAGTTATGCAAACTCATGTAGTTGTTTCTCATATATTACAGGACAGAAGAAAAGTATATTTCAGTAAATAAATTAGCAACAGAGACAACATTTTAAGAGTCAAAAATTAAAGAATAATAACAAAGATGAATCACATAGTAAATAAAAAACAAATTGTTTCCCTTCAAGACCAGGAAGTAATAAAGAATCTATCTATCTTGATTAAAGTTATTGGCTAAAAGCTCAACTGTCCATTTCACTTTGTTTATATAGGTAGAACCTAGTAGTCACTCATGTCTCCTGAGTGAGTGAGGGGAATTGAGTTTGACAGATTTCAGGGAATGCGGTCACTATCTAGTAAATTGCCTCCTCAAGTGTCATTATCTATTCAAGACACAAATTCAATACAATTCTACAAGTATGTGGTTTTCTTCTTTGTACTTTTGCTTTTGTTCTTTTTTTATATATATAACATGTGCTATATATGCTCATATCAAAATTATATCTTTTCAATTTCTGTTAGTATTTTCACTGAAGTAGGATATATTTTTTCCAGTTGATAGGGAGAAACACATGATTTGCACTACACTATTAAGTATTGACAGTCTTCATATCATAAATCTTCTTGGCATTGTGAATAGTATGCCTTAGTGGGTAGACATACGTGGGAACTGGTCACCTGAAATTACTTTAGTATTTCTTTTTAGTGTCCATTTGAGAAATAAAGTCTATTTTTCAGATTCCTTCTGATTATGATAATTCTTACTCTCAAATTCAGGACATATACCTATTTATGTATGCATATAATGTAACAAGCATATATAGGATTTTATAGTCTACATGGATACTATGATTCAAGACAATCTTATAGATGAAATTTCAATTTCTTTTATAATAAAATGCAATAATTATAGCATCTGAAAGTAACTATTCTTGATTTTAATCTCTCTGAAACATTATTATAACCTTATTTTGATGATGGATGGAAAATTAGGAATCTAATTATCTTCTGTCCTTCCTGGAGGTTGAACACAGGAACTCTTATTTTCTTGGTAGAAGATCTCCACCTTAACCCCATCTCCAAACCAGCTTGCTTTGGTTATTTCTGACATGTGCATCTTGCTTTTTCCTAGGGCCATCTTAGGCTGTGATCTGTCTATGAATTTATACCTCACTCTGTAACTAGAACTGTTTTCATATTTTTCTGATGAGGACAGTTCGTGTGAACTTTTTTCTGGAGTTGGTCTGGGATTGTGTGCATCTCAATGACAGTTTTCCAAATAATTAGGATTACAGGCATGAATCTCCTTGTCCAGCTTATATGTAAACATTCTTGAAATAATTTTTTGTAAGACAACCTTACATTGGTTTCGGAGAAAGGTTATGATTTGAGTTTATCAGTGTTATTTAACTGGGTAACTGCTATCATGTTGACAGGCATATGGGCACAATGCTAAAAACCAATGAAAATTGTATGTTATAGTAATGTATTTTTTTCTATCTCAAAGTACTAACTACAGACATTATATTCACTCACATATTGCTGTGACAGATTGAATCTTCAGAGCTTTAAAAATATTCAGAAATGTCTAAGGAAAATGTTAAACATTATAAAAGATGATACCAGTTTCAACCATTATTACTTGTGATGCTTTAACCATTTTATTGTATGTAGATTTTGGTCTGCTTTTATTTTCAATATTCAGGACATTGATTACCTTTTTTTATTAGAATCCTTCTCTAGATTTTTCCAAAACTCTTTGTAACCTGGTATTTTCAGTACCTTAAATAACACAGAATTCATGTCTGCCAACTTGTATTCCATCAGCGGTTAATGGCAGAAAATTGAGTTCAAATACAGCAAGATTTCTCGCTGCAGATAGGCCAAATTACGTGGGATCTACACTATGTTTTATATTCCAAGACAGACTTGACTTCAGGCTACTCTAAGTAGAACTTTGCTTGATAATTTGCTTCAGTGTTTTCATCTACTCACTCACTTCCTCACACTTAGAGTACTTCCGGACATGTACTGTTTACTTCCATTGAAATTCTTATTTTATTTTACTTTTTTTGCATCTGAAGAACCAAAATGAAAGAGTAGTTTCAAAAGTGGTATTAGGTTGAAAATTTTTAGGCTGAGATATTGGATTTGAATCTTCTCTGGCTGAATACAACAAAAGGTTTATTGTTCAGAGTTAGTATAGTTTGAAATTATCCATGTTACACTGATACACCATAATGCTTAATATAGCCCATAAACAATTGCGTATGATTGTGTTGAACCTGTACCATGTTTCTGTCATTGGATATAAGTAGATAACATAGTGTCTGACAATACAGAGTTGGATACTTTGGCAAAATTATAATTATGCTCTGAAAGAAAATACAGCAGTCAAATCAACTGTGTCTCCACTCAGCCTGGTAAGCATTTTAGAGGATCTTTATAGGAAAATATATTTCTTACCAGTCCTTAAAAACCAGGATCACAAGTAGAACCAGAGAAAAAGCTAAATCTGAAGCAACTCTAAATCACCTTTTCTAGGTTTCTGCAAAGTTGGGGAGATGTTGTAGGATGCTTTAGGAAGTGGGGTGCCCTCATTTCCGAAACAGTAGCATATAGTATTGGACATTAACTACTAAACCCAGGACAGACATAATTGGCCTAACATTTCTGGAATTACATAGCAATTATTGTATATACTCACAGAAAACTATGTTATAATCCTAATGTTCCTTGGGAAAGCATGGATTAAAACCTCCAAAATTTAACTAATAGGCTATTTTTTGAATATTTATTTATTTATTTTTATTGTAAAAATACCATACAGAGGGGTTACAATTACATGGGCAAGATAATGAGTACATTTCTTATCAAGCATTGTTGCCTCCTCATTTATTTCTCCTTCCCATCCCTTCCCATTAGTCCCCCCCCTCCCCACCACCCCATACCTGATCCTTCCAGCCCCCACCAAAGTTGTAAAGTTCATTTTTCAACATAACGACTTTTACAATAAGTAGATGATAAGAAGAATAACAGTCTGATGGAAGAAAGCATAATCTCTCGCTTGTACTTGCTATTGTGTCTGAAACACATCAGAGATAAATTTTGTAAAATCTTAAGAAATACACCGTGACGCAGAAAGTGAATTTAACTGTACTCCTTCAGTCTTTCCCAAATGATATATGGTCATTCATAAATCAAGATGTATATTAGGAAGAAAACAAATACATATATTTTACAAAAGACAGTTGACATTCTACATTAACCCTAATATTATGGATCATTATTTATACAGAATTATACAGATAAGATAATAAACTGGAATAAGAACAGGTTTAGCTCTCACTGATTGCCAATTAAAAGTCCCTGTATGTATTCAAAGTGCATAAACTTAGCACCTGGAAAAACCAAACCTAATTCCTTAAGTTGCAGAAAATTCCTTTTGGAGTTGCTGGTTCTAACCAACTAAAATAAAAAGTTATAAAGAAGATTAGGAAAAGAGACATAGATGGAACATGCCAACGTATGACCAAGAAATAGCCAGGAACCAGATATGTAAATTGTTTAGGGAGAAGCAAGGTCCAAATATACTGGTTATCTCTTCCTGATTGAATATGTAATTCAACCCTGAACAGCTTATTACAAGCAAGTGAGTGCTCACCATTGGCTCAAGGATAAGGCAATGAATTCTCCACAGGAAGGGATCTTACATCTTACACTACAGAAGTTCATGCTCAGTGTTAAGGCAATTAGAACCTGACCAAGAAATTCAGCAGAAGAATTCATGGTCCTTCACAGTGATTCTCCTTATCTAGCATTTGCTGCCTTTGCAATAATGAGTTAGTGTTCTGAAGCATCAGTGTAGAAAATGCAGATAGATACCTTTGTGTACTGAAGGCTGCCACTGGTGCTTGTGTTGGTCCTTTTGAGCCTTCACATCCTTTGTCAAGTTTGGAATCATTGTTCACTGATATGCTTTGATCACAAATGACTGGCACTGTAAGCCTTTATGGAAGAATTGCCTATGTCCCTTAAGGATGATTTCCTCCTGCAAGTACAGAGTAACTAGAAGTACCTAGAAATTTATGTTGTCTCTGGGGCAGTCACAGAGTAAGTTTGATCCCTGTAGGACAATTGACACTGACTGCACTGAAGAAGGATCTTTGATGATACATCAGCTCAAGAAGACTTAATGTCACTAGTCTCTTAATGTCACTAGTCTATATGTTTTCCTTACATTTTCATACATTTCTGTTTAGCCTACACTGCTATTTCCTATATGTGTATTCTTTCTAACAAATCACTTTCATAAAAATTTTCATCTCAGAGTAAGCACTGGAGAATCTAGTTTCAGAAATCATAATCTATACTGTATAGAAATAAGATAATTATAAAACTAATGCTCCAAAAGTTTATTGGGAAATTAAACACGAATTAAAATAAACTAAGCATAAAAATAAATAAAATGATGCCATTGTACCAGTGTGGAAATAAGTTTTTACCTGTTATTTCTCATCAGTTTCACTGTAGCTTTCCAAACTTAATGTAAATATTTTAAAATATATTACAATATAATCAACAGAAACAAAAGTAAAATTTTCTATTAATAGCTTCTCATGACCTGACTACAGAGAAAATCTTTTATTCTTCCAAACTGCAAGTAAAGTTTGTTGAATAAAATTGAAGTAAAGCACTAAATCCAAATGAATGGGCATGAGTACAAACCATAGTATTGAAAAAAATGATTTAAAAAACTTTAATTTTGTCACCATATTAATTATGAAACATTTTCAATATATTTATCCTGGGTATTCACACAGTGAAAGAAATAATAATTTGTCTAGGGTTTAAGTCCAAGAGTAAGCTAACTAGAAATCACATGAATTCTGCTTCTGCCTAGCTAGTGTAACCTCAAGATGATTTCTTAATTTTTATCTTTATGTATTAAATTAGAATTTGAAAGTGTTATATGTCAAAGAAGTTATTGAGAGTGCAAATGGATAGGCACTAAGCCTTCTTACACATGCCTGCAATCTCTGCACTGTGGAGGTTGAAAGAGGAGGATTACTTATATCAACCCAGATTAGATATTTCAGCAAGGCTATGTCAAAGTAAAAATAATAAGACTGTCTCCAACAGCAACAATAAAATAAATGAACAACTAAAAACCCAGCAACAAAAACAATGCAAAATATAACATTATATTTATATATTCCCTAAAAATTTTACAATGCCTATTCAGTTCCATGATAAGAACTTTTACCTTGTCATATTAGAAGATGATAGGAATTATAACAGATTATATTATTGCAACTATTTAGGCAATAAGGTTAGATCATGACTAAGATTTTTTTTTTTTTAATGACCAGAACTCAGGTTTTCATTTGCAAGTTGAAAACTTGATTCTAGTTTCAATATATTATTGCATTTAGATAAAATTAGCATTTTTGTTTTTTCACAAATTTATTAGCTAAGGATATGTGAATAAAGCCTTGTCCCATACCACAACGCATGTTAAGTCTTAGTGAGCTAATATGCCCTGACAGTTGTTAAATGATTGAAATTTATTTCCATGCATGTTGGATAATATATGCTGCTCTTGGTTCAATATTACCCTCATCTCATCAATCTCTCCCTTCCCTGAGGATCCTGAGGATGTCCTTCTTACCTTGAAAGTTTTCCAAGGTCTTTTTCAATGTTTGGGCAAAAATGTACTGCATTTTCAAACTGTGTTTGCTTGGCATCTGTTGTTAAATATTTTGACTGCTCCTCAATTCACAAACAGTCATTAAATATCAGAATTATTTTGAATGAGTTATAAGTTTCTTTATCCATTATGGGGAAATTAATATGTGTCAGACAACTTGCTGGGTGTTTTCACATGCATCTATGGGAAAAATGATGAGGACATTTATTTTTCATTCACTTGTGACTTTCTTAGATATGTCAGTTATATTCTTCATCTCTTGATTTAGAATGTCAGTTCATAAAATATGTGCCTAGGTTATGCATTATGACTCGTTTACAATTTCAATATAAAAACAGTATTTCTGTCTATAGCTACAGAAATATTTTTTAAACAGATTTCTAGGAAAAATATTTGTTTATACAGTATATATATATATATATGAAATATTTTTTACATATTTCCTATTTTTCTTAAAATCGCAACCTCATTGAATGGATGAGATTAGACAAGAGCTATATAACAACGAAGATATATGGTCTGAAATAATTGCTACTTCAGGTGAGACTGCTCACGCAATGGGTTGATAGCTTATAGGCAAAGATAAATGTAGAAAGTCATTTCACTGAATCAAAAAGTGTGTAGTTTATTAACTAAGAAAGACATGTTTCCATCTTTCTCATATTTGAACAGTAGGTCATTTGTGAATCATTTCAGAAAGTGTTATTTTTACATAGTAGCATCTGGAAATGACAATGCTAGAACAAAGAGAAACATAACATCTGACCATCATGTAACAGAAAATGCCAAAATCCTCCTCTCCCCTCCTTTTCAATTCAAACTTTGATTTTTTTCCAATTATGAGCCACCAATTGCAGGAAATTTGTAAGCCATTTTTCAAAACCCTTAGGCTTAGAAATATATAAACATACATGCACATATATATATATATATATATATATGTATGTAATTACCATGTATGTGAAAATTATTTTAGTTCTCTCTCAAAAAGAAAAGTGAGCCAGGCACCAGAGGCTCACACTTGTAATCCTAGCTACTCAGGCGGAGATCTGAGGATTGTAGTTCAAAGCCAGCCCAGGCAGGGAAGTCCTTGAGACTCTTATCTTCAGTTAAACACCAGAAAAAGGGAAGTAGCTCTGTGGCTCAAGTGGTAGAGTGCTTGTCTTGAGCTGAAAAGTTCAGGGACAGAACTCAGGTCCAGAGTTCAGGTCCCATGACTGACAATAAAACGAACATAGATAGAAATATGTGGAGGGAGGGGTGGTAGGGGGAAAACAAGGAGGCAACAATGCTCAGTAGGAAATGTACTCATTACCTTGCTCATGCAAGTGTAACCCCTCTGTACAAAAAAAAGAAATGTGTCTTAAATATCACAGAAATATCAATTTTTTATTTAAATTTATATTAATATTTTTAATAATCATTCATCTATTAATTTTCTCAAGTATTATATTCTATTGGTATCTTTTTTTCTAATATAAATGAAAATTCATGTTTTAACATATTCTCTCCAAAACTGATTTGAACATGTTTTCAATAGGTCTAACTATGTATATCTTTTAAATCCTAATATCTACTTTTTGAATTAATTTTGTGAAAAATTTAATTTATGTATGCAATTGCTGCTATCACATTTATGAATGAAATTATTGCTATGATAATTTAATTTACTATGCCCTATATGTTTATGTTCATTATTTCAGTTTTATTTAGTGTTCCAGGAATTAGGATGCTCTCAAGTATCAGTTTTTTTTAAATATGTTTATGGAAGCCGAGACCATTCTCTGATAATTTATGCAAATATCACATTCATAACTAAAAATAATTCAAATATTGGACAGATAACATGAAATTTGAAGACTGGAAGATTAGAAAAGTAAGAGAAGCATGGAAAAGGGTGAATAGAGAATAGCTGAATTTTCTGATGTTGGTTTCTAAAATGTACTGTTGTTCTTGCTCATAATTTTTTGAGATGGTGTTTATAATCATCTAGTTTAAAAGAAAATGGGAACAGATATACTTGGAACCCAAAATTCATTGAGTGTTTAAAGTCTTTCATAATTCAATTACAGCCTTGTCTGAGATAGGTGAACTCACCTGAGTCATTTGAAGTAGAATTCTGTGCACATCATGATCTCAGAATTGCTCTATTAAGGGTGAATAACAACTCTGTGACTGCAGCTGACAGAGGTTGTCTTTCATTACTGGTTTGTGATGACCTTTTGACAGGATGTGATTCCGGTGTCGGTGACATCTCATTGATCTGGTTGCAGGCTATCCCTGCCTGTTCTGCAACAACCATGGATTCGTTTCCTTCTCATGCCTTCGCATAATCAGTCCAGGAAATTCAGAGAAAGTTATGGGATTGATTAAAATCTAAGCTGTGATTTGGGGAGTATTTTAAGCTATGTCCGAAAGCTACCAACAAACTGTTTCAAATAAATGCAAGCCATCAATTTAGTGTATTTTTCAAAAATAGAGAGGTTAATAAGAATTGACATTTTCCCTAAAGAACAATTTATTGCCATCTTTATGTAATATTGCATGTTAAAATGATCTATTGTTTCACTTCTATTCATAATCTGAGAATAGAAACAATGATATTTTTAGCTAGTGCCGCTTGATTGCAATTTGTTAAATCTCATTAAACTCTATTCAGAGTAAGTGTGACAATATGAACAGCCAGATTGGCATAGAGAGTTAAAAAATAAGCTGCTGAATGTATCAACAAAATCCTTTGTTATCGTCACACATAGCTTTATGTTAATTACTTCTATCCATCTAAAGTTTATCATCAAATTCTTTCCTTTGCTACAGAGAGTAAAATCATGTTTAAATTTAGATACTAAATACCCAAGCTATGAAATAAAATAATTAACGTACAAGGGTTTTAACCAGTGTGGATTTTCTTATGCCTAGACTTTTCACTAAAAGTTTCATTATTTATATCAACAAGTTTGTTTCCGAAATTCAAAGAAGTTGAAGACTCCTAATTATTCCAGTTGTCAGAAGCTTACATTTTTATTTATTTATTTTTTTGTCAGTCGTGAGGCTTGAAATCTGGGCCTGGGCACTGTCCTTTAGCTCTTCAGCTTAAGGCGAGCACTCTAACACTTGAGTCACAGCACCACTTCCCATTTTCTAGTAGTTTATTGGAGATAAGAGTCTCATGGACTTTCCTTCCCGGGGTGGCTTTGAGCCATGATCCTCAGATCTCAACCTCCTGAGTATCTAGGATTACAGACATGAGCCAACCGTGTTCAGCTTTTCATTTTGTTTTATAAAGAGAATAAAGCATTCTTGGGAGGGAAACAGATTGAAAGAAGACATACTAGAGTTTTGTGATTAATATATTTTGATTATCATCATATTAGCAGAACAAGGCTCACTAACATGTGATATTGTCAGACTACAATTGAATGGGATTACCATCCACAAATTTTATAGATTATATATTATGAAACCATAGTTTTATTAACTTGAAATAAATACAAAATGATTATGGTTTAGCTTATTGGCCACAAGAATTTAAAACATGAACAATACCAACTGAGTATTTTTTCCATTCCAGGGTATTCCTCAAATCTCAGGCCTGGCCTAATATATTCTTCTATGGGCCAACTTTCCTTTTTAAAAGTTCTGTAGAAAATATATGTGAAGGGCTGGTGGTTTGAGCCTATAATCTTAGCTACTCAGGAGGCTGATATCTAAAAGATCATAGTTTGCAGCCTGCCCTTGCAGGAAAGTCCCTGAAGGGCCTATCTCCAAGTACCCATCAGAAACCCAGAAGTGGAGCTATGACTGAAAGTGATAGAACACTAACTTTGACCAAAAAACTCCATTACAGAACCTAGACGCTAAGTTTAAGCCACATTACTGACAAAAAAAGGAAGGAAGGAAAGAAATCAGGAAAAGAAGAAAGAAAGAAAGAAAGAAAAGAAAGAAAGAAAGAAAAGAAAGAAAGAAAGACAGAAAGAAAGAAAGAAGGAAGGAAAGGAAGGAAGAAAGAAAGAAAGAAGGAAGGAAAGGAAGGAAGGAAGGAAGGAAGGAAGGAAGGAAGGAAGGAAAGATGGAAAGAAGGAAAGAGGAAGGAAGGAAGAAGGAAGGAAGGAAGGAGCGAGAAAGAAAAGAAAATAGAATACTATTTTATAGGACAGTGAAATTAGAAGCACTAGTTTATCTTTTAAACAGAAATTAGATGAAATTAACAGAAAACTTCATGGCATCAAGATTATAATCAAATACTAAGTTTAATATAAAAATGAATAACTTCTTACAAAAAGCACATCATCTTTAGGTGGGCTTCATAATTAATATTTCAGCTTGTCATTGACTATAGTCTTTATGGAGTTCTGAGTTAGAACTAATATTACTAATATATTGAATTACTAATATATTGAATCAGCATTGTATTTTTTAATTAGCACTAAATCCCTGCTTCATGTCAAATATCTAACACAAGGCTAAGCACAGGCTATGTTTCTGCTTTCCAGTTTTCAAAACAGATTAAAATCGCACACACATAATATGTTAATTTTCAGTTTATACTTAGGTTGCATCAGTTATGCAAGAACATATAATGGAGCTACAAACATTTTTGAGCAACTTAAAAATTGTTCAGAGAGTAGGCCACTTTTGAAGATACATTTCAAGGAAGAACAGAAGTTCCCCAAAAGGAAAAGAGATCAATACAGGATGAAAGAAAAACCTGAGTAAAGGGAAGGTCTCATGGGAAATATAACATTTGGCATATTTCACACAGTTTAAAATGCCTACAGCATAGTTTGTGTTATTGGTTTTATACTGAACGTGTAGCTAGGCATAGAATCATGAAAAACTTAGACATTTGATAAGAATTAGTTCTATTTTGTCTATAAAAATGAGAAGAAATACAATTAAAGTAAGGCAGTGACATGATCCAATATATGTTTAGTAAAAGAAGACTAACAGCCATGTGGAGGGCTGGCTGGATGGTATACCAACTCTAAGACTAAAGACCAACAAGATGTCATGCTCATAATTTGTATTAGGCATCACAAAGCTATAGGACCTTCTCCCCTGTACTGAAGGGAAGTAGAGACAGCACACTTATGATTGTGATGAAGAAAGAAAAATACAGAATGATTCCCAAGAAATAGCCTTGGGCAAATAAGCGGTTCTGCTATTAAATAAGATTGGAAACATACAGTGAAAGAATGATAATTCATGTTTTAGAAAAACAAATGTAAAATGTTTATATAGACATAAGAGGCATGTGAGTGAATTCAGAAATAGGTCTGGAATCTTTAGACTGGCATATGAGTATGTGTAATAGTTATTCTTGACATTGCTGCAAATAAAAAGTAAATGAGATCTTACATTTCTGATTCTTCATTGTTATTTAAAACAATCGCTTCAGAAGAGAGAGACAGACAGATAGAAAAAGAGACAGAGACATAGAGACACAGAAACACAGAAAGAGACAGAGAGAGAGAGAGAAGAAGAGAAGACAAGAATTATTTTTGGCCTGAAATTCAAGAAACTCATGCAAAGATAATTGTTTTCTCAGACTCAGTTTGTAGTCAGCAAAGAAAAATACACTAAATCAAAGTCAATTCATACCCACATTTTTCTTCTTCTGGATTTATCCTAGGAGTAGCCAATTACATAGGTAGATATTCAAATATAGCAAGTGATAACTTAGTTGAATAGTTAAGCCTTATAGGAAAAGACAACTCTTAAATCAGTTCTTTTTTTGTAATTATACACATAAGACTACTTTTTGAGAAAACACAATGTGGTTTAAAAGGCTTAGAAATGAGCAAATTACAAAGAACAAATTTCTTCGCCAGGCATGAATGAATGGCTCATGCCTGTAATTCTATCTACTTACGAGCCTGAGATTGAGGATCATGGTTTCAAACCAGCCCAGGCAGGAAAGTCTGTGAGACTCTTATCTTCAATTAACCATCCCAAAAAACTAGAAGGGATGGGCTGGGAAGGTGGCTCAGTGGTAGAACACTTGCCTTGCATGCATGAAGCCCTGGGTTCGATTCCTCAGCACCACAAAAAGAAAAAAAAAGCTGAAAGTGGTGCTGTGGCTCATGTGATCGAGTGCTAGCTTTGATCTGTTAATGCTCAAGGAAAACACCAGGACTTGAGCTCTAGCCCCAGTATCAGCATTAAAGAAAAGAAGAGATTTCCTAGTGTTGTCTCTGTCAGAAAGATTATATTTAATCCTTAATCAAACCTTAATTTAGAAATTAAAACAAAGTCACTTTTCAGTTGAAAACATTTAGAACTTGCTGTGTGTGAAGTACTGGTCTTTCTCTTTCACATAATTATTAGCTATTTTAGCTTTATAAAAACCCTATGGTGCAAATGCTATATATTGATAATTTGTAGTTGGGGGAGTAAAATCAGACTTGAACAAGTAGCTAACTTTCATAATGATAATCACTACGTTTTCTATCATTGTATTGCTCTCTTTATGTTTTATCAGTGCCTTCATAATTTTTCAGTAGAATCCTATGACCAAAGTTTCCTTTAAAATATAAGCTCATCTAAGACTGTTTTCCCCATATTAACAATTAAGATCTATTAATGGAAAAATAAGAGAAACAATAATTGATTTTTCTTATTTCAAAAATGTAACATTTGAATTAACACTCTTCCTATAATTAATAAGGCAAGTTTCTGTCCTTTCTACATGAGAGACTAAGATATGTGTATGCACATATCAGCACTAGATAGATGGTATTTTGATATCTACAAGATATTAAATAAAAATATGCATACAAAGTTGAAATAGCTTCCTTCAAGGTATGTGTGTATATATGCATATATAGATATACATTAGTACAAATACATATATACAGTGTCCATATGTATGATATAGATTGATAGATTCTCTATCTGTATCTATAGTCTATTTGCATACATAGCTTTATTTGTTAAAAGAATTGCTTTTAGTTTCTGTGAATCTATTATACATACATAGATCCATATACATAATTAATATAATATACATATTACATATATAAATACAACTATTACATAGAGAGAGAGAGAGAAAAAGCAGAAGCAGAGACACCTAATGACTTAGCCTACATCTGAAGGGAAATATGTGTCTCCTAATTTTGCAATAGCACAAGAGAACAATTCAGGCATATAAATACTGCAAACATATTGCTAAGATCAGCCAGCCCTGAGGTAGTTTTTTAAGAAAGTGCTGATCATGTAAGTTAATATTGCTTGTAGAAAGCTTTAACTTATGTATTCAATTTATTTTCAAGTGAACAGCATCTGCCCAAATGATCTGGATGTCACTGCCCAGCATGTAGAATAAACGGCATTTTAGAGATGGTGGGAGTAGCACAACTTGACCTCGTTATCAGCACCATGGCATTCTAATAGCTGTGTCATCAGCTCACAGCCAATGGAAAGCAAATTCTCCAACACACATAGGGCAACTGTAATTTAAATAAAAAGTGTTAGAAGTCACATTTTCATAGCAACATTCCCTCTTCAATAAGTTTCTTTTCTTACTCTCAACACCAAAGGTACACATTACATTAAGGATGGTCTCTTTAAAACAGCTGCTCTATGGAAACATTATTTATTTCTATGTAAATCAGCTTATGTATTTCCTGTAGGTAGACAATAATAAACACATTGTTCACTGCACTCTCTGAGAGCTATAAGAGGAGGCTATAACACATAAAAAACTTATACTATCACTCAACATAAAGTAAGATTTTTGAACACAAAAAAATTTAGTTTCATTATTTAATCCAAGTCAAGAACGGGAATGAATCCTTAACAGAAGAAAATCTGTCTAGAGCAGAATCATAAGGAAAGAACTGACTAAGTGACCTGGTAGATACTTTATCTCTAACTTCTTATATTACATGACAAATATATAATTAAAATTATGTGCAATTACATAATTTACAGTATAATTAAAATTATGTATAATTATAACTACATGTGTATAATTACAATTATGTGTAATTACCTAATTATAATAGCATTCATATTTCTGAGACATGCATCAATGCAGCTATATCAAGCCCTATTTTGTTTCACTGAGAAAGGCATCTTGCATTTTTCAAATTTACATATACATTGGAGAATGTGAAAATTCTCATTCATCCATAATTTTAGCAAATTTTCTATTTTTAAGACAAAAAATGGCTGTATTTTCTATATACTCTCATTTTAATCTTAAAGATTTAAAAAATTTTGTTTTTCTTGGTCAGTTATAGGGCTTGAATTCAGGGCCTGGGTGATGTCACACTATCTTTTGGGGGGGGGGGGCAGTTGTGGGGTGGGGCCTGAACTCTGGGCCTGGGTGCTGTCCCTCAGCTATTCAGTTCAGTTCAAGGTTAGTGCTCTACCACTTGAGCCACAGCACAACTTCCGGCTTTTTTCTTTTTGCTTATGTGGTACTGAGGAATTGAATCCTTGCATGCCTCATGCATACAAGGCAAGCGCTCTACCACTGAGCCACCTTGCCAGTCCCTCGTACTGAGATCTTTAGCTCAGTATCTTTAGCAGATCTTTAGCACTCTACCACTTTGAGACACAGCATCATTTCTTTAAAGAATTTTAAATAGATATGTCTATTTAAATTTTTCACTTCTATTTTTGTAAAAAGTGTTAAGACAAAATCAATGCTTACCATATATTTTATTTAAACTTTAAAAAATTGAATTGTGAGGCCTTTCTGTCTCTTATTTCTTGGTTTTGAGTTCCTATTCCACAAATATCATTCAAATTGTTGTTGCATTTTTGGCTCAGCTTTCTTCTTCATGACTGAAAACAAATAAAGTGTGTCTATTAAAAGAAATATCTTTCAATGTCTTGGACAAAATGTGTAGAATCATTGTCAATGCCTTCATACTCATCCAAAACAGACAACACAACTTATCTCATTCTCTTATGTGTAAGCTGATTGTGATTATGTAATTTTAGGAAATAAGGATGCTAAAAGATACTTCTCTTCTATGCTGGAAATCTTTTATGCTTGAAAAATGTGCTCGTAATTGCCATGAAAAATACAGGTGCACTTAAAGCATATTATAGCATCAATTGTACTGTTAGTAGTAAGCTTAGGAAACAAATAAACAAAAACAGAAAACACATACAAGATTTTTAAGATGAGTCTTCTAAATAAGTTCTGTGACATTTGAAATACGAAAGAAAATGTACAAAAGAAAAACATTTCTTATGTCACTGATTTTATTTCTAATACTAAAGAGAAATCTAATTGTCATATTGTGATTTGACAGTAGAGATCTGCAACATCAAATCAGGTATTCACAATGTCTTATAGGAAACAAGAATCTGAATAGTGGCAGATAGAATACTACTGTGAATTATTTTCTTCAAATTTACAAATAAAGTAACCTTAGAGTTGTTGAACAAATTATGAAAATGAAATGATGCTATCAAAGTATTGAATTATGTACTCCACATAAGTTACCTGAAATCTTTGAGTGTCCTGATGCTGACCTTTTTCTACTGTAGCTTCAGGGCTGAGACTGATGAAAATAAAATTTAGAATCTTATTCTGTAATTGGCTAAAGAAAAGAAAAACATCAGCTCCCCAGTGTTTCAAGATCACTAGTAGTAAAGTGAGTTTAGTCCCTGAAGAGGACAAGATTCTAAAAGTTGTCCTGGCATTGTAACAGAGAACCTTAGTTAGTTGAATTAAGTCTGGGCTTCCACTTCCAGTAGAAGCAACGTCTCTACCCTAAGCAAAGATTGTCAGAATATTCTTTAAAAAAATTAATACTTGTCATGCACAGCATTACTAATTTTCCTTAACTATCCCTTTGACCATCCAGACCTGTAACTAGACTCAAGTTTCTGCAGGTAAAGTTTCTCTAAGGTAAAGTATGAAGTATGACTTGGGAAATACATAGTATGCCTCTAATGGATGACAGGATTTTTATAATTTATGTGAGAAGAACCCAGGGAAAATAGGTGAGAATGAATATTTGAAAAAGAAGCAAAATTAGATCAGGCCAAATTTATTTGTAAGTGCTCACGAAGTGGAGTTATTACTGTGAAGCCTGAACAAAATATAGCAATTTTAGGTTTGGATTCAATTTTGTCTGGGAAATGTGTCAGCAACTCCCCTTTATCCCCTTGATTCCAGGACCAACCCCCTTTAGTAAATTCCACTAACTACAGCTAATCAGCAGGTAACAGGAAAACCCATAGTTCTAGATGTTACTGCACGTTAGAGACCACTCTATCAGGGCTCAGACCACCTTCTTTAGCCAATCATTTCAAAGAGAATCAACCCCATGAACCAGCCAATCCTCCAGTACCTGGTCCCCCACCACCGGTTTCACTTTTTCTTTTAGAATTATGTTATGATTTTCCCACGGTGTGATATGATTTATGAAGTGTTGGAATGATGCATAGAAGTCCCTAAAAACCCTATAAAAACCCTGCTAGAGCAAGGGTCGGGGGTTTCGATCTAGATCAGCTGCATCGGTGATGGTGGTGAATCCAGGCTCGAGCTTGGAATAAATGCCTCTTGTGTGCTTGCATCGGAAGGGCTCCTGGGTCTTTGGGGATCCTTATCTGAGCACAAGAATTACAATTCATTGTATTTTAGCTCAGGGAATTAAAAAGGGCTCCAGCACTTTGGTTTATTTTTTTGGCTTGCTGAAACAGAGACAAGATTATAGACTATAGTGAGAAAGTGTAAAATGCTGGATGTGACATGGTTTAAAGTAGGAAGAGATTAAAATTCTTGGAGAGGAAATGTTAAAATTCATTTGTCATTTAGAACTAAGTCATCAATATTTCATGGGTCATGAAGACATAACTTTTCCTTTTTTTCTTTCTCTTTTCTTCCTTCCTTCCTTATCTCTTCCTTCCTTCTTCTCTTTCTTTCTTTCTTGTTTTCTTTCTTTCTTTCTCTCTTCCTTTTCTTTCATTTTTTTTACCAACATCATGAGAAATAAACTTGCCAGGAAAGACCTAGCTTGCAGATATATTTGACCATTCTTGTTTGTACATTAGGCATCAACTTAAGAACTAGGGTAACTACGTGAGAAATCTACCTTTAGGGGCAGTAATTACATCTTGTAGAATGGTATTTGTGTTAGTACTCAGTCACAAAAGAACAAGTGAGTATGGTTAGATCAGGAGAATAACAATTAGAACATATTTCTCACATAGACCCAAGGTATTAGATAGTTACTGTGTTGTCCCTAAATGTGAAGTATTTAGGAATATGACTCGAGTTTTGTTTTCTATACCCTAAGAATACTTTGTGGGTGAGATAAAAAAAAATCTAATTTGTGGGAGTTCCAGGAAGATGGCGGAGGAGAAGCTGGAATCTGAACAAGCTCTTGCATAGAAAGCAGTTTCAGAGTTCCAGTGAACAGTCCCAAGCCAGAGAATCACACCAAGTGTGCCATCACAGGACAGAGAGTTAGTCAAGAGAGGGGAAGCCAAGCAGACACATCTGAGCGCTTGCCAGCAGCTGCCGCTGCGGCGGCAGGATCGCTGCAGCGACCACCGCCGCGGGGTCATACCTGAGACACAGTCCCGGAAGAAGGAGCCAGACACAGCGGACGAGCGGATTCTACTCAACACCAGCAAGAACCGACAAGGAGCAGACAACTTCATCCTGCACTTTGCAGACCAGAGATGACCCAGGATCCAAGACTCGGCATGAGTAGAAGCCCGACGTCCTCACTCCTTCTCAGGGAGCAGAGGAGGGAAGGCCACCCCTCCCCCCCAGCACAGGTGATCTCCATCTTGGATACCGACAAAGCTCGGAGGAGCGGCTAGCTCCAGCTCAGGCCTTGGAATAAAACGAGTCATTTAGCAGGTCACAAGAACTTAACGGTGAAGTGACCTCACAGACTCAGTTCCATCCAGGGAAAAGTCACCCAGCTCAGGCGCCAGCCATTGGAGTGGCTCTCCTCACTGGGTAACCTGAGCCAGAGGCTGCCCCTCCCTCTAGCAGCCACCACAATCAATTGAAAAACAGAAACCTTGAGAATGGCTCCAGGCTGGGTGCTGTGAGTTTTTTTCACAAAATAGTCCCAGGGAAAAGCTACTGTTTGTTGAAAGGCCTCAACTCTACCCAGAACCTAGCCTCATCACTGCATCCCCCTCTTTTGTGATTCTCAAAGCAGATCACCCTCCCAGTAAACTAACCTGGGAGGGGGATCTCAAAATCTTGGGTAAAGCAGAGCATTTTTCTGCCTGTTCCAACAAACTGACTTAAGAAACCAATCAAGCCACAGGACCTCAAGCTGACCAGAGACTCCAACAAGACTCTGGTTACAGACAAAAGGGGAGATACAGGATTTTTCCCACCCCTCCCAAAAAAAAAATAATCAAAGAACTTTTTTTTTCTTCTTCTTCTTTTCTTTCTTTTTTTTTTTGTTACCTTATATATATATAAAATTTTTTTTGCTTTTCTAAAACTTTTATTAATCTTTAATTTTTGCCTCTTCTGAAAAAATAATTGTTTTCCAGTAACTATTTTTTTCTCCTCTTATAATTTTTATTTTAGGAACACGTGAATGTGTGTTTTCCTTTCTTTTCTTGTCTTCTTTCTCTTTTTCTTTCATTCTTAATTATCTTTTTGTTTTTTGTCTAGCTCCACTGAACTTCTGATCTTTTCTTCTCACTTTCCTATCCTTTCCACCTTTCCCTCTTTTTTGTTCTTCTTTATGTGACTTAACTCTTGTCCTGCATATCCTCAGATAAACCCACAGTTAACTAGTAGACCCTATCCCCCATTGTGTACACACTTAATCCACAAACTTATTACTCAATTCAAAACCTCTGAGACTTAAATTCATTAATAGCAGTACTACCTCTTTATACCTATATAATATTTTAAGAATTTTTTTTAAAGTTTTTCACATATCCTCTATGTCCCTCCCTTTCTCTCAACATATTCACATTCCTCTCTAAATAGATGGTCTTTTAATCTATATAATAACATTAATTTTTACGTTTCTATTTTTTTTCTGGTCTCTTTTCATTCCCCTTTCCCTTTCTTCTTTTTCTCTCTCTCTCTACTTGCATCCTACCCAAACTATTTCCTGCATTGTGATTAGGACATAGTTAACTCTCCCTGTGCCTCCCCACACCAATCTATTCCTATTTTTTACCCACATCTCTCCCTAACCCTAATAATTTCTGGTTTTCCAAATTCTTCTCTGCGGTTCGAAGTCCTTTAACATATAGTTGTTTGATGTCGAATAGATGTATCTGTTGAACTAGATTGTATCTGTAGACTATTGACTGTACAAATGCAAACTTTGGTTGATTGTTGCCTTAAGATAGTGTTCTAGCACAAAACTGGTGCTATCTTCATCTCAAATGGGCAGAGTA
Organism: Dipodomys spectabilis; assembly: GCF_019054845.1. NCBI lineage: Eukaryota > Metazoa > Chordata > Mammalia > Rodentia > Heteromyidae > Dipodomys > Dipodomys spectabilis. The sequence continues at coordinate 6,046,156 of NW_024870752.1, forward strand.
AGTCGGAAAAACACAAGAAAAATGATAAATTCGGGTATCTCAATTCCCAATCTTGTTAATCAGGGGTTAGAACAGATAATGAATAATCCAGAGGAGAGTTCCCAAATAGCTCTACAAACACTGCTGGCAAACATGATGAATGAGAAGTACAAAGGACTCTGGATGAGCGTGATAGGGAGAGGAGGCATCCCAGAAGTTTATACAGGAATATCATAAGCGTGAGGAAGCTACTCAAAAACTGATACAGGATTTGCATGAAGAACTTGAGAATACTCAAAGAGAAAGGGAGGAATGGCGTGAGCAGGCTGAGAACACTCAAAGAGATCTGCAGGAATCCCACGAACGGGAGGAAGCTAATCAAAGAGTAATACAGGAATTGAGAGACCAGGTAGAGAACACACAAAGATCACTAAAGGCATTCATGGAATCCATTAACAAAGAGCTGAAGGAAGTCAGGGAGACCACAAAGGGAATGCTGAATGGAACCCAACAGAAGGAATGGGAGTCCAAAGAAACCATAACCAATCAACTAAGTGATTTGAGAATAAACACTGAACACCAAATTAAGGAAGTAAAGAAATTCATACAAGACCTAAAACAGAGCTTCAACAAAGAACTTGAAGCCATCAAAGCTGACCAATTAGAAGGAAAAGAGATAAAAAACAAAGTAGAGAGTCTTGACAGCAGGTTAGACCATGCAGAAGATCGAATCTCAGGGATTGAAGACAGCCTAGATATTATAGAGAAAGAACATACAACCATCCAAGACAAGTCCAAGAAATATGATAGCTCTATCCAACACCTGGAAGACACCATCAGAAGGCCTAATCTAAGGATAATGGGTGTAGAGGAGCACCTAGAAACAGAAGTTAATGGTCTAGGAAATTTGTTTAACAAGATCCTAGCAGAGAACTTCCCAAACATGCAAAAAGATAAGCCTGTTCAGATACAAGAAGCCTTTAGAACCCCAAATAGACCAGACCAGAATAGGACATCCCACCGTCACATTATAATCCACACAGGATCAACTCAGAACAAGGAAAAGATCCTTAAAGCTGTCAAGGAGAAAAGGGTAATCACCTATAAAGGGAAACCAATTAGAATCACCTCAGATTTCTCAGCAGATACAATCAAAGCAAGAAGAGCCTGGAATGATGTATGCCATGCCCTAAAAACAAACAACTATCAACCAAGAATACTGTACCCAGCTAAACTCTCCTTCATAAGTGAAGGCCAAATAAAAACCTTCCATAGCAAAGAGAAATTGAAACAATACATCTTGTTCCACCCAACCAGCCCTACAAAAGATTCTTAAAGATGTCCTACACATAGAAAACCAACAATAAAGGCCAAGAAATTGCACCCAAACTGAGAATCCAAGAACCATAGGAAGAACCCAGTGTTCACAGCCCCCAAGAAGGTGGATAACATGGCAGGAACTCCCAAATACCTCTCAGTCCTATCTCTTAATGTTAACGGACTGAACTCTCCAATTAAGCGACATAGACTGTCTAGTTGGATTAAAAAACAAGACCCTTCTATCTGCTGCCTGCAGGAGTCACATCTTGCCCGTAAAAACAAACACATTTTCAATGTTAAAGGCTGGAACAAAATCTACCAAGCAAATGGACCCCATAAACAGGCGGGAGTTGTAATCCTAATATCAGATAAAATAGACTTCAAATTAAAACTCGTGAGAAGAGATAAAGAAGGTCGCTCCATACTAATTAAAGGATCTCTCCTTCAGGAGGATATTACAATTCTAAATATCTATTCACCAAACAATGGAGCACCCAAATTTATCAAAGAAACACTACTTTCCCTCAAATCCCATATAGATCCAAACACATTAATTGTTGGGGATTTTAACACACCACTCTCCCCACTAGATAGATCAACTCGGCAAAAACTCAACAGAGAAACCGCAGATCTAAACAACTGCATAGATCAACTAGACTTAACAGACATCTACCGAACATTTCACCCATCAGCATCAGAATACACGTTTTTCTCAGCAGCACATGGAACGTTTTCTAAAATATACCACATTTTAGGCCACAAAGCAAACTTGTCTAAATTCAGAAACATTGAAGTTATACCTTGCATTCTCTCTGACCACAAGGGAATAAAATTAGAACTCAACACCAAAAGCCACCAAAGAAAGTCCGGTATCACATGGAGGCTGAACAACACACTGCTGAATCAAGAGTGGGTCATGGAAGAGATTAGAAAGGAAATTCAAATGTTCATGCTATTCAACAAAAATGAACACACAAAATACCAGCTCCTCTGGGACACAGCAAAGGCAGTACTCAGAGGCAAGTTTATAGCTCTGAGCTCCTACATCAACAAATTGGAGAGATCTGAAACTAACAATTTAATGACACATCTAAACCTCTTTGAAAAAGAGCAGCAAGATAAACCCCAATCCAGTAGATGGAAAGAAATAATCAAAATTAAATCAGAATTAAATGAATTAGAATCCAAAAAAACTATAGAAAGAATCAACAAAACAAAGAGTTGGTTCTTCGAAAAACTTAACAAAATTGACAGACCCTTAGCAAATCTTATCAGAAAAAGAAGAAAACACACCCAAATAAATAAACTCAGAGATGAGAATGGAAACATCACCATGGAAACAACCAAGATTCAGAACATTATAAGGGAATACTTCTCAAAACTTTATGCTAATAAATTTGAGAACTTGACAGAAATGGTCCTCTTCCTAGCAAATATTGACATGCCAAAACTAAACCAAGATGAGTTAAACTATCTTAACAGGCCCATATCAAGTATTGAAATAGAAACAGCAATAAGAGACTTCCCAGGTAAAAAAGTCCAGGACCAGATGGTTTTACAGCAGAATTCTACAAGGCTTTCAAAGCAGAGCTCACAACAATTCTCCTCCAACTCTTCAATGAAATTGAAAGAGAAAGCTCACTACCGAACACATTCTATGAAGCCATCATAACCCTCATCCCAAAACCAGGCAGGGACTCATCAAAGAAAGGGAACTATAGACCCATTTCTTTGATGAACATTGATGCAAAACTTCTCAACAAAATTTTGGCCAACCGACTTCAACAATTCATCCAAAAAATCATACACCACGATCAAACAGGATTCATTTCAGGGATGCAAAGCTGGTTCAATATATGCAAATCAATTAATATTATTCATCACATCAACAGGAGCAAGAATAAGAACCACATGGTTATCTCAATAGACGCAGAAAAAGCATTCGACAAGATGCAGCACCCCTTTATGATGAAGGTTTTGGAAAAATTAGGAATCCATGGAACATGACAAACCTACAGCCAGCATTATACTCAATGGTGAAAAACTAAAGCCATTTCCTCTTAACTCAGGAACAAGACAAGGATGTCCACTCTCTCCACTTCTCTTCAATCTGGTATTAGAATGCCTAGCTACAGCAATAAGACAAGATGCAGACATAAAGGGGATCCAAATAGGGAAAGAAGAAATAAAACTCTCCCTCTTTGCAGATGACATGATCTTGTATTTAAAGAATCCCATAGACTCCACTCCCAAATTACTCAAGCTGATTCAAAACTTTGGCAAAGTAGCAGATTATAAAATTAACCCCCCAAAATCAATGGCTTTTCTGTATGCCAACAATGAGAAAAGTGTGGCTGAAATTAAGAAAGCAACCCCATTTGTAATAGCCTCACAAAAAATACCTAGGAATTAACTTAACTAAAGAAGTGAAGGACCTCTATGATGAAAACTTTAAAATCTTGAAAAAGGAAATCAACACAGAACTTAAAAAATGGCAAAACCTCCCATGCTCCTGGATTGGAAAGATTAACATCGTGAAAATGGCAATACTTCCCAAGGCTATCTACAAATTCAATGCCATACCTATCAAAATTCCACCCTCATTCTTCAAGGAAATAGAAGAGGCAATCCAAAAATTCATATGGAACAATAAAAGACCCCAAATAGCAAAAACGCTCCTCAACGGAAAGAACACTGCTGGAGGAATATCAATACCAAATTTCAAACTCTACTATAAAGCCATAGTAATCAAAACAGCTTGGTATTGGCATAAGAACAGACCTCAGGACCAATGGAATAGAATTGAAAACCCAGAAATGAACCTACAGACCTATAGCCATCTAATCTTCGATAAGGGAGCTAAAACAATAGAATGGAAGACAGACAGCCTCTTCAGTAAATGGTGTTGTCAAAACTGGTTAACTACATGTAGAAAACTAAAGCTAGATCCTTATATATCACCCTGCACCCGAATCAACTCCAAATGGATGAAAGACCTTGAACTCAAAGCAGACACTCTGAAAACATTACAGGATGGAACAGGAGAAACCCTAGGTCTCCTTGGCTCAGGCCGAAATTTTCTGAATAGAGACCCGGAAACACAACAAATCAAAGAAAGGTTGGACAAATGGGATTGCATAAGGTTGCAGAGCTTCTGCAGGGCAAATGACATAGCTAGCAAGATCAATAGAAAGCCCACGGATTGGGAGAAGATCTTTACTAGCCATACAAAGGACAAGGGTCTCATATCTAAAATATACTTGGAACTCAAAAAATTAAACCCCCCAACAACAAATCCTCAAAGAAACAACTGCCCAATAAGTAAGTGGGCGAAAGACCTAAAGAGAAGCTTCTCTGAAGAAGAAAGAAGGATGGCCAATAGACACATGAAGAAATGTTCAACATCCCTAGCCATAAAAGAAATGCAAATCAAAACAACATTGAGATATCACCTCACTCCAGTTAGAACAGCAAAAATCAAGAACTCTAACAACAACAGATGCAGGAGGGGATGTGGACAGAAAGGAACCTTACTTCATTGTTGGTGGGAATGTAAACTTGTTCAACCACTTTGGAAAGCAGTATGGAGGTTCCTCAAAAGACTTCACATAGAACTCCCCTATGACCCAGCAATCCCACTTTTGGGCATCTACCCTAATGTTTACAAACAAGACCACACTAAAGCTACCAGCACAACTATGTTTATTGCAGCATTATTTACCATAGCTAAGATATGGAACCAACCCAGATGCCCCTCAGTAGATGAATGGATCAAGAAAATGTGGTATATATACACAATGGAATTCTATGCCTCCATCAGAAAGAATGACATTTCCCCATTTGTTAGGAAATGGAAAGGCTTGGAAAAAATTATATTAAGTGAAGTAAGCCAGGCCCAAAGAAACATAGGTCCCATGGTTTCCCTTATTTGCAATATCTAGTATAGGTATGAGTCAAGCGGAAAAAGTCAGATAATGTGATGTTAGGAAAATGAACCCTCAAATATGTATTTTAATGTTTTTGTTTCTTTCATGCATGTGTTTCTAACGCATTTATAAGAGTATTTCTTTGTTGCTTTGTATGTCCCTCCTCCACAGTGTAACCCCTGCTTTCACTGTATTTGATGTCAGTATAACATGTGGAGGAGATGGGGACAAACAAGTCGTTTAAGGATTCAGGTGGACCTGTTGCAACAATGAGAAGTACAAAATGTCATGTCAAAACCAGCTTTACAATGTCGGTGTGTGCGGGGGGGGGGGGGGGTATGATTGGGTGGAGGGGAGGGGGGAGGCTGGGAAGGGAGGTGAAGGGTAAACAAAGGAGGAGGCTGCAATGCTTGGTAAGAAATGTATGCATTATCCTGCCCATGTAATTTTAACCCCTCTGTACAGTATGTTCTCAAATAAAATAAAATAAAATTTAAAAAAATTCTAATTTGAATTTTATTGTTATTTTTTTTAATTGTCAAAGTGATGTATAAAGGGGTTAGAGTTATATAAGTAAGGTAATAAGCACATATTTTGTCAAACTTTTTACCCCTTCCCTCATTTTTCTCCTACTTTTCCTGCTCCTTAACCTCTCCAGCCATTGTACAGATCATTTCCAGCATATTGTTTTGTGTATGTTACTGTTGCATTGGTTCTTTGTCTTACCATTCTGTTGTTCCCCTTCTTCCCTAATTCAAATAAACATATACACAATACCATGGTACCAAAATCAAATACAGTGACAACAGGAAATATACCATAGAGGGAAGAATATACAAAGGAAACAACAAAATCATATAGTACATTAAAAACAAGAACTAAGAAAAACCTTTTGTGTCCATTTCTTGGAGTTCATTTCCCTTAGCATCATCTCATATGGTCATATGAACATAGCTATTGAGCTCCTCTGCTCATCTGCTAAGATTATCTTAGACATATATTAATTATTGCAAATAAGGGAACCCATGAAATCTATGTGTCTTTGGATCTGGCTTATTTCACTTAGTATGATTTTTTTCCAACTCTTTCCGTTTCCTTACAAATGGGGTGGTGCCATTCTTTCTTTCTGATAAAAGCATAGAACTCCAATATGTCACATTTTCTTGACACATTTATCTACTTAGGGGACATCTGCGTTGTATCCATATCTTAGCTATGGTGACTAATGCTGTGATAAACATAGTTGTGCTGATAGCTTTACTATGGCCTTGTTTGTTATCATTTGGATAAATGCCCAGAAGTGGGATTGTTGGGTCATAGGGGAGTTCTATGTGTAGTCTTTTGAGGAAATTTCATGCTATTTTCCAGAGTGGTTGAACAACTTAACACTCTCACTAACAGTGAAGTAGCATTTCCTTTTGGCCACATCCCCTTCAGCATCTGTTGTTATTAGCTTTCTTGATTATAGCCATTTTAACTGGGATTAGGTGAAATCTCAATGTTGTTTTGATTTGCATTTCTTTTATGGATAGAGGAGTTGAGCATTTCTTCGTGTGTCTATTGGCCATCCTTCTTTCTTCTTCAGAGAAGTTTCTCTTTAAGTCTTTAGCCCACTTATTTATTGGGCAGTTGTTTCTTTGAGGTTTTTTTGTTGGGGGGTTTAATTTTTTTAATTTCTAAGTATATTTTAGATATGAGGCCCTTGTCTGTTGTATGGCTAGTGAAGATCTTCTCTCAATCTCTGGGCTTTCTATTGATCTTACTAGCTATGTCCTTTGCCATGCAGAAGCTCTGCAGTTTCATGCAATCACATTTGTCCTACCTTTCTTTGATTTGTTGTGTTTCTGGATCTTTATTAAGAAAATTTCGTCCTGTGCCAAGGAGCCCTAGAATTTCTCCTATTCCTTCCTGCAGTGTTTTCAGGGTGTCTGTTTTTTTTCAAGGTCTTTTATCCATTTGGGGTTTATTCTGATGCAGAGTGATATATAAAGATTTAGCTAGGTTTCTGACGATATTTAATTTTGCCAAGACCATTTACTGAAGAGACTGTCCTTCTTCCATTCTATTTTTTAACTTCTTTATTGAAGATTAGGTGGCTATAGGTCTGGACCAGAAATTAAGAGGTATAGGGAAAATTATGAGGAGAAAATAAGATTAGAGGAATGCAGGCAGGGAAAGGAAGAAAGGGAAGATAACTTAAGACCTTAATTCAGAGAGAGGAAAAAGGAGGGAAAAAAACTGAGAAAAAAAGAGAAGAAATAAAAAGGAAAAAAATAAAAATAGAAAAAAAATTACGAAAGTATAAAGAAATAATACTACAATTAAAGGAACTAAGGTTGCAAAATTGAGAATTAAGTAATTGATGTCTGAATTAAGTATTCATGCAATGAAGACTGAGGCCTATTAATTAAAGATGGCTACATATCTGGGGATGAGCAGAATAGCAATTAAATAGAGGGAAAAAAGAATACAGACCACAAGGAAAAAGGGGAAAAAAGTAATGAAAAAGTAGAAAAATTTTTTAAAAATTAGGTAGTAAAAAAATAATTCTTTGATTTATTTGGGTGATCTTTTGTCTCCCCTATCCAGTCTCTTGATGGAGCCTCTGATTTGCTTGTGATGTTTGGTTTTCCTGTGGCTTTGTTGGTTCTTAAATCAGTTTGTCTGAGCAGGCAGAACAAAGCTCCGTCTTACTGGTGTGGGAATTTTATGATCCTCCACCAGATTAGTTCAGTGGGAGGGCAATCTATTGTGTGTCACACAAGAGGGAGATGGCTGCTTCCTCTAGCTTGGAGCCACTACGTGGGAGCTTAAATGTGGAAATGTGAGTGGCTTTGTGTCCTGTCAGCAATCAGTAGTTTTTCCCTGAGGGGTTAGCTCATGAGACACTCTAGTGGCCCAGCTTGGGGCCACTCTCAGATTTATGCTGTATTCAGATTCAAATTGTTTATCTTTTAACCTTCTGCAGCTGGGAGAGCTGATGCAGCTGAGCTCTCTCCACCTGGGATGGGCAAGTTTCCCCAGGGTGGACCTGAGTCGCACTGGTCAGGTTTCTTTGCCTTGTTGAAAAATGGCCCCACGGTGTCTGCTTCTAAGGCCTGAGTTATCTGCTACCTGCTCTGGTCAGGCCTTTGCCAGAGTCAAAGATGGTGTTCTTGCCAGGCATTGGAGGCTCACACCTGTAATCCTAGCTACTCAGGAGGCTGAGATCTGAGGATCATGGTTCAAAGCCAGCCCCAGCAGGAAAGTCCATGAGACTCTTATCTGTAATAAACCACGAGAAAAGTGGAAGTGGTGCTGCAGCTCAAGTGGTAAAGCCCTTGCCTTGAGCTGAAGAGCTGAGGAACAGCACCCAGGCCCAGAGTTCAAGCCCCATGAACAACAACAAAAACAACGACACCAAAAAGATGGCGCTCTTCTCTGGTGGTGGAGGCATGGCTGCTTTGCAAATGCTGTTCTGTGAGAAGGAGTGGGAATGTCTTGTGAGGTACTCCCCCCTTTCCCTTGGTTTTTGGACTTTCCTCAGTCTGCATCCTTCTGTGGTCAACAGGATGATGATTTCGGCTTTGTGCCAGTAGGCTCTGTCAGTGAGTAGAAGCCGCTGTCATTCCATCTCTGATGCCTTTGTTGCAGATTCTATCTGCAGCTTTGGTGGCAGAGGCAGCCACTGCCACTGCTGCTGCCACGGTCACTGGCCTGTGCTCAAATCTGTCTCCTTAAACAGACTGCCTGAATTTTTCCTCTCTGGCCAAATACTCTGAACTATGTTGGTACACTTAGTGTGATTATCTAGCCTTGGCTTTTTCACTGAAACACTAAAACTCTTTTCTTCACAAGAGCTCTGTTAGCTCCCGGGTGCTCTTCTTCCATCTTCCTCCCTTCCCTCTTACTTATTCATTTCTTAACTTATTTTTCTTTCTTTTTTTTTAAACTTATTTTGATATTTCAAGATGATGTACGGATGGTTTACAGTTACATAAGTAATGTAATAAGTACATTTCTTGTCAAAACTGTTATCCCTTCCCTCAATTTTCTCCTACTTTCCCTTCCCCTATTCCACCCTCCCCACCCCAAGTTGTACAGATCATTTCCAACATATTGTCTTGTTTATATTGCTGTTACTTTGGATCCTCTCTTGTCCTTTGTCTCACCATTCTGTTGTTCCCCTTCCCTTCTCTAAATTAAATAAACAAATATATAATATCCAGAGTACCAAAATCAAATACAATGACACCAGGGGATATACCATAGGACCATGAATGTATATCATAGAAACAAAAAATCACGTAGTACATTGAAAACAACATGGATTTGTGTCCATGTCTTGGAGTTCATTTCACTTAGTGTAATTTTATATGGTCATATGTACACAGCTATTGAGCTATTCATCTAAGATAATCTTAGCAGATGAGCAGAATAGCTAATATGTACATATAACCATATAATCTAAATTTTTAAAAAAGTAAGAGATCATAAACCTGAAAGTTTATAGACTCCAAATGAATCAAGTGAAGGAGAAGCATGTTTTACCCTGGAGGAAGGGCTCCAGTACACTGTCTCCCTCCAAAAACACAAGACAAAAGTTTATTGCTATGTTTCTCCTAACCTTCCCTGAAAGATCTATGGCCCTTTGCAGAAAAACTACATCTGCATTGATGAAGAAGAAATTATAAGAATTTTAGAGTTATGGTTATTGTACTTGGGCTAATATAAGTTTCAGGAGACTCAAAAGTTCCCTCCCCCCCAAAAAATGATCAGGAGTTCCAAAGTCAAATAATACATTTATACAAATCATCTCCTCATTAGAAATTTAGTTTATTTTTCACAGTAGATTTCTAGGCATATTCTATGGTAAGTAATTTAGGTATGAGGTGCTGGAAGAATCGCCAAGCATGGGGGTTAATGGGGTTTTACAGTGTTGAAGATCAAAGAGAAGCTCAAATGATAGCCTCTTGGTAATAAACCAGCAACCAATTCATTGATAAATATATATCTACCTCCCAGTACTTAAAAGACACTGAGATGTTATCTCTTACATCTTCGTTCAGTTTTTTATTTTGACTCTGCATAATAGAGATGAGATTGTGATTTTTTAAATATTTTTATCAATTAAAAATAATTCATGTGGTCTGTCTCTTAGTAGCTACCATACAGAAAGGTCTTCTTGTTTGTGATGAAATTAACACTGCCGGGAACTTGATATGCAGCTATTGGGATGGAAAATACTCTTTTTTTCTCCTGTCTAGGAAGATGCGTGGAAAAAATTTGCTTTCAGCTGGAAAAAACAGTACTATCCTGTAAGTCTTACCAATGTATTAATGCTCTAATCTTATGTTATAACTTAGTCTTCTGAGGTAATCATCGTTTTTTTATGTCTCTCTCTCTCTCTCTCTCTCTCTCTCTATATATATATATATATATATATATCATTGTCCATCAGATTAATGACATACTCCTTCGGTCTAATAATCAAGAATAATAATAAGTAGACTCTTACTGATAAAACACGTATATGTCAGAGGGTTCAAAAGAAACCTTAATAAAACTTGAGAGATAATGGGTTTATGTTGAAATATACAATTTAAGATGAAGTATTAGGGTGTCAGATTCTACTTACAAATAGCCAAACTCTGACAATGCATTTCTCAATTGGTGTGCTATTCTGGAATTCATTACTGAATGGTCAAATACTGCTGGGTTTGACAAGATCACATTCTGCCTCTTCAGCAAACTCATGGTGCATAGATATTGTATCTTTACATGGTAGCACATGTTCTAATAGACATAAAGTTACTTTCAGTGATCATGGAAGATTATTATGATGTGACAAGCATTCTGTAGGCCCCAAAGCGAATCACATACTACAATCTCTTATAATTTGGAGCAAATCCCTGTCAACATGGGCAAAGATGAAGAGTCTTACTTCTCTATCCTTGTTCTTCATTATAGATATAAATGTTAAGAATCACTGTAGTCTAGCAGTTACAACTTTGCTCACAAGTCCACAATTTTACTTATCCTTCAGTATTGTAAAGCATGATAAATGTTTAATTTTGCAACTAAACTAGAGTAAAAAGGCTCTGTCTCATCTTGGACAGAGTCCTCCCCTCAAATTTTAATGAAGCACTTTAACTATATTTATGTCTTCTCTTTGGACTACTGTGAGAATGACTTTTCACACTAATATAATATATTGATGTATTAATCCACATAATAGCTTGAAGTAGAAAGGTCTCTGTAGAGTATTTTAAAATATAACTTCATGTATATGGCCTTTGTGTGTTTTTATGTCACTTATAGTTACGAAACTATAGTACATACAGTGTTTTATTTTGCTCTATATGTCCTTATGGCCAGAATAGTTTCTGAGATTACTGTTCATGCAATATTCTATTTAAAGTAACAACTTCATGGGGATGTATCTTTTATCTCTTGATTTTTTTTAAATCACCCAGCACTTCCATAAAATGACTGAGTAAAATAAAGCATTCCTGTTTGTAACATTAGTATTGAACTCCTCTGGTAGGTGACAAAATAAAAATTTAGAAAATAATAATTATCAAACTCAAACTTATGGCTGTCTATTGATTATTCATAAGACATAGAAGGAAAAATAATTGCCAGAATTGAATCTCTAGTATCTAATATGTACATGCATTTACCTAAGGGTACCTTTGGCTCCAGAGTTGAAAATAAAAATCAAGCATAATCAAAATGTTACATATTGCTGTTCTTTGAACTAAATTCATTTAAAAAATCAGCTTATTTTGCTTTAATATATTTACATAGATTTATATACAACTAGAAACTTCAACCTCTGTGCATTTATTACTCTTGCTTTACAATTAGCAAATATAAGAAAAACATCAGTATTTTGAAGAAAGCGTTTGTTTGTCAATTGTTTAAAAAAAAGTGTTAACTCTGAGAGGCACTGGTGGCTCATGTCTGTAATCCTACCTACTTAGGAGGCTGATATCTTAGGATCATGGTTTGAAGCCTTCCCAGGCAGAAAAGTTCCTGTAAGACTCTTATCTCCAATTACCCACTCAAAAACAATAACTAGAACTATGGGTCAAGTGGTAGAGCGATAGCATTGAGCAAAAAACCGCTCAGGGACAGCACTCTGGCCCTGAGTTCAAGCCCCATAACTGACAAAAATAAGTTAAATAAAAAGTTAACTCATGCTGAGCACTGGTGGCTCACAACCTGTCTTCAGAAATATTCAGGTGTTTGAGGACAGAAGATGCAGGTTGAAAGCCAGCCCAGACAGAAAATTCCCTGAGACTCTTATCTCCAATTAATAACAAAAATGATAGAAGTTTTAATTTTTTGAGTTGTAAGTATGTTTTAGATATGAGACCCGTGTTTGTTGTATGGTAGTGAAAATATGCTCCCAATCCGTGGGCTTTCTATTAATCTTGCTAGCTATGTCCTTTGCCATACAGAAGCTCTGCACTTTCTAGCAATCTCATTTGTCCAATCTTTCTTTGGTTTGTTGTGTTTCTGGTTCTTTATTAAGAAAATTTTGTCCTGTGCCAAGGAGACCTAGAGTTTTTCCTATTCCTTCCTGCAATGTTTTCAGGGTGTCTGCTTTTATTTCAAGGTCTGTGATCTATTTGGAGTTGATTCTGGGCAGGGTGCTATATAAAGTTCTAATTTTAGTTTTCAATAGGTTTTTAACCAATTTTTCCAGCACCATTTACTGAAGAGGCTGTCTTTCTTCCATTCTATTTTTTTTGGGGGGGGGAGGGACTCATTTATTGAAGAATAGGTGGCTATAGGACTGTGAGTTCATTCCTGGGTCTTCAGTTCTTTTTCATTGGTCCTTGGTTCTGTTCTTGTGCCAGTTATTCACCATAGCTAAGATATAGAGCCAACCCAGATGCCCCTTAGTAGATGAATGGATGAAGAAAATGTGGTAGATATACAATGGAATTCTATGTTTCCATCAGAAAGGATGACCTCACCCCATTTGTTAGGAAATAAAAGACTTGGAAAAAAAAACTATTAATTGAAGTAAGCCAGACCCAAAGAAAGATAGGTTCCATGGTTTCCCTCATTTGCAATAATTAGTATATGCTGTGCCCAGATAGGGACCCCCAAAGACCACCAAGGAGCCTATTCCAATGCAAGCACACGAGAGTCGTTTATTGAAAACTGGAGCCTGGACTCCCAACCATCACCGACAAGTTGAGAGCCCTGCCTTATAAGGTGGCAGGGTTTTTAATCACAAGAAAAACAGGGGAAAGGGTGTTTCCAACTTAGTGGTTACATGGTTGGCTAACAATTGAGTAGCTAAGAGTTAGTAAATTTTATCACATTCTTATTGGTTAGTATAATTGGTTATTCTTGACCAATTCTAGCAGACATTTAGTCAGCGTTTTATAGCAGTCTTGTAACAGTCTCATTAGATGGAGCAGCAAGCTAAACCACAAAAAATATGCTGGCAATGCAACACTTGGGGTCTCAGGGCTCTGGGGACTTTCCACCTTCTCACTCATTGGCTGTTGCTAGAGGAACTTATTGGATAGGGTGCAAGTGGGACATCTGCAGTCATTTCGGGGACCTAAGCTCATATGCTGGAAATAGGCCTCGTCTCAAATTGGAGTTTTTATGCACAAAATGGTGATTGTCTTTTTAGGGCTCTACATATACATCTAGGATCTTATCAGATGAGAAGAAAAGCTCAATAGCTATGTACATATGACCATGTAAGATGATGCTAAGCGAAATAAACCCCAAGATATGGACACAAGAGGTCTTTCTTTGTTGTTGTTGTTTTTAATAAACTATGGAGTTTTATTGTATCTTCTCCCTATGGTATACCCCTTGTTGTCACTGTGTTTGATTTAGGTACTCTGCGTTTTGTATATACATTTATCTAATTTGGGGAGGGGAAGGGGAATAAAAAACACTGAAACAAGGACAAAGGATGACCCATTGCAACAATGATACTCACAAGACCCTATGTTGGAAATGATATTTATAACTTCATGGGGGAGAGGTGAGTGAAGAAGGTGGAGGAGGGAAGGGATAATAGGAGAAAACAAAGGTGGATTTAACAATGTTCCACAAGAAATGTATTCATAACCTTACTCATATAACTATAATACCTCTGTACAGAATCTTCACAATGAAATATTTTTTTGAAATAAAATGATGGAAGTGTAATTGTGGCTCAATTGGTAAAGTGCCAGCCTTGAGCAAAAATGCTCAAGCATAGTTCCTAGGCCCTTAGTCCAAGTGCCAGTGCCTGTACCAAAAAACAAAATAAACAAACAAAAAAAAGTTTTAACTCATGACTTTAATTACTTTCTTCTCAGTATTTCCTTAATAAACTCACATTTTAATTAATATTTTTTCAAATAAGTGTCATCATTCTACTAATCATTTGATAGTGGTCAATTTTAATCAAGTTTAATTAGTTTTTTTAATTGTATGTGGAAAATTAGGGCATAAAAATAGATATGAAGTGATTTATTTAATATTAATTGTATATTGAAAGAATGAATTTTGACATTCAAAATTATTAAATATCTTACTACATTAAAAATACATGAGTCAATTACATTCTGGGAGAGTGCAAAATTCTGATTACTATGGCAGAAAAATATAAGTGATGCCTCCTTCCTTCAAACCACATATCTACAAACATTCAGAAAGATGCATTGTGTTCATTGGCAAATAACTTTCTTGTCCTTGAAATCTTACATACTTCGCTGCAATTTGATGCGCTTGTCACATTGCTAATTTATTAGATAATTAAAGGGACACATAAATATTAGCTCTTTAAAGCAAGTTTGGTTACTATATTTATTGAGTATGGTCAAACTCCAGGTTTGTGAGGTAAAATACAAACACATAGTTCAAGGAGAGGAAGGCAAATCTGTGAAACATGAGTTGTTATCTGCCAAGTAATCTGAATTTTGTAGTCACTTGTCAAATTTGATTAATTGTGAGTTCAGGGGACAGTCAGTACACAGCAGCCTTCATTAGATCCAAAGTTTTTTGTGACCTTCACCAATAGTCAGGGCGAGCTTGCCCACAGATTTGAATTCTTCTGTATTCCATATAGATTAGAAGTTCCATGCACAGATGCCCTATGGGTCTTAGCTATCTTTTCATTGTATGAAAAAGAGTGAGGCTAGAAACAAGGGAACACACATTCATATCACCACTCTTCAGGAGAGATAATTCCAAACTAATTAGTTTAGAAGAATATACATTATCAAAGACATTTTCTGGATAAAGATTGAAATAAGCAAGCTTCCATGAAATGAAGTGCAAGTATAAAAAGAACAAGAAAACTTGAAGCACTGGAAAAGCTCTTTGCCCCCTAAGTATAAACAGAAAATAAAGTATTCTTTCTTTGTAGTTTTTTTTGTAATATATTTTTTATTTTATTTTGATAATTTTGTTATTTTGTTACTTGTTATTTTGATTATTAGGTCAGTGTGTGTTTCACAGTATTCACTGGAACTCATTGATTGCTGAATACAGTCTTCAGATTTGTGAAGAATTATTCTTATTTTTAACCAACAACCAATGATATTTTATTATAGGGGCCACAGCCCACTGGAACATACACTAAATTTTTCTTTACTTTTTTAAATTGTTTGTTTTATTGTAAAGGTGATGTACAAAGGCTTACAGCTACATAACGAGCACATTTCTTTTTGGACATTGTTACCCTCTCCCTTATTTCCCACTTTCCCTCTCCCCACTTCTCTCTCCCCCAAGTTGTAAAGTTCATTCCCAATGTAGTATCTGGTCAATATAAACATCAGTCGAAGAAGCTTTACTGATATTTTTCCTTAAAAATCTTGAAGTGTATCAGCTGAATTATAATGAACTTAGCTTACCTATCAATATCAGAACTCATCCAAAATGAAATAAAACACAAACAGAACAGTATAGTTCATATTGTGATTTTAGGTAGTAACTCATAACCATAAATTAACAAACAAGGTTAGATAAAGAATGTAAAATCTTGACTGTTAAAAATAAAATTGGATACTGTAGTAAATAATGTGAATATAAATCTCAAAGGACCACATTGTACCCATCTGTACTTTAAGTCTTCCTCTGGTATTTTCCCAATTCTTTGATTTATTCAGAAACAATAGCTCATCCTTTTTTTTTTTTTTTTTGGGTCCGGTCATGGGGCCTGAACTCTGGGCCTGGGCACTGTCCCTCAGCTTTTCAGCTCAAGGCTAGTGCTCTACCACTTGAGCCACAGCGCCCCTTCCGGCTTTTTTCTTTTTGCTTATGTGGTGCTGAGGAATCGAACCCAGGGCTTTGAGCATGCAAGGCGAGCGCTCTACCACTGAGCCACCTTCCCAGCCCACCATAGCTCTTCTTAAAAGAAAAAAATATTTCTATATATCAAGTTCTCTTGAGTTTGTTCTGAGCCATTATTTTCTTGTATAGAGTTTAAATATTTTGCCAATGACTACATCAAACCCAACACTTTGGGAATACAATGGATTATAGTATCTTCTGTTATAATGAAATATGTTTCCATTCTATATTTGTTACAATCTGACTTCTTCCAGTCATTGTGAAAAATCAAATTTGGAAGGGAAGCTTAGCCTTTAGATCTGTGCTAAAATCAAAAGAACTCTAGTACTTAACAGGAGAAGAATTAAAGTCTGAACAGAAGGGTTTTTTCTTGCGGGAATTCTAGTATTACTTGAGAAGGATATTCAGGGAGACAGCTATAAAAACACAACAAGTTGACTGAAGTTTGTAATTAATTTAGCAATTGCTATGACAAAGCTACAGGCATGGATCTAGCTAATAAAATGTGTCAATCATGTAGCCTTTAAATAAAGGTGCAAGAGAGTGTTTATTGTAAACTTTAATGTTGCTGCAATATTTAATCTTTCCTTCCAGACATGACCTTGTATAATAAACCCCAGGTTGTTTGTTGGGAAAAGAGAACTTTATTACAGCTACAGAATTGTCATAGTTCCAGGATATTGTTTTCTTTTTCTCCTGCTTTGTTTTCAGGATTTTAAATGAAGTTAATATAGTGATAATGCTTTTATAATTTTATATAGCAAGACATACACGTTTTGGCAGTGTATATGAATAAATTCTTAAATTTTCCACAAACTGTCTTTAAAAATGGGTTGTTCTGGATATGGAAAAGCAAAGAAAATATATACTTAGGAATCAGAGTCATCATAAAAAGTAGATCAATTTCATTCATATTGATTTTCCAATTAAAATATAAATATAAATATTTTATTCTGTAGAATAAGAATTAAGTTGTGCTTTTACATTTATCCATCTAAGTAGGATTTTGTATTTCTTATGTGAGCATGATAATTACAACATAGATTTAATCATTGTTTTCTAGCATAAAGCCCTAAAAGAATAAAACTAAAAGCTTTCAGAATTATTGAATATTATAAATCTATTGCACATAAATATAAATCTATTTACACATAGACACACAAAAACATGCACACACACACACACACACACACACACACACACACACATGAAAAAGGCACACACTTACTTCAAACTAACAAACTCCTAGAGATTTGCATTTTATCAGAATTTGCAATTCTGAGTCTCAATTTAAGAGATTAAAGCATCTTAATAAGCCACTTGGAGCTGGGAGCTGATAGCTCACATCTGTATTCCTACCTACTCGGGAGGCTGAGATTTGAGGATCATGGTTCAAAGCCAGTCCTGGCAGGAAAGTCCTTGTGACTCTTATCTCCAATTAACCACCAGAAAAGTAGAAGTGCCGCTGTGCACTTACCTTGAACTGAAGAACTTAGGGACAGTGCCCAGGCCCAGAGTTCAAGCCTCACGACCAAAAAAAATAAAATAAATAAAATAAAATAATTCTTTTAAAACTCCACTTGACAGCACCAAGGCCCAAAGTTCAAGATCTAGGACTGATACGCAAACAAACAAATGAAACATGCCTCTTGGGTATGTATTTGTGGTGAAATAGTCAATTGGAACAATTAATGTATAGCTTATACATACTTTTATTATTTTAATTATAAGAAGACAAGCCAGTGAAAGAATAGGAAAGAACTTGTGTGGGAAAAGCTGTGGATTATATACAAATAGAGACTTGGATTTTTATATAATACATTTTGTATTGACTATATACTCAGTCAGAGATCAGTTATCATGGGACATGTTAGTCAACTTCAGCTTGGATCTTGCAATAACAAAATTATGATACTTGATCCAAAGAAAGCACTTAATTTTAGCTTCAGTATCTGGAAGAGAGGAATATATTCTAGAGACATAAGTTTTCAGTGACAACATGTATGTCAAATATGATATTGCAAGTACTTTACAATACCTTTGGATAACAAAAGCTCTTCTAACAACTTTGTGCTGCAGCAGTTGGACCAAGAGTGTAAGTTCCCATGAGGTTTCAAAAATATTTGTGGCTGGAAGGATTAGAAACATAGTACATATTTCTGTCCTCTGAGTTGACAATTATTTCTGAGTATACCTGCCTCTTTTTTTACCCACTCCGATTTGCTGGAGGTACTCTTCCTCCTGATTCTGGGCTCTGACACAGGATTGTACTTCCTCTTGCTCTACTTCAGTTGTAGAATCATAAAGCCACTTTCACCTGTAATTATGAGGAGGGCCCATTTACATTTCTCAGGTTGAGTAGAAAAGGGCTGTGGTCCCCCCAAATATATCTCTTTGTATTCGTGGTCATATTTCCCCTCTACTAAACACATCTTGCAAAAATTCTCCGAACTGAAATTTACTTGAACATAGTGAGGGAGAGAGGGCAAAAGGCTTTCTGAAGTAATTGAAGTGTTCCAATTTTCTTCTTCTCACTTGAAAAAAATAAATCCCACATGTTGTGAAATGGGGAGATGACATAAATAAAAGCATTGACTAGAACTGAATAATTTGTTTCACACGATCTCATAGCAAAATTTCTCAAAATATTATACATCTAGCCCCTAGGTCAGAACTATTTATTTTCCTAAATCAAGCTTCTTACCTTTTGGATTATAGTATCTGTAGAGGAGCATGTAAGATTTAGTGATTCTTATATTCTACAACCCGTCTATTCACACTAAGTAGTGAGAATCTTTATCTAGAATCTCCCAATCATCTAGAAATCCAAACTTATTTACTCAAATATTAAACAGAACTGTAAACAAATCCCAATATTATATATATTGCTGCTTTTCTCTTTATGCTATTTTATTACTAGCAATACAACTAAGTAACATATGCTATCTGCTAGCTACTCTTGTGGAACTTTATAAATGTGAACTCTCATAGACAACTTTTTTCTTTATTGTGTAAATGAATGATGTGGGATAGGACAAAAAAAGTAGTAGCCTGTGCTAATATATAGTGAGTACAAATACAATCTTGTACAGCCATTGTGGCTTCAGAGCTCCAATCCCTTTCTCAATATCATTCTATTATTTTTTATTTGTATTTTTATTTTCAAAAGGATTTACTGATGTAAGCATATTTATATATAAATTTACATGCATATATGTATACAGTGTGCATACATGTAATATATTTTTATCTTTTCAGCCCCCAATACCTCCTCCTTTCTCTCTCCTCCTTCTATTGATTTATCCTGCCTTTTAACTTTCTCTAAATCTTACCTATGGAATACTTAGGCATTTGCTAAAAGATTTTCTTTACTATGCTTCTTGGAATCTGACATGCTTCGTGTTCCAATCTGGTATATTGATGCACTTTTCTGCTTTATTTTTTTCCTCGGATATGAAATTGAAAGCCTTTCCATGATGCAGCCTTCTAGAATCTTGGTCTGCCTTCATCTTTAGTTACAAGGAAGGTTCTTTCTTCATGAAAGGAACATTAAATGTACCCCTTCATCTTAAATTGATTAAGATGTCAACAAGAAAATTATTTATGCTTGCTTTGATCACAGGTGATTTTTATTTGTTGAAATTCTTTGGAAAACCACAAAGTATAATATCGATAAGATGAATTTGGAAAGAATAAAAAATTAGCATTTACAGAGAGATCACTGTCATTACCTTACTCATGTAACTGTAACCCCTGTGTACAGTATATTTACAATAAAAATATATTAAAAATAAAAAATGTGAGTTAGAAAGATCATGAGATCTAAAGAGAGTGAGCTTCATTATGAGACATTGGTGATTGTCAATGTCCTTTAGAAAAGTCACTGTAATTAGACATTTGAATAAAATGAAGTCAGAAAAAAACTAACGAACTTGTGAGAGAAATTCTCAAAACATGCCAAGATCCAAAAGGACTTTGTAAAATTTTGTTGTGCTTGAGGATTAAAGATAGTTGTTGGGTTTTTTTTTTTTTTGAGGTAGTTTTTTTTTGAGGTTTGTTTTTGAGAGGTAGGAGGGTGTGTGGGAATTCAGCCTGACACTCTGCTGTATTGCTTCTAACTGTGGAAAATGTCTGAATTTTATTTCAAGGTAATAGAATGCCACTGTAGGGTTTTTAAGAAAGAAAAATAACATAATCTGATTTGTGTGGTAAAATTTCACACTGGCTGCTGTGTGGAGAATGGATTGAGGAACTGAAACGAGAAAGGAAAGAAGAGCATGGAAAAGTAATTCCACTTACCCCCGTGGAAAGGATGGTCAGAGTCCGAGAATATATCTCATGACATTGATTTCCTGAGAACTGCCACTCCAGAAGAGATTCTATCCCATAGTAATTGAATTAAAGCAGTATTCTAATTAAAGAATTATAGCATGGTCCTTTGGCATGGAATTGGATCTTAGAAGATAAACAGTGTTTAAGAAAGCATTTGACAATTGATTTCAGTATATCAGACTACTGTTATACCACCCCATGTAAGATAGCTAATATTTAAATAGCATATTATAGGATTATTTTATCATCATCATTTTCTTATTTTACTTTCCCAAAGGGATTTTTTTATGTTTAAACAGATGAAGTGAGTGTAACCACTTTGAAAGTTCAGCAGTCCAGGGAAACATGGAAAAGCAGTACTTGTATTAAATAAAGGTTTGGACTTGGTAAAAGTAAAAAAAAAAAAAAAAGCTGCTTCTTACAACAACAATCCCTTTAAAAAAAAAAAAACCTTAAGTTAAAAATCTCCAAGAGAAAAGCACTAAACTCTAGTTTTGTTTGTATTGATATAGATATAATATTGATGACAACAATTAATCCTGCATAAATCATAAATAAATGCAATAGAATTATGGATAAAATTATATATATTATAATCTAGAAATTCCAAGATTAGTAGTGGCTTGATTTCCATAGACATTTTAAAATATTCATTTAAACTGCAATAGACTACAATCTTAAGGGTGCAAATAGAAAAAAAATACTGTGACTATACTAGGGAATATTGGACTAAAGGAGGGCATAAACTGTACTATATCGCATGGTGATATGGTGACTCACTAGCCCTGATCTTAGGGAGGATTTTGTAGTAGAGTTAGTGCTCAATATGAGTCTTAAAGGGATGAGGAAGAGGATGGCGGGTGAGAATCCAAATAAGGCCTTTTCTAGGTGTCTCCTGAAAAGCAGAATGTGTCCATGGGAATGCTGAATCATTGTGCATAGTAATAACATGGTGAGGAATAGTGACTTGATGTCATAAACAATTTTAAGGAAAAAATCACCAATAGTGATTTATTTCTATTCATGAGAGGCATGATCTAAAAAGTTGTAACAAGGTGAGAGCCCTTGAGATCTGTCTGTAGAGATAATAGAAATAAAACAACTAACTTTCAGCAATGCTTTTATGAGATTTCTTAATAACAATTTTACACAAAACTTATAATATTCACTTAATAATGACTAAATACACATGTAGGCACATATAAACATGAATATGTATACACATACACATATTCTAGCACAGGATTTTTTTGAGATTGGTAGTAATTGTTCCAATCTACCTGAAATGTCTTCTGTTATTTATGTTTAAACATATACACTAGTTTGTGCTCTTTTTATACTACTTTATATTTGCCCAAATCATCCTTCAATATGTGTGTGTTCTCTTTTGTTAGGCATAAATTTTAGGTGGAATTTCTTCCTTTTATTATGCCCACTCTTCCTAAATCTAGCATGTGAGGTCTGTGAATATTAATTTATCAATCCTTCAAAATACAATTTTTGGCATATTAGTTTGCTCAAATTGCTTTATCAAAGGTCTATGAAATTGATGACTCTGTGAAAGAAAAATTGAGCCAGATTAGATAAAATGGGAAAGAAGCTTTATTTCATAAGGAGAAAGACTGAATTCAGCAATTAAAGCAAATGGGGATAGATAGTTTAGGCACTAAACTGACAGAACTGACAGAAAAGTATTAGAGATTATTAGAGGGGTATTAATGGAGATGATTAGGTTGTGTATTTGCTAATTAGAGGATCTGTGCATAGGCTTTTACTCTCCACAGAGACGGAGCAGGGATGGTAGAGCTCCATTCTGATCTCTACACTTCAGAAGAACAGATTCTAGGCCATTAAGAAAGAATTATTGGATCTGTAGCTAGTAAGATGAAGGGAGAAGATTTCCATTTTATGTCAACAGCAGATAAACATTTTATTTATTTACTTTTTCATTGTAAAGATGATGTACAAAGGGGGTACAGTTAGGTATTACAATCAGGTATTAAGCACTTTTTTTTTTTTAACAGTGTCACCTTTTCCCTGATTTTCTCTCAGCTTTTTTCCCTCCCTGACCAGTCCCCCACACCCCAAGTTGTATAATAGTTCATTTGTTCATTTTCAACATAGTGCTTAGTGAGTACCACTGCTGAATTAGTTCACCCTTTCTCCCACAATTTTATCGCTTCCCCTTCCTCTCTCCAGATCAGACAAAAGGAACAGAAAACAAAACAAAACAAAACAAAAAGCAGTGATCAGAGAGAAAAAACAGAAGAGGAGGAGGGAAGGGGAGGAGGAGGAGGAGGAGGAAAAAAAACATACACACACAAAAAGTAAAATAGGCCTGGTGCCAGTGGCTCACCCTTATAATCCTAGTCAGGAGGCTGAGATCTGAGGATCATGGTTCAAAGCCAGCCTGGACAGGAAAGTCCCTCAGACTCTATCTCCAATAAAACACTAGTAAACCAGAAGTGGCGCTTTGGCTCAAGTGGTAGAGAGCTCACCTGCAGCTGAAGAGCTCAGGGACAGCGCCCAAGCCCAGAGTTCAAGGCCCACGACTGACCAAAAAAAAAAAAAAAAGAGTAGAAACCTCTTAGTATTTCCATTTCTTGGCATTTATTTTGATAAGCATCATTTTATATGATCATATGCACAGAACTACATTTTAAAATGACATATTTTTCAAAGTAAGTACTTTTAAGAGGTTGTTCTGGAGTGAACAATCAGAAATAAAGTTGTCTACTATTTTATCGAATTGAGCAGAACAGTAAAGCTCCCAGAAGATTCAGTTTGACAGGAGAAATCTAGTGTTCCACATTGCCGGAATTTCAAAGCCCACACTCAGGTTTAAGAATTGGTATTTTCTGAGAGGTAGGAGGAGGAAAGTCGGTGGCATGTGTCTTAGTTAGTCTTGGTGATTTGCTGGTGATCTCTGCCGTTCCTTGGATGAAACTGTATCTCACAAAGCTGGGATTCGATCTTGACATGCTTTCTCTCTGTGTGTCTGAATAAAGACACCTCTTTGTTATAAGGACAGCAGAGTTATCATTTAAATCACACATCTCATTGCAGCCTGACGTCATACCTGTGATGACTCTGTTTACAGATAAAGTTCGTTTTTCAAAAATAAGGCTAAATGTTCAGTAACTCTTTTGTCCAGTTTTTCTTTCGATAGATCATAAGTTTTAGAAAAGTTTTAGAATTGAAGTGGAGAAATTTACCCATTCTGGCAATGAGATTTTCCAGCATCCTGTTGCCAGAGTATGGACACCCACACCCCAGCTGCCAGAAAGTGACCAGGTGGGTTTGTTGCTGGATGGGGACACACAAGGTGGGGCTATCTGAATTGATAGTGGGAAGCCCAAAAGAAGGGTAGTAACGGGATGTCATGATTTCTGCACAACAAGAGAAGTTCCCCACCTGTCCTTTTGTATATCTGATTCATGCCCACTTTGTGTTACCAGCTTGTATAAATCCTAGGGTTTCCCCTCGCTCGCCATCTTAACTTCTTTCCAGTGCTTGTCTGGTTCAAGTCACCAACAATAATCTTTATCTTACCTAAAATTTGGCCTTGGTCTCTGTTAGTCTGCACTGCCCTAATAGGTTCACAGGGAAACTGAAAAAAGACGGTTTCCTAATTCCTTCCTGAACACACACATGTACAGATGCCCCAGTTGTTAATATTCCACAGTAAGGTGGCCCATTTTGTTATGCTAATGCATCAATGTTGATATACTTTATCACTCAAAGTCTGTATTTTGCATTTTGTTTTCTCTCAGTGTTGGATACCCCATAGTTTGGAACAATGTCCAGTGACATTGGTACTATTTATTATATTTATATATATTTATATTTTTATATTATATATAACATATACTATTTAATGTATTATATAGTATGTTTATATAAATATAATAAATATAGTATATATAAATATATTATATATAAATTTATATGTATATATAAATACATATATAAAAATAAATATATGCTATATTTATATTAAGAAATATAAATATATACTATATTTGTATATATTATATTATATTTTTATATATTTATTATGTTGCCCTAACTGCTTTAAAATCTTAGTTTCCTCTATGTACTGATCCTTCTCTTTCCCACTTACTCCTGGCTAGAATTGAACTTTGTTCTCTATCATAGTGCCTTATCCCTGAAAATCATGAAGAACAAATTACATGGAATGTAGCCTTTCCAGTGAGACTTCTTTGTGCTAATATTAGGAACTTAACATTTCTCTGTGTGATTTCATTCTTATATTGCTTACTTCTTCAATGCCAAAGAGCATTCTATTATTTACATGAACCATAATTTTATCTACTCATCCAGCTTTGCACTTATCTGTCTCTTCTTCATATAAAAGACATCCTACAGAATTGTCACCTTTTATAATTATAAATAATGCTTCTATAAACAACTTTTCACAGAATTGTGTATATGTGTGTATAAATTGTAAATGAATGTATTTTTGTTTCAATAATTTTGCTGAATTCATACAGGTTTTACAGTGTTACTACTTTGTTTTTCTCTTCCGTCTCAAAGGCATATTCTAGTTCACCAGAAGATGAGAGAAGAACAAGGAGGAGGTGGAACAACAAGAGGGGGAAGAAGACTCTGGTTGATAATGTCAACAACAAAAGCTAACCTGAAGAGGAACATAAGAACAGCGTAAAATAGTTAAAGATGTTTCAGTACAACAGAGGAGGTGAACACTCTTTTATATAGTGTTATACTCACTATGAGAACAGAAAGTTTTGATAAAGTTCTTAGAAATAGAAAACAGCATCAACTTTGGAAGCAACTGTAAGTCAATAGCAGTTTCATACTAAAGAAGAAGACAATGAATTTGCAATTATTCTTATATCCAAAAATATAGGTAAACATGAAGAACCTTTTCATATATTATTTAATTTTAAATAAACAAATGCAACTCACAGCCTTATCAGAAAAAAAAAGATTTTGCAAGGTATGGGATTGGCATTTTTGAAAACCCTGAGTAGAAAGGGAAAGAGTTTTCTAGAAGAAAGTCTGAAGCCAAAAGATCAGTGGATTTTCTTCTCATAAAAAGTATTAAATATTAAAGGTTTATAACAAAGAGTTTTGCTTAAGAGAGATTAAAATGTACGTGAAATGTATCCCAAAAAATGACACTTTGTCAGGACCTAATATTGACTTTTATTTGGCAGGTTTTTTTTATTGTTGTTGTTGTTTTTGAAAGTGTTTTTAATAGTCATAATCAAATTAAATTTCTACAGCATTAGTCTTGTGTATATTTGAGAGCATTGTTCTTTTTCATTTAACATTTTAATTTGTTCCTTTAAATTATTTTCAAGTAGTTATGCAAGGGTTTTAATTTTGTATGTATATCTTGATCAGTTAACTCCGTCCATCATTTCCCCCATCCTACCAAATTCCCTACCATCACCACAAGTTCCTAGTGCCATTTTTATGTACACACCTTGAATGTTGTGATTGTATTCACCTCCATTCCTCTTTCCATTCATTCATCTCCACTCCTATCAGCCCTATACTCACACTCAAACATGCTTCAAAATTCTGGTATTGATTTTCTTAAAGAATCCATTAAATGTTCAAAAGGGTTACATAGCAAGAGCTCACTTTTATGTATGTATATAATACTGGGTTTCCTCACATATCCGTATCTATATTTATATCTTGTATCAACCGTCATTTATCTGTCTAGAGTCCTATATATGTTTACATGAGAATATAACCAATAAAATTGAAGGAAATATATAGCTACAAAAGGATTGTGTGTGTGTGTGTGTGTGTACATGTGTGCGTGTGTGCCTGTGTGTGTTTGATCAACCTGATTAAATTATGGTATTTGAGGTGTGAGGTATCACAGTGAAAACCTTTTGAGCAATTAACAGTCAATGTAAATAAAGAATATTAGAAATTGAAAAATGTTTGGTGTGGGATGTAATAGTGGGAGCAGATAATTTAAGTGGAGAAGAGGAAGGAGGTCAAACATAAAAATCTATGCACATAAGCCAGGCGCTGATGGTTCATGCCTGTAATCCTACCTACTCAGGAGGCTGAGATCTGAGGATCTCCGCAAAACCAGCCTGGTCAGGAAACTCCATGAGACTCAGCTCCAATAAAACACCAGAAAACCGGAAGTGGCACTGTAGCTCAAGTGGTAGAGAGCCCTCCTTGAGCTGAAGAGCTGAGGAATGGAGCCCATAGTTCAAGCCCCACGACAACAACAACAAAATCTAGGCACATGTATTAAAATGTAACAAAGAGACTTTTTAGAGAAAAAGAATGAGCAAGGAGGACTAAGTAGGTGACTGATAAAGGTACTTTTGTCCATAAAGTGACAGGTTACAATGGAATACGCTTGCTTAACTGATGCATATAATAAAAAAGGATTTCTAAAAAAACTATTTTAAAAGTCATTGTTCATAAATTATGATATATATTTTATATGCATGATATATGCAAAGATCTGTATTTTTAATAGGCTGTTGTAAATGCTGATTTGCTTGATTACTTGAAAAATCTCAATAGCATAACCAAGTCTAAGTAAACAGTAATAAACACATGGAGGTAAGTCATTCTTACTTAAGTATATGTGTGATAGATTTATACCATTGGAGTTGTTTTATTGATTTGTTAATAATAATATAACTGTTTTTCATCTATAGCTTCACCTTGATTCAAAATTTTATTTTTATTATGGGAGATAAAAATAAAACACACATACTTCAAATTATTTCTTCAAATCTACATATAGAGATTCCAAAAGTATTATCCTTATTACTATGTTAGTCATTAGAACCTTAGCATGGTTCATGTATATTAATTCAGAATAATATTTGAAGTAAACACAAACTGTAATTAGTATATTACTCTAATAAATGAAGGTTTTTCAATTGCTTTTTATAACCTTTCTTCTAATATTTTTAGTTCATTTCATTAAAATTAGTATAAATGTGGAACAATAGATAGAACAATTTAGAATTAAGCTACAAAAAGGAGAAAAAGTATCTTCCTTTAATATAGAATATTTGGAAATAATGAAAATTGGATAAAAAAGAATAAAATAAAATCACCACTTGAAACAATCTATATAGCTAGTTTTTATCAATAATAAATTTAAACATTGAAAACTTCAAGAAAGCATAAAAATCTAGTTAACCAGATTAGAATTAGCTAACACTGTATTTGAAAATTTTTAATGGTTAATTTTTTCTTTTAATTAATTAATTAATTATGTGGTTCCAGGAATCGAACCCAGATCCTCATACATGCTAGACAATCACTCTACCATTAAGCCATATTCCCAGGCCTGAATTAGCTAACATTTTGAACCATCCCATTCTTCTACTGATGTAGTTATTGATATGATTTGAGGAGCAGAAATGTTGCTGTTTCCCAAGCTGGCAATAGTCTTCTGCTTCAGTGACCCAGAGCTGGGACACAGTGAATACCATGAACTGTTGGAATTCTACCTTTTAATATATGTCTTTTTTTATTTCTGAGTTCATTCTCTGAGCAAAATTGGCAAAATAATCTGTACATGAGAAAATCCTGCATTTTCCCATAATTATAGTAGAGCAGATATGTAATTGTATTGTATAACAAGCATCCTATTATATCATATTACAAAAATTTATAGATGTCTTTAATATGGAATTTCTAACTACCAAAGTTATTGTTCATTTGAAGGGATATTAGTTGATTGAGTAGCTAGGTTGAAACCATTCTTACAGTAGTCACTGAAAACACAAAAGGAAGAAAACAATATTTCTTTATGCTTAAAAGTGATTCCTGTAATAATAAGAACTTTGATGAGAAATACTTCTATTTTAGTGTGTATTATGAATCCCTTTTTTCCAACTCACCAGTGTTTTATTTCCTCTTTCAAATGATTTTTCCCAATTTATTCGTGTTTAGTTACCACAAAACCTTAAGACTGATCACACTTTGAACAATGGTATATGTTTCAAATGTATAGGTAGATAGATATATAGATAGATAGATACTAAATAAGTTAGAAAATGATTTAAAAGATCATTACAAACTTATATATATATATGATGTGAATCAGAAGAGTATGGTATTTGAAATCTTACTCATAAAATATTTCTAGAAATAACTTAAGACCTAAAATACTTAAATAACTATATCCATTCAAGTAATTATGAACCAAGGAAAACATTAAAAAATTATATGTAGGAAGAATAAAAGAACTTTTAAAGCAGAGTGATTT
Organism: Dipodomys spectabilis; assembly: GCF_019054845.1. Lineage (NCBI taxonomy): Eukaryota > Metazoa > Chordata > Mammalia > Rodentia > Heteromyidae > Dipodomys > Dipodomys spectabilis. The sequence goes on from NW_024870752.1 coordinate 6,075,268, forward strand.
ATTTTGATGTGAATTATGATGAAGACATAATTACTTTTTACTCTTCCTTTTTAAGCTTTAATTAACATTGAATGTATTTTAGGGGTTTTGACTTCATGTTAACCTACAACTTTCATTATTCTTTATTAAAAATAACACACCTGACAGTGCCATTTTGAATCAGATATTAAGAGAAAATGGATGTAAACATGACAGGTGACATCACATTTTTGATGGGAAATATTTGATATTACAATTATTATTATTATGCAAAACAGTATAAAAATAGCAAACTTTATTTTGCCTCTGAAATTGTCATTTCATAATTGCAGCAATTTTCTATTCTTAGAGAAAGTATTTTTTTCATAATATTACAAAAAATGTTATCAGAAAATGTTCTACCTAAAATTTCTTTTTCACCCAAAATTTCAATTTGAAACTCTCCTTCCTTGAAGTTTAAATTGAATGTCAGCCACAAGAAGGTTTGCAGAAATCTACCAGCTATGATTCTTTTCTTTAATGAACCTTTCTCATACTGAACTCATATAATGAGATGGAGAAATACAAACAGCAATATTTGATAGTGAAGCAAAAACAAGTTAACAAACCAATTTAATTTTAAGAATATTTTTGTTTTGCAAGGAAATAGTTTTAACTTATTTCCTTTTGAAAGGAAAAATACAGTGCAAACATACATGTGGCAAAGCAAAAATGATAATAAGAAGTAAAATGTAGAACAAATGCAAAACAAATATAAATAAGAAATTTTTATTTTTTATGATACATAGCAGCAAGTATCATGAAATCAAAAAAGCAAAAAAAAAAAATCAGAACTAGAGTATGGATTTCAATACCACTCTAAGAATTAGCATCTGTATAATATTTAACTTATACTGTATTTTTATATAATTTGTAAACTCTAAAGAGAACATAAAAGGAAAGGGAAGGAAAATGTTACAATCCAAAATCTGGTTGCAGTGCTCTATCTTTCTATCTATCTATCTATCTATCTTTCTACCTATCCATTATTTAAGCCTCTACTAATCACTTTTGATGATTTTTGCCAGGCAATTTTGCTAAAAATATTTGTTTCATATCTTCCTCATTTTGGAAGAATAGTCATTTTGGATATAGAATTTGATGAATCTTTCATTTTCCACTAAAAAATATAAAGAGAACAGAAAATTGATGTGTTACGGTTGTCCTACTTAACTGATACACACATGTATCTTATCTTTATGATACCCATTTTTAATGGATTTCACCCATAATTTAAAGGTACTTCTTTAAGAATTTTCCCATTAATCTGTTTCAATGTTCTTTTGTAATTTTCAAATTACAGAACCGTTAACTGAATATTTGTTCCTTTTTCAATTATGATATTAGGTAGAAATTTCAATACTTAAAATTGTCCTAATGAGAGAATGAAATTAAGGCTTGGAAAAGGCAAAGGAATAACATATGGGAGGAATGAATCTAGATTTTCCCACCATGTACTGAAAATTTCATAAAGTCTGAGGAACCAAAATGAAGAGATTAAGGATTGAGTTTGTGTCTAGTCAAAAATGTAAGTTTGTTCCTCATCCTTAATCTGCTCATTTCACTTGAACAGATTCCCCAGGCTTTATAAAAATTTCAGACCAAGTTCAGTAAATCCCAAATAGAATTGTGGTGATTGGATTAAATCGGAAAGTTCATAAAATAAATTGTCTTTTGACTTCAATAGGAATTATGGGGCTATTTCCATGAAGGACTTTGCTAGCAGGAACATTTTGTGATTGAATGGTCATTACATCTCTAGTTTTGTCATCTGTAAATACTTTACACAAGTATTTAATCTTGAAATACATGATTGAACCTGATAATAACTTCTTGAGATGCTGCCTTAAAGACTTTTATGAATCTCAGTTATTCATTTTTTAAATTGAACTTACTGTAGACTCTACTGTCATGTGAGTTGGTAAGTCTACATCTGCAGACAAAGCATCACCCTATTAAAAAAGGGAAATATAGATTTGATGACTTGATGTTTTATGTTTGTTCCATTTACTATTTTGGCCATGGTAGGATTGTCTTTTCTCACAATTATACTTTACTAAATCAGTTCAGTCTTCATCTGTTCACAGTTTTTTTTTTGAGGAAAACCTTTGTTCTTGACTGAATAGATAAATATAAGAATTTCCTAGTGGAGCTGTGGCAGGAAAAAAAAGAAAGAAAAAACAAACAAATAAACAACAATTGTCTTCTTTATCTCAGCTAATAAAATTTTATCATGGATGTGAATGATGCAACTGGTGAAATTATTTTATCCTGTGGATTCTAGATATTCTTCTATTTTAACTGCATTTCATATTGTTCCCTGCTTATTATGCATATAAAATGATTCTGTCAACAAAGATGTGAGTTCTTAAATAATAAAATTCTTGTTTTAAGTCAGCCTTCTCATGATTTGAACAGTTTCTATAAATCTTATTAAATGTTCAAATGTGTTTGAAAGAGAATGTTCTTTTTGTTGTTGTTGTTGTTGTTGGTGGTGGTGGTGGTGGTGGTGGGGCTTGAACGCTGGGCCTGGGCCCTGTCCCTGAGCTCTTCAGCTCAAGGCAAGCATTCTACCACTTGAGCCACAGCATCACTTCCAGTTAGTTACTTGGAGATAAGAGACTCACGGGATTTCCTGCCCCGGCTGGCTTTGAACTGTGATCCTCAGATCTCAGCCTCCTGAGTAGGTAGGATTACAGGCGTGAGCCACCAGTGCCCAGCATGTATGATTTTTTTTTTTATAGTGTTAAGATATATGCTGTTTTGTAGAAGTAAATACAGACACACTACCTCTAGATCAGTAAAATATCTCCACATCCAAGTAACAAATAGCAAGATTAACAGTTATATTTTATTTTAATTTCAAAGCTTTTCATATAGTTAAGAAAACGAAATTACAAAAATAGAAAAGGAAGTTAAAACAATGTATTTAAAGAAACATTCACTTAATTTGAGAAATATTTTCTAACTTGGACTATTGGAGTCTGAAATGTCCAGTCAGATATATCTGAATATATTTCTTTTTGGTTATTTCCAACAAACAAAAAAAAGCATGTACTGAAACTGCATTCACATTGAAGAGAAATTAAATTGTGCAGATTCTATCTTCACAGAATTGCCATCATTAATTCTGTCTTCCATGATACGGTGTACCTGAGCCCTTTTTCCAGATTTAATTACCTACAACACATTTCATAATGATACATTACATTTGCCATGCCTTAGGCACGGCTTTTATTTTTATGATACTCAGTTACTTATGCCAATCTGTTTCTAAAAAGCAAGTTCTAGCTCTGGTTTTATAGCATAATGTAATTTCTTTTATTTCAGATCATTTTATATTCTGTAGGAAATTTAATTAGCAGCTTACTGATCATATTATCAAATTGTTATAAAAGTCTTTATTGCATATGAAGGTATAATTTTCTTCCATGTCACAGCTTTGCTGTTTTATTTTGGAAATAATGGACCGCATGTCCAGAGTCTGGAAATAGAAACCTTATTAAAATACTTTTAATCAAAATTCAAATTGATGTGTTGTAAGTTGACATATTAAAAACAATTCATTCGATCAACTTTATAAAGGTAGGCCTTTGAATGATATCTTCCATGTTCAACTGAGTTATCTTTTCCATGCTCTAATTTAAAAACTGTCTCCTTAGTTTATTAATATGTATAATTAAACTAAATATTGTATTCCTGTCTGATTTTGCAAGTTGTCATATGAAATTTTTCCACTGATACTATTTAGTTTTCTAATTTGGTATACTTTTTGGTAACACCCTTACTTTCTTTTATTTTATTTTAATTAAGTTTTGTTACTGTGAAAATACAGTACAAAGGAGTTATAATAACATGAGCAAGGTAATGAGTACATTTCGTATCCAGCATTGTTGCCTCCTTCTTTGTTTTTCCCCATCATCCCTTCCCTCCCACTTCCTCAGCTACCTCCCCCCAAGTTTGTTTTTCAACATAGCTCTTGTACATCTCATTGTTGCAACTTTGTAACTTAGCTAAATCATCTAAGTAGCTTTTACTTAAACAGTGAGCAGCAGATGCAAGTAATACTGAATAAAAATTGTTAAGTAGTCTCTACACCAAGGAATTCTAAGTAATAGCTGTAATAGATAGATAGATAGATAGACAGACAGACAGATAGATCAAGTGAAAAAAGTACATAATAGGAGGCAGAATATCATGGATCATTACAAATGATTAAAGGCACATCACTAAGATTTTTAAGCTTTAAGTATTTCTCATAATTCAACATTCTCATTTTCAATAACATCAACTGTTCTAATCTCGGACAAAACTGGAGAATATGCACAAAGAATTAAAAACAGTGTGTGATGGCATTTTATGCTTTGCTTATTGGTAAAAGTGACTTCTCATTTGAAATCTCAATATCTAATGAAAACTCATCACTTCTGAAATGGTTTTATGCAATAAATATATATTATAGCAGGAACTTTAACAAAAGGCTGCAAGCCAAATGCAAAATGTAACTTCATTGAGATAGAATTGCTATCCATTCTATGTATATTGTTCCGTTTTATTTGTTTTTAAGTAATTATTTGCAGGAACAACAAGCATACTAGTTACTAGGAAAACATGGTTATATTATGATTTGTTTTAGTGTACTTCAGGGTGTTCAAGTTTCTAAACAAAAACTTACTCCAAAATTAATTTTGCTCTGTATATAAACTCTCTGTAGTGTATAATTTGTAGTGCTTCGAAGGATTAGTGTACTATTGGGTTAAGTAATGGTACAATGGAGAGTTTTTTGCTTGAACATCATAATATGAACAGCTCATACATGATTATCTTTAGGAAAGTAATTCATTCTGCGGGTATTGTAAGTCTTTAGCTGCTTACTTGTTTTATTGTTGTTGTAATTAATAATGTTTCTAGTAGTTAATGAGCCAAAATAAAGAAAAGAATAGCTAACAATTCTTTGTGAAACCCAAAAAATGTTTACACAAGCATGTGTGTGAGAATAAATTGCAAGAAGTTTATAAATCATTTTTCTCTATATATAATGTAAACAGAAAAGAATAGAACCTGTAGGAGTTTCAATAGAAGCTTTTAAATGACATGATAAGAGGTTTTTAAATGACCACCAAACTACCTAAAGATTATTGTTTCCCTAATAATCAGGAGAATTCAAATTCAAATTGAGGAACTATTGTACACACAAAATGGTTTATATTTAAAATTAATAAACATTTAAATAATAATAACATGTAAAAGTAATCAAAAGCAGCTTCAAATTTTCCTATGGAAAATGAGTTCCACTAAGATTCTGGATAACACTCTCATACCAATGTTTAAAATTTCAGTTAAGAAAACTGGGAGAAAATGAGAGAAAGGGTGAAACTCTTCAAAAAGAAATGCACTCAATATCTGATTTATGTAACTGTAGCACTGTATATATCACCATTACAATAAAAATGAATTTAAGAATTTGCCTAAATATATTGCATGAGGCATCTGTTTCCTCCTTATATATGTGTGTATCAGTGCAGTTTTCTAAAATATATATAACAAAAAACAAGGGTTTTGACCAATAGGGCTTCTGACCAATAGTACTTATTTAAATGTACATGCTATACAATGATTGAATATATTAAAATATTGATTGCAGTTGTTCTATAAAGAAACAATGTAGTTTATAGACAATAATATGATAATATATACTAGACAATAATAATAAGGTAATCTAGAACATAAATTGAACTAAAGCCAAACAATTACACTACATTATAAAAAACTAGAAAACTGGTGCTGAGTAACAGTGGTTCCCTCCTGTAATCAGGCCTACTCAGAAAGCAGATACCTGGAAAATCATAGTCCAAAGAAAACTTAAAGAGACTCCATCTCCGATTAACCACCACAAAGCCAAATTAGCACTAGCTCAAGTGGTACAGCACTAGGCTTGAACAAGAAAGCTAAACAAAAGCATGAAACTCTGAGTTGGAGCCTGGTTAATCACACACACACACACACACGTACACAGAGTTTAGTGAGCTTAGGGAATTTAGAAAGAGAAATAGAGTTTAGGAAATTTAGAAATAGAAATATAGGGAGGAACTTGATTTAATAAAAAAAAATACCACTATCATACAGTGAGAAAATAATTACGATACCATTCTATGTATGGAGTCACACATAACAGGAATGCTCAAGGACAGAAAATCAATAAGAATATCTATAAATGATGGAATTACATAAAGTAATAAACAGGAATAGATAAAAAAAATGACTAAATGTTTTATATGTTGATACTTCCCTCCTAAATTGATAAGTGCAAAGTAGAGCAACAAGGCAGTACCCCAGAACTATCAACTTTTCAAACTTTGTTGATAGTATCACATCCTTGGAGAGAAAACTTAATCATCTATTGCCATTATACATCTGAACTAGAACATATATTATGGAAAATAATCTGGCATTATTCAATTTAACAAAAAAATATTTACCTACATATATGCTTTCTGATTTATGGTGCAAAAGTTTTTCCACAAATCATATGATGGTGGGCTAGTTGGGTTTCTCTCTCTCTCTCTTTCTCTCTCCCTCTATATATAGTACGTTATATATAATATATAATGTATCTGTGTGTTTAAATAAATGCAAAATATGTATATTATATATATAATTTTTTTGGTCACGGGGCTTGAACTGTGGGCCTGGATGCTGTCCCTCAGTTCTTCAGTTCAAGGCAAGCACTCTACCACTTGAGCCACAGTGCTAGTTTCGGTTTTCTGGTGGTTAATTGGAGATAAGCATCTCACTGCCTTTCCTGCCTGGGCTGGCTTTGAACTGTGATCCTCAGATTTCAGCCTCCTGAATAGCTAGGATTACAGGTGTGAGCCACCAGTGCCTGGCTCAAACTACTATCATATATATATATAATTGATATATATATATATGTAATACATACGTACTTTAACTCCATAATACATGATCAATACATGACTATGGGTATTATACAGACATTCTTAGTCAATTAATAACTTGTTTTGTTGTTGCTGATACCAATAATATAGCTAATGAGCTACAAAAATCAGAGGATACACAATAATTCCTTTTGGATAACTCAAAGTATGCATATGTATTAAAGAAAAGACATGAGTCACAAAACTGCAGATACTAAGAGGTCTTATTAAACATCTATGCCAGGTGAGGACCCCATGATATTGGAAGAATGATACCGTCCATGTCTGTATATCTGGTTAGTCAGGAGATGGATGTGTAAGTCATGAATCCAAAAGATAGAAAGCCCAAAGAGCACAGTGTATGTATGCTTGAAGAAGGAGAGAAGAGTTTTCTGTTTTGGTTCTGTCTACCTTCAACGTAATGGATCCTGCCTGCTCACATTGATGGAAAAGTTTTCCTATATTACTCCATTCAGATTCAAATACTACTCTCCTCTGGAACCATCCCCTAGCACAGACATATTCCAAAAAGGACTTTACCAATTCTCTAGCTTAAGCATATCATAACCATAACAATGTTACTATAATAATGTCAGCCATAGCTAATGACTTGGATAAAATCAAATTGTTTATTAATAGAGACATTTTTAAAAATAGAGAGAAGGGCATGTGATATGAGAAAAAAGGTATATGGAATTTAAACAGCATAAACTTACAAATGAACTTTATTTTATGTGAAAACACTAAATATTTAAGAAATATTTTTAATATCTTTAAGTCATAGGAGAAATATGAGGAATAGCTTCATAGAAAAATTAAAATTAAAATATTAACAGAAAATCAACTACAGCAAACAACTGACAAGTGTAAAGTATGGCATCTTACATCTGTAGACTGACAGGTACTGTCATGGCTCAAGGAAATTTAATAAAGGAAAAGAAAATAAAAACATATTTTGGTAATATGCTTAATTTCAAAGATAAAGAAACATACATGATAGAACATCACTATAGCTATTCCTAGACATTATCAATAAAAACATTTTTTTTTAAACTCTGCAATACTTTCAAGGAAATTGCACAAATAAAAATAATCTGTGAAATATTTTCAAGGAAATTGTACAAATTACTAAAAGACTTATTAAATACAAGTGATCAGAACTTTAAGACCTTTTACGGAAAGGTCATAAAACAACATAAAAACTATATACATAAAATGCATCATATGGGTTCACAATGAGAGAACTTTGTCTCATGAAGGTTCATGCTACACAGTATATTCTCAATATAATTCATAAATGCAGAAGCAATAAATTTGCAATTAGAAAATTTGAACTTTTTTAATTTTCAATTTTTTATTGAAAAGATACTGTACAGAGGGATTACAATTACACGAGTGAGGTAATAAGTACATTTCCTATTGAGCATCGTTACTTCCTCCTTTGTTTTTCCCCTACCATCCCTTCCCTCCCACCTCTCCAACTTCTCCTTCCCCACCCCAAGTTGTAAAGTTCGTTTTCAACATAGTGTCTTGTACATCTCATTGTTACAAAGGGTCAACCTGCATTCTTGTTTCAGCATTTTGTTATTTCCCTTCCCCTCCCCAAATGAGAAAAATGTATATACAAGATGCAGAGCACTGGAATCAAATACAGTAAAAACAGGGGTTATACTATGGGGGAAAAACACACAAAAGAAACAAACAAAAAAAAAACAGAAGTGGCATACTTTAAAACACATTTTATACAATTTAAGATGTTCCCACTGTGATAGGGAGACCCCTATCCAGGCAGGCAAGCCCACCTAGTCTTCCAGAGTGACAGAACCCACCGCAACAAAGTTGTTAACAAAGAAGCAACTTTATTGAGAAGATTCCTACACTGATGGGAGCTGATACTGGGACCCCGAGTGGCCCAGGTGCTTTGGTTTTTTTTTTGTTTTTTTTTTTTTTTAATTTAATTTAATTTTATTTGAGAACATACTGTACAGAGGGGTTACAATTACATGGGCAGGATAATGCATACATTTCTTACCAAGCATTGCAGCCTCCTCCTTTGTTTACCCTTCACCTCCCTTCCCAGCCTCCCCCTTCCCTCCCACCCAATCATATCCCCCCTCCCCCCCCCCCCCCCCCCACATTGTAAAGCTGGTTTTGACATGACATTTTGTACTTCTCATTGTTGCAACAGGTCCACCTGAATCCTTAAACGACTTGTTTGTCCCCATCTCCTCCACATGTTATACTGACATCAAATATAGTGAAAGCGGGGGTTACACTGTGGGGGAGGGACATACAAAGCAACAAAGAAATAATATTATAAATGCGTTAGAAACACATGCATGAAAGAAACAAAAACATTAAAATACATATTTGAGGTTTCGTTTTCCTAACATCACATTATCTGACTTTTTCCGCTTGACTCATACCTATACTAGATATTGCAAATAAGGGAAACCATGGGACCTATGTTTCTTTGGGCCTGGCTTACTTCACTTAATATAATTTTTTCCAAGCCTTTCCATTTCCTAACAAATGGGGAAATGTCATTCTTTCTGAGGTGCTTTGGTTTTTAAAGGCAAAATTCACGAGGTCCAGGCTGGTCATGCAGGTGACCAATGACATTGTCACAAACACAAAAGATTTCACAGTCATACCAGACCACCGCAGGTGGCCAATGAGTCACAGAACGGCTGTTTAAACCAGCCTATCACTTTTGGTTTAAATAACTCACAAATTCAGCAGGTAAGGCAGAGTTTAGGGGAAGCATGAGCAAAAGGCCGAGTTTACCTTAAGCATGCACAAAGGAGGAGTTTAGTGGAGTTTACCATAAGCACGTGAAAAAGGCGGAGTTTACGGTAAGCTGGTGATGTTACCAGTTTGAGCCAGATTACAACCTATCTGTTTTATCAGAACAATCAGTTAGATTGGTAAGGGGATGGGGACCTAGAGGCATTCTTTCTGTTCCAGGAACTGGGCTGGTTGAAGCCAAGGCCTACTTAATCTTGTTTAAAGGTTTTTTTTCTAAAATCCCTAAAACAAAGGCAAAGCCTGGAAAGGAGCTGTACCAGGTCCAGTCTCCTCTCAGGGCCTACTTCACCCACAGAAATTTTAGTTTCTATATGATTTCAATTTGAACTACGGTTAAATCAAGTTATGCCCGTCTCATTGAAGATAGTAGATTTCAGTTAATATTTTCTTAAAATAAAGTCTTTGAGAAATTTATTGAGAAAGAAACTAACTTGTTAAAGTGTTGAAAATGCTTGTTCATTATGAAGTAAGGAGGCCAGGTCTGGCTGGTGCCATATGGTGCATGGTAGGGTCTCACATGTTGTCTTCATGATGGGGGAAGGAAACTCTCCTCCCATCACCTGCTTCGAAGGAGGTAGGGGCAGGCACTTGGCTGATAGGTTACTGAATATGTCAGTCTAGTGCCTGGGAATGGGAATTTCCTGAGGATCTGACCCCTGCGCCAACCTGTGTTAGGCCTGGACCACCCTAGCTTCTGGACTCCATGCCACGTGTCTCTGTGATTAGGTCCTGTGTCCTGTCTCCTGGCCTGTCTCCAGTCATCATGGAGTCCCAGTTCAGCTCTCCATTAGAGCTGCATTGGCTTGTTATTTCTTTCCTCTTTAGCATGTTTCCTAGCAGGGATATGTGTATTCTTCAGGCCTTTGTAACAACTGATGGCCTGCAGCCTGTTAACTGTATAATAATGACTCCAATATTCTAATTTTGAAATGTGGCTTCTGAGATGATTTACCTTACAATAATTATTGCAAGACACAAAATACAAAGCAAGAATGCTTACATATATCATATTATTAATTTGGTTATACATTCAATATATGCTCAAATCATCATTATGTGCTCAGGAATATTCTCAATTGAGGCAATTTATTTAAGTAAGTTTATTAAGCTGGGCGCTGGTGGCTCACGCCTGTAATCCTAGCTACTCAGGAGGTTGAGATCTGAGGATCGAGGTTCAAAGCCAGCCCGGGCAGGAGAGACTGTGAGACTCCTATCTCCAATAAACCACCAGAAAACCGGAAGTGGCTCTGTGGCTCAAGTGGTAGAGCGCTCGCCTTGAGCTGAAGAGCTGAGGGACAGCGCCCAGGCCCAGAGTTCAACCCCCACGACCGACCAAAAAATATATATATATATTAAGTAAGTTTATTAGCCAATGCTAGTGTATCAGAAAAATAGATAGAGATTAAGTATAGTAATAATATCAGAAGCATGAAATCATCAATTGAGAGATTGTTATTGAAATTTAAGTAATTTTATAAGATGCCTTTGTTAATGTTTCCTTTATTAAAGCTTTTATATTTGATATAATTACAAATTTACAGAAGGATTAAAAATAGCAGTACAATTTTCTACAGTCCTTTTTTCAAAATTTACTAGTGATATGTTCCTCCATTTCAGCTATTAGGTGTATTTATTAATATTATATACATCGCAAAGTGCAAATATTGCTTTTCTTAATTATTTGACCAGTTGTTGGGTTGATCAAGTTTCACATTAAAACAGCAAAATTCTCTAATGCAGCAATTATGAAAGTTAACATTGATGTGATTCTTTATTCTCAATTTTATTTTATGTTATCTATTTACTTAATAAACAATGGCATTTTGCAATTTACTATCTACACTGAAGAAGCTAGGTCAAATACTCAATACTCTAATTGTGATGGTACCCTATTATTTAATATGAAGCAATTTATCATGATTAGACTCATTTTCTAATTCTGACCTGTAATTCAGGTCAAAATATTGCGTAAGTCATCTGTGTCCTTATCATCAAGTACCTTCCTTTCCTCATTTGTGATTTTAAATTGATTTGGCTTCTCTGCTGCATACTTGCCGTACTTTTCTGGAAAATGACAAGCATCTATGGAATGACACTTGAGCAATGCAAATCTAATACTCCTTATCCTCCCTTTTACCCTCTCCTATGCCAATTTGACATCCATTTATTATTCTTGCCTGAAGCGATTGAGCTACAATCATTACAAAATGATGATTTTCTAGCATCAGCATTTGTGCACAGATCACTCATCATTCTTCTGTAAGGAAGACCTAGATCTTTCCCATTACGAATTTATACATAGGAAGAATTTTTCTTTAAGTTTTTCATTTGTGTGCATTTTATTAAATATAAAATGGTTCGGTGGCTATTGAAAACATTTTGGTCATTCTTCACTAACCTAAACATAACAATTTTATGAAACTGGGATCCACTGTTCATCACCAAATCAATGTACAAACAAAATATGGGACATCTATACCACATAGTTAGTAGTTTTCATACCTTAAAATCAATAGGGATACAACCCTATGGTAATATCTATATAGGTACTAAGGTATATAGAAATAGAAATGTGTAAAGCAAGGTATGTTAATATGCTCAAATACAAAGACAGAAACAGCTTATCACTAGAGACTAAGTAAAGTAAGGTGCATGTGATATAAAAGCTCTGGCTATTTATTTCTCTATTGGGAACAAAAAAAAATTCTGGGTGCAAATAATAGTGCTGATTGTGAATGAACACAATTGCACAAAATTTAGACATTTACATGTTTAAACTAGTAAATTCCATCTTGCATTGTTTTTTCTGTAAGAAAAATATGATAAATATATGGTGAATACACCAATGTATATATTTTTCATGTTTTTGTGCAATATACAGAATAGGAGTTATTTTGTGATTACTGCTGAATTTTCCAACTGTTTCACTATAGATGATACTAAAGGATCTTTAGTGTTTGAGTTTATGCATTCACGACTTAAATCTTATATTTTCAAAATAATGTGAATTTACTGCTTTGTTTTTAACCAAACCATTGTCTGGCATAGCTAACATGAAGAATAGTGTTTAAATATGTATTCTTCTCATGTTTGCCAAGATGGCTTTGCAGGCTGTCTTTTCCATTCCAATAGGATTTATTGAAATAGAATCATGGGGTTATTTTTCAGTGCCAGGATGGTAAGTATTCTTTGCTTTTGGTTTATCTTCAATATGAATGTCAGTTTGAGGTAATGTTTTTTCCTTTTTTCTTTTAGTATATATTTCATTTCCCTTTAAAGTATTAAATGGAGGCAAAACAGTAGTCTGCCTGTCTTGTGAGACAGAACCATTTAAACCATCCACAGTAGGACTGTAATTTATGAAAAATGGAATAGTGTCTATACTACATGGATGATATAAATCATGATAACACAAAATTGAAGCCACATAAAATTTCAACTTTAAAGATTGGTAAAAATCAAGATGCAAAACTAAGCAACTTTCTGGTTGTCTCAAATAGAAAATGACATATCAATAACACTGATGGCAATATCTTTATGAGAGCTCTAAGATTAGATAAGCAGTAGTATTGGCATCTATACTACTATAAAACTAAAAACAAAACAAAAACAACAAATAAAAAAGAATAGACAAAGTATGGCACTTTGTATGAGATTCTTTGCCACTTTGCATACCATAACTTATACAATAGAATCGTGGGGAGTGGCCCGTGTATAAAATCCCATCTTCCAAAAGAAACAGAAACAAATCCCCTCTTTCAATAGGGACATGCTAGTGATTCTGCAGCCGCCTCTATGTGTCATGTGACTTAGGGCACTATCAGAACTGGCAACACTGGAAGTTACTTAAAAAAATCCACAGAGAATGATGTAACTCCAGTTTCATAGTCAGAAGCTAAGGGTGATCAAGAGACTCTGAGAATTGAAGAGCTATTCACATAGTTTGAAACAACCAAGGGAGACATGCACAAACATAGAGAAGATATGTCCTCACCCCCCACCCCCCAAAAAAAATAGGTGGAGAGGTCTTAGACTTAGAGCTAGGCTGGCAAGGGCAGTACAAGGAAACAATTTCTAAACACTGCAAAAGGTGTTTGAGTCACAGAGCAATAGCGTGATACAAGCCATATGAGGGTATTGCAGCAAATGGTTCTCTCAAAGAAACAAATGAAGCACAAGAAAATTGCTATAAGAATTGATGTGGAATGTGAGAGTAAAGGAAGGGGTCAGTTTAATCACATTATTGATTGTGAATGTTTGAAATACACAGTGAAACTCCTTTGAATAATTAATGTACATTCAAAACACAGTGATTAATAACCAATTCCAGATTATTTGAAGCTATTGCAGAGTGTGAACCGTCCTCAAGATTGGTCTCATACTGGCATAGCAAAGAACAGATTATGATTGCTTCAACACTGCTGTGGATATTTTTGTATTGTTCCTGATTGAGCCCATTCTCTTCTTAGTAATGTACTACGTTTTAAAAATCTTTCTCAATGATTTTAAGGTTTTGAATGATGATCTCAGAAGTTCCTGTCCCCAACACAATTTCCTTGAGACATGGATTTTCTGCTGAGCAAGAATTGTAGGCGGGGGAGGGGAAGAAAATGAAGTAAGACAAGAAGATAAAACACTTTTATAATTATAACTGAAAATAGTATCTAGCCATACTAGTCTAGGGATGGTCAGTAAAGATTATATTTTAGCTGATAACTGATATAACTAGATTTTAAATTGTTGGACACAGATTTAAAAGTGTTTATTTTTCAATCCATGCTGATTTCAATATAGGCATAGCTTAAGTGTGAGAAGAGGTAAAAGTTGGGGATAAAGGAAAATAAGCCACAAAGATAAACAGGCTATTACTTCTAGCCGATCATATTAAGCAGACTTAACTTTATTTAAAGAGCCATGGAAAGTTCTGGAAATGTCTACAGTCAAGAAAATTCAAGGATTATTTACACTAGAAGTCTCATTCTGGTTTCAAGGCACAAGGAAAATCCTTACAGATCTCATTTCTAATGCTTCATTTCCCTCACAGCTTTTACTAGGCCAGTGTTTGTTCCTACACTGTTACTTTAATTTGTATTACATGTTCAACTGAAGCATAAGAATTCACTATTTCAGAAAAAACATTTTTCTTTTCATACTAAGGCTCATACCTGGTTAATTATGATGAGAGCTGATTCTGCATTAAAGAAAATATATTTTATCATTGATTTACTTAAGGCATTGAAACATAAAAGCAAGTTAGTGTTAATCATAAAATAATGTAATATAATACATTTTCATATTAAACTTATGAATTAATAAATTACCCTCAAACATACACCCTGAAACATCTTTTTTATGTTTTAACTGTAATAGACTTCTTCATATAAATGATGTATATCATTGTAGATACATTCTATTTAAGTAAAATTTATCTTTTACAACTCAGCTACTACTACAGAAGTTTGATTATACTTGAGATTGGAAAATGTGATTTAAGTTCCTTCAAAACATCATTTTAGATACACATATACATCTGGAGTTTACATATTTGTGGCCTAAAATAATCCCAAATATTTAGAAATCCCTAAAAAGTTTTAAGTATCTCTAGTAACAACTCTCCCTCTACAAATCTTACCTTTGATCTCAAGTTGCTGTCATTCTCATTCTGCTTCCCTGATGATATTCCTGGAGCATGTCTGTCTACTCTGCTAAGGACCTTTGATTTGTCTGTAGCCATTGCTTTACTTCAAAGATCCACATAACTTGGTTCAAAACTTTCCTAAGCTACTTCTAGAACACAGTTTTCCATGGAAAACTTTGCTTACATAAAATTGTAGTCACAATCTGCAGTCATTGCCAGACACCCTGTGTGCTTTGTCACCAAGCACGGATCACTTTTCAATGTACTCTATCACCTCTTTGTTTGCTTTGCTTTTTGCCCTCTCACTTCAAGAAGAGAAGTCTTGATGTCAGTGTGTGCAAATATTCCTCTATCCATCCCTGTATCTTCAGGTCATAAAGAAGTATGCAGAAAGCATGTAGAGAAGCATACTCCCTGACTAAAGGAATACATGTCTAGTTGTTTTGAAATTCTTAGCTAGGTGTGCTTAATTAAAATACATCAAATTCACTTACATGTTTAACTTGAAAAAATATGTAAACACAAGTTGGATATGTAATTATATATGCAGTTATATGACATGTACTTATGTCACATAAAATGCATCTATTTCCTCAGAAAATATTAAACGTACTAAACAGATAGAAAGTAATAGTAATTTTGATTTGCATTTCTTTTGTGGCCAGAGATATTGAACATTTCTTCATGTGTTTATTGACTAATTTTATTTCCTCTCCAGAGAAGTCTCTTTTTAATTCTTTACTCCACTTATTAATGGAGTGGTTGTTTCTTTGAGGACTTGTTATTGGGGTGTTGAACTTTTGACCTCTAGGCCAAAAAAATATGAGGCCCTTGTCTGTTGTCCAGTTAGTGCAGATCTCCCAATCTATGGGCTCTCTATTTATCTTGCTAGCTATATCTTTTGCCATGTAGAAGTTTTTCAATTTAATGTAATCCCATTTATCCAGTCTTTCTTTGATTTTGTTGTTTCTGGATCTTCATTTAGCCCAGATGCTCCTCAGTAGATGACTGGATCAAGAGAATGTGGTATATAAGCACAATGGACTTCTATGCTTCCATCAGAAAGAATGACAGCTCCCCATTTGTACATAAATAGAAAGACGGGAAAAATCATATTAAATGAAGTACACCAGACACAAAGAAATATAGGCTCCAGGGCTCCCTTCATTTGTAATAATTAGTATATGTCTAGGATAGTCCTAGCAGAGGATCACAATAGCTCAATAGCTACATACATATGACTATATAAAATGATGCTAATTGAAGTGAACTGTAAGATATGGAATCAAGGTTTTTTGTGTTTTTGTTTTTGCTTTTGTTTTTAATTTATAGTATGATATTAGTTCTTTTTTTCTTTTTTTGTTTGTTTCTTTTTTTCTCTTCCCTTTGGATTATCCCCTGTTCTCACTGTTTTTTATTTCAGTACTCTGTGTCTTGTATATATACAGTTATCTGATTTGGGGAAGGGAAAGGGAATAACAAAATGGTGAGACAAAGGACAAAGGGTGAACCAATGAGACAGCGATACTCACAAAACAGTATGTTGGGAATGATCTTTACAACTTGGGAGGGGAGGAGTCAGGAATGGGGAAGTGGGAAAGTGGGAGAAAAATGAAGGACAGGGGTAACAGTGCTCCACAAGAAATGTACTCTTTAACTTACATAACTGTAACCCCACTGTACATCATTTTTATAATAAAATAAATTTTAAAAGGAAAGTAAGAGTAGTATGTGTAAGAGAAACTTTATGAGAAGTATTTAATTCATGCAAATAAAGTTTTTATCTTCTTATAAATCCATGTGAAATGAAAGGCCCTTGTCAAGGAGTAATTTAATCTTTACAGAGCTCAAGAATACACACATACACATCACACAAATAGGCATGTGTTTCACATTCACTTTAAAGAAAAGGTCATTCTACTGCTTGCAGATAGAGTACTTTTAAATGTCAAGTCGGAAAACTTTTTTGATGTTTGTTATTTCTTTTATCATCCTTAGTTTCTGTACATTGATTTTAATGATTAATAATATTAGGCTGAATATTTGCAAGTAAAAGTTTGGACTTTTTTATGTTTGCTTTTCCTTTTTAATAGTTTTTTAAAGCATTTTGATATTGTATTGCTAGGTATATAATCTTTCAGAATTTAAAATCCTTTTTTAGAAATATAACCATCTTACCATTATTAGAGATCTATAATAATATATATGTTGCCATAAGTTCTATCCCCCTGGGTATTAATGTTGTTATTCCAGTTATCTTTCCATGTGTTATTGCAATATACCATTTTCTGTATCTTCCTAATTTAAAATTTTGAGTTACATTAATTTTCACAATATCCATTGACTGCTAATTTTTTAATATACTAGATAATCTTGCTTTTCGGGAAGTTTTGGAGTCATTTATTTATCAATTCATTACATGAGTCAAGTATATCTACCAGTTCCATAATATCTTTTAATTATACATCTCTTCTTTTTCTTTCCTTTCTTACACAATATTCTCCATTGCTATTGGGGGATAAAAAAACTATATTGTATTTTGCATTGATTAAAATGTGGTTATCATATGAACACTTGTAGTATACATGCTTAGGTAATGAGAGATTACTTCAAATTAATAATAAAAAGAACATACAGTAATCTATTAACATTTTCCTTTCCCATCTTTTTACCACTCTTTGTAGGCTGGAATTTTTAACCTTGTAAACAAACAATAGGGACATCATTTAAATTTAAAATTACAAAGATTTTATAATATTGGTCTTATCATCTTTCTTCTCAAAAGGGTTAAAGAAGTTGTGAATTTACACTTTGCCCAGGTTAGCCAGAAAATCTATTGTTGTGAAAATTGGATTGATTTCTCATCTATACCTATTCACCCCAGGCTGGAAATAGAAAAATTATTTTAAATAGAAAGGCATTTTGTTGACCTTTGATTTATTCTTTCTAAGGAATTACAGGTTTATAATATTTGAATTCTCCTCTAAATTTACTGTATTTCAGTTAATACATTTGTTTACACTTGTACAAGTCCCAAAGTATTTACACACACACACACACACACACACATACACAAATTTTACCTACCGTATTTGGGAGGAAACATGCAACTTTGTCCCTTGGCCTGATTTATTTCACTTAACATATTTTTTTTTTCAAATGATGCAATTTCATTTTTTTTGGGGGGGGGGTCCGATCGTGGGGCCTGAACTCTGGGCCTGGGCGCTGTCCCTCGGCTCTTCAGCTCAAGGATGGCGCTCTACTGGCCACTTTCGGCTTTTTTCTTTTTGCTCATGTGGTGCTGGGGAATCGAACCCAGGGCCTCATGCATGCAAGGCAAGTGCTCTACCACTGAACCACCTTCCCAGTCCCTGCAATTTCATTATTTTGGGGCTTGAACTCAGGGAGTGGACATTGTCCCTGAGCATTCTTGTTCAAGGCTATCATTCTACCAGCTGAATCAAAGCTCCTCTTCTGGCTTATTTAGGGTAGTTAATTGGAGAAAGGAGTCTCATGGATTTTCCTGCTCAGACTGGCTTCAAACTCTGATCCTCCTATCTTAGCCTTCTGAGTAGCTAGGATTATAGATGTGAACCACTGGCCAATTTCATTTTTTCTAATAGATAAGTAAAAGTTCATTTTATATATATTCCATATTTTCTTGACCCATTTGGTGGGTCAAGGGAAGGGGATAGACAAATGAAGATAAGAAAGGGGGAAATCCAGTAAATAATTTAATGCATATCCTAAACATTTAAGAAAAGTGAGGGAATAGGGGTATTAGGAAGGGAAGGTGAGAAAGTTGAAAGAGGTGGCATTGATCAAGTCACATTTTTATAAACTGCTTTGCTAAATTACAATTGCGTTGTAGGACTGTTGAGAGCAAAAGCAAGGAAGCAAGGAAAGAAAGAAAGGAAAGAAAGAAAGGAAGAAAGAAAGGAAGAAAGAAAAGAAAGAAAGAAAGAGAGAGACAGAAAGAGAAAGAGAGAAAGAAAGGAAGAAAGAAAAGGAGAAAGAAGAGGAAAGAAGGAGGGAGGGAGAAACGAAACAAGAAAATTTGAGAAAGAAATTGAATCATAGGCATCTTTACAGTTCTTTTCAGAGTCTAAACTAAGTCCATGCTTTTATAGCAGTGTTATTTCTCAGTCATATATAACTCACAGAACAGTGATTTATCTTATTTATCTCATAACAATTAAACCATCATCTGAGAAAATACAAAGTTTAAAGCTATTTTCAGAATTCTGTGCTTGGATTCATCAAAGCACAGAGGGAGCTGCCTGAATAGATACCTGGAGGGCACGGAGAGGAACAGCTGGGTGTGTTTTGAATCTAAGGGACTCTGGACAAAGCTGCAGATTCATCAGAGGACAAGAGTGAGGAGTGGAGGAAGAAATCAGAATCAGTGACAGAAAACTTGAATGCCATTTACATAACAGTGTGTTAGGCGGTGCATTCACACTTCCCGCCCCTGCCTTTATTTAGAGAATACTGGGCAGCTGGCAATTTGCTTACCACAAGAAAAAAAAATACTATTCTTTTCTGTAGTATTATATAATGTCTCCAGGGAAAGAAGACCAGTCAGTAAAGGTATTCTTAATTTAAGAACATTCTTTCTTTTTATGCTTTGGATCAATCCTGTTTGAAGGCTTAATACCTTCCATGCACACTGTAAAGGAAATCATCTATATTACCGTGTCTTGGCAATGAAATTTGGAAATAATTTAAAAGAACTATTTATTTTCTATTTTCCACATACCAGTATTTTTCTTTCTTTTGTGTTTGTCAGTACTAGACTATGAACACAGGGTCTCCTGAATATTCTATTGCTTGAGACATGTCTCCAGCCTTTTTTTTTTTTCTTTACTTTGTTTTCAAATAACATCTTAAACTTTTGCCTGGCCTCGCCTGGGCCCATTATGGTCTTATCTTTATACATGGAATTACAAGCATCCACCACCATGTGCTAGTACATTTTTAGAACTAGATATCATGAATAGACAAAACATTTGTAAAAATCTGTTAGAAGCAAAATATGTAAGGTTAACTGTCAATATTAAAAAGGTTGAAAAATTGAATTAAAGTAAGGGAAATAATTTGAAAAGAATTTTAAAAATCAGAGATAATGGATTCATTGTGGAAAGAATGATGTGAAATGAAATCACATGAGATAAAATATTTAGGAGTATTACAAAGTGTTTTCCAACTTAAAATGTAAAATGAGATTTATTAGAAATAAACTTGCAAAAATATTTCAAAACATATAGAAATAACATGACATAAAATATCTCTATAAAATACTTCAATATTTTTCACTTGTGTTTCTATTTGTGTCGTTTCTAATTAATTTTCCATTCGAATGTATATTTTATTAAAGTTATTATACTCTCTCACTTTCTCTGTTGCTTCTTTTTCTCTTTCTCAGTTCTTCATGTTGAGAAATGTCTTAATGATTCCTAGAGAAAATAGTAGTTTAAGTTGTTTATGACTTTATAGAGTGAAGAACTGGAAAGTTCTAACTCACTAGTTAGAATCTCCATGATGATATTGATTCAATAATTTACCCTCTTCAAAAATCCCATCAACCAGAATATACGTCATGTTATATAAAATCTATATAATTTCATAAAGCCTTCTTCCTCTCACTTCTGAAATGAAGACACTATAGACTCTGTTTCAAACATTTTGTATGAATTAAATAAAATGAAACATAGCATATAACACAAATGCTAGCACATAGTAAGTATGTTATAAAGATCATGATCATTATTATTATTATTATACCAGGTGCCACATGTTGAGTACAGATAAATTCTCAATCAAGAAGAACAAAATAATAGTAGAAAAATCACCTTATGAAAGCTAAAAGTAAGGCACTAAAGTTCCATGCATGTAATCCTAACTATTTTTGAGGCTAAAATCTGGAAGATGATAGTTCAAAGCCAATTGATGCCAACAAGTTTTCAAAACTCTATCTCCAATTTACCAGCCCAAAGCAGGATTGGAAGCATGACCCAAGTGGTACTCTTCCTTCCATGAGCCAGTAAACCAAAGAGCATGAAGCTCTGATTTCAAATTATTAGTAACAAGAAATAATAGTTTCAATTTCACTTTTCAAATAATGTAACTAATGATGTTATCCAACTTGGATTTCATTTTTGTTGAGGCTTACTATATTTATCACACTTTTACAAATTATTAATTTTTATTATATTTATATATTGCTTCACTTTTAGTAACATTATTTCTTCTTTATATTAAGAAATAAAATTAATCTTTTTCTTAATTGAATCTAGTAATCTAGTACCAGGGGCATCTTGCCCTTGGACTGCCTGAGCTCCTAGATCACTTGCTGTAAGTGACAGCTTGTTTCTAAAAAGCTGATAGTCATTTAACCTGTGATGCTAAGGCCAAGGTAAGAGACCTGCAGCCAAAATGGACTATCACCTTCACTGGCATTTCCAATAGAAGTGGATGTACTACAGCTAACAGATTAATTGAGCTTTAATATCCTATTGTTTCCCTCAGTTTCTGATATCCAAGAATGAGAAAACTGAAATACTGAGTACTTCAAGTGCCAGATAGAAAGTTCTGAATTTAGGAGAAAGAAGTTATTTACTTTTTACTTATTTACTAATTTATTATTAATTTATAATTATTAATTTGTTTATTATTTTCTGTCAGAATAGTGCAGATCCACATAACAGTAACACACTCTAATTTTATCTTCTTTCTACAGAAATTATCTTAACCAAATATAAAACATGTGGGAATCTAGGGTTCATTAATACATAAAATTATATTTTTAGCTGGGCACCAGTGGCTCACATCTGTAATCCTAGCTACTCAGGAGGCTGAGATCTGAGGATCATGGTTCAAAGCCAGCCTGGGCAACAAAGTCCATGAGACTCTTATCTCAAATAAACCACTCAGAAAACTGGAAGTGGTGCTGTGGCTCAAGTGGGAGAGCACTAGCCTTTAGCTGAAGAGCTGAGGGACAGCACCAAGGGCCAGAGTTCAAGCCCCATAACTGACTATATATAAATACATATATGATATATTATATGCTATATAATATATTTATATTATAATATATAACATAAATATTATAATATAGTGTATATTATACATTTCATATATTATATGTTATATGATATAAATGTATATTATAACATATAATATAAATATGTTATATTATATAGCATATAATATGTTATTTTATATAATTATATATAATAATATGTTATATAATATTATATTATGTTATATATTAGGTAACATATAGAACTATATATTATATAATATATATTATATATTTTTAACACAGTAAGGCAAAAGAGATTATATTGAACAGGATGTATTTGAACTGTTCAAGGTAAGAACAAATTAGGAATACTTACTAAACATCTGGATATAAAATTTGCAGCCCCCAAACCATATACAGCCTGAAAATGAACATTTAGTAGATGATTGGATTATAGATGAATAAGAGGTGTTTGCAGAAAGAGATGGGGGCACAGCCATGGTTCTTAGAGAATTTTAATTGTATTTTAGTAAATAAAAAGAAGAATCCTAGAGATTATAAAAAAACTGTTGGTATAACAAGAGGTTCTCTAAGGTGAATTGCGCTTTTAGTTAGTCAATAAAGATGGAAATTTAAAAGTGCTTATTGTGGGCATCATAGTTTTCATGTGGTAGAAATAAAAATCTAATTGGAGTAGATTGACATTTTAGTACATATCAGCCAATATTAATTCAGGTGCTTCAGTATGCTAAGTAATTATCAATAACTTTGAAGAATGGAAGATAATGTTATAAAATTTTGGAGTAACAAGAATTTCTACTTTATTTCATTTATAATATAAATATTAATTGGTTGCCACAGAATTAAATGTGTAAGAAATATAGAGCCAGGCCCCAATGACTCATTCCTACAATCCTAGCGATTCAATAGACTGAGACTTAGAGGACTAACTCAACAAGAAAAGTCTGGGAGATTCCATCTCCAATGAAGAGAGCAAAACAACAACAAGAACAACAAGAATTTAGGTTTAAAGTGTGGTTCAAGTGGTAGAGTATCAGTGACAATTAGAGTCCAGCAAGTTGATCAGTGAGAGGCTCTGAATTTAGGCCCCATACTGGTGACACTACTCCTACTACTGCTACTACTACTACTACTACTATTACTACTACTACTAATACTAATAATAACAATAATACAATCAGAATAGAAAAAATTCTATTCTACTCTATTATTACTATAAAATGGTGGAAAAATAGGAGTTTTATGGGGAAGTTTCAGTTTTAGAGTGTGTAACTGTATTGATTATTGGTGTTTTAACATATTACCAACAGTCAATGTTTTGAACAGCAATAAATATTTGTTTTAGCTTTTCTTTTTCTCCTTTTCTTTTTAATTTTTATTATTAGGTCTTAAAATCTGTCAAAGTTGGACACAGTATAACAGTCCTTATAAGTATCATTACTTCTTCATTAATCAAATGTCATCTTCCAACAATTGAACTTTTTCCTTAGTAAAGACTGCTGAAGATGATAGTAAGTACGATTTCACCATGTAACAGGACTTATTATTCATTCTAAAGTATTCATAAAAATGTATCTTTTTTTGCTTCAAATCAGTGAGAAACGCATACCTGCAATCCCCTTCGGAAGGTTTGTTTGTATGTAAAGTTTTCTGAATACCAATTCTTCCCAAAAATCCAGTGAGAGGTAGAGTCTACATGATGAGGCTTTGCAGAGGAAAGATGCCATGTCAGAGGGACTGAGGTGAACAAATATATGAAAGCTACAGCAAGGAATGAAAGAAGAAATGGAAATTTGAGAAAAGCTATCAGCTCACAATAAAATATAGGGTTCCCTGAATAGCACAGGGAATTTCTAGCTGGGAATTATTGTGTCTGAAATTATCTGTGTAGGTGTTAGAAAAAGAACAAGCTTTTTTGCTGGCCACACTTTCTTAACTCCTTTTTTTTGCTCAAGTTTCCCTACGGGGTTTTGCAACATTCTAGACTGTCTTAACTTGTACTGCTTGGGAGCCAGGGTAAAATCCAGAGCTCTAATTGTTCCAGTTCAGTACTAAACTTTTGGGGCCTGAGTACTAAACTTTTTCAAAGTTGCTGCCTCAGTGGGTAGGGTAGTGGCCATGATAGAACTCAGCTCTACTCTTCAGTTGTGGTGAACTAATTATTTGGGGTCTGCTATTGTGGTATTATTGGCAATGAAATAAGTGTATTGCACTATAACTATTCTTAAATTTTTCTTTAATAGATTTCTATGTTCATAGAAATACACCAATGGTAAGTGTATGACTCTCAATAAAATACTTTTTTCTCTCAATTCCCTCCAGTCATTAAAATTACTTTTTTCCCCTTAAAAGATAGTATTTTGTCAGTTTGATCTGCACTCATTAGTGTAGCAGTATTTTTTGTTTTATTTTTTTTTATTGTATTCAGTAAGTTTTTAAATTTTATTTAGCTTTGCTTTATTTTTCCACTTAATTTTCTGCAAATGTCAGGGTTCTCCCAGAGCTGATCAGATGACTACAGAAATGTGGTCAAATGCAAGGGAAAAGGCCATTGCATAGACCCTGCCACACACTAAGTGACCCAGGAATTGTCCTGCTCAAACGTCTCATTCATCTATTTGGAGTATCCATTTCATTGTAGAATTACATAACATTTCTTCCACCTTGTTGATGTTGAGAGCACAGGCTTTCAGAGAATAGCATGTGGTTCTCTCATTGTCACACACACACACACACACACACACACACACACACACACACACACACTCCCTTTGAAATCACAACTGTTATAGGAGAAATCAATTTTTTTCTGGGTGAATAGACTGCAGATTATCATGTAATCCAAGCTGAATGGAAGCCCCATTTTAATCAAATCCAGTTTTTTTTAATTTCACATGTCTTTGGAGATAATAATTCAGTATTTCCAACATCAGTGATCGTCTTGATTCTTTTCTCCATTTAAGAAGTCATATTTTCTTCTGTTGTGTCCTGACAGTATTATAAAAAATATCCTTTCACTTAAGCCAATCAATTTGAACTCCAATCCAAATTAAAAACATTTATCATTATAAAACTCCCAAATATACTTTTTCATGGTGTAGTTTTCAGACTTTTCCTCTTTTTGAAAATGAAAATATAATTTAAATCATTGAAAGGTTTATTAATTATGGAATGAAAACTCTATAACATTGCTTCCAGATACACTTGATTCTTTGTATCCTATTTTCTCAATTTCTTTAAACTTATTTATAGTGTAATTCCTGCCTGCTACTGCTGTCAAAGAGGTGATAATGTGAGCATTTTCATCAAAACCGATTATGACGGATATGAGTGAATGATTAATTCTCTCATGCAGATATAGACCCAGACAATTATTATCATAAATTTCTAGAGTAAGATTTCATAATTAGAGTAGTATCTACCTCAAAAAGAATATGCTTTCAAAATGTAGTCATTATCTTGCCCATGTAATTGTAACCTCTCTGTACAGAATTTTCACAATTAAAAAAAGAAGCTGCTTTCAATTAGCTTTGATCTGAACATGAGTTTATTTTCTTAAACTATTAGTAGGCTAATATTACCAATTTCATGTTGCTCATTTTTAAGACACTTTATGATTTTAAAAAACTCCAAATGTATTTAACAATAGCTGCAAGAACTCACTGAAGCCATGGGTGTGAATCAGCTGACTTTAAGTTCTTCAATTCATGGTAAATATTGAGTCATATATGCATGTAAGCATTGATCCTCCAGTCCCAAAAGAATAAAAATTGCTGTAAGAAAAAAAAAGTGTTCTTTTCATTTGATTTTTGAGGTACTTGGGTCTGAATTCAGAGCTCATGCTAGGTAAGTTCTATAATGTTTGAGCCATGCCTCCATCCCTCTTGACTTTGGCTAAATTTGAAATGGACCCTCATTTTTTGCCTTGATTAGCCTGTACTTTAATCTCACAGAGCTGGGATAAAATTCTATGTGATACTGTGCACAACTTTTTTTGTGAACAATTTGGTCCAGACTAACTTTGAACAGTGAAGCACCTGATCTCTAAATCTAACATAGCTAGAATTACAAGCATAATCATCTAGATTAAGTTTAATCAGAAAAATGCTTTCTTCCTTTTCTCTATGTGTTCACATTTTCATTATAAAAACAAATGACCTCACTTTACTGCACACCAAAATACTGTATAATATATACATTTGTCTGTGAATCCATACATTAGTCAATTTAACTTTCTTTCTTGTGTTACTGAAAGAGAAATGTTTTAGAAAATGAACCCAACATCTCCTTATTCTATGGTTTCTTATACAAACATATATACAGGCAGGCACACTCACTCACATAACACACATGTACACACATAGCCAGTCTCGGTCCAATTTGAGATATGTACCTGCCAATTAGTTGGATATTTTCACGTGGGATCACATGTATAACTTAGAACCAATTTATCTACTCATAAATAAGTGTGATTTGTCAAAATGCATAATAAATGCATTCGTTTTATACAATTTTTAAAATTGTGAAGTTGTGTGTATTTCTACTGTACATATTGATAAGCTGCATCAGTAATTCATAGGAATTTGTGCTTTTTTTCCATCAACTCCAGGAGTCACCATCTTTTTGAAAGAAACTTGGAGTTGTTCTGCTTTTTTGAGACACTTTAAAAACATTTCCATAAGTGTCAGATTTAATTGCCTATGATTCATTTTTGACAGATCATGTACTTAAACCAATGAGTCTTAGCTCTTTTTACTTTTAATTATTGGCAGGCCAAACCAGATATTACTCATACCCTGTAAATAAAATTTGCACAGTAATAATGACAGATGAATTAAAGGTTTTCTTGTTGTGTTGAGCAAATGCTGAAATTGTAGTAAATTCAATTAATATGAAAAAGTGACTAGGTAATGGAGCTTCTACTATGAAGACCACCTATGAATAGGAATTGAGACAATAACATGGAGGTTTCATATGATTCATAATTTATTTCAAGATATGCATAGTTCTAAAACTTTTTGATTATGGAAATTAAAATATAAGGGGTTGAGAAGTTGGCTCAGTGGTAAGAGCGTTTGCCTTGCATGCATGAGGCCCTGGGTTCGATTCCTCAGCACCACATAAGCAGAAAAAAAAAAGCTGGAAGTGGTGCTATGGCTCAAGTGGAAGGGAGGTAGCCTTGAACTGAAGAGCTGAGGGACAGCGCCCAGGCCCAGAGTTCAGGCCCCATGACCGGACTCCCCAAAAAAGAACATAATAGTGCTGGATGTGGTATCTCTGATACCCTACTGAACAGGCAGTGTGAACCAAGGCCAGTCTAGTCAAAAATTTAGGAGAATCTATCTCAGTCAATAAGCTCAATATTATTTTATATATCCGTGATTGCAGCTACTTAGGGGACATAGATAGGTGGTTCATGTTTCAAAGTCAACCCCAAGCAAAAATGTGAGACTTTATCTTAAAAAAAAAATAGATGAAAAGGAAGAGCCTCGCTAGTATGAGGCCTTAGGTTCAAACCCTAGTTCTGAGAAAAACCAGAGGAAAAAAATCATACATATTATCTATTAAAAATTCAAAGTGTAAAAGTTTTCAAAATGAAAATATTGACCTGACAAATGCAAAAAGGAAGCAACTAGTCTGGGTGGATACAGAAGACCAATATGGAACCCTCCCTGGCATATAAACAAGTGTATTTTGGTGGTACTGAGATTTGAACTCAGAGTCTTGCACTTGATATAGTGGTGCTCTACTGCTTAATGAACCCCCATATCTCCCCATCCTGCTCTTTGATAGTTATTGTTAGGATAAGATATCTCTTCCAATCTAGTGCACACTTGAACTTTAGGCTTCCCATAATCCCTGGGACCACAGGTATGGGCATACAGGTGGCTCTCAAGAAAATTTCTGCCTCAGTAGAATGAAAATCATTAAACTCTCAATCTCACCCTCTTCTGTAGTTCAGGATGACAGGTACAAACCCCTAAACCAAGGTGTGGATGATGAATGGGTCTACAATAACCTGACATATTTTTATTTCTAAACATGTATCAGGCAAATATCTAAACATATATTACTATTTAAATTTTATAGCAACAGTATGAAAGACATAATAGTGTTTCTATTTCAGAGAGGTGGCACCATAAAGTAAATAAGTAATTCTTTCCTAGGTGAGGATTTGAAACAAATAGTACAAGAATATATATATATATATATATATATTTATAATGTAATTTATATAAGCAAATATCTATTTACAGTGAGTAAATTTAAGACATAATGATGCAACTTTTAAAAACTGACATTTCACACATAATTTCTATGCATCAATAAAATTTTAGAAAATTTAGTCACTGTTATTCTTATATATTCCTACATAAATATTCACAACTAATAATCATCGAATCTAATTACTCCATAAGCATAATTACAAGCTGAATTAAACAAAAAACTTGTATCTACATTTGTAAATAATTTCTTTTTGAAATGAGCAAGGTCTGTAGAACTTTTTAACTTTTTAAAGAATAGTATCTTAAACAGGAACAAAAATTCTAATTATATAGAACAGAACAAATCTATTATACTATTACTCAGGAAAGATAGATTACTAAAGAAAAATATAAGAGGCTCTACATCAAATAATTTCACAATTTATTCATTAAAATGTTTAATACAGTTAGGCACTGGTGGAACAAGCCTGTAATCCCAGCTCTTCTTGAGGTTCAGATCTGAGGATTGTGGTTTGGAGCCAACCTGGGCAAGAAAGACTATGAAATTCGTATCATTATTAATAAGAAAAAAATCAGAAGTGGAGCTATGACTCATGTTATCGCATCAGCCTTGAGTAAATAAATCTTAAAATCATGTTAATCTTTGCATAAGTATGTGCACGCACTCACATATCTATCACATATAGATAGATAGATACACAGATATATGTGTATGTACATATAGATAGATATACATAGCTATGTATCTATATGTATCACATATAGAGAGAGATACATACATACACAAATATATGTAGAGATATGTGTATATATACATATAGATGGATATATATAGATATGTATCATATATTGTTTAATGATCATAATTCTTCAACTTTCATCATATCCATTTTGCCACAACTCAAGAGGAAGAACATAAAACTTCCTTGATTTTGAGCTTTATTAATTTTTTTTGGATTATAAGATGTTCACACTGAACTAGACAGGCATCTATTATTTAGGTAACCCTAAGAAAACTTACCAGGAGAGACACATGGAGCTGTGTCACTTTTCTTAGTGTTCTGCTCTACATAGACCATAGCCACCCAATAGACTTACAGAAATGTGATGAGAGAACATGACTAAGACCACCAGCGCTGCTTAGCTGCCCCCTCAGTAGAATGATGATGCATAATTTGACCAAACCAAGACTAGAACGGTAAGCTCAAACAATAAATAATTTCTTAATTTAAAAAATGAGTATGTTGTCATGAAGCAGTGCAAAGTTTCAAAGAAATATGTGAAAGAGAAAATGCAGAAAAAAAATCCATGCATTATGTTGCAAGTAGTGATCACTTTTTTTGTGTGTGTGTGAGAATACCATACAAAGGAGTTACAATTACATGAGCAAGATAACAAGTACATTTCTTATCAAGCATTGTTACCTCCTCTTTGTTTCCCCTTCCCATACTCCACCCTCCCCCCACCCAATCCTGCCCCCCCACCAAAGTTGTAAAGTTCGTTTTCGATATAACGACTTGTACATCCCATTGTTGCAATGGGTCCACCTGTATCCCTATTTAAACGATTTGTTTTTCCATTTCCGCTCCACAAATTAAACCGACATCAAATACAGTGAAAGCATGGGTTATACCGTGGGGGAGGGGCATACAAAGCTACAAAGTAATCATCTTATAAATATGTTAGAAACAATTGCATGAAAGGAAAAAAACACAAAAAAAAAACATTTGAATAGTTATCTTGGTGTTCATTCTCCTAACATCAACTTATCTGACCATTTCTGCTTGTCTCAGACATATACTAGTTATTGCAAATAAGGGAAACCATGGGACCTATGTTTCTTTGGGCCTTTTACTTCACTTAATATAATTTTTTCCAAGTCTTTCCATTTCCTAACAAATGGGGCAGCCATTCTTTCTGATGGAGGCATAAAATTCCATTGTGTCTATATACCACATTTTCTTGATCCATTCTTCTACTGAGTGGCATGTGGGTTGGTTCCATATCTTAGGTATGGTATATAATGCTGCAATACACAGTCATGCACCTGGTAGCTTTAGTGTGGTCTTGTTTGTGATCATTTGGGTAAATGCCCAAAAGTGGGATTTCTGGGTCATAGGGGAGCTCTATGTGGAATCTTTTGAGGAACCTCCATACTGCTTTCCAAAGTGGTTGAACAAGTTTACACTCCCACCAACAATGCAGTAAGGTTCCCTTCTGTCCACATCACCTCCAGCATCTGTTGTTATTAGAGTTCTTAATTATAGCCATTCTAACTAGAGTGAGGTGGTATCTCAATGTTGTTTTGATTTGCATTTCTTTTATGGCTAGAGAGGTTGAGCATTTCTTCATGTGTCTATTGGCCGTTCTTCTTTCCTCTTCAGAGAAGTTTCTCTTTAAGTCTTTAGCCCACTTATTTATTGGGCAGTTGATTCTTTGAAGATTTGTTTTTGGGAGATTTAATTTTTTGAGTTCAAGGTATATTTTAGATATGAGACCCTCGTCTGTTGTATGGCTAGTGAAGATCTTCTCCCATTCCATTGGCTTTCTATTGATCTTGCTAGCTATGTCCTTTGCCATGCAGAAGCTCTGCAATTCCATGCAATCCCATTTGTCCAACCTTTCTTTGATTTGTTGTGTTTCTGGGTCTCTATTAAGAAAATTTCGGCCTGTGTCAAGGAGACCTAGGGTTTCTCCTATTCCATCCTGTAATGTTTTCAGAGTGTCTACTTTGACTCCAAGGTCCTTGATCCATTTGGAGTTGATTCTGGTGCAGGGTGATATATAAAGATCTAGCTTTAGTTTTCTACATGTAGTTAACCAATTTTGCCAGCACCATTTACTGAAGAGCCTGTCTTTGTTCTGTTCTATTTTTTTTAGCTCTCTTATCGAAGATAAGTTGGCTATAGGTCTTTAGGTTCATTTCTTGGTTTTCAATTCTATTCCATTGGTCCTGGGGTCTGTTCTTGTGCCAGTACCAAGCTGTTTTGATTACTATGGCTTTGTAGTAGAGTTTGAAATTTGGTATTAATATTCCTCCAGCACTGTTCTTTCTGTTAAGGAATGTTTTTGGCTGGCATAAGAAGGTAAGTGTAGAGGGTGAGTCTAAAGCTGGTGACTCTCACCTGTAAACCTAGATACTTGGAAGACTGAATATGGGTACCATGGTTGCTCAAGAGACCACTTCCCCCTTATCCTGGGAGTGGGCTCAATGCTCCTTCTTGTAATCCCTACCTGCTATGTGGAGTTGGTAAGGATGGAGTTTACATGTAGAAAAGTCTGTGAAACTCTGTTTTAATGGAGGAAGCTGGGACATGGTGGAGAAGATCTGTGATTCCAGCAATGACAAGAAATCTTAACATAGCAGATTCTTGCTTAGTTGGAGCTCTGTTTTGGGAAAAAAGACTTTATCTTAAAAGGAACCATTAAAAATCAGAGTAGGAGGTGTAATTTGGTAGTATGGACCAGGCTAGGATGTGTGAAGCTCTAACTTCAAACCCTACTTTCATTAAAAAAAAAAAAAAACTAAACAAGAAAAATGAACAAAAACAAAATAAAGGACAAAATCCATTGTATAGTACTTTCCTGCATTATATAGGGCTTTTAAAATCTTTACTCACTGAAAAATCAAACAGCAGGAGTTTCTAATATGATGATAGTGTAAAATGTACTTCTATATTTCAATAAATGCATGGGTGTAAATTTTTTAAAAAGTAATTAAAAAGGGTAAATCTCATGTGTAATATAATGAAAGTCATTTTATGAGGTTCATGAAAAATATGAAATTATTGCTTTTAATCTCAAGAAGGTGAATGTTTCAGAGTGAAAGTTATATTTCACCACAATGGATATTTTGAATCTCTAACCCCCAGTGGAGCTGTATCTGGAAAGCAAAAGTAATTAAAGTTAAATGAGACCTTCCAAGGGTGGTCTTCTGACACGATTAGTGGCCTTTATAAGAAGAAATGTCAAAGAGCTTGCTCTATTGCCTCCACAAAATGGAGTCAGAAAAGGATGTGTGCAGATAAAGTGAGAGGAAAGTTGCCTGCCAAACAGAATGAAAGCTCAAACAGAAAACAAGTGTGTCAGACTTTTTTTCAGACTTGCAAATTTGATAACCTACATTGCTATTGCTTTAACTATCTTGTCTGTGGTATTTTGCTACAGTAGCAATTGGGAAAATTTTATGTGAAGTGAAATATTTAAAATGTGAAAACAAAAACAGCCAAAAGGAAAAAACTTTTTTCCATTTCTTAGAGTTCATTTCAATCAATATTATTCTATCTGGTCATATACACATTGCTATTGAGCCTTGTTTTCTTCTCCTAGGAATATCCTCCTTTAGTCTTGCTGTGTGAATATCTACAGACTTGTACAACTTATCATATCCCAGTGTATTTGTGTGTGTGTGTGTGTGTGTGTGTGTGTGTGTGTGTGTGTGTGTGTGTGTCTTTTACCATCCACTGTATTTACTTGTCTTGTTTGTAAGTTTATCTGTCTTTGGGAGGGTAACAGGTTGGGGAGAAGGGTGGACAAAAGAAAGATAGGAGAAAGGGTGAACAAACATATCAGTCATACTAGATACTATGTTAAAAATGGAACTATATAACTCAGGAATGGGGACAGAAAGGAAAAACAGGAAAAGCAAGGGAAGGCGTGACATTGTTCAGAAAGATATGTACTCATTACTTGACATGTAACTGTAACTTCTCTGATCATCACCTTTACAATAGCATAAAATATCAAAAATAATTTATAACGTTAATTATATTTAAACATAGCTGATAACATACAAGAAAGCATTTTGAAGTTTCTTTTTAAAAGATTAATTTTTAATATTAACATTATTCAAAATAAAGTAATATGCACAAAAATTAATCTTTGTATTTTTACATAAGTGTCATTCATACACAAACCAATAAATCAAAATATATTTTAATGGTTTGAGTTTTGATTAGTTATATTTGTTAGTTAATTGCTTACATTTCCATAATAGTAGTTTAAAGGATCTTACCTGATAAATATAAATAAAGAAGAAATGTAACATTTCAGTAAATGTAGGTGAATTCTAGAGTCATCTCTCCCTGTGTTTTCCAGTTTTAATCTCAAAGAATTCAGGTTAGTTGATAATCTCCTTCTTGGAGGGACCAAAAAAATTATAATGCCTTTATGACAAATAAAGCAGTATACTTTTCTGTCTTTTAAAAAAAAACAGAAAACTTGTCCTTGTTGGCTAATATCAATAATATTGGTGATTAATTCATATTATCAACAGATTTCTATACATTTTCTCACCTGGATCTCTTCTCAAATTCTTCTGCCTTCTGCTCTGCCCAGGGAAATACATTGGGTTTGCTATTCTTTGACTGTGTGTGTGTGTACTGGTGCTTGAATTTGGGTCTGGGTACTGTACCTGAGCTTTTGTGCTCAAGACTAGCACTCTACTATTTAGGCTATAGCTCAATTTCCAGCTTTTGGGTAGGTAATTGGAGATAAGTATCTTACAGATTTTCCCTGCAGATGGCTTTGAACTGAAATACTGAGTCTCAATCTCCTGAGTAGCTAGGATTTCAGGCATGAGCCAGTGTCTCAGGACTTGGTTTG
Source organism: Dipodomys spectabilis (assembly GCF_019054845.1). Taxonomy (NCBI): domain Eukaryota; kingdom Metazoa; phylum Chordata; class Mammalia; order Rodentia; family Heteromyidae; genus Dipodomys; species Dipodomys spectabilis. Next base: position 6,109,546 of record NW_024870752.1, read on the forward strand.
TTATTCTTACATAAGGTCCTTTCTGCCATCTCAAATATGTTCTGTGGTTGTTGAGACTTGGTGAGGGGCCACAATGCCGCTTCCAGATTTCCATTCAGGAGTACAGAGCTGTTCTGTTCTCATATGGGTTATCTTCCAATGTTTGGGTATCTATTGCCTCCACAAAGTGGCATATGGCAGACACTTTCCCCTGGAATAAGTGCAGGTGAAGCAAATGAAGGAGACAAATTCTGAATTCATTACAATAGCCTACACCATTTCTTTTAATCCCTCATAGTTTATTGATCAAGGCATTTGTAAATATGGTCTATTTTTGCTTCAACATATTAGTTTTCTTATAGATAATTTTAAATTGTTTTTCTAAATTATTCTATTTGTGAAAAAAATGAAGAATGAGTCCTATTGTATCATGTTGTCCACTCATTGATATATTTGGAGTGAAAAAGAAACAAGCCAGCCTACCCTAGAAGAGGAAATGAAAAGGATGTTCTAAGGAGCATAATCAGTTAATATAGAAAATAGTATCCTGTTGAAAATCAGCAATTTGCTGTCAGCCAGTGAAGTAATCTAAAGGGAACAGAGATTAATTCTGTGAGGTAAAATTGTGCTGCCTATGAAACAAAGACTGATACCAGGTAAATGATTATTTTTCAAAATTGTCTAGAGGATTAATTTCAAATACAAGGTGAATCAAACTCATTATTAATAGCAACTAGCTTTCAAATCAAGAAGATTAATGTGGGTTCAGAATCAGATATGATTTTCAGCTGTTCTTTATATAACTTTGGGTCTCAAATTTGAAAACATTTTTCATTTGTGACTACAATTTCTTAACTCTCTAAAAACTTGCTCTGGAATGTAGTTGGCTTGTAAGTGTGTGTGTGTGTGTGTGTGTGTGTGTGTGTGTGTGTGTGTGTGTGTGTGCGCTGTGATATGTGATTAAAAGGCAGAATTGAGAGAAAATGTGTGATGAGGGAAATATTTGAGAGGGTACAGTAGTTGCAACATTTCAAATGATGACTTCATCTACTTTCTGTTAATATTTTTAAATACTGATTTCATAGCAGTCAAGTTCAAGATAATTTATATCTTGTTTAAACATTATAAAGTATCTTTAAATTGTTGTTGTTTTGTTTTTGTGTTCTTCCAGTATTGGGGCTTGATCTCATATCCTTGTACTCTTCCTTGGCTCTTTTTCTAATACATCATTTATTATCCTTAAGTAGTATGTTCAGTATTTTAATCTTTCCAAAAGAATTCTGTTTCTGATTCTGAGTCTGTGAGTGCTAAGATGGTACACTCATGAAAAGATAGATTACCTCACATAATAATTTGACACAAAGAGAACATGTACCTGTCATAGTAGTGAATCTTTCAACAAATATGATAAGAGATTTTCATACCTTAAGGACTAACTTCTAAGCTAATTTTTGTTTCAATTTTTTTAAATACACTTGAATCCTACTTGGAAGAAGTTAATAATTGCTGTTTGTTTATAAGCAAATGCCTCAAAGATTGTTCTAAGAAAAACATTTTCTACATTCATATAAATTCATTTTCTTTTCTTTTTTTTTTTTCTTTTCCTTTTGTGCTGATACTTAGAATTGAATATAGATCCTCATACTTATTTGGTTTACTTCTCTACTATTTAAGCCATATCTCCAGTGTCATTTTCTTGTTAACTAGATATAAAGTTTTGTGAAATTTTCTAATTGTGCTGTTTTTGAACCATGATCCTCATTGGAATCTTGAGTAGCTAGCTAGGGTCACAGGTTTGAGCCATTAGGTCTATGTCCTTCCTTCTTCAATTAAACCTTTTGAGGAGCTGAATCTACAGGCATGTGCCTACTTGATGCCCACTAGATTTTCTTTTTTTTTAAATAAGTTTTTTATTGTGAAAATACTGTACAGAGGGGTTACAATTATATGAGCAAGGTAATGAGTACATTTCTTATCCAGCATTATTGCCTCCTCCTTTGTTTTTCCCCTACCATCCCTTCCCTCCCATTTCTACAACTGCAGCCCCCACCCCTCCACTCCCTCACCCCTGCACCACAACTAAATTGTAAAGTTCGTTTTCTGACATAGCATCTTGTACATCTCATGTACAACCTGTATCCCTATGTAAACAATGTTTCCCTTCCCCTCCCCAAATTATACCAACATCAAGTACAGTGAAAACAGGGGTTATACCATGGGGGAAGGACATACAAAGCATCAAAAAAATCACATGGTACCCTATATGTGTTAGAAACAATAGTATTTTAGGCATAGGGCTCATTGCCTAGCATTTGTGTAATTTAATTATCAAGCTGGAAAAAAGTAACTATCACATTTTATGAGAAAAATATTTTAAAGAACAGTCAAAAGATTAAAAAATGATGCTCATTATCACTAATAATTATGTGGTTTCAAATCCAAGAAAATACCACTCCACAATTATAAGAGTTTCTTTAATAAATCAAAATACAACAAATCAAATATAAAAAATAAAAGTAAAAATTAGTATTTATGAGCATGTGAAGGTAAGAGAGCTTTTATATTGTGTGGAGAGATAAATTGTTCCATGCACAATTGTAAACAATATTTTGGCTTCTCCAATAATTTACAATTTGTAGGGCTATGGTCCTTTACTTTACTAAACCCATGGGCCAAAACTGCTTTAATGCCCACAGTTTGCTGACTTCTAATCTACTGCAAAAGATTGATGTGTGAGGTCAAAAATTTGTTCATCTGAATTTGGTAATTTGATGCATAAAACAGAAATATTTTCTATGCTAAGATGGTGTACTGAATTTCTTTCAATCCTTAGAATAATGAACCATTAACAAAGGATTGTCAGCATTTACAAACTAAATGCAGTGGTGGAACAGGATCCCAGCACATTTAGTGAAGAAGAGTTTTTATGATTATAGTAATCTGGAACACATTTGGGCAGTGGTTCTGAGCTAATCTGTCATTAACATTGAGAAATCTGAAGATCTAACATTATTATTTTTTAAATGTCACTATGTCAATCTCTTAAAGTAAGTTATGGTGTTGTGTGATGTACCATGGTCAAATAGTTGATGATAATACATTGTACACTTTAAAAAAAGACTTTAACATTTTAAAATAACATGTTCATTACCAAATCTTCTAATTAATCAAGACATAACACTGTAATTATTATTGAGGTTCCTCCTCACTCCAATTATAATGGCCATTATCAAGAGAACTAAAAATAATAGATGCTGATGAGGATGTGGCCAAAAGGGAACTATATTACATTGTTGGTGGGAAGGTGAACTTGTTCATCCATTCTGGAAAGTGGTATGGAGGTTCCTTAAAAGACTATGTGTATAGAGCTTCCATATGACCCAGCAATTTCACTCCAATTCACCACAAACCAGGCCACACTAGAGCTATCAGAACAACCATGTTCATTACAGCAGTATTTACCATAGGCAAGATATGGAATCAACCCAGATTCCTCTCAGTGGATGAATGGGTCAAGAAAATGTTGCATATGTATAATTAATATATATAATTGAATTCTACACTTCCATCAGGAAGAATGATAGTTTACCATTCAAAAGGAAATGGGAAGACTTGGAAAAATCATATTAAATGAAATAAGCCAGACCCAAAGAAACATAGGTTGTAGGATTTTTCTCATTTGTTGTAACTAGAACATGCTTATAAATCTACAAGTAAACACACTGGATGTTGAAAGACAAAAATTTACATTTGTACATGATAAATTAAACAGGACTCTAAACATTTACACAATAAGAAGAAAGGAGAATAACAAAGGCTCAGTAGTAATGTGCATATAATCATATCAAATGATGCTTATCAAAATGAACTTCAAGAAATTGGAAACAAGGCTTTTTGTTATTTTGCTATTTGTTTTTGTTTTGCATCCTTGTTTTCCTTTGTTGCTGGTTTTGATTTCTGTACCTTTTGTCTTGTATGTAAATTTATCTACTTGTGGGATGGTAAGGGGGAACACAGAAATTATAGGACAAAGTGTGAACAAATGCAGCAGTCATATTCACAAGACATGATGAAAATGAACTATACAACTTGTGAGGGAGGAGAATCAGGAAGGAAAAACTGTGAGAAAATGAGAGAAGAGGAGACACTATGCAAGAGGGAAAGTGAGAGAAAACAAGGGAGAGAGTAACAGTCTTCAATAAGTAATGTACTTATTACCTTACTTACGTTTCTGTAACCCCTATGTACATCACCTTTACAATAAAAATCTCCAATTATTATGAATTAACTAAAATATTTTTTAATTTAAGACAAAATAAATTCATGTATGGATCAAATGTTAATTTATTCATTCCACCAGCTACAATACACAGTAAAATTTTATCTAGTACAAGACCTGTTCCTATTCGGTTTCTTGTAAGAAAGACAAGATATTTATTGTAAATATTTCCAGAAGCTCTTTAATGAAAATTCTTGAGAATGACTATAACAGTATTAGTGTTGTTATTGTTGTTGTTTTGTTATTTACCAGTCCTGGGGCTTGAACTCAGGGCCTGGGCACTGTCCATGAGCCTCTTTGTGCTCAAGGCTAACATTCTTCCATTTGAGCCACAGCACCATTTCTGGCTTTTTTGAGTAGTTTATTGGAAATAAGAATCTCATGGGGACTTTTCTGCCCAGGCTGGCTTCCAACTGTTATCCTCAGATCTCAGCTGAGTGGCATGATCCATTGGTGCCTGGCTGACTATATTATTTACATGACTCTTACTCTCTGTAACTGAACACACAGAAGACAAAACTTTCAATATTTTATGATTTATTACCAATGTTCTTATGGCCAAATGAGGAATTTTTTGTAAAAGACTTTTCTTGTATAAGATTTTTTATACAAGAAATGTGAGTATGTAGGTATAAGAAATAATTTAAACATCAAATCTATAAAGATATATTTGCTTTTTTATTTTTTAAGTATTAAAACATTAATTTAAAAATAGCTTCAAATCTGTTATTAAATTTACCATGGTCAGTGAGATGAAGCAATGTGACATCTCAACCCTCTGCCTAGAAATATGTGCATATTAACATCTTATATCAGTGAGGTGCATTTGTCACAATTAATGAACCATTGTTGACATGTTATTATTAACTCAAGGTTACACTGATTTATATTCTAATTTTGATAGTACAAGGTCCTCTGTGTTTATGAAATGTTTATCTATGTACTTTTTCTTCCTGAGTAATGAAAATCTGATTAGATGCATGGCACGAAGAGCAGACTACATGTTCTAGACACTGTTATTGACAATTTTCACTGTGTGATTAAATTCTTCTTGGAGTCAGGCAGAACATCTAAGAAGTATTTTGAAAAGTAAGCAACCTGAACCTTTTTCTATTTATTTATTTTTGCCACTTGAAATGAAGGCATTAGAATTGGATTGCTTAGCCATTACTTTTTACTGAGAGATAAACTTGGAAATAGAAACAAGGAAAGATGAGGACCATGACTGCAGGTAACATCCATCTTATCACTTTAAGGAATTCAAATTCTAGACTCACTACTTCTGTACTTATTAGCTATTCTGAAGAATAGTGTTATTTTGAGCACTTCTATAGTCAGAAAAAGACTTATTGGCAAATAATTTCAAAAGAGAATTTACCAGGCAATTATTTCAGTTCCATAAGAAAGCACAAAACAAATCTATCAATAATATACTTAGTTCCTGCTATTGAAATGATTGGTTATAAGCCTGGAAGCATGAAAATGCAATACTATATGCATATGTAAGTATGTATGTATGGAAGTATGTATGTAGGTGTGTATGTATGTAGATGTACATACAGTACAAACTATGTAGTATGTATATACATAATTATGTAGTAAAATATAGGGTTATTTCTTGGATTTTCAATGAGTTATGGAAAATTCATGTAGAATTTCTCACATAGTTTTTATTTATTCTTTGGCTAAAAATTCTAGTAATCACATTTAGTTTACTAACTTGTTTAAATTCCTCTCACTGTTTTAAGAATTATGTGTTGTAATTCCTGGGTGATTTTTCTATATCCCTCATTTGACTTTGATGATGAAAATGGTTGACATTTTCTGTGCTGTATGCTACTTACTTCCATTGATTTAGTTTCACCTAGCTTTCTATCAAAGCATCAGCTATGTTGAAGATATGTCACTTTTCAACCCAATTAGATTTAAATCTCTTCTTTTCCTTACCAAAATATAGTTATAAATTATGTTTCACTGATAAACTTATCTCTTCTCCAATTTATAGAATAATCAGTCACTGTTTCTAAGAATATCTGAAGCATTTTAGATCACATGCCATAATTGATATGTTCCAAATGGAAATGATAAGATGGGAAATGATAAATGTCTTAGGGTTTACAGTTTTCCAGTAATGGATAATTCAGATTGACACAGAGTAAAATAATTAGATCAGCACTTACCCTGATATGATCCTGCTTTAGGCCTCACGTGTCAACACCAACTAAGAGTCTATGCTTCTCTGAATGGAAATGAAACTATTCATTGCTGTTTACTTCCCAGTTTACTTCTATCCATAGGCTGATTTTAGCAAATGTAGCAGGAAAGACAAGCATGAATTGACACTTATAGACATCTTTCATTTCATCTAAAACATATTCCTACTGAACACTTTCATTATTACACAGAAATGACAAAACTGAATTAAATTGCAATTATAAAATATAAGGCTGTTATTGAAATCAGATTTGAAAGAATATTTTAAAATGTATGTATTTGGGTCCCAAAAGAAAATATTTAAAAATATTGTTAAATAATAATGATGACAGTAGTCCTTGTAAGACGAAAGAATGTGTGCTTTGTGCTCATTGTCTGTGATGGTTAACTGATAGTAAGAAATATTTGATATAATTACATATCATTACCTACATTTTTTTCTTTTAGAAAACTCACAGCATTTAAATGTAATAGATATAGTATAATTATTTCATAATGGAGATTCTAATAGTATTTTGGTTTATTTAATAGCTTTGGTGTCTTATGTGAGATGTGTGTAAGTATCTAGACTATTATATTGCTAATTGAAGATGATAAAATGTGACTATGATACACATGTATTAAATTTTGACTCTGCTGCTTTCTGAATATATGACTTTGGGAAAATAATTTAACTTTCTGAACCCTAGTTTCTTGATCTATAGATAAAAATAAAATTCCTCCACTGTAGGATGATTAACAATAAAATATATTGTTAAAAACCATACACATGACTCTCCAAAAGAGATAGTGCAGTGAAAAACATGAGACTCTAATTCACCCACTCCAGTTGTGACATACCCATGTAAACTGCAGGCATCCCCGAATGTTTAACAAAATATGTATGTGATCATTATCTGTAACCCTGCACATATATAAGCAACAGTATCCATAGTTTGAAAATGGAAAATATCCAGGCTCAGAATATGAATCGACATTATTGTTTCACACCTGAACCTGAGATTATTTTCCTGCACTCATTGTGTCTGTGCCTCTTGTACCTGTTTGGCTAATTCATTTATTTATTATATGTAATATCATCTATTGGTCTGAATCATTTTCCATACTATATTTCAATGAAGAAAATAAATCCAATATTAAGGACTATCTATCTATCTATCTATCTATCTATCTATCTATCTATCTATCTATCTATCTATCTATCTATCTTTGTATTGCCAAGATATACTGCAGATTTTCATATTGTACAATGCATGGTTTTAATGCTAACTTAAAGGCTTTAATGTGAACAGTATCACACATTTTCACTTATTTAACTTCCCAGGAGAGGATAGTTATATTATCCTTGATTGTCATGTTCCAACAGATAGCAATTTCTCACTATTCATTTTATTTTAAATCAAAAGTTTCTAAGAGATTGACAAGGCAGTATGAAGTGATATTATGTGCTCAGAAGAATGTACTTTAAATAAAAATTCAGTTGAATTTTTAGTCTGTTATCATCTACACTTACTTAATATTTGTGTATATATACACCTTTTTCTACGTTTCAAGCGATCCTACTCAATACACAATGTTAAGGAGATATTCATCTTTGAAAATATTATATGGTGTAGGTGTGTGTGTGTGTGTGTGTGTGTGTGTGTGTGTGTGTGTGTGTGTGTGCAGGAAATGAGGTATGCAATCCAGACCTCTTGCTCTCATTCATTACCAGCATTCTAGCACTTGAACCACACCTCAAATTATGAATTTTTTCTGATTATTTAGAATTACGATTGTCAAAGATTTTTCTTCTGAGATTGGCTTTGAACTTCCATCTTCCTAGCTTCCTGAGGACCTAGGATTATAGGTGTGAGTCATTGGTGCTCAGCTAATATTTCATTGGTGCTCATGTAATATTTCATGGTCTAGCCTAGTCTTAAATGTAAATTGACAGAATGAAATCCATGAACTTTGTAAGTAGAGATGCTTATCCTACAGTCGTAAGAGCCCCTGAATATTTTTGAAATTTTAAAACCTTTTGCAAGAATGAATAAATTGTTTTCATTAGATTTTTTAGAGATGCATAAAACACATGTTAAAAGAAGGAAATTAATAGATTTGCTGTTAGAAACCAGGATATTCATAAACACAAAGAACAACCTATACCACATTTATTTGTCATTCACCAGAGACTGAACAATCTTTTTTCCAACCCTCAGATTACTTCCTGGTTTATCGAAGCCTTTTTGTTTCAAGACAGTTAATGAAGGTGTCAGTCATTGTGCTGCATTGCAACCCACTTCTTGGGCCAACATGATTTAAATTTTTCATGTCACCATTCCTATTAGCCCTTGATGACTCACTGACAGGAGTATTAACTTCTGTTAGTGAGTCACTGTCTACTTCTTCTTCTGTAGATATGCATTGTTTGCCCTTGGCTTCTCCTTCATTGAATCTTCTGTATTTCTAGATACAATCAGCAAAATTAAACACAGGTATAAAAAAAAGTAGGTGGTGTCACCTGTCACGACATGATTGTAGAATAATTATTTTGCTGAGAAGTTATATCCTTCTACGTGATTTTTATATTTGGTGCTAAAAATGATTGCATAGATGGAACAAAATTTTTTGTATCATAATACTGAGACTAAGTTTCAGTGTATTGTTCCAATACTTTGTAATATAGGTTTCCTTTTAGTTTAGGAAATGTCTTCTCTAGATATAGTCCCTATTCATGTGTATAGGACAGTTCTATATGCGTGTTTAACTGATTCAAACTTTGTAGAAAGTCCAATTGGAAATAACTAGCTCTAAATGTATGTGATTTGTAATATATATATATATATAATATATATGTGTGTGTGTGTGTATATATATGTGTATATATATTATATGTGTATACATATACATGCATTATATATGTGTATGTATATATGTGTATATATGCATATATAATAAAAGATATATGTATATGCATGCAAGAGGCTGTTTTGAATGCCATAAAAATGAACTTGTTTAGTAACCCAAGCTATCCTATCTATAGGAAATATAATCATGAAATTTAAACTCACTCACAGGTATTAAGCAGTGAATCCCTATTATAATCAGGATGCAAAGGCAATCCTAATTTTATATGTATTATTTGACTTCTGGAAACTAAACAGGTAAATTTGTGAAGATATTCTGGCATTGTCTGTCTGATATAGGTAATCTGAAGATGCATTTCAATTTCAGAAGCTAAGAAAAGCTGTTTCAGTGTAGACTACTTAAGTATTCATTTTTGGACTTGAACAGAAGAATAACGTCATTCTACTATTTTAGTACTAAATCATTTTAGGACTACATATATATGTATATAGGTATATATAAGTGTGTGTATATATAGAGAGAGAGGAGGGAAGAGAGAAACAACAATATTAAATAGGAAGTATTTCACTAATGAATAATTGGGTATTTGGTTCACACCAGGTTTTGTTAACATAACTGATAAAAATCTGTTACAATACACATGACATTGAGATATGCCAACATGACTTACTGATGGATAGAAAAAGTGGTTATGAGTAAGAGGAGAGAAACCAGAAGGATACCTTCAAATACTTTGTTAGCAAAAATTAAAAAGACTGAAGCTGTGCAGCTTTGAAAGTAAAAGTCCGATTTTCAGTTTCTCTTATTTGACATGTGTATTAGACATTGAATCAAGGATGAGAGTCTGAATTCAGAAGAGAATTCTGATCTAGACATATAAGTTACCCTTTCCGGGCATTTATTCAAAATTATAATAAAACCGCCAAGGGAGTTCGTTTGACTCAAGAAGAGAAGTAGGCATTAGTTGACTGGTGCTTTGAGCCTTTTTGAAGGAGAGGAAGTTATCATAAACAATAGCTTCAGAGAAGGAGTTCAAGAATGTTTAGTTAAATACATGAAGAATCACTGACAGATATTGGCTGCATGTTTGTACTCTCAGTATGATGACTTTCGGAAGTAGGACCACTAAGAGCCAGTTAGGTCATAAGCATGAAGCATGAAGCCCTCATGATGAAATTCATACCTTTAAGAAAAAAGAAGAGAAGGTCCTTTTTCCACTATGTGTGACTATAAGATAATAGAAAAGCATTGGAAATCTGGTAAGCAAACTTTAACCAAAAATCAGTGTTGCCCTACTGATGTCAGACTCTTGTCCACAGAGTGTGAGAAATAAATAGCTATATTTAATTTACTCAGTTTATACAAATGTATATATATGCATATATATGGCATTAAACTTTTGTGGAGCATATTTTTCTAATAATATGAAATAGTATGGTGTATACCTCTTAAAATTCATTAAATAAAGTTTGGTATAGTGAAAAAAAAAATTTACTCAGTTTACTATATTCTATTACACCAGTTTGAACCATCTAGAACTTGAGATAGACCTGAATAGCATAAAGTATAGTGGCAGGAGGAAATTTATGTTTGCTTAGCGGTTTATAAAATGTTTTAAAATTAAATCCACTTTAATTATTGTGCCTTGCAATAAAATGCATCCTCATATCTGTGATTTAGTAAATAAAGAAATCTAGATATTTCAAATGTTAATTCATAGCAATATGGCTATTAACATTGATTATTCTTTATTTAAAAATAAATTTTGTTTCTTATTTCTAATGGAAGAAGGTATGACAGCAAGCTACTTTTCAATAGATTGTAATTTATGTGGAATTTTTAAAATGTAAGTAATACAATTCACACGTCCTCTGCAGAGTGATTTATGAAACATTTTACTAATCTACTTGAGATGCTATTACGAATTACCATAAACATGACTTGAAATACTGACCTTAATTTCTCATAGTTCTAGAAGTTGAGAAGTTCAAATCCAGGTATTTTCAATGTCTGAGGAAAGGCTCTGTCTGGTTCATTAATTGAACCTTGTCACCATGTCACATAGTAAAAGAATTCGTAGCTGTTTTAAAACCAAAAACAAGAAAACCAGGATTCTGGTCATTGGAATTCTATTCTCAAGATTCAAGTAACTTTTGACACTATCATCAATGTGAACATTTCAACAAATACATTTGGGAGTGAGTGAAAACTTTGAAACTATATCAGGTTTACTAAAATGTTAGTATTTTTTACTCTCTCAAAAATAATCATACAGGTCTCTAGGCATTCACACAGAGTGAGACGAAAGAAGGATATTCTTAGGAGAGGATCACATAGGTCCAATAGCTCTAGTTCATCTGACCTATACAAAGTAATATTTATTGAAATGAACTCTAGGAAATAGAGTGTGTGTGTGTTGTTGTTGTTGTTATTGTTTTCATTTATTTTTGTCTTGTTTGTGTACTTATCTGTCTTTGGGAGGGTAAAGAGGAGAAACAAAAATACTGGTACAAAGGGTGAACAAATGCAGCCGTGTTACTCACTAGATCCTACATTATAAATGAACTATACAATTTGTGGGTGGGCATGGGAGGGAAAAACTGGGAGAGATCCAGGGAAGGGATGACACTGTCCAAAAAGTCATGCATATTTTATGTGACTTACATAACTGTAACACCTGTGAACACCCCCTTTACAATAACTATACAGAGATTTAAGAAATTGTACCTTAAAGAAGTATGTAACAACTTTTAAGAGAACAATTAATTTTTATATAAAATAAGGAAGTATTAAAGAGATTTAATGAGCAAGTAGACAAAGAACCATAATTGACAAGTTCATATAGATTCAGTCAAATAGAATGGATGCTCAGTCTTGCCAAATTAGCTTTCAGGGCCAGGGAAGGTACATCATTACAGGAAAGACTAGTAAGAAATTCGGATTCCCTAATAGCATTTTCCTGACTTTATTCATAGCAATCAAAATCATGATAGCATCTCTTCTCATGTTGCTATAATGAAATAACATAATTGCCTGCCAGAACAACAGTAGCAAATGATTTACATAGTTGATGTATTGTTTACATTGATCATATTTTCATTTTCATTTTATGATATCTTCTCCATTTATTTAACTTAATTATCTTATATAACACCACTGCCTTTGGTGAGTGTGTTCCATAGTATACTTTAGTTTTTGATAGCTAGATATTTTTTAAAGTTGTGATTATTTTTACATGGTATAGAGTTACCTTAGCTACAAGGTGTCACTAAAGTCCGGATTTGTTCAGAAAAAAAATAATGAGCTAGATTTTCTGTCAGATAATGATTTAGATCATTTGTATCAAATATTAGATTGTTTTCATGTGTAAAGGTATGGTGGGTACCAGTGAGGGAAATGAACATTATAGAAATTCTAACCCTGGATCTCAATTAGAAATGTTCGTATGCAAAAAAGACCCTTGGAAATATTTGGAGACATTTGTGAGTGTCAAAACTCTCTAGAGGAGTTTTGTGTACTAACATGTAGTGTGCAGAAGACAAGAATATTGCTAAACACCCTTCAAAACAAAAGACAGCTTCCAGCAAAAAGAAATTATCCAGGACACCAGGCCAATAGTCCCAAGACTGAAGAACTCATTCAGTGCACCTAATTTATCACCCAACCTTACCACAATCATGCAAGAACAGTTCAATTCCTTCTTATATGACACTATATAAAATGATATAGTATAATATATCTAAATATATTCTTTTATATGATATATGATTGATATGCTGTTACATAATATAAAATATGGTATGATAAAGTTCACCAACTTGAACTTTGTCTTCCAAAAAATTCATATTGAGCCAGAATTTGTAATAAGTGTAATTTATTATTAGCAACAATCTACTGTATAACTTTATATAAAACTGCATTAACGGGGATAACAATGCTCCCCAAGAAATGTACTCATTGCCTTACTCATGTAACTGTAACCCCTCTGTACAGCATCTTTACAATAAAATAAAATAAAACTGCTTTACACTGAAATCTAAAGAAATAAATACACAAACATGAATTGGTTAAATTATTATTTTATTTGATCTTTTCTTCTACTGTATAACAGTCCTGAATTCTTGAATTACAAGAAAATATTCTGCAAACTCTTGGCACCAGGGGCTCATACATAAAATCTTAACTATTTGGGAAGCTGAGAATGGGAAGATAATGATTTAACTCAAGCCAGGCAGATTTGCTTATGAAACCCCTTCTATAGCTGGGGGCTGTGGTGCAAGACTACATGGGATTGTTCTAACATCATAGCCCAGACCAAAACATGGAAGGAACTTGGACATGTTGGCAATTCCCTGTGATCCTAGATCTTCCTGGAAGCCTACAAGTAGGTAAATTATGGCTCACTCATATGCCAGAAACAAGCTCCTATCTTGAAAATAAGCAATAAAAATCTGGCTAAAGGTGTGTCATGGCAGCTGGCAAGCAAGGTCTTCATTTCAAACCTCAACACTGCCAAAAGAAAAAAATTCTTCAGATTGTAAGTATACTTCCCAGCAGAATATTCTTTAGCTTTGATCTCTTGTGTACTGGAAGCATCTCGGTAATCACACGACCAGTTCTTGGGAGTGAAGTTATCTCTCTTCTTACATTGTAGCTTTCAAAATTTCCAGGCACATCAAATTGGAAAACTTTTTACATATCAGATCTCTCTGGTATCTTTAGTAGCAAAATGGTGTACTGCTCTTCAACCAGAAGGATTGCCAACAACTGTCTAATGGTTTAGCACAAAAAAAAAAGAAAAAGAAAGAAGACTGGAAGCTTAAAAACAGAAAAAAACACTCATCTTTAATATATAAATGTAACCTATTATGTTAAAGAATAATTTTAAGAAATGTTCAAAAGACACCTGATTAATATGAAGCAACAAATCTATAGTTCAGTGCTGTTGGTATTTTGTTAACCCAGACCAAACTGACAAATTGGTTCTATATCTATTTATTAAAATGATCACATTATTGCTGAAGAAAAATGGATGCTTGCTAGAAGAAAATAGTAAATAATTATGACAAAGGGTTATTAATGAAGAACTTTTTGTATTTGCATCTTTTTGTACTTTACCCCATGACCCATGTCACCAGCTTACCAGCCTTTTATTTATTGTTATTTTATCATTATTATCATGATTAGCTTACATTAGTTATAGAGGTGAGAGATTTATTTCATTTTCAGATTCTCACATATGCTCACACTTTATGCTTTAGTTATTTCTCTAGTCTAATGTTGTGGCTTAGACTAATCTAGTCTCTAACTTTACCCATCCGTCCTGTGTAGCTCTTGTTACAATGTGATCTACAATATATAACTTGACAGTTCAGATGGGATTCCACTAACTTTTTGTCTAGGTTGCACTCAGATCATAATCCTCCCAATTGCCACCTCTTAAGTAGCTAGGATTCCAGGCATGCAGTGCCATGCCCAGCTCTATATTTTCACTTGGGAAACTCTAGGTTATTTTTAGTACACTCTCCCAATTATAACCTACAAATAACAATGCCCATGTAATCCATCTGTATTATTTCTCAACAAAGCCCTTAGGTCGTTGCCGTTTTTAACTTCTTACTGTTTGTATTTTTCCCTTCGTTGCCTGATGGGTATTGAAAATTCAATATTTTCTTAATTTTTAATGCTCATGTAAATATACTTTTCTATTTGAAGAGTGTGTTTCTATTCTTTTTCTTTTTTGTATTTCCCAAAGTAGGACTTCAATGAAACTTAAAGCTTTATAGACACTGGATAACATACCTATCTTTTATTTTGTCCTTTTTCTAGCTCTGGAGTTTGAACTCAGGATGACCTAGTATATGCTGGATAAACCTTCTACCACCTCCTCAAACATGCTCTACTCTTTATTTTAATAACATATTGTAAGATGTGAACTTGTAATGCAAAATTGTTTTTCATCAAATCTTAGAAAATATTACTCATTTCCGTCCCCTTGTTAATATTTTGACTTTGATCTCAATTTGACACTCTTTGTGCTTTGTAAGAATCTATTAATTTTAACCACTTTTGAAAATGACACTTCCTTTGATGATAATATCACTGTAGAGATTAACTATTCTGTTTGAAATTTGGAATTCCTTTCAACCGTGGGTGTTTTATGTTTCTATAGTTCTTTGAAATTCTCTAGGTTAATGTTAATATTTTCTACCCTTCTTTCTCACCTAGGCTTTGTTAAGAATAATCTTTCTTGTATGTTCATTTTTATTATATGTTTTATTTCTGTTAATTTTATATATGCTTTCTACAAAGAATCCTTCATTGAATTTTGACTTTTATCATACGTTTAAATTAGCTGTTTTCCAATGTTTATTGACTTATCTCAATTCATTACTTTCTACCTTGTGTTTCTACACAGTCTTCTTTACAGTCTTCATGCTTCTTGATACAATATTTTCTTTATTTGAAATATTCTTAATTTAGTATTGTCAAATCTAGTTTATATAATTGTTTTCATTTTATGTTATTTTCTTATAATTTTAATATTTAAGTATATCATTAATTTTAGGGCTGATTTTTACCATGGAGGTGGCTTGTGGTATCTATAAAGAGAAGCAGAAAGGCTAAGTCCATTCTGGGTACATTTCTATGTTTGAAGTGTGGAGAAGAAAGCCTGTCAATGGAAGAATCCTGTGCCATGATTGAATCTGTCCATTCATATCTTGAATTTTTCTCATCAGGAACTTTAGAATTTCAGTAACTGTGCTTCTGCTTCCTTCTCTTTTTTTCTGTAAAGGAAAATGAATAAAATAATATTTTCCATGAAGTCCTAGATGTAGGTATCATATTACAGCATCCAACTTACAGTAATGTTCTTCTCATCTTAAAGGAAGGCTCTTTTTCTCTTCTATAAATTCAGTAATATTTAGAGTCCATTCAAAATTTCATATAATCTTAGTATCTCTTTCCTTAACATGGTTTGGAAGTTAAAAAGTGTACTGAAACTCTGGATAATTTTGTATACAATTATAGACATATATTAATGTAAAAATGCATGATCATAGCTACCTCAAAGTCTTATTTATCATTTCTAAATAAAGTCTGGTGATACTTAATGCAATAAAATTGTGACTATTATGTTTTATGTTGACACATTCATGCTGCTATGTAATTTGAAAATCTCAGTATGCAAAGTTTGGGGTTTCTGTTTTGTTAATATCACTTTAGTAATGTCACATTGACATTGAGCATCTGGGTTTTATCGATTAAGTATTGATTATTTTTTAGGGGAATAACATTGAAATTATTTAGGTTTTAATTTCTAGAGGAACCATCAGATAACAATAAAACCAAAATCTTCTTGATTAAGGCTTCCTGATCAAGAAGTAATGTAAGTCTACAGTTATAGTCTCTCAGGAATCTATCATTTAATATTTTTATTCAGTTGTGAACATCAACTACTCTATTTACTTAGTCATTCATTAATTTCTTGAGGTGCAGGATAGTTTATTTCTGCTTTGTTGCTATTCTGTATATGTGTGGTGATTTGCAAGATATGCAGATAGTTAACAGAATCTCTCAGCATTGTGTTGTTTCCTGGAATTTCTTCCATACTGCTATGGAAACTTTGAATCTGAAGTATGCTTTATGTACAGACAAATATCATGTTATAATTTGTGGAGGAGAAGGGAAAAAAATAAATCATTTAAATAGGGATACAGGTGGACCCATTGCAACAATGAGACGGGTACAAGTCGTTATGTTGAAAACGAACTTTACAACTTTGGTGGGGGGGATTGTATGGGGGGAGGGGGGTGAAGGCTGGGAAGGGATGGAAAGGGGAAACAAAGGAGGAGGCTACAATGCTTGATAAGAAATGTACTCATTATCTTGCCCATGTAATTATAACCCCTCTGTACAGTATTTTCACAATAAAAAAAGAAAAACCTTGACTCTCTAAACATGTCCAACTGGTTTAAATTTCTTCAATATCTCTGTATTTTTCTAAACTTTTCTACATACATCTCATCTCCTTTAGTAGTATGAGAAATCAGCTTTCTGCAGTTTTATCATTTTGCTTATAGAATGATCCTTTATATGTTTTCTACAAATCTGAACATGTATTTGCTTTAAAACCATGATTACTTCCTTATTGTTGTCCTTGTCATTCCAAATCAACTGCAGGATCTTATACTTGAAATCTAGAAATAGTTATATATTTCTTTAATCTTTATTCAAATGATCCTAGAAATATTTTATTCCAAGAATATTTTATGCTTTCTTTCTTCTGGTCTTTGAACATGACATTATTTCTGAATAGATTTTTCCTTCATCTATAGTTTTATTTATTTTTTGGTATCTTGGATATAACTTTTAGATCTCGGCTCAAAAAACTCTGAAACTCGGAAGTGGTGCTGTGGCTCAAGTGGTAGAGTGCTAGCCTTGAGCTGAAGAGCTGAGGGACAGCGCTCAGGCCCAGAGTTTAAGCCCCATGACCAACACCCCCCCCACTCCCCCAAAAAAATCTATGGGCTGGGAAGGTGGCTAAGTGCTTGCCTTGCATGCATGAGGCCCTGGGTTCAATTCCTCAGCACCACATAGCAGAAAAATAAAAGTCAAAAGTGGTGCTGTAGCTCAAGTGGTAGACAGTGCCCAGGCCCAGAGTTCAGGCCCCAAGATGGACTAAAAAAAAAAAATCTTTGAAACTCTGACAGAATTTGCATATCATGATAATTAAATAATGTTGAGCATCAAGCCAAGTTTATTAATCCTTCCAACCCTTCAGTGTTCTACTTATATACTAATATATATGATGTTTTGTTGTGTTGATTAAGGTGCATAATGCATTTTCATACAGGACATGTTCACTAGGTCTTAATTACTATTAATATTAATATTTTATACAGGTGGACCCGTTGCAACAACGAGAAGTACAAGTTGTCATGTCGAAAACGAACTTTACAACTTTGGTCGGGGGGTGGGGGGGTGGGGGGGGGAGGATTGGGTGGGGGGGAGGCTGGGAAGGGATGGGAAGGGGAAACAAACGAGGAGGCTACAATGCTTGTTAAGAAATGTACTCATTGGGCTGGGAAGGTGGCTCAGTGGTAGAGCTCTTGCTTTGCATGCCTGAGGCCCTGGGTTCAATTCCTCAGCACCACATAAGCAAAAAAAAAAAAAAAAAAAAAGAAATGTACTCATTATCTTTCCTATCTAATTGTAACTGCTCTGTACAGTATTTTCACAATAAAAAATAAATAAAAATTTAAAAAATATTAACATTTTACATTTGTATTCTTCCTCATTCGGACAGTCTAGATAATTGTACAAATTCTGTTTCCTTTTCTCTATCCCTAATTGAGTATAAATAACTGGGAGTTATACTTCTAGTTCATTTATCCACTTAATTATTACACTAATTTCCTACCTTAGAAACTGAGCATTTCTTATACTATTTGTTTTTACTAGGTATGGTATGGTATCTAGATATAACCTCTTTTAATTTATCATGAAATAAAATAATTTTGCATTGGTTATTTTAGAGAAAATTATAGATACACTGAATAATTTTCTATTAAATTCTAGTAAGAAAGAGATTCAGAGTTAATCATACACAAACTCTAAGATGTCAACTGTCCAAAAGTAAACTGTATATTGATTTGAAAATGTATATATTTTGTACATAATGCTTCATACCCCAATGATATAGATAGAGATACTAAGGATATCAGGGTTTAAGATTATGATATTGAATTAGAAGTTCAGGGTGGTTTTGATGGCTGAGGGAGGATTGTAGATAAAATTTAAATGGTATTCCTATGACAATGTTTGAAAGTCATGCTTCATTTTGACTCTGCAGTTCTTGAAAATAAGACAGTGACCATGGTCTGGCCTAGGATAATACAAGACTTCAATGAGGCATGAAATATCAAACCTGTGCATATTAATGGCTAAACCTGTACATTATTTTTCAGTGACCCAAAGTAGTATTCATTACAACCAATGCTTTCACATGAACTTTATAAATTTTATATTATTCTCATGCAGTATAAGACTAAAATTGATGTGTTATCAGCATTTTATTTTAAAAAAATAAAATGTATATGGAAAATAAAAATGGTTTGAATAGGTCAAGAATGATAGTCTCTTGCCTTAAATCCCAGCACTCTGAAGGCAGATGTGAGAGAATTGTGACCTTGAGACTAGCATGGACTACATATATATTAAAATCTTCTCTCACCTGAGCACAGGTAGCTCATGCCTGTAATCCTAGCTACTCAGGAGGCTGAGATCTGAGGATCTGGGTTCAAAGCCAGCCCAGGCAGGAAAGTCTGTGCTGTGCGACTCTTACCTCCAATAAATCACTCAGAACACAGGAAATGGTGCTATAGCTCAAATGGTAGAGCACTAGCCTTGAGCTAAAGAGCTGAAGGACAGCGCCCAGGCCAAGTTCAAACCCCATGACCAAAAAAAAAAATCTTCTCTCAAAAAGTATGTTAAATAAATTTAAAATTGCATGCTTTATCCTTTACTTTTATCATTTCCTCTTCTCTTTGAATATTTAACATGTTGTAACCTCCTGGTTAATTTAAATGGAATTGGGCTTTGATAGACTTTTTGGAGTGTATATGTATTGTTTATTTAATATAAATAATTTATTAATGTATACCCTTAATTATGAGATAGGTTGGTAATTTGAAGGCAAAAATAATGCATGATATATTTATTTCATATGAAATTTAATAAAAGAAAATATATGGCAAAATTAACTACAATTTATATAGAGAACAGACGTAGCTTGAAATTCCCATTTGGAAATAGAAACAAAGAATTTTAAATACTTCTAATATTTTTAAATATTTAAATATTTAAAATATTTCAGATTGCAAGGCAAAGTAAAAAAATATGGTGTGAATTCTCTAAGTAGAATGCCAATTAGGACAGGAAACCTTGATATTAGAATACTAGCATGTACAGAAAGGAAAGTGTCTATATTTAAAACTTCTGAGTGAAATTAGTTTTTTTTTCTTGAAACCATGAATTTTTACAACAGTAATTTTGTGGTCAGTACAATGACAGGCTCAAATGGATATTTTGAAGATGATAACAGCAGTTAAAATGATTGATTTTAGTAGGGAATAAACCAGAACCAAAAGGATTGATAATGACATTATTGTATTTGCCTTCTCTTGCTAATATGACTGCTTCTTACTTAAAGTCTGCTTAATATCAACTTCAAAAAGGAGATTTACTTGTCATAACACCACTAGCAGAATATTGAACAAAAGCTAACATGTATTTCTCAGTCCCAATTTAGTGTCTGTCTTTGAAATGAACAGGGTGAGATGAATTTCTTGAGTTTGTACGTGAAATAGATTTTGAGTAATGATAGCTTGTTCTATGGGATTGCCAACTACCATGAAATTGAAGAAAACAGAACAGACAAGGGTGTCAACCTTCTACCTATTGCATTTCAAATGCTACACAGGGAAGATGAAGAAAGCACAGACCATGATATGCTTTGAGGGAGCAGTACAGTGTTAGTAGGGAAGATAAAAGAGGAATAATAGGATGAAAGGACTGAAAATATGGATATGAGATTCAAAATAAATATAAAAATTAGTCATGTATGCCAGTGGATGTTTATCTATACACACAGTTGAACTTCCCTACCTGTGCATTTCACGTGAACAGATTCAATAACCAGAGAATCGATAACATGAAGATGGAAAATATTTTTACAAATTGTGTCTAGGGTAAACATGGACAAATATTTCCTTGTCAATATTATTCCCTCAACTATGCAGTATGTGAACTCCTTACAGATATTTTGGATTGTGTCTGATACAATGTCCAATCTGAAGCAGATTTAAAACATATAGGAAAATTTATAGAGGTCGAATATTTGTCGAATGCATTTTACAAAAGGAAATGGAACATCTTCCCCTACTTGTGTCACCAGGGTTCTGGGCCCTTCTCTGCAAGCATAGAGGGATTATTATGACAGAAATTTTGCAAGAGGCTTTAAAATGTGTAAAGAGTTTCAAAAAAATCGTGTAGATAAAGAGACCTTACTAACATCCATTTCAGGGTTCCACTAAACTGCAGGTCAAAAATGTCTCAGTGTGTGGAAAGACATGACAATACTCAGAGCTAAGCACTTGGTTTTATAGTAGTAAAAAAAATTCACATGTGTAAGCAACCATTTCTTAACCAATGTCAGACAATTAGGTTTTGATAAGTCTAAATTAATATACAAACTACTCTAATTAATTCAGACACTGAGACCAGTGAGATCAGAGTTTTAATCAGAAGTTTGTCAACAGAGCAACATTTATAGTAGAAAGGTGGAATGAGAGATGAGAGTTTTGGGGAAATGAGAAAGGAAAAGGAAAGACAGCGAAAGCTTAACAATAAATGTGATCTGGAGATATTTTGACAAATGAGCTCTTGGATAATTGAATTCTTTTAAATGGAGATGATGTGTATTTACTGTCCACTAATCACATGGCAGCCTCTACTGCATGGTAATTCTAAACACCGACATACCTCTGCAGCCAGATTTTTGCATAGAATAAAAAAACTATTGAACCTGGGCCTGGGTTACTCACACCTGTAATCAGTTACTCAGGAGGCTGATCTGAGGATCACAATTTAAAGCAGTCTGGGGAAGATAATTCTGCTGTCTTCAATAAATTCCCAAAAAGCTAGAAAAAGAAACTTGGTAAATCAAGTGGGAGATTACTTACTGGCTTTGAGAGCAGAAGCTCAGGGAAAGCATGCAGCCTCAGAGTCCAATCTCCAGGACTGCTGAAAAGAACAAAAGAATGAAATAAAAGTGAAAAGAAGAATTATAGAAATATAAATATGCTATATATACACAATGGAATTCTATGCTTCCATCAGAAAGAATGACACTGCTCCATTTGCTAGGAAATGGAAAGACTTGTAAAAATATCATATTAAGTAGCCAGACCCAAAGAAATATAGGTACAATGGTTTCCCTTATTTGCAATAATTAGTATACATCTAGAATAGTCTTATTAGATGAGCACTCAAAAGCTATATATATATATGACCATATAAGATGATGCTAAGTAAAATGATCCCCAACATATGGACACAAAAGTTTTTCTTTGTTGTTGTTGTTTTTATTGCACTATGTGATTTTTTTTTGTTTCTTTTGTATGTTCTTCCCCCTATGATATATCCCCTGTTGTTACTATATTGATTTTGGTATCCTGCATCTTGTGTATACTTTTATCTCATTTGAGAAGGTGAAGGGGAATAACATAATGCTGGAAAAAGAACACAGAATGACCCATTGCAACAATGATACTCACAAATCACTATGTTGGAAATTAATTTTACAACTGTGGGGGAGAGGGAGGTAGGGTAGGGAAGGTATGATAGGAGACAAAGGGGGGGGGGTAACAATGCTTGACAAGAAATGTACTCATTACCTTACTTATATAACTGTAACCAACCTGTACAGCATCTTTACAATAAAATAAAATTAAAAAAAAGAAAAGTATAGAGATTTACAACGATAAAATGAGAAAACATAATGATTTTGTGAGATGCAACAGATGTATTCTAGTTAATTAAGCTTAGTGGACAAATCCTAAAATGTGTTAAAATAATAAATTTAACTGAATTGCTATTATTTTGTAACTTTCAAATTATCTTTAAATAGTGCAGTGCTTTCAATTTGATAGATCAACTGATAAGTACAATGTATTGTGACCAATGTCACCCCTTCCAACAAAAATTATTTTGTATATATATATATATATATATATATATATATATAATACCATATATATTTACATATACACAAATTCACATGCATAAATAAATTAGCAAATGCTTTTTGAGCTAGTCTGGAATCAATTTCTCTTAAATGAACTCTTACATAGAATGTGGACTGGTTCTCTTAAACAGATTTGTTTTCATCATATTCTTATTAACTGTATAATCCTGGAGGGTAAATGGTAGGTACAATTCTTACAATGTGACCTGATAAGATAGTAGAATACAGACTTACAAAATATCACAGCTGCTTTGATTATTGCTTAATATACCTTGATAATTAGTGCTCAGGCCCACTTACTTTGCAAGATTTCCACTAGGCTTGGAAGATTTTCAGCCAAATGCATGTAAAAAAGAAAAAGACAGCCATTAGTTTTAAAAAATGAATATGGAGGGAAAACAAGAAATTCTTTTTTTCCTGTCTTCCACAAAGAATAAATGGAAGATTACAGTTGTTTCAGTTATGCTTTCCAAGTTTAGATTTATTTTAAATTCAACATCTACTATTTCTGGAAATGAGCCTGAGATTAAAACAATAACATGGCCAATTTGACTACTGAATTTTTATCACTGTCTACTAAACTTTTATCTGTTGTTTTATAAGTAATTCAATGCTTAATGTTCCTGTGATCAAATACCAGGATGCTGATAATTTATAAAAGATGTTTGTAGAATTGGGAAATGTAAATATGAATAAATATATATAAATATATAAATATAATATAGCATAATATATAAAAATAAATATAAATAAATATGAATTTTGGATAAAATGTTGGCTATCAAAACTTACAATTGCAGATTTGGGGAAAACAAGTCTGATTTCTCTCTACTCACCAAGCTTGTATCTGCTCTATAGTCTGAGCCCAGTTAAAAGAAGCCTCTGAGTAAGAGGATCTCCTCAGCAATCTGATAACTAATAAACAGGTACCTTATTCTTCCTCTTCCAAGTCCAGCAGAAACAGTAAACAAAATGTGGAAAATGGAGTGAAATCTGTTGTAGAGAGACAATATAAAGCTGGAAGTGAGACGCCACCCAGAAGTTCATCCAGAATTTTTACCAATAAAAGTAAACAAGGCTTGCAAATTTTAAGCAGTCCAAAACTGACTCAAATAAAAGGTCAATATCTTCCTTCTGCAGCAAGATGCATACATGAGCCAAGAAAATATGAAGCTCCTACATTATATCACAAGCACAGTCTATCCTGAATTTGGTCGATGCTACAAAATAAAAATATTGAAAATCTTCTCTACACTACAGAAAAAGTAATCACATTTTGATAAAGAAGAGTAAATCTTTAAATCCACAGAAAAATCTGACAGAAAAACCAAAACAATTTATTTTGTTTTGCCTAGGATAGAACTAGTATTTGGTTTAAACAGCTAATAACATAACAATATTGTTAAATGTGCATTAAATGTGTTAAATGTGTAATAACTATTGCTGGAAGACGTGAGAAATCCTTATGGAATCTATTTGTATAATAATTACGGCTTAAATTATGCATTGACTTTTTACTAAATGAGAAATTATATAAGATCTGAAGTATTTTTTAAAGTATCCCTATCTTTATTAGATAGAAATTATCATATAATTTGCCATATAAGAAAATATGGCAAGTTGGAGCCATGTCTACCAGTAGTTTCTGGTGTTCTATTCTAGTGTGTCCTGTATGCTTCAATTTAGAAAAAAATGTCCTCTTTAGCCTTCAATTCATACATTACAACTTCTTCATATTTATTTCATTCCCTTTGCCTTAAGCGTACACTTACAAAGAGAATTTTTCCTTGATAATGGAGAATAACTGGGTTTTAAATGGTTTTCTTTTTAAAGGATGGTTTCTCTTTCTGTGAGAATCCTGTTTTTTTTATTGCACTGACAGAATAGTCACTGTTGAGATGATAAGAGAGAAAGTCCATCCTTCTTCTAGAAAATTCAAACTTCTTTCCATTCTATGTGCAATGACTCTGTAAAGCTTTAATTTGTCAACAATGGGAGAGTATAATTAATTTTCATGGATTTTTGTTGTAAAATTGGTTCTGCAATGGTTTAAATAAATCACTCATGACACAACACATTTTTCAGTAAATTGAACACCCCTTATGCTTGAATGATTTAAATGACAGGACAGGCAGTAAATAGGACAAGAAAGGGAAGAAAAGTACAGGACAGGGAAGGACAGAAAGGGAAGAAGGGAAGGGAATGGAACGGAAGGAAATGGAAGGGTAGGAAAAGATAGGGAAAGAACTGAAAAGGGAAAATGAAAAGAAAGATAAAGGGGAAGAGAAGGGATGGAGAGATAATATATAGTACAGTGCAATTAACAAAACGATCTACTTAGCTTTTACTCCAGATCCCAAGCCAGATAAACTTGTCTACCAAGACTTCTTCCTAAGATTAGGAAATGGAAATTGTTACAGCTAGACCTTTGTCTTTTCTCTTGCCTATTTTATTTGTTTCTAGTTGACTTGTTTAGTAATTAATAATTTAGTAATGTGACTATAATACAACATTTAATTTTATAACTTTAGTTCAGCATTTGAGTATGCCATTGTCTTTCCTACTCAAGTACTAATATGTTTTATCTGGATAACATATCCCTTCTTCATTGTCTAGTAAATGTATTTTAAATAATTTGTGAGGACACAGATTGCTTTAAAGATCCTAAAATGATGGCTAATATTTTAGATTTAACAAAAGACTGAGTTTGTTACTTCAATTAAGAAAATAAGAAAATTTAAGAATTTCAAATTTATACTTAAAAATTCAGTGAGAAATATATTTAAATAAATACTTCTATTACTATTACCACTATTGATAATAATCTTGTCATTGAAACAAGTGAACAAAAAAAATTGGAAAATTTCATTGTTCGAACAACTCTGTATACAGAGGAAGGCCAGGGAGCACCTGTTTTTGTTTCTGAAAGCTCACTATTTCCATACAGCTTCTTTCCTTCCTTTGCATATATTTCAGTATTAGATATTTGATTGTCTGTTCTCCCCCTTACTTGTCAGCAGAGGGAAATAATTGTAATGTGCTTAGCATGCTACTGAACTTGTTTATTTATCACATTAGTGCTCTCAGAAGACCAGTGTTCAACTTTGGTTTCTTTCTTTTTGCCTCTATGTTGACAGTCACTACTCTTACATGTATCTCTATATTTTCTTCTTACTTTTCATGTTCACACAAACTGAAGACTATTTGACTCATTGCATTATTGTTTAGAAAAATAACCTTTTTCTACAGAAACTTCCTGCTCGATTGTTTTCTTTTCAATAAGAGAGGAATATCCATAAGGTATTTTTTCAGTGGTTTATTACTGAACAAATATAAACACAAATATTATTCCTCTTTGAATTATTTCATTTTATAGTTTGTAAACTCTCACAAATTTGCTTACATCTTTTTCTTTATAACCAATGATTGATTTATGTTGACTACTACCCACATAATTCTGTAAGATTTAAAATATTCTATACTAATCTTGAAAATATTTCTTTAAAAATACACCTAGAGCTCGGTGCTGGTGGCTCATGCCTGAGCTCATGCTTATACTCAAGTGCCTAAGATCTGGGGATCAAAGTTCAAAGCCAACTGGGGCAGTAAAGTCCCTAGGACTCTTATCTCAATCACAGAAAAAGCTGGAAGTGGTTCTGTGGCTCAAGTAATTAAGTCAAGTGCAAGCCTTCATCAAAAAGAGCCCAGAGAGAGTTCCAGGCCAAGAGTTCAAGTCCCAGGACTGGCAAATATATGGAAAACAGCTAATCAGTTTCATAAATGTCCAGAGCAGGAGTGTATTTTGCACAAGACCTGTGATCAGATACTGATATCGATTAAATCATGAATTTTGAATCTCTGTTGCAAAGGAAGAACAATTTTAAGTCATTGAAAATTATGGGCAGCTGTTAAATTTAGGGCTCTTCATTTGCCATAACTTTTAAGAATCTGAAAGCAAAACTAAAATTATTTCCTTCATGGTCAGAGATGAGAATTTGTTAAGTGGCGAGTATGTTTTCTAACTCAACATTTTTATTAAGTTTTAGTAATGAATTCCATTACCATTTAATAATTTCAAGATGATTAGTTGCATCTTGCCACTAAAATATAACAACTAAGTAGAAAAAAACCACTGAAACTGAAGATGATGATGATTAAAATTTAAAAATATAAACAAAACAATAGAAATATGTTATTGACTCTAGTAAAAAAACAGATGAATAGTAAGCAATTGTTACATTTATATGACCCGATATTTTTGAGATCAAATATGTTTTCAAAGTTGAAATCTCTAAAAAGTTAGTGAAATTTGCATGTTTTAAGAGAAGTTAGACACGTCTTGGTGGTGTAGAGTAAGCAATGTAGTCTAGGTTATACACAAATAATGAAGAAAAGAGAAACAAAGAAAAAAATTTCAACATGTATTTTTGGCAATTGATGTTTTTAAATTTAAGATTCTTAAAGAAATGTTTTCACAGTAATGTGGAACTATTCATAGAGCTCTTACAAGTGTAGAAGTAGAGAAAAGCCAGTGTCCTATTTTAATTTTTTCAAATAAACTTAGTGATTTTTACCTCTAGTACAGACAAATGACACAAATTGAGTACTTAGGCTTATTATCTCCTTGTGCAAGTGCACAAATCACAATTTCTGGACTTGTAAACCTGAGTGTCAACTTAGTCCAGTGAGTTATTAACAGCCTACAAAGTCTTACCTTCAGTCTGAAAGCTATTAAGTTGAAAATCTTCTATAAAAATTTAAAAAGCAAGAGCCATCAAACATTTAAATTGAAAGGCAACATTACATTTTCTAAGCTTGTAATGTATTTATATATATAATATATATGTACACTACAAAAATACATTTTGTATGTATATATATTATATTATATTATATAAGTAATAAGTTATATATAAATAATAAATTATGTAAATAGTATATTATATATGATTATATATTATATATCACATATTACATTATATAAATACATATAGTTATTATATTATATATAATATACATTTATATTATACTTATTATATGTTATAATTTATTATATATTATAATTTATTATATATTATATATTATAATATACATTTATATTATATTTATAATATAAATATATATAATATATATGATATAAATATACATATAATAAATATATATAATACATAATATAAGTATATTATGTATTATATTATATTTATATATATGTTATATTTATATTATATTATATTATACATATAATATATACTAATTATATATTATATGTGATTATATGTAATTATATGCATATTCTATATAATACATATTATATAATATATTATATATAATACAAATAATATGTTATAGTATAATATATATTATTATATATTATATCTTATATATTACATAATATATTATATTGTATATACTTACATACAAAATGTATTTTTTGTAATGTATTTATTTAGTGTTTACTTTTTCTTACATTGAAATTGTAAGCTTAAGGCCAGTAGATATTTTCTGCTTTGTTTGTTTTATTTTTATTGTTGTTGCTGGTGGTGGTAGTGGTGGTGGTGGTGGTGGTGGTGGTGGTGGTGGTGGTGGTGTGTGTGTGTGTGTGTGTGTGTGTGTGTGTGTGTGTGTGTGTGTGAGTATGTGTGTTTGCTGGTTCTGGAGCTTGAATTCAGAGTGTGGGCACTGTCCCTAACTCTGAGCTTCTTTTGTTCAAGGCTAGTGCTTTATCACTTGAGACACAGCTCTACTTCTAGCTTTTGTTGATGGTTTATTGGAGATAAGAGTCTTATGAAACTTCCTGACCCAGCTGGCTTCAAAACCCTCAGATCTTAGCTTCCTGAGTAGATAGGATTACAGGCATGGCCTACTAGCTCCTAGTTTGGTTTTTTGATTTTAACTGACAGATCTGTAATAATGTCTTGTATGTGAACGGCATTCAATAAATATTTACTCTGTGAATTAATTATAAATGTGTAAGTCTATTTACAATTTAATTCATTCTTGTTGAATTTGATTGGCTTATATAATTTAAGTGTAATTCTATGCTAATTTGATGATCTAGAATCTCCATTTGAGAAGACAGACAATAAGCAATCACTTTCCTGTTACACATTTGCATTTACCATTTATGAATTGACAAGGAAATAACATTTGAAAATGCTAAAAGGGGATTAGTCACAAGCAATGTATTATATCTTGATTTATACTTAATTTACTTTGTTGTATTTTGTTTTAAAACTGTCAAAAATGTAAATTTGGATTGATTATCCATTATCAGATCCATATTAAGGCAACATTTACATGTCAATGCAGCAAAGCTCTTAAAGATGTCTACCATTGATGGTAACAAATAAGAAATAATATTCTTTGAGTAATGTTTTTCAGCTTCCACACTCCCAGTGAGAAGAAAGAACTTGAAAGAGTGTATATGAAGAATGTTGTTATATTTTTTTTTTGGTATTAAAATGTCAAAAAGTAAAATTTACTTACTTAAAGATGTTCAGCCAACTTAAAAGTTCATGTAATTTCCCTGAGAGCAAGATTCTATAAATACTCACTCTTAAAGTTATCAATTTCTTTAGATATAATGAATGTAATATTTGGGAAAATATTTACTGAAGTGTCTACTTTCTACAAACAACAGGCTACATTGACAATAAAGGCTTGGTTAACTTCAGTGAACTTAAGTTGTAGTCATTCCATGTAAGCCGAATCAAAAGAAAAAATTAAAACTCATTATGGTTTTCTGTCTTTAAACATATTCCAGATTGTTATAAATTATGAAGTGTAAAGCTGACAACTGCTTTAATACAGATAACAGATCTTAAGGGTTCTGCCATGAATCAATTGTTGGACAACTTACATAGCCAGCCCAAGGTCCTGAGTTGAAATGAAATACTGATCACCCCAAAAATAGAGTTCAAAAGATTTTTTGTTTAAAACAAAAAAGACATAGTCATGCTGGTAGCTTTAGTGTGGTCTTGTTTGTAAACATTTGGGTAAATGCCCAAAAGTGGGATTGCTGGGTCATAAGGGAGCTCTATGTGGAGTCTTTTGAGGAACATCCATACTACTTTCCAAAGTGGTTGAACAAGTTTACACTCCCACCAACAATGCAGTAAGGTTCCCTTCTGTCCACATCCCCTCCAGCATCTGTTGTTATTAGAGTTCTTGATTTTAGCCATTCTAACTGGAGTGAGGTGGTATCTCAATGTTGTTTTGATTTGCATTTCTTTTATGGCTAGGGAGGTTGAGCATTTCTTCATGTGTCTATTGGCCATCCTTCTTTCCTCTTCAGAGAAGTTTCTCTTTAAGTCTTTAGCCCACTTATTTATTGGGCAGTTGTTTTTTTGAGGACTTGTTTTTGGGGGATTTAATTTTTTGAGTTCCAGGTATATTTTAGATTTATGAGACCCTTGTCCGTTGTATGGCTAGTCCCTCAGTAGATGAATGGATCAAGAAAATGTGGTATATATACACAATGGAATTCTATGCCTCCGTCAGAAAGAATGACATTGCCCCATTTGTTAGGAAATGGAAAGGCTTGGAAAAAAGTATATTAAGTGAAGTAAGCCAGGCCCAAAGAAACATAGGTCCTATGGTTTCCCTTATTTGCAATATCTAGTATATGTCTGAGTCAAGCAGAAAAGGACAGATAAGGTGATGTTAGGGAAATGAACCCTAATATATGTATTCAAATGTTTTTTTTCTTTCATGCGATTGTTTCCAACACATTTATAAGATTATTTCTTTGTTGCTTTGTATGTCCCTCACCCACAGTATAACCCCTGCTTTCACTGTATTTCATGTCGGTATAATTTGTGGAGGGGAAGGAGAAAAACAAATTGTTTAAATAGGGATACAGGTGGACCCATTGCAACAATGAGATGCACAAGTCGTTATGTCGAAAATGAACTTTACAACTTCGTTAGAGGTGGGGAACAGGGAGGATTTGGTGGGGGGCAGGGAAAAAATAAAGAAAAAAAAAGTCTTACAGGCTTTCCTTGCCTAGACTGTCTTTGAACTGTGGTCTTCAGATCTCAGCCTCCTGAGAAGCTAGGGGGCATCTGGCTTATTGTTTTGCCAGTCCTGGGGCTTGAACATAGGGCCTTGATACTGTCTCTGAGCTTCTTTTCCTCAAGCCTAGCACTCTACCAGTTGAGCCACTCCACAGCTTCTGGCTTTTTCTGAGTATGTGGCACTGAGGATTCAAACCTTGGCATTCATGCATGCTGAAGAGCTCTCTACCAATAAGCCACATTTCTAACCTTACCCTTACAATTTTATCCCCCAACTTGCCTATCCTCAAGAAAAGGCTTCTGAGTATAAATCATCTCAAGAAATCCCTACAGGAAGATGTCTATAGATAAATAAGACAAAGCTCATACTTGGAAGAGACTCTAAACATGTGAAGATTGTGACAAATGCCTCCGTTTCATTATGTATCATGTTTCAACACTTAAGAAAGTATTAATGAAAAATGAGTCAATGTCCTAAATTATTTTGTATAATTTTATAATAGATATACAACATGTAATCAATATGTGTAAAATAACACTCAATACAATAAACAACAAATGAATCAAAAAAAAAACAAAAAAGGTGCTTCTAGATATGGCATCAGAGATTATGATCAAAACAACTTGCTTCTATAATGGAGGATTCCCAAGTGTGATTTGACATTATATATGTGTGTGATGCTATTCTTTAAGAAATATACTTTTGACTATAATTTTAATTCAAAAATCTGTCTTTAAACCAAGTACTTTAAAGAAAATAGAAATTGCAATTTAACTTTTGTCAAGGAGATGAAAAGATACATTCTAGCAAGCACAAATTAGGGATGAATAGAAGCATAATATATATAGTTCCTTAGTATAAAGTATATCCAGATATGAGAAATTTAGGATCCTAATCTTGAAATACTGCACTTACCTTTTAATTCTATGTATGGATTCTAATTTTTCATATGAAACACATTTATGAGAAGAAAACAGTCTGTTTCACCACCTTAATATATGATGGGTTGTCAAAAGCACATAGTGTTTAACAGGAAATCACCCATCAGTTTTAATATACACTATAGGTACTTTTTATGTGTATATACATATAAACATATATACATGTACTATTTGACTAAATTAAATTTTAAATAGTAAAAATATCAAATAGTACTAATATAGTA
This sequence comes from Dipodomys spectabilis, assembly GCF_019054845.1. Taxonomy (NCBI): domain Eukaryota; kingdom Metazoa; phylum Chordata; class Mammalia; order Rodentia; family Heteromyidae; genus Dipodomys; species Dipodomys spectabilis. Next base: position 6,141,859 of record NW_024870752.1, read on the forward strand.
GATTGCATATTTTCAAAAATATTATAAAAATGGATAAGCTGGGGAGTGAAGTAATTCAGATTGAGAACAATAATCGGAGATTTCAAATAACTATATTCTAAGTTTCAAACATTTTCTAGTACAGTTCATCCTATGTAATGTACTATATACCATGGCTAAACAACTTTGTACAGTTACTATATAGTAATACAGCAAGAAAAGAAAAAAATCTACTAAAATTTTATTTGTTACAATAAGCACATTTCAAGTGCTCTGTGGTCACCTGTGGGCACAATCTACCACATTAGACAGCACACATGGATAACTAAACTGTCAGATAACATTCTATGGCTTGACATTGCTATATAGATTTAGTGAAACACTTTAGAAAATTAAAACTCATCACTACTTCTTATAGCCAATCTTAAACTCCTTCTTAAATTTGAAATTTCCTTTGCAAATACTCTAGGTGACAAATTTCACCATGAGTAGAACAAGAACAAGAATGCTACCCTCTATTCTCAGTCCCTTGAAAATGTATTCATAATTTGGTGTGTGAACTTTGTTACAACTTCTACTTATTTGAAAGTTTGGTTGATGTAAGCAACACATTTTAATATCTTTTTGTTGTCTTGGATTATTGCTTAGTATTTCACTGTCTCAAGTATCACTGTTCATAGGAAATAGAAATGTGTGATACAACAGGAATCTGGGATCCAATCAGGCTGTTATTAAAAATATGCCTTGCAGTACATGAGGTTTATAATTCTCACTAGATCAGCATCTGCTTGAACAAAGTTTGCCTTGGGTTATCAATAAATCCAGATGAAGGGCTCCTCCCATCTCAATTTTCTTTCTCCTGAGAGATTGGCTTTGATCCAGAGAGAGCATTCTATCTAGCTGTATACCTTCCAGGTACTAGAGATTATTGATTCTGTGTTCTGAGGTGGTTAACCATCAAGTTGGGAGCTTAAGAGAGAAAGAATACAAACATGACATTATCCACTAATCATTGAGAGCTCTCCTGGGGATTTTCCAAGTGTGTATTTTTTCAAGTATAAAATTGCAAGTACAATGTTTCTTCCACAAAAGCCACCTAATTCTTGTTGAGCTCTTTTTACCACCATAATTATTTTAGCTATCTTTCTGGATGGGTTAATTTTACCAGGGATGATTTGTTCTTTTTGTGGCCAATTTGTAAAGAACTAAATTTTAACAAAAAAAACATTTTGAGAAGTTTCCTTGAAAATAAAAGGAATAATGCTTCTCAAATCCACTCAGCGGCATTTTTAACAATATATACAATTCCTAAATGAAATTCGTAATTAAAACTTATGTCATTGGAAATTGTTTTTATCAAAGCTAGAAAGAAATTTTAGAAACTTAACAGCAAAATCTAATCTTTTCTTTGCTCAATCACCAAATTTCTGCATCCCTTATCCTACCATCCATATAAAAGACCCCACCATTCCTCTCTACTTTCCTAAAATTTCAAAATGTCAACTGTCACTAAATATCATGAGACTGATACTCTATTATACACATTAAATTTTGGATTTGACATAGGAATTATAAACAGATTTCTCAAAGCTTAAGGAAGGCAAGGACATATTCATAGTAGAATTTTGAATTTGTTTCGAGTTATTGAAAACTATGACTATTTGACTTATATCAGTTTGTTACATGTCATTCATAACCTCAGATTTAGTTCAATTTATTAAATTATTTATTAAAATATGGATTAAGGATATGTGAATACAGCTCAGTGGCAGAGCACTTGCCTAGCACATGTATGGTCTAGGTTCCATCTCCAGTATTACAAGGATAAACAAGAAAGGATAATTGTACTGACAGAAAGGAGCAAGAAGAATCTCATCCTCAATTAGCCTGTAGGTCAAATAGTTAGAAACAGTAACTCAAACTTTTCTAAAACCCATATGAAGTATATCCAATGAAATTTTAATACATTATTACTTGATCATGAAAACAAAGATAAAAGTGTGGAAGATTTTTCAGGATAAAATAAAATGGCTCTGACAGTATTTCCAAAATAAATATTGTAATACTGTAATTAGCAGGATTTCTATATTGTTTTGTCAGTAGAAAAAGGTTGGAATAGGAAATCAAGTGTAAAAGAATACAAAGAGAAACAGAGAGTGACTATCTGAAAGGTAACTCTCACCACGCTTTTAAATAAAGAAAACATGAGAGAGAATCAATTATACATTTCTATCAAAATTCAACATTTGCTACATGAACTATGCTACTATTGTATGCTACTGTGTTTTTAATGTCTTACTCAGAGTAAACATACAGTAGACGTGGCAAGTACTTCAAATATACCACATTTTCTTAACAGAATTTAACCAGACCACTTGTGCATGGGACTGACATTATTTTCTGCTCTGTGATACCATAGCTCCAATCTTAGTGGAAAGACATTGTAAATGGAATTATAGTACCAAATTCACACTAGAGGGATTTTTTTTTGAGATGAAGAATGTCTATTCATAATGAAATAACATACATCATTATATACTTTTATTTTTCATATGTATATGTGTGTAAATAGCTTTATATACTTTATTCTTTCTTCCTTTCTTCCTTCTTTCCTCACTCTCTCTTTTTTTTTAGATAGGATCTCTCTGAAGACCCAGGTGGCCACAAACACAGTGTCCTCCTGCCTTTTTATCCCTATGTTGCAGAACATCAGGTACTTCAATTGGCTGTCTTTTTACAGACTCAAAACATATATCTCTCTTTTGTTATTCAAACCTCATATAATAAGTAGCTCATATTCTACTTTGCTCAAAAGAAACAAACAAAAAAGAAATTCTTAAAATGATTCAATTTGCTTGTTGTCAGCCTTGCAGAGAAAGGTAATACGTTTTCCGTATGTGAATTGTCACTTTGACAGAACACAATTATTTACAGAAAAAGTATTCGTTAAACTGATCAATTGTTTTTAGAGACATATAAAGAATTGGGACGATATCTACATTTAATTAGAAACTATAGTCAATAAATACATTTTTCTGAGATTATAATATTTCATGAATTTATTAAATCCCATAGAACATATGTATTATGAATATTCAGAAAGTAATAAGATTTGTGTTTTCTAAAGAGGGCTTTTGTAACGCATACTTAAATATGTGTGTATCTATATCTATATACAACTACAATAATCCATTTAATCTATATTTCCATAAACTATTTGGACAACCTCCTGAGTATGTTAACTGAATTTCACTGGAGTTAACCAGCGTTCATTGCTTAATGTGGTCTTATTTGTGATTCAGTTATAAAGTTTCACCACTTTGTATTAAGAGAAAACATTTCCAAGACTAAACTTGCTTCGGCTGAATTAGTTTGAGACTACCTCTTTCACCTTAGGTTTCCTTGTGAGCTAAGGAAGTTATATTTGGGCCAGATAGTTAACCTCTGACAAAGTACAATTACTCTATTCTCACATCACTATTCACCATAGCAACATCTTGAATTCTGCAGCTTCTCAGTGCTTTCCAGAAGGTTAACCGCATGCTTGCAACACTTTATTGTATCTTAGTCTTGTTTACTAAAAGCTCCTATTGAGAAGAATTCTGACCAAATATTGCTTATTGCTAACTCATACCTTGAAGGGAAAAGGAGAATACTTGACCAGTAATTTTGGTCTTTAGAATGTACTCTTGTGTCCATTGGTAAAACGCATATGGCAACAGGACTTACTGTACACTAGATTCTATCCTCTAGACAAATAAAGAGGATAAATATTCAGACAGATAACAGGGTTGATTTTCAAGTTTCCACATGTGATGACGAGAAGGTCTCAAAAGAAAGCTTTGTACCTGTACCAGAGCCCAATCAACATGGGAAATTAAGGACTGATTAGCTATTTCTTCCTCACCACTGTTTTCTTATTTTTAAGGCATTTTCTAATGCTAAATTTATTCATATATATGTACACATATGTCATCACTTATTTTTAGCAAATTATAAGTTGTTCACTTACACTTCCAACTGGGAAAGCTTAATTTTCAGAATTATTTTATTTTATATTTGTCAGTCCTGGGTCTTAAACTCAGGGCCTGAGGGCTGTCCCTGAGCTTTCTCACTAAAAGCTAACACTCTGCCACTTGGAACCATAGAACCACTTCCAGTTTTCTGGTAATTAATTGGAGATAAAGAGTTTCATGGACTTTCTTGTCAGGGCTGACTTTGACCTGCGATCCTAAGATCTCAGCAGACAACCACACCCCACCCCCCGCCCCCAAGTAGCTAAGATTATAAGCGTGAGACACTGTTGCCCAGCGACCTTTTTGAATATGAAATTTGAAAATATAATAAATAAAAAAGAAATTTATATGTTATTCTTTTTGCTTAAGATCTAATAAGAATGATCAAAATAGTATGAGAATACTATTATGTGAATATACTTAGAAAAATTTTAGATTTGTTTAAGTGAATTATTCATACATATATAATTTTTTGTATTGTGTCTCATAAGTTTTAAGAAATATTTTAAGGGCCATATTTTATCAGATATTTTTGAAAAGTGAATATACATATGGGGGTTAGGGAGGTGGCTCAGTGGTAGAGTGCTTGCCTTGCATGCATGAGACCCTGGGATCGATTTCTCAGCACCACATAAGAAAAAGCCAGAAGTGGGGCTGTGTTCAAGTGGTAGAGCACTAGCCCTGAGCTGAAGAACTGAAGGACAGTGACCAGGCACAGAGTTCAGGCTCCATGACCAACAAAAAAAAAAGAGAGAGAGAAAGAGAAAAAAATAAATGAGCCATGAAAGGTTACCATTTTCAGTACAATCTCACATACATCTATTTCATCTCCAAGGTGGCACATTGAACATACTCAGATGTCCAGGTGCAAAGTTTAAGCCCCATGACGGACCAAAAAAAAAAAAACAAGAACAACAAAAAATGCATACATTTGATATGACTACCTGCACAACTACTTAAACCTGATGTGCACATATATTGTTCACTTAAAACTCATAAATACATTTGTTTATATACACAGGTTTAAATATGAGACTAGTATGCATATTTATATACACACTAAAGCAATATTTTAAGGATGCATATCTGATAAAATATATGTTTTAATTTCTAACTTCTTATTTATTTCTGTTGGAAAAGAAACCATATTTCCATATGATTGATAAGAGATTGTTTTAATATTAGATATTATATTTGTGTAAGTTTGTATACGTTATTGGATGGTATTTGGGGAAAGAAGAAATGTCCATTAAGCTATAACTGTTTTATATTTTCATATGGTATCAGATTATTGCTACACAAATTTTGATATAAAATACTTATGAGATTCAAATTTGCGTTACATATTATTTCTTAAGTCAAAATATTTCTGAGTCAATATATTCATTGTCAAGCTATATACTTTACAAATATTGTATACCTTTTTTAATTGAAATTTTCTCTGTTCTCCACAAAAGCAAACAAAAATTGCCAAAAATACAGCTTGCTTAGAAAGAAGAAAGGATGTAAGACAATTTAGCATAATATCTGAAAATATCAATACTTCTTATAATTTGTTTCTTCCTATTATAAATTTCTTTCCTAATTATCAATGAGCCATACATAATCTGGTATTAAATACATAACATTTAGCTCCTGTCCAAACTGGAATAAAATAAATTATATATTGAAAAATGAAAAAAACTCATTTATAGGCTATATTTTTACTAATGGCAACTATATTTTGGAGAAGTTAAATTTGAGAAATATCATTGAATTTTCAAATATAATTATATCAAAATCATGTACATAAATGTATATAAAAATTTGCTGCTCAAGGTTCTGGGAAGATGGTGGAGGAGAAGCTAGAGGCTAAACAAGCTCTCGCATAGAGAGTTTTAGTGTTTCAGTGATCAGTCTTAGGACAGAGAATTACACCGTGTGCCATCACAGTACAGAGAGTTTGGCCAGAGAGGGAAAATTCAGGCAAGGAGCCAGATCTGAGCACTTGCCAGTAGTCGTGGCTGCAGGGGTGGTGGCAGCAGCAGCAGCAACGGTGGCAGCTGCGGCCATAGCCACCATGCCTACAACACAAAGAATCAGGGACAAAGGTACCAGATTCTACTCAATACCATCAAGAACTGACAAGGAGCAGATATCTTCATCCTGCAGATCACAGACCAGAGATGACCCAGGAGGCATGAGTAGAACCCTGACATCCTCACTCCTTCTCAGGGAGCAGAGGAAGGAAGTCCACCTCTCCCCTACACACACACTGGAGATCTCCATCTTTGATACTGATAAAGGCCCAGCTGAGCAGCCAGCTCCAACTCAGGCCTTGGAAGAAAACAAAAAAGTCATTTGGTGGGTCCCAGGAACCTGACCTGACCAACCAGGATCAGCTCCACCCAGGGGAAAGTCACCCAGCCCAGGCAGAGAATGGTCCACCCCCCCCCCCACCCCCCAGTGGCTGGGTAAACAGAGCCAGAGGCTGCCCCTCCTTAAGCAACCTAGAACAATCAATTGAAATTCAGTAAACATAAACCCTGAGGATGGCTCCAGGGGCTCTTTGAGTTTCTCAGAAGCTAGCCCCTCAGGGAAAAGCTACTGTTTGCTGAAAGGCCTCAACTCTACCCAGAACCTAGCCTCATCACAGCATCTCCAAACTAGAGGAAACAGCCATCTCCCTATTTTGTGATACTCAAAGCAGATCTCCCTCCCACTGAAGTAGCCTGGGAGGAGGATCACAAAATCCTGGGTAAAGCAGAGCATTTTTCTGCCTACTCAAACAAACTGACTTAAGAAACAAATCAAGCCACAGGAAAAACAAACACCACAAGCAGACCAGAGACTCCACTAAGAGACTGATTATGAACACAAAGGTGATACAGGATAGGCCCATCAACCCTCCCCCCCCCCCTCGCAAAAAAAAAAAAAAAAAAACTGAAAGAACTCTTTTTTCTGTACATTTTTTATTTTTAATTAAAAAAATTGTTTTCTATTAATCCTTTTTTTTCCTCTCATAATTTTTATTTTAGGTGTATATGTGTGTGTGTGCTTTCTTTTTTGTTTTTTAATCTCTACTGACCTTCTCGCCCTGTTTTTTTCCTTCATTCTTATCATTTTTTTCTTCTTTCATTCTTTTTGAAGGACTTAATTAATGTTCTGCTCATCCTCAGATAGATACCCGTGGTTGATTATTAGACCTTATCGCCCATTGTGTACACACTTAACCCAGAAATGTATTATTCATTTCAAAACCCCTTAGGCTTAAATTTCTTAATAGCAGTATTATCTCTTTATACTTATATACTTTTTTAAGAATTTGTATTTTTTTAGTTTTTCACTTCTCCTTTCTATCCCTCTCCTCCTCTCATCTTATTCTTTCTTCTCTCAATTTCACCTTTAAAATTAGATAATTTTAAGTTTCACTTTTTAAATTTAAATTTTTGTTTTTGTATTTTTTTCTTCTCTTTTTTTCTCTCTCCTATCATTCTGTCCAATCCATTTCCCTCTTTGAGATTAGGACTTGGAAAATTTCACTCTCCTTTTACCTCCTCACATCCCTCTAATCCTATTTTCCCCACATGTCTCCCTAAACCTAATAATTTCTGGTTTGCCACATTCTTCTTTGCTGTTCTTAGCCCATTAATCCATGGTTGTTTGATGCTGAATAGATTGTATCTGTTGAAATAGATTGTATCTGCAGCGTTTTGACTAAGCAACTACAGGACTTTGGTTGATACTTGCCTTAAAGTAGTGTTCTAGCACAAAATTGGTGTTACTTTCATGCCAAATGGGCAGAAAAAGCTGGAAGAACACAAGAAAAAGGGCAAGTCCGGGTACTTAACTCCCACTCATGATAATCAGGTGGCAGAACAGATAATGAATAATCCAGAGGAGAGTTCCCAAAAAGCTCTACAAACACTACTGGTAAACATGGTGAATGAAAACCTGCAAAGGACTCAGTGTGAATGTGATAGGAAGAGAGAAGAGGCAAACCAAAGATCAATACAGGAATCTTACTCAAAGATTGATACAGGAATTCCATGAGCAGATTGAGAACACTCAAAGAGAAATAAAGGAATTGGATGAATGGGCTGAGAACAGTCAAAGAGAAAGACAGGAATGGCATGAGCAGGCTGAGAACAGTCAAAGAGGACTATCGACCCATTTCTTTGATGAACATTTTCAAAATTTCTCAACAAAATTTTGGCCAATTGAATTCAACAATTCATCTAAAAAAATCATACACTACCAACAAACAGGATTCATTTCAGGGATGCAAAGCAGGCTCAATATACACAAACCAATTAATATAATTCATCATATCAACAAGAGCAAGGATAAGAACCACATGGTTATCTCAAAAGATGCAGAAAAAGCATTTGATAGGATCCAACACCCCTTTATGATGAAGGTCCTGGAAAAATTAGGAATCCATGGAACAATCCTCAATACAATAAAGGCTGTATATGACAAACCTACAGCCAGCATTATACTTAATGATGAAAAACTAAAGCCATTTCCTCTTAACTCAGGAAAGAGACAAGGATGTCCACTCTCTCCACTTCTCTTCAATTTAGTATTAGAATGCCTAGCTACAGCAATAGGAAAAGATGCAAACATAAAAGAGATCCAAATAGGGAAAGGTGAAGTAAAACTCTCCCTCTTTGCAGATGACATGCCCTTTAATTTAAAGAATCCCACGGACTCCACTCCCAAATTACTCAAGCTGATTCAAAACTTTGGCAAAGTATCAGGGTATAAAACTAACCTTCAAAATGCAATAGATTTTCTGTAGGCCAACAATGAGAAAAGCGTGGTTGAAATTAGGAAAGCAACCCCATTCGTAATAGCCCCACAAAAATAAAATACCTAGGAATTAACTTGGCCAAAGAAGTGAAGAACTTCTATGATGAAAACTGTAAAAATCTGAAAAAGGAAATCAAAACTGAACTTAGAAAGTGGCAAAACCTCCCATGCTGCTGGATTGGAACCATCAACATCGTGAAAATGGCAATACTTCCCAAGGCTATCTACAAATTCAATGCCATACCTATCAATATTCAAACCTCATTCTTCATGGAAATAGAAGAGATAATCCAAAAATTCATATGGAATAATAAAAGACCCCAAATAGCAAAAATGATTCTTATCACAAAGAACAGTGCTGGAGGAATATCAATACCAAATTTCAAACTCTACTACATAGTAATCAAAAGAACTTGGTACTGGCAAAAGAACAGACCTCAGGACCAATGGAATAGAATTGAAAACCCAGAAATGAACCTATAGACCTATACCTATCTAATCTTCGATAAGGGAGCTAAAAAAATTAGAATGGAAGAAAGACAGCCTCTTCAGTAAATGGTGCTGGCAAAATTGGCTAACTACTTGTAGAAAACTAAAGCTATATCCTTATATATCACCCTGCACCAGAATCAACTCCAAATGGATCAAAGACCTAGGAGTCAAAGCAGACACCCTGAAAACATGACAGGACGGAATAGGAGAAACCCTAGGTCTCCTTGGCACAGGCCCAGATTTTCTTAATAGAAACCCAGAAACACAAGAAATCAAAGAAAGGTTGGACAAATGGAACTGCATGAAATTAAAGAGCTTCTGCATGGCAAAGGACATAGCTAGCAAGATCAATAGAAAGCACATGGACTGGAAGAAGAACTTCACTTGCCATACCACAGACGAGTGTCTCATATCTAAAATATACCTGGAACTCAAAAAATTAAATCCCCCAACAACAAATCCTCAAAGGAACAACTGTCCAATAAATAAATGGGCTAAAGACTTAAAGAGAAACTTCTCTGAAGAGACACATGAAGAAATAGACACATGAAGAAAGGCTCAACCTCCCTAGCCATAAAAGAATTGCAAATCAAAACAACATTGAGATACCACCTCACTCCAGTTAGAATGGCTATAATCAAGAACTCTAATAACAACAGATGCTGGAGGGGATGTGGACAGAAGGGAACCCTACTGCATTGTAGGTGGGAATGTAAACTTGTTCAACCACTTTGGAAAGTAGTATGGAGGTTCCTCAAAAGACTCCACATAGAGCTACCCTATGACCCAGCAATCCCACTTTTGGGCATTTAACCTAATGATCACAAACCAGACCACATTAAAGCTACCAGCACAACTATGTTTATTGCAGCACTATTTACCATAGCTAAGATCTGGAACCAACCCAGATGCCCCTCAGTAGAAGAATGGATCAAGAAAATGTGGTATATATACACAATGGAATTCTATGCCTCCATCAGAAAGAATGACATTGCCTCATTTGTTAGGGAATAGAAAGACTTGGGAAATATTATATTAAGTGAAGTAAGCCAAAGGAATGTAGGTCCCATGGTTTCCGTCATTTGCAATAACTAGTATATTTCTCAGTCAACCTGAAAAGGTCTAATAGGTTAATGTTAGGTGAAATGAACCCCAAGATAAGTATTCAAATGTTTTACCTTTCATGCAATCTTTCCTAACATATTTATAAGATGATTTCTTTGTTGCTTTGTATGTCCCTCCCCCATTATATACCTCCTGCTTTCACTGTATTTGATGTTGCTATAATTTGTGGAGTGGAAGGGCAAAAACAAATCGTTTAAATAGGGATTCAGGTGGAACCATTGTAACAATGAGATGTACAAGTCGTTATGTCGAAAAACGAACTTTACAGCTCTGGCCAGGAGGGGATTGGAGGGAGGGAGGTGGGAGATGGAAGGGATGAGAAGGGGAAACAAAGAAGGAGGCTACAATGCTTGATAAGAAATGTATTCATTATCTTTCCCCTGTAATTGTAACCCCTCTGTATGCTATTTTCACAATAAATAATATTCAAAAAAATTGATGATCTGGTTTTATACCAGACATTTAATGGAGGATGGAATCATTTAATAATTTGTGTACATTACGTTTTCAATTCCACTTTAACACCACTATAATATTTGCTCTCCCTCAGTCATTTAATTTCTAGCTCAATTATAAAAAAATCAAGCCTTTACAATTTACTGTTTCTATTAATTTATTTAGTTGATATTATTTGAATAATAATATATAAAAATTATATAATATACCATTGAATATTTTATATATACAAACATGCTATTTAATATTTTATAGATAATATAAAATACAATATATTGTATGCCTTTACTAAGTTGATAGGGGATTATATATCCTTAAAACTGTAGAGTAGAAGAGTACATGCTTCTGTGAAATAATTTTAACAAGTATCCTTCTTATAAAATACACCAAATCCTCTGGGTCCATGGGAATATGATTTCTAAGAGACAGCTGTTTCAGTAAAAGCACAAATGTTCAGGGTGTATGGAGTTCAGTATCCTATAATGACTCAAATACATCTATGCTGTATGTAGGCCTTAATTTTACAATTTGAAACCGCATGGGATAAGCTCCATTATTGTAACAAAATTAGTGTTGTACAGGATAATTACCAAAAGTAATCATTTTCACATTTTTTACTTTAACTACTATAGATGCTTGATTCATTTTGTCCAATGCCACCTGATTTTTGCTAAAGACTTTCAACCAATATAAAAGCTTTACTTTATTAATTACATTGAGCATATTGACTGTCACCTTACTTTTGGACAACCATTTGTCCTAGGAAGCATATTAAAAAATAATAATAACAGGGGAATACTCAGCAGATCACACAATATTTTAAAGATATCTGACAATAACAGAGAATCCATGGGAACTTTCTCCACATACACTAAACTGTGTAACATCATGTGCAGCAATTTTTGACTATTCTTGGTCAAATGATGTGTGTAAATGAACCTGGGGATAAAGCAATTTTATTGCATGCATTCCTTATCCTCACTGTAGTAGATTTAACATGTCTGAGTCACTGGTTTCAGGAGAAGATGTCATCTGGCTAATTTTGGGCTGTGATGTTGCCAGTACATCAGGGATAAAACTAATGACTTAATGCACCGACTAGCATTATTGATCTAGATTTTCACAGGAGCTTTAAGGGTAGGTCAAAAATAAAAGGCATTGGCTGTAAACGTCTTTATGCTTTTGAACCTGGTAAAAAGAGGCACAAGAGCTAAAAGTATTCCTAGGTCAAGAGAGTCAAGACAATACAGTCAAATGCTAGTTTCTCCAGAAAGAAAGTCTCTGACATTTTCCAGATAACAACACCAGTTCAATAAAAGAGTGAAAATAAAAAGAAAACCTGAGATAGAGGTGTAAGGGAATACTCCTACATATTATTATGACATTTTATATCAGAGGAACATGTGCAAACTGCAAATAATTTTCAACATTTTCTATGGAATTAAAAGTGGTAGGCCCAGCCTGAAAACCACACAGACATACAGGCACAAATTAAAAAAATGGTTTATTGCCAGCAAAGGGACTGGCAAGAACCCTTCGCACAAAATAAGGAGTGCCAGCTATTGTCTGAGGTGACCTATATAACCTAAGAGGTTAGGAGGCAGAGACCGCGGCGTTGATGAGGTCCAAGGGCTTCATCATGGAAGGTAGGATTTATGGCTGCTGCCCAAGTGGTAGCTAAGGGGCCCTGCAGCTGCCCAGACTTCAAGGTCACTTTAAGGGGATCTTGCTGCCTTATATGGTTGTAACTTCCCCAAGGAGAGGAGGTCAATTATTTATGTCCTGTTCCAAATAGTGTGGCCTGGGAGAAGAGCATGCTAAGCTATGGGAATGGAGCTCATTGGATTAACAATCTGTCATTTCATTTCCCTAGTATATGGTCTGAAATAAACCAATCAAATTAGTCTTTCAATCAAGTAATACTCTCAGAAGTCTCGGATATTTCTTTAATTAAGCTTCTAAATTGTATTCATGAGTGGTAAAGTTATTAGGAAATTAGTTATGACATCAGAAAGCTATGTAATTATCATTTAATTTTATGTCAATAAGCATACAGCTTCTATGAGTCAATAATTACATTGTTCTTACACAAAACAGTTGAGAAACAGTGTATTTTGATTCTCAATTAATAAATTTTCACTTGCATCTGATTTGCAGTTACATTTGTTGTAAAAATCATTTTAGTGTTTTTTTCTGCTTAAAATGGTATTTTATATTATAAAAACATAAGTTTCTGTGTCAAATACATAAAGTTTTAACCTTAATTTATTACTCATGTCTCTACTTTGAACTATTCTGTTTCATTACTTTCAAGAGCTATTAGATCTTCATTTTTACATGTATATTATTTTACTTTGGATTATACTAGAGCAAGTTACTCATAAAAATCTTCTATAGGAGACTTTATTGACCTAAGGATAGCCATCATGATCCTACTACAGTCCTCCGCTCTACCAACTGAGCTATCGAAGGGCACACTATATTGAATGTATAATAAATGTTCTGATTTTCCAGTTCACTGGCTTCATTCTCCCTCTTTACTTCTATAGCTAAAACATCAAAATATTACTTTAGAAATAAATTACTATGAGAATAATTCATTTAGTTTTTTTTTAGCAAAATTCTAGATGTACACTACCAAAACAAATGAAAATTATTTGGCTATATATTGTTCTTCTGCTTCAAAGAGCCTATTCTTTTTTTTTTTTAACTGTAAAAGTGGTGTACAGAGAGGTTACAGTTAAGTAAGGTGATGAGCACATTTTCTGAACAGTGTTACCCTCCCTTGTTTCCTCTTTCTTCCTTCCCCACCACTTACCTCCCCCCAAGTATTAAGTTCATTTCCAACATGGTGTGTAGTGAGTTTCACTGTTGCATTGTTCAGCCTTTGTCCCACCATTTCTCTTCCCTTACAACAATCAGATAAACTTATATACAAGATAAAGGGTACCAAAATCAAAAACAGTGATCACAGGGAATAAACTGGGGGGTGAGGGAGAAGGAAGAAAAAAGAAATGACAACAAACACTACATAAACACCAAACAAACAAACAAAACCCTCTTCTTTCCACATTATAAAGTTGATTTCAATAACTACTTGAAATAGCTATTATAGGGCTATTGTGATCCATAGTTTTGCTAGAACTATCCCAGATATATAATAAGTATTAAAACTGAGGGAAATCATAGAGCCTATGTTTCTTTGTGTTTGGCTTAGTTTACTTAATATGACTCTTTCCAATCTTTCCATTTACTTATGAATGGGGCCATGTCTTCTTTCTAAGGGAAGCATAGAATTCCATTGTGTGTATATACCACGTTTTCTTGCTCCATTCATCTCCTCAGGGGTATCTGGGTTGATTCCATATCTTAGTTATAGTAAATAATGCTTCAGTGAACATAGTTGTGCTGGTCACTTTAGTTTGGGCTTGTTTGTGATCATTTAGGTAAATGTCCAGGAGTGGGAGTTCTGGATAACAGGACAGCTCTATATTCAGCATTTTGAGAAACTTTCATACTGCTTTCTAGAGTAGTTGAATCAGTTTACATTCCCACCAACAGTGTAGTAGCATTCCTTTTTGGCCACATCCCCACAGCATCTGTCATTATGTTATTTTTTCTCTTTTTCCCCCTTTTTTTTCTTCTTTCTTTTTTTTCCCCCTGGTCCTAGGGCTTGAACTCTCGGCTTGAGAGCTATCCCTACACTCTTCAGCTCAAGGTGAGCACTCTACTGCTTGAGCCACAACGCCAGATAAGAATCTCACAGACTTTTCTGCCCAGATTGGCTTTGAACCGTGATTCTCAGATCTCACCTCCTGAGTAGCTAGGATTACAGGCGTGAGCCACCGGCACCTGGCTTTTTCTTTTTTTCCTTCTTTTGCCAGTCATGGGAATTGAACTCTGAGCCTAGAATCTGTCCCTGAGCTCTTCAGCTCAAGGCAAGATGAGTGTCATGGACTTTCCTGCCCAGGTTGGTTTTGAACCATGATCCTCAAATCACAGACTTCTGAATAGCTAGAATTACAGGCATGAGCCCCCAATTTTTTTTTCTTGATAATGGCCATTCTGCCTACGGTGAAGTGAAACTTCTATAATGGAAACTTTCAAAACCTGAAAAAGGAGATTAAAGCAGACTTAAGGAAGTGAAAAAAACCTCCCATGTTCCTGGATTGGGAGGATTAGCATATTGAAAATGGCAATATTGCCAAAAGCAATCTACAAATTCAATGCAATACCCATTAATATGCCAACAGGATTTTTTAATGAAATAAAAGAAGCAATCCAAATATTCATATGGAATAATAGAAGACCCTGGAATAATAGAAGACCCTGAATAGAATAAACAATCCTTAGTGGGAAGACCAGTGCTGGAGGAATAGCAACACCAAAATTCAAATTCTATTATAAAGATATAGTTTAAAAACAACTTGTTACTGGCACATAAACAGGCCTGAAGACAAGCAGAATATAATTCAAGACCCAGACATGAGTCCACAGACCTAAGGCCACCTAATCTTTGATAAGGGAGTCAAAAACATGGAATGGAAGATAGATACCCTCTTCAACAAATTGTGCTTGTAGAACTGGCTATACTGTGTAGAAAAATGAAGTTAGATCCTTATGTATCACCCTGCACCAGAATTGATTCCAAATGGATAAAGACTGCAAGGTAAGAGCAGATACCATAAAAAAATTCTAGAAAGTGATTGGGGAAACATTAGGTATCCTTGGCACAGGTTGAAAATTCCTAACTAAAGATCCAGAAAAACAACAAATCAAAGAAAGACTGGATAAATGGGATTGCATTAAACTGCAGAGCTTCTGCATGGCAAAGGATATAGCTAGCAATATCAATAGAAAGCCCACAGATTGGGAGATCTTCACTAGCTATATAAAAGACAAGGGCCTCTTAGCTAAAGTACACGAGCCACCCAAATTAAATACCCCAATAAAAAATCCTCAAAGAAACAACCACCTCACTAATAAGTAGACTAAAGACTTAAAATGAGTAAATAAGAATGGTCAATAGCCTGGTGCTGGTGGCTCACTCCTAAAATCCTAGCTACTTAGGAGGCTAAGATCTGAGGATTGAGGTTCAAAGCCAGCCCCGGCATGAAAGTTCGTGAGACTCTTATCTCCAATAAACCACTCAGAAAACCAGAAGTGCTGCTGTGGATCAGTGGTAGAGTCCTAGCCTTGAGCTAGCACTCGGGACCCAAGCACAGAGTTCAAGCCCCATGACCGACCAAAAAACCAAAAGAAAAGAAAAAGAAAATAAAAAGAAAAAAGAAAAGAATGGGCAATAGACACATGAGGAAATTTCAGAATCTCTAGCCATAAAAGAAATGCAAATCAGAGCATATCGTTTTCTTTCCAAGTAGTTCTGGTTGTGAGCTTTTTAACACCAATACTTGAGTCAAAATTCTTTCTATGTAAGACCTTAAATATGGCATCAAACACATTATAGTAAGAGTAGTAAGGTTATGTATTATGCTGCCACCAAGTCTAAAATGTGTTGGAGAGTCAAGATAATATTAAATAAAAGATATTTCCATCATTATCTCAGAATATATTTGAAAATTTAAGAAGCCCAGCGCTAGGGCTGGGAAGGTGGCTCAGTGGTAGAGTGCTTGCCTTGCATGAATGAGGCCCTGGGTTCAATTCCTCAGCACCATATAAGCAAAAAAGAAAAAAAGCCAGAAGTGGCACTGTGGCTCAAGTGGTAGAGCACTAGCCTTGAGCTGAAGAGCTGAGGGACAGCACCCAGGTCCAGAGTTCAGGCCCCACAACCGTTCCCCCCCCCCCAAAATAAAAGAAGCCCAGAGCTACCAAAATTGACAAATTCACCTGCCTTTCTTCCTATTGGATTGGATGAAGTTTGTTTTTTTTTTTTAATTGTGAAAATACTGTACAGAGGGGGTACAAATACATGGGCAAGGTAGTGAGTACATTTCTTATCAAGCATTGTAGCCTCCTCCTTTGTTTACCCTTCCCATCCCTTCCCATCCTCCCTTCCCCCCCACCCAATCCTCCCCCCCCCCAAGTTGTAAAGTTCGTTTTTGACATGACAACTTGTACTTCTCATTGTTGCAACAGGTCCACCTGTATTCTTATTTAAACGACTTGTTTTTCCCCTTCCCCTCCACAAATTATACCGACATCAAATACAGTAAAAGCAGGGGTTATACTGTGGGGGAAAGACATACAAAGCAACAAAGAAATAATCTTATAATTGCGTTAGAAACAAATTCATGAAAGAAAAAAAAACATTTAAAATACATATCTTAGGGTTCATTTTCCTAACATCACATTATCTGACCTTTTCTGCTTGACTCATACATATACTAGATACTGCAAATAAGGGAAATCATGGGACCTATGTTTCTTTGGGCCTGGCTTACTTCACTTAATATAATTTTTTCCAAGTTTTTCCATTTCCTAACAAATGGGGCAATGTCATTCTTTCTGATGGAGGCATAGAATTCCATTGTGTATATATACCACATTTTCTTGATCCATTCATCTACTGAGGGGCATCTGGGTTGGTTCCAGATCTTAGCTATGGTAAATAATGCTGCAATAAACATAGTTGTGCTGGTAGCTTTAGTGTGGTGTTGTTTGCAAACATTTGGGTAAATGTCCAAAAATGGGACTGCTGGGTCATAGGGGAGCTCTATGTGGAGTCTTTCGAGGAACCTCCATACTACTTTCCAAAGTGGTTGAACAAGTTTACACTCCCACCAATATTGGGTGAAGTTTTGCACATTTGGAAATGTGATTACAGTGGCAACAGATATGGACAAGTTTTAATGAACTTCCACGAATTTTGGGAATAAGTACCTTGAAAACTCTGAACTTTGGGCTGGGAAGGTGGCTCAGTGGTAGAGCACTTGCCTTGCATGCATGAGGCCCTGGGTCAGATTCCTCAGCACCACATAAGCAAAAAGTAAAAAGCTGGAAGTGACGCTGTGGCTCAAGTGGTACAGTGCTAGCCTTGAGCTGAAGAGTTGAGGGACAGCTCCCAGGCCCAGAGTTCAGGCCCCACGACCAGACCCAAAAAAATAAAAAATAAATAAATAAAAACTCTGAACTTTAAATTTTTATTTATATGCAAATGTTAGATACAGAACAATGGTTGAGAAATTACTATATGCTATGTAAGTAATGAACTTCTAAATTAATATACTTGAGTAGGCTCAGGATATTTAGTTCTTGAAATTATAAACACACAGTGAAGCATATGTATAATAAATTATATTAGATAGGTCTACTTGGTTGTACATATTAGTATTTATTCATAATGGGGAAATGTCAGAAAAATTACAGAGTTATAAAATTGGAAATTAATACCTATCATAAAATGAATTCTAGAAAATATCACTTCTATTCATATATTTCTATTATAAATCAAATTTCCAATGTGAAAAAGCCATGTCCTTCTGGGCAGCAGAGAAGACCCTTGGTTTTTCTCAGTGTTTCTTTGCTGTCATTCTGCTTTCTTTTAAAATTATTATTAATGTTTTTTACTGTGAAAACCATGCAGAGGGGTTACAATTACATGAGCAAGGTAATGAGTACATTTCTTATCAAGCATTATTGCCTCTTCTTTTGTTTCTCCTTCCCATCCCTGCCCTCTCATCTCTGACCAAACCCCCCCCCCCCGTTTTCTACATAACATCTTGTACATCTCATTGTTACAATGGGTCCACCTGAATCCCTATTTCAACATTTTTTTCCTTCCCCTCCCCAAATTATACCAACATCAAATACAGTGAAAACAGGGGTTATACTGTAGGGAAGGGACATAAAAAGCAGCAAAGGAATTATCTTATAAATATGTTAGAAACAATAGCAAGAAAGAAAAACCATTTGAGTTCTTATCTTGGGGTTCATTTCACCTAACATCAACTTATCTGACCGTTTGATTTTAATGTTTGTCTTCAGGATTTAAGAAAATTATTTCATTTTTCTGGAGGTATTTCTGGGGAATTATATCTGAAATGTCTTCCACTCCTGAATATGCTTGATAGTATTCTCTTTGCCCTGTAGCAATTTCTCTCAGAAAAATGATCCTTTCCAGTAAACATTCTCAAGAATCCTTAGCTCTATTTTGGAAATCAGCTTCTTCAATACAGGAATAATTTCCTTCCAACCTGTATACATTGGTGCCAACAGTCTATAAGCATGCTTTACATAGAATGTTGCACAATAGATATTTGAAAAAGAAATAAATGATTACCATGACTGAACTGCAACAGCCATGATAATTTGATTTATTAAATTTCATATATGTAGGCTCATAGGCTTATCAACTGAAAATTCTCCATTTTGTCATTATATAACAATATAGATTACACAATTTATACAATTACTCCCATATAAATTATTTAAAATAATTCATTATTCTGTGATATGTAGTTAATATTTAGAGAATTACAACTTGGTTAAACCACCATATATTTGTCTCCACACAAAACTTTTGCACAATCATATGAAATAAATCACAAAATCACTCTGTTATCATATGCTTTTTCAAAAATTGAGAAATTAACCAACATACAATAATACCTACTTAAATTAAATTTTAAATAAACAAATAAAATTACTTTTTTTCACTATGCTGGGTGTTTTTGGCTCATGTCTGTGATCCTAACTACTTGTTGAGACACAAATTCATGAGATTCTACCTGGAAAATAATTAGAACAAAGAAGTTCTAGAGCTATGGCTTAATTAGTAGAGCACAGACTTTCAAGTCAGATGTTCTGAGTTCAAATCTCAATAATTCTAAAAAGAACAGAAGTCATTAACAAATTATTTAAGTGTATTAGCTACATATATACAAAAAATCACAACAGTGTTTTTTCATTAAAATAAACCTTATTAATCATTAAGTTTAATCACAATTTTCTCAACATAAAATATGTTTTAATGATAATGTGTTTCAGAACACACATAATATACATATAACAAACAGCATTTACAAAACATTGACTGAAGTCAATGGATATAATTCCAATGTTCTGCAGAGCCTTCCTTTATAAATACATTTTTACATTTTCTACAAATTAACATTGAGCTAAATTGTCCTTTGAATCAATCAATAAACTTGAAAACTATTAGTATCAAACAATGATAATGTTAACAAATCCTATAAAGAGATGTTATTTTAGGATTATTTCCTTAATTTTTGTTCAAATTCAAGAAATAAAAGAGGAATTTGAGTATATGAATGAGTTTTTTATTGAGTATATGAATGAGTAATTTTATTATGCATCTTTTTTCTACTATCTCTAAATACTTAATAAGAGTTGAGTACTACCATTGGCTGCTCAAAATACAAAGGTTTTCAATTCAACACAGATTTATTGCCCTATTAACTTATTTTCAAGTATAAATAAATGTTTCCTACTAACCCTGAAAAATTTTACAACCATCATGAAAAGTTACACCATTAAAAATGAAATTTAAATATAGGAAATACTGCTATGGCATTTGAGTCAACACAACACTTTATAAAAATAATGCATAAGTAAACCACTCAGGACTTTGACAAAATGGATTGGTGTCATCTAGAGAAATTCCTAAGGTCATAAAATCTAAGGTTTTGTAAATGACCATAATAACCACATCATTGATGAAGAGGAATAGATTCTTACAAACACATAGTAGAAGCAAAGAAATGGATTCCTACCAATGTAATATGTGTTGTCTCCTTAGATAAATAGTTCAATATCATAAAAGAAAAATGAAGTTTTAAGAACAACATAAATTTATTAAAATATTTCATTCAAAGAAAATTGTCAGCAAGGCCATAATGAGATAGTCATTGCTAAATATTAAGAGGAAAGGTGAAACCACTAAATATACTTCTGGAGAGATTGTTTTAGTGATGTTAAGGAAAAATATTGTGCATAAAGTTTAAAAAAAAGAACGATGAATGTCTTCAATGTTTCAGGAGCATGCAAGAGTTTGGCAAGTTATGCATTAACATTTAATCTTCAGAATATTTCTTTCTTCTTTTTTCAGTACTGTAGTTTGAACTCAGGCTCTTGACCCAATCTCTTTGCCAGTGGAATCACATTCCTATCTTTTCAACTTGCTTATTTTTCAGATAGTACTTCATGATTATGCAGGTTTACCTCAGACTATGATCAACCTCTGTCTTTCATGTAGCTGGGATTATAGATGAACACTTCTATACCTGGCCTCCACACCTAACCTGAACATACCCTTTGCAATTCAAAATATTCCCTGTGGTTTACTAGATCAAGACATCCAGATTCGGAGAGATCTCATTGTTTTACTTCACTGGGTTGTTCCTGGCACATGAATATTATTGTCAATTTATTTTTTCTTACATATCATTTCTCCAGCAAGAAATATAAATCTTCAACTGGAGCAGATTCCAGATTTCCTTCCCAAGTGCATATCAAGACTCCACAGCCTGAGTGTCTTCAAGATGCTAAAGCCCTTCAGCCTTATCTGTGGTAGCAGAACTCAAATCCTGAGCTGAAGACTGTGTGCTACAATGTAGTGTAATCAACTCTTAAAAGATATGACAGTACCTTTTATCTTAATTAGAATTCATTGTATGCCAACTTAATTAACAAATCTTTACCAGTCCTTTCTTGTTTATAACAAACTGCTGATTCCATGAAAAATAAACTTTTATGATGATTCTAGATATATAACCTTTCTCAGCAGAATTTGAGGAAAGAAGAGAACACTAGATCATAACATTAAGGGAAGAAAATAACTTTCCTTCTTCCCAGAGTAAAGAAATCTTGTGTCTTATACCCACCCTCAAACAATTGTCAGTTTTTCAGTAAGCCTACCTTACTCATTGATTTATTGCAGGAAGTCTTTGCAAAACTATTTCAATTAATAAAGATGGACAAAACTTCAAATGTATAATTTATAAATTCCTGCCCCCCTCCCAATACACAGTTCAATGAATGTGGAGAAATGGTGTCAGCCCTACACTGTCTTATCTATATTTAAGTTATTATGGGATGTGGGTTTCCCTGTCCTCCTTTAGTGAAAATTTCACAAATAGCAGGAACAAAAAAAATCTAAATAGGAGTTAATATTCTTAATGGAAGTGATAATGTGAAAATTCTAGATTTGTTAAAAGACAGGATGTCTTTAGCCAAAAATGGGTGTAATTCCGAGGCAGATTAATAGAGTATCCATAATACAGAACTCCAGTGTATATCCTGAGTATCCGCAGATCTTTCTCTATTGGAAGCAAATACTCTAGGATAGCAATAGTGTACTCATTTTGACCACACCAACACTCACTTTTCTCTTTAGGTAATAGCTATTGAAAAGTTTATTGTGAAATAATTTATAGAAGAGGAAAAATAAGTCCATCTCCTATTTTCACTTTTTTTTAATCAAAGGGGGGAAAGCATGAAATGTCAGAAAAGCATAACAATTCTTAACAACAACAACGTTTTTATTTAAATTCATTAGTTCAATGTTCATGTTCAACAGAAATATATAATAAACTGTAACCACACGTACTATGTTGTGGTCATTGTCTATGTATACTTTATGATCTCTTGGTTTCAAGAGCTATTAGAACTCCTGAAGGCTTTCTTTCCTCAACTATCAACTATTATATAAATAAGTTGCATAATGAATTCATTTTAAATCACTTTCAGAAAGAGTGATGATTAAATCTATGCCAAGAGTCAGAAAAGATTTAGAAGCTCCGTGAAGATTGGAAATGAGAAACAGAACATATAGATCCTGCTTGGAACATTAACTTTATCTAATTAGACTTCTCTCAGAGTGTGGTCCAATTTCAGCCTTCACTATTTTTTTTTCCACTGCAGAGAAATCAATTTATTATTTCTTATTCTGGCAAATCTATGAACAATAAACAAACCACGAAATTATTTCTCCTTACACATCATAGAGTGAAAAGATACATATTTGTCAAATTTTAATTGCTTCATGTTTAAAAAAATTACTTTTGAAAGGAAAATTAGCCATCCTTGTATATAACTGAAACCACTACTAATGAGATAAAACAAGCACCAAAATTTGTTCAAAAACAGGGGAAGAAACAAGACTAGAAATATAAAGGCATAGGAAATTATGGAGCATCTTGCTTTGTGTGGAATATTTTTCTGTGGTTTTAGTGTGTACCTTCCAAAGTTGAGATGGTCTCAATATGATAGAAGAGGTATCTTTTGGAAGTGACAAATCCGTGATGATTGCTCCATCAGGAATGAGGTAGGGGTTCCTTTTGTGTGTGATTGTTAGTGTAATGATGATATACAAAGGGGTTACAGTTATCTAAGTCAGATAATGAGTGCATTTCGTTTTCTTTCTTTCTTCATTCGTCAAGGTAGTGTACAAAGGGGTTACAGTTACAGTAAGGTAATAAGTACATTTCTTGTCAAACTTGCTACCCCTTCCTCATTTTTCTCCTACTTTTCCTTCTGCATCCCTCCACCCCCAACTTGTACAGATCATTTCCAATATATTGTCTTGTGTATATCACTATTGCATTGGTTCCCATCTTGTCCTTTGTCTCACTATTCTGTTGTTCCCCTTCTCTTCCTTAATTCAAATAAATGTATATACAATGCAAGGTACCAAAATCAAATAGAATGATAACAGGGGATATAATATAGGAGGAAGAACATAAAAAGAAACAAAAAAATCATATAGTACATTAAAAACAACAACAGCAAAGATAAACTTCGTGTGTCCATTTCTTGGAGTTCATTTTTCTTGTTTTCACCACATTATTTACCATAACTAAGATATAAACCAACCTAGATGCCCCTCAGTAAATGAATGGACCAAGAAAATATGATATATATTTATATGTATAGCATCATCAGAAAGAATGACATTGCCCCATTTGTAAGGAAATGGAATGACTTGGGGAAAAAATCATATTAAGTGAAGTAAGCCAGACCCAAAGAAACATAGGTCCCATGGTTTCCCTTATTTGCAATAATTAGTATACATGTAGGATAATGTTAAAAGATAGGGTTTCTTATACAAAAGTTTTAATATATTTTGCTTCTGCCTTGTACTTCCATTTCTGTTGTGTGAGGATGCAGAAAGCCCTCAGTAGATAGACCTAAAAGATGCCTCCATCTTGAACATGTCCACTTCCAGACTGTTAGAAATAAGTTTCCATATATTCATGAATTACCAATTTCTTGGTTTCATGGTTATAACAACATAACTCGGGGAAGAAAATTTTATTGATACTGATTTATAGACAACTGCCCATATGATATAATCTCATGTAGTTCAGTGAAAACAAATTCAATGGCATATGAAATTGAGATATCTTTATGCAACTATTTAAAGATAAACAATAAACCTACTATACTAAAATTTGAATTAAATGACAATGAAGACAATGAAATGAACATAGTAAAAAGATTTAAAATGTAATTTATTCTTCAATGCAACATGCTCAAATAATGCTTTTAAATTTTACTTTTTGTTAATTTTGTAGCTTTGTTTATGATGTTTTGAAGTTCATTCTAAAGTGTTCGTGTAGGAGAATATACCCCATTGTATGTGAAATAAACCCAGATGAACTTGCTCTGTTTTCATGGAAGTAAGACATTTTCTTTTTGGTAAAGAAATGATTCATCTATTGATTTGTCTTTATTTGTAGCTGTCCCTGAGTCTTTCACTCTTTTCACTTAGGTAAAACCAGTCTTCCAAGCAGATAATTCAAAAGTGAATCATTAAGCTGTTACTGTGCATAATCATATAAAATGCAAAGCACACTGTTTACTCTTCATTCCACTTAATCAAAATCCCAATAAAGAGTGTACTTCTGTATCAGACACCAATTACAACATTTCCTGTAAGATTGGAGAACAATCCCTATATTTCTGTTACTTACCAAACATTAGTGTTTTCTTTATGTATCTTCCTGATGTTCCAATGAAATATTTTATTAAAAACTGGATATAAAAAAGAAAGACTAAGTTCACAGATTAATAACTTCTTTAATTGATTAATTTGAAAAGCTTCCTCAAATTATATTTTATACAAATTGTGATGCTGAAAGAAAATTATTACTTTATATTCGTGCTTAATTAGAATCGATTGTGCAATAAGCATTTTATCTTAAATATTATGCTAAAATTTTTAACATAAAATTGTATTATTTAGTTAAATTATGGACATTTCAAAAAAGGGACAAGTATTTCAAAACCTATTGAAATACTTCACTGCTATACATTAACATTAACTTCTTACTGATGGACTTATAGACATAGGATTATCATAGATATATAGATTTTTCAATGATTCAAAAAATTTTAGAAAGTATTGTTCCCTCAAAAGTTCCCCTGCAAAATTTTCTCCACAAAATTTCCCCCTGAGGTGCATTTTGCTTTCTAACTAATAAATTTTCAAACTTTAAGTGAAAAATATCATTATTCATTTATTTCTTTGGTCAGTGTGTAATCCAGTGCCATCTTAGTATATTACATTTTACTCAGTTTCCCATCATTTTGTCAGTTAATTTAAATAAAAATTGTTGTTAAGTAGAAAATACAAAATCTTACAAATTTTTATTTATATTAAATCGGTTTTCCTTTTTTTTGCAATAGAGCTATTTTCTATTGTAAGTTAGTTTGGCAGCTTTTATGATGCTCTTGATGGTTCTTTATATCTAAAGGTATGTAATTTTGTGCAAATGTCTGTATCTGAATTCTTCTAAGATGAGAAATTAATGTATTTTATTTATTCAATAAACATGACAAATAAGTACCATATAAAACAATACATATCATAATGAATGGAAGCTTTAATCAATTAAAAAATAACCTAAAACAGAATGCAAACAATGGATGGATCTTATTTTTCATCCAATCTGCTATTCTTCTTCAGTAGAATATTGTAGAAGATGTGCATGTTTCCTGTCATTTTCTTGATTTCCTGTATTTTGTTTGTTTCCTCTTCCTGTGTTTACTAAATTGATCTTCTTATTATTTTAGTCTGATATGTTTCTTTGATTTTGATTGTTTTCTTTAGATGCTGTTCCTGTCTTTAGGATTCTTTGTAATGCTAGCTTAGTAATCATGGATTCCTTTAATGTTTGTTTATCATGGAAGGTTTTGATTTCACCATCTAATATAAATGATAGTTTTGCCAGGTAGATCAGTTTGGGTTGGCAGTTGATCTTCAGTGCTTGAATTATACTATTCCAGGCTTTCTTTGAGTTTGTGGAGAGATTTGCAGTGACTCTGAGCTTTTTTTTTCCATTTTAATATTTTGTGGCATTTAAAATCAGTTCTTTGCTATTCATATCTGATGTTTATACTATGATGTGTGTAGAAGTATTTCTTCTTGAACCAGTCTACTGGATGTTTTATATGCTTCTGTTAAGCAGGTAAGATTTTTTTTTCTTTTAAGAATGCAGACGTTCTCAGCTATAATTTTACTGAATAGATTTTGGTTAGAACAACTACAAAGTAGAATATATTAGAAAATTACATAGTGTTTGACTTTCCTAGAGACATTGGGATATATATATATATATATATATATATATATTAAATTAAAAATGAGACTTGGAAACCATGAGAACTTTATCATTAACAACACAGTCCTATTTTTTACTTAGATATTTGTTTGTATATAACTATATAATATTGCAATGCCTATTGTAATAAATATATTGACCAAAATAATGTTAGTTTTTTCACTGTGGGGAGTAACATGATATTATATTCAAATTTCAATGAAAGAAAAAGTCTATATACAACTTATTCTCAGATGAATTATATTGCTTAAAACCTGAATACTTAAAATATTTAATAAGAATTGTAATGATTTTCATGAATAGTTTTAAAGAAAATTTAAAAATTTGAAAACCATACTGATTTTATTGGTTAAAACCATTATCAATCTTGAGATTCATTTTAATATCTTAAATAAAAAAAACCATATTATAATATCCATACCCATAACAATTAAATACTTTTGGCTTAGTGAGCTTATCCAAAAATATGGCCAGCACAATGAATATAAATGCTTTTGAAAGCTAAGTTAGGGCATAACATAAATTATCTACCCATATGTTGAATAACATCCAAAAATGATTTCACATCACTTCTTGCTTAATTGAGAAGGACTTTATTTGCCTCAAGAAACACTGAGTACTCTAATAAAGTCTTCATCTCAATCCATTCAGAATGATAGATGTGCCTGAAAACATTACAAAGGAATAAATTAGAGAAAGCCACAATATTTTTGATTTTATTAAATGGCCAGGTCCATTATGGATTCACCAGTTTCAGGCTCTTCTGGATATGAGTATATTGGACATAGTGACATGAATTCATTGTTTAATGACTCTACTAGCTTCTCAATGCAGAAAGACAGGAACAATGACATTCTTGTCATAGTTACCTATATTAAAAAATGCTGTCAAACAACTCACACTTGTGAACAAACAAGAAAATGATCAATACCAAAAAGTAATTAAGCATATTGATAATACTCATTCCACGTTATTCCATACGTTTAATTTGTTTCAGGTCTCAAAAACCAGTTACTGCCTGGCACCAGTGGCTCACGCCTTGTAATCCTAGATACTTAGGAGGCTGAGATCTGAGGTTCGCGGTTCAAAGCAGGAAAGTCTGTGAAACTCAATAAACCACCAGAAAACCGGAAGTGGTGCTGTAGCTCAAGTGGTAGAGCACTTGCCTTGAGCTGAAGAGCTGAGGGACAGTGCTTAGGACCAGAGTTCAAGCCTCACGACCGAAAAAAAAATAAAAACACAAAAAACAGTTACTGTAGCATGTGGCACATAGAAATCTTTTCATATTTAGTGCATACAAACTACATGTATTAAGAATGAGTAAAACTAATCTTAAAGAGTGTATCCCATGCTTATCTATCATTTACAAAAACATTTCCTTGTTTCATTTTTTTTGAATAAAGTCAAACTCACAGAAGTATAGAGTAGAATAATATTAAACAGGAGTGCATGGGGACATTTGAAAATTTTATTGAAATTTTTACATCTAACAATGTTGGTTGCATACTTAAATTTTGTTACGAAGATAGTTCTTATGTTTCATTTCCTCCTTAATTTACATAGTCATAGTAAAGACTCTTTCCAATTAGACTGTATTTTATTACAGGCCTGACATTTTACGTCTTGGGAAACACCTCAGTCCCAGGCCAGTGGTGCTATTTGGAGAGCCTGCTGCAATTTAAAATCTCTATTTACCCTGTATATAGTTTTCAAATACAATTTTTACTCAACTATATGAACTAACCCTCACTTAAATATCTTGCTGTCTCTCATTCATGTTGGTGGATGATGGCTGCTTCACAGATCACAGAAATAGCAGAACAATGGATGACAACAATATGTTGGATATGAACATTACAACAAGAAGGGGGTGATAGAGAGTGAAAAGTGGGAGATAAAGAGGGTTGGGGTAACGATGTTTAAAAACAAATGTACTTATTGCCTGATCCTATGTAACTGTAACCCTGCAGCTCATCACTTTTTCAAGAAAAAAATAAAATAAATAAAAGTTTAAAAAAAGAATGGATTTATAATGCTATTACAGAGCTCTTTTCACTAGGAAGATTTGTAATTATTCCCCATCATACCAGAATTTTGTGGGAACTGTTCACTTGGATAGATTTTTATTTGTATTCACATTATGTAGCCCAGTGACTCCTGTTGCCACCAAGGCATTTTATACACAAGAAAATACGAACACAGAAAAGTGAAGAAAATTATGTACAAATTATTTCACCCAATAAATGGAGAAAATAAAATCTTCAGTCACATCATGGTGTACCTAGTTTTCTACAGTAACAAATAATCCATGAAAAATTGTGCAATGTGCTATACACAAGATTTACATGTTTGAGACAAGACGAAATAGAATTTTTTTTTAATGTGTCATTTCTTTGTTCCAGAAAATGTAGACATCTCACAATTAATGCTTCCGATGTCAGAGTCAACATTTAGAGTACTGGCCTTGTTATGATGACATCTCTCTACAGAAGCATTGCCAAGTTAAAAATATAAGTGCTGTTGGATTAGGCAAATTAGGTTACAAAAGTACATTACCTAATTTGATGAATTTGAACTAACTGGAGATTCACTATTTTCCCCAAATGAGGAAAATGGACTTCTGAAAGAACTCACAAATAGTAGAACAGCCAAGGACAAGGCCTTCATTTAAATCCTCAGCCCTACCAAAGTATAAAAGCATTTGATATTCTGTTCAACAACGAATTTCAGTTCATAGTACATAACCAGCTTCTATTAAAAGTATTTCTGAGTGTTCTGGTGAAAAGACCAAGGCTAGAGAGTCACACCAAGTGTTCTATACAGAGAGTTTGGTCAGATATGGAAATATTCAGGCAACTTGGTTAAAGGGACAGATTCAAACACTTACTGTTGTCTGTAGTAGCACCGGCAGCCATGGCCACTGCCATAATATCAACATAGAGAGCCCGGGAGAAAGGATCCAGGGGATCCTACTCACTGCCAGCAAGAACTGAGAAGGAGTAGAAATCTTCACAGTTAACCACAGACAGTAGCAGACCTTGGATAGCCCGGAAACCAAAGGAAAGGTGTAAGTAACACATAAGACATCCTCACTCCTTCTCACTGAGTAGCGGTGGGAAGTTAGCCCCTCTTCCACCACCAAAGAAGAACTCCACTTTTGATACTGACAAAGACATGGCCAGAGCAGCAGGCACATAAATCACCCTTGGAAAAAGACAATAGAAACCACTCAAAAGGTCAAAGGAACCAAGGGGAAAGTTTCCCTTCACAGGCAGAGGAAGTTCTGCACATGGAGGAGTGACTTACTTTCACTGAGTGAACAGAGCCCGGGCTGCCCCACCCCACTGCAGCACAGGCAGCTGACTCAGCTGGTGGAAAGGTAAAAGAAAAATTACTGGAAACTCAGTAAACATAAATCCTGAGAATGGCTCTAGCCTGGGCTGTGTCTCAGGAGCAAGCTGCTCAGGAAAAAGCTGACAAACCTCAACCATACCCACAACCTAGCCCCATCACAGAAACTCCAAGCTAGAGGAAACAGCCATATCACTCTTTTGTGATACTCAAAACAGATCTCCCTGCCACTGAAATAGCCTGGGAGGAGAGTCATAAAGTCTTTGGTAAAGCAGAGATTTGTTCTGCATACTCAAACAAACTGATTAAAGAAACCAATCAAGCCACAGGAAAATCATACACCACAAGCAAACCAGAAATTCCAACAACAGACTGGTTACAGACACAGAGGATACAAAAGATTCCCCTCCCTGCAAGGGAAAGAAATATAGAAGACTTCCTTTTCCACCTAATTAAAAAAAAATTAAAATGTTTTCTATTTTGTTTACCATTACTATTTTAGGTTTGTTTTCTTAATGCTCTTTTTACTCTTTTCCCTTTTGAACCTTTTTTTTTTTTTTTTTGCTTTACTTGATTGCTATACTTTTCATGCCCAGATATATACCCATCTTCGATTATTAGACCTTGCCCTTCATTGTGTGCATATTTTATTTAGATATCCATTACTCAATTCACAAACTCTCAGGCTTAACTCCTTAATTGTAGCATTATCTCTTTAAAATTATATAATTTTTAACTTTCATTTTTAATCATTTGATTTTTCAGTTTTCCTTTTTCTGTGTATGTCCTCTCCTTTCCTTCTATCCTTTTCCTTTCTCTGCATTTAGGTCTTGGTTATATTTCCTCTCTACATTTCCCTCCCCACATTGTTCCAATCTTATTTTCTCTTCACAATTCTCCTTAAACCTATTAATTTCTGGTCTGCTGACTCCTTCTTTGATTTTCTTAGTACATTGATCACTAGTTGTTTGCTGTTGAACTAGATTGTATATGTTGAACTAGATTGTATCTGTACTCATTTTGAATGTGTAAAACAATCTGTGTGACTACAGGGCTCTGGTTGATGCTTGACTTAAAATAGTGTTCTAGCATGGAATTGATTTTACTTTCATACATAAATGGGCAGAACAAACAGGAGAAACACAAGAAAAATGGCAAGTCCAGGTATCTCAAATCTCGCTCAAGACAATCAGGGAACAGAGCAGTTAATGGAAAATGCAGAGGAGAGTTCCCAAAATGCTCTTCAAACACTACTGGTAAACATCCTGAATGTAAAGATTGAAAACATGCAAAAGACTCAGTGTGAGTGCGATAAGGAAATGTGTGAATGTGATGAAGCCAACCAAAGATTAATACAGGAATTTAGCAAGCCTAAGGACAATAATCAAAGATTAATTGAGAAATTCAGTGAGTGGGATGAGAATAAACAAGATTAATAAAGCCATTCATGGAATCCACAAACAGAAAGCTGGGGGAATCAATGGAGGCCACAAAGGGAATGCTAAATAAAGCCTAACAGAAGGAAAGGGAGTCCAATGAAACTAAAGCTTATCAACTAAAAGATTTGAGAATGAACACTGAAAACCAAATTAAGGAGGTAAAGAAGTCCATTCAAGACCTAAAACAAAGCTCCAAACAAAGAATTTGAAGTCAACAAACCTGACCAATTAGAAGGAAAGGAAATAAAAAACAAAGTAGAAAGTCTTGACAGTAGGTTAGACCATGCAGAAGATCGAATCTCTGGTATTGAATACAGCCAAGACATCATAGAACAGACAAATATTAAAGACAAATTCAAGAAATAAGATCTATTCAACATGAAGAAGATACCATCAGAAGACCTAATTTAAAGCTAATGGGTGTAGAGGAGGTCACAGGGACAGAAGTGAAAGGTCTATGGAATTTATTTAACAGGATCCTAGCAGAGAACTTCCCAAACATGCAAAAAGATAGGCCCATTCAGATACAATAAGACTTTAGAACCCCAAAAAGACCAGACAAGAACAGGACATCCCAACAGCACATTGCAATCTACACAGGATCAATTGAGACTAAAGAAAGGATCCTTAAAGTTGTCAGGGAGAAAAAAAAAATCAATCACCTATAAAAGGAAAATAATCATAATAACTTCAGATTTCTCAGCAGAGACAATTAAAGCAAGAAGAGCATGGAATGATGTATGCCACACCCTAAAGACAAACAACTATCAACCAAGAATACTGTACCCAGCTAAACTCTCCTTCATAAGAGAAGGTCAAATAAAAATTTTCCACAGCAAAGCAAACTTTGAAACAGTAGATCTCCTCCAAACCAGCCCTACAAAATATACTTACAAACGTCCTACACATAAAAAAACCAAAAACAGCACAAAAAAGGCCAAGAAACAGCCCCCAAACAGAGAATCCAATAAGCATAGGAAGAACCCAGTGAACACAGCCCCCAAGAAGGGGGATAACATGGGAGAAACTACCAAACACCTCTCAGTCCTAACTCTCAATATTAACAGACTTAACTCTTCAAATAAGTGACAGATTATCTAGTTGGATCAAAACTCAAGATTCTTCTATCTTCTGCCTTCAAGAGACACACCTTGCCCATGAAACCAGACATATTCTGAAAGTCAAAGGCTGGAATAAAACTCTACAAAGCAAACACCCCCAATCAGCAGGCAGGAGTTGCAATCCTAATATCAGATAAAATAGAATTAAAGTTAAAATTAGCAAGAGGAGATAAAGAAGGTCATTATATATCAACTAAGGGATCTCTCCTTCAAGAGGATATTACAATTCTAAATATGTGTTTACCAAAAACCAGAGCAGCCAAATTTATCCAAGAAACACTACTTTCCCTGAAATTTCACATAGATCCAAAGTCATTAATTGTTGGGATCTTTAACACACTACTAGCCCAGCTGGATAGATCAACCTGACAAAAACTCAACAGAGAAACCTCAGATCTAAACAACTGCATAGATCAACTAGACGTAACAGACATCTACCCAGCAGTATCAGAAAACGTGTTCTTCTCCACAGCACATGGAACATTCTCCAAAATAGACCACAGTTAAGTCACAAAGCAAACTTGTCCAAATTTAGAAACATTGAAATTATTCCCTGCACTCTCTCAAAACACAAAGGATTAAAATTAGAATTCTAGAACAAAAGCCACCAAAGAAAATTTTGTAACACATGGAGGCTGAACAACACACTTTAGAACCACCAGTGGGAAATGGAGGAGATTAGAAAGTTCATTCAGCTCCTCTGGGACACAGCAAAGTTACTACTCAGAGACAAGTGTATAGCTCTGAGTTCCTACATCAACAAATTGGAGAAATCTGAAACCAACAATTTAATGAGACATCTGAACCTACTTGAAAAAGTGCAACAAGATACACCCTAATTTGGTATATGGAAAAAACATATTAAAATTAAATCAGAATTACATGAATTAGAACCCAAGAACACCATAGAAAGAATCAACAAAACAAAGAGCTGGTTCTTCGAAAAAATTAACAAATTTGACAGACCCTTAGCAAATCTTATCAGAAAAAGAAGAGAATACACCCAAATAAACTCAGAGATGAGAATGGAAACATCACCACAGAAACAACCAAGATTCAGAACATTATAAAGGAATGCTTTTCAAACTTTTATGCTAATAAGTTTGAGAACTTGAGAGAAATGGACCTTTTCCTAGCAAATATCCTCATCCAAAACTAAACCAAAATGAGTTAAACCAACTTAACAGACCCATATCAAGTATCAAAATAGAAACAGTAAGAGGAGACATCCTATCTTAGAAAAGATGGGATGGATTTACAGCAGAATTCTACAAGTACTTCAAAGCAGAACTCACACCAATATTCCTTCAACTCTTCAATGAAATTGAAAGAGAAAGTTCACTATTGAACTCTTCTATGAAGCCATCATAACCCTCATCCCAATACCAGGCAGGGACTCATCAAAGAAAGAGAACTATAGACCCATTCTTTGATGAACATCGATGCAAAATTTCTCAACAAATTTTTGGTCAATCTCCATTCAACAATTCATCCAAAATCAAACAAGATCAAACCACGATTAAACAGGATTCATTTCAAGGATGCAAAGCAGGTTCAATATAGGCAAATCAATTGATACAATTAATCACTTCAACAAGAGCAAGGATAAGAACCACATGATTATCTCAATAGATGCAGAAAAAGCATTTCACAAAATCCAAGACCTCTTTATGATGAAGGCTCTGGAAAAACTAGAAATCCATTGAACATTCCTCAATACAATAAAGACTGTATATGGCAAACCTACAGCCAGCATTATACTTAATGATGAAAAACTAAAGCCATTTCCTCTAAACTCAGGAATGAGACAAGGATGTCCACTCTCTCCACTTCTCTTCAATTTAGTATTAGAATGCCTAGCTACAGCAATAAGAAAAGATGCAAACATAAAAGGGATCCAAATAGGGAAAGATGAAGTAAAACTCTCCCTCTTTGCAGATGACATGACCTTGTATTTAAAGAATCTCACGGACTCCACTCCCAAATTACTCAAGATGATTCAAAACTTTAGCAAAGTAGCAGGGTATAAAATTAACACTCAAAAATCAATGGCTTTTCTGTATGCCAACAGTGAGACTAGCATGGCTGAAATCAGGAAAGCAACTCTTTTTATAACAGCTCCACAAAAAATAAAATATCTAGGAGTTAACTTAACTAAAGAAGTGAAGGACCTCTATGATAAAAACTTTAAAAACCTGAAAAAGGAAATCAGAGCAGAACTTAGGAAGTGGAAAAACTTCTCATGCTCCTGGAATGGAAGGATCAACATAGTGAAAATGGCAATACTTCCAAAGGCTATCTACAAAGTCAATGTGGTACCTATCAATATTCCAACCTCATTCTTCAGTGAAATACATTGACATACTGAAGTTACCAGCACAACTATGTTTATCACAGCATTATTCACCATAGCTAAGATATGGAAGCAACCCAGATGCCCCTCAGTAGATGAATGGATCAAGAAAATGTGGTGTATATACACAATGGAATTCTATGCCTCCATCAGAAAGAATGGCATTGCCCCATTTGTTAGGAAATGGATAGACATGGAAAAAATTTATTAAGTGAAGTAAGTCAGGCCCAAAGAATCATAGGTCCCATGGTTTCCCTTTTTCGTAATAACTAGTATATGTCTGGCACAAGCAGAATAGGTCAAAAGGTATGTACATATGACTATATAAGACGATGCTATGTGAAATGAACCCCAAGATAGGGACACAAGAGGTTTTATTTTTGTTGGTGTCATATTTAGTGTACTTAAATGTACTATGTGATTTTTTTTTTGTTTTTTTATATATGTTCTTTCCCCATGATGTAATCCTGTTTTCACTGTATTTGATTCCAGTGACCTGCATCTTTTATATACTATTTTCTAATTTGGGGAGGGGAAGGGAAATAACAAAATGCTAAAATACGGATATAGTTATACCCATTGTAACAATATATTTTGAAAATGAATTTACAATCTCAGGGAAGGAGGGGGAGAGAGCTGGGGAGGAGGAGTTGAGGAGGTGGAGAGAGAAGAGATGGTAGGGGAAAAGCAAAGGAGGGGGTATCAATGATTAATAGAAAATGTTCTCATTATCTTACTCATGTAATTGTAACCCTTCTGTACAGTATTTTATAATAAAAATATATGTAATAAAAAAATAAGATAAAATCAAAATATATTACTAAACCATTTAGTAGTTTTGAATAAGAGTGAAAATTAAATGACTTTTATAACCAAAATCTTTATTTTACAGAAACTTTTTAACTTTTGAAAAAAATGAGTTCTGATAATTTATCATGTATGATATAAACAAGTGCAATTTTTAAGTAGTAACACATAAGCCAGTAAATTATTCCAGAAATTAGCAGTCCTCTTTTTGACCTGAATGAAACATAGAATATGGAAATAAACATCTACTTAAAGAAACTCATACCTATATTTATATAAAATGTTTATTAAGTGTGTTTTTCCTTGGTAGTATTTAGCATAGTTAAATAAATTTAATACAATTATTTAGCAAACAACAAAGATTTGTTGGCAATTCAATTGAAGTTTCGTAAGAAGTTGTTATTTACACCCAGGTTTTCAGGTGATGATGGATTAACTGGAGTAATTTTCTATTTGCCCTTTTGTTAACAAAACAAATGGTATTTTAAAAAACATATGTATATAAAACTTTTGTTTTCTAAACAATCTCACTTATCTTTAGTGAGATCAACAGAAAAGAATATCAAGACAGCACATTCAGACACTAATTCTCACGGCAGTAAATCATTCAAACATTAATGAGACCCCTTGTGCTTTTCTGGCTATCTCCAACTTGCAGTTGTTCAGCAAATTTTGCATGCATTCGTAGCCTTGGAAACTTCAGGATAAATATTGAGTGCTGGCCCTCCCACTGTTAAAACCTCTGAGTCTCCTGCAAGTCTATAGTGTGCCACCACAGAGAGACTAGCATGCAAATAGCAATAACATGTTTTTCCTAGTTCCCAAAGCGGACTAAAAAGGTAAGATGTTGCACGCAGACTAGCTTATTATAATATCGCCTAGAGGATGTGGTGCAAAAATTAGGAGGAATTTTGTTCCTTAAAGTGGTGTAATGAATCCCAAATTTTAGGGCAATCATATAAACCCTTATGTGAACAGAGAGGTAATGCAGTAATCAACTTAGCTACTTGTATCATAAGTTTACTGATAATCAATGCCAACAGTGTTGATGTCCCCTTAGTTCAGATATACTATATATTTTTATAGGGAATGGTATCTTCATTGCAGCTCAATAACAGTCTGTGCAAAAAAATTACATTGTATTCTTACTGTAAACTTACTAGGACCACACACAAGCTACTATTTTTAAAGTAGAACTCTTTATCTATGACATTTGCAGATGTTGGCAAATGATTGCATCTTGTCACAGCAGCTGATGATGCCTTTTTGCTTTTATATTTGGTATTTTTGCATCCTTAAATATTAGAATATATTAAAGTTCTATAACAATTGGCTACAAAATTAGCTCCCATGTTCATACTTTTGAATAATCAACCAGGATATTTTTCTAAGTAACCTTCCTTTCCCTTGACCCACATGGATTGTATTAATGTCTTAAGTAAGAAAACGGAAGGAGCAATAAAACCAAATATCAAAGTCTAATCATCAAAATAGCATACCCTGTGCTTGCTCTCCTAATTGAGCTGCAGCCATCTTGTGACGAATCTAAAAAAAAAAAAAAAAATCACCTGGGAGAAGAATGATAAGGCCACATGTCACTGGATACAGCCACATATTTTCCACTGCCTGACAATACCATTTGCTAAAGATACAAATTAACCTCCTTTCAGAATCCTCCAACACATACCTGTGAAATTACACCAGATTCACGGTTTTTCTTTTGAAGCCAAAAATCTCAATAAGTAGAGCCAGACATAAGTGCCCATTCTTCCATTTTTAAGCCTCCCAAATGGTGAGCACCATGTAATCTGTTTTATAATATACACTTTGGATGGATTATTATTCAATAGCATTAACTAGAACAAAGGGCAACTAATTTTCTCCTTCTTTATTCCGAATCCCTCCAAGTAATGATTTAGAATGACATTTTTTACTTGAAAAATATTTTCACAATGTCATGTCTTTCCTGATTGAAGAAAAGATCCGTGAGTACTTATGTCATTTTTCACTCAAAATAAATGTTAGTTTTATTATCAGCTAAAAAACACCTGCATAAGAAAATGTTCAGTAAATTTGTAGATATCTTTTCTCCCTGTCAGAAGTCAAAGAGAATATATTAGTTGGGAATACAGACTAGAGCTACCCATAGTCATGCACACCTGGAATGCCAGTCACTGGGGAGGCAAGCATAGGAGGATTAAAGTCTAAGGCTGATCTGAGCAAAAAGAATGAAACTCTATTTTATAAAAATAGCTAAAGGAAAATGATTGACACTATGGCTTGCACAGCAGAGTGTGAGACTGAATTCAAACTTAGTACCAATAGAAAAAGAAACAGAGAAAGTGAATTGTAATTATATGTTTAATTTCTTTAAGTAGCTGGGTATAGGAGGTACCATTCAACAAGTCATTTAAGAATACAATGTATCTTCATGGAAAAAGTAATTTTAGCAGTGTCATTAGTCTAACATTTTACAACTATATTTGTTTTTTTTTCCTTTTTTTTTTTTTTGTTGGTCATGGAGCTTGAACTCTGGGCCTGGGTGCTGTCTCTCAGATCTTCAGCTCAAGGTGAGCACTCTACCACTTGAGCTACAGCATCACTTCTGGTTTTCTGGTGGTTTATTGGAGATAAGAGTTACATGGACTTTCCCTGCCCAAGGTGGCTTTGAACCATGATCCTCAGACCTCAGCCTCCTAAGTAGGGAGGATTACAGATGTGAGCCACCGGTGCCCAGCTACAACTGTATTTCTTAAGAACAACTACTAATCACATTAAACAGGAGCAGCTAATTCATTAACAATCTATGACAAATTGAGATATGTTTCTCAAAACAAAATACTTAAATTATAGTTAATATTAAAAATGAAATTCTTTAAATCACATTGATCTAATAAACAGTTTATAATTTTAAGTATTTTTTCTCTGAATGAACAGGACAATAAATTCAAGTTATTCATTTCTCTCTTTTTCTTCTCTCAAAATGGAAAAAAGTATATATTTCTTGAACATTTCTTGACAGGAAGAAAATGCTTTATAATCCAGAAATATCAGGTAAAATTTTTTCTGATTTCAATTGAATTAGCAAAAATACTTTGGACTCGAAACACCAGAGAGGTTTACAAAGAATTTTAAGTCATGCTTTTGTTTTCATAGGTTTTATGGGTAAGAGGTAAAAATCTTCTTCAGATGAAATTTGGCACTGTAGTATTTGTATTATAGTCATAAAGAGAATTTTTTATATCTTTCTATCTAAAAGTATTGATTAGAAACCTTGAGTCAGAGAACTTCACTCTTCAAAATGGTACCCTGGACTTTTTTTTTTGAAGTTCTGTTTCAGGGAATATTTTGAGGGTTCCTCTTGGAAGATGTCCTTAGAGAAGAGGGCCTGAATGAAGAAGAAAATATTTGAGGCATGATGAAATACTCTTTAGTTATTGTTGTATAGCTGTTAAGGATGATTTTTGTGGTCTAAGGAGGAGATGGAAAAGGGAGCTGTGGACTTGTAACAAATCATAAATCACTCCTGCTCATTGAATTCCTCTTCATTCTCAGTATCTTACCCATAAAGAATTG
This sequence comes from Dipodomys spectabilis, assembly GCF_019054845.1. Lineage (NCBI taxonomy): Eukaryota > Metazoa > Chordata > Mammalia > Rodentia > Heteromyidae > Dipodomys > Dipodomys spectabilis. Next base: position 6,180,910 of record NW_024870752.1, read on the forward strand.
TTCTTATGCCTCCATATAACCTAGAGCTCTAATTGCATCCAATACTCTGTATAAATCACAGATCTGGGAGAAATATGTGGAAATATGCAATAGACGATGGAACTTTTATTGACAAAATTGTAGGAAGTGTTAATTTCATCATTTACTGCCACGCCGACTCCAGTGGAGTCTGCTTAGCATGGGAAACCATCTATCAGACCAAAATAGGGGCTTCAGAGACCTATCTCTGAGTTCTGGGACTTCACCGAAGTCTACCTCAGAGAATGAGGCTTTACAGAAACCTATCTCCAAGTTTTGGGACTTCACCGAAGTCTACCTCGGAGAATAGGGCTTCTAAGAGGCCTACTCCTGGAAAAAGGCTGGCAAACCCCTGGGAAAGATGTGTTTCTGCCTTTCTTTTCCTCATAAGAGTGCCTATTAATCTTTTACTGCTTCTACTGCTCTTTGTACTTACTCATTGTCAACGTTCCCTTATTCAAAGCTCTTTCTTAAGAGTGTTGATGACTCCAAAATCTGATGAGTGTCTTAAAAATATGACTAACTCACCAGAGTTAAGTGCTACCCTGAAACCCCTCTTATGGAGGCTAGTAGACAAGTCATAAGTAAATATAAAAGTATTGGGGGTTTCATGAAGTCACTTCAGCAGAAGGAATTGTTTGTAAGAGACTTACAAGAAGCTGTAGGGCGGCTAGAACAGAAAGAATGTATGGCAATTGCTGAGATAACTACTTAGGAGAAAGAACTTCCTGTTACTCTCTTTCATTTACTAAGAGACTTGCTAGACCTAGGCCTCCGTAACCTTGCTATTAAAGAAGGAACAGGAAAGATCTTATGGGACAGTTAAGGCCTCTATAGAAATAAGGTAATGGTTAGTTGATGACAAAACATCGAAACCCATTATATTTTCTTAGAGATAAGCCGGAAACAAGTGCATATTAGGCGACCAGCTGGTGACCACCCAAGAAAGAAGCCCTACAGCAAGATTGTGTAACCTTTTGCCCTTTCAGGCGACCAGCTGGTGACCATCCAAGAACGAAGCCTTGCAGCAAGATTGTGCAACCTTTTGCCCTTTCTTATGGAGACTTTTGCTATAAAAGTTTGTTATCCTCTGCATTAAATCGCACTCAGCACTCAGCATCCACTCCTAATGTGTGTGAGTTGTCTGTTTGCCATCTCCCCATTCTATTCCAGGTTCCTCCCCTAGGTATCCTCCGTCGTCCCGACAGAACCCGGTCCGCGGCAATTTACTAACTCCAGTCAACAGTTTGTCATTTTCTTTTCTCCCAAAATAAATGAACAAGTTCTGACCCAACAGTCTTCACATGGGGTTAAACTGCTACATTATCCTGATTTTATGTATTTAAAATTAGAAGGAATTATGATTTTTGAGATTTCTTCTTCTTTTTTTTTTTTTTTGGTAGTACTGTGTATTGAACTCAGGGCTTAAAATCTCATAGGAAGATTCATTGCTGTTTGAGCCATTCCTCCAGACATTTTTTATTTATTTATTTTTGAAATTGGGTCTTGCTTTTGTTCCAAGTTGGCATGGACTATTACCTTACCATTTACACACCCCACTGTAGCTGAAGTGATAAGTGTAAATCACCACATCCAACTATTGGTAGAAGTGGGATCTTTGGAGTAGTTAACCTGAGCTGGCTGTATATCTTAAGATGTATGATCTCTTCTTCCAAAGCAGGTAGGATTACAAGCTTTAAATATGATTTCCCAGAGCAAATGATGTTTTTAACTACAGAGTCAGCTTTCAGTTGATAATCAAAATCTTCTATTGTTGTAAAAATTAATGATGTTTCTTAAATATAAATCATTTATAGCCTTAAAAATAAAAGTGATACACCTGAAAATTTATTTAACATATAAAAAGACATTTTACTTTCCAAATGAAAAAGGAAAAATTAGCCACACAATGCTTCTTCTCTTCAGATGCTTCCTTTTCTGCATCTATTTCTCCGTAGACTCTCTCTACAGCCATGCCACATGCTACATGAATATTAGTATTATGGACTGCTGTGTATGAATAATTAGGAAGATAAATTTAGGTAAACCCTCTAAATGAAAATATGTGAACATGTTTTTTAATGTTTTTCAATGTCTGCTACATCTTTGATTGAATCATAGGTTTCTGTGCTAAAAAAAATAAAACACACTTATTTTTTGTGTGACTACTTCATAGATACATGTATACCTTAAATAACCTTATAATTATTATCATAAACTTGGCACTAGGATCCTAATTCATGATTTATCCTAAGTATTAGGAACAGCATCAAACAATGGAGAAACAAATACTTATTGTTGAAATAAATTCTGATTCCAAATACTGCTTCATTGGGTTCAAAATTTCTTAATTATCAGATAAGTTGCTTTTCCTCAGGTAAGATAACTATGTGAAACTATGGTTTTCTCCAAGTTAGAAACTCAACTATGAGAGTGCAAATAAGTACATATGAAACTATGTTGTCTAGTTTAGTGAAATATTTTAGTAAAAAAATAGACTTATGTAATAGACAGCATAGTAAAATGTTGTGACAGAATAATTGATAATCCAAAGTGATTAGACCATGTGATTTTATTATTTTGCTTTGAAAATTATTTAAATAATGTGGTAGTATAAACTGGCAGCTCTCTTGTTCTCTATATGTATATACATTAAGGAAAAAGTAGGGATCAAAACTGAAGTGCAGCGGTGCTTACTTCCTGTCCATTGCTCTCTTACATCTCAACGTTACCTACAACTTTTCTGCTGTTTGATTTCTGTTGTACCTTCGATGATGCTTGAAAAAACATCTGCATGTTTTCCTTCTATTTATTGTCTGTAAATAACCTATTTGTATTTATACTTTAAGCATCACCTGTATCACAGATAATTTTCTTCTGTCCTCTTTGCATATTCCCAAGACAGGGAAATATTCCAGTGTGGGATAGAAATACACTTCAATGTCTGCACAGGTCCTTGTATGAGACTTCTGATCATTTTTCTTGGTGTAACTTTCTTTCTTACTGAACTAAAGAGTCTTGAGCATGAATACTGACCTGTTGTCATTTTCATATCCAGCTCAGTACCAGAACTAGACATGTAGTAGGTAGATGCTACAAATCTGATAAACTTTAGCTAGTCAGATCACAGAATCATGAACGTGATTTATAACAGCTTCAATAGATATAAGTATGATGTGAACTGTGCACAAAAATCCAACATGTACTTCATAGAAAGATATATATATATATATTGATATATATGTGTGTTTAATATATATGTTAAATATATATGTGTACCTATATATTTACATATAAATATATTTGTTTCAATATAAATGTTTCTATACATAAATAATTATTTTATATAATGTATATATACAATTATAAAAGGTTTATAATGTAAATATTCACATGAAGGTGTGGATATATTTATGGTATAATAAGCAGTATCTTTTATAACTTATTTGAAGTATCATCAGGTGATGAGACAAGTTCGCCAAACAAGATACGAAGAACTTCCAGAATTAAAAAGAAAATTTAGCAGTCCAGTGCTTCTTCTCTTTATATGCTTCCCTTTCTACATCTATTTCTCCTGTAGACACACTCTGGAGCCATGACACATGAAAATTAGTAGTACAGATTGCTGTGTGTGAATAACATAACTTAGGTAAACTCTCTAAGTTTTAAGTTCCAGTTCTCTGCCTGGGACAAGGGCAGATGGGAACATTACCTGTTCCACTGGATGGCGATGTGTCCTCTGATCTGTGCAATCAAAACAGACATATTAATTATGCATCATACCCAGCTCTAGGTATATAGTTTTGGAGTCTGTGGTCCTAGGTATCATAGAACAAAGATTCCCATTACTGCAAGATTAAATTCCAAGTAGAGTAGTAACATTTCAATGATACTTTGTATTAGAGACATGCATGTACTGCCACAGTCATATACACTGAAAACACTGTCGATTCATTTCTGGGTTTTCAATTCTATTCCATTGGTCCTGAGGTCTGTTCTTATGCCAATACCAAGCTGTTTTGATTACTATGGCTTTATAGTAGAGTTTGAAATTTGGTATTGATATTCCTCCAGCAGTGTTCTTTCCGTTGAGGAGCGTTTTTGCTATTCGGGGTCTTTTATTGTTCCATATGAATTTTTGGATTGCCTCTTCTATTTCCTTGAAGAAAGAGGGTGGAATTTTGATAGGTTTTGCGTTGAATTTGTAGATAGCCTTGGGAAGTATTGCCATTTTCACGAAGTTAATCTTTCCAATCCAGGAGCATGGGAGGTTTTGCCATTTTTTAAGTTCTGTGTTGATTTCCTTTTTCAAGATTTTAAAGTTTTCATCATAGAGGTCCTTCACTTCTTTAGTTAAGTTAATTCCTAGGTATTTTATTTTTTGTGGGGCTATTACAAATGGAGTTGCTTTCCTAATTTCAGCCACACTTTTCTCATTGTTGGCATACAGAAAAGACATTGATTTTTGGGGGTTAATTTTATAACCTGCTACTTTGCCAAAGTTTTGAATCAGCTTGAGTAATTTGGGAGTGGAGTCTATGGGATTCTTTAATACAGACCTATAGCCATCTAATCTTCGATAAGGGAGCTAAAATAATAGAATGGAAGACAGACAGCCTCTTCAGTAAATGGTGCTGGCAAAACTGGTTAACTACATGTAGAAAACTAAAGCTAGATCCTTATATATCACCTTGCACCAGAATCAACTCCAAATGGATCAAAGACCTTGAACTCAAAGCAGACACTCTGAAAACATTACAGGATGGAATAGGAGAAACCCTGGGTCTCCTTGGCTCAGGCCGAAATTTTCTGAATAGAGACCCGGAAACACAACAATTCAAAGAAAGGTTGGACAAATGGGATTGCATAAGGTTGCAGAGCTTCTGCAGGGCAAATGACATAGCTAGCAAGATCAATAGAAAGCCCACGGACTGGGAGAAGATCTTTACTAGCCATACAACGGACAAGGGTCTCATATCTAAAATATACTTGGAACTCAAAAAATTAAACCACCCAACAACAAATCCTCAAAGAAACAACTGCCCAATAAGTAAGTGGGCGAAAGACTTAAAGAGAAGCTTCTCTGAAGAAGAAAGAAGGATGGCCAATAGACACATGAAGAAATGTTCAACATCCCTAGCCATAAAAGAAATGCAAATCAAAACAACATTGAGATATCACCTCACTCCAGTTAGAACAGCAAAAATCAAGAACTCTAACAACAACAGATGCTGGAAGGGATGTGGACAGAAAGGAACCTTACTTCATTGTTGGTGGGAATGTAAACTTGTTCAACCACTTTGGAAAGCAGTATGGAGGTTCCTCAAAAGACTTCACATAGAACTCCCCTATGACCCAGCAATCCCACTTTTGGGCATTTACCCTAATGTTTACAAAAAAGACCACACTAAAGCTACCAGCACAACTATGTTTATTGCAGCATTTTTTTTACCATAGCTAAGATATGGAACCAACCCAGATGCCCCTCAGTAGATGAATGGATCAAGAAAATGTGGTATATATACACAATGGAATTTTATGCCTCCATCAGAAAGAATGACATTGCCCCAATTGTTGGGAAGTGGAAAGGCTTGGAAAAAATTATATTAAGTGAAGTAAGCCAGGCCCAAAGAAACATAGGTCCCATGGTTTCCCTTATTTGCAATATCTAGTATAGGTATGAGTCAAGCAGAAAAAGTCAGATAATGTGATGTTAGGAAAACGAACCCTCAAATATGTATTTTAATGTTTTTGTTTCTTTTTTTTTTTTTTTTTTTAATGTTTTCTTACCCTCGAATTTTTTTTTTTTTTTAAATTTTATTTTATTTTATTTGAGAGCATACTGTACAGAGGGGTTACAATTACATGGGCAGGATAATGCATACATTTCTTACCAAGCATTGCAGCCTCCTCCTTTGTTTACCCTTCACCTCCCTTCCCAGCCTCCCCCCTCCCTCCCACCCAATCATACCCCCCCCCCCCACCGACATTGTAAAGCTGGTTTTGACATGACATTTTGTACTTCTCATTGTTGCAACAGGTCCACCTGAATCCTTAAAGGACTTGTTTGTCCCCATCTCCTCCACATGTTATACTGACATCAAATATAGTGAAAGCGGGGGTTACACTGTGGGGGAGGGACATACAAAGCAACAAAGAAATAATCTTATAAATGCGTTAGAAATACATGCATGAAAGAAACAAAAACATTAAAATACATATTTGAGGTTTCGTTTTCCTAACATCACATTATCTGACTTTTTCCGCTTGACTCATACCTATACTAGATATTGCAAATAAGGGAAACCATGGGACCTATGTTTCTTTGGGCCTGGCTTACTTCACTTAATATAATTTTTTCCAAGCCTTTCCATTTCCTAACAAATGAGACAATGTCATTCTTTCTGATGGAGGCATAGAATTCCATTGTGTATATATACCACATCTTCTTGATCCATTCATCTACTGAGGGGCATCTGGGTTGGTTCCATGTCTTAGCTATGGTAAATAATGCTGCAATAAACATAGTTGTGCTGGTAGCTTTAGTGTGGCCTTGTTTGTGATCATTTGGGTAAATGCCCAAAAGTGGGATTGCTGGGTCATTGGGGAGCTCTATGTGAAGTCTTTTGAGGAACCTCCATACTGCTTTCCAAAGTGGTTGAACAAGTTTACATTCCCACCAACAATGAAGTAAGGTTCCTTTCTGTCCACATCCCCTCCAGCATCTGTTGTTGTTAGAGTTCTTGATTTTTGCTGTTCTAACTGGAGTGAGGTGATATCTCAATGTTGTTTTGATTTGCATTTCTTTTATGGCTAGGGATGTTGAACATTTCTTCATGTGTCTATTGGCCATCCTTCTTTCTTCTTCAGAGAAGCTTCTCTTTAAGTCTTTCGCCCACTTACTTATTGGGCAGTTGTTTCTTTGAGGATTTGTTGTTGGGTGGTTTAATTTTTTGAGTTCCAAGTATATTTTAGATATGAGACCCTTGTCTGTTGTATGGCTAGTAAAGATCTTCTCTCAATCCGTGGGCTTTCTATTGATCTTGCTAGCTATGTCATTTGCCCTGCAGAAGCTCTGCAACCTTATACAATCCCATTTGTCCAGCCTTTCTTTGATTTGTTGTGTTTCCGGGTCTCTATTCAGAAAATTTCGGCCTGAGCCAAGGAGACCCAGGGTTTCTCCTATTCCATCCTGTAATGTTTTCAGAGTGTCTGCTTTGAGTTCAAGGTCTTTGATCCATTTGGAGTTGATTCTGGTGCAGGGTGATATATAAGGATCTAGCTTTAGTTTTCTACATGTAGTTAACCAGTTTTGCCAGCACCATTTACTGAAGAGGCTGTCTGTCTTCCATTCTATTGTTTTGGCTCCCTTATCGAAGATTAGATGGCTATAGGTCTGTAGGTTCATTTCTGGGTTTTCAATTCTATTCCATTGGTCCTGAGGTCTGTTCTTATGCCAATACCAAGCTGTTTTGATTACTATGGCTTTATAGTAGAGTTTGAAATTTGGTATTGATATTCCTCCAGCCGTGTTCTTTCCGTTGAGGAGCGTTTTTGCTATTCGGGGTCTTTTATTGTTCCATATGAATTTTTGGATTGCTTCTTCTATTTCCTTGAAGAATGAGGGTGGAATTTTGATAGGTATTGCGTTGAATTTGTAGATAGCCTTGGGAAGTATTGCCATTTTCACGATGTTAATCTTTCCAATCCAGGAGCATGGGAGGTTTTGCCATTTTTTAAGTTCTGTGTTGATTTCCTTTTTCAAGATTTTAAAGTTTTCATCATAGAGGTCCTTCACTTCTTTAGTTAAGTTAATTCCTAGGTATTTTATTTTTTGTGGGGCTATTACAAATGGAGTTGCTTTCCTAACTTCAGCCACACTTTTCTCATTGTTGGCATACAGAAAAGCCATTGATTTTTGGGGGTTAATTTTATAACCTGCTACTTTGCCAAAGTTTTGAATCAGCTTGAGTAATTTGGGAGTGGAGTCTATGGGATTCTTTAAATACAAGATCATGTCATCTGCAAAGAGGGAGAGTTTTATTTCTTCTTTCCCTATTTGGATCCCCTTTATGTCTGCATCTTGTCTTATTGCTGTAGCTAGGCATTCTAATACTAGATTGAAGAGAAGTGGAGAGAGTGGGCATCCTTGTCTTGTCCCTGAGTTAAGAGGAAATGGCTTTAGTTTTTCACCATTGAGTATAATGCTGGCTGTAGGTTTGTCATATACAGCCTTTATTGTATTGAGGAATGTTCCATGGATTCCTAATTTTTCCAAAACCTTCATCATAAAGGGGTGTTGGATCTTGTCGAATGCTTTTTCTGCGTCTATTGAGATAACCATGAGGTTCTTATTCTTGCTCCTGTTGATGTGATGAATAATATTAATTGATTTGCGTATATTGAACCAGCTTTGCATCCCTGAAATGAATCCTGTTTGATCGTGGTGTATGATTTTTTGGATGAATTGTTGAAGTCGGTTGGCCAAAATTTTGTTGAGAAGTTTTGCATGAGTGTTCATCAAAGAAATGGGTCTATAGTTCTCTTTCTTTGATGAGTCCCTGCCTGGTTTTGGGATGAGGGTTATGATGGCTTCATAGAATGTGTTCGGTAGTGAGCTTTCTCTTTCAATTTCATTGAAGAGTTGGAGGAGAATTGGTGTGAGCTCTGCTTTGAAGGCCTTGTAAAATTCCGCTGTGAAACCATCTGGTCCTGGACTTTTCTTAGCTGGGAGTTCTCTTATTGCTGTTTCTATTTCAATGCTTGATATGGGCCTGTTAAGATAGTTTGCCTCATCTTGGTTTAGTTTTGGCATGTCAATATTTGCTAGGAAGAGGTCCATTTCTGTCAAGTTCTCAAACTTATTAGCATAAAGTTTTGAGAAGTATTCCCTTATAATGTTCTGAATCTTGGTTGTTTCCGTGGTGATGTTTCCATTCTCATCTCTGAGTTTATTGATTTGGGTGTGCTCTCTTCTTTTTCTGATAAGATTTGCTAAGGGTCTGTCAATTTTGTTAAGTTTCTCGAAGAACCAACTCTTTGTTTTGTTGATTCTTGCTATAGTTTTTTTGGATTCTAATTCATTTAATTCTGATTTAATTTTGATTATTTCTTTCCGTCTACTGGATTGGGGTTTATCTTGCTGCTCTTTTTCAAGGAGGTTTAGATGTGTCATTAAATTGTTGGTTTCAGATCTCTCCAATTTGTTGATGTAGGAGCTCAGAGCTATAAACTTGCCTCTGAGTACTGCCTTTGCTGTGTCCCAGAGGAGCTGGTATTTTGTGTGTTCATTTTTGTTGAATAGCATGAACATTTGAATTTCCTTTCTAATCTCTTCGATGACCCACTCATGATTCAGCAGTGTGTTGTTCAGCCTCCATGTGATACCGGACTTTCTTTGGTGGCTTTTGGTGTTGAGTTCTAACTTTATTCCCTTGTGGTCAGAGAGAATGCAAGGTATAACTTCAATGTTTCTGAATTTAGACAAGTTTGCTTTGTGGCCTAAAATGTGGTCTATTTTAGAAAACGTTCCATGTGCTGCTGAGAAAAACGTGTATTCTGATGCTGCTGGGTGAAATGTTCGGTAGATGTCTGTTAAGTCTAGTTGATCTATGCAGCTGTTTAGATCTGCGGTTTCTCTGTTGAGTTTTTGCCGAGTTGATCTATCTAGTGGGGAGAGTGGTGTGTTAAAATCCCCAACAATTAATGTCTTTGGATCTATATGGGATTTGAGGGAAAGTAGTGTTTCTTTGATAAATTTGGGTGCTCCATTGTTTGGCGAATAGATATTTAGAATTGTAATATCCTCCTGAAGGAGAGATCCTTTAATTAGTATGTAGCGACCTTCTTTATCTCTTTTCACGAATTTTAATTTGAAGTCTATTTTATCTGATATTAGGATTGCAACTCCCGCCTGTTTATGCGGTCCGTTTGCTTGGTAGATTTTGTTCCAGCCTTTAACATTGAAAATGTGTTTGTTTTTACGGGCAAGATGTGACTCCTGTAGGCAGCAGATAGAAGGGTCTTGTTTTTTAATCCAACTAGACAGTCTATGTCGCTTAATTGGAGAGTTCAGTCCGTTAACATTAAGAGATAGGACTGAGAGGTATTTGGGAGTTCCTGCCATGTTATCTACCTTCTTGGGGGCTGTGAAAACTGGGTTCTTCCTATGGTTCTTGGATTCTCAGTTTGGGTGCAGTTTCTTGGCCTTTATTGCGGTCTTGTTGGTTTTCTATGTGTAGGACATCTTTAAGGATCTTTTGTAGGGCTGGTTTGGTGGAGATGTATTGTTTCAATTTTTCTTTGCTATGGAAGGTTTTTATTTGGCCTTCAGTTATGAAGGAGAGTTTAGCTGGGTACAGTATTCTTGGTTGATAGTTGTTTGTTTTTAGGGCATGGCATACATCATTCCAGGCTCTTCTTGCTTTGATTGTCTCTGCTGAGAAATCTGAGGTGATTCTAATTGGTTTCCCTTTATAAGTGATTACCCTTTTCTCTCTGACAGCTTTAAGGATCTTTTCCTTGTTCTGAGTTGATCCTGTGTGGATTATAATGTGACGATGGGATGTCCTATTCTGGTCTGGTCTATTTGGGGTTCTAAAGGCTTCTTGTATCTGGACAGGCCTATCTTTTTGCATGTTTGGGAAGTTCTCTGCTAGGATCCTGTTAAACAGATTTCCTAGACCATTAACTTCTGTTTCTAGGTGCTCCTCTACACCCATTATCCTTAGATTAGGCCTTCTGATGGTGTCTTCCAGGTGTTGGATAGATCTATCATATTTCTTGGACTTGTCTTGGATGGTTGTATGTTCTTTCTCTATAATATCTAGGCTGTCTTCAATCCCTGAGATTCGATCTTCTGCATGGTCTAACCTGCTGTCAAGACTCTCTACTTTGTTTTTTATCTCTTTTCCTTCTAGTTGGTCAGCTTTGATGGCTTCAAGTTCTTTGTTGAAGCTCTGTTTTAGGTCTTCTATGAATTTCTTTACTTCCTTAATTTGGTGTTCAGTGTTTGTCCTCAAATCACTTAGTTGATTGGTTATGGTTTCTTTGGGCTCCCATTCCTTCTGTTGGGTTCCATTCAGCATTCCCTTTGTGGTCTCCCTGACTTCCTTCAGCTCTTTGTTAATGGATTCCATGAATGCCTTTAGTGATCTTTGTGAGTTCTCTACCTGGTCTCTCAATTCCTGTATTACTCTTTGATTAGCTTCCTCCCGTTTGTGGGATTCCTGCAGATCTCTTTGAGTGTTCTCAGCCTGCTCACGCCATTCGTCTCTTTCTCTTTGAGTATTCTCAAGTTGTTCACGCAAATCCTGTATCAGTTTTTGAGTAGCTTCCTCACGCTTATGATATTCCTGTATAAACTTCTGGGATGCCTCCTCTCTCTCCCTATCACGCTCATACAGAGTCCTTTGTACGTTGTCAAACTTTTCATTTATCATGTTTGCCAGCAGTGTTTGTAGAGCTGTTTGGGAACTCTCCTCTGGATTATTCATTATCTGTTCTAACCCCTGATTATCAGGATTGGGAATTGAGATACCCGAATTTGCCATTTTTCTTGTGTTTACTCTGCCCATTCGAGATGAAGATAGCACCAGTTTTGTGCTAGAACACTATCTTAAGGCAACCATCAACCAAAGTTTGCATTTGTACAGTCAATAGTCTACAGATACAATCTAGTTCAACAGATACATCTATTCGACATCAAACAACTATATGTTAAAGGACTTCGAACCGCAGAGAAGAATTTGGAAAACCAGAAATTATTAGGGTTAGGGAGAGATGTGGGTAAAAAATAGGAATAGATTGGTGTGGGGAGGCACAGGGAGAGTTAACTATGTCCTAATCACAATGCAGGAAATAGGTTGGGTAGGATGTAAGTAGAGAGAGAGAGAAAAAGAAGAAAGGGAAAGGGGAATGAAAAGAGACCAGAAAATAAAATAGAAACGTAAAAATTAATGTTATTTTAGAGATTAAAAGACCATCTATTTATAGAGGAATATGAATATGTTGAGAGAAAGGGAGGGACATAGAGGAGATGGGAAAAACTTTAAAAAAATGCTTAAAATATTATATAGGTATAAAGAGCTAGTACTGCTATTAATGAATTTAAGTCTCAGAGGTTTTGAATTGAGTAATAAGTTTGTGGATTAAGTGTGTACACAATGGGGGATAGGGTCTACTGTTTAACTACGGGTTTATCTGAGGATGTGCAGGACAAGAGTTAAGTCACATACAGATGAACAAAGAGGAAAAGATGGAAAGGATAGGAAAATGAGAAGAAAAGATCAGAAGTTCAGTAGAGCTAGAAAAAAAAACAAGAAGATAATTAAGAATGAAAGAAAAAGAGAAAGAAGACAAGAAAAGAAAAGAAAACACACATTCACGTATTCCTAAAATAAAAATTATAAGAGGAGAAAAAAAAAAAGTTAATGGAAAAGAATTATTTTTTCAGAAGAGGCAAAAATTAAAGATTAATAAAAGTTTTAGAAAAGGAAAAAAAAATTTATATATATATAAGGTAACAAAAAATGAAAAAAAAAACAAAACAAGGAAAAGAAAAAAAAAGAAAAGAAGAAGAAGAAAAAAAAAAGTTCTTTGATTTTTTTTTTTTTTTTTTGGGGGAGGGGTGGGAAGAGTCCTGTATCTCCCTTTTGTCTGTAACCAGAGTCTGGTTGGAGTCAGCTTGAGGTCCTGTGGCTTGATTGGTTTCTTAAGTCAGTTTGTTGGAACAAGCAGAAAAATGCTCTGCTTTACCCAAGTTTTTGAGATCCCCCTCCCAGGTTAGTTTACTGGGAGGGTGATCTGCTTTGAGAATCACAAAAGAGGGGGATGCAGTGATGAGGCTAGGTTCTGGGTAGAGTTGAGGCCTTTCAAAGAACAGTAGCTTTTCCCTGGGGCTATTTTGTGAAAAAAAACTCACAGCACCCAGCCTGGAGCCATTCTCAGGGTTTCTGTTTTTCAATTGATTGTGGTGGCTGCTAGAGGGCGGGGCAGCCTCTGGCTCTGGTTACCCGGTGAGGAGAGCCACTCCAATGGCTGGCGCCTGAGCTGGGTGACTTTTCCCTGGATGGAACTGAGTCTGTGAGGTCACTTCACCGTTAAGTTCTTGTGACCTGCTAAATGACTCGTTTTATTCCAAGGTCTGAGCTGGACCTAGCCGCTCCTCCGAGCTTTGTCGGTATCCAAGATGGAGATCACCGGTGCTGGGGGGGGAGGGGTGGCCTTCCCTCCTCTGCTCCCAGAGGAGTGAGGAAGTGGGGCTTCTACTCACGTGGAGTCTTGGATCCCGGGTCGTCTCTGGTCTGCAAAGTGCAGGATGAAGTTGTCCGCTCCTTGTCGGTTCTTGCTGGTGTTGAGTAGAATCCGCTCGTCCGCTGCGTCTGGCTCCTTCGTCCCGGACTGCGTCTCAGGTATGCCTCCGCGGCGGTGGTCGCCGCTGCGCCCCTGCCGCCGCAGCGGCAGCTGCTCAGATGTGTCTGCTTGGCTTCCCCTCTCTTGACTAACTCTCTGTCCTGTGATGGCACACTTGGTGTGATTCTCTGGCTTGGGACTGTTCACTGGAACTCTGAAACTGTTTTCTATGCAAGAGCTTGTTCAGATTCCAGCTTCTCCTCCGCCATCTTCCCGGAACCTGTTTTTGTTTCTTTCATGCATGTGTTTCTAACGAATTTATAAGATTATTTCTTTGTTGCTTTGTATGTCCCTCCCCCACAGTGTAACCCCCGCTTTCACTATATTTGATGTCAGTATAACATGTGGAGGAGACGGGGACAAACAAGTCGTTTAAGGATTCAGGTGGACCTGTTGCAACAATGAGAAGTACAAAATGTCATGTCAAACCAGCTTTACAATGTCGGAGTGGGGGGGGGAGGGGGGGTTTGATTGGGTGGGGGGGAGAGGGGAGGGTGGGAAGGGAGGTGAAGGGTAAACAAAGGAGGAGGCTGCAATGCTTGGTAAGAAATGTATGCATTATCCTGCCCATGTAATTGTAACCCCTCTTTACAGTATGTTCTCAAATAAAATAAAGTTTAATTAAAAAAAAAAAAGAAAACACTGTCGAATTTCTATGGGCAGTGCTCTACCTGTCTGGCATTATTAAGATCCTTAACTTAAATATGCAATTTTAGGAATTAAACACATTGTAGTAATCTATATGTATTTATGATACTTTTGATTAAAAACACATTTGCAATTTTGAATCCTTCTCAAATATCCTTCTCTAACTTTACTAAAAATGGCTTGGCTTGTTTCTGATACATTTTTTAATATTTTTAATTATCAGGATGATAGTTATATCCTAAATTCCAAGTATCAGCTCAGAATATGTTTGTTTTTCTAATGTATATATTTATATTGTCCACATTAATTCTCAATTTGGATGACAGATGATATGATCACTTCGAAGGATCTTTGACCCAGAAGACAAATAAATCTAAGTCCTCCTTAGATATAAATAGAAGTAAGAGTGGTGTTACAAAATTGAATGGCACTAATGACTAAGTAATAAATCCTCTTGTTTAGGTTTCCCATTATTTACTTTCAACAAAATGGAATGAAAACCTCATAGAGTTGTCAGATGATAGATTACGAAAATTAATTTTGAAGACTGATAGCCATGTAATCTAGGAATATAACTATTAAGATCAAAGAGCTGAGAAACCTTGCTGTAATGAAATACTTCCCATTGGCTTATGTTTATATGACCCAATTTTCTCAGCACATAGGAAAGAAAAAAATGAGAAAATGAAAATTATAAATAAATACTGTACGGGATATTGTCTCATTGTAGTTTTATTAAGTAACCACCAACAGACATGCTATAAAATCCTATCAATCAGATTATCAGAATTATTTGAGAAAATGTAAAATTGTAATAGCAAATATTCTCCAGAAATTTTCACACAGTTATACTACTTCAGCTTATAAATCCTATTACTACTAATTTTAATGCTAATTACATAGACATTTTTAAACATACTTGTGATCATAAAAAAGAAATATTCACTTGGTGTTTAAGGTTTTGAAAATCTTTTAGTAAGATTTTCAAGAACAGACTTTAAAGTATAAATGCATATTATTTGAGGACAAAAACCTATGGCAAGAAAAGCATAAAATTATTGGCTCAAGTAACAAATAACTTCATGTAACAATTCCAGGAGAAGAATTTTGTTTGTGTTTCAGAGATAAAAGACAACTATCAGCTAACAAACAATGTATTTATATTCCATTGGATGCATTTTTAAAATGTGATATAATTATTTTTATTTAAAAGTAAATGAGGTAAGGTTTGAATAATGTACATTATGTTCATGCTTGTGAAGGTCACAAGGAAATCTATTTGTACAATTAACATACATCAATACAACATTGAAAAAGTAAAAATATAAGCACCATCATTTGTGCAATACAGTGCTAGATGTCAATATACAGAAGACAAAAGAAGTCAAGTGCTGGTAGCAAACGACTATAATCTTAGCTACTCTAAAGGCTGAGATATGAGAATTACCATCAACCTCAGGCAAACCAGCCTGAGAGATCTTCTTTCAAATTAACCATAGAAAGCAGAAAGCAGAGATTTGGCTCAAGTAATAGAAGGCTAACTGTGAACCAAAAGAAAAGCACAAGGACAATGCTCAGGCCCTGAGTTCAAGCCCTGAACTAGCACACACGCACACACACATGCACACACACGCACACACGCACACATATACACACACACACACACACACACACACACACAAATAACCCTAAACCCAACAACAAATCAAAACAAAATTTAATAGTTACATAGTATTTTCTAGATGATGTGGGGGAACAAAACATGTATAGAGAAGTTCAATGAAGCTGTTGGTGAATCCAGGAATTGGGGAAAGAGAAATAGACTGTTGGTGGGTGGCTGGATGGGGGCTAGCAAGAATGGAATAGTGAGAGAAACAGAAAAGATTAAACACTGTCAGCATAAACATTTCACAGTTATGAAAATGAAACAAGGAAAGTTGTTGGGATGCCTTGGAGCGTGCCAGGGAGTGTGATGGAGGTGAGCAATTGACAGGAACACAGTGGAGAACATGTGTGAAGATGTAACAATTAAATCTTTCCCTGTAGAACCAATATGTTATATTTCTTTAGTGTCTGAAGAACTATATTATATTTCACATACTTTCCTGAACACTGTATAGAGTTCCCTGATGGTGTGTCACTTCTTAATTGACTAAGCCTCCATCTTAACTAATGTAATTATTTCTTACATATTTGCTAAGGTTCAGATCAAATATCATAGAAGTCAGCGCTAATATTTTCCTATTCTGAAAGTCAAACAATCTTGAACCATCCACAACAGCATTCCTCTGTCCTCTATTTGCTCAAACATGCTGTTGCCATTAGATAGTTAAACTACAAGAGCAGCATCCTGAAACAGTGAAGTCTTGATGCCCAGCATAGCACTTCACCTAGAACCCAATGCATTCTTTTGGAAATAAAAACAGATTTTAAATATTAAAAAGGATTTCATTTTCATAATTATTTCTACCTTAAGCTCCTACTACTTTCTTTAGTATGTTTGGAAGAAAGGTTAAATTAGTAAATTGTTACCCAGTTTTATTTTTATCCAAAATATTCAGTGTATATGTACACATCTATACACATATATCCATATTACAAATTATATACCTTTTAACTTTATTATTTTTTTTTGGGGGGGGGGTCCGATCATGGGGCCTGAACTCTGGGCCTGGGCGCTTCCCTGAGCTCTTCAGCTCAAGGCTAGCGCTGTACAACTTGAGCCACAGCGCCACTTCTGGCTTTTTTCTTTTTGTTTATGTAGTGCTGAGGAATTGAACCCAGGGCCTCATGCATGCAAGGCAAGCGCTCTACCTGATTTGGCATAAATTTATATTAAAAAGGGACCTGAAAATTAAATTATACCACTAAAGTCAGAATATCAAAAAATAAATATTTGTAGATTTATAATTGCTCAAGAGTGAAATACACTTGCTCAATAATATATAAAATAAGAATATATGAAATAATAGAAACATTATAACTTCCTTGTGAAAATGTCAATTCACTTCTGAACTTTAGTATGTATGATATTCACAAAGTATGAAGCCAAGTACTTGCCATATATAATAAAAATAAATCAAATTCATTGTGTTAGGGAAAATATTAAATTATATTTTTAGTTTCCTTCAAGACATGTTTAATATCCCTTGTGAAATGCTGACTGAAAGGAACAGTCTGCCAAAAACAATGTCTTCTTTAGGAATTGTTAAAATGGGCTTATCTTTGATTATGTTTCTATAAAATTATTTTTAATTTTTTACTGCTTGAGTAACTTTTTTATAAACAGTAGAGTTTTGCTATCAGTGCTAACAGTAGATATTTGCTATCAGTGTCAAAAGTGATTTTTCTACTCTGCTTCGGTATATGAAACTTTATGGTAGTATACTTATCTTAATAGATGTTTACAGAATAAGATTTTCAAATTTATCAGAATTCATCATCCATATGTTGATACCTCTGGTAGGCTGATGATGGCTTTAAATCCTGATGTTTCTTTTAGGTTACTTGTGAAAGGGGGTATTGCAGATAGAAAAAATTCAAGATCATAAAATGTCAAGACATCTTCAATTGTGCTCCTATTTTATGGCAAATGTTTTTCTGAGGGAGAAGCCACAGTGAAGCTTCAGCAGCAGATCAGAAGATGTTACAAGATGGTTTTGAAGGCTTCAGTGATCTCAATGCTTCCCTCTCCACAATTCCCCAACCCCAACAACTGCTTCAATAGTTGTATGTTGAACCCTATTTACCAGAAAAAAGTAGGCCTTTGGGAAGGTTTAGGGCCATGAGGTAAATCTGTAATGATGTGGACAGTGGCATTATTCTTGGAGAGCTGCCTTGCCCCCTGTACCATGGGGAAAGATTACATGTTCTTAAGGAAATGAATCTCACCAAACACACACAGTCTTTCAGGGCCTTGGTCTAGAACTTTCCTGTGTCCAGACTTGAGGAATGAATTCCTGTTATTCAAAAAGCTATCCAGTTCTTGATCATCTGTTATTAAAGCCCAAAAGGACAGAAAATGAAGGAAGGGAGTATCAAATGAACAGGAATAAAGGCGTACAGCTTAAAAAGGGAAAGAAATAGAGCTTGAGAGCCCATAAAAGCAGCATGAGCTTGCAGGTCTTGTTTCATTTCCTAAAATCGTTTAAAGTCCCCTACTTCTCAATTTTAAAGAAGCAAAGATTTTTCTTAAATGTATACTTTATTTTCTTTAAGTAGTCATACAAAGGAGTTGCTGTTCAACAGAGCCTTTAATGAAAAGTCAAGCTTCTTAACAATCTTCCACCCCAATCCTTAGATTTTGTTGCCATATTACTATGCAATTTATGTATATGATGCATATTGGTCTGTGTGATCCCTTCAATATCTTTACTGCCTTTCCACCTACCCTTTTTCTTATTTTTCTCAGTTACATGGCATATACAATGGATTCTTGCCTGCATTCTACTAATTTACCCCATTCATTCTTCTACTCCTCTTGTTTTGCCTACCCTTCTTGCAAGTACCCATTTCCTAGCACTCATTTTTTTAGGCTTTGACTTAGTCTTTCTAAGGAATTACACAATTGTGTTCTCTATGATTTTATTATGTGATAGTTGATTCATTTATAACTGCTTGAGTGCCACTCAGTGTGTTTAATTCTGGATTTGTAGGCACATTCCAGTACCCACTGAGGGAAACTATGCAAACTGTGTTTCTCTGAGTTTGGCTTATTTCACGTAATATAATCCTCTCCAAGACTTTCTATTTCCTTATGTTCCATGTCATTCTTTCTGATGGATCAATAGACTCCCATTATGTAATATATGTGTGTGTGTGTGTGTGTGTGTGTGTGTGTGTGTGTGTGTGTATCACATTTTGATCTATTCATTCATTGAGGGGCATTTGGGCTGATTCCATATCTTGGCTACGGTAAATAAAGCTGCAAATAAACATGATTGTGGTGGTGGCTTTAATATATCCTTATTTGTGCTCTATCGGATAAATATCCAGAAGTGGAGGTGCTGTATCATAGGGTAGTTTTAGCTTTAGTTTATTGGGAACCCTCCATAATGCTTTCCAGAGTGGCTAAACAAGTTCACATTCCCACCAACAGTGTAGTCACATTCCTTTTGGTCATATTTCTGTCAACATCTATTATTATTAGTTGATCTAGTTGGGTTGTTGTTTCTTTGAGGGTTTATTTTTTTTTAAGGTTTCAGATTTTTGAGTTCTAAGCATATTTTAGATATTAGGCCCTAATCTGATGGATAGCTGGTACAAATCTTCTCTCATTCTGTGTTCTTTCCATTTATCTTGTTGGCTATTTTCTTCATTGTGCAGAAACTTTTAAGTTTGATGTTATCCCATTTATCAATTGTTTCTTTGATTTGTTGTGTTTCTGGATTTTCATGTAGAATGTCTGACCTGTGCCCAGAAACCCTAGTGTTTCTTCTACCTTTTCCTGTAAAACTTCCATAGTTTCTAGCCTTAAATGGAGGTTTTTGATCCATTTTGAATTGATGCTGGTGCAAAGTGATATATGAGCTTTAGTTTTCTGCACATAGATGTCTAGTTTTGCCAGCACTAACTGTTGAAGAGGCTATCTTCCTCCCAGCCTATATTTTTTGTTCCTTTATCAAATATTAGATGGCAATAGCTCTGTAGGTTCATATCTGGGTCATCTATTCTGTTCCATTGGTACTTGGGTCTATTTGTGCTGCTTCCAAGCTTTTGTCATTACTATAGCTCTGTGACAGAGTTTGAAGGTTAGTGTTGGGATTCTCCCAACACTGTTTTACCTGCTAAGGATTGCTTTTGCTAATTTTTGTTGTTATTATGCCAAACTTTGCAAACTCTACATTTCTAAAGAATGCTGTTGACATTTTGAGGGTTATTTCATTAAATTTGTAAATTTCCATTTTCACAGTGGAACACAGAAGGTCCTTACGTTTCCTTAAGTCTTCTTCAACTTCCTTTTTCAAATTTTTATTTTATTTTATTTTATTTTAATTTTTTGGTTGTGGGGCTTGAACTCTGGGCCTGGTCAGTGCCCCTGAACTTTTCAGCTGAAAGCAAGTGCTCTACCACCTGAACCACAGTGCCCCTTCTGGTTTTATAGTGGTTAATTGGAGATAAGAGTCTCATGGACTTTCCTGCTTGGGCTGGCTTTGAACTGTGATCCTCAGATCTCAGCCTCCTGAGTAGCTAGGATTACAGGCATGAGCCACCAGTGTCCAACTTTAAAGTTTTAACTAATGAGGTCCTTTGCCTCTTTGGTTCAGTTAATTGCTAGGTATTTTATTATGTTTGGGGGAAAATTGAAAATCAAGTTGATTTTTTATTATTATTTCAGCCTCGATCTTCTTGTAGTTGGCATACAGAAAAGCTATTTATCTTTGTGGGTTGACTTTTTTCTTTTTCTTCTTCTTCTTCTTCTTTTTTTATTGTGAAAATACCATATGGAGGAGTTACAATTACATGGGCAAGGTAATGAGTACATTTCTTATCAAGCATTGTTGCCTCCTCCTTTGTTTCCCCTTCCCATCCTTTCCCCTCTCCCCTATATTAAGCTTCTTTGCCAAAGTTCTGAATCATTTCTGGTAACTGATATTAGCAAGTAGTGGAGAGGATTTTGGGATTCTTTAATTACAGAATCCTGTTTTCTGCCAAAAGAAATAATTTCCAGTTTGAATCCCCTATATATTTTCTCTTACCTTATTACTCTTGCTAGGAATTCCAATACTATGTTGAAGAAGACTGGAAAGGGTGGATATCTTTGTCTCATTCCTGGTTTTAGGAGAAATACTTTAATAAAGTTTAAAGAGATAATACCTTCTCTTTAAGTTTTAAAATTTTCCAGGAGGAGTTCATTTTAAAATTTGCTAATTACTTATTGTTTTGAAAGAAGTATTCCTGGGAAATTACCAAATTTTGATTTTTCAAATTGTATCATTTGTATGACCATTCTTGTGCTTCTCAAGCTCTTTTGTTTTTCATTTTGTTCTTTGTGCACTAAACACTATCATCCAAATTCTATTTTGCTCTTCTCTTGACTTGGGAATTTAGGGGAGGCTTGCTTACTTCTCTAGGAGGAGAAATCAGATTGCACTGCTTGACTTGATATTTCAATAACTCTAAACTGACTTCCATGTTTTGTTTACTCAATCTTGGGAAGAGAGGAGAGGACCAAGGACTCTTCTCAAGCACCTTCAATTACCTTACTAACTTGGTTCCATGCTAGTTCTTTCCTTATAAATATAAGAACTTGAATCTAGATATATATATATATTTATATGTGTCAAACACAACTTTGGGTTTTTGAAACTCTTTAGATTTATTGTATTAATTTCTATGTTTTTCAGAATTTCAATATAAGGTATAGGTAACACAAGACATGAAGTTAAGTATTTTACTGTCTGAAGATTTTCTACCACGGTATCTTAAAAATTGTATGACCAACATGTTATATGTATGTGGAGCCACTATATTGATCTAATGATTACAGTGTTATCATTAAATTTGTTATTTACTGGACCAATATTCATAGATTTTCTTGCATATCTAGCTTTTTTGAAGTGCTGCATCTTTATTAACTCAATTACAGTACAGTTTCAAGAACTTAAAATTGGACATCAGTGATTCTTGTAAATCTTCATTTGTTTCTTGAATTAAGAGAATATACATTTCAGAGCTGTGTTGGCCTGGTTAGAAGAGAAGGAAGCCAGTTCTACAGAAAGGAGAGTGAAAAACATGTACACAGTTGTTCAGGGAGAAGAAAACATCTGATTCCATGGAAAAGAGAGAGAAGAACTAACGATATGGAAGTGTTGATCCTGGAGAGATTTCCATGTCCTGTTTCTCAGCCCACAGAAGGCTTAACTGGGTTGTACTTCCTGCACTTGAGTTCAGAAAATAGTGGGGAATTCTTTACTTTTAAGAAATTTAGTTTTCTTCTTGTTCTTTTATCAATTTTTTCTTCATTAAGTTTTTTAGAATTCAATTCTTTAATGAGATAAGAATTAACTTTGAATAAACTGAATGATGTTTGCAACTTAAAGTCCAGAATGATAGAAAAAGCAGCCTGGTAAAGTACACATATACAAGTACAAATAAAATATGAAAACGCATATAAAGGAAGCTTTGCATCTTTCATGTGCTTGTTATATTAACTTTTATTTTGGTTCTTCTTAATTTTTATTTATAATTTCCACAGAATCAACTTAATAGGATTACCTGTAATTCCTAGTCATTTTTTTCTAGGAGTGGAAATTTCTGTTGCAATTTGAAGAAAGAAGAAACTAAAAACAGGACTGACCACAAGCAATTTCAGTATTTTTCCCTTTATATCTTTTGGCCTTTGTGTGTATGGCACTACAAAATTAATAAAGTTATAATGAATTATATATTTTAAAATTATGAAAATGGAATCTTTAAATGTTATCAACACAAAGTAATAGTAAACACATGAAATGATGAAAAGTTATTTAGCTTCATGTCAGAATTCCACAATAACGATAAACATTAAAACTTACATTGTTGCCAGGTGGTGGGGGCTCATGCCTGTAATCCTAGCTACTGAGGAGGCTGAGACCTGATGATCATAGTTCAAAGCCAGCCTGGGCAGAAAAGTCCAGGGGACTCTTATCTCCAATTAACCACTAGAAAACCGGAAGTGGCGCTGTGGCTCAAGGGGTAGTGTGCTCTCATTGATCTGAAGAGCGCAGGGATAATGCCCAAGCCCAGAGTTCAAGCCCCACGACCGACAAAAAAGTCAAAAAAAAAAAAAAAAAAACTTACGTTGTTCTGTTAGTACATGCAAATGTTAGGCATTGAAATGAAACAGGGCATTGTTACTAGCTCATATCTATAATCCTAGCCAATCACAAATCTTTGGGATAGTTTTGAACTGTAATCCATAGATCTAAGATTTGTGATACTCTTTATTTCAAATTAAATACCAAAAAAGGTGGGAGTGGAACTGTGGCTCAAGTAGTACAGAACTAACCTTGAGCAAAAAAGATCAGTGATGAGGCCCAGGTACTGAATTCAAGCTCTAGGAATAGCACATACACACACACACACACACACACACACACACACACACACTCATACACACACATGATATGTAAAAATATAACAAAGAAAATTTAGGAAGTCCAACAAGAAATATTGTAAATATCCAAAATTCTAAGCAGAAAACTTTTCAACCTTTTCCCTATAACCATATTATGTTATTTAATTGTTGATGCAAATTGTTTTATCATTTCCTGTATTACAGTTCCATCAGGGAAATACATCTATATGTTCACTTATATGTAGATATATCACAAAAATGCACATATATTACTTATACCTCAATGTATATTTCTCTTATTAATGTATATTTTAGTAGCTACTTGTATTTCTAATGTCTATGTAAAGAAGTGCTTCAAAGAAATTTAACCTTAAATGATTATTAGAGATGGTTATACAATGTCTTTTTATCTGATAGCTAAGATTGAGGCTTGCTAGAAAAGGAACCACAAAGAGAGATAAGAAACAAGATAGAATAGGAAAAATGAGTTTATTGCATTCACACTATTTTATCTAGTGGTAACATGTCCTTTTTCACTATTGATTCTTTTAGTAATTAAATATTGAAATATTTTAAATGTTTTTATTTTCTCTAGGCATTTAAGAAATAATTTTCTCTGGTCTACTAAGCTAAACCTAAGATCCTAAAGAATTCACTCATAAAAAGTTCTGCCCAAATAGGTTTTCCATTGATTTGCATTGACTGTAATCACAGAAACAGTGGGACAAAGGGTGAACCAATTCAGCAAGCAGTGATATCACTAGACACTATGTTGAAATGATCTATACAACTTGGAGTTTGGTGGTTGGGAGGGGAAATATTGGGAGAAAATGAGGGACAGAGTGACACTGTTCAAAAAGTAATATATATATATATATACATATATATATATTTATATACATTTACTAGATAGATCTATGAATAAACAACTTATAAAAACAAATTATAAAATCCTAAATTCTAAAAACAAACAAACAAAAACATTTCCATTTGTTCCTTTGCTGCTACTAATCCATAAGCTAGGAAACCATATGACTTTGTCTACTTCCAATTCAGCAGCAACTGATATCCTCTGGAGAAGGAGTTAAACCTATGACATTCTCCATGTTCTAGTCCGCACTGCAAATTCTAGGGTTAGGAATACTTTGCTACCTGAAAATGCATTGGAGGATCTTATCCTTTGCACTCTCCAATTTTCCAGTTTTACCTGCTCCCAGTCCAGAGGCACTAGCATTGACTTTTCTCAGGTTTCCTTTCCTCAGTTCAGAGTGCCACCCTTAGGGAAGCTAAACTACTACAATGAGGATATCTTTTAGATCTTCACTGAACCTCAACTTCCAACCCAATTTTTTCCCAGTTAAGTAAGGAAAACCCAAGAAAACAGAGCCAAGTTGTTGCAACTCATTTTTTGACTGCCACGTTTGGAATCCTATGATAAGCACATGCAAGCACTGAAAATTCCAGAAAGTACATTTTTTATTATTATTACTATTATACAAACTTAAGAACTAAGAGAAGCCCTCAGACTTGTTTCTACATGACACTTCTAACCTCCTACACCTAGTTCATTGAGGCTTTTCATCCCTAGCTATGTGATTAATACTACAAAAATTATTCTGTGTTCAATCAAGTGACTGTTTAGAGCTTACTATTTCAGTATTCTTTAAGTTTGACTGAAAAGAATATCTGTAAATATTATCAGCCAGTGGATCCTTTTATAATGTTATAAGGATCATAGGATTTGGTAACAAAAATATGCACCCAGATTTTGGATATTATGTTTACAAGTACTAATTATAATGTTAACAAATTTCAGATATAAGTTTTACTAGTTATATCAAAAAAATTACATCAGCATTTATTGTTTAGCAAGGACATCTGTTTCTCAGATACTCTTTTGTACAGATATCAAAACAGGAATCTATTTTAATATGGAAATAAAGAATACATTACTGTGTTCCTTGAATCCCAAATTTCTCACAAATGAGGAGGCATTAAGGATTTTAGCTCTGTAAAATCAAAGTGGACTAAGAAATTATCAGTGGTTTGAGTTATATCTTTTCAAATTAAGTAAGGCTACATTTTTATTTTCTCTACAGCTGTGAGAAAGACAGAGAAGATATTTTAAAACTAAAAATTATTTTTTAAAAAGGTCTGTTATATGAAAAAATAGACTTATTTCGACAGAATGAACAGATTTTTTTCCTATAATTTCAAACTAGAGCAAATAGACTCTTGTGAGTATAAAGCAAATGGTTTATTAACACCTGCCAGATGGAGGAGATGGAACAGATCAGAGTGTGTATGACCTGGTGACGCCCAGAACATCACCAAATAGGTCCTTTAGCTCAATCTCCACACCACAGATCTGCTCCATTTAATTTCTAAAAAATCAACCCTCATCCGTGTATCTATGACCCTCCTAAAAAGCAGAGTTTAGTCCAATAGGTGAAATTCTTTAGATGTAATAACAATGATATTTCTCTGTTCACTTATCTGTTTATGATTAGAGAAGTAGCACAATTCACCACTGAAAAACTACCAAAGACCTTTTCCTTGTGGATTAGAAGTCAGACAGTATAGAAGATTGTTCTATTTCTAAAATATATTTACCACAGTAGCCAGTTTTAGGTCATTGTGACAGCAAGGCTGCTGACAGAGGAGAAAAACACACTCAGGCTTTGAAACTCAATTCAGAAGTTTGAAAACATCTACCTTGGTATTTCTTATCATGTACAAGAAACTACTCCCCTCATTTTTCAATTAAAGCTGACAGAAGTTCATATTATTTGCATCTAAAATCATAGAGATGAATATAAAGAAAAAATATAGTATGGCTAGGATTTCCAATTGGCTGTAGACTAGTTGGACAATGAGCTGGCTGTGACCATTTTAAACAGAAAATATGAAATTAATCATATTGTTCTGTAGACAGGGAAACTACTTCCTAGGAAATCACAATTGTCAGTCAAAAACAAAATTATTTAGGATCTTTCATTTGACATGAATCAAATTTAATATGAGATATTAGAGGTCAAAAACTATGCAAAGTTGTTTACATTAATGTATTCCACATGCTAAAGAGTCATTCAATAAATAAAAATAAAAAAGAGTAATTTTATTTTTGGAAGCACTTGAAAAATATCTTACATATTTTGAACACAGATCTAGAACAGGAACAGTTTAGAATAAAAGATGAAACAAAAGCAATATTACTGAAACACATTACTGAATATCTGTTGTTGAAATAAAAGTCTGTAGAAATGATACATTTACAACTTTGGAGGGGGCAAGAAGGGATGGTAGGTGAAACAAAGGAGGAGGCAACAATGCTGGATAAGAAATGTACTCATTACCTTGCTCATGTAATTGTAACCCTTATGTATGGTATTTTCAATATATAAATGAAAAGAAATGCTACTCAGAGGTGGCTGAGCACTGGTGGCTCACACCTGTAATCCTAGCTACTCAATGGGCTGAAATCTGAGGATTTCAGTTCAAAGCCAGACTGGTAAGGAAAATCAGTGAGACTCTTATCTCCAATTAACTACCAGAAAACCAGAAGTGGTGCTGTGGCTCAAGTGGTAGAGTGCTTACCTTGAGCTGAAGAGCTCAGGGACAGCACCCAGGTCCAGAGTTCAAGCCCCACGACTGACCAAAAAAAAGTTATACAGAAGTGAACAAATAATAGATTAATGATACTGGATGAATGAGGAAATTCTGAATCTAGAAGAATCCCATTACAAGTAAAATTTCATGAAGAATTATTTAAGTTAATATCTTTAATTAACATATTTGTTTATAAAAGTTATGAGCTTAAAGACAGACATCTGAATTTGTTGCCTGTATATAATATATTTAAGTGCAATTTGAAATAATTAAAGTAGAATTTGATTTAAAATAGAAATAAAACCTAAAGTTAGGTATTCTACTCATTAGGAAACATGAATTTCATATTTTATTTTGTCCTACTTTTCTTTTCCTCTACTTTCTTTACAATTTATTCTCTTACCGCTCAGGGCTGCCTGCTTTATGATCATTTCTGACATGTCCTCCTAAGGCAATATCCCATGTTTTAGAATAATCCCTCTAGTCTGCTCTTCAAACTGTACTTGCTCACAGCAACTTAGTTTTGTTGGAGAGA
The DNA here is from genome assembly GCF_019054845.1 of Dipodomys spectabilis. Classification (NCBI taxonomy): domain Eukaryota; kingdom Metazoa; phylum Chordata; class Mammalia; order Rodentia; family Heteromyidae; genus Dipodomys; species Dipodomys spectabilis. The sequence goes on from NW_024870752.1 coordinate 6,208,191, forward strand.
GTTCATAAACTCTTCTGCCCTAAAGTGAATTTGAAAAATATATTTCCTAAAGGCAGAATATGAGACATTCTTTAGAGATATTTAGAAGATACTCAGATTGTACAATAAGTGGACCCATGGGTGTGTTTGATTTTGGCCAGTGGGGGAAATAAAGAATCTGCACAGTGGCTCAGATCATATCAGGAACAGACATTCCAAAGATTAATTAGTAACAAAACTCCCAGGTGACAAGTAGCCAAATGTTTCTACATAAATGGATAGATATTTTATTTTTTGAAGTCTTAATCTAAGAAAACTCAATCATAAATATAATGTGGCAAAAGTAAAAAGTAATAAGAGGGAAAATAAACTACTCTATATAATTGTTGGAGTCTAATGGCAATCCCTCTACTAAATAAAGGCAATATTTGAAAATATGAAACATGATTATTTATTTGTATACCTCTATGGTGTAATGTGACTCTGTTTTTTAGAGCAGAACATCATCTATTCTTACAAGAGATTAAGTGACCAACGCAGTGTATTATCCATAATTGAAAACTATGTTTAGATACTTTTAGAATGTAAAGTATGTGTAACCTACTGGCTTGAACAATTTCATGCAAATTCATTAAATTCCTTCATAATTAGTTGCTTATATACTCAATTTAGATCTTGAAAATGTCTGCATGTGACATAGTTTTTAAATGCAATGAGAGATTTGAACTATAAAAAGAAAAGAAAAACAAAAAATCTTAGAACTCTATTTTCTATTTGGTTTGCTTCTATTTTTCTGTGTAAACCCTGATACATTTGAAAAGCAACAGCTGCAGAGAGACAAGCAATTATAAAAATGTGGATTTATGCACAAAAGCCATATCTAAATTTATATTTAGATTATATTTTCTATATTTAGTAATGATATTTAAGATAGCTTGCTTTAAAGAAGTAAATATATTTATTATACATAACAGTATGTGTATAATTTAAACACATATATAGGTATATATGTGTATGCAAGTTCATGCATGTATTGTTTTGAGTAAATAATAGAAGATAATTGTAAATACCTTTGCTTATATCATGTATTATATATAAAAGACACTCGTATTGGCAAAGCTTTTAGAAATGAGACACAGTTAGCAGAGTATACTATATCTGTGTTTTAGTAAATACTGCAGATAATTAAAATCATTTTTGATATCTCATTTATCTCTCATGAGCAATGGCAAAGTTTAGGCACTTAAAGTAACACTTATTGAAGCAGTGAACCTAGCCATACAAGGTAATTTTCTTCCGTGCTAGAGGCATGAAATAACAGCATTTTTCATTACAGAACTCACAGGCCACATGTAACTGCTCATGCCTCAAATCGTGAAGGGAGAACACTTTTCTTTTAGTTTTAATCAAATTATAAGTTTAATAAATACAAGAGCATAGCGGCAACTGCATAATCAGTAAATAATATTGACAATAAATATAACTTCAAATTTTTCTTTTGGCATTTCTTTAAATATAAAAGAGGAATGAATAGTGTTTTCTGTTTTTTTATGAGGTGAAAAATTAATAATGTCATAATCATTAGCTGTATTACTGTATGTGAGGGTAAATTAGGGTTTGAAGACTGGCCCTGTATAATATTTAGATGGATTTAAAGGTTTTGCCTGCTATTTTTATTTCATGTGAGAAAAATAGGTTGGCATTTGTTCTCCCTTTCATCTTTTTTGCCACATTCTACCACTAACAGTGATATGCATTTTGAGAAAGGTAGAAGGAGATGGCAGAAATGTTTTCATAACTAGTTATTTCTCAAGTGTTAGGCTTTTGAATAGCAATAACTTTACCAGCTCTTTTATAGCACTTGCACCCCTGATCCAAGACAACACACTTCCTCTCAGCTACAACTTATTCTTTACAGTATGGAGAGCACAGTCACTTTTCAAATTGACATGGCTAAGATCTTTGACACAAACTGAGGAAGTCCTGAGAAATTTGATTAAACATTGTAGTTATCCAAATTTCTCCAGCTTCTTTACGACACTGAAGAGATGGAACTGTTGGGGGGTGGGAAATTTTAAAAGTATCTCGGTTAAATTAGCCCTTCTTCTCTGGAAGAAGGAAGAAGTGTTACTTTCTCCACTCATGAATATTGGACACATATCAAGACACATATCATTATGTAAAGAACTTCCACTTGTAGCCAATAAGATTTATAGAATATAGGAATATGTGAGCAACATGCCAAAGAAAACTTTTCTCCATGCAGATGCAGCCCCCAGCAATACATAGAGGACTGCTGATGGAAAAGGAGAATGCATTTCCATTGTATTTCCAGATGCTCAATATCTGACTCAATCATGAAAATTCATGTTGAGAGTAGTGATTTTCATATATGCTTTCACTGTTACTGTCCAGCAGCTGGAGAATAATTGTCTAGAAAATAACAGGAGATAATTAATGGCCAAGAGAATTAATTAATATTATGTAAAAGTAAAAATAGTAAAATAGTAACAATAATATATTTAGGTACTTTTAAAAAGAAAATTGTATATAGACTTAAGAATGTTAAATTTTAAATATCCAATTGGCAATTAGATGCATGTATAAGTTTCTTAAGCTGCATTTGGAATAACAATGGAGTTGGAGAGGTCAAATTAATTGAAGCCATATGTAGAGAAAATGCCTTCATATGGTTCCCAGGAAACACATTAAGTTTATATAACATTATTTACAATTGTCAGGTATCTTCATTACCCATTGTATTCTGGGGAAGAAAATATATACAATAAAAGTTTAAGAAGGATGTGAGGTTTTTAATCTGTGCATTTAAAGGTGGCATGATTCAGGAACCATCAATCTTTCTCTGGTATGAGCAATGGATAACACTATTTTCAAGTTTTAGTAACAGAAGTAAGAGTGTTACAGCATGAAGAATGTGTGTTTAAGGATAATCTGACAGGATAGAGCAAAGATCCAACACAGCAGGTGGCAAGAGAATACATTTTTTAACTTATTTTTGTTTGTTTCTATGTTTCAGAGAAGGCCCTCTAGAAATCATGTGATAATCTAGTCCCCATTTCTCCTCCTTGTCCCTTAGTACTTTCTACAAACTTAGCGCTTATTCATGTAATCATGGACATCCTGATGCTTTGCTCATTTATAACTCTTTTGATGACAATATGCTTTCTTCCAACATTGTTACCTCCTGAGCTCATAGTTCAAATTTGATAACTCTTTTCCATATTTACTTAGAACTAGAGAACATCATTTTACATAGAATAATCCAGTTCCATAAAATATTTTCTGTTATTTAGAGAAGCTTGAGAGAAATGAATCAAACCCCCAAAAATTCCATGAGTGTAAAAGGAAGGTATAAGGGGAAAGAAAAATGATGAGCAGAGATATAAAAGAGTAATAGAAAGGTGAATGTGACCAAAATGCATTACTTGTTTATGCAAACATATTACAATGACATTTCTTCTCAAGTACAATTTAATATATGCTTATTTAAGAAATAAAAATAATATTAATAGACTTCAAAAAGAAATGTACTCAATATTTGACTTATGTAACTGAAACCCTTTTGTACACCTTTACAGTAAAAAGAAAAAAGAAAATCCACTTAGAGAACATTTCCTCTCCAGGCATCAGCCTTTAAAGATTCATTTGAATGTCTCTTCTTATAACTGCTCACTGACACCTTGCTTATCACTATCAAGTACTTACTACACTGTATAGTAATGTACCTATTACCTAATTGTATGCTCTACTAACTCTACAGTTAGGCACCTGTTACCTAATTGTATGCTTCACTAGACCATAAGCTTCTTCAAGACAACTCTTCTCTACCTAGCAAATCAAAAAAGCTCAATAATCTTCTGTTCAATGATCAAATTTCCATTTTCCAGTTCCGAGGGGCAGGATGCTTCTAAAATTTCACAAAGGAGTTAATAATAAAGCAAAATGATCACCGATGATTAAAATAGGATTTAAGCATAAGAAAATAAAGCTTGTGTTATAGAAAGGCAAAGTAAAGCCAACTGTATTTCTATACTTGCCCTCCCCTCAAAAATGTGATTCTTTTAAAAATCTAATAATGGTTGTCAATGATATTCTTAATTATAGTTTAAATAATTACATTGCTCTGAAACCTTAGTGAATATACATCAGACTGTGTCTACCATAAACTGAGAATAAATAATACTGAATGTCACAACAAATTGCCTGAACATAGAAACTACAGAGAGGTCATTCAGATCACAAAATTCATTGATCTCCTTTGGCATTTAGCACAACTGGGAATAATGCACTAGGGCTTTGGTGTTGTCTAGGCTCAGTGTTCCGCCTGAATTTCAAAGGCAATATTTTAGACATGATAACAATCACAAAGGTGTTACATACTACTTAGTAATCAAAATGGCATTTTCATTACTATCTGCAAGCTTTTAAATATCTCCTTTGGGATTCTCCAAAGGGATTCAATTTCATTTGGACAAAACACTTTTGAACACAGAGAGCATAAATAAAAGCATGGCTTCAAAATAGTTGAGAAAAAATTGTCAGTGAGAGCAGCATCAACCAAACAAAGTTCATGTAAGTTCGTTGTAAAGAAACAAAATCTATAATTTCTTAAATTGAGATCTCTACACAAAGGCCAGCTATATCGAATTTGTAATTGCACATTGTTGCAGATAGACACACATAAAAATATGTGGAAATGATGTCGTTTTGGGTAAAATGTTTTAGAAGAGATAAAGAATCTAAATGGGGCAATTTTTGTCATTGTTGTGTATCAATACTAGTGTTTAGCTTCTGAATAGTTCCATTTCTTCATAAAGAAAGTGCTTATAATTTCCCTTTCCTTTCCATATGTATAGATTTTCCTATTTCAAGCATTGTATTTCTCACTATAGAGCAAAAGGTCATTGTGTGCTTGTGTTACTATGTGTGTTGTTATTTGTGTTCCTGTGTGTATCAAGGGTCCAGGGAAGAACACTTGAGAAGATCAAATTGCAAAGGAGGAACAGAGAATAAGAAGCATCTGGGATGACAAGGAGTAGTCATCAATGTGAGAGAAATCAGCAAAGCCGAGAAACTGTAAAAACTAAATATATGTAACAGTAGTGGGTAAATTTACATATTAAGCTAACAAATAACAGTAGGATTTAAAATAACATTTTCATTTTAACAGAGTGAAGAAACCATCCATCACTGTGACAACAGTTTCAGTGTGATATGCACAATCAAACTCATATGGGCTCAAGAGCAAATACATCACCTGTGAGCATGAAAAATTTTGGAATCATAAATTAGGGAATGTGATGGTTTTAAGGGTTGCAGACTTTTTTTTATTGTGAAAATACTGTACAGAGGGGTTACAATTACATGGGCAAGATAATGAGTACATTTCTTATCAAGCATTGTAGCCTCCTCCTTTGTTTCCCCTTCCTATCCCTTCCTTCCCCCAACCCCCAACCCTCCTCTCCCCCCCTTACAAAAGTTGTAAAGTTCGTTTTCAACATAATGACTCATGGACCCATTACACACTTTTTTTAAAAGGCCTTTTGTTAAGATTAGTTCTTAGAACAGCTGGAAAATATCTGCCTTTTAGAATTCTGGACATTATATTCTTTAGCATCACTGGGAATTTAGCAGCTGATCTTAATTAAACCTGCCTAGTTAAAACTCCATAATACCTAGGTTGAATTCTAGCCTCTTGTATGCAAATCTCAATGCTGATTTGTACTATCATATGCTGAAAAATATTTCCATATTAGTGAAATCTTTGATATCTGAGGATATATATGTCTAATATCTAGATGTCAAGATCTCTGGCATGTAATGGAAACAGTGAGGAATTTTGACAGCCCTCACATTTTACTCTGAATCTTTGATTACTCTGTCCTTAAGAATAGTGAATATATTCTCTGGGTTATTGAAATGCAGCTTTTCTGTTATATGATTCTATTCCAAAGGGAAGTGATAAAGTAGTCATTGATTTTTTTTCAATGTATATGGATTAGAGCATGACTTTACAGATACGGTAACTGTAAACAAGGGAAATTATATATCTTGTGGGCAAAACCATACTGAAAAATCTTTAAAAATGTGACAAATCTTGAATAGTGGTGTACCAAACATCTCATATGTCCTCACCTCATGTCAGGACCTAGTTACTTTCAAAGTGTCTATAAAGTTCACACTTTATCTGCTCATCATTACCATGTGTAAATGTGCAATAAATATTGCCTAACTTACATTGACTTTTTCTAGCATGATGTAGAATCTGTTGATTGAAATGTTTGTCTTGGCCTGTAACTTGCTGTGATTGTTGAGAGACAAAATTCTGGACCTCTATAAAATCAAGATAATAAATGCTTCAGCCTCCCAAGGTCATTGTGAGGAAGGAATGACATAATATAATGGTAAAAGTTTATGAATTTTTTAAACTTTATATTTTTGGGTATTTATGTGGTACCAAGGAATTGAACCCAGGACTTCATGCATTCTAGACAAGCACTCTACCACTAAACCACATTCCTTGTCCAAGTTTTGTGAATTTGAAAGACAAATTTATGTTATTGTTATTTTCTGTTCCCTTTATTGTGTAAGATCATACGCACATTCTTATTCCACTTTAGATATGCAATGTATGTGAAATTCAGAATCTTACTCTAGCATTTTAAACATATGCATATATATAGTTTAGTAATAAAAACTTAATGAACAAAGTAATATAGAGTTCTCACAAAACTTGCCTGGAAAAGGATGTATTAAAATAAAACAAATATAAAAAGTAATGTGAGGATAAAGCTGTCGATATTTCAAGGAGGCAATATAAATCATTGTATTTGTCAAAATACATAATAACAACACATACATGTGAGAATTTGATAGAAGGGCCATGAGAAATAGCAGAGCAGATTATTATAATGGAAGCTTTATGATCTTTCTGTCACAACTAGTCAAATTGAGCAAGAAGGAAATTAGAAGCATTTTCGAGAGAAAATAGCCTATCTCATCAGATTATAGTACAATGAGATTCTAGCTGTTAGAGTTTTCAAGGCTTTCATCCATTTTTAAACAAGGTCCCATTCCTCTGTAGGCAGCTTGCTACCAGAAACTATCAAGAGGCTACTCATGGGCCTAGTCACTTCTATCAAACTTGGTGCTTGTTTATTTGATAGGAAATGTTTACTGAAGAGCTCTGAGTGCACTGGTATAATCCTATAACTAGCTGTTCCATCATTCTTTGTTGTTTAATTCAAAGTTATTGCTCCCTACATACCAGAAAATGTTCTTCAACATTCTCTGCTTAGACATAATTACATTAAACGTAATTCTTTAATACATTTATGTCATGTTCATATCCACTTCCATGAGAATGCTTTTGACACTCTTAATTACCTAAAGTCTGGGTTTATGTATAGACAGTTTAGTACTTCAGGAAAGTGTAAGATCAAGTCTAAACTAGGTGACAGAAATAAAAAATTAAGCATCTATGTGATTTAACAATGTATAATCAAGTGCAGTTATAGGTCACACTAGCCATTTCCATTTGTGACACTCTTGCTAAACTTTTTGTTAAAACATGATTGTGTCCAATGTGAGAGTGCATACCTGTAATTTCAGTTACCTGGGAGATGGGAGTAGAAGCATCATGGTGAGAACCTGCATAGGTAAAAGCACAAAACCTTATGTGAGAAACTGAATGAAAAAGCAGAGGATGTGTATGTGTGTGTGTGTGGGGGGGGGGTGGTAAGGCACAAACATGAGGCTCTGAGTTCAATTACCAGTACTGCTAAAAGTAAAAGAAAAATATTTTGAAAATTATCCAATTATTATTTTCTTAATTTCTGTCAATATTTTGCCGTATTCTAGATTCCCACTCTCATGATTTCTAACAACTCTGATACCTCCAACTAAACCTTAAACCTTTCTTAGGTTTAGCAGCAATAATTTCTACTGCATGCGGGCAAGAATCCAAATAGATGCAGATTGTAGAATTGAGCTTAATCCTCATTTTTGTCATGTGAGGGAGAACATCCTATCTTCACTTACTTATACAATAATTTAAATTGAACATAAATTGTAAAGATTTAAATTTTCAATCAGATTTGTTTTGACAATTCATCTAATCTGCATTATCAATGGAATGAGGCAGCTTTTGAACCGAAGTTCAAAAATTAAAAGCCCCAGATGTAAGGTTCCTAAGAATATATAGAACAATTAAAATGACTAAAGAATCATAACACCTAATATTTGGTAAACTCAGGAAATAATTAGTAGAACACTTGTCTCTAACAATCAATATTTTGAAAAATCACAGAGAGCAATTCAAAACAATAGTCCCTTGGCAAAGACTCAGAGAAATGGCTAAAGTAACAAAGCAATCATGAATAAGTAGAAAACATTTCATTTAGCTTTATGAATCTATAGAAATTTATCAGAGACCCTCGTGTGAGAAATTTAACCTTATTTGGAGCAGTCTGTCATTTATATTTTAAGTGTGGGAGTTCACATGATCATGTTCAACTACTTTAAAATTACTCCAGGACCATCTCTTGCTATTTGGTGTCTACAATTTCTAAAAATTTTAGAAATGAATCATTGCATACTACATCTTTGCTAGTTGACCTGTATTTTCAAATCTGGATCTTGAAAATGTCTACATTTGCAGACTTTTGAGCTATTTATTCTGGATACTGCAGTGCTAAGCTGAGTGTGAATTCTGTCAGGTGGCAGTTTATTTTCTCAATTCACCATTCAGAATAAATTGCATTGAGGTAGCCAACTCTGCATTCACAAACAGCTTTTATTACACATGCCAAATTCTGTACTTCTTCTAATTTTTTTCCCTTTCTCAGACACCCAGTGCTTTTTCCACTCTCTACTACAGTATCTGCTACCTTGTATTTTTGAAATGGTATATAATTTATTTATAGTGGAGAATCTTTCCCTTGAGAATCTGTACTTGATAAGGCATGAGCTTTATTCTTAGAGCACTCAGAATGATGCTGTTGATGATATTACAGAAGCTGGGCTCCACCGAACTAGTGGGAAGCATACCACCTGCATGGCAGGGTACTGCTCCCGGTACCTGCCCACCTAGTTTGTGTTAGAAACATTGGAAAATTCTAAAAGAGTAAAAAGTATTCCTCAGTTCTATTTCTGTTTTCTGTTTTCAAGTATACTTCCAGTAATATATTTTTACCCATTGTCCCTCTTCTAGTTTCAGCTAGGCATTCCTGCATTTTAAAACTCGGTATCTCTCCTTATTGGTTTCATTCTCATTGGTCGGTTGGATTTGAGGGCAGTAGCTTGGTACTCTTTCCTTTCCTTTTTTTTTTTTTTTTTTTGTTCTGTTCATGAAGTTTTGTTTTTGTCTCTCCTCCCTTCTCTTCCCTGCTCTTCCCTTCTCCTCCTCCGTTCTATCCTCTCCCTCACCTCCCCCTCAATCCCTTCCTTCTCATTTCTTCTTCCTCCTCCAAATTTCATTCCTCCTACCAATTTAATTATGTACATTGTCATTTTTGTAGCCTTAGGTATTTGAATTAAATCTCTATTTCCATGTTTATTAACATGACTTATATAGTGTGTTTGTTTTCTTATAAAATCTTTGTATTAACCTCCATTACCTAAGATGGTAATAATTGTTAATTTCTATATTGATTATATCTGTGTAAAATATATTTTTATTCTTTTCTACCAATTGGTGTTTTATTTAAATTGAATCCCCCTTAGACTACATGTGATTCCCAGTATTTAATTCATTTTAGACCTAATTGAAGAGTTTAATCCACATTACATTTAAAGTAATTGTTGACTGTGAATGAGTTACATCTGTCTTCTGGTATATTTTGTACATGCTACATAATTTATTTTAATTGTTGAAATTTATTTATTCATTTGTAGAAGATGCTTTCCACTGCAATAATCATGTTCCCATTTAAATACTTCTTTTTCTCTAGTTAGAATAAATCACTTAGCAGCCACCCTAGATATTCCAATTCATATTATTTTTAACCCATTTGGAATAATATGAGTGGCTGATGGAAGAGACAACCCACAAATGGGTTGTTCCAAACTTTTCAATTTTAAAGTATTAAATTGATGAGCAGTTACAGGACACATTATCATCAGTTTTCTACATGTTCTATGGCCATTTCTCCTTCACAGCTAAATTAACAATTGTGTGTATTATCTAAAGTTCTGTCTATAGCAGAATATTCTCTTCACACCATCCATCAGCAATATACCAGAAATGCTGCACCAAAATCTTCAACTGCCCACTTTAGGATGCAAACTGCCTCACATATAAACACACCCATTAACTAGGGCCATATTCTTTCTTCTTTCAAGTAATTGTGAAGAATACCCTGTAAAGTCACAAATACTGGATCAGACATATGTGATGGAAGAGGAAGACAAGATCCGTGTATATAAGCAGTGTATTTAGATGCACTATATTCATGCATCTATGTGTGTTTGAGAGTCTATTGAACTCAATTGCACATTTACTACTTCTATTTTATAGAGAAGTGGGTGAAAAAACAACATTTTTTGATGGTTAACTTAGTGAATGCCATCACAAGGCTTTCATAACTACAGCGCACGAGCAATAAGTCAAAAGCTATTTCACCCAGGGGTCTTGCTCCTTCACCTTGAATTCTTAGTATTCTTCACCAGCAAAAATCTGTGAAGGCTGCCAGCCAGATCCATGTTTACTCCTGAAGCTGCAACAAACATTAAATATGCAAGAACCTTCATCAGGGCTGGGAAGATGGCTCATTGGTAGAGTGCTTGCCTTGCATGCATGAGGCCCTGGGTTCGATTCTTCAGCACCACATAAGCAGAAATAAAAAGCCAGATGTGCCGCTGTGGCTCAAGTGGTAGAGTGCTAGCCTTGAGCTGAAGAGCTGAGGGACAGTGGCCAGGCCCAGAGTTGAGGCCCCACAACCGGACCCCCCCCCCCACCACATTCCCCCCCCCCCCCCCCCCCCCCCCCCGCCGCCGCCAAAAAAAGATCCTTCATCATAAATGACATCTCCCCTCTCCCGACAAATAGTAATTGTCATACACTGTTTTTTTCTTTTTGTGGACTTCATGAAAAATGAGCAGTCTTTCATGTCATATAATAAATTGATCAGAGTAGCACACACAATGAGAGCCATATTCCCCAGTTCTGTTTTGGCATTACGGGTGTTTGAACGCAGAGAATTAAATTTTCTTGGCAAGTGTTCCATAACTAAACCATGCTCCCACTCCTTTTTAGTGTGCTGATTATTTTTCATATAGTCTCAGTTCCCGATTAAGTATGTGCCTCTTTTTTTTCCCAGTTATCACCAGAACTCCCCAAAACAGGTCTGTGCCACCGCACCAAGCTGTTGGTTAAGAAAGGAGTCTGTTTGAGCTTTGCTTCCTAAGCTGACTTCAAACTGTCATCCTCTTGATCTCAGTCGCTGACAACTGAACCCAAGTCCAAAGGGTTACAGAAAGATTAATATAATTTACTTTTGCCATTTTCTTGCTATTGGCAGTTTATTTATAGTTCATTGGAGGCAAGGTCCTTTGGTTGTAAGAGGTACTCAATAAAAAAAAAATGTTTTGTTTTTGTTTTGTTTTGTTTTGTTTGTTTTTCTTTTCCTTAGGTGTATGCCAATGTGTCTCGTGCCATTGAAACACCAGGGATTTCACTAAGGTTGAAGGCTCCTGAATCATTGCCCGGTTTATTTCCCATATCTTGAAGTGCAAACATCTAGTCATTTCATGTTCACTAGATCCAATCAGCATCTTATTAAGACCAGTGTGATGTTTAGTGGTTGAGAAATATTACTAACGTCTTTTGGACTAAATTTTTTCATGGATTAGAATGTTGATATATTCAGTATTTAGGAGAGTGAGTTTTATTTCTAGTATTTCTAGCCAAAAGGCAAACTTCATATGATGATCTCTCCAAAAAAAAAAAGAAAAGAAAAGAAAAGAAAAAGTTGAAAACATCATAGGAACAAGCATAAGATGGCTTATATCAAGTTCTAGGATGGATAAATTTTCTTACAAAATGGAACTGTATCTAGTATCGTAGTTCCAATTAAGCATTTCCTACCTAAACTTTAATAACAAAATCTAATTTCCAGGTTATACTTGCTGCCTGCAGAGGTAAAATGGATATGTACCAATGACCACCCCTGAGCCATTTATGTTCTCCTTAGTGGCACCATCTCTACAATGCCACCTGAAATGAACTTGTTTTTATCATGTATTTCCCTAGGTACAGGTAACTGTACTGCTTTCCATGTGACCTTTTTTAAAATAGCAATTCACCGTCCCCAGATTAGAATCCAATGTTGGATTTCCCACCGTTTTATTCATATATTTATTGTGATTATGCCTTTCTGAGGAAAAAACTATGGAATGTTTTAGAGACTTACCAGATGTGCTATGGGACGCTTCTGATCCAAAACTCCCCTAACTACTAAATCTTCTTAAACTTGTATTCTGACCATTGAACTGGAGTAATATTTTAAGTCTCTAAAATCAATTTAGTATCCTAGGCAGTATCCTATAATCACAGAATGTTTCTTTTCCCAATATAGAGTCAACATGATAAAAGATGATTGCATTGGGAAAATACTAGGACACATGTTAATCATATTTATATATATCTATTATATACATATCTATCACAGTATAGCAGAGTTCTCAAGGGCACTTTGGCTTTCTTCATTCAAGTGGATCAAACTCTGTAAAATTATTCCATTCTAGGAATTGATTGAGAGGCCATGACCTCATACTTATATACTTATAATATACAAGTTGGACTTTTGCTAACTTGATTGAGAATACACACACACACACACACACACACTGAAAAGAGAACTCATTTAGTATCCATTTTCTTTTTAGAAATATCACAGTCATCAATGCCCTAGATTTCTGCTAAACATTATGGTTACTGTTCTGTGTATTGATCAATCTCCACCACTCACTGTATGGGACTCCAGTTACCATTTTCAATTATTTTTCTTGTTGTGTATGAGTGCTTGAGTCTATCATTTTCTTCCCATAGAACTTCTCATTGGATATTTGTTGTTTTCATTGTTGATATGGGGAATGAAACTCAGAGCCTGAGTGCTGTCCCTCAACTTATTTGCTCAAGACTAGCATTGTACCACTTTGAACCACAGATACATTGGCAGTTTTCTGGTTGTTAGTTGGAGTTAAGAGTCTCATACACTTTCCTTCCCAGATTGGCTTTGAACCACAATCTGAATAGCAAGAATTGCAAATGTGAGACATCAGCACATGGCTCATTAGACATTTGGCATGACAAAAATGTACTATCACTTATAGTTATTAGATCTGTTCCTCTTAGAATTATCTGGTGGTGTATTTGGTGAATTTTAATAACCACTTCATGCCAAAGAAAGGAACTATTCATTCCCTTTTTGCTACTGGATTATCAGTATCTTTAATTCTAATCTGAGTAGAAAATTATTTTCAAAAATTCTAGATCTAAACACAAATCTCATCTTCATATGTCTTTTCCTTTGAAATCATTTTTGGTAATAAAATCTATATTACTCATGATTCTTAAGAAAAAATAAAAGGAGTTGTAAAGCGAGAAAGTGGGTGTGACATGCCAAAGGAATTGGCTTAGGTAATTATGAAACAGTGATACTCACAAGAAAATATCTTGAAATGAACTTCACAATTTGGGGGGATGGGAGAGAAAGTGAGAATCAAATGAAGGAGGGGTAAGAATGTTCTACAAGAAATTTACTTACGGGGCTGGGAAGGTGGCTCAGTGGTAGAATGCTTGCCTTGCATGCATGAGGTCCTCAGCACCACATAAACAAAAAGAAAAAAGCCAGAAGTGGTGCTGTGGCTCAAGTGGTAGAGCACTAGCCTTGAGCTTAAGAGCTGAGGGACAGTGCCCAGGCCCAGAGTTCAGGACCTACAACTGGACCCCCCCCAAAAAAAAGAAATTTACTTACTACATTACATATATAACTTAATATATAACTTCATATTGACAATTAAATTAAATTTAAAAGAATTAAAAAATTTTAAAAATTAAAAAATCTGAAAACTATTGGGTAGACCAGCAATCTAGAAATTCGTGAAAACAAATGAGAAAAAAAGAAAAGAAGTCAAGAACAGCAACAAGGAAAAAATCTTTTGCTTCCATTTCCTGGAGTTTATTTAGATAATTATTGGGATTTTTGTATATTTTTTATTGTAAAAATGCTGTACAGAGGGATTACAGCAATACAGAGGGGTTATTTAAGCATTTTTCCCTTCCCCTCCCTGAATAGGAGAAATGTATATACAAGATGCAAGGCACCGACAACAAATACAGTGAAAACTGGAGTTATACGTGGGGGAGAAAATATAAAGAAACAAAAAATTTACAGTACATTATAAATACATTAGAAACAATAGCAAGAAAGAAAAAAGATATTTGTGTCCGTATCTTGGAATTCAATTCACTTAGCATCAACTTATATGCTCATATATACATAGCTTTTGGGCATTTCTGCTTGTCCTACAAATGTACTAGTTATTGCAAATAAAGGAAACAATGGGACCTATGTTTCTTTGGATCTGGCTTACTTCACTTAATATAATTTTTTCCAAGTCTCTCCATTTCCTAACAAATGGGGCAATGCCATTCTTTCTGATGGAGGCATAGAATTCCATTTTATATCCATCTATTTATCTATCTATCTATCACATTTTCTTGATCCATTCATCTACTGATGGGCATCTGGATTGGTTCTATATCTTAGCTATGGTAAATAATGCTGCAATAAACATAGTTGTCCCAGTAGCTTTAGTATGGCCTTGTTTGGGTAAATGCCCAAAAGTAGGATTGCTGGGTCATAGGGGAGCTCTATGTGAAGTCTTTTGAGAAACCTCCATTCTGCTTTCCAAAGTGGTTGAACAAGTTTACACTCCCACCAACAATGCAGTAAGTTCCCTTCTGTCCACATCCCCTCCAGTATCTGTTGTTATTAGAATTCTTGATTATAGCCATTCTAACTGGGGTGAGGTGGAATTCCAATGGTGTCTTGATCTGAATTTCTTTTATGGCTAGAGAGATTGAGCATTTCTTCATGTGTCTATTGGCCATTCTTATTTCCCCTTCAGAAAAGTCTCTATGTCTTTAGCTCACTTGTTGATGCAGAAATTGTTTCTCTGAGGATTTGTTGTTAGCAGATTTGGTTTTTTTGAGTTCTAAGTGTATTGTAGATATGAGACCCTTGTCCACTTAATGGCTTGTAAAGATCTTCTCCTAATACGTGGGTTTCTATTGATCTTACTAGCTATGTCCTTTATCATGCAGAAGCTCTGCAGCTTCATGCAATCCCATTTTCCAACTTTGCTTTGATTTGTTATGTTTTTGAGTCTCCATTAAGAAAATTTCGGCCTATGCCAAGGAGACCTAGAGTTTTTCCTATTCTTTCATGTGTTTTCAGGGTGTCTACTTTAACTCCGATGTCTTGACCCTTTTGGAGTTGATTCTGGTTCAGGGTGATATATAAGGATATAGCATTAGTTTTCTATAGGTGATTAACCAATTTTTATTGAAGATTAGGTGGCTATAGTTCTGTGGGTTCATTTCTGGGTTTTCAGTTCTATTCCACTGGTCCTCAGATCTGTTCTTGTGATAGTACTAAGCTGTTTTGATTACTATGGCTTTGTAGTAGAGTTTGAAATTTGGTATTGATATTCCTCCAGCAGTGTTCTTTCTGTTAAGGATCATTTTTGCTAATCGGGGTCTTTTATTGTTCCATATGAATTTTTGGATTGATTCCTCTATTTCATTGAAGAATGAGTTTGGAATATTGATAAGTACTGCGATGAATTTGTAGATAGCCTTTGGAAGTATTAACATTTTCACGATGATCCTTCCAATCCAGGAGCATGGGAGGTTTTTCCACTTCCTAAGTTCTGCTTTAATTTCCTTTTTCAGGTTTTTAAAGTTTTCATTGTAGATGTACTTCACTTCTTAACTGCTATTTTATTTTTTTGTGGGGCTATTACAAAAGGAGTTGCTTTCCTGATTTCAACAGCACTTTGATATTTGAGGGTTAATTTTATACCCTGCTATTTTGCCAAAGTTTCAAATCAGCTAGAGTAATTTGGTAGTGGAGTCAGTGGGATTCTTTAAATACAATATCATGTCATCTGCAAAGAGGGAGAGTTTTACTTCATCTTTCCCTATTTTGATCCCCTTTACCTTTGCATCTTGTCTTATTGATGTAGCTAGGCATTCTAATACTAAATTGAAGAGAAGTGGAGAGAGTGGACATCCTTGTCTCATTCCTGAGTTTAGAGGAAATGGCTTTAGTTTTTTACCATTAAGTATAATGCTGGCTGTAAGTTTGCCATATACAGTCTTTATTATATTGAGGAAGGTTCAATGGATTCCTAGTTTTTCCAGAGCCTTCATCATAAAGCGGTGTTGGATCTTGTCAAATGCTTTTTTGGACTCTATTGAGATAACCCATGTGGTTCTTATTTTTGCTCTTGAAATGTATTAATTGATTTGCATATATTAAACCAGTTTTGCATCCCTGAAATTAATCCTGTTTGATCATGGTATATGACTTTTTTGATGAGTTGTTGAACTTGATTGGCCAAAATTTTGTTGAGAAGTTTTCATCTATGTTAATCAAAGACATGTGTCTATAGTTCTCTCTTTTTTTTTTGTTTTTGTTTTTATTTTTGTAGGTCGTGGGGCTTGAACTCTGGGCCTGAACACTGTCCCTGAGCTCTTCAGCTCAAAGCAAGTGCTCTACCACTTGAGCTACAGCGCCACTTCTGTTTTTCTGGTGCTTTATTGGAGATAAGAGTTTCATGGGCTTTCCTGCCAAGGCTGGCTTTGAACCGCGACCCTCAGATCTCAGCCTCCTGAGTAGCTAGGATTACAGGCGTGAGCCACTAGTGCCCAGCTAGTTCTCTTTCTTTGATGAGTCCCTGCCTGGTTTTGGGATGAGGATTATGATGGCTTCATAGAATGAGTTTGGTAGTGAACTTTCTCTTTCAATTTCATTGAAGAGTTGGAGGAGTACTGGTATGAGCTCTGCTTTGAAGGCCTTGTAGAATTCCACTGTAAAACCATTCGGTCCTGGACTTCTTAGATGGAAGGGCTGTTATTTCTGTTTCTGTTTTGATGTTTGTTATGTGTCTGTTAAGTTGGTTTAACTCATCTTGGGTTAAAATGTTGATATTTGCTAGGAAATCGTCCATTTCTTCCAGATTCTCAAACTTATTAGCATAAAGGTTTGATAAGTATTCCCTTATAGTGTTCTGAATCTTGGTTGTTTGTGTGGTGATGTTTCCATTCTCTTCTCTGAGTTCATTTATTTGGGTGTGTTCTCTTCTTTTTCTGATAAGATTTGCTAAGTTCTGTCAATTTTGTTAATTTTTTTGAAGAACTAATCCTTTGTTTTGTTTCTGTGGTTTTCTTGGATAGTGATTCATGTAATTCTTATTTAATTTTAATAATTTTTTGCCTGTCTACTGGATTTGGGTTTGCTGCTCTTTTTCAAGGAGGTTCAGATGTCTCATTAAATTGTTAGTTTCAGATATCTTCAATTTGTGGATGTAGGAACTCAGAGCTATAAACTTGCCTCTGAATACTGCTTCTAATCACTTCCATGACCCACTGGTGGTTCAACAGTGTGTTGTTCAGCCTTCATGTGCTACAGGACTTTCTTTGGTGGCTTTTGTTGTTGAGTTCTAAATTTATTCCCTTGTAGTCTGAGAGAATGCAGGACATAATTTCAACATTTCTGAATTTAGACAAGTTTGCTTTGTCACCTAAAATGTGGTCTAGTTTGCAAAATGTTCCCTGTGCTGCTGAGAAGAATGTGTATTCTGGTACTGCTGGGTGAAATAATAGGTAGATGCCCGTTAAATCTAGTTGATTTATGTAGTTGTTTAGTTCTGTGGTTTCTCTGTTGAGTTTTTGCTGGGTTGATCTATCTAGTGGGGATAGTGGTGTGTTAAAGTCCCTTACATAGATCTTCAGATCTATGTGAGATTTGAGGGAAAGTAGTGTTTCTTGGGTGAATTTGGATGCTCTGTTGTTTGGTGAATAGATAATTAGAATTATAATAGTCTCCTGAAGGAGAGATGCCTTATTTAGGATGTAGTGACCTTCTTTATCTCTTCTCACTAATTTTAATTTGAAGTCTATTTTATCTGACATTAGGATTGCAACTCTTGCCTGTTTATGAAGGGCATTTGCTTGGTAGATTTTATTACAGCCTTTCACTTTCAAGATATGTTTATTTTTATGTGCAAGTTTCGCCTCTTAAAGGCAACAGATAGAGGATCTTACTTTTTAATCCAACTAGACAGTCTATGTGGCTTAATTGGAGAGTTCAGGCCATTAATATTGAGAGTTAGGACTAAGAGGTGTTTGGTAACTCCTACCATGTTATCCAACATTCTTGGGGTATGTGACAATGGGGTTCTTCCTATGGTTCTTTAATTCTCAGTTTGGGTGTGGTTTCTTGGTCTTTATTGTGTTCTTGTTGGTTTTGTGTATATAGGACATCTTTAACTATCTAATGTAAGGCTGGTTTTTTGGAGATATATTGTTTCTAATTTTTTTTTTTTTTGCTCTGGAAGGTTTTTATTGGACCTTCCATTATGAAAGAGAGTTTAGATGGGTACAGTAATTTTGGATGATAGTTGTTTGTCTTTATGGTGTGGCATATGTCATTCCAGGCTCTTCTTGCTTTAATTGTCCCTGCTGAGAAATATGAGGTGATTTTAATTGGTTTCCCATTATAGATTATTGATCTTTTCTCCTTGACAACTTTATGGATCCTTTCCTTGGTATGAATTAATCCTGTGTGGATTTTTAATGTGACAGTGGGATGTCCCTTTCTGATCTTGTCTATTTGGGGTTCTAAAAGCTTCTTGTATCTGAATAGGCCTATCTTTTTGCTTGTTTGGGAAGTTCTCTGCTAGGATCTTGTCAAATAAATTTCTTAGACCTTTAACTTCTCTTTCTAGGTGCTCCTCTACACCCATTATCCTCAGATTTAGCCTTTTGATGGTGTTTTCTAAATGTTGAATAGATCTATCACATTTCTTGGATTTGTCTTGAATAGTTGTGTGTTCTTTCTCTGTAATATCTAGGTTGTTTTTGCCCCAGAAATTTGCTCTTCTGCATGGCCTAACCTACTGTGAAGACTTTCTACTTTGTTTTTTTTTATTTCTTTTCCTTCTAATTGGTAAGATTTGATAGCTTCACAATGGAGCTTTGTTTTAGATCTTGTATGGACTTCTTTACCTTCCTAATTTGGTTTTCAGTGTTCATTATCAAATCCCTTAGTTGAATGGTTATGGTTTCCTTGGACTCCCTTTTCTTCTGATGGGCTACATTCAGCCTTCCCTTTGTGGCCTCTCTGGATTCCTTCAGTTGTCTGTTTATGGATTCCATGAATGCCTCCATTGATCTTTGTCTATTCTCATCCCACTCATGCAATTCCTGTGTTACTCTTTGATTAGCTTCTGCATGCTCATGAAATTCGTGTATTACTCATTGACTATACTTAGCCTGCTCACGCAATTCCTTTTTTTTTTTTTTTTTTGTCTGTCGTGGGTCTTGAACTCTGGGCCTAAGCACTGTTCCTCAGCTTTTCAGCTCAAGGCTAACACCCTACCACTTGAGCTACAGTACCACGTCCAACACATGCAATTCCTTACCACTTGAGCTACAGTACCACGTCCAACACACGCAATTCCTGTATTAATTTTTTATTAACTTCCTCAAGCTCACAAGATACCTGTATTAAGTTTTGGTTAACCTCATTATGCTTGCGGAGTTGCTGTATTAATCTTTGGTTAGCCTGGTCTTGTTCCCTATAATGCTCACACTGAGTCCTTTGTAGGCTTTCAATCTTATTGTTCAGCATGTTTATCAGTAGTGTTTGTATAGCTTTTTGGGAACCCTCCTATGGATTATTAATCGCCTGATTATCATGGGTGGGAGTTGAGATACCTGGACTTGCCATTTTTCTTGTGTTTCTCTGGCTTGTTCTGCCCATTTGATATGAAAGTAACACCAATTTCATGTTAGAACACTATTTTAAGGCAAGCATCAACAAGAGCCCTGTAGTTTCACAGATTGATTGAGGCAGAAAAACTGGCTGCAGATACAATCTATTTCCACAGTTACAATCGAATCCAACATTAAACAACATTGGATTAATGGGCTAAGAATGTCAAGGTGATTCAGCAGACCAGAAAATAATAGGTTTAGGGAGAATTGTAGGGAAAAATAGGATTAGAGGAATGTGGAGAGGTAAATGGAAAGAGTAAATTTAACTAAGCCCTAACTTCAGAGAGGAAATGAATATAACAGAATGAAAGGAGAGAGATAAAGAAACACAAAAATATGAAAATACAAAAATTTAAATTTAATCAACCAAACACTTAAAAATCATGTAAATATAAAGAAGTAATACTGATAAAAGAAAATGATAAAATGAGAGGAGAGAGATAAAAATGATAAATAAAAAAGTAAGAATAAAAAATTCAAAAAAGAATACTTAAAATTTATATAAGTATAAAGAAATAATATTACTATTAAAGGATTTAAGACTAAAAGGTTTTGAATCGAGTAATCAATTAAGTAGGCACACAATGAGGGATAGAGTCTAATAATCGACAACAAGTATATATCTGGAGATGAGCAGAACCAAAATTAAGTCGCCCCCCAAAAAAGAAAAAAAGGACCAAAAGGTTAAAAGAGATTAAACACACACACACATACACACATACACACATACACACACACACACCTAAAGTAAAAATTGTGAAAGAAAGAAAGAAACAATTTTCTTAAAAAAAAAAAAAGAGGTAGGAGCTGGGAAGGTGGCTCAGTGGTAGAGCGCTTGCCTTGCATGCATGAGGCCGAGTTCGATTCCTCAGCACCACATAAACAGAAAAAAAAAGCCGGAAGTGGTGCTGTGTCTCAAGTGGTAGAGTGCTAGCCTTGAGCATAAGGGCTGAGGGACAGTGCCCAGGCCCAGAGTTCAGGCCCACGACTGCCCCCCCCCCCCAAAAAAAAATAAATAGGTAGAAGAAATAGGCTTTTTTTGTGGGGGGGAGGGGGACAAGGAGGGATCTTGTATCTCCTCTGTGTCCGTAAACAGTTTCTTGGTGGAGTCTCTGGTTTTCTTGTAGTTTTTGGTTTTCTTGTGGCTTGTTTGGTTTCTTAAGTTAGTTTGTTTGAGCAGGCAGAAATCTGTGCCTTACCCAGGACTTTGTGATCCCTCTCTCAGGCTAGTTCAGTGGGAGGGAGATCTGCTATGAATATAACAAAAGGGGGAGATGGCTGTTTTCTCTAGCTTGGAGTTGCTGTGATGAGGCTAGGTTGTGGGTAGGGTTGAAGCCTATCAGCAATCAAGGGGCTAGCTCTTGAGAAACTCACAGATTGCAGCCTGGAGCCATTCTCAGGATTTATGTTTACTGAGTTTCAATTGTTTTTCTTTTAAGCCCTCCTACTGCCCTCCTACTGCTGTGTCTGCAGCCTGGGCTGCAGTGGGGAGGGGCAGCCTCTGACTCTGTTCACCCAGTGAAGAAAGTCACTCCTCTGGGGGTGGAGCCACCTCTTCCTGCCAAGGGCAACTTTCCCCTGGGTGTGAGTAGGGCAGGGCAGGTTCCTGTGACTTATTAAGTTGTTCCTATTGTTTTCTTCCAAGGCCTGAGTTGGAGCTTGCTGCTTGGGCCAGGCTTTTGTCAGTATCAAACATGGAGTTCTTCTCTGGTTATGGAGGAGGGCTACCTTCCCACTGCTGCTCCATGAGAAGGATTGAGGATGTCTTGGGTGTACTCACACCAGTCTCTTGACTTCCTGGCCATCCATGGTCTGCGATTAGCTGGTTGAGGATTTCTGTTCCTTGTCATTTCTTGCTGGTGGTGAGTAGAATCGTTCACACACCGCATCTGGTGCCTTTGTCCCAGGCTCCCTCTGCTGATATGGCAGCCACAACAGCAGCTGCCACCACTGGCACAGTAGACACCAGCAAATATTCAGACCTGTCTCTTTAAGGAAGCTGCCTGAAATTTTCCTCACTGGCCAAACTCTCTGTACTGTGATGGCATACTTGGTGTGATTCTCTAGCCTTGGACTGTTCACTGGAATACTAACACGGCTTTCTATGCAAGAGCTTGTTCAGCCTCCAGCTTCTCCTC
Source organism: Dipodomys spectabilis (assembly GCF_019054845.1). Taxonomy (NCBI): domain Eukaryota; kingdom Metazoa; phylum Chordata; class Mammalia; order Rodentia; family Heteromyidae; genus Dipodomys; species Dipodomys spectabilis. The sequence goes on from NW_024870752.1 coordinate 6,230,397, forward strand.
TGCCATTTTCCTGCCACCCTTCTAAATATTGTTTTATAAGATCAGATGCACATAGGTATTGTTCCTTTGTGTCCCTCTCCTAAGAATATCCTCCTTTGGTTTTACTGTGTATCAAGGCCTAGAGAAATGCATATTTTATCTGTCTTTGGAAGGATAAGGGGGACACAGAAATGATGGGACAAAGAGGGAACAAATGCAGCAGTGGATCTCAGTAGACATTCTGTTGAAAATGAACTATACAATTTGTGCATAAGTGTGGTTGGTAAAAGCTGAGAGAGCAAGAGAAAGGGTCACATTGTTTAAAAAGAATTGTATTCTTTATCTGTCTTATGTAACCCTTCTGTGCATCACCTTTATAATAACAATAAAATGCATAAAAATAAATTTATATTAGAATTTTTCAGAGATAATGTTGCTTTCTTGATTTCAAAGACATTCCAGAGTAGAATTCCTTTAATTTCATTTAACCTCCATTGTCTCTGGAAGGTTTATGCATGATTAAGACTCTAGTCATCATTAATATAATCTACTTAATTAAAAAGTTATTGATTTTGTAATTATCATATATAAAATACTTTCACAATAAGAGGTAGAAAGAAAAATTATTCAGATATCACGCACTATAGTATAATAGAAGCTACCCTTCCATCTTGTGCCAATTATTCTGTTTAGATGATTTCTTGTGGTGAAAACTTAAAACATAAACCAGTAGGGACATAAGGTAAATAAAATGCTCACAAGAAATTGCTGGGCAATGTGGTTGCAAACTTAGCAAATGTTAATCTTGGAAAGAGTGGTAGAGCTAGAGGTGCATCAGAGGTGTCTCAAAATGAACCCAAAGAGCTGGATCTTTAAAACTTTGCATCCATCAATTATTTCCCTTAGGCTGTTCCTTAGTAACTTTGCATTAGTAACTTTTCCTATAGCCAAAGGCAATTTTCAATAATAGATGCTTCTACAAACATGAAAAATTAGATTTTTCCATTATGCATAAATGTATTATTTATTCATATGGAGTCAGAATTCAAAAACACAGTGTAAACTATAAATGACCAAAGAAGTCTGATTAATAGTTGTAGGATTATATTAAATAGAACATGTACAGTCTGAATAAAGCCTAGTTTAAGAAATATGTTTTAGTCAAGATTAATAATAGTTTATATTTTTATTTGCTATGACTTACTTATTCAACAACGTGAGAAAATTTAGTTAACTTGTTATTCATTTTTGTATTTTTGTCTTAGATATATTTGTGTTTCTACTAAACCTACTTTTTTATGTGTTATTTAAACATTACTTTACCTAACAACTTCTGCTTACAGTAGCAATGATAAGGGGATGTTAAGTGAGATATATTGCACTGAAAATGTTTTGCAAATAATATTATAATTGATTATACTTAGTTTTCCTTAACAGAATGTTTATATACAGCTGCTGACCATAATGGTAAGTTGGACAGTTTCCTTGTCATCCCACACATTCTAGTACTTTTAGAAAATAAATAGCAATGACATTTGCTTAGAATTAGAAAATAGTTAGATCTCATAAATGTTCTCTTTAGTCAACATTGCAACATCAGCACAAAAAAAGCTGAAAAAAATCAATGAATACCATCCAGTTAAGATAAATTGATATCCACAAATATTCTTTTCAATGAATGCTATTAAATAAATTTAATTTAAGAGTATTTTATAAAATTATCATGAAGCTCTGGCATTTAAAATATAGTGAAAGATTAGTTCTGGCTTGAAGCAAACAGTTGCAATGTGGAATATATAAATGATTATTTGCAGTATTTTAAAGTTATTTATGGAATCACCCTTTTATAGTAAATTTCCTTAGAAAAGACAATTAGAAAACAAATAAAGTACTTCTTATAAATACAGTATTTAACATACAGTGGTATTTAGTGTTTTGATTTTCTTTCTTTTTGTCATAAAATAAAGCATGCCAAAATATATATATATATGAACTATTAAGAACACCCATACATTTTCTTGATCCCTTGCTTTTCACTATGTGTCCTTCTCACAAACTACCTTTACTTTCAAACATTTGCATATTTAATCAATGAATATAATCACTGTTTACTTAACAACATGATGAGTTTTGAAGTTTTTATCATTTAATAAAATTCTAAAAAAGAGCAATAAAAGTTTAAATCAGTGAGAATATTCTATTTCTATTTTCACACTTGTTAGAACACTTAAAGAAATGCTATTGATCTGCAGCCTGGTCATCTTTGTTTTAATTTTTTTATTGTATAGGTGATGTGCACAGCGGTTGCAGTTACATAAGTCAGGGAATGAGGACATTCCTTTTTAAATAGTGTAACCTGTTCCCTCCTTTGCTCCCAATTTCTCCTTTCAGACCTACTTCCTCCACAAGTTGTATAGTTCATTTTTAAGTGTCGAGTGAGTACCACTGCTGCATTTGTTCACCCTTGTCCCACTATTTTTGTACTTCTCCTAACTCTCCCCCAAACAGATAAACTTACATACAAGATAAAAGATTCAGAAATCAAAAACAGCAGCAAAGGAGAAAAAAAAAGCTCTTGTTTCCATTTCTTGGAGTTCATTACAGTAAATATAATTTTATATGATCACATGCACATAGCTATTGAGGAGCCTGGCTATCTATGTGCCTTGTTTCTCAAGGGATAACAGGCATCCACTCTTTTAGCTTTTGTACATCTGCAGTAGCTAGAAAGGCAAGTGCATGCTCCAAAACCAAACAATGATTAAAATGGAGTTTTCTGAACTTTTATGCCGTGGTTGCACTTGAATTTTAATTACTTATCTCTTCCTGCCAACTCTACCTTTGATATATGTCATAGCAGTCACCTTTCAAATAGTATTTGGGGACCTAAGAAGGAATTAATATTATATAGACCAAATCTGGTATATAAAATAAAAAAATCTCTTGCACTTAACACAAATAGTAGTTATCGAAGTTTTACTTTCAATGTTTTGGCATTAGAAATGTATTTTTTTCTCTATGGATGATAAGTGAAGAATAGTAAGAAAGTGAGCTCCCTTTTAATTCCCTGCACACAAATAATTATTAATAAATTAAGTTTAAACATATTAATATTGATTCATATCAACATTAATAACATGAATCCTATCATTTACTTACTATCTCTTGTCTGTCATATGTCTATCGATCAATTAATCTGTCTCCTCTACCACTTGTATTGAACCACATAGTCGTAAAGGAAAAAATACCATAATGACTTTTGCACTCTATGTTTCTTCTTTCTTTGAGATTTGTATTTCTTGGAAAATGAATACTTATTTTTCTTATCTATGTTAGACAGTTCTTCCTGAAATTTTCTATTAATTTACTTTATTAATATTATAGATGTGTTGTACAGAGGAATTATAATTACATGAGAGAGGGAAAAAGTACATTTCCTTTCATACAGTGTCATCTGTTCCCTAATTCTCTCCCTGTCTCTTCTTCCTGTCTCCACCCATGTATTGCATAGTTCCCTTTCAGCAATGTCCAGTGAGCTCCACTGTTGGACTTTTTCACACTTTTTCTCCCTGGAGTTCTGTACCATCCCCCTCAACCTTTCCAAAGATGTACTCTTGAATTCACCATACATAAAGTAAAAAGAGAATCACCAAAAATTAAAAACTAAAAAACAAACAAACAAACAAACAAAGTTACATTTTTCTAATTTGGAGAAGGGAAGGGAAATAACAAAATGCCCAAATAAGGATACAGTTTGACCCATTGTAACAATGAGATGTACAAGACATTATATTGAAAACAAACTTTACCTGTTGTGGGGGGAGTAGTTAGGGTGGTAGGGAGGAAAGAGATAGTAGGGAAAAAACAAAGGGGGAGACAACAATGATGGGTGGGAAATGTACTCATTGCCTTGCTCGCGTAACTGTAACTCCTCTGTACAGTATTTTTACAATAACAATATATCAAAAAAAAAGAAAGAAAGGAGGGAAAAAAAGAGAAGTCTCTTGTTACCATATATTGGAGTTCATTTCAGAATGTACATTATTTTATATAATCAACAGAAGCTTAGGCATTGAATCTTTGTGTCTCTCCTAAGCGTATCCTCTTTTGGGCTTACTGTGTGTGAATATCTAGAATCCTGTATAACCTGTTGCTTCCCATTGCATTTTGAACCTAAATTCCATTTATCAGAGAGAACATGTTCTATTTGTCTCTCTAAGTTTGACTTACCTTACCTTACACGATTTGTTCAAGTTCCATCCATTTCCCTGTAAATGTCATTATTTTATTCTTTCTAATGGCTGTGTAAATTCTGGATCACTAACCTAGAAATACAGCCAGCAAACTGGGAAAAGAACTTCACTAGCAATAGATCAGACAAAGTCTTAATATCCAATATATACAAAAAGATCAAGAAGCTAACTCTTCCCAATTCTAATAAACCAATCACTGAACCAACAAGGGAGCTAAGGAGAGACTTCTCAGAGGAAGAGGTAAGAATGACAAAAAAACACATGAGGACTTGTTTTTTCCCTTCCCTTCCACGGGCGAGGAGGAGGGAATGGGAAGGGTTGGGAAGGGGAAACAAAGGAGGAGGCAATAATGCTTGATAAGAAATGTACTCATTATCTTGCCCATGTAATTGTAACCCCTCTGTACGGTATTTTCACAATATAAATAAATAAATAAATTAAATAAAATAAATAAATTTTAAAAAAGCACATGAGGAAATGCTCATCATTCCTGGCCATAATGGAAATGCAAACCAAAACAATCGTAAGTTTCCTCCATCTCACTCCAGTAACACTGGCCATCATTGTGAATTCAAACAAGAACAAGTGGCTGGGATGTGAAGGAAAAGTAGCCCTACTGAAATATTTGTGGGAATGTAAACTACTACAACCAGTCCTCAGGTTCCTCAAAAACCTAAACATAGACCTTCCCTACCGCCCATCCATACCATTCCTGGGAACCTGCACATCCATCTTCATTGCCTCACTCTTCACAATAGCCAAGATATAAAAACAGCCAGATGCCCCACAATAGATGAATGGATCCTGAATGATTTTTCAATCACTCCTTAGAAGTATGTATTTAATATACAAACAAATTATCTTAAGGTATAAGAATGATACTGGCTAACACCATATTTCATTCTTTAGGTTATCTATGAATTTCTTAAGAACAAGACTTAAATTCATCCTTCATAGCAGGTAATAACCAATAAAAATGATTAATTTTGACAAAGATGACAGATGGTAAAACTTAGCTTAAATTTTTAGACTTTGATCCGTGATACCATGCTAGAATTTGAAGGAAATTATGCCATAGACCAATGTTTTTAAAACAAATATGTAACCCCATCTCCAGAAGCTTACAATTTCCTCATATTTCCAAACTGCCTGTAATTCCTGCTACATTAACTCTTGAGTTGTTTTTGACACAATGTAGCCATGGGTTCACTTCCCATATGCAGACACAATTATTTTAATTCAGTCATCCTAATTTTCAAAATAGTATTGGAAACCTGCTGAAATCACATAACTAATCTTCAAATAGTATTCTCTGTAATATACTAGAATATACCATAAGTTACTGTGATTTACAATGTTTTTTTAAAATTTTATATCTGTAGTATTTAGTAAATAATAATGAATGTTTCAAATATGCATTCACTGAGGATCAAGCAAATTTAAAATTAATAAAAAAAAGGACTCACCAGTAATACATGTATATATATATATATATATATATATATATACATATATATATATATTTATATATATATATATATTTATATATATATATATAAATAAATATATATATATATATATATATATTTATACCAGTAATACATGTATATATATATATATATATATATATAAAAAAAAGGACTCACCAGTAATACATGTATATATATATATATATATATATATATATGTATATATATATATGACAAATAGTGTGTTCTGCTTTTTAATCATCTTATTTTAAGCAAAAATTGAACATATTGTTCTTATCAAAATGCTGATAGTCATAAACCATTGAGATTTAATATATCAGATTAGAAGTTTCTCTGGAGCTTTATTGAGAATAAACTGTTAGATATGTGCAAATTATCAGAAAAACTTTCCAATATTTTATTTTAAAAATTCAGTTAGACTTGTCGGAGGCATCAACTCGCAAGATCCCGAGTTCTTGTGTGCGGTGAGAGTGTGTGCTAGCATGCATTCCTTGCGGGTCAAAGGTCCTTATGGCCCAGTGCCAGGCTCAGGTGATGGTTTTCCGATATGCCATTCGTGCTCCTCCCAGTTAATTGTGTAGAGCTATGCCTCAAGATTCCTTTTGTGTTTTTTAAATGGATCCCCACCTGTGCCTTGCTTCCTCTTTTGTTACCTTGAATAACTTTCAACAATTAAAGGTTGCTAATCATCCACATTCCCCAAGAATTGTTTATCCTTAAGGTCATGTTCCTGTCCTGGGGTTGGCCCCTGACTACAGCCTTACCTTCTATGCCCTCATACCCTACATAAGTGTATCATGTTTTAATACATTTTGTCTATATTCACCTGGTATGGTCCCTTTTGGCCTACCAGACACCAAGTTTCCGGGTCTCGCTGTGTGAACAGCAACATGACTTATTCATTCTTTTGATTACTGACTTTTGTCATCATGCATTTTTCATATTAATTTCTATTTCTAATACTTATGTGTTTAAAACAATGTAACTCAACACTCAGAAACTGCCTCAAGCTATAAATCTGAGAAAAAGAATCTTGTATCATTCAACATATTGCTGAAAGATATCTCTCTGCCAAAAAGTAGAATGAAGTAGCATATCATGACAAAATGTGAAAGAAAAAAAAAACTTCAAAATTTTTAAATGTGCTTTATTATTTGAGGATACCTGTCATCTATCATTTTTGTGCTATATCCTTTCTTGTAGAAAGAAGGAATGTCTTTCATGTTGACACCTTTGCCAAGGTCAGTGGAATGATTCTTTTCATGGTAGATCTGTACATATTTTTATTTTTCTGAAGAGGAAATATCTGTGGGATGGGAAGAAATTACATTTAAAGTAACAATTTCAAAGGCCATTTTAATGGTTCAAACTTAAACATATAATAAGTAGTTGCATTTAAGTTGTATTAAACTAAGAATGGTATTATATTCAGTTTGGAATTTACTTTTATATCAGTACTTAAGCCATGATGAAAGTAGGTCAAGACGTTTGTTGCAATTTTTCTTATGTCACATATTATGAGAATACATGATCAATTGAGAAAAAACAGATGAAAATGACAAATATTTATTTCTCTGGGTGTTTACATTTATTTATTTATTTTGCCAGTTCTGGTGCTTAAAGTCAGGATCTGGGTGCTGCCCCTGAGCTCCAGGCTAATTCTCTACCATGTGAGCCACAGTGCCACTTCTGGTTTTTTGTTTTTTTTTTTTTTTCTGACTAGTTATTGGAGATAAGAGTCTAAAGGACTTTTGTGCTTTGAACCACTATCCACAGATCTCAGCCTCCTGAGTAACTAGGATTGCAGGCCTGAGCCACGAGCATCAGGCATCTTTTAGTGTTTGTTTTTAAGTATAAAAAACATGTGCTACAACAGTGGTTATACCGTGGGGGAGGAACATACAAAGAAACAAACAAAAAAAATACATGCTACATTATAAATATGTTAGAAACAATAGCAAAAAAAAAAAAGTGTTCCTATCTTGGTGTTCATTTCATTTAACATCATCTTATATGATCATATGTATATAGCTTTTGGCCTTTGCTGCTTGTCCTACACATGTACTAGTTATTGCAAATAAAGAAAACCATGGATCCTATGTTTCTTTGGGCCTGGCTTACTTCACTTAATATAATTTTTTCCAAGTCTTTCCACTTCCTAACAAATGGAGCAATGTGATTTTTTTCTGATGGCGGCATAGATTCCATTGTGTGAGTGTATATATGTGTGTATATATATATATATATATATATATATATATATATATATATATGTATAAAAATATATATCACTGTCCCGACCCGCAGGACTTCAATGATGGCAGTGAACCTAAGCGAGAAGGAATGAAGGGACAAGAGACACAAAGAATGACAGCAAGACAAGGATTCTGATCAAGCTGCCAATTTTTATTTTTCACACAGGGGTATTTATATGCTTAGAATAAGGAAGCTTTTTCATTGGCCGTAGCAGCTGTAGGATGTTCGCTTAGGGCAGTGAAAAGGTGGTCGTTAGCAGCTACCGGGTGTTAGTATGGGGCAGGATGAAAAGACCGGATTCTGTGAACAGCCTCCTGATGTTCCAGTGAGATAGTCAAGCCTATCATACAGATAGACTCCCTGTAGGGCTCCCAACATATCACATTTTCTTTATCCAATCATCTATTGAGGGGCATCTGGGTTGGTTCCATATCTTAGCTATGGTAAATAATGCTGTGATGCGTCTTATATATACACTTCTCTAATTTGAGAAGGGGAAGGGAAAAAACAAAACGCTTAAATAGGGATTCAGGTTGACCCATTGTAACAATGAGAAGTACAAAACATTATGTTGAAAAGGAACCTTACAACTTCGACAGGGGCAGGGAATGGGGGTGGGAAGTAGTTGTGGAGGTGGGAGGGAAGGGATGGTAGGGGAAAAACAAAGGAGGAGGCAACAATGCTGGATAATAAATGTACTCATTACCTTGCTCATGTAACTGTAATCCCTCTGTGCAGTATTTTTACAAAAAATAAAAATAAGAAACATACAAAAATTAAATAACATCAAAATAGAAAAAAGAGAAAACATGTGCTTTTTTTTACCTTGTATTGTTATTGACATTTACTATAAAGATTGTGTTAAAAAATCTTTTAAATACTGAGTAACAGGTTCTTTATGGTATTTTGGAGGAATTTCCAATATTTTTAAGGAGCACTTTTTTAAAATTTAATTTTATTGTAAAGGTGATGTCAGAAGGGTTACAGTTACCAATGAGTTACTAATGAATACGTTGTTTGTTGAACATTGTTACTCCCTCCCTCATTTTCTCCCATTTTCCCTCTCCCTATTGTGACTCTCCCTCCCAAGTTGCAAAGTTCATTTCCAAAATAGTATCTTGTGAGTATCATTGTTGCATTGGTTCACCCTTTGTCCTTTGTCTTACTATTTTGTTATTCTCCTTCCCTTCCTCAAATCAGATAAAAATATATACAAGACACAGGCTACCAAAATCAAAAACAGTGACAACAGGGGATAAACCAAAATGGGGGATGGAAGCAATAACTTTACACAGTACATTTAACACACACACACACACACACACACACACACACACACCCTCTTCATTTCATATCATAGAGTTAATTTTGATTGGCATCATTTTATATGGTCATATGTATGTTGCAATTGAGCTATTCTGATCCTCTGCTAGGACTATCCTACACAAATACTAATTATTACAAATGAGGGAAACCATGGAGCTTGTTTCTTTGGATCTGACTTACTACACTTAGTATGATTCTTTTTCATGTCTTTCAATTTCCTTACGAATGGGGTAATGCCATTGTTTAGGCTGGAATCGTAGAATTCCATTGTGTATACACATCACATTTTCATGATCCATTCATCTACCAAACAGCATCTGGGTTGGTTCCATATCTTAACTATGGTAAATAAGGCTGCAATACCTAGGAATGGAAGTGTTGTATCATATGGTAGTTCTATGTTTAGTCTTTCCAGGAACCTCCATACTGCTTTTTAGAGTGGTTGGACCAGTTTACATTGCCAACAGTATAGTAGTGTACCCTTTTGGCCATATACCTGCCAACATCTAATACTATTTGTTTTTCTTCATAATGGCCATTCTAACTGGGTGGAATCTCATGTTGTTTTGATTTGCATTTATTTTATGACCAGAGATGTGTAGATCTTACATAAATATTAAATGTAATATTTTAAATGCATTAACTTACAATGAATAAATAAGAAAAAGTAAAGAAGGTATGAATATTAATTCAGAATTTTGGAATTATAATAAAATGTTTCAAAACTATTTTTTTACTGCTCACACAATTGTAAATTATAATTAATGAATTAACAGTTATATTGTTGACTCTTAGATGGAGAGACCATGAGATAAGAAGGGTTAAGTTGGAGAGTTGGTGTTACAGTCGTCTAGATTTCCTAAATCTCTGGAAAAGTATCTGTAAAATAGTTCTTCAAGCAAGTGTTACTTAAGAATTAAGAGGTTAGAATATGTGTCTCACAGCATTGCAGCAAAGGTTAGTATTAATGGAAATTAAAAATTAAGTCAAAGCAAGCATTATTTGTCTCAAATTTTTCAGAATTTATGACTTAAAGGCCTATTTTTACATGTTATTATTACATTCTAAATATTATATTAGAAATATATTTATTTTAGATTTCTTTTCATATCAAAATGTTAATCAGCCAGATAAGAAACTATTCTGGAGCATTCCCTTGCAGAATTTCTAACCAATTTCACTCAACCCCTGCTCTCTTTCCTGAACTTCGGAGCCAGTTTATCCCACTCAGGTCTGTCTTATAAATTAGAAGTACTTTGATCTGAGGCTGTCAACTCAGTCTTCAAAGATAACTACCAAACTAGCCAGCCCTATCTACAGAGAGGAGTAGGGGAGTGGCCTAGAGCACTAACATGTTTTTCAAAGGACATTCTGAACATGGTGATAGTATTAGCCTGTAAGGAAAGGAAGCCAGTCTTTTCAAATGTTCTCCAATTAAATGTTACAGACTTCCCGCAGGAACAACTTCTTTCTTTTAGGAATTTAGTAATGTTTGGTGACTTCATACCTCAGGCTAATGCTAGATTTTTTAAACATGACAGAGAAAAGTAGATTCAAAAGAAGACATCTCTCCCTGTCATGTCAGGATTCAGAAATCCACTGCCAACACAAATCATTTTGTGCTCAAGCAGTCTTCTTTAGTAAATGAGCTTAAGTAAAAAGAAAGCTCAAGCTTCGGTATTAGCCTGAAGAGAATCAGTCATTACACCAATGTAATCATTACACAGGTCTAGTCATCTCTGATACCATCCACCTCTTACCAACTAGTGAAAGACTAGAGTGAAATAATTGACTAATTTTACTCTACTGAATATAAAAGAATTAAATATGCAAAGAAATTCTAAAATATTAGTTGCTCCTGGAATATTTGACCATCCACACAATTTACTGGATTTCTGTTGAAACAGGTAGAAATGATTCTGCATTTTGAACATAGAACTATAGGTTTCCATTTTCCCAGTATTGCTGGGTGCAGAAAAAGCTATTTTTCACCAAGCTTTTATGCCTTTCTTTTTGCTTTATGTAACTGGAATCTACATAACATTTAAAATCTTAAATATATTTATTTTAAAATACAGCCGAATATTTCCATTTGTTTATGCAACAACATCAATAAAATTTGCAAATCAAACTGTACTTATAGTATTGGACACTATCTTAATTATATTAACAAAACAATCAGTTTCAGATAAGAAATAAAATGTGCTAAAGCATCGAAAAATATTTAAAATAAATACATAAAAGAAATTAATCAAATTCATTTATTGAAAGTTTATACCTGCAATACATTCCTGTTTTTAAGAGGGCAAGTAGTCATTAATGTCTATATTTTAAATTACATTTAACTTAGCTAAAAGGGTAGCACTGAGTAATTATTTCTCTTATGGAGAAAAGCTCAAAATAATATTTATTTGCCACTGTTGCTAAAATTTGGTTGATGTTCATTAAGTACATCGGGGTGGAGTTTTCAGGATGGCTTCTTTCTGTATCTTTGCCTTGAAGTAGGGAGATCTGGTTTGATGCTCACCATCTTGGCCACATAGTGGATGGTAGGGTCTGTCATATTGTCTTCATGGTGGAAGAAAGTGAAGCCCTGCCTTCTAGGTGATGGGCATGCCTTAATACCTGGAGGCAGGGGTGGGCACTTGGCTGATAGGTTACTAAACCTATCAGTCCAGTGCCTGGGACTGAGAGTTTCCTGTGACCCTGCCTCCTGACCTGACCCTATTTAGACTCAGACCAGCTCAAGGGTTGTTACACCATGCCCCCATGTCTCTGAGTTCCGGTTCTGTGTCTCCAGGCTCTTATCTGGTCACCCTGGCATCCCAATTCAGCTCTCCATTAGAGCTAAATTGGTTTGTTGGTATTGTTTTGTTTTTATTTTCCTTTCTGGCCTTCATGGCTCAGTTTCCTAACAGTGTTAAGTGTATTAGTTGGCTACTGTTCTTTGAGACAGGAGTCCACCATGCAGTTGTTGACCTTTTAAAAAAGACTTCAAAATTTGACCTCTCGAAATACAGTTTCTCTGTTTTTCTTACCTACAACAGCTTCAGTTGAAATGAAAATAGTAGAATCTGTTTCTTTCCCATGGGATCTCACTGTCTTAGTCTTCCTCGTTGCACAATAGTTTCATAGCTTCTTAAACTCTGATATTACTTACCCCAAATTGAAAGGTAGACACTGTCAATTCAATATTCATAACACTGGGTTGTTGAAGTGCAAGGATGTGACATTCTTTGAATTCTAGTAAACCTTACTGAAGCTGGATAACTTGTGGAAACTGAGGTCTAGTGTAGACTACTCAGAAATATGGTATCTAGAAACTTATCAATGCTATTTTTGCTTCAAAGAGAGGCAACTGAATGAATTCTTTCCTAAGGGAATGCATTCCTCACCCAAGCATTCACAAATGCCCAGCAGGATGCCCCAAAATGCAGATAGCAGGGCAGGGTGTCTCCTTGTTTCAAGGATAATTATCTTTTTTTATGGCAGGATGCATTCTTACTCAAAAACTCAGAGAATAATCCCAGGTATAGTTAAAGCAAAAACAAAACACCTAGCTTTTCATAACTTTACCCTATTAATACCCAAAAGCTCAAGGAGCTGTGTATGTCTCTCTGGGTGCCTCCTCGTGAGTGTCTGTGTCTGTCTCTTTGTTTCCCTATGAGAGCACCCACACTGCCAGAGTGTGCCCCTGCCTCTGCTTTGTGTGTCTGTCTGTTTCCTTGATTGTTTACTTAATAAAGCTCTGCAAGTTATCTTATCATTGTTACTTATCCAGAAATTCTTATTCTGCTATTAAAGTCAAGAAGCCTATGTGAAGAGTTCCTATATTTCAAGGGAAACTTCACTAAACCTCACCTTTGTTCAGTGACATTACTAGTTACTGGAATAACTCAAATTTGAAGGGATTCAAAACAGATTTCAATCTCTTAATAAAGAAAGGTCAAGTCTCACTACAAAAAAAATTCAGAATTAAGTTACTGTGCACTTAGAATATATGAGCAGCTAACTTCTTTAAAGTTAATTGCTACAGAAGATTAAAAATTCAGTTAGAATAATTTAGAGTTAGAGAGACAAATGTTTCTTACTGATAACGTTTCTATTGTTAACAGAGTGCAACATGAGTTTGTTTGTTTCTTTGTTTTTTAACTGGGATTTATCTAAGCTTTATCTACCTGAATTTCCTAATGTATGGAAAACAGCTAGAGACTTGGAAGTTAATGAGATTCCACCAAATTCAAATGTGGCCAGGAGAAGTAGAAGGTAGAAATGAGAAAAAAAAAACTCTTCTGTGGCTTTTTCTTTTCTGGTCATTGGCTTTCATGATTATATTGAAGCGATTATTTGGGAATAGAAACTAGAAGAAAAGCAGAAGATGAAAAGAGATCATGAAGCTCTAACAACTTCAGGTATGCATATAAAAATAGAGCAATAAAATCCATTCAATTATTTTTAGAAAGGAGAAAATAAGGATATGAAAGAATAAGAGAAGTGGTAAATTTGTTCAAAGTACACTCTATGCATAAATGGGAAAATCATGAGGAAATCCTTTTATATAATTGATATATGCTAATAAAAAAGAAAAGTGAAAAATGAGACAAAAAGTAACAGATGCTTATTATAAAACCAGACACTAGCTATTTGGGACACTGAGATAAATACAACTTCTGTTCAAGACCATCTTGGACATAGTGTACATGCAAGATTTCTTCTCAATCAATAGCTGGATGTGGTGCCACCTGACTATCATGCCAGCTGCATCCAAGGGTGGAGGTGCGCAGATCACTATTCCTGGTCAGTCTGGGGAGGGAAATGTTTCTATCTCAATGGAAAGAAGATGGACTTGGTGGTATGTACCTGCCATACTAGCTACCATGGAAAGCCTAAATACATTAATTACTATCTAGGGTAAAATCCACATCTGGGAAGGAATTAAGAGCCTGTCTCAAAAATATTTGGTGAATAAAGAAAGAGAGAGAGAAAGAGAGACAGAAGGAAGGAGGGAGAAAGTTGAAGGCATGACTCATTGACATTACCTTACAGCAAGCATGAGACCCTGTGACCAAACCAAGGAACTTCCAACACACACACACACACACACACACACACACACACACGCATGCATGCACGCACGCAGAGTCAAACAATGAAGACTTTTAAAGAATAAAGTTCAAATCAATACTAAATTTATACCAAACAAAGACACTGAATAGCTCACAGTAGTTTTCCAATCCACAGCTAGCTGTGAAGCTGTCAAGAGTCATTTCAGATGGCAGAAGCAGTGATTTCCTGATATCTAGATGACACTATGACATGGTATAATTAAAGCCAGGAGTTCCATTGACAGCCTTTTGATTCAAGTTCCTTGCCCAGAAAGGCTTCCCTGGAGAACTGCTTCTACATTTAGTCTCCAATCTATTTCTCTGGCCCTTTCAATAATGTGAATACCTAAATATCTTGGTAGAAGATTTCCTTCTGCTTAAAATAGCTTAAAAGACTTCTCCTTTCTGTAGCCAAATTCTTCCCAAGACAGTCAGTATCTGGTAGAAGTGAACAAGGCAAAGAAAATGTCTGAATAGGAAGAGTCAGATCTACCATGCAGCAACAGCACAATGCCAGTAAGCACAGATAGAAGAACTGAAGGATTTTTGTAGGGTAACTCGCCAGGATTACTCTTGGGGCATTTCTAATGTATTTCACAGTTTTACACTTAAAAAAAAATGTCGTTCGGGAAATCAAACTCAATAAACCTCTTAAATATGTTAGGGAAAAGACATGGTCTGCATTGATCAGACCAACCTAGAACTTGCACCCTTCCTGCTTCTGCTGCCCCGGTGCTGAGACATCAGTGAGGAGAACCAAGACTATCCTCCTCAGAAGGCTTGAAGGGTTTGTGGAGATTATACCACCATCAACTAGACAAAGAGGACTTTCTTAGTTACATTGCTGTTAAAATTCTTCTGGTGTGTAAAAGATTGGAAGAGAAGGGAATTGAACCTTTGTTCTATGGATTTTAAAAAATTCTAAATATTCTAAATATTTTTGTGTTGTTGACATAGTAAGTTTAATATCACACACACATATACATATATATTTCAACAAAATATCCATAAGTGTGCACACCAAAACCATCATATTCAGAATAATGAATATATCCACCAAACCACAGTAATGGTTTCATGATTTGGGGAGCCTCTGTCAGGATTTCTTTCTGGATTTTAATCCCTGCTTCTGGCATCAGAAATAACCAATCCTTTCCTCTCACAATAAATTACTTTGCATTTTCTGTAGTAGTATATACTTGGAATCATATAGTAATTATGCATTTGTCACCCCTATCTTCCATTCAACATAAACTATTTTGAAATTTATCTTGTTCATTCATTAGTCAGAAGCCATTAAGATTTACTGATGAAGTAGTATTCCAATGTGGGAATATACAATACATTGTTTATTCATTCATCTGTAGATAGTTGATTGGGTAATTTCTAGTTTGGGGTTAATATCAATGATATTGTTATGAATATTATAGAATCTTATTTTATTTTTAATCACCATATTTTCACTGAAACTTCCTTCTTTTTTGTTTTTACAAATTTTAAACATTTTTTCCTACTTTCTTTAATGTTATAAAACAATGCTTGCAGCCGGGGGCCGGTAGCTCAAGCCTGTAATCCTAGCTACTTAGGGGGCTGAGATCTGAGGACCACGGTTCAAAGCCAGCCTGGACAGGAAAGTCCATGAGACTTTTATCTCCAATAAACCACTCAGAAAACTGGAAGTGATGCTGTGGCTCAAGTAGTAGAGTGCTCACCTTGAGCTGAAGAGCTGTGGGATAGCGCCTAGGCCCAGAGTTCAAGCCTCACAACTGACAGAAAACAAACAACAAAAAAACCAAAACAACAACAAAAAACAATACTTGCTACTTTATCATTTTTAAAGCATCTGATTTTTTCACAAAATGCAATACTACTATTTAAAATGTCATTATATTACAATATCAGTCTTTGTAAATACTCTTGGCAAGTTAAAATTCATTTGATATTATAAAAAGTTAAGAGCAAATATGAGAGGAAAAAAAAACCTGAAAGAAATAAAGTCCAGGTCCTTTTATCTAATGTAACCACAGCATTCAATAATTTTAAGGAAAAATGTAATCCCACTCAGTTTATCTCACGATGCAAACACATTTATAAAAAAACAGTATTTTACAATATCTGAATATTTCACCATTTTCTTACAGAAGGTATTTTGTTATTTAACATAATTTCTCATCTTGAGTTTGCTTACTAATTCCAAACAGTCTAAACAGTCTATTTCTTGCTGGACAGGTTGAAAAGAGAAAATTCATTTCTATTCTTGGAGTCCCTATATTGTGACTTCCTTATTAGACCCCTGTAGAAGATGCCTAAAAGCATGCAGAAACTACTTGTTGTTTTCTAATATATGAAAAACAGAGTTTATAAGAATTCCTTCCTTGTTCCACTTGTAGTAATATCTCTGAGATTTTATGCACCTTCAGAAGTTCAGTTCTCTCATTTGAATAAACCATAATGCCTTTATTTTATAATATCACAAATACAGAGAATCTAATCAAATGAGATCATTGAAGTAAAAGTCCTTGTTTTACTTCAATCTCCTATAAAATACATTATGATTTAAGGACAATGTCAGAGTTTATATTATCCTTTCTGTTTTAGCAAAGGCTAACATAGATTTCAATTCAATTTTTAGAATTAAATTATGTATAGAGATAAAGATATAGGAAGGCATTCTCAGTTTATCTCTTTTATTAGTTCCTTATTGTGGTTGTCATTTTAATCTTGATGTCTAGTAATAAATGTAATATCTAAAAGAAATGTAATAGGAAGGAACTTTGCTATTACCACCAATTAGTCTCACTCATGAAAATAGACTTATGTTTTTACAATTCTTATTTGGGATTTTGAATTATGTCATCTAATGACAACAAATTGTTTTCTTCCTGTAAAGGTAGATTTGTAGGAGAATACTTCATCTTAATACTAATACACAAACCAGAAACACTTAACTTTGAATTACAAGGAGAATTTTGAAGGAGTTCCTGTTGGAAAACTTTGGACAAATAAGAATGGTAAACATTAGCTTTTCTTTCATATTTTGAATTAGTCTAGGTTTATATTTGCATTGAATAACAAAATATGTATATAATATATCATTATAATATATTATGTAATATATGTATTATTAATTATCTTATATAACATATAATAAAATGCAATATATAATAAATAATATATATTATACATTACACATATACTGTTTGGATATATAGGATATATAAATAAGATATATATAGGATATATAAGATATATAGGATTATTTGAATATATATATAAGATATATATTCATATATATTCATTTATGTATTTATAAAATATTATATATAGGATATACCTATACTCTATATATGTTCCTAACAGTTTAGGTAACATACTTGTAATTTGCTCCATTTGTATTGCTCAGCAGGACCAATTATCTTAAAATATCTCTTGATTTAACTTATTTCTAGTAAGAGGTTGAACTTGGAATTTTAGAAATTTTAAATAGAAGTTCCTCCAAATATTAATAAAATATATTTTTAAAGTGACTAAATGACCAATTACAGGAAACTCTAGTCTGTAGTTGTAAGCATTATGCCCACCTTTGGTCCTCAGCTCCACCAAGTCCTAAGCCTCTCCCTGCCCTAGAGTTCCCACCATACAGCTGGCCCCTCCCTCTCTCCACCCAGACCCACCTGAACTCCCATCTGCCTCACTTCCTACCCCTAGACCCTGCTGCTACCTAGATAGTGGAGGCTTCCATGTGCTCTCTCTCAGGGGCAAATGTGGTTCCTCTTAATAAACCTTGTAATAATCTTTATCCTGTGCCTGCCTGCCTCCACATGGTCCCCTGGCATGGATGTGATGGATTCTTTCATTGATCCTTTCAGTAATCCCAGCTCGTCTGGAGGCTGAGATGAGGAAGATCCGACTTCAAACCCAATGCACTTAGGAGACTCCATCTCCAAAATATATAGGCTGAATATCAGGTTGAATGTTTCACTATAGTAGTAGAGTGCCAGCCAAACAAATAAGATAAGCAAGATTAGACATTGAGCTCAAGTAGTATAATTAAAAAAAAAAACTTAAATGCATAGCTGAGTTCAGAGGAAGATAACATGTATGTATGTGTGGAGACTATGAGATAGAGACAATCAGAAAGAGGGGAGAGAAAGAAGCATAAGAGAAAGGAAAGGAGGGAGGAAGAAAGCAACAATGAAGGAAAATTAGACATGATGAAAGTTAGCATTGCTATCTGGAAAATAAATACCTTTCAGTTAAACTGGCCTAGAGCCAAAGAGGCCTCATAACTAGTTGATATCAAGAGTAAAATTAGGTGTGTTTTTGAAATGTAAGATTTGTCAGGATGTTTGAATTTTATTGGAATCGAAGTAGTACCACTTTTTCTGGTAAAAATTAACAACAATCACAAACTACCATTTCACTAATAGAAAATCAAACATATATCTGGGGAATTGTTTTGGGAAAGAAAAGGTTATTCCGGTTATTCTATTGAAAACAAATATGAATTCTACCACTAAGTAGATGTGAAATTGAATATAATATTATTTTCACATACCAAAAGAAATCCAAATCAAGAATCCAGATACATTGAATGGCTCATGCCTGTAATTCTAGCAACTTGAGAGACTGAAAACAGAAATATTGTTCAAGACCAGCCAGGACAAAATTTTCACAAGATCTTACATCAAGAGAAAAGCCTGTGCATTGTGGTGATCACATGTCATTGCAGGCATGCTAGGGCAGGCAAAAAAACAAAAAGTAATATGTGAAAGAACAAAGCATTAGCAAATACTGTTTTCAATTAGCATGAATTGAATGTAATGGGGAATTCCCTTTAATCTATATGTATATGCATGTATTATGATTTCAGATGAAATATCGTGCTCAATGGATTCAGATTGGTTCCCTAGATGATTTTGGACAGGACTGTTGGATTTGTCCATTCTAATACATCTGGTCTTCTATCTATTTGAACATTCTGAGTTATAAGGCAGGTTGTGGCTTATGGCTTTCTACTTATAGTCAAAACAATCTTCCAAGAGCACAGAGATTGTTGGAATCAAAGCACCTTAAAGGGAAAGTAGCATATGAAATAATTAAAATAGAAGACTCTAGTTTGTTCCTAAAGTAAGGTGAATGGTTCCTGAAGTTCTAGCAAGTAGGCCATATAGTTATCACTTTCTTTAGAATGGATTTCCTTGTGTGTAAAGTGATATCTTTTTTTCTGCCAGTCATCCTACTGAATTATTAGGAAAAAGAAAATCCTAGCTCAACTAGGAAGAAATGGATTTTTTCACATGGAGGTACAACCAGCATCTATTTGATCTTCCCTAACATTTTTTGCTCAAGGCTAGTGCTCTACAACAAATGAAATTCATTGCACTGATGCAGGTTCAGTGTCTTTGACTTCCTTTAAGTTGACACCATTCACTGGATATACTGAGAGTGAATAATAAATGACTGCATGTAAATATAGTCACAAAATGAATTAATGGGAGAGCTATTTTTGATGGTGGGATATAAACTTGATTTACTGTAATGCTGTGTACTGTTCATGAAACAGAGGGGCTGGATCTTCTCATAGCTCCAGGACAGCATCGAATCCCTGAGTTTAAGTTCTAAGACTGGAAAAAAAAAATCAAATGAACTAGCAGATATAGATTAAACCAAAAAGGAAACACAGTTTTATCTATATTACTTGTCAAAACTCTGTAAAGAAAAAAAATTAGGTTTTTCTTGCCTATTTTTAATAACTATTGAAGTAAGGAGGCCAGATATGGCCAGCGCCATATTGACCACATGGTGGATGGTAGAATCTGGCATCTTGTTTTCATGCTGGGAAAAGAAAGCGCCCCCCCCATCATCAGCCTCCCAGGTAATGGGCATGCCTGGATCAGGCAGGGGTGGGCACTTCGCTGATAGGTTATGGAATCTGTCAGTCTGCCTGGGACTGGGAATTTTCTTGAGGATCTGTCCCTGCACTGACCTATTTAGGCCTGGGCCAGTCTAGCCACCATCATGTCATGTCACATGTGTCCTGTCTCCTGGCTAGTTTCCAGTCATCATGGTGTCCCAATTCAGCTCTTCATTGAAGCTGAATTGGCCTGTTGGTATTGTTTTTGTTATTTCTTTCCTCTTTAGCATGTTTCCTAGCTGTGTTATGTGTATTTGTGTGCTGCAGGCCTTTGTAACAACTGGCTACCTGCAGCCTGTTAACTGTGTAATAAAGACTCTAGTATTCTATATTTTAAAAACATTAAGGCAAGTAATGTTATAAAACATTTTTTCAAGAAGAGAATGTTAACATATCCTCCATCTCAGTCCTCAGCCCCCATTTCTCCAGGGCTTGCTTGCACATGGGCATATCAAATCACCTTTTGAATACATTCAGTTGGAGGAAGGGAGGGGCTCACCTGAAGCTGATCTCTTAGCCCACCAGGTGTTCTGACTGTAAACAAGAGCACTTTACAATTTTTAAACTGCTAAAATCAGCTAGTTGTTTGAACCAGGCCCTTAGGTGCCTGCCCACTCCCAACCACCTCCTCACAATAGGGACACAACACACAGCAGGCTCTGATTCTTCCCAAGGAGACACAAGACCAAACAGAACAAGAGAGTCCATACTGAGACTAGGAGAGAGAAAGCTGGCTGAGGTGGGGCCTTTCCCACCGTGAGTGGACTCCCAATACAACCTTACACAAGCTCTCTATAGTATGAGAGCACTCTGGGCGGGTCTTGATCCACAGATCTTTCACCACATAGGGTATCAAACTATGGTCCAGAGTGTCAGTCTGCCATGTGAGCCACTCCTACTCAGCACCAGGACATCCTTGGCTCATCAGTGTGGGAAGAAGAAAGGTGGGTCTGGAGTACATCTGCTACCTTTACTTTTTGAATTTCCAGATGGATCGATCCCCAGATTTCAGAAAAACATATAACAGAAAACAAGACAGAGAGAAAGAGGCTGAAGACTGGAGATGAAGTGAATGCTAACAGAGATAATGCAAGTCAATGAACATTTGAAAATTATATATACATAGATATACATTCATATATGTATAAACATATACATGTATATACATGTGAATGATAGTGTTAGATTTCTCTGTCAAAATTTAAATACAACTCAATTCCAGTGATTTAAATCATGAAGTAGAAATTAAAGCCATACTTATTTTAGAATAAAATATCAGGGAATTGGCTGGTTGAAGGTGGCTAATGCTTATAATCCTAGCTACTCAGCTGAGATTCAAGGATCATCAAGGTTCAAAACCAGCTGGAGCAGAAAAGTCCTCATGAGATTCTTATCTCCAATTAACTAATCAAAAACTGGAAACAGGGCTGCCGTTCATAGTGGTAGCACACTAACCTTTAACCAAAGAGCTCAGGGACAGTGCCCAGGCCCTGAGTTCAAGGTTTAAGCCCCACTACCAGAAAAAAATAGAGAATTGATGTTGAAGACTTAGGTTAGAAAAGCCTTCCTTCTTTTCTTTTTTACTTATTTTGTTTTCTGGTCTTGAGGCTTGATTGTCAGGCTAGGTACTATCTCTGAGCATGTGTGTGTGTGTGTGTGTGTGTGTATGTGTGCATGTGTGTCGGTTGGGGTTGGAACTCTGAGCTTGGGTGCTGTCCATGGGCTGCTCAGTGCAATAGCTCTACCACTTGAGCCACAGTGCCACTTCCAATTTTCTGGTGGTTTCTGGTTTTCTTATTGGAGATAAGAAACTCATGGACTTTTCTGTCCGGGCTAGCTTTGAACAGTGATCCTCTGATCTTGGCCTCCTGAGTAGCTAGGATTACTGGAGTGAGCCACCTACGCCCATGTGAGCATTTTTTTTTTTTTAGCTAACACACTACCACTTGAGCTATCACCCCACTTTTTTCTTTCTCGTGGTCAATTGGTAATTAGAGTCTCATGGACTTGCTTGCCTAGCTTTGAACTGTA
Organism: Dipodomys spectabilis; assembly: GCF_019054845.1. NCBI lineage: Eukaryota > Metazoa > Chordata > Mammalia > Rodentia > Heteromyidae > Dipodomys > Dipodomys spectabilis. The sequence goes on from NW_024870752.1 coordinate 6,252,754, forward strand.
TTTTCTTTTTAAAAATATGTTACTTACTTTCAGATGTAGCAAAATAACATATGATCCCAGTATGATTTTTATGAATCAACTATTTCATTATGACCAAAATATTCAGTGAGGTATTATGAATTATTTCATGAGCATTTTAGAAGTTAGTTATTTTAAAGTCAATTTACATGTAAATGGTAAACTTTAAATATGTGCTGACAGACCATTAAATAGTGACTTTTGAAGTTATCTTTACAACTGGTTGGAAATTATTTACATTTATAGCAGCTAACTATCTCTCTGTTAACACTAAGATGGCTCAATACCAAGGAAAGAAGTAGGAATATAGAGTCAACAGCAGCAACCTCTTTAGCCACTCAATGATTTTGATAACCATTTTAGTAATCTTATCTTGTAAAATGCATACTATTTAAGCTATTCATAATCACAGAAAGACTCTTAATAGATTTTTTAATTTAGTTCTACATGTGCATATTTCACAGATAAGAAGATAAAGAACTTTACAATCACTGAGCAAATTGAGTCAAGATATTTATCTTCTATTTACAAATATTCACATGGGTTTTTGGGTTGAACTTCCAGGAGCTGTTAATACTGCTACTTTCATACTAAAGTGAAGACACTACGTTTAAAACATTCTGTCTGACAGATTTTACATTTAGTTCCTATAAATGTGGGTGAATTTCCATTTCTTGAAGTTTCAAAAATATGCAATCTTGTGGTTTCCAGTGGCTTTCCTATTGAGACAGAATTCCCAAAACCCAGGCAAAATTGGATTTCATTGATGACTCTATAATTATCAGTTCTTCATATAAAGTCAGTGAGTGCATATTCCTTAATAATGTCCTTGTCAGACAGAACTAGTTGAATGAAAACCATAGTCAAATATGATACTCTAGATAGAAAAAAGGAAGGGGTTGGGAAGGTGGCTCAGTGGTAGAGCGCTTGCCTTGCATGCATGAGGCCCTGAGTTTGATTCCTCAGCACCACATAAACAAAAAGAAAAAAAAAAAGCCGGAAGTAGCCCTGTGGCTCAAGGGGTAGAACGCTAGCCTTGAGCTGAAGAGCTGAGGGACAGCACCCAGGCCCAGAGTTCAGGCCCCACGACTGGACCCTCCCCCCCCCCCCCCAAAAAAAAAAGCAACAAGGAAAACAAAATGTTTTACTCTGGGAGCTGAGAGAAAAAGAAGAAGAAAAAAAATACCCTTGAAATTAAGCACTCCACAAAGTATACTTTTTTTTTTTTTGCCAGTTGTGGGGCCTGAACGCTGGGCCTGGGCACTGTCCCTCAGCTCTTCAGCTCAAGGCTAGTGCTCTACCACTTGAGCCACAGCGCCATTTCCAGCTTTTTCTGCTTATGTGGTGATGAGGAATCAAACCCGGGGCCTCATTCATGCAAGGCAAGCACTCTAGCACTGAGCCACCTTCCCAGCCCCACAAAGTATACTTTTCAGAAACCTAGTTGATTATCTCAATCAGATAAATTTTCATCAGTAAAGTGAGAGTGATCCACAAAATGGTTAAATGATTAAGAGTGTAGTTTCAGAAGGATAAGATTGTAAGTAAAATATAGACACATGAGAACCACTGTATTAAACTATTTGAATTTCTTTTAATCTTTCTGCAATATTTTCCCGGAAGAGCCTTAATCTGACCTTTCTCTAGTAAATTCTAACTATAGTCCACAGATGAGGAAAAAATAATCTGCTTTGTTCCTCTGTCTTGCAAAGAGTAATTTCTCAGACTTTAATTAGGCACTAAACAGAGGCCTTCATGTCTGTTTCCTGACTAAAAGGAAAGGTTGTTGGCTTTGGTTCACTCTTTAAGATGTGATGACATGTTGGTCCCCAATGATGTTTTACAATTGTTGTTGTGGTTTTTTTTTTTTTTGCTGAAATTTTTTTAAATTTATTTTTTATTGTGAAAATACTGTACAGAGGGGTGTTCTTGTGTTGTTTTTAAATGCATATTGTGACTGTGAAGATTCATTTAATAGCTTTATTAAAAATAAATTAAAATTAAAAATAATTCATTCTATTTACACACACACACACACACACAAATCATTTCCCTGCTGGTAAGAATCTTGTCACTCTAGAAGCATAGGCATAGTAGTATTGTGATGCAAAGACATACTTGACTCCTTTTGAACTCCAGTTTCCATTAAATTTGCCTTCTCTTTAACAATGAATAATTCTTTCTTAGCTGCATACCATATGTGGTCCCAACTCTAGGTTGTTTTTTTGTTTGTTTGTTTGTTTTGTTTTTTTCTGATACCCTAAACTTGTCTGTGGGCAATCACTTTTAAGCCAAGTTAGAGGAAAATAACATTTCTGCAATAATAGAGGAGTTACAAAATGTCTCAATGCTTTATAAGTTTACTGTTATATTGTACATTGAACATTCTGTATGATGAAAAGAAAAATCTCACCAGACTGTGGATAGAAATAATCAGATATTTGAAGAAAAAAAAAACTCTGTAAAATGTTCTATGTTTTGCATCATTTTTCAGTGAATTATCCTTTTGAGAGTTCATTTTAGGTTGCATTCTTCCCATTAGTATTGTTCATTGTGCTCAGAATAAGTAAATTTTAAAAGACAGATGAAAAATGAAATAAAACAAAGAAAGGCAGTGTTCTCAGAGAATTCCTGTACTCTTGGAATATCTCTTGAACATGAGAGCAGGGGAAAAAACGGAAAAAGGTCAAGAATTTTATTTAAATGAGAATGATTTAGCTACTGAGTGCTGAGGGACATGAATATGGATATCTTTTGCATAAGTCTTGCATTTCTTAGTAAGTGGATTTTAGAGAATGCTTGAAAAACAATTCTAAAAGAACAGAATATGTTTATTTCTTTCAATGAAATAGACCATTATAAAAGTAATTTGAGCAATACATGGAATTTCAGACTACTATACAGTTAAAAGATTATCATAATAAAAAGTATCTTTTGAATAAGCAAATTTCACTGTAAGGCTCCATAATTTTCATATGTTAATTTCTTTCAATATTTAAGATTAATCATCTTTCATATGAAATTGATATCATTTGTAATTGTAAAGCAACCATGGGCAGAGGTTAGTAATTTTTTTTTCCTTTTTCTTCCCCACCCCATTTTTTTTTTCTGGGGATCAATCCCAGGACTTACTTGGCACACTGTAGCAAGTATTTTATTCTTAAACAAAATTATATGAAGCCTTTGGTTTGAGACTGGGTTTTCCTATGTAGCTCAGGTTGGCCTTGAACTTAGAACCATCTGTCTCAGTTGCCCAAGTATCGGAATTCCAGGCATGTATCAAAATCCAGGAATTTGTTTCTGAAAATCAGCTTTTCATAAATGCCTATAAGTGGGATTTCTGGGGGAAGGGGACAGAAAGGAGGGAAAGTGGGAGAAAAATTAGGGGGGAGGGGTAACAAGGTTGACAAAAAAAGTACTCATTAACCTTACTTATGTAACTGTAACCCCTCTGTACATCACCTTGAAAATACAATTTAAAAAATAAATTAATAAAAAGCAGCTTTTCTGTTTAAAGTTAAAAAAGTCATATAAAGATTAAATATTCCTTATTCAAACTACATGAAAATGGAAGGGTCTCTGATTTTAGATTTTTTTGAGAATTTGGAAGATTTGCAAATCGATTATAAGAAATCTTGAAAACATGCCCAAAATCTAAACATGAAATTCACTTGTGTCACTGTGCTTTTTTTTTCTAGAACCTGAATGAAATTTTGTTTTCTTTTTGATTGGTGTAATTTTATAATTTAAGGCAAATCAGAATAAAATGATTTAAACTAGACCTTCAGTGGCCATGAATTGAAATTATAATAAATAAATCAAGCAAATGGTTTCATTTTATAACAACAAGGATATGATGCCTGGACAAGAAGAGAAAGAGAAGACATACTCTTGTATAAGTGTTACTATAAAATTCAATTTGTGTGGTAAACACCAAGTGAAAATGATGTTGCCAATCATATTTTGATTATTATACTTAAATTACACCGAATTTTATTATTATTCCTGTCTTTGAGCTTTCAACAAGGAACAGAAATCATGATGAAAATATATTTCAGAGAAACAGGCAATACTGATTTAAAATCATTCATTCAAATATCTTAAAATATCAATTTTTATGTTTTTAATTATATTTTGTCATTTGTTTCATGAAAGTTATACAAATAAATTTATGTCAAAATTCAAGTGTCCATTAGACACCATCTCTAAATATAATAAATAACATTTCACTTACCCCACTGTTCAATGTAATTATTTTTCCTAGTCTACACAAGTCCAATAAGCTTTGTTATGGAAAGAGAAAGTTCTGCATTGATAGAGTATGGCAAAACATTGGATAATATTGCAGTCTATTTTTTCTTCTTCCTGGTCCAAATGATAGGTTACATACTCCAGATTTACTTGGAGATAAGTGTCACAATGTCTATAGGTAGCAAACTCTGAATATAAGTGATGGTTAAATTCTATTCCTGGTCACTCTCCCAAATAATCCTTTTGAAGGGACAAAATATCAAAGTATCTGTAATACTTTAATCACAACCTCCAAAACCAGGACAACCATTTTAAGTTTAAAGCGTGAAAACAAGAATTCTATGTTAATCTATTAATGGTTTTAAATTTATATTTTGTAATGTTACCATGAACAGTAAAATGTATAAAAATCTGCCAAATTATTGAAAAGAGATTGATGTCCAAATTTTCAATAAATACTCATCACTTTTGCTGTTTACTCTTCATACTTAAAACGTTGTGTAAGTAATTTGAAACCCATGGTATAATTTGGCCTGCAACTTTGTCAAGGACCAAAATGGTAAATAGGGAACATTAGGCCACTTAGCTAATTATTCTGCTTGCCTCTCTAGCCAGAACTTATATCTCAGAGTTCATTTTACTGTTCAAAACAAACTTTCCCTTATCAAGGAATGGCAGGAAAAAATTTTTAGATTTAATTTATGATCAGCAAAAATGTTGCCATTATTATTAAAATAAAATTGAGTTATAAATGAAAATTTTATCTACCAAAATGTACCAAAAGTTATTTTAGGATCCCATTACACATGTGAGGAGCTCATACTTAAAAGAAATTCAATTATATTTCACACAGGGTGCTTTTATTTGTTTTTAAAGAAATTCATCATGGCATAAGGTCTAATGTACTTCATAAGAATGACAGGGTTTTAAATGACACTACAAAAAGTTGTTTCTTAAGTGTTTCTTAAGAAGAGCCCACTTGAAAAAAATGAATGTTTTCCAAGTGCTTTCTTGAAAGGGTGGAAGAGAAGAACTAAAATCATATCTATGGTAGGTGAATCTTAATTTATATTTTTGTTTTCTTGGAGAAGAATTAAAAAGCTACAAACAGCATATTTGATGTAAGCTTGTAGCTTCTTGAGGTAAAACAACTCTCTTGACCTTACTTTCTGAAGAGTACAACTTCTTTTATGATAAGATTGGAGAGTTGACTGAGTTTGATTGAATATAATATTTGATTTGATTTAATACTTTTTTTATAAGCTCTTCAAGTATAAGACAAGAGAAACTAAAACAAATTCAAACCCAAGGAAGAAATCATAAGGGATATGTTTCACAGAGGACATGCACCATTTATCTGTTTGCTTTCAGTTAAAAATATCCAGGTTTATTTTGAACAGATGCTGGAAGACTCAATATTAAATAAAGTACTCAGAAATCAACTCCCTGTGATATGTTAAAGGCATTTTGACTTTCAATAATGCTTAGCACTTCGGTTCATCTCAGCATATAAAAAGCAATGTGGAATCAAAAGCACAAAAGCATTTGATTAAACTTGAGGTAGGATTTTCCAGGGATGAAGCAGGATTTGCTAAGGATACAGAATTGCTAAAGTAACAGGATTGCAGATGATATAGAACAGATATCATATCTAGGTTCCATGTACAATAGTCATTTGTTATGATTTTGATATTGCTGAAGCTTGTTCACATATGTTGAGGACCATATTCTTTGGGAAAAGAGGTCGAGATATGATTGAGAGCTTTAAAAGCTTCAGTCTGATGTAGATTCCTATATAAATGGGGTAGGTCCTCTCAGAAATCTTTAATTTAGCTCTTGTGGCGCTCCTAAGTGAGAAAGACATTCAGGGTGTGTCTTTCCACTTTACCAAGTCACCATTGCATATGGTCAGTCCCACATTGATCCCCTCTGCCAGAAGGTTCAAATGAGATACTCACTAGAGAAGATATGTGATCTTATACTTTTTCTCTCTAAACTTACCAAAGAAATATTTTCTCATTATAAATTGTTGTGCTTCAGCTATGTAGTTATAATAAAAATTGAAAACAGAATATTAAACTACCACAACAATCATTTTGACACCAGGCTTTGAGTTGGTTAATATTACAATGTTTCATACACAGATTTATTTTTTGTTTATCCAAATTTAATTGTCTTATTTTATATTTTACTAGGTTGATTATATTTTATTAATTACTACTCAATTATCAAAGCTATATGTTGGTCCAACAGAAGTAGGTAAGATTATCAGAAATATCAAATTTGAAGAGTAATGACAAAAATGTTATTATCTTATTTCTATGGCTCATAAAATGTAATAAATTTCACAACACAAAATTATCAGAGCCTTTTATATGGTTATAGATTGATAAGCAATTAAGTTCATAGAGCATATTTACAGTACATGTGGAGAGTTATTGAGTTGTTTATCTCAAATAAAACTGTATCTTTCTAAGTGTTTTGCTAATTAATATTAAAGCAAAGACATACACAGTAAATTGATACTAATTACTTTAAAGTAAGCTCATGTAAGCAGTCATTGCTGGATGCATAGAACAATGAAATTCAAAATACAGTGTGAGGTTTGGAAAATCACTTAAGAAGAAAAAAGAGAATTCCATATGTCTTTATTAGAATAAGAAATTTGCTCAAAAGAAGGGGAAACATGATATAAATTCTATGCTTTTTTCTTATAAAGATATACAAAGTATTTTTCTAACTCCTTTTTATAATAATTCAACTAAAATGTCATTTTTTAAGTGGTAGCAGAAACTAGTTGCAAAATAGATGTACAATATAATTAAGAATTCCATTTTTACTTTTGAAGATAGGATACATTAATCATTAGAAAACAAACATTTCAATTATCTCTCTTAAGTTCACAATGTCTCCATGTGCAACATACACAGAAACTGTAAGTGCATGTGTACATGTGTTTTTACCACAATCTAAACTGTAATATTGAGTATATTCCGAGAAGCTTTATCAACAATAAAAATGTTTGGAAGAATGAACTGAAGAATCAATCATGCTGTATTTAAAGTGCCATTCTCGAAAATCCACTCATAACCCTTTACAGTAATTCTGATACAATCTCTAAACAATGGAATATAATTTGTTTAACCAATGAAGAATGGCCCTTTCCTATGGAATGACTATTACTTAGACGATCTGATAGCAAAGCCCTCTAGGGCTACCAGGAAGCTTCTGGTTTTTATTCTGTTCTTTCTAACATACTTTCCTGCTATATATTATTTAAGTTGGTTTGGTTTTTAATATGGTTGAATTTTTAGAGGAAACCATAAACATGTAATTCCTACCAACAATCTTTAAACTAATTCAATCTAGAATTTGAGTTTCATGAAGATTTTAAAAAGTTAATCACCTCCCACACACACCTCAGGAAACTGAAATTCAGAACTGTAGATCTTTGGTTTTAGAAGGTCAAAACAAAAAGCTTAAATAAGGATACAGGTTGATCCATTTTAACAATGAGATGTACAAAACAGTATGCTGAAAACGAACTTTAAAATTTCGGTTGCAGAGGTGGGAGAGAAGGGATGGTAGGGGGAAAACAAAGAAGGAGGCAACAAGGCTCAATATGAAATGAACTCATTACCTTGCTCATGTAACTGTAACCCCAATGTACAGCATTTTTACAATAAAAAATGTAAAAAATATATTATTTACATATTTCAGGGATATTGCAAATAAAGGAAACAATGGAACTGTTTTTAGATCTTAAGATCTTGGTTTCAGCAAATACCAATTTTATTTTATTTAACCTTCCACCATTATGTCATTGTATTTAGCAAATCAATCCTTAATAACTGAGACATCTGCTAATGTTCTTACAAAAGTGAGTTAAAAATGTCATCTGCTCTTCATTTTCACTCCATATGAAATGGAGACTGGAAATGGTTTCTTCCAAAGGACTTCTTCATGTAAATATTTTGGTGAGCGGAGAGCCTAGAGGAAAATATAGCCCTTCTTGCCAATTGCAAGAAGCACGACACTGGCTTTGTTTCAGACCTATTTTTTTGGAAAATGTGTAAATTTTTGCATGATCTAAATAGTTGAAGGATAAAATAACTTTTTTTAACAATGGCTTGGAATACTGAATTAATCACCAAGTATAAATTTCCATTATGCATAGCAGGTATACTATGCTGAGTACATAAATGTAAGTGGTTTTTTAACTTGTTTTACCGAGTGGTTGAACAAGTGTACATTCCCATCAACAGTGTAGTGTAGTAGAGTTTGCTTTTGACCACGTTCACACCAGCATCAGTTACTGTTAGTTTTCTTGATAATGGCCATTCTAACTGGTGAGGGAAAATCTCAATGTTTTGATTTGCGTTTCCTGTATTCCAGAGATGTGTCTTTTTTTTTTTTTTTTTTTTGTCAGTCCTGGGGCTTGAACCCTGGGCTTGGGCGCTGTCCCTATGCTCTTCAGCTCAAGGCGTGTGTTCTACTGCTTGAGCCACAGCACCACTTTTTAGTGGTTTATTGGAGATAAGAGTCTCACAGACTTTCCTACCGGGCCTGGCTTTGAACCACGATCTTCAGATCTCAGCCTCCTGAGTAGCTAGGATTACAGGTGTGAGCCACCGGCGCCTTGCAGTTCTTCTTACTTCTTCTGAGAAGTCTCTCTTTAATCACTTGCCTATTTATTAACTGGATTGTGGTTTCTTTGAAGTTTTACTTTTGAGGGATTAAATTTTTTGAGCTCTATGTATAGTTTGGATATGAGTCCCTTGTCTTATGAATAGGTGGACAATTCTCCCATTCTGTGGGCTTTCTGTTTATCTTGCTAGCTATGTCCATTGGTGTGCAGAAACTATTCAGCTTGATTCAGGAAAGGCTTGGGAAAAAATTACATTAAGTCAAGTAAGAAACAGGATGTATATAATTTTTCCAAGTCTTTCCATTTCCTAACAAATGGGGCAATGTCATTCTTTCTGATGGAGGCATAGAATTCCATTGTGTATATATACCACATTTTCTTGATCTATTCATCTACTGAGGGGCATCTGGGTTGGCTTCATATCTTAGCTATGGTAAATAATGCTGCGATAAACATAGTTGTGCTGGTAGCTTTAGTATGGTCTTGTTTGTGATCATTTGGGTAAATACCCAAAAGTGGGATTGCTGGAAAAAAATTGTATCAAGTGAAGTAAGCCAGGCCCAAAGAAACATAGGTCCCATGGTTTCACTTATTTGCAATAGCTAGTATATGTCTGAGACAAGCAGAGAAGGTCAGATAAGTTGATGTTAGGGGAATGAACCCCAAGATAAGGACTCAAATGTTTTTTTTTCTTTCATGCAATTGTTTCTAACATATTTATAAGATGATTTCTATGTTGCTTTGTATGTCCCTCCCCCATGGTATAACCCCTGGCTTCACTGTATTTGATGTTGGTATAATTTGTGGAGGGGAAGGGCAAAAACAAATCGTTTAACTAGGGATACAGGTGGACCCCTTGTAACAATGAGATGTACAAATCGTTATGTAGAAAAACGAACTTTACAACTTTGGTGGTGGGGGGAATCATGTGGGAGGAGGTGGGGGAAATGAGAAGGAATGGGAAGGGGAAACAAAGAGGAGGCAACAATGCTTGATAAGAAATGTTCTCATTATCTTGCCCATGTAATTGTAACTCCTCTGTACGATAGTCTCACAATAGAAAAAGAAAAAAGAAAAAAAAAGAAACAGGATGTATGGTTTCTTTCACTTGTGGTTGATAGAATGTGACTGTAAATCTACAGGTAAACATACTGGATGGCAAAAACAATACACTGAGACATGAAAAATCACACAGGTTTCTAAGCATTCACACACAGTGAGACTAAAGGAGGATATTCTTAGGAGAGGAGCACAAAGGCACACTATCTATGTGCATCTGGTCATATAAAATAATATTTACCAAAGTGAACCCCAGGCAACGGAAACAAGATACTTTTTTTTCTTTGTTGCTGTTTTTGTTTTATTTTCTTTTATTTCTTGTTGATCTATCTTTAGTAGAGTAAGGACGACAGAGAATGGTGGGACAAAAGATGAACAAATGCAGCAGTGATACTCACTAGACACTGTGTTGAAAATGAGCTGCACAACTTGAGGGTGGGAACAGGAAGGAAAAACTGGGGTAAAATTGTTCAAAAAGAAATATAATCAGGCTGGGAAGGTAGCTCAGTGGTAAAGTGCTTGCCTTGCATGCATGAGGCCCTGGGCTCAATTCCTCAGCACCACATAAGCAGAAAAAAAAAAAAAAAGCCAGAAGTGGCACTGTGGCTCAAGTGGTAGAACACTAGCCTTGAGCTGAAAAGCTGAGGGACAGTGTCCAAGCCCAGAGTTCAGGCCCCATGGTGGACCAAAAACAAAGCAAAACAAAACAAAAAGAAATATAATCTTTATCTGACTTGTGTGGTTGTAACCACCTGTGTATCACCTTTATAATTACAATTAAAACTTGATGAGGAAATGAATGAAAATAAAAACATTCATTTATGCTTCACATGAGCAAATTGATCCTAATGAGTAAAAGCTTATTCAGCATTGTCTTGGTGTACATCTTAGAACATAGTCATTTAAATCGATTTATGCCTTTATTGTATCATTTAATTGGTGATAGCATGTGCAAATTCTGTTGCAGTTTAAGAAATACACATTTAAAAATAATTATTGTCTAAAATTAGCAAAAAGAAAAAAAAAGGTAGGATAGTTGCTACTGTTGAAAAACAGTGCATTGGTGGCTCATCCCTCTAGTTTGAAGGTTGAGATAGAGATTCAAATCCTAAATGGGCAGAAAAATGCATAGGACACCATCTCCAAATTAATCAGCAAATTGTTGGTTTGGAGGTTTAGCTCAAGTGGGTATTAGCCTAGTAGCAAAGCCAGCAAGTATGAATGTCTAAATACAAAACCAGCACTGGGGATAAAGGGAAAAACCAAGGAACAGCAGGGAGAAAATATAGAGGTATTATATGCCTTCTTCCTGCAATTGTGTTAGACAGTTAATATAAAATTTTTCACAGTTTCATACTCTTTGCCTAGCCATCACCCAAAGGAAAGGATAGTACAAACCTCCATGCTTGAAATGTCTGAATCTGCAAGAGTTCTACCTCTTTATTCCCGGTAATATGTCATCTGACTCTATCTTTTATGCATTGCACAGAAAATCCTGAGCGCTAGAATTACTGTCCTCTTTACTTCAATATGTATAAGAATATTATTTTTCTTTGGAATCTGTAATAAATAACTCCAGTCAACATTATTCTGTCCTTTGCATACTGCTGCTATGAGTGAGAAAAAATGATATGCATGTGACTAGGTTTAATTCAGTGTCATTGTTTTGGTATCACCTGATGGGAACTTCTTTCCCATTAAAATTTTAAAAAGACATAAATGACAAGGGTTTAAAATGCGAGACTTTTGGGAAGTGGGAACCAGGAAAGGAATGAAGGGATGGATATGATTGAAGTATGTCATATGAAAATATAAAACAATGAAACTCACTAAAATAAAACTTGTCAGAAAAATGGGAGGTATGAAATTATAAAGGGAGAATTATACTGGTTTGATTATTATGTGCTATATACATGTGTTAAAATATCACACTCTATGCATTAATATGTGTAATTTCTGCATGTTAATAAACTTAAAAGAAAATAAACAAGCCTCAACACACACACACATTATAAGACAAACAGGCACTAACAAAAATGTGGGGGAAATTCCTGTATAACTAAATATTGAAAAAAAAGAAAATGAATTCATCTGAGCAGGTTGATTTCTATTTATGCATTTTTATATTGTATTTTAGTGACAAATAGGTCAGTATTCAATACTAATGCACCAGATTCTAGAATGTAAACATTCTTGTCACATCATAAAATATTAGAAATAATAATCCACTATTCAACATTCTAAGATTTGACCTTCCAAGATGTCATTCTACCATATTATTATGTTAGTTTTATCTAGGTAATGGAGCACACATGAGAGCGGTATAACCTGCAGGAATGGAGACATAACTTCACATCTATTGCTGTGTGCAGAGGAGGATTCAAATGGTGTAATTTTTTTTTGAACAAGTAACAAAAGGAATGCCAGGAGGCTGGAACATGTGTTATCAGTGGAGAAGGCATCAAGTGGATATTAGGAAGAGAAAGAGTAGGCAAATTCAGTCACAGTATTTAATATACATGAATGAAAACTAGGTAACTTAAGGGCTAGATTGGTGGTAAGGGATAGATTGGTGGTAAGGGATAATACAAAGGTGACATCTATCAAGATGTATTGTATTCAAAAAGTGAAATATTGAATTGAAACCTCTTTGTGCAATTACTCATAGATGAAAGTTTTTAAAAATTAAAAATATATTTTCTTTCAATAAAAATGGTTGGTTGGGTGTCAAGAATTAGCATGTATATTTCTCCCATTGATGTTGATAACATAATCATTTAAAGAAGGATGGAAATGTCATATTCAGCATAAGAAGAGTAAAAGCAATGAAAAGACATGACTTGATTCTTAACAAAAAAAGAGAGAAAAATGCCATTTTTTTCAAAAGTGACTGACTTCTCCCTCAGAGAAAGAACAACATATTGTGAATGTAATAATCTGGAATATTATTCTGTCACCAATATTGTGATAGTCATATCAGCCCAAGCAAGGATAAAAAAAAATCCCCATTGGTATTTCTCATGGAGTTTTGGCAGCTGTGTCCTGGGCAGTTGTGAAAGCAATAAAGAAAATGTATTTTATAGAGTATCTCCAACTCATAGAATTAAGCTGATACTCTGCAAGTAACATTTTCTAGTAAACATTTAGTATACCATAAGTGTCTACATTATATTTGTGTGTATGTGGCTTTGAAGCAGAAAAAATAGAATAGCTTTCATAGTAGCCTGAAATTGCTGCAATCTTTTCTGGTTCCTACATGAAATGGCCATGGTATGGTTAATTTATTAATGACCCATAGAAACACACTCATATATAACTTTATTGCCTCTAAATTGCAAAATGTCCTCATAAGAATTGTTCATCTTTATTAATCATGGAGCACAATGTAATAATCTTTCAATTTGAAAAGTTTCTGAGTTACAGACCAAGACCACTGAGCAGGAATTTTACCAAAATGGATAATCTTATCTTCTACTATCAGACTCATACCTGTCATATCAATTTGTCTCTTCACATGTCACTTTTTATTAATCTGTCCAGGCAGTGGGATGCATGAACTCAACTGACTTCTCTGATTGTTCATGGGTTGTACCTCAAATATTAGTGAATTTGATCTGTAATACACAAAAAATGGTATGTAATATAATCTTGATATTAAAACTCTTTGTTGCTTGCTCAGAGTAAGAGCATAAGTTGATGTAACTTTCACTTATTTCATTAAAGACTGATGATATGTCCACAGAACAGATGTTCAATAACACCACCGAGATTGTGCACAAGAATAATAATGTTGGCATAGCCCTGAGGCAAGACCATGATATCTTAATGTTATCCCATCCAGATGATAGAAAACAAGTATGGTGCTACCAAAACTTGGTATAAAAGAACAGAATCATTGGCCAAATCAATAGTTACAAACTGAGTTATGGATGAAATTTGCTCCTAGTGGGATGACATCTGGAGAGGCATTTGAAATTATATATTCCATGTGATTAAGACTGCTATAACCCTAAGTTATTATTAAGATTCATGGAATGCATCCAGGTTTAGTGAGATTATGACAGCAATTCTACTTTTCCAAATCTTCTAGGTTTTAATTGGGTCACAAATTTCTCCAGTTTTTCCAGATATGTGATATTATAAAGATGGATTCATTATCCTAATAATATTCTTTTCAGGGTGTCATAGCTAGCATGAGCATTCAACCATGCATACCTGTGTACTTTTTTTCTTTTTGCGAGTGAATGAGGATAAAATAATTATATCTGCACAGAAGATATAAAATGTATCTGATGAAAATAAAAAAATAAATAAAAATATCTCCGGGCCAAATACTATGATTCTGGAAGTCACAGATTATTTTTCTTCCAATGAGGCCTTTAAGAATTTATAAAATTGCTCTTTCCAAGCTCTCTCTCTTTCCCAGTGCTCTCTCTCTTTCCCAGCATTCTCTCTCTTTTCCACCTCTCTTTCCCAGGTCTTTCCCAGGCCTTTCCTAGTTGTGTGGAGGGCCAACATCGCCTGGTGCCATCCATAACAATGAATAAACCTACCCCTTACCTGAAAAAAAAAAGAATTTATAAAATAACTATATTTTGTGTCTACATGCATCATATATCATGAGATGACTGTGTGTCAAAATTCACTTTATCTTCAGATTGTTGTAAATTGTCATTTTTTGACCTTGGAACACATTTTTATAGCAAAGTTAATCTGACTTTGATATGTTCTGATTATTTCCTGTTTTCCAGAATTCCATTTCTTTTTTAAATAGGCTTTTAACTAAAAGATACCTTTAGATAAAGCATCTCTCAATATAAAACCTTTCCATAATGCTTCCTATTGGAATTTTGAACAGAAGAGCATCAGTTACTCTCCATTGTGGAAATACAAATATGATTTTGTTAAACCTAAGGATCATTTCTAATATACATGTATTATATGTGATATAGGTATATAGATATAGATACATATATATTAGCATTTTGGAATGTTTTATTTCTGGTAATATATCATTAATTATTCACCCCAAAGATGCTGTAGTTCAGAACATGTTTTTTGTTTGTTTGTTTGTTTTTTGTTAGTTGTGGGACCTGAATTTTGAGCCTAGGCATTATCCCTCAGCACTTCAGCTCAAGGCTAATGCTCTACTGCTTGAGCCACCGCACCACTTCTAGCTTTTTCTTCTTATGTGGTGCTGAGGAATCGAACCCAGGGCCTCATGCAAGCAAGGCAAGCACTCTACCACTGAGCCACCTTCCCAGCCCAGAACATGTTTTTATTACTACTTTTTTCTTACTACTTGCTTTTATTCTGATTACTGAGCTGTTGGTTAGTCTGGATGTAATCAGACATCATACTCCCCATATCTGGGCTATCACTTCCCAAACTTGCTGATGGTTTTCACATTTGCCGTAGCAGAATCCATGAGGATTCAGTTATTCCTCTTATTAATGCATCTCAAGCTCTTGTTAAGTGAACACATTATTCTTGATCTTCCAAAGCATAAACCACACATGCCAACAACACATGATAAATTCACTCCAGCATTCCTGCTTCTATAAACCTTGGATCATTTCCTCTATCTTCTTCTAGGACCTTTTTAGTGTCACAATCTAATTGAATCTAGGTTAACATGAAGTTTAGTAGAGAAGTATAATTGATGACACTTCATGACAACATTCTGGAAATTCTACTTCTCTAGTGAATGATGAACCTAACGTGATATACATTTTAATACTCCTAGTTTAATTCATTTCTTTTGTAAAACATTTATTTTGGTTTTGGTTGGTCGTGGGGCTTCAACTCTGTGCCTAGGCACTGTCCCTGAGCTCTTCAGCTCAAGGCTTGCTACAGCACGACTTCTGGCTTTTTCTCAGTAGTTTATTGGAGATAAGAGTCTCATGGACTTTCCTGCCTGGGCTGGCTTTGAACCACCATCCTCAGATCTCAGCCTCCAGATTAGATAGAATTGATGTCCGGTAACTTCTTTGTTTTGATTAAATATTTTGACATAAAGGATACATTTGATATTGACTTTAAAATTTTCATTTTGTTGTAAAAATGCTGTACAGAGGGATTACATTTACTTGGGTAAGGTAATAAGTACATTTCTTGGACATTGACATTTTTGACTGCTAATTTTGGGACCTATATTTAATTAAATCTCATTTATCCAAATAGGTATAGATTAACTAAATCTTCTTATAGATGTTTTTTCTCCTTTATGTCAAACTTTATATATTATTGTCTTGTATCATGGATAGCTTTCAGTCTGATGAATATGCTTTGGAGTTTTTATTCTGGGATTTAGTTTAGTTAGAAATATTTTGATATTTCCAATATTTGCTTTTCCTATTTGGAAGTTATAGTTTGAGCATTGTGCTAAATTCATTTTCTGTTTTTCTATACAATTTATCTTTTACAGTGATTCCAACAATCAAATGGATTATAGAGTGTTTACCTCCCAGTTTGTAATTTGTTTGAAAATTTAAATATTGCTAACATCCATGGTCAATGTATTTGCTCCTCAAATATATTTTACTTCTTTTTGGGGGGAGTTCATTTCTTTTTTATTTATTTTTTTAAAAAATCAGGTAAAAACCCAGAAATTGGTGAAGTCCATGATCAACTCCTCATAAGATTTAAGTTTTGGTAAGGAGCACACCATCCTGCACAAATTTCTCACTTTTATATAAGAGGATTGAAGACATGAGGATTTCTCTTGACCCCTTTTTTAAATAAAGGAATGAATCCCACTTATGACTGTTCTATTCAATACTCTAATAACTTCCACCTTTTTTTTTTTTGGTCAGTCATAGGGCTTGAACTCTGGGCCTGAGCACTGTCCCTCAGCTCTTCAGCTCAAGGCAATTGGTGTACCACTTGAGCCACACTGCCACTTCTCGTTTCTTGGTGGTTTATTGGAGATAAGAGTCTGATGGACTTTCCTTTTTGGGCTGGTTTTGAACTGTGATCCTCAGATCTCAGCCTCCTGAGTAGCTAGGATTACAGCCACCAGTGCCCAACTTAACTTCCATCTTAAAACCTAGGATATATATTTTACTTCTTGTTGTTGTTGCTGTTGTTCTAACAGTCCCATTAAGGGTCAACTCTAGTGTCTTCTGTTTGGTAAATCAGTGTTACACCCTTCCATGTAGTAAAACTGAGCTACAGGCATCCGCATTTCTATAGTCTTAACATGGACCTTTCCATTATTCAGGAATTCTCTATTCTGAAACAATAGTTTCATGTGCTCGATCTTTAGACCATACTGTTTTAAATTATTTCAGCAGTCTAACTTCGTTATATATATAGTTCTTCAACTTCTCATCTCTTGACTTTAGTCATTAATCTCAATTCAATCCTTGTATCTCTCTCCATTTCTTTTCTTAAGTGCTTTTTTATGGTCTTTCAAAATGTTTCTGTCAATATGTTCAACTGTTCTATCTGTTACATACAACTAAAAGTGTCCTAAATCTGAATCACTGCAATTATTTCTTGTTTTTTTTCTTCTTAAGCCAACGACTCTGAATTCTGTAGGAGAAAATAACTCATTAGATTGATGCCTCCACACCATAACTATTACATATGATATACAGTTTAAATTTATTCCTTTAAGCTGTCCTTAGATTTAATGCTTTTCTTTTTTATATTTATTCAACTGGGCACTTGAGTATTTTTTTCCTTTCAAATATTACAATTCTTTTCATCCACTTTATTAGTATTCTTACTTAACACATGACAAGGGGATGCACTAAGAGATTTTCAGGGTCTTGAGCCACATAGTAGCTCTTGCTTTAATTTCATCTGCATTTATTTCTTTTTGACACACAGAATTATGCTTTTTCACTTTTAAACTTAATGCTCCCATAGTTGATTTTTTACCAGCTTTTAAAGAATAACTAATCAAAACTTAATGTTCATAAAAATGGGTGAGTGATCTTGCTAATTACCTTAGTCTAAGGTATGACTTCATTTTCTGTATTTCCAGGGTTTCAAGGTGAAGCTAAATTCTTTTAAGTCATGAAACAAGTTTCTATAATAGTGGCCAAACATCACCAATTAATTAAATCAATTATTGTCTTGATTAGTTGTATTAGGTCAACTATTTTTCTTAATGTTTGTCTTCTTTTTCTTTCTTCACCTTCTTCTATAATTTGAGTTTGTCTTTTTACAAAATAAAAAAATATATTTGGCTTGTTGATAATTCTATTTATTGTTATACATCTGCTCATTTCTTTGCTTATACTTCATCATAAAAATGTATCTAAACTGGACCTTCAGTTTCCTTTGTTCCTAAGTATGCTGGTTATTATTGTATTCTGGTTTGCATCTTCTTGATTTTGTTAAAATTGACACTGCTTATCTAAAAAACTAAATAAAAAAACAATCCCAATGATACTTTTTATCCTTTTTCCTACTTTTACTGTGTATGGAGATACAATCACCCACTCTTCCTTTCTAGATCTTTCTATGTTCTCCTACTCTATTTTGACTATACTAGAATTTTGTCTTCAGGGTAATTCTCTTCTGAATTTCCTGTCTTTAATTTTCTTTTACTTCTTTGTACAGTGTTGATTTTTCTTACCGTAAATCCATATATTCAGTTTTATCCCTCAGGAATACATTTGGGTAGGTTCTGAAAAACCTTAAGTCAAGAAGTCCCTAAGCAGATTTTGTCTCTTGGCTGAAAATTGGAAGCACTTTTGTTTGTAAGCTTCTATTTCAAAGAATGTGACTGGGATGTAGCTCAGTGGCCTAGCAAGTTAAATATCCTGGGCTCAGAAATGAAAGAAAAAAAAAAACCCGAAGAATGTCTGCTTCCTTTATACAAATTGAAGTGTTATGCCTTACTAACTACAACTACATTACTTCAATCTCTACACAGAAGTCCATACCTTATCAAATGCCTTTGATTCTATTCCCTGATTGTTATTTTCACTCATTGCTCCATAAACAACCTGCCCTTTGTTCCTGTTCATCACCATTGCCACTTTTTACTTCAAAACCCATAGCCATTCCAAACTCTTCTCCGTTTTCTGCTCTGTCCCACAATCAATATTTCTTACTGAAGACATAAAATGCTACTAAAATGCAAATGTCTCCAATCCATTTGTAAACCTAACAGTATTTAAGAGCTTCTGTTATCCTCAGAAAAATACCCAAATGCTTTAGTGTGTCATATATAAAACCATCCCTTTATAAACTTCCCCAAGTTTCTCTTTCTCTTTATTACTTTTTGTTAAAATTATACTGACTCTCTTCTTCTTCCAGAAAGTGTCATTCTATTTCTTCTATTACAGTAATTTTCTGGGCTCCTCTCTCTTAGCAATAACCTCTTTATTTCTTCTAGTTCTATAAGACATTTCTCTCATCCATAAGAGTTTCTGACATAGCAGAACATGCACTGTGATCATGAGTGACTTCATCCTAAACAGGCTACATTACTACATTTTAAATCATATTCCCAAAAATCTTTATTACAATATCTGAATCATTAAAATAAACATGAATACATTGTTACATCAACAGAGCATTATAAATTTATTTAAACTCAAGGAATAGCATTATTCAAATTTTATTTCCAATTAATCAAAGAACATATCACATATAAAATGAAAGATAATATATATTCTTAGACTGAGATAAAAAATATTAAGGCAAGTCAAATAATATTTGATTTAATAGAAACTTTTTCTAACCCTCTAGAGTATCAAGGCTTCTAACACGTATACAAGATCATCATTGCAATTTATCTCACAATAAGGCAAATATAAATTTTGTCATTATATAATTTGGTATTTCCTTTGAATATTAACTTAATATTGAGAATTTGACTTTTGTCTACATTACCTACCAAGCCCATCCTTATTGTGTCTATTATATAAGAACAATCACCCATAATTTACAGGAATGAGAGACATGACCTTCACAGGTGATTTGTACTTTATTCATTTTGGCATTGTCATTCAAATTAGCATGACATTTTGATTCCAGTTTATCACACAAACACTATCTTCTGCCCTAACATCTTTACTATGTTTACTAACTTCTTTGTATGTTTGACTGAGAGGCTACTATTCAGTCACTCTCAGAATGTGATGCGAAAGGATAACATGTAATACAGAAATTTGGAGTTATTCTCTTTAAAATTAGAGTAGTAACAATTGAACAAATGATATAGACTAACTCCAGTACTGAAAGCTGAGGATGTCCCTTCATTTTTTTCATTTTATTTTATTTTATTTTATTTTTTTAATGAACATACTGTACAGAGGGGTTACAATTACATGGGCAGGATAATGCATATATTTCTTATCAAGCATTGCAGCCTCCTCCTTTGTTTACCCTTCACATCCCTTCCCAGCCTAACCCACTACACTTCCACCCAATTCTCACCTCCCCCCCACACACCCCCCCCCCCCCCGCCCCCTGCACCAACGTTGTAAAGCTCGTTTTCGACATGACAACTTGTATTTCTCGTTGTTGCAGAGGTCCACCTATATCCTTAAACGACTTGTTTTTCCCCATCTCCTCCACAAGTTATACTGACATCAAATATAGTGAAAGCAGGGGTTATACTGTGGGGAGGGACATAGAAAGCAACAAAGAAATAATCTTATAAATGCGTTAGAAACAAATGCATGAAAGAAAAAAAAATTAAAATACATATCTAAGGGTTCATTTTCCTAACATCACATTATCTGACCTTTTTCGCTTGACTCATACATATACTAGATATTGCAAATAAGAGAAACCATGGGACCTATGTTTCTTTGGGCTTGGCTTACTTCACTTAATATGATTTTTTTGCAAGTTTTTCCATTTCCTAACAAATGGGGCAATGTCATTCTTTCTGATGGAGTCATAGAATTCCATTGTATATATATACCACATTTTCGTGATCCATTCATCTACTGAGGGGCATCTGGGTTGTTTCCATATCTTAGCTATGGTAAATAATGCTGCAATAAACATAGTTGTGCTGGTAGCTTTAGTGTGGTCTTGTTTGTAAACATTTGGATAAATGCCCAAAAGTGGGATTGTTGGTTTATAGGGGAGCTCTATGTGAAGTCTTTTGAGGAACCTCCATAATGCTTTCCAAAGTGGTTGAACAAGTTTACATTCCCACCAACAATGAAGTAAGGTTCTCTTCTGTCCACACCCCCTCCAGCATCTGTTGTTGTTAGAGTTGTTGATTTTTGCCATTCTAACTGGAGTGAGGTGGTATCTCAATGTTGTTTTGATTTGCATTTCTTTTATGGCTAGGGATGTTGAGCATTTCTTCATGTGTCTATTGGCCATCGTTCTTTCTTCTTCAGAGAAATTTCTCTTTAAGTCTTCAGCCCACTTATTTTTTGGGCAGTTGTTTCTTTGAGGATTTGTTGTTGGGGGATTTAATTTTTTGAGTTCCAAGTATATTTTAGATATGAGACCCTTGTCTGTTGTATGGCTAGTGAAGATCTTCTACCAATCCGTGGTCTTTCTATTGATCTTGCTAGCTATGTCCTTTGCCATTCAGAAGCTCTGAAACTTCATTCAATCCCATTTGTCAAACCTTTCTTTGATTCATTGTGTTTCCGGGTCTCTATTCAGAAAATGTCGGCCTGAGCCAAGGAGACCTAGGGTTTCTCTATTCCATCCCGTAATGTTTTCAGAGTGTCTGCTTTGACTTCAAGGTCTTTGATCCATTTAGAATTGATTCTGGTGCAGGGTGATATATAAGGATCTAGCTTTAGTTTTCTACAAGTAGTTAACCAATATTGCCAGCACCATTTACTGAAGAGGCTGTCTTTCTTCCATTCTATTGTTTTAGCTCCCTTATCAAAGATTAGATAGCTATAGGTCTGTAGGTTCATTTCTGGGTTTTCAATTCTATTCCATTGGTCCTGAGGTCTGTTCTTATGCCAATACCAAGCTGTTTTGATTACTATGGCTTTATAGCAGAGTTTGAAATTTGGTATTGATATTCCTCCAGCAGTGTTCTTTCCATTGAGGAGCGATTTTGCTATTCGGGTTTTTTATTCTTCCATATGAATTTTTGGATTGCCTCTTCTATTTCCTTGAAGAATGAGGTTGGAATTTTAATAGGTATCACGCTGAATTTGTAGATAACCTTGGGAAGTATTGCCATTTTCACGATGTTAATCTTTCCAATCCAGGAGCATGGGAGGTTTTGCCATTCTCTAAGTTCTGTTTTGATTTCCTTTTTCAAAATTTTAAAGTTTTCATCATAGAGGTCCTTCACTCCTTTGGTTAAGTTAATTCCTAGGTATATATTTTTTTGTGGGGCTATTACAAATGGAGTTGCTTTCCTAATTTCAGCCACACTTTTCTCATTGTTGGCATACAGAAAAGCCATTGATTTTTGGGAGTTAATTTTATACCCTGCTACTTTGCCAAAGTTTTGAATCAGCTTGAGTAATTTGGGAGTGGAGTCTATGGGATTCTTTAAATACAAGATCATGTCATCTGCAAAGAGGGAGAGTTTTATTTCTTCTTTCCTTATTTGGATCCCCTTTATGTCTGCATCTTGTCTTATTGCTGTAGCTAGGCATTCTAATACTAGATTAAAGAGAATTGGAGAGAGTGGACATCCTTGTCTTGTTCCTGAGTTAAGAGGAAATGGCTTTAGTTTTTCACCATTAAGTATAATACTGGTTGTAGGTTTGTCATATACAGCCTTTATTGTATTGAGGAATGTTCCATGGATTCCTAATTTTTCCAAAGCCTTCATCATAAAGGGGTGTTAGATCTTGTCGAATGCTTTTTCTGCATCTATTGAGATAACCATGTGGTTCTTATTCTTGCTCCTGTTGATGTGATGAATAATATTAATTGATTTGCGTATATTGAACCAGCTTTGCATCCCTGAAATGAATCCTGTTTGATCGTGGTGTATGATTTTTTGGATGAATTGTTGAAGTTGATTGGCCAAAATTTTGTTGAGAAGTTTTGCATGAGTGTTCATCAAAGAAATGGGTCTATAGTTCTCTTTCTTTGATGAGTCCCTGCCTAGTTTTGGGATGAGGGTTATGATGGCTTCATAGAATGTGTTTGGTAGTGACCTTTCTCATTCAATTTCCTTGAAGAGTTGGAGGAGTATTGGTGTGAGCTCTGCTTTGAAGGCCTTGTAAAATTCCGCTGTAAAACCATCTGGTCCTGGACTTTTCTTAGCTGGGAGTTCTCTAATTGCTGTTTCTATTTCAATGCTTGATATGGGCCTGTTAAGCTGGTTTAACTCATCTTGGTTTAGTTTTGGCATGTCAATATTTGCTAGGAAAAGGTCAATTTCTGCCAAGTTCTCAAACTTATTAGCATAAAGTTTTGAGATGTATTCCCTTAAAATGTTGTGAATCTTGTTGTTTCTGTGGTGATGTTTCCATTCTCATCTCTGAGTTTGTTTATTTGGGTGTGATCTCTTCTTTTTCTGATAAGATGTGCTAGGGGCCTGTCAATTTTTTAAAATTTTTTTGAAGAACCAACTCTTTGTTTTATTGATTCTTTCTATAGTTTTTTTTTGGATTCTAATTCATTTAATTCTGATTTAATTTTAATTATTTTTTTCCATCTACTGGATTGGGGTTTATCTTGCTGCTCTTTTTCAAGGAGGTTTAGATGTGTCATTAAATTGTTGGATTCAGATTTCTCCAATTTGTTGATGTAGGAGCTCAGAGCTATAAACTTGCCTCTGAGTACTGCCTTTGCTGTGTCCCAGAGGAGCTGGTAATTTGTGTGCTCATTTTTGTTGAATAGCATGAACATTTGAATTTTCTTTCTAATCTCTCCCATGACCCACTCATGATTCAGTAGTGTGTTGTTCAGCCTCCATGTGTTACCGGACTTTCTTTGGTGGCTTTTGTTGTTAAGTTCTAATTTTATTCCCTTGTGGTCAGAGAGAATGCAAGGTATAACTTCAATGTTTCTGAATTTAGACAAGTTTGCTTTGTGGCCTAAAATGTGGTCTATTTTAGAAAACGTTCCATGTGCTGCTGAGAAAAACGTGTATTCTGATGCTGCTGGGTGAAATGTTCGGTAGATGTCTGTTAAATCTAGTTGATCTATGCAGCTGTTTAGATCTGTGGTTTCTCTGTTGAGTTTTTGCTGAGTTGATCTATCTAGTGGGGAGAGTGGTGTGTTAAAATCCCCAACAATTAATGTCTTTGGATGTATGTGGGATTTGAGGGAAAGTAGTGTTTCTTGGATAAATTTGGGTGCTCCATTGTTTGGCGAATAGATATTTAGAATTGTAATATCCTCCTGAAGGAGAGATCCCTTAATTAGTACGTAGCGACCTTCTTTATCTCTTCTCATGTCACGAATTGTAATTTGAAGTCTATTTTATCTGATATTAGGATTGCAACTCCCACCTGTTTATGGAGGCCGTTTGCTTGGTAGATTTTGTTCCAGCCTTTAACATTGAAAATGTGTTTTTTTTATGGGCTAGATGTGATTCCTGAAGGCAGCAGATAGAAGGATCTTGTTTTTTAATCCAACTAGACAGTTTATGTCGCTTAATTGGAGAGTTAAGTCCGTTAACGTTAAAAGATAGGACTGAGCGGTATTTGGGAGTTCCTGCCATGTTATCCACCTTCTTGGGGGCTGCAAAAACTGGGTTGTTCCTATGGTTCTTGGATTCTCAGTTTGGACGCAGTTTCTTGGCCTTTATTGTGGTCCTGTTGGTTTTCTATGTGTAGGACATTTTTAAGAATCTTTTGTAGGGCTGGTTTGGTGGAGATGTATTGTTTCAATTTTTCTTTGCTATGGAAGGTTTTTTTTTGGCCTTCACTTATGAAGGAGAGTTTAGCTGGGTACAGTATTCTTGGTTGATAGTTGTTTGTTTTTAGGGCATGGCATACATCATTCCAGGCTCTTCTTGCTTTGATTGTCTCTGCTGAGAAATCTGAGGTGATTCTAATTGGTTTCCCTTTATAGATGATTAATCTTTTCTCCTTGACAGCTTTAAGGATCTTTTCCTTGGTCTGAGTTGATCCAGTATGGATTATAATGTGACAGTGTGATGTCCTTTTCTGGTCTGGTCTATTTGGGGTTCTAAAAGCTTCTTGTATCTGAATAGGCCTATCTTTTTGCATGTTTGGGAAGTTCTCTACTAGGATTCTGTTAAACAAATTTCCTAGACCATTAACTTCTGTTTCTAGGTGCTCCTCCACACCCATTTTCCTTAGATTAGGCCTTCTGATGGTGCCTTCCAAGTGTTGGATAGATCTATCACATTTCTTGGACTTGTCTTGGATGGTTATATGTTCTTTCTCTATAATATCTAGGCTGTCTTCAATCCCTGAGATTCGGTCTTCTGCATGGTCTAACCTGCTGTCAAGACTTTCTACTTTGCTTTTTATCTCTTTTCCTTCTAATTGGTCAGCTTTCATGGCTTTAAATTCTTTGTTGAAGCTTTGTTTTAGATCTTGTATGAACTTTTTACTTCCTTAATTTGGTGTTCAGTGTTTATTCTCAAATCACTTAGTTGATTGGTGATGGTTTCCTTGGACTCCCATTCCTTCTGTTGGGTTCCATTCAGCATTCCCTTTGTGGTCTCCCTGACTTCCTTCAGCTCTTTGTTAATGGGTTCCATGAATGCCTTTAGTGATCTTTGTGTATTCTCTTCCTGCTCTCTCAATTCCTGTATTACTCTTTGATTAGCTTCCTCCCGTTCGTGGGATTCCTGTAGTTCTCTTTGAGTGTTCTGAGCCTGTTCACACCATTCCTGCCTTTCTCTTTGATTATTCTCAAGCTGCTCACACAAATCCTTTATCAGGTTTTGAGTAGCTTCCTCACGCTTATGATATTCCTATATAAACTTTTGGATTGTCTCCTCTCTCTCCCTATCACGCTCATACAGAGTCCTTTGTATGTTTTCCATCTTTTCATTAATCATATTTGCCAGCAGTGTTTGTCGAGCTATTTGGGAACTCTCCTCTGGATTATTCATTATCTGTTCTGTCCCCTGATTATCAAGATTGGGAATTGAGATACAGGATTTGCCATTTTTCTTGTGTTTTTCCAGGTTACTCTGCCCATTTGAGATGAAAATAGCACCGGTTTTGTGCTAGAACACTATCTTAAGGCAAGCATCAACCAAAGTCTGAATTTGCACAGTCAATAGTCTACAGATACAATCTAGTCCAACAGATACATCTATTCAACATCAAACAACTATATGTTAATGGGCTACAAACCACAAAGAAGTATTTGGAAAACCATAAATTATTAGGGTTAGGGAGAGATGTGGGTAAAAAATAGGAATAGATTGATGTGGGGAGGCACAAGGAGAGTTAACTAAGTCCTAATCTCAAAGCAGGAAATAGGTTGGATAGGATGAAAGTAGAGAGAGGAAAAAAAAAGAAAAAGGGAAAGAGAAAAGTAAAGAGACCAGAAAAAATAGAAAAGTAAAAATTACTAATATTATGCAGAATCCAAAACAATCTATTTAGAGAAGAACGTGAATATATTAAGAGAAGGGGAGGGATATAAAGGAGATGTGCAAAACTTAAAAATAACAATGCTTAAAATATTGTGTAGGTGTAAAGAGGTAGTACTGCTATTAAGGAATTTAAGTATCAGAGGTTTTGAATTGAGTAATAAATTTGTGGATTAGGTGTGTACACAATGGGGGATAGGGTCTAATAGTCAACTATGGGTTTATCTGAGGATGTGCAGGACAAGAATTAAGTCACATAAAGAAGAACAAAAGAGAGGAAAAGTTGAAAAGGATAAGAAAGGAAGAAAAAAGATCGGAAGTTCAGTAGACCTAAACAAAAGACAAAAAGATAATTAAAAAAGAAAAAAAAAGAGAAATAAAACAAAAAAAGAAAGAAAAACGCACACTCATGTATCCCTAAAATAAAAATTATAAGAGGAAAAAAAAGTTACTGGAAAACAATTTTTTTTTCAAAAAAGGCAAAAATTAAAGATTAAAAAAAGTTTTAGAAAAGAAAAAAATTTTTTTTTATATAAGGTACCAAAAAAAGAAGAAGAAGAAGAAGAAGAAAAAAGTTCTTTAACTTTTTTGGGAGGGGTGGGAAAAATCCTGTATCTCCCTTGTGTCCATAACCAGCCTCTTGTTCGAGTCTCTAGTCTGCTTGTGGTCCTGTGGCTTGGTTGGTTTCTTAAGTCAGTTTGTTCGAACAGGCAGAAAAATGCTCTGCTTTACCCAGGATTTTGCGATCCTCCTCCCAGGCTAGTTCAGTGGGAGGCAGATCTGCTTTGAGTATCACAAAAGAGTCAGATGCAGTGATGAGGCTAGGTTTTGGGTAGAGTTGAGGTCTTTCAACAAACAGTAGTTTTTCCCTGGGGCTAGTTTGTGAAAAACTCACAGAGCCCAGCCTGGAGCCATTCTCAGGGTTTCTGTTTACTGAATTTCAATTGATTGTGGAGGCTGCTAGAGGGAGGGGCAGCCTCTAGCTCTGATTACCCAGTTAAGAAAGCCACTCCTAGGGCTGGCACCCTAGGGCTGGGTGACTTTTCCCTGGGTGGAGCTGAGTCTGGCAGGTCACTCCACCGTTAAGTTCTTGTGACCTGCTAAATGACTTGTTTTATTCCAAGGCTTGAGTTGGAGCTACCAGATCTGCAGAGCTTTGTTGGTATCCAAGATGGAGATCTCTGGTACAGGGGGGGGAGAGGGGGGAGAGGTGGTCTTCCCTCCTCTGCTCCAAGAGAAGAAGTGAGGACGGCAGGCTTCTACTCACGCCGAGTCTGTCTTGGTTCCTGGGTCGTCTCTGGTCTAGGAACTGCAGGATGAAGATGTCGGCTCCTTGTCCGTTCTCGCTGGTGTTGAGTGGAATCCGCTCACCTGCTGAGTCTGGCTCCTTCGTCCTGGACTCTCTGTCGCTCAGGTATGGCACCTGCGGTTGCCGCAGCCACTGCTTCAGCCGCTGCCACCGCTGCCGCCTCGGCTGCGGCTGCTGGCAAGAGCTCAGATCTGTCTCCTTGCCTGGATTTTCCCTCTCTGGCCTGACTCTCTGTCCTGTGATGGCACACTTGGTGTGATTCTCTGACTTAGGACTGTTCACTGGAACTCTAAAACTGCTTTCTATGCAAGAGCTTGTTTAGACTCCAGCTTCTCCTCCGCCATCTTCCCGGAACTACTCCTCAGGATGTCCCTTTTTAGTTGATTGATTTTTTTTTTTTTTTTTTTTACTGAAGAGATTTGTCCCAAAATAACAAATATATTTGATAATGTTTGTTTCTGATCACCTAATGAATATTGCTACTCAAGTCCATACAGCTTTACTCTTATCAACAGCTTATCTGCTGTTCAGTGCTAACTTTAAAGGGAATTGGACATCATTTAGCTCAAATCAATAATAGAATTTGTAACATAATGTTCTTATTTAATGCTCTAAATTGTTATGTATATTTAACCTGAATCACTATACATTCAGTAATATATACTTCCACCAATTCATATGTCTCATTGTATTTGCATATTTTCCTTTGACTAGTCAAAGATATGGCCTTTTCCTCTAAATACTTGGCATTCATAGATGTTTTTTCTTCAAAATAGGTTTGCATTTTCCACAGTAATGTATCCCATAGTTGTCATATAGTATGAATTTTTTACACTCTCACTTCTCTTAACAATTAATATTCACTTGTTCCATGAACTTTTAATAATGAACATTTATTTATATTTTTTTTACTATCTTTAAACAGTTATAATAAAGAGTTTCAAATCAACAGGTCAGTTGGTCTTGATCCATGTCACCCTTTCATTGTTTTCCATCATTTGTGATTTAATATCTTACTTTTATCATTGAATAATATTCCACTGTATGAATTTTTATTATTTCTAGTATTGGAGTTATTTTTAAATAACTTAGAAACATTCACATATAAGGTATAAGTAGTTTGTAGATATTCACATGTGGGTAGTCAATAACTCTTACAAACATTCATATGTGGTCATAAATTTTCAAATATTTAATGTCTATTAATATGACTGTTATATAATGTGGTAAGTCAGGGTATAGATTTGTGAGAAATGATATTATCTAATCTTATTTATCAAATGACTTACTGTTTTACATTCTGCTGGCACTAAATGATAGTCCTGTAGCTCACTGATGGTTCCTTTAGCTTTATACCTTCACTGGTAACTGACATTATCATCTTCACTATATGATCCATTCTATTGTAAAAGTATACTTTTTAATATTTTGTTAATGTTTCCATTTTATGTATTTTAATATCTATCATATATTCTATTTGAATATTGTATTGTTTTTGGTATCTATTCTATTTAAGCTTTCGTTCATGATTGAAAGGCAATGTGAGATTTCTGAGTCTGAAATCAGAATTACTACTATTTGCAGTCAAGATTTCACAAGCTCTTGATTCTCCTTTCTCTCTTCAGAAGTGAGCTGGATGACTGAGCGAGCAGTTTAGGGCTTCTAGTAGTTCCAGACAGAGATTCTCAATACATAATTCTAGAAGAGTATTCATAAATCTTGTTTCTATTCTATTTAACATTCCTTTTCTTACTTCTATGGTAAATAGTATATTCATACATGTAATTGCAATCAAATTTCAATTGTTTGTTACTATTTATTAAAATAACCAGTCATAATTTTTCACTGGTTTAGTGTTGATACCTAATTAATGCAACAATTTTTGTGAGTATCATTTTTAACTATATTCTTAGGAATAAAGAGATTTTCTATTCTAATTATATCACAATCATTTTATTTTTATTTTCAATCTAGATACACTTTTTAATTTTTTTCTGCTGCTTATAAACTGAATAATGTGATTAAGAGATTTGGTCAGGGGGCTGGAAGGTGGCTCAATGGTAGAGCGCTTGCCTTGCATGCCTGAGGCTCTGGGTTCGATTCCTCAGAACCACATAAGCAAAAAGAAAAAAGCCGGAAGTGGCGCTGTGACTCAAGTGGTAGAGTGCTAGCCTTGAGCTGAAGAGCTGAGGGACAGCACCCAGGTCCCAGAGTTCAGGCCCCACGACTGGACCCAAAAAGAAAAAAAAAAAAGATTTGGTCAGTTTAGATATCCATTCAGTTTCCCTTCACCTTCAGCATAAAATATTTCAATTGTTAGGATTTTCAAATGCTTGTTATTGATGAATTTAACTCTTTTTTCTAGTTTATCAAGAGTGTGCCAAAAATGTAAGAAAAGCAGTGAAAGCCAGGTGTCAGTGGTGAAAATACTGTACAGAGGGGTTACAGTTACATGAGCAAGGTAATGAGTACATTTCTTTTTTTTGAGGGGGGCTCCAGTCGTGGGGCCTGAACTCTGGGCTTGGGGATTGTCCCTCAGCTCTTCAGCTCAAGGCTAGCGCTCTACCACTTGAGCCACAGCACCACTTCCGGCTTTTTACTTTTTGCTTACGTGGTGCTGAGGAATCGAACTCAGAGCCTCAGGCATGCAAGGCAAGCTGCTCTACCACTGAGCCACCTTCCCAGCCCCAGGAGTACATTTCTTATCCAGCATTGTTGCCTCCTCCTTTGTTTTTCCCCTACTATCCCGTACCTCCCACCTCCTCAACTACACCCCCCAGCCCCACCCTCACCCCCGCCTAAATTTTAAAATTCGTTTTTCAACAAAGTGTCTTGTACATCTTATTGTTGCAATGGGTCAATCTGTATAC
Source organism: Dipodomys spectabilis (assembly GCF_019054845.1). Classification (NCBI taxonomy): domain Eukaryota; kingdom Metazoa; phylum Chordata; class Mammalia; order Rodentia; family Heteromyidae; genus Dipodomys; species Dipodomys spectabilis. The sequence goes on from NW_024870752.1 coordinate 6,283,350, forward strand.
CAAATATTTTGTTTTTTTCCCTTCCCTTCACCAAATTATACCAATATCAAATTCAGTGAAAACAGGGGTTATACCATGGAGGAGGGACATACAAAGCAACAACAACAACAAAAAAAATCACATGTACTTAATAAATACTTTAGAAACAATAGCAAGGAAGAAAAAAAAACAACACTTGTGTCCCTATCTTGGGGTTCATTTTGCTTAACATCATCTTATCTGACCTTTTCTGCTTGTCCCAGACATATAGTAGTTATTGCAAATAAGGGAATCCATGGGACCTATGTTTGTTTGGTCCTGGCTTACTTCACTTAATATAATTTTCTCCAAGTCTTTCCATTTCTAACAAATGGGGCGATGCCATTCTTTCTGATGGAGGCATAGAATTCCGTTGTGTATATCTTGTCTTCAATAAACCACTCAAAACCAGAAGTGGCGCTGTGGCTTAAGTGGTAGAGTGCTTGCCTTGAGCTGAAGAGCTGAGGGATAGTGCCCAAGCCCAGAGTTCAAGCTATGACCACCACGACCACCACCACCACCACCACCAACAACAACAACAAAGAAGAAGAATAGAAAAGCAATGAAAGAATTGTCATTTTAAGTAACTTTTATTTTTCTTGATATGAGTTAAACTTGTTTCTGGCAAGAAGTAAAGCAGTCATCGTGCCAAGGCACATCATCTTAGTCCATTTGTAGATTAGAATGTTTAAAAACTTAGGTTCAGTCAGAATGTCATTGTTTTATTCCTCATATATTCGATTGAATTCCTACAAGGTTTGGATGGGCTTTATGCTCAACTCTTTCGTTTTGATTCACAAAAAATTACACAACAAATGTCTGATCAGTTGTTCTGATTTTCAATTCTTACAATGATGAAAATCCAAGAAGAAATACAGCACCAAATGCCTGGGCAATCAGATTTTCTTTCTTTTCTTTTACATTTCCCTCCCTCCCTCCCTCCCTCCCTTCCTCCCTTCCTTCCTTCCTTCCTTCCGTTCTTTCGTTCTTCTTCCTTTCTTTCACCAGTCTTGGGGCTTTCCCTGTGTCTCTTTGTACTCAAAGCTAGTGTTTTACCTCTTGAGCCACAGCGCCACTTCTGACTTTTACTGAGTAGTTTATTGGACATCAGAGTCTCATAGAGTTTCCTGCTCAGGCTGGCTTCAAACTGCAACCCTCAGATCTCAGCCTCCTGAGTAGCTACGATTACAGGGGTGAGCCACCAGTGCCCAGCTTTTTGGATTGATTTTTATTTTATGAATTCAAATTACTTTATTAACTCTGTGACTCATTAATTATAGTTAATATCCACAGAATGATTAACCAGGCTAATCTGTTCAATTTGTCAAAAAGAGGACATGAAAATATGAAAAAAACAAACAAAATATAACTAAAAACCCACAATAAATAGAATATCTCTATGACTACAACAGATATTACTTATATGCATTTTTATCTCTACATTTTGTTAGAATACATTAATTTTAAAGGTATATTCTCTATGACAATTCTATGCAATGTATCCCAATCAGACTCATTCCCTCCAATCTCACCCTGCCCCATCCCCCTCCCAGTTCTTCAAGCTATTTCAATTGGTTTTGTTGTTCCACTTTCATATGTGCAAATGAAATATGTTGACCATATTTATCTTTTTTATTGTAAAGATGCTGTACAGAGGGGTTACAGTTACATGAGTAAGGTAATGAGTACATTACTTGTCGAGCATTGTTACTCCCTTCTTTGTTTTTCTCCCACCATCCCTTCCCTCCTGCACCTTACCCACTCCTTCCCTCACCCTAAAGATGTAAAGTTAATTTTCAATATAGTGTCTTGCGAGTCTCATTGTTGCAATGGGTCATACTGCCTCCTTACCTCAGCATTTTGTTACTCCCTTTCCCCTCCCCAAATTAGTTAAAGTATATAGAAGATTCATGGTACCAAAATACAGTGAAAACAGGGGTTATACCATAGGAGAAGAACATACAAAAAAAATGTGGTGTGTGTGTGTGTGTGTGTGTGTGTGTGTGTGTGTGTGTGTGTATGTGTGTGTGTGTATTCTATGGTTCCATTAAAAAGAATGACACTATCCCATTAGGAAATGGAAAGACTTGGAAAAATCCTATTAAGTCAAGTAAGACAAACCTAAAGAAATATAGGCCAAAGCTTTCCCTTATACTGTAATTATCAGTATACATCTAGGATAATGATGAGCAGAAAAGCTCAAAAGCTATGTACGTATGACCAAATAAGATGATGCTAAGTGAAATGAACCCCAATATATGAACACAAGAGGTTTTAACTCCCTTCCTTACTCTTCCTTGCTTCCTGTTAGTTGTTCCTTCCAATAGAAACAGTTTTACTTTTCTGATGCAATTTTTAATGTGTTTTAATTATACCAAAGGGTGTCCCTATTATTTAATTGTACCAAAGTACAAATTTTGACATTTTCGACATTTTTGACATTTAAATATTCTATTCAGTCTAAAATAACCCCCCATATTGTTTTCACTTCCTCTATCTCTCCAATCAACTATTTATTAAGAATTTTCTTTGCAGTTACTTATGCTGTCTTTATACATATATGCATAGTTTCACTGTTTTGATTGTATTTGCTCTCCATATGCTTTTCTCTTCTCTCCAATTCTACTTATCACCCTATGTAGTCTCATGTTATTGAGGCCCCATTTATAGTAATCAAATTATAAAACAAGGTCTATGTCCTTCACTGATAAATGGAAAATATGATCTATAGTAATATCTGGGTCTATCTGTCTGTCTGTCTATCTATCTATCTATCTATCTATCTATCTATCTATCTATCTATCTGTCTATCTATCTGTCTATCTATCTATCTACCTATCTATCTATCTAGAAAAAGGAATATTATTCAGCTACCGAGAATTTACTTATGTCCCCTTAATTATTCATCCTTTCATCACAAGAGATTGTGATGAATATAATGAAAGTAAAATATCTATGTATAAAAATGTATATGAACATGTCCTCATGAAACCTATTATTTCCTATAATTAATAAAAATTTCAAAAATAAGAAATGAAGTCTAAAGAAGGACAGTATAAATTATCATTAAACCAAAAAGTGTCACTAAAAATACTCCCAATGTGATTTGAATGAAATAAGTTTTATATTACAAATAGTAAATACAATTATATAGCATGTCAATTTATTTATAATAGGTCATCACAAATTACATGATATACACATAAAGTAACTGCTTCATATGGAAATCCAGTAAGCTATATTAGCAGTAATTAATGATACAGAATTTTTTTTAATTATATATTGAATAAAGAACTTTCCAGCAGTAATTTCATGTGTATGTATGAAGAGATATTTGCAACACACAAAGCAAATAGATTTTTCTTTTAGAGATCTTCCACTAAATAAGTTAACAGCCTCACTAAACTCAATCAGAGTAAATCTAAAACCAATGAAATAGATCTGCAGCTCATTCCAGGTTAAGTCCTGTTGACAGTCACTTAGTGGCAGGTGAATAAAGCTAAAACAAACATTCCTTACTGAGAAAATGAATGAACAATGGCTTAAGTAATCCAACCTGAAGAAAAGCTCATACCTGATGAACAATGACAGGCTGGGCTTAGTGTTTCTCACTGAACACCAGTTATTTCAAAAAGAGCAGAGGTCTTTATTTTTCCAGTGATATAACTACCTGAGCCTAGATAATGACTTCTTAATTTTTGTTTAGAAATTTTCATTAATACATTTTGTCACTAAATACAAAGTCCTTGAAAAAAATGTTTATATATTTTTATAAAATTCTGATTCATTATAAAAATTGTGTTATTTTACAAGGTACAAAGTATGCATCCATACTTTGAGTTGTTTCTGTCATTACTCTATATTTCTAAAAAATTGAAAAACAAAGGAGGAGGTAAGAATACTCAATAGGAAATGTGTTCATTACCTTACTCATGTAATTGTAACCCCTCTGTATAGTATGTTTACAATAAAAATATATACAAAAATAAACTTTATATTAGATAATACTGTTATTGATATTAATGTATTATAAATAAATGTATAACATTCTTTATCAGATAACTAATATTTCAGTTGCAATTTGAGTACAAATATACCTTATTAATAAATAACTTAATTCAACAGGCTATTGTAGATATAGAGTGATGATAAAATAATACTCCATACCACTATACAGAGTAATCACAATGATAAAATAATATTCCGTACCACTTTACAGAGTAACCACAAGTACTAAATTGCAGCAAGCTTTGGCTTCCAGTCTCAGTGAAGTTGTCAGTGTTATTGCTTTGAGTTTAGTTCAACTTATGTTAGATTCGATATCTTCAAGTGAGATGACATATAGCATATGAGTATTAGAGCTTACACACTTATTTTTATTTGTATCACTAGCTGCTTGGTGGTTCGAGGATAAGTTTCAAAATCAGTGCATGTTAGGCAGCCTGTCTACCACTGAGACACACAGCTATTCCTAAATAATCTGTTCCAAATGATAATTTATAACAAAACACATGATTATTCTAAAATGAATATTGTCATTCTAGTCATCAAGTTGTGTGATCACAATTCTAATCCACTCAGTTATGTGATCACAATATTTTATAAAATATGGTTTCATAAAATATATAATAGCTATATTGACTAGAGTATATTGTAATATTTATGCAAAATTTGATTTGGAGGTTTTTATTATATTTTTCACTAACATAACATATGCACATTTGAACAAATTAAAATTAATACAAGAATATGATAGTAAAATTAATAATTTTATTTTTTTCCTGCTCCTTAGTATGATTGTGTACTGCTTTTCCCATTGCTTTTTTATGTAATATAAACATTTACATATATATTTATACATAATCAAGAATCTGAAGAATTTTGATAGAAAAAATAATACAAATAATATTAATGCAAAAAGATTATGTGTGTGTATTTTGTTCATTGTTCTTTGAAATCAAGGCAAGCAGAAATAAAGATGTCTTTTCATGCACTATGTCTGGTTTTAAAAAGAATATGGGATTTCCATGAGCCATTTGTTTTAATAATACTTAAAATGCTTTCTCATGCATTTCATGGACAGTGTATTCACACTGGACTTAAACACAATATATTATGCAAAAATCCAATGACATCAATTATAAATTTCTAAGTAGGAAATACATTCATAACACCTCTAATTTCTCAATTTTGACACATTTCATTAAAAGCTTAATTCTACATCTTTCATCTGAGATTTTGCTCCCCTTTCAAGTCTCCATTCAGTAGTGTCTCTATATTACATGTTTAAGCATTTGAATAATTCATTGTTTGGCTAATAAATTTTGGACTGCATTATATACTATAATTTCTAATGAGATTTTCCAGACCTATCTTAAATTTATTCAAATTGAAATTATCTGGTCTTTTGGGAATTACTATGCTGTTCACTGTTTCCTAGTTTGCTTGACAATTGTGATTTAGGTCATCTCTCTTTCAGACTTTCTATGTATTTTATTCCAAAGAAATATACAGAAACACAAGAAGGACAATTCGTCATTATCTTTAGAAGTATGTGTAGAAGATTTATCAGTATCACCAATTATTTGAACATAAAATTGAAGCTATATTTTTATTGTTTGTTTCTAAAGAGTATACATCTCTAATAAGAAACACAAATTTTCTTTATTACACAGAAGAAATATAGTATTCAAGGTAATACAACATTATTGGCATCAGTAGGATTGGTCTTTCAGGCAAACAAGTCAATTTTTATGTTTTCCTCAAGGCAATGTATCATATTTAAGTGATAGCATTAATAGAACTTTGGGACATTAAAAGGATGTATCACAAAGAACAGCAATGTCAATTACATGTCAATTATTTTTTAATGGAGATCTACTTCCTCAAATGGAAGTAGGTATCTAGGCTTATTTAATTCATCTTCTTCATATAACAAGATAGTTCTATTTAAAATAAAATTAAAATTTGTTCCCAGAAGCCAGTAGTCATATTTTAGATTTGTCATTAAAGTATCTGAATCAAAGTTGACTTAATATGAAAACATAGTTTTTTTCCTATTGGAGATGAAATAAATATCACTAATCATCACTAACATTTCCTATAATTTACTAAGTTATGTCAAGAAAAAAACACTTTTATCAAATAATCTTTATATAAAAGATTTTGCAATAATTATTTTCCTTTTTGAAAATGAATAACAAAAAGATGTTAATAGCACTGCAATATGAGACAGAATTTTATCATTATAATCATATAAATATTAAAAATTTTCTATTAATAACCTGGTTGTTTAAGTATATTAAGTATGTATTGATTAGTAGGATGTTTTGGGGTTCATGGTATCCTACATGAGAGCAAAAAGATTCTATTAATATTTCCAGAACTCTTGAATTTCCTTGAAGAGTAAAAATTTCTGAGGTGTTCTGATACATCTTAGAGGAGTTTTGCTATTCTATTATTAATTCCCCCTTTTATATCAAACAATGATGCCAAACTTATTATTTGCAATAGCAGTTGTAATTAATAAGAATCATTTTGTTTCTTTTAAAACCAACCAAAGAAAGTGAACTGATAAAAAAAATACATGCAACTGTTGAAAACGAACTTTACAACTTTGGTCGGGGTGGAGGGGAGGATTGGGTGGGAGAGAGGGGGGAAGATGGGAAGGGATGGGAAGGGGAAACAAAGGAGGAGGCTACAATGCTTGATAAGAAATGTACTCATTATCTTGCCCATGTAATTGTAATCCCTCTGTACAGTATTTTCACAATAAAAATAAAAAAATAAAAAAAATACATGCAAGCAATGATAATCACATGCCTGTCTATTTAGAAATGTTTCAAGTGAGGTGATTAAGGATTTATGAACAATGTTATAGAATAAAGACCAACCTAACTCATGATAGTCTCATTTACTGAAGTAGGATGTACTTGTCTGACCATATATGCATACCTCTGTGGGGCACGTGGCAGCAAAGATGGTGCTGAAAGGGTGTTGAGTGGGCAGAGCCCGATTTGTTTGCATTCAGTGCATAAACAGCTCATGGTAGCTTAGATGCATGATAGGGTGACCTTTGCAGTGATTGGTTGGTTCCTTTTTCTCCCCATGCCACCTGGTCTTTTTGCTTTAAAAAGTGCTTGCTGTGTGGTAATAAACGAGTTCCTGCTTGACTTGACTCCCAGCTGCATCTTATTGTCTCCTGGGCTAAGGGAGGTTGTGGATGGATGAGCAGTGAATTTACCTTTCCTTGGACCCTGTTCATCTTTCGTGGGATGGACGAAGACCTGACATACCTCCAGCTCATATTTTTCTAGGGGTCTGGCATTATATATATATATATATATATATATATATATATATATATATATATAATAAATATATATGTTATTTCTTTTACTCACAAATTCAAAACACACTGGACACCACAGAATAGTGTAACATGAACAGCCACGTTCCAGGTGCTCTGATATATTGAGGTAGTCTCTGAGTGCTGAACACTCTACTGACATTTTGTAAAATGCTCATCCTTATGACTAACTGAAAATATCCTGTCACATAATACAATTATAAATGTGCAATTATAGGTCCTGTCTTTTCATTATGTTGAAATGTATCCCCATTTTTTCTCACTTGTTGCACAGAAACATGACAACAATATTTACAAGCTTAATTGCACCTACCTTCTGGCTTACATACTATGTATAGCTCATGGAAAGTTTCCCACTGGTGAAATCCCACTCCCTCTGCAGTCTCCATTCACACTAGGTAGAATGGACTGTAGGATGGCCTCCTCTCCCACTCCTCTGTCCTCTGCACTTCCTAGACCACTGCTCTCCAACCTTCAAAAGAATGCCATCAATCCTTTGAATTATATGCAGTTCAGTTTTTCTCCCTCTCTTCATAATGCTATCTTCTGACTGTTCTTTTCATCAACATCTGTATAACAAAATCAAACTGTTATTTTCTGCATCCAAATTATATATTAACATCATTAAAAATAAGGAAAAAAATCACTTCCATCCTGAATTCTTTGATTGTACATCTTTTCATGCATCTCTCCTGTGCCTTGTTAGTAACATGTAACTTACAGCATTTCTCCTGAAATTATTTACCTTTCACAGCAGCTTTTCATGTGTCATCATATTCTTGTAAGTTCTCTTAACAATGATAACACATGAAAAATATATTTAGCCTTCCTTCAGTCCTATTCATCTTTTGATATAATGCTTATTTCAATTTCAAACTATCATCATTAGGTAAGTCTTATATGACTGCTGAAAATAATAACTGAGACTGGGATTGTTATATCATATACTTGGTGTTACCGTCAATAAGGGTGGGGGGGAACCTGAACTCCAAATCAAACAAATATTATTTACTACTTGTGCCCTCAATTAGTACAACTAATTGATTTAAAGTCTAAAAAAATCAAGTCTGACAGAATATCTGCATCAAGGTTTTTCAGTCCTCTCAATTTTTAACCATCCTCTGACCTGTATCTCTACTTAAGTTACTAAATTAAGATCTCAATAAACCTACTAGAGAGACCTCCTTTCAATTGTATGTATTTTCAATTTTGGATAGCATGAAGCAGAATAATATATGATTGATCTGTCACTGGTTTTATTACAGATGACATCTCAGACTGAAACCTCCTAGCAAGTTAAAGTGTAGTGTCAACGTTGCTTTTTTGCTTGTGAGGCCTAGATCAGGAGAATTGTGGTTCAATGCCACTCCTGGAAAACACATAAGAGGTCCTTCACAAGCAAGAACAACAGTGGCATGTTCCTGTCATTCCAGATATATCAAAGGCTGAGATCAAGAGGCAATTGGATCAAGGCCATTAGCTTGAGCAGGAATGTTCATGAAAGTATCTCAATGAAATATCAGTGGGTATGGTGGTATATGCCTGCTATACTAGCTATGATGAGAAGAATAAAAAAAATTAAGGTGCAGTCACATGCCCAACTAAAAAGCAAGATTCTTTCTCTAAATAACTACTTGGGAAAAACAAGGACTGGAAATGTAGTTCAGTGGCAGAGCACCCAGTAAGCACAAAGCCCTGACTTCAAAGTGTAATACCACCAAAAACTTAAAAAGAAAACACAAAAGATGCATTTTACTATGTTGTTTGGGGTCAAAGTTCATTCAGTTATTTTATGCTTCCCTCTTCTTCAGGAAAAAGTTGTCTGTTTTTCGTTTTGTTTGCTTTTCTATCTTCCCTGTATCAACAGAAAAATATAGATTTTCTATCATCTCTGTTCTATGGGGAAAAGACAGCTTTTGCATTCTAATAACTTTTGACAAAATTAACTAGTTCTGGCAAAAGGAACTAAAAAGATCCAAGTCCTGAGGATTTCAAAATCTTTAGATTTATATATCCTAGATATCTAGGGATCTACAACAGCAAGTTTGTTACTGAAGCAGACTATCCTGGACTGTTTTCCCCAATATATCTTCTGTGTAGTCTTTTATAAAAGCCTTACAAATGATTCCCTATTAAAATGGTCTTTGCAGTAGATAGCCTTAAACTTTGGTGTACTATCTTTCAAAAGAAATCTTTTCATGCTTCCCCATCTTATCATGAAGTCTGTGGCCTTTGTACAACAATAGTAATTTTCCCACACCACCTCATAGTGGTAAAACATATCATTCATTAACCCAGTATTTCTCTAACTTTTTTCAATGTCTACCTGAAATGAGATGTACTCTATCTTTTAATTCTGTATTTTCTTGTTTGTTTTTAGGACATTTTAAGAAAACTTATTAGGAAATAAGTATAGAGTCCTCTGAATTTCAAACAATGTACATAGTACACTTAAATGAATTTTTTTAAATTTGGTGCTTCTTCCAAAATGTTTTAAGATGATCATTATATCAGAAGACTTCTATCTTTGTTTGTTGTTATATTATAATTAATGTTATTGATAATATGAACTACCATCTATACATTTGTATAACATCATTTTCCTGTAACAATAGAAAGAATATTTGCAAAATATTTATCTGACAATCAAAAGGTAAGTCAAATCTCAGTGAAATATTATCTCCTACAAGTGGGAATGATTACTATAAGATAAATAACATGTTAGCAATGTGATGTAGAAAAAGTTCTTATAAACTGGTGCTGAAAATGTAAATTAGTGGAGCCATTATAAATAAATGTGTGAATTATCCAGAAATTGCAAATATGTAATCTAGATATACAAACTATACCACACAAATACACATACACTTTTATATTTATATATACACTACACACACATATACACACAAAATAAATTTACAGATTCTGATAAAAACTGAATTCCCATATTTATGGTGGCAATAATCACAATAGATTAAATACACAACCAACTGAAAAGCCTATCCTCAGATAAATGGATACAGTTAATGATGGAGGAGAATGATTTCTAGAGGTTGAAAAGGGTTGGTCAACAGGTCTACCTACAAAAGAAACTGGATTTGATCATTATAATGCTTATACATGTGTTCAAATATCACATTAAAAACATTAATACTTACCAAAGTGGGTATTCTATTCATATCTCAGGTCTTAGAAAAACAGCTCCTTGCTTTTCCCCATTCAGTATAATGTTAGCTATTGGTATTCTGTGGACATTCATTATTATGTTGGGGTATGTTCCCTCAATGTCTAATTTATTTAGTGTTTTTACCTTGAAGAGATGAAGAATTTTACCAGTTCCCTTTTCTCACCTATAAACATACTTATGATCATGCTGATTCATTTAATTGATGTGGAACAGCATAGTTGATAGCACTTAGTCAAACCATTTTTGTATCCCTGGGTTGAATATCATTTGTCCACATGGAAGCTCCTCATGGAGAACAATATTTCAAAAGTGCTGTTGGGTACATTTTTTGAGTAGTTTGTTGATGATATTTACATAATACTCATCAAGTGTATCAGCTTGTGTTTTTCTTGTTCAGTTGTGTCCCCATTCATCTTTGACAGACTTGTGCATAGGTGATATGACAGTCGTTAAATTAGTTATTTCTCATTGAATATTTAATTTTAGAATAAGTGAAAAAAGATTTTCTTTATGTTAGTCACATATTTCAAGAGTTTTCTCTTTGGGTTCTAAGAAATCCTATTAATTAGAACATAATATATTGGAATTTGCACACTCAACAGACATATTAATGCAAATCATTACAGGCTTTTTTAGCTTGTTTCAACATGTTCTCACTAACTGAAATTTTAGGAACATTAGATGTATAGTTAATGAGATTATATTATATTCCTTAAAAAGAGCCAATTGTGTTAGCAAGAAAATACAGTGTTCTGTAAAGTGAGATGTTTACATGTATGTATTTTCAAAATGTTTTTAAAAGAGGCTGAGTTTCAAATTTTCAGTCCCTTAAGTACTTAAAAGTACAGAGTTCATGTCATATAGTCTCAGGTTAAATTCAAATAAGTTAGAACTATTCCGCTTAGCCCTCAGGAAGAATACTACATTAATTAGTAGTGCCCCAATTAAGGCTGCATGTGAAAAGGGCAGAAAATTAAGTCAAAGCAGCTGTTCTTCCTTTATTATGGACAAAAGTATATCATTCAGGATTGCCCTGGTTTAAAAATGAAATGAAAAGCAATAAAGCTTTATACAGTCTGTAATGCGTGTTTACTTTGATTTTTAGCAGTTTTAATTATGCAGGATTACTTGATGCCTAAAAACAATAAAAAAGAAAATGAATTTTGTCAGATCATGGAATGAATTACTGGGAAGCAACAGAAATTATTTACAGTTATACATAACCAGCATCATTTATGGAAATGCAAATGGAATGAAAGATGTAAAATACAATCTCATTTTATTAATGTGAATTGTAAAATCTTCCCAGTATAAACCATATTTATATATTGAATACTCCAGACCATCATTAGTCAAGCTTCACTGAACTGAGCAAAGTCATAATTACCCATAATACCAGGACAGTGCTAAACCTGGGAAGATACAGGTATGTTAGACTATCATGCTCTGAAAGCATGTACTTTTAGTAAGGCTCATATATGTTTAACATCCTTGTAAAGGTGATGAAGGTATTATCTACAATAAAAGTTAGATTATAAGATGAAAAATATATTATTGTCTTAGAGGATATAGACTTTTTTTTTGTATTGCTCCAGATGGCAGATGCTGTCATTGGATGAAATTTCAAATGGATCAATATTTTCTTTCTTAGATGCAGCAGCTTTATAACACTATCAGGTGAATTTATTTTCTGAGAACATTTTTGAAGCAAATGTATTGTATTAGATTTAAATTGAAAATTGCAAACATTCACATATAATTTTGTGCTATAAATGTTGTTTCTGCTGAGAATATTCTGTTCAATCCATTCATCATTTATTTATTGGTTTGATACTTCTGCTGTTTAACTTTTTGAGCTATTTGTATATTTTGGTTATTAATCCTTTATCCATTGATCATTGAAAATATTCTTCCTTTCTGAGGCTTTTCTCTTGATTCTGGTGATTATTTCCTCTGATGCAGAAAAACTCTTTTTGCTATAGTATCACTTGTAAATTTTTGTTCCTTCTTTCTGAACAATTAAAGTCCTATTCACAAGACATTTCCTTCTGTTTGTATAACATAATGTTTCTTCCATTTTCTTATGGCAAAATTGGAGTCAAAAGTTAAGTAAATATCTTTGCTCTATTTGGAGTTTTTTTTAATACATAGGGAGAAATGAGGTTATAGTTTTAGTCATTTGCATGTAACGTTTACCTAGAACCCTTCATTCAGTAAATACCAATGACCAAAAGTCATGAAGAAATATTCAAAACATTTAGCTAAAGAAAATAAAAATTAAAAACACACTAAGATTTCATCTCACCCCAGTGAGAATGCCAATCATCAAGAAAATAACAGATGTTGACTGCCAAAAGTTTGGGTAAAGTAACCCCTGTTCACTCTAGTGAGAATTTAAGCAACTACAGTCAATATGGATGCGCCTCAAAACACTGAAACAAATCTAGATATGACTTCCATATCACTCTTGGGAATATTTCAGAAAAAAAGATATGCAGAGCAATATACAAGAGACTGTCAATATGCCTATGTTTATTTACTTAGTTTTATAATAGCCAAAATGCAGAATTAGCTGAGGTGCTCAACAACCAAAGAATAGATTTTAAAAATGTTTCATAAAGCACACATAGACACACACATCATAGAACATACATACCATAGAAATACTCAATAATAAAATAAAATGAAATTACATTATTTGAATAAAATGGATAGAACCAGAAGTCCTCTTGTTGAAAAAAAATATACAACACCCCCAAAACCAAATATCACATATTTTCTCTCACTTGTGGAATGTAAAATTAAAATGATGATAATCATGATAATAAAATACTATTATTACTACTATTAATAGCGGTAAATTCATATAAAAGGAACACATAGAGGGCAAAGGCAAAAATAATGGATGCCGAAAAGAACAGAATTGATGTACATTACATATATATTTATGGAGACAGCATGAGGAAACACACCAAAACTGTTTAGAAAAGTGGGGGAAGAAAAAAAATTCTGAGAATAGAGGAGATACACTTGCTCAAAGTAAACTTTATGCATCTATGAAACAAAAAGAATGAAATGTTGGGTCTTTGTCTGTCCCACAGAGGACGGGCGGGGTCCGAGGAGAGTGCGCTGCTTGTCGGTTCCCCAGCCTCCCTTAGCCTCAGAGACAGTCAGATGCAACGTTCCCCAGCCTCCTTTAGCCTCAGAGACAGTCAGATGCAACGGGGAATCAAGTCAAGCAGGAACTCGTTTATTACCACACAGCAAGCACTTTTTAAAGCAAAAAACCGCATGGCATGGAAGGGGAGGAAAAGGAACCAACCAATCACTGTAGAGATCACCCTAACATGCACCTAAGATTTCTATACTTTCCCTGCTATCCGAAAGCTGTTCACTCACTGACATCGCTTAGTCTAGTTGTGGTACCCAGTCAGATTTTAACATAAACAACTCGGGCTCTGCCCATTCAACTCCCTCTCAGCGCCATCTTTGCTGCCCATGTGCCCTACACATGGTCAGCACATTGATTAAATAACAAAATTAAATTAAATTTAAGAAATATAACAATGTTGCCTATCATTACTATTACATTTATTTCTTGGCTCTACTTTTCATGGCATCAGCCAGGTCTTTTATGATTAATAGTAACATTTATGGTAGCATTTGCAAGACTATTTTTTTAAATTCTCACTTTTTTCTAAAAGACTATGTATGATAACACTGTCAAGATATAAAGTAATGGAATAAAGAAAAAATAAAAGGAGGAAGATACACTCAATATCTAGGGAGAGTTAAGTTAGAAAGGCTTTGAATGTTCTATATCTTCATGAATTTTTTTAATACATTATACCACAAGCATTATACTTATAAACAGAGAAAATACATACCACTAAAAGAACCACTGGGAAAAAAAATCAGTCTAGGAATCATTAGATTTTGGCAGAAGAAATAATGAGAAGAAACAGAAATGTTTCATTTGTTTTCAATTCATGCCTACTTTGTACATGCATCAAAAATAAGCACTGTTACTATGAGGTAGAAAGCATGCTTTTGATGGTGTATTCAAAACATCATCTTTACATCAAAGTAACAGATAACTTAGAGAAATAATGCAACATGTTGGCCATTTGTCAAAATGATCATCTCAGGAAGTTATTCATTGTCAAAATTGTTGATAATTACAATCACTTTTGCATCCAGATGAACAATGATAAACCAATCTGAACCATCAAATCAATGCATAACATATTCTATGTTGATAATTGTGGTCACTAACCCTGAAAATAAACATAAAAAGTCAGATTGACTGCAAAATAAATGACTTGAAAGATAGTATTGATTGAAAATTGTATATATGTGTGTTTTCATGGTAGAAATGCTTGGCCTCTGGGAACTTTAGCCTTTTAATTGAAACAAGATTTTATAGATGTTGCTATTGGTTTGAAAAATTTGACTTAGAATCTGGTATGGACAAGATTGAGTTACAAGTAACACTAAACCTTTAGCTGAGACTCATTTGACATTTGCTGCTCAGAAGCACAAATAAAGAATTTCTTTTTTTTGTACTTTTTATTGTAAAAATACTGTACAGAGGGGTTACAATTACATGAGCAAGGTAATGAGTACATTTCTTATCGTGCATTGTTGCCTCCTCCTTTGTTTTTGTCCTCCTTTGTTTTTTTCCTACCATCCCTTTCCTCCCACCTCCACAATTCCTCCCTCTCCCTCCCGCCTCCCCCGCCGAAGTTGTAAAGTTCATTTTCAAAGTAGTGTATTGTACATCTCATTGTTACAATGGGTCAACCTGTATCTCTATTTATAAGCATTTTTTTTAGTATTTCTATACATCAATCTCTATTTTAAGTTAATACTTTGTATTATAGTAAGAGGCTGACTGAACTATTCATTTCCATTTCCACTACCACATTTTTTTCTTTTACTAAATTCCATTTTTAAAATTACATCCTTGTGGATGTATATGTGATTGTGTATGTGCATATTATATTTAAAAATCTTTTTTTATTGTGAGAATACCGTACAGAGGAGTTGTAATTACATGGGCAAGATAAGGAGTACATTAAGCATTGTTGCCTCCTCTTTGTTCCCCTTCCCATCCCTTCTCATACTCCCCCCACCACCCCTCACCTGATCCTACCCCTCCAAAGTTGTAAAGTTCGTTTTTCGACTTGTTATTGTTGCAATGGGTCCACCTGTATCCCTAGTTAAATGATTTGTTTTTGCCCTTCCCCTCCACAAATTATACCAACATCAAATAAAGTGAAAGCAGGGGTTAGTTATATCGTGGGGGAGGGACATACAAAGCAACATAGAAATCGTCTTATAAATATGTTAGAAACAATTGTATGAAAGAAAAAAACATTTAAATACTTAATACTTCATACTTATTGGGGTTCATATTCATACATAACCTCATGAGTGAAGGACATATTTAATAAAGACATGAAAATATACATGAAAATATTTAGGTCATTTTTCCTGAGATATGAAACCAAGTTTGTATATAACACAATATTGATACTTAAAGTGTTATTTTTTTTCCTCATGTGGAATAGTATCCAGAAAGCTGAATCACCATTTTTAGAGAGAGATCTTTGAATTTATTCTATAAAGTATCGACATACTTTTATTAACTGGACTAACAAAATTCAATTTATCACGATGGATTTTCCCTCCAGTTTCTAAATAATTTGTATTGAAAAACCTGAGCTACACTAAAGTAGAACCAATTCTAATTTATCTCCTTATCTATTCTACAATCTAGCACATTAAGCTGGGATCATTTAATCTGGTATTTAAAGATCTATCATTATTAGCAACAATAACGTGATTAAATGAGATTTATTGAGCTGTAGAATATGCTTTGCAAGTTTTGCATGCTTTAATTATTTTATCATCTTTACTATCTTTAAGTAGGCAATGATATCAATTTACTGATATTATTTAACAAGCAGAAGTGATAGTTAACAAAGGTCAGTAAATTGCATATTGATGCATTAAAGTAGAAAAAGAAAAGAGAAAGTACTCTTGGTAATGTGAATTTCCAAAGGAGAGTTAGAGGGTTTTTTTTTTTTTTTGAGGAATACTGAGTTG
Organism: Dipodomys spectabilis; assembly: GCF_019054845.1. Classification (NCBI taxonomy): domain Eukaryota; kingdom Metazoa; phylum Chordata; class Mammalia; order Rodentia; family Heteromyidae; genus Dipodomys; species Dipodomys spectabilis. Next base: position 6,300,035 of record NW_024870752.1, read on the forward strand.
ATTAGGCAAAAAATGGGAAAGGATGAGCTATCATTATACTGTTATTAAACTATTAAACTGGCCAAAGTCAGCATAATGGTATAACAATAATGAAAACTAACATTGACCTTTTTCCTTGTTGTACTTGGTTCTGAGTGTTTTATTCTATTTAGTCTGTAGCTGTATGTTTATAAGCATATCGATTTTTTTTCAAATTCCAATGTGGTGGATTTTGTATGGTGAGTTCTAATTTTACTCATCTTAAGTAAATGGTGCTCCCCCAGATGTATTAATTTTTTTCACTATTTGGAAGAATATAGAAAATAATGACATTTCTGACATTAATAATGACACTGCTAATAAAAACAATTAGTTCTCAGACAATATATTATCTTAATGATAAATACTCAGATTCCAGAACAGTAAGATCATGCAAAAGGAATAAAAAGTAGGAGACCCCATAACCACTACATTAGACTAACAATTTCTAGACCCCACTTTTCATTATCTTACATCTAGAAGTCTATTCTTCCTTTCTTCTCTCTTTTTCTTCTCCTCCTCCCTTCCTTCTCTGCTTTTCTCTTGCTTTTCCCCCTCCTCCTCTTCCTTCTTGCCTTATAAGCAAATGGATAAGATCCTCTATAAACCAGTCCTCCCAGCAGAAAATTCTAATCAATGGCAACCCACCAGAATCTATGATTCCTCGGAGTTTACTGATGCTTACCCTCACTGTCTTACAAGGTTTGCCTCTGCTCCCATTCTTTATTTTATGAACAAAGGAAAATTTCTAGACTTCCAGGGATCTAGATATCATATGTACCAAATTACTAAATAGATGTTGGAAACAAGTTAAAAAAACATATTATGAAAGAAAAGACTAATTTGATTTAATCATTTGAAATAAGTCTTGGTTATAAAATACTATGTCGATGATTTATAGTATATATTTTATATCTGGATAAATAATTAAGTTTCCTTACTTTATTGACAAGCTTCAAAACAGATAATTTAAAAAAATTGTTATGCTAGAATTGGAATATTGATGAGTTCCAATCAACATTAACACAAAGATGCAAATATTTTATTTAATTTAAATACAGAACATAATCCCACTATCATTAAACCTTAATTAAATTATAATTATGAATTATAATTGAAGCAATTAACTGGGGTCAATTTTAATTTTAACAACTTTGTTTCAAGTTACTTCTCCTTGTAACTAAATTGTTATCTCAATTGATTTAATTTTCTATGAAAAAATAGTAGTAAATTCAATATGGTACTTGGCTTGATAAGGCAAATTTTTTAAAGAAGTGACATATGAATAAAATTTTATCTTGGTTGATTATTTCTTCTACACTAAAATCTTTATTTGTTTTAAATATTCCAACTAGAACATGCTAACAACAATAGTCACACATTTTAAAGATACTAAGAAGTTAAAATTTTTAATGTTATTTACATATTTACATTTTAATATTATTCAATATTATTTACAAGACTAAGTACAGTGTCTCACGTTTATAATCCTAGCTATGCAATAGGCTAAGATCAGGAGGAAATTCAGTTTGAGATCAAATCAGAAAGAAAGTTTACTAAACTACCATCTTAATCAATAGAAGCTATTTTGGTGATGTGCATTTATAATTCCCAGTTTGTGAGACATATAAATAAGAGGATCACAGTCTAGGAAACAAAGCATAAATTTGCACCATAACTAAAACATACTAAAGGAAAAGAAATCATATGCCCATTTGTTATCTTTTTCTCTCTCTTTCTCACTGTTTTAATCTCTGTTTCTGTGTTTGTATGGTGCATGTGTGTATGATTTTTACAACTGATATTTTGCTCACTATGGAAATCAAAGGTAGAATATAGAATTTCAAAGACCTAACACTGCCAGTGAGAACAAAATAATCTCCATGGGACTTTGAGTGATTCCATTGAAGGTGATGGAAGAATATAGGCAGAATATACACAGAGAGTACAATATATTGACTATATACAAAGATATGCAACCAGTAGAAAACCAGAGAAGTACAAGGAAGGAATGATTTGATCACTTGAAGCTCACCTTTTAGATTATGGCATGATTTTCACAATCTAAGAAACACTAAAATTACAAGCTGTCAGTGAACTTACAAAAACTGTACAAGTTATTAATTTCACTTACAAGATAAAAATAATACAACATGTAATCATAATAAATACATTTGAATTTTTGCAAGTTGAAAAAGTTTAACTTGAAAATGTAGTTTGTGATATTGAAATATCTACAGAGATATCTGTTAAAATATGTACTATTTTTTTCCCCAAATCATATAACCAAAGCATGTAGTCTTCCATTCATTCCACATCCCTTACACTTATGGTGTGTGTGTGGAGGGTGGGTCAATTACTTATTTTTAAAGCAAAAACAATATAAATTGATATAATCAACCAGCTTTTTCTTAAGGCTGATCAGTAGGCATACATATTAAGCATATTTAAAGATAATTTATAGCATTGTATTGTTGTAATAATCATTCATCTATTTTTACTAGAAACAGAAATCTTTTGCTTATTTAGATCTCAATCTTAGAATTCTGCATGTCCATTTAGCTTCCATATCAGACTTTATGAGTTTTATTTTCTTTCTTACAGAGATCCTGAAATTTGCATCTATGTATGTATGTATGTATATATTTATGTATGTATGTTTGTATGTATGTATAATATAATTAAAAATTTAAAAAATGTGGAAATAAATTATGTCATATTATAAAGTAATGTAAGGCTACAAATAAATTTTGAAGAATGAAAGGAAAGCATTATATTCAAAAAGGTTTCAAAGATATTCATATTTTTAGTGAATTGTATTATGATAGCAAAACAAAAATCAATGGAATTAAAAAAAAAAACATTTAAAAATGCTTCTCAATAAGTACCTTTCAGTTTATTTGGTTTTAAACTGTCTTCTTCCTGGTTTCTTTCTTATTCTCTTCAAAAGTAAGCTGAAATATCATTCCAGATTACCATAAGTAATAAAATAAAACTAAACAACAAGCAAATATAATGGACTGGTTGTTATAAATAGAAATGTTTCAGCTAGGCACCTGTGTCGCACGCCTTTAATCTTAGCTATGCAGGAGGTTGAGATCTGAGGATTTCAGTCCAAAGCCAGCCCAGGCAAGAAAGTCTAAATCTCTTATCAACAATTAACCTTCAGAAAACTGGAAGTGGAGCTATGGCTTATAGTAGTAAAGTACAAACCTTGAGCAGAACAAGGTCAGGGACAGGCCCTGAGTTCAAGCTCCACTATGGATAATTTTTTTAAGTGTTTCAAAAAAACATCTATGGCTGAAATGAAAGGGTTTAGAATACACAAGAGTTCTACACATAATTCTGGGATTCAGTGACAAGAACATACTCAAGGGAAACAACAGCAACAACAAAATCTATTGTGGTTTTTTTATATATCCATTGTCATTGCTTTTGTTTTGCATTGCTTTGGGGCTTAGAGTGTCTAACATTGTAAATGCTTAATGCAACAGCAGCTTGTCTGATGATCAGAAGTTTGTGACAGCACCCCTACAGAGTTCATCTGTATGGCTCAGAGAGACACAACTGTGAATAACACCTCTGCTGAATACACCTTCATGTCAGCCACCTGTAGACAGCAGCAGTGTCAGCAAAACAAATAAAACATCCCAATCTTCCACATATTTATCTTGTAGATCTATATACAGGAAAGTAAACAAGCACTGCATTTCTACTCCCTGAGTGGAATAGCGAAATAGATTAGTACTGAAGAGCTCAACTACAACAGCAAACTCATTTGAAGAGCCAAAATGAAATATCAGGAACACCATACACTACCCTAAAGGTCTGCATTAAAGTTATAGCTCCTACAAGGACAAGAACCACATGATTACCTCATTAAATGCAGAAAAAGCATTTGACAAGATCCAGAATTCCTTTATGATGAAACCTTTGGAGAAGCTAAGAATCCATGGAACATTCCTCAATATAATAAAGGCTGTATATGACAAACCTACCTCCAGCATTATACTTAATGGTGAAAAGTAAAATCCATTTCCTATAAAACCGGGACAGATGCAAGGATGTTCACTCTCTCCACTCCTCTTCAAAATAGTATTGGAAATCTTAGCTAGAGCAGTAAGCCAAGAGACAAGCATTAAGGTGATCCAAATAAGGAAAGAAGTAAAACTCTCCCTCTTTGCAGAAGACATGATCCTATAATTAAAGAATCTCACAGACTCCTTTCCTAGCTTACTTTAGCTGATATGAAACTTTTTCAAAGGAGTAAGGTATAAAATTAACCCACAAAATTCAATAGCTTTTCTGCATGCCAACAAGAAGATTGCAGCTGAAATCAAGAAAATAACTCCTTTTGCAACAGCTTTAAAACAGCTTTTGCAACAGCTTTGCTGAGGGAGGGGGATGGGGAGGAGTTGGAGAGGTTGTAAAGAAAGGGATGGTAGGGGAAGACTAAGGAGGGGGTAACAAGGCACAATAGGAAATGGACCCATTATTTTGCTCATGTAACTGTAACCCCTCTGTACAGTATCTTTACAATAAAATATATATTTAAAATAAAAAATAAAAATCAACACACAACAAAACAAAACAATCTAGGAATTAATCAAAGATGTGAAGGATGAAAACTTTAAAAACCTGAAAAAGGAAAATAAAGCAGATTTAAGGAAGTGAAAAATCTTTCTGTGCTCCCGGATTGGGAGGAATAACATCAAGAAAATGTCAATACTACCCAAAGCTATCTACAAATACAATGTAATACACATCAAAATCCTAATGACATTTTTCAATTATATAGAAAAAGCAATCAAAAAATTCATATGGAATAATAGAAGACCCTGAATAGCAAAAGCAATCCTAGCAGAAAGAACAGTATTGGAGGAATATCAATACCAAAATTCAAACTCTATTACAAACTTGTTATAAAAACAGTTTGGTACTGGCACATGAAGACAGCTGGAGTAGAATAGAAGACCCAGAAATGAATCCACAGACCTATAGCCACTTAATCTTGGATAATGGAGCTGAAAACACACAATAGAAAAGAGAGCCTCTTCAACAAAGGGTGCTGGCAGAATTGGTTATACACATGCATCAGAATCAATTCCAAGTGGATTGAAGACCTCAACGTAAGACCAGACACCCTGAAAACATTACAGGAAAGGATAGGGGAAACACTGGGCTCCTTGACACAGGTAGAAATGTTCTAAGTAAAGATCCAGAAATATAACAATTCAAGGCTGGATAAATGGGACTGCATCAGATTGAAGATTTTGAAAACTAATAACAGATGCTGGTGGGGATATGGTCAAAAGGGAATGCAACTACATTGTTGGTGGGAATAAAAACTTGTTCAACTACTCTGAAAAGCAGTATGGAGGTTCCTCAAATGCACAGAGCTTCCTTATGATCCAGCACTCCCATTCCTAGGCATTTACACAAATAACCACAAACCAGCCACACTAAAGCCACCAGCACAACCATGTTCACTGCAGCATTATTTACTATAGCTAAGATATGGAATAAACCAAAATGTCCCACAAGGGACAAATGGATCCATAAAATGTGGTATATATACACAATAGAATTCCATGCTTCCATCAGAAAGAATGACATTCATAATTTGCAAGAAAATGGAAAGACTTCGGAAAAAAATATATTAAGAGAAGAAAGCCACAGTGGTCTTTTGTTGTTGTTTCTTTGTTGTTTGAAAGCCAGACTTAAAGAAACATAGAATATGTCTATAAATCTACAAGTTAATATAATGGATAGTAAAGGACAAATAATCACACTTGGACATGATTAATTAAATAGTACTCAAAGCTTCACATAGGCTGGGTGCCGGTGGCTCATGCCTGTAATCCTAGCTACTTAGGAGGCTGAGATTTGAGGATCGAGGTTCAAAGCCAGCCCAGGCAGGAAACTCTGTGAGACCCTTATCTCCAATAAACCACTGGAAAACTAGAAGTGGTTCTGTGACTAAAGTGACCTTGAGCTGAAGAGAGCAGAGTTAGCACCCAGAGTTCAAGCCCCACGACTCGACAAAAAAAAAAAAAAAAAGCTTCCCATAGTGAGAACAATGGAGGGTATTCTTAGAAGATCACAGTTGCTCAAAAGCTATGTGGATATGACTATATAAAATGTTACTTATAGAAATGAACTCCAAGAAATGGAAAAAAAGGATTTTTTTGGAGTTATTTCTTTTTTTTTTCTTATGGTTTATTCCTTGTTGTCACTATTTCATGTTTTGTTTTGTTTTTTTTTTTTTTAATTTCTGTAGCCTTTGTTTTGTATATGTTTATCTGATTTGGGGAGAGTAAGAAGAATCACAGAAACAGTGGGACAAAGGGTGAACAAAATCAACAATGATACTCACTAGACACTATGTTGGAAATTAACTTCACAACTTGTTGGAGGGAGGAGGGTTGGGCTGGAGCAGAAAGTGGGAGAAAATGAGGGATGGGTTAACATTATTCAAAAAAGCAATGTTCTCATTAACTCACTTAATGAAACTATAACCCCTCTGTACATCACCTTTACAATAAAAGTTAAATTAAAATTAAATAAATATAGCCCTTAAATGTAAGTGTCCTTGAATTGATCTTTTAAGAATAGTGGATTCTGGCCAATTGTTAAGAGAATTAAGAAACACCTACTATATTTCAGACAATGTGAGAGCTGCTGCATGAATAGTATATATTTTCTTTTAAAACTCACAGCAAAAATTTGAGGTAATTGTCACTAATAGAAGCTTGTAAAAGAGAAGTAAATGACTGAAGATACAACTGTAGAAAAATAGGAACTAAAAGTCTATATTTACTTTACTTCAAGAACTGGCCTTTTTCCATATACTGTCATGCCATCCCCTCATGCTGATAATATATGGAAATACTTTGGGTTGCCTCAAATAGCACATAGGCTGGGGATATTACTTAGCATTCAATGTTGCACAGGCCAGCACCTATAAAGAAAATTTATCCAACCCAAATGATACTTACTCTGAGACTGAGAAAGTGTGCTACACCAGTCCAGACACACATTGTTGAGAATGGAAAAGAATGGACACTCTAAAGAGATATGAGAGAACATAAGTTTGAATTTGAGTACCTATATGAGGGTCCAAAATTTATCTTAATGTCAATATGCTACTGGAGAAAATGGCAACAATACACTATGCTTTTCTTTTGAATCCTATTCTTCCATATCATTGTTCTCAGAATATTCTGATACAGATCCAGAAAAGAAAATCACATCAAACTGATATTAAATAAATACCAAAATAACTAAGATTTGAATTCTGCGGTGGAAACCTTGTACAATTCCATATCATTATCAGCATCTAATCTTTTAGAAAAAGCAAGAGTGTCATTCAATTCATTCCAGCCATATGAGGAATTCACTAAAAAGGAGGAGAGATGAGGTTAAGAAATAGAAAAAGAAAGACTGTTAAAACAAAACAAAACAAAAAGTCATGATAGTTATTGTAGACTGAGACCAAGAAAATCACCAGGATGTACTGTCCCAATGCATAGCCTGTTCTTTGAAGGTTCTAGCTACAGCTTGTTATGCAGAGGTTTAGGAAGGAAAGGAAAGCAAATAAACTAATACAGTCCTACAAATATAATTAGCCATTATCATTTTCCATAGACAATTCTTCCATTCTTTTTTCCCCCACAATTTCTAATGGTCCACAAATGACTCATGCAGTTTTTGTTGCCTTTACTCAATGATGATGGCAGCCACTGTGATGCTTTATAGTTATTTGCTTATTGATGATCCTTTCTAATTTTTCTCTTAGGAATAATGTTCACATCTTACAGAAAATGTTGACATCCCAAATATGCTAGAATTTTGCTAATTTTATATTTTTCAATAAAGTTTTTTGGTAAGGATGAATGAACCAAGTGAAAAAGAAATTTAGAGCACCAAAACTATGTTGTACCATATTACCATTATATGATGTTTTATATATATATAACCATTATAATTTGACCAAACCTATAAACATACCTCACAAAAAGCAAACTCTGAATTAAGTCATAGGTGCTTTGTCATAAAGATGTGACAACTTTGTGAGTTGAATGTACCTAAAAAAGTGTGTCAGTTAATACAAATATACCTCTCTTGTAGGCATTGTTGATAATAAGGAAGTTATGCTTATTTGGAGAAAAATATCTTGTGACAAGCCCTGTTATAATTACTCTATACATTTAAAATTTACCTACAAAGCAACATCATGAAAACAAATTACCCAGGTAAGTACCTAATTAATAATGAAACTAGTTTCTTTCTCTCCCCTTCTTTCCTTCCTTCCTTCCTTCCTTCCTTCTTTCCTTCCTTCCTTCCTTCTTTCCTTCCTTTCTTTCTTCCTTCCTTCCTTCCACTAAATTCCATTCTTTTCTTTGTCTTTCAATCAGAAAAGTTCTTGATGACCAAACACAATCTATTGGTATCATACACTGGCAATGTCATTCACTTTAGTAGTAATAAACTATTCATAGATCAGGAAAATGCATATCTCTTTCTTATTTCCATTCAATTTAACTGATAATTCTTAAGTGCTTATAATATTAATGATATGTTGGTTTCTTTTTCAAAATCTTGGAAGAGATAATCCTTTTCAGGAATTTTTAGTAACAAAGATTATTTATGAGGCAGGTATTGTGATGAGCACATCTAATCTCAGCGCATAGGAAACTGAGGCAAAAACAAAAAGTAAGAACTAGGCATAGTGGCTCAAGATACTGCAATTCTTTCAAAGAATCACAATTTGGGGCCAGGCTGAAGAAGAGTTGGTGAGACTCCAAACTTAACCAACAAGCTTTATGTGGTTGTACATGCCTGTGGTTTTACCAAGACAAGAGGATGTGAATTAGAGGATCAGAATTCAAGGCTGGCCTTGTGGAAGGAGGCATGCAAGAGTTCCCTATAAAGGCAACACAAAATTAATTCTGGCAAACAAATGCCAAGATGTGAGCTAAGTGCTTAGCAAGTACAAAGCCCCGAGTTCAAACTATAGTACCACATAAACAAAAATCCCCAACCCAAATCAAAGACACCAATCAAAACAAATTATTCTCTATACACTATGTAAATTTATATTGTCAAGATTTCCAGAGGTAATTTAATTCTACATCATATTTAAATTTAACCATTTTCCCATTGTACCTTTGTTTATTTAAAGATCTCAGTGCACTCTGACAAATAGACACAAAAAGTCAAACTAATTACTTTGTATAACAGATTGTTTCTCACGACATAAAATTTACATCTCATTATATAGAATAAGTAGAGATTTTTATTCTCAGTGGAGTCTCATGTGTTCTTTAACACTCTATTTGCATTTTTGGAAAATAATAAAAATTCCCTCGCAAACATTAAACACAAAACTGGAGAATAAACTAGGAATAAAATGGTGCTTTCAATCTTAATATGGTAATAACTTGAATATCAGAACTACATAAAGAAAAGAAGTAATAATAAAATTTCAGTTGCCCAGGAACATACAAGGTAAATAATAGTGTTTAAAACACTCATTTATGTAGGGAACTCGGAGATTTTGTTGTTGGTTTTCTTCCTCTCTTCTCCGTTATCTCTTTTGTACTTATGTTAAACAGAGGGTCTGGCATATGCTAAGCTAGGACAATATCCCTGAGCTTTACTATCAGCTCTTTTTTTTGTTTCTTTTTTTTTTACTTTTTTTATTGTGAAAATACTGTTCAGAGGGTTTCAATTACATGGGCAAGATAATGAGTACATTTCTTATCAAGCATTGTAGCCATCTCCTTTGTTTCCCCTTACCATCCCTTCCTATCCTCTCCCACCCCACCACCCAGTCCTCCCTCCCCTCCCCCACCAAAGTTGTAAAGTTCGTTTTCAACATAACGACTTGTACATCTCATTGTTGCAATGGGTCCACCTGTATCTCTATTTAAACGATTTGTTTTTGTCCTTCTCCTCCACAAATTATGCCAACAGAAAATACAGTGAAAGCAGGGGTTATACCGTGGGGGAGGGACATACAAAGCAACAAAGAAATAATCTTATAAATGTGTTAGAAACAATCACATGAAAGAAAAAAAAACATTTGAATACATATCTTAGGGTTCATTTCCCTAACATCACCTTATCTGACCTTTTCTGCTTGACTCAGACATATACTAGTTATTGCAAATAAGGGAAACCATGGGACCTATGTTTCTTTGCTCATTTTAACATTTATTTTGAGACAGAGTTTTACTAAGTTGTTCAGGCTGGCCTTGAACTTGTGATCTTTATTCCTCATCCTCAGTGGAGCTGACATTACTTGCATAAGCTACTACATTCCAGTACTTTGTCATATAGCATTTGTGAAACACATTATAACTGAGAAGAACTAGGAGGGGGGTGGGGGAAGACTATTCATAAGGAACGGGCAGACAGCCTTATGTTGGTGAAGCTTTAAGCACGCTGAGTAAGCCACACCAAAAGTTTCCAGGGATGAATATTGTTCCTAAATTGTTGTCTAATCTGAGAACTAACTTCACAATTAAAATTATATTTTCTTTTTTTTAAATTTAATTTTATTTTCAAGGTGATGTACAGAGGGGTAACAGTTACATGCGTAAGGTAATGAGGTACATTTCTTGTTGAACATTGTTTACCCTCTCCATTTTTCTCCTATTTTCCAGCCCCACTCAGTCCTCCCCAATTAACTGAATGTAAGCAGTAATTACTTATATTAAAAAGGTGGAAAGAAATCCTCACTGAGACTCAGTGTAAAGAGAAGCATATTGCCGTTAGATAATTGCCATTAGCTATTGCCTTAGCAAATGGCACAGTAGACATGGTAGAAAATAGTCTGCCAACAAACTTCAGTCACCACAAGGTCATATAGAATAATTGATGCCTCTCAAGTTTTGAGAGAAAGAGTAAAATCTCCACAATGAGATTTAAAATATAAATTGAGGTTGGAAGCTAAGATCTGAGGATCATAGTTCAGAGCTAGCCAGTACATATATAATTTCTACACTGTTATCTGCAATTAAACAGAGGAAAAATCTAGTAAAACAGGAGTGAAGGTGTATTTAATATTAGACCACTATTCATGAGCCAAAAAGAAAAGTAAGGACTTGAGAATCAGAATAAATAAGCTAGATGATAGGTAGGTAGATAGATGATAGACAGATCCTTGTGATATTTTTCCATTTATCTAATTTCTATGTGTTCATTATGTTTGCTTCCTTTTTGTTTACTATTCCAAAAGTTTACCATCTTTATATAGAAAAGGGAAACATATGAAATATTAGTGTATGAGTCACCAGAAAATCATTCACAAACAGCCTTTCGAGTTCAATCTATAATCACCAACATAAGCTCTAAAACCTTTTCATTTTCTTCATTTGCTCTCATATCCTTGTTCTGTACCATTGTTACTGAAATGAATAAATCTTATTCTCTGATCATTCATACTCCTTCTGTAAATTCCACTGATGGTAGAATTCTAAGATGTTCTTTTTTTTATTGATTCATGTTGTATTTTATTAATGTACCAACTTAACACAACATAGTGCTCTTACACATTAATAAAAAAGCTTTAAACACTATATTTCTTAGAGTAATATTGCCAAAGTTGCATTCCTTTGTGTTTAATTAGTTAAAATGTACCCAGCCTTATTTACGTCTTTGTATTGTAAGCACTAGGTGGAATTTCTAGTAAGCATTTTGTTGCATTATGTTATCAGATTTTTGTTTTTTTTGTTTTTTTTTTTTTTTTTTTTCATTTGGCTTGGGCGCTGTCCCTCAGGTCTTTAGCTTAAGGCTAGTGCTCTACCACTTGAGCCACAGCGCCACTTCCGGCTTTTTTCTTTTAAAACAAAACAAAATCTAGGATGTTCTGTAAGTGAAACTATATATATATATATATATATATATATATATATATATATATATATATATATATATATATAAACTTTTTAACTCATGGCCTGGGCTCTAGGCCTGAGAGTTTTGTTGTACTCAAGGCTAGCACTCTACCACTTGAGCCAAAGCACCATTTTGGACAATTTCTGAGTATTTTATTAGAGACAAGAGTCTCATAGACTTTCCTGCTTGGGCAGGATTTGAACAGAGATCCTCAGATCTCGGCCACCTGAGTAGCTAGGATTATAGGAATAAGCTACCAGTGTCCTGCTGAGAAATGTCATACTCTCGATAATGTTTTGTTTTGCTCTTATTTTCCTAGATTTTGAAGTAGCTGTTCAGATTGTTTATTTCATAATTTTAACGCATTTTCTATGTTGTAAATTTATCTCTAAGAACTAGATTAGCTGTGCCACGTTGATATTGAAATATTGCTCTGTTTCATTATCATTCAGCTCAATATTTTATTTGCAAGGTCTCTTGAAACTTCTTTTCAGACTGATAGGATATTTAGAAATATGCTCAGCTTCCAAGTGTTTGTAGATTCTCCTATTAACCTCTGTTATTTTTTCTGGTTCAATTCCATTGGGGTTGAAGAACACAGCCTGAATCATTTTAGTTCTTTCAAAAGTGTGCAGAGATTTTTATTTTAGATTCTATCATAGGAAATATTTCTTAAACTTGGGACAGTGTTCTTGCTGAGTAGAATATTCTACAAATGTTAATTAGGATTATATTAACATTTCTGTGATTTCAATTTCCATTTTCTTAAAAGATTTTTTAAACTGTGTGTGTGTGTGTGTGTGTGTGTGTGTGTGTGTGTGTGTGTGTGTGTGTGTAAGAGAGAGTCTTGGGATTTGAACTCAGGGCCACAGGTTTGACCAAAGGCTTGTGCTTTGCTTTTGATCCACAGCTTCACTTCAGTTGTTTTTATAGTTAATTGAAGGTAAGAGTTTCATGGCTTTTCATGGCTTTTCTTACCATGCTCGCTTCGAATGGCAATCCTCAGATCTCAGGCTCCTGAGTAGGTAGGATTATATGGACGAGCCATCAGTACCCAGACTAATCAGTTGTTGCCTGAGAGGAAATAATACCTTTGAGTCAGCTTCTATTTCAGACTTTTTTGAGATTTATATATTGTTTTATGTGTTTTTTAGGATTGCTGTATTTTTCCATGTATTTATTACCATTTCAAGTTATTCTTTCTTCTGATAAGTTGACTGTACTTTGAAATATTATCTGGTATATACATAACTAAATGAAATTGTTTTACATAACATCTGTGGGACAAACTTTTTGGATTATTTTAATTTCATTTAATCTATTTCACTATACTTTGGTGAGCTGCATGATGTCTCCATTCAGTAATTCAGTGTTTTTCCATATAAATCCATCTAAACCATATATATATATATATATATATATATATATATGTATATGTAATTGCAGACATAGAACATTATAGTTAGTGGAAGTATTTATATGTTAGAGGATAAGGCTTATATGTAAATTTTTTCTTGTTTCTTCTCTCTGTATTTTATTTCTCTGATTATTTTTCTCTCTTCTTGTGAGTTTTTTTAAATACTTCTAAGAATCCTATTTTGACTATTTTTGGCACATTGCTGTTTATAAATGTTGTGTGCATAGTTTCTTTAGGCATTATTTATTATTAATTCATTTAACATCACCTATTGATGTTAACGCTTTGTGAATTATGTGTGCAATCTGAATGCCATATAGAAAATATATTTAACTTCTTGTGCATAGTTGTATATTTTCTTCACATGACATTATAACCAGATCTGACAGTGTTCTATGTATTGCTTCAAAGCTTAAATATAAATTAGAAGCCTCAAGAAGAGACCAAAATATGTTGCATTCATTTACATTTTACCTTAACCAGGTTATTTCTTTTTCCCTGTTTCTGGTCTTACATTACATCTCTTCTGTATGTGGAGATTCACATGACCATTTATTTCAAGCAAATCTACATGTGACAAGTCTGTTAGATTTTTTTTTTGCTTGTACGTTTTTTATTGTAAAAATGCTGTACAGAGGGGTTACAGTTACATGAACAAGGTAATGAGTATATTTCCTATTGAGCATTGTTGCCTCCTCCTTTGTTTTCCCCTACCATCCCTTCCCCCACACCTCCATAACTAGACCCCCCCAGTTGTAAGTTTATTTTCAACATAGTGTTTTGTACATCTCATTGTTACGATGTATCAACTTGTATCCTTATTTAAGCATTTTGTTTTTTTTCTTCCCCTTGTATACACAAGATTGTGTTCCTTATATATTCCCAATATATTTTATTGTATATAGTGTTCTTATTGACATTTATTTATTATATCATCTCCAAGACATGCTATTTTTAACTATCTTCTTTTCCTAATAAGAAATTTTCCACTTGCAGAATAAAAGTAAAGCTTAAGTGATATAGCACCATCCTATAAGTGAAAAATTCTGACTTTGATTTCAAATCCTGTTGTTTGTGAAAAGAATCTCCTTTTGAACTTTATTTAAATTGTGTGTGGTATTGTTAGCCTTCATTATTCTGAAGATTAGTTTATCTTTAGTTTTCAGAAATGTATTTGTGATGCAGAATTTGTTGATTTTATATTGACATGAGTTCTTTTACCTTCCTGAATCTTTAAGTATATGCCTTTGGCCATATTTTCAAAGTTTCTTCTGTTAATTATTTGAGTACTTGGAGTACTTTTTCAGTATTCAGTTTTTCCATCTTCTCTGGTTGTCTGATACCACAACTAGTTAGATTTTTTGTTATAGTCTACTATGTAGCTGAGATTCCCTGCATCCCATTCTTATACTTTTACCTTTTGTGTAGAATAGCGACTACTTATGGTTTTGTTTTCTAATTCATTTTTTCTTCTGGCCAAAGCCGTCTTCTATTAAGCATACCTATGAATCCATGAGTTTTATTTTCTTCATTTACTGTATTTGTAAGTTTCAAGTTTCAATTTGTCTCTTCTTTATTTCCTCACCAAGTTGTTCTTTATTTCATTTGTGTTGGTATGATTGAATGATATGTATTGAAGTAGTTTACCACAACCATTTTATCAGCTAGATTTTATTTGTTCCTATTATTTTTTTTTAGTTTGTGTCTTTCTGCTTACATGATGATGATAGTTTTTTGAACCTGGATATTGGAGTACTGTTGTTTTAAAACTCTATACTCATTGAAAACTTTATTTGGCTTTTTCAAACAATACTCTAATTGAGATGTGACTACATTGGTCTCTCTTGCTCTGCATTGAAAGGTCTAAGTTTTCTGCATGATCATTGCTGACACCTGGTTTTAGGGGACTGTAGTATAGTAAGGAACAGAGTCTGTTCCCTGGCTTTCTGATATTGACTTCTTATTTGTGACACACATACACATATTTGTATACATATATATTTGTCCATGTACACATATACATACATGTGTTCTTTATTATTGATAACAAGACCTTTTCACTAAGTTTGAATTGAATTCAGAGGAACTCTTAAAATTGACTCATACTTGGACTGGACAAATCTGCCTCAATATGGGAATGGAGCATTCAACAACATCTAAGAAAGTTTGGAGGCCTCCAGAATGACTTGGGAAAAACAAGATTTGACATGCTTTTGAGTTGTTAGACCCAGTAGGACTGTAGTTTATCCCAGATCCACAGGGTTAGAAACTAATATACCTTCAGTAATTTGCTCATACACTTCTTCATCAAGTTTTTGGATACAATAACCCTTGATCTTTACTGTGATAAATGTTTTTTATAATGAAGTATAAATGAAAATGAAGAGTTATGCATTCTTTCTTTTTTTTAAATAAAATTTCCAAGACTATTGTGACCCAAATGGTGACAATAAAATATAAAAGAAGTATAAATATAAAAATATAAAATGCAATTTATAAATGCAATTAAGCAATTAGTCATAGAAATATTATACGTCTGTTAAATAAATTTGTAGTGTTTGTATACTATATTAATGAATTTCATTTTCTTGCCAGAACTATCACAGAAATCTTTCTAAGTAGTTTTGTTACCTGAATTACTTAGGTGAGATTGTTCTCTACTTTAATTATAATATATAAAGAAGGACATAATATAATAGTTATTTTTTGTTTTCCTGAGTTTGATAAAAGTCATAAAATGTTAACTTAAATTTGGGATAAGTGTATTGATGCTTTTAACTTCCATTAATTTGAAAGATTTCTATACTGAAGTATATATTTCATCTTCTTTGTCTTTTATAGTTAACCTACGAAGAGAGAAATTTGTACCTGCGTAAGACAGGACAATTGCAAAAAGAAGAAAAATGGTAATGGGGCAGGACTCTCCCTTGCTGCTCCTGTCACTGTAATAGTCTTTGATGGCAGTGGATGAATCACATTTCACAAAGCTGATCAACCAATGCTTCTTTCCCACATCTGAGAAAATAAAATGCATATTCTCTCTTCCAGACTTCCAGATAGACAGCTGTAGTTTTTATTTGTTCATATAAATAAAGATAGCAGCAGACCCCTACTGTTACTGCTATTGTAAGATTCCTTTCTCTTCAAACTGCCTACATTTCCTAGAATCCCCATAGAGTCTACCAATGTGACTTGTAAGAAGCATTGTCAGTGATGCTAGTATTTCATTAGATACTTCTGCTCACTGTTAATATATCTCATTCTATACCTATAGTAGAATCCCATTTCCTATACACACCAATTTAAATATAATCCAAAGCACAAGTAAATAGTTTAATCTTTTTCTATTTAGAAATAGACATAAATATAATTATCAGTAGGCTTGAGATTAATTATTGGAAGTCCCAGACCTGGATTTCCACTATCTTATGGCTCTATGTTACAGATACAGCCTCAAAGATTTGCTATGCACATTTCCATTTGAACTAATCAATAGCATTAAGAATTTTATGAATTATATTTCTCCCCAATCCAAATAAAATACGAGAATATAATTTTTTCTGGTTTTTCCTTTTTTTTTTGTCGGTGGCGAGGCTTGAACTCTCAAGGCGAGCGCTGTATCACTTGAGCCACAGCGCCACTTCTGGTTTTCTGGTGGTTTATTGTAAGAGTCTCACAGACTTTCCTGCCCAGGCTGGCTTTGAACAGCAATCCTCAGAACTCAGACTACTAAGTAGTTAGGATTATAGGTGTGAGCCACCAGCGCCTGTTTATTTTTA
Source organism: Dipodomys spectabilis (assembly GCF_019054845.1). NCBI lineage: Eukaryota > Metazoa > Chordata > Mammalia > Rodentia > Heteromyidae > Dipodomys > Dipodomys spectabilis. The sequence goes on from NW_024870752.1 coordinate 6,317,153, forward strand.
ATTCTGAATACTTCTCGGTAGGCCTGAAAGTATATTATTCAAAATAAGCTAGAAATATAATCGTGAACATTTCTTGATTGTAATTAATCATCAAATACAGATTCATCGAATACAGATATTTATCAATATAGATATGGAATTTGGACTTAGAAGTTTCTCTCTCTTTCTCTCTCTCTGAAACCATTTCACTATGTTTGTGTCAGAACTTGCTATGTAATAAATACTACAACTCTCAATACCTCTGCCTCATCTTTCCAAGTGCTGTCCTTAGAGGTGTGGCGTTCCCTTCATCAACCAATGTCAAATCTCAGAGTCTTGATATTAATGGGTTTATTTCAACCATTCACAAATAGTACATCTATAACTGGTATTGCATTTCCTAAATAATACACCTAAATCTGTGTGGTTTCAAGTACACATTTGTAGACATACGTTATTTAAAAAAAAACATAATTTTTTAAAGTTAGGTTGTACTTATTTACCATATAATATCAGTGCAATGTATTTTCCAGAATTTGATCTTCATATCCAAACTTCAAAAAGATCTTCACATCATTAGGAGAAATAGAGAAAATATGAAAAGTCTTTTTTTCATAGTTTATATGAAGGCTATTGAATCTTGAAAGTTATCATAAATAATATTAACCATATAGCATAGTAATATCATAAAGGGTATGCAATTTGCAAGTTTATGTTAGTTAAGTGTGATATTTGAAAGGCAAACATTTATCATGTATTGAGTAATTTATATTTTTTACAAAGCCAAAGAAAAGCAAGATGCAGCAAATGTCAACATAGACTCTACTCTCGGATAAGATAACAATACCACCACAAATTTCAGTAGATGAAACTATCAAGTCAGCACTAAATGCTGCAGCAAACATCTACTTAGTTTTGCTGCAAGCTTTAGGTTTTAAGTGATTCTTAAGACAATATCTTCCAGCCCCTCAGTCAGATAACACCAGAGTCTAAGTTTCAGGCACACAATTAGAGTCACTAAAAGATTTGGGAGAAGAAAAACAGCAATTTCCTATTCAATGAGGATATATAAAAATTGGATTGCTCAGGACAAAGACGAAAGGAAATTACTGAAAATATTACACCCAGAAATGGGTGAACAAGATAGGGACACAAAAAATTTTAACTTTCTTGTTGTTCTTTTTAATGTACTTATAATGTACTATGTGGGTTTTTTTTGTTTCTTTGTATATTCTTCCCCCAAGGTTCAACCCCTGTTGTCACTTTATTTGATTCCAGTGTCCTGCATCTTGTAAATACATTTTTCTAGTTTGGGGAGGGGAAGGGAAATAACAAAGTGCTGAAATGATACAGGATGACCCATTGTAACAATGAGATGTACAAGACACTATGCTGAAAATGAACTTTACCACTTTGGAGGGGGAGGATAACGAAGGGGGATGGAGGGAGTGGGGAAAGAAAGGGATGGTAGAAGAAAAACAAAGGAGGGAAAGGAGGGGGTAACAATGCTTGATAGGAAATGGATTCATCACCTTATGTAACTGTAACCCCTCTGTACAATATCATTACAATAAAATATGTATTTAATAAAAAATAAAAAAAGAAATGAGTGAAACTACAGAATGATTTAGGATGTTCATATGCTTTCTTTCAGGTTGATGCCACGTGGTTACCTTTGGTGGAGTCTATCTCCCTCAAACCTTTTTGAGTTGATAGTACAATAGTATAAAATGGATGTATGTATCGAAGTTTATGTCTTGATTAATCACAGGTAAGTAAATATCTGCAGAAGAAAACATGGTTTTCTTCCAGAATATTCACCTGTCTCAGATACACAGTGGACATTCAATCTACCATTAACTGCAACACTTGTTGTGAGCTTTCAAGATTTACTTAGCAAATGAGTCAAAATAGTAAGCATGGGCATGGAACAGGTATGTAAATATAAATACCATCATGTTTTGGCTTATGTTTCTTATTTATTCATGTAAAATGTATGTTTGGCTGAACATCTTAGTGTTTTTTTTTTACATCTTAGTGTTTACAAACAGTTTTTTTTTGTTTATATAGTTTACCTGTTTTTGCAGTAATTAGTTATTATATCTAGATTGAGTCCTAAAATTAATTATATGAACCATTATAAAATAGGATGATCAACTTTTGCTACACTGCTTAAAATTCTTTTGTTATAGTACTTTATGTATTATTTATGGTGCTTAATGGCTATATTTTAACTTATAGCTGGCTAAATGTATATACATTTTAAAGTAGTAGTTCATTTGTATGCACATGGTTTCTCCTAGCAATGTTATTATTGCTACAATGAAATAATTCATTCATACATTATTTATTTTTTGTTGAATATGGAAAAGAAATCTAGTTTTATTGTTTACAGCTGACAGAGATTTGTTCTAACATCATTTCCCAATGCTACACTTATACCTTCTGACCCCTCTCTTAGGGAAAAAATCATAAACAACAGCTTCTAATCCTCTCTGGTGTTTTACTGAAATAAAAACTTCATGCCACCACCCCCCCCCCCAATCTCATGCCATATGGAATTATTTGTAGTCTTAACTCTCTCCCCTCTACCTCATTGCTTAGTCCTGCATCTATCACTGTAAGCTCACAGTTTCAAATTTTCTCTGCAGTAAGCAACATGTTGCCATCAATATGCATATATCAATTAGAAATCTGTAATGATTTTTCCAAGTCTTTCCATTTCCTTACAAATGGTGTCATTCTTTCTGATGGAAGCATAAATTCCATTGCATATATGTGTACGCATACACACACACAGACACACACACACATTTTTTTGGTCCATTCATCTACTGAGGGACATCTGGGTTGATTCCATATATTAGCATATAAGCTATGTGAATAATGTTGTGATAAACATAGTTGTGCTGGTAGCTTTAGTATGGCCTTGTTTGTGGTCATTTGGATAAATGCCCAGAAGTGGGACTGCTGGGTCATAGAGAAGATCTATGTTTAGTCTTTTGAGGACTCTCCATACTGCTTCCCAGAGTGGTTGAATGAGTTTACACTCCCACCAACAGTGTGGTAGTGTTCTTTTTGGCTATATCCCCTTCAGCATCTGTTGATATTCATATTAAGTCAAGTGAGCCAGACCCAAAGAAACATAAATCCCATGTTTTCCCTCATTTGTAGTCGTTAATATATGTGTAAGATAATCCTAGCAGATGAGCAGAATATCTCAACAGCTATGTTCAAATAACCATATTAGATGATGCTAAGCTAAATGAACTCCAAGACGTGGAAACAAGAGGTTTGAGTTTGTTGTTGTTTTAAAATGTACTATGTGATTTCTTTTTTTTCTTTTGTGTTTTTTTCCCTTATGTTTATCTCCTTTTGTCATTCTATTTTATTTGGGTAGCCTAGGTATTGTATATATGTTTATCTGAATTAAGGAAGTGAAGGAGTACAACAAAATGGTGAGACAAAGGACAAAGGGTGAACCAATGCAACAATGACAGAAGTCAATATGTTGGAAATGATCTGTACAGTTTGGGGAGGGGGTCAGAAAAGTGGGAGAAAAATGAGGGAGGAGATAACAAGTTCGACAAGAAATGTACTAACTTCTGTATGTTACTGTAACCCCTCTGCACATCACCTTGACAATATTTTTTTAAGCTGTAATGAATCCAGGTGCTATATTTATTTCATTCACTTTTCTCCAGCAGTAACACAGAGCCAAATTTACATATGATTGTGCATGAACACACAAGGAAGGTCTTGTTTAATTCCTCATTACATGTATTTTTCACATTTCATTTAAACTAAACAGTTTTATTTTTACTTGTTTCTGTCTATATCTGTGAAATGTTTAAAGTTGTTAACACCAACTTTAGGAAAATTGACCTGTGTTTTAAAACCAGATTGAGAGAGAGAGAGACAGACAGACAGACAGAGACAGAGACAGAGAGACAGAGAGACAGATACAGAGAGAGAGAAAGAGAGAGAAAGAAAGAGGGAGATGGACAAAAATGATTACACATATATGTTCTAAAACCTCCTGACGTAATCCTCCAAAATACTTACATGATTCAAAATTGTTATGAAACAAATAAACTTCTAGTTTGCCTTGGATATAGTTTCTAATTCAACTGTCTTTTGCTTGTTGAGTCAATAAACTACCATGTGTGCATATATACATACACTAATTTTCTTTTTCTTTGATATGGAATTATAAATAGATTACTTATAGATTACTTTGTGAATGTGTACATGTGCTTGCAGGCAAGAAATATAGAGATAAAGAGAAAGAAGGTGAGAAAGAACAGGAGAATTGTGAGGGGAAGAATATAGAGAGGAATATATAGAGATAGGTATGTTTATGTGAATATGTATTAATAAGAGAGTCAAGTTGAGGAAGACAAGAAACCCAGAGTGTGTGCAAGACCAGGGAATATTATTCTGTATAAAGAAGAACATCAGTGAGTACGATTTTGAGTGTTTGAAGTTTGAGTGATCCTGGCCTTGAATGTGTGAGTGATTAAGATGTAGTGTCAGTAAGTAGGCATTTGTAAAGATCAATAAGGCCGATTATGAGTGTGGAAGAGTTTATGGCAGAGAGCAGATGGTGGGAGAAAGGCAGACAGGAGAGTTTCCTGAAAGTCTATCAGCAGGATTGACATGAAACTCTCTGTTGAATTACAGCAATGTGTCCAAGATTTTAAAATATGTTCCAGCTATGCTATCAGGAAAGAATTCTCTGAAGTGGCTACAGAAACTCAACACTCAGAAAGGAGAAAAAATAAAATTCAGAACTAACATATATATATGTATATATATGTATATGTATATGTATGCATTTACTGAATGCAACGAAGTATTTAACCAAACAGAAGATGAATTTATTCAAGAACAACAGTTATGATAAACCTATTCAGTCCACGCACTGGTGGCTCACACCTGTAATCTTAGCTGCTCAGGAAGCTGAGATCTGAGGATACTGCTTCAAAGCCAGCCCAGCCGGAATGTCCATGAAACTCTTATCTTCAATAAACCACAAGAAAACTGGAAGTGGCACTGTAGCTCAAGTGGTAGAGTTCTAGCCTTCAGCTGAAGAGCTGAGGGACAGCGCTCAGGTCCAGAGTCCAAGCCCCACGACTGACAAAACAAACAAACAAAAACAAAAAACAAAAAACGAAAAAAACTATTCAGTATTTTGTTCTGAGGCCACAGAACAATGAACTAGCTACATGTAATGCCTGCCTGACTTGAGCAAGTACTCCAGTTGGGGAGAGAGAAATGAACATAATAGTTCTGACTTATGGGGGCTAACAGTGTGTTAAAAGAATAACAAAACAACTGTGTGGAGAATAGAATAGGCATTTTCTTTTAGGTGGTAACATTTGGGTAGAGAAAACCTAGTATTGTGGTTTATTAGTAATTTTCGTGCAAACTTGCCTCTGTACTTGCTCAAAAATTCCCCTGCTTTCTAAACAGATGTATTCCTGCTGTTTCTTAATTTAGAATGTAATCCTTAAATTAACCCAGATAACAATGTATCAAATCATCAAGCAATTTTTAGTTTGTAAACCATCTCTTTTTATGGATTTGCTAAACAGCATGATCAAACTTGTTATCACACTGGAATTTGCAAAATGTTGATCTCTGAAACATTTAAGAAAACATAATTTTATTTTTGTTACTATCACACACTGGTACCTGTAGAAAAATAATACCTAATATAAGTGAAATTTGAAGCATAGTTAAATTTACATCTTCTGAGTCACCCTATAAATGGTTAAAATGATAAATTTTATTTAGATTTTGCCATTCAAAATACATTATTTATATATGAACAATACATTTGGATATTAAATATGTAGGATAATAGAATATGGCAAAAATATTAAATATGTAGGATAATAGAATATGGCAAAAATATAAACAAAAATCAAGAGATGCATGTGATTTGCAGAGGAGAGTAAAGGAAGTAAGAAGAAACTAAGCAGTAAAGGCTAATCTTATCAATAGAGATTATGTGAGCAATATATTTCAGGTATGTGAAAATTTCTAATGTAAGTTGACTAGCACTTATTTGTATAAGCATTTTCTTTCCAGAAAATTCCATAGAAAATTCATGTTGATATACTATGTACTAAGCAATTGGGTTATTGAGATACCCTGTGAAGAATATCATAGACATATTCTAGTTCTTACAAATATGGGATATTGTGCAACCTATTTTTCTTTGCTTCTGGCTTACTATTTTTTCCAAGTCTTTCCACTTCCTTATGATTGGGGCAATGTCATTCTGAAGGAATCATAGAACTCTATGTGTATATATATATGTATATATATATATATATATATATATATATATATATATATATATATATACCACATCGTATTATGTCCTGTATGTAGTTTTTGTTATGTTTTCTTTATTATTATATTATTTATATATAATATAAACATAACATAATATAAATATTATATTATTTATATATGTCCTGGATGTAGTTTTTTCAGTTCTCTTAGTTTTCTGTACCTTGTGTCTTGTATATAAGATTATTGATATGTGGAAGGGAAAGGGAAACACAGAAACATCAGGACAAAGGATGAATCAATGCAAGTGAGTATCAATGACTCACTTGACACTATGTTGGATATAAACTATACACCTTGGTGGGGGGGAAGAGTGAGGGGTAAGCAGGAGACAATAAGGGATGGGTTAACAATGATTCAAAACAAATGTACTCATTACATTACTTATGTAACTGTAACCCCCCTGCTCATCACCATTTCAATAAAAATAAAATTTTAAAAAGAAAGTGCTGTAGAAAAATGAAACCTTAGAGATAGAAAAATGAGTAATTTTCTCTAAATAGAAATGTTAATCTTTCTTATACCTGTGTACATGAAGCAATATTTGGAATGTAAATATCAGAAATAAATTCTTCTGGATATTATAATAAAGCACAATATAAAAAAGGAATTTAACAAATTACTAATGGGGTGGCCATAAATATGCGAGGTTTTGAGTTTGCCTAAGTTGAACTGGTTTTGAATATTCATCATGGATTTTGTGATGAACAAATTGCAGCTGCCAAATGGAAGGCAAAGCACGCAAACAAAACACAGCCTTGGAAGTCCTCCTTGGATTGGCACAGAAGCAATGTGTTCATTGATATGGACCAGATTGAAAGAACCTCTACTTTAAAATTAATATTTATCCTACATAAAGAATTAATGCAAACATGTCATATCTGAGCAACCTCTTTCCGTTCAATTAAAGAAGCTACTTTGAAAAACATTCCGGAATTTAAATTTTACAGATGTAATAGATTTAAAAGATTGGTCAATGTTATTGTATGATAAAAGAGATCACAAAAGATTGTAAGCAGACTTAACCAAAAACAACCAAAATGTTTACAGTGAAAAGTTTTCTATAAGATATTTACAATTGCACTGAATAGGGATATGTGTGAATCATATAACAAAAATAATTTTAATTTTGCAGTCTATTTTTTGTTATTTAACACATTAACAAAATTGTGTAGATTCAATATACTCTGAGGAAATTCTAAGTAAGAAGTTATGATCTGTGAGTAGACAAATTGGATCATTCATTTGTGATTAAAACTGATTTTGGCTAAGTTTATCAGAGCAATACGGGCATGGTAGGTCATAGCTTATAACTGTGTCAAGCAGAAAGCTATACGAGCCATGGTTCACTGATATTACAAAAAACCAGAGAAAGCCATAATCTCCTCATCCTTTCAGAATCTACACAATGTTTAATTCAACCCAACACTGGATGATCTCATGCATTTTCATAACATAAAATATCTCATTACAAATCTCAGAAACTGTTACAGTGAGCAATTTGATATTCTTCCGATTTCTAGAATCTACTAAGCACAACCATTTCTACTTACTCTTCTAAAGTCACTGTTAATGAATTTTACTTTATGAGAAAAAAATGTACTAAGGAATACACTCAACCTCCATATTAATAACTCATCCAGCTTACCCCTCATATTTCCATTGTACTCTCAGATCTTTTATCTCCATGCCTTCTTTATTTTTGAATAGGATAAATGTTAGTACCTACTTGAGATTGGTCCTTTTCAGAGGAAGTTCAAGTTGTTTGCCTTACACAGAATGTTTCTCCAATGTCAATAACTTGCTGCTATAATCAGTCTTCTTAAATTCCTCAAGAAGTAACATTTCAACCATTGTCCTTAGTTTCCCTCACCATATTTTTGCATCTGCTGGGACTCCTGTATTCTCATTCTGCCTGTTTTACAAAACAGTATTATTTAAGGCTCACTTTAAATTAAACTTTTTTATTACAACTTTTTATTGACTACCAAATGTGAGAAATGATTTTGCTTTATTCCAGAATCATAGAGAATGAAAAATAGGTAGTACCTTTTTATTTGCACTTTTACAACATTGAAATTGGCAGAATTTAAATAGAACATATGGAATGAAGGCTGTTCATCACACTGCTCTATCTATTCTCTGTCAGGGAAGATAAAAAATCAGTGAGAGATTTGGGTTTCTCTCAGTTTTAAAAGAATCTACATATTACATCCAACTTGAGAATAAATTAGACCAAAGAATATGGGCTCTGGGGAGACTTAACTGTGGCAAACATCCAGCCAATGATCCTCAAATAATTGTTTTAATGAAACAAGGAATACTAACTCCTTAATAACAAAATTTACTTTTTAATTCATATTGAAATTAGCAATTTTATATATACATTTATTATAGGTTTTCTGAAGCAGCCAATTTGTTAGGTAAGGCATATATTGAACAATTTTAATGTTCACTTTATAAATGTAAAATCTGCATTTCCAGTTGAGTAGAATATAGATACTTAAAAAGATTCAGAAAGTAATTATTTCTGAATTTTGGTTACTTATTACTCACGGATTATACTTCAGAGCACTTTTAGGTTTGCATAAAATTGAGCAGATACAGAGTATCTCCATATATGTATTTAACCAACAGCTTCTATTAATTTTAATACCATTATTAGAATGTTGTCAAGTGCAGAATTGTGCAATGAATGCACAAATAATATATGTACTCTACAGTATTATGTGGAATAGTTTATTCTTCTTATAGTCTTTTCTTGACGTGAGTGTGTGTGTGTGTGTGTGTGTGTGTGTGTGTGTGAGAGTGTGGTTCTTTGAGGCCTTGTATTCTCACTCATAGCTGACACTCTACCACTTAATCCAGGCCTCTACTTCTGACTTAGACTTGATGTAGATAAGCTCTCAGAATTATGTACCTTGGCTGGCTCTGAAACTTGATTCTGACATCTAAGCTTCCTGTGTAGCTGAGATTATGTGAGCCATCAGCACCCAGTAACATTGGTATTTTAACTTGTCTATAGTTTTAGCTTTTCTAGGATTTCATATAGCTAGACTTGTATAATATATAAATTTCTCACCTAGATTCTTTCACTGAATAGTTATTATACCTTTTTCCATGTATTTTCATAGTTTGATGCTTCTTTACTGATAAAGAATATCTCACTGCTGGGGCACACTATGTATAAAGCCTGTATTCATCTATTTATTGATTTTGATTGTATTCAGTTTAACAATGTTATAAATGAAGTTGCCATACATATACATATGTGTATACGTATGTATGTATGTGTGTGTGTGTGTGTGTGTATATATATATATATATATACATATATATGGACATGTATTTTGACAATCATAAGATGTTAACATACTTAAGTTGTGATCCACAATTGTTGAATCTCATTCTTAGATGAAGTCTATATTTCAAGGAAACTTTCAAATTATCTGCAGAATGTCTGCATCATTTTGTCTTCCGCATGCAATGACTAAGACATCCTGTTCCTCCACAACATTTGGAATGGTCTATATGTAAAATTTCAATACTGAAGGTGTAATAATCCCTTCTTGCTTCAATTTGCTATTTTTTAATGACTACATTGTTGGGTATCAGTCTGTATAAGCTACTTGACATCTGTATATCTTTAATGAACTATGTCTATTAGTATTTTTATGCTTTTCCTTATCAATGAGGCTTTTAATATATTTCAATACAAGTTGTCTAATACCTTTCTATATTTATGGGGTACAAAGATGTAATATTTTAAAGAATATAATTGTAATAATGAAATCAAACTAGTTAACATATTTTTACCAAAAATCCTTATCTTTTTAAGTAGTCAGACTATTATAAAGTCACAGTAGCAAAATTGAGGTTTACAATGAAATATTATTAAATATATTCATCATTTTGAATATTAGATCTCAAAACATATATCCAAGGAGGATACATTCAGCCATGCATTTTTATGAGAAGGTACTGACACAAATGAGCATATTGCCACATCATTTTGTCTCTCCCCAAGTCTATTTCATCCATCAGTGTGTACCCATGAGCAGTGGTTAGTGGTATACACAAGTGAAGAAGTGACCAGTCAGGAACAAGAAAACAACAACGTTAGCAATAGTGGAATACTGGCCTTTGGAAAACACCTGTAGATCTCATTTACTTAGCTATCACTTTGCATTCAAAATAGTACTCCTGGGAAACACATCTGTCTCTGAATTACACCAACAAGCACTTAGAAATTCCAGAACCTTAATTCATCATTGTATTAGTTTAGAAAACGAATTCTTTTGAACTACAATGAGTTCCTCTAGCACTCTCTCTCTCTCCCTCTATCTCTCTCTGTATAGATTTTTTGATATATAAGTATGAACATAATAAAAAATTCTGGCACCATAATACAGGCTCTCAGTGTTCAAGATCTTTTTCTTCTTTCTTAGGACTTGTGATTCAGAGCACCATATGGTTAAGCCTTTTAGCTGTCATTAAATGAATACTTTCTTTTAACAAGAATTCCTTGCCCTTCACTGTAGTCTGAGAATATATTCCTTGGCAAAATCTATGATTTACTGATTAAAATGAAATCAAGAATACTATTATGTCTTCTTTTTTTAACATGCCATTATTTAAATACATTAAACAGTATAACATTTCCAACACTGGTCAGACTTCCAGAGACATTTGATTCATTTTTCTCTTTGAAATCAATACTGCTGTTTTTTGAGGGAAAGATCAAAAGGGAATTCCAAAAACAAAAATGATTGAGCTTCCTTTACTAAATACTTGGTATCAATTACACTTACTTTGTTTTTCTTTGTCTTCCATGAACTGCTCTCCATTTATTTTTATCTCATTTCAACAATTATATGTAAAGAGAATCATCTTATGTAAATGTTTAGGAATGGCATCTTTACTCAGTTTTCTTGAATTGCCTCCAGGTTGCTGCAAGTACCAATGATTCCTTTATTTTTTTTTTGCTGAAGAGAATTTTTAATATGCATGTAGTATGGTTTATTTGAGTGTTTACTCATTAGAAACAGTCTGGATTGTTTCCAATATTTTTTGAATAAAACTATTATAAGCATATATTAAACCTTTATATAAGAAAATTCCTTCATAATTTCTCTAGGAGAAATGCCCAGGATTACATTTCCTATAGTCATATTTTTTTCCAAGCTCTACATCTAGTATTTTAATTTTTTTGATTGGATAAAATATTCTGCATTTATGATTTCATTTTCCAAATATTCATTTGTATTCTTGAGAAACATGATTTGATTTTTGTTTGTAATCTTGTAACTTCTCAAGTTTCTGAGCTCATTTATCAGTCATGTAAGTGTTCATTGTAGATTCCTTACTTGTCCTTATAGATAAAAATTATTTCTAAACAGGTTCAATTTTGTTCTTTAATAACCTATGAACTTTATTTCTCATATTCCTTTATGAATCCTCTAACACTATGTTAAAAAGAATAGACAGATTATATAACCCTGCCTCATTCTAGGTCATTATAAAAATATACTTTTTTCTACAATGAAATATGACATAAGTTTTCTATAAGCTTGTGTATATTATCTTCAGAATGTTAAGAATTTTCTTTTATCTGATTATTTCTATCATGAATTAGTTTTATTTTTTGTCAGAGAAACACAGATTGATGTGAAACAATGTTTCTTTTACTTAACTACTTAATATAGTAGAATAATATAATGATTAATTTTGAAATATTGAACCCACATGATCTCTCTGCCATAAACCTCTTTTAGTCATAGTACATAATTCTGGATAATTCTGGATATAGATAGATTGATAGAAAGATGGATGGATAGATAGATAGGATAGATGAAATATTCTTGTTAGTATATAGACTTTTTTACTGTCTAATAAAAAAACATTCATTTGTGTTTTCATTTTTGCATTGTCTTGAATTTTATACTTATTTTATTCTTACTTCAAAATAAATTGGTAGTGTGTAGTGTGTGTGTGTGTGTTATGAATTCCTTTTTTCCTTGTGACAGCAGTGGTACAGCATCACTTTACATGCCTATCTAAAGCGACTAGGATTTCACACATTTATTTTCTATGATGTTTATGTATTTGAGATAAATAAACTCATTTTTTAAGACAAAGTGATACTTTGTGAAAGGTTCATAGGAATAGTTTAATCTCTGTAGAATTCAACTATATAAAACACATTAATTTATTTAATAAACAGCTACTGCACAATGCCAAGCACTGTATCAGTTTTAGAATGAAAACTATCAAGCTAATGTATAGGCTTCTAGAATTCAAGAAATATCATTCAGATACTTTGGTATGTAGACCTGTAAGTAATATCAAGCTCTCTATAAGCATGCTGTTTATAGTAAATTACAGATGAGATATGAATCATGCCTATGATTTTCAAGTAAACACTATTATGAAGTGGGCACAGAACATATTAAGACTTGTTGATACAAGATTATAGGTAATAGTACACAAAACACAAAACATTTTTAATATTAGTAAGTAAAAATATTAGATTTTCTAATGATGCCTGCAAATATGTGTTCTGAAATCTCTACCATTTTCCATACACAAGAGACCAAGATCTGAGGATCCTGAATTGAAGCCACCCTAGCAGGAATGTCTTAGACTCATCTCCAATTAACTACCAAAAGGTGAGACATTAAGCTGTGCTCAAGAGGAGAGCACCACCCTTGAGCAAAAATAATGAGGGTTAGAGATTAGGATCTGAATGTAAGCCCTAGTACTGACACATGCAAAAAGACAGGGAAAAAGCCCAATCTCAAAAAAAAAATGAGTCTTACTGTTAAATAGAAAACTTAAATTTTAGTCTTTGAAAGTCTCGACTGTAGCCCAGTGTTAAAATGATTTTGAGGGAAGTTAAGTATGAAGATAGATTAGATGTCAGGGATTATGCCACACCTTTAGGGGGTTAGTTTCTAAACTTAGAAATGATAAAGTTATTCTCAAATGTATTGACTTAAAATAATTTTTATTGAACAATAGGGACTCAGATAGACCTTGAAAACCAATTAAGTGATACTAAAGCAATCCAGGCAACTAACCATAATACACATAAAGGTTATACTCACATGGTTAAATGTTGTAACAAAATGGAATAATTTCTTTATGAAAGTTTATTTTGGCTGATAGCTTAGGAGAGTCTATTGTCAGATGTACTGGCATTGTTGACTTGGGCCTGTGATGGAGTAATGCATTATGGCAAGAGCTCATGAAAATCAAACTTAAACTCCAGGAATTAGGAAATAACAAACTAAAAAAAATAACTACGTTCCACTATCCCCTTGAAGGGTATGCCTTCCACGACCTGAGGAGTTTCTATTCATCACCACCACTTCAACTTTCCTGCAGGTGCCAAAAAGCACCATTGAAAGCCTTTGACAAACTAGCTATTGAGAGTCTACAGCATTAAAAATACAGCAAAAATGTCAATACAATGGACTAGATTTTGTATATGCAATGAGTGGTGAAATAGAGGTTGATAAAAATGGACAGAATGAAAATGTTATGGCTTCACCACTTGCATAGATATTTTGCACTGACCTCAAATGTTTCCAAACATATAAAGGGAAATATATGTGTATAACATACACATTCATTTATATTATATATGTATATGTATTATTTATATATCATTACATATAATCATATAGTATATTTATTATTATAGATTGTATGTATAGTATTGTATTGTTATTGTTATTGAATTAGATTTGTCATGAATATGGAGCACAGAGAATTTTGAAACAAATTAATACAGATCTTTAAGTTTATCAATGCATTTGAATGAAAAATGTCTTCTTATACATTTTATATTCTGTAATGGCTGTTACCTATTTAAAATAATGCTGAAAGCAAAGGTGAGAAATTGTGTGACTGCCACAAGATTCCAGAGCTATTAGGTTGGATTACCGTGAAAACCTATGACTTAGTCACAACTATCAGACTTCCCCATCTGTAAATTTCTTATGTGTCCTAGAAAAACAGGTTTATTAAAAATTTGCAACTTCTTTTGCCAGTATTTTATTAAATACAAAGTGAAAAGTTTTGCCTATAAATTTAAGAATAACATTTTAAGAATAACATTCATAATCAATGTCATTATGCATCTTACTTCATCTTTCTTCATATAACTGATAAAGTATCATATGCAGTCATGGCAACCTGAATAAAAACTTTTCCAAAACCTCATTTAAAAATGTGTAGGGCTGGGAAGGTGGCTCAGTGGTAGAGCGCTTGCCTTGCATGCTTGAAGTCCTGGGTTCGATTCCTCAGTACCACATAAGCAGAAAAAAAAAGCCAGAAGTGGTGCTGTGGCTCAAGTGGTAGAGTACTCTTGAGCTGAAGAGCTGAGGGACAGTGCCCCAGGCCCAATGTTCAGTCTCAGGCCTGGACCTCCCCCAAAAAAAATGTTTACTCAGGGGGCTAGGTAGCTCAGTGGTAGTGCTTGCCTTGCATACATGAGGCCCTGGTGTCAATTCCCCAGCATCATATAAGCAGAAAACGCTGGAAGTGGTGCTATGGCTCACGTGGTAGAGCTTTAGCCTTGATCTGAAAGCCGAGAGACAGCACCTATGCCCAGAGTTCAGGCCCCATGACCAGCAAAAAATAAAAAAATTGTACTCAGCCACAGTGGATAATTAATTTTCATCCACAGATAATGAAACTGTAGATCATCATTAATATCATGAACAAATGTCATATACTCAAAAATCACAAATTCAACAAATAGTGAAAGCCAGGGGTTTAAAATTAAAATAACTAGAGTAATAAATTATAAATACAATAAATTAATTATATCCCCATAAAAAAATATTTTCAAACATTTAAACACAGTATTACAATTTTCTAATTATAATTACATAAGATCAGCAAGGCTGATGGCTTTTCACAGTTAAATCTGATTTTTATGCCAATACTTAAAACCACTTTGAGAATAATTAACTGTAGGAAATAAATGAGATAAAAATAATTTTAAAGTAGAATGAATGAAAATTTTAATCTTTGAGAAAAGGATATAAACTTCTTTTCCTAAGATATCATAGAAAATACAAAACTGTCAGTATACAAATAGCCTTGATCAGCTGCAATATTACAAAAAAGTTTGCTCTTGTTTCAATTTATCAAGTGAATGATGATATTTTCAAAAATGTATCATCAAAATCTACAAATAACAAATATTAATTTAAGTGTCCATAAAAATGAAGATAAATGTCTTTGATTTCAGAGAACTAGCAAATCTAAATACCAAGATATTTGAAGTTGAACAATTTCTTAATATTAAACAGCAGGTTTTAATACTCAATACATACAATTTTGAGATGAGAAATAAAAATCCTGTGGGAAGGGATAAATCTCAGAAAATTTTAACTCAACTTGAATATTGGTTTTATTACAGTAATAATTATTACTACTTCCAAACCTTGAAGCCTAAAGAGATACATATTCAGGAATACTATAAACTGAATTAGATCAAGAAACATTTTAAAAAACAAAATAGTTCTCTAAAGATTTCAAAGGCATGTTAATACAACAATAAAACCACCTGTGTGTAAATGTTTCTACCTGGTATGTTTTTCAATTGGTTGAGAAATCCTTGGTTAATATTTCATTGTAATACAATGAGCTGTCTTAGAAAATAATTTTGCTTTTTATTTCTTTCCAAATGTTTTGTCTTATAAAAGTATAATCTGTGACTTGTTAGTGTTGGGTTTATTAGGAAACATTGAAAACATTTCCAATATATGAAGATGATTTACTTCAGAATATTTTAAGGTTTAGAAAAAAACTTGCATTTACTTTTTTGAATGATAATAGAAGGCTTTTGGCAACAGAAGAGATTTTAGGTCTACTCTCCAATGATTTTTTTTTTTTTACATTTAAATCTAGCAATCAAAAATACCTTTGTTAGCCTAATGTCTACTTTTTCACAAATGAGAATATTGATCCATAGTTAAAACTTTGGCGATTTAAACTAACCAATGCCCTAGGAACCAATCTGTTTTTGATTGGGGTCAGTAAGTATTTTTTATAATGTGTGAGAACAACTTTCAGCCAAAGCATGGTAAATGAAAAGATTATTTTGTAATAGATTTTAAGATGAAGGTCCATCTACTAATGAAGAGAAACTTTGATTCTGAAAATTCACATTAATGTCTAAGTGTCAGGAGATATAATGTCTTATTTTTCAACAGAGCTTTCCTGGCTGTTAAAAATGCAATAACCATAAGCTTTCATTATTTTCTGCACACATGCACACACACACTCATACACACACATATCATACAAAGTCAAATGCAGATTAAAAACCAAAACCAAAACCAAAAACAACCTTGTTTGCTGGGGGTCGGTGGCTGCTCAAGCCTGTAATCCTAGCTACTCACTACGCTGAGATCTGAGGATTCTCATTAAAAGCCAGCCAGCCCACGCAGGAAAGTCCTTGAGACTCTTATCTCCAATAAACCACTCAGAAAACCGGAAGTGGTGTTGGGCTCAGGCGCTAGAGCGCTAGCCTTGAGCTGAAGAGCATAGGGACAGTGCCTAGGTCCAGAGTTCAAGCCCCACGACTGACAGAAAAACAAACATACAAAACAACGTGGTTTAAGCCAGGTGCTGGGTGCTCAAGCCTATAATCCCAGCTACTCGGGAGGTTGAGATGTGAGGATCACAATTCAAATCAGCCCAGGCCCGAAAGTCTGTGAGACTCCTACCTCCATTAACCACCAGAAAATTGGACTTGGCTCTGTGGCTCAAAGTGTGGAGCACTAGCCTTGAGCAAAGAGCTCAGAGACAGTGCCCAGCACCTGAGTTCTAGTCTCATGACCACTAACAACAACAATAACAAAGCATTGATTCCTATTCCTAAACTGAGTGTGGTGGTTCATATCTATAATCCTAGCTACAAGGTGGAGATCAGGGGATTACAATTCAAGGTCAGCCTAGCCAGAAACATTGGGAACATTTCATCTCAACTAATGGCTGTGGGTGGTGAGGTAAACCCATCATTCCCACTGGTGCTGGAAAGTACTCATTGTAGGCACAAAAGGCTTGTGAGTCATAAAGGTAGAACTTACTCCCAGAACAAACAAGGGGCTAGAGTTGTAACTCAAGTGCTAAGAGTTCCTACCTTATGAGCTCCGAGTTCAGTCCTTAGTACTGCCACAAACAAGCACTTAATTTTCTTCGATTTATCACCTCTACTTCTTTAGAAAACATGTAATTGTTAATGACCTGCTTTCATTTTGAAGTACATGTACATCTTTCTGAAAGGCAAATAATGCTTCTATCAGTTTAGGTTCAAAGACTTTAGGATCCTCTATTGAAAGGTTCTAAGGAAGCAATTACCCCTGTTCCTAATAGCTGTATGAGAGTGAAAGCCTAACTTCATTTTACCCTAACACTGATGCCTGTCACCAAGATATGAGATGTTTGCTTTCTAAATAGCTCACACAGATGGCCACTCCAATTATGAAGAAAATGTAAGAGGAGGTATGTGTGACATGACTGCTGCCATGTGTTCTTTCTCAAACATGGGGGACTGTTCATATAGAGCATATGTATGCAGTAGGTTGCTTTTATTAGGTCTCAAAAGTTTGATTTAGTTTTCCCTTTGAAATTGCTTAGCAATCGCATAGGGTGTATATCACACTCTTTTAATTCTTCCTGTATGATAAAATCATTTCTTTCATTTTTCTTTGCACAAGAGTTAGAAAAATTGTTTTTAGTTATATGGTCTCAACAGTTCACACACAAACACACATGTGGACATACATGCATGTACACATATGTACTGACACATACATGCAGCACAGTGCCACCATGCTTTTGAGAACTTGAGTTCTTGGCAAGGCCATATACTGATTTATTTGTGCATCATCAAGTTGCATAAGCCACAATGAGACTGCAATATCCATCTATTTTGTATATGGAAATAAAAGTTGTGATGTCTGACCTCAAGATATGTGACTATACTAAATAGAATGTAGAAACCAAAACTGGAAGAGCTCAAATGGCTTCAAGTTGATACAGCAAAGCAAGAGCTTAAAGCTCTGTGTTAAAGCCACAGTCTTGGCACAAAGGAAAATAAAATGAAAGAGGGCTAGAGAATTTTTTACAAAAGGCAGAAAGAAGCCAAAATATTTAATGGGAAAATGAGTAATTCTATGTATCCTATCCTTCTTTACACTCAAAAATCTTATCATTGGTAGATATTTCCGAATTGTTTTAGAGTTCTCTGAGCTAAGGTTGTGTTGCAACTTTTTGCTGCTGGCAAATAGTTGTGATCCCATTTCATGAAGCTGGTTAATTTCTCTTTGTGCTGAAACATTTGTGTGTGTAAAACCTTTCTCTTCCTTCTTGAGCTTGAGGACAGCATTTTTTTTCCTTATCACAAAGTCATCCATGACAAATAACATGGCTTTACCATAAAGGACATACAAAATGCAGTGGCAATGTCATATCTGAGCCATGGCAGGAGATACAAGATGAAGAAGAATAGAAGAAGATGGCACATTCATGTCTGATCACCAGGAGCACATTATATGAATCTCATTCCTCAATAAAGGATAAAAATTTGCAGGTGTAGATATGTATGTGAATATATAAAGAGATTCAGCATATATTTATACTCTCACTGTTTATCTAGTTACTTCACTCCATATTAATTACTTTTAATACTTAACTGCAAACATTTTTGAAGGATCATGGTATTGCCCAGAAAGCCTTTTTCCCCCCTAGAAACAACATTTTGTGTGTCACTAGTTAGATTTCTACAACAAGCTTTGAAATATTTCAAAGTTTTTCTCTATGCACAACTCTTAAAGGGAAAAATACAATTTTTCTACATCATAAGATATTAGATCATCTTACATGTGGACTGAATTACACAGTTTACTTCCCCATCTTAATAGTGCAGTTGGGTGAAAAAGCTACCCATGGATATTCATTTGTTTATTGAAATGCATTATGTTTTCCTTCATCTCATGGTAGGGTTCATTAGTAAAAATAAATAAAAAGGTAAAACAGGCACTTGGATTTGCATATACAATTGACTAAAATCTTAGAATGTATCATCTATTTCATTGAGTTCAGCCATGTTTTTAAGCATTTGACCAAAAAACTTCCAAAAAACACAAACCATTCTGATTATTAACACCTACACTTTATTCTCTAGTAATTAACTTTACTGATAAAATGGAATAAAACTCAAAGGTATAATATTTTTGCTAGGGTTTTCATCTAGAGCCTCAGAATGGCTCAGTAGGTGCCTTTACCCTTTCCTCTTCAGTTATACTTTAGACAGCGTTTCCGACTTCTGGCTGGGGACCAGCTGCAGACCACAATCTTCCTATCTTTAACTACTGCATAGCAGAGATTACAGATAAGAAACCGGCTCTGGCTTGTTTGCTGAGACAAAGTCTTCTTGACTTTGGCCTAGGCTGGCCTAAAGCCAGAAATAAAAAGTACCTGGGATGGAAGGCATAAATCATCATTTTTGGTCTCTGAAATTTTAATATTATTCTTTTGTTTGTTTGTTTTCTGTCCATCTTGGGGCTTGAACTCGGAGGCCTGGGTGCTGCCCCTGAACATCTGTGCTCGGGGCTAGCTCCTTGGGCCACAGTAACACTTCTGGCTTTCACTGAGTAGTTTATTGAAGGTAAGTATCACCAACATTCCTACTGGGTTGGCTTCCAACACTGAGCCTCAGATCTCAGCCTCCTGAGTAGTTAGGATTACAGGCGTGAGCCACCACACCCAGTTCAATATTATTCTTGTGTCAGAAAGTATATACTTTGCACCTCTTCCTGTTAGCTTTTGGATGGTAACTATACAAATCAATCTTAAAGCAGAGAAGCAGACTGTATCTTACAAACTTTGGTCAGTTGATGAATGTATTAAGATCATAGTCAATTGATAATAATATGTTACAGATATTTAAAAAGAAGTTCATGATTAAATATTGCAGTTATTTTTCAGGAACAATTTAGAAGGTATTTCATTTTCAGATCTAATTTCTATAGTCAAAAGACAGTACTTTGACATTGTAAACCTTTTTAACTAGTGCTTATGATAGATGTAATAAAAATTAAAGAAATTAAAAGTTACCATGTGCCATCTTATTCATATGAATAAAGAGAAGTTAATTATTATTGTTAATTTACCTGTTCATAACAAAAAAATAGGTAATAGGGAAACATTTTTCGTATTTTATTTTACCAGCAATCTTTTTCCAAAGAAATGTAAATTTATACATCTTGAACAATTTCACTTTGAAAAGTATGTTGTATAATATTAAGATGCAAACTTTTTATTCACTGACATAGAATTTAATGTCAAGTATCAGGCATGGTGCTGAATGTCTTCAGTCCAAACCACTAGGAGAAAAAACAAGAAGCCTGAGGATCAAGGCCAGTACTGACAAAAAGATAGTAGTCCGAGGCCAATGCAGACAATCTGCAAAACAAACAAATAGCAAGAGAACTGAGGCCATGTTGGAAGTAATAGAACTAATGTAGTAAGATAAAGGCTCTACCTGATACCTTAGTCCATCAATGGGTCAATCAGCTCAACTTCATTAAGTTTAACTATTGAATAATATATAGCCAGCTAGCAACAGCAAATATTTAAATGATTGTCATTTTTTCCTTATGCTACAATTATATAATGCTGTATATATCAGTGCTAATTTTAATTATATCACTTAGAAAATATATTGTATTTGATGTAGCAACAAATTATAATAATAAATTCAAAATGTACAATTATATTGACCATATACATATTGCTCTATATGTATTATGGCCTCTCCATACAACTTTAAACTTCCCTAGAAATAATGGTATCCAACAATTCTACTGTGTTTAAGTATTTGTCATTAGAAATATTTTTAAGTTCAATGCGTGCATATGAGTAGTTTATAAACTGTTTTTGAAGGTCACTTTGTACTATATTTACTATATGTGTATGCATGTATATATGCATGTATGTATGTATGTGTGTATATGTACTATATTTACATTATAATGCCTTCTCTAATTTTACTTTAATTTTAAACACTGTGAACTCAGGACTAATTTCTGTAAAGTAATAGATTCTACAGCCAAGGTCCTATACACAAGAGGCTTAAAGAAATGTGACAGAAGGAAGTAGAAAATGGTATCTGCATCCTCAAAGACAAGATGGAATTTCTGGCATCACCTGAAGAATTACAGACATCTTGTGCCTGACACTAAGACTGGATGAGTTGTGATGACAGCTGGTGTAGAGAAGCCCAAGAGAGAAGCATCATGTGAAGAAGCTGAAATTGGAAAAAGAGAATCCGACTTTATTGTCAAAGAAAATGGACTTCAATGAAAGCCAGAGATTAGTTATAAGGTGAACATTTCCAGGAAAATGAAGTTTCTTATATCCAAGACTTTGATTGGGGGTAGGAGCACAATGGAATCCCTGGATAGTTTTTAATGTCTGTTTGTTTGTTTGTGTTTTGTTTTGTCTTTTTTAAAATTGATAGGGTAAAGGTGACGTAAAAAGGATAATGAGTATCTTTCTTCTATAATAGTGTCACCCCTTCCCTTACCTTCTCCCAGTTTTTCCCTCTTGAACCCAACAACTTATATAGTTTATTTTCACCATAGAGTCTAGCAAGTATCACTACTGCAACTCTGTCCCACCACAGAAATGGTGAAACCTTAGGTAGTTTCAACATGCTAGAAAATGAGGTCATTGTACCTTTAAGATATAAGGCAGGGGCTGGGAAAGTGGCTCATTGGTAGAGTGCTTGCCTTGCATGCATGAGGCCCTCAGTTTGATTCCTCAGCACTACATAAGCAGAAAAAGCTGGAAGTGGGGCTGAGGGTCAAGTGGTAGAGCGCTAGTCTACAACTCAAGAGCTGAGACACAGAGCCCAGGCCCAGAGTTCAGGCCCCACAACTGACAAAAAAAAAAGAAGACAGGTATTATGGAGAGTGATAGTAGGGGAAATTTGAGATGTTACTTTTTTGTGGATGAGTTTTTAGATGCTACACATGCACACCCTGTTTTGTCCTACTTTGTGTGTTGTAGGCTTCAAGAAAAATGGGTGCCACATCTGCACCATCCACCAAAACATTCTGAACTCGATGTATCAGAGAGTAGAAGTTCTAAATATTTGAAAGAAACAAAATGAAATTGCTTTTCCATGAGCTGCTTGTATGTTTTTTCTCTCTATGACAATAAACTCTAAATGGCTGCTTCACTGTAAAGGTATCCTAAAAATCTACTGAAGAATAAAGAAGCAAGACTTTCATACTTATATTATGACTGGGATCAGAGAAGTGAAAGATCACTGAGAAGGAAGACATAATTAGAAATACACTAAACATGAAATTTAGTTAAACCCAACTTCATTTCAGACTCCAATTTGACTCAGAAACCAAAGCCATTGAATCATACTTGAATAAAGATATGTTCAAAGACTTAGAAAAACCAAATATTAATTGAAATGACCAAGAAACCCATGATAAATGCTTAAATATAGGACAAAACTTAAAATTTATAAGATTATTTAAATATAAATAAAATGGAGGAAAGAAGAAAATGAGGATTATTGAAGTCATTTCAGTGATTTTAAAGCTTATTAGCGGAAACATTGTTTCTTGAATAGACTGTAACAATAAGGGAAAAATATTAGTACTACACTAAAACTTTTAGAAATTTTCGTGGTATTTTTCAGACTCTTCAAACTTTTCAAGATGTTGCTAGAAATTGCAAAAGTGCTATATGGGAAAGAAAACTTTTATTCTTTAATTTGATGTTATAATATATAGCAGTTATGCTTTAAGAAATAATGTCAATTTAGGGTAATTTGGGCATGATTTTTGAATATTTTTTTTTGGGGGGGGGTCCAGTCGTGGGGCCTGAACTCTGGGCCTGGGCGCTGTCCCTCAGCTCTTCAGCTCAAGGCTAGCACTCTACCACTTGAGCCATAATGCCACTTCTGGCTTTTTTTCTTTTTGCTTATGTGGTGCTGAGGAATTGAACCCTGGGCCTCAGGCATGCAAGGCAAGCACTCTACCACTGAGCCACCTTCCCAGCCGTGGCATGATTTTTAAATGAGAATTTAATTTGTCAGTTAAACTCAACTATATACAAAAGATTATTTCCCAATTTATAGAAATACATCTATGAATACATTTTTATTTAGTTGTGGCAAAATGGGGAATTGTTGCATTAACAAAAAGCTTATTTGTGCTGAAAATTAAATTGTAAAAATTATTAATGATTTACCATTCTAGAAATCTATTGTACATATTTATCTGTATATGCATCTATGTATATTCATGCACATTATCTATCCTTTCTATCAATCATTATCTCCATTTCTATTCCTCTCTTTTAAAAGATATCATGTAAATCTGTGAATAATTGGGTTTTATTTATGTATTATTAAGATATAAGTGAATGAAAAATAACAGTTGTATTTCATGTTTTATCACCTCATGATTTTGCTTACATTGCTTTACTGTTGGTATCAAATATACCATTAACATAGTGTGCACATCCATCAAATGATAGAGATTAATTATTGTTTTGTAGTCAGAGGCTTAAGAGTTATGATTTATGGCTACTACCATCCATCTCTCTCACTACAATGATATATTTTATGAAATATATTTTCTATATGATCTGAGAGTTTTTTTTCTTACTGAAGGCAAATTCCTAAGAAGAAACATGAACCAAAACAATAGGATGGATGGCTTTGTTCTTCTGAACTGTGAACTCCAGCCCCATCAGTCTAGAAGTTATCATCTAGACCATGAACTCTAGCCCTCTCTACCCTGCTCTCTTGTTTAAGCTTTCACTCTCAGCTTTCACCTTGAAAACAGCAACTGCCTTTATTGGGAAAATCTGGGCACTAACACACATATCTTTTTACAAATATATATATTATTTTAAATATAATGTACAGAGGGGTTACAGTTACATGAGCAAGGTAATGAGTCCATTTCCTATGGAGCATTGTTACCCCCTCCTTTGTTTTTCCCCTACCATCCTCCCCACCTCCCCAGCTCCTCCTTCCCTCTCCCTCCCGTAAAGTTCTAAAGTTCATTTTCAACCTAGTGTCTTGTACATCTTATTGTTACAATAGGTCATGCTGTATCCTCGGTTATTTTTCTTCCCCTTTCCAAATTAGAAAAATGTATATAAAGATGCAGGGCACCAGAATCAAATACAGTGACAACAGGAGTTGTACCATGGGGGAAGAACATACAAAGAAACAACAAAAAAAAAATCACGTAGTAATTATAGGTACATTAAAAAGGACAACAAGAGGGCTGGGAAGGTGGCTCAGTGCTAGAGCGCTTGCCTTGCATGTTTGAGGCCTTGGGTTCGATTCCTCAGCACCACATAAGCAGAAAAAAATGCCGGAAGTGGCGCTGTGGCTCAAGCGGTAGAGCGCTAACTTTGAGCTGAAGAGCTGAGGGCCCAGGCCCAGAGTTCAGGCCCCACGACTGGACCAAAAAAAAAAAAAAAAAACCAATTAGTAAAAAGGACAACAAGAAAGAAAATGTACTATCTTGGGGTTCCTTTCACTTAGCATCAGGTTATATGGTCATAGGTACATACGTTTTGACCTCTTCTGCTTATCATAGACAGTTTTTGCAGATGAGGGAAACCATGGGACCCCTATGTTTCTTTGAGTCTGGCTTACTTCACTTGACATATTTTTTCCCAACTCTCTTCATTTCCTAACAAATGGGGTAATGTCATTCTTTCTGATGGAGGCATAGAATTCATATATATATATATATATATATATATATATATATATATATATATATATATATATATCACATTTTCTTGATCCATTCATCTACTGAGGGGCATCTGGGTTGGTTCCATATCTTAGCTATGGTGACTAATGCTGTGATAAACATTGTTGGGCTGGTAGCTTTAGTATCTTTGAAGGATAACAACCGCTCCATTATCTTGTAACTTGTGTAGAATTGCTCTGCTTAATGCAAAGAGCAGTGCTATATAAGTTACAACTCTTGCTAGTGAAAAAACTTCCTAAATATTCACAGGATAAGCTTTCTTTGAAAGCAGTAGCTTAGATTTCATTTATTTGATTATGGCTACCAGGCAGTTGACTAGATACGGAAATTTAAAAAAAAAAAAGAAAGAAAGAGAAAAAAGAATATTAGAAGTTAAAAGGCGAGATGTTAATTTTGTTCAGTTTCGCTAATTAGCAATGGCTTGCTTCCAGCTACGAGTAACCATTAAACTTAAATTAAAGAGGACAAAGCTGGCAAGTACTTTGCTTAGAGCATGTGAGGTTCAAAAATAAAATGGTCTTTAGTTCACTGCTGATGACAAGATATTTCACAATAGCTATTAGGCCAGCTAAGTTTTTACACATTCTTGAGTATACTTTATTGCTGCTTTGATATAAAATAGTTACTTTGATAAAACAACAACAACAAAACAGTCCCTGTATCTGTTCTAATATTAGCAATTGAGCTAATATTATAGATACTAAGTAATCATAAATTTGTGTACATATATGTATGTATATATTTATAGACATTTATATTTATCTACAGTTTTATTGTTTCTTTGATCATTTTTACCCTATGTCTCTTAAAAGAATATTTGGGAATATATTTATACTGGGAAGGTTTCATTCTAATAAAGACAATTTGCGATCTATTTTAACAAATAGAGTAAAATAATTAGTTACTTTCAAAACATTAATAACAATCACTAAGATTTTCTGTTGAAAAGTTTTAGCTCTGCTTCTATGGTTTTTGTATATTATACAAATTGAGTTGATTTTCACTTAAACACTTGCATTTATTTTATGTTTCAGAAGCACAAAAAGATGCTAATGTGTTTTACACTTTGCTAGTTTCTATATGTGATATATCTTGCTTATCTACTGATGTCTGAAAATATACCATATGTTTAGAGTTAGAGAAAATAATATTTTTAAAGTTTCTGTACAGAGAAGGAAACACAGTGGGGAGAGGTAAAAATGTATCATAATTAGTAAGAGCAAGCAATCATGAGTAAATTTAAATACCTTTTTATATTTTCTAATTTAAAATTCAATCTTTCAAGAACTCATTGTTAAATGAGAGCATTATGTTGCAAGAAAGAAGTCACTGGAACCAGTTCAGTAGCAAGTCATTGGATAATTCTAAATACAATAATAACAAACCACCAGCATCTGCTGGAAATGACTATTTTATATCCTCAACAGAGTGATCAAGGGCTGACTGAACATTAAAACTGAGTGATGTAGTGACACCTAGAATTAGTCCCTGAAGGTCAGGGTTGACTGAGCTTTAATTTGCCAGCACTCTCTTTACTACTCAATCCGCTCAGTCAATTGATAAATAAAATACCTCGGTTATCAGGCTGTTAATCTACTTCCGTGAAACTGAATTTTTAAAGCATTACATTATTTCTTTTTGTTTATTTGAATTTAAGATTGGGTCAAGTCGGGCTGGGAAGGTGGCTCAGTGGTAGAGTGCTTGCCTTGCATGCCTGAGGCCCTGGGTTCGATTCCTCAGCAGCACATAAGCAAAAAGAAAAAAGCCAGAAGTGGTGCTGTGGCTCAAGTGGTAGAGTACTAGCCTTGAGCTGAAGAGCTGAGGGACAGCACACAGGCCCAGAGTTCAGGCCCCACGACGGGACCAAAAAAAAAATTAAAAAAAAAAAAAAAAGATTGGGTCAAGTCAAATAGAATTTGGGAATTTGAGTACTTTAGTTATATAAACAACTCTTTCTAAAATCAACAGTATTGGGATGCTCATTTCCTATAATAAAATATTTGAAAATTTCTATTTCATGAATATCAATAATTAGTTACTGTACTATATCTTTCTAGTAGAAATAAATGATGTATAAGTTATAGTTTAATGTCGTTTACTTATATTCTCAACAAGCTAGAGAAATTTATTTCCCCAAGTTTTTATTATGAATTTACCAAGATACATCATTTGATTTATTTCTGCTATTGTTTATAGATTTATAGATTATGTTTCAGTATTTAAAAAGTGCATACACACACACACACACACACACACACAAACATACATCTATCCTCCAAGCCCCTAGAAGTCTCTTATTTGTTTCTTTCCATCTGATAGCTACTTACACATTGATACAATTTTCTATATTTTATTTGTTTTGAAAAAATGTGTAGGAAACATTTTATGACTCGATTTAAAATCCTTACCCAATGGTACACATAGAGTACTTTTTTCTCCTCACTTGTAACAGCTTATTGTCTTTTTTTCCTTTCCTTTCCTTTTCTTTTCTTTTTTCTTCATTCAAGGTAAGTTTTTTCCCAGTCTTTCGTATAGCAAATGAGTTTGGTTTGTAATTTGTGAATTATAGCCATTGTACTCGAAGTCTCATCTTATTTAATCCCTTTTAATTGACCTCAGCATGTTGATTCTAGCTAGTTCCATGGGCTATTTCAAAAACACTGCTGATGGTTTTTTTATTCCTTGGCCAATTCAATTCTTCCCCTGGGTTTCTGATTATTTATTTTGTACATAAGAGATTCCTGTTTAATCCCTGCTGATGAAAAAGAAATCTATTAGGCTTCTCTGGAAACTTGGCTTTCAGCAGAGGTGGTCAATCGAACTGAGCCTATGTCTCCTCCTGATGCCGGGAAGTGAGGAGGGTGCTGGGAAATAAAGAGGGTGCTGGGAAGTACAGTGCCATAGAGAACTTTGTTGCTACTCTTGTTCATTGCAGACTATCTTGCCTACCAGTACCCTAGAGAAATGGCAAAATGTTTCAATAATACGTTGATGCTACAGCTGCTTATCAATTAATCTACATACCAGATCTGGTTTATAGTGCTTGGTAGGGGATAACCAGGACTTTGTTAGGACTTCTACTGTTAACATGTACATTGCCCAGTGGTATTGTGAATTCTGAAGAAGGGCTGGGATAGATTTAGAGGCCAGATTTGGAGTCATTTCTCTGATCACTATAGTGATTTGAATTATTTACTTGTAAGTTCCTATGTAAGGAAAGACAGATATCCATACTGTCCCCTTCCTCTTCTCCATTCCCCTTCCACTTCCTCCCTCCCTCCCTCCCTCCCTCCCTCTCTCCCTTCCTTCCTTCCTTCCTTCCTTCCTTCCTTCCTTCCTTCCTTCCTTCCTTCCCCTTCCTTCCCTCCCTTCTTTGTTTTCCTTCCCTTCTTTTCCTTCCTTCTTCCTTCTTTTCTTAGTTTTCCTTCCTTCTTAGTTTTCCTTCCTTCTTCCTTCTTCACTTCTTTGTTTCCCTTCCTTTCCTTTCCTTTCATAAGGACGCATCTTATGCTCACACTTATTTATGGGATTACAATGATAAAAATATAATGAGTTTATTTAGGACAGTTAAAATAACTGAGCAATACGAATACATGTCTTAATTACCAGAATCCCTAAATACTAATTAGACTAAGGTGGTAAATGGCAAGTGAGAGAATACAAAGTTCAATGAGAACCTATAAGAAGGTGCTCTCTGAGGTAAAAGGTAAGAAATGAGCTTGTGGAGACTTGGCAACGAATTTCAGGTAGTGATTACTGTCTATACAGAATCTGTGTTGGGAGAGATCATGCTGGGACCAGGATCAGCATGAACTCAGTGGGGATAAGCCAGTGGCATAGATAAGAGAAAGCATTTTAAAGGCAGCCAGGGACAGACTATGAGAGCTATGTCCAAAATAGATATGATTTGTTTGTTTACAATGAATTTTGGTAGGGTAATTATATGACTTGAGTATTTTATGATTGTATTAAAATAATTCGTAACAGAAAGCAGGATTTAAAAATGATCGAAGCTGGATTTAAGTTAGTACCTAACATATAGAACAAGCCAACATATTGTTGGCCCGAACATAGGTGTTTTTCCTATGAGATCAACATTTCCAGGAGAGCAATGTTACATGCCAGAGATTATTATACTGTCAATAGACATTTTCATTTAACTAAATAATTTATGGATAAAAATATTAATAAAGCATAAGTGCATCTTATTGTTACTTTGATGCTGTTGTAGACAATCTAAATAAACAAATAGGCATCTTCTATAGAAAACCTTGCACTATGTTAAGCATAATATGTCTATTTCTAGCAGTATGGTCTGAATTTTTGTTGAAAAAAATATGTGATATGAAAGACTTGAAAAGTGTGTTTTTAAGTGTACCTGTTAACTGGAAAGAGGTAAGGAATACCAAGGCCAAAATCTAACAGAACGCAATCACTCAGATATATAAAATAAGCCATGAAGCCGACATTCACCTTGAAGGCATTTGTCAAATTTAGTGAATTCAGGAATTGTTTTCAGTGTCTTGAGCCTCAGGGGTAGGCAGACAAAGCCTAAGACCCAAGCAGAATCAAATGACTAATCATATACCCTGAAACTCTGGACCCCAAAATTGTTTCCTCACAAATTTGAATTAACTCCTTTAATAAAATTTTGATCTCTACCCCTATTATCACTCCATTAATAGAATTCTATTCTTATCACTGGCTATGAAAAAAAAGAGAAATGGGAAAATCATTTTAAAAATCACCATAAACCAGCTACAACTGTTGTTAAAATAAATTACTGTTAGCACACATGGAAAAGAAATACCAATTCAGACATGGCTCTTTAATATAACAGATAGTTGACCTTGGGTTGTTGATAGAAACACATATAAATATGTTTTGGAAGAAAATATCCCAACATAATCCTCAGGTTAAAAAGACAAAAGGTAGATACATATAAACAAAGAATCAATCTAAACAATATTTGTATTCATGGTTCTATAAACAAAAACTAACAAAATACAGCATAGAATTTTATATTTTATCATATGAAGTCCATCATGAAAATGGAACATTATATCATATCGAGCTATATTAAAAATAAGCAAAAAGAAGTATCTGAGAATTTATATATGAGCTTATATGTATACTATATGATATATACTGTATTATGTATAGTATATGTTTTGCATATATGATATAGATTTATATAACATATTACATATTGTACTTGTTACATATATTATGAATATAGCATGATATAAAATAGTAAAAATCATGGTTAGCCATGGTA
Source organism: Dipodomys spectabilis (assembly GCF_019054845.1). Classification (NCBI taxonomy): domain Eukaryota; kingdom Metazoa; phylum Chordata; class Mammalia; order Rodentia; family Heteromyidae; genus Dipodomys; species Dipodomys spectabilis. Next base: position 6,347,621 of record NW_024870752.1, read on the forward strand.
GCATATGGCCAAAATTCCGTTTCTTGAGATGCCAAAGATAAGAGTGATGGTACATGTTTGTAATCCTAGATATGGAGGAAACTTAGAGTCATAATCCAGGTTAGTTAGCAAAAAATTCAAGACCTTATCTGAAGATTAAATAAACCACGAAGGTCTGGGTAATGACACAAGTTGTGAAATGCCTGCTGAGTAAGTACAAGGCAATAAATTTAAACTCTAGTACAGCCAAAAAAAAATCTACTAATAGATGCGTAGTGAAATGAATGAACCAGTTTCCATTAATCATATTTTAATATGCTATGACAGTGATAATAAATAAATCATTGCTAGAAGCAGATAGTATTTGAGAAAGTTTTAGGGGAAAGTAGTAACACAAATTGAATACTGGTTACATGAGTTTTGGCATATGTAATTCAAATCCTCATAAAAAACACACACATACATGAATATCCAGTATCTTGTTTGTCTGTGTATAGGCTGAAAGTGAAGAGCATGATTCACAGAGCTTCGAATGTAGTGATGAGCTAGATGGTGTTTCTCTGCTTGATAATGTATTGTGTCTTGTGTATATATTTTGTGAAATTGAATGTGTGCTTTAGTTTGCCTTAGTATGATTTGTTAAGTTTACATGATCAACAATAGGCCTATTATATCTGGCTATACCTCATTTTTATTATTAACTCAGTAATGTTAAGGAGGAAGATATTTCTTTTCTTTTTAAACTCAACATATTAATTACTACTCTATTCTTAAAAAATCAATTAATCCAAAACACTCAGAAGACATTGAATTATTTGAGAGATACTTTGTTGGATAATATCATAGCCTTTACTTACATGGATTCACAAATTGTGATGGTGAAATTTGGTGGGTTCCTCAACATATATTCATCTTCTGATCAAAATATGATGGTGTCGTGCATGATTATATTTCTTTTAATCGCTTAGAAAGTAATGGATCTTGTGCTTAATTTTGCCTTTCTCCTTACTCATTATAGATATGTTGGGAGGTATGCAAGTAAAGACAAATACATTATCTGAAGTCTGGTAGTTTCAAGGGAGAACTAACATAGTGTAATTTCTTTAAAAAGCAAAGTTAAATTTCAGCAAAACAAACACCAGAAAATTAATACTTTGAAATGATGAGGTGGGGTCAAGGAGCAAGGGTTAGATGCATGAAGAATAGAAGGTGGAAAATTCAGTCAACAATTCAACGTATATCCTACAAACTTGAGAAAAGTGAGGGAAGGAGTGAATTGTGAGCATTGGATGGGAATCTTGAAAGAAGTGACATTGATCAGATGCATTGTATTCATAAACTGCTTTATTGAATGGCAAGTCCTTTGTACAACTACTTAAATATTAAACAAAAAAACTATATGTAGCTAAAGGAGAAAATAAATTGTTAGTATCATTCACTTTTGGTGTAGACATATAATCAGTTTCAATATAACCACTAAATTCCTTGAAACTAACAAGGGATATGTCATGTGAAGTTTCAAGAATACAATTAAATGCTTCATTCAAACTCTTCAGATCTAATCTAATAGGCTCTAGATTGTTGTATAGTCTCAAGTCCGTAATGGAACAAATTGTGCTAACTTAAGCATATTTTATATCAGTATATCATCTACTTAAAAATAAATTCTAAGTATGTGCAGAATGGGAAATGCAGTAAATTGACACATGCTGGAATTAATTTCATTATACTAAATGAGTCTTAGAAAATATATCATAGTATTTATCCATGTGCGATGCTGTCAAGTGGAAACTATTGCTATGGAAAAAATAAATGTGAGGTTAACAAAGTGAATTCACACAGGGAGTATTTAAAGTCTTCCAAATTAATGTAAGATTCAACATTTGGTGGATAATGTAACCACATTAGAGGCATTAATGAACTGTGTGTAACTAAGCTTCCTTTCCACAGCAGAAAGTAAGTCTAATTTACTGAGGTTTTCAGGAATTAACCAGGAGTCACATTCTGAGTAAACAGGCAAGAAAAAGCAGTCGTGCTTTTACACTTCACAATCCAGCAAATCTAAGCCATTCTTACTGCTTTGTACCTTACACAAAGAATTATACCTCACAGGAAGAGCAAAGTGGGCTTTTAAGGAAATATATGGATTGCACATTTAAGCACACTTCTCTCTCTCTCTCTCTCTCTCTCTTTTTATCGGTTGTGGGGCCTGAACTCTTGGCCTGGGGGCTGTCCCTCAGCTCCTCAGCTCTTCAGCTCGAGCCACAATGCCACTTCCTGCTTTTTCTGTTTATGTGGTTGCTGAAGAATTGAACCCAGGGCCTCATGCATCAAGGCAAGCACTCTACCACTGAGCCACCTTCCCAGCCCCAACTTCTCATATTTCAAAGCGTATTTAAAACATTTAAAAAATAGCTAATAAGAAAATTAATATCAAGAATTAATATAGAGAGTTACTATAATATAACTGTGTGCTCCTTAGAACAGTTGTTTTTTGTTGGTCATGGGGCTTGAACTCTGGGCCTGTGAGCGTCTCTCAGCATTTCAGCTAAAGACGAGTGCTCTACCACTTGAGCCACAGCACCACTTCTGGTTTTCTGGTAGTTAATGGGAGATAAGAGTCTCATGGACTTTCCTGCTCCATCTGGCTTTGAACTGTGATCCTCAGATCTCAGCCTCCTGAGTAGCAAGGATTACAGGGATGAGCCACCAGTACCTGGTCAATGTAGTATTTGAATATACATGTATGCATAAACATTGTGAAGTGATTACATTTATCATGTTTAATTAATATATTTATCACCTTGTGTGGTTAGTTATTAGTATATATGCATGAACACTAACAATTTATTTCCTTAGGAGATCACAAGACTACAATATATTATTATTATGCACATTCCATTCTGGGAATTACTTGTACTAATATGTAAAGTCTACACCATTTGATGAACACTTTGCTATGTTAATGTTACCATACACTCCTTGGCAACCATCATTTTACTTATTGTTATTATTATTTCCACATTTATATTTTTATTTCCTGGTTTTATTTATGTATTTATTTATTTATTGATTTTGGTGCCAGTCCAGAGGCTTGAACTCAGGGCCTGGGTTCTGTTCCTAAACTTTTTTTTTTGTTCAAGGCTAGAATGCTACCATTTGAGCCACAGCTCCACTTTAGGCTTTTTTCTGAATAGTTTTTGGGAAATAAGAGTCTCATGGATGGTTCTGCCCAGACTGGTTTCAAACTGAGATTTTCAGATCTCAGACTCCTGAGTAGTCAGGATTAAAGGTATGAGCCATGGGAGGCCTGCTTATTTCTTCTTTAAGATTCCAAATATAAATAACAGTGGGCTTGAAGTATTTGTCATTCTTTGCCTTACTTGCAGCCATCAGCACAATGCCCTCAGGTTCTCCCATGTCATTGTACTTGGAAGGATTTCTGGTTTATTTATTTATTTTTGTTTGTTTTTGTTTTTTGTCCATCATAGGGCTTGAACTCCGGGTTGTTATTTAATAGAATCAATAGATTACCTAATATAATGACATGAAAATTGGATCATATTGTTTGAGGAATAATTATAAGAAGAATGAAATTGTTCTTCTGAATGATTAAATCTACTCTTAATTGGGTCGTGGCTTGTAGAATTATTGAAGATTGACTGAATTTTACTTAGCCATTCATCTCTTGATAGTCACTGAAAATATAATCAAACCTTGGCTATGGTCAACAATATTGCAATAAACAAAGAAGTACAAGTATTGATTCAAGATAATTTATCTTCTGTAGATATTTGTCTAGTAAAGGGATTGCTTAATCTTCAGGCAGTTTTTGGTATAAAAATTATTAGGAATATATATATTAGGAATATATATATATATAGATATATATAGTTTTCCATAATTGACGTACCAATTTATATTCATTCCCAGTGAGAATATGCGAGTGTCCTTACCAACTTTCATTATCAATTTATATTTATATTAGACCTCCTAACATGTCTTTAGTAATAATCTCATAAAGATTTTTATTTGAATTTACCTATTAGTGACCTTTCAAAACACCTGTTCTCTATTTACATATCTTCATTGAAAAAATGTCTACACAGAAAATCTGTCCATTTAAATCAAGTCATTTTGGTATTAAACCATATGAAAACAAATATATTTTAGGTATTTATCCCTCATGAGAAATATCATTTGCAAATGTTCTTTTTTTTTTTGGTCTGTCGTGGAGCTTGAACTCTGGACATGGGCCTTGTCCCTCAGCTCTTCAGCTCAAGCTAGCGCTCTACCACTTGAGCTACAGCACCACTTCCGATTTTCTAGTGGTTTATTGGAGATAGGAGTCTCATGGTCTTTCCTGCCTGGGCTGACTTTGAACAGCGATCCTCAGACCTCAGACTCCTGAGTAGCTAGGATTACAGGAGTGAGCCACCCGGCTGCAAATGTTCTTTCACAATATTATTTCACGATAAAACTTTTAGCAATGTAGATGAGGAAAAAAGTTACAGCATTGTGATAGAGGTGAAGAAGATGGATGACTGACTGACATTACTGTATATTTCTCTTCATGAACATATTTGATGGATCCAGCTATCATCACATCTAACTTCCTAAAGAAGTCAGACCTGGCCGTATAGCATGTGTTGATCCATAAGTTCCCTATGAACTCACCAATGAGCACTGGAAGTTACAATTCTGCAGACAACATGCCTGGGCTCTGAATGTGGTATGGATAGACTTGGGCTAGAGAAGGATTAGCCATACAGAATCTCAAATCCAGCCATAGCAGTCATTGGAGAAAGCTAAGCAGGCCAGAACTACCACTGTACAAAGTCTCCATGAGGTTCTTAGTCCTATCTACATTTTTTATTACCTGTATATTTTCAGATTCATGTAATATCATGCTTTCCCCTTTATTTCGAGTCTAAAGGTGTTTGGAAAAATGATGGCAGTTGCTTATCAGGGATTTCTGTGTTCTTACAGGGGACTTTATTAGCTGTGATTGCTTCTATTCCTAGGTTCTTCTTCCTGGGTAGAGTAGGGCCTGGCTATAGTGTCTTAAGCACTGTGATTAAATATTGGATACCAAGCCAATCTATCCTGTCAAGTGATAAGAATATATGTTAAAATCAACCTACGAACAAGTGTTGCCTAAGCAAGAAAATACCAACTGAAATGTCATGGGAGAAGAAAATATCTACAGGAAAAGCTTGTCTATCAATCCCAGTGAAAGAACAGAGGTAAAAATTTAAAGTCACAATGTGTCCTTCTGTAATAAAACATTCCACATTAAAGTACATAATATAAATTAATGAAAGGAATAAAAGAATATTGATAGGAATGATTGATGAAATTAAACCCAGATACCCCTCAGTAGATAAATGGATCAAGAAAATGTGGTATACATACACAATGGAATTCTATGTCTCCATCAGAAAGAATGACATTGCCTCATTTGTTAGGAAATGGAAAGACTTGGAAAAAATTATATCAAGTGAAGTAAGCCAGGCCCAAAGAAACATAGCCACATAGTTTCCCTTATTTGCAATAACTAGTATATATCTGAGACAAGCAGAAATGTTCAGATAAGTTGATGTTAGGTGAAATGAACCCTAAGATAAGGATTCAAATGTTTTTTCTTTCTTGGGATTGTTTCTAACATATTTATAAGATGATTTCTTTGTTGCTTTGTATGTTCTCCTCCTTTACAACTTTACAACTTTGGCATGCATGGGAGGAGGGGCAAAACCTTGCCCATGTAATTGTAACCCCTCTGTATGGTACTTTCACAATTACAAAAAAAAAAATTAAATAGAACACATGAATGAATAAAAAATATAAAAATAAATACTTTAGGTAACAAAATAATCAAGTATTTTTTTTAAATTAGGAAGACAATGTAAGACAAGATGCAAAAGGAGAATTAAATGAATATGTGTAAATCCTAAAAAAAATCATATGGAAATCCTAGAAATGAAAAGCTCAAAAGCACAAATAGAAAGCTCAGTCAAAGCCTAGCTAGTATAGTAGAATAAATTGGAAGCAGACTGTCAGGTATTAAGGATAAAGTAGAGGTTTTAGATCACTAAGGAGACGATAAGGAAAAAAATATTTCATGAATTACACAATTTTCTAGGGGGAGGTTGTTGTTGAAATAAGCTGGACCCTAAGAAACGTAAGTTTCATAGTTTTCCTCATTTGTAATAATTAGTATATATCTAGTATAGTCCTAGCAGAGGATCACAATAGCTCAATAGCTATGTACATTTGATCATATAAAATGATTCTAATAGACATTTATCTGAACTAGGGAAGGGAAAGGGAACAACAAAATGGTGATACAAAGGACAAAGGGGGAAGCAATGCAACAGTGATATTCACAAAACAATATGTTGGAAATAATTTTTACAACTTTAGGGGGAGTTGGGGGTAAGGAAAGTGGGAGAAAAATGAGGGAGTGGGTAAAAAGTTTGACAAGAAATGTATTCAATACCTTACTTATGTCATTGTAATCCCTCTGTAAATCACCCTGACAATAAACATTTTTAAAAAACGATGCTAATGGAAATGAACTCCAAGATATGGAAACAATAGTTTTTTTTTTTAAATAACATACTTTGTTATTTCTTTTTTCTTTCAGCGTTTCCTTTGGTTTATCTCCTGTTGTCAGTTTGTGATTTTGGTACCCTTTATTTTGTATATGCGTTTATCTGATTTGGGGAAGGGAAGGGAAATCACAGAAATGGTGAGACAAAGGACAAAGGGGGAACTGATACAGCAGTGATATTCACAAGACACCATATTGGAACTGAACTTTACAGTTTGGAGGCTGGGAGTAGGGAAGAAGGGAAGTGGGAGTAGATGACAGAGGGGGGTAACAATGTTCATCAAGAAATGTACTCATTACCTTACTTACTTAACTGTAATCCCTTTGTACAGCACCTTTACATTAAAAAAATAAATTAACAAAAAGAAAAAACTACTAAGAAAATACAAATGGAAATTTCAACCTTTGGCATACCGTTTAAAGACCAAAGTAGGAATTATGCCAAATATGAAGGGGAGGATATACAACCTAGAGTCACAGATAATATAGTGAATAAAATAATCAAGAAAGCTTCCCCATGTGTTGGGAACCTGGCTCAGTGGTAGAGCGCTTGCCTCGAATGCATGACGCCTGTGTTAGATTCCTTAGTACCACATAAGCAGAAAAAGCCAGAAGTGGCGCTGTGGCTCAAGTGGTAGAGTACAAGACTTGAGCTGAAGAGCTGAGGGACAGTGTCCAAGCCCAGAGTTCAGGACCCATGACCAATAACAACAACAATAACAACAACAAAAAGCTTCTCCAGTCTTCATAAGGAGAGATCATCCAGGAACTATAGTATTTCGGCACACAAATTAGGCAGGATCAGAAAAGAAAATCTGTTATAGTTTACTATGTCCATCCAAATAATTCAACTTTATGAAGCAGAAATGAAAATACCCAGTAAGAAACTCTAAAGAAATTGATGATCACGAAACCAATAATTAGAACATATGTAAATGATTTTACTCACAAGAGGGGAAGTTAAACCTGTCCAGTAAACATTAAATTTTGATAGTTCAGTAGATTAGCAAACAATAGTACATAAGCAAACATTGTACAAACAACTAAAATACTACATAATTTCAGATGACTTTCATTTACTGAATGTTAATGGTGTCAATTCTCCAAAGAAAAGACATCAAATGATTGTATGGATTAACAAAATAAGATCTAACCATTTTTACCTGAAAAAAAAAGTGCATCTACTGAAAAGGAAAGCACTAGCTTAGTGTGAAGGAACTGAAAAAAGATTTTCAAAGTATATGATCAATAAAAGCAGGCAAAAGTAGCTATATTCATATCTGAGCAAGCAGAGATAAGACTAAATTTACTCAGAAGAGACAAAGAATAATATCTTGTAATTAATCCACTAATCCATTACCAAATGATAGCAATTGCTAACAAATATACAGCATACATTAGTGTACCCACCTTCAGGCTGTGATTCACCTACCTCCACTTCCCAAGTTGTTGTGATTACCAATATGACTGGCAGATATTTGCCATGTGGACAGTCCTGACATAATTTCTCTTATAAAACATTACAAACTGTTTTTCTCTTAAAAGGTATTTAGAGTGTAATGCTACCTATATTTTAGTTCATTCATAGATATTTTTCAAAGGGTTTGTTAACTACAACAGAATATTTAAAAAAAATCATTTCCAGAAACAAAGTCATTTTGTCAAACCCAGAAACTGAAAACAATTGAATATGCCAGATTAAACAATCCACAAAGTGATGGCACTGTAAGAAAGTTTCAAAAAAGAGGCAAAAATCCAGAAAAGAAAATTGAGTTACAGCTGATATCTCCAGACACAAAGGCATGTTTATTTTACACAAACACGACAGACAGACAGACACACACACACACACACACACACACATACACACACACACACACACACGACAGAGAGAGAGAGAGAGAGAGAGAGAGAGAGAGAGAGAATAAAGCAAAAGTAAACATTTATTCACGGTAAAGAGTGTAAAAGTTTCTCAAAAGTATTGCAAAATTCTTACAAACATAAATGTGAATAGATGCAAATCCAACCAACCTGTGATGAAACAAAATATAAACTTGAAACTTATTTTAAAGTTTATAGAAATTTAAATGGGTTTATGGAAATTTAAATGTTGATAATAGACTCTAATAAAGATAATGTACTAAATTGTATTTGTGTTAACTAATTGAATACAATCTATACACTGATTTTTGGCTAGGAAATAAAAGTAATGTCTTAAAATACATATGGGAAATTTACAATATTTTTATCTCCTAGAGACAATTATGATAGATAGAGAGGGGTACTATTTAGTTTAAATATCCTGAGATCTTTACAATTTAGAAACAAAATCTAGCTATACATGAAGTCCAGCATTTAAATTTTCCCCTACAAGACTTCCAAGTAGATAAAATTTTCAAAATGTGACTCCTGACTGACAGTAGGAGAGATTATCATAATTTTCCATTTTCTTAAATAATTTTATTCTGTACATATTTTTCATGTTTCATTCCTATACTTTACATTTATTTGTGAGTCTGTTAGAATAGTTTTAGGCCCAAAACCCAAACTCCAGTATTCCATACATCAGGTCTGGTCATTTACCACAATATTCCACTAAAGACATAAATATTGGGAAAGGTAAGAGAAATGAGAATTAATGTTATAGTGACATGGCAGGGAACACTTAGGTTAATGGTAAGAAATTTATTCCAAACCAGCTTCACTATATAGATGTGTTTGTTTGTTTGTTTAGATTGACATGAAGAAAGAATTAAGAACATGAAATATGCGTAATTATGAATATATACAATTATTAAACAATTGCAGTCATTCATATGTTGCTGTAATGGTGCACAAAGGTGGTTGTCGCAAAAAATCATTTTTTTCAGGATCTGTCTAAGTGGAACTTTTTTTATATTAAGAGTTCGTTTCTGCTTGATAAGTGCTACATCCTGAAGAAGAGCTGCTGTTCCCTTCCTTCAGGATAGTCTTTTTGTAAAAGATGGTATCAGATCAGTACTTTCCTTCCTAAAACACATTCACCATGAAAGAGAGAGAGAAAGAGAGACAGAGACGGGGAGTCAAAGACAGAAACAGAGAAAGGACAGAGAGAGACTCAGAGATAAGGAGAAAAAGAAATGAAATGCTAAACATTGTTCTTGTTTTCATTAAATTTGTGGGCCCAAGTAAACAGAGGTTTTCAGCAAAAGCAGTTTAAGTACCTCTTACATTTCTTATTGGGATTATGAGGCTGGATTTCTTGTACTAATTCATCTCAACTGTAGGAAAGATCCCGGTGTGCAGGAGACATTGAATCTCCCAGGATTCCACAGGGGATTTGTTCCTACCTTAGAAAAGTTTTCCTTTTATTAAAATCCATCCATCCTAATGATTATCAGCCCATTTGTTAGTACCAGGTTGACCCTAGCGACATATCTATGAGAAAATAATTTTTTAAAAAGTCCTCCAACACACTCAAACTGGTTTTGTTCTCTCCTGAGGAAGATTTGATTGAAAGTTACTAGGGAATAATATTGAAATCATCGCTATATGGCTGCCCCGGTCTTGTTTAACCCCAAATCGGAAAAGTTACATATGCTCATAAGCTAAAATGAAAAATCTACACACTGCATTTAAAAGATACTGTGCCCAGAAATGTGCTCAATTTCCTTTGTGTGCAGAGGCTTATCTAAGAGCTAAGGGAGTTGAAAGGAGAAGAAAATTCCTGTTCAGACCTTAAAGAGGATGCTGAAGAGCAGCAATTTAGTGCATTATTTCAGTCCAAGTCTGCTCCAGGTGGAGAGTGAAAGAGATTGACAATATGAAGTACTTTCATTTTGTGGTGGTTGTTGTTGGCTATCTCAATGCCTATGGGCTGCTCTGACAGGCTTGGCTTCATCTGCTTTAGATGATTCATACAGCACCCTTCCCAGATGACTTGATCTATCTACAAGCTATGAAGATACTTCTCCTGTCTCCAAGGAGCCTTTCTCCCATCATGGACGTTGTGCACAGGTGTCTGCTAGGTTTTTGGTGGGTACAAGAAGCCTGCCATGTCCTTAAGTTGGTCAGGCTGCCCAGTATCCCCCCTTGTGTGGCTCAAGTCCTGAGTGTCACTCTCTCAGATGGTTTCATTTTAGCTCCTTGTGATTTTTTTTTTTTTTTTAGCTTAGGTAGAACAGATTGATCAGGTTGTACTAATTGCTGGTAACATGGAAAGCTGCTGGCATTAAATCTTGCCAGCAGCTGGGGCTGTAATCCTGAGGGCAGCTAGCAGCCCAAGAGCTATAGAGAGCAACAAAAAGTGTCTGGGAGCAGCTACGCTTGGGTGTTGGAAGAATTCCAGAGAGATGCCAGTTGCTGCTGGCTCGGTCTACTTGGGAGCCAGAGCTATCACTGGGAGCCGAGAGCCACTGGCACTCAAAACTCGAAGCTACAAACACTAAAGGAAACATATCTTGCTTTATCCCCCCTTTGATTTTTATCCAAGATGAGCAAAAGAATCCTCATCCAATTACTAACACTCTAACAAAATATCTTATCCTGAATAATACATGAACAATGTAGCTCAATACTTGTAGTCCTGGAGGCTGAGAAATCTTAGGTCAAGAGGACAGCTGACTTAATTTGTAGCCTTACACAGCAGGAGGAGACAAACAAGCTCCCTTGGACATCTTTTATGAGAACATTCATTAATGTTTATATAGAAGGATGAAGACTCATAACTTAAGCACCTAAAGGATTTGTCTCTTAATATTCATTCATTGGAAATTCTGTTTTAGAATATGACTTGTGGAGTGATTCAAACTTTAAGACCATGCTACATATTTTTCATTTTTTTCTTCTCTTCAACCAAGGAATGAGTGCCTATAGCCAGTCAAATGAAATATATATGTATATATATATGCATATATATATATGCATATATATATATATATTTCCGTTAGTAGCTTCAGGTTCAGTCTGTGGTTTACATTGGACAATACCATTACTATCCTTTATAAAATTCCATCCCTAATTTTTGTCCTTTATCTGCAATAATAGCTGTTACTCCCAAGCTCCTTAAAGAAAAATAATCATAAAGTGCACTTGGTATAGAGTTAAAATATTCTTAAGAAAATTACATTCCATCATCTCTTTGAAATTAGTATCAAGATGAGATACTATAGGTAACTATATGTAAAGGATAAAATGAGAGTTTCCTTTGAACAAATAATAGACCTCTGTAAGAAACCACTGATAAAATGTGTTAATCCAGGAACTAGTAGCTCAAGCATTAATCCTAGCTACTCAGGAGACTGAGATGGGGGATCATTATTCAAAGCCAGCCCAGATCGATTGATCTATCTATCAGATATCTATCATTATCATCTATCTGTTTGTCCTATTCTATTTCATTTCTGTATTATCACTGTCTATTTCTCTGTCTGTCACTGTTTATTTTTCTTTCTGAATCAGTATATATGGCAGAACTTTGATTCTGTCAATTGTTCTCTGTGGAAAATTTTGTATTTTGTTTAACTCTCAGTCTTAGCAAAGACATTTTTTAAAAAGATTATCTTTGTAGTGATCTGAAAAGTTTACTATTTTCATTTTTTCTTCACTGAGCTAAACTAATTATCTGTATTTTTGTTTTTGCTTCTTTTTTTATTCAGAGAGGACTCTTTTTAATCTAATCACAAATCAAGAAATTTCTACCCCAAACTGTTTGTAAACTTGAATTATATTTGGCAGTTAATAGCCATAAAACTTATATTTCTTATTTTTATTTCTATAGGATGTTATTTTGAACTTTTTGCATTGCATTATGAATGGAAGTACAAAGCGTGCAATTATGTTTGCAGCAAGAAATATTACATAGTTCAGGATTTGGAGGGCATTTTATTTGCCATGGTTACCAGATATTATCCATAGCAGGTGATAAAAGTACATACACAAAGTTACATCACAAATAGTATAAATCTCCAATGGTTTAATGAATAATTATGTGGATGAAACACTGTGTATCCACTTATAAACTTAAAGCATAATTAAATTTTACACGCAAGTGAAATATTTTTAAATTATTTTACTCTATTTCAAATTCCAAAAAAGCACAATATAAAAATTGAGGAAAATCCATTTCTACTTAATAATATAACAATATCAAAGATATACAGCATTTAGGCTGCGCTCTTTCTTTAAAGTGTATTCTTTTTCTTTTATGGTACTTGGTATTGAACCCACAACATTGCACCTGCTAATCAAGCTCTTTGCCACTGAGCTCCATGCCAGAATTTTGATAATTGTTTTCATTGAATATAAATTCTGTCCTTAAATAAAACTCAATTTAATTTTTATTTCTAAATCATGTTATAATATTTTTAGCAACTTCTAAGTGTCTTCTATTGCTACAATCATCATGTTTTCCTTCAAGGATGACATAATTGATGCAAAATGAGGTATATTTTATATTGGAGGTAAAACTTTGGCAAAATGAAATAGATTGTGATTTGAGGCTGTTTTGCTTTTGCCCAACTTATTCTTAATGTTGGTCTAATCCAATTATTAAATCCACATTTTTAAAAAATAGAACAATATCTGAAATTTGAAAATATGTTACTCATATGGAAAAGAAGCAGAAAATGAAGAAACAAAAATAATTTAGGAAAACAGAAGAAAGGGAGAAATTAGAAATAATGTTTAAAACTATAACATTTTCCTGATCAGAAAAAATAACATTAAATCCATGAAACAGAAGTGGCCTGGTGAAATAAACCAATTTTTAATAGAATAAAAATCTTTCAAAATATTAAAATAGGCCAGTATGGTTTTAACTGAGAGATAAATGCAGCAACTTAAAACAGAACAGCATGTTAGAATGTTTAAAGGATAAAATTTAGAAAGATTTGCACTAATTATAGCTCATATATCAAAAGAGAGTTAAGAAATAGTACAAACTATTTGAAAAAAGACATTCTTGAATAAAAGGTAAACTGAAGGATATCTAAGCATGAAAATTATACCGATTGTACGTAGCACTTAACATTTGGGTAAATGTAGATAGTACTTACTTATTTGGGTAAATATCAATTAGAATGTGATTTAATCAAAATAGTCATGGATCTACTATAGAGGAAAGTAAAGAAAATATCTAATTTCCTTATAGGGAATGAAACTTCAAAAGCCAGTATCTAAAACTGGAAAAATATTAATATCTCTATCTGTTAATCAAAAATGGCAGCACTCAAATAGCTAATTAATTAGTAATCTAAATTACTCCAAGAGCTGAAGTAGGAATATTATGGTAATGGTAAATATCAGCTTTTAGTGTTAATTAAAAACCTTCAAATATTAAAATTTAGCCCATGGAGCCATGCTTTTTACCCCTCACACATAAGTTTACTAAAATTATTGTCATGTATATTGTTTTATTTTATATAAATACAAGCTGAATATCAGAAAAAATATTCTGAAAAATTATATATACACACATTATAATGCACATCCTAAGTCTCAGACACTTTGATTTATTTAGCTTTACAGTTAAAACCATGTCCAGTTTCATATTACTTATCAAGTATACTTAATGAGTTCTTTGTAAAATGCCCAATACATGCCCAAAATCTGAGAAACAAACATGCTAAGTAAGAAAAAATGTTTTTAAATAAGAGAGGATTAGAGATTATATGCATGTCTATTATCAATATTTAAAATTTTACATGAAACTCAAATTTAATTTAAAACTACTTGCATATTTACATTGAAAGAAAAAAGGTGAATAATGTCCTATGAGTTTTGGAATAGTTCTTTTTCTTCTTATCATTGTAGTGTTTATTATTAACAACTGAAAATAAGTGGGCAAGCAGTGATATATTTGCCTATCAATGAATCAACTTTTAGTTTAATTTAGATTGACTAATGTATTGCTTGTTTTCACTACATTTACCTCAGGAGATATTTGAATACATTTCTGTAACAGATTAGTAAAGGAGATCCAGCACAGAAGGGAGGTAGGAAATTGCCTGATATTCAACACATTATTGTTCTATTTTTTTAAAGGAATTTACTGATTCGCAACCATCTAGTAATCTGAGAGCTGATAATGGCTTTGAGTCTTTGAGAAGATTTCACTCATGTTTTGGAAATAAAAGACGCCATTTTTTGAGTCCATTACAATGGAGAGGATTGAGAAAACATTTATGCTTTGAGTTTCCTAGTTCTCAACTTTTACTTATGCTTGGCAATCTCTAGCTTTGTTGGCCCTCTTTACTACTCAGCTCCTCAATATGGTTGGCTTGTTTCCTCTTCGCTAATACTCTTTGGGAACTTATCTACAGATACTAAGTTGAAAAATCATTGCATTCCTTTTAATTATTTTCTCTTGCTGCAGGGTACACAGGCACCGTGATGCCTATTACCCAATGCCAATATCCATTTGGATGTATTTTCTTCTTTTTATCTGTTTAAGATAGGATGGTAAAGCTTTCCCCTGTTATTTCATCTTGGCTCACAATATATATCAAAGATTAAGTCCTGTCCATAATTTAATTACTCGATTTATATCTAACAGCCAATTTCTCGCAATATTTGTAGCACAAAAATTTTGTTATTTTATTAATCTTTTTAATAAGACATCCTAATTTTTATATCCTTAATTATTGTTAGTTATAACTAAAAGCTCATAATAAATGAAATATAGTACTGATTATTATCATAGTACTTGGGGTGTTTTAGGATTATTTAATATTTCCATTTTCAGTAGTTTATTATCACTATTTATAAATTTTATTTAGTTGTTAGTAAAATCTATAAAACCCATGTTTTAATAAGAGTATTTTAATAAGAATGAAAAATCCAAAAGTAGTTTTCACAGTAGTAATATTAATAACAGCAGTAGTAACATAAAGACTGAGGTTTATCTCTTTTGATACTGACTGAATTTCTATGCCTAGTTTCAAACTCCCTAGACAAGGCCAAACAAATAATAGACTTGAATAGAACTTTAAAGTGACCTCTTCTATATTATAAAGAGCAAATACTTATTGAGGCACTTCACCGCTTTTCCTGAGAGAGTGTTTATGAGCATTTAGAACAAATTTTCCTAAATTTTTACATCTCTTCAAAGTACAAGAGAACACTTAAATTGAAGCTCTTCAAATTAATTTTTTGACATATGTCATACATTGCTACTGTCTAGAGAGGAATCCAATGGCATAGACATGTATTCTTGAAATTTTTTTTTGCCATATTAAAACATCAACTACAAACTTGTATTTATAAATCTTATATAACAAACAAAAGAGTATTGTGCCTTGGATCTGTCCTAACTTAAAAATTATCTGTAATTAACAAATTTCACAAGTTTTGAATATAATCAAGTGAAAGAAATAACAATTATAATCATTAACATAAAGTGTGCTATTATTGTAGATGGAATCATCATATTACATTCTCTGGCCATGTGTTTCAGGCTTGGTTCTAAGCTGTTGGTATTATCAGAAGATGGTAGAACTTTTTATTTTTTAATATATATTTTTATTGTAAAAATACAGTACAGGGGGGTTACAGTTACATGAGCAAGGAATTGTGTACATTTCCTATCAAGCATTTTTACCTCCTCCTTTGTTTTTCCCCTACCATCCCTTCCCTCCCACCTCCACAACTACACTCCACTTCTCCCCACCTCCTTCTCCACCAACCTGGAGAACTTTTAAGAGGCAGAGCTTAATTGAAGAAAGATAGGTCAATGGAGCTATATCCTTTAAGAGCACACACCATCCCCTCACTTTCTGTCTCTGAATGGCTTGAATAGCTCTGCTTTTTCATGTCCTTGCTCTCTGCCAAGCTGTTTGTCTCATTTCAGGCTTATATTATAGGAGCCATATTCTCAAGGATTGAAACTATTGAAACCATGATCCCAAATAAATCTTTCCTCCTAAGTTGTTGATGGCAAGTATTTTTCACACTGATTAAGGTACCACACTAAGTGAAAAAAAATTTGCATCACTAATCAAGTATTATTTTATAATTAAAAGGCATTACTGACCATTTAAATTATACTTACCCAATTACAACTCTATTGCTAATAATCCATGGGATATATATCTCAAGTCATATATTGCATATTCATAAGTAATCAATTCCTTCTTTTTCCAGAATATATTGGCTTGAGGATATTTCAGATGAGATATACTTTAGATACATTTATGCATATGTGTATGGGTACAGTGGTGTGATGAGATACAATGCTTGAATGTGCATTCACATTTGTGAATTAATTCTAAGTGACTTCAAAGCATTAGTCAAATTGGATTTTACTTTACTCATTGCCTCTTGATTTCTCTTTTCTGCTTTCTTCCCAGCCTAACCAATTAATCTGTCCTTTTATATAATACTCATTTGCCACTTAAAGCAATCAGGATGTCCTCTTCCTGATATTCAAATAATACTTCTGTAAAGTATTCCTAAGGCATTCTGCTGATTATACACTAAAATTTCTGAGTGTTCTCTTTGTTCTCAACCTACTAGCATAATTTTCAATATTACAGCTCACAGCAGATTTAGAAAAGAAAATAAAAGCAAGCCTAATGACATTGATGGCTGCCTAGAAGGATCAAGAGAACAAAGTGACATCACATTATACAAGTGAACTTCATTGTAGGATTTTTCCCACTTCCTAGTGTGCCACAGGACCTAAAACTTAGTTGTTGTTTTTTTTTTATCACATCTCTCCTTAACATAGATTTTGAAAATACTTCTCATGTCTATACTAAGGCTATCAGCACAACTATGTTTATCCCAGCATTATTTACCATAGCTACGAACCAACCCAGATGCCCCTCAGAAGAAAAGGTGGCATTCTTCAGTAAATGGTGCTGGCAAAATTGGTTAATCACTTGTAGAAAACTAAAGCTAGATCCTTATATATCACCCTGCACCAGAATCAACTTCAAATGTATCAAAGACCTGGGAATCAAAGCAGACACCCTGAAAACATTACAGGATGGAATAGGAGAAACCCTAGGACTCCTTGGGAAAGGCTGAAATTTTCTTGATAGAGACCCAGAAACACAACAATTCAAAGAAAGGTTGGACAAATGGGATTGAATAAAATTGCAGAGCTTCTGCATGGCAAAAACATAGCTAGCAAGATCAAAAGAAAGCCCAGGGATTGGGAGAAGATCTTCACTAGCCATACAACGGACAAGGGTCTCTTATCTAAAATATACCTTGAACTCAAAAAATTAAATCCCCCAACAACAAATCCTCAAAGAATCAACCGCCCAATAAATAAGTGGGCTAAAGACTTAACAAGAAACTTCTCTGAAGAGGAAAGAAGGATGGCCAACAGACACGTGAAGAAATGCTCAACCTCTCTAGCCATAAAAGAAATGCAAATCAAAACAACATTGAGATACCACCTCACCCCAGTTAGAATGGCAAAAATCAAGAACTATAGTAACAACAGATGCTGGAGGGGATGTGGACAGAGGGAACCTTTCTGCATTGTTGGTGGGAATGTAAACTTGTTCAAACACTTTGGAAAGCAGTATGGAGGTTCCTCAAAAGCCTTCACATAGAGCTCCCCTATGACCCAGCAATCCCACTTTTGGGCATTTGCCCAAATGTTCACAAACAAGACCACACTAAAGCTACCAGCACGACTATGTTCATTGCAGCATTATTTACCATAACTAAGATTTACCATAACTTAGATACCCCTCAGTAGATGAATGGATCAAGAAAATGTGGTATATATGCACAATGGAATTCTATGCCCCCATCAGAAAGAATGACATTTGTTAGGAATTGGAAAGACTTGGAAAAAATTATATTTATTTATTTATTTTTTTGGGTCCGGTCGTGGCGCCTGAACTCAGGGCCTGGGTGGTGTCCCTCAGCTCTTCAGCTCAAGGCTAGCACTCTACCACTTGAGCCACAGCGCCACTTCCGGCTTTTTTCTTTTTGCTAATGTGGTGCTGAGGAATGGAACCCAGGGCCTCATGCAAGCAAGGCTAGCGCTCTACCACTGAGCCACCTTCCCAGCCCCCAAAAATTATATTTAGTGAAGTAAGCCAGGCCCAAAGAAACCAGGTCCCATGGTTTCCCTTATTTGCAATAACTAGCAGAAATGGTCAGATAAGTTGATGTTAGGGAAATGAACCCTAAGATAAGTATTCAAATGTTTTTTTTTTTCATGCAATTGTTTCTAACACATTTATAAGATTATTTTTTTTGTTGCTTTGTATGTCCCTCCCCTACTGTATAACCCCTGCTTTCACTGTATTTGATGTTGTTATAATTTGTGGAGGGGAAGGGGAAAAACAAGTTGTTTAAATAAGGATACAGGTGGACCTGTTGCAACAATGAGAAGTACAAGTCGTTTTGTCGAAAACGACCTTTACAACTTTGGTGGGAGGGGAGGAGGATTGGGTGGGAGAGGGAGAATGGGAAGGGATGAGAAGGGGAAACAAAGGAGGAGGCTACAATGCTTAATAAGAAATGTACTCATTATCTTGCCCATGTAATTGTCACCCCTCTTTACAGTATTTTCACAATAAAAAAAAGAAAAGGTGGCATATATATACAATGGAATTCTATGTCTCCATCAGAAAGAATGACATTGCCCCATTTGTTAGGAAATGGAAAGACTTGGAAAAAATTATATTAAGTGAAGTAAGCCAAGTCCAAAGAAACATAGGTCCCATAGTTTTCCTTATTTGCAATAACTAGTACATATGTTTGACAAACAGAAAAGGCCAAAACTTATATACATATAATCATTAGGTGATGTTAAGGGAAATGAACCCCAAGACAGAGACACAAATATCTTTTTTTCTTTATGGCTATTGTTTAAATGTATTTATAAAATACTGTGAGATTTTTAAAATTTTATTTTATTTTTTTGCTTTGTATGTTCCTCCCCCACAGTATAACCCTTATTTTCACTGTATTTAATGTCGGTGCCCTGCATTTTGTATATATACTTCTCTAATTCTGGGAAGGGAAGGGAAAAAACCAAAATGCTGAAATAAGGATACACGTTGACCCATTGTAACAATGAGATGTACAAAACACTATGTTGAAAATGAACTTTACAACTTCGGCAAGCGGGGAAGGTAGTTGTGGAAGTTGGAGGGAAGGGATGGTAGGGTGAAAACAAAGGAAGAGGCAATAATGCTCAATAGGATGTGTACTCATTACCTTGCTCATGTAACTGTAACCCCTCTGTACAGTATTTTTATGATAAAAAAGTACCAAAAAAGTTCTCATTTTTAATAAATCCTATGGAAATTAATGGATTAAAACACTATATTCTCTTAAAGCCATATATAAGGTACATGAGTAAGTGGGAGAGTTGTATTATCTGTGTAGAACATTCTCTCCATAAGTTAAACTATAGCTACTTTTTCAACTGCACAAGGGATTTATTCTACTTGCAATCTAGGGAGTCCTACCAAGGGGCTCTTTTGTTGAAAGCTTACTTTCTGGCATGATATTATTGGGGAGAGGTCGTAATTATAAGACAGGGCTCAGTGGGATATCCAGGACCTACCTGGACAACATTACTTTGAACAACAGCATTCTAGGAATGCTATTTCAATTTTCATTCTCATTCTTGAAGAGAAGGAACTAAACTCTGCCACAAAGTACTACCATAATAAACTGCTTCACTATTAGCACCAAAGCCATTGGGCTAGCCAACCATGGTTGAAACCTCCAAAATGATCAGTTCAAACAAACCTTTCATCTTTTTTAAGTTGATTGCACTTTGTAACTATGATAGAAAACTGACTAACATTGACTTAAGTGACAATCATTGATAAAATGGCAGGTTTATGGATCCATCAACCTTTGTAGAAACTCAGTGGAGTTCTAGTACCTGATTGGAAAGATAAATGGAACTAATTTCTAAAGTGTAGTAGCAAAATATTTTTGACAGTTTTAAAGGTATTTTGAAAATATTTTCTACTGTAATTCTATTTCTTGCTCTCTTTATGGAGGATTCATATTAACTTGATCCTAATCTACTTTTTCATACAGATATAGGGACAGTCATAGATCAACTAAACTCAAGGTGTAGGGTCTTTCTCTATCCCACGAAAGACGGACGGGGTCCGAGGAAAGGTAAGTAGGGCCGCTTGCCAGTTCCCCAGCCTCGCTTAGCCTCGGAGAAAATCAGACACAGTGGGGAGTCAAGTCAAGCAGGAAAACTCGTTTATTAACACACAGCAAGCACATTTTAAAACAAAAAAGACCAGGTGGCATTGGAGGGGTGGAAAAGGAACCAGTCACTGTAAAGGTCCTATCATGCACCTAAGCTTCCACGGTCTGGCTATGCACTGAACTTAAAGCAAATCCGGCTCTGCCCACTCAACTCCCTCTCAGCGCCATCTTTGCTGCCCATGGGCTCCACATCAAGGCTGTATGATTTGTGGATTTTCCTGTGCTTGTTTTTCAAGTCTCTCTCCTGCAATAAAAGCTTTCCAGTACTAGTATGATTAACTTAGTAACTATCCGTGGAAGACTTGATGGGAGAGCAATCAGCACATTCAAGCACGTGCCCTAAGTAACCTAGTCCTTCATCCATTCATTTAGTTATCTTCCCATTCATGGCCAGGAAGATTCAATACAGAGGTAGTTTCTCCTTTTTGTTCATTTGCACTAATCTTTGTACCTCCTCTTATAAAAGAGATGTGATTCAGTGCCTTCCTGTGGCAGATTTTTCATTTTTCTGAAATTCAGTTCATTGGGGTTGTTTATGCATATATGTATATATATATATATATATATATATTCTTTTCAGTTTATTGTCAGGTTTTCAAAACTTGTTTTTGACTTCTCAGTTTTCAAGAAGGGTGTGAGTGATGGCATGCCCCTGACTAGTAATAAATTCTTACCTGTTTCTAATTGTGTGGGACAGTTTTTATTCTTTTCATCTAAAGGTTTTAATGAATTTTAGTTTGAATTTTAAGAAAAAAAATCTCATTTTCAGTAGTGGGGTGTTGAAATGTTGCTCTTATAGCTAAAGCAGTGTACCATTGATTAGTAGCTATTCAATGATTTGTTATGTTTTGTTTTAAGAATATCTGTAGTATAATATTAGGCTTATAGTTTGATTATGAAACAAATTTACTAATACAAAGAACCCAGAAAATGTGTAATTGTATGTACTAATACTAATATATGTATTTCACACTTTTACAAAATGAGAGTATTTTGAAGATAAATAATATTTCTGTTAACTGAATAAACAGTTAATAATTGATGAAGTAAATCTTATGGTTTCAGTATGAATTCTAGATTGCATTTGTCACATCGGATGTTTTCTGGAAGGGAAAAATGCCTTGCTAATAGCTGTTATGAGCTGATTTAAACTTGCAAGCAAAATTGTGTTTAGCTTTTATGAAATGGGTCTAGCTTAATCCAAATTTTGTAGATTATTATATGCTGAACATGTTTCTACTATAGAATATTTTGTGATCAGAGTAGGAAAGGAGAGAGAAAAGATAAAAAGCTGATGATAGTTTTATACTATATTGTAGCTATGTATGAAGACATAAAATAGCTTTACATGAAATAAAAGGTATTGATCAGTTCAGTATGAAGGGCAGAGAAAGAGACAGCCATAGCAAGGGTTGTTCTGAGAAAATCACAATACATATAGGTCTATTATTTGTTGAAACCCTTACAGCAATTCTTCTACACACTGATAAAAAAGGAATGATAGGCAATTAATTTGTTTATGGGGCTAAGCAACTTCTGAAGTGGGTTGAGCGAATAAGATGAAGAGAATGAAGGTTAATATGGTCAGGTAGTTGATTTCCAAGCATAAGGTAATAATTAGGAGTCAGCTCCATCACACTATTTTAACTCCAAATATCTTCCAGTGATGGTAGATTTAGCCAGAAGTAGTGGTTACTTTGGAGGCAGCAATTGAGTGGTTTTTGTTTGAGGCTAATCCAGGCATAAAATTTTATAAGACTCCATCTCACTTAATAGCAGGGCACAGTGACATGCACCTGTTATCCTAGCTATGGAAGAAGCACAATGGCTGGGCAGAGTAGTGCATGCCTGTCATCCCCAGCAACACTAGGAAGCATAAGTATGAGAATCACAGCCTATAAAGCAGGACATTCGTAGAATAACCAATGCAAAAAGGAGCTGGAGGTTTGGCTAAATTGGTAGAACACCTATCTTGCAAGTCCATGCCCTGAATTCAACCCAAGTACCAAGTAGGATGTGTGAAATGTATTAACTTTATGAAGACTATTTTTTAGCGTTATTCTGATCCCTTGTTTGAATATATGAACTACCTTTGTTAGGGTAGGTAATAATTGTCTTTTCATTGAATTAGAACTAAATTTGAATTTTTATCCCATTTCCTCTATACACACCTGATTTTCTTTCTATGCATGCCCTTCTTATTTTCTTTTATGAAAATGCTTTAAGTGTTGGTATCCATTGAAATTGTGTATTGAGATATAATATCCAAAATCCTTTTAGAGGAAACTCACCAACAGAAGTGCAGCCAATCTATTTTTATCCAGAACTTGAGTTGGATGACAGTTAGGTAGTTTGGAAAGCTACATTAAGTGCTTTAGGATTTATGGGCCCCACACTAATTTTGTAATGTGCCAAACAGCACTTCAATGACCAGGAATAACTTGTCTGGATGCCCAAATTGGAATATATTCTTCAAAAGTCTGGCTAAAAAAGTTTTCTTAATTTAATTATAGTTTTCTAATTTTTAGTGGAGACAAATATGAAGACCATTTATCATGATAGATTATTAAAAGTAGTAGTAGAAGGAGTAGTATTTATTAAGGGAACAAGACTTTATATTTCAAATATTATACATTTAAAATGGTAATATAGTTTACAATTTCTAAAAGTTCTTTTTAAACCATATTATTGTACAGATTTTTTATATTTACCATAAAAGTACTTGATACCTTTAGTTATGTAAAAAAGTGAACCTTGAGCCATGTAGTTTCTCCCAAAAGTGGGGTCATGCATTAAATATTTAAGATTTTGAGGAATTTATATATTGCAAATAAATATGAAACATGAGTTTAATGATTGGAATATATTGTGCTTTTAAAGTTATTCTGTTTGGGGGTTGGAAGGTGGCTCAAGTGGTAGAGTGCTAGCCTTAAGGTGAAGAGCTGAGGGACAGCGCCCAGGCCCAGAGTTCAGGCCCTATGACTGGATCAAAAAAAAAAAAAGTTATTCTGTTTGTACTATGTATAGCTGTTTATATTTATAAATTTATAACTTGTAAATTGTATCATTAAATTGTAATGTATATAAAATTCATATAAAATTTAAATTTGCTATCTAGCCACTATTAAGTGACATATGGTTTTATAGTGTTTTTGACATAGCAAGCTTTTATTGAATGGCTTAAAATAATTTGTTTTTGCTACTGAATTGAGACAATAGAATATCTTAATAATTTCATCTATTTTTCAGAACAATTTCTATAGATATCACCATCCCATACACACTCGATATTTTAAATTAAATTCATTCTTGTTTGTATCATGTGAAATTTTATGCATATGCTGTATTACTGAAAATCCTTACCTATTTGTACCCAAATTTCATATATTACTATCTGTGTTCAGGCTTTACATATAATATGTGACTATATTATTTATACAATGTATGCAAATAAATTAATAAGATTTCTATTAAAATATATAAGACAATATTCAATATTATTAACTATTAAAATCTGCTGGATTTAGATATAATTAGAATTTTCATTTGCATAGCCCAAATGATTTAGAGGAGAAATCTGGAGTACAGCATAGCTCCAACACAGCATCTTCTGTATAACCCTGATGACCTACACAATCCTGAATTATGAGAGCCATCACTCAGCCTTTCCCCCAAGGATGGCACTTGGTAGGTCTCCACATTGAAGAAACCCTAGTCTTCCATCTAGTTTAATAACTGGAAACCAAATATATACCCATATAAAAGTGTTACTTTATAATAAATAATTTACTTCTATTCATATTTTCACTCATGCAGATTTGAGGTATCAAGACAATTGTAGAACGATAGACTGTGTAAACTGACCAAACTCAGTAATAATTCAGAAGTTAGAAGAAAATATTTAACTTATATTTAGTACACTTGGCAACTCTAAGAAAACACCTTCATATAAGAGGCATTATAATTTTTAGAGCATGATGGTTAAAATAAAAAAATAGGTGTTCATTTGGGCACCATTGGCTCATGTCTGTAATCCTAGGTACTTAGGAGGCTGAGTCTGAGATACTGACATCACAGTCTGAAGCCAGCCCAGGCAGGAAAGTCTGAGACTCTTATCTCCAATGAGCCACCAAAAAATAAGAAATAGAGCTGTGTTTCCATCCCTACTCTTGAGTGAAGAAACTCAGGGATAGCTTCCACACCCTGAATTTAAGCCTTAAGGCTGGCCCCCACAAAAATATAGGGTGCTCAAGAAAGAATTAGGAGCGCTAAAATGTGAAATAAACTCTCAAACTCCCTAGCCCCTCAAAATAATAATATGACAGGATTATAAAAGGGATACAGACAAGAGTGGGGATAAAGAAGGAAGAAGGAGATAGGAAGCAGAGGGTGAAGGGTGATGAACATATAGAATACATTGAATACACACATTATAATACATACATCTATATTTTATATATGAGTTTTACTATACATGTAAATATTACAGTTTAACACTTTAAAAATTAATTTATGATAATAAATGAAAAAAGGAAACCAATTTTAGTTTGTAAGTTTGAAGCCTCTTCTAAGCAGAAAACATATAGAATAGATGATAGAGATGAAAGACATTGAATAATAGCATACTAAATGTCATCTGAACACTTAACTCCAACATGGAAAGCTTTGCAGAGAGGAAATCATACATTTCTGTCTTCTTTTCTTTTATGTATTCACCCCACAAATATTAGCACTCAAAAGAGAACTGTACACAGAAAATGTATCTGGGCTTGTGCTCCACACATAATTATGCCAATGAAGAAACAGCTGTGAAACTTTGTGGCAAATGAGCATTTTGGCTCATGTGATAGGGACTGTCGAGGTAGAAAGCTAGTAAAGAGGTGAAAACAGAATAATACAGTCATAATCTACAAACTCTCTTGTCCATAGGTTATGCACAGTATCCTGCAGTTATATTAGATATTTAGGAGAAAGAAAAAAGAAGCTGGGATTTGTATAGTTGATTGAATTCTACTAAATTTAACAAGAGAGTAGAAAAATAAATTCAGTAACAATTTGATCTTAGTTTATCAAGAGCTTAGACATAATGTTCAGTAAGGTAGTCTCTTGTGATTTAGGATGAGTCCTCCACACCATAACTATAAACTGTGTTTGCAATATTCCAAGCAATTATGGGATGGGTTCTCCACACAGGAGAAGTTCAGATTCTGTTACCACAACATTAACCACACTGTGGATTGTGTACTCTTCTCAGAACTTTACATATGAGAAGTTTCTAAATGTTTACATTTATCACGCAAGGTATTTAGTTTCTCTTTATTGAAGAGAAGCTATATTAAGTCTTCATGCTTGGAAGAGTACTACAAATTAAGTGAAAACAACCTCATTTCTAGAAGTCTAACATCATATAAGATTTAGTCATTACAGCCATGATTTATTTCCTTTCATAACTGTTTTGACATGTTAATCAGAAGTGGGATGTTTGATCACTTTTATTGCTATTATAAATTTCCTTCCTGCCTTTGTTTTAATTTGGAGGCTTGTAGAATTTTTCTCTCTTAAAAAACTATGCGTGTCTATGTATACAGATTTGGTATAACTTACAAGTATCTTCTCACAACCTGTGGGAGTTTTCTGGTTTGTTTTGCTTTATTTTGCTCTGGTTCATTTTATTTTGGAAGTAGTGATGATTGATCTCAGCAACCTTTGACTGGGTAGTAAGTGATCTACCAGCTTGAACCATGCTGAACTATGTTCCTGACATTTTTTTTTCATTTAATATGTAAAATAAATATAGAATATGATTCCACAGAATCATATAATAAAAGAACAGATCCAAAAATATATTACTACATAAGACTTTTCTTTTTGTTTTACTCAAGTCTAATTAATCAGTTTCTGCTGTCACAAAATGCATATTGTGTTTCTTACAATCTTCTATAGTTTTCTTTGCATAAAACTAGTGAATGTATGTTTACTTCCAGATGACTGACTATTTTAGGATTTGCGTTTAGATTGATATAGCATTATGCTTTTATTAAAATTAGAACAAGTACTATCTGGACCAAAGTATGTATTGAAAATAATCTAATTCTGTAAAACTCAATAAAATAGGAACTAGGGGACCTTCACTAATGCAGAGAGTAGAGCATCTTTCATTGTCTAATGGTTTCATGTTCAAGATAAATGACTGCTTTTTCTTATCAAAATTCTTAAAGTCCAACTAAAGCAATTCACATAATTGTGCATACTAGAATGATTGCATTTTACTGTTTTATTTTCAATAATTATCATAAAATGCTCAGTAAACTCCATTGAAAGGATTTCTGTTCAGGAATATGCAGTCAAGAATGCTTTCTTACGTTGGGATGAGGGTTATTCTGGCCTTATAGAATGAGTTTGGTAGTGATTTTTCACTTTTGACCTTATTGTCACCAATGTACTACTGTACCTAGTTCCTTCTTATTTATTTCATTTTCTTTTTAAAAAGTTTATTGTAAAGATGATGCACAGAGGGGTTAGAGTTATATGAGTACAGTAATGAGTACATTTCTTGTCAAGCATTGTTACCCCCCTCCTTTGTTTTTCTCTATCCTTTCCCTCCCGATCTCCCTCACTCCATTTCCGCCCCCAAGATGTAAAGTTCATTTCCAATATAGTGTTTTGTGAGTATCATTGTTGCCATGGGTCATCCTATGTTCTTGTTTCAGCATATTGTTGTTCCCCTTTCCGTTCCCAAATTAGTCAAATGCAAAGGGCACCGGGCTGGGAAGGTGGCTCAGTGGTAGAACGCTTGCCTTGCATACCCGAGGCTCTGGGTTCGATTCCTCAGTACCACATAAGCAGAAAAAGCCGGAAATGGCTCTGTGGCTCAAGTGGTAGAGCACTAGCCTTGAGCTGAAGGACAGTGCCCAGACCGAGATTCAGGCCCCATGACTTACAAAAAAAAAAAAAAAAAGATGCAGAGCACCAAAATCAGTACAGTGACAACAGGTGATATACCATAGAGGGAAGAACATACAAAGGAAACAAAAAAAAAATCACATGGTACACTAAAAACAACAACAAAGAAAGACCTCCCTAGCAATCACTGTCTTTTATTCTGATACACTGCATCTTATATATGCATTTATCTGATTTGGGAAAGGGAAGGGGAATAACAAAGTGCTGAAACACGGACAAAGGATGACCCATTGCAACAACAATACTCACAAGACACTATGCCGAAAAGGAACTTTACAGCTTGGGGGTGGGAGTGGGGGATGGAAGGGATAGTAGAAGAAAAAGGAAACGGTAACAATATTACACAAGAAATGGATGCATTACCTTACCCATGTAACTAATCCCTCTGTACAGCATCTGTAGAGTAAAAAATAATTTTTTAAAAAATAATATTTTCTTAAATTAGTGACCCTTACAAATTTGAGGCACAGCTATGTTTGGTGGGGTTCCATAGCAATTTCTTCTATTATATGCTCCTTAAACATAAAATATGGGGGGATTATTTCACAAAAAATTTTCACCAGTTTTAATCATTTTTTTAAATTGTGAAAATACCATACACAGGGGTTACCATTACATGATCAAGGTAATAAGTACAACAAGCATGTTGCCTCCTCCTTTGTTTCCTCTTCCCATCCCTTCCCATCTCCTCCCACCCCCAGAGCCCCCACGCCCTGCGCCAAAGTTGTAAAGTTCGTTTTTCAACATAACGTCTTGTACATCTCATTGTTGCAATGGGTCCACCTGTACCCCTATTTAAACTATTTTTTTCCCTTCCCCACCACAAATTACAAAACATCAAATACAGTGAAAACAGGGGTTATACCGTGGGGGAGGGACTTAC
This sequence comes from Dipodomys spectabilis, assembly GCF_019054845.1. Taxonomy (NCBI): domain Eukaryota; kingdom Metazoa; phylum Chordata; class Mammalia; order Rodentia; family Heteromyidae; genus Dipodomys; species Dipodomys spectabilis. The sequence continues at coordinate 6,376,249 of NW_024870752.1, forward strand.
AAAGCAACAAAGAAATCATCTTATAAACATGTTAGAAACAAGAGCAAGAAAGAAAAAAACATTTGAGTCCGTATATTGGGATTCGTTTTGCCTAACATCAACTTATCTGACCGTTTCTGCTTGTCTCAGACATATACTAGTTATCACAAATAAGGGAAACCATGAGACCTATGTATCTTTGGGTCTGGCTTCACTTAATATATTTTTTTCCACGTCTTTCCATTTCTTAACAATAGAATGGAAGAAAGACAGCCTCTTCAGTAAATGGTGCTGGCAAAATTGGTTAACTACTTGTAGAAAACTAAAGCTAGATCCTTATATATCACCCTGCACCAGAATCAACTCCAAATGGATCAAAGACCTGGGAGTCAAAGCAGACACCCTGAAAATATTACAGGACAGAATAGGAGAAACCCTAGATCTCCTTGGTACAGGTCAAAATTTTCTTAATAGAGAACCAGAAACACAACAAATCAAAGAAAGGTTGGACAAATGGGATTGAATGAAGTTGCAGAGCTTCTGCATGGAAAAGGACATAGCTAGCAAGATCAATAGAAAGCCAATGGATTGGGAGAAGATCTTCACTAGCCATACAATGGACAAGGGTCTCATATCTAAAATATACCTGGAACTCAAAAAATTAAATCTCCCAACAACAAATCCTCAGAGAAACAATTGCCCAATAACTAAGTGGGCTAAAGACTTAAAGAGAAACTTCTCTGAAGAAGAAAGAAGGATGGCCAATAGACACATGAAGAAATGCTCAACCTCCCTAGTCATAAAAGAAATGTGAATCAAAATAACATTGACATACCACCTCACCCTAGTTAGAATGGCTATAATCAAGAACTCTAATAACAACAGAGGCTGGAGGGGATGTGGACAGAAGGGAACCTTTCTGCATTGTTGGTGGGAGTGTAAACTTGCTCAACCACTTTGGAAAACAGTATGGAGGTTCTTTCAAAGTCTCATAGATCTTCCCTATGACCCAGCAATCGCACTTTTGGGCATTTACCGAATGATCACAAACAAGACCATACTAAAGCTACCAGCACGACTATGTTTATTGCAGCATTATTTACCATAGCTAAGATATGGAACTAACCCAGATGCCCTTCAGTAAATGAATGGATCAAGAAAATGTGGTATATACACAAAATGGAATTCTATACCTTCATCAGAAAAATTTTCACTGTTTTCTAAAGTTCATTTTCCAACAGTAGTTGTTGGAAAGTTACTTGACAACTGTATAAGCACTCCTGATGCCCAAAACCCCACTGTTCGGTTCATGCCATTTATACTGTCTCACTGTAGGAGAAAAGTAGCATTTACTAGTGGGCCATCAAGTGAAAACAACATAAAAATACTAAAAATAGTTCTCTGCTGAAAACTCATCAAATATTTATAACTCTTTAAAGAAAGAAGGAGCTAAAGCTTTGCTGCAAGAAAAAAATAAGTCAAGCACAGCCCATAATGAAGAAGATATTTTCTGTTAGTGCATATTGCACATTATGGATTATGAACTTCAAAAATTCCTATTCCCATCTTTCTTCATATAGGAGAAGAATTGAAATGTGTTTTCCCTTATCTAAATTTATGCTACCTGCAATTGAGTTACCAGTCATTCAGGAAGGAAAGAATAAATTCATGGCAGAGGAAGGAAACAACCTTATGGAGAATGTCCATAGCTTAGAATGAAAGGTAATACAAGATATGTATAGAGTTGGAGGAAGGCAGAGGTTAAGGAGAAATAGTAGTTAGATCCTAGAAAATTCAGAATGTTGAAAGCATTCTCTTGTGAAATATTTCCAGTTGTTGTTTCTTTGTCTTTTCTCTTGTCTTTATAAACTAATATTATAACTCTTGATTGGTTGCTTGAACTATTATATTAGTTATCAAACTGCTTTCTAGGTTACTGTTCATCTTTCTTAAATTTTATATTTATATGGTATGCACACCTACTCAAAAGAACAGAAGCACCTTCCAGGGTTCAGCATCCTCTTACATAGGTATTTGCATCACAGGCTAAATAAGACTTGTCTTTCCCATTGTCATAAGCCAGAGTAAATCCCCCATCATCTAGATCCTTCTTCCTCACGTGACTCATCTTCTCTTACTTCCTAGTCTCCATGGCATTCTTTCTGTTTGGTTAGGTCTTGTTTTCCCACCAATTTTTGTGCCATCTCAGGGACTGAATTTCAAGCCTTCTGCTCTCACTAATCTTTCTTGCTCATGGATGATGCTTTGCCATTTTAGCCATGCCTCCAGTCTAGTATTGTGCTGAAAAACTGGAGGAATATTACAGATCTCTTTTTCCCAGGCTAGCTTATAATAGAAATGTGCATATTCTCAGTCTAGTGTAGTTAGGATTGCAGGTATGAGACAATGTTATCTAGCTGTTTTCTCCTACTACTTGTGTGTGTGTGTGTGTGTGTGTGTGTGTGTGTGTGTGTGTGTGTGTGTGAGTAAGTGTGCCAGAACTAGAGTTTGAACTCAGAGGCAGAGCATCATCCTTTACCTCTTTCACTCAAAAATGGCACTCTACAATTTTAGTCACGCCTCCCAGTTTTGACTATTAGGTGATTAGGTGGAGATAAGGTTATCAAGAACTTTTTCCACTGGGCTGGCTTTTAACTGTGATCCTCAGATCTCAATCTCCTGAGTAGCTAGGATTACAGATGTAAGCAAACTTTTGATCATTCCTAGAATGTCCATTTTGTGGTCTTGGACATTGCTGTCTTCTCTGCCCAGAAGATTTTTGGCAATAGGCCATGTCTCCTCATTTCTCCAGTCAATGCTAGAATAATACTCTCTAGCTAGATAGTTCCTGTCCTTGCTGTCAAAAACAACATCATCCATGTAGCTCTATAATAATCTAGTGTTCTTAATGGCTCTTTTCCTTTGACTTCATGTCAAGTATCTAAGCATTTATCTTGTACATTGTCAAATAAAATGTAGGCTCTATAAATGCACAGTTTATTCAGCTTGCATATATAATATCTTCTGCAAACAGAAACATGCCTGCTAACTGTGCTACAAAATGTTAGAAAATTTTGTTAAAGACTGGATGTAGAGATAAATATCTATTGCTTGTAAATTAGTATAAGATTATATAATAAATATACAATTAATACATATAATATGTATTACAAATAATGTATATAAATTTTTAAAAAAGTGAAACAAAATCACTGCAAACCAGTTTTATCATTTATTTATGATAAATAATGGTCACATTCAATGACTATTATAAAATACCTTTACCTTGCATTGTGTGTGTAAGCTGTAAATTCCTGGTAGCTAGAATATGGCAAGAAAACATTTAAAAACAGAATGTGGGCTATAAATCCCAAACCTCAACTTCATTATATGATAAAGGCAAATATTTTTGTCAAGTGAGGAAATGATTACAATTCATTCATGATTTCTCTCTAAGTAGCACAAACACAAACAATGAACCAAGCCTTAAAATCCCTTTTGTTGCATGTATATTGTATATATACATTTTTGTCTTTTTTATGACTATAATGCTATCAATTGTTTTTTTGGGAGCTTCATGCATGCAGTCTTCTTATTCATTCATGCACTGTCCCCATACTAGCCAGAAGGAGACACTCAATTGAGAATAGCATTACAATCATAGACACAGTTAAGTTTTGTTTATAAAGAAGAGAAAGATATATCAAACATGACAGTAGTTCTCACTTACTTGCATCTTTGGTTCTTTTGCCTTAACTTCTGCACATGCCTTTATTACCTAAGGTTGAGGAATGATTCCCTGTTCCTCTCTAGCCATCAGTAGTCACTGTTCTTAGCATCTAGAGAACAAATGTAGGCACTTGTCCTGTGGATTCTTCCATCTCAGCAAGGGAAAATCATCACCATATTAAATCTGTCTTATTGAAATCTCAGAAAACTTCCAGTGTGTTTAAGAAATAAAAAGGACACATAGATTAAATAATACCTAGAAAAAATTATTTCTCTTAATGTCAACTAAATCTGTACACAAATGCATGAATGAGGTCTCTGTTGGTATGTCTTGCTACACAAACCCAAAAGTTCAACTAGATGTCAAAAATTACTATAATGCATTTTATCACAGAAAACATCTGATATAAAAGAGGGATCAGTGTTTGGTCCTAGTAGTTTATGTCTTAGTCTTTTTGTGCTCTGATAACTAAATACTCAAGGTAGGGAGAATAGAGAGAAGAGAAATATATTTTATCACTATTGTTGAATCTAGGAAATCTGTGATTGAGGTATTAGTAACCACCTATACCTATGATATCCATTGATAGCCTTCTTACTAAGGGATATGGAGCAATGTCATGTTGGGTAGCAGAAGTGCAGACAATAAGTCTGTCTTAATCTTCTTCCTGGAAGAAAATATTCTTGGCCTACTCTTGTTTCTTTGCTGTTTGTTTTGACACACATGTAGCTCAGGCTAGTCTTGAACTCACCACCTCCCACCTTAGCCCCTTACGTGCTTAGGTAACAGGTGTCCACAATCACAATTAGTAGCCTACATACTCGTATAAGACTCATCTGATGGACACCAGTGATTCACATTTGTCTAGCTAAGCAAGTGACTGAGATCTAATGAATCAATTTTGGAAGCAACACAAACAGAAAAGTTCATGAGACTCCATGAAATATAACACACACACACACACACATACACACACTCACACACACACACACACACACACACACAACAAACAAACAAAACTAATGTGGAAGTCTGGCTCAAATTGTAGATATCCAACTGACTAGATTTGGGGTAAGCAAATTTGGTAAGTATAAATTTGTGATTTCAAACACTGGTATTAGGAAAAATAAAATACTACCCCATTAAAAACATCTAAATTTGGGATTGACACATTCAAATCAGTGAATGATATCTGTTCATTCTGAGGGTTTATCAGTGTTACTGAGCTTGAAAAAAATGATAGAATTTGAGCTACTATATGAATAAATTGCAATTGGCAAAGATTTAAGCAAAAGATTAAAGAGTATAAACATTGTAATATTTAACTTAATATATTTCACCTCAAGTAATAACATCCATTTACTTGGAATATATTCACCTACTTGTGTCCATATTTGTGACATAAAACACTCCAAAGACGGATTATATAATTTCCTACATATCTACAATATTATTATTTCTAGAACACAGCATTTATAATTTAAGAAAAGGGAAATTGGGAAATAAGTCCATTTGTGTATTTCAAACTAAAATGTATTATTAATTTTATTACATAAGCAGATTAATTTGCTTGGAGGACAAATTTCCCCTCTTTGGAATTACATTACTTTTTATTTACCCTTGGGGGAAAACATTAAAACAATTAGGCTTGTAAATATATGTTAAAACAGAATCAAAACAAATTAAGTGTACAAGTTAAGTAAGCTTAATATTTACTTAGCAAAAGAAAACTATTGCATTAAAAATAAATTTACTCTTGAAAACTAAGCCATGATTAAGTAGATACTGAATTTGTTTGGACTAGATTTTATTTCCATTTTTAATGCCTTTACTGAAAAATAATTTCTTTGCTGAAACATATTCAATATTCCATTATAGATTAAGAATTAATTTGTAACTTTGTCATATACTTATGTATATGTTTAATTTTCCATCTGTATATTTTATAGTAATTAATATTCTGTTTCTTATGCATTATAGAGTATAATTGGATGAATATTTCAAATAAAATATGATAAATCCAATGAATAAATCTAACCTGAAATGCAAATATGTCCTTAGTTGTAATTTATGTAGGTGCAATTGCATAGCAAATTATTTAAATTATTTTCCAGCTATTGAGTTGTAAGTTGTAATAATGGTTAAAATAATAACTCCTTTCTGTCTCTTATCTATAGATCTACTATCTACAGCTAAATAAATAAATAGTATTTATTTGAAATATTTAATGTTTTGCATCAACAGCAAATTTATTCAAAGTATATTATCACTACTTTGTTAAATTTAAGGTTACACAGTAGATGAAATGCAGAACATAATTACACGATTGTTTTGGATTTCATAGCCGTCCATCTACCAAAGTAGCTCAGTGCGGGTCATTTTTTAAATTTCATTAAAATAGTCACATTTAACTATATGTGTGTGTAGTTAAACATTTAAAAAAATTCTTAGCACATGCACCATTCTTTCAGAATAAAAATGCATAAAAATCAAAAGTAATGTTCCATTACCTTTTCCCATAACACTGCATAATTCTGGTAAAGACATGCCATCCTTCTACAAAAATTATTAGTTGAATTAATATTGGTCAATTAAATCAAATACACCAACTTTTACCATGATTTTTGGCAACGTTTACTTTTCAGGAGAAATATTTTGACCCAATTAAGAGCAGAAAGCACTCAGCAGAATGTATAGTGATTGAAACACAACTGAAAGTAATCCTAGACTTACTGAGAGATTTTGTCCATCACCTGATCAATGTAAGATATATACATATATATATATATAACATATATATACATCTTACATATATATATACCTTATATATATATGAACTAACATGTTATTTTGAAATTGCTTTTGATGTTTATTTCATTTATTTTATACTTCTTGAATAAAGTTTTGAGCAATAACTTTAGGAGTAAGGTGAGATTATTTTTTGCACCTTTGAAAATTATTTTTAAAAATGTTGACAATAGAAAGTGTGCCTTTTACATAACTGAAGAAATAAGTGTATACACAGAAGGAAGTCAGAGATTAAGAGCTAAGATTTTGCTTCTTAAGTTTTCAAAAGCTTTACCTATGTTTTTCCTGGATGTATTGGATGTTTGGTTTTCATTGTCAGTTTTTAAGGGCCAGGCTTAAAAATTGTGTTTTGGGAAAAATGTGGACAAAATGTTTCAGTCTTCTTATAAATGGAAAGAAATGTATTACTTCTGTGATTGCATAAATTATGTGTTGCATTTCAGTAAATGGATGATTTAATGATGATAGTGAGTGATCCACATAACATTCTATCAAGATTTTGAAATACAAAACTATTTGAGGTTTCACATATTATAAAAACAAAATTTATTTAAAATGCACAATGTATTTAAGATTTATATTGATAGAGAAATTTATAATTGGAATATGATAAATTCAGAATTAAGTAAGAGGTTTGTAACTCCTTTGTCATTGGGGGGGTCTGTGCTTATTTTTAATTACTTCATTTAATATTTAAAATAGATGCAATTACAGTACAGTTAAGGTTTATACAGTGGGGAATATTGAAGATGATGGAAGAGAAATCAAAAATGGAAGAAATATTTGTCTTAACAAATTATCATACCACCAAGAAAGAAAAAAGTACAGATGAAAGTGTCTGAAAGATGAAAGTAGCCTGCATTGTATCTTCTTGCTATCTGCTATTTTTTTCTAATTTAAATGCAATAACATTTTGCATTTTTTATTGCTATTCCCTGATTTGTTCTGTGTTCTTTTGTTTACAATAAGTCCTGGGATTCCAGTAAACTCTTCGGTGTGTACTTCTACAAATATACACACTGCCAAAATGCTAGAAAAGCAATTTAGATTGAAGCATATGTTTTAAGACTGGAATGGGACAATCATTTAATCTAGAGATATGATGAAGCAGAGATATCTGTGGGATACAGTGGCAAGAATTCCTGTCTACATGATTGTCATAAACTTCCATATGTATTTTATATTAGTGATTCAACAATTCAGATGAAAGCTTGCTTTGAGAAAATGCTACTATATTTTCTGTTGTTTTGTATTTTTCCATCAAAAATGTATTCCCCAGCAGATATTTTCTGAGCTAAGTCTACTTGTATGCTGACTCATTTCACCTTTAGTTGTGGATGACAGGGAAATGCAACTAATTTAAATATCATTTTAGGCAAATTATATTAGAATAATTCTGATGAGGACAGCAATTTGCATAATAAATTCTAAAGTCAAATATAAATGATTTATGGATTACCTAGTGTTTGAGATTATTTTTTCTATTAATAGAGATAAGGCTACCCTTCTTTAGCATTTTCGTAAGGAATTTTTTTTTTGGTCGGTTGTGGGTCTTGAACTCTGGGCTTGGGCACTAACCCTCAGCTCTTCAGCTCAAGGCGAGTGCTCTACTGCTTGAGCTACAGTGCCACTTCCAGTTTTCTGGTGGTTTATTAGAGATAAGAGTCTCATGGACTTTTCTGCCCCGGCTGGCTTTGAACCATGATCCTTAGATCTCAGCCTCCTGAATAGCTAGGATTATAGGCATGAGCCACCTGTGCCCAGCTCATGAAGAATTTTAAATAGGTAATGCCCATTGAATTTGGGATGCTTGTGGATTATTCCAAAGTTTTCTGAATAAGGAATATGATATTGATGGAGGGCAAACCATTACAAACAAATTCTCACATTTAGGATGGGAAGAATGATAAAATTTCAGAAGACATATTGTTATATTCACTGAATGTGAATTCTTCATTAGTTTCTGACCCTTAAGTTCAGAGAGAATAACTTTAGTAGCCAAATAGAATAGAAATTTGAGTATTTGAGAAGATAGGCTAATCATTCTGACTCAGTCATTATATGTTGTATTGAGTTGCAATAACTCTGCCTATTATTAAGAAATATTTTATGCCAATTTAAATATAATGACAAAAGAAAATAACGTTCTCATTTAGAGTAGCTATGTAGTATTCTTTCAGGTTGTTGAATTTAGATCTCCTTGTTCTCAGATTTTTATGCAACTTTTTCATTCTCTTCAGCATTTTAAATATAGACTGTTTGTTCTAAATATCTGTAGCTCTATGTATATCACATATATATATATATATATATATATATATATATATATCCTACCTGGATATATATACATGTAAATTTAGATAGATTTTATATATCATTGAGAAAAGTAAACAAAAATGCCATGCATGAAGAATAGAAAAAATGCAAAAACTGTCTTTAACAGTTCATAAAATTTCAAGGATGAGGAATATAAATTAATAGATGTGGCTAAAATGATGGACACATTGAGGAATGTAAAGGATGTGAAGTTCAGTTTAAGACATTTTCTCTTTATTCTAAGAGCATAGTATAAAATGCAATCATCTAAGTAACACAGGAAAGAAAACTTATGTGAAATTTTTAATTGATGTATGTGGTTTTCTTGTTTACTTATCTGTAGTATGAGAAATCTTTATACTTGGTTCAGAATAGCCATTTTTAAAAGGAGGTGTTTTCAGAAAAAGAAATGATGTCAATTTTATAGAAGATAAACAGAAAAAAATCAACATATCACTTGTAATAGACACAATCCATTATTTGTTCAGGATGGCCTACTTACATTACAAAGGATCTTCTTGAGAAAATATTGTCCAAAGCATTCATGAGTTTACTGAAACCATACATAAGTGAACAAGTTGAAAGTCCAGGTGTTATAGTTCTGCACAGTATGGATAAGATTCCCCCATCTTTGTGACAGTAAACAAATAAGACTTAGTACTTTACATATAGGGTTTGATCTATGTTACACTTCTGTGCATTCTGTGAGAAAAGGAAAAAAAGGGATCCCAAAGATTGAACAAAATTCATTGAAAAAAAGCAAAAGGCTTAAGAGAAAAATAAACACCATTACCCATGATTATTTTCTTTTGCAATATAATGTAAGATATCAGTATTATGTTATCCTGCATACTTTGGTTTATATATTTATAAATTAAAGAAACAATGATATATTAAGCTCTGGTTCTTATGTCTAGTTAGCTACTTCATATCAATATATTATCAATATATATCAATATGTATTATTTAGGCTTGTTTTTCTTATGATTATAGTGCTTACCATTTTTAGTTTACACTTCAATATTTCATATTAATTCACACCACATAAAAATAGCTAGCTTTTTATATGTAAGCTAACATTATTATCTTTATGACTTCCAATATCCTTTCTTCATTTTCCTATCTTGCAGTTTTAATTATGATGTGACATCGGTTGCATTTCTCTGGTCATATCTATTTGACCTCAAAATGAATCCCATACAGGACTGTTTACATTATAAAAAAGATTTTTGATTTTTGATTCTATAATTTCATTGAATAGATTTTCTATAACTTTAGTTTTATTTCAGCTCCTTCTTCTACCCTGTGAATTCTTATTTTCACTTCTTCCTCTGTACCAGAGTTTTTGTTGTTTGTAACCTTAATTCTCTATTTCTTTCTTTGTTGAATATTTTCTCAGCTTTATTTATATTACACTTTCTAGTTTATCTTGTCAACTGATATCATAATATATTGTGTTTTTATTTGGCTTATTGATTTGCATTAGTAACCTTTCTTATTATTATTCCTATACAATTTCTATTTCGTTGTTGAATTTTCCATCCATGCTTGTGCCTTTTTGTTTAATTCTTGAACTAATTTTCTAACTTTATCACTTTATTTGAATCCTCATTGGAGTCACTGAGTATTTTTAAAAGTAGATTTTAGTTCTTTATCTGACATTTGAGTCACTTTGTTATCACTGGATTAAACTGAGATGTGAGAATTTGAAATAAGAAGGGATTGGAGATATTGTATCAGCATCCTCCCGAGCAAGGCTGCAGAGAAATAGATTTCAGGTTCTAGGAGGTAAACTGGGAGTTTAAATACAAGTTACATAATCGGTAAATTAAAGAAAGAATGGGGAAATGAGGAAAATTGGGAGCAATGGGTTGACTGGGAAGCCATAAGGCTTGAGATTGCTAAACTATTGTGGAAAGGAAATATAGAATATTTTGAGAAGTAGGGGGAAAACGAAAACAGAAATTACACAAAAGAAAATACTACAAAGTGAACTTGCAAGCTAAAACTATCATGAGAAAACAAGAAAACAAATAGCATTCTTGTTGAAGAGAGGTGTTGGTTCAGGCTGAGTCTTTTCCAAGTGCCTTGAATTCTCTTCCCATCTTGGACATCAAAGTACTCTCTGTGTTTGGTGTTGCTTTCAAATTTCTCTTTTGAGTGGTGGTCTCTCCTGGAACTATAGGCCTCAGCCTCTTGTAAACTTCAACGATCCTCTAGAAAGTCTCTGCATTCTACTTGGACCAGGTTCAGCCTGGGTATGTTATTTTGTGGCAAGAGAAAGTTCCAGACCAGGAGAATCGGCTAAAATGAGGTCGTGTGTGTGTGTGTGTGTGTGTGTGTGTGTGTGAGTCTGTGTGTGTGTGTGTGTGTGTGTGTGTGTGTTCTGGGGGTTCTATGGGGTATCAAGGATTCTTAGGAATTTGTTTGCTTTGGACACCAATGGAGGTGGAAGGTTTATAGATATCTGAAGTCAAGAAATCCTCTACCACTCTTGTAGCTTATACCCTCTCCCTACAGTGAATCCAGTGGTTTATCTCACTGGGCTGCCCTGGTGTAAGTGTGTGCAGCATGCATCTGCCCACTTCCTTAAAACTCTGCTGCAGTATTTACATTCAAGTCCACACTGTGGATTGTGCTGGTCAGAGCCAGAGTTCTTACTAGTTTTATTTTTACTTTACAATTTTGGCCCGGGGAGGGGAGGGCGCGGCGGCAGGTAGGGGCAGATAGGAAGGGATGGGAAGGGGAAACAAAGGAGGAGGCAACAATGTTTGATAAGAAATGTACTCATTATCTTGCCCATGTAATTGTAACCCCTCTATATGGTATTTCGACAATAAAAAAAGAAAAATTTAAAAAATATTCTGTACCAGATAAATATTTAAGTTGTCGATAAAAGATATTTTCAAGTTACTAATGATAGTTAATATCATAATAGCCTCACACAAGTCAATATCTTTACTAAAACGATTTAATAAGTATAAACAGCTTGATATATCATTGTAATACATTATTTTACCCCTTCTACACAGGCTTACAAAGGGAAATTGACAGTATTAATTCAAGTCTCTGCCTTCCATCTTTCTTTTGAAATTGTTTATATGTGTTTATTTGATAGAATTAATTTCAAAGCCTGGCTGAAGACTGCTTTGTAAAATGTATTAAAAGGATAAACAATTATTTCCTGAACGTTTTTTCTGTGAAATGAAATCTTGTCTTTCAATTGCTTTACAGATATTATAGTTATTCAAAAAAATTTAAAAATTTCTGTAAAATGAAATCCTCAATAATTGAACAAAAGAATCCTGGCATTTTATCTAACACTAATGGCAATTTACCTTTGGTATTTATTTTCTGTAGTAAAGACCCAGCTCGAATGTAAATTTTGTATAGTGTAAGTATGAAGAACACAGTGCATATGTACAGGCAGTCACCAGTTATTGTGATATAATGAATAATTGGGCTATTTTGATGAAGAAAATTTTGCTCATTTCTTTCTACTTTCTAATAGGAAATTGCCATGATTCTCTGCTTTTCAACATTTCATATGACTTTCTTTCGGGTGGGAATAAAAAGCTGTGAATGGTTCAACCTACTTTGAAACCAAAGAAGCAAAGCTGTGTAATGGAGTTTTGTTTTTGTTTTTGTTATATATATATATATATATATATATATATATATATATATATATATATATATCATGCACATTCTTCATGTATTTTATTTAGTGTTTTCTTGGTCACAGTTTCCTCTGCTGTCTAGCATGCTCTGCATGCCTGCAACCTTTGAATCACTTCCGTACCTGATGTTCTCACCCAGCACTCTTACTGTAGTGTGTACTAGTCTGTGAACAATGTCAATAAAAGAGAGCAAGCAGGTGGGTGGTAGGCTGAGCTAGTGTTCAGTGCACTAGTTGTACAAAAATAGAAATGAAGTGAGCCAGCTTTTGTTCATTTAAAATGGTGTTTTCGATTTCGTATGCAGAAAACTTTTTGTTGCATCACAGATTTTACTGTATTCAATAAATGCAACATGCAGATTAAGTATAGTGTATAATGAGTTTAAATTAAAATGTACATTTCATAAATACACTTTGAAGAGAAAGCATCATTTTGTGTGTACTAACACATTGAGTATATGTCAGAAATTGATGTATAAATATATATTTTAACACATTTTCTGAAATTAAACTGCAGTTTTGTTGAAAAAAATAAAAGGATAAAAAGATTTGACATCTAAAAGTAACTCACCTGATATATCACCCGATGTGGGAGAAATAACTGTATTGTCAAAAAGCTCAACTGTATTGTCGAAGCTCATAGAACTCATAAATTTTATAGACCACGATAGACAATTTGCCCCATGAAAATTAGAATGTGTTTTGTGACTTTAACTAAGCATTCACTATCCCACAATTCTGTGAAATTATGTAATTACTTAATCACAATAAAGAATTTGCAAAAAAAATAAAAGTAACTCACTGAGTTTAGCTCTATTTCTATACACTTTTTAAAATTTTATGTTATTTTTTGGTGGGTCATGGGGCTTGAACACTGAGCCTGGGCAATGTCCCTCAACTCTTCAGCTCAAGGCTAGCACACTACCACTTGAGCCACTGCACCACTTCTGGTTTTCTGGTGGCTTATTGGAGATAAGAGTCAAATGGACTTTCCTGCCCGGGCTGGCTTTGAACCAGGATCCTCAGATCTCAGCCACTTCATTAGCTAGGATTATAGGCGTGAGCTACCAGTGCCAGGCTTCTATACATTTTTGCAAGCAGTTTTATATTGTAGTCAGTATACTGATCTGGGATAGAGGTATTGTGTCTTTTGAGTCTAGACATTTGTTTTATTTGTTAATTCATTTGCTTATCTTAAAATAATATTTTGCTATGTGACCAGGCTAGCCTCAAATTAATATTGCTATCTTAGCTTCTAATGGTGGGGTATATAGGCATGTTCCACCATAACAAACCCATAAAAATGTATTTTTCTTTATTATTTTTAAAATTTGAATTTGGATAGATAGTTATGTGAAGAAGATATAGGCTTCCATGTAATAATACAATGACTGAAACTCAAGGCTAGGTTATTTTTTCTCATGCTTATAATGTCTGAAGATGAGACTCTCCAAAGTGGTTAGTTTCAATCACTGCACTGTTTTATGAAAGCATGGGAATTTCATAAAAACTCTACCATTCCAGTCCAGATAAAGAAAACAACATAGTGTCTTGTACATCTCATTGTTGCAATGTGTCATCCTGTATCATTATTTAAGCATTTTGTTATTTCCCTTCCCCTCTCCATTTTTTTTTTACAATTTCAGAGGATGAGGGGGAGAGAAGGGATGTAAGGAAAAAGCAAAGGAGGGGGTAACAATGCTCAATCTTTACAATAAGTTGTAAAAATACTGTACAGAAGGGTTACAGTTACATGAGTAAGGTAATTAGTACATTTCCTATCGAGACAGAAAACAGCATCTCTTAAGGCACGCTTACAAGAAACTGCTGGATTTTAATTCATTTGAATCCAACTGTTCAGGACTTTGTGCTGTTCAGGACTCCTATGCTATTTATCTGATGCAAGTTAGAACAACAAAACAATTGAATTTATTTGAAACACTGAATATCCTTTAACATTTCATTCTGCTAGAAATAAGAGAAAAAGAATATGGTGAATACAGTGAGCGATCTATTCCATGCATGAGCACATGACCACGAAACAAACATAAAACTTTTGTTGGTACCAAATACTTTTCCAAAAGATCAATTTTAAAAAGGGTAATCATAAATATATATATATATGTATATATACACACACACACACATGTATACATATATACATGTATATATGGTGTCTAAAATGGTTCAAAACCATGGAATCCATAATTTGATGTGTAGACTGATGGAATAGAAGGGAAATGTAACTATAGTCCTATGGTTATCAGATTCTTAATGACGATGTCAAAATCATGTGGGAGACATGATAGTCTGTTTATATAACTAGTGTTGAAAACCTGGAAAGCCATGTGTACAAAATTAAAACTAGGACCCTAACATTTTCCTTGTATGGAAATTAAATCAAAAGAGATCAGTAATCTTAATACAAGATATGAAAATTTGAATATACTAGTACAAAATTTTTAATCCATTTTCATGTATTAATGGCTTTATCAATTTATTCCTGTAAATGCTTTATCCTTGTAGTTTTTCACAGGCTTTCAATTACTGCACCATCTCCTCTAAATCTGGACTAGTATAGATTTTTTGTTTTATTTTCTTAATTACTCTTTTTGAGATGAAAGCCAAATTATCTTGATTCTATTGTATATCAATGTGTAATGTAACACTTTAATAACATTTTGACAATGATATATTAAATAATCTTGCACAAATGGGCAAGTCCCCAAAAAACCTGTCTTTGATCAGTTGGTAAATATGCCTCATACTTGCCAGGCAGACTTTTGCTATCAGTGCCATATCGCCAACACTTTTGCCTCTTATTTTTTTAAATAGGCTTTCATGTTTAATCCTTGACCAACTAGTATCACAATCCTCATATTAACACTTAATTTTGTCAGGATAACAGACGTATCACTGTACCCAACCTTTTTTCAAATTAGTTGACAGGGGGTTTCACAAATATTTTTGCCTGGAATGAATTTAATCTTAATACTCCTGATCTTTATTTCCCAAGTAATTAAGATTAGGGATGAGGACCATTGTTCCTGGCTTTAGTGACATCTTAATTTTTAAGCATCTATTATACTTTAAACAAATGCCATCCAATTTGGCATATATTGTTTCATTATTATTCGTTTTTATGCAACTGTAACCTGGAAGAGATTCTTTTTGAGCCAATTATGTATTGGTCCTGTAATATACACATAACATTGTGTCTGAGACATATTGTGCATGCTTTGTGAGGGCATTTATTCGAATGCCAATTAGCTCATATTTCACCTCTAGTCATTCCACAAGTCAATTGAAAAGGATTACTTTTCTCAAGTAGTCCAGAAATAATCAAGTATCTAGATCTTAGGTTGTCATATAAAAATATTTTTTTAAAAAAAACCTCTTAGTATCAAAAACAAAAAAAATACTAAGTACCCACATTCTCTACATTGAGAATTTCAAGATGTACTCAGAAACAAATGCAGGATAAGAATAGGCATCCATGAGGCACTTGAGTTAATGCAGTGAAAAAATGATGTGGATTTGTGGAACTAATGGTTCCATTTTTACTCTCTCATAGACATATCTTTCTCCAAGATGTAGTGTCTTTCTTATCACTGAAATCTGAGCAACTTGAATTCAAGAATTTGGCATCTCCTGGGCTATGTTATGAAAACCAGTTTCATAGAAGTAGAAGATTTTATTTCTACTTTTGAAACCATTTTCCCCCAGATAACATGCTGTGTCCATTGCTAAAGGGTGAGAGACGCAGGCAAAATCCTCCTGCTGTCTCATTTGATAGAAACCTGTCTGCCACAGAGAAATGAGGGTAAACCAGGCCAAAAATAGGATCTAAACATTCAAACACAGGAGACATTTCTGACCTGTACAAATAAGGACTCACTGAAATTTACTATATAACATAATTTTAGTAATAGCAGAGTCAAATACATAAATCAGTACTAAAATGCAATGTCACCATAATATAAATAAAACATACAATTTATTTTAATTGATTATTAGAAGATATTAAAAATAGGACATAGTGGAAAGAAAGAAGAAAGACTAGATTGCTAAGAAAAGCAGAATTTGCTATGTGAGAAAATGACATTGTTTTTTACCCCAAGTGAGCATAATTCTTTCCAATGGGAATTGACTTCAGGGTATAGATCGTCTAACCGCAGAGTTGTGAAACCCTGTCAAGGCATTTAAAATACCGAGGTAGTGCCTCCTAAACTATTCTGGCTCTTTCTGTAGAGCTCCTAGGAAGCATTAGATCATAGCATACTATCTTAAAATAGCAAAAAACTAGTACAGTGAGGGTTAGCATAGAAGGAAAGTAATTATGATTATGGATTTATTTATATGATGTGGATTATAACCACAGGGTAAAAAAGCTCTTGGTGTTTTTTTCATGAAATAACATTGAAAATATCTGAAAAGCCTAAAATAGAAGGTTTTGTCTTTGTCAATTTCTATAAACCAGATTTGGATTAAAAACTTTTAGCAAAATATGTTCAGAAAATGCTTCAGTATTTTTCCATAGAATTTTGTACAATTACAGAAGAAAGTTAGTGAACACACAGATCATTTGGACATTGATGTGCATTTACTTTCAGTCTTTCATTAATTATTCCTATTTCAAATGAGAGTGTTTATTAGGGCAATTGTGACTCATTGTAAAGATCAGACACTTCAGGATTCATGAGGGCTGTATTTTGAATGCATAGTTCCTCACATTAAGGTGATTCTCAGTCTGCCTTCATGGTGGTCATGAGGTTCATGACTTTGAGCTTGATCTAATTAAGTCAAACTTCATTGGTCTTGACAAGAATGAAAGTGCTGTGAAGGCAAAAAGAATATGAAAAAATTTGTCACCAGAGAGCTGAGTGCAGTACATTAATTTCATTGATCATTACAATGATTAAATGTTCATACTATCCAAGCCTTTTGGTAGGAAGTTGTACACTAAAAGAATGAATCTAATTCCTCCAGCACTTGACACTGAGTTTGGCTATTTAGCCTTTTTTTTGGTCAATGTATTATTGATATATAAATTACACAAAAATTCTTAATGTTTAATTCTTAACTGCCACTATGAAAATATACTTGATCTATGCTGCCTGAAAATGTGAGAAACAGCCAGGTCATACTTTTAACTTAGTGGAAAGTTAGCCTTTCAATAGATATATGGCTAAACCAAACCAGAAGTGAAAAACCACCCAGCTGACTCTAGCATAAATCAATGATCAATTGACTCATGAGCTCAATAAATCCTTTGGAAGCCGCTGAATTCTGGATGATTTGTTACATTGCATTATTCTTGCAACATGTAACAGTTAAAGAAGGACTTTGTGAGGATGTGAAATACTGAGCAGAGAATTCAAAGAGAACCCAAACAGAAGCGATCTAAAAGAACAAAGTGCCATAAGAAAATTCTGAGGGAGAGAAAAGTCAATGTATTTGGAATACAATGACTATAGACAACTATTAAAAGTATAGATCCGTAAAATAGGTAGGATAGAGACGCACTGTTTTCTTCTAGGTATAAAGGAACATTTTAGAGCAACCTATATGGAATTTAATGAATCTTAAAATTATTTTTCTGTAATTCTATTAAGAATATGTCATGAGAATAAGAATAGAAATATAAAGAGTAGTCATAAAGCCAAAACTCATATGATTGCAACTTAGATGAAATTTTCACTAGGTAGATTTAGGTTAGTTTCAAAATACCTCTTTAGAAAATATTATTAATTAATTTAAAACTAGTAATATGTATAAATTATTGAATTATGTAATTATATCAAATAGAAACTCCTTGTCTACGGAATATATACATATATTTTACATGCATGATATATTAACATATATATACTTATATGTTATTAATATAACATACATATAAAAATATTTACATACTGTAATTTTAACACCACATCCAAAATATAATGAAATCATGCAAAAATGCTACGAATATACTTTCCTGAGTACACAAATTGTTAGTCAGATTTTCAGACAGAAATTATATTTGAAGCATAAAGGGAGTGGTTACTTTAGTTTTTCTACAATAAGAATCAAAATGTGTGGGAGTCAGAGACATAGAACAAAGCACATGATGAGTTATGCGTACACAATGTAGTTTCAGCTCCCCTACTATATGGAGAGAAAGATAATACTTAAGTTTGCGTAAAGGAAAATAATTATTAAGAACCTGGTCAGTGTCTAAGTTTCCACAGATTGTCTTTAACTGGCTGGAAGATGTAGGAAAAAAAATAACAAAGTCTTATTTCACCATGGGATAAACTGCTGCTTTAGAAACAATAAGCTAGAGACAATATGCTTGGCTCTTTCTTCTTTAAAGAAATATTCTATTTCTTGGAGAAAACAGTGCTATATAGGAATCTAGGAATTTGGGACTCTAAGAATTTTTATATCTCAAAAATGATATATAGAATTTGTATATTGTATAATTTATACTATATATATCATATTGAATATATATATCCTTTTTGGGGGGAGTGGTTCGGTCGTGGGGCCTGAACTCTGGGCCTGAGCTCTGTCCCTCAGCTCTTCAGCCCAAGCCTAGCGCTCTACCACTTGAGCCACAGCGCCAATTCCGGCTTTTTTTTTGTTTTTAGTTTAAGCAAAATGATGAGATAAACTTGTGTGGATAGCTCTACCCACCTCCAAAATTTCTTAATGAGTGAGTAATATATGCAAAAAGACTGAAGTTTATTTAGGTTGATGGGAATTAAGACTGTCTTTATCAACATCAAGGATCTCTATCTACATATTACATACCACAGCAAACTTACACTATGAAAATATTTTTTATCCCCAAACTAGTGTATGTCAGTAATTTAAAGACATCTGACAAATTCACAAGGCCATTTACAATAAATGTAAAAATAAAGCTTAGTTCTATTAAAGGCTAATTATATTTCCCTGACCAGAAATTTTGATTATTACAAAACATTACTCTCTGAGGTTACTTGCTTCTATTTTTATTAAATGTATCATTCAAAGCTAAATTAAGAAAGAATCCATAGGAAAAAACGAGACATTAATATACTGTTAAATGCTGTAGAAATTCCACGAGATTTGAAAGTTTAGAGATCAAAGGCCTTATGTTTCCAAATTGCACATTATCTTCGCTGAATAATTATAGCAATGAGTTTCTACCATAGTGTTCACATTTATAAAAAGTGTTTTTATATTATTAATGTAGACTCAAATTTTCCTAAAGAATTTCTTTTTTCCCTCTGGAAGCACTCTTAACTCATAAAGACTATGATGGCTTTATTTTGTAACGCAATTATTGTTGTAATTGATGACTTCAAAATATCTCTGGCAGGAAATTTTGTGATTCAAAATGTTCACAACTATGACCATTTTCCTGCTAGAGTTCCATCCATCATGGCAGATAGAATCCACCTGTAAGCTCACTAGATTTTTTCCCATGTAATGTGTTAACAATGTGCCCACCCAGACAGAAATACTCCTACATTTTAATCAGAGAGGCCAGTCTTGTCTTTCATAGTGAAACTTGATAACTTGCAAATATTGTTACTGATTTAAAATATCTCCAGCCACTCTTCTACTGTGAAATAATATGCCTAACAAATTCATACTTTGTCCATTAATTAGGACTTGAACTCAAAATTCTTCATATCCATGATGAAGACCTTTCTTTTGGCATTAACGAAGGAACTCACATAAAATATGAAAACTCCATGGAAATCATTCACAAATCCAGTTACTTGGTCTAAAGTTCATATGTTTACATTAGCAAAAAGGAACAGATATACTAATTACTTGTCTTACATATAATTAAAACAGAATGAAAACTGGGTTACATGCTCTGACTTTCTGTCCCCTAATTTCTTAAGTTTTCTAAACCATTAATCCATGGCCATCCATATACAAGAATGAGAACATTATTATTTTAAAAGGTTTAAAACAGTAATTATATGTTTCCCTGCACTTATCAATTGAAAAATATAATTACAGTTTTATAATTTCCACATGTCAATACTTATCATTATATTCATTAAGAAAACTAAGTTCTATGATTTCATAAAATTAATTAAATGAGTAAGCTTGAACGTAGCTGTGTCAAATTGCCATTTTTTTCTCTTTCCCTAGTGGATTACCAATAGTAGTTGTTCTTCTGGGAGCTAACACTTCTGAAAAAGGCCCACAAGATTTTTATATTTAAGATATTTGGCTCTCAGTAAACAGCATCACAAAAAGTTGTCTCCGTTTGTTATTTCATCTACCAACTAATTTCTGAAGTTACTTCAACAGCCACTCATGAGCCATATAGCTCTCTAAGAGCACATAGGACAAATTAGTGAAATTACATCATTTTTATTTATTCTAGTGCCTATGCATTTATTAATTTTTCTTCCAAACAATATATGAACATACTCGATATTAAACAAGATAAAAACTGAATTGTAGATATGGCCTTCCCAATGAATTTTCTATCTATCTATCTATCTATCTATCTATCTATCTATCTATCTATCTATCTATCTATCTATCTATCTATCTATCTATCTATTGTCTTCTTTGGTCTTTTAGTATGATCCTGTTTCTATCATATTCACTATCAATGTCTAAAATTTCATGCTTATATTCCACCTTTTATAGGGAAAAATAAATAGGGAAACATATGGGGCTGGGAAAGTGGCTCAGTGGTAGAGTGCTTGCCTTGCATGCATGAGGCCCTGGGTTCGATTCCTTAGCACCACATAAGCAAAAAGAAAAAAGCCAGAAGTGGTGCTGTGGCTCAAGTGATAGAGCGCCAACCTTGAGCTGAAGAGCTGAGGGACAGCACCCAGGCCCAGAATTCAGGCCCCATGACCGGACAAAAGAAAACAAAAGAAAAAATGCATATACATACATACATACACACACACACACACACACACACACACACACACACACACACACAAACAGCAATGTGTACACGCTGAATTTCAAAGTTCATTAAAATTTTTATATAATTTTAATTTAGCTTGCTAAACTTTAACATATAACTGAATTTTGGAGTAATTCTCTCTAAATAAGAAATCATATCCACACAAAAACATATAATCACGCAGATTAGGAAAACAACTCCATATATATATATATATATATATATATATTTTGGGGGGGGGGGTCCGGTCAAGGAGCCTGAACTCTGGACCTGGGCGCTGTCCCTCAGCTCTTCAGCTCAAGACTAGTGCTCTACCACTTGAGCCACAGTGCTACTTCTGGCTTTTTTTCTTTTTGCTTATGTGGTGCTGAGGAATCGAACCCAGGGCCTCATGCATGCAAGGCAAGTGCTCTACCACTGAATCACCATCCCAGCCCCCCAACTCCATATTTTAACAGACAGAATATCAGAAATGTCTGTGAAGGAAAGTGTAAATAGTAAAAAAAAAACCTACATATCATGTATATATAGGAAAATTAGTATATAACAAATAATAGATACAAAGTAAATTTTAGAGTGCTTTTCAGTATAAGGGAAAAGTCTAAAATGAGGCAATTTTTAAATCTAGTAATGGAAAAATGATGTGGGAAAATTTAAAGAAACAATCCAAACATTTTAAAAAATCCAACAAGGTCAGAGAACTATATGGTTCCAAGTGATGATGGTAGTTCAAAGCTAGCTTTTGCAGGAAAGGCCAGGAGACTCTTATGTCCAGTTAATCACTTAAAAACCGGAAGTAGAGCTATGGCCCAAAGTGGGAGGGCACTACTCAGTGCTCAAGCCTTGAGATCAAGCCCCACTACCAACAACAACAACAACAATAAAGATAGGACTTACTGCTGTCTAAATCATGTTGACAAAAATTTATTATAGTGAATCAGGAAGAAAAGAGGAAAAATTAAAAATTGTAAAATTGAAAATGTAATACTTATTGTATGGAATATTCATGTTTCTTTTCTCTGTTTCTCTGATTTAGTGTGGTCCTGGAGTTTGAGTTCAGGGATTAATGCTTGAATAGTCTAGACCTGAAACAATGTTTTCTATTTATATCTTTAAGCAGAGAGTAATTCTTTATTCATTTTTTTCTCTAGCAAATAACTGTTATTTAATTATTTATTTTGTTTTGAATTTTAGAGAGTTAATAATCTATTATAGCTAATAATAATCCAATAATCTATTACATACTACTTTAGTATTTTCTTCATGTATTTTATGATGTGTTACTTAATGCAATTTTATTTTACCATATTTTATGACTCATACATTTAAAATCTTGCTTAAGATATTTCACTCATCTCTAAAATGATAAATGTAATCAGTGTCATTCTTTCATTCATTTTCCAGTGTTTTAAAACTTAATCTTTTATATTTAAGCTTTTAATCTTCTTACTGAAATGATTTCTCTGTAATAGGAAAGGAAGTGCAATTGAAAATTAATTGTACAAGGTTATTTTGATTATTCCATGAAGATAATTACAGTATGGGTGGAATATGACACTTTTAATCCTTTTTTAGAGCCTTTCTGATTTTACTATATTTTACCATTCTATTGTATTGTCTAAAAATCTCTATTCAATAAAGAATAAAGTGGTCCAAAGTTACTACCTTATAGTGTCCTTGATTTTAAAAATAATGCTTATGACAGTCCAACATTAAATATGATAATTACACTAGGTTAGAAGTAGGTATCTATTATTCTCTGTAGAGAAGTTCTCTGAATGTGTTGGTTTATTAAGAGCTTTTATGATTAATCAGCATTGCACTTTATTGAGTGTTCTTTCTGATTCTAATGAAAAGATTAAATGGTATCTCAATTTAATCTTTTAATACAATATAATTCCATAATAGGTTTGCTAGGAGAAAACTATACTTGTGTGCCCAAGGTAAAATCATTGCATCATTATCTACTATATTTTAATAGGTATATTTGATTTGACAATACCGTCTTCTAAATTTCCATTTAGAAGATTAATATTTTAAGCATGTTTAAATTATAATGTCATTTCT
Source organism: Dipodomys spectabilis (assembly GCF_019054845.1). Classification (NCBI taxonomy): domain Eukaryota; kingdom Metazoa; phylum Chordata; class Mammalia; order Rodentia; family Heteromyidae; genus Dipodomys; species Dipodomys spectabilis. Next base: position 6,399,751 of record NW_024870752.1, read on the forward strand.
GTGTAATAATTATCAACTATTTTATGATACAAACAACTAACCTATATGTGGCAAGAGAAAGCTTAGAACATAACTCATATATTGAGAAAAAATTCCTGACTCTTTTACCAACGCACAGGGAATCTTTAGATGAATTGCCAGTACAATGAAGGCAACCACAATGATCCTGCCAGTCACTACAAATTAAGTTTATGAGTGCTTAAGTGGCATAGTAATTCCTCACCCTAACTCCCTAAGGTGTTGTTAGTTCCAAGTGTAAACAATATTTTAGATGGAAAACAACAACAAAATTTCAATTTTAAATATATGTCATAGGTTCAGTTCACTGGAAATCACCAATAACGAAATGAAGGGAAGATTAACAGAAACACAGAAGAGTCTGGAAAACATCAAACATTACAGTCTATATATAATTAGAATCTTGCAAGATAGGATTAACTAATAGTAACAACAAATTGTTGGAAGTGATCATATAAACAAAATAATTAGAAGACTTATGTTCTGTCAGTCTTAATACCAGTCAAAAATAGAAGGTATATGCTTAATACATTAGAATAAAAATTTGTAATTAGAGAATTACATTCCATCAATCTAATTGTTTGCAATATTAAAAGGAAAATAGAGAACATCACCAAAAATGAAAATCAAGAGAATTTACTGATTGCACAAGTATGTCACAGTAATGAAAATATAAAAATAAATAAAACCCTCTCATATAGAAAAATAAGCTGATAAAAATTAAAATTCTAGCCGGGCGCTAGTGGCTCACGATTGTAATCCTAGCTACTCAGGAGGCTGCGATCTGAGGATCGCGGTTCAAAGCCAGCCCAGGCAGGAGAGACTGTGAGACTCTTATCTCCAATAAACCACCAGAAAACCGGAAGTGGCGCTGTAGCTCAAGTGGTAGAGCACTCGCCTTGAGCTGAAGAGCTGAGGGACAGCGCCCAGGCCCAGCCCAGAGTTCAAGCCCCACGACCGACAAAAAAAAAAAAAAAAATTAAAATTCTACACACACAAAGTAAATATTCATCAGAAAGTATGATATTGAACCATTCATAAGGAGTTAACAGAAAGATTTAGAAAAAATAATAATAAGCCAGATCCAGAGAAACACAGGTTGCATGGTTTCTCTCATTGTGGTAGCTAGGATGTGCCTATACATCTGTAAGTAAACACACTGGATGGTGTGTAAGTGGTTATAAATAAGTTAATTGAAATATAATAGAATCTCAGAGAGTGCAAATAGCACAGTTCTTTAGAAAGGTTAACTCAACCCCCCCCCCCCCCAAAATTATCAGAAATTGGGGGCTTTCAAAAGTGAGGCAGGTAAAGAAAGCAAGAAAGGGAGTAGAATGCAGGCAAGAATGCATTGAATGTACCACAGAATTGAGAAAAATAAGGGAAAGAGGGCCAAAGGGAGGGTGACGATGTTGAAGGGATGTCACAGATCAAGACATATTGTACACATGAACTGCTTTGTTAAATGTCAAAAATGTCAACAAAATAACCTAAAGATTAAGAAAGAGACAAGAGGGGATGGATTGGGAAGCATGGGTGAGAATGTGGAAAGGGGTGATATTGATCAAGAAGCACTCTATGCACAAAGTGCTTTGTTGAATGGCGACTCCTTTGTACAACTCCTTAAAGGTAATAAAAATATTCAAAATAAAGTTCTGCTGATGATAGAAAGAGATAAAATATTTAAATTGCTTTTTAAAATATTCCCAAAGAAATTACAGAAATTATAAAACATTATCGTATGTGTGCTTGCAACTTGTGCAGAATACATATATGCAGCTCATAATTTCTCAACTTTTACATAGGTAAATAGGTATAGCATAAAGGTAGAGAGTGGGGAGACTTCTGTGCAATGCATGTACTGTACAATGCTGCTTTTGTACTGCACTCTGATATATCAGTCCATCAGCTCTCATCTGCAAAGTCTCCAGATTTAAAACAAACAAACAAACATGAAGGTATTCATCATTAGATTACAGTTTAAAAATATTTATGTGGTGAAAGGAATGGCTTATAAAGACATTAGCATAATGAACATTTTCTTTACCTGCATGTCATTAAGTCAGTATAAAATTGAGTAAAAAATATCATTTTTCTAAAAGATGCTGTCAAAATTCTTTGTGTTATGTGTGATTTGAAATCTCAGAAAAACTGCTTTCACCTTTCCACCTATTTCACATTTCCTAGTGTACTGTAAAATTGGTGATTATTCCTTGCACACACATTCACCAATGCACAGAAAAATAAATACTACAAGATTATAGATTATGAGACCAACTTCACCTGGGATTGAAGACATTTAAGAGGATTTAATATATTGGGAAATATATTAAATGATTCAGATACCTGAATTTTTTAACAAAATATCAGTCATGGTTGTAGGGCACATGGCAGCAAAGATGGAGCTGAGAGGGAGTATAGTGGGCAGAGCCTGATTTGTTTACATTCAGTGCATAAACAGCTTGTGGAAGCTTAGGTGCATGATAGGTGTGACCTTTACAGTGATTCGTTGGTTCCTTTTCCTGCCCATGTCACCTGGTCTTTTTTGCTTTTAAAAAGTGCTTGGTGTGTGGTAATAAACTAGTTCCTGCTTGATTTGACTCCCCAGTGCATCTGACTGTCTTCCCGGTTAAGGAGCCTGGGGAATGGTCCAGCATGGCACTTACCTTTCCTCGGACCCTGTCCATCTTTCTTGGGAAGGAGGAAGACCCGGCACATGGTAAAGTTAAGCAATGTAGTATTTTTAGATACTAAGAGGAAAAGAATAGATGTGGGGACTGAAGACTCAGTATAGGGATCCAAAGAATGAAAATATGGTACTGGGAAAGCAAATAGCAAGAAGTTGGAAAAAATTAATGAAGAATTTGTGTCAACACAAAAACTAGGAGGATGATATACAGTCAAACATTTAAAAGTCAAACCTTCTAATTTATGCAGTTATATTCCACTGTTATATTTTATGAAATATGATAACAGTTATATGAATTTATATAAAACAGGCCACACTCCATATTGAAGGCAATGTGTATTTTTGGGAACAGATTTCCTCTGTGTGTGTGTGTGTGTGTGTGTATTTCCCAAAAGGGAAATTTCAATAGGCATTGTCATCTACAATTTTCTGTTTCAGGTTAAGCAAAGCAATTGCTTCTAGAGACACAGGAAACCATACAGCTGATGATCAAGTCTATATGTTTCTTCAAATACAGATTGGTAAATGGGGAAAGTTCACACATATTTCAATGTATTTGTTTTAAGGTAAGATTCTTGTAGTAGTATGAATACACAAATTTTAAGATGGAAAAACAGCACCAGGTGTCAAGTCTTTAAATATGTTTATCTTGGATATAAGAGAATGTTCCATTAATTTTAGTCGATTACATATATTAGCATGCATGTTTGCATTTCATAAACATCAGAAAATATATAGTGGTTTATACATAAAGTAGGTATAGTCTTTATAACATTTTATAGTACTCCAAGAATTCTGACCCAGAATTATTCAAATCAAGGCTTATTCTTTTTTTCTTTTTTTTGTACGTTTTTTTATTGTAAAACTAATGTACAGAGGGGTTACATTTACATGAGCAAGGTAATGAGTACATTTCCTATCAAGCATTGTTACTTCTCCCTTTGTTTTTCCCCTACCTTCCCTTCCCTCCAATCTCCACAACTACACTCCACCCCTCCACCCACAGACCCCCATCTAAATTGTAAAATTGGTTTTTCAACATCTTGTACACCTCATTGTTACAATGGGTCAACCTGTATCCCTATTTAAGCATTTTGTTTTTTCTCTTCCCCTCTTCAAATTAGAGAAGGGTATATACAAGATGCAGGGCACCGACATCAAATACAGTGAAAACAGGGGTTATACCATGGGGGAGGAACATACAAAGAAACAAAAAAATCACATTATAAATACATTACAAACAATAGCAAGAAAGAAAAAACCACTTGTGTCCCTATCTTTGGATTCATTTAGCTTAACATCATCTAATCTGTTCATAGGTACATAAATATTGCTCTTTTCTGCTAGTCCCAGACATATACTAGTTATTGCAAATAAAGGAAAGCATGGGACCTAAATTTCTTTGGGCCTGGCTTACTTCACTTTATATGTTTTTTTCCAAGTTCAAGGCTTATTCTTGTGCATCCTTTAATAAATATGTAAGCAATTAAGGTTTAGCAGTTAAAGTTTTGATTACAAAAGTAATTGATTTTGGGGGGAGCAGGAGAGAGAAAAAAGTAATTGTTTTTTTTCAAAGAAAGAAAAGCTTTTCTTAGCTATAGTAAATAATACTGCAATAAACATAGTCGTGCTGGTAGCTTTAGTATGGTCTTGTTTGTGATCATTTGGGTAAATGCCCAAAAGTGGGATTTCTGGGTCATAGGGGAGCTCTATGTGGAGTCTTTGGAGGAACCTCCATACTGCTTTCCAAAGTGGTTGAACAAGTTTACACTCCCACCAACAATGCAGTAAGGTTCTCTTCTGTCCACATCCCCTACAGCATCTGTTGTTATTAGACCTCTTGATTATAGCCATTCTAACTGGGGTGAGGTGGTATCTCAGTGTTGTTTTGATTGCATTTTTTTATGGCTAGGGAGGTTGAGCATTTCTTCATGTGTCTATTGGCCATCCTTCTTTCCTCTTCAGAGAAGTTTCTCTGTATGTCTTTAGCCCACTTATTTATTGGGCAGTTGTTTCTTTCAAGATTTGTTGTTGGAAATTTAATTTTTTGAGTTCCAGGATATTTTAGATATGAGACTCTTGTTCATTGTATGGCTAGTGAAGATCTTCTCCCAATCCATGGGCTTTCTATTGATCTTGCTAGCTATGTTTTTTGCCATGCAGAAGCTCTGCAATTTCATGCAATCCCATTTGTCCAACCTTTCTTTGATTTGTTGTGTTTCTGGGTCTCTATTAAGAAATTTTTTGCCTGTGCCAAGGAGATCTAGGGTTTCTCCTATTCTGTCCTGCAACCCCGATGCCCCGCAGCAGATGAATGGATCAAGAGAATGTGGTATATATTCATAATGGAATTCTATGCCTCCTTCAGAAGGAATGACATTGCCCCATTTCTTAGGAAATGGCAAGACTTGGAAAAAAATATTTTAAGTGAAGTAAGCCAGATCCAAAGAAATATAGGTCCCATGGTTTCCCTTATTTGCAATAACTAGTATATGTCTGAGACAAGCAGAAATGGTCAGATACGTTGATGTTAGGTGAAATGAATCCCAAGATAAGCATTCAATTTGTTTTTCTTTCTTGCTATTGTTTCTAACGTATTTATAACGTATTTCTTTGTTGCTTTGTAAGTCCCGCCCCCATGGTATAACCCCTATTTTCACTATATTTGATGTTGGTATAATTTGGGGAGGGGAAGGGAAAAAACAAATTGTTTAAATAGGGATACAGTTAGACCCTTTGCAACAATGAGATGTACAAGACATTATGTTGAAAAACGAACTTTACAACTATGGTTGGGGGGAAGGAGGAAGCTTGGGGAGGAGATGGGAGGGCAAGGATGCTAAGGGGAAATGGAGGAGGAGGCAACAATGCTTGATAAGAAATGTACTCATTACCTTACCCATGTAATTGTAACCCCTCTGTACAGTATTTTCCACAATTAAAAAAATACGTTATTAAATTTAAAAAACCCAAAAACAAAACAACAACGAAGGAAAGCTTTTATATTTATCACAAAATATCAACTATTCTTCTGAAGGTCAACTTTCAAAAAAAACTTTAAATGGAGCTGGGAAGGTGGCTCGGCGGTAGAGTGCTTGCCTCACATGCATGATGCCCCGTGTTTGATTCCTCAGTACCACATAAGCAGAAAAAGCTGGACGTGGCGCTGTGGCTCAAGTGGTAGAGCTCTAGACTTGATCTGAATTGCTGAAGGACACCACCCAGGCCAAGTTCAGGCCAATAACTGACAAAAAAACAAAACAAAACAAAACAAAAACATACAAATGATACCTGAAGAAACAATTACAATTTCATATCTAGAGTGATGTCTAAAACCGTAGGAGTAACAGTAGAGTATTTTTCTAGGAAATAGTCAATTGTAATATTTATCAAACATTTTCTTTTGGCAAAGATTAATTATTTGACCTATCCTAATTCTTTTAATATAGAAAATGTTAAAGCTTTCATATTTACTCAAGTAAGTTGGAAAATAGAAATGAAAAATTACATATAATACATTCAGTTTAAGGTCTGTTCCTGGATGGTGAGCAGACTGCCCTACTTGCAGCCAACTCTTGGACCAGTACCTGTGTTACCTAGGTAACTGTCACACCTGGAATAGGTCACATCCACATCCCTTGAGGTCCCATCTGGATTAGATGTGGCCACACCTTTCTCCCACCTTGTCCCACCTTCCTTTACCTGGCCACAGCTTCCCCTGCCCCTACCCTAGACAAGGCATGGCCTGGGGTTATACCCTCTCTTTCCCAGCCGCATGGAGTGCCAACCTGGCCTGGTTGGTAGGAACCAACCTACCCCTTTCCTGAATACCACGTTGTTTTTCTTACTGGACGGCTTCTTTAAAAACCTAACATTCAGTTGTTGAACTGTATCTTATATGTTCACAAAAGGCTTCTTTATTTATTATCATTTTTATCTTCTGTGGAATCTTTGATAAAAGTCAATGGTATACCAAGACTATTACCAGAGCTTGTTCTGAATATTGTGTCTCTTACAGAGGTTTCACAATTAAATAACAATTGCAAGAAAATTTAAATTGAGAATATATTAAATAGTTTTTACCTTAAAGACTTATTCATACAAAGTATATTTAGCATAATTACTTTTAATGAGAATTGTATCAATAATAAAATGACCCAGGGTGAAAAGAATCATTACAAAAGCAAGATGACCTTGTCCTAATATGTCTAACTTATGCCTTATCGTTATTAATAATTATTGCTTATGAGAGATCATAAAATTAACTTCATGAATTTTTTCTTGTAGTATGTGGGATGACTTGTAATTAAACATTTTGCAATTCAACATAAATATCTGATCTTTATATATTTTTTTAGAAATAAGGCTCATTATTATAAGAAAATATCTGATCTACACAGTAAAACAGTAAAAGTAATCTTAAAATTGTAAATTATATCTATGAGTACATGTCAATAAAAATACTTTAGGTAAATCACTGCTAAGTTACATAAATTCATTGTAGAATGAGTTCAAGTATAGCTCAGTAATGAATACAAACAAACTGCATATATCAAAAATTAAATTGTGAAAAACTGTGACAAGGAAATAATTATAAAACAATATTGGATGTCCACACATCCAGGTGTTGAAAATGTACAGGCAAATGGTTTTCAATGCATGTAATCTTAGCTACTCAAAAGGCTGAGACTTGGAGGATTGCTGTTCAAAGCTGGTCCAAGCAGAAGTGTGCTCAAAACTCATTCCAGTTAACTAGCAAAATGCTGAGACAGGCTTAAGTGGTTGAGGAAGCCACAGAGAACAAGGCAGATTGAGAAAGTGAAGAGCTGAATTCAAGACCCAGTACTGGCAGTAAAAAAATGATTAAAAAAAAGTATAAAGCCTTTGGTAAGAACATAGAGAAATAAATAGAAAAGATAATAAAATCATAAATACAAATGTATGGATGATAAACAGAAATGTAATAAGAAAAGGGATTTAACATCAATATAAAGATTTTAGGTTACAATGGCGTATTTGATATATGGAAGTTTTCCTTGAGAGTTAAAAAAGGAATATGGCCTTGTTCTTGATTAATTCGAAGATTTTCTTAGAAGATATAAATATATTGAAAAATGAACAGTTCTATTTTGATTTAATAATTGTGCAGTCAGATAATTCATTTGTAGTGTATTTATTGTACACTTCATGTTAGGAAGGAGTTGAATAACATAATTCACGCTGCTATTACTTATTAATTGAAATATTTTTCCAATATTCCTGTTGTGGTTCTAGCATTATCTCTATAGGGTGTATTCCTATTTTGTAAACAAATGAATAAATGCATTGCTAATTTCATGTGCTAATTTTGCTAGACTTTTATGGGAGTTAGGTATCCTCACCTATACTTCTTTTTTTTTTTTTTGTCGGTCATGGGGCTTGAACTCTGGGCCTGGGTGCTGTACCTCAGCTCTTCAGCTCAAGGAGAGCACTCTACCACTTGAGCCACTGCGCCACTTCTGGTTTTCTAGTGGTTTACTGGAGATAAGAGTCTCACAGACTTTTCCTGCCCAGGATAGCTTTGAACTGTGATCCTCAGATCTCAGCCTCCTAAGTAGCTAGGATTACAGGCTTGAGCCACCAGCACCCGGCTTCTCACCTATACTTCTTATCCATGATTGGTGAAGTATTTTTTTTTAATAATCCACAGAATTCCTATATGTCTCTTCTTTCTTTCATATAGAGTTAAATAGATTCATAATTCATTTATAATGATACATTTTTAGATAGATACAAGTATAACAAGTACTTGAACAACGGAGTTGCCATTTAATAAAGAGGTTTATTAATACAATAATGGTATCATATCCATTTTGCTAGTATTGTCAAAACTTTGAAAAACAGTTAACAACATAATAATGTGAGGGGTTTTTTTTAATCAAAATAATATAAGGTCTAAACCAATAATTAAATATAATCTTTGTGGTGTTTTCCCTGAGTAAATCTGATTAGTTTTTTAAGAACCGCATGAATTTTACCTTGCATTTTCAGTTAATCTTTCTTCTATGGAGAACTATGCCAGCAAACCTGATTACTGAAGATAGATGCATCAGTTCTTAACACAGAAATAATCTTTGTATATATTCCATCAGTAAGAGCACAAGTACAAGTTGGGAAACTCAATCTCACTGCTATACTCCAGGGATTCATTATTCACTACAAAGTACAATTGGCCCCATTTGGCTCATACTAAAAAGAAAGCCTGAGGGAAATATGAGCATTATGCCATGGAATCAGCAGGAGACATTTCCATGCAATGCTAACAGAGGAAACCGAAAAAGAGAACTCCTGTGGTGCCTGGAGAGTTTGTATCATTGCTGGATTGCTTCATATCCGGGAAGAGAGTAGGGAAGCATTGGATCTTAAATTTACAAATTGTCACATTATTGATTAGCTAGCAATGATTCAACATGTTTGAGGTGGGTTTTTTGTTTTTTGTTTGTTGTTGTTGTTGTTTTCATCTAGTGAAATGTTGATACAAATACATTTGCTTAACTAATATAGGTATGAAAATACTCAATATTCTGGGATGTATGTATTAAGAGTAAAGAACAGACAGTTTGAAATTGCACTGGACAGGCATAAAGTAATGTGGATTTACTTTAACACCTATGAGTCCATACTACGTCAGTGTGAAAGGGAAAGAAAGCTGGTTAAAAAGCACAGACTTAAAGTTGAGCTAGCTAGAATTAAATGCTCTGTACTATAAAACAAAAATTAAACTTTCTGTGTCTTTGTTTCTCTTTGGTCTAAATTAGAGGTCAATTACTTGTGCTGAATTCTTAAGAACACTCTAAAGTGTATATAGGCTGTTAAGTATGCCGATGGCTTTCTCATTGAAAAACAGGCAATGTTTTGCTCATGTCTTTTTAAGATAGTCTTTCTGTTTCTGTTTTTGTGATCCCAATCCATCTGCAATCACATTTTGTTTGGAGAGGAATGAAATATGGACATTTAGATCCCTGTCATAATCTCCCACATTTACTGTCTTTCAGTAATAAAATAAAACAGCCTTGAATTTATAACAAAAACAAGTTATTTACTTAATTACTAAAGTTGGTTGGCCTCTTTCAAACATGAGTCTGAACCCAACTTTTTCCTATCAAAAGTCAATGAAATATACATCTTTCTCTAGAGACACATCAAGAAATATCAAAATAAAATAAGTATATAAAAAAATTCAGCTACTTCTGATGGTAAAAAAAAAATATTGCCTTAAGATGGTATAACTTTATCCTTCAGTGTCACAAGGACTTTTAAGCAGAAAAATGTCTACTAAACATTACTTTTATTTATCCTTTAGTTTAAAACAAAGATTAAAATTTAATTTTCTACAATTGACCACATGTGCTTATTTCATATGTATTTTCCTTAGAATAAAATAGGACAGAAAATTTTAAAAAACTGGGAGAGAATGAAAGAAGGGGTAATACTGTTCAAACATAAAAGTACTCATTACCTGAATCATGTAACTATAACATCTCTGTCCATCACTTTACCATAAAATTTTTTTAAAAATCATGAAGGATGGGAAGGGGAAACAAAGGAGGAGGCTACAATGCTTGATAAGAAATGTACTCATTATCTTGCCCATGTAATGGTAGCCCCTCTGTATAGTATTTTCACAATAAAAAAATTAAAATTATAAATTAAAAAAAAATGTACTCATTATCTTGCCCATGTAATTGTAACCCCTCTGTACAGTATTTTCACAATAAAAAAATACATTGATCATACAAAAAATCATGAATACTTTTTTGTTATGAATAATGTCAAATATAGATGATTATTATTAAAATTTATCTGAATTTTTGGTTAAATTACACAGAATGTTAATGACAATATGCATAAATTTAAATAATCTTTGTAAATGTCAAACGAATCTCATGCATGCATTAAATTTTTTCATTAACTGTTGAATCCATCATATTAAAAAGTTTTATACGTACCATATATTATATGGTTTTATACATTTTACATGTATTCACTTTTTAAGGTTTATTTCACTATTACAAGTATAAATTTCCAGATTGATTGCTGTGTGACAAAGTTTGATGAATCTTTCATGTCATGTTAATATCAAATACTACACTTTAACAAATGACTTCAAAGAATCTCTTGAGGTGCTTTTATGAATAATTAAGATTAGTAAGCTGTTATTAATTATTAAGCTGTTATTAAGATTATGATATTTTCCCTTATGTAAAATGGTTGATTTTTAAAGTGACCCTTTAATATATTACTGAGTTATAATTTTTTTATTAAGACCACAAATTTACCTGTAATATATCTGATAGAACTCCAACAAAGTATTTTCTATAATTACATTTCATTCTCATCTATGTTTCCTAGTCACTACAATATGGAAATAATATATTAATTATCAATTTATTGTACTCAAGGTAATATTGTTTTATTTGTTTAATTAAATAATTGTTTTTACTCTTTTCAAGGGAGTCCATCTCCTGAGCTGTGGCCTGTGTAGTAGTATATGTAGTAGTATATTTTTGAAACAGGATCCTAAAATTTTCAGTGACTTAAGCACTAGTGGCTCCCTCCTGTAATCCTAGCTACTAAAAAGATGGATTTCTGTAAGATAACATTTCAAATAAACCTAGGCAGAAAAGTATGAGATTTGTCTAAAAATAAATAAATAAATAAAATGAAATGTCCCTCTGCAGTTGTCATTTGAGTGATAAGGCACCAGCCCGGAGAACAATTGGAGGGAACAGAAGGCCCTGAGTTCAAATGCCAGTGCTGAGAAAGTAAAAGATAAAGCAGTGGTGGCCTTTAAGTCACTTTTCATCCATGTTAGAAGTATTAGACAGTAGAGAGGAGCAAGAATATGGAGAAATCATTGCAAATATTTCAATGTATACTGCATTATATTTATGACAAAAGGTGCTGCATATGTCTGTACTTGAACTTTCAACATATCAGGCAAATTCCTTTATTTTTTTCCCCTTGTACTCACAATTAAGAGCCACACCACAAGCTTGATTCTGAAAAATCTATCAACAGATACAATACAGTTCTGTAGGTGAACCTTGGTAATTACACGGAATAGGAACATAAATATAGTGAGAAAATCATCTATGTTTTACCTGATTTAAATAGTCTCTATGCATCCCAAATCATATAAATGCTGTCTTCCAAAAGGATAGACAGATGCTACAAAGCTCTCTGATTTGGAAAATCAGAGGGCAATGCTCCCAGGTCAGATTGTATATCAATTAAATATTCAGACAATTCTATGAAGCTTGTTAGTTACTTCACATGTAGATAGAACCTATCTATCCTCACTGTGTATGCCAATGAAGACAAGGTTACTTAATATCTGCTCCCTGACTGCCCTGTTTATGAAGATACCAGTTAGGATTCCTGAATAGCTATACTTGACCAAAACCTCAAAAAAAGGATACTGATAATCTATCTGCCACTGTAGTTTACCAGGAAACATTTTTAAAACTAGATTCACTGACATTCTTGCCACTGGGAAGTAGTCTTCTAGTTTTGGCAGCTCAGTATGCTTCGTTGCCCAGATTTTCATGTAGGCTCATACCAGCTTCAAAATTGTTAACTACTTTGTCCATCTCAGAAATAATTTCCTCTTCTGAATTTTCATTTCCTTAACTGCCTTCATCAATGTCATATCTAATTTATATTAAAACTAAGATACTTTTTATCTGTTAAAATTCAAGGTCTGTCTTTTTATCTGTTAAAATTCCTTGAAGTAGTCTGGCTTGTGAAATTAATTAATGCCTTTTTCTAATATGGATGATTTTTAGAAAAAGCATAGAAATATTAATTTGATCTAGTTCTAAAGTTAACCACAGCTTCCAAAATGTGATCTAGAAATAGTTACTTTGTTTTCTTTCATAAATGGATCAATAAACTGTTCCTCTAAACATTGTGACTGTATAAAACATTGATATGTTTACATCAGTACTCTAATTGAATAGTAGTTATCTCTTGCACATTTAAAAATTTTGTGAATTAATAAATAAGGTTTGTTTTCCCTCTCTTTCCCTAATTTGGGGGGAGATTGAACTCAGGGCCTAGACTTCTTAGGCTTTCTTGCTTAACTGGAACTCTACTAGTTGAGTCACATTTCCAGTCTCAGTTTTCGCTAATGAGTTTGGAGATATAGTTTCTTAGATATTTCTTCATGAACTGTCTTCAAACTACAATTTTCCTAAGTAGCTAAGATAAAATATCTGACCCATCAGTGCTTAGCTGCTTTTTCAAGAACTGACAATACAAATAACTCTCTTGGTTCATACCTAGTTTCTGTAAATTTGATTCTTTTTATATGAAAATGACAGTGCAAACTGCTTTGTTTAGTCTATTTCTATTTATGTATCCCCTATTCTCATAGAATACATAATTACATACATATATGTGTATATATGTATATATATATATATATATATATATATATATATATATGAGAGAGGAGAGAAAGAGAGTTCAATATCCTGGTTGTATTTAAGCTTCCCTGTTGACCAAGACTCTAATCTTATCTTAGATGTTGCACTCCATAAGCATTGCAACTTGAAGTATAGGCCTCTGTTCCAGATGGATCCCTTTCTTGGACTCAGAAAGGCAGCTTTGCCTTAGCACCTTGTAAATTTAAAGATAATTAGAACAACTGTAGGAGCAGTGGCATACCCAATGGGATGCTTGCTCCTTGGAGGATTTAATGATTCATGTGCTAATATAATTTCTCAGAAATTCACAGCAGGATTAAGTTTTTGACTTCCACCGTGGTAGGTACCATAACACAGTATGCTCTGTTCCTTTAATATCCCAAATATATCTTTAAGGAAATCTATTGGGATTGTTGGTATGCATCTCTCTTCCTAAGTTATGGGGAAAGCACAAAGACTGAGCATAATGATGTGTTATCAATCCAGTGGCTGAGGAAGCCAAAATAGGAGAATCACAGACAAAACTGAACCAAATGTGCATGCACCTGACTCTACTTGCAACAGGTCATTCTTGACTGGCAGATGCTTCTTTGCTTATCTCTGCATCTTGTCAGATGTGTCAAAGAATCAATCATTTGAAGAAGGATGGATACTAGGGCTAATGAATCAGGTACATGAAAAATTCCTTGAAAGGGAACTGTTTAGATAGAACAAAACAAATAATTTTAAAATTTGGTATCAAAAAATCTGGTATCAGTGATGCAATTAAAATTTGAGGAATTCTCAGTGCAAGTCTAGCAGAAATTAGAGCATGAGGAGGGTTGTGGTTTAAAAGCCATTTAAAAATTAATTTTGAAGATTACACATCTATTTTAACCAGTTCATGGAGTTCAGAATTCAGAAAATGAAGTATCAGCTCCAGCTGTGCCTATGTTTGAAAAGGAATTCACCTTTAAAGTTACTCACAGAGTGAGTAAACTTGGTATAATTTAAATTAAGTCCCATCCTTTAGAACATTTAAGGAAAATTAGCTTAGGCTTAGTTGTAAAGTAGGATGTAAAACTGCAAAATCTCACATTTGAAAAGACTATGAACATGAATATGACTTCTAATACCTTGGCGTTATTCTAAAATCATCAGACCCACAAAAAATTAGGTTAACACGGTTCTTGAGATAGGCATAAGGTTAATCATTATATATAATGATGAATGCTTTATGGAGGCCATTACATTGTGTCAGATTCAAATTAACATCACAAATAAATTCCAATTAAATTTAATAACTCACAGCAAAAAAGTTATTAAGTGCACAAGGAAAGAAGCTGCCATGAATAAAAATCTGAGTAATGAAATTTTAATTAATAGAATTTCAAGATTTAAAAGTTATACTATTATAACTTTTTGTAATCATGTTTTGATATACAAAGATTGAATATATTGAATGACAGGATGACTCGAAGGAATGAGCTAATAAAAGTTTTAGAAATAAATGTTGGATGATAAGGAGATCACTATCAGAAAATTATAATGTACAGGCTTCATCTAATGGATAGACTATGAAAGATTTAATAAAATTTGGAAATATAGGAAAATATTAACTTATTTAAGTATCTGCATCATGCCAGTTCGCTAATTGTTTCTTAGAGTCTCCCAGCTTGCCTTGAACCACAATCTTCTGGATCTCAGACTCTTGAGTAGCTGGGATTATAGGTGTCTATTACTTGTGTGGTCATATTTGGAATTTCTGAAAGAAAATAGAATGTGTATCACAAAATTTCTATTTGAAGCATTTTCAGAAATTATGATAGATGCCAATGAAAAATGGATGTGACAACAAAATAAATTTCCACATAATATTGCTTTTAATATATATTTTTAATATTTCTAATGCTGTATTTTATTATTTATTTTAGTTGATATCTAGACAGGCATTATATTTTAATTCATCTGTATTTAGTTTATATTTTCCTTTAGTTTTTATTTTCTTTTACAATTTATTTCTTCATATTTGTTTTACTTTTTATGTATAGTTCCCCATGGTTGCATATGGTAATTATCCTGTACTAATACAATTGTGTTAAAATATTATGACATACATATTGCTAATTTATTTAGCACAATATAATTACAATGTAAGGAATGGCATTTTACGGTAGGTAAGACATCTAGAAAGTACTAGTCTGAGTTACTAAGAAGAAAGTAAAGATCTTCTTGAGTGTGAACATATCTTTTATCCTGTCTCATAGAAAATTAACGTAGAACATACAAGGGGGAAAATCTCAAGATTTCAGCACTGGGAATGTTAATAAAGAAGGTCAGACCAGTGGCTCAAACCTGAAAATCTAGAAATAGTTTACTGCTATAGATATATATTCTACCTTTAATGTGAATACCTATACAGAAGGAAATCATTTTCTCAGATTTTTAATTGTATTTTCAGTCATATTTACTTCTGCAGAATGTAGGGCATAAATCACGTCCAGAAAAAAAAAACAATCTCCCAATTCTCATAGGGTAGAATATCCTACAATGCCTCTCAGAACCACCTACAATGAATAATTGTGATGAAAGTACATTATATAAATGTGTGGAAATGTCTTAATAAAGTCCATTATTTGAATAATGCCATGAAAAATGGGTAATGTTTATATCTTTTTAAAAGAGTTCTAACTGTTGATTATTGCTTTCATATCTAATATATTGGAGTTCTTTTTAGAAAACCATGGCCTGTGCTGATATAATAAAATCCTGCCATGACTTTTCCACTAGAAATGTCATGGAGACAAGTGCTCCATTAAAATCTTTGGATTAATTTTAGTTGATTTTTGTACAGATTGAGGGACAGGAATCTAATTTCAATATTATACATGTAGATTTTCAGTTTTGCCAAGAACATCTGTTAAAGAGACTGTATTTTCTCAAATGTATGTCTTGGGTATTTTTATCAAGAACTAAATTGCAGTAGTCATATGGGCTCATTTATGGATCTTGTCTTCCATTCTGCTGGTATATATGTCGGTTTTTATATTAGCAGCATCCTGTTTTCATTACTGTATTCTAGTAAGAGAGACTGATGTGAGTATTGGGATGATAATTTTGCTCAGAATTTCTTCAACTATTCTGGTTATTTTATATAACACTTCAGTGAAGTGTAGAGATGGTAGTACACAATCTTGTTTTATTATTGGCTTGAGAGTATGTGCTTCTAAATTTTCCTTACGCAGTATAATGAGGCTTGTGGGTTTATTGTATAAAGATTTTTCAAATAAAAACAACAGATTAATGATAAATAAATTTAAAAAGTTAACTATTTTTGACTCTCAAGGAAATCCAAATTTAAAATATATTAATATTTTATTTCAGCCAAATCAAAATGGCTATCACCAAGGAAAAATGAAGGATGTCCATATGTTGGTGAGAAAGAAGGCAAACTGAACCCTACTACCACATTACTGGATGGAATGTAAGTGAACCCAGCTACTTTGAAAATCTTTTTGAAGGTTCCTTAAAGAATTAAAAGTATGTGTTTCACATGATCCAGCTAGATCAGTTTTAGATGTTTTCTATAAAGGAAATCAGTGTTAGATATCTGTATACCCATGCATATCACCACACTTTCGACAAAAACTAAGTTGTGGAATCCATCGTGGTGAGTAATAACGGATGAATAGGTGAAGAAAATTATATATATATATATATATGTATATATATATATATATATATATATATATAGCATTATATATGATACAATTTTAATCAGCCATATAGATGAGTGAAAATTGTGTGGAAGTGGATATCATCATGTTCATTAAAACTAGTCTCCCAAAAGGGGAGTAGGAGACACATAATTGCAAAGGTGATTATTAGAAACATAGAAAGGGAAAGGGGAGATGTGGTAGGTGGATAAGAAACGAAAATAGTGAGGTAAATATGATAAAAATAAATTACTAGCATAAGTAGAAATACCTTAATAAATCTCCTTATATTGCACTTTACTGCACATTAATTTCAATAGTAATTCTAGCGTACTATCAAGTTATTTTTTTTTTCCTGTATCAGTCATTTTCATTTGGTACAATACATAAAAGACTAGTGAGTTTTTTGTTTACATACTCCTGGTTATTTATCACAATTATTGTATTTTTTAACAAGTTTTCTATTTGGAATGATTTTTAACTACAGTTTCATATAGATAGATCTAATGCATTAGCAGTGTCAGCACAAAAAATACTCCATACAGGCTATGTATTTATTGACTGCAGTCATGACAAATCACTGTCTTCATATTGGAAGGGAACTAACACAATCAACTGGCTGCCAAATATTTAGGGGGTTTGCTTTAAGCAATATGTCTTACCTTTAAATGGTACAATTTTGGCAGCTGCAGTAGTTAAGTCAACCTTAACAGTAAGGGACTGATGCCATGGCAACAAGATAGAGTTCAACTTCTTGTCACCATAGCTACTTAATTTACTTGAGATAATGACTGCCCCATTACTGATACTGACTGAGAAAACAACTGAATTTCTCACATGTCCTGCTTAGTACCTCTTCCATAAATTTATGTTTCTAAAATAGTCAAAATGTCTCACACTTGGAGCTTACTGTGTTAAATTCACCTACAAACCACTTCCACGAATATTTTCCTATTATAGTTTTTGCTTAGTTCTCTTAATAATTCTTGACCCATAAACCAGAATATTTGTCATTACCATTACCTTTCTGCATATTTTCAGACCATTGTCCATCATGACCATTCTTCCGATGTGAGATGAAGGGGTAGATTTGCTCCTCACACCTCCACTGGGGTAGTTTCTCCTGCTCCTCCATTATGGGTTGATTCAATTTTTTTCATACCAATGAGAAATTCTATAATCCAAATGTAATTGCATGTTGGGCAGGGTTTGTGAGATCTCTCCAGGGAATAATACTTCTTTTTCAGCTTTATAAAAGTAGACCATATTCAAGAAGAGGTGAGTAGTTGGACAGATGGTACAGCCATTCTGAGCAGTGAAATGACACTATATGACTGTGTGTGCTGCCTAACCACTTATTCCATGCAGGTATCCAACCAGGCCGAGGACCCTATAGAAAATTTCTTACCAGTAGCACCAATATAGCACCATGTAATATAAATTTCCTTCAACGATTGTCAAAAGCACCATGTACAGCATGTCTTACCAAAAACCATTCAACCGACTGTTACAATGGCCCGACTGTTGCATGAGTCTGAGCATGAGTCAATGGATTTTACTGTTATAATGAGCTTACTATAGATTTATTTTGTACATTTTGGAGAGTGCGTGTTTTCTGAAACCCTTCAATGTGCTTCACAGTTTTCCATGTGTTCTTATTTATATGATGCCATCAATTTGTGGGACAATCTCGTATTCTAAGACTACCTAGCTCAGCATTGCCTATTTGAATATATCCTGATGAAGCAGTAAAGTTAACACAGTTCTGTAATGAGGACAAAAATGTGTCTCCTCTTGACCATGTGTGAACATGAATTGATCGTTTCTGTTAAGGTTGTAAGAAACCTTGATGATTTAAAAGAATACATTTATTAATGGTCATATACTGTATATGTTAGATCATTTTAACCTGCTTTAACAAAGCAAAGTGTTTAGAATTGATATCAAGGCATTACTTGGTTGAATACATTCATCCATCCATAGATACATATATACTTACATGCATACATATGTGTGTTGTATTCAACTAATGTTTTTCAAGGATGAGAAGGATAAATTAATTATTTTATAATAAAACACATCATCTTAGTATGCCATATTTCATGTGGCCCTTAATTTTGTCATTCCTCTGAAGGTGATGCTTTTAATTTCTTATCTCTCCTGGATTTGGAGGTAGCTTTTTCAGAGATATTTTAGTGTAGAGTGTTTATTAATAGTCAGGAATGAAATCTTCACACATTGAAGATAGGGAAATCATGACACAGTGGCTCTATGGAAGGCCAGGTGTAATACCCGACTTATGATGGAGAAACACCTGGTGTAGTTCTATACTTACCATAGAATCATTATTTTTATTTCCAAACCAAATAGACTTTGTGCCATAATGGAATAAATAAAATGTATATCACACATAAACATAGAAGTAGACATTGCTGTTAATATCCATATTGATTGCCTTTACCCCAGTATCAATTGTCATTGTAAATGGACATGAGAAATTACCTCCAGTTATTACTGTGATTCTTGGTGATATTTACATAGGCATCATGTTTCTTATTTGGCTAATTACTCCTAGATATGATAATTTTAAGGACTAGAAATTAGGAAAAGATCATGGATTTTCATTGTAGCACTTTTGTTCAGCTTGGCAGATTTCTGTAGTTTGATTAATTAGAAATATTCTTTTTGGCTATTGATTTTATTTTTTTAAATTTCAACATATATTTTATTGTAAATATACTTTACAAAGGGGTTACAATTACATGAGTAAGGTAATGAGTACACATCCTCTCCTTTGTCATTTCCCTACCATTCCATCTCTCCCCACCCCCTAACTTCTTCCTCCACACCCATGAAGCTCTAAAGTTCATATTCAACATAGTGTCTTGTACATCTTATTGTTACAATGGGTCAACCTGTATCCTTATTTCAGCATTTTGTTATTTCCCTTCTCACCAAATTAGAAAACTGTGTATACAAGATGCAGGACAATGGAATCAAATACAGAGAAAACAGGAGTTATACCATGGGGAAGAACATACAAAAGAAGCCAAAAAAAAATCTTACAGATAATGTACATTAAAAACAACAGCAACAAAGATAAAATCTCTTGTGTCCTTATCTTGGGTTTCATTGCATTTATCATCTTATATGGTTATATGTACAAAGCTTTTGACCTTTTCTGCTTGTCCTAGAAATGTGCTAGTTATTGCAAATATGAGAAAACATGCACCTATGTTTCTTTGGGCTTGGCTTACTTCATTTAATATGATTTTTGCTAAGTCTTTCCATTTCCTAACAAATGGGATGATGTCATTCTTTCTGATGGAGGCATAGAATACTACTGTGTGTGTGTGTGTGTGTGTGTATGTATCACATTTTCTTGATGCATTCATCTACTGAGGGGCATCTGAGTCAGTTCCATATCTTACCTATGCTGAATAATGGTGTGATAAACGTAATTGCTCTGGTAGCTGTAGTATGGCCTTGTTAGTGATCATTTGGAAAAATGCTCAGAAGTGGGATTGCTGGTCATAGTGGAGCCCTATGTATACTCATTTGAAGACCCTCCATACTGCTTTCCAAAGTGGTTGAACAAGATTACACTCCCACCAACAGTACAATAGATTTCCTTTTGGCCACATCCCCTCTAGGATCTGTTGTTACTAGATTTCTTGATTATAGCCATTCTAACTGGGTGAGATGGAATCTCAATGTTATTTTGGTTTGAATTTCTTTTATGGCTAGTGAAGTTGAGCATTTCTTCATGTGTGTATTGGCCATTCTCATTCTCTCTTCAGAGAAGTCTCTCTTTAAGTCTAATCAAGTGGTTGTTTCTTTGAGGATTTGTTGTTGGGGGCTTTAATTTTTTGAGTTGTAAGTACATTGTCCATTGTATGGCTAGTGAAGATCTTCTCCAAATCCATGTCCTTTCCACTGCTTGCTATGTGCTTTGTCATGCATAAATTCTGCAATTTTAAGCAATCCCATTTGTGCAATCTTTCTTTGCTTTGGTGTCTTTCTGGGTCTTTATTAAGAAAATTTTGTCTCATGCCAAGTAGCCCTAGAGTTTCTCCCAATCCTTCCTTTAATGTTTTCAGGGTGTCTGCTTTCAATTCAAGATATTGACCCATTTGGTGTTGATTCTGGTGCAGAGTGCTATATAAATGTCTAATTTTAGTTTTCTACAGGTGTTTAACCAATATTTCCAGCACCATTTACTGAAGAGCCTGTCTTTTTCCATTCTATAATTTTCAACTCCTTTATCGAAGATTAGGTGGCTATAGGTTTGTGGGTTCATTTCTGGGTGTTCAGTTCTATTCCACTGGTTCTCTTGTCTGTTCTTGTGCCAGAATCAAGCTGTTTTGATTACAATGGCTATGTAGTAGAGTTTGAAGTTTGGAATTGATATTCCTCCAGCTCTGTTCTTTCTGCTAAGAATTGTTTTTGATATTCAGGGTCTATTAAAATTTTTGGATTGCTTCTTCTATTTCATTGAAGAATGACCTTGGGATATTGATAGGTATTGCATTGAATTTGTAGATAGGTTTTGGCAGTATTGCCATTTTCACAATGTTAATCCTCCTAATCCAGGAGCATGAGAGATTTTTGTACTTCATTAGTTCTGCTTTAATTTCATTTTTCAGGTTTCTAAAGTTTTCATCATAGAGGTCTTTCACTTCTTTACTTAATTCCCAGGTATTGTTATTTTTTGTGGAGCTATTACAAAAGGAGTTGCTTTCCTGATTTCAGCTGCACTCTTCTTATATTTGGCATATAGGAAAGCCATTGATTTTTGAGGCTTAATTTTATACCCTGCTACTTTGCCAAAATTTCAGATCAGCAACCATTAACTTGTGAGTGAAATCCATGGGGTGCTTTAAATACAAGATCATATCATCTGCAAAGAAGGAGAATTTTACTTCATCTTTCTCTTTTAGATCCACTTTATGTTTGCATCTTTTCTTATCGCTCTAGCTAAGCATTCTAATACTAAATTGAAGAGAAGTGGAGGAAGTGGACATCCTTGTCTCATTCCTGAATTTAGAGGAAATGTCATTAGATTTTCACCATTAATTATAATCCTGGCTCTATGTTTGCCATACACAGCCTTTATTATATTGAGGAATGTTCAATGGATTCCTAGTTTTTCCAGAGCTTTCATCATAAAAGGGTGTTGGATCTTGTCAAATGCTTTTTCTGCATCTATTGAGATAATCATGTGGTTCTTACCAGAGCACTTGTTGATGTGATCAATTATGTTATTTGATTTGTGTACATTGAACCAGTTTGCATCCCAGAAATGAATCCTGTTTGATCATGGTTTATGACTTTTTTGATGAGTTGTTTAAGTCAATTGCCCAAACTTTTGTTTAGAAGTTTTGAATCAATGTTCATCAAAGAAATGAGTCTGTAGTTTTCTTTGAGGAGTCCCTGCCTGGGCTTGGAATGAGGGTTATGATGGTTTCATAGAAAGAGTTTGATTTCGTTGAAGAGCTGGAGGAGTATTGGTGTGTGTTCTGCTTTGAAGTTCTTAGGTGGGAGGTTTCAGATCTCCCCAATTTGTTGATGTAGGAACTCAGAGCTATAAACTTGCCTCTGAATACTGCCTTTGCTGTGCCACAGAAGAACTGTTAATTTGTGTGATCATTTTTGTTAAATATCATGAATATTTTAATGTCCTTTCTAATCTCTTCCATGACCCACTGGTAGTTCAACTGTATCATGGTTCAGCCTCCATGTGTTACAGGATTTTCTTTGGTGGCTTTTGGTTTTGAATTCTAATTTTGTTCCCTTGTGGTCTGAGAGGACTCAGGGCATAATTTCAATGTTTATGAATTTGGACAAATTTGCTTTGTGACCTAAAATGTGGTCTATTTTGGAGAATGTTCCATGTGCTGCTGAGAAGATGTGTATTATGATGCTGCTGGGTGAAATATTCGGGAGGTGTCAGTTAAGTTGATCTATGCAGTTGTTTTGATCCAAGGTTTCTTTATTGAGTTGTTGCTGGGTTGATCTGTACACCAGGGATTGTGGTGTGTTAAAGCCCCAACACTTAATGTTTTATGGAACTATGTGAGATTTGATGGTAAGTAGTGTTTCTTGGATAAATTTGGGTGCTCTGTTATTTGGTGAATAGATATTTAGAACTGTAATATCCTCCTGAAGGAGAGATCCCGTAATTAGTATGTAAGGACCTTCTTTATCTTTTCTCACTAATTCTAATTTGAAGTCCATTTTATCTCATTTTAGGATTTCAACTCCCACCTGTTTATGGGGGCCATTTACTTTGTAGATGTTATTCCAGCCTTTCACTTTCAGAATATGTTTGTTTTTGTGGGCAAGGTGTGTCTCTTGAAGGCAGCAGATAGAAGGAACTTGCTTTTTGATCCAACTAGACAATCTATGTCACTTAGTTGGAGAGTTAAGTCCATTAATATTGAGAGTTAGGACTGAGAGGTGTTTGGTAGTTCCTCCCATGTTATCCCCCTTCTTGGGGGCTGTGTCCACTGGGTTCTTCCTATGATTCTTGGATTCTCTGTTTGGGGCCTGTTTCTTGGCCTTTATTGTGCTTTTGTTGATTTTCTATGTGTAGGACATCTTTAAGTATCTTTTGTAGGGTTGATTTGGTGGAGATATATTGTTTCAATTTTTCTTTGCTGTGAAAGGTTTTTATTTGACCTTCCATTATGAAGGAGAGTTTAGCTGGGTACAGTATTCTTGGTTGATAGTTGTTTGTCTTTAGGGCATGGCATATCTCATTACAAGCTCTTCTTGCTTTAATTATCTCTGGTGAGAAATCTGAAGTTATTCTGATTGTTTTCCTTTTATAGATGATTGATCTTTTCTCCCACCCCTTTAATGATCCTTTCTTTAATCTCAATTGTTCCTGTGTGGATTACAATGTGATGCTGGGATGTCCTGTTCTGGTCTGGTCTATATGGGGTTCTAAGGCTTCTTGTATCTGAATGGCTCTACCTTTTTGCATGTTTGGGAAGTTCTCTGCTAGGATCCTGTTAAATAAATTCCCTAGACGTTTCACTTCTGTCTCAAGGCCCTCCTCTACACCTATTATCTTTAAATAGGCCTTTTGATAGCGTTTTATAAATGTTGAATAGATCTATTTTATTCCTTGGATTTGTCTTGAATATTTGTATGTTCTTTCTATACAATGAATGTTCTTTCTATATAATGGTTGTATTCAATACCAGAGATTCGGTTTTCTGCATGGTATAACCTACTGTCAAGTATTTCTACTTTGTTTTTTTATTCCTTCTAATTGGTCAGGTTTGTTGGCTTCAATTTCTTTTTTGGAGCTTTGTTTTAAATTTTGAATTGTTTTTTTTTTTTTTTTTTTGGTCAGTCATGGGGCTTGAACTCTGGGCTTGTTTGTTGTCCTTGCATTGTTTAGCTCAAGGCAAGCACTCTACCACTTGAGCTACAGTGCCACTTCTGTTTTTCTAGTGGTTTATTTGAGATAAAGGTCTCTCGGACTTTCTTGCCTCGGCTGGCTTTGAACAGCAATCCTCAGATCTCAGCCTCCTGATTAGCTAGGATTACAGGTGTGAGCCATCAGCACTTGGCTTTGTATTGACTTCTTTACCTACTTAATTTAGCTTTCAGTGTTCATTCTCTGATCCCTTAGTTGATTGGTTATAGTCTCATTGGACTCCCTTTCCTTCTGTTGACCTTTGTACAGCATTCCCTTTGTGGCCTCCACAGATTACTCCAGATTTCTGTTTGTAGATTCGATGAATGCTTCTATTAATTTTAATTTATTCTCATCCTGCTCACACAATTCCTCTATCTTTGATTAGCCTCATCACACTCATGCCTTTCCCTATCATGCTCACACAGAGTCCTTTGCAGGCTTTCAATCTTTTCATTCAGCATGTTTATAGTGTTTCTGGAGCATTTTTGCAACTTTCCTCTGGATTATTCATTAACTGCTCTATTGCCTGATTATCATGAGTGGGAGTTGAGATACCTGGACTTGCCATTTTTCTTGTGTTTCTCTGACTTGTTCTGACCATTGGGTATGAAAGCAAAACCAGTGCTGCACTAGAACACTATTTAACCAGAACTTCGTAGTTGCACAGATTGCTTAATGCATTCAAATTAGTAAATGTAAAATGTCATTCAACAGATACAATCTAATTCAACAGATACAATCTAGTTCAACAACACACAACTAGGGATCAATGGACTAAGAAAATCAAAGAAGGAGTCAGCAGACTAGAAGTCAATAGGTTTAGGGAGATTTGTGAGGAGAAAAGAAGATTAGAGGATTGTGGGGATGGGAAAGGAGAGACAGAATACAACCAAGACCTAAATGCAGAGAGAAGAAAAGGATAGAAGGAGAAAAGAGATGGAAAAAGGAAAAATAAAAATTTTAAATGAGGGGTTGGGAAGGATGCTCAGTGGTAGAGCGCTTGCCTTGCATGCATGAGGCCCTGGGTTCGATTCCTCAGCACCACATAAGCAAAAAGAAAGAAGCTGGAAGTGGCGCTGTGGTTCAAGTGGTAGAGTGCTAGCCTTGAGCTAAAGAGCTGAGGGATAGTTCCCAGGCCTAGAGTTCAGGCCCCTCAACTGGACCTCCCCCCAAAAAAAATAAATTTAAAATGAAGCACTTAAACACTTATTAGAATAAAGAAATAATACTACAGTTAAAGGAGGTAAGGCTCAGTGTTTGTGAATTGAGTAATCTGAATTAAGTATGCACACAATTGAGTATAATGTCCAATAAGCGAAGATGTGTATATATCTGGGGATGAACAAAACATCAGTTAAGTAAAGCAAAAACAAAAAATAGGACAAAAAACTCGAAAAGAGCAAAAAGATAATTTTAAAAGAAACCTAAAATAAAAATGATGAAAATAATAGAAAACATTTTCTTGTTGGTGGTGGTTGGTGGTTTCTTGTTGGTGGCTTGAACTCTGGGCCTGTGCACTGTCCATCAGTTCTATCATCTCAAGGCAAGCATTCTACCACTTGAGCTACTGTGCCACTTCTGATTTTCTGGTGGTTTATTGGAGATAAGAGTCTCACAGCCTTTACTGCCTGGGCTGGCTTTGAACCACAATCCTCATATCTCAGCCTCCTGAAGAGCTAGGATTACAGGTGTGATCCACGAGTGCCTGGCAACAATTAAAAAAAAATAGGTAGAAAAGAATTCTCTTTTTTTTTGGGGGGCGGGGGGGAATCTTGTGTCTTCCCTGTGTCTGTAACCAGTCTCTTGGTAGCACCTCTGGTTTGTTTGTGGTGTTTGGTTTTCCGGTGTCTTGACTAGTTTCTTACATCAGTTTGTTTGAGGAGGTAGAACAGAGCTCTGCCTTACCAGGGACTTTGTGATCTGTCTTGAGTATCACAAAAGAGGGAGATGGCTGTTTCCTCTGGCTTCGAGTTGCTGTGATGGGGCTAGGTTGTAGGTGGAGTTGAGACCTGTCAGCAATCAGTAGTTTTTTCCTGAGGGGCTAGCTCCTGAGACACGACCCCGCCTGGAGACATTCTCAGGGTTTCTGTATACTGAGTTCCCAATTGTATTTCTTTTATCCTCCACCAGCTGGGTAAGCTGCCTGTGTTGCACTGGGGTGGGGCAGCCTCTGGCTGTTTACCCAGTGAAGAAAGTCACTCCCTGAGAAGAGCTCCCCCTGCCTGAGAAGGGAAACTTTTCCCTGGGTGGAGCTGAGCCCTGCAGGTCAGGTTCCTTTGACTTGTTGAATGACTCCTATTGCCTTCTTCAAAGGCCTGTATCACAGGAGAGCTGCTCTGGTTGGGTCTTTGTCAGTATCAAAGATGGATTTCTTCTCCAGTGGTGGGGGAGAGGCTACCTTCCCATCTCTGCTCTGTGAGAAGTAGTGAGGATGTCTTGTGGGGCACTCATGGCTTTCCCTTGGTTTCCAGGCTATCCATATTCTGTGACTGTGTGTGGTCTGCAGAATGAAGATTTCTGCTTCTCATCAGTTCTTGCTGGCTTTGAATTGAATATGCTTATACACTGCCCCTGGAACCTTTGTCTCAGGCTTTCTGTGTTGATATGGTTGTTGCAGCAACAGCTGATGCTCCACAGCTGCAGACACCAACAAGTGCTCAAATCAGTCTACTTAACCAAGTTGCCTGAATTTTTCCTCTTTGGCCAAACTCTCTGTAGTATGATGGCACACTTGGTGTGACTCTCTAGCCTTGGATTTTTCATTGGAACACTAAACCTTGTTTCTACTCAAGAGTTTGTTTAGGCCCCAGCTTCTCCTCTGCCATCTTCCTCCCAAGTTTTCTCATTTTTCTTAACTCTAAAGTCTTCATCTCCAAATAACCATCTTCATTGTTCTCTATCAGCCACCCAGTTCATTAGTGGTCATCTTTATCTTGTTGTCCATTCATCCCTACCTTTGAATTTACTTTTGATTATTAGACATTTTTCCTTGACCTCCATGACTTCATAATCACTATTTTTTATGAATAATAACACTTTATTTGCTCAGTCCTAGTTTCCAAATGATAGTTAACTTTCAGCTTCTCATTATAATGGCCCTCTATGAAGTGCATGCTTCATTTCTTGTGATAAACATGGTGATTTCTACATCCTTTTCCTGCTTGTGTATATGTAGTTTCTGGTGAAATATAATATATTCATTATGGCATAACTGCTTTTCTAGGCCTGCTTTTTTTTCCTTCTTGACTGTCTTTTATATGAGAGTAACAATGCTAAGTCACAAACTTCTATTTCATTGAACTCGGTCCTGAATTGTCCATCCTCTAAAGAACCAACTTTTTATATCATCGTAGCTCTTGTTAGGTTTTATATCATGTATTTGCCAGCAGTGATCTCACATTGAAACCTCTAATTTTCAATTTTATATATCATATCATGTGAATCTGTTGAATCCACAGGACTCAGATATTCTTCTGAATACTATATGCTACGTCCTCAACATTGGTAGATGTTCTTTATTACTTCTGTACCTAGCCAATCAAATCATCAATATAATATTATATTGACTTCATTGAGTTATTGGTGTACCTGATGGAGAATAGGAAGATTCTGAGGAGGGTATGTATTCAAGGAAGACATTTAGTCAAATCAAGGTTATAGAGGTTATTTCTGTAATACCTAGAGAGTACAAGAAAATTGAATTCTACCCTAAGTCTCAAGGTCCCCTTGCTTTCTATACAAGACCCTGACCTACTAAAATTTCAACCTTCACTTGTACTTTCCTACCTGTATAACTAATTCCTAAGTCTTTAACTCACTTTATTTGCATTGCCCTCTGACTAATTGAGATGAAAATTTCATTAAACGTGTCAAAGGAAACTAACTCTCCTATTTGGTTTTAATTTGGTGATTAATCATCCTCAACCACTTAGTCTTTTTCCAGTGCATCAACAGTAAAAGAGCCACCAAATCTCCATATAATAAACATTATCTTCCTAAACTTCCCTATGCCTTTAATATTTCACATCAAATGGCTTTAAATTGTGGTCTCTTGGATAGGCTGAACTACACTTCCCAGAATGCAATTTTCTATGTTTTCTAAGTAGCATGGGACAAATGAAACATTTCAGTATGATACTTGATGGCCATAAATGAAATCAAATTCATTTTCCCCCAGAATTCTTTTCTTTTGGAAGATCAGTGTAGTTAGTTTATAACTCTCACATGTGACTGACCTTATCATTCAGTGTATTGGCCTGGAACAGTTATAGTTATGACAGTAATGTCACTTTGGTCTTCCTTCAGCTTCTCTGATTCCTGAGATAAGTGTGTATGTAATATCATAACACAAGATGTTACATTACTAAGAGCATAGTTAGATAATTGCATAAATCCCAACTCCTCCCATAATGCTCTGTGAGAAAATAGTGTTCAGAGATAATTCTCTAAGATTAAATTACTGTGACATTTTTTTCCCCACATAGCTGCTAGTGTTCTTCTTTCTTGGTTGTTCTGATTGCCAAAGTACCTACCAGAGAATGGCACACAGGTAAACTTCACTTAAAATGGTAATATTCTAGAGTAAGCTTGATGCACATGCATCTGCTCATGTATCTGGGAGGTCTGGAATCTGAAGGGCAGTTGTCAAGAATGGTACAATCATATTCTGTTCTCCCTTCAATTAATGAATTCTTTTTCCATAATTTTGCAGATGCTGGCAGAAAACTGTCAGATATATACAATGAAATACTCCATCAAACTTGATGAGCATCAGATAACTTGTGAGCATTCTCCTTGTCACCAAGTTCCATTGGTCTCTGATGCATTGAGAGAACAAGATGTGTTAGAAGTTGTTTTAAAAGGGAGGACCATGTAATTTTAGGAAGTTAGATCTTACACAATGGTGATAAAAATGCTTGTAATTGCTACTGAAGAAAATAGCATGTGTAGCTTCTAAGACTTTAAGTAAACATTCTCCCATACTCCAAAGAGATGCCCTGACTTCCATTTCCAAGTCAGCTTAATGTACTCACAGGTTTACATAGGCAATGCTTCTGCCCACAAGAAATACAGAAAATGGGAAAGATGGCTAATATAGTTAATCACAAGTACTGACACTGGACTGGTATTTGAACTTCCTGACAGATAGTGTGATTACAAAAGTATTTCCTGTATTTTTTCTTTTTAAGGAAAAATTACCTTTATTTTATTAGTCTTATTAAAATTACCATTTTTGTATCTATGTATATACGTATTTATTTATTTTAAAGATGTTGTACAGAGGAGTTACAGGTACAGGTCAGGTAAAGAGTATATTTCTCTTTCTATAGTGTTACCACTGCTTCATTTTTCCCATCCTAGTCAACCTTCCCTGCAAGTTATATAGTTCACAGCTGAATTGGTTGAATTGGTGCACCCTTGGTCCCATCATTTCTTTCTTTTTTAAAAAAAAATAAGATTGTGAAAATACTGTACAGAGGGGTTACCATCACATGAGCAAGATAATGAGTTTGCCATTTCTGTGTTTCCCCTTCCCCTCCCCAAATTCAACTGATAGTGAAGGAGCTTTGACAGTCAACCAACAGTTCTGGTAGCTAGGAAAATAGTATTGGGCTCAGAGGCTAAGAACTCTTGTGAATTGGCTCCTGGTGTGGACTACAGTGTGAAAAGAGTCATTGTTCAAAAGATTGTCAACTTACCTACGTTATCAGCTCATTAGTCACTGTCCACAGAGGTGTTTATCATCTGGTATTTCTTGACATATAACTTCTTTATTTTATAACCTGTACGTTCATTTTATTCTACTCACATTTTGTTTGAATTCACACCAATTACTTTGTAGATGTTTACTTATTCTTTCTTACTCTGCCTTTTTTTATTATGATCATATGTAAGTTGCTAGAATAAACATTTTCTTGCTATCTACATCAAATAAACAGATGGTCATTTCAGTACTGTGAAATATGTGCATAATTAAAAGAATGCAGAGACAATCATGCAAGCAGTTTTATTTATTTTAGCATAACTTTATCTAGGCTCACAATTACATTTAATTTTTAAAATTATGTTATGCATTTATTTTTAGTTGCCAGTTGCATAACGTAAACCAGAAAACTGTATTTACTCTTTTATACAATTTTGCATTATAGTTGGGAGCAATAACCTTTGATGACCCAAGTGAGTGTGAAACATTTAACATTTATTGCATCTAGTTTTTTTTTATGGTACTTTGTTTTTCCTTATTTTTAGATTTTTTTTTTTTAATTTAGAGTGTAGGGATACTGGTGTTTGAACTCAAAGCCTCACATATGCTAGGCAAAAGCTCTATAAGTACATTAAACATAAATGTGAGACTAGTATAATGAAACATAACAATTGTTAAAAATGTTAAGAAAGAATGATACACATGAAGTTAATTTGATAAAACCACAATATATGCATGTTGGAAGCATCAAAAGTAAGCTCTTCTTGACAGTTAATTTAAGCTAATGATTTTTTCATTCCAGGGAAGGTTTAGTTTCTCATGATTCCTATTAATATCATAAGGAAAAGTTAGATTTGCAATTAATTATTTCCAAACATTATTGAAAATTTGAATTAATGGAAATGTTTTAATGGACTTATACGTTTTAAAGTCAGCATTAGTTTACAGAGCTGGAGGAATAGCTCAATAGTAAGGTGCTTACCTTGCACTATGCCCTGCATTCTTTATCCAACTCAAAAAGGGTTGTGTGGGGGTGGGGGGAAGAAAGTACATCATTAAAACAAAGCAACAACAACAAAAAAGAATCTCTTGTGAACAAGCCTTTGACTACTCAGTTTTTCAAGTAATTTTGATTCTCAACTTGGACTTGATAATACCAGACTACAGACACAATCAGTGAAACTCTGAATATACATAAATTACTACAGCACATACTAAAATTGTAAGTGGCAATGTCATGAAATTCCTTGTGATATTCAAATGAAAAAGACTGATGCAGAGTTTTTCCCTTTGCCAGTTGTTAAAAATGATATTAACAATCATAAAACTTCTAGCCTAACTTTGCCTAAAGAAGTAAAACCAACACTCAGTTAAAAACTTCCCAACCCTCTTCATCAGGAATGAGCAGAAAAAAAAAAGAAGAAAACAAATAGAAACTAAAAGAAAAAAAGACTAAAACAGAAACTAAAAATAACTTGCTTTCTTTAATTTTGAAAATACTGACATAATTATTACTAAGAAAATATCTGTAGGAAATATATACAAAAATTTCAAAATTATTGAATTTTAAAATTTATATTTTATGATTATATGATATTAATACTATCTTAAAATTAGTCCAAATACAACTAGTTGCAATAAAATAGGAAGTATGCTTTTTTCTTATGTATTTTTCCAGATATTAAGCTACTAATCAGTATACATAAAATGTGATAAAATTCACAAAAGTATCTCATTAGGCATGAGGCTATATAGAAAACTAGAAGAAAATTTTCTTTGCTTCTTTTTTTCTGTCTTTGAGTTTGGTACTAACTTGATTAATCTTTATAAGTCATACACATGCTCTCAGAAGCATTTACTATCTCATCAGATTTGCTTAGAAACAGATTTTGAGAGAGATTTGAAGCTTTTGAAGAAGTGTGGAAATGGATGGTTGTTTAATTTTGTATGGTTTTAGAATAAATACTGTAAGTACAACAGGACTAATTCTATCTGAATTAGGACAGCCAAGGGTTTTCTGCTTTTGAATTATTGGTCAAGTTCATAAGTATATCTCTTACTTTATCTTCATCATATCTAAAACTGTTTCCCAAAAATATCTGCTATAATTCATCTTTCTGTAACTGGCTGAAAATTAAGCAATAAAGTAAATGTATTGAAAAAGGTAACTCTGTAAATTTTGTGCAAAATTAATTATCTATTTTGCTCATATGTAAAATAAATATTTAATTAGCTAAACAGTCAAATATAGATTTACTTATGTAGAATTTTAGTCTTCAAAATCTGGAGTAAGATTTTCTCTTTTGACTCTTTTCAAATGAGAACATAAAATAAAATACAAAATCACATATAAAATAATTTAATAGTCTTTAAAATAAGAAACTACAGAAATAAAGATACATATTTTAGCCTAAGAGCATAAACGCTAAGTAAAAATGTAAGTTTAGTGCAGTGCATCGAATATGAAAAATCATAATGAATATATAATGAAAAATTTTACTCACATGTCTCTGAGTCCACATAGGTATAAGTACAAAATAGCTTGTTATACCACAGAAGTATTTAGCATCTGCAGTCATTAGGATTAAAATACTTGTGAACATATTAAATAGCATACACTTAAGACAGATATCCTATACAGAACATTCTGCTTGGGTCAGAACTGAGGCACCTTTCTGGCTGAGTGGTGTGAAGCAACACTGCCCCCTAGAGGTTTTCTGAATGTTCCCAGTAGACAAGGCTTGACAAGAAAGATTGAGAGAATTTCTTACATCAACTGCACAGGAAATTGCTGAAGTTGAAATGATATGTTGGAAGATCTAAGAATCTCATCTAACACTCAGGCATTTACCAGTTATCATCACAAGCTTGTGAAGAAAATGTAATTAGAATGCTATAGGTCTTTCTAAAAATCATTTTTATGTAATCGTACAAAGGCTTTTCCATTTAACAAAGCAGCCTATAAATATAATGCATTGATCAGTGTCACCCTTTTCAATATTACACCCATCTCTCACAAAGTATCACTTCTACCACTCTTCTTAATTTTGTAATATTGACTGCATTTGTAATCTTGACTGCATTCTCCTCTACCTCTTCTCTTCATTGGCCTTCACATCCCCTTTGACCTCATCCCTCCCTTTTCAAAATACTCATTTTTCTGGTGTTTCTTGTGTTGAACTTTGGCTTTACCTTTCTGTGGAATTACACTGAGCTCTCCTTTGAATATTATGTTTTTACTTATCCATTAGAAAGAACTTTATTGCATACGTGCAAAGAAATGGCAGGACCCAAAAATAAAGAGAAGCAGGTCAGATCCAGATAGACAATGGGTTGCAAGTTGTTTCTCTTACATGTAAGTTAGAATTCGTTTAAAACATATAAGTAAGTTGAGCGGTATGCAAGTATATACTCAGTATTTTTTTTAAGAAAAGACTTGGTTTAAATGTCAAAGAAAGGAATAATTTTTGTGTTGAGTACACTTGGCCTTGGGAGTCACCAAAACTGATGACTGAGAACTTCTAAATAAAAAGACTTTTCTCTCTGTTTTATTGTTTAAATAGGGATACAGGTGGACCCATTGCAACAATGAGATGTACAAGGTGTTATGTCGAAAAACGAACTTTACAACTTTGGCGGGGTGCGGGGTGGGGTGGGGGCAGACGGGAGGTCAGGGATGGGAAGGGGAAACAAAGGAGGAGGCAACAATGCTTGATAAGAAATGTACTTGCTTATGTAATTGTAACCTCTCTGTACGGTATTTTCACAATGAAGAAAACTTATTAATAAAAAAATAAAAATAAAAAGAATTTTTCTCATTACCTGACATCTAACTGTAGCCCTTCTATACATCACCTCTACAACAGCATTTTAAAAATTAAAAGCAATGCTTTACTAACATATACCCAACTTAAAATATGAAGCCAAAAATAAATAATAAAGAAAAACAGTTTTCTGTGAAGAAAAAAACTATGCCAAGTTATCAATATATAAGAGTCTGCAAATCTGATACTACAGCTCAGTGTGAAGAATCAGATTATCTAAATGTGAAAAATGACTTAGCAGTAAGCAAAACTGGAAAGAACTAGAGATCAGTCCTAAAATAGGCATTGGTTATGATTTAGGAAGGCCATGTGGATGAAACAGCAAAGCTCAGTAGTGGTGTAGGCTTGCAGAACTTCAGGGAATAAAGTTTTGTGTACACCAAAAAATATAAAAATCTTTTTACTAGTAATGGTGTATTGATAAGAATTCTTTAGTAATTTTGAAATATTGCATTAGTCCATGAGAAGGTGATTTTGATGCTTAAAATATAAAGGTTCAGCAGGAGACCCGTGACACATGCCTGTAATCCTAGCTGCTCAGGAGGCTGAGATCTGAGGATTGAGGTTCAAAGCCTGTCCGGGCAGGAAAGTCCATGAGACTCTCATCTCCAATAAACCACAAGAAAACCGGAAGTGATGCCATGGCTCAAGTGGTAGAGGACTTGCGTTGAGGTGAAGAGCTCAGTGACAGTGCCCAGGCCCAGAGTTCAAGTCCCACGACTGCCAAAAAAATAATAATAATGATTAAAGGCTCAAAACACTGAAAATTAAGAGAACACAAAATGTCACACTGAACTATGAAATTAATTGTCATTGTGGAAGAAAAATGAATGCATTATCTCCTCAGATGTATTACCAAAGATATTTGATTGTATAATTCACTTGAACCTTAGCAAATAGAGAGAAAAGAGAGAAATGTCTAATTTTGTCTCAATCGTTTAACATAATCCTACTTATGACACTTTGGTGTCTATAAGGTTGTAGATCCTGGTGGCAAATGAGACATTCCAAAAGTCTTAGTTGAATTTTAAGCTACAACTTAGATTTAGACACTTTGGGGATTTGTTGTGAGGGGCCAGGAAGTACTTTGTTTCAGTGAGTTAGATGGAGTAATTGACCTTAATCGTCTATACGTGGAAAAACTGGCATTATATTTTGGAGGCAATGAAAAACACTCACAAAATCAGATGACTTATTAGGCACAATTGCTCAGCAAGCTTGAGTACTTGAGACCTTAAATGAATCTCTAGAGTGAACCCAGTTCTCATCCTCTGCAAGAGCTTGAGTCCTATCACCAGCTAAGCCTCCCAAACAAAGAGAGGCACCAAGAATCTGAGTAGAGAGTGGAGGAAAGAACCGCCAAGTAATTATCCTGCATATGACTCACCCGATTGGCAGGAGTTTATTTGGTTCCCGTTAGTTGTATTCACCTAAGTTTGTCTATATGAGGAAGGCCTAAGGATTCCTGGAGACTTATGTGTAGAGTGGAAAGGAAAAGTTTAACTTGGTGTCACCAGGAATCAGCAACAAAAAGGGTTAACTGATCACTACCCCTTGTTAAAAAAAAAAAAAAAAAGTAAAAGTTAACCATTGGGGGTATGGTTTCTACAGGCAACATCTAGCTCTCAGATCCCAGCATCTGAATTACTGAAGGAGGCCAGCATTTTTAAATGTTCCTACACAACTTGCACATAGTGAATGAGTGAGCAGGGCTCACAAATCCAAGAGATGTTGGTCCCCCACCTCTACAATATGAGTGATACTCATTCTAGAACCCTACACAGAATGCTCAAAACTCCTTCCTTTACCTGTGTTGAGTCCTAAAATTACTTTACACTACCTTCTTCTTCTCAGTATTGATTCCTATACATTCTTATACACTATTTTTCCATTTGTGTATTTTTTCATGCATGAGGCCTTTTTTCTCCTTACTGTTCATATATTTTAGATGTAAATTGCATACATGGTATCTGAACTTGAGAATTGGATTAAACAAAGATAAACAAAGGTAAATTCCCAAAGAAAACCTGACTATTATTTATAAAATGTTATGTACTGCATTTGCTTGTAGAGCATTGCTTTATGAAGATAAGAAAACATCCATTACTTTTTCCTCATTCAGTTTTATTGATTCGTTATAGAAATTAATATGTTTTCATAAAAATGTTGTGTTATTTATATAGTACCTTCAAAATGAATATTGAATTACTTTTGTGTGAATTGAATATATATGCATATAAATACAATAATTTACACATTATATTACTGATAACATGAGGTACTTGAAATTTATGAGCTGCAAATTAAAGTCTTTAAAATGTGAAAAAATGCAATCCAAAAGAAAACAAAAGTGCTAAGTTAAATATATACATACACACTTTTTGTAATTGTAAAAAAAATTAAGGTTGTGCACAGCTGAATGTTCATTTACATATCTCAATTTTCTATCAGTAAATGTTATATTTCACTTTTATTTTGTAATCTATAACATACTTTTATTTTTTTCATCTCTCATTTGGTGACTGAGTATTTAACCCTCCTCAATCTTTATTGTAAACTTAGTTCATTTCTGCTATAGTATATCCAATGTAATAAATGTTCCTCTTACTTCTGGCTTTAGGAAAAGTAAATGGAAATATTAATAGGTACTTTGAAAATGTTCTTTTCTACAAGGTGATTTTTCCATGAGGAACCCCAAAATTGAAAATGTTATTGTAAAAATCATAAATAATAGTTATCAAACTATTTCTCTGTAATTCAACATCCAGGCATTTCTATATGGAATTTTACATTTTTTTCAAAACTCATGAGAAAATATTTATGTATAGAGATATCTATATCTTAGATGTGAAAAATGATTCATCAGACAACTAAACTATTGCCTCAAACTCATTCACATTAATGAGTGAAAGAACAATTATTTGAAGTCAGATTTTTCCTGTTCAGACTTCCTGTTCATACACAGCTGTGCAGCCTCTTTCTTACAGTGCTTACTTCTGTCTTTGAAACGTTCTCAACCCGCAATATATCAAGCTGCTTAAAATTGAATGTTTAGTAATGGCTATATTACCATTGATCAAGCATTCCATCTCCAATCCTTTATAAACATTGCTTATTCAATAAAAACTTTCACCATAATTTTTTCATGCCATTCAATTTATTGCTTTAACATTCCCAAAACTTTTAGGTATAAAAGATCATTTGTAAGATAATTTGTAAGGATCACTTTATCCTTAAGCTGTGAATTTTACTCAATCTCTAATTTATTGTCTGAAATACATAATGGTAGACTATAAAGGAAAAACACAAGAGACAAAATGTCCTCTTCTAGTACCTGAAAACTAATATTCTAATGTTATACATAATTACTACAATTTTGAACATCTGCTTCTGTCATTATAGATCCATAAAGGTAATAATAAGATTTTAAATACAAATGAGAGGCATGTATGTCTGCAACATAAAGTCTGCTCAGAGTGGATGTCATGGCCTAAATTATAAACCATCCTTCTTTCATTGAATAATATATCCAGTAAAAATAATGATATTTGATATATCACAATTTTAGTGAGCACTTGTATATGTAATCAATCTAATAACTTAAACATTGATCAAGCCACAACTAGAGAAGTTATAAATCCCATAATTTTTTGTTACAGCTGCTGAATTTGCACTATGCAGGAGGCAGCTAGGGAAAGCTCTGAGAAGTTAATGGAATTGAAAGGAAACTATGGATTCTGGAGGAAAGCATGAATTGATTTTTTTATTAAAACAAAGAGGAGGAATTGTTGTTCCCATTGGAGCATAGCTCATGAAATCACATTCCACCACCTAGAATGCTGACATTGCAGCAATGAGAAGAGGGTTAAAGAGAGCTCAGTCTGCCAAAACATTATTGTTTCTCAGAGCACAGGGGACTTTGTGCTCTGTGTTCAAGGTTCTAGCACAGGAAGAATGTCTCGGTAATGAAGACTTGCTACCAGAAACACCCCAAGGGTCCTGCCCTAGTCTATGCCAGTGTGTGACACAGGTAGTGGTGTCTGCACAGTGAAGGTTGAAATTGGCTTGAAAGAAAGATATTCTAAACTAAATGTCACTGTTTGTCTGCAGACTGACTTAGTCTTTTTTGTAAAGAACCCAAAATGCAGAAAAGAAATGACATTTCAGGACAGTTTTGACTCAGATCAAATTAATTCTCCATAGAAAATATATATTGCTAGAGTACCAACCGAGGCTATAAGCTCGAATTCCACTCTTGCTGAAGATGACTGATAAATAAAAGAATGTTCATACTGACTTTGAAAGGTTGATTTCAATGTTGTGTTTACCTTTTCTGTTTGCTTTTGTTTTCATTTTAAAGTTATTCACCCCATCTTATCTGGGAGGGTTACTTTTGCAAACTTCCAACACTGTTTTTGACTTTTATCGCTTTTCTTCTGAATTCAGATGGAAACTGTCTAAATGCTTTCTCCTTTCTTTTAAAAACCTGAAAGGAGCAGCCGTTCTCCAGCAAAACATTACTGTTTGTTCATTCTTACTGCTTTGGCTCAGTAGGCATTTGGGCAACATTTAAACTGATTACTAACCATAATGTAACAAATGCTCATTGTTACATAATAGGCCTTGAAGTCTTTGTTTTATTCTATTTACAAGAACTAGGATAGCTACTCATGTAGAAGGTATTTCAAGGGTTTTATTCTTTCTCTTGTGTATTAGATGGTTTTGTTTTGATTACAATAGTGAAGATCATAGGCAGGTATGAGAAAATAACCTTTAAAAGGCTGGACTGGCTACCACCACTGCAGAAGGAAGGAGTATAAAACCCAACACCAAGGACGAGTCAGGAATGTTGCGTGAGATGCTCCCATTTCATTTCTCAGATAATGACAAGAGCAGAGCTCTTTGTCTTGATTGGTAATTATTAAGGAAATGAGACCCTTTTGTTACAGTTCTTTAGGCAATTGTTTTTTTTTAATTTTAATTTTAATTTTTTGTGAACATACTGTACAGAGGGGTTACAATTACATGGGCAAGATAATGAGTACATTTCATCAAGCATTGCAGCCTCCTCCTTTGTTTACCCTTCACATCCCTTCCCATCTTTCCCCTGCCCCCCCACTCAATCGACTTTTAATCAGAAACCATTATAATAAATATTTCTTATTGTAGGAAAGAAAGAGTAGAATTGGGTTGAAGTGAAAAATAACAATAATGTTAGTAAGTCAAATGAAAATTCATTTTCCTTCCCTATTTTTTGACTAAATTGATTTATAGGTTTTATTTTTATAGAAGAATGCTTTTACCATAATATAATAACAAACTCTTTGAATTGGATGTTAAGAGGGTCATCCAACCCTTTCCAGCAACTCGTAGCATTTCGATAACAGAAAAAAGAAAGCAATTATTTGATGTGATTTACTCTCCTTGTATAAACCAATAGTCTTCTGCTGAACAATGAGTACCCTAGGACTCAAAATCTTGATGATCTTCTGTAATATTGCTATATTTCTGTATAGAATATCAAGGGTAAATACTTCAGTAAGTATTACCAGAAGTATTAATGAATTAGGTTTCATAGAAGTAAAATTTGTCTCTCTTCACCAGGTAGTATACCAAGTTAAAAAGTTCCTTACTGGCAAAAGGTCTTATAGGATAAGGAAAAAGATAAAAGATAGAAGAAGGAAGGGATGTGAAGGGTAAACAAAGGAGGAGGCTGCAATGCTTGATAAGAAATGTATGCATTATCCTGCCCAAGTAGTTGTAACCCCTCTGTACAGTATGTTCACAAAAAAAATTAAATTAAATTAAAAATAAAAAAGAAGAAGGGAAATAATAATGTGCATGTTAATTATAACAATTCATATAAATATTTATGAATATACTTCCTCATTTTCATGTTTTTACATCTATATTATTATTTATATATATTCACACACAATTGTTTTCATCTGTTATGTTTCCTATACTATTGAACAAAGTTTAATAGTTATATGATATAAAGTTACAAGGTATGTAATGTAATGTAATACTTGCAGGCCATGTGTGGTTGTACATATTTATGCTCCTGGCTATAGTTCAGAATCCATTATTCAACTGTTTTATACATGAATTCAAATGTTCTCTCCTCACGGGCAGAAATAGGAAGCCAGTAGTGCAAATCTAAGTTTAAACACATCCAAAAGAGTTCTGTAGCACTGGGAGAGAAATGAACATCAGAAACAAGATAGGTGAAGAGAAAAATTGGACCAAGTTTCCCACCCCACCCCCTTAGGAAAAAGATACATTCATTTCAGGTTTGTGAGCTCTTTTAACACTTGCATCATTTTAATCAGAAAAGCTGCTATTGCAATCAGTGTTAAAGGAAGTTTCGAAGGAAGCTCCTGAGTGCCCCCCAAGACTTGATTTTATCAGAATATCCTCAGCCAAACACTTTCCATAAGGTTTCTTTATCATAATTACTGAAAGCCTCCAGACAATGATTTTCATGGCAGTTGCTATTATGCTTTCAAGCTACATAAACTGATAGGAAGTTCTGAGATGATGTATAGAAATTAAAAGAAAGCCTTCTACAGTGTTGAACTATATACTATTTTTCATATTCCAATATTTCAGTGTTTGGAAGAGCATCAATGCTGCATGTTCTCATTATGGTACATGTTAGGTGTTTAGGGTGATTGTTCAGTTGGTTGGTTCATTTTGGCCATCTTACAATGTTCAGAAATAATAACAACAGTTTGTGCCCAAAAATATATACAATATATACTGTCAAAACATAATGAAAATAACATTACCAAATGATAAAAGTTTTGAACATTCATTTGGCAATGGAAAATTGGCATATGGCATTTGACAAGTGACAGAAATGGTTTTCCCAATAGATTCTAAAATTTGTAACTTTGCATCATGTATTATCATGTTAGAGAGTGCCAGAATCTACTTCCTATGAATTTACTTTGGCCTCTGTCATATTGTAAATACAATAAGCTTGAAAGAGTGTCTTATGTGTTAACTACTTTCTTGGTTTAGAATGTTGTAGAACATTCTATTTTATTAAAAGGAGGTAACAGAGGTTTCCATTCTCTGGTTATCTTAACAATATATAAGCCCTCATGTATTTTATCTATTCAAACACACATGATTAAGGGTAATCATGCATATATTATTAATATATCCAAGTATAACATTAAGAAAAAAATAGAAGTTTCAAAATAATTTATAACTTGTACATTTCCTTGTCAATATGTAAAATACATAAAATGATAGAATGACTAGTCCTGAACTTCAAAATTAATACTTGCACCTGAAATGTTATTCCTGAAATTAAACTCACCTATAATTCATTGGTAAATTAATTATATTAATTGACATACTTTTATGCATAAATAATAAAACACAAATAAATTATTGAATAATTTCCTCAATTCTTTTTAATGTTATATATTATTAAATCATTTATTTATTAAAGTCACACATTTGGTTATTAAACACTGTATATGACTAACTATACATGGTAAAGATTTAAACCATTCATCATACAAGAATAGGTAAACTAAGAGCTGGGCTCTAGGATTAATACAACAAATGAGACAGTGCCTATTAAAATTTGATTTTAGCTAACATACAGTGTTCAGCTAACATACAAATGTAGGCTCTCAAGCCAAGTTATTGCATATATATGTGAAACAAACCAGGTCTTCCTCAATTCAAGTAAATATTATCTGAACCAAAATAAGGACCAAGAAACCTGGAATTATTCGAAATTAGAAGGTTTCAGAAACAGATATGTAATCCTCATAGTGGGGGTATCAAGGCGGGAAATAAAGAAGGAAGTAAGGGAATGACAGATCGTAAATATTTTTAAATTATTTATCTATTTACCTTATTTGATTTGATTATTGCTACTATAAATGTGACATACTAAGGAGTTACATAATTCAGGTAATTATATAAGTCAGGTAATGAGTACGTTTCTTTGTGAACAGTGACACTTCTTCCCTCGTTTTCTCTAAGTATTTTCCCCTCACCCTCCTCGCTCACAGGTTTTATAGCTCATTATCAACATTGTGTCTACTGAGTATCATGGCTGCAGGGGTCTCATCAGCTCTGTGTTCCCCTTTTTTCGCCCCCAAACAGATAAACTTAAATATAAGACAAAAGGTACAGGAATCAAAAACAGCAACATAGGAGGAAAGAAGACAAAATAACCAAAATCTCTTTCCATTTCTTAGACCAATGTATCAAGAAAATGTGATGTGTATTCACATCACATTGCTTCCATCAAAAAGAATGGTATTGTGCCATTCATAAGGAGATGGAAAGACTTGGAAAAAAATGTATTATGCAAAGTAAGCTGGACCCAGAGAAACATATTTTGAATAGTTTCCCTCATTTTTTGTAACTCAAATGTGTCTATATATCTACAAGTAAACAAACTGGTTCATAAGAGACAAAAAATACAATTGGACGTGATAAACTATACTGTACTATAGATATCCACACAGGGAGACCAAAAGAAGAGGTTCTTGAGAGAGATCACACTCAATAACTATGTGAATTTGATGGTATGATGTTTATCAAAATGAACTTCAAGATCAGAATATTTTTGAGGTACTTTTATGGCTCATGAAAATTCAACCCTTGCCTACTTAAACTAAACATAAGATTTGGTTATCATAAACGTTCAGAATATCACACTCAGTCTTTGGAAAGGAATAATATTGTAAGGTGTTGCATAATCAGTTGACTAAATTACCCAAGACTGTTATAGATATGGGAATAATAAAGAATGGATTTAAGTTGAAAAATCTCATAGAGGGATTTTTGCTATAGAGTGAGAGATAATAATATGAACATTCTTTTCTTTTTGTACTGTTTTGCCTGGATTTTTAATATGTTTTTTTATTGTGAAAATACCATACAGAGGTGTTACAATTACATGAGCAAGGTAATGAGTACATTTCTTTTGTGTGTGTATGTGTATTTGTGAGAATACCATACAGAGGAGTTACAATTACATGGGCAAGATAACGAATACATTTCTTATCAAGCATTGTTGCCTCCTCTTTGTTTCCCCTTCCCATTCCTTCCCATACTCCCCCCACATCCCCCCACCTGAAACTCTCCCACCACCAAAGTTGTAAAGTTCGTTTTTTGACATAACGTCTTGTACACCTCATTGTTGCAATGGGTCCACCTGTATCCCTAGTTAAACGATTTGTTTTTGCACTTCCCTTCCACAAATTATACCAACATCAAACACAGTGAAAGCAGGGGCTATACCGTGGGGGAAGGACATACAAAGCAACATAGAAATAATCTTATAAATATGTTAGAAACAATTGCATGAAAGAAAAAAATATTTGAATACTTATCTTTGGGTTCATTCCCCTAACATCAACTTATCTGAACTTTTCTGCTTGACTCAGACATATACTAGTTCTTTCTTTCTTCTTTTTTTTTTTTTACCAAATTCTTTTTTTTTATTGTGAAAAAAACTGTACAGAGGGGTTACAATTACATGGGCAAGATAATGAGTACATTTCTTATCATGCATTGTAGCCTCCTCCTTTGTTTCCCCTTCCCATCCCTTCCAAGCCTCCCCCACC
The DNA here is from genome assembly GCF_019054845.1 of Dipodomys spectabilis. Lineage (NCBI taxonomy): Eukaryota > Metazoa > Chordata > Mammalia > Rodentia > Heteromyidae > Dipodomys > Dipodomys spectabilis. The sequence goes on from NW_024870752.1 coordinate 6,443,187, forward strand.
CCACCCAATCCTCCCCCCATCCCCCACTAGTTATTTCTTATCAAGTATTGCTGCCTCCTCCTTTGTTTTTCCCCTACCATCCCTGCCCTCCCATCTCCACGACTACACTCCCCCTCTCCCCAGCCAAAGTTGTAAAGTTCGTTTTTCGACATAGCATCTTGTACATCTCATTGTTGCAATGGGCCTACCTTTATCCCTATTTAAACAATTTGTTTTTTCCCTTCCCCTCCCCAAATTGTACCAACATCAAATAGAGTGAAAACAGAGGTTATACCATGGGGGAGGGGCATACAAAGCAACAAAAATTAATATATAAAATTTTTAGTTTCTGGGTCCTATATTATAGTTATAAAGGTTCTGATGTTATATTGCATATTAAGGTGACTATAGACAGAGTATGAATGTACACATTTCAGAGTAGCTAGAAGAAACACGAAGTTATGCTTTAACCACAGAGAAGTGATAAATATTTGAAATGGTACATACTTTTTCTTAAATTTGATTTTTTTATTGTGAAAATATTGTACAGAGGGGTTACAATTACATGAGCAAGATAATGAGTACATTTCTTATCAAGCGTTGTTGCCTCCTCCTTTGTTTCCCCTTCCAATCCTTTCCCATCCTGCCCCTCTCCCCTGCCCTCCCCCCAATGCCAAAGGGGTAAATTCGTTTTTCAACATAACGTCTTGAAAATCTCATTGTTGCAATGGGTCCACCTGTATCCCTATTTAAACAATTTGTTTTCTCCCTTCCCTTCCACAAATTATACCGACATTAACTACAGTGAAAACAGGGGTTATACTGTGAGGGAGGGACATACAAAGCAACAAAGAAATCATCTTATAAATATGTTAGAAACAATAGCAGGAAAGAAAAAAACATTTGATTCCTTATCTTGTGGTTCATTTCACCTAACATCAACTTATCTGACCATTTCTGCTTGTCTCAGACATACTAGTTATTGCAAATAAGGGAAAGAATGGGACCTATGTTTCTTTAGGCCTGGCTTACTTCACTTAATACAATTTTTTCCAAGTCTTTCCATTTCCTAACAAATGGGGCAATGTCATTCTTTCTGATGGAGGCATAGAATTTCATTGTGTATGTATACCACATTTTCTTGATCCATGCATCTACTGAGGGGCATCTGGGTTGGTTCCATATATTAGGTATGGTAAATAATGCTGTAATAAACATAGTTGTGCTAGTAGTTTTCGTGTGGCCTTGTTTGTGATCGGGTAATGCCCAAAAGTGAGACTGTTTGGACATAGATGAACTCTATGTGGAGTATTTTGAGGAACCTCCATACTACTTTCCAAAGTGGTTGAACAAGTTTACACTCCCACCAACAATGCAGTAGGGTTCCCTCTGTCCACATCTCCTCTAGTATCTGTTTTTATTAGAGTTCTTGATTAAAGCCATTCTAACTGGGGTGAGGTATCTCAATGTTGTTTTGATTTGCATTTCTTTTATGGCTAGGGAGGTTGAATATTTTTAATGTTTTTTATTCTGAAAATACCATACAGAGGGGTAACAATTACATGAGCAAGGTAATGAGCACACTTCTTATCAAGCATTGTTGCCTCCTCCTTTGTTTTTCTGCTACCATTCCTGCAATCCCATCTCCACCACTATACTCCCTCCTCCCCCGCCAAAGTTGTAAAGTTCGTTTTTTGACAAAATATTACATGCACTTCATAAATATGTGCAATTTTATGTGACAGCTTCTTACAAAAGCTAATAATCATTTCTGATTTCATCTCTCAATTATTTAAGTTCAGTTTATTCACTATTCTGCCCCAGGGTTTCTCAAGGACGTTAAAGTAATTATGATCTGTAATTTTGCTTTCTTGTCATTATAAATTTTCTAAGCTGTTGGGTTGTAGCTGCTATGCAGAAATTTCTAGATAAATATATTACAACAGTGTGATCCTCATTATCTAACCCACGCATACTAAATGTTAAAGTGCATGCAATTGAAATGATAAGATCAGGGGGTTACAGAGCCTGAGAAAAGGAGAAACTCTCTGATGCCCAAATGAATCATGACACCTGTCTTCCCATAGCAATTCATCCACTTACATCCTAGAAACCTTTCTAAAAAGATTGAAGATAGCACCTGTAGCTTAGTTAAGGTTATGGCTATTACTGCTTTGGGTAGTAGATTTCCTGAGAGACACCAATTGTCTTTGTCAATTTAGCATTGAATGGTAAATGTTTAAATGATGCTTCTAGAGGAAAAACTTAACTCTTAATTTTAATGTTGATAATAGTAAACATACAACAATGAAAGTAAGGTGAATCGCAGGGATTTTTTCTGTTATATGTCAAACTCAAATACAAATATTTTCTTGCCAATACAAAACTTCTAAATGTGTGATTCTTCTTGTCTATTGTGGAGGTATATATATATATATATATATATATATATATATATATATATATGTATATATATATATATATACACACATATATATATATATATGTGGTTCAGGTTATGATAGTTATTTAAAATATTAGTCTTATTAACTCAAATTTATTATTAAGATTGCCTCCTTTTTACTCCCAACTTCCTTAGATATCAAATATACTACTTATTTTGCCTTAGTGGCACTAGAATTATAGAACAATTTTCTAAAGAGTGACACAAATTGGCTGTTACAGGAAGGGTACACAGTGTAAAATGGTAATACATTAACTGAGTTACTTACATCTTATTTGCAAATATCTGAGGTCTCCATAGAATATATTGTACTTAATGAGAAAATGTCCATAGTAGATTTTTACAAATCTTAATTCAAATGTATGCCCTATAACTGGAGTAAGTTAATAAATCTTTTTAAGATTGAGTTTCATTCTGCTTAAAGCAGGTAAAGATTTGATTGTGCTAAAATGCTGTAATGTATATTCAATTAAAATAGAATTAAAGGTGCCTTGGTAAATACAGTTTCTCATTATGAACAAGTGCTTACCTCACATGTAAACCACAATCAAGAAATGCATTTTAATGTCATTAATTCTACAAACAAATGCTATAACATAACCCTGTTTAACTGTTGCTTGATCCAGATTCTGGCTTATTTAAATTCAATATGAATTTTGCTAAGAAATTCAGTATACAAAAATTAAATCTAATTATTTCCTTCTTCTTTCAACATTTTCCTTTGAGTTTACAGAAAACACAATTTACTGATTCTCTGCTTAGGCTCTGGCTACATCTTTCAGTTACTTCCGTGGGTTATTCTTCCTAACATAATGCTAGGCACTGGTAATATGACAATTGAGTTTGTAACTAATGAAATGTGTTTGTCTCTTGAGCTTTGCTTTCATATTTTCTGACCCTGGAAACAACTTAGACTTTAGATAAATTCATGCACGTTATTATCAAACATCGTAACTGTAATGAGGTAAACTTAAACTGGTAAATATTTATTTGTATGACCAAAACATAATGATACAATACACTAAGACAGCCTCATCAATCCAATCCTTGAGATATTGCTACCACTTTAGATTCTCATTTGTGCAGATAAATGATTTTTTACAATATTAAAGTACAAACCAGTATTATTAATATAATTTTATTACTATCATCAGGTATTACAAGTCCTTAAGTTATGTAATGAGTGTAATTCTTCTTGCCCTATGTCACCCATTCCTTTGCTTCCCAACATTTTCCCCAAATTATTTGTTTTTAAGAAAGTTTAAATTTAAGCACATTAATTAAGGAAAGGAGGCCCATTGATACAATCAAAAATTTACAAACAAAATTTAAACCCAAAATTTACAGATACAAACACAAATTTTTCTTCTTTTAGAACATCAGATAATGATACCACTGAATATTCAGTTTGGTATACCTGATTTCTAGTATGTGATTTTTTTTCTTTCTCTAATATTTCTCTGATTATTTGATCAGTTCTTCCTGTCTTAATATTTGTTTTTGTCCTTGCTTTTTCTAGTACTGGGTAGCAAATCCAAGAGTTTGCATTTGCTAGGCAAGCAAATAAATGCCACAAAGCTTTATCTCAGCCCTGCCTGTCTTCTTTTCTAACATCCTACACAAGCCGACCTGAGTGGATGTTTATCTATACACAAGGAATCTGTTTTCACCAGATGCACTCTGCTCTTACATCACTTTTCAAGTCTCAACTACCAGAAAACTGCTTGTTTTACAAAATTGGCCCTTAAAATTTGCTCTTATCAACCACATTGGTCCTTCCCAAGTAACTCACTTTCAAACACATTGTGATCACTTACATGTTAAAATACCCACTATTTCTACAATTCTTTTTATTTTCCACTGTGTGCAATTAATCTATCTCTTCACCATCAACATCTACTCAAAATACCACAAGGTACAGGCTGATGCTATGGGAAGGTTGTGATGGATTTTGACTACCTCAATTTAAAAACATGCATTCAACCAAATTTTTTAGGTAACATGTTTAATATGTTTATACTTTTGCTCAGTTTAATAAAATAAATCCTTATTTACCTTCAACTCTACTGCTGACCACCAACTCCACGAGAACATACATCACTGAACAAATTACCATATAACTGACAAAATGTCTCTCATGTAGAGAATATTTTGTAATAGATACAATGAAATTTTATAAAAAATTAAATTATTATTATTTTACCACAACTGATTCCACCACCTTATTTCTTTAGAATGGCAATTTAAGTTATGTTATGTAGTTCAAAGTCTGCATCTCTATTTTTCAAGAGTGTGGAAGGGACGCTATAAATACTTTTTTCAATACTGTAGGGATAAATCTTAATTTTACTTTAGTTTAATTACGAATTAGACATTTGAAAGTAAAATATTCAGAAGACAATCCTTGAAGGTGGTTCACTTTAAGTTCATAGTTTCATAAGGTTAATGTTTACCTCAATTTTTTTAAGTGCCAGGCTGTCTGGATTCTCTTGAAGAAGATTAAAAGCCATAACAGAATAAAATTACTTATGAATTTATTGAAATTATCTAAAATGTAATTTTATATAAATGGTACAACTTAATTTTGGGAATAAAAATATACACCTAATTCAATTAGAAATTACATTATTATACTGAAGACATTTTACATCTTTGGTCTATAATAGAAGCAATAGAAGTTCCTGTGCATCACAAAGTCAAAAGGAATCAATAAAAATTAAGTTGAGGCTTGCGAGGGCAGCTCTGTTCAAAATCAGTGTTGATTTGAAGATCAATGTGAGTTTAAACAAACATGCTATGTTTTATCAATATAACATGCATAATGATAGGGCAGGATAAAGAGTGACTAAGAAGCATCAAGCGCAAGGCCCCTACACTGCCCACAGGTAGAAGAGCTGTGCACATGAGCAGAGGACAACATCACTGCCAATCAGAGAAGTTAGTCGCCCTTGATTACTAAGAAGACTTCTAATTGTGTAAGCAGAAGGTGTTAAAACATTTTAGTTTAGGAATATAAGTCCACTGTTTGTTCCTTTTGTAGAGCTATCAATTTTAATTTATTTGTGTCCTCAAGATCAAAGATCATTTATAAGTTGCAGAATGGAAATTTTATAGCATTATGTAAATATAATAGCTATTGTAATACATTAATGTGTTATACACATTTTGTGCATTTTTGAAGCAAAAATGTTTTCTTTTGGTGTTTTTAAACAAATTACTCTTTATTCCAAAAGCAACACTGACAACAATTCTTTAAATTTTGAGAATTATCTGTCCATCTCTTAAATATTTCATGTTTTTTTATTTGTAGTTAGATTGTAAGACCTATAAAATGTGATCATGTATTCATTTCTAAACCTAATTCTCCCTATGTCCAAATTCAAAGACTGTTTCGTTATCTGTGTTTCTATGCTTTGTTATGCTTGTTGATTCTGAGAGATAGATAATCAACACTAGTTCTCAAAGTCAGCTACATGCTACACCATGCATACAGCTATTCCTCAGACCTTGGGCAGAGAAATGAATGTTCCTCCTTTATCTTACTGGGAACATAAGACACAAGCCCCTTCTACTTACTCTTGGGTCTTGGACTAAAATTGGCTGTTGAATTTTTGTTTCCTCTATTTTTCTGTCTTCCTTTGTATCTGTCTGTCATACTCTTCGTCTGTTTTGCTGAATCCTTCCCTTTGTTTCTTTCTCTATCACTCTCTTACATACAAAACTGGCCAAAGTTGTCTAGCAGAGGGAATTCCATTTAAAGGATAATTCCTTCCATCTATATATCATGACTATTCTACAATCTCCTTTTCTCCAATTTACTATTCTTAAGCTAGGTGACATTATCAAGCATCTGAAATCCAGAAAGAAAATATATTATTCTCACAACTTTTTATTCTTAACAGAAGTTCAGTGATATAAAAATGTAAATCTAATAATAAACCATCACTTTCACTGTTTCCCACTATGACACTTTTTGGAAGTAATGCTAAACCCCATGGGTTGAAGTCAAAATGACAGAAAACAGATGTAGATGTATCTAAAGTTCTAAGAAAACCTTGAACGAAAAGTATTCTAAAATCATACCCTATATTCTCATTTCTATTGTGAAAATTACACCATGATGTTGTTATGTTGACGTCCAAATTTCTGTTATGCTAGGTAGTAGAAAATATATAGTTCTTAAAAATTACTCATTACTTTTACAGAATTGAGAGCTACATAAGTGATTCCTGAAGTCAAGTGATTAAAAAAGGAACAATGCTATATGCAGCACATATAGAAACATCTCAGAGGCATATTTCTCAGATTTAAAAGCAGCATACAGATAAGTTATTAGCACATGTAAGATAGTTCCTCTTGAAAAATGAGAGATTACACAAGCTTCCCTATTTTGAAAATATACTACATTCATTAAAAATGGAGATTCAACATAGGAAGGGCCCAGAATTATTTTCTTTCAAGTATTTTTCAATATTTATTCTATTGCATTTATTAGAAGACTCCACCTTTCTATCACAATGATACTACAAAAGTATTGAAGTCTACAAACCAGCCTTTTTCTAACCATTCAGTGATTTTGATAGTTTCTCCTTTTCATTAGTTCTTCCCTTTCTATTTACCTGTAAATATCATATGAATCCATAGAATGGCAAGAGATTACTTTTGCCTAAAAGTTTTGTGAATAATTATCATTACAATTACAAGAAATAAGAGTTATTTTGGTGAGGATAGGAAGGATAGGGAGCTCTTGCATTCTGTTTGTAGAAATGCAAATTATACACATTGTACAGCCAGCATGGTAAATAGTATGCACGGCCTTCAATAATTAAAAGTGAAATCATCAGAGGGTTTGTCAATGCCACCCACTACTGGCTATATATGCAAAGGAAACAAAATTGGTATGTTGATGACATAGTTACAGTCTTCATTCACTGCAAAGTTATTCGTGTTTGTCAAGATAGGAAATCAAACTTTGTACATCAGTAGTAGATACACACACAGACACACACACATACACACACACACACACACACACACACACACACACACACACACACGCACAACCTGGCATGCTATGTAGAATTTAAAAAGCAAGAAAATGTATTTCATTTACTATAGCAGAAATAACTGCGTATTGTGCTATATGAAACAAAGTAGGCACAGAAACAAATAATATCTGATCTCAACGTACAATTTGTAGAAGTTGATCTTATATATATGTATTATATAAGCAAAAGGTAAAATGATAATCATTTGCATCTATAGCAGAAGAGGCAGTTGGAAAGTTTTTATCAAGGACACAGGATATCATTTCAGTATGCATATTGAGTATAAATCCAGGAGTTCTATTATATGATATGTTGGCTGTAATTAATGACAATGCATTCCTTATTGAAACCTTCTAAAACAATATTAAAAATTTTCACCATAATTATGATATGATGTGTATGATAATTACCTAGAGTGTGCTATTCCACAATGAATTATGCATTCATTATTCAAAATATTATCATGTACACAATAAACACATGGGTGTTTTATTTGTCAATTAAGAAGAAGAGATAGGGTTCAGTTTTCACATATAAAACAGTAGTTTAGATGGTAGAAAGAAGAATATGTGCACATAAGTTTCTATTTGCATATATCACTGGAGCTGATCACTGTGGAAAATGGGTTGAGATATCCTGCCAGGCTTATTGGCCACTAGGGACAGCCTGGATGTTGACTTCAGTATTATTCTTATTTATGGTGCAGTATAATTAGACAAGAAAAAGATTTGCTTAAGAAAACAAGCATGACCATTGAAATGGCACAAACACAAATTATTGGACAGTTCTAATTTATAAAAATGGAGTATATTTAATAATAAAGCATATAACACAAATGTTTCTAATTATGTTAAGGTAAACAATTTTCAAAAGTTATTCTTTGCCCTTCTGGTTTTATTCTCTGCCTTCTCTGTAAATATTCATAGTTTTAAACTAGTCATTTGGATGGAGTAATAAGATTTCAAAACAGCTATAGAACTTTCACTAAGCAGATCTATGAGTGCCAGGTATTGATCTTGCAGTGTCCTGGCTCAAATCCATTTTAATTTGCTTTTCCATTTTTATCTTCCTATGGGGGGCTACATTTCTGCCTAGTATGCTAGAAAATAAACTCACTGCTAATTATAGTGCTTGTATTTCTCCATATAACTAACAAGGGCAGCCATGACATTGAATTCTATTATATAAAAGGGTATCCATATAGTAAATAGTTAATATGATTAGATTTTTAATAGATGAGCCACACACTTTGCATTTATCTCTTCTTTGCAGAGGAAGAAACTGAATATATGGTATAGCTTATATCACAATTTAAGATGATTTTGAAAAGCTGTTTTACATCACAGTACATAAAATGTTGCAAAGACCCATTCTGGTATTGAGTGCAGGAGTGAGAAAATATGCAATAAATTTGGCGTACAATCTCTAATCATGTAAACTAAAGAGAAATTCTTAGCACTAGAAAGAACAAATTTTATTTTATTTAAAAACTATTAAAAAGACAAAACTAAAATTTTTTTTTCCATATCACTCCTTCCCACCTTTTACACAGAAAAGGTACAGGGAGGCATATGGAGACATTTTTTCACTTTATATTATTAAAACCAGGCAAGATTGGGCATACTTTGCACATTTGAATTTCCATTCTTTTTAATTTAATTTTTGTTTTTAATTCAAATATTATCATCGAGGTGACGTACAGAGGGGTTATAGTTGCATAGGTAAGATACTGAGTATATGTTTTGTCAAAATTGTTACCCTCTCCCTCATTTTTCTCCCACTTTCCCACTCCTGCCAAGTTGTACAGATCATTTCCAACATATTGTTGTGTGAGCATGGCTGTTGCATTGGTTCCCTGTTTGTCTTTTGTCTCAATATTTTGTTGTTCCCCTTTCTTACATTCTTAAGATTAGAAATAACATATTCTTGACTCTATCATAATTCAATGCCAACAGTTTATACACACCAGTTGTTTTAAGTTCATTGTATACATTTGAAGTCTATAGGTGCTTCTGAGTGCTTTAACCCTGTCCCCATTACTTCACTAAGCCTTACTTAAGTCCCTGGGTCCAAGATGCTGCAGATAAACAAGCATTCGTTCTCCACAGGATGATGATATATTAGTATGATAGGATTAAGACAAGATTATCATTTTTGTTTTGTACTAGGGTAACTTGAGTGGTTTCAGCCCAATTTCACCGAATTGGGCTGAACTGAAATCATCTCATTATTTAACATATTTGATCATTTATTTCCAGATTAAGTAATAGTGTAACATATATTGTTTGTTTGCTTGTTTGTTTATTTGGTCAGTCATGGGATTGAACTCTGGGCTTTGGTGCTGTCCCTCAGCTCTTCAGCTCAAGGTGAGCACTCTACCACTTGAGCCACAGTGCCACTTCCGTATTGTTTGTTATTACAAATTAAATCACACTTATACATTGAAAAAGGAAAATGAGGTGAATATTTTATTTTCACTACTATATTGTGTTAAAATTCTTGTTTCTGACAAGTTACAGTATAGTGAATAATTGTTCTATCAACCTTATGTACCCTAACAGATGGATTTAATACTTATATTAGATCACGTAGTACATTATGTCAATAGCTTTTATTTACAGATACAGATACTTCTATAAATAGGTTAGAAGGTTTAGGATGTAAGTAAAGTTTTTAAATTTGTACATTAAAAGTTATTGGATAGTTTCTTTTCACTTTTACTTTGACGGCAATGTTTAATTCAAGAAATTACAGTATAAAAACTGAAGAACTATTGAAGCACCGGATGAGAAGCAAAGGTACGGCATAGGCCATCAGCCACTCAGCATGGAAGCGTGGATAAGTAGAACATATTTACTTGGCAGAGTGTTACAGGAAGCATTCTCTCTTTACTTCCTGATTTCATTTCTACAAATTATTAGTTCTCTGCCCTGGGAACATCATAGCACACAGGACCGGGACTCTCACAATCTTTTTGACTTGTTACTAGGCTCAAGCTGTGATGACTAACCCCTTTATTCCTAGATGGCTTACAGAGAAGTTGTCTGGCTGATTTTAGATATTATTTTTTTCACAGTAAGGAGGCTAGTAGAATAGGTGGGAAGAATATAATGAAATAAAATTCGGATCTCTTCTCATCCCCTATAGGTATTTTCCGACTGTGGCAGGTTTTGTTGTGGTTGCTGATAAAAAGAAAATCTTTTCCTCTCTGTTCTGAATCAGTGAGGGGTCAAGATATTAAATTGAGACATAGAAGGTTTTACTCAAATTCAACCTTACCCATGAGAGCTGGCTGCTCTCCACCTTCCCTGTCACCTCACATGAACACATCAATCAGAGTGACTTGTTTACAACTGCTAGCTCTTTCCCATGATCCCTTTTCACCTCAGGTGTTTACACAAGTTACCATATTAGATGTGAAATTATTTCCAAGTGTAATACAGGATTTTTTTGGTAATTTGTGTTTTATTTGTTCATTTTATTTGCCTATTTATTATCAGTATTTGTTTGCTTTGTTAATAATATATTACTAATACCTTCAAGTAATAGTGGCTAGAAAATGGATACATTTCATAAAAAAAATCTTTCAACTAAAATAGACAATATTCTAGACACAGAATTCTCTCTTTTCTAAAAAACCTTTATGTCTAATTTCACACCTCTGCAAAGATAAGTTACAATTAAATATTTCTATGAGTTTTAACTACAAAACAAAGGGGTGGAGCTATGGTCAGATGTACATAAAGTAACTGGAAGTAATCTTAGAGCTACTCTGATGTGTGCTCACACCTCAATAACTGTGTGATCTTGGGGAAGTTACTTAACGGCTCTGTGGATAAGTTATGTCACACTTAACTCAGTTATCAGGACATAATACTTTTAGATTCTCATGTTCGTGACAGAGACTTTGTTGTTTCTAATACAGGAACATACAATTTAGTAGAACTAAAGAAGAAAGGTGTGGTCAAATGCAGTCATAATATTCAATCTATATAAGTGAAAATAAAACTTGAAAATTAGAGGCATGTTGGAATTTGGAAAGGTGGTTTGTGGGGGGGATTAAGGAAGGGATGACATTGATCCAGATGCATTGTACTCAGAAAGTTACACATTGGTCAGGCTCTGATGGCTCACAGCTGTAATCCTAGCTACTCAGGAGGCTGAGATCTGAGGATCGTGGTTCAAAGCCAGCCTGGGCAGGAAAATCTGTGAGACTCTTATCTCCAATAACTCAGAAAACCGGAAGTGGCACTGTGGCTCAGCTGAGGAGCTGAGGGACTGGGCCCAGGCCCAGAGATTAAGCCCCTTGACCTTGAAAAAAACAAACAAGAAAGTGACATATTTAAGTGAAATCCTTTTGGACAACAATTTAAAGACAATAAAAAGTAAATTTAAAAAATATTTGAAAAAGACCACAGATGTCCATCATTTTTTAAAATGCTTTTGTTTTGATCTCGGACACAACCATGTAGTAGCAAAATTAATCATATATTATATGGTTTTCCTTAAGTGTCATCACAGTTATTATGTATTTAACTCCTAATTCAAGTGAGCCATAACAAAGATGTGTTCTCTTTTTCTTTTCTTCCTTTATTTCCTCTCGTTCTATTTTCCCTAGAGAATATTGAACTTAGTTGACAATGGAAGTATTGAAAGTGTTTGCAATTGTTTCTCTGTTATTGAATTGTCCATTACACTTGGGAATAGTAATGACTAAGGGTGTTTATATTTAGTGTGTAAATGGAAGAAATAGTTATATTTAGTTCTGACTTTTATTCACATTTTATAAGTTTTGAAGATGAAGGCTTGTGTTGAAATAACATAGTTTATGTGTTGCTGGGATATTTGAAAATAAAACAAAATGCTTGAGAACGTTTGAATTGGAAACTTTGACTGAAATATTTGGGGAAGTTAGCAGGTAGCACCACAGAATTGTAACCATGATAATGGATCAAATTGCACATGAATCTAGCTTAGGCAAGACATATAAATGGGGAGGTACAGTATGTCTTAATTTTTAAAATAAAATTAAAATGAAATCATTCCTTTTATTGACCTTTTTCTATTAGGACAGTAGATATAGGAAGACATAATTCTGAACATGAGAAATGAACGGTTTTTAGGCTAGATTAGATTATAGTCGATGGCATGATTTCCATTACACTCAAAGCATTTTGTAACATTGTCTGTGAAGATTGCAACGTCATGATAAAGGGGGCAGGGGCTGATCAGTTGAGATGTAAATAGATTAGTGTTTTCTGGGTCCAGAGGAAAAGTTTACGAATATGTTTTGAAGATAACGTGTGTGTACAAACAACTGCAGACAATTTTTGTCTGAAGCTTTCTTATTGTATACTAGAGTTCATCCTGAAGAAAAGAGCTTGGAGATAGCAGACGTAGAGAAATGTTGTCCTTGCCTGGCCAGCAGCTTGAATGAACCCTGGTGGGAGCAATCAGCAAGCTTGGACTGCTATGGTCTCATTGGTTATGTCCTAACCAAATTCATATTTGAAATCTCCATACCTAGGATTATGATATCAGAAGGTAGGGAATTTGGACAGCAGTTGGGGAATGAGGGCCAATCTTCCACAGATAAGGATAGTGCCCTTATTAAAGGCACCCAGGCACTACCATTTTGTTACAGTTTCCTGAAATGACTGACACATTCTCAGACTTCTGATTCTCAGTTTTGTCCCTGGTTTCTCTGTATCTGGAAAGGCTTTGTACCCTGTAATTTAAAATTTCTTATCTAAGGATTCCTTCTTTGGATATTTTATTGCCTTGTTTTCCTATTTATTTCTTCTTCTATCCTGGCCATAGTTTTGTTAGCTGATAACTATGAGCACAGGACCGGGACCATGTGCTGTGCCATGAAGATTAAATCAAGTGCTCTCTCCTGCCTCATTTTTGTAAAGGCCTCTTTGGTACATTTCTGAAAGGCTCTATTCCATTTGGGAAGTCTCTTACAGCTTTTTTTCTGTCCCAAGATTCCTCCAGAAGCTGTGTAACTCTTAGAGTGGTCCCTGACCCATATGAAAAGGTTTCCCTCAGTTATTATGTCCTGTATTAAGTGTTCAGCTTAATGCAGCCATTCAGTAGACCAATTTTCTCTAAATAGTTTTCTTAATTGTTTCTCTTATGACATTTGGTATAACAAATACACTAGACATCTGTCTACATACTAAGGGTATATCTGCTTTCTAAGGGAAAAGAGGAAAGAAGTTTCCCTTCTCAAGATTCAAGCTCCTTCCCTTACAAAAGAGCCTACCTCAATGAGATTGTGTATATTGAGGAAACTCTGGTGGGCTGTTTTGATCACTTCCTGTCCTGCTAATGGCAAAGAGATTCACACCATAGGTATAAGGGGATATCCAAAAATATGACACCCAACCTTGGTTAAGAGTCACTCATGGACCTAGAGAAAGGTAAAATGCTCGAGTAAGGATTACTTTGTGGGCTACCATTGTGAGAGGTATTGTTTGTAGTTTCAACAGGGTGGGTTATGGAGCCATAATATTCAATTCTTTAAATAATTGTTCAGGTGGGAAAGAAACCTATAATAAGACTCAGGAATTAGAGGTTACAAGTTAGGTCATTCAAGATCCACCAAACAATTACCAAGATCCACCAAACAATTACCAGTTTTCTAGAGGTGCTTCTTTCTCTTTGTTCAATTGTACTTTAAGGCTAATAATAGGTATAACATATAATTTTTTCTATACACCAACAGAACTATTGGATTTTAAAAATAAGTGTCCTTCAGAAGTTTATGTGCTGATGGTTTGATCCCCAGCTTAGAGCATTATTGGAAGCTTCAAATATTTGGAGGTGTGCTAATGGGGGTGTATTGGCACTCTCACTCCTTCTATGTCAACATCACTGTGATGTAAGGACATTGTGTCCATAACATGGTTCCCATGTTGATGTTTGATGTTTCCATAAGCTCCAAGTGACAGGGCCCTCCCACCATGAACTGAAACCTCTGAAAATGTGTGTGGAAATGAATCCTTCTTCTCCAGTTGATTTTCTTAGGTAATCTGTTATAACCACAAAAATCTGACAACATATACTTTTCTGTTGGTAATACATGTCACACTTAGATGAAATTTAGTCACTGATAGATCTTAAGGGTTCATTTCTCTTCTCATGTAGAATTGCAAGGTACACTGCAAGATGTTAAATAATGTTTCTTTTAGCATTTTCAGGATATAAACATATGATAATTTTATGTTCCAGGGTACATACAATTTCAATAAGCAGACAAATCCATAAATTCTTGGATTCAATAATCCCCACCATAACTCTCTAGCATATAATAGGTGTGCTCTCCATGGGGATGAACTGGCCTCTGAATTCTCTCTTAAATTAACTGTTCTCCCGAAGTTTCCACTGAAATTGGGCAAAATGTATATTCTCCTAACTTCTATGCCATAAGCACCTGCTTAGGCTGGGGTCTGTTCCATGCAGCCTTTGCTTTCTCTACATGGATGGAATTGGCTGTTTTCTAAGAAAGAAATTTTATTTTCTTGAGACAACACACTGAGAGTTCATTTTGATAGAAACTAGTTGGCAAAACAAAAATCTCCTGAAGCACTGTAATCTTATCGTTCTCTGCTTAGTTTACCAAAATGACAGAGCTTACATCTCATTCCTATTTTGTAGCAACAAAAAGCAATTCTGTATAAAACTACAGGAGATACCTAGGGTGCTGACGCTTAGGCACTCTTGGCAATGAATGGTTTGAATTAGGAGTTGAATGTAGAAATTCCTAGGAATCAGCGAACATGCAAAGGAAATAGAAGAAGAAACAGGAAAAGGAGAAGAAGGAAATGGAGAAGCCTAAGAAAGAGGAAAGTGGGAAAGAAGCAGATATAAAAGAATAGGAGGATGTAGAAGAGGAGGAGAGAAGGAAAAAGAAGAGGAGGAAGAGTGTCTAACACTTATAATAAACCATTACTGTTCTTTAAGTGACAAAATCAGTTAGAATTTGGAGTCTAGAAAGTATATGAACTACTTATGGTCTTTAAATGACAGAAATTAGAAAAAATTGTGCATATTTTGCATGAGGTTTGTAATTATTTTCCTTATCGGTTAATTTCTAGGCATCATGGATACCACAGAAAAAAATTTTAATCCTAGGTACAGTTGGCACTGAGTAAATCTGGCTAGCTAGAAAAAAAGGGTGGGGAAGAAATGATGGCAGTAACACCTAAAAGAAAGAAACAGGCAAAACAAAACAGCAGCAATAAACCAGACTGCAGGGGTGACACTGTTCACGAAGAAATGGACTCAGTACCTAATTCGTGTAAATGTAACCCCTTTGTACATCACGGTTACAGTAAAATTTTAAAACCAAACAAGACTGTATAGTAAATATCTGTATCTCTCTTCATCTGTCCAATGCTTATATCAGATAGTATTTGTCAAGGAGACCACATGGAAAGTGAAAAACAGAATTTTGTCTGATAAAATTTACAATTTTCTTCCTTACTTGCATGAATTTTATTTTATATAACATTAAATAAAATGTCATTGATGCCTATGTGTGCCAGGTTAGAGGTGTTAACTGTATGCTTATGTTAGTAGAATACTTACTTTCCAACGGAGTGAAAATTTTGTACCATGGTGCTTTCTAAGCTGAATTCATAGCACTCCAGTTGTAATTGAAAGTAAAATCCTCTTATCATTCTCTTAGTCTTTGTTTGTGTTTGGAGCATTTTCTCTCTCTCTCTCTCTATCTCACTTTGTTGTGTGTAACTCTCTTATCCCCCTCAGACAGTGGGCTTCTGCACACTGGGCCCTTAATGCTTATCTTAACCAGCTCTCAGCTTTGACAGTTTCCTGAGTGCTATGAGCCATTGAAGGAATCCTTTTCATTTGCAGGATCCACACTGGATATCATTAGTGTTTGTAAGAAACTGCGTATCACCTTACAATCCAAGCTGACAAATGCTTCCACGGAATATAAAATGAAATAAACCATTTTGAATTCAGACATAAGATAATGGAGACTGGCTGCCATTGAAGATCAGATAATAATTACCAAGGATTCATTCATTCCCACAGTCCTTATTTTCTACTTGGTTGCAAACAGCCTCCTGAGCTTTAGGATTTTAGGCTTGTGGTATCCTAAACCTGGGTACATGCAGTCCTACATAGGAGCCTGAGGAGGAGAGTCAACAGTTCAAGACTGCTGAGTTACATAGAGAGACTTGTTTCAAAAAGGACAAAAACAAAGAGAAAAGCATAAGAAGAATGACAAGAGAAGTATAGAATGTCAAAGAACACTTGAGACTAGATAGTTCGAGTATGACATGGTGAAGAAAATCACTCCTTGGTTAGATTTGGAAAGAAATTATGCCCTAGAGAATTATTAACCTTGAAAATATATAATTATTGGAAGGCTGAGTAACTGATAAAGATTCAAGCAAATGAATGAAACCTACAATGGACAAATATTTAAGGAATGAATGTACATAGGATAAATAGACATAAATTTGCAGACCAGCAAAATGTTGGATTATATCTGGATTATACAACATAAAATATGGACAATGATGATGTTATAGCTACTAATGATGTTAAACATTGAGTGTTTATATATTTTATGAAAATAAAACTGATGCAATCTCAAGAGACAATGGCACTGTAGGTGGGTCTTCATTGAGTAAGTTATTACAACATGTTTCAATAAACATGTGAGAGTAATTTAGATTATTTTTCTATTTATGCTTGGAGCAAAGAATACAGTTAGGCTTTGTAAATGTCATTTATATGAAATATATTAACAGTATTAGGGAAAATAATATATAATAATACCAACTATTATAAAGAATATTGTTTTCATAATCAATACAAACTTAATATCTGTGTATAATTAAAATGTCTCATTTAATTAAAAAATCCAACCACTAAAAAAAAATTAAAAGAGACTATATAGAATTAAAGGTGTGACATGTATAAGATGATTTCTTTGTTGCTTTGTATGTCCCTCCCCCCACAGTATAACCCCTGTTTTCACTGCATTTGATGTTGGTATATTTTGTGGAGGGGAAAGGAAAAAACAAATTGTTTAAATAGGGATACAGGTGGACCCATTGCAACAATGAGATATACAAGACTTTATGTCAAAAAACGAACTTTACAACTTTGGCTGGGGTGGGGGGGTAATGGAGGGAGGAAGGGAGAAGTGGAGGGGGGGCAGGGGAAGATGGGAAGGGATGGGAAGGAATGGGAAGGGGAAACAAAGGAAGAGGCAACAATGCTTGATAAGAAATGTACTCATTACCTTACCCATGTAATTGTAACCCCTCTGTACGGTATTTTCACACACACAGACACACACACACACACACAAAGAATTAAAGGTGTGAGCAAAATTTGAATGCACAGATGCTAAAATAAACTAAACAATATACAATATATTGCCTTAATATTCTTCATAGATAAATGAGCAGATAAAGTGTATGCTATAGTTCATTGTATTTCTCTTCTGTGTATAGTTAGGATAATGATAAGAATCATAAGAATAAAAATAGTGGGGCTGGGAAGGTGGCTCAGTGGTAGAGCGCATGCCTTGCATGCCAGAGGCCCTGGGTTCGATTCCTCAGCACCACACAAGCAAAAAGAAAAAAGCTGGAAGTGGTGCTGTGGCTCAAGTGGTAGAGCGCTAGCCTTGAGCTGAAGAGCTGAGGGACAGTGCCCAGGCCCAGAGTTCAGGCCCCATGACCGGACCCAAAAAAAAAAAAAAAAGAATAAAAATAGTAATTAAAGTGATCTTAAAAATTATATCTAAGCCGGGCGCTGGTGGCTCACGCCTGTAATCCTAGCTACTCAGGAGGCTGAGATCTGAGGATCGCGGTTCAAAGCCAACCCAGGCAGGAGAGACCTTGAGACTCCTATCTCCAATAAACCACCAGAAAACCGGAAGTGGCGCTGTAGCTCAAGTGGTAGAGCGCTCGCCTTGAGCTGAAGAGCTGAGGGACAGCACCCAGGCCCAGAGTTCAAGCCCCACGACCGACAAAAAAAAAAAAAAATCTAATACTAACCAAAGTTGTAATGTTACATTCAAAAGCTCAAACATATTGAGATTTTTAGTAGGACTATCCCAAATGACAATATTTAAATTCAATAATTTACCAAATAGAAAGGCAGGCCAATGAAACTATAATCTATCCACAACACTGATGGATATATTTAGTTGGCGGTTCCAAGGCGCGGTGGGACTTTGAATGGGCCGCAGTTGCAGCCCGTATGCGGGGAGAGGGAAAGCCGGTGAGAGGTCACGTTCTCAGGTAGAGATAGAGGAAGAAGCCATTCGAGGTCCCCCACATCCCAAAGACGACCTGGATCCATATCTCCTTCCTCTTCTCAACTGAAAGAAAGAAGAGATGAAGAAAAGAAACAGGAAACAAAAAGAACGTCAGATTACCGAATAAGACTTAGAGGGCAAAATGGAGGAAAAGATAGAAAGTTAATGGAATTTGCTTCTTTTGACTCCACAAAAGGGAAGAAGGTAGATGGTTCTGTAAATGCCTATGCCATAAATGTGTCTCAAAAGAGGAAATACAAGAAGTATATGAGGGGCTGGGAAGGTGGCTCAGTGGTAGAACGCTTGCGGTAGAGCGCTTGCCTTGCATGCATGAGGCCCTGGGTTTGATTCCTCAGCACTACATACGCAAAAAGAAAAAAGCCCGAAGTGGCGCTGTGGTTCAAGTGGTAGAGTGCGAGCCTTGAGCTGAAGAGCTGAGGGACAATGCCTAGGCCCCGAGTTCAGGCCTCACGAATGGACCCCCCCCCACCCAAAAAAAAGTATATAAATTGAAAAGGTGGATGTTATTAAATGAGAATTGAAATGCTGAAGAATGATTTTTTTCCCTCATCTTGGTAGATTTTGTATTTAATATGCATCAAAAACACGATCTCAGTTCTTCCTTCTTATAAAGTAAGAAAAATCTTATTTATAATGTACATTATTCGCTTCTCTCAAAAGAAGATAAGTAAATGTTATTTTTTTCCCAAGGAAATATCATTTGGGGCAATCATCAGCCCTTGTTTTGTCCTTATTCCTATGGAATATATTCCTATGTATTTTCTTCTTGAATGCTGGTAGGCCTTTTTTTTAAAACAAAGTAATTTAGATGTGAGTTTTCCCAATAAAGCAATATTTCTACCCATTTAACAATATTTAATTTGGTACATAAAAGGTAATGTACTATATTACTTCACCTGTGTTTTTGAGTTGAATAAGTACTATGAGAAATTTTTCTGAAAATTAAAAACACTTCAGATATTTTCACTACATGTTTAACTTTTCAGTAATAATTGTCTTCTATGTAGAATAAGTAATACATATGCATATGGAAAGGAATGATCATTGTATATGTTAAGAATTCCACAGAGTGCTAATTCCACAAGAAAGTACAAGTAATCACATTTTATCAATATAGACGTTTCCTCATCTTGTAGCACATCATCAATTCATAATATAATGAGAATAGCTTATAAACATATGAACTAGTGAGAAGGATGAGAACCAACACTGTATATATGAGGAAAAATATATTTAAAATTTTAAAAAATATACAGAACATGCTGTGTTCAGGTATCTTACCAGTATTGTTAGCTGCTTGGGAGGAAATCTTAAGATCTTGATAGAGGCTAGCCCAGACAGAAATATCAGCAAGTTTCCATCTCTAAACAACCAGAAAAAAGCAGGCTGGAGGTATGACTCAAGTGATGTAGATCAAATTGAAAAATATCAGCTCAGCAAGCAAGAAGGAGGAGGAAGAGGACTTAACTTCAAGCTCCAGTACTGGCAAAACTGAGCCAGAAACTACTCCTCATTAGTATGCAAGTTTCTAAAGTATTTTATATTACATTTTCTCTTATATTTCCTTGTACAAATGGAATATAGACATATATAATGATTCATGACATATATGCCATATTTATATTACATATTTATATTTGTCACTGCTGTGACAAAATACCTAATGAAAAAAAAATCTCAAAGAAAGAAAGATTTAATTTGTCGCCCAAGAACAGAGGGTAAAGTCCAGGACAGTGAAAGCATTGGGCACCACAAATGCCAACTCTATGACAAAATTTGAGCCATTTGGGAAAGACTTTACATTTGTACTGCAACAGCATATTACTCCCAGATTCTTCAAATCTGACTGAACAAATAAATTTGTAAATAACACTGGAAAATGGTATTCGGTGACTCCTTTAATACATGGGGATTTTCAGAGCCATTAAAAAATTATTGAAACCTTTATTTTAGTATTAGTCATTTGGAAAATGTGTCCTTTTTAGTCATTATATATTTTTATGTGCTATGTCATTTCATGTAGTTAATATATGCAAAAGTGAAAAAAATGAACTCCAGACAAAACTTAATTATGGAATGGGTTTTAGTGCACTTCATTCTCCTGGTGAATGCTCAAAGTCATGAGTATGTCATTGTATGTGTCAATAATTTCACAGAATGCTAATTTCACAAAAAGTCAAAATGTGTGAACACAGAATTTAGTTATACTTTACTCAGAGTTGTGTCTTGCACAAACACAAATATCCAGAAAAGAACATCTAGGTATGCCAGAAGTATTTTACGATAATAAAAGTAACTTGGCTCACTATGTTCTTTTTGGCCTGGTGACAGTTTTGTATGTAGTCAATCTCAACAACAGCTATTAGAGGCAGCAAGGGATTTGGGAAATGGGAAATGCTGTCCTGTAGCCTGCTGTCATGTATCGTGTGACAGAAAATGGACAGTACTTTTTTATGAGTCTTGTGAGGTATGCAGCTACATTCTTTTACCCTTTGGCCATATTATTTTGTCTTTTATGGTACTGTGGTTTGAACTCATGGCACTGTTCTTGCTAGGCAAGCATTCCTCCCACCTAGTCAAATCTGTAGGCACTTTGGAGCTTTTATGTTTGAAATCACATTATTTACTTCAGATAGTAAAATTATGTTAGATTTCCAAATACACTGAAAGTAATTGTCTTAAAATAAAATGATTGACTATTCCTAAATCAATCTGCTACTGATAATTCATTGGAGTTGTCATATTCAAGAGTTCATTGCATAATTAATTTTCTGTTACCAGCTTTCAAAAGGTTAGTGGGATGTGGTTTTGTAACTCCAAGCTTATTTTTTGTCTGAAAGAATGAATTTCAAGTACTTTGATTGTATTTTATATTCTTAAATTTTCTTCTGTTAAAAGCCGGGGAAGGTGGCTTAGTGGTAGAGTACTTGCCTTGCATGCAAGAGGTCCTGGGTTCAATTCCTCAGCACCACATAAACAGAAAAAGCCATTAGTGGTGCTGTGGCTCAAGTGATAGAGTGTTAGCCTTGAACTGAAGAGCTGAGGGATAGTACCCTGGCTCAGAGTTCAGGCCCCATGACCAACAACAACAAAAAACTATTAAAACATTCAAGTAGTTGTACAAAGAACTTGACTTTTTTTTTTTTTTTTTTTTTTTTGGCAGTTGTAGGGATTGAACTCTTGGCCTGGGTGCTGTCCTTCAGCTCTACAGCACGAGACAAGCTTTCTACCACTTGGTCCATAGCACCATTTCCAGTTTTCTGGTGGTTAATTGGAGATAAGAGTCTCACAGACTTTCCTGCCTGAGTTGGCTCTGAACCGTGATCCTCAGATCTCAGCCTCCTGAGTAGCTGTAATCACAGGCGTGAGCCACCAGTGTCCTGGTAGAAGTTGACTTTTAACAGAGCAGTTTCTTCTTGCCCATGTATTTGTGTAACTCCTCGGTACAGTATTTTCACAAAAAAAAAAAAACAAAAACAGAGCAGTTTCTGAATAAATCTTGATCAATATTCTCTTTCAACATTCTCATCCATGCCTCTTCTGTCTATTCCTTCCCCTCATTCTTACTCATTCTTATCTGTAGGATACAAATATATACTTTGAATTCTTGACTGCATTCTCTCCCTCTTTTCCTCTTCATTTGTTTATTACTCTCCCTTGACCCATCCACCTCTTTGAAGTACCGACTTCCTGGTCTTTATTTTGTTTAACTTTGGCTTTCTTTTTTCTAGATATATATATTATTTTTTCAGTAGTACAGTTGCAACGCTACCATAATTTATGTAAGAATACAAAAATTTGATATAATTTACTAATTCCCAGTCAACCATAAATCCAAGTTTCATGCTCAAATATTCTCAAACATTTAGAAGTGTTTCTACAATTCACTTCTTCATATTATTGTGGCAATGTTTTTGTTTGTTCTTTTATTAGGTTAATTTATTTATTTTATCTGTCAGACTTTGAACCTAGGACCTCAAGCTTGCATGATGTGTTAAGTAGCCTGGAACCCTAACTTTTGAGCCATATCTTCAGCCTGATATTCAATTAGTTATGTTGAAGGCAAAGTCTTTATGGTTTTCTGTCCAGGCTGTCCTTTAACTATGATCTTCTATTTGAGAGCTGAAGTAATTTTCTTCCCTTCTAGCCATATGCTATATATTTATTTTGAATTTCAACAAATATTGTCTTAAAATTATTAAGAAAAGTTTGTGTAATATATATAATGTACATATATATATATGAAACTATGATATATCACTATATATTTATATTTATTTACATATATGTATACATTTTATATAAGCATATCTATTATATATATATAGAAGATATAACATAATTTTATGTTAAATGTGTGATATAATCCTAGGGTAGCTGCTATATTCATTGGAAAGTTTAGTATGATTTTCATGTAAATTAAATTGAAGTAGTCAAAATTTATGCCAAGTACTTCTTTTGGTTTTATTGACTTATATATAAATATTGGAGCTTGTTTAAAGTTTTGATACACAGTTAATATTTCCTTTGAAATGAATCCCTTAAATCTTAAACTTAGTTATGTGTGACCTTTGTGTAATTTTACTAAGGCTTTATTATATTGGTTACTAATATTGGTAGATTGTGTATATCGTACAAGTGTACATTCTCTTTTTATGTAACAGAAAGACATTTCACAAAATGTTAGCATAGCCATGTCTCCATTTGCTAGTAGTAGTTTGTAATCTCAACACTCCAAACCTATACATCCCTCATTGAAATCCAGGTAGCATTTAGTTAATATAAACCACATACCTTTGGCAAAAATTATAGAAATTCTCCCAAAAGTAAATCACTTAGCACATCTTACTGATGAATAAATGTTTTCCACATTCAAAACCCTAAATTACATAAATTGGAATTAGAATAACAAATTTTTCTTATGTGGATGGATAATATATGATTCTCTAGGAAACTAATTTATATAAATGTACTAGAACATGATTCTCCTTCCTGATCTATAAATACTTGAAACCTTTTCAGTTGGTAATGGTGTATATTTCATGAATTCCCAGTAGCCTCTCATCCACAGTGAGTGACTTCATATTCTGGAGATTCACTGCAGATACCTGCCCTGTTTGCACATAGTGTTTTTATTTCACCAAGTCCCAGTATATTTTGTCCAAGTTGTAGAGTTACAATTCTCAGCAGCACAGATGTCTTCCCACTATAATGATGTAGCTGTGCATTATTATTTCCTTGCAAGATTTCCCAGTTAATCAGTCACAATAAAAGTGGAGACTGGCTTTGAAACTGGAAAAAGGTACTTGCATCCTATTGCTTAGGATCTATGGCCAGATAGCACCGGGGAATGCAGAAGAAAATATACCAAGGTCTTTATAGACCCTGAGTATTAGATATCTCTGGTCCATGGATAAAGATTCAATGAAACTAACTGGCTTCAAGTTTAAAATTGTTTAACTGCAGTGGTGGATAATTTTGACCTAGGACAGCCCTGGTGATGGATGGCGAATGGACTGATAACAGCAAATCTTTTTTTTTTTTTTTAATGAGTACATTTCTTTTTTTTTTTTTTAATTTTATTTTATTTTATTTGAGAACATACTGTACAGAGGGGTTACAATTACATGGGCAGAAAAATGCATACATTTCTTACCAAGCATTGCAGCCTCCTCCTTTGTTTACCCTTCACATCCCTTCCCAGCCTCCCCCCTCCCCCCCACCCAATCATACCCCCCCCCCCACCGACATTGTAAAGCTGGTTTTGACATGACATTTTGTACTTCTCATTGTTGCAACAGGTCCACCTGAATCCTTAAACGACTTGTTTGTCCCCGTCTCCTCCACATGTTATACTGACATCAAATATAGTGAAAGCAGGGGTTACACTGTGGGGGAGGGACATACAAAGCAACAAAGAAATAATATTATAAATGCGTTAGAAACACATGCATGAAAGAAACAAAAACATTAAAATACATATTTGAGGGTTCGTTTTCCTAACATCACATTCTCTGACTTTTTCCGCTTGACTCATACCTATACTAGATATTGCAAATAAGGGAAACCATGGGACCTATGTTTCTTTGGACATGGCTTAATTCACTTAATATAATTTTTTCCAAGCCTTTCCATTTCCTAACAAATGGGGCAATGTCATTCTTTCTGATGGAGGCATAGAATTCCATTGTGTATATATACCACATCTTCTTGATCCATTCATCTACTGAGGGGCATCTGGGTTGGTTCCATATCTTAGCTATGGTAAATAATCCTGCAATAAACATAGTTGCAGCAAATCTTTTTTTGTCAAGGGTTTATGTGACATGCAACTCTATTGCAAATGGCCTGAAATTAATTCACAGAATAAAATTTTGTATGAATTATCATATTAGTGGAAAAATATAGATTCTTGGACAGCAATGGTAACAATATTAATGATAAATATACATTCCTGTGCAGCAATGTAAAACAATGCTAGACATATGAACAAATTATATGTTTTTCATTAGTGAATAGCAACCAAATCCAGCTTGAAATTGTTTTTCTCTAGAGTCAGTAGTCAGAAACAAAATGCAACCAACAACAACATGGTAGATTGTTGTAAAATTAAATTCTTTTTCCATGTAAACAGTCTTCAGAAGAAACAGCCAAAGATTGGAATAGTATTTTTTTTATTGTGAAAATACTGTACAGAGGGGTTACAATTATATGGGCAAGATAATGAGTACATTTCTTATCAAGCATTGTAGCCTCCTCCTTTGTTTCCCCTTCCCATCCCTTCCCATATTTCCCCTGCCCCCTCCACCCAATTCTCCCCGCCCCCCCCACCAAAATTGTAAAGTTCGTTTTTCCACATAATGGCTTGTACATCCCATTTTTGCAATGGATCCACCCGTATCCCTATTTAAACGATTTGTTTTTCCCTTCCCCTCCACAAATTATTCCAATCTCAAATACAGTGAAAGCAAGGGTTATACCATGGGGTAGGGACATACAAAGCAACAAAGAAATAATTTTATAAATGTGTTAGAAATAATCACCTGAAAGAAAAAAACATTTGAATACATATCTTAGGGTTCACTTCCCTAAGATCAACTTATCTGACCTTTTCTGCTTGACTCAGACATATACTAGTTATTGCAAATAAGGGAAACCATGGGACCTAAATTTCTTTGGGCCTGGCTTACTTCACTTAATATAATTTTTTCCAAGCCTTTCCATTTCCTAACAAATGGGGAAATGTCATTCTTTCTGATGGAGGCATAGAATTCCATTGTGTATATATACCACATTTTCTTGATCCATTCATCTACTGAGGGGCATCTGGGTTGGTTCCATATCTTAGCTATGGTAAATAATGCTGCAATAAACATAGTTGTGCTGGGAGCTTTAGTTTGGCCTTGTTTGTGATCATTTGGGTAAATGCCCAAAAGTGGGATACGGGTCATAGGGGAGCTCTATGTGGAGTCTTTTGAGGAACCTCCATACTGCTTTCCAAAGTGGTTGAACAAGTTTACACTCCCACCAACAATGCAGTAAGGTTCCCTTCTGTCCACATCCCCTCCAGCTTCTGTTGTTATTAGAGTTTTTTTTATATATATTTTGTCTTTTTTTAATTTTTTATTGTGAAAATACTGTACAGAGGGGTTACAATTAGATGGGCAAGATAGTGAGTACATTTCTTATCAAGCATTGTAGCCTCTTCCTTTGTTTACCCTTCCCATCCCTTCCCAGTCTCCCTCCCGTCCCCCCCTCCCAATCCCCCCCCCACCAAAGTTGTAAAGTTCGTTTTCAACATGACAACATGTACTTCTCATTGTTACAATGGGTCCACCTGTATCCTTATTTAAACCACTAGTTTTTCCCCTTCTCCTCCACAAATTATACCGACATCAAATACAGTGAAAGCAGGGGTTATACTGTAGGGGAGGGACATACAAAGCAACAAAGAAATAATCTTGTAAATGTGTTAGAAACAAATGCATGAAAGAAAAAAAAAACATTTAAATACATATCTTAGGGTTTGTTTTCCTAACATCACCTTATCTGACCTTTTCTGCTTGACTCAGACATATACTAGATATTGCAAATATCTATAGGACCTATGTTTCTTTGGGCCTGGCTTACTTCACTTAATATAATTTTTTCCAAGCCTTTCCATTTCCTAACAAATGGGGAAATTTCATTCTTTCTGATGGAGGCATAGAATTCCATTGTGTATATATACCACATTTTCTTGATCCATTCATCTACTGAGGGGCATCTGGGTTGGTTCCATATCTTAGCTATGGTAAATAATGCTGCAATAAACATAGTTGTGCTGGGAGCTTTAATGTGGTCTTGTTTGTAAACATTTGGGTAAATGCCCAAAAGTGGGATTGCTGGGTCACAGGGGAGCTCTATGTGGAGTCTTTTGAGGAACCTCCACACTACTTTCCAAAGTGGTTGAACAAGTTTACACTCCCACCAACAATGAAGTAAGGTTCCCTTCTGTCCACATCCCCTCCAGCATCTGTTGTTATTAGAGTTCTTGATTATAGTCATTATAACTGGGATGAGGTGGTATCTCAATGTTGTTTTGATTTGCATTTCTTTTATGGCTAGGGAGGTTGAGCATTTCTTCATGTGTCTATTGGCCATCCTTCTTTCCTCTTCAGAGAAGTTTCTCTTTAAGTCTTGAGCTCATTTATTTATTGAGCAGTTGTTTCTTTGAAGATTTGTTGTTGGGGGATTTAATTTTTTGAGTTCCAGGTACATTTTAGATATGAGACCTTTGTCTGTTGTAAGGCTAGTGAAGATCTTCTCCCAATCCGTGGGCTTTCTATTAATCTTACTAGCTATGTCCTTTGCCATAGAGAAGCTCTGCAATTTCATGCAATCCCATTTGTCCAACCTTTCTTTGATTTGTTGTGTTTCTAGGTCTCTATTAAGAAAAATTTGGCCTCTGCCAAGGAGGCCTAGGGTTTCTCCTATTCCGTCCTGTAATGTTTTCAGGGTGTCTGCTTTGACTCCGAGGTCTTTGATCCATTTGGAGTTCATTCTGGTGCAGGGTGATATGTAAGGATTGAGCTTTAGTTTTCTGCAAGTAGTTAACCAATTTTGCCAGCACAATTTACTGAAGAGGCTGTCTTTCTTCCATTCTATTTTTTTTAGCTCCCTTATCAAAAATTAGATGGCTATAGGTCTGTAGGTTCATTTCTGGGTTTTCAATTCTATTCCATTGATCCTGAGGTCTGTTCTTGTGCCAGTACCAAGCTGTTTTGATTACTATGGCTTTATAGTAGAGTTTGAAATTTGGTATTGATATTCCCCAGCACTGTTCTTTCTGTTGAGGATCATTTTAGCTATTCAGTGTCTTGTATTGTTCCATATGAATTTTTGGATTGCCTCTTCTATTTCCTTGAAGAATGAGGTTGGAATATTGATAGGTATCGCATTGAATTGTAGATAGCCTTGGGAAGTATTGCCATTTTCACGATGTTGATCTTTCCAATCTAGGAGCAAAAATGATGCCACGAAGTAGGTGGCAATGCCTTAACCATATGCATGTTGTCAGGCCCAAGAGCCTCTTCCATCCTTGTCAACGGGAGTGCTAACCTTCTCTCCTTTCATACAACACTGGAATAGAA
This sequence comes from Dipodomys spectabilis, assembly GCF_019054845.1. Lineage (NCBI taxonomy): Eukaryota > Metazoa > Chordata > Mammalia > Rodentia > Heteromyidae > Dipodomys > Dipodomys spectabilis. Next base: position 6,471,642 of record NW_024870752.1, read on the forward strand.
TCTTTATTCTACAGGTAAACTGGAACAATGTATAAGAATGTAAATTTGATGACATTGTTAAAAATGAAACATACTTATTACCTTTCATGTAACCGCAACCCCTTCGGACATTAGTTTTACAGTAACAAAATTTAAAAAAAATTAAAAAGAATGTAAATATGACCATATCAAAACATATGCCAGAGGAAAAAAGTGAGCACACACAGATTACTAACACATAGATGGTATTCCTTCGCACCAATGTTTGTGTGCAGACAATCCATTCATTACTGAAAGATTTACAGTCTCAGCAGCATGGCCATAGTTCCTGAGGCCATAAGTTTCACAGTTATAGGAAGCATAGAATATCAGCGTACAATTTATAATAAAGCAGAGCCTAACAGGAATGTTAAGTTAGTCTATTCATAATGTACTGCAAAATGAACTTTTTGGATTTTATAGACTTTTATCATATTGACCTTAATAAAATGCATAAAAGCCTTAAAAATTTGTTTTAACTTTACTGATTAGTAAATGAGGTATATTGCTATAATTCATTCTAGCCAATAGTATGCTTTGTATAACTTTCATTTGTATGTGTCTTCCCTTTCCTTTCCTCCCTAACAACAATTTCTTTGCAGGGTTACTCAAGCTGAATGATTACTTAAGTGTTGTATTGAAAACTTATATAATTTTCTATTGACCCATAGCAAAATTGTACTGATTTGGAATCAAAATTTAATAAGAATTTAAATAACAGAAAAAAAAATAATACACATACAAAGTACAAGGAAATCTGTGTCATATGGCCTGAATCTCTAGGCCTTTATAGATTTCTTGTAGTTTAGTCTTTAGAAGACAGGAATAGTTGTAAAATATGAGTTACTAATGTCACATTACATAATAGAAGAATCATTCTAATGAAGCAGCTGGATCATGTTCACTATTCTATAGACATTAGGTTTGATTATAAAAAGCAGTGGCAAATACAGGAGGATCTCTCCAAGATTTTCCATAAAAATCTGTATCATCTCTTAACTATATTAATAATACACTATTGGTTAAAAGTCAGAAATTTGCATACTAATAAAAGAAAAAGTAAACTTCTACTCTTGTTTTCTTTCCTTCAGTCTGTTTCTGTGCTTGAGAGAAAAGATGGTTGAATGAGCAGCTGCTCTTCGCCCTGCAAAATTTTGAACCTCTACAATGTCATAGTTCTCAGATATTCTTTATTTTTCTTGTGATTTTTTGGTAATTTTTTGTAAAAGGAAATGATCAAATTAATTAATTAAGAGAGGGAAATTGAATGCCTTTATCAAAATTGAAGCCACTCAATGGGAAATAGGAATTCCCTTGTTTGTAAATCAACACCATGTTTTATACTTGAAATTATTTTGACAGCTGGGTTCTGGTGGCTCAAGCCTCTCATCCTAGCTACTCAGGAGTCTGAGATCTGAGGTTCTCAGTTGAAAGCCACCCAGTGCAGGAAACTCTGTGAGAAACTCTGTTGTTTCCAATAAAACAACTCAAAAACGCTGGCAGGTGCACTGTGGTTCAAGTGGTAGAGTGCCCACCTTGAGAAAAAAAAAGCTCAGAAACAGTGCCCAGTCCCAAAGTTCAAGAGTTCAAGCACTGGGACCAGCAAAAGAAAAAGAAGGAATGGGGCTGGGAAGGTGGCTCAGTGGTAGAGCGCTTGCCTTGCATGCATGAGGCCCTGGGTTCGATTCCTCAGCACCACATAAGCAAAAAGAAAAAAGCTGGAAGTGGCACTGTGGCTCAAGTAGTAGAGCACTAGTCTTGAGCTGAAGAGCTGAGGAACAGCGCCCAGGTCCAGAGTTCAGGAGACACGACCGGACGCAAAACAATTTAAAAAAAAAAAGAAAGAAAAAGAAGGAAGGAAGGAAGGAAAAGAACATCTAAACATTTTTCCCCATTATACCACATTTTTGTTTATTTAATTGTGAAAATACCGTACAGAGGGGTTACAATTACATGAGCAAGGTAATGAGTACATTTTTTATCAAGCATTGTTGCCTCCTCCTTTGTTTCCCCTTCCCATGCCTTCCCATCTCCACCTTACCCCCGGCGGCCCCCCCCCCATCCCCTTTCTGCACCAAAGTTGTAATGTTCATTTTTCGACATAACGTCTTGTACATCTCATTGTTGCAATGAGTCCACCTGTATCCCTATTTAAACAATTTGGTTTTTTTTCCCTTCCCCTCCCAAATTATACCAACATCGAATACAGTGAAAACAGGGGTTATACTGTGGGGGAGGGACATAAAAAGCAACTAAGAAATCATCTTATAAATATATTGGAAACAATAGCAAGAAAGAAAAGAAAATTTGAGTCCTTATTATACACATGTGCTTTAGACTGCACACATATATGAACTGTATATAAGTATAATTTTTGTAAACTCAACATTCTTACTTTTGAGTCAAATTTTTTTTGATAGGTATTACCTCAAATCTGTCTTCCTTCCTCTCAATTTCCAACATACTTTCTTAACTTGGGAATTGCTTATACGTAATAATCATTTTCATTCAATGATATCTATGAATTTATAGCACTTCTTCATGCCATAGAGCTATGTCAGAAGTGTTCAATTCATGGTTTTATATCATAAATCAAAAGAATTTCTAGGTCCCCTGTCACTTCTTTGCTGACAAAAAGCAAACTTTTCCTGTGTACTGTGGATGCTAGATGACAAGACTGTGCCTAGAAGTCTTTGTTTAGCAATTTTTTGATTTTTGTCTGTTTCTTTTAATGTAGTTATAGTCCATAAAATAGGTTTTGATAGCCACTGGCTACTGAGTGTCAGAAAACATTACCTGTCACTCTACCCCATCAAGGATAATATGTGGGTTTTGTTTGTGTTTTTTGCTTTTTTTTTTTAAAAAAATCAATAGTTCTGATCTCAACTGGTTACATAGCTAGAGTATTAGATTCTTCCTTTTATCTCTGGTAACTAGATAATTAAGACACAGAAATGAATGAAGGTATTTCTAATCCAAACCTGTATTCTTCAAGTTTTCCACAAACTCATTTCTGTGGTTTTTGTTTAATATCACATACAGTCTTTGATATTCATTGACATGAAATGTTATATTTTTCAATAGTCATTTTTTGGTAAGGATATGCAATATGCATCTACTCTCTATCATTGCACATGGGAATGGTGCTTCCTTAAACTCAAGAGTCAGTAATTAAATTAGAAGTTCTTTTTTTTAATCCCTTTGTCAATTTCATGACAGTCTATATCCTGTTAGAGTGCCGTTGTTGTCTGTTTTCACATTAGAGACTGTTTATGTCTTGAAATCAACCTTAGAGAGACAGCCTTAATAAGAACTCTCTTCAGTTTCTAATGTTCCCCTCCCCCACCGGAGTATTTGCCATCTTGAAGTTAAACCTGATCAGATCACATGTATGTCAAAGGAAATTATGCCACTTACAAAATAAATTGTACTCAGAAACATTATATGTCCTGGAAGACAGCTTAGCATCTTCTACCCCTTAAACCCATCTTAGTCTTGTTATGCTGTGGACATTACATTAATACTTTGCATCCTTCCAGAAGCCTGTAGGCAGGGCCACTCAAATTTGCCTCACATTGATATTTCATTAAACGACTATATAAAGCTCTGATGTAACAGAAAATAGCCAGAATGTGTTTCACATGTGATGAGCACTGCCTTACCAATAGATCATTATAATTTATGTCAGTGTAGTAGACAAGCTTTTTATTCTGTATCCTGTTAATTGGTCATAATTCTCTAAGGGCATGTGAAAAATAAGCAGAATGGAAAATAGTCTGTTGACAGCAAAGTGGCTGTTTGATTGATCAGTTACAAATTAAGACATCTGAGAACTTTTGTTACTTGTGTTCATCAGATGGTATGTATGCAACCCTTAGAGACCTTACAGTATAAAATCTCCTTTCTACATAAAACGACAAAAAATGTGTCTCAATACTGGTCATTATCAGCACTAGATCTGATAAGGACTATTTTAGTGACACTCCTGCTCTAAATCACTTCTATTGATCATAATTGGGTCTCACTTTGAACCTCAAATCACACCCACTTTACTATATCTATGATATGAGCACATTTATTTACAATTATTTCTAACTCCTTAATTTCTCTATTTAAAATGCTTATATTCATTCACAAAATTTGGTAGGCAATAAAATACCTACATCATACTGTACAACTAATAAGGCCTCCCAATTAAAGTTGCAAATTGACTGGCACAAAATAAAATTATAGACTACTAGAACAGTTATGAACATCTTCCATGAAGTTCAATACCAATAAGGTTGTGTTTTGGAGCTGTATAACATCATGTGACAATTTCACCTGTACCATTCAGAATTTTTTCACTTAAGGAGAGCAGAGGCCTCAACACTTATTTATGTTAGACCCAATTATTAAGTTTTTCTAGTAATATGTGGATATTAATATTAGAGATAATATACTTTCCATGGATCAATGAGTATGTTTTTTCTATAACATATTTGAAATAATATTTTTCAGGGCAAAGTTCCGGTAACTTGCCACCTATTAAATGATACTAACATTCCCTAAGCTTGCATTCATCTCCTGTACCTCACTCCACTGTACGTGCATTCCTCAGGTGTCTTCTTGAGAGCTAGTGTGGGAATCACAGCATAGATCAAATAATATCAATAATGCATCTGAGAATGATTTATAATAGGAAAGTTAAACTCTACTTTATCCTAGAGCCTACATCTAAAAGCATGGAGCGGCCTGTTTTTAGGTGATAAGCAGCAAAACAACCTTTGAACAGTTCTTGATTGACACCAGCTCTCATGGGTACATGTGTATGTAAAACTGAAATGCATACCACTGTGAAAGGCAGAGGGAAATTTTAAAATGTCCATTTGTATCCTTTGTAAATTGCCATTTTCATCTCAAGGTACAATGGAGTCTCTGACATTTCTTAATCAATCTTAGAATCAGCCATTTTACTACTACCCAAGCCAAAATGTCCATCTATTAACATAATTTGTATTTCTGCCAACAATTCTGGTTCTCCATGTCTCCCTTGCTCCCTATGCATGTAGTTGTATGTCCCCTTTGTTCTATAGATTGTTTGTTCCTCCTAGTCTTGCCAAATTCATACATTGAAACTTGATGCTCAAATGAAATATATGAAGTAGTGAGGCTTTTCAGGTGATTACATTGTGAGGCTGGAGCTCTCAGAATGGGATTTGGCCACTTGAAATCAACACTAAGGAGCTTGTTTGTCCTCCTATCATATCACCATGCTCTAAAATGGCACTATCAATGAACTAGAAAGTGTAAATACATATGGCTTTGTTGAATGAAGACCCCCGGCACCTAGAATGGTAAGTAATGCATTTCCATTGGGTTTAAACCACCAAATTGTTTCAGCAAACTAGCACATTAAGATACTTTCCTGTTTTTCTATATTGCTACAGGATCAATATGTACTTTGCTCAGAACTATCCATTGAGGATTACTAATTGATTGAATGGAAAATCTTAATTATTTTTCTGTTATGTTTGGTTATGAAATAAGACAAGTCCATGAGTTTTCTAGAAAGTATGAATTTAGTTATTACCAACTTGACACTTGAGACTGCTGGCTTGCTGTCACCTTGATCTGTCAAAGATTAACCAGCCTCAGGAGATACTGCCTCTGAAGTTTAAACGAAGACCTCTTAAGCAAAGGGACATTGGCTGTCATTATTCAGGTCTTTTTTAAATAATTCATAAAGTCATATGAAAAGATATAGTCTTCATTATGGGAAAAATAGGGATCCTAAAATGTATAGTATCACAAAAACATTTTCTTTTCTACAAGCAAATATTAGCTTGCTTACTCCTTGTTTAAAATGATTTATGCTACATACACTTGAGATTTGTCTGTAACACAATCTGACATGTGTACATAAGCCATATGGACTCCAAATCATTTTGGGGAATTGAAGCTGAAGAAATTGACACAAATGCTGAAAATCTGGTTGCTGCTACTTCTGTGAGTAATAATGTGTCCACTTTGTCTCTGACCCAAGAATCCTGTTGTGTGCCAATAATCATGGTACACTATGGCAAGATAACTTGCTAATTTGTAAATAGGGTGGAAGTCCCAGAGCCTCTATTGCTCCTGACACACTTTTAACTACCTATTCTGGAGCTGTTTTCTGACGTCCCTCATCCTATATACTCAAAAAGACTACACTGTTTGCTGGCCAGCCTAGGCAGAACGTTTATGAGATTCTATCTGAACAGTAAGAGCTGGATGTGGTAAGACATGCCTTTCATCCTGGCTATGCTGGAAGAGTACGAAAAAGAGTGCAGTTCAGGTCATCCTTGCCAAAAAATAATATCAAGCCTTATTAAGTAATAATAAAAATAATAATTAATAATAATAATATTAACTAGAACTAAAAGAGCTGGACACATGGAGAAGTGTTAGAACATCTTCTTAGCAAGTGAGTCCCTGAGTTCAAAAGTCTCAATACCTCAAAAATATGCGTGTACTCACACATAAATGTGCATATTTATGCACATACATAAGCACACATGCATACACACATGAAAAGGACATAATTTATACATGCATGCATGTAATTTATAAATGCATGTATGAAAGAGATGGAATTGACTTGGATGAATGCATAAACAAGAAACATCTGCCAAGTGCCAGTGGCTCATGTCTATAATCCTAATTACCCAGGAGGTTGAGATCTGAGGATCGTGGTCTAAAGCTAGCTCAGGCAGCAAACACCCTGAGACTCATATCTCACAGAAACTACTCAGAAAAGAGCTGGCAGTGATACTGTGGCTTAAGAGGTAAAGCACTACCCTTAAGCAAAAGAAGCTCAGGAACAGTAAGTGCCCATGCCCAGTGTTCAAATACCTTGACTAGCACAAAGAAAAAAATTATCTAAATTTACAAATTGATGAAACACTAACATATTTGAAATAAAACTAATAAACTGAAAATCTCCATGATTGTTTGCATTATTACATAAAAAATTTAGTTCTTTATTTGTATTACATTAACTGTGATAGGAGAGAGGTCTTTAAAATAATAAACATATTGAAAAATAATTTCAACTCCTAAAATAATTCTCTTAAATTTCAATTACATATTAAATCTCTTGACATATTTAATAAGTTTTACTTATTGTGATTTTTTTTTTACATAATGGATTTCTTACAGAAAATTTACAGATAGGGAAATTATATGTTTCATCAATTAGAATGATAAACTAATAGAAGTTTACTTTTTCAAATAAAGGACAATTATTAAACCTGAACTTTTACTACTAAATAATGTTTTTTTTTATACATGTACATATAAATGATTAGCAGATTATTTACCTACATGAAGGGTAGTTTTTAGAAAATATTTATAACTTGCTTTTAAAGTAATTATTGTTTGATATGAATTACAGAAGAGTATAGGCATATATCTCAAGCTTTTATCATATACAAGACAACATGTCTAACAGAAAAACTTTAAAAATATAAAATTTCCCTATCATGAAAAAACTTTTTCCATGTTTCTCAGACAAACATGAACATGTCACCAACAAAGTAACTCTGAGTCTTATAGTTGAAACTGACCTACACAGTTGTTTTCTATAGGAGTAGGGAGATCCAATAGAGATAGTCAGATATATTAATAAGACAGTCAGATACTTTAATAATAATTTAGATAACTCCTAAAATGAATAGATTGTGAATCATTAATACACAGATCTATAGAATTATACCAGAAAAGAGATAGTATTTTGGACAACCATAAAACTAAAAATCATAAAACCAATCCCTATTTGGACAATATTTGGGTTACAAGCATGTACATTTTATTTATTGTTAGGGATAGGGTACATGTTACCCAGAAGCTCTATGGGAATGGCTTGTTTACTCAGGTGGTATCATGACTTGGTGGTCGATCCTTTAGCATATGGAATTGCTTGGTATTTCCGTGGTCCTTGGAGATGTGCCATCAAAGGGTCTTTTATACCCAAGTCTCTCTCCATTCTTGTTTTTGCTTCCTGGCAGGTAAAGTAACATTTTATTTTACAACATATTCCAGTCATGTTTTCTGCCCTCCTCCTTACGCCCAAAGTAGCACAGCCAAATACTCATGGAATACAATCTTCAAAAATGTGAGCCAATGAATTATTTTCTTTCTAAATTGATTATCTTAGATATTATGCTATAGGCATCCAAAGTGACTAAAATATTTTCTTATCAAATTGTATATTAGTAAAGTTTTATCCAGTCTCTCAAGGCAGTAATAAAACTAAGTCAATACTATCCCTCCTTAATTTTCCATCTGATTTAATTTCATATTAAGTTGCTCTTCAGCATAATATCAATAAAGAGAATAGTTGCACACATGGACAAAATGCATAACTTATTTATTGTTAAATGTCCTTCCCATGAATCATACTCCAAAAGATAATTCTTTTCTTACTTTGCCTTTGTGGAGGTAAATATTCTGTGTTATTCTATCACTAGACTTGATGAATGGCTTGTCCTACAGGATACACAATATGGATGATTATAAATGGATTTGCTCTTTTTCAAGGATTTCATACAAAGTCAATGTATATAAATCACCTTTAAATATATAACATTAATGGTCTTTGCACTAATATATTCAGTACCTATCAGCAATATTTATAGTTCAGAAACCCTAACAAGTTCTTAGTTTTCTTTAATTTGAACATGTTTGAACTATTGTGTATTTCAAGGAATAAATGCAGTCATATTAGACAGCTCCAGTGAAAATTCTATTGTAGTAATTTTCATGCAATAACATCACTCACTACCTATTTCGGCTTGAGATAAAAATTTCAAGGTTACCATGACTTTTTTAATATGGACCCATTTTGCTACTGTATATACATTTCTGAGTTGAATATAAGAAATAAATCAAGATTTCTGAGTCAACATAGAACAACTGGCTGGAAATGCTATAAAGATCTCAAAACTTAATTTGTTCCTGGTTTACACAATGGAGCCGCCCTAAAATCCAAAGAATTTAAGTGAGAAAATGAATAAAAATGTTCTTTATTGAATAGACTGCATCAAGCTCCTTTTGTTCCATCACAATTTGACAAAACAAGAGGACCAATAAACAATTTATATGCTATCCTCTGAATAATTAAGAAGTCATGTTAGAGCAAACCACAAAATAGGGCTGGGGAGGTGGCTCAGCGGTAGAGGGCTTGCCTTGCATGCCCGAGGCCTTGGGTTTGATTCCTCAGCACCACATAAGCAAAAAGAAAAAAAGCCGGAAGTGGCGCTGTGGTTCATGTGGTAGAGTGCTAGCCTTGAGCTGAAGAGCTGAGGGATAATGCCCAGGCCCAGAGTTAAGGCCCCACGACCGGACCCCTCCCCCCAAAAAAAACAAAAATCACAAAATAATCTCAATTTAGCTGGTACATAAAAGCATATGTTTGTTGAAGAATAGGTTTTAGTGTTAAAGAGAACCTACAATAATGCAGTGGGAAAAGACAGAAAGAGAAAAGAAGAATCAGAAAAACTCTAAAACAAAACAATATTACAGGTTCAGGAAATTAAAAAACAATAAAATCTGCTTTCAATTCTTAGCGATACATGTTTGATGTATTTAATTATTATGTTTACTTTGGCTGTTTGGCATATTTTAAAAAAATCATTAATGGTTTTATTAATTTGATACTTAATGGAAAAAAATAAATATTCAGTGAGTTTTGTATTTTATGACATATATTCAACATACATTTCAATATCTTAAATAACAAATATCATTTTATAAACAGGAAAATGTGTTACTGAAAAACCTATGTTTAAAATTATTTTCCAACATTCAAATATGAAAATTCCATTTTGATTACATATGAACAAGGTAAACCCAAGTTTTAAATGGTGAAATTTAAAAATAAATTCCTACACATTTGCTTGCTTTAATTTCATATTAAATTTAATTTCCTCCCAAAGAGATATTCTGCCAAATATATTTTGCTTTTGTATATCCTTATTTGAATAAGAAACTCTCTTGTGGTCCTGAGCATTTTGATATACTGTAGCCTTAGGCAGACATGCACACAAAAATGCCAGTGTTTTTGAAGAAAAATTCATTAATAATATAGTCTTCATATTTAGTAAATTATGGAAAATATTATTTATTCTTTATTAGCATTTAAATTCTTTCTTCTATATTTAAAAGGTATATTTACTGTGCAATTGAATTTGCAAATTGTTCCCTTCAGCAATCTCAATTATGAGAACAAAATTAATTATATATGTAACAGCAGATGCTACCAATATTCAATTGAAATGTAGCAATAAATCTAAACATATCTACCAAAGAGAATTCTGTTATATATTGCCTCATATTACTCCTTCTTCCTTAAACTATTGTAAATGGAATTTTATGTATAAAATGTTGAGACAAGTAATCTGACTAATTTAATTTACAGGGAATATTCAAGCCTTTTATTGATGTTTATGTTATATTATATTTTTGATTATATCTAAGTGGTTGTGCTTTTATCTATAAGTGAGTGTAGTTTAACTGAATGTTATTTTTTGGTAGAATGCATTTTGATCAAATGTTACTTCTTCCATCATTTTCCCCCTTCTCTCCTGACACTACCTATTCCTTCCATTTGCCCAGTTCTATTCAAATTTGTACATTTAATAATATGACCGTGTCCATCCAGTAATTGATGGATTTGAATGTAGGAATTAATATTAACTGTGACAAATTGAATATGAATACACTACACAAAAACAAGAATTTTCCTGAATGTCTAATTGAAAAACTCTATTTTATAGTTTGTATGATCTCTAGATAAAATTTCCAAATAAAAAGTCATAGAAACATATTAAAATATTTTTATTTTATATATGTATTTCAAACATATATATTTCAAGATATGTGTGTATAAATATATATGTATATCCATACACATACCTCTGAGAAAAAAATAGAATTGTTTGAAGTAACCACTTTTATACTTTTTTTAAATTTTAAATTTTTATTGTAAAGATACTGTACAGAAGTGTTACAGTTACACGAGTAAAGTAATGAGTGCATTTCCTATAGAGCATTGTTACCCCCTTCTTTGTTTTTCCCCTATGATTCTTTTCCTTCCAATGGCCTCAACTCCTCCCTCCCGTCCCTGGCCCCTGAAATTGTAAAGTTCATTTTCAACATAGTGTCTTGTACCTCTTAATATTACAATGGGTCAAACTGTATCCTTGTTTCAGCATTTTGTTATTTCCCTTTCCCTCCTCAAATTAGAAAAATATATATACAAGAAGCAGGGTACCAGAATCAAGGAACATATTAACTAACTTAAAACTAGGATCTCACTAATCCGGTAACTCTTATTTTTTAACTTAGACTATAGTAGTTTACAATTTTATGTTACATCACATTATTTTTTTTAAAGATGTATAGAAATGTAAATACTCCCTCAAAGTACACCCCCCCTGGAATTCCTGCTCCATTCTCTAAATGTAATGTATTATAAAAATTTAGGCTTGAGTGCCAGTGGCTCATGCCTGTAATCCTAACTACTCAGGAGGCTGAGATCTGAGGATCACAGGCAAAGCCAGCCAGGCAGGAAAGTCAGTGAGACTCTTACCTCCACTAAACTGAAAGAAAAAAAAAAAGCTAGAAGTGAAGCTGTGGCTCAAGTGGTAAAGCATTAGCCTTGATCATAAAAGTTCAGGGGACAGAGCTCAAGCCCAGAGTTCAAGCCCCAGGACTGTCTGCTTCCCTTGGCATACATCTCTTTTCTACCTATAAAATTCACTCAGCAAACACAGATACAGCTATACCTAGTACAATGTAGATTGCCATGGACTTTTTTGGATCTCTCATAATAAAAATAATTACAGATTATTTGAATGGCTTTCTGTTTTTGGTCTTGTTTTTCTAAATATAGATTTTTTTCCTAAGTGAGAAGAGACTTTCTTAATAATTACACCAAAAACAGTCATACTAGAAAATAAAATCACTTTTCAAGAACTAGCACTGAATATTAATGTCTTCTCTTGCTACCCTAGGTTTCAGTATTAGTTGATTCAGTGTAGTGTCTTCTGTAAAATTCAAATTTCATAACTTTTCCCTACTACAGATGCTTTTTCTCATTAATTACTTGCTCCAGATTCCTTATCAATTTTCTACTTCCTCTCTTAAAGAATTCTCATTCATGGCTTAGAAGAATTCTTTGAAAATATACATCAGAGAACTTCACTACTTTGTTCAAAAATGTTTCTTATCTTCCCCTCACATTTACCTTAAATCTTCAGTTAATTGCCTGACCTGTAAGACTCAACAAGTTTCACCTTACAACCTCTCTCATCTCATTTCCTACTAATTATTAGCCCTCCTTATCAACTGCATTCACAATGAACCCTGCCCTTCCTGATGTTCATGAAGGGGTCCCTCAGTATCCTGATACTTAATGGCTAAATGCTATATTTTGGATATACTAAGGTTTTAATTTCTCCTCAAATGTGCATTATGAGTCCATCTTCCATCACTGAAGGAGACGGATTCTTTGACAGTCTTAAAAGTGGTATTTTAATTTTATTTTTCTATATTGCACTTACAATGAGCTCAATTTAAATACAGGTTGAATCTAATTTGTCTACTCTTTGCCATTTTTGTCCTCACCAAACTTTGATCTAAAATATGTTTCCTGAATAACTGAAGGAATAAGTTAACCAGATGAACATTATGTAGGATCTTCCTAATATTTTAGAATTGAATATCACTCTCTTAGTATTTCATGTTATTTCCTCACTTGTCTGCATCACAGTGTGAACTATGATGCTTCTAGGAAGATATAGAAGAAAGAACTCTTTCCTAAACACTTTCTGAAACATTCCACTTGTGCAACTTATCTATCAGTCTAAAATCATATTTACTTTTTCATAATCCCAAAGCAAAATCAAGAATTCAATGAATTATCTTATGATTTCCATAATAAGGCCTTGGTGTTGTTTTTCCATTTTTAAACTGAAATTTTCACAATTTAAGTTCATCACTGCTACCAAATTATCCTGTGATTTTTATACAAGTAAAAATATTCAACCTATTGGGAATTCCCAAGAGAGTTAGGGCCTGTTACTGAAAGATTAGAAAAATTCTACATAATCTTCATCCCAATCTGACAAAATGATTTTCCTAAGAACAACTTTCTCTTCCAAGAGGTAAAACTACCTTGCCTTTTTATCTGTGTAACACTTCCTTTCATTCTTTGAATGAATATATATATATATATATATATATATATATATATATACACTCAGCTGAAAACTTTTGTGTGTGTGCTTTTTAATCATAAACTTTAAATTTATTTATTTCCATTTAAACTTCATCTAATGCTCTCAACCCAACTTCATGGTATTATATATGTACATATATATATATATATATATATATATATATACATATATTCAATTTCAAATATCTGCCATAGATTTCTTCTGGGAGTTTTAGAGATTTTATCTGAACCTACTTAGTGTATTCATTTGCTAGACATTTGCTTTAGTCTGTTTGAACTTTTAATCCTATCAACCCAGGAGACTTAGTTCTGATAGACTTTTATATCCAATTAGCTAGAAAAGAAACAAAACACAAACAAACAAAAAACAGAAGTTGAGAGGAGGTGTTTCAGTTGGCACAATATGAGCTGATCCCTGAGCAAAAAATGCTAGGTTTGAAGTCAAAGCTCCAAGTTCAAGCCCCAGTATTTACAAAAAATATAAATATCATAAAATGGGTACCTTATAAGCAAGAGGAGTTTATTTTTTCACAACTCTGGAAAATGGCTAGCCCAAGATCAAAGTCAAATAACTTAAAAAGTAATTTCTGTTAAGTACATTTTCACACACAGCCATGTTCGCATTTTAAACTTATATGGTGGAAGGACTGTTAGGATCTCTCTGGTTTTTTAATACTACTAATTTTCCTCATTAAAGCATTACTACTATAACTTAATTACTTACCCCAACTTCAAAATTATTCTGGTGGGTGAAGGTTAAAACATGGGGATTTGAGGGAGGACAGGGATATTAAATTCATACCACATTAATTTAAAAAAGTATAAATCATAAGTAGTGGTTTGCACAATTCTTTGTCCTACCAAATTGTTTTCTTTATATTTGAATACCATATATCTTTTCTAGTTTTTATAGTTTATGTTCCAAATGCTGGTTTATCTGAAGTATGAGCTTCTTTAAAAGAAGAGAAAATTCTGTGTTACACATTTCAGAATCAGCATCATTTAAAAACTTTCAAAAAGTAGAGTGTGGAACAAACTAGAAATTGATGGTCTAAGTTGTAGAATTTCACTCTGTGATGTCAAGTAAGTCATATTGGTTCTGACCTTTTATTTTCCATGTTTCACAATATGGAATTTGTTTTCTTTTTCTCTTTTTCTTTTTTCTTTTTTTTTGGATCTGGTTGTGGGGCCTGAACTCTGGGCCTGGGCGCTGTCCCTCAGCTCTTCAGCTCAAGACTAGTGCTCTACCTGTTGAGCCACAGCACCACTTCCGGCTTTTTTCTTTTTTCTTATGTGGTGCTGAGGAATCGAACCCAGGCCTCAGGCATGCAAGGCAAGCGCTCTACCACTGAGCCACCTTCCCAGCCCCTGGAATTTGTTTTCTACCATCTTTTCTGGTAAATTATTATAACAATAAGGCATAGGTTTTCACATGCATTTGGTTATCAACATTTTTCAAACACAAGAAGAGAGAGAAAATGTTATTTCCAAGTATTTGAGTGCTAATACTGCAAGAAATATAAGAAAACTACATTAATGATAATGAATTTACTGCTACACATATATTTGTCCTATATCAAAAATAGTCAGAAGAATAGATATTTATCCTGAGTATGGGATTTAGGACAAGCCTATTAGATTGGCAATCTGTGGTTAGATGTGTTTTTTTTCCCCCACCTAAATCATTATCTATCCTTTGTGATAAATAGTAAGTTTCCTATTCACCCTGAAGTATAGCAGAAGTAACTAAAAGAGAAACTGTTATTACTTACCTATTAGGACTCATTTTTCCTTTCCATGTGGATGTGTAATGAAAGCTTTTTAAGTCCATGAATCATTTTTATACTTGGAAAACTGAATTAAAGTAGGAAATTGAATAAAGCATAATAATGAAAATTTGTTACTAGCCTAAAACAGTAACTATATTTTCATATTCCCTTTTCCATTTAAAAGGTTATACTATTTCCATGCTGCAATTAAATATATGTGAATCACCTGCTCTTATACTAATGCATTTGCCCAATAGCTACCTCTCACAGCCTCATTAATTCATTGAAAAAGTTCAGAGTTCTTTATCCTTTTTGAGAGTCATTGCATACAGACATTATAAAAGAGGCTTATCAAGGTACATATTTATTCACCTATAGAATAACAACAGAATTACAGTCTCAGAATACTAAAGGCTGTGATACCTAGGTTAAACACTTCCTGTTGCTTTCCTGGATAATCACTGATTTGGTTTGTTACCACATTTCCTAAATTTTGATCTTACCAGTGACTTAAGTGTTAGCTTCAATCTATTCATTTTGTTAAAAATTAACATGTCAGATTATTATTTTATAGATGGTTTCTACCTTTCAACTTTTGAAAAATTAGATTTATTAAACATACACAGTTTAAAATATTCCTCAACCTACAATAGTTGTTTCACAATACAATATACATTTTGCCATAAATGCATATGATCTATTAGTATAATATAATATAATATAATCCTTAGCATAACTTGGAGTATAAATCATTGTATTAAAATGGATTAAATAATTTTATACTTCAAATGTTAAAATTTAATAATAAACAACAGGTACAATAATTATTACTCCTTAGACAGTACTCTTTGAAGAGAAATACCTTACAGAGAGCATAGAATAAACACAGAAAACACATTGTAACCACACATTTATCAGATTTTCTTTTCTTAACACTGTTTTTTTGCACCCTTCCCTCGACATATGCCACACATGTTTTATGAAAGTTGGCTGATATTTTCAGAAACTAAAGCAATCATGAATATATAGCAAATTATTCAAAAGAAATAAAAGTACAAACACTTGTGATAAGTATGTGGATTTACTGTCATTGACAGAGCTGTGTATAATCTCTGACCAAGTTTTTATTGTATCAAAGATGTCCAATATTTCCTTCCCTGAATCCAGGTAACCCAGGGGATCACCAAATGTTGTCTTGGAACATTGAGCAGCGTGTGACCTGTCAGGTGTTCTGACAAGTCACCTGACAAGGGATGCCTCTGCTTCCTCCACACACAGCTGCTACTTGTGCAACACTGCTTCTGTGGTTCAAATAATGCCAAGTACAGTAAAAGTATACCTCCTCTTCTAGGAGATGGCTTTCAATGATAAATAAAACTTTGTAGCTTTGTTTGTACATGAATTATGGGCATGCCAAGAGATGATATATATTCTGTCTGTCAGAGGATTTATTACACTATGAAATAAAATAACAACTACAGTGCCCAAATGATAGCAATTGTCCTTTCCAACTGTATAACTTACAGTATAACAGGCCTTACAGTGTCATTTGAGAAGGAGATGATTAAACACATGTTGCGTTTCCTTTTGGAGCATACAATTTGGCATTAATCTGATGTTTGACATTACAAGTTTCTTAACAATGTCATTCTGTGTACTTTGTTATATAAAAGCATATGGTTTGAAAACTACTTGTTTTGTCTGGTCCATTTTTGTTTTTGCATGCAGCTTTTTTCAAAATACATCTATCAAAATATATTTAGGAAGGTATTACAGATTTACCGCTCTACTTGTATAAAATGAATAAATTTTGATGATTTTATTAGTTTGAAAAGAAATTTACTGCAGACCACAGAGACTATTAAAGACAAATATACTCCTAACTCAATAAAACCCAACTTAAATATTTTTCTAGACACCTGAGTAAAACACACTTGCTTATTTAATTATACTTGTACAATTTTTTTTGGGGGGGGTCCGGTCCTGGGTCCTGTACTCTGGGCCTGGGCCCTGTCCCTCAGCTCTTCAGCTCAAGGCTAGTGCTCTACTACTTAAGCCACAGCGCCACTTCTGGCTTTTTTCCTTTTGCTTATGTGGTGCTGAGGAATCGAATCCAGGGCCTGCTAGGCAAGCGCTCTACCACTGAGCCACTTTCCCAGCACCTGTACTTGTACAATTTATATTCACCACACATTATTTTCCTGTAATGTTATTTAGGGATCCATAGTGGTTTTATTTTTAGAGTAGCAATATATTTTAGATACAAAATGCATATATTATCCTAAATATAATGAAAGTGTAAGTTTGAAGAGCACAAGCAATGGAACATAATTTATCTATGAAGTAAGGATTACATTACTATATTGACTACATATTTTAGACAAAACTAATATTTAGCCAGGAATGCTTGTTCACACCCATAATCCTAGCTACCTTGGATGCTGAGATCTAAGGTCCCAGCTAGAAGTTCAGCCTGAGCAGGAAAGTCCCTGAAACCCTTATCTACAATTAATCAATTAACTACCAAAATAGCCAGAAGTAGTGCTTTAGCTCAAGTGGTAGAGTGCTAGCCTTGACCACAAAAGCTCAAGGACACCCTCCACCCCCACCCCAGGCCCTGAGTTCAAGCCCCAGGAGTGGCAGAAACACACACACACAAAACAAAAAACAATAAAACGAATCTGTACCTTATGCTATTTGAAAGTATCTATCTGTCTTTCTATTCCTCTTTATACCTAAGAGTATATTTAATGAATTATTAAGATAATATAATAATTTAGTGAAGTATAAGAAAAATATTAAGTCAAATATCTTAAGTCAGAAGGTAATTTAATATTGCCTATATCCGTCTTCAAAATTATAAATAATTAAAATAGTAAAGTATTAAAATATATTAACAAATTAATTCCCATTTTAAAAATTGATAGATGAAACCAAATAAAATCAGCAGCAACTCTCAGCTAAAAATACAACAAAGTTCCAAAATTACAAAAAACAATGAATAAAATAATAGAAGACCATTAATATCATGCAACCCAGTATTTGTAGAAATATTGGTAATATCATTTTTAGTTTATATTTCATAGTTGGCAGTTTTAAAAACAGATCTGCTTATTAAATATGCCAGGACTAAAAGAGTAAATCTAATAATGGGCTGCAAAAGACAGAATGTCTCCTAGACTTCTAAGCAAATGGAGTTATTGGAAAAATACTGAGATTTCTTGGAATCATTAAGATGACAAGGTATAGACTTGTGAAAGTAGAAGTTCCCTGGGAGACTGGAAGATTAGCCCGCAGAACTACAGCAAAGGTCACAGAAACAGAACAACAGGTCCTCACAGTGCAGCTGCTACTGTAGTGGAAGAATTCCCTGGTCCTTGCTCTTTCATCACTGCAGTTCCAAAGTCCAAGAAGTATTATTATCTAAGGTCACATTATTTCCCCATCCATCCACTATGCCATTTGACTCACTTCACAGGAAAGGCACGCTAAATCTTATGAAGAAGTCGATCTGGAGAAATTTTTCCTGAAGAGAAGTTCCAATAAAGAAGGAAGATCTAGGTTATCAAAAAATACATAGGTCACAAATTGAGATAATATTCATAATATACAAATATAATATTAGAGTTGCTATGTAGTCAGCTTCATGAAATTCAGCTATTTACTTTCCATTGCAAATCAATCACAGTCAAGTAAAGATATTTCCTAACAGACATTCTTCTCTTCAGTAGTCCTTTGATATCTATAATATTTGTAATATGATTATATCTATTATATCTATAATATTTATACTGTGATAAGTATTTTGAAGCAGTAAAATTATTAATGTTTTGTCAGGATTCCAATATAGATTAAATGGCTTTTATAAAACTTCTAATGCAAAATGGTACATTAAAGTATATTTTCACAAGTGCAGTCTTTACCAACTACAGCTTTCCAAATATATTTTGTATACAGAAACTTTGTTCAAAGGCAATTACATCTCACATAGAGAAAATTCTGGCAAATCTGCAATATAAAGTTGCCCCAGAGACGCTTTTCATAACTCTAAGAGCTCAGCTTAAACACTGCACTTAATCACTGAACAGTTATAATGAATCTAACACAGGAAAAGTTGTAGAATCCTCATTTCCCAAGCCTTTGTGAATTGCTAAAGTCAAATCTCTTAGTCTCATCCAATTCCATACTGTCTTCCTCCTCCTTATTCCCCACTGAAATTACCTTATATTTTGGCCAAAGGTTTAGCTCAGAGATGTTAAAGTGTCAGAAGGAATTAGATTGGTGCAAAAAGATCCTGGGTAAGAATTCTAACAGTCCCATTCAGAACAAGTATATGGAAAGACCAATCAACAACAGTGTTGAAAATAAAAGGCCTCTTCTTTTGCCTGTAATTTCCATATTTTTAACTGATTCATATATATGTATATGTATATATACACACATACATCTTCACATACACACATACATTTATGACAGTGGTTATTTTTTTCTCTATCGGCTAATGCTTCTATTTGTGAGTCAATTGGTGCACTGATTTTCAGTCCAAATTTCAAGGCACCATTCTTTATCTGTGCAAATCATACTATCTGCTTTATTGCACACACACCCACATAAACATATATGTATTGCTTATGGTAGACAAATCACAAGTATGTGCTCTGCTTTTATTCAAAATCTTTCATTATTTTTATGTATATCTTTATTTCTCTTCATTTGGATGCTCTAGAGATAATTTTTCTATTGCAGATAATAGCAGGATTCATATCATACTTCAAAAGGCTTTCACTTTGTACCATACATTGACACCTTTTAGTTAGTAAAATATATTGGATGAGAACATTAGATTTGTCACCAAGAGATGAACATCTTAGTTGTTGGTGGTGTTTACTACTGGAAGGCCCAGAATGGTTTGTCAATCTCAAAATTAAATGGTTACTGTTTCCAATAACCATATTCATAGTAGAGCCATACACGAGTTGTCAGGTATTTTAGACACTTTTATTTTGGAAATATCTGTACTTCTGTGTATTTTTTTAGGTCAACTTTGGCTAGAAGTGGATCTCTTTTTCAAATCTGCTATTTAGGCACTCGTTTGAAGGCATATGTACTCTTCCTCCAAATATTTTTTTTTCTTTTTTATGATAGTGTTCTACTACAAACTGTCCAAAAATAAACTTGTGAAAGTTTTAATTGCTGAACAGTATTTCTTTCTAGATAAAGAAATAGTATGTGAAAACTAACCAAGGAACTCAATTCTTTCTTTTTCTTCCTCCTATTCCCTTCTTTTGGACAATTTATATATGAGTTCTAAAGGGTTTTCAAGTGCTATAGGCACTAGATCATGGTTAAAAGAATTATATTTTGTTATGCTGCTTCCAGTCTGTGGGATGCAACACTCTCTGTAAAGATTTTATTATTGCTAAAGGCAAGAAATATTTTATTTCCTGAATCACAAGTAAGTAAGATATAGTTCATTTTAGGAGTCCAGGAATATATAATGGAACCAGGATTTCCCCAGGAGATAGAAGTTAACATTTGTAAGCTCTGAAGAGTTGGAAATTGTTATTCCTCCTGTAGACAGTGCAAAACTTCCTCCAAAACAATAGCCCAACTTTTAATCCTTTCCATGGCACAGCTGTTCATGGACTGCTGGAAATGAAAGGAAATAGCCCAGGATAAACAACAGCTGTAAGCCTTAATTCTTGGATGAAAATCGAGGTTTCAGCTCCAGAGGGATTAGAATCCAAGATTTGTAAAAACACTAGAGAAATAATAATCATATTATCTCCTAAATAGATGGCACATGCTTGAATATGTTAAGTTTCATTATTCCTTCTAGGTTTTATAAAGAATATTACACTAATTGCATTAAAGAACTCTATGAAATTAAACTCAAGGGGTTTGTACCTATTTCTATATTTCTAACATTATACATAAGGAATTCTATTTATACATAATTTTATGTGTATATTAGGAATGTAGATTATTTTTCATCTTAAAAACCATCTTTTGAGATGGGAATACTTATATCAGGCAGACATTGTACAATTTGAAAGGAAAAGGATATCAATCTTGCCTTAGCAATTAAACAGGAATTTGGTGTCAACTATCAGTTGCAATTATTTACTTCTTCCTTTTTGAGAATTATATTTTTGAATTCTATATTGCTTACCATTATTATACGGAACATCAACTTCCTCTACTAAGAAGTTTAAAGTATATCATTAGAGACTATACTTATTTGCTTCAGGAAAATTCAGCTTTGAAACTTCTGTGAATAGCTAAAGGAATATATATATATATATATATGGAATTATATATGTATATATTTTAAATTACTCATTTATTCAACTGTAAATACGGTGAATGTATCCTGTTGCAATAACCTGAAATAATGTGTTGCTTTGAATATGAGAGGTTTCAGATATAATCTATGCTTTCTTGAGAATCCTTTCCATGTGTGTATTTACAATGCACTTACTCATTTTTAAACTATGATTCTAAATAGAAATTAAAATGAAATTCTATCGATTTGAACCCGAAGTTCTATAATCTTTTCCAGAGTAAGTACTTATAGTAATTTTGAAACAAATATTTGTCCATTTACTAGTATAGTAATTTTGAAACAAATATTTGCCCATTTACTATTTATTTAAATATTTGCTCATAGTTCTATACTACTAAATTGCTTTATACTATTTGATTTCATTTTGACAGATGGAGAGAAATGTCTAAAAACATTTGAAAACTATTAGATAAGCCCTGATTTTGATCTCTTTTACTGAAAAACAATCTCTTTCCAATATATAGGTAATAAAAAACAACCATCATGACAGTTCATACATGAAAAGAAATCTAGTCATCCACAAATATCATAATATATGAAATTAGATAAAATAAAGCAAATAAAATATTTTATCTTCTAAATGACTCAGGTATCTGTCTGCTGAGATATGTTTATGCCATTCAGTATTATTTGATAATCTGTTTTTCCAGTCATCACTGGATTTACAAAGTGATGTTTATAGTCATATATATATAATATATATATCAGATTAAATTATTTTCTTGTCAAAGGTGATACACACACACACATACACACACACACGTAAATGGATAACTTAGAAAGTTTAGAGACACCTAATATAAATTAAATAGTATTTCCAACAGTATACCCACTAAGTAAAAATGTTAGTTAAATAATACACTGCTTATGATTTTTTTAATTTTTTAATATAATGAGAAAATCGCTGGTAGTAAAATCGTTTCTTCAATGTCTTTATAAGACAATTTCGTAATTTAAAATTAGTTTTGTGTGTCATTTCTTCCTGTTTGATCCCATGAACAATCTAGAAGCTTTTTACTATTTCTTCCGTTGGTATCCTTGTTCTTTTTGAGCTTATTTATTTTCTTCATAAAATTGTATGCTATGATCCAAGCCAAAGATTCATCAGCTGGAGAAACAACTTACAATTGAGTGGTGTTATGCAATTTCAAGACCCATGTTTTAAAATTTCTCTGCAATCATCTTGGCAATCAATTTGAAATAATAGTAAAACGGGGTGGGGAGAGCACTTTAAAGGACACTGGGGCATTCAAGAGCAGTTAATAACTGAGTTGATAAAGTGTGTTACATTAACATAGGCTTTAGGTTAGCCTGATTTAAAAAAAAGAAATTGTAGAATTCTTATGTGATACTGAATAGCATATGGACCTTGTTAATCAGACTTATAAAAATGAGATTTACTGGAGTTCCGGGAAGATGGCGGAGGAGAAGCTGGAATCTGAACAAGCTCTTGCATAGAAAACAGTTTCAGAGTTCCAGTGAACAGTCCCAAGCCAGAGAATCACACCAAGTGTGCCATCACAGGACAGAGAGTCAGTCAAGAGAGGGGAAGCCAAGCAGACACATCTGAGCGCTTGCCAGCAGCTGCCGCTGCGGTGGCAGGGTCGCAGCAGTGACCACCGCCACAGGGGCATACCTGAGACACAGTCCGGGACGAAGGAGCCAGACGCAGCGGGCAAGCGGATTCTACTCAACACCAGCAAGAACCGACAAGGAGCGGACAACTTCATCCTGCACTTTGCAGACCAGAGACGACCCAGGATCCAAGACTCGGTGTGAGTAGAAGCCCGACGTCCTCACTCCTTCTCAGGGAGCAGAGGAGGGAAGGCCACCCCTCCCCCACCCCAGCACCGGTGATCTCCATCTTGGATACCGACAAAGCTCGAAGGAGCATCTAGCTCCAGCTCAGGCCTTGGAATAAAACGAGTCATTTAGCAGGTCACAAGAACTTAACGGCGAAGTGACCTCACAGACTCAGTTCCATCCAGGGAAAAGCTCAGGCGCCAGCCATGGAAGTGGCTCTCCTCACCGGGTAACCAGAGCCAGAGGCTGCCCCTCCCTCTAGCAGCCACCACAATCAAGTGAAAAACAGAAACCTTGAGAATGGCTCCAGGCTGGGTGCTGTGAGTTTTTTTCACAAAATAGCCCCAGGGAAAAGCTACTGTTTGTTGAAAGGCCTCAACTCTACCCAGAACCTAGCCTCATCACTGCATCCCCCCCTTTTGTGATTCTCAAAGCAGATCACCCTCAGAGTAAACTAACCTGGGAGGGGGATCTCAAAATCTTGGGTAAAGCAGAGCATTTTTCTGCCTGTTCCAACAAACTTAAGAAACCAATCAAGCCACAGGACCTCAAGCTGACCAGAGACTCCAACCAGACTCTGGTTACAGACAAAAGGGAGATACAGGACTCTTCCCACCCCTCCCAAAAAAAAAAAAAAAAAATCAAAGAACTTTTTTTTTTCTTCTTCTTCTTTTCTTTTTTTTTGTTTTGTTTTTCGTTTTTTGTTACCTTATATACATAAAAAATTTTGTTTTCCTTTTCTAAAACTTTTATTAATCTTTAATTTTTGCCTCTTCTGAAAAAATAATTGTTTTCCAGTAACTTTTTTTTTTCTCCTCTTATAATTTTTATTTTAGGAATACGTGTCTTCTTTCTCTTTTTCTTTCATTCTTAATTATCTTTTTGTTTTTTGTCTAGCTCTACTGAACTTCTGAACTTTTCTTCTCACTTTCCTATCCTTTCCACCTTTTCCTCTTTTGTTCTTCTTTATGTGACTTAACTCTTGCCCTGCACATCCTCAGATAAACCCGTAGTTAACTAGTAGACCCTATCCCCCATTGTGTACACACTTAATCCACAAACTTATTACTCAATTCAAAACCTCTGAGACTTAAATTCATTAATAGCAGTACTACCTCTTTATACCTATATAATATTTTAAGCATTTTTTTAAAGTTTTTCACATCTCCTCTATGTC
Source organism: Dipodomys spectabilis (assembly GCF_019054845.1). Taxonomy (NCBI): domain Eukaryota; kingdom Metazoa; phylum Chordata; class Mammalia; order Rodentia; family Heteromyidae; genus Dipodomys; species Dipodomys spectabilis. Next base: position 6,496,016 of record NW_024870752.1, read on the forward strand.
CCTCCCTTTCTCTCAACATATTCACATTCCTCTCTAAATAGATGGTCTTTTATTCTCTATAATAACATTAATTTTTACGTTTCTATTTTTTTCTGGTCTCTTTTCATTCCCCTTTCCCTTTCTTCTTTTTCTCTCTCTCTCTACTTGCATCCTACCCAACCTATTTCCTGCATTGTGATTAGGACATAGTTAACTCTCCCTGTGCCTCCCCACACCAATCTATTCCTATTTTTTACCCACATCTCTCCCTAACCCTAATAATTTCTGGTTTTCCAAATTCTTCTCTGCGGTTCGAAGTCCTTTAACATAAAGTTGTTTGATGTCGAATAGATGTATCTGTTGAACTAGATTGTATCTGTAGACTATTGACTGTACAAATGCAAACTTTGGTTGATGGTTGCCTTAAGATAGTGTTCTAGCACAAAACTGGTGCTATCTTCATCTCAAATGGGCAGAGTAAGCCGGAAAAACACAAGAAAAATGGCAAATTCGGGTATCTCAATTCCCAATCTTGATAATCAGGGGTTAGAAGAGATAATGAATAATCCAGAGGAGAGTTCCCAAATAGCTCTACAAACACTGCTGGCAAACATGATAAATGAGAAGTTTGACAACGTACAAAGGACTCTGTATGAGCGTGATAAGGAGAGAGAGGAGGCATTCCAAAAGTTTATATAGGAATATCATAAGTGTGAGGAAGCTACTCAAAACCTGATACAGGATTTGTGTGAGCAGCTTGAGAATACTCAAAGAGAAAGGCAGGAATGGTGTGAACAGGCTCAGAACACTCAAAGAGAACTGCAGGAATCCCACGAACGGGAGTAAGCTAATCAAAGAGTAATACAGGAATTGAGAAAGCAGGAAGAGAACACAAAAGAACACTAAAGGCATTCATGGAACCCATTAACAAAGAGCTGAAGGAAGTCAGGGAGACCACAAAGGGAATGCTGAATGGAACCCAACAGAAGGAATGGGAGTCGAAGGAAACCATAACCAATCAACTAAGTGATTTGAGAATAAACACTGAACACCAAATTAAGGAAGTAAAGAAATTCATACAAGACCTAAAACAGAGCTTCAACAAAGAACTTGAAGCCATCAAAGCTGACCAATTAGAAGGAAAAGAGATAAAAAACAAAGTAGAAAGTCTTGACAGCAGGTTAGACCATGCAGAAGATCGAATCTCAGGGATTGAAGACAGCCTAGATATTATAGAGAAAGAACATACAGCCATCCAAGACAAGTCCAAGAAATATGATAGATCTATCCAACACCTGGAAGACACCATCAGAAGGCCTAATCTAAGGATAATGGGTGTAGAGGAGCACCTAGAAACAGAAGTTAATGGTCTAGGAAATTTGTTTAACAGGATCCTAGCAGAGAACTTCCCAAACATGCAAAAAGATAGGCCTGTCCAGATACAAGAAGCCTTTAGAACCCCAAATAGACCAGACCAGAATAGGACATCCCACCGCCACATTATAATCCACACAGGATCAACTCAGAACAAGGAAAAGATCCTTAAAGCTGTCAGAGAGAAAAGGGTAATCACCTATAAAGGGAAACCAATTAGAATCACCTCAGATTTCTCAGCAGAGACAATCAAAGCAAGAAGAGCCTGGAATGATGCATGCCATGCCCTAAAAACAAACAACTATCAACCAAGAATACTGTACCCAGCTAAGCTCTCCTTCATAACTGAAGGCCAAATAAAAACCTTCCATAGCAAAGAAAAATTGAAACAATACATCTCCACCAAACCAGCCTACAAAAGATTTTTAAAGATGTCCTACACATAGAAAACCAACAAGACCGCAATAAAGGCCAAGAAACTGCACCTAAACTGAGGATCCAAGAACCATAGGAAGAACCCAGTTTTCACAGCCCCCAAGAAGGTAGATAACATGGCAGGAACTCCCAAATACCTCTCATTCCTATCTCTTAATGTTAACGGACTGAACTCTCCAATTAAGCAACATAGACTGTCTAGTTGGATTAAAAAACAAGACCCTTCTATCTGCTGCCTGCAGGAGTCACATCTTGCCCGTAAAAACGAACACATTTTCAATGTTAAAGGCTGGAACAAAATCTACCAAGCAAAACGGCCCCCATAAACAGGCGGGAGTTGCAATCCTAATATCAGATAAAATAGACTTCAAATTACAACTCATGAGAAGAGATAAAGAAGGTCGCTACATACTAATTAAAGGATCTCTCCTTCAGGAGGATATTACAATTCCAAATATCTATTCGCCAAACAATGGAGCACCCAAATTTATCAAAGAAACACTACTTTCCCTCAAATCCCATATAGATCCAAAGACATTAATTGTTGAGGATTTTAACACAACACTCTCCCCACTAGATAGATCAACTAGGCCAAAACTCAACAGAGAAACCGCAGATCTAAACAGCTGCATAGATCAACTAGACTTAACAGACATCTACCGAACATTTCACCCAGCAGCATCAGAATACACGTTTTTCTCAGCAGCACATGGAATGTTTTCTAAAATAGACCACATTTTAGGCCACAAAACAAACTTGTCTAAATTCAGAAACATTGAAGTTATACCTTGCATTCTCTCTGACCACAAGGGAATAAAATTAGAACTCAACACCAAAAGCCACCAAAGAAAGTCCGGTATCACATGGAGGCTGAACAACACACTGCTGAATCATGAGTGGGTCATGGAAGAGATTAGAAAGGAAATTCAAATGTTCATGCTATTCAACAAAAATGAACACACAAAATACCAGCTCCTCTGGGACACAGCAAAGGCAGTACTCAGAGGCAAGTTTATAGCTCTGAGCTCCTACATCAACAAATTGGAGAGATCTGAAACTAACCATTTAATGACACATCTAAACCTCCTTGAAAAAGAGCAGCAAGATAAACCCCAATCCAGTAGACGGAAAGAAATAATCAAAATTAAATCAGAATTAAATGAATTAGAATCCAAAAAATCTATAGAAAGAATCAACAAAACAAAGAGTTGGTTCTTCGAAAAACTTAACAAAATTGACCGACCCTTAGCAAATCTTATCAGAAAAAGAAGAGAACACACTCAAATTAATCAACTCAGAGATGAGAATGGAAACATCACCACGGAAACAACCAATATTCAGAACATTATAAGGGAATACTTCTCAAAACTTTATGCTAATAAGTTTGAGAACTTGACAGAAATGGACCTCTTCCTAGCAAATATTGACATGCCAAAACTAAAAAAAGATGAGTTAAACTATCTTAACAGGCCCACATCAAGCATTGAAATAGAAACAGCAATAAGAGACCTCCCAGCTAAGAAAAGTCCAGGATCAGATGGTTTTACAGCGGAATTTTACAAGGCCTTCAAAGCAGAGCTCACACCAATTCTCCTCCAACTCTTCAATGAAATTGAAAGAGAAAGCTCACTACCGAACACATTCTATGAAGCCATCATAACCCTCATCCCAAAACCAGGCAGGGACTCATCAAAGAAAGAGAACTATAGACCCATTTCTTTCATGAAAATTGATGCAAAACTTCTCAACAAAATTTTGACCAACCGACTTCAACAATTCATCCAAAAAATCATACACCACGATCAAACAGGATTCATTTCAGGGATGCAAAGCTGGTTCAATATACACAAATCAATTAATATTATTCATCACATCAACAGGAGCAAGAATAAGAACCACATGGTTATCTCAATAGACGCAGAAAAAGCATTCGACAAGATCCAACACCCCTTCCTGATGAAGGTTTTGGAAAAATTAGGAATCCATGGAACATTCCTCAATACAATAAAGGCTGTATATGACAAACCTACAGCCAGCATTATACTCAATGGTGAAAAACTAAAGCCATTTCCTCTTAACTCAGGAACAAGACAAGGATGCCCACTCTCTCCACTTCTCTTCAATCTAGTATTAGAATGCCTAGCTACAGCAATAAGACAAGATGCAGACATAAAGGGGATCCAAATAGGGAAAGAAGAAATAAAACTCTCCCTCTTTGCAGATGACATGATCTTGTATTTAAAGAATCCCATAGACTCCACTCCCAAATTACTTAAGCTGATTCAAAACTTTGGCAAAGTAGCAGGTTATAAAATTAACCCCCAAAAATCAATGGCTTTTCTGTATGCCAACAATGAGAAAAGTGTGGCTGAAATTAGGAAAGCAACTCCATTTGTAATGGCCCCACAAAAAATAAAATACCTAGGAATTAACTTAACTAAAGAAGTGAAGGACCTCTATGATGAAAACTTTAAAATCTTGAAAAAGGAAATCAACACAGAACTTAAAAAATGGCAAAACCTCCCATGCTCCTGGATTGGAAAGATTAACATTGTGAAAATGGCAATACTTCCTAAGGCTATCTACAAATTCAACGCAATACCTATCAAAATTCCACCCTCATTCTTCAAGGAAATAGAAGAGGCAATCCAAAAATTCATATGGAACAATAAAAGACCCCGAATAGCAAAAACGCTCCTCAATGGAAAGAACACTGCTGGAGGAATATCAATACCAAATTTCAAACTCTACTATAAAGCCATAGTAATCAAAACAGCTTGGTATTGGCATAAGAACAGACCTCAGGACCAATGGAATAGAATTAAAAACCCAGAAATGAACCTACAGACCTATAGCCATCTAATCTTTGATAAGGGAGCTAAAACAATAGAATGGAAGACAGACAGCCTCTTCAGTAAATGGTGCTGGCAAAACTGGTTAACTACATGTAGAAAACTAAAGCTCGATCCTTATATATCACCCTGCACCAGAATCAAATCCAAATGGATCAAAGACCTTGAACTCAAAGCAGACACTCTGAAAACATTACAGGATGGATTAGGAGAAACCCTGCATCTCCTTGGCTCAGGCCGAAATTTTCTGAATAGAGACCCGGAAACACAACAAATCAAACAAAGGTTGGACAAATGGGATTGCATAAGGTTGCAGAGCTTCTGCAGGGCAAATGACATAGCTAGCAAGATCAATAGAAAGCCCACGGATTGGGAGAAGATCTTTACTAGCCATACAACAGACAAGGGTCTCATATCTAAAATATAGTTGGAACTCAAAAAATTAAACCACCCAACAACAAATCCTCAAAGAAACAACTTCCCAATAAGTAAGTGGGCGAAAGACTTAAAGAGAAGCTTCTCTGAAGAAGAAAGGAGGATGGCCAATAGACACATGAAGAAATGCTCAACCTCCCTAGCCATAAAAGAAATGCATATCAAAACAACATTGAGATATCACCTCACTCCAGTTAGAACAGCAAAAATCAAGAACTCTAACAACAACAGATGCTGGAGGGGATGTGTACAGAAAGGAACCTTACTTCATTGTTGGTGGGAATGTAAACTTGTTCAACCACTTTGGAAAGCAGTATGGAGGTTCCTCAAAAGACTTCACATAGAACTCCCCTATGACCCAGCAATCCCACTTTTGGGCATTTACCCTAATGTTTACAAAAAAGACCACACTAAAGCTACCAGCACAGCTATGTTTATTGCAGCATTATTTACCATAGCTAAGATATGGAACCAACCCAGATGCCCCTCAGTAGATGAATGGATCAAGAAAATGTGGTATATATACACAATGGAATTTTATGCCTCCATCAGAAAGAATGACATTTCCCCATTTGTTAGGAAATGGAAAGGCTTGGAAAAAATTATATTAAGTGAAGTAAGCCAGGCCCAAAGAAACATAGGTCCCATGGTTTCCCTTATTTGCAATATCTAGTATAGGTATGAGTCAAGCGGAAAAAGTCAGATAATGTGATGTTAGGAAAATGAACCCTCAAATATGTATTTTAATGTTTTTGTTTCTTTCATGCATGTGTTTCTAACGCATTTATAAGATTATTTCTTTGTTGCTTTGTATGTCCCTCCCCCACAGTGTAATCCCCGCTTTCACTATATTAGATGTCAGTATAACATGTGGAGGAGATGGGGACAAACAAGTCGTTTAAGGATTCAGGTGGACCTGTTGCAACAATGAGAAGTACAAAATGTCATGTCAAAACCAGCTTTACAATGTCGGTGTGTGTGGGGGGGGAGGGGGGTATGATTGAGTGGGGGGGAGGTGGGAGGCTGGGAAGGGAGGTGAAGGGTAAACAAAGGAGGAGGCTGCAATGCTTGGTAAGAAATGTATGCATTATCCTGCCCATGTAATTGTAACCCCTCTGTACAGTATGTTCTCAAATAAAATAAAATTAAATTTAAAAAAATTGAGATTTACTCATGAACAGTCTACTAGGAAACTGTCAGAGTGAAAGGATAATTCAAAGGTGACAAATTATCATACCAATACCCATCAAAAGAAGACTGAATGTCCCAAGGCTGGGTTCAAAGGTCTGTATGCCTCTCTCCTTTGTGCTATTCACTTATGCACTGACCACATGGCCAGAATGATTTTATATCCAAAGAGCTAACAGTACACAGCCATAAGGATTTTCATATGTAATGACTTCATAGCATAGACTAATATTTTTAAATGTTTGTGTTTAAATTTAATTTGAATGTCTATCTATATTTATACTTAAGTCATTTCTAGAATTCTTTCAAAGAAAGTATAAAATGAAAACTTCAGACAAGAGAAGCTTTAAATGTTTGCTTCATTGTCACAAGTGCTTTGTGAAATCTGTAAAATGCAGATCTAAAGCTATGTGGAAATGAAACTTCCAGGGAAATTGCAAGTTCTCAGAGAGAATCCTAAGTCAGAAATCATAGTAGCATACAGAAAAAGATCTATTTTTTAAATTAATATTATTCAATACCTCAACATGCATGAGTAGAAAAGGCTTACTTTTGAAAAGTAGGAATGCAAAGGAAATAGCTGCAAGGTAAATATGATTAGGTATATAGCTTATCCATGTAAGGATTAATTCATTCAGCACTTTTTCTCTGCTGTGACAGTTCATGTTTTAGTTAGTAAGAGTAACATACAAATATTTTAATTGATAAGGTAAGATTCACGGAGAGAAACCTGATGTGCTTTCATTCTTTATGGTTCTTTACAGATAGGTGTTTTGCTTTTCTTCATCTCTATAACTTCAAGTGAAAATATCAGCAACCTTGGAATCTGTCAAATAGAATATTTTCCTTTATTTTCTGAAAATTAGAGCTTTGGAGTTTATAATTTTGCTCTGTGACAATAGTTTTCTATGTTACATTATGCAAACATAAAATGCAATGTGATCGATTTATTCTGCTTAAATTATTGACATTTTTGTCACTACAGTAAAAAAGATTGTAACTAATATTTTGATGGACATTTGTCTTTTGTCTTTGTGTGGCCATTATTTTGATGATTTACTTGCAGGGGAAAATAATCTATAATGTTTACTCTCTTAATGGAAAGAGAAATAAGGCTTTTATCTTGTGATATCAGGCCATGGGATTTTCCCATCATGGTTCTGAAAAAAAGTTGGAGAATAATAATTGTGAAGAAAAAGAGGTAAGCACTAGTGCAAATATTACTAAGTGCTCTTTCAAAAGTACTCTAATGTTTGCCTTGACCCAGATCATTCCTTTCCTGTACTATGGTGATTATACACTCAGAAGAATACCTATTGGTATGATTACATAGTAGCACTGTTATCATAAAATATCATAAAATAAACACTGTGTTATCAAAAATGCTGACACCAGTATTTTGAAAACGGGTTCATAGAGGTATAGTTATTGAACACAGGAACTAAATATACAGTCTGTGGAGCAGTTTGTAAGTTCAAATCACAACTCTATTACTTCCTAGCTTCATAACTCTTAACAATTTAGAAAATGTATTTGTGTGTGTGTGTGTCTGTGCGTGCGTTTGTGCGTGCATGTGTGCAATGCCAGTCCTGGGCCTGAGTGTTCGTTGTCCTTGCCCATTTTTGTTCCAAGCTACTGCTTTACCACAGGTTCACTTCTGACTTTCTTTTTTCTTTTTCTTTTTGGTAGTTATATGGAGATAAGCATTTCACACTTTTTCCTGCCCTGGCTGGCTTCCGACTGCGATCCTCAAATTTCATCCTCCTGTGTAGATTGGATTACAAGCACGAGCCACCAGCTACTGGTTCCTGGTTAAAATATACTTTCTATGGCTCAATATTTCTATCCTCTCTCTCTCTCTCTTTCTCTCTCTCTCTGTCTCTCTGTCTCTCCCTCCCACCCTCTCTCTCTCTTTCCCCCTTTCTCTCTGTCTCTCATACAACAGTATGAATAATTAAATTATTAAAAATATATTAGAGTGATAAGAATTGAGAGACTGAATGTATACCAACTGTTTAATATACTCCAGATAAACATGAATTGCTATCTTCTTTACATTCCAGTTGTTATATCTTCTATTTGTTGCTTTCTTTTTTTTTCTTATGCAGTTTGGTATGTAGGTTTCTGTACTGGATTTTCTAATTTCCTCTATGGAAATTATGGAGGAGGAGATTCAACCAGTAGTTGGTTTTATACTTCAACTTATCTAGGTTACCTAATCCCTGATTAGTCAATTGAACAGTAACCTAAGTGTAGCTCTAAAGGATTTGTTTGCATATGATTAATCTAGTTACTTACGAAACTTTAATTAAGGGCATGCTTGATAAGAAATGTACTCATTACCTTGCTCATGTAATTGTAACCTCTCTGTACAGTATTTTCACAATTAAAAAAAAAAACTGTAGACGAAAGGAGGTTACAGAGAACATATCTTAATAAATACTGCAGATCACCACAAAAAATAATTTGGTCAATCAAAAAATCTGATGACAGGGCCTGGGAAGGTGGCTCAGTGGTAGAGCGCTTGCCTTGCATACATGAGGCCCTGGGTTCGATTCCTCCGCACGACATAAGCAAAAAAAAAAAAAAGGCGGAAGTGGCACTGTGGCTCAAGTGGTAGAGCACTAGCCTTGAGCTGAAGAGCTGAGGAACAGTGCCCAGGCCCAAAGTTCAGGGCCCCTGACAGGACCCCCACAAAAAAATCTGATGATAGACTTTCTACTAGGTCTTCACATATGGATAAAGATGATACTTGCAAGCCCTATCTACTTTTTTGATGGCATGTTTTGTAGTTTTCCAGAACTGCCATCCTGGCCACACAACAACCAATGTGAATTCTTGGAATAAATCTGAGTCTATGAATGCTGCAAGTTCTTTCCTTTGTGAACTCTCATTGACATACTCATTGATGGACTGTGAGCAGTTTGAATATCTGTCTATTCTTGCTGCTCATTTGGTAAATCTCATATGTTCCTTTTCTGGAATTAAAGTTACACTTATAATATTCATTTTAGAAATGGACTTTTACCTTAAAATCAACCCTTCCTTGCCAACATAAAAATGATGAAACTGTAAAATATATCTTGTCAAGCTTACAGGTCTGAAATAAGTGAACTACCATCTCTCCAATATTTTATGAATGCTCCTGTTTTCTTTTTTTCCCTCTTACCTTTTCTCACTTCAATTTTACAAAAGACTAACATTGCAATAAAGGAAAAAGATGAAAACTATACAATCTGTTTAATTTCTTCTGATTTATGGAAATTTGTAAGATGGCTTGTGATATTATATGATCATTTTCTCATGAGAATTCTATCTCCAGATATTCACTGGGTGAAGTTTATTCTGTTTATTTTAGTTCTAACTTCTAAATTATTATAATCAATTCTTCAAAAATAATGTATAAACCATGCACTGGTGGCTCATGGCTGTAATCTTAGCTACTAAGATCTGAGGATCATGGTTGAAAGCTAGCCCAGGGAGGAAAGTCCATGAGACTCTCTCCAATAAACCACAAGAAAGCCAGAAGTGGTGCTGTGGCTCAAGTGGTAGAGTGCTAGCCTTGAGCTGAAGAGCTGAGAGACAGCACCCAGGCCCAAAGTCCAAGCTCCATGACCAACAATATCAACAACAATAAAAAATGTATACAATCTATTGAGGAAAAAATATAGTCCAAAAAAAACAAGACCATACTAAGTCTACCAGCACAACTGTGTTTATCACAGCATTATTCACCATAGCCAAGGCATGAAACCAACCCAGATGCCCTGTAGATGAGTGGATCAAGAAAATGTGGGGTGTGTGTGTGTGTGTGTGTGTGTGTGTGTGTGTGTGTGTGTGTGTGTGTACACAATGGAATTCTATGCTTCCATCGGAAAGAATGACACTGCCTCATTTATTAGGAAATGGAAAGACTTGGAAAAAAATCATATTAAGTGAAGTAAGCCCAGTCCCAAAGAAATTTGGGTCCCCTGGTTTCCCTTATTTGAAAAAATTAGTATAGATACATAGGATAATCTTATCAGAGGAGCTGAAAAGCTCAAAAGCTATGTACATATGATCATATAAGATAATTCTAAATGAAATGAACCCCAGGATATGGACACAAGAGGTCTGTCTTTGTTGTTGTTGATTTAAATGTACTATGTTATTGTTTGTTTCCTTTGTATGTTTTTCCCCTTATGGCATATCCCCTGTTGTCACTGTACTTGATTTTGGTAACCTGCATCTTGTATATACATTTGTCTAACCTGGGAAGGGGAAAGAGAATAACAAAACACTGAAACAAGGGCACAGGATGACCCATTGCAACAATGATATCCACAAGACAGTATATTGGGAATGAACTTTACAACTTTGGGCAGAGGCAGGTGGGAGGATGGGGGAAGGAATGTGGGAGGTGGGGAGTGAAGGGATAGTGGGACAACAACAAGGGAAAGGAAGGGTAACAATGATCCACATGTAATGTACTCATTGCCATTCTCCTGTAACTGTAACCACTCTGTACAGCATCTTAACTATAAAATAAAAAGTCCAAAAAATAAGTTTAATCTTTTACAGAGATTTTTTCCTAACTGTACATTTTAAATAAGTTACAGATTGAATTGATAAATTTATCAACTCAATATTTACAGTGTTTATAAATTATTTTCAGAGATATCTGACAAGAGTAGACATCATAATAGAAATGAATAAATAAAACAAGTTTCAGTGGCTCATGACTATAATTCTAGGTACACAAAAGGTAGATATCTGAGAATTGCAGCTCAAAGCCAGCTTGGCAGTAAATTCTGTGAGACACTTAACTCCAATTCGATACAAGAAAATAAAAGGAAGGAAGGAAAGAAGGAAGGAAGGAAGGAAGGAAGGAAGGAAGGAAATAAAGAAAATGGAGTTCTGGCTCCAGAGATAGAGCACTAGATAGCTTTGAGCACAAAAGCTCAAGAGTAGCTTTGGTACAGAGCTTAAACCACAAGACTTACACCTAAATAAATAAATAGTAAACTGAAATAAGAACACAAACAGATAAAATGTACATCTAATTTCAATATCAAATGTTCTAATTGATTTTATTTGTTTCAAATTTAAATTATTTGAAAATACATTGGTCAAAATATTAGCATTTCATGGTACAACAACAAACATAGGTATAAATAAATAAATAAATTATCAGAAAAAAATGTGTTGTTGGAAATAAATGCTTCCAAAGAATTACTTCTTAAATTTATTTTTACTTATTTACTGTAATGTAATAATGCCAATTTTAAGTTCTCTGCAATTAAAACTTTGATTTTTTTTCACTTGTAATTTATGCTTAAAAACCATGAAAGTGAATAATATTACTTGACTTTATTTCTGTATAAAATACAGAAGCTTTAATCGTCAAAACATTATTTTTTTCACATATTTTCTAACTTGCTAGAGAAATAGAAATATTGCATAAATACTTCTGTAGTTTGAATTTTGCCTCTGAAAAATTAAGCCTTATCAAAAGCTCATGTAAACTAGTAATCATAATCCTGTTATTTTCTTAAATGAATATAAGTATTGAAAAGGGCAATTCCAAACCAACTCTAAATTACTAAATCTTTAGCCTGATGAACAAAAAAGATAAAAAAATGTTCAAAGAAGAATAATATAGCCCTTTACTGTTGCCTTCTTCGGTACTATAAGTAGAAAATATCGAGTAAAACTCATTTGATCTGAAAATCATTCTATCAGGATATATAGTAATGATATCAAGAGCTCCAAATATCTCCAGTGAATAAAATAGTTGAAGAGGCTAATATAACACAAAACTACATAAAATTTGTTAAATGTCATAGAAAAAGAAAGTAGTTCTTTCACAAGAAGAAAAAATGCCAGAATCTAAATTCTAACAATCTAGGATGGTATCCAAACAATAACAGAAAATGTCTGGTGAGCTTAATCATCTATTTTCTTTCCTGGAAACAGTCTGATATCATAAAAAGTTATAAAAATTCAGGAGAAAACATTAAGCCAATGCTATAAATTACATGCACATGCACGCACACACACTCATACACACTCCACACATTTGCAATAATCTTTAATTTTTTTCTTATTCCTCAAATGTCTACAATTTGAAAGTAAATAACAAAATCCATGTGATATAAAAAGTATTGTATATATTGAGATTATACTTATAGTAGTCTCGAGGATGTGTTTTATAATCACAGGAAGTAGAAAGGGTATTGAGAAAAGAATTAATTTTTGCAGATGAAGGTAAAACATGGAATTCATCTTGTGAAAAGAAGATGAAAACCTTCCTGGAATTACTTCATTGCAGATGATTATCATATTTAAAAACATTAAAGTGAACTCAGTGAAAAAAAAATGTTACCAAACCACAGAATTCTAGCAGATTCTTGAGCTTCCTATTTACTTGATCTAATCACAAAATGAACACTTAGAAACTACAAATATGTTAAAATCATAAGAATATTAAATTTCCAATTCTCATTTTATAATCATTCACTATTGTCTAAGCACAATAATGAAGATTTCTTTTGTATATTCAGGTTAATATAAACATAGAAATTTGAACAGATTCAATAATGGCTAAAGAAGGGAGAAAAGCTTTCAACCAACTGAATACATGGCAGGAAACTAGACAGAATGGTACCAGGACAAATTGTTACTCATTCTGATGGCAGAGAAAACCATCTTCCTCATCCCAAAATGAAATAGAAATGGAAAAATTCCAATTTTATGTTGTACAAGTCTCAAAACCTAATACCAAGTGCTGAACAGGAAATGATTAAGAATTCAGAGGAAATACGATAATGATTATGGATATAATAATAATAATTTACACATTTCAGCATCTCTTGACTTACTGTACAGATAAATCCAATAATAAAATAGACAATGGTAAAAGGTAAAATGATTATTGTTAAGGAGATTTTGAAAAACAATTATTGTTGGTGAAGCAAATAAAATCCTCAAGTAAATTAACATAATATAAACGTTTCTATAATATGTGTAAGTTTCAAATCAAATTGTTTTCAGTTTTCTAAAATTAAGTTTAAATAGTTGTACAAAGGAGTTGACATTGAAGAAAGCAGTTTATGATCAATGTTACCCATTTCAAAATTTTCACCCATCCCTGCCAACCCACCCTCTCCACCAATTTAATTAATTTTGTAGATGATACATTGAATTCCTGACTGCATTCTCCTCACCTTCTCCTCTTCATTACTCTACTCCCCTCCCCATATTTTCACCCCTCTATTCCCTGATGTTTAGTGTGTTGAACTTTGCTATCCACTATATTTTAGTTAATACATTTTTATATATATGTTTCTAGCACTTATTTGTATTTACTTCTAAGTTTATAAGCTAATTTTAGCTTCCACATATGAGGGAAAACATGCACGTACTCAATTTTGAAAGACATGATTGTTATCATTTTGTAACTTATGTACAAGATAATTAAGCAAAATATAGATAAATGTAAATGATTATGTATTAATACTGGATATATGTTTTGAAATTAATCATTTCAAAATACAAAACATCCTTTTGATAGCTACAGATATTCAAATTATAAAAAAACATATTTGGTATGATCACATTTTTTCATTTACTGAAAATCCAAAATATAAATGCTAAAATTTTATCGTTTATGTACTGATATTAACTGCCCAAGCTCATATATTGCAAATTTAAAATAAATTTTAAAAGCAATAGATGAGCTTTTGTATTTCCCATAACATTTGGAAAATTTTTCAAATTTTCAATAAAAATCTAAAGTCAAATTTCATTAATCTTCCAAATTTCACTTTTTTCTAATTACATATCTCAAAACTATTAGCACTTTAATTTAGATTTTACATGAATTATCAACAAACTATGGCACAAAGCAATTTTAAAAAAAGATAATAGAAAATGAAGGACCTTCTCTTTTCTGGTGTATAAGTCTACAGAATTGTTCACAATAATTCATCTGTGATTTGTCAGGACTCTGAGTCAGATATGTTGGCTCAGACCAATAATCCTAGCTACTTAGGAGGCTGAGACATAAGGATGATGGCTGGAAGATAGCCCTAGCAAGAAAGTCCATCAGACTTAACCACCAAAATGCCAGAAGTAGAGATGTGGTTCAAATGGTAGAGCACTAGCTCTGAACACAAAACTCAGGTAGAACACTCAGACCCCAAGTTCAAGCTCTAGGACCAGCACACACACACTCAGATGCACACACACATACATGCAAGTTACAAATTCTGTATTTTTTTTCTCAGCAAGATGTGAATATAAAAAATAACGTATAGGGGCTGGGAAGGTAGCTTAGTAGTAGGCTGCTTGCCTTGTATGCATGAGGCCCTGGACTAAATTCCTCAGGACCACATAAGCAGAAAAAAGCAGAAATGGCACTTCAGCATTGAGCTGAAGAGCTGAGGGACAGTACCCAGGCCCAGAGAACAGGCCCTATTACAACAACAACAAAACAGTAAACTATAAATATATACAATAATTTAATATGCATAGATACAACATATAATATCATTTATCTATTTATACAGCTTCCAAAAGTTACTATGTATTCATGGCTAGAATGAGTTTCCTGACATTAACTTTAATTAAAGATATGTTCAACGAAAAGCAACAAAATGTTTAAAATCAAAGAAATGACTAAATAAACAGACTATATATGTAAAAATTGAGATTCTAAACAATGATCAGTTATTGCTTATCCTGCTGGTGTTCTGATAATTGTATAAGCAAGGATAATTCAGTTTATGATTTCCATGACAAAAAATACTCATTCAAATCTCCAATGTCACACACTTTATTAATTATTAGGATCATTGGAAAGTCTATGATTAAAACCATATAATTTAATTGGAAAATAAATCAAATCTCAAACTCAAAAGTCATATATTACCAACTCTGAGAACAAGTATCAAGTGCATATTTTTACTTTTAATTATTTTTATTTGTTCTAATTAGTTTTCCTTATGACAATTTTATAGATGTATGTAATGTATTTTGCTCATATTCATCCTTAATACAATCTACTTTCTCTTTTGCTCTTCTACATGCCTCTGTACTTCTTTCCAACTAATTCCACTTATGCTTTCAGATGAAAGTAAAAGGATGTGAACTTTGGGTCTTTATAAGTTGATCCATTTTTCTTTCATGAGTATTTCTGTTTCCATTATTTTTTTCTGAAAAAGCGATGATTTTGTTCTTTGTTATGGCAGAAATATTGTGTATTCTATACAAACCACAGTTTTCTTTGTCTTTTCCTCCTTTTGATGACTACCTATGATAATTCCATAATTTATTTGTTGAGACTAAGGCTATGGTTATAAAGCGAGTAAATGTAGGCCTTTATATATGAATATCCAAGGAATTAGCAAGTCCATTTCTCACAATTTATACTTGAGAATCAATGCAGTTTGTATAGCATAAGAATACATCTTCAAGAATTGCAATACAACATCAATTAAACAATAATAAAGAAAAATCAATTTGGGAATGGGCATGGTATTTGTATATATTCATATGATAGAGTAAAAGAGCTTCTGTTAAAATAAATTTGTGTTTCTTATTCATTACTGCTTCTGGTATTTTGCATAATTATAGATATACTTTTTGAATAATAGAACTTAAGTGTACTAATTTCTTTGTTGATGAGAGATTTAAATACATTAATAATATAGGATGTAGTAATCAAACATGTTTACGAAGAAGTAATTTTTTTATTAAAAAAAGGTATGGCAAATTCTGTGTCTGAGTTTGATACTACAACACTTGGATTTACATTTATGCTACAGCTACCCTGTATTTTGATCTCTCAAATTTAGACAGAAAATTTTGACCAGTATGTGAAGACCAATTAAAAAATAGAAATGATCAATTCACCAAAATATACAATCAATTCTTTATTCATTTATTGATGTCTACCTATATAACAGGAAAAGATCTTGATCATGAACACAGCATGTAAACACAATCATTAAGACTTGCTATTTCATTTCAATAAAAGTGACTTATGTCTGCATATTTCTACAAAATGTTTAATAAAGTTTAAATAAATCATATAGTGTAAGCTAATATCTCAGTCAACATCTAACAAATTTTAATAAAATAAAGTTAGAATGCATTGAAAAGTTCATTACTCAGGAATAACTAATTAACTAGCAGGCCCACAAGAGAGCTGGTGAATTTGCAGATTTCTCAGTACTTCAGCAATGCTTAAGTTCAGAGATACTAAAATGCTGTAACCTCAGATTTCATTTTGACTGTCCTTGGAAAGACTCCAACAAAATGGCAAAAAAAACCCCAAAACCTTATCACACAAAGCCAAATATCTTACAAAGTTTGCAGAACATAAAATCATGCCTGCTGAATTTAGTACTTATTTCTTTTCAGGAAAACTTTTGTCTTTAATACGCATATACTAGTCCATAATATATTGGTACATGAATAACAAAGATTTTAAGTTTTAGGTCCATAGATGGTTAATCTCTTTTAAGAGAAAATAATGCTATTTGAAAAAACATGACACAAACCACTGTTCATTTTCAAATGAGAATGTAGGGTTCTGAATAGTTGATTACATTTCCTATTGCAATAATAACATTGTATTTCAATAACACACTCCAGTGCTATTGAGTATATGACTCCCATGAGGCTTTCGTTTTCATTATAAACAGACTGCTTTTATATTCATAATAATTTGAAATTATAAAGAAAACAATTACTGAAACCTTTATTAAAGAAACGCAGTACATACCAACCTATACTGAACCTATTTTTCTGTAATTGGTACTATGTGAGTAATACCATTAGTGCATAAAATACATAGGCTAAATCAGAGACTGAGACTGTGTTGTGTTTTCTGTAACAATATTGGATATGATGCCTATAAAATGAGCCAGTCAGTATAGTCTGAATATGTCCTACCTCTATAGCAACTGTACTTTAGAGTATATATGTTTGTCCCCAAAAGCTCCTATATTTGCTCCATGACTTCAGTATTTGTAATAATCAATAAAGAGAATAAAAGAAACTTTTAATTAGAAGCAATAAAACTAATCAGCTTCATTTGGTGGTCTTTCATCTCTGGCTATTGCAGGAAAAGAAAGCTTTTCCCATGATTTCAGTCTTCTTATTTCATTATAGTCCATGTTCACATCTACCAGTTGCTCTTCTATCATCATATCTTCAAATTTTCAAATGAAGATTTCTGTTCACTCCTTTAATATATCACTACTTCTAACTGGTTAACGATTTCTATTTCCTACTTCTATAGTTTTTGATTAATAGTATTTTTGTGTCACACAATTAGTCTTTAGTGGTTATAGGTTAAAGAAAGGTATGTCATGACTATGTCTTAGAAGAAAGTAATTCATTAGCTTTTATTAATGTCATTTCTGAATCTGATGAGTTTCCAAGGTTTTCCTTTCAATCAACTTTGTCTTTAACAACTTCAAACTTTCCATTAATTGATGGGTCTATACAAAGCTATGAGGAGGGCTAAATTTGGTCTCACTAAGGTGGTGAAATTTGCTGTATTTTCCAGATCCTATGTTTCTTTATGTAATTATTATTCCTCTGTTTTGTTCAGTTACTACTCTTTCTACCTATAAGACTTTCCTGAAGATCTGTCCCCAACCTATCACTCTTTAATGTTGAATAATCTATTTCCTCATTATAGTCATATTAATGTTTAATAGTAAACCTTGGCAATCCATCAGATCTGGGGTTCAATGCAGGAATGAAATTATATTTTTATGTGATACATTCATATTTTATGTCTTTTATATAACAGTTTTATTAGGTTAAATTAAATATACCACAATCAAGCATCCTAGCTTCTAAATAAGTGAAATTTAACATCAAAGTCATGGATACTTTCAAGAGCAAAATACTCAAAGTAAAAAAAGTGAACATTTAAGTTTATATAAAATGATGACTTAAATGAATTTGCTCACATGAGCCTTTAGTTCCAAAATTTGCAATTTTGAAACGAGGGTATTTTTGAGTCTTTGAGTTCAAGACCAGCCTCGGCAACCTAGGAAGAACCCACTTCAAAAATTAGTTAATTTACTATTAAGGAATAAAATTAACTCTGGAAAAATGATTGGATATAAAATAAGAATATCACTGCATGTTATTTTGTGCTAAAACACTGTTTTCATGAATTAGAGGAAAAATCAAGCATATATATATATATATATATATATATATATATATATATATATATAAATTTCAAAGCAACAAAATTCTATTTGTTACTGATAAATTTATAGTTTGTTCCCTGTAGAAATGCCAAGGTTTTCCCTTAAAATGTAAGTATTAGATGAATGAGGAAGGGACAGTAAGCCAAATAGAATGAAAATAATTAGAAGCCATTAAAAATTTCATGGTTAGCAGCTTCATTGTTGTTAGAAAAATTAGAACTTTCATCTTTTGAAAATTATTGTATCATCAATTGATATGTCATCACTGTGCATTATTAAATAAAGTAGAAACAACCTTTTATGTTCTTAGAATGACTTACTTGAATGCTTCCAGAGATTTGGATAAATGATCATTTTGAGAGGAGAAAATTTCCGTGTTTCAAAAGATGAATTCTAAGCTCTTAAAAGATATTTCTTGTCTTGAAAGTGAAGTTTCTTATGAAGCTTGTCTATAATTAGGAAACATTGAATAAACTCTTCCCATTGTGGGAACAGATTGGAACAACTATTTCACAGTAAATCAGAATTGCACTATCAAGCTATACAATAAGCTCCTCTGTATTACTCAGTAAATCATGAAGTGTGGCAATAGGGACACTCAATAAGCTCCTAAGCACTACATAATAAATCATGAAATTTCACAATAAGTTGCACAATAAGCTCTGTTGTATTAGCCTCTAAATCATAGGCCTCTGCAGTAAAGTTTTATAAATAATGTCTTTCTTCTTTTCTGTACCCATTGTTGTGAAAGGGAATATATCAGTCAATAGTGAAGCACACCAACACACTGAAGTCAAGGCATTGAGCATACTTAATGAAATGGGAAGATTAAACAATCACCATTAAAGGAAATTTGCAGTGTAGATGTGTGTGTAAACAAGATAAGGGTTCATGTATAATATTTCAAAAATTGTTTGACAGTTGCAAAAGACAAACTTTGAACAACTTAAGCATTTGATATGTAAGTGTTGTATGTAACAGAAGCCAAGATCTGCCGAATTTGAGTCTTAAATTAATTTGATTGCTTAAATGATATGGAAGTGATCATTCTTAAGTTAGAAGACTATCTATCAAATTATTCCTTGAAAATCTTGTTGAGAGATTTATTATCTTTTCAGGTATTATTTTGAAGGAATGACAAAAATATAGCAAGTCAAAGTGACATTATCTACTAAACAGTGGTTATGTTGATTATTTCATCTTTGAAAAGCACACTCCCTCAGAAAAGCAAATACATATATAATTAAAAATTTTTAAAGAGGGAAATTATTTTTTAATAACATAGTATTTGTATAGAGTAACATATTTTAAAAAATAATTTGACTTTTCTACAGGTGTTTAACCAATTTTGCCAGCACCATTTACTGAAGAGGCTGTCTTTCTTCCATTCTATTTCTTTAGCTCCCTTAACGAAGATTAGGTGGCTATACATCTGTTCATTTCTGGGTTTTCAGTTCTATTCCATTGATCCTCAGGTCTGTTCTTCTGCCAGCTGTTTTGTTTACTATGACTTTGTAATAGAGTTTGAAGTTTGGTATTGATATTCCTCCCGCACTGTTCTTTCCGCTAAGGATTGTTTGTGCTATTCAGGGTCTTTTGTTTTCCATATGAATTTTTGGATTGCTTCTTCTATTTCCTTGATGAAATTATATAAATACTTTGATAATAATGAGAAATATGACATCATATGTGCTGGAGAAGAGGTCAGGATGCACATAATTTGCAAGAAAAGGACAATTTGCAAGTAATACAAATATCTCCATTACTATAAAAATAATATGGTTGAATTTATACCTTGTCTTCATTGGGAGGGGATTGATATTATAACATGTTTCTCTTGTATTAGAGTGTCCTGAATTACACTACACACAAACACACACCCATAATTTAAATTGGGTTCTAAGAGTTATATACACATTTTATTCTCTATGGAAAAAAATACAGAAAATAGGGTTCCTGAGAACGTAAAACATGAAAAAAAGTCCTCCCTACCACCTACTATGTATTGCTTGGTATTTTCTTTAATAAGACCAATACTTTAAAACCCTGTACCATGAGTAACCTTAAGGAAAATTAGAAATTTAGACATTTGTTACCATTTTCTTCTTTGTTACTTACCAAGTAGTTTCACACCTCATATTACTTTGCTGCTTTTGTGGTACATTGAAGTGCTTGATGCTCAGAAAGATTTGTCTTTATGAGTCCCTGTTAGTCTTGTAGTAAGCTGAAATACAGTGTTTAATTCTTATGTAATTCTCAAATTCAAAACTCTTTTTTTTTTTTTTATTTTTTTTTAATTTTATTTTATTTTAATTGAGAACATACTGTACAGAGGGGTTACAATTACATGGGCAGGAAAATGCATACATTTCTTACCAAGCATTGCAGCCTCCTCCTTTGTTTACCCTTCACCTCCCTTCCCAGCCTCCCCCCTCCCCCCCACCCAATCATACCCCCCCTCCCCCCCCCCCAACGACATTGTAAAGCTGGTTTTGACATGACATTTTGTACTTCTCATTGTTGCAACAGGTCCACCTGAATCCTTAAACGACTTGTTTGTCCCCGTCTCCTCCACATGTTATACTGATATCAAATATAGTGAAAGCGGGGGTTACACTGTGGGGGAGGGATCTCAAATTCAAAACTCTTAATGATACTTCTAAATATTGTAATTTAATAAAACACAATCAGTTCTCATGTTCTTCAGATTTTCTTTGTATCATTTTGTATCACACAGTTACATCTGAAATTGCCCAAGATGTTTTGACACTAATTTAAAATTACTATTTTTAAAGATAAACATAAACAATTAATAATTTATTATATTGAAGTTCAAAAATAGCTTTGGCACACATTTTACATTGCTTGCAGCAAATAAACTAATTTTATAATAAAGAAAAAGAAATATCCAACAGTCATTTGAATTGATTAGAAAATCTCTTAATTATTATTTGATAAATTTTCAGATCATGCAATTCAAAAAACATTCTGCTTTACTCCAGAGTTGAAAAAGAGACCAGTGATTACTTTTAAAGTTTTGTCTCTAACTTCTAATGTTTTTTTTTTTATTTCGATAGCTCTTTAAGAACTTTTGGTGAACTTGGGTAATATTTTGCCTAATGTTTACTATGCACATTTTAGTAAACCTTGCCCTCAAATCAACAACATTGTCTATGACTCATCACTATATTTGAGATATATACTATGTTTTGTTTTAAAAAATATTACTTTTTTGTATTTTAAACATTTCATGAATTAGTGTATATGTAAAATTGTCATAATTACCTGATGTGACTGGCTTATAATTTTATTTTTGTCACAAAATCATCTTTTCTTCCTGTAGCATATACTTGAAATTTTCTTTATTTTCACTCTTGATAAAATAAATTTGAAATCAGGCCGAGTTGAGACAAAATGTTCTCTGAGATAATCAAACATTGCATGCATTCATCAGAAAAGAGCTATAAAGATTGGATTTTCTACATGCCTAAAAATTGTGTTAAGAAATTACAAATTTTATAAATTAGATAGTATAATTTGGGCTTTCATACTGTTAATGAGTGTAGTTGCAGATTCTAAAGCTTAAGCTGGATCTGAGACAGGAAATAATATGACTTCATCTGAACCCATTATATTTCAGGTACAAATGACATAACTAATTTCTATCATAAGAACAAATACATTTGCCCAAATTATATATATTTTTCTTTATTTTGTTTTGGTTAGATTCATGTTTATCAAAATAAGTAAACACTGATTATATATTTGACTAGAATAAAGACATATAAGGAAAAATAAATGTTAAAGCTAAAAACTACTGTCTTATATTGATTAGAAATCACATCAAAATCCATAAATTGAGTGAAACATTGTCGTACACACCTATAATCTCAAATAGTCAGAAGACAGAGATTTTGGAGATTATTTTTTAAGGCCAGCTCTGGTAGAGTTATTCTCCCTCTCAACAAATAAGGTAGGAATGATGGTGAATTTCTGTATTCCCATCTGCATGAGAGAAGTAAGTAGGAAGAACACATTGCTAGGCAAGCATTTGTTAAAAATATAAGATGCTATCTGATAAATAACTAAAGTACAAAGTTCAAAGGGAATGCTTCCAGTGGTAGAATGATTGCATATCAAGCATTAAATGGAGAGGTCTAGTAGAAATACTGGATACTAGAAGCATATACAACAAAAAAGTTATTTTGTTTTAAAGGCAAACTTGAATCTATATTCTACTCATTTTTCATTATCAGTTAATTAGGAGAAAATGTACATTTTTATATTATCTTTCCTTGCATGTAAAAGTCAGCTGTGCCTTCTCAATAATTTTAGTGTGCTTTTAAATGACCTTTTGGAATTGTTATTATAAAGATGACGTACAGAGGGTTTACGGTTATATGTTAGGTAAAGAGTACAATTTCTCTTTGAACAATGTCACCCCTTCCTCTGCTCTCTCCCATTTTTTCTCTACCATAATCTGCCCTGCCAAAAGATGCTTAGTTACTTTTCAACATAGTGTCCAGTATCAGTGCTGCATTTGTTCACACTTTGTCCTCCATTTCTGTGCCCCTCTTACGCTCCCAAAGACATATGAGCCAAATAACACAACAGAAAGAAAGGAAAACAGAAACAAAAACAAACACTTTCCCCCAATTTCCCGGAATAACATACTTATTTTTAATGAGTGCTCCAAATATTGTTGTCATTATATTTAAAATGTAGAAGGAGTAAATGATATAATATAAACCGTTATCTTTTCATAAAAGATAAGTATAACATTACTCCTTATAGGAGAATATCTCATAATTTTTATAAAATCCATTTTGTTTTTTCCCACATATCGTTCAAAGTGTTGAGAATCTTATCCCATAACATATAAGTAGATGTTTGGTCATGCACTTTAGGCTAAATAGCTTGTGAATTTAAGAATGAACAGACAGTTCATAACTCTCTAACAAACTCCATATAAATATCATTTTGTATTTATTTTAAAAGATGCTTACTTACCTGATACATTCTGCCATGACTTGCAAGTAGATTAGTAGTATAACTTAGAAAAGAAGCTACATTTTGAGAACTGTACCTTTTCTACCTACACAGTTCACAGTGCAGATCAGGGTCATGTGGTAAAAGGGGCACTCAGAATCGCCAGGAGGTCTTTTCAACAACAAATTATTTTTTCTTCCATTAGCAGCTAACTTAGATCTTAATGAACTCAAGAACAACACATGGTTTATGTGTCAATATTTTTTTAGTACTGCTTTATTCAACCAGAACTTTCCACAATGGGAAAGCAGGCAGCTGGGATATAAAACATTAGGAGGAGCGAGGTAGAGAATTCGGGGAAATCATCTTCCTCCACCATAGTATTAGGCATCCAGGATTATTACACTAACTTAACTTATTGTTTTATTCTCTCCACTGAAATTCTTCCAGACATGTTTAAACACAATTTGAAGTTTATGAACTAAACGAGCAATTTCAAGAAAGGAGCTTTTTTTTCTAATCTATTATGGGAAAAATTCAAAACTTACTTAAAAATTTTTTTTTATTGTGAAAATACTGTACAGAGGAGTTACAATTACAAGGGCAAGATAATGAGTACATTTCTTATCAAGCATTGTAGCCTCCTCCTTTGTTTCCCCTTCCCATCCCTTCCCATCTCCCCACACACACACCACCAGCCCCACCTTCCCCTCCCACCAGCCAAAGTTGTAAAGTTCGTTTTTGACATAAGGATTTGTACATCTCATTGTTACAATGGGTCCACCTGTATCCCTATTTAAACGATTTGTTTTTCCCCTTCCCCTCCACAAATTATACTGACATCAAATATAGTGAAAGCAGGGGTTATACTGTGGGGGAGGGACATACAAAGCAACAAAGAAATAATCTTATAAATGTGTTAGAAACAATCGCATGAAAAAAAAAACATTTCAATACATATCTTAGGGTTCATTTCCCTAACACCACCTTATCTGACCTTTTCTGCTTGACTCAGACATATACTAGATACTGCAAATAAGGGAAACCATGGGACCCATGTTTCTTTGGGCCTGGCTTACTTCACTTAATATAATTTTTTCCAAGCCTTTTCATTTCCTAACAAATTGGGCAATGCCTTTCTTTCTGATGGAGGCATAGAATTCCATTGTGTATATATACCACATTTTCTTCAAAACTTACTTTTTAAAAAATGACAAGTATCAATCTCTCTAATGGACAAGTTAAATTACATTGCACACATATGTGTGTGTTATATACATGAATATGTGTTTATATATACATGAGTGTGTTATTCCATATATATATGTATATATATGAAAATGTTGTATATGTGTGTGTGTTATCACATTTTCTTAATCCATTTGTGTTTTGAGAGGTATTTAGGCTGATTTTATACTTGGTTATAGAGAGTAATGCTGCAATGAATATGGTTAAGTCAGAGTGACAAAGGATCCATGTTTTCCCTTATATGTGGAAGCAAGAATTAGCTTATAAAATTATAAGTAAATATTTGGATGGTATACAAGTGTATGCAAATCGTATTACCTGAAATATGTCAGATAGGAGGAAAAACACAAATAGTGAAATTCCTTAGAAAGGCAAAATCAAGTCAACAAAATCATAATTAGAACGCTGGTATTTGGAAGGGATGGGTCAGGGTCAAGATAAATAGGTAGATGAATGAAGACGAAAAGAGGGAAGAATTTAGTCGAGAACTCAATAAATATCCTACATAAATTTGTTTTTAATGTACTATGTAATTGTTTTTGTTTGTTTTGTATGTTCTTCCTCCTATGGTATATCCCCTGTAGTCACTGTACTTGATTTTTGGTACCCTGCATCTTGTATATACATTTGTCTAACTTAGAGAGGTGAAGGAGAATAACAAAACATTAGAACAAGGACACAGGATGACCCATTGCAACAAGGATATCCCAAGACAGTATAATGGAAATCAACTTTACAACTTTGGGCAGAGAAGGGAGGAAAGGGGGAGGAATGTGAGAGGTAGGAGAAGGAAACATAGTGGGAAAACAACAAGGGAGGGGCAACAATGCTCAACAAGAAATATAGTCATTGCCTTACTCACAAATTGTAACCCCTCTATACAGCATCTTTACAATAAAGTAAAATTTTTAAAAATTAAGAAGAGTGGTTGGGGAAAGGATGAGTGAGAATGTTGGAAAGGATAAAATTGCACAAGATGCATTGTACTCAACAACTCTTTTGCTAAATGGCAATTCCTTTGTACAATTTTGTACAACTACTTAAGGATAATTTTAAAATAAAAAATTAAAATATTTTAAATTAAAATATATCTTAAAGAATAAATCTATTTAAGACTAGCTAAACTATTTTAAAATCCAGATTTTCTGCTAACACAAAGCTAAACAATAACTTATACTGTGATAACAGATGGACAGTTTCAAATAGATCAATAGACAGATACATACATAGATAGATACATGGATATAAAGATAAAAATATAGAAAAATATATATTTATATGTGTCTATATATGTATAAATGTATGTATTTATATATGTGTATGCATATGTATATATTTTAAAAATTAGAATGTCCCAGTTCCATTTTAAAATATATACATTGAACATCATGATTCAATGCATACATTGAATATTATGATAAACTGAGTGCATAAATATAGTGGGCAAATGAAAAAAATAAATAGATTATTCTTTCTGATGGAGGCATAGAATTCCATTGTGAATATACACCACAATTTCTGGATCCATTCATCTACTGAGGGGCATCTGGGTTGGTTCCATATCTTAGCTATGGTCAATAATGCTGCAAGAAACATAGTTGTGCTGGTAGCTTTAGGATGGTCATGTTTGTGATCATTTGGGTAAATGACAAAAAGTGGGATTGCTGAGTCATAGGGGAGCTCTAGGTGGAGTCTTTTGAGGAACCTCCATAGTACTTTCCAAAGTGGTTGAACAAGTTTACACTCCCACCAACAATGGAGTAGGGTTCCCTTCTGTTAAGGAAATGGAAAGACTTGGAAAAAATTATATTAAGTGAAGTAACCCAGGCCCAAAGAAATATAGGTCTCATGGTTTCCCTTATTTGCAATAACTAGTATATATCTGAGACAAGCAGAAAAGTTGAGATAAGATGATGTTAAGTGAAATGAACCCCAAGATAAGGACACAGTGGATTTTTTCTTTCTTGCTATTGTTCTAAACATATTTATAAGGTACCACGTGACTTTTTTTTGTTGCTTTGTATGCCCTCCCCCACGGCATAACCCTTGTTTTCACTGTATTTGATGTTAGTATACTTTGGGGAGAGGAAGGGAAAAAACAAAATGTTTAAATAGGGATACGGGTAGACCCATTGCAACAATGAGATGTGCAAGATGCTATGTGCAAAAAAAAAAAAAAATGAACCTTAGAATTTAGGCAGTGGGGGGGAAACGGGAATGTAGTTGTGGAGATGGGAGAGAAGGGATGTTAGGGTAAAAAGAAAGGACAAGACTGTAAGGCTTGATAAGAAATGTACTCATTACCTTGCTCATGTGATTGTAACTCCTCTGTACAGTATTTTCACAATAAAAAACTGATTTATAAAAATGTAAATAAATAAAAAGGTGATAGTGATCTTGATGAATTATACTCACAAACACATATATTGAATGGAAAATCCTTTGTATAATTACTCACATATCATAAAAATATTAGAAATTTTAAAAACAAAAAAATTTAATTCAATTTTAATTACTTTGATAGTGTTCATGTTTAACTCATTATTTTCCTTCCTATGAAAGGAAAGGTTACAATAGAAGACCTAATCTATCGAGTGAGGAAATTTTTAACTTAGCAATAGTAGTAGCATGGAATTATACTAATAGAGAGGATTTTAAATAAAATTATAACTGAATATGTAAGGCCATTTATTGGTCTACCATGATAAGTATTCAATTAAGAAAAACATAATAGTTTTCCAGAGAACCAAGACATTAAAGTAACAAATCCAATATCAAAACAAATAATACTAAATAAGCTTGACAGTCAATTAATTAAAGAATGGTCTCAAATAAGATTTTTTATTCCAGTTATGAAAATGATATTTGTTAGGGTGCCAGTGACTTATTTCTGAAATCCTAGCTACTCAGGTGGCTGAGTACTGAAGATTTCAATTCAAAGCCAGCTAGAGCAGAGAAGTCTTGGGACTCATATCCTCCAACCAAGAGCCTGAAGTAGGGCTATGACTCAACTGGTTAGTCCTTTGAGTGAAAGAAAAAAATCTCAAGGATAGCATCCAGACCCCGAGTTCAAGTTCCAGGACTAGCACAAATACACACACACACACACACACACACACACACACACACAGATGATATATAATATATCAACAACAAATTATATGTATCACACAGAACATTCTATTTTGTATGTAAGCTATTTCACTTAAATTTGAAGCTATGAATTGTTCCTAAAGTTCATATTTTTATTTAGAAATGGATGAAGAGTAAGGAAGTATTGCTATTCTTATAAAGTATAACTCAGAATAAATGAGAGAAAAACACAGAACTGAGATTCGGAAATCTGAATTTCACTGGATTCCTAACTCCTGACCTTGACTAGGTCAATTAATTTCATTTGATCTCTGTTGCCTCATTAAAAACTTAAACATGTAGCTTTTAGATTTCAATAATGTGTCCTTATTTTTGTACATTTTGAAATAGTATGTATTTGATCTTTCAATGTCTTCTAAAGCACTCCTGAACCTGGATAGGCTTCTGCTCTTTAAGATCTGGTTTTCTTCTATCACTTTGTTTCCTATGCCTTTATATATTAGATCTTTGTTTTTATTATGTGGAGGCCCATGTAAGGTCTTTCAGTATACTTTTTAAAGATCTTTTCCTATTTACTTCATCAGTGTTTAGTGTTTTCTTCTACTTTGTCAACTATGTATGCTTTAGATCCACAATATTGAATTTCTTTTCTTCTTAATTGTCTTCTTTGTTAGAATGTCTTCCTATTGTATTTTTCTTCTCAACTATTTTAACGTAACTTGTTTTTCAAAATTTCTATTTAGTGAGATATTTTTTACATCTCTTCCATTGACTTATTATGAGTACTTTTTTTGAAGTCTTATGTTTAGCTGAATTCTCTTCAAGGTCATTTAGGGACTTAATTGTATTTGCTTAATATTCTAATTTTATCCGTACTGTTGTTGTATTCCTTGTGTTAGTTTTCTATGTGCTCAAAAAGTTTCTCATAATTGTCCTTTTTAAATTCATTTTACACTATTGTGCTTACTCCTTTGAGATCCATTGATCATGTTTCTTCCATTATTTCCTCAATTTCACTATCACTCTGATCCTTTTTTAAGTGACTGATGGTCTCCAGAAGTGTTACATGCCTTAGTTTTCTCATATTTCTTCTATTTCTCTGGTGATAATTACTCATTTAAAGATTCATTGTAGTTAGGTTTTAGGCATCCATTGATTGATCTCTGTATTCTCACAAGATTGGATGTTATATAGTGTTTCTCATTCTTGGGAGAAGATATATCAAGGCTCTCATGAATTCATCTGTTCAATTCCAAACCCAAATGAGACATATATAAGCACTAAAAGAACAAATTTCAGAGGATCTACACACTTATATATGTGGTGGTGTGGAGGACCAGAAAGATAAAAGTACAATTATGTGGTGGGTATTATTTAGCAAAGGAGAGAGGGTGAGGGTCAAGAATGATAACTGAGTATGCATGATGGGCCTGGAGTAATATGTGATTGAAGATATCACACCCATGAAAAAGGAAAGTCTGGATAGGAGTAATTGAAAGAGTAGGGTGGTGGAATAAGCTATCAGTGAGAAAAAAAGAAGAGGAAAAAAACCAAAAAGCCAGCTTTTCCTCTTTTTGTTCTTCTCTATAAAAATGAAGAGTGCTTCCATCACATTTTTTTTTGCTCTGGACTTGGGTTAAACCAGTGTATTCCAGTGAATGGGGGAAGGGGAGCACATTATATTCCTGGGAACCAAAGCTTTTACCCTTCTCAAGTTGTATTGTGTGAGTTGTGACTGACATGGATTTGAAAAAGGCTAATTACAGGGAGATCTCTAGCTGT
This sequence comes from Dipodomys spectabilis, assembly GCF_019054845.1. Taxonomy (NCBI): domain Eukaryota; kingdom Metazoa; phylum Chordata; class Mammalia; order Rodentia; family Heteromyidae; genus Dipodomys; species Dipodomys spectabilis. The sequence goes on from NW_024870752.1 coordinate 6,525,609, forward strand.
CTTTGACTCTTTTAATGTGGAGGATCACCTGAGGTACTCCATTATGGACAGGATTCACAGTAATGGAGAAACTTGTTTGCAAGTTCATCAGTGCAGAAGGAACATAGAGTCCTTCCCACAAAAGCTGTCCCTTATATTTGGATTCTTGCTGTGAACCTGAGCATCAAAATTGAGATAGCCACTCTCCATAGATCTAGAGTGAAGACTCACCCTCTCTATAAAATATATTATATAATTATAATTACATAATATAACATAACACTGTATTAACACAATGGAACGTCTATAAAAGGGGAAGAAAAAAAGAACAAATCCAAAATATAAACCTCCACAAAGTAGCTAAAAGAAGAAGGTAAAAGATAAAAATAAATGGGGAAAATGAGGGATTTTCTGGGTTCTGGTCCCTCTTTTCAGGGAAACTTCTGATCTCTGTAAATACAAGGTTTAATCCTTGCTTCTTTCTTACACACATTTAAGATAGGCTAATTTTAATATCTGTTAGTCTTTATCTTTCTGCATATATAGTTTTTTTTTTTGGTATCCTTGCCATTCCTTGAAACTCTACAAGTCTCAGCTCAAAAGAAAGGCACTGTCAACAGTATTTGCTCTTAGTGATTTTTTGTGTTGGTTGGTTTTTGGTAGAGAGGCAATTCTTATTGTTTTCTTATGTGTACAGAAAGATAAGCTAGTACATATCTTTTAAAGCTACTATGAATAACTGGATGAATTTCTGATGACAAAAGACTAAGAAAATGAATTGCAATATAACAGGTGTTAAATATATTAACCATTTATACCTCATCTCCCTCTCCATTGTAATTTTTAATAATACTCAGGTTTTATAAAATATTATTTGTGCATTATTTTATTTTGGTACTGTATTGACATAGATTGTTTATATATATATATATATACATATATATATATACACATATATATATAATTTATAAAATCTAGAGAGCATTTTCATTCCATTATAGCATCCATAAGTATATTCCTCTTCATATATTCTCAGATAAAACTTCACTTCTTCTGTATTATTTCTAGTTGGTCTGTCCAAATTCACTTTCTATTTTTATCCTTATCCAGGTTTATGAATATTATACTCATCTCTACAGCAGAAGCTATTCAGTATTTTGTTTATAGTTAAATGGTTTATTTTTTATTGCTACATAAATATTATTCCAAAATGAATTGGCTTCAAAAGTAAACATTCATTTTATGTCAGTGTTTGTGATCCAGGATTCTGCTACTGTTTAGTTTAGTACATTTGCTTCATGATCTCTCAGGAGATTTTGAATGGAATATAGTCTTTTCTTAAAGTCTGACGGAGACAGATTCTAACTGGACTCAGTGCCATCTGTTGGTAACTAGAAGCCCTCAGTTTCTTATAGATTTAAGATCTTTCCATATTGACAATCTCCTCAGTGCAGCTCACAGCTGGGCAACTTGGTCACATGAGAGCAAGAAAGAGACTGAGAGGCAGAGGAAGAGAAAAGACAGGATACAAAATGAAAGCCACTGCTTTTTGTGATTTTGATCTTATAACTAATTTCTGACCTTCTCTCTTGATGATAAATAAAAAATCAGGTACATATTCCATGAAAATGAATACCACAAAGACACAAGCAGGTGGCAGCCAGACTACAAGTACAAATAGTTACTAAAAATTGTTACCATGCTCAGAGCTTGATTATTTTTCCCTGAAATATCTGAAAAAGTTGCATGATTAAGTTTGATTTTTCTCTTAATACATTCCTTCCATCAAATGAAATTTTCTTTCCCCTTCCTTCCTTCCTTATTTCTTTACTTCCTTCCTTCCTTCTTTCCTTCCTTCCTTCCTTCCTTCCTTCCTTCCTTCCTTCCTTCCTTCCTTCCTTCCTTCCTTCCTTCCTTCCTTCCTTCCTTCTTTTCTTCCTTTCCTTCTTTCTTTAGGTTTTGCTGGTATTAAGGCTTTAATTTAGGGCTTTGCACTCTAGATCACCATTCTTGTTCATACTTTATTATTTTACCACCTGAGCCACATTTCTAACACCCAAATAAGTTCATATGTTCTATTTGTTCCTTAAAATATAAATCTCTACCCCCACTCTCAATGTAAGAGGTCTTAGAGTATACAGCTCTGGCATCTTTGCATAGAATGAAAATATGCTACTATTTTGTGTAGTTGGATTCTAAGAGAAGTTGCATTTCAGTCTATCTTCCTTTATTCTATTGTGCATGATTTTCTTTATAGACATAGGCTGGAAATAAACTAAAAGAGTAGAAGTAGGGCATTGATCTGTGTCAGCTAGAAATTTGAAGTTACTTAGATTACCTTTATAAAGTTCTTCATCAGTTGTGGCTTTTACACTAGAGGCATGTTAATGAGAGCTACCATGGACTGAATGATTATCAAGAGGCAGACACTGAACTCAGTAATTAGCCTACATTATTTTAATTGTCTTGAAAATAGTATATGGTAGTCGTTACCCCAACGGTACAAAAGAATAGTAAGAGATGTCTAAAATGTCTTCAGTGGATTTTTTGGACTATATACATTTGAGAATACAAAACATGTGAGAAAATTGATTTGAACTATCTAATGTATATTCTGTAACAAGAGAAGAGCTATTAACAGCATGTAAACTCAAACATATGCATAAAATGACATGGGTATGGATTTAATAGAAATGTTAAGTGTTTTTGAGGTAATTAAGTTAAAACTTGCCTTTGAGTACTCTTACATCAAACCTAAAAAATATTTCAATTGTCATTGTGTTTGATTTTGGGAATAGCTCATAAGGAAATGTATTTGAATTTATAGAGATATGTGTTCTAGGGTTTGTAACCATGCGTTCTACCTCCAATATCCATATTGTTAAATACTCTGCACCACATTTTAGGCAATGATGATGTTCTCCAGACTAGATGATCTTGTTCCATTTAGTGTAACCCAGGTTCTAGTACAAGATTGGAAATTGACAAAATGATGCTGACTAACAAATTCACTTACCACCCTTCAAACTTAGGGATTGTCTTCTGGATTGAACACAATAAATGTTCATAAAATAATTTTTATACTATTAAATATGATGATGCTTAAGAAGTACATAGTTTCTGGGCACAGCTCAGACAGCCTAACTCAAAAGGTTGGTGAGTTTAAGTACACCCTGTACTGCTTAGTAAGACCTTGTTTTGACATAATCAAAAGAAAATACAAAAATGGAATTAGCTAATATTAATATAAACTTGGTTCTTAACAAAAAGATGCCTCTGATGATTGTCAACCTAAAGGTTCATGTTTTTCTGGTAAACAAATATTAATCATAGAGCTAGAAACATTTTATTTTAAGTATGTATATGTTTAAAAGAATACAACTTGATTTATCTGTTACATTAAGAAATATGTGGGAGTAAAACTAAAATATCAATATGAATTCATATAAACTACAGTATTATTACATGTATACATGTATATGTACATGCATTATATACATGTATATATTGCATGTTATATTGGTGCTGTATAGAGAAAAATTGCATAGCAAAAGAGACTAATATGTCCTCTCATCACCCGCGTTCCCCTTCACATGCACATAAGCATTGCTAGTATTAGCATGATTTCATGACAGTCAGCTTTGCAAGATTGAACAGTCAGTGATTTTTTTACTTTGAGTCATTGATGATATGTGACAATGATTATGTACACAATAAATGTATACCCACACATACCTTTTTAAAGATTTGCACATGTGGATTTCCTAATCTTTTTTTCTTTATATATATATATATATATATATATATATATATATATATATATATATATTATTGTGAAAATACCATATACAGAGGGGTTAAAATTACATGGGCAAGGTAATGAGAGCCTTTCTTATCAAGCATTGTTACCTCCACTCGCCCTCGCCAAAGATGTATAGTTCATTTTCGACATAACATCTTGTACATTTGTACATCTCATTGGTGCAGTCTTCATGACTGATGGTACTCAGAAATCTTAGTTGTAAGAGTAATACTAGTAGAAAGGTCCATAATTAAAAATGATTTGGAAAGCATACTCTTTATAATCTATCTTCAGTCCATCTCTAAGTACAGTGCACATGTTCAATATATCTACACATTATTTTAAATAATATGTCCTACCTGATTGTCAATTTATATTTGTCCAAAACTTGTTTTAAAAAACTACAAGGCTGCCAGGCACTGGTGGCTCATGCCTGTAATCCTAGCTACTCAGGAAGCTGAGATCTGAGGAGTGCAGTTCAAAGCCAGCCCGGACAGAAAACTCTGTGAGACTCTTATCTCCAACGAACCACTAGAAAACCGGAAGTGGCACCGTGGCTAAAGTGGTAGAGCACTGGCCTTGAGTTGAAGAGCACAGGGACAGCGCCCAAGCCCAGAGTACAAGCCCTATGACTGGAAAAAAAAACTACAAAGGTGATATAAATATTATTACATAAAACATGAGATGCTTGAAGGGAATCCTATATATTAATAAACATTTGTATTTATTTTTTATAACATCTGAATGATTTTACTGTTTCATTACTGTCAAACTTATGATTAAGTTCACATGCAAGAATATTTATCAGGTGTGCTTCTAATGCTCTGTGTCTTTTCAAATTTTAATTGAATGTTGTTTCAGAACAAAGTAGTCTCATGTAATTTTCTCAAAAACTTTTCTTTTAAATGGTCATTAATTAAAACCACAAAATCTTGTAGAGACAGAGGAAGAACAATTAGAAAGTGCTGACTGTAATCCAGCATGTCCACAGGGTAAAACAATTATATTTGCTTTGCTTTCTCCACAACTGTAAATTATGCTGACAGAAAAATATAGTCACAATTTTATCAACAAAATTTACATTTTGCTTAACAAAGCTAAAAGTCATGATAATCTCTATCTGAGTGATTTGAGAATTAAAGTATATTTTGCTAAATAAGTTGATTTGCTGTTAAGTGCCAACAATGGATTTTGTAGTTTCTCTGGTTGTGGTTGGTAGGTTTGCAAGAACTAAAGATGTTCAATAAACATTGAAGAATATATCTTTAGTGGAATTTTGTTATTTACTTCTGGAATTTTCAATTAATTGAAGAATATTTACAAGACTAATGCTATCAAATTTTAATTAAAAATTTATATTCCCAAGCCTAGAGAAACATTTGATATTTGTAATCAATGAATACTTATGTCACAGAGAAAATGTACTGATATATGAGTCAAAATATTAATTAAAGTTTTAAATGAATGTTCTTTAAATCTTTATAAATCCATCAGATGTGTACTCTATATCAATAATGAGATTATGTTAACAACATCCAGTTAATTTCAAAATTGCATTGTATTACACATGTACATGTTTTTACTGCACTCTACTTTTTGGTGCCTTTCAATTTTGCAATCTTTTAAAAAAAATTCAAGGTTTATATCAGCTCTGCATAGACCAAATATATCTGTTCCACTTCTCATATAGTCATACATTCTCACAAAAAATATTTCAAAGTTTTCCTTTATCTGTTAGGAATGTGAAGGGTGACAGCTGATGTTACTATTGTTATTTGTTTTGAGACACCATAAGCCCATTCCCATATACAATAATACAATAAAGAACTTAATAAACACATTTTTTAAAGTTTTCTTGTTTTGTTTGTTTGTTTTGTCATTCATAAGGCTAGAATTTGGGGCCAGGGCACTGTCTCTGAGCTACTTTGCTCAAGGTTAGCACTCTACCACTTTGAGCCATATCACCACTGCTGGTTTTTTAGTGGGTCAATTGGAGGTAAATGTCTCATGGACTTTCCTGCTCCGTCTAACTTTGAACCACAGTCCTCAGCTCTCAGCATCCTGAGTAGCTAGGATTACAGGTTTGAGCCACCAGCTCCTGGCTGGTAGTTGTACAAAGAAGTTACCTTTCAATAGAGAAGATTATGAAGATAGTGCCTCTGGTTCCATGTTATTCCATGTAACATTCTCACCCACCCTTTCCACATCACTCTATCCCTCACTTTTCTTAAATTTTAGGTTATGTGTTGAATTTTTTGTCATTTATCAAAGCAATTTAGGTATATAATACATCTTGATCTGTGTCATCCCTTCAACATCTTCACCCATTCCACCCACCCATTCCCTTATTTACCTCATTATTGTGGCACATACAATGCATTCTTGTAGAATGTACCCTTTGCCCCTGTCCCCTTGGAAGCAACCATCCTCTGGTATGTATTTTGTTGGGCTTAGACTTAGTCTTTCTAAAGAATTACACTATTTACGCCCTCCAGTGCTCCTCAATGGATAAATGGATCAAGAAAATGTTGAATGCATAAACAATAGAATTCCACTCATCCATCAGAAAGAGTGTCATTGTACCATTTTTAAGAAAATGATAAAAACTTGGAAAATATTATATCATGAAAAGTATGCCTGACCCAGGGAAACACAGGTTGCATGGTTTTCCTCATTTAAGGGAGCTAGAATGTGCCTATAAATCTAGAAGTAAACACAAGAGTGGCACCCAAGTGGTTATAAATTGAATAACTGAAGTATAATACATGTACTTTTACCTGCTTCTCCAACAAGCTTATTCACAGAAATACTGAAACTGTGTCAATTAATAACCCTATGATAGTCTCTGAAATTTTTTTCTTTCTTTCTTTTTTTTTTGCTTTAACTCTGGGCCTGGGTACTGTCCCTCAGCTCTTCAGCTCAAGGCTAGCTCTCTACCACTTGAGCCACAGTGCCACTTCTGGTTTTCTGAGTGGTTTATTGGAGATAAGAGTTTCATGAACTTTCATACCCAGGCTGGTTTTGACTGTGATCTTCTGATCTTAGCCTCCTGAGTAGCTAGAATTATAGGCATGAGCTACCAGCACCCAGCTAGTCTCTGAATTTTTGAATGAAAGCAAAATATAGTTTACCTGATATGGAAAATGTTTTCATGCTTTTAATTCAAGATCAAATATTGACCACACTTAAACACAAGCTACTTCTGCCACTCACTATAACTCTATGAAGCCAAAGAAGTTTGAGGAAGCTGGAGAAGAAAGGTTTAAAGCAATCTGAAATGTATATATGAGGTTTAAAACAAAACAAAACAAAAAATAATTTATTTTTCCTTTTATGTAATGAAAATAAATAACGGACTTTACTTTGGTTTATGCTTTTACTTCCAGGAAAATCAAATTCAGGTTCTATCTATCTATCTATCTATCTATTTATCTATCTATCTATCTATCTATCTATCTATCTATCTATCTATCTATCTATCTATCTATCTATCTATCTATCTATCTATCTATCTATCCATCCATCTATCTATCCATCTATCTATCTATCTATCTATCTATCTATCTATCTATCTATCTATCTATCTATCTATCTATCTATCTATCTATTTATTTCAGGTACTAGTTTTGAAAAGTCTTGTCATATAAAAATGAAAGAAAAGGGGCTTGGAAGGTGGCTCAGTGGTAGAGTGCTTGTCTTGCATGCATGAGGCCCTGGGTTCGGTTCCTCAGTACCACATAAGCAAAAAAGAAAAAAAGCCAGAAGTGGCACTGTGGCTCAAGTGGTAGAGCACTAGCTTTGAGCTGAAGAGCTGAGGGACAGCACCCAGGCCCAGAGTTCAAGCCCCACAACCAGACCCCCCCAAAAAAAATGAAAGGAAAATTATTGACTTTTTTTCTACAAAAGAGCCTGATCACTAAAAATTGGTATTTTTTATTTTTAACATTATCCACTGACATAATTATTGATAGTTTTCATAGTTGTTTTCCTTGTAGTATCATAGTGAAAATAAAACATAACATCAGTTTTGACATTGAAAAGTTGACTGTCACTTACAGGTAAGTCACATTACTCTTCTGTTCTTTGTAAAGGTCTCACCAATCATCAGTTTCAGACAAAGATAAAACAGTGATAAAATTAGACACAACAGGCCACTTTACAGTTTTATCTAAGTACAAACCAAAGCTATGTTGCTCTACAGCACACAAAACTTTCTCACAAATCAGTAAATTATTCCTGTCTTTTGACAGTTTTCTACATGTCCATTTCTTCCATTTGATGATTTTTAGCTCCCTTATCAAAGATTAGGTGGCCATTGGTCTATGGGATTATTTCTGGGCCTTCAGTTCTATTCCATTGGTCCTCAGGCCTGTTCATGTGCCAGTATCAAGCTGTTATTATAACTATGGCTTTATAATAGAATTTAAAGTTTGACACTGATATTCCCACAGCATGGTTTATTTCCCCTTATTTGTAATAATTAGTGTATGTTTAGGATAATTTTAGCAGAGGATCACAATAGCTCAGTAGCTATGTCCATAAGACAGAATAAAGTGATGCTAATCAAAGTGAACTCTGAGACATGGAAGCAAGAGGGCTTTGTTGTTTTGTTTTGTTTTTGTTTTAATGTACTGTGTGAAGTTTTTTTTAAATTTAATTGTAAAGGCACTGTACACAGGGCGTACGGTTACATAAGGTAATGAGTATATTGCTTGTTGAATATTGCTACCCACTCCTTCATTGTGCTCACACTATCCTTCCCCTCTCATTCCTCTTTCCCCACCCCAAAGTTGTAAAGTTCATTTCCAACATAGCGTCTTGTGAGTATCACTGTAGCATTGGTTCACCCTTTGTCCTTTATCTCACCAGTTTGTCATTCCCCTTCCCTTCCCCAAATCAGATAAACATATACGCAAGACATATGTTCCAGAATCAAAACAGTTTTGATTGTAGTTATTTTTTTTCCTTTGGTTTCCCCCCTGTTGTCACTGTTTTTGATTTTGGTACCCCGTGTCTTGTATATGTGTTTATTTGATTTGAGGAAGGGAAAGGGGATCATAAAATGGTGAAAGGACGAAAGGTGAACCAATGCAACAGTGATACATACTCACAAGACACCATGTTGGAAATGAACTGTACAACCTGGGGTGGAGGTGTAGGGGAGGGATAGTGGGAGAAAACAAGTGAGGGGTAACAATCTTCGACAAGAAAAGTGCTCATTACATTACTTATGTAACTGTAATCCCTCTGTACATCACCTAGACAATAAAATAAACTGATGTTAGGCCAAATGAACCCCAATATAAGGACTCAAATGGTTTTTCTTTCTTGCTGTTTTTTGTAACATATTTATATGATGATTTCTTTGTTGTTTTGTATGTCCCTCCCCCACAGTATAACCCCTGTTTTCATTGCATTTGATGTTGGTATAATTTGTGGAGGGGAAGGGAAAAAACAAATTGTTTAAATAGGGATGCGGGTGGACCCATTGTAACAATGAGATGTACAAGATGTTATGTCCGAAAATGAAATTTACAACTTTGGCTCACAGGGAGGGGGGAGATGGGAAGGGAAGGGAAGGGGAAACAAAGGAGGAGGAGGCAACAATGCTTACCTTGTTCATGTAATTGTAACCCCTCTGTACGGTATTTTCACAATTTAAAAAAATGCCATAGCTTCTACATGATAAAATAACCAGGACTGTCACCAATAAATCCTTACCAACATTTAGCCAAGATCCTCTTTCATCAAGAAAAATACCACATTCTGAACAACTTGCTATTGGTAGAAAATCTTTTCAATAGAATATCTCTGGACAATAATTTTAAAAATATTTCATTCACATAAACTATTGGTATGAGGGCTTTATTGTTATATTTTCAAGCATGCATATAATGTCCTTTCATTACTCATTACCTATCTATATCATTCTTTCTTAGTTTCATTCTCTTTGGTGGTTTTCTTTATGGTATTAATGGTAGAAAGAGGGGGAGAGAGAGAGAGATAAAGAGAGAAAGATAAATAGATATTATACATATAGGTAGATAAATACATAGATAGGATACATATGGCGTATATATGTGATATGTATTGTATATGATTTACATTATATGATATATAACATATCATATATGCTATGACTATATCCTATATTTTTCATATCATATCTATATTTATTTTATGCATAATATATTTGAATATTATCAATATTTATATAGACAAATTCTGATTCCCATTCAATTTCTCAGCCTGAAACAAATTTTTACTTCTGACTCCCTTCTCAGACATGCTTCACTATACTAATAGTTGTTCAGCTTATAATTATTTTGGCCAACATGGGCATTGGATAAAGATGTCAAAATCTGAAATAAAATATGACTTCATTTAAATAATTATATTTTTGCTGCCTTACTTAATCAAACTTCTACTTTTTTTCTCTCTTCATGAATGTAAACTAAAAGAATTGACAGAATTTGCCAGTTGGAAGAACAAGAGAAATTACTTCTACCCTGCTAACCTGGAGTGCTTCATGAAGATATCTTACCTTGGTGCCAGAATCACTTTTCTCTGGCATGTGTTTAAATTAATCTAGAGTAGACAGTGTTATTTTCTCTATGTTTCTATATCCTTATAGTAGTTTCGTTCCCTGCCAGCTGATTTATGATGTGAGTTCCTTTTTCAACTAGAACAATTGTTGAATAGCCTTCCATTTTAACTGCAGGAAATAAGAAAAGGTTTTTAAGTAATACTCTTCTAAGTGGGAGAGAAGCTAAGCTATGTCTATCCTGAAAGTGTAAAGAGCAGGAGGCTACAAAGTTAGTAAAAATGCCATGCTGTGTTCTCTAGTATGCAATTTTGTTCTCCTTTAATTCTTCTTAAGAAAATTGTATTGACTCTCTGAAATCCATAGTAGTATGTTTGGTAAAATCATTTTTTCTCAGCTATGATCTGGTAGTTCATTTCTGTAATCTTAGCTAGTCAGTAAGTAGATATCTGAGGATCCCAGTTTGAATCCAGCCTGGACAGGACAGCCAGTGAGATTCTTTTTTTTTTTTTTTTTTATTGTGAAAATACCGTACAGAGGAGTTACAATTACATGGGCAAGATAATGAGTATATTTCTTATCAAGCATTGTTGTCTATCTTCAATTAACTTTCAAAATAGTGAAAAGTGGAACTATAGTTCAAGTGATAGAGCACTAGCCTTGAGCAATGCCCAGAGTCAGTGCCCAGGATGTGAATCCAAACCACATGGAGCAGCACAGCTAACTAACTAGATAAATAAATAAATAAATACTTTCATTTTTAAATATTGATTGGAAAGTATTAATCATCAAAGACTCAAAGTCAAAGATGTACCTGGAATGAAATATTATAAACTTAAAGAAACATTCTTTCTAAAATCCTAAAGAAGATGCTTAGAAAAAGTGTGTTAATGTTTTAAAGAGTCAGTCCACCTTAAATACTCATAGAATTACTCCAGGAATAATTCAGTACATATATTATACATTATACAATTTGTCTAAGTGGAAAAAGGCTCTATCTCTAATTACTTTATTACATATTTATTAAATCTGCTCTTTGTCTTTCCTTTCAGAATGACTTCCTATTTATCATCATTTTGTGTTTATACAAACTAGTTACCTGAGAACTTCCTACATTGTACCTTTTGGTGATTATTTTACACTCTTTCTGTTGTGGTTTGAAAATACCTTTATCTTCATTTTTATATATTTCTTGTATAAAAATTCATAGTTGAAAGTCATTTCCTCTTAGTGCTTGCAAGATACATTTTTATTGTTCTCTTATCTCTACTCTTTCTGTTTAGAAATTAGCTGTCCATCTTATTATAGCTTCCTTAAAGATAATAAGTGCTTTGTTCCTTGTGCTTTTAAGATATCTTCTTTTGTCTGTTCTTAGCAAAGTCGGACATCTGTGAATACTGCTTATGTCTAGGAGCAGTTTTCCACTTTAGATCTTTTTAATATTGTAGTTTTGCTGTAGTTGCATTTATCAGTTTGAGAAAATAATTGTCCATCATTTTTGATGTATTATTTCTGACTCTTAATCATTCTTCTCTTTCCCAGAAATCAAGTAACTATTATTATTACAAACTACATGTCCTTACATAATTATAAATTTTAAATCAACTTAGGTCAGAAATCCATCTTAATCTAACCTTGAGTGGATTTCTTTTGTCTTCTATTGTCTCCAATTCATTTTTAAAACCAATTCATGACATTTATACCTTAGTACTGAAGTATTCTTTTATAAAATTTCCATTTGATTTATTTTGTTTCCTTTGTGCTTAAATATCTTGTCTTGTTAGTATTCTCAATATTCAAACCTCTGTAACTTTAATTTAGTTTGGTGGTTTGAGTTACTATTTATTTTCTTCTGCTTTTGTTCATGTGTCTGATTTTACAGTGTCTTAATGGTTTTATTTCCTTGAAAGAAGATTTGCCTGAAAAGAAAATGCCTTTAATGTAGTTAACTGTGAAAAATACCCAGTTGGTACTTAGAACTGAGCTTAAGTCTTTCAAGTAGCTTAATTGAAAGGCCGGCTGTTTACAAAGACTTCTCTTGAGTGGCCCCTGAACTCAATTTGTCTCTCTTGAACTGTGAGGCTGTGGAAACTCTTTTCTCTGCAATTCCTTTGCAGCTATTTTTATGTTTTCTTTACTTAAGTCATCACCTGTGCTTACAGAGTGTAAATGTTGAAAAAATGTCTTATGGAGATGTGGTACTCAGGAAGTAGGGGTCACTGCCCCATGGTATTCTTTCCTCCTAGGACTATGTCCTGCATTCTGGTTCATATGCAGTAAATTTTAGTGCTTTTCTTTTCTCAGTTTTAGAGAATGATACAAGAACTGGGTTGCTTCTCTCTTTGCAATGATGGCCTAGCCCTAGGAATGACTAACAGCTCAGAAGGAAGAAACAGCAGCCAGTGCACTCTTCTGCCCTGTAGCACTTGGGCCCTCAAGTTCCGGCAGCCTTTGTTGTTTTATAAATGCCTTCAGTGATTTCTAAATATTTTATACATCTTTTGTAGTTCTTCTCAGTTGCAGGTTAGTCTCCTGCCAGCTATTGCTGCAGGAATAGATTTTTGTTTTATTTTGGTTTTTTTGGAGATCAGTATAAGCCTTTGCACTTTAATTTTCATGTGCCTACTTTTTATGTGTGTAGCAACATAGAAACACATGAATTTGTAAGTATAATGTATTTATTATATACTGTGCATGAATGTAGAAGACATAAAAAGCATGTAAACACACACACTCACATATATATATATATATATATATAAATTAGATTGCTTATATTTTTCTAAGAATAACCAATATTTTTATTTAAATATCAATCTTTTTGCTTGGTTTCATTCACTGTATATTCTTTGAATTTTTTTTCCTTTTCTAAAAATTTTATTGTAAACATGATGTGCAACGGGGTTACAGTTACATAAATCAGGTAATGGGTTAATTTATTTTTGAACAGTGTCATCTTCTCTTATTTTCTCCCAATTTCCTCTTCCTGACTCCACTTTCCCACCTAAGTTGTAAAGTTCATTTTCTTTTTTTTTTTTTTTTAATTGTGAAAATACCATACAGAGAGGTTACAATTACATGGGCAAGATAATGAGTACATTTCTTATCAAGCATTGTTGCCTCCTCCTTTGTTTCTCCTTCCCATCCCTTCCCATCTCCCCCCACACACACCACCACCCCCACCTTCCCCCGCTCCCCAGCCAAAGTTGTAAAGTTCATTTTCAACATAATGACTTGTACATCTCATTGTTGCAATGGGTCCACCTGTATCCCTATTTAAACGATTTGTTTTTTCCCTTCCCCTCCACAAATTTTACCAACATCAAATACAGTGAAAGCAGGGGTTATACCGTGGGGGAGGGACATATAAAGCAACAAAGAAATCATCTTATAAATGTGTTAGAGACAATCGCATGAAAGAAAAAACATTTGAATGTTCAACTGAGCATCATTGCTGAATTCCTTCACCCTTTGTCCCACCCTTACCGTGCTTGCCCTTCCACTCTTCAAATCAGATAAACTTATATACAAGACAAAAGGGAACATAAAGTCAATATTTTATATAGAAATAGAAAGGACTTTTTACAACCCACAAATCTTTTTCTGTCATATGTCAACCTTTTATTGAAACAACAAAAGTACTTAATGGTTATGTGTTCATGTTGATAAAAAAAGTTACGTATATCATCAAATAATAAACTAAACATATACCCATAAAAATGAAGATTTTTCTACTTTGAAAAAAGTGAATTTTGAAAATATTATATGGAGACGGGGAATGTGGCTTAGTGGTAGAGTGCTTCCCTAACATGCATGAAGCCTTGGGTTAGATTCCTCAGTCCCACATAAGCAGAAAAAGCCAAAAGTGGTGATGTGGTAGGGAAGTGGTAGAGTGCTGGTCTTGAGCAAAATAAATTCAGGGATAGTGCCCAGGCCCAGAGTTTGAGTCCCAGGACTTGCAGCAGCAGCAGAAAAAGACAGCAGTAGCAGCAGGAGGAGAAGGAAGAGGAGGGGGAGGAGGAGGGAAACTATCACTTGGGTTTTATGACTATGTATACAATTTCAAGGCATCCATTCACATTATTTTCACCTTGAAAGCCTTAGTAATCATATAAACGTCATTTGTGAAATAAAGTGAATACATAGACAAGTTAGACTTCAGTCCATATGCATGTGAAGAAAACTTAGGAAAAGCAGCTCTATTACTCCAGAGCAGTCATTAGATTTGGATGAGAAGGATTGGTTCTTGGAATAAGCAGTGCTCTTTCCATAGCTGTAGCTGTGATTCACACAAGTGGCCATAGATGCTGGAAATAAATTTTTATTTTTGAAAATAGAAAATGGCATGACTTAGTTTTCATCACTTGCTTTTTGCCTCCTCAGAATATCAGTATAGCCTCTAGTGGGTTTGACTCTCAATTTTTTTTTCCAGTTAAAAATTATTGAAAAATCTTTGAGGTTAAAAAAAAAGTACATTGAGAGGCTTTAACCACATTATTTTAAATTATTTTGACCTTTTTGCTGACATATTTTATTTTCAACAAGAGAATATAATTAAGCCAGGCAGAGTTGCCTCACATCTATAATCATAGTTACTCAGTGTAAGGTTCACCAGAAAGGAAACTCACCACATGGTTCAGGCTGAAAAGAATTTATTGGAGGGACAGCAAACTGCAGCCTCACAAGAGATGGAGGCATGCAGAGAAAAAGGGGAAGGAAGAAGAGAAAAAGAGAGAGTGAGAGAGGAGGAATCATATTCAGTCAGGTTATATAGAGAAAGACAGGAGGCAGGACCAGAACAGATGCAGAAGTGATCTCAGAGCCTGGGGAACCTCTCATTATCCAAGAGAAGCATGACCCGGGTAGTTCAGGAAATGACCTCAGCAGATGAGGAAGTGACATCAGAGCCTGGGATCCTTTGCTGACTAACAGCCAGGTGAAAGGCAGTCAGGTGATTACTGGTTTCAAGAAGGTGAAGAGGTAGGGGAAGAGGCTGTTTCTCCTAGGCAGAACTAACACTCAGTAGCCTCAGATGTGAGTTATCATGGTTTGTAACCATCTTGAGATGAAAAGTCCACGAGAGTCCATCTCCAATTAACCAACCACTGGACTGAATTTGTGATTGAAGTGATAGCGTGCCAACTGCGAGTATAAAATCCAGGCATTAAGGTGAGGATTTGAGGTTAGCCGTGCTCTCGCAACCCAAAATAATACAGTTAAATCATATGGATAGAATTAGATTTAAATCATTCAACAAAGACAAAAGGCGTGCCATACATTTTGAACTCTTTCCTAGGTATCTACAAAAGTTACATGGTGCATTTATAACCTCCAGTGTCTCTGGTGAGTAATTAGTAGCCCAGCCTCACTGTGCTGTCATATACCGAGTGCAGGCTCAGTTCCTATGAAACTCTAGATGTGAGGCTGTTGGGGGAAAAAAACAGAAGAATGATGTGTTGTCAACACTTTGTTTTGGGTTTAAATCAGTTGTGTTATCACAAGAAACACGTTTTTCTCAATAGCATCTTCTAAAATATTATACCGTGTCAGAAACTGACAATAAAAATTGGAGGTGGAACAAATATTCCCAGCATGTTTTCATACAAGTAAAGATAAACTATTTCATAAAATGTGAAAAAAATCGCCAGTGTTTTACTGGAGTTTTGGGAGACACTGGGTATGATTGAGAATGATCACAGGAAAGTGATGATGCATACGTTATTCATAATACATAGGTAAAACCTTTATAATACATAGTAATCAAAAATTCTAATATTTTCATCATTTCCCCATATAAAGGAGAAAAACCCATAAACTACTTAATTATCCATTCTTCTCTATAATATCATTAATAAAAACTATTCTGACATAAGTACATAGCTGCTCATATAGTTACATCAACTGGTGTATCAACATGTGAGAGATGCTTATTTTGAATATATTGCATGATAATGTTTTGTGCTTCCATCTATCTGCATGATAGCAGAAACCAGCTAAGAAGCCAAATTTGAACACTTGAAGGAGAGTTTCATTAGTTACATAGGAATAAGTTAGAGAAGATATAAATAGGAATAAATAAACTAGGTAGAAATATATAAATATTATGCAGAATATAGATAGGATATAATAGATATAGACAGGAATAGAATATAGATAGGAATATATAATATGAATAATAATAGTATAGCAATAGGAATAAGATATAGATGATATAGAAAAGTTGCAATGAATAGTGCCATATCCTAAAGAATGATAACAATAAGCATTGTACCAGAGACATAGAGAGAGACAAAGTTGGAAACACACAGGAAACAAACACAGAGATAAAAAGGAAGAAGCTATCAGCTCAGCATTATTTCCCTTTATCCAGTGACATAGAAACATGTAACCTATACGCCATTTCCATCTGGGGATCCTACTGGCAGCTTTTACAAGGAGGAGAGAGCAGGATGGATAAGGAGAAAGAATAACTTTGGATGAAAATTAAAACAACAACAACCCCCCTCAAACCCAGCAATTTATTTTTCCTTTTATGTAATGAAAATAAAGAATTTATTTTATTTTATGTTTTTACCTCTGGGAAATTCAGATTTAAGTTATATTTATCTTTAACTTATTTATTTCAGGTACTAGGTTTGTAAATTCTTAAGTGTTATAAAAATGAAAGACCAATTATTGACTGTTTTTTTCTACAAAAGACCTTAATCATTGAAAATTGTTTTCATTTTTTAACATTATCCACTGACATACTTATTGAGTGTTATCATGGTGTTTTCCATGTAGTATCCATAGTGAAAACAAAACAAAACCTCAGTCTTGACTTTTAAAGCTGACTGTCACTCACATACAAGTAAATCACATTATTCTTCTTTTCTATGTAAAAGTCTCATCGATCATCAGTTTCAGACAAAGGATAAAACAGTGGTAAAATTAGATTCAACAGGCCACTTTATGGATTTATCTAAGCACAAACAAAAATTATGTTGCTCTACAACACACAAAACTTCCTCACAGATCAGTGGCAGCCTTTTCTTTTATCCCTAATCATAAATTGCCCCTGTCTTTTGACAAACTTACTTTGAACCTGAATCCAGTAACAGATTCACACCTTCCTACTGGGACCCTGACCCTGTAGTAAACTGTTGCCTTTCTACAAAGAGTAACAAATGCAATTTGTTGAACTACAGTGTGTTTGTGGTGGTCTTTCGCTAAGGGCCATTTGGCCTAAGCTTCACAAGGAGCTCTCTTGTACTGGAATTATGATTTCCATTCCACTATGGAATAGTTGTTTTTCTTTTAAAGCCAAATAAACACAGCTTTTACAAGATTTGTTATACCATTCAGTGCTAATGTAGAACATTTTAGTGTACATAAAGTATAACTAGAAGCAAATATTTTAAAAGGACAATTGAAAATACTTTATAATAGCTAAAATTGTGGGTTAATTATCCAAATCCCCTAACAATAATATTCATTGCTTGCAGGTATGATTCACTTCAGTGGAAAGTGGTTTTAATTGTAGAACAAGAAGAAGACAAGCAATTAGATATGTCTTCCTAGAGGAATTGTACAACCTAATCTTTTTGCTAAAATAGGTTAAAGGCAAAAAGAAATAGGGATGATAATGAGGTTTTATTATAAATCTTTAAGCCAACACATTTTCAAAAAATGGTTCCTATATATTGTATGTTAAAACATTTATGAGTTGAAGGCAAACTGTGTATCATCTATGTATGTGTATGTATATATATATATATATATATATATGTATGTATGTACTATCATATACAACTAAATTCTCAGGAAGTTTGAAAGAAAGCAGTTATCATTTTAAAGGTCAACAAATTAGCAAAAATAGTATATTAATAAGTATTTCCTTCGGAGAAATACTGCAAGACGCATTTTGAGAAAAAAAAATCAGTTGCTTTTAAGAAACAGAAATAAGTGAAATGAACTCCAAAACATGGAAACAAGAGGGTTTTTTTGGGGGGGATGCTGTTTATAATGTATTATGTGTCTTTTGTGTGTGTGTGTTTTTTTTCCTGTGGTTTATCCACTTTTGCTTCTTAACTTTATTTCCTCCTCCTTATAAAAATGCACACATTGCTGGAATAATTGACATTTCAAATGCCTTAAATTAAGCTTTATATTTTATAAAATTTTTATTCTCCCTAAGAAGCCAACAATGTAGATTTGTGATTGATATTTTTATCAGCATTAGAATATATTAGAAATATATTGGTGATTTTCTACCTATCTAGCTGGTGAAAGACAAAATGTGATAATGTGACAAGTCTTCCTTGTAACTAAAATTTCAAACATTGGCTCTCACAATTAGTTTTGAGAGTAAAGTTTCTGTTCCTGTAGTCATCATAATGTAATTATGATTTTGATGTAAATAACGTAAGATTTAAGCCATACACATTGTCCCTGACCATATAACTAGGTTAGTTTTACTTGAGATTTGTATCAAATTATCAAGTTGTTTCACTGAAAAAAGCCTAGGCCATTATAAAACATTGCTATGTGTTTAGTTAATACTAATACATCTTCTTTTTTTTTCTTGCTTGCTTTTTTTCTTTCTTTCTTCTTTCTTTCTTTTTTTCTTTTAAATTTAAAACTGTTAGAAGATGACAGCATCACTCACGTTTTAGAAGTTTTGCCTAGAATTAGGGTCCTGGACTCAGTTTCTGATACCACAAAAACAATAGACTACTCCTTCCCCTCATTAAACATTTTTACACTGCCCATAAATATTTATCTGCCTATTCACAATAAGCTCTGAGTTTGTGAATAACTTAAAACTTTCATTGAGATTGATTAATAGCATAAAAGTTAGGTTATACATGGGTTTGAGAAATAGATGAAAAGATTTAATTTACAGGAGAGGAAATGGAAAACATGTCACTCAGTACAACGATGATGGCCATCAGTGATTTTTCTGGCTTCTTCCTTAAATTTTCCAGAGATGACTTCTGTCTAGGCTCTGGACTTCTGTCTGTGTCTACACCAAAAAAAAAATATGCTTTTTGATTAAGGGAAGAAAGTTTGCACTTGCCTTTTCAAGTGCAAATAGAATTCATTTTTCTTATAAGTAGATAAGACTTTGTATTCTTGTAAAAGAAGAGGTAATACACTTTAAAATGAATTGAAGATATAGTCCCTAATCCCCTGTGGAATTTGACAAAGACCATTTTGCCCCATGAACAAATGAATAATAAAATTATTTTAATAGTTCTCTATGTTCTGTAGTTTAATGTTAATTTTAAACTTGGGAAGTAGTAAGATGATATAATCTAAAGTTTCCCAACCCCTCGCCACGTCTCACTATGAAGTAGTGTTTGAGTTTTTCTTCTCTTTAGAAGCTCTTTTATAATCATGAGTAACCATTTTGTATTAGCATAACCTTTAAACTTCATAAGTTGATAAAGTACAAAGCCTGGTTTTATGCTGACTTCTGAAATAACTACATCTTATGAGAAAGTTTTCTCACTCAGCATTCTCTGGGGTTTCATGACCTTTGTAAATATGAGCTTCAGTATCTGCCAATTACAAGATTGTCATTTAGTAAAAGTCAATTAGCAACAAAGCATTCACTACAGAGGAGTGTAGACTTTTAACTCTCCAGTTGTATATTAAAAATTTATGTTGTATGTTGGATAATATTTTATCTTTCATTAACATACATCTACTACATGTAAAATCTGAATACTTAACTCTCAAGTATTCTTCACTCAAATATAATGAGCAAGTACTTCATTTAATACGAAATATTTGATTGAAAATTGTGCTTCTTGAACATACATAATTTGTACCTCATTTTGAAAAACAATGCAAATCTTCTGGCCTATGACCCTTCTCTCTCATACTCTCTCTGTGTCCCTCTCTCTCCCTCCCTCCCTTTCTCTCTCCCTCCCTCTCTCTCTCTCCCTTCCTCTCTCTCTCTCTTTCTCTTTCTTTCTTTATCTCTCTCTCTCTCCTTTTGACAGTATTCAGTTTTGAACTCAGGTCATATTTTCAAGCCAAGTGCTCAATTACTTGAGTCATACCTTCAGACTTTCTTGCCTATGTTCTTTAAATTATAGTTTAAATGCTCTGCTTTAGGTTAATAGTTTAGATAGACTTTCATAGTTTTTTGTTTATTTGTTTGCTTGTTTTGCCTGGGGCTTCATATATAACTAGATTACACACATGCAACATCAAGAACAGCTTGCTTTGTGGAAGAGAGGGTCTCATTAATTTTTGCCTAAATGTCCACAAAGGAAGCTCATCCCAATCTCTTTCCTGAGTGGCTGAGAATATACACAACCCACCACAGTGACATTTTTAATGCTTTCAGACTTTAGATAGAGAGATGAGAGGTAAATATGTTAGGATATATATACTTATATATACTTATATATCCTATAATACTATGCTATATCTTAGGACATATATATATATATATATATATATATATATATATAGTAAATATGTTAAATATATATATATATGCTCATATATACTATAATACTGTACTATATATTTATATAGTATATTATATATATTTATTAAATATAAGTTACCATTTTATTCCCTACCTCTGAAATTTAACTACATTTAATTAATACATAAACATTTGGGTATTTAAACAGATAGGACACATTTATGCATAATTTAAAGACAATAAAATAATATTTCACTGACTAGGAATTTATTTAATTTAGGCTACATATAAAATTCTGTCTGTAATTAATTCACAGATGAATGATGGCAATTATAAAATAATTCAGTGGAAGCGACAGCAAGCTTTCTCTGATGGACCAATCAATGAACATGTAAGTATCAGCTATGTAGAATGACCAATCACTCTCCTGATAAGGAGTAAAGATAAAAATATAAGGAAATATAACACACAAGACCAGTTTCATCAGATACTGGGGAATTAGAATTTGAGACTTAGAATAACACATCTTTTAGACTTAGAAGTGACAAGAAGAATTTCCAAGTATTTTTAGTGTATCAGGGTAATAAATTCTCATTACATGAAAATGGGTAAAAAATTTAAAAAAATAAATAACCATCAGAAAATAGAAAGACAGCAAAACTACCAATTTAGACACAAGTGAGGAGGCAGTTTACCAATATGGACTACAAATCTGGAGCTAAACTTGTTCAAAACTGGCAAAGTGTCCATATAATTGCCTGTGATAGTTTTTCAAAAATGTTTCCTGTTGTTGTTCTTGTTTGCTTGTTTTGTTTTCTTTTTGTTGTTTTTTGCCAGTCCTGGGGCTTGAACTATAGGCCTGGGCATTGTGCCTGAGCCCCTCTCTACTCAAGGCTAGCACTCTACCACTTGAACCACAGTGTCACTTTCAGCTTTTTCTGAGTTTATTGGAGATTAGAGTCTTAGGGACTTTTCTGCCCATGCTGCCTCACTACTGTGATCCTCAGATCTCAGCCTCTTGAGTAGTTAGTATTACAGAAATGAGCCACTGGTGCCTAGCTAAAAAGAATTTATTATCAAAGAAATTATGAAACATAAAACTGATCCCACTAATGAAAATAGTATCAAAATTTTAGCAATTTTAAAGTGATTTGAAGCTTGACAGAAGAGAAATCTACTTGTTTGAACCTAGCTTTTCTCTGAGTGTATTTATTTAAAGAGCCCATTATTCCCAAAATGCCTATTAATTTCCTGTGGCCTGGGTGAGAAATGCTTTCTGAAGCAGCTTGTGAATGTTTGGCTATCAGCAGAGATAAATTGGCTCAAGTTGCTGAGAAAATTAAACTTTTTGGTCATAAAACAAAACAGGTCAATAATTTAATGTGCTGGCATTGATCCACAGATATCTCTCTTTCCAAATCTTATTTTTGAACAGGTGTAATGGGTCTAGGAGAATGCAAATGTATCAGTCCTAGACAGATACTTAAATAACTCAATACGTGTTTCATATTGACTACTTTGATGCGGTACTTTAAACAGTATTCTTTCTTGTTTTTAAAGTGATATATAATTACTATAATGGATTGAAAACTGATCCTCCAAAACCCATGCCCAATCCAAATCCCATATCATACTTGCTTACCAGGCATGCTAAAGTTAATAACTAGTTCTTTTAAAAAGAGAATATAGTGGAGCAGAGCTGGCACAGTGGGGTGGCTCATGTTTGGAATTGTTGCCGCTGCCACCACGTGGACCTGCAGTGCGAGTGGATCCGGGCTAAAGGCAGGGATGGGGGGGTTAACTGGCTCTGAAGAGAAGTGGCTTCTGCAGGTGGTGGCTCTAGTAGAGCACACTGGTGACGGCGACGGGGAGGGAAGACTGGAGGAAAATGGTGGAGAAGAAGCTGGAGGCTAAATAAGCGCTTGCATAGAAAGCAGTTTTAGCGTTCCATTGAACAGTCATAAGCTACAGAATCACACCAAGTGTGCCACCACAGTACAGAGAGTTTGGCCAGAGAGGAAAATCCAGGCAGCTTTGTCAACGAGATAGATTTGAGCACTTGCCAGTAGCTGAAGATCTCCATCTTTGATACTGACAAAGGACAGCAGAGAAGCTAGCTCCAACCCAGGACTTGGAAGGAAACAATTGGAGCCAATAGTAGGTCACAGGAACCTGACCTGACCTGCCAGGCTCAGCTCTACCCAGAGGAAAGTCACCCCGCCCGGGCAGAGCAAGCTCAGCCCACAGAGGAGTGACTTTCTTCACTGGCTAAACAGAGCTAGAGACTGCCCCTCCCTACAGCAGCTGAGACAAACAATTTAAACTCAGTAAATGCTCTGTGAGTATCTCAGGAGCTACTGTTTGCTGAAAGGCCTCAACTCTACCCAGAACCTAGCCTCATCACAGCAACTCCAAACTAGAGGAAATAGCCATCTCCCTCTTTTGTGATACTCAAAGCAGATCTTCCTCCCACTGAACTAGCCTGGCAGGAGGATCACAAAGTTTTGGGTAACACAGAGCATTTTTCTGCCTGCTCAAACAAACTGACATAAGAAACCAACAGGAAAAAAAAACCACAGGAAAACCAAACACACAGACCATCAAGAGACTGATTACTGACACAGGAGATACAAGATTTTCCCCCTACCCCCCCCCCCCAAAAATCAAAGAACTCTTTCTTCTACCTTTTTTTAATTTTTATTTTTTAAATTATTTTCTATTTTTTTCTCTCATAATTTTTGTTTTAGGTGTATATGTGTGTGTGTGTGTGTGTGTGTGTTTTAAAAAAAATGTCTTGACCTTTAGGTCCTATTTTGCCCTTTTTTTTTCTTCTTTTCTTTTCTTGTTTTCTCTCTTTCTTTTGTGTGTGACTTAATTGCTGCTCTGCTAATCCCCAGATATATATCCAATTTCAATTATTAGATCTTATCCCCCACTGTGTACATACTTAATCCAGAAACTTATTACTAAATTCACAACCTCTTAGGCTTAACTTCTTTAATAGTAGTATTATTTCTTTATACTTACATAATTTTCAAGTAATTCAATTTTAAGAATTTTTTTTAGTTTTTATTTTCCTTTTCATATCTCTCCTCCTCTCATCCTATCCTTTTCTTCTCTCAATATCATTTCTTTATACTTAATTTTTAAGTGTTTCATTTTTTAAATTTAACTTTTTGTTTTTCTATTTTTTCTTTTTTTTTTAAGCTCCTACCATTCTGTCCAATTCATTTCCCTCTCTGAGACTAGGACCTGGTTAAATTCACTCTTCTTTTACCTCTCCACATCACTCGAATCCTATCTTTCCCCACAATTCTCCCTAAACCTAATAATTACTGCTTTGCTGAATACCTCTTAGATGTTCTTAGCCCATTAATCCAGAATTATTTGATTTTGAATAGATTGAATCTGTTGAACTAGATTGTATCTGCAGCCATTTTGACTGTGGAGCTACAGGACTCTAGTTGATGCTTGCCTTAAAACAGTGTTCTAGCACAAAATTGGTGTTATTTACATACCAAATGGGCAGAACAAGCCAGAGAAACACAAGAAAAATGACAAGTCTGGATATCTCAACTCCCACTCATGATATTGGTGAAAGAACAGTTATTGGTAATCCAGAAGAGAATTCCCCAAAAGCTCTACAAACACTACTCATAAACATGGTGAATTAAAAGATTGAAAACCTGCAAAGGATTCAGTGTGAGCATGACAGGGAGCAAGAGGAGGCAAACCAAAGATTAATACAGTAATTGCTTGAGTATGAGGAAGCTACTCAATGATCAATACAGGAATTGCATGAGCAGGCTGAGAACAGTAAAAGGGAAACTCAAGAATTGCGTGAGCAGGCTGGCTGAGAACAGTCAAAGAGAAATATAGGAATTACATGAGCGTGAGGAAGCTAATCAAAGAGTAATACAGATATTGCATGAGCGGGATGATAATAGACAAAGATCAATAGAGGCATTCATGAAATCCACAAACAGAAAGCTGAAGGAATCTAGGGAGCCCACAAAAGGAATACTGAATGGAGCCCAGCAGGAGGAAAGGTAGTCCAAGGAAACCATAACTAATCCGCTGAACACCAAATTAAGGAAGTAAACAAGTCCATACAAGATCTAAAAGAAAGCTACAACAAAGAATTTGGAGCCATTAAAGCTAACCAATTAGAAGAAAAGGAAATAAAAAATAAAGTAGAAAGTCTTGACAATAGGTTAGACCACGAAGAAGATCAAGTCTCAGACAGCCTAGATAATATAAAGAAAGAACATATACCTATCCAAGACAAATCCAAGAAATATGATAGATATATTCAACATTTGGAAGACACCATCAGAAGGCCTAATCTGAGGATAATGGGTGTAGAGGAGCACCTACAGATAGAAGTTAACAGTCTAGAAATTTGTTTCACAGGATCCTAGGAGAGAACTTCCCAAGCATGCAAAAAGAGAGACTTATTTAGATACAAGAAGCTTTTAGAACCCCAAATAGACAAAACCAGAACAGGACATCCCACCGTCATGTTATAATCCCCATATGATCAATTCTGACCAAGAAAAGGATCCTTAAAGCTGTCAAGGAGAAAAGATCAATCATCTATAAAGGGAAACCAATTAGAATCACCTCAGATTTCTCAGCAGACACAATTAAAGCAAGAAGAACCTGGAATGATGTATGCCATGCCCTAAAAACAAACAACTATCAACCAAGAATACTGTACCCAGCAAAACTCTCCTGCATAACTGAAGGTCAAATAAAAACTTTCCATAGCAAAGAAAAACTGAAACAATATATCTCCACCAAACCAGCCCTACAAAAGATACTTAAAGATGTCCTACACATAGAAAACCAACAAGACCACAATAAAGACCAAGATCCCTCACCCAAATGGAGAATCCAAGAACCATGGGAAGAACCCAGTTGCCACAGCCCCAAAAAAGTGGATAGCATAGAAGGTACCACCAAACACCTCTCAATTCTAACTTTCTCAACATTAATGGACTTAACTCTCCAATTAAGCAACATAGACTGTGTAGTTGGATTAAAAAACAAGACCCTTCTATCTGCTGCCTTCAGGAGTCACATCTTGCCCATAAAAACAAACACATTTTCAATGTTAAAGGCTGGAACAAAATCTACCAAGCAAATGGCCCCCATATACAGGCAGGAGCTGCAATCCTAATATCAGATAAAATAGACTTCAAATTAAAAATTATTGAGAAGCCATAAAGAAGGTCACTACATACTAATTAAGAGATCTCTCCCTCAGGAGGATATTACAATTCTAAATATCTATTCACCGAACAACAGAGCACCCAAATTTATCCAAGAAACACAACTGTCCCTCAAATCTCACATAGATGCAAAGACATTAATTGTTGGGGACTTTACCATACCACTATCTCCACAATATAAATCAACTCTGCAAAAACTAAACAGAGAAACTGCAGATCTAAACAACTGCATAGATAAACTTGATTTAACAGACATCTACCAAATATTTCACCCAGCGGCATCAGAACACACGTTTTTCTCAGCAGCACATGGAACATTTTCCAAAATAGACCACATTTTAGGTCACAAGGCCAATTTGTCCAAATTCAGAAACATTGAAGTTATGCCCTGAAATCTTTCAGACGAAAAGGGAATAAAATTAGAACTCAACACCAAAAGCCACCAAAGAAAGTCCTGTAACACATGGAAGGTGAACAAAATACTGTTGAATCACCAGTGGATTATGGAAGAGATTAGAAAGGAAATTCAAATGTTCATGATATTCAACAACAACAAAAAAAAAATTACCAGCTCCTCTGGGACACAGCAAAGGCCATACTCAGAGGCAAGTTTATAGCTCTGAATTTCTACATCAACAAATTGGAGAGATCTGAAATCAACAATTTAATGAGACATCTGAACTTTCTTGAAAAAGAGCAACAAGCTAAATCCCAACCCAGTAGATGGAAAGAAATCATTACAATTAAATCAGAATTAAATGAATTAGAATCCAAAAATATCATAGAAGGTATCAACAAAACAAAGAGTTGGTTCTTTGAAAACCTTAACAAAATTGACAGAGTCTTAGCAAATCTTATCAGGAAAAGAAGAGAACACACCCAAATAAACAAACTCAGGGATGAGAATGGAAACAGCACCACAGAAACAACCAAGATTCAGAACATTATAAGGAAATAATTCTCAAAACTTTATGATGATAAGTTTGAGAACCTAGAAGAAATGGACCTTTTCCTAGCAAATATCAACATACCAAAACTAAACTAAGATGAGTTAAACCTACTTAACAGGCTCATCAAGCACCAAAATAGAAACAGCAATAATCTAAGAAAATCCTAGGACTGGATGGATTTTACAGCAGAACTCTACAAGTCCTTCAAAGCAAAACTCACACCAATACTCCTCCAAATCTTCAATGTAATTGAAAGAGAAATTTCACTACCGAACTCTTTCTATGAAGCCATCATAACCCTCATCCCAAAACCAGTCAGGGACTCATCAAAGAAAGAGAACTATAGACCCATTTCTTTGATGAACATCCATGAAAAACTTCTCAACAAAAGTTTGGCCAATCGACTTCAACAATTCATCCGAAAAATCATACACAACAATTAAACAGGATTCATTTCAGGGATATAAAGCTGGTTCAATATATGCAGATCAATCAATATAATTCATCACATCAACAAGAGCAAGTATAAGAACCACATGGTTATCTCAATAGTTGCAGAAAAACCATTTGACAAGATCCAATGCCCATTTATGATGAAGGCTCTGGAAAAATTAGGAATCCACGGAACATTCCTCAATACAATAAAGGTTGTATATGACAAACCTACAGCCAGCATTATACTGCATATATACAGAATTATACCATTTCCTCTAAACTCAGGAATGAGACAAAAATGTCCACTCTCTCTACTTCTCTTCAATTTAGTATTAGAATGCCTAGTACAGCAATAAGACAAGATGCAAACATAAAGGGGATCCAAATAGGGAAAGATGAAGTAAAACTCTCCCTCTTTGCAGATGACATGATCTTGTATTTAAAGAATCCCATGGACTCCACTCCCAAATTACTGGAGCTGATTTGAAACTTTGGCAAAGTAGCAGGGCATAAAATTAAGCCTCAAAAATCAATGACCAACAATGCCAACAATGAGAAGAGCACAGCTGAAATCAGGAAATCAACTCCATTCGTAATAGCCCCACAAAAAAATAAAATACCTAGGGATTAACTTAACCAAAGAAGTGAAGGACTTCTACAACGAAAACTTTAAAAACGTGAAAAAGGAAATCAAAACAGAACTTAGAAAGTGGCAAAACCTCCTATGCTCCTCAACTGGAAGGTTCAACATCGTGAAAATGATAGTACTTTCCAAGGCTATCTACAAATTCAATGCAATGCCTATCAATGTTCCAAGAGTCTCATATCTAAAATATACCTAGAACTCAAAAAATTAAATCTCCCAACAACAAATCCACAAAGAAACAACTGCTCAATAAATAAGTGGGCTAAAGACTTACAGAGAAACTTCTCTGAAGAGGAAACAAGAATTGCCAATAGACATGAAGAAATGTTCAACCTCTCTAGTCATAAAGAAACACAAATGAAAACAACATTGAGATTCCACCTCACCCCAGTTAGAATGGCTATAATCAAGACCAATTGGGATTCCATCTCACCCCAGTTAGAATGGCTATAATCAACAGATGCTGGAGGGGATGTGGCCAGAAGGGAACCCTAGGGCATTTTTGGCAGGAGTGTGAACCTGTTCAACCAGTTTGGGAAGTAGTATGGAAGTTCCTCAAAAGACTCCACGTAGAGCTGCCCTATAACCCAGCAATCCCACTTTTGGGCATTTACCCAAATGATCACAAACAAGACCATACTTAAGCTACCAGTCCAACTATTTTTATTCCAGCATTATTTACCATAGCTAAGATATGGAAGCAACCCAGATGCCCCTCAGTAGATGAATGGATCAAGAAAATGTGGTATATATACACAATGAAATTCTATGCCTCCATCAGAAAGAATGACATTGACCCATTTGTTAGGAAATGGAAAGACTTGGAGAAGGGGCTGGGAAGGTGGCTCAGTGGTAGAGTGCTTGCTTTGCATGCCTGAGGCCCTGCGTTCGATTCCTCAGTACCACATAAGAAAAAAGCCGGAAGTGGCACTGTGGCTCAAGTGGTAGAGCGCTAGCTTTGAGCTGAAGAGCTGAGGGACAGTGCCCAGGCCCAGAGTTCAGGCTCCACGACCGGACCACCCCACTCCTCCAAAAAAAAAAGACTTGGAGAAAATTATATTAAGTGAAGTAAGTCAGGTCCAAAGAAACATAGGTCCCATGGTGTCCCTTATTTGCAATAACTACTATATGTCTTGGACAAGCAGAAAAGGTCAGATAAGACATGTTAAGCGAAATGAACCCCAAGATAGGGACACAAGTGGTTTTTTCTTCCTTGCTATTGTTTCTAACATTATAAGGTACCATGTGAATTTTTTTCTTGCTTTGTTTGTCCCTCCCCCATGGTATAACCCCTGTCTTTACTGTGTTTGATATTGCTATAATTTGGGGATGGTGATGGAAAAAAACAAAATGTTTAAATAGGGATACAGGTAGACCCATTGCAACAATGAGATGTACAAGATACTATGTCGAAAAATGAACTTTACAATTTAGGCAGGGGTGGGAGATGTAACTGAGGTGGTGGGAAAGGATGGTAGGGAAAAACAAAGGAGGAGGCAACAATGCTGGATAAGAAATGTACTCTTTACCTTCCTCATGTAACTGTAACCCCTCTGTACAGTATTTTCACAATTAAAAACTTATTTAAAAAAAAGAGATTATACATAGAGAACCAGAGAGTTACTAGTTTATACACTCATGGAGTCAGAGAGTTCAGTATTCTGCAATAAGTGGAGGAAATCCTGGACCATCAGCAGCTAAAACTATCAAGAGAGACATTAACAAAATTTTTCTCGGAGCGCCTCTGGCCATAATAGCGCCTAGCTTGTGGTCTTCTAACCACCACTTAGTCTTATGTTGAAGAGTAAATTTCTGCCTGGAGGAAGTATAGAATAGAATAGAAATATAAAGGAGGTGTAAACTTGTTTGAAGCAGATGGAACACATATATGCATCTATGATGAGAATAACACCCTCAGCTTATTAATAGGAGATAATTCAAATAAAGAAGAATTTCCTTAAAACCTACATGTTTGATCATTTGTTACAGGAGCCTATCTAAAACAAGAAAATAGAATCATTCATTATAATTTTTTATATACAGAATATTTTTATGTCAGTACATGTCACTAATTTGTTCAACAATGATGTATTAATTATAACTACATTCATTAAGGAGACTCTTATCTTTTGCATTTTAGTTTTCAATAGTCCTTAGCCAAAAGACTGACAAATTATGTTTTTTATTTTACTAGCTTTATGGAGGTATTTTTTTGCATTTAGTTGGTTCACTCATGCTTAAATCAGCAGTTTGCAGACAATACAGATTCATAACATCATCATCACAATACACTTTGAGATTTCTACTGTCCCCCAAATTCATTCATGACAGTTGAATTTCTCTTCTTCCTATCACTAAATAATTTGTTTTTAAGTCCTTTGAACTTTTTTTTTAATTGTGAAAATACTGTAGGGAGGGGTTACAATTACATGGGCAAGATAATGAGTACATTTCTTATCAAGCATTGTAGCCTCCTCCTTTGTTTTCCCTTCCTATTCCTTCCCATCCTCCCTCTGCCCCCTAGTCCTTTGAACTTTTATTTTGGTCATCATTGGATGTGATCTCAGAGCATTTCTCTTACTGGATAACATCTTTTCCACTGAGGCACAAAGCTTTTAGCAATTTTTTAGGTAGAATTTTTTAAAATATTCTTAATACAGGCCACAGATAACTATTGGTTATCCACCCTGCATTTCCTGCACTGCTGGCATTACAGCTATGTACCATCAACCTTGGCTTGTTCATTAAGTGTCAGCAACACTTTTGCCTGGGCTGGCTTTAAACTGCAACACTCATACCTCTATCTGCCTCATAAGTGGAGTTGCAGTCATGAGACATCACAACACTTCTGTGTTGTTAATAACTTCATTATTTATCCATAAACTCTAGGCATCAATAACCTACCAGATATATGTTCTGTAAATCATCCTCCATTTTGTAGCAGGTAGTTGTATTTTGTTGATAGTAAATGTTTGATGCATATTTTTAATATCTAAGAAGTCTGATTTCTCTACATTTTTTGTAGCTTGTGACTTTGTTATCTTTATTTTACTGTGGTATATAATCTTAGAATGAAAATAAGTCATGTACACACAAAGTAATATTATGAACTCAGGTATGTAGATAAGTCCTTTGTTCAATCAAAATATGCAATGATAAAGTCCGGGTATATTGTATTACCATAGATAAAACTGACCACAGATATTGATCAAAAACAAAGACAGTTCTTTCCTTTACATTGCTTTAATATTAAATGTGTAGACAATGGCTGAGACTAAGGAACTGGAAAATAGAGTAGTGGATAATGTCATTAAAGATGACAGAAGATTCTAACTCTTTTTGATCATATTAAATGCTTGCTCACCCGTTTTTCAGTGGTGCTGGAGAAAGGCAATCACTGATCTGACTCCTTCAGGCCAGACACAGTACATGTGCATGAATTTGAATTACATGGATAGATGAAAATAAAGCACTATTCCAAAACATAAACAAACCAGTGTACTGTTTCAAAGTTTTCAAAAGCACACAACCAAAAATAAAAATATATATATATAAAACTAAAGAAACCTCTCCTAAACAACACTTCAAACTATATAGAGTCTTTGTTATCAGTCTTTACAATTTTCTATTTTATTTTTTTACACAGCTGGTCCCAATTCCAAACATTTGAAGAGTCTCATCTCTAGATACCCTGGGTAAACATTTTGAATTGTAAGAAGCACTATTTTTCTGTAACAATAAAAATATCAGTAGGCAAGCCGGGTGCCGGTGGCTCACACCTGTAATCCTGGCTACTCAGGAGGCTGAGATCTGAGGTTCAAAGCCAGCCCGGGCAAGGCCATCAGACTCTTTTCTCCAATGAAAAGAACACTAGAAAACCGGAAGTGGGGCTGTGGCTCAAGCAGTAGAACGTTCACCTTGAGCTGAAGAGCACAGGGACAGTGCCCAGGCCCAGAGTTCAAGCCCCACAACAGACTAAATAAATAAATAAAAACAAAAATAAAAAAATCAGTAGACAATTAAAAATAATTGCTTGTTAATGGAACCACAAATTACAAGGATATTTGATAAAACAGACATGGTTAAAATTAATAATTGATTTCAAGGTAATACGATTTGGCTCAAATAATTGAACAATATAAATGAAGAAAAGAGGGTTAGTAATAATTGATAGTTTAATGGAAAAAAAAGCAAAATCTGAGAGAAGCATTTCTGAGCATAATGCTGAATAATTAATCCTTTGATACAATGAATATTTAATAATGTAATCCAGTAATAATGTACTCTAATAATGTCCAGTAATAAATGTTATATATAACTTGCTGCTTTTAAATGTATATATCAAATAGGTTTCTAAGTCTGTAAGTTTTAATATTAAAAGAGTAATAAAATTCCAAGTGAAAATATTTGTCACACTCCAGAAATAGACTGAAATTATTGTACTCATGACATATAGAAATGGAAGTGTTAATAGCTGTTGCTTGTTCATTGCCTTGATCAATTACTTCTTTCCATCAAATATCAATCAAGTGTCTGTTATGTTCAAGGCATTGTGTGAATATGCCAGTGAGTGAAGAGATTAAAAATACATGTAGGCCATTGTGTCAAATATATTTTGTAGTGTGGAGTAAAAAATAAAACAAATAAATTATATTTAAAGCTTCTTTTTAACATTAAAAAAACCTGAGGACAAAATACACAAAAAATACTGTGATGAATGGATAAAGTGAAAAAGTAATTGCCATTTCACTTTTAATAGGCCTAAAACCAGCCCAGTTGCCCTACAATGGATCAAGAAAATGACTATGGATTGAATTGGTGGAGGTTCAATGAACTAATTTCAAGTAGTTGCTCTGACAAAACTAACTAGAGAATTTTTAACAACAGAAATTAATTTTTTCACAGTAGTGGGGATCAGAAACTAATTCTAATTTTATTTTACTCTGATCTTTCAAAGTTCTGGGGGAAATCTGTCCTTAAATTTTTGAACTTCTCCTTGGTTTGCTTGCTTTTTTTGTATCCAGAGCAGTAGATTCTGTGAGAGTTCATAACAGACTCTCTTTTTCTGTGCAAAAGTTCTCTCTCTCTCTCCCTCCCTCTTTCCCTCCCTCCCTCTCTCTCTCTCTCTCTCTCTCTTTCTCTTTCTCTCTCTGTCTCTCTCTCTCTGTGTGTGTCTCTCTCTCTGTCTCTCTCTCTCACACACACACATACGTGCACATACAAGAATATTTGTGATAGGATTTAGGGCTTTCTTGGATAATTAAAGATAATATCTCCACATCAAGACAAGATCAAATAATCTTATCTGTGAAAAACATTTTTTAACAAATTAACATGAACAGTTTCTGATGATTTAGGTTGGTATAATTGGGGAGGTTCATTATTCAGCCTACTAAAAATACAAAAATATGACTGTGTTTTTTCAATTAAGGCTAAAGTTATGCAAAAAGAAATAAAGAATTACCCTCTAATTTCAGCAATAGAGGGAAATTGTGTCCTTAAGTAAAATATTTTCGTATAATGTAGTGACATGGGCAAAATCTTTAAATAAGATTAAAAAGAGAAAAGATAAAGACTAAAAAAGAAGCTTAAAAAGAGAAAGGTAGAGAATAGTCATTTATAACTTCCAAGTTTTGTTATAGAAAGAAATGAGCATATTAGACATGAGCTGGAGAGTACTCCCACAAGTATCAATACTTTCTCTTAACTTTTTCAAAATGAAAGACGTATGGTAAAAGTAGAGTAAGGATTGACAATGATAGTAAAAGAGAATAACTACACAATAGGTATCCTAATTTGGGAGACCTCATAATGGCCTTCAGACAAGTAACCTATTTGGGTGATTGGAAAGGAAGAAGATGAAAGACATAGAAGGGAAGAAAGCCTACATATATATTATGAAATGCCATGGCAGGAAATTTTCCCTCCACTCACTATTACTGAGACTTCTGGGA
Organism: Dipodomys spectabilis; assembly: GCF_019054845.1. Classification (NCBI taxonomy): domain Eukaryota; kingdom Metazoa; phylum Chordata; class Mammalia; order Rodentia; family Heteromyidae; genus Dipodomys; species Dipodomys spectabilis. The sequence goes on from NW_024870752.1 coordinate 6,559,579, forward strand.
GACCTTGTAAAATAGAATTCATCTTTTTCTCTCACTCTTTCTCTGTCTCTGTCTCTGTCTCTCTGTCTGTCTGTCTGTCTGTCTCTCTCATCTCTTTTTTTAACTTATAAATTTAACATTTTTCATAAGATAATATACATTTTTTCTGATTATGAAAACCTGTCTTTAATCATGATAGTAATTTTTATAATGTTAGAAGGCATGAAACCATGCCCAAATCTCTTCCCATCTGGCCCCTTGAAAATCAACCCAATGCTAACAATAATTGCAAATCTTATCTTTAGAGCTGTAAGCAATATCATGATTATTACTATTTTTTATGAAGAAAATATTTTTCCTAAAAAATCTCTTGGAAATCAGATAGATTTCCTAGGAATTTAGTGATCACGTGTGAAAAACTAGGTGCTTTAAAACAACATAAGTTATTCTCACAGAATATTGGCAGAGAGAAGTCCAATATCTAAGTGTCAACAAGACTACCATCACAGAATGCTCTAGGGTCTAATTAATCCTTATCTCTTTGCCTCTGGTAGGTAACAGGATTACATTTGCTTAGACTCTATTTTTGTGCAAGTTTCACTCTGAATCTTAGTAAGTTTATACAACTGTGTTTCATCAGAGTAGCATTTTAGATTGTTTATTAGTGATATTTCCGATAAAATATAATTTTACTGAGAATGGTAGGAAATGCAGCTGTTTTCTGTGTTTGGGAAATGAGTATAGTGAAAGTAAAAATCTTCACAAATGTTATTCAGAATCAGTACAGAATTCCCCTTTTCTATCATTACACAAGATTAATATGTGGTATCACTCCCTTGCGCATTGGCATTGTCACATTACAGAGTTCCATCAATCCAAAATTTTATTGTTAGCAGCAACAAGCTCTGTGTGTAATAACTGACACATTAGCATGGAAATGCTCCTGTTTTGTCACAAATGTATTGTTGAAGCTGTTTAATACTTGTTTGCTTACCCATAATGGTAGAAAACGCATCTATAATTACTGTCATGGGGCTTAGTCTATACCATCTGGTGTAGAATTAAAATGCTTGTATCTAAGCCTACCAAAGAAGACTATTTATATCCTGAACCATTATTGTAAAACTATTCATTCTACCTAATAACCTCTTCACTATCTGTGCACAAACTAATGATTATAAATATAATTGTGGCGGAAAAAATCTTGTGAAAGTATTATATAAAATGGACTTCTCTCACTAAAAAAAGAAAGTAAACTAAATGCACCTGCAAAATCATACTGACTTTATTGGATAGCTAAAACTCTATGCCATTATAGGTATTAGAAGTACCATAGTGTTAAACGATAAGGTGAAAATAAAATTTAGCCTGAATATTGCTATGGGTTCTTGGTTTTCATTTAAAGTAATTTCATTATTACTCAAGTTTATAAAATTGTTGAATATATTATGTCTCTATATCTTTTATGTATAGCACAAAATGTGGATATATGAACAGAAGGAAAAAAGGAAGAAAGGAAGGAAGGGAAGGAACAAATCATTAATTGTTGCTGTTAGTGTAGAATAAAAAATATTATTTCCTGAGAAATGTGAAATTGAAAAGTAATAATCTCATATCATTTCCTATTAAATAGTAGTAATTAAAAAATTTGCCTGGACTGATTATAGATTGTCTCAATTTGGTCTGATCACTATAGATATTAGGTTGTTGAAGAACAGAGTAGTTCCAGATGGACTTATCTTCTGTCTGGAGGTTGACTCAACATCATCTGAAATAATGTGTCTCTCATCAACAAACCAGCTGTTCCAGGTTGACTGGACTCGTAGAGAAGAAAAAAGGTAGGACTTAAGTGTTCAAAAGTTTTTGTTTTTTTTTTTTAATTTTTGTTGTTTTCTTCCACTCCAGTTTGTATCAACCAATTTGGCCAGTGATTTAATGCTTATTTTAGTTAACTCCAATTGAACAAGAAAGGAATAAGGTTACTATTTTCAGGAAAGGAATGAAACACTGAGATTCAGATCACATTTATTATAACTTACTATATATTTTAAATAGAGATAAAATCTTTCATAACGATGTATTAAAATCCAGAGCCACTAAATAGAATTGTACATAAATTCAACAAATTAACACTCTAAACATTATGAAAAAAATTGTAGGCAGAAATTACTATCTGTGGAAAGATGTATGTGCGACATTTATCACAGACAACCAAAGTAACACCTTCCTAATTTAGAACACAGCAATGTTATTAGCCCATGAGGGAATGGACCACGGCAATACAAGAGCAGTATACAGAAAAGAAATGCAACACCATGTATTTCTCACCTGAGTCTGAAGTTCCTCATCTTTCTATGAGAAAAAAAAATAAGTTGTAAAAACATTAGAAACCAACTTTCATTTGCTTAGTTGGCAAAAATCTGAAAATGTGAGAATATAGCTCTTTCATAAAATGCTAGGAAAATCTAAAGGAAATCAGATAATATTTCTCAATGTTACAGATATTCACCAATGAGTTCAATGACTTCATTTTAATGGATTATTCCAAGGAAAACAAAACATATAGGAAAAGATAAAGAAAAAAAATCCACATGGGACTATTTTTCACAGAACAAAAGCTAGAACAAGATGAAATGCCCTGCTTAAAGGGGCTTGATTTTTATCAATGTTTTTCAACACTGAATTATGCCAACATCAAAAATGAGGAGAGGCTGGGAAGGTGGCTCAGTGGTAGAGTGCTTGCCTTGCATGCATGAGGCCTTGGGTTCAATTCTTCAGCACCACATAAGCAGAAAAAGCTAGAAGTGTTGCTGTGTCTCCAGTGGTATAGTGCTCGCCTTGAGCTGAAGAGCTGAGGGACAGTGCCCAGGCCCAGAGTTCAAGCCCCACGAAGAACAACAAAAAGAAAGAAAGAAAAAAAAATGAGGAGAGATAATTTTATATAGTTCTATGGAGTTAATAGATTACTAGACTTCTTTCTAATGAAAAGAGCTGTTAGTAATAAATATGAAGTTTGTGCAATTGAAATTTTACAATGGGTATGTGAGATTTCTCTTTTGTACAAAATACTTAAAGAAAATAAAATCATGAATAAATAAATATTAACAATTGTGATTAGTTTACAGCATTACGTGCTCTTGTCTATCTATTAAAAAGTGCAATTCAAATACTATTTTAAATGTTCATCTCACTCTAGTTAAAAGAGGCTACCAGCAATAAAACACAAAATAAATATCAAAAAAATATTGCCTAAGTTGTGGGAATGAGAGGAATTTTAGATGAGCGTGTGCACTAGTGTTACTTCTGTGGAAGTAAGTGTGGGGTTTCTCCCCCATAACATTAAAAACATATTTGACTTATGGTCCCACCACATTCAATTTCTAAATATATAAGGAAAAGTGTATTTTAAAATATTTTATTGTGTCTTACTCACATTAGCTAAAAACTAGAATAGGAATTTATCTGTACATAACAATAAATGAGAGAAGGCAGTATACTACATCTAAACCGTGTGATATTATGTACTAATCTAGCACACAAAAATCAACAAAAATTGCTATAAAAATAAAACATGGAGTTAGAGGCCTTAAAATTATTTACATACTTGGCTTTTTATACAAAATTTAATAAAAAGAAAATACTATGTGTTTTACCATTATAAAATTAAAATATTTAGACATAAACATAATAGAAATGTTCTATATATAAATAACAATCAAATTTAGATTTTTTAAAAAATGTTGCTGTTTTTTGTTTTTTGGGGTTTTTTTGGTCATTTGTGGGCCTTGAACTCAGAGCCTTGGAGCTATTTTTGAGCTTTCTATTCTCAAGTCTAATGCTGTATTACTGTGAGCCACAGAGCCACTACCAATTTACTGGCAGTTAATTCGTGATAAGAGTCTCAAGGACTTTCTTGTCTGGGCTGGCTATGAACTGTAATCCTCAGATCTCACCCTCTTGAATAGCTAAGATTAGAGGCATGAGCCACATTGTCTGGCTCAAATTTAGTTTTGATTAACAAAGATTAGATTTAAATCTAGACAAAATAGAATATTAGAAGGAAACATAACCTCCACAAAATCGACCCAGATGCTTGTGGCAACAAATTCCAAATCAATGGTGATTTTAATCAGTAGTTATAATTAAAGGTGTTAGAAAGTAAAATAAAATCATGAAATTATGAGTTTGTTTTCCTTTTTTTTCAATTCTGAGAATGATCAGAGGTCTTCAATATATGAGTGACATGTCTACAACTCTGCTATAACCAAAGCATGATTACATTTCTAAACATAATAATATATGCCTTGTGTCATACATAAATTACATGAATTGGGAGTAGAATCTCTACTTCTAAACTGTAAATTGCTAAAAACATAATTGATAACATTAACTTATTTTACCTTTTTAAAAATAAAGGATCATGGAACCAACCCAGGTGCCCCTCAGTAGATGAATGGATGAAAAAAATGTGCTATGTATACACAATGGAATTTTATGCCTCCATCAGAAAGAATGGCATTGTCCCATTTGTTAGGAAATGGAAAGACTTGGAGAAAATTATAGTAAGTGAAGTAAGCCAGTCCCAAAGAAGCATAGGTCCCATGGTTTCCTTTATTTGCAACAACTACTGTATATCTGGGACAAGCAGAAAAGGTCAGATAAGATGATGTTAAGCAAAATGAACCCCAAGATAGGGACACAAGTGATTTTTTTCTTCCTTGCTATTGTTTCTATCGTATTTATAAGATACCATGTGATTTTTTGTCGCTTTTTTTGTCTCTCCCCCATGGTATAACCTCTGTTTTCACCGTATTTGATGGTGGTATAATTTGGGGGAGAAGGGTAAAAACAAAATATTTAAATAGGGATATAGGAAGACCCATTGCAACAATGAGATGTACAAGATGCTATGTCAAAAAACGAGCTTTACAATTTAGGCAGGGGTGGGGTGTAGTTGAGGAGGTGGGAGGAAAGGAAGGGTAAAGGAAAAACAAAGGAGGAGGCAACAATGTTGGATAAGAAATGTACTCATTACCTTCCTCATGTAACTGTAACCCCTCTGTACAGTATTTTCACAATAAAAACTTATTTTAAAATAAAAGGTCATAAATATAATTCCAATTGAGAACATTGCACAAAACATTGATTTTCCTAACATAAATGACTTATAGAATTCAACAACGGAAGGAATATCCTACTAGAGAATAAATTGACAAGCATTAAAATATTTAAACAACTAAAATTTCTGGATAGCTACTGAGCCTTATAATAAATTATATTAGTCTAGAAGAATAAATGATGTTTTAACTCCTTGAGTAGCCAACAAACAAAACTTGTGAAGTTGTTTAAATAAATTATATTAATTAAAATCTACTTTTTGTTATATTCCTAACCATTGAACTTTTTGCCCTCTGCTTTAAGAATATTTTTCAATCGTATTTTTCACAGATACATGTTTTAACTGCAGAATGTTATTGGTTGTTTAAACAGTATGAGAGTTTGAATTCAGGGCCTTTTTTATACTTAACTGCTGCTCTATTAATATATAATGCCATTAGCTTGGAATTTTATGGTTATTTTGGAGATGGTGTCTCTAAAGTCTTTCTTTCTGGACCATTGTCCAGAACCATTGTCTTAAAGATCACTACCTACCTTGAAGCTAGGTTTAGCAACCATGAATTTTCATACCAAGCACATTGGAAATGTAGCATTTAACAATAAAATATTTCATTTTTTTCTTATGCAAAGTTTTTGACATAAATTTTACTGTGTATGATAATATATTAAATAATATATTATGTATGATACTCCATTTTCAGATTTATCTATTTGGATGCTTATATATATTTATTGCTTTGGTTTTGGTTTTTAAATGCCACAAAACTGACTTTTCTGTCTGTTGTTTATTTTTGCTTAGATATCAGAATGCTGTTTTCTAGAAAGCAATCCTTTTTAATTCATATTTTAGTTACATTAAGTTCAGCAAAATTGGATGGACTTCTAAGAATTTCTTTGCTTCCTTATATTTCTATTGCTACATTTGCCAGTGTACACCAATCTTACCAATTTTTTTAAATGGGCTGACTATGTCTTTCTTCACTACTATTTCTGCTTCCATTGAGAATAGCATTCCCACCCATATTGTCCCAAAGCATTACTTTTGTAGTTAGATCATTTTTGTAGGGAAAACAAAACAAAACAAAAACAAACAAAACCCAAACAACCTCTTAGAGCATGTGTAGCTCTGACAAGTGAGTTGTCCCAAGGGAAGTACAGCACATATAGATCTGACCTTGGACCTTAGAGACAACTCCACTATCAACTCCTTTGGTTTTTCTGATCTTTTTTTTTTTTATCTTTCCTGTCCAGTTGGATTCACTCAGATGCTACTTATTAGATATCAATTTATGACATCAATCAATGATAGCTCTAATAAGAGCTCTAACTCATGTAGAGCTTTGTCTTTTCAAAAGTGATATAAATGTATCATTGAAAGTGTGCCTAACTTCAGATGTGAAACATCTCCCCTTTCTCTAAGCTAAGTCACATCTAGAATGAGACAAAACACATATAGTTTACTTCACAAGTATGTCCACATGCGTGTATCAAAAATTGAGAAAGTAGTTTCTTTCTTTGAATCCTAGTTCTAGAATCTCAACATGGGTTGGAAAAGCATGCTCTGCCAGAGTGGGCAGCTGTAGTGACAGGGTAGAGAGGTAGTAAGAGTCAGCAGACAGACACAGACTAATCTTTCAAGATATAGAGGCAGCTTTTTTTCACGTGATACATTTTTCACAATGATACATTCATGTCACCTTTGAAAAGACAAAGCTCTATGTGGGTCAGAGCTATTATTAGAGCCATCGTTGATGTCGTGGAGTTTATCTAATAAGTAGCATCGGAGGCTGATGTTCCCCAGGTGTCTGGACAAGCATTCATCAGTCCCCTCTTGGACCATACCACACTGATTTTTCTCTTTGGCTGTGACTCAGGGTCACCTTAATGGAATGTACACGCCGTAGCTCAATAGCCACTAGTGTAAACAGGTAATTTTGAAAAGATCCATGCTGATTAATGATTAGGTTTGCAGAGTGGGAAGACTATTATGGAAGCAGGGGGTGAGAGAATCATACGGTTCACAGTAAGCGATTTGGTATGTGATTATGTTGCCTCTGACTTGCTGCTGAGTGTGATTAGAATAGATTTTTTTTAATGAAAACAAAATATAAAAGAAATGGTAAATAAAGTTTTATGAAATGATTACTTTTTGCGATAATTTCTGCTCACACATTACCTTTAATCAAATTCTCAAAATTGACGAATGGACATCAAATGTATATGCACTGATATGGTGAAAAAAATTAAAAGCTTGGCATAGAGTAGCTTTGAGGTTACAGCAACCAAATGACATATTTTAATTTATAATTAAAACATATAGGGGTATATCCTCATGGTCATAATGAATTGAGAATTACCTGATTATATCACACTGCATTTCTTTCTATAGCATTCATCTATATAGTTAACAATATATACTTTCCTCTCTTTTTTAGAATATAAATGCATAAATATACATGTTTTTGTGTTACAGTGTTTTATAGGCCTATGGTTTATACTCCATTACTTCTTTCCTGATAATCACCAATTACAGCACGTGACATACATTAGTTCATATCAAGAATTAATCTAAATAAACTGTCAGAACCTTCAATGTTGTTACACTTGAATGATATATTAAAGAGAAAAGCTTTTTTGTTGTTGTTCTTAACGTACTATGTGATTTCTTTTCTTCTTTCATTTTTCTTTGTTTCCCAATGGCTTATCCCCTGTTGCCACTGTATTTGATTTTGGTATTCTGGGTGTATGTGTTTATCTGAATTAGGGGAGGGAAGGGGAAACAAAGGACAAGGGGGAACCAATGCAACAGTAATACTCACAAGACACTATGTTGGAAATGAGCTGTGTAGCTTGAAGGGGTCAGAGGGATGGAAAGTGAGAGAAAAATGAGGGAGAGGGTAACAAGATTGAGAAGAAATGTACTCACTACTTACATATGTAACTGTAACCCATCTGTACATCACCTTGGCAATAAATTTTAAAGAAAGGAAAGCTTAGCAAATATATACATGTTAAATAATTGTGTTTGATGGATGATGACTATCTATATTTTATGAAGATTTCCAACTCCTCTTTATCTAGAAATGACTCAGTTCTAACTAAAATGATAGATGGGATATATGAAATATATTACACGTTTTCAACCAAATCTAATGTATTCTATTTATGTGGCTATAAAATTAACTGAGGTTGTGTTCTTTGTAGGAAAGAAGTTTATTTAGGCCATACTTATGAAACAGGTAACATGATGCCAGGTTATGCCATGACGTGGCAGAGAAACAGAAAGAGAACCAGCCATACCCAGACAGACCCAGAGTGTGTATGGAGTTACCTTAATAACAACCTGTTCTCGTAAGAAGTCATTCAATTTCAAGGTACCACACCTACTCCTTCAAAAGAGCTTAATTCATTCACAAGGTTGATGTCATGCTGATCTAATTACCTACTCCAATTCTGAAAGGTTCCCCTACCTTCATACCAACACAATGATGATCAAGATTCCTGAATATGATTTTCATTGGGGGAAAAAATGTTCAAACCATAGAATATTGGCAAGTATATTGTATTTCATTAAATATTGTATAACACTGAAAACATACATACCTGATGTTATTAATGGTGCAAGAGAAAGTTCTTACAAATACTATTAAATGAGCAAATGGCGTCATTTCATGCAACTGCCACATACGTTGTGAGCATTGGCAGGATATCTAGATTACATCTGTTTTATTTCATGGAAACTTAGGCCACTGTCAGACATGCCTGTTCTGCTTCTTTCTATTTCTCTTAAGCCTGGTAAAGATCTGTCACTCTGCTTATGGAAATACAGCATGTATGGGATTTTCAAGACTTGGGAAGATTTAAGTGGACTATCATGGTACATCTCTATGACCTAGAGTCCTAGAAATCCAAAGCAAAACAGAAACAAAATTTGTGTGTTCCTAGGTAATATGTTGTTAGAAAAACGATATGTAGAATGAACACATTACTGTTATCTCTACTAGAAACAGAATGACACATGCATATTAAGTATGTATTTATCTATCCATAAATCCAGCATTTAAGTGGTTTTTGATAAATCTTACCTCTCAGTATTTAGTATCTGTCTCTTAGTATTTAATAGCACTCTAACATAAGCACTTTAGAATGTTCATAGAATCACAACTTGTAATGGACCAAAGCTAAAGATAACTCAGATACGCATCAATAGGAAATGGATAAATTCTACTATATGTGTACCATAAGATAGTATAAAGCAATAATCATGAAAATTGCATCTGCTCTTAAGAATATGTAGGAAACTCAAAAACATACTGAGCAGAAAAGGAGATACAAAATTACATGTGGATTCCTTTATGTAATGCCGAAACAAAGAAACAAAATATTATTGTTGAGTTCCTGTAGAAAAGCAATACCACTTGCATTCAATGACTGTTATCTTCAGTTCTAATAGTGTTCTCTCTTTTACATCTAAGTGATGGATAGATTCACTGTACATCTGTGGTTTTGTTCATCTAGACATTTTTTTTAATAAGGTGAAAACAGTCATTTATGTACCTTTTAGAGTCTTTTAGAAAGTCAGATGATAAAAAAAAAAAAATTGCCCCATGGTGTTGTAAGTCTGAATGAATACTGTTAATATTAATAAGTTCATTTGCTAAATAACTTCCTATCAAATTTTATATTTTTATATATGTTAAAATGTAATTTTTGTATATTTTTAAAATTAAATTTTGTGTATTTTTAAGCAAAACAAATAATTTTCAGGAAAGATTTGCAAAAATTATATAAGCATATTTTAATTATGTAGTCTTATTTTAAATAATGAAAGGGTTATAGTTTCATAGGTCAGGTAATGAGTATATTTCCATTTTGCCACCCTTCCTTTGCTTTTTTCCATTTTTTCCTTCCCATTTCCTGGAGATCTTCTTCTTTAATTAAATATTCTTAAAGTAAGGTTTTAGCTATTTTATAGCACAACTTCTTTTTCATTATGACTGTAAGTTTATTTAAAATGAGATAGATAGCTTAAAATAATAATTTCATATACAATATATACTTTATATTTTGATACAATATAAGTAAGTATGAATCAACTTAGTAAAGATCTACATTTCCTTAATTATTTTGGTCAATGTGTCACTATTTTGTCAGATATACCTACATAGAATATCATTTAATTTGAGTGAATAGGAAAATGTAGAATGTGCCTTTGAATAAAACTGCATTTCAATACCAAATTATTAGACATAAATTATAAATGCAAATATCTTATGGAGGAATAAATTAATAATCACATTACTAAAATAGGTTAAATAAATATTGTACAAGCTATCATGCAAAACCAGGGAAGTAAATGATATTTATAATATAATCAATTATTTTGATTAAAATAGAAACAATTTATTAAGTAATAAATCTCTTTTTATATTTGTTTTTTGCAGTAGACTCTCGTGATAAGGGAACAAAACAGTTTTGTTTTTGGGTTTTTTTTTTTGGGTCCGGTTGTGGGGCCTGAACTCTGGGCCTGGGCGCTGTCCCTCATCTCTTCAGCTCAAGGCTAGCTAGCGCTCTACCACTTGAGCCACAGCGCCACTTCCGGCTTTTTTCTTATGTGGTGCTGAGGAATCAAACCCAGGGCCTCATGCATTGCAAGGCAAGTACTCTACTACTAAGCCACCTTCCCAGTCCCTAAAACAGTTTTTTTTTTTAATGTTTTTTTATAGGCAGACTGTCAGAGAGAATCCAAGAATTTAGGAAATCCTATAAAGCCAGTGTAAGAAAAGCCACCAAACACTTAAAAAAATGTCGGGTGGTGGGGGAAGCAATAAGAAGAGGGAGTGCAATTGTTAAAAGTAGCTTGTGTGTGGATGTATCACAATAAATCCTTCTCCCATAAAATAAGTGTATATTAGTTCAAAAATAAAACAACCTTTATAAAAAATACATTCACAAGAAATTTCAATCTTTGCTTTTTCCCATCATTAGAACTTTGTGGCAGTTTGATTTAAGTTACTAATATAATATCAAACTATACTACTTCTAATATTATCTCAAGTCCTAGAAGGAATGGAATTTTTGATTAATAATTCCCTTTTTAAAAAAAAAACAGATGTGAAAATGCACAATGGGAGTCCCAATGTAAAGTTCGTCTGTGTAGTATCAGGATTATCAATGAGCTTTTGCATCCTTTTGTAACACCTGCCAACCTATATGGATTCAGAATGAATACTTTCTCAGAGTGATACACATTCTCTATGATTAAAACTTGTGGACAGTCAAGTCTGCTCTCAAACTTCAACTTTATTATTTCCATTTATTCAATATTCTATCTGGAAATCATGATTGTGTTCATAAGTGTTAGTTGAAGAAACAAACCTCATGTTCGATATTTACATAGTCTAAACAATAACCAGGAACTTTGTAAGGAATCACACCATTATAAGAATGCTTTCAATATATGAAAAACACAATTAACTGGCAATTAATTGTTCTTTCTTATTTGAATGCCATTTTAATACCGATTAGTTGATTAGTTCCCCCAATTTAAATGCTATTATAAAGCTTTATCTTTTATATTATAATTAGAACCTTTCTTTGGCATAGATCCCAGGATGTATTGTTTTAATTTTATCACAATCTTCTTTTTCCCTTCCAGTATACTAGAGATAAGGCAAGACATTTATAATTGAATTATCCCTGGGTGAATACTGACAAGCTAACCGAAAGCATTTTGGCTTGGAAAGTTTATATGGATCACTTTCTTCAGAAATCAGCAGTAAGGAAAGAATGAAATTTTTAGAAAGTAATTGTGCTTATTTCATACCAACTTTCATGAAGGAAATGAATTAAATATCTGTACAAAAAATCTCTCTTTGAATTGTTAATGAGGAAACCAAGGATGCCAAAGAAAATAAGTCATTTGACATCTTTATCTTTTACAGTATCTACTGTTTGCTGGTTTGTTGGAATTGTAAGAGAAAAAATAGTAAAGATCCATAGAGAAAATAGGCATTATTTTGTGCAAAGTCTACACAAAATTAAAATGTTGGACAACATGACACAAAGTTATAGAGTGTTTAATGCAACTAGACGATGTAACAGTGCTTTTGCACTGACATAGTGTAGAGATGTCAGGCATAGTAACCATTTGTTATCCCAGGAATACAATAGACAAAGATCAAGAGGAGTCAGATCCAAGCTAATTATGATCTAGTATACTCATGTTTTTCAACCATTTCAGTTGCACATAGTACTCAGCTTCTACAGCCCACCAATTACAACTGCTGGAGTCAGCATCAAACTGCTTACAAATATCATTAGTTGTGTTATATTCTCAAACTTCAAAACAAATCAACTAACCAACCAAACAATATACTGTGGCATTGGGGGTCTGTTCTCTTTGTACTTAGTATGTACATAGCATTACATTTATTCTTAGGTGATAACCTCTAAAAGATAAAGGTGACATGAATTTGTTTTCCAAGATTTTTTTAAATTTTGTCTTTTTTTGATTAGTTTATTGGAGATAAAATTCTCACAAACTTTCCTGCCCAACCTGGCTTCGAACTGTGATCCTCATATTGCAGCCTCCGTAGTACTTAGGATTACAGGCTTGAGCCAAAGGTGCCAGTTAGATTTTTTTTTGCTCTTATTGTCAGTCATGGGGCAGGGTTTGAACTTTGGGCCTGGGCTCCGTCCCTCAGCTCTTCTGCTCAAATCTAGTGCTCTAGCGCTTTGAGCCACAACACCCCTTCCTGGCCAAGACATATAACCTAATGCAACACATCTGAAAGTTTAACAACCTAAATCATTTGTGTATGTTGATATCACAAATAAGTCATAAGACATTATCCAGACATGTGCCTGTACCACCTGGTTTGTTGGAAATTATCCAAATGTAAAAGGTCCCCTTCACCAAACTTCTCTCATTTTAAGACACTGGATTATTTATCAAGGCTTGATATGTTTACAGTCTTCTGTTTTTACAAGAGTGTATGGATTGCAGAGACACAAATATTCATTTTAATGAAATAACTCCAAATGTGCCAGTATACTACTTACTTCATTGTGATCTCTGTGCTCCTTTGGCCCTCCCAGAGTCTCATCCTCATGCTCATCATCAAGGAAATTTGAACCATCTTCAGGGGATTTCAAAAGCATTGAGAGTGAACTCTTTGTAAATAAATAAAATGTGTGAATCTACATGCATGCTATGTATATAATGTGTATAGAGTGTGCACATGCATACAAAAAATGAACATCTAACTTTACATGAAGTAATGAAGAAACCAGGTGAACTTCACAGTGATCTAGGCCTTTCCCCTGGCCAGATGTCAAAAGCACAATTTAATGGGAGTTGGAAATGTTATGAGGCACTTTCATCTTCTCATATGAGCTCTGATAGGATTTTAGTCATGATTTGAGCAAAGGATCATGACAGCTACCATAGAGTCTGCCAAGATGAAATAATGCCTCACTCTGCCTTACCAAGGTCAGCTTCTACTGTCTCTACTGGCTCAGACATTGTTTCACATCAAGCTGTAGATCTTGGAGAAGACTGTATCCCTTCTTTTCACTACCTAGTAGATCATACCACCCATGAAAAACATTAGGACTAAACACACATTCCTCATACTAGGATTCCCTACATTCCATTTGCATTTTTCAGCTCTTGAATTACTCCTTGATTGGCCAGTTCTTTCATATATATATATATATATATATATACATATATATATATATACACATATATATATATATGTGTATATATATATATATGTATATATATATTTTAGATTTAGCACCCTATTATACAGTATAATTTTTAGCTCACTATGTATGTCAATCTTACCAGGGTGATTTTCCTTCACAATGCCTTGTGTTTGTCCAGATATGTTAGCAACATTTTGAGAGGATACAATAAAGGATAAATTAACCACATATGTGCTGCATACTTAAGATCTTATGTCCAATCTACCTATCTGCATTACTTCTTACCTTCTATGTCCATTTCTTTGTTTTCTTAATTTTTATTACTTTTTAATGGTTTAAAATAAGTGGATATTATTGATAATATAGATCTATGCTTCTTAAAATATGCAAGGATTAGAAAATAATTTAGGGTAAAATATATCCACATTTTTTGTTTTTTTTTTTGTTTGAAAGACTGTCTGATGGATCTAGAGAGAGATGATTACTGGATAATGTTATTCACTACCATTTTCCTCAATTAGAATACAACTATTAATATGTAGTATTACTTATTATTTTAAACTTTAACCTTGTCTCTTTGATTTCTAGGTTTTTTTTTTCCTTTTCAAAATACTGATATTGGGGCTGGGAAGGTGGCTCAGTTATAGAGTGCTTTTCTAGCATGCATGAAGCCCTGGGTTCAATTCCTCAGTACCACATAACCAGAAAAAGTCAGAAGTGGTGCTGTGGATCAACTGGTAGAGTGCTCAGTGACAGTGCTCAGGCCCTGAGTTCAAGCCCCACGACAGGCAAAATAAATACTCATATTAAACCTGGATAAAAGTTTTCCCAATGAACTAAGTTCCCAACCTGGTTGTAACTGTATTTTAATGTAAGAAAGATCATATATACATATATGTATGTATACATATATATATTTATCCAAATTTAGTTATGATTTTTATCTCAATAAAATCATAGAAATATATTTTAAATCTTTATAAAATAAATCATGACAGAGGGTATTTATATATTGAATATCTCATTTTATTAGTCACATGTAGTGTTTGTGATTATTAAATGATCATGGAATATTTCAATGTTAAAAACAGAGCTAAGACTTTGATTTCAGAAAACTTAGTTTGTTGAGAATAACATATTGAGGAATGGGGGGAATATTCAAATCATACTCTGCATAAAACTCATTTTCTAAAGCCTACTGGTCTGTCACATACTAAACAATAAACAAGTATTTGTTTAGTATTCAAGAAGGGCTCTGTATATTTTGTTATGTCAGGGACTGGGAACATAATGTGAAATCAAGCAAGGTGAATAGAAACATTCAGGGTATCCAATTGTATTCTGTGAGAGATTAGAATAAAATTGTTGCCTCATGAAAACATAAAAGTTAAAATATGCTCACACACAGTCCAGCATAAGCTCTATTTTAAATGCTTTACAACCTTCAGAGCACCTGTCTCCTCCTTTCAGAAGTAGGTGATTAAACTCTAAGCATATTTCTCAGATACAGTTGTAAAGTAGGGAAGAGCTCTGAGACAAGCACAAATTCCATTTACATTTTGATGCTTAAAGAGAGGTACTTTGTCAGTGTGGAATATTAGAGGTGAAATGCAGGCAGGAATCCAAATTCTGTCATTGTAAAACCTCATGCCTACTGCACAGACTGGAGACATAACATTAAATAGTCTCGGTGAATAGAAGTCTTTCATATTAGAGGATATTTTGTTAAATATTTCATATATATGCATAAACATATATATGCATATATGTGTATATGTGTAATATATAAGCTTGTATATAATAACCATTACAATATCTCTGTGAGAGATCAAGGGAAGGAGAGACATGGTTCAAAAATGAATGCACTCATTTCCTGACTCAGGAATGGTAACCCTTTCGTATATCACGTCTATAAAAACAATAAAAATTAAAGAAACAGTAGAGATAATGGTACAGTTAGAAATTTCGTGGCTTCTTACTTTTGTCTTTGTTATTCTATTTCATTCTTTATTCAAGATGGTAACCATGATTGCCTTTATCCACTGTAATCATTTATTTTCTTTGTTGTTGTTCTGTATTCTTACTGTAATTATTCTTAGATGATCTGGTTACAAGAAATGTCAAAATGTTCAGGTGGTTATTGAAATCCATCATTACTTTTCACTGCAAACAAAAACTAAGAAAAATGAAATTGTAAATATGAATATCCAATGCATCATGTAAACAATATATCAAGCAAGAATACAAATTATGCCATAAAAATCAATGCATTGATATAAGAAAGAAAAAATGCTAGCAAATTTGAATCTGACAAAAAAGATCACTTAGCCATTATTACATTTTTTATCTCTTTCCTTAAATTTATGTAAAGCAAGTTAAAAATTTAAACAACTAGTAAGTGAAACTAAAGAGAATTTTAGACAGCAGAAAGCCAATAATTGAGCTAAAATCATTTTAAGAGAAAACATGCATGAAAAAATGTGAACAAATAATTTAAAGGTCCTGAGAGATCAGAATACTGACAACAATGAAGAGAATTAAAAAGAGAAGTATAACTCCAAACTGCAATCATTTGACATAACATTTCCAGAAAGAGCATAGCTAATAGGAAATGTGAGATATATTTAGCTAACTAAGACATGACAAGAAATGCATGGAAGAGGCAGTCATTAAATGACTTGCAAGAATGGAAAAATAGAAATTAAGTACACATCTTCTATTTCCTCTGTGACAACACTCATAATTTCAGGGTACTAAGAAATGAGAGAATTTCTTATGTACGAATATTGCAACAATGCAAGAATCCTGTATAAAAACAAACATCCATAAATTATGACAAAAATATGAATCCACTCACAGGTAATTTCAGGGATTCTGGAGACAGAGGGTGTGGAGAAGAAGGGACACAGAGGTAAAAATACATTAAACACTAGAACAACACTTGAACTTAGAATTGATTTTTAAGACACAACAAATACATAGATGTGGGTATGGAACTATAAAATCATCCTAGGATGTATTAAATAGGCTCAAGTAAGCATACTTGTTGATATGAAAAAAGCAGTATGAATCAATAATTTTAAACAACCTAAGAATAATAAATAAAATGAGTAAGAAATAAAACAGAATATTTTTATATTGTATACTGCTATTATAAACAGATGGTATACAGAGAGGTTAAAGTTACATAAACTAAGTAATGATTATATTTTGTTTTGAACAAGCTTACTTCTTAGCTCATTTTCAACATAGGGTCTACTGAGTATTACTACTGGATTTGTTCATCCCTTTCTGTTCTTCCCCTTATTTTCTCAAAACAAATGAACTTACATATAAGACAAAAAGTATAGAAAAATTTTAAAATATTGACGAAGGAGAGAGAAGAGAGCAAATAACAGGAAACCTTCTGTTTCCATTTCTTGGAGTTCACTTCAGTAAACATTATTTTATATGAATACAAATTTTCAAAAAGAGAAATTTGAAGAAATACTTGGTATAAAAAACAAAAATATTATTAGATGATAATTTAGACAAATATATCATATACAAATAAGGACACTGGGAAAAAAGTAAGGTTCAACATAAGAGACAGATGAATGAAGAGGAGAATCAGGGAGAATGAAGTCATTAATTCAATATAATGTTGCAAAATTTTAAAAAGTAAGATAAAAGGTAAATTGGGGCTGAGGGTACAAATGTTGAAAGGGATGATACTTAACAAGCATTATAATCTGCTTTGCTAAATGCAATTATTTTGTACAACTACTTAAAGATAATTAATTTAAAAAAGGAAAACCCAGAAAAGAGTTTTGTTTCAGAATAGAGGAAGTGGGAAGAGGACCCAATAGTTGTTCATTTAGACCTCATGGCAATGAACTTTTAGAATAACAGAAATATTTATCAAAATCATAATCTTGCAAAGTATCTATTGAATAAACAAAGAGAAACAAAACAAAACCAATGATGAAAATGACAAAGATGATAATATGTTGAGGGAGAAACACATGAATTTCTAAGTAGAATGAGCATATTAAATACTTAAGAAAGAATATGATCACACAATAATAGTTCTAAAATAAAAACTAGTTTTCAGCACTACAATAGCAAAACAATATCAACATCAATGAGAAAACAAAAACTATGCTACTATATTATGGAAAAATAAAAGCAAAAAAACACCTAAATTAAAATGTTCAGATAACTCAACAAAAGAATCACTGGAAACATTGAGAAATAAGATAATGTGATTAGGTATTAGACTTCTAAATTCACAGAGGAAAACAATAACAAACCTTTTTTATTCAGAAATCAGAAGGCATAAATCTTAATATGGCATCAAATACCTCTGATTAAACCCCTCTCTTCATCCCTAATCCATATTTTTGTTCTAGAAACTGAAAGCAGCAAGAAAATTAAACACAAGTAGCAAGTGACCTGTCATATACCATGATGCAATGTGAATTGAGCCATGTTAAATTGATTGAAATACAAATGCCTACATTGTCTTAGAAGAATATCAATTACAGAGTACTTCATGGAGGACCCAAGGAAGAGGTCAGCTTGGGAAAGTTTAGCAAGATCCTATCACAAAATTAAAATCAAAATACATTGGCTATGACATGGCACCAAAGGCAGAGCTCTTAACATGCACGGGACCTTGGGTGCAATTCCCATTATGGCAAACAACAATAACAATAAACAGTATCTGAGTTTTTTTTTCCAGTTAATGTCATAAATGTTATCTAGCTACAGTAGGCATGTACTGTATGCAGGAAGGAATTTAGTTGATCCAAATGGAGTGGAAAAATATCTTAGGCTACTTCTATAGACCTTGGAGGAAATGCATTGTACTCCTCATTCTAAATGTAAAGTGTTAAAGAAAGAAGAAATTGGAATTTTTTGTTACTGACATATTCAAGGTCAAGATTTCAAAATTACAAATGATTGACTTCAATAAGTAGTTACTGAAGGGCCTGTGAAGAATATAAAAATATCAACTATTTGGAAGATTAATGTGTAAGAATAAGGATATCATTCTAAAAAAAATCAAGTTTGGTATTGCTAGAATTCTCTATAAGATTAAAGGGCAGAGGAGGTTCTGGGAAGATAGCGGAGGAGAAGCTGGAATCTGAACAAGCTCTCGCATAGAAAGCAGTTTTAGAGTTCCAGTGAACAGTCCTAAGCCAGAGAATCACACCAAGTGTGCCATCACAGGACAGAGAGTTAGTCAAGAGAGGGGAAGCCAAGGAGACACATCTGAGCGCTTGCCAGCAGCCGCCGCAGCGGCGGCGGCAGGGTCGCAGGGGCAACCACCGCCACGGTCATACCTGAGACACAGAGAGTCCGGGACGAAGGATCCAGATGCAGCGAACGAGCGGATTCTGCTCAACACCAGCAAGAACCGACAAGGAGCTGACATCTTCATCCTGCAGTTTGCAGACCACAGATGACCCAGGATCCAAGACTTGCTGTGAGTAGAAGCCTGACATCCTCACTCCTTCTCAGGGAGCAGAAGAGGGAGGGCCACCCCTATCCCCCCAGCACCAGTGATCTCCATCTTGGATACCGACAAAGCTCGGAGGAGCGGCTAGCTCCAGCTCAGGCCTTGGAATAAAACTAGTCATTTAGCAGGTCACAAGAACTTAACGGCGAAGTGACCTCACAGACTCAGTTCCATCCAGGGAAAAGTCACCCAGCTCAGGCACCAGCCATTGGAGTGGCTCTCCTCACTGGGTAACCAGAGCCAGAGGCTGCCCCTCCCTCTAGCAGCCACCACAATCAATTGAAAAACAGAAACCCTGAGAATGGCTCCAGGCGGGGCGCTGTGAGTTTTTTCAAAAATAGCCCCAGGGAAAAGCTACTGTTTGTTGAAAGGCCTCAACTCTACCCAGAACCTAGCCTCATCACTGCATCCCTCTCTTTTGTGATTCTCAAAGCAGATCTGCTTCCCATTAAACTAACCTGGGAGGGGGATCTCAAAATCTTGGGTAAAGCAGAGCATTTTTCTGCCTGTTCGAACAAACTGACTTAAGAAACCAATCAAGCCACAGGACCTCAAGCTGACCAGAGACTCCAACAAGAGGCTGGTTACAGACAAAAGGGAGATACAGGATCCTTCCCACCCCTCCCAAAATAAAAAAAAAAAATCAAAGAACATTTTTTTTTCTTCTTCTTCTTTTCTTTTTTTTTTGTTACCTTATATATATAAATTTTTTTTCCTTGTCTAAAACTTTTATTAATCTTTAATTTTTGCCTCTTTTGAAAAAATAATTGTTTTCCAGTAACTTTTTTTTTCTCCTCTTATATTTTTTATTTTAGGAATACGTGAATGTGCGTTTTCTTTTCTTTTCTTGTCTTCTTTCTCTTTTTCTTTCTTTCTTAATTATCTTTTTGTTTTTTGTCTAGCTCTACTGAACTTCTGATCTTTTCTTCTCCCTTTCCTATCCTTTCCACCTTTTCCTCTCTTTTGTTCTTCTTTATGTGACTTAACTCTTGTCCTGCACATCCTCAGATATACCCGTAGTTAACTAGTAGACCCTATCCCCCATTGTGTACACACTTAATCCACAAATTTATTACTCAATTCAACACCTCTGAGACTTAAATTCATTAATAGCAGTACTACCTCTTTATACCTATATAATATTTTAAGCATTTTTTAAAGTTTTTCACATATCCTCGATGTCCCTCCCTTTCTCTCAATATATTCACATTCCTCTCTAACTAGATGGTCTTTTAATCTCTATAATAACATTAATTTTTACGTTTCTATTTTTTTTTCTGGTCTCTTTTCATTCCCCTTTCCCTTTCTTCTTTTTCTCTCTCTCTCTACTTGCATCCTACCCAACCTATTTACTGCATTGAGATTAGGACATAGTTAACTCTCCCTGTGCCTCCCCACACCAATCTATTCCTATTATTTACCCACATCTCTCCCTAACCCTAATAATTTCTGGTTTTCCAAATTATTCTCTGCAGTTCGAAGTCCATTAACATATAGTTGTTTGATGTTGAATACATGTATCTGTTGAACTAGATTGTATCTGTAGACTATTGACTGTACAAATGCAAACTTTGGTTGATGGTTGCCTTAAGATAGTGTTCTAGCACAAAACTGGTGCTATCTTCATCTCAAATGGGCAGAGTAAGTCAGAAAAACACAAGAAAAATGACAAATTCGGGTATCTCAATTCCCAATCTTGATAATCAGGGGTTAGAAGAGATAATGAATAATCCAGAGGAGAGTTCCCAAATAGCTCTACAAACACTGCTGGCAAACATGATAAATGAGAAGTTTGACAACGTACAAAGGACTCTGTATGAGCGTGATAGGGAGAGAGAAGAGGCATCCCAGAAGTTTATACAGGAATATCATAAGCGTGAGGAAGCTACTCAAAAACTGATACAGGATTTGCGTGAACAACTTGAGAATACTCAAAGAGAAAGGGAGGAATGGCGTGAGCAGGCTGAGAACACTCAAAGAGATCTGCAGGAATCCCGCGAACGGGAGGAAGCTAATCAAAGAGTAATACAGGAATTGAGAGACCAGGTAGAGAACACACAAAGATCACTAAAGGCATTCATGGAATCCATTAACAAAGAGCTGAAGGAAGTCAGGGAGACCACAAAGGGAATGCTGAATGGAACCCAAAAGAAGGAATGGGAGCCCAAAGAAACCATAACCAATCAACTAAGTGATTTGAGGACAAACACTGAACACCAAATTAAGGAAGTAAAGAAATTCATACAAGACCTAAAACAGAGCTTCAACAAAGAACTTGAAGCCATCAAAGCTGACCAATTAGAAGGAAAAGAGATAAAAAACAAAGTAGAGAGTCTTGACAGCAGGTTAGACCATGCAGAAGATCGAATCTCAGGGATTGAAGACAGCCTAGATATTATAGAGAAAGAACATACAACTATCCATGACAAGTCCAAGAAATATGATAGATCTATCCAACACCTGGAAGACACCATCAGAAGGCCTAATCTAAGGATAATGGGTGTAGAGGAGCACCTAGAAACAGAAGTTAATGGTCTAGGAAATTTGTTTAACAGGATCCTAGCAGAGAACTTCCCAAACATGCAAAAAGATAGGCCTATTCAGATGCAAGAAGCCTTTAGAACCCCAAATAGACCAGACCAGAATAGGACATCCCACTTCACATTATAATCCACACAGGATCAACTCAGACCAAGGAAAAGACCTTAAAGCTGTCAAGGAGAAAAGGTTAATCACCTGTAATGGGAAGCCAATTAGAATCACCTCAGATTTCTCAGCAGAGACAATCAAAGCAAGAAGAGCCTGGAATGATGTATGCCATGCCCTAAAAACAACAACTATCAACCAAGAATACTGTACCCAGCTAAACTCTCCTTCATAACTGAAGGCCAACTAAAACCCTTCCATGGCAAAGAAAAATTGAAACAATACATCTCCACCAAACTAGCCCTACAAAAGATACTTAAAGATGTCCTACACATAGAAAACCAACAAGACCGCAATAAAGGCCAAGAAACTGCACCCAAACTGAGAATCCAAGAACCATAGGAAGAACCCAGTTTTCGCAGCCCCCAAGGAGGTGGATAACATGGCAGGAACTCCCAAATACCTCTCAGTCCTATCTCTTAACATTAACGGACTGAACTTTCCAATTAAGCGACATAGACTGTCTAGTTGGATTAAAAAACAAAACCCTTCAATCTGCTGCCTGCAGGAGTCACATCTTGCCCATAAAAACAAACACATTTTCAATGTTAAAGGCTGGAACAAAATCTACCAAGCAAATGGCCCCCATAAACAGGCGGGAGTTGCAATCCTAATATCAGATAAAATAGACTTCAAATTAAAACTCGTGAGAAGAGATAAAGAAGGTCGCTACATACTAATTAAAGGATCTCTCCTTCAGGAGGATATTACAATTCTAAATATCTATTCACCAAACAATGGAGCACCCAAATTTATCAAAGAAACACTACTTTCCCTCAAATCCCATATAGATCCAAACACATTAATTGTTGGGGATTTTAACACACCACTCTCCCCACTAGATAGATCAACTCGGCAAAAACTCAACAGAGAAACCGCAGATCTAAACAGCTGCATAGATCAACTAGACTTAACAGATATTTACCGAACATTTCACCCAGCAGCATCAGAATACACGTTTTTTTTCAGCAGCACATGGAACGTTTTCTAAAATAGACCACATTTTAGGCCACAAAGCAAACTTGTCTAAATTCAGAAACATTGAAGTTATACCTTGCATTCTCTCTGACCACAAGGGAATAAAATTAGGACTCAACACCAAAAGCGACCAAAGAAAGTCAGGTATCACATGGAGGCTGAACATCACACTGCTGAATCATGAGTGGGTCATGGAAGAGATTAGAAAGGAAATTCAAATGTTCATGCTATTCAGCAAAAATGAACACACAAATTACCAGCTCCTCTGGGACACAGCAAATGCAGTACTCAGAGGCAAGTTTATAGCTCTGAGCTCCTACATCAACAAATTGGAGAGATCTGAAACTAGCAATTTAATGACACATCTAAACCTCCTTGAAAAGGAGCAGCAAGATAAACCCCAATCCAGTAGACGGAAAGAAATAATCAAAATTAAATCAGAATTAAATGAATTAGAATCCAAAAAATCTATAGAAAGAATCAACAAAACAAAGAGTTGGTTCTTCGAAAAACTTAACAAAATTGACAGACTCTTAGCAAATCTTATCAGAAAAAGAAGAGAACACACCCAAATTAATAAACTCAGAGATGAGAATGGAAACATCACCACGGAAACAACCAAGATTCAGAACATTATAAGGGAATACTTCTCAAAACTTTATGCTAATAAGTTTGAGAACTTGACAGAAATGGACCTCTTCCTAGCAAATATTGACATGCCAAAACTAAAAAAAGATGAGTTAAACTATCTTAACAGGCCCATATCAAGCATTGAAATAGAAACAGCAATAAGAGACCTCCCAGCTAAGAAAAGTCCAGGACCAGATGGTTTTACAGCAGAATTTTACAAGGCCTTCAAAGCAGAGCTCACACCAATTCTCCTCCAACTCTTCAATGAAATTGAAAGAGAAAGCTCACTACTGAACACATTCTATGAAGCCATCATAACCCTCATCCCAAAACCAGGCAGGGACTCATCAAAGAAAGAGAACTATAGACCCATTTCTTTAATGAACATTGATGCAAAACTTCTCAACAAAATTTTGGCCAATCGATTTCAACAATTCATCCAAAAAATCATACACCACGATCAAACAGGATTCATTTCAGGGATGCAAAGCTGGTTCAATATATGCAAATCAATTAATATTATTCATCACATCAACAGGAGCCAGAATAAGAACCACATGGTTATCTCAATAGACGCAGAAAAAGCATTCGACAAGATGCAACACCCCTTTATGATGAAGGTTTTGGAAAAATTAGGAATCCATGGAACATTCCTCAATACAATAAAGGCTGTATATGACAAACCTACAGCCAGCATTATACTCAATGGTGAAAAACTAAAGCCATTTCCTCTTAACTCAGGAACAAGACAAGGATGTCCACTCTCTCCACTTCTCTTCAATCTCGTATTAGAATGCCTAGCTACAGCAATAAGACAAGATGCAGACATAAAGGGGATCCAAATAGGGAAAGAAGAAATAAAACTCTCCCTCTTTGCAGATGACATGATCTTATATTTAAAGAATCCCATAGACTCCACTCCCAAATTACTCAAGCTGATTCAAAACTTTGGCAAAGTAGCAGGTTATAAAATTAACCCCCCAAAATCAATGGATTTTCTGTATGCCAACAATGAGAAAAGTGTGGCTGAAATTAGGAAAGCAACTCCATTTGTAATAGCCCCACAAAAAATAAAATACCTAGGAATTAACTTAACTAAAGAAGTGAAGGACCTCTATGATGAAAACTTTAAAATCTTGAAAAAGGAAATCAACACAGAACTTAAAAAATGGCAAAACCTCCCATGCTCCTGGATTGGAAAGATTAACATCGTGAAAATGGCAATACTTCCCAAGGCTATCTACAAATTCAATGCAATACCTATCAAAATTCCACCCTCATTCTACAAGGAAATAGAAGAGGCAATCCAAAAATTCATATGGAACAATAAAAGACCCCAAATAGCAAAAACGCTCCTCAACGGAAAGAACACTGCTGGAGGAATATCAATACCAAATTTCAAACTCTACTATAAAGCCATAATAATCAAAACAGCTTGGTATTGGCATAAGAACAGACCTCAGGACCAATGGAATAGAATTGAAAACCCAGAAATGAACCTACAGACCTATAGCCATCTAATCTTCGATAAGGGAGCTAAAACAATAGAATGGAAGAAAGACAGCCACTTCAGTAAATGGTGCTGGCAAAATTGGTTAACTACATGTAGAAAACTAAAGCTAGATCCTTATATATCACCCTGCACCAGAATCAACTCCAAATGGATCAAAGACCTTGAACTCAAAGCAGACACTCTGAAAACATTACAGGATGGAATAGGAGAAACCCTAGGTCTCCTTGGCTCAGGCTGAAATTTTCTGAATAGAGACCTGGAAACACAACAAATCAAAGAAAGGTTGGACAAATGGGATTGCATAAGGTTGCAGAGCTTCTGCAGGGCAAATGACATAGCTAGCAAGATCAATAGAAAGCCCACGGACTGGGAGAAGATCTTTACTAGCCATACAACGGAGAAGGGTCTCATATCTAAAATATACTTGGAACTCAAAAAATTAAACCCCCCAACAACAAATCCTCAAAGAAACAACTGCCCAAAAAATAAGTGGGCTAAAGACTTAAAGAGAAACTTCTCTGAAGAAGAAAGGAGGATGGCCAATAGACACATGAAGAAATGTTCAACATCCCTAGCCATAAAAGAAATGCAAATCAAAACAACATTGAGATATCACCTCACTCCAGTTAGAACAGCAAAAATCAAGAACTCTAACAACAACAGATGCTGGAGGGGATGTGGACAGAAAGGAACCTTACTTCATTGTTGGTGGGAATTTAAACTTGTTCAACTACTTTGGAAAGCAGTATGGACGTTCCTCAAAAGACTTCACATAGAACTCCCCTATGACCAAGCAATCCCACTTTTGGGCATTTACCCAAATGTTTACAAAAAAGACCACACTAAGGCTACCAGCACAACTATGTTTATTGCAGCATTATTTACCATAGCTAAGATATGGAACCAACCCAGATGCCCCTCAGTAGATGAATGGATCAAGAAAATGTGGTATATATACACAATGGAATTCTATGCCTCCATCAGAAAGAATGACATTTCCCCATTTGTTAGGAAATGGAAAGGCTTGGAAAAAATTATATTAAGTGAAGTAAGCCAGGCCCAAAGAAACATAGGTCCCATGGTTTCCCTTATTTGCAATATCTAGTATATGTATGAGTCAAGCGGAAAAGGTCAGATAATGTGATATTAGGAAAACGAACCCTTAAATATGTATTTTAATGTTTTTGTTTCTTTCATGCATGTGTTTCTAACGCATTTATAAGATTATTTCTTTGTTGCTTTGTATGTCCCTCCCCCACAGTGTAACCCCCGCTTTCACTATATTTGATATCAGTATAACTTGTGGAGGAGATGGGGACAAACAAGTCGTTTAAGGATTCAGGTGGACCTGTTGCAACAATGAGAAGTACAAAATGTCATGTCAAAAACGAGCTTTACAATGTCGGTGTGGGGGGGAAGGGGGGGAGTGATTGGGTGGGGGGGAGGGGGGAGGCTGGAAGGGAGGTGAAGGGTAAACAAAGGAGGAGGATGCAATGCTTGGTAAGGAATGTATGCATTATCCTGCCCATGTAATTGTAACCCCTCTGTACAGTATATTCTCAAATAAAATAAAATAAAATTAAAAAAAAAAAGATTAAAGGTCACGAGAGATTAATCCAGGAAAGCCATGATTTGTACATTCGCAAATATCATGGTAATTATGCTAATCATTTTCCATCTTACCATTGAAAATCTTCATAAAGTGAGGTGGAAAGATGGAGGGAAGAGTTCAAGGATCTGGTTTTACTTCTTTTACCAAATTGCTGCTTGACTTTTACTTATTTTTTCACAATAATGAAGCATCATTATTATATTTCTTTTAGTATAATAATTTTCTCCATGTAAAGATTATCTTTGTCTATGATCTTATGCACATGTATGAGTTTAACTCATGTATGAGTTTAATGTTCTAACAATGTTGTTTAATATTGTAATTTAATAATTTCAAAATAAACTAGTGAATGTTCAGACACAGGACACAATATATAATTTTGGTTTTTGTTTCAAATATTAAGTAATCTTTTTTTTTCAATTGTGGGGCTTGAAATCAGGACATGGACACTGTCCCTGAGCTCATATGATCAAGGCTACCACTTTGAGCCAAAGCTACGCTTCCAGTTTTTGAGTAGTTAATTGGAGATAAAAGTTTCATGGGCATTTTTCTGTCTAGCCTGGCTCTGAACCACAATCTTCAGATCTGAGTCTCCTGATTAGTTAGGATTAAAGGTGTAAGCCACCAGTGCCTGGTTTAGATCTTTCTCTTTTATTCACTAACAAAGACCCTATCAATCTTAGCAACATGTGAATTTCAGATCTTCATTACCATTTATGTTTAATTTAAATCAAAACATTTTCATGGGGCTGGGAATGTGGCTCAATGATAGAGTACTTGCCTAGCATACAGGAAGCCATGGGTTTGATTGTTCAGTACCACAGAAAAACTGGAAGGGATGCTTTGGATCAAGAGGTAGAACAAGAGAAGCCAAGGAAAGTTCCCAGGCCAGAGTTCAAGCCCTCGGACTGACAAAAAAGAAATATTTACTTCAACTCCACATAAAACTTGAGGGTTGTTTAACAAATAAAATTTTGCCATATATCATATATTTTCATGTTCCAATGTTACACAATATGGGTTACCATTTAACTTCATAAAATTATATGAATCAATCTCAGTTATTATGAAGTTTAAATTTATAATTTGAAATTTTGGGCTAAAGGCTTAGCTCAAATGGTACAGCATCACTTAGCACACGTGAAACTCTGAATTCAAACCCCAGTACAACCCTGAAAAAAAAAATCCATTTTTGCCATTAGCCGTATACACAAAGCTTAGAAATTGTAATATATTTTATTTAGAATTTTATTGTCAAATGCATAAAATGTTGGAATCTATTTTTCAATGTTACATAACTTCCAATTAAGTTAATATTCATAATTCCAAATATAGATAAATTACAAATTTAAATTTCATTTTAAATTTAAATTTTATTTAATTTAATTAATTTAATTTTATTTTATTTAATTTTATTTGAATTTCATTTTAAATTTAAATTTAAATTTTGCTCTTCATAAAATATTAATTAACATTGAAATATTTGAATGAATATTGTCACCAGGAACAAACATTCTTTTTCTTTTAAAATAGCAGAGTTTGTTTTATAACATATGCTCTAATTATACATAGTTTATTGTAATATATGTATACATATACACACATATACATATATACTATATATTTATTTAAGTCATGTACATAAGTCACTGTAATCCCTTCTAAAGGAAGCCAAAATTTATGCTGGTCTTTTATTTTATCACCTTGGTTACCCCAGTTCAATTCACAAAGATTCTTGCAATGTCATACATTATTCAAAGCCTAAAGCAACATTTTCAACCTACACAGTGGTAGTTTGAGTAGTATGGTCTTTACTCTTACCTTACACTTGTGAATGTTACCTATTCAAATGTGAAGTATCCTAAGCTTCTATTTTTAAGAAGTCATCCTTCTGAGTTTCAAATACTCATAAAGATTCCTCAGGAAACAATTTTAAGATTTTAGAATCAGTCCAAATCATTGCTGAACAGTACAAGAAGAACATATACCATGCTAAAATCACCCACTGGGAAACAGGAAAAAAAAAGTCATTATCATATTATGTTTTATTTCCCTCTAGCATGTAAGCCTAAAATTGTATGTGGCCATGGTAGATGATACTTTCCAAGTGCGTATGTGAAAGGTTACAAGAAAAATTAAACAGCCAATAAAACAAAACTTTGTCTCTTGTTATCTTCTAAGGCAGATGCTACAACTCCTAGTACTCAGAGAAGGGGAACTTCCTCTGACTACATGCTTTTCCAGTATCAAATTAATTTGGAGGAAAAATTGCCACTTTCTAGTTGATCAGAGGTCAAAGGTGAGCGAGAGATCTCAGAGAGTCATAATCATTTCCCACAGGTGAAGGCCCGGTTTGAGTGCAAATGGCAATGGTAACAAGACAAAGAACTTCACCACTAAAATTCCATCAGACAAGTTATTACTGTGTTGGGCTTTATGGATTCTGTCAAAGAGAAATGACTTCAGCTACCACAGATTGCTAGCTGTAACCCCTGCCAAGTTCTGTAGAGAGGCCAGTAGAACAGCTTGTGGAAATTTCAGCAGAGGCTGACTCAGGGGAAAAAAAAAACCCCACAGTACCATATAGTATTCATCTGAGCTGTATCTTGACTTTCAAAGAATCCAATATAGTCTATGCTTATTTCCTGGTATAAATCCAGCCTGAGAAATACGTAAGTGTATAGTTCTCCTAGACATACGAATTGATACAAATTTCCCAATCTTACACAACCTGCCTACTGAGTAAATATTTAATTCTAGAAGAAATTTGTTTACTGGAATAGGAAAAATTTGATTTTATTTATATTTAATCAGCAAATATATTTAAAGATATTAAAATTGTTAAATAATTGTGTATTAAATTTGTGAGTTTCTTATTAATTTAAAATACATAAAAATTATTAAAATTATATTTAAAGGATCAATATTTAGGCATTCCTGAAGTGTATCAGTGATGTGATACCTAACAATTTATAAGAAAAACAGTAGCTATCAATTATGGAAATTACATGTCTTATTAAACTCAGGATTGACTGGTTAGAAAAAGTATATCCAAATAGTCATTGTGAAATATTGTTTTCTAAGCATTATTCAGGATCAATGAGAAAAGGCAGAATTTTGTTAGATTTATTAGAGAACATGTTTTGGCTTGTCCAAAGGGATTCATAATTTCCTTGTAGCTTAGTAGGTCTGTGTACTTGAACTTTAATTTACAAACTTTAATTAAGTGAATATTATGGAAACCCACTACAATTTTAATCTACTGAGAAAGAAATATGTATTTGTATTTGTTTTTATGTATTTAGTATCATTATACTCAATCATGAATTCAAAATAAGAAAATGATGCACAAGTTAGAAAAAAGCAATTCCTGCTTAATAGCTCTTCTGAATACATTTTTGAGGTCACTACAAAAATAATTAACTGGGCTAGGAAGGTGGCTCAGTAGTAGAGCGCTTGCCTTGCATGCCTGAGGCCCTGGGTTCAATTCCCCAGCACCACATAAGCAAAAAGAAAAAAGCCGGAAGTGGCACTATGTCTCAAGTGGTAGAGCGCTAGCCTTGAGCTGAAGAGCTGAGGGACAGTGCCCAGGCCCAGAGTTCAGGCCCCATGACCAGACCTCCCCCCCCCCCAAAAAAAATAATTAACCATCTTTTACTGCTCTTATGGAGTAACTTAAATAAAATAATTGGCATTAACTTAAGGCTTTATTAATAAAGTATACTATATTGAAATTTAATATGTAATCCAAACTTCTTTATCTATTTGGAACAATTATGTTTCTAATTATGTTTCTGGAGGCAATGACAAAATATCTTTTCTATTATGAAACTGTTGGCATAACAAAATGTGAAATGAGGTTTTTACGTCATTAATTAGTAATTCAAATATGTTATAACTGATATTATCCTTTAGGTTTTTATCCTAAAGAAAATTTCCATGTTACTCTTTTGATCTATCAGGCTGAGGTGATAGCTCTGAGGTCTCTCATTTTCAGTGAAGTTGGAGAATAAAACCAGCAGTAACAAGTTCTGGCTTGAAAGCAAGCTCAGAAAAGCTATACCAATATGGTCTAATGAGCATAATTATAGTATTTTTCTTATCCATATCCAATGCAACTGCTCTTTTCACTGGTAAGTTTGAATGTAGACACCGCAACCTTATAAAGATCAAACCTATCACTTTATAATGGTAACAGTAATAAAAAATAATGTTAACGTTCCAGTTGGAAATCTTTCCTCATTGGCTAAAAACAGGTGATAAATCTTTCCTCATTGGCTAAAAACAGGTGATAATCCATCTCATATTGAAATACTAACTTCCAGTTATTTCTTAGTTCCACACACAAAAAATTATATTTCAAAATAATTGTTTTCTTTGGAAAAATTGTTTTTCTTGTAAGTTTAGCCATTTTACCTATCTCAACATTGTTCAGCATGTCTAAAGATGAATATTTGAGTTTTAAGTCATCAATCATCATACTCCCATTAGTACACAGAACATAAAACTCAGATTAACACCAAAACTTAATAAATGAAGCATAATAAGTAGGTTAAAGCATATTTGTCCCCATGCTTTCTTGTGGTAAGTATTCCATTTAAATTGACATTTTAAAAATTAGAATACATTTTAAACTATTTTTATTAGCATCTACAGGCTATTTAAGGAAGACTTACTGTGATATTTCCAGGCATGCCTACATTATCCCCTGAACAAATTCATCCCCAACATTCCTATCCATCCTTTCATGCCTTAATAAAACAAGTTCAATTGGTTTCATTGATCAACTGTCGTAAATAATGATACAAATTTTAATAATGAGTCTTTTCATTCATTCTTGGTTGTGGATTAGTGTATAAGTTGCTATTTGAGAGCAGGGAGAGACAGAAAACAGAATATGACTTATAAAATGGTCCTTTGCAATTCTGGATTCATGACATATGAACTGAAAACTCTAATAAAATAAGCCTGTTAAAATATTAGTTGTATCTTTTTTTTAGTTGTTCAGGTGATATTTTAGATAGTTGTTGGTTGCTCTTTATGATCAATGTTTTGCAGTACCTTAATAATACTTCCTAAGGGAGGAGGTGGATTTTTACAGGCTTTAATGACTTACAGGACTATGGTTTTTTTTTCTTTGATGAATCCAGCTATTTCTGTTTCTTTTCTAATGCCTTAAGAGAAATATACTTTATTTTTTTAAATGTGACAACATCTAATAGCTTTGAATACTAAGCTACAGGCTGCAGACTTTCCCCCCACCTTTGAATAACTTTTAGTGTCAGTCCCTGCCTTGTAAATACATATGGAATAAAAAGCTGACCTGAATGTGCAATTCTCTTGGCTAGGTTAGATATCAGTAAAACCTGTAAGTAAGAAGTCTTTGATTGTTTCCCCATGTAATTCAGGTATTTATAGCCAGGCTGTCTCACAGAAGAGTTCTGTTATATATTAGCTATAATTAAAAAGTTCAACAATTATCTTATTGGACAAACATTGATTCATTTTGTTGTTATTTCTGTTCAGAGTTCCTATATCATTCTATGTAATACCCAGGGTGTGTATAGTAATGAAAATTGTAGATGAGAGAATTCAGTCATGGGTCAGACATATGAGAACTGATGGACCATATTAGTAACTCACACTTAGGAAGTCTCACTCGTCTAGTGATGATGTGTCTGTGTACACACCTGGATATGAATTATTGGGTGATTAAAATACGTAGAAAGAATAAAATAATATATCTATCTGTTGCTGGGTAACAACTTTCCCTACATTCCATGGCTGAAAATAGAATACATTCAGCAGGACATAGTTTCTATGTGTGAGGAAAGCAGCACTAGCTTAGCTGGGTGCTTCTGAAAGGCAGCCTTCTAGGGCTGCAGTCAAGCTGTTCCCCAGGCTTGCATGCTGTCCTGCTTGAACATCTCACCCCATGTGGCTGTGAGTCTGTTTCTATGCTCACACATATGATGTGATTCTGTCTGTTTTTCCCATTAGCTTCTTCACTGGGATGCATGTGGCCCAAAAAGTGGCTTCAGATACTACTACATGTAAGCAAAGGAGTACCCAAGACAAAAAGCCAGGCTCTGATAGTAAAATCTTAACAGTAACAACCATGTCTGCACTAATTCTACTTGCTAGTAATAAGGAGACAACCCAGCCCCATCTGAAGGGATGGGAATTTCACAAAGGCTTGAATACCAGGAAGTGACGGTGGTTGACACCATGTCAGATGTGCTAGTCATTCTCCCTACTAAACTCAATAATTCAATTTCTCTCCACAGGCAAGTTACGCCATCATCTGCTTCAGATCTTCAAAAGTAGTTTTTTTTTTTTTTCATATGGGATTCATTTCACAATTTTTCTATCAGTACCAGGTACAGTGTAAACAGTCCTCCTCTACTCCAGTTTCTGAATTACAGGCCAGCAAGTAGGAGGCCTTGATCTGTACCTATAAATCATGTGCCCTCTAAAACTCCTCACATTCAGTGATCACACGCACCTGCTTCCTGCAGGATGACTTTCATAGGTCCAACGCCCTCTCCACATACTTCATCTGGACGAAAAGATGTTTATGCACATATACCACTTTTAGGAATTCCATTTCTTCAACATCATCTTGACATTCCTCCATAATTCAAAATCCATCCCCACATACCTGCTTTTGATCATTCTGATGTGTTTTTAAGGGATATTAAGTGCACACTCTGTTTCTTTTCTAAGCCATATTCTCCTGACAGCATTCTGGATTTGATTTTTTGCTACAAAGCTATTAATTATTATTTTTTTCAGCATTTGTTCTCTGGCAGTGATAGGACATGCAAAACAATGAGTTTTGGTTCTTTTGTAAAAGTCTCTTCTTCAAATTAATTCCCCCCTCACAGATACATCCTAAGTCCAAAGATTCTTACAAAGCACAGAAGAAAACCATAGTCTTGAAATAATTAACTGGAGAAGTCAAAGGCTTCTGAGTCTCTGGTGGCTTCAGCTTTGGACATTGATTAGAAATGCTTCTTTTCTCGGAGCTAGTGAGTTATCTCCTCACCACTTCTTCCCTCCCTCCTCTTGTCAGTGTAAATCAACCCTCTCCAATTTATAAGCATAGTGGGATTCAGGGGTAAATATCATAAAACAGATTGTCAAGAACGCTGTTAATTTAGGCAAAATGATTTATTTCAATTTTTAACAACCAGCTGGGCTCACAAGGCAGGAAATCAAATACAGATTTGTAGAATTGTTGAGCGATTAATATCCAGTGGCCTGGCTTAAAGACCAGCAGAGAAGATGGTATGAGGAAGAGCTGTGTTGTTCAGGGCACCCCGCCAGGCGGCTGTCCAGGATACAATCCATACATCTCTAAAACAATTTACATACACGGTGCCAGTAAATTCAGATTCTCACAAGTTTTGCTTTACAGGAAAATTAAATGATGCACCTCTCACCAAATAGGCTATGTTTTATGGTATAAATTAAACAAACATTCTCAGCAAGTGAAAGCCTATTTCTGCTAAGTAGTTTTTCAACCTGTACGAGGAACACAGTACAGCATGTGCCAGCCTGTGCATATAAAACTGAAGTCTGCAGAGTATATTAGTCTTATTAACAAAGATGAATGACTAATATTGTCTGGTTTTCTATGACTTCAGTATCCTTACTTTGAAGCTAGTTATTCTTAATAACATAAAATAAAAAAGAAAAGAGAGCACAAGAACTAATGAAGAAAGATAAATTCTTAAATTCTCATAAATCAACTGTATATCTTTTGAAAATAATTTCATTTATATATGAAATATATTGTTCCATGTGAATGCAAAATATACTTTTATTACAAGTAAAAACAGATAGATAAATTAAAAATGATTACATAAAATTTAGTTGACATTCAGTCATAAATAATTATTAATCTAAAGTCTTCTTTCCTTTTTCTAGAATTTGAAATAGCTAAACTCTACATTTTGGAATTTATGTATGCTTTTAAGTTACATTATTACTTGGAGAGAAATTTCTCTTTGTCTATATCATTGCTGTCTGTTATGGAGCTGTTTATCATTACTTGAATCAAGGATTCAGAGTCTTTGAGTTAAAAGTGTTTTTGTAGATTAGACATAACATTTTGTTGTATTTGCAGAAAAGCAAGCTCTTTATAAGGAGCATGGCATATGTGAGACAAGTTCATGTAGGACAATCATAATTGCTCCTATTCAAGACCAGAAATCACAAATATATTCATAGTGCTATTGGGAAAAATGGAGAAAAAGGAACTGGTTTTATAGGAAGATAAGTGAACATTTTTGGAACTAGATCAAGCTTACCTTTCCTAGCTATAGCAGTAATGAGGCAGCATTTGAAATAGTGAGGAATACTGAATTTGCTCTTCAGGGACACTTCTACTTTGTCAAGTTTCTTATCTGAAAACGAATGACTTGCATATTAATTCAGATGACAGAACTATTCCTTCCTGGAGCTGTAAAGACATAGCAAAAAGAGACACTTATTTAGTTTGCAGTGTTTGAAAAACCAAGAGAAATCATGGTTTCTTGGATGTTCATGGGAGAGAAAATACATTATTTTTTTGTCCTAAGTCTCAGGCAAAAATTTTGAGTAATATTAGTTGTAGCCTTTGGTGCTAAAAAAAAAACCAAAAAACAAAAACTTGAGAGCTTGCTGAGCTACAACAATGCAGAGATAAAAGATGAACACTAATTATGTAGTCCTTTTTTAATATCTGAAGCCCAGGTAATTCTATTAAGAGGGAACATTAAGTACTATGTGGAATAAACATCAATTTTATTCATGAGTATGTTGCTAAGAAAAAGATGGATGGGGGGTGGTAGGGAGAGGATGGGAAGGGATGGGAAGGGGAAACAAAGGAGGAGGCTACAATGCTTGATAAGAAATGTACTCATTATCTTGCCTATGTAATTGTAACCCCTCTGTACAGTATTTTCACAATAAAAAAAGAAAAAGATAGATGGAAAGAAAATACACAAATTTGAAATATTCAAAAAATTTAACCAGTACATGTTCAGAAATAAATAATATTGAAAAGTGACAAAATTGAAAAGATCAAATTTGTGGAAAACAAAAAATTCTCAATGTTATCTTCCAAGAGAAAAACAAAAAGATTTTTTTTCCTAGTTGAATTTTTTTCTTTTTTTAAATAAGTTTTTTATTGTAAAAATACTGTACAGAGGGTTAAAGTTACATGAGAAAGGTAATGAGTATATTTCATTTTTTTTATTATAGTGAAAATACCGTAGAGAGGGGTTACAATTACATGGGCAAGATAATGAGTACATTTCTTTTTCTTTCTTTTTTTTGGGGGGGGGGGCAGTAGTGGGGCCTAAACTCTGGGCTTCGGCTCTGTCCCTCAGCTCTTCAGCTCAAGGCCAGCACTCTACTGCTTGAGCCACAGTGCTACTTCCGGCTTTTTTTTCCTGCTTATGTGGTGCTGAGGAATCGAACCCAGGGCCTCATGCATGCAAGGCAAGTGCCCTACCACTGAGCTACCTTTCCAGACCAATGAGTACATTTCTTATCAAGCATTGTTGCCTCCTCCTTTGTTTCCCCTTCCCATCACTTCTCATCTTCCCTTCCCTCTTCCCGACCCCCACCAAAGTTGTAAAGTTTGTTTTTCGACATAATGACTTGTACATCTCATTGTTGCAATGGGTCCACCTGTATCCCTATTTAAACGATTTGTTTTTGCCCTTCCCCTCCACAAATTATACCAACATCAAATACAGTGAGAGCAGGTACTCACGGTATAACCCCTGCTGTCACTGAGTACATTTCTTATCAAGCATTGTTGCCTCCTCCTTTGTTTGTACCCTATCATCCCTTCCCTCCCATCTCCACTACACTCCCCCCCCTTAACTTGTAAGGTTCGTTTTTCGACATAGCATCTTGTACATCTCATTGTTGCAATGGGTAAACCTGTATGCCTATTTCAACAATATTTTCCTTCCGCTACCCAAATTATATGTAAGCCAGGTGCCAAAGCAAAAAGTTTTAGCAATAATAACTACTTTAGGTAATGCATCTCACTATCAAAACTAACCTTTTATAGGTTGTTTCTAAATGTGTGTCTCTCTGTCTTCTGTTTCTCAGTCTCTGTCTATCTGTCTGTCTGTCTGTCTCTCTCAGTCTATCACTCTGTCTCTCTGCCTCTTTCTCTAGCTCTTTGTCTCTCTGTCTCTGTCTGTCTCTCTGTCTCTGTCTCTGTCTCTGTCTCTCTCTCTCCCCTTCTGGACCTGAATGCAGCAACTTGTGAATTTTTGGAGGTGATCACATTTTTCTTTCACTACATAAAGTAGTAATAGGCTGGTATTTGAACAAATGAGGATATTAAATAGGTGATCTACCATTATGCCATTATGGTATTTTCTTATTTTTAAAACAAGCTGAATCTTGGTGTAAGAATTTTCTCATGGAAGATTTAATATCATAGGTGGAGTAGTCTAGATAGATGATATGGATTGGAAAAGAGCTTGCCAAGCTAAAACTATTAAGCTTAGTTCAAGTTGAAGTTATAGGAACCCATACATTCTATTACATGTCTATATGAATATATATATATATATATATATATATATATATATATATATATATATATCACAGCTTTTTGTTGACAGTAGAAAATTAGACTCTTTTGGACACAGAAATCTTCCAATGTCTTATCTTTAGTTTAAATTGTTATAAAAACTACCTAAATTTCAGAGAAAAATTAAGAAACTCTATCTTAGCTGGGCACCAGTGGCTCACACTTACAATCCTGGTTATGCAGGAGGCTGAGACCTCAGGATCATTATTCAAAGGCAGCCCTGACAGGAGAGTCCATAAGACTCTTATCTCCAATAAATTACTCAGAAAAAGCCAGAAGTGATGCTGTGGTTCAAGTGGTACAGCATTAGTCTTGAGCACAAAGCTTCTCAGGGACAGAGACCATCCAAGTCCTGTATTCAAACTCCAGAACTGGCAAAGAGAGAGAGAGAGAGAGAGAGAGAGAGAGAGAGAGAGAGAGGGAGAGAGAAGCTCTGTCTTTATGGTTGAAAGCCTTCTAAGGGAAATCAAAATTTTAAGCATTTAAAGAAAAATTAATCCACAAACATAAACCTGAAAATTCATTTGAGATACATTATATATTTGGAAATGAAGGCAGAAAAATACTGTGTACATGCTAAAACCATGACCCTACCCCACAAATTATCTAGGCTGAAGAACAGCTAATAATACTTAATTAAACATTAAGTTAATAAAAACTATTAAGCTTCATTGAAAGTTACCTAAGCAAAGTGATCTGTATAATACCCTGGTATTAAAAAAGCTATGAGCAACACACTACTTGAACAATAAAGATTTACTGGAAGCATTTTTTTCACCATTAATTATTGACTTAGGGTATAATTTTCAGTATAGGTAGTTGAAGAAATAACAGAGTGGGGACAAATGAAAACAACAGTACAGTTACAGTGAATAGAAATGTTGAGAAGAAACTCTGAGCTTTACTTTTACATGCTGGATTCTCTTGAACCAGACTTTAGAAGCAATTAGGGAAATCCATGTGAAAACACTATCAAACTCAAGTGAAAGGAGAATGGGAATAGGTAGGACATTTTTTGATAAGAGTTTGAATTAGAAGTAATTTAGCAAGATTTGAAAGTGTCTACCCTCATCCAAATAACTTCTTATGGGAAACAATGCAATATTGTATTCAAACAAACAAAGAGGAGGTGGTCTTATTAGCATTAACCATTAGGTGAAGAAATTATGTAATCTCTACTCTAAAATGAATCAAAACTAGTCATTCCTCACAAGACTTATCACTCCACTGATTGCAAAATCACATCCTCATCGTTTTAAGTGAATGTTTTCTTCAGTTAGTGAATTAGTATATATTTAGCATCTTCTTTACAAATAACTGGCAGAGGATTAAGGGTTAGGTCTTAAGAAGGCACATCAGCAAGTAAACATTGTTAGGGAACATCCAGCTGATGAAAGGAGAGAAAGAAGAAAGAAAAGTGCAACAGTTTACATCAGGAGTTAATCATCCCTGGAGAGGTACAAGAGGCAAGGAAAGGAGGGAGGGAGAGGGTTGGTGTCCAAGGTTTAGGTGTAGTCAAATAAGGAAGTTATGGGTTGTGAAATAAATCAGGCAGTTGCAGCAAAGGTCCCTGCCCTGGCCAATAAACACTTTTGGACAGGGTCTGGGCTGGGAATTCAAGAATGGCCTGAGGCTTGGTGGGGGTAGGTGGGCCATGAAGGCAGCTTTGGGTTATGAGAACAATGTAAATTCCCACCATTTAAGACCCCGAGGAGGTATATAAAGGTATAAAAGGTTGAAAGGTGTCCAGGTCTTTTCTGGCTACTTGCTGCTGGCACAGAGTGTTTGTGGGGTAATGAGGGTGAAAGTCTTCAGAGTCTCCAGTTGCTCATAGAAGAAAGATGGTCTCTATATGTTCTTGGTTTGCAGCACATGTGTTTTTTGTTATGCTGTAGACAAGACATTTCTGCATGCTCACAAATGGCAAATGTAAACAGGAGATCCTGGGTTTTATACACACAAAAAATGGGCATTAATAAGAAAGGCAAACAATCTAGGTGTTCAATTTTTACCTCGTAGGATTTCTGATATTGATCCAGAAATCCCCACCTGGTCTGTCAGAAACTCACATTCCAGAGGACAGCATTACCTGGCCAAATTCCAGCCAAATGCTCTCCAGAAAGTCCACTGTCAGAAACACAGGTACTAGGACGGAGTATCTATGTCTACTTCATCCATGCTCCCCGACCCCCCCCCCCCCCATCCACCTAATCCCACTATTGCTGCTGACCAGTGGCTCATGTTGGCCGGATAAGTTTCCATTTTGGTCTGAATAATTACTTCCCTAGGACAACCCTAGGATTTCTTCAGAGCAACTATAAATAAAAACAACAGGTAATAGGCAATGGTATAAGTTCCTGTCCCTTCACAAGGTAGATGAGCATGATCATTAAATAGACAAGTTTGTGAACCATGTTCTAGAAGGCACCAGCATACCTCTCAGGATTTTATCCCCCAAATAATAGCCTGTGGGCATGTTGAGTTCACTTTCTGCCTTTTATTTATTCTGAAATTGTCAAGACTCAGTTTCCTTACCAACATTAAAATATCTTATCAGTTTTAAGAAAAAATAATAATCCCACATTTTCTGATATACCTATGGTAGTAAACATATATTCATCTGCTAGGAAAATAATATCCATCTGAAAGTTTAGGTATTTTCAAATTTAGCAGTTTAAAAGCCTTGATACCAGATAATTTACTGTACATCCTGACACTTTAATTTGATTTCATCAATAAGATATAAAATGAATCAGGGAGAGGTGTAAACACATGGTTGAGTGGGTCTGCTTTTCTTACAACTACTCTATCTCAGATGAAAGCTATTAGCAGCCATCCCTTGGTAGCATTGGTTTTAAGGTCATTCATTTTATAATCAGACTTTCTAAAAATGCAAAACTCACTCAGCAAGAGCAAGAGTGTGGAACAAGAGTATCATCAGCAGGAAACAGAGCTCTAGGAAGAATATTTGATTCAACACAGGATTTGAAGTTGAAAACATACTTACCCACTCAAGAAATTGCTGATGCATAACAAGAATATTTTCCCTGTGATCTCTTATTTTTCCCTCTCCTTTCTCTGTCCTGGCTCTCCTTACATTTCTTTGATGATTTCCCCTGGTTCTTACCCCTATCTCTTATCTCTTATCCTCTCAGAAAGACTGAAATTGGCAGGCTTACTGAGGAAGACATAATCTACCTTAGGTTGTCCTTTAAAAGCTACAAAATTCCAGGGTTTAAATTGTATACAGAAAAGCAATCAAACACATCAACTGGAAACCAACCCTCCCTGTGAGTGAATAGACCTTTGCAAACAGCAGGTTCCACTTACTTGACCAGCAAGGGCTGTGAAAGCAGAGCCATGCTAAAATAGCCTGTTGTGTATTCCCTGACAGCTTGTTTACTTCTGTTCAGAGAAATATTATGTGCACACACTATATGTCTGCATGCATGTGTAGGTGTAGAGGGCTACAAAAATTAATTCCATCTCTACTCTCAAAACAATATTAATTACAGAGAAACAACCTGAATCTTAGTAAGTTTCAGTGTCTATTCTATATTTCCAGAGCTATGCAGTTCAATGGAACATTTTGGATCGATTGAAAATAAATGACCATGGTATATTCAGTAATATCATTCCAATGTAATTCAGTTACTATATGTGTGTGTACATATACGCATATAGGTATGTGTGTGGGCAAATATATCTACACACATATCACACATATATACATGGATACATGAATATCCATGTGTATATATGCATACACATGTATACATGTTTGTGTTTTGGTTAATGTATATATGTATGGACAAATGGTGCATATATATATATTTGTACTACATCTCTTTATATTACCTAATCAAAATTAGGAATTAGGGAAAGTTTCCTCAGATTTAGAAGACTTATTCAGGAATTTTAGGCTCCAAACTCCAATTCTTGTTTTCTTTATATCTCTCCAGACCATTTTTGCAATATTCCAAATAATGAAACAAGAAATGATGAAAGCAAGAAAAAAGGAGATTGGTGGTAACTTAGTACACTATGGGAGAAAAAAAGGTGTAAGGTTCACCATATATTCCCTGTATAATTTACTTATACAGGAAAAAAGTTAGGGTAGATGGCAAAACTATGCATAATTGCTAAACAGTCCCAGCCAGAGGTGTTCCTATGGTTATGTATGGTCAAATTTCTTTTGTAAAGATGTTATCAAGTATTTCATATCATTATATGAAATAGTGTCAATAATATGTTATGGTAATTAGGGCTTTCACCTAATTGGGCAGATGTAAAACTCACATATAAATGTACATACACATACATTTAGAATATGTACATATCCAAACTGTTTAAACAGAGATAAATGACAATTTCTTGTTCTCACCCATTGTGATCACTATCACTTTATCTGAATAATTATCACATTATCTGAATAATTAGTCATCAAAGATGATGACATTTGGAGAGTGGCTTGCTTGACTTAGCTAGAAAAATTAGGAAGCATTCTTTCCTCTCCTCTGCAATTATACAGCATGTCAAGTGAGGGAAGTTTAAGTCTCATAATATTGGACTGATTTGTTTGTTCCCACCTCAGAGCTCTGTTTTATCAGAAAGAAAGAGGAAAGGCTACCAATCCCACCTTCCTTGCCTCCTCAAAACCCTTTCCTGACTTCCAAATGACAAAGTGTCCCTTTAGATTTCAAAGTCATACCCATCTACTTATTCACTTATTTCTTTTGCCTTGAGATTCCTGTTGCTGCTTTACCAATTAATGGAGCAAATAGGCTCTTATCTTACCAGCCTGGGACAGGGAATCACGGAAACTATCGATCACTATGCCCTGAGAGATGACAACTGCATCGGGTATTAGAGAAAATTAGAGGTGGGAAGCATCCTCTAACAGTCCCTGTTGAACTTGTGGCTTTCCAAACTATAATGCTTCCACCCTGTTTAATGGGTTTGAAGTTTTAATCCAGCAGAGATGTAGCAGCATCCTGCGGTCAGTTGAATGGACTCGTGCTGCTTACTTTGTGCTAGAAATCTTTTCATTTCTCTGGAGTATTATTTCTCCACATGAAAGGAAACAATCAAACCTAGAGAAATCAGTTCCTATTTTCTAACATTAAGACATAAAATGGACATTTATACAGTTTTGCTCATTTCCTTCTATTTTTATATAATTCAATATATGGGAAGAGCTTCTGATTTAAAAATCTGTCAGAGCTGCAAGGTGTGAGCCTAACAACTAGATGGTGTTTTCTTACTTTGTAGAGATAGAATTTAAATTATTTAAACATTATGTAATCTCAGAATATGGATGTAAAAATTAATGTAAGACAATAATAGAAACATAAAATTTTCTCTTTCATGTATTATTGTAAATTATTCTCTGGGAGAAGAGCAGGATTTGAAATGTTTATAATGATCAGAGAATGCATCAATGTTATTTATTTATTTATATAATAAATGATAATAAAATTTATCTAAATAAACATTTATTTATTCTCCCTTTTTTATATATATTTGTTATTGTAAAGATACTGTACAAAGGGGTTACAGTTACATGAGTAAAGTAATGAGTACATAGAGTACCCATAGGTACTGAGTACTATAGAGGTACTCATAGGTAATGAGTACTATAGAGCATTGTTACCTCCTCCTTTGTTTTTCCCCTGCCATCCCTTCCCTCCCCAACTCCCCAACTCCTCCCTCTCCCACCTCAAAATTGTAAAGTTCATTTTTAAACATAGTGTCTTGTACATATCATTGCTACAATGGGTCAACCTGTATATTTTTTTTTATCAGACTCTGAATTAAACACAATATTTATAAATTCTCTCCATTAGTTTAAGTGGAACTCTATCAGTCAAATAAGTTAGTAGCAATTCAGTTGTATTCTTGTGCTTTTATTTATTAAAAAGAACACATTTAAGAAAATAGAAACAGAAAAACAATGTTTAGAAATTTGTGATTCTGAATACAAACACTTCCTGTTTCTGACTGGCATGGGAATTGCCAGTTCAGGTCTATTTACATCAACTCAGTCCACCTCAGATTCCCTCCTGTGTCTAGAAACACACATGCATTCATTGATATGCAAAGTGGATTGTCATTGACTATTTGGCAGAGAGGTAACAATTGCTTTATCTTCTAAATTTGGATAAAGATTCAAATTTAATATGACCTTTCCCTCCTTCATATTCTGTTAATTAATTATATAAGCAGTTTGTGAATGAATTCAAGCAACACATTCTTAATTTTATTTCATTGAACATCAAGGAATATAATTTGTGCTATTTTGAATTTTTTCAATCATTTTTTTTAACTGTGAATGAAATAAGGATTGATGAAGGAATGTTTCACAGTTACTTACAAGAAAAAAGACAGGCAAAAAAATACCACTGGAAGGAGCCAGGTGGAAGCTGTTGATTTTTCCAAGACAACATCACAAAAACACAATGTCACATTGCGACCTGCCATTGACTAAAGTCAGTCACATAGGTCAGTTTTCTATCAATTTTCTTTCTGACTATGCATTGCTTTTCTTCTCTATGCTTAATATATGCCACCCTTCTCAGCTCTTGTCACAGGTTTGGGCTTTCAGAACATATCATCTAGTTCTAGAATCAGGGACAAATGAAGCATATTGGTACAATATTTGGGGCCCATTTTCTCAGATTTATCTTAATCTGAAGCCCTCTGAATGTATGGGGTCTATCTTGGTGATTTCACCATTCAAGATAAACAAATCAAATTAATCACTGAGATCATTCCTATTTTTAAAAAGGCAGAAAGGAGGCAAAAGTATTCCCATGCCAACCAACAGCAATTCTGAAGTCCAGAGGGACTTTTTTTTTTTTTTTTTGGGGTCCGGTTGGGGAGCCTGAACTCTTGCCCTGGGCCCTGTCCCTCAGCTCTTCAGCTCAAGGCTAGCGCTCTACCATTTGAGCCACAGCGCCACTTCTGGCTTTCTTCATTTTTGCTTATGTGGTGCTGAGGAATCGAACCCAGGGCCTCAGGCATGCAAGGCAAGCGCTCTACCACTGAGCCACCTTCCCAGCCCATCAGAGGGACTTCTTAATAAGTGCTCAATTCGGGCTGGGAAGGTGGCTCAGTGGTAGAATGCTTGTCTCGCATGCATGAGACCCTAGGTTTGATTTCTCAGCACCACATAAGCAGAAAAAAGTCTGAAATGGAGCTGTGGCTCAAGTGGTAGAGTACTAGCCTTGAGCTGAAGAGCTGAGCAACAGTGCCAGGACCAGAGTTTGGTCCCACAACTGACAAAAAAAAAAAAGTGCTCAATTCTACTGCCTTGGGATGTTCTTGGCTATAATCTCTACTCTTCAGGTTCTAGTCTTTGAGGTAGCCACTATTTAATATATAATGTAGCTTCCTGGCTATAATCTTTGCTCTTCAGGTTCTAGTCTTTGAGGTGGCCATTACTTAAAATGTAATGTATGTAGCTCATGTTGGAAGTGATCCTACCTTTTGCCCATAACCATAATTGTTTCAAAGTAGGCTTATATTTTATACTTACATCTTACAGTTTTAGTCAAAATAGTTGTGTTTTATCT
Source organism: Dipodomys spectabilis (assembly GCF_019054845.1). Taxonomy (NCBI): domain Eukaryota; kingdom Metazoa; phylum Chordata; class Mammalia; order Rodentia; family Heteromyidae; genus Dipodomys; species Dipodomys spectabilis. The sequence continues at coordinate 6,604,513 of NW_024870752.1, forward strand.
AAGAAGATATTTTTTAAACAATCTGAAAGTTTTCCCATAGCTTGTTTTTTGTAGGAAGCATCATAAATTGAGATATATGAGATACCATTACTATCTGACAGTCCTGTTTTTTGTCAAGACAGTGGGGAGACAGCATGGAAATTACTCATAGGCTTTAGTCAAGGCCAAATTGTAGCCTTAGCTTGATCTGTGTAATTTATAAACCATTTCTTCATTTGTGCATTATGTAATACTGGTGAGATAAAAAATAAGAAAGTTTTGTTTCAGAATCAGGTTAAGCTTGTACATATATATGAATATACCTACATATATACACATATCACATATAATAAATAACTATATTGTATATATAATTGTATATGACATTTATAATTTTATCTATGGTCATATATACTATATATCAATTATATATAATATAATTATATATTATCTCATATAATAATATATTATATTGATAGCTTCATATCTACACCAGTTATTTCTTTCTCTAATTCTAGAAAACTCAGTAGCTATATTTGATAATTTCTTAGGAGATAGTCATAATGAATTCATTATATAAGTAAAAATTTGTTATAGAAAATACATACTTGTGGGTATTTATGACAATAACCATGTCTCCACAATTAAGTTTATTTTCTTCTATTTAACCAGTTTTCTTTTACATGTCTTCTGAAATATTTTGTAATGCAAAGTATTATTTATTTTCACTTGATTTTAAAGAACAAAATTCTCTTGGCAGAGAATTTTAGAATTGATGATCCAAGTTAGGAATGAAGAAGGAGGGTACAGCTGGACATGCTGTGTTCTAATTTATGTATGTTACTCTACTTTTGGAAGACATGGTTCTTTGACCACCCTGAGAGTAAAACATCATGCAAGACTCTATCCTAGTTTTTTCTTTAAAAAAAAAACATGGAAATATATCCTTCATTCTCCAGGATAATAATTCTATTGAATTATCAAGAAAAGTCTCTAGGATTGAAATGCTTGAGCCAGACAGTTGGCAAATAAGGAACTGACACACTATACTAACTTTTGAAAAGAGAATTAACTGTATTATGAATGTTAGCAATTTCTGTTCTTAGCTTCATTTTGTCCCTGAATGGTGTATTTATGTGCTGATTTTCTTATGTTTAAAACCACTGAAAATTTTTCTTGTTTTTCCAGTTTTGATATTAAATGGAAGTTAAAATGGAGACCAAGTTTGAAGGACATTTGAGTAGATAAAGCTTGTATGGGCCTCACAATCTTCTTGTCTGATTTGCAAACATAAGCAAAAGTGAACATGATTCTTTTGTGTAAACTCTTTGTTTTAAAGAAAATTGAAGTTTTAGGATAGCCAAACTGAGTATTATTTAGTATACACTTTTATCAGTATGACCTTTTCCATAAGATGGAACAAATCAACAACTATTCCGTGGGAAGCAAATCATACACTTCTGCTTGAACCTTCCCCTTTTGTTCCCTGGTAGAGCCCCAGAGCCTTTTCTTGTGTGGAGCTTCCCAATTTGGAAAACTGATGGGTGATCAAATAGTCTTTGAAATTGTGTTATGCCTCATTGTATCTTCAGATGTAAAGTTTAACACAGATTTGTTTTCAAGGAAACAGACTAAATTAAAAGTGAAAAAAAATCCTTTTAATTCTGAAAGGTGCAGAAAGAGGAAGTGAAAAGTGCTGTATATGATTCAGGTTTGACTCCTGTGAGGAGAGAAAAGGAAGGGTGGGTAAATAGATAGGCAATTCCTTGAAACTTGGGTGGGGCTGACTAATCAGTCCAAAACAGAGAATTCCTGTTACAGGTATTGTGTATTGGAGAGGATGTGGTTAGCTTTCTTACCTGAATTGTGCCCAGTTACACATCTGGAGCAGCCCATGAGTCTCAAAAATGAATCCTGAAGGTGCAGCAGCTGAGACTGTCAGCTAATTCTGCTCTACACAGCAGCTACTCTCTGCAGGGGAGATAGGAGCAGGTTATTTCAACATCTATGCCATCAACATTTCAGAAATTCTTCAAAAGTTAAGGACTGGTGATATGGTTTTCTTGCAGAGTTAGGTATTTAATATTTTAGATCTAACTTCTGTTATACTTTTAAAGACAGAATGATTAACTGAAGGCATATCAATTATATTTAATTAAAAAAACTGACGTGGAAATAGAAAATTGAGCCAATTTCATAGTAATTCCCATTAAAATATTTTATGGAACCAGGAATTTAGAACTCTAATACAATTAATGCCAGAGTATCAATTTTTTCATGAAGACACTTGCTTTTATATATGAAATATAACCTTGAAAAATATTGAGAGAACAGAAGTTATTTTCTAAAGTCTAATAGGAGAAAGATAACATATTTGAAATTGGTTATGTAGTAGGATTTTTATAGGAGGTTGTATTATAATGAATACTGATAAAAACCATAGTTCTACCTCCTCAATTCTAATTTGATCCCTGAATAAATAAATCCGTTCTATATTTTCCCTCAAGAATACTCACAAAATGCAAAACTACCTTCTTTAAATTACTATGTACACATTGGTAAAGCATAGATAAAGTTGTTTAAATAGTGTCAAATTAAGGTGGAGGAATGTTTTGTATTTACTTATTCTCTGGAAAAATTTCTATTCTCTTCCTGAATTATTTTAAACCTGGTAGCAATTAAAGAATTTTAGCTGCTGGCAGGAAGCAAATGGTATTTATATTTTCAGAGAAGAGATTTTTTTTTAGCATCCCTGTAACTACTGTGAATGCATTTTGTTTCTAACATTTGTTTCTTATTTTTTCCCACAGTTCCACTTAACATTTGCTTGACCTAGATATAAAATTTACATTTATACTTTCAAAAGTATAGCTTCTTGCTCAAATTAACATAAGGCTCCATTTCATTTTGTATATGCATTGGAACCACATTGTTAAAAGATGTTCCAAAATACATAGGTTAAGTTTAGTTATACGACCTAAATTTCTATATATCTGCTCAACAAGAATATCAACAATCATGAAACACTGTGCACTAAAACCATAGCTAAAACTACAATAATGCAAGAAGAAGTTCAATCAAACCCTAAAACTAAATTAATATTAGCTTAGTACTTTTCTATAATAAAATAATCACAAAAGCGTATCAGCAACAAGTGAACATGTTTAAGGGGTAAAAATTTGTGTCGATAAAAAAATGCAGAATAAAATAATAATAAATGTCACAACTATAAATGACGTTATAAACACCCCTACTAAAAGAGGGGTGTGATGCTCTGGTCAGACTTCCTTAGACCTGACACACCTTCTGAAGGAAGAATAGGACAATTATTTTACACAGATTCACATAGAAATAGATTATGCCCTTTAATGGACAGACACAGAAAGACTATATAAATTCTGAGTTATAAGATCCCATTCATCTGTATTAGGTTTTATTTTTTTTCATTGTTATTTTCAAGGAGTTGTACACAGGGGCTATCATTCCATAAGTCAGGTTATATGTGTGCAATTCTTCTTGGGAATGTCAGCCTTTCTTGAACTTTGCTAAAGATATGTCAAGGCTTAGAATCGAAATTTCTTTTTCTGAATTTTGGTACCGTAAATTCAATTCCAGGTCTAATGACTGGTGAAACAGAAGTAAAAGGATGGCTGATTACTCAAACTCTTCCTGATGATATAGGAAATTGGACATTCTATTCCTGACACTTTGAGCAATATACTTCTTCTACGTGTGTGTTTCCCAAAAGTAGAATGCTTTTGTGGATGATATCATAAAAAGTAACACTCATCTTTAAGCAATTGTCTTAAAAGTCTCCAGCACAAAAACCTGATAAACCTTGTAATCATGACAATAGCAAGAGAATCAGTGAACACAGAGTAGCTTTTACAGGATGGTAAAAGGCAGGATGGTAGGAATGGTTTGGGTTATCAAGTCCTCACTTAGTGGGCTATATCTGGAGCTCACATATAAATACAATAAACAGGCCATGAATATATTAAGATGGCCAGAGACGTGTCATCATCAAGAATGGGTATTTCAGTCCTCTCAGAGGCTTTGCACCTAAATTACTTTAATCAATAGTGAAGACTGAGAAAAATCTAAGAGTCATAGAATAAGGAGATAATAAGTTTTAATTACTCTCTTGAAATCCATTTATAGCAATGAGCTGACTTGCCCCATTATTATAAGGTTCAGGAAACCAAGATCAAGTATATTCATAGATGAAACAAAGTAAATGGGTTTAAGTGGCAAAGTGGAAAATATAGTTGAGGAGAATAAATGTTCTGTAGGTTGATGTTCCTGAATCTCAGCAACTGGGCACATCAGCTTGCCAATGAGTTGTAAAGATCACTTCCAACTTGTTCTGTCTGCAGACATTTCCCTCAATGAAAACCAAACTCTCTCATTTACACTCTACCTATTGATTAGTACTGGGACGCAAAGTTTCAAATTCTTTGATCAATTTTAAACAAACCAGAAGATGTGTAGTTTCAAAGACACTCATGAAAAACTTAATTACTTTGGAATTTACTTGGAATTACTTTGAACATTTGAATCATTTTTCGATAATTTGGGTTGATAAATTTTGATATTGATAGTGGTGCGGATATTTTTGTGAGTAGCTGGATGTAGAAATATATATATATATTAGGATCACAATACATAAATATTAAGAAAGGCACCAATTTACTATACTGAAGGAAATTTACTGTTAGAAAATATGAATGGATAGTCCTATAATGTAAAACTTTTAATTTGCTTTCTATCTTATCTGAATACTTAGTATTGAATTAATGATTATACCAATGTTGAATTCTAAATACCACTAGGTTTGTTTTATATTTAAATTTACATATATCCATATATACATAGCAATAAAAGGAAATTCTAAAATCATGCTATATACTGAGTTCTTTAACCTACGTTGTCAAGACTACAAATCTCTACTGTAGTGAAGATAGCATTATCTTAGCAGCAGCAGTATATACACTAACTCCCAGACGTGAGCTTTTCCATTCTCATATTTGAGCAACCTGGACCTGGAATAGCATATAGTTTTACATAAACAAAACCTTCACAAAAGCAGATGTTATAATAACCCTGTTCTATGGAAGATGTGGGAATAATTGCGGTGCGAATCTGTAAAGCAGGGCTACTAAGATAATTAGCCATGGAGCATGCACTTGCACAGGAAAACATTAGCCAACCTCTCCATTGCCATTTCGCTCTTTATCACCTAATTGCCTTCTGCTTGTGATCCCAGCTGATAGCTCCATGCTCCTTACACACAGAGGTCATGCTGGCTGTTATGAAACCCCTGTGAAGAACAACTTACAGTTGAATGAAATGAATAGCGGGAAGTCAAACGTGTTAGCTTTGATAAGATGAGAGTGGGGGGGGTGAAGGAAGAAAGATTGGGTCAATGAAGACATAATTGTCAGTGTACATATGTGAAAATGGAACCAAGGTCCTTGAAAAAATGTGTAGGATTGAGGTAGATGTGAGGAACAACAATGGAAGTTGAGACATGGATCCAGAAGCTCTAGACTCAGAAACTGGCATGTTGCGATGATACATCCTTGTACCATTACTTAAGATAATAGAAACTAAAAAACACACCCATGCATTAATAAGGGAAATAAGAAAGCAACCCCAATCTTAAGACAAGACAGACATAGCCTACAGCTACCCCACCTAACCTCATTCTGGCAGCAAGTACTTTTGTCCCTATTTTCTCTTACAGTTCATAAAGTCATGTTATTAGAAATTAGGGCATTTGTTAAATACAAAGCATTAATTCAACAACTTTTTAGTATTAGTTAAAAACAATTAGACAAAGAATAGCTAACAGGAGGTGATGGTTAAATTTAGTTAATTTGCTCTTTGTTTTATGTTGTATCTATGTATACATGTATGAATATATGTGCATGTATGTTATTTATTTTTTAATTCATAAGCTTTGAAGTTCTACTGCCTGAGCTAAGGTGAGTGTGTCATTATATCTTCACAGGCAAACAAATTATTTTAGTTGGAAGCCTGAAGAACTATAATGTACAATGTAATGGAGGAGCTCTGAAAGCAGGAAAAGAAGGGGAAATTATTCATTTAAGTTTAAAAGTCTCAACAGATGAATTTATGTTAGAACTTCATCTGGTTGCTGATCAGAACTATGAATCTCACACTTGCTAAGAAAAATTAAGTGCATATTCTCAGTTGCATAAACATGATGTGTTGGAGGAATTACAAACAGCTTCCAAGTGTAACAGGGAAAGACTCTACCAGTAAGTTATGAAATTAATTTCTGCCTGCCTTTGAATATTTATACAAGTAACAGTAATTTATTGCAGTGTGATATCTCTTTTCTTAAAATCTCATAATGGCCATCGTAGGCATTATGTGCATGTCCACTGCTGGAGGAAGGTAGAGAAAAGAGGAGTCATAATTGTGATGGAGTTAATGGCTTTCTGAAAGAGATATACATCTACTGAAAGACACCAGCAAAATTTAGTTGATATAAATCATATGACATTTGCAGGTGCAAAATAAAAAAAACCAGGAAGTAAACTAGACTAAAAGAATTGACTTTTAAGTAGGACCCTATGGGAATTCTGTGACAATAGTGAAGTTCAGTTTAACCTCATCAATCAGGGAACTCATAAAACCTATATGGCATCACCGGCGATGTAAGCCTATATCATTTTACTATGCAGATGTTTTCTAGACTTCTGCACTTGAAAAGGCACTTATATCCCCTTCCAGATTCTAACTTAGGGTGTGAATGACTACATAAAACTTACAAATAAATGAGCCTAGTACTTAGGAGGGAAAAATTGATTTGCATTGTTTGATTTTTTTTTCCTATGGAGATTTGTCCTTGCCCACCAATCTATTAGGTTTACTGTTGCTAACAGGGGAGAGGTAATTTTCAATTTTGTTACAGCCAAACACTATTTGCTTCTTCTATGACACCAACATTAGCTATGGTGATCAATTCTATATTCACACTTTTTTTTCTCTACATTCTCAGAGTCTTTGTCTCCCTTTGTCTTTCTCTAATATTTCCTTTCCTTTAGTTCTACAAGATCTCAAGATTATTTATTTTTCCCTATCCTAAGTCTATTATTAGCCATTTTCTATGAGGTTCTTCTTAGTAGGGCATGGAATTTTAAGCCAGGTCTAAACTGAAGATATACTTACTAGTAGAGGATGTAACTGCTTCTAAGGTTTTTGGACAACAGACAGAAAAATATAATCTAGCCATTTTGTACACATATACACATCAATTTCTACTATCTACTTTTGCATATTTTAAATTATACATTCCATATTAGTTTTCAAATTTTACTTTGTAAATGTGATTGACATATGGAGAAATTAAGCAATGTGCTTCAATTTAATAGATAATTGCTACAGTAAAGCTTTCAAATTTAACTCCTCTTCTTATACTGAAATTATATGTACCTCTTTAATTTTTCTACATTTGAGCTAATTTGGCCATTCCTCAAAACATATTATTTCCTTCAAGTTAGTAGCATGGTATTATTATATTACATTCTGTTCCAATTTTCTGGACAGAAAAAAAATATAAATATGATCCTTGACTTTTTCCTCTATTACTCTAACCTTCAGCTGACAGCCACAAAGTCTTATCAAAGCCAAATTTTAATGGTCTGAGAACAGTCAACTTATCTTTGTTTTTATCCCCACTAATCCTGATCAAGCTTTTATTATTCTTTTATGCAATACAGTGACAGTCTCCTAACTGACATTCTACCTTTAGGCTTGGATCACTGAGAGGTATTCGTGGATGAGTATATCTAGTTTTCAATACTGGATCTATCCCCACACAGTAGTTGACTGGGGATGTATTATTTCAACCTCTCATTTGCTAACTCTCTTAGATGATCAGTGACAGAAACACAATGTGAGCTATTATAAGTTTAAAAATAGACTGAAATAAAAAAACATTTGAATACATATCTTAGGGTTAATTTCCCTAACATCAACTTAACTGACCTTTTCTGCTTGACTCAGACATACACTAGTTATTGCAAATAAGGGAAACCATGGGACCTATGTTTCTTTGGGCCTGGCTTACTTCACTTAATATAATTTCATGCGATTGTTTCTAAAACATTTATAAGATTATTTCTTTGTTGCTTTGTATGTCCCTCCTCCACAGCATAACCCCTGCTTTCACTGTATTTGATGTTGCTATAATTTGTGGAGGGGAAGGGAAAAAACAAATCTTTTAAATAGGGATACAGGTGGACCCATTGCAACAATGAGATGTACAAGTCGTTATGTCGAAAACAAACTTTATAACTTTGGTGGGGGAGGGGGAGGAGGGTTGGGTGGGGGGTTGGAGGGAGGATGGGATGGAATGGGAAGGAGAAACAAAGGAGGAGGCTACAATGCTTGATAAGAAATGTACTCATTATCTTGCCCATGTAATTGTAACCCCTCTGTATAGTTTTCACAATAAAAAAATGAAAAAAAGAAAAAGAGACTGAACATGCTATTTACTAGGGGAGCAGTGATGCCAACACAGCTCAGGAGAGATGGTATCAAGAACTGCATCAAAGCCTTTGTTTCCTATTCAAATGTCTATTTGTCCAATACAGAATGGTTTCATTTTAATATCGACTCCTGAGAAACCAATTGTATATATTACTGCTTTTTTTACTCCTTGGGTAAATACTACTAGACCATTGAGTTAGAGGCTGACATGTACTTTAATCATTCATGACCAGTAAGATGCATTTTCTTTTCCTAAAGTTATGGATAGATAAATAAGAGGATAGATTTCTGTTTTAAAACAGTTTTTGAAAGTAGGACATGCCTAAAAATAAGTGCTCTATAATCACAATGAAGGCCTTACCACAAGTCTAAAAAATTCAAGTGGCTAGTGAACTCAGGAAGATTATTGTACTATAATGCATTTTACTATGTTACATTTTTAGACTTAGTATATTTATCTCAGACAATAATTTTAGAATGTAGAACAGGCAGATAGGGTTGCAACTAGTATGTGGTATAACTCTTACTGGTCCTGTACATCTTTTTTTTTTCCTATTACTACACAGGGTAATTCAGGGTAGTGCTTATCATTCCCAAGAATAGTGTCTCAATGTTTATCAAATATATATGTGTTTCCCAATCAATATTTGCTTACTACTTTAACATATTTTAAAATTTGAGATTGTACTATTAGACATCGAATCTTCTAACTTTAGCTCAAGATTGTATTATTACCTACCTTCAGTGATTCATTTATTATTTTATTCATCTGAAGAACATTAAGTTATGTCATGGTATACAGATTTCTTACACTGTCTAAATTTTCTTTTGTAATATTTAATTACTTTCTAGACATTTCTTAGATCTAAGTTTTACATTTCAATCTAGCTATGGATGAGCTGACTTCTCTTATTTCCTTTTTCTTTGAATCTGATGAAATTCTCTCATAGTCCATTAAGAAGAGCCTTAGTTCATACACGTAATCAAAATGTCTCATTTCAGATAACCAAATACAAGCTTCATCCTAATAATAATGAATTAACTTTTTAGTTTGTTACTAAAAATTATGTTTTCATAATATATAGTACATATTATGTACATATATATAAAACTTGTTAACATTAATATAAGAAAACTGTTTTCTAGGCTTGATAAAGTATAATAGGTAAAAATAGGGAGGAGAACATAGATAATAGACATTTTACATAGTTAACAATCTGACATTTGATTGGCACAATAGGTAATAAATACCGTGTTTATTTTCTTTAATATGTGATTCCATAAACTATAAAAGACTTCGGCTTTCATGCTGACAGGTAAAATTTGATGCTAATAAAACAGCACAAGGACTGAGACTTTCAGAATGTATATGTGTGTGTGTGTGTGTGTGTGTGTGTGTGTGTGTGTGTGTGTGCTCACATGTGTGTGTGTATATATTTCATGTATATATTTCACACCATACCATATGGCTGAATTTATGTGAGGGGTATTTTTAATACTAGATACTCATTTTTCTACATAAAACTTTAGAATATAGTATTTTGTGGTTATTCATAATTGTGGGATAAAAACTCTTGCAAATAACAGATTAGATTTAAGTCTGGTAATAATAATGTACAGATTTCTGTATATTTCTTTATCTTCTGACAAAGTATTAATATATGCATACAATATCTCTTTGAATCTTACTTTGGAAAGATTTTTTTTTTTTTTTTTGTGGGTTGTGGGGCTTGAGCTCTGGGCCTGGGCGTTGTCCCTCAGCTCTTCAGCTCATGTTGAGCATTCTACCACTTGAGCCATAGCACCACTTCTGGTTTTCTGGTGGTTATTTGGAGATTAAATTCCTGTCCAAGCTGGCTTTGAACCACAATCCTCAGATCTTAGTCTCCTGAGTAGCTAGGATTACAGGCAGTGCCCTGCTTAGAAAGAATTTCTAAGGAGTGTTTTTCTACATCTATCAACTCATTATAACTGCAGGGGGCCAAGAGAATGAGGATAAATGAGATCATTATAATTAAAGAAAAATATTAAAGTAAAATATATGCATGTGTGAGGTAGTCATGTAGTGATTCACTTTTATAATTAACATATACTTTAAAAACAATAAATGACAGGAAAGTAAAGCAAATACTTTCTGAGACCTGAGTACTAGTAAGAAGGGGCTTGACAGGGAGACGGTAAAGGACATGCAGCATGATTGAGATATTTTATTTAAGTATGTCTATGGATCTTTCCTATGGCTGGTTTGTGTCCTGACACTCATTTCATTTTATGGTTCTGCCAGTGATAATGATTTACCTCATTCATCTGCTCAAAAAATTAGTGTAATCATATCTTGAAAGTGTTCACCTAGAATTTTATGCAACCCCTGTTAACTCACGGCATGGACATACATAACTGCAATAGGCCTAGTTGCCAGGGAGAAGAAGGAAGCCTGTGGATTATGTTGAGTCAGTACCCACCACAGTCTGCTGATCATTAAGCATATGGAAGCTAATGTTTATCCCCAAAGTGGAGCACAGAATAACAGCAGGAAAAACCTGCAGGTTCCTGGAGTTTGCAATGATAAAGTTTGTATTATAAAAACCTTTCCCAGACAGAATTAAAACAGAATTATACCACACTGTGACTGGAAACAAAATGTCTCAGTAAGGATGAGTGAACTGTATCACATGAGAAAGTAGAATAAGTGATACTTAATAATTATTCCAATTTGGATAATACATAATGAATTAAATAATTCTCATGAATAGGAAATACATTGAGGAAATAAATGGAGACTTCTTCTCTGAGTTAATGTCATGAACTATTTTAAGTGCTTTTTAAATGCATATTTCAAAAGAAATAATAAAAAAATCTAATGTTTCAATTTCCAGGTTGTTTAATTTAATATAAAAAAACTGACAGAGTGCTTAAAAGAATACTGAGTAACTATTTTGTTTTTGCTTTTTTACTTTGACCACATATAGGCATTATTTATGTGTTTCCATTTTTAGATAGCATATGTTATTTGTATAAGAATTTTTGTTTATGATATACAATCCATCTTTTTTGAACTAAAGAACACCCAAAAATATGCACAGAAAATGAAAAGGTAGCATTTTGGAAATAATCCATTAGTATGATATACTAAAAAAATACTTTGAGCATAATTTTCATATTAAGTGATTAGGCACTGCTGTTCTAATTCCCAAGTTTGTGCATTAAGCTGATATTTGTTACATCTGTTTGCCTTAGTCATTTTGATTCCTAATGTACAGCAAAAATCAAGAACTACAGATAAAGCAGAAAGTATGGTGTGAAAATGTGATGAATCATTACAATATTTTTATTAATCCATCTGGATGACAACTTTATTGATTTATGTTTTCTTTCTTCACGTGTTTAAATCACAGTAATCGTTCTTGGAGATTAAATGCTTGGCGAGGACTTGCTTTAAAAATAAACATTTTCACAATGTGGAATTTGTACAAATGTAATAATATTTGTGACATTACCATGATTAATTACTAAAATACATAATCCCAAACAAAACATTAAGATTGCCAGATAAAATGCTAAGGTTTATTGAAGTAACTGATATAGAAAAGGGTATTTTTTTAAATTTGTTGTGTAATTAATCACAAATCTAGGAAGTATTTAGTAGTTAATGATAGATTTAGCACTAATAATACCTAAACTACAGTAAGGACTATAAATACTACTAGTGTTTATTAATCAACTTGGCTTTGTGGCATAATACAGGAGAGTCAGCAATACACAATGCATGCAACATCGTGATACTCAATGATTAACTTCTTTTACAGACATTAGTAAAGGTTAATGTGACCAATAAGAAGCAGAAATTTCAATGGAAGGAAAATATGCACCACTCTTCTTATCCTGTTGGTTGGAGGGTAGAAAAACATCTGGAACAGGAGCTGTTATCATCAACCTTAATGTGATGCTGCATAATGAAAATTACACATGAAGAATCCTACTCTGCAATTTTATCTACAAAAGAATCCACTTTATTTATGACTTACAACTCTCAACAACACGTGAAAATAATCCTGTTCAATGACCACATATTGTTCCTTGACAAGCAGAGCTTGTATGTCTCATAACTTTATACAGTTTGTTTGATTTGATATGACTCAGTTTTGAAAACAGTATGTAATGTCTATCAATAACAATTACTGAAAGAAAGAGAGAAGGGAGAAATAGAAGGACCGAGGTTGTCACAAACAAATCAATAATTGTTCTTTTGTCATTAATGATCTGTGAAGAAATTCTAAAATTTCTGAACAGTTAAATCAAATATATTTTATTAGACATTAAATATAAATCAAGTTTAATTTATCAGACATTAATAAAATGCATATTAGTACTGTGACACAGCAAGATATATTACTTGAAAGACAGATGATTCCTTCTAATTTTTATAAAACAGGTCAATTTGAACTATGATTTTAAACATACATATAAAGTTGTCTTACACTGTTTCTTTGTGAATGAAGAGTGTATTCTTAACGCTAATATCCTTGCATTTACATATTTTTAAGTTTTTATTCTAATTTTAGTCTGTTTTGTTTTTACAAAATGCATGTAGGAATAACATTACATTATATACAGGAGAAGTTATAAAACCACATTAAATAATAAATGTATATTCACTTCATCTATATTTTTAATTTTTTGGTTTTCTATTATATCATATATTTATTTTGAAAATCTTACACAATAAAAACTGATTTTCTTTCATTTTAAACTATGTTTTAACCACTGTAATAACACTTTCCTTAGAAAATAAGAATTAAAAGTGGATTGAAAGCAAATACTCTATTTATAAACATAAGAACAAAAATAAAATCTAGAAAAATTACTATGAATTGCCGAAAGGAGACAAACATTTATCATAGTGGAAATGTATTTTTTTTTCAGTTTCAATTAGAGTCATCAATCAGGGGTAATTTGTCAGCCTTATAACTACAGAGGTTAGACACAGATTTGTTCTTACAGGTGTACAAGGTTGTATGACTTACTAAACTCATGAAGTTTAGAATGCTTATGACAAACATAAAATCAAATGCTAAATTATGGATAAGAATTATGAAAGACAATGTATAATGACTAATGTAGAATTTAAATACTGGTTTAAAAATGACCATGAACTGTATCCCATGTATTAAAGATATAATTAATAGCTTATGAAATTAATAAGTAAATACTCTAATATTAACATTAAAATAATTATGTAAGTCTTTGTTTTGTAAATCATTGTCAGATTGATCAATCTGTTCTCATTGACAAATACCATACTATGTCACAGAACATAAATCTGTAATTGTAGCAGGATAATTATGGCATATATTTAAGAAATTCAACATCACTACAGAGTAATTACACTTAACAGAGTGCATTTAAGTAAGAAACAAGGTGAGACAGGAAATACTACCAAAGACAGAAAATTAAGTAGGTATCTGTTTTTTTTGCCAGTCCTGGGGATTGAACTCAGGGCCTGGGTACTGTCCCTGAGTCTTTTGCTTAAGGCTACCGCTTGAGCCACGGAACGACTTCCGGCTTTTTCTGTTTATGTACTGAGAAATCAAACCCATGTATGCTAGGCAAGCATTCTGCCCCTAAGTCATCTTCCTAGACCAATTAATGAGTTTTCTATCTTGAAACTGTAAAATTAGAATCTTTAAGGGTAAAACTCAGGGATAGAAGATTACTTTTCATGAAATCTTCATTTATTTTGCAGGTAAATTACTTGTTATTTTTCAATTACTTATGTTTTGTGTTCACTAAATGAAAAGTTATCTATATCTTTTGTAAATAATCATTTCAAGCTTTTCAGTAAACCATTGCTAATTAATTGCTTTGTGCTTCAGTAAAAATTATATCTACATATGACTTCAAAGTTTGTTGCAGGATAAGAAATAAGGATGATGTACACAAACGTAATAGAGAACATGTACCTCTTAATGTTAGGTTCCTTGGCCTATACTAGGCAATCTATCACCGATCTACAACCTCAGTTTGAGTTTTGTTTTTTGGGTTGAGACTTGCTAATTTGTCTTAGCTATCCTCAATGTAATGGTTTTCCTATTTATTCCTTTTGTGTGGCTGAGAATACAAGTATGTACCATTATGTCTGATTTATAGCTCTCTCTTACCCTTTAATATCAAAATATACCTAATTTAGGTTTACATAAACAAAATTTGTTAAGACAGTTGTCTTTTAATTAAAAAATCAAAAACTGAAATCCAAGATATTCATTTTTTTCTATAAGAAACTAAAAGTACACTGCCAAAAGAAAGAAGGAGAAACAAGCAATTATGAATATAGAACAAGAGATTCCAGTCAGGGTTTGATTACTAGTCAGCATTTTTGTATTGAAAAAAAATAAACAAAAACCAAAAAATAAACTATTTTCTTTCTCCAGTCTCATTTCCATACTTAAATATGGAAATCATGATAGCCTTATTGATAAATTATTAAGAAATGATGTAATTGCTTCAGAAGGGATAGAATCATTCTAACATATGTAGGGTTTGATAGTTAGCCTTAGAAATATAGCATAAAATGACATAATACCCACTGCAAAAGGAACCATAAAGATTATTTTCATGATTACAGCCATTTAAAAGATAGCACATATAGGAAGAAGAAACAATAAAATAATCATTATCAATTTTGATGCTCAGGCTAGGATTCATCCTATTTTGCCTAATAAAGAACAAAGACATATTTCTTGTGATGCACTTACGCTGATTTGCAGCATTTTGAACCATATCCAATTTTTCACTGTGAACTGAAAATTTCCAGTACTGGTTGTTAATATATAAGTTATGGTTGCATACACATAGGAATTACCAATTTGAGAATTTTCCTCTAAGGCCTTGTTAGGATAAAGGAGGTTGGGTATTGCCAGCCATAAAGAATGTAATTAGTAAGGATCAGAGTTTAAGAAAGGTTTCATTTAGTCAATATATTTGTAACTCCAGGTTTTATGTTGAAATACGTGATCCAGAGTCAGTAAAACACCTTCTCAGACATGTGCAACTATCATCTTATTAAGACTGCTCCCAACATGTTTGCAATAGTGAATTTACTGTATTCTGGTTTGTAAACTTTTTGCTAAATGACCAGAAGTAGAATTGCTCAACCATATAGTACGTTGATTTATTATTATTAATTATTATTATTTTAGGAATCTCCATACTGTTTTCCAGAGTGATTGAACAAGGTTACATTTTCATCAACAGTATAATAGGGCTCCCTTTTGGCTGCATCCTTGCTTGCATCTGTTAGTGTTAGTTTTCTTGATAATGGCCATGCTAACTGGAGTGAGATGGAATCTCAATATTGTTTTCATTTCCTTTTTGGCCAGAGATGCTGAGTGTTTTTTCATATTTCTATTGCCATTTTTACTTCTTATTTTTCTGAGAAGACATCTTACTAGTTGGGTTGTTGGTTTTTTGTGGGTTTAATCTTTTTAAGTTTTCTATATATTCTTGATATTAGGCATCATCTGATGGGTAGCTGGCAAAAATCTACTCTTTAAGCCCCTCTTTTCAGCTTTCGGCTGTGTCTTTTGCTGTGGAGAATTGTTTAGTTTGATGCAGTCCCATAACCCCAGTCTTTCTTTGATTTTCTGTGCTGTATTTAGAAAGTTTCTGCCTGTAAACTGGAGCCCTAATGTTTCCCCTACTCTTTCCTATAATAGTGATGGTTTCAGGTTGTACAGCCCAGATGCCCCGCAAAGGACAAATGGATCAAGAAAGAAACAGTATATATACACAATGGAATTTTACTCATTCATTGGAAAGAATAATGTTGTACCATTTGTAAAGAAATGGAAAGACTTGGAAAACATTATTAAGTGAAGTAAGTCAAGCCTGGAGAGACAAAGGATCCATGTCTTCCCATATATGTGGAAGCTAGATTTAGCTTACAAATACGTAATTAAAGATTGTGGGTGGTATGCAACTCTATACAGTAGATTCCAAGTAATTGCAAATAGTCTAATTCCTTGGAAGCCAAAATTAAAGTTCAGGTTAAAAAAAATGCCAGGAATTAGGTACTCCAAAGGGGTGGTTCGGGTTCAAGGGGAAAGAGGTAGAGGTATGAAGATGAGAAGAGGGGGAAATGCAGAAAATACCCAATGTATATTCTATATAATTAGGAAGACTGAAGGAAGGGTTGGGTAGCACAGGGACATGTGGGAATGTTGAAGGAGTAACCCTGATCAAGATTCTATTTATAAACCACTTGATAAGTCCTTTGTACTATCACCTAAAGAAAATAATACAAAAGGAAAAATAAATAAGCCAAAATAAACTAAACACATTGTGTTTGTGGGAATCTGTAACCAGGAAGGGGCCAGGATAATTTGATAAGGAACAACAAAAAATCAAACTAAATTATATGAATTGTGTACATCTTATAATAAAATACATTAGTTTTGCAATAAATGAATCAGATAAAGAAGCTGATATCAATGTGTCTCTACTCATAAGCTTGCAAAAATTAAAACAAGTAACAGGAACAAACAAGAAAATGTCATGTACACAAATAGAACATATCAATGTTGACAACAGTAGGCTTATAAAAAATTGCAAGAACACAAGAGAAACCCTTGGAGTAACTGTCAGTCATCCACTAAATGGCAAGATAACTTTGAGGAGTCCTTCTAGAGAAAGTTGCTATGTATTGGAAATATAAGTATTAACTTACTCATTTTAGATTCTTGCTATAGCCAATGGGGAGATAAATGTGAAGCAATTTGCAGATTGCTGTTTTCAAACTGCTATTCTCAGATCTCAGTCTCTTCAGTAGTGTGGATTATAATCATGAGCCACCTGGTGCCTGGCTAAACATTACTTTTATGGAAAAGATTCTTGACCATAACTTCAAACATATTTGAAAACCTAAGAATTCATAATACTATATCAAAAAGAAAGACAATTCTAAGGAGTTATGAAATTCATACTATAGATAACAAATGAAGAGAAAGTAAGAATATTTTGAACTCCAGGAAAGAACTTGATTTAGTCAATAAACTCAATTTCAGTTTATTCAATATGCAACTGACTTACTGAATTATTTTTAGAAAGATTAAAAGCTTCTGAGAATTCATGTTACTCAATGAAATGATCAAACATTAAAAGAAGTTTTGCAACATTATCCAATCAATAAACAACATATGTGCTCCAAATTTTAATGTCATTCTTCAACTGTACTTTAGAATCAAACTATGATATAGTTTTTATTTCAATTGAAAATAATAACATTGACTCATGACTTTTAATTTAAATAATGCTCTTAAATTAAAAATTTGATGGTTTGTATAGGAAAAAATCAAATATACAATAGTTTGTCAAAACTAAAGTAAACTGTGGTAGAAATAAGAAATAAATGAAAATTGTGTTACTCTGAATGCATGTGTACGTGCATGTATATGCATATGTATTTACTTACATGATAGTTACTTTCTTAATTTTAATTTTAAAAGAAGCCATATCATATTGGAAAAGGCAAATATTATTATGGTCAAAACCAAATTCTAGTGTAGAGTTTGTCACCATGAAGTTTGACCACTAGCCACATATAACTTATATTTACTAATTATTATATTATCCAACATCTATATGTAAAATGAAGGGGTAGATCAGATGACCACTGTATGTAGTTCATTTTATTTGTGACATTTTATACAAATCTCAATAAAAGCCTTTCCTAAAAATGAAAATAAAGTCAAGCCATACCCCACAGTAGATATTAAATAAATAATTAAGCAAACAACAAATAAATATTTTTTTAAAAACCTACATTCTTTTGCTCACCAGTGGCTCATGCTATTCAAGAGGCTGAGATCTGAGGATCTTGGTTCAAAGGAAGCCCAGGCAGGAAAGTCTGTGAGATTCTTATCTTCCATTAACCTCAAAACAAACAAACAAACAAACAAAAAAAGCAGAAGTGGAGGTGTGGCTTAAAGTGACAGAGTGCTAGCCTTGAACAAAAAATCTGAGGGACAGCATTCAGGCCATGAATACCACCACCAACAACAATAATAAAAAGTAGACCTATAGTCTAACAGATAACACTACCAAAATTATTGCTGCACAAATTTCTATGAAGAAAGTTAACAAATACCCTTGTGTATACCTTATGCATCAGAACTATGATTATTTTCATCTGTAATATGCACATTAACAAAGTAAGAATGCATCTCTAGCTAAAAGAAACTCATTCCACAACCAAGCAAATGATCCTGAAAATAGCTTTACTCCAATAGATCCTAATTGAAATTTAGGACAGTACCCTTAATTTCACCAGCTGTTCTTGTTGGAATGCAAAAGCTTATGGAAAACAAAACCTGTATTCAGAGATTTGCAAACACATGTTGTAGGAGGTCAAGCAAGATCTTAAAACAACAGATTTCTACACTGAAAGGAGGTTTCTATACTTATTATCTCAATACATATTACTGAGTTCATAACTATTATTGCTGGTATGCAAAGACTAACACAGAGGATCATTAAGTGTGATTTGTAACAAGTTAGCAAAGCATATCTGTTATACCATTAATGAACCAGACACCAGAGGCTACCATAATATAAATATAATAATTATTAAAACTTATATGCTACTATGGTTGCTATTTGAAACATAAAATAATATAGTGGCATTTGACATTTGTCTATTGTCTTAAGCCAGTCGTGGAACAAAACATCTAAACTTATGAGAAAAATAACGAAAGCAGAAATGGCTTCAGAAGTGGCTCATGTTGTTGAGCACTTACCTAATATATCAGTTCAAACAGTAGTCCAAAAGAAAATATATATGTATATATATATATAATATACAAGAACATCAATTAAAAAGTTAGAAAAGGAAAAAAGATTTAGTACAAAACATGTAAATCACCGCTTTTATATTTCTCCCCGTTTTCTTCCAATTTTTGCTGATCTGAGGTCTCTCTATAATGCAGGGGCTAGCCTCAAACTCATCCTTGGCTTCATGGTTCCCGGCCCCTCCCTCCCTTGGGGTTGCAGATATGAGCTACTATGTCAGGTCACACATCTTAATTTCTACCTGACTTTCTCATACACTTTTGGTTTTGCTCTTATTTTCAGAAGTTGAGCTATCGCATCACTCACTGGGAAAATAAAATATGGTAGTGTATTCATCCATCATTAAATGGTTTTACATCCTATATTCCTAATTCCCTTATGATGAATGGAAAGTTTTTGTTTTTGTTTTTTTGCCATAGGCTTAGCTTCCAGGGCTTCAGCTACTTTTTCACATATTTAGCACCTTCCATGAATACTTTTTCTGTATGTATGTCTTAAACACTTTACCTATTGTATCTTTTCTGTCAGCAACTACTCATTCTATTATTTTACAAAACAAAAGTAAACTGCCTGAAAACAAAACTTTCTTTTTTTTAATTTAATTTTATTTTTTGTGAACATACTGTACAGAGGGGTTACAATTACATGGGCAGGATAATGCGTACATTTCTTATCAAGCATTGCAGCCTCCTCCTTTGTTTACCCTTCACATCCCTTCCCAGCCTCCCCCCCTACCCCCTCACCCAATCTTCCCCCCTAACCCCGCACTCCCCCCATCCCCACACCCCCCACCTCAGCCCCACCCCCCACCCACACCAACATTGTAAAGCTCGTTTTCCGTTTTCGACATGACAACTTGTACTTCTCATTGTTGCAACAGGTCCACCTGTATCCTTAAACGACTAGTTATTCCCCATCTCCTCCACAAGTTATACTGACATCAAATATTGTGAAAGCAGGGGTTATACAGTGGGGGAGAGACATACAAAGCAACAAAGAGATAATCTTATAAATGCATTAGTAACAAATGCATGAAAGAAAAAAACATTAAAATGCATATCTAAGGGTTCATTTTCCTAACATCATATTATCTGACCTTTTCCGCTTAACTCATACATATAGTAGATATTGCAAATAAGGGAAACCATGGGACCTATGTTTTTTGGGCCTGGCTTACTTCACTTAATATATTTTTTTTCAAGTTTTTCCATTTTCTAACAAATGGGGCAATGTCATTCTTTCTGATGGAGGCATAGAATTCCATTGTGTATATATTCCACATTTTCTTGATCCATTCATCTACTGAGGGGCATTTGGGTTGGTTTCATATCTTAGCTATGGTAAATAATGCTGCAATAAACATAGTTGTGCTGGTAGCTTTAGTGTGGTCTTGTTTGTAAACATTTGGGTAAATGCCCAAAAGTGGGATTGCTGGGTCATAGGGGAGCTCTATGTGAAGTCTTTTGAGGAACCTCCATACTGCTTTCCAAAGTGGTTGGACAAGTTTACATTCCCACCAACAATGAAGTAAGGTTCCCTTCTGTCCACATCCCCTCCAGCATCTGTTGTTGTTAGAGTTCTTGATTTTTGCCATTCTAACTGGAGTGAGGTGGTATCTCAATGTTGTTTTGATTTGCATTTCTTTTATGGCTAGGGATGTTGAGCATTTCTTCATGTGTCTATTGGCCATCCTTCTTTCTTCTTCAGAGAAGTTTCTCTTTAAGTCTTTTGCCCACTTATTTATTGGGCAGTTGTTTCTTTGAGGATTTGTTGTTGGGTGGTTTAATTTTTTGAGTTCCAGGTATATTTTAGATATGAGACCCTTGTCCATTGAATGGCTAGTAAAGATCTTCTCCCAATCCATGGGCTTTCTATTGATCTTGCTAGCTATGTCCTTTGCCATGCAGAAGCTCTGCAACTTCATGCAATCCCATTTTTCCAACCTATCTTTGATTTGTTGTGTTTCCGGGTCTCTATTCAGAAAATTTTGGCCTGAGCCAAGGAGACCTAGGGTTTCTCCTATTCCATCCTGTAATGTTTTCAGAGTGTCTGCTTTGACTTCGAGGTCTTTGATCATATTAGTTTTGATTCTCCAGGCTCTCCTCACATGATGCCTGACTGACTATCCTCATTTACCTTTCTGTCTGTTTGTCACGTTTGCTCATGTCCTCTCAGAATGGCAAAAGACTAGGGATGAAAATGATTTTTTTTTCTTGAAATAAACATTGGTTTCTATGTTACAATCTCAAAGTCCGTACTTCAGTCTTCACATTGTGGAATTCATTTGTCCTAACTCATCATAGAATCCCTCCTTCTCTATTTTTGGCCTGTGAAATGTTATGTGGACTCTACCTATCTTACATGCTCACTACAGAATTCCATGTTTTGACTTTTCCCAGGACCACAAATTTCTGCCTCTACAGTAACCATCTCCTGATTACTTGCATCCTTTAACATTGTTGTGTTAACATTCACACACACAAACACCCATATATTCACACACACACACACACATACACATACATATGACTCATGCAATCCTAAACTCCTGATTTACTTGCATTGCTACCGTTCAGTTCAGAAGAGGCACAGTGCTGCAAGCAATGCCAAGGGAATATTTTGTACATCTCTCGCTGCACTGGCAGTGCCATAAATACAATTGCATTCCTGTGAAGAGTGCCGGCCTGCATGCTGTGTCCTAGCTTAAGCCAGGACCTGTCTAAAGGCTCTGCTCATTGAGATGTCTGCTTCCACAATGATAACGCAGACATCTATATTTTTTCCTTTTTTTTTTTTCTTAGTGCAGGTGAAAACTCTGAGAGCTTAGAATCTAAGGCGAAATTCTGGAAATTTTCCTGGTTTGCCTCACAGGTCCTTGGAACTGCAGAACCTATAAATCCAGAGACACCAGCAAATACAGAGAGCCCGAGAAGAAAGGAAAAGCTTCAATACAAACCAAAAGACTGGAAAAAAAGAACCTTAAGACAAAAAGATTTCTGGGAAATAAAGACTTTATTATAGAAAAGTAGCATGAAAACTGGAGGCCGTATTCTTAGCCACACAAGCAAAGGTCAAATGGGATGTCTCAGGACTTTGATGAGCTCAGGCTTCTCTGCTGTGTGGTACTGGAGAAGGCCAAGTAGCCTGGGCATCCCCCGCGTTTGACACACAAGTACATGTCCACCACCAGCTCACTGCATATTTATTCCCATCTGACAAGGCCTAGTCCTTTATTTTCCATGGGCTATGACAAAGCCTAGTGACTTACATTCTTACCCAACAAGACAAGATATACCTCATCATCAGTGAAAAGGATCAGAGAGCCCCTTGCAGAATGCAAGTTTCCAGAGTCCAAGAAGAGAAAGTGGAACATTTCTCTTACGGCAACAATGTGGCAGCATGCACTTCTAGATGAAGGTGTACTGGAATGCATAGAAACATGCTTTGTGAATACTTATTTGTGGGAAGGATGAGGAATAGAATAGTTATTGTTAAAACAAAACCCTACTATCTTGAGGTTCAGAATCTATTTACAAGATAATGAGATGGGTTGTACTTTTTATCTTTAAAAAGTACATAGTTATAAGCAGAGTTATCCTTCCTAAGTATGAGAATGCCAGTATCAAAGTTTTTTGATATTTATTTAAAATAAGTAATCAATACATACCAAATCTTGGGTTCTACCATACATGTTAAACACTCAAATCCAATGAAAGATGTAGCCTCAAGCCATTTAGAAAACTTTATATTTCTACTTTTGCCACAAGCTTTATTTATGATTGATTTAACAAATATTGTTTCTCTTTGTTTTCTTTCCACTGTTCATAGGAAAATGTTTTGACAGACCATCTAATGCAGAAAGTGAGCAGGTTTTAGAAATTCATTAGGAAATCATAATATTCAATAGCTTTTTATTTTCAGCTTACATAATTGTTTAGGTCTTTCTAAAATGAATTAAAATATTTTGCAAGCTCAATCATATATGGTATGTAATATTTAACTATGCCTACACATGCATATATATATGTATATATTATAGAAAATATTTAAATTCTCATAATGATATAATCAAAAACTAGTTTGTCTTCAGAACCATTACTACATATTTGGTGTTTTCTGTAAAGGGGGGGGGGTGAGGCACACCAGATGGAGTTCATTTTTTTATTTTAATTACAATTTTATTGTCAAGGTGATGTACAAAGGGGTTACAGTTCCATAAGTAAAGTAGTAAGTACATTTCTTGCCAAACTTGTTACCCACTCCTTCATTTTTCTTCCTCTTTCCCTACCCCCCACTTCACCTCCCCCCAAGTTGTACATATCATTTCCAACATAATGTCTGTGAGAATCTCTGTTGAATTGGCTTTCAGTTTGTCATTTGTCTCACCATCTTTTATTCCCCATCCCTTCCCTAATTCAGGTAAATGCCCATATAATACACAGGGCACTAAAATCAAATACAGAGATAACAGAGGATATATCATGGGGCAGGGGGAGAACACAAAAGGAAAAAGAAATGATGTAGTACATTAAAAATAACAACAACATAGAAAAACCTCTCATGTCTATGACTTAGAGTTCATTTCACTTAGTATCATCCTGTACGGTAATATGTACATAGCTATTGAGCTATCACTCATCTGTTAATACTGTCCTGCATGAATACTAATTATTACAAATAACAGAAACCAGGGACCTATGTTTCTTTGGGTCTGGCTTATTTTACTCAATATGATTTTTTCCCAGTACTTCCATTTCCTTACAAATGGGGCAGTATCATTCTTTCTGATGGAAACATAGAATTCATGTGTGTTTGTGTGTGTGTACATGTGTGTATGTGTATGTGTGTGTGAGAAAGAGATACAATATATAAATTTTCTTGATCCATTCATTCATTTTCATCCACATTTTTATTGCTTTATGAACATATTGCAATTATTAGAGGCAAAGAAGAAAAAGATACATATATTACAAACAACATATAATGTCACAGGCAATCAAATTGAATTCCAAGTAACTTCAAAATAAGCTAAGCAAAGTTTAACAAAATTCTAGGGGGAAAATAAGGTACACATGATTGATATCAAATACAGAAATACACTAACTCATTCCAGTAATCCTTGCTATATAAAAATCACAATAATGATGCAAACAATGTTTTTCCAAAACAAGTAGATTTTGCCTATTAAATTAGTGTCCTCACATTGTTTTTATGTTTGCTTTTGTATTTGTTAACAGGTAACTTTATTAGAATGGTAATGTTTATCAGCCCTGAAGACGTATTTCCCTCTGGTTTTTTAACCTGGATTTTTATACATATTTCAAGGGCAGACGTATAAGGTCAACAAAAATAGCAGGAAAGAGTTTTTAGGAAAGACTTATTTTTTAAATATAGCATTTGAAGAAATTTTAGAATATATGATTTTATTGAGAAAATTCCAAAATTTTATCCTTGAATTTTTTTCTCATAGGATGGAAGCTCAAGTCAGAAATGTAGATCATAATTAAAGCTAACATGACAAGTTTCTGTTTTCCAAGATCAAATGGTAAATGTGTCAGTTATTATTGACATGTTTTCCTTATTTCAACTATTTTAAGTTATAAATGGTAATTTTTTATTTAGACACCATGAACACAGGTCTTTGGCTCAATTCATTTTGCTGAATGAATATAGTTGACCTTCCTTGAGTCCAAGTACAAGAAGTATAAAAAAATGGATATTAAGAATTACTATTAAGAAGTAAAATTCAGAGTCTGTAAGATGTTAGCAAAGAGATAATACTGGTTGACTGCCAAAACATAACTTGTACTGTATCGAAAGAGGACAGATCAGTTACTAAAACATGAGTACTCCAAGTTCCTTGTGCACCAGTTTCATTTAGAATTCATGCCTGCCTTAGTATAAAAAGCATACCTTAGTATAAAAAGCATATGTATCTGTAGATTTCTGACTCTCTTTCTCTCCACATGTGTATGTATATTTTACCATATATATATATATATATACACATACGCACATAAAGTAGAAAGTGGAGAGCTACATGCATTTTTGCATTTATACATACATATACACATATAGAGAGAGAAGGAGAGATTTTCTATTTTATATATTTCATTACATATGTATTTATTTTTTTCCTGCTTCTGTACCTCTTTGCATACACAGAGACCCTTATGATACAGCTCAAAGGCTATGCATTTGATAGAGCAGAACATGCAAGTCTTCAATTTCAGGAAGAAAATTTTAATAATGTTGAATGTGTACTTAATAATTATGAATATGAATTATGAATACAGTGTCCATGAAAAGTATCATATCCATTATTGTAACATACTCCATTTGAAATACCATTAAAGAATAAGCACTGAATCCAGTTATTATAGAACAGGCAAATGTTCCTCTCTCATTATTAAAAGTGTGAACTGATGCTATATTTTTCTGAACTTTTGGAAAAGAAGCAATGAGAGTACTTTGGTTTGAGTTCAAGTGAGAAGGTTTTAATGAGGTTTTTAGACTTGAAGAGGTCTGTGCTCAGCCTCTCTCAATGTTCAGAAAGCCAGAATAAAATAAGCCAGAAAAAAGCCAACTCACTTAGTATTAACACATACCTCTTTCTTCCAGTAAATATTCCTTTGAACAGAGAGCTAAAAGCCCAAATCCTAATAAGTGAGATAAGCTAAATGTCTAACCGACACAAATAAAAAAACTTCACAAATGTGAGCTGAAATAATCCAAAACTAACACTAAATTGTTTAGGTTTCAATAATGGCACTAAGTACTGATGTTACAAACATCAATATTTCTACACTTGGCAAGCCCTTGTCACATCCACTAAGAAATGTGCCTCCACAAAGCAATAACCTTTGCTTTTTGCCATCTTCAACATCTGAGTATTTTATTTAGCTTAACATTTCTTGAAGAATGGGTTTTCTGCTGTGTGGTTTACACTTGGCCTTGTACATGTGTGATCTGACCATTTCCCCCTGAAGAGTTTCCTTTTGCTTTCTAAGTTTCATAAAGAATAATGAGTATGAGGTTCAAACATGAATATAGAAGCAAGCCTTTACAAGTTTTTCCCCCGCTCTCAAAATATATGTATCAGAAACCTCCATCTATCCTGCTTGGCAAGCAGAACATAAGCGAGTCAACAGAACTTTGTCAAAACATTAATATTTATAAACTATTAACAATTACCTTTAGATGCAAATCATTTTATTGTTATGATTGATTTATTTTCATGATGAAAGAAAGAAACAAAACCAATAGTAGACAACCATCTTTGCAAATGTTTTAACCATTATTTCTCATGATAGAAAGGCTAGAACTACATATGGGCTTGTGATAGCAAAAAAATATATTTCTGTCTCAAACACCTTCCTTAATTTCATTCATTAGAAGGATATTTAAATAGTCAGCCTCTTGAACATTACACATAATTCTTTTTATAGTAAGCTAGAAAATAGTTTTAGCATTTGAGACTAGGGACTCAATGACGCATTCCAAATTATTTTAACATGCATCTTTTGGTGGAGCAGCACGTATGTACAATATAAATAGAAGGATCTGCTAAAATTAAATCATTTTATGTTTCCCTTCTGCAGGCACTTTGATATCACCCTTGAGTTGTGACAGTAGAGATTCTGACCAGGGATCCTACAACTTTGTAGCAACTGCTTTCTTAGTGCTGCAATAAGACTTGAACAGAAGTATGCTGATGAAGATATGCCACAAACAGCCTTTAGAAATGAAGTAGAGAACACATTCATTGTCTTTTCCAGTATCTAGTCTAAAATGGGGAAAGAAAGTGGGGTTCTATTACAACCATCTTGGCCATCATCTGATGGGTTCAGAAGCATCACAATTGTGATGTTTAAAATCCATCTAGAGATTACACATTTGGTTGCTTTTCTCCTTGTTTTCAAACAGATTTTTCTCTTTTCCTTGTTTTTGTTTTTTTGGTGTTTTTTTGGTGGGTCATGGGGCTTGAACTCTGGGCCTGAGCGCTGTCCCTCTGCTCTTCAGCTCAAGGCCAGCGCTCTACCACTTGAGCTACAGTGCCACTTCTGGTTTTCTGGTGGTTTATCGGAGATAAGAGTTTCACAGACTTACAAAGCAACAAAGAAATAATCTGTATTTGATGTTGGTATAATATGTGATTTACACATATAACATGAGATGTACAAGTCGTTTGTTTGGTGGGTGGGGGAGGATTGGAGGGGGGGGCAGGGGCAAGATTGAATGGGAAGGGGAAACAAAGGAGGAGGCTGCAATGCTTGATAAGAAATGTACTCATTATCTTGCCCATATAATTGTAACCCTTCTGTACAGTAGTTTCACAATTTAAAATAAATAAGTAAATAAATAAAAATAAATTTTAAAAAAAAAAGAGTTTCACAGACTTTTCTGCCCGGGCTGGCTTTGATCTGCGATCCTCAGATCTCAGCCTCCTGGGTAGCTAGGATTACAGGTGTGAGCCACCAGCGCCCGGCTTTTAAATTAGCCTTTTCTTCTTTTTGATCAAGCTGACAACTTCTCCCTGATTTTCTACAAGTTCCTCGTGGAAAGAAATGCAGAACCTGCATAGGCATTCCAACCCACACATTTCAGAAACTCCTTAAATAGTTACTGTCAGGGAATTGATCCTTAGGGGACTTAGTTCTGCAAATGAAGAGGCCCTCTGTACTTTGGTACAACTTTGGCTTGTGGTAAATCAAATTATCTTTTTTTTCTGAAAAATAATTTCCCCGCATCTGTTTCATGTGTAACAATGACCTTGAGGCACAGATAGCATGACCTCTAGCTTTCCCCAAAAGTTTATATTTTTTATTTTTAGTATATATTTGGAAAAAATATAAAAATTGATGTTCTTTAATGTATAATTCAATAGCATTGACAATATCCTATATCTGGACAACACTCCCCAAATATTTAGAATTACTAATTTCCAAATACCTTTTCTACAATTTATTTATTTATTTACTTACTTACTTATAGTCAATCCCACCTACCCCTTTTGTTGCCCATGACAAATCTGAAAACTACCATGCTTTGCTTTGGTAGTGCTCTCCTCTGATTTGCATGTTATATCACAGGGACTGATTGCTGAGGGTCCCGCATTCTAGGTCAGATGGATGGTCTTCAGCACCTTTGTTTAATATTCCCAGCATTAGACAAGTCGTGTTGGGTTCAGATGTCTCTGTTCTATTTCCCACACCACTATCCACTTGGCTGTATAGGATCTGGGCTTGTGACATGTGGTATCTCTGGAACATCAGGTGCTGAGAACACTCAGTATGTTTTCAATTTTGGCTGTCAGCAAATGTGTTAGGGAATGAAAACAGTGACAGCCCAGAAAACAAGCTGGCATTTTCTTCACTCCTTTTTCTTTTTCCGTGAGCTTCCTCACAAAGTCGTTAAATTTTTGTCAGTGGGAATGTCATCACTCGTACTTGAGTGGATTGTATCAAAATGGGTGTGAGCAGATTAAATAATTTGAGAAGATTTGTATAACTGTCCACTTCGTGTTAAAACTGAATTAACTATGTGCCGCATACACTGTTGTTGAGGCTGTTATTTTTTGTGAAAGAAAATCCTCCCTGAGAACATTTTTTCCCCTATAAGGCTTTCTGAGGAATGGCTGTGTATTTGTCACCATTTCTGTCCTTTGTCTGTTCTGAAACAGGCATATCATTGGACTTCATTTCTCCAGAAAGATCTTGAAATGGATTGGAAGACAGTTTCAGCCAATGGTGCTCTAAAACGAATGTAAAGCCTTTTTTGTTTGTTTTGCTTTGTTTTTGTATTGTTTTGCCACGATGTTTGGAGCATAAAGCCTGGTGCTTGATAGGCAATCTCACACATGACCACACCCCTCACTAACAACAGAGATTTTCATAGATAGCTTTATGTATGAAATAAGCTAACCTATAAGACAGTTAATCTAGCACAGAGAAACAGTGCGAAGGCAGCTAAAAGCAACCTTCCTGAAATCAGAATAAATCTGAAATACTTAGCTTCCAAAACTCATGTTCACCAGTTCCTAGAAAAAATTAAATGTTTCACTTGTATATTTTGTATTTTCTTAAATATATTATTACATAATTACTATCCTTTACTAATATCAAACTCTGAAATTATTTTTGAATTATGTTCTCCTGAAACAATATTATACACATCATTTGTGTGTGTCCAAATATAAATCAACTCTATACTTTTGAAGTTGCTCATTAAATAAGAGAAACTTATGTTATCTCTCTCTGTGCATCTAGCTATACATAAAAGATGTAGAAGTGTTGGAAATACATTACAACTAAAAATGTTATGTATAAAATAGCAAAATAATTTAGAATAAAAGAACAGGTATAATGTTCTTTAATATGCGTTATAAAATTAATCTGTTTTTAATTGCTATAAGTGAAAAATGATATTTTTAGTTGAATGTTTACAAATTAAAATGACTTACGGGTGTTCATTTTTTTTCTTTTAGTTGTTTGAAGTTTTAACACAGGGGAAGTATTTTATAGGAAAGTCATTGTAACCATATAGCTGTTTTGTATTTAGTGTGTAATTATAAAATGGTTTTAATGGAATATGAAACTTCTGGAAACATTAAATAGCAAAATGTCTGTTTCTTACTTCAAATGATTTTAAATACAAAGTTTAATTCATCCAGATTCTGGTTATAACCAGATAGAATAAATAAATAAAGCTATATGCTAATAAGTTAGGCTCTCACAAGTAGATGAAGGAAATATGTACAACTCTTGATGTCTCAGAAAAGATTTCCCATATTTTCAGAAAATTCTAACTCCTTCAAGGGAAGTAGACAAATCTCAACCATATTCTCAGGGAGAATTTATATCAAAAGTATCCTTTCTGTGAAAGGTCTTGACTAGAAATAGAAAAATTTATAGATATAGAAAACTATTTTTTAATAAAACCAATTTTTATAATATAATTGTCTATTTTAAGGATTAATATATACTGATACTTTAAATAGAGAATACATGATATTTGGTTAATCAAACTTTATCAACCTAAGACTTATTCCAAAATACACTAAAGTAACTTGAACTATGTCCATTGTTTCCAAATCTATGAAACTCTTCTCCACCAACTGCTTGTAAGCTCTTATTGAATAGCATAAAGCTGATATATCATTTCAAGTAAAATTATCATGTTCATAATCATTTGATACACAATTCTAAAAAGCAGTGTTTGATATAGCAATTAAATTAAACAAATCATTGTAGATAAATGTACTTTGAAATTATTTATATTATTAAAAATAGATATGAAAAATAAAAATCCAACTCAAAATTTTGACACACAAAACCCTCAAAATATGGTATGTTACCTTGTGGAGTTCTTCAGGATTTTATGATACTTTATATGAAGCAATATATTATTTGTTTCCCTTCATTGTTTTTAAGTCCCTTTTCAGAGATTAATTATGAGAAGCATGTCTATATTTGTCTGTAATAGTTTACATGTTTAGGTGGAAAACTTGCAACTATACCATCATTTTTTTTTTTCTGTCATGGGGCATGACCTCTGCCCTAAGCTCTGTCCTGAGCTCTGTCCCTCAGCTCTTCAGCTCAAGGCTAGCGCTCTACCATTTGAGCCACGGCTCCACTTCCGGTTTTCTGGTAGTTTATTGGAGATAAGAGTTTCACACTTTTCCTGCCCGGGCTGGCTTTGAACTGTGGTCCTCAGATCTCAGCCTCCTGGGTAGAAAAGGATTACAGGCTTTGTGAACCACAAGCGCCTGGCTATACCATCATTTTGAAGGAGAGAATGTAATGTATTTTTCCTTAGTGTACTTTTACAACATAGTAGAATGTTGGTGAGATTAGAAATGATATATCTTCATTAAACTTGTTTAAGAAAGTATGTTAACTTCAAATTTGTACACGTCACTAAGCTCAAAAGTATAATTTGTTTTGTTGATGGATATATGAAACATTTATAATTAAAATAGGAAAAGTGTGGTTGATTAACAGGAGAGTTAAATGATATCACTTGTGGTTTAATTAGCATATGTGCCATTACTAGAGAATTTAAATTATGTTTTTAAAAATGTGGATCTTCCATTGAGTGGCTATAATTAACTACTTTTCATAAAGCTACTCAATGTCTTTCAAAATGTTATCACAGTTTATTATAAATCTTTGATTTTTATTTGACAATCCATATAGGCCCCTCAGCTACTAGTCATTTTTCAAAGCAGATATGTTTATGCCTTTCCCAGTCATGGTTTTTAATGACAGATTTTTTTTCACTTGTATATTCACTCAGTTCTCCTCAGACTAAAATTCTTGGACACCTCCATATAAGATTTGCATCCCTTATTTGAAAGTATAAAAGTCAATAGGCTTCAAACTTTAAAATAATGTTATGCCATAGGAAAAAATCCACAGAGGACCTCATGCATGGGGTTGCAGCCAAAATTCAGTTGCATGATTTTATCTTACATTGCCACTTGAAGCTATACTTGTAAGATAGTTAATACAAAATTAATTTAGGTGATATTTCAAAACAATCCATTAAAAATACTGTAAGTAGTATTCCAACATCCAAGAAGATTTGAAACAGTACTGATTCCAAAGATTTCAAATAAGGCACTATATTTATTTATTTGTATCTATTTAACTACTGTCTCATAGATAATGGATTTTTAATACAGATTTAGAAATCATTTTCTATTCCTGTGATATTACCATGAAAATAACTCAGTTTATATATGTATTTTTTCCAGTATTTTTATAACTTGTTCATTCAAATTTAAGTTCCCAGTCAATTTGTAATTTAATTATGGTATATAGCATACCATATAAATCTGGTTTTAGTTTATTTCCTAAATAGCTAACCAGTTACCTCATCACAGTATGTTTTAAATTCTCTACTAATTTGAAATGATACTTCTAATCCATATTGAATTTCCATATGTAAATAACCACTTCCATATGCAAAGTTTCAACTATGGACCAATTTCTACACATGAACTTGTACATTTCTATGTAAAATGTATAAGTTTTATAATGTGGACCAATTATTGAAAAGTCTATATACCAATCAAGATTCTAGTAGAAAAGCAGAATAGTGCATAGAGGTATGATTGCAGAGATTCAACAATTTATTATTATAAAAAAATCAGTAATCATTGCTCCATATGTTAGGAAATGTAAGGACTTGGAAAAAATTATATGAAGTGAAGTAAGCCAGGCCCAAAGAAACATAAGCCATGGTTCCCTTATTTGCAATAACCAGCACATGTGTAGGACAAGCAGAAAAGGTCAAAAGCTTTGCATATATGACCATATAAGATGATGTTAAGTGAAATGAACTCCAAGATAGGGACACAAATATTCTTTTTGTCTTTCTTGCTATTGTTTCTAACATTTATAATGTACCATGTGATTTTTTTTTTGTTTCTTTGTATGTTCCTCCCCCACGGTATCACCTTGTTCTTACTGTATTTGATGTTGGTGCCCTGCATCTTGTGTATACACTTCTCTAATTCAGAGAGGGGAAGGGAACAAACAAAATGCTTAAATAATGATACAGGTTGGCCCATTGTAACAATGCGATGTACAAGACACTATGTTGAAAATGAACTCTTTAGAACTTCGTTGGGGGGGGTGGGAGGAGAAGGGGACGAGTAGTTGTGTAGGTGGGAGGGAAAGAGGGAGGCAACAATGCTTGATAGGAAACGTTCTCGTTACCTTGCTCATGTAACTGTAACCCCTCTGTGCAGTATGTTAACAATAAAAAACGTACAAAAATCAGTAATGTTTTGATTTTATGTTCATGTGGTGCTGAATCTTGAAGGCTGTAGTTAGGAAATGAAGATGAATATAAGGGATCAAGGCCATTCTTACTTCTTAGAAGTCTCCTTTTAAGCCTTTAGCCCTTTTACCAATTGGGTTATTGTTCATTGAGGATTTTAATTTTTTGAACTCTAAGTATATTTTAGATCTGAGCCTGTTGTCTGATGTATAGCTAAAAAAATATCTCTCATTCTATGTGCTTTCTATTTATCTTGCTAGATATGTCCTTTGCTATGCAGAAATTCTTCAGTTTGATCCAATCTCATTTATCTGGATTTTTAGGAAGTTTCAATCTGTGCCAAGGAACCCTAGCTTTCTCCCATCCCTTCCTGCTAGATGGTATATGGCCTTACATTGAGGTCTTTGATCTTTTTGTAATCAATACTGGTGATATATAAGGATCTAACTGCAGTTTTCTACAAGTGTATAGCCATTTCTGGCAGTACCAATTGTTGAAGAAAGAGTCTTTTTTCCATCCTGTATTTTGGGCTCTCTTATCAAATATCAGGTGGTCATAGATCTGTGGATTCATTTCTGGGTCGTCTATTCTAATCCTTGGTCCTCAGGCCTACCCTTGTGCCAGTACCACGCTTTTTTTTTTATTACTATAGTTTTGTAGAGTTTGAAGTGTGGTATTGATATTATTCCAAGACTGTCTTCCTGCTAAGGAGATTTTTTTATATGTGTGTGTGTGTGTGTGTGTGTGTGTGTGTGTGTGTGTGTGTGTGTATGTGTATATATATATAATTTTTTTGCTATTCTGCATCTTCTTTTATTCCATGTGAATTTTTGTACTGCTTCTTCTATATCATTGAAGAATGTTGTAGGGATTTTGATGGGTATTGCATTGAACAGCTTTGGACAGTATTGACATCATCATAATAATAATCCTTCTAATCCAAGAGCATGGAAGGTTTTTCCATTTTTTAAACCCACTTAGATGTCCTTCACATTTTGGGTTAATTCCTAAGTCTTTTATTTTATTTTGACACTGTTACAATTGGAGTTGCTTACCTGATTTTAGTCTCACTCTTCTCATTATTGGCATACAGAAAAGCTACTGATTTTTTTTCTTTTTTTTTTTTTTTTTTCTCAGTCGTGATGCTTGAACCTGGGCTTGGGCACCATCTCTGTGCTCTTCAGCTCAAGGCGAGCACTCTACCGCTTGAGCCACAGCACCACTTTCGGTTTTCTAGTGGTTAATTGCAGATAAGAATCTCAAAGACTTTTCTGCCCCGGTTGGCTTTGAACCGTGATCCTCATATCTCAGCCTCCTGTAGCTAGGATTACAGTGTGAGCCACCAGTGCCCAGTGCTACTGATGTTTTTAGGTTAACTTTATAACTTGCTACTTTGCAAGTTTTGGATCAGCTCAAGCAACTTGGGAGAGGAGTCTATGGGGCTCTTTAAATACAGGATCATGTCATTTGCAAAGAGGGAGAGTTTTACTTCTTTCCTTATTTGGATCACCTTTTTGTTTTTTCCTTGCCTTATTGCTCTTGCTGGGAATTCCAGTACTGTAATGCAGAGTAGTGGAGATATTGGACATCCTTGTCTCATTCCTTATCATAAATAAAATGGTTTTAAATTTTCATCATTAAGTATAATGCTGGCTCTACATTTGTCATATATAGCCTTTATCTTACTGAGGAATGTAACATGGATTCCTAGCTTCTCCAAAGCTTTCATCATAAAGGGGTGTTGAATTTTGTCAGACATTGTTTCCTGCATCTATTGAGATGATCATCTGGTTCTTGTCCTTGCTTCTATTGATATCATGCACTACATTAATTGACTTGACTATATTTAACCAGTTTTTCAAACTTGGAATGAATCCCTTTTGATCATAAGGTATGATATTTTCGTAAGACCAGCCAATAGACACCTGAAGATTTGTTCAACATCTCTTGCCATAAAAGAAATGCAAAAATAAACAACAGTGAAATTCTACCTCACTCTAGTTAGAATGGGCATTATCAAAAAAACTAACAATAACAGATATTGGCAGGAATGTCGCCAAAAGGAAATGCTACTGCATGTTGGTGGGATTGTAAACTTTTCAACCACTCTGTAAAGCAGCAAGGAGGTTCCTCAAAAGACTAAACATAGAGCTCCTCTGTGACCCAGCAATCCCCATCCTGGGCATTTATCCAATAGAGCCAAACCAGACCTCACTAAAGCCACCAACACAACCATGTTCAATTCAGAGTTGTTTATCATAGTCAAGATATGGAATCAACCCAGATGTCCCTCAGTGGAAAAATGGATCAAGAGAATGTGGAAGATATATAGATAGATAGATAGATAGATAGATAGATAGATAGATAGATATTATAGAATGTAAGTTTATCTGAATGTAAGTTTATCTGGTTTGAGGCCCGTAAGGGGAAGCACATAGTGGGAGACAGTGTGAACTAATTCAGCAGCGGTACTCACTAGACCCTTTATTGAAAATGACCTATACAATCTGTGGGAGAGGAGGGGAGGGAGGGAAAGCCTGGGGGGTGGAAAATGAGGGAAGATGTAATACTGTTTCAAAAGAAAAATGTTTCTTAGATGATCTATGTAACTGTAACCTCTCTGTACATCAGTTTTACACTACGAATAATTAAATAACTGAGCAAAATTAAAAAAAAATAAGCTGCAAAATAAAACAAATATAGTGAACGTTATCAAAATCTGAAGTGTGCCTCAGAACTGATTTTGAGGAAAGGATGACCTTGTCATGTCAATGAGCTGAGCAAATAGATGGTTGTCTGCATTCTCGAACTGTAATAGCAACCAATATTGTCTGTATAGGAAGTCCACCCAGCACAATTCTCATAAATACTGCATGCAAACAGGATGTTCTCACTTCTAAATGAAGATCATGTTAGACTCATTCTTCTAACAGATATGTTGCAAATATCTTATATACAACTGAAAACAAGTTCATGTTTTCCAAAGAGAAAACAATAAATCCCTTTTCTGACTTTGGTTGTGTTTTTATTGTTGTTGTCATTGTTGTTGTTATTTTATTTCTATGTGAATCACAGTATCCTATTTTAAACTTATATATGAGACAGAAAACAACTATGATTAATTTGTTTTTTTAAATGTTGGTAAGAGGAAGAGAAAAGGAAATTCTTAAACATATATTCACATACAGGCAGACATTCTTATCAAAAGAGCTAAACTATTGTGGTTCTGGTTGCAATAAAGTTTTTTTAAACTAGCTCCTACTATGACCCATTCTGCATATTTTTGTCCTTAGAGAGAATCTTAGTATGTAGTCTGCTACCTACTAAGATAACCCAAGTCTAATCCATAGAGCCAAATCCACATTCTGTCAAACTCAGATATTATGATGTCCATTGATTTCAGACACAGTATATGAAAACATTAAGTGGCAAATATTTTTTTTACATCTTACATATTGCCTTAACCCTATTGCATGGGAACGATTTGAAGTTTACCTAAATTGTCAAAATCCCTTAGATTCCCACAATATATTTTCACTTTGGAAATAACAGTGTCTATATCACTTTAAAGGTACAAAATTCATACATTGTTGTGTGTGATTATTGAGTGACAAATAAAACTTTTTTGCCTCTTATCCAAAAATTCATATGGAACAATAAAAGACTCCGAATAGCAAAAATGATCCTCAACAGAAAGAACGCTGCTGGAGGAATATCAATACCAAATTTCAAAATCTACTATAAAGCCATAGTAATCAAAACAGCTTGGTACTGGCACAGACCTCAGGACCAATGGAATAGAATTGAAAACCCAGAAATGAACCTACAGACCTAGAGCCATCTAATATTTGATAAGCGAGCTAAAAAAAATAGAATGGAAGAAAGACAGCCTCTTCAGTAAATGGAGCAGGCAAGATTGATTAACTACTTGTAGAAAACTAAAGCTAGATCCTTATATATCACCCTGCACCAGAATCAACTCCAAATGGATCAAAGACCCTGGAGCAAAGCATCCTGAAAACATTACAGGATAGAATAGGAGAAACCCTAGGTCTTGTTGGCACAGGCTGAGATTTTCTTAATAGAGACCCAGAAACACAACAAATCAAAGAAAGGTTGGACAAATGAGATTGCATGAAATTACAGAGCTTCTGCATGGCAAAGGACATAGCTAGCAAGATCAATAGAAAGCCCACGGATTGGGAGAAGATCTTCACTAGCCATACAACGGAAAAGGGTCTCATACCTAAAATATACCTTGAACTCAAAAAATTAAATCCACCAACAACAAATCTTCAAACAATTGCCCAATAAATAAGTGAGCTAAAGACTTAAAAAGAAACTTCTCTGAAGAGGAAAGAAGGATGGCCCAAAGACATATGAAGAAATGATCAACCTCCCTAGCTATAAAAGAAATGTAAATCAAAACGACATTGAGATACCACCTCACTCCAGTTAGAATGGCTAAAATCAAGAACTCTAATAACAACAGATGCTGGAGGGGATGTGGACAGAAGGGAACCCTACTGCATTGTTGGTGGGAGTGTAAACTTGTTCAACCACTTTGGAAAGTAGTATGGAGGTTCCTCAAAAGACTCCACATAGAGCTCCCCTATGACCCCTATCCCACTTTTGAGCATTTACCCAATGATCACAAACAAGGCCAAACTAAAGCTACCAGCACAACTATGTTTATTGCAGCATTATTTACCATAGCTAAGATATGGAACCAACCCAGATGCCTCTCAGTAGATGAATGGATCAAGAAAATGTGGTATGTATAACAACGGAATTCTATGCCTCTATCAGAAAGAATGACATTGCCCCATTTGTTGGGAAATGAAAAGTCTTGGAAAAAGTTATATTAAGTGAAGTAAGCCAGGCCCAAAGAAACATAGGTCCCATGGTTTCCCTTATTTGCAATATCTAGTATATGTCTGAGTCAAGCAGAAAAGTTTAGATAAGGTGTTGTTAGGGAAATGAACCCTAAGATATGTATTCAATTTTTTTTCTTTCATGTGATTATTTCTAACACATTTATAAGATTATTTCTTTGTTGCTTTGTATGTCCCTCCCCCACAGTATAACCCCTGCTTTCACTGTATTTGATGTCAGTATAATTTGTGGAGGGGAAGGGGAAAAACAAATCGTGGACCCATTGCAACACTGAGATGTACAAGTCGTTATGTCGAAAATGAACTTTACAACTTTGGGGGGGCGACACGGGGAGAATTGGGTGGGGGCGGGGGGGGGGGATGGGAAGGGATGGGAAGGGGAAATAAAGGAAGAGGCTACCATGCTTGATAAGAAATGTACTCATTATCTTGCCCATGTAAATGTAACCCCTCTGTACTGTATTTTCACAACAAAATTTTTTTTTTGCCTCTTGATTTCCAAGCCTATGAAAAGTAGATATGATAGAAGACAAATAATATATATCATATATACATCACATCTGAGCTGTTGGCATATATTTGGTAAATGATGTATATGGATATCATATATCAATTTTTTCTATCTATATATGTTCTTTATAATGTTACATAGTATATATGTATGTATGTATGTATGTATCTATCTATCTATCTTGTATCTATCACTGCTTTAGTGCATGCATCCTATTTTGGGCAACACTGACCCAATTGCACAAGCTACTGGTATCAAGTTGTCGCTGTAAGTGAGCCTTGGAAGGGCCATTTGAGAATTCTATTAGCCAAGCCATTTCAGGATGATGGGAAACAAGGTAAAACCAGTGAGTTTCATAAGTCTGAGTTCATTTCTCCAATCCATTTGCTGAAAAATGACTCTCATGTTTTGAAGCAATGCTGTGTATAACAAAATGATAAGAGATAAGTCACTTTGTGTGCCCACAAATAGTTATTTGACAGAAGCATTGAGGAAAGGAAGACAAATTCTTTTCTGGAATGTGTCTATCTCAGTGATAATAATTTTAATTCAGAAGAAAGTTTCCATGATGGAGCTGGTCTAATATATCAACCTGCCAACATGCATCTGGCCAGTAGACACAGGAACTCTGTCTCAGGGTTGATAACTGCTGTTCACAGATAGGACACTTTACAGTGGCAGTGGTCATATCAGTTGTGGTGTGTGGGAACTCATGTTTCTTATTTGGGTTCAAAATGTATCCTTGTTCTGAGCTGTTGGCAGAAATTGAGACAGAACAAGAGTTTAGTGTGGCATCTCAGCTTTCAAATTCTGAAATCCAAACTCAGTATTTCTGCCTTGTGCTATGTGGCTGTTAAAAAATCCTAGACATCATCACACATGATCAGATTGGCTTAGTTACATGGTCCCAGTGGTAGAACAAACTTCCTGCCTTCTCAGACCTTTTATAAAGAGACTTATCTTCTTCTGTGCCTACACAAATCTGGAAATCTTTGATAAAATAGCTGTCTAAAATGAGGTGTGTTGAAACACTTGTAGTCTTTCTTATCTACTAGGGAGTCAGAGACAGAAGGAGTTTGAATTCAAAGCCTACTCTGACAAAGCTAATAAGGCTATGCCTCAAAAACCAAAACAAAATATAAATAAAGGACATAGAATGCTGTTCAAGTAGAACAAAGATTACATGTTATATGTAAGCATCTAGTTTTAATTATGAATGCCACAAAATAAAAGTAAAATGAAATAATAGAATGACTAAATTTTCTCAAATGAAATAGAGCAATAGATTGCTCAAATGAAAAACATTTTATTACCAAAATCCACAGACTGTGAAATGTACTGCTTTCTAAGTTGTATTAAAAGGACTGAGGAACCAATGGGGACATTTTTGTTTGTTTATTTTTGTTTTCTATGGAATTGGTATATTACTATGACATGAGTTTATAGAAATGTATTTGTAATAATCAGTGTCTAGGTGTTGTGAGATTTACTTGGCATATGTCTTATGGCCATGCCTACAGTAGTTGTTTCTAATACTTCATCATATTCTGTGATAATTATTGGAAAACTGCATTGGCTTATGAAGTAGAAAAGCATCCATTCCTTTTTTACTTGATTTCTTCATAAAGCTATAGTGTTAATACTCATGCAGATAAAAGATAGTAATTGTTTTCTTGACCTTTCCTGTTGAAGACTACCTTCTGCCGACAGCCACTAATAAGAGGTAAAATAGTAAACAAAAATTTAAGATGCTTCTAGATCAATAGTTGCATATGAGGTAGTATCCAAATCTGTTAACTTGATTTAGAAATTCAAATAATTCTATAAAACCATATATCTTCAGTTATTGCCATACTGTTAGAAGAATCCATTATAACTATTAAAATCTGTTTCAGTACATGATTATGTAGGTGATTTAGTAGTTATATATTAGAACTAATCTTATTTAAATCTTTCAAGTCCTTACTGCCCGCATACATCTTTCCAGTTGCTCTAAGACTACATTTTCATTAGGTTGTAGAATACAGTCATGCTACATCATCAGGCATTAGGGTTAGTTTAAAGTCAGTGTTCCGTTTCTCATCTAAAGTCTATTTTCCCTTGTGTAACCCATTATAATCCTCAATGAATGTCTTCATATTCCCTGGAAATTACTATCAGAAAGTTATCCATTTAAATGTGTCACATTTTAATAGATTCTTTGAGAAAGGTATATAGCCTTCTCTTCATTTATGAAGCTTCAGATTCCAGAACTGACAAAATCAAGGACTGATGGAAGTATCACAACTTTTTAATGACATTATTTAAGACATATTTGTGTTTGCTGAACCTAGAAATTTTTCACTTCAATACGTCCACCAGATCATCATCAGTATCATCATCATCATCATCATTATCTATCAACATGATATCTGTGGGTGAAATCTGTGGGTGGTGTTTTGACAGTGAAGTCTGTTACAATAATGATGATCATTTTGTCATAGGTGTTATTCATCTTTGACATACTAAATTCTAAAGCCCAGGTCAAGGGTAGTATATTTCACAAATATTCTCAAGATATAAAGAATAAGCACAAAACTTTTTGATGTTTTGGCTTTCTTCTTGAATGTATTTATCACAATCTCAATAAAGTGATCTCATGCCTTTCTAGGCTACAAGATGTCTTTCTTTTCAGTAGTTTAGAGAGGTTTTGACCCGAGACTTCCATTAAAATTAGACTACCTTTTGATTTCAGTTTCTCTCCCCGAAAGTTGTATAGTTCATTTCCAACATAATGGCTAGTGGTTTTCATTTCTGAGTCGGTTTTTACCCTTTGTCTCACCATTTCTGTGCTTCCCAATTTCCTCCCCAAATCAGATACACTTATATACTAGACAAAGGTAGAGAAATCACAAATAGCAACAGAAGGGAATTAACCATTAAAAAGGGAAAGAAGAAGAGAGAAAAAAGAACCACAAACAGTTTAATAAAAGCCTCTTACTAACATTTCTGGGGACTTTGTTTCTATAAGCATCATTTTATATGATCTTATGCACAAAGCTATTGAACCCTTGCTATTCTCTCATAAGAATATCTTCCTTTGTTCTCATCGCGTGAATATTTATATTTCTGTTTAATTAACCATGTCCAGGTATAATTATTTGTCTTTTACTATCCACTAGGTTTATTTGTAGATTTAAAGGCACATTCTAATTATTATAAATGAGGGAAAACATGTACCCTATGTTTCTTTGGGCCTGGCTTACTTCACTTACTATAATGTTTTTCCAAGTCTTTCCATTTCCCTGCAAAGGGTGCAATGTCATTCTTTCTGGTGGAAGCATACATTCCCATTGTGTATATATACCACATTTTACTGATCCACTTTTCCACTGAGGGGCATCTAGGTTGATTCCATATCTTTCCTATGATAAACAAAGCTGCAGTGAACATGGCCATGATGATGGCTTTATGTAGCTAAATGGTTTGTGGTCATTGAATAAATGCCCAGGTGTTGAATTGCTGGGTTATAGGAAAGCTCTATATTTAATTTTTGGAGGAACCACCAGACTGCTTCTCAGAATAGTTGAACAAGTTTATATTCCCACCAACATTGTAGTAGCATTCCCTTTTAGCCACATCCCTGCCAGCATCTGTTATTGTTAGTTTTCATGATAATGGACATTCTAACTGGGGTGAGGTAGAATTTCAATGTTGTTTATATTTGCATTTCTTGTATGGTCAGAGATGTTGAACATCTCTTCATGTGTCTATTGGCCAATCTTATTTCTTCTTTGGAGAAGTCTTTAGTAGCTTTCCATCAGACAAGGGCCTCATATCTAAAATATACTCAGAGCTCAAAAAAAATTAAACCTCCCCAAAAGAAAATCTCAGTGAAACAACAACTCAATTAATAAATCAGCTAAAGACTTAGAGAGAGATTTCTCTGAAGAAGAAATAATAGTGGGCAATATATATTTATATTCCTTCTACTTTTCCCATCACATGCTCTTCAGGGCTCTGTTGGAAAAAAAAAAACAGAAAACAAAAACAAAAAACCAATGCTGAAGCCATTTAACTTTATATTGTATGTTACATACCATCCTAAATTCCATAGAATAATGGAAACAGATCCTGAGGAGACTCAAGAAACCTTAGAAAATCCTTATCAAATATAAGTGGAAAACTTCCTTCTACAAGGAAGGCTGTGGGGATAATTAAGGGTTCAAGTTGTTCAACAATCTTACTTAGCTTGTCTAACTGTATTCAAATTACTTCAGGTCCATGCTTCTGCTTGTACAATATATTCTGTATTATACTAATTTGAGTACCCTAATTCAGTTAGTTACCTCATTTAATTTTGTGCTTGATTCACAAAAACCATGGCTTTGCAGCTAAAAGAAATAGGATTGTAATTCAAGCAGCAACAGACTGTGTCAAATCCCTATGTGTATTGTAGACTAGAAATTGAAGCTCTGACTTCACATTTTCCTAGTTTCAAGATTTCTAGCTA
Organism: Dipodomys spectabilis; assembly: GCF_019054845.1. Taxonomy (NCBI): domain Eukaryota; kingdom Metazoa; phylum Chordata; class Mammalia; order Rodentia; family Heteromyidae; genus Dipodomys; species Dipodomys spectabilis. The sequence continues at coordinate 6,647,543 of NW_024870752.1, forward strand.
TTATGGGCCTGAAAGGTTAACTCAAATGTAACAGTGTTAGATAAGATATGTCATCAAACATGGCAAAAAAACAGTCAATTTGATTTAGAACTGTTCAGGTCATAGGTGAACTTTCAATAGAGTGATTTGTGCTGAAATGCTCTTGAAATTGATCATGGAAACATTTCAGAGCTAAAAGGATTGTTGAGTACTTTTATAGTATGTGTGCTTACTGATGAAGGCAAAAAGCCAATATAATGTAGAGGAAGAGTAGAAATGAACTTTAGAAGACATGAAGTTTAAATAATGCCAGAAACACAATAAACAATAATTAGCTACATTTATGGAGCACTGAGTCAGAATATACATTAAAATATTAAAACCAATTGTGGATTCAATATTCATCTGGTTTTATTATCTTTACCATTATTAGTATTCTTATTTAACAGTTGGCATGTATATTTATACAACTAGAAATTATCTGATAACAGAGTACATGGAACTGAAACTTTAATAAATGCATCCTATAAAAAAAGAAAGAGATGGCCTGGGAAGGTGGCTCAGTGGTAGAGTGCTTGCCTTGCATGCATGAGGCCCTGGGTTCAATCAGCACCACATAAGTAGAAAAAAACCAGAAGTAGTTCTGTGATTCAAGTGGTAGAGTGCAAGCCTTGAGCTGAACAGCTGAGGGACAGCGCTCAGGCCCAGAGTTCAGGCCCCATGACTGACAAAAAAAAAAGTGAGGGATGAACACAATATATTTTACACACAATCATTTTTACCCATTACATGCATATTATACACATAATTGACAGACTACTTAGTCTGCAAAAAAAAAATTAACTACACTGGTAAAACCATAGCGATAGGTGAGGTGGTGTTATTAAAGGTTTGCATGCAAATACTGTATGGAAAAAATAATCATTTACTTTTGCTTTCTCCTAACAACTTCTTGGAAAATGGAAGATGTCAAGTACAAAAGCAAAATGAAAGGTAAAAGTGACTAAGTTAAAAACAATCAGAGATAAACTGATAGAACCATTTTATCTTGTTCTTATCATATTTACCAAGATATATTCATACATACCTATATGTGGAAATATATGTATATTTGTACATATATGTGTTTATATAGGCAGACAGATAGATAGATATCAGTTATAATTTTAACATTGACATGTCATGCTAACTTCGTTAATAATGAACACATGAGAAGGGTAATCTATAGGTTGTTTTCTGTGTAGCCAGTCCACAGGCTTCCAAGATGCCCTTGAAGCACTCTGAGGGTGTGGGAAAGAATGGACAACCACACAAAAACCTTAGTGATATGAGAATAAAACTGAGTCAGCAAGCCAGAGTCTGGTGCACAGTGCTGAGAACAGTTTGCCACAGTGGGAAGCCATGAAGCATAACCCCCTGATCATGAGAAATAAGGCTGCCCCCGCCCATGTATTCATGCTGCTCCCTGGATAGAATAACTCAACATGAACAAAGTCCTTATGCTGTAAGTGAAGAAAGAAGTACTCTTCAAAGAGGAAATAGGATCACAGTGTTTATTAACCCATGTCCATCTCTCTATATTTGTCTGTACACACACAGACATATTTTTTTATTTTCAGATGTATACAACTGTGGTTATATATGTATGACTATCTGAAATAAGAGAACAATGAAAATATGATGAACTAACGATTTCAGTTTTAATAAAGATTTTTGTAAGTTATGAATATGTTAGGGATCATGGGAACAAATAGTATTCTCCAGATTGTTAACTTATTATAACATTATCACCTATTATAATTTTTCCTGCTTTTTCTCTTTTTGCGATAATAATGTCTTTGAATGTAAATATACATGTCTATTTTGTCACCTGGATATGTTTAACATACAGGACTACATACCAATGTATCAATTAGATATATGTGGTATATGTACACATATATCTCTATATTCCTGATACACATAAATCTCTATAGTAATAAGTTCAGTGCTGCTTTTGTTTATGACTGCATTTTCCTTAATTGATTTTTCTTTCTCTTTCTGGCTATCTTCTCATTTTCATGTTCTAACTATACAAAAATTCTACGAAGGGAGGAAATGGGAATATATAAAATTCAATGTATATCTTGTAAAATTAAAAAACTGACAGGAGAGGTGGGATTCAGAAGGATGTGAGGAACCTGGTGAAAGCATGTCATTAGCTGGATGCCAGTGGCTCATGTCTACAGTCTTATCTACTCAGGAGACTGAGATCTGAGGATCAGTTTGAAGTCAACTGGGGCAGGAAAGTCTGTGAGACACCTATCTCAAATTAGCCACCAGAAAACTAAAGATAACACTGTGGTTCAAAGTGGTAGAATGCTATCCTTGAGCAAAAAGGCTCAGGGACAGCGCCCAGGCTCTGAATTCAAGCACCCATGACCAACAAAAAGAAAGAAAGAATGATATTGATCAAGATTCATTGTATTCTTATGCATTGTACTCATGTATTATTTTATTTAATGGCAGTGAACTCTATAACTATATAAAGATAAAATAAATAATTTTTAAAATTGATTTATTTAGCTAAAGGTTAATGAAATCTAACTAAACATTAATGGCATACTTACTTTCCTGGCAATTCTCTAAGAATCTAATAGCACTTAGGTGAATTTTGTAATAAACACTACTCCCATGTCTTACTAGGACAGCAAAACAACAGTGATCTTTAGCTTTTGTATAAATAAGAATATGAAAATGAGAAGAGAGCCAGAAAGAGGAAGAATAAACAATTAAGAAAATGCAGTCACAAACTTTGGCTTTTGTGAGGGTTTTGGCCCAATGCCCTGTACTAGTGGAGGATAGATACTGAGATAATTTTCTCACCAAGGAGAAGTATATTCCAGTGCTGGTCAAGGGTAGTATTCAGTGCTGCTGGTTTAATACTAGGCTTTCTGACTGTAACTATGCAGTAGAATATTACCCACAGTTGTTCCAATACAAAAGCTGAGTTGCTTCTAAATGTTTCTCTAGGCCCATGTAGTTTACTACCAAACAAATTTGTAGTGCTAATCTTACACACCCCTGACCTCTCCCATTCCATTTTTCTCATGTAAGATTTAATGTCCTTTCTAGCACATTTTAAGTAGCCAGAGCCACAGAAACTTAGGCCACAATTTCAAGCATATTTTCTTTCCTTCCTTTTTCCTTCCTTCCTTCCTTCCTTCCTTCCTTCCTTCCTTCCTTCCTTCCTTCCTTCCTTCCTTCCTTCCTTCCTTTCTTCCTTTCTTTCTTTCTTTCTTTCTTTCTTTCTTTCTTTCTTTCTTTCTTTCTTTCTTCTTTCTTTCCTTCTCAATGTTAGGTGAAATGAACCCCAAGATAATTATTCAATTTTTTTTCTTTCATGCAATTGTTTCTAACTATTTATAAGATGATTTCTTTGTTGCTTTGTATGTCCTTCCCCCATGGTATAACCCCTGTTTTCACTGTATTTGATGGTATAATTTGTGGAGGGGAATCGTTTGAATAGAGATACAGGTGGACCCATTGCAACAATGAGATGCACAAAATGCTATGTTGAAAAACGAACTTTACAGCATTGGTGGGGGGGGGGGAGGGCAGCGATGCTAAGGGGAAACTAAGGAGGAGGCAACAATGCTTGATAAGAAATGTACTCATTATCTTGCTTGTGTAGTTGTATTTTCACAATAATAAAAACATATTAATATAAAAAAAGAGTCTCAAGGCTGGCTTTGAACCATGATCCTCAGATCTCAGACTCCTGAGTAGCTAGGATTACAGGCATGAGCCACCAGTGCCTGGCTTGTAATTTTTAAGATAAGATCTTTCTAATTTTGGCTGCATTCAGAAAGAAATCCAATTATCTTCAGCTCCAAGGCAACTGAAATTACAGATGTTTCACTAGATCCAGTAATTATTTTTATTGGTAAATAATGGTCCATTGTGTAAATATAAACATTTTCTTTATACATCACCTGTTGATGGACACCTACATTGATCCATAACTTAGGTATTAGGAGTAGGGCTATAAACATAGATAGGCTGGTTCTTCAAATATATGCAAACTTATTCTTCCAGGAGTTTTTTCAGAAGTGAAACAGTTGGAACTACAGTAGTTCAATTTCTAGTTTTTGAAGTCTTTTTAAAAAAATTTTAGTTCTGGATCTTAAACTTTGGGCCTGGGTGCTGTCCCTGACCTCTAGAGCTAGTGTTCTATGACTGAGTCACAGGGTCACTTCCAGCATTTTGTGTGATTAATTGGAGAAAAGAGACTCATGGGCTTTCCTGTGTGGGCTAGTTAGAACCACCATGTTCAGATCTCAGTGTCCTGAAAAAGCTAGGATTACAGGCATAAGCCACCAGAGGAGAACCCTCTTTACTGATTTTCATAGCAGTTTTCCTATACAGATTATAAAATTATAAAATTTCTTATTTCTGGAATTCTCACCAAACTTTGGATTTCTTTATGGCTATTCTGTAGAGGTAAGTCATAATCAATGTACTTTTAATTTTCATTTCTCTGATACCTAAAAAGCTGAAACTTTTATTACACAATTATTGATAATGTATCCTTCTTCTGAAGAACTTATCCAACAATAACTTTATGGAAACTTCCAAAGTAGGTTTTTGTTATAATTGTCATATATTATCTAGAACTGTAGCAAAATAAAAATAAGTCATTACCAATAAAAATATAAATGAATAAACTTACATTATGTAGTATAACAATGTAAGATGAACTAATCAATAGTACTATATGGGAGAGTATTTAATGGGAGAGACACAGATTATAGGCATAGAATTAGAAAAGAAAATACCTCCTTAATTTTTTTATTAGACATTTCTGATGAAATATTACTAAAATTTAAGACATGGTAACTAACTGAAAACACTATAGATAATTAACTCCATGAAGGGAGTAAATTCACATTCCAGGAGACATGCATGCACACCTACATTGTTAAACTGTGAGTGTATGAATCTGGAGATGGCAGTGAGCAAGTTATAAATAAAAATATGAAGATATTATGAGCAAAATAAGCTGACAGTAAAGTTCGAATAAACCTAGGAACTAGAGGAAACATTCATTTACTGTAACATGTCCCATAATGTTACTTAACAGAGATGGGGTCTGTGCTTAGGACAACCATGACAGAAGGCAGGAAGGGAGGGCATTATTCCATAATCAACTGAAAAGTTGCTTTGAGTACCACCCACATCCTTCTCTATTCACAGAATTTTTGCAATAAATAACATGTTTGCAATTCTGACTGAACACATGAAAAACAACTTTCACTGTGTTCTGGCTTGCAGATCACTGAGCCCAACTTGGTAACTGTGGTAATGTTGAATATAAGCTCAGTTTTGTTTTTGCTTTCCCTGAATAATTTCTTAAAGCCAATCTCGTTCCATCTCTGCAATGACAACCTCAGAGCTCACAGACTTTAAGTTCTCAATATATCGATTCTATATTCCATTCCCCTCCTTGTAGGCATACATTCTGATGAAGTAGAAATTTGAATTTAGTCAGAGGCAATAAGGTATCTTTACAAAGATAGCACATACCTAACACCTGTCAGTTCATCAGTGTTTGGTCTACTACTCTACAAATTGCTACATATATCATTCTTGACACCTCAACTGATGTAGAGAATGAAATACAACTTGCAAATTTTAAAATCCAGAAGCAAAAGATATCCCATAGAGAATCTTATCTTGGGATTTTGTTTTTGTACCCATTTAACATTTAAAAGAAGGGATGACCCTTTTTGTTTCTTTGAGACACATTACACACATACATGATATGTTCATTTGAAACTGGAAAATTCCAAACGGTGATATACAAATGTATAGCCTACGTTGTTAGACAGTGATATCAGTTCATCTTTATCAACTGGGATATTTAACTATACAGTTAGATGAGAATGAGAGTGGAAACAATACTTTGTGTTATTTTGTTGTGGTTGTTATTATTATTTTGTCTTGTTTATGACGGTGTTTCACTACAAAGACCAAACTGGCATTGACTTGCTATGGAGCCAAGACAGGTCTTAGACTCCACCACTCTCTGTCTCCCATGTACTGGGATTATTTGGGTGTATAAGCACAAGTGAAAATGCAGCATTATTTTAGAGTAAATATACTTTTATATATTTAAGTTTATTTAGACTTGTGTGACCTTTATATTTTCTTGTACAGTACTTTGAGAACTGTAACAATTATATGTAAGTAAATTTTCAACAGGTTTCTCCTACTATGGGAAACAAAATGAAATACAAATGATAGGTCTTCTTTTGTCTAGATTTGTGTGAACAAGTTTTATGTTTTTATAATGAGAAGAGTGTATACTTTTCCATCTTTTTCTTTTAACCTGTAACAAAACATTTTAATTACTTTAGCTCTGATTCTCTTCCCAAAGACATGTGATGCCACTCATCAACTGAAAATCAATTACTTTCAAATGAGTTCTTCCCAACCCCAGTTCCAACAGAATCTTCAGGTCTCTCCCACAGCAAATTTGATACCAACTGTGAAAGGAAGAAAAACGATCCCACCATAACATTTCATGACTCTGAATATAAGTTCCCATAACTCAGTACATTCAACCATAAATGAAACATTTTCATCTAGGTAGTACAAGTGTTAAGCTGGCTAAATTATATTCTAGTATTTTTAATGAAACTGAAATTTATCTATTTCTTCTTATATTAATATACCAGGACTAGATATTATAAATATACTCAGATGAGTCACATGTTCCAATTATACATACTCTTATATCATCTTCAGCCTGAAACAATCCTTCATTTATTCACTACTTACTAGTTACAGCACAGTGATTTCATTTGTTTTTTCTTTTTTGTTTTTTTCCAGTCATGGGGCTTGAACCCTGGGCTTTGGCCCTGTCCCTGAGCTCTTCAGCTCAAGGCAAGTGCTCTACCACTTCAGCCACAGCACCACTTCCAGTTTTCTGGTGGTTTATTGGAAATAAATCTCACGTACTTTCATCTCTGGGCTGGCTTTGAACAAAGATCCTCAGATCTCGGCCTCCTGAGTAGCTAGGATTATAGGCATGAGCCACTGGTACCCAGCTGATTTCATATTTTAGCTGGTAGTCAAAGATGGTTTTAAATTGAGAGAAGTAGTAATCTTTCTTCCATGTATCACTTCTCCAAAATCTCAGAAAATTCCATTTTAAGACCTAGAATTGCAACTCTGGTGGCAGCTGTCATCCTCAAACAGGAAGAAGGCAAGGACTTTGATCCTCCTACAGAGGTGCACATGAAGTTAACTTTATTAACAACTACATTTTGAAGCCTGATTATGTCCTATATTTAAATATCAATCTGTTTAATATCAAAGCAGAAGGCAATGCTACAGTGTGAAAGGAACACAACTTTGTCCATAAAGCCTTCACATAATTATACAGTAACTGCTATTTTTTTAAAGCAAGGCACCCCTTGCTTTAAAAAGCCCATCTCATATGGACTACCAACTGAAAAAGCAAATGAAGAGATTAGGCATTTTTTTTTCTTACCTAGAGCTGGTTTAAATTCAAGGGAAGCCATTCAGGTCCTCACCAGCCATATCCCACCATACAATTCTCAGACTTGTAAACACCCTGAACAATTCATCCTAAACCAAAAAGAGAGGGGAAAAGGGAGGACTCAGACAACTTTTGAGATAAGACTTCCCCCTTAAGTAGGCAGGCACCAATGTTAACTGTCTTTAGCATAGGCTTAGAAAGACAAAGCAATTCTAAAGGCAAAAAAACCAACAAGTTGTTATCATTAGCACTCACCTGTTTTTTTTTTTAATTTGCTGTTGCTATTGTTTGTAACAGTCCTACCTTTCCCTCATTTAAGAGAAATAAAAGATATAGGATTCATACAAGTCAGAGATTGAGAGAAAGGTTATCTTCAAAGATCACTGTGTGAGCAAAGGCACGAAATAAGAAATACGATTGATATCCTAAATGATTAAGTAAATATCTAACAACTACAATATAATTTGAAAAGAACACATTACAAGGTAAGTCCTACTCATGAGTAGCAAGAACAAAGCATAGTAACACAAGCGAGGACACTGGCTTTTCCATAGAAAGCCTGTGCTCAGGTGAGCAGAGGTTCTGTCATGTAAAAGAGCAGATCCATTATATAGAGATTTAACACAAGCCAAGAGAACCAATTCTGTTTGAGTAATAGAGGCTTAAATGAAGTTAAGTGTCAATTTGTCTAAATGTATAATATGAGATTATGATAATTAAGAATTTTTCTGGAAACTCAGCAACCAAATTCTGAAAATTTTATAATAAATTGTTTTATCTGCTTGAAATATTGCTGTGTGAACACAGCAAGAACACATAATAGATAGATAAAGGAAATGTGCAATACATTCTTGTGTCAGATGATATTGAGACCTCATTTTGTCTCATTGTGTTTAAGTAATTTACATGCTATTTGTTTCATTTCTAAGTAACTCTCAACCATGTAAGGACAAAAAAATTTTGGCAAAGAATTATTTTAAAGAAACACTTATATGGTAAAAATTTTAATATGCATCAAAGAAAGGCTGGATAAGTGAAATCATATTAAACTGCAGAGCTTCTGCATGGTAAAGGACATAGCTAACAAGACCAATAGAAAGCCCACAGATTGAGAGAAGATCTTCACTAGGTATGCAACAGGAAAGGGCCTCATATCAAAGATATACCTAGTGCTCAAAAAATTAAACCCCCCAATAAAAAATTTTCAAAGAAACAACCACCCTATTAATAAATGAGCTAAAGAATTTAAAAAAGGGACTTTTGTGGAGAGAAAATAAGAGTAGCCAATAGATACATGAAGAAATGTTCAACATTTCTGGTCATAAAAAATGCAAATCAAAGCCACACTGAAATTTCATCTCACCCCAGTTAGAATGGCCATTATCAAGAAAACAAATAATAGTATATGCTGGATGGAGGGGATGTGAACAAAGGAAACTCTACTACATGGTTTGTAGGAATGTAAGCTGGTTCAACCACTTGGAAAGCAGTATGGAGGTCCCCTAAAAGATTGAGCTCCCTATGTTCTAACAACCCCACTCCTGAGCATTTACCCAATAAACACAAACAAGGCCAACTAAAGCTACCATTGCTGGGTGTTGGTGGCTAATGCCTGCTAGTTACTCAGATCTGAGGATCCTGTTTAGAAGCCAGCCCGGGCAAAAAAAATCCCCTTGAGACACTTAACTCCAATTAATCACTCAAAAACCAGACGTGGCCTTGTGCCTCAAGTGGTAGAGTATTAGCCTTGTGCACAAAGAGGTTCAGGGACAGTGTCCAAAGCCTGACTTTGAGCCCCAGAAGCCATAAAATAATAATAATAATAAAGCTACCAGCATAACTATGTTCATTGTAGTATTATTTACCATAGATAAGATATAGAATCAACTCAGCTGCCCCTCAGTAGATGAATGGATCAAGAAATTGTGTTATATATACACCATGGAATTCTACGCTTCCATCAGGAAGAATGACATAGCTCCATTCATAAGATTATAGAAAAACTTGGAAAAAATTAAGCCAGATCCAAAGAAACATTGCCACTGTGGTTTCACTTATTTGTAATAATTAATTTATGTCTAGGATAGTCCTAGAAGAGGATCTCAATAGCTCTGTACGTATGACCATATAAAATGATACTAATCAAAATGAACTCCAAGATATGGAAACAAGAGGTTGTTGTTGTTGTTGTTGTGAATTCTTTTTCTTTCATTTTTAATATATATATTTTTATTGTGAAAATACTGTACAGAAGGTTTACAGTTGCATGAGTAAGGCAATGCATACATTTCCTATTAAGCATTGTTATTCCCTACTTTGTTTTTTTCCCTACTATCCTGTTTTCATTTTTCTCCCTTTGGTATATCCCCTCTTGTCACTGGTTTTGATTTTAGTACCTTTTCTCTTGTATATATGTTTATGTGATTTGGGGAAGGGAAGGAGAGCAACAAAACAATGAGATAAAGGACAAACGGTGAACCAATGCAACAATTCTCACAAGACCCTATGTTGGAAATAAACTTTATAACTGGGGAAGGGGTTTCAGTGGGAGGGGAAGTGAGAGAAAATGAGGAAGGGGGTCACAGTGTTCAACAAGAAATGTACTCATGACCTTGCTTATGTAACTGTTACCCTTCTGTTCATTACCTTTAAATAAAATAATTATTTTAATATTTTAGACCTATCTTTAATTTCTTATTTTTAGATCTAGTTAAAATTTAAGATACAATGGAAAATTCCAAGCATTTGTATACCAAAATGAAGTAAACTAAAATGAATTATGAAGTATACAATTTTATTACCCTATTAAACATTGTTAATTGTTTTGGCAATTGAATAGCTGGGTATGAAATCAACAAAATTAAAATATTATATTTCTATATATAAATTGTGGTAAATAAAGGCTAAGCATTATTCCACTAATAAATTAGTGTTATTGTTCAGAAAGTAGGTAAATACATTCAGAATATACATATATATATATATATACAGATATACAGATAACTATTCAAAATAGTTAACGAAGATTCCCATTGAGATTTAATTAATATGACATTTTATTCAGTGCAAAATGAAAATATTGGATACTATTTTGTCACTCAATTTAAATTAAGGGATGTTTTGAGTTATGGCAAATAAATTTAATGACTTTGTTTAATTAGCATTTAGTATGTATTAGTTTCTAAGTTTCTAGCTGAGTTTTCTGCAAATTTGCATCTCAATCAATGAATAAAATCTACATTGTGTAGCTAGAATTTATTTCCTGTATGGAACTATGTTGTTTTATCTATATGTAGGATATTTTTATCAACTTGTTCCGTGATTAGTATGGCTTAATATAAGAATCTGAGAGCTTCTGGGAGACATAGACTGAAGAATGCCTTGCCCTATCCACAGTGAGAATGTTTTACTCATAACACAACTGTCTCTTATGCATCTGAAATGGAAAATCTGAAGGTATTTTGTCCAGTTAAAAATGGTATTCCAGGTTCCGGGAAGATGGCTGAGGAGAAGCTGTAGTCTAAACAAGCTCTCGCAATAGAAAGCAGTTTTAGAGTTCCAGTGAACAGTGCTAAGCCAGAGAATCACACCAAGTGTGCCATCACAGGACAGAGTCAGGCCAGAGAGGGAAAATCCAGGCAAGGAGCCGCCAGCAGCCGCCACGGCGGCAGCGGTGGTGGTGACGACCGCAGGCGCCATACCTGATCCACAAAGAGTCCAGGACTAAGGAGCCAGATGCAGCCGGCATGCGGATTCTACTCAACACCAGCAAGAACCGACAAGGAGCCGACATCTTCATCCTGCAGTTCGCAGACCAGAGACGACCCAGGAACCAAGACTCGGCATGAGTAGAAGCCTGACGTCCTCACTCCTTCTCAGGGAGCAGAGGAGGGAAGGCCACCCCTCCCCCCCCCAGTTCCAGAGATCTCCATCTTGGATACCAACAAAGCTCAGCGGAGCTGCTAGCTCCAACCCAAGCCTTGGAATAAAACGAGTCATTTAGCAGGTCACAAGAACTTAACGGTGGTGTGACCTGCCAGACTCAGCTCCACACAGGGAAAAGTCACCCAGCTCGGGCGCCAGCCCTAGGAGTGGCTTTCTTCACTGGGTAATCAGAGCCAGAGGCTGTCCCTCCCTCTAGCAGCCTCCACAATCAATTGAAATTCAGTAAACAGAAACCCTGAGAATGGCTCCAGGCTGGGCTCTGTGAGTTTTTCATAAACTAGCCCCCGGGAAAAGCCAGTTTGTTGAAAGGCCTCAACTCTACCCAGAACCTAGCCTCATCACTGCATCTCCCTCTTTTGTGATACTCAAAGCAGATCTGCCTCCCATTGAACTAGCCTGGGAGAAGGATTGCAAAATCCTGGGTAAAGCAGAGCATTTTTCTGCCTGTTCAAACAAACTGACTTAAGAAACCAACCAAGCCAGAGGACCACAAGTAGACCAGAGACTCCAAGAGAGGCTGGTTACAGACACAAGGGAAATACAGGATTTTTCCCACCCCTCCCAAAAAAATCAAGAAACTCTTCTTCTTCTTCTTCTTCTTCTTCTTCTTCTTCTTCTTCTTCTTCTTCTTCTTCTTCTTCTTCTTCTTCTTCTTCTTCTTCTTCTTCTTCTTCTTCTTCTTCTTCTTCTTCTTCTTCTTCTTCTTCTTCTTCTTCTTCTTCTTCTTCTTCTTCTTCTTCTTCTTCTTCTTCTTCTTCTTCTTCTTCTTCTTCTTCTTCTCCTCCTTATATAAAAAAATTTTTTTCCTTTTCTAAAACTTTTTTTAATCTTTAATTTTTGCCTTTTTTGAAAAAAAACTGTTTCCAGTAACTTTTTTTCCTCTTATAATTTTTATTTTAGGGATACGTGAGTGTGCGTTTTTCTTACTTTTTTTTTTGTTTTCTCTTTTTTTTTCTTTTTTAATTATCTTTTTGTTTTTTGTTTAGCTCCACTGAACGTCTGATCGTTTTTTCTTCCTTTCTTATCCTTTTCACCTTTTCCTCTCTTTCGTTCTTCTTTATGTGACTTAATTCTTGTCCTGCACATCCTCAGATAAACCCGTAGTTGACTATTAGACCCTATCCCCCATTGTGTACACACTTAATCCACAAATTTACTACACAAGTCAAAACCTCTGAGACATAAATTCCTTAATAGCAGTACTACCTCTTTATACCTATATAATATTTTAAGCATTTTTATTTTTAAGTTTTTCACATCTCCTTTATATCCCTCTCCTTCTCTCAATAAATTCACGTTCTTCTCTAAATAGATTGTTTTCAATCTGCATAATATTATTAATTTTTACTTCTCTATTTTTTCTGGTCTCTTTTCTTTTCCCTTTCCCTTTCTTCTTTTTTTCTCTCTCTCTACTTTCATCCTACCCAACCTACTTCCTGCTTTGAGATTAGGACTTAGTTAACTCTCCCTGTGCCTTCCCACATTAATCTATTCCTATTTTTTACCCACATCTCTCCCTAACCCAAATAATTTCTGGTTTTCCAAATTCTTCTTTGTGGTTTGTAGCCCATTAACATATAGTTGTTTGATGTTGAATAGATGTATCTGTTGAACTAGATTGTATCTGTAGACTATTGACTGTGCAAATTCAGACTTTGGTTGATGCTTGCCTTAAGATAGTTGATGATTGCCTTAAAATAGCACAAAACTGGTGCTATATTCATCTCAAATGGGCAGAGTAAGCCGGAAAAACACAAGAAAAATGGCAAGTCCGGGTATCTCAATTCCCAATCTTGATAATCAGGGGACAGAACAGATAATGAATAATCCAGAGGAGAGTTCCCAAATAGCTCTACAAACACTGCTGGCAAATGTTGGGTCTTCGTCCGTCTTTGGACGGACGGGGTCCGAGGACAGGTAAGTGGGAAGTGAAGTGTGGCTGCTCACCCGTTCCCCAGCCTCCCTTAGCCCAGTAGCCCAGGAGACAATCAGACGCAGCCGGGAGTCAAACCAAGAAGGAACTCATTTATTAACAGGGAGCATCCCCTTTTTAAAGCAAAAGACTGCGTGGGAGGGGAGGAAATGGAACCAACCAATCACTGAAAGGCCACACCTTATCATGCACCTAAGCTTCCATGAGATGTTTACACACTGAACCTAAACAAATCCAGCTCTGCCCACTCAACTTCCTCTCAGGGCCATCTTTGCTATCCCCCACATATTCACCCTTTTTGTTTTAATGGCAGATCCACTTCCCAGTTAGTTATCTCTTTCCCCTCCTCCATAAAGGTTATTTTTTTAACAGGATTACATTTGGCCATGCACAAGGTTGGAGGCAAGTCTGGAAGGGCCCATCCCAGTTACCTCTCATCCCCACCTAGCACAATAATAAACATCAGCTCCACCACAGTTAGAAATGTCCCAAGCAGTAAAATTTAAAACAAACTGTGCAGACATAGCAAAGCAATCCCGGGCACCTGATGTCTTTCAAGTAAGCCAGTTCCTTGTACGTGCCTTCAAGGGAGCACAGAGGTCAAGATGACCTTTAAACTTTACTGACAGCTCCCAACACCCCATCTTTGTCTAAAGAAGGGAACCCGCCTGTCTCAGGTTGGGTAGATCGCCTTGTCTGTCTTACCCGTCATCGGGAACTTCTTCAGAGCAAAGCTGAAGGCCCTGTCTTAGGTTGGTCAGACTGGCACCCCCTCTTACCCGTCTCTGGCTGCGGTTCCTCTCCGGGGAAGTTTATTCACTTGGAGCTTGATCTTATGTAACTGGCTGCTCATAAGAGTTTTGTAGTGCACGTATAATGTAAGGAAGGCCTAGAAAAAACATCAGCAAAAGCATTCCCAGGTCAAGCAATGTCATTAGCCCTTTAACTTTAGGGATGGGATAGCAGTCTTTGCCACTTTAGAGTCCAGAGGTGGGGCTTGTTTTAGAGCAGGTTTCAGACATATTTACAGGATGCATAACAAAAGGTGGTTGTACAAGCAATTAGTAAAAGAACAATTAGAACAGGTAACATTAAAATAGATAGCTCCTACAAAAATATGTTTTAAACAGTCCATAAGTAATGACATAGGGTGACGATCAAAATGAAGGTCAGGCCACCAGGTCGAAGGGACAGCTTCTCTTGTGGTGCTATTGATTGCCAGTGCTGATCCCTGCCCAGGTCACCCGTTGAGGTTGATGTGGATTCCGTAGCCATTGCAGGGACTGGGAAGGTCAGGACAGCCATCAGCTAGAGTATCACCATCTGCATTGTTAAAGAACACAAGAGCTTCTCAAGGGCTGGTTGCCCTTGGGGATGGTTAGTTTATCCTTAGGCATCCTCCTGTATAGAAGAAATGGGTAAAAATTTAAGGTTCCTGGCAGGAATCCAAATGGGGGCTGTCTCCCCTATGGGAAAAATTCATCCAAATCCCCTGCCCACAGTAACTAGGGGGTCAGGTCCTCTCCATTGTTGTGTCAGGGAGTCCTTCTACCTGACTTTCACTTGGGGATTAGGGTTTAGTTGTCCCCAGTCAGTTGCCTCTTTTGAAAAATTGAAAATGTTAACTGTATATAGGGGGCTAACTCCCCCTTTTTGTTTTAATTGCTCCTTAAGACTTTGGTGATTTCTTTTTATGATTGCTTGGTCTTGGGGATTATAGGGAATTCCTGTACTATGATTAATATGCCATTTGTCAAAAACTCTGACATTGCTTTACTGACAAAACAGGGTCCATTATAGGTTTTAACTTGTGCTAGTAGACCTAAGGTGGTAAAGCATTGAAGAAAATGTGCTTGCGAATGTTTAGTCCTTTCTCCTATATGTGCTGTGGCCCAGGGAGAGTTTGGGCCATCCGCCACTGCCTGGCGGAGCTCTTTAAGATCCTTAGCTTCCCATGGATACCATTCCAAGGGCCTGTTAGCCCCTGATGCCACATTGACCGGATACACTTGGGGAAGCAAATCCTGTGGCCGAGAGTCTGGGCTCTTGGGTGGCCCTTCCTTTCCAGGGCTCTTGGGTGGCCCTTCTTTTCCAGGGCTCTTGGGTGGCCCTTCCTTTCCAGAGGAGGTCTCCGAGTAGGTTACTTCCCCAGCCCTTGGCCCCTCCATGGGGTAGGGGTCTGGGTTTTGCAAGCCCCTCTCACAGGTCTCATAGGCCGCCGTACTTCCCTTCCAATCAGGGGAATAGGGAGGGGGCCTAGGACCTTCCGGGGCACCTGAGTAGCTGCCTCCGCCCCTGCATGCACAGATAGTGCGTTCCCGGTCAAATTTGACCTGTTTCTTTTCCTTTTCACTTTCCAAGTCTTCCTGTACTCTTTCTAGGCCTAATGTTGCCTCCTCCTCCTTCTTCTGTGATATAACATTACTCATATTTAGGGTTTCACTTACCCTGAGAGACCGCTTAGCCTCGGCCGGTATCTTCTCCTTTCGAGCCCCACGTTGGGCGCCAGATGTTGGGTCTTCGTCCGTCTTTGGATGGACGGGGTCCGAGGAGAGGTAAGTGCGAAGTGAAGTGCGGCTGCTCACCTGTTCCTCAGCCTCCCTTAGCCCAGTAGCCCAGGAGACAATCAGACACAGCCGGGAGTCAAACCAAGCAGGAACTCGTTTATTAACAGGGAGCATCCCCTTTTTAAAGCAAAAGACTGCATGGGAAGAGAGGAAATGGAACCAACCAATCACTGAAAGGTCACACCTTATCATGCACCTAAGCTTCCATGAGATGTTTACACACTGAACCTAAACAAATCCAGCTCTGCCCACTCAACTTCCTCTCAGGGCCATCTTTGCTATCCCCCACAGGCAAACATGATAAATGAAAATATTGAAAACATACAAAGGACTCTGGGAGAGAGAGGAGGCAATCCAAAAGTTTATACAGGAATATCATAAGCATGAGGAAGCTACTCAAAAACTGATACAGGGTTTGCATGAGCAGCTTGAGAATACTCAAAGAAAAAGGCAGGAATGGTGTGATGAGGCTAGGTTCTGGGTAGAGTTGAGGCCTTTCAAGAAACAGTAGCTTTTCCCGGGGGGCTAGTTTGTGAAAAACTCACAAAGCCCAGCCTGGAGCCATTCTCAGGGTTTCTGTTTACTGAAATACAATTGATTGTTGAGGCTGCTAGAGGGAGGGGCAGCCTCTGGCTTTGATTACCCAGTGAAGAAAGCCACTCCTAGGGCTGGTGCCCTAGCTGGATGACTTTTCCCTGGGTGGAGCTGAGTCTGGCAGGTCACGCCGCCACCTTTAAGTTCTTGTGACCTGCTGAATGACTCGTTTTATTCCAAGGCTTGGGTTGGAGCTAGCAGCTCCGCTGAGCTTTGTTGGTATCCAAGATGGAGATCTCTGGTACTGGGGGGGGGAGGGGTGGCCTTCCCTCCTCTGCTCCCTGAGAAGGAGTGAGGACGTCAGGCTTCTACTCATGCTGAGTCTTGGTTCCTGGGTCATCCCTGGTCTGCGAACTGCAGGATGAAGATGTCGGCTCCTTGTCGGTTCTTGCTGGTGTTGAGTAGAATCCGCATGCTGGCTGCGTCTGGCTCCTTAGTCCTGGACTCTTTGTGGATCAGGTATGGCGCCTGCGGTCGTCACCACCACCGCTGCCGCCGTGGAGGCGGCTGCTGGCAAGAGCTCAGATCTGTCTCCTTGCCTGGATTTTCCCTCTCTGGCCTGACTCTGTCCTGTGATGGCACACTTGGTGTGATTCTCTGGCTTAGCACTGTTCACTGGAACTCTAAAACTGCTTTCTATTGCGAGAGCTTGTTTAGACTACAGCTTCTCCTCCGCCATCTTCTTGGAACTCCTCTAATTTTTTTATATAAGAACTACAATAACAAGTTGTTAAAAGAACTATCAATTAAGATTTCTGCTTCTTCTATCTATATGACAGTACCAGATGGAAAAAATATACAGCTCTGCTGCTCCACTTTACTTTTATTAGCAGATAGCTGTTTAGCTTCCTTCTCTTCTAATACAATGCCATTAAAATTGCTTGTTTATTATGTACCTTATTTTGGTGTAGTGTCAATATAACACCTTTTATATTAACTTCTTTTTTCTCACACATTGATTTTTCTGTGAAACTCTCTTCCATTTCAATCTCTTGTAAGAATATATAGTAACCTTCTTGTTTATCCACTTCAATAGTTGTACATATTGTAATTGGTGGCCTTTCTTCATCTTAGTTGATAGTTAGAAGGTACTACAAAAAACAGAAAATTGGGGTACTCTGATAGATATTCTTTCAATAAGGGTGGCATTTTTCTTTTCAAATAAACCTTTACCATACAGAGATGGGGTTATTCTTTATGTAAAGATAGAGAAGATATTACAGATAATTGGAAGAACCAGTGCAAAGATCCTGAGATAAAAAATCATCTGTTTTGTTGTTGCTGCTATTGTTATGATTTTTTTGCAGAAATATGAATGCCTAAGATAAAGCCAGGAAAGTGATAGGAGAACAATGTATGTAGAACTTTAAAAGCTGTGATAAATTGTCTTCTTTTTAGGATGACAGAATTATATAACAGGGAATAGAAACTAAATTTATGAGATTAAAAGTTCTACTGAAGACAAAAGATGTACATTTTTTCTTATATATGGAAGCTAGATTTAGCTTACAAACTCCTAAACAATGCATTGGATGTTTAACTAAAATATGGTTGCTCCAAAGGAGATCTCAAATAGTGTAATTCTCTAGAAAGGCAAAACACAAAGTTGAAATGGGTGTGGTGATGGTAAGGGGGAAGGGGTAAAACATGAAGAGAAAAAGGAGAAAATGCAGTTAAGAATTCAAAGTATATCCTACAAAAATTAAGAAGACAAAGAGAAGGAGTCGGTAAGAAAGGAATGGGTGATAATGTTGAAAGGAGCAGCATTGATCAGGGTGCATTTTTGTTCATGATGCATTTTGGGAGGCCATTGGCTTAGTCTCACAAGCTTGCAATCAAAGTGCCAAATGGGTGAGTAAAGCTAGAGCTAAGTAGTAGGGTTTCAGATTTAATCTCCCACAGCCTTATAAAAAACAACAAACTAAAACAATGAAACACACAAAAGATTGGAAGGATTTAAGTTTCACCAGAGGTTCAACTAAACAATGGTGCACACCCAGGCTTTTGTTATTGGTAGGATGCATAAGGTGCCTGCAGCTCTAGAATAAGAAATGAATAGGTTATTATGATCAGGAAAGAGTTTCTCACACTACAGAGAAGTATGAGAATTGACCCTCATCATTGCCCTTCCTCTAAACACTTTCTCGTTATCAATACAGGTGCTCTCAAAATAAGCTGACTTTTAGTTAACACAAGAACAACTGATTTTGCTTCTTATAAAGTTTTTCAAAACCCATGCCCCTTTCCAGTATTTTATTCAAGTATACAAGGAAAGGAAACTGATAGGACATGACTAAGTAGGAAATAATTTATAACATTTATGATTCTTCTGATGCTCTCATATAGAAGATATACCCAAATTTCACAAAAATCTTACAAGTCAACAAGCAAAAGTCCCATCATCGAAGACAGATGTCTGTTCAGATTAAGAATCCTGGGCAAAACTTCCATGAAATATATTCTCAGAGGAGAGTTCCCAATAACCTATTAACTCTTGAGATTTACAAGAGAAGTCTACCAGGGAAATTCCACACAGGGAAGAATAATTGCTATTTAGCTTTTGATTCTAAAAGCAGGTATAGGGCAAAACAAAGCAAAACAATAATTGATTCAAGAAAAGTTAGGGTTCCAGTTGGGCAAATTCCAGCCAAGGAGCCTTGACTTGGTTTATAATTCTGACAATACCACAGGCTCCAGCCTTTGGGTTCTCCGATCAGCTCTTTGAGACATTTTTTTTCCTTGTCATAGTAGACATCCCTATGTACCTGAACATTTCACTCAGCCTGTTTTCTGCCTGTCAGTAGAATTTTGAAGTGCTGACAGCCCTTCTTGTACATTGTACTTTCTCTGTCCATATTGACAAAAACAGGCAATATTTCTGTTGAAACAGGCAATATTTCTCATGGATTTCATTGGATCCAATTGCATAGACAATAGCTATACTAACAAAACTTTTTTTTTGGTAGGATGTTTCTTCCCTATCACTAGCTCCTTTTGAGAAAGCTGAGGGACAACATTCTTAGAATTCTTGGAAGACTATACATAATAATTCCTCTGAAACATACATTTAAAAGTCCTGAATTATGTGGGACTTGAAGGTAGGAGGATAAAAGTTTAAAGTAATATCACTGGAAAAAACAAAACAAAACAGTCTCAGTAAAAAGTTATCAAATAACTAAAGCTAAATGGCCTGGGCATGTGGTCCAATGATAAGGTTCTTGTTTAGAACTGTGTCAAAAGGTCCTGAATTCAAAACTTAGAAATGTGTAACTCCACAAAATAGTAACAAATACTTCAAAATACCTTTGAAGTAAGGAGGTCAGGTCTGGCCGGCACCATAATGGCCACATAGTGGATGGTAGGTTCTGGCACTTGTCTTCATGCTGGAGAAAGGAAAAGCCCCACCATCCAGGAGATAGGCTTGCTCAGATCCCTGCAGGCAGGGACTTGACTGATAGGTTACTGAATATGTCAGTCCACTGCCTGGGTCTGGGAGTTTCCTGTGGGCCGTATTTAGGCCCAGCCCAACCCAGCTGCCATTAATCCATGCCATGTGAGTCTCCTGGCCTGTCTCCAGTCATCACGGTGTCCCAATTCAGCTCTCCATCCCAATTCAGCTCTCCATCAGAGCTCAATTGGTTTATTGGTATTGCTTTTGTTCTCTCTTCCTTCTCTGGCCTGTTTTCTGACCTTGTTATATGTATTTGGGGGCTGCAGGTCTCTATTACAATGAGTGGGTGGCCTGCAGAGTGGTAACTAACTGTACAATAAAGACTCCAATATCCCATCTACCTAAATGTGGCTTCCAGGATAATTCACCTTACAACACCTTTGACATGCTACACTTTTTGCTTTTCTGAATTGTTAGCTTATTCTTTCGGTCACACCTGGGATGTTTTTTAATAAATTCCTATTTTATTTCTTATTTTAAAAATTTAGTCCATATGTCTTCGTGTACATTTATTTTCCATTCTTGTAGCTATTATTTGCTAGATTTTTTCAAGCATCATCTTCTATTCCCTCTAGTGTTCCACCTACAATTGCTGTTAGCTATTTGATTAAATAATATATTTCATATCTCATTCATTCTAGTTTACATATTGTAGAATTTCTTTTTGTGTTAAATGGTTTTCTCCAATTGTTTTCTTTCAGTATTTTTCCAATTCAGCCTTTTCTAATATGTCAACTACATTTTCTTTTATTTATTATGATTATAATTGAAGTTGTTTGCATTCCTTCTTTGCCCTCTAGTTTTCTTAGCATATTTATGGTTTCTAGTCTCTTTTGTAATTAGTTCTATTCATTTAAACACATGCATTCTTTTTACAGTATACAGTTAATGCAAAAAAATCACCAGTGCTATTTATTTTTCTTTGTCTTGTAGTCAACATAGATAGTGACTGTGTTAGTTTGATCTTCAGTGAAGCTTATTTACTATAGTGACTCCCAAAGGGATTTTCAAAGTGCTGTTCTGAGAAAAATTTTGTGCTTGAGGGTATCATCTGCTCTCAAGTGGCTGAGTCATTTGTTTTTCCTCTTGAAATCTACTCTCTCCATTCTTAAATATTTACCAGTTGTATTGCCATCCAATTTTTT
Source organism: Dipodomys spectabilis (assembly GCF_019054845.1). Classification (NCBI taxonomy): domain Eukaryota; kingdom Metazoa; phylum Chordata; class Mammalia; order Rodentia; family Heteromyidae; genus Dipodomys; species Dipodomys spectabilis. The sequence goes on from NW_024870752.1 coordinate 6,668,703, forward strand.
CTCCTCAAACATGTCAAAACAAATTATTTTCCTGAGATCACTTTTTTTAGGGACCTCATGTTTTTCAATTATGATTCTGTTGCTATTTTATCTAAAATGTATTGGACTTTTTTATTCCATATGCCTGTCAATCTTTCATGCTTCAAGCTTTTTATCTTAGAAAATTATTAGATTTTTTTAAATCTATCATTTGATATGGTTTATATTTCAATATCATAGCCAACAAATATCTTTATAAATTTTTCTACACCAACTTCTCTCTGGTGTGTCTCCATTTCCCTATTCCTATCAAATAACTGGTTTAAAAGTTCTTTACTATAGTGTTATTATATCTCTATGTTTTTGTATTCTATAATTATAGAGAAAGCTAAATTTATTTGGAGATAATGTTATGGAGGCACACTATAAATATAAGATAAAATCATCCAGAAGAAACATTTTATTTATGAATTAGAAACTAAATTAATAAGAACTCTAAATGGATTCTAAATGAATTCTTGTCATTTAGCTTTAGCTTTCTTAGTTTAAAAATAATGCCAATTAATAGACAAAAACAGAAAAGATAAACAGAAAGCCCAGATTTGCATTTTAATTATTTTATCTTTCCTTAATTTAGTTAAAAGTTTCTGAACTTATGTGTTTATAAGAACTGCTTGAACATTGTTATAAATGATGCCCTTTATCTGATGTTTTTCCCAATAGAATATTCTTTAACTTAGGATTTATTTTTCAAAACCTTATCAATATATAACATACACACAAATAAAAACTATGAATTTTAAAAATACGTTATTCTTTTCAAGAACCTGCAGATTAATGGAATAATGGAATATCACATTGGAAGCAATGGAAGTAACATCTGACAGACTGATAATAGAGAAGAGAAATGATGAAAACTTCAAATCTCGAAAGATAAAAAGCCAATTTACCAAAGATAGTGACACAGACATTTACGTTGGAGGGTGTATTGTACCCGAGGGCAGTATAAAATTCATATTGCCAGTGCTGTTCTGAAATCATTAAGACAACTTAAATCTACTGAGAATTATTTGACTCACATTAGTGAGTAGGTTTGCCCTTCTCTGTCTCATTCATACTTAGACCAGTTTTTGCAAATTATCACCTATAATTTAATAAGTGAAAAGAATCACTAAATTAAGAGTCTATCCATTGAAAAATGGAATTCAGATAATAGTAGGAGGGCGCACATCCAATAGGGTTCAATTTCCATTATTATTAATAAACTTTAAACAATTTATAAGACGAGGCCAATTCTTTTGGTCTGCTTTTGGGAGGAAAGAATAGAAGAGAAAGAAAGTGAAAGGAAAGGAAGGGAAAACAAGAAAACAGAAAAATATTAAAAAGGAAAAGATAAAAAGAGAAGTGACAAAAGGAAGATGATAAGAAAAGATGAAAAGACAATAGGGTTTTGGGGGGTCTTTGAAAACAGCTCACTCCCTTGTACGGTATTCTGCAATTCATTGCATTCCTGAGTAACGGTCTATAGTAGATGCACATTGACTGTACCAGGTGATCATTCCTCTTACCCTTTAATCCTTTTGTGGATTCATAAGTAAATGATGAAAGTGGGTGCATTCTTGATTTCTGCTTGTCAGTTTAAAAAACTAAACTAATACTATATTTACATTATTGGAGGAGAAACAGGATTCATCATGGATTATCCATCATTAAACACTGAGACATAAATATGTTGAAATCTATTACCATTAAGATACCAAAAAGCTCTGTCACCTTTCTTGAAAAAAATTTCTTAAAGTTACTTCCTAAATAGAATGTTACACCGATGGAAGTAGCAAAAGTGACTTTGAAGGAGGCACCAGACACAGGCATAATTGAAGCCAGTTTGACTCTCTCTACTGATTCATTTTTTATTTTGAGTCCCTCCCCACTTCAACCACATTGGAATTCCAAGAAGCAAAGAATAAGTAAACGTTTTATAAAGAAAGTCTTGATTACACATAGAGCACAAATATCCTCTTCTTATTGTGACTAGACATCACCCAAACATCCAGATAAGAGGAGATATTCAACAGCCTGAGTTAAGTTCATCTGAACACCCTGGATTTAGGATGGACTGCAGTTCATCTTTAAACAGAGCAACCTAACAGTCAAACATACCTCTTGTCTCTGAGTCTAAGTCGTGCCATCCTTAAAATTAAAGAGTAAGTCAGGACCCCAAAGACAAATTATGTTCATTGAATTTCTGCTTTCCTGATGTGGTCAACTGTGGTTAAACTTCCTTTTACTCCATTCACCAGTGTTGATCATTTTATTGGCATCTAGGAAACATGGGCCTAGCCTAGTGTAATTGGAATTCCTGGAGCTGATGATTTTCCCCCTGAAACTCCAGTTCCAAATCTGTTATAGTGTATTTGTAAAAAAAACAAAAAACAAAAAAAAAACTTGTGTAGTCATTAGAATAGCTCCAAGAGTACTGAGCTGGAAAATGTGTGTATGTGTGAGCATAGCAGATAAATATGTATTACATGCATTTTCCTCTTAAACTTGGGTTTATTTCAAATAATTTTTATGGATAATTGATCTCATTATCTGTAATAAAAATATGTTTCACTTTGAAATATCTGCAAATAAGAGCTCCAATGACTCCTAAGGAGTAATCAGACAATAGCTATAATTGAGTAGCTTGAATTTAGCTGTCTCCAGAGTCTGTGTTTTATAAAAGAACACCCAGGGATTCAAGTGAGAATTGGCACAAATTCTTGAGCATATATGTAGTTATTTATATCATTTTTAAGAAAAGTTTGTCTCATAGAAAATATAAGTTGGGTACCAGCAAATAAGTACATTTACAAGCATATTTGGCTTTTAAAAAATGACTGAATTTGAAGTCGTTAATTATTTATGTCTTTAGCATACATACATACATTGGCAATCTTTTGTGAAAATTAGCAGACAACAGTTTATATAATATACTCTGTTAAATATATTATGTAGAAATATTACCATCCTTTTTCTACAGGATAAATTATATATTTATAGGAGAGTATAAATATCTTTTCTTTGAGAATATGAGAGTATATTATCCAAAGAAATACCTTTTCCTAACCACACACACAAATGCGCACACACATACATACACACATCTTTAGTTGGAAGAAATTTAAATACCTATGAGAGTGAATTTGCCTTAAAAAACAAGAAGCAAGAAGACAAAAACATCATTGCATTAATGGTGACATTATTACCAAATGTCACCATGTCCCAGATCTTCTTAAGATCATATTCAACTAATTAAAAATTTCCTCATAAGACATGACATAAAGAAATCTTAAGAGCCAATTAATGTCAGTAATAGCAAAGGCCCATGCATATGTTGACAAGTACTTCATCCTGAAAACAACATGCTCAGAATATTAAAATTAATCATCTTTGGGCAGGGAGAAGATGCCCATCAAAACCATTCCCTACCAAACTGTTCATGTACTATGTTAAACATAACTATATTATGTAAGTGAATATGGTAGTAAACTAATAAGATAGTATTAAAATTGTATTAGTAAATATCTAGAGCTCACTTAAAGCTTTCTACAAAACCTGCGATTATAAGAAATAATGTAAGGGATAGTTTTAATATATCTGTTTTAAACACATGCACTTATCAAGTTTGGTCTCAGTACTTATATTTAGTTTAATCTCTAGCTCTTTGTTTCAGTGTGTTGGCATGGGTAATTTTTATTAATACATTACTGAGCTATTTTTTAATATGTCTTTTGCAAAACCTATATTTAATAATACTTAAATAATACTTATAATATTTTAAAAATATCTAATAGTTACTTGACTCTTGAATATATCATATTTCATATCATAAGTGTATAAATATCTACATGTGTTTTGAAATTAAAAAGTTGCTTTGAATTTTTTAGATATGTAGGAATTCAATATTTTTGAAACTATAGATTTAGGAAAGAGTCAACCAAATGAGTTCACACATACACATACACAAAAGATTAATTTTTATAAAATAATGCCCTTATTTACACATTAAATAAGAATATTCACATTCATTTACCTAACCTATTAAAACATATTAAATTGTCAATATGATCACAACCTAAGGGATACTGGAAACTTCAGTTAGCTAAATCTAATAATGCAAAATCCTTGAACAAACATATATTGTCAGTTCTGTGATTGTCATTCTTGATGAAAAAGGTTATATACCTTGGAGATTAAACAAAAGTTTATAGCTAATCTGAAAAAATTAAAGAGATCAATGGTAATTTAGAAAGAGAGCATTTATGTATTTAATTTTAAGTAATACTTTCATCTCACCTGAGGGGCTCCTTATTTAAATCCCTCTTGTGGCTGCTAGAATGCAAATAATCTCTAGTTTTCTTGCATTTTATGACTTTGAATGTAGCACAACACATGCTTGTTTCAGTAAGCTGATTATTATCATTGAGGTTCTTTAGCAAAATAGAAACATAGTGAAAACTTGAACCATGTCACAGAAATTAATTCTCTGAATTTTCAATTCAAATAAATATATTTATACTATCCAGGACATCATATATATATATGATATATATATATATATATATATATATATATCATATATATATCAGACAATAATTACCTAAATTACATTACTTATCTTCTACATCTGCCACAATGTATGTTAATTTTGGAGAGGAAAACCAATAAATAATGTCCCAACACCAAAACAGTTATTAATCTACTACAAACATGAGGGTATTTAAACTTCTCTGAAGTTCCTAATAAAAGACTGTATACTGTTTAAGTTTAGTAACAAAGTGTTACAACTTACTGTTCTAGGGACAGAATATCCAAGATCAGGAAAGCTACATGTCAGGTAAAGTCCACTTCCTTATTGGAATAAACAGTGTTCTGTGTCTACACATTGTGGTTGAGGAAAAGACTTTCTTAGGATGCACATAATTGAGTAGCTGTAGTTTACATACATATGTATATATGTGTATACATATATACACATACATATATACACATATGTATATATGTGTATATACATATATACATATGTATACATATATACACAAATATATACATGTATATATACATATATATATTGCTTAGGCTTTGGTTTGCTCATTACTTCTTTCTTTATTTTCACTCCTTTGAAAACTCTACCTATCCTATATTCAAAATTTCAACATCTTCTAGCTTAAGCTAGAGAATTAGCCACCTTCTAGTTAATCATATTTTTATCTGTATTTGTCTTAGTAAATACTGAGAGCCCATTGCATTGATCCTGAGAAAGACCATCATCTTGTTTGTTTAAATTATAATTTAGTCAATATTCCTTTTCCTGCTCCAGAACTTTGAATCCTTTCTCTTTTTGTGTTTTAGAAAGCTCCTTTACTGTGGGTACCTACAATCACACCTATAATCCTAGCCACTCAAGAGTCTGAGATCTGAGGATTGTGGTTGAAAGCCAACCAGGGAAGAAAAGTCCATATGGCTCTTATCTCCAATTACCCACCAAAAAAGCTGGAAGTGGAGCTGTGGCTCAAGTGGTAAACCACTAGCCTTGAGAATAAAAGCTCAGACACAAACTCCAAGACTGACACAAAAAACTAAACCCCAAAACTAAAACCAAAAACTGATTTAGTAATTGAGACTAAAGGCATCTTTTGGAAGGATTTTGTCCTTAAGTTACGTAAAAAAATGAGTAAACTGACATATTGAATAAGTACCACTTTGTACAACTACTTCAGAGATAAAAGAAATAATAAAATATAAAAAGCAAATAAAAACAAATGGGCAAAATAGAAAAAAGAGTAGTACAAGTAGAGACTGCAGAACTCTCTTTGTTGTCCCTATTGACAATTCTAATCCCTAACACAATAATGTGCTTAACCTTACTTCTGACCTTCCAAAGAATCTCTGGAGCTCATAAAATATGATTCAGAGCTAGGCTCCAGTGGCTCATGCTTGTAATCCTACCTACTTAGGAGGTTGAGATTTGGGGGATCATGGTTCAAAGAAGCCCAGGCAGAAAAAAAGCTTCTAAGAGTGTATTTTCCAAACAAGAGCTAGATGCATCTAGCTACCAGAAAGCCTAATAATTTATATGTGAAACCGGTACATCCACTTACTATTTTGCATTGCTTAAAGGCATTGGAAGCTTTAAAGTAGATGCAAAAATCAGGCTAAAATCAGTGTATGCCAAAGCTATCATAACATATGGTTTTTTATTTCATTATTGTGTTTTTATAGTATTGTATTTTGTTAGATAAAGTTAATATTTTATTTAAATATTATTTTTATATATTACCTCTTCTGTAGACTCAAAAATTGGTTCATATATATAGATAGACATATAGATATAGATATAAAGCCAAACAGATTCCAAATTGCATACATTACATCTTCAAAGACTAATTTTGAGCAAATAAGTTCATACATAAATCAATGCAAGGCTTTATAATCATATATCCTTGGGTATTTAAAGTAAATAAAAGTCTTCAGTTTAGTGATGCACCACAATTGTTAGTTGTTTAATTAATTTCACTAGAACCTGAGACAATTGGTTACAATAATTCATGAACAAAAGAAGTATGTAGGTCTATTAAACTTTTTAAAAAATTTTCAGAGTAGAACTACAAACTTTTAAGTTGTTAAGTTAATTAATGGGTATTTATGAACTGTGTTTTCCATATAAAATTTGAAGTTAAAAAATAATTATAAAATAGCTTTGGAGTTGCCAGATCTGGTAGTGGATAGAACAGAATTTCAGTCTTCAGTAGCACAAGTCATGAGTTTTGCTGCAGGTAGATAAAGAAGCTATTACCTTCTAAAGGCACCTGCTTTGTTGAATGGTTTTGTGCTTCGTTTATCATAACAGTGAGTGATAAGACTAATAAGCTGTTGTGTGCTGTAATGGTGGTGATAAGAAAAGACAGGACATTATTCTTGAGCAAATCTGGATAGGATCAAAGGTTGGACTGGCTCAATACTACAGGGTAAGCTGTCCACTTTAAGCATAACAAAAAGAAAAGGAAAACTAATCTTAAATATGGAATATATTTAGGAAAAATAACTGTAGCTTGGTTATCTCTAGCTCCTTTTCTACTTTTCCATATAAAATACTACTTCTCTGGGCTCTTTGATATTTTAAGTGTGTATTGTGAACATAAGAGCACATATCTGTTGAACAGCCTGCAACTATGTCTAGAAGTAAGCCTAGAAAAGAAGGCATGAGAAATTATTTAGTTATAACATGCAACTTAAAAATAGAGTAGCACACTGGGAATTACTGGCACAGCACAAAGAATTACTATTTACATTTACAATGAAATAATTTGAATTGATGTTGAAGTAATCAGATTCACTAGGTAAATGAGGCCAGTTTTGAACTTTAGTTCTCCAAATCTCAGCCTTCTGAGAAGCTAGTATCACAACAACACCAGGATACTGTACATCCTTCTGGATGGACATTGCTAGATACATCAGTTAAGCCTTTCTTCTGCTGTATAAGAACAACCAGAAAATTTCAGTGTCTTCTAATTACAAAATAGATGTCATATTTCCATGCGTAAAGTATGGTTGAAATGTGGGCTCATGTTTTCTTTTGTCCACATAGAATGAGCTGAATCTTGGATTAAAACTATTTTACATGTCACTCACAGACTACTATGGGTATAGGACAGCTAAATCCTAAGGAGTATGTCTTGCTTTCTTTTTGTTTATTTGATTATCATGGAAGGTTAGTGTTCAAATGGACTGGAGTTACACACCATAGCTATTTTTAAATCTCAATCATGAGTAGTCTGGAATCCATATTATATGAGTAGAGTAAAAATTTAGATGAGTTGGAAGACTGTAGGGAAGGATTATATACAAGATTTAGACAACTGGCAAGCAGGACAATATAATTTCAAATGAACACCATCAAACTCTATTTTGTATTTAGTAAGGAAAATCATGGAAAATTATATTCTAATACTGAGTTGTGTTTAATATTTGGTTATCTTGAAAATACTACATACATTCTTGCCCAGATCTTTTGATACAAAATATGATTTTTTCCTGTGGTGGAATTAGTTATGGAAGATATTCAGATAATTTATTATCATTAAATAGTGAGGCAAAGGACAAAGGGGGAACCATTGCAATGGTGATACTCACAAGACAATATATTGTAAATGAACTGTACAGCTTGGGGGTGGCAGTTAGGGAGGGGAAAGTGGGATAAAAATGACAGAGGCAGTAACAAGTTTTACAAGAAATGTACTCACTACTTTACTTATGTAACTGTAACCTCTATGAACATCACCTTGACAGTAAAATTAAAATTTAAATAAAATATTCCAAATTTGTTTTTCATACAACTAGAAATGTAAACTAGAAATGTAACTACTTCCTTCAGTATTTGCTTAGTATTCAGAAAAGGCAATTTCCATATTTCATACTCTGTGAAGAAATTGAAAATGGAATTTTGTTTTATTTTATTAATCAAAGTTAGGTAGACACTGAAGTAATATTGAAGCTCTTCTGTTATAGAGTTTCTGCAACATTAATCATGTTCTTGCTGATTTTCCATTTTGTTTGATTTCTCTAGTAGATGGAACATGTGGATCTCTATTGCTTTATTTCCAGTTTTGTGGTTCTTGTTTTCTAGTCATTGCTAAGTGAATGCTGTGTTGTTGTGTTAAAGAACATAAATTATTATTATTTTTCTATTCAGATGGAATTTAATTTTTTTATGGCTAATAGTAATGGAATGCCCAGGCATTCTTAAGTCAACCTGAAGATTTCAAGATTCAAAACAATACTCAAATTCTGTGAAAAATACTCCTTTCGAGCTTTATAGTTTGCCTTTGAGCAAATTGTGCATGCCTTTTACATTTCCATGTAAAAACTTCTTGAATGTTTTCATCTAAGTCTTTTTTAAATTGTTTTTTCAAAAAACTAAGATTTTTCCCTAAAATGTTTACTACTTTTTAAACAGTTGTCTTCAATACTTCTTTTTGATTTGTTCTCTTACTCTTTCTATCATGTGTTTGCTCAGTTTAGCAATTGGAAAATCCTGAGGAAGAAGGGCACCTCAAAGTCGAGGAACTCCTCTCTGAGTTCTGCCCCTCTGAAGTTGCTTTTATGTGTGTGAGTCTGGAGCCTATGACAGTCTAGTATCGTGATGGTGACTTCTGAACCTAGGGAGAAGGATCTAAGCTCAAAACCAAGGGTGTTGACTTGGCCTCCGTGCCCAATGCTGAGAATGTATATGTGATCTAAGCAGAAAACATGAAACACTCATTTCCTTTGCTCTTTCCTCTGGAAGATGGCCCCATAAAACTTGGGTTGTCTTCACTTCACTCTGACAACTTCAAACAGCCTTTTCCACCCTTTATAGTTGCTTCTAGAAGCAGAATTATTTATATACACGTCAGTCAAATTTATATGTAGAAATTTAAGAAGTGCATTGTAAACTATAAACTATTTAGCTTTTAAAATAAAAAGGTGGAAAAAATATCAAAATATTATCCACATGATCACTCTAATGGCACCCAGAATCATTTAATTATTTTCCAAAACTGAATCATAAAAGACAAACATTTAAAATTTATTCTTTATGATTTCATATAATACTCTTACCTCTCATTCTGTCTTACTGGAACATATTGAACATTTCAATTTTTCTCTTCATAGATACCTTAAAATATCTTCCGAATATATTGTTGCTAGGCAGAAGGACCAAATATTAATTCACAGTAATAATGTACAATAATTCAAAGTACTTCTGTGTGTGACTGCATATATATGCATATATATACATATATGTGCAAATTCCTTTTCATATGTACATGTAGATGTGTTTAGTTACAAATAACTTAGTAATACAATTTTCATGTTGCTTCAAAAATCATAAACTTCATTAATCATTTTATTTTTTTGCATTTTTCATCTTTTTTTTTTTCTTGGGTCCGGTCGTGGGGCCTGAACTCTGGGCCTGGGTGCTGTCCCTCAGCTCTTCAGCTCAAGGCTAGCGCTCTACCACTTGAGCCACAGCACCATTTCTGGCTTTTTTCTTTTTGCTTATGTGGTGCTGAGGAATCGAACCCAGGGCCTCATGCATGCAAGCCAAGCACTCTAGCCACCTTCCTAGCCCCTGCATTTTTCATATTTATTGTTCTTGCCCATGTGACTGACCATTGGTGGCACTTTCTGGTGTTTTGTAATACAAGATACTCCTGAAGTCCTGTGCTCCATTTTGTTTTCTGCTTCAGCTCTATGAAACTTGCTTTCGCTTGCTCAGAGCGAAGCAAATTCCCTGTAGGTATTGGATAGTAGACATTATGGAAGGTATTTCTTTTGGAATAGACACAACTATAAAATAAAAAATAATCAAACATAATGTGACAATACTGGATTAAAAAAATAATGAGAAAACTCACGGAATAATTTTCCTTTGGTTAGGATTATATGAATAATGTCAAATATTATACAATGACAACTTCAAATTTGAACTTACCTAAATAGTTGAAATCATATCAACTCCTTATAGATAAGAACATGCTCTAAATAAACTTGTCCAAGTAAATCCCAATTTAATAACACACGTGTAAAATGAATCAAATAAAATTATAGAATCATTTTCTTATTGCAAACAAACTCGGCCAGTATTAACTCCCAAATCAAGTAAGATGTATCAAAGAACATGCCAGATATAAAATAAAATAGGATGCACATTCTGCAGGGAGTAATACACTGTAATATAGATGGAACATATTGCATTGCTTAAATGAAGTTTGTGATTTGTTCATTTCCTTTTAATGTTTTAAATAAAGGTTCTTTTCATTTTTTAAGATGAAATCATTACTTGAATAATTTCTTACCCTTTGGCTGCTTCTCAAATCCTCCATTTTAATTAGTGCTTTATAACCATTCATACTCTATCCTATTAAGAAGTGTATTAAGTCTCTATATTAGTTACTTTAGAAGTAACATTAAATTTACTAGAGTTTTAAATAATAAATTCTTTTGATTAGATTTTAATGTGCAATTTAAGAAATTATTAATGTTTGAAAGAAGTAGTCATTGCTTGTATGTCTGACCAATACAAACTACAAAGTTTATTCCCATACTTATCATTTCCTATGTGTGTGACTGCTAAAGTATATTCATTGAAGAGGATATTTGAATCCGTAAAAACTTTGTACCTAACTATTTATACTGTCACAATAAAAATATTCTTGACAGAGATTAGTCCTTTCTCTTTGTTGTTTTTTTAGGTTTACTGTATTGCAGTGATCTTACTATGTGTCCCATTGTGGTCTCAAATTCACAATCCTCCTGCCTCAGCCTTCCAAGGGATGTGTCACCAAGTCTTTTTACTTTTATATAAATGAGACTAACCTGCATATCTCATCAATTCCATATTAAAAATGTAAGTATTTGAAACTAGCCTTGTAAATAGTTAACTTTAATATAGAATATTTTGCTCAGATGACACTGTGCTTCTTTTATAGCTGGAATTGAAGACTGGACCATCAAAACCATCTTGTTCTGTGAGATTGGGTCTTGCTAACTTTTTGCTTGGGGTTGAAACTGCAATCTTCCTGAGATTATCAGACCTGAGCCACTATCCAGCTTTTCTATTTTTCTTTGATTTTCTTTCTTTCTTTTAATGGGGGAGAAAATGCTTTCTTTATTTTTATTTTTTATCATCTTTAAGTAGTTGTACAAAGGAGTTGATATTCAACAAAGCAAGTTATGAATATAATGAGTCTTGATCAATGTCACTCTTTTCAACATTCTCATCCAAACCCCCACCCCACCCTATCTCTCACTGCAGAAAATGTTTTCTTTTTTTAGTAAGTTTTTTATTGTGAAAATACCATACAGATGGGTTCCAGTTACATGAGCAAGGTAATGAGTACATTTCTTATCAAGCATTGCTGCCTCCTCCTTTGTTTATCCTCTACCATCCCTTCCCTCCCACCTCCTCAACTATACCCCCCCTCAGTGTCAAGTAGAAAAGGTCAAAAGCTATGTACATATGACCAGATAAGATGAAGTTAATCAAAATGAACACCAAGATAGGGACACTAGTGTTTTTCTTTTCTTTCTTGCTATTGTTTTAACATTATTTATAAGGTACTATGTGATTTTTTTTGTTGCTTTGTATGTTCCTCCCCCATGGTATAACCTGTTTTCACTGTATTTGATGTCAGTATAATTTGGGGAGTGGAAGGGATAAAAAACAAAATGTTTAAATAGGGATACAGGTTGACCCATTGTAACAGTGAGATATACAAGGCACTATGTTGATTTTTTTCCTTAATATGGATGTTTCCATCAGTTAACCAATGGTACAAAGAAATTAGCAAGATTATTTTTTAAGCTTTGAAGACATAGTTTGGCATTAGAATTTGAAGTCAAAAGCTGAAGATTAACTATTTTTACCAAGGAGATCAAAATATATTGTTGTGTGTTCTTCAAATAATAGTGCAAAATGTTTTCCCTCACACATACCTGGATAATATTGATCAAGACTCATTGTATTCATAAGCTAGCATGTTGAATGGTAAATCTCATATGCAACTACATAACAATGCAATATGAATTTTATGAAAGAAAAAAATTTGAGAAGCAAAATAACAAAACAACAAAGGCTTTCTAACTCTGCTTTGCAATGAAATAAAGTGTTGAAAATTTAGAAAAATGTTCCTTTCATATCAGCTTCCCAACTGTGTTGATCCTTTATTAGCACTGAGGCTATTTCTTCATTCAAGCCACCTCATTCCTTTGTCTCTGCATCCTGCTCTGCATTGTTCAGCTTTCCTCCATAGTAAGACAAGTTATAAGAAGGAAATGTTTTCTCTCTACAAATAGCTCAGTATTCCAGGAGAACAAATGTAAAAAATAATGAAGCTGTAGTTTAATAAGTGTAGAACCGGGCTGGGAAGGTGGCTCAGTGGTAGAGCGCTTGCCTTGCATGCATGAGGCCCTGGGTTCGATTCCTCAGCCCCACAAAAGAAAAAAGAAAAAAGCCGGAAGTGGCGCTGTGGCTCAAGTGGTAGAGCGCTAGCCTTGAGCTGAAGAGCTGAGGGACAGCACCCAGGCCCAGAGTTCAGGCCCCACGACCGGACACCCCCCCCAGAATAAATAAATAAGCGTAGAACCGAATTGAAAATGCAACTGAGGACAAATGCCCAAATCATCTGAGTTATAAGGAGGTTGAGGAAAGCAGATTAAATATGCACTAAATCTGAAATTATGAGACAGAATCCCATGAATGAATTGAGAAGAGGAGCATGATTAACATAAAAAATTCTTTGAGAAGTAAATAATAAAGACTATCTCAACATCTGGTATTTTGAGATGTGATAAGAACTCCATTTTATCAAAAGACTTTGGATACTATAAGGACTTATTAAAAATAAAATAGAGTCATAATATGTGATTTCTATTTAGTGATGAAATTGTGTCTCTGTAGCTAGTATTTTTTATTGGCAAGTAATAGTGAAAGCACTGTGAAGTTATACTGTAAAGAGAAAGATTTTTTTTAAAAGAATATGCTAAAGCTTGATAAAGTAGTAAGAAAACTTCTGATTATCAGTGTGACTTAATTCATTTCTAACATCTGTATAAATCTACTACTTATAATGATTTCATTAATTTTTAATATTGGAAAACTAATATTTCATTTTCAACCAGTTCTTCATCAGCAAATATTTGTCAGTATAATAGATTCATTACAACAAAACAGAAAAAAGAAGAAATACCTCTATTTCCCTTTTATCTTTGACATATTTTTGCCTCTGAACCGTGCTCCAGACTTAAAACATACTTAAATTATTTTTTACTTGATGACATCTCTTTTAAGAAAACTGTAGAAACAAATATTGTCTATTATAAAAAATGTAGTAAGGATACTTAACCTCTCCTGCCTATTCATTTATTGATCTAACAACAGATAAACATTAGACATTGTTCTACATTCACATATATGAGCTAAAATTGAATTTAGAAGGTGTGAAAATAGAAGTATTGGAAGAGATAAACAATTCATACCATAAGATGTAAACACATGGAGAACACAAACTCTATCCATTACACAATTGAGGAAAAGTTCCACAGATGATATTAATGAATTTGTCAATAGTAGATTGATTTATTATATTTCTCAATGATATAGACTTTACACAATCTGTTTTGAGTCTTCTCTATTAGAAGTCCGTATTTGCTTCACTCCAGAATTAAACTGTTCATTGTGCTGGTACATGTGTTTGAAATCAGGGCCTTTTGCTTTTGTTCAGTTTGTTCCTCACAGTCATGAAGCCCAGCTCTACTTTTTTCCCTTAACTTTAGCTTGTTAAATGGAGGTAAAATGAAATTCCATGCTTCCTTCAGAAAGAATGATATAACTCATAAGGAAATGGAAAGACTTGGAAAAAATTATATTAAGCAAAGTAAGATCCAAAAAAACATAAACTGCATGATTTCCCCCATTTGTGTTAACTAGAACACAGTAAAGACACTGGAAAAAAATTATATTTGGACATGATAAGTTATACAGGACTTATATACTCACACAGTGATACCAAAGGAGTACATTGGTAGTCGATGATCACAAGGGCTCAATAGCTATGTGTATATGATGCTATAAAATGATGTTTATCAAAATGAACTCCAAGAAATGGAAACAGATTCTTTTTTATTTGACTTTTTGTTTCCTTATTCATTTGGGGACAGGTGGGGGGAACACAGAAATGGTGGAAAAAACTGAATTAATTCAGCAGTGATACTCAATGAACATTATATTGAAAATGAACTATATTGCTTGTAGGGGAGGGGAGTCAGGAAGGAAAAACTGGGAGAAAACTAGGGAAGATGTGAGACTATTCAAAATGAAATGAACTCATTACCTGACTTATGTAAGTGTAACCCCTCTGTGCCTTACCTTTACAATAACAATAAAATTTAGGTTAAAAATAACCTCATGAGCTGGGCGCAGGTGGCTCACGCCTGTAATCTGAAATTAAACATGTTAATACTCATTACCAAATATCAAATAGCTAGCATAAACATAAGCAAACAAAATACAAAATTAAAAATAACAATATTGCTGGCTATATGAGGTCCTAGATGCTTAGTTTTAGGATTGAATTTTCTATTTCTGCAAACAATGACAATAAATTGTTGATGGAAATTCCATTGATTTGATAGATTATATTTGCAAATATAATTGGAAACAATACTAACTCTGCCAGTCTATGAATATTAGGAACCTTCTGGTGTCTTCACTTCCCTTCTTCAAGGTCAGGCTAATGTTATTTTTATTACTATTTCGTCATTTCTGAAGTTTTCCTAGAGTAACCTGGATTGAATCTCTTATTATGTTTGAGAAGAGGTCTTCCCTAAGTGAAAAACCCACTTAGTACAATCAGCTTACTCAGAAGCCAAGTATTTGTCAAAGCTTCCCTCAAACTTTCTAAGTGACTTACTTGCTAGATAACTTTCAACTTACTCATTTATTTATTTTTACCACAAAAACAAAGCAGTTCCCTGACTCAGTTTATACTTTTCATGTCATCAGAAAAGGGAAAGTAGTTTTTAAAAAGATCATATGTACATGTACAATTGAAATTAATTATGTTAATTCCAGGACTATTCATACATACAATCTATTTGTTCTGTTGTCTCATTTTATTTTGTAGTACAAAATGGTGGCACACCAGGCAGCTATCCATAAAAAAAAAGTCATACTGGTAGTTTTTCACCAGGAGGATTCACTACCCCCTTCAATATGATCCTCAGTACTGAGCAGCTTCTACTGAGCCTTGCTATTTTTTTTCTGATGTGCAATTTAAATCCAAATGTAAAAAGGAGATAAGCAATCAGCACTCCAGATTTTTATTGTGACGTTGTGTGAGAAACAAAACCACATTTTCTCCTTAAAAAAAATAAGTTTAAGATTACAGAAGAAGAATATAAATCTTTTTTTTAACTGTGTGACTGAAAAATTTGACCATGAGATACCAGATTATTAGTAATAAATATATCATACTCTTATTTGTTTGGGAAAAAAGGACAAATAAAAACTTTCAACTGTCTTGTTTTGTTTTACTTTTGTTCTGGACATTCTTGGGGCCAAAGTTACTGTTTGATTTTCACTGGAGGCAAAAGCTGTCAAGAGGAAACTAATGTAAAGTTTACTGATGCTTTAGGGAAAGAAAGGTAGGGGAAAAACAAAGGAGGAGGCAACAGTGATTGATAAGCAATGTACTCATTACTTTGCTCATGTGACTGTAACTCCACTGTACAGTATTTTCACAATAAAAAACTTATTAAAAAAGAAAAGAATAAATAAGATGCTTAGAAATTGCTGTATTATTAAGGTTATTTGACAAGGTTGTTTCCTTGTTTTACTTTTTGTTATTTTATTTTATTTCACAAAAGAATAAACTACTAACTAGAATAGTGTATTTTTTATAAATGGTCTATGTGGAGAGAATGAAGCAGTATTAGAAAAGGAAAAAAATTACAAATGGAATTTTTTTCTAAAGTACAGGAATGTGTAATCTAATAAAATTTTACACAAGTAAAATTCAAAGCTTGTAGGTTTTTTAAACACTTAGTTTACATAGATAAATAGGTTTGGATAAATGCTATCATCCACAAAAAAGACTATTTCCTGGACTTCTTATAAACCATTGGTACATAGGAAGGCCAGAGATTTAGCTCCATGGCAAACCATTCACCCAGCATGCACAAAGCCCACACCTCCAAAAATAAAATTATATCATGCTAAGGGTTGACCAGGCACAATATTTCACACCTGTAATCTCAGATACTCAAGGGACAGACATCAGGAGTACTGTAGTTCAAGGCCAAACTAGGCTAGAAAATTTAGTAAGAACTCATCTGAACAATTAATAATGAAAACATAACTCTAATCTCAGCTCCAAAGAAGTTGTTGGTAGACGGATCACATTTATGGTAGCCAAGGTAAAAGTATGAAATACAAAAAGCAACTAAAGCACACAGCTAATAAGCCTTTGTTATCCATTCCTAGGCATATTTTCCTTTGTCTTCAGTGTATGAATATCTAGAGACCTATATAATTTATTATGTCTCAGTGTGTGTGTGTGTGTGTGTGTGTGTGTGTGTGTGTGTCTGTGTCTGTGTCTGTGTCTGTGTGTCTGTGTACATACACAAATATATAATTTTAATCATTCAGTGTGTTTACTTGTAGATTTATAGATACATTCTAGCTACTACAAATGAAGTAATCAATGCAAACAATGTTTCTTTAGGTATGTCTTACTTTACTTACTATAATTTTTCCAAGTCTTTCCATTTGCTTACAAATGGTAAAAATATCATTCTTTTTGATGGATGAATCAAATTTTATTGTGTATTTATGCTGAATTTTCTTGATCCATTCATCCACTGAGGGGCATCTGGGTTGATTCTATATCTTGGCTATGCTGCAATGAACATGGTAACTTTAGTGTGGTGGCGTTTGTGTTCTAGTTGATAAATGCCCAGTGGTAGAATTGCTAGGTAGCTCTATGTTTAGACTTTTGAGAAACCTCTACACTATTTGTTCCAGAGTGGTTGAACAAGTTCACTTTCCCACTAACAGTGTAATAGAATTACCCTTTGGTCATATCCCAATCAGCATTTGTTATTGGTGATCATATAAAAATATTTTATGAAATGAATTCCAAGAAAAAGAAATGAGATATTTTAGTTGCTGTTTTTTTTTCTTTTCCTTTTGTCTTGTTTATTAGTTTGTATTTGGGAGTGTAAGGAGGAGTACACAAAAAATGTGGAGCAGAGGGTGAACTGTGTACTCACTTGACGCTATGTGGAAAATGATCTGTACATCTTGTGGACAAGGATGGGAGGGAAAAATGGGGAGAAACATGTTTCAAAAAGAATTGTACTCATTATCTGATTCATGTAACTGTAACCCCGTTTATCACCTCTATAATAACAATTTAAAAAAAAGAACTAAAGAAAGAATGATAGACATGTTACTGCCAATCAAACACATGTCCCCAGAATTCAAATGTAAGTACTGCCAAAATATTTATATACAACATACACACACACACACACACATACACATACACATACACACATGCATCAACACATATAGAAATGTTAAGGAGAAAAGCCCATCTGCTTACAAGGTGGATATAGGAAATTTGGAATTTTAAGGTCTATTTGGAGATGAGAAAATTTGTAAACCTTACAATAGAATATGCTTATCTTATTGTTAATGAAGCTTGTTGTCTTTGGTACTTTATTATTTAATATAAGACAGTGACTGGTAACTATTTCAACCTAAGTTGCATATTTAGTATATTCGTGTCCCACTAAAACATGCAGGCAATAAGAAAGGATGAAGTAAATTAGATCTTACAGGTGAAGAAATAATTTGAATATCTTTAGCTTTTATGATTTTTCAGTGCTTGCACAATTTTAGTGCATGTGAATTTTTCTCCTGCTAGAAAATAGTTATATCTAATAACTACCTATACCTAATAACTAGTTACATCTAATAAGAATGATTGATTGGGCAGTAACTTACACTAATCATTTTTTTGGGGGGGGTCCAGTCATGGGGCCTAAACTCTGAGCCTGAGCGCTGTCCCCCAGCTCTTCAGCTCAAGACTAGCACTCTACCACTTGAGTTACAGCGCCACTTCCGGCTTTTTTTCTTTTTTCTTATGTGGGGCTGAGGAATGGAACCCAGGGCCTCAAGCATGCAAGGCAAGCGCTCTACCACTGAGCCACTTTCCCACCCCCTACAGTAATCATTTTATCAAGGAAAATAAGTTCTTTTAAGGTTCTCATTAAAGAATCCTTATTTCTTAGTATTTCCTCAAAACACCAAACACACACTTAATTGTGTATTATCAAAGGGCAGAAGAAATCAAAGAAAATAAATGCATGTGCTTAATTATTACAAAAGATCAGGGGTTGCTTAAATGCTGCCACACACAGAATATCCTAAAGTATTTCAAAGTATAGCTTTATTTCATGCTATCTGACATGCTCTAGAAAAGTGGAATAAATAGTTATCTGTCCAATAATACATTTTTTTTATTCAGTGATGACTTGGACTCCTTTCCAAATATTGATGTTTGCAGATGTAGGCCCATTTTCGACATATAAACTACTTATAGGCAGTATATGTAGATCTCAAAATTTAAATCAGAATTTACAGGAGTTCAGGAAAATGGGTCAATTAATTTGGAAGAAAGTACATGCTACCTTGACACATGATTTTCCATTTTGACATTTCATAATAAAGTGTCTTGCTTCAGAAATACCCAACAAACCATAAAGAACATTCATTAAAAAGTGACCATATGATATTTACTGTCCTAACAAATCTACTTAAACAATTTGCAAATATTTAATAACTATTGCTATATAAAGAAGTAAGCTGATAAATTCCCAAGGAAAAAACAATTAAATAATTGCCTCCAAAGTTACTGTAATGCTGGGTACCAGTGGCTTGTCCCTGTGATCCTAGCAACTTAGGGGGCTGAATTCAGAGGAACAGTTTGAAGCCAGTTGGACAAGAAAGCCAGTGAGATCTTTATCTCCAATTAACCACCAGAAAGTCAGAAGTGGCAATGTGGTTCAAAGTAGTAGCATGCTAGTAATGAGAGAAACAGCTTACAAGACAGTACCCAGGCTCTTAGTACTAGCCCCACAACTGACAATATATATTAACTGACCAAATATATATATATATATATATATATTACATATTGTATATTTGTGTATATGTGTTTGGTCAGTTGATATATTTATATATATATATAATATATCTTACTTCTTACTTACTGTGCCTATGTGAAGATGGCTTGATGACTTCTTAAACACATGCCAGTCACTACACCACATCAGAGAAGTATTTTGTGAAGCATCACAGTATTCATTTTGATTGACTCAGATATGTGCTTACAGTAAACGCTAGATGGGTTTGGAGTGTAGTATAACTTTGTGGGGCAATGAATCACATTTCCTCATAGATATTTGGTTGTGAATCTGTTTTTCTCAATGTGCCTAATTGCTTTTCATTGCAATATTCTTAATGAGTACTTTCAATTGCATTGAAAAGTAAGTGGCTAATTCACATAAAAAATTAGAGCTTTATGCTTCTATCAGAAGAATTTATTTTCATGGAAATTCTATTTAGAACATAAGGAAAGCTAAATATTCTTTTTGTTCAGAGAAATGGCCAGGATAAAAAGTCTCTTTTTTAATTGACTTACTGAGGCTAAATAGATGTGCATTAAACTGGATAAAGGGAAAAATAATATATATACATATATATTTATATCTCAGTATATGTCTTTTCTAAGGAGGTTTATATCATTTGTGACCCAGTTACTCAGCTTAGCAGAGTAAGAGAGAATCGACAGCCCTTGTATTCTGAGTGATGATATTTTACACTTGGCCTGTACCTGGAGCTCTAAAATGAACTTCATTTCTCAAAATGTTCTCCATCAATATGGATGTAGCCAGCTTTGGATTGATGGATAACCTCTTCAATAGTGAGAATGGACATATTGAATCTAGCACATTTCTTTTGGCAATAAACTGAAAATGATATCAGTGCTACTTGGCTCATGGATGATTCTGAGCACATTTAAACCAAAGATTTTAACATCTTTGAAGTTGAACTAAATGTCATCTTCTAAGGATGATGTGAGAGTAACACAATTTGTGTTTTTCCAAAACAGACTTTGTCTTTAGTCAGAATTTTCTCACATCTTTGTTGAAGAATATTTCACATAGATCTTTGCGTAAGTTTACTTATGAAATTCTATAATATTCAGCATGATTAGAAACAAATATTTCACTGGACAGTTACAATACAATTCCTGCTGTGTCCAATCAGATGTTCCCTAGCAGAAACTTATTTGATGATGTTTACTGTCTCATGTTCAATAACTCTGTCAGAATGGCAATATTTTCTTCACTTTTTCTACTTCTCTGATCCTTATTGTTGTAAAAACATGGTTCCTTTTCTTCTTGGGGCAATAGGTTCATGCAACTTTCATTCAAGAATTACAGAGTGAAAGAAAAGGAGAAGAGGGGGAGCGAAATGGAGAGTGTAGAGAAAGAGAATGGAACAAGAAAAAGATGGAGGGGGGACTGGGAAGGTGGCTCAGGGGTAGAGCACTTGCCTTGCATGCACAAGGCCTTGAGTTAGATTCTTCAGCACCACATAAGCAGAAAAAACCCAAAGTGGCACTGTGGCTCAAGTGGTAGAGCTCTAGTCTTGAGCTGAGGAGCTGAGGGACAGCGCCCAGGCCCAGAGTTCAGGTCTCATGACCGACCAAAAAACAAAAGAGAGAGACAGAGAGAGAGAGAGACAGAGAGAGCGAGAAAGACAAAGGGAAAAAGGAGGAAAGAAGGAAGGAAGGAAAGATAAACTCTTTAGCATTATTCTTCTCGAGGGTAGTAAATTTTATAGAGCCCTGGATATGTAAGCCATACACTCATTTTAGAAGTATAATAGGAGAAAGTCTAGGGTTCCTTGGCACAGGACAAAATTTTCTTAATAAAGATCCAGAAGCACAACAAAGCAAAGAAAGGTTGGACTAATAGGATTGCATGAAACTGCAGAGATTCTGCCTGCCATAGACGTAGCTAGCAAGATCAATAGAAAGCCGATGGATTGGGAGAAGATCTTCACCAGCTATCCAACAGACAAGGGCCTTATATCTAAAATATACTTAGAACTCAAAAAATTAAATCCTCTAACAACAGATCCTCAAAAATACAACCACCCTGTTAATAAGTGGGCTAAAGACTTAAACAGAGACTTCTCTGAAGAGGAAATAAGAATGGCCAATAGACACATTAAGAAATGCTCAACTTCTCTTTCCATAAAAGAAATGCAAATCTAAACAACATTGAGATTCCACTTCACCCCAGTTAGAAAGGCTAGAATCAAGAAATCTAATAACAATAGATGCTGGAGGGAATGTGGCCAAAAGGGAACCCTACTGCATTGTTGGTGGGAGTATAACCTTGTTCAACCACTCTGGAAACAGTATGGAGGTTCCTCAGAAGACTAAATATAGTGCTCCCCTATGAACCAGAAATCCCTTCTGGGCATTTACCCAAATGATCACAAACAAGGCCCTAATAAAGCTATCACAGAATTATTCACCATAGCTAAGATGTGGAACCAACCCTGATGCCTCTCAGTAGATGAATGGCTCAAGAAAATGTAGTGTGGTGTGTATATATATACATATAGGTATATATATGTATATACATATATATGAAATATACATATATATGAAATATAGAGAGAGAGAGTATGTGTGTGTGTGTGTGTGTGTACAATGGAATTCTATGCCTCCATCAGAAAGCATGACACTGCCCCATTTGTTAGGAAATGGAAAGGCTTGGAAAAATTGTGCAGTAAGCCATGCCCAAAGAAACATAGATTCCATGGTTTCCCTTATTTGCAATATAAGTATGTCTAGGACAAGCAGAAATGATCAAAAGCTATGTACATATGACCATCTAAGCTGATGCTAAGCAAATGAACCCCAAGATAGGGACACAAGAGGTTTTATATTTGTAACTCTTGTTTTTTTTGTTATTGTTGTTGTTGCTGTTTTTGTTTTTGTTCTTTTGTTTGGTCGTGGGGCTTGAACTCTGGGGCACTCTCTCTGCACTCTTCAGCTCTAGGAGAGCGCTCTACCACTTGAACCACAGTGCCACTTCCGGTTTTCTAGTGGTTTATTGGAGCTCAGAGTCTTTAGGGACTTTCCTGCTCGGGCTGGCTTTGAACTGTGATCCTCAGATCTCAGCCTCTTGAGTAGCTAGGATTACAGGCGTGAGCCACCAGTGCCCGGCTTGCTCTTGTTTTTAATGTACTGTGTCTAGTACTAATGTACTATGTCTGGTACTGTGCATGTACTGTTTATAATGTACTGTGTAACTTTTTGGTTTCTTTTGTATGTTCTTCCTCCATGGTATGGCCCCTGTTTTCACTATATTTGATTCTGGTGTCCTGCATCTTATATATACATTTTTCTAATTTGGGGAGGGGAAGAGAAATGATAAAATGCTGAAACAAGGATACAGTTTGACCCATTGTACCAATGAGATGTACAAAACACTACGTTGAAAACAAACTTTACAACTTTGGTGTAGGGGTAGGGAGGAATTAGGGAGGAGGGGAGGGAAGGTATGGTAAGGGAAAAACAAAAGAGGGGCAACAATGCCTGATAGGAAATGTACTCAGGTTACTCATGTAACTGTAACCGGTCTATACAGTATTTTACCATAAAAATATATAAAGAAGTATGTTTACAATTTATTTGACTTTAGCAATTTCTGATAAGATCCTTTGCTATTTCAAAAAATACTTTGAAATACTATCTTGATGTAATTAACTTATTTGAAAATATTAAATATAAGGCACTGTGAATAATATTCTTAACATCATGTCAGTAAATAATGTCACTCCAGATATGAAGAAAGCATTAGCTTATAGCTGATGATACTGAATTTAGAATTAAATATATGAATGCCAAATGCTCTACTGGTTTTAGCTATAGACTCCTACTTTGCTTTTACGAACATCCTAAGCTGTCCTGACTTAAACGGCAGTTATCTTGTGTTTTCCCCACATCACTGGAATCATGGGAAGTTCCTTACCCAGGGGAATGAAGTATTTCAGACTCAGCTGAAAAGATCACAGAAGGTCACACTGATTAATGTGTGCAAGTCACCCTATGTACATTTTATTATTCTTTGCTCAAGTACAAGTTCAGAACAATATGTGTAAACTGTTGTACACATTCTTCTCTGTATATTTAATTATATTGTCATAAATGCTTTTAAAAACTGTATCTATGATCTAATTTTAATATGCCTGTGGCTATTTCATTTCTTCTGGATTTTTTTCTAGAGAATTCAACCCAACTTCAATATTTTTCCATCTTTAAGTTTAAAATATGCTCATGATACAAATATATAGATGAATATATTTTGTATTCTAATGTTATAGTTTATCATTCTTATAACATATACGGCATATCACATTGCATCTTTGTCTTCAAGAAAGTTATAGTCCACCTTCAAATAAATAAGAAAGCTGTATTAGGTAATTTAATGTATTTAGATATAAAATATTTTATATTGTCAAGTTCACATTAGGTTAAAAATACATAGAATAAATGCTGTAGATGCTTTATAACAGAGATACTGTCTTTTTAAATGACACATTATCACAATATTTTTAGAAAGTTAGATAAACAAACATATGTCTGATTATTTAGGATTATTTAAGGAGTTGATATTTGGATTGTAGTAAGATAACAGTCCAACGCTGATCCTATGCAAACACACATGATTATCTAATAAAATAAACTAAGACCCAAAATGATGAATGGATGTGAGCCCCATAAAGCTCTTCCCTATCAAGTTCACCACCCTAGTGGTGAACTCTAGTACTGAAGATAAATAAAGAATAAAAACAAAGGGAGGGAATATGAGAGAGAAAGAGAGAGAATGACAGAAGAAATAAAACCAAAATTCTTCACCTTTTGCCATAGATTCATCCACGACTTTCTATCTGAATTCTCTTGCAAAAATTATATATCAGATTAAATAATCCCTCCATAATTAAAAAATAAGCCATGATTGAATTTCCCCGGTACTTACAGGCTCAGATGAATTTGTTACTGTCTCCTATAATAAATGTGAACTTCAAGATTCCTAAAAGAATTGATTTGACTCAGTCCTCAAAGCAAATATGCTTTAAATTTTGACTCACATACCATCCTCCTTTTCAAGAATTATGTTTTTTTTTTCTTAATGTTTGCAAGAAATGTCGGGTTTAAGAAAAAGAAAGTTTTTTTCTCTGCTTTTTAAGTAAAGAAATATTATATTTCTTGTGATTTTTTTTATCCTAGAAATACTCTCCCATTCAGTTAATATCCAAATTTTACATTTTTATATTTAGGTTTTAGCTCTTTTAAAAAATAATTTCATCAGTTACAACTAACATCTGGGTTTGTGATTGTTAATGCATGTTGTTATGATCAAGGCCACTAGGATCTTTTGTTTGGGAATTTTATTTTTTTCTTCTATTTTTTTTATGAAAAGACACATGCAGAGCTTTTTAGCTTTACAACAAATGTTGTAGATAAACACTTATTCCTACTTAGGCATTATCTGCTTTTAACAGAAGGGAATTCTTGACGCAGTGTTTTGTAGGTAATTAACCAATTTAATAATATACAGAAGCAGAAAACAAATGAGTACCTAAGGGTGAGTAGCTAATATTTAAGACACCAAGCATTTCTCATTAGAAATGCACATTCTATATATAATATGGAAATGAAAAGTAGTTACTGCCAATGCAATTGGCAGGAAGCACAAAAACCCACTGAAAATTACAGACATTCAATCATTATATAAAACTTTCATGTTTAGCCTCATTCACATAACAGCTTTTAATACATAAAACTACTGCAATCATTATACATGATTCTCATTAAATTTTCCAAAAACTAGCCGATAAAAACAAAATAAAAAGTTATACTTATTACATAATTATGTTTAGTTATTATCATGTGTTACAAAGGGAATACAGGGTTTTGTATATATTCATGATGCACATAAGAGAGAAAACAGAATAATGTAGAGGGTATAGGAGACAAGTTGGTGAAAAAAAGGCTTGTTGGAAAGTCAGTACCAGAGTTCCATCATGTACACAAGATTCAGAGACAGAT
Organism: Dipodomys spectabilis; assembly: GCF_019054845.1. Classification (NCBI taxonomy): domain Eukaryota; kingdom Metazoa; phylum Chordata; class Mammalia; order Rodentia; family Heteromyidae; genus Dipodomys; species Dipodomys spectabilis. The sequence continues at coordinate 6,694,472 of NW_024870752.1, forward strand.
TCATCTCAGATAATCAACAAAGAACATTTCAAAAATTGAAGATTTTATTAATTAACTGCAAGTGATCAAATCATGTAAAAAGGGAGGGATCCTTGGATATAAACACAAAACTTAATTAGGTTTTTAAACATAGTTTTTGAGGAAAGAAAGGACTTGGGACTCAAGCTAATTTGTCTTTCAATAAGTCTGGCATAATGTAAAGAACTAGTACATTTTTAACAGCAATAAAGGTTGACAATATCTTTGTCTACCCTTATGATGTGTGGTTGTTTTGTTTTAAATCATTAAAGTTTAAGGATAATGTAGCATAAGTCTTGTATTTTGTAAAATTTCCAAGGATGTTATAAGCATTATGAGACTAACACTTATGTTCTGTCAGGCAGCTACAAGAGAAGGAGATTTTGAAATATTTCAATAAAGGAAGGATGAATAGTTCACCAAATTCTAAATAGAATGGAAAATAATATTAGTAGATGACTCTGTAAGTTGGAGCAAAGACACACCACTGAGGAAAGAAAATGTAAGTTTGTAGTGAGGATTGTATGATGTACAGAATTCCAACTATGAAGCCATGTAAATAATAGCTACACATGTTCCCGCAGATGACCTACTTTTGAGAAGAGACTTCTGTGGGAAAAAAAGCAAAGATAATGAAGTATTATTGTTTTTGTTTGGACAGAAGTCAGTTACAGTATTTTGTTTTGTTTTGTTTAAAGGGAAGTTACCACAGGAAAGAACATTTATAAAATTGTGGATGTGATTTAGGTTTCATCAGTTTTGTCTTAATTCTGGGTCTCCCAAGAGGAGTGTTAAAATATGCAGTAGTATTCAAGGATAACATTAAAGCTGATAATGAAAACTAGTTTCTTGCATACATTCTGACTTTGATTTTATTTTATGTTAAGGTATCTATATAGAGTTTCTATTCTAGGTCATAAATACCCATTTGCCTCAGTTAAAAGGATGAAACTGGTTTTATTTTTCAGTGCAAGGTATACATCAACAGTGCAGTATTATTTTGCAATTGAAAAAGAAGTTATAAGACCAAATCATGAATAATGGGAATAGAACAGAGAGAAAAAGTGGGACCTAAAGATAGAAAACCCATATTCAATATAATAACATCAGCAAATTTTCCTAAGACACAGTGATGGTACAAAGTCTATAAGATGTATAAGTATCATTGAACAAGAAGTGATCAATTAAAAAAATCATCACCACCTATCCACCTATTTTTTTTAATTCAAAAGGCAAACTCTAACATCCAAAACCTTCTTGCAGTGAGTATTTATTATTCATCCAAGTATTCATAATTGTAAAAATTGCTTGCAGGGCTGATCTGCATCTTAGTCCAGGAACCTCTTACATCTCATATGCAGTCTGGTTCAAAAAAATAAAAGTAAAAACATAAAGCTATTGTTCATACAGATTTAACACTAGTGACTGCTTCAACTCCTATAAACTTGGACTAACAATTTGAATTGAGCAGCCATTATGATTATTTTGAATCTTTCTCAGGTATTCTCTATTTAAATGGATGGATCTGTTAAAATGAGCACTTATACAGTGTGAAGTAAGTGTACATGTATTTCATCAAACATCAAACCTTTATCTGGCCTCCTTGGCCGGTGTTCTTGTTAAATGATTCTGGACCTAAAGAGAGATGACTCATAGTAGCTCTGTGGATATTCTGGACTCTTGTTAAAACGTAACCTGCTGCCTCACCTCTCCCCAGATGTTTGGTGTTTATTTTATCAACTGTGTTTTCCATATTGAGGTTCACTTTTAAATTTTTATTCAATAATCAGTGTCATAGGCATTTCAAAGTTGTGCTGAAAGATAATAGGATAACATGAAATAAAGGACAATTTGAGTGGGGGGGGAGGGGAAATCAAACTGTAAACCTACTTCATGAAAACAAAATGAGCTTTAACAAATTCTTAAAATGCAATATTCTGATTTTAAGATATATCTTAAATATCTAAAATAACCTAGATACACCTACTTTATCCTTCAGAGACTATATCTGAATAACTAAACTGTATTTCTAAAAGTTAAACTCAGAAAGGTAAGTTATGAGTAGAATAAAAAACTTAGAGGAAATATTGGCATTTGTGGTATAAAATAGTAGCTACTAGTTGAGTAGAGCATTAAATGCTCTAAGGAATTATTCCCTTATGTTTATCTTTTACATAAACATAAAATGATGAAAATTATTTTACATTCTCGTTCAATACCTATAATGTACTAATAATTTCAAAATCAATGCAGTTTGAGGTATTTTATATACATATTCCGTACACAATAATTTTAAGCATTATAAATTTGTAATACTTTTGTGTAGAACTGTACTGTCACCTCACCAACAATAAATTCTATCCAAATCCCTTGGAAACTTTGATAGCATTTCCAGTCTATTCTTGTTAATTATAATGTTTGGATACACTATTCTGGTACATTTTAAATAGCTTTATTTGAAGAGGCTAATTACACCCCAGTAATCTTTTCTTTTCTTTTCCTTTTTCTTTCTTTTCTTTTCTTCCTTTCTTTCTTTCTTCTTCTTCTTTTTTTTTTTTTTGGTCAGTTGTGGGGCCTGAACTCTGGGCCTAGGTGCTATCCCTCAGCTCCAGCTGAAGGCTGGCACTCTACCACTTGAGTGTCAGCCCCACTTCTGGCTTTTTCTGATTATGTGGTGCTGAGGAATCCAACCCAGGGCCTCATGCATGCAAGGCAAGAACTCTACCACTGAGCCATCTTCCCAGCTCCTAATTTTCTTTCACTTATTATTTAACCACAACAGATTCTCAGTAAACCAAGAAACAGATACTCTGCTAATAAATGTAGCACATAATATAAAGTTGAGGCTTTATAAGTATATTACTTTTGTTTGGTGTACTGTTTGAATTTTTTGGTTCTTATTTAAACTTTTGAAGACACATTGTGAAAATATGCTAAGCCTATGAGAGATTAAAACAGTAAGAAATTATTATTTTGATAAAGTTAAAAAAGACATCAGCTATCATCATAATATTCATTAACAATTACATACAATACCTCTGTGAATGTGTGGTGCTCTGCTTTCATTCCATACAACTAATTATTTAGCCTCATTCCTAGCACTCTACAAAAAATATGATCGTTGAGAAAACATATTCTTACAACCCTGCCCACACAGGAAAAAGAATCAGCTTTAGAGCACACATAAATACCAATAGTGATTACCAGTATGAAAAGAAAATACTCAGTAAATTAGGACTATTCACCACTCCAAAACTTAAATTCAAAATCTAATGTCATTCTGTCTTTATAAAAGCCTTAATTAACTTTCAAATTCCTTAATTAACTTTACTATCTGTTTGGGGTGAGAAAAGCAAAATTATTCTGATTGCATGAAAAATATAAAGAAAGTGTTGTATACTTTCTTTCTATTCAGCTAAAATACTGTCTGATTAGCAGATAAAATGTACACCTAAACAAAGATTTCACGAATTATTTATTTTCCCATTTATCTCTTGCAATTGAAAGAAGAAAAACAAAGCTCACGCACCCTACTGTATGAAGAATAGCTTGCTTATTAACTTGTCAGAGGCATTGTAAAAAGTTGAGCACTTAGAAAAGTAAATAATGAATATATCTTACAAACATAAGCTAACTTGATCAGTGAATACTTTCATGGATGTATGCAGCTCAAAATGCAAAAAAGAATCTACCGTGCTCATAAAAATGTTCTGAAATATTACTGAAGATCAGTTGTTTAATATAATAACTTTATTATCAAATTTTATTTATTGAACTTTAGGGATTGAACTTCAATTCAAAAGATTAGAATTCCTATTTTGTATTTATATCAGATATTTTAAATGAAACACTATACATCTAGGAGTAGAGTCCTAGATGAAATAGCCATAAACAATGATCTTCACAACATCCATTTTGCTTCTACTTGATCTTTAGGTTTTAGTTAAAAAATAATATTACCATAACTGCTCAAAATATTAATTCTCTGGATATCTAAAATTTTTCTAAATTAATTAGGTTCATAGTATTTGAATATTTTACAGTATAGAAAAAGAAAAATAATGAGAGTAATAATCTTATTCCTTTCCATTGTTTTATAAAATAATTTTATTTTTAAAAACATCCTAATAAATATTGTTGTAAAATATAAGTATGGTAAGTCACATTGTTCAAATAAAATTCATTTAAAGTGAATAATAAAGAAGTTAACTGGAACACAATTTTATTTCACTATATTTTCCTGGCTGGTATGGAAATTCAATCATCTCTACATATATAAAAATAAAAATAAAGCCTTTCTCCATAATTTATTCAGTTGTAAAACAATTACAAAGCCAAACATAGGGACAGGAGGAAGCTACAGAGAGCAAAAGGAAAAGTATATCCAGAGAGCTTAGGTAAATAGGAAGGCAAGTTGGACCAAAATAAATTTCTTTGGAAGTTCCTCAAAGAATTCTGCATAAAAAAGTGAACCTTGACTTAATATTTTATCTAGATTAAGAATTTTGATCTACATATGATATAGAATCTGTGCCTTTTGTCTCTCTGAACTTGACTTCACACATATATCATTTTCCACATGTAGTCAATTCCCTAAATATGATATAACATTATTATTTCTGATGGGTGAATAAACTGTCATTGTATACCATACTTTCTCAATCCATTTGTTGTCTATAGGATAATTGGGTTGTTTCTATAACTAGGTGACTCTGAATAATGCTTTAATAAAAATGTTCGTGCAGGTGAATTTATTGTATACTGATTTTCTATTTTGATAAATGCCAAAAAGTGACATTTCTGAAAAAGATGCTTTCATTTTTACTTTTATTTTTTGAGGACTCTTTTCTGCATACTATATGAGTTACACAAATTTACATTGCCTTTAATAGTGAATTTGGAATCCTTTTCCCTACACTTTTGGCAGAATTTGTTGTTGTTTATAGTCTTAATAATGATTATTTCAACTACATAAAATGGAATATCATTGTTGTTTTGATGGCATTTACTTTAATTTATCTTAGTGGGGTGTAAGGAGAAGGAGTTAGACAAAAGACAGGAGGAATAGTGGAGAAATACAGTCATGGCATTGTTGTACATTTATGAAAATGGAAATGCTAGGAAATGAGTGTGGTTGGGTAGATGGGAGAGACAGGAATAACAGAAGAGATCACACTGATCTGTAATGATTCACATATATTTATTAATATTAATATATTTTTATTGCTAAATAATCAGAATATTGAAAATGATCAAAAGAAAGTAAGAGAAGAATATGAAAAAATGAGTGGCTAAGTGTCCTTATATAAGAAAAAAATGAAGAGTTGAGAATCATTCAATTTTAGTCAGATACTTTAAACTCTTTAGTATGTAATAATTAATAAAATTTTGTTGTCTTACTTTTTTGTTGTTATACTTTGATATTTACTGATTACAGTTGCCTATGTTGATGGAGTATAGCATGATGCTAAAACAGTATGGCATATTTGAATTTGGTAATACAACATCTCAAAACCTATCATTCATGGTTTTCTATATAATGGATACAATAGCATTTGTATGATGTTATTCTAGACATTATTAAATAAACATTTCTTATACACTACCTCATAAATTTTAGAAACAGGACAGATTTAAGGAATTTATAGCGAAATCTGACAAGCTAAAAGTGATGAGCGTCATCATGATAAATGATACATAAATTATTCCCTAAGTTTACAAAGTCTATAATAGAATCTGACATACTTTTTAAGAAGTATAGTTGGCACTTAAAGATATTTTCTGAATATAAGTTATATTACTGTCAGTTTAGCTATAAGTCTGTGAATTTGTACCAACATCGCTGATACATCATCAAAGAATAATTTGACTATATTTCAACTTTTGCTTATATATTCTCATGATTTTTATCTAAAAATGTAGAAAACTAATTTCATTAAAAAAGGTCTATTATAGTTCACAAAATAAGCACACATACCTGCTACACCAATAGAGCAACTGCATTTCATAGAATTTTCCTTCTATAATTTCAAAGCAAAACTGTTCAGTACTCAACGTAAAATTAACTTCAGTTTTCCTGAAGATTTTCTAATACTATAACCTTTATCTAGTACTTGATCATAAACTATTTACAAAACTCTGATAACGTTTTTATTAAGGACATATTTTATTGTGCTGATTTCACTGACAAAGTTTCTGAATGTTTGATTGAGATTAATTATTCCTATTAGCCTGTTTATTTGGTACACAGTTTTATATAAAATGATGCTTTTTATTTTTTTATTTTTATTTTTTGGGTCTGGTCATGGGGCTTGAACTCTGGGCCTGGGCGCTGTCCCTCAGCTCTTCAGCTCAAGGCTAGCACTCTACCACTTGAGCCACAGTGCCACTTCCGGCTTTTTTCTTTTTGCTTACGTGGTGCTGAGGAATTGAACCCAGGGACTCAGGAATGCAAGGCAAGCGCTCTAGCACTGAGTCACCTTCCCAGCCCCAAAATGATGCTTTTTATATATGTTAATATTGCCTGAAAAGTTTGCCATATTGCACTTTTATCAAAATTTTATGAAGAATGTAGAGATATGGAAAAAAAGGAAGAACTGAGATTTTTCCATAGCTCCAATGACAGAAAACTGTGAAAGTGTAAGAGAGAAAGGGAGATATAAAGAGAAATTACAAATAACGTTTATTAAATATCTATGTACAAGCTGGATGCTGTTGGCTCATGCCTGTAATGCTGGCAACTCAGGAGGCTGAGATCTGAGGATCACAGTACACAGTCAGCCCAGGGAGAAAAATCTGTTACATTCTTATCTGCGATTAACCACCAGAAAACCTTATATGGTTCTGTGGCTCAAAGAGGTAGAGAGCTAACCTTGAGCTCAGGGACAGCATGCAGGCCCTGAGTTCAAGCCCTATGACCACCTCCAACAAAAACAAATATTGTGTGTGTGTGTGTGTGTGTGTGTGTGTGTGTGTGTGTGTGTGTAAATAAGCTATTTCAAGGATATTTTAAGTGGTCACCTTACTCAAATTCTATTAAAAATTATAGGAAAAGACTCAAGGATCAGATACTCAGTGTAATTTTCATACAATTAGCAATTGTCAAACAAAGAAAACTAATATTGATTTTCTAATATGGACTCCAAGTCAGAAGAACCAAGAAGCATTTCCTCTAGTTGTAAGATATTAATTATTTCTAAAGCTGTTCCTCACACAGGTATCTCTACTGGAACATTTCTTAAGATTCATAGTAATAAAAATGTATTTATTTCTTGTTGTTAGTTATAATAGATAATTCTGAAAGCGTAAATGTTGTTACTGTTTTTAAACAAAAAGGAAATTAACATTAATGAGTCTTAAGAAGAAATACAAAAATGAATGTTGGAAATTTGTGGAAATAAATTTATAAATTTGGTATAATTGTTAAATTTCCTCTGCAGAGAAAATATTTGTGATACTGCGTTTCTACTTGATATTACATATGAAATGACAATGTAAATACAATAAGAAGTGTTAAGGCTATTTATAAAATTTGTAATTAAGAGTCATTGTGGTTTATTCCTCTTAGAAATAAGCATTCTCTATATGGAAAACATACACTCCATTAAAAAAAAGTATTATTTTCTTGGAATAGACCTTGTACACCATGAAAGTTTGTCTCCAGTTCATTGACATATATATCAAGTGGAACATTGGCCTGGATAAACACAACTACAGGTAAGAAGCCCAGCTTGATGTAAGCTGCTGAAATAGTGAGTTTACTGCCAAGACGTGGATTGCATGCTGTTTTGAATCCAGTGCCAGGAACATCCTGAAGGAAGGTAGTTTCTCTTTTAGATATGGACTGTTCCTTTAGCAATGTAAAAGAATCTGTGATGAATTTATATCCCAAATTCCTCAGTATTAGAGAGAAGGTTGCAGTTTACTAGTTATGAGGGAGTAGTTAATTCGCTATTTGTTTTGTTATTCCCCTGTGAAAAATGAGGTATAAATACAGACTGTATTCAAAAGCAGCTGAAATAATGTAATTAACTGAATTTATAAAAGAAGGTAGAAATGAAACAGTGATCTACTATTAGCTTCAATTGCTCCTTTGCTTTCTCTTCCCCAATTCTATTGGCCTGTTTTCTGCTCCTGTATTTTCCTAGCAATGTACCACAGGGCTTTGCATTGTAACTGTAATTTGAATGAGACATTTCCTATAACTTTGATTGAGACATTTTCTTTATGTTTTACTTCAATCTGTCATGTTTTTCTGAAGTAAGGAGGCAAGCCACAGGGCGCATTTTAGGGTCTGTGATCTTATCTTCATGCTGGGGGAAGAAAACCCCCATTTCATCACCTGCCTCCCAGGTGATGGGCGTGCCGGATCCTTGGAGACAGGGGTAGGCACTTGGCTGATAGGTTACGGAATCTGTCAGTCCAGTGCCTGGGACTGGGAATTTCCGGAGGATCTGCCCCGTGAACCTGCCTATTTAGTCCCAGACCAGCATAACCGCCAGGACACCATGCCACATCTTTCTCTTTGATCCAGTCCTGTGTCCTGTCTAGTCTCCAGTCATCAAGGCGTCCAAATTCAGCTCTCTATTGGAGCTGAATTGACTTGTTGGTACTGTTTTTGTTATTTCTTTCCTCTTTAGCATGTTTCCTGGCTGTGTTATGTGTATTTGCATGTAACAACTGGCGGCCTGCAGCCTATTAACTGTTAATAAAGACTCCCATAGTCTATTTTTTTTGGAGGGTCTGGTCGTGGGGCCTGAACTCTGGGCCTGGGCGCTGTCCCTCAGCTCTTCAGCTCAAGGTTAGTGCTCTACCACTTGAGCCACAGAGCCACTTCCGGATTTTTTTTTCCTGCTTATGTGGTGCTGAGCAATCGAACCCAGGGCCTAATGCATTCAAGGCAAGCGCTCTACCACTGAGCCACCTTCCCAGCCCCCCATAGTCTATATTTTAAAATGTGGCTTCTGGGATGATTCACCTTAAACAGTTCTAGGGAGTCATTCTATCTATAATTTTACCCCACCCTATACACCCTCTCCTCACACTGATACTTATTATACTTTAAATCCTTCAATCTCTCTCAAATTGTAATATAAACACCAGCAACAAATTGAATTTTATAAATGTAGGGTATCAGCTTTAATATCAGTAAACAGAGTTTCAGGGGGATATTGAAGACTGAATATTTTATTCAAAAATAAATGAATGCTATTAGGGCTAAAAGTTTATTTCAAAAATGAAAAAAAAAGGCAGGCTAGCATTAGTTTTCTATTATGGACTCTGAATCAGACATAAGGACAATTTTATAATTTATGTCCCTAATTCTATGACTCAGTAGGCTGAGATTTGAGAACTGGATTTAAAGTCAGCTCAGACAGAAAGTCTTAGATAATTCTAACTTCAAAGGAGCCTGCAAACAGCAGGACTGGAGATATAGCTCAATGGTAAAAAGGATGATGGTGATTATACCTAAAAAAAAAAAAAAGAAAGAAAGAAAGAGAGCAGGGCACTGGTGGCTTACACTTGGCCTGTAATGCTAGCTACTCAGGAGGCTGAGATCTCAGGATCTTGGTTAAAAGCCAGATTCCAAAGCAAAGTCCCTGAGATTTTTCTCCATTTGACTACTAAAAAGCCAAACTTCAGGAGTGGCACAAATGGTATAGCACTAGTCTAGACCTCCAACAGTGCTCAGGCCCTAACTCCAAGGCCAACGAACAGCACACACATACACACAGTTTATAAAGAAATTAAAGACAGAAAGCAAAGAACACTTTGGTGACCAAATATGATAATATTATTTTTGTCATGATGAACTTGTTATTGGTAAGTTTTCTGTGGCATTGAATTGAGGAAATTTAACCATTCTATGTAATATAAACAACTTTATTCAATTAAGAGACTTTAGGGAATGAGGAGAGAGAAATGAGAGATAACTTTACATTGGGTCATTGACAAACCCACAGTAAAATGTATCAGGGAATGTTACCAGTAAACAATACACTATTGTGTAAGAGATTAGGTGGTTTAACATAATCCATTCAGGGGCTATAAAAGTTAGTCTTTTAGGTCCTTTTAACCCAATGTCAATTCTAATCCTCCTTTAGAAAAAGATCTCCACTTACACTTTGCTCACATCAAATCCTTTTAGAGCACTTTCAAATTCTATACACTATTATAAATGGCAATTCAGACAACAACACAGCTTGAAAACATAAAAGTAGTTGACCCAATAAAGTATATGTATTCTAAGAACTCATATAGAGTTTTGGAACACTTGAGCAGTTCCAACAAGTTAGATGTTGTAAAATATAATATACATATATATATATATATATATATATATAAATGCTACTCAGAGCTAAAATAAACTTTTCACAGAGTTTGTACATGAGTTTACAGAATTATTTCTGTTAAAATAAAAAATTAATAAGAAAAATTGTTTGCAAAAGACATCACTAATAAAAAGCTCTTATCCAAACTACAAAGGGAAATTTTAAAACTCAGAATTAAAAAGCAAAGTACCTTATTTTAAAAATGTGTGAAAATACAAAGCTATAATCCCTCTTTTGTGATCTAAAAAATTAATATGTACTCATTTTGGCAACATAATCCATAAAGTGCCTGCTGAGAATAAAACTCAGATAGGCAAAAAAAAATCTAACTAGACAAATGGTACATAGTGTGAAAGACTGCTCTGCTCTGTCAGCAACAAAACAGTAACAATAAAAAAATGAATGCATTTTGCTCATCAAAATCCAAGTGAATAGTAGGCATATGCATGTTTAGATATATAGTGTTTAGATAGATCTAAACACTATATATATCTAAACACTATATATAAACACTTGCTAGACATATATATATATACATATATATATATGCTAGACATATATATATATATATGTCTAGCAAGATAATTTGAATTTAGAACACATTAGAAAAATCAGACTTCATATGTATTTAGTTAACATAAACTCAGCCATACACTAAAATCCAATCCAATTTAGCAAACTAGAATGTTCATTTAAAAATTGCTGTGTATATTTCTGATGTCAAACAATAACAGATTTTAGGTTTCATATTTGTGTATGACTCTTAGGATCCAGTTCTTTAAAAGCTATTACAGTAAAGTCAAATTTTTTCACTGATGCAAGTCTTCATGGTTCTAGGCAGGTTCTTTGATCTATGTAATGTTAGTCTTCTCTTATATCCTTTCCAATCTGGATCTTAGCACACTACACTTCAGTTATTGATTGCTTGTTCCACCTAGTGCTTTGTCTTTAATTACACTTTGATGCAAAATTCCATAGCTTTAAAATGAACAAGCAAAACAATAATAATTTGCAATTAGCAAATTCTTCTGTTGAATCTGTTAATTTGATCAATTCTCTGAATATAAATGAGCAGGCTTTTCTAGTTGATGCCAGGTTAAACAATTTCTGTCCATCGTTCACATATATAAAAGAGGAGAGTGCATTTCTTGTATCAGTTGGGATTCCTTAGGTTAAACATTAAAAAGTTTCCAGAATAAAAGGAAAAGGAGAAATAAAAATCCTCTAATTACATTTCCTCCATTTTCCTACCTGAATCTCCGTATATTTAAATACACATAAATAATTCTCAAAATGCCATTTCTTCATTTTTATAAAATGCATTTTAGTACAATCATTCTAACAGGGTTTAAAAGATTTGATTATACAGATAATTATTGAGAAGAGATAGGAGGAGAAAAACAAGATAAAAACCTTGATATTAAAGATGATGGAATCCACTTATATACTAATTACTGAAAAACAATCCAATAATGAGGACTTTAAAAAAAACCTTCTGCTGTATTTTTGGCTACTTTTCAAGAGGACATAAGGTTTTAAAAGTTCAGATTAGTTACTTATAAACACAGGGACAGCAAACATTGCTAGGAAACATCACCATGGGTGGTAAGGACTTCATGGAAAGGGTTTTGTGTTAAATGAGTTGTGATGTTCCAATAAAGGTTCTAGTTTAATTTTATTCTCTCTATCTTTAAAATACAAAAAGTGCTTCTGTTGATTACCTGCTTTAGTAGTAATTACAAGACAATTTCCTTTCAACAGTGTCTGTCTCTTAATCACAAGTAGCAGCAGGTACTGAGCAATTGATATTCCACACATCTTACTCTGAAAACACTCACAGAAACAAAATGCTGGAGAATTGTAGATTAAATGAGGCTATTTTTTCCCAACTGTTTTAATAAATACAGAAAACTTAAAAGAAATGTATTCTAAAATGATATATTCCCATGAATATAGGTTATTTCTGATGTGGTTATGTTTTTGGTGTTGTTTACCTACTATTTTGAAAATTAAAGAAATCATTATTATTCATAATCAAATATGATTACCTCTTGTTTTGAAAGAATCATATCGAAATTAAAATTTATTCTAATGAAAAAGCTATGGCAAAACAAATGGTTCAGCATGGATACGTTAAAATATTTAAAGAAAGAAGCAAGAATAAACATGTAAAGCAAGATGAGAGGTAAAAAAGATAAATAGATTGCATTATAGATTATTTTGTCATCATAATTTTGTTAAAAATGTAGTTGGAAGTTGAATATAATCAAAGACATATATAGATTTGTTTCAACTATGGGGTTTTAAACATGTTTACCTAATTTTAGATAATATTTTATTAATATAAAGAAAAACTGGAGACCATGAATAATATATGAGAGTTAACCATATTCACATTCTAAGTTTTTTTCTTTATATTCTTTTATTGTAATGATACTGTACAGAGGAATTACAGTTATATGAGCAAGGTAATAAGTCCATTTCCTATCCATCATTGTTACATCCTCCTTTATTTTTCCTTTACCATCCCTTTCCTCCCCACCTCCCCAACTCCACCTTCTCCTCTCTCTGCCACACCCCATTTTATGCCTCCATCAGAAAGTTTGTTTTTTAATTATAGAGAAGTATTGTGTTAATAGAATCAAAATATTCATGACAAGCAGATATATGTGTACATTTCTGTGTACAAAACGACCAAAAAGAAAGAAATAGCACATGATCCTGAAATCCTACTCTAAAGGAAATGGAATGGGATCTATGGAAGTTATTTGTACTCTCATTTTCATTACAGTATTAGTCACAACAACAAGATGGAGAGGCCACCTAATGTACTTCAATGGGTTACTGAATAACTAAAACATGGCAATATGTACATATGATCAAATAATACCCAGTTTTGATGCAGAAGGAAATCCTGGCACATGAAGTAGCACATGAGAACCTTGTAGTAATGCTTGTTCTCATCTACAAACAGCATCCTCCTTTCTTCACCTCAGGATGGCCAAGTGTGCTTTGCAAAATCACAAATCTTCCCTTGCCTGCTTAGTTTAAAGCAAGGAAGTCTTAGTTACTAAACTGTAATAATCACTTATAGGTAAGTTTATTCTTGTGATTTCCTTTTATACAGAGCCCCTTTCTCTCTACAATGAAGACATCAAACTTTTACAGCTCCGAGTTATATGAAAAGAAATCACAAGTCCTCTTAAGGCAAGTGGGAAACAGACAGTAGGCCACTCACTGTTGTTTACTAGTTTGTAGTTTTCCACTTATGGAAGAGATGAGGCTATATAATCATATTTCCTTTCTAATGTACAATGATACCTAAAAGATGATACTTTACCTTTTCAGTTCACTGTATTCTAGCAACTTGTACATCTTACACAATCACTCTTTCATGCTGCTAATTTCTGCATGGCACAGTCTTCAACAAGATCTGTGAGTATAGCTATTTTCCTTTCCTTCTATATGGACCCTTGTTACATTGCCATGCTATTTGCATCCCTCATGAGCAGATCAAGTAGTTTATAAAAATTTTGTAATTGTGCTGCTTGTGGAAATTAAGGATGATAAGCAAAGCCATATGCAGAATTTAGAACAGTCACAATCAAAACAAACACTCCAACGGGAGAATGGAAGAAATAGAGCATAATATGCTTTCTACAAAACACATACCCTCACAAATATCATATTTACTTAGAACTAGGTCACAACTGACTTCATTAATTGACTTCCATTTGCCTCTAGTATAACAGAAGATCATAAATACACTATTGGTTCTTAGAAATCTGCTAATCTGGACCACATATCTTCCAGGTCATAGAAGAGGCACAACTCTTCCTTTTGTTGTTTGTGTTAATATAAGTAGTACACTCATGAAAGACAGGATAGCTTATTTTGCTCTTAGCAGCCATATTGTTTCAAGGTCCTCATTCTTAGGAATTTTGCCTTTGTCCTATATGCTGGGTATAGTTAGCAATTTTCTTAGATTTGGAAGATGTAAGGGCTGTCCTCAGAGTTCCTGATCATTCATCTTTGGTTACTTTTAATAGCATGATTAGGGATTCAAAAGAAGCTTCTGAAACTTACAATCGTCTCTCATTTAATCAATTAATTATAGCCATCATTTAATTATGGGACTAATCATTACTGTTTATTATCTTTGCAATTACTACTTCACTAGAACATTATAACACTAACCATCTCCCATAACCTATCCATGTATTCTCTATCATGGGTATCATATAGATATTCTTCACTAGAAAGAAATGACAATTACATCAAAGGAAATGTGATATGTGAAAAATCACCACACACCTATCACTGGTATGAGTGGTCCCTATGGATGATAATTCAATACCAAAAAGCATGTGCAGTTAGATTCCTTATATTATTATTTACATTTTTCTTTACAGCTGTGAGTATAGTCATAAGACAATATGTTATATATTACCTCATATTTTAGATGGTTATTACCAATAATTACACATACAAAATATTAGTTATATTAAGAGATTTGCCCCTTTTAGAAATTAAGTCTAATGAATATATTTATATTATCTTAGAAATTTTAAAATATTTTATATACTTTGTGTGTGTGTTTGTGTGTGTGTGTGTGTGTGTGTGTGTGTGTGAGTGTTAGTGTGTGCTGGACCTAGGGCTTAGACTCAGGGCCTAGGCACTGTCCTAAGCTTTTTTGCTCACAGTTAGCTTTCTACTACGAGA
This sequence comes from Dipodomys spectabilis, assembly GCF_019054845.1. Lineage (NCBI taxonomy): Eukaryota > Metazoa > Chordata > Mammalia > Rodentia > Heteromyidae > Dipodomys > Dipodomys spectabilis. The sequence goes on from NW_024870752.1 coordinate 6,709,543, forward strand.
GCCACGCTTCATTTCTAGCTTTATATTGGTAATTAGAGATAAGAGTCTTACACATTATCTTGCTCTGGCTGGCTTGGAGCCATGACATTCAGATCTCAGCCTTCTGATTAGCTAAGATTACAGATATTACAGATATCAGCAACTGGATTCAGGATTGTCATATCATTATCTAATACTTTTTACTATTACCACAGTCCTCTGACAGATGAAAGATTTTACTTTATGCACCAGATTGTGTATTAAGAAGTCTAATTCTTCTTACAATATTAGAAATTCCTGAATCAGATTTTAAGGCTTTTTATTACATCTGCCAATGGTAGGTACTAGAGAATTAATATGTTATTGTGGTTTCCCAAACATCATTTCCCAAAGAATAACTAATACTGAGAGTAACATTGTTTTCCAAATATGCTCACTATGGAACCATTGGGAAATCTAGTCTGAAATAAACAGCAGTTACTGACATTTCATACACAGTTGGAGAAAACTGAGCTACTTATGGAGAATTCTCAAATATTATCACCAATTAAGTAAAAAAATCTGTGAAAAATCTTAGTTTTAACATGTTAAGTAGCTTTCTTGATTAAATGCCTGTCAACCAATGGATAGCCTGATATTTACACTATTAATTCAATTCAATAATTTCTTCATAGTTAATAAAATTAGTTTTACATATATCTTTTAAAATCAAATTTAAAATACCTTTTATGTAGTGGGTGTTAGAATTTTATTTAATACTGGTTTGATTTATGTTTTAAATATTTAGATATCTATAGTGTATGGGTTGTTTTATCATTAAGCTGTCACAAGGATGTTTTTGTTGAATTCACTATGTTTCTCTCTGTTATTCCTTTGTGCAATCTAGTTGTCAAAATATGATTTCAACCTCAATGTCTGGAATCTAATTCTCAGGCTAATTAATATATTCACTGAGCTATTACTCACCAAGTCACTGCAACATTTTTGTCGAAAGACCACTATTATTCAACTGCAAATACTTCAAACAGAAAATTGCCTACCTTACATTAATCATTGGATATGTGTTGTGCATGTGCAGCCACTTACTTCTGGGCAAAATAGCATAAGTATATAAATGTTGGGGAACACTAAAAATGGACAATTAGCACAAATAGGTAACCATGTATCTTTAAGAGCAAAATGTCTACTCCCAACATCAATAATGAATAATACTTTTTTTCCTAATAAATTAAAGGTTGTTTAAATTTGTCAATATGTGCCATTTTATAAAATATTATAGAAAAATATGTAGGAAGAGAGACCAACAAAATTTCACCATCTTTCTATTGCTTGAAATAAATATATAGCCGGGTGCCAGTGGCTCATGCCTGTAATCCTAGCTACTCAGGAGGCTGAGATCTGAGGATCGCAGTTCAAAGCCAGCCGGGGCAGGAAAGACTGAGACTTCTATCTCAAACAAACCACTAGAAAACCGGACGTGGTACTGTAGCTCAAGTGGTAGAGCACTTGCGTGAGCTGAAGAGCTGAGGGACAGCGCCCAGGCCCAGAGTTCAAGCCCCACGACGGACCAAAAAAAAAAAAAAAAGATATATATATATATAATGTTTTCTATTTAAGGGACAGAAAAAAATTGAAATTCAATTGAATTTGATTAATAATCATAAATGTTTAAAATTAAAATGCTTACATATTCACTATTGAATATTTATTAATGCACTTAACTACTAAATGACATAAAAATTCTTAGAATGCCTAGTTATAATACCAATAATAAGCTGTATCACTATATAAATATTCTGAGTAAAATTATATGAAAATAAGAATAGAAAAATGGCAGAAATGTAGATAAATGAAATTAGGATGTGCTTAACAAGTAAACACATTGTATTTTCTTACAAATTATACTTTGTGGAGGCCACATTTCATATTCAAATTCAAATGATTATAACATGGTATTTAAGTCTGTATAAATTTAAGCTTAAATTGCATTAAATTTCCTGGATTCTGAGGAATTCATCACTATAGGTTAGGCTGTATCATGAACTGTCTTTGTGAAAATACAAAAGTGCTGATATTTAAAGAACAATATGCCCTTATCTGTAGCAATATTTGCTCAACATTTATAGTGACATTAGGACCTAATAACCTTGTAGAAGCAGAAATATAAAATATAACATCCTGTATTTCCTAGATCAAACATGAAATTACCTGTGAAGTTTTATAGTTTGGGAACCTTGATTCTATTTTCCTATTTCCTCAGTGGAAGTCTTGAGGGCCATTTGACTTTCCACTGCTTTGGAGATGTCATATGTTCAATGGTATGCAAGGCCAGAGGTGCACTTAACCAATCTTCCTGAACACGCACACTGAATTATTCCTGGGTTTCTGCAAAAAAAAAGGAGGGGGTGAGGGAGAATTTTCTGTGAAATAATGGAAAAAAATGCTTTTTAGGTAGAAAACTATAGTGTCTTCTAAAGTCACATTTTCTTTTCAAGGCAAGGTATTTTCTATAGCATCTCCAACAGTTCATGTTTTTAAGAAGCAAATATCCTTGCCTAAGAGAAAACAATTTTGAATCAGGTCTTGATTTCTCATCAAGGTCTTTATAAAGTTTTCCTTGAATGAGTTAGTCACCCTGGTTATCCTCCAAAATTTGATTCTTCATTTAGACAAGACCAATAAAAGATCTATAAAGTATTTTCACTGGCTACCAAGTTAAATAGAAGAAGGTGATTTTCACGTGTTTATAGCATTGAAGGACTCAAAATACTTTCCAGTTCTATCATTAGATGAAAGTTAAATAAAAACTATAATTGTGAACGTATACACTGAGACTTAAAACTTTTCCAAAATTTCCACTTGTTCAAATTTAAACAGTAAATATTTTAGACAAGGTATCATAGCAAGTAATAGTACATTCACCTTATGTGAAAAAATACAATAAGTACAACATTCATCTTTAAGCATATTTAAAGAAATGAAGTTATAAAAAGCTGCAAGAGTGGAAGGGCATGATATACACTGGGAAACAAGGAAGGAATATGAGTTGAATTTTTAAAAAGTAATAAACAGTATTGTGATTAGGAAGTCATTATCAGAAAATAATTCAAGAAAGCTTTCTGTGAAATGTATCTGCATTCAAATAGCAAATACAAATTGGAAGTGAATTGTTACAAGAGTTAACACTAAGACAAAAATGACACAGAATGTCTATTCTAGGAATAATGGAGAATCAGATAAATTGCTATAGCTAGAATTGCTCATCCTAAAATTTGAATAATATAATTTAATCCGTTCTTCACAGATTATTCATAAGGAAGACTTACTGATTCCTTTGATAAGGAAAGATCCAAATATAATTTGTCAAAGGGAGAGTGGATGTGGGATATTGTGTGGAAAGAAATAACCATATTTCTCATTAAAAGTTCACTTCTTTCACTGAAAATGATTTATTGACTTTATTCATCAAAGCTGCAATTTCTTTCTCCCTCTCCCTCCCTCTCTCTCACTCTGCCTTCTTCATTTCATCTATGCCTCCCTTCTCTCCCTCCCCTCCTTCTTCCTTTCTCTTCCTCTCTCCTTGCACATTCTGTATCATATTGACTCAGCCAGAGATATCAGAATAATTGGCAGTAGGAATTAGGTAGCAATGAGTCCATAGTGGCATCATATGTCACCAGCTGTAGTCAAAAATCATTGCCAATTTCTGGTTTTATATTAAGTTAAATAGCCACTAACTAGTCTATAAAGTTCCTTGTCAATAGCAATAAGAAAATCACCATTTTCGGTTTTGACTTGTATTCTTGTTTAGCCTGAGAGCTTCACAAAGTAATGATATTCAGCATTACCAAGAGTCTCAAACCTCAGGAAAATTTGAGCATGTTACAACTTTTTATGGCCCTGTTGAAAATTCAAAAACAATTTATTGTTAATGGTCTTCCTTGTATTTTACTGACACCTTACTCAAATTTTCTGGAGCAAAAAAGAATGTTAAATGGACTATATGGTAGATAGCTAGAGAAACAGAGGAACAGAGAAATAGAGAGAAGAAAGATGAGAAATAAAAGGCTGAAAGGCTATGCATATTCAATCTCACCTATAGATTAATGCACCTATAATTAATGCACCTATAGATTATTTATAGATATATTTACAAATATATATATTTACAATAGTATCTTAAAATGATTCGGTCTTAGTTTAGTTAGATAAAATTAAAACAAATGACATGACATTTAAACGATATCTAAATTATTTTTAATCACATAGCACTAAAAAGTTTAAAACACAAAACCAAAATAACAAAGTTAAAACCAAAATATAAATAAAGTTAAAAAAAATAGAGTTACTTGAAACTTAACTTTTTCACAAGGGCTCTAATGAATTGATTAATGACAGTAGAAAGTGTTTGGTTAATACTGATTACAGACAGCTTTTAGGCCTTATGGTACCATAGAAAGGTAGTTTTGCATAAATAATCACAAGCACACTGCTGTAAACCTATTTTTTGAGTTTTGTGGAAAACAATAATATATTTATCTAGCAAATTGCTCTTCAAATGGCTGGGTTAAGTATGCTGATACATAATCAATAGATCTCATAAACTAACCTATAAAGCAGGTAGCCAAACAGGAAATCATTTGTCAGATCAGAGCTCATGAAAAGAGGATTATTTTAAAATAATTCAATTAAAAAAGGAAATTTGAAAGAGCTCAGAATCTTTTGGCTTTTATTACATTTAAAGTTTACAGAGATTTCTATCTTGTTTGAACTGGGAGGAGGCAGTATAGCTAATTTATAGCCATTTATTCATGAGGAGTGAAAAAAAAGGATTTCAATGAAATTTTTTCCTTCAAATATTCACTATAATTATAATAGGGGTTGTTGTTTAAAAAGAATAAAGTACTGAAATCACTCGCTTAAGTTCACCAAATGAAATAATGTAATGGACTATATTTTATCTAACTTGAAGTCAGAAAATACTTTAGGAATTATTATTTATGGATATTTTAGGAAGTTATTTTAAGCATATTATTTAAGAATATTTTTCACAGACATATACAACATAGAGTACTAGTTTTTAGGCTACAAACTTGGAGCTGTGTATGATGACACACATCTGTAATTCCAGTTATTTGTGAGGTATATTAAGGAGGCATCACAGACAGAGGCTAGTCACAAATGAAAACATGAGACTCTTTCAAAAAAAATTAAAAATAAAATTAAGAAACATAGGTCCTATGGTTTCCCTACTTGCAATTACTAGTATATGTCTGAGACAAGCAGAAATGGTCAGATAAGTTGATGTTAGGCGAAATGAACCCCAAGATAATGACTCAAATGTTTTGTCTTTCTTGTGATTGTTTCTAACATATTTATAAGATGATTTCTTTGTTGCTTTGTATGTCCCCCCAACACACAGTATAACCCCTGTTTTCACTGTATTTGATGTTGATATAATTTGTGGAGGGGAAGGGCAAGAACAAATTGTTTAAATAGGGATACAGGTGCACCCATTGTAACAATGAGATGTACAAGACCTTATATCGAAAAACGAACTTTACAATTTTTGTCCGGAGGGGGTGGGGGTGTTGGAAAGGGGGAGGGGGGAGGGTTAGGGAAGATGAGAAATGAGAAGGGATGGCAAGGGGAAACAAAGGAGGAGGCTACAATGCTTAATAAGAAATGAACTCATTAACTTGCCCATGTAATTGTAACCCCTCTGTACGGTTTTTTCACAATAAAAAAAAAAAAATCTAACATTACGATGGTTCATAGAATGTGTTTCTTTTTCTATGCTAAAATTTGCATCAGAAATCTTTAACTCCTGTCAATATTTTCCAGAATTTACTCTATAACAATGACCTTCAGTGTCCTATATTATATAGTACCACTGTACAAAATGGAATTTCAACTAAAAAATCCTTTGGAAGATAATGAGATAATGCAGGAATAATTCTTTCAGCTCTATTATTTATAGTAATTTAAATTTAAAATTGTATTAAATATACACATTAGACATTAAATTTCCAATTTTATTGAATTTTTGGAAATTTTTAATTCTAAAGACATCACACCCCACACATTTTAGAAATTATGAAACATTAGAAACTTCAGTTTTCCTTTTTAGTTTTTTGGTGAAAATTGGCAAATTGCTTACCTTAATTTTTTCCCTTTATGCTTTGTGTATTCATAAATCTAACTATGATAGACCTTGTATTAAACAAGTATTGTAGAATTGTGTATGGTCACTTTCTCTCCTTTTCATTGTCCTTTAGTTAATTCTAGGTAAAATGATTGAAATTTCCACAACTTACCGTTTTTCCAATTGATTACGCTATTACTCAAAGTAAGATAATTCCAAATTTAAAGTTCAGAAATAATATTGACAAATAAGCACCTATTGGGAGCAAATCTTGTTTGAATTTAGCTCTAGTTTTAAATTCTGTTAGCTTCCATTTCTCCTGTTGGTAAGAGTATGTCAGGAAAAAAATATTCTTTTGACATTTTCATTTGAGACAAATAAAATCTGCATTATAAGTCACTCAATATTAAAATATAGAAACAAGTCATACATATATAGAAATAGATGTATAAATATATGAAATAAATACATAAGTTTGATATCAAATACCTAAGTATGATATCAATTATTCTGTGAATGTTTTATAACAGCTAATCAAGCTGAGTTAAGGTGGCTCATACTTATTATCCTAGCTACTCAGGAAGCTCAAATCTGAGTCTGGAGGTCAAAGCCAAATGTGTAACTGTGATACGGAGTTGTAAAGAATCACTACTTATGTTCTTTGTTTTAATGTTAGATTGCATTTGAACTCTATATACACTATTTCTAATTAATATTCCATTATATATTAATAGTCTTATTCATATAAACCACCTTATTTTGATATATATATATATGTATTGATAAATAATTTGGCTTCAGATTTTACATACAATGCTGCAAAGGATATCTTCATAATTTAAAATGAATGTCTTTGGTAATAATATTTCTGTAATAAATTTAGGCAAAAGTGTACACTTAAAAGTTTGATGGATGTTTCCAGGCACTAGTGTCTCACACCTATACTCATAGCTACTTAGTAAGCAGAGATCCAAGGACTGTGATTACAAGCCAGACCTGATAAAAAAAAAAAAAAAAAACCTAGGGAATTCTTACCTCCAATCAACTACCTAAGAGCTGGAAGTGAAACTGTGGCTCAAGTGGTAGAGTAGAAATTCAACTTTAATTTTATCTACCCACTTCATCATAAATATTGCTCACATTATAAGTAAAATTATGTTACAAACTTTAACCATTATACAGGCTTCTAACATTTTTTTGTTAAAGTTAACGTTCATTTAAAAATGTATTTAATGCTTACTGGGTTTATTGTAAAGACTTCTACATAATTATTTGTTTTTATTCCATGTAACTATACAATGTAGCCTTTAAAATTTTTATACTATTTTGTTTTATGTAATTATAATATTTAAATAAGACACATTTTGATAACTTTTTATGCACATAAAACCATCTAAACATTTTCTTGACACTTTAATTACATGTGTTTTACATGCAATATATTGAACAAAATCAATGTAAGTTATGACCTTATAATTAATCCTCTCACTTCTAAAAGCACAATATTCCTGACTTTATATTGCTACACCAGGATTGTGATTTAACTGCTTATTCATCCTTTATTCATATTTCTCTGTTACTGTGACTAAAATTCCTTCCCTTTTGTCTTAACTAAATGATATTAAAAATATATACACATTATTTAAGTAAAGATTTTCAAATCTCATTTGTTGTAATCATTTTTCTGCATTATATTGCATGCTCTCTCACAGATATTATACTGTAAAATGCAATGTAATCTGTGTTAAAATCTGTAAGAGTTTTATTATTTTTAAATCACCTTTTAGAAAGATCCTTCCTCTACAATTAACATACGGTCAAACAAATGTGAAGACAATGACTTATTTGTATTAAAGGTACTAAGTTCTGTTTGGATATAAGCTTTATTAGTGTACTTTATTTTTACTAAGATAAAATAGTTCTGTATTAAAGAAATAACATAAGTAAAGAAATGAAACCAAACTGATAGTAAAAGCACCAACAAGTATTTTGGGAATGTTACAGAATAAATAAAATATTCTAGGGTCACATTAAGAAAATAAAAGAAGACAAAAACCATCCCTAAGGAAAGATCTCAGAACAACATAGGAATAGTCCCATCTACATGAAGTCATTAAGGACAACTGGCCATCAATTCTAGTGTGTTAGATTGGTATATCATATTGCTTTGGGAGATGAACCTACTTTATAAAAATTTAATTAAAAATTAGCTTTATGTAGTTGTGTAAAGAGATTTCAATCAACATGTCAAATTATGAGTATAATGCATCTTGATGAATGTCATCCCTTTGTCATTTTTCACCCATATATTTCAAATGTCATATTAATGCAGAAGACAAAAAACAACAATAGTAATCATAGAGAAGTAAACATGTCTACTTTAAAAATTTCCATACCTGTATTTTGATGGTGTAATTGAGAAATAGCTGCTACAGACATTTTCTGTCATATTAAGGGTAATTCTCAAAGAAGATAAATTTCATTTAGACAAGCATCCAAACCAAGATGTACTTAGTGTCTTTGAATGCCAGGAGACTTCTTATGTTTGCTCTGAGGCTTATTAATTATAATCCTAATTATAATATATTGGGCACATTGTTTGTGCCAGATGATACATTGGATATAATATTTTCTAATCCTCAAAGCACCCTTGCAAGGTAAGTAAGATTATAGTAATCCTCATTTGATAGGTAATGAATCTAAGGCTTAGATTATTTCATTAAGAGTATTCAAATATGTTCCCATGTGTATAATTTTCCTTCTGTTTTAATATTTATAATGAAAAGTTTTACATTTGTTGTGATGTTTAGCACTTGATATTCTTTCAATTACATCACTCTGGTAAATGATTAAAACACTAGTTTAATATTCTGAAAAGAAAATCTGTGAACAAGATTTATTATTATTATTGTTGTTGTTGTAATTGGTCTTGGGACTTGAACTCAGGGCCTTGATGCTGTCCCTGAGCATTGATGCTCAAAGCTAGTGCTCTACCAGTTTTAGCCACTGCATCACTTCTAGTTTTTTGGTGGTTAACTAGGTATAAGAGTCTTGTAGACTTTTGTGGCCAAGCAGGTTTCAAAATAGTGATAATTAGCTAGCATTACAGGTATGAGCCATTGGGTGCCCGGCTTGAATAAACTTTAAGGTTTGTTCCTGCTTTTTATAACAGCATGACTTGACAATGATTTTAATGATAAAACGAGACAAAATAATTACATTCAATCATAATTTATCATTGTTTGATCAATACATGTGTATCTACCTACCTATCTAAGCAGACAGCTATGTGTTTTTACTCTTAAATTCTTACTATTTGTAGTTATAATAATTTTGATTAAATGAATCCATTAAAATTTCCCATAAATCTATAAGTGTTTAATCAAAATTCAGATTTAATGGGAAAGGGCTTTAAAGACATTGAGCTAAATCTATCATAAAAGAGAAATTTTATACCAATCTCTATTGCTTTCATAAAAGATAATGCCAAAACTACATTAACAATAAAATTTTGTCAAAATAATGCATACAATTATCTTTTTTTCTGAACATGATTGTTAATTTTATGTGTCAACTGGGTTGGGTAAAAAGAGGCTCAGAGGGCAGTTAAAACATTGGTTTTAAGCACGCTTTGCTAGTTATTCTGAAAAGAGATAGGCATTTGAATTGATACAAGAAAAACCACCCTTGCAAGTGCAATTGAACCACCATGGAACAAAGACAGAAACAGGATCAATACACTCTTGCTTTGAGATAAAGAGCAGCTTACTATGTTCTTGGACATCAGACTGTTCCTAGGACTGAAGTGTTCAAACAACAACAACAACAACAAAACCTCAGAATTATCAATTGTTTTAATCACATGCAGCAATTCTATCTTCCTATTTAACTAAGCATAGCCTAATTATTCTGTTTCTTTTGAGCACCCATAGTAATTTTTCAATATGTTTTATAGTGAATACATGTTTAAAGTGTTTTTCTTTTCCATGTACAAACACTGAGAGGCTTAACTGGAGAATGGATTCTTATAGGCAGGTGATATGGTCACAGTATCCTAAGTTATTGCTATGGAAACATTTAGAGTGGGAGTTGAGTGTGATAGTTTCCTTCTTATTTGGAAATTATTATAGAGTGTTCAGTACAAGTTGTGAGCTCAGATTTCTATGATGTTCTGCAGCATAGTCATTCATTCTAAAAGTAGATTACTTTTCTTCACCTCCACCTGACAGACACATTTAATATTACCTACACCATTGGGCATATATATTAGTTAGATCCTTCTTTTTGCCAAAGACTCAAATTTTCACTAGGCTTTATATTTTACAACTATAAATATAAATGGATGACATACATAATACATTCTACTTTGCTTGCAATAATACACAAATTGAATAAGATAAAATCTGCAGTCTCTTCTAAGCATGGGACATTTTTCAAGTGAGAAGTGCCATATGGACATCAATAAGATATCTGTAGGCATTGTGTGTGCATACACACACACACACATGCACACACACACACACACACACAAATGAGTCAACTCAACATAATACCACACCTCATTGTTTATGATGGCACAAAGATCTTCAAAGTGGTTTCTATAAGCTTCTTGACTTCTGTGTCACTCAAAATCTGCACTTCCTGTGTTAAACGTTACTAAAGATTTTGCCTTTTGCAGCTAAGATTCCCACCAGGCAAGATTGCTGTAATTCTACATGTTTCACCATCCTTTGTTTCATTCTATCCAAAGTTAAAAACTCATGCCTACTGTCTTTCCACACACTTTCCTACCCTCAGCTTACTAGTCTCATCTGGGGTTTATATGTCAATTTTTTTCCCCAATACTTAAAAAAAACAGATTTGTAAGAAAGAAATGTATTTTGAAATGACTTGTGAACTTGTTGGAAGGGTCTATACACATGACCATTTCATCTACTCTCCCTTTTGTTTTCCTTAGAACAACAACAGCAAATTGAGTAAAATCGGGGTCACTGTAAATGGCAAATTTAACTTTAAGTAGAAATACTATCTATATTGCATTTGGTACTGTTATTCTGAGGCTGATGTAGTCTCCTGACATCTGACCCACTCTGTGCCAACCTATAGATGCTAAGAAATGCAGAGTAGACGTATTTTTGTTAGAGCAGTAGAAAATTGGACAAAAGCATTCTTTCCCATTAGCATAATAGCTGTTGCAAATACTGAATAACCAGGCTAGGAAATCTTTCCAACCTAAGTTGTAATAATGTCACCACTGGGATTAATATTTATACCAACTATTTCTAACAATAGAAATAAAACAATAAAAGTTTTGAGGCCAACTCATTACCCTACCAGAAATTTATACATGAAGGAAATAATAGTACATATTTCAAATTTAGGATATCATTTTAATTTTGAATAAATTCACAGGGCTTATTTACAGAGATATAGTGTGTCTCAAAGATATATAAAATTCTTTCACCTTGAAGCAATTTCTTAAAGGTTGATATTTTAAAAACATAAAATCTACTTTGGCCATTGTTTTCAGGTGCAGCTCTTTTAAAATTGCTTTTCTTGAGGTCAATATAACTAACTGTTTTAAATCAGAGACAGTAAGGAAATAAGAAATTGGAAAATATTGTTTCTGTGTCAGCAGTGTCACATAAAATACCAAACAAAAAATAATAAATATTCCCTAACATAATCCTGTGTTCTTTTTTTTAAAGAATGAGAACAGGTTTTTGTTATATTTGTATTTGATATTCAGGATAAAATTGTCATGGTTTGTGGCCAGCGAGTGTCCTTTCAATGGTGTCATTGTGTGAACAAATTAATTCATGGCTCTCACTGTGCACTGTCAGCATCTATTGTTATCCTTTGCTCTCCCTCCCTGTCATTCAGATTAATAACATAAGTGGTGCTATATGCTTCCAGCTTTCTTCTCCTTGTCATTTGACTCAGAATCTCCTTTGCACATGCAATTTTTCTTCGGTAAATTTAAATGTACTGCAACATATCTATGTTGAGTTGAAAGTGCTATACAATCATTTCTCTTCTGACTACTACTGATTAAACTAATTTAATAGACCTCCTCGTGTTGTGGGTTCCTAGTTCCTAAACCCTTCATTTCAGACTGAATTTGAAGACGTAGATCCATCTTTGGCTATAATTTGGGACTAAAATGAACGTAACCTTGTTTATGACACCCTTTTATGAACTAGCTATTAGTAAAAGTATTAAAGCACTACCATATGTTTTTTCTATTCCTACAAAACAGTAAAAGGGCCAAATTATCCTATATTTTGATACAATTACAATCAAAGATATGCACGCTGAAATGTGTAAATGTTAGATTCAAAAGAAGTTAGTGCCTATTACACTGAACAAGGGACAGAACAGAAATACTACAATCATTTTCACCTATAAGTAGATAGCTGGCAGATCAAAGCATCATTAATGAAAAACTTTCAGGCTAGACTTGCATTCTTAAGATGCTATTATAGGTTTCAATGGAGAGAATAAAAATCCCTATAGCTTTTTAAAGTATTTTATTAGTGCTAATATCTAGGTTTTATGTCAAGGTTTTGCCACTAGGCGACAAGTTCATGTCAGTGTAACTATTACTGCAATTTAGAAGTAAACATTCAGCAGATGCTACATCTCAAAATTCTGGACCATGAAGAAAAGCATTACTAGTTGTATAATTACACTGAATCTACATAAAACTTGGTCCTGGCCAGGAACCAGTGGCTCTTGTCAGTAATCCTAGCTACTCAGTAGGCTGATATATGAGGATCTCAGTTTGAAGCCAGCCTGGGCAGAAAAGTTCCCCTGAGACTCTTATTTAAATAAACTACTGAAAAAAGTCAGAAGTGGCACATGGTTCAAGTGGTAGAGCACTAGCATTGAGCACAAAGAGGCTCAGGGACAGTACCCAGGCTCTGAATATAAGTCCTAGGTCTGCCCCCCCAAATAAATAAAATAATATAATTGGTCCTGAACATCCAAATGTAGAGCTGTGTAGAAATTGACATCTGTATACACTGTTATTTTAAAAACAAGATCTCTTTCCTATGTCTTACCAACTTAATATGGGTTAATTTCCTAGGATCAGTCTATATCACCCAAAATATTATGGAAAGAAGATTAGAGATTGTGGCTCTTAGCCCCTTGATGCAGGTAGTGTGGTGTTTGCAGAATGGAAGCATGCTCATACTGCTGATTATCAGGAGACAGCCAGGCATCAAAGACACACAGGAAGTGTTCCATCAGAACTTGCAAGTGTCCTCTTTCCATACTTAGGCCTTGGATAGTGAGTGCTGTGAGATGTCTTCAGTGTCATTTCGTTTTATCCCTTCCAAATACCTTCTCCAACTTCATATAAAATCTGTGAAATAAGAGGTTGAACATTTAAATATGTGAAACATTGCATCAGGGGTCTGGAGTGAGGGAATTGAAAGTTCCTATTAATAACCAGGTATTAAGCCCTCCTGAGCTTAAATGGTCTAGATTTCCCCAAGTCAGGAAAATGCTGCAGAAGTTTGAACCACTGCCGATCCTCCTCGATGGGCATTACCTCTCACTTTAATCTCTTGACTTTGTTGGTAGAATTTATGAATTATTATAACATGTAGCATGAGTGAGGACTGATGGGGGGATCATCTTGTGATTGCATTACACATAATTTCATCTTACTAACTTGTTCTGGAGTTTCTCTACATCATCTCCTCCCCCGCCCCAACACCCCCTCCACAGCTGACTTTGAAATGAGCACCTATCAATCCTTCAGCTATAAGGAAATGAATTCTGCCAATAACCTGATTGAGTTGAAATTGGACCCTTTCCCAGTCAAGCCTTGGAATGAAAATACTGACCTAACTGCCATCGTATTTGCGGCCTTGCAGAGGACTTGTCTGTGCTAATAGCTAGACTACTAACCCACAAGGACTAGCACATAAAATATGTGTGAGCATTAAAAATGCTAGTTTTGTGGTATTTTCCTGTACAGTAATCTAAAACTTGTGAATGTGTATATGGAGAAATGTAAATAAAATAGAAACAGGGCCATTCACAAGAGAAAAAAATCATTAGGAAGTCATATCAATCATCACAGCAAAGTGAGTAAATAAATTATTATTCAATTCCCAAGGTAATGACATTATAGATTGTGCTCTCGACATCTCTCCATTTCTTCTTCTCAGGAAAAGTGAGGGGTTCGATCATTTGAAATCACCACAAAGAATGATAGTACATTGTTTGCCCACGAGAACTGAGCAGGGCATCATTTGGAGAACAAATCTGAGTGTGAATATTTTAACAGAAAATATTCTATACATACTTTCTTGGTATAGTTGAAGTCAATTTAAGACTTTATGGTAAAAGAAAAAAGGAAATATTTATTGGTATGGAAAATAATAATTACCATGGAATAAAATTTTGTTTCATCAGCATCATTCATATACTAGTATGACTAGTAAATGGTGGTGTTTAATTCAGAAGCTGCCTTTTTTTTCCTTATTTCGGTCGTGGGCCTGAACTCTGGGACTGGGCACTGTCCTTCAGCTCTTCAGCTCAAGGCTAGCACTTTATCACTTGAGCCACCGCGCCACTTGCTGCTTTTTCTGTTTATGTGCTGCTGAAAATTGTACCCAGGGCCTCATGCATGCAAGGCAAGCACTCTACCACTAAGCTACCTTCCCAGCCCTGCCTTTTTCTTTATACATTATATACATGATTTTTTTTTCCTGAGGCTCTCAGTATTTTTTAAAATTTCTAAATTTTGAAGGAATCACGTAAGGAAAAATGTGCTATAATTCATGTTTATACAACATATTATATGATACATTTATTTTTATCTTTTTTTTCTTTTCATCAGTCTTGGGGCTTAAACTCAGGGCCTGGGCACTGTCTCTGAGCTCTTTTTGCTGAAGTGTAGTGCTCTACCACTTCTAAGCTAGTTCCACTTGTGGCTTAGGAGTGGTTAGTTGGCGATAATAGTTTAACAAATTTTCTTGCCTTGGTTGGCTTTGAATCAAGATCCTCAGATCTTGGCCTCCTAAGTAGCTAGGATTACAGGAGTGATCTACCAGCACCTAATGATGAATTTACTTTTTGATTTATATTTCTTTATTATTCATATGACTTCTAAATACAAGGAATTAAAATACAGTCCATATTAAATACGTGATATCCTCATATAATTGTCAAATTGAATTCAATAACAATGTTTAAATATAATTTTAAAACACGCTACATGACATTCAAAAATTCTATTGATTCTAAACATATTATTATAACAAAGAAACTAAATATAGCTTATTTTCAAAAGCACACAAAATATAGGCCGGGCACAGGTGGCTCATGCCTATAATCTTAGCTACTCAGGAGGCTGAGATCTGACGATCACGGTTCAAAGCCAGCCTGGGCAGGAAAGTCCATGAGACTCTTATCGCCAATTAAAACACCAGAAAAGCAGAAGTTGCGCTGTGGTTCAAGTGGTATAGCGCTCACCTTGATGTGAAGAGCTCAGGGACAGCACCTAGTCCCAGAGTTCAAGCCCCACAACTGACCAAAAAAAAAAAAATTACACAGAATCCAGTTATGAACCTACGGATACTAATTATTTTTAATATTCAATTTCTTCATATACATTTTTATTATCTTTAAATAGTTG
Source organism: Dipodomys spectabilis (assembly GCF_019054845.1). Classification (NCBI taxonomy): domain Eukaryota; kingdom Metazoa; phylum Chordata; class Mammalia; order Rodentia; family Heteromyidae; genus Dipodomys; species Dipodomys spectabilis. The sequence goes on from NW_024870752.1 coordinate 6,725,322, forward strand.
TACAAAGAAGTTCCCATTCTACAAAACAGTATATGAATACAAAGTGTATGACAACATTGTCACCCACCTCTCTTAACCCATCCTTTTGCTCACTTTTTTCTTTAACTGAGATTAGGTGATTATATAAATTTCACAGTATTGTAGAATAGTGATACTTAGAGTCACAAACACATTTTAACTATCACAAGGCAAATTGTCATTATCCATTGTTGAGATCTGCCTTATATTTTCATGTAATAATACTTGTAAAATTTTACTACTTTTTATTATCAATTCAATTCAGTTTCTCACATGCATAAAAATCAAGTTATTTTGGTTTTCTGCAATATAAAATGTGTTATATTTACTCTTAATTGATTCTTACATTACATTTTTAATGTGGTTGAGTTATAGAAGGAAGTCATTTTGGATGAAATACATGTATTTTACATTAACTTTCTTTTCCAGTTTTTTTGGTATTATGTTACTGATATTATTGTTGATAATAAATTATATATTACCCATACACCTTGTAAGCCTTGACTATGCCTCCAGAAAAATAGTCTGTTGTGAAAGCTCGTATTTCAAACATACATACTAGCTGAAGCTTTGATCACAAAACACCTGCTGCACAGAGTTGCCAAAACTCTTCTGGTGAAACATTTTTGTAGACACTTGTACAACAACTACGAAAAAATAACTTCCAACGAAGTCATAAATATTTTAAATTTGTGTTATACCTTGTGCCAAGTTCAATATAATAAAAGAGGAAACCCTACATATGCTTATTAGGAAATAGTAAAACCTCTATGTAATTAAGACATAGATATGTTGAACATGATGGATAAAGTATTCAGAATATTGGTGGGAAAAATGTAACTTCTTTTCTCAATTGTGTAAATAAACATCTTATTTCATTCTTAAAATTAACCCATATATATCTACAAGAATATTTCTACAATGCATCACACTATTGTAATAGAGTTGGATTTAAAAAGTACAATAATTCAGCCATGAAATATACCATTTTAATTTTTTATATAAAAATATCTAAATGGAATTAAGGCACCCCATAAATACATATATGCATATTTAAAATAATAAGTGATTTTTATCTACATGGCTTTCACTAAGTGACTTTAAACATGTTCTGACATTGTCATATATGAAATACCCTGAAAAATATTTTATGATTCTATGTATGTATTGCAATATGATTGATTAAGGATTACATTATGTTTTCAAAGGGAAAGAAAAGAAGAACTGGAAAACAAACACGTGATCATTGTACATAGTTACAGATAATTTCACAACTCTAATTATACCCACTTCATATTAAGATTCTAGCACATTCAAAAGTTTCTTAGCTCTATTCATTACTTTTGTCTCCTGCATTTTGTCAAGGATTGATCAAAGTTTTTTTTAAGAACAGTCAATATTTTCAGTTTAGTTATGTTTAGATTATGTTTTTTCCCCCAAAGACTGAATTATTTCTCGCATGAAGAGCTAAGGAACTGAAAAGAATTGTTGGCTGTTTTTTTTTTTCATTATTAAGTAATACAATACATATTTCGGTGTAAATATGGAGCTCAATTGGCTTCATCAGTAGTACAGGGGACAGCCGATGCGTCATGTCATCACAAAGCAAAATTGTATACTTGCTATTGGCCATATTAGAAGCTAGAAGGTTAGGCTGCCAGGGGGCACAGGCACAAGGTCTGGTGAAAGACATTGGTTTGCCTAGAAAGACCCGAACTTCACCAAGGTTGATTTTTCTATGTCATATAAAATATTGCCCCATTGAGAATGTTTTTATATTCTTCTAAAGTTGAAATCTGATGCCACTATATTTGCATAAAAATTAGCTAAAATAGTATATACAACAATTATCTTTATGAAGATGTTGTCACCATAATACATTTACACATATTTCATCCTATAAGAATACAGTCAGTGGTGTTAAGTCAATAAATCAGGGATTTTTTGATACAAATAATGTTGCATCTTCCATTTCCTTTTATAAACTTGACTTTATTGTATATAAAGTGGGCCTTGAATTTATATCCTATGTTTATTAGACTGGTTGATGCCTTTAGGGGAATAAAAAAGCTTTAGCATTTTGTCTGATCACAAAGAAGTCTCTTGGAAAAATTTTAATCAGGACATGATAGAAATTCTAGTAATTAGTAACAGGATATTAGGCAAGGGAAGCTGGCCTTCATTGATGATAATTTACCAAAATCATCATTCACAATGATTTTCCAATTCCATGTAAAGGTCAGTGGCAATATCAAACCAAACTGTCCTCAAAAGGACAGTTTTTCTAAAGTGTGCATGTGTTGACAAAGAAAAAGCAAACAAAGTCCACAATAGAACTGCATTTTGAAATCTCACTTCACTCAATTGTGTGACTCTTGTTAATAAAGATTCCATGATAAGGTGTCCTACCTACCCAACTACCAATTGAATATAATGCTTATTTAATATTTGTTTGAACAAACAAGTATTTCGAAAGTATATTGAGCAAAGGCATGTGGGAGTTAAAATCAAATGCAGACCTCCATAAGACTTGTTAATAAGATCAAATGAGTGAAAGTCTGGTGCAGTTTCCTTTGAGGAGAATGCTATGTCAGGCATGTTTATCTGTTATCTCTTAGCACAGCAATAGTCAAACAATGGATATTTTGGTCACTGAATTGTTCCAAAAGAGAAAGTATCCAATTAACATTCCAAGGAAGTGTTTTGGTGGCTGCCAAGAGTTAAGACAAATGTGCAAGACAGAAAACAGTTTTTCAAGCTATTTCTAAGGCATTCTGTCTCCCAGTAAAGAAGGAAGAAATCATGCTTTCATTTGCTAATTTCAGTTTATTTTGCAACTCCTAGCTATTTTAATTTACTATTCTAGTAAAGCTGATTAGGTGAGTTGGCTCAAAGCTATCAAACTCTATGACTTCCATTTTCTTCTAATTTAAATTTGATTCCTTGGAATTTAAGTAGTGACTTCCTAATGATGCTTTTTGAAAACAGTCATTCAGAAAATCAACCCATCTACTGCACTGTATCTTGAAATGCACTTCTGTTTTCCTTTCTATTAAATAGCTAAGAATTAGGCAAATATAAAACAGAAGCCCTTTCTGATCTTTGACATAGTGATTTTCTGAAGTCTTACAACCAAGTGTGACCATGCTACCCATCAGTGTACAAATGTATCACACTTCAGGGAATACACTAATTTATGAATAAATAAAACATCAGTTTTTTAAAATAATATGCCTGTAGATATATGTCATAAATGAATGTGAAAAATTAGAAAAGCATCAATCAGTAAGTGTAAAATCAACTTATCAGCTGTTCAACTTCTCCATACTCATCTTTGTTATAACTTGAGTTAGCTGAAATCAGTAAAGAAAAAAATGCTTTGTTTAAAAAAAAAAAGAAACTCACTATCACTACTATTTCAACATATATATGTTCTCCAATATTTCATGGAAAATGAGTTCTCTACATTTATACTGAGAATGAGGCAAAGTAGTAATAGCTAAAAGAGGATCTGGCTGTCCCTGTACATGGGAAATCAGTATTTCCTTGAAATTCTGGTCATAGTTGGAAGGAAAACTAATAGTTCCATAATCCTTTTTTCACTTCACTTATAAAAGCCCTCTTTCTGTGCTGACAGGGTGCCGTGTTCAGTGAAGAAGATAGCTGCAATCCGCAGTCCCCTGGAGAGGAAATTACTAATGGGTACTGGTGCCCCTGGACTTTCCGGAGTAACACAGTGGGCTGCTCCTGACAGAGAGGCACTGTGGAGGAACAGGCTACCACCCCATGGCCCCACTACTAAAGCCTTGACCTTTCCAGCATCACTAGAAGACATGTCCTTGAGGAACATCACTGCACTTTTTAGTTCATTTCTCCCTCTTGTTAATTTACCCTCTACCTAGCACAAATACTCAGTTTTTGAGTAGATGTATTTAAATAATATTCAATAAAACATGTATATATTTTATATGGATATGTATTTATGTATATATGAACATACTATATTATAATACCATAAAGTACATACTAATATTATATATGTACATATTATGTTCAGTATATACTATACATATTATATAGTATGTATAGTATAGTATATATAGTATATACAGTATATAATAAATGTAGTATAGTATAGTAGACACACATAATACATACATGTGTGCAAACATAGTACTATATATGCATACAATAAAACTAAATGTACACATTATATATACGTGTGTTGTATTTATATATATTAAAATATTATTTAATATATAGGCATCACAATATTACCCCCTTCATATGTAGAATTTATATGATTCAATACATATATTTAAAATATTTGAAAGCTAATATATGAAAGGAGAGATATTTGATTATTAATACATTAATATTTGAAATACCTTGAATATTAGTATTTTTAAATGAATGGTTATAACTATTCCTAGTGTAATCAACTGTTACAAATGTTACCATTTTTCAAATCTTCAATATTAATAACTACAAAACCCTAATTGCATTTTGCTCAAACTTACTAAAGTATGGTATGACATTTTAATTTTAGCTGATTTTGGGAATATCTATAAATCTGAGAAATTTCCTGTGTTTAATGATTATTCTGTTTCTTCCTCACAGAATTATATCAGTCATCACTATTCATCCACTCTTCAGGACTTTAAGTATTCAGTATAATAAATATGGCTCCCAAATTTAGGCTCCCCTAAAAATCATCTTGTATGATAAACTTCCATGACCATTTTCTTACTGTACTCTGAGAATACCACCATTCTTTCTTTATTTTTTTAATTTTATTTTATTGTAGCATGAGGGACAGAGTGATTACAGTGACATCAGTAAGGTAACGAGTACATTTATTTTTGAACAGTTATCCCCTCTGTCATTTTCTTCCATTTTAATGCCATCATTCTTAGCTGTATATAAGCATTTTGAAGGATGAAGATAGACATTGTGCTTCTAAGGGCTAAACCTCACATTAAGAGACAGACCTATTATTTAAAATGTCTTTATTTAATTGAAAGGAGATGTTCTCATTTCACTGATGCTAGTTTTGCTCTTTGAGTTGTCACACAATAAATCTAAAATACTCTTTTGGGAGCACGTTATTTGATCCTTCTATTCTCCCCATTATACACCACAATTATAACTCTTACCCCTCCATCTTGTTGTAGATACATCTACAATTCTTATAATTCCTAAGAAAAACTATTTTAAATATTATTACTTCAAGCAGAATTTGAAATAAGAAAAGAGATAAAATTATGAGTGATTAACAATTCATCTGTAATTTTGGTTGTTCAATACATGAATTTTAGTTTGAGAATAAACCATCAAAATACTTTTATTAGCTTTAACTTCAATAAGGTAGAAAAATTTTATTTAAACTGGACAGCAGTATAATAAACTGTGAGATAGAATGTAGAAATTACAACTATTAAGTGCAAAAATTTACTAAGTTAATTTGAGCAGAGTAGATTACATACTATTTACTAGCAAGGAAGAATGACAATTCAGATTAAAGTTCAATTTCTGTAAATATTATAATCTCTGAATCTCAACTTTTCATGAATAGAGACAATAATAAAATGTATCTAGGAAGATTATTCTCAGGAGGAGAATAGTCAGTTAACATGACTCTTGACTATTCATTTTATCATTGTAATACACTCTAGTAACAGCCCCATAGTAATAAATATGTTTTCAATTTTATTTTATTATAACAGTGATGTACAGAGGGGTTACAGTTACATAAGTAAGGTAATGAGTACATTTCAAACATCATTAGCCCCTCTGTCATTGTCTCCCACTTTCCCTCTCTTCCTGCTTCCTTCCCTACAAGTTATAAAGTTAATTTCCAACCTTGTGTCTTGTATTGATGTTGAGTTAGCTCAACCTTTGTCCTTTGTCTCAACATTTTGTTATTCCCTTTGCCTTCTTGAAAATCATATATGAAACAGGGTACCAAAATCAAAAACAGTAACAGGGGTAAACCAGAGGAAAAAATAAAACAAAACAAACACAAAATAATTAGCTATTAAACTATCGTGATCCTCTGCTAGACACATGATGAAATGTTCAACATCTCTGGCCATAAATGAAATGCCTATCAAAATCATATTGAGATTTTACCCCACCCTAGTTAGAATGGCTATTATCAAGAAAATAAATAACAATACATGCTGTCAGGGATGTGGCCAAAAGGGAATACTACTACACGGTTGGTGTAAATGCAAACTTATTCAACAACACTGAAAAGCATTATGGAGGTTCCTCAAGAGACTATAACATAGTCTCCTATGACTTGACAGTTCCCAATGGATCACAAATACCACCATACTAAAGCTACTAGCACAACTATGTTTATCGCAGCATTATTTACCATAGCTAAGATACAGAACCAACACAGATGCTCCTCAGTAGATGAATGGATCAAGAAAATGTGGTATATATACACAGTGGAAATCTATTCTTCCACTAGAAAAAATGACATTGCCTTATTCCTGAGGAAAAGGAAAGACTTGGAAAAAATATTATTAATTGTAATAGCCAGATCCAAAGAAATATAGACTCCATGGTTTCCCTCATTTGTGATAATTAGTGTATGTCCAGGATAGTCCTAACAGAGTAATAAATATTTAAGAATAATGATTTTGAATTATGAAATTTACCCAAATTATGATTCATTTGTTGGAAAATAAGACTTAAACATTGTTATTAATATAATGATTTGGTTATTAATATAATGATTTGTAATAATTATCAATTTGTTATGTATTTTCTTGAGGATAAATGTCCTATATTGTTACCTTAGTAAGTTTTGGTATATGAATTTCACAATAGTATTTTTGTGTGGAGGCCTAACATTTGTTGAAAACTTTTATCATTTTTTGAGATAAATACTGCTTTCTATTGTTTTATATTTACATGTGCAGCCTTGGTGATATACTAAGCAAATGGCTTTTTAACTATTTTCCAATTGTTTAAACCATTTTGTCCAATCCTGAATCTTGAATGCAGGCCCTGCAATGCTGTACCCAATGGGATTGGATAATAAGACATCTTGAATTTAAAGATGTTGAATAATAATGAAAAAAATCACTGTCAGAAGAATAATTACAATTTAAGAATTCTTTCCAATGAATGAGGAATTTATTAATACAAAGTAAAGAAGATATACACACATAAGTGAATGTTTGATACATCCTGCTACTGAGATTTATGGAAAAATCTTTTCTGCTACATACTGAGCAAAGACATGGAAAGCAAAAGAGTTGGCTACATCCCTCAGAAGAGATGAAAGATATTATAAAGTAATGAGAGGCTGATCATGCATTTCTCAGGATCATCGTTAAGACATGAATAATCAATTGGTGGGAGATTTCCCTTACCTCAAGAATAAAATGCTTATCTTTGAGATGTATATGAATCTACTGAGAAAAAGATGAAAAGATGAACTCGTGAATAAGAAAGTTCCAGCACCCAAATTTGTGGAATAGGGTGTGGAATGTCTCAGAAAAGCATAGTAAGACAAAACAGAAGAAGGGCTACACCAGTAACAGCTTCAGTGTTACCAAGAACTATATTGGGTGGAAAGAAATGCCATTGATGATAGTACTTGAAAAATAACTGATGCAAAAGCATCAGATCTTTTGGTTGACATGTATGTAAAAAATGTATGTGTTAAAATTTCTCTCTCTGTCCACACACACACACACACACGCATACACACACACACACACACACACACACACACACACACACACACACACACACACACACACGTTTAAGCCACTCCATTTGTGGAGCTAATTTATTACAATCCTAAAAATAGGAATACAGTACTTCTCTATCCACAATTTGGCTTGTTAAATTTATGAGGTAAATTGCAATTGATAAGCACTGATACAAAAGTAAAATAAGTAGCTCCTATGCTGGCCACTAGTGTCTCATATCTGTAACTGTATGCAGGAGGCTGAAGTCAGAGGATTATAGTTCAAAACTAATAGACAGAAAAATTCAGGAGAATCTTATCTCCAATTAACTAGGAAATATTAGAAAGGATAGGTGTGGCTCAAATGGTAGACTCTTAGTGTTGGCCCAAAAAGCTAAATGATAGCCCTGAGCTTTAACCCCAATACTGACACCAAAAAAATAAAGTAACCCCAATAACAAAAATGTTCCTTTTGTAACATTTTTAACTGCTGGTTTGATAAAGCATGCTGAATTTTTGAGCCATCATGCTGCATCCTACCGGGAGCATTGAATCATCAATGGTCCTCAATGAGTAGTTAAGCCACACTCTATATTCTACCAATCCTGTCTCAGTAAAGAGACCATATTTATCTAAATTTAATAAGAATACATTGTTGCAATTGTTCTATATTATTAATAGTCTTTGCTACTAATTGGTTGTGGTGTCTAATTTAGAAATAAAATTTTATCAGGGGTGAATATCATGTGCCCATCTACATCTTTAGGCATTCTTTGGAAATGATGGAATAAGTCCTTAGTGGCTAAGTGGAGTGTCATAGCTTACTGTCATTCCTATGCTCTCCTCGAAGATGGTCTTTTAGGGGAAAGTTTTCATGGCTGAAACACACAAATCTCTAGTTATACAAGCTGTATATTTTCATAGTTTCCATTGTTTATAGATATTGCTTATTTTTGTGTTTATTTCTCCTTTTGTTTTTTGATAAAGGTTTTTTTTTTCAAATAATAAGTACCACTGAATTATTTTGAGCAAAGGGAAGTATTTTTGGAAAGAAGTCTAAATACTTTAGGAATCATCTAGAATTCAAATATGAGTTTAAATTTTGGGGTCCAAAGAATGGCTCAAGTGCCAGAGCACCTGCTTAGGGAACATGATGCTTACTGCTCTAAATCCCATACTATAGTGGAGGGAAAAGAACAAAAAGTAGAAGAATCCTTAGGAGATATCATGGTGCCAATATCATTCCTCAAACACCACATTCCATGTTTTCAAAACTTTTGTTTAATGATAAGCTATTTATCAATGTTCAGGTTTATCTTCTTTTTTCTTATTTTTTCTCTTCTCTCCCTGTATCTTCCTTCTTCTCTCTCTTCCTGCCTCCCAGACTTATTTCCTTCTTTCTCTCTCCCTCTCTCCCTTCATTCCCTTTCATTCCCCTTCCCCTTCCCCTTCCTTCCTTGTTTCCTTCCCTGCCTCCCTTCCTTTCATCCTGCCTGCCTGCCTTCCTGCCTGCCTTCCTGCTTGCCTTGCTGCCTTCCTTCCTTCCCTCCTTCCTTCCTTCCTTCCTTCCTTCCTTCCTTCCTTCCTTCCTTCCTCCCTCCCTTCCTTCCTTCCTCCCTTCCATTTTCTTACTTTTTCATGCATTTTCTTGTTATTATAAAGATGATATACATTAGGATTGCAGTTACATATGTCAGATAGAGTACATTTCTTTTCCTACATGTCATTCCTTCCCCAGCTCCCTCCCAGTTTTTCCCTCCTGTCCCCTCCCACAAGTTTGATGCTTCACTTTCAACATATTTTCTAGAAAGCATTTGTTTACACTTTGTCCCACTCTTTCTGTGCCCCCAGCTCTTACCTTCCCAAAGACAGATAAATGAACAAACATGACAAAAAATGAAAACCAAAACAACAACAAAGATAATACCTAGTTTCTATTTCCTGGAATTCATTTTGATAAATATTATTTTATATGATCAGATGCATATAGGTATTGTGGCATTGTGTTCTTTGCTAAGAATATCCTTTGGTCTCACTATGTGTAAATACCTAGAGGCTTGTATAATTTATTGTATCGTTTGTTTTTTTTTTTTTTAACTATCTGATGTTTACTTATAGGTTTATAGGCACATTCTAGCTACCATAAAAACAAATGAGGGAAACAACTCAACTCGTTTACTTTTATTTGTTAATACACTCTCTCCTGTCTTCCTTTCTACTTAACCAATCTAGAAAAGAGAACATATATATATATATATATATATATATATATATATATATTATACATGAACTACATTCTTTGATTACTAAAAAGTTTACCTAGAAAATTCATTAATTTTGCTTTCCTTTTTAGACAAAGTGTCTTAAATTCTCAAATGGATTTTACCAAAACGTCTGCATAATGAAATGTCCAGAACTAGAAAATAATACTGGCTAATAAAATAAATTTTTTAAAATTGTGTGATCACAAATAAATATTGATGCTTATTTATTATGTAACTATCTATCCAACTATCTGCCTATGATAGATAGATAGATAGATAGATAGATAGATAGATAGATAGATAGATAGATAGATAGATACACATCTGTGTGAAGACGAATAGGCTTTATTTCAAGAATGAGCAAAATTTATATCTGAATGCGTGGGTGTATGGACATGTATGTAAGGGTATAGCACCTATGGCTCTCATTCTCTCTCTACATGATTATTTTTAGCATCAAAGTATAAATTTTAAGAAGCTCTATTTAATCTGTGTATATAATCAAAACCTTTCATTTTAAAAAGTAAATACATCATAAAATTAGATATTATTATACGAAGTTCTATGGAATGAGAAAAATCATCTGGATTAAGTAGATTAGAGCATATTTTACAAACAAGTATAATATATCAAATTTGTATTTTGTCTTGCATAGCCACCTTATTTTTTTTTTTTTTTGTCGGCCGTGGGGTTTGAACTCTGGGCCTGGGCGTTGTCCCTCACTCAGCTCTTCAGCTCAAGGCCAGCGCTCTACAACTTGAGCTACAGCGCCACTTCCGGTTTTCTGGTGGTTTATTGGAGATCAGAGTCTCACGGTCTCTCCTGCCCAGGCTGGCTTTGAACCGCAATCCTCAGATCTCAGCCTCTTGAGTAGCTAGGATTACAGGCGTGAGCCACCAGCGCCCGGCAGCCACCTTATGTTTGAGATAAAGCATATAATTTTATGTTCAAACATATCATAAAATTAGAATCTGCTAAATATTTAAATTGACCAATTGTGTACATTTGACAAATTTGTGTTTTATCAGCTTACCCTTGCAACTATTTACATGAGAGGAAAATACATAAATATTGGGTATGCTTAACTTGTATCTGATAATATTTCAGTTGCATAGAGGCTGTGCTCTGAAGATAAATTTTGGAATTCCTCACTTATAATAAGTTCTGCCTAATTTTTATACTACCTTTTATGCTCATAGAGATTTACATTAATTATTATCATTCAATGCCTTCAGATTGAATATCTAACAGTGATGTGTGCTTTTGATACACTATGAATGTGAGATTTAATAGTCTCCAGAAGCATAAATTTTACTAAACTTTTATTAACTAAGGATTTTCTCTACATAATTGAATAGCTCTATGATATGACAGGTAGCATGATTTAAGAATGATTAAATCTTGCCGGGCGCTGGTGGCTCACGCCTGTAATCCTAGCTACTCAGGAGGCTGAGATCTGAGGATCGCGGTTCAAAGCCAGCCCGGGCAGGAGAGACCGTGAGACTCCTATTTCCAATAAACCACCAGAAAACTGGAAGTGGTGCTGTAGCTCAAGTGGTAGAGCGCTCGCCTTGAGCTGAAGAGCTGAGGGACAGCGCCCAGGCCCAGAGTTCAAGCCCCACGACCGACAAAAAAAAAAAAAAAGAATGATTAAATCTTTACATTAAGCTAAAAATAGCTTTTTTATGTCCAGCTAAGAAAGAAGTAAATGGAAATAATATTTATATTATATATATTTATATTTTGCTGTTTGGACACATATATTTAGAATACTCAGGAAAGATTCAGCCTTCATAAACAGTTTTAAGCATTTATTTTCTTGAAAGTAGTTTTGAGTAATAAATTCTGATACATCATAAGAAAAATAAATTTAATTTGTCTTGTTTTGAAACGTATTTTGTTGTTTCCTTTAAGTAAAGAAAACTTTCACTTTCAGTGCACCTGTGCATTCAGTGCATTCAGTATACCCATTTTAAAGGCCACTTTTCCATTTCAACTTCTAAATAAAGTCAAGCACTGCCTTATTATATTGAATAGTATTACTTTTCCTTACACATTTTAATTTTAAATTGTATGTAAAAGACTTTCCAAAAGCTTAATGTGTTTAACTGGCTGATTAATTTCTGATAATTCAGAGTAGGATGATATTTTACTACCACATACTTGACTTACTTATTAATTACTAATTGCCTTCTAAAAATGAGTTGAAGGCATTTCTGTACTCAGGTTGAGTCAAATTTAACTATACCCATGCATGGACATTACATACATACAAAATTATGAAATAATAGCAGTATTAGAACTATAGAAGATAGTTCTATTTAATAGGTTGATCTATTACATCAGATGGAATTTATCAGGATATATCTTTTTCTACAGTTTAAAAATAAAATCCCATATCTTCCCATAAAAAGTGATAAATATCTAAGTTCCAAACAGCCTACTTACCAAAAATAATTTCACCAGGAATTTCTACTCTAGCAATTTGTGAGGGTTTTTAAAGGATTCTTCTTATATGAATTCAGAGAAATACTTTAGGAATTGTTCTTGTAAATTATTTGCATGAACTTTTTGTTTCCTTGTCAACCAACTATCTAAAGCAGGACAATATTCTGTCACTGCCTCTTATATTTCCCCATGTGGAACCAGGTAATTCATTGCTTTCTCCTATAAGTCCTCAATACTATGACCTCTGTTTATTCCCATAGTACAAGCTGATGGTAACTTTTAATGACTATTTACATATAGTCCATTGATAATGAAGAGGAGTGCAATGAAGAGTAGTTGTTTATCCATCTTTTGTGTACCTAAGAATCACCTGGAGAGCTTATTAAAAAGCAAAGACTTCTGGAATTCACTCCCAATGATTATGATTCAACAGAATGACCACCAAAGTATTACATTACTAATAAGCTCCAAGGGGATGCTTTTAGTCTGTGGACATACTGATATCATTTTACAATCGTAATATACTTTATGCATGGTATCTGAAAAAAGAGGACAATTCCTGTCCTATCTTTCTCCAGCTTTAGCTATACTTAATTCATAGATAATATCCTATAATTTTTATTTTCATGTCATGAGTTCTAGTGGCTCAAATTCCTTCAATGAAACCTTTATTTTAAAAGATGTGGCACATTACATATACTTTTGTCACTGACAGTGTCATTTCACTTGTTGGTTCAAGTAAATAAATGCATAGGAATGATTGTGTGTTTTAAAGCACTGTATAAAGATTAATCTAATCTTCATAAATGTCTGATCAATTATATAACACTGATGAAAAAATTGAAGAATGAAGAGAATAAATATAATTTGAACCTCACAAATCATTGGAAAGTATTTACTACTATTTTTAATTAAATGACTGTGGCTATTAGATTATCAGATATATATTTGTATAATATATAGTATCTTGTTTATCAAGATATACTATTGATTATTAATTGGTTTCTTCTTATTGTTTCATTCAATTGAATAAAATAAGAAATTTCAGGGAGTCTTTCTATTGTCTTAGCTAACACATTTTCAAGTTACTTTTGCAAAAGATTTTGTGTGCACATTTCCTTTTATCTAACAATTCAATTACCAAAGGGAATTAGCATAATTTTTATTACCTGAATGGTTCAAGTTTTATTAATAAAAGAAATTAGTATTTAAGAAATTTGGTTGTTTCTCAAAGTATTTATAGAACAGATGGCTATAAAAAGATTTGAATGAACTTTACTTATTCAACAGTCAAGTGCTTTCATACACAGGGTTGATAATGTTTGATATAGTCTAAAATATTGTCTTAAGATCTTTAAATAAAAACAAACAAAAAGCCCTATGTTCTTAATCTAGAACATAAAAGAGTGATTCAAAATACCTCATTTGATGATCAAGTTTACTTTCATATGCTCCTCACTAATTTTGATTGATTATAAAATAGTTGGTTCATTATTATAATCTTAGCTCCTCATGGGGCTGAGTTCTGAGGAAGTAGTTCAAACCCAATCGGGGAAGAAAACTCCATAAGATTCTTATCTCCAATTAACCACTACAAAACCAGGACTGGTCCTGTGGTTCAAGTAGTAGAGTGCTTGTTGAAGAGCTGAGGGACAGCTCCCATTCCCTGAGTTTAAGCCCCATGATCAACAAAAAAAAAGGAAAAAAAAAATTTAAAACCTGTTTTCTTTGAATTTCCAAGAGATCCAGACATAAGAGAAATATTATTTCCTTCTAAGACACATCCAAGTATGTCTGAAAACAAAGTCACTATGTCAGGAGATGTGAGGACGGTAGCTTCAGGTAAAGATATCTTAGTGGCTATGTTCTATTGTCTATTTAATTTTGGGCATATGAGGGGAGGCTAAAGCTCATTTTTTGTTTATACTAAATCGAGGCATAATCACTTTTCCCTAGAAGGAATAATTTAATTCTTCTTAGCCCACTTCATTTATTTCTATTTCACTGCTGACATCTACATTATCATTTCAATATTCTTTGTTTTTTGTATTTTTTCTTTTTTTGGTGGGTTGCTGGCTTGAACTCTGGGCTGTGGCGCTGTCCCTGCCCTCTTCAGTTCAAGGTGAGCGCTCTATTGCTTGAGCCACAGCGCCACTTCCTCAATGTTCATTTTAAGTAGTAAATTTCTAGTTTCTCAATACCAAAATTTTGCTTTAGTGTACTCATCACACGTACCCCAAGCCCCTAATGTACACTTAGAGTTCAACGTCATTGCAGCTCAGCAATTCTCCTTTTATATTATTTAGACCTTTGTAATATAATTATGCCATATATATAGAATTATTCATTTTATATTATATTATATCAAAAGCAAGTTTGCCAAAAGTAATTATGTTTTTGAGATTAAACCACGTGTTTTTTCTTTTATTAAGTTGGTCAATTTTCTAATAATCAGTGTTCTATACACCTAAAATACATACATGTTCTTCTCAGCAGAACATGGAATTTTCTCCAAGAGACATTTTAGGTCACAAAGCAAATTTATCGAAACTCGGGAACATTGAAATTATACCCTGTATTCTCTCAGACCACAAGAGAATAAAATTAGAATTCAGCAACAAAAGCCACCAAAGAAAATTCTATAACACATGGAGACTGAACTATTGAACCACCAGTGGGTCAGAGATTAGAAAGGAAATTCAAATGTTCATGATATTTAACAAAAATGAGCACACAATCTACCAGCTCCTCTGGGACATATCAAAGGCAGTACTCAGATGCAAGTTTATAGCTCTGAGTTCCTACATCAACAAATTGGAGAGATCTGAAATCATCTGAAGCTCCTTGAAAAAGAGCAACAAGCTAAACCCCAATCCAGTAGATGGAAAGAAATAATTAAAATTAAATCAGAATTAAATGAATTAGAGTCCACAAAAACATAGAATGAATCTATAAAACAAAGAGTTGGTTCTTCAAATAAATTAACAAAATTGACAGACCCTTAGCAAATCTTATCAGAAAAAAAGGAAACACACCCAAATAAACTCAGAGATGAGAATGGAAACATCACCACAGAAACAACCAAGATTCAGAACATAATAAGGAAATACTTCTAAAAAATTGCAACAATGAGACATTATGTCAAAAACGAACTTTACAACTTTGGTGGGGGAGGGTGGAGGGAAGGATGGGATGGGAAGGGGAAAGGAAGGAGGAGGTACAATGCTTGATAAGAAATGCACTCATTATCTTGCTCATGTAATTGTAACCCCTTTGTACAGTATTTTCACAATAAAAAAAAATTTATGCTAGTAAGTTTGAGAATCTGGAAGAAATGGACATATTTCTAGCAAATATTGACATGCCCGAAATAAATCAAGATGATTTAAATCAACTTAACAGACCCATATCAAGCTACAAAATAGAAGAAGCAATAAGAACCCTCCTATCCAAGAAAAGCCCAGGACCAGATGGATGTACAGATGAATTCTGCAAGGCCTTCAAAGCAGAACTCACTCCAATACTCCTCCTAATCTTCAATGAAATTGAAAGTGAAAGTTCACTACCAAACTCTTTCTATGAAGCCAACAAACGAGGCAGGGACTCATCAAAGACACCTACTTCATTGATGAACATCAATGCAAAACTTCTCAATAAAATTCTGGAAAAAAAAATCGTTTAACTAAGGATACAGGTGAACCCACTGCAATAATGAGATGTACAAGTCATTATGTTGAAAAACGAACTTAACAACTTTGGTGGGAGGTGGGGGAAAGATAGAGTGAGGGGAGGGGAGTAGTATGGGAAGGAATGGGAAGGAGAAACAACTAGGAGGCAATAATGCTTGATAAGAAATGCACTCGTTATCTTGCAAATGTAATTGTAACTCCTCTGTACCATATTCTCACAATAAAAAAAAAAAAAGAAATCGACTTCAACAACTCATCAACAAAATCGTACATTATGTTCAAACAGGATTCATTTCATGGATGCAAAGCTGATTCAATATACGCAAATCAATTAATATAATTCATCACATCAACAAGAGTAAGGATAAGAACAACATGATTATCTCAATAGATGAAGAAAAAATGTTTGACAAGTTCCAACACCTCTTTGTGATGAAAACTCTAGAAAGACTAGGAATCCATGGAACATTTTTCAATATAATAAAGGCTGTGTATGACAAACATACAGCCAGCATGATACTTAGTGGCCAAAAGGTAAAGCCTTTCCTCTAAATTCAGGAATGAGACAAGGATGTCCACTCTTTCCACATCTCTTCAAATTAGTATTACTGTTTAGCTATAGCAATAAGACAACATGCAAACATAAAGGGGATCAAAATAGAGAAAGATGAAGTAAAACTCTCCCTCTTTTCAGATAACATGTTCTTGTACTTAAAGCACCCCATGGACTCCACTCCTAAGTTACTCGAGTTGATTCGAAACTTTGGCAAAGCAGCAAGGTATAAAATTAACCCTCAGAAATCAATGGCTTTCCTGTATACCAATAACGAGAAGAGCACGGCTGAAATCAGGAAAGCAACTCTTCTTGTAATAGACCCACAAAAAATGAAATACCCAGAAGTTAACTAAAGAAGTGAAGGACCTCTATGATGAAAACTTTAAAAACCTGAAAAAAGGATTTTAAAGCAGAACTAAGCAAGTGGAAAAACCTCCCATCCCCTTGGATTGGGAGGATTAACATAGTGAAAATGGCAATACTTTAAAGGCTATCTACAAATTCAATGCAATACCTATCAATATTCCAACCTTATTCTTCAATGAAATAGAAGAGACAAACCAAAATTTCATATGGAACAATAAAAGATCCTGAATAGAAAAAACAATCCTTAGCAGAAAGAACAGGGCTGGATGAATAGCAATACCAAATTTCAATCTCTAATACAAAGCCATAGTAATCAAAACAGTTTGGTACTGACAAAAAAGCCCAGACTTGAGGACCAATGGAATGGAACTGAAGACCCAGAAATGAACCCACAGATCTATAGCCACCTAATCTTCTATAAGGGAGCTAAAAAATTACAATGGAAAAAAGAAAGCCTCATCAGTAAATGGTGCTGGAAAAATTGATTCAACATCTGTAGAAAACTAAATCTAGATCTTATATAGCACCCTGCACCAGAATCAACTCGAAATGGATCAAAGACCTCAAAGTAAATGCAGATACTGTAAAAACATTACAGGAAGGAATAGTAGAAACTCTAGGGCTCCTTTGCACAGGACAAAATTTTCTTAATAAAGATCAAAAACACAACAAATCAAAGAAAGGTTGGACAAATGGGTTTGCATTAAACCAAAGAGCTTCTGTATTGCAAAGGACATAGCTAGCAAGATCAATAGGAAGCATATGGACTGGGAGAAGATCTTCACTAGCCATACAACGGACAAGGGTCTCATGTCTAAAATATATTTAGAATTCAAAAAATTAACTCCCCCAACAACAAATCCTCAAAGAATGAACTGCTCCATTGATAAGTGAGCTAACTACTTAAAGAGAGACTTCTCTGAAGAGGAAATAAGAATGCCCAATAGACACATGAAGAAATGCTCAACTACTCTGGCCATAAAAGAAATGCAAATCAAAACAACATTGAGATTCCACCTCATTCCAGTGGAAATGGCTATAATCAAGAAATCTAATAATAATAGATGCTGGAGGGGATGTGGCCCTACTGCTTTGTTGGTGGGAGTTCAATACCTATCAATATCTCAACCTCATTCTTCAATGAAATAGAAGAAGCAAACCAAAATTTCATATGGAACAATAAACGACCCTGAATAGAAAAAACAGTCTTTAGCAGAAAGAACAGGGCTGGATGAATATCAATACCAAACTTCAATCTCTAATACAAAGCCAGTCTGGAAACAGTATGGAGGTTCCTCAAAAGACTACACATAATGCTCCCCTAGGACTCAACAATCCTATTTTTGGGCATTTACCCAAACGATCACAAACAAGGATATTCTAAAGCTACCACCATAACTATGTTCATTGCAGTATTATTCTCCATAGCTAAGCTATAGAACCAACCCTGATGCCCCTCAGTAGGTGAATGGATCAAGAAAAAAAGTGATATGTATATATATATATATATATATATATATATATATATATATATACATATATGTTTATATGGAATTCTATGCCTTCATCAGAGAAAATGACACTACCCCATTTGTTAGAAAATGGAAAGACTTGGAAGAAATTATAATAAGTGAAGTAAGCCAGACTGAAAAAACTAGGTCCCATGATTTCCCTTATTTGCAATAGCTAATACATTAGGGATAATCTTACCAGATAAGTAGTAAAGGTCAAGAGTTATGCACACATGACCACATAAAATGTTGCTAAGCGAAATGAAACCCAAATTAGGGACACAAGAACTTTTATCCGTTGTTTTTAATGTACTTATAATGTAATATGTGATGTTTTTTCTTTTATATGTTCTTCCTCTATGGGATAACCCCTGTTGTCACTGTATTTTATTCTGGTGCCCTGCATCTTGTATATACTTTTTTCTAATTTGGGGAGGGGAAGGGAAATAACAAAATGCTGAAACAAGGATACATTGACCCATTGTAACAATGAGATGTACAAGACACTATGTTAAAAATGAACTTCAAAATTTCCCAGAAGAGGGGGAGGAGGGGATGAGTTGAGGAGGTGGGGAGGGAAGGGATGATTAGAGAAAAAAAACAGAGGGGTAGCAATGCTCAAAGTGAAATGTACTCATTACCTTGCTCACGTAGCTGTAACCTCTCTGTACAGTATCTTTACAATAAAAAATATATAATAAAAATGAGCAAACCTCTTACATATTTAAACAAGAAGGAAAAAGATAATATTTACCATAAAAACATAAAGAATATGGTGATATAAGCATTACTTATGTCTGAGGGCATTTATTTCCCTTAATGAGCTGATGATGGACTCAGCAAGGAAGCCCTGATTTTCATTATAATCACACTTGTCATGTTTGTTGGTAAATCACATACATATTTATCATTCATGAAAAGTAAAACATGAAGCCGGGCGCTGGTGGCTCACGCCTGTAATCCTAGCTACTCAGGAGGCTGAGATCTGAGGATCGCGGTTCAAAGCCAGCCCGGGCAGGAGAGACCGTGAAACTCCTATCTCCAATAAACCACCACAAAACCGGAAGTGGCGCTGTAGCTCAAGTGGTAGAGCGCTCGCCTTGAGCTGAAGAGCTGAGGGACAGCGCCCAGGCCCAGAGTTCAAGCCCCACGACCGACCAAAAAGAAAAAAAAAAAAAAAAAAGAAAAGTAAAACATGGAAGAAAGAAAAGCCCAAATATTGAAGCTTAAAATGAATGGCATGATAGCCATCTATATCTATATCTATATGTATCTACATATGTACATGTCGATATGGAATATCATTCAGTCTTAAGGTAGAGTACAACCCTCCATATGCTATAATCTGTGAATTAGAGGAGTATTAGAAGTGATAAGCCAGTCACATAGACACAAGTCCCACATGCAGTCTTACACATTATTAGTAAAACGGAAGCCACCGTTAATAGAGAGCAGTGCTTATTACAGATGAGGAAAGGGAACATAAATGTTGTCTGTATTTGCTCATTTTATGTTGTGTATAGCACTAAAATATCAAATGTATCAAAAAGTACAATTAGTGTACATTAATATAAATAAAACAACAGATTTTCTATTGCAAACAGAAAATCTAATATGCTATAAATTGAGATTCCCAAGACAGTAGGAAGACTGAAATGGTAGGGTTCAATACAAGAAAAAAATTGCCAAAGGATTAAGCATATATATGTTTCTAATTTCTTATTTTTCAAATTTAAGGCTTTAAAATATCCTTGACAGATTTTACAAATCAGACATAACCAACTGTATTTAGACTGCATTTCAGATGTCTCAATATTTTTTCTTAAAAATTTAAAATTCCATATAGAATGCAATTTAAGATTAGTTTTGCCTTTTAACTAATGGAGGGTTTTTTATTTGTCCTGGATTTACTTCATAAATATGTTTGCAAATTGATTAAGCATTCGTATATGCCTATGATATTGTCATCATAGTCATTTTAACCAAGGACATTGTTTTTAATTATCTTTAAAATGTATATTCTAACTTCAAAGAATCCTGAAGTCACTTGTGAGATGCTTCAGATGAAACAATTTGACACTGATTCTCTGAAGTAGTAAAAGAGAGTGTCAATGGTTTTCATGCCTTAAAATAAAAAATTTTCATCATATTCAACTTGATGAACTGCATTTTGCACATTTTCACATAGTCATTAAAAACAACCTTTGGGGATGGGACAGTGGCTCAGAGATAGAGTGTTTGCCTTGCATGCATGAGGCCCTGAGTTCGATTCTTCAGCACCACATAAACAGAAAAAGCCAAAGTAGTGTTGTGGCTCAAGTTGTAGAGTGCTAGCCTTGAGCTGAATTGCTGAGGGACAGTGCCCAGACCTAAAGTTCATGCCCCACAACCTACAAAAACAAAAACAGCAAAAAACCAAAAAACTTTGAAAACAAAGGCACTGAATTTATGTGAAGATTTTCAATATCAGAATTTGAAACTAATATGATTTATATGATAAATACATAATACTATAAATATATAGAACTATGTAATAATATTTAACAAATAATATAATTATAATATAATAATAGTCATACTATAAATCAAATACAACAGAGGCTTTATCATTCTGAATTACTTTACCTACAGATACTAGGACCACTGCAGTTCATTTTTCTTACTAACTAAAAAATAACTTTCAAATTGTAATTCCAAAATTAACATCAGCTTTAAATTTACAAAAAAAAAACAAATTTTATAAAACTGTTTTTCAAAGGTCAATTGACAATGCAAAATTGAAAAAAAATTGCTAATGAGATGAAATATCCAAAACTGTTCGGTAAAACACTATTATGCACCAATGTGCATGAGGCTTTCAGCAGAGTCAGGAATACATAAAGATGAATCTTCAGGTGGAAAGATCATATTTACTAGATTGGAAGTAGATTAATATAAAAATATTCCGATTCTGAGATGGAAATATGAGTGTAAAAAATATTTTCAATTTAACTTTTACTACAGACCACACTTTAAGTTTTATGGGTCTCAGAAAATATATCTCCTCAGCCAAAAAGCTAGTGTCTTTAGAGTTTATGTCTGTAAACTGAGAAGAAAGACAGTTAATAAAACTTTGCACTTTCTAAGATCCTACTCTTTTCAATAAGTGCTCTCTTTTACAGCTTCCTTTAAAGGGTATACCTAAAAAATAAAAAAGAGAGGTAAAATATAGAAATGAGCAGAAAAAATAATGTATCTATATAAACTATAAGATTTTCATCCCACTATTCTACTTGATGTTGGTGTCTACTTTAAACCAATTAAGAAGTTTTCTTTTTCCTCACCAAGAATAATAAAACAGTAGAAAATGACCAGTGATGGCATTTAAATTTAAATTAATAGATCTGAATAGAGTTAATTCCAGTGAGCATTAAGGATATGGAGAGAGTGAATTCTGAGCAAATAAAGAGAGTCTGAGG
Source organism: Dipodomys spectabilis (assembly GCF_019054845.1). NCBI lineage: Eukaryota > Metazoa > Chordata > Mammalia > Rodentia > Heteromyidae > Dipodomys > Dipodomys spectabilis. The sequence goes on from NW_024870752.1 coordinate 6,747,346, forward strand.
AAAATAAACAGGAGAAAGGGACATAGGTCAGATTCTCTTAAATCCTTTTCAATAAATCAAGAGAGTTTCATAAGAAAAAAAATCCATATCTGAGAAACACAAGAATACTTTCCTTTTAGCAAAGAAAACTCTGAAAATTTCACTTGGTAACTGCAGAAAAATACCATAAAATTCCAGGTTGGGGACACAGCAATATATTTTTTAATTTCTAAATTCATGTACCAATTTATCTATAGATAAAATTTCATGCAGCTTAAACATTATCTTTTACAATTACATTGGTCAAGTGATCGCATACAGAGCAACTAGCTTAGAACTGAACAAAATAAATGGGAGGAAACTCAATTGCCTTTTCAGTAGGAAAACAAGATTTTACATGACTCATAGATAAAATAATACCACTCTTCGTGTGGATATTGAAGGTTAGTGTATGCATTCACTGAAATGTAACATATTGTTGTATGTGTGTTACCATTAGTTATTATATTTCAGGCTCTATAATCATCAGAAACACTGAGACTGTAAGACTAAAACCAGATTTACTATTTTTAAGTAAAACCATCAGAGTTCAAAATTTTTAAATAAATACAAAACTAATGGTTTCTCTAAACTCACAAAGACTTTGCCTCTCTTTAAATTAAGGAAATTTAAATTTAGGAAAATTTAAATTAAATTTAAATTTAAATTAAGGAAATTCTGGATAATATTTTTGTGAGAGACAATTTTGATATCACATGAAATAACTGGCTAAATTAGAAGTAATAGATAAAGTTATTAAGCATCTATAACCTATCCAGACTAAACCATAATTTATCGATGTACACACCTATAACTCAAAAGGAAGATGAGTCAGTAAACAAAGCTACCAACAAACTCATTGAGTTCAATTATGAACTTTGGTTTAGATTCTATGTTGTCATTAGAAACTAAGTTTACAAATTCAAAACAAAGGACTCTTTTTAATAATATAACAATAACAAAAATTAAAAAGTGATTACAAAAGATGTTAGTACATTGGCTTCTCTTACACTTTCTCCATGTTCAATAGAGAAAAACTGGATATCTATTTTATGAACATTCCTCTTTATCTTGGTCTTTGATTACTTATGGTTGAAGTTCATTATTCCGCTAATATAAATGAGTGTATTAATTTATCACATATACCCTGAGAGTATAAAAATAGGCATATTTTGCTATCGCTGATAAAAATATAGTGTTCTAATATGAAGAGGGGGTATATAAAATAGTTAATACATTATATTTCCATCCTAATATATTATACATATCTCCCAATGATCTAACTGAAGTGATTCTCAGATGTTATCTGTATACTAGAAATGGTTGTATTCTTAGAAAAATACCTGTGCTTCAAAATGTCTACAGTATCTGCTCTGATAGGAAAAGTTTGACAGATAGTTACAGTGGGCAATCAAGTTTGAGATATTTTTCAAAGACTTCAAACAGTGTTGCAGTTTTTAATAATCAATTGATCTAGATAGAGCATGTTAGAACTTTTTCTTAGCTGTGCAGGGTGAGTCTTTGTGTCTCATGCTTCTGTGACTAAGACTAAGATACAATTAATGGTTGCTTTGGATTTTAGAGGAAGGTGTTATGGTGATCTCTGAAAACAATTATTTGACCCATGATTAAGGTAGGGTCTGAAAAGCAGAATTTGTAACTTCTCTGGAACCAGATAAAAGTGGTTTTGTCCCTCCCACTGGACAAGACATATTTTCTGATAGAAGCATCTTGAAGTTTTGCTACATTTCTAGTACATTTAAAATGATCAGACACCAAAAGTTTTGTAAAATGTTATTGCTACAACATTGGAGAAGTACAATCCATGTTTAAAAAAATAGCTTTTTAATGTTACAGAATTTCAAATGACTATACATCCAATGGTCCAAGAGTAGGAAGTCATCTGACTATGACTCCTGAGTTCAGTCCCTGTGCACTTGTCATTCTGTGCTAGAAGGCACAAAACAATCACATGAAAAAATGGACAGGTTTCCTATATTGCCTAGCTATATGACTTTGGCATTTTCCCCTATGTGTTTTTAGCTCCACAGGTAATTTCCTATGACAATCCTCGAATATCAAATAAAATGAGCATGATTGTAGCCATTTGTTAGCATTAAACAAAATATACAATTGTCACAAATATTCATTCTAAGGTGGACCTAAATAAATTTGATGAACAGGGATATTGTCATTTGGCAAGTTAGGCTTGGTGCAATTGCATACAAATTTGAATTAGAAAAGTGGGACCCCACTTTCACATTCACACATTATCTCCTAAATGGGAAAAAAACAAACCACAAAAACCTTGCTTTAACAGGATTGGGGAACCAAACCTTCCTTAAACAGGATTTGGGGAAAGTTGTTGATATTAGTAAAATCTCAAGAATCCAGGCCAGTCTTTCTGTTTTAGTGTACTATGAAGTAAAAATCCCTTCTGCATGCCTAATGAATCCATCATCAAGGATCGGTGAACAATCCTGGGGCATGTCAGTTTTGACAAAATGAGCTCATGAACAACTTGGCCATGATAGAACAAAGAAGCTATAAAGGACCCACAGTGCCAATTCTTTCCCAGGAAAACTCCTTTGATGAAACAGTTGCAGAAAAACAGACTTAGCAGTGGACCAGTGGACCAGTGGATCCTGATTAGGTCACCATTTGCTGGGTTCTCGGCACTCTTGCTACACTTGAATTCTTACTCCACTTTGATGGGGACAGTGGCTTTTCTTAACAAAATGAGTGCATTCTTTAGATATGACTTAGCTTTTTGTGTGATCTAGGCTTCCCTCTGTACCATTACTTGTTGAACATCTAATGCATTTATACCGTGTCCCACACTAGTTGGCATCAGGTCAAGGAACCTAAATGGAAATCGTGAGTGGTTAGGGATGTCACAGTTTTAGCACTATTCCATAAATCCTAGCGTTGAACAGAAAGTCATGTGCAAATTTGAGAATCTACCAGCTGGTCTGACTCACTTTACTCATTCACAGTGGCCTCCTTGTAAACCATGGACTTCCCAACCCAATAAGCTTGTACATGGCATGACAGAAAAATGCATTACCTATTCCCTTATTGAATACTGTCCTTCCTCAAGAAACCATGGTACTTCACTGGGATGGAAGACATGGAACATGCAGGTCATTCTGAATTTCTTATCGGAAGGGCTACCACTCAGCATTAGTCAGTGCTCTCACCTTACTTGAATGTTGTTGAGAATAATTTTAGTATAATCTATGATTTAGATCTAAGAAATAGCAGATACCCTTAATGGCTAAGGGGTCCCCTTGATTGTAAAGAAATAAGACAAAAAATACCCCACCTCATCCTTTGTTATCTAGCAGTGCTAAAATGTGCACAATCTGTCTGTTTCCTCAGAATTTGATACCTCCCTACATGTACCCCATTAAAGGTTTAGTTTTATTTTTCTTAAAAAGAGCTCTGATAATGACATAAACCTGAAGCATCACCAAGATGACCTCTGCCCTGATAGTCTATATACTCATGCAGTATAGCTCCTTCATATATTTCTAATTGTACCTTAACTAGTTCAAATCAAGAGTCCATCTGTGTACATTCTATCTTAACCAAAACTATTTTCTTTTCTGTATGTTTTTGTTTAGAAGTTGCATAAGGGTACATTTTATGATATGCCATTTAATTTAAATACTTAAATAAGCTCAAAATAAAATAAAATAAAATAAAAGATGAAGAATCATCTATTTCAAATATCTAAGTATTTTGAGCTAGTTTACCTGTATATGTTCTTGGAGGTGAGATGAAAATAAATGAAATGTACTATTTTTAAATGAAATTTTATAGAACAAACCATATTACACTTAAAATCATAAATATATGGCCAAGATATCAGATAAATGTATTTACTCTGTATAATAATATTTTTTCTAGCTAATATGTCTTTATATTTTGTATTTTGCCCATTATTTTCAGGAGACAGTTGCATAAAGAAAGGCAAGTTTTCCCTTTGTAAAATGACAGATACTGTGTCTGCCTTTAGTTAGAACTGGTGTTGTAACATTAATCAGCCCCAATTAAGTGGGATATTTAGAAAAGGTTTCATGTCAAGCTATTGAAGGATCGCTAGCTAAAGGAAAACAGAACTCTTTCAGTGGCAATGTAGTAAAGCTTGCTTTTCATTAAACTGTGTCACTGGGCATTTATAAAATGAAAAATGCCTTGATGAGTTTAAATCAATAATGATAAATATTTTACAACCTTCCAGATGCTAAGAGCAAATTTAGACATAAACTATAAATAAAAGCAAAAAGAAATACCTTGCTATTCAGTAAAAAAGATTTAATTTTTTAGAATTTCTATTGTCTGACAAAATACTAGTTTTTCTTTTTTTTTTTCAGTTAAGGGGTAGGTTTATTCATCGTTCTGGCTGGCACCAGGCCATCTTGGTCTTCCACATGGTGGGGAAAGACCTGGGAAAGAGAGCTGGGAGAGCTGGGAAAGAGAGAGAAAAGAGCCAGAAAAGAGAGAAAAGAGAGCATCTGGGAAAGAGGTGGGAAAGAGCAAGCTAGGAAAGAGAAGAGAGCTGGAAAAGAGAAGAGAAGGAAAGAGCTGAGAAAGAGCTAGAAAAGAGCAGAGAGAGAAAATACTAGTTTTTTATATGGAAATGAAAGCAGCAAAATGATACATTATAATGGTATTTTGTTGTAACTTTTATTTGAATAGTAGTTTAACATGACAAAATGACTAAATGTATCTTGAACTTCACCTCATGATAAGGATGCTATGATGTTTATTTGATGACTGACACCTTATAAAATTTTATACCATGGTTATTCAAGATGTGGAAATTCAAAATCAATCACGAATAAATAATTCTACCACTGCCATCATTTCTTTGTTGCAGTAATGACCCCTTCTTCTGAGAAGGTAAGAGACCTAAAATAAATTTTACCTGGTTTAATAATCTCCAATTCATTTTCCCCCAAACAAGAGAGACACCAAACCATAGTTTGAATAAACACTGTATTCATGCCTCACTTATCTGTTGTGGTTCGTCTAAGCTTTGTTCAGCTTGACTACTGTGAATAATAATGCAGAGTGTATCAGTGTTGTGGCATCTCCCTAATTGAATCCCAATTTACTCTCTTTTGGATGTATGTTTGTAGAGAAATGGCAATGTATCATCTTATGATAGTCTTAGTTCTATTGTTTGGAGAAACTTTCATTTTGTTTTCCATAATTGTTGCACAATTACATGTTAATATGATAGCTGCTTTTTCCCATTTTTTCTTCAGCATTTAAATATCATATGAAGTTATATGAAAATTGATGGGAAATTATGAACAGTGATTCATAATTATGATATTGTTATTGCAATACCACTTTTCATTTTTTTGTTTGTTTTTGGGTCCAGTTGTGGGGCCTGAACTCTGGGCCTGGCGCTGTCCCTCAGCTCTTCAGCTCAAGGCTAGTGCTCTACCATTAGAGCCACAGCGCCACTTCCGGCTTTTTTCTTTTTGCTTATGTGGTGCTAAGGAATCGAACCCAGGGCCTCTTGCATGCAAGGCAAGTGCTCTATCATTGAGCCACCTTCCCAGCCCCCCTCTTTTCATTTTGTTTGCTTCATATAATACAAAGAATGATTTTAATAGTAGAAACTTGTCCACATACAGGCTTGGGACTGGAGGCCAAAAGGCATATTGATAATGATACTAGGATGCCTATAGTAAATAGTTTTAGTGTTTGGAACAAACCCTAGTTCAAAATGTCCCCCGATGAGGGAGAGATTTCGTATTTAGTAGGGCCTCTTTGGTCTGCATTTAGTCCAGGCTTGCAATATTTCCCAAAGGAATTTGCAAAGAAACCTAAAAGCGTTTTACAACCTAAAATGATAGGCACATAACTAAAAGACCTCTCTATATATAAGCAAAGAAAAACATAAAGCAAAGAATGCATATGGGAAGGTTACTCATGGCTTCAAAATTTAAATGTCATTCAAAATGGTCTTGCCATACTGTCTAATATGGGTTGCTAATTAAACGACCATAGCTGAATGCTAGAACATCCGCGTGGTATATCAAAACATAGAGGAAAATGAAAAGTTTGCCTTCATAACAATTATATGGAAACCTCAAGTCTCTAATATTTCTATCCGATATTTAATTTAAAACCAAGTATATTGAGCACTTAAATGCGAGAAAAGAGAAACATATGTCAGAAGAAGGTTTTAAACCATGAAAGATTCAATATTAAATTCCATTGAAAAAGAGAACCTGAGTGAGAGCTTTTTGTCTATTTCTAAGAGTTGAAAGCTGAATAAAGTTATGTGAAATGATTAAATAAGATGACCTGACCTGCTAAAAGCAATTTAAATTGTTAAAGGAAATCTTCAGCTCTTTTCACATGTAGATGGAAAGAGTCATCTTTGTAAGGGTCAGTTATATTAGAAAGTTTAAAACATAGTAGAGAATTTCAGAAAATTGTCCTTTGGATCATCAATGAAGAGCATTAAAAATGACCTTATTCCTGGTGAATCTACTTAGAAGAAATTTGGTCAGTTTCCATCCCTGCAAAGAGGACAGTTTTTTTTTTAAATATCAAGTTACTTTTCAGCTTATCTGCAATTATTTTTTTCTTGGCAAATAAGCATTTTCTACATCTTGTATTAAATCATGATTGCTGAATATGTATATTTAAAATTCCAGGACCAATCTGAATATAATTTGTCATGAAGAAAAATGTTTTTGTATTAGCTCTAAATATATATAAAAAAGATTTCTCAGCAAATATGAATGCTTCAAAATTATTCATGGTCTTTTCCAGTAGTAAATTGAAAATTTATATTTCAAACTACTTGGAAGAAATAGTATTCACTAAAACTTATTTTATTTTCTTTTACATATTATTTTCCATTTTAAAATTTTATACAGCTTAACAGTTTCAACTTAAACACAGTGGGAAGCCAATTTAAATTATATAAAATAAAAATAAAAACAGTACATTTGTGGTCTTCATAATACCAGCTTTTTTTCCAAATGTGCTGTTTTTTAAGAAAATTAAATAATTGTCAACTCACTCATTAAAGTTATACAATGCAAACAATGACAAAATATATCAAAACTCATGCATTTCTGTAGTGTTAATGTTTACTTTTCAAGACTCAACTAAGAGCATCAACACAACCTGTCAAGTTCTTTGACCCCCCCAAGCCCATGCAATTACAGTATACAAGAACAATAATACACATTTATTAAACACACATTTCAACACAGCTGAAGAATAACATAATGTCACACGGTTGTATGAGTAACGAGAGCATTTTTTTTATGATAAACATCTATTTCATGAGGCTTTCGTACATGAGTAATTGTAAAAACATGCTCTACATATTACAAACAGCAAACACAATATCATATAAAAACTATTGATTAAAATTACCATAATTACATATGAAATGTTTGGTTTATCTATTTTTAATGAAGAAAGAAATGTCAAACAATGCATTATGTTTTGTCAAATTCAATAGTTTTAGGAGGTTATAATTTGACAATTGATTTCATTTAGAAATTATGCAGATAATATCTACCTCAAATGCAATATATCTAGAATATTATAAACTCTTGTAAGGATACAAATTTCTCTAAGTATTCAGGAGACTTGAGACATAGTATCTGTGAAGTAGACACTCTATGAACACTTCTGTGAATTCAATGAGACCATTCACGTAACTTACACACAGGTATCCACAAGAAGGTGGCATAGTGTTTATAGGTAAATTGTGGTGGAAAACAGAAACCAAAGATTCACAGCCAATTAATTAGTCCTTTCACGAGCATTGCATGTATGATGCTCCTATTTGGACTGCAATGGAGAGTACCCTGACATTTTACACCCCAGAAAACAAATTAATCAATAAATCTGTGAGGCACATCATGTCTCTAGTTGATACAACAACAAGGCAAGACCGCTCACCCCTACTTAACTCAGTAGGTTGCCTTTCCAACATGTTCTAAAATTATTTTGGAGAATTCCAACTGACAAAAGAAAAAATTGTATTTTCCTGAGATCACTAAAACTGGGCATGTGGGTATGACCTTCAGGGATATCTTCATTCTACAGACAGATAATTACAGGGCTTGGGGTCAGGAATACAACAATAAATAAAAGATCCTGGACTGAAAAGTTTATACTTTATGAAAAAGACAAATATAACATAAACAATTATACAATTAGCTGCCCTAGTAATAACTTCTATAAAGTACAATGTAAAATGACTAGAAAATGCATATCAGAAAAGCCTGGCCTTGTCTTAGATGTGCAAAACCTTCCCTGGAAAAGAGGTTATTTATTGTTTTGGTTTGGTTTTTAATTTTATTGTCAAGGTGATGTACAGAGGGTTATAGTGCTATAAGTTAGGTAGTGAGTACATATCTTGATATCCTCTCCCTCATTTTTCTCCCTCTTTCCCTCCTCCTTAATCCCCCGCCATTTGTACAGATCATTTCCAACATAGTGTCTTGTGTGTATTACTGTTGCATTGGTTCCCCTTTGTCCTTTGTCTCACCATTCTTTTGTTCCCCTTCCCTACCCTGATTCAGATAAACACATATATAATACCCAGAGTAACAAAATCTAATACAGTGACAGCTGGGGATAAACCATAGGGAGGAAAAACACAAAAGAAAAGAGAAATCACCTACTACATTAAAAACAACAGCAACTAAGAAAAACCTCGTCTCCCTGCTCTGGATTTCATTTTGCTTAGCATCATCTTAAATAGTCATATGTACATAGCTACGGAGCTATTCTGCTCATCTGCTAAGTTTATCCTAGACATACAATAATTATGATAAATAAGGGAAACCATGGGACCTATGTTTCTTTGGGTCTGCCTTACTTCACATAATATGATAAATTCCAGGTCCTTTCATTTCCTTCCAAATGGGGCAGTATCATTCTTTCTGATGGAAGATAGAATTCTATTGTGTGTGTGTATGTGTGTGTGTATGAAAATGTGGTATATATACACACACGTATATACACATACATATGTGTATATACGTATGTGTATATAGACATGCATATATGCATATATGTATACATGTATGTGTATATACGTGTGTGTATGTACATGTGGTATATATATATGTGTATATGTATATATGTATGTATATATATATCATATTTTCCTAATCTATTCATCTACTGAGGGGCACCTGGGTTGATTCTATATCTTAGCTATGGTGAATAATGCTGCAAGAAACATAGTTGTGCTGGCAACTTTAGTATGGCCTTGCTTGTTATCATTTGGGGAGATAGGTCATGGGGCTTGAACTCTGGGCCTGGGCACTGTCGCTCAGCTCTTCAGCTCAAGTCGAGCGCTCTACCGCTTGAGCCACAGCGCCACTTCCAAGAAAAGGATGGCCAATAGACACATGAAGAAATGCTCAACCTCTCTAGCCATAAAAGAAATGCAAATCAAAACAACATTGAGATACCACCTCACCACAGTTAGAATGGCTATAATCAAGAACTCTAATAACAACTGATGCTGGAAGGGATGTGGACAGATGGGAACCTTACTTCATTGTTGGTGGGAATGTAAACTTGTTCAACCACTTTGGAAAGTAGTATGGAGGTTCCTCAAAAGATTCCACATAGAGCTCCCCTTATGACCCAGCAATCCCACTTTTGGGCATTTACCCAAATGATCACAAACAAGATCGTACTAAAGTTACCAACACAACTATGTTTATTGCAGCATTATTTACCATAGCTAAGATATGGAACGAACCCAGATGCTGCTCAGTAGATAAATGGATCAAGAAAATGTGGTATATATACACAATGGAATTCTATGCCTCCATCAGAAAGAATGACATTGCCCCATTTGTTAGGAAATGGAAAGACTTGGAGAAAATTATATTAAATGAAGTAAGCCAGGCCTAAAGAAATATAGGTCCCATGGTTTCTCTTATTTGCAATAACTAGTATATGTCTGAGACAAACAGAAACTGTCAGACAAGTTGATGTTAGGCGAAATGAATGAACCCCAAGATAAAGATTCAAATGTTTTTTATTTCTTGTGATTGTTTCCAACATATTTATAAATTGATTTCTTCGTTGCTTTGTATGTACCTCCCCCAAGGTATAAGTCCTGCTTTCACAGTATTTGATGTTGATATAATTTGTGGAGGGGAAGGGAAAATCAAATTGTTTAAATAGGGTTACAGGTGTACTCATTACAATAATGAGATGTACAAGACGTTATGTAGAAAAAATGGACTTTACAACTTTGGCGGGGTGGGGAGTGGGGTGGTGGGGGGACGTGGTAGGGGGTGTGGGGGTGGAGGGTTGGAGAGGGAAAGGGCTGGTATGGGGAAACAAAGGAGGAGGCAACCATGCTTGACATGAAATGTACTCACTATCTTGCCCAAGTAATTGTCACCCCTCTGCATGGTATTTTCACAATAACAAAAGAAAAGAAAATATAAGCAAAATACTGTGTATAAAAAAGTCCAGAAGTGGGATTGCTGGGTCATAAGGGAGCTCTATGTTTAGTCTTTTGAGGTTACTACTTAAACTACAATGTACATGGATTTTTATTGATTCTTAGCTTCTGGTGAAAGTATTACAATTTCTTGGCACTGTTTTCTCTTTAGTGGTCATTAGATTTCTGTTATCCTAATTTAATAAACCATTGGTTTAATATGGTATTCCTTTAAATCTTTAAAGTAAGCCTTCAAAAATGTCATAAAAAGTCCATTTCTTGGGCTAGTTTTCTCTTCTTGGTGCTCTATTAGTGCTTTAAGAAGGGATTCAGGAAACAAAATTTTAAATAAGAATTTTGTAACTAATGCAATATTATCATGATAACTGAAACTGAATCATTTTAGGAATTAGTTCATTTATTTAAGCATATTTTATACCACACTTTAGAAAGACTTTACATCCTTTTCTTATTGAAACTCTAAATCTGGTTCATAAGTATTTACTTAATTTATAGTTATTTGCAGGAAAAATTATAATTTTTACTATTATCTGTAAGCTAATTTGGTATTGAAAGAATTGCTATTGAATGGTTTATGATGAGTTTGACATTTTATATCCTTTAGTACTACATGAAGACTCTAATAAAAAATGAAATATTAGTTCTCCATTTCATTTACCCAAGTAATTAGAAATATACTCATTATTTCATCACTTAGATTGATTTCACTCATTAAGAATTCAAATTCATTAAGCATAAAAAAATTAAATTAACATTTAGTTAATTTTTGGATAGAATTCTTCTATTTTACTTGGTTTTTATTTAGGAACACCGTAAAGCATTACCAATAAGAAGTATAATATCAATAAGACAATTACGCTGCCATTATTTCAGAATAACCAGGTAGAAAGAGAAAACTTACGTTATGACTGTTGAAGTGTTAATGTAATAAATTGTTTTAACTCAATGGCTTAAAATGGCTTTTTAAGAAGCACAACTATGTGAGAAGACCAGAAGGACTAGAAATATATTTATGTTGGAGTGAAGAAAAAATTATTCATGCTTATAGTACCTGCTCTTGTTCCTACTTTTCCTCTCACCCTATATTAAATGATTAAATTGTGCCCTTATGACTAATAGTGTGCATAAACAGGCATTCATTTAATGGAATGACATAGTCCTTATAAAATAGATGGGATCATTTATCATTCTCTCCAATCTCCCATTTTGTATGAGCAACAGAGACTGTCACATAAAGATGTGAGCACTTTTAAGCCATTGTTACAGAGAAAAGGTGTAGTTTGAACAGTTCTTGTGTTCCGATCTTCTCTTGCTGACAGGAACTGAAGAGAGCATTGGTGAACATACGCATTCTCTTCTGCCTCTCCGAGTCTGGTGAGCCCTACTGTCAGAATTGTTCTAGTTTGTGTGTGTTCTGTTTTTGGATCACTGGGCCTGATATACGGTCATACCATATGCACCAATTTGATTTATAATAAGAGTAACAGAGGTGGACTTGAAACTTAATTAGAAACATGACTAAAATAATGTTTCAGTAAAATTAGTGCAGTGAACTAGAAGAGAACAATTTTCAAATAGGTACTAGTTTTTGCTAACCTGTTCTGCTCATAAATTAGAGGAATGAAAACTTTCACTCAGCTAAGTAGTATTTTCTTAATAATAAGTAGAATGCACAAGTGATTGTGATAGGTAAATTTAGATAAAATTGAAAATCAATAGAATGAACTATCATGAAGAATGTGACCTGCTTAAGAAAGAAAACATTTGGCATACTGTTATATTTAAATACAAGGTGTTAGAGGTATACTTGAAGGTCCTAAACATCATGTTATGAAAAGTATGGCTACTTGATTACCAAACATATCTAAGATCTTCACATTACTTACAAAATATAGATATAGAGTGGCATTTGTAGTGTTAAATTGAATGTTACAAGATTATATGCTAATCTACATACTTGTAAACCTTTACTATTTTGCGAAAGAACAGAAATATTGGAGATAGAAAGTTAAGGTTTCATTGTATTTTGAATATATAACCAACTCAGCAATAGTTTCTTACATTTTGGCTACAAAGTTAACTACCCAAAAAAAAAAAAAAAACAAACCACTACTCTTTTTTTTTTTTGTGAACATACTGTACAGAGGGGTTACAATTACATGGGCAGGATAATGCATACATTTCTTATCAAGCATTGCAGCCTCCTCCTTTGTTTACCCTTCACATCCCTTCCCTACCTCCCCCCTACCTCCCCACCACCCAATCCTCCCCCCTCCACCCCCCCACCAACGTTGTAAAGCTCGTTTTCGACATGACCTTGTACTTCTCATTGTTGCAACAGGTCCACCTGTATCCTTAAACGACTTGTTTTTCCCCATCTCCTCCACAAGTTATACTGACATCAAATATAGTGAAAGCAGGGGTTATACTGTGGGGGAGGAACATACAAAGCAACAAAAAGATAATCTTATAAATGCGTTAGAAACAAATGCATGAAATAAAAAAGCATTAAAATACGTATCTAAGGGTTCATTTTCCTAACATCACATTATCTGACCTTTTCCGCTTGACTCATTAGATATTGCAAATAAGGGAAACCATGGGACCTATGTTTCTTTGGGCCTGGCTTACTTCACTTAATATAATTTTTTCCAAGTTTTTCCATTTCCTAACAAATGGGGCAGTGTCATTCTTTCTGATGGAGGCATAGAATTCCATTGTGTATATATATACCACATTTTCTTGATCCATTCATCTACTGAGGGGCATCTGGGTTGGTTCCATAACCACTACTCTTTTTAATTTTTTTTTTTTTTGCCGGTTGTGGGGCCTGAACTCTGGACCTGGGCACTGTCCCTGAGCTCTTCAACTCAAGGTTAGCACTCTACCACTTGAGCCACACAGCAATACTTCCAGCTTTTTCTGTTTAAGTGGTGCTGAGGAATCGAACCCAGGGCCTTCTTAAGCATGCAAGACAAGCACTCTACCACTGAACCACCTTCCCAGCCCAAGACACTGCTCTTTCACTGACTCTTATCGTCATTCCAGAGAGTGATATTATTATTGCACGCCCATGAGTTAAAATCTAAAGCTAACATTTCATTTTTAATATATAATTAAATACTCCTTTACCATCTTTTTCCATATAATTTTATATATCTTCTAAATTGGAAAAAAGAGGAATAGAAGGATCAGAAATAGTAAAAACATTAAAGGCAATATTAAAAGCAAAATAGGATTTAAATATGTGTGTGTGTCCATATGTGTGTTCTGTTATAGCAGTATCTCAAAGTTTGAATCTCCTAAGTCAAAGGTAACTTGAAATTTAAAGTACTTCATTTCAACCCAAAGGAGAAAGGACCCACTTATGAAAGACTTAAAGATAGAAATATAAAAATTAAAATAAAAAAGAATCTTCCAGACACTATTATTGTTCAGAAACAAATCCCCTGTGATTAGATTGTTTCTATTGTATAGATGAGAAAAGAATATTTCAGAGCAGGTTAGAGACTCCATATCCATATTCTTCACAGTCAGAAGAAACATGACTAGTAATTAGTCAGAATTAGAACTCAAGCCTATTTCTTCCTTGTTCATATATTACTAACCTAATTCTGTTATTAAATTCATATTTGATTTCCTCAAATCTTGTTTAGTTTAATCCATTATACAGATATTCAGGATAACTTTTCATGCTCAAGGATGCATGACATAAAAAATCATCAAGATTTTAAACAGTACCCGGATGAACAGACTGCTTCTTTGATAGAACAGTAAATCAAAAGAAGAAGAAAAAAATTTACTTGATCAATGCAAGCTCAGGAGAGGTTCCCAGTTCCAAAAAATAACTTTAAATCAGGTATTTCAAATTGTACAAAAGAAACCTCAATAACATTCCCTCCATTGAAGATAAAAATCAATAAAATATGTTTAATCTGGAAGTACAGTGCTCTTTGATTGTGTTACTTCAAAAGCTGTTGAAATTATGCAGAAGCAACAGTGCCATACATTTTTTAAACTATTTTTAGAAGTACTCAGGCTTTGGGATTATCTGTTTTCCTTCAGATTTTTTTTGAAATCATTATCCGAAATGTTTGGTTGTCTTTATGCTTTACCTAACATGACACTTTATCACAAAGTTAGACACCTGCTCCAGTCCTTGCTTTGCTCATGAATTAGTTAAAATAAACACTTATAAACACATTTATAAGCCACTTATTTATTAACATGAAATATTGTCTTTTTTCCTTCTCAAAATGGACTTTTTCAAAAGACTTAGAAGGGTCCAAATAGGTGGATGGTAGAATTGCAAGACATTCAAATAGTGAATATATCTTGAAAACCAAGAGTATATAATCTATAAACTAACTGAATTTCACATGTAACTGAAAGTTAAAACAAAAGAAAAATCAGTGTTTAGATGAAAGTATTCTTCTTTTCTTAACTTTTGCGAGTTTCCACAAAATCCAAGAATTTATTTTAAGGACATTAAGCCAAATCTATTTTAAAGACATTAAGTCAACACAATAGACATAAGCAGAAACTAATCAGGTCCAAGAGAAAAATGCATCAATACATAGAAAGAAATGTAATTTTTTCCAATTTGCTAGTCAAATTTAAAAGCAACAAACATTTTAATTTTCCAAGCATTTACAATCCGTATAAGGTTAGTTTTCTTCAGGAGAGACTGAGTGGTTCTCCTGAGTGTTTTCTCCATTTGGGTTCTATGTGCCATGCAGGAAGTCTTTCATCAGAAGTCACAAAAAAAATGTGTTAACAGAACATGAGCTCATCTCACAGCATGTCTTCAGGTATATTGTTCCAGTTTGGGTGCATTGTCTTGGAAAGTGGCCATGGATTCAAAGGCATCCCGTGTTTTGAGATCTTCAGCAAGGTGATATTTCTTCTGCTAAGTATGATCACCCAGATGCTGTCATTTTTTGGGGTCCCCATTCCTGATTGTACTCACTGAGAAGGGAAAAGAAGTGATACTTCAGCTTTCAGAAAGCAACAATTTCCCTTCCAACCATGCCCAATCCTCTGCAGCTTTTTCTGTACAGTCATGTTTGGAATTTTATCAGGTGAACAGCCCTGGGTATAAGAAAACCTGGAATTCTTAATATCTTGAAGACCAGAGCAGCCTTATTTTGATTTGCTGGAATTGATCAAAATATATTCCTGTGGTCAAATACTTAGTGGTCTTCAATAAGATTTTTTATTTATTTTTTTTATTGTGAAAATACTGTTCAGAGGGGTTACAATTACATGGGCAAGATAATGAATACATTTCTTATCAAGCATTGTTGCCTCATCCTTTGTTTCCCCTTACCATTCCTTCCTATTTCCCCCCCACTTTATTTATTTTTTTGAGGGGGAAGTAAGTATAGAGTAGCTGATAGATTTACCACTAACAAATACATTTCTTAGAGAAAAGTAATGGATTTCAGTGTGTCAAATATTTATAATATGTTACTTTATGTTCATTGAAACCAACATATACTATAAGTAACATACACATAAATAAGTATAGTATATAGTATAGTATATAATACATATAGCATATATATAGTATATATATACATGCATTTGGATAGGCATAAAAAGTCTAGCATATTGCATTTTTAGTGTATTTTCTTCATGAAAATAAATACACTATCTAATCCCTTTAATAAATGTGCTTTTAAGGAGGGTGCCTGGGCTTCATAACTGTAATCTGGGCTATTCAGGAAGCTGAGATCTGACGATTGGCCTGCAAAGGAGAGCCCAAGAGATTCTTACTTACAGTTTAAAAACCAAAAAAAAGGTGAAAGTGGAGCTATAGTTTAATTGATAGAGTGCTAGCCTTGGGCACTAAACTACAGGGACAGCTCTCATGCCCTCAGTTCAAGGCCCAGGACTTCCAAAATAATCAATACCACATCTTCTTATTACATACATGTATGTGAATGCTACTTCAACATCTCTGTAATCATGATCGTAGGTTCTAACTGCTAAGCTCTTTGTACTAGTGAACATTTTCTACTGATACATGACAGAAAGTCAATGCAAACTAGCTCAGCTTCAAGTGATATTTACTGGTCCATGTATCCAGGAAGGGCAAGGGTGAAACTGAGGTTGAGCAGAACCAGGAAACTGAATGTCTTCAGGATTCTTTCTACACCAATCTTTTCTGATTTTCTTCCCAGGATAATTCAGTTATAGTCTAGTGTATTCAACCTCTGCATGCGAGAGATATGTTGTTGGTAATCCTGTGTTTGCACTAACAATTTCATGATATATCATATTTTTCAGTCTAGTTAGCAAAATTATGGATAATGTATTAAACATATTTTCATACTTGTGGAGATTGGCATCTTTATAAAATAAATACAAGAAATGTGGAACAAAGTATTTCTTAGGAGCATACACACAAACATATATTCACATACACCTCTGTGTATGGAAGGAAGAAAAACCCATCTCATCTCAGACTGTGTATTAGCAGATAATACCAGAGCTGCTGGGAGGTCATCTTATTTCATATTTCACCTTATCATTCCTGGAATAGTAGCAGAGAAGTTGTCTTCGGTCCAGTAAATAGGCCTTGTAATAAAGTATACTTTTCAAGAAGACTGCTCTTAATATTGATCCTTCCCAGAACTACCTTTATATTTATCTCATCTCCTTTTACAAGATCTCTACTTGAAAACATGAGAGACATTTTTTTTCTCCCTTACATTCTTATTAACCATAGGGACAATCAAAGAATCCTATTGTGTCCTATTTGTACAGTAGTTCTGTCCCATATTGCTGTACAGGGTGTGTATGACCTAATTCTTAAGGCTTCTATTTTTATAACCTACAAAGGAACTCGTTTCCTAATGAGTTCAAGTATCTTTGTACAAGGTTTCATTGCAACTAAAAATGTGTTTGTTTTTAAAATGTAATGTAACTCCAAATGTTAGATATCTAACTTGCCCTAGGACATTCTTAGCTTTTAATCCTTCATGATGCCCATACCACTTTAAAAAGTTTCTTTACTTACAATCCTGTTTGGTATCTGACTTTATGTCAATTTTAAATTAAACATCTTCCCACTCAGTTTCTGTCACATCTAAAAGAATGGAAAACTATGGGAAAATCTTAAGAAAAGTATGAAAGATTAAAAATAACCCCTCAATTCTAGGTATGTATATGAACAGTCAACAACAAATGTCATAAAAAACACAAATAAGAAGACACTTTTTATATAACAGCTTATAATTTCATAAATAAGCATACCATTGTTACAGTGAGACCATGATGTTATTCTCAAGAGAACTTGCTGTGATTTGTAGATAAAGGATCCTAGGCAATGATAAGTTTAATTTACAATATACACTAATATATAATAAAATATTATTGTCATATGACTGAACTATATGATTATTAACAAAAATAAAATAAGTGAAACATTAAAATGCTTATTAGCCAAACACTCTAAACAATATACAATGTAAAGATGCACACAAAAAGTAATTGATAATCTATTGTCTTTGTTTTAATTCTATTGTATATTTATGTCTAAAGTTTGAGAATTAAATTATTCTCCAAAGTTTAGGTAAACTAATAAATAATACCCAGATTCTCCTTCATACACACAATGAGTTTAAAATTTCAGTTAACTCTCTTGTTACCATAGCTTTCATTGTTACTTTAGTGATGTGTTTATTTTGAAAATAATAGCTATAAATCTTTCTATCAGAAACACTGTAATTTTATGTACATTAACATGATTAAATTATACTGTGTTACAATTATTATTGTATACTTTTAGAATACCAATAAGCATGTAATGTATCTTTTTTTTTGGTCAGTCATGGGGCCAGAACTCTGGGCCTGGGCACTTTCCCTCAGCTCTTCTGCTCAAGGCTAGTGCTCTACCACTTGAGCCACAGCACCAATTATGGCTTTTTCTGTTTGTGTGGTGCTGAGGAATCAAACCCAGGACCTCATGCATGCAAGGCAAGTACTCTACAATGAAGCCAACTTTCCAGCCTCCATGTAATGTATTTTATGAGTTTTCACATATACTTTATATGAGTATTAATTATATTCATATACATATACAAATATAGCACTAAGCATTACGCTCTTTGTAGATTTTATGAAAATTTACCTTATCTCATTTAAGAAGTTTCATACATTCAAAACTATAGTTTTAATGTCATTTTAGTATGTTCAGGCATATTGAATATTTGAGAAATTTGATGATCTTGGAGAAATTCCAGAGTTTACACACTATCGCCTTCGTAATCTTTCTTTACTTCTGAACCATCTGACTTCCTGTTCTCTGTCTCTCTGTCTCTCTCTCCCTCTCTCTCTCTCTTTCTCATAAACAAACACATACATTATTTTCTTTTATATTTATTTAATTTCACTAAGGATCTTGTCTTTGTTTCTATAATTTGCATCTTTAAATAAATGATAAGTAACTGCCAGTAGTTTTCAGAGAAATTATATAGAGTAGGCATATTGGTTAAACTTTTTATGCATAAAATTTCTTTATTTCATAATTTTGTTTCATAATTAGGTCTGTAAGAATATTTGGATTTTGGATAGACATAGGAGACTAATAAGCATATTTAGACAGCTGTTGATGTTGGGAAAATAATTAATATGTTCATTTGGTAATAGGAAGTGAGAAGGGACGTGTTTCTCATCTGATCCACAGCTTTAGAATCTTTGGGGACTAATTCTAGAATCATCTGGGTCCAGAGCATTGGAGAAGTATTTATTGAATTTAATTCAATTGCTACCATCTCAATGTTTCAATCTCCACTCTATAACAATAGAGGGATAATTGTTGTAAAGATTAAAAGGAAGATGACATTTGCTAAGAATATGACTTAGCTGAATGTGGTAACATAGACTCTAAGATAAAATTTTCTGAGTCAGAATCACTACAATTTTAATTTTTAGTTGTATAGTGTTTGGCAAGTGATTTTTTGTTGTTGTTCCCTTTCTTTGGTTTTGTTGGTGTTTAACCTCTCTCATTCTTCTATATTCTGCTGTGATGATAACTCAGATGTGTCTTGAATTTAAGATGATTTGGCTTATCATTTATGCTTCTAAGGTGGTGGGAAAACAGAACCATTGGTAAGAACTCATGACTTTAAGTTTTCCATTGTTGTATTTTACTTGACTCATGATGTTTAGTAGGATTCCTTCTCCTGTTGTGGGCAATGCAAATGAGATGGATTTCCCCATGTGTCAGTGCACTGAAAGAAGAAATACTGATAATTCTACTAAGGACCGTGTAGCTAGAAAACAAAAGGTTACCGATATCATGGAACTTTTAATTTAGAATAAGTACCCTCGGATATTACAACTGGTGAGGTGAGGAGGATTCTTGGTTTCTTCATACATGCGTTACAAGGTTTAATGATTTTTTAGCTCAGTGCCAGGCACATAATGAAAATGAAAAAGGTATTAGATGTTATTGTCTTTTGTAGAACCTTCTAAGCAGATGATGGGAAATCACTCATAAACGTGGACAGTTTTTTGTTGCTGTTGTTGTTTAGTTTTGTTTTTAAGCACTCAACTCTGAACTCAAGAGCTCATGCTTGCTAGAGAAGTGTGCTACTTTTAAGCCACATCTCCATCTCTGGTATTCTCTGGTTACTTTATTCTTAGGAGAAAATCCTGAGCTGCAATCCGCTTGCTTTTAGGCTGTCTTCATTACTATCGCAGGTGAGCGCTGTCTTGCCCAGCTACTTCCGTGGAGATTTTGGCGCAGCCCAGTTTGGCACCATTGGTAGGTAAGATCAAGTGGACAGAAGAAAAGAGAAGAGACAAAGACCTCAACAGATCAGGTCAGACTTTAATCCTAGCGGCAAAGGGGCACCGAGTACCACTGAGCAGAGCCGGAGATACAAGAATCGCAAAGCGCACAGGTGAAGGGTCTGGGGTCTAAGTATAGGAAAATTAATAAGTTGTTAGTTGTGAAGTAAGGTCTCTCTGGAGAGACCATATGAGGTCTTTAAGAAAGAGCTACCAGTGAGGTTTTCCCAAGAACTGGCTTCCGGGAAGGTGGGGATTAGTGAGCCATGCTGGCAGTACTGGGTTCCAGTCAACCCTAGTCCTCTCAATTTTAGCTTCCCGTGGAGCCTGGGATGACAGGAATACACCACTGTTCTCAATAATGATGTAAGAAAAGTCCTCACAATCTTACTGGCCGAACGTCCTCGAGCTGCTGTTCTCTTATTCCCATCCTCCTAATGGCTCAGGGATTAAAAAAAAACCTGAACCACTACCATCCTGCTATGAAATAAAAAAACTTACCTAGATAATATTTCAGATGGTTGCAATGTCAACCCTAGTTGAAACACTGTTTTGAATGTTCCTATAGTTATTTTGTGTGAAATATAATTACATAAACTGATCATTTTAAATGTTCAAGCTGAACAGGAACAACAAAAATGAAAGCTACATTAGACATATATTTCAAGCAGACTGTAGAATTTCCTGACGAGCAAAACAGAAAAAACTGTGAAACTGGTTTTTAACTACCCATCATTACAGAGTTCTTTCTAGAGAAAATTGAGGACTGACAACCTCGTTTGCATCTGGAAATGCCTAACATCTGTGGTTGTAAACATCAAAACACAGCTGTTGCAGCTCTGAGTAAGCACTCCAGTTTATTTATTTTTGACTTACAAAAAAACTCGTCAGTTTTCGTTAAACAGTGCAGTTGTTAAACTATGTTCTTATAGTAAACTGAAAAGCAATTAAGAGAAATCTCTATATCAAACATTTAAGAACAGTACTCTTCCTTGTGCTTTACTTAGATGAGCTACAAACTTATTTCAATTAAAATATTTTTTATGGATGTGACTTTTCTTAGACATCACAGAATTTAAAGTGACAAGGAACTAGAGGATTTTGAGTGTGCTTTAGAAGCAGAATGTTATTTCAAATAATATAATGTAATTTTCATGTGGGCAAGTTCAGCTATTCAAGGTCAAATGACAAGAATTTTAGTGTTTTAGTGTGGTGGCTGCCATATTAATTTTAATTAGACATTTGTAAAATTCATAATTTAAATTCATCTTGATGTAATACTGTATTTTAATTTTATATACATTTAAAATTTACTCCATATGAACAGTGAAATATTAAAAATATTTTTATATGTTATACATACAGGTTGTTTTGTAAATAATGGAGGAATGGTTCATTTTTTCTGATTATTAGTCATTCCAATTCAGTTTCAGTTAAAGTATTCCCCTTAACTTCCCATTGGCAGCCAGAAAGACCTGAAAAATTCTAAAGATCCTGCCCAAATTTAATCCTCTACTTTCTTTTTAAAGTCTGAAGATGAATGGTTTGATTTCTTGAATTTTATATTGCTTCAGTGTCTAAACTCAAGCTCTTTTGATAGATTGTTAGGGTTTTTTTATCTACTACGTTTCATCCCAGTAAGGAAAATTATCCTACACTCCAGGTTTTGCAGTCTAAAGCCAGAACTTATAACAAGTAAAATTATGGCAAGTCCCCCATTCCAGTGCTTTGGCTACCACCTGCCTAGAAGGGGAAGATGGTTAGAATTCCCTAAACTGAAGGACTTGGTACCTTTGAATTAATCACATGAACATCACAAATATTGAATATAATGTATTATAACTTGTTTACAGCCTGTTATATATTATATAAAGAATATATACTTTATGTACTAGCTGATCTATAAATAAATATATTACATTACCAAGAGTCATTACACATTATAAGCACATAGGTCATAATAAAACTGATCAAATAAACCCACATTATAAAAATCAGTGATACAGATTTAAATTCACAAGTTATTTTAAGTTTGTAAACTCTTTACAAATATAAATGGAAGTTTGGAGCCTCAGTATCACCTTTTGATGCTCTTGAGGAGGTAAATTCAAAACCTGAAAACCCTCTCCTTTATCATAATGGATGCCTCCAAAAGTCAGAAAATTATGGAGCATTGGAGGAAGCTAAAATTTGTAAACCACCAAGGAAGAAAGGTGCCAATTGAATCTTAGTACTAGTTGATTTTGGCAAAAATTGCTCCAATAAAATTAACAGTAAAATTAATGTGAAAATATTTCCACTTTGGATATGGCTAATAGAGTTTAACTCTAATTTTTTAATAAAAGGCAAGAACATTATATGATATATATATGACACATATCAGATATATATATATATATATATATATATATATCACACTTAATAGCACCCTATACCAGTCTGATTTGGAAAATAATGTTTCTAACTCATGTATATATGGAAGAATTAAAAGAATTTAAATAATTACAAAGGAGGACTAACGATGCTCGACAAGAAATGTACTCATTACTTTATTCATGTAACTGTAACCCCCTGTCCAGCGTCTTTACAATAAATTAAAATTTAAATATTGTAATATTTAGCAATTTTTGATAGAGATATACTGTTCATATACCAAATATTGTATATTTTCAATATTATTTGTATAAATATGCAAAATGTTTTCAGTTACATATAATGTGTTATACATATGTATATATAATTCAATATTAGTAATGAGAATTATGTTCTCTGTATATAATTTATTAAATGCTTCAAATATGTGATGTTTTCTCTTGTCTGCAAGGGGTTGAACTACAAAATCCTTGATGTTTTTCTTCAGAAATATCCAAGGGAGTGAACCATGGTTGAGGATGGATTCAATACATTGTGCAACTTCTGACATTTAAAATAAACACACAATGGAATCTCTAAAACTTCAAGTGAAGCCACAAAGTGGAAACTCTATATCACAAAAGTTCACAGGGCCTCATGTGTTAATTCCAGTAATTAATATGCCTATAGATAAAGAAATTTTCTCATATTTTGGGGGGATATATACCTTTCTTCCTCTTCCTCTCCCATGGTTAGGAATAAAGAAGTATGAGAGCCTTGGAAATACAAATATAATGCTTATTTTATATCTTTATGACTAAAATATCAGACTCATAACCTGCAAATCAATCAAATTTATATTTTTCTCTTACTAAATATTTCTATGTTTTTATTTCTTTCTCTTTTTTTGGTATTCACAAAGTGTCTCCAGTATGAAATTTTCAACTTTCATTCTTTCAATTAACTATATTCTATTTCCATAATGAATCTTACTTTTTTTGATAATTTGGTTCCTATTTTCTACTTACTTCACAGGACTAATAAATTTATGTTCAGGTTAGGCGTTTTATAGTTTCAACCATTGTCTTCTAGGATTTACTGCAGAATATAGGCTTAATGACACTTCAAAATCAATTGTTCATTATTTACCTCTTCTTTCATTATTTATTTTATCTTCTCTCTTCTTCTTATCATTTTTCTTCTATTACTAATTTTATGAATTTTTATTTTTTAATTGTTCCAATGTTGCCACTTTATTTCTCTGCTATTATTGTTGTAATATTTTGCTGTAATTGTTTATCTGCATCTACTTTGTTCTGATGGTATTTCTTTTTGATTTTCCCTCTATAAGCACTCATGTGGAATGGAGCTCATGGGAGAAGGTTGTATATTAAAGACACTTTCACAAATATTTAAGTAAAGACATGTACATATGTATATATTAACCCATACACATAGATTAGATAGATAGATAGATAGATAGATAGATAGATAGATAGATAGATAGATAGATAGATAGATAGATAGATAGATAGATAGATGAAGAGAGAAAGAGCATTGACAGTGTTAATAATAACAAGAGCTCACACACTCCTGGGATGAAACCTATCAAGCTTTCCCTGCAGTGACAAATGCTACATCTTTTATGTCCCAGGGCTTTGGACCTGTGGTGTTTCATTAGGAAGGACTAGTGCTGAGGATGTTTGACAGTGGCAGTGGCAGCATGATTTCCTGCTAAAGAAAGTTCATTGAGCTTCCTTGGCTGACAAGTGTTAACAGCCCTCACCTTTTCAATGCTACCATATCAGCCACTCTCAGCCCACAAGTGTATCCAGCTGAGAGCTACCACGTTTGCAGAAACTGTAGGCCAGCTTCATTGTGGCACCAGCCAGGACAACTCAAGCAGCCCTGAAACTTTTCTCTCCTTCTTGCCACTGTCTTTTCTTTTTGTTTTTATGTCAGTGGCTTTCCTAGTGATAGAAAATCAAAAGTAGATACGAAAGGTCATGTGACAGAAACACATAGGAAGGCCGAATCGCAAGTTTAGCCGGTGTGCTTATAGAACCTGAAATAATGTTTAACAGGCTGTCCATGCCCATCATGCCAGTGCCACATTTCAAGTACTGTACCAGTCATGGTATAGTCTCTCATGTCATCAGTCATGTCAATCTCTTGTATAGATGGAGGATTGGGTTTCACCCATTAACTGAGTGACTATTGTAAGTTGAAATGGATGCAGGATCATTTCAGAGTTTACTAAGGGTTGTCTGAATAAAAGTCCAGGATATGCTGTTGCTGGGGATAATCTTTGAGAGTAGATATTATGCTGTGGCAGTAAGCCATTGTTGTTCTGTAGTTTCCTTGGGGAGCCATGTGCACTTTTCCAAGTAGCACACACTAACATGATAACTATTTTACTACATGGATAATAGTTATTAACTCAAGGCAACTGGGATGACAACGAAGGATTTAACAGCAATGGATTTGGGAATCAAATGCCCTGTCCCCCAATATCTTGGTTTATTTGAAAGAAAAAATAATAATTAACAAGGTAGATTTCACTAAGGGCTTCTTGTGTTTTAACAGAACTTAACACAGTTCTAGCAGTGTTTAACTCCTGTCCCAATGCCACAGGAAGTGGTAGGTCAGTACCCTCTATAAAAGATGAAGCATTTTATTATCCCTTGTTGGACTGCTTAATTTGAATTGTTGAGCTTTCCAATAAGGAACTATTCTCTCATCCTCTTAATGGTACTCTCTTAATGCTACTTCAATAGGGCTTCATTTAATTCTCCCTGTGTAATTAACATATCACTGCCCACATCCCAGGGGAACAACAAACCTGGACCCTTTATTTTTTTTCTTAATTTAATTTTATTTTATTTGTGAACATACTGTACAGAGGGGTTACAATTACATGGGCAGGATAATGCGTACATTTCTTACCAAGCATTGCAGCCTCCTCCTTTGTTTACCCTTCACCTCCCTTCCCAGCCTCTCCCCTCCCCCCCAATCCCAATCCTTCTCCTTCCCCCACCTTTCCCACCCGCCCCCACCGACGTTGTAAAGCTCATTTTGGACATGACAACTTGTACTTCTTATTGTTGCAACAGGTCCACCTGTATCCTTAAACAACTGGTTTTTCCCCATCTCCTCCACAAGTTATACTGACATCAAATATAGTGAAAGCAGGGGTTATACTGTGGGGGAGGGACATACAAAGCAACAAAGGATGTCAAATGAAAAGAGTTCTTTTTAACCGTTTCAATGTGAGCACCTATTTAGAAGAGATGAGTGATAAATTCCTTCATACTCTAACAAGTTCATATTTCTAACTATGTTCTGCTTGGAATTACTCATTACATTAATTTTGATTGAATTTCTTAAAATCTGTTAGTTTGTTTTTTTTTTAATTTAATTTAATTTTATTTGTGAACATACTGTACAGAGGAGTTACAGTTACATGGGCAGGATAATGCGTACATTTCTTACCAAGCATTGCAGCCTCCTCCTTTGTTTATCCTTCACATCCCTTCCCAGCCTCCCCCCTCCCCCCCTAATCCCAATCCTTCTCCTCCCCCCCCCCCCCCACCAACGTTGTAAAGCTCGTTTTGGACATGACAACTTGTACTTCTCATTGTTGCAACAGGTCCACCTGTATCCTTAAACAACTGGTTTTTCCCCATCTCCTCCACAAGTTATACTGACATCAAATATAGTGAAAGCAGGGGTTATACTGTGGAGGAGGGACATACAAAGCAACAAAGAGATAATCTTATAAATGTGCTAGTTTTTTAATACTTCATAAATAAATTAATCACTTGCTGTTGAAAAGACATAGTTCCCTACAGCTGCCCATGGAATGTTTTTAACCAAACCTTCCTTTCATCTTACTTTGAAGATTTTTTTTTCTCCTGATGTTCAATATTTCTTTGTTATCACTTTCATTCATCTCTGTTAGTTTCATACGGCTTATTAGATCACACATTTTTAGAAATTATAGTGAATTATATTCGTAGGATTCATCTTTTTTTTTAGTTTGATGTATTTATAATAGACATGAAGTAGCATTATCTAAAGGATTGATTTGCCTCTCAGAAAGTGGGGAAAGTGGGTCTGTTATTCCCCTTTCTGATACTAGAAATAATAAATTTATAAGAAGGATATACATCCTGAGAATAAATTACTGATTTTGGCGATGATTACAATTATTTCAGCCCACAATTAACTGGCTTTTTCATCATGTGCCTCTGATGAATTAATATGTCATAATGGGTGCTTATGGTAAAAGAATTTTGTTTTTCTCAGGCCAGGGTTAAAGAGAAATGGTAGACCAGTATCACTGTATCCCCTTCAAAGGTGGGCCAATGTCTCTGTATCCCCCTCAAAGACAATCTCCCATATGACAGGAAGATGTTCAAGGAAGGCATGCCTCTCAATTTTTCCATTTTCTCCCTATACCCCCAAATGCTGAAGACAAAGGTTTCAGCACAGGAATTTATAGGATACAGCAATAATATTCAGAGAGATGGAAACATTTTAAACTGGGTATAAAATATAAAATATTTATATATAAAAATAATTCCATAGGACTATATACTATTTAATTGGAAGAAGTTTAATCTGCAAAGTATATGATGTCATGCTATTTAAATAAATTAAGCAAAGATGAAACTCCATTTTAGGTCCTTTAATTGAACTACAATCACATTTTTCTTTCAATTTTGTTCTATCACTCCAAACAATAAGCAGCTCTATGTAAATAATGTGATATTTTCTTATTCTCCTTCATTTTTCCATCACTGTGGAGTTCTTCCAATGTCTAAACAAGGAAGTCAATATCATTGATTTCTAAATCTAAGGTTGCTTATTCATTTCCATACAACAGGTCTTCTTTTCATTTCATCTATTATCATTAACTTTTCCAATATCAAGTTAGGTATGCAGAGAAAAATGTTCAAACTTCTCTCACAGTTATATTTATTCTGAAGCCTTTACTTATTCCTTGTAGACTCATTCCATAGCCCCTGACGTACTTTCAGTGATTTTTCTCACTGTGGTCAGAGTTTGAAAAATTTATGTTGTTCTCTATCAATCTCAGCAAAGGGCCTTCAAATTGATGTTGTTTTAAAGAAACATTTGGGACTGTGTGTGCTTGGTCATACTTAGTGAGTTATTTTCTCCAAGAAACATATGCTTTCACAGATATTGATTTTAGTTTTTAAACTATATTTCCTATGGTTAGATCCAAAAATGAATTGAAGAAATAAGAGCAATGGAGAGCTTACATCTTAACCTCCAGAAATAGTATTTCACAAATTTAGTTTCTGTGCTTATGCTTTACATTTTTACATTTCATAATCATTTTAAGTAGCAAAAGAATTGAGAAGAAAATCATAAATGATACAGTAAAAAATAGCTGGTCTTGTGTGGAATTCAACATGAAAATGTTTCAGATATTAGGTATACTTCAATTTGTTCATTTATCAATTTATTATAATTATCCTTCCCGATACTTTTCAAAAATCTCTTAAACTGATTTTTTTCTTTTTTATCTAATCTCTTTCAAAACAAGATATCATTTAGGATTAGTAATAACAAGCAGAAATATTTAAGGTTTAAAAGAAGTTTTAAAATAATGAAAAATTTCATTTGCAAAAATACAAGAATACAAAAAGTACAGATCCAATCTTGTATTAATCTTTACGTTTTTGCTCTGAGAAATATTATATTATTCCAAAGAATGTGCAACTCAAGTTAACATCCTACAGAATATAGTGGGAAGTTGGTCCTGGAGAAAAGCATGAGACTTTATCCAAATGGTCTCGAAGGTCAAGTGGTAGAGGAATCTGCCCCACAAACAAAAAGAAACCCTAGTACTGTGTAAATTAATAAAAAAATGTTTACAATGAAACATTGATGTTAAAAATATAAAAATTATATAAATTATAAAAATTACACCGTTAAACATTGATGTTAACTCGATTCACACATTGTTTGGAGAAATTTCAATTGGTAAATCCTTTCTAGAACAAAACTTGTGGTACTTCCTGATGCTGTTTTGCTTTCCTAGTAGCTCCTTGTTGATGGCAGGGCCCCTCAGATGGTAGTCTTCCATTGCTTCTGACAGTTGCCAATCTGAGAGACCTCAATGCTTTGAGTCACTGTAGGCCATGACATTGTAACTATGACAAAATACTGCACTTTTCCAACCCTCAGAGATGACAGACTTTCATTCTGTTGTGCTAGAGTTTGGGGATTCCTCTGTTTCCCAGTTATCTTCTCTTTTATTCTATACATTTTTGAAGCACACTGAAGCATATTGTATCAATTTTATATTTTGTTTTTTGGATGGTAGGGGGAAAACAAAGGAGGAGGCAACAATGCTCAATAGGAAATGTACTCATTACTTTGCTCATGTAACTGTAACCACTCTGTACAGCATTTTTACAATAAAAAACATACAAAAAAAGAGAAAACAATTGCTTCCAGATATTTTTGTAGGCACAAATTCTGTATATCTCCCAAAGTTCAAACTTATTTTTTGTGCCCTCTATGTCATTTGACATACTATCATTTGAATTACAGAATTTCTATCATGATTTTTATGGGTTTAATATAGCATTCATAAGCTTATTTCATTTATTGATATCTTCCCAAGGAATTTCACTGTGAACAATTAGCAACATATCGATTTTGGTAATATGTATGTTTCCAAGATAGTTAAAAGGTGAAACTTATCACTATATTTTGTGCATTTTGAAAGGAAGGGTAATCTTGACCACTTTAGATGGATTATATAAATTCTATTATACACAGAATGAGAAGTGAAATAGCTGATCCAATGTACATTTAATATATTTCCGTTACAATTTTGTTAGGATATTTCATGTGATCTTCAATTTATATATACCACACAAATCTCTATTTTTATGTTTTAGCTTTCCCAAAGTAATTACAAACACATAGAAATACTGTTGGGAAATATTTTTGTCATATGACCTTGGGAATAGAAATATAGAAATTTACAAGAAAGCACAATATGAATTAAGAATTACTACAAGCAGAAATAAATGCTCACATATACACAAAAATCACATTCTAATGTAAGTTACTAAACAAGCTCATGACTTATAATTGTTGGAGAATCACCAAAACCCTACCATACTTACTCTTGGCCATTGTCTTCAGTAGAAGTATATTTTCTTTTGAAAGCATTATTTCCTTTGTATCATTTTAGTGCATTACCACTGTCTATTACTTGATAATTTAAATTCTAGCTTCTTCAGAATTTACCTCACAGAGACCATGGAATGGGATGGTTGGGAAGAGTGGAGGCAGCAGGAAGGATGTGTGTATGAAGTCATCACTTTAGACAAAAGGATGCTGCTGTATCATTGTTGGGAGACATAATGAATGCTCATATATCAAACTATTTTTACCCAGCAATTGCAGTGCTTCTATTATGTGATTTATTAGAAAAAAAATAAAGGTCAGTCTTGTAGAATGGAAGGCTTATGTAGTAAAACTGGCCTCAGCTCTTTTTGTGAACCCTATCAAAAGAAAATAGAGAGGAAAAAAAAACACAAAAACCCATCCAAACAAAAAATAAACAAATAATAAAAGCTTATATGTGAACAATGAGATATTTTTAGTCTGTTGGGTAAACAACCAGTTTACTACACTTTCCAAGATACATTAATTTTACTAACATAAGACTGAAGGACCTGATGTCAGTAGAAAGATTTATCCTACAAATTTATCCTAAAAACATGTAAATTAAATCCTTCTTTAAGTACTGATCTATAAAATAAAACTATTCAAGGCACTACAATGACTGAGTGGTTACTTCACATTTTCAAAAAGCATCTTCACTTTTCAGGTTGATTTTTAAAGTATCCTGCTTTGTACCAGGAGCAGGTGGTTCAAAACTAAAATCTCAGTTATTCAGGAAAGTCTGAGATTGTTTGAAGCTAGTTAAGGTTAGAAAAATCCATGGGATGCTTATTTCCAACTGTCCATCTAAAAGCTGGAAGTGAAGCTGTGGCTCAAGTGGTAGAGCAATAGCCTTGAGGGAAAAAAAGCTCATTGACAGGACAAGCCCCAAATTCAAGCCATAGGATCACACACACATACACCAAAACAGTTTCCGCATCTGTAACACATTGTACACACTTAATTAAACCTTTCTTTGTAGAACAGACTGATTTTTGTCAAAGTCTAGGACTGTTTCCATAATTTTGATATTTTGGATACTTCAGATATACATTTTGCTCAATGAAAGAATAAATTAAATGAGAATAGAATAAAAGATACTTCCAAATAAGTTTTTTTTTATTGTAAAAATACCGTACAAAGGGGTTACAATTACATGAACAAGGTAATGAGTACATGTCTTATCAAGCCTTGTTGCCTCCTCCTTTGTTTCCCCTTCCCATCCCTTCCCATCTCCTCTCCCCACCCCCTCACCTGCCTCTGCTCCCCCCTTCCCTCCCCAACCTCTCTCCCCACCCCCCTACCCCCCGGCCAAAATTGTAAAGTTAGATTTTGGACTCATTGTTGCAATGGGTCCACCTTAAGTTATTTTAATGGTAAGAAATGTTTGTTTTTGTTTTTGTTTTGCCAGTCCCAAGTCTTGAACTCTGAGCTCTTTTAGCTAAAGGCTAGTGTTCTACTACTTGAGCTACAGCACCACTTCTGGCTTTTTCTGAGTAGTTTATTGGAGATGAGTTTCACGGACTTTCTTGCCTAGGCTGGCTTTGAATTATGATCTTCAGAACTTAGACTCTTGAGTAGCTAGGATTATAAGCATGAGCCACAAACGCCAAGCAAGAAATGGTTTTTGAACAGTTATCTACATTTTAATTAAGCTTATGCTTATTTTAGAATTTATTCTAAGAACCATTTAATATGAAAACTTTGACATTTCCAACTAATGTAGAGATAGTATGTTCTTTACATACAAGTACCAAAATTCAGAATGTGCCTTAAAATATTATTATTTATTGTTCTATATTGCTATCTGTGTCTAATCATTTTTATAGAGGTCCAATAGATTATATGTTGTTTCAGATTATCTACTCAGTGCACTTTGTGGGGGAAAACAGAGGAGGATGCAACAATGCTCAGTAGGAAATGTACTCATTACCTTGCTCATGTAACTGTAACCCCTCTGTACAGCATTTTTTACAATAAAAAAGGTACAAAAAAGAAAAAAAAGCAAAAAGCAAAAGCAAAATAAAATCAATACCTGCTGGTGAAGTTAAAAACATAATCAAGCCATGAGAATAAAATACTCAAGAATCAATACAAACTTTATTTTTTGTGTTGACCTAATTAAAGTATTAACAACAAAAATGAATGCTACTTGATTAGTATTGCATGACTACTGTTCCTACAGGCCTCAGGTGTGCAATCTGCTTACCTGGCTTTTTTGCACCCCCATCAAAGACTGCATTCAGCTCCCTTCCTGTTTTGCTCATCCTCCTAAAGACCAAGATTCTATGTCGTCAGATGGCTTTATATTTTTACTTTATACTAATACATATATATATGGTATATATAAATTTAATTTATGTTTATTTACTATTAGCTCTCAAGAGAAGATGACAGAAACGAAAAAACTATTTAAAACAGAGGAACTAGAAAGGAAAACTTCAATATGGCCCAAGGGGCATAAATGGGAAAGGAAAAGAATGAAAGTGAAAGTCCAGATTCTAAAAACCATTCTAATCTTTGCCCAACAATTTAAGCCTGTTCTGTCACACACGGTGCAGTCACTGCAAATTTAATAGTGGACAAAAGGAAGCATAGGGTCAGCATTGTAAAACTTTTGGTCCAGTGTGGAAGGCAGAGTTTAATCACAGCATCACTCTATAAGTGCTATTATGGTCTGTGTAGCCTAGCCAGACTCATGATAGCCAATTCTGGGCATTTAGCTTTTATCCTATAAACAACAAGCAGCTATACAACTTCAGATCTATTCAACTTGAACTTCAGAGCTTTAGATTTTCTGTAGAGAGGGAAAGTGATTTTGCCAGAATATGTTTTAAGAAAATCACCAAAACATGATAAAAAGGTGTTAGATGCATTACATGATTGAAGAAGGGTTAGTTTAGGGGCAGGAAGCATGCTAAATGTTACTATGTTCAATGACAGAAACATTAAAAAATAAAATTAAGTGAGGATTCAAGTAAGAGATTATTTATGAGGAGAAAAACTGATTTAGAATGTACTGGATGTGAGCAAAAAGATGAATATAGAATGAATGATTACTAGCTGTTCATTTGAGCAAGTTGCTTCCATCAATGGAGAGATAAATCAGGAAAATCAATGAGAATACTAACTTTTTAAAGTTATATTAGACTACTTGAAATTCCTAGAGATGTGCAACTATTGATATTTAATTGTCAAATTTGATTATCTGAATAATGATACCCAAATTCGTTCAGAAACAGATATAACTAATGTAGTAAAAGGTAATATGAATCAGGCACCTGTAGCTCATGCCTCTAATCCTAGCTACTCAGGAGGCTGAGATCTGAACCAGACATGGAATAGTAGTTCAAAGTGGTATACCACTAGCCTAAACACAAGAGCTCAAGGACAGTACTCAGGCCCTGAGCTCAAGCCCTGCTACTGGAAAAATAAAAATAAAAATGACTCCTTGCAATAATGTGATAAAATTACCGACAAAATGTACTTCAGATTAGGAGCATTTTCATAAAACTTAAAGACATTAAGCTATGTGAGGCAGGATGGTTAACACACAGAGGGGTAAATAGGCAGCATTAGAAAATATAGTGTCTTTGAATATATCAAAAGGGGTAGAATGAAGCTTCTAATAGATGATGTATCCAAAACTTAGGTTCTCCTTTAATCAATTTAAGAAGGGAAAAATTGTTCACAGGGAGAGATTTCATTATTCGTCTATGAAGTCTGAGTTTCACTGCTAGAACTTGGAATGTTTAGTAGTTTTCAAACCTCTGTGTGTAGCATAAACAGGAGTTCTTCATGATCCAAAATGCTGAGAAAAGAAAGCTGATATTTATATTAGATTATGGGTATTATACCTTTCTTTTCTGGAAGCCATTCAAACTTTCTAAGTACTTTGTGCAACTAGAGAGATGATATGCCAATCAGGAGAGTAAAATGAGATATGTTTATAATTTAGTTATTTGGTATATAATCTAAGCTTATGATATATTTTAAATATTAAAATGTAGTAATTCCTGCATGACTCTTTTTGAAAATTCAGTTTGATTATAAACATAACTGCAAAGATCTATAAGTTATTAAAACCTATGAAAAAGTTCTACAAATTGATGCTTTTGGGACTATTACATAAATCTACTGCACTTCTAT
This sequence comes from Dipodomys spectabilis, assembly GCF_019054845.1. Classification (NCBI taxonomy): domain Eukaryota; kingdom Metazoa; phylum Chordata; class Mammalia; order Rodentia; family Heteromyidae; genus Dipodomys; species Dipodomys spectabilis. Next base: position 6,781,373 of record NW_024870752.1, read on the forward strand.
AAACTTTTAGTTAAATATATCATTTAAACAATGGCTCATAAAATGATTATTCAAATACAATTTATGATGGACAAAAATGTTTCAGGTATTTAGATATGGAATTGAAAATAATGAGTAAGTTATCTTTGGAAAGAAGCAAGCCATTTACTGAAAGACAATAAATAAAAATATATTTAGAATTGTTATATCCTCTTGTAGGAGAGATCTCTTTATTAGTATGTAATGCCCTTCTGTATCTGTTCTCGTTAATTTTAATTTGAAGTCTATTTTATTTGATATTAGGATTGCAACTACCTTCTGTATATGGGGGCCATTTGCTTGATAGATTTTATTCCAGCCTTTTAATTTCAGAATATGTTTGTTTTTGTGGGCAAGGTGTGTCTCTTGAAGGCAGCATATATATTTATCACAGCATTATTCACCATAGCTAAGATGTGGAACCAACCCAGATACCCCTCAGTAGATGAATAGATCAAGAATATGTGGTACGGTATACACACACACACACACACACACACACACACACACACACACACACACACACACACACATATATATATATATGTAAATATATATATATATATGGATTTTATGCCTACATCAGATAAAATGACACATCCCATTTGATAAGAAATGGAAAGAATTGGAAAAAAATATATTAAGTGAAGTAAGCCAAACTCAAAGAAACATGGGTCCCATGATGTCCCTTATATGCACACCTTATGGAATTTATCACAGCAATGGTGTGATGTTTCTGGAATATGATGTATTAGGCAACAAATGGTTATTATGTGATGGACTTTTTCCCTCATGAAAAGAAAATGAAGACTATAACTTCCTCACATCACAGATAATCGAGATTAATTACACAGTAAAAAAAAAATGTCAAAATTAATATTTTATTTGAGAGAAATTCTATGCCGTAAAGATATGAATTCATTTCTAAAAACACAAAACTAAAATTGCATAGAAGCAGATGATAACTTTTCTAATGTTAAGGCCTTAATTTCTTTTTTTAAAGAAATTGTGAGAATACCGTACAGAGGAGTTACAATTACATGGGCAAGTTAACGAGTACATTTCTTATCAAGCATTGTTGCCTCCTCTTTCTTTCCCCTTCCCATCCCCTCCCATACTCCCCCACTCCTCCCACCAAAGTTGTAAAGTTCGTTTTTCGACATAACGACTTGTACATCTCATGTTGCAATGGGTCCATCTGTATCCCTAGTTAAATGATTTGTTTTTTTCCCTTCCCCTCCAGAAATTATACCAACATCAAATACAGTGAAAGCATGGGTTATACCATGGGGGAGGGACATACAAAGCAACAAAGAAATTATCTTATAAATATGTTAGAAACAATTACATGAAAGGAAAAAAAATTTAAATACTTATCTTGGGGTTCATTCCCCTAACATCATCTTATCTGACCTTTTCTGCTTTACTCAGACATATACTAGTTATTGTAAATAAGGGAAACCATGGGACCTATGTTTCTTTGGGCCTGGTTTACTTCACTTAATATAATTTTTTCCAAGTCTTTCTATTTCCTAACAAATGTGGCAATGTCATTTTTTCTGATGGAGGCATAGAATGTATCAAGAAAATGTGGTATATATATATATACACAATGGAATTCTAGGCCTTAATTGCTTGAGATGCAGATAGGTCCTAACATGGATCAAGAAAATGTGGTATATATATATATATATATATATACAATGGAATTCTAGGCCTTAATTTCTTGAGATGCAGATAGGTCCTAACAAAAAGAGGACATTCATAATTATCACTTGAATGCATATAATATAATCCACACCACAAACACAATTCAAACAAAATGAAAAGGTCATAAATATGACATTAAAATGTGAAGTAAGTCTGTATTTCATAGGAAAGGAAAGAAAGACTAACAAATATATGAAAAATTCTTTAAACAAAAGAAAATGTATACATATAGCTACAATAAAATCTCATTGCATCGTAAGCATGCTGGTCAAACAATATTTGACAGTGTCTAATAACTACATGGAAAACAGAATGTGGTCTAACTTTTATAATGAGATAATTTATTGAAAATGTTTCCATTTCCTGTGATATTCATTGACTTTATTTTGTAGTTTTTTTTCAAACCTAATGTACTTTACATTGTCTACCTTTTTTTGGGGGGAGGGGAGTGAGGGGGTTCTGGTCGTGGGGCTTGAACTCTGGGCCTGGGCGCTGTCCCTCAGCTCTTCAGCTCAAGGTTAGTGCTCTATCACTTGAGCCACAGTGCCACTTCTGTTTTTTTCTTTTTTCTTTTATGTGGTGCTGAGGGATCGAACCCAGGGCCTCATGCATGCAAGGCAAGCACTCTACCACTGACCTTCCCAGCCCTGGTCTAGCTTTAATCAACATTATTTGGCAAAAGTTTGGTGTTCCATAAAATGTTATAAAATCAATTATGCCTTAAGATTTGATGAATATGTGAATACATTTGAAAAATGTAAAATCTATGTTTTGAAATTTTTGCTTGAATTCCACAGTCCTGTTCAACGATTACATCTGTTCTCATTTGCCTACCTATGTAAGTCAGAATCTGTAAAAATGTAAACAAAATAAGATAATCACCAGCATGACATGGAAGTAATAAGAATCTTTCAATAATGACAGATAATCTGCTATTAAGAAATGATGGATGTTATCCTTTCAATGATATTTTCCTACTATATTTATAATATTAATCATAAATACATTCAGTGTAGTAAAGACAGTTATAAAACAGGAGCTTCAGCTGCTGCTGTGCAATACTGACATATTGTTTCTTCCTAAATCATGGACAATGTAGCAAAGATTGTTTTAAAGCATTTTGTAAGGAAGAAAGAGTGTAGATTATTGAATTGGACAGCCTTATTTTCTGTTGGAACTTCAAATAACCTCTATTACCAAATCTAGATAAAGAGTGAAAGAAAATCTGACTACATGTACCTACCTGCTTTTATCTCATAAAATGTTAAGTGCTAAATATGATATGTAAAATAAAGGGAATGGCTCTGGGTACTGTCTGTGGGCACTGTGCTCTTGAGATTCCTGGCACAGTCAAGGGTGAGTGGCCAAAGAACACTGAAGGAGAAGATGCAGGGAGGAGGGAGGAATCACCACCATTTTCTCTTTTTAATATGTTTTTATTGTAAGGATACTGTACAGTGGGATTACAGTTACATGAGTAAGGTAGTGAGTACATTTGCTATGGATCATTGTTACTTCCTCCTTTGTTTTTCCCCTGCGGTCCCCTCCCTCCCCCACCTCCCCAACTCCTCCCTCCTCCTGTGAAGTTGTAAAGTTTGTTTTCAACATAGTGTCTTGTATCCTTTTCAAGCAGTTATTTTATATATATATATATATATATATATATATATATATATATATATATATTTCTATCAATATGATAAAGATTTAGGATTTGGGTTGCAATCTGCATGTCTATAATCCTAATGTTTATGCTAGAAGATCTGCTAAATATCAAGGTGGAAATCAAATTGTTGCACAATCTGCCATGATTTCTATAAAGATTATTTCTATTTTAAGAGTTGGATATCTGCTGGTACATTCAATTGCCCCTGAGAAAGAATTCATTATCTCAATCTCTAATGTGCAAAAATGTGGCCAGTTGAAAGTGCTACACATTTGGAAAAGCACACATGATCCCAGGAGGCTGCTGGGCCCACTGTCAGGCCTTTTCTCCTCTGAATGCTGACTGGTATCTCAGGTCAATTATTACTTTTTTTGTTTTACATTCACTTCTTATAGCACATGCATTAGCTCCAGAGCTCAATTTACCTTTTTTCCCTCCACATTCAATGAAGAAAAGAAAACTCAAAGTCTCAGAGCATTACACAGTGAACAAAACAAAACAAAACAAAAGCAATCAATTAGCTTGCTTTCCATTGCTTTGTGTCTCAGGCTGAGAGTTCATGAGAGGTATCCTTGCTCTATATGTAGGGAACAATGCAACAGGATGCTATGAGGTCTTATAAGAATCAAACCCATATTAAAAATTTCTGGAGAGTGAGTGCACAACATCCAACCAAGCACTGGACTTTTCTGAATAGAGGCATCTTTAGCCACTATAGAACATGGATAAATGATTAGTGGCAAAAATAGCCTATGCCTGAAGTAGATACTGGATTCAAACTTTTATCACAATATTAATTCTAATAACTATTTTGAAATTTTGGAAAGTTTGAAACTTAACAAAGAAAAAAATTACTGATAATGTACCATGTGAAGTGTGCATTGCTAATAAATTATATCTTAACTTCTTTTTCTTTTGTACATATTCTCTTTTGTTGTCTTCACAGGTATGAACAGTATCTCTTATTAAAGAAAGACTTGCTGTATTAACAAGTTTCGGTGTTTGTTCCCCTCTGACTTCTCTGTTTCATTCCTTAATTTTGTTGAATTCCTGACTCCTCATACCACTTCCCATGTCCCTCACTGTTATCACTGTGACTTGCTTTTGGTGATGCTGCACTTTGAATTATCACCAAATCTAACTATGTGTATACAGTGTGGAGCTCACTTTCTGGCACCTAGCAGGGCCCAATAAATATTTGGAGTACATGGATATAATTATTTTCTTTCCCACTGTTGTGCTTATTTGGATTCATATCTCTGTCTGAATTTTATCATATAATTAATATACATATATACATACATACACATATATGTGGATATATGTGTATGTATGTGTATATACATATATGACCCAAGCAAAATCCTTGTTAGTATATGGTTCTTGAAGCAAACTCTGATTTAATTTGAATTTGGAAGATCAAGTCATTTATTCAAATGCATATTTTATGCTTTAGACCTATGTTTGCTGCTTTGCATCCAGTTTTGCCAAGAATATAAAAAGAAAGCTAGATACAATGTTATCTTTAAAAAAAACCTTGCACATAAGCATAATTACATTCTGTAATTGTCTCAGTGGAAAATTCTTCATACACAAATATTTTTAGTTAGATACACACACACACACACACACACACACACACACACACACACATTTGTCTTATGCAACTTTTGCCTTAGTTATGTACCAAGATCCATTATATTTTAATTTAGAAAAGCATTATACAAACATAAAATAAAACTGCTTGCCACATGACTTTATAATTATATTTTATATACCGGGTTGTCATAACTAATTTTCACTTTTATACCTTACAAGAATATAAAATTATTGACACTCCATATACTTTGAAATGTAATGATATTAGCCCACCATTATTTTCTGCTTAAAGACCTAACTGGAGTACAAATATGTTTGCATATCTTGTCTGTAATTAGAAGGGTTACTGTAGAAGTGTTATCAACATCATGAAGTGAATATTTAAAGAAAGACTTATACTAAACATAATCATAGGCAGATAATTTAATTATTGGTTTGATTATATTTTAATCTAGCTCATGAGGTTTCTGCTTAGATGCTCATCATAGTTCTCATTTTTCTGCTAAACTTTAACTGAAATGAGCTGCTAGGGGAATGTATTGCCCAAGTAATATCTGCCAAACAGAAAAAAAATATCCAAGATTGAATTTAATGCTGGAGACTTACCTTAAAAATGTTTATTTTGTAATTATCAGAGTCATATTTTGGTTTCAATAATGTACATGTTGTCCATTTTATTACTAAAGGTTTTAGATTTTTATTAAGCATTAAATCTCAAAATTTTCAAAAAATATCATATTCTTTTTTCCTAGAGGATATTTATATAACTTTTTCTACTGACTTGTTCATTCACCTATATTTCTTACATGGTTATGCACATCTGTGTTTGTGTATAAACAGATAGATAGACAAATAGATACATAGATAGGTAGATAGATACATAGATACATAGATAATAGATATGTATACTTAGGTTAAGAAGAATTAATGAGTTTATCTTGAAATGCAAATTAAAGCATAGAATTGGAACAATGTGAGTGTTTTCACAACAGCTATCACAGTGAGACTATATGAGACTAATGAAGATCTACTAGGTTAAATTTTCAACAAAAGTTTAGTTAATTTTATAAACATAAGTTCTGCTAGTGACTTAACTATTAAAACTAGCTTAGGATGTTACAATGAACTTGACAAAATGATGAAAATACTTTAGCTGTTTTCAAAGGCTGTTAATATGGAAAGTGAAATGATTATTAGCTGGTTTTATAATCAAGGTAATAAATATTCCAATCTCTTCTACTGCTGAATTGAGGCACTTCCAAACCTGTATTTTTATATAAATCATAAATTCTAACTTATTCTTTTTTTTAATTTCTATTTTTATTTTTTTTGAACATACTGTACAGAAGGGTTACAATTACATGGGCAAGATAATGAGTACATTTCTTATCAAGCATTGCATCCTCCTCCTTTGTTTACCCTTCACATCCCTTCCCAGCTAAAGAGCCTAGGGACAGCGCTCAGGCCCAGAGTTCAGGCCCCATGACCGGATGGACCCCCACCCAAAAAAAAAGAAAAGAAAAAAAGAAATGTACTCAGTTTCTAACTTATTCTTTATAATCAAAGTCAAAATTACCCTTCATCTAAATTTTCCTTTCAAAATACAATTAAATAGTAATCAAATAAATAGTAAAATAGATATGTTAAAATCAGTTTTATAGCTGGGGGCTGGATCCTGATATTTCATGCCAGTGATCCTAGGTACTCCAAAGGTTGAGATTTGAGGACTGTGGATTAAAGCCCAGGTAGACAAATTTGAGAGACTCTCATCTCCAATTACTGAGCAAATTTCTGTGAGTGTGCAGCTGTGGCTCACATTAATATTAGATCAGTTTTGAGGAAGAAATCATGCCAATAACAAGGTCTTGAGTTCAAGCTCCTCACCCCAGAAAAAAAGAGAACAGGTTCATAATAATAGATCAAAACAATGTAAAAGAAATTATGCCTATCTTCATTTTGAAAGCTGCACCACGCCCTTCCTTTTCCACTGTAAAAATTTAATTTCACATTAAAATTAAATTTTAGCACTTCTTTATTGAAAGATTTATCTATATTTTCTACCTGTAGATACAAGTAATCAAATGTATCTCATCAAAAATTAGTTACTGTATTTTAGCTGTGTTTGTTTTAATTGGGAATTTGTACACTCTAAAAATAATTTTAAAAAAAGACTGTGTGTAAATGCAAATAGTACACTATAACAAGCCGTTTTGTTTCTTTGCAGAGAACTAGAAAGTTTTTTTTTAAAAAACACTCAAATGTAGCATAGTTGCTACATAATTATGGTACCTAAAAAGAAATTAATTAAGATGTTATAGATGTGGCAAACCATCTGTTTCTGTTGTTGTTATATTCATCACATGCATCTGCTCTTATTCTGCTATAGGCAAGCATTTAATCATAATTTACACATCAAAATATTGCGAACGTTCAATTTCATACATGTGCTAGTTCCAGAAATGTGTGCAAAAATGTTTCACACTAAGGATCTTTCTTCCAAATGTATTTATGCTGATCACATAGAGATGACAAATAATTGTTTTATCAAGACCCAGAGCAGAAATATAGTAAAGTGAATATTAATTATGAATCCCTACAAAATCTTTATGCAATTTCCTACTCAAAGAACTTTTTGTCAGACATCAGCTTCCTAAGATGGAACATTGACTAAAAATGTTATTCTGCTACCATTTTGCTTCTGATTGCTCTTGTGTTGGTGAAAGAGCTCTCTGGCTTTAAAAAGAAAAATCTAAAAACACTTTTCCTCTAATGTTCCATTCTTTTTTAGAAAGAAGTCTTTCTAAAAATTTAAAAAGCTCTCTGGACAGGGACCTAAGTCACATGAGTATGCACATATTACTTCAAAATGATGCTACCTGTCATTCATATGATTCACTCATTCCAGGAGTATATCAAAGCTGAAGTTAGGAAGTTGAAAAATAATATTTTATTGATGTTAACATATTTTCTTGATCCATTCATCCACTGAGGGGCATCTGGGTTGATTCCATATCTTGGCTATGGTAAACAATACTACAATGAACAGGATTCTGCTGGTCTTTTTTGTGTATAACACTAGGTCTCCTAGGTACAGGTCCAAAATAAGACTCGATCAGTGGGATTGTTTTAAACTAAAGAGTTTCTGCACAGCAAAGGACATAGCTAACAAGATATAGAAAGCCTATAAAATGTTAGAAGATTATTGCCAGCTATGTATAAAACAAGAGCCTCATATGTAAAATATACTTAGAGCTCAAAAAATTGAACCTGTGCCGGGCTCTGGTGGCCATGCCTGTAATCCTAGTTACTCAATTGGCTGAAATCTGAGGATCACGGTTCAAAGTCAGACCAGGCAGGAAAGACCATGAGATTCTTATCTCCAATAAACCATCAGAAGACTGGAAGTGGCAGTGTGTGGCTCAAGTGGTAGAGCACTAACCTTGAGGTGAAGAGCTCAGGAACAGTGCCCAGGCCCAGAGTTCAAGCTCCATGACCAACAAAATAAATAAATAAATACATACATAGATACATACATACATACATACATACATACATGCAATCTTTCAAAAATGAAACAACTCCATCAATAGATAGGCTAAATACTTGAAGAGAGACTTCTTAATGGAAGAAGTAAGAATGGGCAATCAACACATGAAGAAAGGTTCAACATTTCTGTCTATTAAAGAAATACAAATCAAAATATTAGATTCCACATATCCCTAGTTAGAATGGTCATAATCAAGAAAACTAACAATAACAGATTGTGGTGCTGATGTGACCAAAGAGGAACTATATTACACTATTGGTAGAAATAAAAATTGGTCAAACACTCTGGAAAACATAATGGAAGTTCCTCAGAAGACAACATAAGAGCTGCTCTATGAACCAGGAATCAAACTCCTGGGAATTTATCCAATAGTACACAAAAATATTAATGTCACCCTAAGCAAATAGCACAATCATGTTCATTGCAGCATTGTTTTCCTTTTGTATGTAAGTTTATCAGTTTTGGGGAGGATAAGAGAGGAGCACAGAAATGGTAGGGGGAAGGGTGAACAAATGCATCAGTGACACTGACTAGACACTACATTGAAAATAAATGATACAACTTGGTGGGGGGTTAGGAGGGAAAAACTGGGATAAAGCAAGGGAAGTGTGACACTGCTCAAAAAACTAATGTCCTCATTGTATGACTAATGTAACTATAATCCCTCAGTACATCACCTTCACAATAACAATAACAATTTAAAATAAAGAAAAACATTAATGTTGGAAAAGAGAAATGGTAGAATGGTATTTAGGAACCTCTCAGTACTTCATGATATTTCAAGATTTTTTCTAATTATTTACTATAACATGGACTCACAAACTGTATCTAGATCCATTTATTTAGATAAATGTTTAATTTTCTTTTTTTTCATTTTTGTTTCTGATAATATAATTTGAACTGGGACCTCTCACTGGTTCATATTATTTGTTCAACTAGCACTATACCACTGGAGGAACATCACTCTAGATTTATGCCCGTCTTTTTGTTGTTGTTGTTGGTAGTGGGACTTGAACTCTGGGCCTGGGCATTGACCCTCAACTCTGTAGCTGAAGGCAAGTGCTCTAACACTTGAGCCACATCATCACCACTTCTAGTTTTCTGGTGGTTTATTGGAGATAAGATCCTCATACACATTGCAACAATGAGATGTACAAGATGTTATGTCAAAAAAATGAACTTTACGATTTGGGGAGAGGGGATGGGAAGGGATGGGAAGGGGAAACAAAAGAGGAGGCAACAATGCTTGATAAGAAATATACTCATTATCTTGCTAATGTAATTGTAACCCCTCTGTATGTTATTTTCACAATAAAAAAAATTTTTTTTAGTCTCATAGACTTTCCTTCCCAGGCTGGTTGAACCAGTATCCTCAGATCTCAACCTCCTGAGTAGCTAGTATTATAGGCTTGAGCCATTGGCACCCAGCTGTGTCTATGATTTTTGAAATTGAATCTTTTAGATTTTTCTGTTCAGGCTGGCCTTGAACTGCAACCTTAGGATCATGGCCTCCTGATTATCTAGGATTATGTATATGTGCCATTGATGCCCAGCTAAATAAACCACATTTGAAGAATAAATTTCTGTGTCAGTTTTGATTCAGTCATTATTTTTAACCAAACTTTCTAATCAGTGATGATTTTAATGATGTCTATTACATGATATGAAAAAAATAACCATCATTATTTGCAAGTTTTTAAAGTTTGGATTTAGATATCATATAAATTACTGAAAGGAATAACCTGCTTCACTTTATAAACAAAAGGAAGTTTTAAACACGTAATCATTGTAGCAATGTAATACATTATGATAGGACGGAAATAATAGAGTACAATTCCTGTTAGAAAGATTTCTTTTTCTTTTTTTGTTTCTGTCGGTTGTGGGGCTTGAACTCTGGGCCTGGGCACTGTCCCTCAGCTCTTTAACTCCAGGCAAGCACTCTACCACTTGAGCTACAGCGCCACTTCCCTGTTAGAAAGATTTTGTAGTTTTTCAGCTGAAAAATAAATGCATTACATGATCCATTTTCTTGTCTACACCTAAAAACTATGTTCTAAGTATCATAATCTAGCACTTTCTACAATGGGTTATTTAGGTGTAATCCTGCATGAGCAATTAGAGAGCTGCTTCTTTATATCTCCACATCTGTATGTGTAAGTTTTTTGTTGTTGTTGTTTTTTGTTGGTCATGGGGCTTGAACTCTGGGGCCTGAACGCTTTCCTCAGCTCTTCACCTCAAGACTAATGCCTACCACTTGAACTACAGAACCACTTCCAGTTTTCTGGTGGTTTATTGGAGATAAGAGTTGCACGGACTTTCTCGCCCTGGTTGGCTTTGAAACTCCGTCCTCAGATCTCAGCTTCCTGGAGTAGCTAGGATTACAGGCGTGAGACACTGGCACCTGGCTGTATGTGTAGTTTTTTAATCTATTGCAATTTAAAAAAAACTGAAAATAAGAATTTTTTTTATAATTTTACCACTATAGAAGTCAGTTTATTTTGTATATAGTCTTTTTGTGAAGAGCCAAGTATTCTTATTCCTAAAATAAAGGGAAGGTATATTAAAGGTTTAAGTGCATATTCAGCTACAAATTACAAGACTTACATTTTAAATTAGAACAGATACACACACACAGAAATCAAGCTATAACAACAAAACTGTTTTGCCCTCCCCCCAAGATCACCTCTCCCTGAAGGTTTGCCTCAAGCTATTTCTTATTTTAAGTAGATGTCTAGCGTTGCTACTGTTGCTTCTCAGGGGAAGAAAGTTGCAACATTCTGATAAATTTAACATTTCTTACACTGAGAATGTCTCCCCCGAGACACAACCACTTGCAATGTTGGCTAGAGTATCAGGGTAAGCATCCTGTGAGAAAAAGTCTTCCAGGAAACCCAAGTATCAGCATAAGCTACTTCCCTCTCCCCTGAAGCCAGTATTTGACTTCCAGAGCTTCATCCTCTTAAGAGTTTCAGAGGATTTATTTGCCTGTATAGATCAGTTTGCAAAATGTTAAACGAGGCATTCATGATAAAACTTCTGATGGTTCTTGCTTACTTTTTGGAAGTACTTTATAAACTGTTGCTTAAAAAAAATCTATTGGAAATACCTATGAGACCTCTAGCAAGGCAGATATTCCCACTCCTCAAATCTTCTGAATTACAGAATCTCTGCAATCACAATCTCAGAATAAACTATGAAAACCTTTAAAATTCTAGGTTCAAATATACTATAATGATTGTAAGGAAAAAGGCAGAAGTAAACCATGACGAATTCTACCTAGAATCATTATAGCAGCTCAGTCCAGCATCCACACTGTAGGATTGTTGTTCTAAATGAAAGCAATTCATATGACACTCCTTAAGTGTGTTCAGACAAAGGAAGTGGTAGCCAGCTCCATCTACCCATGGTTCAAAGGATCGCTAAGAGTAATCAACAATTGTAAAGATTTATGCATCTACGGATACATAATGAGAAATGGGCCTGTCACCTTATCTCTCAGAAAATAAAGGAGAGCTTGTCATCATTAATGGCCTTACGGGCTGAGCTGCAAAGAACCATGAGGAAGAAGGCAATGAACTCATCTCTGTGCACTGGTCCCACCCACAGTACATATTGGTCTGGGTCCCACGACAGAGCCAAGAGGATGGGCTGGTGCATAGTTACGGCTATGTTCCCTCGACCCTTCTCCTGTCCTCCAGGAGGAGAGAGAATCCTGGGCACATCATATCAGGTCAAGTCATAAGACTGGGTAACATATTGTAATTCTGTAATATAGGTTGAAAGGTTAGAAGTAAAAGATCCCAGTCTTTCATTCAATTTGAGAAAGATCCCAAAAGAGAGAAGGGAACATGAAATCGAGCCATGCCTTTGGTGCCAAGTCGAAGTGAAAAGTGTCTAGAGGTTTTGAAACCAGGAGAATTTGGGCAGGAGAGCAAGAGGTGCAGAGGGAGGATTTAGAGTGAGGAAAAAAGAGGAGGCATGTATGTAGGGAATCTCTTGCCATTTTTTTCCAGTGCTCACAGAATTTGTCAAAGTCCCATCAAATGCTGGGATCAAGGGTGCAATGATTAAGTGGCCACTTGAGTCATTGTCAAGAGGGTAAAGAGGCCAAATTTGGTTATACAACTGAACAGGCCTGGTAAGAAGACATCCCAAGGGTCAGTCAGTTGGAGGAAATGTGCAAGGAGAATGCTCCCATGCTAAGGAGAGAATGGTACCAGTTAGGAGGGCCAGTGGGTGTTTCCAAAAGTTCCTTGACAGGTAAAAGTACAGAGAAGACAGGGAGAGGGGTCTAGGTGGAGGGAATCCCAGAGCTTGGTTCTAAGACCTTTGGAAATCAGTACTAGAATCTGGGTTCCCAGAACCGAATGTGCTCACCAAGGAAGATCAGGGGATGTAGATGGCTGCTGGTGGATGTGAAGTTGGAGCACTGGGAGATGGGAGAGAATACGTAGGCCAGAAGGGAGAGGGGGTCTCAAACAGCAAGGTCAATGGGAGGGCCCCAATCTGAGTCACCACATCAGTGAAAGTTTTCCCCAAGAAAATCACTTGAACATATGGTCACATACAAAAGTGAAGTGAATTTTAATGTCAGTACACTGACAAGCTACCTGGCTCCCAGAGAGTAACAGCTGGGCGGGGCTAGAAGCACAGAATGATAGTGCTGTCTTCTTGTGGCAGGGACTAACATTTACAGTTGTAACTGCACAAACAAGGGAGAGGGAAATTGCATTTGGGGGAGGGTTTGGCAGGTACCTGCATCACATGTTTTCAGGTAAAAGCCTGTGTTACCTGATTTTAGGGAAAGGCAGTTTTGTTTTTGCCGAAGGTTTAAGGTGGGAGGGTGGGAGACTGGGTAGAAAGATGGTGAAAAGGCTAACAAAAATTATATATAGATAGATTGATGGATAATAGATAGATAGATAGATAGATAGATAGATAGATAGATAGATAGATAGATAGATCACATAAAGGAATTACCCCATTAGAGATCATTTTTAACCAAGAATATGTTGCCCATGCCTGTATTCCTAGCTACTCAGGAGATTAGGAGGATCAAGGTTCAAGGCCAGTCCATAAAAAAGTTAGGAAGCCTCAATCTCAATCAATATCTAGACACAAGATAGCTGCCTATTTCCCTTCCTAGAAGATTTACATCAAGCCGGGAGCCGTGACTCACACCTATAATCCTACTCAGGAGGCTGAGATCTGAAGATTGCAGTTCAAAGCCAGTCCCGGCAGGAAAGTCCGTGAGACTCTTATCTCCAATGAACCACTAGGAGACTGGAAGTGGCACTGTGACTCAAGTGGTAGAGCTCTGGCCTTGAGCTGAAGAGCGCAAGGACAATGTCCAAGCCCAGAGTTCAAGCCCCACGACCGACAAAAAAAAATTTACATCAAGAAGACCAGTTTTTAGAGGTGTCGTTGGACAAAATATTTTTGAAAACTCCTACCTCAACACCAAAAGCTGGGGCTGATAGTGGCATGCCTGTCATTCCAACTATGGTTAGCAAGAAGCATAAATAGATACGTAATAATCTGGAAGAGATTTACAAAAAGCAATCCTTGTCTGTAAAAGAAAAAAAAAAAGTTCCGGGAAGATGGCGGAGGAGAAGCTGGAATCTGAACAAGCTCTTGCATAGAAAAGAGTTTCAGAGTTCCAGTGAACAGTCCCAAGCCAGAGAATCACACCAAGTGTGCCATCACAGGACAGAGAGTTAGTCAAGAGAGGGGAAGCCAAGCAGACACATCTGAGCAGCTGCCGCTGCGGCGGCAGGGTCGCAGCGGCGACCACCGCCGCGGAGGAATACCTGAGACGCAGTCCGGGACGAAGGAGCCAGACGCAGCGGACGAGCGGATTCTACTCAACACCAGCAAGAACCGACAAGGAGCAGACAACTTCATCCTGCACTTTGCAGACCAGAGACGACCCGGGATCCAAGACTCCGCGTGAGTAGAAGCCCCACTTCCTCACTCCTTCTCTGGGAGCAGAGGAGGGAAGGCCACCCCTCCCCCCCCAGCACCTGTGATCTCCATCTTGGATACCGACAAAGCTCGGAGGAGCGGCTAGCTCCAGCTCAGGCCTTGGAATAAAAGGAGTCATTTAGCAGGTCACAAGAACTTAACGGCAAAGTGACCTCACAGACTCAGTTCCATCCAGGGAAAAGTCACCCAGCTCAGGCGCCAGCCATTGGAGTGGCTCTCCTCACCGGGTAACCAGAGCCAGAGGCTGCCCCGCCCTCTAGCAGCCACCACAATCAATTGAAAAACAGAAACCCTGAGAATGGCTCCAGGCTGGGTACTGTGAGTTTTTTTTCACAAAATAGCCCCAGGGAAAAGCTACTGTTCGTTGAAAGGCCTCAACTCTACCCAGAACCTAGCCTCATCACTGCATCCCCCTCTTTTGTGATTCTCAAAGCAGATCACCTTCCCAGTAAACTAACCTGGGAGGGGGATCTCAAAATCTTGGGTAAAGCAGAGCATTTTTCTGCCTGTTCCAACAAACTGACTTAAGAAACCAATCAAGCCACAGGACCTCAAGCTGACCAGAGACTCCAACCAGACTCTGATTACAGACAAAAGGGAGATACAGGACTCTTCCCACCCCTCCCAAAAAAAAAAAAAATCAAAGAACTTTTTTTTTCTTCTTCTTCTTTTCTTTTTTTTCTTTTTCTTGTTTTGTTTTTTTTTCATTTTTTGTTACCTTATATATATATAAAATTTTTTTTTGCTTTTCTAAAACTTTTATTAATCTTTAATTTTTGCCTCTTCTGAAAAAATAATTGTTTTCCATTAACTTTTTTTTTTTTCTCCTCTTATAATTTTTATTTTAGGAATACGTGAATGTGTGTTTTCTTTTCTTTTCTTGTCTTCTTTCTCTTTTTCTTTCATTCTTAATTATCTTTTTGTTTTTTTTTCTAGCTCTACTGAACTTCTGATCTTTTCTTCTCACTTTCCTATCCTTTCCATCTTTTCCTCTTTGTTCATCTTTATGTGACTTAACTCTTGTCCTGCACATCCTCAGATAAACCCGTAGTTAACCAGTAGACCCTATCCCCCATTGTGTACACACTTAATCCACAAACTTATTACTCAATTCAAAACCTCTGAGACTTAAATTCATTAATAGCAGTACTACCTCTTTATACCTATATAATATTTTAAGCATTTTTTTAAAGTTTTTCTCATCTCCTCTATGTCCCTCCCTTTCTCTCAACATATTCATATTCCTCTATAAATAGATGGTCTTTTAATCTCTAAAATAACATTAATTTTTACGTTTCTATTTTATTTTCTGGTCTCTTTTCATTCCCCTTTCCCTTTCTTCTTTTTCTCTCTCTCTCTACTTACATCCTACCCAACCTATTTCCTGCATTGTGATTAGGACATAGTTAACTCTCCCTGTGCGTCCCCACACCAATCTATTCCTATTTTTTACCCACATCTCTCCCTAACCTAATAATTTCTGGTTTTCCAAATTCTTCTCTGCGGTTCGAAGTCCTTTAACATATAGTTGTTTGATGTCGAATAGATGTATCTGTTGAACTAGATTGTATCTGTAGACTATTGACTGTACAAATGCAAACTTTGGTTGATGGTTGCCTTAAGATAGTGTTCTAGCACAAAACTGGTGCTATCTTCATCTCAAATGGGCAGAGTAAGCCGGAAAAACACAAGAAAAATGGCAAATTCGGGTATCTCAATTCCCAATCCTGATAATCAGGGGTTAGAACAGATAATGAATAATCCAGAGGAGAGTTCCCAAACAGCTCTACAAACACTGCTGGCAAACATGATAAATGAAAAGTTTGACAACGTACAAAGGATTCTGTATGAGCGTGATAGGGAGAGAGAGGAGGCATCCCAGAAGTTTATACAGGAATATCATAAGCGTGAGGAAGCTACTCAAAAACTGATACAGGATTTGCGTGAACAACTTGAGAATACTCAAAGAGAAAGAGAGGAATGGCGTGAGCAGGCTGAGAACTCTCAAAGAGATCTGCAGGAATCCCACGAACGGGAGGAAGCTAATCAAAGAGTAATACAGGAATTGAGAGACCAGGTAGAGAACACACAAAGATCACTAAAGGCATTCATGGAATCCATTAACAAAGAGCTGAAGGAAGTCAGGGAGACCACAAAGGGAATGCTGAATGGAACCCAACAGAAGGAATGGGAGCCCAAAGAAACCATAACCAATCAACTAAGTGATTTGAATACAAACACTGAACACCAAATTAAGGAAGTAAAGAAATTCATACAAGACCTAAAACAGAGCTTCAACAAAGAACTTGAAGCCATCAAAGCTGACCAACTAGAAGGAAAAGAGATAAAAAACAAAGTAGAGAGTCTTGACAGCAGGTTAGACCATGCAGAAGATCGAATCTCAGGGATTGAAGACAGCCTAGATATTATAGAGAAAGAACATACAACCATCCAAGACAAGTCCAAGAAATATGATAGATCTATCCAACACCTGGAAGACACCATCAGAAGGCCTAATCTAAGGATAATGGGTGTAGAGGAGCACCTAGAAACAGAAGTTAATGGTCTAGGAAATCTGTTTAACAGGATCCTAGCAGAGAACTTCCCAAACATGCAAAAAGATAGGCCTGTCTAGATACAAGAAGCCTTTAGAACCCCAAATAGACCAGACCAGAATAGAACATCACACCGTGACATTATAATCCACACAGGATCAACTCAGAACAAGGAAAAGATCCTTAAAGCTGTCAGAGAGAAAAGGGTAATCACTTATAAAGGGAAACCAATTAGAATCAGCTCAGATTTCTCAGCAGAGACAATCAAAGCAAGAAGAGCCTGGAATGATGTATCCCATGCCCTAAAAACAAACAACTATCAACCAAGAATACTGTACCCAGCTAAACTCTCCTTCATAACCGAAGGCCAAATAAAAACCTTCCATAGCAAAGAAAAATTGAAACAATACATCTCCACCAAACCAGCCCTACAAAAGATTCTTAAAGATGTCCTACACATAGAAAACCAGCAAGACCGCAATAAAGGCCAAGAAACTGCACCCAAACTGAGAATCCAAGAACCATAGGAAGAACCCAGTTTTCGCAGCCCCCAAGAAGGTAGATAACATGGCAGGAACTCCCAAATACCTCTCAGTCCTATCTCTTAATGTTAACGGACTGAACTCTCCAATTAAGCGAAATAGACTGTCTAGTTGGATTAAAAAACAAGACACTTCTATCTGCTGCCTGCAGGAGTCACATCTTGCCCGTAAAAACAAACACATTTTCAATGTTAAAGGCTGGAACAAAATCTACCAAGCAAACGGCCCCCATAAACAGGCGGGAGTTGCAATCCTAATATCAGATAAAATAGACTTCAAATTAAAATTCGTGAAAAGAGATAAAGAAGGTCGCTACATACTAATTAAAGGATCTCTCCTTCAGGAGGATATTACAATTCTAAATATCTATTCGCCAAACAATGGAGCACCCAAATTTATCAAAGAAACACTACTTTCCCTCAAATCCCATATAGATCCAAAGACATTAATAGTTGGGGATTTTAACACACCACTCTCCCCACTAGATAGATCAACTCGGCAAAAACTCAACAGAGAAACCGCAGATCTAAACAGCTGCATAGATCAACTAGACTTAACAGACATTTACCGAACATTTCACCCAGCAGCATCAGAATACACGTTTTTCTCAGCAGCACATGGAACGTTTTCTAAAATAGACCACATTTTAGGCCACAAAGCAAACTTGTCTAAATTCAGAAACATTGAAGTTATACCTTGCATTCTCTCTGACCACAAGGGAATAAAGTTAGAACTCAACACCAAAAGCCACCAAAGAAAGTCCGGTATCACATGGAGGCTGAACAACACACTGCTGAATCATGAGTGGGTCATGGAAGAGATTAGAAAGGAAATTCAAATGTTCATGCTATTCAACAAAAATGAACACACAAAATACCAGTTCCTCTGGGACACAGCAAAGGCAGTACTCAGAGGCAAGTTTATAGCTCTGAGCTCCTACATCAACAAATTGGAGAGATCTGAAACTAACAATTTAATGACACATCTAAACCTCCTTGAAAAAGAGCAGCAAGATAAACCCCAATCCAGTAGACGGAAAGAAATAATCAAAATTAAATCAGAATTAAATGAATTAGAATCCAAAAAAACTATAGAAAGAATCAACAAAACAAAGAGTTGGTTCTTCGAAAAACTTAACAAAATTGACAGACCCTTAGCAAATCTTATCAGAAAAAGAAGAGAACACACCCAAATTAATAAACTCAGAGATGAGAATGGAAACATCACCACGGAAACAACCAAGATTCAGAACATTATAAGGGAATAATTCTCAAAACTTTATGCTAATAAGTTTGAGAACTTGACAGAAATGGACCTCTTCCTAGCAAATATTGACATGCCAAAACTAAACCAAGATGAGGCAAACTATCTTAACAGGCCCATATCAAGCATTGAAATAGAAACAGCAATAAGAGAACTCCCAGCTAAGAAAAGTCCAGGACCAGATGGTTTCACAGCGGAATTTTACAAGGCCTTCAAAGCAGAGCTCACACCAATTCTCCTCCAACTCTTCAATGAAATTGAAAGAGAAAGCTCACTACCGAACACATTCTATGAAGCCATCATAACCCTCATCCCAAAACCAGGCAGGGACTCATCAAAGAAAGAGAACTATAGACCCATTTCTTTGATGAACATTGATGCAAAACTTCTCAACAAAATTTTGGCCAACCGACTTCAACAATTCATCCAAAAAATCATACACCACGATCAAACAGGATTCATTTCAGGGATGCAAAGCTGGTTCAATATACGCAAATCAATTAATATTATTCATCACATCAACAGGAGCAAGAATAAGAACCACATGGTTATCTCAATAGACCCAGAAAAAGCATTCGACAAGATCCAACACCCCTTTATGATGAAGGTTTTGGAAAAATTAGGAATCCATGGAACATTCCTCAATACAATAAAGGCTGTATATGACAAACCTACAGCCAGCATTATACTCAATGGTGAAAAACTAAAGCCATTTCCTCTTAACTCAGGAACAAGACAAGGATGCCCACTCTCTCCACTCCTCTTCAATCTAGTATTAGAATGCCTAGCTCCAGCAATAAGACAAGATGCAGACATAAAGGGGATCCAAATAGGGAAAGAAGAAATAAAACTCTCCCTCTTTGCAGATGACATGATCTTGTATTTAAAGAATCCCATAGACTCCACTCCCAAATTACTCAAGCTGATTCAGAACTTTGGCAAAGTAGCAGGTTATAAAATTAACCCCGAAAAATCAATGGATTTTCTGTATGCCAACAATGAGAAAAGTGTGGCTGAAATTAGGAAAGCAACTCCATTTGTAATAGCCCCACGAAAAATAAAATACCTAGGAATTAACTTAACTAAAGAAGTGAAGGACCTCTATGATGAAAACTTTAAAATCTTGAAAAAGGAAATCAACACAGAACTTAAAAAATGGCAAAACCTCCCATGCTCCTGGATTGGAAAGATTAACATCGTGAAAATGGCAATGCTTCCCAAGGCTATCTACAAATTCAACGCAATACCTATCAAAATTCCACCCTCATTCTTCAAGGAAATAGAAGAGGCAATCCAAAAATTCATATGGAACAATAAAAGACCCCGAATAGCAAAAACGCTCCTCAACGGAAAGAACACTGCTGGAGGAACATCAATACCAAATTTCAAACTCTACTATAAAGCCATAGTAATCAAAACAGCTTGGTATTGGCATAAGAACAGACCTCAGGACCAATGGAATAGAATTGAAAACCCAGAAATGAACCTACAGACCTATAGCCATCTAATCTTCGATAAGGGAGCTAAAACAATAGAATGGAAGACAGACAGCCTCTTCAGTAAATGGTGCTGGCAAAACTGGTTAACTACATGTAGAAAACTAAAGCTAGATCCTTATATATCACCCTGCACCAGAATCAACTCCAAATGGATCAAAGACCTTGAACTCAAAGCAGACACTCTGAAAACATTACAGGATGGAATAGGAGAAACCCTGGGTCTCCTTGGCTCAGGCCGAAATTTTCTGAATAGAGACCCGGAAACACAACAAATCAAAGAAAGGCTGGACAAATGGGATTGTATAAGGTTGCAGAGCTTCTGCAGAGCAAATGACATAGCTAGCAAGATCAATAGTATGCCCACGGACTGGGAGAAGATCTTTACTAGCCATACAACAGACAAGGGTCTCATATCTAAAATATACTTGGAACTCAAAAAATTAAACACCCAACAACAAATCCTCAAAGAAACAACTGCCCAATAAGTAAGTGGGCGAAAGACTTAAAGAGAAGCTTCTCTGAAGAAGAAAGAAGGATGGCCAATAGACACATGAAGAAATGTTCAACATCCCTAGCCATAAAAGAAATGCAAATCAAAACAACATTGAGATATCACCTCACTCCAGTTAGAACAGCAAAAATCAAGAACTCTAACAACAACAGATGCTGGAGGGGATGTGGACAGAAAGGAACCTTACTTCATTGTTGGTGGGAATGTAAACTTGTTCAACCACTTTGGAAAGCAGTATGGAGGTTCCTCAAAAGACTCCACATAGAGCTCCCCAATGACCCAGCAATCCCACTTTTGGGCATTTACCCAAATGATCACAAACAAGGCCACACTAAAGCTACCAGCACAACTATGTTTATTGCAGCATTATTTACCATAGCTAAGACATGGAACCAACCCAGATGCCCCTCAGTCGATGAATGGATCAAGAAGATATGGTATATATACACAATGGAATTCTATGCCTCCATCAGAAAGAATGACATTTCCCCATTTGTTAGGAAATGGAAAGGCTTGGAAAAAATTATATTAAGTGAAATAAGCCAGGCCCAAAGAAACATAGGTCCCATGGTTTCCCTTATTTGCAATATCTAGTATAGGTATGAGTCAAGCGGAAAAAGTCAGATAATGTGATGTTAGGAAAACGAAACCTCAAATATGTATTTTAATGTTTTTGTTTCTTTCATGCATGTGTTTCTAACGCATTTATAAGATTATTTCTTTGTTGCTTTGTATGTCCCTCCCCCACAGTGTAACCCCCGCTTTCACTATATTTGATGTCAGTATAACATGTGGAGGAGATGGGGACAAACAAGTCGTTTAAGGATTCAGGTGGACCTGTTGCAACAATGAGAAGTACAAAATGTCATGTCAAAACCAGCATTACAATGTCGGGGGGGGGGGGGGGTATGATTGGGTGGGAGGGAAGGGGGAGGCTGGGAAGGGAGGTGAAGGGTAAACAAAGGAGGAGGCTGCAATGCTTGGTAAGAAATGTATGCATTATCCTGCCCATGTAATTGTAACCCCTCTGTACAGTATGTTCTCAAATAAAATAAAAATAAATTAAAAAAAAAAAAAGAGCCAACAGAGCAACAGATACGGCTCAAGTAGTAGAGGGCCTGACTTGCTTTTTGTATATATTTACCTACTGATATGTTTGTTCTGGTGGAATGATATGGGCAATTTTAATCTTTAATTAATCCTGATTACCTAATGCCTTAAACAATTGGAGTTTTAAACAGTTCCAATGTAGCCCATTCTTTCCAGAAACAATCTATCCACCAGCTACTTCCCTGTACGACTTTCTTTCAGCCATCAGAACTGTTAAATAAACTACAGTCATTGACCCTTTTAAAAGCTCTTCATTGCATGACTGCACATTCATGCCATTCAGAGATTCTCAAGATTGTAACAACTACATCCCTTTCTAGATAAATGGGAAGGAAATTAACTCGAGTGATTTGCTGCTTGAGAATAAGAATTTTCATCACTTCCCAAAAACTTCTGAGCAAATATGTCATTGTAACATTTTTAAGTGATGCTTACAATTAAAGTTTTGCTTTGCCTGATTCTGTGCTCACTTTAGCAAGTACTTTCCATGGGCATTTTTATCCTTTACTTATGATTTTCTCATTCCTTAGTTTAATAAGCTGCAGCTGCATTTGTGTTAGATAACTTAATCTCCCTGCCTTAACTAATATTAAAGAATGACAACAGCATCAGACAAATACAGTTCTGTGGCAGCTGGCATTTCTCATTAATCAAAGCAGAAGCTCTGCTGCTCCCTGACATTTGACTTTTTCAGAACTCCATGAAGCACTCGGTGATATGCAATGCAGGATAAGGTGAAGAATGTTAATTAACAAAACCCACAAAGTAAAATATAGGTTACTCATCCAAATTGGCAGAGAAGAGTCAAAGAAAAATCTTATACATCACTGAAAATAGGTACTGTGCAGTTGGTGATTTCTTGAAGTTCTCTTAGCAGACACTTGAATATCACTTTTCCAAAGAGCCTTTTCATCCCAGGTACATGATAAAATGAAAAAGGGAACTGATTGTTCATGCCAGACATGTTTTGATAGTGTCGGGTTTTATGACTAATCACAAGATGAAATTTGCAAAACCTTCAATGATCCCAGGCAAACCTGAATATAGGAGATGTATGTAGAGGAGATGCTGGAATCTGTCTAGCCATCTGACTCCAGCAAATAAATCATTTCCTTAGCCAATTTTGTTCAAATGTAAAAGGAAGTCATGTCTGTTCTCTTCCACTGGAAAAGGAAAACTGGAAGACATGTTCACAGAGAACATGAAGCAAATGAAACATAGAACATAACAGAAGTCAGCAGATGGACGAAGAACTGCTTTGGGGGATACGCTCCAAAGTCAAATGGATAGCAGCTGCTTCCACGTTGCTTCTTTACAAATATATTTATTTTATTTGACAAAATATTTCATATTGACGGAGCACCATAGGATGTTCTAATCTGTATGCACATGACTTAAATACTGACCCAAACCTTTAGATTTTTAATATTAATTTGATTCTTATTTCTTGTTCTATGTTTGGTTCAGGTATCTTCAGTCATGGGCAAACAAAATATCCCTAGTACATATATGATTTAGCAATTTATAAACCACACAATATTTTCTTGATTTTAAATAGCTATGAAAAAATCCCTCAGTATAATTTGTAGACTCTCCTATACACACAAGGGTAAACTAAGGCCAGTGGGATGATCTTAATATAATGTCATATTTAATTAGGATACATAAATTATTTTACAACCTCACAATTGTGCTCTGCCATTTATAATAAAGTTTCTCCTTGAAAAAAGTTGATTTTTGTATATACTTGAATATATTGTCTTAAAGGAATAATGAGTCATTCCATACCCATTGCTTAATGTAGTCCAAGCTTTGCAAGTCAGGGTCATGAATATTTAATTCTTCCCTGTAGAAGAAATGTCAATATTAGGCCCCTTCGTGTGCTGTTCATAATTACTAAAGTGACTTGAAATTACCATTCATTTTTGCTTAAGAAAGTATGTTTTCTCAGAGCGCTTTCACTACACTAAAATGTTAAATAGGAACACCACATACTGAAAATAAATTATCTCAAAACTCAAAAAGAGAAAGTTGAAAAAGTCAATAGTATTTGAGACTAGGTATGCATTCTCAAGAAAATCGCATCTGTGGAGCATAAAGTAGAAGTTTTAAGGGAAATGTATCCTTTGTGTTATTTTCTGGCTCTTCTCAAAATATTGTCAATATAGAGATTAATATACTTAAATGAGGGATACTTGCAATATCCTTGGAGATATTCCATTTTCATATAAGTTCTTATAATTTGATATATGAAAGTATATCAAAATTTCAATGAGTAAATCAGTATGATTAACATAAGTAGAGTTCATCTAATCTATCAATTTTTTACTTTACATATAGAAGACTAAATTCAATAATAGGCTTACATTGCATTTCCAGAAATATTTCTTACTTAGAAATTAATTTTATCCATATATTTATAACCAAAACCAATATCAGTAGTTATCTGAATTTGAGCTTATTCAACCTCATGAGCAAAAGTTTCAGTAAAAGAGGAAAAGAAGCAAAGCAAACATTCAAGATTCACTTGTGAACTTATTTATTAAGTATTCCAGCAGATTGTACTTAATATTCATGATCAAACAAGGTGATAACTTGTTTTCCAAGTTAAACATTTTTATACAAATATTTCAAGTTACTTGCAATAAGCAGACACACATATCTATATACATATATATTAATGTTAAAGGTAAGAACTTTTAGAGTTAGGATATTTTAATAAATAAATAATGTTTTTCAATTTTAACTGTTACCTAGGAAAGTTTCATAATGAATCAGTGAAAGGAACCTAATTCAAATACATTGAGTAAATAAAAAAGAAACTAACTTCATGAAACAAGCATATCTTTTAGGTCTATTGCATAAGCTCATGTCATAGTATAAACTCTCTGTGATGGAAGCCAGTTAGCACAGGTACAAAGGGAGAGTTCATCTTTCCCATTCTGATTTACTCACTTATGTCAGTATTTTCTAGCTCAAACTTACTTATAGTGACAAAGTGTATTGTTCCAAAAAGTTCAGGTGTTTTCCTCATCTCTAGGAAGGAAAAATTATCACAATGGATGGAAGCAAATGCAATTTTAGATTTAAAAGAAGCAGATGGATTTTTGATCCAGATTGTCTTTTACCATTGATATGTTAATAAACTATAACCGAATTCTGAAGTTAGAATTTTTTTCTTTAAAGAAAAACTAAGAAAAAAAGAATTATGCAAAAAAGAAAGAAAAGACATGAATACTATTTAAGAAGAGATAGCTAGTACCTCAATGACTTTAAAATACTTATAAAAAGTCTGTCCTTGGACATGTGTCAGATTTCAAGTACTTGTATAGGTAATTTAACATGCTTCTATTTCTAGTCTGGTGACACAGCCAGAAATATGCTACTTTCCTTTTAATTAAATCATAACTAATACTACTTATAATAGTGGAAAGTTTAGTGCAAACCTGAACACAGAGACACTAAAAAATATCAACAGTTGGAGCTGGGAAGATAGCTCAGTGGTAGAGTGCTTGCCTCATATGTATGAGGCCCTCACTATATAAGCAGAAAAAGCCAGAGAGGTCCTGTGGCTCAAGTGGTAGAGTGCTAGCTTTGAGATGAAGAGCTGAGGGACAGTGCCTAGGTCCATAGTTTAGGCCCCATGACCAACCAAAAAATAAATAATAAATAACCACAGTTGATAAATACAATGTTGGAAACATGAAAGCACATTTTGGCAAAGCATTGAAGGTTAGTCATTGGATCTTGCAATCTCCAAAAGCCTTAGGTATTTATGATTATGAGAGGATTATAAATGAGGCCCTGGGACCCTGAGATTTGAAGTTGGAATTCAGACTTTCTCCAAGGACTATAAATGGGAAAAATTAATACCTCCTCTCTGAATAGTATGACAATATAAAAAGAAAGCTTGTTTTTCCTAGAACTTTGGGGAAAGAATGAATATATCCCCTGAAACACTATAACCTTGACTATATACTTTGCATCCATTAATAGTTCTAAATTGCATGCAGGGATATGCTTTAGGATGCACAACTTAAAAATTAACATAAAGACACTAGAGAGTCTGGAGGAAGTAAACAGAAAGCAGTTCCTCAGAAACAATCTGTACATAGGCAGCAAAGTCTGAATATCTCACACAAAAAACTAGGGTGAAGGCCTGGGGGCATATATCAAATGGGAGCACCCACAAGGCTCTGGTTACAATTCCACTACATCTATCAATCCATCATCAGTCCAAAATAAGCCTGATGAAGATGAGCTCCGAACAAAAAATAAATAAATAAATAAATTTTATGAGGAAATAATCAAATATGGATGAATTAATCATTCTTTCCACAAGATAAAGCACATTTTAATGTGTAATATAATATGAAACAATATAGGAAAAATCAAATAAACATTTCTATACTAATGAAAACTTTCATAGAAAACAAATCCAAAATAAGTTACTCAGTTTATATGAAATAAGCAGTAGTCAAATGTAAAAATAACCTGGGTATGCTAGTACTTGCCTCTTTTTCCAGCAACTCAGTAGGTTAAGGCAAGAGAATCACGAATGTGAGGTAAGCCTGGGTGATACAGTAAGAACCTGTCTCAAAAGAGAGGAAAACAAAACTTAGAAATGATGGAGAACGCAATCTGTTGGGCTAGATGTATGATTCAATATTAGAGTGCTTGCCAAGCAAGAGCAAGGCCCTAGGTTTGAACCTCACTAATTAAAAAATAATAATAGAAATATGTGGGACTTGTAGTAAGAAGGTTAGCATGGCTTTACATTATTTTCTAGTAAACAACTTTGTCATATCAACACTTATATATTGATATTAATACATTAAAGGAGATAATCACAACCCTGAGGAATTTTATATTGACCTCTTCTTAAAGTTGTCATAGAAAATGTTGTCATTTTTTATTTCTTCATCAACTGGAGAAGAGGGATAAATCAATTAATAGAGTATAGTAAATGTTACATAAAGTAAGAGGAGGTATCAAATCACAGGAGTGATCAGAGTAGCTGCAGATTTGTGGACAAGACAATGAACCAGTTAATTGTGATTGGCATTTGGAGTACGTATAGCCTCATGCTACTTTGATTTTAACTTGCTGTATCTGAACAAACCCAAAGTCATTCATATGACAGTTAAAGTTAATTGGATGGTGTAATTAGAGAAATGGAGAATTGCTTGGTGCTAAAATCCTACATTTTGGTATCAGAAGTAGTGTGAGTAGAAAAATTATTTTTTTTTCTTCTGGAGGCAAAATGATAATAACATCATTGACTTTTCCAATGTTTCAGTATCATATCATATCATTTTCATTTCAAAAGACATTTCAACCAAGTCTCAAATTCTAAGTGGCAATGTTTGTAATATTTATATTTCATTTTTAGATGTCCTCCTCACTTGCATCATTTTGATGAGAAAACTTTTTTGAACTCTGGGCCTGGGCGCTGTCCCTCAGCTTTTCAGCTCAAGGTTAGCACCCTACTACTTGAGCCAAAGCACCACTTCCAGCTTTTTTCTGCTTACGTGGTGCTGAGGAATAGAAACCAGGGACTCATGCATGTGAGGCAAGCACTCTACCACCGAGCCCAACTTCCCAACCCCATTGATGAGAAAACTTTAATCCTTAACTTTGTTCTGCCAACATATTTAGGAATTTAGAAATATTTGACTAACATTTTTTAATGCTTTGCTCATGAGTAGACCTGAGTCTAGAGTTATTTATTTTCCAATATTAAATGCTCAGACCATCATTGGATAAATTGAGTTGTGTTACTCTAGGCATGTATATACATTATTTTGCTAATCTAACTAGGTTTGCTGAAGGCTGAAGGAGACTCTTCCCTGCATCCCCAGTTCTCTGGCTCTGTGAAGTTCTGCCATTTCATGTACTGTGTCCTGTGAACTTACTGGGCCTTGGCTTGCCCAAACTTTATTCCTTAGGCATTGTCTAGTTTCTTGCAACAAGCTTCTCAATTGAGAAACTAGATTAATTTCTTTTTCTGAGGGACCACTGCATTTTACTTCTTGATGTTGTTTGAGCTGAAAAATCATTTAGCTATTCATATATATTTTTCAAATATAAACGTAACATAGCATGTCTAGACTTTGTTATTCTGTTGTGCTAGAAAGTGAGAATGTCTGAGAACTTTCTAAGATTATTTTTAATCTTGATTTAAAAAAACATTATTGTACTGTCCTTCATTATTTAGAATGTACATTATTCCTTTACCAAACCCATCATTCAAGTGATATATGACTTATTTGTGTAATAAGAATCTCACAAAATACTTGAATGTGTTCTAGTGTCCTCTTCTCCACCTCAAACTTTGGTCATGTGTCGCTTTCACTTTTAAGTTTTGAGAAGAAATTTTCCAAATTCAAATTCTGTCTATATACATGCTTTCCTACTTCAGCCTTCGGTATGTTCTTTGGTTGCACTTAATTTTTAGAAAAAAAAATATGTGTTTTCTGTGTATGCACACTTTCTGTCTTCAGTTCCATATCATTCAATATCTAGCTGTTTTTTTCCTCCCAAGGCTTTAAGGCTTAATTCAACACATTAACTTAAAAATGAGAGAGAAAATAAAGCAAAACAAAAGAGAAAGTCTCTTCTAATGATGTAGTGAGAGACCTATCTAAGAAATGACCCATGTAGACATGGAACCTTGTAGAGCAACAATTTAGAGAATGGAGAATCTTTCTGAAAGTCCTTGAACAAAGTTTATCATTAGAAAGAATTCAAAGATCTAAGAAAATGATGTTTTCCTTAGCATATAAAAAATCCAGCAAGTGAAAAAAATGATTTCAAGCAACCATTATTACTTTATGAATTTAATAATAATAATTTATACTGGACTCTTTATTTTTTACCATCTGTAAAAATATGCAAGTAAACAATTACAGCTGTGCAGACAGTCTAAAATGCAGTTGTAAAACACATAGTAAAATTACATTTAGGAGAGTAAATTTCCTAGAAAAATTAAAATATTTGAACAAAGAAATATCTAAACCTAATTTCAGATTGTGTTGAGAGATACCAACATTTTATGGCCCGAAGTGATAATCTTTCTTGAGCGTGAAGCACATTTGTTTATGTGTTTAAGACTAATATTTGATGTGAACAATTTGATTACTGACACTTTCTCAGAAGTCATTGCATTGACCCAAATACTTCCTGTGTCATCATTCCCTCCTGGGTGTCCATAGTAGTACATTAAACTAAACCTTTATTGATACAAAAATTCTCGATTCAATATATGTAAGTGAAAATTTTATTAGTTTCTCATACTTGCCTTCAAATTAACCTTCAGATCTTATCTAACTTGAAATCTAATTATTTCATAGAAAAATATTTGTTATTCATCTATCTCGCTAGCAAACTATAAAGCCACAGAATCACTGAAAGTGAGATTTAGAGTAGATATAATAAAAATCCTTCCTAATATGAGAAGATAACCACCGCTATGCTATTTTAAGTTCTGAAAATGCTTACTTAGGAATCGATCGGAAATAAGATATAGCTAGCCTTAGAGGAGAATTGATATTTTCAAGGAAGCCACTTCTTAATGTAAAGTTGGTAATTTTATAAACTAAGACAAATTTTCTCAGCTAACATACTGTTCACACCATATCACCATTCCCCTACTACCATTTGATGCTCCTTTAAACCAGTGTTTAAATTTTGCTGTGGAAGAGATTGTTTTGTGGTAAATTAAGATTAATTATTTCCAAGGAAGTTTCTGGAATTTTAATATTAAAATGAATATATCTAAATTATTATCTGTCAGATACACAGTCTAATTCCATATGGTTCAGCCAAACTCAGTAACAGTTTTATTTTATTTAAGGTAGATTGTTCTGTGCATCTTATTTTTCAAATCTGTTGCTTAGCTTTGCCATTTAAATTATCACACATTACAAAAGTCTTCTGGTCAATTATTTATACATGATCATAAGCAAGAATTTAATTATATTATTTCAGGAAATAATTTTTATTTTAATAAAATTTAATTTTGTTTTTATAAAATATACCCTGAAAAGTCTCTTTTAAAACAATTTGTACATCTCATATTTTAAAAAAGTATTTCTATGCAGGTTGAAATATATGTTAAATTCATTATTATGAATTTATGTTTCTGAGAATCCAAGACCAAAACTATCAATATAGGACTAGCCAAAAACTTGTTACATGAGTCTCGTGGTAAATTTGCTTTATCTGTGCATACTAAAATTCTGATTTTCAAGTGCTATTTAAGGTAATAGTAATATACAATTTGGATTATACCCTGTGCTTATTTAGTTAAGTTGAAAACCTAAAGCCTTAAATGAAGAGAATTTTTAAATTAAATAATTTTTTAGATTAAGAATTTCTAGATTGAGTAGAGGTAAAATATATTGTCAATATTATATAAATATTGATAGAAAGTTCAATTGAGGTAAGGCTGTGTAGATAGAAGATAATAAATGAAATGGCATTTGATTTTACTATTGTAGAATAATTGATTCTTATGCTGTGCTAGAAGTGATCATTTTTGTCATAAAATATTTATGAAGTATGGAGCTTGTGGCTCATATCTGTAATCCTAGCTATTCAAGAGGCTGAGATCTGAGGGTCACAGTTCAAAGCCAGCAGGGCAGGCAAGTCTATGAGACTCTTATCTCCAATTAACCACCAGAAAAACAGAAGTTGTCCTATGGCTCAAGTAGTAGAGCTCTTGCCTTTAGCTGAAGATCTCAGAGATAGTTCCTGGGCCCTGAGTTCAAGCCCCACTACTGACAAAAAAAATGAAATAATTACTGACACATTTTATAAGATAGATAAATAGATGATAGATACAGCATATTTATATAAGAATTAAAATAACAAGTTTGTATTATCTTCTAGAAACCTTACTCAAATAATTCCTTATTGTCTTTATGTCTGTGTTTTGAATATATAGGTCCATCTTAATTTTTCATAAAAGTTATTTTCCTTTGCTTTTTATAAATAAGTTTTTGAGTACAATTCTGATTTATTCAGAATATTGAGACCCATAATAAAGCTAACTTCGCAAATATCTGAAGAGAACTGAGAACAAGCACAAAATGACTCAGCTCTTAGCCAAGAGTATATATGATACTAGCAAATGATCCTGTACTAACAGAAACAGATACATTCCCCAGACTGACAGAATGCACATCAACACTGTCTTGTCTGTGTCCACCTCACAAAGTGAACTTGCCATAGAAAGCAGCCTCATGGTTGGCATTGCACTAGAATAAAATCTCTAAGTGTCATCTCTAATTTATCCCTAAATTTTGTTTTTTAACTGTTATTGTAAAGGTGATGTAAAGAGAGGCTAAAGTTATATAAGTCAGGTAATATATTTTGTAAACCACATCCCCTCTTCCCTCACTTTCTCCCAGATTGTCCCTCCTGATCCCTGCCTCAAGTTGTATACTTCATTTCTAACGTAGTATCTAGCATCTATCTGCTGCATTGTTCATCCTTTGTCCATAAATTTCTTAGATTAAATAACTACACCTTAACTGAGAAACAAATCCATGCTTCAATGAGGGAGAAAAGAGATAACAGTCTAGAGTAACTTTAAAAGAATTCTTTCAGAAAATGGCAATACTTCCCAAGGCTATCTACAAATTCAACACGATACCTATCAAAATGCCAACCTCATTCTTCAAGGAAATAGAAGAGGCAATCCAAAAATTCATATGGAACAATAAAAGACCCCGAATAGCAAAAACACTCCTCAACGGAAAGAACACTGCTGGAGGAATATCAATACCAAATTTCAAACTCTACTATAAAGCCATAGTAATCAAAACAGCTTGGTATTGGCATAAGAACAGACCTCAGGACCAATGGAATAGAATTGAAAATCCAAAAATGAACCCACAGACCTATAGCCATCTAATCTTCGATAAGGGAGCTAAAACAATAGAATGGAAGAAAGACAGCCTCTTCAGTAAATGGTGCTGGCAAAATTGGTTAGCTACTTGTAGCAAACTAAAGCTAGATCCTTATATATCCCCCTGTACCAAAATCAACTCCAAATGGATCAAAGACCTCGAAGTCAAAGCAGACACTCTGAAAACATTACAGGGTGGAATAGGAGAAACCCTGGGTCTCCTTGGCTCAGGCCGAAATTTTCTGAATAGAGACCCGGAAACACAACAAATCAAAGAAAGGTTGGACAAATGGGATTGCATGAAGTTGCAGAGCTTCTGCATGGCAAAGGACATAGCTAGCAAGATCAATAGAAAGCCCACGGATTGGGAGAAGATCTTCACTAGCCATACAACGTACAAGGGTCTCATATCTAAAATATACTTGGAACTCAAAAAATTAAATCCCCCAACAACAAATCCTCAAAGAAACAAATGCCCAATAAATAAGTGGGCTAAGGACTTGAAGAGAAACTTCTCTGAAGAAGAAAGAAGGATGGCCAATAGACACATGAAGAAATGCTCAACCTCCCTAGCCATAAAAGAAATGTAAAGCAAGACAACATTGAGACCACCTCACCCCAGTTAGAATGGCTATAATCAAGAACTCTAACAACAACAGATGCTTGAGGGGATGTGGACAGAAGGGAACCTTATTTCATTGTTGGTGGGAGTGTAAACTTGTTCAACCACTTTGGAAAGCAGTATGGAGGTTCCTGAAAAGATTTCACATAGAGCTTCCCTATGACCCAGCAATCCCACTTTTGGGCATTTACCCAAATGTTTACAAACAAGACCACACTAAAGCTACCAGCACAACTATGTTTATTGCAGCATTATTTACCATAGCTAAGATATGCAACCAACCCAGATGCCCCTCAGTAGATGAATGGATCAAGAAAATGTGGTATATATACACAATGGAATTCTATGCCTCCATCAGAAAGAATGACACTGCCCCATTTGTTAGGAAATGGAAAAACTTGGAAAAAAATATATTAAGTGAAGTAAGCCAGGCCCAAAGAAACATAGGTCCCATGGTTTCCCTTATTTGCAATATCTAGCATATGTATGAGTCAAGCGGAAAAGGTCAGATAATGTGATGTTAGGAAAATGAACCCTTAGATATGTATTTTAATGCTTTTTTATTTCATGCATTTGTTTCTAACGCATTTATAAGATTATCTCTTTGTTGCTTTGTATGTCCCTCCCCCACAGTATAACCCCTGCTTTCACTATATTTGATGTCAGTATAACTTGTGGAGGAGATGGGGAAAAAACAAGTCGTTTAAGGATACAGGTGGACCTGTTGCAACAATGAGAAGTACAAGGTCATATAGAAAACCAGCTTTACAATGTCGGTGGGGGTGGGGGAGGGGGGGTATGATTGGGTGGGGGGGAGGGGGGAGGTAGGGAAGGGATGTGAAGGGTAAACAAAGGAGGAGGTTGCAATGCTTGATAAGAAATGTACGCATTATCCTGCCCATGTAATTGTAACACCTCTGTACAGTATGTTCACAAAAAAATTAAATTTAAAAAATTAAAAAAAATTCTTTCATAGCTATATACTTAAGATTAGACAGTTTTGCACTTTTCTACTATTTTTCATTTTCATACTTTTAAGGTATTTTTTGTAAAAAATGTATTTTTCATTTATAGAAATGATGAGCTGGGCGCCAGGGGCTCACACCTGTAATCCTAGCTATTCAGGAGGCTGAGTGCTGAGGGTCTCGGTTCAAAGCCAATCAGGGCAGGAAAGGCTGTAAAACTTATCTCCAATAAATCACCAGAAATTCGGAAGTGATGCTGTGGCTCAAGTGGTAGACAGGAGCTGAAGAACTGAAGAGCTGAAGGATCGCACTCAGGCCCAGAGTTCAAGCCCCATGACCAACCAAATTTTACAAAAAAAGATGATTTTACTTGATAAATTAAAAACTGTGATTCACTTTCACAAAAGGTATTGTTTTCTTGTTTTACCAATCATAAACATATGTACTTTACTAATATTACCAGTTTTGTTTAGATTGGCATAAACTTATGCATGCTAAGATTATTTTGTCCATATGGTTAGAAGATGACAGTGTGTGTGGTGGATGGAATTCATATTCTACTTGCTTTGTAATGGTCATATAATTCTATTTCTGGTGTCTGAAAACACAAGTTGTAACACATACACACACACACATATAAAACATGGATACGTACCTTACTAGATTTATTATTTATAACTTTCTATCATTATTTAATCATAATTTTGTTCATTTGGGTATATTACCACTTTGAGAAAAGTAGAAAATTGAACTATAAGAATAATTATAAACTTTTTTCAAATTATGCCACTTGATAGTAATCATGGGAAGCATTTGGAAACAAATATAAATCATTTTGGTTATTTGGAAGGTTATGAAAAGTTGGGAGTGGACATATTCTCTAAGAACCAATCCTAAATTTCTTCCATATCACCTGGTAACAGTAAAGCATTTTTTTCAGAAAGTGTGTTTCTGTCATACCATCCTCCTTACTCCATCTAGTGAAACAAATATGCTATTTTGGTACAATCAAATATTGCATGATCTGCTATTTTCTTAGATCTAAATCATAGATTATACTAAAATTATTCTCAACATCATTCTAGTAAGGTGAGAGCACTGACTAATACTGAGTGGTAGCCCTTCCGATAAGAAATTCAGAATGACCTGCATGTTCCATGTCTTCCATCCCAGTGAAGTACCATGGTTTCTTGAGGAAGGACAGTGTTCAATAAGAGAATAGGTAATGCTGAACAATCCTGGGCCATGTCAGTTTTGACAAAATGAGCTCATGAACAACTTGGCCATGATAGAACAAGGAAGCTATAAAGGACCCACAGTGCCAATTCTTTCCCAGGAAAACTCATTTGATGAAACAGTTGCAGAAAAACAGACTTAGCAGTGGACCAGTAGACCAGTGGATCCTTATTAGGTCACTATTTGCTGGGTTCCCGGTATGCTTGCTACACTGGAAGTCTTACTTCACTTTGATGGGGACAGTGGCTTTTCTTAACAAAATGAGTGCATTCTTTAGGTATGACTTGGCTTTTTGTGTGGTCTAGGCTTCCCTCTGTACCATTACTTGTTGAACATCTAATGCATTTATACCGTGTCCCACACTAGTTGGCATCAGGTCAAGGAACCTAAATGGAAATCATGAGTGGGTAGGAATGTCACAGTTTTAGCACTATTCCATAAATCCTAGCATTGAACAGAAAGTCATGTGCAAATTTGAGAATCTACCAACTGGTCTGACTCACTTTACTCATTCACAGTGGCCTCCTTGTAAACCATGGGCTTCCCAACCCAATAAACTTGTACATGGTATGACAGAAAATAATCTGCTGCCAAATCACACATTTTAAAACCATGTAAGTCTGAAACACTAAGCCCATGAAATTTGCAAGGACTCAGCCTTTCATAGCTTTGCCTTCCTCTAAAATATTCAAGCAAATCACTTTCATTTAATTGAATTTCATCTCCTTAAGATGGACAAAAAAAGTGTGGTAAGCATTTCTTTGTTTCTAAATGGCATTTCAAATTCCCGGTCCTTTACTTTCATTTTAATAGTTGCCTCATTCCAGAGATATTTAGTTTTTGTTTTTTGTTTATTTATTTATTTAGTTAGTTTATTGTGAAAACACCATACAGAGGGGTTACACTTACATAGGCAAGATAATAAGTACATTTCTTATCAAGCATTGTAGCCTCCTCTTTGTTTCCCCTTCCCATCCTTTTCAATCTCCCACAAAACCCCCCACCCCTACCCCTCCCCGGGCCAAAATTGTAAAGTTCATTTTCAGACATAACAACTTGTACATCTCATTGTTGCAGTGGGTCCACCTGTATCCCTATTTAAACGATTTGTTTTTTTTTCCCTTCCCCTCTACAAATTATACCAACATCAAATACGGTCAAAGCACGGGTTATACCGTGGGGAAGGGACATACAAAGCAAGAAAGAAATCATCTTATAAATATGTTAGAAACAATCGCAAGAAAGAAAAAAAAAACATTTGAATCCTTATCTTGGGGAACATTTCACCTAACATCAAATCATCTAACCTTTTCTGCTTGTCTCAGACATATACTAGTTATTGCAATTAAGGGAAACCATGGGACCTATGTTCCTTTGGGCTTGGGTTACTTCACGTTATTTAATTTTTTCCAAGTCTTTCCATTTCCTAACAAATGGGGCAATGTCATTCTTTCTGATGGAGGCATAGAATTCCATTGTGTGTATATACCACATATTCTTGATCCATTCATCTACTGAGGGGCATCTGGGTTGGTTCCATATCTTAGCTACGGTAAATAATGCTGCAATAAACATAGTTGTGCTGGTAGCTTTAGTACGGTCTTGTTGGTGATCCTTTGGATAAATGCCCAAAAGTGGGATTGCTGGGTCATAGGGCATCTCTATAGGGAGTCTTGAGGAACCTCCATACTGCTTTCCAAAGTGATTGAAGAAGTTTACACTTCCACCAACAATGCTGTAAGGTTCCCTTCTGTACACATCCCCTCCAGCATCTGTTGTTATTAGAGTTCTTGATTATAGCCATTCTAACTAGCATGAGGTGGTATCTCAATGTTGTTTTGATTTGCATTTCTTTAATGGCTAGAGAGGCTGAACATTTCTTCATGTGTCTATTGGCCATCCTTCTTTCCTCTTCAGAGAAGTTTCTCTTTAAGTCTTTAGCCCATTTATTTATTGGGCAGTTGTTTCTTTGAGGATTTGTTGTTGGGGGATTTAATTTTTTGAGTTCCAGGTATATTTTAGATATGAGAACCTTTTCTGTTGTATGCCTAGTGAAGATCTTCCAATCCATGGACTTTCGATTGATCTTGCTAGCTATGACCTTTGCCATGCAGAAGCTCTGCAATTTCATGCAATCCCATTTGTCCAACCTTTCTTTTATTTATTTATTGTGTTTCTGGGTTTCTATTAAGAAAATTTTGGCCTGAGCCAAGGAGACCTAGGGTTTCTCCTATTACAACCTGTAATGTTTTCAGAGTATCTGCTTTGACTCCGAGGTCTTTGATCCATTTGGAGTTGATTTTGGTACAGGGGAATATATAAGGATCTAGCTTTAGTTTACTAAAAGTGATTAACCAATTTTGCCAGCACCATTTACTGAAGAGGCTGTCTTTCTTCCATTCTATTTTTTTAGCTCCCTTATCAAAGATTAGGTTGCTATAGGTCTGTAGGTTCAATTCTGGGTTTTCAATCTATTCCATTGTTCCTGAGGTCTGTCTTGTACCAGTACTAAGCTGTTTTGATTACTATGGCTTTGTAGTAGAGTTTGAAATTTGGTATTGATATTCCTCCAGCACTGTTCTTTTTGTTAAGGATAGGTATTGCTATTTGGGGTCCTTTATTGCTCCATATGAATTTTTGGATTGCCTCTTCTATTTTCTTGCTGAATGAGGTTTGAATATTGATAGGTATCACATTGAATTCGTAGATAGCCTTGGAAAGTATTGCCATTTTCACGATGTTGATCCTTCCAATCCAGGAGCATGGGAACTTTCTAAGTTCTGTTTTGCTTTCCTTTTTCAGGTTTTTAAAATTTTCATCATAGAGATCCTTCATTTCTTTGGTTAATTCTGAGGTATTTTGAGGGTTAATTTTATACCCTACTACTTTGCCAAAGTTTTTAATCAGCTTGGATAATTTGGGATTGGAGTCTGTTGGATTCTTTATATACAAAATCATGTCATCTGCAAAGAGAGAGCGTTTTACTTCATCTTTCCCTATTTGGATCCTTTTTATGTTTACATCTTGTATTATTGCTGTAGCTAGGCATTCTAATACTAGACTGAATAGAAGTGGAGAGAGGGAACTTCCTTGTTTTGATCCTGAGTTAAGAGGAAATGGCTTTAGTTTTTCACCATTAAGTATAATGCTGACTGTAAGTTTGTTATAAACATCACTTATTGTATTGAGAAATGTTCCATGGATGCCTAAGTTTTCCAGAACCTTCATCATAAAGGGTGTTGGATCTTGTCAAATGCTTTTTCTGCATCTATTGAGATAACCATGTGGTTCTTATCCTTGCTCTTGTTGATGTGATAAATTATAGAATTGATTTGCATATATTGAACCAGCTTTGCATCCTTAAAATGAATCCTGTTTGATCATGGTGTATGATTTATTTGGATAAATTGTTGAAGTCGATTGGTCAAAATTTTGTTGGGAATTTTGCATCAATGTTCATCAAAGAAATGGGTCTGTAGTTCTCTTTCTTTGATGAGTCCCTGCCTGGTTTTGGGATTAGGTTTATGATGGCTACATAGAATGAGTTCTGTAGTGAATTTTCTCTTTCAATTTCATTGAAGAGTTGAAGGAATATTGGTGTGAGCTCTGCTTGTAAGGCACTGTAGAATTCCTCTATAAAACTATCTGGTCCTGGACTTTTCTTACATGGAAGGTCGCTTATTGCTGTTTCTATTTCAATGCTTGATATAAGTCTGTTAAGATGGACTAACTCATGTTGGTAGTTTTGACATGTCGATATATGCTAGGAAACGGTCCATTTCCGCCACGTTCTCAAACTTATTAGCATAATGGTTTGAGAAGTATTCCCTTATAATGTTCTGAATCTTGGTTGTTTCTGTGGTGATGTTTCCATTCTCATCTCTGAGTTTATTTATTTGAGTGTGTTCTCTTCTTTTTCTGATAAGATTTGCTAAGGGTCTGTCAATTTTGATAATTTTTTGAAGAACCAACTCTTTGTTTTGTTGATTCTTTCTATGATTTTTTTGGATTCTAATTCATTTAATTCTGATTTAATTTTAATTATTTCTTTCCATCTACTGGATTGGGGTTTAGCTTGTTGCTCTTTTTCAAAGAGGTTTAGATGTCTCGTTAAATTGTTGGTTTCAGATCTCTCCAATTTGTTGATGTAGGGAACTCAGAGCTATAAATTTGCCTTTGAGTACTGCCTTTGCTGTGTCCCAGAGGAGCTGGTAATTTGTGTGCTCATTTTTGTTGAATATCATGAACATTTGAATTTCCTTTCTATTCTCTTCCATGACCCACTGGTGATTTAACAGTGTGTTGTTCAGCCTCCATATGTTACAGGACTTCCTTTTTTTTTTTTTTTTTTTGGGTCCAGTCGTGGGACCTGAACTCTGGGCCTGGGCACTGTCTCTTAGCTTTTTAGCTCAAAGCTAGTGCTCTACCACTTGAGCCACAGCGCCACTTCCGGCTTTTTTCTTTTTGCTTATGTGGTGCTGAGGAATCGAACCCAGGGCCTCAGGCATGCAAGGTAAGCGCTTTACCACTGAGCCACCTTTCCAGCCCTGTTACAGGACTTTCTCTGGTGGCTTTTCATGTTGAGTTCTAATTTTATGCCCTTGTGGTCTGAGAGAATGCAAGGTATAACTCCAAAGTTTCTGAATTTGGACAAGTCTGCTTTGTGACCTAAAATGTGTATTCTGATGCTGCTGGGTGAAATATTCGGTAGATGTCTGTTAAATCTAGTTGACCTATGCAATTGTTTAGAGCTATGGTTTCTCTATTTATTGAGTTTTTGCCATGTTGATTTATTTAGTGGGGATAGTGGTATGTTAAAATTCCCAACAATTAATGTCTTTGAATCTATGTGAGATTTGAGGGAAAGTAATGTTTCTTGGATAAATTTGGGTGCTCCATTGTTTGGCAAATAAATATTTAGAATTGTAATATCCTCCTGAAGGAGAGATCCCTTAATTAGCATGTAGCAACCTTCTTTATCTGTTCTCACTAATTTTAAGTTGAAATCTATTTTATCTGATATTAGGATTGCAACTCCCACCTGCTCATGGGGGCCATTTGCTTGGTAGATTTTGTTCCATCCTTTGACTTTCAAAATGTGTTTGTTTTTATGGGAAAGGTGTGACTCCTGAAGGCAGCAGATAGAAGAATCTTGTTTTTTAATCCAACTAGACAGTCTATGCTACTTAATTAGACAATTAAGTCTGTTAATGTTGAGAGATAGGACTGACAGTTGTTTGGGAGTCCCTGCCACTTTATCCACCTTCTTGGGGGCTGTGGCAACTGGGTTCTTCCAAGAACTATGGTTCTTGGATTCTCAATTTGGGTGCAGTTTCTTGGCCTTTATTGTGGTCTTGTTGGTTTTCTATGTGTAGGACATCTTAAATATCTTTTGTAGGGCTGGTTTGGTGGGGATACATTATTTCAGTTTTTCTTTGCTATGGAAGGTTTTTATTTGACCTTCGGTTACGAAGGAGAGTTTAGCTGGGTACAATATTCTTGGTTTTTTAGTTGTTTGTCTTTAGTGCATGGCATACATCATTCCCGGCTCTTCTTGCTTTAATTGTCTCTGCTGAGAAATCTGAGGTGATTCTAATTGGTTTCCCTTTATAGATGATTGATCTTTTCTCCTTGACTACTTTAAGGATCTTTTCCTTGGTCTGAATTGATCCTGTGTGGATTATAATGTGACGGTGGGATGTCCTGTTCTGGTCTGGTCTATGTGGGGTTCTAAAAACTTCTTGAATCTGAACAGGCCTACCTTTTTGCATGTTTGGGAAGTTCTCTCTAGGATCCTGTTAAATAAATTTCCTAGACTGTTAACTTCTGTCTCTAGGTGCTCCTCTACACCCATTATCCTCAGATTAGGCCTCCTGATGTTGTCTTCCAAATGTTGAATAGATCTATCATATTTCTTAGATTTGTCTTGTATAGTTGTATGTTCTTTCTCTATAATATCTAGGCTGTCTTCAATCTTCGAGATTCGATCTTCTGCATGGTCTAACCTACTGTCAAGACTTTCTACTTTGTTTTTTATTTGTTTTCCTTCTAATTAGTAGGCTTTGATGGCTTCAAATTCTTTGTTGGAACTTTGTTTCAGATCTTGTATGAACTTCTTTACGTCCTTAATTTGGTGTTCAGTGTTTATTCTGAAATCACTTAGTTGATTTCATATCCTTTCCTTTGACTCCCATTCCTTCTGTTGGGCTCCATTCAGCATTCCATTTGTGGTCTCCTGGAATTCTTTCAGCTGTCTGTTTATGGATTCCATCAATGCCTCTATTGATCTTTGTCTATTCTCACCTCGCTCTGGCAATTCCCTTATTACTCTTTGATTAGCTTCCTCACGTTCACACAATTACTGTAGCTCTCTTTGACTGTTCTCAGCCTGCTCACACCATTCCTGACTTTCTCTTTGTCTGTTCTCAGCTTGCTCATGCAATTCCTGTATCAATCTTTGAGTAGCTTCCTCAAGCTCATGAGATTTCTGTATTGAATTTTGGTTTGCCTCCTCTCTCTCCCTATCATTTTCACACTGAGTCCTTTTCAGGTTTTCAATCTTTTTATTCACCATGTGTACCAGTAGTGTTTGTAGAGCTTCTTGGGAACTCCTCTCTGGATTATTCATTATCTGTTCTGTCACCTGATTATCATGAGTGGGAGTCGAGATACCCGGACTTGCCATTTTTCTGTGTTTTTCTGGCTTGTTCTGCCCATTTGGTATGAAAGTAACACCAATTTTGTGCTAGAACACTATTTTAGGCAAGCATCAACCAAAGTTCTGTTGTTCCACAGTCAACAGGCTGCAGATACAATCTAGTTCATCAGATACAATCTGTTCAACATCAAACAACTATGGATTAATGGGTTATGAACAACAAAGAATTTGGCATACCAGAAATTATTAGGTTTAGAGAGAAATGTGGGGAAAAATAGGATTAGACGGATCTGGAGAGGTAAAAGGAGAGTGAAATTAACTAAGTCCTAATCTCAAAGAGGAGAATGGATTGGACAGAAAGATAGGAGAGAGAAAAAAAAGAGACAAGAAAAAATGGAAAAACAATAATTTAAATTTAAAAAGTGAAACAAAATTTATCTAAGTTTAAAGGTGATATTGAGAGAAGAAAAGGATAGGATGAGAGGAGGGGAGGCATAGAAAGGAGATATAAAAAACCAAAAAATAAAAATTCTTAAAAAATTATATAGCTATCAAGAGATAATGCTGCTATTAAAGAATTTAAACCTAAGAGGTTTTGAATTGACTAATAAATTTCTGGATTAAGTGTGTACACAATGGGGGATAAGGGCTAATAATGGACGATGAATATATATATATATATATATATATCTGATTATGAGCAGAACAGCAATTAAGTCATGCAATAAAGAACAACAGAGAAAAAAATGAAAAGAATGAAAAGAAAAAAAGGACCAAAAGGTCCATATAGATTAAAGGAAAAAAAACACACACACATAAACACCTAAAATAAAAATTATGAGAGGAAAAAAAAGATTAATAGAAAACAATTTTTTAAATTAAAAATTTAAAAAAATGTACAAAAAAGAGTTCTTTGAGTTTTGTTTTTTGTTTTTTTTTGGAGGTGGTGGATGAAAAGATCCTGTATTTCCATTGTGTCTGAAACCAGTCTCTTGGTGGAGTCTCTGGTATGCTTGTGGTGTTTGGTTTTCCTGTGGCTTGATTGGTTTCTTAAGTCAGTTTGTTTAAGCAGGCAGAAAAATGCTCTGCTTTACCCAAGATTTTGTGATCCTCCTCCCAGGCTAGTTCTGTGGGAGAGAGATCTGCTTTGAGTATCACAAAAGGGAGAGATGGCTGTTTCCTCTAGTTTGGAGATGCTATGATGAGGCTAGGTTCTGGGTAGAGTTGAAGCCTTTCAGCAAATAGTACCTTTTCCCTGAGGGGCTAGCTTCTGAGACACTCACAGAGCCCAGCCTGGAGCCATTCTCAGGGTTTATGTTTATTGAATTTCAATTGGTTCTTAGGCTGCTGTAGGGAGGGGCAGCCTCTGGCTCTGTTTACCCAGTGAAGAAAGACACTCCTCTGGGTGGAGATGTTCCTCTGCCTGGGCTGAGTGACTTTCCCCTGGGTGGAGCTGAGCCTGGCAGGTCAGGTCAGGTTCCTGTGACCTGCTATTGGCTCCAATTGTTTTCTTCCAAGACCTGAGTTGGAGCTAGCTGCTCACCTGGGCCTTTGTCAGTATCAAAGATGGAGATCTCCGGTTGTTGGGGTGAGCCTTCCCTCCTCTGTTCTGCTCCCTGAGAAGGAGTGAGGATGTAAGGGTTCTACTTAAGCCAGAGTCATGGTTCCTGGGTCGTCTCTGGTCTGAGATCTGCAGGATGAAGATATCTGCTTCTTGTCAGGTCTTGTTAGTGTTGAGTAGAATAGACTCTCCAGCTGTGTCTGATGCCTTTTTCCTGAACTCTCTGTTGTAAGTATTATGGCTACAGTTGCCACCACTGCTGCCGCTGCCGCTGCTACGGCCATGGCTATCAGCAAGTGCTCACTCAGATCTGTCTCCTTGACTGGATTTTCCCTCTCTGGCCAAACTCTGAGTACTGTAATGGCACACTTGGTGTGATTCTCTGGCTTAGGACTGTTCACTGGAACACTAAATCTGCTTTCTATGTGAGAGCTTGTTTAGCCTCCAGCTTCTCCTCTGCCATCTTCCTCCGACCAAGAGATTTAGGTTTTAGCAGTTATCATTTTTATCATAGATGCACATTTCTCATTTATTAGGGTAAGGGGTTATATTGGTAAGCTTTAAATACATCTCTGATTCGTTCACTTCATGATATACAAACAAGAATTATGTCACAACCTATTGCATGGAGATCACTTGTGCAAAATTAGATACAATGGTTGCATCACATTTATCAATGAAAAAGATTTTCATATTTAAAAGAACAAGCTTTGAAAAACCCATCCCATTATACAATAGGAATTGAAGGAGTTATAGAATTACAGAAAGCTTGGATTAGAAGTTGAAGAGCACTGTCTGTAGCCTGCTGTGAAATGACACATGCAGAGTATTATGAATTGATTCCTATAACAGGAATAAATCGTATTGACTTTAAATGATAGAGAATTCTGAATTTCCCTGAGAGATGAAATGTCTTTGTTCTCTGATCAAATCATGTAAAAAACATGAATGATTTTAAATGGAAGTAGAAAGGACACATTATTTCAAGGAAGGATAATTACCGGAGAACATGTATGAGAAAAGGATAACATTGGACATATGGGTATCACAATGATTATAAATAGTGGTTGGCTATATAAATGGAAAGTGCTTTCATATTTTGAAACACAGCAGACTATTTTTTTCATACTTAATTGGATCAGGAGATTTTTTTTTTTTGATCAGTGATGTGTTTTAAAGAAATCAGTCAGTAAGCTGAACTCTAAAGGATGAATTAGAGCAAAACCAATTTGTGTTGCCAAGCCAATGATCAAACTTCTGTAAGAATGAAAAGGAGAAGCACAGAAAACTTGATTTGGGATGGTGACATAGACAAGATGAACAAAAAGGAATAGCATATACATTTTAAAGTACTTGGATAC
The DNA here is from genome assembly GCF_019054845.1 of Dipodomys spectabilis. Lineage (NCBI taxonomy): Eukaryota > Metazoa > Chordata > Mammalia > Rodentia > Heteromyidae > Dipodomys > Dipodomys spectabilis. The sequence continues at coordinate 6,825,694 of NW_024870752.1, forward strand.
ACCAAAGAGTTTGAAAAGAGGTGATTTTATTTTTTCCATTGGAAAATAGCCTTTAAACATTGTCTTTTTAAATATATAAATTATGGCATTCATTGAAAATGTTGGATTTCAAATAGCAAGTTTTTTAAATCTACGTCATAGGTATTAGCATATTAAGCATGTAACTTGAGAATTGCCTTATCTAAAGGCAGGATCATGATGACAGATAATGAGATAGTATCTAGTTCAGAAAAAGCCAGAAAGCCTGGGTCACACAGAACACCTCTTTAACAAGAGTATGTATTGTTCACAAAAATAAATGTTATTACTTTCCTTAATTGAAAACAAGGGGGCATTATTTGTTTCTTTTGTAGTGTGCTCTGGAATAATTAAAAGGATTAATGGATTTTGAACAAGAACAATTTCCCTTGGCAATTGCTTTATGCACAGGCTTGAATTTAATGTGCTATTCTGGGCATCATCTCTTCCTAACCTTACCCTAAGTTCAAAACAGAGGCCATTTATCCTGAATGTACAATTTAACACCCTCTTTTAGACTCTCAGTTCAACCTCAACTCCCATCAACTTCTCCAATATAGACTAGGACCCTAGAGAGTAGAGTAATGAGCCCCAAATTACTAATACATTTGTAATTTCTATCACATCAAATTGTATCTGGTACCTTGAATAACAGAACACTATTATGGGTAGAGCATATCAACCTTGAAAATATTTTTAGTTTATAATTCCAAACACAGTGAATATAATATGAATTTGAAATGGGTTCTTGTCAGTGGTAAGGATGTGAAGGTGAAGTCATGCTGGTGTAGTGTGGGCTCTGTGATTTCTATCATATAAAGAGAAGAACATTTGGACTGCCAGAAAAAGTTAAGATTATGACTGTTCCCAAAAAAGAAGAATGGAAATTTCCTTCCTTAAGCATTTTTAGAGGCCTAGTTCTACAAATAACATTCCAAACCATGACACAGATATTTGTTTAGGGCATAAAATGTGCCGTGTTTTTCATGACAGCCATACCACAATAATATAGCTATACTGACATTTGTAAATTTTAATACTTTCAAAATAATTTTGACATTATGACTTTCCTGAAATTTCTAAGAGCACTGTAAGCTTTCAAAGCTTTATCGATTTGTTTCATTTTATTATAGGGTCAAAATTAGCACAGCAGTGTTTTTATTTAGTCATTTGTTTTAACTCCAAAACCACCCATTTTTGTATATAGTTTTCAAAGTTCTGTGTTGTTAAGTTAATGACTTACTTAACTTCTATTGAGGTTATATATGCTGTAAATATTTTCTTTTTATCTATATCTCTCTTATTTAGAATTTTTGGCATAGATGGAATGTAGCTCTACAAATTCTGACAAGAAATAAAAGAGATGACGTATTTTATGCATAGATAAAAGGATATATAGGTAGAGAGATAAAGACACAGTCAGACAGATGATAGATAGATAAAATGGTGACAGTGTCTTTAGCATAAAAAATTCTTTCTTATCACAGGTATAAATAAGAAATAATATAAGATTCTGTGATTATTTCATATTATGAATGCTTAGTAAAGAAAAAGAAAGAAATTGAGGACAAATGCTACATATTATCAATAGAGCAAATAGCTTCATTTTAAGTTAAGGGCAACAGGAAGAGATAGTCTGATAATTATTTGTGGTAGTTTGTTAAGTAGGTTCTTTCACTCAATTGTATAAGAGCATTAAGTGAATAGTTTAATATGACTATAAGAGGGAAAGAAAAAGGGCAAAGCCCAGTCACTGATGAGGCTCCAAACATGGAAGAGTTTCTGTTTGGTAGTTTAGAAGTTTCAAAGCCTGACAAACATTCAAAGCTGTATACAAAATAGAAAACATATAATTGCTGCTTTGATATATAATTCCTCAAAAATTTTGCACACCCCTTTTCTTATGCAGTGTCATTATAAAGAGAATATAACATTGTTTTGATTAATATTATGCTTTTAAAATCATACAGCATGACTAAAATTAATGTCAAATATATTTATATAAATACAAATAATTTAATAAATATTTGTTTGATATTTGCTGAATTTTAGACATATTCCTCGATACATAGAATATAAAACAAGCATCAAAAGGAATATTTAATATACAATATTAACAGAATACAGAATAAAATGTATTGATAAGAAAATTTCATAATAGCTGACACTTGGAATGTTAGTTGAGGGTAACATTAATATTTAAATATAGATGGCAAGGGAGTCTTCATTGAGAAAATAGGGATTTATTACAATGTGTGGACATACAAAAAGATATACATAGGTCAAAGGAGCCGTCTTCATTTATTAAATATTCACAATGAACAAAACTCGTTTGCAGGTATTCATATGCACGATATTCAGATGTCAGGTATAAGAACGTGAACATATGTTTTGCTGAAAGCATTGAGTCTGTCTCCAGAGATCCCATTTAGAATTCAGAATTAAAGTGTTAGCTGCCATTTTTATTAGAAGTACAGAAAATGTATTACTTCATACGTGATCACATTCCTTTTGAGGTGCTTGAATACAGAATTTAATTAATAGGTACCACCTTTGGGTAATCAATAGTTGTCACCACTGAAGTTATTACCATGCAGAAAATACAGTCATTCTTCTTTAGAAGAAAAGGTCTGACTGTGATACCTAATTTTAGTAATTTTTCCCATCAAACTCCCCCAATATTTGAGCACACAATGTAATAAAGTTGGACTGTGGTACCAAAAGGAGTTAACATACCAAAAAGGCCCGTATTAAAATCAAATTACAGGTAAATACGGGTTAAGATCTTCTGATGCAATGACCTTTTTAAAATGCATTTGGAATTTGTATCTTAACCTCTAAGGTAATTGAGTGTTTCTGACACATTTAGGATTAAGTCAAGCAATTTGAGCCAATAAGCACCCTGCTGATTTGTGTAGAGTAAGGATTTACTGTGCATGCAAACATGAAATATGAATTCAGAATATCTGAAGGGAAAAATATAATATACACTTAATGATAAATTAACTATCTGTGCAAGGCTAGTTTATGAATTCTGAGATCCTCATTAAATCCTTGACAATCACATAACAATTTAATTCCACAGGCAACTGAAAGACACCACACAGTACTATCTCTAAGTCAATATTCTTCCCCACCCCCTCTCTCTATTTCTTTTTTTTTTTTTAAAAATTTAATTTAATTTTATTTGTGAACATACTGTACAGAGGAGTTGCAGTTACATGGGCAGGATAATGCGTACATTTCTTACCAAGCATTGCAGCCTCCTCCTTTGTTTATCCTTCACATCCCTTCCCAGCCTCCCCCCTCCCCCCCTAATCCCCCCCTAATCCCAATCCTTCTCCTCCCCCCCCCCCCCCCCCCCCCGCACCAATGTTGTAAAGCTCGTTTTGGACATGACAACTTGTACTTCTCATTGTTGCAACAGGTCCACCTGTATCCTTAAACAGCTGGTTTTTCCCCATCTCCTCCACAAGTTATACTGACATCAAATATAGTGAAAGCAGGGGTTATACTGTGGAGGAGGGACATACAAAGCAACAAAGAGATAATCTTATAAATGTGTTAGAAACACATGCATGAAAGAAAAAAAACATTAAAATACACATCTAAGGGTTCATTTTCCTGACATCACATTATCTGACCTTTTCCGCTTGACTCATACATATACTAGATATTGCAAATAAGGGAAACCATGGGACCTAACGTTTCTTTGGGCCTGGCTTACTTCACTTAATATAATTTTTTCCAAGTTTTTCCATTTCCTAACAAATGGGGCAATGTCATTCTTTCTGATGGAGGCATAGAATTCCATTGTGTATATATACCACATTTTCTTGATCCATTCATCTACTGAGGGGCATCTGGGTTGGTTCCATATCTTAGCTATGGTAAATAATGCTATTTCTTTCTCTTTATCCCTCCTCTCTCTCTTCCTTTCCTTTAGAAATATGGCCATTCACAGTGATTTTTAATAAATTAACTAAGTTTAATAATTTTACTGTAGTTTAATCATTTAGTAATGTGCATAAATCTTTTTCAGCCAAAATTTGACCTGAATGTTAGAGATAATTTGAGAGTACACTTGATGTTCAAAGGGTTGTTGTTAAAGGGTTCAATAATATGTGAAGATACTACGTACACTACAAAGGAAATATTGTATTCTTTCTTCTGTTAGACCTTCCTACTACAACTTGCTTGCTATTTAATTCAACATTTTCAAACTTAATTATGTACTTCTTTCATGAAACTTGGTTCTATGTGTGTGTGTGTGTGTGTGTGTGTGTGTGTGTGTGTGTGCGTGCGTGTGTGTGCACGTGCATGCACACTGGCGCTGGGGCTTGAACTCTGGGAATGGGTGCTGTCCCTGGGCTTCTTTTGCTCAAGGCTAGTACTCTATCACTTGTACCTCAGTGATTAATTGGAGATAAGGTCTTCATGAACTTTCCTGCTTGGGCTGGCTGGAAGTGAGACCCTCAGATGTCAGCCTCCTGAGTATCTAGGATTACAGGCATGAAGCACCAGTGCCTGGCTAACTTACTCTTTGATTATCCCCTGATTCCATAAAGCATGTTCTATTGTAAATGATATTTTTTTTCTCAAATCTAGCATTTCCTACTTTTGTGCATTTGTACACACATGCATGTTTTAGGGTTCCTTTGTCTGTTTCTCTTAATCTGATTACTATTCATAGGCAGTGAATGTGCCTATTAAAATTTAATCTTATATGATAAAGTTATATAAGGTGTATGAATTGTATAAAGTTTTGTAAGATGTATCAGAGGAATAGATTTTATGGTCTTAATTTTTGTGCTGAAAACATACAATAACAAATCATACCAAAATATATGAACTCTTAAATAACCAGTTGCAATATTGAATATTTAGTCTATTAAATTTTAAAATGGACATTAAGATTTTGGAATTAACATGTCAAATTCAGGTTTACACAAGTAAAATTTTTTCTTATTGTTAAAAATACAATTCACAACAAGCATATCACATATTAGTCTCCTACTAAGTAAAAATTATCATTATTAAAAAAAAACAGCTGGAAGTCAATGCCTCATACTTTGTAAGGATCACAATTCAAAGCCAGCCTGGGCAGGAAACTCCTGAAACTCTTATCTCTCATAAACCACCAGTAAACTGCAAATGGCACTGTGCCTCAAGTGGTGGAGCACTAGTCTTGAACTGAAGAACTGAGAGGCAGCGCCCAGGCCCAGAGTTCAAATGTCTTTGATTCTGGAACCCTCCATCTTGTAAGTGCATTTAGCTGATTGGGGGAAGGGAAGGGAGATAAACAAATGCTGAAAGAAGTACAAAAGATGACCCATTGAAACCATGATATTCACAGGACACTGTCAGAAATGAACTTTACAACTTTGGAGGGGGGGAAGTAGTGGGGGGAAAGAAGGGAGTGGGTAACAATGTTCAACAAGAAATGTACCTTACTCTTGTAAATGTACCTCCCCTATAAAGCATCTTCACAATAAAGTAAAATTTTAAAAAATGACAACATGTGTCTAGCCAGACAGATTCTCATTTTATTATTCAGTTTTAACTAAGGATGCCATTAATGAGCACTGAATTTTCTTACTTTCACTATTAAATTTTAATAGTTTTAACTATGTATAATTTTAACTATTAAAGATTTTCCATATAATGTCTATAAGGAAGAACAGTGTTAGAACTTTGTTTTTATTATATTCTTATGGAAGAAATAAAAACTAGTAATGACATTTCAAAAGTCTCCTAAATTAGTAGGCAGAATATTAGCATGTGTTCTGATATCAGACCAAAATATATTGAAAGCTACCTTCATCAGTTATAAGCTATGCTACTTAGAACTTCAGTTTCTTTATCTCTGAAAGGTCTAATTATAATTACTCAAAAGTGTTTTTCAAAGATGCAACGAAGTAACGAAAGTTTACATCTCCAAAATTGGTTGCCCGAAGTTATTTTGAATGACTAATATTTGGTTTATTGTAGTATTTATTATAAAAATCATTTAGATGCTTTCCAAATCATTGTTTTTTTCCTTCTAAGTGCAGAATAACTTGCTTTATAGATAGAAAACATGAAATTCCAATGGAAAGGTATTTCTGGCTCTGTAATTTCTTCATCAGCATTTTGAAAAATAACTCGTTGGTGGTACTTACTGCTTCTGTCGCAGCGATGCCATGTTAGGGCAAGACAGAAAGGAAGAGACTCCTTTACCTGACAGACAGCACTCCCTCTCACTGAGTGGTAGCATGAGAAATGATGTGGAAGACGTCTTGGGAGAACTGCAATGTAAATGATGTCCATATCACACAGTCCTCAAGGAGAACTCCATTCGTCACTGGTCCTTGCATTGAGTCACTTCTGAAAGTAAATTTTTCACAGTTCCTGTCCAATCCATGCTCTAGTATTCACTCTCTTTCAATCCTTTGCATAACAATCTTGCATCTACAATCAGGCACACAGCCTTAAGCCAAGAATGTTGCTCTTTGTGTATTCATGCCAGAGCCTCAAGTATTTGTAGGGCTATTTTTCTTTCCTGAATCTCTGACCAAGAAGAGAACAAGGCCTGATGAATGTCAAGTAACTAGCAGATATGAATACCAAGTTGGTGTGAGTGACACAAGTGAGGTGAATTATTGAACATAAATGGATCATGTCAGTGAAGACCTGTGAGTGGAATACATAATCATTCTTACCCTTTCCTTCCTAAGCAATCACTGATGGGAAAAATACTGATCTAATAGTTAATTCACACATTTAGTCATAACTACAAATTATTAGAAACCAAATAGAAATAACAGACTAAATAATGCAAGTATTTATATGATGATGATGATGTAAATACCGTACAGATGAGTTACAATTACATGGGTAAGATAATGAGTACATTTGTTATCAAGCATTGTTGCCTCCAAAAATGCCGTTAAGGACAATAGAAAAATCTAATGAGTGTAATAACAATGAAAGTGATCTGGAAAGGTGTAAAGTAAATAAGTTTTTTCCTAAATGATAAATAACTCTCTTTGCAAAATGCAATTTGTTACAATATTACAAGAAAACAAATGAGAAAAACTTACCAGACCTGATAATATGTACACATTTTACAAAGTGGAAAAAAAAAACCCTCAAAATTACAGAGAAAATGATTTCAATCTAGTTAGGGTTTGAATCAAGTGGTACAGCACCTGCTTAGCAAGAATGAGCTGCTGAGTTCAATCCCTGGAACACCACCAAAAATATAAAAAAATAAAAAAAAACACCTGATTTTAATGACATGAACAAACAATGAGTTCCTGATTTGTCTATATTCTTATAAGAATAAGAATAAGGGCTGGGAAGGTGGCTCAGTGGTAGAGCGCTTGCCTTGCATGCCTGAGGCCCTGAGTTCGATTCCTCAGCACCACATAAGCAAAAAGAAAAAAAAAAAAGCTGGAAGTGGCGCTGTGGCTCAAGTGGTAGAGTGCTAGCCTTGAACTGAAGAGCTGAGGGACAGCGCAAGAATAAGAAGAAACACGACCAAGACATTAAAATATGTGGAATGTAAGATGCAAAAGTATTCTCCTTCATAGATGAAAACTACAGAAACATTTCAACATATGCATGAAAGAACAAACTTTAACTTTTAGGGACAGAGTTTGCAGAGGAGAGTACTATTAAAACATATGTGAGGAAAATTATAAGTAGTAAGGAGGGATTAGTATGGTAAAAACACACTTGAAGGGGTCATTTAGAAAATAAAACAGATTTTGCCAAGTTATGTTAAATAATTTGATTGTAAAGATAATTGGTAAAATATTATTCAATGCATATGTAATTCTAAAGTCAACAATAGTAGTGTGAGTATTAAACCCAGGTTGAATTAAATGAAAGCAAGGGACAAAATGACACAAAGGTGAATTTAATATGTAAACCCCTCAAAACTGTCATAGTTTTTTTCTTTCAACATGTGTCATAAATAACTTAAGAAATAAAGTGAATATTTGAAAACTATTCACTGATGTAACTTCAGTAAGTCTATCAAAAAGAAAAAAAAGAAATTCTGGGTGTAGGACATAGATGATTGCACTATATATTCTTTGCCTGGATTAGTATAATGTTTAAAAAGATCACACTTAGGTGTCAGGAGTCCTGATGATAAGTCTTTGATCTCTAAAGCTTTAGAGCTAGAAGGATTTGGGAACTGTTGTCAGTAATGGCAGGGAGAAAAAGCTACCCTCTTACTTGACATCCCTTTGATATTTGGCCTCTTTTTAGTTCTATGGATTTAGAATATTTGGGGCCATGAACAAAATACAGTGGACAAAATACTATGCTATCCAAGTTGATGAAATTATTTTTAAATTTAATAGTGAATAATGATTTTAATCCTCAAACATCAAGATCTCATATATCTCAAGAAGGGATGGTAGGGGAAAAACAAAGGAGAAGGCAACAATGCTTGATAAGAAATGTACTCATTACCTTGCTCATGTAACTGTAACCCCTCTGTATTTTTACAATAAAAAACTTATTAGAAAAAGATCCTATTGCACCACTGAGATGTACAAGATTTTATGTCAAAAATTAACTTTACAACTTTGGCATGGGGGTGAGGGGGTGGGAGGGGAGATGGGAAGGGATGGTAAGGGGAAACAAAGGAGAAGGTTACTCATTACCTTGCCCAGGTAATTGTAACCCCTCTGTACAGTATTTTCACAAAAAAAAAAGACTAGACTCACCAAATGCGTTTAGTGTTATATTTACATCTTCTAATTCTGGACAAAGGGAATGAATTCCATCACTTTCTACAGTAAATTATGGACTATGAATATATATATGTATACATATATATCACAGCAGTAATCAAGTAGTGAAAAAATATCAATAGGCATGCAAAATTTTAACCCTCAATTTTACCTTTCATATTTAGTTGGACATTTTATTTTATTCTTTGTCTTTTCTCTTTTATTTTATTTTGGCTTATTGTTACTGGAGATGGAACCCAGGATGTTGCACTTGCTAGGCAAGCACTGTGCCACCGAACTACATCCCAGCCCTTTAGTTGAAGATTGTAGAAAAATATATTATATGACTTAAAAGTCAAAGTAAAATAAAAGTACTAATTTGATATTATTACTAAGACAATCACTTCTTGGATGGATGAATTAAAACAGGAAATAGAATAGCAAATTACTTGGATAGAAAGGTTTATTTTTAGCAAGATTTGTTTTCTTTACAGATGTAATCAAAAACTATTTTTGGCTTTCTAAGGGCAGTAATATTTACAGACTTAGCATTAAGTATCAAGGCTTAAAACTTCAAAGGATAGAAAATAGAATGTGTGTGTCTGCTTAGTAAATCTGAATGTCAAGAAGGTGATAGAATTCTAAACATTCCAACAAGAAAGGCACAAATTCCTGGTTGGAAGTACTGTTTTCATAAAATGTTATCCTTTACTTTTCTTATAAGTTCTTCTCCAAAACACGTGTACAACAACAAGTCAATTGAATTTTATTTTTCTGATTTTTAAAACATGCTTTCAACCATACATTTTCTCAAAACTTCCAATTGATTGAATATTTTAGTATTTTCATTGTCAACCAGATCCACAAAAAATCTTGCCCATTACATATTTTTGGTTTATTTAAAATATATGTATTATACAATAACATACCGGAGAATGTATATACTATCTATACATACCATGAAACATGAAAATAAAATAAAGAAATTTAAACATCATTCAACTGAGAAAAAAACACCTTTTGAAAAGCCTTGTACTAATTGCAGATTGTAATCCTTTTAATATTTTTGCCTAACCTAAGAAGAAACCATAGATTTGAACTTCATATTTACCATACTAGCCCTCTAAGTTTTATATGTTATCTTATCATGTATATATGCATCTCAGAGAGAATATGATGCTTAATTTAGTTTTTTGTATGCTTCCATGAATATGCTAATATTCACCTAGATTTTTTTTGTTTATTTTTTGGTCTGGTCATGGGGCCTGAACTCTGGGCCTGGGCGCTGTCCCTCAGCTCTTCAGCTCAAGGCTAGCGTTCTACCACTTGATCCACAGTGCCACTTCCAGCTTTTTTTTCTGCTTATGTGGTGCTGAGGAATTGAACCCAGGCCCTCATGCATACAAGGCAAATGCTCTACCACTGAGCCACCTTCCCAGCCCCTCACTCAGATTTTTTAATATGACATCAAATAGAGTATATGGGTTCATTATTTAGGGTTTTGTTACATTTTCTTAATTAAATAAGAGGTTTTGTGTCTAAATAGTCCACAATGTAATCGTCAGAAGACATGTGATATGTTTTTTCACCAATTCTACCTATATTTTTTTCATAAATAACTATTCAATGCTTTTATAATCCTTTACACTTAACTAAGATACATCAGTGATTCATTTAAAATACTTATACATATAAGGACATATATATATATATGTTTTTATTTATATCTACAACACTTATGAGAATTAAACCTTAAATCAAAGAAGAAAGAGCTTTTTTGTATGAAATTTCTGGGAAGATAACCAGCTTATTTTCTTGCTGCATTATATCTTAGGTATGAACCCTTTGCTGTGTTTGATTAGATTTAGGAAATACTTGAAAGTGAAAGAACAAACGAAAATTATATAAAGGGAGATAACTAGAAAAGTTTGCAAGGAAAAAGAACATAAATTAAAGAATAAAGGAAGTGTAATTTTTATTTTGATTATTATATTTTGAAGAAAAGAAAGTAATTGAGCAGAAAATTAGGTCAGATGGATAGGATGGTCTTTATTTTTTGTTTTTTGCTTTTTTGAGGGTCAGTCGTGGGGCTTGATATCTGGGCCTGAATGCTGTCCCTCAAGCTCTTCAGCTCAAGGTGAGTTCTCTACCGCTTGAGCCACAGCACCACTTCTGTTTTCTAGTGGTTTATTAGAGATAAGAGTCTCAAGGGCTTTCCTGCCCGGGCTGGCTTTGAACCATGATCTTCTCAGCCTCCGGAGTACCTAGGATTACAGGCATGAGTCACCGGCACACGGCTAGGATGGTCTTTGAACATGGCTTGTAAACAGAGGCTAAAATGATAATAAAGGAATAAAGTAGATGTCATGAGTCTAGAGGCTTTCAGGAAGAGAAAAGTGCAAAAATAATTGTAAGTGAAGAAACAATAGCAACTAAAGTTCATGGCACTAAATCTTGCAATTGAAAATTTTACCCATAACTAAGTTGTTGCAGAAGATAAAAGTTAATATTACAATACAATAATAATACAAGATAAGAGTAATTAGAGGGAGGTCACTATTTTCTTTTTTTTTTAATTTTATTTTATTTTATTTGAGAACATACTGTACAGAGGGGTTACAATTACATGGGCAGGATAATGTGTACATTTCTTACCAAGCATTGCAGCCTCCTCCTTTGTTTACCCTTCACCTCCCTTCCCAGCCTCCCCCCTCCCCCCCCACCCAGTCATACCCCCCCTCCCCCCCACACACCGACATTGTAGAGCTGGTTTTGACATGACATTTTGTACTTCTCATTGTTGCAACAGGTCCACCTGAATCCTTAAACGGCTTGTTTGTCCCCATCTCCTCCACAAGTTATACTGACATCAAATATAGTGAAAGCGGGGGTTACACTGTGGGGGAGGGACATACAAAGCAACAAAGAAATAATCTTATAAATGCGTTAGAAACACATGCATGAAAGAAAAAAAACATTAAAATACATATTTAAGGGTTCGTTTTCCTAACATCACATTATCTAACCTTTTCCGCTTGACTCATACATATACTAGATATTGCAAATAAGGGAAACCATGGGACCTATGTTTCTTTGGGCCTGGCTTACTTCACTTAATATAATTTTTTCCAAGCCTTTCCATTTCCTAACAAATGGGGAAATGTCATTCTTTCTGATGGAGGCATAGAATTCCATTGTGTATATATACCACATTTTCTTGATCCATTCATCTACTGAGGGGCATCTGGGTTGGTTGCATATCTTAGCTATGGTAAATAATGCTGCAATAAACATAATTGTGCTGGTAGCTTTAGTGTGGTCTTGTTTGTAAACATTTGGGTAAATGCCCAAAAGTGGGATTGCTGGGTCGTAGGGGAGTTCTATGTGAAGTCTTTTGAGGAACCTCCATACTGCTTTCCAAAGTGGTTGAACAAGTTTACATTCCCACCAACAATGAAGTAAGGTTCCTTTCTGTCCACATCCCCTCCAGCATCTGTTGTTGTTAGAGTTCTTGATTTTTGCTGTTCTAACTGGAGTGAGGTGATATCTCAATGTTGTTTAAGGTCACTATTTTCTACTATGTTGGGATCAAAATTAGAAAGAAGACCCAATGTACAAACAATTTTATATGTTCTGTGAAGGAAGGATTTATGAAGACGATGAAGTCAATGACAGTGTTTTTTTTTTTATCTTCTCTCAATGATAACAGAAGGCTAGGTAAGAGGACAGGCAAAGGCTTAAAGTAGAAAACACCCATTAATGATTATATAATAAATCTCAGTGATGTGGTGATAAGGATGAGTAGAATAGAATGATGGGAGATACATTGGAAGAAGTTATTTTATGTAAAGACAAAGTTAAAGTTGTTTGCTAGCATATAGAAAAGTAAAGTATGATGTTCAACAAATATTTTTTTCTAATATAGGTCACCAGGTATTATTCACAAGACCTTGCCTAACTGAGTAATTTTCTGATACATTGAAGAGTCTTGTTTACATTTATAATTGATGGAGAAGTCAGTGGTTTATGTATTTATATTATTTTCTATTATGTGTTTTTGAGATCTTTGTGTATTTTAATATAAATATATCATGATGTCAAACCTGAATATTCTCTGCACACAAAGACTCATCCATAGTTCCAACAATGTAGCTGTAACTTAAACAATTATCTCTTGAATAATTGAGTGTGCTAACAAATAATTGGAGCTACACTTACCTTATGATTGTGTGTTGTGCCATTTTGTCATTTACCAGAGTAGATTAAATATTTTCAGGTGGTAAATGGCCAGATGAAACTCTGGCATGTGAAGTGTAGATATTTTATATTTTTTTCTAGTTTTACCTTCCTTCCTTCCTCTCTTCCTTCCTTCCCTCCTTCCCTCCTTTGTCTCTCCCTCCCTTCCTTCCTCTCTCCCTCCCCTTTCTTCTCTCATTCTCATTTCCTCCTCTCTCTTTCTTTCTAATTCTCCCTCACAAAATGTAGAACTAGAGACAGAAAATTGAATTAAAATGGTAATTGCAGAATAACATTCTAGAGTGGATAAGTAAAAAGGAGACTAAGGATGTACAAGGATGTGCAGAAGCCATCTTTAGTAACCAGTGAAAATGAGTATATGGATGTACTATAAATAAATTTGGAGACTTGGTATAAGAAGTAGAGTAACTTTTTTGATTTCTATTTAGTCTAGGTTCTATTGAAACACACAAAAATGTCAGAAAAAGGAAGGAATATAGAGAACTGTAGAGTTGAGAATACAGGAGTAAATTTTAAGTGGGGCCTAAACTCTGGGCCTGACACTGTCACTCAGCTCATGGAAGTGATGCTGAGGAATCAAACCCAGGGCCTCATGCATGCAATGCAAGCACTCTGCCACTGAGCCAGCTTCCCAGCCCTAAACTGTCTTGTAATTAAACAGAAAAAACCCAAGTGTACTAGGAGATACTGCAAGATTTACATTGTAGGTAATGCAAGGCATCCACTTAGATTTTCATTATGATTATAAAATGAGAGCACACATTTTTTACATTTATGTTTTATATATTTTAACATCTACTTTTTTATTTTCTCTACCCTGCTGAAGCAACCAGACTCAGCCCCCTGCTCAGTTAGTTAAAATTATTTTTAAAAAGGAAAGGAAAGAAGCAATTGGTTTATCAGTATCTAAACATAGTTATGAAAATAAATTGAGCTTTGTTTTAGATCTTGTATGAACTTCTTTACTTTATTAATTTGGTGTTCAGTGTTTATTTCAAATCACTTAGTTGATTGGTTATGGTTTCCTTGGACTCCCATTCCTTCTGTCAGGTTCCATTCAGCATTCCCTTTGTGGTCTCCTTAAATTCTTTCAGCTGTCTGTTTATGGATTCCATGAATGCCTCTATTGTGCATTTACCAGAATGATCACAAACAAGACCATACTAAAGCTACCAGCACAACTATGTTTATTGCAGCATTATTTACTATAGCTAAGATATGCAACCAACCCAGATGCCCCTCAGTAGATGTATGGATCAAGAAAATGTGGTATATATAAATACACAATGGAATTCTATGCCTCCATCAGAAAGAATGACATTGCCCCATATGTTAGGAAATGGAAAGACTTGGAAAAAATTATGTTAAGTGAAGTAAGCCAGGCCCAAAGAAACATAGGTCCCATGATTTCCCTTATTTGCAATAACTAGTATATGTCTGAGACAAGCAGAAATGGTCAGATAAGTTGATGTTAGGCGAAATGAACCCCAAGATAAGGATTCAAATGTTTTTTTCTGTCTTGCTATTGTTTCTAACATATTTATAGGATGATTTCGTTGCTGCTTTGTATGTCCCTCCCCTACAGTATAACCCCTCTTTACACTTTGATGTTGGTATAATTTGTTGAGGGGAAGGGAAAACAAATTGAAAAAAATGAAAATAAATTGAATTTGATTGAATTTTACATTTTGTGTTAAGAATCATTTTATATGAACATGTTTATTTAATAAACCACTGTCAGGATTTTGCTCCAGATAAATGCTTAGTAACAGATTTAGAGTTCAAGGTTTGCATCCAAACTATAAAGTTATAAAACTAAGATTAATTTTTCCTGCCTTTTATTATCTAGTTACAATGTTAACAATCTAAAGCATTAAGTCCGTACGTCTAGTTATTAGCATACAAGTCACAGATTGGAGTGGGGTACCAGTGGATCATGCCTGTAATCCTAGCTCCTAGGAGGTTGAAATCTGAAGCTCAATATTCAAAGCCAGCCTGAACAAGAAAATTTGTGATACTCTTCTTTCTAATTAACTATCAGAAAAATAAAGGAAAAAAAGAACAGGAGGTAGATAAGCAGGAAGCAAGAAAGAAAGATAGAAAGAAAGAAAGAAAGAAAGAAAGAAAGAGAGAGAGAGAGAGAAAGAAAGAAAGAGAGAGAAAGAGAGAGAGAGAAAGAAAGAAAGAAAGAAAGAAAGAAAGAAAGAAAGAAAGAAAGAAAGAAAGAAAGAAAGAAAGAAAGAAAGAAAGAAAGAGGGAGAGAGAGAGGGAGGGAGGGAGGGAAAGGGAGGGAGGGAGGAAGGGAGGGAAGGAGGGAGAGAGGGAAAGGAAGAGTGAAAAGGAGAAAGAGGGAGTGAGAAAGAAAGAAAAAGGGAGAAAGACAGGAGAAAGTGAGAGAGAGAAAGAAAGGAAAAAGGAAGGAAGGAAGGAAAGAAGGGAGGGAGGGAGGGAGGGAAAGAAAAGAGAAAAGAAAAGATGGAAGGAGGGAAAGAGAGAGAGAGAGAGAGAGAGAGAGAGAGAGAGACAGTATCCAGTCTCTGATTTTATGCACCATGAATAAAAGGAGTATTTTCTTTTAGAATATTAACCTCATTTGACAATTCCTTGACTATTCTAATGTCACATTATCAAATTTATTTAGATATTTATTTACATTTTCTCCAAGTACAAGGATTATATAGTTGCAATTCAAAATTTTTCTTAAATCTCTTTTAAACGTTTTAAATAATTCAGATGTCAGTATCCCATATGGTTTTAATACATGATCTTTCATCCTGAGTGATACCACTATGATTCCCCTGAAGTTTTGAAAGTGTCTATCAATAATCATATGTATTTAAATATTTTTCCTCCTGAAATCCATGTAGTATCCCTTTAGACTTTTCAGAAGTCAAGATTTTAAGATCAATACCCATTAATATTTAATTTCCTTTACCTAGGCTGGTTTTAGTATATGAGGGATTAACAAGCCATTATAGTTCTTCCAACATTATACCCTCTACTTTCTGGAAAAGAGAAGTTAAGACTATTTTGTCAAGTTTCTTCATATTAGCTAAATCATGTTGCCTACAGCTATATCTTTTTTATATTACTATCTTCTAGCATTTACTTTTCCAACATTTCTATAACTAATTATACATACACCCCTCATTTATCTCATAGTTCATAAAGACATTCAAATAATAGGAAATTTTTGTTTTTTATTTTATCATCCTGAAAAAAATTCAAAATGTTTCTAGAGAATGAACATTAGTTCACATTTCATGATCTGTGACTGAAAATGTTTATAAACCTAGCATAGTCTGAATTTCAAAACAATTTTAAATTTATTTGATTTGAGAGTTTTTAGGGAGTTTATATGTAAACTCACTTGAACTTTTCAAGGAAAGATATTTCATTAAAACTAAAAATAAGTATATAAAGTACATTAGGTGATAAAATATTATTAATATTTAGTATTCTAATAATGTCTGATAAAACTAACTATAAAAAGAATATTGATCTGCAAAGGTATTTGTTATTTTACATGACTATTTGTGCATAAGAGTTGTGCTACTCTTTCAAATAAGAGATTAGTCAGTGGAGCTTCATAGAAATTATATTAAGAAAAGAAATAAAACTAGATAAAAACTCTGCACTTAAATTGTTGCTTTGAGTGGAAAATTATTTTTATTATAATTTTACTAAAGCATAGCCATTTAATTTTTTGACTGAGAAATTTTAAAGAGGTACAAAATTTCCCTTACACTGCATGAGAGTCGTATACATTGTATATAATTAATGTACTTCACATCATACATTTTCACTTTTCATTTCCTTCCAACATCATGTTCATATTTTGTTAGCTTTTTGTCCTAATACATTTAAATACTATCATCTACGTTCAGCCAATATGAAGTATAATGCACTTAGTATTTAATAACATGGAAATGATCCATGTTACTGAACTTTATGGGTCATTTACTCATTAAATACAAGGTCACAGTTTTATTGTGTCTTCTTAGTTTATGACATATTCCATCAACTTTTCTAGGTGAAGATTGATCTCTATCCTCTGCTCACCATCTAGATTGTCAGATATATAGTTTTATTAAGATTGACCTGTCAGCCATGAGATGTTGTCAGCCACACCATGGAAAACAGAAGTATTTTATATTTTCCCAAGCTCTAAAATGAGCTCAGGCAAATCTTCCAACATATACGTATTTATCCTAAGAGTCCCTGAAATGACCATTTCTTTTGGTTAATGGCCAGTGCCCTTAAATTTAAAAAAATAGCATTTGTGACGTGTTATGTTTGATAGGTAAAAATGCATTTGTGATTCAATAAAAACACTGCCTATGGAATATAATATGCAAAATATCATTACACATAACACATAAAATGGACTAATATGCCCATTGTGAGACTAGTTTTACAATGGTATATGATATATATCATATATACTTATTAGCAGGGGTGTAGATTTTGGTAGGAGTCATTGTTCATGGTGATAGGGAATCTTAGTTCTTACATGTCCAAGCTTTTGAATATATTACCTTACTCCTGAATTGACTACTTAATATGTACTCGGTTATGATATGCATATAGACTACTACCGTTGGATTTTTAAGGCTTAAACAACTAAAAGTAATGAATCAAGTAGAGTTCTTGTATATGGGTTTATAATTTAATAAATATTTCTCTGGTGTTTCTTAAACCCTTCCTGACAATAATTATTAAAATATCCCATATAGTTTTCAGCTTCAAATAAGGGTATGCTGGTGTTCAGTTACATCACTCATTTATTTTTGCCTTATCTATATTAAAATTGTAACTATAAAGGTGATATTCACAGTGGTTACAGTTGCATAAGTCAGGTAAAGAATTTGTTTCTTTTGGGACTTGCCACCCCTTCATTTGCTCTTTCCCAGTTTTCCTTCCTGTCCCCACTCACAAGTTGCATAGTTCATTTTCATTAAATACCATTGTTTCACCATTTTACCTTTCATTTCTGTTATGTTTTTATTTTAATTAAGTCTTTCATCTATGTCTGAGGTAAACAGGATCATAATCTTCCTATTTATGCTTCCCACAGAGCCTGATGACAGACCAAAAACATGAAACCTAATTTTAGATATATTAGATGAGTTCTCCTGGACATCCCCTGTCCCTAACTTGTCTCAAATTGTAATTCTTCTGCTGTCTTCCTCTGAGAGTTTTAAGTGTGAATTTCTACCATGTTCAGATAGCTGTCATTATTTCTTAGGCTTTTCTTTGAGTGTGTGTGTGTGTGTGTGTGTGTGTGTGTGTGTGTGTGTGTGTGTGTGTGTGTCGGTTGTGGGGCTTGAAATCTGGGCCTGGGCGCTGTTCCTGCGCTCTTCAGCTCAAGGCCAGCGCTCTACCGCTTGAGCCACAGCGCCACTTCCTCTTATGTTTTTCTTATTGTCACTTCGACACCCAGTCACACCCCTATGACTCAGTTCCTACAATAATTTCTCTTCCATTCTTTACTGTTACTAGTGGATAGTTTGTATAAGATTCTCATGCTTCTGTATCCTCTTGGTAAGCATTACACTGAGATATATTACTTTTTCTTTTGTTTGTTTCTAATTGTCTTTGTCCATTGCTTTTCTTTCTTTTATCATTTACTTTGCTTATATGGCTCTGGTAAAATAAAAAAAAAGAATGCCTGACTGAATTGTTTCATTCATATGTAAGTATTGAGTAGGAGTCTTCTTTTATGATAGAGCTGTTAGACTTGAAGATATGAAGCAGACTCAAAAAAGGCCAATCTCTATTGGTGTGTACAAAGCCCTGGTAGAGTGGACAAAGTTCACTGAACATTTGTTGAATGAAATATTTGCATCTGATTTGAGGAGATAGGAAAGATATACTCCTCGTATGGCCTCTGCATATTGCTGCTACCCAAATTTCTTATTTTCTTTCATCAGTCACTTTTTATTTGTGTTAAAAACCTTGTCATTCCCCCTCAAAGTCTTCATAAACTTTCACATGTATTAGTGCACATATTTATTTTTTCCTACTGAAATAAGATACTAAATTTTTACAATAATTTAGGTCAGAAACTATCTTCTCTATTACGATTTGTTGTTATAGTTTTGTACTTTAATATATACTTTGCATATGTTGTCAATTAGTCTAGTACCATTCTACATAGCTATCTGAATCTATGGATTGAATGTTAGTCAAGTATTTACATTATTTGAAGGTAGAAATTGCACTTTTTTCAGTAATCTACCTGAAATTAGCAACTTTTTTAATAAAGGAAATGCACAGTAAATATCATTCAATCACCACCAACTGATAGAGTAAATGTATGCACATAGTTGTAGTTTCCAAAAGCATGCAGCTGGATGGTCAGATGTGCATGGACTGGAGAAGCATTTGAATGAACTGCCTTACTTTTATTAAGTGACTAACAACTTTCAGAATGAACTATTGACAGGGTATTTCTCTAAGTGTCCCTGAATTGCAATTTATGTATATATATATATATATATATATATATATATACATATTCACACTTAAAACTCTCAGAGGAAGACAGCCGAAGAATTAAGTTTGAGACAAGTTGGGGGCAGAGGATGTCCAGGAGACCTCATCTAATATATCTAAAATTAGGTTTCATGTTTTTGGTCTGTCATCAGGCTCTGTGGGACTATATATATACATATATATGTATATATATACATATATGTATACATGTATATATGTATGTATATACATATATATGTATATATGTGTATATATGTATGTATATACATATATACACATTTGTGTATGTAGATACATACATATACACACATATATACATATATACACATACATATACATATATATACATATATACTAGTATATCTATGTATATCTATACATAGATATACATATATATATATATACACTACCACTTGAGCCACAGGGCTACTTCCGGCATTTTCTGTTTATGTAATACTGAGGAATCAAACCCAGGGCTTCATGTATACTACCCAAGTACTCTACCATTAAGCCACATTCTCAGGCATTGAGCTACCTTGATAGGGAAACTGTAATTATAAAAGAGAGGATAACTCTGGCTGTGCTTTAAGATGTAGATAGTAGTGAAAATTTCTACCTTTGTTGGGTGAGGGGAGGAGTTTAAAGTTTGGGGGTACTGGATAAGTACTGTTATAACATACAGTGTTAAAAGTAGCAATGCAGGCACGAGGGGATTCAAACATTATGTTAAAATATCACCATCTGGTGCTTCAAAAAAATAAAGTTAGCTTAAGGCAGTTCATTTAAATGCTTCTCCAGTCCATGTACATCATTGAAGTACACAAAGAGGAGCGAAGTTAAAGGGG
Organism: Dipodomys spectabilis; assembly: GCF_019054845.1. Lineage (NCBI taxonomy): Eukaryota > Metazoa > Chordata > Mammalia > Rodentia > Heteromyidae > Dipodomys > Dipodomys spectabilis. Next base: position 6,846,041 of record NW_024870752.1, read on the forward strand.
ACTGTGTATCTTTCCTATTAATATTGACATGAAAAATAATGATATATCCAAAATGTACAAAATAAATCTTTACAATAATCAAATCAAATATTCTTCTGGTCAAGCAAAACATGAGTGAGAGTGGTGCCATGCTGTTTACTGTTATATCAAAGCACAGTATACATAGTCATCATTCCTCTTATTTCCAATTTATGCTAGTAGATTATCCATGAACTTCCTAGTTTTGCACACCACTTGTCACACGATTGTTTCTCCCTCACTTTTTAATACTTTTCTGTGTCTGTTGACTTTTGACCTCAACATCCCTGTATAGTTCTGCTTGCAAATTGCATTTACCTTCAGAAGTGTGAAAACTAATTTCTGGTAGCTCTAGGCCACCTCCACAGTACTAAATCAACGTCTCCGTAGTTAACTCTTGGACAGGAGGGGATAATTCTGAAATGTTCAGGTCCTCTCCAGAATGCAGCATTTCCAGAACAACTGTATTTTGAATAGTCCGAATATTTTAGTCTCAAGTTTTTATGTCAGTAGGGAGAAATAGAAAAAAACAGATTTCAGAATGTCTCTACCAATGAAAACAGTTGCATAAAATATTCCCTGCCACATAAACATGGGTAAATAATTTATTTTAATATATTTAGCTAATTAACATTATGTGCTCTAAATTACTTGTGTTTTTTTCACTGTGAACTCTGAAGTATTGACAGTTTATAACATTTGGAAGAAGTTCCAATACTACTTAAAAGGAAATACAGTTGTTCAGATGTGTAGCTGTGAAAAACAATTTTTGCATATGACTTCATAATGAATTCACTACAAATGAAAAAAATACATTGCCAATCTAAAAGTTACAATTATTTTCATATTTATATTTTTAAATAAGTGGCATAAAGATACAACAAGACCATGACCACTAATTGTCTTTACATTTAAAGTGACCCTTTGACACAAAATAGTTTGGATAAAGTTTTTCTCCAACATTCTAACATGCATCAAGAATTCATCCTGGACTATCAACTGTGAATATACTCTATTTCTGTATAATTCAAAAACCCACACTCCTATGTGGAAAAAAAAACCTAAATAGTATGTTAGCCACAAAGTTACTATTCAATTTTCGCACCAAAGTGGCAAATTTAGTACCTTAATTTATTATATTAAAAATGAATATTGAAGGATGAAATTTAGTCATGATAAAATACCTCACATTTCCCCATTTTGTAGAACAATACAGTACTTCTACCCTTACCTCTTCCTAGATATCTATTTTCTTACAGTGGAAAAAAAGCTCAACACAACATCAAAATGACCTACATATTTGACAAAAAAAAAATGCAATGAGTGCTTAATGTATTTCTCTCCTTTAAAAATGCAATGTGGTGACTTGTTAGTTGATATTTTTGGATTTCCTAGCCTTGCAATGTGAAATTATTAATATATATTTTTCAAATTTATTCAGAAACATAATGAAGGTGAATGCCTATACCCCAGATTTCACAGATTTTGGAGAATAGCCAAAGTATACAAAATATAAAGACATATCTTCACATTTTTACTTTTAATATATATATATATGTATATATATACTATATATGAGAAGCTGACACTGTTAACTTGTTAACTTTTAAAGGAAGAAATACAAGTGTTCATAAGTTTCTTCTTTTTAAAATCCTAGTTCTGCCCTCCCTAAAGTAGTCTCCTATTGCAGGGAATTCCTCCCAAGCCGTAATCCCTCCCATGCCGTTCCCAGTCACCTTTCACAAATGGTACTGGGAATCAAGTCTCACTAAGTAGCTGAGCATCAAGATTGTCCCTGAACTTTGTTTTCTATATGTGAGCTGGCTATCAACTAAATTATAAAATAACTGTTTATTACACAACATTGATTCATGTTTTATTATTTGAAAATGTCTAATTTTTCCTTTTACAGAAAATGAAATATAATCTAATACAGAGGAATTGGAAGAACACTGACTTTTGAAGTGCTGAACATACACGTATTCCACTTACTTGCTGACTGACTCCCCTCAATCTTGTCCTTGTAAGTTCCTCAAACTTTTCTTGAAGTAGTGCAAACACAGGTATTGAGAACAGTTTTTCAAAACTCACTCCTGACCAATACTTACCTTGTACAGGATATTTTCCCTATTTTTATTGTACTGTATTTTTTTCAGGAGAGTGTCACAAAACTAGATATTAAATATCACTCTTTACATAGATTCTGTTTATCAGTAAGTAAAAAATAATTGATATATTTTTTTTCTTTTCAGTAAACAACATTTGTAGTAACTCAGTTAAGTTTTCTTATAATGCATATAATTTTAACTAATAAATTTTATTTTTAGGTTAACTTAAAGTATATAGAAAATATGAAAGCAGAAATTACAATTTTTATTTAGCTATTCCTTTCCCTCACCATCAACATCCATTATAATTAACATCTTATATAAAATAAAATACATCTTAAAACGTATTTTCAGAAACTAAGGGTATATAGGTATTAATATTAGCTACTAAAGTCCATAGGTCAGTATTTACTCTACTGCTCAGTAGTTCTATGGGTTTGGCCAAACACATGATGATATGTGCCCAATATTGCAGTGTGAATATTCTGTGAATACTGTTGTGAATATTCCTTATGCCCTGTCCATTCAACCCTGGAGCATCCCACTGACATACTGGCAATCACTGATATTTGTATTGTCTGTATATATTTGCCTTGTACAACATTTTATGTATTTAGAATTGTAGTGCACAACGTCTCAGTCTGGCTTAGTAATCAATATGAATGTGACACCTATCATGTCTTTTTTTTGGGGGGGGGTTCCAGTCGTGGGGCCTGAACTCTGGGCCTGGGCGCTGTCTCTCAGCTCTTCAGCTCTTCAGCTCAAGGCTAGCGCTCTACCACTTGAGTCACAGTGCCACTTCTGGCTCTTTTTCTTTCTGCTTACGTGGTGCTGGGGAATCAAACCCAGGGCCTCATGCAAGGCAAGCACTCTACCACTGAGCCACTTTCCCAGCCCCTTCACCCCCCCACATGTCTTTTTTTTAATGTTTTTTTTTTTTATTGTGAAAATACCGTACAGAGGGGTTACAAATACATGAACAAGGTAATGAGTACATTTCTTATCAAGCATTGTTGCCTCCTTTGTTTCCCCTTACCATCCCTGACCTCCCATTTCCCCCACACACATACCAAAGTTCGTTTTGTGACATAATGTCTTGTACATCTCAATGTTGCAATGGGTCCAACTGGTCTTTTAGTGCATTGAAAATTCATTTGAATAAGAATTTTATTTATATTTCTTGGTCTGCTTTTTTAAAAAAATTTACCCATTAGATGTTTCCAGATTTTGCCTGTTCTTGATAAAATGGATATAAATGCTGGTGTGCAGATTTTGTGTGAATGTAAGTTTTTGACCAGTTTGACAAATTATATAAGAATATGACAGCTGTATCATACAATAGACTATGTTGAGCTATCAAAATCTATTCAAATAGACTGCAGATTTACATGTAAGATCTGAAACACAGAGACTACTAGAAAACAATAAAGGGGAAACATTAGGACCTTTGAAAACTTAAAATTCTCTTTTTTAAATAAGATACAAAAAACATAGAAAACAATAACAAAAAATAACATTACCAAAAAGAACTAAGCAATTTCTTCAAAGCAAAGAAAATAATAAAGTCAAAATCACTGAATTGGTGAAAATATTTACAAAGTATACATCTGACAAGGGGTAATATGCAGGATTCCAAAGGAATTCTAAACACCATTAACTAAAATAAGAAATAAATATTAACAAAAACTGAGAAAAAAAGACATCAGCTAAAACAAGAAAAAAACTGATTTTGAAATGTCTAATTGTCCTACAGGATGGCATATATTTGTATGTATGTGTACCCATCCTCTGGGAATCAGGGCCCAGTAACAAAACTGACATTAAAGGTTGTTTTTGTCAGAAAATAAGTAGAAACTAGGATAAGTAACCTTCAGAAATTAGCTTTCTCCTTAAAAAAGGATGAGTGCCCCTTTATAGGTGAGAAAGGGTCAAGGTTTTATTAATAACCAGGGAAAACATTATAGCCTGGTCTAGAAACAGGCCTCACCAAGATAATCAGGTGGTTTCATGTAATGAGATAATAATGAATCTGGGGAGATTAAGAGATCAGCATATTGTCCATTATGCCTAAAACATTTTTTCCCACTCCATCTGCATATAGTTTCTCTACACTACAAAGAACATGCATGTCTCCAGGGCTGGCTTATATCTGAAACAAAATATTGGTTAGGAAAAAAAGAATTGAGTCTCTGGGTTTGAAAAGTTATTTTTCTGGTAATAGAGATATATAAAAGAAATGAAACCTCTGTGTGGAGGAAATGTCTTAATAACACAATAACATCTTCTGTACTGTGTTCACGTGGATTTTTTTTTTTTTGAGGCAAAGTCTTACTATGAATCTGAGGCTGATCTGGTGCTCAGAAACCTCCTGCTTCAGGTCTCTGAGTGCTAGGATTAGACCCATACATTAACAAACTCACTGAATTGTATGGTTCCTTATTGATAAGTTTTAAGTTTCTTGCATATTATTGTAAAAGTCCTTTCTTTTTTTATAAATTGTGAAAATACTGTACAGAGGGATTACAATTACATTGGCAAGGTAATGGGTGCATTTCTTATCAAGCATTGTTGCCTCCTTTGTTTCCCTTTCCCATCCCTTCCCATCTTGTATATCTCCTTGTTGCAATGGGTCCACCTATATCCATATTTAAACAATTTGTTTTTTCCTTTCCCTTCACAAATTATACCAACATCAAATACAGTGAAAACACGGGCTATACTGTGGGGGAGGGACATACAAAGCAATAAAGAGATATCTTATAAATATGTTAGAAACAATAGCAAGAAAAAAAACTATTTGAATCCTTATCTTGAGGTTCATTTCACCTAAATCAACTTATCTGACATTTCTGCTTGTCTCAGACATATACTAGTTATTGCAAATAAGGGAAATCATGGGACATATGTTTCATATGGGACTGGCTTACTTCACTTAATATAATTTTTTCCAAGTCTTTCCATTTCTTAACAAGTGGGGCAATGTCATTCTTTCTGATGGAGGCATAGAATTCCATTGTGTATATATACCACAATTTCTTGATCCATTCATCTACTGAGGGGCATCTGGGTTGCTTCCATATCTTAGCTATGTAAATAATGCTGCAATAAACATAGTCGTGCTGGTAGCTTTAGTGTGGTCTTGTTTGTGATCATTTGGGTAAATGCCCAAAAGTGAGATTGCTGGTTCATAGGGGAGCTCTATGTGGAGTCTTTTGAGGAACCTCCAAACTACTTTCCAAAGTGCTTGAACAAGTTTACGCTCACACCAACAATGCAGTAAGGTTCCCTTCTGTCCACATCCCCTCCAGCATCTGTTGTTATTAGAGTTATTGATTATAGCCTTTCTAACTGGGGTGAGGTGGTATCTCAATGTTGTTTTGATTTGTATTTCTTTTATGGCTAGGGAGGATGAGCATTTCTTCCTAGGTCTGTTGGCCATCCTTCTTTCCTCTTCAGAAAAGTTTCTTTGTAAGTCTTTAGCCCACTTATTTATTGGGAAGTTGTTTCTTTGAGGATTTGTTGTTGGGGGATTTAATTTTTTGAGTTCCAGCTATATTTTAGATATGAGACCCTTGTCTGTTGTATGGCTAGTGAAGATCTTCTCCCAGTCCGTGGGCTTTCTAATGATCTTGCTAGCTATGTCCTATGCCATGCAGAAGCTCTGCAATTTCATGCAATCCCATTTGTCCACCATTTCTTTGATTTGTTGTGTTTCTGGGTCTCTTTTAAGAAAATTTTGGCCAAGGAAACATAGAGTTTCTCCTATTCTGAGACAAATCACTTACCTGCTCACAAAGCATACACTTTTATTTATTTACTTAATTATTTTTATTGTGAAATACTGTACAGAGGGGTTACAATTACATGGGCAAGGTAATGACTACATTTCTTATCAAGCATTGTGGCCTCCTCCTTTGTTTCCCCTTACCATCCCTTCACTTTATCATTTTTTCTTTCATGGAACATGCTTTAACTCTGGATATCTGTGTTTTCTCTTATTTGGCTTCCAGGAATTGTACAGGTTGCTGTTCAATGTTTTGGCCTATTAATTATGTTGGTTTTCTTTTGCAAACAAAAATTCATTTTAAAAATTATTGTTTATTTCTTTTTTTATTGTGAAAATACTGTACAGAGGGGTTACAATTACACGGGTAAGGTAATGGAAGCAATCCAGAATGGGTCAAGAAAATGTAGTATATTGTTTATTTCTGTTTTCCTATTGTCATTACTCTATATGAGAACATGGATTATCACCTACCTCCAATTTACACCTAAAAACAAGACTTTTGTCTGGATTGAAAAATATAAAAATAAATCAATGGAAGAATGACTGCGTGTACATTAATCAGTTTTGTAATTAGGCTCATATTGACTAATTTTGCACTACTGTCACTTGATTTCCATATTTAATTTGTTTTATATCATTTGCAAAGTGGTCAATATTTATTTTATTATGATAATAATGCTATAAAATATGTACTAATTATAATAATATAATCCCAAGTATTCCCAGAGTATACTTTCTAATTTACACATCTTTTAAAATATTTGGAGATGAATTATATAACTCAAAATTACCACTAACAGTTTAAACTATCATATATATAATATATACACACATATGCTATAAATTTTGATAGCATGTATCATACTTAGTTTTTAATATTTGGAAATTTTGGCATAATTTATCTACTTTTAAAATCTAATTAAGATTTATACTAAATTATGTATGTAAAGTGTGTTCAAACAAAGGTAGCCATAGTCATCCATATATACCAGATTTGTAAATGACAAATTTATACACTCATTTCCAAGATTAAAAATTATTTTTTGTTTCAGTTTGGTGCTGGTGGCTCAAAGCTTTAATTCTAGCTACTCATGATGTTGAGATGTGAGGAGCTAAGGCTGAAAGCAGAGCTGTATCTCAAGTGGTTGAGCACTAACCTTGAACACAAACACTCAAGGACAGTGTCTAAACCCTGAGATCAAGACTCAAGAATGGCAAAAAATATACAGAAAAATATCTTTATTTATAAACATGTGCAATCAGTATTTTAATAAGTGAATGTAGAATTCAAAGTACTAAAATAGAAATGTTTTAATAATAAAAAAAATCTAGTTCTCACAGATATTTCTGAGTCTGAGCAATTGAAACTATTATACATAATTAAAATGACTCTTAATGAGGCAACAGAGACATTAAGGTAATTCAACAGAAAATATTCTCTATAGTATGTGAACAGATCATGATTAGAATCAAGTTGGATTAAAATCAAAATAAAATGAAACTAAGGGGAGTGGTTTATATTTTTTATATCTCTAGAGGAACTAAGGCTACAATGGAAAAAATAAAAGCATAGAATAAACAAAGAATTTCAAAAAGTCATATATTTAATTCTAAATATTACTGATAAATGATTTGTATATCTTTGTATACTAAGACTAAAATGTTTATTTTGAATTATCATAGCTAATATAATCATGATAAATATAAATGAAACTCTATTTTAATTTAGGAAATATTAATTCAAGTATACATTAATTTCCTTTGAAATTCGTTTTATGAACTACAAATTTTCAGGTCAAAGAAATGCAATAGTGTAGCTTGGTGTGGTGGTATAAGCATTTAATGCCAACCATGTAATGAAACCTTAACTAAACAGAGAGAGACAGACAGACAGACTGAAATGGACAGAAAGTGAGAAAAAGGCACAAGAAAATAAATACAATTGAGTATAAAAATGTTTAAACATATTGCTTTTCAATTTTGTATTAAAATTGCATCTATATTGAACTGATAATAAAATCTCTGATGCTTTATACATGCATATATTGTGTAGTAAGATTAAATGTTATCTTCTGAAAATTTATTAATATGGAAAAACAAAACAAAAATCCACTTACAGCCTTTTCTTTCAGTGATGTGTGTGATACGATGTAACCTTCTGCCCATAGTGACCCTGTACTTCTTCCTCTTATGTCAGTTCAATGTAGTACCTATTTTCTAACCTTTGTCTATCCTTCTCTCTATCCTTCAAACTCTGTCACTACCATTTGACTCAGATTCTTCAAGTTCACATTACTCAGAAAGAAAGCTTGCTGGGCACCAGTAGCTCAGGCCTATAATCCTGGCTACTCAGGAGAGTGAGATCTGAGGATCGCAGTTCAAAGCCCATCTGGGCAGAAAAGTCTTTGTAAGATACTTATTTCCAATTAGCTACTCAAAAATTGGAAGTGAATCTGTGGATCTGTGGCCCACGTGGTTCAGCACTAGCTCAGGAACAGTACCCAGGCCCTGTGTTCCTGCCAAAGGACCTGCATATATATAATATATATGTAATATATATATATAATGTATATATATGATATATATATATATATATATATGTCTTCTACTTCCTGTAGTCTTTTCTTGGTGTGCAATTTTTAAATTCTATTTGAGTAAAAACCGATTAACTATAAATGTCCATTGGCAACAAGATAATAAGCTATATTGTGGTATTTCTGTATTTTGGAATCAGGTAAATCATGAGTCATTATAAATATGTAGTTTGGAAATGCAAAATATCCTAGAAGCATAAATGAGTAAAATAGTATGAAAATGACATACACATTACTAGTATGATGAATTTTTGTAATAGAAGGTTTCACATAAACATATGTATATTGCTGACATATGTATATTTGTTTGTGTGTATATATATATATATATATGAGATGTTAGAAACACTAGATATCTAAATCCTTTCATGTTTTATTCTGAGTAGCAAGTGTGCACTTCAGAAACATTTGTATTGTATTGATATTACTTTCTTGCCTCTTTTTAATGAGTTTAGATTGTTTTTAAACTTCAAATTAGTAGAGGGGAAATATGTATATATGTGTGTGAAAAATAAAGGTTTATTCATTTATATAGGACATATATGAGTCTGACTCTTAACTCCTCTGTATTTTGCCTTACATTATAATTATTGCACACTCACTATATTTGGTGGACCAAAGTTGTTTTGTTTTTTTTAATGAGGAGGCCTCAAAGATAAATTTAGCCCAAGTTTCCCAGATGTTTGCAGCAATTCATCCTAATTATTTGTTGAATTTGAGTCTTTCTTTCACATAAAAGTAAAACATAAAAGGAGACAAAAATTATCAAAGTCTTTGAAACATTTTTGTAAACTATCACTCCCTTTCCCCACTGGACAGACATACACAGATTTTTTTCCAATTAAAATACTGAATTTTCTTAAGCTAGACTATCCCAGGTCTATATTGTGAAATTATTTTAAATCATGACTTTCAGTTGTGACTTTACCTCATTCTTTTTGAGTGTGGAATTGGTAGATGTGATCTTACTGAGCACTTAGGAATTCTTATTCTGGACTATCCATTCATCTTCATCTGGGGGAGTGTATTACTAACTTATCAGTAGCTTCCAACTTTAATGAGGTAATTTCTAAAAAGAGCCAATATTTTAGAGGTCTTAAAATATAATCCAGGTCTGTTGCAGACAGCTTTTATATAAAGAGTGCCAATTTTTAATAATCTACATTAAATTCAATTACTTATAATGAATTTATATTTTTTTACTATTTTAAAACACTATTTTGCAACAATAAACTTCATCAATCATAATGTTCATGTGCTATAATAGAAGAATACATGTAGGTGTTTATATCAATTAAAGTTATGTTAGTTAAATCATGATGTAATGTTACTTTGATAAATGGCTTCTATAAAATATTAAGGCACATTTAACAGTTTTTCATTTACTTTACTTGATTTAACTACAAGAAAATTTAAATTGCACATAAGATGGTATTATAATTCTAGTTTAAAGCTTTTCTTTTGAGAATAACATTTTCAAAGCCTACAGACCGTCCATACAAATCATGAACTCTAGAAGATTTAAGGCAATTGTAGACCAATAAGTAAATGCAGCAGTTAATAAATCTTTCCCTGAGTGTTCCACTCTTACCATGATTCACCTCACTGCTATCTGTCTGCTTCTTGTCATGCTGCTATAAATTGTCTCCCACACCTCTAAGGCTTCTCTTCCCCCATTGGTTTCTAAATTCTCTAGCATATAAAAATGTATCATTATTTTCTTACATTAGAAAATCTTGCTCCACATCTGATGTAATTACAAATTTTCAAAACTAATGTTAAGTTTAAGTGTTCTTGGAAAAAAAATCTGATTGATACAGAAATTTATTCTTAGAAAAGAAGCATAACTTTTTTCACTTTAGTGCATTGAAATTTCTTAAGTTGGCTGGATACTTTTTTGACTTCTTAACTATAGATGCTGGCTTTATGCTTAATATATTTTTACATATATCTTGAACAAATTCAAAATGATTAAATTACTGTATACTATAGTATCTCACTTTGGTAATATATCATTTCTAAGAAACTGTATTTCTACTATCATCATATAGTCATCACATTAGTCACAACTATTTGCCTTAAAAAAATAGCATATCCTAGTTTGTACATGTTGCCTCTTTGGTTCACCTGGCTCTGGGTATTTCATGACATTATACTCAAGCTGTTAATCAGAGCTGTAAACTCATTTAAGGGCTTGGGAGAATGAAAGTTCAGTAACTAAACTAGAAATGCACTTTATTTTCAGAAATGGAATTTTACTCTATGATAATTTTATTGGCGAAGCTTCTCAAAAAGACATCATGACACGTAGAAATTCTCGACGTCTCTGGCAAAAATGCAAATGTAAATTAAAATAACACTGAGATTATACCTCTCTCCAGTTAAAACAGTCATCATCAAGAATACGAACAATAGCAGGTGTTGACGAGAATGTGGCCCAAAGGTTAAAGCGATACACTATTGGTGGGTATGAAAGTTTGATCGACCACTCTGGAAAGCAGTATCAGGAGTATATGGTATGGGACAAACAAAGGAGGAGGCACAAATGCTCGATAGGAAATGTACTCATTACCTTACATGTGTAACTGTAACCCCTCTGTACAGCATTTTGTTTATAATAAAAAACATGTTTTTTAAAAAGGATATCAAAGGGCTGGGAAGGTGGCTCAGTGGTAGAGTGCTTGCTTTGCATGCATGAAGTCCTAGGTTCAATTCCTCAGTACCACATAAACAGAAAAAGGCAGAAATGGCACTGTGGCTCAAGTGGTAGAACACTAGCCTTGAGTTGAAGAGCTGAAGGACAGCACCCAGGCCCAGAGTTCAGGCCACAAGACCAAAAAAAAAAAAAAAAGATATGGAATCAGCCCAAGTTGGCTTCAATGTATGAATGGATCAATACAATGTGGAATGTATATACAATAGAATTTTACTCATCTATTAGAAAGAATGATATTGCATCATTTGAAAAGAAATATAGAATAGTCTGGAAAAAAATATCCTAAGTAAAGTATAAGTCAGGCCCAGAGAGACAAAGATTGCATGTTTTCTCTCATATGTGGATGCTAGAATTAGTTTATAAGTACATATGTAAAGATGTTGAGTGGATGGAAGTGTATATAAATGTATTGCAGGACATAAGATAGATTCAGGGAAGAATTCACAGTGTAATTCCTTAGAGAGGCACAATCAAAGAGCAACAAAATGAACACCAGGAAACTGGTACTTAAAAGGGATAAGAGTGGACCAAGGGGAGACGAGTAGATTAATAAAGAGAAGTAGAGAATGCAGTCAAAATTTTCAAACTTAAGAAAAATCAGGGAAAGACTGGGCTGGGAGGGATAGGTGAGAATGTTCAAAGGGGGTAACATTGATCAAAAACATGGTATTCATAAACTTTGTTACCCAACAACTGCTTTGTATAACTATTGAAGATAATAAAAAAAAAAAGATACCTCAAGAAACTGAGCTGTCTTTCTACTTCTGGTGTCAGATCAACCTTAGAGTTGACTTTTAAAGTTAACACACATGCACACTAAAAACAAAAATGTGCTCAGGAAAAGCATAAAATAACTTAAATGAGAGTTAATAAAGATATAAAGAGTTATCAATTATGTTTTTTCTTGTAAAGAAGAGAATATGAAAAAATATTTTTCAAAACCTACCACAGATTTTTAGTCTGAAAAAAATAAACAGAAAAGATCAAGAAACAATCTGAAATGGAACACAGTTTTCAAAATATTACATAGAAATGTTAGAAATATTGAAAGTGGAGAAAATTGATAGGTTATATTCTCCTGTGAAATTGAGCAGTGCATGTTTTCCAGCTTTCAGAGAAAAACCAAATAGATCAAGACCAGTCAGAGTCTGAATTCTTCAGTGCTGTGCTGTTAGAAGAATAACCACAATATATTACATGGATGCTATGTGAACAAATTTATCTTAAGTATTAGAGAATCTTTAGACACAAATTTAGCTAGATCTACCAACAAATGAACTATAATCTACAAGGTAAGAGAAGAATACTAAATATATGTGTTCATTTCAAGGATTTTCTTTTCAGTTTAGATTTCATATGTACTATAACTTAAAGCCTTGAGAATTCTCAATTGCAGGCAAGAAATTAAGTATGTCCCTCCCCCACGGTATAACCCCTGCTTTCACTGTATTTGATGTTGGTATAATTTGTGGAGGGGAAGGGATAAAACAAATCATTTAAATAGAGATACAGGTGGAGCCATTGCAACAATGAGATGCACAAATTGTTATATCGAAAAATGAACTTTACAACTTTGGGGGGGGGGTAGAGGGTGGGGGAGGAGATGGAAAGGAATGGGAAAGGGAAACAAAGGAGGAGGCAACAATGCGTGATAAGAAATGTACTCATTATCTTGCCCATGTAATTGTAACCCCTCTGTATGATATTTTCACAATAAAAAAGAAAGAAACTTAAAAAAAAAAGAAATTAAGCTAGTCTGGGAAATTACTGAACATTTTTTAAAATATAAAATGGAAATGTCAAAGTCAGAATAATTATTTGGCAAGCTATTCATGATCTATCTGTTTATCTCCCTATATCTATTTTATGAATTAGGAAAAATAAAAAACAACCTGTAAAGAGAGGAAAAAGTTCTAAGAAATAATTATTTGAAGATAAAAAATTATTCAACTAGATTAACAAATGTATAAAAGTACATTCAAAAACTGTGTTGAGAAACTATTACTTACAAACTTGAAATTTTAAAGGCCAGCAGAATTAGGTATTAATGTTTATATAGCTCTACAGAATTTCTCACAATTCTGGTTTAGTTAAATGTACATATACAACCGGTGAACACTTGCATAAGTGCTCATTACAAGTGATGGATTAGAATTGTTATTGTATTGTACTTATAACTTCCAGAAGTTGAAAAGAACTCAAATTTGTGTCATCATTAAAGTAGTCAAATAATTGAGCAAAATACTCTATACTAAACAAAGTTAGCTAACTAGACATAAAAGTAGTGCTCAAAGAAATGCTTAGTAAGTGCATCCAAATTCAAAGACTCTGTATCTTGGAAATACTTTATATAAACTTTTAAATCGACATGATATATGTATTGGCTTACAAATCATCACAGGTAGCCTTAAGGAAACTCTAGGTGATAGCTACTGGCAGAAGGCATGGGGAAGGTATCTGAAGTCTAAGTAATACTGTAATGAAAAAAACAAAAGAGGAGGTAACTGCTCAATGTACTCACTACCTTACTCACGTAACTGTAACCCCTCCGTAAAGTATTCTTTACAATAAAGACATATATAAAAACACTGTAACGATGACATAGGCAAAGATTACAAGCAGAAAGATTACAGTAATTGAGAGATATACCTATAGTATTTGCACCTTTCAAGATACTGATCTAAATTTTTCAAATGTTACAAATTAAAAATACTTTTATATCTTGGGGTTCATTTCACTTAGCATCAACTTATATGGTCATTTATACATATTTTTGAGCTTTTCAGTTCATCTGATAAGATTATCATATATAGATACTAATTATTGCTAATAGGGAAACCATGGGACCTAAATTTCTTTGGGACTGAGTAACTTCACTTAATAAGAATTTTTCTAAGTCTTTCCATCCTAACAAATGGAGAAGTGTCATCCTTTCTGATGGAAGCATAGAATTCCATTGTATATATGTACCACATTTTCTTGATCCACTCATGTACTGAGGGACATCTGGCTTGGTTCCATATCTTAGCTAAGGTAAATAATGCTGCAATAAACATAATTGTGCTGATAGCTTTAGTATGGCCTTGTTTGTGATCCTTTGGGTAAATGCCCAAAAGTGGAATTGTAGGTCATAGGGGAGCTCCATGTGGAGTTTTTTGAGGAACCTCGATAATGCTTTCAAAAGCGGTTGAACAAGTTTATACTCCCATCAACAATGCAGTATGGTTCCATTTGGCAGTATGCCCTCCAGCATCTGTTATTAGATTTCTTGATTATAGCCATTCTAACTGGGGTGAGGTGGAACCCCAACATATGGACACAAGAGGTCTGTCTTTATTGTTACTGTTTTAAATGTACCATGTTATTTTATTATTATTATTTTTTAATGTAATTTTATTATTTTTTTGTGAACATACTGTACAGAGGGGTTACAATTACATGGGTAGGATAATGCGTACTTTTCTTATCAAGCATTGCAGCCTCCTCCTTTGTTTACCCTTTACATCCCTTCCCAGCTTATTTTATTATTTTTATTGTTGTTATTTCCTTTATATGTTCTTTACCCTATGGCATATCCCTTGTCGTCATTGTACTCGATTTGTATACCCTGCATCTTATATATACATATATCTAATTTGGAGAAAAGCAGGAGAATAACAAAACGTTGAACAAGGACACAAGATGACCCATTGCAACGAAGATACCTACTGGACAGTATATTGGTAATGATCTTTACAACCTCAGGCAGCAAGGGTGGGAGGAGGGAGGAGGGATAGGACTGTGGCAGCTAGGGACAACAACAAAGAAGGGAAAGGGTAGCAATGATCGACAAGTAATGAACTCATTGCCTTACTCATATAACTGTAACCTTTCTGTACAACATCTTAACAATAAAAAAAAATCAAAGCATCCTAAGAGAACTCTTATTTTATCCTTATTCCTCTTCTTGAAAGAACATAGCCAATTACCCTCAAAAATATGTCAGATTTTGCATGTTATTACTCCCCAGAAGTCACTGACAATAACAAATGAACAGTAGAAATTCTCTTTACATTTAATGTAAAATACTTGCTGAAATTTGGCACTAAAATAATTCATAGATGCTTT
The DNA here is from genome assembly GCF_019054845.1 of Dipodomys spectabilis. Lineage (NCBI taxonomy): Eukaryota > Metazoa > Chordata > Mammalia > Rodentia > Heteromyidae > Dipodomys > Dipodomys spectabilis. The sequence goes on from NW_024870752.1 coordinate 6,861,371, forward strand.
ATCAAAAAGTGACCATAGACTTCTTTTTTTACTTCATGGTTTTCCTTAATAAGCACAATTTATTTGTAGATTTGTAGGCACATTCTAGTTAAAACAAATTGGAGAAACCATGCAACACATGTTTCTTTGGGTCTGGCTTACTTCACTTAATATAATTTTTTCCAAGTCTTTCATTTCCATACAAATGATACAATATCATTCTTTCTGTTGGGAGCTTAAAATTCCAGTGTGTGTGTGTGTGTGTGTGTGTGTGTGTGTGTGTGTGTGTGTGTGTGTGTGTGTGTGTTTGTGTGTGTGTGTGTGTGTGTGTGTGTGTTGTGTTTGTGGTGTGTGTGTGTGTGTGTGTGTGATATTTTCTTGATGCATTTATTCACTGAATGGCATCTGGGATGATTCCATATCTTGACTATGGTAAACAATGCTGCAATGAACATGGTTGTAGGTTGTACTCGTAGCTTTAGTATGGACTTGTTTGTGACTTACTGGATAAATACCCAGAAGTGGAATTACTGTGTCATAGGGAAACTATGTTTAGTCTTTTGAGGAACCTTCATATTGCTTTACAAAACAGTTGAATAAGTTTACATTCTCTTCAGGAGTGTAATAACATTGCTTTTGGCCATGTCCCTTCTGTGTCTGTAAATCTACAATAAACAGATTGGATGTTAAAAGACAAAAAATACACTTAGACAGATTAAATTATACAAGATTGGACATTCACAAAGTGAGACCAAAGGTGGTTATTCTTAGTAGAAGATCCAAAGGCTTAATAATTATGCAAAAGGAGATAGATAGATAGATAGATAGATAGATAGATAGATAGATAGATAGATGGATGGATAGATATAGATCATGTAAAATGATCTATATATATAGAAATAAACTGCAAATATGAAAACCAAAGGTTTTTTAACTTTGTTTCTTGTTTTTGCTTTGTTGCTGTTTTTATTTTCTGTACTTTTTATTGTAAGTAAATTTATCTGCTTTGTTGAAAAGGCAGGGTTTCTAATCATGGAAGGATACTTGTCAATCAGAAAAATGGATAAGTAAGACCTAGAAAATAGCAGTCAGCGTTTCTTCAGGGGTTTCACAGCACTATGTCTTATATCTTCAGTGCTAGTACTGATCTTGCCTAATTCTTGTGTGATTAAGGTAACAGTGACAATGAATTCACCTGATTTTATACATATGATAAATTAAAAATGCCCAACAAATATAATTATTATATTAGTTAAAATGATAATATCATGAAAAGATAAGAGAAACACTAAGATAATGCACTATACTATGGACACTTGGTTTCTATTTCTTTTAATACCTAAAATAATCTTAAGTTTATACTATTTCTTTCCTCCATTATATTACATTCCCTTTGATTGAACAATCATCAATGGAACTGAATTTAAGTGATAATACCAGACTTAGTTTTTAATATCCACACTAAAAGGATAGAATTTTGATATCAGTTCTTCGATATATTTTAGATTTAAAGACAATGAAAACGAAGCTATCATTAAAAAAAGGTGGTGTAATATTCTAATGCACACAGTGACAAAACTGTCACATTACTACCTTCAGTAATGATGAATAAAATTCTAATTGAAGGTATAGCTTTAGAGTATCATGATGTTTGCATTGGGCATACAAAAGATAAGGCTTTTGGAATGGGTTGCCTCTCTGAATACTAAATTTGAAGAAAGAAAAGATTTTTCCATTGTATGTTCAGTGATTATATTGAAAAGAATAATAACCTATAACTTAGGTGAAAAAAATTGCCACAAATCATACAAAAATTTGCTGTAAATTAGAGGCCAGTGATAAATTAAAATAAATTGAATACTCAGACTTCCTAGATTTCTCCTGTCAAAGCTAATCCTTGGAAAACTGGGACATGAGAGTTGATGGCATTTAAAAATATTTAGATAATCCCTGGGGCCATACATTTGAAATTCAGTTGAACCTTTCCAATTAGCAAGGGCAGTCACTCCTTCACTGTCTGATGAAATCAGCCTTGCATTAATTGAAAATCTATTAGGACCTCGGTTTAGGTGGCTATCAACTTTAAGAACTTGTCAACTTTTGTCATCCTTACCTGTTCTCACTGAGTCTTCATCTGTAATTACATTCACACCAGCTTGTCCCAGTGTGAATGTTAAGTTATGCATGATGTGCCGAAATAAAAAAAGGCACATTTTCAAATATGTCTTTGAAAGCAAGGGTACATTGTGAAGTTGTTAAACTAAGAAAGGAGGAAAAATGTGCCAATGTTAGAGAGTTATGTCTCGAAATCTGTTTCTATCTTTCTCTTTCCTTTCCCCTTTCCTCACTTCCCCACCTCCTCTCAGTGGCAGTTCAGCAATTTGAAATTAAAATGCCAGAATATTCTGGGTATAGTCAAGATCTCTTCTGTTCAACACAGTATTCAGGCACCAAAAGCAAAGTGGTATACGATATATGCAAATACCAGTAACATATGAGGTTTTCAGTATTTACTGTAAATGAAAAGTATAATGATATTAAGGCAAGATGACTCATTCCTATTACCTATTACCCAATACTTGAAGTTCAAAACTGGGAAGTTCATGTTTGAGGACAAGTTGGGCAAAAAGTTAGAGCTCCATCTCAACTAATAAGCCACACCTGACTATTCAGATTTATGATTCCATCTATACGGATAATCATAGGTATGATAACCATTATCAGAGCCTGCCCATGTAGAAGACATTATATGAAAAGTAGTTGTGTGAAAACTGGCTGAGGTGTTAGCTTAAGTGCTGCAATACTCATGCCGAGTAAGTGCAAAGCACTGAAGTCATACTCTAGTAACACTCACACACACACACACACACACATGCGTGCAAACACACACTTGAAGTCATACCCTAGTAACATACACACAGATATACACACACAGACACACACACACCCCCACACACACACACACACACACACACACTCACACACTTGGAAAATACCAATACGAATTTTATAATGATTATATTGAGCTAGTAATATTTTAGATTAAATTATAAAATATACAACTAAAATATGTTTACATTCTCTTTTTATATGGCTTTGCAAACATTTAAGACAATAGCCTTGTAGCCTATCCTGTGTTCTGGAAGAGAGGATCTAAAGATGTTGAGAAAGTGGGATGTTGAAGTCGATTCAACACGTGTTTTTAATCCAACTCTTATACAAATTCTACAACACCCACAACTGACATCCTCCACCTTTGCTTGACCAGATAGATTATCTAGAAGAGAGAGCCAAGGTTCTAGGAAAATTGTAAAGCTCAAAAGACCTTGTGGATGGGATGCAAGAGAAAAATCTGGGAGAGGGCCAGAGAAGGAGTGACATTGTTCAAGAGGAAATGTAGTCTTTGCCTGACTTAAATTAACTATAACGTCTCTATTTATGCATTTTCAAAAAAATAAGCTTCAAAAGAATGTATTCTAGTGCACCTTAGTCCAGGTTCTCAATGGGAAAGGCAGCACTAATCTAGTTTTTCCCATAACACTGGATAGTTTCCATAGCTACTGTGGGGGACAGAATGGCCAGGGTGGGTCACCTTATGGGGCATTATTTGTTATTTCTCAAAATTGCAATCCTCAGATTTCAGCCTTCTGCCACCCAGCTGAATCTTTATATTTAAAGTAGAAATAATTCTCCCAGAAGTGACCAAAACAGTTTCAATATTTTTTAATCATACTCATTTTAAGCTTTCTGAACTATAGATCTTAAAATCATTTTTTCCTAAAGTCTTTACCTTAACAGCGTATTAATCCTTGTTTACAGTCTATCGATGTCTTTCCTATGATCTGTGAACCATTACTTTGAATTGAAACCATCTCTATTTGTCTTTTTTTTTTTTCTGGGGTTGGGGGTAGTGGGGCTTGAACTCTGGGCCTGGGTTGCTATCCCTGTGCTCTTCAGCTTAAGGCTAGCACTTTACCACTTGCGCTACAGTGTCACTTCCTGCTGGTTAATTGGAGATAAGGGTCTCATGGACTTTCCTGCCCAGATTAGCTTTGAACCCCAATCCTCAGATCTTAGCCTCCTAAGTAGCTAGGAAAATAGCCACAGTTCATTTCTCTTAAAAGATAAAGTTGGACACTTTGGGGATGGGGGAGGAAAGAGGATAAGCAGGTTTCTTGTTATCATCATGTTAAAACACTGTTCTATGTCAGAAACATTTTTTTATATGAACTTTCAGTTACACTTTAAAACAATTACAGATGGCCTGTAATACATCTACATGTACTTCAGCTCTGAAAAACTCCTCTAATTTCCATCCAATGGAGTTATTATTAACTGCTCACCACTTCCAAATAGTTGTAATGTTGATTTTATTTAAGATTTTTAAATTTTATTGTAAAGGGTTTGTTTTAGAGGAGTTATAGTTAACAAGTCAGGTAATGAGTGTATTTGCTTTTGAACAGTGTCACCCCTTCCTCATTCTCCCAAGTTTTCCCCTCCTGGCTTTCCAAGTGGTTAATTCCCCACATAGTATCTAGTAGATTTCACTACTGAATTGGTTCACCCTTCACCCCACCCCTCCAGTGTTTTCCCTTTCCCTCCCCAAATCAGATAAACTTATGTGCAAGACAAGGTGAATAGAAATCAAATACAGCCACAAAAGGGAATGAACCAAAAAAAAAAAGGAAGAGACCACAGAAATTGCAATAAAAAAAACCTCTTGCTCCTATTTCTTGGCGTTCCTTTTGATAAGCATCAGTCTATATGATCATATAAAACATAGCTATTGAGCCCTTGTGATCCTCTACCAAGAATATCCTCCTTTGGTCTCACTGTGTGACTGTGCAAACTGCTGTTTAATTAATCATGTTCAAGTGTAATTATTTCACTTTTACTATCTATTGTATTTACTTATAGATTTATAGGCAAATTCTAAATATTACAAATAAAGAAAAACATGCAGCCTGTTTATTTTTATTTTTTTCTTTTTTGGTCTGGCTTACTTCATTTAAGATGATTTTTCCAAGTCTTTCCATTTCCTTATGAATGGAACAATGCCAGTCTTTCTGATGGAAGCATAGAATTCCATTGTGTATATACACCACATTTTCTTTTAAAAAAAATTATTATAAAGGCGATGTAAAGAGAGACTGCAGTTACCTGAATCAGGTAATGAATACATTTCCTTTTGAGCAGTGTCATCCCTCCTTATTTCTCTCCCAGTTTTTCCTCACATTTTCTTGATTCATTTGAACATTGAGGGGCATCTTGGTTGATTCCATATCTTGGCCATGGGGAACAAAGCTGCAATGAACATTATTGTGCTGGTTGCTTTGGTATAGATTGGTTTATGGTTAATTGGACAGATACCCTAGAGTGAGATCACTGGATCATAGGGAAGCCCTATGTTTAATCTCCATACTGCTTTCCCGAGTGATTGAACAAGTTTAGATTCCCATCAACAGCTTAGTGTAGTATTCCCTTTTGCTCAAATACCCACCAGCATCTGTTAGTTTTCTTAATAATGGTCATTTTAACTGAGGTCAGGTGGGATCTCAATATTGGTTTGATTCACATTTCTTTTATAGCCATGTCCAACAACTTTTCATTTGTCTATTGGTCATTCTAATTTCTGCTTCAGAGAGGTCTGTCTTTAAGTCTTTAGCCCCTTTTTTAATTGAATTGTGTTTCTTTGAGGATTTACTTTGAGGAGGTTTAATATTTGGAGCTCTCAGAATATTTTAGAGATAAGGCCCTTGTCTGATACATAGCCAGTAAAGTTCTTCTCTCATTCTGTGGGCTTTCTATTCATCTTGTTAGGTATGTTCTTTACCATGGAGATATGTATGGCAATCCCATTTATCTAGTCTTTGATTTGTTGTGATTCTGGATGGTTTACTTAGGAAGTATCAATCTGTGTGTTGCCATGATCTTAAAGAAAAATTTTTACATAATATTTTTTTTGCTCTGCTTTTGTGCTTTTGTGTATGGGTGTTGGTGTGGATATGTTTGTTCTTTTTTCTGATTTTTTTTTTTTTTTTTAACTGTGTTGGATCTTCCTCTGTCCCACAGAAGATGGACGGGGTCTGAGAAAAGGTAAATGTGCCTCTTGCCTGTTCTCTAGCCTCCCTTAGCCTCAGAGACAGTCAGAGGTAGAGGGGAGTCAAGCTAAGCGGGAATTCCTTTATTAACACACAGCAAGAACTTTTTAAAGCAAAACAAAAAAACAAACAAACCACGTGGCATGGAAGGGGAGGAAAAGGAACCAAACAATCACTCTAGAGGTCACCCTATCATGCGTCTAAGCTTTCTATACTTTCCCCGCTGTCCACGAACTGTTCACGCACTGACGTCACTGCTCCTGATTGTGGTATCCAGTCAGATTTTAACATAAACAACTCAGGCTCTGCCCGCTCAACTCCCTCTCAGCGCCATCTTTGCTGCCCATGTGCCCTACATTACTGTATATTTTGTTTTCACAAGTTGCACAATGTTTCCATTACTGTAGAGAGCAGGTCTCTAATGACTGTCACATGTCACATTCTCATGTCATTAGACCATTAGGGACAGAAAGAATGTAAGGTATAGATTTTTTTTTTTTATTTTTCTAATCCAAAGTTGATTATGTCCAGTATTTGTATTTTGCTCATACTGCTATGCTACTTCAATCATAAAATTACTGAAAAGTTATACAAAACCCTAGTGACATACTGACATACTGGAGTTTTTTTATTCCTAAATGAAAAAAATGAGTCATTCTATAAAGTATAAATTATAAGATGCAGCTAAGTTAACTCAGAACAATTGAAAACCAAAGGAATATAGAAATAGGAAAAATACAAATAGGAAAAAGCAATGAAAGAAGCTGGTTGATATTTTAAACTAAAATTTCAAGAGAAAATAAGGAAACAAGCCCATTATTAACTATCATCTTTTTCTTCTTTGCCTTGTGGGTGTCCAATTCATATTCAGCATTCTTTGTTCTACAGTTTGCTCTGGTACAGTTCTGTTGTTGGCAGGCACTTAAATAAGATATGAAAGAGAGAGAGGAGAAATCAAATGTTCCATGTTTCATTCTCTAGTAAATGCTGTCATATAAGTAATAATAGTTGGCAGCAATCCCTCCATGACTTAGTGAGTCTATGAGATTATGGACTCAAGTATCTTATGATTTCCAGTAATATCAGTGTGGTTTTGAACTTCAAAATAAAGCCAAGATTCTATTGTAGATTTGTGCTAACCTATCTCTCATTCTGCTCTAGCAGTTCTACTGAGATAAATATGTCTATAGCCAACAGATTTCTTCTGATAGATTCTGTCTCCAAATGAGCAGCAAAAAGAATAATTGGAGTACATTACTTAGGTGGGAGAGCACCAGCCAAGCAAGCAAGCCAAGCCAATAGGTGTTTTAGAATTCAAATGTCTATATGTGACATATCACACATAAATTACCCCAATAGAAATACAGCAATCAACTAGATTATTAAAAAGTCAGATAAATCTATTCTTGCCACAGTAATTGAAATGTCTACAATATTACATATACATAAATATGTCATTAACTTGGAAAGTGGAGGCACCAGATAGTTGTTTTTAGAATAAAATGTCATTAGTGGAAAGTATTTAATCAGTTACAAATCAGCATTTCAAGATATTACTTGTATGTTACACTACAAAATGTGACAAAAGAGACAACTGCCTGGACAGAAACTCAGATTGTGTAATGAAGACTCACTTAAGATTCAGAGAAAATTGTTAGTGATGTTCCTTAGGAGTTCCTCAGGACTGCAGATACTAAAATACTGTGAATTTTCATTGATGTACGTGAGTTTTTCTTGGCCTTTCAGGTTAAAGTTTATATCTGAGGTAAATGTTTCCCATACATGAAGTACATTGTAGTGGATCAAACAAAGGAGCAGTTATTTATTTATGCATCTGTATTTACTTAGCTATACATACATCATTTAGTTCTATCTCTGTATTTAGCTGTACATTAAATGAAAACTCTAAAGTGTTTCATTGGATTAAAGATTTATGGTACATAATTTGAGCCTTAAAATACACTTAGTCTTGTATGTTTAGGATATTCTTTTATATCATGATTGAATTAGATTAGGTATGTAACAGATAGAGGCAAGGGTGTACATGTGTTTGGACCTGCACTGTTTCGTTAAGAATCTAGAAGTGATTAAATATAGAAGGAATTATAAAAGCATGTTCAAATAACATATCTAAGTATATACCTTCAATAATTTACTGAGAATAAAGATGAATTTTACATCAAATATGCTTGTTTGATGGCAAAAAATACATGCTCTTCACTGTAAAATAAATACACCTGAAGACATGCCTTGTGCCATGAGATTGGCAATGATGTGAGCAATGATTCTTTGCTAGAGGCTGCAATCCTTCAGAAACAGACAATATTTTTGGAAAATGTAGAGTCAGCAAACAAGAGAGGAATGTCCAAAATTGTCGTTCAATTGGCAAAAATAGAAGAATTTTGTTCCTAAAATAGAAGAGAGAGATAAACAGTTTCTTGGTCTGCTTTTACCTGAGCTATGTTTCCTAGGCTAATTTTGCTGTTTCAAAGTTACCAATGTCTCTGAGCCTTGGAAGATACTAATAAAAGTCAAAGGGATCTTCTCTTCTGTTAAGAAAATATGGAACTTTTGATCATAAACTACTACCTAAAAGAAAAGACAGATACATGCTAAATATAGACATCTTTTAGTAAAACATACTTATGATCTAAGAGCTGAGTACTAAAGAAATTTATATTGGACCTTGTAACCAAATCTCAGCTTTTCTAAGCAATCTGAGAGATCTTTAGCTTCTCAATGTTAATAAAGCTTCTATTGTGTTTAAGAAATCGCTTCAAATTCAGGCAAGTACAGTCTTATTCTAGTGAATGTATTCACTTTTTTGTTTGTAGGTGGTGAGGCTTGAACTCTGGGCTTGGGCACTGTCCCTCAGCTCTTCAGCTCAAGAGGAGCACTCTCCCAATTGAGCCACAGCACCACTTCCGATTTTCTAGTGATTTATGAGTCTCACGGACTTTCTGCCCAGGATGGCTTTGAACCATAATCCTCAGATCTCAGCCTCCTGAGTAGTTAGGATTGCAGGCATGAGCCACTGGCACCCGGCATCGAATTTGCTTTTTAAGACCTCAGTTCAGAGAAAATGCTTCACTTGAAATCTGAAGAAAATAAAGAAGCAATGAGGAAAAAAAATCACGGACTGACAGATTAGGTTTGTAAAGGTAATTATGAACTCCTACATTAGCACTGAGGTTTAGCTATGTTTAGGATATAGGGGAGATTCAATGAAGGAGGTAAGAGAGACAGTTAAAATCTTCAGTATATTATGTGGGTAGAAGTCAAAAGAACACAATAGATATAAATGGTGACAATGGGAAAATGTGCAAAGCCAAGAGCACTGTGGAGGGGGGTACAGCTGGTGTGCTTGTGGAGGAAAGGAACTGGTGTTCTGGAAGAGTAGAAATCTATTCTTGAGTAGACGACAAGAAACAAAATGGTTTTCTAAGAATAACCACTTTTAAATTAATATAAATAATTGATAGAAGAAGGAAATTTGCAGAGATTTCACTGCAGGTAGTAACTGAACTTTTTAGGGAAAAAAAGTGCTCAGATATTGATTAAATAATAGGTAGAAAAATGGATATAAAGTCCAGGGGAACCCTATGACCTAAGCTCATGTGAGACAGAGTGAACATTGCTCAATCAAGGTGCTGACAGACACATTGCTGTAGACCTCTTGCTATAGTTCTTTGCAGGAGAAGGCACAGGGCCTGAATAGAGGAGAATTTTCTCTAGTTAATACTATCTTACAGTCTTGAGCTGCCATGGAGAAGATCACAAGTAGAAGTCTGACATACTATGTTAAGGGCACAGTTCCTTCAGTCAAGAGTGAAAATTCTGAAGTCAAAACTCAAGCAAAGTAATTATTAAGAGAGTTCTTTCTGTTAAACTCTATAGAGATGCTAGTTAATAATTCTGTCTCTTCATCTTGTTATGCTGGTGGCTATTGCTCATTGTCATTATTTTAGTTGAGAAGAGACAGAAAATATAAAGGGGACAGGCAGGTGATCGGTTTATTTAGTAGATACATTGAAATGTTCACCTAAATTGAAAAATAAGTTATGTGTAAGACTGATAAACAAGCTAAGATAAAATATGTTTTCTAATGCTGGAATTTTATGATGAAAGCTAAGGTTATTCATTGTTTCCTCATTATTCCTTCAATTATCTCTTGCACAGATACAGAAGAGAGTCATATACAAATACATTTAAAAATCTTTAGAGAAATTAGAGAAAGGACAATATTTTTAGGGAAATAAACAGAACATACTTGCATCTTCCTACCATATAGTTCTCTTATCATTAAGATTTCTTTCTATTAGATTTTCTTTGCCTTTATTATGATTATTAAATTTATTATTTAAAGTGTCACAAATGATGCTTTCTTTAACAAACCAAACTCATAAAAAGGACAATTTTTTCTGCTAAATATTTATGCTAAATAAGATATGTCCTCAGGATATAAAGCCTATTTTCTCTGTATTTGATGTTGGTATAATTTGTGGAGGGGAAGGGAAAAAACAAATTGTTTAAATAAGGATACAGGTGGACCCATTACAACAAGGAAATGTACAAGATGTTATGTCGAAAAATGAGCTTTACAACTTTGGTGGGGGGGAGAGAGCTTGGGAAGTAGGGAGGGGTGAGGAAGATGGGAAGGGATGAGAAAGGGAAACAAAGGAGGAGGCAACAATTCTTGATAAGATATGTACTCAATATCTTGCCCATGTAACTCATCTGGGGGAATGGGGGGTCGGTTGGGGCAGAGGGGAGAGGGGGGACAGAGGAAGGAGGGATGGGGAGATGGGGAGGGATAGGAAGGGGAAGCAAAGGAAGAGGCAACAATGCTTGATAAGAAATAAACTCATTTCCTTGCTCATGTAATTTGTAAGCCCTCTGTATGGTATTTTCATAATAAAAAAAGTGTGAACCAATTCAGCAGTGATACTCACTAGACACTGTTTGAAATGAACTATACAAGTTGGGAGGTAGAGTGGCGCTGTAGCTCAAGTGCTAGAGCGCTCGCCTCGAGCTGAAGAGCTGAGGGACAGCGCCCAGGCCCAGAGTTCAAGCCCCACGACCGACAAAAAAAAAAAAAAACAAGTTGGGAGGTAGGAGGGGAATCCAGAGGGGAAAAACTGAGAAAGAATGAGAGGCAGGGGGATGCTATTGTTCAAAAGGAAATGTTCTCATCTGCCTTATGTAACTGTAACCCCTCTGTTCATCACCTTTACAATAAACTTTAAAAACAGAATATGTCCTTCATAAGCAAATAAACTTTTAATCAATTTAGTAAATACCTCTTAAATTGAAAGAAATCTATTCCAATATATTACTCTGAAAAAATTTTGCAGTTCTTTTTCATGACCTGGCATCATGGAAATCCACATGTATTATCATAAAAAATGCACAACTTAATTTGAATGATAACAACAAAGCTAATTTCTGTTTGGGATTATAATAATACAAGAATAAAAATACTGATTTATATGAGTCATAACCCACTCTCTACAGATACAATTACCATTGTAAGGATTACATTATGCTCCAAATAGCTATATTTTAGTTGTTGTATAAAACAAGAATAAGGTTAAGTTTTATCTCCTTTCTTATGATGAATAATATCCTTCTTGTTGTAAACAGCTTCTCAGTTTAGAAAAGAGATATTGATTTATGTTTAATCAAGGATTAATGAAAACCTTAATGAAAATGCTTTAATTAATGTAATTAATTGAAAATAATAATAGTCTACTTAAAACCTCCTGAATTTCCAATCTTGATCTGCCAAAATTTAATGCAAATGGGAATTTTGTGGAGGAATTTCCACTTGAGGGTTTCTTTTTTTTCTTGATTTTTTTTAAAATTTACTTATAATGTATCATGTGAGTTTTTGTTTCTTTCTTTTTTTTGAGGAAACAGCTTTTATTTATTTTTTTATTTTATTTATTGTGAAAATACCGTACAGAGAGGTTACAATTACATGAGCAAGGTAATGAGTACATTTCTTATCATCAAGCATTGTTACCTCCTCCTTTGTTTCCCCTTCTCATCTCCCTCCCCCCCCCCCCACCAAAGTTATAAAGTTGATTTTTTGACACAATGTCTTGTACATCTCATTCTTGCAATGGGTCCACCTGTATCCCTAGTTAAACAATTTGTTTTTCCCTTCCCTTCCACAAAATATACCAACATCAAATACAGTGAAAACAGGGCTTTTACCGTGGGGGAAGGACATGTTTTTTTCTTTCTTGCAATTGTTTCTAACACATTTATAAGATGATTTCATTTATTATTTTTATTACATTTAGTAGCTATACAAAATAACTTCAGAGAAATGGCGCTGTGGCTCAAGTGGTAGAACGCTTGCCTTGAGCTGAACAGCTCAGGGACAGTGCCTAGGCCCAGAGTTCAAGGCTCAGGCCCAATTAAAAAAAAATATAAACAATATCAGTTCTCTTATCTTACATTTTCTGAATTGCCTGAGAACACAATTGACTATACATTTCAATTTTTACCTTCAAAGCTTAAATTTCTTTTAAAATGACTTGTTACCTAAAATGTCCAGATGTCTGACACCTCCTTGTGTCTCTTTAAAAGACTGCTTGAAAGTGATAGATGAGCATCATCAATGTGCGTATTGCATAATCCTGCATTTCAGCTGATAGCATTCTCAGTGAAGACTAATTTAATTCAAGGTAACATTGCATACCATAATGATTGATTGCTTATATTCCAGATTTATAAAAAGGAAATAGATAGTCAAGTTAAAATTTCAAGGTAAAGACCAATAAAAGTAAATAACATAACTAAAGAACTATTGTAGAGCAAATGAAAATGTTGTGAAATGCAAAATGAAGTAAAAATTAATGTTTGCAGGCATTTCTAGGTTTTCACATCATCCAAACATGATGAAAGTTTACCATTTCAATGTGTTTCTCATTTCATATTCCATTTGTTCATTTGTTTGTTTTTGCTGGTTCTAGGGCTTGAAATCAAGGCCTAGGTGTTGTCCCTGAACTTTTGGCTCAAGGCTACCATCTTATCCATATCTCCACTTCTGGTTTTTTTTTTTTTTCACTTCATAATTGTAGATAAGAGTCTTCCAGACTCTTTTGCCTGGGCTGACTTTGAACTGTGATCTTTTTAGATCCCAGCTTCCTGAGTAGCTGGAATTATCGTCCTGAGCCATGCACATTGGGCTTCTTTGTTTTATTCAACTTTCAAATCATCATGTAATTTTAATCCTAGTTAAATTATGTCACTGATATGTTGAAAAAAATATAAATAACTAGTTGAATAGTATAACAGTATTTCTATATTAGTCAAATAAGTGTATTGAAAAAACTTTAATTTAAAAGTTCCATTCATTGTTTTACTAATAAAGCTACAAGTACTTGGCTTCTTTTGGGCTGTATTTTATGTCAGTAACATTTTAGATCTTAATAGTGGCTGTTTCAAGAACAAAAAGGAATTTATTTTAAGAATCTTGCATAACTATTTTCCAAATGTCAGTCATGATACTGAGGTACTTAAATAGGTATTATTCATGACTATTTTTCTTTGTTTTAGTGTAAAGTGCTGATTCTAGTATGGAATCTAAACTATTTGCATACATGGTTCAAAAAACCTTTTACCGTTTAAGATTCTCCCATGTACTCAAATTTTGCACGTCTTGAGGGAGCCCTTGATTCTTAGACTTCATCCAAGAGCAGAATGAAGCCAGTTTCTAGCTCTTACAACTGTCAATCAAACCACTTATGCACCATCTCTTCTTTCATAACATAATTCTCCACATCTAAATCTTTGTGTTCCAGAAAAATCAAACTATTAAGAATTTTCATGATGTCAAGATGAATGTGTTTTCTTCTAAGTACAGAATGTAAAATTGGCTCTCTTAATTTATTTCTCTACTTAGATGTTTTCTGCCCTTTTGTAAATGGTTGACATTAAATTAGTATGTGCTTATTGTGAGGGGATAAATTTTATGATAAAATTTGAGATGGAAAGCTTGATAAAGTCAGTAACAAAAGAAAATATGAAAGATGCCCTTTTCTAAACCCCAGAGTCTGTGAAGATGTTTTGAAGATGAGATTAACTTAGGGACTTAAGAAGGAGTGAATATATAGGCAGAATCCATATAAAAACTGGGCAGGATGGTTAGAATGACAAATGAGAGGGGAGAGAGAAGAAAAGAGAAACAGAGACAGAGAGAGGCAAAGACACAGAGAGAGAGAGAGAGAAAGAGAGAGAGAGAATTTAAAACTGTGAAGGTGTTGCACTGAAGATGAGAGAAAAGTCCATATGTCAAGAATTCAGAAGACCTCTAGAATTTAGAAAAGGCAGGATTTGAATTTTCCTCAATTCTTCAGCAGGAACAGACTAAAGCCTGGTCAAATAATTGAATTTAGTTCTTTTGCCTTCAAAAGATTAATTTTTTTCAAAGTTGCTATTTTAAGTGATTAGTTTGTGGTAAGTTTTCATAATCACAGTGGAAACTAATTTAGAACACATAGGTGAATTGCATATGAAATGAACAGAAACTTGTAAATATGTTTAGCATTAATTTTTAATCCTGCTAACAGCAGGTATTTATTGGAATTATTGTTATTATTGTTAAATCTGTTTTCAAATTAACATATTGAATCCTAATGCCTTGTGTGATGCATTAGGAGTAAGATTTTGGGACAAGATAACATCCTGAGGGCAAAGCTCTCAGATGTGAGATTAGTATCTATGCAAAAAAGGCCATAGGAAGTTCCTTTAATAATGTGTTATGGGAACACACAGCTCATATCTGTGAAGAAAGAAACAGACCAGACCTGCATCAAAGTTTAAATCCTTAAACCTCATGGTCTGTACTTCCTGAACTCTGAAACAACGAGAAACATGTTCCTTAAATTTCATACTCTAAGGCAATGTGTTGCAGGAGCTGAAATGGAATGCAATATTAATTATTGAATTAATTATTTTTATTAGTAGTATAATAAAACAGTCACTAGTGTGGAAATGGAAATAAATAGAAGTACAACATCTCAGTGAAATTCTCATTTCAAGTAAAGAAACAGAAAAAAAACTGTAGTACTCTTTGATGAAACAGGAAATTGGGAACTAACAAAACTTAATTTTTTTCTGTCCAGGAAAAAACTAGGAACTTAATGTACTTCATTTTCATATAATATAAATATGTTTACAGATTTTTTTAATTTTTTTAAACTAGAGCTCTTAAGTCAGAGGGGAAATATGTGATTCATCACAGTTTAAACAGCCTTGATTTCTTTTTTTTTTTTTTTTAAATCAGTCGTGGGGTTTGAACTCTGGGCCTGGGCACTGTCCCTCAGCTCTTCAGCTCAGGGCTAGCGCTCTACCACTTGAGCCACAGAGCCACTTCTGGCTTTTTCTGTTTATGTGGTTTTTAGGAATCAAACCGAGGGCCTCATGCATGCAAGGAAAGCACTTTACCACTGAGACACCTTTCCAGCTCCTCAGCCTTAATTTCTATGTAACAAGCAATAGATACTAGCCATATTTTAAAGAAAATAATTTCCAGTTGAATATCTAGAATAAAGTAAAAATTCATATTTATGACATTGTGGCTTATGAAGAGTTAAGAAATTTCATAATAAAATGTTGCAGAATTTTTTTATAGAAGCAAACCAGCTAAGTTATTTCTATTTTATTTCTAAAAATAGGTCAATTTCTACAAGGCTGACTTTTAATAGTTTGGGACACGATCATTTGTTTTCCAGGCAGTTCTGCTGCTCTAAAAATTTTTGCCATCAGGAATTTCGATTCAGTTTTGGCTCCGGCTCCTATGCCTTAGGGTGATAGACTGTGTGTGACCATCCAACTGCAACAGCAACATCTGGAGCCCGCCTCTGCACTGAGGAAGAACAGCAGGGCAGGGCCAGCAGACTCGATGCCAGATGTGCAGTAATTATTGCATCTGCAAAAGAAGTTGGATTTGTGGATGTCATCACTTTTCACACTTTTAAAATATCAGATAAAAAGATGGGTGCTTCATGCAGGATCATTGGCTGTATGGGAACACCTCCCTGGATTCACTGGTATTAATAGAATAAAAAAAAAAAAACCTTTACTTTCAGTGTTCAATTTGAAAGATCAGCTTAGTAAATAAACAGCAGATTGTAAGCTATAGTTGAACACAACAGATGATCCTGAACCACTGCTAAGAAGGACTGATGGTTGGCGCTCCTGGTTCTTTTGTTTTAAATCAATCATTGTTAATGCCTGAGCACAGCACATGAGGTTACATTTTATAACAGAACACAGAAAAAGATGATGCAATCAAGTTCCATTTCAAACTATTAAGAATTACTGGGGGCCTGGGAAGGTGGCTCAGTGGTAGAGCGCTTGCCTTGCATGCATGAGGCCCTGGGTTCGATTCCTCAACACCACATAAGCAAAAAGAAAAAAGCCAGAAGTCGCACTGTGGCTCAAGTGGTAGAGCGCTAGCCTTGAGCTGAAGAGCTGAGGGACAGCGCCCAGGCCCAGAGTTCAGGCCCCATGACCCGATCCCCCTCCCCCCCCCCAAAAAGAATTACTAGACACAATCTTATAATGACATTTTAGTTAAGGAGCCATAAACTCTTAGAGAATTTGAGAGCTAGAAATGGTAATATTTACAAACAAGAGTTTGTGTGAAACAGGCATTGCCTATACACTAGCAAATATGGATTCACATTCATCTGCATTTCCAACTTTGTCTTCTGTAACACTGTTCCACCTCCAGCCAACAAAACTCAAGGACAAATTCCTGGGAAGCTTTAGATAAAACTTTTGTTTCATACAAAAGTGACAAAGATGAGCCTTTATTGTACTACTGTACCATTGCATTCTACCTGACAAGGAGATTTTATGCTAAGCGTTTTGGTAGCCAGTTGCTAATCACAAGGTGATAAGCAAAGAAACATAAACTGTAAAAGACAAGAGATCCTGTGAAATTAGATATGGAAACTGATACTAAAAACTATCTCCCTATAGCCTTCAAAGAAAATGGAATATATTGAGGTTCAATCTAAGCCTCTATTAATTTTGTTCCCTGCTACTTGCAACTGACTATGCTTCTAGCTGATAAAGGTAAGTGTCTTGTACTGTAGATGGGGTAAAATAATTTGCTTAGTTCACAAGTATTAGTGAAGATTAGAAAAATCCATTCCCTGGAGAAAATGAATACAGGTAAATATTGGAAGAAATATCAGTCAGTTCCAATGAAGTATATTTCTTAAGGCAAAGCATCGAAGTATTTAAAAGTCCATGGTATATTCTAAGCAATAGATTTTTTAGAAAATGAGTAGTAAAGAAATATCAATCGGGAGTGTTTCCTGAACCCTTCACTGACAGACTCATGGTTTAACAGTAATTCTCTCCAGTTCACCTCCCATGCAGTGCACCTAACCAGCTACCTAACCAGCTACCAGTTATGTCCATCATAATGTCCTACCTGATCTTCGCATTTCTTATATTTTGGGTTTTGTTGTTATTGTTGTTGTTGTTTTGTTTTTTTTTTGTGTATAAGTAGCTGTACAAAGGAATTGCCATTTACACAAAGCAGTTTATGAATACAGTGCATCTTGATCAATGTCACCCCTTTCAACATTCTCACCCAACTCTCCAATCCCATCCTATCTCTTACTTGCCATAAGTTCAGGTTATGTAAAGATTTTTTTGCAATTTAACAAAATGGTTTAATTTCTTGTTATCTCTGTGAAACTAAGTTCCTCAATAAAAAGAACTTTCTAGAATATGGATTCCCAGGCACAAGTTTGGCAAGAGGGAGTCATCCGTAAGCCAGTCCTTTGCTCTACCAGCTACAGACAATGATTCAACTGCAAAAAGCTTTAATTTTTTTTTCTCTTCCATTTTGGCCACTGACTTCTTATCCTCCTCACAAATGTCTCTCTGACTATTCATTTTACACATCATCTTGATTTATATATTCATACATATATAAATGTATGTATTTTTTACTTGTTTTGTCATTTTATCCCATTCTGTTATCCATCAGACTAAAAGTTCCTCAGCAGTAGGAAATGTGCTCCTTTTTTTGTCTTTCTTTACACATCGTCAACTAGTGTGATGTCCCTAGTTGATACTAAGAAATCTCATACTTAATAAATGCATGCATGTGTGTTTCTAATGCATTTATAAGATTATCTCTTTGTTGCTTTGTATGTCCCTCCCCCACAGTATAACCCCTGTTTTCATTATATTTGATGTCAGTATAACTTGTGGAGGAGATGGGGAAAAACCAGTTGTTTAAGGATACAGGTGGACCTGTTGCAACAATGAAAAGTACAAGTTCTCATGTCCAAAACGAGCTTTACAACATCGGTGTGTGGGGGGGAAGGGGGGGAAAGGAGAAGGATTGGGATTGGGGGGGAGGGGGGAGGCTGGGAAGGGATGTGAAGGGTAAACAAAGGAGGAGGCTGCAATGCTTGGTGAGAAATGTACGCATTATCCTGCCCATGTAATTGTAACCCCTCTGTACAGTATGTTCACAAATAAAATTAAATTAAATTAAAAAAAAGAAAGAAAGAAATGCATGCATGACTATATGACCCTGACTCTGCTATTTCATGAGGACAATGCAAGCCTTTTAGAAAGTTTTATTTCCTACTGCAACTGCATAAGTTAGAAGGATATTTTTCTATAATACTGAACAAACTGCACTGTGTAAACAATGGTATTGAAAAGGTAGACTTTAGTATATTTTGTAAAGAGTGCTTGACATTCTCTGTCCTATAAATAATCATTCAGTGTTTAAAATATTGTGAATTGTAAATAATGCTAAAATTGTATAATTAGTAGGCATAATTTTCAGGTTACTTTAAATATTTTTTATAAAATGTCATCAGTATCCAACAAAAGGAAAGGGGAAGCCTAAATGTCTTATAAACTAGCAGACTTGATTGCTTGTTTAATTAAATAATAGCCTAAGCTCTTTGAGTCCCTTGACAAACAGCTCAATGTGAATGATGGTTTATGATTTTATAAGCTATAGAATTCAAGTTAGGCACTCATAGCTCATGCCTGTAATCCTAGCTACTCAGGAGGCTGAGATTTGAGGACAGTTTTTCAAAGTCACACTGAGCAGGAAAGTCCGAGTCTCTTTTCTCCAATGAACCATCAAAAAGCTAAAAGTGGAACTGTGTTAGAGCACTAGCCATGTGCAAAAATTCTAAGTACAGCACCCAAGCCCTTAGTTGAAGCCCTAGGACTGGCCAGTTGTTCATACTTATAATTCTAGCTCCTCAGGAGGCTGAGATTTGGAAATTCACACTTTGAACTCAACTTAAGTAGAAAACTCTTTAGATTCCATCTCCAAGACACTGAGCAATATGATATACTAGAACCATGGCTCAAGTGGTAGAGTTCCAGCCATAAACTAGAAAGCCAAATGATAACTTGAAGCCCTGAATTCAATCCCCAAACCAGCTGAGACACTACAAAAACAATTTACATGAGTTAAATATCTTATAAGTTCTAAAAATAATCATGTTAACAGTATTTTAACTCTCTCATATCTACCTTATAATGAAAAATTACTTTAGTCCATCTATAAGAGCCTCAAGAATCTTAACTATTTCAAAATTACTCAAAAGCCTAAGTTCAAAGACTCTTCTGAAACTCAAGGCAAACTCTTAGCTATGCTGCTCCTGTAAAATGAAAATGATACATGTCTCCTATATACAGCTGTACAGAACAAACATTCCTATTCAAAAAAGATATATATATATATATATATATATATGGATAGAGATATATGGTGTATACCTATACATGTATGTGTGTATGTATACATATATGAAAAGATGCACTCAAAGGAAGACCAAAATCCAGCAATCACACATTGAATCTTATAGCCTGATGGATTGTAGTTCATTTTGAAGTCCAACCCATATGGCCTTCCAGTTTCAGCAGACATGGGATCTCTCAGTCTAGGTCTACTCATCATTGCCTGTGGATTTCCCTGGCCATTGTACAATGTCTACCTGACATTCTTAATATTCTGGGATCTCCACTGCCAAGTGATATTTTACTTTATATATTTATAGATACCTGTAGGGGCTCTGCCTGGCCTTTCAGACTTTTAACTGAAATCTCTCTGGAAGCCTCCATGAACTTGTAACTTGTTTATTTTTCATATATTTATGAAAGGATTCAGTCAATTCCCAATGATTTGTAGCTGACAATTAAGCTCCCAAGACATGAGCGTACGGAAGACAGTCCTAGTGAAGCTATAAGAAAAGCATAATGTATTTCAAAATACTTACATCATTATTCTTTCCTTGTTTGCCACAATTGAATATAATTTCCTAGTTTCAATGATAATTTGATTTGAAATCTAGTTAGTATATGTGCTTCTGATATCAGTATATTTCTATATATGTTAGCTATCAAAATATTTAGCATCTATACTGAAATTCTATAGTGAATAGAATTTTGCAGAAAGCAAGAGATGCAAATTTATTTTGAAAGAATTGAAACGTATTAAATATAACGGAATAGTTAAATAACCACCTAGCCATTTGAACTACAAACCAATTAAAAATCTAGTGTAAGGAAATAATTATGTCTTTATTTGAGTATATTACAGTTTTTTAAGATACTAATGAATAAAATTTTATTAGGAGACTTGCTCTTATGACTATGATTTTGCTTATGATATTTGGGAAATGTTTGGATAGTAAATAAATTCATAAACTGCATGCTAACATGATCTTGTGAGTAAGCCGTTGAGTTTATAGCTAGCAGGCTTTATATCAACCTTCTTCGCATCAAAGGTTTCTCATTGCAATATTGGTGAGGTATTTGGGAATGTTTTCTAGCCTAAGCAAGCACTCTACAATTTGAGCCTCCAGAATTTGTTTTATTTTATTCATGTATTTTTTTTTTTGGTTCGGTCATGGGGCCTGAACTCTGGGCCTGGGCGCTGTCCCTTAGCTCTTCAGCTCAAGGCTACAGCCACAGCGCCACTTCCGGCTTTTTTCTTTTTGCTTATGTGGTGCTGAAGAATCGAACCCAGGGCCTCAGGCATGCAAGGCAAGCACTCTACCACTGAGCCAACTTCCCAGCCCTCATGTATTTTTTTTGAGGAAAGGTCTTCATCTAGAGGGTCTCAAACTCATGATCCTCCTACAATCCCCTCCTACTTGGATAGAAACTCAGGCATGCTCCATTGTGAGCAATCTCATTGAATTTATAGTAAATTTCAAATAATATAACCAAGATGACTTTATGTTATTTCAATATCTGGCTTTATATGTCATCTTGAATTTAGAGACTAGTAATTAAAATAAAGTATAAATATAACTATTGCTTTGCAAGTGTTTTAGGAATGTTCAATACCTAAAACAAATATGTGGATACATTTACATTTAGAGCTGCATATGTATATATTTATAACCATATTCACACTCACACATTCATATATACTCAAACACAAGCTTTCTATTATTCTGTTTCTTTAGGGAAGAAATATATCCACGACAACTTGCATTATTCTGCTGTTGTTTATGTTCATAATTTGTCCATTATTTTCAAACATTTTGTTTCATTATTTCCTGAAAAAAACTTGGTAGCCAAATAATTCTTTACATGTAGGATTTATCATAACATGCAGCAGGAAATTTCAGATTTTTCCCTTCCTTTTTGTATTACAAGTTACACTTGGCATTTGGAATATATCACAGCTTTTATAAATAAATCAGAGATAGACTTTCCCCAGAGAAAATGAGAGAAAATATTTCCAAAGGAAAAAAATAATCTGTGTGAGAATGTTCCACACTTGGTGTGTGACCAAGTACTTACCTGTATCTTCTTATGCAATACTCATTCTTTGTTTTACTTGGTTCATGTTATGAAATAAGGGTGAGATAGAAATTCATGTACTCTGGCAGAATATTTTATTGAACTAATTAAATTGTGTTCAACTCTTCACACTTACAAGCTCCCCATATACTCAGTATTTTCAAACTTGTTTAGTAATGTTTGGGTTTGAGATCTTTTTCATTTTTGTTATTCTAAAATATTTGAATTTTTTTCAAGACAAAAGGAGAACTCCCTTAAGTTATAGTGTTCTTTGAATATTTAAATTTCATGGGATCATTTTCTTAGTATGAGTATTTTTCCACTAAAACTAACAGTAGACATTTGTGTATGTTTATAACCAACTCCTCTGTTCACTCCAAGTCCCATTTCTTTCTAATTGGAAACCATACCTCTTTGGAAATAGGATATTTGCTCCTTAATAGCCTTTTCTTCCTGCTGTTTATTCTTTAGCTAAAGTCATAATCCCACATTTCTGACATTATCATCATCTCTACAGTTGCTAATTGTTCTAAAAATGCTACTTTAGGTGAAGAAATGCAGCAGGGAGTCAGTGAACTACCAAAAAACAAAGATGTTATTTCCACTATGCAAATGTCTTTGTGTGAAGAAGGGGACAATTATCAAATACGGGTTGATTACCTGCAGCTACTTAAATTTATGTTGCTTTTTAAGTTCAAACAATGAACCATTTTCCTGAGCAGAGTTACTTTATAGTGCTAGCACCAGTATAGATTTTTTAATTACACTTTTGTGACTTATCACAATTAATCATTGTGGAGTTCATTAATGTTATAGAATAACATTTTGCCAAAAGGCAAAAAATATCCCCTAATGTCTTTTTTTTTTTAGATTTTTTTATTGTAAAATTAGTGTACAGAGGGGTTACAATTACATGAGTAAGGTAATATGTACATTTCCTATCGAGAATTGTTATCTCCTCCTTTGTTTTTTCCCCTACCATCGCTTCCCTCCCTCCTTATTTCTTAAAAAAAAAAAGGGACAATGCTTCATTTAAAATTCCAGGTGAATTTAAATTGATATTTTATTTAAATTTGTGGAAATAACTCTAACTTTTAAGTAGAATAATAATTGATGAAATAATTTCTACAATGTTGTGTTTGTTTTTCACTCACCATTTCATGTACATTTAATATGGGTTACTAGTAATGTAATTCTGACTAGAAACAATGAGATATGGTATGTACTTCAAAATGAAAATATCTGTAAAAGGCCTCATTGGATTTTGTTAGCATTCTTTTCAAACAGTCTTAAATTTCTCTATAGACACTTGTTTCTTTGAAATCTCACAATTATTTAATTCTCTCCTATTCATGAATCTTCCAAGGCAGCATTTCTCAACTTCTTCCAGGTTCATTGAGCTTCTATTACCCAAATGATTGTCAAGATAATGGAACTAAGTCTTTCCCTTCTGACTCATCTATGGGACCCAAAAACAAAATTTGCTCTCTTAACCTATTTGCATGCACATACACACACACACATACTGCAAGTGCCATATTTCCTGGCAAATACTACCTTCCTTAAATAGCATTCATTCATATTTTTAGTGTATGGATATTTTTCTGTCTTTTGATAAAGAAAGTAATTTCATCCCTATGCACTGTTATATAAATCCTACTATATTATCAATATCATATTTAAAGTATCAATATCATATTTAAAGTAAGACATCAATAAATGGATGACTACAAACTTAATTCTATAGTTTAAAATAAACTAAAAAGAACAATAGGAAAACAAAATTGTGCAAGGTGTCAGGACATGCTTTCTATGAATCAGCTTCTGATATATTAGGAAAAGTGTTCTGATGTAGCAATTACTTCAGTTCCCATAAATCAAAACATTTACCTATTTAATAAAGCAAGAATTAACCTATTAGATCACTCTATTTCTATATTTTTGACTATTCTTATTATCTTTGAGTAGTTGTTCAAAGGAGTTGCCATTGACTGATGTCCTTTATGAATACAGTGCTTCTTGTTCAATGTTATCCCTTCCAACATTCTCACCCACCCCTCCCAAGTCATCCTTTCCCTTATTTCCTTAATTTTACATTATGTATTTTTTGCCATTTAACAAAGTAGTTTATGTGTACATCTTGATCTGTGTCACCACTTCAACCTCTTCACTCTATATTTATATATTTGAGCTTTGAGTTTCCAAAATTTTAGATATTTTGATTATATTTTATTTTATTATGACACATTTTCTCCTATGTTTGTGCATACCTGTTTTCAAGTTTCTCTTGATGACTGTTATTTAAGTCCTTGTTTGCTACACCCTGAGAACAAAATACTGATTCCTGGAAAAGGGACCCTCTTTACTTTGTTTTTGGCCACTTGTTGCTCTCAGATATTCAAGATCATTTTTAATTTTTAGCTTAGTAAAATTGAACAGTTAACTATAAAAGGCATACAGAAAAGCCATTGATTTTTGAAGATTAATTTTTTATCCTGCTACTTTGCCAAAGTTTCGAATCAGCTTGAGTAATTTCAGAGTGGAGTTCATGGGATTCTTTAAATACAAAATCATGTCATCTGCAAAGAGGGAGAGTTTTACCTCATCTTTCCCTATTTGGATCCCTTTTATGTTTGCATCTTGTCTTATTGCTGTAGCTAATCATTCTAATATTAAATTGAAGAGAAGTGGAAAGAGTGGACACCTTTTTCTCATTCCTGAGTTTAGAGGAAATGGCTTTAGTTTTTCACCATTAAGTATAATGCTGACTGTAGGTTTGTCATACACATGTTTGATTATATTGAGGAATATCCCAATCCACATGCCCCTCAATAGATGAATGGATCAAGAAAATGTGGTATCTCTCTCTCTCTCTCTCTCTCTATATAGATACGTCTCTATATATCTATGTATATATATATGTGTATATATCTATATACTTATATATATAAGTATATAGATATATACACATATAAGTATATAGATACATACACATATAAGTATATAGATATATACACATATATAGATATATATAATGGAATTATATGCTTCCATCAGAAAGAATGATACCGCCCCATTTTTCAGGAACTAGAAAGACCTAGAAAAAAATATATTAAGCGAAGTAAGCCAGGCCCAAAGAAACAGAGGTCCCATGGTTTCCCTTAGTTGCAATAACTAGTGTAAGTTAGGACAACAGAAATGTCAAAAGCTATGTACACATAACCAGATAAGATGATGTTAAGCAAAATAAACCCCAAGATAGACACAACTTTTTTTCCTCTTGCTTACTATTGTTTTTAGCATATTTAACATGTACTATGTGATTTTTTTTTGTTTCTTTATTATATTCTTCCCCTATGGTATTACCCCTGTTTTCACTGTATTTGATGTTGGTGCCCTGCATATTGTATATACATTTTTCTAACTTGGGGAGGGGAAGGGAAATAACAAAATGCTGAAATAGGATACAGTTTAACCCATTGTAGCAATGAGATGTAGAAGACACTATGTTGAAAATGAACTTTAGAACTTGGAGGAATTTGGGAAGTGAGGAGGGAAGAGTGGTGGGGGATAAAAAAAGGAGGTAACAATGCTTGATAGGAAAAGTACTCATTACCTTACTCATGTAACTGTAACCCCTCTGTACAGTATTTCTACAATAAAAAACATTAAAAAGGGTGAAATTGTGTGACCTTGAAAAGATATATTTGATAGAGTTGTACTATCAATTGTTTCTGAATATCACCTGACAATTTTTAGTAGATAGTGATGGACTAAAAAAGTAATAAAGGTAGAATTTGGAAAAAAAAATGTTTTTTTTCATGTTATTTTTTTCTGTTTCTTTGGAAAAAAACATTGAGGTGAAATTTTTCTTCTTCATTTTACATTAATTATTTTACATTGTATTAATTAATTTTCCAATTATCCATAGCAAATGACCTCTTCTATAGCTGAGAGAATATTGAGAACTTGTTTTTTCAGGATAGGTCCTACTTGCTTTTGT
Source organism: Dipodomys spectabilis (assembly GCF_019054845.1). Lineage (NCBI taxonomy): Eukaryota > Metazoa > Chordata > Mammalia > Rodentia > Heteromyidae > Dipodomys > Dipodomys spectabilis. The sequence goes on from NW_024870752.1 coordinate 6,887,285, forward strand.
GTAACTTTAATTAATTTCCATAGAATTTCTAAGGATAAAATTAACTATACTGTCATCTTTAATATCTTCACATTCTATTTCAATAAAAATTCTGTAGCACAGTATCTGCTACTGAAGATATTATTACCACAAACTGGTATAAATACACAAACATTCACATACACACACACACACACACACACACACACACACACACACACACACAAATCAGTCATCACATTACATTCCCTTGTAATTTTTTTAGCTACCAATGGCAATTTTGAGACTAATATTTATGATTATATGAAGGAAAAAAGGAATATAAAGGAATTTTTAGATTCAATAAATCAGGGTTAGAAAAGACCTGAAAGGGTAAATCACACTGTCCATTTTATTCATTTAACATTGAATCATCTCAAACAAAGCCCATCCAATTTCTGAATGTTTTAAATAATAACCGGCCATTTTTTTCAGTAGGCTAATTTTGAGTTATATAGACAACTAACAATGAGTGTACTTCAGTTTATCTTCTTGCCATTTCACAATTTTCATAACTGGTTCCTCTCTTTGAAGGAACATGTCTTAACATTACAAGGACATTTATTCAAACACTTCAATGCAATTATTACAGTTTCTGTGATATTGCTCTTTCTCAGATTAAGCATAGTCAAAAGCATGAAATTAATGGTTTTACAGTCTGCTGATGATAATCAAATAAATCTGATCATAATCAACTATATCAATGGTCTTAGGGGATTTGGTGCTTGGAGAATGACACACACACAAATATTACTCCTGTAAAATTTTGTGTCAGATAGGATTGCATATGCTCTTTACTAGATATATTATTTCGGTTCACTTTGAAGTTTAAATATGTGTTTGTAACAACACAGCACAGTTTTTCTCAATATAAGCAAACCTATTTTTAATTATCCTCTGTGAATGTTATTATCCCTTATTTTATTTTATTTTATTCGTTGGTTATGGGGCTTGAACTCTTGAGCCTGAGCGCTGTCCCTCAGCTCTTCAGCTCAAGGCAAGTGCCCTTATTGTATTTTGTTGTTATTGGATATAGATTTACTATTCTGTGTTTACAGATATATATCAAATGAATCTAAACTTAGACATTAATCCAGTTCAGAAGAAATATCAATTGAAAGAACTTTAGAAAAATATATCAGAAAAAGTACTATCTTTTTTAGGATTCTAGAACCAAAAGCATTTGACCATGCAACTTACAAACACAAGATGTCTAAAGTTCTGGAGGCTGGGAAGTTAGCAGTGCATTTGGTGCCTGGTGACAACTGATCCTTTGTCCTCATAGATTACTATCTTTCATGTGGTCAATATGAATTTCAACATAGGCAATTGGGAAGCATGTGAACATTCATCACATCAAATTCAGTATACAGACTTCACCTATAGCAAAGGTGAACAGCAAGAATAATATTTGGACAGCAAAGAACACACAATTGCTATTCATTTTCTAATGGAATCAAATGAAGTTGACAGTCTCCATTCGAATAAAAGATAGGTATGACCAAAAGTGTCCCTTTTTGGAATGGCCAATTTGCAGAGCCCAGATATCTAAGATGGTCTACACAGACATCCCTTGTGGATTATAAAGAATGAAGTGATGAAGGGATAATACTATTCATACTGCTTCAGTTCCCAGATAATGTTCTACTCCATTTTGAACACAACCAGATAACAAAGGGTGTTTGCATTAAAATATTTAGTGAATTTAAGGGGTAATTAACTGTTCCAACAGGGTGTCATATTCATGCCATCAGATAATCTGCCCTACAGCCAACAAAACTTTATTATGTGTTTATGATCCCATCTTCTCTTTGGAAAATTGAAAACCTTGTGGTGATTGTCTTCAATTTATCAGATACTCTATTAGTCATGGAACATTGTATATAAGAGCTCAAGAAAAGGTAGCAAATGTGTAGCCAAGATTTGTGTCAATCTGACTGAAAGTCATGAGTCACTTTTCTATGATAGAAAATACCTAATACAATCAATTTACAAATTCTTGGTTACTTCATTTCCTCAATGTATGAGACCACGAGGGATAATTAACAACGTATATTGGTAAACATTCTGTAGTAACAATAGTGAAATAAACTTTGGAGCTGGGCACCGGTGGCTCACGATTGTAATGCTAGCTACTCAGGAGGCTGAGATCTGAGCATCATGGTTCAAAGCCAGCCTGGGCAGGAAAGACTCTATCTCTTAATTAACCACTAGAAAACTGGAAGTGGCACTGTGGCTCAAATAGTAGAGCAATCAAATTGAGCTGAAGAACTGAGGGACATGGCCCAGGCCCAGTGTTCAAGCCCCTCAACTGTCTAGAAAATTAAAGCAAACAAAACAGCTTGGAGAACTCGTTTATTTCCACGATTTTTTTTTTCTGTATGTTAGTGAGTAGTTCAGAGTTTACCAATTCTGATTCTATTTTTTAAGTCTTTTTTAATTGTGAAAATACTGTACAGAAGAGTTACAATTATATGAGCAAGGTAATGAGTACATTTTTTTATCAAGCATAGTTGCTCCTCTTTCCCCTTCCCATCCCTTCCCATCTCCTCCCTCCCTCCCCCTCCCCGCTCCAAAGTTGTAAAGTTCATTTTTTCAACATAACGTCTTGTACATCTCATTGTTGCAATGGTTCCACCTAGGGATATCAATTCTGATTCTAATACACATGGCTTTTACTTTGCGCTCAACTCAAAATTTCCAGTGTTTCCCCTCTATTAAATAGGTCTTGACATTACTTTCCAAAGTAGCATATTTTAAAACCAGATGGTAAGAAAACCTACCAATATTGGCATTCATTTTCTTTGTGCTACATTTTACAAAATATGATTGTCTTTTATTTTAGATATAATGACATAGAATTGCCAGACCATTCAAAAGTGCTAAAATATAAAAAATATTTCTTTTAAAAAATTGGTTATTGCCATCATTTGGAGAATGTGTATATTATTGACCTCCAAAGTACTTTTCATTTCTTTGATCAGGTTCAATTATCATTGACTTTGTATAGAATCTCAATGGCATGTGCACAAAAAAATGATGTTTTATATTTTGTCATGCTATATTTTGATCCAGTAAAAAGATAAGAATATTCTTCAGGCAAACAAAGCAACTTTCTATATATCATAAACATGATTGCATATAATTTTCCACTCTGAAGAGTATGGAAAAGTGAATTTGCTTAGAGAATGACATGTATTAATGCCCAAAGATTTGTTAGTTGACTCTACTGAAGATTCCGCATACATAGCTAAACAGATTTCTAGATATCCCAGAGAAATTGACATTAGGACCACACACGTGTGTGTGTGTATGTGTGTGGTGTGTGTGTGGCTGTACTGATTTTTAAAAAGATAGGAAGATAATGTGAATTATTATGTAGGCAACTGATGATGACAGATATGTGGATTTTTGGCTAGGATACTGAAACTATTCAAGGAACAAGATAAGGGAAAAAGTATATCACATTGTAGATAAACTGAATTTTTCATCTACTGAAAGTCTACCATTAAGCACAGATTAAAGGTGGTACAATTCTAGCAAAGCTTGAAGTTGGCACCCAAGCCAGTGTTGCTTTTTCACAATGATCCCAAAAAGGCAGCTAGATTGACTGAAGCAACCAAATTCTGGAGAAAAGTCATTGAAGCTTAGCCTTGATGAACAGCACAGTCAAATGTGTTCCAAACTTCTTAACCAAAAAAACTCATGGAAATTGCATATGCCATTAGTATAATTGAAAACCAGACACATGGATCAAAATATCATCTCTAGAAATGTTTCAAAAAGAGAAGAATCCTCAAAGTATATAATTTTCTGTGCCTAAAGGAATGTGTATCAGTAGAATGGTGATGGTGATGATTGACAAGAGACAGAATGAAATAGTTTTCCTTGAAATCCATTATCACCAGATACTAAAATCCACTCCAAGGGTCCCTTGTTTCATTTAGGAGACCAGTCACCCACTTTAGTCAGACTTTGGACCCCGAGGCTCTTTTATATGACAGTTGTTAGACAGACTATTGATCTCAGCAAGGAGTGCTGTTAAAAACTCAATATAATTCTGCTATTCCAACAGGAAGAAGAAAAGTAATAACAGAGAAAAATGTTTAGCATCATCTGACCATTTATGAGCCTATAGTAATATAAAGCCTATTTTTTGGACAAATTCTAAGGTATATACCTGCAATAATCTCAAGAAACTTACTTTTAAGTTTGTAATGAAACCTTTATGAGCATATATCACATATCCTTCTGCCTAAGTTTATGACAATTGACTTCCTTTTCCATTATATTTGACTCAGACTAACTCTTCCTCTCCCTTAAAACAGAGGATCAGCCTGACCTATTCTACCTCTTTGCCATTTGGATTTGAGAGAAGTTTTCCACCTTGAAAGCAGAAAGACTCTAACCAAGGATATTTCAGTAAAGAGTACTTTGGAAATTAAACAACTGAGATGAAGTAGGGCTATAACGAATTCCATTAAACAAATTCTAACAATAAAAACAAACAAAACTTTGAAGAATGATTTTCTCATCATTTATCACCATCGAAAGTTTCAATACAGCTAGTTATAAACCTTTCTCATTTTCACAGTAGGAAATAATTTCAATCAAGACTCTAATAACACAGAATATTAAAATAGCAACAAGTTTTTATATGAAGTATCAATTTTCAGCTCGATTTAGCTACAATAGTTATGATTTCAAAGTAAAAAAATTAATTGCTCACCACGTGAGTCGTATTAGATATATTTGCATACTGCCTTTTTAGTTTAAAATGTATTTTAAAGTACATTTGTAGTATTAAAGATAACTCTAAACAACATTTATAGGATGCAAAATTAGTTGTTCTTTATTCCCCTCCCCCATAGGCACACCACCTGCTTTCACCTTCTGTAATACAAACAATTCATTGCTACTGTGCTTTAAAGATAAAATAGGTAATGCAGTGTGGAAGAAAGTCTATTCTTACTTGCTTCCTGGATTATTAGATGGTGGTTTAGCCCTCATTGCTCTCAAATCATTATTTTATAACTTGCCTATGCAACATGAATGGAACATGCCATTGTTCTTTCTCAATTCTTCAGCTGCTCTCCTCAAAGGGAAAAGAAAGAAAGAAAGAAAAAAGAAAAAAATCTTGCCTCTGATCATGTGATAAAGAGGACGTTGGTTTCTAAGCCATTGGGATTAGTAATATATGGAATGTTTTTTTATTGACAATTCTTTGGGCTTTCAAGTTGAATTTCTTTTGTAGACAGTAACTATTTTTTGCTTTCTTTTTCTAGTGTTGCACTTTAAAGCACTCATTCATTAATAATGAATATATCAGTTATGACCTCCGCAAGGTTCTAGACAAAGAGCAAACCAAACAATGACACAACTTTACCATGTGACATATTTTCAAACACTTGAGGACATATGTGTTTTGTGTAAGTTGAACTTGCAAGTGTGTGTCAACTATTGATTTTACCCCTTAAATGTTACTTTGACACATATATTTATATACTTTTTAACTGTCAGTTTTGGACAAAGCTTGCAAGTTGAACTTGTATAATTCAGAATAAATTGTTAGTAATTTCTTTTAGAAAATTAGGTGCAATTTTGATAGATTAGACATAAAAAAGACATCATTTATATCCCTAACTATCTAACCATTCCATGAAGTTGATTTATTTATAGAGAAACAAGTATCTGGGAAGAATTATACTTCTGCAGAGGAATTATTTTAAGATTTTTTTTTATACTGAAACTCTGCTGGAAATATAAACAGGTATATCTTTAAAATACTGTAGTTTGTGTTGAAATTTTCAAATTGAGGCACATCAGTATTGGTTTTCTGACAACTCTCAATATTGATTCTCTTAATATAACTTAAAAAAGTCCTTTGCCATGCAGAATCTCTGCAGTTTAGTGCAATCCCATTCATCCAGCCTTTCTTTATTTTTGTTCTATTTCTGGATCTTTATTTAGGAAGTTCTCACCTGTGTCAAGGAGCCCTAGTGTATCCCCAATCTCTTCCTGTAATATTTTCAGGGTATCTGCTCTTATGTTGACATCTTTGATCTATTTGGAGTTGATTCTTGTGCAAGGTAATATATCAGGATCTAACTTCAATTTCCCACATCTGTATAGGAAATTCTGCCAGCACCATTTGTTGAAGAGGCTTTCTTCCATCTGATGATTTTGACTCTCTTATTGAGATTAGATGTATATAAGTCTATGGGATCATGTCTGGGTCTTCTATTATTTGGTCCTCAGGCTTGTTCATGTGCCAATACCAAATTTTGGGTTTTTTTTACATCTTTATAATAGAGCGTAGAGTTTATCATTAATATTCTACCAGCACTGTTTACCCTGTTAAGGATTGTTTTTATTATTCGTGTCTTCTATTATTCCATATACATTTCTGGATTTCTATTTCATTAAATTTCACTTCATTAAATCTGCTTTAATTTCTTTTTGTAATGTACTATGTGTGAAGTTATTACTTTTTTCTTTCATTTATTATTTTTCCCTTTGGTTTATTTCCTGTTGTCACTGTTTATGATTTTGGTATCCTGAAGTGATGACATTGATCAACATGCATTATATTTCATCAACTGCTTTGCTGACTGGCAACTCCTTTGCAGAGTTACATAAAGATAATAATAAAATAAAAATGATAGTACAAATAGAAGTGATAACAAAGTAATCATGAAATGGACAAGGGAGCTAAAGAGAGTCTTCTCAGAAGAAGAGATAAAAATGGCAAAGAAACACAGGAGGAAATGTTCATCATTCCTGGCTGTAAAGGAAATGCAAATAAAAACAACACTGAGATACCAGATATCACCTTAACCCAGTCAAAATGGCCCACATTCTAAATTCAGCCAACAAATGCTGGAGGGGATGGGGAGAAAGAGGAACCCTACTGCATTGCTGATGGTAATTATACTAGTATAACTATTTTGGAAAGCAGTCTGGAGGTGCCTCAGAAAGCTAAATATAGATCTCCCCTATGACCCAGCCATAGTACTGCTAGACATCTATGCTGAGCAACAGGAACTAGGATATAAGAACATATGCACCTCCATGTTCATTGCAGCACAGTTCACAATAGCCAAGATATGGAAATAACCCAGATGCCCCACTACAGATGAATGGATCCAAAAATTGTGGTATCTATATACAATGGAATATTATGCAGCCATTAGAAAGTACAAAATAATGGCATTAGCAGGGAAATAGATGGAACTAGAGCAAATCATTTTGAGCGAGGTAAGCCAAGAGCAAAGAGACAAACGGTACATGGTCTCCCTGATATGTGGATGCTAAAGCCAAAATGCAAGGAGATATGACAAAGTAAACAGGATTTGAGAAACAAAGGACAGCCACTCATTTTGTCATATCATTGCTCAATGACTCCATGTTCTTGACCACATATATGGTATATATGTATGTATGAATATATATATATATATATATATATATATTCACAATGGAGGGAAGCTAGGAGGAGGACACAGAATCAGTGGGTAATGGGAAAACATAAAACAGAGGGGCTCATCAGCTTAACTGCATATAGGTGAAAATGAACTATGCAACCCAAAGATAGTGATGGGAAGGGAGGAATGAGAGGAAAAGAGGGAACAGTGTACACTAAGCAAAAGGAAAGAAATATAAGTATCACCTGATATAGAAGAAATAATTGTATTGTCAATGTTCAAAAATTCACAAACTTTATAGGTCATGATAATGACAATTTGCCTTGTGAAGGTTAAAATGTGTTTGTGAGTTTAACTAAGTATCACTATTCTACAATATGGTGAAATATGTGAAATGTATTTAAACACCTACTCTCAATTTAAAAAAATAAAAAGAAAAGATAAGTGAGAGAAGGGTTGGGTTAGGAGCGATGGGTAACAATCTTGTCAGAAACTTTGTATTCTTATACTGTTTTGTAGAATGGGAACTTCTTTGTACAACTATTTAAAGATAATAAAAAATTTTAAATATGGAAGTGAAATATCTGTTTATTATGTGGCTGAAGCTTAGTGGTAGAATGTTTATCTATTTTGTATGTGGTTCTTCATTTCATCCCTAGAACCACACAAGAAACAAAGCAAAAATGGAAGCTTCTGTTATCAAAGCTATCATAAAGCCAAACCAAATTGTTCCCTTTGGTATCCTGAGATCTTTCCTAGTAGGAATTCTTCACTATGCCAACAAGTTGTTTTTAAAGTTTACTGTTTAAATTTTAGTTTCTGAAATGTTGTCCACCCTTTCCTTTACAATGGTTTATATGGTTTCCTTTATAATAAAATCACTAGTAATGCTTACAAACGTCACAAGTACCATGATTCTGTGTTCTCTGGTTACTCATTACCTGGGGAATTCTATATGTGGAGAGACCTGAGCAAAAATTAAGAGCAGAGAACCATTCCATGTTCCTCTTCCGAGTCTAACAAAGCCTCCCTGGAATCAATGCAGATTCTCATTGAAATGACTAAACTCACAGTGCATTCAATTAGTTAGCAAGTATTAAAATATAGTAGAATAATTTTTAAGCCATGGTGGTAAGCAAATATATTGCATCCTATTATGTTATTACATCTATTCATGGAGAAAATGTAACTTTCAACATTAATTAATTATATTTTCACTGAAAAATTAATGACAACTGCGTGGATATAAACTTGTGAAATAAGTAGTAATATGATGTAATCTGAAAGTTCACAGTAATACAGATTTTATATTTTTTAAATATTAGAGAATAGTAGTAAGCAATATTTTATTTGATATTTAAAAGAATCCCAAATGTAGAGGGTGAATGGTACATTTTCAGTTAGCAACATAGAATAACTTTGTATACGTATTAAACAAAATCATCCAAAAGACTGAAAATATATTACATATTCTAGAAAGAATCTGAGCTAATCAAACACAAGAAAGTGAGCATAATATAATTTATATTTCATATCTATTCATCAATAGCATGGTTTGTAAGTTTGATTTCAAATTCAGAATTTTTATAAATATGGAACTCCAAATTTATATTTGTCATCACAGTTTTCCAATGCTTTCAATGAAATACATATCAGAAAAAATATATATGTAAATTCTTGAAATGTCTCAATGTGCATTTGAAGAAATTTTAAGTGTGATGTTACATATTTGCTACTTTTTCAGTCAGTTCAACTATGATGTGAAAACTTAGAAAAAATAATTGAAAATGGTATAAGTTTGATATTATAAGCATCAAATTGTAAATCTAGTAAAGTGTCATTTACTAAAAGATACATGTTAAGTAGATCTTATTTTTAAAAATGGTGTGTTCTTCTATAGTTTCTATAGTGTGTTCTGTAATGTGTTCTTCTATAGTCTGATCGCTCTTCACAATGGGCAATTTTGGGTACAGGCTGTCATAGTTAATTGTATGCCTATTTAATTGGATACTAATATACACATGCATGAGTTAAAAATTTATTCCAAAATTTTCCATGAATTTTTATAATAATAGAATTTTATGTATTTACTTATTTTATTTTTATTATACAGAACAATTGAATTTACTTTTCCTGATGCATTAGTTCTTAATGACTATTTATCCTCCTCCTTTTCCCTTTTTCCCTTAATCTATTTCTTCAAACAGTCCCCAACTTAACTTGATGCCTTTTTGGTGTCTGTATACCACATCTAAGAGAAAATTTACATTATGTATCTTTGTGAATGTAGTTTAGTTCATTTCACATGATGATCTCCAGTTCCATCCATTTTCCTAAATAGGGATACAGGTGGACCCACTGCAACAGTGAGATGTACAAGTCGTTATGTAGAAAAAACAAACTTTACAACTTTGGCGGGGAGGGGTGGGCGATGGGAAGGGATGAGAAGGGGAAACAAAGGAGGAGACAACAATGCTTGATAAGAAATGTACTCATTATCTTGCCCATGTAATTGTAACCTCTCTGTATGGTATTTTCACAATAAAAAAAAAGAAAATGCAAAAAAATACAATGGCATAATATTCTTCTTTATGATGAATACTCTACTGTGCATATGAACCATGTTTTCTTTATTTGTTCATTTGTTGATATCTAAGTTGACTGCATCACTTAGTTATCATGAATTATGTTGCAATAAACATTGGATGAAGTTATTTCCATTGCATACTGACTTAAAATGGACATATTTTCTAAGGCCGATTCCCTTCCCTGATATGTGTGGCTCCCAATCAATTGAATGAATAGTAGAGAAAAGGTTGACTTTCTTAGGACAGAGGGGAACTGTACCTGCCACATTTGAGCTAGAAATTCACATTTTGCCTACTGTTCTGCCTTTGGATTCAACCCAAACCATAGGCTCTTATTAATTATTGATTGCCTCATATATTCCTCAACTGTACTGCTGGTGATTCAATCAGGTTGAGCCTACCTAACCAGCCTTAGGACACTGAAGGTATAAGGTTTTAAATAGGTTTTAAATCTTATCTTTAACCATTTAGGCAAAAGGGTTCCATAATGATATCTAGATTTGGACTAACTACAATGTCCAAATCCTAGTTCCCAGAATCAGTGTACTTATATGACATAGAATAGGGATGTTATGGTTTTAAGTTTAATTAAGTTAGATGATGACAGATATTACAATATGGTTTTTATCCTTGATAAGCTCAACTTTTTCATGAGGCTTTTATTGATATGGAAGAGTGTCTGAAGAGTCAAGTTCAGATTGCTCAAATGGAAGTAAACATGACCACCATTAATAATGAAAGGAATCCCTATACCAAGCAATTCAGGGAACTTGTAAGAACCAAAGACAGAAAGAAAGATATTCTGTTCTACAGACCCAGAACAATCTAATCCATCAGAAATGTTCATTTCAGTCCATAATTCATATTTTAGAATTTAAATGTATAGAACTATGAAATTAAAAAAATATATATTGCTTCTCCAGCAAATCATAGTTACTTTTTTACAGAAAAAAATAACTTCTACCTCAATGCCATCTCTCTGCTTATCTTTCTTAGCAAGCTTTCTAGCAACTGAGAGAAATTCAAGAAATAGTCAACTAATAAATTGAAAAGCTTTCTTCTAGCTCATGGGTTTCAGTAGTTTTAGTGCAGGATCGATTGACCTCATTGCTTTAAGGCCTCTACCAAGTATAAGGGCAGAAAGCATTTGAGAGACAGATGTAGAAGTGAAGTCAGACTCCCACATGACTGAAGTGCTAGAAGACCTCTCCAGGCCTCACCTATTAACGTTTCCACCACCACCACCAAGGAGTGTCAGGTAGGCACTAATATTTTAGCAACATTTGGGAAACTCAAACCATATTATTACAGTCTTCTTTGATAATACTTCTTAATTTCCTCTTCAATGTGGCAGAGAAAAATCTTTTGACTACTCCTATTCCTTCCCTAAATTGAATTTTTAGCTTTATAATTTATTTTTGCAGTGCTATAGCTTTGGATATATTCAGCATTTCAAAGACTATTATTACCAATTTAACTCCCCCAAATACACATACACACACACACACACACACACACACACACACACGGTGAAGTCCTAAAGCCTGAACACTTAGTATATATGAATGTGTCCTTATTTAGAAGTAGGGGACTGGAAAAAAAAGAAAAAAATTGATCTTTATCAACAACATCAGTTATGATGTTGTTATTAGAATATATCCTATGCCTAAATGATTGAAGTCTGTATAACTTTAAGTATCATGTAACACAAGCGAGAAGAGAGTGTGAGAGAAGAAAAACACTCTGTTATGACAGAAATACAGCCTGGAGTGACTGACAAGAAACACAGAAATTATAGCCCCCACCAGAAATTACAAAGAAAAAAATGAAGAATTGTCCCCACAGTTGAAGAAGTATAGCAGTGATAATACTTTAGTTTTAAGCTTTTAACCTCCAAATTCTAAAAGAAGGTGAATTTTTTGTGTCTTTACTTATTTACAATAGAGTAGGGTTTGAATTCAGGACCTAGCATTTTCTTTTTTTTTTCTCTCTCTCTCTCTTTTATTTATTTATTTATTTTTTTGGTTGGTCATGGGGCTTGAACTCTGGGCTTGGTCGCTGTCCCTCAGCTCTTCAGGTCAAGGCAAGTACTCTACCACTTGAGCCACAGCACCACTTCTGGTTTTCTAGTGGTTTATTGGAGATAAGAGTCTCACAGACTTTCCTGCCCAGGCTGGCTTTGAACCACGATCCTCAGATCTCAGTCTCCTGAGTAGCTAGGATTACAGGCATGAGCAACCAGCGCCCGGCTTGGACCTAGCATTTTCTAAGCAGGTATTACATACTCCTACTTCTTTTTGCTTTATTTTTTCAGATAAAGTCTCATGCTTTTGAATAACGACCAGTCTGGAACCATGATCCTCTTAAGTCAGCTTTTTGTTTTATCTGGGATTATAGATATGAGACACCACTCCTGGCTTATTTTTGAAATTAAAATGTTACTAACTTTTGCCCAAGTTGATCTTGAATTATGGTCTTTCCATGTCCACCTCCTGTTTACCAGGAATTACAGGAAGACATGACCATCTCTGGAGTGATGATTTGTTTTAAACTCTACAATATTTAGTTCTTATTTCTTTTGTAGCATGCCTAAGGGTCAAATACAACAATCAAATTCCAATTTTGATGCAGTCTCTGAGAAAGAGAATCCTCTGTCCAACTTATACTAGATTCAATTTTATAATGATCAATAATCTAAAATATAACCAACTCTGATGTCTGGGAAAAACTTATCTGTCTAGGAAACCAGACCTGGAATCATAAACCTGTCTTTGATTAGTACATTCTTCACGTACTCTACTGCCAATTCATTATAAAATGAATCTACACCAAAGTCTGACCATATTGTTTCAGGTAGTCACTATCACCACATTATTCTACACACAATTGTCTCAATTATTATCATTGTCACAGTGGTTACTCATTTTTCGATCCTGTTACTTCCATGAATATTATTCTTAACGAAATAGTTAAGGACCATTAAAAAAAATACGAGTTGCAACCAGGCGTCGTGGCTCACGCCTGTAATCCTAGCTACTCTGGAGGCTAAAATCTAGGATCGTGATTCAAAGCCAGCCCAGGCAGGAAACTCCATGAAACTCTTATCGCCAATAAACCACCAGTAAACCCTTCTAGCTCAAGTAGTAGAGCACTAGCCTTGAGCTGAAGAGCTGAGGGACAGCGCTCAGGCCCAGAGTTCAAGCCCCACAACAGACCCCCCCCCCAGCAAAAAAAAATAGGAGTTGCCAAGTGCTAGTGGCTCCTCAAGAGGCTGAGATCTGAGGGTCATTGTTTGAAGCCAGCTAGGCAGGAAGGCTTTTATCACCAATAAACTATCAGAAAACCAGAAGCTGAGTTGTGACTCAAAGCCATAGAGTGCTAGCCTTAAGTGGAAAAAGCTCAAGGACAACAGTCCTTGAGTTCAAGCGTCATTACTGACAAAAACATTACACAAAGTGGAACAAATTATTATACATTAAACCACATAGACAAACCCATTCTGTGGAGTATATTGAAATCGTATTACATAAAAATCAAGGATCTCTTCACAATTATTATTACACTTATGTAATCTATTAGCTGGATGTTGTTTGGCAATTTATGTAATCTCTGCTAAATAGAATTTGCTGTGGTAGACTAAGCTAGAAATACTTTCTCATAGGTTTGTTAATACTAAATCTATTAAAATATACTCTGTAAGTAGTTGAGTACCGTCATTAGAGAAATGGACCATTTGAATTACAAAATGCGATCAGTGTCCCACATGCAATATTCCTTCCAGAGGCACAAATACAATGGATGCATAGACAATTTTTTTTTCCAGCAAGAGATGTCTCTTTGGATTTGGCAGATGGTCCCTTAAGGCATAGAACAATTATGTCAGATTACTATCTTTTTATTATCTTTCAATTAGTTAAGAAGAATAAGCAAACTCTGCTTATGAGCCATCAGTCCACTTACCTTAGAAAGCCATTAAAGGAAATGTTTTCTGGAATAGGGTAGAGACTCAAGGCAACAGTATACAACAAGAAAATACACTGAATTCAGACACAGAACACTACATTGCTTTTCCATTCTTCTGTCTGTCTTTCTGAGGAATAACTTCCAACCTTCATTTAATTTACCTATAAGATATTAGGTGAGTGCTATATTTCTAAATACTAGGCTAAGTATAGAATTTTAGACATCTGGCAGTTAAAAGCAGAGGTTGAATATTTCAAGTTTTGTTTATCAGCACTTTATACATCATCATCATAAGATGCAGCCACGTCTCTCATGCTTCTCAATTATAGGTGTAGGCCAAGAGCTAACATGGTATTTTTCATCCTTCGAAGATTCTCTCTACACATTCTAGCCTATAATTTATTATTTTTAAAATATGATTTTATTAATATTTTTGTCTATGTGATTCTGAGGAATCAAACCCAGGGCCTTATGCGTGTTTGGCAAGCATTCTATCACTATTATTAGCCTATTTATAAATTCAATTTTTCTTAATACTTAGTGGATATTTTGGCACTAAAGTAGGTTAGCTGTTTCAAGATATCATTGGCTCACATGAATTTCCTGATACTGTCTACAAACTATCTATCTTAAATTTAAATTTTCACTTTTTTCTTGCAGGAATTTTTTCAATTATACCATTGTTTACTTCTTTGTTTTCTGTCCATCCTGGGACTTGAATTCTGGGTCTGGCATTGTCCCTGAGCTTTTGTTCTCGAGTCTAGCACTCTACCACTTGAGCCACAGCTTCACTTCTGGCTTTTTGTGATACTTGGAGATAAAAATCTTCCTGGAGACTTTCCTGCCTGGGTTGGCTTGGAACCAGGAGGCTCAGATCTAAGCCTCCTGATTAGCTACAATTTCAGGCACAAGCCAAGGCTGGGTGGGGAGCAGGGAGAGGTGGGGGAGGAGAGTAAAAGCAGAGGGGGGGAGTGGCTCACCTATACAGTTTTAAAATGAAAAAAAAAGTTAAAGTATCTCCTGTAATCTTATTCCTCCAAATCTAATAGATTACATCTTCACAGCTCTGTTTACAAAGGGTCATACCAAAACAGAAGTCTTAATGTCTTTTCTTCTGTTATCCTACATTTAAGTAGTTAGATTAGTATCATCAGGCTTTGGAAATGCAAGATATGGTGTGCCCCTTGGGCAAGTTTGAGTTTCTTGCAATACTCCAACTCACAATAATAAAGGGTTTCTCTAAATGGATTGATTTTAACATCTATTGTCTAAATACCCCAAATACACCATAATATATTTCTCTGAAAAAACAAGACATATCAAAGTCAGATATTTCAAAGTATCTTTCAAAATGATTTATATGACACTACTTCTTTCAATTTCACTTTCCATCATTAAAATGTAATTTTCATGTTTTATTATCAATAGTGTTTTTTAGACTGGCACCTGTGGTTAATGACTATCTGATCCTCACAGTTCGAAACCAGCCCAAGTAGAAAAGTAGTTTATCTCCAATAAACCACTCAGAAAAAGTGGAAGAGTGCTTGCTATCCTCATACTCAGGGGCAGTGCCCAGGCCCAGAATTCAAGCCCCAGGAACAGAATAAAAATAAAAAAAATTGTTTACATAGGGATACAGGTGGACCCATTGCAACAACAAGATGTACAAGTTGTTATGTTGAAAATGAACTTTACAATTTTGGCTGGGGCGGGGGGGGGGGGGGGGGGTGGGTAATGGGAAGGGATGGGAAAGGAAACAAAGGAGGAGGCAACAATGCTTGATAAGAAATACTCATTACCCCTCTGTATGGTATTTTCACAATAAAAATTAATTAAATAAATAAATAAGTAAATAAATAAACTTTGTGTGGCCTGTAGTCATTTCAGAATTTCAGTTAGCCTCTTTGGGTTTTTGATTATTCCCTAGTATCTTATAATGACTATTTCCATGTATTGGTCATAAGATAAAACATCTCATATGTCATTAATATTTTTGGCATTCAAATGGTATGTCACAACTTTAAGACATGAAGTAATAAACCTTATAATACTACTGTTGGTATTCTGCTGTACCTAAATGTATTTTGTAATTCTTTAACTCTAAAAATTTTGTTTTTTGGGGTCCGGTCATGGGGCCTGAACTCTGGGCCTGGGCTCTGTCCGCCAGCTCTTCAGCTCAAGGCTAGCACTCTACCACTTGAGCCACAGCGCCACTTCTGGCTTTTTTCTTTTTGTTTATGTGGTACTAAGGAATCGAACCCAGGGCCTCATGCATGCAAGGCAAGCACTCTACCACTGAGCTACCTTCCCAGGCCTAAAAAATTATTAATACAATCCATTGACATTTTTTAACTTGAAAGCATGTGCATGAAGAAAAAGATAGGCATTGTAACTCATGTCTTTCATCACAGGTAGGTATATAGCATAGGAAGAGATTAATGTATCATGAGTTTGAGAAGAGCTTGGGCAATGGTAGTCAGATTTTATGTCAACTGAAAAAAAGGAAAAACAAACGTATGGTGGAGGATAAGAGAGAAGAACAAGAGTAATAGATGGGATGAATATGATGATATGATCACAGTGTATTATAGAAATATAAAGAAATATCACAGTAAAGGCCTTTAGTACAAATAATATATGAAAGGCTTGGGAATGTTACAAAATAATACAAATAAAAGGACTTGAAGGGGTAGAACACTTGTCTATGGACAAGATTTTTAGTTCAATCCCCACCACAGAAAAACAAAATAAAATAAGAAAATGCCTTGAGCTGAAGTTACAGCATAGTGATAGTACTGGGAAAATTCTTCTCAGTACATGAACATTATTTATAAAGTATATTAACAAAAGTTCTTTCTTGAAGTTTTTCTGTGTCAACCATCATATTTTTATAAATACTGTGTAATTTTTACACAGTCTTAAAGAAAACTGTATTAGATACACTCCTAGAAAAAAGTAATACCATGAAGTTGTATATGTTCTCCCAAATGTTAATATTCTTTCTTCTCATATATATATAATCATTATATATATAAAATAATTATCTATATCTATATATTTTTTTTTTGGTTGGTCGTGGGGCCTTTACTCTGGGTCTGGGCACTGTCTCTCAGCTCTTCAGCTCAAGGCTAGCGCTCTAACACTTGCGCCATAGCACCACTTCCAGCTACTTCCAGCTTTTTCTGCTTATATGGTGCTGAGGAATCAAACCCAGGGCCTCATGCATGCAAGGAAAGCGCTCTACCACTGAGCCATCTTCCCAGCTCTCTCATAAGTTATACAAAGCACAATTTATTTTCATAATTCTTAGCTAATAATTATAAACAAATGATTTATATTTCTAACAGTAATGTTTTTTATTGTTCAAACTGAAATGTTTTTATTTTTATTTTTATTTTTTTGGGTCCGGTCGTGGGGTCTGAACTCTGGGCCTGGGCGCTGTCCCTCAGCTCTTCAGCTCAAGGCTAGCACTCTACCACTTGAGCCACAGCACCACTTCCAGCTTTTTTCTTTTTGCTTATGTGGTGGTGAGGAATCGAACCCAGGGCCTCAGGCATGCAAAGCAAGTGCTCTACCACTGAGCCAACTTCCCAGCCCCAAACTGAAATGTTTTAAACTTAATATTTCTAACATTATTATGTTCATATTTACTAACTTTTATATTTAATTTTCTTTTTTCCCTTTTTAAAAATTGGTCATAAGAGTCTCGAAGACTTTCCTTCCTTCCCTGACTACCTTGGAACATCCTCATAGCTCAGCCTTCTCAGTAGCTAGGATTACAGGCATGATCCACCAGCCCACCAGCACCCGGTTTGTATTTCCTGTCTTGCATCATTACTTTTGTCCATTTTTTGGGTTTTTCTTTCTTTTTTAGATGGCATATATTATACATAGCAATCTTCTTACTGTTACATATGTTCCAATTGCTTTCTTCGAGATTACTATGACATTATTTTAAAAGCAATTCATTATCTCTTTAGTGTTTCTTACTTATTTTGATTATTCATTTATTATATTGATTGTAAAAATTACACTGATTTTTCAACCCAAACTCCTTTCTACTCATAATTGTGAATTCTTACATTTTTTCATCTCTATTACATTTTGGACATGATATTCTGCATCACAGTATTTTCACTTTTATTATTTCTTTAATGTCTGGGACAGCACTTAAAGTTAAATGATTTAAGTCTTTCTTACTTTAAACTTTGGGAATGTGAATTCCATGCCCCTTGATGCAGAAAGTGTTGATTGTTACCGACCACTGACAAACTTATTCAATGACTTGATTTGACCTAATTCTGGTTTCTTCCCCATAGACCACTGAATTGTGGCTAGCTTCAAACTTCAACAATCAATATGGTGCCAGATAGGATTATTTCCTGTGAAATAACTCTGATCATGGAGTTTGCTCCATGCCACCCACTTGTCCCTCCTATTTGCAATTTCCCAGTATACCCTGTTAATTTGTTAGACTATCACTTTCCCTCAGGCCATTCTCAACTCTTAAGTGCCATTAATTGCAAACTGATGGCTCCGATTATTTTTTTATTAAGCCAAAGGGCAGAACTTGCCTTAAAGACTGATCTATCAAAATTCTAGCACTTTTGATATTAGATTTGGTCTGACTATAGGAGATGCTCCAAGATTAGCTCCCTGTGTCTCTGGCAAACTAACCTGCTTACAGTTTGTTTTTTTTAATCTTTAATAACTGGACTGTTCCTTCTTGATTTTTAACACAGCTTCTACTATTTCAAGAAATTCTGCATGCTTAAACATTTTCACATTCTCTAGCAAAAAGAAACAGCTCCTTGAGGATTAGATATTTTTCAGTCTTTGCAGTATTTTTTACCTGAACTAACACTGGAATAGGATCCTCCACTGCCTTCTTCTATATATGTGTACCATCTAACCTAACTTTTCTTTCACTTGAGGATCTTTTTAATTTTGCCCAGGCCAGGCTGGTCTTAAACCAAAATCCTTCTATCTCTACCCCTCAAATGCTGAGAATACAGGTGTAAACAACTGTATACAGCACTACATTGATTTTTGAAAAGTAATTTTACAGTGGTAAGGAATTAAAACTCTTCATGCCTTCATGAGAAAAGATTACTGTATTTATTTTGTAAGTTTTTGTTGTTTTCAATTTTGTGAAATGCTAACCCATTATTGTGCATTCCTGACATATTGTTATATTTAATCAAATGTCCAACCTTCTCACTATTTTGGATATTTCACTTTCCTTCATAAAAGTCATGATATCAAGATATAATTTGTACAGAAATTATCTTGAATATTTTTCCAGAAAGTACTTAGAATGTCATAAAGATTGGTTCACCTTATAAAAAGAGACATGGAAAACCTAGCAAGGTTTATGTACTGAACCTTCTTTCCCTTATATTAGTTTGTATAAATTAATAACATGAATATTTTAGACAGTATGTAAGGTGCCATTGCTCACAGCCACAGTATGTTTTTCTTTCTCAGCATTCTCTAATGAAAATACAGTGTTATTAGCCAAGATTTCAGTTAATTTTTTAAATATTAACTTGGTCACTTCTGAATCTAAGCAGAAAAGAAATGAATGATGTAATGCTGAATAAGTTAGAAAAAGTTAATTGTGATTTGAAATTAATTATGTGTCCATTGCAATAGCATACTTGAGCTCTCTACCTTGGAAAAGAATAATATTGATTACCTACTGCTAAGTAAAAATCTAAATTAAACAATAATATTTAAAAATAGTTTGCTTTCCTTGAAATATTTTATTAATGCATACATACAAGCAAATGCTAATTTCTCAATGGTTTCATATGAAACTATTAACAATAGCTTTAGTAAACAGGATTAGTACAGGATTAAGAGTTCTTTTCTCAGAAACTCTTGATTGATGGCTTTTTACATTGTCAGAGTTTGACTTTCTTTTCCTTTTATTCTTTTCTTTTACAAAGAATTAGCATGTCAGCAATTATGTAGTACTTCTAAAAGATAAATTCATAGACAATAGTTCCTTAAAGCATGAATTGAAGAAGTATTTCATTAAAGTTTATTTTTAGCATGTAGTCTCTAGAGGGTTTTAAAAATATTACTGCATTGTTTACTTATATTTAGCATTTATGTATTTTGTGATTTAAAAATATTAATTACATTTGTATTTTATTTGAGGTCACATGTACAGGTTGAATAGACCAGGGAATTTGAGACAAACACAGGGGACCCATCTGACTGGTTTCTAAATAAGTCTGGTAAGTATTTATCAATGACACTCAAAGATCAGCATGTGTTTTCACATTTTGTTATGGATTCTAGGGAGTTCACCTATGCTTTATTTTCTTCCTGGATATCATTAGTACATAACAAGGGTTTTTGAAATCATAATAACTGGGTGCCCTCTAGATTGAAGTTCTAGGGACAAAGTCTAACGATGTCAAAACTGGTTTTCTTTCACAGGAAGAGAACAACTTTGTCCAATGATGTGAGATGATAGGTATTTTTCATGAACACAGAAAAGATACAAGTCTTTGAAGAGGGAGATGAGTCTACCAGTGGTTCCAGATGATTATGCAATAAGAAAATATGGCTCTTTTGTGACATGATAAAAGCACACACTATGTTGTATGACTCTAACTAGAAAAATGAAGTGTAAAAATTAGACAGCACATATTGTCAAAGCTTATATTTATTATCTTATGATAAATTATGAACTAATCTTATTAAGTAAAAGTTGAAATTCAAAAATGTACACATGTGATATTTATATTTTAAATAAGCAATAGGCCTTAATTACAATGGCTATTGTAATACTTATGTTTGAAAACATTAAATAACATATATTTAATTATGTGAATATATTGTGAGCCACTTGGGGATTAAAAATGCAAAAATTAAAACATGGTATCATAGTTTTCTAACTTTCACTGTGCTTTAAAAAAAAGCCAGGAAAGAGACTATAAGTCAGAGCTAATGTTCTATACATAATGTTAAACCTTGTCACGCCTCTTTTAAGTTCAAGTTAATGAAGATCTGTTTGCTGAACACAGATGGAAATTCTGGTGCCACTTCATTAGAGAAATGTAACACTTCCAAAATGTTATGGTTATTATAGTTCTTTGGCAAATCATAGGCAAGTTTGTTATTGTTATTGTTTTTAATTTACAAAACAGGTATTTTAAGAAGATTTTGATTTGCAATTTGATGTATGACAGAAGAAATGCTTGACTTTTTAAAGTGTGAATTTTTGTATATATAAGCAAAAGAACGAATTTAAAGTACATAATTTCTGATATCCCTCACAAAAGGTAACAGTGCTTTAGTTTCACCAAAAACATTTAGATACAGTATATTAGTAAATATAAAACTAAGTGACAGAGCCCAGGAAAGTGCATTGGGCTGAACCAAAAGATGTGATTCCTGGAGGAAGTCTTGTAGATGGTCCTAATAAGTTTATGAGGCCGAATATTTATAGAGTTCTTTACTTAATGCTGATTATATAATGACCCAAGGACATGAAAAATACTCCATAATTTTGCAATAGCCAGCAAGGATAAGCATGAATCCTAAATAGGAAATGAAACACTATTTAAAGCAGAAGATACTAATTCTAGAAGTTAGAAGGAAGAAAGATATGCTACCCTCCTCTGAGTCTAATGACTAAATTAACAGAGCTAGTGTTTGATAAAGTAAAAATAGAGGGCTAAATCAAGTGGAGTTAGTGAACATCAGATCAAGTGAATTCTGAGAGGTTACCCTCTAATGAGAATTATACTAGAGAAAGTTTTCAGATCTACTTATGGTCAAGGAAAATACTTGAAATCAATTTCATACTCAGGATTGATATTAAAATGTTTCTTACAAAAACTTAATTCACAAAAAATTTCTTTCAAGGTCAAAAGAGTGATCTAAATTGACACTGTATATATTGTAGTTCTTTATGGATGAAGCAAACACAAACATCTTACCTATCACCAGAAAAGCAATACAGAAACATTCTCTCCACAAAAACAAATGCCCAGAGTACGCAGCACTTGACAATCTGTAAGACATTCCATCTCACCCATGCAGACACACTTCAAACTATTGAGCATGATTGTATTATTGATAATTACAAAAACTACAAGATATCAATTCAATATTCTGTAAGGAAAGATTCTGAAAATAACAAATTGGAGCATTCATACAAAAGACATTTACAACGCTAGAAAAGTCAGTCTTGAATGTTTTATGAAACTACACTATAGGTGTAACTCAAGCGATAAAATGCTGGTTTAACAAATGAGAAGGTTCAATTCATCCCCAGTGTGGAGGGAAAAAAGACAGTGAGGAATTGTTGTTTTGATTTTTTGGCTTAAAACAAACAAACAAAAACCTCAATGAAGAACAGAAGCAAATGTTTAGAACAAAGAAAGTTTTCAGGGTGATTCCACAGAGTGACTGTACCATATATCTCAGAAAGGTAGAGGAGAGGATTATAAATGTTTTTCTATGGAGTGGCATAGCTCGTGAAATTACAAAGTACACACATGCATTGTAACACCGCTTAGTACCCCATTATCATACAATTAGGTGTCCCTATGGATCAGGTTAAAAATAAATTGAAGCATAAAAAATTATAGAAATTACTGGGTGTTGGTGGCTCATGCCTGTAATCCTAGCTACTAAGGAGGCTGAGATCTGAGCATCGCAGTTCAAAGCAATCCTCCTGGGCAGGAAAGTCTGTGAGACTCTTATCTCCAGTATCCACCAGAAAACCAGAAGTGGTGCTGTGGCTCAAGTGGTAAAGAGCTTGCCTTGAGATGAAGAGCTGAGAGACAGTGCCCAGGCCCCAGAGTTCAAGCCCCACTACTGACAAAATAAATAAATCTATATAAAAAAATAAAAGAAGTTGAGTAGGCTAAAACATAGAAAGAGATTTCACTTGTGAGTATTCACTAAGCACACTCAGTTTTTACATTAGTAAAAAACACAAAACACTAAGGAAAATAATTTTGTAGTAGTGAAAATATAGATTTCCTACTTTCCTTACTTGTTAGGGCTTTCTTGTCATATAATCCCAGGGTCAAAATATTCTCTCTGTCAAAATGTAAGTGAAGTCTTATGAAGCCATAAAGCATCCCACTTATACAATCCTATGTAAGGAACACCTTCGCTTCCTCCTTTGTATATTTCTAGCATGTCTCACTTTAGCGGTCAGAATGTATAATATTTGCATCCATAATATATTTTACAGTTTATGACATCATTTTAAACCAGATCCTACAAAACATTTGCTTAAGAATTTTCCATATTAGGGTTGTATTTTATGGAATTTTTATCCATTCTTTGAGTTGTGTCATTTCCCCTCAAAATTATTTCAGCAATTACAAATTAATGTGAAGCTTTTTATTTAATTGCAATTCATTTCAAGAAATATAGATTTGAAATAAATTTCAAAACATTGCCTTAGTCTGTATAATCTTTCATATGTTTAGACAATATTTTTATTTGACTGCACTGTAATTAGTATCATATTAGTCTGGTAGGAGAGGATTACCTAATTTGGGGTTCTATATATATATTATCACATAGGAAAACAAATCCCACCACCCACAAACTATACATGTATATGTATTTGCTACCTCTGTCAGACAGCACATAGTTTTGAAACAGAAAATCTGGTTACCTATGTCTGTGTCATTCCAGCTGTTTGAGGCTGTTCATTTCCCTGAGCATTTTAATGCAATTCTAGAAGTTATCACAATAATGCTTTCCATTTGGTACAATAGAATGATCAGCTCTTGTACTTTCTGGTTTCAGTATCATTCAATAAATTTAAATCTTAAAAAAATGAATTTGGTGTAATAGGAAGGCATCTGGGCAGGCAGATTACTAAAGTCTTGTAGATATCCCAATAAATAAACCTTTCCTTGTCCTCCAGATGTAGTTTTTATTCTGCATTACTATTCACAGTAAACAACAGGCTAGTAAAATAGACAGTCCAGGCTTAATGATGAATTAAACTGCATAGCACTGACATTCTCTTAAGTCAGTAAGCTCTATATAATTGATTTTCTTTCAGAGGTCAATGTGAAACAGCAGTTTGAAAGTGACATCTCCAAATAAATTCTGATTGTTGACCCCTGCCGTAACTGTCTTTCTGTATATCATTAGCTGAAGCATTAAACCTGTACATTTCTTCACCTGTGCTACATGGTAAGAATAATGATTTCATACTAGAGAGTTATGAGAGAATTGTTGCCTGTGCAACCTGTAAGGCATATTAAGAGGATTGATTCTTTGCTTTTTGAGACTACTCTTAAATTTAACATATGCCTATAGTGATCATTATGAGTATATTTTACTTCAGTGCACATGAATAAAACTCTATTGTTAATTATATACAATGGATTGACACCTTATAAAATGCCAATGACTTAATTACCCTGAAATAAATGTGAGGCCTTTAGGATTGATAATCGCAAAACTTTACATTATTTGAAATAAAATTTAACTTTCTTTTGGACTTAAGATTTATATTTGCCAGATAGTTTTTATATCTTTACCAGAAATGTAGTAGCTTACATTACAAGCCTTGGCCTGCAGTATGTGTGATTAATATTTGATTGAATAATTTTGGATTGAAAATGAGAATGTATTATTCATATTATTATTTCATATAAAGTCTATGTAGACTTTATATGAAAGATATATATCTTTAATAATGTATATATAACATATATAGACTGTATATGTACACACTATTGTTGAAAAAAATAATAATATGAGTGTTCTGGTCTTTTTTTCCTAAAAACTCTTTGTAAATTGGATAATTCCAAACAACATACAGACCGGGTCATCTAGTCAATTAAAACAGAGATAAAGGGGAATAAATGATGAAATAGTATCTTGTCCTTATGTGAGACTTCTTAGGGAATAAAAGAATAAGTGATATTGGTTACTTCCCTTAGTACTAGAGCCTGCAGAGGGTCTGATTGTATAATAAACGCATACTGGACTAAAACACTTACTTTACTATTTATTATCTTTAGGCTTTTTCATCTAACTGTTCTTATTACTAGAGTAAATCCTGACTATTACATACATGATATATTGGAACTGAAGTACTTGAAAAATATTCAAGAAAGAGTAAGTAACAGATGAAAACTCTCATATCTGGTAGCTCAGGAAAGAGTGGTGAATGGAGATAAGATGTATGTGCTAAGACTAGCCCTTCTAGTATCCAGGGTGCTTACATGCAGATATCCTGTTGTTGCTTCCTAAAGCCAAATGTGGTTCTAATCACACTGGAGTACAGATAAAGGTAACAGAAAAAAAAATGTCCACAATTATCTCTAAAAAGTATCAACAGGTATTTGGCCCAATAAATGATCTGAGTCAGTCTTCACTAGATACAAATAGATGAATGGATCAAGAAAATGTGGTATATATACGCAATGGAATACTATACCTCCATCAGAAAGAATGACATTGCCCCATTTGTTAGGAAATGAAAAGACTTGGAAAAAATTATATTAAGTGAAGTAAGCCAAGCCCAAAGAAACATAGGTCCCATGGTTTCCCTTATTTGCAATAACTAGTTTATGTCTGAGACAAACAGAAACTGTCAGACAAGTTGATGTTAGGCGAAATGAACCCCAAGATAAGGATTCAAATGTTTTTTTTTCTTTCTTGCGATTGTTTCCAACATATTTATAAGATGATTTTTTTTGTTGCTTTGTATGTACCTCCCCCAGGTATAACCCCTGCTTTCACTGTATTTGATTTTGATATAATTTGTGGAGGGTGAGGGAAAAAACAAACTGTTTAAATAGGGTTACAGGTGGACCCATTACAACAATGAGATACAAAACGTTATGTCAAAAAATGAACTTTACAACTTTGGTGGGGTGGGGGGTAAGGAGGGTAAGGGGGGATGATGTAGGAGGGTGTGGGGGTGTGGGGTGTAGAGGGGAAAGGATGGTATGGAGAAACAAAGAAGGAGGCAACAATGCTTGATAATAAATGTACTCACTATCTTGCCCATGTAATTGTAAACCCTCTTTATGGTATTTTCACAATAATATATATATATAAAGTTGTTGGGATGGACCAATTGATATATTCAATTGATATATATTCAATATATTCAAATGAAATATTCACATTTTTTTCTTGAAAAACTAGTAGGATTGAGATTATTTTGATGTGACTGAAGATGAAAAATACAGAAACAACTAGAGCTCTCTACTTCTGGATATTGTAAGAACATGGCAATCAGCCAAATCTGATTTCTCTAAATTCTTCATTGATAAGTACTCTACTCCAATTGAAGAAAAAAAGGAAAAACAAAAGTCAAGCAAATTGTTTGTTGAACTGGACACATTGTTCAAGAAATGTCCAATGTCCTTTTCCAAAACAACTTTGCTATTACTTATATAACAAAGGTGTAATTTAATTTTATATATTCATTTATAAGGAATTGTTGAAGATCTACTATAATATGAAAGTTAATCTTGGTGATTCAGACTCAATTACTGATGTTTAATATTCAATATGATAAATGAACAGGCCTGAGGACCAATGGAATAGAATTGAGGACCAATGGAATAGAATTGAAGACCCACAAATAATCTCACAGACCTATAGCCACCTAATCTTTGATAAGCAAGCCAAAACCATCTGATAAAATAAAGACAGCCTCTTCAACAAACGGTGCTGGCAGAATTGTCTATACATATGTAGAAAATTGAAGTTAGGTTTTTTTATATCACCCTGCACCAGAATCAACTCCAAATTCATCACAGATCTCTAGATAAGAGCAAGTATGATAAGGCATATACTAGGACTCCTTGCCACAGATCGAAATTTCCTAAATAAACATTCAGAAACACAAAAAATCAAAGAAAGGTTGGATAAATGGGATCTCATTAAATTGCAGTTTCTGCACAGAAAAGGGTGTAGCTAGGAAGATAAATAGAAAGCTCAGAGATTGGGAGAAGATCTTCACTAGGTATACAACAAGCAATGTCTTATATCAAAAATATACTTAGAGCTTAAACCATTACCTCCTCCCCAATAAAAAAAATCCTCAAAGAAACAACCACTCCATTCATAAGTGGGCTAAAGAATTAAAAAGAGACTTCTCTGGAGAAGAAATAATAATAGCCAATAGATATATGAAGAAATGTTCAACATCCCTGGCCATAAAATAAATGTGAATCAAAACCAAATGGAGATTCCACCTCACCCCAATTAGAATGGGCACTATCAAGAAAAAACAAACAAACAAACAACAACAACAACAAAAACTAATGCTGGTAGAGATGTGGCCAAAAAGGAATGCTACTACACCATTGGTGAGAATGTAAATTGGTTCAACCACTCTGGAAAGCCATATGGAGGTTCCTCAAAAGACTAAACATAGAACTCCCTATGATCCAGTAATCCATAAGCATTTCCCCAAATGATCACAAACAAGGCTAAACTAAAACTACCAGCACAATTATGCTCATTGCAGGATTATTTACCATGGCTAAGATATGGAACCAACCCAGATGCCCCTCAGTAGATGAATAGGTGGAGAAAATGTGCTATATAAACACAGTGAATGATTCCATCAGACAGAATGACATTGCCCATTCATAAATAAATGGAGACTTGGAAAATAAAACATATTAAGTGAAGTAAGACAGATGCAAAGAAACAGGCTACATGGATTCCATCATTTGTAATAATTAGTGTATGTCTAGGATATCTCTCACAGAGGATCACAGTAGCTCAACAGCTAGTTACATATGACCATATAAAATGATACTAATTGAAATGTATTCCAAGATATGGAAACAAGAGGATTTTTGTTGTTGTTGTTTTTCATTTGTTTTTGTTTTTCGGGTTTTGTTTCCCTTTGATTTATCACCTGTTTTGGAACCCTGGGTCTTGAATATATGTTTATCTGATTTGGAGAAGGGAAATTACAAAATGGTGAGACAAAGGAAAAAGGTGAACCAATGCAACAAACATACTCATAAGACACTACATTAGAAATGAACTTTACAACTTAAAAGACAGGGCAGTGAGAGAAGATGAAGGAGGGGTAACACTCCTCAACAAGAAATGTACAGTTACTTATGTAACTGTAACCCTTCTCTGCATCTCTTTTACAATAAAATAATATTAAGCATCATGGCTTCCAGGAACTGAGTAAATCATGAGGGCAAAATCTTTGTTAGCATGAGATATACTTTCCAGAATAAGTAAGAAGTGTACCATCAAACCAGGCCACAGTGATAAGAATGATAGTTATAAGATTGGAATTTTTAAATCTCATAATGATTTGTAGTAGGCCATGGAAATGAAAACAATCTGTGATTTAGCCAAAGCAAAACAGAATATAAAATAAATTATATAACATGATCCTCTACCATTATAGGAGGGTTCTGTATAACTAGGGTAAAGAAAGTATGATTCCAAAACTTACATTTATATGAATATGAGATGGTATAAAATGAATAATTCTTTTTTTATATTTTGGACAAAAATATGGATGTTTGAGCAATGAGCTTCTATATCCATAACTGTGATAAGGAAAATATAAATCATGCTCCCAATCTCTACCAATAGCCATGAATTTAAGCTCTGCCAATTTTTTTTGTAGCTTTTTTTCCCTTTTCTTTTTTCCAGGACTGAGGACCAAACCCAGGGCCTTGCGCACGCCAGGCGGGAGCCCTTCTGCTGAGCTAAACCCTCAACCCCTCTGCTAATATTTTTAGGAGAGTAATTCACACTGAAACTAATATTACCACTAATAAAAAAGCGGTCCTTTAACAGGTCATATTGACTAACACAATACATGAACTATGCTTAGTTTTGTTAAACAATTTCACAGTGGACATAAATGACAAATTTTAAAAATCTGGAAGTCAAGATTCTCAATTAATGGGCTTTCCCTGTATCCAGAAATTATGTAGGGACTGAGACATATCAATAGACTAGCTTTAGAAATAGATAATCTCAAAGGTTTAATGTGATTGCATTGTGAAAAATTCAACAGGAAACTTAATTCAGTTTTACACCTATCTCTTCCAAATATCTTAAATTATATTTTCATTATTACATAACTGGGATTCTCATGCTATATCTTTCATAAGTTCTAATCAGGAAATATGAATGTATTTCACTTAGAGCATAGAACTGAAGAATAATTATACCATCACTTTTATCGAGAAGCTTCTTTCTGACATATATTCAATTATGAGGTATTTATAGATTCAGTAAATTTCCTTGATGTATGAATTTACTAACTCATTTAATAAGAATTCCAGACAAATATTTTTGACTGTGTGGTACTGCCAAAAATCATTCTAAACATATGAGATATAGCAGTAATTAAAAGGAAAAAAATACTAATTTTAGTCATTATGTACAATAGATTCTAAATAGTTCCAAAGTTCTATGTCTACTAAATGTGCACATTAGGTTATAAGAATTCAGCAACCTTCACAATTTTCTGTTTCTGGGGCTGACTTATATAATTAGCAGCCTGACACTAAGGTAATATTTAAGCTAAGGTAAGAAAGATTATATACCCAACTTATATGTGCTTTCTATTTGTTTTCATAGCATTTAATGCTTCAAATATGAGAATATTTAAAGGCAGATGTTTTTCATAAATATATGCATATCACATACACACATTTATATATCATGTGAGACTGAATACATTGACATCATGATTACATGATACTTCATGTATGTGTAAATTTTAAAATAAATTTTAGAGACACAACATATTCAGCTGAGCAAGAAGACACTAAAATCTCCTTGGAAAAAGGAGATATATATATGTATATATAACAAATATATTGTTTATAATATACATATATATTTCTTTTACGTATAAACTTATTTGTAGAATGGCATCCCCTTTGTACAACTATTTAAATATAATAAAGATATAATAAAATAAATTACTTATATGTTGTTATCATTTTAATACAAGATTCTTTAAAGTATTTGAGGAAACAGGTATGCTATTCATTTATCATGTTAGTGAAGACAGATGATAGCAAACAACACTTTAGACTTCTTGAATAGAAATGCGCTTGTAGGAAAATTAATTATGTTACTAGAGGGCTAATGTTCATCAGCGAGTCATCAGATAATACTTTGAAACAAATTATATAATGGGGAAATAAAATATTTATTCTCATTACAAGTTGATTATTAAAGTAAAAACTTCTAACAGATTTTGATCAAGGATGCATTTCTTTCTGTAGATGACATAGCTCTCAAAAAGACTAAAAATATGGCAACCAAATCATAGACATGAGTAACTAATTTGTTCCAGAAGCCTATAACCTTTATTAATGATACAAGCTTGGAAACGGTTCATAAGATTTTTCTTAAATTTTAGGTCCTTCTAGAAAAATAAATAAAAACTCTTGTTACGTCCATGAACAAATGGTATCTATTCTGTAACTTTGAGAAACTTGGCCTTCTATAAAATCTATAAACAACTGGGCTTTTTCCCTGTTTTTATTGTGTGGTAAAATTTAGTGCAAACTCTAGTAAATTGTGTCAAGTTCTTTGTTAATTCTTACTTGCTCTGTTTTTGTTTTTGTTCTTTGTCGGTGATGGGTTTGAACTCCTGGCCTGGGTGCTTTCCCTCAGCTCTTCAGCTTAAGGCAAGCAATCTACCACTTGAGCCACAGCGCCACTTCTGGCTTTCTGATGGTTAATTGGAGACGGGTTTCAGGGGCTTTCCTGCCCAGGCTGGCTTTGAGCTGCCAACCTCACAACTCAGCCTACTGTTTAGCGAGGGTTACGGGCCTGAGCCACCAGTGGCCAGCAGACTTTTTTGTTAAGACTACCATTCCATTGAATTACCCCAGCATCATTACTAAAATTATGGCTGTCTACATATATTTAGGTTGTTTTCCTTGAAGCCATTTCATTCTCTGGATTTATGTAATAATTCTGATGGAAACACTAAAGATCCTGATTACTGTAGATTTAATATTAACCTCGAACATAATGGCAGCACCACAAATTTGTTCCTCTCTTTAAAAGTAGCTTTGGATAATTAGGCTCCTTTTATATATTTATATTACATTAAGTTTCTCTACATCTAACATGTCTGCTGGAGTTCATTCAATAAAGGATAATTTCTAGACCATCTGGGGCACTATGAAATATCTTGTTGTCTATGAAAGTGTAATAACCAGGAGGGGTTCAATAATCAGCATGACCCGTGGCCCGCCCCACTGGAGGGGGCAGGCATCCAAAGGCTGACATCACGGGCCATTCCGCTGAAGGGGCGGGGTATACTGCCAGAAGAGGGAGTGGAGAGTTGAGCCTCACTGATGAGCTGCCGATTGGACATGATTGGACAGTGGACAGCTTGGGGGAGGAGCATGAATGGAGGTTGGAAACCATCAGTTGGGGAGGCCACAGACTATACATATAGGCTGCATGTTCTGAGTCCTGGGGAGAGTAGGGGAAAGCCCTGGAGCACCAGGGAGTAGGGTAGAGAGCCTGAGGAGTAGGGTAGAGAGCCAGGGAAGTAGAGTGGAGAGTAGTCCATTGGAGTGAGACTGAGGGGCCAGAGGGACAGCAAGAGGGGAAAGCCTGCTGGAGCAGAGGAGGGCAAACCTGTGGAGAGTGAAGAGGTATGCAGGGAAGGAGGAAGGGAAGAAAAGGAAAGGCCTTCCCCTTTGGAGCTTTGGATCTGGGGTTGGAGGTTTGCAGACTGACTAATTGGTGGTTTGCAGACCAACTAATAAAGGTTGGGGCTGCCTATTGGAGGCTTGGAGGTTTGGTCGTTAAGGCTGCCCAGGACAAGGTAGTCGTAGGACCCCTTTCTAGTGTAAATAGTGTAAATAAATTTGTTATCTTCAACCGTGCCTCCATGGATTGTCTCGCTCTTCAGGGGCATAAGTTAATCACCCATTGATCTAGGTCCTTATTAATGTCTGTTATGAATCTATTGTAATAGAATATAGGTTTATCATGTATTTTTTTTAGATTTTTTTACTACTACATAGCATTATTATTGTTTAATTAAAATTATTCCTTAATTTTTCTTTTTATAGAAAGGTATATAATTCATGTTCCCACTTTGAGGTTTTATTTTTATTTGAGCAATTCACTTCCTTTTGTAGGCTTTATTTTCTCCAGATTCTATAACACATTGGGTAGCTACTTCTTTTTTGTCATCTAAATATTACCTGCCTATCTACTTATGAATATTTTTAAAGTTTTACCTTATGATCTCATTCTAGAATTTTCAATATAGTATTTACTATAAATGGTGACCCAAAATATCTTCTAATTAAATTCTACTAAGTTCAGAGACTTGAATATATTTAAATGTGTTAAGACAGGAATAATGGACCAGAATATGTTCTATCTCGGTACTAAGTTTTCTATAAATATCAAGAGGACAATTTGTTCAGAGTGTTGCTCTACTGCTCTATATCCCTTCAGATTTTAATCCATTTTCTTGTAAAATGTTTGGATGTGTTAAACAGTACATGGGTATAATTATGAATTTTTCTGTTTCCTCATGTACTGTCATTATTAGATTTGTGTTATATATACATATATATAACATATACATTATATATAACAAAATATATAACATACATATATAATATTAAATGCTCCAACATTTTAGATTAATAAATTGACCCACTATACAAATGGACATTTTTTAAAAAAATAAAATGTGACTATAAGTCTATATCTATCTATGTTTACTATTTTATTTTTTCAGTCCTGGGGCTTGACCTCTGGGCCTGGGCACTTTCCCTCAGCTCTTCAGCTCAAGGCAAGTGCTGTACCACTTGAGTCACAATGCCACTTCCAGTTTCCTGGTGGTTATTTTGAGATAAAAGTCTCAAGGACTTTCTTGCCCAGCGGACTTTGGATAGTTATCCTCAGATCTCAGCCTGCTGAGTAGCTAGGATTACAGATGTGAGCCACCTGTGCTCGGCTTACCTTTTGGTTTAATAAGATCATTTGTATTTTTAAGTTAGTCTACCATTTTCGTAGTTTGACTCATGGTGTACATGACGGGTCCAATCTTTTCTTTCTTCTTTCTATTCTTTTACATTATTTAATGACTATTTTATAATTATTTTTGGATAGTTAACATTACATTTTATATGTTTGATTCATGCTAGAGTGGTCCAATGTTGTTAACACTTGCTTATTGCAATCAATGTGATAACTGTATTATATTATGCTGTCTTGTATACAGTATAAAATACCAAGTACTCATTTTAAGAATTAGTTTTGTTGAAATTATTTTTATACAAAAACAAATTGTTACTAGTTGCAATACAATAAATTTCAGGATAGGGACAGTATCACACTGAAATACATTGTGTTAAAGGCTGAAAACCCTACATTCACTTTTCAAAAGCTACTTACAGGTTATTTGCCAAGGAAGGAGCCGTTTCCATGGGAATAGAATGAAGTACACTCAGCGAGGGGTTTCAAAAGTGTGTTAAATTTCAATGACTGAAACTTAGCTCTCTTCTAATAACACAATCTAATTACTAAGTGCTAAATTCAGCAAAGGTTTCTCAGGCGTATTCCTAGAGTGGCTGGCATGATTCTCTAAATGGCAGCTAAATTGAAATGAATAGTTACAGACCAGTTTCTGAAACTGTTATGGTGTAAATTGTGCATCTTTAACCCTGTCCAAAACCTCCATGCTACAGAATTCACGACTCAATTGTATGCTTAAATAAAATAATCTTAGTATGGTATCCCTGCTCAAGAAAAGAATATGAAGAAACTGATTTCTCTGCGGGAGCTTAGCAGTCCAAGATCTATTATTTGTCATCATAACATTAGTTTTCAGGTTTAAGAGCCAAATCCTCTAATTTACCAAAATACATACTTATGATGTCCTGATGTGATGAAATTATCACACAAGTAGTAATTCTGGACTACATCCACTTTCCCCTGGTACTGTTCCAATACCTAAGGCACATAATTTTCTCCCCTATAAACTATTTTTTATTAAAATAAAAATCATTTTGTAAATAATTATATCATCTTTCTTCTTTGATCTTCAATAAACAATATTTTGAAAAATCTTTAAAAGTAGGCATTAATATAAATAAAACAAATGAAAGTTTATTAGAGAGCTTTCAGTCATAGTTTTATCAAAGCAGTTTACTGGATGATTTTTAATTTTTAATTAACTCTTACATTTTATTTTGGTTAAAAAAGTTTTTGGAGGAATAAATATGTAAATTAATATGTAAATATATAAATAATTGGACGTGTACTCATTACCTTACTCATGTAACTGTAACTCTTCTGTACAGTATTTTTACAATTAAAAAAACAAAAAATAAATAAATACAGCCTTCAATATACTTTTTCAGATAAAGCCAGCAAATCTAAATTAACCCCCTCTTTCTCTTAATTCTTATTCTATGTCATTTTCTCAGCTACAACAATCTCCGAATTTAGGCAGAGTTCCAGCCATAGTTGTTATGCTCCATTGTTTGGGGAGTAGAATAAGTCCACATGTTCAGGAGGGATGCAAGTTTTGTTTTCAGTACATTTGATATAGTGTTGGTTGAATCCATCAATGCAACAAACATGGGTATCAAGGGCCAGCTATCTATAATACAAATAAGTAAGTAAATAGAATTGATCGATTGATCTATCTATCTATCTATCTATCTATCTATCTATCTATCTATCCATCTATCTATTTCTTTGGGTCCAGTCGTGGGGCCTGAACTCTGGGCTGGGGCGCTGTCCCTCAGCTCTTCAGCTCAAGGCAAGCGCTCTGAGCCACAACACCACTTCCAGCTTTTTTCTTTTTGCTTATGTGGTGCTGAGGAATCGAACCCAGGGCCTCAGGCATGCAAGGCAAGCGCTCTACCACTGAGCCACCTTCCCAGCCCCTTGATCTATATTTTAAACCATTACAACATCACATTTTGTGTAAACAGCCACAGAAATATTTATTTTACCTTAGAAATTTGCCACATTGTTTTAAGAAATAGAATCTTTTTTTTCTTTCTTATTGCAATAGATGCTGGATGCTTTTCATAGTGAAATGTGATGGAAGTTGTTCAGTATAAATTCTGACACTGGGTCATGCAAAGTGATGAGCTGTAGCTTAACTCTCTATTTCTTGCTACATTTGTTAATGGAATGGAGTTAACCTGTTGAGGCAAAGTTCATTGGAAGGCCCTATGCAAATATGTCAGAGGAGATGATCTATTGCCATTTTTAATGAAGTAACAATTCATTATGCATAAACTCTGGAGAAAGAGCATTTGTGCTCAATGTGAGCACTGCCTCTAATCTGTTTCAGTTTGTGCATATCAATGAGGTTGTCATTTCACTCTCTTGTAAAGAGAATGTTTGTAACAAATATTTATCAATGCTGCTAAATTCTAAAATTGAATGATATTTTGTATTTTAAGTGTAATATTAAGAAGCACATTATTGTCTTTATGTCTTCTTTGCTATAATAAATGTTGTAGATTACCATAGGATAAGATTGTGTTGTTGATTTATCTTTTTGAACCAAAGTTAAGCTTAGAAGTTAAAATTAACTACTTTAGTTTCGTTCATCATCCTAATTTCTTATCAAACTTCTTTTGGAAATACTCAAGGGAAAAGGCTACTGCCGTGGACATTCTTTTTCATTTTGGCAGCAAAAGTCTGCCATCTATTCCTGTATACACTACCACAATTTAAGTAGATTATCTGGCACATTATTGTTAAAACCCCAGAAAAAAACAAGTATCACATCTCATAGAACTCAAGATAAATACTTGTATTTGCTCTTATATACTCTGGTCAAAGGACTAGGCTCTATCTCTACTGATACTACAAATATGCACCAATCAATCATGATATAGACATTTGTATGCTTTGAATAAATATAAGAATGGTAAGTAATAAAATTTCTAAAATAGGTGTCAAACTTTTGCTATGTTTTTATCACTAATTCTTATGTTTAAAATTAACTATAGCCGGGCGCTGGTGGCTCATGCCTGTAATCCTAGCTACTCAGGAGGCTGAGATCTGAGGATCGCGGTTCAAAGCCAGCCCGGGCAGGAGAGACCGTGAGACTCCTATCTCCAATAAACTACCAGAAAACCGGAAGTGGCGCTGTAGCTCAAGTGGTAGAGTGCTCGCCTTGAGCTGAATAGCTGAGGGACAGCGCCCAGGCCCAGAGTTCAAGCCCCACGACCGACAAAAAAAAAAAAAAGCACTAAAATTAACTATATATCTCTTGTTGATGAGGGATGGGAGGAAGAAACTGAGAAAGAGGAAGAGAAGGGCTGACATGGTTCACAAAGAAATGTCCTCTTTACCTGATTTATGTGACTGTAATCCCATTATAATATTATATACACTTTTAGAATCACAGTAAAAATGAAAAAAAAAGAACAAAACAAGGTCTGAAAAGTTAAAAAAATATTTGGCCCAATTTTCTTCCCCTATCATGAGGATTAGTTGTATATGTTTCATTAAAATTAGCATATTATGACATCAGAACCATTTCCTTGTTAACAGTTCTTTAAAGTCCCTAATCAAATAATAAAACAAGGAGTAATAAACGTGAAGTAATTCTCTTTAACTCATATTAACAATTTTGCACTGTTTACTTTCATTTCAATTCTATAAGCAGCAAGTAAGTTCAGTATGGAAAACAGAACACAAAGAAGTGTCAATTAGATTAAAAGAATATGATGTCAGACCCGAATACATTTAAATATAGTACACTAAAAGAGTTATGTATTCATCTTTCACTGCAAATTTATGTGACATCCTTAGTGACAAGTAAAATTTTTTATTAAGTACGGATTTTTCTCAGAATGTTTATGAAGCATAAGTTCACTTTTATTTGATTTGACTTCCCAAAAGGCTTTTTACGTGTTTCTTTTTTTTAGCATTAAGATAAGTGGGCCATTTGCAATCAAAAGTCTCAAGGCATGTGCGATATCAAAATTCAAAGTAAAATTAGTGTACCTAAGAAATGACAAAATTCAAACCATGCCGGTAGTATACCTAAAACTCTCAAGCAATTAGGCATCAGGTTGCCCACATTGTCAGATTCTGTAATAATAATATAATGTTCCCTAATTTCTTAGCTCTTCCAAATGCTAGCATTTGATTATTTTTTCCTGAGAATGTTCTCTAGCTACTGGAGCCTGATTTTCTCTATGCATTGCCAACCAAATGTGCTAACATAGGGATTCCCATTAGGAAAGTCAATCAATAATTGAGAGGAATTTATCTACCAGATTCCAGCTCCCTTTTTCTGTAGGAGGGATAACAGAGGTGTTTGTTTCATATGTGCTGTTAGAGTTCACCAGCAAGATGAAGATTCAATTACACAACAGGATTTTGATGATGACTTCCATGTTGGCTTTGTTTCCTTGTCTGGACCAGATCATTGCTCCTGCTAGAGTTTCCTGAATCACTACTCAAATAGACTACTTACATGCAAACATCTGCCTCAAGATATGCATGCTGAGAAATGAAACCCAAAATATATCACTGTATTCAAATAAAAATAAATAAGCCAAACATATAATGGAAAAGATAAAATGTCCACATTTTATTCACTGTTATACTTGCTAAATCCATCTTGAAACACTTTTATGAATCCCTAGCCACTGAGTTCAGTTAATAGGTT
Organism: Dipodomys spectabilis; assembly: GCF_019054845.1. Lineage (NCBI taxonomy): Eukaryota > Metazoa > Chordata > Mammalia > Rodentia > Heteromyidae > Dipodomys > Dipodomys spectabilis. Next base: position 6,924,940 of record NW_024870752.1, read on the forward strand.
AAAGCAAATTCTTAGTTATTACAGAGGAAGCTAAATGCATCTGTCTACTTTCCACAACTGGAATAATTTTATGCTAATAGGTTTACTGTTGTACTTTTCATTAAATCCTATGCCTAAAATTTCTAGAAATGGAAAAACCAACAGCAAAGAGAAATTTTAGTTCATAAGCTCAAAACATAAGAACTACTTTACTCTTGTATTGCTATTCCATCTGAACAATTATCAAAACTTTTATTCCTAAAAACAAGGACTATTTTGTTGAGGCCTTACTATCTGCAGAGCCTCCTAAGTATTCAGTATTACTTACTGTCTATAGCCCCATGCAGCCTTCAATCCGGCTGCTCTTAAATATGGGCTATCAAATTGGAAAAACTCAGAATATCTGAACCCTCTCATGTCTATTCTGCATATATTCACTGTTTATTTACACACACACACACACACACACACACACACACACACACACACACACACACAAATACATACATACATACATATATACATACATATATATATATATATATTACTTGCTATATTCTTAAAAGATGTGTCTTCCACTTAAATTTCTCCATTGGAAAATTCTTTAATAATCGGAGTAAAAATCAGAATAATATCCTGTCTAGTCTTTTTCCTGGACTCTTGTTGCCTGAACTCTTGTTTACCTCTCCAATATCCTTTCCATATCAACTAACACACACTGACTATGAAATAGACACTTGGTATCTCTAGTAATGTCAAGCTCAGTTTACCTTTGTTCTCTCTGCTCTTTTTTGGGGGGGGGAGAAATGTCCCTTAAGTCATCCCACTTACATTCCTTTTGTGTTCAGATATGAGCACACATTTCTCTTCTAAACTCAGTGACTTATACTCACCACTAGGTTCAAGGACAGTTCATATACCCTGTTTGTATGATATTTTATTTTATAGTCTTTTATATGGTATACCTGATAAGAGCTCACTTACAAATATGTCTATATAAATTCATACTACAGTAGTATAGCTATATGAATTAACACTTGTTTAAGGGACATTTTGCTATGTGTATTTTACTTGATTATCTGGTCTTACTATGCAATGTATAATGCATTTTAACTAACTAAATGGTTCACAATTTAATATATTTAATTATTCTTGTAGAGGTGATATAGGTTACAGTTACATAAGTCAGGTAATGAGTAGGTTCTTTGAAGAACTATGTCATCCTTTCCCTCTCCCACCCACAAGTTGTATAGTTTATTTTTCACATAGTGTCTAGAATCACTCATGTATTTGTTTACCCTTTGTCAGCTTTTCTGTGCCCCCTTTTCCCTAACAAATAAAACAAAAGGAAAAGACAACAAAAATAACAACAACAACAAAATAGCTCTTGTTTGCATTTATTTTACCCACTAAAGCAACTGGCACAACTATATTCATTGCAGCATTGTTTACTATAGCTGAAATATGGAATCAGCCCAGATGCCTGTCAGTGGATGACTAGATAAAGAAAATGTGGTATATATACACAATGGAATTCTACTCTTCAATCAGAAAGAATGATATTGTACCATTCGTAAGGAAATGAAGGCTTGGAAAAAATCATATTAAGTGAAGTAAAGCTAGGCCCAAAGAAACACAGGTTGAATGATCACCCACATTTGTGGTAACTAGTATGTGCCTATAAAGTAAACACACCAGGTGGTAAAAAAATACGCCAGGACATGATAAATTATACAAGTTTCTAGAGAGTTATACATTGAGACCAAAGGAAGCTATTCATAAAAGTGGATCACAAAGGCTCAATAGCTATATGCATATGATCATATAAAATAACATTTAATGAAATGGTTCACTTTATCAGTTAAAATTCCACAACTCATTTATGAGCATCATTCATTTGCTTGGAAATCTCAATTCTTTTGAATTCATTGTTGTCCATGGTTAGTCATTTAAAACATAACCCTATTATTTCTCCACAACAGTTTTAAAACAACTAGTTAGTCTTAAAATAGTTGGAAGAAAAATATACCTATTATGAGATCCAACCTCCCCCTCTGTGAGGTAGAATTTACAATCTTAGCTTCTTGTTTCTATCAAAATCACTACTGCATTCTGTCTTTCATAGAAAGACACTTTTCATATTGGTAGTACTTCTCTGTTTTTTCCAATCAGAAAGAGTCACAAGAGTTTTTCCATGTGCATGATTTTATCGCTACCTTCTGTCCTATTAGAAATATGAACTACCTGGTGCTCCTACATAACCAAGTCTTCTACAATCCACAAAAATCACTGGATGTTTGTAAGTAAATATAATCAAATGAAACTTTCCATCCCTCTCCAGAGTACTTCTCCACAAACAGAAAATGAAAACACTTTAATTATTAAATAGGCAATAAACCAAAATATAATTTGCTAAACAGACTGTACAGACACTAAAGAATTTCACTGTTATGTAAGCCAAGCTGAGACAATTTGCTGCATGTTCTCAAGATAAACTTGTCCTTAAGAAAGAGAACTTGATAATACTATTTGTCACGAATAGTTCATCCTACACTCATCTGGTGATTTTGGTGGCCATCTGTAACAGCTAATTGGCTTTTGCCAGAGCCAAAATAAACTAACTTTATGGCAACTTGGAATAGATCATCTACTGAATCTAAGCCCTTCTGCATCCACAAAACTGGAAAAATCAGTGGATATTTTTATAAGTAGGTCTCACTGCATGCTGTGGTCAGGCTGGGCTGCAATTCTCCCATGTGTGTCCCCTCATGAGAGATGATAGGCACAGACCACTGTATGCAACTATTATACTTTCCTGATCATGGAAATAACAAGGGTACAGCCGATGTCCACCCACTGGCTGAGATGGAGTCTTCTGAACTTTTTCTCCCAAGTTGGCCTCAAGTATCAGTCCCTCTATCTCTGTTTCCCAACTGCTAGAATTGCAGGCTTGACCCACTACATATAATCCTTTTCTTTCTTTGATGAAAGACAATTATTTTTTTCTTTAGATTTTATATTAATGATTCTATCTATTCTAATTCTCCTCCATTATCAAACATCCTGTCTGCCAAATATATAATGTGCTATAATGCAAACAGAATAAATCAAATTCATACACACACATATATAATTTATTATTCACTATCTACCCATCTGGTTGTTTTAGCATTTCCCTGTATACTTGAAAGAACTTATTTTTTTTTTTTTGTCAGTCATAGGGCTTGAACTCTGCGTCTGGGCACTGTCCCTCAAGCTCTTCAGCTCAAGGCGAGTGCTCTACCACTTGAGCTACAGCGCCACTTCCAGTTTTCTGGTGGTTTATTGGAGGTAAGAGTTTCACGGATTTTCCTGTCTGGACTGGCTTTAAACCGCGATCCTCCGATCTCAGCCCCCTGAATAGCTAGGATTACAGGCGTGAGCCACTGGCACCCGGCTAGAACTTTTTTCTTTTGTAAAATACTAGTTTGGAGTCAGGGTATTGAATTTGCTTGGTTTATTTGAGGCATACCTCCAGCTTGGATTTTTGTAAGTTAATGACTGTGGATGTTTGTTCCATCAAGCTGATAGTGTGAAGGCATGGTCAACAGAGGTGAGGGAAGACCACAGTAAGCCCCCAAGACTTCTCAGACCATTATTTTTAATTGGTGAGAGAGAACATATTAACTTGGGGCAGTTTCATTTTACAGAACAGAGAGCACGGTCGGGGTGAAGTAGATAGCAGGATATTGGACATACAAAAACGGACTCAACATTTTTTCAGATAGAATCATTGTACAACGTCAAACACTCAGAATCTAATGTTTTTTTACTGCGTGTGGGGTAGACACAGGATAGCAAATAGAAGATAGCAAACACAAACCAGCAGTTTTCCACTGGCATGAGGCATCCAATAACTCTGCACACACCAGCCAATCATACTTCCTTCATGTAGTCCCAGCTAACCTGGGTCTTCACAAATGAAGTCTTAGGGACTTTGGTGTTCCCAAGTTGGCTTGACCATCAATCATCTGGATCTTAGCATCCTGAGTAACTAGAATTACAGGTTTGAGGCCCTAGAACCAGACTGAACTATATTTCTACGTAGTAAGTCTTCAGTTTGTGTTCTCCAACTCTTATGAGAAGCTAGTCCATTTACTCCAAATCTATTCTTAGAGTTTATTCAATCACTTATCTTCTGAATGCCATGATGGTTTAGTACCTATCAACAATATTAAGTACGTTTGAATATATATTCAAAGTAAGATTTGTGTTTATGGATGTGATATATATCTATGTATATGAAGTTAAAATTATCTATTATCACTAGCAACTATACATAAAATCTCTAAGCAAGAAGCATGATGCATTTACATCTGATTAATTATCTTTGTAATGAAAGTATTTAGAGTTAAACTACAGAAGGTAAATAAACATTAATTCTCCTAAATGTCACTGGCTTACTCTATAGTTTCAAAAGAGAAAGAACTAAGATTCTCCTGAGGTGAGCTGGGCACGCTGTGAAGAATACACATTCTTAGTTATTAAACTAGTTTGCCTCTGAAACATTTCAAATTGAAATGGAACCAATCCTAAACTCATTTTCCTCCTGTCTATAGTCATGTCTAAATATTTGTATTTATAAAACTCCTTTAGAAGATTTTCTGGATTTTCCTCTTGTAAATAGGCCCACACTTCACTGTTCGAGTAAGTTAGGACTCAGACTTTGGAGTAGGCCCCTGTTGTATATATTGAATCCCTCCTTGCTCTCAAACAGCCTCCAGTTTTCTCACTGAAACCTACCTTACACATGCATACCCTGGCTCATCACTACTTCCCATTCCTAGCTTAGATCACATTTGTCAACCATAAAGTGTTAAATCTCAGTGAACAACAAACAATGAAACTTAATGCATTTTGGAGTTTAATCCATGATATTCTCCATATACCTGCCTTTCCTCTGCAGTTTACATTTTGATAGTTCACATTTGAGTAATTCAAAGACTGTGTTTTGAGCACCAGACATTGTTTAGCTTTGATCTTTCCTGTGTTACTTTTCTGCTTCAGTTGATATCCATGTAGCATGTTGCATATTTATTTGTTTACCAGTATTTATGATGATTGTTTCTAATGTAAATGGAAAATAAGCTTCATGACACAATATACTTTTTATCATTACTGTACTTAGACTATGTAGGAAACTGCCTAATATGATAATAAAATTCACTAGCAAACATTTTGGCACTTGTTTAAATTACAGGTATATTAGAACTGGAGGAATTGAATTAGACAAATAAACACATAGAACGTGTAAATAGATATATGAAAGATTGAGAACTCGAGTCTTAGACTGTGCGTTCAAGATTGAACTACTAAGATATTTACATCTGAGTTTGACAAGTGTAGATTTAAACTAATCCTAATGGTTTGTTTCCAATTTAAAATCATAGCTAAATCAATAACATTTATATAGAGAAATATCTACTTTTCTATTTTGTCCATCTATTTCTCCATAGTTATAATATACAGACAACAGGTTAGAAAGAAGTTTTATGTGCAAATATAGTTTTATCAGTCACTGAGTGGAGATATTTGTATCATTTGGATTGTTGGTAATTTGCATTGTTTAATACACATATTTACTATTTCTTTTTCCTTTTCTTTTTTTTGTGGTTTCCCCCCGGTTTATTAGAGCTACAGGTTATCTTACTGGTTCTACCAATTTTTTCCCCAATTCTGATTTCCTCTGACATGAAGAGAATTGAGATTTCCCTGGATTGATGTGTGCATGCTTTGGGGAATATATAACTTTACCAAATTGGCTTTCTGTGGAACATCCTCAACTGATTTCATTTTGCATAAGCTTGCCCAGGAGATAACGTTCTGAGGTCCTGTTTGTGTTCTCTGTGCCTTGCAAAAGAGACACCTTAGAAAAGAAAACAGTAGAATATGCATCAACAGGGTTTTCTTCACTGATTCACCAGTCAGTTGTTGGTTTTTCCAAAGTCATGATATTCTTGAGTGTATGCATCTATAAAAGATAATCTAAAATACATCTTAAAATTGATGATACTCTGGTAAGTTCTAGGTGTTTATTTTAAATTTTAAAAGTTTTCCTTATTGTGGTTAGACAGCAATTTGGTAATAATTCACAAAATTTGGTAGTAACAAATTAATAGTACTTCTTTATTTATGAGAAGTTTCTAAAGGAGGACTTTCTTTGGAAAGCCACCAATCAAGTTTAATCAAGTTCCTTGGAGAACATGAATACCAGTACAAACAGAAATCAGTTTATTCAAATCATAAAATATTTGAGTACCAAACACTACTACTGGTTGCACTAATAGACCCTAGTATATCAGAAATATGGTGCAATACATTAGAGTTTATTGTAAGACAAATTTTAGAATGAACTCCATATAAAGGGAAAAATGTTATCTTTCTTCATATGAGTAAGTCTAACCTCATCTGACAAAAATTCCATGACTGTAACTGAACCAATTTTTCAACAGAACAATAATCAAACTCTTACAGTCATTCCAGTTCACAGAAGATTTATATATGAATAAATGATCTAGTGTAGTAGAGGAACTCTGAATTTTACTTAGATTCCTTCTTTTACTGGCTTGTTTTTCTATCAAAGTGGAGATATAAGTGGGAAGCTGCTTTGAGACTTATTATTTTCCCTCCCATTTCCACATGGGAGGGATGGTAAGGAGGAGGCAACAATGCTGGATTAAAAAATGTACTCATTACCTTGCCATGTGATTGTAACCCCTCTGTACAGTATTTTCACAATAAAAATCTTATTTAAAAAAGACTTATTATTTTCCCTTTCTTTCGTTGCTCTTTATTTTTCCACTTTGCTCATTAATCATGGAAAATGATCTCCCCAGAGAAGAAGGGGAAAATGTGGTTACAAAGGTTGAATAAAGGGCAGAAAATTGTTCACTTGGCTGGTTGTATAATGATTTCAGTTTTAGTCTCTTGGGGCTTATAATCTTGCCAAATATATTTCTATACTAGGACATATTTTAAGTTTCTCAACTTGAAGGTCTGCTTGTTGAGACAATGTCTAAAATTAAGGCACTAGAGATCAGTGCTTAAGATTTCTGAAGTGACTGAATATCCAGATATTCACTCCAGATATTCATTATTGGCATCAGGTGGCTCTTTCCTTTCCATAGGGGTACATGAGAAACAGTTCAATTTTATGCAGGTGCAGCTACACTTTCTCTCTAAGTATTTTGCAAATACATATAGATTCCCAAACAGCACCGAATACAGTTGTCCTTGATGTCCTGGTTCCAGAGGGATTTGTCAGTAAAATGAGGCATGCCCAATTTGTCCTCTAAAGTTTGGAAGAGAATAAAAATGAAGAAAATTTCTGGGCTGAAACATACTCTTTTCTCAACTTCTCTACATCTTTCTAATCTTGTGTACATTAAAAACAAGAGCTAGACAGCAATAAGACAAGATGCAGACATAAAGGGGATCCAAATAGGGAAAGAAGAAATAAAACTCTCCCTCTTTGCAGATGACATGATCTTGTATTTAAAGAATCCCATAGACTCCACTCCCAAATTACTCAAGCTGATTCAAAACTTTGGCAAAGTAGCAGGTTATAAAATTAACCCCCAAAAATCAATGGCTTTTCTGTATGCCAACAATGAGAAAAGTGTGGCTGAAATTAGGAAAGCAACTCCATTTGTAATAGCCCCACAAAAAATAAAATACCTAGGAATTAACTTAACTAAAGAAGTGAAGGACCTCTATGATGAAAACTTTAAAATCTTGAAAAAGGAAATCAACACAGAACTTAAAAAATGGCAAAACCTCCCATGCTCCTGGATTGGAAAGATTAACATCGTGAAAATGGCAGTACTCCCCAAGGCTATCTACAAATTCAACGCAATACCTATCAAAATTCCACCCTCATTCTTCAAGGAAATAGAAGAGGCAATCCAAAAATTCATATGGAACAATAAAAGACCCCGAATAGCAAAAACGCTCCTCAACGGAAAGAACACTGCTGGAGGAATATCAGTACCAAATTTCAAACTCTACTATAAAGCCATAGTAATCAAAACAGCTTGGTATTGGCATAAGAACAGACCTCAGGACCAATGGAATAGAATTGAAAACCCAGAAATGAACCTACAGACCTATAGCCATCTAATCTTCGATAAGGGAGCTAAAACAATAGAATGGAAGACAGACAGCCTCTTCAGTAAATGGTGCTGGCAAAGCTGGTTAACTACATGTAGAAAACTAAAGCTAGATCCTTATATATCACCCTGCACCAGAATCAACTCCAAATGGATCAAAGACCTTGAACTCAAAGCAGACACTCTGAAAACATTACAGGATGGAATAGGAGAAACCCTGGGTCTCCTTGGCACAGGCCGAAATTTTCTGAATAAAGACCCGGAAACACAACAAATCAAAGAAAGGCTGGACAGATGGGATTGTATAAGGTTGCAGAGCTTCTGCAGGGCAAATGACATAGCTAGCAAGATCAATAGAAAGCCCACGGACTGGGAGAAGATCTTTACTAGCCATACAACGGAGAAGGGTCTCATATTTAAAATATACTTGGAACTCAAAAAATTAAACCACCCAACAACAAATCATCAAAGAAACAACTGCCCAATAAGTAAGTGGGCGAAAGACTTAAAGAGAAGCTTCTCTGAAGAAGAAAGAAGGATGGCCAATAGACACATGAAGAAATGTTCAACATCCCTAGCCATAAAAGAAATGCAAATCAAAACAACATTGAGATATCACCTCACTCCAGTTAGAACAGCAAAAATCAAGAACTCTAACAACAACAGATGCTGGAGGGGATGTGGACAGAAAGGAACCTTACTTCATTGTTGGTGGGAATGTAAACTTGTTCAACCACTTTGGAAAGCAGTATGGAGGTTCCTCAAAAGACTCCACATAGAGCTCCCCAATGACCCAGCAATCCCACTTTTGGGCATTTACCCAAATGATCACAAACAAGGCCACACTAAAGCTACCAGCACAACTATGTTTATTGCAGCATTATTTACCATAGCTAAGACATGGAACCAACCCAGATGCCCCTCAGTAGATGAATGGATCAAGAAGATGTGGTATATATACACAATGGAATTCTATGCCTCCATCAGAAAGAATGACATTTCCCCATTTGTTAGGAAATGGAAAGGCTTGGAAAAAATTATATTAAGTGAAGTAAGCCAGGCCCAAAGAAACATAGGTCCCATGGTTTCCCTTATTTGCAATATCTAGTATAGGTATGAGTCAAGCGGAAAAAGTCAAATAATGTGATGTTAGGAAAACGAAACCTCAAATATGTATTTTAATGTTTTTGTTTCTTTCATGCATGTGTTTCTAACGCATTTATAATATTATCTCTTTGTTGCTTTGTATGTCCCTCCCCCACAGTGTAACCCCCGCTTTCACTATATTTGATGTCAGTATAACATGTGGAGGAGATGGGGACAAACAAGTCGTTTAAGGATTCAGGTGGACCTGTTGCAACAATGAGAAGTACAAAATGTCATGTCAAAACCAGCTTTACAATGTCGGGGGGGGGGGTATGATTGGGTGGGAGGGAGGGGGGAGGCTGGGAAGGGAGGTGAAGGGTAAACAAAGGAGGAGGCTGCAATGCTTGGTAAGAAATGTATGCATTATCCTGCCCATGTAATTGTAACCCCTCTGTACAGTATGTTCTCAAATAAAATAAAATTAAATTAAAAAAAAAAAAAAAAAAAACAAGAGCTAGGCTAAATTGTAGAAGTATGTATGAAGATAATACCTAGAATTGAAAAGTTTGATGATTTCTTTTAAATTTCCTATGGGAGTTTTGGTTTCTACATTTTAGAATATGAGGATACTGGTAACATCTTTTGAATGCTATTATCTATTAAATATTTCCACAAATGCAAATGTTCAAGCCATAAACTTAATGCTATGTATTTGGAGATGGAGGGTTGGGAAGTAATTAGGATAGAATAAGTCCATGATGGTAGGAGTCTCATGATGGAATTAAAGGCCATTGAAAAAGAAAAAGAGGGCTCTGACTTCCTCCCCTTCCATATTACAGGTGTACACTTGAGCTGCATACACGGAGAAGGAAAATGAGAGGGGGTGGGGGAATGTAAAAACAGAGAGATCAGCCATGTGAAACCGAGGAGATCATCTCTCAGAATAAAAATAGATGGCTCCTTCATCTGATGCTTCATAATCTTCATAACTGGGAAAATAAGTCATTATTAAATAAGGCACCTCAATCTACCATATTTTATATGGTGACCTGAAGGGATTAAGACAAGTCATTAGTTGCAACTATTTTAGAATTAGGTGTGTTTTAATAACTTTTGAACTTATTGGTCCCTCATTTTGTAACCATGATAAGAAATCCACAGAAGTTCAGTTATTTGTTGAAGATCTAATGGCTGGATTCATCTAAAAATTTGACTATGAATTGCTGTATAGATCCTCTCAAAATAGGACTATGAGTAAAGAAAGAACAATGTCTCCTGTTCAAATCAGAATAAGAGTTGCTCATCACAGTTTCCCTGTGAAGTGACCCCAAGGATAGAGACTAAACGAATGGAATTAATGCTCTTAGAAATAACCCAAAAGACAACTAGTTATTTCTACCATGTACAGACACAGAATGAAGAGAATGAAGAGCGTTATCTGTAAATCAGAAAGAAACTTCCACAAAGAACTTGTCTCTGATTGGAACCCAATTTTTAACCTCCAGAACTAGAGAAAACATGTGTGGTGTTTCAGTCTCCCTGTTTTCTTTTCAGCAGAAGAGACTTTTCTCAAAGCTGGAACTCACTTGTTCTCCTTCATTCATTCGTTCGTTCGTTCGTTCCTTCCTTCCTTCCTTCCTTTCTTCCTTCCTTCCCTCCCTCCCTCCCACCCTCCCTCCCTTCTTTCCTTCCTTCCTTTCTTCCTCCTTCCTTTCTCTTTCTTTCTTTCCTTCTTTCTTTCTCTTTCTCTTCCTTCCTTCCTTCCTTTCTCTTTCTCTTTCTTTCCTCCCTCCCTCTTTCTTTCTTTCTTTCTTTCTTTCTCTTTCTTTCTCTTTCCTTCTTTCTTTCTCTCTCTCTCTTTTTATTTCTCTCTTTTCTTTCTCTTTCTCTCTCTTTTTTCTGTCTTTCTTTCTTTCTCTTTTTTCTCTCTCTTTCTCTCTTCTTTCTCTCTCTCTTTCTTTCTTTCTTTTGTTTTTGGCCTACTAGTAATGATTCTCTAATATGATTTCATGTACTTTACTATTATTTTAATGTAATCCATTGCCTGAAGGAAGACATAAATAATGTATAATTCAATTCTGGAATCCTGTAAACAAACACACAGTTTTGAGGGATCAAACCCTAGCAAGATTAGTTTAAAACAGGCAGATACATTCTTTTTTAAAATAACTTTAATACACTGCATTGTTTAGAATTATCTTGATGAAGTCCTCTTATTATTAACATATACTACTTCAAACATTAAAAAATATAATTTGCTTAGTGGTATTTGTTTTAAAACCACTGAACATCAGAAATAAATCATATTTCTTTTACCTATCTGAGTTTGATTAGCAGCTGTCAAATTTTAAATATTAGGAAAAATCGTAAAAAGTTGCAAGTGGTAAGACAGGTTAAATACATGTTCAAAAAAATAACATAAGACACTAATGCTAGACCAGAAAGTTAGTCATTTAAAAACATCTGAATTTAACCTTCAGTCATTTTTTTTCAAGAGCCCCAACATGTTGACTTGTTGATTTACTGGTGGCTAGTTATTACTGGTTGTATTGTCATGGAATTTACCACGTTAATTTTTTTCAGTCATTTGCTCTAATATACACATAGTCTCTATGCTGAGACTAATACTTGAAATAATACTTGAAATATGACAATGTCCTTCATCAGGACTGTGCTACTCATGTTTGTGGTCCTTTGTCATAATTAAAATTATATCTTTAACTATTCGTTCTTTTTTAACATCTAGCTTTTCAAAGTGTGTGAGCAAACTGTGGAGTCAGAAGGTAATTTATTGTTTTAATATAAATATCTGTTGAATGAACAAGTGTGTTATTAGAAACGATGAAAATTTTCTGAGGCAGACATGAAGATGAGGAAATCCAGACATAGAAAAATAGTTAAAAAATCTTTTCAAGTTCAATTATTTGGGAGATTTGGTCTTAATTCTTAATGTTGAATGGTATTACAATTTTTATATGTCTTGTTAATTATTACCATGTATCCAAGGTAGGTACAATGAAATACAATTTGTCAGGATAACGTAGAAAATAAAACAATTCAAGGGGATAGAAAGTGGCATTCACTAAAACTCTGATTTATGAAAATGGTATTAAATTAATATTAAATTTTATTTTTAAAAATTGCAATATTTTTAAAAGAATATTTTCTTGAGATAGATTGTTTAAAGCTTTGTATAGTATTTTAGACATAGAGTACTTTACTGAATATTATATCAGTTTTCAGGCCTACCAATGTTGTTTAATGTTGGAATGGAAAACCCTATATTTCAATTTAATTTAAAAATGTGTTTTGTGATAAATTTGCTTCCTTGCATTTATAAGAAATCAAGTAAATTTCCTGAGGACTTAGCCCAAAACCTTAAAACATTATTCACCTTTACAAACTGGCTTTGATTATTTATTTCTTTTTTCTTCTCATGTATAATAGAGACATTGCAATTTGGATGCAAATATTTCTGATGATACAGAAATGCTAAACTGTCTTTAACAATTTACAGGTATTGTATTTGCATAATTCAATTGAGAGTAATAATTTCATTAAACATTCTTCTAAGTTATTTCTGGTATTAAAGCATATGAACAAAAGGTCCTTTTATCTTCATGTATGAAATACTTTTCATACAAATTGTCATAAATATTAGAATGGATATAATTAGAGGAAAAAAATATATTCTGCAAAAAAGAATAACAAAATGCCTTTGTGGTTCTGAAAAATACAACATCAAAAATGAAGACTCATATTCAGGCCTTGAGCTACTTCACTTGAGCTTGAAAACTGTCAGAAGGTAGATTAAAAAGGACATTCAAACAGAAGAGAAGAGCATGGGGAGTAATATCAGAAAGTGAGCCATGAAGATAAACTAATCTCTAAGAGATGAAGACAGAAATGATACACTACATGGTCAAGGGCTCAGAGAGATCTGTAAAAGTGTAGGGACTGTGGAATCCAAGCCACTTCTTATTCAATGACTGGAATAGAGAGAATTGGTTATGCTTTTGTTGGAAAACCAAATCCAAAATAAAAGATTGAAACAGCAGTCAAGTTCTTTCCATAGAGTAAATAATAATTGATTTAATAAAATCAAAACAAAGTATATCCAATCTCACTGATTGGTAGAGATGGTGAAGTCCATTGAAGAAGGATGCCTGTCCATGGTGACCTCTCTGGGATGAGGATCAACTGATAACACAAAGGCAAACAGCAGACCAATCTGAAGACTGAGAAATCTTCGTAGACTTGGAAACAAGACATATATAATCACTTCTTCCCTCTTTCCCACTAGTATTTCACAATTATGCTACCCAGCAAAGTGGTCTGAAAATAATGGCACATCAATCCAGTCACAGTATTAGAGAGGAGGAAACAGCTGAAATTATAGCTGAGAATTGATAGGTAAATAACCAACAAAATGTATCACAGAAAAATATGAGGGTAACAGGTTAATTGAGTTGGCACTCAACATTAATTCACTCCTTAAATATTTTCAAGTGATATATGAATGATTAAGTCTGGTAACTTCTAACATTTGATGTATAGTCTTCACTGATCTCAATTTCTTTAAAATAAGAGTTTGTGTTAATCTGTTTGGTATTCTAATTTTCTGTGATAAAATAATTCTCACATAGTTACTTATAAATATAAATAATTTATAATATGATATTCTGTATTTTATTGTATACTATATTCAATGTATAGAGTTAAATGCATGTTATGTATTAGTAAAATAAAACAAAACCAATGTGCAGGAAATACCAATGGTTGCTGGTTCATAACAAGACAATCTCTTCTTGATTGTAGCAGCTGCAATAATGAAAAGTTAAGAAGCAAATTAACTTCTGTGCTAATCAATATATGCAGTTAAAATTAGCAAAAATAAAGTGTATTGTAAATTTGGGTATTTGTATGAAGATACATTCTTATAGAAAACAGGAATATAGTTGGCATTGATTTTTTTAAGTTTACACTGATTTAACACTAAGGATTTGAAATTTGTAAGGCATTATATTCATGATAAAGCCAAATTATTTAACCCTGCAACCATAATAATGATAAATCCTGAAGAGCTTTAATAAGAATGTGAATCATGCAGAAAAATGTGTGGATAAGTGGCATTTCAAATTGTTTTGTCTCACAGAGATGCTCTAAATGGATATAGGGATTTCATCAAATGGTTTTTATCAGATGACTGAATAACCTAGTTACTGCTGATTTATATCTCTGTTCTACTATTTTATGAAATGTTTTAATATTATTATTCAGTTACTTAAACTATGATTGAGGAAGACTTACTCAAAGTGTTGAAATCAGAGTCATGAAGATATAATCACTTTTAATTTATCTAGCATATCTTAACACCTGTCTTTTGTGCACCTGTAAAAAGACAGGAATGTATATGCCTTTCACATGTTAATTTATTTTATATCGTTTAGAATAATACATATGTACTTACTACTGTGTTAGGAGTACTTTTAAAGATTCAGAATTTATTTTACCAAAAGGACAAGATGCATTGTTCACATGAAAAAGCCTCTAACAAGGTAATATAATAAGACCAAAGGAATACTTCTGTCAGTCTGACACATCAGAAAATTCACAAGGGAGGAAGTTCATAAAACATATTGCAACAAATATATCCTAGGTATTGCTAGAAATAATATCTGTAGATGTGAATTTCATCTGCACTTGTGAAGGAAATTAGTCTCTTTAATCCCATTGGAGGTATCTTATATGCACAAAGTTTTTAGATTAAAGCTATGGGAAGAAAAGTCTGCCTTTGTCACACTATTAATGTTTGTCCAAAGCTTTCCAGCCTGCTGATTCTTTCCCTAGATATTTCAGAATTGCTGCATGCAGGCACAAGTGTGTGTGGGCATACATACACACACACATACACACTTATCTTGATTCTTGGTAGGTCCTTGGTAGCAATACGTATATGGTTCCAAGATTGAGGAAAGATTGTGAATCCTCAAAATGTAGAGTTCAGTAATATATCAGTGTCACAAAAATATTATAGCATACATTAATACTGTTTTATATCATATTTAGAGCTCTGTATCTGAAAACACTTTCTTCGTTCATTTTCTCCATATTGACACCTTCTAAAACATGCCATCTTTCAACAAATCTATAATACTAATTTTAACCTTTCCATTATGTACATTTATTTATATTTCATTTTGAGGCTTCATTTGTCATTTTTTGATGGGGAGAGGCATATTTTTATACAACAGGAAGAACATGTGGCAGATAACAACTGCTTTAATCACAGTGATTTAAACACAAATGATGGTAACATTCACCTGGCAGATCCCCCATATAAATCACACTGAGTAATGTGTGCATAGAAATTTTTATTTTCACTCTTGAAATTTAGTTTAATTTTTAAAACTTATGCTATTTTTCAACACTTGGTCAAATTTATATGTAATAAATTCTCCAAAAGGTAAAATATGTATTTTAGTTAGTTTTACTCTATTTATATGCATTACCCAATGTTGCTGTTTTTATCATGTGCCTTTATAATAACTTTTTTATTTCAAATAACAAGAACAACAAAATGATACCTATAAGGTAAGCATAAATAATGTTCTAATAGTAGGTAGGCATATTTTTTAAAATCTTATAATTGCCAGATCATTATATTTGACCTTTATCCCAAGTTAGTATGTTAATATATTTGCAAGAGAAATCCAAATCCTTTAAACCCTGTGGATCCAGAAAAAGCCACAAATAATGGCACAATTTTATTTATTTTAAGGTTCAATAATTTGGTTATAGAATTAGAATACCATGTTATACGTAGTTCATGGAGGTCAGATTTTATATTACATATAAATATTTGCCAAATAACAACTCATTATGAACATTAAAGAGGAATTGAAGAGGTCTGCTAGATAATTCTTAGAGCTTTAAGAAAGAGATTTCTTAAAACAAAGAAAATATATACCAATTTTAATACAAAGAAAAGAAGATTATTAACTGTCTTTTTTATGATACTAAAATATCATACTAGAATTGAATTTCCAATTTTTTCATATACTTACAGAGGGATTTGTCTATTTTTCTTACTCCATCATGACTCAACTAGAAAATTCAATGGGAGAAAATGAAATATAAATATGAGCTTAATTTTTGGATCATTGCATTAATTAAAATAAATAATAAATTCTTTTAAGAATTGATTGGTGTCTCTGCATACTAATGAAAGGAATATTTTGCAAATTTGAGGGCTCCTGTGTGTTTGTGAATAAGAAGTCCAGTACAGTCTTAATACTAATACATTCAATAAACATGTCTGAGGAACTGAGCTCCCATCTAAATCTTCTAACTTTTTGGGGGGGAGGGTCCAGTCGTGGGGCCTGAACTCTGGACCTGGGTGCTGTCCCTCAGCTCTTCAGCTAAAGGCTAGCGCTCTACCACTTGAGCCACAGTGCCACTTCCGGCTTTTTTTCTTTTTGTTTATGTGGTGCTGAAGAATTGAACCCAGGGTCTCATGCATGCAAGACAAGTGCTCTACCACTGAGCCACCTTCCCAGCCTCCATCTAAATCTTAATGAGAGAGTGGGAGTTTCTTTTTCTTTTACTATTTTTATAAATAAATATATTTTAAATGGTGTGGCATTTTCAAAAGGAAAGGTATTTTTTTAACTTTCCATACATGGAGCAATAATCTATAAATTTAATGAAATATAAGCAATACCATGTTGATTTTTTACCATAATGGAGACAAATTAATGAACTATACAAAAGGAATACTCTGGTTCCTTATGGAGGAGGAATTAAACTTCCAATAACAGCTATTTGAATACATCATTCTATAATAGTAAATCTTGAAAAACTGCAGGTAAACTCCTATGAAAGAAAATATAACAACATAAACTACCAACAGATAATTAGAAAATAATTATAACTTTGCCTTCTACATTCTCATAATTTTTTTGTGTTATTTCCACTCTTTATTACAATTTGAAAACAAAATTTAGAACATTAAAAAACCAATAATAACAGTATGTTTCCTGGTGCTGCATTCCCAGTAATAATGTTACACAGAATATTGTCCTTAATCTTCGTGATTTTGATTATCTGGCCAATCCAAGAGCTGGAGTGGTTGATATACAACAGAAATGGCAAATATCAATTACAATTGTGAAATACATTTTAAAAAACTGAATTTAACATTGTCATTAATGTGTATATATGTGTTTGCACATGTCAATGTGAGAGCCTCAGTGTATGTGTGTATTGCTGTGATCTTTTATTAGAGGTGATAATTTTCACACACACACATACACACACACACATACACACACACACACACTTATACCATTGGTTTTGCTTTAGGAAAGGTACATTTCCTCTTTGTTGTTTTACTGAGCTATAAAAACTGATCACGAGGATAAAAATCAACAAATACCATAAGGGAGAGACCAGAAACCTCAGTCTTAATGAGTCAGCTATTTTTGTAAAGAACTGGTAACCAGTTCAATAGAGAAAATAAAATGTTTCAGCTAAAGACTTCAACTCCAATTTTATAAATTAGAAAAATCATAAAACTTTTAGAAGAAAATAGGAGTATATTTTCATTACTTAAAGGCAAAGTAATTATTATAATTTATTTGGAAGTCATTACACCAATTTATTTATTTCTTAATCTTACCAAGCACTCAATTGTTATGTAACTTCCTAATAGTTTGTTTTCAAGTATCATTTAATAATCTAATTTGCTGTAGAAATAATTATTTTTGGTACAAAGACATCCATTTTTCAACCAACCTTTACTTCTATAACTGAGATAAATGGTACTTTTAATTTAGGACACCTTTTAGATAATTTGCACAGTTGAAACATTTATCTATTAACTGACATATTTAGTTTATATAAATGAAAAAAGATATAAGTAAAATATGAAGCACCATAATATATAATGATATATGATAAGATAATTAAAGAAATTCAGTTTACCATTTCATATGCCATAAAGAAATAGAGTTCATCTATTTATATAACATGTCAACACATACCTTGAAAAAGCCCTGTTATGTGATTATTTTTTTGTTTCCTTTGTAAGTATTACCCCTTTTGTCACTGTATTTGATTCCTGTGCCCTTCTTCTTGTGTATACGTTTTTCTAACTTGGGGAGGAGTAGGGAAATAACAAAATGCTGAAATAAGGATACAGGTTGATCCATTGTAACAATGAGATATACAAGACGCTATGCTGAAAAACAACTTCACAACTTCTGGGTGGGGGGGGGGGGGACGGGAAGGAGGAGTTGGAGAGGTGGGAGGGAAAGGATGGTAGGGGGGATAAAAAAGGAGGAGGTAACAATGCTAGATAGGAAATGTACTCATTACCTTACTCATGTAACAGTAACCCCTTTGTATAGTATCTTTACAATAAAAAATACATAAAAAACAAAGCAATAAATATGGATATGATGAAACTAAACAAAAAAGAAAATGAAAATTCCCTCTTATATTGTTTACATTATTTGTAACTAGTACAGAGTAAACAGTAAATAAAAATGCTGACAAATTTAAACATGAGTAATAGTGTTCTCAGCTTAAAATCCTCCTATGGCATAGACATGCTGACAAACCAAAACAGCTTTAAAGAAACTGCAGAAGAATGATTAAGGAAATAAAATGCTAGTCACAAAATAAGAGAATATGAAAGAATGAAATATATATACTCTAGTGAGATGATGACAGAGTTGAATAAGAAACTACTTGTTTTGAAAATTTCTGAAGCTTACTAATGCTCAAGAGTTTGTGCTATTATCATGTACACACATATGCACATGTGCACACATAATATTCCTGCAATAATGTCAACATTTTCTTTGGTAAATATTTAATAAAATAGCTTTCAAACTTATCAAAGAAGGTTTCTGTGTAATTGCCCCAAATGTTTCTTGTTTAAAAATGTTTAATTTTTCTTTCTGATGAGGGCATAGAATTCCATTGTGTATACCACATTCAGCTACTGAGGGGCATCGAGGTTGGTTCCATGTATTAGATATGGTAAATAATACTCCAATGAACATAGTTAGTATGGCCTTGTTTGTGGTCATTTGTAAATGTCCTCACATGGGATTACTAGGTCATAGGGGAGCTCGATGTTTAGTCTTTCGAGGATTTGTAAAATTATTAAATCAAGAATTCTTCCTCATGATCACAGATAAATATTTATACAGTAAAATCAATATGATTCAAGTACAAGGCTGGTCAAAGCATTTTGTGCTTCACATTAATTGGCAAGGCTCTCTCAGTCATAGATTCCTTTTTTGATATGATAAGGATTTTGTATTGGACATTTTTAAGAATGTTTCTGGAGTGATATGTAAAGATTGAAAAACTGAACATCTTGCAATTTTAGATATTTTATTTCTACTAAAATACTAGAATGATTTTGTCCTAATTTAACTTAAGAATTTAGCACATGAACAGTTAACAGTATTAAAATTCCCATAATATAAAATAGCAAACAAAACTAATGTTTTTCTACTTTATCACTTAAATAATTTGTTTTCTATCCCAAACTAGTAATTATCATTGCTACAGTCACCAACGTAAATGAATACTTTTGGATTTTTTTAAACTATAAATACATAGAGATTGAAAAAGACAAGAGAGTAATATGAAAATTTCCCCTGCTCTGGTTGGAATTCTTTATCTCCCATGTACCATGATGAAGGCAGAGTCAGCTCATCCATAAAGTGTGAGTTTTATACTGAAGTTCAAAGACATTGAAACATAAAAATAATACGGAAAATATATAGAGCCTCTTTTCATGTTTACAGGATTGTGGGCAGAGTACTAAGAGGGAGAAAAATGGATTGTCATTCTTCCTGACATCCTGCCTGGCCAAAGTACCAAATGAAGGGCTTGGTAGATTGGTTCAGGAACCTATCTACTCCTATTTAGGTGGAATGACCGAGTGCTTTCTTCCATGACAAACTCAGATCTCAGAGATTGAAAAGTACCAAGACAGAGCAATTTCTGTGTGTGCAAGAATACAGAATGTTGCTTAAGAAATTCCTGGCACACATAACAGAGGGATCAGTGTGAGAGAGAATCTGAAGCATTTGTTCACTGGAGACCCTTGAGCTGTCTGATCTCCTGTCAGACTGGAGGAATATACCAGATTCTCCATGTATACTTGAGACGAAATGTAACATGAAGAAGCCGTTCCCTTTATAACATTTTTGCTATATATTTTTTTATTGTAAAGATACTGTGCAGGTGGGTTACAGTTACATGAGTAAGGTAATGAGTACATTTCCTATCGAGCATTGTTATCCCCTCCTTTGTTTTTCCCCTACCATTCCTTCCCTCCCCATTGCCCCAACTCGTCACTCCCCCCGACCCAAAGTTGTAAAGTTGGTCTTGTGCATCTCGTTGTTACAATGGGTCCATCTGTATCCTTATTTCAGCATTTTGTTATTTCCCTTCCCCTCCCCAAATTAGAAAAATGCATATACAAGCTATACAAGATGCAGGGCACCTGAATCAGAGGTTATACCATGGGGGAAGAACATACATAAGACACACAAAAAAATCACACAGTCCATTATAAGTACATTAAAAATATTTAAATGTAGTGACAACATAGAATTAAGCCAAGTATAGGGATTTTCCGGATCCATGCCCTTGGAGACTAGCGATAAAACAATTGACATAGATGATGGAGATGGTATCTACGGACAAAATAGCGGTTCGTAACAGAACTGAAAAGAGATACCCCAATGGATACAAGAAGAGCTGAAGAACATGACATTGCAAACCTATCTTAGCAACCTCTTCTGCTACAAATCGGAGCAGTGTTCTTAGCATGGGATCACAGTAGCCCAATCACAAAGTGTATTGGACCATATATAATGAAGCATATCAAAATGAACCCCAAGAATTGGAAACAAGAAGTTCTTACTATGTCCTGTATGCAGTTATTTCTATTTTTTTTGTTTTAGTTTTCTGTACCCTTTTTCTTGTATATAAGCTTATCTGCTGGATGGAAAGGTAAAAGAATCAAAGAAACAGCAGGACAAAGGATGAACTAATGCACTAATGATACTCACTACACACTATGTAGAAAATGAACTTTACAACTTGCTTGGGGGAGCGGAAAGTAGTAAGAGAGAAAATGAAGGATGGGTTAACTGTTTTAAAAGAAATGTACTCATTACCTTACTTTTGTAATTGTAACCCCCCTCCCTGTTCATCACTTTACAATAAATTAAAAAATAAAATACATAACAGGTTAAAAAATGGGGTGGTATGTCCCTTTCCAAATTTAAGATGTAAAAGAAAATTTCAAAGTGATCAGGAAACTTGAAAGACAATTATCCAAATGACAAAAATTCAAGAAGATTCAGTTTTTCACATGGACTAGTTATAATCAACAGAAACTACTGTTAGCTCCTTACATGAGAGTGGTGTTTGTAGAACAGTAAGTTAAGGTTTTGAAACAAGCTTAAAAATGGCATTTTCACATTTTAAAAATTGGCTACTTTTTGGCATTAATGTGAATTGCGTAATTTAAAAATAAGTGTTCAATTCCTTTTTTGTCTTGTCATCAATGAATTTTATGATATGATACAGTACATGTACATGAAATTACCTGTTAATGCTGTTATTAAATATTAAATTAAGACATTTAAAGATAAATAAATGTAATTATAGAAAAATATTATTTCACTATACTTATATTTTAATAGATCCTGCAGTTAATAACATTTCATATTATTAACTTTACTATTATTAACATTCACTTTTCTATAATAAGTGCAGCCCAGAAAGTGATTTGTCAAAGTATTTTATGTATTTCAATTACTTTTACTACTTAGAAGGTCCTAAAGTCTTTTCAACGTAAAAAGTTTGGAAATCCTTTGTAGAAATTTAAAAATGCATTAAACAATCTCTAAGCAGTGATATTTGTTATAGAAAAAAGGCACAAACCCATCAACCTAAAAAGGAAATGCAGCATTTTGTTTTAAAGAAATTCCCCAGGAGGTATACAAGATAGATGCGAGGAAGGAGATATGTTCTTTTAAAAGACAGTTCATTTTCTTTCAGAAATGTTCTGTGTAAAGAATGGTTGGAAAGGAGCAGTTAGAGAGGGAAGAGGGCTAAATGAGAATTCCTTCCCAGACCTGATTGATGGAAGCAGTTATAACATGGAGCAGGGTGTGTGTGATGGTGTCTGGCAGCTATGATACGGCAGGAAAAAGGTGCCAAGAAATGAAGTCATGAGCTGAAAATCAGCTTATACTTGACATCGTGATATGCTCTCTTTGTCCCTCAGAGAAGATTTCGATTTGTCTTTTTACACGTCTCTTTAGTCTTTTTGTGCATTACACTGGTGCTGTGACTTTTCCTCACTTGAACTGTGGTATTTCTAGCCAAATCACATTTCTACTGGATATACAAAGCTATAGTGGATTATCTTTATTTTCTCATTCCTTTCATGAAAAAATTCTGAAAAAGGAGAAAATTGGCTTCTTTGATTATTTTTTATTAGTATATATTTTATTGTAAAGATACTGTACAGAAGAGTTACAGTTACATGAGTAAGGTAATGAGTATGTTTGTTATCGAGCACTATTACCCCCTCCTTTGTTTTTCCCCTACCATCCCATCCCTCCCCAACTTCCCAACTCCACTCGCCACCCCGAAAGTTGTAAAGTTCATTTTCAACACAGTGTCTTGTACTTCTCATTGTTACAATGGGTCATCCTGTATCCTTATTTGAGCATTTTGTTATTTCCCTTCCCCTTCCCAAATTAGAAAAAAATGTGTATACAAGCTGCAGGACACTAGAATCAAACACAGTGAAGACAGGAGTTATACAATGGGAGTAAAGCATACAAAAGAAACAAAAAAAAATCACATGGTACATTAAAAGTACATTAAAAACAACAGCAAGAAAGATAAAACTTCTTGTGTCGTATCTTGGTGTTCATTTCACTTAGCATCATCTTAAATGGTCATGTGTACATAGCTTTTGACCTTTTCTGATTGTCCTAGACATATACAAATTATTG
Source organism: Dipodomys spectabilis (assembly GCF_019054845.1). NCBI lineage: Eukaryota > Metazoa > Chordata > Mammalia > Rodentia > Heteromyidae > Dipodomys > Dipodomys spectabilis. The sequence continues at coordinate 6,948,218 of NW_024870752.1, forward strand.
CAAATAAGGGAAACCATAGGACCTTTGTTTCTTTGGCCCTGGATTGAATAGACAATTGTTTAAAAGCAAATAAGCATATATTATTTTAGAACATTACTGGAAACAGCGTCCACAAATACAGTCCATTGAAAACTTCAATATACTACAGAAATACCTCCTTAAATGTCTTCAATTATATACATTCTTCAATTTCTTTTTTTTAATTGAGAATACCATACAGAGGAGTTACAAATAACGAGTACATTTCTAATCAAGAATTGTTGCCTCTTCTTTGTTTCCTTCCCATCCCTTCCCATACTCCTCCTCTCCCCCTACCCAATCCTCCACCCCCCCTCCAAAGTTGTAAAGTTCGTTTTTCCACATAACGACTTGTACATCTCATTGTTGCAGTGGGTCCACCTGTATCCCTGGTTAAATGATTTGTTTTTGCCCTTCTCCTCCACAAATTATACCAACATCAAATACAGTGAAAGCAGGGGTTATACCGTGGGGGAGGGACATTCTTCAATTTCTACAAAGTATGATTTTAATTTACAAATGAGTAATGTTTACCAATTATTAATTTTTTCAGATTTCTTTAATAGTAAATCATATAGAGTTTTTAATTAAAAGAACATCATAATGAGTATTTTATCAGATTTATTTAATATTAAATCATATAAAGGTTATAATTAAGAGAACATCATAATTAGAAACAATGGAGATAGACAGCAAAAGAGAGAGTGAGGTTTACATGTACATAGAAAAAGTGTCAGGGTTAAAAAGGGGTTTAAACCATACGTACAGAAAAGTGTAAGAAACATATTCTGATAGAGATTGAACATTGAATTTTGTCTAATTTTTTAAAAAGAAGATGTGAGATTACTTTAAATTGATTCTATAAAACTTCTCATTTCCCAACTATGAATTTTATCTTTCTATGATCCCTAGATATGATTGTTGCTATTTCTTACAAGCATTTTTAGAAAAGAGAAATATTAACAATTCCATTTACTCTGTGAAAAAATAATTTGATTTGCCAAGTTTATCACTCTCATAGCAGGCTAATGATATAGTCTACTTTAACACTTACTTCATTAACATCTTTAACAATTTACCATCTATTACTTTCAGATATTAAGTGAAATTATTAATGGAAATAAATTTAATGTTCTAGGAGTGGCTATCTATCCCAGCACTCAAGAGGTTGAGTTATGAGTATAACTTATGACTAGAGTTTGTGACAAGACTGGCTTACATAGCAATAACTGACTCAAAAAGGTTACCTTATACAGTGAAAACCAGTTGTACTATGGGGGAGGAACATACAAAAGAAAAAAAAATCACATAGTACACTGTAAAGTACTATGAAGAAGAACAGCGAAAAGGATAAAGCCTCTTGTTTACACTCTATTTGATTCCAGTGCCCTGCATCTTGTATATACACTTTTCTAATTTGGGGAGGGGGAGGGAAAAAACAAAATGCTTAAATAGGGATACAGGTTGACGCATTGTAACAATTGTACAAGACACTATGTTGAAAATGAACTTTACAATTTCAGCTTGGGTGGTAGTTGGGGAGGTGGGGAAGGAAGGGACAGTAGGGGAAAACAAATGAGGAGGAAACAATGCTTAATAGGAAATGTACTCATTACCCTACTCATATAACTGTAAACCCTCTGTGCAGTATTTTGCAATAAAAAATATATAAACCTTATCTTTGAAGTAGTCTGCAAAGCTTTGCTAGATTAATATTGAGCTCCAAGCCAGTATATTAACAAAAATAATCAAAATATTATTTTCTATCCTCCTTCCCACTTTTCAATAAATTAGACTTTCACCAAACTTTACTATTTCAATCATCCTTTCATCCATCTTGTCATACATCCCTATCAACATTTTAATTGCCAGCTTGAGAAAACTAATTGGACTCTTATACATATTAAAAAGAGAGAAATATGGTAGAAAAAAGACTTCAGTCTCTTTTGGGTATACATAGGTAAATCAAGTGTTGATTTCTACATGAATATTTGAAGAACAAATCATTTCATCAAATAATAACAAATTTTATATCATCAAGCTGGTTGTGTTTGAAGTGCACAAAACTAAAATAAAAATTCTGAAATGGACTCATTACCTTGCTCATGTAATTGTAACCCCTCTGTACAGTATCTTTACAATAAAAATGTACATTAAAAAAGAAAAATATATAAAAATTCTAATTAAGAATTCATCATTATTTCATTATGTAGGTATATTTTGTTTTTTTTAAGACAGAATCTGGCTAAATAACACATGCAAACTTCAAAAAATTTTTTTCTACCATGCCCTTCTTAAGTAGAATGTACATGAACCATTATACTTTTTTTTAAAGTTTAGTGTGTCATAAGGCCTGTGTACATTTAATATATACAACTTGATAAATTGCATGTTTACATATATGTATGATTCATGTATGCATAAATTCACATTCACACCAGCAGTGTTCGAGTCCCCTATTAAACACACTCTTTTTTCCCCTCCAAATTCCTGGTTTAATAAGGGATTGTTTATTCTTTGATACAAAAGTTCCCAAATATCAGACTGTTCACAAAAAAACCCCACAGTATCAACTTTAGAACACAAATATTAGGACTAATACACTAATCATTTTTCTAAAGGATGCATCTGACAAGCCAACTCTCACTCACAAAAATACATTGTTGCATTTGAGTTTAACATCCCACACAGCAGACTCATGTGAGGTCTGACACACATACTTCTAACTTAAAGCTGCTATTCAGTGCTACAACAATGCCTTTGCAGTTAGGGAAACAACTCCTAAAATCTTGTAGGATTGGAAAAAAATTTCCCCCTGAATAACAAGAGATTAATTTGGAGACACTAGATAAAAACCATAAGTCCTTTTTATTGTTAAATCATAAAAATTATCAAAATTAAAAGCAAAAGTTACAGGGTTAGACAACAAAACTATTAAGAGCATCAAAGGAATTGAAAACGGAACTAGAAGTAGGTGAATATGAATTAATGAACATGGAGAGGACCAAGGATGGGGGAACAGTGAGCATGTGCTGAAGGCACTAGCAAAGAGGAGCTGGTGAAATTTTGATCTTAAGACATGCGCCTCGGTAAAGAAATAATGGGATAAGTTCCCTAAGCCCTGCTATGTGCTTAAGGGGTCATCCTCCTCGCCATTGGCGCTGTTTCTGTCTTCCTCTCCCTCCTCGGCCTCTTTTTCATCATCCTTGATCAATTCCAGCTGGTCTTCCCAGTGATCTTCCTTATCATCATCATCGTCAGCCAGTAGGTCCCCCTTCTCAGAAGAGTCATCTGCACCCGGCTCAGACTCCATCTTGGCATTAGTCTCATATTTCTCCAGGGAGCTGCTGCTCTGTTCTGACGTTTATTCTGCACCTTGACTCTAGACGATAAGACTGGTCTGCATGTTTGCTCTATTCCTTTTCATTTTTTTCCCAGGCTGTCCAGTAAAGAATCCACTTTTTGTTTAGTCTGGGTCAGTTTCTTCTTAATGGCTTGAAGGTCATCTCCTTTCAATTTTCTGGACTTGGAAGAAGATCCCTTCTGTCCACTTTTAGAATTGAAGCCACTTTTGCCCCCAAGTGAGGTGTTTCCTGATACACGCAGACCTCTGAGTGACAGGAGGCAGCGGCACACGTACTGGGTAACTGTACATCCTGTCATAATAATCTCGTTGAAAGGAGTAACCCAAGTCGAATGAGGAGCCACACATCTCTGCTGCAGATCATTTCACACCTGCTTTCCCCCCCCCGATTCACTATTGGCTCTGCAGCCAGATTAATATCTCAAACTTGGCCGACAATCATTCTGCTATCTTGGCCTGCTAGAGCAGGCCGAGCATTTGTCTCATTAAGATAAGGCACAAAGGCAAAGCCCTTATGAACAGAGCAACTCACAGTTTTGCCATACTTCCAGAAGATTGCTTTCATGTCAGACTTCTTGACCACAAGTGTATTGAGATTCCCAATAAATACCGGGAGTTCATGGAATGAGGATTTGTCTTGTTGGTAACATTGCTAGCCATTGTGTCTGATAGTCTGGATCCTCACAAAGCTGAAGGCAGAGGGAAAGAGAGATTCGATTCAAATCTCAGACTCCCAGGTTCTGTGAAAAGTCTACTGCTCCTTGAGGTCGACAACAAGGAAACAACCATCCAGTCTCATCTCTTCACCAAAATCTCACACACTCTTACAAACTCTTATACATATTCTTGCCAGCATGTGTTATTTCCTGATTACTGTCATTCTGACTGGGGTAAGATAAAATCATGTGTAGTTTTGATTCAAGTTTCTTTTATGGCTAAGGATATTGAACTTCTTTTATCTGTGTTTATTGTAAGAACTGTCTTATCGATAAAATTAGGTTAATATTAATAGTAAATTAGGTTAATATTAGTAAATTGGATTGATTTTTCTATTATTATTTGGTCTATTATTTTTGAAGTCATTGTTTATTCTGTAGTTTAATTATAATTCCTTGCTGGATGATCTGCATAAAAAGAAATTAGCCTTGGCTAATACCAACAATACTGCTTTCTCAGGAGGTTGAGATCTGAAGACAGTGACTTAAATTCAGGCTGAACAGAAAAATCTTAGAGATTCTTACCTCCAATAAACCCCAACTATTTTGGATGTGGAGGTGTGCTTCAAGAGATAAAGCACTGGCCCTGATCAAAAGAGTTCTGTCCCTGAATTCAAACCCCAGTCCTGGCACCAAACAAAACAAGCAAACAAAATGTAGCATTCAGTCCTACCCAGGAACAGTCACCATACCTTTGGATGAGGGACTCTGAGGCTTCCTCCACAGAGTACAAAGCTAATAACAACGCAGCCTGTCATTTCCTGAGCAAAGACCTCCTTACTTCATCTTTCATAGTAGCTCTATATCAGTCATTCCCCTCTACATAACACTCATTGTATCCATTCCCCAGATACACTCTGTATCTAGATGCTCTTCTGTCTCCTTTGTTTCTTCTTTGTTTTGGGGACCCTCAAAGAACCCAGCCTACAGCAATATGCACCTTCTCAAGAAAATATCTAACTATAACACTCTGAGATTTGTGGAGCTACAAAGTATTTTTCTTCTCTAATACTAGTCTTACCATGAAGAAGTAGTCACTGTCTTACAAAATCCTCATTCTACACTTTGTGCTTAGCCTATAGCTACAATCATCAAGTTTTTACTAAGGCTTTCTGGCTTACCCTAAGTTGCCTTGTTGACTTTATTTGGCCCTTGGGAGTCAAGATGGGAACTGTGGCTTGTTTCCTGCTTTATGCTGTTAGCTTCTTGGAACTGCTTGCTCTGAGACAATCTTTTTGCTCTATGTTATTCATGATGGTCTACCTCTCTTTTTCTTCTCAGAATATATTTCTTCCTTTGTTTCTCTAACTGTGCTCATGCATAGAATCAAAGGGAGAAAACTTCTGATCTAATACCTCAACTTACATCTTGCTATACTTATACACACGTGTTTCTATTGAAAATTCTTTACAATTTGGTAATGACTTTATTTGTTTATATTGTCATATTTTAATTTTGAGCATATTCATTATGTATAATGTAAAATATTTATGTAGTGTAGTTAACATAGAAGTTGACTTGAGGACATTTTTACTATTGCTTTTTGTATGTATGCCATGCTTTTGATTAATTACTTAAAAAATTGCCATGCTGGGGATCAAACTCAAGGCCTTGCACATGCTAGGAATTGGTCTAGCACTTGGCTAAGTGTCCACTATTTTTGTATTTCTCATAACATGTTGAAAACCAGACATTTTAAATAACACAATAAGAAATTAAAAATAGTATAATGATATGGTCTTTATATTGTGTACAATTTTTCTTTGTTATATTGCTGCTATTGTTATTTTTATCCATGACTGCTGAAGTTGCTTAGTTAATTGAGTTCCATCTAATTCCTATACAGAAATTGCTTCAAATTTCTCACTCTATATTGGTTATTCTTCATTTTTAAAATTTTTACTTCTTTATTGTAAAGGTAATGTACAGAGGGGTTACAATTATGTAAGGTAATGAGTACATTTCCTATTGAGCATTGTTACCCCCTCCTTTGTTTTTCCCCTACCATCACTTCCCTCCCCAACTCCTTCTTCTCCCTGCCCCTGACGTTGTAAATTTCGTTTTCAACATAGTGTCTTATACATCTTATTGTTACAATGGGTCAACCTATGTCTTTCTTTTAGCATTTTGTTATTTTCCTTCCCCTCCCCAAATTAGAAAAATGTGTATACAAGATGCAGGGCACCGGAATCAAATACAGTGATGATAGGCTAGTGCTCTACCACTTAAGCCACAGTTTCACTTCTGGCTTTTTAGTGATTCATTAGAAATAAGTATCTCACTGACTTTTCTGTCTAGGCTGTCTTTGCATTGTGATCTCAAATCTCAACTTCCTGTATAGCTAGAATTATAAGCATTCGTTTCTGTCACTAATTCCTTTTATGCAGATAATAAAACAGTAGTGAAATTGTGGAATATATATTTCCTTCTTACTTATCTCTTCATGTTTATGTCTGAAGAGACAGGAGTATATTTTGAGCTTTCAAATCCCTCTGAGTTCATCTAATTTCCAGATGTTACTTTTGACTCTTTTGACCAGTTTATTATTTGATGTAAGAGTGTCACAGCCAGGGAGAGCAGTAAAGTTAAATAATTCCTTCTGATGACTTTTGATAAACACTGTGAGGATGTGAATTTTCTCACAGAGGGAATTTTGAGTAAGGTCAATGAAGACAATTCTTATAAATGGAATGTTCTCAGAAATCTTATTTCCTCCTGGTAGGTCAAATAGGAAAAAAATTCTCTGAGCATAGAGTTTTTCTAAACTTCTAAACTCAGTCCCCCAGCTCTAGTGGATGGCTTTTACAATATAAAGGCTTGAGATTTCTGAGTGTTCATCCAATGTTTAAATTGGGAAGTGGATCAAGAGATGGAGCAAGGTACAATCTTACAAATTTTGCCTTTCTTCAAGATACTGGCCAATGTGATTGATGAAAGCAGTTATTGTTGGGATTTTTGTTTAATTTCCAAGACTATGAATGGTTGACTTAAAAAATATGGTTACTTTTGTATATTTCTCTTTGCCTCACAGCTGTTTGTAATCTATATGGTTCAGACAACTATTTTTCAGACAAGTCTTTTGATATACTCTGGTTTCAGTGCATGTTTATACCCTGTGCTTGTTTGCATGGTTGAGAATGATGTCGCTCTGAATTGACATAGCAAGTAATTCTGAAGTAGCTCCCACTACCATCATTAGGTTTAGTAGCATTACAGAACAACAACAACTAGTATTACAAGTGAAAAGTCTGTATTCATTGGCTTTAAATGCTAAGCATGTATTTAACTCATAAATATAAAGCTTCAAGTCTCATACTAGATCATCCAGACATTTGTTAATCTTGTCAACTTAGCCAGGTCACTAGTGCCTAAGTCATTTCATACACCTGGCAAATTTCCCTATAGAGTTTGTTTGGCCATTAGTCAATCTGAAAGAAATATGTGCCATGCGGTATATAGTGGGCACTTTTCACATAGTGGAAGAGTTGAAAGGGAAAACACTGCAGCAAGAAAGAGTTACACTGAGTTATTTACATTGAGTTACTTATTATTGACAACAAGCCATATATCCAAGCCTAAAATTAATGTAGGTAAGGAAGATTAAACAGAAAGCACAGCACATTCCAATAGCCAAGGACACATCTCTGCCTTTACCATGCAGTATTTAAGATATATGTGTGTGTGTATATATATATATATATATATATATATATATATATATATACATATATATGTATATATATATATGAATCTTCTTCACTACACAAGAGGAAAAAATCCAACAAATGCAATCTCAAGTAACACATTCCTCTGCAAAATAGTAAATACTTGAAGGAAAAATAATACATTCATCTTATTTTTAGAAGACTAAAATACTTATCTAAGATTATAATTAAGCCACTTCTTTAAAACTCTTTATGTCTTCACTTGATTTCAATCACATCGAATGAGATGATATCTGCCTAGTTTCCATCAAAATGGCATTTTCAATTGCTTCACCTCGGCCAGACAACCACAAGACCACAAGACTCAAATCTGACAGGTTGGTCTCTGAATACACAATGGTGGAAAGTGACAATGAAGCTGTGGGAGAGAGAAGCATTTCAATAATGCAGGGAATATTATTTTTTTTCTTTAAAGCTGCTTCTACCTCCCTACAGGGAAGAAGTTTAAAATGTTCAGTGTGGGAGAAAAGCTATTTTACTGTGTGGTTTTGTTTTTGTTTTTGTTTTTATTTTTCTTTTAAGCTGGGTATTTCTTCTAACTTGAAAAGTTTCATGTCACTTTCAAGCACACTATTAAGAGAGGTAGAGCTAGATTAAATTCATACTGTTCCTTCTCACAGCCAAATCTTCTGCAATTTAAAGCGCCAGGGTGAAAAGGAGCTTCTCTGAAAGAATAAACTGAAAGGACCTAAGTGTCCCCATCTTCGTAATGTTACCTGTCTTGTTTCATGGCTGTCACACTTAGATGAGATAGAACCACTACAATTAAATCAAAAACTGACGGTATCACGGGGAAAATGTCAAACAAATATTTTTCAATAGTCCTTGCTGACTGTGAGAATCTAAAGTGAAGGTTCAGGCATTGGTGTGGATAAAGGTTGCCCTACATGATATACATTGAACTGAAGAGCATTCCAAGCTTGATTAGAAAATTATCTCATAGAAATTTTTATATCACAATGATTATAAAATAATGACCCTCAGAAATTATCTTATAAATAATGAGACAAAAAAAATCATGGAGACCTACTTGCAGTTGACTTCTCTTCATTGAACACCAGGGCTGTGTAGATTTATGTAAAAGGCTACTGGAGTTCAGTGGAAGAAAAATGATTATTTTACTAATGCTTCATTATCTTCTAAAGGGAAATCGTTTCCAATTTGTCAAATAGAACAAATCTTAAAAATATTTCATAGTTATGTTTACTTTTAGATTTCATAGAACAATTATCTTTTTGAATAGATAATTGTAAATGATATTGAAACAGACCATATAACAAAACTGAAAATTGTTTGGAATGCATGTGTTTTATTTCTTTTTTGTTTTTGTTTTTTGTCGGTCGTGGGGCTTGAACACTTTGCACTGCCCCTGAGCTGTTCAGGGTACTCCAGTGCCACGTCCTGTTTTCTGAGTGGTTTATTGGAGGTAAGAGTCTCAGGAACTTTCCTACCCAGGCTGGATTTCAACTGTGATTTTAGCCTCCTGAGTAGCTAGGATTACAGAATGAGCCACCAGTGCCCAGCAACTTCTTAAAATTATCACCCTGAATTTCACAATTACTTTAAAGTTAAGTGTAGTCTTATGAAATAATTACACAGATATGGTGAAAATAGATTGTGTTTTCTTCCTCCAACTACTATTGTCTTAACCAAGAAACATTTGCTGAAAGTCAGAAACTATCCTCAATTACTACAGTGTTTTTGGTAGGCATCATCTTCATTTGTTAAGATCATTTTAATCTCTTAAATCTATCTGCTACAGGTATGAAAATTAACACAAATTCTTCATGTTATCTTGCACATAGTTGTGTCAGAAGTTACATGATACAGGAAAACCCTAGTGAGTTGAAGGTGTCTAGTTTTTAAAGACACTTCTTCCTGCTACCACCTATCCTTGGTCAGCCATGGGTTGATCAAATTAATAACTGTTCCTTATTTGATGAATAGACTTGGTCAAATTTACTCATCTTCCTAAGACCAAGAAGAAGAAATCAATTCCCTTTCAAAGTGGTACTGAAAAGACTCAATCACATTTTACACATATAAATTCAGACATGATTCTTGAATCAGGCTGTGGCCAATTAACCCTACCACCTGCCAATCTACATTATATCAATAATTACTGCCTCATAGGTTTAAAGTATGTCAACATAAAAATATATGGGGAAACTCAATTGCAGTTATACAGCTCAGTGCAGAACACAAAATTCTAACGTGCGCATTAATTTTCCATTCTGTGAAATATCTTAGAATAAAAGTCATGGTTTGCATGTGCATATATCAGATTTCTCCCATTCTGTGATTAAAAAATTATTGCCTGGAGCATAGCAAAATGATTTGTAAATGCTTATGATGTTCAGTAAGAATAAAATATTGATATCCTATTATGAGAAAAATCATGTTTTAACATGAGGCATGGATGTATTTGAAATAGTTATGGCTTATTAATTATTGAAATTTTTAATATAGAAAAAACTTAGAGAATTTCTTTTTAATATTCCAAATCATTGAAAAATCCATAGCTAAACTACTCAAAATATTGATATCCTGGTCATTAAATTGCTTCTTCTACTTTTACTAATATGCCATAGATTTAAGTGAATTGATACTAAATATATTAAAGATCTTTATTATCAATATTAAAGATAGATTTGCATATTCTTTACACAAATATCTTAAAGCTAATACAAAGGCCATATTAAAATGAACAAAATCTATATTAAAATTATAAAGTCTCTTCTTAGAGAGGCAATTGTTCAAATTTATAATTTCAAGGTTTTTATATCAGAATTGATCAAAAGATATTTAAGATAGAACTCAAATAATATGTTTAGAAACAAAATAGTGAAATTTTGTGTATAAAATGAGAAATATTTCTGAAATGATTAACATACATTTATAAAGTTTCACCAAATTCATTACAATATACAGCACACAATCTTCTATGAAAATTTTCTTTGCAAAGAATCTAAAAGTCACGATATTTATTTTTAATTGTTTTATTATATTTTCTGGTTTCTTTTTTCTCTTCTTTGTAACCATATACATCAGAGAGGATGCAAAGAGAAATACAATCTAGTATAATTATTACCATAATTATTATTTCAATAGGAAGTGCTCGAGACTGAATAATAGTGTAAAAAAGGAGATGGAGTCAACTGTGGGAGTGGTGTATGCTTAGATTATTCTAAAAAAATTACAGTGTAGCAAAAAATTGCAGCATCTAGAGAAATTGTTTTTAATACTTTTTTACTGTAAAAATACTGTATAGAGGGGTTACAGTTACATGAGCAAGTTAGTGAGTACATTTCCTATCAAGCATTGTTACCTCCTCCTTTGTTTTCCTCCTACTCTCCCTTCCCTCCCACCTCCACAACTACACTCTCCCCTTCCACCTCCCCCAAAATTTCCCAGGACAAATTCAAATATGAAAGAAAAAATAGCAATTTCTTTTCCAAACATAATGAAGAAGTGGAGAGGTCTGCAGAAGTTACTCCACTCCTGTTTTGGAGAAAATTTAGAAATGGAATTCTGGCACATGCACATTTCTTAGCAGCCATCTGTCAGTTAAGAAAGGTAAGAGTTTGTGTTTCTATGACTATACTGTATATAGATACACATTATCACAGATATAATGGGAGATTTACTAAGATAATTCATCAACATGCAAACCTCTGAAGTACAGATTACTGCTAGTCTGGATAACATTTTGAACCTTTGTGACAGCCCTTTCAGAAACTCTGTGGTCAAACTGAGTATGTCATCTTACAGTAAACAGCAATAATAACAATAAAAAGTCAGTGGAAGAGTCCAGGGCCCTACAATGGTGATTTTCACAGTATCCAATCATGTCTGTGCATTCATTGTAAAATCTTAAAATAATCTAAAACTGAGAAATTTTAAACTATTAAGTCACACAGGTTAACAAAAATAAGAACATACTGATGCAGAAGGAAAGGAAAGAAGGGTTAGAAGACAAATTACCTTGACTCACACTCATTATAATCTAACATAAGAAGGACGCTTCGTTGTGTCACTGGAAAAGTTCTAATTTTACATTTCTAAGACCAGCATTTCAAAATATGACCATTTTAAGAGGATATATCCCATGAAATCTGAATTAGGCTGGAGACAATCTTCATAGACATCAGTTGACTGAACCAACCTGATATCTTTTTAATAGAAGTGAATTTGACATTGAAGATGAAGGAATATGAGTACCTGGGATAAAATGGCCAGCTACAAGCCAAAGACAGAGGGCATGATCAGAGCTTTCTTCTGCCCCTAGAAAGCACCAATCTGCCAGCACCCTGATCACCTTTTTTCTAAAACTCTTTTATTATAACCCTAGCAAACTAAACTGGGGACATGTTCACTGATAGGGAGAATTTTAAGTTTCAGTGAGAGATTGCCCATATATGGCTGTAGTAGGTAATATTGAATGGGTACTTGAGGTTAACCATTTTGAAGATGTTGTTGTTCTGGAAAATAGTAAGAACAAAAGACAATGACAATAGAAATGCCCTGACCTTCATTATCACAGCAAAGGGAATGAGAGGTAGACATAGTCTGCAAAGAAACGGCCACTAAATTCACCTAAAATTATGACATGACAACATTGTAAAAATATTGATGATGACTCCAACCTATATTCTCACAGGAATTAGAGTGGCAGTTTTCATGTATTCAGTGATACTCAGTAATTTCCAAAGATGTGTTCTTATAGAAAGGCAGGGTAGTTCTAAGAAGAGGTATATTTGGGAGAAATAAGACACTACTGTAGTATATGCAAGAGATAAAAATTTTGAGACTAAATCTTGGCTTTAGTTAAAAGAAAAAAAAGAAAATATTCAAAAATGTGAAAAGCATTAACTGTCAATGAATGATCACTTCCAGAAATCACATAGATTAAGTTCAAACTAGTGGAAGTTGGGAACTGAGATTAGACAAGTGGCAATTATGGAGTTTGTACATGTAGAGTGAGGTATAAATGATCTGAGGGTCCTGGGGAATCTTAGATGACTAATACAAACAGTTATGTAGGTCAGCTCTCCTTATCTGACACATTGTGTTAAGCTGTTTTCTTTGTATGTTATCTAAGACACATTGTGTTAAGCTGTTTTCTTTGTATGAAATCTATGAAAAACACTAAGCACATACACATTCTCCCATGGGTTCCCTCCTCTCTCTCTCTCTCTCTCTCTCTCTCTCTCTCTCTCTCTCTCTCTCTCTCTCTCTCTCTCTCTCTCTCTGCCTAGTATATTCACAGATTTCTGTGCTTGCCACATATTTCCCCTTGGGCAGTGAATTCTGGCTAAGTTGCCATAGTGACTATATATGTGGATTTATATTTTAAAATGTTATTTAATGGGAATTAATTTCTAGAAATTTACCAAATAATAGGTTAGTTGTATGAGAGTTGTATGACAATATGAGAGTTCAAGCTCTCATATCGTCAATATTTTAAAAAAAATTCCAATTTAAGTTCTTGGATTAATTGAAGTAATAAAAATAAGTTATCTAGTAGAGTATTACTCTTAAAAGATAACTTATTTCCAAGTTAACTATGAGAGAATTACCATACTAGTGTTTAAATTTGTTTTAATTAGTAAAATATGATCTTGCATAATTAAAGGTTACAATATAATGCTTCCATCTATGTATACATTGTAAGAAGTTCAGGCAAGCTGATTATCAAATGAATCATATTGCTAACATCACTTTGTAAGAGTGTATGTTAAGAACATAAAAAAACTATTAAAAATTTGAAATATACATCATATTATTAACTGTGGTTATCACTTAAGTCAGTATATAACTACAACTTATTCTTCCAGTGTAACTTAAATACTAAACTCTTTGATAACATTTTCCTTATCCTGTTTTCCCTCCTGATTAACCTCTGATAACAATATTGCTATGTCCTGTTGTGAGATGGACTTTTTTCAAATTCACATAGACATGAGATCCTAAATTTTCTATTTGTTCTTGTCTTATTTTACTTGATAAAATGCTTCCCAATCTCATGCTTTTTGTGAAATATAGAATGTCTTAACTTTTAAAATTGCATAGTGTTCCATTTCATATGTGTGTGCAATTGTTCATACCCATTCATCCATTACGATTTAGATTGTATAGCTTCACTGTTATGAGTAATGCTAACATTACTCATCTTTGAGAGTGACTTCAGCTTTTTGGTTACAAAAAAAACGGATGCCAGATTAATGGATGTTTTTGTAATTCTATGTTGTGTGTTTGCCTATTTTTCCACACAGTATTTTCCAAAGTATTTGTGTTAACATACATTTCTACCAGTAGTGTACATAAGTTCTCTTTTATCTATATTTTTCTAACACTTGATAGCATCCTTCATTTTAATCAGCATTCTAAAGTGTAAAGTGTAATCTCCCTGTACATATAATCTGCCCTTCCTTGATTGGTAACTATTCAGAAAAGTTTTACGCTTGTTGACATTTATGGATTCCCTTTTAAGATATGTCTGCTCAGATCTATTGCTCATTTTGATACAATTGTATTATCTGTTCCTTCTTATTGAATTGTTTGAGTTCCTCACATGTTTTAGATGTTAGTCTTTTCTCAAGATGTATGTTTTGAAATATTTCTCTTCTTCTGAAATATTTTCATGTCTCTTTTTTACTTTGTTAACTGCTCCAAAGTTTTTATCCAGTTTAATTTACATTTGTATATTCTTTCTTTCATTGCTTTTGCTTCTATAGTGCCAAAAAGATATCCACCAGATCAACATGTAGGATTTCCCTTGTATTTTCTTCTAGCATCTCTACCATTTTTCTTCTTATGTTTTTTTGGAAAGCAACTGAGTTTATAGTTGAAAGGATACTCAACAAAGAAATGTTTTTTTTTAATGTGGGGAAATTGAAGGGTTTATACTTTGAAAATAAATGGAGTTCTGCTTTGTCTCCTTTGGTTAACAAGGATAAAAGCCCTCCATTGAAAGTATGATTTATAGAGTTCCATTACAAAACATATTATTCAAGGTTCTACTTGAACTTAAGGTGATTTATTAGCCTTAGAATAAAACTGGGTTAATGAGTCATGGCTAGGTAGAATCTAGTGCTTTCCAAAATTAAGGGTAAATATGAAAGATCTCTGAAGTAAAAAGATATATAAGTCATGTAATCCTTAATGATAATTTATGTCCCTGGAATGCTTTTATGCTCTAAATTAAATCTTACTTTCATTCTAGGAGGAACATTGTTGAGATTCTAAGAACCTGTCATTATGATAACCTGAAAGAACCATTAAATGCATGGAAAAATAAATTAATATGGTTACTTTCCCACCCACTATTACATTTGTAATTATAATATATTCTACCACTATGCATAAAGGAAAGATGCAAGTTGCAAGACATGATTTTCATGAAAGCTTGTTTCCTAGAACTTGAGTACTTTCTACAGCTGTGTTATAACAGATTGTAATTAATAGGACAGTGTAATCTGACTGATTGTATAGCACAAATTGTGTGCTAATTGTACTAGTTTTGTTCTATTTACGTTCCTCATTTCCTTTAAGAAGAATTTCTCTTTAACAATAGAAATGCAAAGCCATTTAAAATGGATTTAACCAGAACTATTTAGTGTAATCTGTTTGTGGCACAATTAACTGTAGATAATTATAAATCATATATGACCTTGAGAAGAATGGGTAACGAATAGCAACATGTTCATATAAACGCTCCTTTTCATAAACCACTATACATATGCATTGTAAAACATTTTAAATATTTTTTTAATTTAAAACACAATGTCACCGCTCTTTTTGATAAGCCAAATTATTAACTCACTTTTGTTTTCTTTGGAGAATTTCATTTGGAATATGTGCAGAAATAACCATCAGGATGCTCTAGTGTTTCATTACTCCCATTGTTTCAGAATATAAAGAATTTGAATTAGCCTAGTGAATATTAGAGATTCCTACTGAGAGAAGAAATCTAAGCACAGGAGGAACCTAGGCAAAGTGGGTAAACCCCTGCTGAAATGTTCAAACCTGAGCCAGAATGCAAGGAGGGCATTAGTACCAAATCATCTAATTCACACTTCTAAATATGATTCCTAACATTCACTCTTCTTGGCCTTTGTTCCAGTGTTATTTGAGGGAGATGGATTAATTAATCTTTTGTTTGTCAGTTACTCATCATACATATTAAAATGTCTCCTGAATGTTTTATAATCTGCCATGACTAAACAGTAAGAAAACAACCCAAAGAATGTCTTAGAGAACTAACGAACTCTACTGTCATATGAAATACATGTTACAAATTTTAAAAACTCAACTTATTAAGGATGTTTATTATTATGATTTTTATGACACTGACTTTGTGATCCTAAACACACATTAAAATGAACACAATAATGACAGGAGTAAGTAAGACAAGAAGCACAATTGCTACAATAAGGCCTTGACCAGGCTCATTTATCATATCAGAATCCACTCTATGTCATACTCCTCAAAGACAGAGCCTTCATAGTGTGGTGAGTTAGATATGGATAGCTTTGCATAGTCATCTTATAGAAAACATGAGTAATTTTTAATACCTTTTAAAAGGAATAACAGCCTTCTGCGTGTGAGGAACCCCTTATAATATCTGGGAAATAGGACATATGTCAATAAATAGTTAAAAATAAAAGATAATATAACCTTTAATAGGAAAATCTGTATCATACAGAATTAATGCTTATAGAATTCCAAAGTAGGCCATTTCTGACTGATATGGGACTTTTCCTAAGTTTTTTTCCAGGTAGCAATCTTGGAAAGGCATGCCCAACAGTAAAACTCCACTCATTTTCCTTTCTCTCAACTCTTGTCTAGCAAATAATCCACACTCATGCTTACCACAATTATTTTGTATCTATTTGATTATATATGTGTGTATAATGTATATTATATATACATATGTATAGACCATATATAGTAAATATATACTGTGTAGACCCTATATAATAAATACGTACTATATGATCTCTACATATGTATCATATATGTATGCATATATGTATATATGTATGAATATATTCCTAGTAATCTATCATATTACTGATAAAATATTCTGACTGACTTAGACTGTTTTATAAAACTTTGTAAATAGCTTATATCATTATCTTGATTTCAGACTCTTAATTCCTATCCTGATGTTTCAGGGAATTGTATACCAAATTGCATTTATATTAATTGTTTCTTTTTTATTCTAACATTCTGCAGGCTCACAGTTGGAAAACATATTTATCCTAAATTGAATCACAATGAACACAATTCATTTTAAGGGTGTACTATTCCTACTTTGTTGTGATACTAATATTTAAAATAAAAACCGAAGCCAGGCACAGTGGCTCATATCTATAAATCTTGCTACTACCATTGCTAAGATTGAAAGGATTAAAATTCCAGGCCAGCCCAGGCAACGAAGTTAATGACAAACAAAATATTGTGCACAGGAATACATGTCTGTCAGACTATTTGTGTAGGAAATGTAACAAAAGAGGATCTCACTCAGGGAAGCCTAATAAACAAACAAACAAAACAATTAGAACCTTTCTGTAAATTAAAACAGCAAAAAAAAAAATACAGTTATGACTCAAATGGTGTCCTTGCCTACCCAAGTGCAAACTTGCATTTAAACCCGACTACTGTAAAAAATAACATGCAAAAATCCATAGTTTTATCAAGAGAATTCATGCATTATCAATAATAGAAGAATGCTACATAGCTGTTTATTTGATGCTGATAACCATTAGATAAATATTCAATGTCATATCTTTATTCTCAGGTATATAAGGGACTTTATCTTGAAGCTGTGGTTTAAAATATTGGGATTAACAGTATTTGGTATGCTTATTGCTACAAAATATGCTTTATTATTTCTCCTGAAGTATACATGATGTATATATATATATATTCCTAGAAATTATATCTGTCAGCTTTGCTTTGATTAATTTAACAGACATGCTATTTTCTGGCACTTTATTTTCTTTTACACTAAAGAGAATATACATTCAGAATGGAAGGAAATTTCTAAAATTGACCTATGTGCCATCTTAATTCTGATTTTATAATGCAGGCCTCTTAATGCTTTCTGAATTTGTTTAACTAAAATACTGACTCATTCTAAAGGTCACATCAAGTTTTATTTGAAATCCTCTATTGAAAGAAAGGAGAAGAGGGGGAGAGTGCACTCGGGAATCCAATATGTAGCCTATGAAATTAAGAGGAGTAAAGAAAGAGGTAGGAAAGGCATGGGTGAGAATGTTGAAAGAGATGACATTGATCAAGAAACATTGTACTCATAAATTGCTTGGCAAATGACAACTCCTTGTACATCTATTTCAAGATAATAAAAATGTTGAGATAAAAGAAATGAAAACAAGAAAGGGTGTTTTATTTGATAATTATCAGTCTTTATCACAGATTTTAAATGTGAATGCACATTCTCAAAAGTGATGGTTGGAATTGCTGTTTACCAATACACATAATTGGTAGTTAAGAGACCCATGAATCTTGCATAGACTGCAGATATACATGTAAAGAAATCACCTATTCTATACTTAAAATCTTAATATTAATAAAAAAGAATAAATGGATTGAAGGATCTTTGAACTCCTAAAATGCACCAAAGACAAGAAAGTAATATAATCATGCATTTTCAATTATTAAAAAAGGTTTAATTACATAAGTTAACACTATGAGCTATTTAAATTTTCCCAAGACATAATTACATCTAAATAACTTCTTTGTGACTTGACAAGTAATTGCTATTTTAAATTGAGTTTTAAAAAATTATTTCTCTATCTCTGTGTATTTCAGAGATTTTTGTTATGTTCTTCAGTTCTCTCCTACCTTATTTCCTTTCATAATTTTGAAATGTGACTCTGTGAAGAGATTTAATGTGGACAAATTTTAAGTATTAATTAATAGTGATCTTTAAAAATATATTAGATTGTAAAAGAATCTAGAGCACTCAAATAGTATAAATCTTTACAAAGACTAAGTCAAATTCTAACTAAATAAGTATCAGAAATGAGTACTTTACTTAATGTAATTTTTTCCAAGACTTTACATTTCCTAACGAATGGAGCTTTGTCATTCTTTCTGATGGAAGCATAGAATTCATAGATAGATAGATAGATAGATAGATAGATAGATAGATAGATAGATAGATAGACAGACAGACAGATAGATAGATAGATCACATTTTCTTGATCCATTCATCTACTGAGGGCCATCTGAATCTGGGCTGGTTCCATATCTTAGTGAGGTGAATAATGCTGTGATAAACATACTTGTGCTGGTAGTTTTAGTATGGGCTTGTTTGTGAAGTAAGCCAGACCAAAGAAACATAGGTCCCATGGATTCCCTTTTTGCAATAACTGGTATATGTCTAAGATAATCTTACCAGACAAGCAGAAAAGGAAAAAGCTATGTACATATGACCATATAAGATGATGCTAAGGAAAATGAATCTCAAGATAGGGACACAAGAGGCTTTATCTTTGTTGCTCTTGTTTTTAATGTACTGTGTGATTTTTTGTTTCTTTTCTATGTACTTCTCTAATGGTATAACCCCTGTTTTCACTATATTTGATTCTGGTGCCCTGCATCTTGTATATATGTTTTTCTAATTTGGGGAGGGGAAGGAAAATAACCAAATGCTGAAACAAGGATACAGGTTGACCCGTTGTAACAATGAGATGTACAAGACACTAGGTTAACGAGTTTTACAACTTTGGGTAGGTGGGAAGGAGGAGTTGGAGAGATGGGGAGGGAAAGGATGGTAGAGGAAAAGCAAAGAGAGGGTAACAATGTTCGACGGGAAATGTACTCATTACCGTACTCATGTAACTGTAATCTCTCTTTACAGTATCTTTAATATATATATGTTTATATATATATATATATATGAGTACCTAATATATATACACGTATATAAATAAATACTTAAATGGCAGGAGGGGTAGCATCAAGGGGAAAGGGTCACATAAATGATGGGGTGAAGGGAAAAGAATGTAGTTAAAATACTCAGAACTCAAAAAATTAAGTCACCGCCAAAAAAATTCTCAAAGAAACAATCACCCCATTAATAAATGGGCTAAAGACTTAAAGAGAGACTTCTAAGAAGAGGAAATGAGAATGGCCAATAGACACATGAAGAAATGCTCTACTTCTCTGGCCATAAAAGAAATGCAAATCGAAACAACTTTGAGATTCCATCTCATTCCAGTTAGAATAGCTATAATGAAGAAATCTAATAACAACAGATCTGGAGATGATGTGGCCAAAAGGTAACCCTACTGCAATTGTTGGTGGGAGTGTAAACTTGTTCAGCCATCTGGAAAGCAGTATGGAGGTTCCTCAAAAGACTACACATAGAGCTCCTCTATGACCCAGAAATCCCACTTCTGGGCATTAACCCAATGGATTACAAACAGGGAAATACTAAAGCTACCAGCACAACTATGTTTATTGCAGCATTATTTATCATACCTAAGATATATAACCAAACCAGTTGTCTCTCAGTAGATGAACAAATCAAGAAAATGTGGTACATATATACAATGGAATTCTATGCTTCCATCAGAAAGAACAACACTGCCCAATTTATTAGGAAATGGAAAGACTTGAAAAAATTTATATTAAGTGAAGTTACCCAGTCCCAAAGAAATTTAGGTTCCATTTGCAGTAATTACATCAATATAGGATAATCTTATCAAGATGAGCTGAAAAGCTCAAAATCCATGTACAAATGACCATAAACGTTGATGCTAATTGAAATTAACTCCAAGTTATGGACACAAGAGGTCTGTCTTTATTGTTAAAGTTTAACATGTACCATGTGATTTTATTATTTTGCTGTTGTTGTTGTTTCTGTTGCATGTTCTGTCCCCTATGGCATATCCCCTGTTGTCACTGTACTCGATTTTGATATCCTGCATCTTGCATATACATATATCTAATCTGGGGAGGGGAAGGGGAATAACAAAACGCTGAAACAAGGACACAGGATGACGTATTGCAACGAAGATACCTACTGGATAGTATATTTGAAATGAACCATACAACTTTGGGCAGCAAGGGAGGGAGGGTAGATGGGAGTGTGGGAGCTGGGTGAGGGAAGCGATAGTGGGACAACAAGAAAAGGAAGGCGTAACAATGAACCACAAGTAATGTCCTCATTGCCTTACGCATGGAAATGTAACCGCTCTGTGCAACATCTTAATATTAAAATAAAACAAAAAAGAATGTAGTTAAGAATTTATTATATACCACAAAATAAAGAAAAATGAGGGAAAGGGTGGATCAAAGGGGGGGGGTGAAAATGTTGAAGGGGTAACAAAGATCAAAATATAATGTACACATAAACTGTTTTGTTAAATGACAAAGAAACAATTCAATA
Organism: Dipodomys spectabilis; assembly: GCF_019054845.1. NCBI lineage: Eukaryota > Metazoa > Chordata > Mammalia > Rodentia > Heteromyidae > Dipodomys > Dipodomys spectabilis. The sequence goes on from NW_024870752.1 coordinate 6,969,467, forward strand.
CATAGCCTACAAAATTGAGAAAAGCCAAGGAAGGGGTTGATTGGGAGGGATGGGTGGTAATGTTGAGAAGGGTGGCAATGATCAAGGTGCATTTCATTCATAAACTGCTTTGCTGAATGGCAAGTAGCTTGTACAACTTCTTAAAGGTAATAAAAATAATTTTTTAAAAAAACTTTCAGATTGTGGCTGGGAAGGTGGCTCAGTGGTAGAATGCTTGCCTTGTATGCATGAGGCCTTGGGTTCCATTCCTCAACACCACATGAGCAGGAAAAAAAAAAAAGCCAGAAGTGGAGCTGTGGCTCAAGTGGTACAGCACTAGCCTTGAGCTGAAGAGCTGAGGGACAGCACCCAGGCCCCACAACCGGACCCCTCCTCCCCAAACAAACCTTTCAGATTACTTGATTTTTATTTGTGAATTCACAATATTGTCTCCCTCAAAGTTCCAGTGCCATCCAAGAAATCTGAAGTAGAGTTGAGTCAGCTTATGTATGGGAGACTTTACTATTCAACTCTCCTGAACTATTTCTCTGTCCCTGCATTTCATGTGTCCAGACAGCCAGGTTTTACTGAGTAGTGTCCCAGAGTAGAAACCCTTAAAAATGAATATTCCAACAATTAGAAAATGTGGATATTTATGTTTTATTATTTTCAATTATTATTTCATTACTATCTCATTTTAATCTATTTACTTTAATGTCTATTGTTGCAAATTTAAAATGTACTTTTTGCTTTTGTGCCACTGGAAAAAAAATTAACCACTTCATTCTGAATCTAAAGAAAACACAAATGGAAAGTGTGTATTAAATTAATAATTTAAAGAGACCTAAGGATTTGTGATCTTTTGTTTTGAACTTAGACTAAGTTGAAATGGAAATAAAATATACTCAAAACTCAAGCATGAAACTATCTGAATGCATGGTAGAATGTGTGCAGGTGGAGGTAATATTACTAAAAAAATCAGCTATCAAATAGTGTGTATCTGTATTTTAATTTGATTAAATTTATATTTTCCTATTACTCTTTCTTATTCCCTCAACATTTCCCCCTTTTAAAACAAAGTTTTAGTATGCTTCATTATGATTTATAATTGGATTTTGTGTGAGTACCAGGGCTTGAGCTCAAAGATTCATGCTCATGTTCAGTTTTTATACACTCAGCTGGCAATCTGCCACCCAATCTATGTTTCCACTTCCACATTCTGCTCATTAATTAAAGATGAAATTTCCCAACCTTTTTCTGACTGAGTTTACTCTGTACCACCATCCTCAGATCTCAGCCTCCTGAGTAGTTCAGATTCCAGGCTTGAACTAACAGTTCTCAGCTCTCGTTATGGTATTTTCTTCCCTGAGAAAAAGTTTCCTTGTTATAATCAAGGAATGGCATTAGTATAATTCTAGATGTAATTTCCACCTGTGAGAGAAAGTTTGTGATATTTGTCTTTATGAAAGTGGCTTATCTGGGCTGGGAAGGTGGCTCAGTGGTAGAGCGCTTGCCTTGCATGCGTGAGGCCCTGGGTTCAATTCCTCAGCACCACATAAGCAAAAAGAAAAAAGCCAGAAGTGGTGCTGTGGCTCAAGTGGTAGAGCGCCAAACTTGAACTGAAGAGCTGAGGGACAGCGTCCAGGTCCCAGAGTTCAGGCCCCACGACCGGACCTCCCCCCCCAAAAAAAAGAAAGTGGCTTATCTTATCTTAACATTGTCATCTCCAGTTTTGTTCTTTTTCCTGTACACACTCCATTGTGTACAGGAACTAAAATTGTCCTTCCCAACAACATTATATAAGGGCTTCTTCCCTGAAAAAAAATGCCGATTATACTCATGAAATCATATTACTATAATTCTAGATGTATTGTCACCTACAAATTTCCTTCCCACCAACATTATATGAGGGTATAAAGGTTCTTTTTCCCCTCACAGACTTGCCAATATTTCTTGTTTCTTTTAACTAAATTTTAGTGTATAATGACTGTACAAAAGGGATATAACCTGTGAGATACCTGTAGATTTGTCTACTCTGACCTAGACTGCCTATTTTGTACATTTTCTTAATGGACAGGCCCTTGGCATGTAGCACAGGATGAACTAGAACTTAGGATTCTAAGGTTGTTCCACAGGCTGGAATTACAATTATATGTCACTATATTAGGTTTTTTAAGACTCATAGACAGAAGAATTTCATCCAATTACCTTCTGATTAATCATCATTTCTATGGAACATTCTGAGTTGTTAAGTTCAATGCTATAATTTAAATATCTGCTAATATCAAATAGCTCACACAATTAAAATGTAAACTGAAGAAAAACAATTACATGTTTTCCTTTGAAGAAAATAAGGCTAATTATAAACTTAGGTGTGAAGTTTTATTTATATGTGCCTCAAAAAGGTATGACACTCAGAGCAGGGTATGTAGCTGAAGGGTAAAATGTATTTTGCCATCTGTGAGGTCCTGAATTCAACCCCCAGGAGCAGAAAAGGTAAATTTTGTGAGTTCTTAATGTATATTTGTAAAAGAAAAATTCTAAAAGTAATTGGAGATTATATTTGTATTTGAAACTAAATACAAGAATAAGTTTAAGAATCCAGCTATCCCCTTTTATTGACATAAGGTAGCATTCTAGCACTTTAATTTTAACAAGATATTAAAAACTTCTTATTCTTAATCTGTGATTTCTTGACAAAACAGCCTTGCTTGTACTCTCCAATTTCTTCAGCTATACATTATATATAATAATTTTCCTCTTGAAAATAACTTGTCTGGCTTTGCATCACTCTGGTCATTATGAAATTATTATTTTTATACTTATGATTATTCAAATACATCTAACTACATTTTTTGTTGTTGGTCATGTGGCCTGAACTCTGCACCTGGGTGCTGTCCCTCAGCTCTTCAGCTCAAGGCTAGCACTCTACCACTTGAGCCACAGCACCACTTCCAGCTTTTTCTGCTAATGTGGTGCTGAGGAATCAAACCCAAGGCCTCATGCATGCAAGACCAAGGACTCTATCACTGAGCCACCTTCCTAGCCCATCTAACTACATTTTAATTGTAGTTTTGTCATAAAAGAATTTTGCTTCGAATGTTAAAATGCATACAGTAAAATAATAATTTAAAATATTTCTGGAACTTTTTGAGTACACAACCTTAGGAAAAATATAGAGTCTGTTTATCTATTACAAATAAGGCCAAGAAGTTAATTTTGAATGTTTCAGATAAATTTTGTTTGATCTAACAAAGAAACCAAATGCTATGTTTTTACCTTGTAAAGTAATTATTATACTAAATCTTACAATTATTTGAAAATTCACACATAGTAGCTAATTCTGTTGAATCTAATTCTGATCTTGAGGGCATCTAAAAAGGGTTAATTAAGCATAGTTGGGACACATGACATTTTAAGTATTGAAGTATTTGACTTGTTTAATTAATTTGCTGCTAAATAAATGGTGGATCAAATTTGAACTTTTGGCTATTTTTTCAGCTATTCCAGAAGAATAAATCTAAAAAATAAATTGATATCCAGCCTCTGCTCTACTGTGTAAAGAACTAGGAACTCATCACTGTGTCCTTCCTAGAAATCAATGACTCCTCTTAGACTCCTCAGTGGACAGAGGCCCTCCTGCAATCCACCCTTCCATCTGCGTGCCCGGTGCAATACAGCCACTCCCTGGAACTGAAGCCAGCAGCTCAGAAGTGCAGTCTCACTGTACATTTGATCAATTGTTGAATGTGGAATACAAGTTAGTAAAAAGGACAAAAATGTCCCAATCAAGTGAGGTCAATGGTCAAACAGCTACTTCGTAATAAAAGAGATAATCAGGTGGATATAGAAAAAACCATAGCTTATTCCCCAAACATCACAGCAACAACTCTAATGAGATTGAAAAAACTGAACCATCACAGATTTAGGGCCGGAGCTTTGACAGATGATTTTGAGTTAAAAACACAAAAGTGACTCAGTGGCCTGCGGTGATCAGCTTTTGTGTTTTCCTTTCAGGAACTTGACTGGTTCCTCACAGATTACACTGGAGAAAATTCCACTCAAGCAGGGGGAGGAGAAAGGTGACATTTAATATTATTCAGAGCACTCTGTTTCCTTAACGAAGGACTGACTTCAGGAGAAACTACTTAAATACCTTAAAGTTTGACTCCATAGTGATCTACATACATTAATGAACAACAGATCTGCTGGGACCTTCGATTTCCCAGCCTCCAAAACTGCAAGAAATAAAGTTGTCTAGTTTATAAGGTAGTGAAGTTCTATAGTTTATAAGTTAACTAACTAGAAACAGCTCTCTATTGTTTGTAACATACCAGTTTATTGTAATAGAATATTGAAAAGATGAAGAGTTGATTTAATTTCTAGGAGATTCAGCGTGGAAAAGGATCACCAATGGGAAATTTTACAATCAAAGAAATATTGTAAAATTTTTCTCAAGATAAGAAATTAAGGCTAATGTCAATAGTCACAAAAGCATCTTGTTGGATTCAAATACCAGTATGTTCAGATTGTATTTGAACATAGGAGAGAGAAAGAAAGAAAGAAAGAGAGAGAGAAAGAGAGAGAGAAAGAGAGAGAGAAAGAGAGAGAGAAAGAGAGAGAGAAAGAGAGAGAGAGAGAGAGAAAGAAAGAGAAAGAAAGAGAAAGAAAGAGAGAAAGAAAGAGAGAGAAAGAAAGAGAGAGAGAAAGAAAGAGAGAGAAAGAGAGAAAGAGAGAAAGAAAGAAAGAAAGAAAGAAAGAAAGAAAGAAAGAAAGAAAGAAAGAAAGAAAGAAAGAAAGAAAGAAAAGGAAGGAAGGAAGGAAGGAAGGAAGGAAGGAAGGAAGGAAGGAAGGAAGGAAGGAAAAAAATCACTTCTAAGAAATGTATGAAGAAGAAAGGATGATGTAAATCAAGGAGAGATCTTTGTAGCCCACAGATTATGGCAATAATGAAGAGCTTGTCAACCAGAAAACACATCAAATTGAAAAAGTATATAACAAAAAACAATTTGATGTTTCTCCAAATATACCACAAGTGCAAAAGCATCCATATATTCAAAGCAAAACAAAACAAAATAAAACAAAAACTGCTGAAATTTAGGAAGAACATTACCACCATTTGGCCTAATGCCTGGATTTATTCCATTTGGTTGACATGTCACCCTCCCCCGTCCCTAGTTCAGATGACATAGCAGTGTTACCAAGCCAAACAGGCTGTGAATACCAGCAGCTTCCAGCTGGAAATGTCTGAAATGATTCGGGTCATGGCACAAAGATTCATGCTCATTGATGTTGTCAGTAGTAACAGCAATAGTGATAGAAAACAGGGTAAACCAACAACTCCTTAAGCCTGAGTTTTTAGCCACATATGATGTGAGCTACACATCAGCAGGGCAGCCATACATTTAAGTGAGATACCCTGAAAACACAGCTTCAATTATCTCTCCACATATCCTTGCCTACCCTGGAAACCATGAAAGAAAACTTGAGAAAGGTCAGTACAAAAATGAAATCTTGAGAAAACTTCAGGGAAGATACAAACCTCAAACCAGCATAGGGGAAGACATTATCCTTAGGTGTGAAAGACATACTGACTAGCAATTGCTGACTATTCATCTGTGTGTAAACTGAGCAACATCTGGGAAGGCAGGCTAATTTTAAAAACTAAAATAAAAGTAAACAGATAGATGAAGATTATGTATTTGACAAATTAAGCAAATTACCAATTCATAAAAACCAACAATATTCCAAAGAAAAATAGGTCCTATGGTTTCCATATTTGCAATAACTAGTATACATCTAGGAAATCTTACCAGATAAGCAGACAAGGTCAAAAGCTATGTACATATGGCCATATAAGATTATGCTAAGCATAATGAGCCCCAAGATAGGGACACAGGATGTTTTATCTTTGTTGCTATTGTTTTTAATGTACTTATAATGTACTATGTGATTTTTTTGTTTCTTTTGTATGTTCTTCCCCCATGGTATAATCCCTATTTTCATTGTGTTTGATTCTTGTGCCCTGCATCTTGTATAAACATTTTTCTAATTTGGAGAGGGAAAGGGAAATAATATTATGCTGAAACAAAGATACAGGTTGACCCATTGTAACAATGAGATGTACAAGACACTATGTTGAAAAAGAGCTTTACAACTTGTGGGGGGGGGGGAAGTTGGGGCAGTGAGGAGGGCAGAGATGGTAGGGGAAAAACAAAGGAGGGGGTAACAATGCTCAATAGGAAATGTACTCATTACCTTACTCATGTAACTGTAACCCCTCTATACAATATCTTTAAAATAAAATATATATATTAAAAATTAAAAAACATCGATAGCATTCTTCATCAGAAAAAAATACAAATAGAAATCAGAAAATTATATAGTATCTGCAATATGCATGTCTTAGGAATAAGCTCTAAGACATGAAATAAATAAATGTAAATGCTTTTCAATAAAGCATTTAGATTCAAAATGATTTCATATATGGCATAGGTGGACAAAATGTCAAAGAAGATATTGATAATAGCATTCAAATGATTATAGACAAATATTTGCTTTAGGAAAATGGAATCAACTCAAAGAAAGTATGGGGGCAATCACTCAATAATTAAGGAAATATGATAAAGCAAAAGAGCAAAATATAATTTCTGCAGTTGAAATTATTTTAACTGAAAAATAAAATATGGGCTATTACTCTAAAAATGGAAGAAAAAAAGAATGAGTAGATGTTTTACTCTATTAATAAACTTATTCAAAACTAAAAATGAAGAAAATTAATTGAATTAAAACAAAAACAACAAATAAAAATATATCTCTGGAACCTGTATGACCATGTACTTGTGAAATCCTGAGAGATAAGAAATAAAAATGTATATGAGATAAATGGCCACAAGCCTGGTGTTGATATAATCCCTCAGTTTTTCTGTGCAACTTCATTTCTCATAAACAGCCTCCTTTGGTAAAGAATTCTTTGTTAATGGTTTGATTTTCCTGAAACACATTGAACATATTTCCCCATTCATGGCTTATAAGTTCTATAATGAGACATCTACAGGTAGCCACATTAATCTCCTTGTATTTTTATTCGCTGCTAGTTTATTCTTTCGCATTGATGTTTTTCTATTCTTTTCTTTCTGAAAATTTCTGAAGAATCTCATTTTTCAAACTCTAATACTTGCGGTTTTCAGTTTTATTTTCTTTCAGTTTTTCACTTTAGATAATATATTTTTTTCTGAGTTCTGAAATTTTTGTTGCTAAGACAGCCAGCCACTAGACTCATGGTAACTAACCCCAAGTAATATGTAGTATGTTTGTACCCATATACAGACATGTGCACTCATATGTACACGTATACAGGTACACAAATATAAAAATCTGATATATATATACATCCATCTATCTATCTAACTAGATATCTATCTACCTATCTATCTATTCAACATTTTTACTCCATTATGCCTTGGTCTAGCTTACTTTTTGGATAGGATATTATTACATATCTGTAAGTGTATATGTTTCATCATTTTATATATTTATATTCATTTTAAGTAATTCTCCTTCATCGCTACTTCATCTATATTTTCTTGGTTTATGGTAATATATTCTTTTTTCTTTTTTTTTTTTCTCTACAAAGCTTTTTTTTTTTTTTTTTGGCTCCGGTCGTGGGGCCTGAACTCTGGGCCTGGATGCTGTCCCTCAGCCCTTCAGCTCAAGGCTAGCACTCTACCACTTGAGCCAAAACGCCACTTTCAGCTTTTTTTTTTTTTTTTTTTTGCTTATGTGGTGCTTCATGCATGCAAGACAAGCGCTCTACCACTGAGCCACCTTCCCAGTCATCTACAAAGCTTTTATTTTAAATACAGTTGATGATTGTTTTAAATAAAATAATGTAAATAGTTGAGTATTATAATTTCTTTCAAGGTACATTGATAGTTTCTTTGTTTCTGAAGATCTAATGTACAATAATTACTGTAATCTAATCAGATACTGAGCTGGATAATCACTATCTGCAATGATCCCAGAGTTCCATATGGTTCTTTTTTTCTCAGCATTATCTGGGAAACTGTATTCCAAATGGTTTACAGTAGAGCTTGAGATGAATTCTGGACTCTGGCTTGCCAGCTCTCACACTTGATTTTTATCTTTTCTGGATTACAAGACTCTTAACAATTTTGGTTTAATCATCAGAGCTTGTTAACATACCTTTATAGCATACTGCTCAGTCTGATTTACATATAGGAAACCACTGGGTGGCTGAGTGTATGAGTCCGTTTACTTATTTCCTTTCTATACTGGACCTTGCCCTGATATTTGGTTTAGACTATTAAGCTTTCATAAGAATGCAAATGTCAGCCAGGGCCGGTGGCTCACGTCTATAATTCTAGCTACTCAGGAAGCTGAGATCTGAGGATCCTGGTTCAAAGCCAGCCTGGGCAGGAAAGGCTATGAAACACAAATCTCCAATTAACCACCAGAAAACTGGAAGTGGTGCTGTGGGTCGTCAGCCTTGAGTTGAAGAGCTGAGGAATAGAGCTTAGGCCCAGAGTTCAAGTACTATGACTGAGAAAAAAAGAAGAAGATTTAAAAAAAGAAAAGTATGTATAGAATCATGCTTTTCAAAGCTGGACATAGGTAGCAATTTTGAGGATGAATGCTTTTTCAAGTGCTTGTAATCTACATCTCAATGGCTTTAGCTTATTGGTTTTTATACTTGCTATATGTACCATCTTCCTACATGAAACATGGATATATTTATAGAAGTCTCACTTGTAACAGATACTGGAGAAATCAAGTTTATCAGATAAACACTGAAGCGACTACTTCCAATTAATATGGGGGTGGAAAGAATTATAAATACAAATTCATAATGCTGAATTTTCATTTATTTATTAAGTCATTATCATACCACCTGGGACATTTGCCTCTAGTCCTTGAAAAATCATTAAAGTAAACAGAGAAAAATTAAAAAAAAAAACAGGTTCAAGATTATCCTAAAGCTATTTGTGGCTGTGCACCTACATTCATAAATATATACATACATACACACACTCATATACACATGACTTTTGTTACCCTTGGAAACAAGGAGGAACAATGGTGTAGGGCCATAAATTCCTTTTGATTGTGGTGTCACTTCTGACACAATATTGTCTTGTTGAAGCCTTCATGCAAAAGATTGCATCCACACTCTGGGCCATGCTTCTTCATTGAGGCTCTGCCCTAAGCACTATTTAGAGTTTATTTTTCTTTATATTTTAAATTTTTATTGTGAAGGTTATATACAGCGGGGTTACAATTAAATATGTCAGGTAATAAGTATAGTTCTTTTGACCAGTGTCAGTCATTGTCTCCAATTTTTTCCCTCCCAACTCCCCGGCCTCCAGTTGTATTCTTCATTTCCAATGTAGTGTCTAGTGAGTATCCACTGAAATGGTTCACCTTTTGACCCACCTTTCTGTGCTTCCCCTTCCCTTCCCCAAGCAGATAAACATATACAAGACAAAGGATCCAGAAATCAATAGCAAGGGGAAAAAAAGGAACAAGCAAAAGAAAAAATGATATAAAAATAAAACACATAGACTGTAATAATAAAATTAACCTCTTGTTTTCATTTCTTGGAGTTCATTTCCATAAGCATCATTTTATATGATCATATGCACATAGTTATTGAGTCCTTGTGATCCTTTCCTAAGAATATCCTCCTTTGCTATGTGTGAATGTTTAATGATTAATGAACTTACCTTCATGTTCAAATAATAGAGCAACTTAAGTTCCTAGTGATGTTCCTCCAAATTATGTTCTTGGTATTTCTTTGCTAAAGCACTGATGTCATATGCAACATTTGGTCATAAACTCAAAATATACACAGACATGACTCAAAACCTCACAGGGTTGTAAAACAAAGTGTCCTAATTGCTTACTTTAAGGCACAAATTTACTTATTTTTCTTCAATCTCTCACTTTCTCTGACCTATAACAGTTCTCCCTTGTCTCCTTACAGGGATTTTATAAATTTCTACATACCTCTTTGTCTAAAATGATTTTCCTTACAGAACAAAGGCAAGCATCTGCTGGAACAGTGAGTTACTGTTGCTTATGACACTAGGAAAGAAGTAGTCCTCAAGTATTTAGGCTGATGAAACCATTCACAGAAGGAAATGAATCTTCCTCTGGGGAGTAGACATGATTCTGCTGTTCTCAAAAAGATGACTTTTTAATATAACAAACTTGACCACCACTATTGGATGAATAAGCTGCTGGATGTCAAAACATTTTGGTAAATTTCTGAAGGATATTTGTATTTTGAGCCAAACATAGCTTAGCATATTTTGAATTCATTCTGTGAGATATAACTTGAATCAATCCTTACAATTACATTAAGTGTAGAAATTGGTGAAAGTTTGAGAATATTAATATTAAGGATGAGTTCTAATGTCAAGAGACCTATCCATATATACAATTTTTTTGCCTGATGTAGATCACAATTTACATTTCTGTGAAATTTTAATGGATCAATGGTATAGAAAGAGTAAGATATAATACATATTTTTATGGTAAAACAGGTATGTATATACGTATTACATATAATGAAAAAGTCCTAATGATGTCTTGAAAAAACAAAACATCCATGTGTGTGTTATCATTGCTCTATTTAAATCATTGACTTATACGCATCTATAATACCCCAAATAATTTATGAATAGACTTAAATTTGTCAACTTTTAAGTAACTTATATGTGTGTGCATTATATGAGATTATATTCATAATGAAAAAGATTTAGATAAATGTCAGGAGCTGGTGGCTTAAGGATATAATCCAAATTACTCAAGCAATATAGATCTGAGAACCAAGGTTTTAAAAAGCTAAAAGTAGTGGTCTGGCTCAAGAGGTAGAATGAAAAAGTTAAGAGAGATCTGGAGTTCTCAGTTCAAACCCCACAACCAGCACAAAAAACAAAAAGGAAGGAAGGAAGGTAGGAAGGAAGGAAGGTAGGAAGGAAGGAAGGAAGGAAGGAAGGAAAGAAGGAAGGAAGGAAGGAAGGAAAGAAGGAAGGAAGGAAGGAAGGAAAGAAGGAAGGAAGGAAGGAAGGAAAGAAGGAAGGAAGAAGGAAGGAGAGAGGGAGGGATGGAGGGAAGGAAGGAAGGAAAATACACAGAGAGAGAAAAAGAAAAAAGAAAGGAAAGAAGAAAGAAAAGGCAAGCAGAGTGAATAAATAAATAACAAAACCTTTTTGAAAGACATAAAAGAAAAAAGATAAAATTTGAACTATAAAATATATGGACATTCTATGAGATCATGTTAAAAAGACTTTAGAAAAAGTATTTTTTCATGCTCTTAGTTCACGTAGTTCAAACCAAGTCAATCTAGAAGAGAAGATACTCATTGGCAAATAATTTACATTAAAAAACCAGAGAAATTCATATGAGGTTTTTTTAGGAGTAAAAATATGTTATATAATATTGTTGGTATAATTTTATTTAAGGGCAACGTCTTGCCAATACATGAAACTTGTACTCACCACCACTGTTAAATTGATACTATTATCATAATAGAATAAAAGAAAAAAGTAAGTAAATTTGACTTGTTGATGATATCCTTAGATATTTAGATATGCAAAAATAAATATTCTTTAATTTTGCAGTTTTTTAACTGATAAAGTAGCTGACTAAGTGGCAAAACTTCAGATTTTTTAAACATAAGTTATCATTAAAGTAGATTACCAAAAAATTGCTCTTAAACAATTAATGCAATCCTTAAAAATTAATATAGAACCAAATTACAATAATGAATATGGACAGTTGTAGACTAGACTTCTCAATGCTGTGGCAGCATGTCTGATAAGCAAATGTCTTAGTGAAGTCCTGTGTACAAAATTAGGTAGGAGCTGGAGCACTGTTCTCACCACCTCCTATAATTATGACCCTCTCCAAATAAATTTCTTGTTGTCTCACTTCTCTCTTTAATAAAAATCATTTCTTCTTCTTTAAAATCCATAGAAGTGAAAGAGTTATTAACTAATGAAAAGAGTGTTTGCAAAGCTGTTGTAACTATACAGAAATAGCTTGTTGTTACCTGATTTACATAACTGTAACCCCTCTGTACATCACCTTTACAATAAAATTTAAATTAAAAAATAGCCTACCTTAAATTAATATTAATTATTATCTAAGAATGGTATTGAGGGAATGAGACAAAATCTGGAAGGACAAACTATGAAGGTGCTTATTCTTTTCTGTCATATTTTTATTATGTTCCTGACATGCCAAGATCATATTAAAGGAACACACATGGGTGTATAAAACCGAGTCTATATAACTGCCACTGTTAAGGACAACTAAAGTGATAAGCATCTTCATAGTCTGTCCTTCCAGATTTTGTCTCATTCCCTCAATACCATTCTTAGATAATAATTACTATTTTTTTTAATTCCTTCTTTAAAGTTTCTTCTTTGACACCCATTATTGTAGTGATTATTTTAGAAGACCAAGTCACTGGTCTTGTTTGTGAATAATAGTTGTATTTTTTACTTCCTAATATACATTTCAAAAATGGTGATTATATTTTTCCTACATTTCACATTTCACATTATCTTATACTTATGGTAATTACATTCTTATATTTTTTTTTGTTTTTTTGGGGGGGGGTCCAGTCGTGGGGCCTGAACTCTGGGCCTGGACACTGTCCCTCAGATCTTCAGCTCAAGGCTAGCACTCTACCACTTGAGCCACAGCACCACTTCCGACTTTTTTTCTTTTTGCTTATGTGGTGCTGACGAATCGAACCCAGGGCCTCACGCATGCAAGGCAAGCGCTCTACCACTGAGCCACCTTCCCAGCCACATTCTTATAATTTGTGTTAGGCATCATTTTAAATTTTATACTATTCATTGCAGTGTGTGTATGTGTGTGTGTGTGTGTGTGTGTGTGTGTGTGTGTGCTGTATTCTTACACACACATACACACTGACACACACATATGCACATTCTTACCATTACTGTCTACAGTCAGTACTTTCTTCCATAAAACCATAATTATTTAGCTCAGGAATTTTGTTAGGGGCAGCTCTCAATACTTTTAGTCATCTAATTAGTGTGGGCCGATATCTCATGTTTTAATGTTTGTCAAAGTGTCGACATGTTGAATCTTGCTATGTGCATTGACATAAAATTTGGCTTTCTGTCATAGGAACATGATCAGTATAGAATATTTTTCTGAAGGAACATTGAGTTTTTCTGCTTCTTTTCACATAGGTAGGCTGAATAATGTTTATCTCCCAAGGAGAGTGCCATTAAAATAATTAAGTGACATTTCTAATATCCTACTGAACTGCTGTCAAGTAGACAATACAAGTATTCTGAAATCTAGCTCAGTGCTGAAGGTCACTTTGGCACAGGGTTTCTATCAAAATAATAAGAATGATTATTTTCACGTTCATATTTTCAAGGTTTATACATAAAGTGTTTGAACTAAGCAAAATTGATGTAATATATTTCTGTGCATTATTTTGCAATACTTTCCTTTTAAATATTTTTTCTTCTGTCCAAAGAACATTTTACTAGTATCAAGTATTTCCTAACTTACTCACCTGAACAATCTGAGAAACTAGGATAAAGGAAAAACCCATTACTTTTAGTAACTTTATTCTGAGGTTTGGATATGTTTTAGACCAAAATATTGTGGTCAAACTTAACACTATGACATAAGAAATTTAACTCTAAAAGTGGATGGTTTCTACTTGTTTTAAACATGTTGGACCACATCAAGAAGATATTAATGTTCAAAGATTTGCTTAATAAGTTATATGAGGGGTGTAAGCTACACTGTGAACCTCTAAAAAATAATCCAACACTGAATGAAAATCTACTTCTAGAAGAAAATTATTTTTATTCTTTATTATGACTTTATTGAATGCTAGACAAGACTACGGCTTAAATAATCAAAAAATGTTTATTGGAAAGTACGAAAAATGTGTTCTTCTTCCATTTCAGATATAACAACACATATATAATACTGAATATCACAAATACATACGACTTTTTCCGTTTTTCATACATTTATAAAGCTATGGAATTCTCAGTCTTCCTAAAGATTTCAATGTACTTGGTTTTATCTTTCTGAATACAGAAGGCTGATCATTTTCTATACTCCTTTTTCCAGTTGTTTATTTACAGAGAAAAATTGTACAGAACTCTAATAGAAAAAGTTCAATATCTGCTCATTGTTATGGTTCCTGGTAGCTTGTTTCTTTTTCGTTACACCACAATATCATTTTTCATGAAACTACAAAGTGTGCACTGTTTGAACAGGAAATTATGTTTCAGAATATTAGTTGTAATATAGTATTTAATTTCCTTTAATACAGAATTATCTCTATTTCCAAATACTAGTGAGACAAACTTATCTTGTGCTCTTTATCATGTTTTAATTTACTACTTTATTCTCTCTAAGATATATGATATAGCTTCTGTATTTTTAAAAAGTTTCTTTTGAAAGGGGACTATTTTGCAATTTTATGGCATACTTGTATAATTACTTCTCACTCATATATCTTTATTATTAATTAAAGTAATCCTTAGATGAATTCTTATTATACTACTTTAAAGTACCACCCTATTACTAAATACTACCTTACTGAAATATTCTGCCTTCTGCACAATATTCATTATTATAACATAAGGCTGTCTTAGTTAGAAAAATCTTCAATTTACTGACTACTGTTTTTCTATTTTGCTTTGCCTTCTTAAAAGTAATTTATTGCATTTCAAGAATGAAAACATCTTGGGAACTCAGTGGGGCAAAGCGCATTATGATTGCGCTGAGTATTTCTTGCAGCAAAACCATTAAAATCATATATAGCTACTGAGTCAAACTGTGCTAATCAGCCTGCATGTGTTTGCCTAGTCTATGTTATTTATAGATTTGTCTGTTCAAGAGCCACTTCCCTAAGAGTTCTGTTTGGGAGAATGTGGTAGTCTAGGACAAAAGAAAAATGATATTCCCCCCTTTCAAGCATGTTACTTATTAAATATTGTGTAAAATGTTGATTTGATTCAACCAGCATTAGACACTCTGTACTATGCAGTATATTATTGAGTTTGGAAATTGTGAATATGGGGTGTCATGTTTTGTACAGAGGGAGAATTTTTCATCTTCAATTGTTTGTCACCTATGAAATTAATTTTATTTTATTTTTGTGAACATACTGTACAGAGTGGTTACAATTACATGGGCAGGATAATGCGTACGTTTCTTATCAAGCATTACAGCCTCTTCCTTTGTTTACCCTTCACATCCCTTCCCAGCCTCCCCACCCCACCTCCTCACCCAATCCTCCGCCCACCCACCAACGTTGTAAAGCTTGTTTTCCATGACATGACAACCTGTACTTCTCATTGTTGTAACAGGTCCACCTGTATACTTAAACGACTTGTTTTTCCCCATCTCCTCCACAAATTATACTGACATCAAATATAGTGAATGCAGGGGTTATACTGTGGGGGAGGGACATACAAAGCAACAAAGAGATAATCTTATAAATGCGTTAGAAAAAAATGCATGGAAGAAAAAAACATTAGAATACATATCTAAGGGTTCATTTTCCTAACATCACATTTTTAGATTGCCTCTTCTATTTCCTTGAAGAATGAGGTTGGAATTTTGATAGGTATCGTGTTGAATTTGTAGATAGCCTTGGGAAGTATTGCAATTTTCACTATGTTAATCTTTCCAATCCAGGAGCATGGGAGGTTTTGCCATTTTTTAAGTTCTGTGTTGATTTCCTTTTTCAAGATTTTAAAGTTTTCATCATAGAGGTCCTTCACTTCTTTGGTTAAGTTAATTTCTAGGTATCTTATTTTTTGTGGGGCTATTACAAATGGAGTTGCTTTCCTAATTTCAGCCACACTTTTCTCATTGTTGGCATACAGAAAAGCCATTGATTTGGGGTGGTTAATTTTATACCCTGCTACTTTGCCAAAGTTTTGAATCAGCTTGAGTAATTTGGGAGAGGCGTCTATGGAATTCTTTAAATACAAGATCATGTCGTCTGCAAAGAGGGAGGGTTTTATTTCTTCTTTCCCTATTTGGATCCCCTTTATGTCTGCATCTTGTCTTATTGCTGTAGCTAGGCATTCTAATGGTGATCTTTCCATTCTCATCTCTGAGTTTATTAATTTGGGTGTGTTCTCTTCTTTTTCTGATAAGATTTGCTAAGGGTCTGTCAATTTTGTTAAGTTTTTCGAAGAACCAACTCTTTGTTTTGTTGACTCTTTCTATAGTTTTTTTGGATTCTAATTCATTTAATTCTGATTTAATTTTAATTATTTCTTTCTGTCTGCTCTATTGGGGTTTATCTTGCTGCTCTTTTTCAAGGAGGTTTAGATGTGTCATTAAATTGTTGGTTTCAGATCTCTCCAATTTGTTGATATAGGAGCTCAGAGCTATAAACTTGCCTCTGAGTACTGCCTTTGCTGTGTCCCAGAGGAGCTGGTAATTTGTGTTTTCATTTTTGTTGAATAGCATGAACATTTGAATTTCCTTTCTCGTCTCTTTCATGACTCACTCGTGATTCAGCAGTGTGTTGTTCAGCCTCCATGTGATACCGGACTTTCTTTGGTGGCTTTTGGTGTTGAGTTCTAATTTTATTCCCTTGTGGTCAGAGAGAATGCAAGGTATAACTTCAATGTTTCTGAATTTAGACAAGTTTACTTTGTGGCCTAAAATGTGGTCTATTTTAGAAAATGTTCCATGTGCTGCTGAGAAAAACGTGTATTCTGATGCTGCTGGGTGAAATGTTCCTTAGATGTCTGTTAAATCTAGTTGATCTATGCAGCTGTTTAGATCTGCAGTTTCTCTGTTGAGTTTTTGCCGAGTTGATCTATCTAATGGGGAGAGTGGTGTGTTAAAATCCACAACGATTAATGTCTTTGGATCTATATGGGATTTTAGGGAAAGTAGTGTTTCTTGGATAAATTTGGGTGCTCCATTGTTTGGCGAATAGATATTTAGAATTGTAATATCCTCCTGAAGGAGAGATCCTTTAATTAGTATGTAGCGACCTTCTTTATCTCTTCTCACGAATTTGAAGTTTATTTTATCTGATATTAGGATTGCAACTCTCGCCTGTTTATGGGGGCCATTTGCTAGGTAGATTTTGTTCCAGCCTTTAACATTGAAAATGTGTTTGTTTTTACTGGCAAGATGTGACTCCTGAAGGCAGCAGATAGAAGGGTCTTGTTTTTTAATCCAACTAGACAGTCTATGTCGCTTAATTGGAGAGTTCAGTCCATTAACATTAAGAGAAAGGATTGAGAGGTATTTGGGAGTTCCTGCCATGTTATCCACCTTCTTGGGGGCTGCGAAAACTGGGTTCTTCCTATGGTTCTTGGATTCTCAGTTTGGGTGCAGTTTCTGGGCCTTTATTGTGGTCTTGTTGGTTTTCTATGTGTAGGACATCTTTAAGAATCTTTTGTAGGACTGGTTTGGTGGAGATATATTGTTTCAATTTTTCTTTGCTATGGAAGGTTTTTATTTGGCTTTCAGTTATAAAGGAGAGTTTAGCTGGGTACAGTATTCTTGGTTGATAGTTGTTTGTTTTTAGGGCATGGCATACACCATTCCAGGCTCTTCTTGCTTTGATTGTCTCTGCTGAGAAATCTGAGGTGATTCTAATTCATTTCCTTTTATAGGTGATTAATCTTTTCTCCTTGACAGCTTTAAGGATCTTTTCCTTGGTCTGAATTGATCCTGTGTCCATTATAATGTGATGGTGGGATATCCTATTCTGGTCTGGTCTATTTGGCGTTCTAAAAGCTTCTTATATGTGAATAGCCCTACCTTTTTCCATGTTTGGGATATTCTCTGCTAGGATCCTGTTAAACAAATTTCCTAGACCATTAACTTCTGTTTCTAGGTGCTCCTCTACACCCATTATCCTTAGATTAGGCCTTCTGATGGTGTCTTCCAGGTGTTGGATAGATCTATCATATTTCTTGGACTTGTCTTGGACGGTTGTATGTTCTTTCTCTATAATATCTAGACTGTCTTCAATCCCTGAGATTCGATCTTCTGCATGGTCTAACCTGCTGTCAAGACTTTCTACTTTGTTTTTTATCTCTTTTCCTTCTAATTGGTCAGCTTTGACGGCTTCAAATTCTTTGTTGAAGCTTTGTTTTAGATCTTGTATGAACTTCTTTACTTCCTTAATTTGGTGTTCAGTGTTTATTCTCAAATCCCTTAGTTGATTGGCTATGGTTTCTTTGGACTCCCATTCCTTCTGTTGGGTTACATTCAGCATTCCCTTCGTGGTCTCCCTGACTTCCTTCAGCTCTTTGTTAATGGATTCCATGAATGCCTTTAGTGATCTTTGTGTATTCTCTTCCTGCTCTCTCAATTCCTGTATTACTCTTTGGTTAGCTTCCTCCCCCTGTAGTTCTCTTTGAGTGTTCTCTGCCCGCTCACGCCATTCCTGCCTTTCTCTTTGAGTATTCTCAAGCTGCTCATGCAAATCCTGTATCAGATTTTGAGTAGCTTCCTCAGGTTTATGATATTCCTGTATAAACTTTTGGATTGCCTCCTCTCTCTCCCTATCACTCTCATACAGAGTCCTTTGTATGTTTTCAATCTTTTCATTTTTCATGTTTGCCAGCAGTATTTGTAGAGCTATTTGGGAACTCTCCTCTGGAATATTCATTATCTGTTCTGTCCCCTGATTATCAAGATTGGGAATTGAGATACCCGGATTTGCCATTTTTCTTGTGTCTTTCCGGCTTACTCTGTCCATTAGAGATGAAAATAGCACCAGTTTTGTGCTAGAACTCTGTCTTAAGGCAAGCATCAACCCAAGTCTGAATTTGCACAGTCAATAGTCTACAGATACAATCTAGTTCAACAGATATTTCTATTCAACATCAAACAACTATATGTTAGTGGGCTACGAACCGCAAAGAAGAATTTGGAAAACCAGAAATTATTAGGGTAAAAAATCGGAATAGATTGATGTGGGGAGGCACAGGGAGAGTTAACTAAGTCCTAATCTCAAAGCAGGAAAAAGGTTGGGTAGGATGAAAGTAGAGAGAGAGAAAAAAAGAAGAAAGGGAAAGGGACAAGAAAAGAGATCAGAAAAAATAGAAAAGTAAGAATTAATAATATTATGCAGAAACGAAAACAATCTATTTACAGAAGAACGTGAATATATTGAGAGAAGGGGAGGGATATAAAGGCGATGTGAAAAACTTAAAAATAAAAATGCTTAAAATATTATATAGGTATAAAGAGGTCATACTGCTACTAAGGAATTTAAGTCTCAGAGGTTTTGAATTGAGTAATAAATTTGTGGATTAAGTGTGTACACAATGGGGAATAGGGTCTAATAGTCAACTATGGGTTTATCTGAGGATGTGCAGGACAAGAGTTAAGTCACATAAAGAAGAACGAAAGAGAGGAAAAGGTGAAAGGATAGGAAAGGAAGAAAAAAAAGATCAGAAGTTCAGTAGAGCTAAACAAAAAACAAAAAGATAATTAAAAAAGAAAAAAAAAGAGAAAGAAAACAAAAAAGTAAGAAAAACTCACACTCACGTATCCCTAAAATAAAAATTATAAGAGGAAAAAAAAATTACTGGAAAACAATTTTTTTTCAAAAAAGGCAAAACTTAAAGATTAAAAAAAGTTTTAGAAAAGAAAAAAAAATTTTTTTATATAATGTACCCCCTCCCCCCAAAAAAAAGAAGAAGAAGAAAAAAAAAGTTCTTTGATTTTTTTGGGAGGGGTGGGAAAAATCCTGTATCTCCCTTGTGTCCGTAACCAGCCTCTTGTTGGAGTCTCTGGTCTGCTTGTGGTCCTGTGGCTTGGTTGGTTTCTTAAGTCAGTTTGATCAGACTGGCAGAAAAAAGCTCTGCTTTACCCAGAATTTTGCAATCCTCCTCCCAGGCTAGTTCAATGGGAGGCAGATCTGCTTTGAGAGTCACAAAAGAGGGGGATGCAGTGATGAGACTAGGTTCTGGGTAGAGCTGAGGCCTTTCAACAAACAGTAGCTTTTCCCGGGGGCTAGTTTGTGAAAAATTCACAGAGCCCAGCCTGGAGTCATTCTCAGGGTTTCTGTTTACTGAATTTCAATTGCTTGTCGAGGCTGCTAGAGGGAGGAGCAGCCTCTGGCTCTGATTACCCAGTGAAGAAAGCCACTCCTAGGGCTGGTGCCCGAGCTGGGTGACTTTTCCCTGGGTGGACCTGAGTCTGCCAGGTCACTCCACCATTAAGTTCTTGTGACCTGCTAAATGACTCGTTTTATTCCAAGGCTTGAGTTGGAGCTAGCAGCTCCGCCAAGCTTTGTCGGTATCCAAGATGGAGATTTCCGGTAGGGGGGGAGGGGGGTGGCCTTCCCTCCTCTGCTCCCTGAGAAGGAGTGAGGACGTTGGGCTTCTACTCACGCCGAGTCTTGGTTCCTGGGTCGTCTCTGGTCTGTGAACTGCAGGATGAAGATGTACGCTCCTTGTTGGTTCTTGCTGGTGTTGAGTAGTATCTGCTTGCCCGCTGTGTCTGGCTCCTTCGTCCCGCACTCTCTGTGGCTCAGGTATGGCGCCTGCGATTGCCGCCGCCACCGCTGCTGCCGCCTCAGTGGCTGCTGGCAAGAGCTCAGATGTGTCTCCTTGCCTGGATTTTCCCTCTCTGGCCTGACTCTCTGTCCTGTGATGGCACACTTGGTGTGATTCTCTGGCTTAGGACTGTTCACTGGAACTCTAAAACTGCTTTCTATGTGAGAGCTTGTTTAGACTCCAGCTTCTCCTCCGCCATCTTCCTGTAACTTCTCACCTATGAAATTAAAAACTTACTCAATTAACCTCTTTATGTTGGTGGAAACTCGTTATTAGCATTTTATAGAACAAAAATAGTTTATAATACATAATTTTTTTCTTTTCTTTTTAAAAAATTTATTCTGGTTAAAATATGTGTTGATTGGATGAATGATGAATAGTCCAGGGTCATCAAAGTCTGTGAGAGATACTTCACATCCCCATTCCTTTCTCCATTAGATGCCAAAAAGTCCTGTCAATTTATTTTATTTGGACATCCAGAAAGATGGTGGAACCAGACATGAAAACATAGACTCACTCTAGGGATCAAAATTTTCCTGAGTGCCTTCAGTGAATTTGGCATATAATGTATCTTCTCTCCTCATTATCCACAAAACTCGCTGGAATAATATTCAAGATTTTTGAACTTGCATGACTGAAGGCAAACACTTGGATTTCAACAGGCAAAAGCAGAAAGAACTTATAGAGCCTTTTCTCATTTAGAAGAGACTGAAAACCATGCATGCAGTGTACAAATATGCTAGTCATAAGTAGTGACTACTTTACATTTTCATAAGCAATCCTAAATCTAAATGTCAACACAAGAAAATATTCTGGCAATAAATTAATTGATATGACAAAATCAATGTCATAGCATTAAAGGAAGATACTTAAGTTCAAACACATAACAGTTGTAATATACAAATGGAATATAAAAAAGGAAAATGACTAAACACATGAAGAAAAATATCACAAGAAGAAGCAGCAACACTGGGATAAATCTGAAAAAAAAACATTAAAAAGGAAACATTATAATTCTGAGATTACCAAACCCAAGATATAAACATTTCATATTTCTTCACAAATGTGAAGGAAAAAAACCACGAATAAAATGTGTGAATAAATGTTGATTTTGATTCTTAAAACACAAAAGAACTACCTAGAAATTTGACATCTAGCTAATAGAATGGAAACTTCAGAACAGCAGTACAGGAGAAAGGACTAAATAGTTTTAAGTTCTTGAGAAAAGAAATGTGCATATTTTTTTAAAGGTGGCTTAGTGCTAGGCTCCAGTGGCTTGCACCTGTAATTTTCGCAACTCGGGAGATTGAACTCTGAGGATCTCAGTTTAAGGTGGTAGCTAGGAAATTTTACAAGATTCTATGTCCAATTAACCAGCAAAAAGCCAGATGTACAGCTGTGGCTCTAATAGTAGATCCGTAGCCTTGAGCAATGAAGCTCATGGATAGCACACAAGCCCAAGACCTGGGACACAAAAAACGAGACAGTTTTGTGTAATGTGAAATATTAATTATGAGTACTGACTTTGCACCTCTCCATATGCTAGTCTACTTCAGATATCCTGCTTGGAATTACAGGTGTTAGTAGGTAGATTAAACTAAGAATCTGGTATCAAGACAATAGTACACATTTTAGAAGATGAGCTCTATTAAGGACATAAACTATTAAAGACATAAACTTTTCAACAGGAAGTGGATTCTGTTGGGGAAAGTCGATTATGCTTAGAGTTTTTCAACCCTTACTTAAGATTTAAGTCATGACTTTCTTAGGTTACATGCATATATGGACATGACAAAATGAAAGCATATAGTAAATTATTGATGCTAACTGAAAACACAAAATAAAGACAATTCATGTTGGGCCTAGGAACATCTCAAGATCAAGAAAGATGCTTTATAGACCCTCTCAGGTTTATCACTTTATATGGGAATATCTTGTCTGTTTCAAGACAGTGTACTTTCTTTGTTCTGCTTAAGCTTTGTAAATCAATGGTTCTCAGGCTTGCCCCAAGCTCTCCTTATTTCAGAGACAGGTCAGAGTCCTTCTTCTTCTTCTTCATCACAGGAATGCATGAAGAACAATCTCCCTGGCTTGGCTGCCTGCCTGGGGATTTACTCTCCATGAGGGCCTGCAAGAATCTATTGAAGTCTATATTGCTCTCTCTTCTTCTCTGTAATAAAGTCAATTTTCCATCTAGTTCTTGACTGTGTTGCATTTCTTTCTGTGACTCCAATATCAAGATTCAATTGGCACAAGTGCTTGGAATCTTGCCCTGACATTAGTAAATGGTGCCAATTGTTCTACCTTAGGGAGAATAAAAAGGGACAGAGAGCTGTGAGATTGCAAGGTACAGCTGACTTCTCTGAAAGAAAAGAGAAACTAGACTGCACTGCAGCAGTGTGTGTGTGTATACACTCTATCTATCTATCTATCTATCTATCTATCTATCTATCTATCTATCTATCTATCTATCTATCCATCTATCTTTTGTACTTACAAACTATTGTATGGTAAGTCAGATATAAATTCAGTCATGAGAAAACAGAGAAGCCACAGTTTCAGAGGTTCAATTTGGAGTCTTTATTAAAAGGCCGGCAACTGCAAATGGACTCTTGTCTTATGGCCCTACAGCCTTGAAAAGAGCTTTCACCAAGATTTAAAGACAACAATCACATGCTCTGGGTAGAGACTAAACCTTAACAAAAGCAGACTTTATATGGACATTCTCAGGTACAAGCTCAGTATATATGCATTAGCAAAGGAAGTAGAAAATCCTGAGCATAAATCATCCATTGGGGATTCTTAAACTTTATAGTACTGGGCCTGCCAATACATCTTTGACCCAGTCCATCCATTTTTGAAACAATCATGGAAGCCTGGTTTGGGCATTACAGTAGTGATTGCTTCTGATTTCAATAGCTGGGGTGATGGCTCATTTAATTCCACCAATGTAGAATACATGTGTCTCCCTTGGTGGATTGGTGTTTGGGGGGATACCATACAAGCTAATGGCAATCCAAAGTCACAAAACGAAAAGAAAAACATCCATATATGCTAGAAAGCATTAAGAACCATCGAAGCCAAAAAGGATTGACAGGCCGGGATCCCAGAAAATGTGGTAACAAGGCAGGGTGCCAATGGCTCACACCTGTAACCCAAGCTGCTCAGGAGGCTGAGATCTGAGGGTCGTGGTTCAAAGCCAGCCCAGGGTAGGAAAGTCCATGAGACTCCTATCTTCAATAAACTACTCAGAAAACCAGAAGTGGTGCTGTGGCTCAAGTGGTAGAGCACTTGCCTTGTGCTGAAGAGCTGAGGGACAGCTCCCAGACCCAGATTTCAAGCCTCACAACCAACAACAACAACAACAAAAATAAAGGTGGCAACATAGTGATGAGTCCAAATATGGTTGCTGCCCACAGTGAACTGAGAAGTCTTCAGTAAATCTTTAGTGAGGTGGAGCAGAAGCGGGAGATGAGATACTCATAATGTAAACAGAGATTTCAATACTTTGAAAAGCTCATGAAAGAATGTGTAAGGAATCCAAATTATCAATATTTGGAAGGAATGTTTATGAAAGTATGGAAGTATGAAATTAATGAGAATGTGGAAGATTTTGAACATGTGTACACTACATATTTGACAAGGCGTATGAAACAGACACTCCCTGTAATGTGGCTCATGTCCACACATCTAACCTTCCAAAATGACATGAGATTGAAAATATGCACATTTGTGTAGATGTATATATGCATGTGTATGTTTGTGCACACATTTGCACACATTCTTATATGTGTACATAAATACTATGTGTATATGTATGTGTTCATATAAATATGCACATGTACATGTAAAACTTAAAATCTTCCCAACACTTAAAAAAGGATACCTTTACTGGTGAAAATTCTGTATGTCTGAAGGGGAAAATAAATGAAACAAAGTTACCCTGATAATAAGTAAAAGAAAAGAAATCTTCTCTGGTATTTTTTAAAGCCAATATAATTTTACCAACTGAACCTGCAACGTATAGTCCCTCTGTACATCAACTTTACAGCAAGTAAATGATCTCTATCTATCTATCATCCATCTATCTATCTATCTATCTATCTATCTATCTATCTATCTATCTATCTATAGTTTATATCAAGAATTCAATGTCTTTTACATTTATGTAACAGTGTCATATAAAATCCTAAAAATGTTATTTTAATAAAGATGATATACAGAAGGCTTAAAGTTATGAAAGTCGTAAAGAACACATTTCTCTTATAAAATCTTAAGAAAAATATACCTGGAACTAAAGACACATTAACAAATTACCAAAAATAAGGAGAACATACAATGGTAATTTATGAGGAATGCAAAGTAGTTTTGAAAATATATCACAAGTGGAAAGTAATGAGTGGTCCTAACTAATAAGTATAAATTGAAATATGGCTTATTCATTTCCTTTTGGGGGGGAACAGTACTCAATTCTTCTTGCTTTCTTAACTTGCTTGTGGAGCTGGTAGTCTAGAAGTTGAGTCATAGATTCAGCCCTGAGTTTTGCTGGTTGTTTTGAAGATGGAAACTAGCAGACTTTTCTGTTCCAGCTGGCCTTGAACTGCAATTCTTCATGTTTGTCTTACAAATACCTATGATTATCATTGTTAGCCACAGATGCCTAGTCAATGGCTGATACTTTGATACAAGTTAACTGTTCCCTTGATAACATGAAATTTACATGAAGTTGACAAAAATGGCAAAGACCAAAGCTCAACCATCTGAAGCTAAATAGATGGAATCTGTTTTCTTTCTGAGACACAAAAGTGCAACTGTCTTTAATAAATCCTTAAAAAACTAGAATAGTGCAACAACTGCTTACAGAATTATTGCCACACATAACACAAACAGAAAACTGCTTACCATACTCAAAACCAACAGTTGGTTAGCATTATGGTCCCACAAAAAGTGGGAAAATTGAAAAATTTGAAGAATTATTTTACTGATCTAGAGGAATATAACCTCATTTTATACAATATATGAAAATTCAGAGAACATTTCATAGACAACAATTTTGAATTGGAATTTGTATCTTTACAAGTAGGATTAGAGGACGAAATGATCACGTGTATCAAACATTAAGGAACTTTAAAAAGTAACAGGTATGTCTTAAATGAAATAGAAGTGAGAAAATGGATCCCAGGTAATGGAACTATGTACAAGATTTTCTGTTTATATTTAAATATAAATGTAAACCAGAGATGTGATCCTCTTTAAGATAAATCAGACTAGCTGAGTGCTGGTGGCTCATGTAATCCTAGCTTCTCAGAGGGCTGAGATCTTGAGGATCACAGTTCAAAAACAGCTCTCCCAGAGTCTGTGAGACTCTTTTTTTAAATTTATTAATTTATTTTTTTATTGTGAGAATACCATACAGAGGAGTTACAGTTACATGGGCAAGATAACGAGTACATTTCTTATCAAGCATTGTTGCCTCCTCGTTGTTTTCCCCTTTCCATCCCTTCCCATACAGCTGAAGAGCTCAGGGACAGGACCCAGGCCCATAGTCCAAGCCCCATGACCTACCAAAAAAAATCACACTTAGAACCCTAATACCTTCTATAAGTGAGTGTGTTAACCCCTAAAAATAGTTCTATTTCAGAATAATATATGTCTGCAAGGTTGTGAATAATTTGTGACCAAAAACCTTTTCTTAGAAAAAAGAATCAGCAGAAAACAATTGGAAAGTTCAAACTTTCCATGGTAGAAATTTATGAAACAATAGTGGGAAACATGATCATTTAACTTAATTAAGAAAAAGTCATTGTTCTGCAAGTTTATTAAGTAAATTAAAATAATAGTTTGTCTTTCTATAAATAAAACTACAAAACTGCCTGACTTCAACAATGATATTTGCTAGCTATTTTATTGTAATGAAAAAAATTATGATATGTATAAAAATGTTACTGCTACCAAAGCACATTTAATATGATACTATTACAGACTAAGTTTGTCTCCATTTGAATTCATAGTTTGAATCCCTAACTGAAAATGAATGTGTTTTGAACTTGGCCTTTATGGAGGTTGCTAGAATTAAATGGAATCATAAGAAAAGATTACTAATCTGAGAGTATTTGTGTCCTTATAAATGTAGGAACAGATTCCAATTCTCTATTAGTTAACACAGAGAAGACAGAGTCTGTGAGGAAGGAATCTGACTAACTATACAGCAAGAAGAGAGGACTCATAAGAATCCAATTCTAATTCTCTTGATTGTCTAGCCTGCAGAAGTGTCAGGGGAAATTCTGTTGGTTACAGTATCTAATTTATGGTATTTTGTTTTGTCAGCCCTAGAAAGATAATATAGTTAGTTTTTTTTATTAAACTGTTCATATTTAGAATTGTTCTTACTGCTTCTATAAAAACAATTCATATAGCTCTTTATTCTTAAAACTCATCTTTATTGTGATCTTTCTTCATCTCTATTTGTCATTTTTTTCCTCCCTCATGTACTGGTTGCCTCAAAAATGGGAATATACTGCAAAAATAGGGTGCTTACAACTTTTAAAAGTCAAAACAGTACATACCACAAACAATTGGACAGGACATCTGTCCTGTATACTCCTGTTGTAAGAATTCCTATAACAGAATATCTAGATTTGTATTGAGAATGTATCAATGGACATTGCTTTATGTAATACAGTCTAAAACTTAAGGAACAGGAAAAAATCTATATAGAAAAGAAGCATAAGTCCTATCTAAGTAGAATTCCCTAGACATTCTCATTGAGCTGTGAAATTTCAACATAGATTTGTTTGCAAGTGACTAAATGTTAACGTAATGGGTTTCAGACAGCCCTAGATAGACAGACACCAGAAGGTGGTTGAAGTAAGAAAGGACAACATAGGTCTAATGATGCTTTTAAAGGGGCAAAACTGTTTTGTATCGCTGTCCAGGCAGATGCCAACTTGAAATCACATAATAAGCCAGAATTTCCCTGTGTATACACAGTCCTAGTTAACACAGTATCTCCAATCTTGATAAATCTAATTTTAATGTTTATCTTAAATATTTTACACTATATTTTACAGTATATTTTAAGAATTTAAAGAATTCTAACATTATTTTGTCTAACTGGGTTCTTTGAATTTTTATACATTTTAAAATAAGTTTACAGTTCTCTATAATTAAACCTTGAATGGTTAGAGTTGGAAGTGTCTTTTTTCTACATATAAAATTCTTAAATATTAATGTAATACATCCCTTTCAGAATTGTTAGCTTGAAATAGCTATTTATAATCATTTATGTTAACTTTCTCAAGGAAGTTTTAAATTTTCATTACACAGTTCTTATGCCTATATTAAAATTTATATCTAAATAATGATCATAAGTATATTTAATAATAATTATGTCTAATAATTATATCTAACCAATGTACTTAAGTGATTCTTTTATATATTTAAAACTCAGGCTTCTATTGTCAACATACAAATAATAATCATCCCATAAGTAAATTCAAATATGAATTTCAACATGGTTTTCTATTAGTTACTTTCATTACCTATGTAAATTTCATGAATTCTGCAACCAAATAGAAATTTTTCTTTCTGTGAAAATCTGTTTAATTGTATTG
Source organism: Dipodomys spectabilis (assembly GCF_019054845.1). Classification (NCBI taxonomy): domain Eukaryota; kingdom Metazoa; phylum Chordata; class Mammalia; order Rodentia; family Heteromyidae; genus Dipodomys; species Dipodomys spectabilis. The sequence goes on from NW_024870752.1 coordinate 6,997,650, forward strand.
ATGTAAAACAAATTGATGCTAAGTTTTATTTATGTTAGGTTTTATTGCTAGATTTGTAAACAAGTTAAATTCTTACATTCCTGAAGTAAAACACACTTTATTATGCAGTCCCCTAAATACTAATGTAATGCTAATTTCAATTTACCAGATTAAAAAAGAATTTGTAAATCTGTTTGATCAGGGAATAATTAGCAGTAGTTTTTGTTTACTTGTTTCCTTTTCCTGGTGAAGCCTTTCTGTGTGTGTATGATATCTGACTCTGCCAGAGAAATCTAAAGGCAATATGAGATTTACGATCAAATTTGAGAAATGGTTACACATCAGCTATTTTCTGGAAGCACTTTCACTGAATCATTATATTTTCCCTTAAAATAGGTAGCAAATGCCATTGTTGAAGTCTTGCAGTCCTATAGTTTATTTATAGAGAGATTGAAACTATTATTTAAGTTTACTTAATAAACATAAGTACTTGCAGAACAATGATTTTTTTCTTAATTAAGTTAAACATTCTCTATAAATGATCATGTTTCCCACTACTGTTTCATAAATTTCTACCATGGAGAATGTGAACTTTCCAATTGCTCTCTGTGGATTCTTTTTTCTAAGAAAAGGTTTTCAGTCACAAATTAGTCACAATCTTGTAGATATATATTATTCTGAATAGAACTATTTTTAGGGGTGAATAGACTTAGTTATAGAAGGTATTAGGGTTCCAAGTGTATTTTTTTCAGAAAACATGACTGATACCATAAACTTTACTATAGCTTTCATATATATTTGTCAGCCTCATGAGTGTACTATAATCTAATGCTTTTGTAACTTCCCTGAAAGCAAATTAGTTCATTTACACACTGACAGGGCACCAAAGCAAAGTCTGTAGTATATAGATACCTTTCTCATTGTGATTTTCTATTCTCCCACAATCTACCCTTTCAAATATGTTCATTTTAATGTTTTAATTACATAAAAATTAAAAGAGTTGAAATTTGATTTGCCTCTATGAAGAAGAGTTTGAATTCTTTGAGAATAAAACAATTGACTATGATCTCTGGGTAGGAATGCCTTGTTTAGTTTGATTTTTCATTCCTAATGCAAGAAGTGAGTTCCTTTCACTTTACTATGTAACAGTTTGTGTAATTACCCGCTGCTTTATCATGAAAACCTCATCTAAAGTTTCAAACACCAGGAAGTGGGTGACCAGAGTGGCATAGTGATTAAAATTGTCATTTTCTGTTTTCTAAGGATGAATGCAGCCCTTCACTCTGCCAAGATGTCATGTCCTGCAGCAAGTCCTGTAGAGCTGACCAGAACAAAGAATAGAGAGGATTTAAATAAATATGCCATTGCAATTATTGTGCATCTTTAAATCTTTAAATGGATAAGGAAAAATGTCAATGTTAATGACATTTTATAGTGACTTCAAGACTAACACCACACTGGCACAATGAAAAGGACTTCAGCCTATAAAACTTAATACTAGAAAAGAAAACAAAATAAAATCAGAGAATGTATCATTTAATTATGTCTATGTATAAATTGTACATATATACTTATGGTACTGTTTTTATTGGCATACATTAACAGTAAAATGGAGTTTTCCAAACAGCATTTGATACAGTTTGTTATACATATATGTACATATTGTCTGTAAAATATATATTTATACTCTATAATCTTCCTATGTAGATTTCAATATATTTGTATTAATATTAATTACTTAATTAGTATTAATTATATATATTTATATTAATATTAATTACCCATAGTCTCAATCTTTCTTGTAAGTATGTATCCCTTTATTAGTATAATAACAACCATCATCCACATCCTCCTCCTCATAATATAACATCTGTCTTCTCCATATATGGTACTTGACTGAGCTTGGATTTTCTCAGGCTTTCCAGTCAGACCCATTTATCTGCAAACTATATACATTCATTCTTTTTATTGGAGAAATGATTTTCTGAGTCCAGTTTGTCATATTATTTTGATTTTAAAGGAAAAAGGTATGACTTAAGATGAGTGTACAAATCCTAGCTACTGAGGAGGCAGACACTTGGAATATGGATGTTTGAACAGAGAGCAATGTAGGAGAAACTTTCTCATTAATTGGTCAAATTTCTGACTGTTGGCATACTGAGACCATGAGGACATGAGTTCCAGCACCCATATTGCATATAGACAGACAGACAGACAGACAGAGACAGACAGACAGACAGACAGATAGATTAGAAAACTATAAAGGATAATCTTGTTCAATGCTTCAAACATTCAGTGGGTTCATAAGGTCTTTAAAAGGACAGGGAATTTTCTTTGGTAGTCTACCATTGCCAGTGTCTCTTCCAATGCTTCATTATCATACACACGGCTGTCATCTTATAAAGCAGCATATCTGAAAGTTGGAAGAGAATGGTTCTCAAAGATCTTTTTAAAGGTCTTCAACATTTTCTCTGCACAAATATTGCTCAAAAAGCTGTACTTTCCTCCAATCTATAAACTTTGCCTTCTTGTTTTCAGAGGATGAATTAAAATTAGTAACTTTTCATATATTTCAAATTGTTAAGAAATCCCCAAAATCAGGAAATCCAAAAAGTACCTAACATCACTGAAATGTGTTTTTAAACAATTGATTGGTTTTATCAGAAGTTAAATCATATTCTGTATGATTTTTAGTATTTATGATAATATAAAATGTTCTAAATTAGTTTTTCTGTAAACAGAAAGTACAAAAAATGAAAGACTCATTAAAAGTTGATGAATATAATGTACATTCCCATAGTTAGAACTTTTTGTGGTCCTCATACCAAAAAACTTTTCACTGGTTTTAACCTACCGAAATGTGTATGTGTGACAATTAACAAAGTTCTTCTTTACATTTCGAAGCAATGATCCCATGAATAATTATATTATTTTCCTTAGATGTTGATTATTTATTAAATATTGGATGATACCCAATTATACTTAGTGAGAATTATTTGGAGAAACTACAGAGAAAAATCTTAATAGGACCCATGATACTAAAATACATAGCTGAGACTATTAAAATGAATTATATTAAAAATCAGTTCAATTATGTAGCTACTGATTACTTCACTACCAATATGAAATAAATTAATAAATAAATGTGCTTATTAACAACCTCTTCTGTAAATTAATTTGAAAATAAGCTCTTTAGTGTCTCTAAGTTTTAGAGAAGAATAGAAAACTAGCATATAACTTTTTCTCTCCTTGAATCAAATTGCATTTTATATTTTCTCTCACATGTAAATAAAATTCTATCCGAGCATATGGTGAACATTTGTACACTACTGTTCCTTTCTTCTTGTTTCATGCATTCCACGTCTAAGCAGACATTTTCTATATACTGACTCTGCTTCTTCTCCATATTATATCTTTCTTATGTTTGCCCTTATATACATTTTTCTACTTTTGGTAAATGTATGTATTCAACCTTTACTATGACCATTTTTTTTACAACTGTCCATTATTTTCTTTACAAAACCTCTAGCTTTCTAAACTCTGATGTTACTCTTTCTTTAGTTCATTTATAAGCTCCTTCTTTTTTTTAAATCTATTTCTCAGCCTATTGCCTGAATACCAAAGCAAAATAATTTTAGCTATTGTCAGTCTCTGAAATTTTAATTCATATCCAAATTATTTAAATTTTCAAAATGTATACTTCTGTGTTTCCAACTTTAAGTTACTCTCTTTTGCAAATATTATTTTTTCTACTTAGCTGTCTTCAATCCTCATTATTCTTCTGTTAAATGATAACATACAACCTTTCTTCTAAAAAAAAACCTATGATTAATTTTCATTGTTAGAGCACATACTGTAAGATAGTAAAATAACAGCAATGTCACAAAAATTTCAAAAGGATATAATACAGAACTTTGCATGCAGGAGAAGAAATATTTACTAAGTTCTTTGGCTCATAATATTTACAGTTTGTTAATACAGAAGTTAATAAATAAAAGATGGGTTCAATATTTCACTGCACTTAAACCTTCTACCTACCTTCATAACCAAGAACAGGTGGACCCATTGCAACAATGAGATGTACAAGACTTTATGTTGAAAAACGAACTTTACAACTTTGGCACGGGGAGGAGGGGAGGTCAGAGTGGGGAGAGATGGGAAGGGATAGTAATGGAAACAAAGGAGGAGGCAACAATGCTTGATGAGAAATGTACTCATTACCTTGCTCATGTAATTGTAACCCCTCGCAGTATTTTCACACACACACATAAAAAACCAAAAAGAAACGAATATCTCAAAATCTAATGTTTCTTATAACACAAGTTTAACTCACCATTACATTTGTTGTGTTTCACTATCTATGTACTAGGTCAATTTTATTATATTTTTGGTACATTGTATAGAAAATAATGAATATAATTTTTGGCATTACTGTGATTTGAAGTTAAGGCCTTGGATTTAATTAGGCAGATGATCTACTTCAGCTATGGCCTAAGTTAACTGTTTAGTAGTGATTCTAAATGGGGTCTCACATTTTTTCCAGGGCTGATCTTGTAATGCAATGCTCTTATCTAACCTACTGAGATCTATCATACTATAGGTTTAAGGAAATTCAATCTGCCCAATATATTCTTGAGTTATTCTTCTATAATCTTACTCAGGTATCCTCAAAAACATCCCATACAACACATATTGTTATGAATATCTTGAATATACACTATTAACTGTTTTAAATAAGTTATTTTATTTCATTTTAAACAAAATCAAATACCAACTGTAACATTGTTGTGTATGGAAAAATAAAACAGTGTTCTATATCACATAATAAATAAGGAAGCTAGATTATCTTACAAAGAAGATACAGAGAATATAAGGATCAGAAGACAGATGGTCAAATAAGCATGAAGAATCTGCATGACTATTTAATATGGCCTTATTTTTATAAAGTCTGGGTATGCTTTTATCTCAATCCCATTCCATCTGCTTTTTGATTAGTTGCAATTACACTCAGATTTTGTTATTAATTGCTTACAAGTTTTAGCTTCCAGTACTGTTGAAAAAGTTTGTTATTTTCAGTATTTGTACCATCAGTAACAACTGACTTGCCATAAACAGAAATGAATTCATTTCCATTTTAAGCCTATGCAGAGTCATATTCCAAATGTTAAAAGATGAGTAAGTACTTATTCAAGAATACAACACAAATTATTTATTAAAGACTGATGTCAGGTTAAGATAACCTCACTCCTTCATTCTTCCAAATGTTAGTCTCAGTGGCTACCATATATAACAGACATATTCTCATTTTCATGGTAGATCAAGAACATTATTTTTGTTTGTTTGATTTTGATATATATTGAGAGAAAAAAATAAAATGTAACCACACAAAATCTAGCTTACCTTTGATAATTCAACAAAAGAGGATTTTAGGTGAGTTTGTGTTTTATGGCCAGAGAGGTTCAATATTTCTTCATGTGTCTATTGGTCATTCTTACTTCATCATCTGTTATATTGAGCAAACTAATGTGCCTATAAAACTACATGTAAATCTACATGGATGCTAAAGAATAAAAACTTACGAGACGTAAATGATACAGATCTCTAGATATTCACATAGACACCAAAGGAGGATATTCTCAGGAGAGGATCACAAAGGCACAATAGCTATATGTATCCAACCATATAAACTAATATTTATTAAAATAAACTCCAGGAAATGGAAAAAATAGGCTTTTTTTCTTTGCTACTGTTTTTTTTTGTTTTGCTTTCCTTTTTTATTCTTGTTGCTTTGTCTTTGTGAGGGACAAATGGTGGGACAAAGGGTGAATAAATGCAGCCTTGAAACTCTCTAGACATTATGTTGCAAGTGAACTATGCAACTTATCTGTGGGGGACGACAGGAATGAAAACCTGGGAAAGAGTGAGGAAGGGTGACAGTGTTCAAAAAGAAATGTATTGTATCTGACTAATATAACTGTAATTGCTCTTTATAGCACTTTAACAATAACAATAAAGAAATTTTAAGATATATAAAAAATAAGGAATTTTGTCCACAGGCTGAAATAAATCATCCTTGCTTTAGGAGTTGTCATCAAATGGCTAATGCAGAAACAACATAGCATTTCTCATCTAATTCTGAAAATTTCAAGTGGACACTGTGTACTAAAGATGTTGAACAGAAAAATCCCTCTGAACATATAAATCTTAGCAGATAACACTATTGTCTTTGACATGTTTGTTTTTTAACATGAAACATAAAAGGAACAAAATGAATGAAGAAAAATGATCATGGTTATAAAAGGAAGACTTTGGAAGACATTCATGTAGAATTTAAACTTTCTGGGTTTTTTTTTAAGGTATTCACAAAATCAGAACAGTAATTTGAAAGTTAACAACAGGACATGTACCTTTCAGAAAAACACAATCCAAAGAACAGCTGCTATAGTCAGTCATCAGAATGCCATGGAAGTTGGTAGCAGAGGGGCCTTGTCAACAGTCTATGGCCTGTTCTGTTTGAACACAGCTGCGGCAGGGATTTTCAAGCTGCCCCCATCTGGGTAAGCCTAGGAAGCATCTGAAGGATTTTCATCAGAGCCCAAATGACCAACAGAGCAGGTCAAACAGAAGGACAGATGGCAAAAAGAGTGAAAAACTCTTGGTATTATTAATTCTGAAAAAGAAAAATAGCCTGACTCTCATGAATCCCCCACATTATCCTGGTATCTGAAAAGCCTCTTAATAAAGAACATGTTTATGATTATGGTTTAAAAATACATATGTGTCAATTAAAACCATTGGAACATGTTCTTTTATAAATTATATAATGAGACTGTGGCACTATTTCTAATGGTAGGATTTGACCTTAAAAGCAAGCGAAGTCATTAAAAATTCTCCCAGAAGATGATTGTTTATTATCTACTAGCAACTAGAAATTAATTTCCAAATAGTTTCAGGCTAGACACATATCTTGATATTTTTAGTAACAGTTTCCAATAAAATATAAAAATTAAATATCTTAAAGAATTTGGATTTATTTGTTCTCAGATCCTGCAAAGGAAGTGCAGTTCTGACAATTAAGAAAAAAAAATCTACATAGTGAAACATAGGTCAGACTACTGAGCCCCAGAATTCTAAAACAAAAAATTTGCATCACTTTAATCATGAATTGACTGGTAATTTGTTGTTCACAACAACAGGAAATTAAGGGACATGTCAATTTTTTTTACTATCATTTAATTGTAAGATTAAATTTTTACTACGATTTTAGTCACCATATAATGGCATGCATTTTACCTTGGATATAGTTTGTATTTTCATCTCACTTTTTCCCTCTTCATTTATATCTTCCCATCTTCCACTGTATCTGCTAGCATTTGGTTATGTTGCATCCATCTTTGTAACCTCAACGGAAGGCATTCAACAATTTTATTTACTTTCTTTGATTCGTTTCTTATCATTTTCGACTCAAGTATCTGGAACTTATAACCCAGTGTTCAGAGGCAATAACTAGTAGTAAGTTAAGGACTTAAGAAGACAATTCTAAATCTTACAGACTCTAAAGTGGCATTAGTGACACTGAAGAGCATATTCACTGAATATTCTGATACATATTCAGCACCCATAGCAGGATTCAGGACAAAATAGTGTTCTAGAGAGATAATATATAAACAAATAACTTTTGATCAGTTCCCATAAAATCATTACGTTATGAAAAGTATTTTGTTTCCCAAGCTTTAATATGTTTTCCTACTGCTTATGTAAAAAGATCAGAGATCTCTTTTATTTTTGAAATATTTTAAAGTACCTTTGTACTTAATGTCAAAAATATGTGTGAGGCTCCCCTCTCTCTTATTAGTTCAATATTAAAGAGTGGGATCTTAAATGTCACCTTAGAATTCTGTTATATTTTCTTCTATCACCTATCATATTTTTACTGTTGATTTAAAATTAAATTAACTTTCACCTCCATATATAGCTAAATACAGCCTATGGCTAGTTGTGAACTGAAACTCACACGAGTATATATTCGTGAAACAAAGCACATTTCTCATCACACCGTGCCCATATAAGGGGATGTCATTATTTGTAAACTGTAACTAATCAAGCTTATGTGTATATCACTTTATCTTCTCTATATCAGTACTGTCCATGTACGTTACTCAGGGGAGGTCTCTGAACCCCTGCTATTCAAGACTGCTGCCTAATTCTTAACTCATCATTACTCCATTAAACTCTACTGAATTCAATTTACTTAAAGTACATGTTTAGCTATTGCAAAGTTTTGAGACACAATTTTATGTAGCAGAATGATCCAACAATGTTAAGTCTAAGTAAATTCTAGATTCATGAACTTTAAAATTTTAAAACAAGCCAGCTTTAAGTTTATTTCAAAATTGTTTTGACCACATACAAGCTAGCATCTGCTATTGTTAATTTTCTCAGTAATGGCCATTCTAACTGGGGTGAGGTAGAATCTCACTGTTGTTTTGATTTGCATTTCGCTATGTTTAAAGATAGTGAAGATTTCTATTGGCCATTTTTACTTCTTCTAAGAAGTCTCTCTTAAATGTTTGGACCATTTATTAATTGGAGGTTATTTCTTTCAGGGTTTAATTTTGAGCTCTAAGAATATTTTGGATACTAGATCTTGGTCTGATGCACAGCTGGTGAAAATCTTCTTCCATTTTGTGGGCTTTCTTTTTTTCTTTTTTCTTTTATTTATTGTGAAAATACCATACAGAGGAGTTACAATTACATGGGCAAGATAAGGAGTACATTCCTTATCAAGCATTGTTGCCTCCTCTTTGTTTCCCCTTACCATCCCTTCCCATACTCCCCCTACCTCCCCCCACCCAATACCCCCCCCCCCCACCAAAGTTGTAAAGTTCGTTTTTCGACATAACGATTTGTACATCTCCTTGTTCCACTGGGTCCATCTGTATCCCTATTTAAAAGATTTGTTTTTTTCCCTTCCCTTCCACAAATTATACCAAAATCCAATACAGTGAAAGCAGGGGTTATACCGTGGTGGAGAGACATACAAAGCAATATAGAAATCATCTTGTAGATATGTTAGAAACAATTGTATGAAAGAGAAAAAAAACATTTGAAAACTTATCTTGGGGTTCATTCCCCTAACATCAACTTATCTGACTTTTTCTGCTTGACTAAGACATATACTAGTTATTGCAAATAAGGGACACCATGGGACCTATGTTTCTTTGGGCCTGGTGTGGGCTTTCTATTTAGCATATCAGCTATATCCTTTGCCATGCACAAACTTTTAAGTTTGATGTAATCCCATTTATTCATTCTTTCTTTGATTTTTTTATTGTTTTCACTAATAAGAAAATGTGTCCTAAGTATGTTTTAACCTCCTAACATTTCTAGCCTTGTCTTTGTAAATTTTGCTTAGTTGAATTTTTATGTTTAATATTTCTTCCAAGAAATTTGGGAAAAGTAATTATTTCAGGCTACGTGCTTGAAGTACAGCAAAAATACACTAATTGAGAGTCATTGTAAAAACTATCACTCAAATAAATAAGCTCATCTCTTAATAAAGAAATTAAGTTTTGTTTATTTTCATTAATTAAGCATACAAGAAAAATCATGTCAGTGATTCTAGTAAGAAAATAATATTAAATTATTTTGGGCCTTTCTGTATATTATTATCTATTTGACAAATTGTCTTGTTAAAACATACTCTTTGTATTTTTGTAATTTACTTTTTCTTTTCTTACAGTGATGCATCACAACAGAGAAATTAAGGAAGTGAAACAAAGAATATTTTGGGTTAAAACTAAAGGTCACCTTTAATAGTTTTGAAAATTTAATAAAACTTTTGTTGGAACTTGGGAACTCCTTTTATGTAGCAGAAATTGAAAGTTTTATATTCACAGACAAAATTTGAAACATGTTTTCCCTAACCACAAGGATCTCTGTTAGTTTTGTCTTTCTGGATAAGTGTGTTTTAATATGCTGTCATTAAATATGCTGATTATTTAAATACATATTTTCACTGATGATATACATTTGGATGGATTTTAAATATTCTAAATTTTATGTAAAATGACTATGGAACTAGATACCTGAAATGTGTTTCTAAATAAGAAAATATGAGAGAAAAATCCCATTACTGAATTTTAAGATATAAAAATATCTCTCAATAGCCACCACAAAAAAAAAGCCAGAGGAGCTGTGACTCAAAGGGTAGAGAATTATCCTAAGCAAGGAAACTTGGAGACAGCACTCTTGCCTGAGTTAACGCTCCAGGACTGGCATGTGCGTGAGCATGTGCACGTGCACACACACACACACACACACACACACACACACACACACACACAAAACCTCAGGAAGAGTTTCTGAGCTATAAGAAACAAAGCATAATAATGAACAACTTCTAGTTATTCACAGACAAACTAAAGTGTTGTGTATCAAACTACACTAATTTTTAATATGATATAATAGCAATTTCAATGCTTTTTATATCTCCATTATTTGTACTATAATCCCTTGAATGCCTGATAAATGATATTCATATATTACCATAAAATTTAAAGTGGAAAAGGTACAAAAATATCAACCTTTTATAAAAAGATAATTTTTATAGATGAGGAGAGTCAAAAAGAAATAAGGGATGTAAAATAAGCATAACCAAAACTTTCACCACAAATGTATAAAATCTATAACCTAGAGAATGATCTTAATAATATAACCATTTTCACTAAAGACTATGAACAACAACAAGGAAAGCAAATAACATAAAAAACAGTAACTCGAAAGTTAAAGTTTGAGAACATACACTTTGTAAGTTTATCTGTATTTCTGGACTATGTATTTAAATTGAGAGGATTTATTTCAAAAAATCCTTAAAAATTATTCCAAACAATAGTAAATAAAAATAGCTTTATGCAATGTTATGCTTCATAGTTTTCTTTTTTTTTCCTTTGGGTTTGTAACTCAAGTTTTCACTCCATAAAATAGGCTAACCCTAGAACTTAGCATGTAAACACACTCATATTAAACTCCCGACTTCCAAAATTCTTAGATTACATTTGTGTACCATCACTCTTAGCCTCTACATTTTTTCTATTTCATATGATATTTTCAATATTTCTTGAGTATTCCATATTACAAAACATAAAATTTTCAAATGACTGCTTTAAATTACTGTCTCATAAACTTGCATGTATGGAAGCATAGAGCTTTATATCTATACAGAAATAAATTTCTAATTACTAGTATTGTAGGGCCCTTCATGTTTGCAGAATAAGTTTGGGAACTTCATTGAAAAAGACAAAGGAGATATTTTTGTTTTTCTGTTTTTTAACAGGACCAACTGGTTTATATTTTATAATAAATTATTGTTGAATGGATTATTGAAAATATTGAAATATAATATTAATTTGCAAAAATAACAACCATTAATTGTTAAAGTTTACTAATCATTTCTTAGTACTACATCACTAGTCATCTCAAATACTTTATGACTTTATCATGAGATTTTTAATCATATTTGCACAGATTTAATGACCTATAAAATCACATTGTAAAGGTAAAGGTGACAAGGGATATAGAAATAAATTATTTAACCTATTAACCTTCTGCACTTATTAGAATTTAGTCATGATTTACAAGTATTGTTTGGTTTCATTGGAGACAAGTTTAATTTAACACAATAAGATATATATATATATATATATATATTTTTTTTTTTTTTTGTCGGTTATGGGGCTTGAACTCTGGGCCTGAGCACTGTCCCTCAGCTCTTCAGCTCAAGGTGGGTGCTCTACCATTTGAGTTACAGCACCACTTCCGGTTTTCTGAGTGTTTATTGGAGATGCCACTTCCGGTTTTCTGAGTGTTTATTGGAGATAAGAGTTTCATGGACCTTCTTGCCCTGGCTGGCTTTGAACCGCGATCCTCAGATCTCAGCCTCCTCAGTAGCTAGGATTACAGGCGTGAGCCACCGGCGCCCAGCAACACAATAAAATCTTTATGATACATTGTGATTAATTTTTTTTGAAAAAGAAAGCAAGTACAAAAAAGTCATTGATGAAATGAGAAAACTCAACATTATTAAAATTAAATAAAATTTTATATAATTTGTCATTTAGATCTCATGAATAGGGAGAAAAGGAGGCTTGTTTCACTATGTCAATATTTCTACATCAATAATTGTATTTTCCAAATTGATTTAACACTTTCTGTTTGGCAAGATTATACTTCTTATTCAATCAAGATAAATGTCCAACTTCTCTTCTGAGAATCAGAGAAGAGCATTTCACTAAATGCTTGAGTTTTTCATCTTTGATAGGTCCCATGGTTTCCCTTATTTGCAATAACTGGTATATGTCTGGGACAAGCAGAAAAGGTCAAATGTCATATGTACATATGACCAGATAAGATGATGTTAAGCAAAATGAACCCCAAGATAGGGACACAAGTGGTTTTTTCTTTCTTGCTATTGCTTCTAACATATTTATATTGTACCGTGTGATTTTTTTGGTTTCTTTGTATGTTCCTCCCCCACAGTATAACCCTGTTCTCACTATATTTGACGTTGGTGCCCTGCATCTTGTATATACACTTCTCTAATTTGGGGAGGGGAAGGGAAGAAAACAAAATGCTTAAATAGGGATACAGGCTGACCCATTGCTGAACAATAAGATGTACAAAAGATATTTTCTTACATGTTGACATTAGATGAATATTTGACAGGAGAAGTCTGAGTGTACCATGGCTAGAAGGGAGGTTTGGAGCAAAGCAAAACCAGGTAAAGCATTGAACAATAGAAAAGGAAGAAATCCATCAAACTAACCTTTACCAAAAACTGATGTTGACAGAACTTGAACATGCAATTTGCAGGTTTTCAGAACATTACAGATGCATAGTTGAACAATTCTTTCAAATAAAAATGTATCAGAAGCAAAAAAATGAACAAATTTGTATAATGTAAAAGTCACCAGACAAAAATTAACAGGTTTTAATATAAATGAGATTAAACTGCAAATCACTTTTCTAGAGAAATGATAACACATATGGATAAGTGCTAAACAACGTAGCACAAATCTATTTAAAAATGGCAGAATGCCAATATAAAAGTTTGGATGTTATATCTGAATGCAAACAACAAAAACAACAAAAACAAGTGATCTTTTGTGAAAATTATATTTTATTTTATTTTTTTGTGAAAATACTGTACAGAGGGGTTACAATTACATGGGCAAGATAGTGAGTACATTTCTTATCAAGCATTGTAGCCTCCTCCTTTGTTTACCCTTCCCATCCCTTTCCATCCTCCTTCCCCCCCCCCACCTAATTCTCCCCCCACCAAGTTGTAAAGTTCGTTTTTGACAAAAATTATATTTTAGAAGAAATTATTATTCCCTTACTTCCTATTCCCATGTTTCATGGATGAGTAAAACTGATCTCATCACAGCCAGGCAAAAGATTAGTGGATAATTCTTCAGAAAGTAAATCAGAGATACCAGAAACAGGTGGAATTAAAGCAAAGCTGTTGGATTTTTCTAGAGAGGCAAATTGAATGACATCCAGCATAGTGAATGTTAAATTTTTTTCAACCAACCTCCTAACTGCTTCTACCTGTCAGAAAGGTATTATGATAAACTTCAACCAATAGAATCAAAAGACCCATATATGAAATACAAACTAAAAGTCATAGGAAACAGAGAAAGTGTAAATTATTTTTTAAATAATGCTCCCTATCCTTCAAGCTAAATGATAGTCATATCAGAAGATTAGTAAGACCATACATTATGGATGAAAAGTGTTTGCCTAAAGCTACATCATTCAAATATTTATGAACTATAGGGATATAAGCAGCGCTCCTCTCAAAAAATGCACAGGAATTTTAAAAGTATGAATGTGATACCTATAATAATGTCAAATTCTTAAATAGTGTTGAAAGCCAATATTATATATATATATATATATATATATATATATTTCTTTTAATAGTACCAGTAATAATATTGGTAACAGTGATTCCAAATGAAATATTTAAAATAAAGTATTTCCAAATGTGTTACAGAGAAATTGTCTGTTGAAACAATATACTTGGCATTATTTAGAGTTGCTTAATATACACAGAATTAAATTATGATAAAATATATTTGCAATGATGTTGACTTTGCTTATTAAGATTCTGAAATTAACATGCACCCCAGGCTTTGTAAAACATTGTAAAATTATCTCTGTAAATTTATCTTTAAATTGCAGATACAGTATTGCCAGCTCTGTGTATAGATGAAATTGTTTCTACTAAAACCACCTGAGGATGAAATTTAACTGTGTGTTGTGCCCATGGGAGGTCTCTGAAGACTTTGTTTGTATAAAAAATGTATGAATTGTTTTCCAACCTGCTGAGCTGCTCCTTGATGATGACCTCTATTGTAGAAATAGTAAGAGCTTTGCAACTTCCCTGAACAGTTTCAGAAAAAGTAAAGTGAACAATATAAAATAAGATAAAATATAACCTCTAAAAGGAAACCAAGTGAGAGGAGTTTCTTAATTTGTTTTAGTTACTTAAACTGTTAACTATTAATAAAGTTTGCTTTAAATAAACAAGAGAGGGAGTAACAATGTCCAACAAGAAGGGTTCTCATTCTCTTTCTTATGCAACTGTAACCCTTCTGTCCATCACCTTTATAAAAAAAAGTAAATAAATATGTAATTAAGTAAGTAAGTAAATAAATAAATGAGGTTTTCTGTATGTATTTGTAAGTTTGTTTGTTCATGAGGAGAAATTTTTCAGTCTGGTGTTATCATGGATATTGGAATGTAAACATTCATTTAAAATATTTATAAATAATATATCTACATATTTTAATATTTCTTACAAGAATATAATACTTTTATTGCAAGAATAATATTACACTTTGGAAACAAAATCAAACCTTTATGGTGAATAATAAATATAACACTGGACCTATCAATTTTGGTTTTTGAAAAATTGTGTCATTAGATTCAAACCAAAGATACATTTCCTTTGTATTACCTGAAATATAGTTTATTCTCAGTCAGAAAATAGTTATCACAATATTTTTATATTATAAATGTAAATCAATACACATACACTATAAGATTATTATTTGATTATATGCTTATTTATTATCCTTACCTTTGTTAAATTTAATGTTCTATTACCTTGGTTTCTACTTATAAATTGAAACATTCATTTCTAGTAATATTTAATATGTTATTTTCTGTATATAATAATATACATGGGAAACAGCAAAATACGAATTCCAATTTAAATATGTTGTCTAGATTCTATAGTCCTTATTCTTGAACACTGAATGATCATTTAATTACAAGTAGTGAAAAGATGTTAGGAAACTTTTGTAGTTAATGGTTAATACAGTACTTTGACTAGAAAATGATACTTTCATGATAAAAATCATAGAAGCTCTTTTATGGCTGAACATCTGTAACATTTTACTGAACACAAAAGTATTCTTAGCATACAAATATAAATAAGTAAATTAGCAAATAAATAAACAAATAAATGATTAAACAGTACAAGGAAGAATACTCTCTGGAAGTATAGAATTGAAGCTGTGTGTATTGTATGTGTACCAGTGCTATGAAGTATGAGTCCATACTTCAACACTTTTACTCCTATTTATTCTTATTCCTATTTCCATTGATATTTAAATTAAAGGTGTATGTAAGTTGAACTTTTGCACATGAATAAGAGCATCAGTTGTCCTGTAGCTTTCATCAGCTTTTCACAGGTCACATACTGCTTTTTGGTTGTTGGAACTAGTGATTTAAATTTTCCTTGACAATAAAATAATATTTTTAGGTATGGGGCCTCAGATACTTCCATAGCTTCATATTTCATGTGGCAAAGTGTGCTAACAATAAAGAAAGCGAGAGCTTAGGTCTTAAGAGAAATGAACATTTGCATTCCAGTTAAGAAAAATTACGTGAAAAAACTAAACTAGTTGAAACATACTGAGGGATTAAAAGTACTAAAGTAGACAAGAAATTAGATGAAATTAGATGAAAAAGAAGTCATATATTTTTAACTCATTCTTTGATTTTTCAAGTCTTCAAATTCAGCAAAATCTTATTGAAGAAAATTTTGAAACAATTTCAAAGAGCTAGAAGCCTACCAGCCCTGTTCTTATCAACTATTGTATGGAATTCTCTTCTCCAAAACTATTTGAAATGAAATTTGTGATTTAACGAAAGTCTATGAAGCCTTTTCCTATATAAGAATTCACAAGTAGGATATGAAAAATTATGAATTATTACAGTAAAAAAATTCTTGGAAATTTGATCAATATTTTTGGACTCTAATTTACATTCAATTAAATTGTGAGAAGCAAAATGATTGAATATACACAATGGATATTTGCCTAGATGGATTACATCTAAAGTGACAAGTATTAAAATAGATTACATTATTGAATAACACTAGCTTTCTAGGCTCTAAATCTCACAATAAAAAATGAGGCCTATTATAATAATTGCACTATTTTAATTTCCACTGTTTTGTTTCATCTTTTAATGTTAATAGTGCAAACTTATTTAAATGCAAAATAAAGAAAGAAAAAGTAGTGAAGTTCTTCACTTGAAGAAGGGCCATAAAGCAGTCATAATTCATAAGTTTTAACGAATACTATGATACAAGTTATAGTGCTTCTGAAAAATCCCATTATCGAAGTTAAAATGGTTTCCTTATGTAAGAGTCATAAAACATTTTGTATTTATGAGACTTTCCCCTCATACAAAGAATATATTTCCCTGAGACACTATTTTGTCCTGCAATGTGATACCGCTACACACATCTATAGAATTTTGTATACAAGAATAAAAAGGGGTGAAATTAACTCTTTATATTTAGCTTTAATGTTTTATATGAGGCCAGATAGTAAATACATGTAATTTTGGATTATGTGAGTTCACATACTGCGTGAAAAGCCACAGATAATATATTCTCTAAGGGGTGGCGCTCTTCCAGTAAAACTTTATTTAAAAAAAAAATTATCAAGTCAGATTTTACCTTTGGGCTATAGTTTATCAGACCCAGATATGTCTTGGTGTTCCAGTGGGTTGAATACACATTCAATATTTCCAATTGTTCCATGAAGAAATAGGCTGCGATTAGTGGAGTCAGTGGGGAGGATTGAATTAGATGAGACCGAGAAAGTCTTGAACCATCAGGAGCACATTATTTTGAAAAAAAAAAAAAAAAACACTTGGGTCATAGGAAGTCTTGAACAAAAGGATGAGGTTAGGAATGAAACTGTATTTTTCACCTTTGCCCAAAGTAAATAATGGTAGGTCATAAATATGTATTCCTATTTCTGTTATAATAATTACTGAAACTTAATCAACATGGCTGCTTTTATAAGAGTTATTTCCCTCGTCTCTCGATTCATTTTGTTACGGGACCTGCATCCCCATGACTGTAGACATTTCAGTCTAACATGAAAATTGACTGCTTCGGCTAGAATAGGATACCGTGGTTAACTGGGATGTAGCACAGATTCAGTGATTCATTTTCTTCTCATACCTTCAACTGGAGCTCACTTTTTAGAGCAAATGTGAAGAGAGAGAGAAACAAGTTTTGCTGTGCAGGGTTCTGCCAGAAAGCATAACCTTCAGATTAGATTAGCACAGACAAGAAGTACATCATATATCAGCAGTTATACCAGGGAAAGGTCACCTCTTGGTAATAAATAACTGGCCATAGTGCGATATTTAGAGGAAACAACCTTTCTAATACAATTGTGAAAATGCTTATCCTTTTAGCAAATGCTGGACAAAAACAAGAAACAAAAGAGTATGAAATCTCTGCAACAAGACTTAATGACAATGACCACTGACCTCTCTGAGGGTCCTGATAGAACGCCCAGGCATCATCCTCTGAAGAAAGGATGAAGGAAGATACCCTGGAACAGAAAAAAAAGAGAGCCTTGTGCTGGTGGCTCACGCCTGTAATCCTAGCTACTCAGGAGGCTGAGATGTGAGGATCAAGGTTCAAAGCCAGCCCAGGCAGGAAAGTTCCCAGGACTCTTATCTCCGATAAAACACCAGAAAACTGGAAATGACACTGTGACTCAAGTGGTAGAGCACTTTCCATGGGCTGAAGAGCTGAGGGACACGGAGCACCACCCCCCCCCAATAAAAGTAAGCTTAATGTGTCCACAGGCCCTGAGCAATGGTTTTATTTCTTCCTGGCTCTGGATTTTGATTTCCCTTTTTCTTTGTTTTAGTTCTAAATTAAAATTTCTCAGGAAGAAGTATTGAATGTAATTTCACAAGGAGCATATATTTCAGTATGTACACGAAGGGGAAGAAAAAGTGTATGAATCTAAACCACTATAATTAATAGCATAAGATGATAATGGCTGTGCAAAAATATTTTTCCAAAACCCTTTAATGAGACTATATTCTCCAGTATGTTGAACATAAGTGTAATTTTATCTTTCATTTGCTTCTTTATGTTACTATATGAATTCTTCAAGTTGACCCAGAAATGAAAATATTTTTTATTCCATATAGATATCATGGGAGTTATTGTAAAATATTTTACTTTTCCTGTTGCCTTTCAAAAAACAATACAATAAACATATTTTTATTCATTTTATTTTGGCAGAACTAATAAAAATATGTATTCAATTAAATAAGTTCTGCCTCTGTATGTCCAAAGAATATGCAAAAATGTTATGACTTTTCGATTAAATATAAATGTAAATATAAATGCACACCATATGAGTAATCATTTATCAATTTCTGATTATTCTACATGTGCACACATTCTCTAAGTTTTCCTAATTGCTCCAGAATTGTTGAATTTTTAATTACAATTTTTTCAAATAAAAACATATAGATGTGGAGAAAATAAATATAATATGTACTACAATTAATGAGGTAGACGAAGCTATTCATGTTCCCATAGTAACAACATGATGAACCAGTTGTGGTAGAAGCATGGAAACTGAAAAAGAAAGCATAGGGGTACATAGAAAATAAGCATAAAATTAAATGGTTTGTATTGGTCAAGTTGGCATCTGAATTATACACCACAATTTCTAAACTATGCTTCCCATCAGGAACCTCCTTAGTCTTCTAGAATCTGGTAATGGACCACTGGAGAGTTCTATTGTCTAGTTTTGTGGTTGTTGATTTTTTGCTTGTTTTCTGCCAGTCCTGGGGCTGGGTACTGTCCCTGAGCTTCTTTTGCTCAAGGCTAGCACTTTACCACTTGAGCCACAGTGCACCCTTTCCAGCTTTTTCTGTTTATGTGGTACTGAGGAATGGAACACATACATACATGCTAGGCAAGCAATCTACCACTAAACCACATTCCAGCCCTATTGTCTAGTTTTATGAAGACGTCTGTCACTGTTGAAATGGCTGGCTTCCTTAATAACTGTAGCAAGTAAATACAACACACCAATGTCTGACAAAGTGTTCTGTACATTGTAAAGAGTTATGAAATTTCATTAATGCAATTCTTTCAAGTCCAAGCAAGATAAGCCTGATACTTTTCTTGGTACTTTTTTATAGAGAGATACATGTCTATGAAATACAAAAAAGTCATTGAGTTGGTGTTTTTTCACCTTCAGAGTTTGTTTTCTTAAGGGGATTTTTTTTCCAGAATATGTAACCCTAGAGTTATCTTTTTACACTACTAAAAGCTAAAATTTAATGCATACTCTATAAGGAACACAAAGCAAATTACGTCAGTGCTTATCTAAAGGAATATACATGGCAGCAAATGTTTCTTAATCTGGTAATTAAATTTAAAGACTATCTATCACTTTGTTTATTTCTGAAAATTTATGTAAAATATAGTTGAATACTCAATGCCTGATGATGTTTTTTGCCCCAATTTGAAATACATAGAAAATGTATAGTTAGTTCCACTGTCATGATCAAATGTTAGTGTATTTATAGTTACTTTGTTCTGCATGCTAATATCAAGAAATATAGGTCAATTTCCTAAAAGAGAAGAAAATCTAATCAAAAGTTCCATTTCTTTTTAATGACAGAGAAGCATACAGTAGTGTTTAGATGTACAGTACCAGAGAATTCATTTCCTGACTTCCAGTTCTTGGAAATGCTATTGAACATTTCTAGGATGGGGAAAGTTATTCATATACTTTGCCTCTGTTTGGCATTTTCAAAATGGTTATTTATTGCCATCACAAGTAATTTGAAGTGTAAATGAGCTGTAGTATGCAAAACTATTAGAATGGAATACAGTCTTATAAATGCATAGTGTTTGTTAGCAATTGCTTTTAGGAAAACTTTATTAATCTTGTTGGCTTCCAGGTACCAGTAGATAACACCTGTAATCCTAGCTAGTCAAGAAGCTGAGATCTGAGGAAGCCAGCCCAGGCAGTAAAGTCCGTGAGACTCTCATCTCTAAGTAACCAGCAAAAAGCAGAAGTAAGCCGGGTGCTGGTGGCTCAGGCCTGTAACCCTAGCTACTGAGGAGGCTGAGGATTGTGGTTCAAAGCCAGACCCGACAGGAAAGTCCGTGAAACTCTTTTTTTTTTTTTACAGTCATCATTATTTATTGAATATAGTTTTGTGCCAGGTAAGGCTAGTGCTCTACTACTTGAACCACAGCGCCACTTCTGGCTTTTTTCTTTTAGCTTATGTGGTGCTGAGGAATCGAACCCAGGGCCTTGAGTATGCAAGGCAAGCGCTCTACCACTGAGCCACCTTCAGTCTAGTCCAAAAGATAACTTACTTGTAAAGAACCACTACTTTGACTTATAGACAAATGTCTTTTATGTTGTTCTTACAAATATCTTCCAAAAAGTAAATTACTTTTGAATGTCTATTTGACATTCCTAGGGTGGAACTGCTATCATCAAAGTAGTATTATTTAGAAATTTTGTGGACCATTAAAACTTTTAATAACGTTATTTTAGTTCATTGATATGTATTAAGTATTTTATGGTTCTCTCTGAACTCCTGGATACCTCCTTGCTAATTCTAACACACCACCAATGAAAGGTAAGATCATTATTGTTTCTATCATGTTTTAATGAGTTGTTGATCATTCGAGATTTCTGTTCATTGCATTTACTAGTTATTCCCAATGTAAAAGGGAAAATACAAAAGACCATCTTTGAATGTATTTGCACACCACAGTTAGCTGCATATCAAGTTATTTGCACTTTCTGGCAGCTTCCTGGAGTATAGCACTGTTGCTTCCTACCACCCACAGATGGTGTCTCAGTGTGAGAACTGCTACTGTAAAACCTGCAATATGTTAGGTTAAAGATTAAGTGAAATCAATGTGAGGAGGTGCTATCATATTACATGTTACAACTGTATATATGGTGCCAATTATAAGCTTCATGAATTTACTTATTAAAGATGAAGAATTATGATAAAACTTCCACATGGAGAAGGTACTATGGAAACAAACTTACATCCCTGATATGAGTGGCAGATGCTGCAAAAGCTGTGCAGTACCATGCTTCCCTGGTTTTCAAATTAAAGATGTAAAAAACAAGAACATTTTTATGGGTTGCTATTAAGGTTGATGAACCAAAAATTTGACAGCTTTTAAAATGTTTTAAGTACATAAAATTGTGTACATCACATCCATCATTTTTCTTTCTCTTTTTCTTTATAAATGGCTTAATATCAAACAACATTTTCTTGACATTCCTAAAGGGTATTGAGTAAATGGCCTGAAATATACTGGGATGAGATACCCATTTTATATTTGAGTTTAAGCTCCTTTTTAAACAAGGCTATTGATTGTATTATTTGCCAGGATAGAAACAGTTCAGAAATTTTCCTCATTTTCAATAATAATAGTTTTTAATGACTTAAGCAATAAAGCACTGATGAAGCATAGAGAACTCAGATTTCTTTATTTATAACATCAAACATATAGTCTTTGGCCTTGAGCATAGGTTTCTAATAAGGGATTTTCTTCATTTCACACAACATTGAGCATATACATTATAATAGATTTTCTTCACATTCTAGATTCTCTAACTTGGCTTAGTATTCTAAGGAAAGATACTTCCTAAGTCCATAAATTCTATACTTCTAAAGAGCAAAGCTAAACCAAGGACATATTGTTCAAACCATTTCAAACCAAGGGCCTTTTATCCACACATATATAATTTACTGTCTATTTATAAGTGCCTGATCATAGATAGTCTGTGAAGAAGTTATGTTGAGACATCTGTTTTCATTTCTTTCATATAGCACTGTCCAGAGTCAATCTGAGATAAAGATCAGAGAATATGTGTTCTAGCTTCTTCTGTAACCATAAGCAAGTCAGTGATACATTCTTAAAGAATTCTGTAATCATAGAAAAAAGAAAGCTGGTATCTCTCTCATATGATAAAAGTCTTGTACATATTACAGAGAAATAAGGAGATAACAAGTTCTAAATTCATATGAGTTACCTAGTTATTTAATTACATTTAAATAGAATAAAATATTTCACATAGATCAAATATTTGATAAATTTATTTATATAAAAGCAGAAACATTTAAATAATTATATAGATAATTAGATAGTTAGATTTTATCAAAATCCCTATAATGTGATAGATTTTATAAAACCCATGGTAGATTTTATAAAAATCCATATAATTTGAGAACAACAAATTATGTTGATATATTTAGCAATGCTTCAAGTGAATTAAATTGAAGAAATGACCTTATTTATTTGAAGAGGGAAGAATTCTCAAGTATGTGAAAGATAGTCATTTGGAGAGAGAGAAAAACACAGATCTTTTTCTTCCTGTATATAGCACAGACCTTGGAAAGTACAGTACAATTTGCAATACTGGAATACCAGTGAAGCATTTCCACTTATTTTGGCACTATACAGACTTGGCAACTGTAGTGCAGTCTCAAGAAAACCCCACTGATCAATAGTTCTCTGTGATTGTCATCTTGAAATTCTTAGTAATTTTAAATATTCATCTGTGGTGGGTATGAGGTAATAGCTGACTATAAAACCCATGGGACTTGCAGCATTTACTCACATATTATCCACATTTTCCTTCTCTTGCTGAGCCTGATTCTCAAATACATTGATTCTGCACTCTAGAACCCTCTTCCCTGTCCTGCTCCATCATCCCTGTGATATTACCAGTGTGCACCAGCTAGAAGCTGGTTTATGTGTTGTTGTTTGGGATTTTTTTTTTTTTGAGAGAGAGATAGAAAAAAAAAGCTGGAATGAAAGTTAAAACAGAGACTCCATGGAATCTCTATTGTCTTTGTTTTACTATTAAATTTGGTTCAATGAGGTTACCATTCCATCAGTCAGGTTAAGAGGATAATGCATCCTTATCAACGTGATCCATTCTGCCGTACTCCATTTTCTCCCTCCTGATTCTACCCTCAAGTTTCTTACTTCTGTTTTTCATACTGTCCATTAAATGTAATGACTGCATTTGCTTACCCTTTTATCCCTCCACTTATGTATCCCTCCCATCCCAGCACGTTCTGCATCTTCAGTCTTCATACCCATTGAGTTATTCAGGGGAGTGAAGTCAAACCAGAAACTCTATTTTCTTTTACACAAATGGAGGGTCTCTGTGCTTACCTGGCTTGCTGCTATGGTAGCTTCTAGAACAAGAAAATTGATCAAATGAGAGTCACACAGGTAATCATGTGCCTGCCTTTAGCACAGGCACAGCAGCATTTTCTAGTCAAGTCCATCACAAAGGTAGGGAGAGGGCAAATGCTTTTCTATTGGAAAAAGAATTAACCTTAGTCCTTAATTTACTCCAATAAGCAAGAGATTTATCCTCTAGTTCATGGCAAAAGACTTTGCCAACATAGTATCAGTTATTTGACTCTTTCCACCAGGCATCGATATTTCTTCATTCTCAACTCTAGTTAAAATTTACCAAGTAAGAGTCATAATTTAATACCAAGATAAATCTGCCCTTACAGAAATAAAAGGTGCTTATGACCTTTAAAAATTTATAATCTAGCCCTTGACTTCTCTATCTAGAAAAGGGACAAATTGTTATAACCATATCCACAAGGGTTTCTATTACCCAATTAGCATTAATGTCTCTTCAGTCCCCTGAACAATTAGATTTTCTTTTGGCTAATTAATTTTTATAGAACCCATAACATCTTCTCACTAGAAAGACTGTAGACATCAAACAGCATGGAAGACAAGAAGTACCACAAATACTGATTTAATCCTGTTTCCAATTGCTTCTTATTCAATTACACTTTCTCACTTATTCACTTATCTAATTGAATAAGATAAATAGGGAAAAATATTTCTGTCTGAAGCTATGGTACCATGGTATTCCCATACCCAAGGTAAACATTAATGTAATTGATTTGGGTCAATATTTCCCCATTAAGACTATCCTTGAAGATCCTTATAATCAGCTGGTCATCTGCTACATTCATCTAATGTAAAATCAATTTCTAACTTACTTGTCAAACTAAGTTTGTAAAACCATATCACTTTCATGAAATGTTTTTGTTAAAAAATAATACTTTAATAACAATTAAAGCAATATATTATCTGGGCATTGGTGGCTCAAATTATAGTTCTAGTTAGTCAGGAGGCTGAGAGCTACACAAAGCCAGGACACTTTATGAGACTACATCTCCAAAGTAACTATCAAGTAGCAAACCTGGAGGTGTAGTTCAAATAGTACAACATCAGCTGAGCAAGCAAACCAAGCAAGAGCAAGGTACTGAGTTCAAACCTTCTACTGGCCAAAAGAAAATCCCACAAAACAATATATTGAAGAAATTCACAACATACTTAAGGATGCTCATTGAACAGCTCCTTGTCTTATCTTGTCCTATCTCTTCAATAAAGACAGCTCAACCTTTCTGTTTACTGTAAACAGTGTTAAAGAGGGAATAACTCTAAAATATTTCAGTTGATTTGTTTTTGCTAACTATCGTTACATAAGTAAACTCCTACATAAGTAAACTTATTTTTACATAAGTAAACTCCTACAATGAGATCCTGGAAATGAGTGAATGAACATCACTGCCTAGATGCCTGGCTTGGACACTTTACTGAGTGTACAAAGATGAACTAATCCTAGAATAAAGAAATCTAAATCTATTATATTTGGAGAAGGAAATGGCTGCTATGTGTGAGTATGTGTGTATATATTTGCATGTGTTTTCTTGTATGTGTGTTTTGCAGGTGATTGAAGAACCTTGTAAAGCTACAGTTTTTCTCAACTAGGTTTTATAAAAGTAAGAACAAAGTACTGAAGTATTTGTGAATCAATGCACAAAATGAGGCAATCTTGTCCAGTGCAATTATGAAGTATTACTGTGTATTAATCCTAATGGAATGTAGAATGTTCCACTTGCTACATGATTGAGTCTCTCTATGGCTTAAATTTCTTGCAAAACCTTCCCCACTAGTTAAGAAAGACTATTCTAGACACTAAAGTAAATATCCTTAATGTATCATATTCCAATTAAAATTAATGACATGAAAACTTACATGTAATATAAAACAATACATAAAATAGTGAACATATCATGTTTATTTTACATATTCAGAGATTTTTCCCTCTGCCTGCATTGCAAGGGACAATACAATTGTCATCCTGATTGTGAAAATAATGTTTAATGATGTTACAAAAGCATCAAGTATATTATTTGCTTATATACACAGTGATAGGCATTCTTCAGTGTATATACGTATATACTTCAATATTTATGACATAGGCTTGGTTCCTTTCTTGTAGAAAAGAGATTGAGCATTTATTTATTTCAGGTCTACTGATCTCAAGTCCTCTCAGATATTTGAATTATTGGCAAATGTCTTTATTTCTATCATTGAAGGTACTTCATTATGTTTAGGATTCTGAGTTTGTTGTTTTACTGTTCAGCCACTAAAAAAAGTGTGTGTTTTTACAAATATTTTTATTGTGAAAATACGGTACAGAGGGGTTACAATTACATGAGCAAGGTAATGAATACATTTCTTATCAAGCATTGTTGCCTCCTCCTTTGTTTCCCCTTCACATCCCTTCCCATCTTCCCCTCCCCAGCCAAAGTTGTAAAGTTCGTTTTTCGACATGATGTCTTGTACATCTCATTGTTGCAATTGGTCCACCTGCATCCTTATTTGAACAATTTGTTCTTGCCCTTCCCCTCTACAAATTATACGAACATCAAATACAGTGAAAACAGGGGCTATACCATTGGAGAGGGACATACAAAGCAACAAAGAAAGCATCTTATAAATATGTTAGAAACAATCGCAAGGAAGAAAAACCATTTTAGTCCTTATCTTGGGGTTCATTTCGCCTAAAATCAACTTACCTGACCTTTTCTGCTTGTCTCAGACATATATTAGTTATTTCATATAAGGGAAACAATGAGACCTATGTTTCTTTGGGCCTGGCTTATTCACTTAATATAAATTTTTCCAAGTCTTTCTATTTCCTAACAAATGAGGCAATATCATTCTTTCTAATGGAGGCATAGAATTCCACTGTGTATATAAACCACACTTTCTTGATCCATTCATCTACTGAGGGTCATCTGGGTTGGTTCCATATCTGAGCTATGTTAAATAATGCTGCAGTAAACATAGTCGTGCTGGTAGCTTTAGCATTGTCTTGTTTGTGATCATTCGGGTAAATGCCCAAAAGTGGGATTGCTGGGTCATACTTTGGAAAGTAGTATGGAGGTTCTTCAAAAGACTCCACATAGAGCTCCCTTATGACCCAGTGTTTTGTTTTGTTTTGTTCCATTAAACCTCTTTACCACAATTTCTAATGAGAAGGCAATCATGATGGATTTCAATATTGTTCTGTATGGCATGTGTGTTTTTACACCATTTCAGAAACTATTAATATTTATTTTCTTATGCTCAGATTTTACATAAGATCTGTTTAGGTACTGCTTTGTCTTTATTTTAAATGCTTTCAGATAATCACTCTGCTTGGAAAGATTCCTTCCTGATTTATTTTTTTAAAAGTAGGAGAATATTCTGACTTGGTTTCTTTATTTCTCTGATTTCCATTCTATTCACTCTTGGTGTCTGATCATTCAATATTCTCTACTCATTTAAATTTACTCACTATTCACTCTGTCACCTACAGACTTCTCTTCTTCTACCCAGTAAATCTTAGATGCTAGATACTCTTCTCATTTATTTTTAATAGATTTTTTATATATTGAAATTAAATTGCTGAAGTCAATAGTCAAAGTCTTGATTCTTTGAGTATGAATGTTGTTTTTAGCAGACTTTCTTATATTTGTTCTTCTATTTTTATCCATATCCTGACCAATACCTATCTTAATATCTGTAGTTTAGCTATACACCTTATTGTTGTTTTCCCAATAGTTTGTTATTGTTTGTGTACTTCCACTTTACATCTAACACTAATCATGGGTTCCTCTTTTTTGTCCAATTTGACCTGTTATTAGAGTTGCAAAAATAGTACAATGGCAATAAAAATGTCACTGACCAAACATGTCTGTGTTAGGTTCCCCTTCTGTGTGCCTAACAATTCTATATGAGGCACTCTGATTCACACTTGGATTTCATTAATATATTTTTTCTCTTCTTGAATATTTTCTCATCAGTACTGAGTGTTGTGTCCAGTTACTATGTGGACTGATGAAGTCAGAAACAGCACCATCGCTATGTGTTTGAATCAAGAGTTTCTTTTCCTGAATCTCTCACTGCTCCTATTAAGGATTCTGTGTAAATGGTAGAATACCACAGCTACTGTTTGCTCATTCTCTTTGAATCTCAAGTACTTTTTCTTCTGGTGTGCCAGTGATGGGGCTTGAACTCAGGACCTGGGTGCACTTTCTGAGCTTTGTTTTTTTCTTCTCAGAGTTATTGTCCAAACACAAAACACAGCTCCAGCTTCATTTCTGGTTTACAAAAATTGTGCTTAATTGAAGATAAAAAACTTCAGGAACTTTCCTGCCTGGGCTGACTTTGAACCCTGATCCTCAGATCTCAGTCTTCAGTGTAGCTAGGATTAAAGGACAGAGCCACTGGTTCCTGGCTCACCTACCTTTAAAGCTCCTTATCTTAATAAAATTATCAGTTCCCCAGAATTGTAGTAGTATTTTCTGCGTTCCATTCATAATTGCTCATCTTCTTTGGTAAACTGAACTAAGTTTTTAAAAAATTTTCTTTAGCAAGGCAATGTCAGTGTTTTTACAATATAACTTCCAGTGGTTTAAGATATTCTATCATGGTCCCTAAAATTCTTGTTACCTATGTGTACTTCTTTCTCCTTAAGGATAGCCAGAACCTCTAAATATTAAAGAATAATCACTCCTGTTAGACAAATTCCATTGATCTTAGCAGACTACCAGAAAAGTCCGAAGTTTTAAAGGAGTAAACTTCTCCACAGTAAGAAATGCATGTGGCTTGGACATGTCTTTCTGAATTTGGAACAGTCCCTGACCAACAGCTATCAAGAGACAATGACCTCAATTTCATGATCAAAAGAAAGAAAAACCAGAAAAACATGGAAATGGATATTGAAATTTGGATAAGAAGTATAGAGAATTGAAATAGTAAGATCCTGAGCAGAAGATTCTGCTAACCTGTCTCTAAATTCATATAAACTATTCAAGAAACTCTTTTTAAAGAATTTTTTTTTGGGAGGTCCGGTCGTGGGGCCTGAACTCTGGGCCTGGGCACTGTCCCTCAGCTCTTCAGCTCAAGGCTAGCGCTCTACCACTTGAGCTACAGAACCACTTCCGGCTTTTTTCTTTTTTGCTTATGTGGTGCTGAGGAATCGAACCCAGGGCTTCATGCATGCAAGGCAAGCACGCTACCACTGAGCCACTTTCCCAGCCCCTAAAATTTTTTTTATTGTGAAAATATGGTACAGAGGGGTTACAATTACATGGACAAGGTAATGCGTACATTTTCTACATTGTTGTCTCCTCCTTTGTTCCCTTCCTATTTTCTCCCCCCCACATAACGACTTGTACATCTCATTGTTGCAATGGGTCCACCTGTGTCCCTATTTAAACGGTTTGTTTTTGCTCTTCCCCTCCACAAATTATACCAACCAACATCAAATACAATGAAAGGAGGGGTTATACCGTGGGGGAGGCATCAAGAAACTCTTATATAATGACTATGGGCATTCTAGGATGTTCCAGGTATAGTAATGCTGTTAATCTATAGAAAAAAATAAATGCACTGCCCCTTTGCCTCTATTAGAAAAATCTAAAAACATTGCCAGTGTTCTTCCTAAATTCCAGTTCTTGGTTAAAGGTGGAACACATTTAGGAGACATTATAATTTTTCCTTTTAATTGACATTATTTCAATATTACCTATATGCTCTTTTGTGCTGGTCTCTATCAGATTTAAGCGATTTGCTTAGCAATGCTTTAGTCTGCTCTACTGCGTAGATAAAATACTGTCTGTGTTTAATAAATTACTACAATTTATCAGCAATTAACACCAGCCTAAAATAGAAGAGAAAGAAACCTGTGGGGATTACAAAGAAGAATTTCACTTTCTGACCTTCCAAATTGTACTTAAAAGGCAAGCTTTTAATTTGTATGTTTCTGGAGCATTTTAAATAGAGTCTTTCATTTGAATAGTATAAATTTATATTTGTATTGTAATTTGAACATTAATCTTCACTATACAATTTTGAGAAGTCATAGAATATATTATTATCTCCATATCATCATTTATTTGATTTCTCCAAGGTTATGTAAAGGATATTGGAAAATATTTTCAGGCAGGAAAGCTGTTACTATGTATTTCTTTTTATATTGTTCAGATATCCTGCTTGCTAAGAAAATATAATCCCTTTTTTAGGTATCATTTAAAATTTTCTCAATATTAATAAAATTCTTACTGAGGGTCTGCCTCTTTTGAAAAGTATTTATTGTTTTAGAATAAATACAGCAAATCTGGAAGAATTTTAAACTCAGATTATATGCCCTTCAATATTCTATCATTGACTCTGTGTGTATGCGTGTGTGTGTGTGTATGCGTGTGTGTGTGTGTGTGTGTGTGTGTGTGTGAGAGAGTGAGTGTGCACAAACATGCATGTGTGCTCATTTATGTTGGTCCTGGAGTTTGAACTCCAGGCCTGTGCATTATTCCAAAGCTTTTATGCTTAAGTCTAGTATTCTACTACTTAGTCCCAACTCATGTATAGTTTTTTGTGGTTAATTGGAGATGAGTCTTATGGACCTCTTTGCTTGGACTGGTTTCATACCTTGATCTTCAGATCTCATCCTCCTGAATAGCTAGGTTTATATATAGGCATGAGACTGCAGACCCAACTATCAGTGACATTTTATTGACTTTATTTACTATATATCCTGCTCTTCATCTAGTTCTCTCTCTCTCTTTCTTTCATTCTTTCTTTCTCTTTCTCTTTCTTTCTTTCTTTTTTTCTTTCTTTCTTGCTTACTTGCTTTCTTTCTTTCTTCCTTTCTTTCTTCTAAGATCTAAATAATATTGCTTTTAAAATTTAAATTTAATGTGAAGTTGATGTACAAAGGGATTACAGTTACATACATAAGGTAATGAGTACATTTTCTCCCATTTTCCCTCCCTTCCACCGCCCCCCCTTGCACAGGGCATACAGTTCATTTCCAACATATTGTCTTGTGAATATCACTCTTGCATTGGTTCACCCTTTGTCCTTTGTCTCACTATTTTGTTGTTCCCCTTCCCTTCCTAATTCAGATTAATATATTTACAATGCTCTGGGTACCAAAGTCAAATACAGTGACAACAGGGGATAAACCATAGGAAGGAAAACACAAAAGAAAAAAAATACATTGAACATTAAAACCATCAACAAAGAAAACCTCTTATTTCCGTCTTGGAGTTCATTTCACTTAGCATCATTTTATATCGTCATATGTACAAATAATACTAGGTTTTGCTGCTAAGCATGTGCTCTACTGCTGAACCATCCTCCAGTCCATTTTTGGAATGGTTAATTTCTTTTTGAGATGAAGTCAGGTAGATACTTGGACTGAAATCTGTCTGTAATCCTGCAGTCCTGTTGTATAAAGGATGATAGGCCCATAACATCGCATCTAGCTATTGGGTAACATGAGAACAGGCATCATTATGAAGATTTTTGTTTGCATCATTAGGTATGTCTCTAGGTTTTGGCATCTATTAGTTTTCTTTACCTGCTAGTTGATTTGATTTAGGAGTATGTTCATGGAAAAAGCTGGTTTATTTTGTAATCACTTGATATTTAACACTATGTTAAAAAGAAAAGATGTTTTCAACTATCTTTAAGTGACCTGAAATCATATGTCAGGAACTGATTAGGGCTAAATATTTGAAAAGGACTGGAACTTTCTATGGGAAAGCAGAATTTTTTACAGAACAAAGTAATGATATTATTAAAATTAAATATTACTTTTAATGATTGAATTGGAAAGTAAATGTATTCACCTACAAGAAACTTATTTGACAATTACCATAAACTTCATCAAACATAACTATCTGTGCAGTACTCTAAGTTCTTTATAGAGAAGTTACATCTCAAAGATACTGTAGCTCATTGTCCAGCCATAGGGCTTTCATGAATGTCAAACAGCTTGGATTCATCACCACTGAAAAGCAATCCTTGCCTAGGAATACACACACCTTAAAACTCAAATATAGTACTTCTGAATATTTACTGAAAAAAAAAAGCAATGCTCTGTTGATTTTGCTTCCAGTCATGAGCAAAAATTTGGAAATAAAATAAAATGTAGCGAGTGGATACTCTAGAATGATCATTTAATCTCACTGAGATGTATGATATCTCAAAGGACAAAACCCACACTGAGAATCCAACCAAAATACCAGGGAAGAGGCTGAGCCTTCTGATGGCTTCAGCTACCACAAATCATTCCTGCGCTGTAGTTTGTCTCCCTTAGTCTTCCCTGAACAAGGAAAGACTCTGGATTTTTCTTTTATTTTATGTTTTTTATTGTGAAAATACCGTACAGAAGGGTTACAATTACATGAGCAAGGTAATGAGTACATTTCTTATCAAGCATTGTGGCCTCCTCCATTGTTGCGATGAGTCCACCTGTATCCCTATTTAAACAAATTTGTTTTTTGCCTTCCCCTCCACAAATTTTACCAACATCAAATATAGTGAAAACAAGAGTTATACCGCAGGGGACTGTCATTTCATCCCTGTGGTTCATGCTCCTGATTGCAAGTAAGAGCTTAGGCTGAGTCAGTATGGCCAAGTGAAGGGAAAAAAATTCTACTCAGCTTGTCATCTGGGGAAGGGAATGGACCAGGGTGTCAACAGAGCTTCCTATGAGAAAATACCCTGTTTTACATGATGGTTATGTGAGCAGAAAGAAATATGTGTTTGGCCAGAATCATAATAACTCATTCTATGCCTGCCTTGTTTCACCTGGCATTATCCGCTGAGAGGCCCCACGTTGACACATTATGGGACTTTTTTATGGCTAAAGAATATTGCATGCCGGGCGCTGGTGGCTCAGGCCTGTAATCCTAGCTACTCCGGAGGCTGAGATCTGAGGATCATAGTTCAAAGACAGCCTGGTTTATTTCCAATAAACCACCAGAAAACCAGAAGTGGCGCTGTAGCTCAAGTAGTAGAGCGCTCGCTTTGAGCTGAAGAGCTGAGGGACAGTGCCCAGGCCCAGAGTTCAACAACCACCAAAAAAAAAAAAAAAAAAGAATATTTCATGATCCTTTCATTTTTTCCAATTCCCTTTATATTTTAATTGTTATTCTAAAGGTGGTGTGTGTGTACATACATAGAGTTACAATTTCATAAGTGAGGTAAAGAGTACAAATTGTTTTAGACAATGTCACCCCTTCCCTCACTCTCAGTTTTTCCCTCCTGTCCCCACCCACAAGTTGTATAGTTCATTTTCAATCTAGTGGCACTCTAGTGACACTTCTGCATTAGTTCACTCTTTGCCCTTCTATTTCTGTACCCCTTTTATCCTCCTCAAAACATAAAATGAACAAACAAGACAAAAAGAAAAGAAAAGCAAAAACAGCATCAAAGGAAAAACCTCTTGTTTCCATTTCCTGGAGGTCATTTTGATAAATATTGTTTTATATGATCATATGCACATAGCTTTGTGTTTCTCTCCTAAAAATATCTTGCTTTGGTCTCAATGTGTGTGAATGCTTAGAATACTATATAGCTTATCATATTAACTTATAGATTTATAGGCACATTCTAGCTACCTCAAGTGAGGTAGCAACCTATGTTTCTCTGCATTTGGCTCATTTTGCTTAATGTAATTTTTTCTAGGTCTTTTCATTTCCTTATGAATAGTACCATATCATCCTTCCTGATGAATGAGTAGGATTCCATTGTATATACATAGTACATTTTATTGATCCATTCTCATTGAGGTGCACCTTGGATAATTTTTGATTCTTTAAATCTGATCTCAGGGAAGTTCAGAGTAGGACAGTGGTCACCAGAGGCTGTGAACTGCAGAAGGTGTTAAAGAATGAGAGATTTTTCAACTGACAAAATTATAGTGTAATAGAAGAATACATGTTGATGATCTCCAGAAAAATGAGAGGATGTAGCATTGAAAACAACTAGAAGACAGTACTTTGAAGTTTTGTCCATGAAGAGTGAATAATATTTGAGGCATGCTAAACATTCCAATTTAATCATTGTACAATGTGCACCTATTTGGTATATCACATGGTGTACCATTAATATAAAGCAATGTCATGTTAAATAAAATTGTCAAAAGTCAACAAAACAAGAAGAAAGTCTGAGTTACTATTTTGCTCTCACTGACTTCCACTCCCCCTTCCCCTTCTCTCAGCCTCCTAAGTAGCCAAGATTTCAGGATTGATCGTCCAATCAAAAACCAGTAAAGCCTTTATCTCTGTGAGTGCTCTTGGAGGAATAGGAAGTAGACTTTATTGCAGGACAGTTTGAAAAGCTGAACATAAAAATCTATGCTTTAGATCACAATAATGGTACCACACTATTACAAACTGAATGAGTAAACTAAATCTAATTTACAAAAACATGGATAGGTGGTAGAAAGTTAAAAGAGTAGAAAGATGCTGCTGCTGCTACTGTTCTAGATAGATAGAGAAACAAATACATATACAGATAATATTTTTACCTAGGCATAATTCTGTTCATGTTTTGTCTTTTTACTATAGGTTTATATTAGGTCTTCTGATAAATATCATAAATATATAAATATACAAATACAGAGGAAAACACTGAAAGAGCACAAAACCCTTTCCAAATGCATAGAACCCTATTGTACATCATTCTTCATCTAGGATGCATGCACCTAACTACCAGAAATGGACATAATCCTCAAACAATGGTGAAAATGATTACAAAATAAGATAAAAAGTCTCTTTCATGAATCAATTTTCATATCCTGAACAGGTCATGCTCACATAGTTTAAATAAATCAGATCCAACATAAGTGGATGTCAAGGCAACTGACAGGAACTAAAAATGAGTGGTTTGTTGAAAGCTACGAAGTATGGAATGAAGGCAAGATTGCACTGAATTGTTGTAACAGGAGCATAGCAAGTGCATGGAAGCAAGACAATTTCTATCACCAATTAGAAAATAATGAAATTGTTTGAAAGTATTGTACAAAAATGGCCATACATTCTCTGATGCATTATAGTTAACATTCTTTGACACCAGGTGAAAAGTTACACTCTACTGGTTGCTTTTATTTATAGAGTTGGTTGATATCCAGTGGCAGAACCTGAGAACAAAGGGTTAACTCAATTTCGAGTTTGTCTTTGATGCACTTCCAGATCCCTTCTTGTGGGAAATGAAAGCCGATTGCTTTAAGTGGTGAACAGTGGAAATAGATCAGAGCACTCAATCTGTGGCCTTGGGAAAAAGGGTGGCTTAGCTTATTTTTTGGAGAGCAATGTGTCTTGGTTGATTGTCTGTATCTGTGTGAAACAAAAGATGTACAAATATCTCAAGCAAATGCATCATTCAGGAAATGCATCATTCCATTTTAGTAAGAAAACTATTAAAGTGAGATTCTATGGTACAAGGCCAAATGTCTTCACATTTGCTGGGGGAAAATATCCCTGAATAATACAACTCAGTTTCAATTGCATCTTTCTCAATACTAAAAGAGATGAATAAAATTTAAAATCTGGCTCTGTGTTATTATACAAAGTTATAATTGGTTTACACCAGAGAATATATCACAGTTGGGAAAATAAATTTACTTTTTGTAGTGGGTGATAGATAGAACATTTTTAATAACAATACTGTCTCATTAGTATGGCTAAATATGTACATAATACCCATCAGATCTATGAAGATATTTATCATGCTTTTTTTTAAAACATGACCTTTATATAAAATGAGAATTAGACTAAAGACAGAGCAAGGAGTTATTTCTGCCAGAGATGAGCCTGATGTAATGAAAAGTGGAAAAGTTGTAGCATCCTCTATGTATATGATTCATTACTGCACTACTTAATATTCCCACTTAACCATCATACAAACAACTTCAAATACAATCAAGAGTTAAGGCAAGAAGTTAAGAAAAAGGAGAATAAAAATCTAAACAGTGCATTCTATAATGACATATCCAAACTAAGTGACAAATCTTCAAAAGCAGCCAGAGAAATTTAAAACATTTTTTGCTCAAAGAAAAACACTGATAAAAATGATGACATCCTTCTCAAAAAGATACCAGAATGTAAAGCAATGGATAAGTTTAAAGTTCAAGTTAACATAAAGTACTACAGCCAGTAAAACATGTAAAGGTGAAA
Organism: Dipodomys spectabilis; assembly: GCF_019054845.1. Taxonomy (NCBI): domain Eukaryota; kingdom Metazoa; phylum Chordata; class Mammalia; order Rodentia; family Heteromyidae; genus Dipodomys; species Dipodomys spectabilis. The sequence continues at coordinate 7,033,377 of NW_024870752.1, forward strand.
TAAAGACATTTACTGATAAGAAAAATTCAGTGAATTCATTACCATAGACCTATGACACTAGAGATGCAAAAGAAAATTCTTCAAGTTGAAGGAAAAAAATAATCTGTAAAAAAGTACAGAAGATCAAATATAATAAAGTTATTAGATACAGATTATCATTTTATCTTATTTTCTTCAAGAAAGTAACTTTCTAAAGTAAAATCAAAGCCTAGTATACCTTATAAATACAAACTTTTAGTTGATTGTAAAATATTAAATATTTTATCCCCAGACTAATTATTAGGAAAATATATAAAAACAAGCAATTTTCAGATATAGTGCTTAAAAATAGCTCTGTATGAAAAAGTCTTAAAAATCATCTTAAACTCATCAGTATTATTTACCTTAATCAAAAGAATATGTATAGAGATGTGAAATGTTTGAGATCTGAAGTAACTATATAGACAAAACCCTTTACAGATAGGTCTTTCTTTTCTAAAATGTTTTTATAATTAATAATTGTGCAAAAGGGTTTTAATTCAACGTAATAGTCAATGAGTAAAATGCAATGATATCCCTTTTCCATAATTCTTCTCCATCTCCTTCTTTGAAAAATTTAGAAATCTCTGTAACAAATTTCAAACTGAATTCATAGTGAGCTGATTAATGTTTTTAATAAAATGCCAGTCAAAATAACCCCAAATGTTTTCTTTTTTTCTGACATCAGCTTTGGCTTTGTATGAGATGATTTAGGATTAAGAGTACTTAACTTTCTATTCAAAATTTCTTGTAAGAAAAAAAAAAACAGTTTCATGGACATATTGATTTTTGAATTTAAAAAGTGCTTACTACAGTTTTTCTTCTAAGAAGACAAAGTAATAAAGGAAACATGGTTGACATTGAGATAAATATTTTAAAAAGAATCACAGCCAAAGAAGTTTTATCTTTGAAGGCTGCTAAGAAATGCTTACCCATAAATAAATACAACGAGGTGATCACAGTGTTACAGCACTCAGAAGGCCGGTTGCCAGTGTGGACAGCACTGCCCTGGCCTCTCTGGAAAAAGCAACACATCACGGCAAAGGTGCTGAAGTTCCCATCAAGCAGGTGAGAACCCTGCCACTCTCCTTGACTTTCCTTTCTCAAGACAGTTTAGAAGTGATTGAAGTAGGTAACATTTTGTCAAAACAGTAGATTTGAAAGGAATTTCTTCAGACAACTGGCATGCCACATACCATTTCTCCACCAAACTTCTATTAAGAGTTTGCATGTAGCACTATTTGTGGATTTACTGAATTATCGCCATGCTTAATCAGCCAACCCATGTGAAATGCTACATTCTTTTAAATACACAAGTTTCACCAAATGTAAGGTTGTGATTCTATATTATTTGCCTTCATGTGTTCTGGATGAAGCAAAGAAAGAAATGATTGCCACTCCAACTTTTTTTTTCCAGATGTTTTTGAAAATACAGATAATGATGTGGATTACATGGTTGACTGGTCATATTATTCAAACACTCCAGAAAAATACATAATAGTTATTTGTCACACACCTCCTCTATTAGTTCAGGTAAGTTTATACAGTTTTCTCTTCTGTGTTGAAAGGTATTCATTATGGTAGAAGCCCAGTAGTGTAGGAGGTAAGTTACTGTGTTTTTAGCAAAATCTGTTCTTGTTCTCAAGTCTAGTGAAGATTCTTTCCAAGATTAAGGTATATGTGCTCTAGAATTTGGAATAGCGCAAACTTTACCACACAGATTTAGAATTCTTTGAGTAGTAGGACATGCTGATAATAGTTATTGTTTCATAAATTTAAAACGAAGCAAGGAAAACAAAACATCTTTCCTTTCACATTTTTTACAGTCTTTTCTCAAATGTGTGGGTATTTTTTAAATAAGTATAAGAAGATGGCTCAGTGGTAGAGTGCGTGCCTTGAATGCCCTGGGTTTGATTCCTCAGCACCACATAAGCAGGAAAACCAGAAGGGATACTGTGGCTCAAGTGGTAAAGTGCTAGCATTGAGCTAAAGGACAGCACCCAGGCCCAGAGTTCAGGCCCTATGACTGACAAAAAAATTAAAAAGTATATCTTAAACTAATATCCTGTAATAAATAAAACCCCAATAATATACTCTATTGTTCCTAGATCTAGATTAGAATATAAATTCTACTCAGAATTATCTGCTATTAAGTATGAAAATACTCATAGCAGGCACTGTAATCCCAGTGAGAAATGATTCTTGGAGAACAAAGATTTTTGGGGCACCATATTTATATTTACCTAGGAGAAATATGATGTCCACAATTACTAATTTTATACATGCTGAAGTTGAGAAATAGATAAGCAAGTAAATGAAAACTAACTCTGTTATCATGAAGAGTTTACAAGTTAAAATTATACAACCCACTTAACACAAGATGATACATCAATAAATAACGGTCTAAGTTCTTCCAGACAGCCTCCACAGGCTTCAGGGTGATTTCTACCTAGGAAAGAAAGCAAGGATGTGTACTTGCATTCACTCCAAAGATTTACTAGGCTGCTTCCATGACTTTGTTTAAGCTTACGTTGGCAGCTAATTCTTTCTGTACATTGAAATTCGATGAGCTACTTTGGCCCTGTGTCACTAGTCAATGATCTTTGAGACTTGCAGGCAACTTGTATATTAGAAACAGGAAATGGAATGCTGGGTAACCACAGAAGTAGTCCTGTAAGAAAACTATGCACACTTTTGTTTGATTTACTGGTAATAATGCTTCCTTTCCAGGCTATACATATTCACTGAGTTTTCTGTTGTCCCTCCAACCCTAAAGATTGTGCAGGTTAATTTCTAGGTAGAGAACCTCAGTTCAGGTGTATTAAAACGCTGTTTTTAGGTAACTCCTCCCCTTTTATCTGTCTTTTTTAGTCTTTTGATTAATTTTATTATCTTAAAGTAGTTGGCACTTTGATCAGTGTCAGCCCTTTCAAGATCCTCACCCATCCTTCCCAGCCTACCGCTTCCCTTACTAATATGAATTTTAGTTTATGTATTAACTTTTTGCCATTTAGCAAAGCAGTAAATGTGTATGACGCATCTTGATCTGTGTCACCACTTCAAAATCTTCACCTTCCACCTCTTCCCTTATATTTCTTAATCCTGTGAAATAGACAATAAATGCTTGATTGTATTCTCCCCTGTTTCATTCTTTTTAGTCTTCCCCCTTTCATTCTTCTACTCCTCTCCTTTTGGCCCGACCTTCTCTTGCAAGTGCCCATTTCCTGGTACTTGTTTGTTCAACTCTCACATAGTCTTTTTAAAGAATTTTACTTTCATGATTGTATGGCTTCTTTTATCCCAATCAGTATCTTTATTATTTTAACTCCCAGGTGGTATTTTGCACATAAATGTTGAAGTATTAAAGACATGGACTCAGAACTTATCATCTGGTCTCAGGGGCTCTCATAGCAAATGAAGATGAAGAGTGAACCCCTCTCATAGTTCTTCTCAAATGAAACATGCACTCCATCAAATAACTTTATAATTTATTATAAATTCTCTTAAGAAACAGCTGGGAACTAGGGAAGGTTCCCATCTAATCAAAACACAGCTTGATATTCTGAATTTCATATTAAAATTGTATATATATATTGATTTTGACATATAGATTTGTATTTGTGAAAAGGAAAATAAAGTTTAACCATTTATCAGCATGTTTCGTGTGGCAAAAATATTTTATTCTACTTTGGCTGTCTTTTCTCTGTTGACTGTTTCATTTTCTGTGCAGAAGCTTTATAATATAATGAAATGCGATTTGTCAGTTCATAGGCAATGCTTTTCTGAATAGGATTCCAATAGCTCCAGGATATAAAATTTATTTATTTTTTCTTTCGAAAGAATATTGTAGAATAAAATTAGAGATAAGAAGGGATAAAGAAAAAAATGAAAACCCAACTCCAATAATCATCTTTGTGGTTGTTACCTTAGTCAATCTGTCTCATTGACATTGTGTGTCCAGGAGGACATAGTGTCCATAGTATCCAGGAGAAGGCTGTATTCCTCCTTCTCATTTATCATTTTTTCTTATTGTTTTCACTCACAGAATCATAATTTATTTGAGAACAATCTGACCCTTCATTAATGTGATTATTACCTTTGACTAGGTAATTTCTCTCATAATATTTTTACATGCTCCCTCCAAGACCTCATGATCATCTTCAATGTGTTTACAGCTTCTTTTATAATAGACAGATGTTCCAAGTGTTATAACTAGGGAGTCAACTGTCAAATTATCATATTAGAAATATGATGCTGATCGCACCAAACTCTTTCCAATAGAAAATTTTCCCTTGACAAAGCCTATATATACTTTCCAGGTATAGACAAAGCATCTAATTGAAATAGATTTGTCAACATAGACAGACAAATCAAGTATTCATCCACAATCAGTTATAATTTTTATCATTGCAACATAAAAATAAGGCTTATAGACTGTCTTTATAGTTTTTTATGATGAAAAATAATTATTATAACCATTTCATGAAGCAGAATCATGCATAGATAGCTAACTCTAACACAATAAATACTACTGTAATCTTTACTTTCAGTACTGATATAATCTAGTTTTCCATATTTTGTATATTTTTAATGTGAAGGTGATATACAGAGAGGTTATGGTTGCATAATAAGGTAAAAAGTATATATCTTGTCAAACTTGTTAGCCCTTCCCTCTATCCTAATTTCCCTCCCCTCCAATCCCCCCAATTTGGACAGATCATTTCCAACATAGTGTCTTGTGAGTATCAATGTTGCATTGGTTCCCCCTTGTCCTTTGTCTCACCATTCTGTTGTTATCCTTCCCTTTCCTAATAAATAAGATAAGAAATATTATGATTATAATTAGAGTTATGACCCTAAGGAAAACCTAACTGATTTGTGATTGAGTATTTAGGTCTCAATGAGGGAGAGTGATTAATGCAAATCTCAACAATATCTGTACTTTGGCTTGCATCTTTGTATTCAGTTCCTCAACTAATAAGAAGTAAAAGATAGCTGTCATATTCTTTCAGGTCAATTTGATTGTATAACATCAAAGATGAAAAATTACAGCACAATTTCTCATCTGTATGATACATAAGGTTTTCTATGTAGTTGTAATGGAGTTAAAGCCTCATAGAGATCTCAAAATTAAAGAATTTAAAAACTCATTATTTTACACTCAAGAATTTAAAAAATGCTTACGGCTACTAGTATTGTTCAATAAAATATACATAGCAAAATTGGTTAATCAGTAAGATAGACAGTTCTGTGATATTCCATATTGTGCTATTTCTTACCAACACTACCTCCCCCAAATCAGTAATATAGTTTTAAGAAGCCAGAGAAATCAAAGAAAAATGGTGGAATTTAACCACTTTTCTGAGTCCTTTGAAAATTTTGCTGCCAGAGCACAGTCAATATTTTGTCTGAACTTTCAGTTTTACAAAAATCTCTGTTCTCAGAATGTGGTAATATCTTTTATTTAAGTTGAGTAATTCAACCTAGCTATGGGCTAGTGAGAAAGAATAAATCATGCAAAAGTAAAGCTGGGGAGTTCAGCCATCTACTTTCAATATTAAGTTAAAGAACTAAGTCAAAGTTTAGCAAATAAATAGAAGATACAGTAACATTACAACCTTCACTAGGCCTAGCAGACATGCCTAGAACACTAGGCCATACCAAAGCAGAATGCATATATTTTCTTTTTTTTTTTTTTTTTTTAAATTTTATTTTATTTTATTTGAGAACATACTGTACTGAGGGGTTACAATTACATGGGCAGGATAATGCATACATTTCTTACCAAGCATTGCAGCCTCCTCCTTTGTTTACCCTTCACCTCCCTTCCCAGCCTCCCCCCCCCACCCAATCATACCCTCCCTCCCCCCCCCCCCGACATTGTAAAGCTGGTTTTGACATGACATTTTGTACTTCTCATTGTTGCAACAGGTCCACCTGAATCCTTAAACGACTTGTTTGTCCCCATCTCCTCCACATGTTATACTGACATCAAATATAGTGAAAGCAGGGGTTACACTGTGGGGGAGGGACATACAAAGCAACCAAGAAATAATCTTATAAATGCATTAGAAACACATGCATGAAAGAAACAAAAACATTAAAATACATATTTGAGGGTTCGTTTTCCTAACATCACATTCTCTGACTTTTTCCGCTTGGCTCATACCTATACTAGATATTGCAAATAAGGGAAACCATGGGACCTATGTTTCTTTGGGCCTGGCTTACTTCACTTAATATAATTTTTTCCAAGCCTTTCCATTTCCTAACAAATGGGGCAATGAGAATGCATATATTTTCCAATGAGCATTTAAAAATTAAATCAAAGTTTAGCAAATAAATAGAAGATACAGTAACATTACAACCTTCACTAGGCCTAGCAGACATGCCTAGAACACTAGGCCATACCAAAGCAGAATGCATATATTTTCCAATGAGCATTTAAAAATTCCACAATGGGTTCCGGGAAGATGGCGGAGGAGAAGCTGGAATCTGAACAAGCTCTTGCATAGAAAACAGTTTCAGAGTTCCAGTGAACAGTCCCAAGCCAGAGAATCACACCAAGTGTGCCATCACAGGACAGAGAGTTAGCCAAGAGAGGGGAAGCCAAGCAGACACATCTGAGCGTCTGCCAGCAGCTGCTGCTGCGGCGGCAGGGTCACAGCGGTGACCGCAGCCGCGGCCATACCTGAGCGCTCACACAGAGAGTCCGGGACGAAGGAGCCAGACGCAGCGGGCGAGCGGATTCTACTCAACACCAGCAAGAACCGACAAGGAGCGGACAACTTCATCCTGCACTTTGCAGACCAGAGACGACCCAGGATCCAAGACTCGGCGTGAGTAGCCCCACTTCCTCACTCCTTCCCAGGGAGCAGAGGAGGGAAGGCCACCCCTCCCCCCCCCCAGCACCGGTGATCTCCATCTTGGATACCGACAAAGCTCGGAGGAGCGGCTAGCTCCAGCTCAGGCCTTGGAATAAAATGAGTCATTTAGCAGGTCACAAGAACTTAACGGCGAAGTGACCTCACAGACTCAGTTCCATCCAGGGAAAAGTCACCCAGCTCAGGCGCCAGCCATTGGAGTGGCTCTCCTCACCGGGTAACCAGAGCCAGAGGCTGCCCCTCCCTCTAGCAGCCACCACAATCAATTGAAAAACAGAAACCCTGAGAATGGCTCCAGGCTGGGTGCTGTGAGTTTTTTTCACAAAATAGCCCCAGGGAAAAGCTACTGTTTGTTGAAAGGCCTCAACTCTACCCAGAACCTAGCCTCATCACTGCATCCCCCTCTTTTGTGATTCTCAAAGCAGATCACCCTCCCAGTAAACTAACCTGGGAGGGGGAATCTCAAAATCTTGGGTAAAGCAGAGCATTTTTCTGCCTGTTCCAACAAACTGACTTAAGAAACCAATCAAGCCACAGGACCTCAAGCTGACCAGAGACTCCAACCACACTCTGGTTACAGACAAAAGGGAGATACAGGACTCTTCCCACCCCTCCCCCCCCAAAAAAAAAAAAAATCAAAGACCTTTTTTTTTCTTCTTCTTCTTCTTCTTCTTTTCTTTTTTTCTTTTTTTTTGTTTTGTTTTTTTTTCTTCGTTTTTTGTTACCTTATATATATAAAAAAAAAATTTTTTTGCTTTTCTAAAACTTTTATTAATCTTTAATTCTTGCCTCTTCTGAAAAAATAATTGTTTTCCATTAACTTTTTTTTTTTCTTTTCTCCTCTTATAATTTTTATTTTAGGAATACGTGAATGTGTGTTTTCCTTTCTTTTCTTGTCTTCTTTCTCTTTTTCTTTCATTCTTAATTATCTTTTTGTTTTTTGTCTAGCTCTACTGAACTTCTGATCTTTTCTTCTCACTTTCCTATCCTTTCCATCTTTTCCTCTTTGATCTTCTTTATGTGACTTAACTCTTGTCCTGCACATCCTCAGATAAACCCATAGTTAACCAGTAGACCCTACCCCCCATTGTGTACACACTTAACCCACAAACTTATTACTCAATTCAAAACCTCTGAGACTTAAATTCATTAATAGCAGTACTACCTCTTTATACCTATATAATATTTTAAGCATTTTTTTAAAGTTTTCCACATCTCCTCTATGTCCCTCCCTTTCTCTCAACATATTCATATTCCTCTATAAATAGATGGTCTTTTAATCTCTAAAATAACATTAATTTTTACATTTCTATTTTTTTTTCTGGTCTCTTTTCATTCCCCTTTCCCTTTCTTCTTTCTCTCTCTCTCTCTACTTGCATCCTACCCAACCTATTTCCTGCACTGTGATTAGGACATAGTTAACTCTCCCTGTGCCTCCCCACACCAATCTATTCCTATTTTTTACCCACATCTCTCCCTAACCCCAATAATTTCTGGTTTTCCAAATTCTTCTCTCCGGTTCGAAGTCCTTTAACATATAGTTGTTTGATGTCGAATAGATGTATCTGTTGAACTAGATTGTATCTGTAGACTATTGACTGTACAAATGCAAACTTTGGTTGATGGTTGCCTTAAGATAGTGTTCTAGCACAAAACTGGTGCTATCTTCATCTCAAATGGGCAGAGTAAGCCGGAAAAACACAAGAAAAATGGCAAATTCGGGTATCTCAATTCCCAATCTTGATAATCAGGGGTTAGAACAGATAATGAATAATCCAGAGGAGAGTTCCCAAACAGCTCTACAAACACTGCTGGCAAACATGATAAATGAAAAGTTTGACAATGTACAAAGGACTCTGTATGAGCATGACAGGGAGAGAGAGGAGGCATCCCAGAAGTTTATACAGGAATATCATAAGCGTGAGGAAGCTACTCAAAAACTGATACAGGATTTGCGTGAACAACTTGAGAATACTCAAAGAGAAAGGGAGGAATGGCGTGAGCAGGCTGAGAACACTCAAAGAGATCTGCAGGAATCACACGAATGGGAGGAAGCTAATCAAAGAGTAATACAGGAATTGAGAGACCAGGTAGAGAACACACAAAGATCACCAAAGGCATTCATGGAATCCATTAACACAGAGCTGAAGGAAGTCAGGGAGCCCACAAAGGGAATGCTGAATGGAACCCAACAGAAGGAATGGGAGCCCAAAGAAACCATAACCAATCAACTAAGTGATTTGAGGACAAACACTGAACACCAAATGAAGGAAGTAAAGAAATTGATACAAGACCTAAAACAGAGCTTCAACAAAGAACTTAAAGCCATCAAAGCTGACCAACTAGAAGGAAAAGAGATAAAAAACAAAGTAGAGAGTCTTGACAGCAGGTTAGACCATGCAGAAGATCGAATCTCAGTGATTGAAGACAGCCTAGATATTATAGAGAAAGAACATACAACCATCCAAGACAAGTCCAAGAAATATGATAGATCTATCCAACACCTGGAAGACACTATCAGAAGGCCTAATCTAAGGATAATGGGTATAGAGGAGCACCTAGAAACAGAAGTTAATGGTCTACGAAATTTGTTTAACAGGATCCTAGCAGAGAACTTCCCAAACATGCAAAAAGATAGGCCTGTCCAGATACAAGAAGCCTTTAGAACCCCAAATAGACCAGACCAGAATAGGACATCCCACCGCCACATTATAATCCACACAGGATCAACTCAGAACAAGGAAAAGATCCTTAAAGCTGTCAGAGAGAAAAGGGTAATCACTTATAAAGGGAAACCAATTAGAATCACCTCAGATTTCTCAGCAGAGACAATCAAAGCAAGAATAGCCTGGAATGATGTATCCCATGCCCTAAAAACAAACAACTATCAACCAAGAATACTGTACCCAGCTAAACTCTCCTTCATAACCGAAGGCCAAATAAAAACCTTCCATAGCAAAGAAAAATTGAAACAAAACATCTCCACCAAACCAGCCCTACAAAAGATTCTTAAAGATGTCCTACACATAGAAAACCAACAAGTTTTCTACATGTAGTTAACCAGTTTTGCCAGCACCATTTACTGAAGAGGCTGTCTGTCTTCCATTCTATTGTTTTAGCTCCCTTATCGAAGATTAGATGGCTATAGGTCTGTAGGTTCATTTCTGGGTTTTCAATTCTATTCCATTGGTCCTGAGGTCTGTTCTTATGCCAATACCAAGCTGTTTTGATTACTATGGCTTTATAGTAGAGTTTGAAATTTGGTATTGATATTCCTCCAGCAGTGTTCTTTCCATTGAGGAGCGTTTTTGCTATTCGGGGTCTTTTATTGTTCCATATGAATTTTTGGATTGCCTCTTCTATTTCCTTGAAGAATGAGGGTGGAATTTTGATAGGTATTGCGTTGAATTTGTAGATAGCCTTGGGAAGTATTGCCATTTTCACGATGTTAATCTTTCCAATCCAGGAGCATGGGAGGTTTTGCCATTTTTTAAGTTCTGTGTTGATTTCCTTTTTCAAGATTTTAAAGTTTTCATCATAGAGGTCCTTCACTTCCAGATCCTTATATATCACCCTGCACCAGAATCAACTCCAAATGGATCAAAGACCTTGAACTCAAAGCAGACACTCTGAAAACATTACAGGATGGAATAGGAGAAACCCTGGGTCTCCTTGGCTCAGGCCGAAATTTTCTGAATAGAGACCCGGAAACACAACAAATCAAAGAAAGGCTGGACAAATGGGATTGTATAAGGTTGCAGAGCTTCTGCAGGGCAAATGACATAGCTAGCAAGATCAATAGAAAGCCCACGGACTGGGAGAAGATCTTTACTAGCCATACAACGGACAAGGGTCTCATATCTAAAATATACTTGGAACTCAAAAAATTAAACCACCCAACAACAAATCCTCAAAGAAACAACTGCCCAATAAGTAAGTGGGCGAAAGACTTAAAGAGAAGCTTCTCTGAAGAAGAAAGAAGGATGGCCAATAGACACATGAAGAAATGTTCAACATCCCTAGCCATAAAAGAAATGCAAATCAAAACAACATTGAGATATCACCTCACTCCAGTTAGAACAGCAAAAATCAAGAACTCTAACAACAACAGATGCTGGAGGGGATGTGGACAGAAAGGAACCTTACTTCATTGTTGGTGGGAATGTAAACTTGTTCAACCACTTTGGAAAGCAGTATGGAGGTTCCTCAAAAGACTCCACATAGAGCTCCCCAATGACCCAGCAATCCCACTTTTGGGCATTTACCCAAATGGCCACAAACAAGGCCACACTAAAGCTACCAGCACAACTATGTTTATTGCAGCATTATTTACCATAGCTAAGACATGGAACCAACCCAGATGCCCCTCAGTAGATGAATGGATCAAGAAGATGTGTTATATATACACAATGGAATTCTATGCCTCCATCAGAAAGAATGACATTTCCCCATTTGTTAGGAAATGGAAAGGCTTGGAAAAAATTATATTAAGTGAAGTAAGCCAGGCCCAAAGAAACATAGGTCCCATGGTTTCCCTCATTTGCAATATCTAGTATAGGTATGAGTCAAGCGGAAAAAGTCAGAGAATGTGATGTTAGGAAAACGAAACCTCAAATATGTATTTTAATGTTTTTGTTTCTTTCATGCATGTGTTTCTTACGCATTTATAAGATTATTTCTTTGTTGCTTTGTATGTCCCTCCCCCACAGTGTAACCCCCGCTTTCACTATATTTGATGTCAGTATAACATGTGGAGGAGATTTGGACAAACAAGTCATTTAAGGATTCAGGTGGACCTGTTGCAACAATGAGAAGTACAAAATGTCATGTCAAAACCAGCTTTACAATGTCGGTGGGGGGGGGGGAGGGGGGGTATGAATGGGTGGGAGGGAGGGGGGAGGCTGGGAAGGGAGGTGAAGGGTAAACAAAGGAGGAGGCTGCAATTCTTGGTAAGAAATGTATGCATTATCCTGCCCATGTGATTGTAACCCCTCTGTACAGTATGTTCTCAAATAAAATAAAATAAAATTTAAAAAAAAAAAAAAAAAAAAGAAAACCAACAAGACCGCAATAAAGGCCAAGAAACTGCACCCAAACTGAGAATCCAAGAACCATAGGAAGAACCCAGTTTTCGCAGCCCCCAAGAAGGTGGATAACATGGCAGGAACTCCCAAATACCTCTCAGTCCTATCTCTTAATGTTAACGGACTGAACTCTCCAATTATGCGACATAGACTGTCTAGTTGGATTAAAAAACAAGACCCTTCTATCTGCTGCCTGCAGGAGTCACATCTTGCCAGTAAAAACAAACACATTTTCAATGTTAAAGGCTGGAACAAAATCTACCAAGCAAACGGACCGCATAAACAGGCGGGAGTTGCAATCCTAATATCAGATAAAATAGACTTCAAATTAAAATTCGTGAAAAGAGATAAAGAATGTCACTACATACTAATTAAAGGATCTCTCCTTCAGGAGGATATTACAATTCTAAATATCTATTCACCAAACAATGGAGCACCCAAATTTATCAAAGAAACACTACTTTCCCTCAAATCCCATATAGATCCAAAGACATTAATAGTTGGGGATTTTAACACACCACTCTCCCCACTAGATAGATCAACTCGGCAAAAACTCAACAGAGAAACCACAGATCTAAACAGCTGCATAGATCAACTAGACTTAACAGACATTTACTGAACATTTCACCCAGCAGCATCAGAATACACGTTTTTCTCAGCAGCACATGGAACGTTTTCTAAAATAGACCACATTTTAGGCCACAAAGCAAACTTGTCTAAATTCAGAAACATTGAAGTTATACCTTGCATTCTCTCTGACCACAAGGGAATAAAATTAGAACTCAACACCAAAAGCCACCAAAGAAAGTCCGGTATCACATGGAGGCTGAACAACACACTGCTGAATCATGAGTGGGTCATGGAAGAGATTAGAAAGGAAATTCAAATGTTCATGCTATTCAACAAAAATGAACACACAAATTACCAGCTCCTCTGGGACACAGCAAAGGCAGTACTCAGAGGCAAGTTTATAGCTCTGAGCTCCTACATCAACAAATTGGAGAGATCTGAAACTAGCAATTTAATGACACATCTAAACCTCCTTGAAAAAGAGCAGCAAGATAAACCCCAATCCAGTAGACAGAAAGAAATAATCAAAATTAAATCAGAATTAAATGAATTAGAATCCAAAAAAACTATAGAAAGAATCAACAAAACAAAGAGTTGGTTCCTCGAAAAACTTAACAAAATTGACAGACCCTTAGCAAATCTTATCAGAAAAAGAAGAGAACACACCCAAATTAATAAACTCAGAGATGAGAATGGAAACATCACCACGGAAACAACCAAGATTCAGAACATTATAAGGGAATACTTCTCAAAACTTTATGCTAATAAGTTTGAGAACTTGACAGAAATGGACCCCTTCCTAGCAAATATTGACATGCCAAAACTAAACCAAGATGAGTTAAACTATCTTAACAGGCCCATATCAAGCACTGAAATAGAAACAGCAATAAAAGACCTCCCAGCTAAGAAAAGTCCAGGACCAGATGGTTTTACAGCGGAATTTTACAAGGCCTTCAAAGCAGAGCTCACACCAATTCTCCTCCAACTCTTCAATGAAATTGAAAGAGAAAGCTCACTACCGAACACATTCTATGAAGCCATCATAACCCTCATCCCAAAACCAGGCAGGGACTCATCAAAGAAAGAGAACTATAGACCCATTTCTTTGATGAACATTGATGCAAAACTTCTCAACAAAATTTTGGCCAACCGACTTCAACAATTCATCCAAAAAATCATACACCACGATCAAACAGGATTCATTTCAGGGATGCAAAGCTGGTTCAATATACGCAAATCAATTAATATTATTCATCACATCAACAGGAGCATGAATAAGAACCACATGGTTATCTCAATAGACGCAGAAAAAGCATTCGACAAGATCCAACACCCCTTTATGATGAAGGTTTTGGAAAAATTAGGAATCCATGGAACATTCCTCAGTACAATAAAGGCTGTATATGACAAACCTACAGCCAGCATTATACTCAATGGTGAAAAACTAAAGCCATTTCCTCTTAACTCAGGAACAAGACAAGGATGCCCACTCTCTCCACTTCTCTTCAATCTAGTGTTAGAATGCCTAGCTACAGCAATAAGACAAGATGCAGACATAAAGGGGATCCAAATAGGGAAAGAAGAAATAAAACTCTCCCTCTTTGCAGATGACATGATCTTATATTTAAAGAATCCCATAGACTCCACTCCCAAATTACTCAAGCTGATTCAAAACTTTGGCAAAGTAGCAGGTTACAAAATTAACCCCCAAAAATCAATGGCTTTTCTGTATGCCAACAATGAGAAAAGTGTGGCTGAAATTAGGAAAGCAACTCCATTTGTAATAGCCCCACAAAAAATAAAATACCTAGGAATTAACTTAACTAAAGAAGTGAAGGACCTCTATGATGAAAACTTTAAAATCTTGAAAAAGGAAATCAACACAGAACTTAAAAAATGGCAAAACCTCTCATGCTCCTGGATTGGAAAGATTAACATCGTGAAAATGGCAATACTTCCCAAGGCTATCTACAAATTCAACGCAATACCTATCAAAATTCCACCCTCATTCTTCAAGGAAATAGAAGAGGCAATCCAAAAATTCATATGGAACAATAAAAGACCCCGAATAGCAAAAACGCTCCTCAACGGAAAGAACACTGCTGGAGGAATATCAATACCAAATTTCAAACTCTACTATAAAGCCATAGTAATCAAAACAGCTTGGTATTGGCATAAGAACAGACCTCAGGACCAATGGAATAGAATTGAAAACCCAGAAATGAACCTACAGACCTATAGCCATCTAATCTTCGATAAGGGAGCTAAAACAATAGAATGGAAGACAGACAGCCTCTTCAGTAAATGGTGCTGGCAAAACTGGTTAACTACATGTAGAAAACTAAAGCTAGATCCTCATATATCACCCTGCACCAGAATCAACTCCAAATGGATCAAAGACCTTGAACTCAAAGCAGACACTCTGAAAACATTACAGGATGGAATAGGGGAAACCCTGGGTCTCCTCGGCTCAGGCCGAAATTTTCTGAATAGAGACCCGGAAACACAACAAATCAAAGAAAGGTTGGACAAATGGGATTGTATAAGGTTGCAGAGCTTCTGCAGGGCAAATGACATAGCTAGCAAGATCAATAGAAAGCCCACGGATTGGGAGAAGATCTTTACTAGCCATACAACGGACAAGGGTCTCATATCTAAAATATACTTGGAACTCAAAAAATTAAACCACCCAACAACAAATCCTCAAAGAAACAACTGCCCAATAAGTAAGTGGGCGAAAGACCTAAAGAGAAGCTTCTCTGAAGAAGAAAGAAGGATGGCCAATAGACACATGAAGAAATGTTCAACATCCCTAGCCATAAAAGAAATGCAAATCAAAACAACATTGAGATATCACCTCACTCCAGTTAGAACAGCAAAAATCAAGAACTCTAACAACAACAGATGCTGGAGGGGATGTGGACAGAAAGGAACCTTACTTCATTGTTGGTGGGAATGTAAACTTGTTCAACCACTTTGGAAAGCAGTATGGAGGTTCCTCAAAAGACTCCATATAGAGCTCCCCAATGACCCAGCAATCCCACTTTTGGGCATTTACCCAAATGACCACAAACAAGGCCACACTAAAGCTACCAGCACAACTATGTTTATTGCAGCATTATTTACCATAGCTAAGATATGGAACCAACCCAGATGCCCCTCAGTAGATGAATGGATCAAGAAGATGTGGTATATATACACAATGGAATTCTATGCCTCCATGAGAAAGAATGACATTGCCCCATTTGTTAGGAAATGGAAAGGCTTGGAAAAAATTATATTAAGTGAAGTAAGCCAGGCCCAAAGAAACATAGGTCCCATGGTTTCCCTTATTTGCGATATCTAGTATACGTATGAGTCAAGCGGAAAAAGTCAGAGAATGTGATGTTAGGAAAACGAACCCTCAAATATGTATTTTAATGTTTTTGTTTCATTCATGCATGTGTTTCTAACGCATTTATAATATTATTTCTTTGTTGCTTTGTATGTCCCTCCCCCACAGTGTAACCCCCGCTTTCACTATATTTGATGTCAGTATAACATGTGGAGGAGACGGGGACAAACAAGTCGTTTAAGGATTCAGGTGGACCTGTTGCAACAATGAGAAGTACAAAATGTCATGTCAAAACCATCTTTACAATGTCGGTGGGGGGGAGGGAGGGGGGGGGTATGATTGGGTGGGGGGGAGGGGGGGAGGCTGGGAAGGGAGGTGAAGGGTAAACAAAGGAGGAGGCTGCAATGCTTGGTAAGAAATGTATGCATTTTCCTGCCCATGTAATTGTAACCCCTCTGTACAGTATGTTTTCAAATAAAATAAAATAAAATAAAATAAAAAATTCCACAATGGACCAAACAATCCTTTGTAAATAGACAATGTCTGCAATTTTACAAACTCTACTGTGAAGTATAGTAATGAAGATAGGATATTTCTGTTATAAGAATAGACCTAGAGGTTAATACAATGTAGATGAAGTTTGAAAAATTAATTTCTAATTATAATCAATTGCAGTCAAAATGTGCCAAAGCAATTCAATGGAAAAAATTTAATCTTGTCATACATGACAGGAAAACTAAAGTTACAAATCCACAAGAGTAAGTTTAGTACTTCGATAAGGGAGCTAAAAAAATAGAATGGAAGAAAGACAGCCTCTTCAGTAAATGGTGCTGGCAAAATTGGTTAATCACTTGTAGAAAACTAAAGCTAGATCTTTGTATATCACCCTGCACAAGAATCAAAGTCATAGTAATCAAAACAGCTTGGTACTGGGACAAGGACAGACCTCTTGACCAATGGAATAGAATTGAAAACCCAGAAATGAACCCACAGACCTAAAGCCATCTAATCTTCGAGGGGAAAGGAAATAACAAAATGCTGAAATAAGGATACAGGTTGACTCATTGTAACAATGAGATATACAAGACACTATGTTGAAAACGAATTTTGAATTTTTGACGCCGAGGTCTTTTATCCATTTGGAGTTGAATTTTTATAATTTTTTTGTTGCTTTGTTTGTCCCTCCCCCACGGTATAACCCCTGTTTTCACAGGATCAAGAAAATGTGGTATATATACACAATGGAATTCTATGCTTCCATCAGAAAGAATGACATTGCACCATTTGTTAGGAAATGGAAAGACTTTGAAAAATTATATTAAGTGAAGTAAGCCAGGCCCAAAGAAATATAGTTCCCATGGTTTCCCTTAGTTGCAATAAGTAGTATATGTCTGAGAAAAGCAGAAATGTTCAGACAAGTTGATGTCAGGCGAAATGAACCCCAAGATAAGGACTCAAATGTTTTTTTTTCCTTTCTTGCTATTGTTTCTAACATATTTATAAGACATTGATTTTTGAGGGTTAATTTTATACCCTGCTACTTTGCCAAAGTTTTGGAACAGCTCGAGTACCTTGGGAGTGGAGTCTATGGGGTGCTTTAAATGCAAGATCATGTCATCTGCAAAGAGGGAAAGTTTTACTTGATCTTTCCCTATTTGGATCGCCTTTATGTTTGCATCTTGTCTTATTCTCTAGCTAGGCATCCTAATACTAAATTGAAGAGGACATTCTTGTCTCGTTCCTGAATTTAGAAGAAATGGCTTTAGCTTTTCACCATTCATTAAAATGCTGGCTGTAGATTTGCCATACACAACCTTTATTATATTGAGGAATGTTCCACAGATTCCTAGTTTTCCAGAGCTTTCATCATAAAGGAGTGTTGGATCTCGCCAAATGCTTTTTCTGCATCTATCGAGATGATCATATTTTTCTTATCTTTGCTGTTGTTGATGTGATGAATTATTTTGATTTGCATATATTGAACCAGCTTTACATCCCTAGAATGAATCCTATTTTATCATCATGTACGATTTTTTTTGACAATTTGAAGATTTGTTGAACTCAATTGGCCAAAATTTTGTTAAGAAGTTTTGCATCAATATTCATCAAAGAAATGAGTCTATAGTTATATTTATTCGATGAGTCCCTGCCTGGTTTGGGAATGAGGGTTATGACGAAACCATCATAGGAAGAGTTTGATAGTCAACTGTCACTTTCAATTTCATTGAAGAGTTGGAAGAGTGTTGGTGTGAGTTCTGATTTGAAGGCCTTGTAGAATTCAGCTGTAAATCCATCTGGTCCTGGGCTTTTCTTGGGTGCAAAGTCTCTTATTGCTCTTCCTATTTCAGTGCTTGATATGGGTCTGTTCAGTTGGTTTAAATTCTCTTGGTTTAGTTTTGGCATGTAAATATTTGCTAGAAATCCTTCCATTTATTCCAGATTCTCAAACTTATTAGCATAATGGTTTGAGAAGTAGTCTCTTACGTTCTGAATCTTGTTTTTTTTCTTTTTTCTTTGTAGTCATATATGTATAATATATTTTGTTTTTCAGATGGCCTTGATAATAAATTATGTTGAACATTTTTTAAATAAGTTTTTTATTGTGAAAATACTGTACAGAGGGGTTACAATTATATGAGCAAGGTAATGAGTAGGTTTCTATCAAGCATTGTTGCCTCCTCCTTTGTTTTTCCCCTACCATCCCTTCCCTCCCATCTCCACAAACTACACGCCCCCTCATCTACCTTGTCCACCCCCCCTCCCTGCCTAAATTGTAAAGTTCGTTTTCGAGATAGCATCTTGTACATCTCATTGTTGCAATGGGTCAACCTGTATCCATATTTAAACAATTTGTTTTTTCCCTTCCTTTCCCAAATTATACCAACATCAAATATAGTGAAAACAGGGTACATACAAAACAACACAAAAAAATCACATGGTAGGGCTGGGAAGGTGGCTCAGTGGTAGAGTGCTTGCCTTGCATGCTTGAGGCCCTGGGTTCGATTCCTCAGCACCACATAAGCAAAAAGAAAAAAGCCAGAAGTGGCGCTGTGGCTCAAGTGGTAGAGTGCTAGCCTTGAGCTGAAGAGCTGAGGGACAGCACCCAGGCCCAGAGTTCAGGCCCACGACTGGACCCCCCCCAAAAAAAAAATAACATGGTACCTTATAAATGCATTAAAAATAATAGCAAGAAAGAAAAAAAACACTTGTGTCCTTATCTTGGGGTTCATTTCACTTAACATCATCTTATCTGACCTTTTGGAAAAAATTATATTAAGTGAAGTAAGCCAGAGCCAAAGAAACATAGGTCTCATGGTTTCTCTTATTTGTCTTAACTAGTATATGACTGACACAAGCAATCTTGGTTATTTCTGTGGTCATGTTTCCATTCTCATCTCTGTGTTTCTTTATTTGGGTGTTCATTTCTTTTTCTGATAAGATTTGCTAAGGGTCTGTCAATTTTGTTAATTTTCTCGAAGAAACAACTCTTTGTTTTGTTGATTCTTTCTATGTTATTTGGACTCTAATTCATTTGATTCTGATTTAATTTTAATTATTTGTTTCCATCTGTTGGATTAAAGTTCTCCTTGTTTTTTATTTTCAAGGAGCTTCCGGTGCC
Source organism: Dipodomys spectabilis (assembly GCF_019054845.1). Taxonomy (NCBI): domain Eukaryota; kingdom Metazoa; phylum Chordata; class Mammalia; order Rodentia; family Heteromyidae; genus Dipodomys; species Dipodomys spectabilis. Next base: position 7,052,886 of record NW_024870752.1, read on the forward strand.
TTGTTAAATTGTTGGTTTCAAATATCTCCAATTTGTTGATGTAGGAACTCAAAGCTATAAACTTGTCTGAGTACTTCTTTTGCTGTGTCCCAGAAGAGATGGTAGTTTATGTGTTCATTTTTGTTAAGTATTATAAACATTTGAATTTCCTTTCTGATCTCTTCCATGACCTACTGGCGGTTCAACTGTGTGTTGTTTAGCTTCCATGTGTTACAGGATTTTCTTTAGTGGCTTTTTTGTTGAATTCTAATTGTATTCCTTTGTGCTCTGAGAGAATGCAGGGCATGATTTCAATCTATCTGAATTTGGGAAAATTTGCTTTGTGACCTAAAATATGGTCTATTTTAAAGAATGTTCTGTGTGCTGCTGAGAAGAACATGTATTCTGATGCTGCTGGATGAAATATTCGAGAGATGTCTGTTAAGTCTAGTTTATTTATGCATTTGTTTAGATCAAGGTTTCTCTGTTGAGTTTTTGCTGCATCGATCTATCCAGCGGGGATAGTGGTATGTTAAAGTTCCCAGCAATTAATGTCTTTGGATTTTTGTGAGATTTTAGGGAAAGTAGTGTTTCTTGGATAAATTTGGGTGCTTCGATACTTGGTGAATAGATATTTAGAATTCTAATATCCTCCTGAAGGAGAGATCCTTTAATTAGTATGTAGTGACCTTCTTTATATCTTCTCACTAATTTTAAGTTGAAGTCTATTTCATCTGATATTAGGATTAGAACTCCCATCTGTTAATAGGGGCTGTTTGCTTGGTAGATTTTATTCCAGCCTTTCATTCAGAATATGTTTGCTTTTATGGGCAAAGTATGTCTCTTGAAGGCAGCAGATAGAAGGACCTGGTTTTTGATTCAACTAGACAGTTTATGTTGCTTAATTGGAGAGTTAAGTCCATTAATATGGAGAATTAGGACAGACTTTTGGGGCTTTACCAACACCTTCTTGGGGGCTTTGCCAACTGGGTTCTTCCGTTTTTTCTTGGATTCTCTGTTTGGGGTTTTTTTTCTTGGTCTTTATCATGCTCTTGTTGGTTTTCTATGTGTAGGAAATCTTTAAGTATCTTTTGTACGACTGGTTTGGCGAAAATATATTGTTTTAATTTTGCTTTGCTGTGTAAGGTATTATTTGACTTTCCTTTATGAAGGAGAGTTTACCTGATACATTATTCTTGGTTGAGAGTTGCTTGTCTTTAGGTTGTGGCATATGTCATTCCAGTCTCATCTTGCTTTTATTGTCTCTGCTGAGAAATCTGAAGTTATTCTAATTGGTTTCCCTTTATAGGTGATTGATCTGTTCTCCTTGACAGGTTTAAGGATCCTTTCCTTGGTCTAAATTGATCCTGTGCAGATTATAATGTGACTGTGGGATGTCCTCTTCTGGTCTAGTCTATTTGGGGTTCTAAAGGCCTCTTGTATCTGAATGGGCCTCTCTTTTTGCATGTTTGGGAAGTTCTCTGCTAGGATCCTGTTAAATAAATTTCCTAGACCTTTCACTTCTGTCTCTAGGGCCTCCTCTACATACATTAACCTTAAAAAATTAGACTTTCTGATGTTGTCTTCCAAATGTTGAATAGATCTATTATATTTCTTGAATTTGTCTTGAATGCTTCTATGTTCTTTCTCTATAATGTCTGGACTGTCTTCAATCCCAGAGATTCTATCTTCTGCATGACATAACCTACTGTCAAAACTTTCTACTTTGTTTTTTTTATTTCATTTCCTTCTAATTAGTCAGATTTGATGGCTTCAAATTCTTTGTTGGAGCTTTGTTTTAGATCTTGTATGGACTTCTTTACCTCCTTATTTTTGTTTTCAGTGTTTTTTAGTTGATTGGTTATCGTTTCATTGGATTCCCTTTCCTTCTTTTGAGCTTCATTCAGCATTCCTTTTGTGGCTTCCACAGATTCCTCCAGCTTTGTGCTTGTAGATTCCATGAATGCCTCTATTAATCTTTGTTTATTCTCATCCCACTCATGCAATTCCTCTATTAATGCTTGATTAGCCTCCTCATGCTCATGAAATTCCTGTATTAATCTTTGGTTAGCTTCATCATGCTCAAACAGAGTCCATTACGGGCTTTCAATCTTTTCCTTCAGCATGTTTGCCAGTAGTGTTAGTAGAGCATTTTGGGAGCTCCCCTCTGGATTATTCATTAACTGCTCTGTTGCCTGATTATCATGAGAAGAGATTAGATACCTGGACTTGCCATTTTTCTTGTGTTTCCCAGACTTGTTATGCCCATTTGGGTATGAAACCAAAACCAATTCTGTGCTAGAATACTATTTTAAGGCAAGCATAAACCAGAGCTCTGTAGTGGCACAGATTTTTGAGGCAGTCAGAATGAGTACATGTACATTCTAGTTCAACAGATACAATCTAGCTCAACAACAAACAACTAGGGATCAATGGACTAAGAGAATTACAGAAGTAGTCAGCAAACCAGAAATTAATAGCTTTAGAGAGGAGAAAATAAAATTTGAGGAATATGGTGAGGAAAAGGGAGAGAGGGAATATTACCAAGACCTTAATTCAGATAGAGGAAAATGATAGAAGGAAAGGAGGAAAGAGATAAAGAAAAAGGAAAAATGAAAAATAAAACTTTTTAAATGAAACATTTAAAATTTTATAAGTATAAAGAAATAATACTATGATTAAGGTAGTTAAGGCTTAGAGTTTATGAATTAAGTAACTGATAACTGAATTAAATATGCTCACAATGAAGGATAAGGTCTAATAATAGAAGATAGGTGTATATCTGGGAATGAACAGAACAGCAATTAAGTAAAGCAAAAAACCAAAAAGGACCAAAAAGCAAAAGGATAAAAAAAGATTAAAAAACAAACAAACAAACCTAAAATAAAAATGATGAAACATAGAAAACAATTTTGTAATTAAATAGGTAGAAAAAAGAGTTCTTTGATTTTTTTTTTTTTTTAATGGGGATGGTGGGTCTTGTGTCTCCATTGTGTCCATAACCAGTCTCTTGGTGGAGTCTCTGGTTTTCCTATGGCTTTGAGTAAGCAGAATGAAGCTCTGCTTTACCAGGGACTTTATGAGCTTACTCCCAGGCTAATTCAGTAGGAGGGTAATCTGCTTTGACTATCACCAAAGAGGGAAAAGGCTGTTTCCTCTAACTTAGAGTTGCTGTGTTGGGGCTAGGTTATGGGTAGGGTTAAGGCCTCTAAGCAATCAGTAGCTTTTACCGGAGGAGTTAGCTCCTGAGACACTCACACAGCCCAGGCTGGAGCCATTGTCTGGATTTATGTTTAGTGAGTTTCCAAATGTTTTTCTTTTACCCTCCTTCAACTGGGTCTGTGGCCTGTGGTACAGTTGGTTGGGGCATGCTGTGGCTCTGTTTACCCATGGTCTGAAACTGTCTGTGGTCAGCAGGACGAAGTTTTCTGCTCCTTTTCAGTTCTTGCTAGAGGTGAGTCGTATTCATACCTTTGTGCCGGGATCTTTCTGATGATATGATGGTCCTGGCAACAGCCACCTCTGTTTCTGCCATGGACACCGGTGAGTGCTTGAATCTGTCTCCTTAACCAAGCTGCCTGAATTCTTCCTCTCTGGCCATACTCTCTGTTCTATGATGGCACACTTGGTGTGACTCTGTAGCCTGTGACTTTTCACTGGAACACTAAAACTGGTTTCTAAATGAGAGCTTGTTTACCCTCCAGCTTCTTCTCTGCCATCTTCCTCTGGACTCCAGAAGTAATTTTTGTTTGTTTTTGTTTTTGTCTTTTTGTTTTTTGTTTTACTTTTTTATTGTGAAAATACTGTACAGAAGGGTTACAATTACATGGGCAAGATAATGAGTACATTTCTTATCAAGCATTGTAGCCTCCTCCTTTGTTTCCCCTTCCCATCCCTTCCCATCCTCCCCCTGGCCCACCCCCCAATCTGGAAATTGGAAACAGATGAAGTGGGAGAAGGAGAAGGAGAGGTAGAGAAGGCAAGAATGGAAGAAGTATCAGGAAGAATGGTGGAAGAAAGGAGGGAAAAAGACAGAGAAGACAGTACATTTTACAACTGTAAAATGAAAGAACTTATTTTTGAGTCACTTTATTTGTTCCAATTTATACTCCTCTAATTATATATAACTAAAACTATGTCCATTTTTATTTGTATTTCTGCATGTTTATTTTTATTACCATAAATAAATACTCCTCTAAATTCTGATTTCAATATAATTGTTGAACTTTTATTGAGAACCATCACATGTAAATAAAAATGACAAAACAAAGGAACCCACAGAAAAAATAAACATGTCTCATGTACTTACCTACATGCATTAAGGAACTGAAATTTTTAAACTGACTTTCTGTTTTTTATATGTATTATGCCATGGATTTTTTTGTTTTAAAATAAATACCGAAGAAATGTTTGTAAAAACTCTTAAATTTGTTAAATAAGGATACGGGGGACCTATTGCAACAATGGGACCTACATGATGTTATGTGGATAAACGAACTTTACTTTGGCGGGGGGGGGGGGGGGGGGGGGGGGGGGGGGGGGGGGGGGGATGGAAAGGGATGGGAAGGGGGAAACAAAGGAGGAGGCAAGAATGCTTGATAAGAAATGTACTCATTATCTTGCCCATGTAATTGTAACCCCTCTGTATGGTATTTTCACAATAAAATTTTTTTTTAATTCTTATAATGTATAGCAATTTTGTGTTATTTTCAGAGAAGTTGTTATATTAAGTGATTTTCTGGGCTCCCATCATTAGTTGTGAGTCTCTGTCCTTAAGTCATTTCCAGAGGTTAAGCATTCTAAGTTACAGCTTTAGTACTGTCTACTTACTAAAATATTTGTGCTCATGCAGAAATGAATTTGCAAATGTAGGAGAAGTAAAAATTCCTACAAAAGGAATGAATGTTTTTGCTATAGATAGAATTTGTATCAATTGAACTTCTTGTTCTAATTATTTACTCTTGAAGGGTCTCACACATCCATCCCAGGGGACCATGCAGAGGCAGGCAGGCACAGGAGAAAGATTATTATAAGGTTTATTAGAGGAGCCATATTTCCCCCAAGAGGGAGCACATCTGCCACCATCCAGGTAGTAGGAGGGTCTGAGAGAAATGATGTGAAGTAGATGGGAGCTCAGGTGAGTCTGGGCAGAGAGAGGAAGGGGCCAGCTGTATGATGGGAACTCCAGGAATGGGAGGGACCCAGGTCTGGTTGGAGCTGAGGACCAATTGTGAGCATAATACTAATAACTCTTATTTCTGTGTTCTAATGGAACAACATTTTACCTAATGCTAGAATTATGAGATAATTCATGTAAATGTCTTAACTGTAATTGGGTAATATATTGACCGTGGACTATATCTTTTACAGAATATAAGTTTATATTTATCTGTACATAAAAATTAATATAAATATTCAAAAATCCTCAAAAAATTCACTATGTTCATATTAAGACATCCCTCCCTTCCTTAGCTGTGGAGTGTATATGTACACAATGTAATTCTATGCTTCCATCAGAAAAAAATGATAGTGCTCCATTCATAAGGAAACTGTAAGACTTGGAATAAAAATATCAAGTGAAATAAACAAGATCCAAAGAAAATAGGCCATGTGGTTTCCCTCATTTGTAGCAACATCCAACTTCAATAATCATATTTTGTGCAGTTGAGCTGATTTATCTATAGGTATCTAATTAAATCAATTAACCATTTATTCTTTCCAGTAGATAATAAATATAAAATACCACAAAAATATATCCTCACCTAGATTTTAATCAGATAAAAACACTAAAAACTATCAAAGCTCATTGCATTTTTTTGTTCTTCAGGTTAGTTTGTTGAATTTTGAAAGGCTGGTGATAGATATCTGTAAAAATCCCAAGTAAGATGGATAGAAAATGACATCAATACAAGTGGGAAGTGTTTTAGCTTTTGTCATTTTTAGAATATTGATATTCTTCACATTTTCATTCTTCATATTTACATGTTTTTATATATATATATATACTATGTATTATATATGGTATATATACATATATATATATATAAATATATATATATATATATATATCAACAGGGAATTATTAAATGCCAACTTGTAAGGCTTTCTTCCATGTCCTGAAACTTAAATCCTAGAAGAAACTAATCTGAACTGTGAAAATCCTCATTTCCACTGGGGTTTTTATTTTTAGACTTTCACTCTCTATCCATCTGCCTTTGAGCAATTTTCTGTGCTTCAAGCATGAACAAGCAATATTAATCCAATTTCTAGTTTCTGTGAAGCACATTATGTTAGATCACACAGACTCCAGTGCTTCTTCTTAGAAACTTTGGTTTACTTAACTGTTTCACCATCAATCATTATCAATGTGATTAACAAAGAAATGGAAAAAAATGAGGTAAAATATAGTTTCCTTCATTTGACAACTTGAAGATCCTAAGCAATCAATAGAAATAGAATCTCATGATGAAATACTATGTGACACAGAGGAATGTTGCATGTTTGATAATTGAAGAAAACGTTAATAAACTGTAAGAGGCAGTCTCTTTTAATATAATCAGTTCAACTATGCTTAAAGCAGCATGTCAACTCCTCATTGTTAGAAAGACAATACTCATGATTTCTATAAATGTATTTCCTTCTCTTCAGAATTATTAAATATGAAAAATCTCTATAATGAATATAAAATTATACTAGAACTTAAGCAATCTGCATTTAACAGAGTAAATGACTCAAATGTAAGTAAATGTTGTATGATTTTCCAACTATATTCACTGCTTCTCCCAAAAAAGCAAGGCCTGCTATCATGTCTAGAGGATGCAAACATGATATGTTTGAAGTTTCATTTATATTACATTATATTAGTATAAATGTAAAATGAATGAGCTCTAAATATTGTCTAAATTTCATAGATAACACCATGGTGGTTAACCAATACAAGTGCTTTAATTAAAGAAAATACAATTTAGGCAGTCTATATTTGAATTATTTAAAAAAATTAAAAATAAATAAGTACTTTTATTGTTTCTAAATGTAAAGTCAGAGAAATTGGTACTATAGAATAATCTGTACTAGTACTTTTTTCCCCAAAGTTTTACTCCATTGTAATATGAGAAAAAAATAAATACAGCTTAAGACAGAAGAAAACTAAGGCAATGTGCTTTAGAGTTGCAAACTACTTGCTTTAGAATTATAATGATCTTTTTAAAAATATTAAAACATTCAACGAGCTGTAATTGATTGTATAAGATTCTTTTCATTCATTAAAAATATTGTAAAGTGATGTACAGAGGGTTACATAAGTCAGGCAGAGTACATTTCCTCTTAAACAGTGTCACCCTCCCCACCTTGCTCACTCCCAGTTTTTTCCATCCTCTCTTCTCTCCCCTTCAAGTTGTGTAGTTCATTTCCAACATAGTGTGTAGTGAATATCACTGCTGAATTTGTTCACTGTTTGTCCTACCGTTTCTGTGCTCCTCCTTCCCCTCCCCAAATCAGATAAACTTTATACAAGACAAAAGACACAGAAATCAAAACAGAGACAAAAGGGAATAAGCCAAAGAAAAAGGGAAAGGAATTAGAAATAAAAAGAAAAGAACCACAAACAGTATACCACCACCAACAAAAACCCTCTCGTTTCCATTTCTGGGAGTTTATTCCAATAGCTCTGTGTATATGAACATATAAAATGATCATTATTGAAATTACAATCAGGCAATATCATTCTTTTTTATGGAGGCATAGAATTCCATTGTGTATATATACCACAATTTCTTGATCCATTTTTTCTTTCTTGCTATTGTTTCTAACATATCTGTAAGATATTTTTTGTTGCTTTGTATGTCCCTCCCCCACGGTATAACCCCTGTTTTCACTGTATTTGGTGTTGGTATAATTTGTGGAGGGGAAGGGAAAAAAACAAATTGTTTAAATAGGGATACAGGTGGACCCATTGCAACAATGAGATGTACAGACATTATGTCGAAAAAAGAAGTTTACAACTTTGGCGTGGAGGGGGTGGGGAACGGGGAACGGGGGGGGGGGGGGGGGGGCACAGGAGGGGCGCAGGGGGCGGGAGATGGGAAGGGATGGAAAGGGGAAACAAACGCTGAGGCAAGAATGCTTGATAAGAAATGTACTCATTTCCTTGTCCATGTAATTATAACCCTTCTGTATGGTATTTTCACAATAAAAAAATAGGAAAAAAAAACAAACTGATAATAAGATTCAATTAGTTGAATACTACTGGAAGCTAGGAGGCAAGGAGGTTCAAAAAAAAAAAAAGAAATTACAATGAGTTTTTGTTACCATATATTGTCCACATGAAATATACTTTGAATTCAGTGTTTAATCACTTTTTTAAAAAAAGTTTCCAGGTCAGTAAATATCTGTATTCACCCACATGTAAAACAGATACTTACTAAATCCTTTCAATAGGATCTGTTTCCTTCTGTTGCAGAATTCTTCCCAATGCATTACCACAGTTCAGTGGAAATATGAGATGATTACTTAGAAGCTAATCTTAGATCTATGATCAGCTATTGTCACCCATTTGAACCTGGCTGTGGATTAATATAACAGATAAGCTTGCAATAAGTTTCAGAAAAAGAAAAAAAATACTTTTAAAGTGGAGGTTAGGAGACCGCAAAGGCTAAGCACAAACTGGACATCATGTCCTTGACAGACATAGGCCGGGAGGCCGGGTGTGAACTAGAGATGCTAAACTCAAACCACAAACATCTGTATAAGCATCAAAATGAAAAGCTTCCACCAGCAAAAATAGAGATATAATTTTAACTGGCCACAGTAGTGGAAAATAATTAAAATTTATCCCATTTAAGAAGACTGCTCAAGAGCTGTAAGCAGGACTAAGTGAATTAAAAAAAAAAAAAAAAGTTGTGGGATATCCAGCAACTAGTATCATGAAAAGGCCATTTCTATTTGTAGAATGGAAAAAATCACACATTTTCTCCCAACCCCCCCACCCCACACCACCACCACCACCACCACCATCACACACAATTTCTCAGTGTAAACTTGTAGAAAAGTGACACTTGAAATCTACATGGAACCTGGAATCTAAGTAGATACAAGCATAAATGCAACCCCAGTCATCACAAAGCAGAAGAGAATGGAACATCTCTTTCTTTCTGTTCCTCCAAAGTCATACAGGTGGTACTAATTCCTTAAACCAGATCAAATAGCTGGTGGCATTGTGACAATTTTTCTCCCCTGAAACTGTTTAGTAAATACTGAACTTTGGACTGAATTATTACTGCATATATTAGATTTAGAATATTAATATATAATATTTTTTACTATACTACTTAATATATACTACTTAATATATACTTTATATCTTTCTCTCTCATCAATACCATCAAAAGAGACCTACTCAGCCCAAGTACCAGCGGCTCACGCCTGTAATCCTAGCTACTCAGGAAGCTGAGATGGGAGGATTGGGGTTTGAGACCAGCCCAGGCTGAAAAGTCCCCACGACATTCTTATCACCAATAAACTACTAAAAAAAAGCTAGAACTAAAGGACTGGGAATGTGACCTAGTGGTAGAGTGCTTGCCTTGCATACACGAAGCCCTGGGTTCGATTCCTCAGTACCACATAAACAGAAAAAATCAGAAGTAGCACTGTGGCTCAAATGGTAGAGTGGTAGTTTTGAGAAAATGAAGCTCAGGGACAGTGCCCAGGCGGTGAATTCAAGCCCTAGGATTGACAAAAAAAGAAAGCCAAAAGTGATGCGGTGGCTCAAGTGGGTAGAGCACTAGACTTGAGCACAAAGAGGCTCAGTGATAGTACTAAAGGCCTGAGTTCAAGCCCCAGGACCAGAAAACAAAATAAGAAGAGAAACCTACTCACACAACTCTATATCCTGTTATGAAATAATTGCTTGTAGTGCTAATATTTATTAGTTTAAAAGAGTTTAACTTTTATATTTTGTTCATTTTAAAAATTAATATTCTTAAAGTTAATTTAGAAATTCAATGTATGACTAATTTACACATTGATAGGTTAAATCTAAAAAAATATTTCAGCTCTTAGTAATTACCCAATAAGCTCTCTGGGAGTTTCAGTGGTGACAATAGGAGAAATATTATTAATGGTGATAAGTGAAACATGATGAAAAATTTTGCTGATGATCTCGAAGTTCCTTCACTCTGGGTGCAACCACAAGTTTCTCCTCTAAGGATTATTTATACAGAAGGATCTCATCTCTAATTAGCTATCAATAGTTTATTCATATTCAGACCAAAGTAACACACATAAACCTGTGTGGAATAGGTAGGAATTGCCTATTTTTTGAACTTTCTTCACACAATTAAAGAGTGACTCTGTACATTGCATGTCAAATTTGGCCCTTTAATTATTTCATAAATGTCAGATAGTCTTGCAAACATTTGGATATTTCACTTTCCATATTATTATTTATTATTTATTGAACTGGTGTATGTCTGTGCCAGCTTTATCTTATTTTTGGTCAATTATGGGGCTTGAACTTGGGTGCTGATACCTGTCCCTGAACTTTTCTGCTCAAGGCAAGAGCTCTACCACTTGACCCACAATGCCACTTCTGGTTTTTTGGTGGTTAATAGGAGCTAAGAGTTTCATGGATTTTCCTGTCCGGGCTGGCATTGCACATGGATCTTCAGACCTCAGCCTCCTGAGTAGTTAGGCTTACAAGCCCTGAGGCACCAGCATCCTGCTAGTGCCAACTTTAAACTGGAGAAACAAAAGCTGCACTAACTGCCTTATAAATCTCAAGTTCACATAACTGCAATATAGTTAGCATGGTTTCATTGTTATGTAGTGCTATGGTGCTTCATGTCCCTACTTGCTTTTTGAGATATGCTATTTCAGGTCTACCTGGAATAATAAATGGACTAATACTGAGCCTTCCATCTCTTACAACCTACACATGAGCTACACTAAGGCCAGGTGGAAGTTTTGAAATTACTTTATAAGTACCTGATTAAATTCTTAGCCAAGCACCATTTTTCTCCCCAATCTCTCTATGGGGATGAGACCTGAATCAACTCCTTCTAGTTTTAAGAGCTTTTGAAGGAGAAACAAGTGCTCTGTGATTTTGATTGCTATAGGGAGGACAAGTTGCATAAGGACTTGGAAGAGACCATTGAATTTGTTAATTAGTGGGTCTGTGGTGAATTGCGCTCTCAGACACTCTGCCTTCAGAAAATTGTAGCAGGAAAAAATAACAAGGAATAAGTTGAGATAGAAGAAATAAAAATGGAGGTGACAATTCAGTTTTGAGAATTTTTTCAGTGAACAAATAGAAAGAAAATAAAAAAGGGAGTTTGCTGAAACACTGGTTAGAAAGATACTTGATACACATTTTAAGAATGTTGGCTGTGCATAACCAATGAGCAATTACATTTTATATTAAAAAATCAAAACCAAAATCTCGACTTGTAGAAAATTATTATTAGAGGAGACAATTCATCTTTAATCCTATTTATCTTGTAAATAGGATTTACTCCGGAGCCACCTTCCCAGCCCAGGAGGGATATGTTTATGTGCTGAATTCATAGTTAAACTTCTGGAACTGCTTAGGTTAGAGTGTCTGTTGTATCTCTATCATTTTTCCCCAGACTTGAAGATGTTTTTTATATTTCTGTACATGTCCTAAAGTAGCAAGAGACACAGAAGAGATGGGAAACAAGAGTGCTCATCATACTGGCAATATGCTAAAGGCTGATGGCTGATTATGTTACAAAGTCATCTTGTATCTCATAAAATGGAACTCTTCTCAGCTTGTCCCCACTGTAGCTACAGCCCATCCAGCAAAGATACGTCATGAGTAGGCATAGAATTGAGCAGGCAATTTGAAACTCAAAAATCTTATCAACAGGGCTGGGAAGGTGGCTCAGTGGTAGAGTGCTTGCCTTGCATGCATGAGGCCCTGGGTTCGATTCCTCAGCACCACATAAGCAGAAAAAGAAAGCCGGAAGTGGCGCTGTGGCTCAAGTGGTAGAGCGCTAGCCTTGAGCTGAAAAGCTGAGGGACAGCGCCCAGGCCCGAGTTCAGGCCCACGACTGGACCCAAAAAAGAAAAAAAGAAAAAAGAAAAAAAATCTTATCAACATACCAAGCCACAGACACCCTCCCCCTCATCTTTTTTTATTGATTCATGTTCACTATATATTTCTTTTTAAATCTCTACTAAATGTCTTTTATTATAAGTTCTGGTATGCCAGATACTCTTGTCTCTATGAACTTCACAATGAGAGCCAGTGTGAAGCAAGAGATCTCCTAGAGATTTGGAGAGCAAACCATCTTTAAACAACATGGAAAAATCAAAGAGATTAATTTTGTGTTTACTTTTATCTAAATCCCACTGTGCAAGCATTCCATAAAATGATAGAATATTTTAGAGTTGCATTCCTGAACAAATAACTCTTAAGTATTTACTACATGTATGAAACTATGTCTTGGCTTAGAAGCTTACATGGGAGAAAGTGGCAGCTAACTGAATAGTAAAATAATGAAGAAAAAAGACACCAACAATATGATCAGCCACACTGTGCTTTGTACACATCAGTATCCAGGTTTTGAGAAAAAGCTAACTTGTAGCAAATCTCCAATATATTTTATATAAGCCAAATACAAATCTATTCTGCTATTCTTCCTCAGAAAGTGTTTCCTTTTTTTCTTCAGGTAAAATTTATGGATACTATGCAATCTTTTCACATTCTGCCATGAAGAGAAGGGATCAGGAAGACCTGAAGTCATCTGCTAGCTGTTATTATTCTGACTCCATAACCCTGGGTGAAACTCACCATCACAGACGTCTCCATGCTGTGCTATTACACTGCAATTTGACACTGCTTTGTGGGAAAAGAAAAACAAATTATATAACTGTGCTTTTTAGCAAGTGCATTTTCAAATATAATCCCTATTGATACATTCTATACCACAGTGATTGAAATGTTTGCAAAATCCATTTTAAGCAAAAGCTCTTGGTTATTCTTTTTTTTTTTTTTTGCCACCAATTATAACCCCGAAGGCTGTCAACGTATTTCTTTCATCATCTTGGATATTGAGATTGAAAACTTCTTTTGAAACCTCTAGAAATTTAGTTGAACTTTAATTTCCCTTCCAGTGTGTCATATTGAAGTTGACTATTTTACTCTCTAGGGGAAAAACATGAATATAAGACAATTTTCTTTTTTTTAAAACAAAAGGAATTGATTTATTTGTACCTTAATCTTAATCACTGTTCCATGATTTATTTCACTTTGATTAGATAAATATAATGTCCAGATCAGTAGAGGAACCAGACTTTTAATAAACATCATTGTAGTGAAGCCCACAAAGGGTCATAATAAGAAAATGCACCAAGGATAAGAAACCCAGGAGTTAGCAGCGCTGCTCTCTTCAATGGGAAAAGAGGTGAAGATAGGCATGGGATGGATTAAAACTAAAGCAAATTTGACAGTGAGAATTTCTAAATTACGATTTAGTAAGTGAGTGACATTTCTAATAGTCTAGGATAGGAAAGATGGAAAACCACAGATCTATAAGAAACATATAAAAATGTCAATTATCATAATATAAACCATTGGTACTATGATATAAACAAGGTTCATTCAAATAAGACAAAAGGAAAAGGAAAACAAAACAACAACAAAGAAAACAAAAGCCTTTTGTTTCCATTTCCTAGAATACTACTTTATATGATCAGATGCACATAGCTCTTATGTATTGTGATCCTCTCCTAAGAATATCCTCCTTTGGTCTCACTTGTTGTTAATGCTTTATTTACCTGTCTTGGGAAAGTAAGCAGGGGGGAACAGAAAATGAACTATACAACTTGTGGGTGATGATGGGAGGGAAGAAGTGACAAGTTCAAAATGAATTGTACTCTTTATCTGCCTTATATAGCTGCATCTCCTCTGACACTACCGTTACAATAACCCTACAAATGTTTAAGAAAAAGAAAGTTCATCAATTAAAACTAACATAAATTAGATAAATCTGCATAATATTGAGGTATTAGATAAATAGCTCCAGGTAGACATATATATTTATCAAAATCATTAATTTTGTGTATCATTGATTTGACAAGGCTTTGAAATTACTCATTTTTAATCATCTGAACTATTTATGTTGCAAGGCCACAATCAGTTCCCCTTCACTCTGATAATTACTTTATATTCATTTTCACTGATAGCTATATAATCCTTGTCTGGATAAAATAATTCTGAAAGATTTGATTCAATTTTCTTTAGAGTATACAAATAAAAATTGTAAAGAAATAGGAAGTAGTATGTTTTGTAAATTTTATTTTATTTTATTTCTTACTTATTGTAAATTTGATGAGCAGAGTGTTACAGTTACATAAGTAAGGTAATGAGTACTTTACTTTTTGATCATTATTACCCCTCCCTCATTTTCTCTTGCTGTCCCTTCCCTACTGCCCTCGCCCCAAATTGTAAAGTTCTTTTCCAACCTAATGTCTAGTGAGTATCATTGGTTCATTAGTCCATTCTTTGTCCTGCTGTTTCTGTGATTCCCTTTTCCTTCCATGGATCAAATAAACATATATAAAATCATTCTTCAATGAAGTAGGAGAAACAATCCAAAAATTCATATGGAATAATAGAAGACCCAAATAGCAAAATATAATCCTTAGCAGGAAAAACAGTATTAATACCAAACTTCAAACTCTATTATAAAGCCATAGTAACAAAAATATCCTGGTACTGGAACAAGAACAGGCCTGAGGACCAATGGAATAGAATTGAACATGCGGGAATGAGCCCACAGACCTATGGCCACCTAACTTTGGTAAGGGAGTCGAAATCATCAGATGGAAGAAAGATAGCCTCTTCAACCAATAGTGCTGGAAGGATTGGCTAGACACAGGTAGAAGATTGAAGTTGCATTGGTATATATCACTCTGTACTAGAAACAACTCCAAATGGATCAAAGATCTAAATGTAAGATCACATACCCTGAAAATACGTCAGGAAGAAATAGGGAAAACACTAGGGCTCACTGCCACAGGAGGTAGGTTTTCAATAAAAGAAAGAAAGACATTCACACATTAATGTTTACATTGAGCTGAGCTAATTTCTAATGTGCTGCTTCCATCCAAAAAAACTGAGCTATTCCTAAAATGGCCTTAAACAATAAAACTTCTAAGAGATGGACACAAGAGGGTTTTCTTTGTTGTTTTTGTTTTTAATGTGCTATGTGATTTTTTAAATTCTTCTTCCCCTTATGATATATCTCTGGTTGTCACTGTATTTTCTTTTGATGCCCTGGTGTTGTATACATGTTTATTTGAGTTAGGGAAGGGAAGGAGAACAACAGAACGGTTAAGATAAAGGACAAGGGAGGAACTTTGATATTCATAAGACAATATGGTGGAAATGATCTGTACAACTTTGGGGTGAGGAGGGTGTGGGGAAGGAAAGTAGTAGAAGAATAACAGAAGGGGTAACAAGTTTGACAAGAAATGTATTTATTACCTTACTTCTATAACTATAACCCCTCTGTACATCACCTTGACAAAAAATTGAGTCTATATCTACCACTATGAATATAATGGGGAACTACACAGACCATCACATAGGCCTAGATAGTCTGCATAATTGAACATTCCATTTAGTTCCCAGCCTAGACACAGGCAAAATTGTTATAGTGGTTTTATATAACATTTATTGTTTAATAGAAGAAAAAAATCAATACCTCTAGATTATTACTATTATTTCTTAGAAATGCATTTTCAACAGAATCCATCATTGAAGTTCTTATTCAATAGATATTGAACAAAACATCAGACAATGCAATTAGACATATTTGCAGTTGAATAAAAATTTAGTTGTCATGTAAAAGTGGACATTGGATTTAATCAGAAGCTTACATTAACAGAGAATGATGATGGAAGAGGACTCTCCCATCCTGTTTTGCAGTTCAGAAAAAAAATAGCCTCTGGAGAATTACCCTACTCACCCTCAACATAGCTTCTTTTTGAAGACTGTTAGTCCTTTTGGAATTGATTCGCTTGTTTACTTCCTTCTGGAAAACCCTAAATATCCTTCCTTTGTTGTGGTCGTCTTTATTATGATCATTCTTCCTGGGTAATAGCCTGAATAAATTAATGTATTTGATTATACTATATGCTCTGACTTTCACATTATAGGAGTTTGAGTTTAAACAGTTCAGATTTGTTTTGTCTAGAGTCTCTTCTTTGTTACTTGGCTAGTGATTTTTCCTGTTAAAGGAAGTCTAGACATTAGGTTAGATAGCTAAATCCTATTGCTTACAAAAAAAGTTTTATAATTACAGTTATTCTGTGAATCTCAGTCTTTAACAATTTCTAAAGTTTGACCTCTCTGTATGCATGTACTTATTCTAAATAAGAGAAAAAGTCATGTCATTACTACAAAGATTTAGGTATAATCAGGTAAAACTGAAGAGAACAAAGGGAAAATGAATAAGAGGATAGCTAAATGGTGTTCTCTATCTCTAGGCTTTTAACTTTGATTTCCTAAGATTCTGAGTGTACTCAATTCATGAAGTAAAGATTCTGGGATGGTCCTCTCCATAGAAACAAAATGTTTCACGGCACTTCCAGTTTGTTGCTTGTACTTCCTGTACTTGTCTGATGATAATGAAGTATGAAACCAAATAATGCAGGCCTCTAATCTGTAACTTTAAATTTCCCCATTGTGGTTCTTAAGCATAGCTCTGAACTCTGTTCTTTACTTCATTGACCAATATGGCCAACACTTCTTTCCTCAATAAAAATAGCGGGTTAGTTTGACCGTTGTTGTTGTTGTTATTTTACTTTATTTACATCTAATCTGAAACTAAGTGAACTATTTTAGAAAAATATACCTATCTCTACAAAAAAACTCGATAGTTAAGAAAAACAAATCATGTTTTGAGTTAGGGCAGGGTTTGAAAAGAGGAGTGGTCGATGCACATAGTGTAAACAGAAGGAAGAAACTCGAGGAAAGCAGCACTGAGGACTAGATGGTGCGGAGAAAGATGGAAGGGATGCCTGATTAAGATTCAGTGTATACATACATTAAAATATTAAAATGAAACCCCTTTACAGAGCTATTACAATATAGTAAAAATGAAAAATAATGACGCTCAGTCTCCTACTTTTATTTAGTTTTCTACTCAAATGACTGAAACAAGTACATTCCGATACTAATAAGCAGCTCCATATTTTCTTCCTATGAAGTCTCCAAACTGACTCCCAGAAATTTAATAATTATTCACAAAAAAAACTAAAGAAAATGAAATAGAACCACTGCACAATTCAGAACATCCCATGTGTTACTATAGAAATAAATTTATGATCAACATATTAAATCTTTGTTGGACTAGGAATAAGAATTATGTGTTATCGCCTACCTTTACTATTAATCCATACTGTGAGATCTTACTGCATGACAGCCAATTTATTACTTATATTTGGTGAACTGTATTTGCTGAGATGAAAGGAGATATTTCCTCTGTTTCATCTTGACACTTATTAGTTCTCTGCTCTATATTTATTGTAAATGATTTTAACAGCTTTGAAAGAAAATAAAAACAAGTAAAATTGTGCATTATGTTTTCTTCCATTCTCATATTGTTGTGTAAAGAGTTATAATACAAAACAAAACACAAATACAAAACAGCATATTCAAAATATTGAGATTTTAGAAAAATTTCCTGTATCTAGAATGTTACTATATGTAAATATTTTCATGTAAATTGGTATTTATTTCATTTAAGTGTTTTCTTACAGTGTTGAAATAAAGACATTTAAAAAGAGGGCTATGTTACTATACATACATACCCACTTCAGTTATAGTATTTAAATGTCAACTCATTAATAGAGATTATTCCTAGAAAAAGTGACTCATCATAGGTGTTCAAATATTTACGTTTATTGATCATAGTCTTATCTTAACAGCAATGGCAGAAAGAGGAATATGAAATATTAGACCGTTGCCAGTTTAAATGATTATTTTGGGAGTTGGGCTGTTAATAGGGTTCAACTCAAGGCCTCATGACC
Source organism: Dipodomys spectabilis (assembly GCF_019054845.1). NCBI lineage: Eukaryota > Metazoa > Chordata > Mammalia > Rodentia > Heteromyidae > Dipodomys > Dipodomys spectabilis. The sequence continues at coordinate 7,070,919 of NW_024870752.1, forward strand.
TTTCTTAGCCTTTTTGCTCCAGGCTGGCATTTTACTACTTGACCAAAGATCCATTTCCATTTTTTTCTTGTTAGTTGGAGATAAGAGTCTCACAGACTTTTATGCCCTGGCTGACTTTAAATGAGGGAAGATGTGACACTGTTCAACAAGAAATATGATCATTACCTGACTTAGGTAACTCTAACCCATCTAATAAAATATTCCATTTAATGGGTTGCTGTAACTCATTTAATAACAATATTTAAAAAAGAAATTGTATGAATCTATTATGATCTATTTCATAGAAAAATGAAGTTTGTGTCTGTGTGTATGTACTTCTGTATGTTTAGATTTCTAAGAGTGGATAAAAACCTTTACTTCAAACAAACTTAAAAACATAACTAGCCAGGTGCCAGTGGCTCATGCCTGTAATCTTAGCTACTCAGGAGGCTGAGATCTGAGGATTGTAGTTCAAAGCCAGCCCTGGCAGGAAAGTACATGAGACTCTTATCTCCAATAAACCACTCAGAAAACCAGAAGTGGCACAGTGGCTCAAGCAGTAGAGCAGTACCCTTGAGCTGAAGAGCTGAGGGGCAGAGTTTAGGCCCAGAGTTCAAGACCCATGACCGACATAAAAACAAAAACAACAACAAAGACGTAACTTTAAAACTCTGTGATTGAATTTAACCTATATATTTTAGATGGTTATAATATCAGTCCAAAGTTCATCAGTAAATCTTGCCTACTTTCTTTCCTTAGGTATTTTGTCTGATCCTCGGATATTCATTAGACACAGATAAAGACAACCCTTTTTCCTTGACATCTATCCACCAAAAAAAAAAAGTGAGAATTTCTTCATTATGTGCTCATTATCTGATTCTTTGTTGTAATTCCAAACAGAATTTATGGCTCCTTTGACTAAGACAGCAAACCTCTTAACAAATAAAAAAAATTGTCTCAGGAGTTACCAGAATACTAATCAGCATGGGCAGTGACTCACCTCTCAGAATTAAGAAAAGAAGAGATACATTTTTTCTTGATAAAAACAACTTAACAGTAATTCATATTAGTTCAAGCCAAGATGGGTTTGGGGGTGGGGGGGAGACAAAGAATTTCCATATGATTACTGCTAAAGACCTGTTAGTAATGAATACAGGTTTAAAAAACAGTTGGCAGTTTTTTTTAAGCACAGTTCCAATTTTCTTAACATTGATATTTTAATATCTATTTGTTATTGTAAAGATAACAAAGGGATTACAGTTACGTGGGTAAGGTAATGCATACATTTCCTATCAAGCATTGTTACCCCCTCCTTTTTTTACCCTACCATCCCTTCCCTCCCCACCTAAGTTTCATATTTAAAAAATAAATTGATAGTTTTGCTGAATGTTGTTATGGTACTTTTACCATTTTAAAGGAAAGTTTAGAACCACACCCCATCTTCAGGAACTGGTACTGAGTATTTTAGCTGCCAGATTGGTGGTCTAAACTTATTACATAAAAATGCATATAGCTATTGTCTATAACTTAGAATTTCCTAATTAAGAAGGAGATTTAGAAATAATCCTCGACTCCTGTATCTCTAAGTCATTTCAGAAATTATTAAATGGGAATACTTACATAACCTAACTTCAGAAGATACAAACCAAACCAGAGTTTACTTCCAGTTTTGATCACCAAAACTTCTGAATTTAAGGAGTATGAAAATTAAAATTCTTAGCATTCTAAGTATCCTTTCCTTTTCTAATACCAATGCTTTAAAAATATTTTGATATTGACCTCTATTTATGTGCATTTAATAGGATGCAATCACATGTGATTCACTAGCAAGTAAACTAATTTTTTTGTTCATGTAACATTCTATTTATTATGTTAATCTTGGTCTGATAGAAGGAGAAAAACAGGGAAAGTTTTTGATCAAGTTTTTATTTGTGTCTTTGTCCTCTCTCATCACCTAACTTATTATACACACCTTTGTATTAGACCAAAGTCCTTTAAAATATGGCTAGTAAGAATTTGTCGAAGTTTGATTTTTATCCTACATCTGAGTTGAGGAGATTTAGCTGCTTCAGAAAGCAGACACTGATGTAGTGTCTAGTGCAATGAAATGCTCAGAAAAAGAAAAGGATGGGGTAATACTCTGAAGATAAAATGGAAAACCTATGAGGAAGCATGATTTGGCAGAGGGAGAATTAAACACTGCCTCTGATCTGGTCAATCCAGGTTGGAGCTCTATAGCAGATTGTTTTATCAGAGTAAAAAGCAACAGATATGGTCAGATCCTAGAACACTGTCAATCCTCAGTCCTCATCTGAAAAATCTTGGGAAATGTGTGTCTTGGGCTTAAACAGACAGTTTCATCAGGGCAATGTAGGCAGAGGCTTGTCAGGAGTTAGAGACAGTCAGCTTTCTATGCTGCTTATAGCAGAAAGGCAAAGACATCCTGGAAAACCCCTTATCCAGATGTGTAACTGCCATGCCTTGATTTTCTTTCATTCTTCAAATACAGCTTAGGAGTCATTAAAAGTCATTACATTTACAACTGCCATGTTCTCTATACAAATATTGTCATTTTATTTAACATTTAAAATTTTATTAATATGCGGGAACATTTTCCATAACTATACAGATCTTCTTATTTGCAGGAATACTACATCATATAATAACTCACAAAAGAGAAAATTATGTTACTAAATTTAAAAATAAATCTCCTCTTCATACTTTCACTGATATTACTGATGTATTTCCGAATAAAGAAACAGACCTGTGGAAACACTTAATCTGTAATCAACTAGGCTTACTCCAGTAGAGAAATAGCTTTCACATATTACACTCAAGAGAACATGTTTAAATATACTCTATAGTAAAATAAAGTCTGTAGCTTCTCTTGGTAATTTCAGTTGTACTAGGCAGCTACATAATAATTAAAATATTAAATAGTCTGAACAGTTTTCAATACAAAGAAAATTTAAGAGTAGTCATATATTAGTATTTTCCATGCATATATCTATATATTCTACATATGCATATATATAGCTGTCAGTCAAAAGAGTCAATGCTCCTCAGTCTTTACTTCTCAGTACATTTAAAGTATGGAAAAAATAAAGATAGTAAGAAGTTTGTTCAATAGGACTTCCCTATAACAGTATTTAACAGTGCTCTCCAGGGAGAGGTGGGTCCATATCATCTGCTCCAGTTTCATTTAGTAATATTATATTCATTATTTTGTACAAATATATATGTATATACTGTACGTATTGTATATGTATGTATATATATGTATGTACAGTATATGTTTACAGAATACATATATACATATATACACATATATCCATATATCTATATATACATGTATACATATATACAGTATATGTACTGTATATATACTATATATAGTGTATATGTGTGTATGTACTCTATATATTATATGTAGAAATTACATACATATACTATATACATATATACTAAATGTACTGTATATATACTCTATGCATGGAATAGATATGATGTATATGGATGCATATAGATATATATAAAATGTATATATATATATGTGAGTAAAACAAATATGAACTAGATGAGAATCACAAAGGTAATTATTCTTTGCTTGGTATCACTAGGAACTCAGCCACTCACATTTGGAATTTGTCAGAACCTCAAAAGTAGCAGGAAAGTGTTCCAGGGCTACACAATGCCCTGATAAGTGGTCATGGGCATGAAGATGCTAGAAGTGGGTTAATTAGAAGATCATCCTATAGGCTCAATCAAGTGTGCTTATTTGGATGTCTGTGGCTAGTAGTAAATTAAAACAGAGTCTAAAATTGGGAAAACTGACAGTTTTTGTTTAAGGTATAGCCTTATCAGTATGGTTGATAAAAAAAAGTACTTGTTTAGTTTTCTGAATGGGCACTGGAAATAATGAGTTGTTTTCTTGGGTAGACTGTTGACAGATGTGAATCATATACACATAATACATTTTATTACACAAACATCTGCATCCCTTTTCTAGTGAGTTATGAACCCGGCAACATTTTGGTTCTAAAATATGACTACAGCATCAAGAAAAGAAAATTCAGAGGGAAGCACCTCTCATAATTTTAGATGAAAGTATTTGTAATGCAGAGCAATTAAAAATCAAAATCAAGTGACTTTTATTCAAGTGATGCAAAAGGGAAAATAATCCTTTAATTTACCTCATCCACAAAAAAATAGAAAAAAATATAATCAGTTCAATCTAAAAAATGATATATGGTAATAATGCTCCTTAATTAAAAAAAAAACTTTTCAACCAAAAGAATCTAGATTCAAGCTTAATTGAAAACATAAAAGTTGGCTTATGCACTTATGGGTCAAGTGTGGGAGCTTTATATTTAACAAAGGAATCTAACAAACTAATGTCATTATTCAGCATAGAGGTAAAATATACAAAGCTTCCTCATTAAGACTGGGAAGGAAATACAAGCAACCATTTGACGAACTTTATTTCAAGTAATAACTCCTACTGTATTCAGTAATGAAATGATTTTAAAAACTCACAGGAATAAAAGAAATGAAGTAATCATGTTTGAAGATTTGTGACTTCATAAATATTAAAATTGTCTCCAAAAATCAGTAATTGAATTTCTGAGGTGTATTAAATAAAATATCAATATATGCAGTTCAAATTTATTTTTCCATTCCATAAACAAATAATGAATGTGATATTACTAACTGAAACTGTAGCAGATGGTAAGAATCTACCTGTCCCTTGAGAGTACTGTAAAATATTGTTATTGGGAAGCCATATTAAATAAACCTCTTATTTTACTTTATTTTTCCACAGCTTTAAAGTGCTGAGATGTGAAGACTGAGAAGCATTGACTCCTTAATTGATAGCTGTTAAAAATCCCTAGAGCTCTCACTAATTTGGATATGAGGATGGCCACTCAGAGAGCTGCTTGTCCCCACCATTAGCCATCCAACAATATGGCCGCAGAAGTATAATATTTATGTCCTTAACATGTGTTGTTAATCGCCCGGGACTGTAGCCAGTATGTAGCCATAGATATCAATTCACCTTAGGAGAACCAATGACACTATAGGACATTTTCTGACTCTGAGAATTAATAGTCTCAAAGGTCCTGTTCACCAGAGGTGCTTCTACCCATGATATCCATCAAGTTAAAGAGGAAGGATCCCAGTAATTCAGTTTAGGACAAAACCATCTACCTGCAGAACCATCACAAATTTGTGTATCTAGTATCAAAATTGATAAACATTATTGAATAAATATTCTACCAAGACTATAGCTAAGATATGGAACCAACCCAGATGTCCCTCAGTAGATGAATGGATCAAGAAAATGTGGTATATATACACAAAGGAATTCTATGCCTCCATCAGAAAGAATGACATTGCCCCATTTGTTAGGAAATGGAAAGGCTTGGAAAAAATTATATTAAGTGAAGTAAGCTAGGCTCAAAGAAACATAGGTCCCATGGTTTCCTTTATTTGCAACATCTAGTATATGTCTGAGTCAAGCAGATAAGGTGATGTTAGGGAAATGAACCCTAAGATATGTATTCAAATTTTTTTTTCTTTCATGCGATTGTTTCTAACACATTGATAAGATTATTTCTTTGCTGCTTTGTATGTCCCTCCCCCAAAGTATAACCCCTGCTTTCACTATATTTGATGTCGGTATAATTTGTGGAGGGGAAGGGGAAAAACAAATCATTTAAATAGGGATACAAGTGGACCCATTGCAACAATGAGATGTACAAGTCGTTATGTCGAAAACGAACTTTACAGCTTTCGTGGGGGGGGGGGGGGGAAGGGGTGGGGGGAGGGAGGGGAGTATAGGGTGGGAGGGCGAAGGGAGGATGGGAAGGGATGGGAAGGGGAAACAAAGGAGGAGGCTACAATGCTTGATAAGAAATGTACTCATTATCTTGCCCATGTAATTGTAACCCCTCTGTACAGTATTTTCACAAAAAAAAAAAATTCTACCAAGATAAAATGCTATAAAGAAGAATACAGTAAATCCTGTAACTTCCATGTTTCTGGAGTAGAATGCTTAATGGTATGAATGTCAATTCTCCCAAAATTGCTCTATTTAATACTTACTCACAAAAAATCCTGAACTTTGTTGGTTTTGGAATGAAACAAAATGATTCTACATTTTTATGAAAATCCAAAAAAGAAATTCAAGATGCTAACACAGCAGTAATTAAAGTCATATTGTATTGCATTCAATTATATATGGGTGTGCATGTATATATGTATGTGTGTATGTCTATATGTATCTATATGTATCCATGCAAATACTCTTAAGACTTTAAATCATAATCATAAGATATACAAGCAGAAATGGCCCAACAAACAGAAATTGAGTGGTATTATGCAGAATTGTAGTAATGCTTATAGTTAAGCTGTTGGGTGTCATTTAGGAAAATAGTTTGGCAATAGATGGAAAATTATATGCTATTTATTTTATATAATAAAAATAGCATGCTAAATCAGAAAAAAATTTCCACATATAGATAATATTGCCCGAAAATGTCAGACCAACAAAGAAAACTTGTAAAAGGAAAAACTAATGCATGATTATGTAAATTGGGAATGAGTGAAATTAGAACAAAGATGTGTTTACAGGGCAGCTACAAGTCCCTAGGAGAGTATATTATTTCTTATCACTATGTTAATTACAAGGGATATATATTTGAGAAAAAATAACTACATGCTTAAGTTTTGTCAACTCTTCAATATATTTAATAGTCTAATTTAATCTAATTTTTAACAGAAGTGTTAAACATGAATGGAATATTCTTCTCTTTCTGTTTTTGTTGTTGTTGCTGTTGTTAATTTTTGCTAGTTGCATGGCATGAACTCAGGGACTGAGGCCCTATCCCTGAGCTCTTTTGCTTAAGGCTAGCACTCTACCACTATTTCACTTCCAGTGAAATAGTAGTTAATTGGAGATAAGTCTTTTGAACCATGATCCTCAGATCTCAGCCTCCTGATTAGCTAGGATTACAGGCATGAGCCACCATCATCCTGCTATGAATAAAATATTCTTTTACATTTTAGTAAGATTTTTATTAGCATATATTAGTTATACAAGGAGGTTATTTTTAATCATTTCCACACGTGCATGCAATGTGCCCCAAATTAACTTCTTTCCTTGATCACCTTCTCTTATACCCACATTCTTAAAATAATTTCAACATGTTTGAATTTATTTTCCTAAACATAAAGTACATCAATTATTTGTGCTTTTGAAGATAAAGAAAATTTCATATTTAATTAATATTTCTCTACTACCTGATATTAAACAAATGTACCTAAGAATTGAAGTTTAATATCTCCTCTACCTATATGAAACCCAGTCAGGTATTTTTTCCATGCCTCCTGTATACTAAATGGTGCATCAGCTATTTCTCTGTGTGTCTGAAATTTATTCCTGAATAACATCAGCTGGCTTAAATATAAATCTATTTTTCTACAGGGAATGCTGAGAAGCACATGTCAAAGTCTTAGATTAGTTGCTAATGATGAATTCCAACAAAATGCTAGCTTATTTTATATACAATCTACAATCAAATTGGTGTGCAATCTGGTTGGAGATATCATCAAATTGTTTCTTAGCATTAAAGGCCTATATCCTAGGGGCTTTCAACCAAATCAGCATGTTGATCAAATTCAAAAGTCCTATATCTGTAATACATTCTATTTGACATGTTCAAAGATGATAATATCACAGTAATAAATTAAAGACTGAAAATATGTTCTCAGAGATGGTGGTAGTCTACTCTGAAAGTAAGAATGTCACTATCAAAACTTCATAGCAATTTTGAGTGATCATATTTATATGTGATAACACTCCAACCCTCCCCCATATGTAAGTATAATGTATCCTATCTCTGTTTCTGAACCTCTGCACTTTATATTAACAATTATTCATTGGTTTTCGAGTTGTTATATTGGTTTTACTACTTAGGATATTTAACCTGCACATTTGCTCATGGATTAATTGAATTATTTATTCTTTTGTTATTAATTTTGTATGTACTCTGCATATTAATTCCTTTGAAGATGATAGCTTTCTGAATATCTTTTCTATTTTATTGAGAAGAAAGTCAAGATGGTAGAGAAGGTTTTGGATGTTCCTGACACAAAGATATACTAAATGATGAGGGACATGCTATTATTTAAATTATTTAAATACTACATTACCATTATTTAAATACTACATATTATACACATGCATGGAAACCCAATCATAGTCCATTTATATATAAAATTATTATCAGTTAAGTTTTTTAAAACAGAAAAAATTAAACACAAAATACTCACTAAAATCCATTTTCGTATGTATATGAAATATGTATGTGTATGTTTGTGTATTTGCATGGACATGTTATACATATAATACTATCAAACTTTCAAACGTAGTCCTTTTGCCAACAAAACATTTTAATGAAAAAAATTTAGGTAAAGACAGAATTTCACAGTTACATAGTGAAATTTTGATCATCTTATGTCTTTAAGCAAAGACAGAACTTGACAGTTTCCAAAAAGTCAAACTGGAGGGAAAAAAATTATCAATGAGGTAACAGTTCTGTGCCCTGCATAATACACTGATTATCAGCTTCAGAATTTGAAAACCATCAATAATTGGCTCCTACTTGTTTCATTTTTTTTCATTCTGGCTTTCTTAGATTGCTCTGTACCTTCCCTAGTCAACCAAATTTATGATTTAAGGATGGCATCAGCTCTTAATTCAATATCCTTAAAATTCTGACGCCTGAAATTGTATTACAAATTTTGCAAATAATGATAATCTTTGCTGCCAATGTCTAATAGAAAGAGATGGAGACCACTATGAGTATCCTACCATGTCTAAGACATTGCCCCAAATGAAAGAATATTTGATGCACAATAAAAGTACCACCAGGGTTGAGGACCTATCCTAGATCACCTTGTACAAATTTAAAGTTTTTTTAATCAATAGTCAAATATCTAAGGGCAACCTAATTAGAGTTTATATGAAATTGAAGGTCACTTGTCGCAATTCATTTTACTCAAACTTTTGTTTACTTGCAATTCAGATTTGGTTTAATAAGGAAAAATCATCCAAGGGCAACCAGCCTATTCTGGTTATTTGAAGACTCTTTTCTAGACAACTCAGATCACTTGATTTTTAGGCTACAACTCTCAGTTTTTAAAAAAAATCATGTATTTGACAAGTCAGGTCATTGCAACTTGGAATTGTTATTCTTATGAAAGAAGATAAAATGTATTCCGAAATCCCTGATTCCAAGTGATAGTCACTTCAATGATGGCTTTTTTTTTTTATCATACTCTGAAATGGAATTTATTTTTAGATAGTCAAACATATCTTGATAAGATCAAGCCTTATCAAAAGAAGTTATTTTTTGAGTATCTGATGAAATTAGGAAATGTAGTATGGTGCTTTCAAATCAATATTTATTATTTGTATCTTACCTGATATAAGCTCTGAGTTATTTTAAATACATTTCTATTAATTATACAAATGCAGTAATCATGATTTCTATTTTTTGTCAAGTTAGTAAATATCACAACCATATTTATGGCTAAGCTGATCAATTTTCATTGCATAAAAATTGGTGTATTCAAGCTCATTATGGTTTGGACGTTAAAAAAAACTGATACAAACTACAGTTACTATTTGGCATAAATTTTTCTTTGTTCTTACAGTATATTTTAGACATGATTACCATAGCTAGAGTGAGATGTTCCTTTTAAAGTGAGTCATTTTCTGGCTTAATAAATGCATTCTTAAGGTGAATTGCTTGTGAGAAATACCATCCACTCTGCATGCTGCTGAAGTGGGGCTAACAGTCAGAGCAAAGCATCCAAGAAGCGGGAAGACAGATCTGAAAGAAAGCTGTATTATTCCCCAGTTCAGTCTCACCAGGAATTGCACTGAAGTCAAACTGACCTCAAGCCATTCAAGTAGAAGACCCCAAAATAATAGAAACTCAAGTCTGCTGTGAGAAATTCCTGAATAAAGCTTACAATTTATACAGTCTTTGCTATTGCTTTCTTTTTTTCTTCCTTGAAGAACAAATGCAATGGCATAGAATGTCCTAGCCTTTCACGAGGGCAGAGATTCCTCTGCAGTGCAAGCTCTGTATGCTGGCTTGACTCCATGTCAGCATACTGTCAAAATAAGGAATGATATATAAATCTGAACATTGTGCCAACTACAGCATATAAACTACTTGGAGTTCATCCAGCATTGCATACAGGTCACCTTCCTGTAGCAAACCCAGAATACTGGTATGATGTCATGTTATTGAGGAGGCTATCAAGGGAAAGGCTTTGTTCAATATTTGACAGTGATAGTTAGCAAATCTTTCTGATTGTATATACCAAGCATACAGAAAAAAGGTGTTTTATGCTCTTTTGGTATCATTTTTGCCTATGAATGTACTTCTGAGCATAAAGTGGTACTTAATTAGAGATGCCACATGGAAAATGTCAGAGACATGAAATGGCACTTGATTTAAAGTGGCACCCAGACTTAAGCAAACAGACATGAACAATGTAAGACAAGGAAGTTAGAGCTGAGAACAAAATCTCAGATCTGGGGTCAGGTATTTTCTGTTATTTTTTTCATTGTACACAGAATAAAAATGCAATCTTGGGTTACTAGAAACTATCACTTGAAAAATTTCTCTGTGTTTCTGGAAGGCATTTCATTTAAAACAATAATAAAGTAGAGTAACTCTGGGAAGGTGAACACTCTATCTAGAATTGGATCTGGTTTCAGCAGAGAACTGATAGAAACCCAAATATTCGTGTATAGAAAAGCTAATGATATACTGCCTATAGTGATCTTCTTAAGTAGAGTTCTGATTTGTGACTTCCTTCACAGTGATACAGTCTGATACAACTTCTGAACACTCCAGGGAGCTATCTTCCTAACCGATGATCTCAGAAGTGGAGCAAGGGAGAGCAAAGAGTAACGCTAAACAAGAATAAAGAAGTATTCAGTAGTAATTCCATATGACTTCTCTGTGTGAACTTAATTCAAAAATCACCAGTGTCTGAGGGAATCGTGATAGTTCAAATATTACAGTGTTTTACATTAACTTATAATCACTTAAAAATATTAGAAGCCACAGAGAGAAAAAACTGAACTACCCATGAGCCTTCCATCCAGAGGTAATTATTGCTTGTAATTTTTGCCTAAACTTCCTGCAGCTAAAATGTAGAAACTGTTTAACTCTTCCACAAAACACTTTTGTTAGTAACCCTTTGGGTTTTTTTAAACAATAATTAACTACATTAGTGTTTTAACTTATTTACCAGCTTAATGTTCTATGATACATGATAATAGCAAAAATGCCTTTATTAAACAAGATTGTAATCTATGTTCATTACAGAGAGGGTGTTCTGGTTTATGCAAGAAGCATTTTGATATTCTTAGTGGGAAAATGAAAAAATGTACACATTATATGAGGGTTTTTTAATTGTATATATTTAACTTAGACTTTCAAATATACTCTATCACTGTTTCTTTCTTTTTTTTTCTTTTCAGGGCTGAGGACCTTGAGCTCACCAGGCCAGCGCCCTTCTGCTGAGCTAAAGCCCCAGCCCCCTATATCACTGTTTCTTGATGTAGTTCATTAAGTATTGATCCAAGACAGAGTGATTAGGCACGGAATGAACACACTTCTTTGGTAGAATCCACATTTCATAATTTGCTATAAATAAAAATAGCAAGCCAGGCGTCAGTGGCTCACGCCTGTAATCCTAGTTACTCAGGAGGCTGAGAGCTAAGGATGACAGTTCAAAGCCAGCCGGGGCAGAAAAGTCCATGAGACTCTTTTTTCTTCTTTTAATTGTGAAAATACTGTACAGAGGGGTTACAATTACATGGGCAAGATAATGAGTACATTTCTTATCAAGCATTGTAGCCTCCTCCTTTGTTTCCCCTTCCCATCCCTTCCCATCCGCCCCTGCCCCTCCACCCCCAGGAGACTCTTATCTCCAATAAACCACTAGAAAACTGGAAGTGGCACTGTGGCTCAAGTGGTAGAGCACTCACCTTGAGCTGAAGAGTTCAAGGACAGCGCCCAGGCCCAGAGTTCAAGCCCCATGACCCACAAAAAAAAAAATAGCAGTATGTGAATAAACACCTTATACACATGTATATTTCTATTCTTAATATAAAGGAATTTTCAATAATATATTCATCATTCATATATTTTACTTAGACTCGCTCATTCCAAATTTATTATAATATTTGATATTTTGATAGACTTAAATGAATAACATAATTAAAATATCTTGGAATTGAAAAGCCTTTCATATCAAGCAGAAATTTTTGGGAGAGCATTTTTCATAAATTAAGACACTTTATAGTTACCAAAGTAAGTTGATTATTTCATGTTAGTATCTACTTTTTATACAAAGATTTTGTAAGATGCTATTTTTGTTAATAATGAATAATAGCTTAATATAAAAATTTACATCTCTATGAACAATACAAAATCTCTAGAAGGTTAATAAAATTTGATTTATTATATAACATCGTTATGTGAAAATAATTAGTAAGCAAAGGGAAATATGTGATTCTACATTGATACTACTCATGAAAACTTTATGCTTATAAAAACATATACTCAATAAGAAACTTCAAGGACTACAATTTTGGACATATCTCATTTTTGAAGAAACAAATTTTACTTCTCTTTTCAGATAGCAAATGAATGAAAATGTAAGAGTAAAATAATTCTCATAGGAAAAAATAACTGTCTCTTATAAAGTGACTTAATGAACTAAAACAATAAAAATAGTAGGAGGAGGACTTACAAAACCTTTTTCCTTTTCTACATATGTAATATGGATAAACTATAGTAATTAGTTAAATTTCATTTTAAGTAAAAATACAAAACCAATTAATACTGGTAACAAGGGTCAAGTAACCCAGCACCAGCCATGACCATAAAAGCCCAGGAAGAGCAAAAGGCCTTCAGTTGAAGCCCTAGTACCAGTATCAAAAAAGTAACAATGCAATGAATTTAGTAGTATTGCTTACAAAAATATTCTCCTAATCGAAAAATTTTATATCCTTGATAATAATTTAGTAAAGAATATAGAGAAAACCTTACTGTCATATATCATTCATCTACTCATTTCCATATATCCAATTTGTATCTCCTGTTTTCTACATATCCATGAATTACAGTATGAGAAAATTTCAAAAGAAACCCTGTAAATATTTCAGTGCATACATTTTATAAAATTATGGGGTAAAAATTATACTGAAATTAGAAAGACTATGTGTTACTGCAAACTCACTACATTGTGTCAGTTTTATAGAGAAAAGTAATAACCTATACACTAAACACTTGTCAATACATTCATACAGATTTACAAATGTTGATATTAATTCTTCCTACACCTAAAATTTTTGAAGTTAAGATATTCATTTTATTTTAATGGATGATTTTTTTTCTGTTCTGTCAGAGATAAAAATCGAAAGAGATAATCTGCCTCATGAACTAAAATTTTATTTTATTCACAAATTGTTTTGCTTACTATGAAACCTCAGTTTGAAAAATCACTTTGTTGTGGTACCTGAAAAATATCTTTGACTTCAAAGAACGCTCTACTTCATAACCAAACAAATGAATATTTACTTTAAATATTTGAAAACTAACTTCTGTATTAATCAAAAAATGAAGACATAAGTACAGTTTCATTACACGCTTGAAAAAATGCTGATCATTTAGCTCAAGAAAATTTACGTTTAAATTGTATTCTCACCCATGCAATACAAAGAAATGGTCTTCTTAAATTTAACAAAAAATATTTATATACTCTTATAATCTACATTAAGCAAATACACAAACCTTCTTATTTGGATTCTTCCAGCTACTGAACTGTAAATTACAAATAGCAAACTCATTATAACACTTCAGTTTGTTTTTGGAGAACTATTAAAACTTAGTGGACTGAAGAGTATCAATGGCAGAATAAGGCAAAACTACCAAATGTCACACCAAATAGACACTATGTACAAAAATATAAGTGAGACTTTCTCACTGTTCTATTCAGTTTACTCTTAAGAAAAGCAATTTTAAGCCTTATAATTTCCATAATATATTGTTTAAGTAATCTAGAAATTTTTCTATAACTTCTTAAGCCAGCAAGCTTTTCTGCCCAACAACTGTTAAGTACACAAAATAGGTTTTGCTTTTGGTTATGTTTTGTTTTGGCTTTTTGCAGTTAGATGAACTACATGAAGATTTATTCCTAAATTTACCTTGCCTGAAGGTAAAAACTGTAGCATGATGAAATTGCCATTTTCCAAATGTAAAATTACATTACTCTGATTAAAACTGCTTCTTCATTTTATATAATAATGCAAAAAGCAGACATTTATTAAACATCAACACCCTTCTAGACTTTGAGCCTATGTATTTTAATAAATGTCTTCTCAATAAACCTCAGAAATGAATAATTAGCAAAATCTTTTCTATCTTTTTCAGAGTAATGGTATTCACCCATGTTGAAAGAGTTGCAAAATCTTTTCTGTAAAATATATTATATATACGTAAACCTTTCCTAACAGCAAAGACAAAGCCCCATACAGACCATTTATTTTTTTCTGGCAATACTGGGTTTTGAATGTGAAGCCTCATGACTGAGAAAAAAAATAGTCTACCATTTGTCCCAGCTCTATGGGGATTTGTTTCTTTTCAGATGGACTTTTGAGCTTTCTTGTGTAGGGCTGGTTCTATACCAAAATCCTTCTACTTATGCATCCAACATAACTAGGATTATAGCAGTTGACCATACTACTTTTTGCTAAGATAAGGTTTCAATATTATTATTATTATTATTAATTTATTTTGTCCAGGCTTGTCAAGAGCTATAATTCTCTACCTCCTAATCTATGAACAAAAGATAGCTTTGTATTTTTCTCATTCTCTTGAATTCCTTTCAGTGGTTTATAATTTTCATTGGTTTATAAATTTCTTGGGTATTTGGTTATATTTATTACTTTTCTTTTGGTTTGGAATTTGTTTATGCATTATGAGGGATTGAATTCAGAACCCCCATCTCAATAGCAGGAGTAATTCCACTGGAGTCATATACTCAATTCTTTTTTGTTTAATCCAGTTTTTCAAACAATAGCTTGCTATCTTTGTTCTGAATATCTACTTACTATAATCCTGCTACCCTCACATTTGGAATATCTTGGGCTACAGGCCTGCACCCCCATGTCTGGCTTTTTTTCAATTGTGAAAATGCCATACAGAGGGGTTACAATTATATGGGCAAGGTAATGAGTACATTTCTTATCAAGAATTCTTGCCTCCTCCTTTGTTTCCCCTTTCCATCCCTTCCCATCTCCCTTCCCCCCACCCCCCTAAGTTGATGTTAGGTGAAATGAACTCCAAGATAATGACTCAAATGTTTTTTTTCTTTCTTGTGATTATTTCTAACATATTTATGAGATGATTTTTCTGGCTTGTTTTTGAGAAGAAGTTGCTAACGTTTGATCAAAGTGGCTTTGAATCATAATATCTTCCTGTTGTCAACTGTCAACTCCTGAGTAGGTGGGATTATGACTGCCTAACACCACAGTCATCTTGGCAAATTTTTGT
This sequence comes from Dipodomys spectabilis, assembly GCF_019054845.1. NCBI lineage: Eukaryota > Metazoa > Chordata > Mammalia > Rodentia > Heteromyidae > Dipodomys > Dipodomys spectabilis. Next base: position 7,086,548 of record NW_024870752.1, read on the forward strand.
ATTATTTTGTTTATTTTAGCTATTGGAAATTGGAATAATGTCTTGATTGCTATGTCAGTTAATCCTCTATTAACATGTAGCAAACCTTCCTTTTTTTCTGTTTTGATGTTTTTAATCCTACAACTCAGCTGAGTTTGAAGATTAGGTTGGTTGTACTCATAGTGGACTTCCACATGTACAATTGTCATCTGTAAATAGTGATGAATAAGACTGAGAGAAGAAAAACAAAATTAAAAATAAATGCACCAATGTTAAAAGAAAATAAGGAAAGGAGCAAAGAAAAATGTGTCAGTGACTTAGAGCAGAGAATGAAAATATAAAATTTTTGTTAATAAATGGAAAATAATAAATATATTGCTTACAATTAAAGTTACAGTAGAAGAAGCAAACACAGGAATGGTCAACTATCTTTATTGGCAAAGAATAGCATAGGACTTTAGAGGTGAGTTCTCAATGTTATATGTTTTTTTAAATGTTTATGAAAATTTTAGAACTTACAGATTACCAAAGGGATAAAATAAGTTCTTATTTTATAAAACAAAGGTAAAATAATGAATTCGGTTAAATAAATTTACATGTTCTTTCTCTTAAGCAATTAAGTTTATTTACTAAGTAATCAGCACTCAATTTTAAAACTAAATGTGGTAACATTTATCTCACATTGTTAAGTTATCCTCAGAATCATTACTCCTTGAAAGCTGTTATGAACATTGATATGTGAAATCACTCATTTCCTAGGCTAGAATTTTATGTGCAGAACAGTGGCTGCATGAGCAGCTGTCCACAGAGAATGCAGAAGAATGCTAAACTGCAACACGCAGGTGTGCCTCTGATAGGCATGGTGTTTAATTCTGAGACAAAACAATTAGAAATAGAATAAATGTCTTTCTGTATCAGAGGAAATATTCTTGAGGTATGACTCAGCCTGCATGTGTTTCCTTTTTGACAAAAGTAGGTCAATTTTTTATCTTTCCTTCTAGAATTGGAGTCCAAGATGAAATTGCTCCTTTGTGATCACAGGCAGTTATTGCAAGCCCCGTTTTATCAAAACTGTGCAAGGGAGATATTCACCATTAAGTTTCCAAAGTTTGTGAAGTAAATAGGAGACAAAGAAAGCACTTTAATCAGATCCTTAGAAATTCAAAGAATGAAGAATCCATACTCATTATCTGAGCTTATTTTAAGTTTAAACAAATAAAGTGAGAAAACTGGATATAAATTAAACAATAAATTGGATTTTTTTCTGATAAAGACTTTAATTTGAGACAGATAAATGGCTCACAATTTAGAATCAGGAAACACAAGAAGAAGAGAAATATCAAATACAGATAGAACTGCAAAGTTTCTATTGATTTACATCCTCAGAAGAGAAATATAAATTTCTAAATGAGGCCTGAAAAATTAAAGAAGGAACTTCATTGTACTGACACTTGCATATAAAATTTCAGGATATAGAGATGAGAATACATTTGGGTGTGTATTTGTGTGTGTGTGGTTCTGAGTATGTGCTGTGTGTTCTGATCATAAATTACCTATTGATCACGATTATTCACAATTGACACTAAATGTGTCTAAAGTTAATAAAATACATAACATTAAAGACATAAAGTGCAAAACAATATAAGTTGGCATTTCAAGTCAAATTCTCTGTACAAAAGTGTGCAATGGCTCTTTAATAAAGGTGTCCCTGACCGGCAGTATAATATCCCACATTCCAATTCTCAGTGCTCAGAACACATGACCTTCTTAGATGACAAAAAGGAACCTTGCTGATGAAATTAGAATAACAGATAATAAAATGGACAAAATACCCTTCATTATCTACATGGGTCTGATAGAACCTGTGATCTTACTTAATGAAAGAAGGTAGGAAGTGAGTGAGAGAGGTGTGGCAAAAGAGACAGGAGGGATTAGGAATGTGGCAGACACTCCAACTGTTGGAGCTGGCTTTGAAGATGGAGAAAAGAGCTTAAAGCTGGGAAGCGTGGGCAGTGCCTGGAAGCTGAGAGCAAGCCTGGTTTCACAGCCAGCAAAGGAACAGGGACTTTAGTCCCTCAGTGGCAAGGGACTGCATTCTGCCAAGGACTTATGTTCAGAAATAGATGTTTTTTTCTTGAACATCCAGAAAATGGCACTAGTTTGCAGGTGCTCTACATTTTAGACCAATAAAACCTGAGGTGAGCTTCAGAAATACAGAAGAGTAAAGAAGTAAGACAGTGTTTTTTAAGGTGCTAAATTTATGATAATGTGTTATGACATCAATAAAACCTAATCGTTTGCAAGCCATTAATTCATGCTAATTATGTGCCTAATTATATATTTCCCATGAGCTTATTAAGTGAGTAATACTAGTAAAGGAATTTCATATCATCTTGATCTTTACAAATTCCTAAGTTTCAAGTATTAATCTCGTTTGGTGGACCATACAGATGAATTTTAAAAGCTAAATTTAAGAGTAAGAAACTCTCTAAACTCAGAACAGGTGGTAAACTTGGCTGAGTAATCATAAAAAAATAAGACCTAAACTCAGAATTTCTAAATTAGATATAATATGTATGTGTGTGTGAGTGTACTCTCCTACACATCGTTAAATGTAACCATTGCACTTCCATTGTGTTTGTTAATCTACTTAGATAACAATATTTTATTTTATGGAATATAGATCAAATATGTTATCTATCTGAGTAAAATTTTAAATAAATATTAAATGAATAAATATTTACATAAAACACCCTGCTTAATTTCTTTGAATATATTTGCCTTAAAATTTATATACACATGTTTAGTAAGCTGTGGTTCAACATGTACCAGATAAATTTTAAACTAACTTAAAAGTAATTTTAGCTATAGTAAATAATGCTGCAATAAACAAAGTTGTGCTGGTAGCTTTAATGTGGTCTTGTTTGTAAACAGAATGGATCAAGAAAATGTGGTATATATACACAATGGAATTCTATGCCTCCATCAGAAAGAATGACATTGCCCCATTTGTTAAGAAATGGAAAGACTTGGAAAAAATTATATTAAGTGAAGTAAGCCAAGCCCAAAGAAACATAGGTCCCATGGTTTCCCTCATTTGCAATATCTAGTATATGTATGAGTCAAGCAGAAAAGGTCAGATAAGGTGATGTTAGGAAAATGAACGCAAAGATATGTATTTAAATGTTTTTTTTCTTTCATGCATTTGTTTCTAACGCATTTATAAAATTAATTCTTAGTTGCTTTGTATGTCCCTCCCTCACAGTATAACCCCTGCTTTCACTGTATTTGATGTCGGTATAATTTGTGGAGGGGAAGGGGAAAAACAAATCATTTAAATAGGGATACAGATGGACCCGTGGCAACAATGAGAAGTACACGTTGTCATATCGAAAACGAACTTTACAACTTTGGTGGGGGGGGGGGGAGGATTGGGTGAGGGGGCGAGGAGAGGCTGGGAAGGGATGGGAAGGGGAAACAAAGGAGGAGGCTACAATGCTTGATAAGAAATGTACTCATTATCTTGCCCATGTAATTGTAACTCCACTGTACAGTATTTTCACAATGAAAAAGAAAAAAAGTAATTTTAGTAATGTAAATAAAATGTATGAAAATTATTGTAACATATGACTCAAAAGTAAATGAAGCTTGGAACTCAGTAATAACCTATCCATAACACTAACTCTGGATCAAAATCATAAGAATATTAAAGAGAATTAAGCAATTTCAGATATAAAATTTCTCACCTTATTTTTTTTCTGAAATATACATTGGCTTTATCACATTGTCACTCTGTCATTTCTCCTTTCTACTCTAGAGGACTGGATGTAAGGTGATTTGAGTGGAGTGTCTGTCGATGGGGATAGGGTCTTCAGACTCAGAAAAAATTAATTGTTCCCTTCCTGATATGAGGTATGGTAGCAGAAGAACTGAGTCCTATGGTAATAGAGATGACTTCTAAAGTCAGAGATATGTACTAAATTATTGAGTAAACAAAAATAGGAGGCAAGGTAAAAAATGCTAGTCAGACAAAATGAATAGGGCAGTGCAAGTATTTAGGATGGACTTGTGGAGTCACTCTAATGATGAGGAAATAAACTCTCATGCAAGATCAGCATAGTAAATCTAGTAAGTACAGAGAACAAGAAATAATAAAGCGAACACAATAATGAAAAATGTGAGTGGCAATTAGTGAAGGCGTAGCAATAGTAGATAGTACTAGAAATGATTTGACAGGAACAAGATCACAAAGTAAAGTATAGGCCATAATAAATAGTTTAGATATTATCCTAAATTTAATTCATAGTCATTTTAGTCATTTATTTTAAATCAGTTATTTCCATGTTACACCAATATGTGAAGGCATACCTAATGTATTTGCATCTGATAGGTCTGGCCAGAGTATAGTAGAAGGTCCAAAGTAGAAGCAAAATATTTCCCTTGTGATTGCAGATGGCAAAGAGCTGATTTTGGTTGTGTTAGAAGATGAAGATGGAACATGCTAAGAGATCACACTGTGAGGATATAGATTAAGTTAGAATAACCTTTATTGGTCCTGATCACTGCCATGAGTTTGTTCGAAAATGAGCCTGATAGAGAATAGAACATTGCTATGGAGAACATTAAATTTATAACACACACCCACACATATTGCCTCCTATGATTAATTTTCATTTGAAATCAGCCTTTGGGATATAAGTGTCCCTAGTCCTGCTTGCATTCCAGGTTCATTACACTTTGGGCTAATAATATAATCAAATAAGTGTCTATAAAACATTGGGAGAAGGTGAATGTAACTGTAAGAAGGTTTGAATTATTGGTATCCAGTAAGAGCAGACTATACCACCCCTGGACTTCTGGCTAACAGAAACTGTGAGGTAATGAACTGGTTACTTGTGCAAAAATTTGCAGTGATTAGTTAAACAGAAATTGAAAACACATATCCCAGCAATGAATGGAAATTCTTATATTTTCACTTAAAGATCATTGACTCATTCTAGGTCCTTACTGGGCTTTCTCTGAGTCATAGTGAATCTGAATATCAGCTATTCAACCATCCTGCCTACTATCATTTTCTTAGTTTTATTTATTTTTGTTGTTGTTGTTGATTGCAATGAAACAGATGTCTTTCTCCCTGGAAAAGAGCCAGGTAACCTTGGAGCTTTCCATGGCCATGTGTCCTGTTGGATGAAGCTAATGTCACAGAGACAGAGAAAGAGTAAATGATGCCAATGGCCAAAACAAACCATAAATAAACAATTTGAGTATGCAATTGAAGGATAATAATGTGTATGCTACAATTCTAACACTTGTTGGCCCCTGAGTATACTTGATCATCAATTGCAAGAGCTGATTATTCTTTGCTTTAATGAAGCTATGCTTAAGAATGATTATATTTATATACATGTGTATATTGTTTACACATATACAATTCCTTTATATCATTGTTCTTTGATCATAGTGATCTTTATTACCTGAAACCAAAAGTGGCCTGGTTAATATAATTCAATAAAAATTGTTGACAAGCACCAAAAGCTGTGCAGCCAATAATTCAAATGTTTACTCATCTTTCAACATGTTAACAGTCATACTGAGAGCTGTTCAAACCCTTCTCCAACAAGAATTACATGATCAGATTTTCTGTCCTGTCTGCTTGTGTTTATCTTTTCTCTTTAAAATATATCCCCCATGTCATTAAACTGCCTTATACCTAATCAGGTTTTTTTCCCCTGCTTCTGGAGGAGATTTCAGTATGTTAGGGAACACTGTTTTAAAACTAATCATATCTCCTGTCTCCATTAAGGATAAATGACTTCTATTGCCTGTGGGGCCATTAGTCTCACTCATTCTCACTGTTTCATCAGTGTCTAAGCTCCTTTATTCTACCACCATTTCCTTCCTGTCCCAAAATATCCTCAGATTTCCCTTATGCCTTTCATTAGTTCTCTTAAGCCACATCTGTCTCTTCTCTAAACTGCCAACTCATTTTCCCCAAATAATTCTCAATCTCTACTTATTTCACCAATATATATTTCTCTCTGTATTGAATAAAGTCTAATCGTACATCTGAGTCAATTTAGTTATTGGAAAGAATTTGATTTAAAGAGCACATTCACTTATGAGTGGTAACCAGGAAACAAATATAGTATGGAAGTAGGAACTGTAGAAAGTGGCTATCTTTCCTAGGGCTTAGGAAGCAGAGGAGACATTTTGTGATAATAAACTCTAACAAGGTAGGAAAAACCACAGTTCTCCAAGTAACAAAGAGAGAGGTAGTAAGCAGACGAATCATTTACCATTTCCTCTTCCAGCCCTATAGCCTTTTTATATCTTCTTGTTGAAAAATCCTAACTTGTACAGTTAGGATTCAGATTCATCATAACAAAGCCAATTTGGTAGCAAGATATAACAGATTTATCCTAATAATAAAGAAAATAGCTCATCTTAAAAAATAATTACTTAAATTGTGTCTCATGTATTTTAACAGAAAATATATGTTCTTATAATGCATACAATCAATGGGCATTTTATCTGTATTTTTATGTGACTACTAGTTTTGAAGGAATCCACAATTTTCTTCAATGATAATGGAATCTTAGTTTTGTTAATATATGTATAAATATTCAATTCTTATTCTTGATTTACCATTATTTCTTACAACTTTATATACTTAAACATTAAACAAGTAAAACTGTTACCAATTCTGATGCAATTTCTATCATAAACATAAACAAAATGAAGTACTATTCAGCCATAAAGAACAGAATTGTATCAGATCCACAATAATGGATGAGACACCTTGAGCAAAATATGCAAGATTCAGAAAGCAAGTGTCACATACCTTCTCTCATATATACAATCTAGATTTTTTCAATAGAAAAGAAAATCAAGGCTGGCAGCTGGTGGCTCACACCTATAATCATAGCTACTCAGGAGGCTGAGATCTGAGGATCATGGTTCAAAGCCAGCTCGGGCAGGAAACTCTGTGAAACTTGTATTTCCAATAAACCACCAGCAAACCAGAAGGGGCGCTATAGTTCAAGTGGTAGAGTGCTAGCCTTGAGCTGAAGAGCTGAGGTACAGTGCTCAGGCCCAGAGTTCAAACCCCATGACCAACAAAAAGAAAAATAAAAGAAGAAAGAAAATCAATGGTGGATTATTTATAAGAAGAAATGTGTACTACTGGTATAAGGACTCTGCAGAAAGGGAGGGATGAAAGAATGTTTTGGGGATATGAATGTGATTGAAGTATGCTATACACATGTATCAAATGCAATAACAAAACCTATTATTTTATATAACTGATAGGTATTAATTGTAAAAGCTTATCCTGAACCAGCTACTATGTTAGTTATCAGCGAGAAAATGAGCATGATTAATGTGCAGTAGACTCGTGGCTTTCACTGGTGCATTGTTCCGAGGGAACTATTGTTGAAGAGACATCAATTCTGAGGATGCATGAATTGAAACACAACTGACAATATCCAGGGACTGACAGAGAGCTTATCTTCAGGAACTGAGCTGACTAATGTGTATAGGCTTGACCAGGCTTGGTTAAAACTGCATGTAATAAATACATGAATAAAGAGGTTTTACTATAGTTCCATCTTGTGGGTTCAATCTGGAAAACAACAATTATACATATAGTGATTCAACTGCAATTTTCATAAAGACTATAAAGACAAAGTACAGCGCAAAATCAGTGACATACAAATATAATTTCACATGCATATAAATAAACATACTATGTGTATATATATATATACATACACACATATACTCAAGTTAATTAATACATGTTTGTATTCATATATTTCTACATGTTGTATATATGTGTGTATTTATATGCTTTCTGAAGCAATAATGTCTTTAACTTTAGGATGAGTAAAACTGGGTAAAGTGATATATGAACTTGAGAAGAGTCTCCTAGTCACGGGTAAAACAACGAGAGAGCATGAAGTAGGAAAAGAAAACTTACTTTATATTGCTACCAACTTTTACATTAATTAATACATAGTTCTAATATATATGAACATATATTATAAATATGTTAGCAACATGGCAGGGGGTGTAGGGAGTGAGGGGATGGAAGAGGGAGATGGGAGGAAATGCTAAGAGGAAACAAAGGAGGAGGCAATAATGCTTGATAAGAAATGTACTCATTACCTTGCTCATATAATTGTAACCCCTCTGTACCATATTTTCACAATAAAAAATACTGAAATACAAAAAATAACATTAATATAGCATATACTATATATTGTATAGTTTGACTTAATTGCTATCTCGTACTTTAGGGAACATTTGTAACTTTTTAATCTTGTTGGAGGAGGTAGATAATTTAATTTCACATACTTACCTCTGTCATATTAGTTTGCTAGTTGGCTGACCCACTCTGACCTTTCAGGAGACTAGTTCTATTGCTTTTTTAATGATTTTGTCCTATAAAATAACAAACAATAACTTGTTTAATAAGGAATTTTACATTACCCAAACATTTGGCTTTTGTTGTTGATTCCTTGGTAGTAACTGCAAACTTCTTGGAATACCTTCAACCTATATTTCTGCATGTCTCAGCTGTACTCAACAGTATGATTTATGGTGTTAGGGTTTTTTTGTTTATGTATGTATGTATGTATGTATTTTTTATTGTCGGTCGTAGGGTTTGAACTCTGGGCCTGGGTGCTGTCCATCAGCTCTTCAGCTCAAGGTTAGCTCTCTACCACTTGAGCTACAGCGCCACTTCCGACTTTCACGGATTTTTCTCCCCAGACTGGCTTTGAACCGGGATCCTCAGATTTCAGCCTCCTGAGTAGCTAGAATTACAGGCATGAGCCACTGGAGCCCAGCTGGTGTGAGGTTTTATATTCACCCAATATCAGGTTTGTACCTGCAGAGGGCTGCAGACTGAAATTAATTGTGTGGATAGTTAACACTGTATAGGTAATGGGGCCAATAAAGACTCAGAATACCAAGATAAGTGGGGTTGCTTAATTGATTTGTCACACTTTGCTTTGAGATGTGAAGTCACAGAAAGCAGAAAAACTGGATGTTCTACAATGACTAGATCTAAAGTACCTAATGCATACATATCTTCTTCTGACTGTTTTAGAGATGTATATTTTCATCGCACTGTAAGTGGAATAAGACATATTTCAAGGAGTTCTATATTATATGGAGATTGCTTTTGCCATTCCTAAATCTGTTATGGTACAGTTAAAAGAGTAGTGTAAGTGACCATCCTGAAGTTCACACTCATTATATGATAAAATACCACAAATACTTTTAAACACAGAGAAAAGGCATTTAATGTAGCCATAATTTATGTTACAAAAATTATGATAGGGAGGACACTGTGCTTTAAAATTTCAATAATATTCTAATCATTTATTATAATTTATTTGAAAGAAAAGATTATTGCTGTTGTTAGTCACTCGAAGTTTTGTGCATTTTTTTCAGAATTCTATGATCACTAATGAAAAGGTATGAAGTAAAAGATTTCAATTCCAGAAGCTTATTGATTGTTCCTCCCTGAGGTTTTAAAAGTCAAAAACTTAGTTTTATCAGTTTTGCATGTCAAAATGGATAGAAATTAAGTGACCTAATTTACAATGGATATTGAATTTTAGTTCTATGAATAAGAATCGCTCTTAAACAAAATTCCTGTTCAACTTATTAGCAAATAGACTCATCCTGAGGCTTATTTTAATATTCTGTTTTTAGTCTCAACAGTGCCCTGCTCAAAATTCCAATATATCAAGAGGAACTCCATTGTAAGAAGTGATTTTCCTATCAATCTATCTCATGTATGACAATGACCAGGTCATTGTAACTTGGTTACAATGAAGTCTTCTTCATCTGTCCCCATACAAAGAGGTGATACTTTACTCTGAATTGTGATTTCTGAAATCTGTCCACATTTCAGTCTATTCTGAGTAACCTTTATCTTGAAATTGATGTTCATTCCAAAACATGGATTAGTAATTTTTTTAGAAAAAAAAACACTAAATAAAAATGAAAGCTTTCTTGAATTTATGATATATTTTTATGCTTTACTAATGGGACTTCATGATTTTTGGTTTAGATTTTTTGATGTTGAATATTTTCTGAATAACAAATACAAAATTCAGAGTCCTCTATTACATCCTGCTAAATTATACCTCATTTACACTTGATGCTTAAAATTTTGTTTCCTTAGAGCCTTACTGATCTTTCTGGTGGGCTGTCTCAACATGATTTTTAGGACACAGTTTTAGCAGTAAGAAATGATAGGGATAAAAAAAAAAACCCTTACTATGTATACTACAATACATACCAATAGTAATTGTAACCCCTCTGTACAGTATTTCTACAATAAAAAAATTCATACCAATAACAAAAGAAAATGTTAAATGAGCCACTATCATTTTCTTCTGACAAACATATTTTAAGAACATCCATGTTTAATAAGGTACAAACAAATAAAATGGACTCAATCAGGACAATTTTTCCTCATTTATAATCAAAGAATCCAGATGTTTGAAATTTCAGAGTCAAATTGTGCAAGTGCAACACATAGTAAGTGAATTTTCTTACTAGGGCAGTAAGAAATAAAAGTAAAATTCCTTCTATATCTGCCTTCCTTTGTTTCAAATAAATTCACCAGGTGCGTATTAAAATGTGTGATTTCAATTTCATGACACTAGAAGTAAACATTCATTTTAAAATTCTTGTAAAGCTTTACATACCTAGAATAAATTACAAAACGTAAGTTTCTTCTATTTGGTCTCAGATTTGATTTTCTGATTTCCTGTGTTGTATGGCCAAAACTAGTCAGAAAAGATCCCTGGTTTCTGTTAGCCCACACTTCCTGAGACATTTGAAAGAAAATGTACAACCTATAAATATCAGTGATTTATGAGTATCAGAGCTTTGTAAGACATCAGATAAGAAAAGACAGACAATTTCAAGTAAAGAAAATAACTGGTGTGAACGTTCTTTCTTAATTCTATTTTACAAACCCTCTTATCTCCCCACTCTTGTTAACTACACAGTGGAAATAACCCTAAGGTGTTTGATACCTTTTGAGACATGAAGCATTAGAAATGAAAATGAGCATATAAATAACATTTAAGTAGTACCAGTAAAAATTACCTGCCACTGTGCATTTTGAATAGACTATATAAAGTTCAATGTATTAAAATTAAGTATTAGAAAATGAGATTCAAAGGATATAAAATATACAGTTTAGAATAAAAGCTAAACAAAAATATGATTGGAACAGTGCTGATCAGAAAATGAATAGAATGAACAGACATGAGAAGAGAAGATTAACAAAATAATAGTCAGTAAAGCCAGAGCCTTAGAATAAAGCCAATTTTTTTCATATAGGAATTAAGGACAAGTAGGATTTCCAATATCCATTGAGATGCAGGTATTTCCTTAGAGGAAAGGGTAAAATGGAAATCAAATTTATTGTTTCCTTGATGCTTAATACCTAAATGTATTATTTTAAATGCTATTATCCCGAGAACCATTATTAAAAGGAAAAGAATTGAAGTCTATCATATATTGTGAAAATGAAAAACAAAATAGATTTTTTAGTTTGTATTTATCACAAATAAAATATTTGAAAAAAGAGGCATGTAAAATACAAGCTGTGATATGTGCAATAAATGACATGTCTCAAAGTACATTAAAGAAATCAAGACATAAAAGTAGAGGAGAAAATGTTAAAAAATAAAGGAAATCTGAACACAATAAATTGCAACCAAGATGCCTTTGCTTTAATACACTACATAATTAATTCAAGTGAATGCCCTGCCTCACTTCTCCAAGACTGATTTATTATCATCGTTGTATTGAAAAATCACTACAAACTAAGAGAGGAACTGGTTGAAGAGTATGTCAACAAAATCTAAAGATATACAAGAAAAGAGAAGCGATAATAGAAAAGAAATAATCAAATCAGAGAGTAACAATGTCACAATATTGAAAACTCATATAGTCTCATAAAATAGCATAATTTTATATGTTGAATGTATATGTTGACATATTCATATTTTACTTTTTAAAAATTTTCTGCTTTTAACTGCCCTAACTTCTTTGACTTCTAGTTCAAAATAGTAAATCAATGGATCTCATTGACTTGAACTTGATTTCTAATAGCAATTTGCAAGAGAAGAATGCTGAATTTCATTCATTATTAATTTATTCTCCTTACTAATGTTTTCTTGTGTTCCTCGGAATGTTCTAGATTTTGTCATTGGATGTTGTTACAGATTGGCTCATGCATCTTTGCACACTTACTTTTGATTTCCTTCTAGCTTCTTGCCAAGGAAGCTGGGATACTCCAGTGTCATCTTGTCACCTTTAAAGTTATTCATATATTTCCAAGACATTTGGGATTCTTTCACTTGAGATAAGTTAAATCAAAAACATTCACTTGATGGCAGAGGCAAATCATAGCCTTAGCCATGGATGGATGGAATTGGCTTTAGAAATGATTACAATCCATGGTTGAAATTCTATTTGTACTTGCTTTCTTTTCTTTGTAGTTGATCATTTCTGTTACTAGGTAGCTTCCTACATACCCTAGAGTTCCTGCAAAATGGTGAGAGGATATTATCATGCCAGGACCAGAAGAAAGGCCTTAGACAAGAAGTCTGGTTGGAAGAATCTTGAATTGTGTGCCTGATGTCTAGAATGTTCCTGTCACTATCACAAAATACATAAAATATTTACTTTATTGACAGAATTTTATTTTTCCCTTTCTAACTCACTTTTGCAGGTTTCACTGAATGCATGGTGGAGCAAACCACTCACCTCATGGCCAGAAACTAAAAGAGAGTGAAGAAGAGGGTTAAATTCCACAACATGACTCAGTAACTCAGGGACCTTCCACTAGGATCTGCATCCTAACTGTTCCACCATATCCTCAAAGTGCCACACAGGAGAAAAAGAGACCTGTGTCTTTGGGGAAACATTCCACATTCAAATGTTTGGTCCCCAGTACTTCAAAATCAAACACATAATTAAATGATGGCAATTAAGTTGCCAGTACTTGAAGCCCTAGAATAGAATACTATTCAGCAGTGGTGGGCCCGTTCCAGTGGAAGACCCCTCTGGATCTTGAGGTACCCCATTAGACAGCCACTCACCCAGATCCCCTGAAGTTGTTCACCGAATCCCTGTTTGACTTCTCAAGTGGGATCCTGTCAAATGTTTAAACCTTGGGATCTAGAAAATTAGAAGGAAGAATATTACTCCCACATTAATAAATGTCACTGCTGAGCTTAATAGAAAGCCAGTTTCTAAATGAGCTTTGAGAACAGAACATAAATGCAATAATTAAGTACTGTAGAGTTCATGGTCCTTGCTGCTAATACCCTCTCAGAAAGCAGACCATCCATCTTCAACACAACACTACCAAGCAGGAAGGTGAAGGGATTTTCACATGTGAGTTCTTTGCTACCTGAGTGTTCTGGGCTTACCGGTCTGAGGAGCAGGTAGGAGGGTAAGATATGATTGCAGTGGGAGGGATGGTGTTCCTATCTCTCAGTTGCTGAGCTCTGGACAACAAAGAACTGCAGGATTACAGTGTGTGGCTGGAAAGCATGCTGTTGACATCATTATAAAACAATTCTGATTTCCGTTTCAGTTGTGTAAATCATCTATCTACAGCTCTGTGATTTTCAAAGAGAAGGCAAATGTAGAACAGTAGAGGGGGTGTTTTATTTCCTTCTGTACCTGAAGACAGGGTGATAACATCAGAGCCATTTCAGAGTAAAAAAAAAGAAAAGAAATATACAGGGCAGACAGCAGGTGGTATCACATGTTCAAATTAACTTTGCCCAAATAAATCTTTTCTATACAACCACCAGCTGTGTGGAAAAGTAGAAATCTATGAGCAGCTCCCTATGATGACATTTAGAAGGGAGATGCTGTTGGTGGTACCTTGAGATCAAGCAATAAGTTCATAGGTGAGTGTTTGAGAACTTCTTAGTTTTTCTCCTTTATTTCTGCCACAGAAGAGATGATGATTTCTTTCATCCCACGTTATTAAAATTCAATGTTGGTAGTTACAGTTAATCAGGATCGATCATAGATCACATGCTCCTTTTTCCTCCTTCCTTGATACTATGTCTTAGAATACAATAGGAATAGGGATAGGTTTAGAAAATAAAGTGTTGAGTGACCGAAGGATGAACATTAAATTTCACATACACAAAGATGGCAAAAAAAAGTTTCAGAAGGACTTTGCAGATGATGCAAAATGACAGCTATTACAAAGTTTGGTTTAACCTTCTCCCTAGGTATTTCTTATCAAGTGGCTGTATTCTTTTACCCAACATAAGTGTACTATTTCTTTCTCTTCTGTCCTCCTTAATTGTTCCTACAACTTCTCTGTCCCCAGAACAGTGACTTCTTGTAGAGTAAATAGGCCTACCTTTTAAGATCATTTATTAAGAAAAAAATACCCAGAAAGTTTTAGCTAGTATCTCACAAATACTCCTAAGGCCCTGCCCCCTCGTAAATGGAACTAGCTCATGACTTGACACTCATCATTTACGTAAGAACAGTAATATTCTATGACTTAACTCAAAGAAAAGTAATATTAAATGAATAAAGTTATTTGGGTTTGAGGTAGAAATTTTAGGAATATATGCATATTTTGAAAATAAAGCAGATTAAATGTAGAAACATCCCCCAGATATTTGTCCACCATTCCAAAGAGGTTATCTATTTCACACAAGTAAAATGATTGAGCATCTAATATATTATATAAATATATATGAAAGTTCCCTAAAGTTTAGAAAAACAGTTTGATACATGCATGAATTAAGGCTATTGAAGATTTGTATTTAGCCTGAGTTTTGTACTCTTTGCTCTTAAACATCCTCAGAGACCAATGTTATTGCTGACAATCATGAACCTGATACAATTTCAAGTGTTTCCCTTCTACCATGAATTTCACTTCAAATGATAAATTCACACACTTTAATATTTTAAGGGAAAAATGCTGAAGTACCTTTACAAAAATAAGTGGACACACAAAGAAGTTTTCTTCCATTGTTTCCAATTCCTCAGATTTCACTGATCTTTCCATTTCCCAAGTACCCTTTAAAGGATTCCAATTATATAGTTCACTTTAGTGAAATAGCATTTGGAATTTTAACACAGGAATAGTTTGATTTAAATCATTCCTATCCGTAATATTTTCTTTTATCCATACACACACATACATATATGCATACATACACAGACAGACACACACACACACACAGTAATGTCAGGGTAGTCCAATCTATTTGCTTTTCTAAGGCAGTAGCAGAGAAAGCTCATTCAAGTAAGCAGTAGAAAAGCTGACTTTCTCATTTGACACTTCAAATGGAACTTGCAAATGTGGTTGATCATAATGTGGTAAAATGGCTGCCTTCTGTCAGTTTCCATGTGAGAAGTACAATTGGAAATGGTGTGAAAAATTTTTCCCATGTTATTTATCTTTCAATTCAAAAATCAGAGAACAATAGAACTGCCTTTTTCAATGCATTAAAAGATGTTGAGCAGAAAAGGGAAAGCAACACTGAGAATAAGTATTATTAGCTGCCTACAGTGCAGTCAAATGTATGGAGGGTGCATAAAGATTGCAGTCAGATGACCAGAATCTGAGCCACTACTACAATTTCTAGGTGTATACTCAAAGCAAGTTACCAACCTATTAAAGCTTGTTTTTATGATATAACAAAGAGATATCATTTTCTTCTTAGAAATGTGTCAACTAAATATTATTGTCAATAGATTAGCAGGATGGTTTGCAAATATTCGTTAATACTTTTGTCTCTGGAAATATAAAGGACAGATTATTCATGTTTATATTTAGCAATGTTTATTTATTGTTACTTATTTATTGATACTTAGTTGCACTTCTCTGGATGCATCTATCACCATTGCAATAACAATAAAAATAAAAATCATATCTGTTATCTTTTTTCTTTCAAACAAAATTCTCTCTCTCGTGGGGCTTTAAATATGCAAGGTATACTACATTATCGACTAGAATTCCATCTTATGTGCTTCAAGATTTGCACACTGTCTCTAATTCATGTCATATTTAGATAGAATCATCCTGCATCTGAACCTGTAGGGTTAACACAACAACAATTATATATTGGCTCTTACTAAGTGCTTGTTACAATGATCTTGAAATCCTGTAGATATAAGCAGATGTAGCACAGATGTGCTGTGGCTTACCCTTCACGCTCCTGGAGTACCCAGAGCTGTTTGTTTTACCTACCTGTTCAGACATTTATTATCATTTTTATTATATCCAAAAAGGTCACAAGAAACTTTTTAGTATTTGCAAATATACACTTTTGGATCTCAGCAATATTAAAATTCTGTTGACTACATATTAGCAGAATATTCAGATGGCTGATTAGGTTACACAAAGAGCTTTGAAAGCATTAGCAATAATATAATTGAAAATTTGATATATTAATGTTTAGTCACTTGGAAAATACCCCAGTTAAAAGAAATTAAACTTATCTGAATTCAAAGATAAATGTAAATGTAAAAATATCTAAATCATATGAAATATGACTTATGAAGTATCTAGTTAAAAAAAAGTGGCTTTTAGACTTCCCCAAACATAAAAGCCAAGTTTAGGTTGTTAAGAATTTATTTATGTCATTAAACTATTTTAGAATTATGTTTATTAACCTCATGTACTATGATAACCTAGAATAGAAAATTGAGTCAACTTGCATTGCAAATAATAAGAACACTATAATTTTCATTATTGTCTAGAAAATTATCTACAAAGACGTCATCATAGTTCCATGTTATATTTCTTTAACAAATTCTTAAAGCAAACTGTATAAATTGGTTTTCTGTTTGTTTCTTCTTTCTTTGTTTTGAGACCATGTTTTAGCTATGTAGCTAAGGCTTGCTTTGAACTTTTGATCTTCCTAAACACTGTAAATTATTAGATAACATTAGATCTCAAACTATAAATAAAAATGGACATAATACACATACAAACACATATATACATATATATATACACACATATATATGTGTATGTTTATATTTTCAAACTATCGTTGGTCTGTTATTACTTGGTAGAAATGAATGTATTCTTCTGCTATTTTTAGGTAAAAATGGGTAGAAAAAAATAACACGAGAGTATCTGCACTCTAGAAGTTCTTCTTAGTTTGTTTGATTATGGGTAAATCCTACTGTGAAACTTAGTTCCTTCAACAATATTTTTTTCTTTTTATGTCTACTTTATATACATGTCATATATATTCATAAAACAAGTTATGTGGATTCATTTTTGCTATGTTTGATATACTATGAAAGCCAAAATAAATAATTAAATAAATAACAAGTCAATGTAAATGCAAAATCCCAGACTTAGTGGTATTTGTTAGAGCATAAAGATTTGCTTTATCTTTCAAGTCTGTTGTTACACTGAAATGAAATTTTAAAGTAACTATCCTGAGGTTTGTGTGCTGTGAACACAAAGGGCTCTGGCTGCTTCTGATGTAGAGCAGAGAATGGGCTAGAACGGCCCTGGGAGGTTCGATGTGACATAAGCATGGACCCATAGTGAACTTGTATGACTTCAGAAAAGCTTTGTCAACCTCATCACGGAGAAAGTGACTAATGCCAAAGAGCACATGAGCTCATGACAGAAACAATTCTCCCACAATGACATGACTTTCAAACTTCCCAGTTTATTTCATCATAAATCCCAGAAAACCTGTATAAATCAAGGTATTAACATAAGAGCAAAACTACTATTACATTGCTAGACACCATAAAGTAGAAACACACAATAAGCTTCAGTATTATAACAGCTGCTTTGGACACTATTTTGAATGTTCTCTTCATAGAACAATATGTAATTTCCTTAATTCCATTAGGTTATTTTCAGTTTAACCAGTGATTTGACTACTTTGGATCCAAAAACAGTTTAGTTGAGCCTAACAATTTTAGACATGTGTAATGAACTTCAATTTTACTCTAATTTTCATCCAATAAAAATTACTTTTAAAATTGATATTAGAAATGTTATGTCTGTGTTCATTGTAAGTTCATTTTATAAAGTCATATGAAAATTAAATGAATCATTCAAAAATATGCAAAAACTGATATACAAAGTTGTTCCCATAGCCAAAATATTATTGTCAGCCATCAGGAAGCAATATTGTGTATTAGCTCACAATGTTCTTGCACCAGTTGAGGTTCAAAAATCTGGCATGAAAAGGAGATAAGGAGAACCAATATGCCAAGTATGAGAATTGTGTGAATGTCGAAGAATGAAACTGCATCTTATTTTGTGAGACAAGTTCATCTTATCTCCTGAAGAACTAGTAAGAATTATATTCACACTTGTTAAGAAAGAAAATATGTTTATCTTAATACTATGTATGAGAGAATTGCACATCATATAAATTCTACACTTCATGAATAATTTCTTCTCTATGTTTTCTTATCTTCTTTGTTTGCCATGTTTGCTTACTATTTTAAAATATCCATGAATTAATAATTATATGTTAGATATTCTATCTGTCCACATTCCTGGCAAACTTTTGTGAATATCTGTAACACTTTGCACATACTTAATTCTACCTAAATAATACTTTAACATTATATATTTCTCATAGTTTCTATTTCCTATAATCATTTACCTATTGTGTTGGCTAAATATAGCTCTTTAAAGGTCTGTCTGTAATATTTCTGAGGAAAAACAAAAATAGAAATAGAAATAATACAATGTTTAGTAGACTGAACACAGTGTATACTTTTTGTGGAATCATGGCTGACAGTTGGAAACTTACTGCATGATTTTTCATCTGATTATAGATATCTTTAGAATCATCCCTATTAACTTTTAAATTATGCATTTTCATAATTGACTCTCTGATAAGATTTTTCTAAATTTTTTGTGTATATGTATTTGTGTGTATGTGCACAGGTCCTGGGGCTTGCACTTAAGGCCTGGGCATTGTATGGAGGGGTTTTTGCTCAAAGTTGCTGCTCTACCACTCAAGGCACCAATCTATATCTGTTTTTTGGGTAGTTAATTGAAGATAAGAAGCCCACCTAGTTTCCAGTCCTGGATAGCTTGGAACTGTATTACTCAGATATAAGCTTCATGAGTAGACAGGATTGCAGTCATGAGTCATTGACACCTAGCTTGTTGGCTACTTTTGTATGTTCCAGAAACTAGCTTAAGTACTACTATAAAGAAAAATATGATGATGTGGTATAAACTATATTAAAAAAACAGATTGTTGATTGTTTCCTACTCCTTCTTTTTGTCTGCTTCCATACTCATCCTCTCTCTTTTTTTTAGAATCCATGTTTTTATTATTTGACTGCTCACATATTTTACTGTTCAAGTTTCCCAGTACATTTATATGTGTGTGTGTGTGTGTGTGTGTGTGTGTGTATGTGTGTATTATTGTAAAGATACTGCACAGAGGAGTTACAGTTACATGAGTAAGGTGATGAGTACATTTCCTATAGAGCATCTTTACCTCCTCCTTTGTTTTTCACCTACCATCCCTTCCCTCCCCAACTCCCCATTACCTCCCTCCACCCAAGTAGTAAAGTTCGTTTTCAACATAGTGTCTTGTACAGCTCATTATTACAATAGGTCAACCTGTATCCCTATTTAAACATTTTTCCCTTCCTCAGCCAGAATATGAAAAATGTATATACAAGATGCAGGGCACCAACATGAAATACAGTGAAAATAGGGATTATACTGTGGGGGAAGAACATAAAAGAGAAACTAAAATTTTACATAGTAGATTTTAAATACGTTAAAAACAATAGCAAGCAAGAAAGAAAAATGTGTGTCCCAATCTTGGGGTTTATTTCACTTAACATCATCGTATTTGGTCACATGTATATAACTTTTGACCTTTTCTGCTTGTCCTGGACTCATACTAGTTA
Organism: Dipodomys spectabilis; assembly: GCF_019054845.1. NCBI lineage: Eukaryota > Metazoa > Chordata > Mammalia > Rodentia > Heteromyidae > Dipodomys > Dipodomys spectabilis. The sequence continues at coordinate 7,106,477 of NW_024870752.1, forward strand.
TTGCAAATATAGCACCTTGTTTCCAAGTCTTTCCATTTGCTAACAATGGGGCGATGTCATTCTTTCGGATGGAGAAATAAAATACCATTGTGTGTGTGTGTGCGTGTGTGTGTGTGTGTGTGTGTGTGTATCACATGGTCCCATGGTTTCCCTTATTTGCAATAACTAGTATATGTCTAAGTCAAGCAGGAAAGGTCAGATGAGGTGATGTTAGGGAAATGAACCCTAAGATGTGTATTGAAATGGTTTCTTTTCTTTCGGGTGATTGCTTCTAACACATTTATAAGATTATTTCTTTGTTGCTTCGTATGTCCCCATTCTCTCTTTAGAATCTGATTTGGGACTTCTCAGAAGTCCTTCTTTTAAGATTGGTTTCAACAAGTTAACCAGAAGCAAACATTAGTTGTTTTTTGGGAAAAAAAAAAAAAAAAAAAACAGGACTTGTTAGTTGTCCAAAAAAAAAAAAAAAATCACATCATCCACTAAATAGAATACGAAAATTGAAGGTAGAGTATAGGTCTGTAAACAATGCCTCAGTTGTTTTGACAACCTAGAAATTCAAGTCCCATTTGCAACTGATAAGAATGCAATACACTCATCCCAGACTGGTTCTTGGAGAAGGTGAATGGAGGCATCTCAGCATGTGAAGCATGTCCATTGAATCATTGTGATTCCGTGAATTGAATATTGTCTCTTCCTACCTTTCTATCCAGATCATGGTCTTGCAGTCACTCATGTGCTGAATGCTTGAACACATATAGCTCATAAGTGACAGATGGAAAAAAGAAATGTAGTGAAAGCAACATTAAAACTTACTGTTGTCTCTCTACTAAGAATTTTCATTGTGATATCATGTCTCTACAGAGCTATTTATAGTCTGTAAAAATTTTGAAAATCTCGAATGAAGATTAGTTTTACTCAGTCTCATTTAACATTTCCTGCTTAATCTTATTGCGTTAAGTGGTTCATTGCATATGATTATTAACCAACATAATTATAGTCATCTATGCCATAAAAAAATCATTATTGAGCCCATTACTTGAACTTCAATAAAGCAGAAAGAACTAACTTGAGACCAACTTTTCAGCTTTACTATATAAACAGTTTACTATATAAACAATTAAAAAATAAACATATCAGATGAACATTGTTTTCAGTAAGCCTAAAATCAAGCATAAACATATATAGCTTCTATTCTAATTTTTTAATTTATATTACCTTCAAACTGATAGAAAGTCTTAGATTTAAATAATAAGTAATACAAATATTTGCAAAATCAATATACTGATAATGAAATGGCACAAGTGAGAATAAAATCATATTAATTTTTTGCTTTGGAAATTCAATATATTTGGTTTAGGTAGGGATTTCAAGGTTAACCTTTTATTCTACAGAAATAAAAAAATACATTAGATCATTTGTTTCTATATTATAATACAAGGGAGAGCCCTGCTGGTAGACTTTTAGATATGCACCTAGTGGACACATAATTAACACTGTCTTAGAAAAAGCAATATTGATTATTTTATGCTGTATGGATCTTACATTCTCAAAATGAATTTCATTTTTTTTTACCACATTGTACATCAGGGTTTTGAAATTATATGCCTGGTTTTCTGCGTTTTGTCTTTTGGGATAATCTTAAAATGCACATTTGACTTTCTATTTGGATTTCAAATGTAGAATATAATGGAAAACAAAGCTCATTTTGCAAGTAAGACAAAGCATTTCTCTTAAATATTGAATTTATTAAAATCTGTGGTCCTCACTAAAGCAGCCACATCCTGTGTCTTGGATTTGCTCTGCTTACTTCCTATACCTGAAAGCTCAATAGAACTTGATCTTGGACACATTTTAAATAATAAGTTTTACATGACAATGAGAATAACTGGCTTAGATCCTATGTATAATCAGATTTAGGTATGAGCTGAGTATAATATATGCTTGGAGATCTTGGATTCAGCATATATTTCCTCTAAGTTCTTTAGAAATTGTTTAGAACATCTTTAGAACATGTTTTCTTGGGGTAATTTTGCAGGTAGAGAAAAATATCGATATTCAAATATGAATGGAAAATGTTTTAGGACTGAGCCTTCAAAAATATCAAGAGCATTGGGTAGTCTATCTCATTGCTCATTATATTTGAGAGAATGTGAAAATTAATGACATATTTAAGAATATGATGACAGCCTCATTTTAGGATACAAAGCTGATAACGTATTTAAGCTTCAGGCATTAACTTAAGGATGGAAAAAGAAAGAGAAAACAAAATAAATATCAAAGACATAAAAGGGAAATATTCTGGTTTATTAATAATCAAAGATTTTTTGAGTTTCTGGTACATCACCGTTGTAAGTACCATTTCAGCAAAATGGTGAACCACAGTATATATTTTTTTCCATTATTGTATGAAGGTAATAAAAGAAATTTCAAAACAAAGTGTTTAGGAGCAAGCAGTTTTATTCTTCTAATCTGGAGTAACTAGAAGACCTAGATATACATATATATAGATATATATATATAGATATATAGAAAGAGAGATATAGGTATAAAAATATAGGGTTTATAAATATAATATCTATGTATTTTGATATATAGATACATAATGTGTGTATTCCATGGGGTATTATATATAATAAAATATAATTGTTCTAATAATATATCAAACTATTAGATGAAAATACTAAAATATTATAGCTATATATAATAGAAACATAATATCTTATATTTAATTAAACATATAATATATTGTATATTTTTATTTACATACTTCACTTTATATAAACTCCATTCTTTTAACATACTTTTTTAAAGATTTTGTTTTAAATGGTTCCAGGGCCTGAACACAGGGACTGGGCACTGTCCATGAACTGTTTTGCTCAAGACTAGTGATCTTGCACTTGAGCAATAGCTTCAGTTTCAGATTTTTGCTGGTAAATTGGTGGTTAAGAGTCTCAGAGAGTTTCCTTTTCTGGGCTGAATTCAAACCATGATCCTACTTTCCTCCTAATGTTAAGTGGAGCTTGCAAATACTAGAAAAATCTTTTGATTCAAATCATATTATTTTTGAAAAACTTACATGAGACAATCATAATATTGCAACATTATCCAATTATACTATTATCAAATTAGAAATTATGCTTGCCAAATATTCATATTTTGGCATTCATATAGATAAATGATCCCATACACTCCTCTTAGTATTTTTCAGTACAGCCAAAAAGCCAAAATAAGTCCAATATAAACGTAAGTAGTTTGATTATAAGAGTATATGTAAAATTATCTTATTAGTTAAATTATGGAGTAACATATAGCCTCATCTCAGTACTTCTAATTTCATGCTTTCTATCTCATTATAGACAATTTAAACTTCAACTAGTCTAGTAAACCCTTTAAAATGCATACAGTATAAACATTTTAGTTTCATGTTAAGAGGAGTCTAAAAGTAGTAGAACTTACAGATGTTTGATAAACCATAGTAAAGTGCAACTATCTATAATTTTGTACAAAATGGTACAAAAACAAATGTCACTTCTGTGTATAGTCACAAATGAGTTCATATTATGTGCACCACTTGGTCATTAATCAAAATAGTGGTATTTTTCAAATTCCCACTACCATCTGCATGCCTTTAACCCCAAAGAAATATGAATATTTTTAAAGCAACTCATCTCATTTTAAATCTGACATCCTATAGTATGAATTGCTTGATTTTCATTTAGCTCTTTGGTGTCATTTATCTTTGTGTAAATTTTGCATTTACAACAATTATTCCAACAAGGTATCTGCATGTAGGCATTTTAAATTTATTTTCCAATTAGAACTTCCCCGACTGGCAGAAGAACAAGAGAAATGGCAGATTGGAATTTTAACATGATTTCCTATTCATCTTGCCTGCCAAGGCTAAACTTGTAATTAAGGGATAATCCCTCAGCAAGGCCAGGCACACAAGCAAGGAAACACAACACAAGCCTATGTTTATGGAGAACCTTAATTTAGTTCTTGGTTAAAGAAATATATTTATAAAGGTTATGGGAATAATTACCATAGTAAGAGTTTACACTTAAACTAACTTCTTTTATGCTGAATCTGAACATTTAACACATTCATTCTTAGAGGAATTTTTTAAATGATAAATAGTTCTCAAATTATAACTGCAGGCAAAAAATAAATAATGTAATGCTAGTTTGCAAAGCTGAGATTTTCTGGGCTTTGTAATCTGACATCTGTGGTTTGTTCCCCTCACTCATCTCTCACACACCGTAGCTTTTGGTGCACAGGGTGTCTAAGAATGGATGTACTCTAATGACTAAGTGGAATACCAAATGTTGAGTTTGGGTAATGATTTACACATTTCTAACTTTGGCTTCTACCTTAAATTACTGTAAACCTGAAAATATCAATGAACTCATGTGCCAAACATTAAACAAGTCAGAGATACAATCTTTTATGTAAGACACACAATCGAGTTAAACTCCAAATACATTCAAGTATTCGAAACATGGCCACTATTTCCAACATAAAGAGAATGGGCATAAAAAATAAACAATATTTTCATTGGATGGAGGAAAAAGAGATCAGAGTGCAGGTCTTCCAGCTTGGCTAGGAGTTAGGGTAATTTCCAGAGGAGAGAATGTTCTATTCATGAGACTTCAAGAAAGCTGAAGATGAGTTTCTTCAGTTGATGAGAGAATGTTAGGTCACACATATAAGGAAAAATACTGTCTGTGGTAGGGTCAGTGTCAAAGAACTATTTGGTAATTTAATTTAAGCAAAGAAGATGTAGAACACTCTGCACTGAAGGATATAGCAATCCAACCAATGCTTTAGAGAGAATTTGCTGAATTTCTTGATTATTTGTAAGAGACTCTAGAGAAATTAAACATGTATTGATCCACACAGTAATAACTATACAAGCCATGGATTACAAGGCCTTAAATAAAGTCTTGGCAAGATTAAGCGCATAGTCAATAAATTAGCTGTCTACGATAGTAAACATAAACACTGTCTATAGACATATAACAGAAAGTAAACTTAATAAAATTTTATCCACATTACCAATAATTTTTAAATGCCAACTGTTGAAAATTTCAAAAATATAAAACACAACAAAAGAAAACTCAATCAATAAAAATGGTTCAAATATGAACCAACTAATAAATAAATGTTCTAAATTGTCTTTAGAGATATGCTGATGAATTAAAAGAAATTGTGAACAGAAATGTTTTTAAAACATTTAAATGTTTTAAAATGTTTTTAAAATGTATAAAACAAGAATGTTTTAAAATTTTTTAAATGTTTAAAACAGGAAATGTTTTAAAAATCATATAAGGAAACAATAAAATATTTTTTAAAGATACCATAAGAGCAAAGAATAGAGAAATTGATGTAAAAATGCAAACCCAGAAGACATATATATACGTGTACATACATGTATATATGTGTATATATATATTTATATATATATATATATATATATATACAGAAAGTAAGACAGAAAGCAAGCTAAAATGTCAAACAAATCAATGTAATCAAACTAGGAACATTATAATTAAATTGTTAAATAGATATAAAGATGATTTTTGATGGAGGAAATTCTTCAGTGTGTCATACTGTTATGTCTAGAATTTAGGCTAATTTCTAGAGAGAAGACTGTTCTAAGAAAGATGAAGAGAAGTTTCTAAAAATTGAAGAAAGGATTCCATGAGTATGGAAAAGAATGACAAAAAATCAAGATACTCTGTGACTTTGATTACTTATATGTTTCAATGACAGGTCAGATTAATTTCTTTTAATCTCAATGCTCAATAAAATAAATTGACCATCTGTGTTGAGAGAAAATATTTGTACTATATGTTTCTGCAAATATGTATTTATACACACATGCATACTGTGTGTGCACAATTTCTGAAAAATTTTAGGTTTGGGAAACTTTCTTCTATTTGTTAAACTGATTTTACAGCAATTTGGAATCAAACTGAACTCAGTGTGAAAACAAAATTTGCATGAACTATTACAAAAGAATCATACATACTCAAATCCACATATCTCCTTTATCAGTTCAGTTTGTATCCTGTTGCGTTATCAGAGTTAAGTGTCTAGTGAATAAGACTATGAAGCTATTCTATATGGATTAAAATAATATAAATCTCCTTTAATATGGCAGCATTTTTTCTTTTCTTTCTTTCTTTTTCTTTTTCATTTCTTTTTCTTTTTTGTCTGTCATGGGGCTTGAACTCTAGGGCCTTCAGCTCAAGGCATGTGTTCTACCATTTGAGCTACAGTGCCACTTCTGTTTTGTTTTGTTTTGTTTTCTGGTGGTTAATTGAAGATGAGAATCTCACAGACTTTCCTGTCCAGGCTGGCTTTGAACGGTGATCCTCAGATTTCAGCCTTCTGAGTAGCTAGGATTACAAGAATGAGCCTGTATAATATTCAACTGCACAAATTTCTAAACTTACATCTTTCTATAGTCCATTCTTCCTAGCTTGCTTGTGAGCCCAAGGGTTTGCATATTACATAAATGGGATCAGAATCATAGAAATGGTTAGATTCAAGGGAATTTAGGTTATAACATTACTGATAGCAGAATATTATCACAATATAAGAAGATAATATAAGAATATATCATGATATATCATAACATTAAAATGTTATCTATCACAATATATAATATAGCATATATAATTGTCTTGTTACATCATATATATCACATATGTCATAGCATATATATGTCATATATTGCTTACATCACCTGTCATATACATGTGAAATATAAGATCATATATATCATGATATATTATTATATACTATATGTTATATACTATATTATATACTATATATTATATTATTATATACTACATATATATGATTAATCATGATGACAACACCATAATATATCAGAATATAATATCAGAATACATGAGAAGCTTTAAGTGGAATTTGTTCTATTGTGTGTTAGGCCAAAGAGTAATTTTTGCTTACTAAACATGGAAGAGTAAAGGTACTATAATAATATGGAGAGCCATTACTTTAGCTATGGTGACTGTGAAAAAATATACTGAAGTGTATGGGGACCAAAAACGGCCTTAATGCTTACCACAAATTGACTAAACTTTAGACAAATTTGTTCTAAACTATAAGCCCAACACTGCCTACTCTTAGAGCAATTAATTTAGAAACATAATTTTCAGTACTGCATCTCTCTCTGCAGGTACATACACACACACACACACACACACACACATATATATATATATATATATATATATACGCATGTATAGATAGATAGATGTATAGATAGATAGATAGACAGACAGATATCTTGATAGCCATTTCATTGAAATTTAGTAAATGAAGATACTCTTTCTGTTTTTGTCTCAATCTTTGTGGGAGAGTAGGAGGCAATTTTTAGTGGTACTCTGCTTCAAGTTGATACTTGAGGATATGAGAAAGTTGACTTTCATGTTAGATAGAGTTAATTAACACCCACACACGATGTCCCTGATATAGCTCGACCACCCCAGTTATTAAAAACTCCTGGATCACTTTTTCAGGGAATGGGTTTCACCTTCTCTCCTCTATTGTATTAATCATCAATAATGTATTTCTTGCCTGCTCAATATGCATTGCAATTTATCTTCCTTACATTCTAGAAAAACTTTTTTACCCTGACTTTTTCTTATACCCAAGGAGATATAGATTGTTTAATATGGATAAAGGGGATTTTTCCCTAAGCAGTTTCTTTTATATATATTATATATGTATATATGTGTGTGTATATATATATAGTAAAGATACTGTACAGTTACATAAGGTAATGAGTACATTTCCTCTTGAGCATTGTTACCTCTCTTGTTGTATCTCCCAATCCCTTCCCTAGCCACCTCCCCAACTGCTCCCCCCCCACCCTGTTGTAGAGTTCATTTTTAAAATAGTGTCTTGTACATCTCATTGTTACAATGGATAAGCCTGTATCCTTGTTTCAGTGTTTTGTTATTTCCCATCCCCAAATTAGAAATATATATATATATACAAGATGCAGGGTACCGGAATCAAATACAATGAAAACAGGGGTTATACCAATAGAGAAGAACATATGAAAGAAACAAAAGAAATGACATAGTGCATCATAGGTACATTAAAAACAACAGCAAGCATAAATCCTCTTGTGTCTATTTTGGGTTCATTTCGCTTAGTTCCATATTATATGGTCACGTCACGTGGATAGCTTTTGACCTTATCTACTTGTCTGGTAAGATTATCCTAGACGTATACTAGTTATTGCAAATAAGGGAAACCATGGGCCTTATGATTCTTTGGGTCTGGCTTACTTAGTATAATTTTTTCCAAGTCTTTACATTTCCTAACAAATGGGGTGGTTTCACTCTTCCTGATGGAGGCATAGAATTCACACACACACACACACACACACACACACACACAATTTTTTTATTATTAAGATGTTGTACAGAGGGCTTACAGTTACACAAGTATGATAATGAGTACATTACTTGTTGATCATTGTTACCCCTTCCCTTGCTTGTCCCACTATCCCTTCCCTCTCCCTCCCCTTGCTGCCCAAAGTTGTAAAGTTTGTTTCATATATATATATATATATACACAAGATGCAGGGTATCAAAATCGAGTACAATGACAACAAGGGGCTATGCCATAGGGGAAATAACATACAGAAGAAACAGCAAACAACAACAAAGATAAAATCACATGATACATTTAAAACAATAACAATGAAGACAGACCTCTTGTATCCATATCTTGGGGTTCATTTCACTCAGTATCATCTTGTATGGTCATTTGCACATGGTTTTTGACCTTTCCAGCTCATTTGATAAGATTATCATATATATGTATATATACTAATTATTGCAAATAAGGAAAATCATGGGGCCTAAATTTCTTTGGGATGGGTAACTGCACTTAATATGAATTTTTCCAAGTCTTTCCATTTCCTAACAAATGGTCAGTGTCGTTCCTTCTGATGGAAGCACAGAATTCCATTGTGTACATATACCACATTTTCTTGATCCACTCTTCTGAGGGGCATCTGGCTGGTTCCATATCTTAGCTATGGTTAATAATGCTGTAATAAACATATCTGTGCTGGAAGCTGTAGTATGGCCTTGTTTGTGATTATTTGGTTAAATGCCCAAAAGTGGGATTGCTGGGTCATAGGGGAGCTCTATATGGAGTCTTTTGAGGAACCTCCATACTGCTTTCCAGAGAGGCTCAACAAATTTACACTCCAACCAATAAGCAAAGTTTCTTGAAGCACAAGAAGAATGGTAAATTAAGTTGTGGCAACCAGCCTGAAAAGAGGCATAACTGTGGCAGTCAAAATCTGTTCAGAGTAAGCAGTTCTTTTTTTTTTTTTTAATTTTATTTTATTTGAGAACAAACTGTACAGAGGGGTTACAATTACATGGGCAGGATAATGCATACATTTCTTACCAAGCATTGCAGCCTCCTCCTTTGTTTACCCTTCACCTCCCTTCCCACCCTCCCCCCCACCCAATCATACCCCCCCCCACTCCGACATTGTAAAGCTGGTTTTGACATGACATTTTGTACTTCCCATTGTTGCAACAGGTCCACCTGAATCCTTAAACGACTTGTTTGTCCCCATCTCCTCCACATGTTATACTGACATCAAATATAGTGAAAGCGGGGGTTACATTGTGGGGGAGGGCCATACAAAGCAACAAAGAAATAATCTTATGAATTCGTTAGAAACACATGCATGAAAGAAACAAAAACATTGAAATACATATTTAAGGGTTCGTTTTCCTAACATCACATTATCTGACTTTTTCCGCTTGACTCATACCTATACTAGATATTGCAAATAAGGGAAACCATGGGACCTATGTTTCTTTGGGCCTGGCTTACTTCACTTAATATAATTTTTTCCAAGCCTTTCCATTTCCTAACAAATGGGGAAATGTGTTCTTTCTGATGGAGGCATAGCATTCCATTATGTATATATACCACATTTTCTTGATCCATTCATCTACTGAGGGGCATCTGGGTTGGTTCCATATCTTAGCTATGGTAAATAATGCTGCAATAAACATAGTTGTGCTGGTAGCTTTAGTGTGGTCTTTTTTGTAAACATTAGGGTAAATGCCCAAAAGTGGGATTGCTGGGTCATAGGGGACCTCTATGTGAAGTCTTTTGAGGAACCTCCATACTGCTTTCCAAAGTGGTTGAACAAGTTTACATTCCCACCAACAATGAAGTAAGGTTCCTTTCTGTCCACATCCCCTCCAGAATCTGTTGTTGTTAGAGTTCTTGATTTTTGCTGTTCTAACTGGAGTGAGGTGATATCTCAATGTTGTTTTGATTTGCATTTCTTTTATGGCTAGGGATGTTGAACATTTCTTCATGTGTCTATTGGCCATCCTTCTTTCTTCTTCAGAGAAGCTTCTCTTTAGGTCTTTCGCCCACTTACTTATTGGGCAGTTGTTTCTTTGAGGATTTGTTGTTGGGTGGTTTAATTTTTTGAGTTCCAAGTATATTTTAGATATGAGACCCTTGTCCGTTGTATGGCTAGTAAAGATCTTCTCCCAATCCGTGGGCTTTCTATTGATCTTGCTAGCTATGTCATTTGCCCTGCAGAAGCTCTGCAACCTTATACAATCCCATTTGTCCAACCTTTCTTTGATTTGTTGTGTTTCCGGGTCTCTATTCAGAAAATTTCGGCCTGAGCCGAGGAGACCCAGGGTTTCCCCTATTCCATCCTGTAATGTTTTCAGAGTGTCTGCTTTGAGTTCAAGGTCTTTGATCCATTTGGAGTTGATTCTGGTGCAGGGTGATATATAAGGATCTAGCTTTAGTTTTCTACATGTAGTTAACCAGTTTTGCCAGCACCATTTACTGAAGAGGCTGTCTGTCTTCCATTCTATTGTTTTAGCTCCCTTATCGAAGATTAGATGGCTATAGGTCTGTAGGTTAATTTCTGGGTTTTCAATTCTATTCCATTGGTCCTGAGGTCTGTTCTTGTGCCAGTACCAAGCTGTTTTGATTACTATGGCTTTATAGTAGAGTTTGAAATTTGGTATTGATATTCCTCCAGCAGTGTTCTTTCCGTTGAGGATCGTTTTTGCTATTCGGGGTCTTTTATTGTTCCATATGAATTTTTGGATTGCCTCTTCTATTTCCTTGAAGAATGAGGGTGGAATTTTGATAGGTATTGCGTTGAATTTGTAGATAGCCTTGGGAAGTATTGCCATTTTCACGATGTTAATCTTTCCAATCCAGGAGCATGGGAGGTTTTGCCATTTTTTAAGTTCTGTGTTGATTTCCTTTTTCAAGATTTTAAAGTTTTCATCATAGAGGTCCTTCACTTCTTTAGTTAAGTTAATTCCTAGGTATTTTATTTTTTGTGGGGCTATTACAAATGGAGTTGCTTTCCTAATTTCAGCCACACTTTTCTCATTGTTGGCATAGAGAAAAGCCATGGATTTTTGGGGGTTAATTTTATAACCTGCTACTTTGCCAAAGTTTTGAATCAGCTTAAGTAATTTGGGAGTGGAGTCTATGGGATTCTTTAAATACAAGATCATGTCATCTGCAAAGAGGGAGAGTTTTATTTCTTCTTTCCCTATTTGGATCTCCTTTATGTCTGCATCTTGTCTTATTGCTGTAGCTAGGCATTCTAACACTAGATTGAAGAGAAGTGGAGAGAGTGGGCATCCTTGTCTTGTTCCTGAGTTAAGAGGAAATGGCTTTAGTTTTTCACCATTGAGTATAATGCTGGCTGTAGGTTTGTCAGATACAGCCTTTATTGTATTGAGGAATGTTCCATGGATTCCTAATTTTTCCAAAACCTTCATCATAAAGGGGTGTTGGATCTTGTCGAATGCTTTTTCTGCATCTATTGAGATAACCATGTGGTTCTTATTCTTGCTCCTGTTGATGTGATGAATAATATTAATTGATTTGCGTATATTGAACCAGCTTTGCATCCCTGAAATGCATCCTGTTTGATCGTGGTGTATGATTTTTTGGATGAATTGTTGAAGTCGGTTGGCCAAAATTTTGTTGAGAAGTTTTGCATCAATGTTCATCAAAGAAATGGGTCTATAGTTCTCTTTCTTTGATGAGTCCCTGCCTGGTTTTGGGATGAGGGTTATGATGGCTTCATAGAATGTGTTCGGTAGTGAGCTTTCTCTTTCAATTTCATTGAAGAGTTGGAGGAGAATTGGTGTGAGCTCTGCTTTGAAGGCCTTGTAAAATTCTGCTGTAAAACCATCTGGTCCTGGACTTTTCTTAGCTGGGAGGTCTCTTATTGCTGTTTCTATTTCAATGCTTGATATGGGCCTGTTAAGATAGTTTAACTCATCTTGGTTTAGTTTTGGCATGTCAATATTTGCTAGGAAGGGGTCCATTTCTGTCAAGTTCTCAAACTTATTAGCATAAAGTTTTGAGAAGTATTCCCTTATAATGTTCTGAATCTTGGTTGTTTCCGTGGTGATGTTTCCATTCTCATCTCTGAGTTTATTAATTTGGGTGTGTTCTCTTCTTTTTCTGATAAGATTTGCTAAGGGTCTGTCAATTTTGCAAAGTTTTTCGAAGAACCAACTCTTTGTTTTGTTGATTCTTTCTATAGTTTTTTGGATTCTAATTCATTTAATTCTGATTTAATTTTGATTATTTCTTTCCGTCTACTGGATTGGGGTTTATCTTGCTGCTCTTTTTCAAGGAGGTTTAGATGTGTCATTAAATTGTTAGTTTCAGATCTCTCCAATTTGTTGATGTAGGAGCTCAGAGCTATAAACTTGCCTCTGAGTACTGCCTTTGCTGTGTCCCAGAGGAGCTGGTATTTTGTGTGTTCATTTTTGTTGAATAGCATGAACATTTGAATTTCCTTTCTAATCTCTTCCATGACCCACTCATGATTCAGCAGTGTGTTGTTCAGCCTCCATGTGATACCGGCCTTTCTTTGGTGGCTTTTGGTGTTGAGTTCTAATTTTATTCCCTTGTGGTCAGAGAGAATGCAAGGTATAACTTCAATGTTTCTGAATTTAGACAAGTTTGCTTTGTGGCCTAAAATGTGGTCTATTTTAGAAAATGTTCCATGTGCTGCTGAGAAAAACGTGTGTTCTGATGCTGCTGGGTGAAATGTTCGGTAGATGTCTGTTAAGTCTAGTTGATCTGTGCAGCTGTTTAGATCAGCAGTTTCTCTGTTGAGTTTTTGCCGAGTTGATCTATCTAGTGGGGAGAGTGGTGTGTTAAAATCCCCAACAATTAATGTCTTTGGATCTATATGGGATTTGAGGGAAAGTAGTGTTTCTTTGATAAATTTGGGTGCTCCATTGTTTGGCGAATAGATATTTAGAATTGTAATATCCTCCTGAAGGAGAGATCCTTTAATTAGTATGTAGCGACCTTCTTTATCTCTTCTCATGAATTTTGATTTGAAGTCTATTTTATCTGATATTAGGATTGCAACTCCCGCCTGTTTATGGGGTCCGTTTGCTTGGTAGATTTTGTTCCAGCCTTTAACATTGAAAATGTGTTTGTTTTTACGGGCAAGATGTGACTCCTGCAGGCAGCAGATAGAAGGGTCTTGTTTTTTAATCCAACTAGACAGTCTATGTTGCTTAATTGGAGAGTTCAGTCCGTTAACATTAAGAGATAGGACTGAGAGGTATTTGGGAGTTCCTGCCATGTTATCTACCTTCTTGGGGGCTGCGAAAACTTGGTTCTTCCTATGGTTCTTGGATTCTCAGTTTGGGTGCAGTTTCTTGGCCTTTATTGCGGTCTTGTTGGTTTTCTATGTGTAGGACATCTGAGTAAGCAGTTCTTAAATTGTGGTCTTGGATTCCTCTATGTCACATGATATCTCTCTCCAGATGCTGAGAGGTTCTATTTGAAGAGCCATGTAAAAAGGTATGATTGACAGTTAACAATGGTAAATCTACATGCCATTAATATACACAGTGTTTATTTCCTTGTGAGTACAGCTTCATCATCATAGGAATCTTAGTGACCCATATTGCTAGATGCATAGAAGCGTCTTCTTTCTTAAATAATACTACATTATCTGCCCAGGCAGTTGGAGACTGACTGCTTCATTAGCAAGTTAATGTTCTTCCAACTTCCTACTGATGTTATGATGTTTCTATCAGTGCACATTGTTCTTTAATTGGAACTGACATTTGCTGTTTAAATGTTCTAAAGTGGAATATAACCAGTTAAGTCAAAAGACAGCCTTAGACACAATGTAAACTTGTAAATTTATGTAGTTTTTTGGTCCATCTTTTACTTCTTTAAGAATTCCAAATTTGCAAATCAAGCATAAAAGAAAAAATTTTCTCAATGGCTTAATTATTCCATCTGCTTTGAAGCAACAGGAAGAGACAAAACTGCAGAAAATCAACTTGCAGTTATTTAGGAATATATAAGCTGAATTCTTCACTTTCAATTGGTCTTGATATCAATTACTTTATTTAAAATGATTTTATTTTCTTTGATTTTCATGCTTCAGGCATTTTTAAAAGTATAACTTATTCAATTACATTTCCTCTTAAATGGTTACTGTTTTCTCTTTTTTAACTTCCATGTTTTCTTTGATCATTTATTACATTTTCTGGCATTTTACTGATATTTAACTTAAGTTTGCTATCTAAGTTATATGAATATTATATACACACATAATGGAAACAAATACTATTAATATAGTAATTAATCAATATTCTAATTAGAATTTTTCCACTAAGTATAAGATATTGAAGTTACATTTTTAAATAATTTTTAAATCAATACATGTTTATAAAAAATCCTGTTAAGCCAATCATAATCACAATGAATTCCCCAAAATACTCAAAGGATGGCTTGATATAAGCAACTTGCTCTACATAAAATAACTATACTATTCAGCTTTGAACCAAAAACATGGGAAGCAAAGAGATTGTGGAATCCTCAGAAAGAAGGAAGTCATGGGAGTTTTCTGGGCACAAGGGTAGCTACAAGAGAAACAGAGTTGCAAGGGAGAGAAAAGCTACAGAATTAGCATGATCTTAACTTTCAGAGGTGTGTTTCCTCACTTCAGTTAGTGCTATGCAATGGGGTTTTCTCTTCACCAAAAGGCTTTATGGAATGGAGAAAGGCAAGCAGGCCAAGATGGGAGTGCAGGTGATCATTTCAAATGAGCTCTTGATACAAACTGATCTTGAAAATGAGCCCCCAAAAGAGAAAAGATCATTTCTGCAAAAATCGATTTTAGAAAACTAGATATCAACCTGGAAAGAAAATTGGCCATCTAGCTTTTACACTGTATAAAAATTATTATCAAATGAATTAACTCCTAAACATGTGACATAGTCTTAGAAAATAAGCAGAAGAAAGTCTGAGAAAGTCTTCTAGACAAGGTTGTCAATAATGATTTCCTGAATATGACACCAAAACCACAGACGAGAAACCAAAGCAAAATAGATGAGTGAGATCTGTTCAAACTAATTCATGTCTGCATAATTAAGAGAAACAATTTAAAAGTTGAAAGGTAACCTATACATTGCAAACAATATTTACAAACTGTATACCGGAAAACAAATGTATTCAACAATAGCAAGAACACAAAGAAATGACTGAAAGCATATGGAAAGTATTTGAAGAGACAGTTTTGTAAGAGAAATTAAATATAGCCAGCAGTAACATGAAAAGGTGTTCAACATTATTATCAGGTAAATAAATTAAACCGATAATGAGATAGTACCTCACAGATGTTAGAAGGCTATTATCTAGAAAAAGCAAAATTAAAGAAATCATTTGTTAAGGATAGGAGTAATTGGAAGCCTTGCGCATGTTTACTGGGTGTATAAAACGTGGCAGCCGTTATAGTAACCAGTATGGCTGGTTTACAATCTTGAAATGTTTACTATATGATCCATCAACACATTTCTGGTGTAAATACAACAAACAAAGAGATCAGAATATCAAGGAGATATCTATACTTCTATGTTTACCACAGTATTGACTCACAGGATCCATGGAGAAAGAGATCAAATATAACACATTTATATGCACTGGAATATTATACATCCTTAAAAGTAGAAAAAGTCCTACCATGTATGGACTAGGACAGCATCATGTTAAATGACTGCAGTTGTACGTGTTATAGAATTAGCAGGTACTAAGGGACACAATGATATTCTTAGCAGAAATCACAAGTGAATGAGTGATTTTTTGTATGTTTTTTATAGTAAAAATACTGTACAGAGGGGTTACAGTTGGCATGAGCAAGGCAATGAGTACATTTCCTATCAAGTATTGTTGCCGCTTTCTTTGTTTTTCCTCTACCATCCCTTCCTTCCCACCTCCACAGCTACCCCCTTTTCCCCCTCCCCTGCCAAAGTTGTAAAGTTTATTTTCAACATAGTATCTTGTACATCTCATTGTTACAGTGGGTCAACCTGTATCCCTATTTAAGCGTTTTGTTTTTTCCCTTCCCCTTCCCAAATTAGAGGATCTCCTCCCCAAATTAGAGAAGTGTACATATAAGATGCAAGGCACCGACATCAAATACAGTGAAAATAGGGGTTATACCTTGAGGGAGGAACATACAAAGAAAGAAAACAATCATATGGCACATTATATATATGTTAGGAACAATGGCAAGCAAGAAAAAAATTGTGTCTCTTTCTTGGTTTTCATTTTGCTTAACATCATCATATGTGGTCATATGTACATAGCCTTTGAACTTTTCTATGTGTCCTACACATGTACTAGTTACTGCAAATAAGGGAAATCATGAGACCTATGTTTCTTTGGGCCTGGCTTACTTCACTTAATATATTTTTTTTCCAAGTGTTTCCATTTCCTAACAAATGGGGCAATGTCACTCTTTCTAACGGAGGCATAGTATTCCACTGTGTATATATACATACCACATTTCTTGATCCATTCATCTCCTGGGGGGCAACTGGGTTGGTTCCATATCTTAGCTATGATAAATAATGCTGTGATAAACATAGTTGTGCTGGTAGCCTTGGTATGGCCTTGTTTGTGATCTTTGGGTAATTGCCCAAAAGTAGGATTGCTGGATCATAGGAGAGCTCTATGTGGAGTCTTTTGAGGAACCTCCATCTTACTTTCCAAAGCGGTTGAACAAGTTTACACTCCCACGAATGGGTGATTTTCTTAACCACTTCCTCTTCCTAGGATAGCAAGAGAGTGTTCAACAATGATAATGGGTATCAATGCAGCTAACTGCAAAACCATGCTAAAAGTAGTTTGTCCTGCTCTTAGTGTGTGTAAAATATAAAATTATTCATGACCTGAATTGTAAACATTAAATGTTTCCAGTTCTTCTAATGAAAAACAATATCATTACATGCTTTGGCTTTTTGCTGTGGTTTCAGTTAGAAAGGTTAAGAATTAAAAAGAAAAATTTCATTTCTTGGAATTATATATAAAGAGTGTCTAATGATTTTGTCACTTTTATTCAAACAGTTTAAATGGGGCTCAGATACTGCTGGAAAACATTTGGGAAAACAAATACTAAGATAATAGAATCATCTTGTGTCCTCTAGTTGACAGAAATAGCTTTTATGCAGAAAATTGCCAAGGTTGTAGCTAAGATATGGAATCAACCCAGATGTCCCTCAGTATATGAATGGTTCAAGAAAATGTGGTTCATAGTTAGAGAGATATAATGGAATTCTATGCTTCCATCTGAAAGAATGACATTGTCCCATTCTAAGGAAATGGAAAGACTTGGAAAAAAATAAATTAAGTAAATAAGCCAGACCCAAAGAGACACAGGCTGCATGGGTTCCCTCATTTGTAATAACTAGAATATGTCTTAGGAGAGGATCACAAGAACTAATAACTATGTTCACATGAACATGTAAAATGATGCTTTCCAAAATGAACTCTAAGAAATGGAAACAAGAGGGAATTTTTATTATACTGTTTTTAGTTTTTTATTTCTTTTTTGCCTTTGGTTTATTCCCTGATGTCACTGTTTTTCATTTCTGTGCCCTTTGTCTTGTATATAAATTTATCCAATGTATAGTAGGGAAGAGGAATCACAGAAAAGATGGATCAAAGATTGAACCAATTCAACACTATTATATACTAGATACTACATTGGCAATGAACATTATAACTTAGGGAGGTGAGGGGGAGAAGGCTAGGAAGACAAAAAGTAGGAGAAAATGAGGGATGGGATAGCATTGTTCAAAATTATATGTACTCATTACCTGACTTATATAATTGTACCACCTTGGTAATCACCTTTACAATATTTTTTTATTTTTTTCTTCTTTTATATTGTCATTACTTCCATTTTCTAACAATATTTATGTCTAATCTTTACAAATGAAGACATTGTGAATTGAGAAAAATACATAATCTAAGTTTAATGGAACTCTCCTTTGAAAAATGTTGAACTTCACAATAAACTTGTATATATATATATATATATATATATATTCCTTCAATGAGCTGCAATTCAACAGCTTTTATACTATTCATTTCTCACTGTTTGCTATGGGTATAAAAACATTTCAAAAAACAAGACCATCATAAACAACTCGAATTCTTGTCCAATTAAGAATTTGCACTGACCCAACAAAATCACCCTGACAGGCAAAGAGGAGGCTGAAATTTAAGTGTTTCTGCCTCCAACTTGTTTATAGAGAGAGTAAGTGGTGACCTGAAACCTTTACAATATTTTTAAAAGACTATAACCAAGGAATTTGTCATAATCTTCAAGCTCTCTCTTATTAATACTGGCAATGCAAATGAAACAATTTGTTACTAATTTGCCTTTGGAAAATAGTTTTTCCTCAAATAATTGTTAAAAAAAAGTTTTCCATTTGGTATGTCAATTCATGTGTACAATGCATCTTGACCAGAATAAAGCCCCTTCCCACTACCCCATCCCACCTAGTACAGCGAAGGAGCTAGGATGCAGTGATCAAGAAGTTAGGTTGTAGTGACAAAGAAAGAAATCGATTGTCTGCTGAGTTGTCCTGCAGTAGACTCAATTAGTTTATGAGTGTTGTGCGATAATGGCTCATAGAAAATTAATATTAATATTATTAATAGGTGTATTCACACTGGCTATCGGTCTTCACATCTCATTCTACATAGCAGCATATGCAGAAAAAATTAACAATTACCAAAAAGTAATCAAAAATCTCACACTATATGCCCTGTAAGCAGAACCAGTGACTGGTGAATTTGGTGTGTAGTGAACTCAACTGAGTGAGCCAAAGTCAACTTCAGCTGTGCAAGCAGGCATGTGTGTAACTGATATGCCTGAGATAAATATCCAACAGAACACAAGTTCTAAGCAGTACAATGCCAAAAGTGCCTTTCTTTCTAGTTGTTAGTGTTATGAAATAAAGAAATGCTGACTATTTTGAATCTCAAGAGAGATAAGGCTACACATGCACCATGGTAAGTACAAAAATATTTATTACCCATCTAATATGGCACTGCAGAGAATGCAAGGGATGATCAAATCATCTTGGAAATATGAGAGAATAAAAATGTAACTGAAATTTGGTTTATTGTAGTGTTAGTGTAGGTCTGGAGTGAGAATTTTTTCTCTTGGGGCTACAGCTTTGATGTTTTAAGTTTCCTGCTTGTGTTAAAGGAAAAAGTTTTAAGCCTTTCTTACATTCAGAAGTGGCCATCTGTGGGGAAGAGAAGATTGGAGAGTGACAGGACTTGATAACTCTCAGAGTCAATATCAAGAGTAAATGAAGTCAGTTTGTTCCACAGAGCAATCTTCCAATCTCCAAATATGAAGAAATTTTTTTTCTTTTTTTTTGTGGTTCCTTGCTGGTGTAGGACATTAAAGCACATTTAAAAATAACAAAAATCTTAATCTTGTCATCCTAAACTATTTTCAAGATAAGGGATAGTCTTCTTATTAGGAGCTTATTGTGATCAATATAATTCAAATCCACACAGCTATCACCTTTTTAACTAGACAAACCTTAGCAGAAAGCATACCAGCCTGTTGAGACTTGGAGGCTGAACTCTCCTCAGGTTACAATATTTGCAAAAGTTATTTGAAGAGAGTAAAACAGACAATCCAGAGAAAGTGGGTGGCACTTAGGTGTGTAGTATTCTGATTTTGGAGGACCATAACAAGAAATAGAAGAATTTTTCTATGGAAAAGAGGAGGCCAAGTTTAAGCTTTCTGGCAAAGAGGCTAAAGTGGTATGATGTGGAAATACCTAAATTTAAAATAAACTGGGGAGTTTAGAATGTACACAGGAGCTTATTCCACTGCTGTATATAATTTTCTGGAACAATTAACTGACAATTTAACAAATAAATACCAGGAACAGAAACCTATTTTTTTCAGAGGAGAATGAGACTTAAGGGGAGAGTAATAAGCAAATGGAAAGAGGAATAGTGGGAGGATACAATGATCAAATCAATGTGAAATGGAAGCAGTAAAGGGATGAGTGGACTTGGGATATATAGGAGGAAAATGATGGAAGTGCTGATGCTAATGAAGTTGCATCACTTTCATGAATTGATATATTGAGTTGAAACCTTTTTATATAGTTTCTTAAAAATATTATAAGATGTTAAGAGCTTTGTCAAATATTATAAAATGAGAAGAGCTTCCAATGTGTTTCATCAAAACAGCAATTTAGTTTTAAATAATCTGCAAATTGCTTTTTATCTCAGAACAGACAGAATTAACTGGACCTACTTATTCGGCTTAAAGTTTGCTTTCCATTCATTTGTTTAAATTATTTTTATTGTCAAGGTGATCTACAGTTGCATAGTAAGGTAATGAGTACATTTGTGTCAATCATTGTTACCTCCCTCCCTCATTCTTCTCCCAATTTCCCTACCCCACAATTTGGTACCTTGTGTATTATATATACGTTTATCTGAAGTAGGGTAAGGAAGGGGAACAACAAAATGGTAAAACATAGGACAAAGGAGGAACCAATGCAACAGTGATACAAGACAACATGTTGGACATGAACCTTTTTTTAATGTAACCTGTCTTCAGAATTTTCAAGGTCTTTTATGGTGAAAATATTGATAATTTGATTATTTCATAGAGAGGGACATAGGAATAATTCTGGTCCACTTCTCAGTGGTATGCAGAAGTATCTGTGGTCACAGATGCTTAATGATTCAAGTACACCTGGATTCCTAAAGAGAAAGAAATATTGGGAAAAGCAGGACACTATCTGCATTCAGAAGAAGATATCAGACTCAAGACAACTTATTTTGGTTAATTGCAAAATCAATTGTTGCTAAGCACAGATACTGTTGTGGGAACAGAAGTATCTGAATATATCTTACTCTGGATGCAATGATAAAAATGTACCTCGAAAATCAATATGACCTTTTAAATTTAGAAACACAAATCAATAATATCCTCTAAAAATATGGAAGGTAAATTAAAGTTTCTTTACTTGAATTGGCTAATAATGGATTTAACAGTAAATATAGGTTCATTTTGATTTGTTAGCATTTTTCCTTAAATTGTATGGTATTATTTTACAAAAGATTAAATTGGTGGAATTTACTTTTCATGGGCGTGCATTCATAATTTCATGATTCAGTCATATAGCAAATGTCTGCTTGCTAGATAAATGAAATTGCAAGATATTTTCATTTCTTTATCACCAAAAGTACAAATAGTAATATGTGTTGGTTGTTGAGTCAGCTAAACACTTAAAACATACTAAATCTAAATATACACCTTATGTAATTATCAAACTAATACCTATTTTGTGCTAGGTATCTTTCAGTACATACTAACTATGTAAAGTAGTAGGTTACCTTGGGCCTTTATACACATGCACACAAAATTCTCTAACAATGTTTACTCCCATTAACTTGTCTTTTTCACTTCATCATAGCCTTCTGATCTATTTATCTTCCTTCAAAATCTTTCTACTTTTAAAAAATCCTTCTTCTTTAACTTTTTTCTTACTTTCCACATATGAGAGATAATGTGTGATGACTTATCTCATCTCAGTGAATCTGTAGTTATCTTTAAGTTCATTAATTTCCTGTTCTTTATGAATGAATACTCCATTATGTATACATACCACATTCTCTTCATCCAATCATCCCTGAATGGGCACTAATGCTGACTTTGTACCTTGACTATTGTGAAAGATGTGATTTTTCATAAGAATGGAGTTGTATACTCACTTTGGTGCCCAGAATGTATACCCAAGAATGGTCAGTTGAATCATATGGCATTTCTACATTTAGTATTTTGAGGAACTTCCATAGTTATTCCAAGAAGGAAGATATTATCATGTAGAATCGAAGGAAGATATGCACTTGCCATTTGATAATGTAATAAGAGAATAATATTATCTGGAACAACATGACAGATTTTATTGCCATCTCCAAATATTACTTGACATGCTGAAATAACTATAAAATAATCACTTATTATGATTTGATAATAGGTATGAATAATTTTACTTATGATTGTATATAATTAATTTTAACAGTGTGACATGCTGCTGTCTTGTACTCACATCCAGGAATCTGTGATTATATGCCATGCTTCTTTCAGTTCTCCTTTATTTCTGAAAACTATTATTTGCATGCTTTGATGCTCAATTCTTGAATCAGAAAGTGTCATGGCTATGAATTTTCTTGCTGAAACCTTTTTGTAAATAGTAGAAATGTTGCAATTGGGATTGTCACTTAGTGATGAGTCCTAGCCTAGTATGCATGAGGGCCTGGGTTCAATTTCTTTCTAGCACATAAACACAAGAACAAAAAAATTAAATAAATTGTAAAAATAAAATAGAATTTTAGCAAATGTTCCAAGAAAACTCACATAATATTTCACTTATTTGCTTCAACCTTAATATGCAAAGATTGTAATTCCTATATTGTTTTCAGTGTGATAATTCAATCATTTATATTTACTATCCAGTTACCTTTTTCAGTATTTTTTTTTTGGGCGGGGGGGTCCAGTCTTGGGGCCTGAACTCTGGGTCTAGGCGCTGTCCCTCAGCTCTTCAGCTCAAGGCTAGTGCACTACCACTTGAGCCACAGCTCCACTTACGGTTTTTTTCTTTTTACTTATGTGGTGCTGAGGAATAGAACCCAGGGCCTCAGGCGTGCAAGGCAAGCGCTCTACCACTGAGCCACCTTCCCAGCCCAACCTTTTTCAATATTTTAACTCTGATGATTTGTGTGCTATGCATTCTTGTTCATTATTCACCTCAATGTTGGACCCGGAACTCATTTTATTATTCATTGTTATTTTTTCTTTTCAATTTTTATTTGCTAATAAAATCTGCATGACTTTCTTATTAATTCATAATAGTATTATTTTCAGCACTTCTTTAAATTTGCTTGTTAAAAGTTACATTTTATAATTAAATTAAAATAGTCATTTATATCTGTACTGCTCTTATCATTCATTTTCTAGGGTGTTTTTAGAACAAGCTTATCATCTATCTATACGGTCACTTGTACATAAAAGGCCTGTTTTCTTCAAAAAATTCTCTAATCCTAGGGAAACTTCCTTTTGTCACTTGTTAATGCAAAAATTTAACTTGAAAGCTATCCTGATTTTGTCCAGGTAAGAAAGCATCTGATGTTCTCTGAGTAGTGAAGTGACTGAACCCCAGGGGAGCTTTCTATTTCTTGCTTTGGGTTTGACCTCAGCCAGTTACATTTCAGGAGCAAAGTGTAGTTATGTGTGGTCCTCTAACTTTCTACATCGTTGAAGAGCATCTGGAAAAGTCCATTAACCTAGTTTTCTGTTGGTTTTCCCACCTTTGTCCTCAGGTCTCCCAGAACACTGGCGGATGAGTGTAACTAACCTGTAATACCCAAAGCAATTTTGAGTGGTCTGCTGGACTTTTTACCTACTCTCTATTTTTGCCACATTGAATGACATTTAGATTTCTAGCAGAAACCTTTTCTGCTCTTTCCACAACCTCTCAGATCACATGAAATCTCAGCACAGTTGTGGCATAGAATTTTCAACACTCTGACTCAGCTTCCCGACAAAGTACCTTATACAATGTCTCTGGACTTTACATTTCAAGTTTTTCTCTGAAGTTTAAAAATGGTGGTCAGTCTTCAAAACACAAAGTCAATTCATTTGGAGGGAAATGAACAGTTAGTAAAATGACTGGGGACAATTATGACTTCAACATCATCCCTGGCAGGGATACTTTGAAAAGTTACTCTGTACACTTTGCTCGCATTTTGCATTTTCCTCTGATACCCTCATGACATTCCTACCATGCACTGTGTGGCATTTACTCCCAAACAAGTAACTAGCTTTCATGTTTACATATCTGGCCAGGCTTTTCAGCAAATCTAGCTAGAATTTTTCCTCATGATTTGAATTCCTCCTGTCTCTTTTTTCAGTAACAAATTTCTAACTCTTCTTCCTGCTTCCTTCCATTTTGAATGGCTCTTGTATGGTTACACACCTAGATAATCCAGAATAATCTCACCATTCTAAGGTAAAAGGTGTGCAATTTTAGTTCCCTATTGTGTAAGTACATGTTTTGTATAGAAGTAAAATAAATATATTCTTAATAAATGAACCCTAATAAAAGAGAGATTGAAGAGATACAAAAATGTAACCAAAAATAGGCAGAAATTGTTACCAGGATTCCCTAAAATTTAATACAACTGTAATGAGTACCCCATTAGCATGGTTCAAGACATTCTTTAGATTATGATGGTTATACCTTAACTGTTCTTAACAGCTAACCATCTAAAAACAAATGAACAAAATTCAGCCTTGAGAACTATTGCACCCAACAGTTTTCTTAATTATTTTATATGCTTATGTGATAACAGGATAATGAAATATAGAAACATTTCTCAATGAATGGAGTTAGAAAGATGAAGGAAAGCATAAGAAAGGGTAAATTGCGTTAGAAGACCTAATAAAATGTGAATGGAGACATCATAATGAAACCTCTTTGTACCACCAACATATACATATATATATATATATACATAAATATAAATTATAAAAAGTACACAGGCAGAAAAAATCTGATGCAATGCTGTCAGTTAATTGGAAATTATAAGCTACAGACTTCAGCAAATTCCGTCTCACGCCTTGAATGTGTCCTAATCACAATGCATTGTGTATCATTACTAACAAATTTAATCTGGTAAAATTTCACAATTTCTTGAGCTTCACTTTAAGAACACATGTGGGTTTATTATTTTAATTGTTTTCAAAATATTTAACAATTCTTTAGTATCAAAAGGGATATTTTAACATGAGGATGCATAAGGTTATACATCCCATATGAAGCATATTACATATAATAACTATAAAAAGCATGTTATAATGTATAACTATATCTATGACTATGTAATGAACAACTCTATAGAATATATAACTATATATAGCATATTTATTTTATGAAATTAATGATATTGCACTGATGCCCAATATACTTTTGAGACTTCTTTATTATACCCATTATTTTTAAACTGTTCCCTTTTTAGTTTCTTAAATCTATAAATTATGGGAAAATACATCTTGTAAATCACCATAAACTAGTTTCTACTTATCCATTCCTATACACCTCTTGTGTGGCACAAGAAGTACTACACATAAAGGTTATTGACATTAGGAAAAGTTATTTTGGAAATCCACATATATTTGATCATATTCTCTTAACTTATTCCAAAGAAAGAGAAATTCCTAAAAAGGACATATAGATATCTAGACAGACAGACAGACAGACAGATAGACAGACAGATAACTGATATGGTCACTCAAATACATGTATTTCCGAATGATATTTAAAAGAGAGAGAGAGAGAGAGCACTTTTTCCCTCATGGTTGCTGTCAAGATTATTACAAGAAATCTGACTTCTTCATATATGTCACTCAGGTCAGTTATGGTTAGTTATGAGATAGAAAAATAACTGTAGAACTATTAATAAGTACCTTCCTGAAGACTCCTTCAGGAATATTCAATGGCAAGACTGTAAACCACTAGTAAAATTATATTTAATAGGACTTTAATGGACGATATACAAATGGAGGGGGCATCAGACAAATAACAGAGATCTAAACATGCTGAGTAGAACAAAATCAGCACTAACAATAAAGAAAATTAATATCCGTGTTAGAGAAGAACAAAAAAACACATGAAGCTGAGCAAGGAATCTTTGAATTCTGAACTGGAGAGAAATCTGTTTGGATTATAAAATAGTGTTGTGCTCTACAGGTTAACAGACTGGATAGCAAGACATCCTACATTTACCAACATCGTCAAAGAGAAATTGGATACTGTAGCAAGCACTCATGGATGAAAGCATTTTCTGTACCTCTACACAACCTTCATTGCAAAACACAGGGAAAAAGCCGTGAAAGCTGATACTGAACTTAATGGAAATATAATTTGTAATTTTATAGCTTTCATTGAGCTATAAAGTGTTTTGCTCTTTTACCATATACTCTACTACTAATGCTAGAAAAAGTATACTTTGAAGAAAGAACAAAATTGAGCTTAATAAAAAGGTACCAGCCCTAAGCTGATAAGCACATAAAATTAGGGGAAAGATGCTCTTTCTTATCTCAATAACTGGAAACACATCTCTATAGCACAGGCTAGCTGAGCTTACCGCACATTTGAAGTTTGGTCGCTGGAATACAGAAATGAGTTCAAGAAATGCTCACCTGTTCTTCTAGGCTAGGCTCATGCCTGGATAGTTTTCTATTTCTGCACATTTTCAGGTAACAAAATTCCCTAGTGTCACTTCATTTCTGCCACAGGCCTGGTAAGAGTACCTTATTCCAGACTTGAAGGTTCAGAATAAAGAGTAACACTAGTTTCTCGGAGAGGCTGCTGCTGCATTTTCTCCAGAGCCAGAGCCTCTACTAAGGAGATTCATTTTGTTTCAGAGTTATTAGAACTGCTTCATGAGCAACAGCGCCATCAGATTCTGTCTCTACACCCTTTCTCATCACAGGTAATAATAATAAAAGAAAGCTACCAAAAAAATAAAATAAAACAGTTGTAGAGAGATACCATTTTACTTCATTTCTCTTCTGAAGCATGGCTCTCTGGAACTAGACTGGTCATACAAACCAGTTATGGATTTATTCTAGATTTCTGTATTACTAAGGGCTATAACAAAACAACATGGGAATAAAGGCAAGGGCAGCACCTCATAGGTCAAATTCTATCTAAATAAATGTACTTTAATTTTGAACAGTCTAAATTGGAATACCTAACTGAAACTGGGAGGTCATTTTCTCTTATTTAAAGTACTTGAAAACCATCTATCTTTCTGGTTTCCTGTAGCTTTTGCTAAGCAACTTGCTATTTCTCACTTGGGAACTTATCCCTTCTCCCAGCAAATTGTCTTGCTTTAGAGAAAGTTCTGCCCACACACATTATTGGCATTCCTGACCTTAGAAATAGGCCAGGAGTTTGTCAATTGGTTTGGAAAGGATCTGGGCATAACTAGATGTATTTCAAACATATAGTCCAAATGCATGCACAGGTATTCAAGAATACAACCTCCACTAAGAGATTTTTTGCCAATTTATATGCCTTATATGGTACAAATATTGCAGTATCTCTGTTTTAAAGACAGGTGGGTAGGAATATATTTTTTCTTTTTTAAATCTTTAAAGAAAAAATATAGATGAACTGAAAAAATAAAATCTAAGACAGAATTCTATTTTGTAAAGAGAAATCTTTCATTAGAAATACATTTAAGGAGTGAATATTTAATTCAAGATGCAATGACAAAGTTGACACCTTAAATATAATTGGTGTTTCAAGGAGAATTCAATAATTACATTTTTGTAATATCTTTTTATTCTTGCTAAAGGAACCATCTTACTTTATCTCATATACATTTTTCTATCCTTTGAAATCTTAAAAGACAAAAACATACAAAAGACATGCCCAACACTAACACAATGTGAAACCAATGAGACGAATAATTCATTATTCTCCATGTTTATTTTCTATATTTTGCCTAAAGTACTACTTTCTGGGTGTTTTACTCATCACTTCATTTAGCCTATACCAAGTTTTTCTCTTGTTAAAAAAATGCTACCTATTGAAGAGTTTATTTCGTTGTGATACCATGCAAACACACATGTATATAACATAGATTTACTTACATGTTTTTTTCCAAACTACAGAACCATATATTGTTGTTATTAGTTATTAGGGTGATATAGTTGGACAAAGGAGTACAATTCTATAGTTGGGTTAGTGTACAAGGATTCTCAGTCGATTTTACCTCTATTTTGATTTTCTCACATTTCCTACTTTTAGTCTTCACTCTTAAGTTGAATAACTCTTTTTTTGTTTTAAATACATTTTTTATTGTAAAGATGCTGTACAGAGGGGTTACAGTTACATGAGCAAGGTAATGAGTACATTTCCCATCGAGCATTAGTATCCCTGTTTGTTTTTCCCCTACAATTCCCCCCCCCGCCCCCGCAAAGTTGTAATGTTCATTTTCAGCATAGTGTCTTGTACATCTCATTTTTGCCATGGGTTATCCTGTATCCTTATTTCAGTATTTTGTTGTTTCCTTTCCCCTCCCCAAATTAGAAAAAAATGTATATACAAGATGCAGTGCACCAGAATCAAATACAGTGAAAACAGGGGTAATACCATGGGCGAAGAACATACAAAAGAAACAACAAAAAAAAATCACACAGTGCATAAAAACAACAGTGTCCCTATCTTAGAGTTCATTTTGTTTAGTATCATCTTATACAGTCAAAAGCTTTGTACATATGACCATATAAGATGATGTTAAGCCACTTCCTGTTTTTGAGTGGTTAATTGGAGAAGAATCTCAAGGAGACTTTTCTACCCAGGTTGGCTTTGAATTGTAATCCCATCTCAGCTGATCCTGAGTAGCTAGGATTACAGGCTTGAGCCATTGGCTCATATATATATATATATATATATATATATATATATATATATATATATATATATATATATATATATATATATATATATGATACATTGTGTATAGTGCAGAACCAAAAACTTAAGCCTACATTTTTCTCATTTGTGCTTGTGAACAAACCTGCAAGTTCTATATTATGCTCTCTTTTTTCAATATTGAAAAACTAAAACTCTGAGAGGTTAAATAAACTTGTTCAAAATTAAACTAAACCTCAAAATCTGTTAATACCATCTTTGAACTTAAACTTCGTGTTATAAATGTAGAGCTTCCTTTTTCCTTCTTTGCAATAAAATACCTCATCATCATTGCTTAAGTCATTAAAAATCTTTTATATGTCAATATTACCCAAGATAAAAAATGAACAAATTAAATCTTAATTGAACCTTGAGTATATCCCTGGTTATACTTACCAATGGATTGTGCTTATGTGTGTTTTTTGTTGTTGCTGTTGTTTGTTTTGAAATATATTATATGAGTTAATGTACAGTATAATATAAGGTAGAAATTCAGCTTTGACTTAAATAACAATCAGCTTTTTTAGAAGATTTAATCACAGAGGTATCATCTGTGTAGTCACTGTTAGTAAGGTTTTAGGTAAGTAGGCAGTACACAGAACAGGAATAATATGATATCAAGTTTTTAAAAAGAAAGAGATCCTGTCATTTAAATAATAAATTTTCCTCCAGAAACTTCAGAAGTCTACCAAGTAAGACTATTAACCTAAAGGGCAATTTGATTTGGAAACAATTTAACCCTTCATGCTATAGATAAAGGGAACATGAAGGACAGAATGCTAATGCAGTACTGTAAATTTATCTTTGTTTTCCCGAAAGAAAGCAGTAAAAACCCATTTCTGCCTAGCAGTTCTTTCATACTCTAAGCCTGATGTTCTTTTTCATTTATGTCAAACAAAGATCATAGTTATTCAATTTTAAACATGCATATTGCTATCAAAATCCATCTTAGCCTCATATCTTTTTATACTGAGCTACTACCGGTTTACCTGTAATATTTTATTTCTATTAGTATACATATGCATTGATTTCATTATGTGTTTTTGTTTGTTTAATGCTGGTCCTGGATCTTGATCTCAGAGCCTGAGAGCTGTATCTGAGCTTCATTGCAACAAAGCTAGTAGTGGTTTACCACTTAAGCCACAGCTGCACTTTTGGCTTTTTTTGGTGTGCTTAATTGGAGATAAGTATCACGGGCTGTCCTACCCAGGCTGGCTTTGATCTCAGCCTCCTCAGGATCTAGAATTCCTGGCATGAGCTAGGGGCACCTGGCCTCATAGATTTTATACTTGTACTGCTAGACTGGAGCAATGTTCTTGAAATCTTAGCCTCCCATGTAGCTTAAGAGGACAGGCCTGCAACACAACCAAGTTGGATACTGAGATGGAATCTTGTAAACTTTCCTTTCCAGACTGACATTGAACTTCCTTCCATCCTTCCATTCCCGCTTCTCAAGAAGCTATGGTTGGATTGCATGAGTACACACATATTTGAACCTATGAATTTCTAAATCCATCATGTTATTTTCCTTATATTGGACATGTTGTTATTTTTAATAGCTTGTATTATTTAACTATGTATGTCTAACTTTAACCTACCTGTCACCTATGAAGGAACCAGGCATTCCTTAAGTAAACTAAGGCAGCTATTTGGCAAATAAAATACTCTATGACAGAATTTATAATGAGAGTAGCTTGTGTGTATTTCTATCTATCTTACATACATAGAGGATGAGCTATTGCTCAGCAATATTGTGTCCCCCACAAATGGCTTTGAAATGGATAGGTAAAATCTCAGACAACACAAATATTGGTTAACTCGGTCAAGAAAAATTAAATACTAAATTATAATTAGGTAATTGAATATCACATAGATTGAGTCAAGAGGGGAGTTCCAAGACAGAAAAAAACCTGTACTTACAAGATCAATGATGGTCGGTAGCAAATTCAGTCTTTGGGATTTGTCTTTGGCAAATCAGATTGATGAAAGAGAAAAGGCCCTGGCAACTTATCACAGGTCAGCCTGTGCATCTGCGTTCTGAGGAAGACCAAAGGGTGCTCTGCCTTGAACTTTGTCAGCACTGCTGGTTTGGAAACATGTATGTTTGGCAGGATTAACATGGCAAAACTGTTTCCCTCTACGACCCCACTCATTGATGCCCAACTTCCCTACAGCTTCACACTGTCTTGCTCCTGTCTCTTCTCACTGTGGCAGGGCATTTTCCATGGAAAAAAGGCAAAATTGACCTAATTTTCCATTGGTATCTGCCAAGATTGTAGTCCTCCAGGTGTATACCAAAATCTGTAGATGCTCAAATGCCTTATCTAAAATAGTGTGTATTTGCATACAACATCTACACATCCTCCTGGATACTTTAAATCCTCTCAGTTACTTATAGTGCTTTAAAAATGTCCCATGGTCCTTATATAGTAAAGAAAAATTTATTCTCACAGTTTCTAAAGCAAAAAAAAATATTTGAGTTTGTCCTTAGCATTCAACTTTCCCTCACGCTATGCAACATTTTTTTCAGAAGGAGTCCATTAATGCGTTGTTCTATTGGGTCCCCAAAATTTAAATCATGTTCAGCTGATAACATTCATTTCAACTTCATTAAATCTGGAAGTTGATTTTAAAATTTAAAATTTCATTTTTTGTTCTAAGTCTTACTCTTCTTACTAAGTAGAAAATAATGCATTTTACTTTGCACTTGAATTTTAAGTCTATTTCCATTAAAATCAGGAACAATAAAAGTCAGCTTTTAATAGCCTTTTATTTTATTTGTGTGTGTGTGTGTGTGTGTGTGTGTGTGTGTGTGTGTGTGTGTGTGTATCATGGGGTTCATGGGGTTTAAACTCATGGGGTTTTGGTCTTTTCCTGAGCTTTTTCCCTCAGGGCTAGCACTCTACCATTTTGAGCCACAGCACCACTTCTGGTTTGAGTAATTAATTGGACAAAAGTGTCTCATGAGCTTTCCTGGGGGAGCAGGCTTCAAACTGTAATCCTCAGATCTCAGTCTCCTGAGTAGCTAGGTTTACAGGTATGAACTACCTGTAACCAGCTTTATTTGTGAATCTGATCAACACTGTCAGAAAATAGGCAATAACAACAGATATTAATAAATGTTATAAATCCTGAAAGGTTAAAAAGTTATCACTAAGTTATAGATGGTTTTAGGAAAAAATGACAAATTAATATTAAGTAGAAACTCAAAGGAGAGGTCCTGAATGAAGATTTATGTTAAGGACGTGTTAGTTCCAATGTTAAATTACTTCAATGATGGAATTTGATGTTCACTGAGTGAAAGAAATAAGTATAAACAAAATCTGAAATGGAGTCCTAAATGCTGCAAGATAAATAACTATAAAAAGAATCTCAAGAATTCAGCAAGTTAAGAGCAAACCAGGTGACTGTGGTCCTGTAAGTTAAGGAAAAAAAGTATTTCAAAGAGATCAAGTGAAGAGGTTACTGCAAACCCAAAAACAAGGGACACAGAATGATACAGGATTTAACCCTTCCAGATCCTTCATGACCTTGATCACAAACACTTCACTGATGGAGAAGCAAAAAACAAACAATTTCAGTAATTATGATAGAAAAGATAATGATAGACATAAATACAATAAATTGCTTGGACAAGTGTCCTTTGTTCATAGAATGAAATAAAGAACTGTTGTCTTCTTTGCTCATAAGACCAGCACAGTAAGGAAAAGAAAATCCTGATATTTAGAAGCCAATGAACAGGAATACTAGTGCTGCATTCTTATACAGATTAGTTTCTCTGAGAGAAGGATATTAAAATATGGATACTAATACTGAAATTTGCTGAGAGTCCTTTCAGCCTTAAGACCCAAGACTAGAGCAAACTTCTTAGATGTGTACATGTATTATTTCATAGAGACTCTTTATAATCACTTCTCATTGGCTTTTACATTCTCTTCATGTTTTAAAATATTTAATCAGTTTTAAATTATGAGTCATATCATTTTGCTTTATACTGGGATTTATACATATTGTATATTGCCTTGTCTGTGGAAGAATAAGAGTAGGTCTGAGGAAAGACCAATCTAAAAGGCTCTGTGAAATTTTTGGAAGCTATTCACAATTATCTTGAGTTGGAATGAACTAAGGCCTCATTTTTATCCGACTCATGCATATTTCACATATTCCATTCAGCATCTCACAAAATTTCTGATTGGGTTGGCCCCTTGAGCTGCAATTCTTCTGATACCAAGCTCCTGAATAGCTAGGATAAATAAGTGTGAGCCATTAGGCCCAGCTTAAAAAGATGTATTTTTTATTCTAAATTTACTGTAAAGGTGATATACAGAGGGGTTACAGTTACATAATTAAGGTAATAAGTACATTTCTTGTGTATCTTTCCCCTCTCCCTATCCAAACCCCCCCCAAATTGTACAGATCATTTCCAACATATTGTCTTATGAGCTGTTGCATTGGTTCCCCTTTGTCCTTTATCTCACCATTTTTGTTCCCCTTCCTTTACCTAATTCAGATAAATGGATATACAATACCCAGGGTACCAAAATCAAATATAGTGACAATAGGGGATAAACCAGAAGGCAAAAATCTCAAAAGAAAAAAAGAAATAACATAGTACATTTAAAACAACAACAAAGAAAAACCTTATGTCCATCTCTTGGAGTTCATTTTGTATAGTATCATCCTATATGATCATATATATATAGCTATTGAGCTATTTTGGTCATCTGTCCTAGATGTATACTAATTATTACAAATAAGAAACCATGGGACCTATATTTCTTTGGCTCTGGCTTACTTCACTTAATATGATATTTTAGTTCAATATTTATAGATTCATTGGAAGAAAAGTAAATGTGCTCCTAAAATATAAATTTGCTAACATATTTTCCTCCCATAAAACTTGCTGTTGGAACTATTTCAGAAAAGCTAAAGGGTTGTGGGGGGAACAAGAAGAAGAATGTGGTAGCCATAGAACTCAGAAAACAAAGATCTTAAACCCAGAGTACATCTCCAATGACATTGCTAATGAGGAAAAACAAACCCTTAGGAACAGTATTTGGGAGTAGCTCAAGTACTCCCACTAGACATACACCTTGGGAAAGATTCATTGATAGATTTCTTTTAATGCTAATGTTGTATTGTTATTTTTTCAATATAAAATGAACATCGGTTCCTATGCTCAAGATTTGGTCCAAAGTTTATAGTCAATGAAGCTACTGGATGGTGAAAAGATTGCATTTGAATGGAATATTAGAGGTGGGACTTATAGAGAAATTAGTCCACAGGGGGGTTGGCCCTTTTACTGCTTGCAGAAAATGCAAGAGATAGATTTTCATCCTCTGAATTTAAAACTATCAAAATTTTAAAAATAAAATTGCAAATATTCCCAATATTTGGAAATACCATTGTTGTCAGAACCTTTGGATAGGAGACTGAGCTAATAGAATAATGAGAAAACCCCAAAAGTGATCTGAAAAATGTTTTATCTTATTTCAAAACTACTCTCTCCTATAAGAAAGATCATTAATATTTTAATTGGAATGTTTTAATTGATTAAATGTGCTTCCGGTAAATACCATGTGTAGCAACAATGGTGAACAAATAGTACTCACCAGGTATCAGTTTCCTGTTGTTCATTTGATTGTTCTATGTAATTAGTATTTTTCTGCACAGTAAATGAAATTTTGAACATGTCTTATTGATATTCTGTTAACTAGTAGGATTTCCCTATTATATTTCTCATATATACTATATTTCTTTTGTCTAAATCATTATCAATATTATATTCATTTTGGAAAGTATAAAGTGATATTTCCTTATGCATTCTCCCAATGATTGATAATAGAGGATATATCCATATGTGCTTTGTAACTATTTGAATGTCTTCCTTATTGAACTAATTGTTTACACAATGCTTTGTCAGTTAGCTAGCTGTGTATGTTATTCTTATCAAGTTCAAAGACTTGTGCACATAGTGTTGACACCATTCTTTATCAAAGGTAAGTTGCAAATATTAGCTCCCACTACATGGCATTTAGTTTCACCTTTATAATATTGTAAGTTAAAGTTCAAAATGTATTGATATTGAGATCTGACAATGTATCGTATTTTTATTATCTGGATCGAGCTCTGGGTTACATTTTAAAACCTCTTACAGACAAAAGTAATTCCCCTATGTCTTTGTATAATATTTCTACAGTTTGAATTTTATCTTTGATTCTATGTTCAATTTTGAGTTAATTTTCATATAAGGTATGAAATATGAGCTTAACTTCATGTATTTGCATATAGAAATCTAGAAATCCCCAAAACATGTGCAGAGAAAAAAAATGCTATCCTTTCTCTATGAGGTTGGCTTGGAAGTTTTGGTAAAAATAATACGGTCTATAAATGGAACAAATTTCTGAACTGTCACTTAGATTTCACTTGGCTTTTTGCATGTCCTGTGGCAATGTACTTATTCTGTTACTGCAGCTTCTTACTGTTTTTAAATTAATCAAAGAAGTATACTGACTGTTCTTTTCACAATAATTTTGGGAATTCTACATGATTTGCATTGTCATATACAAGTCAGAAGGGGCTTAACAAGTTACACCGGAATTCTGCCAAAATTTTGACAGGGAAGATGTTGAATTCATAGAGCTTTTAGAGAATGGCTGTCTTGAGAATCATGAGTTTTCCTTATGAAAACAATGTGGGTTTCTTCTAAAACCTTTCCATTTTACTACATTTAGTGGATATATGTGCATTTGTGAATGTGCATATGCATGTGTGTGTCTTAAGAAGTTTTCTAATATCTAATTTGTGTCATTCTAATAAAGTTTATTTTCCTTTCCAAATTGCATAACTATATACCTTCATGTATTAACTGAATTAGCCTCAAATCTCAAGTGAAAAATTGAGTAAGATTAAAAACCTTGCTTTATTCATACTCATTCATACTGTTAGCCTTTTGACATTAAATTTCATGATAGCTGTAGAGTTTTAAGGCATTCTTTATCAAGATAGTTTATATTTAATTTGGTTCCTTTAAGTAGCGTACTGTCTTCATATTTATGAAGATGATTTTTAAATGTCTGATTCGATTATAAACAATGGTCTAGACTTTTATTAAAAACTGTGAAAATCAAGTACATTAAATATGTATCATCTACTTTATAATTCTAGTTAATTTGTAACAGAATTGTACATATGAAATATTAATAAAGGAGCTTATTAAATACCCACAGAAGTAATTTCTATAAGGAAACAATTAATAAGCTGTTAAAAAGTGTTGTCATATAATGTTGAAAGGCACAATAAAAGCAAAAATACATTTCACTGCACCTATTATTAGAAATAAGATCAAATTGAAAATGATTGGAAGACTGTTTTTATACATACAAAAGCATTACAATGATATAACTGAATTATATGTTTGGAATTGTCAAAATATTATTTCTACTCCTGAATTTGGTTTGTGATATACAGTGTTGGAATACACATATGTATATCTCTGAGTTATTATCTTTCATAATTGTGCATTAGTTATTATGCCAGTTCCTGTAACACCTTTGTCAGGACACCTATATAAGGCATATAAGGTTCAACCATTTCTTGTTAGCATTCATAATACAACCTATAAATATAGTCCTTAGACTTAAAGACTGACACAGGATTATAAAGAATCAATAAGCTTAAGCTAAATTATTTAGCCAAATTTTTAGGTAATGTATAAAATAAAACAAAACAAAAATTTCACATTTCTGGTGGAAGTGCTTGTTTTATCAGTCGAGCCTTCATATTAACACATCCTCCATTTTGTTCTCAGTTCCAAGTCTTATATTTATTGCATTCATAAAATTGTAAAAATCTCATTATACAGAATGATGACTAGGATATTGCTAAAATAATTAACTTTACCCAGAATTCAGTATTATATAAATGCTTGTAGGCAATCGACATTTATCGACTGCATGTCATACCAAATTCATAGCACACTTATGATATTCAATTACTATAAAATCCTTGAACTATTTCAACTTGAGTTTTAAACTCTCCTGTACTTTGCAGTTGTGTGTTAAATTCTATCATAATTTTACTTGAATTCAAATTAGGAGAATGAAAAGCATGCTAGAGTAGCTATGCAAGAATACCTGGAGTTGGATTTCCTCACTTGTTACATATAGTAGTACAATAATTATCCAATATATTTTCATACTTAAGGCTTCCTAACATGTGATCAGATTTAAGGTGAACACTAAAATTAACTTTAAAATATTACATTATGTACCTCTGTGAAGGTAATAACTTTTAAATATTCCCCTGTTAAAAAAAAGTGTCCAAAATCTCAACAAAATAATAAGGCATAGCATTACTGTCTAGTCTGATATCCCGTTCTATAGTTTTTGCCTCCACAGACTCTCTACCCATCATCTATGGGCATTCTTTAATTAAATTTGCATCAGCTTCTGACAATATACAATATAAAGAAATTATTAAGCTGTAGTTTCAAAAATATAAATGGAATATCATTTCTTGGCAAAACATATATAAACATTACTTGATTAAATCAATTTTATACGTGATTAAAATTATATTCTGTTTCATAATATATGTATGACTTGAGTATGTCAGCTCTTCTTTTAATAATAGGTGATAAATTTTGCTACTGGAGACACTGTAAAGTAGATATTGGTAATCTTATCAAATAATGACTTCTGCTCATCAACCTATTTCCAAGAAGTGTATCATAAAAAATTACTAGATTATGTTACACATACACATCTCACATACAACACACATGCATACAACTATATATATATATATGAAAAATATTAGAAAGTTGTTTTTCAACATTTATGTGTGTATAAGTTAAAGCTTTAGAAAGTGTTTAGAATTGGTGTTGTGTATAAACTTCAAAAAGGTATCACTAAAGTTAACAGTAAAAATTATGGGAATAAATATCTCCAAAAATAGGGAAGATAATCAGAAAGAATTTTAGCCTTAACTAAATCTATACATTCACTTATTTACTCATAAGGCATTACTTATGTAAGCAGTTTAAAAATACAAATAAGATATACCTGTCAATCATCTGCCATTTGTAAACAAATAAATATATAAACAATTGTACCAAAAATGTTAGGGCTATCATAGCACATTAAATTAACCAATGTTGAAAGAACAGAGATCAGCCCCATAATAACTAAATGGGAGCCACAAAGAACATTCTTCTATGATTTTCCTTGCTCAAAGGCATTTCTCATTGCTATAGTAGTTTCCAAAAATGTCCCAAAATTTGGGCTTAACACTGACCTGTATAGAATACATGTTATTAGATTATTTTTGGTGGTTAATGGATTCCATATTTATGAAGATTTCATTGCAATGCATTGATTTAAAGAGATTATATTGGCCACAAAATATGGTTGTTGAACATCATATCTGCTTGAGATATGAAACAGGGAATATCTTTTTAACCTTCATAACAGTGACAAGAATTTCATTAAGCCAACTGTCTAACACTTTCATGTAGTTGGACAGCATTGTGAACCTTGTAAAGAAAAGCATATTAACAGTATTATGAAATAATGTATTGTTCATTAACTAGAATTATCTGGATATTTATCTCAAGGAACACTATATATCTAGAAAATGAGAATTTTGCCCTTCAGCTGTTACCAGATCCAGTGCTCCAATACGGATTACTGCCAATTACACATGCAATGAAGTATATTTGCAGTTATTACTGAATTATGTCTTTACAGTTTGCAAATGACCAATTTCCCTTCACAATTGTATAGTAATTATTGTCAACCTGGAACATCAGGACAATCACTTAAACACATTGTATTATTTCTTTTCTTTTTCATAGAAAACAAATTATCTCTAAAATCAGCTATTAACATAGCTAATGAATACTTTGTCACAACATAAAATACCTGAATTTCCCACTAGACCAATTTCATTAAGTCCAAAGCATAACATAACTTAAATAACCAGATTATGATGCAACGGCATAACATTCTAGAAAGAAGACCTATTAAGAAGCAATTAAGGAAAGAAAACAAGTATCTTAGTTTTACATCCAGCCTCTCTCTCTCCTTTTGTGTGTTAGGTAGGTTACTAAGAGCTGGCCAGTTTTCCTCTAATTTCTTTTTTCTGCTAAAATATGAATCTGGACAATATTTTCTCTAGAATGCTAAAACACAACCAATTTTGGCCATCTGCTAGACCTTTTGCCATCCAGATTTAAATTGGGTAACTAAAAAATGTTAAACCCATGTTTTCAGAATTATTATTGGTATCATTTTATGAGCATTTATGGAAATGATTACCAATCCCCAAAATTCAAAAGCCAGAGTATCTATTTATTTCTTCTAGTAAAATTTATTTAGTACTTTTTTCCTTTATAATATTTTTCTCCTTCCTCTGAATTCCTTCAAGGTTTTCTATTTTTTACCATTCCACATTATTTCTCTTGTAGGAATTCTGTCAAATATACGGTCAGTGCCCTCAGTCTTCATTTAATGATACTATTTAACTTTTACAATTTTCAACCACTGTTAATTGAAATAATCTTGACCTCCATTTTCTCTTTCTTCACGTTTTGGTACTAAAGGTATAGTTATGTCATTTTTTCAAAAGTTTATAAATATTTTTTGTAATATTTATTTTCCATTGGAGTGTTAAGTGATTCCAATGAGTTACTTCTCCTAAAGCCCTTTGATTGTACAGCTATCTGACATCAACCAGTGTAGCTTCTATCAAATACAGACATCATCTCTCTAACACTGCTTTGTATCCTTTTCTTTTGTTTGTTCATAAAATTGTTAGCCATTTACTTACATTATATTTACATTCCTGCTTGTTCTGCTTTTGCCCATGAAGCCATCAATATGTTAATCATTTTCATTTTAAATTCTTTCAGAAAAGTTTCAGTATCTCTGTCCTTTGCAGTAATGAGGGAATCTTCATTGTTTCTTTTTTTTGAAGAGAACCATCCCAGGAATTTAATTTTTCTAAAATGATCAAATTTTAAACATGAAGATATGTCATCTCTTTTTGTTGTGGGAATTTTCGTTTTTCTCTCACTAGAAATTATGTCAGAAATGAACTTTACAACTTGGCAGAGAGGACGTCATGAGGAGAGAAGGGGAGAAAATGAGGGTTAGGTAATATTGTTAAAAAAGAAATGTATTGATTACCTTACTTACATAACTGTAATTCCTCTGTACATCCCCTTTATAATAAAATTTCAATTTCAAAAATATCTTCATTGGTTCATAATGACACGATCCTACTGAGTTTCTAAAGAAAAAAGCAAACGATGAACATGTGTGGCATTCCTTAAGCTAGAATACCCTGTGGCTGCTTATTTTCAAGCCCAGTGGCCATCATTTTTTCAAAGGTGCCATTTATGTGTTTATTACTTTATAATCCTGGCTGTATAGAAAAGGACAAATCATGGTTATGACTGACTTCTTCTGACTTCAGACTTGGGCATGATTATTTTACTGGAAAAGTCAGTTAACTTTCATGGAACATCATCCAGGAAAAAAATTAATCATTGATTCCCAATTTAGAGTCTATTTTTGTGGTTGACATAGGAGCTACAATTTTCAAGGTCTATTTATGTAAGAAATGAAACAAATATTTTGACCACTATCAAACCTCTTATATGTAAAATCCATTGTACAGATACACCATTTGTTAAGGAAATGCTATTGAGTTAGGAGAGATTAAGACAAACTATATCTGTTCCATATTTTTGTGTGTGTTAACTCATTATTGGTTTAGTAATAGTATAACATTGCTTATGCTTGGAATATATTCATGATCAATTTTAACAAAGTCAGTTTGACTTTCTCTTTCCAGAAAGGTGATGTAACTCATCTTTCAAATTAATTATGTTACCCATAATAATTAAACTAAGCTTGAATAATATTAATGTTAGTGTATATTGCCATGATATTTTGGAGTTCCTATTAATTTAGAGTCATCATCCAGTCCATTCAACAATCCATATGGCTTATTGTAAGTAATCTTAAAGTCATTTTCCAAGAGAAATGTATACTTTGTTGATGTGAATTTAACATTTTCTTTTATGTATGCCTTAAGGGTTAGCTGCTAATCATAGAGAAATCACATGCATTTTCAGTATATCATGCTGCTTGTTTGGTTCTTGAGAATGAGAATAACAACGTCCATTGATATGTTCTGCAGTATTGAGAATGAGTTTCCATTTGGTCACAGTGTGGTGAAATCTCTAAATATTTAGTAAGCCATAAATTACATTAGCATGCTCCAATGTGCATAGATCCTTTAGAATTCTTGTTAGTCTGCATTG
This sequence comes from Dipodomys spectabilis, assembly GCF_019054845.1. Classification (NCBI taxonomy): domain Eukaryota; kingdom Metazoa; phylum Chordata; class Mammalia; order Rodentia; family Heteromyidae; genus Dipodomys; species Dipodomys spectabilis. The sequence goes on from NW_024870752.1 coordinate 7,147,757, forward strand.
TAATACAAAGTTCTAACATAATAACTTAAGTAGAACATATAAAAATTCAAGTAAACAACTTTTACATGGAACATTTTGTCATTCTTGGATAGAATTCAATAGGAAATTAAGTTAATGAGAAGAGTATTTCAGTGTATCTCTTTTTGAAAAGTTTTTGAACCTTTCAGATGTAAGGTTTTGAACGTTACATTTCATTATGTAAATATAACCTGGAATGCTTACCTGATAGATTCTTTTACTGGGAAACCAAAATTTTGGGTATAGAAAGTACTTCAGCTTGTTAACAGTTTGGAGAAACAAAACTGTTGTGTTTCTAATTGGAAAGGCAAAAGAAGATGTGTATTCTTACCTGGGGACATTTTGCAGAAAAATATTTCCTTGTGATTGACATTAATGGGAGTTTTCACATGTGGGAAAGAAAATCTCCCTAATTAGTGTTTTCTTCCTGTACATCTGATCTCTCATAAGGTTTAGTTGATGAGCTGTAGCAGCAATACAGTCTTGGAAATGTTTATTAAAGAAAGAATGAATAATGAAACATTTCTACCTTTGCTTTTAGAAAGACATACAATATAATTTCAAGCATAATTAGAGCATAAATGATTCAAATAAAACATACAGAAAAAGAGTCAACATAGATGCTTGTTATATTAAAATTTTGATCCTCCAAATTTAAAACACTGCTTTATGTAGGATTTGACATTAAACTAAATAGTGATTAATGTAGAGACAGTTTTTCTATTTTTAATTACTTATATTACAATGAAATAACTTGCAATACCTATCATTGAAAAATATGAAATCATGTGAATTAATTCTACAAACACATTGCTAAAAGATCTGGCCATTTTTTCATATATCAATTGAATTTAAATAATTGGGTCATTTGTTATTAAAAGTGTTTATTAAAGTCCAATTTTAGGGATAGTAATAACGAATGAAGTGGCAAGTTCTTGAGTTTAACTGACTTTGAAATCTCTTCAAAGTTTCATATTCTAATTATATGGAAATTATTAAACACATTCATTTTTAGATAGCCTCAATTCACATATTCTTCATTTACATTGAAGCATGGGACTTTATTACAGAGGTGTGAGTCCTCTCCAGCAGTTTCTACCTCCATCTTTCATTGCCATAGTATGGCTTTCTCTGCCTACTCTCACTTTGACCATGAGATCTAGTTAATGATATGGAAGCTGAATGTATTTTTGATGGCCACATTAACTGCATAGAGATGTTTATCTTTTAACCCTGGAATACATGAAACTGTTTTGTTAAGTGGAATTCAGGTTCCAGATGAAACTGAAGTTTCTGATGACCTAAATATAACCTTAAAATGAATATAAATTGAGGATATCAAATAATAGAATTGCAAAAAACATTAAGTCACTATGCTTAAGTTGTTATAACAGTCATATGAAACCAATATTATCTAATGCAAACTAATGTTGTGAAACTAATCATGATAATGTATAAAATATTATTATTAACTCATCCAGACATACTGACAATAATAAGACTGACAAAGCCATTCTTTTCTCACATCTCATCATACTAGTTATATTTTCCCATATCTGATTTCAAGTTGCAGTTTGTCCTTCTCCATTCCATATACATAACTCCATAAAATGATTTTTATATCCTGTATGAATTCCAAACAATTAGGTTATTAATGGTCTAGGAACACATGATCATGGCTTCCTTCCTTCCTTCCATTTCCTTCTGAAACATGAGTTTCAGATGTACAATTGAGCTTATGTGGACATTAAATACAGTATACTCATTTTTAATTTGCATAAAATTATAAAAATGATATCATGTTTTATTAAATGTTGCACTGAACAAAGAATAACCAACATTCTAAATGTTTGTCTTTTGTCACTTAATTTTTGTTGTTTGAACTATTATCAGTTGCTTATTATGTTATTGTAAAAGTGAAAGATGAAGCAATTACCCAAAAAGGAATCTACCTAGATACTTAAGAAGATACTGTTTCAAATTAAGGACATATGACTGCAAGCCAATCTTTAATATTCTGGATTATCCACATGAGTAGTCTGCAAATAATAAAAAAAACACTTCTTCAGAGATGTTCTAAACTTTTTGAAGGCAAATTGTCTTTTGATGAATGTACTCCACTTAATTTTAGAACTTCTTAGGAAAGATGTTTTATATGTTTTATATAATATATGTAAAAAGGCTTATGGGAAAACACCTTCTTTTTGTTTTACCCACTAACCTTTTTCTTATATATATTTCAATATTATATTGAATTCTTTGTAAACTCTTTTAATCTAAATAATTGGAAATAAAAGCATTTAATCATATTTCTCCTATTTAGCACAGATAGTATACCACATATAATGATTAACATCTTCATTCTTTGAAAAATTCTAAATGCATAGAAATATGAATGATTTATATAATGACCATGCACATATGCTTTTTTTCCTTTTTTTTAATATTATATGAAAAGTATTAACCACATGAATAGCCTTCTTAGTAACACTTCTAGAAATACCTTGGAAATAAAACAGTGAAGATAATTCATATTCCTGTTACATGAAGATATAAAATTTTTACCTTAAGAATTTATCTTTTATATTGGGAATTCTCTCTCTCTCACCATATATATATATATATGCATATATATATGAAACATATATATATATGGAACAACATATATATTCATCAAGATATACTCACATGCACACATAAAACTACATGCATAATTATACATAAAGGCATGTGTACTGTCTAGCTTTGTCTTATCTCAGTAACTCTGCTACATTATAATCCACAGATGCTAAGTCAAACACTAGTCTACAGTTCACTTATTTTTACATAAGAATTAACATTTAAACCAACACATGTTGAATAAATCAAATTACCTCACATTGTAGAATACCTCACCCAATCAACTGAAGGCCTTAAGAAAATAGCATGAGGGTCCACAAAGAAGAAACTCTGTTTCCAAGTGGCTTTTAGATTCATGACTACAATGCTTGTACAAATTCTCCTTCCAGTCCACTGTGCACATTTCCTACTTGACAGTGCCACTGCATGTAACCCAGTTTCTCAAATTTCTCTGTTTCTTTGCCTTTCTGTCCTGTTCTCTCATGTATGTATGTGTGTGTAAAATTATATATACATATATTAAATTTATATAGATATAGATATATATCTAGAAAAGCAATTAGATTGTGATTTTTAAACCGTAACAGCAATAACCCGAACATATGTTTACAGGAGTAGATGATTGGAAGGAGAAAATAAGGAAAACATTATCAAGAAATATGGGCCAATTAGCATTCAAAATGTAATTATCAGCATATTCTTCTATCTCATCCATCTGAGTGCTTGGCATTTTGTGATATTCTACAAGAAGATAATTGAATCCAGTAGAGCTGGTTTGGTTGTAAATGACACTAAAGCAAAAATGTGTGCGTCAAAAACACACCAGCACATTTTTGCATCGAACAGGAGCTCTCCAGTTAAATAGTGAGTTAATTTTGAGTGTGTGGATAGTTCTGAGAAACCTAAGATATTTTTGTCACATTCTTGTGACATTATTATATTGCCTTGTTTCTGACTATATGCTTGCAGCTTTGTGATTGCAAAATTACCAGCCTGAGTACAGGAATATTGTCTAAATTTTAGGCAAAAATTAAAGAATGCTGGTAAGTACCAATATTACTTGTCTTTTTTACTCAAAAGATTTTTTTTAATTCTTTTTGAATTTCATTGTGTAACAAATTTACTGAAATATTCTTTCTATTGAGGGTAGAATTACTGAAGGATGACAATTATTTCATCCTTAGCTTGGGACTTCTGTAAGGTGATGGAACCTTGAAGAGGTGGAGGTCATTAGAGGTATGTTCTAGAAGGTATCTGGTCTTTGCTATTTTCTCTCACTTCCCAGATACCATGCAAGAATGATGTAGCTCTACTCTATTGCGCATATATTGATGGATGTTCCATCTCACTAGTTCATAATGAGGACATAATTGACTCTGAGCTAAAACCTTGCCATTTAGGGGAGGGTTTATATCAGAGAATTGTGTTACAGTCATTCAAAACTAACAGAATAATTTCCTCAGAGGCACAATATTATAAATTCCACCAAGCAAAATGCCAAGGTCTATTTGAAGTCACCAGATTGCAACCAAATATATTTTCTTCCTGTGAAGGTAACACAGAATGCTCATTGGGATCATGGGGCTGCTTGAAGCAAATAGAAAGACAAGCTCCCTGTCTCCTGAAGAGGCAGGATTTGAAGTGTTTAGAGATCAATTCTGAATTTTTCTCATAGATATTATTTAGTCTCTTTTATGACCACCTAATTCTACAAATATGAGTGACACTACAAGAACCCTACTTGAAAGTAATATCTATAAATCTAAAGCAGCTCATGTATCTCTATATTAGCTAACAAAAGAAAAAACACAGACGTTTAGAGTTTTATTTTATGGAGAAGAGTTAAAGGCAATAATTAAAAACCCAGAATGATAAATGAAAACAGAAGACCACCATACAACACACACACACACACACACACACACACACACACACACACACACACACACACAAATATATAACAATTCACTTCATTAAGATCTTAGTTTAATTCTCCTCAATAAAAAAGCATAAGTTTCATAGATGAAGGACCATTGCAGGAATTCATTGCTCCTTGCCCTTGGAGCTAAATTTCTGATGTGACTATTTTGAAATTCCTAACAGGGACATTTTGGAGCATAGCAAAAGCATGGTCTTTCCACCACAGTCTTTTTCATTGAGGCGTTGTTGATTTTGCTGTCCCTGGTCTAGGAATTTACAATTTATCTACTGTTACCTCATTATTGCTGTTCTAGGCTTTTACTATCAGGATGAATGAGAACATGGTTATACATGCAAGTATGTACAACCCAAGCCATTGCAGGGTAGGGCATAGCAGCAGAAAAATTGAATGGGTCAACGACTGGATATGTTCAAGTCTCTTTTGCCAATTCTACTGCAGATGATAAGATTCTATTTTTATAATCCAAACACTTTTCTATTTAAGAAAATGCTGAAATAAGGATACAGGTTGACCCATTGTAACAGTGAGATGTACAAGAGACTATGTTGAAAACGACCTTTACAACTTCAGCAGGGGTTTGGGGGGTGGGGGTGGTGGGAGGGTAGTTGGGGAGGTGGGGATGGAAGGGATGGTAGGGAAAAACAAAGGAGAAGGCAAAAATGCTCAATGGGAATTATAGTCATTGCCTTGCTCACTGTAAGCCCTGTGTACAGTATCTTTACAATAAAAATATATACTAAAAATAAATGTGAAAAAGAAAATGCTTAATATTATTTTTCTATCATCCTCCTTCCTGAGACTGTTGCATATGTAGCAACTTTTCCTCTTTCGGGTCTTTATGGCAACTACTAAGATGTATACCTGTCTGAAGGGCTTTCTCTAAACCTGGCTTGATCATTTGCTATATTACTATATTGGCTGCCTTAAATCATTCATTACTTGGTGATTTTCATTTTCTTTTTTTTTTTAATTGTGAAAATACCTTACATATGAGTTACAATTACATGAGCAAGATAATGAGTACATTTCTTATCAAGCATTGTTGCCTCCTCCTTTGTTTCCCCTTCCCATCCCTTCCCATCTCCCTTCGCCTCCCCCTCCCCAAAGTTATAAAGTTCATTTTTCTACATAACGACTTGTACATCTCATTGTTGCAATGGGTTCACCTGTATCCCTATTTAAATGATTTGTTTTTTTCCCTTCCCCTCCACAAATTATACCAACATCAAATACAGTGAAAGAGGGGTTATACCATTGGAGAAGAACATACAAAGCAACTTAGAAATCATCTTATAAATATGTTAGAAACAATGGTATGAAAGGAAAAACATTTGAATACTTAACTTGGGGTTCATTTCACCTAACATCAATTTATCTCACCTTTTCTGCTTGTTTCAGACATATTCTAGTTATTGCAAATAAGGAAAATCATGGGGCCTGGTTTACTTCACTTAATATATTTTTTTCCAAGCTTTCCATTTCCTAATGAATGGGGCAATGTCATTCTTTCTGATGGAGGCATAGAATTCCATTGTGTACATATACCACATTTTCTTGATCCATGCATCTCCTGGGGGATATCTGGGTTGGTGCCATATCTTAGCTATGGTAAATAATGCTGCAATAAATATAGTTGTGCAGGTAGTTTTAGTATGGTCTTGTTTGTGATCATTTGGATGAATACCCAAAAGTGGGATTGCTGGGTCATAGGGAAGCTCTATATGGAGTTGTTTGAGGACCCTCCACACTACTTTCCAACGTGATTGAACAAGTTTATACTCTCACAGAAATGCAATAAGGTTCTCTTCTGTCCACATCCACTCCAGCATCTGTGTTATTAGAGTTCTTGATTATAGCCATTCTAAGTGGGGTGAGGTGGTATCTCAATGTTATTTTGATTTGCATTTCTTTTATGTCTAAGGAGGTTGAGCATTTCTTCATGTGAATATTGGCCATTCTTCTTTCCTCTTCAGAGAAGTTTCTCTTTAAGTCTTTAGCCCACTTACTTATTGGGCAGTTGTTTCTATGAGGATTTGTTGTTAGGGATTTAATTTTTTGAGTTCCAGGTATATTTTAGATATGAGACCCTTGCCCAATGTATGGCTAGTGAAGGTCTTCTCCCAATCCGTGGGCTTTCTATTGATCTTGCAAGTTATATCCTTTGCAATCCAGAAGCTCTGCAATTTCATGCAATCCCATTTGTCCAACCTTTCTTTGATTTGTTGTGTTTCTGGGTCTCTATGAAAAAAATTTCAGCTGGTGCCAAGGAGATCTAGGGTTTCTCTTATTCCATCCTGTAATGTTTTGAGAGTGTCTGCTTTGAGTTCAAGGTCTTTGATCCATTTAGAGTTGATTCTGGTGCAGGGTCATATATAAGGATCTAGCATTAGTTTTCTACAAGTTGTTAATCAATTTTGCCAGCACCATTTACTGAAGAGGCTGTGTTTCTTCCATTCTATTTTTTTTTGCTCCCTTATCGAAGATTAGATGGCTATAGGTCTGTAGGTTCATTTCTGGGTTTTCAATTCTATTTCATTGGTCCTGAGGTCTGTTCTTGTGCCAGGACCAAGCTGTTTTGATCACTATGGCTTTGTAGTAGAGTTTGAAATTTGGTATTGATATTCCTCCAGCACGATTCTTTCTGTTAAGGATCATTTTTGCTATTTGGGGTGTTTTATTGTTCCACATGAATTTTTGGATTGCCTTTTCTATTTCCTTGAAGAATGAGATCCGAATATTGATAGATATCACATTGAATGTGTAGATAGGCTTGGGAAGTATTGTCATTTTCACGATGTTGATCCTTCCAATCCAGGAGCATGGGGACGTTTTGCCACTTTCTGAGTTCTGTTTTGATTTCCTTATTTAGGTTTTTAAAGTTTTCATCATAGAGGTCCTTCACTTCTTTGGTTAAGTTAATTCCTAGGTATTTTCTTTTTTGTGGGGCTATTACAAATGGAGTTGCTTTCCTGATTTCAGCCACACTTTTCTCATTGTTGGCCTACAGAAAAGCCACTGATTTTTTAAGGGTTAATTTTATACTCTGCTCCTTTGCCAAAGTTTAGAAACATCTTGAGTAATTTGGGAGCAGAGTTCATGGGATTCTTTAAATACAAGATCATGTCATATGCAAAGAGGGAGAGTTTTACTTAATATTTCCTTATTTGGATCCCCTTTATTTTTGCATCTTGTCTTATTGCTGTAGCTAGGCATAATACTAGATTGAAGAGAAGTGGAGAGAGTGGACATCCTTGTCTTGTTCCTGAGTTAAGTGGAAATGGCTTTAGTTTTTCACCATTAAGTGTAATGCTAGCTGAAGGTTTGTCATATACAGCCTTTATTGTATTGAGGAATGTTCCCTGGATTCCTAATTTTTCCAGAACCTTCATCATAAAGGGGTGTTGGTCTTGTCAAATGCTTTTTCTGAATCTATTAAGATAACCATGTGGTTTTTATCCTTGCTCTTGTTGATGTGATGAATTACATTAATTGATTTGCGTATATTGAACCAGCTTTGCATCCCTGAAATGAATCCTGTTTGATCGTGGTGAATGATTTTTTTGGATGAATTGTTGAAGTCAACTGGCCAAAATTTTGTTGAGAAGTTTTACATCAATATTCATCAAAGAAATGGGTCTATGGGTCTATAGTTCTCTTTCTTTGATGAGTCCCTGCCTACTTTTCTGGTGAGGTTTACGATGGCTTCATAGAAAGAATTTGGTAGTGAGTTTAATCTTTCAATATCCTTGAAGAGTTTGAGGAATATTGGTGTGAGCTCTGCTTTGAAGGCCTTGTAGAATTCCTCCATAAAACCATCTGGTTCTGGGCTTTTCTTAGATGGGAGGTCTCTTATTGCTGTTTCTATTTCAATGCTGACATGGGCCTGTTAAGATGTTTTTACTCTTCTTTGTTTAGTTTTGGCATATCAATATCTGCTAGGAAAAGGTCCATTTCTGCCAAGCTCCCAAACTTATTAGCATAAAGATTTGAGAAATACTCTCTTATAATGTTCTGAATCTTGGTTGTTTCTGTGGTGATGTTTCCATTCTCATCTCTGAGTTTATTTATTTGGGTATGTTCTCTTCTCTTTCTGATAGGATTTGCTAAGGGTTTGTCAATTTTGTTAATTTTTCCGATGAACCAATTCTTTGTTTCGTTGATTTTTTTCTATTTTTTTGGACTCTAATTGATTTATTTCTGATTTAATTTTAATTATTTCTTTCTGTCTACTGGATTGGGGTTTATCTTGCTGTTGTTTTTCAAGGAGGCTCAGATGTCTCATTAAGTTCTTGGTTTCAGATCTCTCCAATTTGTTAATGTAGGAACTCAGAGCTATAAACTTGCCTCTGAATACTGCCTTTGCTGTGTCCTAGAGGAGCTGGTAATTTGTGTCTTCATTTTTGTTGAATATGATGAACATTTGAATGTCATTTGTAATCTCTTCCATGACCCACTGGTGATTCAGCCTCCATATGTTACAGGACTTTCTTTGGTGGCTTTTGGTGTTGAGTTCTAATTTTATGCCCTTGTGGTCTGAGAGAATGCAAGGCATAACTTCAAAGTTTCTGAATTTGGACAAGTTTGCTTTGTGACCTAAAATGTGGTCTATTTTGGAAAATGTTCCATGTGCTGCTGAGAAAAACATGTATTCTGATGCTGCTCAGTGAAATATTTGGTAGATGTCTGTTAAAACTAGTTGATCTATGCAGTTGTTTATATCTGCCGTTTCTCAGTTGAGTTTTTGCTCAGTTTATCTATGTAGTGGGGAAAGTGGTGTGTTAAAGTCCCCAACAATTAATGTCTTTGGATGTATGTGAGATTTGAGAGAAAGTTGTGTTTCTTGGATAAATTTAGGTGCGCCATAGTTTGGCGGATAGATATATAGAATTGTAATATCCTCCTGAAGGAGAGGTCCCTTAATTAGTATGTAGCAACCTTCTTTATCTCTTCTCACAAATTTTAATTTGAAGTCTATTTTATCTGATATTAGATTTGCAACTCCCGCCTGTGTATGGGGGCCATTTGCTTGGTAGATTTCATTCCAGCCTTTCACTTTCAAAATATATATATATTTTTTTTTCGTGGGTAAGGCGTGACTCCTGATGGCAACAGACAGAAGGATCTTGCCTTTTAATCCAACTAGACAGTCTGTGTCGCTTAATTGGAGTTAAGTCCGTTAATGTTGAGAGTTAGGACTGAGAGGTATTTGGGAGTTTCTGCCATTTTATCCAACTTTTTGGGGGCTGAGGCAACTGGGTTCTTCCTATGGTTCTTGGATTCTGTTTGGATGTGGTTTCTTGGCCTTTATTGTGGTTTTGTTGGTTTTCTATGTGTAGGACATCTTTAAGTATCTTTTGTAGGGCTGGTTTGGTGTAGATATATTGTATCAGTTTTTCTTTGCTGTGGAAGGTTTTTATTTGACCTTCAGTTATGAAGGAGAGTTTAGCTGGGTACAGTATTCTTGGTTGATAGTTGTTTGTCTTTAAGGTATGGCATACATCATTCCAGGCACTTCTTGCTTTAATTGTCTCTGCTAAGAAATCCGAGGTGATTCTAATTGGTTTCCCTTTATAGGTGATTAATCTTTTCTCCTTGACAGCTTTAAGGATCTTTTCCTTGTTCTGAGTTGATCCTGTGTGGATTATAATGTGACGGTGGGATGTCCTATTCTGGTCTGGTCTGTTTGGGATTCTAAAAGCTTCTTGTATCTCAGTAGGCCTATCTTTTTGCATGTTTGGGAAGTTCTCTGCTAGCAACCTGTTAAACAAATTTCCTACACCATTAACATCTGTCTCTAGGTGCTCCTCTACACCTACTATCCTCAGATTAGTCCTTCTGATGGTGTCTTCCAAATGTTGAACAGATCTATCATATTTCTTGGATTTGTCTTGGATAGTTGCATGTTCTTTCTGATAATATCTAGGCTGTCTTCAATCCCCGAGATTCGATCTTCTGCATGCTCTTACCTACTGTCAAGACTTTCTACTTTGTTTTTTATTTCTTTTCCTTCTAATTGGTCAGCTTTGATGATTTCAAATTCTTTGTTGGAGCTTTGTTTTAGATCTTGTATGAACTTCTTTACTTCCTTAATTTGGTGTTCAGTGATTATTCTGAAATCACTTAGTTGATTGGTTATGGTTTCCTTGGACGCCCATTCCTTCTGTTGGGGCTCCATTCAGCATTCCCTTTGTGGTCTCCCTGACTTCTTTCAGATGTCTGTTTATGGATTCCATGAATGCCTCTATTGATCTTTGTCTATTCTCATCCTGCTCTCACAATTCCTATATTTCTTTTTGATTAGCTTCCTCACGTTCACACAAATCCTGTAGCTCTCTTTGTCTGTTCTCAGCCTGCTCACACAATTTATGTCCATGTATTTGACTGTTCTCAGCCTGCTCACGCAATTCCTTTATTTCTCTTTGAGTGTTCTCAACCTGCTCATGCAATTCCTGTATCAATCTTTGAGTAGCTTCCTCATGCTCATGAGCTTCCTGTATTATCTTTGGTCTGCCTCCTCTCTCTCCCTATCATGCTCACACTGTGTCCTTTGCAGATTTCAATCTTTTCATTCACCATGTTTACCAATAGTGTTTGTACAGCTTTTGGGGAACTCTCCTCTGGATTATTCATTATCTGTTCTGTCACCTGATTATCATGAATGGGAGTTGAGATACCAGGATTTGCAATTTTTTTTTTATTTTTCTGGCTTGTTCTGCCCATTTGGTATGAAAGTAACACCAGTTTTGTGCTAGAAATTATTTTAATGCAAGCATCAACCAAAATCCTGTAATTGCACAGTCAAAAGTCTGCAGATACAATCTAGTTCAATCTAGTTCAATCTAGTACAGTCTATTCAAAATCAAACAACTATGTATTAATGGGCTAAGAACAGCAAAGAATTTGACAAATCAGAAATTATTAGGTTTAGGGAGAAATGTGGGGAAAAATAGGGTTAGAGGGATGTGGAACAGCAAAAGGAGAGTGTAATTAACCAAGTACTAATCTCAAAGAGGGAAATGGATTGGATAAAATGATAGGAGAGACAGAAGAAAAAAGAAGAAAAAGGAGACAAAAAATGGAAAAAACTAAAATTTAAAATTGAAAAGTGAAACATTAAAAAATTATGCAAGTTTAAAGAAGTAATATTCAGAGAAGAACAGGGATAGGATGGGAGGAGGGGAAGGATAGAAAGGAGACATGAAAAATTAAAAAATAAAAATACTTAAAATATTGTATACGTATAGGGAGATAATACTGCTATTAAGGAATTTAAGCCTAAGAAGTTTTGAATTGGGTAATAAATTTCTGGATTAAGTGTGTACATAATGGGGGATAAGGTCCAACAATCAACAACGGGTATATCTGAGGATGACCAGAACAGCTATTAAGTCATGTAAAATAGGACGAAAGAGAAGAAAAAGTAAAAATATTGAGAAAAAAAGAACAAAAAGGACCAAAAATAGATTTTTTAAAAAAGCACACACACATATACACCTAATACAAAAATTATGACAGAAAAAAGATTAATAGAAAACAATTTTTTAATTAAAAATTAAAAAAGATTTAAAAAAATAGAGTTCTTTGATTTGGGGGGGGAAGGGGTGGATGGGAAGATCCTGTATCTCCCTTGTGTCCTAAACCAGTCTCTTGGTGGAGTCTCTGGCCTTCTTGTGGTGTTTGGTTTTCCTGTGGCTTGATTGGTTTCTTAAGTCAATTTGTTTAAGCAGGCAGAGAAATTCTCTGCTTTACCTAGGATTTTGTGATCCTCCTTCCAGGCTAGTCCAGTGGGAGGAAGATCTACTTTGAGTATCACAAAAAATGGAGATGGCTGTTTGGAGATGCTGTGATTAGGCTAGGTTCTGGGTAGAGTTGAGGCCTTTCAGCAAACAGTAGCTTTTCCCTGAGAGGCTAGCTTCTGAGACACTCACAGAGCCCAGGCTGGAGCCATTCTCAGGGTTTATGTTTACTGAATTTCAATTGTTTATCTAGGCTGCTGTAGGGAGGGGCAGCCTCTGGCTCTGATTACCCAGTGAAGAAAGCCACTCCTTTTTTGGGTGGAGCTTTCCCTGCTTGGGCTAGGTGACTTTCCCCTGGGTGGAGCTAAGCTTGGCAGTTCAGGTCAGGTTCCTGTGACCTGCTAAATGACTCTTTTGTTTTCTTCCAAGGCCTGAGTTGGAGCTAGCTGCTCAGCTGGGCCTTTGTCAGTATCAAAGATGGAGATCTCTGGTGGGGGAGGGGAGGGTTGGCCTTCCCTCCTCTGCTCTGCTCCTTGAGAAGGAATGAGGATGTCAGGGTTCTACTCACACCTGAGTGTTTGTTGGTTCCTGGGTAGTTTCTATTCTGCTTTCTGCAGGATGAAGATATTTGCTCCTTGTCAGTTCTTGCTGCTGTTGAGTAGAATCCACTTCCTTGCTGCATCTGGAGCATTTGTCCCGGACTCTCTGTGTTGTAGGTATGGTGGCTATGGCCGCCGTAGCCACCGTTGCTGCCAACACTGCTGCAGCTGCGGCTACCAGCAAGTGCTCAGATCTGTCTCCTTGCCTCGATTTTCCCTCTCTGGCCAAACTCTCTATACTCCGATGGCATACTTAATGTAATCTGGCCTAAGACTGTTCACTGGAACACTAAAACTGCTTTCTATGCGAGAGCTTGTTTAGCCTCCAGCTTCTCCTCAGCCATCTTCCTGGAACTCCTGATTTTCAGTGTTTATTTTCTCAAAGATTCTTAGATTAACCATTGGGGTGCAGCTGTTCTCCTTGCTCATGTCTGTATTACCACAAGTAGAATAGTTCTTTGCTATGAATGGTTCTTAATTTAGTAAATACTCTAATGACAGATAAAGTTAAGAAATACTATCAGTTTTAGAATCACATGAAAGTGAAAGAGACCCAAATATTAAACCAAATTATTTCTAGAAGATTGGACTATTATCTGCTAATATAGTAAAATAAGAATAACTAAAGAATTAGGTGTAACATACAGTTTAAGATTAAAATATTAAACATGCATCAATACAGATTTAAGTAATTCATTATTTGATGATCAATTCTGAATTTTTAATAGTTTAATTGCCCTTGAATGCCTGTCTTATAAGACACAGTGACATACTCCTGAGCATCTAATACCATTTCCTTAGTATATCTTACAATTTTAGTATCCTACTATCTAATTCCTTAGTAGAAGTTTATTTTTCATATGCATTATGTATATTGTAATAAGTAGACGTAGGTCTTATTTCAATGCCTCATTTGTCTTCAAAATTTTAATTATTGATGCAATGAAATATGTCTCTTTAGCAATCCATATATTCTTTATTTCTATTTTATTTTAATGATTCCTATAATTAACTCACTTATCATTTAATGTATGTATAGTAGAATTTATTCTACCGTCCTATGTTGTCATTTTTTTTCAAGTGATTTTATTTACTTATTCAATTTTTTTTCTTGAATTCTTTCCAGCATGCTTTGTAATCATCATCTTTTTCATTTTGCTCATGGTTGTGATGTTTCTTTATATTTCCAATTCTTTTTTCTCATTTTATCCTTGCACTTTTTCTTCTAAACCTCATAATTTTACTTTATTCTTTTTTCCACCTAGTAATATCTAGTCGATTTATGAGTTATCATTTTGGCTGCATCTGTGTGTATTCAAATAAGTTATCTTAAATGGCAGTAGAGGTTTGTGTAGAGAATAGAGTTGAATTTGATTTCTATGTTTTCTCTATTATGTTTCTCTGTCTATTTCTACTACACAGATTAGGTTAATGTATATTAACAATGTGTGATCTTATTGTATTATGTTTCTGTAAGCTTTCACCAACATTCCTTACTCTTGATAGATTCAATTTCATTTTGAAAGTCTTCAATTTTTATCTACTTTGTCAGCATTATTCTATTTTTGTATAAAATATGATTATTTCAAGGTTGTTAATCATTCATACTACTATAAATTATGTTCTTTCACTTCTTTATCTGTTCAGCAATATGGTGGGTGCCACAAGTAGCATAATTTGATGTGGTTATATTGGATGATTTAAATCTCCAGTAGTAAAATAATATTTTTCATGGGAGCAGTTTATATTTTCATAGTAAGAGACTGTTCAGTGTAAACTAAATATTGGCTCATCTCATTTTGTTCCATCTTATTTATGCAAACCCATTTTTACTTGTATTCATTCTTTTCTTTCTTTCTTTTAGTTTTTGATAGTCTGGGTCTTGAACTCAGGACTTAAATGCTGTCCATGAACCCCCTTTGTGCTCAAGGCTACTGCTCTACTACTTGAGCTCACTTCTGGCTTTTTCTGGGTAGTTTATTGGAGATAACAGTCTCAAGGCCTTTTCTGCTTGGGCTGACTTTGTACTGTTATATTCAGATCTGATTCTCCTGAGTAGATAGGATTACAGATGTGAGCCACCAGTACCCAGCTTCATTTTTAGTTTCTGTAGTTGAATTACCTGTTTATTATTTTTAAACTTTGCAGACTATTATCTTTCCATGAGAGACATCTGAAACCTATAAGCTCAAATATTTAGCATAGTTCTCCAGACAGAGGCAAACTTAATATTTCAAATCTCTAAGTTTTCAAAAGTACACACAATATTAAAAAATAACTGAAACTGAAGGATAGTAATTACACTAAGATTTTGGAAATTACACGGAGAGCATTGAACATTATATTAAGGAATTTAATTTATTTTGAATTGATCACTGGAGAGACTTTTTTCCTGTTACAAAAACTTCAGTCAGAATCATGTTTTGTTAAGATAACAAATCAGAAATATACAAAGCAAACAGATTTTATGCATATTATGAAAGTTAATTGAGCCCACAATTATGTCAGCAATAACTTTTTGATTAAATTACTCTTCATGAATTTGCCAAGTCATTATGAATCATTAAATCTTCAATCACTTGTGCAAATCTGTAATTCCTAGCATCTTTTTCTTTTCATTGTCTAATTTTTTGTCTTTGTTGTAATGGCAGGAATGTGTATATAAATGCATGACTCATTAGCAGGACAAGAAATGAGGTAATATGCATGAAAGCAATATGTAATTAAATCCAAATTAGACTATTTGTTTATTTTACAAACAGCACGCAATAAAACATTTTGGTACAAATGAATAAAATATGTTTGAAAATTCTTTTGATCATTTGCCTTTAAAAATGTCTGCGCAATGATTACAATGACAATCATTTTGCTCAATGACTTCGAAACATTCTGACAATGAGTTTGAAACTAATGCTGCAATATATGTTAGGCTATCACTCATTTGCAGAGAATCATTGAAGTGATTCTGAAAATAAGCTTAACACTGATACAATGGGCACTGTATTGGGAATGAATGAAATCTTGAATTTGAAGCTGATTATCTGACAAAAAAAGCAGAATCTACTTTGAAGCTCAATGGTATCTAGCATTATCTTTTAGATGCTTTTCTGTGTATTTCCCAAACAGTAGGTAGATAAATATCTACTGATACATTGGAATTCAGTGTTAGGAAATTGATATAAAATATCAGCTATTATCTTTAAATTTTGCAAACCATTCCATTTATGTGACCCGATACCATCATTACTTATATATGTTGCATCCCAATTCGAGGCAATTTGTGAATATATATTTTATACTTTTGAAAAGAATATAAAGAAAGGTATCAGAGACTCAAGCTATTTAGAAGTCTGAGATCTGAGGATCTTGATCTGAAGCCAGCTTGAAATCAATAAGACTCTCAATGCTGATTAACCACTAAAAAGCTGAACTGTGGTTCAAGTGGTAGAGTTCTTGAGAAACCCCCCCACACACACATACACACACACATACACACACACACACACAATGCCTAGGCCCTGACTTGGTTCCTCAGAATTAGTAACAACAAAATGATGAGACAAAGGACAAAAAGGGAACCTTTGCAACAGCGATACTCACAAGACAATATGTTAGAAATGATCTATAGAACTTGAGAGGGGGTTGGGAGGGAGAAAGAGGGAGAAAAATGAGGGAGGGGATAATAAGTAAGGTAAGAATGTAATCACTACCTTACTCAGGTAACTGTAACCCCTCTGTACATCACCTTAACAATATTTTTTAAAGTAAAACATAAAATAAAACAATACACATATTTATGTATCCATACCTATTTGGATATCCAATTTTCATGACTCTAGAGCCATTCTTCTACATCCTCATTGCACCTGAACTCTCATTTGCACTTAGTGTTTCTTATTTTAATGCATTTGATTTCTTTTGCTGTATAAATCATACATACAAATGCATACAATGTGTATCTGCATGCTGTCTGCCTTAAATGCTAAAAGAACAAAAAAGTAGGAATATATCACAGAAACACAAAAGTAAGATTTATTTCCTAGACACCAGATGGAAAAATTCTGAAATCTGGTATTACTTTTGGTTGATAATGCAGAAACAAGAATACGCATATGCTTCTGTTGGGAATAAAAATGGATACAGTGTTTTGGAGTAAATTCAGAGCTATCCATTTATTGCAGATGTACATAAATCAAATCTTGCAATTCTAATTCTTCATAGAGACACTAGAAAAAAATTCCCATATGAACAACAGGGGGAAAGAACAGTAATGATCTTTACAACATTGCTTATAATAGACCCATTTCGAAACATTTTTCCTTCTATCAAATGAAGAATAGGATAATAATACATGCTATTTTTACTGCTTTCAAAGTACTGATACAAAGCTGTCTGCATTTGTGTATGCATCTCACTCTGAACAAAAGGTAAATAACACATTTTTTTACATATTAGACAACTTAAATATATGCAAAGTCCTCCAATATATTACTTTGACAGTAGATAGTACAGGAGAAAAAATATTGTATAAAAATATTAACAAATGTTAAGAGGAACTGTGTTTGAAAAGATAGATAACAATTTCTTTTTCTTGGGGTAGGTGGCTAGGAAAATGACGTAAGTGCTGATGAAAAGAGAGTCATGAATGCCTATTCCCACGATCTGCAATGTCACATATAGATTTCTTTATAGCACCACATAAAGTAACCTGAAAATCAGCTTTTAGGAAACATATATGTGGGCACACACACACATATGGAAACACACATTATACTCCTAGAAGTATATGGACACATCACTAGCTCCAAAATTACCCATCTACAATAAAATTCATTTTTGTTGTTATAAGTGCTATACTTGGAGAAATGAATAATGGTGTGGATCCACCATTGTAGAATTGGACAAAGTATTTGTACTTCCTTAAAAAATATTCACTGTTCAACTTATTTCTTATGGCCTTTGTACTTTTCCCCCTTTCTCACTATTATTCAGCTGGAATTGTTCAGCCTTGTATAGTTCCCTCCAAATGTGATCATAGCTTGTTATACCATTAGCTTATTAGCCATATTAGTCATAAGTTTGACATACATTCCACTGCACATTCTAACTAACATTCTTCACAAAATGCTGTTTACTCATTAACAAAGTAAAGGACATCCTCATGGCTAATGTGTTTTTGTTATTTGATTCGGGATGTAGCTCCTCTTTTGGTCTTGCTTTTGGTTTTGACTAGCATGACTAACACATTTACAATTGTGGTAGAAGCTACTGACCAAGAATTAAGCTCTGAGCAGGATTTCCTCATGTGGGTCTCATTGTGACTTTTCATGATACCATAAGGTGTCATGGGTAGTCACTCAAATTCTAAATATGGATTTACAGGTCTCTTATTGCCCATACTCATACATTTCTTCAGAATTATTTTTTGAGGGCTGATATTACAAACTCAGTGTTGCACTGAGAGGTACGTCTTTTTCTATGTTACCTATGTCACCATAAGAACTAGTGGGAAATACATTAAGACTTCTTATGAATGTGTGTAAAAATGTCCATCAGAATGTGTGTATAGAATATATACTTTAAACTCTAGGATATCCCATCATTGATATATCTGAGCATACATTTTATGGGCAGCATCCTGGAATTTTCTCATTTCTGGGCCCATATTTCACTTTATGTTTCCTAAGTTAAAAAAAAAAAACTAGGGAACAAGAAACTATGTATTTCAATTATACCGTTTCTGTGTGATAGAAATGTTCTGCACTTTCTACATGAACTGGAACAAGTTCTTGCTTTACTATAGACAGATAACATAAGTCAAATGGGAACTTTCTACTTCCTGCCTAGCAATATACTTACATCCAAAAACTAAGTCTTAGGCACTTTCTAAGTTATTTGCTTTCTTAACAGTACAGAACTCTTATATGTTTCTTTCCTATCATGTTGTCAGTGTTAATTGGAGAGAAGCCATTCTCCTTCCAGTACCTTTTGACCTTTCAGGCTTCCAACTGTAACTTCTGTTTATCTGTTTCTTAGTTATTGTATTCTCTTATATTAAAATGTAGATTTCTGCTTCAGTTATAAGCTTTTGTATAACATTGTCTTCCCCAATGTAATTGTGATAGTAACAATGATTTACTGTATCTCATGATTCTTTTGGGAACTAAGATGGTTTTCTTTTACAGTTGACATTGCTTGAGATGCATAAATGTGAATGAAGCCTTGAAGTTTGGAGTCCAAATCTGACTGGTGGAAGATTATTCTGCTTTTAAATTGTCATGATGAAGTATTCAAAATATACAACTGAAGGAAAGATTTATTTTGCCTGCAAATGTCAGACATTTCAGTCCATAGTCATTGACTGACTCAATTATTTTAGTGCCTGTGGCTAGAATCAACATCATAACAGAAATCATTAAGTGTAACAAAGTTACTCAGTTCTTATGGAGCAGGAGGGAGGGAGTCGGTGTAGAGGGGGTAGAGACACAGAGAAAGAGACTATATCTCAAGTCTTTTCACAAGGGCATGCCATGTGGCACTGTTTGAACATCCTTTCACTCTGCTTCCTCTGTTCCATCTCTTAAAGCTACCATCACCTCCTAATAGCACCATAGGCAGCTTTAACACATTAGATTTGAAGTTCATTTAAGATCCAAACCACAACAGAAAGTTTAGCGGGGAGCCACAACAGAAAGTTTAGCGGGGAGTATTGTGTATCTGCCAATCTATTCTGTATTTTTGTCTGGATTGACTTCAAACTATGAGCAGCTCAATTGTTCTCTCTGGAGTAACTTTTAATCATTTTAATCTTTTTGCCCCCCTCAGTCATGGGTCTTGAACTCTGTACCTGTGAACTGTCCTTGAGCTCTTCAGTTCAAGTATAGTGCTCTACCTCTTAAGACACAAAACCACTTCTGGTTTTCTGGTGGTTTATTGAAGGTTAGAGTCTTAAGGATGTTCCTGCCTGGGCTCGTTTTGAACAGTTCAAACTGTGATTACAGCCTCCGGAGTAGCTAGGATTACAGGCCTGAGCCACCACAGCCCACAATTTAATCTTTTAATTTATGTAATCACTTAGGGAATGACTGGAATATATTTTCTAAGAGTCTAAGAGCTTCCCATATTGCTATGTTATCCATTTCTCACACGTCAAGTCTAGCAACTGAATTATAATAATATATTAAATAATCATTTATCTATTTAATTAGTTAATAAGGGATTACACAATCTTTGCAATCTATGGCACCATACACTGAGCCCGACTTCAAAAAAAATAAAGCTATGCCATATTTGATATATTAAAAAGGATGTTAAGAATTAGTTTGGTTTAGAAAAATACCATTGTTGTCATATTATTTTTCTCCCTTGGGCCACACCACTGTCTAAATAGAATTGTGTCAGATTATGTCATCAGTGGCTGCTAACATCACTTTTGGAAAAGTTTCTCTCACGGCTGACCTATTCATGGTATTCCAAGTAAGATTTTCTATACAAATTGCAAGTAAAAACAGATGTCAATGTCATTATTATGCAAATAATGATTCTCAATAATCAGAATATGAATTTCCGATGCATGAGAAATATTTTTATAAAAAAATAAAACAATTTGGTCAATTTTAAAACATCCATCAAATAAACCTGAAATTTCAAGTCAAATAAACCAAAGTATCTCTTTTAAATCCTCTATTCAACATTTTATTTCATGAGAAATCTACTTTGTAAATTTCTTTCTGCCAGTTTTACCAACAGTTACTGTACCTGATGAGATTAATTACTATAGTTGTAAGGTCACAACTTTGAATTTAGGGGTGGCCAAATGGCATGATAAGTAAGAATCTATCAGAATCCTTTTCAAATTAGAGGAGGATATAATATTACTGTTTATATGCAAGTACTTTCTTATCAGATTGAGATTTATACTCTCTTTGAAGTAAATTCTCATTATGTCTTTCACTTAATTCCTTTTGAAAGCAGTTCTAGAGGTGAAAGCTTTTCCTGTACACAATTATGCAGTTAGAATCTTAATTGTGGTGCCTCCACAACAGAAAACTCAAGTTCTGTTACAGAGAGAAGATTTTCTCTTTATTAAAATCTTGGCTTGCAAATTGAACAAAAATCGTTATCTCTCTTATCTCCATAAGTGTTCATTATGTTAAACTATGGATATTTTCCCATATGGCCATCAAGGCAAAGCAGAGGAATCATTTCTTTAAAAATATGTTTCAACAGTAAATCTTCATAAGAAGATTTATAGAAGCTTATTGAACAAAAAAGACTTTTTTATATCCCAGCAGTTGATAAATTATAATCTATGAATAAAGTGTGACCATCCCATTTTTATTCCTGCTTGAGTTTGTATATTCTTGAGTTTAAAAATCTTTTTTCATTCTGATTGTGTTTAAATAGTTAAATATTACATACATAAATAGTCTGAATTTTGTCTATAGAACTAGAAAGACTACAATATTACTATCTTTACCTAGATAAACAAACTATAGCAAGGTTTGCCTTATCCATAATTAATATATGACCAAGCTAATAATCCATCTAAATATTCTTTTCAAATGGTATCAGCAGAAACTTGCTATCATTGTCTTTAAAAAAAATTATGAAACTAAAATTTAACTGACAATCTCACTTTACAATGAATCAAAGTAAAGCAGAAGGTCTTATGTAAATATAATTATAATGATAGCATTATATTCATAAAAATTTCATATATATTTGATTATTTATATTGAAAAACATATGACATTGGGTATATCTGTATACAACTGCAGTCTCAGCACCAAGCTGTGGCAGAAGACATTGTAAATTCAAAGTCAACCTGGACAGCATAGCAAGACCCCCGTCTCAATCATTATAGTAATAAAATAATATTTTATAAAGAAATGTATAAAGAAATGTATAGATAAATAAAGAAATCATAAATATATGTTGTAAATTAAACTATCTCTATGAAGGTATTTTATATGTGGAAAAGAAATTAATATTGAAAAGGCTAATTAATTGATCTATAATTACATCTTGTCATATTAAGTCTTTTGTTGCAATATTGCTCTTCTTTTTACATAAACAACTTCAAGCTAAACTAAAATTGTCCTTTAGTTAATTATACCAGAGTAGTAATCACAAGCTAGCTGTGCATGTAATATTGCAGTCAAAAGATAATAAATATAATTACTTATACTTCATTTCACTAGATGACTATATTACAGAAAACAAGTCACCTGGTAGACACCACACTAAAATGAACAGAGAGAGTTAATTGCATATGATGGACTATAGAAGCTAAAATAGATTAACAGGATAATTAAATAATCCAAAAGTAGTTATCTCAACTTTCCAAATTAGAACAGAGTCCTTAAATCAGCCACTTACTTTCTATAAACCCTTGCCCAAGTTTAAGAATCTAATTTCATGATCTATTCAATTATTAATGATGTCCACCAATTACTTCATCTTCATTTAGAAATACCAAGTCAAATTAACACTTAATTTGTGTTTCAACAAGCATTTATATAATGATTCTATTTATACAGTATTAGCAATCTACTCATTTTAGAAATTTTATGTATAATTTTCTAAAAAAATCAATAAGTATACCATTAATCATAAAGTCATGTAGACAAAAGAGAAGTGGGAAGTCAGTGTTGTGAAAGGTCAACAAAGTGTTAAAATACAAACTTTGTATATTGTATTTAAGTAGCACATTAATCTCATGTTAAGACAGAACTATATTTAAAATTTTAATGAAGGCACTAGAAGAGAGAATTCAGTCGTGAATTCATTACTTCAGGTATATAACTGTAACCCCTCTGTATATCATATTTACAATAAAATTAAATTTAAAAGAAAGAGAAAGAAAAATAAATTTCCAATTTCAAAATAAAAGAATTCATTGTATATACCATAAAATTAAGAAGTATAAGGAAAGGGATGAGTCAAAGGGGGGGTGGGAATGTTGATGGTGGGTGATACATTTCCGGATGCATTGTATTCATGTGCTGCTTTGTTGAAGTACACCTCCTTTGAATTAAAGATAATGTGAAAAATTAAAAAAAAGAGTAACATAATATACACATGAAAACTGTAGGAAAATAAAAGTTGATAAATTTATAAACACAGCAATGTATTATCAGGAATGATGAAGACATGCACTTTTGTAAAACTTATAAAAGTACTCAAGAAAAATGACATAAAAACTCATTAAATTTATACTCATTTGTTTTACATAAAATGACAACTGAAAAGGCAATTTTGTGATTCTTTGATCTCACTGAATATTTATTAGATGATTAAAAATTTATTTCATGATTTTCGCAAAAAAGTAAGAGTTGATTTGATGAAAGTATAATATTTTACACAAGCTTACAATTTTAAATTTTCTTTGGAACTAAACCACTTAGCAAGAAATACATTTATTAGAACATAAACACTTTTCTTTCTTTCTTTCTTTTTTATTATCAGCTGTGGGGTCTGAACTCTGGGCCTGGGCACTGTCCCTCAGCTTTTCAGCTCAAGGCTAGCTGTCTACCACTTGAGTCACAGTGCCACTTCTGGCTTTTTCTGCTTATGTGGTGCTGAGGAATTGAACCCAGGGCCTCAAGCATGCAAGGCAAGCACTCTTCCACTGAGCCACCTTCCCAGCCTTAAACACTTTTCTTGATACTCAGTAAAGGCATTGTTTTTCTCATTATTACAGAGTAGTCTGGACTCATAAAGGTAGGGTTCTTTTTGTTTGCTGTTTTTGGTCATTTATTCACAAAATAAAAGCTAACATGGATATGTTAGCCAGTAACCAGAGCAGAAAAGAAACCATGATACTCAGTATCTCTAATATAAAAATACTTATTTATCTATAGATATCATATATTCCCATCAACACATTTTGGTTCTTCCAGAATATTGTTACTTTTTTTCTGCCCATGACTTAGCAAATTAAGTATGGTAAAGGCTTAGATACCTATTGTCAACATGAAAATATTTATTAAGAAGAAAAATCCCACTTACCAAAGTTAATCAAGTATTTAATGAACACATATATAAAACAAATAAAGAAGTTGATCACAAACTGTATATAAGTATGATTTTAATAACACATAAAATTGGATTTTGTCTATGGGTAATGAGCAAGGGTTGAATTTCCATTCTTCTTATAATTTTTATTATTTCACAAATATTTTTTCATGAATATAGGTAATTTGTCATGAAAGCCTAAATTACAGTCAAATTGCTTTGATAGACTAGAAGAAACTAAACACACAATGCAACTTATCCTAGAGTCTAATCTTTGGAAGAATTTCTAAAAGGTTTAATTTTTCATCAGATACTAAGAAGGAAAAAAGATACTTCTGAAATAACTTTGAACTTTGCAATCAGATGTAAATTTTTAGAAATCCATTCTCTCTATTTCCACAGCTTTACTTGGATTACTGCATATTGTACATGATTGCAAAATGTTTAGAAATGACATGCCAATGATACCATAGTAGTGTCTGTAAAGGACTTAAATTCTGTGCAGAAAAAAATAAGAGAGTATTTAAATCTTTCATCTATGCTTTCCTACATTTCAGGAAGCAGGCCTGAGTATATTGTTATCTTCAGTGTAGGAAGTTGCATTTTATAATTACTTCGAATTACACAACACTGAGATTTCCTTGGGTAGATATGGCCTACACACAGAAGGGATTATTATTTTTTTAAGACAGTCCAGTCAGTCTTTGCCTTTAGTTAGTGAATTAAAGTAGCACTCTCTTGGCTTTGCTGGATGTAAAGAACCAGGTGCCACCAATTCTATAGCCTGAGGTGGTGAATTCTGTGTAAAAACAGCAGCCTAGAACATTCTTCTTTATCCGAGCCTCCTGGTGAAATGCAGCCTAGCAAATATCTTAAGTCTTTTATGAAATCTTGAGACAAAAACTCAACTCAGCTCTGAATCAGTGGAAAACTTGAAATCATAAATGAGAATTTTTTCCCAACCACTGTGTGATTTGTTGCTTGACACAAAAAGCAATCACAGAATGATTGTGATAAATACATACATTTTACTTAAATGCTAATATTTGTATTTCACAAATGTTATGAAATTATGTGTGTATTTAAGATAACTTTATTCTGAAAATAACCTTTAGGCATATATATGAATATATTTTGCTGTTTGTTTTCATATTTGAGAAAATAGACATTTACCAAATTTGCACACACAGCTAGCTCCAGAGGTGGTGGCTGAACTCGGGTTTGTATTAATTTTAAAGACTGTCCATTGTCTGTTTGTGTGCATTGATTTTTATTCAATAATCATTATTGGATAAAATGCCAGTGTAATTGCAAAGAAAATTAATTATTGAGATAATGAAAGTCCTTCATAAACATATTTTTTTTCCTGTTTTCGTTTTCTATCTTACCACTATTGGTGACATTGGCTGGTAAATTCTGGAATTGTTTAGACTGAAAGAAAATAAACTCATAATGTCAAAATGTTGCTTATCTAAACATTTTGAGGACAGAAGAAGACACATAGTGTTGGAGGTTAGTTTATCAAGCAAGAGTGTTTGCATTCGAGCTGGCAGCTTGCCTGCTAGAAAGCCTGAATAGCTAAGAATAGTGCAAAACTGGGACATTGCTTAGAATACGGTGCGGAAGAAATATTCCATTAGTTATCACAAGCTAAATCACTATTTCCAATGATCAGAAGAGATCAGTTGGTATGACCTAAATAACTTCTCTAAGAAAAGGTCTATACTTTAACTGTGCTTCTGTGATTAATGGTCCTTGCTTTATTCCTTCATCACTCGCTCCTTAAAGGGATGAGAGAGGGAGGCAAAATAGAGTTATATAAGGTAAGAAAAAAATGGAATGCAGTTATTTTCATCAGCTTTTAGACCTCACAAATCACTATTCAAGTTGCATAACACTTAAAGAAAATAAAACAAGAAAATCAGGTGTGTTATGACAGAGTAATATATCCTGAATATGGAGATTCAGCATGTGGAAATCACCTCAGAAGAAAAGGAACTGAATTTAGGTAGAAATATTCTTTACTATCAGGATGAAAGAAAATAAATACATAGATATGGGGTGTATTTTTTGTAGGAATGAGCCAAGGTAAAAAATTGAGTTTATACAAGCTGTTCTTTTCTACCATCTAAGAACTAGAAAAGTCAAAATGAAACTGTATAAGTTAAAATATTTTAGATAGTATAGATTAGACTCCCAGCATATTGTTGTTTCCCTGAAATAGGTTCAAGTTGTAGTAATCAAAATAGTATCCTTAAGATTTTGCTTTAGGTAGCTCTCTATTTTATAAATAAATTCTCCCTTGTAGAAACTCCAGTTTAATTAAAATCTGAAAATTAATTAAATACAATGTATGTAGTTGCATTGACACCTGAAAATTATAAAAAGCTAAAGTACTAAAAAATTTATGTTCTGGAAGTGTAGTAAAAAATAACTAATGTTGTTAAAGGTTCTGATTTATGAAAAGTGAGATTTCTGAAAGTGGTTATGTCTAGAAATGGGCATTTATAATTGTATAGTGAAAGAGAATGAGCAGTGGAAGACAATAGAAAGTTACAAATCTACTGTTCTTTTTGTGTTTGTCAGAATCTCCTGTCAAATCTACCCAAATTGACTATCATGTCAACCATCTGCTCCTATGGGTAGTTTTATCTCTTCACTAAAAGCCATAGATATCATAAACTAAATATTCAGTCCATAAGTAAATGCAAAAGAAAATCAACTTACTTATTCTTTTTTTGTTTTGTTTTTGTTATCACTTTTAGGATTTTTTGTTTTGTGTTTTTGTTTTATTATCATCAGCATCATACTACTTTTCATCCCCATTCTCTATATATAATATCCATAAATATGAAATATAAAATATATAAATATTATGTATATTTAGGTCAGTCATGGGGCTTTAAATCTGATCCTGGGCACTATCCCTGAGCCTCTTTGTGCTCAAGGTTTGTGCCCTGCCACTTGAGTCACAACACCATTTCCAGTTTTTGAGTGTTAATTGGAGATAAGAGTCTCAAAGGGACTTTTCTGGCCAAGCTGGTTTCAAACTGTGATCCTCAGATCTCAGCTTCCTAAGTAGCTAAGATTATAGTTGTGAGCCACTGGCGCCTAGTTCCATTCTATATTTTAATGTACTGAAACAAATTAATAATCATTTTGCTTTAAATGAAGGTCATCTGTCTCTCTGTTCAACTTTGTATCCTGTGTGGTTTTGTCTTATTGATTTAATAGATTAATTCCCCAAAAAACACATTTTGATCTTCTCCTCGAGCTTTTAACCCCTTCATCCTGTTGATCACTATGAGCATCCTGAGTTCCACTTTACTGGAAGAAAGTGTATCAGGAAAGAACTAACACACTGGCTATCTTTTCTCTTTTTAAACCTGCTTATATTCATCAAGTCTAATATTAATTATGTCTTAATGAAATGTCCCTTTAATTCTCATCTAATTTTTCTACTTTTGATCATTCTTTTTTCAATGATTTTTTTTTTCCTCTGTCCCTCACTTCTACTCCTCTACAACACAAGATTCACCTCACTTCCACTCAAAAATAAAAAATCCCAGAGCTTATAGCTTAAAGCAGCCTATGAATAAATTCTAGATCCATCCTTTTTCATATAGAGAAAAAATAGAAAATGTAATACTTTTGAAACTAAGCATGATGGTCAACTAATTTCTGAAATGTGGAATTGTTTCTATTACAATGATGAAGAGGAAACTATTCCTAATTCCCTGAAATAAAAAAAAAATCCTTTTGATTTGAAGAAGAGGAAGAGATATTACACAGAGTTCTTCCATCTTCTGCTTCTACATTAGAGATCAAGAAGGAGTTAGATAAAAATGAGAAATGATTTTGACAGTGAGTATACAAGGAAGTTTAACTGGTTTGTGTGTGTGTGTGTGTGTGTGTGTGTGTGTGTGTGTGTGTGATTGTATGCTAGTTACAGTAGAGTAAATAAATTAAGATAATGGAACATTTACCTAACGATAAGTACAATAACATGGAAAAGTAAAAAAGAAACTGTAAAGGAACTCAGAAAAGTATCAAAAGTGGCCAGAAATTACCTCAACACCTAAGTTAAGAGGATAAATTAGTGTATTTATCCTCAATAGCGAATTTCCTGAGAAAGAATAAAGGGTTACTTTCTTCCATCAATTTGGTTTCCTGTCATGAGTCTTCACCTCGGAAAATAATGGCACTGCCTTCTAAACAAAACTAAGCACAGAATGGTAATTCTGTATAGAAGAAGGGAATTTAAAATTGTGTGTGAGTGGAAAAGCTTATGAGCAAAGGTACATTTATCTGCCAACATCTCAGCATTGTGTTAAATCCCCAGCATTCAGCACTGGAGATCTCAGGGGAGTGTGCTAGGCTTTAATCAAAAGAACATTTTGCAGTTTGGTTTAAAAGGTCAAACTTGCTAACTTATCCTGATGTGATGGTAGTTTAGTAATGGTCTAGTAACTTGGCTTGTGGTTTGTCGTGACCTAGATCATTTTGTGGCAAGGGGAAATTGATGTGAATACTTTCAGCCCTACTCAGCCATTAAAAGGAGCATTAGGCAGGCTTTTGTGTCAAATACAGAGCAACTACTCACAGAAAGAAAGTCCAAGAAGTTACAAGGAAAGCCGATCTAAAAAATATAAACCATTTTTTTCTTTTTCATAAACATCTGAATGCCACACAAAAATGTAAACATTACATAGCTTCATGATGAATGATGACAAGTTATGAACAAAAGACCAAGGTATTGAAGAAGGATTTGCGTACTCCAGATGTTCATTCTTATCACTACTGAATAGTTTCTCCAAGATGGAAGAAAAGGATGCACAGCCTCTCACATCACCATATTCCTGCATACTTCCCCAGACTTCCTAGTTCTGAGATTGTGCTTTCCCATGGTGAACCGAGGCTCCAAAAATATTAAATAGAAAATTATAAAAATGAATAATAAGGTTGAAATGATAAAACCATGGAGCACCATGATTAAATCTTCTATCAACATACCTTGTGGGGGCTGAGGAATGAATACCCTTTCTCCAGTATTTTTACATGTTATATGCTACAAACCTGTTAGTATGTGTTACGGGCATCAATCAGATTGAGAATCCTGGCATCAGTACAGGTATAATCATTACATTTTATTGTTAGTTGTTGTAATTACTCCCTTATTATTTTATATTTAATTTTAAATCCAACTTTATTATGGGTATGTATGATCAGGGAAAATGAAATATATGTAAGATTCAGTACTATTCAGTTTCAAATCTCCACTGAGGTTTTAGAATGGTCCTAAGGAGGACTACTCTTTCCATTTGTTTTCAAATTGATCAGAGGTACTTAACAACAAGAGATATTCATTGAGTTTTCCAATTATACAGATAAGTGATGGAAGTCTTAGTACCTCAGTCAGAGTAAATGATTAAGTGCTTACACAGGCTTGTTCTTAAGAACTGAAGTGGGAAGAGTGAAGTTGCAAACAGATTCATTTGGTTGCACTGCATATATGAAGATAGCAAGCTAACAGCTGATGTACTTGGATTTTTGAGGGGCATTGAGCAGACAGCACAAATGAATGAATTAGTACAAGCACCATTAGATAGTTGAGGTTGGTTTCATGTCATTTTATTTTCTGTGAGTATTTCTACTAGTAACCATATTTTATTAGTATATACAGATTATATATAGTCTTGTCTCTCTATATGTGTATATGTATACATACACAGGTGTGTGTATATAGATAGATAGACAGATAAATAGATATGGTTATCCAGTTTAGATAAATTCTTTAGATAAATGCATTATGGTTGATTTAAAGATGTATCCAACATTTTAAACCATTTCCTTAAAAGATGGAACTTAATTTTATCCCATTTGAATTTTGGATGGTTTTATTAGCTGAAATGAGACCTAGCGATGGGAATTGTTTGGCTCCCCTTCTCTTGCTTTTTTTTTTTTTTTTTTGTAGGGTGGTGTTTGCTGACATACTGTGAGAACATGAGAACAGCTTGTGAGAAAGCACACAGGGAAAGGAATAAAGGAAGATCACTACCCACATGAATACAGGTGAAACGCCTTCCCAGGGTAAGTTAGGAAAGATTGAAGTTCTGAATTGCACGTTGATTGAAAGTACAGGAGAGACCATGAATAAGAACTTCTCAACTAAGCTGATACTGGATTCCTGATCTAGACAAATGAGTGAGATAATAAACAGTTACTATTTAAAAACCACTGAGATCTGGTGACTGGTTATACAGGATAATATAATTTATGCATCTACCAAATTTAAAATCAGATTAAAACTAATAATATATGCATATTTATATAATTATACAAATTATACATACTTACATAATTTCCAAAGAACATACCATGTTGATAAAGGAGAAGTCTATACAAGGGCAATTATCAATTAGTCTTTATGATCATACTAAACCAAGAATGTATTTACCTGTCTTTAGTAGTTTAAGCAATTTGAAAAAGTTCTTGTACTGGAAAGGACTCTTTAAATAGATACTGAAGACTGATCAGATTTTAAATAGGAGAAACACGATAGGATAGGGTATGATAAGGTGAATAATTGTTTTAATCTTTTCTTTGAGTTTTTTTGCTTTTGTATATATTTAATTAGGCATCCAGTTTAAAGGATAATTAAATATAACCAGAACAAAAGCGAACATTTAATCACAAATTTTCATGACTATTGCTCTAGATAGTAAGTTCTTTTTTACTAATTGCTTTACATGCTCTTTTGTATAGATATACAGGATCCTTAATGAACTGTAGCAAGGTAAAAGTATTTGATTATCATCAACAAACCAATGTGAATCTAGTCTGATGTATTGGAAGAAAACAGAAGATAGGAAGATAGATACATACATATATGTAGTACCTAGCATATGCCTGTGTGCATGTGCATTTCCAGAACCCTATTTCATAATGAAAGTAACCACCAGCTCATCTTGGACAGATCTTGATTTTCTGGCTTTAACAAACCCAAGACATATTTGACTGAATGGAAACTAAACTCAAACACATTCTTGAAGTAGTCAATCCCAAAGAAATAGGCATGTTGCTACAGTAAACATCATCAATAACATCCTTTGTTAACCTAGAGCTTTAGAAAATATGGTTAAGTATTTAAAATCTCTTAACCACAAAAATATGGTGATTTGTGCTGAAATGCCAACACTCAGGAGGCTGAAGCAAAATAGTGAGTTTAAAGTCAGCGTAAACTTTATACTAACACCCTATCTCAACAACAAATAAATAAGAAAATACCCTTTTGTATATCTCCCTAGGTATTGATATTGATCAACCTACTTCCTTGTATTAAAACGTATCTTTAGCTGGATGTTGGTAGCTCAGGCACTCAGGAGACTGAGATCTAAGGATCACAGTTTGAAACCTGCCCAGACTTGAGTCCAGGAGATTCTTTTTTTAAAAACATTATATTTTTAAAAATTGTATTTACTATATATATATATATATATATATATATATATATATATATATATATAGGAAAAATACTGTACAGTAGGGTTACAGATACATGAGAAAGGTAATAAGTCAATTTCCTATCAAACATTGTTATCCCCTCCTTTATTTTCTCCCTACCATCCCTTTCCTCTCTACCTCCCCAACTCCATTTATCTCCAATAAAATACTCAGAAAAAGCTGGAGACAACACTGTGGCTCAAATGGTAGAGCATTAGCCTTGAGTATGAAGAGGCTCAGGGACAGTATCCAAGCCCTGAACTGGCAAATAAGAGTAAGAGTAAGAATTAGATAGATAGAGAGAGAGAGAGAGAGAGAGAGAGAGAGATAAATAGATAGATAGATAGACAGACAGACAACTTTTATAATACTAGCGTGTTGAAGGCTAGGCCTTCAACAACACTATTTCATTTAATCATTACAAAAACACCCAAGACATAGGCCAACCCAAGTTGCCAAAATCACCCGTAATCTATCTCAGAAACAAACAACAAAGGACTAATGGCATATTTCAAGTGGTAAATGTTTGTCTAGCAAACATCACGAAAATGAGAAGATGGTTCAGAAAAAGCTGTTAACTTTATATACATGCAAAAAATATAGAACAAAAATATTTTAAATATGAAAGTATAGTTTATAAGAAGTGTATAGGGACAAAAAGGAAGAGCCAAATTAACTAAAGCATGAATTTTCCCAAAGCACATATTATGATTGTGTATATGTGGGTATATCACAATGAAATTATTTTGTACAATTAGTATCTGCTTGAGAGAGTAAAAGAAAGAGAGATCAGATTCCAGTTTCATTCCTAGTCTACATGTTCATTAATTCCTCAAACTTTTATACTGCTATATCCTCTGAGTTAGAGAAAAGTACAAAAATTGAAGATAACATAACCTAGATTCTATTTAGTATTTATTAATTTTATGTTTTCAAATAAACCACTGCAAAGGTTAGCTATGGTGCTAAAGTATTCACTATGGTTGTTTCTAATTTTCATAACCCTTTGCCAATTAGACTCATAAATTCCTTATTTTCTAATTGTTTTGTCAAATAATGGAGTCCTTTAAATTCATAAATTTACTTTATTTTATATTTAAAATCTATATGCATATTCAATAATTTGCTGATCCACAATATATATTCAGCATATAGCACCTGAATTCTTTCTGAGGTACACTGGAAGTGGGAGTACAGTATTCTGTCTGCTCTCTTTTCTTTAATTTTATAATCAGCACAACTCAATCACAGATATCTGTGTTGTATTTAAGAATATTATTTGTTAATCAATAGTACTAAGAGAATCACAAGAATTCAAGTCTTTTGTAAACATACAACTTAAGAAACAAGCCTGAATTATTATTTTCACTTTTGAAGCATTGTTTATTATTAGACCATGTTAGTACACGACCATCTGTCAAATTACATGTGTGCACACACACACACACGCTCACAGAATTTATATTTATATGTATTGACCTAAGCCTTTTAGATTATTATATGGGACACAAATCAGTGAAAACAGCTATCTGGCCAAGTATAATTAAAACAGCTGGCAGTCTGATTGGGATTTTCCTGTCTGTAATTAACTATTATACATGTAAAACTTCAGAAGTAAATGCTAAAAGAATCTAAACAGATTAAAATTCTATGCTTCTATTTGTAAAGGAACTTTTAATTTCATATGTTCTTTTTTTAGATAATAAATATCTGTATATTTATCTTTTAAATAGCACATATTAATTGTTCAAGTGGATTTCATTGTGATAGTTCCATACTTGCATGTATTATGTCTTACCTTTAACACTGTCATTTCCCCTTTCTTACCTTCTTACTTCCCTTCTTTTCATGTTTTAATATATATATTTTATTGTAAAGATACTGTACAGAGGGGTGACAGTTACATGAGTAAGGTAATGAGTACATTTCCTATAGAACAGTACCCCCTCCTTTGTTTTTCTCCTACCATTCCTTTCCTCCCCAACTCCCCAACTCCCCTCTCCCCCCAAAAAAGTTGTAAAGTTCGTTTTCGATATAATGTCTTGTACATCTCATTGTTACAATGGGTCAACCTGTATTCTTATTTCAGCTTTCTTGTTATTTCCCTTCCTCACCTCAGTTAGAATGGCTATAATCAAGAAATCCAATAACAACAGATGCTGGAAGGGATGTGGCAAAAAATAAACCTTACATCATTGATGGTGGGAGTGTAAACTTATTCAACCACTTTGGAAAGCAGTATGGAGGGAAATTCCTTCAAAGACTACACGTAGAGCTCTCCTATGACCCAACAATCCCACTTTTGGGCATTTACCCAAACGATCACAAACAAGGGCTACCAGTACAACTATGTTTATCGCAGCATTATTCACCATAGCTAAGATATGGAACCAACACACACACACACACAATGGAGTTCTATGCCTCTATCAAAAAGAATGACATGGTCCCATTTGTTAGGACATGGAAAGACTTGGAAAAAATTGTTAAGTAAACCAGGCCCAAAGAAACATAGGTCCCATGATTTCCCTGATCTGCAATAAATAGTATAATTGCATATATTCTTTTTTATTGATAAGTTTTTTATTATGAAAATACCATACAGAGGGGTTACAATTACATGAGCAAGGTAACCAGTACATTTTTTATCAAGCATTGTTGCCTCCTCCTTTGTTTCCCCTTACCATCCCTGCCCTCCCATCCCCACCCCCACCGCCAAAGTTGTAAAGTTTGTTTTTAGACATAACGTCTTATATATCTCATTGTTGCAATGGGTCTGCCTGCATCCTGTTTTTTCCCTTCTCCTCCACAAATTATACCAACATCAAATACAGTGAAAACAGGGGTTATGCCGTGGGGTGGGACATACAAGCAACAAAGAAATCATCTTATAAATATGGTAGAAACAATAGCTACCAGGACAACTATGTTTATTGCAGCATTATTTACCATAGCTAAGTAAGATATGGAACCAACCCAGATGCCCCCAGTAAATGAATGGATCAAGAAAATGTGGTATATATACACAATGAAATTCTTTGCCTCCGTCAGAAAGAATGACATTGCCCCATTTGTTAGGAAATGGAAAGACTTGGAAAAAATTATATTAAGTGAAGCAAGTGAGGCCCAAAGAAACATAGGTCCCATGGTTTCCCTTATTTGCAATATCTAGTATATGTCTGAGTCAAGCAGAAAAGGTCAGGTAAGTTGATGCTAAGCGAAATTAATCCCAAGATATGGACTTAAATGGATTTTCTTTATTGCTATTGTTTCTAATATATTTCATATGTTCTTGTGGCATAGTTTTAGTTCTTTGACTAACACGCATTATTCAAAAATAGGTTAATTTCTGTCTTACTTCCACTATGAGGAGACTGATGTAACAGAATTCACATTATTAAGCAAGCTATTACTGGGTTCTAACTTATTAGAAAATTGCTTCCTAGCATAATTTTTGGCCCATTCCATATTTTTCAATTTTAGCATAAAATATACAAATAATTTGTCAATTGAAGATAAGTAAATGAAAATAAATTAAGGTTTTAAATTTTGCTTTTTGATGTTTAAATAATTTAGTCCTTTGAACAGAACTCTAAGGCATTATAAGTTAAAAGCATTTTATTCACATTGAACAAAAAGAATCCAGAATTTTAGAGCATAATGGTGACTGTTAAATTTTCC
Organism: Dipodomys spectabilis; assembly: GCF_019054845.1. Taxonomy (NCBI): domain Eukaryota; kingdom Metazoa; phylum Chordata; class Mammalia; order Rodentia; family Heteromyidae; genus Dipodomys; species Dipodomys spectabilis. The sequence goes on from NW_024870752.1 coordinate 7,182,874, forward strand.
TTATATTCTTTGAAGTGATCGATACAGGATTGTTTTTACCCTAGTGAAATACAGGAAATTCTGCAGAATTAGATACAAAATCCTGAGTAGTGACTCTACCAAAAGTAACTTGTCAGGGTGCTTATGCAACAAAGTCCTCCTTCAGCAAGAAAAGCTTATTATGATATCCTAGGGGGAAATATTTTCTGCCCAAAGATACGTCTTTGATCTTATTACCACTATATTAAATATGCTGCTTGTGCCTCTTGTGAAGCAATTGATTAATCCTCTAATGTTGATTGTTGATATTCATAAAACTGGATAAACTGATTTTGACTGTCTTAAAAAGAATGCAAAGTATTGGTTATTCAGACTATGGTTAAGCTATTCTCATAAAGTATGTTCTAGTTATGATAACTATATTTTTTGGTATTGGCAGTATCACCTGGGCAAAAATTCAGTCAGGCTACCTAGTCTAGCAAATGTCAGGTCCTCATCCATGGCTTCTATTCATATTGTTACGGTTTTATGGGGTAAAAGCAGAGTCAAGACACAAATTGTTGTCAACAATGCATGATGAATAGTAAATGGTTAAGGAATAATTAACTAGAATTTAAATTTTGTGTGTGTGTCATTTTTTTCTGAACAGAATTATAATATTTTTCAATAGTAAGTAAGCAACCCTAATACCTCAACATTTCCCTCATGACATTTAAGCATTTACAATGTTTGGCCATTATTCTCTCTCTCTCTTTTTTTTTTTTTTTTTGCTTCTTGAACTATATGATAAAGACGATGCTGAGAAAGAATATTAGGTAGTAATGTTCTTCCGCATGGTATAACCCCTGTTTTCACTGTATTTGATGTTGGTATAATTTGGGGAGGGGAAGGAAAAAAAAACAAATTGTTTAAATAGTGATATAGGTTGACCCATTGCAACAATGAGATGTACAAAATGAACTTTACAAATTTTTCCGGGGGGGGGGGGGGGGGGGGAAGAGAGGGGGAACAGGGCAGAGAGACGGAAGGGCAGGGAGGGTAAGGGGAAACAAAGGAGGAGGCAACAATGCTTGCTAAGAAATGTACTCATTACCTTGCTCATGTAATTGTAACCCCTCTGTATGGTATTTTCTCAATTAAAAAAAACATTAATATAAAAAATGAATTTTATATAATTTAGGCCCAAGAGTAGAATCTACGTGTAGAGAATGGAATTTACACCCTATAAAATTGTATGCATGACCTGGGCGCTGGTGGCTCACTTGTGTAATCCTAGCTACTCAGGAGTGGGACGTCTGAAGATGTCAGTTCAAAGCCAGCCCAGGCAGAAAAGTCCATGAGACTCTTTTTTTTTGGGTCGGGTCATGGGACCTGAACTCTGGGCCTGGGCGCTGTCTCTCAGCTCTTCAGCTTAAGGCTAGCACTCTACCACTTGAGCCACAGCGCCACTTCCGGCTTTTTCTTTTTGCTTATGTGGTGCTGAGGAATTGAGCTCAGGGCATCAGGTATGCAAGGCAAGCACTCTACCACTGAGCCACCTTCCCAGCCCTCCATGAGACTGTTATCTCCAATAAACTACTCAGAAAAAGCCAGAAGTGGTGGTATGGCTCAAATGGTAGAGCTCTAGCCTTGAACACAAAGAGGCTCAAGGATAATGCCAGGGCCCTGAGTTCAAGCCCCAGGACTGAAAAAAAAACGAACAAAGCAAAACAAAACCAAAAAAAGCACAACTGTAAGCTAATCTTCCATAGGTTTATTATAGAACAACTGCTTTTACAAGCTTGTTCAAAGATTGTTTTTTTTCCTCCTCAACTTATTTTAGATATTTTTGCTTAAACACATATAATCTAGATATTTTTGCTTATATATATATATATATATATATATATATATATGATCTATCTTGGCTAACAGGAAGTACTACATCAGTTTGGAATCTTCTAAAATAGCATTTGTAGGCATTTGATTTAGCAAAATGTTTCAATATTTAAATATAAGCAAAATTTTCAAATACAGATTCTATCAGAGAAAATATATTTAATGGTTTTTTTGTTCTGATATGATTAAAATGTAGACAGATATATTGGTAATACTAGACTATACATTAGAAGATCTGAAATATATCTCGAGAAGACAGTATTTATAACCTTCAATTTCTGTTTTAAATGAAAATAATGACAGATTTTTCCTACTACTTTGAAAAATTCTAAGAATGTCATGGCAGTACTGTGAAAAATATTAGCTCTGCCTAAAAGCATAGCTATATTATGAGAACTCACAGAAAAGGGATTTATTATAAGCCAAAATGACTGGATAGATCTGTCATCAATGGTTTAATTCTTTTCTCTAAATACTTATGACAGATCTTTGATCAATGAGTTTTAGAGACTTGAACTGAAAACTTTAATACTTGTTTCTCTTTCCTCTTTGTTCATCAATCTGTATTTTACAAATTGGAAGCTTTATCAAATATACATATAATGTAATGTGAAATTTCAAAGTATTTATGTACAGAAAAATCATACTTATTTCTAGTCATATTTGTAGAATCAATTTTCAAACTGATAACACATCTGTTTCTCTAATATTGCCTGAAGTCCTGGTTGGTCATACAGATTGTTGTATTTTGTATCTAGTTTTGTTAGTATTGATAAAAGAAAAATGTTAATAGTTAGTTACTCAAATGTATCCTGTATTTCATAGGAAAATAATGGGTCACTGAAATATGAATGGTATGCAAATTTTTCTTATGAAACAGGCAATTATATAACTTCTAATATAATTCTATGCTTTATGATTCTATGCTTTTTATGTATGATAGCTAATTCGGCATTAGGTATACAGTGGAATAGTATTTCAGTAAAACAGCTTCCATCTATAAAATAGTCACATAGTCCATTCTATTTAAGTGACATAGCCCAAAAAAGGGTAAAATACATTAGCACACAATCTCTTTTCTGTTTACTTTATGCTTAATGTTTAATTGAGCATTTTATTAATTAGCAATGTTTGATCCTAAAGGTAACAGAAATTTTCAAAAATTGTTTTAAGGAACTTAGGTTATTTTATTTTGTTTTCTTTCTTCCTCTCTTTCTTTGCCTCTCATTCTTTCTCTCTTTTGTTTTCACTGTCTCATTCTCTCATAGATATACTCCAGCATTGACATATGCATAGAGAAAATTTCAAAACACTTCATTTACAGAATCTAGAATTTATTACACTAAGGTTAGGCAATACACTTTAGTTTATGTATTAAAAATTCATCTTAAAATTATTATCCACATGTATTTGAATAAAAAAGTATTCTAAATAGAGATGTAGGAACTAATAGAGATATAGTACATATGAGTTAGAAAGATAAAGTATAGTATTTTTGTAGATGGTAAGTGGTCCCTGGAAGACAGAAAAATCATTTTCAAATTATTTATAATTTCTTTTTTTCTAAGTTTTTATTCTCCGATTAGACTATTTCCAGATGACACTATGAATTTTGCAAATTTCCAATATTCTCCTCTTATAGTTTAATTTGTTTTATTTATGTCAGAACAGATGACTTCAACAGATGTTTTTTCCTGAAATAGTTTTACATTAATAGCGTTCATTTTAATCAATTCTGATCATCTGATTTACTATAAGGGAATAATTCTATGGAGCATTTCAAGAGTTTTCCATGAATAAAAAATAATATTTGACATTTGAGCTGCAAACTCTTCAGTATTTCTCTAAGTTTTTCTAATGGCCACTATATTATACATGCTTAATTGATCAATGTGTATTCTAAAACATGAATCCATTATTTTCTCTTAGGATAAATAATCATGTATATTTTGCTGTTTGTTAAATTGAAATAATTCATATTTCTTAATTGTTAGTGATAAGTTATTTTGGAATACTTTCTAAGGTATATAATTTAAAAATGTTTAATAATTTTAAAAATAATTGTACATTATTGTTGTAGATTCACCACTCTAAAATATTTGACACATCCTAAACCAAAAAGTAAAAGAAAAAGGTGAACATTTTCACATAGCTAATATATTATGATTTTTAAGTCATTTAAATGTTTAATAAAATTCATACATAAAGCATAGTGTCAATAATTATTGAGAGTGAAGATAGTGTATTCTTATGTCCAATGTAGTATTTTTAACTCCACCACTTGCTTGATTTGACCTGGGGCAAGCAACCTTTCTTTAAAAAAAAAAAATTATTATTAAAATACCATACAGAGTGTAAGGTCCATTCCTGGATGGCTAGCAGACTCCACCCTCCTCGCAGCAAAGTCTCCACCCAGTACCTGCGTTACCTAGGCAACTGGGACACCTGGAAGAGGTCACATCTGCATCTGCTGAGGTCACATCTTAACCTGATGTGGCCACACCTTTCCCGGCCCATACCCTAGATAAGGCCTAGCCCAGGCCCAGACGCTCTCTCTGTTCTACTCTAACTCTTTCTCTGTTCCTCTCTGCTCTCTCTCTGCTCTTGCTGTTTTTTTCTAGCTCTATCTATCTCTCTCTGCTCTCTCTCTGCTCTAGCTCTTTCCTCTCCTTTTCAGCTCTCTCTCTTTTGTCAGCCGCGTGGAGTGCCAACCTTGCCTGGTCCCAGCAGGTCTACTGAATAAACCTATCCCTTACCTGAATACCACGTGCATGGTGCAGTTCTTACTCCGCTACCTCTTTTTAAAAACCTAACACAGAGGGGTTACAATTAAATGGGCAAGGTAATGAGTACATTTCTTATCAAGCATTTTTGCCTCCTCCTTTGTTTCCCCTTCCCATCCCTTCCCATCTCCCCCCTCCTCCGCCCCCAGTCCCTGCCAGGCCAAAGTTGTAAAGTTCGTTTTTCAACCTAATGACTTGTACATCTCATTGGTGCAATGGGTCCATCTGTATCCCTATTTAAACGGTTTGTTTTTGCCCTTCCCCTCCACAAATTATACCAACATCAAATACAATGAAAGCAGGGGTTATACCATGGGGGAGGGACATACAAAGCAACAAAGAAATCACTTTCTTTCCTTACTTCTGCCTACTGTAAATTGTCTGAATCTAAATCAGAACAATGGTTTGACCACTTCATGACATGAACACCTATCATCTACCTTGCTGATCTCCTGCTGGTTAGATGTAGGCTGACTTATGTAGGAAAGTCTGTGTATGGGCCCACACTGCCATATACTTTAGTTTCCCGTAAAGGTGAAATGAAATGAATTAGTAGTATTGGTCTCAAGGGACAAACCTGGCTCAACCAGCCACAGGTTGGAGGAAGGATGGATTCTGTGTAGAGTGAAAACAGTAGGAGAGGGTCCAGGAGTAAGGGAATTTCAGGAATTCACTTTGAAGGGCTTGTCTATGGCCTCAAAGGAAACAGGAGTACAGACAAAAGAAATGCTCTTAACTCACTCTGGATTCTAATTGCTTAGATCAACTGTGAATGATAATAGCTCCTTTTCTAAAGGCCTCTCTGTGCCTTGTGTTCTGCAAATTCCGTGGGCATAAGAGGAATGCCATGCTCTTATGCACTATCACCTTCAGCAGTTAAACTGTGGTGCAATCATCAGCAGTCTCGCCTGTATGCTTGCCATCTAATTAGCCCGGCACACAACACCATTTCAACCAAATTATTGATGGAGAGGGTCCAGGGAGAGAGAGGACAGCCAGCAAAAACTGATAGGACTCCACACACACACATTCTGAGAAAAGGGGGCCATGAAGACAAGTGGGAGAAAAATGAGGGAAGGGGGGACAAGTTGGACAAGAAATGTACTCACCCGCTTATGTATTTAACTGTAAGTTACCCACTGGTACATCACCTTGATAATAAAATAAGATTTTAAAAAAAGAGTAAGTCAATGAAAAAAGCCAGCAGCAAACATTCAAATATCTGTTCTTAAGGAAATTAAGTACCAGAAAAATATTTAGAAGTTAATAAAGGCACAGGAATGCCAACTGTAATTTTGATATTGGGAGACTATGATTATTTTCATTTTGAACGTGTACTTTGTGTAGTATAGGTATTTGAAGAGTATGCCTTGATAGCTTTATATTTTTTATTTATTAATTTATTTTTAGTATTGGAGTTTGACTACAAGGCCTTGTGCTTGCTAGGCAGACATTCTACTGGTAATTCACACCTCTAGACTTTTTTTTTTTGGTATTAGTTATTTTTGAAATAGGATCTCATTTCTTGCCTAGGCACATGGCACACACTTGGACCACAATCCTCCTATTTATTTTTTAATATTTACTTTTTAGTCCTGTCTTTCCTTTAAGGCAGCCTCATAGTTTTTTCTTCCGAGCATCTTCTGTAATTGGACTCTTTCTGATCTTAGCCTCCCAACTATGCAGGAAGATTGATATGTACCACACATAGATTAATAGTGAAGTATCCTATATATGATATATGCATACCAACCACATATATGTATATATGTACATATACGTATACATAATTTCCCCAAAGAAGCCTTAAATTATGGTTTTCTTGATCTCTGTCTCCCAGCCAGCTAGAAACAGGCTTGAGCCAACAGCACCAAGATTAAATTGCCACTTTTTCCTGCTTTGTAGTGTAACACTGAGGAAAATGTTAGGGTACATTTTTTTATAATTGTTATTATAAAGGTGATATACAGAGCATTTATCATATCATTGGTCAGATAAAGAGTATGTTTTTTGGGGGGACAGTCACCCCTTTCTTTGTTCTCTCCCAATTTCTCCCTCCCATCCCCACTTACAAGTTGACAATTCATTTCAATGTAGTTTCTTCTGAGTACCACTATTTCATTCCTTTACCCCATGTCCTTCCATTTCTGTGTCTCCTCCCCCTTACTCTCCCAAAGACGAATGAATGCAAAAACAAGGCAAGAGTACCTATTTCTTATATTTCTAATAAAGAGTTTATTCAGAAAATCTAGTTTATTCACATTTGGTATAGTTCAAAGATTCTGTAAATAGATTCTTGATTTTAGAACCTTATTTCTATCTCCATATTATATTCTCTAATACAACCTTGGAAACCAAGGCTCAGCTGTTTCTCAGGTGGAATTTTGCTGGGAGAGATAAATGTTACCATTGTATTTTTCCACAGAGAAGGGCAAACTGGGAGCTCATAGATAATCTCCTCTAGACAGTTCTACAAGCATGTTATTCTTATGCTGGTTTAAAAATTAGTGGCTTCATGGCTAAACTATCATCATGAGCATAACAATAATTCTGAGTTGTGTGAACCCTTCTAAATAACTATTCAATCTGACATATTTCCTGAGGTTAAATGATAAAATTTTGAATAAATAAAGGATAACTTTTCCAGTATAAGGACAGAATAATGAATCATATTTTCTTCTGTTTTGTTTTTGTTTATGCAAAATTTGTAGAACTCAGTGTAATCAGGAAATGACAGTTCACACATACACACATATTATAAAACTGTTGATAGACTTGAGACAAATAAATCAAGTCTATAAAATTTATAATAAACTTTAAACCGAATGCTCCAAAATTATTTATTTATTTTGTAGTTTTTTGAGCTAATTCTGAAATTAATGGATTTGTTTAGATTTAGTTATTGATTAGACTTCCCCACTAGATATTTTGCTATATAAAGTAAAGGCTAATATTAGAAAGTAGAGCTTAAATTTTGAAGTCCTGAAATAGATAACTGAATGAGATTTAAATCCCGAATAACTTGGAAAGACAGTAAATTGTCTTCCTGCTTTTTAGGAGTAAGGTGATAAAGAAGAGTACAGTGAAGAGGAGAGTAGAATTGAAGGCTGAAGCAACACTATACATATTTTATGCTAGTTAAGCTGCTTTTGGTCCTCAATTGGCCTAAATAGCCCCTTGAAGAAAATTAGAATATACTCCTTATTCATTGGATAATGTTCTACCACTGTGAAAAATTGTCTTCATAACTAAGTTCCATATATAGTAGCCTATGGTTGGATGGCACCCAACTGTGAGTGTTGGCTCCACCTGCTATGCTCCTCCATGCCTTGGCTGATTTCTCTTTAAATATCCAGATCTATCAAACTGGTAGTTCATGGAAACTTGACTGAAATTTAGTGAATATTTCTAGTCTTGGTTTATTGTGCGTGAGCGTGTGTGTGTGTGTGTGTGTGTGTGTGTGTGTATGTGTGTATGTATGTGTGTGCGCTTCCCAACATCTTATTCATTTTTAGAGTCATATTGTATGAACTACTAGATGGGCTATTTTAGAGATCTGATATGACTAAAATCCAAGATCATAATGCCACTGCAGTGGAGAGTATAGTTATTGTTTGATTTCTCCTTAGGATTTACTGACAATTGTCATGGTATGCATGAATTTACAGAAAAGCATATTACTTAACCATATTAATTATTTTATTAATGTGTCTTATGTGATTTTGGTTTGAAAACATACATTTTGCTATTGATGTTTTCTATGTAATATTTTACTCAACAATGTTTAAAAGTGTATCACACAGTCTATTACCTTGACTCTTAAGTACCTTTGATAATTTCATTCTTTCTCATTTTATCCATCCCTTTAATCATAAGCCTCTAGATGTCCCCCTACAGCTTAGCACCAGGAAGTGTTGCAAGTAAACTCTCCCCTTTGGCTTGTTTAGAAACCTTTTGTGGTTTCTTAGCCATGAATTACCAGAATATGTCTGGTATCTGATTTGATCCAGTTGCTTTTCAGTTTGGATATGGAACCAACCCAGATGCCCCTCAGTAGATGAATGCGTCAAGAAAATCTGTACAAGTATATATATATCTATACATATACATGTATAGATATATATACACACATATATGCACATACACACACACACACACACACACACACACATACACAAACACACAAAATGGAATTCTATGCTTCCATCAGAAAGAAGGACAACACCCCATTTGTTAGGAAATAGAAAGACTTGGAAAACATTACATTAAGTAACAAAGGCAGACCAGAGAAACATAAGTCCCATGTTTTCCCTTATTCATTATAAGTAGTATACATCTAAGATAATCTTATTAGACAAGCAGAAAAGGTTAAAACTATGTACATATGACTATATAAGATGATGCTAAGTTAAATGAACCCCAAGATAGGAGCACAAGAGGTTTCATCTTTATCACTGTTAGATAAAACATTATAAATTCTTGCAAGTTCAGCATATTATATTTTTCCTTTAAAAATAATGTTCCAATAAACATTTCTCCAGGTACATATTTCTTTTCAGAGTTTTTCTCTCTTTTGTTTTATTTGGATTTTTAACAGATGGGCCACCAAACAATATTTGGTCATGGTTCTGAGTCAGCTAAATTATAACAGATAATACCATATTGTATTCCAGAGTAATTATACCAAATACTGTCTCTATGCCAGTGCATAAAAGCTTCCTATGCTTCATTCATATTGTCAAACACTTCTAAATCTTGAAAACAGAGTGTTTTGGAGGTGTGGTTCTATAATGTGAGTTTAGTTTGCAATCTCTGGATTACAAATAGCATTGGACATTTGAGCAGGTTTCTAGATATGCAGATGGATGATCTGGAGAGCTGCCAGAGAAACTGACCATCTGTGTACCTATGAAATTTTACCATAAGGAAAAAATAAGTCAAAGAATGTTGGAATCATTTTATAGTCAAGATGCCCTAAAACTCTAACTAAAAAAAAAGAAGTTGGTGGACACCTGACATTGTTTGCTTTACTGAAACCTTGCTTTACTAATTGACAACTTAAAAAATAGTTTTAGACTTGTATAAAGTTTTCTGAATTTCAGAGAAAATTCTCATACATTGTGTATGTAATTACCTCTCATTTGGTCTTATATCTGTATAATGCAACAATCTATGACTAATGAAAGAATATTGATACCTGTCTTATTTCTACCTTCCAATTAAAAAAAATGGTTGACTCAGAAATTCCCAGGCAACAGGAACCTATTTCTCACTGACCAAGGGACTGGGAAATCCAAGCCTAAAGTACCAGCAAAGTCAAGTCTGGTGAACCATTCCTTGCAAATGGAATGTTTATCTTACATCCACCAGGGAGGAAATAGAAGATACTCTTTGGGGCTGCTTTATAAAGAAAGCAATCCCATTATCAAGCATGGAGCCCTCATGACCTAATGAGTCCCCAAAGACTTACTTTGATGACTGGGTCCAAACCTATAGAATAGAGGACAAAAGATATTTAAATGATCCTGTATTCAATTTTCTAAAAACAGCAAGCTTATTTTAGGAAAGAAAAGGCCTATCACTATTTTTCTCCTTGGCTGAGTGTATTGGTCCCATGCTTATTTCAAAGTGATGGGTGTACCTAGATATTAACAGGACATTTTCTTTATCTGTATTTCCAAAATTCTTACTGAGTATGCTTTTCTTAAAACTGCTTCTATTACTTCTGTATTATCAAACTATATAAAATAGAAGAAAGTGAACCAAAAAAATCAATAGCTAAATAAAAGTCTGCAAATAAAAACACTCTAAATCCTAACTTTGTGTAGTAAAAACGTTAGATTTATAATTGTCCTTGTACATTAGACTGAAATGAAGCAGCATTTTCAACACACATATCAAATAGGCAACAATGCTACTTACAAACTTATAATTCTCTTTTTGAAATGCAAATCTAAAGCTTGGGTTGTTCACTGGAGCTATAACTTGAAATGCATAAAACAAAGTGAATTTATTTCATAAATCCTACAATAAAATAGGCATAAGTGAATCTGCAGCATTAATCTCTTGCATATTTTAAAACTTAAGCACACATTTGCCAGTAAAAAAATCAATACAAAAAGATACTAAAAAAACTTATAAAGGAGAAACAAAGTCTGATTTAGAAATGTATGTGAATAATACCTCAACTGTTCTATTATATAACATAAGTACTTAGAAATTGGTCAGGCAATTGAAAGGATTATTATGTATAAGGTATTATAATGTATGTCATTACATCAAGAATTCAAAATCACTGTTCATTACATATTAGCCTACCAATTCGAAATTCATTTGTGCAAGCATTAGAAGTATATGAGATAGACTTCAAATATGTCACCTTGTAATAAAGGATATGTAGATATTAGCATATAATTACTTCATGTATTCACATTTATTGAGGAAAACTAGGTATAAACTCAGCCAGCCCATTTTGTTTTCTATACACCAGGTTGTCCTTGTAACTTGATAGTGTGGTCAACCAGAAAAATCCACTCTGGGTAATGGTAAGATATAAGCAAAATCAACATACAAAACATGGGACCAATATTTGTCTGAAGTTTATAAAGAAAAACTTTCTATATAAAATGAGAATAATTGGCACATCTAAGGGTTGTAAAAATTAAATTGGGTATTATTTGCAAAGTATTTAGAATAATTATAGCAAAAATGAGGTTTTTCTCATTTTAATATGAATAAAATCACTGTGTTTTTCAATAAATCAATAAACTTATCATGGTGAATTCAGAATTAAAATTTAGTTTAAAATTTGCATTATAATAATAATAGAAATAATTAGTAATATTAATAAAAGTTGATTTGATAATCTTTAGTTTTCAAGGTTATTTAAATTTGGAAATAAAGGAAATTGATTTTAACATGTCCCAGGCTATTTAATCCACCATTGATCGTTTCAGAGATTTTTAAACAAATGCTTTTTTTATTGTCTTTAAGCAGTTGTACAAAAAGTTTCCGGTCAAGAAAACAGCTTATTAATAGATGATGTATCTTGATCAAGGTTACCCCTTTTAACATTCTCACCGAGTGTTCCCAATTTGCTCTTTCCCTCACTTTTCTTAATCTTGTAGGATATGCATTAACTTTGGGGGGGGCAGTTAACAAGGCAGTTCAGGTACACAATTCATCTTGATCTATGTCACCATCTTCAACGTTTTCTCCCCTTTCAACTCACCCTTACATTTTTTGATGGAATAACGTCTGAAAATTTCCACATACCTGATTTGCTATTAAATGAGGACTGCGTAATGAAGAAATAGTAAGTCTTTGTTGACTAAATGTCTATGATTTTGTTGTTAACTTGGAATAGACCATTGTATTTACAAATTTAATTCTGAAAGACTAATATATATTTAATTAAAATATTTAAAATTCTCATATTAATGTCTCAACTTATTCTGATAAAATTTATTTTTTAATTCCACTATTGTTAGTATGAGAAAAAATTATTCAAAAGGTTGCTGACTATACCCATAAAATAAAATAAATTACCAGCATTTATAGATTTTTTTCTTATCCAAATCATATGAGGTGATTACATGTACTTTTTCTTCACTTAACTAGAAGTTTGAAGAAATGATATGTTAAAGCAGAAAGAGCTGTTTATACAATATGAGAAATACAAATATTAAGAGCTGTTGTTATGAAGAAAAAAAGTGGGAAAGAGGCCTGAGGTCAGGAAGAATATTTCTAGAACATATTCCTTTTCATTTCATTGCAGCCTTAGGAGTATAAAAGTAAGAGGTTGAGGGTCCCTAATGGAAGTTCTCCTTTGCATCAGTTGTACTAAACAGAGCATGAGCAGATAAAGCAGATGGTGGAAGTTCAACTTGATTTAATTGAACAGATGGACTTGGATGACAAACTTGAAATACTTTGGGAGAGAAAGTCGTATGGATTTGAGAACATTGACCAACAAATCACCAGAGAACATAAAGGCAGCTGTAGCAAAACAAAAGTGGAAAATGGTCTATGAGAAATAGCAATCATTTCTCTTATTGAAGGATTAGGTAACTGAAAGACCTAAAGAAATGCTGTGTTTGAATCCTAACTTCTCAATATGTCGATAAGACTTTTGATAGTAAGCATATAATATCTATTTTTGCTTCCTAGCACTGACATGTTAATGTTGCTCAAGGTATTTATAAAAAGTTTGTTAAGATTTTATAAGAATTTAGAAGTTTAAATTTATGCTTGCATTGAATTCCCAAAATTGCAAGATGATAAACAGTTCTTTTGAGATGAAAGTTTGCATTCCATGTAGAATTATATATAAAATTCAATGCACAAAGAAGTCAGATGATGCTTGTATTATTGTATTTATGCTTCTTTCATTTAGCCTAACACAACACAAGTGTTCCATGCCAAAAATGGGACTATTTACAGTTAAGTGTAGTGACTAAATATAAATAATATTGCAAGTGTATCAAATGCTTTTCAAGGTATGAAAACAAGCCTAACAGACTAATTACACTGGAATGTTTCCAAGAAGAAGTAATTATAATGTGCTATGGTTTGGATATAAAATGTGCCCTGAATTCTCATGTATGAAGGCTAGGTCCCCAAGTTTCTACTGAGAGGTGATTGGATCATGGAGATATTGACTTAATCAATGGGTTAATCTTTAGTGACTTCATAGATGAAGGTTCTATTGGGGCAATCAATACTTCTTCTAGGGAAATACATGGGTTTCTGGAGATCTTGCAAGTCAGATCTTGTCCCAGTAATTCCTCTCTTCTTCTGATCTGTAGCTGCCATGAAATGAACAGGTTCTTCTACCCCACAGACACACATGATATTCAGCCTCTTTTCTATAAGTAGTGAAACCAGTTGCCCTTATGATGAAACCAAAAGCCACAACAAAACTTTTCCTCATAAAGTACATTTTTATTTTTACAGTGAAAGGAAGCTGGCAAACACTTAAAGGTAATCTTTTATGTACAAGTCATACAGAACTAAAAAAATAAGATGTTTCATTTATTACTGTGCTAATTGTGTTCTTTGGATTGAATATATGTCATACAAAAATAAGATGCATACTATGAAAATATTCAAATCCTTGGCATATGCTAATGACCACCATTGAGATGTATGGATAGATGATCTTGCAATAGATTTAATATCTCCTGAAGTTCCATTGATGTCACAGAAAGTTTAGGCACTAGTAGTAGCAGAGGATGTAATAAGAGATAAAAGCTGTGCTGTGAGCTTAAAAGGTATAAAAACGTGTCTTTTGAAGGGTTTAAATGAAAGGGCAGGGAAAGTGAACTGTCTTCACAATTCCAGAGAAATTCAGTTCAATAGAGTTGATTTAAGGTCTCATACCCTGAGCAAAAAGAGATAGATGAGAAATCAAGGAAATTACATTAGTGTTAACAAATATCAACTAGGTAAAACTGAGAAGTTAAAAATGAGACAGCAATTAGAAAAGAAGTTAAAGCTCCATCCCACTATCTTAGGGCAAGTTAGAAGGATGGGGAAACGTAAAATACACTCTCTAAATCTGCTTTCTACTTTCATATGCTAAAGGGCTGTGAAGTATCCTTGAGTGGTGGAAATAGCAAGATGAGAAGAATATTGGAAAGGAAACCCCAAAGCACTTATGACCCTACGTTTGGAATAGGCCCAAGTATGTATCCATAAGCAGCATCCAATAAGGCCACCCAGAAATCAGTATATAATGGTTGGGGTTGCTAGATGACAAGAACATGTGTATCACTCCAGCTCAGGAAGAGTGGCAGCACGCAACAGGTGCCATTTTGAGTCTCTAACTTCCATTTCCTGCCAGGGGAACAGAGAATAATTCTTTCTCATTGTCAATTTCTCCCTACTATAACCCTATTTATTTTATACTAAAATGCATCTTTGCTAGAACTCTGACCATGTGAGACTCTCTTTCTGGGAGACTCCATGAAATTCTGTTCAGTCAGGGATCTGAAGCATGTGTGCTCCTATGTGAAGCATAGACACTAGAGAGATCTCTCCTCCACTTGTTGGTTGACAATCCCTAGCTCTATTTTGTCCATGAGTTTTTCAGATGGAAGGAACTATTAGAAAATAGATTTATAGTGTCAAAAGGCAATATTTGGCTTCTCATAAGTGGTCTATATATAAAGCCTGCTTGAAGAAAGAAAATATGAAACCAATAAATAAATAAGTGTAAACACAAAGCAATTTTAGGCATGTAAGATGAAGATAAAGTATTCTAATTCTTCCAGTGAACCTGTAAAGTGATAGATGGGATTGTTAGAAAGAAGATATAGGCCAGGTGCCAGTGGCTCATGCCTGTAGTCCTTGTTACTCAGGCAGCTGAGATGTGAGGATCGAGGGTCAAAGCCAGCCCCAACAGAAACATCCATGAAACTCTTATCTCCTATAAACTACTCAGAAGTGGCAATGTGGTACAAATGGTAGAGCTCTAGACAAGCAGAGAGGTTCAGGTACTTTGCCAAGGCCCTGAGTTCAAGTCCCAAGAGAGGCAAAAAGAGAAAAATATAACAGAGAAAGAGAGCACATGGTATTTCTAGGCCCTGGGAAGGGATGACTTCAGCCTGTCTCAGCTATTGTATATCATCTTATGAATTACAGATTGTGGCCTTGGGTTAAATAGACAGAATTGAAATCCTTGAAGATAGCTTTCTGATTGGGGAGTCTTAGTTTGGTTTTCTATAAAGTCCTGGAACAGAAGGTGTAGAGCCAGTTCTACTTTCTCATTCTTTTGTCCTTAATCGGCAGGAGTCTTTCTGCCTCAACCTTTTGCATTGTTCTGACCCTGTTTCACAGTGAGGCAAGTTTTAGTTCATCAGCTTCCCCTGCCTTCTGGAAGTTGCATATGCCAGGATTCCCTCATTGCCTGCTTTTCTACTAACTCCTATCAACATGTCTTTGGCACCTAATCCCATTCTGTGCTGTTTCTTTCTGGATGAGCTTTTCTATCACTTTCACAATGTCTGAGTCTTGCTGATTTCTCGATATTTAGATGCAAGGACTGAGGTTGATTAGCTGCCCTAAATTGTACTACTATGGCTAACTATGAAGGTATGTAATATGTGGGGATACAGACAAGGTTGATTGAGAAACTCAGTTGAACTTCTGTCAGAAGTAACTATGCTAAGAGAGGAATAAAAATTCAAATTTACTGTTTTTAGACACTGCAAAAGTTCCCTTGCAGGCCGCATGTGTTCTCAATAAAACAGAACCATAGTATTGATTAGTAGAGGTGGAAAACACATTAAAAACCCTAAAATATGAAAGTTAAGGATAACAAAGTATTTTTTTTATAAATATGTAAGGGAGAGATGGAATTAGGGTTGCTGAATACTTTTATTTGTACATTTAGGAACAACGGCTTATTAAACCAAATTGAATAAAACATAATGTAAAATTTGACTAATAATTTTCTGAACCTACCAAAAAGGCTTTGTCTCTTTCTTTATAATAAAGTGTGTGTGTGTGTGTGTGTGTGTGTGTGTGTGTGTGTGTGTGTGTGTATTCCATGTAGGAGATCTCAGACAAACAGGGCTATATTGAATATTCGGATTCATGTCAGTGTGTTCCTGTTTATAACTTTTTCTTCCCTGATGGCAAGAAGCAAGATCTAGAAAAGTGAAAAGCATCTGTGTGGTAGAGGCAGACACCACAAGGTTTGCTGGGCTACGTTGGCGTATGAGCAGAAGAGGGTCAAGCAGAGCCAGCCTGCGAATCCTCACAGGCCAGTTCACAGAGTCCTTATCTCAGCACAGCCAGTTCCCTCACTCACAGATAATTTGGCTGTGACAAACATTGTACCAGCCACTCTAAGGAAATCTACAGGAGAGATCTGCTTGTACAATTGTGTAGCTAATGTACCAGTAGGGATTGTGCTGTGAGGGCTGTAAAATATTCTGATGAAGAGGCCAATATTTGATAACATTGAAAGATGAGAGAACAAGATGTACATTATTTTTTTCTGAGATTTTGATCAACTCTGAATCACAATAGTATGAATTCCTTATTTCCTAATCACGTAGCATTTTTGTAACAGGATAAGTAAGACAGGAGCTTAAGTCTGTGTGGCTTTCCAAAGAACACCTGGAGATCTTCAGAGCCCAGGAATGGAATATGTGAAGCATCCTTTCTGGCCATCCACCCAATATTCTTTTCACTATCGGAGAAAGATAATCTTGATTAATAACTAATATTTGATCACTTCTCAGGATTCAACAAAAACCAAAGATACAATTTAATGACAAAGCTACAATTAACATCACAATTCACATAATATTTAAACATGTGGCTTTTATGAAAGAAATAACCTGAAACAATCTAATGTTAACTATTTTTTCTTTTTTCCTTTTCTTTTTTTTTTTGTTTGGTTGGTCATTTGGCTTGAACTCTGGGCCTGGTTGCTGTCCCTGAGCATTTCAGTTCAAGGAGAACACTCTATACTTGAGCCACAGAGTCACTTCAAGTTTTCTGGTGGTTAATTGGAGAGAAGAATCTTACAGACTTTCCTGCTGTCTTTAAACTGCCAACTTCAGCTCTCAGCCTCTTGAGTAGCTAGGATTACAGGTGTGAGCCACCAGCTCCTTGGCTTTTTTGGGGGGAGAGGAGCAGGGGGTGCTCAGTTGTGGGGCTTGAACTCAGGACCTGTATACTGTTCCTGAGCTCTTTTACTCAAGGCTAATGCCTCTACCACTTTGAAACACAGCTCCACTTCGAGTTGTTGAGTGGATATAAGAATCTCACGGGCTGGGAAGGTGGCTCAGTGGTAGAGCGCTTGCCTTGCATGCCTGAGGTTCGATTCCCCAGCACCACATAAGCAAAAAGAAAAAAGCCAGAAGTGGCGCTATGGCTCAAGTGGTAGAGCGCTAGCCTTGAGCTGAAGAGCTGAGGGACAGCGCCCAGGCCCAGAGTTCAGGCCCCACGACCGGACCCAAAAAAAAAAAAAGAATCTCACGAGGACTTTTCTACCCAGGCTGACTTTGAACCACAATCCTTAGACATTAGCCTCCTGAGTAGCTAGGATTACAGGTTTGAGCCCCTGGCACCAGGCTAACTATTCATGTTTCTATTCTTTCATCCCCCTGCTCCAGCCTTACAAAGAAAATGCCATTAAAATTATAAATCTGACTTTTCCTTTTATTTTTTTCTGCTTGTCCCAAGCTCTTCTGTGCATAAATCCAATTTTGTTCAAGTCATTGGTCACATATTCCACTTTATGTAGTTTTGCCTGATTCAACTATTGAAATAAAGTCCATTACTATATTCTAAAATACTAATGGGTAAGCCAGGCTCAAATAAACATAGGTCCCATGGTTTCCCTTACTTGTAATAACTAGCATATATCTAGGACAACAGAAAAGGTCAAAAGCTGTATATATAATGACTATATAATAGGGACACAAGTGGTTTTATATTTCTTGTTGTTGTTTTTAATGTATTTATAATGTACTATATGATTTTTTTTGTTTCTTTTGTATGTTCTTCCCCATGGTATAAGCCCTGTTGTCACTGTATTTGATTCCAGTGCCCTGAATCTTGTATATACATTTTTTTAATTTGGGGAGGGGAAGAGAAATAACAAAATACTGAAATAAGGATACAGGTTGACCTGTAACAATGAGATGTATAAGACACTATGTTGAAAACAAACTTCACAAATTTGGGGGTTGGGGGAGAAGGAGGAGTCAGGGAGGTGGGAAGGGATGGGATGGTAGGGGTAAAACAAAGGAGGAGGTAACAATGCTCTATAGGAAATGAACTTACCTTACTCATGTAACTATAACCCCTCTGTACAGTATCTTTACAATAAAAAATATACAAAAAATAAAATAATGTGTGTTGGTATGTATGTATGTTGGTGTGTGTGTGTGTGTGTGTGTGTGTGTGTGTGTGTGCTCACACATATGGGTGTTTATATAATTCTTTTAGAGACAGGTCTTTTATTATTTATTTTATGTAAAGAAGACCTGTAGAAATCTCTGTGGGGTGCAATGTATTTTCTGTGAGATGGGCTTTGCTTAATGATATATCAAGACTATTTTATTTTCTTAGAATAATATATATGTATATGTCTGACTCAATCCAGGTGTTACTATTACTTAGTAGGCTAGTTATTCTTTAAATGGTTTACATCTAAGTGACTGTCTTCTCTGTCATTCCCACCAGCTGTACACCCAGGCAGCTGTTTCTCCCCCTCTTTCACTCGGAGCAATTTCCAGGGACTCGTATTTAAAGGAGACTGAAATGCTGTCTCTAATTATACCAGCAATCTGTTCCACAGCAGTCTTCACACTCCACTTACATTCCCTACTGTGTTTTTCCAATACTTTTACCCTTTCTTCCATTTCTATAATTTTTGTTTTAAACTCATCAAACTGCTGGTTAACTAAATTAATTTTAAAGTACATTACTTCTGGCACATTTTCTTTGAAGCACATATGATGGTGTATGCTGATTTGAACAAGAATTTTAGAGATATGAAGTTCTGGGAGGATCACTAGGAAAAGTTAGTTCCCAGTACTGTCATACTACTGTCACTAAAGCCACTTCTTTTGTTAAGTATTAGAAGGCATAAATGGGATGGATGTAGCAACTCATATTGGTGCAGAAGCCTTTACACATGTGTTAACCCAGTTCTTCTGCACAATTCCTATTTTATAGAAGAAAATTACAATTGACTTTTTTCTTTTTCTTTTTTTTTTTTTGGTCCAGTTGTGGGGTCTGAACTCTGGGCCTGGGTGCTGTACCTCAGCTCTTCAGCTCAAGGCTAGCGCTCTACCACTGCCACTTCCGGCTTTTTTCATTTTGCTTATGTGGTGCTGAGGAATCGAACCCAGGGCCTCAGGCATGCAAGGCAAACACTCTACCACTGAGCCACCTTCCCAGCCCCACAATTGACTTCTTTCGTGTGTGAAGATGTGGCTTGAACTCAAGGCCTTGCACTTGCCAGGTTTATTGCTCTACCATTTTAGCCATCCTTACAGACCTTAGTGCTGCTATGAGTTTTTTCAAATAATGTCTTGTTCTTACTTGACTGAACCCATTTATACTTCACTCATTCCTGGGAAGAAAGGAACACACCCACACATCAGCTTTTTATTGGTTGAAATAAGATCTTTTGCAATTTTGGCCCTGGCTAATCTCAGCTCATAATCATCTTAATCTCAGTCTCCCAAGGTGTTCTGACTAAAAGTATGAGCCATCACTCCAGAGTTCTTGTTTACTTTTCATTATGATTTCATACTATAATTTTTGTCATTTTTCTTTGTACATAATGTATACATGTATTCCAACACACAGCTCTCTCTTCTTTCTGGACTCCAATGATGCTCCCCTTACTTTGAAGCAATGGTAATAAAGTGATTTTTAATCATGCTGGACTATTCTCCATACTTAAATAAGAGCGCTTTCAATGTTTTAGTATTTTTAACTTTTTATTACACTGGGAGGTGTTTATCACCAATACCTCTTGTATACTGTGCATCATCATAAAAACTGTTACAGAGGGCTGGTGGGGTGAAGAGCTCTTATTATTCCTTAAAAATAATTTTCCTGATAAATTGGGATTTCCTTTCCTCTAATTCTATTTCTCCCACAAATGTGGATGACTTGATTTTTCAAACCATCAGTATAAATGTGCATATATATATATATATGTGTATATATATATATGTATATCAGTATATATACTCTGATGAAATTTGCTAAATCCTTTTCTCCTACTCAATTAAATTCTATACAAGAGATGGAACCAGGTAGTCCTCAAATCAATAATTCCAAATGTAAACCATGAAAGACCTCAATAAAAAACAATAAATGTTCTTCTGTTTCCCAATATATATTATACATCATGATATATATCATTAATATTTATATATGTGTGTATATGTTCTTAGAATGACATAAGCATTGAATTTCATTAGAAATGATATACTACAGATATCTGCTTCCCTTTTTAGATGTTCTCCAATCATACATGAGCCTCTTATCTCTCCTTTTTGTCCTACATTTCCCTTGAATTTACTCAGTATCAAAATTCTATATATCCTTGTGAATTTCAAAAACAACTCATAATTTATTTTAATTTTATCAGAATTTGGTATAAATGTAAAAAGCATTACCAAGGTTAATTTAAAATGAAAAGGGCTATAATATTAACCCACTTGGTTTCAGGTTATTATCAGCCAGGAGTATAAAAAATGGAGTATAATTAAAATTTGGAATTGATGACTATTAACATCTTTTGTTTGCATGTCTGCATATAAAGAAAATTTCAAGCAAATGAGGTAATTGTTTTACATATATACATTGTCAAAATCTCGATCATTACCATTATTCTCCACAAAAACTGGGCCATGGAAAGTTCATTTACAATAAAAACATTTAATGGATGCTGGTGGCTCACCCCTGTAATCCCAGCTACTCAAGAGGCTGAGATCTGAGGATCACAGTTTAAAGCCAGCCCAGACCGGAAAGTCCGTGAGATGTTTTTCTCCAATAAAGCTCTAGAAAACTAGAAGTAGCACTATGGCTCAAGCAGTAGAGGGCTCACCTTTAGCTGAAGAGCTGAGGGACAGCACCCCAGCCCAGAGTTCAAGCCCCACTACCGACAAAAATACATACATACATACATACATACATTTCTGCTCTATTCTCTCATTCTGTTAAAATAAAAATAAGTATTGTGTTTCTTAGTGACTATATAGATGTGTGTGCATGTGTGTACGTTTGTGTATGTGTGTATGTGTGTGTATTCCTTGATAAATGTTGCTTTACAATACAGTTGTAGTTCTTTTTAGGCTATGTATGTTAAAACAAACACCAAGTCCCTATGGTAGAATTATGTTAACTATAAGCTCTAGTCATCATTAATTTAGTGAACAGAGCTTTTCCATATGTATATGTTTCTGTATTCTCGCTTTTTCTTTCTGTGTGTGTGTGTGTGTGTGTGTGTGTGTATGTGTGTGTGTATACATGTATATCCAAAGATTCTTTGTCAACTCTCCTCAACATGATATCTTTGGGTAAAATTAAAAAAGTATTTTAATAAGATATTCAGTGATACAAAACTAAAAATAATCAAAATGAAAAACAATTTAAATGACTTGCTATATTTAAGAATGTATTCATTCTAGAGCTATTGCATAAGTCTGTAAAACTAAACTGAAGAGAGTCAGAGTTAGTGACTAAATTCCTCATGACCGGAATCATACATTTCGCTTACTCTCTCTGGCTTGCTGGTGATGGACCCTTTCTGCAAGCCATAAGACTATAAAACCAGTGCTACAGAACAGAATCACCTGTAAGTCTCTGGGAGCACATTTCTGCCCAACAAGCTATCCTGACAACTTACAACTAACAACCATCTGCTGAGACACAGTTCAAAATTTTTAAAATATACAGGTCCCCATCTCACCAGGTGCCTCATCATCAAAGTGAGGCTTCCAATGTACAGCATCTTGAGTAATATAGCTCTAGAAAAATCTCAGAGCTTGAAAGACAACTGATTGAGACAATGCTCAACCTTTCCAGGTTCAGTAATGAACATAAGTTAATAAGATAACAGTCCAAAGACATATATCTACTTTGGGACAAAGACCAGAATAAAATATATGTTTCAAAAATCTTAGTTTATTTTTTTATAGGGAACCTCCCTTAGATAATTAGTCTTAAATTAAAAACTAAGTCAAAAGAATTATTGTGCACTTTTGAAGGAGATAAACCTTTTTTACTCTATCTGTAAGAAACCACCAGTGATTTAATTTTCATGCTACATCTCCCTTGCTTTTTATTGTTACTTCTTGGTTAGCCAGATCTCCCTGGAGATTCAATGGAGAGATTTTGGAGTTGGCAACCTAAGTTTATGAAAACAATCTGTAGCACTGGAACAGAGAGGAGCTAGCAGGCACATATGGGAAGTGAAAACAGGATCGTGGCCTCATTAGCAGTATGCACCAAGGAACAGAACAAAACAGCCAAGTGTGAAGGTGAGCCAGGCAGAGAGCAGGTCTGGGCACTGTCACATGGACATATTTTGGTTCACTGTGGAGTTTTCTCTGGCTATAATTAACACTTGATCCTTTCCAGCTGTAATGGCACAGATTGTTTTAAGATCAACTCAATCTATAATTAAAAATCACATTAATCATTTCCTATATTATTTGTTGCAATATAAAATGGAGGTTGAAATCATTCCTGCTGTGAAAAATGGTTACATATTAATAACCGTGGCTGGAACAGATGTTAATGGCATAGGGACCCTCATGTTCCTGTTTATAGATTTCCATTTCACACCTCTCTCACTAAGCAAACTGCATACTCAAATATATTTGAATCCAATGACTTTTCTACCTTTAACCACAATTTAGCAATTCTTAGCCTTTTCATTATGGAATCACAATATCATAGGACTCTGATTTCAGATTAGAATTAAATAGATTCAATGTATATTAACAAAACTGGACTAAGGTGAATAACTTAACTTTTACTTTGGTGAGGTATCTATATTTACTTTACATATGTCTAGCTAATAGACAGAGCTTTTTTTTCATTCCTTTTAAAATTTCAAATCCAAAATAATTGACCTGTTTTAACCAAGAGAACTATAACTGGAATATAGTTTCAAACATAGTTCCATGGTAAAGAAGTTTGTCACACGTTCCAGGGTCATCAAATGTTGATTTCTTCAGAGATTTTTCAGATTATATTTATTTTTCTTATACAATATAATTCACTATTCATTTAGCATTTTTCCTGTCATGGTAGCTGACAGCACACTTAAAAGATTTAAAGAGAAGTTGGTTCAGTCGTCTATGCGAAAATACTTGATACGCATTTTCATTCATTAAAGTTAACTTTTTCTTTGAAAAAGCCTATGTTGATTAATTTAAAAAAAAACCCATGGACATCATCAGAATGGAAAAAGTAAGAGCAGCTTAATGATCTCATACAAAATAAAATAGAGAACAGCCATCTTCATTGTAGCATTCTTTATCCCTGCCAAAACATGAATCATCCCAGATGCCTCTCAATGGACAAATGGATCAAGAAAATGTGGCATATCCAATGGAAATCTACTCATGCATCGGAAACAATGATATTCTACCATTCATACAGAAATGGAAAGACTTGGGAAAAATATATATTTAGTGAAGTAAACCAGACCCAGAAAAACATGGGTTGCATGTAGCTAGAATGTGCTTATAAATCTGTAAGTAAACATACTGGATGATAAGTCAGTGGTTATAAATGAATTAATTGAAATACAATAGACTCTATGGAGAGCTCAAATAGTATAATTCTTTAAGTAGAATCAATCAACACCCAACAAAATAAGTGCTAAGAAATGTGTACTAGTAAGAGACAAGTCGGGGGCAGATGCAGGGGGCTAAAAGAATGAAAAGATAAAGAGGGAGAGAGCACTCAAGAATTCATTGTATCTTAACTAGTGTATATCTAGGACAAGCAGAAGAGGTCAAAAGCTATATACATATGACCATATAACCTGATGCTAAGCGAAATGAACCCCAAGATAGGGACACAAAAGATTTTTATCTTTCTTGTTGTTCTTTTTAATGTATTTATAATGTACTATGTGATTTTTTTTTTTGTTTTTTTGTTTTGCATGTTCTTCCCTCATGGTACAACCCCTGTTGTCACTGTATTTGATTCCGGTGTCCTGCATCTTGTATATACAGTTTTCTAATTTGGGGAAGAGAAGTGAAATAACAAAATGCTGAAATAGGATGCAGGATGTTACATTGTAACAATGAGATGTACAAGACAGTATGTTGAAAATGAACTTTACAACATTGTTGGGGAGGGAGTTGGGGAGGTGGGGAGAAAAGGGATAGTAGGGGAAAAACAAAGAAGGGGTAACAATGCTCAATAGCAAATGGACTTATTACCTTGCTAATCTAACTGTAACCCCTCTGTACAGTATCTTTCAATAAAAATATATTTAATAAACACTAAAAAAAGAATTCATTGTATCTACAACAGAATTGAGAATAATAAGGGGAGAGGTGGATTAAAGGGGTGTGAAGATGTTGAAGTAGTGACACAAATCAAGATGCACTGTTGCACATACACAGCTTTGTTAAATACATAATCAAAAAATTAAGAAAAGTGAGGGAAGGGGCGTTGGCAGTTTATGAATGGCAACTCATTGTACATAGATTTGAAGATAATAAAAATTTCCAAAAATCCATACATTGTGACAGAGAAAGGTAAATGGGATAGAAGTACAATATAGCTGATAGCCAAAAGCATATAATTACATTTATCTAGAAATATAACTTTATAGTTAAAGGTTATACTATGGCTCAACAATTGTTAGAGCTGTACAGGCTAAGAAATAGCCTGAAAACTGAAAGATGAACTGAAATATTCATATTACCCCCAAATGAAGCACAGGTCAGTCTAAAGAAATAATCATCCTGGTAAAACTGTTCAACAACCTAAAGGAGAATGGATAGCTTTTCTTTTTCCATTTTTCTCCTTGGTATTTTATCTCATCTTTATCACAATCACTGGCTTGTGTCCACGTAGTTAAAATTACCTTTTCAGAATACTTCTCATGCTGAAAAGCTTCTCTGTCCTTGTCAAGAAGAGCCAATCTTAAAAAAATAAAGAGAGAGAGAAAGCATCACACTCTGTGCCGTGAGACATTCAATCCTCCCCTGATGATCCAATTTCCAAGTCCTGCCCAAATTACTTTATGTTTGATGTTCTGTAATCTAGAGTGGCACCTTGTTTTAGCATCAAGTAGTAGCTGAGATATCATTAGCATAAGTTAACAATGCAGAGCGAGACTACATTTTTTAATACATCTGACATTAACCATACATTAAGAAACCTATAATAAGTGATCCACAAAATAAATCTTAAGGAAATTTTTTAAAAATATTAAAATTTTGTTGCTAGTATAAAGAAGTCCAGTATCAAGTTTGAAAGGTATAATGAATTCATTCCTTGAATTCATTTCTTGTCTCATATCTATTAATCACGACATTATGGTGTAGCTAATGAAGATCAAACTACAGTGTTTTATTAGTACTTATATAATCACATTCAATTTCATGTTGATTTTATTCATAGCATAATTTTATTGAAAGTCCATGTTTATATAGAGATATTACACTTTTGACTTCATTCAGATTTAATAGACTAATATAATCATTTTCTGTATCAGCAAGAAAGTGATTTTATTCTTGTGAGTTGGACTAATTGAATAACTGACAGTGATAGATTTTGGTCTCAGATTTGGTGGAATCTAAATCAAATGGTTGTTCAATTTATTTTATTTTCTTTGCCTCTCATTGTTGAACAGTAAAACAGTGGGCTGCTAAATAGGTAGAAAATGTGCACAAACTAATTTAGAGTAGTAATATATTTATGGTTAAATATGTGTGAAACCTCTGAATCAGGTTGTGAGATTCCCCATAAATGATTTAATGAGTGAAAAAGGTGATCATAAACAGACAACAAAATCAGAAACTCTACCTGATTAGATACTATATGAAGCAAGAGTTATACGGCCCCAAATAACCAGAACGTTTAGTTAAAATAATTGTCCTGTCATGAGCAAATATTTGCAGATGAAATAAGTCTTTGTGTTTCTTGAACATTATGAAACATTTACCTCCCTGTCACCAGCCTACTTTCCTTTGGATTTTAACCAGATTATGTGCAAAATATTATTATTAAAATTTATAAATAATCATAAAAATACACTGAATGGATTCTTTAACTTCATAGACCTTTATCTAGGCATAGCCAAGACTTGAATATGATGATGATTTTTTTCTAGTAGAACTAAGTCATAATATATCAAAAATGTTATCTTTATAATGGTTCATGTCTTGTTTATATTAACTTACACAATACATTTATATTAAATTACAGTAGTCTTACTGCATGTTTAGTTTCCTAGCAGTGCATTTGTATAATAAGTTTCTGTTTGTTTGATGTTTTCTATACAACATTATTAGATCATTCTTCTTATCTCTGGTCATGGAATGCAATGAACTTAGATGGTATTTTGTGCAACAAAATCTGCCTTTGTCTGCACTGTTCCTTTTTTTCCATGTTTTATTTTTCTCCCTTGAAGTTTACACAGGTGAAAAGTAATTCAGATTTTATGAAGTACAGTGCTTCATACAATGTTTCATGCATAAGAAATTTTCAATATCTCCTTCTCCCTACAGTTGATTTCTGTGTTATTTAGCCTGATATGTTGAGTAATTGTGAGATGTTTTGTTTTCCATTTTTGTTATGTTTTAAAGGTAAGGTAACATAGAGTTCTTTCAACAGAGCTTTTGGAAAGTTAGTAATCTTTTGATGATGGTAGTGTACAAAGTAAATATGAGGATGCCTTTCTTATTGATCTGTCCAATGTTTTCATGTTATTTGGGAATGCTGTGTTAACACAGCTGAAGGCAGAGATGTTTTGAAATAAGACAACTTGCTAACATATAGCAATTTTGAAGTCTTCATCTAACACAACCCAACACATTGAAGTACTAGACTTCTCTGTTTACAGTTTAATCTTTTCACTTAACATGCACCTCTAAATTTAAATTCAAAATATTGAAATGTGTATTTACTCCATTCCATGTGCTTGCTTAGCTTGCTTGCTCAGCTAATGTTTTATCACTTGAGTCATACCTCCAGCCAGAGTATCTACTGGTTATTTTGGAGACAGATCTTGCAGATGGAGGCATTGTTTGATTTACAAAATCAAAATTGTGCTTTACATAGAGATTTATGAACATTTTATCATTGAAATATTTCATAAGGCGATAAATTTACTAAATACTGTATATTTTGGTTCTAGAGATTTGTTAAAGACCTCCATGTATACTGTTCCATGTGTGCTTACTTATTTACCTAACAATATATTTCTTGATGGATTTAGATTTGTTTCAATTTTCAATTCTACAAAAATATACACACTCCCAAATAATATTTTCTATGAAATTAATGTTTGACAAATTTTCATCCACAAATACAGAATCGTATTATTCTTCCTGCAGAAGTTTATAAATCTTATTTCTATAATTACATATATTTAGGCTGAAAATATTGTCCAAACATGCATATAATATTTATGTGCATATAACAATGAGAAGTACAAAATGTCATGTCAAAATCAGCTTTACAATGTCGGTGGGAGGGGGAGGGGGGGTATGATTGGGTGGGGGGGAGGGGGGAGGCTGGGAAGGGAGGTGAAGGGTAAACAAAGGAGGAGGCTGCAATGCTTGGTAAGAAATGTATGCATTTTCCTGCCCATGTAATTGTAACCCCTCTGTACAGTATGTTCTCAATTAAAAT
This sequence comes from Dipodomys spectabilis, assembly GCF_019054845.1. Lineage (NCBI taxonomy): Eukaryota > Metazoa > Chordata > Mammalia > Rodentia > Heteromyidae > Dipodomys > Dipodomys spectabilis. The sequence goes on from NW_024870752.1 coordinate 7,210,887, forward strand.
AAAATAAAATTAAAAAAAAATATTTATGTGCATATAAACATATACCTATATGATATTACATCTATATCTAAATGCATTTGGTGTAATGCCAAACTATTTTTTGTTTTTTTTCCAGATCACTTAACATAGGAGCATAAAACTCGTTAGAAAATTATGATTTTTCTACATTTTTCATAGTTATTTTAGCAGAGGCTCTGCTGTATCTTTGTCTATAGCTGTCTCAATGAAATAAAATAAACTAAGTTTTCAACCATGTAGCCAGTTATATAAAACTTTTATAGAAATTTAGAGTGACCAATTGGAGTACAAAGTTGTGGCCGTACTGGGTACTTTAAACCTTTATAATCTTGTCTATGAAATAAAAATTGATTATAAATAATGTTTGTTATTCTGGTTCTCTTCCTGCTTCTCTTAAAAATGCATAAAGCATTGGTTAGATTTTTCTCAGAATCAATAGCTCTTAGTAAATATTCTCAGAATCATCTGCCCTGATGGACTGTATAAACACAGTTTCAGAGGAAGATAGATGTTGAAGCTAGACAGATGAATATACAAAGACCAAGAAAGTAACATAGATGAAGTACAATGCATCATTTCTAGATATTTTATTTCTAAAATAGGAAAGGTAGATTGTCTACAATTTAACTTTCAAAGAAGAGTTTAGTGGATTTTTAAGACAGAGAAAACTTGTGTTATCATATATCATGATAAAAAAAACTCAGAAGATAATGAATTGATACATTATTTGAACCTAATGTTCACATACTCGTGAATCTGTATCCTGAAGCTCTAACTGCCAATGTGATAGTACCATATATGGAAGTGATATCTTTGATCTTTAAGGTCATAAGGCTACAGCATTTTGTTTGTAGCAAGTGAAAATGACTAAGATAGAGACCTGTTGGTTTTGGACCACCAGTTGAAAAGTCAGAGAATGAAAACAAGAGTGAAAGTGCAAGCATATACCAAGAAACATACTCATTCTGTATAGTCTGAAGAGGCAAAATGGAAAGCCAAAATGAATATTCATAAAATTGTTAGTGGAAAAAGTTGATATTTTGTGTGAATTATAATTGATAGCTTCTATCACTTAAATAGGAAGCAAAATTGTGTTCAAGTAATGTTTAAGAAGTAGGGAAGTGACATCTGACACAGTGAGTCCTGCCTCTAATCCTGACTACTCAGGAGGATTGCATTTGAGACAGATAAGAAGTATCTTTTTTTTTTTTAATGCTTGTAGTCGTGGGGCTTGAACTCAGGGCCTGGGCACTGTCCCTGCACGCTTTTGCTCAAGACACTTTGGGCAACAGCGCCACTTCCAGTTTTCTGATGGTTAATTGGCAATAAGAGTCTCACAGACTGTACGGCTGGTTTTGAACCTCGATCCTCATATCTCAATTTCCTGCATAACTAGGGTTATAGGCATGAGCCAACTGCACCCAGCTATGAGTTATGTATTCTTTGTTTCTTGTTTTCTTTTTTTAATTTTTTTTTAAAAAAATTACTGAAAAGGTGATATACAGAAGAGTTGCAGTTTTTTTTGGAAGGGTCACCTCTTCCCCTGTTTTCTCCCAGTTTTTCCCCTTCCAACCCCTCCCCACACAAGTGTGTGAGTGTCTAGTGAGTATTATTGCCAAGTTAGTTCAGCCTTTAACCTATTTGTGTGCTTCCCCTTACCCTCCCCCAAACAGATAATCCTACATACAAGACAGAAGTACAGAAATAAAAAACAGCTACAAAAGGGGTTGGGGGACGACTCAACAGAAAACACAAAAAGTAAAAAAAAAAAAAAAAAAAAAACACAAAAACTTTATTTCCCTTTCTTAGAGTTCATTTTGATAAATATCATTTTATGTGGTCATATGCATATAGCTATTGAACCTCTTTATCCTCTCCTAAGAATATCCTCCTTTGGTCTTATTGCATGAATGTTTAGAGTCATGTTTACTTTTTCATATCCAAGTGCAGTTCTTGTCCTTTACCATCCATTGTGTTCACTTGTAGATTTATAGGCACATTGTAATCACTACAAATAAGGAAAGCCATGTATTACCTTTTGAACCAATAGCTGTACAGGGCCTATGCCTGTCTCCTCAGTTATACGGGAGGCTGAGATAAAAACGATTGTATTGCTAGGTAAAACAAACAACCAAAAAAACCTGCGAATCTCCACCTCACTACGAAGTCATGGCGATGCATACATCTCTGTTTTGATGGGAAGATGCATCGCTTTCATCTCAGTTGCGACATGAAGAGTAACGTAAGAGGCTTGCTGTCCAGGAGCACCATGCTTGAAAAAATAACAAGATATTATTTCAAAATAACTAGAGCAGCACAGGGCTGGAGGGATGACTGTGCTAGACATGTCTAGAAAGAATGAGGCCCCAAGTTCAAATACTAGTACCGTTAAAAAAGATGAGAGGTTTAAAAAATACTAAACTAGCTGATAATTAGTAAAAATGAGAGTAAGAGTGTTTTATTTAAAGTGCATTATTTAGAAAACACAGCAAGACAGATTTTCTCTCTTTTTTATGTTTTAGGTTTTAGTTGCTGCTGATTCTTTCTTTACCTTTGTATGGCATATACACATGTTATCCTTGGGAGCATCGTGGGGAAGGGCACAGAACTCAAGGGAAAAAGGGTGAAAAAGTAAAGCAGTGGAGCTCACTGGACACTGATGAAAGTAAACTGTATAGTTTGTGGGTGAAGACTGGAGGGAGGGACTGGGAGAGGATGAGGGAACAGAAGACATAGGAAAGGAAATATACTCATCCCCTGACTCATGTAATCCCTTTGAACATCACCTCTATTATATAAATAAACTAAAATAACTAAAACAATAAACTAAAAGTAACAATAATGGCAGTAATAGAGATTAAAAAGGGAATAAAAACAACGCATGAGAGTTGGAATGGGAATGTTAAAATAGGAAAATTTGCTAATGTGGAGTATAAATTGTAGTAAAATCCTTTCGAAGTTGATACTAGGTGACAATATATGGGTGGCTGAAGTGATACAGTGTTCATAATTTGCATCCTTTTCTCGAAATCTCAGAGAGAGCACATCTTAGCCTTGTGCACTCTGCAGATGTCATGAATTATGGAAAGGGATTGTAGAGTGCATTTCATTTCTTTTCAAATTCATGGAATGAGTTCAAATGTGAATGGCATTATTTCTAGTAGCATAACCATGTATAAATGGGTGTGCACTCTCTATCCCAAGCAAATAAAAAACTGATGTGAAATTGTTTCCCATATTTGGTATGTCTTAGTATAAGAAGAAATGATTGAATAATATCACGTTATTTAATGAATTCTGACTAGAAGTCTCCAAGGTCAAGTTTTCCATACATCCTAATTCTGGGAACTACTAAACAGCAAATAGGTTAGCTGACCCTCGAGATAAATCTTAAACTTGGCTTTGACATTTTATAACATCCAACACTATATAAATTGGATTTGCATCAATTTTATAACCATTTTCTTTCTAATAAGATTGATTATGCAATGCTCTCAAAACCCAAGCATTACTATTCATTGGGAAACATCAATTATATGCTCTGCTTTTGCAGTTACAATTTGGCCTAACACTCCATTAGTAAGATGAACTGCAGGTTACTAATTAGTGTAGCACCCCATTAGTGACTGCTATTTACTTTATAATTTGGCAAAATTTAATTGCTTAGAGAATGTCCTAAATCTTTTAGCCAAAATATTCAGTTGCAGATTTTTTTTTTTCCTTCACTGTTACCTATACTTTGAGATCTCCCCTTCTGCTTCAGCCTATTTTTTAGATTATCCTACTGAAAAAAAAAAGTGACAAGTGTGGGGGAAGAAAAACATTAACCTGGGCTAGAAAGGTGGCTCAGTAGTGGAGTGCTTTGCATGCCTTGCATGCATGAGGCCCTGGGTTCAATTCCTCAGCACCACAGAAGAAAAAAGAAAAAAAGCCAGAAGTGGCGCTGCGGCTCAAGTGGTAGAGTGCTAGCCTTGACCTGAAGTGCTGGGGGACAGCGCCCAGGCCCAGAGTTCAGACCCCACGACCGGACACCCAAAAAAAATTTAAAAAAAAAAAAAGAAAAGCACTAACCTACATTTATTTTTTTTAATTTGCATATCTTATAATTCCACTGGTAGTGACAACTGATTCTGTTTTGTGGTTTTTCTTTTAGAACTCATTTCAATGTCATGTCATTGGGTCTATTTACAACGGAGTATTTGTTTGATTATTTTTTGCTAAAACATTGGTGCATAATATATCTGAAAGCTATAGTATATCAATCAATGGCCTTTTAATTTCATTAACTTTCAGACTCCAAAAGACTTCAAAACATGACAGTTTATAACATGTCCTCAATAGTAAAAACCCTGGTTGTAGATTTATGGCATCTAAAGCTTCCTATCCTAAATCTCTAGGCTGGTTAAAAATAATATGTCTCCTCTTGATTCTTTTCCTATTTCCCATGGTAGAACTAGTGCAAAGTCCAAATTACTAAAACCATATGAATAAAATAGGGAGTCAGGAGTATGACTCATTCTACTTGGTCTCCTCTCCATTAATTCCCAAAAAGTTATTTGGCCAGAGAACACATGGGTTTTTATAACCATTTCAACACTTTTCATAGGGTGATTAAGTAAAACCTATGTTTCTTTTTTTTTTTGGGGGGGGGGGTCTGGTCGTGGGGCCTGAACTCTGGGCCTGGGCTCTGTCCCTCAGCTCTTCAGCTCAAGGCTAGCACTCTACCACTTGAGCCACAGCACCACTTCTGGCTTTTTTCTTTTTGCTTATGTGGTGCTGAGGAATCGAACCTAGGGCCTCATGCATGCAAGGCAAGCACTCTACCACTGAGGCACCTTCCCAGCCCAAACCTATGTTTCTTAAGAAGATTTGCTTTAGTAGTTGATCCGTTAGAGAGTAATTATAAAAGAAATTAAAATTTTGAAACCCTTAATCACAGGATTTTGTTAAATTTCTTTAATTATAATCCTATTTATACCCACTTGGTTTTTCTTTAGTTTATTGGGGATTGTTTTTGGTTTGGTTATTGTTGTTGTTGTTGTTGTTCCTGGTGGGATTTGAACTCAGGACCTAGGCACTATCCCTGAGTCTCTTTGTGCTCAAGGCTACTGCTCTACTACTTGGGCAACAGCGCCTCTTCTCACTTTTTCTGGGTAGTTTATTGGAAGTAAGAGTCTCACAGACTTTTCTGTCCCAGATAGTTTCATCAGATCTCAACCGCCTGAGTAGTTAGAATTATAGATGTGACTAACTGGTGCCCGGCCTTGGTTTTATTTTTAAGAGCTTCCCTTATAAAAAGACATTATATGTATTTTGTGTAGATATGATAACATTAGTTCAGACAAGACCATATCATTATGTTTTTTCTCCATGCTATTCCTGAGTTGTTTCTGGCACATTTATGAATTTTAAGTAATTAAATAGGTCTTGATAATGTAAAACTATAAGTAGATCTATATGTTTAAATGCTAAAATGAAACAAAGCCACAAAGAATTCTGATATACTTCCCAAAGAAAATAACTGAAAGAAATTGATGGAAGGAAAATGGTTTGATAACAAGAACAGGACCCTCCTTATCTTTATAAATACTCTTGGCTATGCAACAATTTATTCACAAGTTTCCTTTCTGAAAAACTTTTTTAAAAAGATATCTATAGATTGATATAGCTCAGGACAACATGAAACCAAACTTACAGAAGCTGTTAGGCATATTCAAGACATCCCTTCACTAGAAATGGTACCTTCTCCCCCATTGTACCTTACAGAACATATTTGATAGGCATATGAGGAGGGGGAGACAATCACCTACCCTAAAGGTTCTCATTGAGAAACAAGAGGTTGTTCCTTCCATTTAACATTGCTACTTACCCCTAAGGGCTTTGGGCTTGCTAGACTGAGTATTCTGATAGAATCAGAACAGACTAGGTAGGACACGAGACAAATAAAGATAGAATTCTAAGACAAAGTGGAGAAGTGAAAATGTCTACCCTCAAGTTTTCCTGTGGAGGCAATAAGTTGATCCCTGTATCAAAGTGAAAACATCTGCCTTGCCTATCTTGGACATTAATGTTCCTGGCACATTCTATCTACTTGACAATGACTCAAAGGCAGTATATAGACTAACTGATGCCAAAGTTGACACCTTTACTCAATCTAGAGGAAAAAAAAAAAAACAATATCCACCATTGATTGGTGTGGTAGAGAAGGCAGGGATAGTAGGGAAAAACAAAGAAGGGGTAACAATGCTCTCTCTATAGGAAATGTACTCATTACCTTACTCGTGTAACTGTAACCCCTCTGTACAGTATCTTTACAATAAAAAGGTATTAGTCATTAATTTTCATTACTTTAACTTGTCCTGTTAAATTAATGATTTCTACTTATGAAATTAGATTTTTTCTAAAAAGTTGCAGAGTCTTTGAATTTTTTAATGGAGTTTTAATGGGAATATCCATAACTGATGTCCTCAAATTCAATGGGAACGCTTTTCGAGACATCTGGCTATTGTTTTTCACTCTCGGGTTCAGACAAGGACTATTCCTTCCAAGTTATGTGTTTCTCCTATAAGAGAAAGACCTATTTCTTTTTCTTTTTTTTGTTCACATGGATGACCAGTTCAATAATTAGGAAAAGAAAACAGGAAAAATAAAAGAAAAAAAAAGCAGGAGAATGATCACATTGTGTTAATTCGAAATGGAACTTTCATTCATTGGCTCACCATAAAACTATTCTAAGTTGGCTTGAGTCCCTAAAAACCAATGGCTCAGAGTCTCCTAACAAAAAACTTTGCCATATGATCTACATACAAGTTGATTTCTCAGTTTTTTTCTGAGTTAGATATTAGTAGTTTACTGCTCAATAGCATAGGCTGAGCTTCCAGCACACGTCAGTTTCTCCCACTTGCCCTTGAAGAGCAGAAATATTAACCATCTCTCCTAGAAGAATCAGCTCTCCATATATAATTTCTTAGGTATAAAGAGAGTATTTTTCTCAGTGTCTACCCTGGTCTATGCTTATTTTTTATTATTATTTACAAGTTTCTCATTTCCAAAAGATTTTTTATTATTATTTACAAGTTTTAAAGATTTACAAATTCAATGTTCTATAGATATGTAAATGTACTACTCTTTTATCAAAATATATTTTTATTGTAAAGATACTGTACAGAGGAGTTACAGTTACATGAACAGGATAATGAGTCCATTTCCTATCGAGCATTGTTACCTCCTCCTTTGTTTTTCCCCTACCAGCCCTTTCCTCCCACCTCCCCAATTCCTTTCCCACCCCCATCCTGCCCTGCCCCCAAAGTTTTAAAGTTCATTTTCAACATACTTATTGTTACAATGGGTCATCCTGTATCCTTATTTCAGCATTTTACTACTCTTTTACTACTAACCTGAGATTGGTATTCCAGATTAGTGAGAAATCCTGTTCTGTATGTACACTACCCTATCTACTTGCCTTTCATCTACTGGCCAAAACTTACTCCTTTCCATTGTACATCGGACCTTCATCAGTTCCATTAATTTCACTGAGGTGCTTGGCAGAAATTTAAGCAAATATGAAGCCATGTGACAGACTTTCTAAGCAATTATTTGCCCATAAGATTTCAACATATATTGTACAAAATTAAGAAACACTGAAAGGGATGACATTGATATCATTTTCCCATGCTTAATAAAAATATAATATTCCTATGATAATATAATATGCTCATTTGAAATTAATTAAAATTTAAATCTTCGTATCATGAGGAGTCATAGTGAAAACAACCAGGGTAACTGATATAATTATGATTAAAGCTGAAATTAAAATATTTTAAAATTAAGATAACATCAGTTACCTAATTTAAATTTTCCTGTTTGTTTTAATCTCCTACTTCAGCCACAGCTTCTCTTATGTCATTTTCTTATATCATTTATTTTTTAAATTTCTCTCTCTCTCCCTCTTGGCACATGTTTCATACACACACATACACACACACATTTTTAATTCCAATTAATTTTATGTTTATATGTAATTGGAATCCTGGAATTGTAATATATTTCCATTTAACATTTTGATGTTGGTCGGTTTACTTCTGATATCAAGCATTGTTGATATATTTTTAATGTGTGTTTTTAATTACTAAAATACTGGGTGAAATTTCATACCAGTAATCCAACTTTAGAGTAAGCAGCAATACTAAAGGAGGCTGGAATCCAAGGGTTGTGGTTTGAAGCCAGGATGAGCAGAAAAGTTCCATGGCATTCTTTTTTTATGTTTTTTTTTATTGTGAAAATACCATATAGAGGGGTTACAATTACATGAGCAAGATAATGAGTATATTTCTTACCAAGTATTATTTCCCCCTCCTCCTTGTTTTTCCCCTACCATCCCTGCCCTCCCATCTCCACAACTACATTACCACATTTCCCCCTCCACCAAATTGTAATGTTCGTTTTTCGACATAGCATCTTGTACATCTCATTGTTGCAATGAGTCCCTATTTAAACAATTTGTTTTTTCCCTTCCCCTCCCCAATTATCAACATCAAATACAGTGAAAACATTCTTATTTCTGATTAATCACTCAAAAACTGCAAGTGATGCTTTGCCTGAAAGTGGAAAAGCACTGGCCTTGAGCAAAAGAGCTTAGAGGTAGTGCCTAAGCCCTGAATTCAAGTCCCACAATTGACTGAAAAAAGACAGATAAGCCCGTCTTTTTCACAGGTTTATTATATGGGTTTTGACCACTTATGATCCAACTTTTAAATTCCCACTGCTCATTTCAGTTGATGCAGAGAAGCTCTCAGTCCTGAGTGTTTGCTTTCTCTTCATTTTGTAAATATATACTTCCCCAATGGTGCCCAAAAAGTTAGGAAAAGTTAATGTGCTTAACTAAGTGATAAAGGGGAAATTTTAGATTGATTGAGAGGAGGTCTGGCTTGAGCAAAAATCAAGGTTCAAGGGGGAAGATGAACCAAGCATTCCACAGTACAGTACTAAAATCTATACATGCTATGCATTTTGGTGGTCATTTTCCTGTGTTATAACCAGTACAGAAGAAGGTTCTACTCTACTGATCTTGGTGTTAGTTGACTGAAGATAATAAATTATATTTTAATAAGTAATTTAATTTTCTTCAAACAGTATTATGTTCATAGTGTACAAAGGAAATATAATAATGTCCCGGTGATAAAGTATTTGTTTTTGATGTTTTTCACATATTGTTAATCTCAGTTTCTAGATGTTGATTAAAAGTACACATGAATGAGACATACAGCCTGAAAACTGATTTATGATTCCGGACATTTTACCATTCAATCATTCATTGATGATTACACAGCATCAATTTCTGCCTGGCTTTTGGAATATAACCTAGTTTTTTTGCTGTAAGTGAATAATTTTTCACTGTTGATGGCAAGCAATGGTGTGCTTCTCTATGTGAGTAACAAAACATGATAATATTTAGTTGAAGCATGTTTTTATCCATCAGGAACTATGAAAGTGGCATCTTTGCACACCTGTGCCTTCTTTTTAGTCAATACTTACTTTGTCATATTTCTGTACATACGTCAACCAGTTTGAAAGGATGTTTTTCCCTCTCTATTTGTATAATGCAGTACCATGTGCTTACAAGCACTTGATATCTTCAAGTGTAATATCTTCAAGTGTTCAATGAAGATGAGTGTCTTCCTCTTGGCCCAGTTCCTGTGAAAATATATCTTGACACTTTGTGTTGTCATTTGCAAAAGCAAGCATAATGAATTACCTGGCTCCTGGATATGCTCTCCAGTGCTCATGGCTCACTGACACTGTTCAAGTTTATTCATTGAATGATCGTGCATTAGTTAACAAGGATAAGCTCTAAGAAATGTATTGTTAAGCATTTGCATTTTTATGTGGCTGTCACATACTCTACATACAATGTCTATAATCTCAGATACTAGAGCCTACTAAACTATATGGTACATAGTGTATTTTTTTAAATTTCTTGTTAATTACTTTATTTAAACTTCTGTTAATGATAAAGCACAAAACCACACATTTGCCTAGGCCTAGACCAAGCCAGAATCATCAAAATCATACACATGGGCTTGAAGACACTGATTTTGATGATTCTGATATTCCCACTGAAAGATCTTCAGGACACCCTGGAATAATGTAATAGCATTTAGCAATATAAACTATGCTGATGTGTTTTTAGCATATTATAAGCATAAAGCAAAGCATGACTGTCAGACAGAGAACAACAATAAAAGATTTAATCTAGTATATAAATTAATCAAATTTAAATTTAATTAAAAGTGTGAGGAAAAAGCATCATAACATTACTAAGTATTAAATAATTATATACAGCCCCTATCTACTCCAAGCATATATACGATATATATTACTTATATTCTATATGTTTGATTTGAATATATGAATATAAAATATTCATAATTACTATGAAATTTTAATAATTATTTAGATAAACCCCAACTATCAATCAAGTAAGTATGATTTGTCTCTACAATGACACAGTGAAGACACATGAATAGGTAGAGCTGATTAGGAAGACTGAAAACTGAAACTTGAAAGCTCAAGAGTTAAAGGAGTTCTGCCTACATATGGGAAAAGCTGGTGTTGCAATGAAGTTTTGTAAGTACAATGTCAACATTTCTCCATCTCAATGAACTATCTGCCAAAGAAGAAAAGCAGTTTAGTACCACTGTTGGAAGATATCAAACATGAAGTAGAAAAAAAGCTAAATTTAAGTATATACAACAAAAGTACACAAAGTTGATTGCTATGTGTTAAATTAATCTATTTGCAGGATTTGCAAAGAGTTTTATATGTGTGTTCTCTCTTACATCTTGTTACATTTTCTACATATATATAACAATACACATTTTAATAAAAACAAATGATATAGTAGTATGAAATGATAACAGCCAATTACATAGTGTAAAATTAGTTTAACTTTCAATGTGCAATTAAAATTTAACAACTAGCACATGTATAGCTTCTATTAAGAGCAATGATATGTTTTCCTCTCCACTTTTATTTCTCTATAAATGAATCAATATTTTAAACACATATATTTGTATTAAACTCACTCTGTAATCACTATATTTCATTATTGATTTAGGATAGGATCTAATGAGTGAGATAACTTATGAAGCCAGGTATAATATCACTTAAATTCCACCATCTAAATGTCTGCCCTTATGGATTTCATCTGCCTTTGCCATCTTATCCATGTTACATCTGAAATTATTCTTTCTTTGCTCTCTCATCTCTTGGATCATCGATCCATCTTTCTCTTTCAATTTCAGTACGCAATTCCCAATAATAATTTAGTTCTGTACAATGTCTGACTCTCAATATATAACAAATGCATAATGAAGAACAAAATTCATAAATTAACCAAAACTAAGGTCCCCTCAATTCTTACACAAATTATAAGAGGGTAGACCTAGGTGATGGGGAAATGAAGCCACCATTAATAATGATAGTTTTCCTTTGGGAAGGTCACACAGAATTGCATTCTTAAGTAGATTTTCTCAAGATCTTGGTCCACCTTTTGGTTAGCCTTTATTGAGGGAAAATAAGTAGCATCTATTAATACTCTAGATATCTAGATACTCTTCTTTTGTTTAAGAATCTTATTTGCTAGCATTAGATTTAAATGGGGGGAAAGGATTATGCGTCTCTGAAATCACAAAGTAAGATATAATTGGATTTCAACCTAGACTCAAATTTGACTCCAGAAAACATAGCCAAATAGAAAATTTTTTAATGTTACATTTTCTTTTTTAACCTAGTAGACTAAAATATCACTATATAATTTGCCCTTGGTCTAAAAATTATTACCTCAAACATGTGCACAGATTGAGGTTGTTGGTAATGGCCAACAATGAATATCCTGTAAGTAACAGTTTATTCAGTTTACCTGAGAATAAACAAAGGCAATATGAAACTTTCTGTTTGACTTTTAAAGTTGGTATGTTTTTAGGTGCTAGGCAGCAAACCCAGGACATTGATGAGTTAAGTGAACACACAACTGAGCTACCAACTCTAACACTAAGATTTTGGCATATGATTAATATCTAAAGTACTTTCAGACTTCAAAAGGTCATTTGCAATTGAAAAAATCAGTTCTTTTACTATTCTGCTCTATTTTATTTTATTCCATTCTATTCCTTCAATTATTATCAAGAAAATGGGTTGAATCCACTTAGACATCCAAAGGTTAAAGTTAATTATACTTGCAAAGCCAAAGCAAAATTATTAATGATTTAGAAAATGCAAATTTTAATAAGGATAATTTTCTACATATTGCAATCACGAAAATTTTTTTAACCTATGGGATATAATATGACAATATGTTAGCCAACACTGAATATCTGAATTTTATTTCTTTTGTGGAAATGAATCCAGAGACTATAGGCATGGTTCATCTTTAAATTCTTGGATTTATGAATAAATGACATTATATGACTTTTGAAATCCAAATTATTAAAGCGGAAATGAAAAATTATAGTTACCCTTCAAAACATTGAACTGCATCTAACACTTTAGTTTTCCTTTTGTATGTGGTGCAACATTGAACAATGAATAAACAGGAATTTTGGGTATTAAATCATTTGTATTAAATGACAAATGTCTGCAAAGCAGTTAATTATGTATTTTAAAATGTTGATAACTGACACTTGTAAAATTCTCTGATAGGAACATGGAAATCATTGTGTAATATAACAATGAAAAGACTATTCCTTTGAAGGAGGAGCAATATATGAACACATTACATGTCTAAGTTTGATTCTTTAAATCTGTGGAATTTTTAATTGATATAATGAAGTTGCAAAATACAAGTTTCCCCCAAACTAAGGCATCAGCTTCATATGTTGAAAATAATTATTGTTATTCTTCTTTAAATGAATAATATAATTATTTATTTGATAATTTGGTAATTAGTATAAAACAATTATAAAATTATATTATAAAATAATTATTGTAATCTTCCTTTAATATATTTTTAGTTTAAATGCAAATATATAATTTTTGAAAAAATTTAATAAGAGTTAAAACCTTTTTCTACTCTATTTATAACATGAAATAAAATCAAGTTAGAAATCATGATAAAGAGTTTAAAGCTTAAATGTTAATTATAAACCTGGCCAATGGGCAATTAAGATGTACTTATTGAGTAGTTCCATTAAGATGAATTATCTTAATATGGCTCTTAAATTAGCTCAAAATTTACATAATAAGTAATAATTATAAATATTAAAGGTCCAATCTGCTTTGCACATAGTCACAGAGGTTAGAGGGGCATGTGCAAAATATAATAATCATACAAATTGTTTCCCTGGAATGTAATGTTTTCTCATAAAGTGCCAAGGTACAGACACAAATCTGCATTTAGGACAAATAATTACTGCTTTTATGCCTTTATTTTAACATTAAGCCTTCTTTCTAAAGAATTTAGAAAATGCCTAGGGATAAAATCCAGCATTATAATTAAATTTAATCCAACAAACTATACACAAAAGCTCACACTTCTATCATAAAATAGGACCCAAGGAAGTAATTCTCTACTGTACATTTAAAGTGTGTTAGTCTAATTAAAGAAATCTAGATGAAAATATGACTAATTAGCTTGTTTTGAATTATAACAAAGGTCAGTAAATATTAAAAAAATATGTAAGAGTTATGGGTATTCTTTATACTGAGACTCATTTACAAAAAGGAGCAGGAGTTTAGACAGTGAAAGACAGAAAACTTCCTCTATTTATTCGAAGTCAGGATTCAGATTTTATGACATTTTCCATGACTAAATTACAAATGGTCTAATAATTAAACTTACGATCAAAGAGGAGACAAATATTATACCTTAATAAAATTCAAAAGTATTCTAGAGCTGTGAAGAATATAAAATTGGTGATATGTAGAGCCTATTATTGCTACTTGTGGAAAACAACTTATGATTTCATATGCCCAATTTGAATTTTAAGAATATAGAACATTTCTGGGCCTGGTTGTGCATACCTGAATGAGGTAGGAGAATCTTTTTTTCTCAGGAGTTCAAATCCAGCTTAGATTCTTAGAGAGTGAAGATGCGAAAGAGAGAGGAGAGAGAGAGGAGAGAGAGGAAGGAGAAGAAAGAGAGAGAGAGAGAGAGAGAAAGAGAGAGACTAAGTCTTCTGTGATAAAAAAAAAACAAAACAACTTGTTCATTAACCTGTAGATTTAAGCATTGAAAGGTGGCTGGATTATGAGAGCTGTGATATTTTTATTGGATTATTGGTATGATTTTTTTTCATTTTACTTTTTTGTGAACATACTGTACAGAGGGGTTACAATTACATGGGCAGGATAATGTGTACATTTCTTATCAAGCATTGCAGCCTCCTCCTTTGTTTACTCTTCACATCTCTTCCCAGCCTCCCCCCCACAATCTCTCCCCCTTCCCCCCCCCACCAACGTTGTAAAGCTCGTTTTCAAAATGACAACTTGTACTTCTCATTGTTGCAACAGGTCGACCTTAAACGACTTGTTTTTCCCCATCTCCTCCACAAGTTATAATCTTAATTTGATAGAATTATTGAGAACTTAGGGGAGCAAGCCTGTTTTTTTTGTTTTTTTGTTGTTGTTGTTTTTGGGTCCGGTAGTGAGGCCTGAACTCTGGGCCTGGGCGCTGTCCCTCAGCTCTTCAGCTCAAGGTTAGCACTCTACCACTTGAGCCACAGAGCCACTTCCGGCTTTTTTTCTTTTTGCTTATGTGGTGCTAAGGAATCGAACCTAGGGCCTCGAGCATGCAAGGCAAGCGCTCTACCACTGAGCCACCTTCCCAGCCCAGGTCTGTTTTTGAGATGAGATCTTCTAGAAAGAAGTAGGAAAAGATCACTAAAAGAGGGCCTTTAAGAAATACATTTTAGCCTAGGCGGTGCCGGTGGCTGACGCCTGTAATCCTAGCTACTCAGGAGGCTGAGATCTGAGGGTCCTGGTCTTGAGCCTCTGAGAGAGAGAGAGAGAGAAAGAAGAGAGAGAGACAGACAGACAGACAGACAGACACAGACACAGACACCGAGAGACAGAGAAAGAGACAGAGATAAAGACAGAGAGACAGAGACAGAGAGATACATTTTCTCTAGTTCTATCCTGTCTGTTTCCTTGTTTCCCAGCCTCATGAAGGAATGCTCTACTCCCTGATGCCATCTTGGAGGTGATATTCCACCTCATGGGCCCATGACAATGGCCTAAGCGACATGGATAATGACCTTATACTCTCTGAAGCCATAGCCAATATCAACCTTTTCTCAAAATTGAATTTCTCAGGCATTTGTCACAAAGATAAACAAGATTAAAAAATTAAATAAACTGACTAAAACAGTAGGTTATGCCAAAAGAAGAACTGGAAATGGAGAAAGTAATAAAGTAGCAAGAAAGAACTGGAGACTGAAGCCTGCCATAAGCTTTCCATAGCAAGATGTAATGCTGTCCATAGCAAACTGTAACTCTCTCCACCACTAACCGCAGGGAAAACATTTACCACAGGGCTTGCAAGTGATCTCACCTGGTAATGACTGAAGGATGCAGAAAACTTATGCACAGTGTTGCATAATTTAGAATGACATCTAAACATTCCAATCATCCGTTGCATATTTGCACTGTACCTAGCTCCCAATCTAGTACATGTATTTACATTTTAAAATTAGTGTATTTAAAATGCATTTAATGGATTTTAATGTATTTTACTTCCCTAATGGATATTTATCTTACAATGTCTATTTTTTTTATTTAAAACTCTGGATTACAATCCCAGGTCTCCAATAGAAACTTTTACCCAAAGTTTTAGTTAGTTCTCCCTGAAATATCTCCCTGAAATGAGGGCCTGTTGCTTGGACATATTCCAGAGGGCACTTTGTGTTCCATCTTTATTCCTATGATTAGATATAAATTTGTAAATAAGTCATCCCTTCTGGCTTTTATTTTGATTTTCAGTAAAACTAGATTAGTAACAACACTAAAGACTAAATTTTATTGCATGTTATTCTTTTTTTTTTTGACAACAGTGGGGATTGAACTCAGATTTACCATGGCAAGCTATGAGCTTGATCATTAGAAACAGACCCAACTACTTTTCTTAGTTATTCTTCTATGGTGTCTAATATTTCTTTCTTTCTTTTTTTGATTATTATCTTTAAGAAGTTGTGCAAAGGGGCTTCAAATCAACATGTCAGTTGATGAGTTGAATAATATTTTCCCCTGTGCTTCTTGCACAAAGCGAGTCCTTCTTACTTCCTTCCACATAGCTAGAAAGAAAGTCATGAAGCATGATCAGCTGCTTATTTGTTGAGATAGGATCTTTCTAACTTGAACCATGATCCTCCTTGTATTTGCCTCCTGGGCAGTTGATGTTACAAACTAACATGACTTTCTTTTCTCTTTTTTTCCTTTCTTTTCCTTCCTTTCTGTATTTAATATTGGCAGTCTTTGAATTCAGAGTCTCATGCTTGCCAAGTAGGAATTCTTACCACTGAACCACACCATCAGCCTTGTTTTTGCTTGTTACTTTCGAGATATGTCCCTCCTACCCACCTGGTATGCACCTGACCTCAATTGGCTTGTTTCTTTGTGGCTAGGATGAAAGGTACTTGCCACCACACCATTTTCATTTGAGAAGTGGTCTCTCAAACTTTCCTGCCTATGCTAGTTTCAAATCACAATCCTTCAAATCTCAGCCTTCCATGTAGTTTAGATAATAGGTGGGAAATACTGACACCCAGGGGGAAAATGCTTTTCTTAATAAAAGGTATATCAGCATTTTATTTTAAATAAGTTTTTTTAATGAAAATACTGTGCAGAGGGTTTACAGTTACATGAGCAAGGTAATGAGTACATTTCTTACCAAGCATTGTTGCCTCCTCCTTTGTTTTTCCCCCACCATACCTTCCCTCCCATTTCCACAACTACATTCCCTCTCCCACCAATTGTAAAGTTCATTTTTCTACATAGCATCTTGTACATCTCATTGTTGCAATGGGCATATCAGCATTTTTATTGCTACGATGGGATCCATGTCTATCTTTTTTATAGTCATAATATTACATGACAGATTTGTAAATACTTGTTTATATATATAAGAATAGAAGTTTTAAATAATGTTTTATTCATTTACTTGAATTTCTTCAGAGTACTAGAATTTTTTTTTTTTGAATGAATGGTCTCGTTTTGTTGGATGATGAGTCACAGTGTTTTATAAGCTGGTCTTTGACAACTGCCCTGAATCATGGAAATTATGGATCTGAACAGAGAAAAGGCTGCAGCTCCTTCCTACAGTCACACTCAGAGAGCCCACAAATCACAGATCCACTAAAGCATACCTCATTCAGAATTGCGTTTGGATTGCAACTAGACTTTAATCCATCTAGCAGGTCAAAACTTTATGGCATAATTAATAATGTCATCACACTGTTGGAGCTATAATGTTCTTACTCAAGCTACATACTTTTTCTTTTTTCTTTTTTAAATTTATTTATTTGTTTACTTATTTATTTATTGTTGGTCATGGGGCTTGAACTCTGAGTCTGGGCGCTGTCCCTCAGCTCTTCAGCTCAAGGCTACTGCTCTACCACTTGAGCCACAGGGCCACTTCCAGTTTTCTGAGTGGTTTTTTGCCGATGAGAGTCTCTTGGCCTTTCCTGCCGAGGTTCACTTTGAACTGTGATCCTCGGATCTCAAGTAGCTAGGATTACAGACCTGAGCCATCAGTGCCTGGCAATACTTTTTATTAGATTACAAATTGAGTTATTTGAGGAGGTTCTTTGTTGGTTCTTTGTTTGCAAATTTATTTATTTGCTTTTTATATTTTTAATTTTTTAAATTTTATTTTATTGTAAAGATGAATAAGGTAATGAGTACATTTTTTTTATTTATTGTGAGAATACAGTACAGAGGCGTTACAATTACATGGGCAAGATAACAAGTACATTTCCTATCAAGCATTGTTGCCTCCTCTTTGTTTCCGCTTCCCATCACTTCCCATACTCCCCTCCCATCCTCCCCCCACCCCCTACCATAGTTGTAAAGTTTTTCAACATAATGACTTGTACATCTCATTGTTGCAATGGGTCAACCTGTATCCCTGGTTAAACGATTTGTTTTTTCCCTTCCTCTCCACAAAGTATACCAACATCAAATACAGTGAAATCATGGGTTATACTGTGGGGGAGGGACATACAAAGCAATAAAAAAATTATCTTATAAATATGTTAGAAACAATTGCATGAAAGGGAAACAAAACAAAACAAAACAAAAAACATTTGAATGCTTTTCTTGGGGTTCATTCCCCTATCATCAACTTATCTGACCTTTTCTGCTTGACTCAGACATATACTAGTTATTGCAAATAAGGGAATCCATGGGACCTATGTTTCTTTGGGCCTGGCTTACTTCACTTAATATAATTTTTTTCCAAGTCTTTTCATTTCCTAACGAATGGGTCAATGTCATTCTTTGTGATGGAGGCATAGAATTCCACTGTGTATATAAACTACATTTTCTTGATTCATTCATCTACTGAGGAGCATCTGGGTTAGTTCCATATCTTAGCTATGGTAAATAATGCACTAGCCATACAACTGACAAGGGTCTCATATGTAACATATACCTGGAACTTAAAAATTAAATCCCCCAAAAACAAATCTTCAAAGAAACAACTGCCCAATAAATAAGTGGGCTAAAGACTTAAAGAGAAACTTCTCTGAAGAAGAAAGAAGGATGGCCAATAGACACATGAAGAAATGCTCAACCTCCCTAGCCATAAAAGAAATGCAAATCAAAACAACATTGAGATACCACCTCACCCCAGTTAGAATGGCTATAATCAAGAACTCTAATAACAAATGCTGGAGGAGATGTGGACAGGGGAACTTTACTGCATTGTTGGTGGGAGTGTAAACTTGTTCAACCACTTTGGAAAGTAATATGGAGGTTCCTCAAAAGACTCCACATAGAGCTCCCCTATGACCCAGCAATCCCACTTTTGGGCATTTACCCAAATGATTGCAAACAAGACCACACTAAAGCTACCAGTATGACTATGAGTGTTGTTACCCCCTCCTTTGTTTTTCTCCTATTATCCCTTCCTTCCCCCATTTCCTCCATTCCTCTCCCCTCCAGGTTGTAAGGTTCATTTCCAACATACTGGAGTTTGGTCTCAGGGCCTTGCAATTGCTAGGGAAGAACTTCGATTCTTTTGTCATCACCCTTCCCCCCACCCCATCATGTCTTTTTGTTTTAGGCTGTTTTTTGGACAGCAATTACTTTTCACCAAGGCATAACTCTGAGTGATATGCTCCTATCTTTATTTCCTAACAATTTGGCTTGCCACTCCTTTTAATTTTGTTGAGGCAAATAAATACAAAAAAGGCAGTCTCTCTAATTATTAGAGCCAATCATACGTTGAGTACCTTGGTGGTATATAGTATCCACTAGTTTCATTTTTTAAAAAAATTAAACTTAATTTGACTCCATCAAATTATTTTTATTTTATATTATACAAATATTCCAATTCTATATTTTTCAGAGGTATACATTTTATCACATGCTTTAAATAAATTGGAATCATTTCAAGCAGCAGAATTTGCTCATGTACTATCAAACCTGTAACTATATACAAAACATGACTTCTTTTTTCATTCAAATATGTGTACTGAGTTGGATTGCTTTAATCTTTGTCTCTCCCTGTCTCTAATGCTTTTTCTGTCTCTGATGCTGGCCGTCTCTTTGTCTCTGTCTCTTTCTCTGTCTCTTTCTCTCTCTCTCTAGTCATTTATTCTAGAACTTTTCTCTCAAAGACAGGAAATGGGTCTTTCTTAAATGATAAGACATAATTATCTTTTAATTGTATGACTTATTTTTTAATACTAACAGCAATAAACAATAAGGAGAAGCAATTAGGCAAAATGTAAATACCTCTTAATGGAGTAAGCAATTGACATTGGAGGAGTGGCTGGGTAGGGAGGATGGGGAAGAGTTTATGTGAACCCTGAGTGTCTCAGCATCCATAAATATGAACCTTCTGAAAACAGTAAGTGCTGGTTTGAAGCCCCCAGATCAAGGAGATTAAGGTCCACGATCACATACAGTTCCCTCTCCTGATTTAGATCATTTGTATGTTTGAACTATGAAATACATTGAATTTTACAGGTATATAATATTTAGATAGTACAGGAATACCTTTTCTTTTATAAATTCATGATTTGATTCACCTTGAAGTAGTTAATACATATGAGTATTTGTGGAAATAATATTAAAATTACCAATAAATTTATATGTAGTTTTTTCTTTTTCTAGATTATTTTAGAAAAAAATAACCTTTTGTAATTTATTGCTAAAAAATCAGAGCTACAAACTTCAGATAAATAGGCCCATGTTCTTTTTAATATATCCTTTGAAGCCAAGATGAACGGTATTAAATGAACTTTTGAACTAAAGATGTTCATATGGGTTTCTCAGAGATTTATTTGGAAATACGAATAAGGATCTAGTTTGATTAATAATCAGAGCCATAAATAGGTAATTAAGATCTTGAAAAATGAAATTTGATTAAAAAGTTGGAAAAAAGAAAATATGCCATTTCTCAAAATCATTAGGGTTTTGAGTTGCTTTGCACTAATAATTCATAACAATTATATTTTAATAGACAGGTATTAATTAAATGTACAATACAGCTCAGAAATTTGACATATCTACATGAAATAGTCAAAGATCATCAGTCCCATTTAGAAATAATCAACACCTTGATTTGTTTTCTTTGGAGCCACAGCTAAAGGAATTGGTTTCAAATTTTCATAGTACATATTCATTATTTTAGTCATTATACAATAATGACACGTATATAAAAAAGTTTAGGTAGAATTAATTTCAAGTAAAAATAATTAAATATTATTTTATATATTAGTGATGGTAAAGTAGCAAATAACTTATTTAAGAATTATTGATTTTATTTATAATGACATGATTTTATATGTCATTACATTTTATTATATTGTTAAACTATTGTAATGTCCTCTGATAATATATATTTTTTGGGGGTCCGGTCATGGGGCCTGAAGTCTCGAACTGGGCCCTGTCCCTCAGCTCTTCAGCTCAAGGCTAGCGCTCTACCACTTGAGCCACAATGCCACTTTTGGCTTTTTTCTTTTTGCTTATGTGGTGCTGAGGAATCGAACCCAGGGCCTCATGCATGCAAGGCAAGCACTCTACCACTGAGACACCCTCCCAGCCCCCTCTGATAATATTTGCATAAGTTTTAAAAGCAAACATTGAATAGGAAAGGAAGAAATAAATATAAACAGAAGAAGGGAAACAGAATGTGGCCATTTCTTCATAGTTCATTCAATATTAAATGTGTTTAAAGAATTAAATTTCTATGACAATAATCTTATTATATATGCTCCTTAGAATTTTAGAAAGAAAACAAAGGCATTATTTCCATTTATAATGATATCAGACTATGGTAATCACAATGCATATGAAACATCTACATTTTAATAGATATATGAAGAATAATAGCAGTCATATTAAAATTATTTTTGGAGTTCCAGCATACAGTATCAAGATTTTATATGCCTGTTCTCTAATTAGGCATAAAATATCAGACAATCTAACAAAAAATGATTAATCAGAAACTGAAGTTGTGTGTTAATTATGATCCATTGAAACATTTTATATCCCAGCATAAGCTTTTTATATTATCTTCAGCTTGCAAAGCTAATGTTAATTACTGTATGGATTAATAGCTGTCAAGTGTGTCCTAGTTTGGGTATAAATGAATATAAATGAGCTTCATATTTTGGCAATAAATATAGTACATCACTTTTGAGATTCTTTAATTCTTATATGCACATATTCTTATAGAATTTAGAGTAGTAATTGTATATTTGTCTGAAAATAGAATTGTACTCAGTCTAAAGCTAGAAGAAATAACCTTGGTCCTGCTTCTTTCTCTCTGTAATTGAGCTTGCTGATTGATAGGGCCACAAGGTTCAGGGCGTCTATAAGTACACACTGTGGAGAATGAACCAGGCCTAAGGCAATGACCCTGAGCTGGCCCCATCAAAAATCCTTATGTTAGTTTCCCTTAACACATTTCTTTACTCATTAAAAATGAATAGACATTAACGCATTTTTCCTATTAGTTATTCAGTTTTGAAAAGCTAAGTTCATTCCACTTAAGATGAAACAAATAAGCTTGAAATTAAAAAAGCAACGTCTTGTGAGTAAATAGTAAACATCTTTGTGAATCTACATGTTCTTCTCTCAATCCATTTAAAAAGCACACTCCTGCACTAAACTTTTATTCTCTAGAAATCAAGTAGCCTATAGTTTTTGTACAAGAATATAGTTCTCATTTTGCACTATTAGTGCTTTGCAAAGTAATTATAGAATTCATTTCCCCACCTTCAGTGCCTTTATTGTCATTAAAACTATAGTCCAATAACACAGCAGTATTACTCAATTATTGCTTAAAAACTATTATTCTGTTGTGCACTGGCTCTGTTTCCCTTACCTATCAGTGTTATTAGTAAATAAACAAACAAATCCAAAAAAATGAAAAAATGTTAACTACAAACAATAAAAGGTATCTTCAAGAATGGTTATATTCCATGGGACCTATGTATCTTTGGGCCTGGCTTACTTAACTTAATGTAATTTTTTCCAAGTCTTTCCATTTCCTAACAAATGGGGTAATGTCATTCTTTCTGATGGAGGCATAGAATTCCATTGTGTATAAATACCATATTTTCTTGATCCATTATTTGCAATAACTAGTATATGTCTGAGACAAGCAGAAACGGTCAGATAAGTTGACGTTAGGTGAAATGAACTCAAGAGAAGGACTCAAATGTTTTTTTTTCTTTCTTGCTATTGTTTCTAACTTATTTATAAGATATTTCTTTGTTGCATTGTATGTCTCTCCCCCGCGGTATAATCCCTATTCTCACTGTATTTGTTGTTGGTATAATTTGTGGAGGGGAAGAAAAAGACAAATTGTTTAAGTATGGATACATATGGATCCATTGCAACAGTGAGATGTACAAGACATTATGTCAAAAAACGAACTTCACAGTTTTGTCAGGAAGGGGGTTGTGGTAGAAAGGTGAGAACGGGGAGGGCAGGGGAGAGATGGGAAGGGATGGAAAGGGGAGACAAAGGAGGAGGCAACAATGCTTGATAAGAAATGTACTCATTACTTTGATCATGTAACTGTAACCCCTCTGTATGGTATTTTCACAATTAAAAAAAAAGAATGGTTATAATCCTTCTCATGAGACCCAAAAGTTGAAGGCTAGAAAAGATGCTGCTGCTTCTGCCTCAGCTAAACTTTCTATCTCTTTTCTTCTGTTTGGGACTAATAAACAGACTGGTTAGTAAAAGAAACACTGATAGCCTCTAGTTAGAATATGTTCAGGGATACAGATTGACCCATTGCATTGCAACAAGAGATGTACAAGACACTATGTTGAAAAACGAACTTTACAATTTAGGCAGGGGATCCGTGGGGAGGGGGTGATGGAGTATAGTTGTGGAGGTGGGAAGGAAGGAAGGGATGGTGGGGTAAAAAGAAAGGAAGAAGCAAAAATGCTTTATAAGAAATGTACTCATTACCTTGTTCATGTAACTGTAACCCCTTTGTACAGTATTTTCACAATAAAAAACTTATTAAAAATAGAATATATTCCTGAGTAATGACTTCTAGAAGGTGAGAGAAAACAGAGCTTAGACTCACAAAATCAATTCCTGAAAACAAGAAAGTTAACAAGAAAAACAAGGAAGTTTTTTCCTAATGGTTTCTTTGATATTGGATGATTATCATGAAAATTTACAAGTCACTTGATATAAAAGACTAAGAAGAAATTCACTCTCTCACATTCATTAGGCTGGATCAAAGAAATTAAAATGTCCGCAAGCCCAAGTTCCTGCTAAAGCCTCGACAGGAATGTCCTTCTCATCCCAATTTCTGATAACCTGAGGCAGTTTCTGAGGCATCCGTTGCTTGTTGATCCATCATTTCCATCTCTGTCTCCCTCCTCACAGGCTATTCCCCCTTTATCAGTGTCTAAATTTTGCTTTCTCTTGTAGGGTCCTCAATCACATTAGTCCCTCACCTCTCTATTATCTCATAATAATGTGATTATAGTTTTAAGGATTGTTTGTTAAATAGTCCCAATGGACGTGAGGTTGAGTATGCCATGAACCCTAGAAAAGAGGTCTCTTTATTTGTGTCTGGCCATTGAATCCTCAGGGAGAAGCAGAACCAGCCCAAGAAAGTCCATGTGGACTGCAACTGACAAAGCTGTAAGAGTAAAATTTCCCAGGCCCTTTGGAGTGACATCGTGATACCACATGCTTTTCATACCAGACATGCTTTAAAGTTCCCATCTGTCCTTCCTATGCCTCCATTTCTCCCTAAGGGAAATGGGAGTGCTTAGACTTTGCCATTGTATGATTGAAGCATGTAAATTGTTTGGATTTTTATGAGAAGCAGATAAAATTTGTCTTGGGTGTCAGAAAAAAAGAGAGCTCAAATAAATCCTTCCTCCATTAAAAAATATTCAAAGACAGAGATAGCAGGATTCATTCATGAATATATATGCTTGAGAGAGACACAATTCAATTTACAACAGACCTCAATTTTGTAATAGCTTAAGGGGAAACAGCTTCAATAATCTTGGGATTTCATGTTTGTAAATGACTAGTTATAAAATAGAGTCATTAGATTAAAACTCTGGGTTGAATAAAATTCTATTTTAGGGACTGGGAAGCTGGCTCAGTGGTAGAGTGCTTACCTCATATGCATGAAGTCCTGGGTTCGATTCCCAAGCACCACATAGGCAGTGGCTCTAGTGGAGTGCTAACCTTGAGCTGAAGAGCTGAGGGAAATCACCAAGGCCCAGAGTTCAGGTCCAAGGACAAAAAAATAAAAATAAAGAAAGAAAGAAACAATTCTATTTTTTGGTCAATAGTTTTGTCCCATATGTAGTCTATGTATTACAGGTGTTTGTCGACTTATGTGCTGATTTATATGCTGATGAAGCTACTTTATTTTATTTTGTGTGTATGTATATCTCTACATAACAAATTGTCAACATATATATATATATATATATATATATATATATATAATGTCTCTGTCTCTATATATTGTCACTATATATACATCATCATATTAACGTTTTCAGTTATAACTAAAAACAAAGTTAGGATAAATGAAGGCAATAGAAGGCACTGCATTTGGCGAACAATTTAATGACCTAGGGACTTCAAAAACATTCCTATGGAAACTATTTTGGGGTACATACTTTGTGCATGATTTGGAAAGGAACTTGAGTAACTTTGCTCATCTTTAGAGGTAGAACTAGCACAGGGATATCAAAGGTGTTTGAAGAAAATTTTAAGTTTAGTATTGAGAATGATTCATTCCATAATGCCAGGCTATCAGAATCAAATATATGTGGCAGTAATATTTGGGAGGGTTTTCAGAGGTTATTTATTCTATCCATTAAATGATAAGCAAAGAATATGGGACAAGATGTATGGATGTGACTAGCACTAAAGTTATCACTTGGATAAGTAGTGGGACCTGGTTTCTTGAAGAATCTTTGATATCTAATGCTGTGACTTCAGTAAGCTTCAAGACCTACAAAGAAAAGTTTAACAGCTACTCACTTTTTATAAACAATATTGTAAAGATGATGTAGAGAGGGATTATAGTTGCATAAGTAAGGAGCACATTTCTTTTTTTAAAAGTCATTTTATTTATTTTTTTGTTTTGTTTGTGTGGTACTAAAGAATCTAACCCAGGGCCTTTTGCATGCCAGACAAGGGATTCTACAACTAAGCCACATTCATAGCCCCACACCTTTTTTTAAACAATGTTAACCCTTCCCTCATTTTCTTCTACTTTTCACCCCCAACTCTTCTCCCTCCCAAGTTTTAAAGTTCATTCCCAACATAGTGCCTAGTGAGCATCACTGTTGTATTGGTTCACCCTTTGTCCCACCTTTTCTGTGATTCCTTATCCTTTCCCCAAATCAGATAAAGTTATATATATATAAAACAAAGGATACAGAAATTAAAAAACAACAGGAAATAAATTGGAGGGGAAAAAGGAAGAAAGCAAAAAAGAAAGAACTGTAAACAGTACAATAAAAAACAAACCTCTTGCTTTCAGTTCTTAGAGTTCATTTTGCTAAACATTATTTTATCTGGTCATATCTGCATTGCTAATTGAGCCATTGTGATCCTCTTCTAAGAATATCCTAGATATATTCTAGTTATTACAAATGAGGTCTCTTTATTTGTGTCTGGCTTACTTTGCTTGATATAACACTATTACACTGTTGGTGGGAATGTAAATTTGTTTAACCACACGGGAAAGAAATATGGAGGTTTGTCAAAAGATTAAACATAAAGTTTCCCTATGACTCAGGAATCCTACTCTTGGGTGTTTCCTCAAATGACCACAAACAAGGCCTCACCAAAGCTACCAGCACAACCATCTTCATTGCAACATTATTTTCATAGGTAAGATATGAAATCAACCCCAATTCCCCCAGTAAATTAATGGATCAACACGGAGATACCACCTCACCCCAGTTAGAAAAGCTGTAATTAAGAACTCTAATAACAACATATGCTGTAGGGGATGTGGACAAGAGGGAACCCTACTGCATTGTTGGTGAGAGTGTAAACTTTTTCAACCACTTTGGAAAGTAGCATGGAGTTTCCTGAAAAGACTCCACATAGAGCTCCCCTATGACCCAGCAATCCCACTTTTGGGCATTTATCCAAATGATCACAAACAAGACCATATTAAAGCTACCAGCATAACTATGTTTATTGCAGCATTATTTACCATAGCTAAGATATGGAACCAATCCAGATGCTCCTCAGTTGATGAATGGATCAAGAAAACGTGGTATATATATGCAGTAGAATTCTATGCCTCCATCAGGAAGAATGACATTGCCCCATTTGTTAGAAAATAGAAACACTTGTAAAAAATTATATTGTGAAGTAAGCCAGACCCAAAGAAAACATAGGTCCCATGATTTCCTTTATTTGCAATAACTAGTATACATCTGAGACAAGCAGAAAGGGTCAGATAAGTTGATGTTAGGCAAAATGAACCCCAAGATAAGGATTCAAATGGTTTTTCTTTCTTGCTATTGTTTCTAACATATTTATAAGATGACTTCTTTGTTGCTTTGTATGTCCCTCCTCCACAGTAAACCCCTGTTTTCACTGCATTTGATGTTGGTATAATGTGTGGAGTGGAAAGGAAAAACAAATTGTTTAAATAGGGATACAGGTGAACCCATTGAAACAATGAGATGTACAAGATGTCATGTCGAAAAACAAACTTTAACAACTTTGGCAGGGATGGGGGGATAGGAAGGGGAAACAAAGGAGGAGGCAACAGAATAAGAAATGTACTCATTACCTTGCTCATGTAATTGTAACCCCTCTATATGGTATCTACACAATAAAAAACTATTAATAAAAAATGTGATATAAATACACAAATACAGAAAGAATGACATTGCCCCATTCGTAAAGAAATGTAAAAACCAATCTACCCACATTTTAATTTAGGCAAACAGAAGGAGTGTGAAGATAAATCAGATCAGACAATAAAGAGGTATTTCCATCATGTGTAAAATCATGTTCTGGCCAGATCCATTTGGTCTCTGATGCAGAACAAGGTACAATTTATTTTGATTTTTGTTTTCCACTGTATCCCCCGCTATATTGAGAATGAGGGTGGGAATGTGCTATTTTAAGCTATAAAATATGCTATTTCTTCATGCAGCCTAAAGGGGAAAAGATATACTAGCACATTGGATAATAGGAAATGGACTAATTATATCTAACTTAATTACTAGAAGTTTTTGTTGGCATCAATTTAGCTCTGAGAAGAAAATATGTAAATAGAATTCAAATCATAATAATCAGTAAGCTAAATTGTTTGTAATAAATTTAGATATTTTACATTTCCTCTTGGCTCATCAGAAATAATTAGAGAATGTAAACGATCTCATTGGAATTAATGCAGATTCTCTACTGCCATTAGTATTTTCAAGTATTACTCCACAATTTTACAAACTGAAATCATCAGGCGTTAAAGTGGAAAAACAGTGCTCTTTTACGATGTAATTATCCACTGTAGCATATTAATACTTTCAAGTGTCAAATTTGTAATTAAAGACCAACAAAGCTACCTACAGCTTCCCCAACCAACTGCCAATCCGGCTTTATTATTGAAGAATATGAATAAATTTTATTTGAAATGTGGTGGAAACACAGCTCAATATGATTGATTAATTCTAGCTATAGTGATCAAGGAAAAATACAAGAAGACATGAATAAAAGTATGAAATAAAAAGGCATTATCAATACAGACATGCTAACATTTAATATTATAAACTATGTTATGTCATGAATGTGACAACTTGGATTGAAAGAAAGAACTTATTTTGAAAGATAGATGGTTTTAAACATTACTCAAGAAGCAATAACCTGAATAATTATATATTTGTGAAGGAAATTAATTTCAACATTAACAAGCTTTCAATTAAAGGTTCAGATTCTGGAATTTGAATCTGGAATTAATATTTTTCACATTTATTTATTATCTTCAATAAATTGAATATTCATTTCTTCAGGATCTGATGGCTATACTGGTAAGCTTCATGGAAAACTTAAGAAATGATAGCAATTCCAAAAAAACTGTTCAAGAATACAGAAAAAAGTAGGATTTTCCAACTTGTCTTGAGATCACCATTATTCAGATACCAAAAGCAAACAAATATAACAAAAGTAAGTTAAACATTTCTCATGAGCAAAGAAACAAAATTCTTCAAAATATTAAAAATTTGTGTCCAACAACATAAGGAAAAGATTACCCATCAAAATCGTCATTTTTTCCCAAAATTAAAAAAAAAAATCTGTCTCCACATTAAAAAATCCTTACATAAAGCAAGTCAACAAATAAAGTAATTAAGACAAGGAGAAAAAGAAAAAAACTGATAGTGTGATTCTGCTTTTTAATTTAATTTTGTTATCTAGGCAATACACAGAAGGGTTATATAAGGTAGTGAGTTCATTTCTTGTTGAACATTGTTACCGCTTCCTCATTTTTCTCCCACTTTCCCCTTCCTCCAATACCCACTTCCACAAGTTGTAAAGTTCTTTTTTAACATGTTTTCATGCGAGTATCACTGTTGTATTACTTCTCCCTTTGTCCCTTTTTTGTTGTTCCCCTTCCCTTCCCTAATTCAGATAAACATATACACAATACATAGGGTACCAACATCAAATACAGTGATGACAAGGGATAAACCATTCGGGGAAAAAAGAAAAAAGAAATAAATTCACATACTACATAAAAAAACACAACAACAAAGAAAACTTCTCGTTTCACTCACAAAATTTAATATCCACTCCTGCTAAAATCATTTGGTGAGGAAAATGTCACCATGCATGATTCAATACAAATGAAAATAACAGCAGCTATTATTCCACACACTACAATCCTCATAGATGGCCAAGATAACATGTCCATTGTCATTATGCTCACCAAACACCTGGCTAATATCTAGCCAGTTATCTAATGAAAGATAAAACATGAAAATGTGACAGGTAAAAGATCATAGGTTAGTTCAGGTATCAGACAACCAATACAAAAGATGTCTATAAGATAATCTTTTTGAGACTCTATAAAATAATCTGTGAGATTCTTCTATAACCACCAAAAAAACCAGAGTGTGGAGCAGAGGCTGATGATATAGAGTTCTAACCATGACAAAAACATTCAGGAATAGCCTTCAGGTCCTGAGTTCAAGTCCTAGGACAAGTGCATACACACTTGTACAACTATACATACATATATGCATAAAATACGCAAATTTACTACTCTTGAGATACAGAATTCAATAATCCAAAATTATTTATTCCGTGATTTTCAAGAGCAACAGAACGGTATATAAATGTGCTATGAAATTATTTCTGGTTTCATGCATGCTATTCCCTATTTTCTCAATTGTAGCTAAGTAAAGGCATTCTATAATGAAATTGACTTATCTCTTTAGTTGTTTAAATATTACTATACTATGTTATGCTCCATATGTTACATTGCTTTTTTATTTAAAAAAATTCTTAGGATATTAACCCACCTAAGTTTAGCCTCTAGGATGCATCTCAAAATTCCTGCTGTAGATTTTTTCTTTAAGCTTTAAGCTTCTCTTCCATGCTTACATAGCTCCATGCACTGAATAGATAGCCATCTCTTTAGCGTCCTAGAAAGGTCATTTTCCACTTTGCATTTTCTTTTTCTTTTTTATTCAAAGACACATTGGAATCCCAGGATGAAACTAAGACTGCAAGTCTTCTCTCCTTCTGATCTTTGATTCATGGAGCTACTCTGATTCTGGAAAGAATGTTTAAGAAAATAAATAAACTAGCCAGGCACCGGTGGCTCACGCCTGTAATCCTGCTTATTCAGGAGGCTGAGATCTGAGGAACATGGTTCAAAGCCAGCTTGGCAGGAAAGTCCATGAAACTCTTTTTTTTTAATTAATTTATTTATTTATTTATTTATGTTGGTTGTGGGGCCTGAACTCTGGGCCTGGGCTCTGTCCCTCAGCTCTTCAGCTCAAGGCTAGTGCTCTAACACTTGAGCCATAGCTCCACTTCTGGCTTTTTCTGCTTATGTGGTGCTGAAGAATCGAACCCAGGGTCTCATGCATGCAAGGCAAGCACTCTACCACTGACCCACCTTCCCAGCCTTTAATTTGTTTTTTATTGTAAAAATACTGTACAGAGGGGTTACAGTTACATGAGCAAGGTAACGAGTACATTTCCTATCAAGCATTGTAACTTCCTCCTTTGTTTTTCCCCTACCCTCCCTTTCCTCCCACTTCCACAACTATACTCCTCCCCTCCCCCTTCTCCCCCTCCAACCTGGCTTCCCAGCCTAAATTGTAGAGTTCGTTTTTCAACATAGTGTTTTGTACATCTCATTTTTGTCTACTAATGATTCCAATTATCCATGTAATATTTATTATTATTATTATTATTAGTGGTAATCTGCGTTTGACATTTTTTTAACCTAAAAGTGACTAAACTTTCTTTTCCACTAGTGGCTTGAAATGTGTGTGTGTGTGTGTGTGTGTGTGTTTTCTGCCTAGCCTGGTTTCAAAAAATGATCCTCAGATCTCAGCCTTCTAAGTAACTAGAATTATACTAGTGCCCAGTTTGAGATTTATGTTTCTTGTGGAAGAGATTTTCTCCCCAATCATAAGGAGAGAAAGATTTCATTGTTTTCCAGTTAGTACATAAAGTATAGGTATTTTCTTTTAGGAGACATTATGCCGTTTAAACTAACCATTTCAACGGTAAGTTCTTGTAGTACCATTCAAGTGGATCCTTTTTACTATAACAGAAAACTAATGCCTAGAATGTTGGTTATAGGTAACTGCTGATTTTTAGCTTCCCGTTTTTCTTCCAGAATCTTGCCTTTTTTTTCAAGTCCTGGAGCTTGAACTCAGAGCCTGTGTCCTGTCCTTGAGCTTCTTTTGCTCAACGTTAGCACTCTACCACTGGAGCCACAGCACCACTTCTAGCTTTTCTGTTTATATAGTACCAAGGAATCAAACCTAAGGTTTCTAGGCAAGCACTCTACCACTAAGCCATATCCCCAGCCCCAGAATCTTGCCTTTGCCTGAGGAAAACAGACCACCTTTACCCTCAAGACCACAACTAATTCTCCACTGACAACAGAGTTCAAAATCCTAACCCTTCCCATGAAAAGTGGATTGCTCTCTGATATGCTTTCTATGTCTAAGTCCTTCTTACAGGTCATTGTTAAGGCCTTCTTCACCTTGCTTAGCATGTTCTCTGCAGCCTTTCTTCTGAAGATGATACTTGAATACATCATCTGCCTGAGTCCTAAATTCAGCTCTGTTTCTCTGGATCTGAACACACTCATTTTCAGGTAGATTTCCTACTCCGATCTTTCTTTGGACAAAGGTACTAGACAAAACTCCTGAAAAGGTAACCAGTGAGTGTTTTGTCAAAGCACCATTTTGAAGGCAGTCTTAGAAGCTTACCATGCAAATTGGGGGGGGGGGGGGGGAGTGGGGGTAGAGGGAGGGAAAGTGGGGGGAAAATGAGGGAAAGGGTAACAGGTTTGACAAGAAATGTACTCACTACCTTATGTATGTAACTGTAATCCCTCTGTACATCACCTTGACAATAAAAAAAAGAATGAGGAGACAAAGGCAACATGATAGATCTCTATAAAGGAATATGAAGCAGTATGAAGCTATGATATACTGTGTGAAGTTTGTCTTTCTTTCCCCTTTTTCCCCCTTTGGTTTATTCCTTGTTGTCACTGTTTTAGATTTTGGAACCCTGTGTCTTCCATATATGCTTATCTGATTTGAGGAAGGGAAGGAGATTAACAAAATTGTGAGACAAAGAACAAATGGTGAACTAATGCAACATCACTATTCATAAGACACTCTGTTGGATATGAACTTTACACTTGGAGGGCAGAGAAGTGGAGGAGAAAGTGGGAGAAAATGAGGGAAGGGGTAGCAATGTTCGACAAGAAATGTACTCATCACCTTACATAATTGTATCCCCTCTGTATATCACCCTTATAATATTTATTAAAGTTAGTGTCATGTGGAAAAATAGAACATGAGGATGAATAGCACAAAATAGTATGCGCTAAGTATGTATGCAGTATATCTTTTTTTAAAGGAAACATATTTATGTAATGAGATCATATGAAGTAGTGGGTTCCTAAGGAGAAGAAACAGATGAAAGTTAATAAGTACCACTAAATAAAACAATCAACCTGTCTACATTATTTTTTTGGTATTGGGGATTGAACCCAGGATGTTGCACTTCCTAGGCAACTAGTTCTTTTGCCACTGAGCTACATCCCAGCCCTAAACCTGTCTACTTATCCATCATCACCATGTATCTTATGTGTCTGGAAAACACCATCTGTCGAATAGCTAGCTGTTCAATTGGTCTACGTATTAACAGGAAATCTACCCAGTGACTGATGTTGGCAGTGTTCCATTGTCTGATGCCAGGGCCTACTACTGTGAACTTGAGGATTAAATGAAAAAGAAAAAAAGAGTAATATCAGAATACTTAAAGTTGATGAAATAAGGCAGATGTACCTTATTTTCTTTCCTAGAAGACAAGATACTGAAGATTTAAATGATTCTCTGTTATTTTGAAATAATCAAATGCTAGACAAAATAAATGAATTTTCATCAAAAAGTTACATCAAATTGTAAACATTTTGGAAACTAATAACAAAGGGAAAAGTAAACAAATTATGGTACATTCACTTAAGGTAATGATGTGAAACTTTGTAAAATGATGTTTGTGATTACTGCACAATAAGATAAAAAATGCTGGTATTTATTGAGCCAGATACTCATCTAAGAATTTTATGTTTTATCTTATTTAATTGAAGTATGTACTATCTTTATTCTTATTGTATATTCAAGGCTTTGATAAGAAAAGTCTTCAAGATTAACAGCTGGTGGATAGCAGACTCAAAGGCATATTGTCAAGAAATTGATCAAGTATGATATAAGACTGCGGGCTGATGTTTATCCTGATTTATTTCCAGAAAAGAAAGTTGAAGTTCAAACCTTTCAAATAGGCTTCTCAGACATCCTTAGGGTAGTTAGTTCATATGGAATACCAATTTTTATCTATTTTTCTTCAGGAAACATTTTAAAGTTTAGATACTTTACTTCTTTCCATATATGATAAAGCTAGTTATAAAAATATTTTCAAATTTATAAAACATATACTAATCTGGGTGATTCCAATTTTTCCCATCAGAAAGTAAGAAGAAAAATAACTGTTTTGTTTTGGTTTATTTTCCCTCATCTAAAATCTGTGCATTAAAATCAGAGCTCTACTTACTACATAGCAACCAACCTACTCTGGAGGTTAGAGATTGGTTCTAATGAGGTAAAGGTCATAGAATAAAGCTATATCCATGCCAATTAGCTTTACATGGAGCAAAACATTATTCCATGGCTGAATACTGAGTTTTACCTGTTCTAAAATTTATAAAATGGAATTAATTAGAAGATGCAATGACTCAGTAGAAATATTACACTATTAGTTGAGAGAGGAGATTTGAAGTTCATACCTTCTTGCAAATTGGGTACATATTTTTTCAAGCAACAGAAACATTCGAAGAGATTAGGTGATGTCATTTGTGTGGTGATATAAACTGAGTGATACAATAAATAAAATGCTTTCTAGAATGCAGTTAAAATTTTTGATTTCCTCTCAATCATGAAGTGTCAGGCTCTCTGTAGAAAATGTGTGAGATATTTAGAGTCGATCTAGATAGTTACATAAAAATTTATGATATATACATTAAAACTATTTATTTGCTTCTTCCTTATTCTGTGACAACCAATTTCCTCTGTAAAGTTAACTCTAACAGATTCTTATTTGTGCCTTTAGAGAAATTTGCATACTACACTGTATAAATTCACTTTACATTTTCTATTCTGTGGTGCTACATAGATTAATCATCTCTCATAATGATGGTAACTGAAGTCATATATTGCATAGCCACTTGGGCTTTTGTTTTTACAAGATTTAACAGCTTCTGCTTTTTGAACTGTTGATCATAAATTATACTTTGAATGTCATTTTCACTGCCCTACTTTGAATATGTAAAGTACAGTTGACATCTATAAATACATATACTAGTCCAAACATTATTTGATTAGCACAACATAAAGCTAAATTTATCATCTCTTACACCCAGAAACTTTGTACTAGATGTATCTTGTTCTCTATGTATCCTCCCTTTATTTAAACAAGATCCATCAAGGCTCTCAGAAATTAATTGAATGCAAGGTGCTGAATTCTCACAGTAGGTCAGGATGTGCACTGAACAGAAGTGAACAAAATCCAGGGAGCAGTCATCACTGAAGACCAGCCCCATCTACTTTTCATTCTTTCATTCTGTTACTTAGTTCAGAGCATTTGGAAGAAGAAGCTTCTATACTGAAACAAATAATTATCTGCAATACTACATCATTTTCATAACTTCATTTAGTCTTTTAAAATTTATGTAAAGGTGATGTATAGAGGGGTTACTATTATGTAAGTCCTGTAATGGGTAGATTTCTTTTTGAACACTGTCACCCCTTCCTCATTTTCTTCCAGTTTTTCTCCTCCTGACCTCATCACACTCTGTCCCAAGTTGTATAGTTGTTGTTTTTTTTTTTGTTTTTGTTTTTGTTTTTGCTGCAAAAAGCTTTATTTTCATTTGGTCCAAGGCTTGGGAAGGGCTCCAGGATGGTTAGTTAGGAAGTTTCCCAATGGCTAGAGGCAGAAGCTCGGGCGGAAACCCTGATATCTGTCTGGCGAGGCAGAGATGGCCCCTCAAAGCCTGCTGGACTCTGGAGTTTTCTAGTCGTGTCTGAGGGTGAGACATTCGAAAAGATAGTCGCCCAGCTGGGCCTGAGGGGCCGCTCCCAGCCTGCAAAGGTTGGTTAAGTGGTCGCCCATCTTCTTGATGAGCTTCACCTTTCATCCAGGAAGTGGTTCTCTAGGAGGTCACAGAGATGGGGGTCTGTGCGGGCAGAACCCAAGGCATGAAGATCCACAATGGCTTGGTTCAGGCTCCTCTCCAGGGCCAGGGCGGCTTCCATGGCTTCCACGGTTTTACCCCACTCATCCTGAGAAGGTTTCTGCATATCCTGGTTCTGCATCTTCAGGAGGCGCTGGGCGCCCTCACGCTTCTCCTCCGCCAACTCGCGGAAGAAATGGCCCACGCCCTCCAGAGCCACGTCGTCCCCATCGAAATAGCCCAGAGAGAGGTAGGTGTAGGAAGCCCGCAGATGCAAGTTGACCAAGCGGTTGACGGCAGCCTCCACCTCGGTGGAGTAATTCTG
This sequence comes from Dipodomys spectabilis, assembly GCF_019054845.1. NCBI lineage: Eukaryota > Metazoa > Chordata > Mammalia > Rodentia > Heteromyidae > Dipodomys > Dipodomys spectabilis. Next base: position 7,246,910 of record NW_024870752.1, read on the forward strand.
ACGAATCTGGGAGGTCATGGCTGGTCGTCGATACAGAGCTAACCATAGAAAAAAACCGGCGTTGGTTGGTCCTGGAAGCAGGCCACGGGCGAGAAGATCAGGGTCAGAGGTGGTGAGTGGAGAGGCAGTTGGTGGTGGAAAGGAGGAGTCCCCAGGTCTGTTCCGTCCAAACACTGTTGAAGCAAGACACAGATCCGCGGGACTGGTGCGCGCTTCTGCTCCCAAGTTGTATAGTTTATTTCCAACATAGTGACTAGTGCGTATCATGGCTGAATTGTTTCACCCTTTGTCCCACTGTTTCTGTACTTCCTCTTTCCCTCTCCAAATCAGATAAACATATACAGAAATCAAAAACAGTGACAAAGGGAATAAAACAAAGGAAAGAAAAATATAAGCACAAACAATACAATAAAAATCCTCTTGTTTCCGTTTCTTAGAATTGATTTTGACAAACATAATTTTATATGATCATATACACATAGCTATTGAGCCCTTGTGATCCTCTTCTAAGAACATCCTCTTTTGTTCTCATTTGTGATGACACATAATTTTGCTAATTCTCTAATTAAGAAATAAAGTTCTCTTCCCTTACCTTCATTCTTGGCTGGCCTTGTACAACTCAGTTCAGCAGAATCAAAATCTCCAAGGCCTGTAAACTTTACAAGTTGTTCTCTAGAAAAACTACCCAAAACTCAGCACGCGTGCCAGCCATCAAAGATATGGCAAAAGAGGGTCAACAGAAGACTTGAGCTCAAGATTCTGTAGTCAACATCTAATGTTAAGTATCATGGAGGTGAAAGGTAGTAACTTCTTGAACTTTCTACTCCAGCCTAGATGCCAGTTCGTTAGAAGGAAACCCAGGTAAACTAAAAGAGGAATTTCTCATCCAAAGCACAGGAAAGATTAATTAGTGCATGAATATATGGGGAAAGAAATTTTGGAGTGGTAATTTCAGGTAAAATCCATATGAGCACATGTGATATATTTTAAACTGAGGTCTATGAGCAAAGAGACTGTGGGAAATATGTAATGATTCCAGGCTCATGAGTCTTAGTGTTCAAGCCATTCACTGTCACAGATTTGTCTAAAAGCCCAGTGTGGAATTTTAATGATTGGGGAGCCTTCTAAACCATGGGGGAACTTTTCTGAACCACTAAAAGCTATCCATTACTTATGATATTCTACTCTATAGCTGTATCTACTACTTAATCTATAGTATGGTATATTCACTCCAATTTTTCTTCATACTATACCTTTCATTTTTCTTTCACCTTATTTGTTTCTTTTTATTTATTGTTCTTCAGTGTCTTTTGATTTCACTATGAAAAATCCTGTCAACAGCTGCTAATTTTTATATAATTTCCTGTTAGTTCATCTCTTCTGATTTTATTGTTCTTATTTCTAGGTTGACTTTTTTTCCTATCTCTAAGTAGTTTTGCAAAGCGGTTTCATTCAACTAAGTTTCATTGCAAATACAATGAAACGTGATCAATGTCATCCATTTTCATTATTCTCCTTAATTTCTCCCAACCTCACCAGTCCCCTCAATTTACCTTGTTCCATTTTTACATCTGTAGATAGTGTGTTATTACTATATTTCCCTACCATCCCCATTTTTCTGCCCCCCTTTCCTTTGTTTTCACCCCCACCAATAACATGTTTCAACGTTCTGACATTTATTTTGTTAAACTTAAGCTTGTTGTTTAAAGTAGTAATAGCACTAGAATACTTCCTTGACTTTAGATTAAAAGTATAGTGTGCAGTTCCTACTACCAGAAAGGATTTCAGTAAGATTGAAAGTAGAGTCTGTGATGTTATGTTCAGTTATCGGTGAATGCAAACATGAGTCTGATCTCCAGCAGCTAGAAGGTGCAGAGGACTGTGTATAGACAGCAGAAAAGACTGATGTAATTGGCTTGTATCCTCTCCTTGAGGGGCACACACATCTGAATGGCTTTCTGTGGGAACTATTTACTATTCTCCTAAGTGTACAAATATTAATAAGCCCTCTCAGATCTCTTAAGAGAGCAACATAACATAAAAGTAGGATGAGTGGGCCGCAGGCAGGTCACACTCTGAGAAGTCAACTTCATTGACAAAATATAATGGCCAGAACGAAGCTGTTCCTGTTCAGAAGTCAGTGTGACCTCCTCTCTCTGCTGGAAGGTACAGACAGTGCCACGAGAGCTCTCATTGCAAATGTAGGCATAATGGAGAATCAAATAAGAAAAACATGAGAGAAGAAATAAGAAAATCCACTTCAAATGTGTCACCACATCAAAAACAGCCACAAGAACACTCAGCGGCCAAGTGGCATAGATCTTTGCATAAATTTGATGCAATAATTAAAAAAATGTAGGGTTAATTCCCTAGAGGCAGTACAGAAGCCTCAATGACACTCACTAATAAACTAAACATTACTGGGAACATTTTCATTTTAAATGCTCTGGAAATTATCCAAAAGATTTAGAACAACAACAAAAAAAAGTTATTCAAGAAAATGGAACACTTGAAAATAAGTCTAAGGCACTTTAATTACAAAACATCACTTCCCCCTCCCCCCCTACCCACTTGAGGGAGAAAGAAGACCATTAGAGATATGAACACATGGTCTGCTTCCTCCAGATTCTCATCAAACACGGTGCAATGTCCTCAAGAAAGTCACACCATCCTTAGTTTACATTTCCCCTCCCACTCTCTCCTACTCCATACTGCATAATTCTATTGCAGACCAAAGCATCTGAGAATCCCTGGGGCTCATTCTTCACCCAGCTCTCGTCATGGAGCACAAACTCCTCTTCAGGCACAGTATGCTAATAACACAGAAGTGCTAACCTGTCCAAATGCAAATTATGTCTAAGGTAGATGCACACCTTGGCAGGAGCAAGCTACCAAGACAAAACAAAAACAGAGTTGACTAAGTACCCAGGCTTCTGTTTCACTTACAAGGAAGGCAGGAGTTTCTAAAGGAATTAGACCACTGTCTCCCATCACATTTCCAGGAAATGAACAGAATTGTCCAGGAAAAGAGCCTCCTGCGTGTGTGTGTGGGGGGGGGGGGGCGGGAGAACTCCAACACTGTCCTCAAGGGAATGAATGTTACTTGGTTTACAGCCAAATCTAACCTGAAATTACTGTTAAAAACATTGAAAGCTTGATTATAGGCAACTAAAAGAAATTGGTACTTCTTTGAGAGTAACAAGCCTAAAGATTAAACAAATGAAATAAAATTCAGAAATTAGACTAAGGCTCAAACACTAGTTGATACAAAGGTCAAATTTGATCAGATAAGCCAGTGTAGAGACTTCTATACTCCAGGACATTCTATAGAGCAATTAGTCATTCCTAGTCCTCAGGTCTCACTCCCTTCCTTCCCATATAAATTCTCATCTTCATACAGTAATATTTTGAAACTGGATGTGCAGTCATCTTTGCAGATTTTTCCAGAGTTATATCTCAGCCTTGCTTTGAGCACAGCTTGAGATGCAAGTGTGGGAGTTTAGATTCTTTAAACTTTGCCATGACAGCCCTGTGGCATATACAATGTTCTTTCAGTTAGCACTTGGCTCACATTTTCTATTAACACATTATTAATAGAGATCAGTAACAACTCAAGCCATGAAAATGGATCTACGCTGGTTTAATTTCTACCACCACTGATTTTCCAGTGAGACCCCTTCCAAAGATGCTTCATCTGAGTTAAGCACTAGTAAAAGTCTTAGTCACTACCTCACTGAACACTGGCAAGAATCTTTACTATGATAAGATTGGAATATTACCTAGTGACAGTACTCCTTACCAGAAACACTAAGGGAAAAATGGCATACCTAGATTATCTATAAACAGAAAGGTGAGGGGAAAAAAAGAGAAGCAGATAGGATGGGAAGGGGAGTCAAGTTGTGGTGCGATACATAACTGATACTTGCTTGGTATTAAGAAAACAATTGTTTAATGATGTCAAACAGATACATCATAGAATACCTTATCTGATAAGAAAGGAAGATTAATAGAATGTCACTATATTCAATATCCTTCCTAGCTCTCTCTCTTTCTTTCTCTCTCTCTCAATATATATATAAATATATATATTGATATATATATACATACATATATATAAAATGAGATAGGACACAAGAATACATAGTCCAGTCCAGGCAAGGACAAAGCATTGAGAGGCTCTGTCTCCGAGTAATTCATTGCTGTTTATGCTATGTAATAGAAACTCCTGGGTGATGGACAAATGGGCAACATCCTTGCAAACAGATGGCATATGATGAAATTAATTGGCAAATATCACTTCAAATACTTCATATTATCTGAAACCACTCTATTGTACTTTGAAAACAAGAACAAGGATATCTAAGAAATTAAAATTGAATGAATAACACCAACATTCTGTTCTCATGTGTATATGAGCCCTTCACCTTGCCTATGAAATGTGTGTAAATAAATGCCTAATTCAATACTTCCCAAGGCTATCTACAAATTCAACGCAATACCTATCAAAATTCCACCCTCATTCTTCAAGGAAATAGAAGAGGCAATCCAAAAATTCATATGGAACAATAAAAGACCCCGAATAGCAAAAACGCTCCTCAACGGAAAGAACACTGCTGGAGGAATATCAATACCAAATTTCAAGCTCTACTATAAAGCCATAGTAATCAAAACAGCTTGGTATTGGCATAAGAACAGACCTCAGGACCAATGGAATAGAATTGAAAACCCAGAAATGAACCTACAGACCTATAGCCATCTAATCTTCGATAAGGGAGCTAAAACAATAGAATGGAAGACAGACAGCCTCTTCAGTAAATGGTGCTGGCAAAACTGGTTAACTACATGTAGAAAACTAAAGCTAGATCCTTATATATCACCCTGCACCAGAATCAACTCCAAATGGATCAAAGACCTTGAACTCAAAGCAGACACTCTGAAAACATTACAGGATGGAATAGGAGAAACCCTGGGTCTCCTTGGCTCAGGCCGAAATTTTCTGAATAGAGACCCGGAAACACAACAAATCAAAGAAAGTCTGGACAAATGGGATTGTATAAGGTTGCAGAGCTTCTGCAGGGCAAATGACATAGCTAGCAAGATCAATAGAAAGCCCACGGACTGGGAGAAGATCTTTACTAGCCATACAACGGACAAGGGTCTCATATCTAAAATATACTTGGAACTCAAAAAATTAAACCACCCAACAACAAATCCTCAAAGAAACAACTGCCCAATAAGTAAGTGGGCGAAAGACTTAAAGAGAAGCTTCTCTGAAGAAGAAAGAAGGATGGCCAATAGACACATGAAGAAATGTTCAACATCCCTAGCCATAAAAGAAATGCAAATCAAAACAACATTGAGATATCACCTCACTCCAGTTAGAACGGCAAAAATCAAGAACTCTAACAACAACAGATGCTGGAGGGGATGTGGACAGAAAGGAACCTTACTTCATTGTTGGTGGGAATGTAAACTTGTTCAACCACTTTGGAAAGCAGTATGGAGGTTCCTCAAAAGACTCCACATAGAGCTCCCCAATGACCCAGCAATCCCACTTTTGGGCATTTACCCAAATGATCACAAACAAGGCCACACTAAAGCTACCAGCACAACTATGTTTATTGCAGCATTATTTACCATAGCTAAGACATGGAACCAACCCAGATGCCCCTCAGTAGATGAATGGATCAAGAAGATGTGGTATATATACACAATGGAATTCTATGCCTCCATCAGAAAGAATGACATTTCCCCATTTGTTAGGAAATAGAAAGGCTTGGAAAAAATTATATTAAGTGAAGTAAGCCAGGCCCAAAGAAACATAGGTCCCATGGTTTCCCTTATTTGCAATATCTAGTATAGGTATGAGTCAAGCGGAAAAAGTCAGATAATGTGATGTTAGGAAAACGAAACCTCAAATATGTATTTTAATGTTTTTGTTTCTTTCATGCAAGTGTTTCTAACGCATTTATAAGATTATCTCTTTGTTGCTTTGTATGTCCCTCCTCCACAGTGTAACCCCCGCTTTCACTATATTTGATGTCAGTATAACATGTGGAGGAGATGGGGACAAACAAGTCGTTTAAGGATTCAGGTGGACCTGTTGCAACAATGAGAAGTACAAAATGTCATGTCAAAACCAGCTTTACAATGTCGGTGGGGGGGGTATGATTGGGTGGGAGGGAGGGGGGAGGCTGGGAAGGGAGGTGAAGGGTAAACAAAGGAGGAGGCTGCAATGCTTGGTAAGAAATGTATGCATTATCCTTCCCATGTAATTGTAACCCCTCTGTACAGTATGTTCTCAAATAAAATTTAAAAAAATAAAAATAAAAAATAAATGCCTAATTGATATCTGTCTGTATTGATGCTTGTTACTCTGAATTGGAAGCTCATACCTATGGCCAACAAATTGGTTAACCTTTCCATAGGACAGTTCCTTGATGTCAAGGGTCCAGATGCTCAATAGCATGCATAATATATTTCCCAAGGTTTCATTTTGTAGTATCTGTTATGTACCCAGGGACTAGTGCAGACACTCAAGTCCCTTACATGCCTCATCCCTTATATCTTAAAACCTGGGGTTTTATCTCCTAAGACCAACTGTGTAACTGAAAGCATCATTTGATTCTAATAGATAAATATATGATAGATAGACAGACAGACAGACAGACAGACAGACAGACAGACAGACAGACAGATAGATAGATAGATAGATAGATAGATAGAATCATTCATCAGTGTCTACTGTCAAGCCTGTTGTATGAGTAAACTTTCTGTCACTGTAGTGAAATATTTCAGCCAATTAACCTAAAAGGAGGAAAACCTGTTTTTGACTAGTGGTTTCAGAGGTTTCGGTCCCTAGTGGCTGGACATCATTCCATTTAGTCTTGGGGCAAGGGAGCACTTCATTCTCATTATGGCAGAAGCACGTGGTAGAAGACTCTGGTTTAGTTCATGTCAGCTGAGAGGGAAAACCAGAAAAACAAGGAAGGGTCTGGGTCCCAATATCCCCTCAAGGTCATACCCAATAAGCTGACTTCCTCCAATGATCACACTTCATCTGGAGCCACCAACACCTCCCAAGAGCCACACAGCCTGTTAACTAAGACTTCTGCATGTAGAGCTTTCACTCTGGGATGGTAAGTGACATTTGTGATCTAATTTATTACACTGGTTCAAGTCACAGTCTTCCTCAGCTTTCCAGCAAGTCTTAACTACACATTTAAGTCTCTCATCCTAATACGCAAACTGTAAGTGTGAGTGTGTCCAGACCCACATAGCATCATGGAAAGCCCTCTCCTACCCTTGAATCAGCAAGACAATGCCGGTATTGTGGCTTATAGTGGACTCCTCTGTCTGGATCTGGATCTTGTAAATTTCTCCATCATGATCTCTCCAGAATCTGCCAGTCTAAGTAACAGTTACTGTGATATATCTTCTTGCCCTCAAAGGTGTGGTATACTGTCATGACCATACTATTCCCTCTGCATAAAACCTAGCACCTAATCTCCACCCAATCATCAACATGTTTTTGTTCTGGTTTGTTCTCCTGATTTTTGGTTTTCTTGGTGAAATGTTACCTCAAAAAACTTGCCTGATCTCAGAAAATATATACTCCCATTTAATAAAAATTTTTACCATGCATATCCTGTGTTATATTATTAGCATATTTAAATTCCTTGTTAGAATGGAGTCTCTCAAAGGAACAAATTGAGAACTGTCCTTTTCTGGTGTTAGACTGGATCTAGATCTCACAAACTTCCTATCCAGCAGACCTGCATGCACACACAAATTTACACATCTATGTGTACATGTACAAATATGCATGTGCACAAATAAACAAATGGACGGACACATAGGTACAGTCACAAACACAGGCACTCTGGTGAAATCGCCCACCTGAAGTTACTTTTTTCAGTCAATTCTTAACAAGTAAATAAATGAAAACACATCTTAGTTCTGTGTCACTAATTAGGAAGAGATTCTGTTGAATACATATAAGAAAATCAGTTGAATAAAGGTTGCTTTTTATTTGTCAAAAATGTGTTCAGTATTATGTTGCCTGAAGGTTATTTCTCTCTTTTTCTTTATTCTAGATTCTTCTAATTGCAAACATAACATTAAATTTATTCTTTCCATGCCTCATAAATTATTCTATGTTGCTATGTACCAAGGAAAATATAATCCACTAAACTTGTGATGTTGTGTTTTAAATAATTCAGTCAGCTTTTCTTAAACAAGATTCATTTCATTAATTGTAAACATTTGAAAACAACAAAAAAAAATCTGTTAGATTGGGCAGACATCCAAGACAGCTCCAACCTTTTGTTCAGCTTTGAAGAGTATTATTACTTTTTTTCCCACTCTATCTAAATGAAATTGTTAACTGTATGCAAAAGAAAGTGTAAAAATATGAAAGACTTTAATTTTCACATATTAAATAAAAGCATTTTGAAGTAAACATAATTATCCAGTATTTTTGTTGGTAAATACTCTAATGGGATTACATTGGTAAAATTCCAAATATTGTAATCAGAGCATAAATTCTGATGTTTTAGCTAATGAAAGCCGATATTTAAAAATCCTGTACCAGTGCACATGATATCAAGAAAGCAAGTTTCCCATATAAAATAACAAAATAAAAATCTACCTTACCAAATTTCAATGTGTATTATCACTTTATACATTCAATGAAATCTGTTTTAATTTAGTTATAAAGACATATACTTAGGCCAGGAACTGGTGGGTAAGCTTTTGGTCTTAGTTACTTCAGATACTGAGATCTGAGAATCAATATATAAGTCTAACCTGAGAAGAAAAAGACAAGAGACTTTTACATAAAGTAGCCAGCACAAAAGCCAGAACTGGAACTGTGGCTCAATGGATACAGTACCAGCCTTGCGAAGAAGCCAGGTAAGAGCTTGTGGCCCTGACGTCAAGTCCTGGTATTGTAACAAAGACACATTTTAGAATATTAATCCCTATCTTGTGGTCATAAATTTGATAGAATTTTATGTATTCATCAAAAATAAAAATGATAAATAATATTTTGTTATTAGGATAAAGCTTGTCTCAAATTGTTGATTAATTTGACTAAGACCTTGAGTTCAAACTCCTGTATCACAAGAACCATGTACATGTATTTTTTGTTGTCAAGAAGTCTTCATAATTAAAAAAATCAAATATTTAAAGACAAGCATTATTCTTTTTTTGCTTATAAATGAGAGATTTATTTTTTAAATATCACAATTTGATGCATAACATGTTAGTGAGACTACAATTTCATTTTTACATTCTGTTGTATGTTTTGGAGGTGCATATCAGGCATTAGTTGGCCTGTTGAAATATTGAAAACATTTGAGTAATACCCATCCAAACATTAGTACATTATATCTGTAGCAGGATTACAATTAATGTGAATGTAGGTACATGAAGGATGGGAAGAATGTAAGTCAAATTTAAAACTCTCTGCATAAATTAAACAGGAAGTTAAAGAACACCATTCTATATAGTTTTACACAGATCAGGTAGACAAAATGTGAATTCAAGAGAATATCTAAACAAATGCTACTTATGTGACCAAATGTGCTATGTATGATTAACTTGATTTTCAAAATCAATTGAAAATTTAAACCTTAGGTACCAGTTATCTAAGTGTGATAACTTCTCATATTCATGAGTTTATAGTATTTCAAAAGTTTCATGCATATTTCCTTTTCTGTTTATTTTGTTGTTATTTTTTTAATTATGAAAGTACCCTACAACGGGGTTACAATTACATGAGCAAGATAATGAGTACATTTCTCATCAAGCATTGTTGCCTCCTCCTTTGTTTCCCCTTCCCATCCCTTCCCATCTCATATAACCCCTGTTTTCATTGTATTTGATGTTGGTATGATTTGTGGAGGGGAAGGGCGAAAACAAATTGTTTAAATAAGGATATAGGTGGACCCATTGCAACAATGAGATGTACAAGACATTATGTCAAAAAACAAACTTTACAACTTTGGCAGGGGGGAGGGTGGGAGGACGAAGGATTATTCTTAACTTTAAAAAATACATACATAAGTGAAAGGCACAAATAATTCTTGAATGCAATCATTTAAGCCTTCTGTATAATTTATTTTATCTTTTCCAGTCCAGTTCTTACCATGACTTGTTGATTTAAATAGAGTCTCATTGCTGATTTCTCTTCCCCAAAACTCATCTCACCCAAATTGCTTTATTTAGCATTTGTCCTGTCTAAAATGTCACCTTGGTCATATCACTTTATTTATTTAAGTTAGTGCTCTCCATTTGACTAGACTAGAGAATTCAAACATCCTAGTATGACATATAAACTCCTCTATATACCTACCTCTCACTTTCTTTTAATGTACCATAATGGGAAATTTGTGCAGCTTTGTGAAAGAAGCCAGCATGAGCTTCATTTTACCCAGGCTGTGGGCCTTAACTTTGTACATCACAAAGGTTTGTTAGTTATCTCTGTACACTATACCTTTTATAACAACATCTTGAAGGTAGGATTTCCCGTTGTATGTCTTTCCTTATCAGAGCAAAGGTTTTCACATAAAACATAGGAAACATCCTTTATATTTCAAACAGAATTTTACTTAAATTTGCTTGTGAGGACATATTTAAATATCCATTCCTACTCATCTTACTTGTTGGTACTTTTATATTTCGATCCACTTGATTACCTGTCATTCACTCATTTTAAATTTTTTTATTGTGATTAAGTGATTACATAAATTTCACAAATTTCATAGTAGAGATACTTAGTGTCACTCACTCTTTACAACAGTGGAAATAGCTGTCTTTTTTGTTATACTTCTGCTTGAACAAACCAATTCTCTTTCGAAGTTCCTATAAGTTTAACCACTGGCTCATCTGTCACCAGAACTCTTCATTTTCTAGGGTTCTACGTATTTCCAATTCTATCAACCTCAAATTGATAGTACCTTCTTCTATTACTGTTGTTTTGTACATTTCTATATGTAAAGAAAGATACAAATCCTCGATTATGCATGTATACTCCAATTTGAATACAGATTTTTAAACTACTAGCTCTTTCCAGTGAAACAAATGAAGTAATTATATATTTTCACTCCAAAAGTCTGAAATACCTAAAATTATTTTAGATGACTTCCAGAAACATACTTTTTATAAGGTTTAGTATAAGACCTTGCTAGACCTGTCTTGCTGTTGCTACAGAGGCAATTGCCAGATCCCTCTTCTAATAAGGCATCCATTATTATGTGTATATGTGTGTGTATGTGTGTAAATTTATGTGTGTATTTGGTTTCTTTGTCCAGCTTTCAAAAGACAGTGGAGTTTTTTTATCAATTTAGCATGTATAGATCTTATATGACAGATGTTATTAATACTTACAGACATGATTATGACTTTGTTTCACAAACATTTGTGAATTGAATGAACAATTGATGAACAATCTATTGGACCAGTACATTTTAGTTCTATTTAAATAACCAAGAAAATTCAATATTTCAAGAACTTATATTTCTACAATTAACTTCCAAATATAATTAATATGTGGATTTGAAGTCATTTGAAAATATACATAATAGCTTGAACAGTGTTATCTAATGTAACCAGAGATATGTGACTATATGCCTGTGCGTGCACTAAATTATTCCAAAACATTATAAATTAGGCATTATTCTCCACATTTTAAGGACAAGGATGTAGGCCACTTACTCTAATACAACTAGTTAATCACTTAGTAAGTTATTCTCTCTCCAAAGGAGAGTAGATACCTCAAGATTACTTATTGTCTATTTAGTTTCAGAGATAACATGAAAAATACAATTATTGTTTCATGCCAGATTCAAACCAGAATTGGAAGCTTAAAAATAATTAGCAGACATTTCACTCTTGACCATTGGATGGTGCTTAGCAATAGCAATCTATTTAATAATGTCACTTCCAAATTCATTCTCTTTGTGACTTCGTATTTTCTTGAGGTTAAAATCCAAAAATGTAATGGGACTTTCAGACTCATCTGTAAAATGACCTTAGCCAACTTTGCCCTGAATTATCTGTTGTTCACATGCTCAAGCTGTCTTTTTAGCCAGGGTACTGTGTAAGAAAAAGAGAAGCTCATACTTAACTTCTGAATGCAATGAAGCCTAGCTAAACCATTCTTGGGTCCTGTTACATTGATCATCTTATTAAGACTGCTTTTCACAGTGTTCTTCTACTAATCCTTTAGTAGTTGGAAAAATTATGTGTTAGAACATCAGTCTTTTCCTGGTTCTGTCCCAGAAAGTGGTGCCAAGCAATATTCCTGAATTCAAGTGCACATCATTTTTAAACCACTGACAAATCCCACACAGTGTTTCTTATAGGACTCTAGAAACTTATTATCCCATAATGGAAATTTGCTACCCATGAAACATTATAGTATTTCCTATCTGAGTCACATAACTGATAATTACAAAAGCACTTATTCTATTTCTCTTTTATGTTACACTTGTTTTCCCTTTTTTCTATCATTTTTGCTTTTAAATTCCTAATTTAGAATGTTAAATAATCCTACAGTTTAGGGAATTCAGAATATGAAAAAAATAAAGAATTATTTTACAAAATAAAGTGAAATAAGGAGAGCAGATGGCTTTGCTGCATTATAATCTTATCTTTAAATAAATATGAAATCTAAACATATATGTGAAGGAAGAAAATATTGAGACATCACATTTTTTTCAGAAACTATGCATTTACCTTTTTATATGCTACTTAATCTTACCCACATGACATTAAGCTTGAAGTCACTGAGTCTCAGCAGTTCCCCTTATTCTTCCATCTAAAAACTAGTAACCTGAAATACAGAACATGACCTCACTTGAACATGCCTGGCTATATATTTGAATGGAAACTAAGCTATACTTAAATTAACATCATTTATCAGATACTGAGACCACATTCAAGCTAGAATCCTTGATTTATTATTATATGATGAACATTAATGACATTATTATGATGTCATTAACATATGATGAACTATGGTAATAACTGAAGAATTCTGACAATTGAATATAATTCTGATTGCAAGAATTGCTTTGTATTCAAGTTAATAATTGCAATTAGCACTTATTATTAAAGGGTCTCATAAAATGCAAGTCTGGAGGCATGCTTACAGAGTAGAGTATCAACTGCTAACCCCGCAGTTGAATGAGCATAAGACCCTGAGCTCAAACCTCTGTATGACGAGAGGAAAATTACAATGTTTAGCACTGGGAAATCAATTATCTAAGAAAAATAATGTCCATGTGTAAGTGTATGTACAACTGTAATCAATAGTATATATTAACTTACCTACGCAATTTATTATGCATAGATATGTCATAACATATTAGTCTGCTCACTAGACATAGACATAATGAGGGAAGATACAAAGCACCTAGACGGTGCTTTGAATTTGATGTATATTGGAGTGCTCATTAAATTAATATTTTTATAAACTGCCATTGGTTATCCTTTAGGATCCCACATAATATGATTGTCCATATGCATTGTGCTATTCTACAGGATCTAAAACAGTGCAGTACATAGTACTGTGCCAAAGTCCTAAAGCATTGACGTAAGAAATCTGAGAAAGAAGAATTGAGAGTTCAAGGCCAGATTGAACTACAAAGGTATGCCAAGATCAATTTTATTTTACAATTTAAATTTAGAAGAAAAGTGACAGAGGGAATTATATTTAGCAGCACAGTTCATTAAAGAGAAGAAAAAAGGGAGAGACTGGAAATATAACACCATCTTAAATTTCTGAAGACCAAAAATAAAAGCAGATGTTCAATATTCTTTCCATTAACAAAAATAGTGAATCAAAGAAAACAAAAATAATTTGTTCCAGCTATAACTGGCCATTATTCAACTCATGTCTATAATAATGTGATTACTTCTTAAGGTCTTCTGGACTCCTGAACTAATTAAATCACCCTGGAAAGGTAGACTTCTGATAATGTCATAGTATCTAGCTAATACCCACTACATACAGTACTTTATAGTGACTGATACCTTTAAGCGAGGCAATGTGTTAATCAATTTGCACACGTGAGTTCATTTATGTGGACATTATTGTTAGTTCCATTTTACAAATGAGAAAGTGATGATCTAGACATTTATTTCCATTTTTTCCCTCTGGATCTCAGTTTTTATGCTGGTACTTTTGGATCTTTGTAGCTATCCCTTACAGGGTTTTGAAGCTTCCAGTTTTGAGTGGAGCTTGAATTGTAGCATTTCAACATTCTCCCAACTGCTGCTACAGCTGCTTCTAGCTGTTGGATATGCTTCAGAGATCATAGTTCAACAATCATTGTTGTCTAGCCTAACTAAGGGGTTATGATAGGTAGGTGAGTGTGTGTGTATCTGTGCATATGTGTGACTTTTTGTGTCTGTGTTTTATATAAATTATTTGCAAGAAATGCAATTTAAACACATAAATATTCAATGAAAATATTAGTCAAGTTCACATAGAACCAAATAGGTTATCATTGATCACCAAGCTGTTCAATGATGTGAAAGTCAGATCACTAATCCCAATTTACCATAACTAACCTTGAGTTCAGTGTCATACAGACAAAGGTTCACACACACAAACTCTCAGGATCGTAAGTAGCTTATAAATGTTGTATGATCTTTGTGTTGCCTAGAGCTTTTGATATTTACAAGTGTTTTCAAAACACTTTGTTTTGTAGCTATCATATAAAGTAGTTGTAATCTCAAACAAGAAGATAAACTACTTTTTGCATTTGTTCTTACCTGTTTTCCTTACGGTCAACTTACTTGTATTTTTGTTCATCTGACACATGGCAGAAAAATGGTCCCTAAAATGCTTTCCGGCAAACAGGCTACAGAAAAACTGTTTTCTTAAATGATTGTCTACTGAAACTTTGTTTTGCTCCTTTTCAATACTTTACCAATATATTGATACATATCTTCTGGGTCAGTTACAAATTTCATCAATGGATAAAGGCAAACTGTTGCTGAGCTAAGAAAACACAAAGTTCTGTTAATTTGTATAGTAACAGAAGCATTGTTCTAAAAGCTGTTGTTATATTGGCAACTGAATTGGCTAGACAAGATTTTGATTATCCCTCTCTTCTGTTTAAGATTGAGAAAAGAAATCTCCAGTGATTAAACTGATTTAAACTGATTTAAATTGATGTAGATACAAAAACAAGCAAGTGATTTGGGAATGAGGAGGTATCATAACAATACAGAAATAAGGGCTGGGATGTAGCTCAGTGGCAAATCGCTTGCCTAGCAAGTGCAACTTCTTTGGTTCGATCCCCAGTACCAAAAAAAAAAGAAAGAAAGACAAAAAAATAATACAGAAATAAAACATCACATGGATCAACAATCAAAATGGTACATGTCATTTCTAGTTATTAAAGGAAAACTTGGTCTACAGCCTCAAAATGAAGTATATGTTTTCTACAGAAACATCTCCTATAAACCATTAAGCATATTGTTCTTAAAAGTTTGAACAAACTTACATAATGTTCATATTATTGTCTTAATGCTATTTGTGCAATAATGATGATGACAGAACAGGCATATTTTTGAGAATGTAAGCATAAAGTGACAGCTGTCATCATATATGGGCAAGTAGATAGTTTTGGCTAAAATTGGCAAGGATAACTAGAAGCATGCAAGTTATTGTTTTGGAACTGTTGGACAGGGTTCAAGACACTAGTATGGGAAGCTTATACCTCAGCATTTACTAGACGCATGCCTTATGACAATTATTGTTACCTTTGTGTCTTAGCTCCCTCATACAAAGAAAGGCAATAACAATTCCATTGTTATTTAAAAGGTCAATAACAATTCCATGATGAATAGTCAAGGACTAAATGATAATGTAGAGTAAATGACAACACTATTGAAATAATAGTATAATTATCAGTAGTTGACTATACATATTACCCAAGTATATCTGAGCTTAAAGAGAAGGATCTGAGGGAAATAACACATCTGCCTCCACAAAGTGAATGATGTGTATCAGCAAGATGAATACAACGCTCTAAATGTTGCTATAGTGGAAGGGGTTCAGGGATTTGCACAAGAGACATCCACAACAGGATAAATCACATTACAGATAACATATTCATGAATTTTCTGTCCTCCATAGTGAGCTTTATATCTTCCTTTTGTTTCTATATTTTTAAGACATAGCTCTTCTTTCAATGTACAAATAAGGTATGTAAGGACTTAACATGAAAATTACTTAAATGGTAGAGAGAGCACTGACTAGCAGAACATAGGGTGTAAAATTAATGGAGATTTAAGAATTAAGTGAGGTTAGAAAAGAGGAAATGTTTTTGAAAAACATCAGCAAGTGAAAAGATTGCCCAATTCTGTAGGATTATGTTTGTAAATAGTTTGTAAATAGGATATTCGAAAACCCAGTTTGTGTGATGTCATTTTTGATGATTAACATTCATCTCTTTTCTACTACACTCTGCCAAGACCTGCCAATTTAAAACAAAAACAAAAACAAGATAAGATACATGTAAATAATTAATTCGGCAATGATGTTCTTCATTTTCATTTAGAAATAGCGACTTGCAGAAGCTGTTAGGCAGCTTGAATTTATTAAGCGTATGTTCCAACTCAGTACATGACTTTTGTTGGAGCTTATTCTCCTGACACTCAGGAGGCATAACCAGAACCAACACAGCCAATGGTGATAGATGCTTATCCAAGTATGATTAAGTGTGTGGACCACATATGGTCTGTAATTACCACCACTGCTATTTACTACCAAGGGGAATTGGTACAATCCAAAGACACTCTTTTGCTAATCCAAGGATTTTTAACACCATTTGTTTTACAATGAATGCTTGTATTTTTCTATAGGATTGAATAGTCAAAGTCATTACGATGCCTCCAGTCTTCAGAGTGTCTTAGTCATAATTTGAGAGTATAATTAGAAATGCTGCTGGAGAAGGTTATATTTCAGAAATAATGATGCTAAATCTCTTCTGCTGCAAAGATCTTCAAGCCAGAGACTTTCTGCTTCTATGTATATATAACTGACCAGTAATTGTCTACCACAATTATGAGCACATGAACATTGCCAAGATAAACACACACACACACACACACACACAAAATAATATATTCAAAGTTGTTGGTGTCTGGAATTTCGAATGTTTCCTGTTTTTCAAACAGTAATCTGTGTCAACTCTATAATTTGTAGTTTTAAGCAAACTACAAAGGGTAGAGTAAAAACTCTGCTGTCAAAAGTATAGTTGGCTCTTACTACAAAAGGTTTTTCATGAGTCCTGGCACTAAAATTTTATAGCAGGACATTCTAAAGATGATAGGTTTTAATGGACATAAAATAAATAAACAAAGCCTTATATATGAGCTCCATTTTTATAGCTCTTTCTTTTCTCAACCATTACTATCTTTCTCTCCAAAAATTTATTTTAAACATTTTATAGTCATCCTGGTATTCAGTGACTCTTATTTTCCTTCATTTTTATTTTTATTTATTTTTTTGTGTCAGCCCTGGGGCTTGAATTCAGGGCCTAGGCTCTGTTTCTGAGCTTCTTTTACTCAAGGTTAGCTCTCTACCACCACTTGAACCACAGGGCCACTTCCAGCAGTGACTCTTATTTTAAAGGTAGGCTTTTCTCTTCCTTAAAATCTAGAAGGACATATCTGACCTTTTCTGCTTGACTCAGACATATACTAGTTGTTGCAAATAACTATGTTTCTTTGGGCCTGGCTTACTTCACTTAATATAATTTTTCCAAGTCTTTCCATTTCCTAACAAATGGGGCAATGTCATTCCTTCTGATGTACGCATAGAATTCCATTGTGTATATATGCCACATTTTCTTGATCCATTCATCTACTGAGGGGCATCTGGGTTGGTTCCATAACTTAGCTATGGTATTGATGTTAGGGAAATGAACCCTAAGATATGTATTCAAATGTTTTTTTTTCATGCGATTGTTTCTAACATATTTATAAGATTATTTCTTTGTTGCTTTTTATGTCCCTCCCCCACGGTAATAACCCTCCTTTCACTGTATATGATGTTGGCATAATTTGTGGAGGGGAAGGGAAAAAACAAATCGTTAAAACAGGGATACAGGTGGACCCATTGCAACAATGACATATACAAGTTTTTATGTAGAAAATGAACTCTACAACTTTGGTGGGGGGGAGGAGGTAAGAGGATTCGGTGGGGGGAGCAGGAGGGGGGAGGATGGGAAGGGATGGGAAGGGGAAACAAAGGAGGAGGCTACAATGTTTGATAAGAAATGTACTCATTATCTTGCCCATGTAATTGTAACCCCTCTGTACAGTATCTTCACACACACACACACACACACACACACACACACACTAGAAGGACAAAGTCTGATCAAAGTAGCACTGAAAACTTACTTTTCTTGTGATCTTTATATTTTGAGTAGAAGTGACTTATCCCATTTTTTTAATGTTTCTTCAGACAAATGTCCAAAACCTCTCAAACCTAAATTTTCTGTCCACACATTTGGAGGTTTGTGGCTTATTAATTTATCTCAAATTGCAATAGCTCATCTACCAGTTTAGTAACTAGTAACATCACTTAGTAATTTCAACAATGACTCTTAGCAAAAGAACTTAATAGCATAAATCATGATTGATAACTGCATAAATATCATAGCAGGGCTGAATTTTGAAAACTACCTTAAAGGCACTTAAACAGAACATACTTCCATATGTATGGTTTTTGATATAGATGGTAAAAACATATTATTCAATCAAACCATAACAAATAGTTTGAATGTATAGCAAATAACATTTTAGTTTAAGATTTTTTTTTACATGAGAGACATGAAAAGAATGTAACAAGAAAATTGCTAGTTAGACCACAGTCATCATCCTTCCAGAACCCATACCCTAGTGAATATTTTTTAAATGTCTTTTTAGCCTGGAAGTGGCTTAAACCTTCAAGAGTACCTATTCCAAAGGACCATGTTTCAAAACCAGGCCAGGGAGAAAAGTCCATGAGATCCCCTCTCCAATTACCAGCAACATGCTGGTTGGAAGCATGGCTCAAGTGATAAAGTAACAACTGTAACCAAGAAAATCTAGCAAGAATGAAAGACCTTGAGTTAAAAAAAAATCCAAACTATATTAAGTGAAGTAAGCCAGGCCCAAAGAAACATACGTCCCATGGGTTCCCTTATTTACAATAACTAGTATATATCTGAGACAAGCAGAAATGGTCAGATAAGTTGATGTTAGGCAAAATGAACCCCAAGATAAGAACTCAAATAATTTTTCTTTCTTGCTATTGTTTCTAACATATTTATAAGATGATTTCTTTGTTGCTTTGTATGTCCCTCCTCCACGGTATAACCCCTGTTTTAACTGTATTTGACATTGGTATAATTTGTGGAGGTGAAGGGAAAAAACAAATTGTTTAAATAGGGATAGAGGTGGACCCATTGCAACAATGAGATGTATAAGACCCTATGTTGAAAAAAAATTTTACAACTTTGGCGGCGGGGCGGGGTTGGGGTTGTGGGGGGATGAGAGGAGCTGGGATGGGTAGGGGAAACAAAGGAGGAGGCAACAATGCTTGATAAGAAATGTGCTCATTACTTTGCTCATGTAATTGTAACTCCTCTGTACAGTATTTTCACAATAAAAACTTATTAATAAATAAAAATAAAATAAATAAATCCAGTTATTTAGCTAACTAGCTAGCTACTTAGATAGTGGTATTAGAAATCTAAAATTCTGTCTTGTGCTTGCTAGCCAAGCACTTTGCCACATGAGTCACAAATGGAGAGGATGTAAGAGGAAGATTATGGTAAATATGCTTTAGGTACAAGTATGAAAATAGAACAGTCAAGTTCCATAAGATTCTTTGAGAAAAGGGAGAAGAGATAAAAGAAAGTGACAGAGGAAGTAAGTCTGATCATTGTATATTATGTACATAAGTAGAAATGTCTAAAGGAAAACCCCTTGCACAACTAGTTGATGCTACTAAAATACAGGGAAAAAAACATTTATTTACTTCTTCCCTGAGATTTATTTTACTTGTATTTCTGTGAAATAAAGTTGCTTCTAGTATAGCAAACTCTACGTTATTTTTCTTAATCAAGCCACAGAATCCCCTAAGAATTATCTTAGAACATCACCATTTTTGACTTACCTTGAATTAGCAAACCCCATAATTCTTTTATGAAATGACAATGGCCTAAAAGTTGTCACCCGTCCAGCCTGTAAGCATTTAAGAAACTTTGCAGATGTGGGCATAGATTGGAGATTTTGAGATGGTAGCATACCATGCTTCTAAATGAAGCAGGTCAAAAGGCAAAAATCTGTGTGAAGGATAGTGATAGTGTTGGTTTAGAAAGACACAGTGGGATATGACAGAAATGCAGTAAGTGATTAGAGGAAGAAGTAGGGGGCCTAATTTTCTTTAAGACACTAAAAGTCACCCAAAACGAGCCCTACTTTAAAGTTCATTGGAGCAGTGTACATCAATGGCAAACTTAATTTTCTAAAGCCAAATATAGGACAGAAAGATCAGAGAAAAGAATAGTATGTTTATTGCCTGCAGACAGTTGGAGGCTTCAATTATAGATTTTTGAACGCAACACAGACTTGCCTTCTAATAGAAACTGGACAAGTTCGAGGTTTTAAACTTTCGAATGAAAATAGAAAGCTGCTCAATTACCTTGCACTAAAAGTATTGAAGTGATAAAAATATCTGATTTTATAAAACTCAAAACATAACTCAGAACAGTGATATAAGTTATGTGTTTTAACTGTCATCGGACATTATTGTTTTTCTATTTGGGGAATTTTACAAACAACCATTTTATAGCTTATAAATAATAGGTGTATACAAGTATATTGTCCCAAGATGACAGTTGTTGAATAAAGACTGCATATGTTCAGGATTCCTAGAGTTAAGTGTTGTATTGCAGAATCTTAATTGATTTTTCTGTTAAAAGCTGGATACCTTTAAACAAATCTAAATATTTTTACTGTATAATTTAATTTGAGCACATTTTTACTTTCATTTTGTGTTCAATTCATTTTATTTATTTTTATTGTAAAGATACTGTACAAAGGGGTTACAGTTACATGAGTAAGGTAATGAGTACACTTCCTATTGAGCATTGTTATCCCCTCCTTTGTTTTTCCCTTACCATCCCTTTGCTCCCTACCACCCCAACTTCTCCCTCCCCCCCTCCGAAGCTATAAAGTTTCTTTTCAACATAGTGTCCTGTACATCTTATTGTTGCAATGGGTCAACCTGTATCCTTATTTCAGCATTTTGTTATTTCCCTTCCCCTCCCCAAATTAACAATTGTATATACAAGATGTAGGGCATAACTCATTTTTAAGGTAGATTTTCACAAACTTAAGAGCTGGGAAACACTTAGCAGATTACGCAATTATTTAATTAAAACTGATGATAACCCAGAATTGACTGAGAACCTCTCACATCAAATGAGTTGTGCCATGTATGAGGAATATTAAAATGTTTATCCATGATATTCCTTTTGACCTTTTCACATTATTTTTTTCTGTTTTGGCCTTGCTTAGTCATAACTGCATACAATTAATCAGTACATAAGATGTGCTTTGTGTAGTCTTTGAATCATTCTTGGTAATAAGAAGAACATTGTGAGGTTTATTTTTCACTCTCCTTTATTTTATTTTATCAATGACAATATCATGGCTTTAAAATTTTTAGGGGAAATAAGAACACATCTTATATTTTATATATAGTCCAGTTAACACTGGGCATTACATGCTGCAAGGAAATTATGGAAATAAACTTGCAAACCTGTACGTACTGTTGTATCTGCTTTTCTCCTTCCTGTTTAAAGTGAAAACATTAAAAGCAGGAACTCGCTTTGCTTTGTAGGGTTAGCTGGATTTGTACACAGAAGCTGTGCTTTTGGCAAGTTAAAATTTCCCTAAGGCTGGACAGACGCTTTAAGAAATGTAGAAAGGTACAGCATGTCTTACAATGTGTGCCAGCAGTCCAGGTACTGTGTGACAGTTCTCTTTAGTGCTAGTGCTCTAAAGCTGGGGGGCAGATATTCCTTGACCATAGCAAGATAAGCCTTTAGGGGCTGTCCTTTAGCAAAAATGAACTGAAATAAGATGAAATGAAATAAAATACAAAAATGAGGAAAAAAGAGAGAAAGAGAGAGAGTATAACAGTGACCAGGGTCAAATGATTATGTCAACTCTCTCTGTCTCTTTTCAGTGCTTAACCAGATAAAGTCCCTCTGCAATAAGGCAAAAGGATGACTGAATTATTTTTGATGAATGGTGTTTTAAATTTTATGTATTAGCGTATTTGTCAATGGGTTCTGTTTAAGAGGATTGCTGTAATACTCAAAAGAAATAATCACTTTGAAAACAAAAATCCCAATTTCATTCAAGCTACTTTTATGAGTCAGGAGAAACAACATACATTGGATAGAGTATGGTTTACATATTGGCTCTTGCTACAGGCATGTCTCAAATGATAGAGCAGCAGCCATGAGCTAGCAAGCCCACTGAATGTGAGGCACCTGCATTGAAGCTCAAACCCTGGTAATGGCAAAGAAAACAAAACCAAAGCAACAACAAAAAAAAATCAACTATATATATATATGGATATATATACTGTAACTGAAACAAGAAATAAATGAATAGACATATAATTAAATACATTGGCTTCTCCATTTAACTCTTGTGCAAATTTCACTAATTTGCCAAGACTTTCTATGTCTCCATTTATTTATCTGCACATTTAAAATGATAGTAATAGCTGTATTGTCTGAGTGTAACTGTATAGGACCTATAAAACAATATAGGCAAAGAAATTCCAATTACATAACTGTCATTTATAGTTATTACTATTATAACCGATAGTTGCTCACAGAATTTAAACCAAAATGTACACTAACGTGTGTGTGTGTGTGTGTGTGTGTGTGTGTGTGTGTGTGTGTGTTTGGTAATTTTAATATTTAGTTTTTGTTGGTAAGATTTTTCAGCGTTGGAATTGAACCCAGGACATTACACCTGATTTACATCCTTCTTAGGATTGCATTTTTAATAGACTATTATGTAGCTTAAATGAAATTTCTAGAATCATAAAGAACAATTTAGACATGTTGCAAAGATTTCTACTTTTTTATGGAAATGTTACCAAAAAGCTTAGAAGAGACACAACTTCATATATATATGAATATAGCAAATATATTCCTATCTTTGCTAATTTGGGCTATTGGAAAGTCATGTAGTCATTCTGTATCTTAGCTTTTACCTCAAATCTTTATTACCACTAGAAAGCTTTGAAAGAATATTGTTAAATATTTTGTATTTTTGACAATGTATATGGCAAAAATTAGCATAGATAGTAGATAGCTGGGCTTCACTAAATGTTACTTAATGTAATTTAAGGCACATTTCGATTATTTTCTTTTTTAACAACATGATTAACTCAAATACACTTACATAAGAACACAGATATTTGCAACAATCAAGTGCCTTCTCCATCTCACTACTGTCATACACCAATTCTTCTTGATAGGAGATGGTAGATAAATCATATTATCAGTAGAAAAATATAAGTTTACCTCTTCAAATATTTACCATAAAACTTAATAGGGATTCTGATTAAAAATATTGAATCCATTGTCTAAAACACTTTTTAAATTTTTTATTGAGATTAGGTGATTACATAAAATTCAAAGTATTGTGGGATAGATATAGTTAAGCTAAAGTCACAAACACATTTTAAACTTCACAAGGCGAATTGTCATTATCATGGTCTATAAAGATTATGAACTCTACAAACTTTGACCATATAACTATTTCTTCCAAATTGAGTGATACATACATTTCTTTCCTTTTGCTTAATATAAGCTGTTCCCTCTTTTTTTCCTGCAGCAGAAGGAAAAATTTATTGCTAGATTTTTTATATTTTTATATGTCCAACATCTTTTTTTTCTTTTCTTTCTATAGTAAAGATACTGTACAGAGAGGTTGCAGTTACATGAGTAAGGTAATGACTACATTTCCTATGGAGCATTGTTACCCCCTCCTTTATTTCCCCCTATTATTCTTTCCCTCCCCACCTCCCCAACCTTTTTACCCCTGACATGAAGTTGTAAAGTTCATGTCCAACATAGTGTCTTGTATGTCTCATTGTTACAATGGGTCAACCTGTCCTTGCTTCTGCATTTTGTTATTTCCCTTCCCTGCTCAAATTAGAAAAATGTGTATACAAGATACAGGGCACCAGAATCAAATACAGTGACAACAGGGGTTACCATGGGGGAAGACCATACAAAAGAAATTTTTAAAAAATCACATAGCACATTAAAAAAAGAACAGTGTCAAAGATAAAGCCTCTTGTGTCCCTATGTTGGGGCTCATTTTGCTTAGCACCATCTTATATGGTCTTACGTACATAGCTTTTGACCTTTTCTACTTGTCTGGTAAGATTATCCTAGACATATACTAGTAATTGCAAATAAAGGAAACCATGGGACCTGTTTCTTTGGGTCTGGCTTACTTCACTTAACATAATTTTTTCCAAGTCTTTCCATTTCCTAACAAATGGGGCCGTGTCAGTCTTTCCATTTCCCATCATAAAGAATGACACTGCCCATTCATTAGGAAACACACACACACACACACACACATACACACACACACTAAACTCCCTCATTCTCTCTCATTCCCTCCCTCCCATTGCTGCCCTTGTGCAGGGCACATGGGCAACAAAGATGGCATTGAGAGAGAGTAGAGTGGGCAGAGCCCAATTTACCTTACATTCAGTGCATAACCAGCCCGTGAAAGCTTAGGTGCATGATAGGGTGTGACCTTGATAGTGATTGGTTCCTCTTCCTCCCCTGCCGTGCCACCCACCCTTTTTGGCTTTAAAAAGGGCTGCCCTGTTAATAAACGAGTTTTCTCTTTGGCTCCCCGCTGTGTCTGATTGTCTCCCTGTCTGAGGCAGGCTGGGGAACGGGCCTCACTTACCTTTCCTCGGACCTGGTCCCTCTTTCGAGGGACGGTCGAAGACCCAACACCCTTGAGTTGCTTAGTCCAATGCAGCTAATGGGCCCCTCTTTCTTAATTAAAATTCAATTTTCTTTTTCTCTCTCTCTCAAACTCCTCTATTGACAATTTCTTTTCATGAAGGTCTTAATTTTTCTTTCCATTAGTGTGTTTTGTTCTACTCTGGTGCTTTTCTTTCTGTTTCTTTGATCATCTTTTCTTTTCTTTCCCCTCCTTTTTTAAAAGATATGAATCACAAAAACTCTTCCTGAGCACCTGCTGCCTTTCTGCTCACTTATGTTCACTATGGATTCTTTCCTACCTGTGGCTTCCTCTATTGCTTCTAGCTGCTTCCAACGTGCTTCAGTCTTAGAATACAGTATTCTATTGGGGTCTTGGAGTGAGCCTTTCAAGTTTGAATTACCTACAATGGTTGAATACTTTCTCCTCAATCTTCTCACTACCCTGGGCCAAAACCTGCCTCATGGAGGCAGCCTGGTTCCTTAGCTCCAGTACCACCTGTGGACCAGCTTAACATTTATACAAAGCCATGATTATCATGTGTTCAACTAGCTGCTGTTAGTAGTACACACTACCTCTTGGATTTTTCAATGCACTCCACAAATCCTCTCCAGTGATTGTGGTCAAATCTATATTTTTACCACATTACAAACACTTTGCTCATGCATTGCTTCTGAAAATTCCATTTCTGTGCCTGTCTCAAGTCTCCAACTGGAGTATGGCCATCGTCCACTACTTGTATCCTATGCTGGTCATCCATCAAGCCCAGAGCACACTCTGTATTCTCTACAGAGCCTTGGAAATAAAAGTATATCAACTCTAATACACCTCTCCTCCTTCTATTTTTATACTGCATTTAGAGTAAACACTACACAGGCAGGCATAGCTAAGTATTGTAATGAAATTTAAACATTCAATTACACTTTAAATTCTTAAGAAAAAAATTAGCTTTTACATTTATTTGTGTCTTTATGGCATTAACATGGTTTAAGATATTTTTGAAGAGCTCTAAAAAACTTGTGTGGTATTATTTTTGATGAACAATAATTATCATGGACTATTTAATTGTCCATTTATACACACCAATCTCTCTGCCATCTGCAATATATATCAACATTTTTCATTTCAGGAGGCTAATCCTGAAATCTCTATGAAGTCTTATTTTTCAGAATATACTTACAATAGCCTTATAAGTTTTTGGTATTTTAAAATATATTTTTACTTAGCAATATGCTACAAATTGTGTTCATTGAGCTGTAGTGCATGGGCCTTGGTAAAGCATTTTCTTTGACTTTGAATTTATGAGATTTTCTTTGGTAAGTATTCAGCTGTTCTTATTCCTTTAGAGCTAGATATGCATTTTAAGTAATTTTGTTGAATATAGAATGTATAAAAGTAATATGAATATAGCTCAGTAAAAGATCACATAATAATGCTGCTATAGTACCTAGAATTGTAATGTATCTTTTAGAACCTTTGCCCATTTAATACCGACTCTGTACATAAGATATGTTTCACAACTGTTATTAGGATATGTTGCAGCTGATGTTAAGTGAAAGAGTTACTTTAAGTGGGCCAGACTTAAATAAATGACACTTGTAAGTTAAAAATGAAAAGGATTAGGTGGTTCTTTTCTTTTTTCTGCTTATGTGGTGCTGAGGAATCGAACCCAGGGCCTAATGCATTCAAGGCAAGCACTCTACCACTGAGCCACTTTCCCAGCCCTAGGCTGTTCTTAAAGACTGAACTTCTAAACTTGTAAAGAAAACCTTCTGAAACAAAGGAGTCTACAATGCTTGATAAGAAATGTACTCATCATCTTGCCCATTTAATTGTAACCCCTCTGTACAGTATTTTCACAATAAAAAATAAATAAAATTTTTTTAAAAAAGAAAAGAAAACTTTCTGTTTCTGTGATCAAAGATAGAGGGAGATATGCAAAATGATCTGGATTTCATCCCTACAAAAAAGAAGAACGTTATGCACCAGTCATGTAATATTGGAAGTAGACCCAAAGCTCCAGAGGAAAAAGCAATCTAGCTGACAGCTATGAGCAAATAGTCTTGTGAGTCAGTAAGCAGAGATTCCAAAACACATTGCACCTCAACAACTGATGTATAGAATTCTGAGCGCATAAACGTGTACTGTCGTAAACCAGATAGGTTGTCATAAGACATAATGTTACAACTCATGGCAAATAATTAATTTCTTAGCTAACCCCCAAATGCACATTCACAACAACCCATAAGTTCATTGCTATAATGTTAATCCGTGAAAATGAGATAAATGTTTCAGCAGTGTTAGGGTCATACTTTTGACAATTTAAATTTCCTATGTGATGCATCATAATATCCCAAGTGTTCATTTTATCCCTAGGAGCACACGTATCATTTCAAGAGACAGGGGAATGTCAGTAATGATGGAATTACACTGTCCCATCTACTCAGCCTTGTTTCTATCACATGACAATGAGATGTGTACTTGAAGAAACCATGGTGCAAACAGTTGATTCTCACAGGTGACTTGGTGAATGATTAAGTCTCAGCATAACATAATGAATGTACAGAAAGAAACAATCAACCCCCTATGAGGAATTTATATTCTTTCTAGAATAAGAAATTTCCAGAATAAGAAATTTTATGATAATAAAAACTCTGCAGCCAGGAGATGGTCTCTACTTCTGCTTTTACTGTTCACCATTTAAGTTACACGTTTCCTACTTTTTCTTTTTTTTCTTGAGACAAGCACAATGCAACCAGCATTGTACTGTTAGTATAACTTATATCTTAATCATGTTATATCACAGGACAAAACTCATTTAACCACAGTATATTACATTAAAAAATTATGAAGCCTTGAGAATAACCACAGTAAAGTATCCTCATACACACACACACACACACACACACACACACACACACACACACACACAATTATAGAATCCAGCCAGGAGCTGTTGGCTCATACCTGTAATTCCAGTTACTCAGAGGCTGAAGAAGAAGGGTCTTTGCTTAAAACAAGCCTAGGTAGACCTATACAAGAAATCAAGAGAATCTTATCATCGATTACCTAGCAAAAATCTAGAAGTAGAGCTGTGGCTCAAGTAGTAGAATACCAAGCAAAACTGAGAAGACATGAGTTCAAGCCCTAGTACCAGCACAAAATAAAATAAAATAAAAATTTTATATTATCATACAATTTACCTCAATATATTTTATAATATTTATACATTTTCTCTCAATTCCTAAATTCTTTTTTTTTGAATGTATATATTTTTTATTGTGAACATACTGTACAGAGGGGTTACAATTACATGGTCAAGAAAATGAGTACATTTCTTATCAAGCATTGTAGCCTCCTCCTTTGCTTACCCTTCACATCCCTTCCCAGCCCCCCCACCCCCCCCCACCTAATCTTCCCCCCCCCACCAAAGTTGTAAAGTTCGTTTTCGACATGACAACTTGTACTTCTCATTGTTGCAATGAGTCCACCTGTATCCTTATTTAATCGACTTGTTTTCCCCTTCCCCTCCACAAATTATACTGACATCAAATACAGTGAAAGCAGGGGTTATACTGTGGGGGAGGGACACACAAAAATTCCTAAATTCTTATTAGAAGTAGTCAACCAGGCAATGATGCACTTGGTTAAGTGGTAAGACTTCTAAAAGACATTGGATTTCACACACTTTGGACTCTATTTTAATCTCTTCTGAACTGTCAGGCAAGCATATGTTCAGGTGCTAAATAAGTTTCAAGGATAATTAAAAGAAAAATCTTTTTAAATAAGCCTGTCAACTTATTTTCCAAAAGAAAATAAATGGTTCTAATCCTTTCATAATGAATAGCAACAAAATTAAATTCTATTCAACTCAATATAATTTTTGAAAAGGTAAAAAATAGTTGGAAGAAAGTGTTTTACCGTGGCCCAGGAGCTTCAGCTAAACACTACCTCTTCAGCATATTTCTAATTAAATATTGCAATTAAAATGTTCACTGCACCCAAAGGCCTCCAATCTTATTTAAATAACTGCTTGTCCTACTTTGAAGAGCAAGTTTTAGCTTTCTCAGTATATTTTAAATGCTTCATATTTTCTATGTGATTTCTCTTACAAATCCAGTTCTTAGCAAAATGTATCTTTTTGTTCATATTTTGAAATATGAAAGATACATTTTTGAAATATGAACAATTTCTTAGACTTAAGAGTTCTATAAGTAGATAGCATTAAATAAAAAACATAAATAGTTAGGCACCACTGACTCATGCCAGTAATCCTGGCTATTCAGGAAGCTGAGATCTGAAAAATCGTAGCTCAAAGCCAGCAGGTGCCAGAAAGTCCCTGGGACATCTTCTCATGAATTAAACCCCAGAAAACCAGAAGTGGTGCTGTGAATCAAAGTGCTAGAGCACTAGCCTTCAGCAAAAGAACTCAGGGACATTGCCCAGACCCTGAGTTCAAGGCCCATAGTTGACAAGGAAAAAAAGGCAGAAATATATTGCTAAAAATATAAATACATGCTTTAAGAAATATTTTGTAAATATGATTTGTATTGCATGTATTTTCACTTAGATACTTCTGTAAATACATAAATGAATAAATATTCCCACTTATTGTGTATCAATTAGGCACCAATAGAAATGAAGCTTTTCAGAAGCCGGGCACCTGTGGCTCATGTCTATAATCCTCTAGCTACTCAGGAGGCTGAGATCAGAGGATCAAAGGTTCGGAACCAGCCAGGGCAGGAAAGTCCCTGAGACTCTTATCTACCATAAACCACTAGAAAACCAGATGTGGTGCTGTAGCTCAAATGGTAGAGTGCTCGCCTTGAGCTGGAAAGCGCAAGGACAGTGCCCAGGCCCAGAGTTGGAGCCCCATGACCGACCAAAAAAAGAGAAGCTTTTCTTGTTTTTATTGATTTAAATGATGTGTCACTTGCACCATGCTTTTAAGCCTCTTTTTCAGTCAGAATATTTTAGTTCACGAAAATTGTCATGTTCAAACACCTATAGAGAAAGCCCCTTTCAAAGTGTAAACTCTTTTCAAAAATTATTTAAAAGCTGACTAAGGTCCAACTACATCAAAGGACTACTGATTAGATAATAATTTAGAAGATGCAAGTTTAAAATAGGAAAAGGCAATGATAAATATTTCATTAGTAGAGTTTCATAGAAAGCTTTCATTACTTGGACTTTAGAGTTTGTTTGTTCATCACAAGGGCTGGATTGAAGAACGTGGCAATCCGGGGCAGTCCCTAGGAATGTGGTTCTACTGTTGGCCATTTGCTTGCTCGCAAAAAGGCACCCTGAAAGTCACACACTGACAGAACCAAGTTTGCAAACTTTAGGCCATTAGTAAGTGAGAAATAATTTCTACAGGTTTGTAGAGAAATTAGGAAGTGTGTACACTGTTTGACCTAAGTTCTACTCTCTTGGCTGTTCTGCAGAGACAATCTCTTTCAAGGAGTATTGAGATCACACATAAGGGTTTCATTGTGATAGCACTGATATACTGGATGCCTACAGATATTTCATTTAATTACAGGTTCAATATGATGGAAACATAGAGCAAACTATTACACCTCAATTGAGCAAAGCCTGAATGTACACAAAGAAATATGACTATGTTTTAAAACACTGAGAACAAATAGAGAAGTGAAATAAAGTGAGATTTATTTGAGTAAATTCATATGCATTACACATAAGACAAACTATATATACAAGTAAATTTTACCAAACAACTAGTGTAGATGCCTATGAAGTAGAATGGGAGAAAGGGTTAGTCTATAAGAGAATTTATAATTACGATGAATACTGATTGACATGTACATGCACATGATACCTAAACACTCAGCAAGTGAGGTTAAAATAATTTACGGAAAATATAGAGTGTAATTTATACTGTTTATGCTTGTTCTTACACTTGAGAATTAGTCTAAGCACTTTATGATTCTATTAACATATAAATAATGATTTACTCATTATAAATCTTCCTTATTTTCTCATTGAATTATTATATTGTTGCAGTTTTGCTTATTAAACTTTTCATTGGTCATTTGATTTACTGTTGGCATACTGCAAGCCTTCCCACTTACTTTATAATTATATCTTATCACTAATTAAATATCACCTTTTATATGTTGATAATTTTTAAAGTTTACTTTGGTTCTCAAAGAACAGGAAATTGTTGGATTATTATGAGTTTCTTTTCTTTCGTGTTCAATCCTAAAAATTCAAAGCTAGATCTATTCAAAAAAAATATTTACGGTGACTTATTAAAGATGAGTTATATAGCAAGATAATTTGTTTTTATATAAAGTTATTTAATGATTCTCAGAATGACCAAGTGAACCTCAATAACTTCTTTAAGTATAAAAAGTTTTCTGATTTTAGTAATAATTCAATCATTTTTCGTTAAAAATAATGCTTTTCATCCCAGCTATATATTGACTTCTTGGGCCCAAAAGTACTCTAAAGAAATGATGTTGAGAGGCTGGAAAGGTGGCTCAGTGGTAGAGCACTTGCCTTGCATGCCTGAGGCCCTGGGTTCGATTCCTCAGTACCACATAAGCAAAAAGAAAAAAGCCGGAAGTGGCGCTGTGGTTCAAGTGGTCGAGTGCTAGCCTTGAGCTGAAGAGCTGAGGGACAGCTCCCAGGCCCAGAGTTCAGGCCCCACAACTGGAACCCCCCCCCCCAAAAAAAGAAATGATGTTGAAAAATCAAATAAATATTTAATGTTTCTCATTATTTGTACTTCCTAAAATTCTTACACAATTCCTTTCCATCGCAATCTATTCAAAACTTAACAAACTAACAGCTAGTGGCAGTGATAGTTTTGCATATAAAATCAATAAAACATTAGACTCAAAGTATTACTATCGAAACACATTTCCTAATTAATGCCAACTTAAAATGAGCATTAGAGTATAATTTGAGGACTTGATCATTTCCCAAGGAAAACATAGCAAATGCAAACCACAGACTGAAATGTAATGTACCATTTCTGGAGTGTAGAAGTTGAAGATCAAGAGCAGGTTGTCTCTGAAGGAAATACCCTTCCTTTTCTTCTTACATCCTCTAGTAGCACAGGTATCCCTTAGCTCAAGCAGCAAGACCATTGCGACCTTCAAACACCTGGTTTCTTTCTGCATATATGCATCTACATTCTTTTTGTCACAGACCCCTCATCCATTCATATAAGGATATGAATCATTTTAGACTAAGAGCTTCATTTTAATTCCACTAATACCTCATAAAGACTAATCTCATCTGAAATGACTTTATTTCAAGTAAGATCACAGTTAGAAGCACTAGGGGTTAGATTTCATCATGGGCTTTTAGAAGCACAAATCAACCCATAAAATGGTCCCTCTCTAAGAGTACGAACCACTATACATGCAGAATCCATCTACTTCTGTTACTCGGGGCTGCTAAGTATGCATTTTATTTTCTTTGGCCATGGTCAATACCACAAGTAAACAAAAATCTGATGCTTGATTTAGAAGCATGGAAATTCTGTTAGGTTCTATTAGGTCATCTATCAAATTGTTCAAATGGGATAATGATTCTGACCTTAAAAATGTTCCTGACTAACAATTTGTTAGAAGGGAAAAGTAAGCCTTAATTCACTATTTGATATGCTCATCTCTGGCCTAGCATCTGGATAAAATTAATGTTCTAGGAGTTGGTAATGTTTCAGAATGGGTAGTTTAAGATTGACAGAAATTTCATATTTATTTGTCAGTCTGGAATTTTTTACAAGTGTTTTTGGAATATAAATATTTGCCAGTACCGGGTTGGAGAACTCAAAACCTTGTGCTTGGTCATAGGGAGCTCTATGTGGAGTCTTTTGAGGAAACCATACTACTTTCCAAAGTGGTTGAACAAGTTTACACTCCCACCAACAATGCAGTAAGGTTCACTTCTGTCACATCCCCTCCAGCATCTGTTGTTATTAGAGCTCTTGATTTTAGCCATTCTAACTGAGGTGAGGTGGTATCTCAATGTTGTTTTGATTTGCATTTCTTTTATGGTTAGAAAGGTTGAGCATTTCTTCATGTGTCTATTGGCCTTTCTTCTTTCCTCTTCAATAGCAAGAAAGAAAGAAAAAGAAAAACATGTGTCCTTATCTTGGAGTTCATTTTGCCTAACATCATCTTATCTGACCTTTTCTGCTTGTCTCAGACATATACTAGTTATTGCAAATAAGGGAAACCATGGGACCTATGTTTCTTTGGGCCTGGCTTATTTCACTTAATATAATTTTTTTCCAAGTCTTTCCATTTCCTAACAAATGGGGAAATGTCATTCTTTCTGATGGAGGCATAGAATTCCATTCTGTATATATACCATATTTTCTTGATCCATTCATCTACTGAGAGGCATCTTGGTTGGTTCCATATCTTAGCTATGGTAAATAATGCTAATGTATTCATAAGGTGATTTATTTTGTTGCTTTGTATGTCCCTCCTCCACGATATAACCCCTGTTTTCACTGTATTTGATGTTAGTATAATTTGGTGAGGGGAAGGGAAAAAATAAATTGTTTAAATAAGGATACAGGTGGACCCATTGCAGTAATGAGATGTACAAGACTCTATGTTGAAAAACGAACTTTACAACTTTGGTGGGGAGGGAAAGGGGGAGTCGAGGGGGGTGGTAGTCATGGTGATGGGAGGGAAGGGATGGTAGGGGAAAAATAAAGGAGGAGGCAACAATGCTTGATAAGAAATGTACTCATTACCTTGCTCATGTAATTGTAACCCCTCTGTATGGTATTTTCACAATAAAAAACTTTATTAAAAAGCTTTGTGCTTCATCATCGCTGGAGTTCTACCACTTGAGCCAAGAAAGCCTCTAGCCTGGCTTGTTTGCTAGTATTTTGGGAGCATAATCTCAAGGATTTTTTTTCTGCATAAACTGGCATAGAACTTCAATCTCCTGGATCTTATCTCTAGATAAGGTAGTTTATATATATATATGAGTCATTGGTATAAAATTTAAGAACACATTTTCTAATTGATTTAAGTAAACCAACTTTTCCCTGAGAGTTAGAATATAATAGAAATATCCATGCATTATTGACTTAGCTTGCTATTCTCAGATCCTTATGTTGAAGACTAATATCTTATGTGGGTAGAATGCTTTATCATTATTGTATAATTATTGGAGAAGCATAGACTAGTGACAGAGAAAGAAACTAATGCAAATTCCATGTGAGATCTAAGTGATGTGATATAAGTTAATTTTACAGTCAAATTAAGTAAACATTCTAACCTAAATACAGCACACTCAGAAGTTCGTAGAAACTAAGCTAGGAATGGGAGATTTTTCATAGTCACCGAATTCCATATACTCCTTACCTTCGCATAGCCAGATATTTTCCAGAACTCATTACTTTGAGGTAATTGCTCCTGAGCACAGTAAAATGTAAGTCAAAAATTATTTGTGTGTTACTACATGTGTATATATATATTTTTTGGTGGGGTGGGGGGTCATAGGGCTTGAACTCTGAGTCTGAGCTCTTTCTCTGCGCTCTTCAGCTCAAGGCTAGCTCTCTACCACTTGAGCTACAGCGCCACTTCCGGTTTTCTGGTGGTTTATTGGACATAAGAGTTTCACAAACTTTCTTCACCGGGCTGGCTTTGAACTGAGATCCTCAGATCTCAGCCTCCTGAGTAGCTAGGATTACAGGCGTGAGCCTCTGGCGCCCAGCTTCACAATGTATGTTCTAAACAAGGTTCTCTGAGAGTATTTCTACTTCTTCAAAGAATGCTTATTCTCTAAGGTGAATTTTGAAAAGTAGATAGGAAATAATTGGCAGAAAAACTTTGAAACCATAGGCACATAAAGCTGGAGGTAATATATTAATTAATACAAAGTATTGTATACTGTCAGTCTTAGCTTAAAGCTAAATTGTTTTGATATCTCAGAAAGTTAAAAAATGATGACATGTAATTACAATATCTTTTAAATGAAAGGGAGGGAAGGAGAGAAGACAGGAGGAAAGGAGGAGGAGGAGGAAGAGAAGAAATGAGAGAAGAAGGTGATGAGGGAAGGAGGAAGGGAGGTAGACAAGCAGGGAGGGAGCAGAGGAGAGAGAGAGAGGGACAGAGAGAAGCAATGAAAGGAAATTGAAATATAAGAACAGAAACAATGGCATCCTATATGTATTATACACCCCTTCCTTTTTTCTTAGAAAGTTTTATGATCACAATTCAGTCTCTGAACCAGATTTGTTGGTAGAAAGGAAAGAAATGGGGAGGGTGGGGTTTGTGGGGTTTTAAAACACTATTTCAACCAGAGCATTTCTGATTATTCAATTTACAGATTGGGACTTTAAGAACATTGCATTTGATTAAAGTGTTCCTCTGCTTTCAAAATAAATTTGTTAAAGTAAAACCCACTGGGTAAGCAGATTAAAGCGCCAAAAGGAAGTAGAATTTCTTTACAATTAGATTTTATTTCACACTTAGCTTTGCTATAATTCCAGAACACTTCTTGTGGGCTACATGTAGTTATAGTGTTGGTTTGCAATAGAAATTTACATTTTTCAATTACATTGTTTACACATATAGCATTAAAATATTCCTTGTATATGGTATAGCAATGCAGATATACAAATTAACTGTTACATTACAATGCAATGCTGTTACATTTTGGTCTGTTGTTTCACTAAGCAAAATGAAAATAGAATAATTAAGAGCATGATATATCATATTATGGTGTAAAAGTAATCTGTTCCTTCCTCTGAGGGAAATATATTAATCTAATTAGCTAGAATAAATGATTAATTCATACCAGCAGCAGAAAACTACACTTACATTCTTTGGAGCAAACATCAGGTTTTGATCTTAATCTTCATAGACATAAGACATACCCTTCATGATAGTTCATTTTACTCCCCATGAATATTAAATAATAAAATAAATTCTTCTTTCAGAGATGCTGAAGTGTGTAATACTGTGAAAATGGCTATCGCTGAGTGTGATTAGGATATAAATATTGTAGTTCAGTAACAATGTAACTACAATAACAGTTTGTGCTTGAGCTTTGATAAAATCAAATAATAAGAACAAAATAAACATAAAAGTTGAAGAAATAGACACATTTATTCATTTATTCAATACATTGTATATGATCTGGCAGCAACTGAGAAGTAACATATCAATTATTTTTTCAGTTAGTATTTTTGTAGTAGAGGCAATATTTATTATTGTTTGATTCATATTTGTGACACAAAACACAGCTTGTAGAATCCATAGTATCTGAATTTAGAAAATTCATTAAAAATTATTAGGACAAAAAATGTAAATTTTATTGTAAGTTTCAAGCTCTGGCATTGTTGACTCTAAGAATTTACTGCATGATAAAATGTAGGATAAATCTCAATGTAATGATAGTTATTAATAAACAGCCACTCTATTGACCACAATGGAAAATATATTGCTGTCTAATTATTTTGATAATCCAGAGAAAGGAACTTCTTTCTGCATTAAGTAGAGAAAGAATTATAATTCTGCTATACACCAGCCAAAGTTCTATGTCTAAAAAAAAGAGGAAATTATTACAACTACCCTAAAGAAATTACTTATCCTTATATTGTACTCTTAGGTATGCATTTTGTAACTTTTCATACAAAGAAAATTTTAATTCTTACATCACCTTGACTAGTAAAATATTTTTATGTAACATGCAAAAATACTTTTTGATTTTTAAATTTTTAATCTTATGCAACTTGATACACATACACAGAACAAACACTTTTTAATTATCTTATGTAAAAGTTGATATAAAAAGTTTAATTGCAATGCATAATCAATTTTTATTTGGTATCTGATCATACAAATAGGATCAATCCCAAACACTACTGGTATTTGAAACACTGATAATTCTTTATATTATAGTAATGTACACTTTAATGTACACTTCATTGATGGTAGCAACACACACAGACACTATTTCAATAATAGAATTAAATACGTGTCTGGGATTGATCAGCTATTCTCTAAGAGCAAAAAGCTTCTGATTGGAAATTACTGCTTGATTACATATTTTCAAAATGCTATACTTTATTTAATTTAATGTCTATAATGCTGGTATGGGGAGAAAAAGAGAAGATAGCAAGGAGAGAGAAAAAGCTATAGAGAGCTCCCTATGCCAAAATTGTTGTTATTTTCAATTGCTTATTAGATTATGAAATAACTCAGCAAAGTAACACTCTCAATATGTTAAGCAAAGAAACATTACTGAAGCCCAGACAACATATCCTATCAAAATTACCATGCCTAAACACAGAGAGGACTTACTCCCTAATCATTTACTCCCATCAGAGAAAACAA
This sequence comes from Dipodomys spectabilis, assembly GCF_019054845.1. Taxonomy (NCBI): domain Eukaryota; kingdom Metazoa; phylum Chordata; class Mammalia; order Rodentia; family Heteromyidae; genus Dipodomys; species Dipodomys spectabilis. The sequence goes on from NW_024870752.1 coordinate 7,284,328, forward strand.
ACTACTCTGTCTTCTGAGAAAACTCCATATGTTTATCCATCCCATTCTCCCACTACCCATCAAATCCTCCCGCTCATTCTTTCAATAAATGTTTACTGAATGGTTGTTTTATACCAGACATTATTTTAGGCACTAGAAACATGCCAGCAAACAAAGCATTGTTGCTTCTTTCTTAGGAAGCTGATAGTTTTTGGAGCCCAACACCTAGCAGAAATAAAATAAAAATTAAAACAAAAATGAAACAAATAATTTTTTATTCAGTCTCCATTATGAAATGAGTATACCTTCCATATACTTTCATAGTAGGCATACATATGCTCCATTTTAATGTATTTCATTATATTCTGACAGTTCCTCAGGAATTATATTTGAGTACAACTAACAAAGATTTAATGCAGTGCCTTATTCAAATTAATTCAAATTAATTACTTATTTTCTCACGTGAAAAACGTCTGCTACCATGAACCTATATTCATTAGATTGCTTCCTTCCTTTCGGTTTCTAAAGGTTACAGAACAGTTGCTGGAAATGATCTTCATGTCTCCTACATGAGGAAAAGGAAACATGAAAACCAAGAGATGAGATGATGTTTTCCATGTAGAATTATTTTCTGGAAATCTGATTGTATAATTTTTGTGTACATCATTTTTTGTGTCATTCTTAGCTAAAGATTCAGAAAAGAACTACAGTATTTTAACAGAAAATAACTGTTGTCTTCGCTAAAATCAGGGCTTTGATTTCAGAAACATGAGATAATGAATATTTAGAAAGCCATCTGAGCCCCTTCATCCTAAATTTCAGTAGGAATTTTTTTCTCTTATCAGTATCAAGCAGAATGCATATATATATTAAAGAATTCCATCAACCAGCTCAGGACCCAAGAGTCAATGAATAAATGGGAATTTCTTTTACATAAGGAGTGCTCTAGGGTTGGAAACAGAATAATCCCACGGAAAATAGTCCAAGTCAGACCTAATTTAAATAATGCAAGGGCCTGTAACCATTACTGAGTCCTCAAAGATTAATAAAACAAAATATTGCACAAGTACTTTATTCTTTTAATTAAAAAATTGAAAATATGATTGTGCAGAGGGGTTACAGTTACATAAGTCAGGTAATTTGTACATTTCTTTGTGAACAATATCACCCACTCCCTCATTTTCTCCCAGATTTTTCCCTCCTGATCTTCCTTCCTCCCCTCCCCCCAAGCTGTATAGTTCATTTCCAACAAAGTGTCTAGTGAGTATCACCGCAGAATTGGTTCACCCTTTGTAGTTCCACCATTTCTGTGTTTCTCCTTCCTCTTCTAAAATCAAATAATCTTACTTACAAGACATAGTGTATAAAAATCACAAACAGCAACAAGATGGGGGGGGGGGAAACAGAAGAAAAATAGAACCTCAAACAGTAAATTAAAAAATACAACTCATGCTTCCATTTCTTAATGGTCATTTCAATAAGCATCATTTATACAATCTTTTTCACAAAGCTATTGTGCCCTTGTGATCCTCTCTTAAGAAGATCTGCCTTTGGTCTCAATGTGTGAATGTTTAGAGTCCTGTTTTATTTATCATGTCCAAGTTTAATTTTTTTGTCTTTTACTATCCATTGGGTTTACTTGTAGCTTGAAGATAGGCATATTCTAATTCGTACAAGTTGGGGGGAAACTATGCAACCTGTCTTTGAGTCTGGCTTACTTTGCTTAATATATTTTTTATATCTTCATTTCTTTATGAATAGGACGATGCCATTCTTTCTTATGGAAGCATAGAATTCCATCATGTATATGTACCACATTTTCTTGATCCATTAATACACTGAGGGGCATCTGGTTGATTCCATGTCTTAGCTATGGTAAACAATGCTGCAAAGAATCTGGTTGTGCTGGGAGCTTTAGTGTGGCCTGGTGTGTGGTCATTTGGGTGAATGCCAAGGAGTACGATTGCTGTGTCACAGGGAAGCTCTATGTTTAGTCTTTCCAGGAACCTCCATACTACTTTCCAGAATGGTTGAACAAATTTACATTCCCACCAACAGTGTAGCAGCATTCCCTTTTGCATAAGTATACTATAAAACACAAAATAATCTCTAGGTTGAAATCAAGTATATCCAGCCTATGCTACTGCATCCCATGACAATTGCAAGTGAATTCTTCATAGTAAATAGAAAAAGAAAGCCTTCCACAGGCCAGATAAGTAAGCCAAAAGACTTGTTCTTTTAGTAATTAATGTTTATAGGTTAAATTTAAGGCATAACATGCTAACATCTGCACAGGTTGTAAATAAGTTGAAATAAAAATCCTTAGATAATCCTGAAACAAATGGCATATTCATTTGTCAAGCAAAAATTTTGAGCATTTTTTACACAAGGGCAGCTGTTTTCCTTAGATGTCACTCTCTAATGAAATGTTCAGAGACAATGAGTATTTACATTACATATCTAAGATTTACATGAGTTGTAGGGCTTTATAATTTTATTATGACTCCTATCAAAGACCACAATAGCAGCACACAGCCCTGTCACCAGAGAAAGAATTAGAATTATCAATGACAGAATTTCTAAACTTTAGTTGACATAGAATCATATGAAGTGACCATGAAAACTGATATTTTAATTATCTGGTTAGAAATTTCTAATTCAGTAAGAGTACACTTTCTCAATCTCATCAGTTTTCTTACAAGGCTGATAGAAATTGTTGTTGTTGTTAGCATGATTGATCAGAAGTCAACATTAAAGGGAAATATCTACCAGGGAACTTAAAATCTTCAACAGAAATGCAAAGAACCCATTTTGCTGATTAAGAGTTTGGTTTGTTGATGTTCTTTTTTTTTATTTTTGTGCTAGTACTGAGCTTTAACTCAGGGCCTAAATGTCATCCTTCAGTATTTTCACTCAATGCTGGTACCACTTAAGCTACATCTCCAGTTCCAGCTTTTTAGTTGTAATTAGGATAACCATTTCTTGGAATTGTCTATGCTGTCTGGCTTCAAACCTTCCTCTTCAGATCTCAGTCTCCTTAGTAACTAAGATTATGACATGACCCAACAATGCCAACTGTAAATGAGTTTTGAAGTTACATAAACAAAAGGTTATAGTTGGTAATATTTAGAAATTTTGAAAAGATAACAAATTCATTTGCCTGAGTGGGAATATTTCATGAACAATTTTATGACATTCCTAGCATAACATTTGATGCTGATGTTTTTGCAAAAGGATGGGTAATAACAGGCCCATTATTTTCTCCCACAAAATCTGACAATAGTTTGAGCCTTCAAGAGTTTGTAAACAGTTGATACTAATTAACTGATATGAGTCATAAAGTGAAAATAAAGAGAAAGATAAAATCTAACCCACAGTATAGGAACAAATGCCCTCCTTAAAGACATTGATTGACCTTACGTATTGTAGGTTGTATTAAATACCACAATATGTTTAAGGACTATTTGATAGACTTTAAAAATAAATTTGGACATTAATCCATGTTCCTACAAATGCTTCTAAAAGGCTGAAAAAGCATAGAAGTGGATACAGCATTCCATATTTTTGATAAATTTTAGAAGGATGTATCTTTGAAATAAAAATTATCTTAACATTATCAAGTCTTAAAGGTATTAGTTTAAAATAAAGTGTTTGTGACATCTCAAATTTGTTATGTGTCCTGTCAGGAGACTGCTGCCATTGACCCAGAACCCCCAAGGGTTTAAGGTCTTTATAGACATCATTTTCTGCCTGGTCCCTGTTGACACCAAACAACTTAGCTATAGGTGGTCCAGTAGGGTCAAACTCTAGAGAAAGATCAATAAAAGCTGCCAACAATATCATGTTGTTTTCACAGAGATTTCACAAGGTGAATGAAAATATAATGTGCTTCTCAATTCTTATCCTCTGTGGCTAGACCCACAGCCCCAAACAAACAAAATAATTTTGATACTTTAAGTGAGTAAACCTTCAGAGAACTATTATTTAAATCTGTGTTTCTGAAGTATAATTGAAATGCAATGGCATCTACACCTGATTGATATATACAATTTGATGAACATATGCATACACCTATAAGATCATCACCACAAGATAATAGATATATTATTACCTCCATTTGTTACTTTATATCCCTTTCCGAATGTGTGTTGCAAACGTCTTCCTTTGTTTTATTTATTCTAAGAACAACTGATATCAACTTTTCACAAAAACTGTAAGTGCACAATACCATATTTTTACCTACAAACAATCTATTGCATAGCGTGTTTCTGGAATTTACCCAGCCTGAATGACTAGAACTTTATATCAGTTAACCAATAATCCTTTACTTTTCCCTTCCTACAACCTTTGCAATGTCCGTTTCAGTTTAACTTCATGAACATGTGTATTTGAGAAGCCTTGTGTAAGTGAAATCTTACAGCATTTATCCTTTAGTGAAATAGCTTATTTTTTGCTTACAATAATGTCTTTGAAGTCCACCCATATTGTCAATTATGGCTGGGATTTTCAATACACAATGATGCTTCATTTTGTGTGTATCCAATTTTCTTTATCCCTTCATTTACCAGTGGACTTTGGTGCTATTATCCATATCTTGGCTATTATGAATATTACTGCAATGAAGACACATATGTGTATATAGCTTCATAATCCTAATCACTAGGTCATATAAGAAAGAAATCTCTCTGTCTCTGTAGAAGGTAGTCATTTTACATGCCCACTGAAAGTGTTCAGATTCCTCACAATTATTGCCAGCATTTTGAATCATTTGATTGTGATGTTTTTGGTTTGGATTTTTATTTCTTTAATCAACTATTCTAACAAGTGTAAACTGATAACTCATAGATTTGATCTGGATTCCTCAGGTGTGTGAAAAATTATATTTTCGCCAAAGTCTTTGGGTTTCCCCATATAAAAATGTTATCTGAAAATGGAAAATTTTACATTTCCCTCTCCAATTCAGAGATGATTTATCTTTGTCTCTTTCCTAATGCTCTGGTTAAAACTTCTAAGATAATGTTGAGTAGAAATATCAAGAGGTCAGTTCTTTTCCCATTGCCTAGTCTTAGAGGCAAACTTAAACCTTTTTGCTACTGCAGATGAATAAGCCATGTGCATGATGTATGTATGAGGTCTTTTATCTTTGTTGTAAAGATGAGAACTACCTTTTATCCCAGCTATGCAACTAAGCCACTACGCTAAATAGATGCAGTGGCAATACCTGTCATCTTTAGCCACAAAGAAAAGCACCAGTAGGAGGCTCTGGCTCAGTCATAAAGCAAGCCCTTATTGTAAAACTAACAAAAGCAATAAGAAGCTGAAGGAGTAGCTCAGATATTGACCATCTGCCTAGCATGCATGAGGCCCTGAGTTCAACCTTAAGTACCACAAGCAAAATTATATTTTAATAGATAACTGAGAATGTAGAAATGAAAAAACAGTTAAATGGCAAGGGAACTACAATATAGATTTTACTGTTGCAACCACAATTGTGTATCCAATAAGTTTGGGTATGCTGTGTTTTCATTTTATTTGCCTCAAGATACATTTGGCTTTCCCTCACTTCAGTGCTGTGAATATAATAATTTTCTTGTGACCATTATTTATATTGGTTGTTAAAATGTTTCAAATTTTAAAGTTTTCTTCAAGAGAATAACTGGGATCATCTGATCAGATATGAACACCAAATTAACATGCTCAAAATCCTGTTGAGTTTGATTTTGTTATTTTTCCCCTTTTCCTTATTTTTAAAAAATGTGCTTCCCTACTTGCAGTGTTTCCTGAACATAGCATAGTCATGGCCTAGGTGGAGCATATATTGTATATCTATTTCCCTGAACCAAGAGAACTGTGCATTCTACCTGGGCCCTTCTGGTTCTGAGTGGAAGTAGCTCTTTTCCTTCTGCCTTGGAGAACAAGATGACAATAACTTTCTAAGGAAGCACATAATCTTCTCTGAGCTCTTTGTCCTAAATACTTAAATACAAAACTTTTTGAGAAGCAATAACAATACAACATCTGAATGTATCCTAGTTTTAAAAAAAAAGCATTTAGTTCTCTGTTCAGAATATTTTCAAAGGGATTGGGATGAAATTTCATTCAATGGGAAATTACAAGGCATAACCTGTAAAACTTTTGAAAGTAGAACTTGAAAAATACATCATTATTAACTTTGTCATAGAAAAGTCTTCTGTTTAGGGGGGATTTTTTGGAGGGAAGTATAGGTGTCAGCCCTGGGGCTTGAACTCAGGGCCTGAGCACTGTCACTGAGCTTTTGTGCTCAAGGATAGCACTCTACTACTTGAACCTCAGCTCTACTTTAAGCTTTTTGGTAATTAATTGGAGATAAGCATCTCACAGGCTTTCCTGATGGGTCTAATTTCAAACTTTTGTCCTCAGATCCCAACCTTCTGAGTTTCGAGGATTACAGATTTAAGCCACCAGCACATAAGTAATAGTTCCCTTTTAATGAATGCAGAATCAATTTTCTAAATTTTCCACGTCAGGATTCTCAAACATAGGAACCATAAATTTTGTGAATTTACTAAGAAAACTGAAGGCAAATGTTACAAATCTAATAGGTAATAGTTGAAATATTCAAATTGATCTTGTTTCCCAATGTATCACACCTTACAACCACTAGCTTTAAGTCATTGGTGGTTTTATATTAGTTTGCATCAATAAGCATCATATCAAATTTCTTCTGTTCATCAATTCAATCTTTTTTTTACAAAGTTGAAAACACAGAATTTCTGTGTATATCACATACACAGACTTTACCGGTTCACTGAAGGAAGTAAACAATCAAAAGTACTTTCTTCAAGGGATGTATTTGTTCTTCTCTCGAATCATCTAAATTCCAGAGCTTATTGTACACTTCACATCTTGTTTCTATGGTTACCTTAGGAAAGAACCAGCACGTTATCACATGCACACCCTCTATTTTAAGAATGACCAAAGTGTGAGAGAGAGAACTAACAAACCCCACACATATTTCTATTCTTTTAAACCTAGGTAAGCATAAGATTAGTTAAATGGAGAATAGAGTAGAAAGCCAAAAGCCAATAAATTAAAAATTTAAAGAAAACAGTAAAGAGAAAAAGATACACAGATTTTGGGTGCCAGGGGCAAACTACACTCTACACTCTGTACATGTTCAAATGTGTGTGTATTTTAAAACTATTTAAATGAATTTTAATGAGACTCTTCTGCTGAACCAAAAAAATTATTTCTCTATTCTGCTACTAGAAAAATAACAAATTTGTGCTAGTTGCTATTTCAAAGTGATGAGCAATTGTGGAAATGGAAAATAAGTAATTATAGAAGGAGTAGAGACTGTATGTGAACAGCTGACTGATAATAATAAAAGTGCACTAAGTAGCTTCTATGCTAAGGAAGGGGACCATCCTTTCATATTTGGACAATTCAAGATAAAAGAAAATAATTTATATCTAGTTATGGCACAAATAATGATATAGTAGAGAAGAATTAGAGAAACACCCAATGAGTTAGATTGACACTGAAGTTAAATGCCACAGAGGATTCTACCATATTTTAATTGTGTTATTACAAACAATATTAATGACATTAATATTACAGAGAAACAGGAACCAAAGTTCTATTCTAGTAAGAACATAAACCAAGGAAGCCATTGCAGAGTTCAAGTTAACATTGCCTAATAGCAGAATAGAGATAGGAATATGTGGCCTTGTACGTAAATGTATGTACATGATGTATGTTAATCAGGCCTTGTGGTCACCACCTAAGTAATTAATAATAATAATAATAGCAATAATAAAACTCTGGCATTTAAGCAGGTAGACCTTTGAAGAGTTTTAGATCATGAATAAGGACTTTCCAAGGAATAGACATCACATGGCTACGGTAAATCAAACAGGCCATCAATAAGAACAACATTCTATAGGAAAAAGAAATTGGAAGGAGATCTTCTAGAGGTACAGAGGTCTTTAAAACCAGCTCAGCAAATCCACTCTAAAAAATAAATATAAAAAGGAAAAGTACTATGGAAGGAATATATAACATATTTGACCAAGTTTTAAGAGAGAGACCCATAGCAGAAAAGAGAGAACTGTAGGACAGTGAAACTATCATTTATGATATTCTAATGGTAGGTAGATAGCAATATTTATTTGTCAAAACCCCATACATAAATTGTATTGCTTGAAAAAAATACAATATATACAGGAATGATTTTTTTTTTCTTTTTGCTTATGTGGTGCTGAGGAATCGAACCCAGGGCCTCATATACGCAAGGCAAGCACTCTACCACTAAGCCATATTCCCAGCCCAAAAATACAATATATAATACTAAGAACGAGCCCTCATAATTTATATATTTGGGGTGTTATGTAAGTTTACCAATTATAACAAATGTAACACTTTGTGGTAGATGTTTATCATGTAGGAGATATGAAATGTATGGGAACTATCTCTACTTTCCCCTTAATTTGTTATGAACCTAAACTACCCTAAAATTTTAAAGTTTATTTTACTTACCTGATTTATTATCTCTAACCTCTCTGTACAAAGAAGTTTCAATACAACATATAGTTTATAAGTATTTATTAATTTCAAAATAAAATACACCAACATGAAACTCCAAATGCAACATGTATTCTAATACATCACTCAGTGAGACCTCATTGAAGAAACTCCTAAACACAAGAGTCCTCAAGAAACATACTTAATTTTGTGTTACAGAATCATGGAAAATTAGTTCAGCCATTCTGCCCACAGGTAACACATGGTTTGTTTTAAAAAAAAAGAAATAGTTATGAATAGAGTACAATATGTCTTATGATGAATAAAGGCAGTCAAAAAGCTGCTTCAGCATAATAATATTCATTGATGAGGTAAATTATGTTTCAGTAAAGTTTATACTTTCTGCTTAAATATTCGTAATTGGTAAGTTTTTGAAAGCCTAAATTTAACTTATTTGCTAAAACAAAACTTGGATGCATCAAAGGCACAAAGAAGATATCATTTTTGAGAACTATTATGAATAAGGAATGAATAGAAATTATTCAATGATTTGACACAGAAGAGTATGGGAGAAAAGAAAATGAATCTGATGCCCAGGTTTCTAGCATAAAAGAATGAAGTAAATTGTAGAATCAGATAATAGAGAAATAAAGGACAGCTAGCCTTGAGGAGCATGTGCAATGATAATTGTTTCTCATTCTGCTGAATATATGGATCATATTTGGATTGCGAGCATAGAATAGATAGCTAAGAAATAGACAATGGAAATAGGGATGAACAAGTTGAACACATGTACACAGAAAGCCAGTCATTGAGAAGGGGTGCGTGGACAATGTCTGGACTTCACAACCATAGGTCAGAAATATAAGGTAGCCTGTTGCTCCTTCTATGATGTTGACAGAATCCCTTTCTTATCATCCAGATCACCCAAAGTAGCTGGGAAAGGATGAGAAAAAAAAAATCTCTGGAAAAAAGAAAGAATTTCCTTTTCAGACAGTTCCTCTAAGAAGACAGGCTTATTAGAACTTTTGTAACAGAACTGTGGGAATAAGCTAAGATGGAAGAACAGGTCAATATCAGATAAACTGATAAGAATCACCTTTTTTAAAAGGAGATTAAGTTACACTAAAATGAAAGTCTGCTCTATCCAAGTGGCAATGAAAAAGCAGTCCTTGAAAACTACTGTGCTATTGTGTGTGTGTGTGTGTGTGTGTGTGTGTGTGTGTGTGTGTGTGTGTTTATGACCAGAACTGACCCTGAGGATCCATTAGCTCTTAAAAAAGACCCAGAGTCTAATTCCATAAATACATATTTTTTCAATGGAGAAGTGAGCCATGTTCCTTTTTGAAAAAAAAATTAGATAGATGTGTTTTCAGAAAAGGTCATTTAGTAAAAGAACTGGCATGTGCACAGCTCTTACCACGGAGAAGAATGAATTAGAATTCAATGACCCACTTTCAAACTTTCTTTCGTGGCTCAGAATCCAATATCCTTCTGGAGTTTTGTGAAAAAAAAATAGAGTTGAGAAGATGACCTTTGAAATTATAAACCTACGAAAGAGCCAAGAAATAAACTGCCCTTTGGTGGAAGATGTGGTCTTTTCTCCAAGTAGATAGCTTAGCTTTAATGTTCAAAATAATAAGAAGAAGGAGAAAAATAGCAAACCAAAAGAGTAGTCTTAGATGTGGTAAAGAGGGTAAATTGAGGAAGCAGGGCAAAATCAAGAGTAATTTCACTTCAAGAGTAATTTCACTTCAAGAGTAATTTCCATTTCTTTTCTTTTCTTTTTTTTTTTTTTTTTTTGGTTGGTTGTGGGGCTTGAACTCTGGGCTTGGGCGCTATCCCTCAACTCTTCAGCTCAAGGAGAACGCTCTACTGCTTAGCCACAGCACCACTTCCGGTTTTCTAGTGGTTTATTGGAGATAAGATTCTCACGAACTTTCCTTCCCGGGCTGACTTTGAACCGCGATCCTCAGATCTCAGCCTCCTGAATAGCTAAGATTACAGGCGTGAGACACTGCGCCTGTTTAGGACCCATTCCTTATGAAAAAGAAAATGATTATTTTCCTCACACAGTAAAACATAAAATTTAAGTACAATAGAACTGTATGATACTTACAACTGTCTCTGTCTTTAGACTTTTGTATATACTACGAGATTTTTAAGGCATTAGCAAACATTATGGAAACTAGACAGTCCACTAGCAAGTATAAAATATTAGAATGGACACGTAGGGAATAGTTTGTTGTGTTGAAGTTTAAATATCTACTAAAAATCTACTTAACAAAATTCACTCTGTTTCTGATAATCCAGTCTTTTTTCTCTTCTAAGAATGTTTTTAACCAATTAAATAAAGCCTACCCACATTATGGAGGGTAATCTCTTTTGCTCAGTCTCTACTGACTTCAATATTGATCTCATTTTGAAATACCTTCTCAGAAAGGTGTATAATAAATATTTAACCAAGTACCTCTGCAACATGTCTCACCAAGTTGGCATACAATGGAAATGGATCTGAAGGCAAGATTTTAGGCTCCACATGCCTGAAAATGTAAACAGTATGTCATGATTGTAAGCTTGATTTTCTGGAACGAAGTAAACCTAGAAGTTTGGATGTCTAAGAAACCAAGCTTCTCAGTGTAAAATGCTAACTTATGACCTAAAACAGGGAAGAAGTTCTCAGACATGGAATCACTACAAAAATCTCATCATCAGTTTTGTTAATACCTCTTAAGAGCCATGAATAGCTCTGAATTTACAACACCATATGGCTAAGAACAAGGTTTGGGAGCATAGTACAATGTCAAAGGCATACACATAATTTATTAAAACAATTCTATTGAGTTAAGCAAACAGTCCATGGACAAAAGCTATGTCCCCAAATAACCACTGAATAACAGGCAGGCTTGATTGAGCAGATATAAAGAAATGTACAAAAGACATATTGTAAAGACATAAGCAAGAGACCAATCATGGATGAGGTGTAACTGCAGAATGCTAAGGGAAAAACTAATGAACACATAATCAGTTTGGGGTAATTGCAGTAAGAAGAATGACTCATTTTGAGCAAGGACAGCCTTTGAAAGAAAAAGAGACATAAACAGATTTAGCAATGATTATTAACTTCTATTTGTATGCTGCACAATACACTGCAAAACGTTTCCACATGTTTTATCTCAGTGGAATTGGAAAACAATCCTGAGAGTTAGAAAAGACAGGTATTGTTTCCCCCCTGTTTTATATGCAAGCAAAGGAATAGAGAGAGGTTAATTGAGCTGGCTAAGGTCACTTTGCTAGTTAGAGAACCAGCAAGAAATAGACCCTAGGTTTCCAACGTCTCTGTGTAATGTATTTTCCCCACCCCTGGCTGCACACAGCAGTTTTACTGAACAAAGAAATTCTTCACTTATGTTCAGCTTAGAGAACATTGGTGTTTTTAAGCAGTCTTTCCTGTTAATCACAGTGATGTCAGTTTCACCCTTCTCTAGCCATGAAATCATAGGACCTCAAAGGTCTTCTGGTTCATTCACCATCAATTGTGCCACAACATTCACCAGCCCAAGACTATATTAACCTCCTGTCAGCCCCATCAAAGTGGTTACTCCCATTGATCTTAAGGCTAAACCTATATTTCAGAGAAACGTATGATGCTGCAAATAACTTAGCTTTACTTAGAAAAAAATGAAATTCTCAATAAATAATATATTACAAGTGCTTTACTTATTGGAATGGATGAGAACAATAGGAGATAATAAATGTGTGTTTAAACATCATGCTGTAGACATTAAAAGTCACCTTGAGATATAAAAGGATAATTCATGCATCGTTTCCAATGCAACATACTTTCTTCTACATCCCAAATGTCTCAATCAAATCCTATAGCCATCGGTGCTAAAAGAAACAGGAGAAAACCAGCCATACTGAAGTGTCTAATCATAACCTGTCGATACCTACTGCTGATAAACAGTGAACTACACTTTTAATTGTCAAACAATTGATTTTTTCCCAGGAACTGTGGGTGAACTGAAGGAGAAAAGCTCCTGAGTTTGCATCCAGAGCAACCGCCTTCTGCTTAGAGCCACTGAACCCCCACTTCAAAATCATTGCATTCCACTTCCTAAATGTATTTTCTTTCAGCATCTTTAGCAAGAAAAAAACGTATTTCTCTTCTGGCAATTGAGTATCTCAAGTTCAAGAAAATATATAGAATGTAGAAACAGGATGTCAACAAAAAATGCTGTTTTTCTTAGATAAAACTGTGTTTTGAATTTTCATTTGAATGTGTTTCAGCTTTTGAAGATCTACATTTCTCTTCTCACAATGGTGTTACCACTGGTGGTAACTTGTATAAATAAATGAGGCTTAAAAGCAAGCTCATGACTTCAAGTCCTTTCACTAGGGAAATACCTGTAATTTGTACTCCAATTAGAGACTCAAAATAATGCTGGGAAACGTACATTTGTTTGATGAGAGGCCTTTCTTCCCTCATTGACTGCTTAATGATTTTGTTCTAACCAATTCTGACCATATGTGATTGATGGGTGCTGTCACTCTCCCGCTTCTCCTCACTGCTTCTCCATAATCAAGGGCAGTGGGACAGTATTTCCCAGGATGTATCAAAATATTCAGTTCCTCTCTCATACTGTAGTGAGTCACATTTCCTTTTCTTTATTTAGCAAATTCAATTCCACATGTTTGATCTCTAAAGCAAATGACATGCTACTAATGTGAGTACCATAGTGAATATAAAGAAATACAAAATATGATTCCTGATCTCAGAAAAAAAAGAGATTTACAAATACTAAAACTTACCTAAGCTAGAATAGACCTTCTAGGGCTGGGAATGTGGCTTAGTGGTAGAGTGCTTGCCTAGCTAGTGCTTGCCAGTAGAGGTGCTGTGGCTCAAGAGGTAGAGCACTAGCCTTGAGCACAGAGAGGCTCAGGGACAGTGCCCAGGCCCTGAGTTCAAGCCCCAGGACTGGCAGAAAAAAATAATAGACCTTTTAAATATAATCATATGTGCCCCACTCATTTTTGTAGATAAGAAGACAAAGACTCAGAGATTTAGTCAGCTGATAAAGGAATGCATACCACCATCTTGTTCCAAAACTCTCCCAGTATATCTTGTAATAACACGTTGTCACCTCTCCAAATAGATTGGCTTATTTAAACTTAAGATACAGACAATTATTTTAGTCCATTACTGTTGCTGTAACAAAATATCCAGGGTAGAATAAAGTAGAAAGAAGGGGAGTTCGTTTAGCTCACAGTTCTGGAGACTTTATATGACACCAGCATCTGCTGAGGGGGCAGGTTTGTTCTTTCTCAAACTACCTCTAAAAAGAAGTAGCTAGAGCCAGGCACTAGTGACTGATACTAATCAGCCTCGCTACTCAGGAGGCTGAGAACTGAGAATGTGGTTCAGAACCAGCCTAATGAAACAAAAGCTTGAGACTCTTATTCCTAATTAATTAGGAAGGAAAAAAAAGCAGATGTGAAAGTGTAGCTCAAGTGGTAAAGCGTTTCCCCATGAGTGAAAAAAAGGCAACTAAGAGTGTGAAGCTCTGAATTCAAATCCCAGTACTGGGATGTGTGTGTGTGTGTGTGTGTGTGTGTGTGTGTGTGAGAGAGAGAGAGAGAGAGAGAGAGAGAGAGAGAGAGAGAGACAGAGACAGAGACAGAGACAGAGACAGAGACAGAGACAGACAGAGACAAAGAGACAGAGGGAGACAGAGACAGAGAGACGGAGGGAGAGAGAAAAAAAAGAAAGAGAGAGAAAGAAAGAGAGAGAGGGAGGAGAGGGGAAACTATCTGGAATCTCACTAGATCTGCTTTAATCCCTTTCAAAGACTCCTTCCTCAATGTTCTAACCACTTACTAATTCACAACATTATCAAAATGGAGACCAAGCTACCTGAGTATGAATAATTTGGAGACTCACCCAAACCATATCCAAGTCTTAGCAAAAAGGATATGAGAATCATAATTATAATGTGAATGAAATTGAGGAGCCTATTTCTCACTGATCATTAAATACTGGTTACTATAGTAACAACACTTCAGGGGCATGGTGCAGTTGAAAATTATTCTAGATTAAGATGTTTTAGAAATGTTTTGGGGGGAGGTAATTAAAATATTTCTTGAAGAATAGAAGAAGCTGAATGGGATAAGAATAATAATGAGCTAAGTAAGAATCCCTACAAGGAAATAGTCTAACAAAATCCTCAGTGTATACTTGCATCAAGATGCTTAAGTATTTAACAGAATTTGCCAGTCATTATTATCTTATTTTAAATTTCCACATACTATTTTATACTTGCCCCTAAACTTCTCTTTTAGTATTTAGTATGATCTCTATTAATTTATCTAAAATGGAAATGATGCTGGCAATAATACTGTTTTGTCCCTTGTAATATGCAGCTTGAACATCTATTCATGCTTTAAGAACTTAAAAATGATATATAAAATCACTTGAGAAATACATTACATTTCTGAAATAATAAATGAGACAATTAGGAGTTTTTTACTGGAAACTATTGGCCCATACTAAATGATTGGTAACTGTTCATTGAATAAATGCTTGAAGAAATTATAGCAGCATATAACTTTGCAATACCATGTGGTTTAGTGTATATATACATATATATGTAGCTATCATTTATTTGATTCTTATAACAATTTTATTAGGTGGTAAATTATTTCCTCTGTTACATATTTAACAAAAATGTGTTACATTGTTTGTTCATAAGCCAACAAGCAAATATTAAAACTCAAAGACTTTGACTCACATAATACCTACTAACTACTGTTATGAATGAATTAAACTCAATAAAAGAATAATTAGAAGTACATTGTTTCTTAAATTTTTGTCTATGCATTATTTTTATTACATCCCTTGCCATAAATAGGTTTACAAATAAATGTCTTTCACATTCTGGGTTGTTAATAGAATTTTGATTAAAAAATGCACAATGATAATAAATGTTAGAATCACTCATTGAGTCCTTTATTAGTTTAGAAAGCCAGCACACTATGCATGATTTCCTCAATTTTAAGGATTTTATCTTAAAAGATACTATCTGGACAAAGCAAATTGAAGTTGGTGTGCTGATGTCAGTGCTAGCAGCACCAGAGCGAAGATGAAACCAGCAGTCAGGAGATTACATCATTATAGTTGCAATTTCCTCTACATCTTTTTAAATGTACCTAACTCAAGATTGATAGAAAATTTAATGAACAATCTGTTCCTGTGCTGAATGTCCACGATGCTATTATATAAAATAGAAACAACTGGAAATGTCTCAGAAATGCACATTGCAACGTTAGTTGAAGCTGCCACTGATCAGAATCAGACTGTGTATGACCCCAGCTACTACCTTCATGGAGCACAAGACAAATGACATGTGAGAGAAATTGCAAGTAAAATCTATGGCTGCATTAAATACAATTTAAAACGTACTGTGTTTTAGAAAGAAAGCATCAATGTCTCTCTGAAGCAAGATACCAATAGACTGTTTCTTATTATATGAACAAAAAAGCAAACATTTTTCCAAATTTGCATTGTCTAATTCTTTAAATAGGCCAGACATTCTTTTGGTAAACTGCTCTGTATATTGTTTCACGTTCATATCTGTGAATGTCTTCTAAATTTCTACTTCTTTAATAGACATGTACAGAGAAATTATTTTAGTATGACTGTGATAGGACTATAATATAATAAGGAAAGATTTGAAGTCATCTAATACTTTATCAATTGTAGCCCCAGAACAGAGGGAGGAAGCAATCAGGAGAAGTTAATAATCTCAGTATGTTCCAAATACTCCCACTTATTTTTTCCCCTTCTCATATCAAATAAGACTTATTGACATAGATGACTGACAGAATATATTAAGAGGAGACATCACAACAGCCAGGGTAGAATTTAAATGATGAACAACCAAATCATAAACATTTGAAAGAAAAATAGACAAACTAACAGGTGGTTTTGACTACTGAATTCTATGCTACACTTGCTTTGGGGATGGGTGAGAAAGAAGACACTACTATTGGAACCTAAAGAATATTACCAAGGCAAAGTATGGAAATATTTTCCTAAAAAAGAAGATGGCCGAGAGATGGACCATATTTTGCTATGGCTAGACAAGTACTCGTTACCAATCTAGGAGTGAAGAATGGTCCTTAAAAAAAGCATTAAAACAGAAGGGCTTGAAAAATTATTATTAAATATTTTATATCAATGAGTATGGAAATTCAAAGTTGTAACTGATTACCATTTCTAAGCCTGTAAAAAATGTAGTAGACCTTGTATTTATAGCCAATGGTTCTCTCCCTCCCAAACATTTCCATGCTTTCCAAAGCAACTGCATTTAGCCATACCAGTGATTTCTTATCTGAAAATTATAACCATAGTTCAAAACACAAGCATTGACACTTGTATTAGCTTGTTTCCATTATTTTATTAACTTTTCTATTATTTTTACTTCTTGAAATAAGATTGGGAACAACTGATTTACCTTATGAGTTCCTTCTTGTATTTCATGATCACTGCATCAAAATTTTAAATAGTTTTAACATCTTTTCTAAATACTTCTAGCTTTGAAGCAGATTCAATATTTGAATGCTTTTATAGATTCTGTCTTACTTCTTGGCCATTAATGAATAGCAGCATCCCTTCCACGTCTCTTCTTCATCACCTACATTTTTTAAACAAATTTAGCTCCCTGACCCCTTGTTTGATCAGGGATAGTTCTTTTTGCTTTGAAAAATAATACACAGTTACATGGATCTGAGTCAATATTCAATTTATTTCTAAACATACAGCATAGCTGAGAAGCATTTCTCTGATTTATTAGTTTCTCTAAAGTCCAATGTCAGGACAAGAATGCTGTTTAAAATAGCATGTTTCTGACACCAAGGACAAACAAATTCCTGTTTCCTTATATTCCACTAGCTCTTCTGAACAATAACACCTTTCCTTTGCTTTGTATATAGACCTTGACTTTGTATTACTTGAATTTACTTGGTTGTTTCGCTTTTCATCATTTGAACATTTGAGAATATTTTCATTCTCAACTAATTATTCTCAATGATCTTGTGGTAAGAAAATATCTATCTCTATGATCTTCTGACTCCTGATGCATCAAATCCCTGACTACTCACTTGCTAATGTGTCTTGTAGATAAATCATTGCAGAGACAATGTCACCCATTCCTGAACAACAATCTCTTTCAAGGTCTTGGGCAACCATCGCTTGGGCATTCATTTCCTTCAGCTCTGAAGTCAGAGGCACATCTGTGCTCTCTCTTGAAGATTGTTTATTGTTTTTCTCTTCTGTTTTGAGTAACTAGCTTTGAAATGATGTATAGAGGATCGTGATACAAAAGATTCTGTACTGTTTATCTTGCATATAGGTTTATCTGGTTTGGGGAGGTAAAGAGAAAGCATAGAAATGGTGAGACAAAGGATGAACCAATTCAGCAGTGAAACCTATTAGACATCATGTTTGAAGTGAACCATATAATTTTGTGTGGAGGGAGTTTGGAGGGGGAAAATTGGGAGAAAATGAAGGAGGAGGTGACATTGTTCAAAAGGAAATGTACTCATCACCTGAACCATGTACCTGTAAGCCCTCTGTACATCACCTTTCATATATATATATATATATATATATATATATATATATATATGTTGTTGTTGTTTTTTTTTACTCAGTAGTGGGGCCTGAACTCTGAGCCTGAGCACTGTCCCTCAGCTCTTCAGCTCAAGGCTAGTGCCCTACTGCTTGAGCCAAAGCACCACTTCCGGCTTTTTCTGCTTATGTGGTGCTGAGAAATAGAACCCAGGGCACTCTACCACTGAGTTAACTTCCCAGACCCTCCTATAATTTTTTGAAAAGCTTATCACTTACTAAATATATTTTCATTTATAATGGATGGACTGCTAGTTTGATGATCATGTTTTCTTAGAAATAAATGGAAGTTAACTTGAGCTCATGGATTAAAAGAATTGATATTTTAGTTAATTCTTGTTTTTGATCATCTAGAATCCAAAGATAGTAATAAAAATACAAGTTTGATCTTAAGTTCCTTGAAATTGACCTGAATTTTTTTCAGTTTTGAAATGTATACAAGATTCTTCTGACTGTTCACACATTAAAATTTCAGAAAATAAATCTATATGTGGCAATTTTCTTTTATATGCTAATTTGAGCATGTTTTATTTAAATTTTTATGTCACCAATGAGCTGAATATGCTAAATATTCTTTTCTTTTCAGATCTTTTTCTTTGTCCTTTTCTTTTCCTTTATAGTTTACTTTAAAATAATCAAAGCTCACGAGCACATAGAAGGTACATAAATCCATAGTTTGTTCAATAAATGGTTCTAATGTGATAGGGATTATTTGATAGTACTGATCTCAGATAACTTGACCACTAAAGTCACTAACAAAACATTACCAAAAGAAGAGTATTTCTCTTTTTTTTGTATTCTGTACTACTTCCTGCAGTTTTCTATTCTACACAAACTCCCTCTGATCCAAATCTCTAAAAGCATAAACCAAATTGGCTTTCTTTAAATCTTCACACAATAAATGATACAGCATTTATATCTGTATGTTTGTGTTGGTAACACCCAGTATTAGTTTCATTCTCCATCAAACTTGAGTTCACCATTATAGTAGCTCCTTTGTTCAATTTTTTTTCATTTTAGTTATACTAATGATTGTTAGAATACCTCAGTGTTATAATAATTACATTGGCTAATTATATTACTATATGATGGACATTTAAAAATATTAATTCTTGACAACTGTAAACTCTAAACTTTGTGTCTTTACTTTCTTATTGTCTTTTTTTACCAGTCTTTACTTGCCTTTGTTTTTTATTTATTCTCTTTATTTTTTCAGCAATTTTTATAGCTTTCAGTGTGATTATTTTTTACTTCTTAGGTAAAATTTATTCCTAATAACTACTTTTTCTCCTTCTATTAATGTTTCTTGTTTAGAAAATTATCCTCAAGTAGTTCTGCAAAGGAGTTACCATTTAACAAAGCAGTATATGTTTGTTTCTTTCCCTTCATTTTTAAATTTAATTTCATTGTCAGGGTGATGTACAGGAGGATTACAGTTACATGAGTAAGGTAATAAGTAGATTTTCTGTCGAACATTGTTACTCCCTCCCTCATTTTCCTTCCACTTTCCTCCCACCCATCTCCTCTGCCCCAAGTTGTAAAGTTCATTTCCAACATACTGTTCTGTAAGTACCACTATTTCATTGGTTCACCCTTTGACGTACACAGGGATTATAGTTACACAGGTCAGGTAATGAGTACATTTCTTTTTTAACAATATCACCTCTTTCTGTGTTTTCTTCCAGTTTTTACCTCATGCACCCTTCCCCCGTATTTTCAGCTTACTACATAGTATCACTGCTGAATTAGGTCACCCTTTGTCCCACCATTTCTGTGCTTCCTCTTATCCTTGCCAAATTAGATAAATTTACATACAAGACAAAAGGTACAGAAGTCAAAATCTGAGAATGGCTGGATAAACAGGATTACATTAAACTGCATGGCAAAAGACAGAGCTAGCAACATAAATAGAAACCCCACAGACTGGGAGAAGATAATCACTAGCTATACAAGAGACAAGGGTCTCATATCTAAAATATACCTAGAGCTCAAAAAATTAAACCTCCAAAAAACAAATCCTCAAAGAAACACCCACCCCACTGATGAGTAGGCTAAAGAATTTCCTCTTCTCTGAAGAGGAAACAAGAATGGCCAGTAGACACATGAAGAACTGTTCGATATCTGTGGCCTTAAAATAAATGCAAATCAAAACTACATTGAGGGTGTGGGAAAGTGTCTTAGTGGTAGAGTGCTTGCCTCGCATGCATGAGGCTCTGGGTTCGATTCCTCAGCACCACATAAACAGAAAAAGATGGAAGTGGTGTTGTGGCTGTAGTGGTAGAGTGCTAGTCTTGACCTGAAGAGCTGAGGGACAGCGCCTAGGCCCAGAGTTCAGGCCCCACGACTGGCAAAAAAAACAACAAAACTACATGGAGTTTACACTTCACTGCAGTTAGAGTGATCATTATCAAAAACAATAATAGATGCTGGACAAAAGAAAACCCTACACTGTTGGTGGGAATGTAAACTGCTTCAACCACTCTGGAAAGCAGTATGGAGGTTCCTCCAAAGACGAGACATAGAGCTCCCCTACGACCCATCAATCCCACTCCAGAGCATTTACCCAAAAGATCACAAATAAGGCCACACTAGAGCTACCAACACAACTACATTAATTGCAGCATTATTTAACATATCTGAGCTAAGGTACCAACTCAGTTGATGAATGGTTCAAGCAAATGTGGTATATATACACAATGGAATTTGATGCTTCCATCAGAAAGAATGACAACATCCTATTCCTAAGGAAATGGAAAGACTTGGTAAAAAATCATATTAAGTGTAGTAAGCCAGACCAAAGAAACATAGGCTCCATGGTTTCCCTCACTTGTAATAATTAGAATATGTCTAGCATCGTCCTAGCTGAGGACTATTAATATAGCTCAATAACTATGACCATATAAAATGATTCTATTAAAATGAACTCCAAGATATGGAAACAAGAGGTTTGTTTTTGTTTTGTTTTGCTTTAGTGTGTGTGTGTGTGTGTGTGTGTGTGTTTTAATGTACTGTGTGAAGTTCTTTCTTTTATCTTTCTTTTGTTTTAAATTTGATTTATCCCATTGTCATTGTTTTTTTTATTTTTGTACTCTGTGTCTTATATATTCATTTTGGGAAGGGAAGGAGAATAACAAAATGGTGACACTAAGGACAAAGGGTGAACCAATGCAACAGCGATACTCACAAAACACTGTAGAGCACATGGGCAGCAAAGATGGCGCTGAGAGGGAGTTGAGTGGGCAGAGCCCAATTTACTTTATGTTCAGTGTGTAACCAGCCCGTGGAAGCTTAGGTGCATGATAGGGTGTGACCTTGACAGTGATTGGTTCCTTTTCCTCCCCTGCCATGGCACCAGCTCTTTTTTGCTTTAAAAAAGACTTTCTCTGTGTTAATAAATGAGTTTTTTCCTGTTTGACTTGACTCCCGGCTGCATCTGATTGGAACGGGCACGGCCGCACTTACCTTTCCTCGGACCCTGGGACTGAGGAAGACCCAACAAAACACTATGTTGAAAATGAATGTACAACCTTGGGGGTGGGGGACTTGGGGGTGGGGGGAAAGTGACCAATGAAGTAGGGGGTAACAATGTTCGACAAGAAATGTACTCATTACTGTAACTCCTCTGTACATCACCTTTACAATAAAATAAAATAAACTGTTTTTTAAAGTACAGAAATCAAACCAGTAACAAAGGGAAAAAAAGAAAAACATCAAACAAAAAACATACAAAAAGTGAAATTAAGAAAACCTCTCCTTTCCATTTTAATAGCTATTACAAATTACTATTTTTTCCTTAAAGTTAGATTAGGTAATCAATTTATTTCCTACACTTTACACAGGATTCCACATGGCTTTTGTGTTCTTACTTCTTTTTTTCTGTCTTTGAATAATTGCTTCTGGTTTTCCAAGGATTTCAGATACTTCTGGAAAGAATTCCAAATCATTATGTTAAATGCCGTGGTGGTGAATATCCCCTCCTTTCTCTTCATTTGTTCACAATTGTTTACTTCCCTTAATCAGTTTCCTCCCTCAGCATTGGTGGGTTTTTTTTTATTGTTTGTTTTGTTTTGTGTTTTGTTTTTTTTTGTAACCTGGAATAAGAGTAGTTTCAAAGTTTTTTCCTCTTTGGGGTTTATCCAAACGAAACCTACTTAATTGGAATAAACCCATTCAATTGGAGTAAAGCCATTCTCACTCACAAATGCAGTCCCAGTTACCAGATGACGGATGAGAGTCCAATAACTTGTGAATTATTCAAGGCTACAGAATTGGTAGATAAATAGGATATAATATGAAATTCTTACATGGAAAATAAATCACTGCTTGTATTTTCTACACCTACAAAATTAAATAATATTTCTCTCGAAGCATTTTTTCTTTGATTAATAAAGAACCATATTCCTATGCGTTGGGAGGGGATATAGGTCTGGGGTTAATTTTTAATACTATGGGAACAAATTGAATATCCATTTTCAAGAGGTTATTAAGCCACAAACTTACTGGTACAAATCACTATTGGATATCATCTCAAAGTACAGGTCAAGTCAGATGCCTAACAAGTGTATGCTGTTTAAGAAGAACATGGAAGTCAAATATAAATAAATTTATATATATAGCTTGGATTGACATTTATAGTGGCTAATTATTTTATAACGTACTGTGTTGAATAAATAGTTGACAATTATATACATATATTTTTTTTTTTGGTTGGTTGTGGGGCTTGAACTCTGGGCCTGGGTACTGTCCCTCAGCTCTTCAGCTCAAGGCTAGAGCTTTACAGCGCGACTTCCAGTTTTCTTGCGGTTTATTGGAGGTAAGAGTCTCAAGGTCTCTCCTGCCCGGGCTGGCTTTGAACTGCAATCCTCAGATCTCAGCCTCCTGAGTAGCTAGGTTTACAGGCATGAGCCACCAGCTCCTGGCTTGACAATTTTATATTTTTAACAAACATTTTTAGATATGGAAAGATATAAGCTGTTCTATCATTAAATTTAGAAGTATTGCACTGTCATTCAGGAAGATGAGATTGTGGTGAATTATTATTGAGTCTCCAAAGTTCCATGAATCTGCAGAGTTGAAAAAGACAAGCCCCAAATCTGTATGGTATTTTTGAAAATATGTATTCCGGTACTGCTTGGAAGCTGATCTTCAGTTTCCTTAATATGTCTTCTAAGTCTTCAGCCTACCAATTGAGTTCAGTGAAGCTGAGGTTCTCTGCAAAGAATGTCAGTTTAGAACATATAATGGCTTACTTCACTTAATATAATTTTTTCCAAATCTTTCCATTTCCTAAAAAATGGGGCAATGTCATTCTTTCTGATTGAGCCACAGAATTCTACTGTGTATATGTACCACATTTTCTTGATCCGTTCATCTACTGAGGGGCATCTGGGTTGCTTCCATATCTTAGCTATGGTAAATAATGCTACAATAAACATAGTTGTGCTGGTAGCTTTACTATGGTCTTGTTTGTGATCATTTGGATAAATGCCCAAAAGTGGGATTGTTGGGTAATAGGGGAGCTCTATGTGGAGTCTTTCCAGAAACCTCCATACTGCTTTCCAAGGTGGTTGAACAACTTTACACTCCCACCAACAATGCAGTAGGGTTCCTCCTGCCCACATCCCCTTCAGCATATGTTATTATTAGAGTTTTTGATTATAGCCTTTCTAACTGGAGTGAGGTAGTGTCTCCGTGTTGATCCATTCATGTGCTGGGGGCATTCGGGTTGATTCCATATCGTAGCTATGAAAATAATGTTGCAATGAAGATGGTTTTGCTGCTAGCTTTACTGGCCTTGTTTGTGGTCATTTGGGGAAACACCCAAGAGTAGGATTCCTGAGTCATAGGGAAACTCTTATGTTTAGTCTTTTGACGAACCTCCATATTTCTTTCCCGAGTGGTTGAACAAGTTTACATTCCCACCAACAGTGTAATAGTGTTGTATCAAGCAAAGTAAGCCAGACACAAATAAACAAACCACATGGTTTCCCTCATTTGTAATAACTAGAATATGTCTAGGATATTCTTAGAAAAGGATCACAATGGCTCAATAAGCAATGCGGATATGACCAGATAAAATAATGTTTATTAAAATGAACTCTAAGAACTGAAAGCAAGATGTTTTGTTTTTATTGTACTGTTTACAGTTCTTTCTTTTTTTCTTTCTTCCTTTTTCCCCATCAATTTATTTCCTGTTGTTTTTTTTCTGCATCCTTTGTTTTGAATATAACTTTATCTGATTTGGGGAAGGGATAGGGAATCACAGAAATGGTGGGACAAAGGGTGAACCAATACAACATTGATATTCACTAGGCACTATGTTGGAAATGAACTTTAAAACTTGGGAGGGAGAAGAGTTGGGGGTGAAAAGTAGAAGAAAATGAGGGAAGGGTTAACATTGTTTTAAAAAATGTATGGGACTAGGAATGTGGCTTAGTTGTAGAATCCCTTGCCTGGCATGCATACAGCCCTGGGTTAGATTCCTTAGTACCACACAAAAAAATAAATAAATAAAATGAATTTTAAAAAAGAAATGTGCTCCTTACTTATGCAACTGTAATCCCTCTCTACATCATCATTACAATATTGTTTTTAAAAAGTGAGTAGCTGTTAAACTTTTCTTTGTAAGTCTTGAAGCTTACTGAAATCACAGCATTAGATATCAAAGGATTCTTCAAGAAACCAGGTCCCACTACTTATCCAAGTGATAACTTTAGTGCTAGTCACATCCATACATCTTATCCCATATTCTTTGCTTATCATTTAATGGATGGAATAAATAACCTCTGAAAACCCTCCCAAATATTATTGCCACATATATTTGATTCTGATAGCCTGGCTATAATGAATCATTCTCAATACTAAACTTAAAATTTTCTCCAAACACCTTTGATATCCCTGTGCTAGTTCTACCTCTAAAGATGAGCAAAGTTACTCAAGTTCCATTCCATATCATGCACAAAGTATGTACCCAAAAATAGTTTCCGTAGGAATGTTTTTGAAGCCCCTTGGTCCTTAAATTGCTCTCCAAATGCAGATGCTTCTATAGCCTTCATTTATCCTAACTTTATTTTCAGTTATAACTGAAAATGTTAATATGATGATGTATAAATAGTAACAATATATAGAGACAGAGACTATATATATATATATATATATATATATATATATATATATATGTTGACAATTTGTTATGTGGAGATATACATGCACACAAATAAAATAAAGTAGCTTTATCAGCATATAAATCAGCACATAAGTCCAAAAACACCTGTAATACATAGACTACATATGGGACAAAACTATTGACCAAAAAATAGAATTGTTTCTTTCTTTCTTTATTTTTACTTTTTTGTCCTGGGACCTGAACTCTGGGTCTTGGTGCTTTCCCTCAGCTCTTCAGCTCAAGGCTAGCACTCACTATCAAAGAAACCATTAGGAAAAAACTCCATTTCCTGTGTTAACTTTCTTGTTTTCAGGAATTGATTTTGTGAGTCTAAGCTGTTTTCTCTCACCTTCTAGAAGTCATTACCCAGGAACGTATTTTTTAAATAAGTTTTTTTATTGTGAAAATACTGTACAAAGGGGTTACAGTTACATGAACAAGGTAATGAGTACATTTCTTATCAAGCATTGTTGCCTCCTCTTTTGTTCTTACCCTACCATCCCTTCCTTCCCACCTCCACAACTATACTCCATACCTATACTCTATACCTCCCCGCACTCACACCCGCGAACTGATCCCCTGCCTAAATTGTAAAGTTCGTTTTTCAAAATAGTGTCTTGTACATCTCATTGTTGCAATGGGTCAATATGTATCCCTGAACGTATTCTAACTAGAGGCTATCAGTTTTTCTTATACTAACCAGTCTGTTTGTTAGTCTCAAACAGAAGAAAAGAGATAGAAAGTTTCGCTGAGGCAAAAGCAGCAGCATCTTTCCTAGCCTTGAACTTTTGGGTCTCATGAGAAGGATTATAACCATTCTTTTTTTTTAATTGTGAAAATACTGTACAGAGGGATTATAATTACATGAGGAAGGTAATGACTACATTTCTTATCAAGACTTGTTCCCTCCTCTTTTTTTCTCCTTTCCATCTCCTGCCCCGCCCCCAAGTGCCAAAGTTGTAAAGTTCATTTTTGACATAAGGTCTTGTACATCTCATTGTTGCAATGGGTCCACCTGTATCCCTATTTAAACAATTTGTTTTTTCCTTCCCCTCCACAAATTATACCAACATAAATTAAGTGAAAACAGGGGTTATACTGTGGGGGAGGGACATACAAAGCAACAAAGAAATATCTTATAAATATGTTAGAAGCAATAGCAAGAAAGAAAAAAACATTTGAGTCCTTCTCTTGGGTTCATTTCACCTAACATCAACTTATCTGACCGTTTCTGCTTGTCTCAGACAAATACTAGTTATTGCAAAAATGGATCAAGAAAATATGGTATATATACACAATGGAATTCTATGCCTCCATCAGAAAGAATGACATTGCCCCATTTGTTAGGAAATGGAAAGACTTGGAAAAAGTTATATTAAGTGAAGTAAGACAGGCCCAAGGAAACATAGATCTCATGGTTTCCCTTATTTGCAATAACTAGTATATGTCTGAGTCAAGCAGAAAAGGTCAGATAAGTTGATGTTAGGGAAATGAACCCTAAGATATGTATTCAAATGTTTTTTTTCTTTCTTGCGATTGTTTCTAACACATTTATAAGATTATTTCTTTGTTGCTTTGTATGTCCCTCCCCCACAGTATAACCCCTGCTTTCACTGTATTTGATGTTGGTATAATTTGTGGAGGGGAAGGGAAAGAAAAACAAATCATTTAAATAGGGATACGGGTGTACCCATTGCAGCAATGAGATGTACAAGTCATTATGTCCTAAATGAACTTTACAACTTTGGTGGGGTGGGGAGGGAGGGTTTGGGGGGGCAGGTGGAGGATGGGAAGGGATGGGAAGGGGAAACAAAGGAGGAGGCTACAATGCTTGATAAGAAATGTACTCATTATCTTGCCCATGTAAATGTAACCCCTCTGGACAGTATTTTCACACAAAAAAAGAACATATAATGGCTAATTTCATGTGTTGACTTGTCTGGTCCACAGAGCCTAGATATTTGGTCAAATGTTATTCTACATGTCTCCAGGAGATTAATATTGAAATTGGCTGATTTTGAATAAGAAGATTTCCCTCCTTACCAAGTATGGGCTTCATTCAATTACTTGAAAGCCTATGCTGAAGAGAATCTTCACAGTGAAATGGAATTCTCCAAACCTTTTGTACATATTTGTGTAGGAAATCATAAAGAACTAATATGTCTTTTGATAGTTGAGTTATTACCTAAATTTAATGCACTGTCTAGCAAAATGTGAACTTGTCATAAGATGAGAAACATCTAACTTTTATTTTTCTTAATTTCAAACAATAAAATAGTGTAAGAACCATCCAATACTCAAAAAAATAAACATAGAAGCCTTTTAGAGTAGAAATATATATATTATGTAAGCTGCTGCACACCTTTTGAGACAAAACGTGTCTTTCGAAAGGGTCGTTAGTATACTTATGAAAAATAAATGCAAGAGGAGATTGAAGGGTGTATTTAAAAACAAAACTTTGTATGTACATTACTTTTTTTTACATTTTTATTGTAAAAATGTTGAACAGAGGGGTTACAGTTATATGAGCAAGGAAATGATCACATTTCCTATTGAGCATTGTTTTTTCAAAGTCACATTGATATATAGATAGAATACTAACAAGAAAAAAATATGCATAGTAGGGGCTTGGAAGGTGGCTCAGTGGTAGAGCGCTTGCCTTGCATCCATGAGGCTCTGGGTTGGATTCCTCAGCACCACATAAGCAAAAAGAAAAAAGGGGGAAGTGGCGCTGTTGCTCAAGTGGTAGAGCCTTGAGCTGAAGAGCTGAGGGACAGCGCCCAGGCCCAGAGTTCAGGCCCCACAACTAGACCCCCCCCCCAAAAAAAAATGCATGCTTAAGAGTTAACTAAAACAAACCAACACATAAAATATAAAACAAAATTAAGGAAAATGAGGGAAAGAGTGGGTTGGAAAAGATGGATGAAAATGTTGAAAGGGGTGACATTGAACAAGACACATTGTATTAATAAAGTTCTTTGTTGAATGGCAATTCCTTTTTCCAACTACTTAAAGATAATAAAAAATATTTTTAAATCTTAATGGAGTCATAAATTGGAAAAAAATAATTTTTTTCTAAAGAGATATGGGTCAAGATCCTGCCAAGAGAGAAAATCACTGGTCTTCACAGAACAATGAATTTTTTCAAATGTAAATATCTTGAAGAAAATGTCTTTTTATCTTGAACTGCACTCTGTTTACAAAATAATTTTTCTGACATACAGTATTTTTATTCCAATTCACTATAATTATAAACTAATTTTTTTGAAAAAATGATATCTCTCAGGTTGTGAAATTGTTTTAAACTTTTTGAAGTAATTTGTATTTAGTGCCTGGACAGAGCTACACTCAACCAGCAATTTCATAAGGTTTATTTAAAGAGAATTAAACAGAAGTTTCTGAACTAGAACAAATAATTGTGGGAGTACTTCTGTTCTGAGCATACATAATAAAATATACATGTGGAATCCACCATTGTCTACCATAAGCAATACAATCATCAATACAAACCTAGGAGTAAAATTAGCTTGCTTTTGCCTTTTAATGACTTCACCTTCTACTCTAATCTCATATCTTAAAGGTAATGTCAAGGTCAAATAAGTATAGGTACACTACTTTGAGCTTCCATAAATATTTCTTCCTAACACTACTTCCAAATTTATGTCTTATGTGTTCCAGTTTGGCACATACCCTGACCTTTGGTTCATACCCTAATTAATCTTCTATTGGAAATTCGGTGTCCTTTTCTCTCTTCAACTTTGACTCTCTGACTCATGCTCAACACAAAAATCAGTATTCTGCTGTTATAAAAATCAGTATTCATCCTTAAAAAATTAGATATATAAAATGCATCCTATTTATAATCATTGCAAGTTATTGGTAGGTTATGAATATTTTCTTTAGTAATATAGCAGTACAATAAGCATTGAGAAATGCTTTGTGTACTTTAGTCACATAACTACATTCAATTCTACCTCATAATTCACTGAGCAAATTGAAATTTTTGGCACCAAACTTCACAGATTCTACCAAGAAAAAAACAGAATACTCACACCTTACTTTCATCTTCACATTTATTTTTGGTGACAGTCTTAATAAACATCCAAACTTAGTCCTTTAACAAGAGCACCAGATCCTACCATGTATCACCTTCTCAGGAAAATCACTTCAACAAGTCAGTTCTCTCTTTGCTTTCTTCTTCATCTTTTTACTTTCACTAGAGTTGTTACATTTATTCAGGCTTCCATTGATACACATCCAATAAGCATTATCAAGAATCTACTTCCTTTCTTTTATTTCTCTACTTTTTTTGGCAGTAAAACTCTTCAAAAATTTAGTTTTCCTTACTGTTCGTATTTTACTTCCTCCCAGGCTTCCTCATCCATTCCACTTAGTCCAAGGTACCATTTAAACTGCTCTCATCAAAATTATCAAACTTGTAAAGACCACCTGTTAATAGGTTATGTGAAATCTGCCTCTTTCTTGGTGTGTAGGGTAATACCAAGCTGACCCTACCAAGATTTGTTTTCACTTAGAGAGTTCAAATCACAACTTTAAGCTCTTGACTTCCAAATCATTATCTCTAACTTTCCATGGTAGGAGCAACAACATATACTCATATAGATGCCTAAATAAGCAGCACAAATTTAATTGATCTTAAGCATATCCTCTGCCACCAATCCATCCACCCTTTCTTTCTTTCCTATTTTAATTAATGGAAAATTAGCCTTTATATATACTAAATCATTTTTATTATGAAAATACTGTACAGAGGGGTTACAATTACATGGGAAAGGTAATGAGTACATTCCTTATCAAGCATTGTTGCCTCCTCCTTTGTTTCCCCTTCCCATCCCTTCCTATCTCCCACCTCCCCACCCCCCAACCCCTGGTCAAAGTTGTAAAGTTCGTTTTTCGACATAACGACTTGTACATGTCATTGTTGCAATGGGTCCACCTGTATCCCTAATTAAACTATTTGTTTTTGGTTTTTCCCTTCCCCTCCACAAATTATACCAACATCAAATGCAGTGAAAGCAGGGATTATACCATGGGGCAGGGACAGACAAAGCAACAAAAAACCATTTTATAAATATGTTAGAAACAATCACAAGAAAGAAAAAACATTTGAATCCTTATCTTGGGGATAATTTCACCTAACATCCACTTATCTGACCTTTTCTGCTTGTCTCAGACATATACTAGTTATTACAAATAAGGGAATCCATGGGACCTATGTTTCTTTGGGCCTGACTTACTTCACTTAATAAAATTTTTTCCAAATCTTTCCATTTGCTAACAAATGGGGGAATGTCATTCTTTCTGATGGAGGCATAGAATTCCATTGTGCATATATGCCACATTTTCTGGATCCATTCATCTACTGAGGGGCATCTGGGTTGCTTCCATATCTTAGCTAGGTAAATAATGCTGCAATAGACATAGTTGTGCTGGTAGCTTTAGTATGGTCTTGTTTGTAATCATTTGGATAAATGCCAAAAAGTGGGATTGCTGGGTAATAGGGGAGCTCCATGTGGGGTCTTTTGAGGAACCTCCATACTACTTTCCAAAGTGGATGAACAAGATTACACTTCCACCAACAATGCAGTAAGGTTCCCTTCTGGCCACATCCCCTCCAGCATCTGTTGTTATTAGAGTTCTTGATTATAGCCATTCTAACTGTGATGAGGTGGTATCTCAATGTTGTTTTGATTTGCATTTCTTTTATGGCTAGAAAGGTTGAATCAGAATCAGTTTTCATTGTCCTTTTTCCTCTCATATTTAACATAAGTACGTGATCAACTCCTATTGCCTTCACCTACAACACAAGAATTCACAGCCATCGTCCTATTTCCTTGCTACTGTTCTGGTTAAGTTATGCCACCATGTCATGTCCCTAAAATTACATTTTCTTCAATCCTTCTTTTATGAACTTATATCCATAAGAGCAGCTGAGCTTTTCTTTCAGAATAAATCCTGGGTAATGGCTTTCCTCTGAGCAAAACCTCTGCTGCTCTTCAGTTATTCTGAAAGTTGTACTTCTTTACAAAATATCCTAAGCTCCTCACATCTGACTGACTTTCCATACTGACCAGAAAGTCAAAAATCTTTCTCTACATGGATTCCTTCTCCAGTCACTACACTCCAGACACATTGGCCACCTATGCGTTGTTACAAATATTTTACGTATATACTGTCATAGGAACTTTGCTCTGTTGTTCCCTCGCCTGTAATATCCTCTCTCCAGATAATTGTTTGACAAAATCTCTCAATTTTCATCTTTGCTTCTATTTGTTCATTTCTATGATCTCTGTCCTCACAAATCTTCGTAATGGTCAACTGTGCATTTGGTCCTACAGCCACACTCATGATTCCTGGATGTCCGTTACATAAAACAGTAATGCATTTATTTGTATGTTCTCATGCTTTTCATTATAAAATTTCTCACCCACACACACCCACACACACATAAGTGTCACACTTTTGTAACTTTGTGGTTTTAGTATTCACTGATAAAACCTGTGTATAATTCATTGTAAATATTTATAGAAAACCTGAAAGATATAATTAATAAATGATTAGACATTAATAATAGGAACCCATGTATGTTTTTTAAACGGTAAACTCTGCTCTATTTTCTTTTGTAATACTTCATTCTTACTAACATTTACTGATATTTAAATGTTCTTGATGTTCAAGAATATTTTATTACATATGGAAGGGATTTTATTTGAATGTTACCTGTGTGTATGCCTGCATGCATGCATGTATGCTGGGTCTGAGTCATACTACTCTGTCCTTGAGATTTTGTTCTCAAGTTTAGTGTTCTATTACAGAAGCCACAGCTCCACTTTGCACTCTTTGGTAGTGAGAAATAAAAGTCTTAAGAACTTTCCTGCCCCAGATGGCTTCCAACCATGAACCCCAGAAATCAGGCTCTTAAGACATGAACTACTGACACCTGGATTGAATATTATTTTTATATAAAATATGAAGTAAGTTCTTTTATAATGATTACCTAACTTGTTTTCTAAGGTTAGCTAATTCTTTGTTAAGGAATTCATAAGCCAAGTGAAGCAAAGTACATAAAAAGTTCAACTTATCTCATGAACATACAGTGAATATAGCAAGAATATGATAACTGATAATGTATTCTAGTTCTAATTCTTTGATGTTAAGTTCTCTATACCTATCCACAGAAACTTACAGGAGTGTTTGAGAATATAATGTTCTTTCTTTGCCCAAACTGGTCACTCCAACCTTTCATTTCCAATAAAAGTCACACACTCCTGTTTCTTTACTATCTTATCTATAATGTGTGTATAATCTTGTGATAAATTTTTGCTTTTATAAATATGTCTTCTGTGTCTAAGTACATTATTGCTCTAAAAATGCTTCAAGGACCTATGTTTCTTTGGGCCTGGCTTACTTCATTTAATACGATTTTTTCCAAGTCTTTCCATTTCCTAACAAATGGGGCAATGTCATTCTTTTTGATGGAGGCATAGAATTCCATATATATATATATCACATTTTTGTGACCCATTCATCTACTGGGAGACATCTGGGTTGGTTCCCTATCTTAGCTATAGTAAATAATGCTGCAATAAACATAGTTGTGTTGGTAGCTTTAGTGTGGTCTTGTTTGTGATCATTTGGGTAAATGCCCAAAAGTGGGATTGCTGGGTCATAGGGGAGCTCTATGTGGAGTCTTTTGAGGAACCTCCATACTGCTTTCCAAAGTGGTTGAACAAGTTTACACTCCCACCAACAAGGCAGTAGGGTTCTTTCTCATTATCCTGTTTATGTTAAATTCTAATCTCTTCAAATACATCAATTAAACTAGAAAGCTGACTTGGAAAGGTCAAGACAGATGAGCTGGTAGAGTAGTGTACGCCCATATCCTAATGGTCTAGGTCATTGGTTGCACTCATTTTTCCACGGTTTGATAGCTGTATCATAAGCCACATCCAGCATATATAGAATCGGAAATTCCATTCATGCAGAAAGGAGAAAATAAGAGAAACAAAACCTGTGATAACATTGCACAGGAGTGAATGACAGAAGTCAGACCTTTTGTGCATAATTATTCTGCACTCATTACTTTCAGAGGGAGCACTGGTGAACTACTGCAGGAAAACTAACTTGACTTTTTACTAGAAGACTAATTCCAGGAATACCTGCTGATCCATGAAGCATTGCCAATTTCCCTAGTTTCCTGTATAGAATCCAAATAATGACAGTTCTTAGAAAGCTCTAGAAGTCTGCAATTTTTTTAGATTTTATTAAGGACTAGATAGTAGATATCTTGGGATTTACAATTCTCAAAAGATCTCCAAACATTTTTCATCTTCTTTTTTTCATATCCTTTTACCCACTTAATTCCTTACTTCTCTCTCCTTCTTTATTCTTTCTATATCTTCTCTATTCTTCTGCCTTTATCTTCTCTTCTTTATCTTAAAAAAAATCTAACCCACAAATTAGAAACATAGCTCAGTCTTATAGCACTTGCTGCTTAGGGTATATGAGGCCCTTGATTCTATTCCCAGCATTGAAAAGAAAAAAAAAACTGAAAACCCACCAAACAGGGTGTTATATACCTGCAATACCAGTATTTGGGAGGATGAGCCAGAGAATATCAATTGGAGACTATCATAAGATACACAGTGATATCTATTCTTAATCTGCTGGCCATAAAAATAAGCCAGTGGTTGGATTTTTGTCCATAGATTATAATTTGCCAAACTCTTGTGTTAAGGTTGATGTCTTTTTAAAATAAGTTTTTAACCTATCATGGCTACTATGTTTTCACCATAATAACATTTGGAGTTGTGCCAATCACCTGGTCCTTTATTTTTCCCACTTTATTTTTTAACAGATATCAGGTTTGCATCTGATCTTTACAAGAATTTTTTAAATAAATATGTTAGTTATACCTAATCCCATCTGATGCTATATCTCAGAATATCCAAATTAACTCATCAGGTGATTTCTTCCATATTCCTTTATGCTGTTTTTTTCTATTTTCCTTTATGCTGTTTTTTTCTTCTTTCATAAGTTAAATGATAGTTTTCTGGTATTCTCATAACACAAAATATAATCTACATGGATTTGTTGCATCACAGTTCAAGAGACCACAGTCCCATTTGTTTTCAAGACTGCCTCTTTTACAGGGCTGTGTGGGAAAGTCTGTCCTAGTGATTTTGGTAGTTCCTTGCAAACAGTGTTTTCCCTGTATTCGTATCTTCCTCCATATGTCTGTCTCTTCTTACAATATCTTTTTTTTTTTTTGGTCGTGGGCCTTGAACTCTGAACCTGGGCTCTGTCCCTCAGCTCTTCAGCTCAAGGCAAGTGCTCTACCACTTGAGCTACAGCATCACTTTCTACAATATCTTTTTAAGAAGAACGCTAGTCATTGTACATCAGAGATGACCCACTCTGCTATGATCTCATACTAACTTAACACTTTTTAGTGACCCTGTTTCAAGATAAATGTGTTATCAGGAACTAGAGCCACAACATTCATTAAAGAAGAAATACAATATTTATTACTTGCTTGATAGTCCCATTCTTTTTTATATATTCACATTCTTAAGACATTTGAATCACTGCCACAAAAGGCCTGCCTCCCTCAGTCAATCATCCGATTGATATTCAGCATACAAGATTTTACTGCTAGGTCCTCCCTTCCTATTTTTCTTTCTTGCTCTGTTTCTTCTCTCTTCTTTTCCTTGGGAAGAAAAGCAAATCCTTCTCATTTCCTTTTTCATATCAGATAAACATTGCCCTAGAGTAAAAATGGAAGTGTTGCAATAAACAGGTCTAGTCCCTTTAGATGCAAAATTAAAATAGTATCTTTCCCTCCTCCTTCAGGCTGCAAACAAGCAATATAAAATGTCGTCCTAGGAGCTTATAGAGTATACAACAGAAATTTATTACTCCATAAGACTGACGGCTCCAGAATACAGTGGCCCACAAATGTGACGTGGTACATTTCATAGTTAGGCATTTTTTTTCTTTAAAAAATATTACAAAGTTTTCTCTCCATTTAGAAAATAAAATATTAGTACTGATTGTTGACAATAAGTTTACATGTTAGGTGTTATAATACACATTGTGAAAATTACGTTCCTATAATTTCTCACATTTTCATCTTGTAAGTGATTATTTCTGGTTTTGAACAGAGTGGACTATGCAGACCAGAATGACAATTCAGCCGAAAAATTCTTCTCATCAGGACTATCAGCTTTCAGAGTTCAAACCAACAAGCATAATGTAACCAACAACACCAGTAAATAACACTCCTTACTATTACATAGAAACCACTCATTTTGCTTTGAGATTCTATTTTTATTTGAGATTTCTATTTGAGATTTATATTCTAGCTAGACTACAAAGCACATAAACTAAGATACTTAAGTATATAAGTAGGAGAATCAGTTTGCCTTTACTTGATCCTTACATGTCTCAGGATCCCTAGTCACTTTGAACTCAGAATATGAGCACTTTCAGGCAGTTTTCTTTTTCTAAAAGGACCATATTGCCATATTGTAGATTTCCACAGACACACCAGAATCGACAGCAACTTCAAAACCATGCCAGCTTAGTTTACCAGAGAGACACTCATTAGAATCCAGAACTTTGGTTTGGTAATGTACCTGAAAAGTAAGAGTCCTGGGCTCACAGATCCAGGCCTGAGTTCAATCTCCAGTATTGTCAAAAGAAAAATAAAATTCTGGAACTACATGTTAATAATAGGAAATGGACCTTGTATTGGTTAATGTATGAAAAGCTAGATAAGAGTTTTCCCAACTCCTCTATGTGTTTTCCTCATATGTATCATCACTTCATTTAAGTCTACTCCTCTGGGATGGCTTTATTTCTGCAGCTTTCATTACCCATCTCTATTCTTAATAACCTGGACATTTTTAACAGGAAAATGAGACAGAAAAAAAACTTTAAACTTACTGTCATCTTTGTGTCTGTGGTTGGTTTTTATTTGTTTTGTTTTGTTTGGATTGGGCATGTTAGGGTTGAAACAGAGTTCAATCTACTGAGCTAGACTAGACCTTCCGCCTTCTTGTTTTAGGAGTTCATATGCTGCACTGAGAGTGACCTAAATTAATTATGTAATCTCCACCCCAGTATACATTAGTGTGGAAACATTCTACACTCTAGACAATTGTTAACAATCAATTTTCCTTCTGTTTTTTATTCTTTCAAATAATGTCCAAATGTCCATCTTGCTCTTTGTAATGAGATAAAAATGAGTGCCTGTGTTTGTTGATCCTCATTTCACCTCTCAACATGTTTACAATGACTTTTTCCATTTTTAGATAAAATATAGTAACACAACTATAGATTACATAGTGAATACACATTTGTACCTGTTATAAAAATAGTTCAATACATATTCACAATCCAAGTTAGGCAATATAGCATTACTAGAGTGTTTGATGTTTCTTGCATCCACTTTAGCACCATTCTCAGTTGCTTTTCTGTAAGTAAAATCTACCTCTAGGCCTTTATTTTTGGAAAGGGTTTATTTCAAGCTGTCCAGAAAATGGTAGGGAAAGAAAAAAAAGTGGAATTAAACTTTTAAAGAGGTCTACAAGAAAGAAATTATAAAACTAGTAAAGACAATGCTCTCACAAAAGAAACCATAGGCAGATGAGCTTAACATTCTAAACTCCCTTTCTAGGCATCTGTTTTTTGCTGATCTTGTCGTAAGCCTGCAAAGCCATGCAAAGCTGATAGGCACAAAGATTATCAGCTGAAAAAATCTTTTGAGCATCTTATAAAAATCATGAATGCAACTGGATTTCAGAGCTTACCAAGACTCAAGGCTTTAGTATGTATACCAGACTCTGAGGTAAGAATACTACAAAAGTACGAAATTTTCTTAATAAAGACACAGAAACACAACAAATCAAAGAAAGGTTAGACAAATGAAATTGCATGAAACTTCAGAGTTTCTGCATGGCAAAAGACATAGCAAGCAAGATCAGTAGAAAGCCCACCGATTGGGAGAAGATCTTCATTAGCCATACAACGGACAAGAGTCTCATATCTAAAATATATTTAGAACTCAAAAAATTAAATTCCCAACAAACAACAAATCCTCAAAGAAACAACCATCCAACAATAAGTGTGCTAAAGACTTAAAGAGAGCCTTCTCTGGAGAGGAAATAAGAATCGTCAATAAATAGCATATAAGCAAAGGTAAGGTCAAATCAACTAAAACTCCAGTGTGGTTCAGTTTTATCCCTCCACTAACTACTTAGACAAACATAAAATTTTCTCTGGACATGACTGAGATCACCAAATTTAGTCTAGAACATTTTATACAAAACTAAACAAGAACACCAGTATTTCTAACAGATAAATAAAAATTGCAAAACAACAAAATACATTAAAATATAGGCATCAAATACAAAGGAGCAATTAGAGATTGACTTTGGTAACTGAATAAAGTGTTAAAGAAATTAGATGAGGAAAAAAATTATGTGTCTTCTTTTCAAACAACATTACAGAACAATAAATCAAATTTCAAAAATAAAATGAATTCTATTTTATGATACTATAAACATAGTAACTAAATTTGAACTTAATCTGAGTTTAAAAGATTTTATAGTTCACACTGGTTTACTGGAAAATAGAAGTTTTATCTTCTACAGTTTTTTACCCTCTGTCACTATAACACTGCTTTTTGTTTTGTTTTGTTTTGTTTTGTTTTGGTGCTTTTATTTATGGTGTCTCTTTTCCTTATGTTTCATTTACATTTAGATATTTTTTCGAACAGTATCTAAGAGAATTTATCTTTTTCTACTGGATATCCATTAAATTACTGCAAAAGACCGAGAGCAAAATGTTTTAGAGGATATATTTTGGGCCCCAAACAATGTGTGCTGTACTTTGAGTCTGAAAAACTCTGGCTTTGTCTTTTCACCCAGCTCAAATCCAGTTCTGTATCAGATGCATGGTTCCCATTATTTGTAAGATATGTTGGTATTTTCTAAATCTTACTTTAAGTAGAGATTTAGTGGTAAAAGAATGGCAGCTTAATGCTAACATTGCTAATGCAACTTCACATAATTCTATGCTCTATTCTTATTTCAGTCTTCGTTTTGTTTTTCTCTGATTCCTCTCTTGAGGATCACAAATAAAATCAGAAGAAAATCAATAGAAACAGAGAACTTATGGCTATATGACATACTTACATTTTTAGAAATAGTGTTCCCACTTCAGCCTTATTTTGGGGGGAGGGAGGAGTTATTTACTTTTGTTGTTGCTTTGGTCCTTAATAGTTTTTCTTACACTCTTAGTACAATTGTTTAAATTATATTTTAAACAATTTAAATGTTTGAACAGTTCAAACAACTGTCTGTAGTATTTTTATCTTTCCATAGGAAGGATTTTGGCCTTACTAATTATAAGATAAGCCATCTTTCTCCTTAAACTGTGATTGTTTTCATCAGTGACTCTATTTTTTAATTTGATCAATTCTAAGTCTTCACCTTACTTGAATTATTAATAGCACATGGAAGAGTCAACTATTTACCTTACTTCAGAATCCCTTCTTGATTTTTCTTCCCTTCATTGCTTATTATTCTTCTGATACTAGGATTGGACCACTTATTTTCTTAAAATTAAGGCATAAGAAAACTTCAAAACTCCATACTCTGTTCTATTCTTAGTCTTCTGCTAGAGTTAGATGATGCATTTTTTGTTCCAAATGCCATGTATGCACTGGTGGGTCTTAAAATGTGTATCTCCAGGCTCAATTTTCACTTGAAGTTACAATTCATGTAGCAATTATCCTTTGAAATACTCATTTGTATATTTAATAGGTATCTCAAGGAAAAAAACGATTCTATCCCCTACCTATACTGACTGCTATATTCCTTTTTCAGTTTCTTTAGATACTTAGATCAAAACACTGTTAGTCACCTCTAGTTACTCTTTTTCACATTTGTCTCATTTAATTCACATGAAAACTCCATCTTCTGAATCCGAGAAATATATGAAATTGCACTAGATCACTACAATTCTAATCTATTCATCACGTAATTTAAACCATACTATCCTTCATATAGATTGTTCCAATACTACCATTTTTATTCTGTACCACTTATTGATACTCATCTGTCCTTAATCCAACATTCATCATAATCTTACTAACATGAAAATAAGGCCTTCCTACTACTTGGCTCTAAGAAGAGCCAAGAAAACTCTGTGACATTCATCCCCTCAGGGATTTTTTTTTGTCTCTTAGTCAAAGCCTTACTCTACTTTGACCATACTGCTCTGTTAGCTCATTTATGGACATGTCTAGGACAATCTTATAAACAAGAGAACCTCAATGAGAAAGTTCTCGCCAATGAAACCTGACCCAAATAACTTTTTAATAGAGCCTTCTATCATTTTCCAGCTCCTAAGTTCTGTTTACACAGTCCATTCCACATATTTATATGCATGTATTTTACTGTTTTCAGTCCTCAGAAAGTTATGGGGTTTTTTCTTTTCTTTTCACTACTATATATCATCAGCTCCTATCACAGAGTAAATGCCCAGAGAAGCATAATTTAACTAGGTGTTATCTCATTATTTAATAGGTATGTAGAAGATATAAAGATAAAACTGTATGTTTTTTTTATTTTTCCAATATAGCATAGTAGGTAAAATATCAAAAAATCTGGTCGATTTTAAAATAATAACAAAGTGACAAAAAAATAGTAATCCTTCCCATTGGCCCTTAACCATGCTCTTGAACTCAAATGTCTGTGCATGGTGTTCTAACTGCACAATTTCACTCTAATCTGTTTTGGAGCCTCATCCCACACTGGGTAGTACTTACAGAGCCCCAAGATAATTCCAGCTTGGTTCCTCCAGCTTTTTCTCCAAAACTTTGCCTTTATCTGGCTCTGTGTTATGCCTCATACTTCTCCCTTGGCCTGGAATGACCTCCTTTCCAACTTTGGACTACTGAAATATTTTTGCTATGCCTTAGGCCAAATATCACTGCCACTATTAATTCAGCTCCAATCAACTAAGTAAAAATGAATCTCTTCCCCTCCCAAAAAGTGCCAAACACTACCTTTTTTACTTAATTTTTGGCACCTTACACTCTGTGCCTTATATTAAACATAGTAAGGTTACTTCTCATTTCCTTCCAGGCAAGCTAAGCTTTTTGAGGACAGGGGTTACTTTCTCCTCAACTTTGCATTATTTATTTAGACATGCACAGTTTTTATACACAGTATTGAGTGAAACAATGCAGAAATTTCAGGAACTATTTCATTATATCCAGTTAAGGATAACTTGGTAATATCTAGTTAAGGATAACTAGGTAATAATGAAAATGTCTATTGTTTCTCATTTTTCATGGGCTATAACCCATGAAAACTATAAAATTGTCTTTTCCTTTTTCTGACTTGTCAAGCTATAAGTTTATGCATAGTTTATATGTAAATGTTCCTAGTATAACAAACACTATTTATAGTAAGGGCCCTAATTTAAAATATGGGGAAAGGCTACAAACAGCTCAATGGTGCTTATGCATGAATCTTGGAGAATACACTCCAGCACTACAGAAAATGGCAGGAAACAGCTAATAAGGAAAGAAAATAACACACAGTTTAAAAGGCCAATACAGAAATGTAAAGTATGTTTGTTTAAGAGGTAAATCTTAATGACACATGACAGAACACAAGATCCCCTTGGTTCTTTTAGTTCTTTGAATCTGTCCTATACTGAATCTAATAGATTTTTCCATTCATATTGCACATATTTATTTAGTTTTCAACCCTTAAGAGGTTTCAGTATGTATATGTTTTATTATAGATAACTGCTACCTACAGCATCAAGACAAGGTCAAAGGACCAATATTTAAATATGGTAGTATTAAGTCCTTACCTAGCAATAGTTACCTTAAATGAACATGGCTTAGATTCTCCAATAAAAGACATGAAATAGTAGAATAGGTTAAACAACCAGAAGTCAATTATATGTTGTCTATAAAAAACTAACTTGACTTGTAAAGACATATAGAATAAATATAATGTAGAAAAAGTTGTCCTAAGCAAATATAAACAAAAACAGAACAGATATTCCGTTCTGCATATCAGATAAAATATGCTTTAATGCAAAAAGTGGAAATAGACTAAGGTAGTCATTATACAATTATAAAGAATTAAATTATGAAAAAGATATATATATATATATATATATATACATATACTAATGGCCACTATGAGATCCTCTTAATATATGAAATAAATATTAATGTATAACATTAGAGAGAAATAGACTTAATGAAATAATATTTAATACCCACTGAATGCAATGGAAGGATCATGTGACCTGAAATTATGAAAGAATTAAAGAACAAATGGACCTAGTAAAACCACAGAACATTCCACCCAACTGCTATTGAAGCACTT
This sequence comes from Dipodomys spectabilis, assembly GCF_019054845.1. Classification (NCBI taxonomy): domain Eukaryota; kingdom Metazoa; phylum Chordata; class Mammalia; order Rodentia; family Heteromyidae; genus Dipodomys; species Dipodomys spectabilis. The sequence continues at coordinate 7,326,104 of NW_024870752.1, forward strand.
GAAAAATTCTCTAGCATTGATCATATTATATGCTATAATAAATCTTTACAAATTTTTTATTGTGAAAATACCATACAAAGGGGTTACAATTACATGGGCAAGATAATGAGTACATTTCTTATCAAGCATTGTTGCCTCCTCCTTTGTTTCCTCTTCCCATCACCCTCCCATCCCCCTTTCCCCCCCCCCCCAATTCCAAAGTTGTAAAGTTCTTTTTTTCTTCATAATGATTTGTACATCTCATTGTTGCAATGGGTCCACCTGTATCCCTATTTAAACTATTTGTTTTTTCCCTTCCCCTCCACAAATTATACCAACATCAAATACAGTGAAAGCAGGGTTTATACTGTGGGGGAGGGACATACAAAGAAACAAAGAAATCATCTTATAAATATGTTAGAAACAATTGCATGAAAGTAAAATCATTTGAATACTTATCTTGGGGTTCATTTCACCTAACATCAACTTATCTGACCTTTTCTGCTTGTTTTATATACTACGTATCGCTAATAAGGGAAACCATGGATTTTAAAAGATAAAAACAATTCCAAAGCTGGGCATGGATGGCTCATGCCTGTAATCCTAGCTACTCAGGAGGCTGAGATCTGAGGATAGTGGTTCAAAGTCAGTCTGGACAGGAAAGTCCCTGAGATTCTTATCTCCAATTAACCACCAGAAAACTGGAAGTGGCACTGAGGCTTAAGTGGTAGAGTGCTCACCTTGAGCTGAAGAGCTCAGGGACACCACCCAGGAGCAGAGTTCAAGCTGCATCACACTCTTTCTCTCTCTGTCTCTCTCTGTCTCTCTCTCTGTGTCTCTCTCTCTGTCTCTCTCTCTGTCTCTCTCTCTCTCTCTCTCTCTCTGTCTCTCTGTCTCTCTCTCTCACACACACACACACACACACACACAGAAAGGTAAAGTTACCTAGAAACAAATAGAAAGAGAAACAGCTACATAATGAAAGTAAATATAAAGACAAAGAGACATATGAAGAAAATGAAAAGTATAAAGGATTTTCAAAATCAAAACATAAAATTTAATGGGTTTGAATAAAGTCTGGTAAACTTACAAAGTGATTCAAATATGAAGAGTCATATAAGTTATGAAAAAGTTACTTTAGTCACTCTTTTTAAGCTTTATTGAGCAATCCATAACCATCTTTGACAGATAATTGTCTACTTACTGAAATACAGTAATAGCCAGGATAATCATGTTCTTAATGGAGATTAAGTTCTGATGCAGACAACCAACAAACAATCATGTAATTTGAGACCATAAGTCAGCACGTATCTATGTGGAGCCAGTGTGATTACTATAGTGAAGTTGATTCTCTGGAGCGGGAGCTAGATTGTCTGAGCGAGGCAATGTAGGAAAAGACTAAATGAATATGCATAATGGCTGTAATTCATGTGTTAAGGAAATGTTGGCAGCTGGTGCAAAACCATGCTAAGCTATGCCCAGAGCAATGAGAGAAAACCTTGGATAATGTGATAATGTTTTATCATATGTGCCATTGTAATTGGGCTCAACATCTGACTTAACATGATTTCTGAATGTATCTAAGGTGTTTATGGAAGAAATTGGCACTTGAACTGATGGACTGAGTAATAAAAAGCCCCTTTCCAATCTAGGTGATATCATGCAATACTTTGAGGTACTAAATAGAACAAGGTGGTGGAGGAAGTTTGGATCTTAGCAACCCTTTGTTTGACTAAGCTGGAACCCACATCTTCAGTTCTCAGTACTTCTGGTTCTCAGGCCCTCAGGCCTACCTTCAGTTTTACTACTCCTCCACAGCTTCTTGCAGATGCCACATCCTAGAACATGCCAGCCTCCAGAAATGAATGAGCCAACACTATGTTGCAGACACTTCTGAGTGATGCATACATAAGTAATATTTCACTTCAGCATCCTGGCTAATGCACATTGTTTGGTTCGGTTTCAAATTAGCAGGAAGGTTAAAGTGGAAAATGTTAAGTACTTAGACCCAAATTTTAAAAATCAGGATCACCTAGAGAGCTTATAAAATACAATATCAAGTTTGTTCCAAGAATTTCTTTCTGATTTAGGAAGTCAGTGATAAGAGCCAATGTCATTTCTAACAAGTTCCGAAGGATTTCTGACATTGTTAGTTATAACATGACAACTTGAGAATAGCTGCCATAAGTAAAAATAATTTTTATAAATAATCAGAATCATCAAGACCTTCATAGTTTAAATTCCGTTTGCTCTTTGAAAACCAGTGACTAATCTTGATCTTGAGTCAAGTTGAGAATTCTGATCTCAAGTTGAGAATTCTGATCTTAATTATTTAGAAACTGAATACAAGTCTTCAACAAGCTACTGTGCACCATTCCTAAAAAAAGTTCCCTTGGCTCATTATCGTAGAGGCCCTAAGGGAATCACAAAATGTCAGTCTTGCTACTAAAAAGTATTTTCATAAAAGTGTATATTACAAAACATAGAAAAAAACTGATGAAAAAAGTTTTTTTCTCATATCCAGACTTCCCTTTAAGCAATCTAACCATAAACAATGCCTTGAAAAAGTTATTCTATAACAACTATTAATATAAGTTATGAGATTTTTACCATTTGCTTTCTTTCATAGGTTACTGACTTCATAGTATTTTTAGTAAAAGATTTCATTGTGCTCATGAACTATACCTGTAGAAGTCACCTGCTCTGTGCAAGACACTCCACCGTTTCTCTCAATGGTCTACCAAGAGACTTCTCAATTTGTGAATAGGGTACTAACACACTATATTATGCATAGTCCCATGTTTCCATTTTATTTATCTATCATTTGTATCAACACTGAAACACTGTTTCATTTTGTGAGCTCTATCTGAGTATCTGACTCCTTTCATCAAGGTCATTATTTTATTTAAGGGAACAGTGAATATAGATATTTTTAGTTGTAAACTTTGCAACCAAGAAAAAAGATATTGATATGTCTAAATATGTGTATGCCTACATACACATGATTTAAAAGCATACCACTCAACATGTTTTTTGCAACTTACTGCAAGGTTACTATAAACTTAGAACCATCTAGTTTAAAATAGTAGCATTAACAGGAGTCAAAAAATCTCAACAATCTTGTGAGCCATGAAAGTTTCATACTGTATGTCATAGTACTCTCAGTTTCACATGCTCATGAGTGAAGTTGGCTGAACAACTTAGATAAAGAATTTGTCTTCTTCATCTTCACGAGCCATACAACGGACAAGGGTCTCATATCTAAAATATACTTGGAACTCAAAAAATTAAATCCCCCAACAACAAATCCTCAAAGAAACAACTGCCCAATAAATAAGTGGGCTAAAGACTTAAAGAGAAACTTCTCTGTAGAAGAAAGAAGGATGGCCAATAGACACATGAAGAAATGCTCAACATACCTAGCCATAAAAGAAATGCAAATCAAAACAACATTGAGATACCACCTCACTCCAGTTAGAATGGCAAAAATCAAGAACTCTAACAACAACAGATGCTGGAGGGGATGTGGACAGAAGGGAACCATACTTCATTGTTGGTGGGAATGTAAACTTGTTCAACCACTTTGGAAAGCATTATGGAGGTTCCTCAAAAGACTTCACATAGAGCTCCCCTATGACCCAGCAATCCCACTTTTGGGCATTTACCCAAATGTTTACAAACAAGACCACACTAAAGCTACCAGCACAACTATGTTTATTGCAGCATTATTTACCATAGCTAAGATATGGAACCAACCCAGATGCCCTTCAGTAGATGAATGGATCAAGAAAATGTGGTATATATACACAATGGAATTCTATGCCTCCATCAGAAAGAATGACATTGCCCCATTTGTTAGGAAATGGAAAAACTTGGAAAAACTTATATTAAGTGAAGTAAGCCAGGCCCAAAGAAACACAGGTCCCATGGTTTCCCTTATTTGCAATATCTAGTATATGTATGAGTCAAACAGAAAAGGTCAGATAATGTGATGTTAGGAAAATGAACCCTTAGATATGTATTTTAATGTTTTTTTTTCTTTCATGCATGTGTTTCTAACGCATTTATAAGATTATTTCTTTGTTGCTTTGTATGTCCCTCCCCCACAGTATAACCCCCGCTTTCACTATATTTGATGTCAGTATAACTTGTGGAGGAGATGGGGAAAAACAAGTCGTTTAAGGATTCAGGTGGACCTGTTGCAACAATGAGAAGTACAAGTTGTCATGTCAAAAACAAGCTTTACAACGTCGGTGGGGGGGGAAGGATTGGGTGGGGGGGAGGGGGGAGGCTGGAAAGGGATGTGAAGGGTAAACAAAGGAGGAGGCTGCAATGCTTGGTAAGAAATGTATGCATTATCCTGCCCATGTAATTGTAACCCCTCTGTACAGTATGTTCAGAAATAAAGTAAAATTTAAAAAAAAAAAAGAATTTGTCTTCTTCAAACCTTCCCTAAATTTTATTCAATGGGATGTTTCATTTTTGAATCATGGTAGGCACTCAAAGCTTCTTGATCCTAGCATGAAGTAATATAAGCATAGACTGAGTATGATGAGAAAATTCCATTAAGCTCCTAGAATAAAGGTGGATAATTAAATCACGTGGTATATTCCATGAAAGTTATATGATACAGAATATTGAAAGTGACCAAAATTTACACTGTTTATTTCCTTTCTTTGTATAACTTTATTTTCCCATCTGAAAAAAAGTTTTGATTTATCCATAATTCTTTCAAGTACTTCTTTCATTGTCCTAGAATTTTCTGCTGTTTTACAGAGGCAAAATATTTTCAGAGCTTTAATACTTAAATACCCCTTATTTATCCACCATACATTTATCCAACTTCCTGTAATACATATGGTGACTAGTAATTAATTCATATACATATATATTGGTTGTCCTTGAAAAGCATAACATAGCATTGGTTATGAAGTAATGGATGGATTCAGATTCATTTCCTGTGTAGAACTTTTTAATACCGAATTCTTATATCCATCATATAAATGGATACTTTAATTAATTTTCTTTCTTTTTTTTTTCCAGGGCTGTGGAACCCAGGGCCTTGCGCAGGGCTGGCAGGCGCCCTTCCACTGGGCTAAACCCCCAGCTCTGTATCCTGATTTTTAAGAATAACTTTGGTTCATAATAATAGGAAGAGTAAATGTCTTTTAGTTTCCAAGTCATTGTTCCTTACAAATTTGTTGTTGTTAAGAATTCCATACAAGGCATTGTGATACTAGTAAAGAATTAAAAGTGAAGGTCACAGATCAACTTTTCTCATTACTGATATGCATAATTTTGACAAATGAGAACAATATTTATATTCTGTTTTTTTATTTTTATGGTAGCTACTGCCTCTCTGCATACTTAAGAATCTCTTAAAAATAACATTCTTGAGAGCTTGTTTGACGGTTCTAGCAGGGGAGCCCAGCTACTCATATACCCTTGACCGAAGACTGGTCCTCCTCTATCCGGGAGATTTTTTTTTTTTTTTTATTGTGAACATACTGTACAGAGGGGTTACAATTACATGGGCAAGATAATGAGTACATATCTTATCAAGCATTGCAGCCTCCTCCTTTGTTTACCTTTCACATTCCTTCCCGCTTCCCCCCCCCCCCCCCGCCCCTCCACCCAATCCTCCCCCCCCACCCCCCCCACCCCTGCCACCAAAGTTGTAAAGTTCGTTTTCGACATGACAACTTGTACTTCTCATTGTTGTAACGGGTCCACAGTTACCTTAAACAATTTGTTTTTCTCGGGGAGATATTTTTGTTGCTTTGTATGTCCCTCCCCAACGGTATAACCCCTGTTTTCACTGCATTTGATGTTGGTATGATTTGGGGAGCAGAAGGGAAAAAACAAATTGTTTAAATAGGGATACAGGTGACCCATTGCAACAATGAGATGTACAAGACATCGAAAAATGAACTTTAGAAGGGAGGGGAGTGAATGTAGCTGTGGAGATGGGAGGGAAGGGATGGTAGGGGAAAAACAAAGGAGGAGGCAACAATGCTTGATAAGAAATGTACTCATTACCTTGCTCATGTAATTGTAACCTCTCTGTACACTGTTTTCACAATAAAAAGCATAATAAAAAAATCCTTAAACCCAATGGCTCATTTCCCTTGAACCAAACAAAACTTGCTGAATTTAACTGTCAGTTCACTGGAGATAAAAATCTTTCTCAGGAGTAATCCCTGAGCATTTTGGAAAAAGCACTTGATGGCTTCTACACAACCTTCAGATATGGCTACAAGGAATGAGAACAGATACCATATTTACAAATTGAACCCCTTTGTGAACAAGTAATACAAAGAAATATATGCCAAAAATGCCTTTTTTGACCATCTAATAAGAATATCTACCATCAATTTTCTACCTAATATGAACCAAGCAGGGTTTGTCAATTTGTAATGATTAGCTCTCGCTTGTATTACCTTGCTGAAAGGTAGATATAATTATCTCAGAGATGTGAAGAGACTGGTCCAGCAGAGAGTTCACATGCTTGAAAGTTGGAGTCACTTCTGAGTAGCTCTCCTTTCTCCACCCCTCACTGTCTCTGTCTTTGTTATATGTGCCATGAGAAGCCACGTTGAATGAATTCAGGAAGAATGTAATCATTTATTTGAATATTTGACTATGTATTAAAAAGAATTTATGTTATAAAGATGATTTTCAATATGATGGAATCTTTCCACTTGAAATTTTTCTTCAATATTGCAAATATTTAAGCAGTACTTAAACAACCTCTTACTGAAATCAAATGATAGTATAATAATTACCAATCAAATGAAGTAAAAGTCTTCAGAAAACCTTTATATTTGTCCCTGTCAAACTATCTTTGAAAGAGTAGATTGACTTAGACAAAAATGTTTCATGGGTAAAAAGATCTTTTTAAACATTGACTTCTAATCTCTCTTTCACTACATTCTAGCTCTATTATATCGTGTCTCTCTGAGTACAAAGTGATGCTTTCAGTACAAGTTTCCATTCAGTACCCAATTTTAAGAAAATTGTAGTTGATAAGTATCTCCAAACAGGCATATTGCTATGTACATCAAGAGAACTGTTATTCAATCTAAGTGGTTTTGATGCATTTGTGTTCCCATACCTGAATGTTGTACATTTGCGAACATAATAATCTCAAAATAGTTTTGCAACAGCAAAACACTATTAAACTGTAGGTCTTTCTATCCCCTGCTGTGGGTTCAATTTTTTTGTTTTTATTTATTTTTGTTTAACTGATGCTAAAAATGTATGGCTTAGTATATTGACATTTTGAGCAAGGAGATTAAATTTATATACACACCCTATGAAAGACATTTAAACTTCTCTCTAATGATATGACAGTACTTCAGTTTTGCATCATTATATTAATAGATATCTACAAGAAAAAATACACTTGACTAAATATTCAAGTCCTACATTTGAAAATATATTGTTTCTCAAATTTATTCAGTAAATCACTTTTTGAAAGCATTGATTTTCATTTAATTTTTATGGTAGTGGGACATGAATATACATTGAGTATCACACTTGAAACAAGTAAACTAATATTTAATAGAACATCTATCATTTACTTGAAAATTTTAATTAATAAATTATTAAAATTTTAGAAAGCAAAAATTATTGAATCAACACTTTTTACAGTAGGTACTGTGCAATCAGGTATAATGGAAATTTAATTTCAAAGAATATAGATCATTTTAGGAACTGATTTAGTCTTGATATTTCATGTGTTCTCATGCATTTTAATGAAGATTTCAACCCATTAATGTATAGTTAGAAAAATTATTTAAATCATTGATGTAAAATATGTTGCTATAGAAATGTACATATGAAATACAGATTCTCCAAAATTTGTATTTAATGATCATAGACCAAAGTAACACATTTCCAGATATTTAGGATAGTAAATATTAAATACTAAAAGAGTAAGCAGTCTAGTGAGTCATTAAGGCTTTAAGCCTGTGATCAACAGAAGGCTAGGGAATTGAAAGGCAGAAGGAAACTTTATTAAATATTACCATTGATTTATCCTTCTTATCTCTGCCAAAATCTTGATACTGTGCTAAAGATAAAAATTGATTTAATAATAGAGTTGTATGATTTTGTAAACATTCATTCTATAGACTTCTTTTTGCAATTTTGTACATGGCAGAAATGATACTGGGTTCAGAAAAATCATCGTTGGTAGACACAAACATATTCAGCAGACTGAATATGTTAGAAATTCAGATTATATATGTGAGAGGTTATAATGAGAACTACTCTCCACAACTACTCCTACATTTTGGGATTTGGGAATATATTCCTAGAATAGTATGATTTAGAACAAAGCTGAAAGGTGACCAAAAACTTGCAAGACTAAAACTGATGGTGAATTTCTTTTGTCTGAGTGATATGAACAGAATTTACACAAAGGTGAGTGCTCATTTCAAGGAGAAAATACAATATTGTAGAAGCAACAGAATTATAAGGCTTATGGAAATGAAGTCTATAAGCTAGTCAGTGGAAAATACTAAGAATTATTATCCAGGCTAAAGATTTTGAGTTCTATTTTAAGACCAATGAAAAGACCAAGTATCTTTGAGAGAGAACCAGCAATGTGAAATATACAGGTTCTATTTCATCTCAAGATTATTATAGGAGGTTTTTCCACTTCCTTAGTTCTGTTTAATTTCATTTTTCAGGTTTTAAAGTTTTCATCATAGAGTTAAGTTAATCCTAGGTATTTTATTTTTTGTGGAGCTATTACTAAAGGAGTTGCTTTCCTGATTTCAGCCACGCTCTTCGTTATTGGCATACAGGCAAGCCACGGATTTTTTTTAAAGTTTTGTTCTATTTTTTTAAGTTCTTTTATTGTGAAAATATTGTACAGAGGGGTTACAATTACAAGGTAATGAGTACATTTCTTATCAAGCTTTGTTGCCTCCTCCTTTGTTTCTCTCCTATCATCCTTTCCCTCCCACTTCCACAACTAACACCCTAGCCTAAATTGTAAAGTTCATTTTCCGACATTATGTATTGTTACAATGGGTCAACCTGTATCCCTATTTAAACGTTTTGTTTTTTTCCCTTCCCCTCCCCAAATTATACTGACATCAAATACAGTGAAAACAAAAGTTATACCTTAGGGGAGGAACATACAAAGCAACAAAAACATCACCTGGTACCTTATAAATACGTTAGAAACAAAAGCAAGAAAGAAAAAACCACTTGTGTCCCTATCTTGGGGTTCATTTCACTTAACTTCATGTTATCTAGTCATATATACATAGCTTTTGACCTTTTCTACTTGTCCCAGGCATATACTAGTTACTGCAAATAAGGGAAAAAATAGGATCTATATTTCTTTGGGCCTGGCTTACTTCAAATGAAATTGATTTTTGAGGGTTAATTTTACACCCTGCTACTTTGCCAAAGTTTCAAATCAGCTTGAATAACTTGGGAATGGAGTCCGTGGGATTCTTTAAATACAAGATCATGTCATCTGAAAAGAGGGAGAGTTTTACTTCATCTTTCCCTATTTGGATCCCCTTTATGTTTACAGCTTGTCTTATTGCTATAGCTAGGCATTCTAATACTAAATTGAAGAGGAGTGGAGACAGTGGACATCCTTGTCTTGTTCCTGAGTTTAGAGGAAACAGCTTTAGCTTTTCATCATTAAGTATAGTGCTGGCCGTAGGTTTGTCATATGTAGCCTTTATTGTATTAAGAAATGTTCCCTGGATTCCTAGCTTCTCCAGAATTTTCATCATAAAGGAGTGTTGGATCTTGTCAAATGCTTTTTCTGCATCTATTGAGGTAATCATGTGGTTCTTATCCTTGCTCTTGTTGATATAAGGTATTACAATAATTGATTTGCATATATTGATCCAGCTTTCCATCCCTGGAATGAATCCTGTTTGATCATGGTGTATGACTGTTTTGATGATTTGTTGAAGTCTATTGGGCAGAATTTTGTTAAAAAGTTTTGCATAGATGTTCATCAAAGAAATGGGTCTATAGTTCTCTTTCTCTTTTATTATTTTATTGTAAAGATGCTGTACAGAGGGGTTACAGTCACGTGAGTGAGGCAATGAGTGCATGACTTGTCGATCATTGTAACCCTTCCCTTCCTTGTTGTCTCACTATCCTTTCCCTCTCTCACTTCTCACACTCCTCACCCCAATGCTCCCCAGAAGTTCTGTTGGTTTCCAATATACTGTCCTGTGTGTATCCTTGTTGCAATGGGTTATCCTGTGTCCTTGTTTCAGCATTTTGTTATTCCCCTTCACCTCCCCAGATTAGACATATGTGTATGCAAAATACAGGGTACCAGGGCTGGGAAGGTGGCTCAGTGGTAGAGCGCTTGCCTTGCATGCCTGAGGCCCTGGGTTCGATTCCTCAGCACCATATAAGCAAAAAGAAAAAAGCTGGACGTGGCACTGTGGCTCCAGTGGTAGAGTGCTAGACTTGAGCTGAAGAGCTGAGGGACAGGGCCCAGGCCCAGAGTTCAGGCCCCATGACCAGACCAAAAAAAAAAAAAAAAGATACAGGGTACCAAAATCAAGTACAGTGATAACAGGGGATATGCCATAGGGGAAAGAACATACAAAAAAATATAATCGCATGCTACATTTAAAACAATAAAAATAAAGACATACCTCTTGTGTCCATATCTTGGAGTGTTCATTTCACTTAGCATCATCTTATATGGTCATTTGTATAGTCTCTTCCTTTGATGAATCCCTGTCTAACTTTGGGATGAGGGTTATAATGGCTTCATAGAAAGAGCTTGGTATTGAACTTTCACTTTTAATTTCATTGAAGAGTTGGAGGAGTATTGGTGTGAATTCTGCTTTGAAGGTCTTATAGAATTCAACAGTGAACCCATTCGGTCTTGAGCTTTGTTGGGTGGGAGGATTTTATTGCTATTTCTATTTTGATGCTTGATATGGATCTGTTAATTATGGACATAAGAGGTCTGTCTTTGTTGTTTTAAATGGACTATGTGATTTTTTTTGTTTCCTTTATATGTTCTTCCCCATATGATATATCCCCTGTTGTCACTGTACTTGATTTTGGTACCCTGCATCTTGTATATACATTTGCCTAATCTGGGGAGGGGAAGGGGAATAACAAAAAGCTGAAACAAGAACACAGGATAATCCATTGCAACAAGGATACCCACAGGACAGTTTATTGGAAACAAGCTTTACAACCTTGGGTGGAGGGAGAGGATAGTGGGAGAACAACAAGGACAAGGGGAGGGGTAACAGTGATTGACAACTAATGTACTCATTGCCTCACTCATGTAACTGTAACCCCTCTGTACAGCAACTTTACAATAAAATAAAAACACATTAGCATAAAGCATTATTATAGCATTAATCTTCTCAAGATTATTCTGTTATTGTGTTGACCAAGGGTTATAATTAACTGAGAGGAGACATGGGCAGACAAACTCGGACTTTACTATAATCATAAGGAAAAAGTGTGCTTAGTCTAGAATAACCATAATGGAAAGGAAAAGTAGGCTGATTAGACATATAGTAAGATGTGGAAAGAGTAAAATTTAGTGGTTGATGGAAGATGGGAAGGAATCAGTTCAGAAGGGTAACTCCAAACAATGAAATAATCAATGATGGAGGGAAATGTGAATTAAAGGAATGGGGGAAGGAAAAGTAAAAATGAGGTTGATCAAGCATTCAAATTTGAACAAGCTGAGTGAGATGCCTGAAAATTAACTACTTGAAGATGCTAAATAGATTGTCCAACATATGTGCTTAGTCTTTATTAAGACTCAGTTGAAGTTACGAATTCGGATTTGTTGACAGGCAGATAAATTTTTGTTTGACTTTCCTTGTGAGGAGATGTGACTTCTTACATGATGAGTATAGTTTTAGAATCAAAGTGTACAAGAAAAGCAAGGAAGAGCTTTGGTATCTAAAGTTTTTTTAGTGAAATAAACAATCCAAGTCAGAAAGACCTAGGAGTAATAAATATTGAAGAGTTACTAAGAAATTGGAGTGTCTCCTGATATAGAAAGTAATCAAAAGAACCAGTTCTTCATTAGATATGATCAAAATAATTTGTGAGTAGAGAAAAGCAATCACCTTGACTTTGTTGGTATAGAAGTAAGTTGAGTTGTGAAGTACACAAAATGAGAACAAAAAGAAATAAAGCAAATTAAAAATAAGAGCCAAAATGAAATACATATACATAAATTACCATGGAGAAATATTTTAGAAAAAAGGCCAAATTACTATTAAATAGATATACCAAAAAGAAAAATCTTCAGGATCCTAATAAGTACAAGACACATTTTTAACTCTGAACTGTGTGTGTAAGATTACAAGAATTCAGTAGATAAACCATAGGTTCTACCAGAAGAAAGTGAAAGGGTTATATTTAAACTAGGGGTTGAATATCCACAATATCAGTGGCTCTAAGGTATCAAAAGCGAAATATCAAATGGTCCCATTTATTTTGTACTTGGAAAATGGAGCATACAACATTAATACACCTTAAGTTTCTCGTCTTTCAGGGCTATTTTTTGCATCAAGATTTTAATGAAAAATAATCCTAATAGTTCCTCATAACTGTATACTAAGACTGCACATTTCTAAATGGATAGGCCAGTCATCAATCACTTTTCCATGGCAATGGAGAGTCGTATTCCTACAGCTCTGAGCTAAAGTTTTTTACACTTGAGGGATGTGAACTCAATGAGATGAGTGAACTCAATGAGATGAGTGACAGCAGCAGAGGTGACTACAGGAGTGGGATCTTGGAGTTGCTCCCTAATTTGGGGAAGGAGATAAACTAAGACATGAGCTCTCTTCCAATTCCAGTTCAACAAAACAGTTACACCCTATCCATTCCCCTTCCCCTGCAGGTATTCAATAGCAGGCCAGAGCCCAGACTAGGGTTTCTACAGTGCAGGAAGAAGCAAGTGCTGAGTGATGCTTCCTCCCGCACCTGGCTACACTCGTTCCTGCCAAGTGAAGGGGATTTGTGGGGACCAGCCATGCCTTAATTTTAGTTTGTTATGCAGCATTTTTGAAGTCAATAAACACATCAATAAATAGTAAACATGAGGGAGGGGAGGGGAAGGTGAGTGGTAAGACTGAAGCTGGGTCACTTAGGAAACAAGTCTTGGATGCTCAGCTCTCAGTTCCTACCCATTCCATTTAGAATGTCAGAGTGAGACTCTAATTAGGTCCTTCCTCATTCCCTCGTTTCTGGCATCCTTTTCTCAGTGTTCAGTAACACGGACTGCAGTGATACTGAGGAATAAAGCCTTGATCCTTTCAGGGAGTCTTGGTAGTGCTGAGCACCACATCTGCTTCTCTCAGGTCTGACATGGCCTTGAATGTCTATGCTTCAGGCCTAGAGGTGGCACACAATGCTTGCTTGCCCAAGCCCTGCCCTCAGCGGCCCAGACCCCGCCCCTTCACTCAGGATGACTTTGGGACACCCTGATCACATTCTTGCACAGGGTCCTGAGGTCCAGTGAATATGGCCCATCATGGCTATTTTTATATATCCATAGCAACTCACTGTTATTCTTACTTTATTCATTATATTTGGCTTCTAGGTGTATGTTGCTAAGCAGTTTATGTGACTATACTGGATAATTATATCAAAACTGTTACATCTATTTCAGATTCTCCTTTTATTATATACAAAGTTGGTCAACTTCTGTAAGAAAATTAACAAAAGCATTTTAAATTTTTTAAATGGCATTTTTTTTTCTTCGGGGGACTTCACTTTATTAAAACGTGTTACCAGATATTTACTAGAGAAAGGTAAGAAATTTATGGTTGACTGTGTATGTGGATAGAAAACCTGACACACATCGCAGAAGCAACTAAATAGAGAATGTTATTTAAGGGACTGATGGGTTTTTTTTAGTATGCTGTTTTTTCCTATCCAGCCATAAAAATGCCAATAATTTGCAAATATACAGGGAAATCCGCAGAGAAAAAGACACAGTCCACAAATGATGCTCTTTCCAGAATGTGTCAATTGAGAATCTCCTGCCTGTCAGTCATTTTTAAACCTTTCCATGTCTTTTATTTATTTATTTACTTATTTATTTAAAGAAAAGCTCTCTGCAAAGTGCAACAGCAATGAGTGTTCCGAAGAAAGAGGTTAAAAAATGGCTCTTGAAACAGTGAGAGGAACACAGAACTCCACTTCATGAGGAATAAGCAGTATCTCTTATTTTTCCTAATACTTTCCAAAATAAGACATTCCAAGAAATCATAATTGCTCTTTAAACAAACCAATTGCTCTATAATTTTTAACTGCAGAACTCAGAACTAACTGAATATAATGAAACTTAGTCAATTCTTTTTGATATATTATTGGATTTAAATAGGACTATAAATTATAAAATGCAAAGTAATTTTCACATCTCAATTATTTATTTAATTTCTTGAGGGCATAGTATTTTGGGTTCAAATACAAGCTCTACTATTTTCTACATGTTATGTAAACTCCCTCAATAAAGAAATTTCTTTATCACTAAAATGAGAATAACGCTAGCAAGTAATGTGTCTAAGCACTAATAAAACTAATATATATCAGAGGCCCGGGTAAGAGCCAAGGAGATGAGAAAAAAATGTGTATCATTGTCCTCACCAGCATGATTTTTTGATTTCTGTAATTAAACTCATTTCTGTGTATAGTTGTTATCCTTTTAGAAAACTTACGAAGTAAGAGTGCATCTGGATTCTGAAATCAGAATTTTCCTCTTAAATAAGATGAAATTTCCAATCAGTGAAAGACCCTTTTTTGAGTAGAGTTTTAACTAAATTGAATTCTTCCTTTATGGAAAGTACATTGAACTGATGTAATTTGATTTCGAGTGTCCTAATATATTTGCCTTGCTTACAAAGAGTTTACACATGACATACATCAGATTTGGTGAAGGTAGTGCAATAGTTTTATTCTTCAAGGTTTGAAGCACACACATAGTGAAGAAAGGAAGCACATTAGGAATCTAGGGACAGAATTTGATGCTAAATAGTAATTGAAAAAGATGAGTTGCCTAGAAACTGCAGTGAACACTGCTTTGTTTCAAGTGAAGGTAATTCAAATCATGCATTAAAATAGTAGAACCTTTTGAAAATTTCAACAATACAATTGATGTTGGCTTAAATAAGCTCTGACACATAAGTTAAATCAGTGCATTTCAATCATGCAGATGGTTCACCAAGGTAACCCACAAACATTGAGAGGTTTATACTAACATTTGGGTACCTAGCTTATGGGGCTTCAGGTTATGCATACATAAAATGGACTTAGATTAAGGGTAATGAAATATTCGCTCTACGAATAATCATGATTAAAATAAACTTGCATTTAATCAGCAGTGCCATGCAACATTGAATTTCTCTGCATGGGACTTACTGGGTAATAGCTGTTTGGTGACATTTGCAATAGGATGCAGTTATTAAGCTATATAAGATGCTAATTTGTTACCTGGCCAGGGGAGTGAGTCCTTTCACTCCTACCCAATTTCAAAATGTCATGACCCTGAAAGTTAATGAAAATAAAGAAGTACACACCCAGAGAGAAAAAAAAAACACAATGGAGTAGCAATGCCTACTCACCTTTATGTTTTTGGTCGTGTGCTTGAACTTGGCCTGGGTGCTGTCTCTGCGCTCTTCAGCTCAAGGCCACACTCTATCACTTGAGCCACTGTGCCATTCCAGTTTTCTGGTGGAGATATAAGTCTCACAGACGTTCCTGCCCAGACTGGCTTTGAACTACGATCCTCAGATCTCAGCCTCCTGAGTTATTATAATTACAGGCATGAGCGGCTGGTGCTTGGCTCCTAGTCACATTTTGTTTGGCTGCTTGAGCCATGAAATTCAAATGCTTAGAGACAAAACCTCCGAATGATGATATGCACAAAATCTTAGTAAATTATCTCTCCTGAAGCTTTTCCTTTGCTCTAAAAAAAGGTTTTCCAAGTTGAAAATAATTGTTCTGTACAAGCAACAATTTTGGAGGTCTAGCTATTTTGGAAACCTGTTCTTAACCAAACTATAATCTTTTCATAAGTGGTTAATTTATGTATCATTTGTTAGAATATGGTTTCAAGATCATTTTTAAAGATTTATTTCATCAATTATAATTGTAACTAAAGTAAAAAACATTTACTAAGTCTTAAAATGGCCACATTGATTATTATTTTAGGATATAAAAGTTCATAATGTAAGGATAAATGAGGCATAAATAAAGCTGATTCTATTTCAATAAATTATCAATGACTAAAACCATAAATACACACAAACCTTATAATAACTTTAGCATGGGTATTGCTCCCAAAATATCTTGATTTTTTTCTAGAATTGATAAAGCAATAGAGTTCAAAATTCATGTATAAGATATAAGAAGATTTTTAACACTGGACTAGAATTAGTAAGAACCAGTGTTTGAATAAAAATGACAATTATTTCTCTAAATGTTAATTGAAATTTAAAGCTCTAACAACATTTATCTTTAGAGTACATATAGTATACTAAATTAAGGGCTGGGAAGGTGGCTCAGTGGTAGAGCTCTTGCCTTGCATGCATGAGGCCCTGGGTTCGATTCCCCAGCACCACATCTGCAAAAAGAAAATAAAGCCGGAAGTGGCACTGTGGCTTAAGTGTAGAGAGCTAGCCTTGAGCTGAAGAGCTGAGGGACAGCACTCAGGCCCAGAGTTCAGGCCCCACAACAGGACCCAAAAAATAAAATAAAATAATAAAAAATAAGTATACTAAATTCAATTTTAACTATAAGTTTTAATGTAACTATAATATTTTTCTCCTTTGGGTCAAGTAAGTTTGGCATAAAGTTACAAACAAAAACAATGAATTTCTCCTCTAACCTTCTTTCTTCTTCTTCTTCTTCTTCTTAATTCAGTCTTGTAGTATGAGCTATACTCTTTTCTAACTGTGAGACCACAATTACACTCTTTTCTAAATTTTTCCAGTGGAAAATGTCACCAAATACTAAAGATCTTGTTCTAGAAATATGACACTAGTCACATGCTTTCTTTAGTTCTACTTTTATCTTTCCTCTGTTGAAGAAATACTGCAGTAGATATATTAAAGACTACAAGAAAATCTCTTTTCAAGACTATTGTAGCAGAGTTAAAAATTTGTGATCAAAAGAATGAATTCCATGGAAAGAGAGGTTTTGTCTTCCTGAATCACAGATTTCAAAGGAGTAAATAATTCTCTATCCTTGACAAAATAGTTCTCAGATATAATACCTGGCAAAAGGAAAGTTTACTTCTCAAATGAGAATTGCAAGTATTGTACAGTTAATGAGCTGAAGAAAAGGAGATCAATTCTTAGAGGCTGCAAGATATTGAAGAAAACAATAGGGACATATTAGTCATAGGTTCATATCTCCCATCCCTGAAGTATGGTAACCATCAGTTCCCCTAACACTGTGTCTCAGTAGCCCCGCTGTACCCTTTGCTAGCTCCTGAAACATGCCCTACTCCTCAAAACAAGTTCCGTTATCATACTCTGTTCCATAAATAACTCCTGACTTCCCTGTACTGAAAAGACAAAACAGAAGTCTATGTGTTCATCTCATATCGCACCTCATAATATTCCTCACTGTCCTCCACAAAATACATCTCCTCTCCTTATCTTTACACATTCTACTCACTTCTGGATAAATCCTCTTCTTTTATATCCCCTCTTTTACCAGAACTTCAAGACAGATTTAGATTTCATCAGCCTAATGAAACCTGTGTCCTCCATGTAGACTCAAACTCACCATTACCTGGTCTTTTATAGTATCACAAAATGTGTCCTCGCTAGAATGTTCCGTCATTCTTTCATCATTTCTCCCTAACTTCATTCTTCTCATATATAACATTGCTAATGCTTTAGCTTTATATTTTAGTACTTAACAATTGTTCTAATAAATAATGTTTGCTCATGTAATGATCATGTTTTCTGATATAGTTTTTAATATATAAGGGTAAATTAATTTGATAACTTATTTTTTAGAAAAAATGAATGCAATAAATCTGCTATTAAAGCATATCCCATAGAAAGCAATAAACCTCTTGTAGGGATGAATAAGGAGAGAAAGCTTACTTTTTTTTTTGAGATTCTATATTTGAGCCTATCTAAATAGTCATTTAGAAGACAGTGACACATGTCAGGTGAACATTGCCAGCAGAAACTCTGCAGCTTCCCAGAGCATGAAGCATGTTTGGACATGCCGAAGTTACAGGCCAAAGTTCTGATATGAGCACTCAGAGAAACAGGAATTACTAGAGCAAAGACATGCGGGGAGTGGAGTTCTTTCTGCAAGTGAGAAGTAATTGAGTATTCTCAGAGCATAAAATGTGAATATATGCTGTGAGAGGATGAAAAGAGAGAGAGAGAGAAAAAAAAAGATAAGGCTGAACTAATTAGTCAGGGGAAGTCCACAAGGACCTGCAATGCCATCCAAAGCAATTTAGAATTCATCCTGTTGTGGTGGAAGGCTGAAACTCCCATGCTTATTTGACTTGTTCAAGGTCACAGAGTTATTGAATTGGTGTTGGTGGGGGGAGATAATCTGCACATAACTTGATTTTTAACTAGGGTGGTTTTTTTTTTCTCTTCACAATATGTTGTAATCAGCAATTAATTAATGTTGAGTCCTGCAACTGCATTGAGATTTAGCTAAGCTGGCTTCACATTCCAAGAGGAGAGTGATTAACTGAACAATTTGGTCAAGATGATGGTCAAGATGATGGTAGAGTCCTTTCAAATGAATGGTTAACATTAGGTAGATTTTATTGTATTTTTGTGTTTCTTTTAATAAACTATATATTAATATTTTTTGCAAAAAGGCTCCAGTATACCTCCTAAATCTTATTTTTTTATTTCTTGCAATTATCATGTCTAGCATGACAAATTTGTTATCCATCTGACTCTGCTGGCAATGAAATAAAATAAATGGAAAGACATATTTAAAAAAATAATAAAATGTAAACTACTCACACATGGTATGGAGAGAGACAATAATACATTTGCTTTACCTGAGGCATGAAAAAATATGAGACAGTAGCTCTACAATTAAATAAATGAACAACAATATTTTCGAGTAAAGTAAAATGTGCTTTTTAGTGATATGTCCTACTTTCCAAGAAGAATGGCCATGAGTACACTACAAATAAAAATCAACATATATACATACAAGTATATACACATATTATATATATGAATTTAATTACTTATGCAAAAAGTAAACTAACCACAGAGAAGTGCCTAAATGCAGTTGTAATAATATTACTTGAAAGCCGTTACTGCTCAGAGAATTGATAGCCTTCATGTCTTCCTATAACATCAGAATGATCAACATGCTGCTGAAAGCTATGAAATTGTTTTTATTTCTTCCTGCTTGAGACATGAGGAAATGATAGGGAGTAGTAAGATAATTATAATAGAATTTTTTTCCCTTTTAAGATAAGAATTCACTTTTTCTTCATTAGTGATAAACAGTAGATATTTTGATATATGAATAATGACCCACAGCATGAATAATTCACTTGTTAAAATTAAACCACAAACTTATTTTGTTACTCATACCAAAGACATTTTTTATTAGGGAGGGCTGCTCATAAATGTTGAGTGATCTTTGAAGGAGACACAACTTTCTGGCAAGATTTTTCTTATCAGTTAATTTAAGATTTTTATCAGAGAGTACTGTGAAAAATTGTACTGTATTTTTTAATATTTCTTCATGTGATCTATGAGAACACAAATGATTTTATCAGCTGAAGGATGACTTGTTTTTTGTTAGTCATTTAAAAATGATGAATCATATCATATAGTTTATGATAAGCTCATATTAATGCAGTAGTGAATGTACATAACTTAAAAATAGCTTGACTTAAAAGAGTAGCAGAATCTTTACCTCATGTATTTCTAACATGTTTGTGGCAAAAACTTAAAGCCTTCTGCTCTAAAAATATTCTTAGAAACTGACTTTTAATATTAAAAATATATGATTTCTTCTCTAATTACACTTATACATGAAGAAAAATAATAGGTATCTCTATCCAGAACAAGTTCGATCCTTTCATTTCTCATTTTCCTCTCTGCTTTTGATATGGAAGTAACTACTATTTCATTCTCTATAAAAACAAATCTATTGAAATTTGACTATTTGAACATCAGTCTTCGTTGAATTTCCTCTTTTTCTCGATGGCTTCTTTCCAGTTATCCTGGTCCTGAACTACAGGCAGTGTTCCTGAGAATTTCATCTTCATTTGTCTTTGCATCTATGTTCCTCCCTGTCTAGGCTACCATAATCACATACATTATTTCTCCAACTGAGTAACAGAAATTCTCAAATCAAGATGCTGGCTTTTCACATACTCATCTGTAGCTCTACATACCCCACATTCAACTTAAAATCTTTCCTTCTCAAATGTGTGCTATTTTGGCAATCTCAACATGAGAAATAATTATTCAGTTACCCAAACCACAAATGTCATCCTTATCATCCATGCTTTCCTCTTCAGTTAATCTCTGTCTATGATAACTGTAAAAATCCTAAAGCATTTGTAATTGTGAATCAGAATCTTGTTGCTAGCATTCTTTAATCATAATGTTTTGGGTTCTAGCCCCATAAATTTTGCAGATAGAAGACTGATAATACCTTCCTAAGTAGCGTGACCTATTTTACTCCTATTTAATCTCTGTTCATACTATTGGAATGGTCTCTCAATGATAACTCAATCATCATTTGGCCTTAAAAAAATCTCCCCCACGGTATAACCCCTGCCTTCACTGTATTTGATGTTGGTATAATTTGTGGAGGGAGAGGGAAAAAACAAATCGTTTAAATAGGGATACAGGTGGACCCATTGCAACAATGAGATGTACAAGTTGTTATGTTGAAAAACCAACTTTACAACTTTGGGGAGGGTGGGGAGAGATGGGAAGCAAAGGCAACAATGCTTGATAAGAAATGTACTCATTATCTTGCCCATCTTGTCCATGTAATTGTAACCCCACTATACGATATTTTCACAATTAAAAAACAAAAACAAAAACCCAAACATGGGTTAGCATTGACTCTGTGATTAAAATAGGATCTTATCAACAGAGTCAGGGCTTCTTAGGATTAGACTTGGCTATTTTTTTTTTGCCAGTCCTGGGACTTGAACTCTGGGCCTGGACACTGATCATGAGCTTCTTTTGCTCAAGGGTAGCATGTTAACACGTGTGCCATAGGCACCACTTCTAGCTTTCTCTGCTTTGTGGTATTGAGGAATCAAACCCAGGGCTTCCTACATGCTAGGCAAGCACTCTACTGCTTAGCCACATTCCCACCCAATTTATGCTACTTTTTTAGTCATATTTACCATCTGTGAATAAGAGTGTTCACATAACTACATATTCTCTTTTCGGGGGAGAGACTTTTTCTGTTTTTTTTTTTCTTTCTTTTTAAAAAATGTTTGCTTTATCTGTTAATCCTGAGCAGATATATCACTAGATGTTTGTAGCCTGTACTCTACCACTCCTGTGGGAGAAGCAAATAAGAATACAGTATAAAAATTTCTAATACTACACTAAGAATTATTCTTGAAAAGAAAAAAAAAATCTTCAAATATATTGAAAGATTTAAATATATATCTTTATATATACAAAGATATAAATAAATCTTATATAAAATACAGATATAATATAGATATAAACATATATAGATTAGATTGATATAAATACATTAGATAGATATAAATATATAATATTGAGAGTGTACAGTATTCCAAAGCTAATTGATTTAAACTCAGTTTCTATATTAATAATATTACTAAATGCAAGTAACTGACACAGATGATTTTATGATACATTTAAGAACATCTGTGTCACTTAATATATATTTACAATATTTTGATATTTAGCAACAGACAAAAATAGAGCAACAAATCAAAAGCACACAAATTCTCAGGGGGATTTTAATGGACTTTCCATTTTTGATGAAATTTACTCATTGTGGATAAATTCAAACTTTGGCTTGTTGTTTCTTAATTCAGGTGTTTTAATCAATGAGATTTTTCTCAGATAAAACAGCTGGATTGAAATTCTCTGTTATTTGATAACTGTGGAATGATCATTTATAAACAGATTTCCATTGGTATTACTTGGTTTCCATGTATAGTATGTTTTGTTATCCAGGTAATATATTCCATTTCTTTCCTTCCCCAAATGAATCCATTTGATTCAAATGTAAAAGATTCAAATGAATCTTTTACTTTTAAAACTTCCTTTGGATGCCAACTAGATGGTAATTTCTAACAATGGCCATATGCATATGTGTGTGTGTGTGTGTGTGTGTGTGTATGACACACACACACATATAAAACCAAGATAACTCAAAGTAAACATATTATTTCTTGCAAATAGCATTTTAATTAACATATGGGTTTAATAGATTTCCTTCTTATGCTTGGTGCCGATGGCTCAAGCTTGTAATCCTTGTTACCTAGGAGGCTGAGATCTGAGGATCACAGTTCAAAGCCAGCCCTGGCGGGAAAGTCCGTGAGACTCTTATCTCCAATAAACCACTAGAAAACTGGAAGTGGCGCTGTGGCTCAAGTGGTAGAGCACTCACCTTTAGCTGAAGAGCTGAGGGACAGCGCCCAAGCCCTGAGTTCAAGCCCTACAACCGACAAAAAAAAAAAAAAGAAAGAAAAGAAAAATAGACTTCCTTCTTTATGACTTAGTGGTTATGGCTTTACTAGATTCCATTTGGTTTTATTCCACTAGTTGTCTGAAAAAACTAGAGTGCTAAGCAATTATTTTCTGCAGTGTGGGATTTCAGTTCAGGAACACATGAACCCGAGGTTTTCGGCATGATTACCTTTATCTATATTTAAAGTACAAAAGAATCAACATGCCAAAAAGTAATTGCTCTGTTGCCATAGGGAAAGAGATTAGGAAAACTGTGAGTTTGAAGAAGAAACTGTCTGGGTACTAATCCCTTTTATTATCTACCCTAAGCCATAAATGATTGTATCTGAAGTTTAATAAATAATTATGTCCTGGTACAGGGTCAGAGGACCTTAGCAAGCTTGTTAATAAGTCCAACTATCAGAAACTTTCTATATTACTAAGGTCAGAATGTCTCTAAAAAAATTTTAAAAATTTAAAAAATTCTTTTGACAGCATTGAGTTGCAGTGCAGACGCTAATGCACACAGCAGGGAAGAACAATTACAAAAACCATTCATTTACTGGGTGATCTCCAAGGCCTTTCCTAACTTTAATATTCTATGCCTCTGTCTGAATTAGAGTCATTTTCATTTGAATTGACAAAGCTAATCATATGTTTTAATTAAGATATTTTTCTTTTTATTAAATGACTGTGTGTCAGAGCAGAGAATTATGCTAATGGGAACCCAAAGTCTGTCTGGAAATCCTGGGTCATAGAGCAAGCAGAAGGGGTTTGCAGGCAGTTCTTGTGCTAAGGCTTGTGTCACTTGGTCAAACAGAGTAAGCAAATGCACAGAATAGGTTAAATGGAAACATAAGAACTTTGGAGTAAACAGATCAAGATGAGAAGGAAGATAAAGCAAGCTGTGGAGAGTGCAAATCTAATTCTATTTTCTTCTTTAGTCCCTAAGATTTTCCTTGTCAGACTGATTCTATGATCCTGTCAGTCTGCTTCTATGATAAACTCTTAGCCTTCACGTATTTTACATATTCTAGAAATATGAAAGTAACTTGGAACCACTTGTTATATGTAAAGTGCTCAATACGCATATCTTAGAAAAGAAAATCCTCATTAATCCCTGCTTCATGAACCAATTCTACCTATACTTAGAACTCATTTAATAAAAATTGATTCAATCAGGAGACATTTTTGAACCTTAAATTTCCAGTAGGCTACTCAATTACAAGTTCCCATGGCAACTCTATAATTACTGGTTCAGGATCTATTCTTCAAACTAAATTGTAAATATAAAGAGTGGTCTCTCTCTGTGTTGTGTCAGATTTCCTGGTACCTGGCAACAGTAGATGCTCAATAATTCAGTAATAATGAACTAAAAAAAGAGTAGTTCAGTAAAAAAAAAAAACTCATAAAAATGCCCACTTTACTTGCAAAATGTGAAAATCACTGGTGCTATTTGCAAGAACAAACTCAAAGTGAAAGCTTTTTCACCAAGTATAAAAGGCACATAAAATAAAACCAAAATTTCAAAGTTCAAATTTTTCCTTAAGTTGTGTTTTTGACATTAGTTGAGTTGGAAGGGAAAACTAAAAACTGATATAAAGGAAAAGTAACCTCTGCTCATTGAAAGTTACCCTCTGACTTGAGTCCATCAGAGTTGGCATGCTTACAAGTTCATAAATTGTGGGATACATAAGAAGGACTGAAGTAATGTTTCGTTGGTTCTCTTTGAAAATGCCAATTTGAAAAATGCCAAATATAAATCATAGATTGTCCGTTTCTCAACCAAGGAAAAATGGGAATATAAAAATTATCACCTGTGATCACAATGCATACAATAAATCTCATTGAAATCCCATAATCAAGAAAACATTAAGAAATACTAAATTTCTGACCTAGACATAGAAAAACACCCATACTCAAAGACAAAGTTGGCACAGCCTTTTTAACCACCAAAAGACACTGAAAAATCTGGCGGTCTCCCAACCATCCACTGTGGCAGAGACATTTTTTGAGTTTGAATTTGACCTACTTTTTTCTCCTATGGAATCCTGGCATTCAAGTTGTTCCCAAGATTTCTCAGAGGTAGTCTTATCACAGGACTCAAGAGGATTGAAAAATTTATAATTGATCTCTCCTCCAACTTAAAATTCTTCCAAGGACAAAGAAAGAGAGTCAGAAAATGGTTCTTCTCATAAATATAATTCTCTTTTATTTAAAAACAATTTCTTTCTTGGATCCTGTTCTTTCCCAAGTGCATTTTAACACATAACCAATAGGCATAACCCTTTCACTCCAACAAAATAGTGTGGAATACAGATTAGTATAAGTGACTCAGAGAAAAAAGAGTAATTTTAAAATGAAATGCTAACTCATTTTGAATTGGGTAACTCTGGGGATCTGAACTAGAAATGCACTACATTATAAGTGTGTCTAGTCATATGACAAATGCCCTTTTACTCTTATGAAAATATTTTTGAATTGTAGATTGGAGTAATATATTAAGGGATTTCATTTTTATTCAGCATTCGCTATCTTGAAGGAAGAATTAAAATGCAACCAATTACTAAGCATATTGGAATGAACATAATAGCTTTACCCAGTTAAAAGTCATTGGGGCTAAGATTTTTGCATAATGAATATCTTTAACAATTAGGTTGGTGAAAAAGAAATGAGTTAAGTGTTATCATTTAATAATTCATAAATGTCACAATGAAGAATCTAGTTCCTGTTTTTCACTACAAAACTTGGTTGGAAAAACATAAAGGAAAGACCCTTGACAAGAATTTTGATTACTTTCCTAATGCTTAGAGAAATTAGTAATCGAGGTTTTTTTTAGTGTCTCCCAGTTACATATACAATTTCTCTAACATATTATTATTTTCATTCTTGAATCACATGTTCTTATTTTTCCTGAGTATGCATTTGTAGAAACTAACATACTAGTTTGTTCAGAATCTTCAGATAGGAAAAAATAGGTTATCTTGCTGGCAACCATATAGGCAATGAGATTAACAATAAGAATTCTCAAGCAAGATGTAATTTTATGTATTATGTATCAGAGAAATGAAGTGATTTTTGAACAATCACTAGGCAATGGATAAAAGGAGTTGTTGGCGAAATCCTTATGGATTTTTTGTTGAAATAAAACCATTTTGTTGCCTGTATGATTCTTTAATCTGTCATAGAATGCTTTTGTTAAAGAATGATTTACCCAGTCAAGGGGATGAGGTTATTCCTCAAGTTCATTTAGAAAAGTGAAAGCTACCAGAACCCAGAAGGCTCTGCTCCACTGTAGTACCTGTCTTATTCTCCCATGGTACATCTAATTGTTGCTGTAGATCATCCCTGCACCTAAAAATATTTTTCTTGCATAATCACAAAATAAACATGCCTCTTTAGCTATATTTTACAGTAAATTTTCCTTACAGCCATTCAGGAGATATTCTTACCTTATTCCCTGAAATTTAATTGTATAAATTTCATTAAATTTGCCTTTTCATATTTTATTTCAAAAGGACCTGCCTTAGTATAGGTAGTTGATTGACAGTCAACAGAGGACACCAAGGGAATACAGAAAAGCATATGAAAATGTGGTCATCAAGAAAAACGTACATAAAATAAATTTGTAATAAGTATGGATAGACCTTTCATAAGAAGAAGAAAGGGGTTTTTTATATATTTCCAATAAAGAAGTTAAATAAAATATAAGTATTTTATTTGGCTAAAAACCATGATAATTGTTTTCAGTGAATAATCAGATTTGTTATAATAGAGCTCTACGTTTTTATATTAGAATCAATTTTAACACATTAAAAATTAACTTTTAAATGTGACATTTTGAGGTGTAAGTTATTTGAGAAACTATTTCCTTCCATTATTAAATGCTATTGTTATTAATAATGGTTATGATAATTTTACTAAAGTGGTTTTAAATACTTCCTAATTATGAATACTGAGATTATTTTTGGTACTTATCAAATCTAATATAACCAAAAGCATTTGAAATGTCTCACATGATATCTATATATCCATGTATAAATAAGGATATTCATATATAAATGTCATATATTCATATGTAATTAAAACTTCAAAATAGAACATTGTCAATACAATAAGCTTATTAATATTTTTATTATTGTGAAAATACCATACAGAGGGGTTACAATTACATGAGCAAGGTAATGAGTACATTTCTTATCAAGCATTGTTGCCTCCTCCTTTGTTTCCCCTTCCCATCCCTTCCCATCTTCCCGTGCCCCACCCCCATCCCCTGCCAAAGTCTTGTACATCTCATTGTTGCAATGGGTCCACCTGTATCCCTATTTAAACACATTTTTCCCTTCCCCTCCACAAATGATACCAATGCTAAATACAGTGAAAATAGGGGTTATACCATGGGGGAAGGACATAAAAGCAACAAAGAAATCATCTTATAAATATGTTAGAAATAATAATAAGAAAGAAAAACCATTTGAGTTCTTATCTTGGGTTCATTTCACCTAACATCAACTTATCTGACTGTTTCTGCTTGTCTCAGACATATACTAGTTATTATAAATAAGGAAAACCATGGGACCTATGAATTCTTACAATACCTTTCATCCAACACATCTCTTAATTGTAAATCTTCCTTGTATCAATCTCACTTGGCATTTTATCCTTGAAAAGTTGCTTCTTTCTTGTTAGAATAAACTTTGAAATAAAATATAAACTTGTTAAATTTCATGAACTTCAACTCTTCAATTACTCTTTTTAAGCTAGTATAAGCTAGTTATCCATTTGATGAGGACCAGTAACAACAGCATTATCCTAAAGCACGGTGTATGTGCAATAACTATGCCATGTCTTTGCTTGCTTTAGATATTTCATTTCACATTTCATCATCCATTACTCTAATTATGATCCATGTAATTGTCCAATCAGGCATTTCAATGTCCTGTAGATTCTTTAAACTTCTACTCCTAAAATAAGCACATTTCATTTCACTTTATTTAATTTAGCTCAACACCTTCCAATCATGTTTCCTCTAAAGGAATTCTCTAGCTCAAAAAACCATGAAGGTAGGGATAAATTAGTTAATCATAAAATAGTGTCTGAAATTTATGTCTCTAAATGTAAACAGATAAAAAATAAACAGGAGGCCCTGATGAAGGAAAAAATTAATTATTCTGATAATATTTCACACTGTAGGTTATAAGAACGGACTTGTTAATGTTTTGTGCTAAAGTTTTTTCTGTCTTTTTTTTAACTCTAAAGTGTTTTTTACCCGCTTTGGAAATTTCAACTGCAATACATATAAGTTTGTGGACTATATCTAATCTCTCAAAACACTTTAAAAACATCACATTAAATAGTCATTACTTATTTCCATAACCAATACATGAAAATAATATTGCTCATCAGTTAATATAAAATTATTTCATTGGGGAAATAAAACATTTTGACATAGATATAAAATTTCAAATACTTCTTTAGGATATGAAAGTAACTCAAATGCAGGCCTTTGAAGAACAAAGCATGAAGATGTCCCCAGAGACCAGAGAAATCCTGACCATTATAACATACGTGATAGTTCCCTGCTTGCTTCTTGTGGCCATTCAGGGACTAACAGCAAGTGACCCAGAAGTTTCCTCAATCCATGTCATATCACACAATAGGGTTGTCAGCAACTATGATCCAAAAGTAAGACAAAGAAATAAATAACTCTGACTTAGTTTGCTTCAATATCTGGTGAAACCACATTTTCTACCACTATTGTAGGCTACTTTTCCCATTGATAATTATTTTATTATTGCTTATACTTACTGAAGCCTTTTTGGAGTTGTATTTTGAAATACAGAACTATGAGGTCTACAGAGTGTACAGGGTTGATCAAACATAATAGTGTGTACTTATCTTATTTGGTAAAGTGAATTAACCTGTGAATAAGTTTTATTTTATAATAATTTTTTTCTTTTTTCTTTTTTTTTGGTCGGTCGTGGGTGCTGTCCTTATGCTCTTCAGCTCAAGGCAGGAGTTCTACTGCTTGAGCCTTAGCACCCCTTCCAGTTTTCTGATGGTTTATTGGAGATAAGAGTCTCACGGACTTTTCTTCCTGGGCTGGCTTTGAACCGTGATCCTCAGATCTCAGCCTGACAAGCTCAAAATGTCCTTTCCTCCATGTTTCTGCCAACTTTGACACATGAATTATTAAAGACTTATTTTAGATGCATTTTTTCCTGTTACAGTAAAATATGATTCAACTACTTTCCATTATTTTCTCCGACAAAGATTTTTTTTTTGAATTTTGACTATAAATCCCAGCATTTCAGTGTGTGATGCTACATGGCTCTTTCATCATGATTGTTTAGGTTTTTAGATGATAATAAACACTTCTGCATCTGATTTTACATTTACATGCTTAATAAAATATCCAAGAACCAAACACATGCTTTCATGTGACTAAGTGTATTGTATTCTAATGAATAATTGAAACTTCTCTAACTTCGAAATGAATTCATAAGGTTCTTAACATCCACAATGAATCAACATTATGACATCAAACTACAATGAAGAAATAATGACTGACAAAATTCATGTTAGCTTCACATATTGTAAGAATATATAAAATATTCCAGACTCAAGAAAATACTATATACTTGTCACAGGATCTCTATTTTGAGGCAAATTCTATTTCTTAATATCTTACTTATTTCATAGTTTCTGCATACAAATAAACAGAGTGAACACTGGCTGAAAGAGAGACCTATTAAAATTAATTATTATTTGAAATAGTGGACATATATTCTCACCTATCCATAAGGTAACTTAAAGATGTGTCTTTAAATTGTAAGTTTTTCCTATTTAAATAAAGATGTATGTAATAGAATCTGTTGTATGAGGGATTCATATCTGATGACTACAAAACCCCAGCCTTCTGCCTGAGGGATGGTGCTCATATCCTCAAATGCAGGCTTTGATTATCAGAAGGATAAATGAAAACCATTTTCTTTGTTCTTTCCTGCCCATTTCTGAACAGAGAGAGACATCTAAATTCCATTTATTTTTCTTACATAAGTACTCACACTTCCCATCCCCAGAAAACATTGTCACCTTTCTTTCAGTCTCTGCAGTATGTAGCTTAAAGCCAGTATAAAGAACGAGCAAGATCACTCTGCTTCAAAACTAATTAGAAAAGATAAGGTACAAAAAAATAGATCAACGAAGAATAAGAATAACCCAGAAAGAACCTGGATAAGAGAGAAGTCTCAAGGTAGTTCTAATTAGAAAAGTTAGGATAAGTCAGTAATAGCTTGCTCTACTTTTGCATATGAAAAAAGTTCTGCCTTGGAAGACGAATCCAGAAATATATGAGTTTCAAGTACAAATGTATGGGCAGGAACTGAGCTGAGTGTCATGTCCTACAGGACTGGTAACATTTCATGGAACACAGATAACATCTACTCATAGTTTTTCAGGATTTCCTCAGATCATTAAAATAACAGGAGTTTGTGAATTAGAGTGAACTACCTTAGTGCAGCAGGTTACGAGGTTAGAAAAGGCAATGTTCATTTTTCAGAGCTTATCTCCTCAAGTCAGAACTTCTGGAAAGAACTTGCAACTGGTTATTGCTATATTTTAATTTGGTATATGTTGTACTCTATGTGAAACTCTTCTCTAAGTTTATGGGAAAGAATAATGTACAAGTCAACTTACTGAATATCAATGAATACCTACTATCAGACATTTACTGAAAATTTTTCAATACATAAACTTTTTAGGTAATCTTAACAATAACTACTAGAATATCAGTTTTTGTATTTTTAATTTTCTTTTATTGTAAAGCTGCTGTACAGAAGTCTTACACTTACATGAGTAAGGTAATGAGTACATTTCTCATCAAGCATTGTTAACCCCCCCCCCTTTGTTTATCTCCTACCATCCCTTCCCTCTCCCCCTTCCTCACTCCACAGCCAAAGTTGTAAAGTTCATTTCCAACATGGCATCTTGTGAGTATACAGATGGGAATAATAATAACTTTTATAAGTAATAAACTTCTATGCTTTCCTCTAGATATTTAGTTACTCAGTGTTTTCCTTCGTTCATTTAGAATATTTCATTTACAATAGCTCAAGGGTGGTAAAAAATCACAGAATTTTTTTGCTTTTATTTTTGCCAGTCCTTGGGATTTAACTCTGGGCCTGGGTGCCGTCCCTGAGCTTTTGCTCAAGGCTGGTGCTCTACCACTTGAACCACAGCACCATTTCTGCCTTTTTCTGTTTATGTGGTATTGAGGGATGGAACCCAGGGCTTCACACATGCTAAGCATGCATTCTACCACTAAGCCACGTTTCAGTCACAGAATTTTTATTTTCTGATTAAAAATAACATCTCTTATCTTATGAAAGTATAATTAATCATCCTTATTAACTATAATTAATATTCTTCTGATCCATTACAACATGAAAGTGTGTAAATATGGCATTTCTTTCTTTGAAAAACACTAGGCTATATGTATTGTCACTCACCTCTGACATTTTATGTAAACTTTATCCATAAAAACCTTTAACCTAAAAGCAAAACAAAACAAAAGCCTACAGAGCCCTGAAATGTTATAGCTTGTTCAGATCTCATGGACATTAAGAAGTAAAACGTGGTTTCAATTCCCACTAAGCTTCTTCACATAAACACAACAAATGGTCTCAGGCCTTTGAGAAATTTTTCCACACTAAACCTAAGCCTCTTAATTCTGTCAAGTGAAGGAAATAAATACTCAAGTATATCCATCTCAGGGCTTTTCTGCTTTTACATCTACTCTCTTCATACTTAAACTGAAATCTTCTTTTAGTTTCTTAATTGATTATAATGTCAAATATCCAACTCCAAGAATGTCCGTTGAAGCAAGTTTTTATTTTAAAGTAGGAATAAATAAATAAAAGCTTTACAGGGAATGGATACAGGCTATTATTTGGTTCATCAGGAAGCAGAATTTGACACAACTGAGTTTGCTTCCTGAACATCTTTCAGTATGGTCTGTGAACCCATGTTCAGTTAAAACTTTCACCCACAATTATCCTGGCACATCATGATCTGTCCCCTCCTGCAACTTGACTTTCTGCTACGGTCAAGGTTTTGAAACTTGGATGAGAGTTTTTCAGCTTTGCACCATGAATAGTCTTTTCAAAAGAGCTGCCTAATACATGTCTCCAACCCTCTTCCCTGTACTGTTATAAGTTATATTCTCTGGGGAGGAAGAAGCAGGAGGATTGATTGCAGTTCAAAGCCAGACTACCAAATGAGACTTTGTCTCAGAAAAAAGAAAAAAGCAAACTTTATCTACTGATGAAATGCCCATTTCTCCCACAAGCAATCTAAGTTGATTTTTTCCTTTATACTTGCAACCTTTTTATTTTGCATCATATTATGTATAAAATAAGATGAACTTAAATCTGAAATTTGAATACTTGTACCATTTTCAGAAATGTCATTGTATGGAAAGCACACATGTATTAAGGCTTTTCTTATTGTGTCATTTATGGGTGAAGGGCAATTGATGTTGTAGTTGATCTGGGCTTCCTTTTGTAGCAATAAAGAATAATGAAGTATTGTAACTAGATAAAGTCCAAGTGGTGTTATTTACCATGAATTGCTCTAAATAGAGTTCTGATGGGAGGTTGCATTATGACAGTTCAGTAAAAAAAACTCAGAGCATCTGCACTATCTTTAAGAACAAAGGTCCAAACATGAAATTACATTACTTTTTGTCAAAAGTGTTTATGGCATCTTAAGCAAACAACGGTTTACCCAAAATACATTTTGCTAAAAGAAGAATGTTTATTTGCCAAAATCAATCTGTAAATATTTTTTAAGGGCTGGGAAGGTGGCTCAGTGGTAGAGTGCTTGCCTTGCATGCATGATGCCCTGGGTTCAATTCCCCAGCACTACATAAGAAAAAAGAAAAAAGCTGGAAGTGGCACTGTGGCTCAAGTGGTAGAGCGCTAGCCTTGAGCTAAAGAGCTGAGGGACAGAACCAGGCCCACAGTTCAGGCCCACGACCAGACCCCCCCCAAAAAAAACTATTTATATACTACTTTTTTTTTAAATTTAATTTAATTTTATTTGTGAACATACTGTACAGAGGAGTTACAGTTACATGGGCAGGATAATGCGTACATTTCTTACCAAGCATTGCAGCCTCCTCCTTTGTTTACCCTTCACATCCCTTCCCAGCCTCCCCCCTCCCCCCCTAATCCCAATACTTCTCCTTCCCCCCCCTCCCCCCCTTACCTCCCCCCCCCACCACCAACGTTGTAAAGCTCGTTTTGGACATGACAACTTGTACTTCTTATTGTTGCAACAGGTCCACCTGTATCCTTAAACAACTGGTTTTTCCCCATCTAATCCACAAGTTATACTGACATCAAATATAGTGAAAGCAGGGGTTATACTGTGGGGGAGGGACATACAAAGCAACAAAGAGATAATCTTATAAATGTGTTAGAAACACATGCATGAAAGAAAAAAAACATTAAAATACACATCTAAGGGTTCATTTTCCTGACATCACATTATCTGACCTTTTCCGCTTGACTCATACATATACTAGATATTACAAATAAGGGAAATCATGGGACCTACGTTTCTTTGGGCCTGGCTTACTTCACTTAATATAATTTTTTCCAAGCTTTTCCATTTCCTAACAAATGGGGCAATGTCATTCTTTCTGATGGAGGCATAGAATTCCATTGTGTATATATACCACATTTTCTTGATCCATTCATCTACTGAGGGGCATCTGGTTGCTTCCATATCTTAGCTATGGTAAATAATGCTGCAATAAACATAGTTGTGCTGGTAGCTTTAGTGTGGTCTTCTTTGTAAACATTAGGGTAAATGCCCAAAAGTGGGATTGCTGGGTCATAGGGGAGCTCTATGTGGAGTCTTTTGAGGAACCTCCATACTGCTTTCCAAAGTGGTTGAACAAGTTTACATTCCCACCAACAATGAAGTAAGGTTCCTTTCTGTCCACATCCCCTCCAGCATCTGTTGTTGTTAGAGTTCTTTTTTTTTTTTTTTTTTTTATTTTATTTTATTTGAAAACATACTGTACAGAGGGGTTACAATTACATGGGCAGGAAAATGCATACATTTCTTACCAAGCATTGCAGCCTCCTCCTTTGTTTACCCTTCACCTCCCTTCCCAGCCTCCCCCCTCCCCCCCCACCCAATCATACCCCCCCTCCCTCCCCCCCACCGACATTGTAAAGCTGGTTTTGACATGACATTTTGTACTTCTCATTGTTGTAACAGGTCCACCTGAATCCTTAAACGACTTGTTTGTCCCCGTCTCCTCCACATGTTATACTGACATCAAATATAGTGAAAGCGGGGGTTACACTGTGGGGGAGGGACATACAAAGCAACAAAGAAATAATATTATAAATGCGTTAGAAACACATGCATGAATGAAACAAAAACATTAAAATACATATTTGAGGGTTCGTTTTCCTAACATCACATTCTCTGACTTTTTCCGCTTGACTCATACCTATACTAGATATTGCAAATAAGGGAAACCATGGGACCTATGTTTCTTTGGGCCTGGCTTACTTCACTTAATATAATTTTTTCCAAGCCTTTCCATTTCCTAACAAATGGGGCAATGTCATTCTTTCTGATGGAGGCATAGAATTCCATTGTGTATATATACCACATCTTCTTGATCCATTCATTTACTGAGGGGCATCTGGGTTGGTTCCATATCTTAGCTATGGTAAATAATGCTGCAATAAACATAGTTGTGCTGGTAGCTTTAGTGTGGCCTTGTTTGTGGTCATTTGGGTAAATGCCCAAAAGTGGGATTGCTGGGTCATTGGGGAGCTCTATATGGAGTCTTTTGAGGAACCTCCATACTGCTTTCCAAAGTGGTTGAACAAGTTTACATTCCTACCAACAATGAAGTAAGGTTCCTTTCTGTCCACATCCCCTCCAGCATCTGTTGTTGTTAGAGTTCTTGATTTTTGCCCTTCTAACTGGAGTGAGGTGATATCTCAATGTTGTTTTGATTTGCATTTCTTTTATGGCTAGGGATGTTGAACATTTCTTCATGTGTCTATTGGCCATCCTTCTTTCTTCTTCAGAGAAGTTTCTCTTTTAAGTCTTTCACCCACTTATTTATTGGGCAGTTGTTTCTTTGAGGATTTGTTGTTGGGGGGTTTAATTTTTTGAGTTCCAAGTATATTTTAGATATGAGACCCTTGTCAGTTGTATGGCTAGTAAAGATATTCTCCCAATCCGTGGGCTTTCTATTGATCTTGCTAGCTATGTCATTTGCCCTGCAGAAGCTCTGCAACTTTATGCAATGGCATTTGTCCAATCTTTCTTTGATTTGTTGTGTTTCCGGGTCTCTATTCAGAAAATTTCGGCCGTAGCCAAGGAGACCTAGGGTTTCTCCTATTCCATCCTGTAATGTTTTCAGAGTGTCTGCTTTGAGTTCAAGGTCTTTGATCCATTTGGAGTTGATTCTGGTGCAGGGTGATATATAAGGATCTAGCTTAAGTTTTCTACATGTAGTTAACCAATTTTGCCAGCACCATTTACTGAAGAGGTTGTCTTTCTTCCATTCTATTGTTTTAGCTCCCTTATCGAAGATTAGATGGCTATAGGTCTGTAGGTTCATTTCTGGGTTTTCAATTCTATTCCATTGGTCCTGAGGTCTGTTCTTATGCCAATACCAAGCTGTTTTGATTACTATGGCTTTATAGTAAAGTTTGAAGTTTGGTATTGATATTCCTCCAGCAGTGTTCTTTCCATTCAGGAGCGTTTTTGCTATTCGGGGTCTTTTATTGTTCCATATGAATTTTTGGATTGCCTCTTCTATTTCCTTGAAGAATGAGGTTGGAATTTGGATAGGTATTGCGTTGAATTTGTAGATAGCCTTGGGAAGTATTGCCATTTTCACGATGTTAATCTTTCCAATCCAGGAGCATGGGAGGTTTTGCCATTTTTTAAGTTCTGTGTTGATTTCCTTTTTCAAGATTTTAAAGTTTTCATCATAGAGGTCCTTCACTTCTTTAGTTAAGTTAATTTCTAGGTATTTTATTTTTTGTGGGGCTATTAAAAATGGAGTTGCTTTCCTAATTTCAGCCACACTTTTCTCATTGTTGGCATACAGAAAAGCCATTGATTTTGGGGGGTTAATTTTATAACCTGCTACTTTGCCAAAGTTTTGAATCAGCTTGAGTAATTTGGGAGTGGAGTCTATGGGATTCTTTAAATACAAGATCATGTCATCTGCAAAGAGGGAGAGTTTTATTTCTTCTTTCCCTATTTGGATCCCCTTTATGTCTGCATCTTGTCTTATTGCTGTAGCTAGGCATTCTAATACTAGATTGAAGAGAAGTGGAGAGAGTGGGCATCCTTGTCTTGTTCCTGAGTTAAGAGGAAATGGCTTTAGTTTTTCACGATTGAGTATAATGCTGGCTGTAGGTTTGTCATATACAGCCTTTATTGTATTGAGGAATGTTCCATGGATTCCTAATTTTTCCAAAACCTTCATCATAAAGGGGTGTTGGATCTTGTCGAATGCTTTTTCTGCATCTATTGAGATAACCATGTGGTTCTTATTCTTGCTCCTGTTGATGTGATGAATAATATTAATTGATTTGCGTATATTGAACCAGCTTTGCATCCCTGAAATGAATCCTGTTTGATCGTGGTGTATGATTTTTTGGATGAATTGTTGAAGTCGATTGGCCAAAATTTTGTTGAGAAGTTTTGCATCAATGTTCATCAAAGAAATGGGTCTATAGTTCCTTTCTTTGATGAGTCCCTGCCTGGTTTTGGGATGAGGGTTATGATGGCTTCATAGAATGTGTTCGGTAGTGAGCTTTCTCTTTCAATTTCATTGAAGAGTTGGAGGAGTATTGGTGTGAGCTCTGCTTTGAAGGCCTTGTAAAATTCCGCTGTAAAACCATCTGGTCCTGGACTTTTCTTAGCTGGGAGGTCTCTTATTGCTGTTTCTATTTCAATGCTTGATATGGGCCTGTTAAGCTGGTTTAACTCATCTTGGTTTAGTTTTGGCATGTCAATATTTGCTAGGAAAAGGTCCATTTCTGTCAAGTTCACAAAGTTATTAGCATAAAGTTTTGAGAAGTATTCCCTTATAATATTCTGAATCTTGGTTGTTTCCGTGGTGATGTTTCCATTCTCATCTCTGAGTTTATTAATTTGGGTGTGTTCTCTTCTTTTTCTGATAATATTTGCTAAGGGTCTGTCAATTTTGTTAAGTTTTTCGAAGAACCAACTCTTTGTTTTGTTGATTCTTTCTATAGTTTTTTTGGATTCTAATTCATTTAATTCTGATTTAATTTTGATTATTTCTTTCCATCTACTGGATTGGGGTTTATCTTGCTGCTCTTTTTCAAGGAGGTTTAGATGTGTCATTAAATTGCTAGTTTCAGATCTCTCCAATTTGTTGATGTAGGAGCTCAGAGCTATAAACTTGCCTCTGAGTACTGCCTTTGCTGTGTCCCAGAGGAGCTGGTATTTTGTGTGTTCATTTTTGTTGAATAGCATGAACATTTGAATTTCCTTTCTAATCTCTTTCATGACCCATTCTTGATTCAGCAGTGTGTTGTTCAGCCTCCATGTGATACCGGACTTTCTTTGGTGGCTTTTGGTGTTGAGTTCTAATTTTATACCCTTGTGGTCAGAGAGAATGCAAGGTATAACTTCAATGTTTCTGAATTTAGACAAGTTTGCTTTGTGGCCTAAAATGTGGTCTATTTTAGAAAACGTTCCATGTGCTGCTGAGAAAAACGTGTATTCTGATGCTGCTGGGTGAAATGTTCGGTAGATGTCTGTTAAGTCTAGTTGATCTATGCAGCTGTTTAGATCTGCGGTTTCTCTGTTGAGTTTTTGCCGAGTTGATCTATCTAGTGGGGAGAGTGGTGTGTTAAAATCCCCAACAATTAATGTCTTTGGATCTATATGGGATTTGAGGGAAAGTAGTGTTTCTTTGATAAATTTGGGTGCTCTATTGTTTGGCGAATAGATATTTAGAATTGTAATATCCACCTGAAGGAGAGATCCTTTAATTAGTATGTAGCGACCTTCTTTATCTCTTCTCACGAATTTTAATTTGAAGTCTATTTTATCTGATATTAAGATTGCAACTCCCGCCTGTTTATGGGGGCCGTTTGCTTGGTAGATTTTGTTCCAGCCTTTAACATTGAAAATGTGTTTGTTTTTACGGGCAAGATGTGACTCCTGCAAGCAGCAGATAGAAGGGTCTTGTTTTTTAATCCAACTAGACAGTCTATGTCGCTTAATTGGAGAGTTCAGTCCGTTAACGTTAAGAGATAGGACTGAGAGGTATTTGGGAGTTCCTGCCATGTTATGCACCTTCTTGGGGGCTGCGAAAACTGGGTTCTTCCTATGGTTCTTGGATTCTCAGTTTGGGTGCAGTTTCTTGGCCTTTGTTGCGGTCTTGTTGGTTTTCTATGTGTAGGACATCTTTAAGAATCTTTTGTAGGGCTGGTTTGGTGGAGATGTATTGTGTCAATTTTTCTTTGCTATGGAAGGTTTTTATTTGGCCTTCAGTTATGAAGGAGAGTTTAGCTGGGTACAGTATTCTTGGTTGATAGTTGTTTGTTTTTAGGGCATGGCATACATCATTCCAGGCTATTCTTGCTTTGATTGTCTCTGCTGAGAAATCTGAGGTGATTCTAATTGGTTTCCCTTTATAGGTGATTACCCTTTTCTCCTTGACAGCTTTAAGGATCTTTTCCTTGGTCTGAGTTGATCCTGTGTGGATTATAATGTGGCGGTGGGATGTCCTATTCTGGTCTGGTCTATTTGGGGTTCTAAAAGCTTCTTGTATCTGAATAGGCCTATCTTTTTGTATGTTTGGGAAGTTCTCTGCTAGGATCCTGTTAAACAGATTTCCTAGACCATTAACTTCTGTTTCTAGGTGTTCCTCTACACCCATTATCCTTAGATTAGGCCTTCTGATGGTGTCTTCCAGGTGTTGGATAGATCTATCATATTTCTTGGACTTGTCTTGGATGGTTGTATGTTCTTTCTCTATAATATCTAGGCTGTCTTCAATCCCTGAGATTCGATCTTCTGCATGGTCTAACCTGCTGTCAAGACTCTCTACTTTGTTTTTTATCTCTTTTCCTTCTAGTTGGTCAACTTTGATGGCTTCAAGTTCTTTGTTGAAGCTCTGTTTTAGGTCTTGTATGAATTTCTTTACTTCCTTAATTTGGTGTTCAGTGTTTGTCCTCAAATCACTTAGTTGATTGGTTATGGTTTCTTTGGGCTCCCATTCCTTCTGTTGGGTTCCATTCAGCATTCCCTTTGTGGTCTCCCTGACTTCCTTCAGCTCTTTGTTAATGGATTCCATGAATGCCTTTAGTGATCTTTGTGTGTTCTCTACCTGGTCTCTCAATTCCTGAATTACTCTTTTATTAGCTTCCTCCCATTTGTGGGATTCCTGCAGTTCTCTTTCCTCCCGTTCGTGGGATTCCTGTAGTTCTCTTTGAGCGTTCTCAGTCTGCTCACGCCATTCCTCCCTTTCTCTTTGAGTATTCTCAAGTTGTTCACGCAAATCCTGTATCAGTTTTTGAGTAGCTTCCTCACGCTTATGATATTCCTGTATAAACTTTTGGGATGCCTCCTCTCT
Source organism: Dipodomys spectabilis (assembly GCF_019054845.1). Classification (NCBI taxonomy): domain Eukaryota; kingdom Metazoa; phylum Chordata; class Mammalia; order Rodentia; family Heteromyidae; genus Dipodomys; species Dipodomys spectabilis. The sequence continues at coordinate 7,365,437 of NW_024870752.1, forward strand.
CTCCCTATCACGCTCATACAGAGTCCTTTGTAAGTTGTCAAACTTCTCATTTATCATGTTTGCCACCAGTGTTTGTAGAGCTATTTGGGAACTCTCCTCTGGATTGTTCATTATCTGATCTGACCCCTGATTATCAAGATTGGGAATTGAGATACCCGGATTTGCCATTTTTCTTGTGTTTTTCCGGCTTACTCTGCCCATTTGAGATGAAAATAGCACCAGTTTTGTGCTAGAACACTATCTTAAGGCAACCATCAACCAACGTTTGCATTTATACAGTCAATAGTCTACAGATACAATCTAGTTCAACAGATACATCTATTCAACATCAAACAACTATATGTTAATGGGCTTCGAACCGCAGAGAAGAATTTGGAAAACCAGAAATTTTTAGGGTTAGGGAGAGATGTGGGTAAAAATTAGGAATAGATTGGTGTGGGGAGGCACAGGGAGAGTTAACTAAGTCCTAATCTCAATGCAGGAAATAGGTTGGGTAGGATGCAAGTAGAGAGGGAGAGAAAAAGAAGAAAGGGAAAGGGAAATGAAAAGAGACCAGAAAAAAAAAATTAGAAACGTAAAAATTAATATAGTTATGGAGATTGAAAGACCATCTATTTAGAGAGGAATGTGAATATAATGAGAAAACAGGAGAGAGATAGAGGAGATGTGAAAAACTTAAAAAATGCTTAAAATATTATATAGGTATAAAGAGGTAGTACTGCTATTAAGGAATTTAAGTCTCAGAGGTTTTGGATTGAGTAATAAATTTGTGGATTAAGTGTGTACACAATGGGGGATAGGGTCTACTAGTTAACTATGGGTTTATCTGAGGATGTGCAGGACAAGAGTTAAGTCACATACAGAAGAACAAAAGAAAGGAAAAGGTGAAAAGGATAAGAAAGGGAGAAAAAAAAGATCAGAAGTTCAGTAGAGCTAGACAAAAAACAAAAAGATAATTAAGAAAGAAAGAAGAAGAGAGAGAAGACAAGAAAAGAAAGGAAAACGTACATTCACGTATTCCTAAAATAAAAATTATAAGAGGGAACAAAAAGTTACTGGAAAACAATTATTTTTTCAAAAAAGGCAAAAATTAAAGATTAATAAAAGTTTTAGAAAAGGAAAAAAAAAATTTTATATATATAAGGTACCAAAAAAAAAAAAAAAAGAAAAAAGAAAAGAAGAAAAAAAAAGTTCTTTGATTTTTTTTTTTTTATTTTTTTGGGAGGGGTGGGAAGAATCCTGTATCTCCCTTTTGTCTGTAACCAGCCTCTTGTGGAGTCTCTGGTCAGCTTGAGGTCCTGTGGCTTGATTGGTTTCTTAAGTCAGTTTGTTCGAACAGGCAGAAAAATGCTCTGCTTTACCCAAGATTTTGAGATCCCCCTCCCAGGTTAGTTTAATGGGAGGGTGATCTGCTTTGAGAATCACAAAAGAGGGGTGATGAGGCTAGGTTCTGGTAGAGTTGAGGCCTTTCAACAAACAGTAGCTTTTCCCTGGGGCTATTTTGTGAAAAATTCACAGAGCCCACCCTGGAGCCATTCTCAGGGTTTCTGTTTTTCAATTGATTGTGGAGGCTGCTAGAGGGAGGTGCAGCCTCTGGCTCTGGTTACCCAGTGAGGAAAGCCACTCCAATGGCTGGTGCCTGAGCTGGGTGACTTTTCCCTGGATGGAGCTGAGTCTGGCAGGTCACTTCGCCGTTAAGTTCTTGTGACCTGCTAAATGACTCGTTTTATTCCAAGGCCTGAGTTGGAGCTTGCAGCTCCTCCGAGCTTTGTCGGTATCCAAGATGGAGATCACCGGTGCTGGGGAGGGAGGGGTGGCCTTCCCTCCTCTGCTCCCTGAGAAGGAGTGAGGACGTCGGGCTTCTACTCACACCGAGTCTTGGATCCTGGGTCGTCTCTGGTCTGCAAACTGCAGGATGAAGATGTCCGCTCCTTGTCGGTTCTTGCTGGTGTTGAGTAGAATCCTCTCGCCCGCTGCGTCTGGCTCCTTCGTCCCAGACTCTCTGTGTGAGCGCTCAGGTATGGCCGCGGCTGCGGTGGCCGCTGCGACCCTGCCGCCGCTGCGTCGGCTGCTGGCAGGCGCTCAGATGTGTCTCCTTGTCTTGGCTTCCCCTCTCGTCTTACTCTCTGTCCTGTGATGGCACACTTGGTGTGATTCTCTGGCTTAGGACTGTTCACTGGAACTCTAAAACTGCTTTCTATGCGAGAGCTTGTTCAGATTCCAGCTTCTCCTCCGCCATCTTCCCGGAACTCCCCCCTATACTACTTTTTTTTGAGTGGCTATTCCTTGGTACAACTACTTAAAGAGAAATATTGGAAGATAAAATAAAGAATAAAGAATATATTTTCAGTATGTATATTTTTATATAAAGATGAAGAGACACTTCAGTATTTGGCCATTGTGTTTCTTTCCTAAGAGTATCCTCTTCTGGTCTCACTGTGTGCGAGTGGGAATATTTAGGATCCTACAGAATGCCAAGATATGGAAATAAGAGAGTTCTCTCTTTTTTCATCTTTTCTTTTTTTAACTTTTTTATGATTGTTTCTTTACCTTTTATATGGTGCATTCAAATGTACATCTTCAGAAGGGTTGGGGTGGGGAAGGTATATAACTCGAAGGAAAAAAGGAGAAAAAAAATCTAACAACAGAGCTCACTGGAAACTGATGAAAGTGAACTATGCAACTCATGGGTTGATACATGGGAGAGGCTGAGAGACATGAGGGAACAGAAGACACTATGACAGGAAATGTAGCTGAGTGCTGGTGGCTCACATCTGTAATCCTAGCTACTCAGAAGGCTAAGATCTGAGGATCGCAGTTCAAATCCAGCCTGGGCTGTCAGGTTGTGAGACTCTTATCTCCAATAAACCACCAGAAAACCGGAAGTGGCGCTGTAGCTCAAGCAGTAGAGCACTAGCCTTGAGCTGAAGAGCTGAGGGACAGTGCCCAGACCCAGAATTCAAGCCCTATGACAAACCAAAACAAAATAAAGTAAAATAAAAGGAAATGTACTTATTACCTGACTCGTGTAATTATACCTCCTCTGTACATCTCATGTATAACAGTAAATTAATAATAATAAAGAATGCATTTAAAACTATATTAAATGTTTTACTATATACAATGGTTTAATGGTCCATTTTTTTTTCTTTTTGGTCCATTGTGGGGCTTGAACTCTGGGTCTGGGCACTGTCTCTCAGCTCTTTAGCTCAAGGCAAGCACTCAAACACTTGAGTCACGGTCCCACTTCCAGCTTTCTGGTGGTTAATTGGAGAAAAAAATCTGATGGACTTTCCTGCCTGGGCTGGCTTTGAACTGCAATCCTCAGATCTCAGCCTCCTGAGTAGCTAGGATTATAGTTGTGAGCCACCAGTTCCTGGCTAGTGAATAAAATTTGATCCTATATAATGAAGAATGATATGCCTCTTTACTTGCAGATCCAAATAGATTATTTTCAGTAACTCACTAACATCGTTATCTAATGTTAGTTGTAAAGGTTTTTCAATACCAATTGTTTAAAAAAAATTTTGTTTTTTTATTGATGTCTGTTGTTGAAAACCAAAACTATGATTTCAGCTACTGAAAATATTTGGAACTTTTGCATAGTCACTTCAATAAATGTCATTCAACCTCTAGTTTCCTTATACTCAAGGAATTTTCCTTATTTAGAGTGAGCTTGCTCATATTTAATCATATTTTTTAATTTATTTTCCTTTTTTTGAGAAAGCAGTTGTTTAGAGCTTGATTTATGACAACAAATTATGTTGTTGCAACTTTATTTCAACATGTCATTTTATGCTTTATATGTACTTATTTAATTGGATATGAAATGGTTTATTGTACATGTGTTAACTGACTTTTGAGATGGCAAAGTTTATTGTTTTAGCCTTGCTTTCATCCTTAAATAAGTGGAGAAAGACTGATTGAAACAATCATGGTCTAAGTGGAAATAAATAAAAGGAATATCAATGCAGTTTTTAAGTTATGCTTTCAGCTTTATGAATTTAAACATGTAAAATATCTTTATAATAATGTTAACATATTGATTACATTTTATAAACATAAGTTTGCATAAGAAAGGATATTGAGATATCATATTCCTAACGCATTGTTTATGTGGCATACCATAATTAATTTAATTAATTTTATTTACTCTTATTCTATTTGGTTACTTATAAACCATTTGAAAGTGTTTTTACAATTATTTTTATTTTTAGTTATTGACTTAAACACAATTAAATACTGTATTATTTTACTCGGTATATTCATTTATTAGTTTAAATAATAAAGCACTAAAGTGCCTTATCACTTCAAGTCACAGCTGCCATTTTGCTTTTAATAAATGAGCCTTTCACTGTTCAGGCCATGCTCGTATCACTGATATCATTTTTTTGATAAAATAGGATGCTCACTTGTGTTTTAATACTATCATTGATTACAACTAATTCAGAGATCAAAGAAATGACAGCAAAACTGATGTCCTTTTTATTCAAGAAGATAAAGCTTGAGTAGAAGCTAAATAGATTCTTTCAGGTGACTATCATTCTCAGAATCAAACACAGAGTATTTATTTGTCCACATAATCTTTGCACAAATTGCCATTAGTGCTGCCTTCCTGAATATAAGCAATTGATTATGACCACACTCTGGTAATAAAGTACATTCTGGGGATGGGAAAGGTAAGACACACTATAAAGAGTATAATAATAATAATAATAATAAGTGCATAACATTGTCAGATCAGAACCTAAAGAAAAGCCAAGTAGGCTGAAATGGAAGAGTGAAGTCCTATTTCAGAAATGATGTCCTTCTGGAAGATCTCTGAGGAAAAAGCCCATTGCAGGTGACAGTGGCTCACAGCCTGTTATCCTAGCTTCTCAAAGAGGCTGACATCTGAGCAGTGTGGTTGGAAGACAGCCTGTGAGACTCTTACTGCCAATGAACCAGGAAGTGGAACTCTAGCTTAAGTGGTAGAGCACTAACCTTGAGCAATAACATTCAAGGAGACTGCCTAGGCCCTGAGTTCAGGACCCAGGACTGGGTCCTGAAGGGGGAATGGGGAGTGGAGAAACAGCATCCTTAATCAGGAGCCAGTCGTGCCAAGGCTGGCTTTGTTGAAAGTTCCTACGTATTTGAGGCAATTATGTGCCAGTCTTCTCAATTCAATGAAAATCTGTATAGTCTTTTTTTACAAACTGCAGTTACAGGCCTCATTGATCGTGGTCATGGCTGTTTTCTATGTTTTCTATATTGTGCTATATATGTAACCCCTTAAAGAAGGCTCCAGCTATTGGTGTATTGCATATGAGAATCTCTCTACTTAGGCAACTTTATTAATCAAGGAAGCAAATTACCACCTGTCCATTTAAACAAGAATTATTCAGACATAAGCATTTGGGCTTTTAAGGGAACTGAATTAGTATGAAGGATTGGGTAATGAATGCTGCATTTCCTTTCAGCCCTAATGAGCCTGTGTGTGCCGGGTAAGGTAAAAATGGTAATAGCATTGCATGTCATTCGCTGTGGGTGAATGAGGGCTTCCAGATTTTCAAAATCACTAGAAAATCCTTCTTTCCTTCTCTAGTTCTCACTTGTATTCCATCGGGAATTTTATCCTGACCTGATTATCTCTCCCTTCTTCCACACCCAATCCATCAAAAGTCAGGCGATTATACTTCTAAATATACTCCAAATCACTCCAGTTCTCCATTACATAAATTCACCTGCATTTCCACTAACATCTTCTCCCTCCTGTACAATTAAACGAGCATAATAAGCAGAGGGAGACATGTATACACTTATCCAAGACTTGGAGCTTAAGAGGTATAGTTGCAAAGCAGAAAAATAGCCAGTTTGTAAGATCAACGTGTACTCTGCTCGTTGCTTTTGTCTAATTTTCATGCAATGCACTTCTGTTAATATTCACAGGCTTAGCCCAGGATGGACCAGTGTGGTCTAGCTGGGGGAAGATCTTTGTAGGAAGAAACTTCATGGGAGAGGACAAACAGTTGATTTCAGGAGCCCATTAGGATCTGTAGCCAAACAACAGCAATTCAGAAAGAAGAAACTAGAAGCAATTTCCAAGACTGTTTCATGGCTACTTAAGCGTTGTTCAGAGATTTACGTGAGGCAAAACTACAGAATTTGTGTGGTTTGAAAACATGAAAAAAATACCCCCCAAATTTTGGGAATTTAAAGAAGGTGCTGATTTATATCTATAAGTCAAAAGGTTGGGACAGATCCATTTGGGAATAGTAAGGCCCCATGGGAACTATGAATGAATGCATAGAGAATGAATGATGCTAGTGGAAACCAGCTGGTTGTGTGATTGCTAAAGCCGAGTATGTCTGACCTTCTGTTCCTGGAACAGTCATCCTGTTCCAGGAAGGAGTGCCTGAGTGCACTTATCTTACTGATTCCTGATAGCCTGCCAGCGACGTCTTAGCATGTGCCCCTTCGATCTGTTCCCTTAAGCTAGACTTGGGACAGTCTAAACATACAAAAGTAGAGGATAGGGAAGACATCTTCAGATTTAATCATTTCTGCCATTCACACTCATTCTCTCTCTCACGATGGCATTGGAATGCTAATTATTTTAATATTAAAATATTAAATGTAAGATATTGCTGCATGAGCATTTATTCATCCATCACCCTCAGGTATCTGCTGGATGGAACCAGCAGATTCATTATACATTATTCTGAAGTGAGTTATTAGTGTTATAAGCAATGTAGAAATACTTACAAGTTTAAAGCTATTGACAGGAACAGGCCACAATGAGGCATATTTATATAAATGGGAGGCTAAAGAAATTAGACTGTTCTATCAGAGCCTCTTTAATCTTCACCCATGAGGCTATTTCTTCAACAATTATATCCCAGATGAAATGTCACCAAGCTCATTTCGCAACCCTGTTGATTAAGCTGAGATATAACTCAGTGAGGCACATGGATTGAACGCCTTTATACCATTTGAGCAGAATAGCTTCAATTGGTCTCTGAGAGACCCATCAGGTAAATGAAGTGTGTTGGTGTCCTTGCCTTGGGGTAACAGAACCTAAGGTTTAAACATGATTACAGAAAATAGGCTACATTTCTGCACAAAATTCTCAAGAATTGGAAAAATGCTGCTTTCAGATATTAGAAAAAAGTTGTTTTCATTTAGTATGTAATTTGTAGCTCAATTCTCTCCAGAACATTACTGTTCCTTTTTTTAAAAAAAAAATCTCTTTTAGCATTCAACAGGAATACTCAATTAGGGAAGAGCATAATAAACAATAGTTACCTCTGCTATAGATTTTCAACCAAGGATGATGAATCACACACTTTTAAAGATTGTAAAGTTAAATTTCAGTTGGTGATTAAGCACTTCTCTTCAGATAATTATATTATGCCAATGGCTCACTCCTTAAATCACTGAAATAACAATACCCTCTTTTAGTTGATAAGGCAAGACATTTGCAACCTCTATAAATAATTCTTTATAAAGAAAAGATGCAGAAAAGAAAAATAAAGATTATTGCCCTCTGTGATAGATAAGCAAGTGAGGTAAATTCTTTTGTTTGTTAAATGGGGTTACTTCTCTTCCACTGCACCCAACAAATGTTTAACAAACCAGTGTGAGATATTAAAAATGTAAGGATCATGTTCATTATTGAAATACACAAACATACGTGCATAAATATATGTTTAGAATACCTTTGAATATATATGCTTAGATGACATTCGAAGTTTATGTGCATAGATATTTTAGTAGAAAAATGTTCACAAATTACTTCCTAAGGATTTTATGTGTTTCTCATAGCCTTGTTTCAATCAAGTGCAAAAGCCTGAACTTGCCTTTCATAAAAGGAGAGATTTTAGCTGTCCACACATATCATAGCTCTAAAATATGCAAAGCTATATACTGGCTTTCAATTAAAGTAGAAACAAAAAGAGATGCCCGTTTAAAAGGGAAAGAAGAACCTCACTGTCTTTATAAATTGTAATGGAAGTGATCTGACTTTATTATAAGCAGAATAATAATAAAAATGTAAAATGACAAAGTATCTCAATGTTTTTTAAAGCTTTTTGTGGTATAAAAATCATTATTGCTACAGCAGCTACAGGAAAACCTGGAGCAACGCTAGACTTCTGGTTATACCATGCTCTATTGCTTTCTAAAACAGAAGGAAGCAAGGTGGCGTAAAGGTAGGAGAGATGAGAGGTAAAGCACCCATTCCACAGTCAATAACATAAAAATGTCAATTCTTACTCAACCCGATTCAAACAACCATGCATGATTTCTCCTGAAATTATGACTCCAGGCTGGATGGTTTCTTCATTAGATTTCTTATTGCCACCTCTACATGGTGTTAAACCAGGGGTGAAAGATGCTGCCCTGTAGCATCATAAAGTGGAAGCCCTCTTTTAACAAACGCTAAATTTGTGACATCTCTGTAACTATAGAGAACACTGATTGGCTGTAGAGGGCGCTGCAGAGGAATTTAACCCGCAAATGACTTCTCTTCCATTTTCTCAGGTGATTACAAGTAAACAGCAATAAAATGTTGATTGATTGTGTTATTTAAAACATACATGAAACTCCATGTATGTTTTAAAGCTTATGGAAATATTTAAATGCCCTTCTGGAAAGCAAACAGAAGAAAGTTTAAAAAGGAATATGAAGCTTTAATAGGACCTGTAGCTAAAAAAAAGGTATTGATCAAAAGCAGTAGTAGAAATAACAATGCTATACTTATTTCTTTTTACTTCTGCTCTTCTCTAGTGCAGTAAACATTAACTATTCTATTGAATAGAAGTTTTAATCGCATTTATGTCATAGTTTTTGTGAGCTAAGTATCTGGGCAGATTGACTTAGAAGGTTTTAGTTAAGCCGCAGGGCAATGCCACAGATATCTCAGAGTTGTCTACAGTGGAATAGGAGTTTACTGATCTCATGAAATCAGATGATGTTCTGTTACTCATTGAAACAAGTCTAGATATTCAGCTGCCCATACGTGTATTTAGTTAGTGGCTTAATACTATTAAATACTGGTGATAATGTAATTTTGTTATTTCTTTATTATGTTTTAATGTTTTAAATGAGCAAAACTATCAGGAACTGCCCAGTTAGCTTTTTTGATTGATAGCTGAAAAACCCTCCCTTAGTGCCAGCCTTAATAAGCAGGTTTCTATCTATCAAGCATCCTCTTTGGAAAGTAGGCAGTCCAACATCATCACATGCTGGCCACTTTAAACACTCTATACCACACCAAAGAAACTCCACTCCAGCTACAAGAAACACTATAAGCATGACTAGCACTGAAGTCCTGATTTCTACTTCTAGAGGGCTCACTCCAGTCACAACTGCTCCAGAAGTCCTGTCTCACCTCTAGGAGATTCTATTTTAGAAATGAACATCATAACCCTTCTCATCCTACAGTTATTCTCATTTTTAAGATAAGAAGGCAGCCAACCTCCTGAGACTAACAAACAGTATGTAATTGGTCAATATGTGAGGGTTCTGAATGGAAGAATTAGAATCCAGACATAAATATGGCTATTTAGAACTATCATAGTTAGATATGACAATTAGAACTATCATATAGTTAGATATATAGTTAGAACCATATAGATATGATAGCTAGAACTATCATATTCAAATTCATAATATTTGCTATACTTGTAAGGAAGAGAAATGTTCTTTCTCTAATTAAAAATATTGGTAATAATATTTGTCACTGTTGCAATGAACTTTAATAGTAAACAACAATGAAAATTATCAAGAGCCTGTGTAAAATTAGCTGGTGTGCTGATGCATGCCTATTGTTCTGACTACTCAGGAGTCAGAAACAGGAGGATCACAGTTCAAGGTCAGCCCAGGAAGAAGTTAGTAAGATATGAAAGTAATACTTATCAGTGATTCAAAGAATGCTTTGCAGTGGATAAATGAATAAGTAAATGAATGAACAACTTATATTTTAAAAACACATGGTATCATCCTTGATATTTTTTGGACCTTGAAAGAGATATTTCATTGTTAAAGAGCATTCATTATATTAAATTATTATATTAAACAAAGGCATTGCATTTAAAGTTTTAAGAATCTTATGTTTTAAAATTATTATTTATGAGTATCTTGCTATGTGTGTAGTGTGAGATTTATGGAAATGTTGTGAATGACATTATACACATGCTTTAAAATTTTGTTTGTTTAAAGTCCACAAATTCAATGGATATACTTTAGCCTCATTCAGTACAGTGTTTAATTGTAACTATTGTCATTCTACTTTTTCTAATAAAAGTTAAATCACCTCTTTTCTGATCAATAATTTACTTACCAACACCCTGCATATGAAATAAAAATCTTTCTGTCATCTTTGTAATTCAGAGATAACTGTTTCTTTTATGTATACTCTGCTCTAGAAAGAGTTATTTTGTTTTACAACTTTCCTACACAATGGCCCTTTCTTTTGTTCATTCACAGGTACATTTTCCTGAAGCTAGGTTCTGCAAATTGGAGAAAACACAGACAGAAAACTTGAGTGAATGGACATAGTAGTTATTGACCACTTTATCTAGTTTTATGCAGTGGCCTCATGGAAACCAGGGTCTCTTTAATGAGGAAAGAGACTTCCTCCACATCCAAACAGCATTTACCCTTACCTATTTCCCAAAGCAAATAAATCCAGTACATGATTGTTACAGATTAATTGCACATGAAACCATCACTAGGCTAAAAACATAGCCCTCCACTACACTGCTGAAACATTATAGTGTTTTTTTAAGAACTGGGGGATACATTGACTATTGTCCGAAGGCTATGAAGACTTCATGTATTTTTAATTAAAAAATTGAATATTGACAAATTACAATTGCCAATATATTTATGAGTGTAAAGGGATGTTATTATATATATATATATATATATATATATATATATATTTAAGATGGTCAATTGTGTTATCAAACTAAATAAATATATCATCTCATCAGTCACCAGTTGTTTATTCCTCCCCTCCAAGTGAAACATTGCACCTTTGGGTCAACATCTCTTTCTCATTTCAACTTCTCAACTTCCATGATACTCTCTATTTCTGTGAACTCTGTGATTTTTCAACTTCACATATATGAAAGGTCCTGTGATATATGTTTTTCTGTGCCTTGCTCATTTCCCTAAGAAGGATTACACTGTATTTTGCTGTGTAGTCTGAAGTTATTGAATCATCAGGTTAGGACATACTGCATCCGGTCTCCATTCATTATCATTATACCCACCCAACATATAACAATGCCTACTTGGAAGAAGAGACCAAGTAAACTGAAACTTCATCCAATGGCAAAGACCACTCAGATCACTTAGATTTTATTCTAAGAACACAGAGAAATCATTGAATATGTTTAAAAAAGAATGACTTGCATTTCACAGACATGATTTTAGGTTGGAGGAAAATAAGTTATTGAATGGACAAAGAGTGAAGAAGGAAAGATTATAAAGTTTTGCAAATAGTCCATTAAATGGTGATCTCAGCCTTCCAGACATAGATCAGAAGCAGAGTGCAGAGTGTATCAATATTCAAGGCCTAGGGTTCAGTCCCTAGTACTGCAAAAAAAAAATCAAACCGAAAAGATGAGTTTAGCTTGGAAGAATAGGGAAGGAGGGATGAGAAGTAACTGGCAAAAGTTCTAAAGGTGAGAATAGAATCAAGATACCTATTAATGTCTGCAATCAATAATGGTCTGTTAGGAATTGCTTACATGTCATGAAAGAAAGGGAGAAACAAATATAATTTTTAAAGTACCTATTAAATGAATCATAGCTCTCAACTCTTCTCTGCAATCTAGACTACACTACAATGTCTTATAAATTTGTTAACTAATTCAAGTCCATTCATTGATGCAGGGGGCTTTAATCCACATAATTTACAGACAGAATATGTAGGCTCAGAGGAGTTCAGAGTGCTCACAAGCACACAGTAAGTTGCTTATCACGAGTTCAAACCAGTTTCACTACTAAATACTGTAGAGTTTATCTAATGACAGTACCTACCAAGTCAAGGTTTGTAACACTTGGTTTAGAACTACAAAACATATACCTTATTCTGCTTCAAGATATTTCTTTGTAAATAGCTTTGGAAGAATCATCATTCTATCTCTTTTACAACTTTAGCTTTTTACTTTGAAGTTGTAATACTTTTTTAGTTTTTTATTATATAATTTTTTTGGGGGGGGTCCGGTCATGGGGCCTGAACTCTGGGCCTGGGCGCTATCCCTCAGCTCTTCAGCTCAAGGCCAGCACGCTACCACTTGAGTCACAGCACCACTTCAAGCTTTTTTCTTTTTGCTTATGTGGTGCTGAGGAATCAAACCCAAGGTCTCATGCCTGCAAGGCAAGAGCTCTACCACTGAACCACCTTCCCAGCCCCTCGTTTTTTATTGTAAAGGTGATATACAGAGAGGTTACAATTTCATCAGTAAGGTAATGAGTACATTTCTTTTTGAACAGTATTAACTCTTCCCTCATTTTCTCTCACTTTCCCTCTCCTGCCCTGACTTCCCTTCTCCAACCCAAGTTGATCTGGGAACCTTGATCTTACTGCTTCAGCTTCCCCAGTGCTGGGATTATAGGCAGAGGACACTACACTTGACAGATTTCTGTTTCAAAAACAAAGATGTTACTCATCATCTACATTTCCTTAAGCAAAGATCAATAGGAAAAATATGCTGATACCAGTAGTTTGAAATAAATCTTACAGTTTTAAGTAAAATGCAAAAAATGACTCCAAAATTAACATGCAAAAACAAATGCTCTCTCAATGTTAGGTTTGTTTCTAGTGTATCATAGAACTGTAGAATTCCATAAGGAAAGGACCCGAGTCACTCTTTATATTATAAACAAGCCCATTTGTACCAAAAATGTTTGTAAAAATGTAGTAAATTAATACTATATTTCTTTGATATTCAGATAGAATATCTATAATCATCCATCTATTAAGTTATCTCCATTTTTAAGGAAGACCTGATAGGAATGGAATGATGCAAGGAATATGATCTCATGTTTGCAATAATATACAGTATGTTCTTTGGTGAAAATAGACAAGGAGTAAATAATTATTGTTTTGCATGGGACTTGATTGATACTAGTTAGAATCACATATAATAATTGTGTTTTCCTAAAACAACATGAACCATGTAATAATAAATGTGTTACTGTTTAAAAATAATAATCTGAGGGCTGTTACTGAAAAGGACGACAACATTTGTAATAGCATAGCCTATGTCACCTTTTCCTGCTTATCTTAACACAACAGTAACAAATATGTCCTTCGCATCAGTCTCTTACATATTAGTGGAGCGTGTTATTAGAACTTGAGTTATCTTAGGAAAAGAGATCTAGCCATTTCTTCCAGTGACTCTGGATGCATCGCATCTTAATTGAAAAAAAATTATGTCTACATTTTCTCATTTTATAGAATTGACTCTCCGGGAATTTTAATATAACAATAAGTTTCTATTCTGAATTATAAATTTATTCTAAGGTAAAGTTTGTAAGGCAACAGTAAGTAAGAAACATAGATGCTGTTTCTATGGCATAAAACTCTGGTGATTATTTTTCTCATTTACATATCTAATTATTTTATTCCTTTTTTAGGAACTGAGCTAGGAAGGGATAGATGAAGAGAAGAGTGAGGGAGAATAGTTAAAAATCAATACATAGCCTACAAAACTTAAGAAAAATGAGGAAGGGTGTGTTAAGACAGAGGAGTGGGAAGGCTGAAAGGGCTGGCATTGATCAAAATGCATTATATTCATAAAATGCTTTGTAGAATGGTATTGCACAACTATTTAGAGATAATGAAAATATTTTTTCTTTAAAAAAAGAACTGGTCTCTTACAAAAGCTAATGGTATGGTAGTGTAAAGGTGATGTACAGCGGGATTACAGTTACACAAGTAATATAATGAGTATATTTCCCTTCTAACAGTGTTACTCCCTCCCTCCCTCATTTTCTCCTGCTTTCCCTCCCCTGCCTCTCCCCTCCCCCTCCCCCAAAGGTGAAATCAACCCTTCCCGCAAAGGTGAAATCAACCCAAATACCCCTCAGTGGATGAAAGAATCAAGAAACTATGGTATATATACATATATATATATATGATGGAATTCTGTGCTTCCATCAGAAAGAAGACATCAACCCATTCATAAAGAAATAGAAATACCTGGGAAAAATTATATTAAGTGAAGTAAGCCAGACCCAAAGAAACATTGATGCCTGGTTTCCCTCTTTGTAATTATTAGTATATGTCTAGGATAGTCCTAGCGGAGGATCAAAATAGCTCAATAGCTATGTACCTATGACCATATAAAATGAGCTTAATCAAAATGAACTCCAAGATATGGAAACAAGACAGTTTTTTTGTTTTTGTTTGTTGTTTTGTTTCTTAGTGTACTATATTATCCTTTTTTGTTCTCTCCCCCCCCCCCACCCCCTGTTTTACTCCCTGTTGTCACTGTTGTTGTTGTTTTTTTATTTGAGTACCCTTTGTATTGTATATAAGTTAATCTGATTCAGGGAAGGAAAGGGGAATCCCAGAAATGGTGAGACAAAGGACAAAGGGTGAACCAATGCAACAGTGATGCTTACAAGACATGGTTGGAAATGAACTTTGCAACTTGTGTGGGAGGGGAGCTAGAAGGAGGGAAAGCAGGAGAAAATGAGGGAGGGGTAATACTGCTAGGAAGGAAATATAGAGATCACCTTATTTATGTAACTCCTTTGTACATCAGATTTACCATAAAATAATAATAATAATAATATAAAAAGTAACATTTTCCCCATAATATTGATCATGTAAAAATTTTCCATAGGCCTCTAAACTGAGAATCAAAATCCAAATGTTTCCCTATCAGAAACCACTGTGATTTTACCACAGGTAAAGTCTCCAAGTTTCTGAACCACGCTTTTGCTCTCACTTATAAAGGGAAGAACAGAATATATGTTGTTTCCTTGAATATATTTGAAAATATGTCATAGCTTAAGGGAGAGTAATTTTGTGTGTATTTGTTGAT
The DNA here is from genome assembly GCF_019054845.1 of Dipodomys spectabilis. Classification (NCBI taxonomy): domain Eukaryota; kingdom Metazoa; phylum Chordata; class Mammalia; order Rodentia; family Heteromyidae; genus Dipodomys; species Dipodomys spectabilis. The sequence continues at coordinate 7,380,484 of NW_024870752.1, forward strand.
ATTTATTTCTTTTTTTGGCCATTTTGTATTTATAACTTGTCTCCCTTTATTTTTATTGTCTAACTAATCTTTCCCCTTAGTAAATTCTATATGTTTAATAGAAATGCTCAGTTTTTTCAGAGTTGCTTGTTTATATAGGGAAGGAACTAAACTGGCCTTAGTTGTCCATTTACCACATCCATTTTTAGGGGATAAATTGAAGGCCTTAGTATTTTTTTTCTTTTAATGTGAATTCATTGCTTCAAAGGAATCTCTGGGAAATGTTCCATTTGGAAAAACCATACCCTGATATTTGCCATTCTCTTTTTAATCTTTCCAGACATATTCTAGTTGATAAAATCTAGACTTCATATCTCTGCTAAAATATTAGGCTGATAATTTATTTTTTAATTAAATCCTCATAAGAATCATGCACACAGCTATAAGCCTACATTCGTAAACATTTGAAAATAGATTCAATTTCTCCTGAGATAAGCGTGGAATTGATTTGTGTAAAATATATATTATATATCAATGCTTTTTACCAAAATGTTAATGCGTTACATTTGTAGAAAATCCTTTGTAAATACATTAGGTTCATATTATAATATAACATGTGCTACTGTTGTATGTTTGCTCAATATTATGTTGTAATTAATTTTCCTAGGGCTACGATATTTTATTAACCTGTCTTCCCTTAAAGTCATTTTTTCAGTAAGCTTTTATAAAACTGCCCATAGGTAATGAGCTCATGTTTAGACATTCTTCTTATCAGGAAATGTTTGATTTCTTACAAATCCTTTCTAGAAAAAATATACAATAAACACATTGGTTGGTGATCATGATTTTTATACCAAGTTTCATCAAGTATTTAACCGGTATTTTTTAAAAGTAAAACATGCTAATTTATTACATGCACTGTGAGAATGAAATGAATTTGATTCTGTTTGGCTAGAAAAGTAACTATGCATGTCCTTTGGATCTGGCATTTTTGACAGAATTAAATATCTCTTAGACAATTTTTTTTCTAATGCAACTGATTAAATATTCTGGTCCTCCATATCTGTGGGTTAGAGTTTCCCTTCACCTACCAAATAAATAATTCTAAATTCTCAAGCAATGGAATTAACCTGGAATCTGTATCCAAATTACAGTTTCCTCTTTATTTATATTCTAGCTTCTATTTCTATATAAAAGTATACCTTACACTGATATGAGAAAGATACAGAGACATAGAAAGACATAGACATGGAGATTGTCCTAATAGATAAATGAATGAGTCATTTGATTCATGAATGAATAAATCAAAGTTATATTTCACCATCAATGAGACATCACTCTAAGAAAATGATTTTACATTACTGTTCTGAAGAGACTGGTTCTTCCACTTTCTCCTATCTTGTCCAGACTTTCTCTCTAATCTCTACCTTCTGGATAGAGATGTCCTAGCACAAGTTCCACCTAAGCCAAAGTCTTTTATATCTTCCCAGAAGCACTCTTCTGATTTTCTGAATCCCAAAGAACTTTGCATATCTCCCAAGATGTAGCATTATAACCATAATTCATCAAACAATTGTCAAGTACTTATTAGTTTCCATAAATTGCACTTTGTTCATATATTATTTCCTTTAACCTTTAAAAATTACCAAAAAAAAAGAAAATCTATTTTGAAAATGACAGAACTGATGTAGAGAAAATTTGCCTATGAGTTCTTTTGGATTAGAGCAGCAGAGCTAAAGACAGTGTTATCACGTTGGTCAACAAAGCCAAAGCTTTTACTTGTTCTTTCAAACATGGTCTTCCTACTCCTTCTCTAATGTATTCATAAGTACATTCTACCACTGCCTACACCAAATGAAATGCCACACAGAACAATGAATTGGTATGTATTTTTATACATTATGTTAATTATATTATACTATATATTATATATCAATGTTTATATATTACATTATGTTATATTATTATTATTAAGTAGTTATACAAAGATGTTACACTCTTGTAAGTCAAGTTACGAGTACAAAGCTTTTTGACCAATGGCACCCTTCCCATCATTCTCCCCCATTTATTCAGTTTGCAAAATTATATGTGATCAATTGAAAAAAGTTCATAGGGATTATAAAGTTTAAGGGATAGTGGGTCTGAGATTCACTTGCTTGGGAGAATATGCTTACAGATCCAGGAACAGATTACTAGCCAGTGAGTTACTCAAGCAAGTGTTTGGTTCCATAAAGAATAATATCATTGACTTGTTACCAAATATTCTAGTTAGACTTCCAAGTGAGCCAAAAATAGAATTTAGACTCCATAGAGGAAGTATATACCTTAAAATTTGACTCTATTAGGAAACCTACTACTTACTAACTTTAATTATGTGTTCATATTCAATTATTGTTGGACCATGTTGCCAATTCATTCATTCATGAAAAAGCATTAGCATTAGCACCTTTCTTTATAGCTACAACTATTTTAAATAATCCCATCTAGAGCCCTTCTTCAATATCTATTTTTTATTTTCTTAATAACTTAAAGTTTTATGTATTAAATGTCTATTAGAATTAAGACAACTTCCTTTTCCTCGTAGCACAGTTATTTTCTGCTAGTATAAACTAAATTATTGAAGCTTGCCAATACTATCACTTATTTGAATTTCCATTCTATGTGTTAATTCAAAATAGTATCAATTGAATCTATTCTAGAAAAGCATATAGTGCATTAAAGTTCATAGAAGAATGGTAAAGCAAGGTCATATTTATGTTTTTAATTATAAAAGCCCCATAAAGTTTATTTTAAGTTGTCATGAAGAATGTCTCAATGGGTCAGTGAGATTATGTCTTGCCTGCTAAACATCAAGCAATAGTGGGAGGAAGATGGGAAGGGATGGGAAGGGGAAACAAAGGAGGAGACAACGATGCTTGATAAGAAATGTACTCATTACCTTGTCTATGTAATTTTAACCCCTCTGTATGGTATTTTCACAATAAAAAAAAACTTACATTAAAAATTATCATTTCTGTAGTTTGGTAAGCTAATCTTCCATTTTAACTTAACAATATCTTAACGCATTGGATTTGCATAACTTACAAAAATATTATTCTCTTCTATTAATTCACAGCTACCTCATTAGCATGGCAATTATATAGTCTTCTTCTATGGATTAAAACTTGACATGCAGAGAATTTATATCTATGAAAGTAATACGATTCAATGAAACAAAATTCCAGTTCTATCTTTTACTAATCTAAACTTTCACAATATGCCACCTCTGCATACACAGGAGAGAATAATGCTCACACATTAAATATGTGTACATACCACTATAAGCCAAGAAGTGGAACTTACTGAAATAGAACTTCTTGAATTTTAAGTTTCCTAATAATATGCTCTAGTTACTAAACAAACATAACTAACACTCAATGCTTTGGTGTTTATTATTACATGGATTATCTGATAGATGAACATCTTAAATTTGAATTCTGCTTAGTTTGTATTATTGTTGAACCTCTCATTGCATTCTTATATCATGAAATTAATTAAGGTTATAGCAAAAATAGATGTCATGATTTCAGAATCGCAGGGATAAATCATTGACTTAACTGCACAAAGAATCTTTCATTTTTATAGTTGACTTAGTATGATTTGTTTTCCTTTGAGTTGGTGCCTCTGTCTACTTCAGTGTAACAGGCATATGGAGAGTATATTGTCCAGTTGGCGGTATGAAGTCAATTATGTAATTAAGCATCTCTGAGGACTAAAAAATCTTGTTTTAGATTTTAGTAATAGTAAAATTAGTGAAAAGTGAATATAAATATTAGTACTAGTCATAAATAAATCAGCTATGTTCTTTTATCTGTTAGTAGTTTTAATAATCATTGTTACTGCTAAATCAATAACAAAAATTAATTCAACTTCTTTGGTTTCCAGTGTAATTCAAAGATTGTCAACAAGTTAGACTATTTGAAAATATAGCCACAATTGAAGCAAAATTTGTACTGAGAGGTTAATATCTTCGAATCAATGTAGTGTTTAGGATACCTGTATACTTAGTATAAAGCTCCAACACAATGGCACTCAGTATAATAAAAATGTTAGAATTTACAAAATGTCATCAAATGTTTGTGTCCCACTTCTATAAAAAATACATGAATAATTCACAATGCTATATGTGGAATTAGATTTTGCTGCCCTGATTTCATTTAAATAAATGTGTTTATGAGTCACCAACTTCATTTTCCTCTACTTATAAATGATGACCTTTCACTTATGAGCTGAAAAGCAATCAACTCTGGATATAGAATGAGATAAAGGAAAACAAATTTAAATATTTATAGTAAACATTTCTGATTACATATGCCTTAATAATTCCAAACACATTTTGCTCAGAGAAAATAAGATGTATAAAATCCGTTCAGTTCACAAATATTAAGAATGTTACTTGGTTCCTATGAACATTATATAATAAAATATATGGCTAATAATATAAAGCCTTAAGATACTTCATTTTTACTTTTATTTAAATAAAATATATATGTTCATAAAGAATAATAAATGCTGACATGTAGGGATCTCGATAAATATTTTTTTCTTATTTCTTTTTGCATTCTAGTTATTGGCCAGTATGAATTAGGATAGGTTGATGGGACTCATACCCAGAAACGGAAGTGTTCATGAAAACAAATCAATTTTAAAACTTAAGAGAACTATTTTAGTGACTTTAACTAATGTGATTGTGTTCTCTCTGATTTCCTTGAGATGATGATCTTTGTCCCCTCCTCCACCCCATCTCCTACACACACTCCATTCCAGGTAATTCTAATGCTAATAACAAAACCACTCTACTGGGTTACAATTTAGACCATACATACATCAGAAAAATGATTTCTCTACGTTGTTGTTTTCATGGCTGGTTTCTGACGTCACTACCTTATCAGAACAAGGGCTTCACTCTTGATCCCTACAGCGCATGAGCAACGTATGTGGCAGTAGTTCAAAAACTTTTTGCCACCTCTTTTCCTGGTAGACAAATCTACAAGGACTCACTTGTTTACTTCCTTGAACATATCAGCCTCAACAAACGCTCAGCACCCTAGCTATAGGCCATTTTTCTGAACTTCTTCACAGTAACTTGGCTTCATGCTTTCTTTTTTTTTTCCAGTCTATGAAGCCATTTCTCCCCCCACATCCACCCCCACCCAGAAGATTAGGTTACTTTTTTTCTTCTCTTTTTGTTATTGTCAAGGTGATGTACAGAGGGGTTATAGTTACATAAGAAAGGTAATAAGTGCATTTCTTGTCAAAGTTGTTACCCCTTCCCTCATTTTTCTCCTACTTTTTTCTCTCCCTAACTCCTCAAGTTGTACAGATCATTGTCAACATATTGTCTTGTGAATATCGCTGTTGCATTGATTCACCCCTTGTCCTTTGTCTCACCATTCTGTTACCCTTCCCTTCCCTAATTCAGATAAACATATACCAGGGTACCAAAATCAAATACAGTGACAACAGGAGCTAAAATGACTCAAGAGTCTTACACATTCCCTCTTGGCTTTGCGCACTCTGCTTTAATCAGTATGGAAAATCTGCTTTGTTATTCTTTTAACTAGCCAATTTCATCATGCGCCAAGCTCCAACTTGGCTGAAGTCACCCTTTTATAATATTTCCCAAATATATAGCCTTCCACTTATTTGTACTTCATATAAATCTGCATTTTATAAGAACAAATGAAATTAGAAATTATATCCAATTTGCTAGGAGCATCATTGTACAGAGAAGTAGTACACCTTCCTCTTCTAAAAAGAGTAGATTATTATTGGAAGAAAGCTATAAAGGACTCTTGTCTCTGAACATTTCCAGAATATATACTCACAAAGGTGTAAAGAGCAGAGGCTTTAGATTCATGTACTTGTCCTCTTTTCTCTATAGCTGAGGAATGAGATAATCCCATTACTCAAATATGAGTACAGTTCTGCCTTCTGATATTTTCTATTCTTCCAGAACTATAAAACATAGGGAAAGGGGGCCTTTCAACAAATAAAGGAAGATGGATTGTTTCCAGAAAGCATTAAATGTTTATTACAACTACTTTCTAGAACAAATGGCAAACTGGAATGGAGGGAACAATGTGAAGGTGAAGGTAAAAGTGGTCAGGACCTTTGTGTTTTTACCATGCTCTATGCAGAGAAAATTGGTTCTTCATGCTGAGCCAAAATAGTCATTGCTCAAAAGAGATTGGTGTAGAATTGAAAGGCAGGCATTTCTGAGAACTTATTGTAATAGAGATGGTGCCAGAAAAAGCCACTGAACAACTAAAGAAACTGTGGTATTTGAACAAGGCAAAGAAACACATAGGAAAACATGTCAAAGGCTCAGGCCCATGTTGTTTCTATATTTGTGAAAAATCTGATTACAATGGTATTATGTCTCCTTGAGTGGGGGTAAAACATTCATGGGAATAATCTTTACAAAACTGGAGACTATCAAAATGCAAGAAGGATGAGGGTTAAAACATACCATATGAAGATGATATAAATTTAAAAAACTTACAAGAATATAAAGGAATCAATCCCCAAAGAAATAACTCAACTGTAGAATGGGCTTTCTTTTAATGATGGTGGATGATGTATTATTTCATTTTCTTAGCAAATGTTGGAGGTAAGGTGAATTTATTTAGTTTGGCTTTTGATATAGGCAAAGTAAGAAAAGTAGAATCTGGTAACAGTAGTATTGCTAGGTGGTATAACTGCAGAAATTCTGCTGTATCACAAATAGTGTGGCAAACAATTTATTCTGTTGGAAGCATATCACAGAACACCAGAGGAAGTCTGATGTAACCTAGGTTGCAATTCCCTGTGAACATTTATTTGCTACAGTAATTTTCTCTGATTAGAAAAATAACAGTAAAAATCCTCCTGTTCTTATCAAAAGACTCCTGTTGACAGCTTTCCAGATAGGACATGGCTTTGATGGCATTAAAATCAGAACTGCTGTTATATACCGTGTAGCCATATTTTATTCTAGAAAACACCAGAGTCAAAAGATTTAAGAAAAAATCTAATTCTATTAATCTATTCCCAAGGATCTCATTACAAGCAGCTAGTAAAAGTGCCAAAGATTGTTGCTGGTTGAATAGTGTTTTTGACGAGCAATCCTGGGTAACTGTGGTCATCTGTTCTCAAAGACCATACTTTAGAAGATATAGAAAACAATTACCAAATCCATAAAATATAATTCTGTTAAATTTGGTGCCATTGAGGTTTACTTTAAATAAAAGAGAGAATAGAATGGAATTTGTCAGAAACTATTGGGGAGGGGAAGGTCAAAGCAAATGACATGATTCAGTGGGGGGAAAATTTGGAAGAGACAGGTGATGTGCTTTGACAAGAAAAACTATATAGGTGGTGAAAAGAGTTTGATATGTGCTGGTTGAACCACTACTAAATATCCTCATGCTGCTGATCACAAATATGGTATATAACATGTGAACACTGTTATATATTACAGACTGTGGTAGACAATTTGCTCCAGGGAAGTTAGAATGAACTTGTGACTTTGAAATTATGTAATCATTTAATCACAATCAAAAAAAAAAAAAAAAGAACCTCGGGGAAGGGAGGGAGGGAGGGGGGAGGGGATGGTAGGGGGAAAACAATGGAGGGGGTAACAATGTTCAAGAGGAAGTGTACTCATAACCTCACTCATGTAACTGTAACCCTCTGTATAGTAGCTTTACAATAAAAAAAATAAAATAAAATAAAATAAAAAAAAAGAGTTTGATATGTGGGCGGGGTAGGGGGGATGGGAGATAGAGCACAGAAAGGCAAAGAAGGACATAGTTACAAGGTTAAAAATTAAAACCATGCTGTTTCTGTAGTTATTCACATTGTGTTCCTTAGATCACATTGCGAAGAAACATCTTTATAAGCAGGTTCAGTAATGTCACTCATGAGTCACGCTTCATACTAAATAAAGAGAGAGAGAGTGGTTGAAAACAAGCTACTAAAATGCAGGCAATTTACAAGAAAAAGATGACAATCCAATCTATATCTATAGGATAGAACACATGTGGGGGCAGGAAGCAATTGAATGTCATACAGCACTTTGGATAATGGGCTGAAAATTGAATGCTGAAGAAAAACCATAGGGATAAACTAATAAACACCTCAAAACAATGTAAAAGGAGAAAAGATAGCCCGAGAGGGTAACTATCCAACAAATGAACAGATAATACAGAAATAACCATTCATCAAAAGGTCCATAAGTCAAAAACAAGCAGACAGGAAATTACACTATACCAAAAACAGACTTTGTACATGATAAAGTGTAGGAAAAATGATGGGCTTGTCAAATTACTCAGACAATTTAAATGTGGATGAAAATGACATCATTTTTGAAATCTTTGCACAAATCATATGTAAATCATCGCACAAATTATATGTAAGAAAGTTTTCATACGTGTGGTGTGTGTGTGTGTGTGTGTGTGTGTGTGTGTGTGTGTGTTGTCAGTCCTGGGGATGGATCTCAGGTCCTGGGCACAGTCCCTGAGCTTCTTTTGCTCAAGGCTAGCACTCTACCTCTTGAGTCACAGTGCTACTCTGGCTATTTCTGTGTATATGTTACTGAGGAATTGAACCCAGGACAACACGAATACTAGGCAAGCACTCTACCACTAGGGGCTGGGAATGTGGCTTAGTGGTAGAGTGCTTGCCTAGTATGCATGATGTCCAAATTCCAGCTTTTTACCTCTAATGATGATATGATGCCCCTTGTCAGCAGGAAGTAGCCAGAGAGAATACGCCCCCTATTTCATGATTATTAAAAGGCTGGAACATAAGGTCCGCTCCTGGATGGCTAGCAGATTCCACCCTCCTTGCAGCAAAGTCTCCGCCCAGTTACCTGCGTTACCTAGGCAACTGGCACACCTGGAAGAGATCACATCTGCATCTGCTGAGGTCACATCTGAATTTGTTGTGGCCACACCTTTCTCAGCCCATACCCTAAATAAGTCCTAGCCCAGGCCCAGATGCCCTCTTTCCCAGGTCTTTCCTAGGCCTTTCCCAGCCATGTGGAGGGCCAACATGGCCTGGTGCCAGCCAGAACGATGAATAAACCTACCCCTTACCTGAAAAAAAAAGAATCTACTTCCTTAAAAAGCAAAGCGATCAGGAGGTTGAAATCTGAGGATCAAGATTTGAAGCCAGCCCCGGCAAGAAAGTCCAAGAAACTCTTATCTCCAATAAAATACTGGGGGGAAAAAAAAGGCCAGCAGTGATTCAAGTGGTAGAGCACTTGTCTTGAGCAAAAGCTCAGGGACAGCACGTAGGTCCTGAGTTTAACCCCCCAAGACCAAAACAAAGGTAAAATTACAACCAAATTCATAAAGTCCATTTTGATATTGCTCTACAAATTGTTATAACAAAATGTTATCAGGAAAATACAGAGGGAGCTAGCTTTCCTAGTACATGGAGTTAGTTACATTAAAATTAAAGTATGTTTTAATTAAATTAAAAGGACAACAAGAATTCCAGTCATGGGACAGAGGCCTCTCACTAAATGCATAAAGTGAATAACAAAATATGTCAATAACTTGGCAGACATTTTTTTTCATGTTCTTTTAAAGTTACTTCTAAAGTACTTCTTGCAACTTTTATTCGTCCTGATGTCCTTCCAAGTGAACTTGAGTGCTGTTGGTTTTGGAAGAAGGAAGTATCTCTATTTAAGGGAAAGGACAGATTTGTTTACTTTTCAGAATGCCAAAGGTAATGTCTCTCAGCACACAGAAGTCATGGTAGTTTTTTGTAAGAGCCTCTTATAAAATAGGGGACTTACTAAAGTGTGAGTTCTTCAGCTGAGACATCTCCATCCTGCCAGCATTCTAACATCCAAATGGAACTCCACTTGGTCCACATATGCACCCAGGGAAAGGGAACTAGTGGACTCATGCATAGGACATGCTTCCTGTTGGTTCTGGAACAATAAAGCTCAACATCTCAAACACAAAGACCATGTGTTTTCTTACAGTATATGTAGAACACTACTTTGTAAGCTAAGCAAAACCTCAAAATCTTCACCTCTTTCATACTGCAATATACTAGATTGTTATTCTGAAAAAAGGAAAACTGAAAAAAGTGAATCTAATGGAAATCAGCATTTGAAATATCTTTAATGGATGGTTTTAGAAATATATCTCTAGGTTGCTTTTTCAACACTGACACCTTGTTGTCTTGTGGGCTACTGAGATGTCTTCTTTGCCAATCAGTAATTCCTTGAACCAAAACATTCCCTTCCCTACGTTTCTCCATGGTGAAATAAGTCATTTTCAAAGAGCCATGTTATATACTATTCAGAGCATTACATGTATTAATTACATAAGACTTATTCAGTTTAAAAGAATATATATATATATATACGTTTGTGTATATATAATATACCCCCCTCTATCTATCTATCTATCTATCTATCTATCTATCTATCTATCTATCTATCTATCTATCTGGATATGAGTAGATATAGACATAAATATGGATGTGAATCAGGATAGGGATAGAAACAAAGATAAATGCAAGGTATATAAAACATCATTTATTTATCTGTATAGAAATAAAAATCCAGAGCACTTTACAATGTCCAAAATCATAAAAAACTTTTGCTAAATTTGTTCATAATTGGTTAAAAGACAGAGAAAAGAAAAAACACAAAGCAATTTTAATATTGTGACTTTCCTTTTGAATGAAGGTGATGTAGTTGTGATTGTTGATGCCTTGGTTGTAAATTGTAGCTCTGACATCATCTAGGTGTAGGTCTTTGGTAAGCCCTGCCTTGATTTCCTTCTTGCTAACAGGAGGCAGTTATAGTATCTAGACATCAAATTGTTGAGGATGAATGCTAATGAGAATCTAATAATGGAAAGAAAGTGTTTTATGTAGGTCCTACTAGAAGGAATACAGCATGAACTAATACAAGAATGTAGGAGTCAAGTTAAAAAACTCCAGAATATCTATGTTCAGAGGATGGAACAGACAGATTAGAAATAGCATATGACACTGGCACAAATGTATCATATGTTTAAGTAAATGGAGTTTCATTTTGTACTGATTTAAGAAAAATGACACTAAACAAAATGAAGATGAGAGGAAATAAAGGAATCCATGCCCTGTTTAACAAGAAAAAAGAAACAGAATTTTCCTTACATTGGGCAGCTAATCATTAAAGCTAATTCTATAGTCATAATTCGACTTGACATGACAGATATCCTAAAAATACATAAAAAGGACAAAGGGTGAAACAATGCAACAGCAATACTAACAAGACAATATATTAGAAATGAACTGTACAACTTGGGTGTGGGGGGAATTAGTGGAGGGAAAGTGGGAAAAAAATAAGGAAGAGTTAATGCCAATAAGGGAAACCATGAGACCTATGTTTCTTTGGGCCTGGCTTACTTCACTTAATATAATTTTTTCCAAGTCTTTCCATTTCCTAATAAATGGGGCAATGTCATTCTTTCTGATAGAGGCATAAAATTCCATTGTGTCTATATACCACATTGTCTTGATCCATTCATCTACTGAGGGACATCTGGGTTGTTTCCATATCTTAGCTATGGTAAATAAGTCTGCAATAAACATAGTCGTGCAGGTAGCTTTAGTGTAGTCTTATTTGTGATCATTTGGGTAAATGGCCAAAAATGGGATTGCTGGGTCATAGGGGAGCTCTATGTGGAGTGTTTTGAGGAACCTCCATACTACTTTCCAAAGTGGTTGAACAAGTTTACACAAATGGTTTTTATCTTTCTTGCTATTGTTTCTAACATATTTATAGGGTGATTTTTTTGTTGCTTTGTATGTCCCTCCCCCACAGTATAATCCCTGTTTTCACTATATTTAATGTTGGTATAATTTGGGGAGGGGAAGGGAAAAAACAAATTGTTTAAATAGGGATTTAGGTGGACCCATTGCAACACTGAAATATACAAGATGCTATGTCGAAAAACAAACTGTACAACTTTGACTAGGGATGGAGAGATGTAGTCGTGGAGATGGAAGGGCAGGGATGGTAGGGGAAAAACAAAGGAGGAGGCAGCAATGCTTGATAACAAATGTACTCATTACCTAGTTCATGTAATTGTAACCCCTCTGTATGGTATCTTCACAATAAAAACTTATTTAAAAAAAAGAGGGAGAGGATAACAAATTTGACAAGAAAATTTTGTACTCACTACCTTATGTATCTTAACTGAAACCCCTCTGAACATCACCTTGACAATAAAATTAAATTTTAAAAAAAAGAAGTGACAGGACAAAATATTCAATGCATGTTCAAATCTACGCATGTGTGGTGCTTGATAAACTAATTGTATCCTTTGAAGACAAAGCAAGGTTTGAAATCTTTATGATGCTTTAGAGGAACTTCTCTAAACAAGCACTCTATCACTAAAGCACTTTCACAGCTAGAGGAACTTCTCTACAAGGTAATAAGTATGAAAGGCTGGTAGTCTAACCTGTCCAAAGTTCCTTCTTTAAAATCAACATTAGAAATCCAAACGAAAAAAAAATCCAAAAATCAATGACATATTTTAAAGATGGAATCAATATGTTACAAAAAAAAAGAATGAAAAAGAGAGGTTGTGCCTGTGCAGATTTTTTTTTTTTACCATTGTAGAAACAATATCACTTTTATCTCACTCTGATCTTCAAAAGCAGGTGACCTTGTTTGGATTTCAATAGAAAAATCTCTCATGAATTTACATGGCCATGTTAGCTGCATAGTGTTGATTGCAAAGATATAAAACCAAATAATGCCATAAAACAACCCTTCGGGCGGGAGCATTGCCTTTTTACACCATTTGCATAAAGATGGACTGCACATTGTTATGTGCATGTAGTTAAACACCCAAATTCAAAGGAAAAAATAAAGTCCTACTTAGGTTTTCAGGGCTCAAAAAGCATAAGCTATATAATAACCTCACAAAGCAACTTTGAGAAAGCAGAAGAAAAGCTCATTAAAAAAACGGCACTTTATTTTGTTGAGTATTGCATGCAACATTAAAGCAAAAGCTTTTATCATTTACATTATCATTTATATGCAAGAAATATTGGGAAAAATTATCCACTGCATCCTAGGAAAAATTAGCAAAAAATACTATAATTTCTCAACTAATTGTTTATATTTGTAGTGGAGAAAAACTGTTTAGGTGATCAAATACTAAGGTATATAATAGCACTTTATTAGCGCTCCAGCGGAAAGAGAAATGTTATCCTTTATGTGACACTTTGAGATTTCTTCTAATATGCATTTGTCATTTGAATTCATGCCATGTATATTACACAAAATCTACACTTCTTAGAAAGTTTTGTGACTCATTGATGGGTTAGTATTTTCATTGCATTGAGGCAATTCATTCAGACTAATTCTGCCTTCAAAAATGTCTGGAAATAAGGCTCTTTTACTTTATGGTCTTGATTGGTTTTCTGTAACTCTATACCAGCCTAAAAACAAGCTTCACAACTTTGGCAGGGGTGGGGGGAAGATGGGAGACAGGGGGAGGATGGGAAGGGATGGGGAGGGGAAACTTGATAAGAAATGTACTCATTACCTTGCCCATGTAATTGTAACCCCTCTGTACAGTATTTTCATAATAAAAAAATAAATTTTAAAAAAAGAGATTGCTACTTCTTTTAGTTTCTTATATGACCAGGGGGCAAATTTCCTCTTTGATGTAACTGGGCCTTTTTTGTTTGTTTGTTGGATTTATTCTTTGGTAACAGTACTTAATCTTTGACCTTTGATAGTACTGTAAAATTTTTCCAAGATGAATTAAATTTTGAGTCACTATAGGGACAAAAATCTCAGCTGGTAGAATTCTAAATATCTAGCCAATATAAGCCTGAACACCTATAAAGTTATTTATAAAATATATCTTAGGTAATTACAATAAGTAATTGACTATTCAAATTCCTGTTGCCATTTTGATCCATAGATAGTAATTTCTTCTTATAAAATTCTGTGAATTATTTTCTACATTTGATGAATTTGCAAATGAAGTGCTAATGGTAATGAAAAATGAACACGTCCAGCACTTTGTAAAGGCAAGGAAGTCTTCCAAGAGCTGTAAATAAGTTAATACATTTAGGTTTTGTGGAAGCCCATTAAAAACTAGTTATCTTCATGTATCTCTAGGTAATGTATCTGAACCTTCCAATAATATCCATTATTCATTAACATCTAGACAAATAATATTCTTTTTTTATTGTGAAAATACCATACAGAGGGGTTACAATTACATGGGCAAGGTAATGAGGACATTTCTTATCAAGCATTGTTGCCTCCTTTGTTTCACCTTCCCATCCCTTCCCATCTCCCACCAACCCCCCCATCCCCGCCCCAGCCAAAGTTGTAAAGTTCGTTTTTCGACATAAGTGTATATTTACTTTCTAGAAAAAAAATCATTAAAAGTGTTCAGAAAGCAAACTCTAATTGTTTAGGTTTCTTAATATTAAAATTTAGAGTAAAACAAGTTTAACTATGAATTTAACAAATCTCAGAATTTCACTGAGTTCCAGTCCACTGGGAGAGGGCTGAAAGGATGTTTAGGAGTTTCTGGTGAGAGGAGATGCAGCCAATTTCCTGAAAGTGATTTGTCAGTAAGTATCAAAAAAAAAAAGTGTTCTATACTGTAATATGTGTTAGATACCTTTCCTATGGCTTCAATGAATACCTAAGATGAGCATCTTAAAAAGTGGTAAGATTTTTACCATCCAGTGTCTTTGTTTGTAAATTTATAGGCACATTCTGTATACCACAAATGAGTGAAATCATACAACATATATTTATTTGGGTCTAGCTTACTTCATTTAATATAATTTATTTTCTGTTTTTCCATTTTCTTAGAATAGCATAATATTCTTTCTGATAAATGAGTATATATATATGTATATATTCTATTCATGTGAGACATCTAACACATGTGACATACATGTGATATATGATATATAACACATGTGACATATCACATGTATAATATGATATATATGATATATGTCACATTTTCTTGATCCATTTGTCCACTGAGGGGCATCTGGGTTGATTCCATAGCTTGACTATGGTGAGTAATGCTTCAATCAATGTGGTTGTGCTGGTAGTTTTAGTATGGCCTTGTTTGTGTCCTATTGGATAAATGCTCAGGAGTGGAAGCTCTATGTTTAGTCCTTTGAGGACCCTCCATGCTGCTTTCCAGCGTGGGTGAGCAATTTGACATTCCTGCAGACAGTGCAGTAGCATTCCCTTTGGGCCACATCCTAGCCAGTGTTTGTTATTGTTATTTTTCTTGATAATTGCCATTCTAGCTGGGATAAGGCAGAATCTCAACGTTGTTTTAATTTGCATTTCTTTTATGGCCAGAGGTGTTGAACATTTCTTCGTGTGTCTATTGGTTCTTCTTCTTCTTCTTCTTCTGAGAAGTCTCTCTTTAGAAAAATGCACTGGGTCCCATGGTTTCCCTTATTTGCAATATCTAGTATATGTCTGAGTCAAGAAGAAAAGGTCAGATAAGGTGATATTAGGGAAATGAATCCTAAGATATGTATTCAAACGTTTTTTTTTCTTTCATGCTATTGTTTCTAACACATTTATAAGATTATTTCTTTGTTGCTTTGTATGTCCCTCCCACACAGTATAACCCCTGCTTTCAATGTATTTGATGTCGGTATAATTTGTGGAGGGGAAGGGGAAAAACAAATTGTTTAAATAGGGATACAGGTGGACCCATTGCAACAATTAGATGTACAAGTCATATGTCAAAAACGAACTTTACAAGTTTGGTGCAGAGGGAGGGGGGTCGGGGAGGATTGGGTGGGGGGGGGAGGATGGGAAGGGATGGGAAGGGGAAACAAAGGAGGAGGCTACAATGCTTGATAAGAAATGTACTCATTATCTTGCCCATGTAATTGTAACCCCTCTGTACAGTATTTTCACAATAAAAAAAAAAAAAGAAAGAAAAATGCACTGGGGCTTGATAAATTATACAGGTCTCTAGGCATTTAAACAGAGTAAGACCAGGAGTAGCCACTAGGACTCAATAACCCATCCAAAATTTCACCCACCTCTTGATCTTAAATTCTTTTCACTAGGCCCCCTCTACCTAAAGATTCTACCATACTACAGAAATACTGCAGGCTGGAGACCAAGCCTTTAGCAGATGGTGGGAAACATTTAAAATCCAAACCATAGCAGAATTCTTGAATGAATTTCTCCAAAAGAGCTATACTAAGATTACAGCTATTCAGGACAGGGTTGCTTGTTATAATGCTAAATATAATCTCAAATTCATTTGACTAAAAGTCTTAAAGGGGCAACTGAAAAGTGAAATTTGTAGTATATGTTTTATGGGATATTATTGTAAATCAGAATCAGCAGAAATCAGGGCTTGAGGTCAGCTTGAGCAAACAAAAATACACATGAAGCCATTTCAGTCAATGGCTGTGTATGGTGGCTTGCACCTGTTATCCTAGCCACACTGAGTGGGCACAGCTGTGTACCACCAACATACCCAGAGGGAACATGGGGAACCATGAAGTAGGATTTTATTCTAGGGTGGCCTTACTTTGACATTAACCAATGCCAAAAGAGAAGCTGAGGCATAGTTCAAGTGGGAGCAGCACCTCTCTAGAGAAGGAAGGCTCTGAGTTCAATCCCCAGTATAATCAGGAAAAAAAATGACGACCTAAGTGGAAATCAATATAACTACAGATGAACAGAAACAATAGAACACATCTTCCTGTGATATCACAGAACCCGCCTAATTGGTGCACAGTGTACACACCACCCACGGATCCCTGCATGTAAATCACACCACCACCAGACATTTTGAGTGCTCAGAGTGGCATAGCCATGCAACTCTAATGCAAACATTACTAGACCAAGATAACTACATATATTACCTAATAAAGATGATCTACTTTAGCCGATGTCTTTACCTTTAGACTAAGACATGGGTTATTAGATAATGGAGTAGCGACAATAGTCCATCCTAGACCTTCTGGCCCTCTCTCTCTCCCCCTCCCTCCCTCCCTCTCCCTCTCTCTCTCCTCCCTTCCCCTCTCTCTCTCTCTTTTTCTGTCTCTCTCTTTCTCTCTCTCTTTCTCTGTCCCTCTCTCATCCCTCTCTACTTCTCTCATCCTATTTTTCTTCTTTCTCCCCTCCTTTTCTTTTTTGCTTTCTTTTTCCTCCCATTTTCTTTCTTTATTCTCTTTTTCCTTCCTTGAATAGAACAGAAAAGAATTACATACCATATCAACAGAGATGGAAAATCTATGGTTGTAGAAAATAACAATGTATCATTTTATTCAAAAGAGAGTAGCTGAAATGTCCAGGCTGGAATTCAGTAAAACCACAAGATATGAGGAGAAGCAAGGAAGGATAGAAGGCAATCATAATGTTCATGCATATCCTGTGGAAAGTTGAGGGGGGATTGTTTTAGGAGGGATGGGGAGAATAATAAATGGGGTGACATGGATCAAAATGCATTGTACTTATCACTTATTTGTTGAATGGTAACTCCTTTGAACAGCTAAAGATAATAAATATCTATTTTTGAAGATTAACATGTAAATAATATGTTAGGAAGGTAACCAGATAACTAAGAACTAGACAACAAGAACTAGAACAAGAACAAGAACTAGAACAACAAGAACCGGAGGCCGGGTTTTGTGATTCCTACCTATTCAGGAGGCTAAGATCTGGATTCCTACCTATTCAGGAGGCTAAGATCGGAGGATCGCGGCTCAAAGCCAGCCGGGTAGGAACATTCATGAGACCTTATCTTCAATTAACCACCAGAAAACCGGAAGTGGTGTTGTGGTTCAAGTGATAGAGAGCTCACCTAGAGCAAAAAACTCAAAGACAGTCTCCAAGCCCAGAGTTCAACCCCCAACACCACCACCACCACCAACAACAACAACAACAACAAAAACCTCACAATTCAAACCCACCTCAGTGATGATACTCCTGCGAAAGGGAGACACGGGCCCCAGACCACACTTCTGCCTTTTTCCTTCTAATTTTCAGTAAGGGTGCAAAATAAAATTAAGAACAAAAGAAAGTAACAATAGCCATATGGTAATAAACTATGTCCCCTATTCTTATATCTGCAACTTTTCTTCTCTGTTCACCGGGAACGCATTCTCATACAGAAATATTCCTGAAAGTACCTCCAAAATGTGTTCCTCCTTTCTCCTTCAATAGCTTCTGCAGAGTGTCCGGCTAATATGCTACACACTGCTACAAGCAGGCATGAAAGAAAGAAATTCACTCATCTCCAAATGGAACAGGTGTTTTAAGTTTGTAAAATTGACGTTCCTGAGGTAGGATCTGCCTACATCTGATGCACAGTCATAAGCACAGGCTAAATTCAATGTGTGCCATACAGACACTAACCAGGAAGTGTCTCAGGAAAATAAGATTATCAGAGCTAGGAAAAGAACATAACCATTGTGACATAAGTTTCTTTACCCAAGTTTAAAATAATAGATTAACATATAAATATAGATGCTTCAATGCTGGAATGGTTTTATTCTTAAGAGATTAATATAACTAGCTGTTTTATAGTACTCATTTTGTGACCTATTTTATTCCAATGGACAAGGAATCTCTAGTTAGAGTACTTTTCTCAAGAACAACCTGGATATCTCTAATGATTTTCTCTCTACCGTTGAAACCATTGTTTCTTGGAGTTTACAAACATGTATGAGGTCACTTGATACTGACTCTTAGGATTTATTTATTCAAAAAGAAAGTAGCTTGATTCATAAAGTCAATTCATATTTTAATGACTAACTTGGCAGAATATTTGGTCAAATTACCAGCACCGCGGCAAACCATATCAATAATTTAAATTATTGAAAAAAAATGTGAGGTCAGGAATAATATAGTGATTGTCTCTTTCAATTTTATCAACATGGTTGATAAAACCTCAAG
Organism: Dipodomys spectabilis; assembly: GCF_019054845.1. Taxonomy (NCBI): domain Eukaryota; kingdom Metazoa; phylum Chordata; class Mammalia; order Rodentia; family Heteromyidae; genus Dipodomys; species Dipodomys spectabilis. The sequence continues at coordinate 7,399,433 of NW_024870752.1, forward strand.
TGCCACCAGAAGAGAGGGAAGAGCATTAGTTTTGTGAGTGTTCTAGCTTCCATCGGGGCTGAAGTAATAGAATACAATTTAATGCAAAAAAATTAACTCCACATGATTTCATTTTTCTAAATCGAGGCTTGCCTAAATAAATACAACTTTGCAATGTAAAGGTTTGATTCTGAGATGCCACTAATGCATTCACACATTGTGTGGTGTTCATATGGAGTGCACAAATATCTATCATGTAGTCATTTCCCAGAAGTGCATGACTACTAAGGTAAAAATATTCAACATAAAGCTAATTATAATATTACATGATAAATTTAATAATAAAAATAGGGCCACAATATTGTGAGAATCTCCTGAAAGGTATAATTACCAGAAAGACAAGCAAAACATCAAGCTAGAAGACTGAATAAGAGAATGAGAATAAAAAGTATGTTCCTAAATGAAACACTAAAGGTAAGTTGTTTCATCAAATATTGCTTATAAACTACTCTGACATGGCCCTTTCCAATAACAGACAGGTAAGAAGATGTTTGATGTTCAATGTGAACCCATAATCCATTCACTAAATTGTTTTTCTTAGATTAATAAATAGCTGATGAGTCTATGTAAATCATTGTCGTAGAGGATGGAGAAGAGATACAGGTTTAAGGCACAAATAAAAAAAAAATCTTTGGTCTGGGAAAGTGGCTCAGTAGTAGAGTATTTGCCTCAAATGCATGAAGCCTCGGGTTTGATTCCTCAGCACCACGTATGCAGAAAAAGCTGGAAGTGGTGCTATGGCTCAAATAGTAGAGCGCTAGCCTTGAGCTGAAGAGCTGAGGGACAGCGCCTAGGCCCAGAGTTCAGGCCAAATGACCCACAAACAAAAAAAAAAATCTTGATGTCACAAAATCTGAATTAAGAGATTTTCCTTTACTCTTTTTTCTTTCCTTCCTTCATTTCCCCTCCTCCATGCCTCTTCCTTCCCTCTTCCTCTCCCTATCTGTCTTATACTCATTCCTCCCAGTCTCCTACAGTTGGTATTACATTAGGATAATGGAAGATCTTACCATATAGTCTACACACTCACCACTCCATACTTAAAAGAAGAGAAAATCCTCTCCACATTAGTGTGAGCCATAGTTGTACCATTTCTTGATGTTTTCTGAAGCCCTGTTAGTGTGTTATTTGGTAATGTCAAAACAGAAGCAACAAGCTAGTGGTGTATGACTAGAAATATCAACAACACATTATGAGCTGTGTGAAGGGTACAGGGAGTATCCAAAATCTAGCTACAAATGGGATGTCCAATATTCACTTTACAAAAATACCTGGAGCCTAACCTAACTCATCACAGTTGAGCTTTCCTAGGCTTGAGAGAAGGAAAAGAATGCACTTCTGCATGTCTCTGGGTTCCCAGACCACAGACTATTTATCTCTGCTAATGATGTAAGATTTCAAAGGACTTAGTGGTCAATCATTCTTCCACAATGCAAGACTATGTCAGGTAGCAAATCATTAGGATTGTTCTGTAGAACTATAGAAAGATAGAAAGAAACTCTCCAATCAGAAGGAAGAGTATACAATTATGATCGGTTTTCATTACTTTTATTGCTAATAAAGATGAATCAAGTCAAGATCCAACAAGAATTTGCTTCATTGAAAAACCATCAGGTGATAACATTTTATTCTTATCTGCTAATTTGATTTAATATCTCATATACAGGGTCACATTTATTTTCTTTCCTCTTTGCTCTAGCTCCATCATTTTTCATGTTTTTTTTTCTTCTCTTAAAATAATGACTTTGGCAACTATGAATGTCAAAGTAGTTTTCTTTTAGCTGTAAGCAGAGATCCTATGTTTTGTTTTGTTTTGTTTTTTCTGTTTGTTTCGGCACTTTGCAGGGCAATTTAATCATGTTAAAATAAGAAAACATCAAAATTTCAACTAATAAAGAAGAGTTAGAGGTATTTAGAACAGAAAAGAGCTTACATCAAAATTTTCCAAAATTCCTCTGTTCTGGCCTCTGTGCCCAACAGCACAGAGCGGCTCAGCCTGAACAAGCAATCAGCCAAGTGGCCCAAGAATCTCAAGCCTCCTGCTGCAGCAAAGCAGACCAATAAGTAAATAAGTAAGTAAATAAATAAATAAGAGGATCACATATCCTCAGTCACAGCAAAAAGTGCTATGGCAGCCAATACTCAGAGGAGACATTTAGAAAATAAAGGAGAGTCCTGGATTCTCCTATAAAGGAGGAAATTGCCTAGGTGTGTGTACACACGTGTGCACACAAACACATACACATTATCAATATTCTCCCAAGACAGAACCAACAGCATATGTGTTTATTCAAGAATTAAAGATTTATATTAAGGATTTTGCTGAAATAATTAGAGAGACTGGTAAACTATGGTGGGTAAATTGCTCATCTAGAAATCTAGAGACTCAGAGGTTTAGTTATAGCTGGTACTGGAAAATAAACTGATGTCTCAGCTGAAGGTCATGATGGAAAAATTCTCTCTTATGAGGTGGAAGGTCTCTGGTTTTGTTCTAGTAATGCCATCAACTGATTGAATGAGCTCTACTCAGACAATAGGCTTACTTCTCTCTGAATTCACAAATCAATATGAATCCACACACGCAGAATCACCCCATATTGTGTCTAACCAAATATGTGGGTGCCTCATGTAGCCAAGACATAATCAGAGTATACAAGTCATTAACCGAGCATCCTTGATGTTTTTCCAAAGAGAAGTCCATTTGTTTTGAGTTGTTCGCTTTATCTGCACTTACCTACAGGAATAGGTACAAGTTAATGGGGTTTAAAACCATTCTGGCTATTAAACTTTTTGCCTTTTTGAGATGTACCATAAAAATATACTCCTGGGATGCTAATCTATTTTTCTGTACTGCATAAATTAAGGTAGATTTTTGGTTGTTTTGTTTTTTTTAATTCTATGTCTTTTTGCAGTGATTCTAGTAATACAACTACTACAGCTATGAAAACAAGCCAACATTAAACCCCCAAACAGATTAATCAGTAATAAGAAAAATAACTACATGTGCATGTTTATTGCAGCTCTGTTTGCAATATCCTAACTGTGAAATTAGTGGGGATCCCAGCATCTAATGAATGGAAATATACATATGGAATATTATTCAACCATAAGGAAAAAATGAAATTATGTCATTTGCAGCAGAATGGATGGAGATAAAAATCATAATGTTGAGTGAGACAAGACAAACTCAAAAAAACAAATGCCACATGTTCTTTTTCTGATGTGAAATATAGATGATGATGATGATGATGATGATGATGATGTTGATGATGATGGTGGTGGTGGTGGTGGTGGTGGTGGTGGTGGTAGTGGTAGAAGGACACACGTACAAAAGGGAGACTAGGAGAAATTCAGCAGACATAGGAGAAGACAGAGAAGGCAATATTGAGAAGTAAGTAATAAAAAAGGATTTCTCTCTCACTCTCTTTTCTGTTTCCTGCTTTAGGACAGAAGAAAGAAATACGAATATGGTGGTATTTAAACTATGCTCTGTTCTTATATGGAAATATCACAATGAAAACCAGTCATAGTACAAATAAATGTTAATTTAACAATACTTTTTAAGTTCTTTAGTAGTGTTAACAGACTCTATATGGCCAACAAACGCTAAACATGCTTTCTAAATAGGAAAAAATAGGGGAAAAAATCAGTAGATAAATTATTAGCCAAATTTTTTAATGTTTCCCATAGACTTGGTGCGAAATACAGAGAAACTGGAAAAATGAAAAAAGAGAAAGAAAAAGAAAAGATCTTTGGCTATTCAAAGTTTATGTTCTGTGGTCAGTTCATATTTGTATTGTATCATTCTAAAACTTAAATGTCTCCTTAACAATCTTTCTTAGCTTTAATAAAGTCTAATTGAAAAATAGGAATTGCCTGTATGTAGGATATAGAACTTGTGCTTTTTAACACACATTTTTAAAGCATAACCACAATCAAGATCATGAATATATCTTACTCCCTCATGCAGTTACTTTTTGCACCATAAATATGTTCTGCTGGGGTGGCTCTTGGTTAGAAATGCATTACTTATCTGATGAGCTAAAATGAAGGTAAGCTCATAAAGCTCATAGGTCTTTATCTGTGTCTCCATTTTTTAGATGCAGAAACTATTGGTCAATAAGCTGCATCTCCAAAATTCTACCCACAGAGTTTTTCAAGTCTTGTACAGGTGTACAGTGTACTCCTTTGTTTTACAAAGGGAGGGACAGGGGGAGGTACTTACATCAAGAGAGTGAACAAAAAGACAGGCACACCACCTGGAGGACTGAAGGGGAATCACAGTATTATTTGGTTCTTTTTTCTTCTTTAATTAGCTTTTTATTGTGAAAATACCATACAGAGGAGTTACAATTACATGAGCAAGGTAATGAGTACATTTCGTTGCCTCCTCCTTTGTTTCCCCTTCCCATCCCTGCCCTCCCATCTCCACGACACATCCCCCACCCCGGCCAAAGTTGAAAAGTTCATTTTTTGACGTAATGTCTTGTACATCTCATTGTTGCAATGGGTCCACCTGTATCCCTAGTTAAACAATTTTTTTCCCTTCCCCTCCACAAATTATACCAACATCAAATACAGTGAAAGCAGGGGTTATACCATGGGGGAGGGACACATAAAGCAACAAAGAAATCATCTTATAAATATGTTAGAAACAACACCAAGAAAGAAAAAAACCACTTGTATCCTTATCTTGGGATTCATTTAGTTTAACTTCATCTTATCTGACCTTTTCTGCTTGTCTCAGACATACGCTAGTTATTGCAAATAAGGGAAACCATGGTTCTTTTTTGGCTGAGGAATACACCCATCCCTTCGGGGTCAGCACAAGAAGCAAAGGATGACATTTAGTAAGCATAGTGATTGGCACAAGGCGCATGAGCAACATCTACCTGCCTTACAAATATCAATTAGGCAATCTGTTCATAGTAGTCTTTATCTCTGGCTTTCAAGATGATTTAAGCCTGGCCGTACTATTCATCATCTCCCCTGTTTTCCCATGCCATCATTGCTCATCCACTCTTAGCTAGGAAACTGTAGGCTGATTGGGGCTATCTGCTCTTCAAGAAATAAAACTCATCTGGCTCTGAAAATAATATTTGTTAGGAGCCAATATTCAATGAATCTTTTTTTCACTTAAGATGATGAAAAGTCAGAATCAGAAAGACATATTCTGCATGCTTTTTCTCATATGGAGAACCTATATTGAAGAAAGGAAATGACATGAAAGTAGAATAAGGACTACTGGAAGATGAAGACATGCAGAAGGGTAGAATTACTCAGAAAGGATAACTCACAGTCCAACAAAACAAATACCAGGAAACCAGTACTCAAAAGATCAGTGGGACCAAGTGGTGGGGGTAGATGAAAGAAGAAAATAAGGGATATTTAATACAGCTATAAAATTCAATGTATATGCTACAAAATTAAGAAAGTTGAGGGATGAGATGGGATAGGGACAGAAGGGGAGAGAAGAATGAAACATTACATTGATCAATACGTGTTGGATTGGAGTGGGAGACATGCCTCAATTGGTAGTGCACCAACCAATGAATGAAAGCATCAGGTACCAAGTTCAAGTCCTAGACTTGGACTAAAAAGAAAAGAAACATTGTATTCACAAACCGCTTGGTTGAATGACAATTCCTTCGTACAACTTCATAAATATGAACAATAAAATATTAAAGAAGCCAAACAAGAAGATAACAGAAGAGTGAATGTGACCAAAAATACCTTTATACAGGACTGACAATATCCTAACAATATCCATGATTTTGTGCAATAAAGATTTACTAGTATAGAATGTCTTTTGAGCTGAATAATCAGTGGAAAGCCAGACAAAAGTAGCAAGAGTAGCCAGCAAGTATTTCTGGAATATATCTTTTCAAATATTCTCAAAAAGTTTTTTTTAATATTTTTCAAAGAAAATTTTTAAGGAACAATATTATGAAAATAATTTGTGCTGTGTTTCTACATTTGAGGTAGCATTTGCCACACTGAAATCATGAGGGCCGTGTGGAACTTTACCTTGGCATTTACTTTGTTTTTTGGTCTTATCGCCTTCATACAATCAGTGATACAGCTGGCTTCATACAACTTTCAAACACCACTTTGTCATACCACAATGACATTCAGTAAAGAGACAAAGCACTGAGGAAAACAGGATGCCCCAGAGTGTGGAGACTGTACTTTCTCAGGTTAATGTGACCCATTAATACATTTCAGAGTTTCTGGTGCATTTTAAATTGGTTTATGAAATTCTTCTGCAACATTAAAAAAAAAAAGACACTCAATAGCATCATCATCTATTTAAAACAAATTCTGAAAATTAAAACAAGGGCGCCCCCTTGTGGTCAGACTCTTATGCCATCTGCAATCAATTAAGGTTTAAACCAATGATTTCACCAGGAATTAGATTAACTCAACAGTAACTAAAACAGTAATAACTTATTTCTAGATAAGTCCTACATAAATGGACTAACATTTGTTTTGTTTGCCCATGGATGTGTCTGTGTTCGTGTGCTCAGACTCAGCATCATGAGTGGGATGGATCCTAGACTTTGAAAAACACTTTATTAACCTTGTTTGTTTGTTTTGTTTTTCACCACAGGAAGATTTGGTACCTGAATCAATGGTTATTCATGCAAGCACTCTAAAGCATAATTACAAGGCTAGTATATTTCTTTATAGGATTGTGAATTTAAAGAACAGTGAATGGATTTATTGACAAATCCAATTTTTCAAATTTACTCTTGAATCCTGATACCTAAAAATGCAACCATTTGTATTTAACTGAAGAATCTTTCTAATGAATCTATAGAAATATATTTAGAGACACATGTCTTGTGGAAAGTTCAGAAGGAAGTAAAGGAAGAAAATAATTACACACAGGAGCAATGATATCAAAACAAATGCTCACCCTTTAAGGTTCAGCTTCATTTCAGGTTTCAGTTGTAGTCTTAATTGAAAGCTTTTCTTTTTTTAACAATAAAAGCTAGTTTTATCTCTATCTCCTTCCCTTTGCCCTACCTTTGAACTTGAGAATTAAAATCAGGAAATGTACTTACAAAAGAACAAATTTAATAAGTAATTAAGTTTTTACACTTCACTAAAAAAAATCTTATAAAATTCTTACTGCATTAGAAAATTCTCAGATGTCAGTGAGTAAAAGTAAACTAAATTTGACTTATCCTATTTGAATATAACTTCTGCTTATTGCTGTTACAAACTTCCTCCAATGTTTTCTTTCCTCAGTAAATCTTACCAGTCATCTGTGAGGTTGTTTGAAGTCCCAAAACACGTAAAGAAATAACACACAAGTGACAGTAATCCCTCTGCACTAAAACAGACTTATAATTTCTATCTAACAAACACTGCCTTTAACTGAGGAAAATACCTCCAGAGGTAGAAGGAATAATATAACAATGGTGACATGACAGATAGAGTGATCTGCACATGAACCTGATCTAAATCCAGGGCTGGAGGGGGATAGGGGGGAACTCTGGTGTGGGATATGGGAGGAGAGAACTGAAGGTTTGGGACTGCAGGAAAGAGTAGGAAGTAATATTACTTAGGGTGAAATGGCTGACTATGGGGATGGATAGCTCCACATGTCTACAAAGAGTGATTTCTTTTTTTTTATTGTGAAAATACTGTACAGAGGGGTTACAATTACATGGGCAAGATAATGAGTACATTTCTTATCAAGCATTGCAACCTCCTCCTTTGTTTCCCCTTTCCTTCCCTTCCCCTCCTCCCCCCCACCCCCCCCCCCACCCAATCCTCCCCGCTTCCCACCTCCCCCTGCTCCAAAGTTGTAAGGTTCATTTTTGACATAATGATTTGTACATCTCATTGTTGCAATGGGTCCACCTGTGTCCCTATTTAAACAATTTGTTTTTCCCCTTCCCCTCCACAAATTATACCGACATCAAATACAGTGAAAGCAGGGGTTATACTGTGGGGAAAGGACATACAAAGCAACAAAGAAATAATCTTATAAATGTGTTAGAAACAATCGCATGAAAGAAAAAAAAAAACATTTGAATACATATCTTAGGGTTCATTTCCCTAACATCACCTTATCTGACCTTTTCTGCTTGACTCAGACATATACTAGATATTGCAAATAAGGGAAACCATGGGACCTATGTTTCTTTGGGCCTGGCTTACTTCAAAACAACATTGAGATACCACCTCATTCCAGTTAGAATGGCTAAAATCAAGAACTCTAAAAACAACAGATGCTGGAGGGGATGTGGACAGAAAGGAACCTTACTGCATTGTTGATGGGAGTGTAAACTTGTTCAACCACTTTGGAAAGTAGTATGGAGGTTCCTCAAAAGACTCCACATAGAGCTCCCCTATGACCCAGCAATCCCACTTTTGGGCATTTACCAAAATGTTTACAAACAAGGCCACACTAAAGCTCCCAGCACGACTATGTTTATTGCAGCACTATTTACTATAGTTAAGATATGGAACCAACCCAGATGCCCCTCAGTAGATGAATGGATCAAGAAAATGTGGTATATATACACAATGGAATTCTATGCCTCCATCAGAAAGAATGACATTGCCCATTTGTTAGGAAATGGAAAGGCTTGGAAAAAATTATATTAAGTGGAACAAAGAGTGATTTCTAATTTTAATTTTAGATTTTTTTTTTACTGCAAGTTACTGTTCCTACTGTTCTGGGAATGTTGGGAGTATGCTGTATTTAAGGAAGTATGATTAGAATAGTTAAGAACAGAAAATAATCCAGCCATAGCAAGTGCAATGGGACAGCGCAAGCTATTCCCATCCCTGAAGTCAGGAAGCAACCATGAGAGGATCAAGTCCATGGAGAGGAAGAAGGAAGGTAGACACAGGCAAAATACCTCATGTGTGACTGTAAAAGTGGGTCAACGAGGCCTGTCCAGCTTCCAGTGGGAAGGGGAGGGGAAGGAGGAAGTCTGCCAGAGGGGTGTGTCTCACCCAACGCCTTGTATCCTTCCACGCCCATGTCAAAATGAACCCCATCCCCAGGTATCATTGCCTGATGTTAACAGAAACATGTGGGGAGGGAGGTGGAACATGAGATGAAAAAACTGTCAGAATGTAAAGTCAGACAATGAGCACTGGAACATAAGCACTCAAGAATCCAAAGAAAACAAGAGGACTCTTATTGATTTCTTCTAAGACAGGGGTCATTATAATCATCACAGGATAATCACAGGTGACAGCTGGATTCCGCATTACTGAAAATTCCTGTCATCTAGACTATACAATAGCCTGTCATTATTCTTCAGCTGTTTCTCGCCTCCTGCGAATCAAAATGCTACACATCAAACCCCTTCTTAAAATATACCCATACCCCTTGTTCCCCTACCTAACAGTGAACATCTGTGTCTTTCTACGCTAGTCACTTTAACCTCTCAGTGTCTGTACTGTTCAAAATCTTCAATAACTCAGAGCAATAGCCCTCAATATTACAAGAACATACCATCCATTTTGGTTTGTTTTTTCCTTTGGGTGGTAGGGGGAGTGGGGGTTGGCAGGTCCTGATTCTTGAACCCTGGTCCTGGATGCTGTCCCTAAGCTGCTTTTGCTCAAAGCTGGCACTCTACCACCTAACCACTTTTTCAGAATAGTTTATTAGAGGTAAGAGTCTCATGGACTTTTTTGCCCTAGCTAAGCTTCAAACCAAGATCCTCAGATGTCAGCCTCCTGAGTAGCTAGGATTACAGGCATGAACCACTAGGCCCGGCTGCCATCAGCTTTCATTCCCTTACTGAACCTTTTGTTTTTTCATATGACAGTTTCATAGCCAAAGGTTATGAAAATCTTGAGTAAGGTCTCATCAGATAACAATGCAGAAAAGTATCCACTTCTTCCTATACCTTTGGCTCCTTAGGAGATAAAAACCATTCCATAGATACCCTCTTTTATTTTAACATTAACCAAAGGTAAATACCTCTCCATGGGGTTGTCATGCCTTCTATGTCTGCCTGGGAACTCAGTTCCACAGAAGCCCTCACCTTCCCTGGGTTTCCCCTTACACCTTCCTGCTCCCTGTCCCTCCACGATCCAAGGTTCCAGGAGGCAGTATCCTTGACACGTTCCATTTCATGAAGTCAGGTGTCCACTAGTCTAGCAAAAAGCCATAGACTTTGTGGAAAGGATTTTTTAGACTACTTTCATTATGTTTTATATTTACCCATGCATGCCTCCCTTTGTGAAGTCCCCAATTCCCAGAGCTTACCTCCCCATCTTCTGTGCATCTCTAATCTGAGTGCTATAGAAACCTTTCTACTATGCTCTCTCAGATTTGTGTGGAAGGGAAAATAAATCCTTCTAATCCTCACATTGATAAGAGCTTTTTGATACCTTAACTGAGAACTTGATTCCTGGGAATTTTCTTTTCCAGCAGCCTTTGACAGTAGAGCTTTGTACCTGCTCATATCGTAAGTTGATGTATGGAATTTCCTATTAAAATTTTTAGTGATTCATTTAGTAATTATTGCAATAAAATGGGAGAGATGAAATGAAAAATGATTGTCTTCATTTCTTGAATAATAATGCTAGCTAGTAAATAGCATAGTCTTTGCTTAAAACATATTCAAACATTCACAGTGAAAGTGAAATAAATGTAGAGATACAAAATATAGGTTGCACTGAAATTAACATACCAAATGTGAAGCATGACTTCCTATTATTTGCTTAAAAGTATGCTATAAAGTTTTGTCTGTGGTTTTTAACAGCAAGAATATGCTGTTAAAGAATATTAGAACTCAAAAAATTTAAATCCTCCAAAAACAAATCCTCAAGGAAACAACCAACCCTTTTATAAGTGGGCTAAAGACTTAAGAGAGACTAAATAAGAATGGCCAATAGACACATGAAAAAATGCTCAACCTCTCTAGCCATAAAAGAAATGCAAATCAAAACAACATTGAGATACCACCTCACCCCAGTTAGAATGGCTATAATCAAGAACTCTAATAACAACAGATGCTGGAGGGGATGTGGGCAGAAGGGAACCTTATTGCATTGTTGGTGGGAGTGTAAACTTGTTAAACCACTTTGGAAAGTAGTATGGAGGTTCCTCAAAAGACTCCACATAGAGTCTCCTATGACCCAGCAATCCCACTTCTGGACATTTAACCAAACGATCACAAACAAGGCCATACTAAAGCTGCCAGCACAGATACATTTATCACAGCATTATTCACCACAGCTAAGATATGGAACCAATCCAGATGAATGGATGAATGAATCAAGATAATGTGATATATACAAATATAGTATCTCTATAGATAGATAGATGTGATAGATATGGATATATTGTATAGATGCTGATATAGATATAGATATAAAATGGAATTCTATGCTTCCATCAGAAAAATGGCATGGCTCCATTCGTTAGGACATGAAAAAACTTGGAAAAATCCTATTAAGCTAAGTAAGCCAGACCCAAAGAACATAGGTCCCATGGTTTCCCTCATTGGCAATAATTAGTATACATCTAGGATAATTTTTTCAGATGAGCAGAAAAGCTCAAAAGTTATGTACGTATGACCATATAAGATGATGCTAAGTGAAATGAACCCCAAGATATGAACACAAGTAGTCTTTCTGTGTTGTTGTTGTTTTTAATGTACTATGTGATTTTTTTTTTGTTTCCTTTGTATGTTCTTCCCCCTACGATATAGTCCCTGTTGTCTCTGTATTTGATTTTGGTACCCTGCATCTTGTATATACATTTGTCTAATCTGGGGAGGGGAAGGGGAGTAACAAAATGCTGAAACAAGGACACAGGATGACCCATTGCAACAAGGATACCCACAAGACACTATATTGTAAATGAGCTTTACAACTTCAGGCCTGGGGGGAGGAGTGGTGAAGGTGGGAAAGGGAAGGGATGGTGGGAGACGAACTAATGAGGGCTAACAATGCTCAACAAGAAATATACTCATTACCTCACTCAAGTAACTGTAACCCCTCTGTACACCATCTTTACAATCAAATAAAAGTTTAAAAAGTATACAGGAAATATACTATATGATTGACAAAATTCATAAAATAAAAGCAATTCATATTCTCCATGAAAGGATACCTTTTAATAATAATGAAACAGAAGGATGCTTTCCTAATCACTCTAAGAAAACATTGTAAGAGCTCATGTACATAGTAACAAAACGCATACAGTCTTAAATTATATCCCAAATTATTGAGCCAGTGTGAAAATGAATAAATTGCTTCAAGGGCATAATATAATCTACTCTTTTATTTTGCTTTATTTATACAATCTGCTCTTTTATTTTATTATTAATTAAATTCTATTTATTAATGGCATTTATTTAATTCTAACACCTCTCTTTTTTCAATTTGACATAGCTTAGAGATGTTTCTTTACATATCTATTTTTCAAATTCTTATGATCTTCATTACCTTGATTTTGAATTTTACTCAACACAAGGAAGATTTCTTGATTTTGAGTTTTACTCAACAATAATTGTGTACTATTTTTGAGTAATTTTTGTAATTCATAAACACTATAATCACTAAGTAGTTGTTAAAACAATGAGGTTTTGAAGTTGTATCCTTAAATAGTAGCCTACTACATGAAATTTAAATGTGATCTAAAGAGAAAAAGGAAACTCATTAAAATATTGCTTTAAAAGGAGAAGTGAAAGTGTAGAACATAGGCTGACTTTTGTTAAAGTAATTATATTCATCTACACAAACTTTTTGTATAATTACTACATTCACATGAAAAGACCTCTAGTCTGAAGTAAAATGGGATGTTTAAACTCAAATTCTAATGTTTAGTAGTTGACTGACCATGTGTACTTTAATTCTCTTTTGTTCCAGTTTACCTATTTGCGATATTGGGATAATATTATCACATGTTTTATGTGGTAATAACAAAAATTAAGTACTCTCTGTAAGGCATGCAATATTATGGCTTACAGAAGAAAAATTCAGTATCACGTGTGGTGATTATGATGGAGAATTTCATAGCCAAGTAGTCCAGCTTCTCTAAACTTTTTCATTTTCTCATTAGCATAATAAAGATAATTCCATTTACCTGTAGAGTTCTTTGGACAAATTAAGCCATCACAGATAGCCTATTAAAGTATGCAATTCACATTTTGGTACATACGAGAATTATAAATGGTAGCTTTTATACTGTTATTACCATCCATTTTTCAATCAACTTTATTTTGTGCTTATCATTAACTAAGCATTTCACTAGTTGTAAAGTGGAACATGAATCTTGAAGCATTTTGTCCCAGTTGATTAGTGGCGATGACAGAATATCCAGGAATAACAGAATTCTATCTGCATCTGGATGTTCGATGTTGAAACTACACAGCTGGACTTTGCTTTCTATCTGTTCTTCTAGTGTTGGCAGCATTATGAAAAGGATTACAGGGAGAAAACATTTCCTCTTCAGTTGGGGATGGTCATCTGTGTGTGGTAGTTTGTGTGCTTCTCTTTGATAATAAGGTAATTGCTCAAGGGAGCTCCAATGCAGGCAGACTTCTACACAAAACCAAGATACTTAAGCACAGGTTCAAAGTCTTTTTATTTATTTTTATTGTAAAAGTGATATAGAGAGGGGTTACAGTTGCATAAGGTAATGGATACTTTTCTTTTTGAACAGACTCACCTCTTCCATCATTTTCTCCATTATTTTTCCCAAACCTTCCTCTCCTCCAAGTTGCATAGTTCAGTTTCAACTAGAAGTTATCTGTGAACATGTGTCCTGCATGACCTAGAACTTGTGTTGATGATACTCAGCTAGATTGTAAAACTCATGGAAATATTCACAGAATTCAAAAGCTACTGAGCCCAGTGTGTCTGCTTGTGCATGTACGTCTATGGGTCTGCATGTATGTCTATGTGTTTTGGAGAGTACAATACAGATGGGAAGAGAATTAATTAGGAGGCAGAAAAGATAAGCTGAGGTTAACACCGTATTTCTAAGCCATGCTGAAGAAATCAGTTTTGCATATTCCCCTGTTCCTAAAAATGAGTATATTTGTGATCACCTGGGACCCTAAACTGAACAATGCTTATGACCAGACACAACTTGAAGATTCCTAGTTAATAAGTTTGGGCAGGGATTTTGGGCATCAATACTGTTGTAAAGTTTTACAGGTCTTATACAGAGCTCTGTTGGGAAATCAATGTTTCAGGCAACACGAAGCTGCATGAAGATGATAATCAGCCAAGTAACCTGATGTAATTTGCCTCTTAGAAAGATCTATCAGCAGTGTGCATTACAAGGGGCACAATAGAACACTGCAGAACACAATTTATGAGAAACATCAAATTGTTAAAAAACAATCTAAAGCCAATAACCAGAAAACAGTTAATTGAGAGGAAAGATACCTCTGACTCCATTTATTTCTGCATTATTCTTTATTGACCAGACAAATTGAATTGCTCACACACCCATGGAGATGATTCATCTGTTTTTAACTAGGTGGCACCTAAGGTCCAAACACACTGGCAAACAGTGAGTTGCACTCCCAACATTTAGGTGCAAGGTTTTTGCTCCACAGTAGACATGACACCTATACTAGGTTTCTGTACAATACATGAAGTTGGATTTCTATTGTTTTGAAATTCTGTTCATTAACCAAACATAGAGGCAAATTATCAGTGGCCACAAGAACTCCTGACTACAGGCAACACTAATATATTGATGTTGCATGAACTATGACATATATTCAAAGGGATAGAAAAAATAATGGACAGAAAATTCCAGTATAAGATTACTCACAGGGGCTGGGAAGGTGGCTCAGTGGTAGAGTGCTTGCCTTGCGTGCAAGAGGCCCTGGGTTCTATTCCTCAGCACCACATAAGCAAAAACGAAAAAAAACAGAAGTGGTGCTGTGGCTCAAGTGGTAGAATGCTAGCCTTGAGCTGAAGAGCAGAGGGACAGCGCCCAGGCCCAGAGTTCAGGCCCCACGACCAGACCAAATAAAAAATTTAAAAAAAAGATTACTCACAGGATTATGACCATTTTTTTCAATTCATAGATGATTTACACACAAATCTATATACTTATACATACAAAAATGAACGCACACATACATACATATAAATTCTTTTGGGTTTCTTTGGATGCAATCCTGGGGCTTTAATTCAGGGCCTAGACACTTTCTTTCTTCCTTCCTTTCTTTCTTTTTCCTTTCCTTCTTTTTCCTTTCTTTCTTTCTTTCTTTTTTTTGTCAGTCATGGGGCTTGAACTCTGGGCCTGAGTATTGTCCTCAGCTCTTCAGCTCAAGGCTAGTGATCTACTACTTGAGCTACAGCGCTACTTCTGGCTTTCTGGTGGTTTATTGGAGATAAGAGTTTCACAGACTTTCCTGCCCAGGCTGGCTTTGAACTGTGATCCTCAGATCTCGGCTTCCTGAGTAGCTAGGGTTACAGGCGTGAGCCACCAGCGCCCAGCTCCTAGACACTTTCTATTAGCTTTTTTACTCAAAGCTAGTGCTCTACCACTTGAGGCACAGCTCTACCTTCACCTTTTCTTGGTGCTTAATTGGAGATAAAAGTTTCACGAACTTTCCTGGCCAAGCTATTTTTGAACCATCATCTTCACACCTCAGCCTCCTGAGTAGCTGAGAGAGAGACACCATTACCCCATGAAAATAAGTATTTTTAAAAGTTTGGTAAATATACATTCGTACTGTATTAAAACATCTCAAAAGTCTAGTGCTTTGCAGTAACATAATATGCTTCAACTTGTAAATCTGATATGTCCTAAAAGATATCATCCATACATTTTTTTTCTAAAATCAAACACTTATTAACATTTTCTACAGCAATGGGTCCCTCTGCTCCAGTTAGTACAAAGCCACTGCCTTGGATATTATGGGCTATTCCATGAATGCAACTGTCATAGAATTTGTACTGGTTTCATAGCAGATCCTAGTTGGAAGCCCAAAGGAAATGAGCAGTGTCACAGGTAAGTCTCATTGAAGGTTATCTTTATTGAAATGCCAGAAGGGTCTATTCTCAGCAAAGCCAAACACTCTCAGAAATGTAGGCCCAATGAGGCTCCCCGAGATTCCCAGTTTCCCTTGACAGACAGGCTTGCCCAATGGCAAGAATATGCTGCTCATTCAGAAAAAGTTCTTGCCATGTATCCTTTCAAGGGGACCAAGCACTCTTGCCTTCTATCGAGTTTGGATCCTGTCTCCTGGTATTCAATCTCATATGTAGTTAGCAAGCCTTATCAATGGAACCAAACCACTGGATAGGAGAAATCATTTCTCACATTACCCTACTTACCTCTTCATGTTTCTTACCCACAATTACTTAAAAATGAGAACAAACCATACAGGCCCATTCACACTGAAAGTATTCTAAAGAACATGCAGCAACATGATCACTTGTTCAAGGCTGTATGGAAATGATCACAGCCAAGCTGGGTCTGGCTTACCACCTTCTACACTCATAACTGTTCTCTGTAGTGAAAATAACTGTCTCTTGTAAAACTAGTTTTCATTACTGTCACTGAAGCAAAAAGCATCGTTTTAACATAATACTTATCTATGGAAACAGCATATTTTGGGTACATGACTTTTTGTTTGTCTTTCTGATTTCTAAATAAATTATTCAAATCATGTTTATCCAAAATAGAAATATATGTAATACTCAGAAAACTCTGTGGTCTATTTTAGAACAAAAAAAAGAAAAACAGGCTAAAGTAAAAATGAATTTAAGTACATGGTTTTCTATAGGATCAAAATTTAGAATACATTTTTAAAAAATCTATTCATTTTGAGTGAATAATGCTGAGAATAGAAAGTTTAATGATAACTCATAAAAAGAATTAATAAGATTAACTTTATGCTATCTGTTTACTAGATATATTAATATATTCCTATTATTTTAATTGGTAATCTGAGCATGATATGTATAGACAGATGTATACATAAGTGAAACATCAGAATTACAATTTTATGCTTTGTATATGTCCCCGTAGGCATATTTAGAGTACCTAGAAATTGCTTCTAGACGTCATGAAAGTATTAATCCACATATTCACTCAGCAGTTCAGCATAGGGCATTTGTTCCTATTTATGCACATCCACAGATACTCATGAAACAAATATCAGCATTCTCTTTGACATTGCATAAACTCTCCAGGGGCTTTTATTGCTGGTACTGGTGACAGATAGGATTCTACAATTTCCAGGGCATAGAGAGAATCTGGTTTGTACGCTCTTGACAGGTTCATTCTACCACAGTACTAAGCCAAAGTGCTTTTAGTGAAGTTAAAGGAGAAAGAAACTGTTCTCCCTGGAATCAATGAGAGTGAGAGTAACTCAGAATAAATAATTTAATAAATGGATAGGGAGGCTGGAATCCTAAAACTCACACCTAACTTGAAGCATCTGCTTGATCTCAATGCAGGCAGTAGCTCAAAGTATTTTGTTGCTAAAATCCAGAATCTATTGGATTACTAAAAGACCTTATTATTACATCTGAATCCAAAATGCCTTTTACTTTACCTCTGTTGGAAGGTAGCTAGCAATAAAATCTAAAAATGAAACCGCACACATTCCTTTTTTGATGTATCATCTCCCTTACAAAAGCATTCTTTGCTGTATTGTTTGTTAATGAGCTTTTTCTGGTTTCTTTTTGTATGATTCAATCTCCCTGGCTTCATAATATGTGAAATTTACCATTCTTTGGATTGTGCATGAAATTCTTTCTATTGTAATGCAATGAAATTCATCTTTTTGATTATTTAATATCATGGCTTGCTCACACATTATAAGTGCATTGGAATTGCTGACAAATGGTATCTAAGGCATGTAAAGCAGAAATAAATGCTAGAATCTAGGACACTAAAAAGGCTATTCGAATTTATCATCTTTCATGCCCCAGATAGCTGTTGAAGGAGAAATGGCAAGTTTTTTAACAGGAACATTATGTTATGAATAATGTTTATATAATAAAAAGTCATCATTCAAGGATCTTCTTCAGACCTATACTTAAAGGTTTGTTTGGGATGCAAAAGTACTTTGATTTGTTTTAGTCACCTTAGGTCTTATATTCATGTCATGAACAAATCAAATATAGCATTTTGTCAGCTACTTGAATCCATTGCTTCCAAACTTGATCTTCAACTCCAAGTTGTCAAAATAGTGCACTATTACAGTGTTAGAAGGGTGAGTTTATTTCATGTTTATGACTTCAAACAGGAATTAGTATAAATTCAGTAGAAATCACAAAATTGAATAATGTGGTCTGGGACAATTTAAGAGAATTTTTTAAAGGCTTGGCATACAGCACATACTGTGCTTTTATCAGCGATATTTTGAGCTTCTAAACAGTCAAAAGCATTGGTATTAAAATTCTGTTTCAAAGTTTTGGTACCCACAAGAGGTAAAAGTTGGTTACCAGCATATAGTTATAGTTTGTTCACTGTAACCATAATATTTCATTAAGTTATGTCTGTTGAAAATGATCATTTTATTACTATTACTATATTACTAATCTCCATAATAATAAAATAGCTAATATCACTTATTTGATTTTCAGCAGAAAAGAATTAACTTGACTTCTGTGTTAGCAATCAATAGAACCTTAAATATGATAATGAATCAAAATGGATCATTTTGTTAAAAATTTGTTAAAAATTAACACAATACATAATATAATTGCCACAAAGAGGAATGTTACAATAATGATTATTTCATTTTAGCTTGATTAGAATTTATTTCCTTGAAAAGAATTTCAAAGCAATATGCATATACTTTTCTCTGATATACATATATATCCATCCTCAAGAGATGCAATTATTTTTAGCCTTGAAAAGTATCTTTTGGTCCATTCATCTACTGAGGGTCATCTGGGTTGGTTCCATATCTTAGCTATGGTAAATAATGCTGCAATAAACGTAGTCATGCTGTTAGCTTTAGTATGTTCTTGTTTGTAAACATTTTGGTAAATGCCCAAAAGTGGGATTGCTGGGTCTTAGGGAAGCTCTATGTGGAGTCTTTTGAGGAACTCCATACTGCTTTCCAAAGTGGTTGAACAAGTTTACACTCCCACCAAGAATGCAGTAAGGTTCCCTTCTGTCCACATCCCCTCCAGCATCTGTTGTTATTAGAGTTCTTGATTTTAGCCATTCTAACTGGGGTGAGGTGGTATCTCAATGTTGTTTTGATTTGCATTTCTTTTATGGCTAGGGAGGTTGAGCAGAAGAATTCTTGAAATATTTCAGTGGAACATGCTTTCTGTTCACCACAACATAGTCTTTAAACCCCTCAGAAACAACTCAGCTGTACCCCACTTTTGAGCTGTATCTGGGTCAGAGAAGGTTTTGTCTAGAACAACTCAATTAAAAACATAATTTGGAAAGAATCTGACTGTTGTAAGTAGAGCCAATAGTGATGGTTATTTTAGTGGACATTCAAGAGAGGGACCTTGAGGAAGATTTTTAGCCCAATTGATTCAGATTAGTATTAATCTTGCTGACAATATAGTTAGACCTGAATCTCTTTAATCTAGAGCTAAAATATTAGTCATTACAGCTAACTTGACCTAAGAAGTTTATAACAATAAATACTGAAAAAAAGAATAATAACTTCACTTGTGGATAAAAAAGAAACTATTGTCTTTCATAACTTCCAAAACACAATTCTCCATTTACCTTCAAATAATCTAATCTTGTTTATTGGGATCACTCACTTGAAACACAGTCCAGATTCCTGTGTGAGACTTCAAGATGGGCAGGTATCTCACATACAAAACTATTGATTTAGGTGGATTACTGCAATTTATATTAATCAGTTCGATATATATTTTATTCCAGATGTAAATATATATACAATCTGAAAAATGTATAGCCATACATGTTCATGCAACCACATGATTTTTCAATGACCTTTAACTTAGTTCAACAAGAATCAGATATAAACTATAGTGGAACCAACCCAGATGCCCCTCAGTGGATAAATGGATCAAGAAAATGTGGTATATATACACAATGGAATTCTATGCCTCCATCAGAAAGGATGGCATTGCCCCATTTGTTAGGAAATGGAAAGACTTGGAAAAAAATTATATTAAGTGAAGTAAGCCAGGCCCAAAGAAACATAGGTCCCATGTTTTCCCTTATTTGTAATAACTAGTGTCTGAAACAAGCAGAAAAGGTCAGATAAGTTGATGTTAGGTGAAATGAACCCCAAGATAAGTATTCAAGTGTTTTTTTTCTTTCTTGTGATTGTTTCTAACATATTTATAAGATGATTTCTTTGTTGCTTTGCATGTCCCTCCCCCACAGTATAACCCCTGCTTTCACTGTATTTGATGTTGGTATAGTTTGTGGAAGGGAAGGGCAAAAACACAAATTGTTTAAATAGGGATCCAGGTGGACCCATTGCAACAATGAGTGCTCTCTTTCAATGTGAAGCTCTAAACTGGTAAGATATTTTGATACTAAATTGTATTATTATTTTCATTTCTCCAGTCAACAATCTTTACAAGTGACAAGTATCTATATCAGTTTAGATTCAGAAAAACTGTGATCTAAGTAGGCCAAGAAATTATCTGAAATCTATGCATATATAATATAGATTTAAGATGCAAGATAAGATGGAAGTCTGACACACTATATCGTGTGTTCCATCATTTGTACTGAGTTACAGGACAGAATTCTCAACTTAATCAATTCTAGAATTATAAAAATCAAAAGCAATGATACATTGTGAAAGTGGACCCAGCTCATAAGACAATTATTGACCCTTGATATGTAGAATTTCCTTCTGCCCTTGCCTGTAGCTTCTAATACAAATCGTTGTGTATGATGAAACCAAAATCAAACAATTTCCCAATAAGTTTCACTTTTGCTATTAATAAAATGTCTAGGCTAAACTGTGAAAATGGCGGTAAACTTAATCACAAAAAGAAAGAGGCATGGACAAGGGTTGTATTGAAAGAAATGTATATAATGGAAGAAAAAAGATAATAATAGCATCACAAATATTAGCAATGACAATCGTAGTACTTCTTGAGGTTAAATGGAGTAAGACAAAAAAATCATGCCACTCTAAAATAAATGACCCAAGAAAATCACATCTGAAAAGAAAGCAATGAATACAGATATAGTTTATCTTAGAATATACAAAATTTTGAAAGATGTCTATTTGTTCATACATCCTATCCACATCTCTAAAACTACTTGTCAGTATGGAACCTTTTTGAGATTATACTTCTGAAGTCATCCTACTTCTGTACTTCAAAATACTATGTCCCAAAGCATGTGGTGTGGGCTTGAAGCATGGGGAGACTAAGCGCTAGCTCTAGGAAGGAAAAGTCAACAGCACCTGATCATCGAAGTCCAACTCAGTCGGAACAATGCAGACAACAGATGGTACACAAGCAAACATTTGGCCTCCTGACTGCCCAACACAATGAAATGGAGGTGTCACTACAGGCAGGATTCTGAAACTCAGCAGGACAAGAGACAAATCTGTCACAATATTCTGTCCTAGTTACAGAGCCAGTGTGTAGAAAGAATTAACTAATTCTTTGAAGAGGAGATATGTACAATTAAAACAGAAATCCAGCCTGAGGTGAAATGGGGTAATTGTAGAGGATAAATAGAATTCAGATACTGGAAAACACAGAAAGAGAAAGAGAGAGGGCAGGAAGGATGGGGGTGAGGGTCTGATCTGAGATTGAACATGATGAAACAGGAACAAAATGGAAGTTGGTCTAGTAGGAAAATTGATATGATCCTGCCTTACCTGATTGACTCAGTATTTTAAATCTAAATCAGGCTATTCCTGGAGCCTAGAAAGATGAGGTAAAGTGTATCTTTGTGGAAAATGAAGAAATGTAGAAATTGAATGGATCAATGAAATGCAGTGTGTGTGTGTGTGTGTGTGTGTGTGTGTGTCTGTGTGTGTGTGTGTGTGTGTGTGTGTGTATGAATTCTAAGCCTCCATCAGAAAAAATGACATCACCCCATTTGTTAGAAAATGTAAAGACTTGGAAAAAAGTATATTAAGTGAAGTAAGCCAGGCCCAAAGAAACGTAGGTCCCATGGTTTCCCTTATCTACAAAAACTAGTTTATGTATAGGACAAACAGAAAAGTTAAAAAACTATGTACATATGACCATATAAGATGGTGCTAAGTGAAATAAACCCCAAGATAGCGACACAAGAGGCTTCATGTTTGTTGCTGTTGTTTTTTATGTACGGTGTGGGGGATTTTGTTGTTGTTTCCTTTGTATGTTCTTCCCCCATGGTATAACCCCTGTTTTCACTGTATTTGATTCTGGTGCCCTGCATCTTGTATATATATTTTTCTAATTTGGGGAGGGGAAGGGAAATAACAAAATTTGAAATAAGGATATAGGTTGACCCATTGTAACAATGAGATGTACAAGACACTATGTTGAAAACGAACTTTATAAGTTTATGGGGGAGGGAGGAATTGGGAAGGTGGGGAGGGAAGGGATGGTAGGGGAAAAACATAGGAGGGGGTAACAATGCTGGACAGGAAATGTACTCATTACCTTACTCGTGTAACTGTAACCCCTCTGTACAGTATCTTTACAATAAACATATATATTTACAAAAAGAACACAACAGACTCTACAATGATGGTAGAGACTTTTAGAAGTCTTTGGCTATCTTAACACCCATTTGAACTTAAGAAATTGAAGCTTGGAGTCACTTATTCTACTTTTTGCATAGGTGATTTTTACTTGGTTGGACTTTTTAACTGGCCCTGGCCTGCCTATATAATGCTAGCAATATTACCATTACTTCCTCAGCTGATCAGCCAGGGGCTAGCACCTAAACAAACCAAAAAAGTGTCCAAAAGAGAATGTAGGATACTCTATAACTGAAATGAGAACAGAACTGTTTCTCCAGTTATTTCTACATTTACTCTATTTATATCGATCACATCAATGATAGGATAAAAATTATTCATTACAACGAAAGCTGCTAACAGAAAAAAATATTTTATTTTTTTTAAAATAGTGCCTATATTTGAACTGGCTTCATCAGAGGCTAACAACCAGCTCCGAAGTTTAGACAAAGATAAATATCACCGTTCAAATTAATATTCAACTTAATCTCTTTAGCACTAGTAATAGCTAGATCATTAAAGCCTCAACCCCTGCTATGGCTGCTCCTCCACGGTTTCCTTTCTAGGGTCAAGGGGAAGCTTTGGTCAAAGGTCATTTCCTGAGAACTAGTTTGTTATTTTACTTGTCCTGAGTACCTTGACATGGCCTCCTAATGAGTTAAGAAATTGACAACAGACATAGAGTGTCTTGTCTTCACCCTGTTGATTTTAGTTTCTTTAGTACTCCGGACTAAAATAATTCTTCCTGACTCACTAGCTCACTTCCATGTTTAAACTATTCCCAATTCCTGTGCATTAGTTCCATGTAGTTGTAAGCATTTTCACGTTCGGAATCACTCGGTCTCTTGAAATGGCAGCTACAGAGAAGACATAAAAACTCTTCTCACAGTTAATTTTCTCTCCTCCACTAGTTACCCTAAAGAAATATTTGATGATTAGCCATGCCTGTAATCCTAATTACTCAGGAGGCTGAGATCTGAGGATTGTGGTTCAAAATCACCCTGGGCAAGAAAGTCCATGAGACTCTTATCTCTAATTAACCACCAAAAAAAACCTGAATGGCACTATGGCTCAAAGTGGTAGAGAGTTAGCCTTGAACAAAAGAGCTCAGGACAGTACCCAGAGTTCAAGCTGTATGATTGTCCAAAAAAGAAAGAAAGAAAGAAAGAGAGAGAGAGAAAAGGAGGGAGAGAAAAAGGGAGGAAAGGAGGGAGGGAGGGAGGGAGGGAAGGAAGGAAGGAAGGAAGGAAGGAAGGAAGGAAGGAAGGAAGGAAGAAGAAAAAAGAAAGAAAGAAAGAAAGAAAAGAAAAAAAAAAGGAAAAAACATTGATCAGCTGCATCTACAATGAAGTCCACAGGGAGGTAATGATGTTTATTCTGGCTTTCCCATCTGCATACCAACCTTAGTCAATACCAAAAATCCCCTTCGTAGTTGGACAATGTGGGTTTCAATCATGGAATATCAGAGAGAGTCAAGGCATGTATTTCTGATATTTTGTCCTCTTTCTTCCTCCATCTCCTCATGACTCCTTCTTTTGGGGGGGAGGGTCGGTTGTAGGGCTTGAACTCTGGGCTTCGGCACTGTCCCTCAGCTCTTCAGCTCAAGGCGAGTGTTCTACCACTTGCACCCCAGCTCCACTTCCATGACTCCTTTTGAACAAGCATACAAAAGAACATTTTTCAGCTGGCTGAGAAATTGAGAAGTAGTAGGCATGAGAATTCCCTCATGTCATATTCTAAAGCCTCTCGATTCTGTGGCATAGTTATGAGCTCAATGTTCCAACTTCTAAATTTTCTCTTGGTAAGAACATATTCTTAGTTTAGAAGAGAAGGAAAAATGTTGTAATCTTTATGTTAAATGATAAAAAATAGCAACTTACCCTCTCCTTTCTCTTTCAGATTTGTTTTTATCAACTTCAGAGAGAAGAGAGAGATAACTGGAAAGAAAAATAACAGAAAATACTGAAAATAGCATTTGTATTTAGTTGTATAGTATATCTTTCAACTCAAATGATAAGCTAATTATTTTTTAGTTTCTGTGTCTACTCATTTTTTCTTTGGTTTCATCATTTTTTAAAATTATTAGTCTGTTCATCTAGAAAATTTCTCAGTTCCAATCATTGCACACCAAGGCCCAGGTTTCAAAACTGTGTGGAAATTAACATTAAGAGATAAAACTGAAACTGTAAACTTAGTATGTGAAGATCAGAATGAATTTATCAGTAGTTGCATTCAGCAAGGCACCGCTGGCTGATGACTGGGCTCTTAGATACTTGTGCAGTCTGCTAGCAGGAGGATCAAGGTCAAATTGGACAGAAAAGTCAACAGAAAAAAAATGTTGGGCATGATGACATGAGCCTATCATTTCAGCAATGAATAGATGAATGAAATGGACTGATTTCAAAGGTATACACCAGCCAGGAAGGGAGACTGTATGTTAGGTGAAATGAACCCAAGGTAAGTATTCAAATGTTTTTTCTTTCTTACGATTATTTCTAACATATTTATAAGATGATTTCTTTGTTGCTTTGTATGTCCCTCCCCCACAGTATAACCCCTGCTTTCACTACCCCTGTTTTCACTTTATTTGATGTTGCTATAATTTGTGAAGGGGAAGGGAAAAAACAAATCATTTAAATAGGGATACAGGTGGACCCGTTGCAACAATGAGATGTACAAGTCCTTATGTAGAAAAACGAACTTTACAACTTTGGCTGAGGGGAAGGGTGCGGAGGGGCGGAGGGGCGATGGGAAGGGATGGGAAGGGGAAAGAAAGGAGGAGGCAACAATGCTTGATAAGAAATGTACTCATTACCTTGCCCATGTAATTGTAACCCCTCTGTACAGTATTTTCACAATAAAAAAAATAATAATGGATGCAACAAGGGCTGAAAACGTGTGCCCACTGCTCAAAGTTAGAGCACTTGTCTGTAAGTGCAAGGCTCTGGTTAAAACCTCAGTACTTCTTTCCATGCAAAACAGTCATACTCAAAATACTCTACAAATTTAAATTTTTATTTTTGTTAAATTTAAAATTTGCATTTGTCATTTTACCTATAGTTTAAATAAAAAGAATTTTAGTGTTTACATGGGATTATACCAGTTTTATATTTTTATTTTATTTTTTAATAAGTTTTTTATTTTGAGAATACTGTACAGAGGAGGGATTACAGTTACATGAGCAAGGTAATGAGTATATTTCTTATCAAGCACTGTTGTCTTTTATTTCACTATTCAACAGTTCTAAATATCATTCCTCAGGATCTTATTACATATTTTAGCCGTTATTTTTGATAACTATTGTATTTCTATCAAAAAATGATCTCATCACTTCATCCAGCATTTTCAATTGTGCTACACTATTATTCCAGATGATTTATTTTCCATATTTACTGTTGATATTATGAAAGTTAAATAAATGATGGTATTCATAGTAGCACTTTTGATAGGATTTTCAGTTAGTTAGAATCAAATGCAATAAGAGACACAAGATAGCAATTCGATTTGGAATTCTGCTAACTAATCCCATTCTTCCAAACACAGATATGGAGATATCTTTTCCCAATCCATCGTTATCACCACACTGCACCTTTACATATGAGTATAAACCCACATGCAAACACAGCTTATATTCTATTCTCCAATAACATCAAATGAATTAATCATGACTCTCTTCATGATGATATAATTATTAGCTACTTCTTTGATTTTCTTAAGAGACTCCCACCTACTGCACAGCCTGGTCAAGATCCTTCAACTGTCGTTAGTTATGGAAGATTTTTAGAAATCATTCAATAGACATTCACTGAGCTGAAAATTTTCAGAGTTTCTGATTTCATTCTTGATCCATCTTTTATTTTACAACTGAAACTACAGGACAGATGTTTCACATTGCTCTCATAAATACCAAATCTCCATGCAAGAATAATTGGATTCAGGACTGACATAATCTTAAAAGAAAAGTGTGGTATTCCTATCATTTGATACTTCCTCTCTCCAGATGACTTTAACTTGACCTATGACCTAACTGAGATGTCAGTCTCTTATCTATATATCTCAGCAGAAATTTTCTTCTGAACCTGTGACTCTAAGGATCTGTTGTACAATGATAAATCCTAAATTAATACTATCATTGGAGTTCTCTTAGCTAGACGCAAGACATACATTCAAAACCATGCTGAGTGTCTCCAACTACATTGCCATGCACTGCAAACCCAACCTGTTCAAATTTTCTTTTCAAATTCTGCCCCTTCTCCTTGAAATGCTATTTCTGCTCACAAAATTGTAACTTAGCTACTCACCCCATTTAAACCTTGGCAATCGTCCCTAAGCTTCTCTCTTCCTTTTATTCACTGTGTACAATCCATTGCCAAATTCCAGCTCAATCCTATTTTCTAAGTCACTCACAGATCTATTAAATAAATCCTCTCTATTCCCACTGCTAAGGTCTCAGCTCATGCTAAGTCGGTTTCCTACCTGAATGCTTAGGCCTCCTGACTGTTCCTGCCCTTGTTCCTGTTCCTTACTCAGCTCTGCAGCTGCACTATCCGCCCTAAGTGATGAAAATCTGATCACTGAGCACTTCTGCTTAAAAGGCTTGAAGTTATCTAGGGAAAAGATAATAAATTTAATCTCAACTTGGACTCACACTGAAAAGTGGTATCTCAAGTTCAGCTGAAGTAGTAGGTTAAGCAATACAAGATAGCAGCACATGAATATCACTTAAATTATTTCTCACTGTGAAAAAAAATACTCTAAAAAGAGGCTGTAGTCCAACAAGACACAACACACTGTGGGATGCCCAAGGGATCTCACACCTCATTGCTGTGCCTTCTTTAGTGCTCCCCGGGAAACCGTCCCACACTCCTGCTGGCACAGCCTGTGTACAGCTCACTAGCAGAAGGGTTTGGTGTCACAACACAGATCGGGCATTCTCTTCCTGTTCACTTTCCAGGAAGCACAGAATTGATCCTAGAATTGACAGCTTTAATGAGCATTCCAGAGGACTGTGCTAACTCAGGTGTCTATAAAAGTCCTTTATAGCACGGCATGGAAAACAGACTTTCTTTTCCACTACCTTCTCTGCTCTCCACATTGGAAAAACATTATTTAGAACCTCAACTTTATGAACCAACCACCTTGGGTGTCAGCCTGCAGTAGAGGTAGAGATCCATGACAGGAAAGAATTCCTGCTTGCCACCAGATGTATACGGATTTAAATAAAGACATCCAAATTCAGGGAGTGAGGGTCTGAAATTTGTGATTCTGGTGTCTGAAAACAGCCATGGAATTCAACACAGATCACATGTTCAGAAGTTTTTCAACCCGCTAAACTTCAATTTTCCAAATACCTGGATTACAGCATATGCCATCATGCCCAGTCATAGAAAATGTATACATGTATAACTTTTCCTTTCACTATTTTCTGATAGGATTACTGAGTACACTGTCTTCATGAGGAACTGAGATCGTTTGGTAATTACTTGCAGTGCTTTACTGGGTTCACCAGTCTGTTGAGAACAGTTTCATTCTCATTGCCGATATCCACAGTATATGTGTAGTTCTTGGTTTAATTTGTTCTGTGTATTGTCACCCGCAGCTGCCAGATCTTAAGGTTCTGCTTTGTTCTTTACTCCTCCGTTTCTGTTTTCCTGAAAGGTGTTCTCCTAGGCCATCAACGGTTACCAACTGGAGGTCCAGATAGTTACATGTAAGTGAATCGTATATGTGTGTATCTTTCTGCCTTGAGATTTGAATGTCAAGTTCATGAGTCCTTATGAGACATGGCACGGTACCATCCCTACTGTGCTTCATGATGTCATGTATAGAGATTTGTTTTATGCTTTATAAGGAATAGTTTAGGAATTACAACCATTAGGAAGAATTACACAAAACAACACAGGGCCAATTACCTTTTTTATGCTAATCTAATTTTCTCCATCTTCTACTTAGAGCTCATACATTCTTCTTGCACACAAATTATATATGAAATTCACATTCCTTGGATCAAATGGTGCAATTGTTCCTAATATGAACACCTATCTGTATTTTTTATTTCAGCTTACCATGTATCAATTATTACTCATAGTGGCATTGTTGATCTCATGGCTCTGAAATATGATTTCTATAATTAATTGATCATGTGGAACTCCAATATACTTTTAAGTATAAATAAATAGACTTGGACAGTTTGGTAATTAGAAAGAGAGATACAGAGACAGAGAGACAGAGATGGAGATAGAGTGTAGAGAGCACTGAGAAAAACTTAGGCAGACAATAATAAATATATTTTGATTTCTTAACAAAACCTACAAGAGAAATATACTTTTCCTTTTAACAGCTTTTTTATTGTTAAAAAAATACTGTACAGAGGGGTCACAGTTACATGAGTAACATAATCAGTACATTTCCTATGGAGCATTGTTACCTCCTCCTTTGTTTCTCCCCTACCATAGTTTCCCTTCCCACCTCTCCAACTCCTTCCTCCCCATTCCAAGTTGTAAAGTTCATTTTCAATATAGTGTCTTGCACATCTCATTGTTGCAATGGGTCAATCTGTATCCTTATTTCAACATTTTGTTATTTTCCCTTCCCCTCCCCAAATTAGAAAAACGTATATACAAAGTGCAGGGCACCAATATCAAATACAATGAAAACAAGGGTAATACCAGGGGGAAGAACATATAAGAGAAACAAAAAAAAATCACATAGTACATTTTAAATATGTTAAAAACAATAGTAAGAAAAAAAACACTTGTGTTACTATCTTGGGGTGCATTTCACTTAACATCGTCTTATATGGTCATATGTACATAGCTTTTGACCTTTTCTGCTTGTCCTGGACTTATACTAGTTAATACTTCTAAAAGTGTTTGTAGTCATTTCCAATGGAACAGGAAGTATTTTTCTTCAGCCAAATATTTTAGAAACATATTAAACTACTGTTGTTTAATATATTTCCAAGAAACCTATGGATTCTCTTATTACAGTTCCCTTACTTTAGTGAGTACAAACCAACAATCACAAGAGGCAAGTGTTTTTTTCTGATCTTAGTTTAAGATGAATTATGTAGCTGTAGGCATGAAAATTTTCAAAGAAATAAGTAATTTTATTTGTTGTTTCTTACTTTGTTCATTTCACAGCAGAATCTTCTTACTTTTGCAATTTGTCTAAAATAATTATGAATTTCATAATTATGCATACCTATAAGATGAAGTTTATAAGACCTCTGGGATTGTATTCTTGTAGTCAACTTACACTGCTACTTCAGTAACTGCACATAAGGTCTCTGAGGACAGAGGATGGAAATGGCAGCAAATAAGCAGGCAGTAAGTACAGGCACTCCTCCATAGGAATGAACCTACACCAGCTATGTGGACTGCTTTCTGGACTCAAGCCTTGTCCCATGACTGGGAGAATCTCAGGCTGATGTGGTTTGATTTTGAATACAATGTGTTTCTGCGGCATATTTTAGCCTGAGACAAGATCAATAGTAGTAAAAATATCTGTATTTAACTTCCTAATAATTTGTTCCATTTTTGTATGTTGTGGTAAGTTCTATTTTAATATTGTATTAAACTAGAATTTATCTTGATTACTATTCTTTTGTAGTGTCCTGAGTTTTGAACTGGGGTAGGCTCTTCAAATTATTCTTAATGAGAACTCTGGACCTAGTGTTTTGTGGATAAAGTCTATAATCTCATGCAGAAAAAAGAAAGAAAGAAAGAAAGGAAAAGAGAGAGAGAGAGTCAGAGTCAGAGTTTGGTCCCTGGTTTCTTGAATTAGAATTTATGTAATTACAGAATCATGGTTCCCATTACTGGAAACCTTTCAGGTTACTGTGGTTTGGTTCTGAGATACAATGTGCAGTTGTACCAAAATCATCTGTATTTAAATCATCTATAATTTGTTCCCCTTTTTTACATGTAGTGATAAAAGGTATTACATGTGATGGTGAGGAATTGCATGAGAACATTTCCCTCACCCTTGGCCTGGTGATAATTTAATAGCAGAGCTCTCACATGTGTGGCCACCATAACTTCTTCAAGATCTCTTTTAAACATTGACACACTGAGTAGATATCCATTCAATAAATACTGGCAATGCAATTGTGTGATGTGAGAAGCCACAAGAAACTAGACAAGTGCTATTCTGAAAATAATCACCTCCCTAATGTCACTGTCTTTATTCTTTTTATCTTCCTCCCTCCCTTCCTTTCTTTCTTCCTTTCTTTCTTTTCTTTTTTCTTTCCTTCCTTCTTTTCTACTTCTTCCCTTCTTTCCTTCTTGCTTTCCTTCTTTCTTCCCTTTTTTCTTTCCTTTATTGTTATTTTTGTCTACTTGGTAAGACTTCAAACTGTCATTTTCAATTTGAATGCCTATAAAAGCAAGAAAGCCAAGGGGGAAAGTTGATCGAGGCATTAGCCTTTGGTCTTTGTACAACATGGGTATAAATTATATGCAGTTTAAATATGGTGTTTGCAAACACTTTATTTTGTAGTTTGTTTCTTTCTTTTAAATTATTTATTAAATCATTAGTATATATTCATTTGTTATTGATATTAAAAAATAAACAAAACATATGTTAGGAAACAAATCTCTATCTAAAGTGAGCTCTGGTAATATACTGCTTGAAGAAAATAGCCCCAGAGGATCCATGAAATATTTATTAGTTCAAAACTAAGCTAGGTAGTCTAAAACTTCTAAGCCTTCATAGGTTCCCATTAATGCATGAAGAATTTGGCCCTAAATCCATTATTTCCAATCAGTAAACTAAATTTAGCATTTAGCAGTCATAAAATCTTATACAAAACTAATGCAAAAGTAAAAATCCTTCTCATCACAAAGCGTAAAAGCTACTTGGAGAGTTTCACAGACCACAGTGGATTGTGACAAATCACAAAGAAAACTTCAGGTTAACTGTGTATGCACAAAATATGAAGTGCAAAGATGGAGAATTAAATACCTTTGCTTCCAACTGTTTCCCATTTGCACATTACAAATAAAATGTAAGGAGTTACCCTGTCTTATACCAAAAAATTCTGAGGGCTTTATTTGATTACTAATCCAAGTTAACAGTCATTCTTCCATTACCACAAAACCACTAGAGGGACAGAATCAGCCTACACACAGTGTGCAAAGAACAATGTATAGAAAAATATATTGGTACCATTCGTAATTTAATTTTATTCCCTGTTATTTTAATAGTATTGCTTTTTCCATATGGCTATACTAGTGATAATTTTTTTTAAAAACTCATTTCATGAGTGCTTAAAATTCATAATTGTTTAATTTTTTAAATCAAAATGGTTCTAAACTTTTTCTCAGTTTGCTCAAAAGGGCAAGTATACTTAGAAGTCGTTAGCTAATTTTTGCAAAGAATAATACAGCATGTATATTGTCCCATAACGTTCCAATTTCAGGACAGCTTGCATTCTAAATGTCTTTGCCAAGTAACCAATTACATTTGTATTGTTTTTAGTGATTTCAGTCTTCTTTTAGGAGGTCTATTTGCAATTAATTCAGTTGTTTCTGCGTGTTTAATAGGGTTTAGGAGGATTGGTAAACTCTCTACCTGGTCAAGTAGTTTCCCCCCTCTTTATTTAACTAGTGTGTAATCATTTTGATTTGCTCTTAATAATATCACTTGGGAAACTATATTGTGTATGACAAATAATTTCCTTTAGCATTTAACTTCTGCTAATCACCAATGGAATTTCTTCAGCAATTCAGTAATACCTGATGGACAAAGCAACAGCTTATTTGAATGAAGAAGATAGCCAGAACTTTCTTCCTCTTCTTCTTTAGGTTCCCCAATGGAACTTAAAGAACATTTGCTTTCCTACATAAGCTCCATAAGGTTTCTTAATAAAATATACTTCTTTCCTTAAAAAAAATTTAGATATACAGATTAAATTGCTGATTGTCGTGATGGAGTGAAACTATTTTGATATTTATAACATTCATGAGGCAAACAAAATGATCAATACAGGTTGATGATGAAAAGCCTAAATGTTTCATTAAGTAACAAATGACTTGAGGAAATCATATTACCTATAGGCAAAATATTCCTTACTGTGTGAACTAAACAACGAGTGGCTTTTAAATATTAATTACCTCTTTTACAGTTACTCAGGACCACTAGAACACGAAAATAAGATGAGAACAGGGGGAAATACAGAAAGAAACCAGAGGAGAAGACACTCAGCCTCTGATGGAGGAGAACAAATCTCCACAGAAATATTGTTCATAAAGACCCTGTCTTTTAAAAAAAGAATTTAGAGAAAATCTACTGAGGAATGCATTGTGTGTGTACATAGAAAGGTAGGGACATATCATGTGATGTTAAGATTAATAATTATGCCAGAAATTAAGATTTGAGGTAAAGGAACATCAGAGGTTCAGGGTCAATCACTGGTGTTGTCATCTTTTTTAATAATTTAAGTCTGGCATTTATCTGATTTAAATAGCTTTTTTAGAGCTGTTTGGGTAAGTCTTTCATTATATTGATAAAGTCAACAAAATGGTAAAGTCTATTTAACTTAATATGAAGAGCAGCATCTGTGAGTATAGATGATTATGATTTTTAAACTATGTAAAAAAGGTATATTTGTATTTCAACTTCTACTGTTAATATTCAATGTGATAAAGTAAACAAATTCACACACATACATATGAATATACATATGTGAATATATAAATACTTATATATATATATATAAATACTTATGTATAGTGTGAAAGTAAAAATGGATAGAGCAAGAGATTAAAAGATGATTCAGAAGAGGTAAAGATTTCAGAACTTGAAAAAAGTCACCTTTATTTTGCACAAAGAAAAGTGTAAATTTTAGAGAAAATTTATTGGCATTGAATATTGCTTTAAGCAATTGTTATTCACAGTGGTAAAACTATTTTTAAAAGAGAAAGTGTGCACATACAATTCATTAAATATGATAATAAGAAGGATATGAATGCTGGATATATAGATGTTTTCTTTTTTTGTCTTTTTGTTTTGTTTTGTTTTTTGTCGGTCATGGGCCTTGAACTCTGGGCCTAAGGGCTGTCCCTCGGTTCTTCAGCTCAAGGCTACCACTCTACCACTTGAGCTACAGCGCAACTTCCGGTTTTCTGGTGGTTAATTGGAGATAAGTGTTTCACGGACTTTCCTGCCCAAGCTGGCTTTGAACCATAATCCTCAGATCTCAGCCTCCTGAGTAGCTAGGATTACAGGCGTGAGCCATGGGTGCCCAGCTAGATGTTGTCTTACTTGACTACATCCCCTGATTTTTCACTTTTACTAAAGTCATAACCAACTGAAATATAATGAACCACTTTCCTGTCCAAAGATTTCACAGAAGCTATTAGACTCATCTCATAAAAATTCAAAAGATAACTTGCAAACCTCTTTCCATTAAAGACCCACTCACAAAACAATGAAAAATAGGTGTTATTCTCTTAAGTGCATACTATATAGTTATGTAATTAAATGGAAAGTTGAAGGATAAAATGTGAAAAACTGTGTATTTCTATTGCTGTGTATGGAGTATTTTAGGCCTTTATTTATCCAAACAACGCTTTTGTGATAACTGCAGCAACAGAGCTAGAAAGATACATTGTCTCCAAAAAGGTATAACAACTTTCATCTACATTTTATTAGCAAATTTTTGACATCTTAGATTCTTTTTTGTCTTTTAGATTGGGAACTTAATGTAAGAACTTTAAAGGGAAATATTTCTTTTCTAATCTGTGCCACATACAGGTAAAAAAAAGAAAGAAAAAAAAGAAATGAATTTGAACCAGTCACTGTGGATTCAGCATTTGTGAGTTTTTGTCAAGGGACTGGAATAAAGACCCCACAAAAATTATATAAATTGGGAAGAAGACATACTACCTTGCTTACTAATGTAACTAATGTAAGAGTTAGCCGGGGTAAAATTAGTTGTACTTTACTTGGTCAATTGAGATGAAACTATGCTACAACCCCTCTCGTCTAAGCCAGAGAGACCATCTTCCCACTGAACTGGATACTTCAGGTGTCAACAAAATAGTAATTGATTACAAGTAAGAGGTAAGTTTCAGAGAGTAGATCAAGAAAGATCAAGAATCAGAATGTAGCCGAAGAAGGGTTTAAGAGTCAGACAATCAATGGAACTTTATTGATTACCCCCAAAGTACTTAATCTATCCAGAGCCATAAGTAAACTAGACATCAATATCAAGTGAGATGAAAAGGGTTTTCAAGGTAAAAAGAGACAGACCAATTGAGATTAAAGTCATTAAAGGTAAGAAATAAAAAGGCAAAAGAGAGAGGGAAGGAGACATTGGTTAACTAAAAGATAGATTTCATCATGAGATTAAAGCCACATGGCTTTTAGAAACTAATCAGAGAAGTCATCAATGATACTGTTTCAGTGTACCCCAGTTAAATGCTATCCTGAAAGTGATTTCACTTCATCAAAAAAGGAAAATCAACCAACAAGAGTAAAAAAAAAAAAAAGATTTTTAAAAATACTAAGTCTCTGGAAAAAAAATTTAGTGAATAAAAGCTTTGATTTGTGTTTGTGTGTACATGTGTGTGCGTTTGTGTCTGTGTGTCTGTGTGTCTGTGTGTCTGTGTGTGTATGCTAGTACTGGATCTTGAACTATCTCTGAGCTTCTTTTGCTCAGAACTAGCACTCTACCACTTGAGTCACAGCTCCACTTTTGGCTTTTTGGTACTTAATTCAAGATAAAAGTCTTACAGACATTCCTGCCTGGGCTGACTTTAAATCATGATCCCTAGACCTCAGCCTCCTAAATAGCTAGAATTATAGTCATGAGCCACCAATATCTTGCTAAAGTAGTCAAAGTTATAAAAATTAAGCACAGGACAGTTTTTTTTATTAAAATATAATTTTTAGCTTCACTATGTGTATTTAGTTACTGAATAGCATTTTCTATCTTGGGGATACTATTCAAACAGGAGAATTCACACAGGTCGAAGAGGAAAAAATATTTCCAATAATTACCTGTCATTTTATGTTTACATGGTGTTAACATCATAATAAGGTTAAGGTCATACTTACCTAAAATATACAGTTATGAGGTCAAAGCCAGGGTCATGGAAATAAGCAAAAAATACATCCAAACTCTTCTCTTACGTATCTCAGCTTATAGAATGATCTAGAACTGGAAATAAACTCTGATACTTGCATTCTTGCAAACACTACAGAGTAAATATTTTCTTGTGAGTCTTTAATGAAAGATTGTTTTTAATTATATTCACTTACAAACTGAAATCAGCCCATTCATTAATATTGTATCTGAGCTGGCAAAGTAAATAAACCACCTAAATTATATTATACACGCTTGCGTTCTGAGATATCATGCAATGTGAATTTTTAATTATGATACAAATTAACAGATTGTCTCATTGCTTGATAGAAGGTTTCTTATGAGCTGATATAAATTCTTGCAAATGTCCTGTATATGCAGAGATCCTTTCTTTTGTTGACATTAGCAAGAAAAATCTCTTTATAAAGTTTATTTTCATTTACTATTGTAGATTAGTCCTGAAATCGTTTTTCCTCATTATGTGTGAATCATTTATCTTAGGCAATGAATGCAGGATCACTTTGTGTTCTCCAGCATGAGGGACTTTGTGAATAACACTTATTATCATAAATCTTCCTAAAAGAGCTCCTAATAGCATCCAATAACTTTAACATCAGTGAGTAAAACTGCAACTATACTCTCTTTCTCCAGCTTTTAGATCTGGAAACATCATCATCAATTTCCACAAGGACAATTTTAAAGAATTTTAATAAAAATAGCCTGGTGGTTACCAATGCAAAACCCATTTGTTTCATTTTTAACTGTTTTTTTTCCTCAACGGGATTCTATAATGCCCTTTTGTTTCACTTCTGGTTCTTTCCCAACTAATCCCATTAAAACCTGTTGCTAATAACTAGTGCCTTTTGTGGTGGTAAAACAATTTTCTCAGTGTTTCTTTTTTTCTTTCCTTTCAGATCTGTAGTATTTTCACACTGTCCTGATCAAAATAGTTGTAGTATTTACAAATATATTATTTACCAGAAACCCAGCAATAGGTTGGATGTGCTGTTGTAAAAATCAAGAAAGAAGGGGCTGGGAAAGTGGCTCAGTGGTAGAGCACTTGCCTTGCATGCATGAGGCCCTGGGTTTGATTCCCCAGCACTTCATAAGCAAAAAGAAAAAAAGACGGAAGTGGCGCTGTGGCTCAAGTGGTAGAACGCTAGCCTTAAGCTGAAGACCTGAGGGACAGCGCCCAGGCCCAGAGTTCAGGCCCCATGACCGGACCCCACCAAAAAAAAAAAATGAAGAAAGAAGATGGGACCTAGTTACCAAATGATATACATATGGTAATAACAATGCTAACTATAGCTAGTGATACAGCTAGCATGGTCAAGCATCATTATCAAATGGGGGAAAAGGGTACATAAACCCATTTTTTAGAACCAGACATGTACTAAAGCACCTGGGATAATGGTGCACTATATGGTACCTCTTTTGCATTCATCAGCAACTGCATCTGTGAATAAAATGAACATTGTCAGCTACAAAGAAATCTCGTGGAATGATGTCCATTTCTTTCTGGGATGCTGTCATTGCTCAGAACACTTCATTAGGTCCTCATTCATCTTTCCTCCATATAAGTAATATTTTCCTTTTAATATCCTCAGTGATGGCAAAGTTTTATCCTTTGACAATAAAGAATTTAGAGGTCAAGGAGGGGTAACAATCCACAAAAGATCTTTAGTTTCCATAACATGCTTTATAAAATGGCTATGATGAGATTTTAATGTGAGAAGCTGAAATTAAAAAATAAAAATACCTAATTGTCTTCATCAAAGCATATTATCTCAAAAGGAGTTTGTTCTCTAAAAAGACATTTTAATAACTAAATTTGCCACATATTTTATAGAATCAGAGTTGTTTACACATCACTGTTGTAAATAATTTGACCTCTCAATAATGTTACTGACACAAGACATTGTGACTCCATCTTTTGTAAAACTCTGTCAACTGTCTTATTGGGATCAATGGCTCAATGTAAATTCAGACCTCTTTTAAAGTTTACTTGAAATTCTAGCCTGCTCTTACATTTTAGACCTAATTTGAACGCTTTCTGTGCTACTGACAAATCATAATTTTTCTATTTTAGAAAGACATTGGAAGTGGGCACATCACATCTCCTAATAGTTAAGAACTCCAGACTGTGTTTTAAATTCACCCCATTGCTGTAATTTCAGGATATTTAGAACAGAATTCACGGTCAATCTAACAAATACTTAGTTCTTTTAGAAAAAACTTAGATGCATCTTGTGGCTCACACTGTAATCCTGGCTACTCAGGAAGCTGAGATCTGAGGATCATTGTTCAAAGCCAGCCCTGGCAGGAAAGATCATGAGACTCTTATCTCTAATTAACCAGCAGAAAACCAGAAGTGGAGCTGTGACTCAAAGTGGTACAGTACTATCATAGGCCAAAGAGTTCAAGGACAATGCCCAGGCCCCAAATAAAAGCCCCATGACCAACAAAAGAAAAGCAAAAGAAAGAAAAACTATGATACATAATCACTTATGTTTTATTGCAAAATTAATAAACTTTTTCATTTGTTTCACGCCAGCCTTGAATCTTAAATTTAGGGTCCCTTCACTCATGGCTAGCACTATACCACTTGAGCTATGCCTATAGTCTAGAATTTTGTCGATTAGTTGGAGCTTGGGTCTTGCAGACTTTTCTATCAAGTCTGGCTTTGAAGTGAAAACCTCCAGTTCTCAGCCACCAAAGTAGCCAGGATTATATGTATGAGCCAACAGCACCCAACTTCAATAAACTGTGCTTAAGGATAAATGTAAAACAACAGATATAGTGGTTATCTATCATCAGCCCATAGATATGTAATTTTAGAGGAGGCACTGGACTGAAGGTTTCTAAATTTCTAAGTGGACTATTTAGACAGTCAAGTCACTAATTGTTCATTTATCTTCTTAATGGGTTTTATGACAATATCTAAGATTAATAATATTTGCATCTGGTTATGACAGTCCTAGTGCTCAAAGCTGATACATTAGAAATAGTACAGATAAGTTTTATTGTTGTTATGAATGGCCAATGTGATGGAAATATCTATTCTAAACAGTTTCCAAATCAATTTCTAGGAAAAGGTACCTATTCTAATTTTTATTTTAGCTTTCCTTTTCATTTTTGTCATATAAACATTGGCTGGAATTTGTTCACTAAACATTACATTGTAGCATGACTTTAAATAGCATAGTAAATATCAATATAAACTTTTCCTTAAGTGGAAAAAAATAGATTGTTAAATGGACTATTTCAGGTCAACAAATTACCTGGTGAGAATACCACAAAGCTAGAATATAGTTTGTTCTCAAGCCTGTATTTGTAAATGCTTAACTGAAAGCTGATAGACCCTGTAGAGAAATATTATTGATTGGTGATAAAACTTCACTCGGCAAATGCTATGGGTGATTTCATTGTTCTTCATTTTTGACCCTTTTAGATCTCTATTCAGTTTCTGCTACTATTCAAAACCCTGTGACAGGACAATCCTATGCATTAAACTAAGTGTGGTGGTTAAATTCTGTGGACTTCTGGATTATATCTAAAACCATCTACTTAGCCTTATAAGAACATTCATTAAGCTATCAGAAATGCTCTTAAAAGCTAGCCCTTGGAAATGCTGGGTAAGCATGATTGACTTGTCCAATCATGTGATGTACATGTCAGCATCTCCCCCAACACACACAGGAAGACAAGCAAAGCTAAGGACATGATGAAACTCTACTGCCAGTAACTGGTAGGTGTCTTTTTTTTTATTGTGAAAATACTGTACAGAAGGGTTACAATTACATGGGCAAGATAATGAATACATTTTTTATCAAGCATTGTTTCCTCCTCCTCATTTGTTTCCCCTTCCCATTTCCCCCCCAACCTCCCAGCCCCCACTCACCCCTTTCTAACCCCCCCCCAACAAAAGTTGTAAAGTTCATTTTTCGAAATAAGGACTTGTACATCTCATTGTTGCAATGGGTCCACCTGTATCCCTATTTAAACAATTTGTTTTTCCCTTCCCCTCCTCAAATTATAACAACATCAAATACAGTGAAAGCAGGGGTTATACCATGGGGGAGGGACATACAAAGCAACAAAGAAATATCTTATAAATATGGTGAAGTCTTTTATCACCATTGCTGGACGCATGCTTGTGATAAATCCAGCTCTCGTTCCTCTTCTACTATACACTTACTCTGTTGCCATACTTGTTTATGTCTCCACTTCCAGTCATCTAGTTCCAATTCTAGATGCTGTTCTACCTTCAGTACTAGAGATTAGATGGTGGTATATTCCACATACTATTCTGTAGTCAGTGAGAAGTCCTCTACATATCATTACATATTATTCAAAAGCATATCCATACCATGCCTTTTCATCTGCTGTACATTCTTTGTCTACATAGTCCTTCACAGGCTGCATAGCCAGGAGTCAGTCCCCAAAGTCACAAGAACAAAATACCACGACTAAAAACACCTTGCAGATACCTAGACATATGCAAAAAAGAAGAGAATAAAACTGAGGGATAAAGAAAAGGTTTGGTGCTTAGACTGTTCTAAGTGAATATTCACAGCAGAATAATGAATAGAGGTGATAAATACTCCTGAGCACATTTATCTGTGCTAACATGTGAAGTAGGTAATTTCAGGGACACTATATAACAGATATGTAACATTCTATTGACAACCTTTTTAAGCCTACTCAGATCAAGTCATTTCAAACCTTTGGTAAAAAATACCAAAAAGGGGTTCTTGTAAAAGGGGAGGCAGGTATGTGAATAAACAATAAATATTAGTTAAGTTTCAGTCACCTGCATAATTTTGATGGTCTCCTCCTTGCTTTGAAAGACCAAGTTATTACAAATAGATTGTCTTTAGACACATGTGTTAATCATTCAACTTTAGGAAACATCCAGTGTTTGGTTTACATTTCTTCCAGTATATTTTTTCTAGTTACTTTGAGGAAAGAAGGTACCAAGGTTTGGATTCAGAGCCCTGAATTTGCTAAACTCTCTACACTTGAGCCACACTTCAGCCCATTTTACTTTAGTTATTTTTCAGATCTACTGGGTCTTTTTCTCAGGGTCATCTTCAGAATTCAATCCTCTGGCTTCCATCTTTCTTCATAGCTGGGATTACAGGCATGAACCAATCCCATTTAGCCTTCTTTGTAAGAGATTTTCTTCCTTTTTTTGTTCTGGCTGGTCTTGGACTTTGGTCTTCCTCTCTATTCCTCCTCCATAACTGTGGTCAGAGGTCCATACCAGGCACTTTGTAGTGGCTCTTCTACTAGATTTGAATTGATCCCTTAAATTTTGAAACTATTTAACTTCAAATTCCTACACATCTTCAGTCACCCCTTAGTGACTACTAAGTCGATGACCACTTTCCACATATCCTCAAGTGAGAGTCTCTGCTTGAACTCCTATTCCATAGAACCCAGCCACAGCCTGGACTCTGATGCAGTATCAGTTGGACAGGTACGACATACTTTAGTCACAACTCCCAAATTCTCATTGGCTTATCTTTACAAGTTTTGTTTTCATGAATGATGCAGGCTCAACAGGAGCTGGTATAAGGGCTCATGTTTCTTAAGAAACAGAATACAGAATTTCTTCCTCCACAGAAACTTCCATGAGCACTATTGTGAGGGATAGAGAGAGGGCTAGCAGGGTTATATCTTAACAATCAAATACTCCCATCTAAAAGTTTATTTCTCCTCTATGAGCATCTTGTTGGACAAAATATCCAATGGCTCTTTGATGTCAAGTAACATGACCCTAAAGCAGAATGTACAAACCATTGTGAACACCTCAATCAAATGTTAGAGCCTACACCAGCACCCCCCCTTTCTTGCACAAGTGTGTGTGTGTGTGTGTGTGTGTGTGTGTGTGTGTGCACTCTCTTACTGGTTCTCCTTCCACTGCCATCTAGAGAATAAGGACTTAAACGTCATATTTACTCATCTAACTTCTTATAGCAGAAAGTAAGAAAGTCACTAGCATTTTGTACTTCATAGCTGAGAAACAGGTTTATTCAGCTCCAGTTCTTTGCACAGAATCAAACACATTTTGCCCAGCATTCAAACCCAAATCTTTCCCTCTTAACACCATCTGTAAGTATACTTTTTTTTGTCAGTCGTGGGGCTTGAACTCTGGGCCTAGGCTCTGTCCCTGAACTCTTCAGCTCAAGGCTAGCACTCTACCACATAAGCCACAGCACCACTTCCAGTTTTCTGGTTTATTGGAGATGAGTCTCACAGACTTTCCTGCCCAGTCTGGCTTTGAACCACGATCCTCAGATCTCAGCCTCCTGAGTAGCTAGGATTACAGGCGTGAGCCACCAGTGCCCAGCTAGTATCCCTATTGTAAAGGAAAAAGTTTTCAAATTCATCAATGCTCTACTTAGTCCTCTAAGACCTTTATCACTTTCAAGCATCATTTCCTGCTGTCTTCAAACCTCAAATACTATTATACAAACATAAGAAACTGTAGTTTCTTTTTTTTTTAATGCTTTGAATCATATGATAACTCTATTTTGGGTTATTCTTTCTTTCCTCCTGACATATGTGTGTGTGTGTGTGTGTGTGTGTGTGTGTGTGTGTGTGTGTGTGATTTTAAGTTGCAGTTCACAAATTTATGCCCTCTGTAAAGGTTTTTTTCTGATTTTTCACTCGTTTACAAATGTTAAATAAGCTATTTATTCATTATATTCTGGATGTCACCTGCCAACTCATGTTTGTTGCATTTTGTCTCTTTTGTACCTGTCACTATTATATTCAAGGTGCCTTGGGGATGTCTGCTCCTCATTTTTATAACTGAGCATCTGCATGTCTGTGTCAGTGATTAATACAGAGGAAACATGCAGCAGAGTGATAAGGGATAGATTCCAGAGCCAGACTGCCTCAGTTGGAATCCTGCCTCCACCACGACCATGATCTGACATTTCCCAATTATCTTCCCTGCATTTCAGTTTCTTCATTTGTAAAAAGAAGGTAATAGTACATTCATTCAGTTGTTTCAAATTGTTCTGTTAGGATTATTGTAAGGGTCAGAGAAAACTT
The DNA here is from genome assembly GCF_019054845.1 of Dipodomys spectabilis. Taxonomy (NCBI): domain Eukaryota; kingdom Metazoa; phylum Chordata; class Mammalia; order Rodentia; family Heteromyidae; genus Dipodomys; species Dipodomys spectabilis. The sequence continues at coordinate 7,442,249 of NW_024870752.1, forward strand.
GATGTACAGGACTTAAAAGAGAATTTTTTAAAACCCACAATAATCACCTGAGGAGAAGCTGTGGTAGTACTACCAATAAATGTCATTCATAACATGGATCTTCAAGACCCTGAAGTCAATATGAGTTTATGTCTTTAGATAGGACTGTTTCAAATGGCAATATGTCAAAGTTGCTCAGGACTGGTTAAATGATTTTATTGCTCAGTTACTATATTCAGAAGACACTTGTTATGTAACAAGTATACTAAAAATAAAATAAAAATAGAACTTGGATGGCTATATTTTTCGGATATCAGAAGAGGATGCTGCAGGATCATACTGGGATAAGGAGGTATGCACAAGTGAAAATGCACACGTTACTGTACTGCCACTAATCACTTTGAACAAGGCTGCCAATGTCTGTATTTGAGCTCAATGGTGACCCCCAAAGAGATTGGATGGTTCACATAATTTTGTCCTAATTTTCTTCCTGTTCATGTAGAATTAGTTCCCCTGGGAAGAAAGCACTCCAATTCCACAGAATATAAAAAGGTTAGAAAACACCTTGGAACTATAGGATAGGAATGTGGAACCAGCTCCCCATTCATTACAGCTTGACAAATAAGTAATAGCCACAGAAGACAGAAAAAGTGTTCAATTTGTGGAATAGTTTCTCCCAAGGCACAATGTCGCTTTTTCTAACACTAAGATATTCTTTTAAAAAAACAGTGTTTCACAGGAACTACCTAAACTCTCATAGATATTTCCAGGCATTTTATGGAACTAGAAGAAATTATCTCTTGAGTTATTACTAATTGTAGTTTCTGCCTTGTGTAAAGTGTTTACTGGCAGTTATGAACAGATATTGAAATAAGAGCATACATATATGCACATATATACATATATAGGTATATTTGTATATATGTATATAGAGAAAGAGATATATATATGTGAAGCATATATATAAAGCAGAAACATTCCTTCGAAAGAAAGAAACAAAGAAAAAGAAAGAAAGAAAGAAAGAAAGAAAGAAAGAAAGAAAGAAAGAAAGAAAGAAAGAAAGAAAGAAAGAAAGAAAGAAAGAAAGAAAGAAAGACAAAGAGAGGAAGGAAAGAAGGAAGGGAAGGAGGAAGGAAGGAAGGAAGGGAGGGAGGGTGAGAAGGAAGGGAGGGAAGATAGGAAGAAGGAAGGAAGGAAGAAAGGAAAGAAGGAAGGAAGAGAGGGAGGGAGAGAGGGAGAGAAGAAGGGAGGGAGGAAGGAAAGAAGAAGGAAGAGAGGGAAGAAGAAAGGAAGGGAAGGAGGGAGGGAGGAAAGAAGGAAGGAAGAGAGGGAGAGAGAGAGGGAGGGAAGAAGGACCATCTGACCAAAGCATAAGAACATAGTAGAGCAAAAGATATGAAAGCAGTGAGAAGACTTCCAAGTGAGTGAAGGAGCAAATGTTATAGAGATGTGCCACACATATTTCCAGCTAATACCCAGCTAATACAAATACAGGTATTTTGGTTTGGGTGGCTAATACTAGAATCTCAATAACTATGTACTAGTCAGAACTTGGATAATGTGGGTATAATGGTTTAGGCTAGTCATTGACAGGTCATATGCAGTATTCATACAATTTAATAGGTTTTCAATTAAAATCATTAGGTTTTCAAGCCCCTTGCCTTATAGAAGTAACCCTTCCACAGATCTTAAATGCAGTTTTAAATTATGAGAAGTAGAAATATGAACATAAAATATTTAACATTACAGTTTTGATTTCCAACTAAGGACCAAACTTTATACTCTGAAAACCTAATTGTCTATAGCTAGAACTTGATTTAACACATGAGACAAAATAGATTAAAGCCTTCTGAAACAAATGTGTGAGTAGATAGGTGAAAAAATATTTTTTTGAAAAAAATATTAATGAAAGTTTGGGTAACAGTCATCAGATCACTTTAATTATTAGTATATCACTAATGAGAGGCAATAGCACAATTATAAAGCAATATTTTAATACAAATTGATCAATAGTAAGAAAAATATAGTGGTGTTTGGAGCACACTTACTACCTTCATACATTTATTTTTCCCATTGTGTAGGATCCATTGATTTTTACAACATTGCGCTGTCTATAAGAACAAAAACAGCTTAGAAAACTATATTTATACAAATTATTGATTTCTATGTAAAAGCAATATTCATATAAAACCTACTCAGTTTAGAATTTTGGCTTTTGTCTCATTCTCATAATATATGCTGACAGTCCTTCATCCTCTTGAGTCACTGCTATGCAGTTTGGTGCAAGTCATTCTGCATGGTGGTTAAAATATATTTGCCTCTCAGCTAAAAATGACACTAATTTGTGATTAAAATAATTTATCAAGTCCAAGTGTATTTTTACATCTTTTATCAACCAGTATACTTACTTGTAGATTTGTAGGCACATTCTAATTACAAATGAGGGAAACCACACAACCTGTGTTTCTTTGGGTCTGGCTTACTTCACTTAAGATAATTTTTTGGCAAGTCTTTCCATTTCCTTACAAATAGGGCCATATCATTCTTTCTGATGGAAGCCTGGAATTCATTGTGTTTATATAGACATTTACTCACTGAAACCAAAGGAAGCTAGTCCTAGGAGAGGTGGACAGAGGCTCAATATGTATGTGCATATGAACACATATGACATCCAGGAAGTGGAAACAAGAGGATTTTCTGTTAGTTTGTTTTTTCCCTCATTTGTCACTGTTTTGGTTTCTGTACCTTTTGTCTTGAATGTAATTTTATCTGTTTGGGGAGAGTAAGGGGAGCACAGAAATGGTGGGACAAAGGGTGAACAAATGCAGCAGTGATACTCACTAGACCCTATAGTGAAAACGAACTATACAACTTCTGTGGAGGGGGCAGGAGAAAACCTGGGAGAAAACAAGGGAAGAGCTGATACTGTTTAAAAAAAAAGTACTCATTACCTGACTTATCTAATTGTAGCCTGTCTGCACAGTACCTTTACAAAAACATTTTTTAAAAAACGATTTAAAAATTGTGTTCATCTGAGCATTTAGTTGTACTCTTTTTTATTTTTTTATTTTTGCTTAAACTCTGGGCCTGGGCACTATCCCTGGGCTCCTTTTGGACTATCACTCTACCACTTGAGCCACAGTGCTCCTCAGATTTATATGTGATAATTTACATATAAAAGTCTCATGGACTTTCCTGCCTGGGCTGGCTTCAAATCGCAACCCTCAGATCTCAGCCTCCTGAGTAGTTAAGATTTACAGGTGTGAGCCACTGGTGTCTGGCGTACTCATTTCTGTAATAGATTTTGAGAGCAACTTCTAAATCATATAATGCTATCAATCAGGTGACTCAATTAAATTGGAAAAAGCAATTACAAACAAGTTCTAAGGTTACAAAGTAAGGAAAAAGCACCCGAAAATTATCTGTACCTTTGCATCAGTTTATCTTATAAGCTAAACTCTTTATTAAAATTGTGTTCAGATATACACTTTTAAAAATACCTACCCTCTCCAGGGACATTTGAACGGTAGCTTGAATTTCTACTCAGTGTATCTTTATGATTGATTTGAAATGAGGATTTAGAGGATGAAGTTTATTTTAATATGATTTAAAAACTTCTTGAGTCGTTTATTTCTAACTAATTAAATCTAATCTAAAATTTTTCAGGTAACCAGACAAACTGGACTTTACCAAATGAATGAAATGCCTTGCTGACCATGAAATCAAACATGATAGGTAAGACATTGGCAAACATCCTTAGCACCAATGAAATCCTCTTTTGTTGTCCAACTTGGCTAATATAAATTTTCTTGTTAAAATGGTAAGTTCTAGCTGGACACTGGTGGCTCACGCTGTAACCTGACTACTCAGAATACTGATCTTCAAGCTTTTCAAGAATCTAGCTCTCTAGGAACCAGCAAAAACAGAGGTGGAAACATGACGCAATTGGATAAGCACCAGCCAAGTGAGCAAGCCAAGCAAGCATGAGTTAAAAATCCCACTACCAGAAGAAAATTTAATTTCAATGTATATTATTTATCACAGAAGGAAATTCTTGTTTTAGGCAAAACTAGCTTTTTATAGATGTCATTCATTAGAGAACTCAAATATTTTATCAAGATACCTCATACTTCAAAAATGTGATTCAGATCTGAAAATCTCCTGAAAAAAATAATTGTATAATGCCGAATTGTAAAGCTATGCCCATTTACTCTTTCCCTGTGTACTGGGAAAACTTTAAAAATAATTCCAATAATATGGGTTGTTCGGGGCTCTTTTCTGGAGTCCTGAAATCATAAATGTCATCTTGGTTATCTCAATTCCAATTGGAAATTATTATTTCTTTTGTGCCCCTGTCCATGCTGGGGTTTTTTTTTGAAGTTAGATATACACCTGTCTTACCCTGTTCTCAATATTATTCTGCCCTTCTGTAAAGATGAGCAGTAGCATTCTTCATTTTTTAAATCTCACAGCATGTAGTTGTGTTCTACCTACAGTGAATGTTCAATAACTGTTTCTGGCATCAAAGACTGAAGGAAAAAATTATCAAACTTCAGACTGCTGCCCAGAGGAAAGTGAGTGTAACTCCCTGGCAGTAATCCTTCTCATCTAGAGAAGGTTTGGAAGCAAAATAGCTTCCTGAAGAGGAGGAATCCAAACAGATTGAAATAATTGCAATTGACCTCCAGAAGTGCTCTTTCTCTTCTGTGTGTGTATGTGTGTGTGCGTGTTTAAAGATTTTAGCTTTAACTATGGAACTTTTCTTCTGCAAAATACAAAGAAACAAACCACTTACTCCATCGCAGCATGCCTTACATATTGAGAAGATGAAAAAGCAGTTGGTGTAAAGAAAGCACCCACGATGAGTGCAAAGGCAATTATTTCATCCCTGTGTAGAGAGTTATTGTTCTAAAATTTCAGACCAGCTATAGGAGCAACATCTTTCCTAACTAAAGGTCCAACATTTTTGGTGACCTTCCCTGTATATCAGCAGAGTTATATTCCTAACATATACATTGTCAGTTATATAAAAAATGTGTTCCTGACACTTATTCAAACATCCATTTTTTAGTGTAGTCTGTCTCTTGGTAGCCTTCATTGGCTAATATTCCTCTATTATAGCAGCCTCTGAAGCAGATCCAATAAAAACTCAACAGGAAAAATACCAAATGAACATACTACTCATTACATCAAATCAGGCTGTTCATGGGACTTAAATTAGTCCAGTCAGTCAAATACGTAGACAAGAAAACAGGAAGAAATTTAAATGCATTGATTACTAACCTCAAGAGACTCTCCTAAGTGCTTTGCAGTGCTATGCTTTTGTGTGATGCTACCGAGAGCCATCAAATAATCAGTAAAAATCTTACTCTCAGACAGGAAAGTGAAGAATCAACAGGATCAGCACACAGAAGCACATCATTGTCGAATTAGCACCAGAATCACAATTGACCACCTAGTCAGACTGCGCTAAAATATACTTTCTCTTCTTAATTTCTATCATTGGTTTGTAAGAGAAAGTTCATAGGTCAAATCCATCTTGCATAGCTTAATAACTAATGATGGTTTTACATATTTAAGTAGTTAGAAAATAACATAATAATACTATTATATGATAAATAAAGATAATAGGAAGTCAACATTTAGCATCCATCAATAAGGTTTCTTTGGAAACTGATCATTTCAGTGATGTCCATGGTTATTCACATGAGTCTCTGTCAGAGCTCAGTTGAGGCAACAGAGATTGTATGGCATGCAAATTTGAAAGTGTTTATTAACTTTCTATTCAGAAAAAGCTTGCAGAATAAAATTATATAATCACATCTATGCCTGTAGAACTAAAAATAAATGGAAACACAGAAAAAATAATAAACTGATGATAATGTTATTCCAAACCAGCTGATGAGTAGTATCTTCAAACCATAATAATGCCTCTGACACAATCACTTGTTCTGCATTTTCCTTCCACACAATTTAGAGTTCATTGGCTTGAAAGCTTCCTTGAAGGCTTACAGCCCTTAGTACACGCATGCATTAAGCCTCTCAAGTTTATTTGGCTTAAGTGTTGATCTTAGAGGCAATTTGTCACACGAGAATTTCTCAATGACTAACTCTCTTTTAGATGTGTCCTGAGGCAGAAAAGTGAAGTAGACAGAGACAACTCTGACAGGGTGTTTTTCTACCAAGTTGAAGAGAGACTGTCAGTGGATGCATGCCCTTCACTCAGCCCAACCTCAACACCACCCCACTACAAGCAACCAAGTTTGGTGCCATCTGATAAAATGAAGATCCTACTTTCATAAAAAGCATACCAAATTATAAATGAAAAAGTTGACATAGGTTTTAGAAGGAATACATACAAGAGACTTGGAAATGTAAGCTTCAGGAAAACTGTATTTTGTTTCCTTGCCCAAAAGGAGAGGACAAATATGGGGGGGACATGTCCTCTCCAAAAGGAGAGGACATGGGGCCACATCTGTCAAAATAGTCACCAAACAAAATATCAAATCCCCATATTTAATTAGTATTTTGAATTCGAAAGCTGTCTTTTCTATAACTTTAACAAGTGAAATCCTCGGGGTGGGGAGGGAATCTACTTGAAGATCAAACCACTGCACTAGTCCCCAGAAGTCCCATTCTTCTATTCCTGCTCGGCTTTACTTCCTTTTAGTTTTTGAGATGCAGTCAGAACTATGAACTAAAGCACTTACAAACGCTTTTCTGGGTTCACTCTGCTTCCAAAGCTTCAGAGAAGCAGCCACGTCCCTGGCAGCCTCAGAACATGCCTGAAAATCCTGTGAACTCACTCTCCTCTTTTCTTCACATACTCCCAAATTTTGTTCCTTAACTTCATCACGTTCAGTGTCAGATTTCTTCCAAACACATGATTTATTTGTGGGAAGTAGTTGACTATTGAGTCAGGATAAAACAGGAAAAACAAAGTAGACTAGATGGTAGGAATACAAAAATCACTCCTGGATCTCGATTAAAGCCAGATCTATGAAAGTTATAGAGTCAGGAGCTGGTGCCTCACATCTATAATCCTAGCTACTCAGGAGGCTGAGATCTTATGATCAGGATTGGAAGCCAGCCCAGCCGGAAAATTCCATGAGACTCTTATCTCCAATAAACTATTTAAAAAAAAAATGAAACAGAAGTGGCATTGTGTTTTACATGGTAAAGCTCTCACCTTGAGCAAAAGAAGCTCACAACTGTACCCAGGCCTGGAATTTAAGCCACAGGACAAGAAAAACATACAAATACCACAAGTATCCTGCATCTTGTATATATATTTACCTAACTTGGGGAGGGGAAGGGGAACACCAAAACGCTGAAACAAGGACACAGGATGATCCATTGCAACAATGATACCCACAAGACACTATGTTGGAAATGAATGGAGATTGGGGGTTAGGGATACTAGAAGAAAAACAACGATGATCCTGCTGACAGAAATGATCACTGCCACTGCTGGGAAACAAAAAGGACTTTACTACTAATATTACCTGAATAGAGTACGTGCTTGCAAATGACAAGGGGTCATGGAATAAACAGAATAAAAGAGAGCACACAGAGTGAAGACATGATGAGAACAAGATTTACAGACCAATCTTTCTATGTACCAGCAAAGCTTTCCAATACCTACTAAATTCTCGTAATAATTCCTCTCAGAGATGGTTGTTGTGGGTACCAGAGGCTCATGTCTATCATCCTATCTATTCAGGAAGCTAAAATCTGGAGCATCATTACTTAAGGCTCGACAAAGCAGAAAAATTTTCTGGACTCTATTTTCAAAACAGCTAGTAAAGGATCCATACCATTCTTAACTGTATTCATGAGTATTAGATAGCTGCTGCTCCATATATATACATATACATATATATATACATACATACATACATATATGTTATATGATATTTTACATATTATTTTACATTACTTTTCTATAGGAATTCCTCTAACTAGAAACTTCCTAAGTCCAAAACAAATGTCCTGACCAAGCTGCACGGAGACATAGTCCATGTCTTTGGACCCCAGGAAAGACCCCCTTCAATCCCAATTGAGCTAATGCTTCCTAAGCTAATAGTCTCTAGAAACCTCACTCAATACTCATGTTTGTTCTTTTAAGTAGGCCCTTCATTACTGGCTCATGGTTCTTGCATATAGATTTTATGTTAAATTGTCTTCATTCAGAATTAAATCCCTCTTGTTGACAGCATTCCAATATAGATTCTATGTCTAGAAGATCTAGGGGAGTTTGTTTGTAGTTTACATTAACAAGATTATATCTTGGTAAGCGTAAATAATGTAGTGATGTGTAAGATAACCCATCACTGTTTATCAAAAACGAATCTCCAATCCAAGAGTCCACAAAAAATATATCAAAACAGCAAGGACTATGTGGAAAGAAATAGAAAAGACTTGGTTGGTAAGGAGTCAAATTAACCCTGGGATCCTATGTGTGCCAGGCACATTCTTTGGAAATTTTAATTTACAGGAAGAATTGATGTACGTTATATTAAGTGACAGTTTAACAGACCACCTGCTTAATTATACATGGTATATTGAAAATAACCTGACTTCTACTGACTTATAGATAGCATTATTTCTATGCTTGTCAGCCAACTCAATTTGTTCACTTTTCAGTTTAATGAACTTGTATTAAGTTATATTTTCATAAATGCTAAAATCATGGAAATATAGACCATAGAAATTTTATTTTACCATCAAACGTCCATTTGAAATATTATATTTCAAAAAAGGGGGACATTGTCATAAATTTTCTATTTCTGTGTTTTTTAGGAAATAAGTAGTTTAAAATGAAAAAGATGTATGCATAAAATTGTAGCTCATAATTTCAGCGGATATATCTTCTGTAACAAAAAATAATCAAGACTACACTCAACTTCCTTTATAATTTCTAACTCCTGGGTTACTAATATGAATCAAGTATTTTTAAATTAAAAAAATACTTTGATTTTTATGTCAATAACCAGAGAGTAGTCTACATGTCACTGATAGAGCTGTAAAATATTTTTTCAAGATCTATATTCAGAAAAGGAGACATCAGTATGAACTTGACATGGGTCTTACTTTTGTTACCTTTGTTATTCAATCCTTTAAGTTTCCCTTGGCAGTCTTCCCTTATGCTTTGCACGTGCAGTTCAGATATTAGCAAGGAGGAAAGAGGAAAGAGGGATTGTATACACCAAGCCAATAGTACTGTGTCATAAAAAGGAAGAAATATGTCAGACTTGCACAAAAGGAATCATTTCAGTTGTGGCCACTGAACAGTCCCAATGGGTACTAGAGACATTACAGCACTGTCTTTGACAGTAGCTTTGTACAATGTTCTCTCGAGATGCAGGCTCTGCAAGGGATGTGGCCACCTCATTGAAGAGAGTACAATAATGTTATCAAGGAAATCAACACTTTACTTGTACTTAGGGGAATGTCTGAAGAAATCAGAGCCTTCGAGGGTGAAAGAAGGACTTTTTATGCATATATCAGAACAAAGAGCAAAATGGCATGGAAAAAATCTATTATTGTTCATGTCGAGTTCTTTTCCCCAGGTTTTAAACCAAGATTGTAATAGGTGCTCTCATATACAGCATACACATTCAAAGAATGTCTTGAATGCAAATCAATAATAATTTTTGCTCTAAAACGTCTGTCAACTTCAACTTGTTTTAGTAGGTTCCTGTTTGAGGCCTTATAAAATGTCAAAGTTGCTAAATTTAGAATTACAGCACTATATTTTACCAACTTTCTAGACGTCTGGTTATATTAGTGACTATTAATATTTGTTTACAAATGTTCATGTGAAATGGAATTGGTAAAACGATATAGTTCCCTGCCTACTGACAGCTGGTATATGATTTAAATTTAGTTAAGGGTTCCTGATTGAAAATCAAGATATCTCATATATTTAGATATAAAGCATTTTTGTGGAATCAGGACCACAGAGTTTCCATTTCTGTGAGACAACCATGAGTCTGAGGTGGAAGGAAGCCAGACTGCCTCTACTTGAAAGATGTTTGCTTTTCATTTTGTAACTCAGCAACTTCCATTCTTCCTCTTAATCCACTGATAATTTCTTTCTCAACATTTTGACAACTTTCTTTGTTTCTTTGTCTTGGAATGCTAAAGTTCCTTGGAACTCCATTTCAGGTCTTGAAAAAGGTTTGTTTTTACTCCAGATTATTTCCCTAGGTAGAGTTTCTCTGTCTCTCTGTCTCTGTCTCTCTCTCTCTTTCTCTCTCTCTTCCTATATATATGCTACATATATTATATTCCATATAATAAAACAAATTTTATATTGTATAAAATATAATACTCTATATATTACATATGTGCGTGTGTATATATAATGTATGTGTATGTGTTTGTGAATAACCTTCCAAAGTTTATTGACTCCTTCACTTTTCTCTCTCCTTTTCCTGTACAGTCATCCTCAGTTTGTTCCTTGAGCAAAACACACTTTCCCAATTCCTGTTACCAACTCCATGGTAGATTTTCCCCTTCTCTGCCTACATTCCACATATCCATTCATTTTGTTTTTCAGCCTAGATGTGTTTCTTCCAGAGAAATATTCCTTAGATAAAATTATATCCTCTAGTGCCTATGTATTTTTCATCTTAACCATCCCCTTTGCAGTAGCACTTACAAGAGCTCTAACACTTTACCTCCTCAATATCCATCTTGGCATGGATTCTCAGGTACATGGAGGCAGGATCTCTTCGAGCTTTGTACTCTTTCTTGTCCTTGAGCAGTTTTTGACTCAAAATATGCACTTACCAAATGTTGACTGACTGTGAAATTAATTTCTTATTGACATAGGTATTAGAATAAAAGTTGTATGAGATCTTTTCTCATTCTTTTGGGAAACGCAAAACTTCTTTTCTCCTAATAAACTGTTAAAAAAATAGCCAAAATAATTTGAAATGAATAAACTTGTGATTATAGACCATGTCTAGTGAGTGACCTTATTATCCTACTATATATGACACATTATTTCATCTTGAAAAAGCTAACAAGATGCATTATTCTAAAAATTACTCCACGGTGATTCATTACCTCAGAATCCCTACGTCCTCAACATCTAGGCAAGTATTTCAGATCTCTAGCCTCTGACAGGTCATGGTGGTGTATTAGTAACTAACAATTTCTATTAAGCTCATAACAACTTTTTAAACAACATAGTTCACATTTTATACTTAGAAAGTATATAAAATCTATGGCATTTACCAATGCAGTTTTAAGGTAAACCAAAATTATTTTACTGCTTTAACATAAAATGAACAGTTCACTGGTTTTTTTTTTGTTTTGTTTTGCTTCTTTTGTTTGTTTTTGTGGATCATAGGGCTTGAACTCCGGGCCAGAGCACTGTCCCTGAGCTCTTCAACTGAGGGTGAGCACTCTACCACTTGAGCCACAGCACCAATTGTGGTTTTCTGGTGGTTAATTGAAGATAAAAGTCATACAGACTTTCCTGCCGGGGCTGGCTTTGAACTATGATCCTCATATCTCAGCCTTCTGAGTAGCTAGGATTACAGACGTGAGCCACCGGCGCCCAGCCAGTTCACTGTTTTGTGTCATTATATTAAATATGCAAATGATTTCCCAAACACATCAACTACAACATTAATCCGTCAGATAAATCAAATTTATTACAAGTAGGACAAAACTCAATCTATGCTTTAAGTACTTGCTTGCTAATGATTTAAAAGGATGGACTTAAGGTCTTCTTCGAAAAAAATAGTCACTCAGGAAAAAAAACATTTGCATCTTTAGGTTCTCTCCTCTGCTTTTGTCTATAGGTCTTCAACATTTGCATGTTCAGCTGATCAAAAGTAGATGGCTGTTTGGCATTCTTCTCCCTAGACTTACACTTCCTCCATCTCGACAGAACAAGATGATTGACCCACCATCTGAAGATCTGTGGACCCATTGCGTAACATTCGTGATAAGTAGCTGAGTGACATTTCACTGCATTGTGAAATAATTTGATTGAGGATCTGAGGAGTCATACCTAACCCACTTTAAGAACTAGGCATGGGAATAAGGAAACAAAGTTCAATGATATGTTAAGTAGTAATCTGTTGGCCAAACTCCTGCTAAATAGCAAGAAAAGCTCTACTTTAAAAAAAATCAAACCAATTAGAAATTATATATCACATTTAGCACCATATTCTACAAATTCTATGCCCTGGTACTGTATAAAGTTTCTCCCTAGGATCATTCATTGCAATAATAATATACTTATCCAAACAGATACATGAGTGTACTATATGGTAAACGTGGTTCTTTCTTCCTGAATACAACATTTTTTTTAAAAAATATTTGAACATGGGCTCTTGAAATCTAAAATATTGTTTAATTGTTCAGATATCATTGAGATATGCTTAGATATCATTAAGATATAGCAGATGAGCTAGTGAAGGGGAATGATGCCCACCTACAGCAGGTACTTAAGGACTGGAAATGAGAGACATTGAAGAACAGCTCTCATTTTTGAGATGACATTAATATGACTATCAACAAGTATGTGATATTTCTAGTTTTTTAAAAATGCAAACCCTTGTGAAATTATGCCTTGAAAAGGAGATTCATTCCCTTTAATTTACTTCCATCGATGGGTCCTTACATCAATGTCAAGACAATCTCCTCCTTCTCCCTTAAAATAGCCATTATTTCCATTGCTTTTTCCTTTTGTGGGTTATTTCTATGTGCTTGCTGCTTATCTGATTATAGTGTTCAACATTGGCTTTAATATTTAGTTTCACAAACCCATAAAACTGTCTCTTCTCTTAACCTAAACTAAAGCTTACCATATAGGCTACATAAGATATGTTTCTTTTTTTTCTTTTTTTTAATCGTGAAAATACTGTACAGAGGGGTTACAATTACATGAGCAAGGTAATGAGTAAATTTCTTATCAAGCATTGTTGCCTCCTCCTTCGTTTCCCCTTCCCATCCCTTCCCATCCCTCCAGGCCGCCTTCCCCCTGTGCCAAAATTGTCAAGTTCATTTTTCAACATAGCATCTTGTACATCTCATTGTTGCAATGGGTCCACCTGTATCCCTATTTAAACAATTTTTTTCCCTTCCCCTCCACAAATTATACCAACATCATATACAGTGAAAACAGGGGTTATACCATGGGGGATGGACATACAAAACAACAAAAAAATTGTCTTATAAATATGTTAGAAACAATAGCAAGAAAGAAAAACCATTTGAGGTATATTTCTTTTCTATATTTATTACTTTAAATTGAACTTCCTACTCTAGATAGGAGAATTTTAATTTCAATTATCATTGAAATCTTCTTAGACAGGAAATTATCAATAATGATACTTGGTAGAGAATAGAATAGTAATTAACTGATCTTAGGAAGTGTGTGGAGGAGGGTAAGATGGAGAGAAGATAGTTAATATGCAAAGATGTTCTCTGACACAGTAGAATAACTGTGACTGACAGTCATAATCTAGTATTTCAGGATAGCTAAAGGACCAGATTTTGAATGTTCACAACATGAAGGATATATAAGATGACAGTGACATCAATTGCCTTAACCTAATGAGTACATATTGTATTCATATATGTTGCAATGCTGTACTGTGCCCTATGCACATGTACAGTGATAGTGAGTCAAATATATCAACAAGATGGTACCTACAATGACGTTGAATTCCAGCTTATATAAATGAAAAATCAAATGTTGGGAGTTACTAAATCTCCTGGTGTACCAGAACTACTTAATGATGTCAGCCCTTTGCAGAATAGAGCAGATCTAGTGAGCTCCAGTTTATCTTGAAAACCATGAGACACAGGCCACAACTTCTTGAAACTTTATTATCACCCCAAAGGCCACAGTTCCATTAAAGAAAGTGTTGTGGCTTTCTGCTGTGTCAGTTTACTTTCACAGAAGCTCTAGGTACCTTCCACATAAGTTTCCAAGTCAAAATTGGCCACAGCTGAAATGTATACATGATTTGCATGATGACAGAAAAGTAGCTCCCACCTTCATCCTCAGAAGGTGAAGGTGAGTTCAGGAACTGTTTCAGCCATGCTTGCTGCTGCTCATCTGCCATTTTATCCTGTTGTTGGATAAGCAGACAGAACTAACTCTCCCCCAGCTCTTTCCAGCTCCCTTCTCTCATCACCTGTGGCAATTGCATCTCTCAAGTGTACAGCTTCCTCTTCAGGGCAATCAGCTTAATTCCTAAGGAGCTGTATTTGTCTTCATAGAGGAATGAGAGATATGGTGAAGCCCCTATACCATCACTTGCCTCATTTCACATTCATCTTTCCCAGATGCCTAGTCTGCCAACCTCAACCTAATCCTTCCAGTAAAGACAATCTTCAATAGAATGTTCAACAACTGCCCCACTTCATGTAATCCATCCTTAAGATACACATATTTTATATTATTCAGTGGCATCTCTGCTTCTCTGTGTCCATAACACATGAATATTTACAATAAAGTAGATTGTGTGTGGCTACTAAAGGACCATGAGGAACACTAATAAGTATATCTAATTGACTAATATGCTTCTTAAAGGCTGAGAAAAATATATGAACTATGTTCCTAAGTAATATATACTGGAATTTTAAAGAAAACTTTTTGTATTTTAACCAAGACACTTAGTAATGTTGACGCATAGTAAGAATTTAATCCCAATGTCTTCCACTAGAGTCCAGATTTTGTATTATATGGAGGTCCCATGTCTTTACAAATGGAATTCTTACTCATGTCAGCTTTGGGACACAGAATTTATAAATAATTCAAATGAGTTGCTGATATCTAGGTTTGAGATTGCCAACAAATCATATTTTATTAAAAACTACATCTTAGATATTTGTCTCCCATTTGCTGTGCAAATGCTTGTCACTAGCTATTCAGTTCCTCATATGTACACTGCCTTCTTCTCACTCACTAGGGTGTTTTGAGATTCCACTCATCTATGACGTGACAACCACTTTGCAATAAAGGTTCAAGTTAAAGAAGTCTGAGTTATAAAAGATACTGGTTTTTGAGATTTCCAATGTGATAGCAACAAATTTCTTGAAGACAATAGCCACACAAGGAAATGTGTTTGTTTTATGTTGTTTTGCTTATTTCATTTCATTTTGTGGAGATGCTGCTGAATTTGGAGGTGAAATAGACCAGGTAAAAACTAAGGAGGGAATACAATTATGAGGCTACTCCAATTACTTGTTCTTGAGAATTGAACATCTTGAACAAAGTTATACTATAATGAAGAGAATGAAGAGACATATTCTTGCTTATTAATTAGATGAGAATTATGTGAAATATACAAAGATCCAGGGTAATTCTAAAGCCCTCAAATTGATCAATTAGTACTAAAGTATTGGCGTTCATTACAATGGTAAAATTTGGAAAGATAGATTGCAGTTTGGGTTATACTTGACCAAATAAATTGTTGTCAGTAACAGAAATATTGCAAGGTCATCTAAAATTCTGATGAACCTGAATTTTAAACAAGAGCTCCTAGCTATCTTCATGAAATTGGCAGTCATTAATGATGGTTGACATTAAAAACTAGGAGACTAGATGATATGACCAAGGGAATTTTATCAGTATTGTTAAAAAGTAGCGCAAGAGCTCAGTCTTGAAGCACTCTAAAATCAAATCTAACATAAGCACAAGTAGGAGCCAGCAAAGAGATTGAGTAGCAACTAAAAACGTATAAAATCTGTGACACCAAAGGAAGAATTTATTTCAAGCTAGCAATAGTCAACTCTGTCAGAAAATGATGAAAGTTGTTTTGAAACATGATAATTAACCCTTGAATTTAGCAACACAGCTATCCCTCATGATTTCACAAGAGTGAGTACCATTTGGGTAAATTGATAAGGATAAAGCGTGGTTAGCAAAGGTTTATGAGAGAATCAGGTAGACAAATATATCTAAGTACAAACTATATTAAGAAGCTTCATTCTACAAAAATGTAAAGAAAAGTAAATTCGTTCTGGAGGAAGTATAAACAAAACAGTTATATTTATACTGCTTTTAAAGATGATAAAAGTAACAATATGTTTATATTATAAAAGCCTAAAGAAAAGGCACAAATTGATACTGTAACAAATATAAGGGAGCATTTCTAGAACTCTGTCTTTGTACAAACAGATATGAAATATGAAGATTGACTTTAGATAATGGGATATTCAATTTATATGTAGTAAATGTTATATGAAAATATCAACATAAATGCTGGTGGATAGATAGCTATGTAAATAACAATTGTTAAGGTTGCTTTTATGAAATAAAGTTGAAATAATATGTTTATAAAAATGTTAAATGACTGCTTTACATGGAATTTTGTGGAGTTGCTTATATATTTAGTGATTGAAACCAAATTTATTGAACATATGCATTGCACTGTATCAATTTTCTAAGTACTGGACAAAGAATGAAGATAGAGTTCCTCTTTTTACAAAGGTAAAGCTAGACACAAAAGATAAAACCAGCTTTAATGGAAAATACACCAGACTGACCTGGTTGTTGGGGGGTTTTTTGCTAATTTTATTTTATTTTTTACATTTGTGGGCATAGGTCATAAGAATATTCTATAATTTCTAACTTATTCTGAACTTAAATTATTAATTTAATATTATGAGATTTACATATTGAGCAACCATTGTGCCAGACATTGAAGTTACAGATAATGATAGTCTTCTCTTTATCACCTTCATCACAAATTCGTTGGAACTTAATTTATCCTTATAAATTCTACTAAACAACCCAGAGAAACTTCCACATGCATTCAGTGTAATGTGTTGAACCACACCTCAATGTCAAGGGCTGGGAAAAGGGAACCTAAAAGATGCACAATGCTATGTGTTAGACCTGGTGTAAATATTATTTTCATGTGATCTTTATAACTATTCACATCAAATAATTCCAGCAAAATCACACAAATAGCCACTGCTATGAGAAATGACAGATTTTTTTTAAAAAATAGTATTTTACAATCAGACAGAAATGCAAATCAAAACAACACTGAGGTGCTACCTCACCCCAGTTAGAATGGCTATTATCAAGAAAACTAACAATAAAAATGTAGATGGGGATTCATCCAAAATGGAGCTTTATTACACTGTTAGTGAGAATGTAAGCTTTTTCAACCACTCTGGAAAGCAGTGTGGAGGTTCCTCAAAACTAAACATAGAACTACCCTATGATCTAGAAATCCCATTCCTAGGCATTTATTCAACACAAAGAAGGTTACAATAAAGCCACCAGCACAACCATGTACATTCCAATACTCTTCACCATAGCCAAGACATATAATCAGCCCAGATGTCCCTCCATGGATGAATGGAATTTCATTTACCCATCAGAAAGAATAATATTGTATCATAAATAAATGGAAAATCTTGGGAGAAAATTGTATTAAGCGATGTGTGCCAGACCCAGAGAAACAAAGGTGGTATTGTTTCCTTCATTTTTGGTAGATAGAATATGCCTCTAAATCTATCAAGAAACACATCGAGTGTCATGTGAGCAGTTACAAATGAATTAAGTAAAGTATAATAGACTCTATGGAGAGCTCAAATAAAGCCTAACAAAATAAGTACTAAGAAATGGGTACTTGCAGGGAGGGGGCAGGGTAGCGAAATGAAGCATGAAACAAGGAAGGAGGGAAAATGCAGTCAAACTCATTGCATGCATTACAAAATTAAGAAAAATGGAGAAGGGGTAGGTCAAAGGGGAGGGGTGAGGGTAAAAATGTTGAAGAGATGACAGACGAAGAGACTAGCATACATAACTTCTGTTAAATGACAAAAAATTCAATTCATATGCTAAAAATATTAAGAAAAGTGAGGAACGGGGTAGTAGGTTGGGATGGGTGAGTGAGAATATTATAAAGGGAGGCAAATCCTTTATATAGCTACTTAACAATAATAAAAAATATTTTAAGAGAATCTGATAAAAATGGCCATGCTGGAAAATCTCTGTCTACTCTGTGTCCCAGTGAGCAATTCCCTGTGCACTAACATGTTAGATTCTACTTCTTAACACTTTCTATAGATGCAGAATAAATTCATGAATAATTTTATTGATACATTTGTTAAGGGGTTAACACTTGCCATATGCTTTATTTTTCAAAATATTTATTACATCAACACAAATATATGATTACATAATTACATTTTATATTTGTAGTACTTTACTCTTGCCTATTATTAGATCAAATTACATGATTTTTTTTCATAATGCAATGCTCAAATGAACTTCATATTACTAACATACTGTTTTGAAGGTGCTATTAAATCTTCAGAAGGAAGGTCAAAATACAAATACAAGTCATTACTGATTATTGCACTTGAAGAGCTAAATTAACATGCTGCAGGCATTGTAACCTAAATCATAACCCAATTGAACTGATTATAAAGAGACACTGATAAATGAGCTGCTTTAATAAGCATTTATTTATGAATTCGTTATCAGAGTTCCTTCCATTAAAGTAAAATAATTAGGATTCTGGATCAGATGAAGATGACAGGGCTGCCAAGCAACATCTTTTCTTCTAGAAGAGAATAAGAGAGTGTTTGAAAGAAAGTGAGGCAATGTTTTCTAATGAACACAAATTCCCTTTCAATTTATTCCATTGCTCAAAGAAAATCACTTAGTTTAAAAAAAAAGGATTTCACTGTAGACATCAGTCAGTTTCTTTCCTTATTTACAGAAAAAAAAAAAGCAATGAAGAGGCATTCCATTTCTGCTTTGGCATGTAGGACGTATTTTCTTAGAGTAGAGGCTATAAAGTTGTAAGCACCCAAGTGAACACTATTATTTGATTACAATTTATTTGCTAATGAGCTAGATTAGAAAAAGAGCCAAAGTCTGAGAAAGGAAATCCATAAATCCACTCCCCGGTCCTCAGGTCTTTGGGGTGACCGGGACTCTGAGCCTCAAAGCTGTCCCCTAGATTCGTCCATGACGATTGCCCAGTCATGCTCAGGTGCCACGGTGACAGACGCTGCAGAGATACACAGATGGCGCTTCAGTCTCACCAAGCTCTCTCGCTATCCTTCATCTCTCCTCCTCTAACCCACGACCCGGAACTCAGGTGAACAGGCTGTCCTTCTCATTCCTACTTTTGCAATTCATATACAGTATTTTAATATATTCCATGAACATTCCAATATCTCTTTTTAAATAGATGGAAAAATTACTCCACTCTTGAAATATATAATGTAATATTTTTATATGCTAAAAGTCTCTAATAAAACTGCATCATAGAGCCCCAAGATATGGACACAAGATGTTTTTCTGTTATTATTGTTTTTAATGTACTATGCGATTTTTTTTTGTTTCTTTTGTATGTTTTTCCCCCTATAGTATATCCCCTGTTGTCAATGTATTTGATTTGGATAGCCTGTATCTTGTATATACATTTATCTAATTTGGGGAGGGAAAGGGGAAGAAGAAAATGCTGAAACAAGGACGCAGAATGACCCATTGCAACAACAATACTCACAAGACACTATGTTGGAAATGAACTTTACAACTTGCAGGGGAGAGGTGGAGATGGAAGTGGAAGATGGGGGAAAGGGATAGTAGGAGAAAAAAAAGGAGAGGCTAAAAATGCTCAACAAGAAATGTATTCACTACCTGACTCATGTAATGGTAATCCCTCTGTACAGCATCCTTACAATAAAAATAATATTTTTTAAAAACTTGACATTTCAGTACCATTCACTTACTAGTAAATTGTGAATATATATGTATATGTAATTTCTATATTATATATAATTTCTACATTATATATTCTGTGTAATATGTAATATGTCTATGATTTTTCACCATAAAAATTAGCTACATGAGTATATGTTCATGCATACAATTTCAAGAGACAGACACAAATTGACTAAAAAGCAAAGGATACATAGGTTGATCAGAATTATCACTCAGGAAACATGCTATTGAGCAAGTTGATTATGGACTCTGAGATCTGGCAGAATTTAGACACATTCTGAAGGCAAAATCCACCAGTATCCTTCTTTTGGATTACTTACCTGTTTGTCATGAAATTCGATTGATACAGGCAAGATAAAATTAGGCGAGAAAGGAATTGGATGGCTTAATACTATATATAAAGAAGCACAGAAAGTGAAAAGTAAAAGATATACACAAATAAATTCTTTGGAAGGGATGGAAGATCTAGGTTAAGATTAGTTCTGGAATAAGATAAAATGAAATGCTTAACAAAAAGTAAAATTCAAAGCTGGGAAGGTGGCTCAGTGGTAGAGTGCTTGCCTCACATGCATGAGACCCTGGGTTAGAATCCTCAGCACCACATAAATAGAAAAAGCAGAAAGTGGTACTGTGGTTCAAGTGGTAGAGCACTAGCCTTGAGCTGAAGAGCTGAGGGACAGTGCCCAGAGCCAGAGTTCAAGCCCCATGACTGACAAAAAAAAAAAAAAACTAAACTAAACTAAAGTTCCCAAAAGGTGAATTACAGGATGAAACATAGTTTGGTCTGGTGGCCTTTCAACATGTGCACAGTCTACACAGTAAAAATCTTAGCAATGGACACAAATGGATTCCATATAGGATGACCAAAAATGGCTTCCTTTCTGTGGTTCTAATTTTCCAAAATACTTATTTGAACACACACACACATATGTACACAGTCAAGACATACAGACACACACACACACACACACAAATCCATATATTTCCACACTTTTCTTTTTTTGGTACTGGGGATCAAACCCAGGATGTAGGCAACCGCTTTTTTTGGGGGGTCGGGTCGTGGGGCCGGAACTCTGAGCCTGGGCACTGTCCCTCAGCTCTTCAGCTCAAGGCTAGCACTCTACCACTTGAGCCACAGCGCCACTTCCGGCTTTTTTCTTTTTGCTTATGTGGTGATGAGGAATCGAACCCAAGAAATTTTCAACATATTTCAAAGGTTTCATTCATCACTATGGCCAAAGAAGATTTTCGTTAATGAAAGATCATTTATTTTGTACTTTTAAGTAAATTTCTTGGTAGGCCAGTGAAATCAAAATCATAGCTGATTGCCATGGGGATATGTAGACTCAATCAAACTCATTTATTGAATCATGTTGAGATTAAAATATTTTAATTTAAACTATATTTTGCCTATATTTTTTAAAATACTTACCAAATTATCACAGAAGGAATTTACACATCTCCATATGAATACGACTTATAAAATCCTATATTCAAAATGAGCTATAAAATTAAAATTAATATTCAGTTCACCTTTCACAATGGATAGTACTGAACGTTTTTTTAATGAGACTTTTCCTGTATCTGATACAATTGGGAAATTATAGAACTTGACTTAGTTGCTGCAAGAAATCAAAGTGGAAAGAGAGGAATCAATCAGTAGGGAAGGAAACATAATTGGGGAAGGAATTATTTGTTATTTATATTCCAATGAGTTGTAAGTCTTCAACAAAGTGGTTATATTATCAACTCAGTACAAACAATGAGACTAGATTCCTAAGGCTACAGCCAATGGGGATCTTTGTATAAATTTCACCTAGTAAATGGTTAAGAAGGAGAGGTTTCTGCTGGTGGGAATGTACACTTATACAACCACTTTGGAAAGCAGTCTGGAGGGTCCTTAGAAAGCTAAAGATTGACCTCCTTTACGACCCAGTCATACCACTTCTAGGCATCTACCCTGAACAACAGGAACCAATATACAAGGACACGTGCACCTCCATGTTTATTGCAGCACTGTTCCCAATAGCTAGGATATGGAAACAACCTAGATGCCCCACCACAGATGAATGGATCCAAAAATTGTGGTATCTATACACAATGGAATATTATGCAGCCATTAGAAATGACAAAATAATGGCATTTGCAGGGAAATGGATGGAGCTAGAAGGAATCATGTTGAGCGAGGTAAGCCAAGAACGAAGAGACAAACAGTACATGGTCTCCCTGATAAGTGGATGCTAAATCCAAAAGGTTAGGTGATACGACAAAACTAACAGGACTTAAGAAACAAAGAACTCCCGCTCATCTGGTTGAACCACTACTAAATATCCCCATGCTGCTGATCACAAATATGGTATATAACATGTGAACACTGCTATATATTACAGACTGTGGTAGACAATTTGCTCCAGGGAAGTTAGAATGAACTTGTGACTTTGAAATTATGTAATCATTTAATCACAATAAAAAAAAAGAACCTCGGGGAAGGGAGGGAGGCAGGGGATGGTAGGGGGAAAACAATGGAGGGGGTAACAATGTTCAAGAGGAAGTGTACTCAGTACCTCACTCATGTAACTGTAACCCTCTGTATAGTAGCTTTACAATAAAAAAAGAAAGAAAGAAAAAAAAAAGAAGGAGAGGTTTCAAATCCTTAGCAGGAAATACATAAGACAGAGTATAAGCCATTTTTATTCCACCCTTAATGAATATCCAGCTGGACGCTGGTGACTCACGCCTGTAATCCTAGCTACTCAGGAGGCTGAGAGCTGAGGATCCCAGTTCAAAGCAAGCCTGGTCAGGAAAGCCTAGTCGTCCTAAAAACCACTAGAAAACTGGAAGTGGCTCTGTGGCTCAAGTGGTAGAACGTTCACCTTGAGCTGAAGAGCTGAGGGATAGCACCCAAGCCCAGAGTTCAAGCCCCACGACCGACCAAAAAAAAAAAAAAAGAAAGAAAGAAACAAGAATATCCACATTTGAGGAAAGAAAAAAAAAAAGCATGGTGAGTATGGTGCACAATTCTTTAAAAGAGACCAAGATTTCCTTGCTATAGAGCTAAACCCTAAGCATATTTCTCTTGTATGTTTGAGTCTTAGAATAGCAATCTCTTTGGAGACCAGTTGTCTAAAATTCTCTCTTGCATGACCACTCAGGCTTACCCATAATCCTGCTAAAGCTGAGTCGTTGATTGACACTGGGCACTGGGGCAGGCAGATGAATTTCTCTGTTTTAAAGTTTAATGGAACAGATCTTTTGATCTCTGATTCTGTAAGGAATCTGAAGTTCATTTTCTCCCTCAGGTTTCCTTGGTGCTCGTATATTGTCGCATACAGATCTCATTTTCATGAGTTGAATGAAACGCAATGAGGTCAGCCCTGCTGAACAAATACAGCGATTTACATTTATATTTCCTGGGATATTAACTTTCTCACTGCCCTTTCCATGGGTGCTTATTTTAACCAATACATACATGACATGTGTTCTTTGAAGATCAAAGGTTGGCATGATGTCTTATTGAACATAAAATTGGTAATAAGGTATCATCTTGTTCCTATTTCTGAAGGGAATGCAAAACCATGCATGTGAATATAAAAGCCTGAAAAAATTAAACATGACTACATCTATTCCTTGGCTCCTTAGAATTTGATGTTTTCCTGTGCTTCAGTTTCTGCATATCTCTGTTCATATCTGAATCCATGGAGGGAAAGAAAATATAGCAAGTTGCAAGTCAACTCATTTAGCAACTCTAGACTAGTCTCAAAATTACCAACTCAAGAGTAAGAAAACCTAGATGAATTTCTCTGCTTCTAAATGTTTATTGAGGTCTCCACTAGTCTAGTGACTTTACACACAAATGAAAATTTGTCATTTTTGAGGCAGATTTGTTCTTCAAAATAGTTTTGAGTCCACTCCAGTACAATGTACTTAATCAAAGTGAAAAATGTACATGTGTAGAAATATGGACCACATGCTCTCTTTCCACTGAAGCCCCTCTGTGTATAATGTAAGTAGCAGGACTTTACAAGAAAAGTAAGGATAAGGTACATGTGTGTACTTTTCCCAGATCTTAGTCATATTCAAGTAAACAATTCTTATAAAAATAATAAAACTGGCATTAAGATATTGTATCAACAATTGAAAACACCAGCATTAGCTATGAGCTTCTTTTCTTTAAATATGTAGTTTCTTTGGACAAAAAAAATAAAGAAAGATCAACAGTACATATTTGTTATAAGACCTTCGGAGAGTGTGGAAATTGTTGATAAGGCCAATAAAGCTGGGCTTTTAACCTTTTTGCATTTCAGTTGAATAATCAAAACCTGATGATAGCACATCACACCCTCAGAAAACGCAATGAGCACTGCATAGAAAATGAAAATTAGTTTTAAAAGCTTTTTCATTCTTTGTGGCACAGGATGCTCCTCTTCTGGCTCTATATGAAAGAGGATCAGAAACAAAATGAGGGGGGAAATGTTCTAACAGTGAGTGAAAGCAAAGCCCAGAGAAAATGAAGAGCATCGAGGGTTGAAATAGAAGAGGGAGCTGTAATTAACTCCACTGTTTTATGAGAATAAAAAACAAAGCCACTTCAAAAAAATATAAACAGGCAGAATGCCAGCTGAGATGGTGACTGTGCTGTAACAAACCTGGGTAAATAGTGAGCAATATGAAAGTAAACAGAGCTTGTGGATAAAAGTTGGACATGAATTCCATTGGCTACATTTTTCATAAATTACCATCCATAATAAAAGTCACTGTGCTATATTACTTTTTCGGTAAGACAACATTTAATACCAAAGATGGTTTTAAATAAAGGCAGAATATCAGCACATATCCTCACTAAACAGACACATAAGACAGTTTTAATTACTGTGTGTTTGAGCAAGGGTAAAATTTCCTACGTTTGAAGATATTTTCATTTTAAGAAAACAGGGAAAGGAGTGAAGAGCCATAGAACTGATTTCTGTCTTTCTCGCAATCTGATTTCCTTATCTAGTTAAACGATGACTTCGGAAAAAGTACAAAATTAACCCATAATCTCAATAGGCAATTCATATATATGAATATACAAAAGGCTATGTCTTTTCCAATAAGAAAATACACATTAATATATATTTCACATTTATCTTGTTAGTATCAATGGGTTTAGGTGAATAAGCACATATGACTTCAAAAGAAAACAGTTTTATATCTTTAACATGCCCTTTAATATATTTAAGGTAGCCAATTTCTTCTTTCTCATTGATTCCTTGTTATTGTAAAAGTAATCTACAGAGGAGTTGAGGTTACATAAGCCTGACAAAGAGTACATTTCTTTTTTTAACAACGTCATCCCTTCCCTCGCTCTCTCCCCATTTTTCCTTCCCATTCCCTGCTACAAGTTTTATAGTTCATTTTCCACATAGTGTCCAGTGAGTACCACTGCTACATTTGTTTACCCTTTCTTCAACCATTTCTGTGACTACTTTACCCTTCCAAAGACAGATAAACAAATAAGACAAAAAAATCAAAACAGAAACAGTAACCAAAAAAACCATATTGTTGATATTATTTTAGATATTGGGCCTATGTGATCCTCTCCTAAGAATATACTCCTTTGGTCTCACTCTGTGTGAGAGACCTACATAATTTTATCTTGACCCAGTATTTTTATTTTCCTTTTACCATCCTGTGTGTTACCGCAAGTGAGGGAAACCAGGAAATCTGTGTTTCTTTGTGTCTGTTTTACTTCATTTAGTATAATTCTTTACAAGTCTTAAAACAAAGTAGGTTTTTTCAGAGGTTTTTGACATACACTGAAGGCAGATAGCTTGGAATGTCCACCGTCTATCCTTCATCTTACTTCTTTCTGACCCAAGAAGTCTATAAAGCTGTGAAGTTATTATAGAAATTACTCTCCTCATTCATTAAAACACAGAGTAGTACATATGCTAAAAAGATCGTGTTCTGCAGAAAGAACAAAGCCAGAGACAGTACCATTTTGCCATTTTCTTAAACCATTCAATAAGCCTAGTCATGAAGAGGCAGGACATCAACCTGGAACAATGATTCTTGAGTCGTATGAATTATCTCCTTTTAACTAAGGAAATTATGAATTCCAGGTCCATCCTCCCCTGGATCTTTCTTCTTTAATATTATAACATGATAGGTATCTGTTTATTAAATGGCCTATGTTAGAAAATAAAAGCCTAGAGAGAAGGAATTTGTTTAGTTCACTGCTGTATGCCTCAGATCTAGAATAAATCCTCTTCTCCATAGATATTATTTGAATGATGAATGAGACAAAACCCAAAAATTGATAACCTTTCATACCTGAATTACAGAGGAACTCATGCTCATTCTTCACTTTAAAAAATATGTTATTGTAAATATGCTGTACAGAGGGATTACAGTTACATGACTAAGGTAATAATTACATTTCTTGTTGAGCATTGTTACCCCTTCCTTTGATACTTTTTCCTACTATCCCTTCCCTCCCACTTTTCCACTTCCCACCTCTGAAGTTGTAAAGATGATTTCCAACATAGTGTCTTGTGAGTATCCTGTTGCAATAGGTCATCCTGTGTCCTTGTTTCATCATTTTGTTATTCTCCTTCCCCTCCCCAAATCAGACAAATGTATATACAAGACACAGGTACCCAAATCAAATACAGTGACAAAGGGGGATATACCATAGAGGGAAGAACATACAAAAGAAACCAAAAAAATCAGATAGTACATACAACAACAACAAAGAAGACCCTCTTGTGTACCTATCTTGGAATTCATTTTGCTTAGCATCATCTTATATAGTCATACGTACATAGCTTCTGAGCTTTTCTGCTTATCTGATAAGATTATTCTAGATGTATACTAGCTATTGCAAATAAGGGAAAACATAGAACCTATATTTCTTTGGGTCTGGATTACATCGACTACACATAGAGCTCCCCTACGATCCAGCAATCCCACTTCTGGGCATTTACCCAAATGATCACAAACAAGGTTATACTAAAGCTACCAGCACAACCATGTTTATCACAGCATTATTCACCATCACTAAGATATGGAACCAACCCAGATGTCCCTCAGTAGATGAATGGATTGAGAAAATGTGATACACACACACACACACACACACACACACACACACACACACACACACACACACACACACAATGGAATTCTATGTCTCCATTAGAAAGAATAGCACTGTCCCATTTGTTAGGAAGTGGAAAGACTTGGAAAAATAATTCTTCATTTTTGAAACCCACACTGTCATCACCCACCAAGTGCCTCATAACAGGATATTCAAATGGTTGATTGCCAACACTTATTTTTAATGTATGCCTCTGTTCAAGCTCATCTAAATACCAAAAGTTTTTTTAATGTTATATTGTACCATAGTGTGTGTGTGTGTGTGTGTGTGTGTGTGTGTGTACTGGGACTTGAGCCCAAGACCTTACACTCTCACTTAGCTCTTTTGCTCAAAGATGGATCTCTACCACTTGAACCACTTCTCCAATTTCTGCTTTTTGCTAGATAATTGGAGATGAGAGAGTTTCATGGATTTGTTTGCCTGTATGGTTGGCTTCAAACCTTGATTTGCATATCTTCTGGTAGCTAGGATTTGAGTCCTAAACCACAGGTGCCTGACTCCATGTACTGTCCTTTTTATCTCACTTTAATTACTATAGACTTGCTCTTGTATCATTTTCTGGATTAATTATATGAATAAAATAGCAGGCATCCTTGGAACACAGGCTTTATCCATAAGACCTGTTCCTCTTGTATCATGGTCATAGAAAACTGTTCTTTCTTCACAGCTCTGTTAGTAACTGTAAACACATATTCCTTTTCCAACAATGAAGCTACAAAATTCCTTTCCATAGAAGAGTTAGCACAACAATCAGGCTTCTTTATTTTGTCCCTCTGAAGACTTGCATGTTTTTATTTATAGAGATATTACATTTTTGTGTGTTGTTCCCAAAACCCACAAATTCAAATCGTCCATGAAATTCTATTCATTTTTAATACAAGTAATCTAACTTATTGTTCCCTTTTCCCTTACCTGGTTGTGTGGTACCTAGACGCTTATAACAGTATCCTTAGGCGTTCTCCCTTCATTGTTCCCACTCTGCCATCTTTCTAGGACCATTAGGGCAAGACTTCAATCATACAAGTCCCTTGATGATTATAAAAGAAGCCTTATGATTATTAGAGTCTAATTAGAGATTATTAGAGTCTACATTCTTGGCACAAATTTCAGTGCCCATTATAAACAGGGTCCCAACCTCCCTTAACAGTATTTTTCCATAACTGTCTTTCAAAAATGTCATCGCTCGCCTACCAGTCAACTTAATTGTGATTTTCCTAGCTACATGTTTACTAATAATAGTACTCCTCTGGGGAAACATTTACTACTCGTTTACATATATTCACATTTTACCCATTTTGCTGGAGGCATTTCAAAATTAATTGCCCTCATGACCTCCAGTAAAAGTTATCTGGCTTACAGAGCTGGAAATAAGTATTTCTGAGTGTTAAGTCTTGAGTTTATTATTCATTGATGGTCTGTAACTTAGCACTTGGGATACATTCCATTCTCCTTTTTTATGCTATCATCTGCCTTTTCCTAAATTAAAATTCTTTGGAATAGGGATATATAATCTTTTACTATTCATTTCTCCCAGGGCTTTTGAGACAGTATGTCTGCCTTTGATGAATACACATTATTAGCAGGAAGTGGGACTAAAACATCTATTATCAGATTTAATTCAATGGTCCAACGTAAGTCTGAATCATTCACTCTATATACCAGCATCAAAGTGAGTTGTTGTGCATACTTACACAGAAAACTAAAACCCCAAATTATATTGCACATAATTCATAGGGAAAATAGACACAATACAGCACTTCTTATCTTGGGTGATCCTCACAATGTCACTCCCATCCAGTTGTTCAGATTCGATAACTTTTTAGTCAAATTCTAAGAAATTTCTACAGAAAATTCCAGTTTCAGTTTTGTAACATTGCAAACAAACAAAAAGAACACTAATTATTTTTAACTTTCAGGATGTCTGAAACCATCTAACTACATTTTTTTCTAGTCCTATGGCTTTTTAATTTTCCTGATTACTCTTTCATAGCATTTATAGCACATGAGAAGTATATTGTCCCCTATAAATGGTCTTTGCTAGGACACTGTTTTCCAGGTATATGCACAAATATTTAGGAACAAGACAGGCAATTTATACAAGGTGGAAATATAAGCATATTCTACCATATACTTATTGGTTGAGAGGGGGTTTTACTAAATTTTTTGCCTGGGCTTGCATTGAATTGCAATCTTTCCTATTTGTCTCTTAAGTATCTGAGATTACAGCCATGCTCCACCACACCAGGCCTTAAAAAGATTTTTTTATCTATTTTTCTGACAAAGAAGCATAAATATTTTTAAAGTCTCAAAAGTTTTTACTTCAGAAGGTGTGTTTTTAACAATTCTGTTTTATCTTCCAAATTATAAGCTTATTTCACTTCCTCCACAAAAAGAAATACATATGTAATGTTTTGAATATTTCCCTATTTGCATCTTGCATTTAATGCCAATCATTTGCAAATATGTCATTTTGAAATTCTAGTTAAGGTAAGCTAATTTAAATTACTTAAAAATGTGTTTATTTTAATACTGAATAAATAAGATGCATGTTTTCTTCAGTTAAAAATGAGAAATTAGGCAGAAGCAGTATCCTAGTGGTAATATCTATAATCCCCAGTACCTGAGAATCTTAAATCAGGAAGTTATGGCTTGAATACCCAAAAGAGAAGTTTGTGAGACTTCCACTCTCACCCGCCTTCTCAAAACAAAGCTGGACACAATGGCATGTAGTTGTCATACAGCTATATGGAAGGCTGAGATTGAGAGGGTCAGAGTTCTAGGCCATCCTCAGCAGAGAAAATCACAAGAACCCATTTCAATAGAAGAAGCTTGGCATAGTGATACAAGTCTATTTTTTCAGCTATGTGGGGTAACATAAAATAGTAGGATCTCAATTCAAGTACTCCTGGTAAAAAGCAAGACCTATCTCAAAATGACTAGTACAAAAACAGGGCTGCAGGCCTGGTTTGGCAGTAGGGCATCTGGCTAGCTAGTGTGACTGACTCTCTGAGTTTAAAGTTCCCTGGTGCCAAAAAGCAAGTGAAGTAATTAATAGGAATTGAGACTATTATTTAAATAAAATCAGTTAACATAATTTTGAATTTAAAAATTCACACATAGGAATTTTGTTACTGTTAAGTGAGGCAAAAATCTAATTTGTAAGGAATTTGTGGTAAATAGAACAATTTCCAGGATATAGCAGCTATACAATATCTGTTTAATAAACATTTATCATCTATGTAAATGGGTTAAAAATAAGTGAGTTGAAAAGAATGTAGATTCTTTTTGAAAACAAATATTTTTTATTATTATTTATTGTGAGAATACCATACAAAGGATTTACAATTACATGGGCAAGGTAACAAGTACATTTCTTATCAATCATTGTTGCCTCCTCGTTGTTTCCCCTTCCCATCCCTTCCCATACTCTGCCCCTCCCCCCACCCAGTCCTCCCCCCACGCCCCCCACCAAAGTTGTTAAGTTAGTTTTTCGACATTACAACTTGTACATCTCATTGTTGCAATGGGTCCACCTGTATCCCTAGTTAAACGATTTGTTTTTTTCCCTTCCCCTCCACAATTATACCAACATCAAAATCAATGAAAGTATGGGTTATACTGTGGAGGAGGGACATACGAAGCAACATAGAAATCATCTTATAAATATGATAGAAACAATTGCATGAAAGGAAAAAAAACAAAAAAAACATTTGAATACTTGTCTTGGGGTTCATTCCACTAACATCAATTTATCTGACCTTTTCTGCTTGACTCAGACATATACTAGTTACTGCAAATAAGGGAAACCATGGGACTTATGTTTCTTTAGGCCTGGCTTACTTCACTTAACATAATTTTTTGCAAATCTTTCCATTTCCTAACAAATGGGGCAATGTCATTCTTTCTGATGGAGGCATAGAATGCCATTGTGTGTAAGTACTACATTTTCTTAATCCATTCATCTACTGAGGAGTATCTGGGTTGGTTCCATATCTTAACTATGGTAAATAATGCTGCAATAAACATAGTTGTGCTGGTAGCTTTAGTATGGTCTTGTTTGTGATCATTTGGGTAAATGCCCAAAAGTTGGATTTCTGGGTCATAAAGGAGCTCTATGTGGAGTCTTTTGAGGAACCTCCATACCACTTTCCAAAGTGGTTGAACAAGTTTACACTCCCATCAACAATGCAGTAGGGTTCCCTTCTGTCCAGCATCTGTTGTTATTAGAGTTCTAACTGGGGTGAGGTGGTATCTCAATGTTGTTTTGATTTGCATTTCTTTTATGGCTAGAGAGGTTGAGCATTTCTTCATATGTCTATTGGTCATCCTTCTTTCCTCTTCAGAGAAGTTTCTCCTCTGCATGGCAAAGGACATAGCTCGCAAGATCAGGAGAAAGACCATAGATTAGGAGAAGATCTTCACTGGCCATACAACAGACAAAGGTCTCATATCTAAAATATACCTGGAACTTAAAAAAATTAAATCTCCCAAAAACAAATCTTCAAAGAAACAATTGCCCAATAAATAAGTGGGCTAGGCTAAAGACTTAAAGAAAACAAATATTTGTATTACCATTAAGTAGTTGTATCAAGGAGTTGCCATTCACCAATGCAGTTTATGAACACAGTAGATCTTGATCAGTCATCCCTTCCAACATTCTTGCCCCCACTCCAAGTCACCTCTTTATTTACTTAATATCAGGTTATATACTGAATGTTCTGCAATTCAACAAAGCAGTCATCATGCATAATGCATCTTGATCTGTGTCACCACTTCAACATCTTTACCTCCCCTTCAACCCACCATTCAGATGAAAGTTGACAAATTCATAAATACTGCTCAGTTTGTTTTCCATGCTAATTTATTGAGGAATAAATAAAACGTGTTTCTGCATATATATATATATATACATATATATATATATATATGTATATATATATATTGCCTTATTAGAAAACCATGAAACACCTTGGGTATTTTCTCATTAGCTGCTCTGGAAGTAAAGTGATGGTCTTCCTTTGATGAACTGTAATCATGTGAAAGCTAAGAAAAAGCCAAAGCTACCTGAAGTGAAAGCTTAACAACACAGTGTGTTTCTTTACAAAAGAACAAAGCACAGATGCAGTCCAGTGTTGATCTTCTCGAGATAGAAGCCTTCCCAGGCATCCTGGTGAAGTCTGAGCAGAAATTAGAGAGGAAATCAATATTCTACCTCTGAGTATTTTTAGAGTTTTAAATTATAGGACACTGAAGGCCCTGACATAGAAAAGGTGAATGGGGTGTGTGTGTGTGTGTGTGTGTGTGTGTGTGTGTGTGTGTGTGTGTGTGTGTGTGTGTGTGTGTGTGTGTGTGTGTGTGTGTGTGTATGAAATGCCTATAAAAAGCTCTACTTCACAAAGCTGTGTAAGTGCTATCTAGGGTGACCAGCTTTTTGATGACTGTTTTTAACTCATCTTCCCTGGAAATTTGAACACAGTGACAAAATATTGTGTTCTGAGTGAGCAAGGTTGACTAAAATTCACATACTTGAATTTTTTTCCAATTGAATTTAATTACATTTGATGTCTGTTCATCATACAATAGAATAATTCTAACTAGTTCCAACAAAAATCCCTCCACTATTTCAACAAGCAGAAGTCACCAGAGCTGTGAGCATTGCTTGGTGAAGCCTTGTCTCCCACCAACTTCACAAAACAGAGGAAGACTATACCCACATCATAAACTGTATTTCAGACTGCAATTTTTGCTGGTATTTTAGTGCTATTGTATATGGGAAATGCAATACTTCTCAATAATTCTATGCAACATTTGTAAGGTATCAGGGTTTTATAAACTGTGCTGTGCTGTGATACATATCCTTGCAGTATTTTTGTATTTTACTTATACCTGTAATTTTTTGATAAAAAAGGATACTGTCAAGAAAATTCATGATGTTAAATGTCAAATCATCATCTGAGATGCTAAAAGAATTTATTTTCCTATCTATAGCAAGATTTATATCATGTCTATCCTCTACTACTTGGATTTAGCACGCACCTGTTAGAAGTTTCTTATTTATGCTTTTATGAATTGTTGGTATCACTGATTATAAAATTATTTAATCAGTCCCAAATGTTTGCATCTCTCCTATGCATGAGGAATATCACAATCCTTTCTTGTGTGATTTTTTCAAGGTCTGATGCAAAGCTGAATTAAGATCTGAATATTAAAATTGCCCAGTGCTTATCACTTAAACAAACATCATATATTTAAAATATGAGCAGAAGTTTATGAAGAACTATAACATGCTTCTACCAATGTTTTCCTATTTTTTTCTGAGACATCCCAAAGGAAAGCAACTTCTTCAGTCTGAGTTCTGAAAGAAATGACCAAGACGAGACC
The DNA here is from genome assembly GCF_019054845.1 of Dipodomys spectabilis. Lineage (NCBI taxonomy): Eukaryota > Metazoa > Chordata > Mammalia > Rodentia > Heteromyidae > Dipodomys > Dipodomys spectabilis. The sequence continues at coordinate 7,475,479 of NW_024870752.1, forward strand.
CGCATCCAGCCACAGAGACATAAGTTCAAATGTAATGTGTTAAACAATAAAGACTTGAGAGCTCTTGGCTATTGTGGCAAAATATAGCACGCTGCATCACTTTTTCAGGTAGATCTAGAGATGTATCTTTTCCTTACTGATTCTAGTTTCTACAAGTACATAAAAAAGACATAGTTTATTATAAATCTTGGAAATTTTACTATTTCATAAATTAGATTTTAATTTTATGATGAGTTTACCATTTGTAAAAAAATTACTTTATAAGCAGTCAAACCATATCAACATTTTTCTTGATTATTTCAATGGCATCCGTAAAAAAAAAATCCACTCTCCGCTCCAAATCATACAATCCTGAATCTTGGGTAGTTCTTTCAAAGTATGTTATATTTCAATCATTAATGCATTGGAATTTCTTCGAAGCTTCTTTGTAGAGCTCTAACCTCAGTTATTCCTAAGCAAGTAAACAAAAATCAAATTCTACTTGTTAAAATCAGGCCTTTATCATTGGTATTTTATTCCTCCGTGTGTGTGTGTGTGTGTGTGTGTGTGTGTGTGTGTGTGTGTGTGTGTGTATATTCGTGTTACTGGCATTTGTACTCAGAATATCACAATTGCTTATCTGCCATTGAGCTATACAACTCTAGTTCCAAGTTCCAACTCATTAATTGGGAGATAAAAAGCCTCCGATTTGTCTGCCTAGGTTGGATTTAAATTATTATCCTTAGATCTCATCCTCCAATGTAAGTAGGATTATAGGCATGAGCCACGGGCTTGGTATTTTGTTCTTCAGTGACATTCCAAATTATACCTAGGGAATATTTTTACACAAATACATGCCTGTGTTTTACCCTACTAGTTAAATTTAGAATCAACCATATAGAAACTTTGTAAAGATAATAGAAGCAGGAACAGAAAAATGAACTGTATTCCCAAATAGCTGAGATAGCATGTCACAAATAGCAAGTAAATGATATTTTATTTATAAAATGCTAAACACATCAATATGAGCCAATGTTAAAATTGCAATGTTAATTAGTCCATATATACCATATTTAAAGGAGATATAATTGATGTTTAGATGAAAGTGCCTAAAATACCTCACTTTCTTAGTGACATATGTTCTAGGATGTTAAAAATCAAAAATCCTGGAACCAGAGCCAGTATTTTCTATCTGCTTATCTGTCTGTCTGTCTATTTATCTATCTACCTGTCTATGTTTCTGTCTGGCCATGATGAAATTTCTGTAATTCCATATGCCTTTAATATACTATCCAGAGATTTTCTCCAAAATTCTCTCTCATAGATCCAGACTGACAAATATAGGCACCATCTGGAAAAAAATAAAGAAGAAAAGAGGTAAGTGATGGAGTTCTTTTAAATATTCCATCACTTCCATTATCATTTCTTGTTCCAAATCAATTCATATGATTGCAATTCCAAAAGATATATATTATATTCATATGTTAATGATAGACAGCCTTCTTAGGATGAGCATAATGTATCAGAATAGCAAGAGTTGGAGATGGAACAATTATTTCATTTCTTTCTCTTAGAAAGAAGCTTACAATCTCAAATATGCACTTAAAAAGAAAGGGAATCTAATCTTTTTCACTCCTAAGAGTTCTTTTAACACAATACATATTAAACACAACAAAAAGAAGTCTTTAACTTTACAAAGAGAATCGTTTAAGAAATGAAAATGTCATAAGGAAGAAAATTAAAATTGGAATATAATTTCCAATAAATGTCTTCTCTGGTCAATTCAATGTCATTCATCTAATAATGTGAGTATCTCAGTGTCATCAAAATTGCAAGAGTCTGCAAATATTCTTGTGCCACTGGATGAAAATGAAATAACTGAAAACATTGTATTATGAACAAGACTCTAGGCACTATTCCAATCTGACCTCATATACATTTTCAGTTTATATGATTATGATCATTAAAATGTGTACTTTCTAAAATATTATGCCTGTAATGTATAGACAATGAATATGAAGTGGAATGCTGAATAATTGAAAGTACAATGGATAATTTTGTGTGAAACATTTAAAACTATTTGTGTCCATCTGGCAGTACTCGATCCTATCACAAATGAACAGATGGAAATATCTCCAAGTACCTTCCAACAGATTTCCCCATGAGTTCAAAAATGCTCTACAGCTATGTCCTTAAAACAAATTTATTGAAAAAGCACCTTAGGCGTGCAAGTAATGATTCCCCTGATCTGTTGGTACTAATGTATCTAACTGCTTGGAGACATGAGTATCTTACTTTGTGAACCCTGTGCCTGATCATCGTAGTTCTGTACAATTAACCAGGTATCCTAGGGAAACTCTACTCTATGCATCTATGTGGAGGTATACATGAAAGTAGTAGTAAGGTTTTTGTTCATATGTTGACTCATCCCTCTATGAGTCAACATTTCCCAACTGGAACAAAACACCTGAAAAAAAGTCAAATCCAAATTGTTTCGGAACACTGCTACATTGGACCGCGTCTTCAAACAAGCATCATTTTGTGGACATTTCACATTCAAACCATGACCAACCACATCTACCTGACCGCAAACCAGAGGTAATAGAGGTGGCCTTGCTCTGAATTAGCATATGATAATTCAAATCACATTGTGACAATGTGTATCAAAAATAAGCTCTTGAAAGGTGACCAGAGGCTCAAAAAGAAAACTGTTCAGCATCATGTGCATAGTAAAAATGGAAAGTCTGAAACTGTCATCTCTCTCCATGATGCCTTAAACCTGGATATGTATCCTCTATCAGATTAACTGGAAATATGATCAATTAATTACCCATTTATAGAAAGTATTATAATCAGTAGTTTTAGGTGCCTTACATATTTCTTTATTTTATCTTATTGTAAAAGTGATGTCGAAGTGGTTGTTGCTACATAAGTAAGATAATTACTACATTTATTGTTGAATATTGTTCCCCCGTCCTTTTACTTAGTTCTGTTTTTCATGTCCAGAACCCCAAAGAAAGGCCCTGCAGAATGATTCATTTTCTTTCTCAGCTTTATGTGAGTCAATTTTCCCTAAAGCAAACTGTTAGATAGTTGAGGAACAAAGGAGAAACAAAAGAAGGTGAGTTACAATTACCACTCTTTTTCTAGTTTTTTCCAACCACTATGCTCACAGTGGTTAGCATACTACAGCAAAGAAAAGAAACCCATGACATAGGCAAATAGCTTCTTTCTTTCTCTAGAGAGAAAGTGACAGAATCATTGACCTCCAACTCACCTCCCTGAGCACTGCAGACCTACTTCAGGGAAGTAGAGGTGAAAAGATCCAAAAGTACCATCGCTCTCCATCTCTCTGAATAGAAATAAAAACACTCCAATTTTAAAGATGAGAACAAGAGCATATAACAGGAAACAGTCCACTAGGTCGATTACTCAAAGAGACACCAACTCACCTGCCTCAGAAATAAAGCCACTGTCATTTCATTTTTAAAAGACAGGCATCAATATGAGGTTTCTTATTCTTACCCTTTTATCTTTAGCTTTATATTCCGAAACGGGAAGTGCTCTTTAGATTCATACTAAGAACCTAGTGGGCTCTATCTTGTTAGTCTGTCTTATTTGTCAGGTGATCATTCTTCAAATTTATGAAAGGAATTTAGTGAAAGGTAATCTTATCAGTTATAAATAAAAATGAATCATAACTTCATATACTAAAATATGAAATATGCAAAGCAAATTGTACAATGAGAGCAATTTGGCTGAAGTGATTTGGTTATTTCTTTCCTGAGTTAATGATCATACAGAGATTTTCTGTAATACTGACTGGTTCTCGTAAATCTTGGCTATAGGAAGAAATTTATAATATTTTTAAATGAATGCACAAATGTCAGATGTGTATGCTGTCATATCCCAACACAAATAGTATTTCGAAGGAAGGAGATTTCAGACAATGCGATGAGATGAATCTAATGAGAAGATGTTATTTTCAATTCAGGGAATCCTTAATGGATATTGAAGAAAGACATTTCAAAGATATTAAAATTTCTTCTGAAGATATAATTTGAAGTAATTATTCAAAAAAGCAGTAATGATTAAAACTCCATGTGTCAGAGGCTCCAAGCTGATTACAAAGCTCACTTTCTCTTTTTCCCCACAAAGCTACACAATCTTTCTCAAGCTCCCAATAAATTGTGATTACATTCAATGGGAGAGGGGAAATGGTTTATGCCTATTAACTTGTGAGACACAGTGAATATGTTACCTCAAACAGTTTCCTTTCTATTTTTCTGGAGGTGAACAGAATTACCAGGGAAAAGAAAAGATGCCAAATTGTCACATGAGTGAGTGCTTATTAAAAACTATTATTTAAGACCTCATATGAGCAATAAACTTTGGAAATATGGGCTGGACATCACAGATGTGTTATTTTTGATATGATAAATGAAGTTCCTACTACATCTAGTCTTCCATAGATAACAACTCTTTACTTCTGACAAAATATAAACATAAACAATCATCTTGATGCCACCAGTAGTATACAAAAGAGGACACATTCCATCCAAGCACTGGTGTTTCACACCTGTGTTCCTAGATACTCAGGAGGCTGAGATCTGTGGATTGCAGTTCGAAGCCAGCTGGGTAGGAAAGTCCATGAGACCCTTATTTCCAATTAGTTATTCTGAAAAATCCACAAGTAACACTGTGGCTCAAGTGGTAGAAAACTAGCCTTGAGCTGAAGAAGCTCAAAGAGCTCAAGGACTGTGCCCAGGCCCTGAGTTCAAGCCCCAGTACTAACACACACACACACACACACACACACACACACACACACGAGAACACATTCTATGAAGGCATCAAATCTCAACACTAGATGAAGCAGGCACTCAGCTGAGACAAGCATCTGTGTGACTTTTCATCTGTGCTGAGAAAACATGGAGCTGATAACTGTGTGTACTAACTAAAACATGTTCTTAAACATATGTATCTGCACTGAGGAACCAGAGTTGTGGAAAGTGTTAAGAGGATCTTGGAAGGGAGATTGACAGAGATGGAGAGTCACCAAATCTGTATGTAAACATCTGGTTAATTTCTACACTAAAGACATACATTCAAATCTGATACAGGCAAGGACAAATCAACTTTAGACTATTAGTCAAGAGATAATTTTTAGCTATTGAAATTGACTGTCTGATAAGCAATATTCACTTTGGAATACCATAACAGCACTCAGAATCTGCATGAGGTAACATTGATAGGGTTAATCAAGTAATCTTGATTACTTAGGCATAAATCATATAAAAAAACTGATCTTAAAAATGAAAAAGAAGACTAACATAATTATTTTAAAATAATATTGATTTTCAATGTTTTGGATAAATGTAAAAAGTGGTATTACTAGATTGTAGGATAGTTCTGTACCAAGGGAAGAATATATGCGTATATACAAAAGAATTTTATTCATCCATCAGGAAGAATAATATGTCATTGGTAGAAAAGAGGAAGGACTTGGAAAAATTATATAGAGTAAATTAAGTCAGGTAAAGAGAGATAAAGGGTGCATGCTTTCTCTGATCTGTGGACATTAGATCTAAAACATAAATGTATATGAAAACATACAGGGCCACATAACTATATACATGATTGGTGTGACTAACACGTTACATTCAAGAACGGGTTGCCATGGTATAATGCCTTTGAACAATGAAGACACAAGCAAAATAAATCAGGTAGCTTAATCATGCCTTGTTTGAGGGTACTGAGATAAGAGGAAGGGGGGTAACAAATTGAAAAGGAAATGGCTGGTAAATACAGTCACAAGAATCAGATCTAATAATCAATGTTCTTATGTGAAAATAGAAATGGAAAATGAGGGGCTGGGTGAGGTTGGGGTAGATGGGGCCAGAAGGACAGAAGTGACACTGATCACTATGCACTGTACATATCAATTGATTTGTTGAAAACCATTTCTAGAACTACTCAAAGATAATAAAAATAAGAAATGAAATGAATTCTTAGGCACACAGCTAGAATTCTAGCTATTCAAGTGGTTGAGATCTAAGAATCAAGGTTTTGAATCAGCTCTATCAGACAAATCCTTGAGAGTCTTTTCTTCATTTAACTTGCAAAAACCTGGAAATGGAAGCATGGCTCAAGATGTAGAGTACCAACCTTGAGTGAAAAAGTGAGCTAAAGGAGAGTGTGAGGCTGAAAAAACCATTTTCATAAATAATATCAAAAACTAAAAATAATTTCTCTCTGACATGAGCAAAAATAAGAATAACTTCCTCAAGCAAGAAGAACAAGGATATAGGATATTAAAACATGTGTCCATTAAATGACAAAAATATTCTAGACATTGCAAAGTGGAGTTATGTTTTCTCAAAATTCATTTAATGTTAAATTGTGTCTCCATGATTTACTAATTTTATTGTTTTCTGTCGCTCTTTTACAGCATGAGTACAACATCCTTGTCTTCTGGAGTCCAATATCAGAAAGGAGAAACTCCTCTAATTATTTCCATATTAAAAGAGATTTTTTTATTGTGAAAATACCCTACAGAAGAGTTACAATTACATGAGCAAGGTAATGAGTACATTTCTTATCAAGCATTGTTGCCTCCTCCTTTGTTTCTCTTACCATCCCTTCCCATCTTCCCCCCTCCCCCACAAACCCCAAAGTTGTAAAGTTTGCTTTTCAACATAGTGTCTTGTACATCTCATTGTTGAAATGGGTCCACCTGTATCCCTAGTTAAACAATTTGTTTTTTCCCTTCCTCTCCACAAATTATACCAACATCAAATACAGTGAAAACAGGGGTTATACTGTGGGAGAGGGACATACAAAGCAAAAAGAAATCATCTTATAAATGTTAGAAACAATAGCAAGAATGAAAAACCATTTGAGTCCTTATCTTGGGGTTCATTTCCCTAACATCAACTTATCTGACCTTTTTCTGTTTGTCTCAGACATATACTAGTTATTGCAAATAAAGGAAACCATGGGACCTATGTTTCTTTGCACCTGGCTTACTTCACTTAATATAATTTTTTCCAAGTCTTTCCATTTCCTAACAAATGGGGCAATGCCATTCTTTCTGATGGAGGCATAGAATTCCATTGTGTATATATACCACATTTTCTTGATCCATTCATCTACTGAGGGGCATCTGGGTTGCTTCCATATCTTAGCTATGGTAAATAATGCTGCAATAAGCATAGTTGTGCTGGTAGCTTTAGTATGGTCTTGTTTGTGATCATTCGGGTAAATGCCCAAAAGTGAGATTGGCCGGGCGCTGGTGGCTCACGCCTGTAATCCTAGCTACTCAGGAGGCTGAGATCTGAGGATCGCGGTTCAAAGCCAGCCCGGGCAGGAGAGACTGTGAGACTCCTATCTCCAATAAACCACCAGAAAACCGGAAGTGGCGCTGTAGCTCAAGTGGTAGAGCGCTCGCCTTGAGCTGAAGAGCTGAGGGACAGCGCCCAGGCCCAGGGTTCAAGTCCCACGACCGACAAAAAATAAAAGAAAGTAAGATTGCTGGGTCATAGGGGAGCTCTATGTGAAGTCTTTTGAGGAACTTCCATATTGCTTTCCAAAGTGGTTAAACAAGTTTACACTCCCACCAACAATGCAGTAGGGTTCCCTTCCGTCCACACCCCCTCCAGCATCAGCCTCTTCAGTAAATGGTGCTGGCAAAATTGGTTAATCACTTGTAGAAAACTAAAGCTAGATCCTTATATATCAACCTGCACCAGAATCATCTTCAAATGCATCAAATCCTCAGAGACAAAGTAGACACCCTGAAAACATAGGTCTCTTTGGCACAGGCCGAAATTTTCTTAATAGAGACCCAGAAACACAAGAAATCAAAGAAAGGTTGGACAAATGGGATTGCATGAAATTGCAGAGCTTCTGCATGGCAAATGACATAGCTAGCAAGATCAGTAGAAAGCCCAAGGATTGGGAGAAGATCTTCCCTAGTCAGACAATGAACAAGCGTCCCATATGTAAACTATACCTGGAACTCAAAAAATTAAATCCCGCATCAACAAATCCTCAAAGAAACAACTGCCTGATGAAAAAAAAAGTGGGCTAAAGACTTAAAGAGAAACTTCTCTGAATAGGAAAGAAGGATGGCCAATAGACACATGAAGAAATGCTCACCCTCTCTAGCCATAAAATAAATGCAAATGAAAACAACATTGAGATACCACCTCACCCCAGTTAGAATGGCTATAATCAAGAACTCTAATAACAAGAGATTTTTTAACAAGAAAAACAATGCTGACAAACTAGTTTCAAGGCCTAAAAATGGACAGAATTTATGGATTAGATTTCAATGGGCAAGCATGATAGTAGAAACCTGCTGAAAGCAGAAAGCCTTCTGAAAAACCCAGTCAAAGCTGTGTCTATAACAAAATAAAAGACAAGAAATGTAATCACTACCTAACTTATATAACTGTAACCCCTCTGTATATCACCTTGACAATAAAGTTTTTTAAAAGTTAAAAAAAAATACAAGTGTAGCTTGTAGGCAAGAACCTTAAATAGTAAACAAGACCTTTGAGACTGACAAAAAAAAAAGTCTACAGAAATGTACTTGATACCTATTATTGCTGAAGGAGATAACATCTTCCATAAGTAAATCTTCCTGACCACAGCAGGGTGCCGGTGGCTCACACTTGTAATCCTAGCTATTCAGTAGCCTGAGATCTGAGGATCACGGTTCAAAGCCAGCCCAGGCAGGAAAGCCCTTGAGACTCTTACCTCCAATTAACCACTAGAAAACTGGAAGTGGCGCTATGGCTCAAGTGTCAGACCACTAGCCTTGAGCTGAAGAGCTCAGGGACAGTGCCCAGGCCCAGAATTCAAGACCCAGGATGGACAAAAAAAACAAACCTTAGTGACAAGTCCTAAATCAGACCTAATTCCTGGCAGCAATGGTGCCCAAATCCAGAAACACCATTGTTCTAAGCTTCTGACCCCTGACAAAAAAGGAAAATACAGAAAAATAATTAAAGGGAGAGAAGAAGGAAGGAAGGAAGGAAGGAAAGAAGGAAGGAAGGAAGGAAGGAAGGAAGGAAAGAAGGAAGGAAGGAAGGAAGGAAGGAAGGAAAGAAGGAAGGAAGGAAGGAAGGAAGGAAGGAAGGAAGGAAGGAAGGAAGGAAGGAAGGGAACTGAGAATTTGTCCAACAGACAGGACTGAAGCTAATATGAAAAGCATAGACCATGTCCACAAATATCCTATTTTACTCTTCTCATGATTGCATATGTCCAGGTTGATAGATTCATTGATCCCTCTGGCCTTATGAATTGGGTTTAATCTGCTGAGTGCTTTGAGAAAAGTCCCTATCTAGCAGGACAAAAAGGGGAGGAGGGGAGGATGAGTGGGGGAAAAGGAGGAGGAAGAGTTGGAGGGGGAAGGAGAGGGGCAATAGTAGTGACTCCAAATTGTAATCCTAGCTACTCAGGAAGCTGAGATTGAAGATCACAAAGCCAGTTTGGGCAGGAAAGTCTGTGAGACACTTATCTCCAATTAACCACCAAAAAGCCAGATGTGGAGCTGTGGCTCAAGTGGTGAAGCACTACCCTTGAGCAAGAAAAAATGAATTCAAGGACAACACCACGGACCTGAGTTCAAGCCCACAGACCAGCACATATAATCCAAACATAAAACAAGAAGTTAAAGAGGGGGAAAGATATGCAGTTCAGACAGGAAATAGATATGGTTCATATGAAGGGTTTCAAGGACCTTTTTGGGGAAGGGAGCAATGTTCAAAGGAACGTTAGTTCACCAATGTGAGGTCTTTAGATAATGTCTCATATTTGAGGAAAAAGACGTTTTCTTGCTTGCATGGAGATTTGTTCTACAACACAATACGAAATAAAAGTACATGTATTTGTCTGCTCAGGGGTTTTATGTTTTAGGAGGTATCCAAAACACAAGAGCCTGGTGAGGAATCAAAATGCCAACTTCCCAGAAATCCTTAGCAGCAGAAGCTATTGCCAGATGCAGGCCTCTGCTGAGGACAGAAATAGCAACCTGTTAACTTTCAGGAAAAAGAAAATGAGGCGTTGCTTATGAGTGTATGCAAACTCCCAGAAACTCATTGAGAAGGCAAGCTAAGGGCTTGTTTTGGGTTAACTCAGAGGATAAAAGCTAACAATGTAGACCTTAATCCTAGTATATCTATTTTTCTTTTTTTTTTGCATAAACCTAAAACTTGGGGACATTGGGCCATCCAAGTTCTGACTTATTTCAGTTTCTCTTCTTTTTGTGACTCAACATCAAGACTATATCCATGATCCATGTGAGGTCACAAATGCTGGTGTCATGAGTTTGTCTAGGGCTATGTTATTTAATATTTCTTAAATTCTTGCTGGAAAAAAAAATCACACAAACTCTTTTTACTTTTGAAGAGAAAAAAAATTTTTTTCAAGTGAGTTTAAGAAAAGAGGCCTATAGAAGCAGTTGGAGAATAACAATTTGCATTTGAATAGTGAAAAGCAAAACGTGGTATGAAGATTTGGAGTAGAGCAAAGGCTATGGCTGCTATTCATCAATATTTCTTCTTCTGGAAGGACGTTTTTATACTGGTTTAAAAGTCAGACCAGTAGTTTCCCTCGACATGGCATTTAAAGTGAGAGATACTTCTCTCTCTCTCTCACTCTCTCTCTCTGTTTTACTATCTTTAAGGTAGTTATTCTTATTATCTTCATTTTACAACAGAGAAAACAAGCTTAAAAAAGTTAAATAGCTTGTCCAAGTGGTTTATTTATGTGTTACAAATTACATTCTTCCTAAAAGCACACAACTGAATATATAAGCACTTCATGTTCATAAACTGCAGAAAATGTACATAACAGGCATATGATTTTCTACAAAGTTTATCTAGTTATATCAGAAGACCTTAATATTGTCTTATTATACAATGATCTGAACTCCATCAAGTTAAAACAGACAGTGAAATTATTTAATAAATCCAATTTCAATGTAAAGAAATCATTAATTTGAAGTGTATTTTCCAGGCAAATATGTAGGTTTTAATTTACAAAATGTCATGTTTCAAAAGTTTCCATCTTTTGAAAAATCAATCTCCTTTTGAAGAGGATCATTTAAAAAAATTCTCTTTCAAAGATTGCTGCAATTCATTCTAAATTCTGGAATTTCTTCTAAGAAATCAATTTATATACAAATATTCATTTCATTTTTGTGTATAATCTTCAAAATAGTCATACATTTCCCTAAAAGTCATTATCAAAGTCAAATGTCATCTATTTGGTAACTTGATGTTTCTTTTTATATGAACAAGCAATAAATCAAACAACAGGAATCACTTTAACTAAAATAAAATAAAAATCTGAGGATGACCTGTAGGAAAAGAAAAATAGGAAAAGAAAAGAAGCTGAAAAACTTGTGTGATTACCTGTATTTCTATAATGGACAAAACTCTTTAATTAAATCTGTTGTAACTATAATTTTATTATTTTCATGTGCATAATAAAGAGTTTCAATCACAGCATTCATACACATAATGAACTTTGATTATACTCAGCTCCTCAATTGCTCTGAGAGATATGATTTTAACTTAAAGTTCCTGCTGAAGTTCAATTTCTATAGTTATTGTTCACAAAGACACTTCTATAAATCTACAGCAACTTTACCATAATCCATTCCTCTTCCATAGTAATTAAGTTAAACACATTTTCCAAAATGTGATTACTATAGTAATTGCCGATATAGGATTTAAAAATGTCTAATAAAATTGACTACTAAATAGAAGTATATTCTCAAATAGGTAATAAAATATTATGTATTATGTGGTCCCAGAGAACTTTTCTATATCAATTTTCCCATCCCATCTAACATATCATAAAAATAATGCCTTCTTGAAAAATCATTTCCAGACTCTATGCAAACTAACAAGATGAACAAATATCAAGCATTGCACAACCAAAGGAACTGTAAAGCTATTACGACAAGAATTATCAGAAGAATTGTGATGAATATGAGAGATAAGATATGAAGATAGGTATTTCCTTAGTCATGCCAACAATTTTTCTAATTGAACAGATAAGCAGATTGATAGATGATTTTATATAAGCAGTAAGGAATAGATAATTAGATACAGATGTATATCATATCAATCCATAGGTATATTAAGTTGAATTGTTAAGAAATAATATTATTCACTATAAAATAATTTATATAACTTATTTACTTTTCAGGTAATTCCTGTAGGTGATGTCTTACATGAGAGGTAGAAATTGAGGCTAGAAATAAATTGCTGATGATCTCCCATCACATACTATCACAATTCTGGGAATCATGGATCAATTTTGAAACAAATCAAATTGTATCCCTAGTCTCAGAGCACTTGCAATCTATAGGGAAGACATAATAAAAAAAATTTTTAAATATGAAGCACTCATAGAGACTAAGAGAAAAACTATAAGCAAGGTGAGGGGAAAGATCATGACATCAAAGACACTGTAATTTTATAGGGAAGACTATGTTTGAGCAGAGACAGGGTGAAACACAGAACTGCCATCAAGCTATTTGGGTAAAAGGCTTAGCTTCCAACAGGAAGTGTGAAAAATATTCTCAAATTTGATTTCTGGGATAAATGAGAATAATTGCAGAGATTTACTCTTGCTATGGACAAATGAGGTATGGAGATAGTTCAGGAAGTGCTAAAGTTGTTAAAGAAGATTGAATAATACTTGGTCAGGACTTTACTCTCAGTACTATGGGAATGTTGGAGAACTATGGAAAGATGTGGCAAGATCGACACTAGTGTTGAATGGGTAACTGTCTCCTGAGGAGAGCACTGATGGTAAGGAGACAAAGAAGAGATTTATTAGAAAGGTGACTCTCAACCCCTTCAAACCCAGTGCACTTTCTTAGACCATACTATTTTCAGTTAATCTGATTGATACACATTTTTAAATAGCTGGACTTTAAAATGGCCAGCATAGGAAAACACTGTCACACATTCCTGTGTGCCATACATTTGTATTTGTATGCTAAAACTCATGAGTTCTTTCCACCTAGGTCTGAGGTGTCTTCTACATCTCATACTTGAAACTGCACCATGGGTATTTCCCAGTGTTAGCTGTCTGTGTGGTATCACTACCACTGTATTCAAGGTATCACAAAATATGTCAGTGAAGCGAGAATGGTGTATTGACAGAGGCTACGACAATGCCACCATGAAGATTCAGATCCTGACAAAATGATTCTCAAGTTGCCAGGCAGGTTAAGGCACTTAAAAACAATGGTCACAGTCAGTGCACTTTTTAATTCACAAAAAAGCAATGATTTCCTTATTTTTCTACATCAATCTAAAGTGACTATACAAGTAGTTGCCATAATGTCAGAATTTAGCATACGTAATACACAAATTCCAAAGCACTCTTTATAATGCAAATCAGAGATAGATGGTAATAATTGGTTTAAAAATCAATTTAGTGCAGTATATGTATCTTTTCCTGAATTAGAAAACACAGCAAAGTGTCAAATTTTGACACCCACATGTATACCTTCCACAAATGTTAAAGAAATGAAAGATGCAGGTGTAATTTTTTTACTTGACACATAATAACTGTTCATAATATAAGGGGTACAGAATGATAAGGAATTATATTTAGGCAATGTATGCTGATTATATCTGGATCATTCAATCGTCTGAAGTTGTATTTCTCAGTATAAATTTGACATCAATTGAAGTCAATATTTTGCAATGCATATTTCCAAATAAATGTTTTCTGCATTCACAGAAAACATATGGTAATTTTTGTTACTTCTAGGGAGGGGTAACTAGAGAGAAGGAGGAAGGAAGAAAATTTAGTATTGAACATTTAAATTAAACTTCTTTTAAACACCTCACACATAGTCATAATATTAAACATATACATGTGAGAATAAAACTAGGTAACTTGAGGAGTTGGGTGGGGATAGAAAAGATGGGGGAGAACGAGGGAAGGGGTGACATCAATCAAGACATATTGTACCCATAAACTGATGTGTTGAACTAAAATCCCTCTGTACAACAATGCAAAAATTATGATTTTAAACCAAAACCCTTACACATAAATCAACTCACTATATTCAAATGGTTTGAAAAGGTTCAGGGTCTTTCAAGTTCCTTTGTATAATTTTATGCTAAGAAATACAGATATAGTTAATTTGTATGCTTAAAAAGTTAATATAATAAAACACTATGTTGATCTTTCTAAAGAGTTCTCTGAGACACCATGATGTCTCTTCTCCGAGAAGTGTGATTTTCTTCCTTTTCCACTGTGTCAGTTTGATTTACATGGTACTATTTGTTACGAAAGGGAATTCCTTGATGGAGAGAGAATTGAGCTTCAGCTGGAAGCAGCTGTAATGGAAATGAGGAAAATGTACATTACCCTCTGTCAGACAAAGAAAAATATGTGATTTTTTTCCAGTGGCTTATATCCTGTATTACTCTTTGACAAGCACAGTGTTGAACTGCATTAAATATTAATTTGTATAATGCAGTAGTTCCTATAAAAGGAGGCATAAAACACAGCAGGGGAAATTGCATTTTCTTACTCTTAGGACTATTGTTCCAGTCTCTGGCACCTCATGCTGTCATCCTACTTAGTCGATTGATGTTTATTTTCCCAGCACACATTGACTACTATCAACGTGTTACTAGCGTGTCTACGCTTATGTTGCCCTCAAACGTAGTAAATCTTCCCTGCTGCCAAAGGGACTTTAAACTGCAAGAGTCTGTTATAATCTCTTGACATAAATTTAGTTGAAATTCAGAAGTGACACATGAATGCTCGCTTTTAGCAAACAGTTTATGTTAAACTTAGGCACAACTTTGTTTTTGATCTATAACTATTTTTGATGCAAGTCCAGGGATAACTTAACTTCTGGTGTTATTCTCTCCTGTTTTCACAGGTGCTGACTACAAACGAATGAGTTGGTTCTCTCTTGAGGCTCACCAAAGAGAGCAGTTGCCAAATAAACTCACCCTTGCCCTACACACCATTCACTTGTTGTTTTTCCGTCAGTGGTGAGGCTTGAGTTCTGGGCTTGGGCCCTGTCCCTGAGCTCTTTGGCTCAAGGCTAGCACTCTATCACTTTGAGCCACAGCATCACTTTCATTTTCTGGTTGTTAATTGAAGATACTTTCCCTGATTTTCCTGCCTGGGCTGGTTTTGAACCACATTTCTCAGATCTCAGCCTCCTGTGTAGCTTGGATTATACCAGCAGCACCCAGCTCATTTCATTAATCTTGTTCTTGTCATAAGCCATGAAACTTTTGATTCTATTGTCCTCCAACTTTTGCAGGGTTGTTCTACAAAACTACATATATTGAAAACATATTGCTTTTAGGCAATTTCTTCTTTTACCCACGCTTCCTCCTCTGTCTTCGCTCTCAGTATTAACTCACAACCTTAAAGCCAACTCTGACCATCCCTGCACCCCCTACCTCAGACTTCCTTCTCTGGAAGTCTATCCTCAGATTCACAGCTGATAAGAAGCTAGAAGATGTTATTTAGGAAGAGAAAGCTGTGGAGATAACCAGACTTCCTGTGCAACCATGTGTCACTATTGTATTCCCTCTACCTTACCAAAGTCAGCCTTCCCTGAAATCCATGCTTATTCCAGAAGGAATTTTAAAGTCTGACATTCAAGACGCAGAGTCTGTGACTCAGTGGTAGAGCACCTGCCTAGCATGTTTGAAGCTCTGAATTTGATTCACAACATCAGCTCTCCCAATAACCCTCAGAAGTCTGACATTCATTGTTATGTCTCTATAAGCAGAGAAGAAGAAATAAGAGACAACATTTCAGGGGCTCAGGGAAGGGTTATTTTGAAGTTTTGTATGAAAGCATTCTTATGTTGCATAGACAGGAAGGTGAGGTTCAGGAACTAAATCCAGGAAATAGGCTATTAACATTATCTACTGAGTGATGAAATCTACATTTAATTGTCCACTTCCATTAGGAATTTAAAGAAACAGAGAGTCATATTTCTTTGTATAAAGCTAAACCTACTGTCTCCAAATAGCTTCTCTAAAATAGTGCAAACTGTCTTATTCTAACTAGCATTAATATTCTGTCCAAAGTATTTGATAAAAGGTTATATAGTTTGCTTAACTTTTCCCATTTCTGAAAGTGACTTACCACTTCACAAGAATATCATGTGAGGCAGAGGCCTGGCTTCCAAACACTATACATTCCTGAACAAAGAAAGTGTCAAGGGCTGGGAAGGTGGCTCAGTGGTAGAGCGCTTGCCTTGCATGCATGAGGCCATGGGTTTGATTCCTCAGCACCACATAAGCAGAAAAAAAAAGCCGGAAGTGGCACTGTGGCTCAGGTGGTAGAGTGCTAGCCTTGAGCTGAAGAGCTGAGGGACAGTGCCCAAGCCCAGATTTCAGGCCCATGACCGGACCCCTCTCTCCACCCAAAAAAAAGAAAGAAAAGAAAAGTATCGAGAAATTACTGTTGATCCAGCTTCTGTGTGATGGTTTTACAATGTCTCCTGAAAATTTCAATACCTGCCATTATGGCAATATTAAGTGGTGAGTACTTGAAGAGTTGGTTAAGTTTTGAAGGATCTTCCTCTGGAAGAGGATTAAGGCCTCTATAAAGGAGACTTCATACAAACGTTTGCCTGTATCTTCTGCCTTGTAAGGACATAGCATTTATACTCTCCAGGAGATACAGCATTCAGACAACTGAAAATTCCACTTCATTTAAAAAAAAAAAACCAGATTTGTGAGAAAGTAAATTTCTCTTATTTATAAAGAAGAAGGTCTTAGGTATTGTGTTATAACAACAAAAATGAGCTAAGGCATTACTGCTACTAAAGGCCTCCTGGGAATGTTGAGAGTCATTTAAATTTCTTTTTTTCTTTTTTTTTTATATTTATTTTTTGTTGTTACAGTACAGAGGGGTTACAGTTACATGGGCAAGATAACCAGTACATTTCTTATCAAGCTTTGTTGCCTCCTCTCTGTTTCCCCTTCCTATCCCTTCCCATACTCCCCCCCCCCACCAAAGTTCCAAAGTTCGTTTTTCGACATAACGACCTGTACATCTCATTGTTGCAATGGTTCCACCTGTATCCCTAGTAAAACTATTTGTTTTTTCCATTCCTATTCACAAATTATACCAACATCAAATACATGGGTTATATCATGGGGGATGGACATACAAAGCAACATAGAAATCATCTTGTAAATATGTTAGAAACAATTGCATGAAAGGAAAAAAACATTTGAATACTTATCTTGGAGTTCATTCCCCTAACATCAACTTATCTGACCTTTTCTACTTGTCTCAGACATATACTAGTTATTGCAAATAGAGGAAACCATGGGACCTATGTTTCTTTGGGCCTGGTTTACTTCACTTAATATAATTTTTTCCAAGCCTTTCCATTTCCTAACAAATGGGGCAATGTCATTCTTTCTAATGGAGGCATAGAATTCCATTGTGTATATATACCACATTTTCTTGATCCATTCATCTACTGAGGGAAATCTGGGTTGCTTCCATATCTTAGCTATGGTAAATAATGCTGCAATAAGCATAGTTGTGCTGGTAGCTTTAGTATGGTCTTGTTTGTGATCATTTGGGTAAATGCCCAAAAGTGAGATTGCTGAGTCATAGGGGAGCTCTATGTGGAGTCTTTTGAGGAACCTCCCTACCGCTTTCCAAAGTGGTTGAACAAGTTTACATTCCCACCAACAATGAAGTAAGGTTCCCTTCTGTCCACATCCCCTCCAGCATCTGTTGTTATTAGAATTCTTGATTATAGTCATTCTAACTGGGGTGAGGTGGTATCTCAATGTCATTTTGATATGCATTTCTTTTATGACTAGAGAGGTTGAGCATTTCTTCATGCGTCTATTGGCCATCCTTCTTTCCTTTTCAGAGAAGTTTCTCTTTAAGTCTTTAGCCCACTTATTTATTGGGCAGTTGTTTCTTTGAAGATTTGTTTTTGGGGGATTTAATTGTTTAAGTTCCAGGTATATTTTATATATGAGACCTTTGTCTCATATCTATGTTGTATTGCTAGTGAAGATCTTATCCCAATCCGTGGGCTTCCTATTGATCTTGCTAGCTATGTCCTTTGCCATGCAAAAGCTCTGCAATTTCATGCAATCCCATTTGTCCAACCTTTCTTTGATTTCTTCTCTTTCTGGGCCTCTATTAAGAAAATTTCAACCTGTGCTAAGGAGACCTAGGGTTTCTCCTATTCCATCATGTAAGAATTGAAAACGCAAAAATGAACCTAAAGACCTATAGCCATATAATCTTTTATAAGGGAGCTAAAAGAATAGAATGGAAGAAAGACAGCCTCTTCAGTAAATGGTGCTGGCAAAATTGGTTAACTACTCGTAGAAAACTAAAGCTAGATCCTATACAGCACACTGCACCAGAATAAACTCCAAAAAGATCAAAGACCTCGGAGTCAAAGCAGACACTCTAAATTTCTTTTTTTATATTAATGTTTTTTTATTGTGAAAATACCCTTCAGAGAGGTTACAATTACATGGGCAAGGTAATGAGTGCATTTCTTATCAAGCATTGTTGCCTCCTCCTTTGTTTCCCCTTACCATCCCTGCCCTCCCATCCCCAACCCCAGCCAAAGTTGTAAAGTTCATTTTTCGACATAATGTCTTGTACATCTCATTGTTGCAATGGGTCCACCTATATCCATATTTAAACAATTTGTTATTTCCCTTCTGCTCCCCAAATTATACCAACAACAAATACAGTGAAAACATCAGTTATACTGTGGGGGAGGTACATACAAAGCAACAAAGAAATAACTTTATAACTATGTTAGAAACAATCACAAGAAAGAAAGCCATTTGAGTCCTTATCTTGGGGTTCATTTCACCTAACATCAACTTATCTAATCGTTTCTGCTTATCTCAGACATATACTAGTTACTGCAAATAAAAACCTGGTATAATCATTTTGTGATGCTCAGGATCAAAAATGTAAAATGAGGTAAGTATATATTAACTTGTTTCCATCTTAATACACTCTTTGTACATTGGAAGATTCCAGAAATTCTAAGGCTAATCTTACTTATTTGAAAGTACTTGTTATCATAATTCCATGAAAGGAAAAGTTAATCTATCAACACTTTTTATTTCATTATTGCTAGTGAAATTCTGTCTGAAATACCTAAATGAATTGTAAATTCAAATTTCATGTTAGAAGTTTTAATCATCTAACCAGAGTTCAGTCTTGACTGGGACATTATCCAATGATAGCTTGTAAAGTACAGCCAGAAGATATTCAATGAATAACAATAAATGACATTGAAAATAGTTTGCTTTACAATAACTCACAATTTTAAATAACTGCCTTCAAAATGCAGCTTAAGAAATAGCCTGACCTAAAGAATATTTGAGTGAGAAATATCTTTCATGTTGTACAAATGGGATTGCATGAAGTTTCAGAGCTTCTGCATGGCAAAGGACTTAGCTAGCAAGATCAATAGAAAGCCCAAGGATTAGGAGAAGATCTTCACTAGCCATAAAACAGACAAGGATCCCATATCTAAAATATACTTGGAATTCAAAAAATTAAATCCCCCAAAAACATATCCTCAAAGAAACAACCGCCCAATAAATAAGTGGGCTGAAGACTTAAAGAGAAACTTCTCTGAAGAGGAAAGAAGCATGGCCAATAGACACATGAAGAAATGCTCAACCACTCTAGCCATAAAAGAAATGCATATCAAAACAACATTGAGATACCACCTCACCCCAGTTAGAATGGCTATAATCAAGAACTCTAATAATAACAGATCCTTCAGGGGTTGTGGACAGAAGGGAACCCTACTGCATTGCTGATACTACTTTCCAGCCACTTTGGAAAGTAGTATGGAGGTTCCTCAAAAGACTCCACATAGAGCTCCCCTATGACCCAGCAATCCCACTTTTGGGCATTTGTCCAAATGATCACAAACAAGATCATACTAAAGCTACCAGCACAACTATGTTTATTGCAGCATTATTTACTATAGCTAAGATATGGAACCAACCCAGATGTCCCTCAGTAGATGAATGGATCAAGAAAATATGGTATATATACACAATGGAATTCTATGCCTCCAGCAGAAAGAATGACATTGCCCATTTGTAAGGTAATAGAAAGTCTTGGAAAAAATTATATTAAGTGAAATAAGCCAGGCCAAAAGAAACATAGGTCGCATGGTTTCCCTTATTTGCAATAACTAGTACATGTGTAGGACAAGTAGAAAAGGCTAAAGGCTATGTACATATGACCATATAAGATAGTGTTAAGCAAAATGAACTCCAAGATAGGGACACAAATATTTTTTTCTTTCTTGCTATTGTTTCTAATGTGTTTATAATTTATCATGTGATTTTTTTTGTTTCTTTGTATGTTCCTCCCCCACCATATAACCCCCATTTTTACTGTATTTGACCTGTTTTCACTGTATTTGATGTCGGTGCCCTGCATCTTGTGTATGTGTGTGTGTGTATATATATATATATATATATATATGATTTGGGGAGGAGAAGAGAAAAAACAAAACGCTTAAATAGGGATACAGGTTGACCCATTGTAAAAATGAGATGTACAAGACACTATGTTGAAAATGAACTTTAAAATTTTGGCAGGCCCGGGGGTGGTGGTGGGGTAAGTTGTGGAGGTGGAAGGGAAGAGATGGTAGAGGAAAAACAGGAGAAGGCAACAATACTTGATAGGAAATGTACTCATACCTTGCTCATGTAACTGACCCCTCTGTTTAGTATTTTTACAATAAAAAACATACAAAAGAAGTATCTTTCACATAAGAAATTTAGTTCTGGAGAACAACATTGGTCTTCCAATAAACAGGTATTTCATTTCTTAAATAACCAGGGTAGCTTATATCTACATTGTCAGAGATTAAGAAAACATAGAAAAATAAAAATCATGGAACATGACTTGTGTAGATACAATTTATGTAAGCAAAAGAGTAGAAAACACTGAAATTACAGGCACAGATAATATAAAATGATTTTGAATAGTGACAGGCAAGAGTGGGATAGTTAAACATATCCTCTTGGGCTATGAATTACAGTCTACAATACATAAAAAGTGGATTTTGGATGAAATATGGAGAGCATCATCTAAATTTTTACTTAAAAAACATTGAGAAAATTTCTCATTTCGATTCATGGAATAGCCATATAGAAAGGAAATGGTCATTACAAAAAAAAACTAATAAAAGATACTGTCAGGGATGTAGCCAAAAAAGAATGCTGCTACACTGTTGATGGGAATGTAAATTTGTTCCATCACTCTGGAAAGCAGTATGGACATTCCTCAAGAGACACAGCAATCCCACTCATTGGCATTTATCCAAATGACCACAAATGAGCACAAATGACCACACTAAAGACACCAACACAACCTTGTTTATTGCAGCATTGTTTACTACATAGCTAAGATATGGAATCAACCCAGATGCCCCTCATTGCAAGAATGGATCAAGAAAATGAGGTATATATACACAGTGGAATTGTATGATTCCATCAGAAAGAATGGCATTGCCCAATTCAAATGTAAATGGAAAGGCTTAGAAAAATTATATTAAATGAAATGTCAGGCCAAAAGAAGCACAGGATGCATGGTTTCTCTCATGTAATAATTAGAATGTGCCTATAAATCTACAAGTAAATCCAATGGACAGTAAAAGATTAAAAATATACACTTAGACATAATTACCTAAACAGGACTCTAAACATTCACAAAATGAGACCACAGGAGGACATTCTTAGGAGAGGATCACAAGGACCCTATATCTATGTGCATATAATCACATAAAATGATGCCTATCAAAATAACTCCAATAAATGGAAGCAAGGGGTGTTTGACTGTACTATTTGCAGTTCTTTTTTTTCCTGTTTTCACCCTTTTGTCTTGTATGTAAGTTTGTCTGATTTGAGGAGCAGAAGGAGAAGCACAGACATTGTGTTGCAAAGGGTGAACTAATTCTTCAATGATTCTCACTACACACTGTGTTGGAAATGAACTATACAACTTGGGGTTCAGGAGGGAAAAACTGGGAGAAAATGAGGGAGTGAGTGACACTGGGCAAAAAAACGTACTCACATTGTGACATATGTAACTGTAAACCCTTCTGTACATCACTTTTATAATAAAAGAGAAGGGAGATTAAAGAGAGACAGGGATTATGACAATTGCACAGACTGGTCACTTTGCAGCAAATCTTTATTCGATTTTCCTATTCTGAACCTCAAATTTGCAAGTTTTTCTCTTGCAACTCAGCAAATCATCAGCTGGGTTTTCCCAAGCCTAGTCAGTTTTCCATATAAGTTTTAACGGGATCATTTTTTGGTCATTTCCTTTTTATGGCACTAGGGATCAAACCTAGGACATTGCAGTTATTAAGCAAGCACCTTGCCCCTGTGCTACATCCCAGCCCAAGTTTTCCATATTTTTATACTCACAAATAAAATATGTATTTTTAAATTAATATTACACAATATATTTAAGGTATTTTAAATGTCCATTTTCATTCTTCAAAATAACATTTAAATACATAAGATATCTAGTTTAAAATGAGGATTACAAAATAATAGGTGTTTTTCTTAAACTTAGGACTGTATACAAGTGATTTTTATCTCGTGGGTTTTTTTAACCTGTTCTACAACTCAACTCTTTATCTATCACAATGATTGCTTTAGAAAATAATCACCAAGGACCCATTGCAACAATGAGATGTACAAGTCATTATGTCAAAAACTAACTTTACAACTTTGGTGGGGGGGGGGGGTGAGGGGAGGATGGGAAGGGGTGGGAAACAAAGGAGGCTACAATGCTTGATAAGAAATGTACTCCTTAAGGCTGGGAAGGTAGCTCAGTGGTAGAGCGTTGCCTTGCATGCATGAGGCCCTGGATTCGATTCCTCAGCACCACATAAGCAAAAAGAAAAAAGCCGGAAGTGGCACTGTGGCTCAAGTGGTAGAGCACTAGCCTTGAGCTGAAGAGTTGAGGGACAGTGCCCAGGCCCAGAGTTCAGGCCCCACGACCAGACCCAAAAAAAAATAAAAGAAAAATAAAAGAAATGTGCTCATTATCTTGCCCATGTAATTGTAACCCCTCTGTACAGTATTTTCACAATAGAAAAAAGAAAATAATCACCAATAGATATTAAGTACGTATCCTTTGTTGACAAAAATCTCTTACTTTTTCTTCTTCACAATGATTTCTCAATTAAATGGTGTTGTTGATTATCTGCAGTACTTGAGGTGTTGTGGACGTTTTTCAAATAATATTTTAATCCCTACAGATAGATAGATTCAACACCTAGAAAATGTCCTCCATTTCCTTCCTAGAATTCCAACATAGACTAGGAAATAAAAAATATTTACTCAACATTGAGATTGACCACAGAAAACTATCGATGGCATCTAATTTAGATGGTGAAAAGAAGTCTAACATCATGTCATAACATCTCTGCACACTGTAAATGGGAAAGGTTGGTGAGGAGGACAGAATTCTAAAAGGCCATAAACGTATCAACCAATGGCTGGACAAGGTGCATGCACCTGTTATCCCAGTATCAGGGAAAATACAATGGTTAGGCAGAGTAGCAAGTACCTGGAATCCCTAATGCCATGGAGAAGCACAGGCCAGACTAGGCCACACAGAAAAGCAAGTCTCTAGCTTGAAAATAACCTGTGTAAAACACAGCTGACTCATGCACAAGTGACAGAATCTCTGCCTGGCAATCTGCCAGGTCCTCAATTCAAACTTCAGTATTGCCATGATAGACAGAGAGATGATAGATAGACAGACAGACAGACAGACAGACAGACAGACAGACAGATAGACAGATAGACAGATAGACAGATAGACAGATAGATAGATAGATAGATAGATAGATAGATAGATAGATAGATAGATAGATAGATAGATAGATAGATTTTTCCATGACTCTATATATTAATGTAAACCAGTTTGTTGAGATACCATTCTACAGGAATGATTTAGGTGTCCATACATCATACAAAAAAATTGATGTCACCTGTTACAGATTGTCTTCTCAAATATGTTTGCATAATGAAAAACATTTGGAGACAGTGATGGTTCCTTTTCCTCTGGAGCAAAAGCTAAAGTTGCTTAATGTCCATAAGCAAATAATAAATTTCAGAATTCCTCCATTATAAAACTTATTATTGTAGCAAAAAGGCAATATCTGGTCTCTTTCCTGGTGTCACGTGTGGGGTTCAGGTCTCAGAGAAGTGGAGTAAATCCTGATCTGCACACTACTGTTTCATATCTGACACACAAGTCTTGATCTTCTGCCAGCACCCAGGAAAAGTTAGCAAATTACTGTATTATCTTGTAAGTAGGATAAAATCTCAGACTATACACCATCTTTCACATCACCTTGTTTGCTTGTCAAGTAGCAAAACTTAAATTTATTTTGTGTGATTCATTTAACTTTGTCAACTTAATAAAATCAAAACCAGGTACATTCATACCCCATAACTTTTACTCATTATTTAACCTTTAGTACAACTCCACAGAATAATAATCTTGCTCATTAAATAATGTATATACAATTGCAAGTAATTAAACTATTTGCTATAGTCAATCATATTTTACACTATTAGATTAATTTCTTAATGATATACCATAAAACTCAAATGTTCATATTTTCTAAAGATCAAGAATATACATTCCAGACCAAAAATCTAAAAGGTTTTGTCATGAAGCTAATACTTACTCTTCTTTAAAATACAAATTTAAAAGTGTATCATAGGCGAGTATCAGATAATAAATATACTACCAGTTCGAGTTGTCTAATGCCAGTTTAAGCAAACGTCGTGTGGGGGGATGGGGAGGATAAAGGTAAGTGATTAGGTGTCATGCAGGTGCAGTCCACTTATTTGAAGATTGTTGCTTCAAGGACTGAACAGTGAAATGTACTTAGTAAAGTAGTCATTATTAAATTCAGCTTCTGGGTTGAATCAATAGGCATTGATAAAATGCCTTCAAAAGAACATGTATCATTTTGTGCAATTTTGGAAGTGCTACTTTTGATAATATAACAGTGTCCTTAACCTTTAGGGAGGAAAAACTAAGTGCATTATTGTTCAGATAATGACAGGAATAGCAATTATTAAACTGTACTTCTAGAAGACCAAACCTATTTTTTTTCCATTGACACCTCAATATCAACACAATTACTTTGCTTTGGAAAAAAATGAAAGAGGACTTTAGAGTGTCAGAGCCGGATATAGTTAATCTCTGACAAGAGCTCTTTCTTTTAGGACTTAATTTTAAAGACTGGTTTGAAGCATTTTTTAAGATTCCAGAAAAGTGTATACACACCCATACATATATAGTAACGTGTTAATTTTTACAACTGACCGAATTAACTAAACAAATCACATGGAAAAACACAGCAGCAATAAAAAGATATTACTGTACACTCCCAGTTCAAAACTTGTCAACAATAATTATCCAAATTCTCCAATAAACATATAAATGCTACAGGATGAAACAAAACAGTAAAAACATGAACTTCTCAATTATATGATCATAATAGTCACACTTAATCTTTTTATTAAATCCATATGTTGACTATGACTGCATATTTTTAAATATAATTTAATGTAACTATATATAACATAAATTATATATGGTATTAATTATGTAAGTTTTGTATGTCATTACATCAGTTCTCATCTGTGTACTTATATGCCAAACTAATAAGGCAATCCTTTCTTTTTCTCATTTCCCTTTTGTTTTTTTTTCTCTTTGAGTTTAATAGACCTAGAAACCTGTTTCTTTAATCCATTAAAGTACACTATACCACAAAAAAAATTAAACAAGCAAAATATCCTGGTATCCTGGGCATGGTCGCTCTCACCTGTAAGCCTAGCTTACAAGAGACTGAAATTGAAGAACTTTAGATGCAAGCCAAACAGGAGGGGAAAAAGTCCATGAGTTCAATAAATCTGGATATAGTGGTACATGCTTATCATCCCAGGAAGTAGGAGAATACTTAGGAGAATTGAGGTCCAGCCCTGGCATGAATACAATACCCTATTTGAAAATAACAAAAAAGCAGAGAAAACAAAGTGGGGAGGTGTGGCATCAGGACTCGCATAGTAGAGTACCCACCTAGAAAGTACACAGCCCTAAGTTAAAACTCCAGCATTGACAAAAATAAATAAATAAAATGAATGACATAAAAAAAACTTACTAAGTAATTTTAAAGTTTATATGTCTTGTCCTCTTTTTTATAAAAGTATATGCCAAAGCAATTTCAACTTAGCTAATCCCTTAGTGTTTCTTATGCTTAAAAATGTCTACATAAATACAGAAAATATTGAATTTAATATATAAAATTAACTGTGTAAATAAGGCTAGAAAATGTAAGCCTGCATATTTTTTCAGAGAAAACTGAAGGTAAGTTATGCTAAAGACCCACATATAATATTAATCATTTCCTTCTCATTTTATTTTTGATGCTGACTATATTTGGACTAAGTATGCAGACACTCCTTTGTAGTTTAGAAATCTTATTAGATTTTTTTTCTTTATTCTATTTGCCCTGATTTATGAAAAAGCCAAATGCAGCTAAATTCAATATGAGGTAATATAAAAGCAATTGATAAATCAACTATAAAAAGGAACTTTTTTCCTCAGTCACAAATCATTTAATTTGATGATTAGCTAGAATGCACTTATTCAGATAATATAATTTTCTGTTTGAATAAGAACTTTTCAACCAGATCTGGCTAGAAAAGAGGAAGCTAATAGGTTTACTAAATACAATATGACTTGTTCAAAGGCTAATATGGTACAGAGGTTATGTGTTTGATATGAAACCTCAGCATCAAACAAATACCAGCTGACCTGGGCCTCAGCTCTGTCACATTTATGTGTCAGTTGGAAGTTAACTTCTCTGAGATTTAAGTGTGGGGGAATAAACTATTTAAAATCAATACTGCTTCTAGGCCCTTGTGCCATTAGTAGGTTATCAGATTTGATGAAGAGGTATCACTCATCTTAACGAGGTGATTAATCCTAAAGTGCTTTGTTTGACTTACCTGGGCTGAGAAGCACAGAGGGTAAGACTGGCCTTTCACAAGCATGTGGCTCCCGTCTCATATACCCAGAAACGACTCACTCAATCTTACGTTGGATAGGCAAGTGATATTCTACCTCCTATCTAGAGGTAGAAAGTAAATGGAGTTGCTTGATAATATCAGGTCTTTTAATTCTTTCAGAAAGCAATGATAAAGACTATTCAAAAGAGGATGTGAGATTGAAGTAAGTGAAGGAATGAAGTCCCTGACCCTTACTTCCCACCCCCTTATTTATGCTTCATAGGGATGGTTCCAAAATAGAACACTACCTGATTTTGACAGGCCCTGTGCTTTGTTCTCAATGGTTTTTCCTAGACTTCAGAAGTGTCTTTCTGTAATGTCGCTTGATCATGTCCTAGTGGCTTTTCATGCTTCCTTTTTTTCTTTATTGCTAACTGAATGTAGTGTTTCCTTTACTTTGTCTCCCAATTTCTGAAATTCTTCTGCTTGATCTAATGTCTATTGACACTAGTTTCTTGGTAATCTAGTGTCTTTCTAGTAAGAGTTTTATCGGTTGCATTTACTGAGCTACTCACTTCCATTATTATCATTTGATGGGCTGTTTTTATGTTTTTGCTTTTCAGAATCTCAATTTCCGTGCTTTATTTCTCATCCATGTTGCTAATCGTATCCAAGTCATAAATTCATTTCTTTATTTCATTCATTTCTTTGACTCCTTTTCCAAAGACCCTATTTTTTAAAACTAGATTTTTTAATACTTTTCCCAGTATTTCAATCATTTTGGTATTTTTATATTCTGTTGTGGAAGTATTATAAGCCTTTAGGAGAGTCATATCACCTTGTGTATTCATGTTTTTGGGTTTCTCCATTGTGGTTTTTGTATATATTGGAGTATCTCAGGACATCTCTACTGGATAGTATTCTCTGACCTATGATTTCCACTGTAACTCAGCCTGTTTGCAGCCTTGTAGGGGCAACAAAGGCACCTACCTATCCAGCTGATTGGCTTAGTGATCTATGCCCATTGTTTCTTTTATATACATGTGTGTGTGTGTGTGTGTGTGTGTGTGTGTGTGTGTGTGTGTATGTGTGTGTATAATTATCTTCAAAGAAATGTACAAATGGGTTACCATTTGACAAATAAGTTTATAAATACAATGCATCTTGATTGATATCAGCCCTTCTTCCTTCTTGCATCATTGAGAGATTTATGCAATCTCTAGCTGTCTAATTAAGATTAGACATTAGAAATTGCCTTTCCCCAGCAGCCATGTCTTTCTTGAAGCAATGTATCGAATGATCCCTGGGATGCAGGGAAGTGCATCTGCTAGTTCTATTTGTGTGTGTGTGTGTGTGTGTGTGTGTGTGTGTGTGTGTGTGTGTGTGTTGGTCCTGGGGCTTGAATTCAGGGCCTGGGTGCTGTCCCTGAGCTTCTTTTGCTCAAGGCTAGCTCTCTATTTTTTGAGCTACAGTGTCACTTCCAGCTTTTTCTGAGTAGTTTTTTTGGCAATAAAAGTCTTAACTGGAAACCGGTGGGTCTCGCCTGTAATCCTAGCTACTCAGGAGACTGAGATCTGAGGATTACGGTTCAAAGCCAGCCCAGGCAGGAACATCTGTGAGACTCTTCTCTCCAAATCACCACCAGAACACTAGAAGTGGTGCTGTGGCTCAAGTGGTAGAGTGCTATCCTTGAGCTGAAGAGCTGAGGGACAGCAACCAGGCCCAGAGTTCAAGCCCCATGACTGACACAAAAAAGAAAAAAAAAGTCTCAAAGACTTTCCTATTCAGGCTGGCTTCAAACCAAGATCCTCAGATCTCAGCCTCTTGCTGAGCTACCACCACCCAACTCTGCCTATTTTTTGAATCAAATTTACAACTTAACTAAGAGGACAGTCTGTACTAACAGATGATTTAAAAGTAACCACATAGGTACTGGGAAGGTGGTTCAGGTGTAGAGTGCTTGCCTTGCATGCATGAAACCTCCATTCCTCAGCACCACATAAGCACTGTGGCTCAAGTGGTAGAGTGCTAGCCTTGAGCTGAATAGCTGAGGGAAAGAGTCCAGGCCCAGAGTTCAGGCCCCATGACCAGAAAAAAAGGTAACCACATAATAAGCAGAATAAAGTTAATTTTATTGAAGTTGATAAGGATCTTAATTCTGAAACAATTTGTTACTGTAAAAATCTACTTCAGATTTTGTACCTTCAAATTTATTTCCATGACTAGCATAAAAATTTATTAAGTTCACCACTAATTAACAGGTGACACAGTCTGAATCTCCAGAACATCATATGTGTTTATAACAAAGGAACTTCCCAAATCTTTTGTGAAATTACTATATGTCAGCCAAATTGTTGCTTGACATTTCTTCTAGTTGTCATAGCCTTAATTTTCATATTTGTTTCCATTACTCAACACTGTCCACCTTTTTTTCAGTCCTCATTTGGATATAGTATAGTCCATAAAATCTTTGCATACCATACTAGATTATGTGTATAAGTCACTCTTTATCTCTTGGTATATTTACTTCTATATTTTTACTTTCTCCCATACTACAAAATGATACAGATGCCTTGCTCATCTTTCATTTATATATTCCATACAAACTCAAAGTCACAGTTCAGATTTGACCAACTTTTTTTTCAGATTTTTTAACCCACTATTATCATGAATACAATCTATCTTGAGCAATGTCACCCCTGTTGGCTATGTTTCAAATGTTGTTAGAAGGTGTGGCTACCATGTTTCTCACAAGGTATCCACCCCCTTGTATAACCCATTAGTCTAAACACCGACGACTACACCCCCTTTTCTAAAGCATAGTTCTATCCCTGAAAACGAACCTTATCTGTCATCAACATTATTCCTTGCTTCAGATTTTTATCTTCACATCACAAGACAGCTAGCTGTATGTTCCAGTTTTCTCAAGACATCTTTAATTCAGCCTGTTTAACAAGAGAAAATACAGCATGTCCTGTGATTCTCAAAGGTTTCCAGGATTACAAGATACATTCTGTAGTCAACTTATCTAAACACCTTGAAAAGATATTTTTTGCTCTTCCTTCTCCGCTATGCTGAACCTTTTTCCACACTACATTGCATATTTCACATCCACTATTTCAAGATATGTAATATTCATAAAGTGAGGGAAATTGTCATGTAAAATGATGTATCATAATCAGTTTGCCCTGGGCATAGAGAAAGCCTTTCCTTGACCAACATTATAAATGTGGGAGCAGTATTAAGTCTGAAACCAGAATGGGTGGGGAGAGAGATTACATTTGGCACTGCTTCAAAAACATCATTTCAGGAAGAAAAACCCAATTCAATTTTCAGAGTGACTGGCTAAACCAATCCATGAAAGGTCTATATAATCAATATCTACTGCCACTTACCTTGGCAGCATTCCTGGAGAGATCATTTTCCAAAATTGTCCTCTTCTCAGCCACTTTCCATTGTGTTTTATGTAAATTACTTTGGCTTGTCTACTCCATTCCTGGTTTTTTTTTCTTCCTTCAACTATAAAGAACTTAACCATTGCATTGCATTATGCATGAAACAAGAGGTATTTTTACATAAACCCTATTGTATTTCACTTCTTTCGAGTCAGCTTTAATATTATTCTAAGCTGCCAGAGATGGGTCAAAATGTTTCTCCATTTGTACATAATCCTAAAACCAATATTCTCTATCTATCTACCTATCTATCTATCTGTCTGTCTGTCTGTCTGTCTGTCTGTCTGTCTGTCTGTCTCTTCTCCAAACTGGCATGTAACTTCCTTCCTTAGAGTATGCAGGGCTGGACCTCTATATTTCTCTAGAACAATGTTTCCTTGCTCAGGCCCTGCTCAGCCCCTGACAAGCTTTTCAGAACAAGTTCAAAATCAAGAACCATGGCACCCAAAGCCTTTGAATGGTTTGCCTGTTGCTCAACTCCATTTTGCGCATCCTGCCCAATATTCATTGTGCACCAGTTGTTGAACTCGCCAGCAAATCCTTTTCCTCTTCTCTCAGTCCTTTATGCTCCAGTCTGGTAATTCTCACCTTCCAGTTTCCAGAACAGGCATCCCCTCCCTTCCAAAGAGCATGATCTTCTGGCCTTTAGTGGCAGTTAACTTTTCTGCCATCTTCGTTCCTCATATAACTCTTTTTTTTTTTTTTTTTTTTTTTTTTTTTTTTTCCATAACTAGGAGTTTATTTTGCTCAACATCATTTTATTCGGTCATTTATAGATAGCTATTTTTTTTGTTTTTTTGTTTTTTTTTTTTTAATTTAATTTTATTTTATTTGTGAACATACTGTACAGAGGAGTTACAGTTACATGGGCAGGATAATGTGTACATTTCTTACCAAGCATTGCAGCCTCCTCCTTTGTTTATCCTTCACATCCCTTCCCAGCCTCCCCCCTCCCCCCCTAATCCCAATCCTTCTCCTTCCTCCCTCCCCCCAGCCCCCCCCCCCCACCAACATTGTAAAGTTCGTTTTGGACATGACAACTTGTACTTCTCATTGTTGCAACAGGTCCACCTGTATCCTTAAACAACTGGTTTTTCCCCATCTCCTCCACAAGTTATACTGACATCAAATATAGTGAAAGCAAGGGTTATACTATGGGGGAGGGACATACAAAGCAACAAAGAGATAATCTTATAAATGTGTTAGAAACACATGCATGAAAGAAAAAAACATTAAAATACACATCTAAGGGTTCATTTTCCTGACATCACATTATCTGACCTTTTCCACTTGACTCATACATATACTAGATATTACAAATAAGGGAAACCATGGGACCTACGTTTCTTTGGGCCTGGCTTACTTCACTTAATATAATTTTTTCCAAGTTTTTCCATTTCCTAACAAATGGGGCAATGTCATTCTTTCTGATGGAGGCATAGAATTCCATTGTGTATATATACCACATTTTCTTGATCCATTCATCTACTGAGGGGCATCTGGGTTGGTTCCATATCTTAGCTATGGTAAATAATGCTGCAATAAACATAGTTGTGCTGGTAGCTTTAGTGTGGTCTTGTTTGTAAACATTAGGGTAAATGCCCAAAAGTGGGATTGCTGGGTCATAGGGGAGCTCTATGTGGAGTCTTTTGAGGAACCTCCATACTGCTTTCCAAAGTGGTTGAACAAGTTTACATTCCCACCAACAATGAATTAAGGTTCCTTTCTGTCCACATCCCCTCCAGCATCTGTTGTTGTTAGAGTTCTTGATTTTTGCCGTTCTCACTGGAGTGAGGTGATATCTCAATGTTGTTTTGATTTGCATTTCTTTTATGGCTAGGGATGTTGAACATTTCTTCATGTGTCTATTGGCCATCCTTCTTTCTTCTTCAGAGAAGTTTCTCTTTAAGTCTTTCGCCCACTTATTTATTGGGCAGTTGTTTCTTTGAGGATTTGTTGTTGGGGGGTTTAATTTTTTGAGTTCCAAGTATATTTTAGATATGAGACCCTTGTCCGTTGTATGGCTAGTAAAGATCTTCTCCCAATCCGTGGGCTTTCTATTGATCTTGCTAGCTATGTCATTTGCCCTGCAGAAGCTCTGCAACTTTATGCAATCCCATTTGTCCAACCTTTCTTTGATTTGTTGTGTTTCCAGGTCTCTATTCAGAAAATTTCGGCCTGAGCCAAGGAGACCTAGGGTTTCTCCTATTCCATCCTGTAATGTTTTCAGAGTGTCTGCTTTGAGTTCAAGGTCTTTGATCCATTTGGAGTTGATTCTGGTGCAGGGTGATATATAAGGATCTAGCTTAAGTTTTCTACATGTAGTTAACCAATTTTGCCAGCACCATTTACTGAAGAGGTTGTCTTTCTTCCATTCTATTGTTTACTGATCAATGAATGTTGATACTATGCATGACCAAGAATGCAGGCAATGATTCTCATAGTCCTATTTGCTAGCCTCTAGTCCTCTCTGGCTTGTTGTCGGTTCCCTATCCATCAATCCATTTCAGCCTTAGCTGTTAGAAGCAGCTAAACTGGGAAGGTTAGGGGTGTGGGGCAGGGAAGAAGGGAGGAAGAATATCAGAAAAGACTCTAGTCAACATTGCTTAATTTTCATGTTTCATGTAATTAGACAGCTATTTATTAGGAGGAAAGGGCTTTTAACTTTGAAATCACTTAATTAGCTTCCCTACGTGATCAGTTAAAAGAAAGCCAGGTTTATAATCCATCAAACATTTTATGTGTTATTTCACTTGCTAAAGTATAGCAAGTGAATGCCCCTATCATTAGGAGGTAGTCTCCGAAAAACATACATAGAAATCTCATTTGTAATTCAGGATAAGAGATTTATGCCAAGATAGATAGATAGATAGATAGATAGACAGACAGACAGACAGACAGACAGACAGACAGACAGACAGACAGACAGACAGACAGATAGATAGATAGATAGATAGACAGGCAGACAGACAGACAGACAGACAGATAAGGAATATTGGTTTTATGTAATTCTGGTAAGTGACTTATGTGGAGAAACATACTGAGAAGCCACCTTTAAAATTGATCCCGTAAGTCTTTGTTCCATATGAGTTTTGTCATTGAATTCTTTAGTGAAGACTGATTGATACTGGGTAAAATAGGCAGCCTGACTGACTCCATAGCACCAACGAATATGACAACTTAGCAAAAGGACTTCATTTAGTGAAGGGTTTCCTGAAGAAACCATCCCAGATGAGAACAGGTGGCTTTATAGGAGAAGGCAGAGAGAAATTAGATAAACACACAAGACTACACAAAGAGAGAAGCAGACATGGAGGTTTTACAGCCTCGAAAGCTAAGAAGCCAATAGCAGAACCTAGAAGGAATTATCTCTCAGAGCTGTCAGAGGAAATCTAGGATGTCCGGACTTTAATTTCAACTTCTACCCTCCAGAAATGTAAGACAACAGACTTTCTTCTTTTAAACAACAAAAAAAGATTATTTATGCTCAGGTTCTACTCACAAAAATATTAAATCAGTATCTTCTCAAAAAGATGTGACAGGACCATTGTAACAAGCTCTTGAGGGAGCAAATCTGTCATGGAGTTCAATTAGTCCTTATGGACATACTTTCATGCTAGTGCTGGCTTTCTCATCCTGAAAATCCAGGTTTCCATATTTGCACAGAAAACAATGCCCACTATCATATTTTGCATAGCAAAAAAATATGCTGGGAGCAAGGAGTAGTGACAATGTAGGTTGGAGACGTCTAAATGCTTTAAAATTTATTGTCACTTCAAACTATTTTTTCAAAGAAAATTTGAGTAAAGGCCTAAAAGTGTCAGGGGACAATGAAACATTTTTATATACCAAAATAGCCTCTAGGTGGCATAAAAAACTAGGTACTTTCTTTCTCTTATATCCCAATTTCATCTAGTTTTTCTTCTTTTTCTCAACTTGATCAATAGTAAATAAATCTTGCTAAACCACGTGAAATAAAGGAGTAAAACAATCCCTACCCGACAAGAAAATAGACATGATTTCTCTAACTCCCATCCTTTCTTTTTAACCTGCCATCAGAGCAAAATTCAGCAGGTTACCCTCTTCATTTCTATTTCTTACTAAAAGAATTAGTCATATTGTTAAATTGGCTTCATCCTCAATGAATAAATGAGAGATGAACTGAATGGAAGGGAGGAGGTACATCATTACACTCTGAAAGTCATTTTCCTGCCACAGGAAATCAATGCAAAGCAGTCTTACAACAACGCATGACATTAAATGTCTATAATCACTTTATTCTGCTTAAGTTGTATGGATGTGCTCAGCCAGCACTCTTCCTTTATAAGCTCTCTCTAGGAAATCTCATCTCCTTTCACAACCACAGGGATCATTTAGAAACTAATAGCTCTCAAATCCCCATCTCGATCCCTGACATCCTTCTGAGCTCCAGAGGCGATATGGAAAGTATGAAAAGATAGGCTTGGGGGTCAGAATGTCTGTGTGCAATGCTGAGCCACCACTCAGAGTCTGAATTATTTGACTTTCATCAGCCTTACTGAAAAAAAAAATGCTATTCAATGCCTAATAACAAGTACTTGAAAAGTATATTTATTTAATTATCATTAGGCCTACCCACACAGATCTCAGGTATACCTGAAAGGCAAAATCTTGTAAGAGTAGATATGCCACTTTCTCCAGACACTGGATTTATCTTTGTAAACCCTATCTTATCCCATCTTATCATCCTACCAAATAGGTGACCCTCCCACAGTGTGATTTATCATGTCTTCTCCCTGATTTCCAACTCAGTGATTCTCCAGCTTTATTGATGTGCAACTGACAATGGACAAATGAAATTATATGTAAAGTATACAGCATGGTAATTTGATAAACATGGACATTATGAAATGATTACCACAATCATTGATCTTATTATCTCACATAATTACATTTTTCTTGTCTCTTCTTAAAATTGTTTGTTGAAATGTTTGATATCTACTTGTAGCAACTTTCAAGTACATGATACAATATTTTTTTGTATTTTCTTTTAATTAGAATATGACAGGGAGGTTTTTTGTGATGATTCCATGCTTGCATACTTTGAAGAAGTTGACCTAATTTTTTTAAATTTACATTCCCTGCCTTCCTCCTCTCTCCTTGTTCAGTGTTTCCTGGCCTTCATTGTGATATACGTTTAGTCAGACATTTATTGGTAGCATACTTTGGTCCTCTTCCCCTCACAGTACCCATTCCTTTCTTCACCCTCTCTCATTGTCAGTTCCCCTTTAACATCCATGTCTCAATTTCACATTATTATTAATAAGACCATCATCATGCAATATTTGGCCATGTGAGGTTAGCTTATCTTCCTAGACACATTGATCTCCAGTTTCATCACTTTTCATGAAAATAGAATAATTTTATTTATCATTATGGCTAAATAATATTGCATGTATATCTACAGCCATATATAATCTCATATGTTCTTTAGCACTTGTTGGGCCCAATAACTGCTTCCCTAGTTGGGCTTGTGCGAATAATGCTGCAGTCAGCATAGTCATGCGAGTATTTCATTGGTTTAATTCTTGTAATGATAATACTATATTAGTAACTATGGTCAACAAAGTGGATCAGATCCTCAGAACTCATTCTCCTTATAAATGAAAATGTTCACTGTTTCACCAACATCTCTCCATTTCCCCCCACCAACAAACCTCCAGCAAACAACATTATAATCTTTGTTTCTATGTATTCAACATTCTTTCCTTCATCTGTTGTTTATACCGTGGAAATATGATAACATATACACATATGCACACATTCCTAGGCGAATATAATTCTACAATAAGAAGAAACAAATGTTTCTCTTAGAATGGAGGACATTCTACTTCATTAAAAAAAGCCAGACAGAAAAGGGCCAAGACTGCAGAGTACCACTTCCTTTTATTTCCTTCTGCTATTGCTATCCCTCTGCACTGATGCATTAATACATCTTCATCCATCCTTACTCACATGACCTGAATTCAGGTCATCATTTCTTTTGTCCTGCAACCTCCTTGTAACTGGTCTCACAGGCTTCCATTGCTCCGGTCCTTTGACCTCTCATTGCGCTCTCGTTTCTTCTAGCAGTATACCTGGACTGGAAATGACCCTCCAACTCACTCAAGTGCCTTCCTCATAATGTCATTCAGAGACTTTTAAAAGCAGACTCCTAGCAGCCTGCCTAAGTCCATTTTCCCAGCGATCTTCCTAAGAGCCTCTCATCCTCACTCGACTCATGAAATACGATATTAATAAGAGTCATCCACTCCTGTGGGCTTTCTTAGAGATAAATATAATCACACACCATTGCCTGTAAATCTACCTAGGTGCAAACATGATAAAATGCAAGGGAGAGCAATGTTAATATAATAAATGTGTGTGAATATATAATCTTAATATGATCTTAATATACATCTTTTACAGCAAATTATATGCAAAGTGTGGCAATTTACAATTAGTTTATAGAAAGATTACAAGATTATCTCCCAATCTTAAGCTTTAAGATGACTATATTAAAGATGAGTAATGCTGACCAACCAGATAACATTCAAATTAAGCCTAAAAGCCAAAGTAATGCATCCTAATGCACCTTGTTCTTTCAGCGTTTTTTTTTTTTCTATCTTATTCCACATCCCATTACCTCCCATTTCTAAAACATCTAAGCTTATGGTGTCTCTTAAGAGGCTTAATATAAGATCAACAGTTAAGGAAAGAACTTGTTCTTTTAAGGAAAACATGGCTTTGGTGACTGCAGAGATAAATATAAGTTGCGTGGATAGAAGTATTGAGCTGTGTATTTGTAAGGATACTGAGCTGAGACAGATATTTGGTATTGATACACTGTTCAGAGGAATCTTTAGTATTGATTTCTAATATCAAATTGATACTTAAAAAAAATTTTAATGAATGATATCTAAACAGGTAAAACAATAGTCCTTAGGGAACAAAAGGAATTTGCACTTCTATTAGGCACAAAGTTAGCAGAAAGTGAAATCTGAAATCTGTGCTGATTATCCAGTCAACTCAGAAGTGCATTCTGGTGGAATATGGCAACGTTTTCTAATTTTCCTAAAGACTAGCAGCAAATTTGATTGTCCTATAGAGTCCAAGGGCCTACATCACTTTAACCAAAAACAGGGATACCTAAAACTGAGAAGAAATATTCCTGCTATGTATGTGTGGATGAAACAAATAGTGAACGCCTCTTGTGTCTCAGGATTCTTCTTGGAGTTGATGACTCAGCTCAGAGAAAAAGCTCTCTGTTCTCAAGGAGCACCCTTTCTAGTGAGAGGAAACACAGGCCCTAAACAACACAGATGAACAAAACATGAAGTATTCAGAAAATATAAACCAATGTAAGCAGAAAGAAATGATAGAGACATAAAACAGATACATAAATTAAAAGGAATGAGAGTAAATTAGATGAAGGCTCTAACATCATTGAAATTTGAAGCTGGGATTTAAATTTTAGAGACTGTGGCCCAAGAAGGGGCACATAAAAAATAGAATTTAGGGAAACACTTAAATGAGAGGGGCTGCGGTTATGGCTCAGTGGTTAATGCTTGCCTTTCATGCATGAGGTCCTGGGTTTGATTCCTCAGCACCACATAAGCAGAAAAAAAGCCAGAAGTGGTGCTGTGGTTAAAGTGGTAGAGTGCTAGCCTTGAGCTGAAAGCTGAGGGACAGCGCCCAGACCCAGAGTTCAGATCCCATGACCAACCAAAAAAAGTAAAAGAAAGAAAAAGAAAAAGAAAAGAAAGACAGACAGACAGACAGAAAGAAAGAAAGAAAGAAAGAAAGAAAGAAAGAAAGAAAGAAAGAAAGAAAGAAAGAAAGAAAGAAAGAAAGAAAGAAGGAAAGAAAGGAAGGAAGGAAGGAAGGAAGAAAGAAAGGAAGGAAGGAGGAAAGAAAGGAAGGAAGGAAGAAAGAAAGGAAGGAAGGAAGAAAGAAAAGGAAAAAAAGAAATGACAATGAGTTAAGCAAATATTGGGAGAAAAGAGGGATCCTGGCAGGGAAGACCACATTGAAAACCCATGCAGTACACTCAGGTCTGTTAGACTGGAGACTACAATTACCAGCCACATCAGGCCTGCACACCATGGAAGGCACAGCTTTAACTGTTTTACATTGTGAGATCCAGAGAGAACTCACATAGCACAGCGCCCTCAGACATGAAGGCTTTTATTCTTCACCTTTCAAAACTCAGTAACGTAAGATAGATGACATGGTTATGATCAAACAACTAATTAGCAGAAGAATCAAACCCAAGCAGTTTGGCACTGCTCTTTCTTAAGGTCTTAAAATGTACCAATTTTAGCCAGGCATCAGCAGCTCATGCAGGTAATCCTACCATACTTGGGAGTCTGAGAATGGGAAGTTGGTAGCTCAAAGTCAGTTCAGCATGAAAAATTCACAACATCATCGCAACCCATAGCTGACTGTACTGACATGCCGCTGTAAACATAAATTACTTAGAAGGCTGAGATTGGGAGGATTATGGTATCAAAACAGCTCAGGAAGAAGAATCTACAAGACCCCAAACCCACCAAGGGATACTAGATGCTGTGGTACACTCCTGTAATCCTATTCTGACAGGAAGCCTACAGAGCAGGCTAATCAAGGCTCTCATGCTCTCCGGAGAGCAATACCCCATTTTAAAAATAGTAAGTGAAAAAGGTGGCTGGAGGCATGTCTCCATGATACCACACCTGCCTAGCACGTGTACGGCTCTGAGTTTAACCTTCTCACCTAGTACTGCCAAAAAAAAAAAAAAAAGAATCACCAATGAATATAGATTATAACTGTTTTGACATAAAAAGGTACAATTTGCTAAAGTTAATGAACTCCAAAAGCCAGTCCATAAAACCCACAGACTATTCCCATGGAGCAAATATTCCTATTTGCAGTGAGTATTGTGCTTTGGATGTGGTTGAAGCTTGTCCTACAAGGCCTCATGTGTGATGAAATGCTAATTCCCACTGTGACACATTCAGAATGTGGAAATTAAATCTTTACTTTTACAGGTGGGGTCTTTGGAAGATAAATAGGATTTGATAAGGCTATTATAGTGCAAGTCCCATAATTGAATCGAATCCATATGGCTTATAAGGAGAGGAAGTGGGGAACAAAAGAGAGAGAAGGAAAACCACACATTCACACTTGCACTCCCTATCTTTTATCATCTGCTGCCCTGTGTATTGTCGGGTCTCTGCCAACAACATCACCACCAGCTGTGGTACCTGAAATCTACAGCTTCAGAACTGTTAATTGAAAGAAACCTCTTTTCTTTAGGACCTGCACAGTCTGGTGGTGTGCTATTTGCTGTAAAAATCATAAAAGGAGCCATAACTAAGCACACAACTTCAACTGATTTTTATTCTAGCACAGATCTAAATTAATTGCCCACTCTGAAAAAAAAGAATTAGAAGGGTAATTACCAGAACTGTTTATAACAGATTCTACAAGCATATTTTCCCAGATTGCATCAGAACTTCATCATTTATTAGCTGTGATATAAATAAGACACTTAAATTATCAGGGTGCAACAGTTATCCTCTGAGAAATACAGATAGAAAAAGAATCTACCTACTTGGATTTCTTAGTAGATTATTTTAGTCAGCGTTGCCCATGTCAAAGTATGAGAATTATATTAGAGATAGTGAATGATGTACTATTTAAGCATGAGATTCTAGTGGTGTGCTATTTGGTTTGTAAT
Source organism: Dipodomys spectabilis (assembly GCF_019054845.1). NCBI lineage: Eukaryota > Metazoa > Chordata > Mammalia > Rodentia > Heteromyidae > Dipodomys > Dipodomys spectabilis. Next base: position 7,515,768 of record NW_024870752.1, read on the forward strand.
ATCATATAATCCACTTTCTAGCTTTAGTTATTAACCATTCCTTGTCCCAGAGGAGGAAAACACTGGTGTAATAGAAGTGATCATATTTCTATCTTCACAGTGTTGTTAAAAGTATCATAGATTATATAGACATTATATATACATACATATACATTATACATGTATATATGCTATATATCATATCTATGATATATGACATATAGTAAGTATTCCATTTTTCTGATACCATTATGTGATTAATATCACACTATCATTATTTACTAATAAAATTGTTTCCCATTTTAATTCAAGAAGACTTAAACCTAACATGATTGCTTGTTAAATAACTACAATATTTTTTGGTTGTGATCAAGCATAAAAGGGTCTAAAATGTGCCTTTTTGTCTCATTAGAATCAAACTAATTGCAAGTATGCCTTAAAGACTCAAGTATCTTGCTAAATTGCATAATTTTCAGCTACTTTCCTGAAAACTATGCTTATGTAAAATTCCCTCCCTCCACTGATTACTAACATGAAAATTCAGAAGGATTTTAGTTCATTTTGCAATTGATTTACCATCAGGGTGTTTATAGTATTTACTCTTGTTTGAAAGTACAACCTGAGTAACATGGAAAGACCTGTGACTTACATGATGTTTCTCCTTATAAGAAGATAGTTTCCAGCTTCTGCTTATTGACATAAGAGGGAAGAGAATTTGAACCAGAGCTGTAGTGAGCCAGGCTGATGTGGTGAACCTTTGCCATGAATGTGTTGTCTCCCAAATTTCATCGCAGTGCCTCCTCATCTGAACAGCTGTAGCATTTCCTCAGAACTCCTCTCACATAGCTATCTAGATGGTTTTATTTTTTTAATAGAGGATATTATCTTTTACTCTAACTCAAATTGCAGAAAAAGCTTCCGGCAACCTAAATTACTATATAATCAGCGTGGCTGGCACACTTACAGAGTTGGCAAGACATAACTAATATCTGTCCTTGATGTTGCTCTATGAAGGAAAACATTGGCTCTATCCCATGCTTACCCTCCGTCTAGCAGAGAAAAACACCTAATATGTGCAAAGTGCCTATTAGTGTCACTATAATGCTATTACATTAAAGGATACTGAATACAAAAATTCATTCTCAGATCTCATAACACTTTCAGCTAGCATAATGAACTCATGGATGTTTGTAGCCCAAAAAGCAATACGACTATATGAGTCCAAAATTGATGTCATTATTTTGCTTCATTTGGGAAATTATAATAAAGTTATTATTTTCTATCTATATAAATAACTTTTTAACTTATGAAATTATAATATTCTAAGTGAAGAGGGTACAGCAGGAATCATAATTATTGTTGACAAATCAAATAGATAGCAAATGATCAAAGGTAGCAATGCTAAGGTCTCTCTCTGGTATGTATGAGAGAAGATTCATTTTATATAACTAAGAAAAGATAATTTTAATAAGTCATCAGAACTTGTTTCTGATCAAAATAGTTTTTTTCTTTGTGTTGTTTCTAGAGTTTGAACTTGGGTTTGGGCACTGTCTCTGAGCTTCTTTTGCTCAAGGCCTACACTCTACCACTTGAGCCAGAGCTCCAGTTCCAGCTTTTTAAAGCAATGAGGTAGGGGATGTTTATTGGAAATAAGAGTCTGATGCTTTGAACCTCAGTCCTCAGATCTAGCCTCCTGAGTAACTATGATTGTGAGTGTGAGCCACCTGCACATGGCATAATCAACGTTTTTTCTATATTTTCCAATTCAAATATCCCATAGGAACGCCTCTCAGATTTTCTGCAGAATCTACTGAGAGAAATAGCATATAACTTTCTTTCATTTTTTTTTAAATTTAGAGAATCTTAAAATTATGGATACAAGGTATGGATAACATACCCAAAGACAAACCATACATATGATAACAGAGTTCCAATATCAAAAAATGTAATCCTGTACTCAAGGAGCATAAAGTTTTCCTTCCCTCCATTTTTTAAGTCAGATGATGCCTCGTGTTATTAACGTCTCATGATTTTGGAAGTTTTGATCTATGACTAATTGTTCTTGATGCTTCCATCCTGAGATGAAGCAATGCATCCTGGTGACAACTCAAGGCAGTAGTGGTCTGTTCCTCTCCCGAAGGACAGGAAATGGGAAGAACAATAGCCCTGTATCTGACCTCTTCATCAAGGTCATGTTCCCAATGACCTAAAGCATGACTCTATGCAACACCACAAAATTGTTCCACCATATTCTAAGAGCACCAAGCTGAAGACCAGGTCTAATATATTAGCATAGACCTCCGGGGACAGCTCAGATCCCACTTCTAGACACCTCCCAAACATGCTGTATGAGGATGATCGGAGCAGTGATTAAATCTCCGCAGAGCTTCCAGAGATTACATTTTCTGGTACTTTGCATGTTTAGAATTAGAGATTAACTGTGCCAATTTTGTCATAATAAAAGATGTTAGGCTTTCAAAAGCATTCTAGAAAGACAGTGTACAGCCTGTGTTTTCATCTCTAACAATGCTTACCAGGAAATTGGCAACCTTGCAGTCAAAAAAAGGACCAAAACACAGCGTTTATGGAAGCATTGCCCAAATCCAGAAAATGCCATATATTCCAGACTTCTTCAAGGCATTTCCTACAGAGCTACACTTACTCATCTAGACACTCAAAATGCACGTCATTATCTTTATTATAAACCATGAAAGACTGAGGGTAAAGTTGAAAAGGAAAAATTTAAATCTCTATTTCTGCAATACTGTAAGAAATTCTGTCTGAAGACCTACTTCAGAGGTCTGGATAGAGATTGAAATATGAGTGCTTTCTGCCCAGGAATCTTCTGAGTTATCAGGAAAGAGATGGTGCTTTCTTCCACTGAGACCAAACTTCACAAGAGTCCAGAGCCACCACCCTTTAAAAATACTCATCTATTTTTGATCTTCATTCTCTTTTCTCCATTTTCCTTTCTGGGCCAAATGGTTTGACAATTACCTCAATTCAGTCTAAAAAACAATCATTTTCACATTGATTTCTTCATACACCCTGAAAGCCTTGTTCCTATACAATCTGTTCCTTGATATTTATAGAAGGGACTTTGGAAATCAGAAGAGCTTTTTCTCTCAAGAACCTGATCCTTATAAATGAAAGTCTGGCTGTAAAGATTACTTTTCTCTCTGTATTCTTTAAACAATGTCATTTTGGAAGTTATAATGAAGTGAAGACTCATCATTCATGGTTGCATTATAACTGCAACACTCTCTGCTCACCTGTGTTATACAAAGATGTATTCCTCATCCTAATCTGTATGTTGAAGTTTGAATCATCAGTGTTATTGTATTGAAATTTTTAAAAGAAGCTTTGGATGGTAATCATCAGGGCAGCACAATAATACAAATAGTTTATTTCTTTATAAGAAGAGAGCCAAGCCAGGCGCCAGTGGCTCATGCCTGTAATCCTAGCTACTCAGGAGACTGAGATCTGAAGATCCCAATTCAAAGCCAGCCTGGGCAGGAACTTCCACGAGACCCTTATATCCAATTAACCACCAGAAAACCAGAAATGGCACTGTGGTTCAAGGGGTAGAGTGCTTGCCTTGAGCTTGAAGAGCTGAAGGACAGTGCCTAGGCCCAGATTTCAAGACCCACGACCAAGAAAAAGAAAAGGAAAGAGCCAAGATGGTTCTTTATTTTTGCACATACAGACAAAAGCTATGTGAAGGCACAGCAAGATGGCAAACACCTGTGATGGGGCGGGGGGGGGGGGGGGTGGACCACGAGAGACAGAATTTGAAGGCACTTGGATTTATCACTCTCAGAAATGTGAGGGAACACATTCCTTTGCTCAAGCATCCAAATCCTGCAATACCTTTTCATGGCAACCCAATATTATGATAATATATCAAAAATATTAACACATTCTTATCAGCATCTAAACCTTTTCAAATGTAAAGCCTTGCCTTTTTTAATACACATAAAACTCTATTCTAAAAGCCAGGAATGAGAAAGGCTTTTCAACTATTTTCAGTCAAACACTTTTTTACTAGTAAAATAATTATAGAAATCCAGTGTCACAAATATTATGTCTTTCCTTTATTCCTTTATTCTCCCAATTTTTATTCCATCATACAGTGGGATTGAAACTTTCTATCTGATTCTTTACACTCAGTGACAGGTTCCTACCACCTGAGCCACTGTTCTCTTTCCTTTAATTCGTTATACCACAAACCACCATTTCAACTTAAAATTCGTAGGTCCAGCCATCAAGGTGCTTGCAGGTTTGTGAGTAAACAGATGCAAGCAGACAACCACATTGCTCTCAGAGGTTCAGTTGTATCTGATAATCAACCACCTTCCCTACTTACCAGAACCAGGTTGATGGGTGCAGCTATATGGGAGAGTGACAGAGATGCTTTCGGCATAAAATGCAGAGAAATAAGCAAAGTCTTGTCAGACAAATATTGTAAAAAAAAATCAGGATACATTAAGGTTCCATATTTCATAATTAGCCTTTTATAGGAGAATTCAAGAGTGAGTAATGCAAAGGCCATCATAAGTAGAGAAGGGATATATAGTGAAAAAATGAAGAGTAAATGACTGTAGATTTACCGCATCAAATGGGAAGGGGATATGACCATTGAATTAAACGCAGAGCTAAGAAAATAAATTTTAATAACGAACCAGAAGTGCAGAAAAAAAATTTTATCTTTAGAAAATGAGCACTAGCATTATGATTAAATAAGAGAAGTATGGGCAATGCTGATAAAGCACTTTGAAATAATGTAAAGAAATTAAAGGAGGGTCTAAAATAAAATCAAAGGTTACCACAGGACATTTTAACTATTCTTAGTGCTACTCAAGTATTTATGTTTGTAAGGAATATTTGAGTTTTCTGAACATTCAGGAAAGATGTTGTGCAGAAAGAAAATTCAAAGAACATTAGATGGAGAATTTTCAAGGCCAAAAATTACATATTCCTCTCCCCAACCTGTTATTTTTTTCTGAGGAAAGACAGAGAAGAATAAAAGATTTTGTTTCATTGTGAGAATGAGCTGTATCCTCTTCAAATGATGATGGTTCTGAACCATATCTTACAGTGTCTTTGTTAAATATATGGAAAGATAAGGAGTTATGTTTTTCCACACAGCACCAAGAAATACTTCACTAAAGAGTCCCCAACACACTTATCACCCCCAATAAATAAAGTGAACTTATCTAGAATTAAGCACTACTCTCCATTTAACTTTGTTTCAATGACATGAATTTAATATGGAATTTGGAGGGAAGCTGATTTGAAAATACGGGTTGAAGGGGTGGGAGGTGGGATAGATGAAGCAAAAAGGGACTAGCAAGCTAATGCAGGCTTAATACTCAATGAATATATGTAAAAAATGAAGGAGAAATGTGATCTATCTGGTGGGGAGAGAGGGGGAAAGAAGAAGGAGGGATGAAACCTGTGACTCCAATCAAGATGCATCTTACACAGGAATGGATGGGTTCCATGGTAGCCCTCTGGTAAAACCATTTGTAGATACACATAAATTTAAAAAATTAAACTTGTAAGTCAATTAAACAAAAAATGTTCTAAAAATACACATAATAAAGAACAATTTTTAATTTTTTCAAGAATTATTCCTGGATAAAAAAATTGTTTAAGCTCTCAAGTATCAACACAGTACAGTGTGACATTTTTCTCTTCTAACAATAAAGCTCATTTTTAAAGATGCATCAAAGAAAAAAGAATATCCTCTAGCCCCAAGCTAACATAGTCTAGGGATTAACATATAAAGTCTCAAACAACACAAGGAAGATATTTTTACTTTCCATTTTGGCTATATATATACAAAAGAAGTTCTTGAGATTATGAATTACTACATTAAAGACCCCTATTTACTCTCAATACCAATGTTACTTTCTAGAATTTACAAATACCAAAGTAAACACAGCAACTCTGAGCTCTGAGGCAGAACTTTTCTATTTTCTGATACTAAAGTATCTATAGAGCTGCATTTGCACAAATGGGACATCCTTTTGATTTTAAAATCCTCCATCATACTCCCTCTTGTTTTTTAAGCAGGTAGACCACCCAAAAATGCTTTGATCTAAAAGTAATGTTGAACTTTTAAAAATTGAAGAATAGGAAACAGTAGTGGTCAGTAGGAAGGGCTTTGATCTCCAGGAATGAGTCCCTATTGGGGGGTGTGGGGCAGTGGGAGCAAGCATTAAAAGGAACTAGTGCCCAAGCATTCAACAAAAATTTTAGGCAAGAATTTAAATGCACAACATCTCCAAAGCCTACATTTCAGGGTTCTCTTTTCCTAGTATGAATTTTGCAATTGGGAATTCTTTTCCCCTTATAAACACATCTGGTTTGTTAAAATCAGAAAAGATTATAATTTACAGTGCCAAATTTCTTTAACCATCGTTAATCATTTAATTCCGAACTTCAGAAGTAGTAATAGATATATAGGATTAAAGAAATAAAGGCATGGCCGGGCGCTGGTGGCTCACGCCTGTAATCCTAGCTACTCAAGAGGCTGAGATCCGAGGATCGCGGTTCAAAGCCAGCCCGGGCAGGAGAGACTGTGAGACTCCTATCTCCAATAAACCACCAGAAAATCGGAAGTGACGCTGTAGCTCAAGTGGTAGAGCACTCGCCTTGAGCTGAAGAGCTGAGGGACAGTGTCCAGGTCCAGAGTTCAAGCCCCACGACCCACAAAAAAAAAAAGAAAGAAAGAAAGGCATGAGTTTCTGAGGATTTTTTCTGTTAATAATTGTAAGAATACTTTGTCCTTGGTTATTTTTAAATTATGATCGAATTGGTAGCTAGAAGTTTGGGTTATACTAGTTAAACTATATTCTGATATTCTGTGGTACTGAGTTCTATGAGATCATGGAGTCTACAAATATAGGGGTTTTAGTAAGAATTAAAATCTCCATTAAACTCTGAAACTATATTTAGTTCTCTTTCTGTGTCTCTCTGTCTTTGTCTCTCTCTGTCTCTGATTCTCCATTTCTGTCTCTAGGTCTCTCTTTCTCTCTCTCTCTCTCTCTCCCTCTCTCTCTCTCTCTCTCTGACTCACACACACATAAACATACACATGCGCGCGCGCGCGCACACACACACACACACACACACACACACACACACATTGTTTCTTTTTCCTTTTCTCCAAAAGGAGCGTGTGTATAGGCACATTGTTTCATAGTCTCAAATTTCACCATTTAGTCTCAATTTTGCTACCTAGAAGCAGACATGATGATAGAACACTTCTCAGAGTGGTTTAGAGAATTAAACAGGAAGCTGCAGTAAGCCAGTGCATCCTGGTTGCTCAGGTATCTTCCATTCTGTGAGAAAGGCAGATTCTCAGAGCCTACTATCAATGTTAGGGAGAGGATCTAGAACCTAACTTGAATGTTACTCTGTACAATTGGGAATCACTCTCATTCACTCAGACTTTGGAGTTCTGAATGTCAGACTCACCCCTTCATACCTGAATTACTAGAAGATAGTTATTAAATTTCTTTAAGCATTGTAAAGTATGTGAAATATAGTGATTAATGTTAACTGTTATTAAAGATCTTAGGACAATGCTGAGCTATGCTAATCATCCCAGTGAATGTTAGCCACTTACAATGATCAGTATTTTAATCATCACTTATTTTATTGTAATATGTCATTGTAAAGTGGGATCAGATGATAACATTTAAGTAATCATGTTCAAGTTCAAACCAAGGAAAAAAGAAGAGAAAGTTTAACAATAAAAAATAAAGAAATAAAGAGAATAAATTTAAAATAAAATAAAATAAAAAGCAAAACAGAAACATGTTCAATATTCTTTAACATGTTCAATTTTATTCTTTAACTCCAAACAACTCATACTGCCTTTTTACATATGAGAATACTCACTGGAGGCACATAGTAAAAATGAAATTATTTCACCAGGATTATTCCTAAGATTTCAAAACCAGAAGATGAGAAATATCCAACTTCTCTTGTAATCTTAGACGTTTTTTTAATTTAATTTTATTTTTTTTGTGAACATACTGTACAGAGGGGTTACAATTACATGGGCAGGATAATGCATACATTTCTTATCAAGCATTGCAACCCTTCACATCCCTTCCCAGCCTTCCCCCGCCCCAACCCCCCCACCCAATCCTCCCCTAGACTTTTTTTTTTAATACTCCAATGTCCACATGCTGCCTGGCTTCAATACAACAAAGCAGTGTTTTAATTTTTCTGATCTATCACATCTTAAAAGGTTCGACGAAAGAGTTATGTGACAAAATGCATGTGGACTGACACTTCATTTTTAATGCTGTGATTTGAAATAAAAAAGAAAAAGAAAAAGGAATGATAGTCAACTCGGACTCAGAGAATGGAGATGTTCCTGTTTCGGTGAGACAGTCTTGTGTTTGACAGTCAGCATCTGCTTTGTCACAGCCCAAGGCCTTGGAACTTTACAGCCATCTGATCACACCATCTGTAAGCAGGGGAAAGGCTCTTTACGTGGCTTAATTTGAAGTTGATCATATTTATTATATTTTGCCATGATTACCATTTTTTTCTGTTATACAAGCATATTGCAGTTCCCAGAGCCCCATTTTCTCTGCAGGAAGATTTTTGACTATCAAGTCAGGTTCCTTCTTCTTTTGATTTACTAAACTTCGTCTTTTCTTTTTCTTCCACACTTTTTTTTTATTGTGAAAACACTGTATAGAGGGGTTACAATTACATGAGCAAGGTAATGAGTACATTTCTTTTTTTTTTTTGGGGGGGGGTCCGGTCATGGGGCCTGAACTCTGGGCCTGGGCGCTGTCCCTCAGCTCTTCAGCTCAAGGCTAGAGCTCTACCACTTGAGCTACAGCGCCACTTGCGGCTTTTTTCTTTTTGCTTATGTGGTGCTGAGGAATCGAACCCAGGGCCTCGAGCATGCAAGGCAAGCGCTCTACCGCTGAGCCACCTTCCCAGCCCATGAGTACATTTCTTATCAAGCATTGTTACCTCCTCCTTTGTCTCTAAACTTCATCTTTTCTAATGTTGTCCATTTTACTTAGATTTTCAAAGGAAAGGACTGTTTTGGAAACGGTTCCTCTGCATTTTGAATTACCCTCTTCTTTCCCAACTAGTATCAGTGGTGTCTTATACTTGATATCTTAAAATGTACCACCAATAAATCCTTGTTCTTTCTGTAATGTTTTCAAAGAATACACTTTTTGTTTTGTTCAACTATGTAACATTAATATCTGTAACCTTGATTCATTTTTGTATCATATTACTATTATTTTGGTCAGATTTGATTTTGGTTTCATGTCTGAATTTACAAAATTGATTATTTAGCTCGGTAAACTTTTAACTTCTCTTCTAAATGAGTAATATTTAATATTTTTGTAATAATGTAATAAACAATCCTACTTGCATCGTAGTTTTATTCATAATATTTTATATATCAATCTTGGTTTTTTAGCCATACATCCTTAAGTTTTAAATTCATGAAATTATAGAAATGTTCTAAATATATTTAATTCTTGATTGCTAATCAAATTCTGGGTTGATGCTGAATTTTCATGACAGAAACATGTAATGAGATTGAATACTCTAAGATCAATTCTTGTAAATGCTCTAAGGATCTACTAAGAAGAATATATATTCTCTAATTTTGTGAAATATAAGCTCATATAGTTAATCCCATCTTAGATATCTTTTATATTTTCTTGATTTTTTTCTACTTGCTATCAATCATACATATGTGTGTATATTTCACAAAAATTTCCTAATCCATTCTGATATTTCCAATATATTAAGTGTTTGGAAATTTCCTTCCTATTCTCTTATTGTTACTTCTTTCTTTGTGTGAATGGTTTTTTTATTTGACTAGTCCTATGCATTATGCTTGAAATATATATATAGGATATGTGTGAATATATATAAATATATACATCCATGGAGAATCTTTGGTGCTTACAATAAAACTACCTTTTCAATAGGTTATTATTTGCTTCTTCACAGATGACATGAATGCAGTTAGCTTGAGATGGCCGCAGTCATCTTCTGTCATTCTTGTTATGATTGTCCCAGAGTAACTCAACTTTTCTCTGAATAGTATCCCAGAAAAACAAAACATTATATAGATTATCCATGGAGCTTTACAACCAGACCCCAATGTCAAGAACCTCTGTGACTCTTTGATACTAGCTCAAGACACACCAGGTATATTCCAGCTTGGATCAAGTACATTTCACCCTCAGCAGGATTGAAGTCCCTCCTGTGACCCAGATGTTGAGGGGAGGTTAGCCACTTGCTCTCACCAGCCATCTACGTCAGGCTTCTTTCCATATATTCCCCACAAGACTGCATTCTCAGCAGTCCTACATCTGTCCGATTCTCCTTTGGTCTCCTGGTTTTTGGGTGCCACATCTTCTACATTGGGACAAGGATACTGTGCAACACTAGAGGAGCTGTAAGCATTTATCTCCTTCAAAATATTTTCATAAATTTACTCTAGAAAAATTTTTAAACCCAGTTGATTGCATAGTTGCAGAAGGACCATCTAATTGTGACAACTTCTCCAGAACTTATTTTCTTCCCTGACTTGTTCAGCATGCTTGTAGCATTTCTAGGAGGCTCATAGGTGCAAGGTATAGGAGGTTATTGTTGCACAACATTTCGGAGGTATCTGAAGTGTGAAATATCAAGGGCTAACACAGACTTCAGCATGGACCAATTGGCTTCAAAAGTAGTGAAGTCTATCTTAAATCTTTATTTGTCTCCTATGAGTTATTTCTCATTTGGGATCTCAGTTTTCTGGAAAGCATGGTAGGTAGGTAAGTAGATAGATGATAGATAGATACATAGATAGATACATAGATAGATAGATAGATAGATAGATAGATAGATAGATAGATAGATAGATAGATAGATAATAAAGATAGATATCGTGTCTTGTTTTGAAATCACTGGTTCTCATTTAAACTAATAAAATTTTTAAGTGTGTGAGATATACGCACCCATATTCTTTCCAGGATGTGGCTTAGTCATTGTTACTTGGCAATCAAAGAGATATAACTCAAACATAATCTCTGTGGTACCTGTCTGTGTTATTGTACTTACTCAAGTAAAGCTTACTGAATGTCTGCTATGGATCTTTACTATTCAGAGTGTGCTTTGTGTCAGTTAGCAGCTTGCAAAAAAATATGATGAAGCAAGTAACTCAGTTTCAGTTTTTCCCTTTGTTTTGGTATTACAGATGTTTGAACTCAGGGCCTCACATTTGCTATCCAAGCACTCTATTCCTCGTCTTACACTTCCAGCCCATTTTGTTTTAGTTGTTTTTTCAGCTAGGGTCTCACTAACTTTTTTTTCTGTGATGGACATGAATCAAAATCATCCTCTCAATCTCTTCTTCCCAAGTAGCTAAGATGAAAAGAAAGTGCTACCCTCCCCAACCCAGTTTCAGTTATTTAGAAAGGAAAACAGATATTAAAGTATCTTGTTAGATCATGCTGAATATGATATAAACTTCAAAAATGAAAGTATTAATGTTATTCTTACATTTTGCAAGAAACAAGGTTTGGATGTTGTAAAAAAAAAAACAAAAGTACATTCTTTGGGGGCTGGGAAGGTGGCTCAGTGGTAGAGTGCTTGCCTCGCATGCATGAGGCCCTGTGTTTGATTCCTCAGCACCACATAAACAGAAAAACAGACAGAAGTGGCACTGTGGCTCAAGTGATAGAGAGCTAGCCTTGAGCTGAAGAGCTTAAGGACAGCGCCCAGGCCCAGAGTTCAGGCCCCACTACACCCCCCCCCCACAAAAATAATACATTCTTTGAAGACAGTCAAGGCAAAGTTGAGCTCTAGACAGACTGTCTAACAGTACTGGGTGGTAAGTAAATCTTCATATTATTATTTAAATGTATCAAATTTATGTTCTTTACTATTAATGCTGACTCAAAAGCACTATTAACAGAACTTGAAAAGATACCTTTAAAACTCATTTTAAAACATACGGATCACTTCATAACTCAACAAACAAAAGGTTATCTAAACATAAACTCTGCTGAAGTCAATGGTGGGACCTAATTTCAAAATATTCAATAGCATAATTGAAGCAGTAATTACCTGACTTCAGGAGGAACAGTTGGAGAAATTCATATTTTTTTCTTCCAACACATCACATAATATAATCCCTTTTAGTTTCCAGCAACAGTTTTGATGGATAGGAACAAGAGGCATTTGCACTATAATTTTTCAGTGCATTATAATAAAGTGAATGTTTTCTAAATGTCATAGTTTAAATTTCATGGGGCGTGAAATCTCCTTTGAAATGAAGTTTAAAGCCTTTTTTCAAATAAGGAGACTAATCTTATAGTGGAAAACGCTTTATATTCCCAGACATTATTAACCTTGGAGTACTGTTTGCAAGGTAGTAATATTTTCTGACACATTAAGATTAAATTTATCTTTGTATGATTATATGAAAGAATACATTTAAAATAGATAAGGTTACAAGAGAAGTATATACACTAGTAAGAGTCTCATTTACTAATAATAAATTTAACTAATAATTGGTATGGTAATGTTAACCCATTTGAGTAGAACTGTTCTAAAGAAAATTATTTTTAGTTTAATCATTGTGCTTAATGTCAGAAATAGTAACATTGCACAATAACCTAAGAAAGAGCTGACATTAAATTCTTGCAGTACTTTTAAATTGGACAAAACACATAATTATAATTACTTTTATTGGTAAATTGCAAAATCATGCTCATATAATCATTGCTATTTTGATGCACACCAAAATGGTTGTAAATGTGATTTAAAGACTCATTAGTTATACTTTGCACAGCTCATTTTTACAGTTATAATAGTTTGTTTCTAATTACAACTAGATACCCATAAAATTCTGCACAAGAACAATGTGTAGTAATTGGTCATTTTTCTCAATAGCCAAGTCATTTCTAATATGAAAGGCAGCATGCAATCACTTTTTTATCTGGTTAAGGCTTTGATTGTGAAATGGCAATGGAAAGCATTATGCATCTTTTACAATTTTGATCCCTTTGCAGTAGGACTATCAGCCATTTCCATATTCCTGTTTCCAACGTTTTAAAATTTGAACAAAGACAACAAGTTAGGCATTAAAAAACGAAAGCATAAAGACTGACTCATCTCTCCCAAGAACAAGAAAACCTAGACTCTTGTAAGACAACAAATACTACACACTGCTGACTTCCAACCTTTCCTGGGGGAATTTTCCCCCATAAATGTTTCCTTCCCTACGCACCCAGGGAATTACAAACTCTTCTGAAACTTTGGCCCCACCTGGTGGTTGTTTGTGAGAATAGCGGGCCAGGTACTCCCATCTTTGAGAAATCTGCATATGGGCGAGGCTCTTTCCAGTTGCACATGACTTTCTGTGCTCCATCATTTATTTTTTATTAAGGTACTGAGTTCCTGTTTTATCCAGAAGTACGCTGTCTTTTTACATCTCGTGTGTTCCCAGTGCTGCTTCAAAACAGAAGTCTTTAACCAGCCATCTCATTGGCCATCTCCATAGCCGATACAATTTTAACCTGAGAACCATAAAAGACAAGATTAATCGATATTAGATTTATCGACAAATTGCGTCAAGAAAAAGAATCATATCTAAGCTATGGTGAATAATGCTGCAATAAACAGTTGTGCTGGTATCCTTAGTATGGCCTTGCTTGTGATTGTTTGAGTAAATGCCCAGAAGTGGGATTGCTGGGTCATAGGGGAGCTCTATGTGGAATCTTTTGAGGAACCTCCATACTGCTTTCCAGAGTGGCTGAAAAGTTTACACTCTCACCAGCAATGCAGTAGGGTTCCTTTTTGGCCACATCCCCTCTAGCATCTATTGTTAATAGATTTTTTTTTTTATAGCCATTCTAACTGGGGTGAGGTGGTATCTCAATGTTGTTTTGATTTGCATTTCTTTTATGGCCAGGGAAATTGAGCATTTCTTTTTTTCCTTTTTCTTAAATAAGTTTTTTATTGTGAAAATACCGTACAGAGGGGTTACAATTACATAAGCAAGGTAATCAGTACATTTCTTATCAAGCATTGTTGCCTCCTCCTTTGTTTTTCCCTACCATCCCTGCCCTCCCATCTCCATAACTACACTTCCCCACCACCACCACCCCCAGATGCCCCTCAGTAGATAAGTGGATCAAGAAAATGTGATATATACACACACACACACACACACACACACACACACACAATAGAATGCTATGCTTCTATCCGAAAGAAAGACACCACCCATTTGTTAGAAAATGGAAAGACTTGGAAAAAATCATATTAAGTGAAGTTACTCAGTCCCAAAGAAATTTAGGTCCTATGGTTTCCCTTATTTGCAATAATTAGTATACATATAGGATAACCTTATCAGATGAGCTGAAAAGCTCAAAAGCCATGTACAAATGACCATATAAGATGATGCTAAGTGAAATGAACCACAAGATATGGACTCAAGAGGTTTTTCTTTATTGTTGTTTTTAATGTACTATGTGATTTTTTTTCTTTGTTTCTTTTGTATGTTTTTTCCCCTATGGTGTATCCCCTGTTGTCACTGTATTTGATTTTGGTACCCTGCATCTTGTATATACATATGTATAATCTGGGCAGGGGAAGGGGAATAACAAAATACTGAAACAAGGACACAGGATGACCCATTGCAACAAGGATACCCAGAGGACAGTATATTGGAAATGAACTTTATAACTTTGGATGGGGGTGAGAAGGAATGGGGAGGAAGAGAAGTGTGGGAAGTAGGGGAGGGAAGGGGTAATAATGATCAATAAGTAATGTACGCATTGCCTTACTCATGTAACTGTAACCCCTCTGTACAGCATCTTAACAATAATTTTTTTAAAAAATAAGTAAATAATGAATAAAAAGAAAAGGAAAAAGAATCACAGAACTAACATAAGCCTCCCAAGAACTCCTCAACTCCCTCCCATAATCTTTACAAAACTTCTTAACTGCCTCTTCCAGCTAAACCAGGGATCCCCAACACCAGGATCCAAGATGCACCAAGGTCTCTCTTTTGTGTTCTTCCCTATGTGTAGATATCCAATTTTTCAGGTCTATTAAGGAGAAATTTATGTTGGATGTGTGTGTGTGTGTGTGTGTGTGTGTGTGTGTGTGTGTGCACACGCACGTGTGTGCAATGCTTTAACCTTATTCTCTTAGTTAATATTCAGAGCATAACTTTCATTACAAAATGGTCTCCAAGTTCCAGTAAAACAACTTAAATAACCCACATTTAAATTGAATACTGCTTATATTAAAGCCTTTTATCTTTATTTTCACTTTAATTTCCCTCAGTAATAGAACATTTTGTTTACTATGCCAAGCACAAAGACACAAGTAGCAATCTACAAAGACTATGTAGGCTAACATTATTTCCGAAGAGCCACTTGCACACTTCTAATGTTTGAATGTGTATTACAAACATTGATTATTCTTAGGGGCATTCATACTACCTTAAAAACACCTCTGTTAAGGCAAATAAGACCTATTAGCCAGACTATCTGTATACTTTCAAGTAAGTTTATGCTATTGGCCTCTCTATTCAAGATTGCTATTGTTATAATGTCATTGTAACCATCTGAAATGCTGGCAGCTTATTTCCATGAAATACATTTGAAAAAAATATATTGTCTTTGGTAACCTAAAATGGCAATTGCTAAATCTTACATATCACTTCTTGGTACTGGGAAATATCCATTTTATAAAGTATTATTATATTTTCTACAGTCACTTTGTAAGAGACAATATGTGTGAGTCCTTATTTTGAATTTTGTGCTTTAGAAATATCTTATAAAGCATTATTTAGACAGAACTCCAAATAGAGCTCTAGATGATTGCACAAACAACTGGATATCAAGGCAGTAGTGGGATCAATTCCAGATATTTGATCTATTATTTACATTTTCATCATTGGGAAAATATTTCTTTAAGCAGAGGTAAAGAATGCTTTGTGATTAGAGGTTCTAACAGAATTATGTCTAAGTTAGTAGGTAGAAATATGAGATGGTCCTGGCTTTTGTTTTATGTCCAACGCAATATAGCATTTGAAGTGATTTCATCTATTTCACTTATCAAGATTATTCTAATTTCTGCTCCTCTAATAGATTTAAATGTATCAATAAAACTTTTAAAAATATTAACATGTAAGCACATCAAAATCAGCATAACACAGTGACTTTTAAATTTTGAAATAAAAACAAATTTGCACCATGTTGTGGTCTATTTTGTTTTGGGAACTGAAGTTGGACACACTCATATACAGATATAACTGTAGCAAAATATTATTATATTTTATAAAATAATTATTTCTCTGTACTAAGAAGTAATAGATCCTGAAATGATTTCTGTTTCCAAGCTATGCATAGTTGGGAACTTGTTCATTGTTTAGAGTTACAAACAAAGCTGTTTTATAGATAAAATTATCACTACCAACAAGTAATATCTTTTTACATGATTGTATAAAGACTAGTTTCTACATGAAATATATTATTATGTAAAACTGTGGTAGAAGATTTTAATATAACACTGACCATCATGATTTATGTGGAGTACTATATAGGACTATTGAAATATACTATACAGGGGAATATTTAGCAGGCATTTGAAAGCATGTCACAGAAACACTGCTGTTTGTTTCCAATAAAGACAAGCATGTCTCTAAAATTTCAACACCTTTATGGCTCAGATGAAGCTGTGTGAGTTGCCACAGTCTCCACTATGACCCAGCAATCCTACTTCTGGGCATTTACCCAAATGATCATAAACAAGACCATACTAAAGCTACCAGCACAACTATGTTTATCACAGCATTATTCACCATAGCTAAGATATGGAGCCAACCCAGATACCCGCAGTAGATAAATGGATCAAGAAAAAGTTATATAGACAGACAGACAGACAGACAGACAGATAGATATAGATAGATAGATAGATAGATAGATAGATAGATAGATAGATAGATAGATAGATAGGTAGGTAGGTAGATAGATAGATAGATAGATAGATAGATAGATAGATAGATAGATAGATAGATAGATAGATAGATAGATAGATAGATAGATAGATAGATAGATAGATAATGGAATTCTATGCTTCCATCAGAAAGAATGACTTTGCCCCATTCGTTAGGAAATGGAAAGACTTAGAAAAAATTATATTGTGAGGTAAACCAGGCCCAAAGAAACAAAGTCTATGGTTTCCCTTATTTGCAATAACTAGTATATATCTAGGATAATCTTATCAGACAAGCGGAAAAAGTCAAAAGCTATGTACATATGGCTATATTAGCTGATGCTAAGCGAAATGAACCCCAAGATAGGGACACAAGAGGTATTATCTTTGTTGCTGTTGTTTTTAATGTGCTATGTGATTTTTTTGGTTTCTTTTGTATGTTCTTCCCCCATGGTATAGCCCCTGTTTTCACTGTATTTGATGAGATGTACAAGACACTATTTTATTTATTGATTTTTTTTTTTTTTTATCGGTCGTGGGGCTTGAACTCTGGGCCTAGGAGCTGTCCCTGCGCTCTTCAGCACAAGGCAAGCACTCTACGGCTTGAACCACAGCTCCACTTCCTGTTTTCTAGTGGTTTATTGGAGATAAGAGTCTCAAGGGCTTTCCTGCCCAGGCTGGTTTTCAACCGCAATCCTCAGATCTCAGCCTCCTGAGTAGCTAGGATTACAGGCGTGAGCCACAGGCGCTCAGCTAAGACACTATATTGAAAATGAATTTTACAACTTCGGGGGGGGGGGGGGGCGGGAAAGGAGGAGTTGGGGAGTTGGGGAGGGAATGGACTGAAGCTAAGGGAAAAACAAACGAGGGTGTAACAATGCTTGATAGGAAATGTACTCATTACCTTGCTCATGTAACTGTAACACCTCTGTACAGTATCTTTAAAATAAAAATATATATTAAAATGCTCCCAAAAATGAAGACATATTACATGGATGAGCTATTGCAAACACCAGTGAAACATGGCCCATGGTGACATGTTTCCAACACAAACTCACCACATGCCTTTTGCTTAGCAAACTTAGAGAGAAATATGTCACTGGACCATAAAGGCTCTGAGTCAGACTTCTAAACTATGAGCTGTTTCAAGGTGACTTGTTTTTCTCTGGAAAAATCACATGGAAGTATACTCTTTGACTAGGACTGTTTACCAAATGGTGATTAAATCACCTAGAATTCTACTAGATAATTTATTCACTGTCTCTATACTCCTAAGCCTGGTTCTTAACTATGAGGCTTCTCCCAGAGAAGTAATCCATTTCATCAACACTAATGTGAATCTTTTCACTTTCACCAGGTCTACCCCAATGTACTGAAAAATGCATCTACAGTATTTTTACATCTGTGACCTTTTTTTTATTCTGTCGGTCATGGGGCTTGAACTCTGGACCTGGGCACTGGCTCTAAGCTCTTCAGTTCAAAGCTATAGCTCCACCACTTGAGCCACAGCACCACTTCCAATTTTCTGGTGGCTTATTGGAAATAAGAGTCTTGTGGACTTTCCTGTCAGGCTGGCTTTGAACCGCAATCCTCAGAGCTCAGCCTCCTGAGTAGGTAGGATTACAGGCATGAGCTGCTGGTGCCAGGCAATAGTGACCTTAAAAAAAATACCTTACATGGCCTTTTTAAAAAGAAAATATTAACAAGGATACCTTGTAAAGTCAGCGGAGGTGCAGCACATGTGTTCTTTATCAGAATAGAGAAGGTTTTTCAACTTAATCTTAAGCTGCTGTAGCCTATGAATAGTTTAAGAACGGAAAAGGATGTCAAGAATGTATCTCGGAATCTTTTGCTTAATATTATGTCTATTTTAGGCTCCTGAAAATATACATGCTAATTAATGGAAGCAAGTAACAGACATTGGGGATGTTTAAAAGCCTTTGACAGCCAAATGTGATTGGGACCTCATTAAGATTAAGATTATGCGTTGATGAGTGTAAGAAGTGCTCTCATTGGTGGTGGCATACGATTTCATTTCTTCTGGAAGTAACATATGCTGCTAAAGAGTTACCTGAGTAACAAGTCTTTCCACCAAGTAATTACCTTTTATGTTTTGACATGTATGACACTTGTTAATAGCAATGTCTTGAGGTGTTACAAATGCATAAATCACTGTCAAACACACTCAGTTACATAATATGGGCTATTTTTATACCAGCATCACCAGCATCAAAAAAGCACTTAGCAAGTTACTCTGCTGAGAGAATTATATAAATGCCTACTAAGAAAGAGAGTTTCCAGTTGGAAAATAATAGCCCAATTGTCAATGCACAGAAAAAAAATCATCGAAGAACTGCAAAAATGAGATACTAAATCAAAAGAATATCAAGAATAATTAACTGCTGAGTGGATTTTGAAACTGAGTTTGGTACATATTTGTCAATGAGGTGAAATTATGCTGATGTTTAATGAGAAAAAAAGCTATACTTAGTCTTACACATATTTATGTTACATCAAGTAAATGGCATTTATGTTGGCTTTGTTCCCACATACTGCCTTGTACTCCAATGTATACATCAGAAAGTAAACTTGATTATATGGTGCAAGTAACATTATGAGAAAAACAAATTTCCTAATTGTTAAGATAAGTTGGCATTTCCATAACACTTACTGCTTATTGTAAAAAAAAAAGAGATGCTTTAGAAATAAGCTAAGACAATCCAAATGTGAAGAGGCACAATTGGATTTGGTCTGTCATCACAAATACACACACCACATGTACATCCACATTTTGTCTGTCATTATCATGAGCACATACACACACACACACACACACACACACACACACACACAAAGAACCTGAAGAATTTAGGTTTTGAATCTCTCCTTTTTTCACAAAGGCCAGATTTTACAGAACACATGTAAATTTTTCATTCTTGAGACTCCCAGCCATGAACTCTGTCTAAAGAAATCTATCAGTATGACTTGTGGAAACAGTTAAATTTAACACACAACTCTTTTCCATGTAATTTCCACCAATTTCCTCTCACATTCAGAGGAAGTAATTTGTCTGTGATCAGACCCTGACATTAAAAACATAATGGGCATTAAGTCATGCAATGATATGTGTCCAGAAGTTAAAGAACACCCAAGTGTGTGGACAAAGCCAATGCCATCAAAGATAAAAGACAGAACAAGCAAAACACTAAAACAGAGAAGAAAGCAGGAGAACAGAGAGGAAGCAAGAAGAAGATATCTGGAGAGGGAAAAAAAAAAAAAGCAAAAGATACAAGAGAAATGCTTATTTTGTATATTGTGCCACATTTTCCTTTGTGCTGCAAGGTGAAAAAATGAACGATTACAGTTTCCGCCAAGTGTTCAGATGGAATGCAATTGCTATAAGAGAAATCTCAAAAAAAAAAAAAAAAAAGTGCTTTCAATGCAAAATTCTGCAGTGACAACAAATAACAACAGCCTTACCACCATCTGAGTGCTCGCTGAGCACCAGCCCCCAGAGGCACTATGCACAATGTTTCTGCTTCCCAGCCTTTCAGATAAAACTATAATGTAGTAATTTATGCTCACTCCACATATAGAAACCCATAGGACACAGACATTTAAGACACTGTCGCCAAAGGCAACAGTGGTCATAAATGCAAAAGTCCAGCATGTCCACTTCCACTATTACACCATTTTGATAGATTTATTTATGACATTTGGCATCTGCAGTATCTCCAATAAAGTAAAGCAACATTTAGTATTTGCACAAATCTCCTGTGCAAATGTTTCTGACTGATATCCATGGCCTAATCTACATAACGGAGTAGGCTATGCTTTGCTGAGCTGCTTTTCTTCCTTCCAATCAGGAAGTGCGCTGTAGGCAACTGACACTTCCCACCCCTATGTCCCATCATAGTCTCTGCAAGTCAACCATGGTGGATGTAGAGTTGGTCATATGACTCACAATTATTGAAGGTTTCTCTGGTGTTCACCTAACTTATTCTTTTTTTCTAAATTGAGTTATTAGGAAAAGAGAGGGGCAAATTTGTTCCAACTGATAGAAAAGAAAATTGTAAAGATGTCCCCACAAACCAAGGAAAGTCAGATAGCATAAGCCACTGGAGGCTTAGCAACAACCTCTGGCAGCCCTATCTTTCTATGATGTGAGGCCATTAGCCAGGGCTGCCCTTGACTCCCCATTAAAGAGAAGAGGAGGTAATGTCTCAAGAATCAGCACAGAACCATCATAGTGAAATTCTGAAAGTAAAAGGAGAGAGATGAGGAAGACTTTATCAGTGAGGCCCAAGATTTGGGCTTAAGGTACTTCCACCACCTTGGTAAATAGTTACTGAAAAGGTGAAATGTTTAATATTGTTTCCAATAGTTCTTTCAGACTTCTCCCAAGACCTCACATTTCTGCCTCAGCTATATACTACCGAGTCCAAAAATCTACTTCAAAAAGGGAAAAACAGCAATAAGACCCATAGAACATTAAGGATGGAGGAAGTTGCTAATAGTTACTGGGTTGCTTCCCCATAGGCCTAAGTTGTTATTAAGGAACTTCCCAGCAGTTGCATGATCTAGCTCTGTTTGTTTGTTTGTTTTTGTCAGACATGGGGCTTGAACTCTGGGCCTGGAAACTGTCCCTGAGCTCTTCAGTTCAAGACAAGCATTCTACCACTTGAGCCACAGCACCACTTCTGGTTTTCTAGTGGTTTATTGGAGAGAAGAGTCTCAAGGACTTTCCTGCTTGGGCTGGCTTTGAACCGTGATCCTCAGATCTCAGCCTCCTGAGTAGTTAGGATTACAGGCATGTGCCACCGGTGCCCAGCTGATCTAGCTCTCTTTTGTCTCTCTGTTTTTGTGTGTTATGGTCTCTATTTAGGGTTGTAAGATCCTTGGTTATTATTCCAAGTCTTGGATAAGGCACCCTGGAAAAGTTGAGTGTTGACATGATTTCTGATCATGTTACAGGTGATGACTTCCACATATTTTCAGGTCACTCATTCTACAAGGAAAGGAAGGTTCAAGTCATATAAATAACATTACATCACATGTGAATTTTGTGTTAAAACAACCGTGAGGAAACAGTTACTGTCGATTTTCACTAAGTCCTGGTATTGCTGAGCCACAAGGTAGATAAAAGAAAACATACTGAAATCTGCCATTCTATTTTGTTCCAGGTGAGAAGTAGTTCATTTATGGGAACAGTCAAGTTCAGCTCTACAATGGATGCCTGAGGAAATCTGCTCATATCTTCTTTGTCCTTTAAGTCTGTGAGGTCATCCTTGGCTGGATCTGCTCATGAACACTGACATTGACCTTGTTATGTCATCATGAGACAGAATCGAGCTACACATTTCACTTACGAGGCATGGAATTCTGACTGGCTTCGTTTGACCTCTTCACAGTGATGTCCAGCCTCAGTCATTACTTTGAAGACAAACCCATAGGAAGGAAGGACATCATTCAAAAAACACTGACCAAGAGCCTAGATGTCTTTTTCAAGGGTTGCACCTATTCCAGAAGAGTGAATCTGCATCATAAAAACATCAAAGAAGAGTAGATGTGTATCAGGCAATGTTCTTAGAGAATGCAAAACATTTCCTATGTGTTTAAAGATATAATACTAAAAAAGATGAGTCACTGTAGTACAGCTGAGTTATAGAAGTGTTATGCAATATAATTCTTCTCCCCATATTAAGGTGAACTGTCCACTCACTGACTAAATAAAATTGACACATTTTCATGGAATAATCGGATTAAAATCCGTGAGCACTGAAAAAGAATCTTAAAAAAGCATATTTGTATGACATTTTGCCATGTTTATATTTCAAGTCTGATTTGTTTTAATTAGTGTAGTATTTTTTACTCATACTATTTCATTTGTCTGAACAATAAAGTTGTTACATGACAATAGATTACAGTTATGCAAAGTTAGATATTGCTCAAAATTTGGCAATGATTTGTTTTTGTTTTTTTAAAGCAAGATACATAAATAGCTAAAGTATAAAATAAACATGAAATAGTTAATTCTTTGGAAGTCATTTTTTTTCCTTTTTTATAAGATTGCAAGGAAATTCAATTATTTTGTGAACAAAGGCTAGTGAAGGAATTAGCTATAACAATTTCTTTGTATTAATTATTTTTGTCTTGCTGCTCATATTATTATGATTATAAGGATCTTTTATTTGCAAGAGGAAATAAGATAATACTAAAAAGGTATTCTCAGAAAAGCAAATATAAATTGTCAAGGAATTTATGAAATTATACTTAATCTTACAAACAAAGAAATTGAATTTAAATAAAATGCTCCCTTCCAAAAACTTTAAAAGAATGTTAGTAAAGTTAAAGAAACCTAAACGGTAAATGTTCCTATATTTACATATGAATAAACAAATATTCATATATATATTTGAATGAGATAGTATTAGAATACTTTGTGCAGGTTGGTCATTTTATTCCCTACAGAAGCAAACAAGAAATCCATTGAAATGGAATGTTTCTGAGTACTGAAAAGTTTAGAGAAAAATATCAACTTCCTTTAGAAAGGATCTTGAAGATTGGGTAGAAGTTGAAATTTCTATCCAAATAGATATGTAAATGTTTCATTAAGTACAGATGGTCTTTGATCCAGAATTGATGAAAATTTTGTAATTCTTCATAAACAATTCTATTCCATTCCTCATATTACATTTGAGAAGTGACCAAACTCATTTGAGGACTGGTAAATCCTTTGGAGTATGTATGATACAGGTGCAGACTCACTTGACATTTCCTTGAGTGTTCTAACAGATTCTTCAAAGATAAGAAAATGTTCTTGTTTATTTTATGACATGCCTTCCCATTACATTTTTATGTTCTCATTGGTAATGTCAGGGTATCTGAGAGAATCTTTTACAAGTCCTCTCTGGGTTGAGAGAATTTTAACCTGATGCTACTCTAGCTCAGCATTCTCTTTAAACCCAGCATAAGGGTGCTCTGGGGCTTTCAGCACCATGGAGAGATATACAGGTAGAAAACAGGGTAGAAGGAGCTTGGAGCCCCAGAGAGTAGAACAGTTAAATAAAATCACACACACACACACCCCTCACTATCTTCTTGATAATAATACATACCTTCTTTTACAATGCAGTTCATCAATGAATGCATTATCTCCAACACACCATTCATTAGCCTATGTGATACGATAGAAGTGATATGAATACAAGCAAAGTTTTAAGATATTGACAAAAATCCCCTAATTGTCAGGATGCCGAGGCTAGGATATTATACAAAGAAAAATATCCAGGTATAATCACTACTTTGATTTCTTTTACTGTTGTTGTTGTTTCTGTAGTTTAAGATTCTTTCTTGGGCTGGGAAGGTGGCTCAGTGATAGAGCACTTGCCTTCCATGCATGAAGCCCTGGGTTCGATTCCTCAGCACCACATAAGCAAAAAGGAAAAATCCAGAAGTGGCACTGTGGCTCAAGTGGTAGAGTGCTAGCCTTGAGCTGAAGAGCTGAGGGGCAGCGCCCAGGCCCAGAGTTCAAGCCCACAACCGGACCCCAAAAAAAAAAAAAAGATTCTTTCTTATCTTCCCAAACATTTGTTATATACTATCATGTCTTATCTAAAATAAGATAATAAGAGAAATCCTCTGAACAGACTCAATCAATACAACATATTCAGAGTACTTTATTGATTAAAAGGGACAGCAATACCTTTACAGGAATCCTAGGAAAAGAAGAGCCAAGAGGCTCAATTTGCCTTATGCCTGTTGTAAATAATTACATTAAGTTTTAGCCTTAACATTCATTTACATATTGTCTGCGGTTGTTTTATGCATAATGACACAGTTGAGTTATTACGGCAGAGACCACCTGGCCCCAGCATTTACTACATCTCTTCCCTCCGTACCCCTTTCTTTTTCTACAAGAAAAAATTTGACAACTTCTTTCTTAAGACCTCCCTTAGTACCTCTATTTTAGCCAGAGTTCGTGTCATTTCCTTCAAAAGTAAAAGGAGGGCTGGGAAGGTGGCTCAGTGGTAGAGCGCTTGCCTTGCATGCATGAGGCCCTGGGTTCGATTCCTCAGCACCACATAAGGAGAAAAAGCAGGAAGTCGTGCTGTGGCTCAAGTGGTAGAGCACTAGCCTTGAACTGAAGAGCTGAGGGACATTGCCCAGGCCACAGGACTGACAAAAAAAAAAAAGTAAAAGGAAGTGAGCAAACATTTGTAAATGAAAGAGTTAATGCTTCTACTTCCCTTTCTCCCAGACAGACATGCAACATAACAATGGCCCTTGACAAAAGGTATAATTGGGTCCTTCCTACCAAAAATAATTCAAACTTTCATTCTAAAAACTAAAGTTACAGTTGTAAAACGATACCTGTTTCCTGTCTAATTCCCAGAAGGCTCAGAAGAATACCCCTTGTAATTAGAGAAAGAACTAAACAGTATTCTGCATAAGAAATAAGATGCCTGTTGACAGAGAAAGACTAATTTCTTGAGCATATGAAACAATTTAGAAAATATTTCTTTTTCTCCTCAATATAGATTTAGCTCACTATCTATGTTAATGAGTTTTATTCTTGGCATATTATGGGTGAATGTGTCCAACAATTCTGCTCTTTACTTTCTGAAAATGTGAAAGCAGAAACAGACAGACTGCAAACAATAATGGTTGGAGGAGTGGTCGAGACCAGATTGTCAGGGGTCATCTATCTCTGAGTGTGGCTGGCAGGGTTCACAGGGGAAACCCTTCTCCTCATCCCTCCCTGATTTGTTCTGAGAACTTTTAGATGGGAAATGTGGAGTCACCATAGACAGTAAAGATATGCTTACTTTTTTTTTTCTTTTTGGAAACTGAAGAAAATCATTTTCATGGACAGCTTTGCAATCTTTTTTCTTTGTACTTTGGGGATAAACTGTGAAAAATTTTAAATAGTACAAAAGATTTCTGGGTTTCTCAATTCTATTTTCTGCTGCTGTAAGAGAATACCATGGCCTGGGAAAATTATAATTAGCAGACATTTATTTGGCCTATAGTTCCCCAGGTCAATGGGGTTGCATCTCATAAGAGGGTATGTGCTATGTAATAACATGGCAGAAGAGTAAGCAAAGATCTGGGAGAAGGGTAAAAGAAAATTATACCAAGCTCATTCTGTTGAGAACGAAACTACTTCTGAGAGAAAGAATCCACTTCAATAAAGGCATTGATCCATTAATGAAAACAGAACTTTCATAACTTGACACATCTTGAAGATTCCATTGCCTAATGCTGATACTGAAAAACCTAAGCAATTCCATTTTACTTAAGACCTCATCTCAGTTCTGCGACTTAACTCTTGGCCCACTTTAGCCCCAATGTCAGGAATTTATGACAGAAACAAATGCACAATTCTTGGAGCCATAGATGGCATTTGCTTAAGGCAGGTGTTAGCCCCCAAGTGACTTTGCCTCTGAGTGACCATGAGCTAAGAGTTTCAGTTAAAACGGTATAATGTTCAGACCAACGGGTTCTTCAGAGCCCAGGGTGACACATGCCATGCATACTGTGGGTCCAGGTGTGACTTACCGTTTGTGGTCAAGCTATGGACCAAAGATATTTTTTTGTAAAGGTCAACCAATCATATTTGCCCACCTTAGCTTGCTTTAAATGTTAACCAATCATGTATTTCTTATGTAAAAGTTCCTTAAAGTTGTTTGTTCAATACTATAAAAAAAAAAAAAAAAAACTGCGCTGACTGTATGCTCAGGGCCTCTTAGCGTCACCGTTTACCGAGTGCGGAGGACCAAGCTCGAGCTTGCAGTAAAGGACTCTGCTGTTTGCATTGATGTGGTATCTGGTGATCTGTGAGGGGGCACCCGAAAACGGGATACTTCAGTTACCACAGCAGTTAAATTTCAACACGAATGTTTTAGGGACATTCAAACAAACTGAAGCACATTGGTGTCCTCAGTGGGTAACTAAGTATATTCTCATATGTTCATGTATCCACAGTGAGAGTCAACTCTCAAATGCACCACTTTGGAAATACATGAAAGAAAAATCTTCCAGACTTCCCAGTAGGCACGAGCAGTCATGAACCTCTCTCTAGTCTTTTTCTAGGACAGATAAGGAAGCCTATGTTAGGGAAGGAAGTACATTCACACCTGAACTACACAGGTGGTGGAAATCACAAGTAACTTAGCCACAAGTGCACACTCATTTAACCTTCATTAAAAGTGCTTGGAGTGAAATTGCTTAACCCTTTCTGCAGATTTGATCATTGCTTGTCAAAACCATTTAGAAGTCACCAGTCAGATAGTAAAAGCAAAGCTGCAATGCCATGGATTAACCAAGTCTTTCCCATTGCAATATTTACACATTAAGTGGGGCCTCCAACAAATTTCCCTGGGAGCTCAGCATGTCTGATTCACACATTCTCCAGGGGACAGGACCATCTTCCTCTTCCACAATGCCATCTATCCTGCTTATTCTCTCTATATACTTTCAACACTTCCATCTCCAGTCTCCAAACCTTCAAAGTTCCATACTAGCAGTTGCTCGGCAGGTTCTGCTGTTCCTTCCGATTGTCTGCTTATGCCTCTCTGAACATGTATTTTGTTGCACCCAGGCTCTTCCACTAGCTGTAGAAAATCTACACCAGATGGAGAAGCCAAGGCCAGTGGTGGCACTGACATTTTTCTTTTTTTTGGGGGGGGGGAGGTCCTGTCATGGGGTCCTGAACTCTGGGCCTGGCGCTGTCCCTCAGCTCTTCAGCTCAAGGCTAGAGCTCTACCACTTGAGCCACAGCGCCACTTCCAGCTTTTCTTCTTTTTGCTTATGTGGTGCTGGGGAATCGAACCCAGGGCCTCAGTCATGCAAGGCAAGCGCTCTACCACTAAGCCACCTTCCCAGCCCATACACTGACATTTTTCTTGCTGAAATGATAATATTACTGTCATTGAGATGGTTAAAAGGTTATCTAAAGCCACCTAAAACACGAGTTCTGTTGGCACAATGGCTAATTCCAAGGTCTATATGGATAATAGTGTGGCAAGGTTTCTTTTGAAGCAAAGGAAGCAGTTTGTCCACTTTCTTGAAAACTCGGGAAATAACTCTCACATTGTTTACTTTGACCATCTCACAGAGAGTTTGAGTGAAAGTCACAAAATGATGAGTAAATGTAGGCATTATTTAGCTATCTTGTACAGTAATTTTCCATACATCTAAAGTTGGGCAGAGTCCCACAGAGAATTGAAAAGAGAAACAATCTAAATGGCAGAAAACATGCCAGACTGAAAGTAGGTCTTGAGTCAATTAGTTAAAAAAAAAAAAAAACCCTAAATGGCTTATCTTCCATTGCCCAATATTATAACTGAATTACAGTTCACAGTGCTCACAGCTGTTGATTTCATAAACGTAAGGCACTAAAAAATGTATAGTTCTGGTTAGCAGACTGCTTGAAATAATCAAAATGTGTGTCATTTTTTCAGTTTAATTCAAAATGCTGTTAATAAACCAAAGCCTTGCTGCTTAAAATAATGAGCTCTAGTTATTACAAAATCAATCGTATGGAACCCCTTGTTTCCTAAAGATAATGGGTACTAAGGCATTTGCAGAAAAAAAGTATTACATTGTTTTCTGATAAGACCAGAGCACTAAGCTAACCATGAAGAAGTGATTCAATGTGCAACTGATAACTGAGTTTAAAAGGGGAAAATAAATTTAGTCTAAATGGCAGAAGGAATAATAGCAAAATACAAATGGTCACTAGTGATCATACATCATCACTGTTAGGAATAGTCTAGAAGAAATTACCCAGGGGGCAGACCCTAAATCCTGAGGGCTATTGGAAAAAAGAAAGAAGAGTATCATGGGAAATGCTAGTACAGATGAAATAGACTAGAAGTGTTTTGTGGCATGATTCACAACTATTATAAAGAGTAATGTGAAAATTCAGTTCTTCATCACCATTCAAAGACCCTCAGATTGGTACATGATGACTTGGCAGAAGAAGAGCACACCAATACTTATACCAGCCAAGATTTTTTAAACTAAAATATCTTAAGAGGCAAACAGTAACCTGATCTCTTTAACTGGTAAGTAGGCATGGTGATACAGGATTGTAATGTCAGTTACTCAGTAAGTAAATATATGAGGATTGTGGATTGAAGCTGGACACAGTAAAATATGTCAAAAGAAATCTGGTGTGGTGGCACACCTCTATAAATCCAGCCACTCGGGAGACTGATTAAGAAGGATTTTTATCCCTGGCAAAAATGTGAGTGCCTATTAAAAAATAAACTAAAAGCAAAAGGATTGAAAGTGTGGAGTACTTGTCTAGCAAGGGTGAAGTAATTACATTACCAAAAGAAGAATCTTTCACTAAAACACATTAATTTATGTATTGCCTGTGGTTACAACAAAAGCAGAGTTAATTGTTCCAGAGAATGTATGACCCATGACAGAAAACAAAAGTAAATGTCTCCTTTCAAATATCAAGTACTATGAAACATCTGAGCTAGTTAGAGATGGCAAGGGTTACTATGTGAAGATTTGTCCTTAGAACCAAATAACTCAGCTTGAAGAAATTAACTACATTGGTGATGATATTCTATTTTCAAACCTGTTCCCCAGGAACCCAGAACTCTCCTTGCTCATTTTTTTTTCTGCTGTAGATCAAGTGTTTTTTGATGTGTGCTGTCTTCTACTAAGACCCACTGATAACATATTCTAGAACTCATTCTAGGTACATGAATGGATGCTGCTTGTTTAATTATTTACAGTAGCAGCAGAGACACTGAGATAATCTAGTCTATATTTACCCAAGGAAGAGAAACAGTTGAGGGAGAATCTTAAGGCTTACTGAAGACAAAAATAAAAATCAACAACAAACAGAAAGAAAACAGAAAACAAAACATTATCATTGAATAATCATTCATTGAACAATGTAGAACATACATTGGTAAATATACTACAGCTTATTATTTTCTCATAAATCATATTGAGTTCACACTTCTCATATAATATCAGATAAAACTGGTTTTCATACAAAGTTCAAAAAACTTACATTTCTTTTTTCAATAGAATGAATATGTGTCAGGAAGGAAAGGGGGCCTTTCTTTTTGATCTGGTGTCACTTTTCATCCACCACTTCCCATTTAGCTGATGGCATTTTCACCAGTACCTCAAGAAAGAGGAGCTCGTGTCCAATCATTTATTCTCCTAACAAGCACAATCATTTCATCCTTCAGAACCAGGTACATGATCTCTTCCCTTTCTGCCTCATTTTCCTTTCCCAGTGTTCTTTTTGACCTTTGGTGTTGTTCATTACTCAAAACTCCCTTTCTAAAGGGAAAACTTTATACTCCATAATTTAAAAGGAATAGGTATAAAACACGGATATCCAGATACACTAGCAAATAAATGTAAATTATTTTCATTTGATTTAATTTTGAGGATCTTTTTACAAATACAAGTTACAGATTGTTCTTCACCCTGAAGGACAGATAAATGAGGATTTCGGGAAAGAATTGGCTCAGAAAAGTTTCTGTCACACTAATCCACTTCTAAGATTTCAGGTTTGTCTAGGGTCAACTTCTTTCAGGGCACTGTTAAAGACTGTTCATTGAGTTTGTGTCTTGTAAAAAGCTGGAAAAAATAATAGTATAATATGCTTCCTTTGGGAAGTGGTGCTGTGGCTCAAGTGGTAGAACACTTGCCTTGAGTGAAGAGCTCAGGGACAGTGCCCAGGCCCAGAGTTCAAAAGCCCAATGACTAACCAAAAATAAAAATGGTATTATTTGAATATGTTTCCTTGTAGTACTTATTCTCACTTTCTCTTTCTTATGTCTCAATTCTCTGCTAATTTTGGGGGGAGAAGGAACTAAATAATTTAATAGATAAAGCATAACAATTTTATATAGAAAATGGCATCTGTAGTGCCAAAAACATTTCCCAAGTCAGCCGAAGCTGTAGTTCAAGTTTGCCTTGCAAAGCACCTGCTACAAAGTCTGTCTTCTCTTTGTGAGGTTGGTGATAGTCATTGATAAGAATTTTGTTTGGCAGATGTTCTGCTCTAACTTAAGTCTTTGTCATTACATATTAACATGCAGATTCCCTCTAAAACCGAGCCTCTAGGTGTTAAAAGAAAGATTGCATTTGTCTATGCAAATTTAGTTGTATATCAAAATGTATACTTCTAAAGTATTATAATCAAGGTTCTACATTTGAGATAGTTTTTAAACCAATAATATTTGCATACACATTTTTAGTTTAACTTGTTTCTAAAAGTGGACTAAACTGACAACCTTTTAGCAAAGGTGATACTGACAAAATTTTATGCATATATACAAGAGAGTTTTTATTTCCTTTTTTGTGTTTTTTTCTTTTTTTCTGTTTTTCCTCTTTTGTCACTGTTTTTGATTTCATAACTTTGTCTTTTCTGTAAGTTTATCTGATTTGGGGAAGGAAATGGAAGCCTAGAAACAGTGGGACAAAGGGTGAATTAATTCAGCAGTGACACTCACTAGACACTATGTTGGCATGAACTGTACATCTTGGGGGAGGAGGGTCCAAACAGAAAAAAAATGAGGGAGAGGGTGACACTGTTGAAAAACAAATGTACAAAATGCCTGATTTGTGTAACTGCAACTTCTCTGTATGTCCCTTTACAATAAAAAAATTAAAAATCAAAAATCAAAAACAACTATGTACATAAATAAATGTGGAGCTTAATTTTGTAGTTCAAAGTATGTATTCACCCTGCAGCCACATCACAAATGACAATAGATGAGTGGTAAAATTCTACCCATCTCTTTAAATTATTCAATGAGACACTGAGACATGGAACTAGTGAACTGTGAAGAGACAAATGAAAGAGCAAACCCAGAATAAAATCATGGAGAGCAAAGTAGACTAGACTCATGAGTAAAGACCAAAAAGATCATTTTGCCCAAAGTATATAAATAGCAAAACTTCTGTCATTCCAGAAAGAAACTTTGTTTCTGTTAGGTTTTTAAAAAGAGGTAGGCGAGTAAGAACAGCACCACGCACGTGGTATTCAGGTAAGGGGTAGGTTTATTCATCGTTCTGGCTGGCACCAGGCCATGTTGGCCCTCCACGCGGCTGGGAAAGGCCTGGGAAAGAGAGAGAGCTGGGAAAGAGAGAGAGCTGGGAAAGAGAAAGAAAGCTGGGCAAATGAGAGAGCTGGGAAAGAGCTGGACAAGAGAGCTAGAAAACAGCGTATGGGGAAAGGTGGGAAAGAGATAGCTAGGAAAAAGAGAGCTGGGAAAGAGAAGAGAAGGAAAGAGCTGAGAAAGAGCTAGAAAAGAGCAGAAAGAGGGCATCTGGGCTTGGACTAGGCCTTATCTAGGGTATGAGTGGAGAAAGGTGTGGCCACATCAAATTCAGATGTGACCTCAGCAGATGCAGATGTGACCTCTTCCAGGTGTCCCAGTTGCCTAGGTAACGCAGGTACTGGGTGGAGACTTTGCTGTGAGGAGGGTGGAGTCTGCTAGCCATCCAGGAGCGGACCTTACATTCCAGCCTTTTAATAATCATGGAATAGGGCACTGATTCTCTCTGGCTACTTCCTGCTGACAAGGGGCATCTACAATAGGGGTAAAAGGCTGGAATTTGGTCCCCTCCCAGAGAAGGCAGTGAGCAGCAGCTGTCCCTTGGTGGCTTGAGTCCTTAGATGAAGTCTGGAGAAGTCTCATGAGGCAGTGAGGGGCTGGAAAAAAAAATACTAGAGAGCAAATAAATGGCAAGAGGAAGGACTTGGGGCTGAAAATGTTGGTAGAAATGTCCCTAGCTACTTCTGACATCTGGCGATTAGGTAGAGAAGTCAGGTGACAAAGGCAAGAATATAAATTCCTGTTCAGTTAATAGGTAGATAGGTATAGACATTGGATGGGCTGGCTTCTTACTTCTACTGACCTCCCAGCTCTGGTTAATTTTGAAAGGGCAGGCACAAAGTAGCTGATGTGACATCATCTCCTCTTACTCCTCTCCATGTTCCCTTCTTCCCCAGACTGGCTGAGTCTAGATGCTCAGTGCTGGGATGGTTTGTCCCAGTTGGTATTCAAGGAGGTTTGAACTCAAGGCCTGGGCACTGTCCCTGAGCACTTCTGCCCAAGGCTAGTGCTCTACCACATTGAGTTACAATAGCACTTTCAGTGTTTGGCTGGTTAGAGATAAGAGTCTTGAGCCATGCTTCCAGCCTGGCTCTCTGCAGGTTAGTTGGGAGATGGAGTCTTAGGGATTTTTCGGCCCGGGCTGGCTTTGAACTGCAATTTTTACCACAAAAGCCCCTTATTATTTCCAATTAAAGCAACAAAGAGATCAAGTAGAATAAATAGAGCTTACCTGGTTCATATCAAGAATTGACCAACAAATATTCTGGAATGACAAAACTTTTTAGATGTGAGAATCTTAGCACAGATATGCCCAATATTATAGAGTCATGTAGTCAGTACCAGAATACATAGCACAAAACAAAAAAAGGCAAAACTCAAAACCTAAAATTTTGACAACAATGTTTAGACGTCTTTGCTAACAAAGCACATCAGATAGTTGGGCCTCAGTTACCAGGGCCTGTGAAAAGAGCAACTTGTTAGCAAGGCACCTTAGAATAGATGGAGTAATAAGCTTGGCGGAAGGTTAAAGGTCAGATGGGGCCAAACCCTTAACCCACCATGTGGCCAAGATGGCGAACTCAATATGGCAAATTTCTGAAAAAATGCAAAGAAATCCTGAACAAATAGATCAAGCCTAGTTTGGCTAGCCTTTGAGAGGGAACCTAGAGGGGGTCCCCGGGACCCAGCCTGCGTGGAACTCTTCAGGGCACAAGCCAAAATGTAGAAAAGAGAAAGGGAGAGATAGGGAAAGATGGACATGAATGGCAGAGAGAGAGCAAAGAGAACCTCAAAGTAAACAGACTTCTGACCATTTACCATTGCAGTGGCGAAAACTGTCTCCATCTGAGAATGGCATAAAAATAAGGCACTCTGGCTTTCCAGGGAGCGCAGAAGGCATTTCAAAGGGTTTTCACCGCTCAGGCGTGATTCGCAGCACCCCATTAAATGTGTAGGAGAGTCAGTCTGGTGAGTGAAGGAGAGCTGACCAGGCAGAAGCAACGTCCCGACTTCCCCCAGAGCCCTCTAGAGAGAAATGGCCAAGCCCCCAAAGCCAAGCGTCCTCGGCTCCAGAAGTGACCAGCCTTTCAGCTAAAGGCCCTAGGAGCTCTCTGGCATGGTGCCATGTCTGGACAGAGACTGAGTGACAGAGAGCCGTAGAGAGTAGTTTCACTCACCAGAGTAGAGAAGTGGTGTGGACGTGGATGTGAAGGCCAGCAATGTTATCGATGCGCTGTATCCACAGCAGACAGACCGGTTCACAAAAGGCCGTCAGAACTATGAGTGTTCCTCAGAGCAAAAAGGGAAAAACAAACAAAAAAGAAAAAAGAGGAAAAAACCAGAGAGGAATCCTGCCTATCCTGACTTTAAGTCCTTTATCCAAGTCACAGCACCATTTATGTTAGATTTTTAAAGAGGTAGCCGAGTAAGAACTGCACCACACATGTGGTATTCAAGTAAGGGATAGGTTTATTCAGTAGACCTGCTGGGAAAGAGAAGAGAGAGCTGGGAAAGAGAGCTGGGAAAGAGCTGGGAAAGAGAAAGAGCTGGGAAAAAGAGAGAGCTGAGAAAGAGCTAGAAAAGAACAGAGAGAGGGTGTCTGGGAAAGGTGGGAAAGAGATAGCTAGGAAAGAGAAGAGAGCTGGGAAAGAGAAGAGAAGGAAAGACCTGAGAAAGAGCTAGAAAAGAGCAGAGAGAGAGCAAGAAAAGAGAAGGGAGCTGGGAAAAAGAGAAGGAAAGAGCTGAGAAAGAGCTAGAAAAGAGCAGAGAGAGAGCTAGAAAAAAGCAGAGAGAGAGGGCATCTGGGCCTTATCTAGGGTAAGGGTGGAGAAAGGTGTGGCCACATCAAATTCAGATGTGACCTCAGCGGATGCAGATGTGACCTCTTCCAGGTGTCCCAGTTGCCTAGGTAATGCAGGTAACTGGGCGGAGACTTTGCTGCAAGGAGGGTGGAGTCTGCTAGCCATACAGGAACAGACCTTACAGTTTCTAATGACAGTTCCCATATGACCTCACTGTATTCATTCAAACCTTTATATTAAACCTCCCTGTTTGTTGAAGTAAACTTGAGTAGGTTTTAGTTCATACAATAGCTCTATCCGTAATAGGACTATAGGTACCAAGGATATTTGTGTATGGGTGAGAGAAAGACAGAGACAGAGACAGATTCTTTTTAAAATTTACCTTTATTGTAAAAATGATGTACACAGTCAGGAATGAGTATATTTCTTGAGAATCTTAAAGGTATAACTTAGCCATTTGTTTTTAGAAAGCTGAGGGAGAGACAGAAAGAGCCAGGAAAGTATATATATATTTTCAATGGGACTCAAATTATGGTGAAACCTGGTGGCATTTAGTTCAGCTACTTAAAAAAAAAATACATTTGGAAGGCTTGTTAGCACTAAGGTAAATTCTGATACTCTTTATGATATTAAATAAAGTTTTATCGGTAAAAAGATTTGCTGTGACCCACAATGACCTGCTAAATGTGACAGCAAAAAGCCAGCTGTTCACACTAGTAATAGAGGCACAGTGGGTTACCATTAAGAGAAAAGAAAAGAGGTGAGAAAGGGCAGCTACTTGAAGAGGACAAAGGGTTTGGTATTGTGCCCTAGGTCGCAAATGCCTTTTAGAGACTCCCAGAGGAAACAGCAGATTAGGGAATAGCGGGGCAAATAGATCAGGGAGTCCGGAAGGAGCATTGATAAAACAAAGCTGATTCACATGGACACAGCGACAAGAAGTTAAGTTACGCCTTGTGAAGGCTGTAAAGTGCTCAACATGTTTTAATTTTATTGGCCCTTATTGGTTAACTTTAAAAGGAGAATCAGGTGCTTTATTAAAAACAAAATTAAGAAGCTTATGTTTTATCCACTCATGTTCTGGAGGGAATGACACAATCGCAGGAAAGAAATACACTGGAAATGTGGTCAAAGTTTGGGTTATAAAAGAGGAAAGTCAGACAGGAAGAATAGCAGATCAGACCTCATAAATGACAGCTAACAAGAGCTTTCTTTTTTTTCCTTTTAAGAGTCTGAGAGCGCAGAGCAGGAGGGCAGAAGGGAAGACTTGAGGGGACAAGAGAGCTATCTAAAGCAACTCAGAGGTTAGAAATATGAAGTAAGAACTTTCATTAGTTTCTAAAATATGCCTTTGGAGATCATTGTTCTGTATTTGGGACAATCCTAAAGGTCCAACATCTGACAGAAACTAACTACACTGTTTGAGAATGCTTTTCAATCTATTTCTAAAAGAAATTTGTAAAGAAATAACTTTTCTACTCTCTGATGCTTCAAGTAAAATTATGTCAGGTGGTTCCCATAGTTTCTTTGTACTAACAAAATGTATCTTCAAAAGTATAGGTTTTTTTTTCCTTTTTCCAATCTTTTGGTTGAATAAAATAATCTCTTCATTGATAGTGTTTAAATTGGGTCAGGAGATTAACCCCCCTCCCCAAAAAAAAGAAGAAGGAAGGAAGGAAGGAAGAAGGAAAGAAGGAAGGAAGAAGGAAGGAAGGAAGGAAGGAAGGAAGGAAGGAAGGAAGGAAGGAAGGAAGGAAGGAAGGGAGGGAGGGAGGGAGGGAGGGTAGGAGGGAGGGAAGGAGGGAGGGAAGGAGGGAGGACAAAAAGAAAGAAAAGAC
This sequence comes from Dipodomys spectabilis, assembly GCF_019054845.1. Lineage (NCBI taxonomy): Eukaryota > Metazoa > Chordata > Mammalia > Rodentia > Heteromyidae > Dipodomys > Dipodomys spectabilis. The sequence continues at coordinate 7,552,506 of NW_024870752.1, forward strand.
AAGAAAGGCCTTTTATTTAGGCTCTGACATAATTCATTATATTTGCAACTCTACAAAAAAGGAAGAAAGATGAAACTCAGCTTGCAAATATATTTTCTTATAACTGTCAAGAAACAGAAACAGCCACAATTTATATATTGACATCAGAAAGAGAAGAAACCTCCTAAAATGAGTTTACATCTACAAAGATTAAGCAAATTGTGAACTACAGCATTTAACGGATGATGCCAATTAGCAAGAAAAGCAATGATGGCAGCAGCAGTACTTTTCTTTCTGTGAAAGTTTTGTAGTGTTGGGCTGTGGGGACAGAGTATCTTAATATTTGCACCACATGTTTCCTTCACTTCTGTCTGCAATCACCATCTGACATTGTCTTTATGTCATCATCTGACATAAAGCTAATTGTTGATTATGCTAAGTACTCACAATTCAAATCTTTGCTTCCCTTTGTAATTACTGCAAAGTACTGATGTGCTCTATATACTTTAGCTACTTCTCCTAGCTGTCTAAATTTATTGAGAAAGAAGTGTGAGTCAAATGTAGTGATTCTTAAAGTACGGGAGGTGGGGGAGGGAGAGGACTGAGAACAGAAACATCATTACCTGGGAAATATATAGAAATACAAGTGTTTCATGCCACACCAAATCTGTGGAAGCAGAAACCCTAGAGGGTGGGGTATTGGTAAGATGCTTAACTAGCATGCACCAGGGCCTGGTGGGTTTGAACTCAGAAAAAAAACAACAACAAAAAACAAAACCAAATCATTGAGCCCAGAGCCAAGGAAGAGCCTTCAGATAGTCATTATGAAGGGACCACTGAAGATTCATGCCAAGATATCCACCATAAGCTTGACATAGTGTAGCCCCTAGCAGGGGAAATTAAGGTCTAGGGGAAATCTATCTTGTATTTTTTTCAACATATCTAATAAAACCTCCTCTCATTCTCCTAACAAGATTATGGCTCATAATTATTTACATGCTCTTCATTATGAACAACTACTTAGAAATACTGGGCTAAAAGTAAGAGACTGTAAATATTGGTAGAACCACAGTTTTACTATCAGTGTTCTTAGCGAACGTGTTCTATGGTCATAGCATAAGCTACCATGCCTGATTCTACCTAACTTGTTTGATTTTATAGTGCCCTGCTACATTCTGCACCTGGGATCCTATCTGAAGTCCCATATTGTTAAAACCTGGGTCTCCAGTTTGGGCACAATGGGAAGGTCAGGCTTAAGAAGTGCGAGTCCAGTAGGAGACAATGTTAGGTCATTGGGAGAGTACTTTCAAAGTGAATTGTGGGAAAATGTCTCCTTATCTCATTTGCTCTCTAGCCCTGCAGTAAGAGATTTTGTTCTATCACATGCTCCAACTCTCTGAATCAAGATACAGAGGTAATGAATTAAAAGCAGGAAAAGTTTATTCTAGTTCACAATTTCATAGGTTTCAACCATAGTCGGGGGCTGGCCCGTTGTCTCTGGTCCTACAATACAGCAGCACATAACTGTGAAGCTTGTGGTAAAACAAAGCTGCTCATCTAATTGCATCCAAGGAAGAGACACAACCAGGATAAATTCCATTATTCCAAAATAGTCAAAGCCAGAGTAGAGTGGTAGCTAACTTAAGAAAGTTAGTGAGTTAGTTGGTAAAGTATTTGGCTAATGAGGCTTTGAGTTTAATTCCCAGTTCCACAAAACCCAAATTCAAACAAACAACAAAAACCCTGTGAGCCAAAATAAACAAACTTTAAAAGTTGATTATCTTGGTTATTTGTTGTAGTGACTAAAAGCACCTTGGAGATTGGAGAGCATGTGAAAACAAACAACCAAACAAAAAACTTGGATAAGTTCAAAGAAAACAAGTCACTCAAAGCTCTTGGAAAGTAAGGTATTCAAGCATGAATGAGAAAGAAATAATATTAGAGCCATGATGTCAGCAACTCTAAAAGTAGCAAAATCAAAGAAGTGTTCTCAATTACAGTAAGAACAGGTGTCAGAGCTTGTGATTCAATATTGTATTCAGTGAGCCAATTACAAATACTTCATTGAGACTAAAGTAGTAAGAGACTCTTACACTGTCTTCCATGTCAAATACCACTAACTAAAACTAACACTACACATTTTCAGTAACATCCGATCTAAAATCTGTATAGGTTGGTTCACTAATGTCATTTCTCTGTAATGTCTTAAGCCTTTCTATTACTGTATTTTGCAAGATATTAATTAATTTTCAAGATTTTCATAAGCTCACCTGTGGCAATTATTCATTTTCAAAAGAGATTTAATGTAAATTTAATTTAAAGTTACAGAAAATAGACATGTAAGAAATGAGTGGCTGTGCATATTTTATTTCTTTTATCAAGAAAATCTTGAATAGGACTATTTCCATGACTACATAAAATCTGCATGGGATTGAAAAATAAATAAGCATAGATCCAATAACAGTCTATGAAAAGAAATGAATATTCTTCTGCACAAAGCAAGGGCAAAAATAAGGTACTCCAAGGATGCGTGCCAAAACAGATTCATATTTTAACTAATACAGAAGAAAAGGCATGATAAATTTCCTATAACTGCAATCCAGAACCAAGCACTTTGAGATAATAAAATGCCCAGTCAAAATGGGTTTGTCCTGAAAGATTTCTGCAGTGGATAGAAAAGTGCCAGCCAAGCTTTACTGTAAGCATACGTAAGATCATATATTAAGCAAAGGTAATCCAAATCCCATTTATTACCTAAATGGATCTGAGCTACCAGCAAAACTCAGGAAACAGTGAGAGAGAACTTGGTAGACTAATCATCCCTAAAGGCATGCATGCAACCTGCTCCTTTTAGCTGGTGCCTTGAAACAGAAAGGCTTTCAAAATGTCATATAGAGAAAGTACCCAAGTAAGTAGACTCTATTCAAAAACTAATTCTTGAACTGCCCTAATCAGTCTCAGAGCTCATCCAGTCTTGCTCTAAATGCCCAGCTATAAAGCTAAGTATTCATTTCCCTTTAGGCTATTGCATCACTCACAAAGCTGACTCTATAAGCTGTAGCCAGCTAAAATTCTATCCATTACTCCACTGCAGACAATCACCAGCAAGTCTGCTGATGCTTCCTCTAGTCACATGAAGCGTTGGAACCTGGGCAGTATGCTCTGAACACAAGCCCCTCCCAGGGAAGGCTGGAAATCAGGCTCTGCTGAGCCCCACCTTACCAACACTGTTATCAACAATTATGCAAATTTCTCTCACTTTCCATTTTAAGTAGGAATGCATCTCATTTTCTGTGATGAAAACACAAAATTAAGATTTATCTTGCTGAACTGTGGTTGTATGTATCCTTTTCCCCAAAGTATCATGCAAGAAAAGTTATTTGAATTTTGCCTAATTTACGTTCATTATGCACAGATATAAAGTTAACCATCCTTAGTTCTCGGTGAGTACAATCATATCTGTCCTCAGTTTAAATTACAGTATTGTCAAATCAGCAAGAACCTAAAAAGCAAGAAGAGCCATAGAATGGTTAATATATAATATTAATATAAGTTAAACGATATGTGATAATATGTACTCTTTGAAAATGGTGGTATTGCATGACTGAATTATAAATGAATGCAAAGATCTATGCCCATCAATGCCTTTTAATTCTATAGAACACTACTACCAAATAACTAATGTTCTTGCTTTATAATGACCAAATGCCATATGCTTTTCTTTTCATTAAAATGACTTCTACATGATATCTAGTTTGCTTTATTAAAACAAACAAGACAAAGCAAAAGCAGAAAAGAAAAAAAAGTCTGATAGAGCTGACTACAGACAAGCAAGCATACAGGCATGCCAAATTCCACATGGTCTCACCAGTTCCTAAGAACATTGTTTTTCTCTTTCAGCAGACTGTCAGCAAAACCTGTCAGAATCAGAAGTGTCTGTGATGGAATGCAACAATTCCCTTTACATCTACAATGTCCCAAACACAACAAAGGCAGATTTTAAAAACAGGTTGAGACCATTTGTTCATGCCTTCAATACTCGGTTTCAAGGCGTTCAGAGTTGGTGCATAGTATGTTTCTGCCATCTACTGGAGCAGTGACATATTGCAGTTGCAGACTTTGTTAATAGTACTTCTGAGTCACCAATAATAGTAAAGAACATAAAGAATATAAATTTGGTACATTTAAATAATAATACGAAGATTTACTTACCACACAGTACTGTTAGATAGTCTATCTAGAGCTCAACTTTGCCTTGACTGTATATATAGCTCATCTTGGTGCTGAACTAAGGGCCTGGGCAATGTCCCTGAGCATCTTTGTACTCCAGGGCAGTGCTCTACTACTTGAACCACAATGCCGTTTCCAGCTTTTTCTGAGTGCTTTATTGGAGATAATAGTCACATGGACTTTTCTGCCCCAACTGGCTTCAAACCTCGATCTTCTGATCTCAGCTTCCTGAGTTGCTAGGATTTAAGCACCCAGCTTAAAATTATTTTTTAAGTGTGTATTTTATACAAGATTGCTCTTGCAGTATTTTTCTTTGAGTGTATTTACCTTTTGTTACTGGACCTTATCTTCCAACCATTTTTATAGTTCTAATAAGTTTCATTATTCTATGTTCATATAGAAATGTTTCTCGTTATTTTTTAAATTTCATAAAGCAAAACACAGATACTGTGAGTGTCCATATGACTTGAAGTCTTTACTATCTGGGGTTTAATGCAACAAATTTCAAATCTTTGGTCTAGAGAGCTCTTTTCCAGGTTCTGAATCTATGGGTTTTGCACCTTTTATGGTCTTTAAGCTGCTTCAATACTTCGTTAATTGTAGGCAACTGATAATAGGGGGTAATGCTCTGTCTACATGCCTTCCATTGGTGGGAAAGACATTTTATTTCTTTCTTATTACACTCCTCTCAATATTATAGAAAAATAGATCTGTTTTACTTCAGTATGTAATGTCATGGTGAATTCTACATCTCACCGCTCTTTAAATTACCGCTTAGACTGCCTGAAACCTTTAACTGGATACCTCATTAATTCATGAGTTACATAAAATCTTGCATTTTTGTTCATCTTATGTCTTTATTGAGCTTTTTTTATATACCTTTTAACAATGTTGGAAACAGAGATGATAAATCAGAGGCCATTGAAGCTGTCTTTGAGGCATGCATCTCGTAGTGTGGTATCACTCAACTCTATTCAGCTCTGGCTTACTCTAGTTAATGATTAAATTCAGTAACCCTCAAGACTGTATTGAAAGTACAAGCCAAGAGGACATCCCAGGTCTCTAAAGCTGTTTGTGGCTATCATGAGATGGAGACTAAGTGCAGTCTTCAGGCAGAAAGCAGTATCAATCCTCATTGATTTCCCTATGAAAGACTAAACGTTAAAAAAATACTCATAAATATTTGAGGCAAAAGAAGACAAAGAATGAGAGGTCAAATATAGAGCATAGGCACCTCAGCAAATCCCCTCCTATTGCAAATACACCCATGTGGTGACTACTGGAAATTTTCCCCCTCTTAAAAGGCCCAAGTTAATTCTCAACTCTCACCTTCTAATAGTCTGCCTTTCCAAGGTCTGCCATCTTCCCTCAAATGTTCTCCCACACTTCTTACTTCTTTCCCCTTATAACTTTTTCTGTCAAAAATAATTTCATTTAGTTCTTCCTCAAGAGTCATTGATGTTCCATTAGAACCAATTCAGCAAATAATTTGGCTTTGCTTGACCACAGGACGATGATAATCCTTAAACCCTGGATGAGATGAGAGAGAATATTAAAAGGAATGGCATTGACTAAGATGCATTATATTCATAAACAACTGCTTTGCTAAATGGCAACTCCTTACAGCTATTTAAAGATAATTTTTAAAAACCCTAGGTGATTTGCTATTTGAGTATTTGTAGATGGTAGAGATGACACTCTTCAATGCAGAAAGACAGAGTACTATTATTCTATCTTATTACAAAAGCCTAGATTAGCTATTCTACCCTATTATGGATAATGGAAATAGGGTAAAGAAACAATGAGGTAGACTAAAGCATTGGGGAGGTAAACTATTTACAATTTTCCATTTTATTGTTATAGAGAACAAAACACAAGAAGTGCATCAAGTTATTCCAGAATGTTCAGCAGGGCTCATTGGTACATGGGAATTCAGATAATTCAGATGAGGACATAATCTACAGGTTTAGGTACAGGCATAATCACATTGGCACTGTCAATATGTCAGCATTAACAACCAGCTGTCATTGTACTTTCTGTTGAAGAGTTTCAAGACTGTAACTAGGAATCTTGAATCTCTCTCATTCTAGTTTTATTGAATTATATGATATATTGATAAAGATCCTATACATTTGTATGAGTAACTGCTAGATTACATATAGGTCTCCTCTCTGTTTCATAATAAATAATAGTTCAAAGTAATAATGTGGAGGAAAACATTATTGTGGCAATTTAGAAAATTTTAGCATTAGGGCTGGGAAGGTGGCTCAGTGGTAGAGCACTTGCCTTGCATGCCTGAGGCCCTGGGTTCAATTCCTCAGCACCACATAAGCAAAAAGAAAAAAGCCAGAAGTGGTACTGTGGCTCAAGTGGTAGAGCACTAGCCTTGAGCTGAAGAGCTGAGGGACAGCGCCCAGGCCCAGAGTTCAGGCCCCATGACCGGACCCAAAAAAAAAAGAAAAGAAAAAAGAAAATTTTAGCATTAACTGGATATTCAAATTTTTAAAAAGATGCCTTAGGTATTAGAGAATGAATAGTGTAAAATGAATTCACATCTAGAATACAGTCAAATCATATGGCCTGAGGTTCTGCTTTACTCGCCTAATTCTACAGTAGAAAGCTTCTATGGGTTCATAGAACTTTCCTATACTTCATTTTCTGGATTTGAAGAAGAATAACAACTAAAATATTGTATTCACATACTTGCTAGTATAATTATACCTATTAGTGTGCATGGTTATAAAACATATTTAGTAATATAACATAACTATAGAGTAATTCTTATTTGTTTTGTAAAGTTCTTTCACATAACGAAATTCCATCTACTGCTAATCTATGGTATATATCACCAAAATTGTTTCATTAAATGAGTCCATGGACAATACATCTCTTAAACACAAGATTGCCACCACAATTATTTTTATCACAGGAAACTGCTATCTAGGGACAGACAGAATAAGTTATTTTATATATATATTTTTTTTTTTTGGTCGGTCATGGGGCTTGAACTTTGAGCCTGGGCACTGTCCATCAGTTCTTCAACTCAAGGCAAGCGCTCTACCACTTGAGCCACAGTGTCACTTCTGTTTTTTGGTGGTTAATTGGAGATAAAGAGTCCCACAGACTTTCCTGCCTTGATGGCTTTGAACTGCAATCCTCAGATCTCAGCCTCCTGAATAGCTAGGATTACAGGTGTGAGCCACCAGCGCCCAGCTTTATTTACATTTTCAGACTAAGTTTTAAATACTCTTTTGTAGTGCTTAAATTAAAAAGAATAGGTGAAATTTCATGGTTTCCAATGTAAGTTTCTCAATGCTTGTTCACTAATTCCTTTAAAAGATTAATTTTTTAAAAATAATTCTATATAGCTTTCTGGAAAAAAAGTCATCTTCAATGTCATTCCTTATTTCTCTCTATTCTTTCATTATTTTGTGTAAAATGCAACATCATTTCTAAGAGAGCAGTATCAAGATTTTGTTGTTGTTGCTGCTTTAAGAATATGGATTATATTCTGACCCTTGGCAAACGTATGAAAATCAACACTCAGTGTAATGAATAATATGAATCCTAGTTTCAAGACTTGCTTTAGGCAAAATATGACAAGCAAGCAATCTCTCCTAGCCTCCCTGGAGACTAGAGAGAGAATCTGACAGGGTAGAAACCAGAAAGCACATTACCCTCAAACTGAAATATTATTTCAGCCTCAGCCATTTCCTATTTCTTTTAAGAAAACTAAGACCCATCCACTGCATGACAGTTAATTCCTTTCAAACAAATTTGTTTTTGTGCAAATCCAATGGTGAAGAAAAGATTAATCTTCAAGTAAAATACCAAGAAAAAGCATAAACATATTTCTTCTTTTTTTCTATCTGCAGTAATGAATTAAACATTCCTTTTTGGGTTAGAACAAAGCTTTAGTTGGTTTTGATTGTCCTCAGGGTAATATAATGACACTCACTTGTTCTTAGTGGACTGATTTATTGCATATCTTCAGCTAGTCAAGAACCCATTGCAATTAAATCATTTTACCACTGCCAGAACCAGAATTTACCAAACAATCTATAAAATGCAAACAAAAAAAGATTGAAAATGAATCCTTAATGAGTTCTACTTTTTCACCAGAAAATTTGCATACTGAAGGAAAATACAAAGGATTTCTTAGGGGTATTAATATGTAAATAAACAACTTTTTCTGGGAAAAAAAATTGATGTTGCTTTAAAATTATACTGAGGAGTATTTTTTATCACATGCTTCGATAACTAAAATTTAAAGCTGTAACTAGAACCCGGAAATATTTTGAATATTAAATCTGCCTATATTCACAGATATCTTTACCAGTCAATGCCTTGCAAAAACTTTTATGCAACAAATCTTTACTAATCTTGCTGAGACTCCTCTTTGTTTTATGTAAGTTCATATTTTACAATATTTCATAATCCAAGGACAAATACTCTTGGATATCAAAGGCACAATTAATCTATAAAATCAAATTTATATTAAGTGTATGGCTTATCAGTCATAAACTAATGTCATATATTTTCAAAATATTTAGTGAGCATATCCTCATTTAATATCTTGTCTCTCTGTTTTTAGTAATTTGGTTGTACAAGCAAGTAAAAATATTGACTTATGAATAATTACAAATGTAGATATTTGAATTTTGATTGTTTTATTGGAAGAATAGTCCAAAATATAAAGTTTGATTTAAGATTATTTCATTCAAATTTGGGTTTTATTCGCTTAGCAGGTGGCCTTTCTGAGCCTTAAGTTTTTCTTCCGCAAAATGAGGAGAGAGAGACCCAGAAGGCTTCACAGGAATCAGACAAGAGTTTGTTAAGTAAAGGAACAAGTAGATGTAGTTCGTTGTTCAGTGCATAGGCATTCTTTTCCTTTTTTCCCTTATCTACTTGATGGAAGTTTGACAAGAAATGACTTGGGTCCACTTGTTTTTGTTTGAGAATTTCATTCTGGTTGCTGATTTCAATACTTGATAATAGTTTATACTATCACTAAAGCAGGTTGACTTATCTCTCTATTTTTGTATGAAGAAGAATTTGTAATTACAAAATCCTGGTGTATTCTTATCTAGACATATTGCATTGTTCATCACTGGATACTAGGACCTGGAACAAATACAGCCCTCAGAGAGAAATCCAAACAAATTACAAATTTTACCACTTACTATGTGATAGATAAAGCTAGAATCACAAGATCACAACTCATTACAATTATTTGAGCAAAATTAATCAACGAATCCTTGTTGTCAGAATTAAAATAATATGATCAAATATCTACGATTTCAGGACATGAATGGTTTAAGTGGAGACACATGATGGTTTAACACAAAGTTGTAGAGCCAAAGGGACAAAACTTGAATTTCTAGTCCATCATTTCATAGCTAGACTAGATATATCATTTCGAATTTTTGATTTGCAGTGTATCTGTATAATAGCAACAAAAATACCTCATCTGTCTATGTGCTGAAGTTATTTCAAAGTTATAAAAGCTCAAGGATAGTGCCTAGGCCCTGAGTTCAAGCCCTAAGACTGGTACAAAAGAAAAGAAAACAGAAAATAAAAATTTAAAAATTAAGTGATATATATATATGTGTGTGTGCATATATATGTATATATACATATACATATATATATATATATATATATATATAATTGGCAAGCAGGGGTGGTTTTCTGTTCTACTCCCCATCCAAAATTTTAAGAGGTCAGATATTTTTCATCATTGTACAGTTTGACATTGAAAAGTTTATTTAGACAAAGTAGCTAAAAAATTCTTAGTTCTACAGATTATATAGCGATGATTTCAATATAAGGATTCACATTTCAAAGTTCCTAGTAAAATATTTTGGGAACATTAAGTGATTTTAACAGCAAACTTGGCCAGAAATACTCAGAATTATTCCAAAAGCAAATGGACAATGACATGTTTTGATATAAAGTCCAACTCATTAAAATACTGCAGCCGATTTCTCTCTTGAAACTGTGGCCCTATAAACTTCTTCAATCTCTTTAAATGTGTAAGTACACCTTTGTTGTATTGATAAGAATGTTAAAAAAAAATACAATTTGGGATAGACCAACATTGACTCTACTAAATGTTCTGAGAATCTTCTTCCAAGAGGCATGACCACATTGCAAAGCCTGTATGTTTATAGTCAAACAATATGGAATGTTTAATGGTGAAGATAAACCAAGCATCAGTCACTTTCCACTGAGATCAATACAGTGTAATAATGATTTAGGATGCTTCGTAGTTTAACTTAAGTAATTTTCCCTTTTCTTCTTTGGATTGTAAATCTGACTAATTACTTCATACTCTCTAGAAATGCTTCTTCTTGCTAAGTATAATTTGCTATGTCTGATTTTCCTATGCCCCAAGTAATTTTATGGAGGCTTACCTACTAATCTCATTCTATTTCTAACTCTGATGTATCAGGCTCCATGCTGGTATGCCCTTACTTGATAGATTAAATCTAGGCCTTTTAAATTTTACCCCTTTAAGGCACAAATATCATGATTTAGCATGAATTAAATTAACAGGTATTTTGCTTCTTTCACAGTGACATATACATTAGTTGACTTCAATTTGACCACGAAAATAAACAGTATTAAAGGAAAAAGTAATATGGTTATGTGTGAAATAGATGAGTTTTGGAAAGGATATTCTAGAGTAAGTTTTGAAATGGAAAAGAGAATATATTCTATCATTGCTAAATCAGTTCTTAACTATAAAAGTGGAATTCAGGAACTATAAAAAAGAAAAGTAGCTAAGACTGGGAAGGAAGTTGAGAATAATTGCCTTCCTGTGCTAACATCCAATTGTAAAGCCAGTGATTTTGGTAACTATGTAGAATTGCCCTTTTAATGTCAGCTCTAGCAGAGTTTATTTTTTCATTTACAACAGATTATTTCAGTCCCATTAAGAAAACCAATCCAATTTGATGAACTTTTGTGGTGCTTTGCTTCTATGCTCACAGCTGGAAAGGGGGACAATCCAAGGGATCTTTGTCAATAGTTCCTCACTTCTTTGAAGTTTGTTAAGGTTATAGATCTTTATGAAGATTTTTATCTTTTGGCTGTTTTCTCTCCTTTAAGGCCATTGAGCAAATTCATTTGAGTTGGTACTGAGGAGGAGTTCACCTGGAACAGCCCAAGAACAAGTATTCTTATCTTTCGTACTTTAGCTTTGGAAGCATTTCTCTGCAGAAAATGTACTGTGGTGTGTGTGTGTGTGCGTGTGTGCGCACGCACACACACACACACACGCGCGCGCGCACACATGCATGCACTCCGGCACACACTTCAGAATACATTCTTTAGAACATGAGGTGGGAAAGGTTTAAGTCAGTTATGAGATTTGAAGGCTAAGGGAAGCACAGCCCTGTGTAAAACTGCCCCCTCCAAACAGATTTTTGGGTCATGATAATCACACTTCTCTTTTTCTCCTACAAAGGATTCTCAGATGCTAACAAATTGGACATTTCTAGCTTGAGTGTCAATTTCAAGAGAAAAATAAGTTGAGATTTTTTTTAAAGACATTTCCAAAAGTGAAAAATACAATCTACCAGAAATACATTCCTCTGTACCCTCTGCTGGGAGGGTCCTTGAAGAATGTGAAGGTGAGATAGGGCACTTGGTGTCTGTCTGCATTCATTACATGCTGGGGAGTAAAAAGCAAATCCCAAAACTGAGTTATGTAAATTCATAAACTTTATAGAGCTTACAGTTTGGGTGGGTTAGGAAGTTTAGAATGCCTTAGTTGACTGTTTCTACCTCAGGCTTTCTTGTGAAGGGTCATTGGATGGGGCTGCAATTACAGAAGGCCTGAACTAGGGCCCATTCCAAAATGGCTGACTCATGTGACAGCAGAAGGCAGCCCTCTCCTAGCTGATGAGAAAAAAGCCCACAAAACAAAACCAACCACCTAGCTGTGTCTGACAGAAGCCTTCAGTTTAGTGCCACATGGACTGCTCCACAGGACTGGTTTCGGTTCTCATGGCATGGCAGCTGGTTTCCCCAAAATGAGTAATCCAGGAAAGAGAGCTAACAGCAGGTCACAATGCCTGCTGTCTCGGATGTCACACTTTGTCACTTCTACCTGTTCCTGCTTGTCAGAAGTGAATCATGAAATCTGGTCCCAACTCAAAGGAATGGGGTTTAAGGGAAGAATAATTAAAACGTCACACTCATCAGTGATGAGTGTTCTCACCCGCTCATGTTTTGACAGGTGAAAACTATATTGTACTTGTGGTAGGCAGATTTTAAGAGGAATTCCACGGGTCCCACCTTCAGGACTTCATGCCTTTGTATAGTCCTTTCTCATCAGTGTGGACAGAAATTGATTTACATCCAACCAGATAAGGAGCAACAGTGGGATATATTCAAGTTCCTAATATTGTAGTGTTAGTCTTGTTAAGTCTCTCTGTTGCTGTCTTGAAGAAGAAAACTGACAGATGCTCTAGTGCCACAAGGAAATGAGTCCTGCCAAAACCCAAATGAGCTTGGAGATAACATCCTTCTGCAGTTGAGATTCCAAATGATAATCCAGCCATGGATGACACCTCAACTGTGGCCTTGTAGAAAATCCAGTTAAACCATTCTTGGACTCTTGCTTCAAATTCTGAGAAAGTCGTCATTAAGACTGGCAATTCATTTTGCAATAAAAAGCAAATGTATTTCATAATCTAGGGAGGCCAAGTTTGACTTACTCATATCCAGGATCAGTTTCTTCTTCTATTAAACAAAGAGGGGAAACTAATAGCAATGATACTCTACTCAATCATTTCATAAAATGCGATGAAAAGAGGGTAAAAAAATGGCTAAAATGTTTTTTTTTTGTTAAAAAAGAAAGCTCAACTATCTATTCTCATATTTTGTAATCCAAGCATTATAAAGACCACAGATTGTTTTTATTATTTTGTACTCTCTTGAACTCAAACCTCACATTCTACCACTTTAAACACACTGCCATCTCTGGCTTTTATGATTAATTAGAAATAAAAGTCACAGACTTCCTACCTGTGCTGTTTCCAAACCACAATCCTCAGATCTCAGTCTCATAAATAGGTAAAATTATACGTATGAGCAACAGGCACTTGGCTGAGATTGAGTATGTTTTAGACCATATCACTTTCCCCTATTACTTTCAAAGTGTCCAGATACTTTTAATCTAATCAAAACATGTTTTATGGATTTCTCAAGAGAATAAAGAAAAATTTAATGAATTGTACGTATTCCTTCACTGAATGGACAAGGGAAATTTTAGGGATATGAGAAATTTCTTCTTCTTCTTTTCTTAACCACATATAGCCTACTCTATTGACCACACTTTCTGCCTTACATATGTGTTTTTAAAGTATGTGACAAGAAAAACAAATACTATGGAAATAGAATGTCATTACACTTCATAATTTACAAGTAAAACTCTGTGGAGTAACGTATATTGTTAAATAGATGCTATTTAATAAATAACATATTCACCTCATCTCATTGGGAAGACCACTTAGTTGTATGTCAGTGTGTGTGTGTGTGTGTGTGTGTGTGTGTGTGTGTGTGTGTGTGTGTGTGTAAGCATGGGTAATAGCTTTACTAAATATCAATTTTTTAAAAATTTTATTTTATTTTATTTGAGAACATACTGTACAGAGGGGTTACAATTACATGGGCAGGAAAATGCATACATTTCTTACCAAGCATTGCAGCCTCCTCCTTTGTTTACCCTTCACCTCCCTTCCCAGCCTCCCCCCTCCCCCCCACCCAATCATACCCCCCCTCCCCCCCCCCACCGACATTGTAAAGCTGGTTTTGACATGACATTTTGTACTTCTCATTGTTGCAACAGGTCCACCTGAATCCTTAAACGACTTGTTTGTCCCCGTCTCCTCCACAAGTTATACTGACATCAAATATAGTGAAAGCGGGGGTTACACTGTGGGGGAGGGACATACAAAGCAACAAAGAAATAATATTATAAATGCGACTAAATATCAATTTTGCATCCAATTTTTCACTCTTCCTTAAATCTACACTTTTTATAAGGAAATTTTTAGTTTTTTTCAAGGTGGAGTATATTCTGTCTTTCCTCTCATAACTGTCCTTGACCATAACTTGTCCTTGGTTTCTTTGTGGCTTCTCCACATCGATATGAAAATATGCCCCCTCCTAGACTGTTGCCCCAATGAAGGTTTTTTTTTTGTGGGGGGGGGGAGGTCCGGTCGTGGGCCTGAACTTTGGGTCTGGGTACTGTCCCTCAGCTCTTCAGCTCAAGGCTAGCGCTCTACCACTGGAGCCCAGCACCACTTCTGGCAATTTTTTTTCTGCTTATGTGGTGCTAAGGAATCGAACCCAGGGCCTCATGCATGCAAGGCAAGCACTCTACCACTGAGCCACTTTCCTAGCCCCCCCCCCCCCAATCAAGGTTAATGGTGCACATCTGCACTTGAGTAGAGCCTGCAGGCAACCAAAGACCTTTGGTTACAAGCAAAGGCAGTCAAGCTATCCAAGAAGAGACGGTCATCTGAGCCAAATCAAATCAGCTAAGTTGGTACACCTACAAAACACTTAAGTTAAATAGTAAGTAATATAGTAGCATAAGGAAAGAACAAAAAGCTATACATTGTCATTGCCATGGATCTATGATAAAAATGAGCCTTCTATCCATGTTTGGGAAGTACACGTTGATTATTACTATGTTTTCCTGGTAGACTGACCCTTTTATCATTGTGTAATATTCCTTTCACTGGTCATTATTTCTGCTTTGAATGTTCTTTTATCCAGTAATATAGTAACTTTGTTTTCTTTTGGTTAATATTACCATAGTATTTTCTGCTGTTTTATTTTAAATATATTTTTAGCTGAAGTGAATTTCTTTTTCTTTTTCTTTTTGTCGATTATGGGGCCTGGGCACTGTCCATCAGCGATTCAGCTCAAGGAGAGCCCTCTACCACTGGAGCCACAATGCCACTTCTGGCTTTTTCTGCTTATGTGGTGCTGAGGAATCGAACCCAGGGCCTCATGCATGCAAGGCAGGCACTTTACCACTGAGCCACCTTCCCAGCCCTGAAATGAATTTCTTATACACAGACAATACATTTTACTCTGTAAAATTCTATTCTTTAGCTGCTGTATTTGGGTCATTAATAGGTAAATAAGTTATTATTCTTGTGAGTTGTTTGAATATATTTTGGTACTTGATTTTTATCTACAATCAGCCAACAACATTCTTTTTAACAACTGTACAGGTCTCCATTATGTGGAAATAATATTATTTAACCACCCTATTTTCCCTTCTACAAAAGCATTGCCTCTAAATTTATTCAAATTTAATTTCAGACTTCCTTCACCTATAATATTTAATATATTAAAGGTTTTATTTTTGAAATAGTATTATTTTTATAATAAAACTAGTGAGAATCTTGAAAAAGGTCACATCTTACTTGGGTCTTAATTTTCTCATCTACAGTGCAATATGTACAAATACACTTTCTGAGACAATATTAGTTGTAAAATACTTTGGAAACATATTAAAGCAATACAAAATTTTTGCTTCTGACAACAGCCTTTGTTAAACAACTTCTGTATTTTCTCAAGGGCTGCATATGATACACTACTTCAACCCTGTTTGTGATAACATGAAATGAACTCTTTTTTTTCTCTCTGTAGCTCTTGTTCTATGAAATAGTATAAAAGATATGTCTGCTACCAACTGGGTCATTTAAAAGACTCTTAATACCACTGGTGCAAGTTTTCCTGGAGAGATTTTTCTATGTAATGTTATCACTGTATTGAAGGGCTTTGTCCCTATTAGGAATAGAAATGTGGTTGAATAGATTTGTCTTTTGTTCTGACTGAGCAATTGTTCTATCTTTTTAAGGATGTGTCTGTGAAGTACAAAATTCATTTAACAATTTTTGGCTTAAATATTTATGAGTAACTAAGTGAGCGTAATTCACTTCTGATTAATCAATTTAACTACCATAAGTTCTATATTTTACATCATGAATTTCATGGTCACAATCTGACTTTCCATACATTGTTTTCACACAATATAACAGGCTTGTTATCAGATATGTAATTGGTTCTACCAATTAATTAGTAATCATCTGTTAAGATGCTTAAGAATTACTGATTCCTTCAAGAAGCAATAAATTCCTAAGACCTGTGTTACCGTTGGACTATAAACTCAGAGAGCAGCCGATGCATTATTTCCTGGCCTTTCAACTGGTGAGAAGACAGCATTGGAATCATTAAAGTGTTAATGCTCTAATTCAGGCTTCTCGAGCTTAAGAACATTAAATTGAATCTTCTAAATATGTGAAAGATTTTGTTCCAGGTAATTTTCTATTTCATTACCATATGTGATACACAAGCATACAGCTACATAACATGTCAGCTCTGAGCTTGATAGGTTTTTACTGATTATTTATAGAACATATCATTCTATGTCATAAAGCACAGAGCATCATAGAGATTTTCTTCAAAGTTATTATTATGAATTCCTGCAACTTTTCAGACAATAAGAAAACCAAAGACAATGTTGACCTTTTGGTCAACAGAATCAATACTCAAATCCAGCTTCCTTACCAGCAAATCCATTGTGTAGGCATTTTTCCCATAAGGCTTACCAGACACAGTCTTCACTGCACCTAAGATAAAAAGCAACACATCTCCTAAGAACTTAAATTTCTTGGGTAGCTTGCATTAATGTGATGTGTAGTAAGAATAGCAGATTTGCATAACTTATGTAAGTTTTTATTGGTTTAAAAATAGTCATACAATTTGCATGTGACATTTAACTACAGACATCATTGAAACATTCTTACAGTAGTTAAATATTCAGTTTCCAGTCTGGAATTATACACTCTTCTTTAAAATCCTGACTTGGTTAGATATTACGAGTATGGGATAATCCAAGTTACTTATTTATTAGGTATCAGTTGCCTCATCTGTAAAAACTGAATTGTTTTTAACACTAATCCTTACATAGTTGACAGATGATTAAGATGGCTTGCAACACTAATCCAAGCTACTCCAGAGTTGGAAAATGAGGAGACTGCAGTTTGTCAGTTTGTGCCAAAAGTGAGATACATTCTCATCTCAACCAAAACAATGAAATGGAAAGAAAATACTTAGATGCTATTCATGTGGGTACATGCCTATAATCTCATTCATGTGGGATGCGCACACAAGATAATCATGGTCAAGAAACATAAGCCATCTCTCAACTATAACCAAAGAAAAATTGTCTGGAACCATGGTTCAAGTGGTAGAACACTTGCCTAGCAAACCCAAACCCCAGTGTCATGGGCAAGGGAGAGAGATGAATTCTAGCACTTAGGCAAAATAGATGTCAAATATTATTATTATTATTACTATTATCATCATCATTATTTTATTTGCAAGCTGGCATACAGTCATGCTAGTGAACACACATTCACCGTAGTTGCCCTAGAATATGTAGTCAAAGATTAATGAGGAACAAGAAAATAAAAATAGAAATAAACTACTGAATAGTAAACTTTATGCAAGGTCTGTTTTTTAATTGCCCAAGAATGGATGCCATTTTAAAACTTCAATACTCAGGAGCCCACATCATCATCATAAAGGAGCTGAAACACATATTTCATCTTTATAAACAGGAAGGTAATTCTAAGAAGTGAAACTTATATAATAAACACAAAAGCATCTACAGAAATAAAATATTACATCTTCATTTTCAAGTTAACTTTCCTCTTAAGTCCAACTTTTTACTTTCGTCCTTTGAAATAGAATGCATTAAGTAATTTTAAAGTATGTCTTATTTCTGCCTCTCTAGATGGCATGACATTTGCTTATGGAAACACTTTTTGAGTTCAAGAAATAAAAAATGCATACTGCTTTCCGGACCTCACAATCACGCTATCTCTTTAAATTAGCACCTTTCTCTCCAGTAGAGGGAGAAAATTGTTTTTTTTGTATTTTCATTTCTACAGAAAGAAACTTCTCTGATTTCCATGGGCTTTTGGATAAAACATGATGAATCAGAACTGGATCTCAAGGTTGCACTCTTGAGCTCACTCTTGTGTACTCAAACTACACAAGTGATAGGCACATGATTCAGCGATACCTTGGTGGACCATCTTCAGATATGCAGCCCTTCCTTAATGGAAATATCATTCAGTGCATTACTATGTTTAGGTAATGAAAATTACTATGTTTAGGTGTATGGCTATATTTTTAAGTATAATTCTTAAACAAGACTGATTTCACAGAAGATAGCATTGTAAATAGCAACACACACAAGACAACAAGAAGAGGACAGTAACTTATATCCCACTAGGTTTTGCCTCTTAAAGATCCACCATCTTAAGGCTGGGAAGGTGGCTCAGAGGTAGAGTGCTTGCCTTGCATGCACGAGGCCCTGGATTCGATTCCTCAGCACCACATAAACAGAAAAGGCTGGAAGTGGCGCTGTGGCTCAAGTGGTAGAGCACTAACCTTGAACTGAAGAGCTGAGGGACAGCATCCAGCCCCAGTGTTCAAGCCCCACCACCAACAAAAAATAAATAAAAGATCCACCATCTTCCTATACCACCGCACTTGGGGCCAGCTCCCAAGACATACTGTAGATGACAAACTCAAATCCTATCTAAACCATAGCATCCAGCATCTAACATTGATTCACTTGACTCTTATCGAGCATCCTTATGAAGCAATTGGTTTTCATTCAAACTTAAAAGTTAATTACACACGGTATATGCAAAGGGCCAAATGTGGTATAAGCTTGGGTAGAACGTTTCAAAGTCAGCTCCTTATGGCTACAGTTGCTGGAGAAAAATTCTCTAGGAGAGAATTTCCTTTCCTTGTCTCAGAACTTTTTATTTGAAAACTTCAGTTATATTATGTAGCTTTTGATGAGTCCCAGGTTGGAATTTTTTCAAGTGGATAGTTTTATTTTGGCCCATGGTTTAGAGGCATCACCACATGGATGTTTGGTCCTATTGCTGTAGACTAGTGTTGAGGCAAATCATCCTGCTAGAGAGGCTGTGGCAGAACCTAGTTGTTCACATCATGGCCTCCAGAAAGCAGAGACAGAGCAAGGAAGACACCAAGGATAGAATAAACTATTCTTCAAAGGTACTGTACCACTTCCATTTTTTTTCATCAGGCCTCACCTCCCTTAGTTTCCACTATGTCCCAGGAGTCCATTCCATATCCAAAGGAGGAATCCATGATTAAAGTGTTCATTGTCTCAACATCTCTCAGTGACTGGGTCTTCTGGCAGGGACTAAGGTGTCAACAAATAAGGTGTCAGAGAACCTAGGAAGATGACACACTGTTGGTTGACAACTGAACATCTAAACTTCAATCCAGGGCACAGATTGAATTCAATTTCTCCCAAATGAAATTATCTTTTCTCCTCCCAGCCTCTGTAACTGACCTTTGGGAATTAATATGCCAATAAGAAATACAGAAAAGTATTCTAAGCACATGTGCAGAGGAAGAAAGAAAAGTGTTTGGAACAGAGTTATCTATTGAGATTGGTTCGCATGGGAAGTATGGGAGAACTTGTATAGAAAGAAAATATTCATGAGAGACTAATCTGAAAGGACCTTGACAACAAAAGGCATTGTGAGTATTCTGAAAACTAATTCTCTTTGAATGTGGCTCCATTTGGTGAAATTCCAGTACAAAGCAAGCACATGTTTTTTTTCCCCCTTTTTATGAGATAATTAGTGCTTGATAATTGGAATAATTGTATGCTATTGTTTTTAGTATGTTAGTTGAAATTTCCTTCCTTTACACAAATGTAATTCTTACTACTTAATATTTCTTTCATTTTATTGCTGAACCAGAAATGATCGTGAAATAAATATTGGTTTTCATTTTTCTTGACAATTTGCTTAAGGAAATATTCTTGAATTCAGTCTTCAAGGATAGAGTTTTGCCTCTATCTAACTAGGAAACATAAAAGATGCACAAATGAGTTGATTGTCTTGATAACCATTAACAACTGCCCCATTATTAGTGATTCATTACTATAGAGGACTTGTAAAAGAAAAAATATGGTATTTGAGGGTCACTTAATTAGGTGAATAGATCTTGGTAATTAGACTTTTTTGAAAAGATAATGTATTTTTCAGACATATTTAGGCAATCCTATTTAATAAACATCCCCTGGAGATGTTAAGTTCCACTTGTATTTAATTGTGATTGGTTTCTTTCCATATCCTGAGGATATTAGGGAATTTCCTGTTCTGCTAATGAGCTACTCCAAATTTTCTCTTAGTTTCAGAAATGACAAAGATCTCATCCCAGCCTTAATGACTATTTAAAGAATAGTGACCAGAATGAGTGATTAGCAGCAGGAAATAGGGTTTGTGGAGATGAAATTTATCTTGGACCCAAAGAGAAAATCTGGAAGAGAGAGAAGAAAGATTGTAAGGCATGCTTGTTTTGGGGGTTTTTTACTTGCTTAAAAGAATTGAAGACTTTAAAGAGATATCTCTAGTCTCAAATCAGAGTGACTATTTTAATCTCCATTTTTTAATGTACAGAATTGTATACAAGTTCATGCAAGAAAAATAATTTCATCATGCATTCAAAGTTGAACTACTAATAAAAAAAACAGTAAAATTTTTAAATCTGTGCATAAACATGACCCTATAAGCTTAAGTACAACCTACATATACACCAATATATCAAATATCTCAATAGTATGTATTGAAATTTTTCATCAATCAAGAAGCACATGAGCACATTTGACATTTTTCAGCAAAAGAGTAATTGTTTAGAAACATGTAAAACAAAGATATAGACTACATTCTTTTTTTATTGTGAAAATACTGTACAGAGGGGTTACAATTACATGGGTAAGATAATGAGCACATTTCTTATCAAGTATTGTAGCCTCCTCCTTTGTTTCCCCTTCCCATCCCTTCGATATACTACATTCTTAATGCACAGTTATAATTCAAATTCCGAATCTAAAGTTTAATCAATAAAAAGTTATATGTTCTGCAAAATAGAAAATGAAATGCAAGAATGTAACAAGGCTAATTTTAAGTAACGGAAGTTCACACTTGAATCAAATTAAATTCTGAAAATGACAATACATGTCAAATCACTTGATGTACTTCATAGAATTCACAAGTGTGATTTAAATGTTTTAAATCATGTTCCAATTCAAGCATGAAAAATAGACAAAACAATATATGAAGTAGCATCATTACTTTTATTTCTCAAATCCAGTCACATAGATCCTTTGCTAGTCATTCTACTAAAATGAAGGGTCAGACACAGGATTTCTACAATAATTAAAATAACCAAATTAGCATTTTGAGGGTTTTTTCCTGTAATGTCATTGAGATCATTTGAAGGAAAGTGAAGGCATTTTTACTAGGAACTCTCCCAGTAAAATGCAGAAATGGAGATGACAGATGGGAGCAGTAATGGGAACAAAGCACTCGGACATCTAACAGACCTTTACAAATCCTCCTACCGGATTTACAGGCAATTACTTTGGGTAAATTATTTAATCTCTTACAGCTTCAGTTTCTTAACCTATACAAAACCAAAGTAACATAGTAACAATCACATAATAAAGCTAGCATTTATCTCCTTGGCTTAACCTGTCCTTTATGCCACAAAATACCCTGAAAAATATATCAAAAGTAGAGAGTACTGGCTCAAGTGGTAAAGTTTCAGGCATGGGAGGTGACACATGGAAGCTGATGCTTTCGCTAAAGTGTTTACAAGACAAGATTTTTTGTCAGTATCTTTAAAAAGAAAAAAAGATATTTATAGCGTTCTAGGCCCTGGGCTGAGCAGTTTGAAAACAGAGGGGTTCTAAGAATGGACAGCTCTTTAAATTATTAAACAAGTGATGAAACTTTGAAGGATGTGTTAGCATATTAGATTGGCTATTTAGGTTCTTTAAATAGTCTTGTCTTTCAGGAGTATTTCTGGAGAATTTAGATCAATTGTTTTTGTTTGGCCCAGTACTAGTTAATACAGGGGCAGAGGATTATGTTGGTCAATGTATTAATCCTCAAAGAATTTATTTCCCTCAGCTTCAGTATTAGCAAATCCATATGAAAATTAACTTAGGAGTATGTGACATACAACAAAATCATCTTAGTCTTGATTTTGAAGCAGTGCTTTCTATAGTTCTATAACATGATCTGAAACTGTATAATAGTTCTATAGCTTCTCCTTTTTCCATTTCTATTTTTTCAACCATAATTTATTCCTCCTTATGTCCTTTACATAATGCTTTGTAGCTTTTTTTCCATATTGGATGATTAACTTCATAGATTTAGATTCTTTTGCTTATTACTTTAATTATTCATAATAGATCTTTCCTATGAGGGCTGATTTAACTTGCCCTAGGTTATTATATATCTTCATTAATAATATTTTGTACTTTGTGTACAATCTGTCTTCCAATATTGGGTTGATAATATATAGTAAATTTGTAGTAAATGTTTCAAGAAGACCTACATTCTTTCCACTTGGGGTTGCTATTAATAAGTATATTTACGTTTGCTCATATCTGCAATGAAAAAATGTTGCATAAAATAAAGACTCCTAAACCACTGTATTTGTAGCTCTTCCTGGATTCTTTGTACTTTTTATTTTGTTCTGTGTTTTGTTTTCATGTATACATTTATATTTTCTCTCATTTCTTCCTTTTATATTCATCCTCTGAGAATCCCATCTCCAACTCTCTGTTGATTTGTTTAGATGTATTCTTGTTCAAATGGCTTTAGGGCAAGAATATAACACAAGAACAGACAGATTGTCAATAGTGTTTCAGGAAGAGATCTAAGCCCTAAGCCAGACCAATGAGCAGCAGTACAGGGATTTGAGCAATAGGAAATGACTTCTGTAAACCTCTCCTTACTAAATTAGTCGATAAACTTAGGAAGGCTAGGGACTTCTCTGTTACAACTTGTAGACATCTTGACTAGAAATAAAACCAACATAAAGTTGAATTGGGATGTGGGGATTCAAGGCAACATTAATGAGAAAGTAGATCAGGTTAGACCATGAGTTAACTCTACCCTTTACAGTTTAGTCACATGACCCATTAAATATCCCTTGATGAGATTTAAGCTAATTTGAGTTGGATTTCTGTCAGTTCCTACTTGTCCACCAAAATTCACTTTCATGATAATTTTTCTCCTAGCCAGGAGTCAGAGGTAATTTTCAAAAAAAAAAGATTACAGACCCAATATCAAATGTGGAACATTTGTTTAACTCTTTAAAGAAGGAATGAAGGAAGAGGAAACAATGCTTGATAAGAAATGTACCCATTATCTTGCCCATGTAATTGTAACCCCCTGTACGGTATTTTCATATTAAAAAAAAAAGGAATGAGAGAGACAATAACACTGCTTGAAAGGAAAATGCCAGACACTAATGTCATAGCTAGGAAAAGTTCTTGATTTTAATGTTAAATTTAAACCCTTTACGTGATCTAAAATGGTAAATTTTGGATTTCTTGTTTTATTGAAAAGAGAAAATTGATCTTCTATTTCTTTGTTGATAGTCAGCTGTCTTGATATTCTGTTAAAGCTGACTCTCAAAGTCTCCAAAGTCTTGACTTCTGGCCTGGATTAACATCCCATATTTTCATTACAACTAACTGTCAAACTTCCACAGCTACATAGTTATGACCATGAGGTTTCAAGTGATCATGTTTGTGCAGTATTACTGGGTCTTATTCATCCACTGTGACTGTAGGATTTCATGAATGGGTCTCTGAACCCAAACTGGTCTAACCAATTTGACTCTTTCAAGGAATTTAAAAATTGGACCAGGGAAATATCAGCATTACTTTCCAGTGGAATGAATGGTGATTTAAATTAGGACTGGAAAACTGAAGAAGACTGGCTCTCTACAGAAGGAGGAAACAGTGAAAAAAATACCTTCTTGCCTACTTTTAAACCTCATTTCTCCATTCAGATGGTTCTAAAGATTCAACTATATGATTGGCCTTTGTTTACATAAATCACCTCTGTGGTATCATATGATACATTCCATTTTTAATTATTGTAAGGTTGGGAGATTTGTATTAATTCTTACCAGAAGAAAACAATAAATATACAGTGGAAACATTCCTGTTCTAGTCAGTAAAATTCCAACAGATAAAATTTGGGATCAAACTAAGTTTCCACTTCACATTCAAAAATAGTTTCAGAGTTGTGAGAAATGAAAGAAGTTCCATTATAAAAACTTTCCAAGCCAGACACAGTGTTGTATTACTGCAACCTGTATACTTGGCAAGCTAAGACTTGAGGATCATAAGTTCAAAACCAGCCTGAGGTACACAGTAAGTTTTTGTCTTAATTATTAACGGAAAATTAAGACAAACCCTCCCATTAAAACACTGAAAAGAGCCAGGAGCCAGTGGCTCACACCTGTAATCCTAGCTACTCAAGAGGCTGAGATCTGAGGATCGCTGTTCAAAGCCAGCACGGGCAGGAAAGTCTGTAAGACTCTTATCTCCACTAAACACTCAGAAAACTGGAAGTGGCTTTGTAGCTCAACTGTTAGAGCACTCACCTTGAGACAGTGCTCAGGCCAGAGTTCAAGCCCCACGACTGACAAAAAAAAAAAAAACACTGAAAAGATTAGCCTCAGAAAGTAAAGAATAAATTGATTATAGCAAAGGATGCCAAAAAATAAGTCTTCTCTATTTTTAGAAACAGAATTAATCAAATAATATAAATTACTTGACAATTATATTATTTTAAAAATTACAATAATTGAAATATTATGGTGATGTCTCTACCTATCAACATATAGAATAATAATTTCAATGAATTATTAAAAGAATATAAATCACTTATCAATTATCCTAATATCAGAAGTCTATGTGTATGTACACATAATTGTTTGCATATATGTATGTATGAGAATGTCAATTGAAAATTACTGGGTCTACAGCAATGTCGTAACAATTATTCTTTGCTGAAAGAACAAACGGTAATGGTAATGTTACTAACATTATTATTTGATATTGTTGCATGACTTATGATAAGCACATATAATATAATAGGATGAAGTTAAACTATTAATTCTGAGGAAATAGAAGTGTATATTACCAGAGAACAAAATTTATACTGAAAAAAGTCCACAGAAATTTAAGCAGTAGGAGACGCACCTGAGATGGAGCCAAAGTCCAAATATTGACACATTAGGAAGAAGTTTCATTTCCTTTAAGAAATAACTAGCAGATATTAGGTTATTTTTATTTTTGCAAATCTGAAATAAGTAGGACAGCTAAGTAGGGGTAGAAAAAGGAAGTTCAAATTTAATGAATAGGGTTATCTTATTGATGATGTTATATTTTACATTATCTTCATTGAGAGGAAATGATGGAAATAGTCTTGCAGTGTGTCATATGAAATTTAACTCACTCTTAATTAATTTGGCAATTCATCTTTCATTCAATACAAAACTTCCATCTGCCCCTTCATCCCTTTGCCCTTTTCTTGACCCTCTTCTGTGCGGTAGTTTCCAAAAGGAAACAGAGAAATGGCTTCTGATATTGTTTGGCAATATTGATCTCTGGCAAAGTAAAGAAGGAGGATGAAATGAAAGGCCAGAGCAATCATTCTTGCAAATCATTCCATCCATCCAATTGAGTATGGATTCATCTTTTCTTCACATGGTATTGGCATTGCTCCCTCCCCATACTCCAAGCTAGGATAGGATTTTCCTGCTCCCTGCCTGTCCCACAGTACATCTCAGAGCTTCTGGGAGCCTCTAATGCTCTATAATCACCTTAGAAAACAGTTATTTATCCAACTCTCTTGAAATCACCCAATGTGGTATGCCCTCTTTCCTACAATATGCATGAGTCCAAATGCTTATCTGTAAAACAGACTAGCAGGATCTATTGTGCTTTATAAGAAAGTCTTTCCCTAAGTAATATTTATCAGATCTACAGTTGTCCAAGGGGTATAATTTACACACAGCCTATAGAAGGCTGGATGAAGACTAGGCCTGAAACTCCAACATCTGTGTGCTTCTTTCTTTCACTTCATTCCCTAAGCCAGCAGTGAAAGTTTCACAGCAGTAGGAGACGCACCTGAGATGGAGCCACAGTGAAAGTTTACTTCTCCCTTTGTCTATGTATAAGACAGTAAAAAAAAGTACCTAAATGTTTTCAAACCCCATTCTGGCTGAGTAACAAGCAGTCAATTAACTGATGGTGTCACTGTGGATGAAGATTTCAGCTCATTTTTGATGGTGACAAATCTCAGGTCTGACAAAACCTATGGAAGATATTCCTTATCAGGTTAGTCACAGAATTCTTTGGTGGCGGGGGGTGGGGGGGGTGGTAACCTGATTGCATGAGTTTGGGTAGATTTCTTGCCTGTTCTTCCCATCCTGTCCCTTCCATATTTCAGATCTAAGCATTTTTTTCTTGAATATATTTAATAATAAATCACTGTTTTCCAAAACTTCATATCAGGGCACCTTAATCTAAGTTAGAAAATACATACTATATATGTAAGGAAATAATTTTTAAATGTAAAATGACATAAAATATGTATAGCTCGTAAGCAAATACTGATGTCTAAAAGAAATCTATGTCAGATAAATATTTTATGATCAATTGGGATTTCATACCATTTTTTAGCCTCATCAGAATTTTCTAATATGCAAAGCCCAAGAGAGGCTTTATTCACTTCCTTACATGTTTTTAATGCAAAAGGTAAGCTATTTTAAAAGTGTAGACTCAGATGAGATGACCTTACATGTAGTTCTGGTACTGCCAGGAACATGGAGGAAGCATTCTCTTGGCCTTCCATAAGATCATGGGAGTAGGCAGAAAAGGAGAGAAAGGGAAAGGGAGAGAGAGAGAGAGTCAGAGACAGAGATAACAACAGAGACAGAAATGAAACAGAGACAGAGACAGAGAGAAGTAATATAGTAACTCCTTTGTAACTGCAGGGGCTTTCAGAACTGACTCACCTTTAGCTTCCCCTAAGAAGACTAAGGATCTCTGTAAAATCAGATCAATGAATAGAGAAGAGACCAAAAACCACACAGCTCATTATCTCCCTATTTCAGCCTTGCCTTTGATAAATGAACTGTTCCCATCCCAAGAGTTTAGGTTTCTTTTACACAAAATCATTCAGCTGAGACGTGGAAGATCCAGACCCCAGAAACAAATGCTCAAAATTTTATTTCCATTAGTACTCACTGCTTATGTTATGTATTCCACCTGTGAATGGATTCAAGTATTCTTCAAAACTTTAATTTTCTACAGTTGTTTAATCAATTTTGCCAGCACCATTTAACTGAAGAGGCTTTCTTCCATCTTATTTATTGGCTCCCTTATTGAAGATTAGGTGGCTGTAGTGCAATAACGAAACTCATAAGACAATATGTTAGAAATGATCTGTACAACTTGGTGGGAGGTTGGGAGAGGGAAAGTAGAAGAAAAATGAGGGAGGGGGTAACAAGTTTGTCAAGAAATGTACTTGATACCTCACTTATGTAACTGTAACCCCTCTGTACATAACTTTGAAAATTAAAAAAGAAAAGGGATAGTAGACTGTCTACTGATAAAACACGGACTATCTACTAATATTTTTTAAAAAGCTTTAAGGAGGCTTAACAGTTAACTGTTTAATTTCATCATCCTGGAGTAAACTCTAAGTTTATTCTTTCATCATCTTTTTTCCAGATAATTTTGGTATTTATATGAGAAAGGTTGGTGATGATTTACCAAATGAATTACCAGAGCTGGTTGAAGTTAATCATTTGTCAAATGTTTAGGAAGTTTAGCCTATCAGTTAGAAGCCTGATTTGAAAGTGAGAGATGGAAGGTGTACCTCATTCACTTTCCTCAACCTCCAAGAAGAAAGCCTGTATCACCAATAAACCAATGCTTTCAGGAAAATACTCAGCATGGCAGGTCATGTTTTACAATGGGAACGCAGAACATTTATTTAAGTCAACAAAGCAATGTGAAATATTGAAATGGCTAATGCCTTCCATTACCTTTGCCTTTTACTTATTTGCAGAGTGGAAAAGATGATTTCCTCTCCTTTAATGTCTAAGCAATTTCCCAATTTAGAATAAATTAAGTGAAAGAATAATTGCATTTGGTCTATGCCTTGAGAAGACAGCACTGATGTAAATAACTACTTGGAAGAGATAGTCTGATAAATCTATGTACCTAAATTATTTTCACTGGCACATTATGGCTATATTTTTCAAAACCTCATCAGCAAACAGGCAATCTGTAAATGATTCCTTTGTGAGTATCAGCATCTATCATTGAGAATAATGTGTGTGGTTTTGGTTTTGACTCGGCTAGTTCTGACATATTTATAAAAGCTATTTGAAGCTGTTCACACACATATAATTGATTACAAGCAAAAACTATCAAAGCACATGTTGTTTACACCAACGAGTTCTTAATTAATAAGCTCAAATACATTTTACAAATACATTTAAAACAAAAATTCTGTATGTTTTATCAGTTTGAATAGCAATTTTTTTCAAGGCTTCTATTACAGGAAAAAAATGAGGCTACTTGCTATTAGAAGAGTTTTATAATCACTTGCAAATAAAAATGTAGAAATGTTATACTGTCCTGGGTTAAACCTACATATTCTATTTCCATAAAATCTGCTTCTACCTACACATATAATTAACATTATTTGTCAGATGAGAAATAAAATAACAAATAGCAGTACCAACCAAATAATACAACACAAAATAACTCATACTTAATAAACATGTGATTTCTATAACAATAAAATAAATTCAATACTTGGTGCAATAGCTCATGCCTGTAATATAGGTACTTGGGAAGCAGAGATCATTTGGCTCGTGATTCAGAGTCAGCCTGGGCAAAAGGAAGCTACATGTAGCGGCTTGTGCCTGTGTAGTTGGGAGATCACAAGTAGAAGACCCATTATCTGAGTCCAGACCCAGGGGCAAACCCAAGGCTGTACCTAGGAAATAACTAACACAAAATATGGACTGTGAATGGAGCTCAGGTGGTAGAACTTCTGCCTAAGAAGACCAAAGCCCTAAGCTCAAAAATAGGACTGGCAAAAATATATACAAACAAGCATACACATATGCATACATGCATGCATAGGAAATTCAGAAGCACTGTTTCAGAGGCCAGTATTTCCAAACTAAAGGATCGCAGTGTTACCTGAGCATTTTTGAGGACTCCATATGTCTCCCACCAAATGTGTTCTGGTGGCTGAAGCCTACAAGATAGCAAACAAGGCAAAAGAAAGCATACTATATATTAAAACACAGTCACTTAGATCTAGGTGAGAAATTACCATCATACCTAGAATATGAAGTAATACCTAGAATATCATAATGTCTGCTACTTTAGCTTTATTTTTCTTTATTATTAAACTAGTTTTAGAAATGGTCTGTGGGATTTCATCACAGAAAGAACAAAAATGCCAACCAACTGCAGAAAAAGCTTATGATAGGGTGGGAGGAATAAATTGCTTACTTAATTCCTTTCAGAGGCTAGTACACCTCTGTCATATCATAATGCCATCAATACTGTTTTAAACAAGAGTTTTCAACCTCAGGATGTATGTGGCAGTGTGTCTAGCTTTTGAAGTCACTGACAAAAAGATCTGATAATGTTCCATGTTATGACACTTCTATTATCGCACAAAATAAAGACTGTCTTCCTTTTAAAAAAAAATGTAGTTCCTACTTCAAAGTAAAAGCATGTCTCCACCTAGCACTGGAGGTTTCATTTTTACTGTGTGCACAGTACAAATTGCAGTGTAGAAGTGAGACTGGATCTGTGGATGACACAATTAGAGATCCTGACATGAGGTTACCAGGGCAGAGACTGCTGCTATGCAACCTTGACCTGTTACATTCAAAGGTGGAGAAAGAACGCAGACGCCACTGGTGTGTTGTAAGAAGCAAATAGTAGTGGTTTGTAGCACATACCTACTGAACTAATTTCAGAAAGCTCCCATTCTGTAGTGTTACTTTGAGTTCCAGGTCTGGGTTAATATGCTCAGGGTGTGTGTTATGACAAGGCAATGAAGTTTGAAAGACACATAAGAAACCCCTTTGATACTTCTGTAGAGGAATGTTGCATAAGTTTGAAGGCAGTGGGTCTCCAAATAGCATTCCTCCCTTTTCTTCCAAAGATCTTTTAACACAGATGTAGGAGTCAGAAATGATAGACATTAATATTCTAACAATCTTACTGGTAAAACTAGTTCAGAGGACAGGTGCTAACAGATGGATTCCTGACACTTGCATGAGTAACTTTCACACTCTTCAGCCTCACATGGGACAGCAGCAAAGTCAAGAACAGTGTTAATGGCCAGCTTAGATCAAAATGCATTTTCTCTTCAGATAGGTATTCTTCATATAGTAAATAAGAAAGAGTTAGTCAAATACTCCATTTCTTTCTTCTTCACTGATGAATTAGAGAGTTCACTCTTCTCCACAGGAAAAGAATCCAGGGATGTCACGCTAGTGTATGGTTTTCAACTGAGATGTAAGATTTATTCTTGCAGTGACTTTGAGACATGAGTGGGGATGGTTTTGCAATTTAGTAGGTGAACACCAGAGTGGTTAAACATCATCTGAAGAACACTAGTGTCCCAGGCAATGGAGTACCATTCTACCTAACACCTGTGATTACCTGTGTGGAGAAACACTGGTAGAAACACTTCCAAGAGACTTGAGGATAAAGAATGAATCACTAAAGTAGTTCTATAGAAGTATAGGTGTGTGTGTGTGTGTGTGTGTGTGTGTGTGTGTGTGTGTGTGTGTGTGTGTGTATGTAGGAGTTAAGCACTATTAACAACTATTGTGCATGTTAATTCCACAACAGCACTGCATTGTAAGCACCTTTTGTTGCCTTTTGCTTTTAAATGACCTGCACCTGTGTTAGGCCATTACTAGACAGTGGTCAGCCATACTTGTCGATTGTGCTTGGTTGCCTTAAGCAAGGAGCTGTCAACTAGGCAGACACTTCTTTGAGCACTGGGTGGACCACTGTCATCGCAGCTCAGCTACTTTGAATACTCCAGGGTCACTCTGAGGAAATGCCATTCTCACTGCTATAAACCATGGCAGCTACTGAAGCTGTAAATTCTTCAGTAGGCCCTGTTCCAGTCACACCTACTCCAGACAGCTTTGCACTGGCTCTGAGAGACTTAGCTTCACCATGACATGACTCATTACCTCTTCAGTACCCAGCTTATCATGTAGCTATTCTCATTCAAGCCAACAAGAAGCCCTTCCATCAGTGACTCAGCAAAAAGTTGGTGACCCCATATTTACTACAGTATTATTTACAATCACTAAGCTATAAAATTCTGCCATACTAAAGACAAAGAGATAAAGGAATCATGATATATATGGAATATATGCACATATATGGTATTATTCAAATCAAATAATAAGATGTCATTTGCAAAATAAATGGGTAGAACTGACAATCATCATGTTAAGAGAAATAAGCTGAATTCAGAAGGATAAAAGTATGCACATTTCTCATATGAAGAATTTAAACTGAAAAGGCTTATATAAACATAGAAATACACATATATACAAGCATCCCAATGAGAAAGAGACACAGAGAGAAAATATATTTTTATTTTTTATTTATTTTTTTATACTGTAATCTTACTTTTTTTAATTATTGTGAAAATACTGTACAGAGGGGTTGCAATTACATGGGCAAGATAATGAATACATCTCTTATCAATCTTATTGTAGCCTCCTCCTTTGTTTCCCCCACCCCCTACCTATATATACATATATTTTTAATTCTATTAGAAATCTACTTTGGGAGATGGAGAAGTAAAAGGGAGACAGAAGTTTAAAAATAACAAAATCCGCTGCATCTATGTATGAAGATGCATGTATGAAGAAGTACTGTATATACAGGTATGGAAAAATAACAATGAAACCTCTCCTAAGGTTTAAAATTTTATTTTAAGGGCAAGAGAAGTTGAAAGAGAATGACAGAGGGGGTAAATCTGATCAGGGTTCAATGTAAAAATGCATGAAAATACTATAATAAAATCTGGGGATTTTAGCTTAAGTTCATCTAGTGGTGGAAAGAAGATGGCTAAAGAGATTTAGAGAAAGTCTAGAAACAGAATTTGGGGAGTTGAGACTGCAGAAGGGCAGAGGCAATGAAGGTGAAAGTAAAAGCTACAATCCCTGGTTGTGGAAGGTCTACTAAGGGTTAAGAGCTTAGGGCACCAACACCCAAAGCTCAGGATCTGTAATATTAGTTGCTGCACCCTGGGCCACTGACACTTAAATTCCACAGCAATAATCTTCTGATCTGAACACCTAGATGTTCAAGGGTTTTGAAAGCTTGGAGCAATAAGCCTTTGTTTCTCAAGACCCATAGCAGTAAACCTGTACTTCTCAGAGCTCTGAGTCATAAGCTTCTAGGTTTATAAGCTCAGCCTCTAGCATTCAAGAGTTCCTGGCTGCAACTGAGAAAGCTACTCCCGGCCTATTTGAAATTTCCAACTGATTAGAACAGAATAGCTCTGCTAGCTATTTGTGACATTTTGCAAGCTTCTGCTAGTCTGTGCCAAGAGGACAGCAAATCCACTGAACAAGTGCTCTCCTTTTAAAACTTTAAGGTATAATATATGCATAGATATAGCACAGCTATTCCCATGAACAGTTTTAAGACTTAATTATCACTAAAATATAACACTTTATTACCTATAAACTCATCAGGACTTTTGAAGTCAACTCCTTCCTCAAAACCTTAGTAGCTATTGCTGTGCTTCATGCCCTTAAACCTAAGCTTTTCCCAAATTTCATATGCATGGAATCAGACTTCTGGATATGGCTTTTTTACTTGGCAAATAGCATTTGGGATTCATGCATGTTATTGAGTGTATCAAAGTCTGCTTTTTTTTTTTTTTGGTCAGTCGTGGGGCTTGAACTCTGGGACTGGGCACTGTCCCTGAGCTCTTCAGCTCAAAGCGAGCACTCTACCACTTGAGCCATAGCACCACTTCCAGTTTTCTGGTGGTTAATTGGAGGTAAGAGTCTCGTGGACTTTCCTGTCCAGGCTGGTTTGAACCCATAGCCTCAGATCTCAGCCTCCTAAGTAGCTAGGATTACAGGCGTGAGCCACCAGCGCCCTGCTTCTGCTTTTGTTGCTGAGGATGTCCCATTGTGGGGTTGTACTACCATTTTGTTATGTATTTCCTGGTTGAGACTTTACTTTTAACTTTTATAGGTTGGCTTACAGTTAAGATAGGTATTTTTCAGATACCATCAAAACAGAACATGCTGAATCTCCTCTTATACTCTTGCCCAGCTTTGAGAAACCATTCTCTTCAGGTGACCCAATTTACGGAACACAGGTTTCTTACACATATTATGACCATATCATTTGCTACCCCTGTGATAGTCCATTTTTCCCATTAGATTTTGAACTCTTTGGAGTAAGTGTGATGTCCATGGTTCTTTTTTTCGTCTCAGGTAATATGAATAATTTCTGGAGCATAGTTGATTAATATTGAGTAGGTGTTTGGACATCATGAATGAAAAGTGAATCAAAGTTCTGTTCTGTGGGTCTTCATTCACCTACTAATCACAGATAATGTCTTTGAGCTCTGGAACAGAAGATTTAAATATCAAAGTAAGAATAATTAGGTTTCAGTAACTATACATCTCAAACTTTCCTTTTCTTCTTTTAATTTAATTTTATTGTCAAGGTGATGTACAGAGGCGTTACAATTACATAGTAAGGTAGTGAGTACATTTCTTGTCGAACTTGTTACCACCTCCCTGATTTTTCTCCAACTTTCTCGCCCTCCCAACCCTCCCCCCAAATTGCACAGTTCATTTCCAACATATCATCCCCTGAGTATTACTGTTGCAATGGTTCACCCTTTGTCCTTTGTCTCACCGTTTTGTTGTTCTCCTTCCCTTCCCTAATTCAAATAAACATATTTATAATACCCAGGGTACTAAAATCAAATACAGTGACAACAGGTGATAAACCATGGGGGGGTAAGAAACACAAAAGAAAAAATAAATCACATGAACATTAAAAACACCAAAGAAAAAAATTCTCATTTCCAGGTCATTGAGTTCATTTTGCTTAGCATCATCTTATATGGTCATATGTATATAGCTATTGAGCTATTCTGCTTATCTGCTAGAACTTTCCTAATTATTACAAATGCAGGAAATCATGGAATTTATGTTTCTTTGGGTCTGACTTACTTCACTTAATATGATTTTTCCAAGTCTTTCCATTTCCTTATGAATGGGGCAATGTCATTCTTTCTGATGGAGGCATAGAATTCCATTGTGTGTGTATAGATATCT
Source organism: Dipodomys spectabilis (assembly GCF_019054845.1). NCBI lineage: Eukaryota > Metazoa > Chordata > Mammalia > Rodentia > Heteromyidae > Dipodomys > Dipodomys spectabilis. The sequence goes on from NW_024870752.1 coordinate 7,587,072, forward strand.
ATATCTATCTATATATATATATGTATATATATATATATATATATATACATACCACATTTTCTTGAACCATCCATCTACTGAGGGGCATCTGAGTTGGTTCCAACATTTCAAACTTTTCTAATGTGCTCAGTGAAAGAGACAGGCATATACTATTAGAATGAATTGATCCCTGAGCTAACAACATAATTTCAGACTTTGTCAATACATGGTAAGAAATGCTAAATATTTAATAAGGTAAAATAAGATGAGTCTATAAAGTAGAATAAATATTTCATAACATGATTTATTTTGAAACCAAAAGAAATCATGAAGTTTTATTCTTACACTTTTATCCAAAGTGTCTAAAATAAAATAGTCCCTGAAAAATTTCCAGCTGGAGTTAGAAAGTCAGTGTGAACAATTTACTTTTCTCTTTGAAAGTCCTTTTTAAAAGTTTTCTACAAATATAGAGAAAATGAGGCAAGATTTTCTTATTATATATGTATAAAAAGGAATTTACCTGCTTAGAAATTCTTTTGATATTTACTCTGTTCTGTTTTAACACCTTCTAAGATATTTTGTTCATTTTTCACAAAGGACAAGGGAGGATAGAAAAGTGGTTGAATAAATGGGGCCATTAACTCCACCATACCTACCAAATATATGAATTTGGAAGATTCATGAAAATCACATTCAGATCAGAATCTTCCTCTCTACAGCCGCCTGTATGCTTAGGACATCTATACAAGGAATGAAAGATTAAAAAAAAAGACTCTGAAACAAGCAGAAAATGTCAGATAAGCCGATGTTAGGTGAAATGAACCTCAAGATAAGTATTCAAATGTTTTTTCTTTCTTGCGATTGTTTCTAACATATTTATAAGATGATTTCTTTGTTGCTTTGTATGTCCCTCCCCCATGGAATAACCCCTGCTTTCACTGTATTTGATGTTGGTATACTTTGTGGAGGGGAAGGGAAAAAACAAATCGTTTAAATAGGGATACAGGTGGACCCATTGCCAACAATGAGATGTACAAGTCATTATGTCAAAAAACGAACTTTACAACATTGGCAAGTGGGGGGAGGCGGGGAGGAGACTCTGAAGGTTCATTGTGCTTTGATCATCATTAGAGGAAGCATTCCTCCATACAGCAGTTTAGTTCAGTGGTAAGTGTTGAGATGAAGATGGCTCTCTTTCTTGGATCAAAAGGCAGGTAGATTGTTGCAAAGCAAATACAGACCAATTTTAGGATTATTTTGTAGTTAACGTGCTTCCTGTCTTAAATTGTAATGTTCTTTGAACCACCTGTAAAATAGAAAAGTGCGAGAAAGCGAGAAAGAAAAGAAAGAAAGAAAGAAAGAGAAAAGAGAAAGAAGGAAGAAAGAAAGGAAGGGAGGGAGGAAAAGAGAGAGGAAGGAAGGAAGGAAGGAAGGAAGGAAGGAAGAAAGAAAGAAAGAAAGAAAGAAAGAAAGAAAGAAAGAAAGAAAGAAAGAAAGAAAGAAAGAAAGAAAGAAAGAAAGAAAGAAAGAAAGAAAGAAAGGAAGGAAGGAAGGGAGGGAGGGAGGGAGGAAAAGAGAGAGAGGAAGGAAGGAAGGAAGGAAGGGAGGGAGGGAGGGAGAGAGGGAAGGAGGGAGGGAGGGAGGGAAAGAGAGAAAGAAAGGAAGGAAAGAAGGAAGGAAGGAAGGAAGAAAAAAGCAAGCAAGAGGAAGGGAGCGAGGAAGTACAGGAGGGAAAGAGGGAAGAAAGAGAAAGAGAAAAAGAAAGGAGTTATTGTGACAAATCTCAGTATAGAAGGCTATCATATTGAATAAATCATTGCATGTTAAAGTAATTTATCTGCTGAGAGAAAGAAAAGGATCATCTTTCTTGACTATAATTTCCCATTACTAAGCTAGCCATAATATTCCTCCTACAAAAGGTTCAATATGCCCACGAGAACATCTATGTAGCAAAAAAGAACCAAGAACAAAGTAAAATTGAGAATAAATAAATCTGATAGATTTGAAAAAGTCTAGAAAAATTTGTATTTAATTTATACTTGTAAATTTTTAGTGATACAGTTCAGCATATTTGAAAGAAATATTATGTGTTTCCACATATAACTCAAATATACAGAAAAAATTAATAAAAACTAGACATTCAATTGTCATTTTATTTCATTCCTTTTGCTTTATTAAGCATATGTTTACCCAGATCTTTAAAAACCATTTTTTATCTAGGATGACAGTTTCAGGAATAATGTATAAATTTCTGCATATCTCTTGTTTAAAATTCAAAGTAGACTGTTTTACAGTTTCTAAAAGATCATTCAGACCTATCTTTTATGATTTAATGTGCAGTTTTTGAAAAGAGAGTATTATTTATGTGCTTTGACAATTTTTCAAAAGCCACAGCTATCAGAATAACTATAAAAAGTGTAGAAAATAAATTATTAAACTATCTGTATTCTACCTATAAGGTCAAATAAAAATATTAAGAAAATCACAAGATGCATTTAAAAGCTGAGAAATGTGTGGGGGAAAACTGCTCAATTTACTTGAATTCTCTTTTTGGCAAGTATCAATTGAATCAACAGAATGGTTTTTCAGAGACAAAATAAGCTGAGAAAATTTTCAAATATTTGAAATTCACATTTTTTTCCTCAGCCCTTAGTTCCTTTGAGAATTAAACTGAACTGAGAAATGCTGGAGAATACAGCTCTTCACTCTCCTCCCCCTCTGAAAGACAAGTTTCTTTCCATTTGGATTTTCAGAGCCTCAAACTAATCAGTCTTAATTACTACCAGCTGTGATTTCTTCTCCCAAGGGTTGCTCCCTGCTGGTACCAAGTAGAACAGAATAGTGCAATTTTGTTAAACTCCAATAAATACATGGGACTTTGTAGAATCTAATTCACTACATGAGATTTCAAACACTGTAACTATCAAATAAACTTTCACTTGACTTTGAAGAAGGACCACATATGAATACCACTCTTTTCAAAGAGGTGATGAAATATTAGGCAATTGAAAGTTCTATTTTTCTAGCATTAGGAATTTTAATAGATTATACCTCACTATGTTTTTTATCTATAATGTGTTTATATGTATAGGTTTATTTGTATATATATATATATATATATATATATATATATATATATATATATATATACACACACACACATAGATACACCTCATAGTATATTTAAATATCTTATGTATATCTGCAATTAAAAAAATAGAGATAAAATCACATTTCTTGACTGCATGATGAAGTTTTGAATCAAAACATTTTGTGATAGCATGAAGAAACCAAAGCAAATAGCCATTCTAACTGGGATGAGGTGGTATCTCAATGTTGTTTTGATTTGCATTTCTTTTATGGCTAGAGAGGTTGAGCATTTCTTCATGTGTCTATTGGCCATCCTTCTTTCCTCTTCAGAGAAGTTTCTCTTTAAGTCTTTAGCCCACTTATTTATCAGGCAGTTGTTTCTTTGAGGATTTGTTCTTGGGAGATTTAATTTTTTGAGTGATATATGGAACCAACTCAGATGCCCCTCAGTAGATGAATGGTATATATATATATATATATATACAATTGCTTGATAACAAATGTACTCATTACCTTGCTCATGTAATTATAACCCCTCTGTATGGTATTTTCACAATAAAAAAAAAAAATAAAAAAATCAATAGAATTCTATGCCTCCATCAGAAAGAATGGCTTGCCCCATTTTTTAGGAAATGGAAAGACTTGAAAAAAATTATATTAAGTGAAGTAAGCCAGGCCCAAAGAAACATAGGTCCCATGGTTTCCCTTATTTGCAATAACTAGTACATGTGTAGGACAAGCAGAAAAGGCCAAAAGCCATGTACATATGACCATATAAGATGATGCTAAGCAAAATGAACCCAAGATAGGGACACAAATATCTTTTTTCTTTCTTACTGTTTTTTCTAACATATTTATGTTTTTTTGTTTCTTTGAATGTTCCTCCCTCACAGTATAACCCTATTTTCACTGTATTTGATGTTGGTGCCCTGCATCTTGTATAAATACTTCTCTCATTTGGGGAGGGGAAGGGAAAAAACAAAATGCTTAAATAAGGATACAGTTGACCCATTGTAACAATGACATGTATAAGATACTATGTTGAAAACAAACTTTACAACCTGGGGTGGGGGGTAGTTGTGGAGGTGGGAGGAAAAAGAAGGTAGGGGGAAACAAAGAAGGAGGCAACAATGCTCAATAGAAAATGTACTCAATACCTTGCTCATATTACCATAACCCCTCTGTACAGCATTTTTACAATAAAAAAAATGTAAAAAATAAGTCTCGTGAACTTTTCTGCCCAACCTGGCATCAAACCATGATCCTCATATCTCAGCCTCCTAAGTAGCAAGGATTACAGGCATGTGTCACCAGTGCCAGTTTTACCTCACGTTCTTACCATTGAGAATATGTTTTTAAATTATTTAATCCTAGCTATCAAGAAAGCATTTTAGAATTATGCCACCTAAGAGAACATTAGGATTTTTATCTCTCCTAGCTTAATGAAGTCACAAATTCAACCACTTGATCAGTGTTAAAAAAAATAAATAAATAAATTCCATTTCTTTTTTTCCAAAGAAAGCAACAACACAACAATGATTAGAAGAAATTAACCACATCTGAAAGTGATTTAAGATGTAAATGTGGATTCTTTTTATTAAAACCAGTGGATTTGAAGTTTCAATTAATGAACCACAATTTAGGGCTATTAGCTGGAGTAATAAACTTTGTTACTAGGCAGAAAACTGAGGCTAATAAAGACAAAGTACAAATGCTTGCAAACAGATTGCCACTGGCAGAAACTGAGCAGGTTCAATATGCCTTAAGAAATAGTTGAGTTGTTACAAACCTAGTGTCTTCATGAATTCGTTACCTCCTACAAAATACCAAAGTATATCTGTGCCCCAAATAACACTTATACAATGCCAATGGACTTAATGAAATACATACATCTTTGTGGTCATAAAGAGAATTTATTAATGATACTTTTGTTTCTTGAGGTAATTTTATAAATAATTCTATGACTCACCATGTGCCCTATCTATACTAATCTTCATGCTGTGAAAATTTTGAATTAGTTAAAATAAAAAATTAATTAATTAATTAAAAGAAAATAGAGTAGTTCAAGCCATACTAATACTCCTGCCCCCAAAAAAAGAATAATAGGGAAAATGGGTAAAATATAAAACTAATTTTTTTAATCACTGTATTGTTGCAGAAGCCACAAATGTTAAAAATTAATAGACTAGACCGGGAAGTCCACAAAGAAGTCAGTTTAAAATATTAGTCATTCTTTCTCTTAGGTACTTGTCATTTGCTAGAGTACCATGAAGAGGGGAAGAATCCTTTCTGACTTGGGCATAAACAGCAACAACGACAACAACAAAAGTGTGGGAACAGCAGAATCAGTCGAGCACTAAGAGCTGTTACAGAGCTCATCAAACAGGACTGTAAAGTTGAATAGGCCCAAACACTGAGTGTAATTTCTCCCAAAGATATATGTTGAAAACTAAATTACATGGAAAACAGATAAAGGAGCCAAGCTAGATCCTCTGAAAAATACCCAAAGAAGATAAACAGTTGACAAATGCACTTATGAAAAGATGCTATTCGTTACATGTCATTTAAGCAAATTAAAGAAATAATAATGAGATCACCCCAGCACCTATTAAAATGACCACTGTCAAGAAAACTGACACCTCCAAATATAGGGTAAGATGTAGAACAATGGGCATTCATCTATGGGTGGGGAAACAAATGGTGCTTCCAATTTTGAAGACAATTTTGTGTTTCTTACAAAGGTAAACATACTTTTAGCCTGTAACAGAGGAATCATGCTGCTCGATATATACTCTAAGGAGTAGAAACTTTACGTCCATTCAAGAAATGCAAACAGATTCTGGTAGCTGCTTCATTCATAATTGTCTATGTGTGCAAGCAACCAAAATATCCAAATGGATAAACTCTGTACATCTAGGCAATGGACAACAACATACCTATTCAATGCAAATAAAGATTTACCATGTTGTTTGGAAAACATGGAGGAAAACTGAATATGTATTATTGAGAGAAACCAATATGAAAAGTATGATTCCCAACTATATGACTTTTTAGAAAAGATAAAACTATAAAGCTGGGTTCGCATGGTTCTCAACTGAAACCTTAGATACTTGATAGGCCAAGATCAGGGGAAATATGTTTCTAGGTCAAACTGACCTTACACATAAGACCCTTTCTTGCTCAATAACTGGACATAGTGGTGAAGTGCCTGCTATCCTAGCTACACAAGTAGTTGTGATTGAGAGGCCCATGTGAAACGGGCATTCCAGCTATAAAAAGAAGTAAAAAATAGGAGAATCCCAGTGCTAGTGCACATCCACAAAAAAAGTAGAATCCCTATCTCAAAAAGAATCAGGATATTATTTTGGTGATCCTAAAGTTTAACAGATAACTATGGAAATTGTAACAAAATAAAAAAATAAAAAAGGTCTATGATTTCCAAGAATGAAAGGAAGAATAGTCAGTGCCAAAGATTTTTAAGATTTTAATATTAAAAACATTTTCATAGGCATTAAAAATATCACGTGAGGGGCTGGGAAGGTGGCTTAGTGGTAGAGCGCTTGCCTTGCATGCTCAAGGCCCTGGGTTCGATTCCTCAGCACCACATAAGCAAAAAGAAAAAAGCCGGAAGTGGCGTTGTGGCTCAAGTGGTAGAGCGCTAGCCTTGAGCTGAAGAGCTGAGGGACAGCACCCAGGCCCAGAGTTCAGGCCCCACGACCGGACCAAAAAAAAAGAAAAAGAAAAAATATCACGTGACACTGTAACAGTGTAATGATAAACATATAATCACTGTATGTTTTGAAAACCACAGAACAGGGCAATACCAAAAGCAAACTCTGAATAAACTTGGAAAGAAAATGATATATCAATAGTGGTCTATCAAATGTACTACATATATCACTCTGCTGGTGAATTATTGATAATGGAGGAGGCAGCTGGATATGTTCAATGGAGGATAATGAAAAACTGTATTTTCCACTCACTGTGAAATAACTTAAAATTTCTGTAAAATTATAATTTCTTTCTTTTTTCAAGAAAATGTTGACTTATATTTAAATATGACGTAGTACCTATTTACAGAGTAAAATATTATGCAGAAAGAAAGCTCATGGTGATGAGATAACTTCCATTATTCTAAATATCAGCAAAACAGTAGGAAATAAAGGGCAGCAGACTCTGTCAATGTACTGTGATACTGAAAAGATCTTCAAAATTAATGAAATATTGTTGCTGAATATCTTAGTAGGAGTGGTGAATTGATGATCCAGAGGTGTATGTGAATATTTTGATTGTGGAAAGGCAGGAACTGAAAATCCATTCTGATTCCTGGCAAAGGGCTGAAATACACAAAAAGAAACCTGACGCAAAACTCACCTAACAATTTTGGCATGAGAAAACTTGAGAACTTGGCCTTTAAGATATTTGTTGGGTTCTGAAGAAGCCCAAAGATGAAAATGAGAAAGTTATGTCACTCAGAAATGTCTTCATCTACCCACTGCAAAGGACAGAAGCGCTGTTGAAGGAAGAGAGCCCATGGCAGATAGAGGGAGAGACTTTCAGAAAAAAAACTGAAATCAAAACCAGAAACAAATCACAAACCAGAAAAGGAGGTGAGAAGTGTCAGAACTCAGGTCTAAGAACAATCTGGTTAAATGCTATGACACTGGGAATACCCCAAGGTCTGGTGAGTGAATCATTCTGAAATAAATTTCTTGTGGAAATTTTCAATACTCATAATGATTAACTTTGGTCAGATAAGATTTTAAAAGTACCAATAAGTAATTGCAGCCACACTAGTTAAAAGAGAAGCTCTGAGGTAAGTCCCGGGCACCTGCATTTTTAAAAGCATCTCAGGTGATTTTTGTCACAAGGTAATAAGGCTGCAGTGTCTCAATAGGTGGAATAGCAGCTTGCTGTTACTCTGAAAATATTATCAACAGTTGATCGGACCCTCTGACTATTCTTTCTTATTTTACCCTGGCAGATTTACAAAAATGCTTAATGATGAAGATTGAATTCCAATCCTTCAAAAGCAATATTTGCTCCATGTACCCCCAGGCCTTGCTGTCCTCTTGACCTTTTCCATTGTGTGCCATATTTGAGATGAATGTTGGTAAATCTCTCACCTCATTTTAAAGTATCATATTTATACTTTGGAAATTTTTCATGAAGGAAGAATGACAAACCACAACACACAGTTCATATATCTTCATTTATTTTTCTTCTTTCATTTTGTTAGTATATATTAATTGTGCAAAACAATGGATTTCATTATAACGTTTATATGGGAACATGCAATGTGTTTGGGTCGTATTTACCTCTTACTGTCAGTTCATAGATCTTGATAGTTCAGCAAATACATGCACCAAATTTATTCTATTTTTCCTTTAGTTTCTCAAGAGTATGTAGTTAGTTTTCTTTTTGTGAGAACCACACATTACTTTTTTGCTTCCATCTACAGTAATTTCAGAATGATCCACCTTTGGCTCATGTATTGATTAGCATTGCATAATAAATTGCCTAGAAATGCTGTGGTTGGAAACAACAAACATTCTTGCTTCTTGGTAGGTTGACTGAAGTTCAGCTGGTCTAGGCTCGGGCCCGTGCTGTGGCATTCTTGTCATTCTGTAACAGGCCTAGGAAATGCCCAGATGTGTCATATCAGGCTGTTGGGATAAGTGTTTACTTATCACATACATTTTATTTATATATATATATATATATATGTATATATATATATATATATCCCCCAGGGCCAGAGCAACACCTGTGGTATGTATTTCTTTTGAGGTATTTCTTTTGAGGTATTTTGATGTATTTCTCAAGAGAGCAAGTAGAGATTTGGGATGTTAGCATCTTGGCTTGGGAATTCTATGCTTTATATTACATTAGTTTCAAGAGCAAAGCTTAGGGTCATGTGATGGACAAGTACTGTACCTGCACCTATGAGAACTGGGTAGATGCAGATGCAGGAGAGAGTCAGAACTGGGACCAATAAGTCAATGTATGGCAAGAAACCACTATTCATTTTTTTACTCCCAGCTGGGCTCACTGAATTATTGAATCACTTCCTTTTGTGGTTAATTGGAGATAAGAGTCTCACAGGCTTTCCTACCTGGGCTGACTTTGAATCCTGATCCTCAGATGTCAGCTTCCTGAGTAGCTAGAATTACAGGTGTGAGCCACTGGCACCCAGCATGTCAGGAGTATTCTACAAGGTTAAGCGGAACTGACTCAATGGGGTAGTCTCTGATTTCCCTTACTTCTCTAGCATTCATTCTCGTGTTTATTTCTTTTTCTTCTAAGTCATTACAAATTATAGTTGATACTCACAGACAATGGTTTAAAACCTTATCTACCCAACATGCTTTTTATTTAAACAAAGGTTCATTCTTTTGGCACTTGTTAGGACAAGATTGCAAAGGAGGAATGTCACTTCTTGTCCCTTTTAAGGTTTTGTGTGGCCACTGGCTTTCATTGGCCATGAAATACAAGCAGAAGTGACTCAGGTCTGCTATTGGAAGAGTGCTTTCACTGTGATAAAAGGAGTTTCTCAGTACTGTTATCACTACCCTGTGGCCAGTGAAGCAACAAATATTGACATAATGCAATAATGAATCATTGCATTAAAGATATATACCCTAAAGCATTTTACTTCTCAAATTTAGCCTATAGGAATGAATCCTATTTTCCAAAAACTGGAGCTGGAGGGGAAAATATACATACATAAATGAAATTCAACCTCCCAGATGAACAAGAATTGTATAATATTACCACATTACAAAAGGAAGATTAAGGTAAGAAAATGGGAGTGATTTCCCAAAGTCTTTTTAAGATCACCATTTGTAGTTTAAATTTGCCTTAAGAAGAGCTGGTCTAGATCTGAACAAGGAGGAGAAAAATGATAGTACATGCGAAAAGGAATGGTTTAAAATACCATTCAGAAGGGGAATCCTTCCCAAATCTGCCTTTTGTGCTGTCACTCGTACCTGGCAGAGCTAAGGGTAGAATACGGAAGCACTGGTTGGGAAAGCATCTCTAGAGAATTCATCTATTCTGCCTCTAACTTGGACTGAAATTTAAGATGCCCTTCTTACAGTTCTCTGCATTGATTTATCCTTGCCTTTCTGAAAAATTGATTTTCTTTGTGCCTGTATCCTGGAAAGTAAAATGTTTAGCAGATATATTTACAGGTAAAGACAGGTAAGAATTTGGGGGGCTTTTAACAGAGAAATGATGTAAGCATACAGGCTTTTTTTTTTTTGCTGGGGGGATTTTTAAGTTAGAAAAATTCAGCAACATTCCTTGATTTGTGTGGGACTTACTAAGCTCTTGAGAAGAACTCAAATGCTGTCTGTGTTTAGGACTCAGAATCATACATGTAGACTGACAGGCAGATAGACCTACATGAATGAGGCTTGGTGTAGTGCAGCTCACAGTATTCCTGATAGAAAATACCATGAAGGCTAGCGTAGTTGGAGCTGGATGTCAGGAAGCAGAAAAAGTAGAGTACAGGCCATGATTTCATCTCCCAAATGCATGTCTGTGGGCTTTGGAATGAAGAGAGTGTGATAGGTAGAGGATGCCCTGCAATATTCAGTGAGTTATTCTGAGTAAACAAAAAACACACACTATATTTTAGTTAAGAAAAAAATATATATATATAATGTAGTAAATAAGAGTATTCAGAGGTATAAATCTCAAAACACATTTGTGACACCAGAATCCAAGTCAAACAATGAAACACTTTCTGTATTCTGGAAGCTTCTCTTATCCCTTTTCTTGTCACACGGTGAGGTATGTGAATAGCATAGGTTAGTTTTGCTAGTTTTGGACTTTATATGCATGGAATTGTGCAGTATATGCATTTCTTTTTGGTATATGACTTATTTTACTTAGCATTTAAAGTGTGTGTCTGTGTTTGTATGTGAATCATTCCTGTTGCATGAACTAGTGGCTAATTTCTTTCTTTCTCTCTCTTCTTTCTTTTTCGCTTGTTCTCTCTCTCTTTCTTTCTCTCTCTCTCTTTTTTGTCAGTTGTGGGGCTTGAACTCTGGGCCTGGGCACTGACCCTCAGCTCTTCAGCTCAAGGCAGATGCTCTACCACTTGAGTCACAGACCACTTCCAGTTTTCTGGTTGTTTATTGGAGACAAGAGTCTCATAAACTTTCAAAGCCGGGCTGGCTTTGAATCATGATCCTCAGAACTCAGCATGCTGAGCAGCTAGGATTATAGGCGTGAGCCACCGGTGCCTGGCGACTAATTTCTTTTTATCCCAAAATAATTCATAACATAAATATACCACAACATATTTGCCTAGTTATTTATAACTTTATTCTGTTTCTCAGTTAAGCCTATGAAGACATTTTATATTCAAGAACATTTATACAGATTACTTTTACTTGTATAACTAAGGGTGAAAATTTAATGTCATAAAACATACATATGTCCAGTTTATGATTATGCTGAAAAGTTCCAAAGGACAACTTAGCTTTAGTGAATACAGAAGCAATGAACATGTGGGTAAAAGCAAGTGTCGTCTTTATTGTATCCTGATTTACAGTCTTTTGGATAAATGCCGAATTGATAGATTGCTAGAATATTGGTTTGTTCTATTTTTAGGTATTAAAAGAAATCACCATCTTGCCTTCCTTAGTGGTTGCACTAATTTGCAACCACTCCATTATCAACTACTAGTCTCAACTACTTTGATATAGAAATGGAAAATTAATCAATTATTTTATGGTATTTAAAAAAGAATGTTAATATCCCCTCATCCTCATAATATTTTACACATATTAATTAGGCAAGGTTTATTTATTGTCAGAGAGCTCATAGCTTCATTTTGTGATGGTTCTGAGGGTTTGAACTCAGAGAATATGCTTGCTAAGTTGGTGCTCTATTGCTTGAGCCACTCCATCAACTGTATTTTTTTTTTGCCTTTCCTATGAGATAGCTATAGATCTGTATTAAAATACTCATATGTGATTATTTCCTTCTTTCTCTTTTACTACTGACAAATTTTGCTTTATGATTTTCAAGACTGCATTTTTGGATGCATATAAATTTATGATGTGGCATCTTGTTAGTTATTCCCTTTAACGTTATGAAATATTCCTCCTCATTAGGGGCATGGTTCGCATTGAAGAGTTCCAAAACAAACATTTCTTCTTAGAGGATGGGATAGGTATGATCATTTTTTCTCTTAAATATTCTGTACATTTCAAATGTATCTTTCATTTTAAAAGTAATATATACTTGGATTTTTTGGTGAATTTCCTCATTTATTTTCTGTAGTCTAAATATGTTGATGCATCTGAGTTATATTACTAGAAAGTATTTTTCTGTTTCCTGTGTAACCCCTCCAACTACATTATATTCTCTGTCCTTTGCTTTAAGTTGAATTTATCAAATATAATTTTATACAAAGCTATTCAACTTTGTATTTATCACAATCTGAAAATATGGTAAGTTAGTAATACACTCAACACACTCAACACACTGCACGTCGTAACTTAACAGCAGAACACACCCTGGAAGTTTTAATAGTTTATCACATGATCTTATGACTAACAGGGTGCTATGGTAATTGCTTGCTGTCCAGAATCTCTAGAAGATAACTCTGTGTGTATAACCAGCTTGGGAAAAAAATAAATTCAACATTTGAAGTGAGGTTTCTACTCAATATTTATCACTTTTGTACCATCAGAAAGTGAAAAAAGTTGGGAATAATTTCTGTTTGATTTTGCTTTCTTTGTTATCTTCTAAGAACTTGTTAATGGCACATAGCATCACTATTCCTTTAAGTTACTCTAGAATTATACCATCAATGTGGTAGTCAATAGCTGTAACTGGTTATGTAAATTTGAATGCAACTACAATTTCATTTCTTCATCAAACTAGGTATATTTCAGACTGCTGATCTTGCATGTAGGTAGTGACTCATGAGTCACAGGACATTTTTCTAACCACAGAAATTTTTTCCTCACAGTATTACTCTAAAATAGTTTATATATATTAGAGTCAATATTAAATTAATTTTTATTATATGTTTGATAATATTAGAAACCTAGAATATTCTATAGATTCTGCCTCCATTTTGAATTATTTTCATATATTTAAATATTGTATATTTAAAGAGATTTGAATTTAGCTTTACAGTGATTCCTCATCTATCACTGGACTTATTCCATAGACTCCTGCTACTGATGAAAATCCACGAAGTAGCAGTAATAGTAGCAGTAGTTTACACATACTGGAAAGATATAATACTGTAAATCTCCCAAGAAACCGTACTCAGTTTTTATCATTACCAAACCTTATATTTTTCCATTATTCACAGTTAATGACCAATGTTAACACATTATTACTAATAAAGGCCCATACTTTTCTCGTTTCTTTTCTATTTACCTATTTTTCAGTTTTCTGTTTTAGGATCACATCCATTTTATTACATCGTTTATTTAATAACTAGATAGAAAGATAGATAAATACAGATATTATTTCAGTCCTGGGGCTTGAACTCAGAGCCTAGGCATTGTCCTTGAATTTTCGTTGTTCAAGGCTAGCACTCTATCACTTCAGCTACAGCTCGACTTCTGGCTTTCTGGTGGTTAATTGAAGATGTGTCAAAGATTTTCCTGCCCAGGCTGGCTTCAAACTGTGATCCGCAGATGCCTTGCCTTCTGAGTTGCTAGAATTACAGAGATGAGTCACCGGTGCCCAATTTAACATGTGTTTTTCAAAAGCATTTTCATTAGACATAAAATTTTAGAAGGGGCCTTTTTTAAAGATGCTATTAAAGATGCTTTTGGCTTCTATGATTTATGTTGAGGAATCTGCTGCCAAACTTGAAATTTGCTCCTTCAAAGGTAATATATGTGTTTTTTCTACAGCTGTATTAAGAATTTAACAATGCTTGACAAGAAATGTACTCATTGCCTTACTCATGTAACTGTAACCCTCTATACAGAATCTTTACAATAAAATAATTTCTAAGAAATAATTTTATATATTCAGACCCTCCTGCTACCTGGATGGAGAGGAGGCCATGTGCTCCTTCTTGGGGGAAATATGGCTCCTCTAATAAACCTGTAATAATCTTTAAAAAAAAGAAAAGAAATAATTTTATAATTGTTCTTTCACTTATTAATGCAATATTGATAAATTTCTGCCTATTTATTTTACTTCAGATAGTAAGCTTTCACTAAAATATTTGTCAATCTTTTTCATTAATTTTGTTAAATTACCTACCATTATTTCTTCAGATATATCTTTTATCTCATTCTTTTTTCTCTTTATGTGACCTAAAATTTCATGTTTTACAAACTTTTGGTGTTCTGTTGATAATTCATGTAATTTTTATTTTATAACTCACTTCCCCTTTGTGTTTTACTTAGTAGTTTTTGTTTCTTTAAGAGTTATCTTCTAGTTATTAACCAATAATTTATTTATTTAACCAATAATTTCTTGATTTTAGGTGCACTTTCCACTTCTGAAATTGATGCATGATTATTTTAAAGATATCCTAATTCTCTTTCTCCCTCTTTTTTTTTTTTTGTCAGTCATGGAGCTTGAACTCTGGGCCTGGGCACTGTCCCTCATCTCTTCAGCTCAAGGCTAGTGCTCTACCACTTGAGCCAAAGTACCACTTCTAGTTTTCTGGTGCTAATTGGAGATAAGTCTTGCGGACTTTTCTGCTGGGGCTGGCTTTGATGACCGATCCTCAGATTTAATTTTCCTGAGTAGATAGGATTACAGGCATGAGCCACCAGCACTTGGCTTCTCTCCCTGTTTTATTTCCTACTTTTTTTCACTTATATGTTCAACATTTTAATATTTTTTATTTTACATTTATCTACAAACTACAGTAAATAAATCATCTTCTGATGTTTATCCTTAAAATAAATAAGTTAGACCTTAATAATTTTGACAGATGGTTACCCATTTTTATTAATATAAAATAACTGATGCACTCCTCTTCTTCTATAAGGAGTTTATCACATTGGCCTTTATTGGTAGAGAAGAGGACTTTACTGATTTTCTGATTGCAATAATGCAAATTTGTCCCATTAGATTCTATTTACAAAATAGCATAGCAGCATTTTTATAAGTGTATCTAGCAGTAGTTAAGGTAGATTATGTAACAGTGGCAAAATGTAGCTAGTTAATGCCCAAAAGTATCTTTCATCTTTATACAGATGATTATTTATACAAAACCACTTCTTTCTAATTATTCAGAGTACATTTCTAGTTTCCACCTTGTTCTATGGAATAGAGCAACTGAAGAATAGAAAGAACACCTATGTTATAGGTTCCTCTTCTGATAAATAAGATGCTTTAACTACAAATGATATAATATTAAAGGTATATTTATAAATGATTTACAAACTGATTTTTCTTTTAAAAAATCCTGTTAACTAAACACTGACCAATGTCCAAATATAGGAGCTAAATACCTGGGGTATAAAAAGAATACTAAGAAGAAAGAGTGGGGAGGGTAGAGAGAAGGGAGGAAGGGAAATTTTCTCCTACCAACTCTGAAGGAAAACAACAACAAAAAAACATTGAAATCCTTGGAAACTTACATCCGGCCAACTTTTTGATTAAAGTGACTACATCCAAAGGTTCCATGTGGAGATACTTTTGTGCACCAATTGATGTGGCTTCTTTATGACTCTCATGGTTAACTGTTAGGTGCAGCTTAAGGAAACAGCAGGTCTGACACAGGAACCAGCTTCAGTTTTGGCAAAGGAAAGATATTTGACAGTGAGGACTGTGCTAGACCTGTGTCTGTTCAAAAAGGCAGTCTGATTGTAACTTTCATCCAGATTTCAAAGCCATTCATCTGACTAGATGGGGTGGGAAAAATCTGTCAGCCTCCTCTCTCCACAGCTGGGTAGACTGTAGAGCAAGACTGCAGCAGGCAACAGACGCAGAGGCCGGCAAGCAGACCCAAGCCCACACAGAGTGACTAGGGGAGGAGGGAAAAGAAGAAGATGTGAATCAAAGTTTTATTGGTTTGGGGCTTTTTTTATTTGTTTGTTTATTTTAATGCCAGAAAGGGGAGAGGACCTTTGATTTCCTGTTTGAATTACTTGTGATTGGTGAGTTATTTTTGCATGTATCTTAATGAGGTTACACCTTGCACTGAGATTTCATAGGGGGCACTTTCCTGCCTATGGAACAAACAAAATATTCTTGTCTCTGATTCCACATCATTGGTGACCTTGAGAAAACTGAACAAGAGAATCACCTTGGTTACACATTAACCTAATGTATCTGAGGTTGTGAGTGGGAGATGGGTTGGTGGAGTTTTATTAACACTGAGGCATTTTTCACTGTGACATTCATTATGTAGAGGCTTTTATTTGTACCTTGAAAATTTTCCAGATATCAGCACTGAAAGGAAATTTTCACAGAAAATACTTAAAATCAGAAAGATATATTTGCCCTGCAACATTGCATTTTAAATTAATCCCGACCAGAAAGAAAGAAAGAAAGAAAGAAAGAAAGAAAGAAAGAAAGAAAGGAAGGAAGGAAGGAAGGAAGGAAGGAAGGAAGGAAGGAAGGAAGGAAGGAAGGAAGGAAGGAAGGAAGGAAGGAAGAAGGAAGGAAAGAAAGAAAGAAAGAAAGAAAGAAAGAAAGAAAGAAAGAAAGAAAGAAAGAAAGAAAGAAAGAAAGAAAGAAAGAAAGAAAGAAAGAAAGAAAGAAAGAGAAGGTTCACTTCTGTGGAAGAGTAAAAATTAATGGAACATTGTTCATTAAGGGCATCAAATATTCAAATTAATAAGGAACATAGTCAAGTAGACATAATTACTGTGTTCTTTGGTTATTGCCTGCATGCTGCAGTGGGCAGAGGCCTTGGAATCTGGCCTTGATTGCTGCCATGCTGTTGCAGGCACTGGTTTGGGAATTAAAGATTCATGCCTCTACATAATGATATATGATTAGTGCTGTGAAAGTAATTGAACTCTTCGTTTTAGACAATCCCTTGCAGTGTCAGCAAGAAGCAAGAACAAACTGTGTCATTTAACAGAGTTATGCTGTAAGTGAGGAAAACCTCTGATCCCTGCACAATTAACTTCCTAATAATTTTGAGGTTTTTCAATATTACATGAGAATTAATATAATGGACTGTTGCGAATGTGCACCTGAGATATAGAGCGACGCAAAGTCACTAAAAGGGATAGGGAGCTTAAAGGAATTAACAATTGCTCTCAAATATAATAAGAGACAGGTGTCAAGCTGTTGAAAGGATGGCTGTAGTAAGCAGAACAGCTGAGGGTGTGAAGGCACAGCTGTTGGAAAGATTAGTTAGATGGAGGTGCAGAATACTTCTTTCTATGGGAACACCACTAAACTGAATCAAATTACAAGAAGCTCAGAAAGTGCCATAAGAAGTGAAATAATAACAGCCCTGATACCAATTTTACAGAAGAAAATACTAGAATTCAAAACTTGTATTGAATTTTGTGCCCCTCCCACATATCCCACCAAACCATCCTTCTTATTTATGTTTCTCAATTTTTTCCACTAAAGGTACACAATATCTCACTTCCCAATTTAAAGTAACAACACTGAAGTTATATCATATGGCAGAAAATTAAAAGTGAATGCATTTTTAAGTTGATGTTCACCACCAAATAGTCTTTATTATGGAAGTTTGACCTTAGCAAGATGTGATTTAATAAGAGAAATAGTAATGCGTTGTATTTCAAGTAATTTTGCAAAATTTTATATGTGCTCTGAATAAAACTGTGTTGTGGGGCTGGGAAGGTGACTCAGTGGTAGAGTGTTTGCCTTGTATGCATGAGGCCCTGGGTTCGATTCCTCAGCACCACATAAGCAGAAAAAGCTGGAAGTGGTGCTGTGGCTCAAGTGTTAGAGCTCTAGCCTTGAGCTGAAGAGTTGAGGAACAGTGCCCAGGCCCAGAGTTCAGGGCCCCACAACTGACAACAAACAAAAAACAAGAACAAAAAAAAACTGTCAACCTTATGCCAATTTTTAGGCAAAAAAAACCATAAACTAATTTTAGAATTATTTTAATTCTTTGTTTTAAAGGAAAGACCATTTAATTCCTTCTTGAAAAAAAAGAACAATAGACAAACAACTACATTTATGGCTATCAATAGTATACTTTTTATTGAGTCTATAAATGAAAGTGGATTCTAAGCTCTTATTTACAGCTTCCTGAAAAGTGTACTTTCCTTCATGCCACTGGATTATTCAGTACGTTTTAGTAACTTATAAATTTTCTCTTTCTTACCTCTCCAGTCAACACCATCTCTTGTGAGTTAGATCCACATTGGCAAGTGAATGGCAATACTTTCAACAATGTGAATATTAAAAGTAAATTTGAGGCAATAAATTGCTTTGAGACCTCAAGACATTTTTATGCAATATTGAAAACTTTTCTATATACTAATAAGACATGTATGATGTCTGACTAAACATTCTTTTTCCTAACCTAACAATATTAAACTACAAGATACAAGATATGAGCTATTTCTATGTTACTAACCAAAAGAGTTTTGTTTCTGAGCAGTTGTAAGTAAAACATTCATCTCTCATTAATCTCTCATTAATATGAAAACACAGAATTTGAATATTTAGAAGAGTTTTAGTCATTGGGTTTTATTCTACTGTGTTTTTATTTGTATGGTTTGGGGTTTGACTGGTGTTAAGTTGCTATGCAATTAAGCTTCCTCTAGTCTTTAATTACCAGTGGCCTGTTGAAATTGGATCCAAGAGTTTTGGTAGACATTCTCTGGCTGGTTGCCTAATCAGATTCATATTTGAATAATCAGAAGCCAATGTGAAGTGAGGAATTTTGATAGCATGAAACTATTCTGTTGACTTGGGTCAGAGAAGCATCAGCATTTCAAGGTAGTGAATCTGGTCAAAACCTAACAACACACTGCAACCATTATCTCTGCCTTTGAAATTATAGAGCAAGTTTTTCTGGATATTTTTGTCTTTCATAAAAGTTAATCCAATGAGTTGAAACAGTTGAATAAGCACACATATGAAAAGAGTGTATGTGAGAATCCTAAAAGATACTTACATTTTGTGCAAAAGTCATGATAAAGCCAAAACAAAAGGAGAAAAATCCCCATAAAGTTCAGTGCCTGAAGCCAGAGAATTCCAAGTTGGACTATAAACCATGTCAAAACCAAACAAGGTGAGGTGTTTTGAAATTCCTACAATGCTCCTCTGGATGTAGCTGTTCTATGTCCCTTTACTAGAACGTTCGTTTGCTTCCTTGCCTCTCTCCCCTTGCTCCTGCCCCTAACCTTTCTAAACCATGTCCCCATGACATAAGAATAAGGCTGTATTTTCTCATAACAGGATGCCCTTCAGTGGCTAACAAATTTTAAAAGAAGGAATGTATTCTTATGGTCATATGAAGAGCAATGGCATCATTCTGGGGGAAAAGAAATCTAAGATAATGCACAGAAACAGGAAAAGAAGGTATTCAAAGGCAGTAGAAATAATATGCGGGAAAAGAAGAAGCCTTCTCTCCAAAGTTAAAAGAAACAAACTATGACAGCACAGAATTTGGACATCAAGACAAATGGCTGTGTATTCCCTTCAACGATTAGGTAATATTAGATGAGGCAAGGTAGGCTGAATAATGAATACTAGTACTGAAGGAGACAAAATTCATCCTACCCTTCCACAGTCTATTGCCAAACAGAAAGCCTATTGAAGAAAATAAATACTGGGAGAGGGTGTAGTCAGGCAGGACTTCTGTGACTAGATAACATTTATTCTGAGATCTAAATGGTGAAGAAAAAGACTTCCAATTCCAAAACTGGCAAGAGACTCATTCTAAACACATGAACATGTGCCAAGCTCCTGAGGTGAGAGAAAGCTTGGACTGTCCAAGGAACTGGGAATTAAAGGCAGGAAGACTAGAGGGGATGTGAGAGCAAGCTGGCAGAAGGTGGAGTTGGAGAAGGTAGTGGCAGGCTAATGCAGAGACTTGGAAACCAAGGTAAGAATTGTATTCCAAATACAATGAGAGAATGTCAGTCTCTTCCAAAGGTCATGATCTAATTTAACTAACAAGGAAAAAATAATAACGCCTCCCTAGTTTCCATTAGTAGATTATTAGATTTTAGGGGAAAAGATTGAGAGTTGCTGGTGTTCGATGTGGCAGCCTCAGTTTGGGAAATGGCAGAGATGACAATAAAGAGCCAAGCTCTGAGGCTGTACAGCATTTACTGAAGAATGAGTAGGTGGAATGGGAGGGAAGAAAATAAGAAATCAGGGCTGAATTTTAGATTCTAAGCTTGAGAAACTAGTGTCATCAGTGCCTTTACTCGAAAGAAGCAAAGGGCCATATTTGTGTGAAAATGAATATACATCATTATTTTCACTTTAGATATGGTCATGTTGTCCAAGTGCACACATACAGACATGAACTTGAATATCAGGAGTCTCATTTAGAATGTTAATTTCTAAAATAATCTTCACAATGTAGAATTGAAATAGGCGAGAGGGTATGAAATCATCAAGAGAGAAAAGTAAAAGTCAGAATCTGTGTATTGCCAGCAATTAGGAATTCCATGACTCAAGCATTTATTTTTTATGCCCTACTCTGTACTTCCTTAGACACTTCCAACTAGTATTTGCTACATGAAACAAGGAATGATCTTCACAGCATCTTTATAGAAGATTCATTCTAACTTACTGGAAGTCCTGTATTACTAGAAAATAACATCATATGTTCAAAATTTGTCATTTCTGAGTAATGCCAATGTAAGTTTTGATTAAGAAACCTTTAGCAACAGGCCCTTTACTCTGAATAAACATGCTATATGCCATTGCTATAGATGTCATACAATTCCTGACTATATTAGCTAAATTTACAAATGAAATGTCACTCTTTTGAGTGGCACTTCTCACAGCATTTGTTGTAATCTTTGGTCAATATCAAATCTCACCCTGGTGCCGTCAAAAGGGCCTGAACACTTTCAATATTGCCACTTTTGCACAAGAAAAAAAAACTTGGAGAAGTATACAGCCTTGAAAGTATTAGAGTTGGAATGTCAGCTTCAATGACAGAATTTTGGATGAGCACATTCAGGGAAGATTAACCAGCACAGGAGAAAGAATTTTAAGCTACTATTGATAACATTATCTGTGGGAAAAAGAAACATGTTTGGAATCAAAGAATACAGACTCTAATGAAGTGATCATCTAGAACAACATATTCTTTTCATTCTCTATAACATCATGATACTCTGACTAACCTGAATTCTAAATAAAGGTAAAACTGAAGCATCACAATTTTACCTACAAAACAGATTACTCTCTCTTTTTTTTTTTTTTTTTTTTGTCTGGTCGTGGGGCCTGAACTCTGGTCCTGGGCGCTGTCCCTCAGCTCTTCAGCTCAAGGCTAGAGCTCTACCACTTGAGCCACAGTGCCACTTCCGGCTTTTTTCTTTTTGCTTATGTGGTGCTGAGGAATCGAACCCATGGCCTCAGGCATGCAAGGCAAGTACTCTACCACTCAGCCACCTTCTCAGCCCCCAGATTACTCTTTCTTAAAAGAAAAAAACCTGAAAAGTATGTCTGACTCTGAACATAAAAATAATATTTAACACTTTTTAAACATTATTTAATTTTATTTAAATGTACTTTAAAACATTAACTTTAAGTAAATGTTTTATTTATTGTTATCATTTTAAAGTATTTATTTTTTTAAAGAAATTAAGATTACTTTAAAATTTTTCTTCGGTACCTTTCTTGGGGAGAACAAAAGCCACACATACTAAAAAGTACCCAATTTGAAAGTATAGCATAAGCCCTATTATTTGAAACACAGTTCAAGTCAACGAAGACAATAAAGCTAATGCATAAGAAAAAATTAACTGAGCCTTTCAAGATTGTTAAAAAGGTCTTCCCTCAAAATGCTTCTTCTCAGTAAAGTAAGAAGGAGGAGCAACAATGCTTGATAAGAAATGTACTCATTACCTTGCCCATGTAATTGTAACCCCTCTGTATGGTATTTTCACAATAAATATATTTTTTAAAAAAAGAATTCCTCATTGAACTGATTTAATAATAAAGCTTCTTCAATAGCTCTTACTGGGGAAATACAAGGTAAACCAAACAAGTCCGGCAAAACCCCAGAAACCTCGTGATATCCAAGGATAATTTCAGAATTAAAACAGATCAGATAGACCAAAAAAAAAAAAAAAAAGTAGTACTTTCTTCAAGAAGACTATTCTTACTCCTCCTATAGTTGACTGGCATTCACCCTCAGGCTTTAGAGTTGTTTTCCAAAAAAACTTAAACATAAAAAATTTCCATATTAAAAACAATACAAAGAAGAACATATAAGGAAAGGAGACTTTAACACCAAGGCACATTTAGGGTTCATCCTTAAATATTTGCTACCAGCGTCACTGGCCTTCTGGCAGACTTACATACACTAAGTAGTGCTCTGCAGGAAATAAGGAGCCATCAATATGATGTTGATTTGTGCTTCCTGAGGAATAGGGGGAACATTCTCTGGATATTGCGATAATTGTTTGTTTTGGCTCTATTTTGTTTTGTAAGGTCTTGCCTCCTTTGTCTCAAATATCATCAGTGCACCGGCTTCCAAGGCACAGTAAAAGTAATCAATGGTTTCAAATAATCCAACAAGGTAAGATTGTTGTATCGTTTTCACTTCAAGAAGAACAACAAAAATGATCACCTTATGTGATTCAGGCTAAGACCAAATCTGATTGGTGCACAAGTCCCTCACCATGTAAGAGTAACAACATCCACAATTCTGATTCTCTCTCTGTGTGCAAAGCAAGTCAGAGCTACAACAACCCTACCCCCATATTAATTTCACACTTGAGTAGAACCACTTAGTTAAGCATTAGGTGTACAATAGTCTACTGGTTGAAGTAATAACCAGAAAGGAAAGTTAATTTTTAAAAAAGAAAAGATGAAAACTATTAGAATATAGGAATTTCTATCCTAAAACAGATACTTCTTATGCATTTCCACCTACTTGCAGGGTTTAATCATGATTTACACAGTGATAATAGAAGAAGAGAAGACAGAGTATAACAGTATTTTTCCAGATGCTTTTTACGAAATGCTAATCCTCTCTGTGAAATTATTCTATTTTTTTCTTTTTGATCTTTTGAATAATTAATTTTCAGGTTTCCTTAATTCTTGAATAGATAATAGAGATCTCTTTCAATTATCAAACTTTCACCATGAAAAACTGTGGTACCTTCTCAAGCTCGCATATTATATTGGGTCCACTGACCAGGGAGGGCCTGCGCTGGGGAAGGATGACTAAGCCACTGCGTACATTGACTGTATTGCTAAATAAACAGGCAGTACTACTGTAGACTTAATTGTAGTGCCTTGGGAAAAGGAATAAGTGAATAGAAAAAGAAGAAGAAGAAATTACTCAGAAAAGATAAGGACATGTAATTGGTAGAAAACAAGTTTAAAAACATTTCAGTAATTTGAATGTCACTGTTTCATTTGGCTTTTAGCTGTTTTAATTATCAAAGAAGACAATATTTACAGGCACACACACACATCTGTATGTATATGCAAACACACACACACACACACATGTCCCTTCCTGTATTTATCTTTTGTTTATGTCTTTATCGTAAGCCTTGAATCTGGTTCAAACTCTTTAGTGAGATTCTTTGGTGGTATTATCTTTGTAGTTTGTCATCAGACAAGAGTAATGTTCCTATTTCCACTGAGTGTTTTTACTTTCTTTATGTTAGGGGAAAAAAAATCTTCCAGTCTGGATCAATGTCTTCTTTTCCAGCTTAATACTTACAGCTGTGCCCATCCATTAGACAAGTGGATATTGTTAACACAGATCTTAACAACAAAACAACTGGAAAGTAAAATATTGGTTTTAAAAGCAGCATATTCTTTAAAGGCCATTGTTACTAACTTGAGCTTCTTCTAAAGTTTCTTTCTAGTAAAACAATATAACAAGTGAGAAGTTGAAACTAGGATACTTTGAACACAAGTACTAATTCGATAAAAGCAAAAGTTAAAATAAAATTGACTTAAAAGGCTGTTTTCTATGTCTAGGCATACACATGCTGAGTGGATATATAAATGAGCCCATTGTTTGGAGAATGCCTAAAAGAGATTTGAATAATTAATAGGGTTACTTTCATCCAACAAGGATATAGCAACAAAGGAAATTGTTATTGCTTCAGCTCTGTATGCATATAAACAAAAACCAGTAGACTGGTAGAATTTATAAAATCACATTTGAAACCAGATTATGAGTAACTTTCTGTCTACTTGCCTCATATTGTGAAAACTTGCCTACCTCACACCGCGCTTCATCTCTTCAGAATGTTTTCCGGGTTTATGAATGTATTTTGTGCTGTTATGGATGCCAATTGATTTATGATTTGTGCAATGAATATTCAAAGCAACATGCAGGGAAGAGGCGGTTAAAAAAAAAATCATGTTATTGTCAAGTAATTTTCCATCAAAACACAGAAAGGTATAAGGTGGGATTGAATAATTCTCCATCACCAACCCACTGTTCCTGGCTTTTCTCTCCAGTCCTGCAAAACACAAATTCTCATTTGCTTGTGGTCACATGTGTGAATATGGGGTAGCTGCAAGTTAGTCTTTGACTAACTTTGACTAACTTGTCCGCTCCAACCTCCTTTTTTTTGGGTGGAGGGGTCCAGTCGTGGGGCCTGAACTCTGGGCTTGGGCGCTGTCCCTCAGCTCTTCAGCTCAAGGCTAGCGCTCTACCACTTGAGCCACAGCACCACTTCGGGCTTTTTTCTTTTTTGCTGAGGAATCGAACCCAGGGCCTCAGGCATGCAAGGCAAGCGCTCTACCACTGAGCCATCTTCCCAGCCTCTCCAACCTCCTTCACCTGTGAGCCCACTGCTTATATTACATATGTTTTCAGGGAAATTATCAGGAGAAATTTTTCTAAAAGGTATATATTTGGACAGGTTGTCACCTAGCTGTATCTACACTTGGAGAAGTTTGAAAGTTTAAGAAAGGCTGTGTTTTTTACATTGGCATCCATTATTTGTACAAGGGGATTTCATTTTAATAACTCCATTTATGTATACAGTGCTTCTTGACCAAAATCACCCCTCTAGCATTCTCTCCTCTTCTTCCCTCTTCCCAATTACCATATTTTTACTTTAACATAAATTTTAGATTTATTGTGAGGCACCATGTATGAAAGAATACATAATAAGTCTAAAAAGACTAAACATTCCCACAGTGAGACCAAAGGAAGATATTCTTAGGAGACAATCACAATGGTTCAATAGCTATGTGCATATGATCATATAAAATGATGTTTATCGAAATGGATTCCAGGAAATAGAAACGAGGCATTTTGTTATTTTCCTTTTTTTCTGCTTTTCCTTTTTTTCTGCTTTTGTCATTTTTATTTCTGTACTTTTTGTCTTGTAAAAATGAACTGTACAACCTGTAGGGGAGGAGAGACAGGAGGGGAAAACTGGGAGAAGAAAGAGGAGAAAAGAGGTGACACTGTTCAAAAAGAAAAGTACCCACTACTTGATTTAGGTAACTGTAACCCCTCTGTACATAACCTTGGCAATAACAAGAAAAAAGGGGGAGGGAAGACAATAGCATTGCTGCATTGCCTTATCACCTCTACTCCTTTGACTTGACAGTAAAGTCATACCACCTTTCAAATTTTATTTAAACTAGCAGGAAACTTGAAATACTTTATCACAGTAGAAATCTCTCTGACAATTTGGCCAAATAGACAATTCTGTAAGAGATAAGAGATGTTAAAATTTTAATTAGATTTCATTATTGCATTTACAAAACTAGTATGGCCTTCAAGTTTAAAAATGGGATAAGAGACAAGCACTGGTGGCTCATGCCTGTAATTCTACCTATTCAGGAGGATAAGATCCGAGGATTGCATTTTGAAGCCAGCCCCAGCAGTAGTTGGGATGGCAATTATAATCAAAGCACCATATGAACATGTATGAAAATGTCACAGTGGAAACCATTAGCATGTGTAACTAATAAGCATTGAGCATTTATATAAAATTGTTTTAATATGAGTGAATATTAAAAAATTCCAAGATTTTTTGAAGGTTTTTATAACTTGCTGAGGGGAGCATTCAAATATTAATGTGGGTGAAATTCAGAGTCCCATCATATATCTTGTCTGGAAGGGTTCTGTTTAGCCTCAAATTCTAATGGAAATATTCCTGTACATGTAAGAAGTTATGAGAAGAGATTAAGTTCTCCCATCAATGTTACAAAATAATCCAGTGAATATGCCGTCAGTGTCTCTGGTAATTGTACAATCATAACCAATTGTAAACGTTATCAGCTAAATGCTAAATTTATTGGAATGAGATCATTACAACATGTTAATTTCACTAATATTACTTTAATTCAGTGAAAATGTAAAATTAAGCCCAGAAATGCCTGGGTATCAAACTGCTGGTGTTAATATTTTTGTTGAGAAATCTAGCTGTTTAATTTCTATAATTTATAGTATTCAATAAAAAGCATTTGTCCCATGATAGTAAAACACAATTTTATGAATCCAACTTAATATATATCATTAAAATTTTAATTAAAATTATTAGGACACTTAATGGCTCTTAGAAATAACCATTGAAAAAAATTAACAATGGAATTTCTGTGCATTACTTGAATAACTGAATGAAGGCCAGTCATTTAATCACATTACTTTCAATATATATTTAAATATATAAAATATATAGATTGGGTTTAAGATAATTACTAACCTTTATATATAACATCAGTCACCAAAGACATCTTTAATGTGTTGTTATACTTTTCCAGACATATAATTATATAACACCTTGATGTGTCCTAGAAATCTGCAAAGAAGGAAGGGAAGAAACGAGGAAAGAAAAAAGAAAAAAGGAAGAAGAGAATGCCCTTATATGTGAGTGAATACTCAAACTCATCATCTTCTAATTATTTTAGTGCATTTGCTAGTATTTACGGTCTTGAGATTATTTATGTTTATTGTAGGTTTATGGTGGAAATACTCTAAAATGAGTGTAGTACTGAATTATCTTCTCTGTTCTACATTGAGTACCTTGAAATTGGCCATCATGAAAATATTTGTAACTTGGAAAATGAGCATTGTAGCCAATTAAGCGATGGTTTATCTGGGGGTGGAATATAGCTGTTAAATATTCACTAGCAAATATTGAATATATAACATAAGGGATCCCTGAAATATAAACCATAAATATATTTTGTTGTGTTCTTAAGTATTGAAAATAATTTTAGAACAGTAAGCTTTCAAATGTAGTTTCAAAAAGGTCATTTCTAAATGTGTTACCCCACTAGTATGAAGAAGAAAGGAGAATGTTTTGGCAAGCTCAGTGAGAAATTAATTAAATACTCAGCCTTCCAGTTTAAACTCAACCCATTAAATTACATCCCATTAGTTGTTAAAAATAACTGTCAGCATATATTTTCAATCATTAAATGGAAACTAAATTAATTCATGCATATATCTATGTATATACACATAACCTATACAAATAGAATTGGGAAAATTCCCCGAAGAACACACCATAATTTACATCATATAAAATACAACAAACAACAACCAAACCTCACATTCTTGTGTCAGGCATTACTTTTGTAATTTAAACTAAATTTTTGAGAGACAGGAAAGAAATTCAAGAAAATCTGTCATTTTGAGTAAACACAAGATCTTTTTGTTTAAAAACATTTTTTATCTAATGAGGTGTTTTTTTTTTTTTAATGTGGTACTGCAAAATCAAACCCTGGGCCTCATGTATGTAGGCAAGCACTCTACCACTAAACCACAATCCCAGCCCCCACAAGAGAGATCTATAAAGCGTTTTTAAATGAATAGCAATAATTAATAGGTATTTATTATCTTCCAGATACTATTCTAAGTATTAATACATAGATTAAGTTAACATAATCTTCACAACAACCCTCAATATAATCTTACAAGCCTCCACTTTACACATCAACAAACTCTGGAACATATTGGGTAAATATCTTAGAGCACTTTGTTACAAAGTGACAGAATTGGAATTCATACCCAGACAGTCTGGCTCATAACCATGGTCTTAGAAAGAGTTTACAATAGTTTCCATCTCAAAATATTTACAGAAAACATTTTAATTTCTGAAAAATCTAGCACTTACATTTCTTTTAGCCATGTCAATACTTTGGAAGTCTCTTTAATGTTGTACCTTTAAATCATACAAAGAAAATGAAAAAAAAACAAAATCAAAACAAATGCCCTAGTCTCTGTGACTTTCAAAGAAAAGAAAATGTAAAATGTATTGTGGGACTTAATGTGCTGTGTCCTAGAGCTGAAAACTCAGAAAATTTCTATTTTAATGTGCAGTTTTGCAATTTATAGGCATACACTTTTGCACCTCCAACGCATTTACAAATGGTCTAAATCTCTTATTGTAATAATGGAAGCGATAAGACATAAACCTTTTTATACTGGATAAGAATCAAGAAATATAAATTCAAAATTTATGTTGCATTAGGTAAGTTCTCATAAAAATAATAAAACCTAACTATTCTAGGCCTATGCTAAAAATCACCCACTTAAATTGGTTGTGGCCAAAAGTCTAGAAGTCTTTGAGATGCTCCCAGATTTATATGACCTGTAAATCCTGTCATTCAGAGAAGTGAGGTTTCTATGGAAGTATTAGCAGCAAATAGTTGCAGGACCTCAAAGGGGCTAGTGTGTTTTGGGTAAGGGTTTTAAATGTTGTATTGCAATTTTATGGTGTAGTATTAAATAGTATGATAGTGTGTGAATGTTAACTCTCTCACAGTGAAGGATAACTAAATCAATTTAAAAATAAATATTTTGCACCTAAACAGATATGAAAATTGTAACCTGAGTCAAATAATAAGCAGCTAATGCAGAAGCTTCGAATTGTATCATTGGGCAATGTATATACCTATTTAAAACCTGTCTTGCTATTTGGGGGAAAAATACTATTTCTTTGACTTATCTCTTCATTTCTTTACTGAAATAAAGTCGATATGGACCTCAGAAATGCCATTCATTTATATGTGTACACAAATAGAATTTAAAATCAAAAAATTGTCCTGAGGTTTTATTTTCAATTCTTCTTGTCAACACTTCTCATTAATTCTAACTATATTTAGTAAAACTTCCCTTCTAAATGCATAAAGACTCTGAGCTATAGCGTTCCCTGTTAATGTTAACAACTAATGTGAGACGCAATTGTAAATGGGTTTATCACACTGCCAAAATCATTTCACATTTTGAAGTGTCAACTCCTTCTCTGTGATTTTCCAAGAGTATAACAATGTTAGCAACTAAAGACAGAATTTTATACAATAGTTCTCTTGAAGTATTCCTCCTCATGGAAATTTTATATCCTTTGACCAACATCTCCAACCTCTTTCTCCATCTTGCTATCCACTCATTTACTCTCTACTTCCAAACTCATTTTTAAATTCTGGCTTTACACAATGGCTACAATTCTACCAAGTGACAATCAAGAAAAACTGGGTGGAATTTAGTCACCCTCCCCTCATCCTCGGACCCACAAACTAGGTCATAACTATTATTAGCCCATCAGAAAACAAAGGTATAAGCTCCACTCCTAAATATCCTCATGGGAAAGGCACCACTGAAGTCCTTACTTCATTTGTTGGCTTATCACACTTTCTTTCCAAACTTTGGTGGAGAGATTTAGAAAGAGGTATAGAGGGCCAAAATAAGAAATTTTGAAGCCTTGTATGAATAATGGATTGTGTACAAAGAAAAAAGAGAGAAATAGATAAAAGGATAATAAATAAATGATAAGATATGTAGATAGATGACTGATGGATTGGGGGGGGGGTCAGATAAGTTAGGTAGAAAATACCCAGTTTTAAGAAAAAATTTAAAAATGTAAGTGGGAAGATTAAAAACTAGAGGGGCAGGGCACCAGTGGCTCACACCTGTAATCCTAGCTACTCAGGAGGCTGAGATCTGAGGATTGTAGTTTAAAGCCAGCCCAGGAAGGAAGATAATCTATGAGACTCTTATTTCCAATTAACCACCAGAACACTGGAAGTGGCGCTGAGGCTCAAGACATAGAGTAAAGAGCTCAGGTATAGCACCCAGGCCTAGAGTTCAAGCCACACAACCAACAGCAAAAAAAAGCGGGGGGGGGGGGGGGGCAGGTAAATCCATGATACCTTATTCAGAAAATATATGTTTTCTCTTAAAATCACTGTTAAACCAGTGACAAAATCAATTAATTTCATTATCTGGAAAAGTCAACCAGCATAACATAGTTTAAAAAATATCCTAATGTTACATCATGAAAGATGCACTCAAAAACTGACAACTGCCAGGCACTGGAGGCTCATGACTGTAATCCTAGCTACTCAGGAGACTGAAATCTGAGGATTGCAGTTCAAAGACACTCCAGGTAGGAAAGCCGTGAAACTCTTATCTCCAATAAACCACCAGAAAACCAGAAGTGGTGCTGTGGCTCAAGTGGTAGAGCACTTGCCTTGAGCTGAAGAGCCGAAGGACAGTGCCCAGGCCCAGAGTTCAAGCCCTACTACTGACAAAAAAACCCTGACAATATAGAATCATGATGAGCATCTCCAGGAT
Organism: Dipodomys spectabilis; assembly: GCF_019054845.1. Classification (NCBI taxonomy): domain Eukaryota; kingdom Metazoa; phylum Chordata; class Mammalia; order Rodentia; family Heteromyidae; genus Dipodomys; species Dipodomys spectabilis. Next base: position 7,617,793 of record NW_024870752.1, read on the forward strand.
GCACAGGTGTTTTTAAAACCTGAGATGAATTATAGGTCAAAAATTTCATTGCTAAAATTCCTGGTTTAGAAAAACGAATACATGCCCTATCTGGGTGACAGATCCTGGTGAATTGCTGTATATACATTATTGAAGATGGACTAATAATGTTTGCTGAGATTGGTCTTGGAAGAAAGTCCAGGAGAAAGGGGAAAGACAGGTGACTTTGTTCAAGATACATTGCATACATCAATGGAAATATTAAAATGACACCTTCTTCTACAATAAATTAATGCTAAAAACCATCCTGGTTTGGTGAGGGGTATATGAAAGAAGACATGGTTAAATAATTAGTTCTCAGGATTTCAAAAGTAAGACTGCATTGTCCCAATTTTCAGCCCCAATGCAGTAGTTATCAATTAGCAATAAAAGGTTATTTGGCTGCTTTACAACTTCTTGATGTTTATTTTAAAGAGTCTAAGTCACCTGATGATTGGGGACATATAAAATTACAATGTACGTATAGTAGATGCCACTCACAGCCTCATAGAGTCTGAATGGAGAACTGTCCAAATCATTGGTTTTCTTTACACACTGGCTAGAAATTCACCATAGAATATGGTGAAATTTCATGTACAATTTAATAGTCCAACCTGTACAGGTGTTCATTGCATTCTGTGATTAACTCACACTTTAGAAAAGGCATGTACTTCTTCCCACATGCCAGTAATGAAAGGGTTTTGAGGGAATGTCAGAGGTCCTAATTATGGTATCATAATGTTAAGCCCGAGAGCAGAGACATTGACTCCATGATCCAATCTCTGGAATGAAGCATTAGAAAAATAGTAAATATCTGAGAGTGAGAAAGATGCAAGACAAAATGTTGAAGTTGTCCATTTTAGGGAAAAAGCAAAGCAAAACAAGCAACAAGGGAAGGCTTCAAAGTGTAAGTGGAAAGGAAGAGGGAAAGAATTAATACCTATTAGCTCAGGATAACAGTGTAGGGCCAAAAGATGTAGGAAATTAAGTACCCCAGTAAATCAACACACAATGAAGTCACCTAGAAGTGAGTTTCACTGTTTTCTGCCAGAAACAATGTCTGAAAGCTTTCTTACTGTGTCTCCAAGTTCCCCGTGCAGCCAGGTGACTTGGAAGAGCCCCCATGAGGCCAGGGTAAACCCTGCTGCACTTTGCCCATGCTCACAAAGGAGGCTGAGAACTACGCTTTGAATGTCAATGTGCCATATGTATATTCTGATATATATTCTGTTTTAAAATGTATTTCTATATATCTAAATCATGCATGCCCTCTATCAGAAAAATGATCTTAAAATGCAACACTACTGAGGTTCAAGCTATCATTAGATATATTTTAGTCTTAGGGAATTCATTGCTAAGAAAGAAGATTATGATTATGTAAGACACCAAGATGGGGCTGGGGGTTTAGCCCAGTGGAAGGGCACCCGCCCGGCCCGTGCAAGGCCCTGGGTTTGGTCCTCAGCCCGGGAAAAAAAAGAAAAAAAAAAAGACACCAAGCTAACATATGCCTTGGAGCATTCTAGAGCTCTGAAAAGTGCCCTGAGAAAGTTCTAGAAATCTGGAAAAGACTATGAAAGAAGTAGGAATCTGAGCATGACAGAGGGCAAGGCGAAACTGTCTTGGGAGGCCACAGAATGGAGGCTTGTCCTTTACCCGCAGCGGTGAAGCTTTGCCCCTGTCAACCAAACCAAGGCAAAGCTCTGTGGCCATTTTCCTTCTCCCCCTGTGTGGCCTGCTTCCCGCCAACTGCTTCCACTGGGAAGGACAACATATTTCAGAAAAATCCACTCTCCGATGGGGGATAGGTGGTAGTTTTTTTGAACTTTACTTCCTACATGCTCCCTGGTCTTACATGTTTTCCTTTGGAGCAGTTGGAACGATTTCCTTCATGTCTGACAACACCAAATCCTTATTTAGAGTCAAAATTTACAATCATCGGGTTTTTTCGTTTGCTTTTGTCAAGTCAATGTCAATTTCCTTCTCAAATTCCACTCTCATCATTAAATAGCAGGAAGATAAACACATTGGGTAAGAGGAGAAGAGGATAAAGATCCGCAGTTCCCAGAGGATAAAGTCCCTCAGAGACATGATCTCTCTTCAGTACTCTTTTGTGGTATTCCCTCTCCTTCCACATCAATCGCAAGATATCAGTGTTCTGATGGTCTCGCTGTGAATAAGCCGTATTACATGACAAAAGTCCCGTAAGGTTGAAGACAGAATTAATATTTTGGGTTCACAGACCTTAAAAAGTAGAGAGGTGTCCTGGAACATGAAGGTCTGTTCAGTACAATCAGATTCCCGAAGCATGGAAGAGAGAGACAGGAAGGGGTCAGGCCGGTGTGGTCTGCGGACTCCACACAACTTGGCTAGAAGGAGAGGCCAAGGTCAAGGATGGAAGGCAGCCTTAAAAAGTGATGGGAAATGTCTTCGTTCCGAGAGGCTCAGGAAGTAATGTAGCCTAGGACGCTGAGTTTAACTCAGTGAGGTCAGAGATCCATTGCTCACTTCTGACCCACAGAACTACAAGACAATAAATTGTGTTGTGTAAAGCCACTAAATTTGTGCAAATCTCTAACAGCAGCCATGATAGTAATACATCTCTCTAGACCACAAATCTCTGTGTTGCAGCTTTTCCTTTGCAGGATGTTACACTTTTCTAGTTCCATTTCTTAGACTTGCTACCCAGTCTCTACATCTGGTTTCTTCTTATGTCTAAAATTGCTCATATCAGATTACCCAGTTATTCCTATCTTCTCATACTCCAGGGGTCACAGATCTGCTAAACATAGAGCATGTTCAGATTTCAGATATAGTTTTTTTGGGGTGGATGGTATATGCACTGATTTTTTTTTTGTCATTTGATTTCACTAGTCCTGGGCTTGAATTTAGGGCTGGGTGCTGTCCCTGGGCTTTTATTATTATTATTACTATTATTTTTATTATTACTATTGCTATTATTTTTATTATATTATTATCATTGCTCAAGACCAGTGCTCTACTTTTGAGCCACAGCTCTACTTTCTATTTTTTGATTATTTATTAGGGATAAGAATCTCACAAACTTTCCTGCCCAATGTGGCTATTAACTGTGATCCTCAGATCTCAGACTCCTGAGTAGCTAGGCCAACATACATGAGCCACTAGAGCCCAACATGCACTGAATTTTCACAAGCAAGGTTGAAAGTCACTTAGGAGACATGTGTTCTCTAGTTTTCCACAATGAACTCTTCACCATACACTATTTTATGTCATCTTCTTCCCTGATTTCCATTTTTTTCTTTCCTTACAGCTTGTAAATTAAGATTCCTTCTGCTAAAGCATGAATATGTAAAAGATATTAAGATAACATATGAAAAGGATTTTTAAGTCACATGAACAACTATGTCGTTATATTCAATTAGATGTTGTTATGTCAGGAATTAACAGCATTGTTTGTGCCAATTATTCTATCTTTGTAGATAAAGCATATCCAATATAAGAACATAGCTGCATATAGTTTACATTTTTCCAAAATGTATGTCCCCATACAATATTATAGGTTGGTTGTTCCAAATATGTACATTGAGATGTACTTTTCTATTGCTCTTTTCATCAGTTCTCATTACTGCTACCATCATTATGTCACAAAGACTTTTCAAAGATATAAAGGAAACACTTAAAGCATGAATTACATGTTATAGTACCTTCATAGAAGTTGATTTACAACCTTGATATGACTATTGGTCATAATTATCTTTACGTACAGAGTGAAGAAATGGAGCTAGAGAAACTATGTGCCCAAGAAAGTGACAAAGTTTGAGTTTTAACTCAACTTCTTATGTTCCAGAGTCTGCATGCTGAATTTCCACTCAACATCTTATATCCAGCATTCACATGACTCTTAGGCTAGCGATGGGGGTTCAGTGTCAGAAAGTACTTTCTGCCAGAGACCACTAAAAACATACATGCTACCTCAGACCAGGGTGAATTTACTAAACTTAGAGATGTTCAAGAAGTTAGTGGAGATCTTACAAGGGAATGTTATCAAAGATTCTTACACTGAAGACATCAAACGCACTGCCAACAGAAAATGGTAAAAGGAGAGTAAAGTCTATTCTAGATGTAAAGATAACAGGATCTAAGGCAATGAATAATTGTGCATAGTTCTCCAGGATGACTGCTATGAAAAATTCATAGGGAAGGTGGTTTCAAATAAAGCTGCAAAGATGGATGGAATAAAATTGTCGGAGTTCTTTAATACTAGCAAAATAGGTTTAGTAGTAATCATGTTACTGATGAGGAGAGACCTGAAAAGATATCTGGAGAGGTGTTGGTGATGATGTCTGTTTGTTTGTTTTTTTAATATAAAAGCCTTGAAAAAAATCATAAGCAAGCTTTTATCTACTAAATGATGACCTAAATCAGGCTGTTGTTTCTTGTCTCCCTTTTACTTCCCACTAGGTGGCACTAGATCTCAAAATCAGGATTCCCTAAGCATCTCACTGTGGTGTCAGTCCCTTATGGATGATTTGTATTAAGGTTTTTGAAGTAATTGAAACATATCTAACATATTTTTATTGCCACTTGCAAATATATTCATTCACCCTGGGGTATTTTCCATTTTCAAACAATTTTCAGCTTAACTGAAAATACAACTTTCTCATGAAGAGCATTGGAGCCCATGTTAGTTTAGAGAATACTTGAAGACCAACCTAATAAGCTTTCTGCAGAAAATGCTAATGCCATTGTGCATACAGTGGAATTATTTCTCTTGATGCCTTCACAAAGCTGGGAAGATCTAGCTCACAAGATAGGGAAGATTTTCAAGGGGCTGGTTAGTTTATCCAACACATAATTCTAGTTAGAATGTAGAAAGGGGCATCAAGAAATGTCAAAGTCTATCAGCACCCTAGCCCTTCCCTGCTTTCTGAAAGTCTTTTTCACTAGTGAATGTTAGAGAGGACTTTGCATTTTACATCTGTTAAAAAAATTAATTCATTTTACTATTTTTACTTAACTGGACAATTCTGCTTTTTTTTTTTTTTAGTGATGCAAGAAAAAGACAATTTGTTGGAAAGTTAACGCTCTCAGCAATCTTTATAAAACACAATAATTCCTGGTCACTTGTAAATACTGATGTAGTGACAAAAGTATTCATGAATCAAAATTCCTGTTTTAAATATGACTTTAAGGCTTCAAAAGGCAAATGGAGTAAGTAGGCACATGGCATTTTTCCTTAATCCTTCCAACTGAAATTTGAGGAGGACACACAAAGTTAGTGAATGTGTCACAAAAGGAGCATTGTTTGAACACAATCAGGCTTTTGTCTAAATACCTCAGTCTGGATTTCTCCAATAAGGAAGAGAAATGAAAAAGGAAAGATACATTTACACCAATTTTATTTAATTGAAATTTTTATGTTTCACTCTGTCTAAACCCGACACTTTCAAAATAGGCAGCAGAAAATAGAGGTTAATGTAGATGATAGACTTCTGGATTCAGATAAATAATTAATGGTCTGGAGTAATTAGCTGGAAGATGTTTAATCATTCATTTCACTGAGTCACCAAAAGCATTTGAGTCTATCCACAAATAGCACAAGAATTATGAGTGCATATATTTTGTCAAGACGGAAATTAATATATGATGAGAATCAGCACTTTGGAAAGTTAAAATATGGGACAAGCCTATTTGGTCTACTCTTATTTATTAAAGATGAATTAGTTTACTCTCCTTTATTTTACCTAATAAGATAAAACTTGTATCCATCTCAACCCGTGTGGGGAGAGAAAGTAGCTAGTTTTAGCTTTCTTTTAGGGAAGTGTTCCAGGAAGAAAAATAAATGTGAAAACAAAAGCACTTCATTATTAGAGCATCTCAGTGGACAATTAAGGTTCTTTCAGAGGATTTAAGGAGGGGAAAAAAAGGTCCTTTAATATAGTGCTACGTTTTGCAATTTATGGCTGTGTTCTTCAATGTGGTGTTTTCCAATACTATTTTATTACAGGCTCTAAATTATACTTTCACAGGAAAGGTCTGTCTTTAAACTTTTAGGTCAGAATTGTTCAGATCTTTTCACACTGAATCAATCAGGTTTAAAGCTGGCAAAATCCTTGGCAGCCTTGTAAATCTTTCAAAAGATGTTATCCAATTACCCTTCATGGGCCACAGGATTCTACAGCGTGACGATTTCCTTCTCTATGAGGAATTAAGAGCTCATGAGAGGTTAGAAACCAATGGAGTTGAAAAGTAAGACTCTGCCTTTTTTTCTCTGGTTCACATGTTACAGATACATCTGCAGCTACTAATACACCCTGCGATCTGTCACAGACATTCTGACCTAAACTGTGGCCCTGGCACTGCTGAAGTCTTAGCTGTTTTCAATTAGATAAAAAAGAAAATAAATAAGTAAAACAGTATCAGAACAGTTTGCATTTCAAAACCATGTTTTGGACTTCAGCTAAAAAATTAGCACAAAGATGTAGCAAGTGGAAAGCCTAAGAGATATGTATTTTTTCCTTTTTTTTTCCAAGGAAAACAAATTTTTTAGACACAGTCAATAAATACACATGAGATTGAAAATGAAAATAACAAAAAAGATAAATGTACTTCTTCGGTTTGGGTTTTGATCCTCCAAAAAAAAAAAGTTCTTATTTTCCATTTAAAAAACACATATTAATCTTTGTTAGTTCTTCCTCCCCTAGGTGGCCAGAATAGAATACTAATAGAAGGCTAAGGAGACATTCAATTTATATAAAAGCCTATTTCATGCCACTTGGTTTCCAAGGGAACAATAATCATGGGCAGAATCATTCTGAAATAATTTTTCAAGGAAAAAGTGTGAGCATGTGTATAGATTCCTTCACAGAAATTAGAAAGTACTGCCATTCTTTGAGATGGAAAAAATGGAGTGAGGTTGTGGGATTCCAATTGCACTTTGACCTCATTGACCTCTGGGCCTCTTGAATCAGTCACTTGTCATGACCTTTGAACTTTGGCAAACCATGACCCTATTTTTTTTAAACTACCTACAACAAAAGGTCTTTGCCTTTCTGCAACACATAAGCAGAAGTCATATAAAGTTTTAGAAATTGTCAGCCAACAGTCAGGCCAAGAGAGCATTAGTACTAAGAAAATAGAAATGACCAATATGAGAGAAAACGTTTTAACATTTAAACTTCACTTTGATAGACTATATTGATTTTTAAGGAGTTCATTGTGAACAGTTGGCCACATGCTCCTTTTTGTAAAATCTTCACTTTCTTTGATTTCAAATGTGTTGTAGCAAGAGGAAGGCAGGCTGGAGCGTTTATAAACTGCACTTGCCACACTTGACACTCCTGTCATCAGAAAGTGCAGCCATCCCTTCACAGCAGTGAATTCGTCTCCAAATTCTTTTATCCACTATCAGAACTGTTTCTCTCTCCAAGGAAATGCAGTTCATCTGATCCACAGTAGGCATGAAAGGCAAATGTGAACAAACATAGGAAATAAAATGTGATCTTGAAGGCAGGCACCAGCTGGCTGACATTCATAATCCTAGCTACTCAGGAGGCTGAGACTTGTGGTTGGAAAGTCCATGACACTCCTATCTCCAATTAACTATCCCCTCATCCCCCAACCCTCAAACAAGAAAAATGCTGGAAGTACTAGCCTGCAGGAAAAAAGCCCAGGAAGAATGCTCAGGCCCTTAGTTCAAGCCTCCAGGACTGGGACACACACACACACACAGAGTGTGATATGGAGGCCAACTCAACCTAAGATGAGTAAGTCAAGATTCCTGGAGATATACAGGGAAACACCGATGAGTGAACAGTCACTTAGGACATGGGATTCCAAGTCTCCAATCTCATTTAATTTTTTTAATACCAACTGAAGTGTACATTAAGTGATTAGCTGAAATTGTTTGTCTATTCTTTTGCTTTAGACATGTAATAGGAAAAATTACATAGATGAATAGATAGCTAGAAGGTTTGATGAAGCAGAGACTAATGTATAATTTTTCATTAAGATCAAAATTGTTTTTGTTGTTGTTGTTGGGGGGGGGTTGCTCTTGGTTTGTGTGTGTGTGTGTGTGTTTTGCTTTTGCCAGTCCTGGGTCTTGAACTTAGGATCTGAGAACTGTCCTTGACCTTCCTTTTCTCAAGTCTAGCATTCTACACTTGAGCCACAGCGCCACTTCCAGCTTTTTCCTTTATGTGGTACTGAGGAATCCAACCCAGGGCTTCATGCATGCTAAGTAAGCACTCTACTGTTGAGCCACCTTCCCAGCCAGTACTTTTTTTTTTTTTTTATTGCAGCACTCTAGGATTTGTCTACACAGGGACACTTTATTAATTACTGCCCAGTCAACTCTGCCATTCTTTTTGTATCAAAATAGAAGTGTTTTAAAATTCATTTTGTCAATAATATTTCAGCAATTTCTGTTGGCATTTTAGCATTCATTCATAACCCACTTCCTTTTTTTTTTTTTGGTCATGGGGCTTGAACTCTGGGCCTGGGCGCTGTCCCTGAGCTCTTCAGCTCAAGGCAAGCACTCGGCCTCTAGAGCCACAGCACCACTTCCAGTTTTCTGGTGATTTATTGAAGATAAAAGTCTCACAGATTTTCCTGCCTGGGCTTGGCTTTGAACCACAATCCTCAGATCTCAGCCTCCTGAATACCTAAGATTGCAGGCGTGAGCTACCACCACCCGGCTTACCCACTTCCTTTTTTCATTCTGACAGTTTTCCTTTCTTTCTTTGAGTCTTAAAAGAAGTGTTGGTCACTTGGGAAATAAGAGTGAAAATGGGTGCTTAGCTCTATGTGAGCCTATATTCTAGGTTTAATCAGAATTAAGAAGGAAAATTAAGAGTGTGCCAAATGCATGTGTCTAGCTAAATCCTACACAGCAAAGATTTTTCAGGATTGTCATTCATTTGAAAAGTTTTGGACATCATCCTTACAATCCTATTGCATGGATCTCTATAATAATTTTCACAATGGTAAGACAGAACTGATTCTTTGAAAAACTGTCCAGTGGTTTTGCATAAAATGCTGGTGGATTAGTGGACTGAAAACTAATGAGACAGGCACTAGAGTGTGCCCAGGTCTTGTGACACACTGTGTGGTGTAGATGTGCATTTTCCATCACCACAATAGAGAAATGAAACTCCTGTGCTCTCAGATCATCTCATTGTCCAGTGGCTTAAAACTTTCAGAACTTCAAATTAAAACTGCAACTGTAATGGCTATAGCATCCTATAGTGTTAGTAGTCTTCAGTAGTACTTAATTACATGGAAATTTGCAGAAATATGTTGCATTTTTACCTAGAAATATTTTTACATCTGAAAGTTTAATTGATAGGAAATGTGTTAATTCCTTAATTTCTCAGAAATTTGTAAAATATGGAATATAATTAAACATTCTTCCTTCTAAGGGATGGGGTTCATAGTATTTATAGCCATAATAGAAAACAAATGAATATACATATTTTTTCTTTTCTTTTCTTTTTTCTCCATACATATTTTATTGTAAAAATACTGTACAGACAAGTTACAGTTACATGAGTAGGGTAATGAGTACATTTCCTATCAAGCATTATTATCTCCTCCTTTGATTTTCCCCTACTATCCCTTCCCTTTAAGGGGCTTGAACTCAGGGTTTGGGTGCTGTTCCTGATCCTTTGTGCTCAAAGCTAGCATTCCACCACTTTGAGCCACAGCCACTTCCAGTTTGGAGGTGGTTACTTGGAGATATAAGTCTCAAGAACCTTCCTGTCCATATTGGCTTCAAACTGCCCTCTTCAGATCTCAGCCTCCTGAGTAGTTAAGATTACAGCTGTGAGCTACCAGCACTCAGCCAAACAACTAAATTTTACTCAAGATTTTACAAAGCTCCTAGTAATGTTTACCCAATAGATCTGCGTATGTGTACTTACCTCAGCTTCTTTGAAATACAATGATTTTTGAGATGCAAATAATCTCTCCCACCACCTACCCCCTCACTTTCTTCCTCATCACACAGTTTAGCATAAACTGTCCAAGGAAGTGTCTATTCAACTTGGAGCAGGAATTCCAGAGAGGTAATTCTTTTTTGTGGAGCTGTCTGTTTTTATCTCAGGAGTCTAACCTAGTCTTAATCCTCTAGATATCCATAACACCACCACATTATGAGAACAAATAAGGCCTGAAGACTTTTGCCAAATGCCCCCAGGAAAGAAATACTGCTCCTATTGGAACACCACTAAGATAGAAGTTGACGTGTTCTACAAAGGAGGAGGCTGCAATGCTTGATAAGAAATGTACGCATTATCCTGCCCATGTAATTGTAACCCTTCTGTACAGTATGTTCACAAAAAATAAATAAATAAAATAAAATGAAAGAAAAAGAAGTTGACGTGTTCTATCACCAATCAAAATCTGTATCCAAGTTCTCCAGCGAATGAACAAACAAGAAGTGCATGAATAAGAGAAAAAGAAAGTTATTACAAGGAATTAACATATGCAATAATGGAGGCTAGCAGCTTCAAACCTGCAGTATTTAGTGTTAAATAAGCCAGGCCTAGGAGAGCAGATGGTCAACTGGAGAGCAGGAAGAGGTCTACTGGGCAATCCCTGCCCCTCAAAGATTCCTTCCCATAATCCCAGGCTTCAGCCACTCAGACCTTCCTTCTGATCCTTCAGTATATGTTCTTCCCCTTCACAGAGCCTTTATGGAAACACTTCCCTAATCTTGGATATTACCCATCATACCCTGATGACAGACAACAAACTCCTCTCAGTTCAACTCCACTGTGCTTCCTGCGGGCAACTGGGAATTCTCCCAAATTTCCCCACCTAGTAGCTAAGATCTCTGCTACCATTTGCTATCATAAGACTTAGGCAACTTCTTCAAAGGATTTATTCCCTAAAAGTTTTGAGGCCTTTTAAACTCTTTGCAACTTCTTAGAATTTCATTTTTATTCACTTTCCAACTAAATTATATATGACATCCCATAAAGCTAGGCTCTACTACTAATATTATTGAATACTAATGGAATACTCAAGGGAATTGAAAATATTTGGGAGCTTTTAAATTTTCATCTTGCTCTGAATCCCAGTACCTAAGCAAGTATTTATTTACTGAACCAATGAGTTAAAATTTGTTCCAAATATGGCCAGAGCTTTAGTGGGTTACTGAGTGAGGATTTCATGGGCTCAACCACAATCTCCATGGCACAAATATCATAAAGTCAACACAGCAAAGTAGAATGCTCTTTCAGCAAACTTGTTGTCAACTGCTTGTGGACTGTTAGAAAAGTTACCAACATCTTACACCAGACTCTTAGGATGCATGATAAGAAATTCTGTGCCCTATTCTTATCCTAACCCCTCCAACACTGTAACATACATCACAGTATTGAATAAAATGTGCACATTGGATGAAATGTGCCCATTTACTTGTGTAAATGGACATTAAGTATCTTGGAGTATAAGATTTGGGAAAAGATAGGTGTGTCAATTATGTATTGCCTCTGAACTACAAACAACCTTCCTTGCCCTGCTTTGTAAGAATGGCAAAGGATTTCCCTTTTGCCAGCTGGCAATATGTTAAACTTTTATCAGTCAAAGGTGTCCAAAATAGGGCAACACTAGAGGCGGCAGCGTCTAAAGTGGGATGCTTCCTTTCTTCTTGCCCTTGGGATAGAGTTCCTATGGGGAGTCCAGTGACATACACACTCCAGGCAAGCAAAGCTGGGACACGGTGAAAGGCTTTCTGCATGCCAGCACCTGCCAGAACTTCCTCCTCTCCAACCGCAGCTAGGTGGCATTGGATCAGATTTTAGGGTAAACTTCCCTGAAAGAACAAGTCCAGGTAGCACCTCTCCAGTGAAGTCTACCCTTAGCTCTGGGGAAACATCTCTCTCCACCTGTTTTCCTTCCTTGCAAATGGACTTCCTCTTTGTCTCTTCACAGGGGCAACTCCCTTCACCCCAGTGAATTCTCCCTATTGATACTCCTTGTCAAATCATTGTGGCTTCTGTCTCCTTCCTGGACTGTCTTTCCTGCTGCACCTCATTGAGTAAGAAGTATGACTACACATACCCAAACACACCTACACAGTCTTATTTCAAGATTATTCTGTCTTTCTAGGCTGAAAAATGTTAGCAAACAGAGCTTTTAAAAGACCTTCTGTAATGATCAGAAGCCAAGAAACAGAATTTTACTGCTGGATGGCGCCCAAAAGGTCACTCGGGCGCTCCTGTTCCAGTGGAAGCATTTCAATAGCCAGGAGGTTAAGTGACTTCACTTTACTGAGCCAAGAGAGAGAAGATGCCAGGCCCCAGGGCCTCCGTGAAAGGCTGCCCCGGGCCTCCCAGGAGGAACCCTCTCCAGGAGCCGCACCACATGAATCACTGGCTTTTTTTTTTTTTTTTTTTTCCTTTTTTTAAGAGAACCCATGGGAGGGAGAAATCGTTCTCAAGTCTAAGCAGGGGAAATAATTACGTTTCCTAGCCACTCTTCTAGAGGCTGCTCGTGGATCCTGTGCAACACGTAACCACTTGTTTCCCCTTCCGGACCGTGGCCGGAAAGAAAGCTCCGGGGCTGTCTGTCTCCAGGCAATTGGGAAATACCTAGTGACCTTCTCACCTCTTCCATTCCTGCTCCTCCGGTTTAGCTATCTCAGTTACTTTTCTACCCTCTCTCCTCTGCACGGGTGGTCCGGCCTGCTAATCCAATCACACATCCAGCACTGGAAGACCATCCCTTTAAGAATAAGCTGGCTATAAAACAAATACCAAGGTAAAAACGTCCAGTCCTCTCGAAGTCCTCTTGGGGCTACCCTGTCCAGTATTCTTTCATCAATGTTTGCTTCCAGTGGCAAAATTATTTAAGAGGCTGGGGCTAGGTCTCAGTGGTGATATGCTTAAGCCAGGGGTAAAATCTCCAGCAAGAAAAAAAAAATCAATCAATCAATAAAACAACAGGGGAGGGGGGAGAATTTTAGGGCTTGTACTGAAGCACCAGTGCTCATAAGAGACACTTTAAAAAATCGCTTCCAGATGTTGCGATATTTCCCTTAATTTATTTGCTTGATTCGTTTAATGAATTTCCAATTTTATATTCAAATAAGAAACACTGTTAGCTTAGGCATTATCAATTTCTTAGCACTGATTCCTCGCGGCTTCCACCCCCACCCCCACCCCCATGGAAATATATACAATTTAAGAGCTTGACGTTAAAGCTGAAGTAGGTTAGGAAAAGATCAATTCTTCATTGTTTCTTCATTGAATCACAGCCAAAATTGGTTTCCCCATCCCGCAAGGGGAGTCATTTGGCAATATTCTATGAAAAGTGGGAAAGAAGTCTGTGTCATTTACTTTACCTGTGTGCTTTTAATATTGTTTCATTGTTGAAGAAGCAGCTTTGTTTTTCAGATCCTTCCAGGATGTTGAGAGATAGCCATTCCAAAACTTCTTTTCACCTGGATTCCCTTGTGTTTTTCCCATGTCCACAGCCACACTCCTATGGTTACCATCTATCATGGACAATGGTGCATACCTTGCAGAGGCAAAATAAATATTTGTTGAATAACTCCTCAGAGTTGCTACCAAAACTGGGAAGTGTTGGACACAAAGAAGCAATCACAGAAAATAAAGTAACTGCAGCTGTGGAAACAGAGAAACGGTATGAAATTCTTGCTTGTACCCTCACAATTCTTGCAATGAAAGGAAGTTTCTGTTTCTCTTTACAGCCCTTTGTAAACAATTTCTCTGTGGCTTTCTCTGATTTAAAGAAAGCAATACAAAACAATGCCTTGTTTTCTTGTGTTTTCCTTTCACTTCAGAGAAAACATGGTACCCAATGCCATCTCTATCTACATACTCATTGTTTTCTTTGTGTACCTGAGAATTTGTGGAAATATTTATACAAAGGTAACTGCTAAACTTGTTTCACACCATAGAAAGTCCAGGATGAGATACTACACACCAGTCCAGATGCACATCCTTATATTCAATTCTTTTTTTTTTTTATTGTGAAAATACTGTACAGAGGGGTTGCAATTACATGGGCGAGATAATGAGTACATTGTAGCCTCCTCCTTTGTTTCCCCTTCCCATTCCTTCCCATCTTCCCCCCCCCTCCAATTATTTTCAATTTTTTTTTTTTGTCAGTCGTGGGGCTTGAACTCTGGGCCTGGGCGCTGCCCCTCAGCTCTTCAGCTCAAGGTGAGCACTCTACCACTTGAGCTACAGCGCCACTTCTGGCTTTCTGGTGGTTTATTGGAGATAGGAGTCTCACAGTCTCTCCTGCCCGGGCTGGCTTTGAACCACGATCCTCAGATCTCAGCCTCCTGAGTAGCTAGGATTACAGGCGTGAGCCACCAGTGCCCGGCTTATTTTCAATTCTTAATGGCATTCAACTATTTCTTTGTTTCACCTTTAAAAAAAGAAAGAAAGAAATGAAAAAAAGACTTGGAGAAATGAAGTCAGGAAAATTGTCTTACAGACCAATGTAATGGGGAAAAATTCTGAGAACTGGACCACGGAGACAAATAAGGCAGAAGTTAAAGTGAAGAGGTAAGGAGCCAATGTCTCTGCTCCCCCACTGTTGTAACTAATACATTATAAGACACTGCCTTCCTTCCTCTGGACAGTAATTTCACCCTGTGTTTGGTTCATAGACAAGTGGACTATTGCGTTTTAACCATCCCATTTTCCATTTATTTCTGAAAATGTAAGATCAATCTTCTATCTGATTCAATTGGGTTATTGAGTTATTCCCCTTCACCCCTTCAAACATATTCTCCTGCCTATTTCTATCTCTCAGATCTTTCATCTTCAATAATAAAACCTGTGTTTCTTTGAGGGCTCTTCTGAGATAACTACCTCAATGAATCAAAGTGAAATGAGCCATTATCTTGGACACACTTCGATTTTCATGCAACGAAACTAACAGAACTCAAACTACAAGAATTATAGAAAGACTCATTTCAAATGTCCTATGTTGCTAATATTCACTTCCATTAATAATTTGAAGTAATGATTTCAAATATATAAACGAATCTTGAAAGTGAGTTGCTTTTGAAATTGTAAACAGAAAATATGCTTATGTTTTCCAGTGTCATCAATCATGTGAAAATTTCTGATCAGCACCAGAAGATATTCTCACCACACCAGCCTTTGCCTGAAGTTGGTAAATGTCCCATTAAGGAATAGACACTGTTAACTGTCATGTCCCCTAGCATTGTGATAGAACACTAGAAATGTAAAAGGCAACAGCATAGAACACACAAGCCGATCTAGGCCGTATGCAATGAGAAGATCCTCAAATGTGTTGGGGATAAACTCCTCAGGGACCTGAGCTTGCTCTGTGTGGTCAGCTCACTCAGACAAGGTATGGAGCGCTTGAATAATTAAACCAGACCCAACCCAACCTAAGCAGTAGAGAGACTGTTGCTGGCAGTAGCATTGGCATTGACCCTGGAATACACAGCTGTGAGCTTCCTCTTGACAACCACATAAGTTCCTCAAAGGCTGTTTGCAGAATAATGTGTGCTGGCAAATAGGAAGAGAAGCATGGCTTGCACAGTACTTAGTAACATAAATATGACAATTCCTGTTGCTATTTTTGACTTGCAGAATTACAATGGGGATAAGGCAGCAGGGAAAAGCTACAGCTTTCGGCTTTCCTGTGCTTAGTTTTGAGGTGAAGGTAGAGATAAGGGTTGGTGCAGTTAAAAATAAATGATTTTGTTGCCATGGTTTCCTTCTTTATAAATTCTTTCTAGCATGAATTGCTGTTGTTGTGCTTAATTTTAGATTCATGCAGATTTTTGAAAAATAAAGATTCCTATACATCTGAAAGATGGTCTTTGAAAAGCTGTGGGAATAAATATTTGGCAGACTAGTTTAAACATTTCTAGGCAAATGTCCTGTAGGGTCCTAGCTTTTAGACAACTACCAAAGGAGAGTGAAGAAAGAAAATGAGAATTCAGAGAACATATTAGACTACATTTAACATTCCAGTTGAAATGAAAGTCCATATTACTGCATCATTTAAGGGCATGTTGTCTCCTGAAGACTCTCAGAACTATTGTTCTCTCCTACGCAGTAACTATCCTGACAATGTGCCAAACATTAAATTCCAAACAGTAACTTAAGTAAAAATGTTGAAGGTTTTAGCTGTATTCCTAAAACCTGTCACAGTACCTCTAATACAATTCCATTTTTGTGACTAGAATATCAGTTTACTTTAAATGTATACTTCCTCTAAAATAGCAATGTCTCCTTTTTTCCAATATTTAACAATGTATATTTTAAATTTGGAAACCATAAAGGAGAAGGAATAGTTGACTTTATTTTACTTTATATATTTATTATAGGATTTTTAAAATAATAAATTCCCTTAAAACAAAGAAAATGGGAGTGAACTGTTTTGTTTTGTGTTTTTGGTGTTTTTTTGTTTTTGTTTTTGTTTTTGTTTTGTCTGTCAGTCGTGGGGCTTGAACTCTGTCAGCTCTTCAGCTAAAGGCTAGCACTCTACCACTTGAGCCACAGTACCACTTACAGTTTTCTGGTAGTTTATTGGAGAAAACAGTCTCACAGACTTTCCTGGACTTTCCTGCCCAGACTGGCTTTGTATTGCAATCCTCAGATTTCAGCCTCCAGAGTAGCTAGGATTACAGGCATGAGCCACAGGCGCCCAGCTGGGAGTTAACTTTTACAAAGAATAAAGGGAATCAAATGGCCTATGTGAAAATGCCTGGTAACACCACAGATGCTCTATAAGCAGTAGATGCTATAGCAAGTGCTCCTTTCCAAAGCATATTCAATGGCTAAAGTTAATGGGATTTTAACTCTTTTGTTTGTTTTGCTGTTTTTTTCTAATTAATTCATCATCTTAAGAATGTAGGAAAGGGATGTGAAGGGTAAACAAAGGAGGAGGCTGCAATGCTTGGTAAGAAATGTACGCATTATCCTGCCCATGTAATCATAACCCCTCTGTACAGTATGTTCATAAATAAAATAAAATAAAACTGAAAAAAAAAGAATGTAGGAAAATAAAAATTTAAAAATTAGAGTTCTTTAGTTTAAGATCAACAATTCTTATTCCTCATAACAAAGAAAAGGAACAAATGATACACAGCTTTGTAAACTAATTTCTAATACATAATGTCAATGAATCATTGATTCAAGGCACATTTAATATGTTAATGATACTAATTTCACTTTTACTAAATAAAAAGATATCTCAAGACCCAAAGTAAAAAGCAATTCTTGATTTTCAGCTATTTTAGTTCAAACAGAAGTTGGTGCTTTTGTATTGATGTTTCCTGAATTTATATGTTCATACACATAAACATTTTGGAGGGGTATATCTGTGTGTGTGTGTGTGTGTGTGTGTGTGTGTGTGTGTGTGTGTGTGTGTGTGTAATAGAAGCTAGAGGGTTATTTCAACTAATAGCCCAGACCTTGTGAAATTGATCAGATAATAATGTTTATCAATCTCCACTCTCCTAAAGAGATTATCTCATGCCTTATATTTCTGTAATACAATAATCCAACAAAAAATTCAGATGTGTTGAATTCAGGACTGCTCTTAAGATGGGACTTTATTAAATACCTTGCCTATGTAGAGACATGTCTGGGGATGGGGGAAGGCTAGACTTAAGCTTGACTTGTTCTTAGCTTTGCTGGTGATCGGCTTGGGCGAGCAGCTGATTAGTCTTTTTTGATGGTAACTCGCTTCCTCATTAAAGTTATAAACATACCTGGACCTTTACCCTTGTGCAGGACTCCACAGAACTCATTTCTGTTACATCATTTGGCTTGGCTATGAAAACTTTAAGTGGATATTAGTATAGACTAATTCCTCAACCAAGAACAACTTAAAATTTGATAACATTATTTTTAAGAATATGCTTGAAAGTTTTTGGAGACCTAAAGAATTATCCCTAAACTTATTGGAGCCAGCATCCCATTGCATATGGAAATTCATTGAGATGAGCTGGAATTTATGTAAATTTCCTCCCAATGCTATACATCCTTCACCTGCTACACAGAAATAGAGATTGAAAAGTATAGGAGAGTATAGGCCTGAAGAAGCAGAAAAGCTGAAATGAATTTTCTACAATCTCACAAAATTGAAGAAGCAATGACAAGAGTCCAGAATCTTAAGGACCATGATCTCAGAAAGAAGGTAAGATCCAAGAAGAGAATGAGGCAATCTGAGACTAGACCTCCAGAGAAAACAGATAACAGAAACACGAATTTGTATTAGAGATTATGGAGTTATAGAGCACAGGTTTTATAGGAACTCAAGGAAATGCTCAGCAAAACATGTTGTTTCATTTCTTTTAAAGAATCTTTTCAACACTAGAAAAGTATCTCATGTTTTCTCTCATTTATGAAAGTTAGGGAAAACAACACCACCAACAACAAAAGCAAAACTCCAAGGTCATGAAAGTCAATCAGGGACTACTGAGGAAAAAGAAGGAGAGGTAGGGGAAGGAGGAGAAGAAGATAAGAAAGGTAATAGAACAATGAATATGATCAAAGTACAGAAGGGCCTTTCACTACATGAAATTTAATACATGCCCTTAAAAAGAAAATGAATAAAAACGAAGATTTAAAAAAAGGTTTCCAGCTGAAAATAAATATTCTAAGCAAGTTTAAAATAAAATTTCCAGATCTCAGTATTTTATCAACTGAAATGAAAAAATTCCATACAGAGGAATAACAGGCTAAACAACTGAGCAAAAGATAATGAACTGGAAAATAGGTTAATAGAAAAAATACTCAAGGAACACTGGGAATTTGACTCAAGTGTCAGAGCACCTGCCTGGCAAATATGATTCCCAGAGTTCAAAACCCCACTACCAAAAAACAAATGATAGAAAGAAAGAACCACCCAACAGGCACCAGTGGCTCACACATATAATCCTAGCTCATTTGCAAGTCGGAGATTGGGAAGATTGTGGTTTGAGGCCAGCAGGAAAATTCAGGAGACCCCCTTGTCAATACATAGCTAGACACAAAGGTACATGCCTGTCATCCCAAGCTTGGGTTGGTGGAAACTGTGAAGTTCATGGTTACAGGCCAGGCTGAACTGGAATGCTTAGAAGGTTCCATCTCTGTGGAGGCATGTGTCTATGATCCCAGCAATGCCAGGAAAGTAGAAGTATCAGATTGTTGCTCAGGTGTTTGCCAGTAAAAGAAGCAATACCATATCTCAAAACTACTCATTGAGAAACAGTGAAGGAGGCATGGCCCAAGTAGTAAGTTCCAGCTTAGCAAATATGAGGCCCTGGGTTCAGATCCAAGACCACAGGGGGAAAAAAAGAAAGCAAATAAACCATTACCCAGCTTAACTATACCAAAGACAAAACTAGAGAACAGACAAAGTCAGAGGGGGAAAACAAAGGGTATATGTACAAGATTTCAGACACCTGACTGCAATCCCAAAGAGGAGACGGAAACAGAAAGAAACTATTTACCAAAATCTACGAAAACAAAAGAAAAGCAGTAATCCCCAAAGCAGCTAAGAGAGAATTGTTAAGTTTGTTCTTTCTAGAAACAAAACAATCCATATGGCAAGTTTTCAAATAGGCAAATGCAAAGTCAAGATGTAGTTCATTGGTGGAACAGTTGCCTAAAACCCTGGAAGGCCCAAGTTTCAAAACCTCAAATTAATGAATGAACGAATGAGTGAATAAACAAATTCAACAAAGAAATCAAACTTTTCAAGTAAAAATAAAACTCTTTCCAACTTAGAAATATGTGCCAAGCGATAATACTCTTCTAGCATAAAGTTAAAAACATTTTTAGAGAAAATAAAGCCACTACAAGTTGCTACCACTATGCTTACAACCAAAAAATATTTTAAAAATTAGTCAAATAAAAAAAAAGAAAATTACAACAGATGCAAACACAGGAATACCGGAAAGAATATAAAGTGACATCTTAAACATGTAGTCAGATCTAAATAAATATCGACTGAAAGTTATTATGATTTCACCTTGTATAGTAAAGGTATTCACAGAATTAAAATTCATTACAACATTAATGAAAATAGTGTTAAGGTGGTCCTAATATCTTTGCATAGACACCAGGTGCTGGGTGACTCACACTTTTAATCCTAGCTACTCAGAAGGATGAGATCTGAGGATACAGTTCAAAGCCAGCCCAGCAGTAAAGGACAGCTCTCAGTTCTTTAGTTCAAGACTCAGTCCTGGCACACATGTATGCACACACACACACGTGCATGCGTACACACAAACATATCCTTGCATAGTTTAAGAATAAAGATATAATCTATATTACATCCTCACAAGTCAAGACTGCGTATGTTATTTCTAATAAGATTAATCGTGGCTCAGTGGTAGAGTGCTTGCCTTGCATGCATGAGATCCTGGGTTCAATTCCTCAGCACCACATAAGCAGAAAAAGCAGGAAATGCTGTAGCTCAAGTGGTAGAATGTTAGCCTTGAGCTGAAGAGCTGAGGAACAGCACCCAGGCCCAGAGTTCAGGCCCCACAACCGGCAAAAAAAAAAAAAAAGATTAACCAACTAATAAGCAATTTAAAAGTTGTTAGAAGAAAAATGGAAAGAAAAAGTTAAACCTTACATTCAATGGAAATTAGATGAAAAGTTATGGCAGTCAAAGGATACCAACACACACACACACATACACACACACACACACACACACACACACACACACACACACACATACATACATACCCTCACACACACAAGACACAGAAGAAATATAAAACAAAGGTTAAACTGGTGCCAATGGCTCACACTTGTAATTCTAGACACTTGGGAGGCAGAGATTGGGGGCTCACAGTTTTAGTCTGATTGAAGAGGAAATTTCATGAGACTCTATCTCAACTGAAAAGGTTAACTAACTGGGGGGCTTCCCAATTACAGCAAGAGAAGGAAGCGGATGCTCCAGGCACAAAAGCAAAGCCTTATTAAAAACAAAAACAAAACCTTAGTGTAAGGGTTGGAGGAATGGCTCATGCCATAGAGTACCTGCCTAAGTAGCACAAAGCCCTGAGTACAAACCCCACTAATGCCCCCCAATTGAAAAAATAAGATGAAAGATTATGCGGATGATTGCATCACAGACAAATGGCCTAGTAGAACTGTGAAGTGGTTCAACAGCTTTAGACAATTTCTCACACAGTTGAAAATACCATCATTCGCTCTAGAAGCGGAACTGGAATTTATATATCCCAAGAGAAATATGTCTTACACACACACACACACACACACACACACACACACAGAGAAACACTTAAGCTCACAGCAGCTTTATCCATATGCAAACCCTAAAATCAACACAGCCATACATCAGATGGGAAACATTCATACCAGATAATACCACCTAGCTATGAAAAACAGCAGCTCCTGATTCATGGGCAGCCTATACCATGAGAACTAGAGGAAAACACACATAACAACTATGGGTCATGTATGAAATACACATTTATTCTATAGAGAATAGTTAAAAATATATTTCTACTTGACTGGAAAATTGCTATGGCTGTATTTTAATTATTCTCCATAGATGGCGCTGTGGCTCAAGTGCTAGAGTGCTAGCCTTGAAGCTCAGGGACAGTGCTCAGGCTCTGAGTTCAAGCTCCAGGACTGGCAAAAAAAAAAAAAAAAGGAAGGAAAGAAGGAAGGAAGGAAGGTTAGTTACCATACACACACTTACACAGTTCACTGTATGTTTACTTCATTTAAAAAGTTAAAATCAAAGTCAAAGACACAGTTGGTATTTACTTCATTTATAAAAGTTAAAAATCAAATAAACAACATCAAATACATGTGGGTTCTTCCTTTAATGTGAACTGCTGCTTTGTAACTTTTTGGTGTTTCCAGCTTAGTTTTATTCTGTAGAATCATATGGCCTATTGACAAGAGCCAATACACATAACTAAGGTTGAAATTAGCTTTACATTTATACAGTTTTCAAAGTTATAGAATTTAAAATTTTATGCTTTGTCTCTGTTGTCCTATATTTATAGGTAGTAGTTGCTTTTTTTTATATAGAGGCAGATCTATGTATATGCAAAGAGCAGCACAGAGCTAAACATTTTCTACAGAATTTAGAGATAGATTTTCTACATCTTGAGCTTCAGTGTATCAGTCCCAATGGAAAAGAGACAGTTCAAAGAATCATGAAGAGATATTTACAGAGCTATGCTTGAAGGCAAAAGGGACCAACATACAAAACTAACCATATACTTATCACAAAGCCCAGAGATTGCATTCTTGAACATTTATCCCAGAGAAATAAACACATGTGGTCCCTCAGAATCCTGTGTGTGAATGTTCAGAGAAACTGTATTGTTAGGAAACAAACTAGAGCAGGGAATAGACCATAGGCAAAGGAGCCATAAGCAAAGAGAAAATTGTCCATTGCAGTCATTGATCAATATTTTGTAAAAAAAAAAAAAAAAAAGTATTTGAGCACAAGATTTTTCCTTCAAAAGTTACATTTCTTTTTGTGAAAATTTTCTATATATTTTTTTACTTGTCAATGCAGGCTTCTGCCCAATTGTTATTATTACTATTTTTGTTGTCGTTGGTGGTGGTGGTGGTCATGGGGCTTGAACTCATGACCTGGGGGCTGTCTCTGAGCTTTTTCACTCAAGGAAGACGTGGCTCTACCATTTTGAGCCACAGCTCCACTTCTTGTTTTCTAGTGATTAATTAGGGATAAAAGACTCATTAACTTTCCTTCTGGGCCTGGCTTTAAACTGAGATCTACAGATCTCAGCCTCCTGAGAAGCTAGGATTATAGGCATGAGCTACCAGTGTCCTGTCAAATTATTTTTACTATAGTTATTATTCTTTTTCTTTAAAAAAAATTGTTGTCAAGGTGATGTATGGAGGGGTTCCAGTTACATAAGTAAGGTAGTAAGTACACTTCTACATTTCTTATCTAACTTGTTACCCCCTCTTCCAATGCCCCCCTCAACTTGTACAGATCATTTCCAATATATTGTCTTGTGAGTATAGCTCTTGTATTTTTGTATTTGTTGTGGAGATGTGTCTAGAGGACCTGTTCAGTAAACCAACTACATTTCATTCCTTACACTTGAATTCGAAATATTCACCAAGCCTCACAATGAACAAGATACTGTCTCAAGTCCTGTAGGGAGATACAGTTGGGGACAGGAAGAGGAGCTTTCTCTGACCTCAGAATTATTTGTAATCCTGATCAAGATATAGAAATTATTTTAAAAAATAAACACTGATATATGAAAAGTACAAGAGAAGAAGCACCGTATCCTTAACCAGAGATAAGATTCCCAACTGAAGTACTAACCTCATCATGAGTGTAGCTAAAAAAATAACATCCATCAAAATGGAGTGATGTGGTACTTCTGAATCTCATCCCAGCAATAGAGTTAATGGAATCCTGAAATGGTTTTACATTTCTCAGACAAATACTTCCACATTCCATCATTTTCATAGAGACACAAGGTAAATTTTCTGTAGTCACCAGATTTCCTTTCCCTGTTCCAACTGCCTGGGCATCTCAGTCATGTAGCCTTAAACCTGATCCAGTCTTCTACTTTCCTGCCACATGACAACACTTGAAGAGAAATGGATACTTTGTTGTATTTTTTTTTTTTGGGTCCCGTCTTGGGGCCTGAACTCTGGGCCTGGGCGCTGTCCCTCAGCTCTTCAGCTCAAGGCTAGCGCTCTACCACTTGAGCCACAGCGCCACTTCGGGCTTTTTCTTTTTGCTTATGTGGTGCTGAGGAATCAAACCCAGGGCCTTGAGCATGCAAGGCAAGCGCTCTACCACTAAGCCACCTTCCCAGCCCCTGTTGTATTTATGTATAAATAAATACTCCCATGCCTTTAACAAGACTGGAGAGGTTACATACAACATCTGTCAATTTTAGAAGGTTGGCAACATGGGATGTCAATATAAAAGCATACATTTTTATATCAGTTATATCTTTTAAAGAAGAAGGAAAGAGTCAAGTGGAATTGACGTGAATAAAATATGTATATAATAACCAACTTTGCACTATTTCCATCTATGACAAAAAGTAGAACTGCATATTCTATGACATACTTTGAATTTTTATTATTTAAAACTATATTTTGAGATGAGAATGCAGTTGTAGTTCAATGAAATTAAGAAAACTGAGGGAAGGAATAGGGTTGGAAGGAATGAGGGAGAATAATGAAAAGATTGACTTGGATCAAGATGCATTGTACTTATAAAGTAACTTGTTAAATGGCAACTCCTTTATACAACTACTTAAAGATAAGAAAAAAAATAATTTTAAAGCCAAACAAAACAGAAGGCATGTTTTCTTATATTTTAATTTCATCAGGAAGTATAAAAAGCAGTAACTTTTTCCAAAGCCAACAACCTAAACAACAGCTCCCCTGCAGAGCAGGGAACTCATATTCTCACCTTCCTGGAATAGTAGGCTTTCAATCTGCCTGTTACTTTCAAGTGAATGAGAGAAATCTGACTTGAGCCAACACAATTCGCTCAACAACCACCACAAAAAAGCTTGCTGTAAATAATTTATGGCACACGAAGATGTCCCAAACACTTCAAACTGCATTTGTCTTCTGCACACATTTGCTTTCCAACTCACTGTGAAAACAAACCCCATCTGTATAATGCACAGGTTTTATTAGTCATTAATAAAAAGGCACTGGTTATTTTTTCATCATCTTATTTTACAACATAGTATCAGCCCTCTGTATTTTAAGAACATCTTTATCTTGAAAACATCCTCTTTTCTTCCATGTCGTCCTAGCCTCATTCAGTAGCAGTAGAAATCCATCTTGCTCCTGAAGAACCGAGACAGAGACAAACGGTTCATCCAATGACATCTGTGCAGCAGCGGTGCTTGAACTTTTAAGACCTTTACCTCTAGCCCAGCTCAGTGGTGGTCACCCTGCTATGGCAGCCACCCCAAAGGAAAGCTAAAAGCTCTTGTCTCCACTCTGTAATCCCAGAAGCTAGTGGTCACTGCTGTTCGAATATGGCTAGTGCAAGGATGCATTAAAATTAGAAACACAGGAAGTAACTTATTTCTTTTCTGGTGAAGGAGAAGGTGGAGAAGATTCGTCCTGGCTGTATTTAAATTTTTCGAAGTATTCTGAAGGATGTAAATCGTCCTTCTTATTCTGTATATTGCCAGAGAACCATGTGCTGCAGATGATGAATGAAGTAGGCCACGGATACACAGAGATGGGGGCCTAGGAGACAAAGGACCAGATGGCTAGTGATGAGGACCCAGGGATGGGTTAGCAGATTGTCGTCTAAAGGCAATGGAGAATTTACAAAGACGTTTCTAGAAAGCTAGAAACATTCATCGAGCCCCCCTCCCCCACCCCCAGTTCCTGGGAGATGAAGTCATTGCTGCAAAAGCCTGTGAGGCCCCCTAAACCAAAACGAGAAACATCACCAAGGAGAGTGTGAGCAAAAACTCAGAAATGAGGAAGAATATGGAAAGTTTACCTCCAGCACCAAACAGCCTTATCTGCTCTCAGACTAAATTATTTACTCTTTTAGCAAACGTCCAATGTTCTTTGTTTTCCCCTCTTCTTTTGGTTACAAATCCAAAGACAGAACCCTAGTTTACTCTCCTTTGCGTAAGTGCTTATTCTGGGTATCTTAAAAGAAGCAGCAAAAGTGGCAAGCACATCACAAAGGAAGAGACAGAGACGTGTGGTTCAGTGTTTTTAGGCTATGACCACTTCAGAGAAGACTCAAATGAGGAAGAAAAACCTGCTCTCCCTGACTACATTCCTTTTCAGAATTTCTCCAGTCACACCCAGATGGTGCCCTTTGAACTTAAAAGCTAAAGGACGTTTTCCCACCCCCTACCTCCCGCCACCCCACTGTAAATCGTCCCCACAGCCATGTTGCTTTTCCATTTAGGAGCCAAGCTGGGGAGAATTGGCAGTTATACCGGACAATTAGCACTTTGAAATATTATACCTTACATATGTAACAGGTTAGCACAATGCCTGGACACAGCAAGGCCTCTGCAAATGTGTGTGGCTTCCTCCCCTCGGGGCACTCGCTGAGGAAGGGTCTCCCTGCGTCTCTAACTCCGAGGAAAAAAGGAAAAGCAGGACGAGAAAGTTTGGTATCCTAAAAGGAAATCGAAACAAAAGGAGGAAATGTGAAAGAAAATGGCTTGATCCCTTATTTTATACAACTGATCTTTAGATATGTAGATTATTAGGAAACATCTGAAAAGAAGTTAAAGGAAAAATTAACCACAAGCAATAGACACGGAGGTGCTGAACCGCCTGACAACAATCACCTTTATCTCTAGCTGTAAAACAATCCACACTCTAAAATCTCAGTCCAAAGTACTGCAGACACTCAATAAAGACCTATTTAGTGGACTGTTCCTATTAATAATTACTGGTGGCTGTAAGTTTTCTCTTTAGTGCTTTATTTCATATAATCCAAAATGTTATCACCTAGAAGAAATAAGAAGTTGCAGGATTGTTATTTATATAATCTGTGAAAATGAGCACTAACCCACTCCACTAGTCCCTGAATAAAAACAAACATATGGTGGATATTAAAAAGCAAATGTTGTCTATCACAACTCCCTAATTTTTTATTTGGCTTGGGACAGAAGCTCGCTTAAAGGACATTTTTCTCTTCTGAAGTTTTTCTTTAAGTTATGGATTCTTTATAAAACAATACCTGTCCCTTTAAAACTCCTTAAATTCAGAGAATGGTGGTTTCTAAAACTCTTTAGATTAATATGGTAGAAATATTGTAATTTAGCCAGCAAGGAAGAAAGTAGACCCCTTTCTATTTTCATAATTCTTTCCTCATCAAAAAAAGAGAATAACCTCTAGCTTTGCCCTGAGCTAAGAAGACAAAAATGTAAGCCAATGTTTAAATAGAGCATACATGATCCCGTTTGTTACACTGGGAAAAATAAAGTGGGCGGGTGGGGATGGGGGAGGGATTGAATTTTGATGAGTTTTCAAAGTTTCATGAAGAGTACTAAACCAGGAGTCTTGGGGCAGTAGCCTTAAATCTGTGAATGTGATCTTCCTTGAATTTTAATCTCCTCATCTATCCAGTAGGAGAGTAGCATCCATGACATTTGTCTTTAGGTGAGAATTTTGTGAGTGTAATAAGATACACGTTTTTCAGTTTGATGCCGTTTATTTAACAAAACTATTCTGGAAGTTCTTCCCTCCTAAAGATTACATTCCATGTAAGCTTCTCTCTCTCTCTCTCTCTCTCTCTCTGTGTGTGTGTGTGTGTGTGTGTGTGTGTGTGTGTGTGTGTATGTGTATCCTCCCCTCTGGTGCTTCTAGGAAGGAAAAGAAGGATAAAGTCTCAAGTATGACAAAGTCCCCTTTATTTCTTTGACCTTGCAGTCTTCCTTCTGGAAGCCCTGCCTATCCTCTCTAAAGACTGCCTGATCTCACTGGGGTAGGGGAAAAGATGCTTCTAAATTTAGTGTAAGTGGATTTAACATATGGCATCATACCTTCCCAGGTCAGGAGGTCTCAGGGTTTCTGGAAAACAGACTTTGCTGGGTGGTAGAAATAAGAGAAGACAGACCATTCAGCTAGCTGCCAAAACACAGTGACTTGAAGTTTTCTCAAGCTATGTTTCTAAAAGAAAACTATGCCCTAATACTAAAAGGCATCTTGATTTAGGCTTTTGAGATATTTTCCTGATGGCATTTAAGACATATTAAATTATTTGGCATCTGGTCCATGTGCCAAATGGACTGTGCTCTGGGGGAGTTAAGTCACCCTTAGACTTGGCAAATTATCTTTATTGGATTTGAGGCTAAAAATAAATAGAAGCATAAGGAAGGTTAGAATAGAGGTTTTCTTTTAAAAACGCCAAAGGGTCAAAGTCAATTTTTTTTAAAAATGCAAAAGAGAAAGGAATAACAAAAAAAAGTGAAATCTAATAAGACTTTTAAATCAGGAGTCATTTTTACTGGGGGAAGAATGTGATTTAAACCTGATCATTATGCTAATAACAAAGACATCCCTCCCATTCCTTTCAGGGGAGCATGGTTTGTGTTAGCCAGTGAGGGCAGGGTCTGTCTCTGTGCATCTTGAATAGCCACAAAGAAGCAGCAGCAGCGATGACCTGCTGTATTTCCTCATTGCTTAAGGAAAGCATAAGGATTCAGACATGAAACATGCTTTTATGTCTGCTCTGGGATTTTCCACAATTACTGTTGTTCTTATACATGTTATTCCCTGTCTAGTTGCATCACAGACATAAAAGGAAGCCAGAAAAGAGAGAGAGACAGAGACAGAGACAGAGAGAGATAGAGACAGAGAGACAGAGACAGAGAGACAGAGACAGAGAGACAGAGACAGAGACAGAGAGCGCAACTATGAAGACAGAGCTGTGGTTTACAAACCCAACGTGTATATTTGGGTCTTTTCAAGGAAAAGTACTGACTGCAGTGGTTGCTGCTGTAATCTATGTGACTAGTGGCATCTAATGCACTGCTTAAAGCCAGCAGGTATGGGGGAGGGGGGGGGATGGAGGGGTATGTAGACTGGGAAGAAAGAGAAACTGAAAATAACCACCTAATTAGGAATGCTGTTATCAATGTTCGGATTGAAGTTAAATTTAACAAACTATTGGAAGAAATCATGGCCACTGCCCCTTACATTTCAGAACACCAGCTGAATTTATTTGATGAATCACTATCACCCCTCTCTTTACTCAGTTATAAAGAATAGATGTATTTTACCAGCACAGTGCATTGAAATTCTGAAAATTTCTGCTTCAGAACTATTTGTAGCTTGGAATTTATCAATTCAAAGAATCCAAAGACCCAGAAAAGATCCAGCAATATGTCTTTATTCAACAGGGGAATGTGATTAAAATGTCGGATGTTGTAT
The DNA here is from genome assembly GCF_019054845.1 of Dipodomys spectabilis. Lineage (NCBI taxonomy): Eukaryota > Metazoa > Chordata > Mammalia > Rodentia > Heteromyidae > Dipodomys > Dipodomys spectabilis. The sequence goes on from NW_024870752.1 coordinate 7,646,679, forward strand.
TAGGAGCTATCAATCCTGTGCTCACCAGGGCCATTTTCATTGCTTCAAAACTACTTAGAAAAATATTTGAAAAATTGTTTACAACTGAATAGGTAAAAGAAGCATATTAGACACACACACAGAGCATGTGACAGAGAGAGAGAGTAAGAGAGAGAGAGAGAATCAGAGAGAGAAAATCAGAGAGACAGAGAGAGAAAAAGAGAAATAACACAACTTTTATAGCTTCCTCTGCTCTTTACATAACAAATGTTTGGAAGAGAAATACTTAAAGATAGATGATCTACTTCTTCTATTGACATTTTGTTAAATGACTTTGCTAACTTTTCAAATGAGCCTGGTATAACCATTTATATAAAATCTATAGGCAAGGCAGAAGTAGTCTTATATTCTTTTGGTTTTGCTACCAGAAAAATAGCTGATGGTTATCTTGCTGCCACAATTCCCCCTATGAGAAAGTACAAGTCCCATTTACAAACAAAGGATGAGCAGTGACAAAGGAGAAATGATGCAGAAAATGTGATAGATTTCAGAACAATGGACTCTACACACTTCCTGAACCTCAGCTGAGATCAAAGTTCATGTGAGCAAAGACACATGGGAGTCAAGGATTTATACAAAGTTGTCTACATTGACAGTGCTAGCATATTTGAATGATGCCTGTATTTGTACGTTCATTAATTCAGTTTGCTGAGCTGAGAGCGATGAGGGATGAAGAGTTCCATTACATGGTGATCTTATGTTTTCAAATGTCCACATCAACAAGATCAGCAAGATAATTTTCAATTATGTTACACATGACCTAGCAGAAGTACCCAATAATTGTTTTTCAGCTATTTGAGTGTGTGAATTAAAATATGGAGTAAGTGGAGAGAGAAATCTGTGTTAAGTTTGGTGAGATGGGAAGTAGAGAAAAAGCCCTGAGTTTATGAAAGTATGTACATAGAACTGGTTTTTTTTGTTTGTTTGTTTTTGTACATTGAATGCTTAGAAATGCAAGCCCAAGCCGGGCATCAGTGGCTCACGCCTGTAATCCTACTCAGGAGGCTGAGATCTGGGGATCATGGTTCAAAGCCAGCCTAGGCAGGAAAAGTCCATGAGACTCTTATCTCCAATAAACCACTAGAAAACCAGAAGTGGTGCTATGGCTCAAGTGGTAAAGCACTAGCCTTGAACTGAAGAGCTGAGGAACAGCGCCCAGGCCCAGAGTTCAAGCCTCATGACCAACAAAACAAAACAAAACAAAAAAAAGAAATGCAAGCCCAATAAAGGAAAAGAACATGGAAGGTCATCATATGAAAATGAAATCACAAATCTGGGGGCAGAAATTTACTCATATGAATTTATTTTTATTTACCTGGATGAGAGATGGCAGAAAAGAAATTACTACCACACACGATTTACAAACCTTAACTCACCTTACATCAGTGCCTAAATATATGAAAGATAAAACTGAAGATTACATCATAGAAGAGTAAATTTTCTTAGCATTGCTTTTGACAATGGATTCTCAGATATGAAAAGGAAAGCATAAAATTTGGAAAACAAATTAATCAACAAAATAAAAAACTATCAAGAAAGTGAAAAAATAACATATAAGAAAACATTTGTTTTCTTACCTAGAACATCCAGAGCACTTTTGGAGCCCCCAAATCAAAAAGGCAAATAGCAAACTTTAAAAAAAAAATGGCAGAAGACTTAAGAAAATATCTCACCAAGGCATATGGAAAGATGTTCAAAGTGGGTAGCCATTAGGGAAATGTGAGTCAACACCACAATTAGATACCACCTCACACTATCTAAGATGCTGCAATAATAATAATAAATAACAAATTTAAGCCAGCATGTGAAGAAATTAAACAGCCTTGAAAATTATTGGTGCTACTGAAGAATAGCTCCACTGTTAGGGAAAATAGTTTTCCCCTCCTTCAAAAAGTTTTACATAGAGTTACCATGACTCAATAATTTCTCTCTTATTTACATGGAAATATGAAGGGGTGGGGAGGATAGTCGTGGAGATGGGAGGGCAGGGAAGGTAAGAGAAAACGAAGGAGGAGGCAACAATGCTTGGTAAGAAATGTACTCATTATCTTGCTCATGTAATTTTAACCCCTCTGTACCATATTTCGACAATAAAAAAACCTATTAATAATAATTTTAAAAAAAGAAGTACTATTTAAAATAGCTAATCAGGGACTTGCTTGTTTATCAATGGATGATTGGATAAACTAAACCTAACATGCAGTGGTATATTATTCAGTCATAAAATATAATGAAGTAGAGGGCTGGGAATATTGGCTTAGTGGTAGAGTGCTTGCCCAGCATGCATGAGGCCCTGGGTTCGATTCCTCAGTACCATATACACGCACAAAAAAAGCTGGAAGTGGTGCTGTGGCTCAAGTGGTAGAGTGTTAGCCTTGAGTAAAAGAAGCTCAGGAACAGTGCCCAGGCCCTGAGTTCAAACCTCAGGATGGCAAAAGTTAAAAAAAAAAAAGTAATGAAATAGTGATGATGAGACTTGAAGCATTACAGTAATTGAAAGAAGTCAGACATGAAAGGAAAGGTCACTTACAATAATACACTTATATGAAATACCCCAAATAGTAAATTCCATGGACAGAAAGCAGATTGGTATGTCTCAGGGCCTGGGAAGAGAGGAAAAGTTAAAGGACTTATTTTAATTGGAAGTGAAGGTATTTTAAAACTTGATTGAAATGGTGGTTGAAAAGCATTATGACTGTACTGAATGTAACTGAATTGCTCATTTCAACTGGTTGATTTGATATCATGTGAATCACATATTGATTTAAAAAAAAACAAAGGGAGACATTAATCAGGATGCATTAAACTTACAAACTAGCACGTTGAATTGAAACATTTTGTACATTTACTTAAATATTAAAAAAAGAGACTCAGCTAACCAACAGAAGGCAAGTTTTGAAGCAAGAGTTACATAATCTGGTAAGGAAAATGACATAATCAGGGTCATATGGAGGACATTTTATGTAGCTACAGTGTGTAGATAGTGGATGCAGAGAGGAAGAAAAGTACTTACTAATAATTTAAAGCTAGTTCTGCACATGTCCATAATGACCTAAACTACTCCAGTGGCTGCAATAGCATGGAAGACAGATTAAATGTCAAACATTGGGAAAGCAGAATAATACATTCTAACTATTTAATCCAACCCAATTATACTGAGGACATAGTTAGCAAAGGGTGCTTCCAATTATTTATCCATAGAGTAGACTTGTATTTCCTGCATTGACAGTGAAGTTTGTGTGGAATGGCTCTCAGGAGAGAAGAGGTTCATTAATGGTTTCAGAACATAGAAAAGAACAACCATGAGTAAAACTATATTTTGTTTTGTTTTTTTTTTTAAATTTTATTTTATTTTATTTGAGAACATACTGTATAGAGGGGTTACAATTACATGGGCAGGATAATGCATACATTAGTAAAACTATATTTTGGAATGTACCTCTCCAAGTTGCTATCATTCATTCATACTTAATTTCTTTTCTGATGGAGAAGAGCAAAGGCATCCTATAGCAAGCTTAGTAAGCTTACCATGACATAAACTGAGCTCATAAAGGTGAGCAAGTTGAGTGTACACTCTGGTAGAAGACAAGTAAACAGGAAGTGATAGTGTAATCTGAGGGTAAAGGTGAAAGCCAGTTGAGTCAAAACCAGAAATGAGGAAACCCACCGAACAATTTGAGGAGGATGAGAAGGAGGGGAGGAGAGAGGAAGGGTAGATGAGGAATGGAAAGAGGAAATGGGGTAGGTCTCTGGAAAGTCTTCTCAGAGGAAGTCACAGCTGGGACCCAGAGGACAAGATAATGCCACAAAAGGTTCTGCTCCAGTCCCTGAAAGCCACAAGAGGGGTGTTTATAGAATGCAGCCCGCTACCATGAAGGACAAAAGCCACTTTTCTTTTGTTGTTGCTGTTGTTATTTTTTCTAAATGTGGATGGGCAGACTTCATCAGGCAAGTGGAACGTATCACCTTTACATCAACTAGAAATGATATAATTCTCCACTTGGGAGGAATTACGATGACCTTCTTTGGGCTCTCATCAGAAATATCAGACCAGGGCTGGGATATAGCTCACAGTCAAAGTGCTTGCCTAGTAAGTACAACATCCTGGGTTTGAATACCAGTACCAAAAAAAAAAAAAAAAAGTTAAAAAAAAAAATACCATACCAAATAGCCAAATACCAGACCAAAGTGCCCTCACTTGTAACTTTCCATCGACAACCTCCTTGGCCTGTACTCTGATCGCTACTGGCCATCCTGCCTATCCACATGGTTCACTTACATGTGATTACACCAGGGTTTTTAATCTGGTCCCTGGTTGGAGGTGCTGGTCAACTGAATGTCTATCTTTTCACTGCACTAGATAGTTTTTCAGCTAATGAATAATGCTTTTGCCTATTTATATTCTTCTTCCTTTTTACTTTTTACTCCCCCCCCCTGCAGCTCTTTCTTTTTCCTCATCTGAGACCTCTGCTTCCTCATCTTTTTACTTTTAAATATGAAATAGGAAGCAAAAGGACAAGCTGGACTTAATGAACAGCTTTCTCTGCCTAAACGTTGTTGTATATTCTCTCTCTCTTTTTCACCAAGTCTGAACTTAGCGAAACAATTCAATTAGGAAAAATAATGTTATTTTGAAAACATTAAAATGCCTTCTTTTAGAAACATACCCAATCCAGGGTGTCAATGTCTCATGCTTATATACTTATATATAACTTAAGTAGGTAGAAATCATCTTATTCTAGTTATGCTACAATTTTAAATCACAGATGAGTCACTTACTATTGTTTTGGATATGTATGTTTCTTTGAGGAAGGTATAAGACACTTGGGTTTAGGTGGCCTAATATTCTGCAAGATCCCAATCGGACTTTGAGTAGAGCAAGAAATGCTTTATATCCTGTGAATATCTACTTCATAAGTGTCTAGTATTCAAATACAGCAACGTTAAGCCAAAATATTTACTTCAAAATTCCTATAGGCTACATGCTGATCTTTTTTGGGTTGTGGTCATCATTGCTGTAAGACAGACTTTTGTAACTATTGAATAAATGCTGCATAATGTAATGGGTACCCTTAAAATGGTGCTAGTCAAGGAGACATTTTATTTGTGAGAATGGAGTCCAATCAAGAGGAAAGATGCAGAGAATACATTTCCATGACTTTCCAAAGGAATTCTCATCACTTTTTTCCAACACTTCCCCCCCTTTTTTTTCCCCTATCCTCCTTCTCATTCTACTCTCCTAACTCTTTAAAATTCTCATCTCTTTCCTCATATCCATCGTATCTCTGTAGAATAAGAATTAAAAATGTAGTGGGACAATTGTCCATTCCCATAGTGTTTAATTATTTCTTTTGTAGTTGAGAGTTGTTCTCAAGCATAATGACATTAAAAAGACGTATATGTTATCAATTTATAGCTATAATCCTATTTCAAACATTTGGAATGATAAACATGAATACCAGTGCCCATCAACTTGAAGTCTCCAGTCTATCTAACTTCTACTCTACCTTTTTTCTCAGTTCCAATTCTCCTCTGTCCTATAGCTTTATAAAAGAGGAGTTTGTGGAGGAATTTATGAGTAACTGCCTTTGGTGCTAATCCTCATACAACCAAATATAAAATATATTTTCTTCTTCTGCAAAATTATGAACATTGATTTTTAAAAAGTGTATCCTAAAACATATATATTTCCATTCAATATTCAAATATTCTTTATGTTTTTACATTTGATTAGTTTTTTTTTTAGAGGAAAAGACATCTTCTAGTTATCTCATTTTCGACAGTGGTAAACTGAGCTAAGGCCATGTGGGTATACACTTAAGAACGATATTAGTTGTGCACTGGAGGCTCACAGTTGTAATACTAGTTACTCAGGTGGTTGAAACTGAAAATAGCAAAGTTCAAGGCCAGCCAACAAGACCTCTATCTCAATGATTAGTTGGCATATATCTGTTAACCTATTTACATGGGAAGCTGAGATCAAGAGGATCACAATTCCAGGCTGGTTCAGGCAAAAAGTTCATGAGATCATTGTCTCAACAGGAAAAGCTGCCTATGATGACATACAACTGTCGTTCCAGCTGCACTGGGGAAGCAGAAATAGGAAAATGGTAGTCCAGCCTAGTCTGTCTCAACAATAACCAGGTTAGAAGACATGGATCAAATGGTAGAACACCTTCCTAGCAAGGGTGAAACCTGGCTTAACATCCCTATACCAACACTGCCAAAAGAAGAAACAAAGGAGAGGTAACAATGCTAAACAAGAAATGTATTTGTCACTTTACTGATGTAACTGTAACCCCTCTGTACAACATCTTCACAAGAAAATAAAATTTTTTAAAAAAGAAAAAAGAAAAATGCCATTATGTACTGAAGAACATCAGACCCTATCAAAATTCCACCTTTGCAAAAATAAGCAAAGTCAAGATGCTTTCTTCTGCTTTTATCTCTCAGGAAGGTTCTTTCTTGGCTATAACTATTTTACTATCTCTTTTTTCTGCTTCTTGAGTTGGTTAATTTTTCCCCCCAAATTCAACTAGGAAAGTAAACATTACAAATTCTTCCAGTCCACTTTCATCCTGAGCTCTCCTTCCTCTGTTCTATTTAAGGAAAGAAAAGCTGTCTCATGTCTAGAACGGTTATGTTTCTCCCTTCTCCCCTCCCCCAGCCCCCTCCCCCTGCAGCTCTTTCTTTTTCCTCATCTGAGACCTCTGCTTCCTCATCTGGCAATCACTCCCACCCATTCACACCCCCAAAAGCCATTAAATCAAGGCAACATGTACGATTCTTGGAATAAACCACTTAAAAGTAAATCTTATTCATTCTACCCTAGAAAATCCCTGAACCATCCTCACCTCTAGATAATGTGTCTGAAATGCACCTTCTGCTTGGGCAACCTCCTACCACATTGCAGGTCCTCTTGTGACCCACTCACTTACTCTGGGAAGCTCCTCACCATTCCATTTCCCTTCATTTTATTTGAAGCTAATTTGCCAACCTTCTGTTTTGCTGTCTCCTTCCAATTCCTATAAGCATTAGCTACCAAGGTCAGAACATTGCATTTCTTTTTAAATAAAAGACTCTAGAGAAAAATTATGCCACTTCCTTAGGGGCAAAAGCAGCTATGTTATTTGTAGCTTAACTCGTTTTTCCCCCTCCTTGTTACTTTATTTTATTCAACAACAGTTAATGTAGTCTGTTATGTCAGGGTCATAATAACCAAAGAGTCCCTGAATACCCTCAAGCTTTAGAAGTGCTTTTTCTAGAGAAAAGATTTATAGCAACCCAAGTCAGGGTCATAAGAGATAACAACAGCGATGAAAGAATTCAAATCCTCATTTTCTGTTTCAACATAAACCAGTTCGGTGATGTAAAAAAGGCAACACCACATCTCCCTTTTCTATTTCTATTTGGAGAGGTACAGAAACATTAAGCAGACTGTGACTAAGTCATTAATTGAACAGTATGCTAAATAAATTAAATAAGCAAATGCCTTGTAAAAGTACAAGGTAATCATGGTTATGATTAGGAAAGCTTAGGTGCAGAACACCCAGAGAGAGCTGATGGAAGTATTAAAGACTCCATATGGGGCCCACCTGGCTGTGGAAGAAATCTGCAGAATAAGTCAGAAAGTAGATGAAAAAAGAAAGTAAAGAGTAAGATCATTGCAAGTGAATTAAGAAAAGAAAAGAAGGAAGCTTTTTACAACGTGACAATAATTTTGAGGGAGCCAAAGGATGACATAACTCCTAAAGACACACACACACACACACACACACACACACACACACACACACACACACACACACAGAGGCATACCCACAGAAATATATATTCATACATAAATAGTAACCCCATTACATAAATATTAAATAAAATCTTTTACATAAATATTGAATATAAATTAGATAAACATATACATATTGATGCTTATGTAAACATAAAATATAAATTACACAAGTATGTAAAGGTTCTGTGAAGTTTCTTTTTAGCAGTCCTTCTAAAGTGTAGCAATCTGTTTGGCTCTGGTGATATACAACAGAAACCAACTCACATGTTCTGAAAGAAGAAACTGATAAAAGGTAGCCACTATATCAATGTCTTGATTTTGAAGAGAAGCTGACTGAAGAGAGTTTCCAAAATGCGTGGACTCCAAGAAAAAGGAAGTAGCTGGAGTCCGGCCTGAAGCAGATTCATTGAGACAGTGTCATATTAGCAGCACTCCAGGGGAGTAGACTCCATTCCTCTCATGCTTCTCCCAATTCCTCTCCAGTCTCTTTCCCTTGAAGATTCAAAGACACAAAGTCCCAGACAAGAGCATTTTATTTTATTGTCTCAGCAACTGTCATATGACCAGTGTGTGTGTGTGTGTGTGTGTGTGTGTGTGTGTGTGTGTGTGTAGTGACAGAAATAGAAGACAAACAGTGCAAGATGGAGAGAGAGAGACCAAAGAGAAAAGAGAGAAGAGCCATGTCACTTACTGCTTGTCACAGAGAGGGTCCTCAAAGATAGATGTCACCAAATAAAATATAGCAAATGTTCACCACCAATATAGCGTGATAGTAAACTGTTCTCACCTTATCTTAGACTGATGGATGAAAGCAGTTAGAATTAGGTTTTCCTGATGTTTTCCTCAGAAAATAGTGGCATGAGACTTTGGGGATGGGTGGAAAGCAATAGTGAGAAAAGACAGGCTAACAGTAAATGGGGCTAAAGAATAGAATTTAAATGTGAACATTTACCCTCTTTGAATATGGGCAGATATGTTATAGCTTCATGTTGATGATAGCAAAAGTGAAAATGGAGTGCCCACCATTTCACGGGGATGTTCAGAAAATGATACAATAAAATAAATAGTATTTGCTTACTCTGTCGCCTGGAACATGGACATCTGCTCACAAGGCATCAGCCACTAACTTACCAGTTGCAAAGTGTGGCTCACCCTCCTCCCATGTTAATGCGAACCAACACATGACAAAGGTAATAGTCTGAGGAAACCTCTTTCTTCTTTCCAGATCTGCGGAGAGTCCTAATGGAGGGTCCTTCGACATCCAGGGGCCTTGAAGGTTTTTTTTTTCTTCTGAATTTGTCCAGTTATTCCCCTTATCTTGAGCCTCATTTTGCTCTGGCTGCTGCCTTGTAAATGAAAGGAATGCTGCTTTGGTCTATACTCTTGTGGGTCTATATAAAGTTAAAACAACATATTCTAATAACTCTTCTGGGACTAGAGCCTGGCTTTTATCAACCATTTTGCTTACCATCTCTGTCTCTGCCTGGATGCCAGATGGACTTTGAATCAAGTTCCCCTGGCTCACAGGTTGTATGACCTTAGACAAGTTACTTAACCTCTCTGGGACTCATTGGCACTACTTGACAAATGAGGAATTAATTGACTTTGGCACATAAAATGCCTTTAATTATCTCAATACATGTGATAAACTATGAACAGACGAAAGCTTCTGATTAGTGTCTAGAGTTGTATCTGGTGCAAAGGTACAGTAAGTTTTCAAATACATATGAGACTAAAAGAAGTTAAAGTTGCTATACTACATATAGGGCCATTATGACGTTTAGAAAAAAAAAATGGAGAAAGAGCCTTCATCCACTTAAGCCAGGACAAGGTGGAGCACAATTAAAGATGCATCCATAAAAATGATGGTATCACTGTAAGGAAACGCCCACCTGGCAGACCTTATCTCCGCCCCTCAATGGCAGCATCTTCCCAGTAGGTGAGGCACCTCCCATTTCCAGCCCCCGACGACATAAGAGGGGCCTCCAAGGAGCCAGACGGCGCCATTTTCTCCCTTTCTTCATGAGAACTTGGCCTTGTCAAACTTGGCCTTGTCAAACTTGGCCTGACAAATCTTTTCCTCTACTTGACTTCTGTCTACAAGTTCTTTTGGCTTACTTTCTTCCTGGGTTACATTTTCCTTTCAATCACAGTCAAACACTTCAGAAGCATGAAGACTAGTTTCCCACTCTTTGGGACACCTTCTATCCACAGAGGAGATTGATTACCAGTTCCCACCCTGGAAGACCAATACTTCCTGGGTGAATCAAAGAAGATAATATAACGTAAAATAAAATTTTGTTTCTGAAAGAATACAGAAAAGGTGGGACAAAGGGTACACAACTGCAGCAGTGGTACTCACTAAACCCTATGTTGAAATGAACTCTGTCACTTGTGAGTGGGAACAGGAGGAAAAACTGGGAGAGTACAAGGAAAGGGGTGACATTGTCCAAAAAAAATGCCCTCATTACCTGACTTATGTAACTGTAACTTTCTGTATATTACTTTTACAATAATATATTTTAAATAAAAGAAAATAAAATAAAGAAGAAAGATGGCAAAGTGTATATACAAGGAAGTTTCTGTTGGAGGTCAAATCTGGGCCATCTTTTTGACTTCTCAGTTGCACCTAGAAAGCTATACAGAAAAGATAAAATCTCTGAGTTAGTTCCTTTTACTTCTGTTGTAAACTGTGCTGTCATGACTGAAAACCTTTACAATCAAGAAACTCTTACTAAAGTTTAATTCCTTGGGTTGGAAAGTAAGTCCTATTATTCTAGCTCAAGTTAGTGTAGCTCACAGGAGCCCAAGCCTGCTGACAATATTCAGGTTTTACTCTATCTTTGAAGTGTCACCTAAATTTTGTACTTAACGAAATTGTCACGTTTCTAGCAGGATGTGGTGTGACTTAGTTCACTAGTCCCTAGGCAGTATACCTTTTCTCTTAAACCAGGCTGTGTGGTAAGAGCCAGCTATCTGATATTTGGAGGCACTATCTAGCTAGGTCAATAGAGCCTAACATTTGGCCTCCACTCAGAGCAGTCATTATATTGGCCTTTAGCCACAAGCTCCCATTGGTAGATTGACTTTATTGTGTCTTTCTGCCAATCCTGGTGAATGGGAAAAAAATGAGATTATAGTAATGTTCGATCTGATTCAGGATCCATATAAGCCAAAGTTTGAAATATAATAGCCACTGTTACTGATCGTCTTACTAACATTTTTTCCAAAAATATTGTAACAATTAAGGGGAAAATTTGTGTGTATAGCATGGAGCCAGGAGCACAGCATTTTGCATAAGTGGTGACTGCATTAATGTTTATCCTCAAAGTGGCTTTGGAAAGGTGCCACAAATATCTACATTTTAAAAGGAGGAAGCAAGACTCAGAGAAGTCCCCTGACCAGCCCAAGGTCACCCAGTTCAGAAATGGCAAAACAATCACTCAACACAGGACAACTTTTTGTTGTTGCCACTGTGTTTTTGAGATAGGGTCACACTCCACACTCCTATAGCCCAGGCATGCCTGGAATTTAGTGTCCTATTGTCTACAGTTCTAGAATTACAAGGAATGCCAAAACACTCAGCTCACAGGGTAATCTTTTAACAAAACAGCTTTTTTTTGGGGGGGGGGTGTCGGAAGTAAGGAGAGTTGCCATTGCTAGAGTTGGTTTGAGAAAGAGTAAGTATAAGGCTCAATGGATTCTTTTTTTTTTTTTTTTTTTTTGTATTTTAGGAGGATCGAACATCACCTAACATAAATTAATCCTCCAGTTGACGATAGGTCAACTATAGTAGGAATTCTTGCAAACCTGAAAGTACAAAATATGAATCACTGGATTAATAGAAGTTGTAGAGAGGCAAGTGCTGAGTTGAGTTGTAGCAATAGCTACAAATTGGTCATATTTAAAGATTTTTATCAGTAATGTCCACGCCAATTCTTTTTTTTTTTTTAATATTTTGGGTCCTGTCGTGGGGCCTGAACTCTGGACCAGGGCTCTGTCCCTCAGCTCTTCAGCTCAAGGCTAGTGCTCTACCACTTGAGCCACAGCACCACTTCCGGCTTTTTTTCTTTTTGCTAATGTGGTGCTGAGGAATCGAACCCAAAGCCTCATGCATGCAAGGCAAGCGCTCTACCACTGAGCCACCTTCCCAGCCCTGCCCATGCCAATTCTAAGAATATTTATTTTAGGAGTGGTAGCTCACACTTGTAATCCTTGCTACTCCAGGAGGCTGAGATATGGGGATCATGGTCCAAGGCCAGCCCAGGCCGGAAAGCCCATGAGACTCTTATCTCCAATTAACCACAGAAAACTGGAAGTGGTGCTGTGGCTCAGGTGGTAGAGCTAAAGGACAGTGCTCAGGCCCAGAGTTCAAGCTCCATGACTGACAAAAACCAAAACAAAACAAGAAAGAAGACATTAGAGTCCAAACATTTAATTACCTGGTATAAGTAAAACTCTCTGTGAAACAGAGAATTAATGGAGAAATTGTACCAAAAAGTGCTAATGGAAAGATCAAATTAAATTTTAAAATGTTTAAGAAATAATTGGCTGATAAGAGTCCATAAGAGTAGGAGCTGATGGCTGAGACCTGTAATTCTAGCTACCCAGGAAGCTGAGATCTGAAAATTTTGATTCAAAGCCAGCTAAACAGGAAAGTGAGTAAGACTCTCATCAGTAATTAACCACCAATATTCCAGTAGTGCAACTGTGGCTTAAGTTGTAAAGCACTAGCTTTGAGCAAAAAAAGCCAGGGACAGTACCCAAGCCCTGAGTTTAAGCCCAGAACTGGCAAAACAACAAAAACAACAACAGAACTTTCTGTAAAATAAAGGGTAAGTGAGCCATCATAGAATTCCTTTCTATAGAAAACAAGTAGAAGTGGTCACCAAAGGTTTGAAGCTAAATAGAGAAAAGGCCTTTACGAAACCAGCTTATACAAAGCTCTTGAAAGGAACTCATTTATTCCTTGATTAGACAAGTACATCCAATAGAGATCAGATTTTTGGAAGGAAGATAAATAAGCATGTTGAATATAGGTTATGATAAAGAGCCTAGCCTACCAGAAGAGATTTGAAAGATAGTTCTAGGAAAAGAACATAATACTGCAATAGATCACAAATCTGTACAACTGAGAAATGGAAACTGGATGGCTCAAGATTTAATATTTTGAAGAGGAGAAATGTACAATAAAACTAGTATTAGAAAGAAGTCTAGAACAATTATTCCGGATTCTTGGTGGATGGTAGTACAAAGACATACATACAAATATACATACATACACACATGCATACATATATGCATATACATGTATATAATGTACATATATATATATATTCTACATGTTTGCTGATTTGTCCATACCAAACCTTCAAATTAAATAGAAATCAAACAGAACCATGAATCTTCTTAAAGATAAGCCAGGTATAGTATCATACACTTGTAACTCCAGCTACTCAGGAAGCAGAAATAGGGTTGCAAGTTTAAGGCTACCCAGAGCAAAACTAGTGAGACGCTGTCTCCATAAATAAATAAATGGCTCTGGGAATAACCTAAGTGGCAGACTCATTGCCTAGAATAGACAAGGAGTTCAGGCCTCACATCCCACCCATAAAAGGAATATTCTCAAAAGCAAAATGGTGCCAAAAGTCAGTAAGTGTCTTTTGATTGGTATCTCTGGTATCACATCCTCAGGCTATCCCCTTATGGGACATTTTCACCAACCCCACCATCAATTTAATAGACTAAGTTTTCCATTTCTAGAGAACAAGGAATATAGGAAGTTTTTCATCTGTACACATGTAGTTAGAAGGAAGTATTTTCATTTATAGATGTAAGGCAAGGGGGAAGGAAAACAAAATTCTTTTATTAAAAGAACTCAAAATAGCTTTTGTACTTCAATTCTGCCAAAATACTAAGCAAAAGAATAGTAAAAATAATAACAGATCAAACTTTATTTTTCTCCTGTCAGGTCAAACCTCTCATTCTTTATGGAATCCATGATACCTGAGCTAATTAGAAGTCTGCTTGAAATTGCAATTGGCTTCTTAAATGACAGAACAACATATTAGAATGACTCTGTGGGGGGAAATGTAAAAACTACCACAGAATGGCTTTAATTTTGGGATACTGAAACAAATTTCACACAGCAGCAGATGTAATTTTGCAAAAGCTGCATGAAAACATTATACACCTAAACTGCGATAAATCTTCACTTGTAAAAATAACAGTAAGTGTAGTACTTTTGATGAATAAAAATGAAGTTTAAATCTATATGGTGTGGTTGCTAACAGATTAGGTCTAAATCTTAGTTTATGATTTTCTTGCTTAACTCTAGATCATGTGAGTTTTCTGTTTTCCTCTTATGAGTTATCAAATACAAAAGCAATTTCAAACACTAGCTCCTTAAACTAAAGATGCCTTTTGGCACACTGAGTGTTTCTACCTAGACAGGAGTCAAATGCGATTTTATAAAGCGGTTGTTGTGCCTAAGATTACGTTGTCCTTCTTGGATGCACACATCTGTCATAGGAGACAACAGTGAATTTGGGAACAGAGTCAACAAAAGGAGGTCCAAAATGGTAGGCAGGTAAATTCATTGCAGCTAGTCCAACAACCACAGTGACTGAACTAGTTTGATCTTATAAATCCTGGAGAAATGGAAGCTATCACTCCAAATGACCCCTAGCCAATTTTTACTGGTCATTACAAGCTTGTTATACTGCTGATCTTGTGATTGCTCTTGTAAGAAAGAAGCATTGACATTAGCTATCACTTGTCAAAGTAAAGAATGATCTCTTCCTCTTTGTAGCATTCATAGGAATCATGGAAAGGAAGTTCAAAAAATTTAAGACATTGTTCTAACATCATCATGAGGATCATTACCCTATTTCCCTTTCATCCATTATTTCTGTCTACTTTCTTTTGCAAAAAGCACTGTGATAGAGCCATACTTAACTGTAAGTAAACCTAGGAAATATGGATTCTGAATTACAGAGGATTTGCATAGTGGTATTGTCTACCTTTTAGGAAAGAGATCAAGTTGTAATCACAGCTCTGGAAAAGACAGTGAATATCTATGTTCATGTATGTTTTCTCATGATGACACATTGTGATCATGGTAGTACATGCCTAGAATCCTAACACTGAAGAGGCTGAGACAGAATTGTGAAATCCATGACAGCATGAGACATATAGTAAATTCAGGGCCTGTCTCAGCTACTATAGAGTGATCCCATCAATAAACCAGGGGCTGAGGATAGTGCTAAGTGGTAGAATATTTTTCTAGTATGTATAAGACTCTGGGCTTGATCCTCAATCCCACAGAAAATATAAATGAATAAATTATTAATTAACAAAATAAGGAATCTAGCTCCCAGTATTTAGTTATAACAATAAATGATATACTAGCACACACACACACACACACACACACACACACACACACACACAATAATTATGGTGTCATCTCACCATAAAATTGACATTGAGACAATTTGCTATCCTTGAAAAGAAGAACTAGAGAGCCTGTATGGGGAGTCTTCCCCCAGGGGAGCCCACACCTGTGCCCAGGGAGGTGCAAGAGGGTGGAGAATGCAAACACAGGCACCTGTCATTCTCCAGATCATCCTTCCCCTTTGCCCCACATCATATTTCTGCCCACCCCCTATACCCAGTCCAGTCTTCTTGATCTTTCTGCAGCTGCCATCCCTAACTTCATGTAGTATTCAGTATGGAGGTTTTGTGTGTATGTGTGTAGGAGAGAGACAAAGACAGAGACATAGAGAGAGGTGAGGGGGGGGGGAGAAAAAAGGAGAGAGAGAGACTATATAATGAAATTACTGTATATATGTATATATATATATATATATGAACACACACACACACACACACATATATATAGGAAAACACATCAACTACTTAAAAGTGTGAAAACGGGTCTTAGATCGTCTGGGATGAAGCCTGGTCATAATCTGAAGCACTTATGGTTTTTAATCTCGTTTAAAATTCCTTAGATGGTTAAGGTTAAGAAATGCTGCTAAAACCACAATTCCAAGCCCAGGATCATCACTCTCAGCTAGAGTTTGTTAAACATTTGAACTCTCAGGCTCCACCCCAGAAAGACTAGACAGGAACTCTGGGGGTGAGGCCCACTATTCTGTACCACAAGCCCTCTAATCATTTGGAGGCATGCTCATATATAGAACCATTGCTGATGGGCTGGCCTCTATTACTCAGGGAGTTAACAAATAATTCTTATATTTTACAAATACTATAAGCAAATAGCAAACAAAAAGCATGGGCAACAGGCCCATGCTTTTGATAGTCCCTTTCAGAAAAAGACATCATTCCAAACAATTGTGCTGTACAGTGGGTGCCTGTTGTGTTAGCAGATAGTAGTAGCATGGGGATACAGGGAAATACAGTGGTGTGGTGTGAAGAAAAAGATAGGCTAGAAACCTGTCAAGAACAGAGATAGGGAAACGTATTTGATTTTCAATCATGTGAAACCAGACTTGTTTAAGGCATGTGCAGAAATCACAAGAGGCCTACATCAGATAGTTGTGTGTCTCAGATACACATTCCTCCTGGCATCAAGCCATGGGGTCTACATAGTTGGTTTGGAATATGATATTTGTGAGCTACCAGAGTCCTCCTGGTAGATTCTGTAGTAGGTCAGCTTCAAACTGAACTCATATTCAACAGCCCTCTCTCAACCAAGACTGACTATATGGGAATTGGCTTTCCTAAGAAGACCTTCAGCATCCTGGGGACAGAAGGGATTAAAATCCCTCTTATCTCTGTAGTAGGTTAAGCTTGCAGTAAAGTGATAGGTTCACACTAGGTATGTAATGTTAGCTAACTGCATACACATAATGGCTGTATGTGTGGGTTCCCAAATATACAGTGCTCATTCTACAAGGATGTAGGTTAGGAGTTTAAGGAAACTCTACCACCTTTCAAGGAGGAAGGGAGGTAAAGGGGGAGGGAGAGAGAATAAAGATCCATGGCATCCAAAATAGTAAACATCCTATTGATTCTTAAATAATTTGTCTCAAAGACACAATGATGTGCCTTCATAAAGTAAGCTAAATATTTAAAAACTCAGAATGAATATTAAGTTGGAAATACTTATTGCTGGTTTTATTAAAGTGATATTACTTCACATAATATAAGTTACCTCTGCTCACCAAATTCTATAAATTTAGATAACTAAATATGTAAATTTCAATTTTAAAGACCCAAATTCTAGCATCCATTTAGATTGAAGCATGCTATTTCTAGGTTCTGGATGACAGCCATTACTAATACTACTTGGCAGAGGGAGGCCAAAATGAATTCTATTAAAAGAAAAAAAATCCAAGTAACAGATATGTTCACAAGTTGCTCTCCATTTAGCATTCAATATGTTTTCAAATATGTGATCCTTTAATCCAGAATTCACTTAAAATTACTGCATTTCAGCACAGCATTAGGTGTTTTAATAAACTCCACAGTTTTGCCAAAAATGTCATATTATAATTTAGAGGAAAGAAAATCATTTGGGATTTGGACAGTGCTTCCTTTCAAAAGCAAACAAAGGTTATTCACTTACAAACAAATGTTTGTTTCCTCAAATGTATTCCCACTAGAAGTATGATTGTGTTTCAAGGCCACTTCCTCACATCTTAACACCTCGATTGCCACTAAATTAAGAACAGATGGAAGAATACCAGCATCACCTACTGCAGTGAGATTCTGTCCACTAGTTAGTTCTGGTTGCCATTACAAAAACCCAGCCTTGTCTGCATCAGAAAATCTAAAGGTCATGACCTGTTTTGTAAGGATTCCTTCAAGATCTCTAATAGGCCTGGACCCAAAAAGAAAATATAGGCATTTCACATGAACGTATCAGTCAGTAGAAAGCATGCCTTAACTTTGAATGGATTGATCTTCAGCTATCAAAAAGTCAGAAAACATCTGAGAACATTTCTTTCCTGTAGTTGAAACAACAAAATGTGGTTCCTACCTTCAATTATTCCAGTGGCTCTGGGGCAATGGCATTTCTGAGTGGTAAGAAAAGAAGGCTCAAACTGCAGGGGTGCTGGTGGCTCACAACTGTCATCCTAGCTACTCAGGAGGCTGAGAGCTGAGGATTGCGCTTCAAAGCCAGCCCAGGCAGGAAAGTCCGTGAGACTCTTAATCTCCAATAAACCACTAGAAAACTGGAAGTAGCGCTGTGGCTCAAGTGGTAGAGCGCTCGCCTTGAGCTGAAGAGCATAGGGACAGCGCCCAGGCCCAGCAGTCAAGCCCTATGACAAAAAAAAAAAGAGGCACAAACTCATATTTATTGAGCTCGTACTTGTTCCTGGGACTGGATTGAGTGTTTGAAGATTGCTTTTACTAAACTTGTAAAATCATGTGTAATAGATCATTGTCCTTGGAGCCTTCATGACAGCCCACATTTTGCACACAGCCACTGCCAGCTTTTGTGCCAGGGCTTTGAGTGAACAGCCTTGAACAATGGTAACAGTACCACCTTTCAGAACAGAAGGCAGGATGCCTGTGGGTTGGTTGATATTGCTGTTGTTACTGTCCAGTGTAATAAGGATGATGTATTACTGTGGGATAAACGTTAGGCATGTTGACTCCATCTTAATTTTAAACAATATGGATTTTTAAAGTTTAGGATTCTCAAGCTGTGTTGCCAACCCACTCAGTACACAGCATCTCCCTGGCTCACTCATCATCTCATTGGGGACTTACATGGTCAATGGACCTAATGAGAACATGAAACTCAGGCTGCTGGGCAATCTATGAGCCCTTAAACTCTCACCCAAAAGTCTTTCATTGTCTGACAACCGTCTGATACTGCAGCTGGCTAAGACTGCTTGCTCTTTGAATGAAATCGCTGACCCTGAGTATGTACTGATACTGAGGAAAGTACTTGACTAGGACAAAGCGAGAAAGGCAGGGAGACATGGAAGAGGGTGCTTATTCTCAGCACCCAGCCAGCGCCTTCCCTGATGCCACTTGAGTCCTGGTCCCACCGGACACCTTGGATACTATGTATTATTTTACATTTTACAGATTTTCCCCATATTTTTTTATATGTTTAATTGGTAAAGAAAATGTGCATTGCTCGCATACAGTACAATGCTTTGCAGTGTATAGACATCATTCAATCCAGGTAGGTAGCAAATGCATTACTATACATAGTTATTTTTTTTATAGGGAGAACACAGTTTCCTTTATGTAAGCATTCTTCAAGACTACAACACAAGCCAGGAATAATAGTATACACTTGTAATCCTAGTCCTTTGGAAGCTGAGGTAGGAGAACTGGGCTTAGGCCAACTTGTGCTACATCATTCATATGAGTGTCTTAACTCTATTCACAAAGTTTTATAGATTTTTTGACAGTTCTGGGCCTGGGCACTGTCCTTGAGCTTTTTTGCTCAAAGCTAGTCCTCTAGTACTTGGACCACAACTCCATTTCAGACCTTTTTTTGGTGATTAAGTGCAGATAAGAGTCACAGATTTTACTGCCTAAGTGGGCTTTGAACCAAAATCTTCAAATCTCTGCCTTCTGAGTAGTTGGACATGAGCCATGAGTCATTAGAACCCAATGCTATAATGCTATATATGTCTTAATTCTGTCCTGAATGCACAGTTGATTATTAATTTTATATGCAATATCTTAAGCCCAAGATAACTTCATCCAAATTAGTTTGCAATGTGAGTGTATATCTACACGGGAGTTCTTTAGAGGAAAGGGTGGTCCAAAGTAGCAGTCAGGCCTAGGATCATTAAAGAAAAAAACAGAATTCTTTGATTAAAAAAACAAAGCAATCTTTTGAACTCTTTAGTAAAATCTGGAAATTATCCTCTCTGCTACCATTTTTTACTTTAGGTGTGAGATGCACAGAACTCCCATTGCAGGTTTCTATAAGACATTGCCACACTACAGAAAACTGGTTCTTAAGAAAAAATGACCTACTCTGAAGCAAACTGCTTCCCAGACCACGAAGGAAAGTGGTAGAGCTGTAAACACTAATGGGCCTTGTAAACAGTGATTTCAGACATTACATACAATCACTGGCAGATGAGTCACACTTGCTTTCTTCTTTTGTGTCAGATGCAAGCACAGTGGAAAAGCGTCACTGGAAGATCTATTGAAAGCTAATGATAAATTTTTATGCTATTGAACAGGAAAGAGGATGTCAGGGAGACTTGAAATGCTGCTTTCAGTTTTGTCATGTAATAAATGAGGTATTCAATTCATTATCTGGGCATGTTTAAATAAAGAAGCCTAAATTCCATCAGTAAATATTAGCAGTAGTATGTAATGTGTCATTAACATTAGTATTCAATATGTCAAAGTACATGTCATATCTTGGAAGAGCCAAAGATATAAAAAATCATGTCTAAAGATCCTAAAGCCCCAAGAATCCAACGTATATCCTACAAAATTAAAAAGACTTAAGAGAAGGATGGGTAGGAGAAGGATAATTGAGAATGTTGAAAGGGATAACATTGATTAAGCAGTACTGTATTCATAAACTGCTTTGTTACTTTGTACAACTACTTAAAGATAATTTAAATACTTTTAAAAATCCTAAAACCCAACCTTTGAATGATAACCAAAAACTCTATACTTAGTTTTAATTAGATGGCATACGTATAAAGAAGGTATAAAGAATATAATTCTCACATGTAAATGTAAATGTGTGGTAGATATTTATGTAGCTTTATCTAACTAGAGTAAGTCTTGTTAAGGCAGTATTCTACATGAAATGTCACATATTTCCTTTGCATTTTTGAAACTCAATGTCTTCATTTAGATAAAATCCTTTGATCCTGCTGTGTTTGTAACAATACAAAGGTATCTCTAAAATTACCTAGCGTTTTGTTAATTCATAATTTCTTGAAAGTATGAGAGACTTGATGGACAATGATGTAACCAATATGGTGACATATTTAGTTTCCTTAATCAAATAACTCATGCACTGATACTAAATCATTTAAGTTACTTGCCAAGCTAGTTACTTAACATCTCTTACTTTCAGGTTTCTCCTGAGAAAAATAACAACAAAATCAAAAAACAGCAAAAACAATACCTTATGATCACTGGAGATTAAATAAAATAATGCTAAAATGTAACATGTACTGAGGTTTTTTAATGACTAATTTTTAATCGTGTATAGGATAGAAAATATACTTTCTTCTCACTGAGGACTTGTGCAAACCACTAACTTTGTCTGCAGCACAAGATCGGAGCTGCGATTCTTCTCTTTGGATCTCTGGTTCTGCTTCCCATCTTCTGAGTCCCCCTACATGTTTCTTACACCACCACCCATGGGGGTTGCGTGGCTGCCAGCACCAGGGCTAAGAATTCTCAAGTGTTATCTGCAGTGTCACAGAATTTCACATTTAAATATCTGAGTCTTTGTCTACCAGGGTAAATGATCTTCAAACTCTCCTCCAAAGTGCTCTTCTGAATGCCTGCCAAGGATTACTCATGTCTCCTAAAATGGCTTCTCTCTCAATGGTTACCTCCATCCCGAAGCTTCCTGTTTCTCTCCAGGAGGCTCTGAGCCTGACACCTTTTGGTATTGCCAGATCTGTGGCTAAGCTCTGCTCTGGTTGCAAGGCAGGAAGAAACCTGATGCCATAGCATATCTGGTTGGAAGAGTCACCTCTGATGGATGACTGCTGAAAAGCATCCCCTATTGTGTCATCATGATGACACTTGCCTTGCTCCACTGAACATCCACTGACCTGGCACAACAGCCATGAGACCTGATGTTTTGTGAATTTCACTACTGGTATTTCCTGTACTGAAAAACTGACACACACTCTCAAAGAGTTACCATTACACACACACACACACACACACACACACACACACACACACACAGGCGCGCGCCTTCTCTCCCTACACCTTCCCTTAGAAACATTTACATAGTGCTTCCTAATTGTGAACCATTGTTCCAAGAGTTTATATGTAATAACTCAATGGATTATGACCGAATAGCAAGTCCATAAGACAGAAATGGCTACAATTGTCCATCTTATAGATGAGAATCTAGGCACAGAGGTGTTGGAATGATTCCCTATGGCCATGGCTTATGAGAGACTGAGTAGGGATTATAATATTCTGTTTTCTTTTAAATAGCACTATTATTTTAAAATATCATTATAAGTACTACTTAGTATTGCACGTTCTCTAGCCTTGAAATTGTACTTAGTGACATATATACATTTTAATCGGCAAGAAGAGAAAGGCTAAAAGTACAAAAGAAATATTTTGGATACAACTTTAGAAATAACGAACAAAATAAAATCACTTGTCTCGTAAGCAGCATCTCTACAACAAAAATAAATACAAGATTAGAAAATCAGACCTGCAGTACATTCTATGCTTTCTCTTCGCAGAAGTAGAAAATGCAGGATAAGTAACTATCTCACAAAATGTTCTTTGGAGAATTATGAGTGCCTTTGGAAAGCACTGGGACATAAGTCAGATCCGAATGCCTTGATGAATACTGCCATCTAATGCCCAATGGAGAAATCCACCTTCAGCTTAGACTTGGACTGTTTGTCCTCCGGCATGCCTTAGGAAATGGCAGCACAGATCATGTTAGCAACTAAGATTCTGTAACTGCATCAGTCATTGTGAGGGAAATTTTAGAAAGCAAATTAGAAAGACTTCCAGTTCCTTCACATTATACTCTGGGTTCAGAGAGCTTTAGTTCGGGGTGTAGTATTATAAAACCTGAATTTGTTGTAATGTCCATCAGTATGTGAGATGGACATTCCTAAACCCTATTGATATAATCCGCAGTGATTCTCTATTAATATAAACTGCTATCGTTTTCAGAATTTTTTTTCATTCTTACTTTTTCTTTCCCATGGCCTTTAGAAATATACCACAACAAGTCGGGTGCCAGTGGCTCATGTCTGTAATCCTAGCTACTCAGGAGGATGAGATCAATCTGAGGACTGACATTCAAAGCCAGCCCAGGCAGGATAACCTGTGAGACTCATCTCCAATTAACCACTAGAAAACTGGAAGTCGCTCTGTGGCTCAAGTGGAAGAGTGCTTACCTTGAGTTGAAGAGCTGAGGGACAGCACCCAGGCCCAGAGTTCAAGCCCCATGACCTACAAAAAAGAAAGAAAGAAAGAAAGAAAGAAAGAAAGAAAGAAAGAAAGAAAGAAAGAAAGAAAGAAAGAAAGAAAGAAAGAAAGAAGGAAGGAAGGAAGGAAGGAAGGAAGGAAGGAAGGAAGGAAGGAAGGAAGAAAGGAAGAAAGAAAGAAAGGAAGGAAGGAAGGAAGGAAGGAAGGAAGGAAGGAAGGAAGGAAGGAAGGAAGGTGAAAAAAAGAAAAGAAAAAAGAAATATACCACAACAAAATACAGAAGTTAATGAAAGCCAAGAAGGCAAATATAAGAACAGATATCAAGGAATAAAAGAAGATGGAAATTCATATGTGTATTAAATATGTATATATAATAGAAACAGTTACTTAATAAAAAAAGATATTCTGAATTATTTCCCAATCGATTAAATGTAATTTCTGGTTGCCAGGAGCTTTGTGGTTCACCCTTGTAATCCTAGAGACTCAGGAAGCTGAGATCTGAGGACTGTGGTTTGAAGCCAGCTTGGGTAGGAAAGTCCATGAGACTCTTTATCTCCAATTGACCACAAGCAAACCAGAAGTAAAGCTATGGCTCAAAGTGATAGAGCATCAGCCTTGAGCACAAAAGCTCAGAGACATGAGTTTAAGCCCCACAACCAACAAAATAAATTAATTAGTAAAACTATGTCCTGATATAAGTAGAATGGGTGATGGTAGAGTAAGAAATTTTAGGTATGATTACAAGATAAAAAGGAAAAATTATTCATTATAATGGTAATTTATATACCAGTAAGTTAAAGAACCTGGGCACTTTCTCAAAAACTGCACGTTTCACATGCTATGTAACCTTTATCCAATTTCAAATAGTCTATATATTGTTGCATTTTTATCATCCAAATGTTGGCTACAGACTGAGTTTCATATCTTGTATCCAAAAATACTTGGCACCAGAAATATTTCCGATTTCTAAATTTCCCCTTATCTTAGAATATTTGCATGATATACATAATGAGGTATTTTGGGGCTGGGACCCAAAAGTCAATGCAAGTTAATGTTTTATATACATTTTATACACAGAGCTGTTAAGTAATTTATGCAATATTTTAAATAATTTTGTGGAAAATCAAAGTTTTAGGAAGTAGAATTTTCCATTTCCATATTGGCGCCCCTAAATTTTTGGATTAAATATGCTCAAACTGTGATAGTATGCTCTTAATGAGACTTCCACAAGTTGTATTTTCATTCAGAACTACATGGTTGAACAATTCTTAGGTAATCATTTCTTTTTTTTTTCTTTTTGTTTTGTTTTGTGCCAGCACTGGGATTTGAACTGATCCAGGATGCTGCCCCTTAGCTTTTTCTGCTGGCACTAAACCTCTTTAGCCACATCTCCAGTTCTCCGTCCTCAGATCTCATCCTTTTGTGTGGCTAGGATTATAAGCATAAGCCATCAGCACCCAGCTCCATATGTTTCAATTCCTAATCCAAATTCCTGTGGATCTTCCTAGAATTAAAAATGAAACACTTCAATTAGTAGAACTCAACTACAGGTACAGCATTGGTTAGTGTGTTACTCCAGGACAGTTCTTGCTGTACAGTGGTCAGACATGCCTTTACCCAGAGACCTTAGTGAGTGTGTAAGTGTGTAAGGACAAATTCAACAATTAACAGGGTGGAGCTTCAGAGTCAGAATAGAAGATCCTAGGTTGGAGTTGAGCTAGTTATGGCTCAACCAGTATCCACCTTCTCCTCTCTCCTCTGTTCTAAAATACTTTTTTGCCCTTATAAAGATGGCCCCTGCTTGTTGAGGGACAGAAAAGACCAGTCCCAAAGTACTAATTCTCTCCTATGACATTTATACAAGTGCCTATGGAAAATAGAAAAAAGATCCTACTCATGCAATTTGAAGAAAAATATTTAAGAACAATTGACTTATTGTTAAAAAGTAAGATTGAAAAACTGATTAAAAACTGTCAAATTTATAACTGTCAAATTTATGTAGCTCAGTTCAGAATAGCAAGTGATTTGAATCTGGTCAACCTCTACTGTTCCAATCCTTTTATGGCTGACACACTTAAAATCACTTGGTGGGGTGTTTGGAATTGAGCACAAAGAAAAGGAAATAGGTTGACCTGACATTAATTAATACAATGTTGCTAGAAGCAATTTAGCTTGCTAGTTGCAAAACCAAAATTCTTTGAGACTTAACCTTCTTGGACCAAGTATTTATTTCTAAGCAATTTTCAGCAACTCCATGTGGAATTCTTAAAATGCAGAACTAACATTGTTATAATAATGGCTATGAACCAAGATGGGAAAGAGGCCGACATTCATCCTGACAGAGATAAATAACGGGCAAAGTAAATTACTGTATTAGCTGGATACTTGTTATACATGAACTAAGCCATCTCACTTTATTTATACACAAAGCATAATGCAAAAAGGAAAAACAACTGTACTGGAATCCATTCAAATGAGCACAATAGTAGTTACCAGGGAAAAATGATTTTGATTGTATCATTAAATTTAAAACATTCTCTTTAGGCACTGAACACAGGCCTCAAGTGTGCCTTTTATCACGAGCTTAATGTGCGAAGTGCAAGAATAAAAAAAAAAAACTTGCAAGTGAATGTGTTTAGCATCTAAAGCCCTCTTCATTCTGTGGTTAGAATATTGAAAATACTCAGGAGAAAAAAAATCCCATGTTGCAATCCTCAATATGGCTTTCAAAATAATATGTGAAAATCAATTAAATTAAGGAAAGAGAAATCTCCATTGATCGCATGAAGAGATTAAATTTAAATAATTTTTACCTAGCAGTTTTAGAATAATATGAAAATATAAGATGTAGAAGGATTCTGACTGTTTGGGTTGGTGAATTTCACTGGCAATTGGTATGTGTGAAGACCCAATCACTCTCTAGACTGTCAAAGGCAGAATGAAAGAGGAAGAAACTTGGGAAGATTGGCTGCTCTGAATTGAATACCAAGGATTAGAATATACATTAGGGGTTTAGGTTAAATAGTAACTACGCAATCTTTGAGAAAATTATCTCTTTTTTGTCCTAATTCTCTGTCTTCAAAAACAAAAATATTCAACTGCTCCGGTGGATCACACCTGTAATCCTAGCTACTCAGGAGGATGAAATCTGAGGATCATAGTTCAAAGCCTTCTTGGGCAGGAAAGTCAGTAAGACTCTTATCTCCAATAAACCACTCTGAAAACCGGAAGTGGTGCTGTGGCTGAAGAGGAAGAATGCTTGCCTTGAGCTGAAGAGCTGAGGGACAGCAGCGCCCAGGCCCAGAATTCAAGCCCCATGACCAACAAAAAAAAAATCATCCTTCAACTAAGATTGACGTTCCTGTGTAGTGACTGTTAATCATTTTTGTACTTGTAGTTGACATAGTTATTATCGCTACATTTGCCTTTGAGCTCCCCAGACCAATTTATACATTTCCTTTCATATTTTTATATCTTTCTATTTTCCATAGCCTAGCACAGTGTTTTGTTTACCTTAGCTATTTAATAAGCATTTATTTAAAAGAAAAATGGATTGGAATTGCTACTGGAATAATAGAAATGTCACTTTAAATACCTTTAACGAGAAAGCAAACAATCTAAATAATAAAAGACAAAGAATAGCTGCATATAGATCCATATTACAGAAAAGCTAATATGTGTGAGTTACATTGTATTTTTCTATGGTTTATAGTAGAATTCTGTGAAAAGTCCAAGAAGTAATAATTAATACTTTCTAAAAGTTGCTTCTATCAGGTAATCAAACAACGAAAGCACTATGGAAAAGTTCAAGTAATAAAAAATTTTTATTGTGAGACTTAGATTCTAGTCCGAGTTCTTCATTTTGGTTAAGAAACCATATAACCTCTGCAGATGTCTCAGTCCTCTAATCAGTAGAAATAGAGTTAAGTTCTGTAGTAGATTTTACAGGAGTCTTATCATGGTAAACGCCCAAAATGGCTTCTTGGATTATCTTTTTCTTCTTTGTTCCTCCCATCCAGAAATGAAGTATATTTCTATATTCCTCTAACTCTAAAACAGAGTTATGGCTTCCATTGACCAATACAAAATAGCAGAAATGAACTACATGTTATATGCCTAGACTCAGAGACTAAAATTTCCACACTTCTGTAGAGAATTCTACTGTGTGAGCAAGCCTGAGACATCATATTTGTCACAGTCTGCAAAATTTTTCTATAACAAGTCAAAAGGTAAATATTGTAGGCTTTGAGAGACATACAGCCTGTCAGAACTACTCAACTCTTTCCATGTTAACCATAAGGTAAATGCAAAGAAATACATAAACATAGCCCATCCAGGTGCTAGTGGCTCAAACCTGCAATGCTAGCTACTCTGGAGGCTGAGATCTGATTGTCTTGGTTCAAAGCCAGCCTGGGCAGTAAAGTCTGTGAGATTCTTATCTCCAATTCACCATGAAAAACCAGAATGTGGTGCTGCATCTCAAGGGGGAAAACACTATCCTTGAGCCAAAAAGCTCAGGGACAGCATCCAGGCTCTGAGTTGAAGCCCCAGGGCTTGCATATACATAGGAAAGAAAGAAAGAAAAGAAAAAGAGAGAGAGAGAGAGAAAGAGAGAGAGAGAGAGGGAGAAAGAGAGAGAGAAAGAGAGGAAGAGAGAAGGAAAGAAGGAAGGAAAGAAAGAGAGGGAGAGAGAGAGAGACAGAGAAGGAGAGAAAGAAGAAAGAAAGAAAGAGAAAAGAAAGGAAGGGAAAAAAAGGAAAAAGGAGCCCAATGAAAATTACTTGTTACAAAACCAAGTGGCTCACTAGATTTGTCCCATTTGCCCAGCTTAGAACAAACAAGTGAAAGTGACTGAGATTGGCTGAACCACACCAAATGGCCAGCATGAAATGATACAAATTACTGTAGTTTTAAGTCTGTAAGTGAAGTATTGCATTACCAATCACAAACCACAAAGTAAGGGACATTACATGCCAATCTTCTATTCCAGTAGAAGGTACCCATTCTGCAGAGGCTGGCAAGTTGATGTTTACCCAGACTGGTTGTCTATTCCAGTGAGATTATACTCTCTGCCCCACAGCAGTGTTCAGAAAAGGATTGACAGAGAGTACAACAGATCAAATCTCTCTCAAAATTGGACCATTCAGGCTCTTCCTGGATTCTTCCTGGACTTTTCCATCTAGACTCATGCTTTCTCTCCTACACTCCCATTCATCATTATTTCCTGCCTGGCATATTCTTCAATGAACAATTCACATAAAAAATTCAAAAACTGACTTCTTACATTCTACTTTTAGTAAACATAACTTATCTTCTAAAATGTGTCTTAACTATCACAATCAGTGCACTAGGCTGGGGTTTGGCTTACTGGTAGAGAGCTTGTCTAGTATGCATTGAGATTTAGGTTCCATCTCCACCATTGACAGAAACAAACAAACAAAAGGCACAATAAGGGATAAAAGACTAAGATTTGTGTAAGATAATGTAATAAGTAAAAAAGAATACAGTGGCTACATAGATGTGAACTACTACCCTCAAATGACTTGTCTGTACCTAGATGTGTTAGGAGATGATGGAAAACTGAAAGTAGAATTCCTTGGAATACAACTAAAGTTCTGATCTGTTTACTCCGTTTTGTTAAAATTGGCGATGAACTGTATTTTGATACCATTATTGTTAAATAAATATCCAAATTTTTTAGTGTTATTGACATATGAATTTAGTTAAAAAAAAAAAACAAAAAAACAAAAAACTCTTCCATGAGACACATGTCAAGTATAATGGCATTGGATAATCTTGGTATTAACTTCTGTTTCTTCATGGACTAACAGAAAACACAGTGATCTACTACATTGTATGAAAACTGAGACTACTCACGGTTTTATACAAATAAATTACACTTAAATCACTAGAGGAAGAATAGCTCATAAACATAACACAGTGATTATTATTATTATTCAAACAGCATTCTATATATTTTGAATAACAAAAAAAAGAAGGAAAAGAGTTACTGCCATCAGCAGGTTTCCTGAAAACTGGGAATTGAGTAGCTGGCTAAAGAAGAGATCTGAAGGAAATCTAAAGAAAAAGTAATGACAGCAGCAGGGTTTCCCTTTCAAGAGGTGAGAAATGAGGAAGTGTCACCCAGGCAACCTTAATAACTAGCGGAATGAAGTATGTGGAAAGAATCTCTAAGAGAGTGAGGAGCAGAAAGACCAAAAGTCTCAAACTATAGGCAGGAAGGGGAAAATGGGAACAGAAAATACATTTATTAGGATGGATGAAGATGGCTTCTGTGTTACTATGCCTCTGGATGTAGAAAACACTCAAAGTAAATTCCGCAGTATCTTGGCAAACATCCCTTGGGATGATACAGTCTTAAACATTTCTTAGTTGTTGTTTTTTTTAATGGTTTATAACACTTTGTTTTTAATTACTATCACTTCAATTTTTAGAGATTTTTTTTTTTAGTAATAACTACTTTTCAAATTTAAATAATTCTGTCCTTCTTGCTTCCTTATTGATGAACGAAAGAAGGGAATGAATGTCTCAAAATGTAGACTCTGTTTAAAATCTTTCTGATTTTGTATTTCCTTCTCTGAAAATGAGTAGATCAGACTCGTATTTGAAAACTGGATAATTTTTGGGAAAAAAAACTCTTGATTTTTTTTTTAATTGCCTGAATGCTAATAGGAGCAAACATCCTAAATGGCATTTAAAAGTCAAATTGCTGTTTGTAACCTTAGAATACAACTTGTAAAAAGCAATACTTTCTGCATTTCCTCTAGTGATAAACTAAAAGTACTCAAAAAAGCTAATTTGGTACAGCTGGGAAGAGATCTAAAGATGTATGTTAATCTAATGACTGTTTAGTGTAGGAAATTACAGCTTAAATAATGCATATGAATCTGGATATTCATTAAGGTTTTACAGCATTTCAAAATGAGTTATTTTAAGATTAAGAACTAAAAATAGTGACATTTTTCTTTCCCAGAAACCGTAAGTAAATGGCAAAGCATAATTAATGCACACATTACTTCATTTGGGGGGCTTATGCAAATCAAGAGTTACAGAGACTAATAAGATAATTTGAGTTCAGTATTTGTATCTGTCTTCAACTACAGAATAGACAAGACTGAAAAGGAAATCAAGTGGATATTAAAAAAAAATATTAGCAAGGTTTAGAGAAGAGTTTTTCATGAGCAGACCTGAAATAGTAATAATTAAGAGAGAACAGAGGCAAAAATGGTAAAAGAACAATCGTGAAGCAGTTTTCCAGAGGAGGAATAAGCCACTAGAGCCACGCATTCATTCAGGAGAAAGTTGGTCTGAAAAGTTTCAGATACAGGAGGAAATGTTGAAGAGTAAACAGGACTACTTAGCTCTTAATTGCGAAGATACTTGCTTTCTGATGGGTCCATATTCTTGTCTCAGTTGGAATCATTCCTTCTTGTCATCCCATTTTATGGAAATGTTTGGTTGTTCAACTCTCTCTCTCTCATTCTCTCTCACTCTCTCTCTCTCTCTCCCTCCCTCCCTTTCTCTGCCCAAGTTGTTACCATGTTGATAGTCATCCTTTAGACATCCATGGACCTGTCAGATCCCATGGTTGAGTTCTGATTTGAATCCCCTAAATTACCATGAATATTCCCAATCTAAACTGTCTTTTCCTTTTGCTCCCTGACACACTAACCCTATCCCCCACCAGGGCTATATTAAATCATAGAAGCTTGAATGGGTTACTCTATGGAATCCTTATTTGATAGATGCTTGTTATAGAAAACTTTCCCTTTAGTTTTCAATAAATTCAACTTGAGTTCTTCATTGATTAAACATATTACATAAACATATTACACTTTTACCTATACTTATAATTCTATATTATTCTGCTTTATGAATATATAATTATTTTATGATTAATTTAATAACAGTTTTGGAATTAAATCAGCATGTTAATGTCAAACTCAATACTTGTAAAATTACTACCCATTGACTATCTTGCTCATAGCTACTCAAATTTCTTGCTAAAATGTAAGATAACATTTTTCAGTCCCTATGATTATTTTGTTGCCAAATATTAAACATGGCTATTGTAATTAAATGATCAACTTCTTTTCTAATTAATAAGATGAATCACTAACTGCACATAGGAGTCTTTATTGAAATTTGTACAAAATATTTGGAAGCAAATAGAAGACAAAATTTATTTTGGCTCCATGAATTGTTCACAGTTTTTTACTCCTCTACCAATTGAATTGTTCTTTATAGTCTCATAAAACTGAAGTTTCAGGTGCTTCTATATTTTTTCTTAGGGCATTTATGGCCACTTACAAATGAAATAATAAAAAAGAAAGGTTAATTAATAAAAAAAGTTTGCACAATTACTTAGAAACTTGTGTTGAAAAGTTATTGAACATTTTTTCAAATGAAAAAAGTGTGGTTTAATTAGACACTGTTATCTCTCTAATATTACTGCCATTTTTATAAAGAAAATGAGAGAGCTTGCTGAGAAAAAAAGGGGTCATTTAATTTCCTTTACATTGTTCACTAATCTTTTTGTAATATTTTAATGAGGAATACCATTCATATCTATATTCATGCAGATTATCTCCACAATAATTGCCTTATTAAATCTAGTTTCATTACTATATCAAACATTAAAATAAACTACAAATGACCTACAAATCACTTGTTAAAAATAATATGTAATTATAACTTCAAATATGATAAATGCAGGAAAGATCTATTAGAATCCCTGATTTTTCCTGGCACAGAATAACACCTTTATGCTATTTTTACTGTGAAAACAATGATGATATTTATGTATAAAATAAACAATATAGCAGTATATACACATGTAATATAATAAATGAAATAAGGCATATGTGTATCTCAGTGAATTTTTTACTCAATAGTAATGATCATTGAGTGATGAGGGAAATTATTTGATATCTAACATAACTAAAGAAATGGTATTACAAAGCCTTTCCTACCTGAATTCATTGCTTTTGAATTTATTCTTTAAAAAAATATCCTAACACCTTGTATTCATGGCATATATAGCAGAATCCATTATGAATTTTGACTCCAAATTGGCCTGGTTTTAAATTTTTTGGGGGAGGGGGTCCGGTCATGGGGCCTGAACTCTGGGCCTGAGCGCTGTCCCTCAGCTCTTTAACTCAAGGCTAGTGCTCTACCACTTGAGCCACAGCGCCACTTCTGGCTTTTTTCTTTTTGCTTATATGGTGCTGAGGAATCAAACCCAGGGCCTCAGGCATGCAAGGCGAGCGCTCTACCCCTGAGCCAACTTCCCAGCCCTTGGCCTGGTTTTAAATAGCAGTTAAGTAACTAGATAGCAGATTGATGTATGTCACTTAAACTTTTCAAGCCTCATTATTTTTCTCTTCTGGGAAGCAATTTAGGAGTTTTGTTGTTGTTGTCATTGTTTGGGATTTTTTTTAGGGAAGTTATTACATGATGATCTCTCTCTGCCTTCCTTGTGGACTCCCTCCCTCTCTCTTCAGATCTCTTTCTCTATTTAGCACAGGGTGAAATATTTAAGTGCTCCTGGAAAGGTGCTTCTTAACTGTTTCGGATCACAAGCACTCACACTGTATTCACTTTCTGTTGCTACAGAGAAAACTTTGCTACAAAGTTAGACACTTAAACCACACAAGTTTATTTTTTTCACAGGTCTATAAATCATTAATCCAACACTGGTTTCACCAGGTTAAAACTAAAAGAGCTGCGTTCAGTTCTGGAGACTGTAGGGGGGAAATACTTGTTCTGAGCTTTCTGAGCTTTTTCTAGCTTTAAGAGTTCAACTGCATTCCTTGGTTTGTGGCACCGCAAATCTTCAGCGTAATGAATTGAGTCCTCACATCGTTTCTCTTCACTTCACTCTGATTACAGCTAGAAAATGTTTTCTACTTTTAAGGACTCATCTGATTAATCAGACCCACAAAGGTAATCCAAAATAATCTCCCCCAATTTAAAGCTGACAGCCTTAATCACACCTACAAAGTCCTTTTTGCCATATAAGGTCTGAGCATGCGAACCATTTGACAACTCTCTTGCCACGTAAGGTGCAATGGATAAAATGTGTTTGTGTTGTGGCCCAACTGGCAGGAACTCAGATGTAATTGTAGCTTGCAGCTGCTTGTGTTGAACACTCCTGGCACGTGAACTGATCCTAAGGAAATTCTCAATTCTTCCTTTGTCCACATAAAGTCATGACCAGAGTAAACCCTATTAAGTTAAAAGCAATCATAACGTTATATAACTTATCCTAGTCAAGCTGTATGCAAATAGTATCAGGTTGGAAAAGAGCATATACTGAAATCGTTCGATATCTCTGAAACTCAACTTCTATTAAATTTACAACTATCTAAGCTTTCCTGTTTAGCTATTTTAGGCTCTCTGAGAATGTCATTCTGTATGTTCTTCTAAACAGTCTGAAGAAGATGGCATGACTAAATACCTGCATCCAGAGAAAGTAAATTGATTATTCTAAGTGACCCAACCTGAGTAGTTTGGGTCTGCCACCCTCCCTAGATATAATAAGCAATTCAAGTAAATTAACTGGCCACCATATTTAAATCCATCTTGCAGGCATCCATCTTGCAAAGAAAATGATATACATACATATACATATATATATATATACACATATGCATATATACCTATATACATGTACATAAAACAGATATACATGTATATAATTTTCTCTCTAGATATATGCACATAGAGAGAGGTCATTTTAAGTAGAGTGGTCAATTTGTTTAAGTCTTAAAATCAGAGTTTATAATGCAAGTTAGAATTGAAAATAGTGGGCTGGGAAGGTGGCTCAGGGGTAGAGCCTTGCATGCCTGAGGCCCTGGGTTCGATTCCTCAGCACCACATAAGCAAAAAGAAAAAAGGCGGAAGTGGCGCTATGGCTCAAGTTGTAGAGCTCTAGCCTTGAGCTGAAGAGCTGAGGGACAGCACCCAGGCCCAGAGTTCAGGCCCCACAATCGGACCCCCCAAAAATAAATAAATATATACAATGCATCTTGTTAGTGTCACCCCTTTCAACATTCTTACCGATCCTTCCTGACCTACTCCTTGCCTTACTGCCTTACTTTCCTTTAAAAAAAAAAAAAAAAAAAAAAGAATTGAAAATAGTGTTTTTGGCATATATTCTGACAAAGTCCTGAACACTAAATTAGGCACCAGGGCCTAACTACATAAAAAAGCAGCTATTCACCAATTCACTGTGCTCAGGCCAATGGAGAATGGAAATGAAAAGCCACCATGCAAATCCATCATTTATGTAATAAAGGAAGTACGTTCCTAAAGATTTAAATGCAACTCATTCCACCTTTGATACCTAATCCACCTTCACATCCCTCCAAGTAGAATTCATTAGAGAGATTGGGTTGTTGAGATTAGAGAGGTCAGGGCATTCAGTGGAGCACTGACTCCAATTATCCTGGTGATTCAAGGGAGGAAAGTGGTTCAAAAGATACCAAGCACCTTGCTATTATGAAGGAAGCAATCACAGAAATAGCTAGTCAAATCACACCAGGGAATTAACTTGCGAAGATCTGAAAAACTGCTTGAACTTTCTGAGCTTCCACTGCCACATTGGAAAACATGGAGAATACAGCATAGAGTCTAAGAACCAGACTTTTGGCTTCAGAATCTCATAGGTTGAATCCTAGCTGTGCCATCCTGAAGCTGGGAAATCTTGAGCATGTCCTATCAATTAATATCAATCTCAATGACAAAGGAATGAAACATTTGTCTTGAAGGTTTGTTTCAAGGAGTGAATGGAGTAATAAAGCATTTAGACTAGCATCTGAATCACTACAAGCAATCATAAGAAATAAAGGCTAATGGGAATTTTGACAAATTAATGTGTATATGTACTCTGAAGATTAATAGTAAATACAGAACAATTTCCTTGTAATTGCAAATACCCTTGGTATGAATGTTTATGTCCCCTCAAAATTGTTATAAAATGTCCTCACCCCCATCCCCAGGTGATAGTATTAAGTATGGGGCTATTGGGAGACGATTAGCTCAGAAAAGTGGGGCTCTCATGGTTAAGACCTTATCACAGAGAGCCAGGAAAGACCCTTGCCCTGTTCTATCTCATGAAAACACAGCCAAGAAAAGAACATCTGTAAACTGCAAAGCAGAACCTCACCCTAACCCAAATCTTCCAGCTCTTGATATTGGACTTTGTCCACACACTGTAAGAAATGATTGTGGTTTAAAAGCTACCACGTTTATGGTATTTCTGTTCATGGAAATCCAAATGGACCACAATGCTAATGTTATAAATTTTTGCATCCTAATAATAATTCATGTTGTCAATGTTTCTCTATTTGAGGATCCTGTTCTTATCCCCTCAGCGGATCTATGGTCAGTTTTCCCCCATTTGACCCAGTGGGAATTTAATTTTGGAAAGTGGCAAATGGTTCCGGATTATATATTAAAGTGGGAATGGTGAAAGAATTCAGTCGGTGACCCTGGCTCTCTATTCCTAGCTTTACCTGTTAAATTATATCACCTTGGCAGTTCCACAGGCATTGGGAACATTTTCAAGGAAGAATATTTATGTACACAACTCTTGGCACCATAAATATTTGTTTGAATTTGTCTTGCTCCAGGCCAATCAACACCTCATGAAACTTGTGATTTAAAAGGCTTAGATTTTATTCATGCAATGTTAATATAATGGAAAACAATTCAGTATCTCCGGCAGGAATAATTTTACAAGCATTAACAGGTGGCAGACTACATGAACTTTACCTTTCTTGACAGTTTTAAACAACTAATATAATTTTAAGGCATATATCACTTAAGGAATCAAGTTATTAATGATAAGCATGGTAAGAAATGTGAATCTGAAGCATTCTGTTTACATCAAGTGAAGAACATGTAAATTGTGATAAATGCTAATGGGAGTTACCACCACACATTTCTTTCATAGCAAGGAAGAATAGTCTGTACAATTCCAAATAACCTTGTAACCTTGTGAAAAAAGTGAAGAAAGAATTGGAGTACGATAAGAGCAGAAATAAGTGGGCGTAGTCTACTTTATTCCAAAGCTAAACAGTATTATATAATGCCAAACAAGCAATTTCAAGAAAGCTTATAGATTCATGGCACTTTCCTTCTGGCCTAGGCAATATAGAATGCCCTTATCTTGATATTGCTTATTTTTTCTATAACCACTATCAGGCTTTCTGCCTTCTTTGAACCATTTTTATAGTGTAATACTGATGTGTGTAAAAATAGAATTAGCAAGTGACTACTAAATTATTCCAAGATGGTATATTTAACAACAAATACTATTTATGATAATAAATAGAGTTGTTGTCCCTGCTTTCTAAAAACTTATAGTCAAGTAAAGCAAAAGAAAATTTCAACACAGTGTGAATCTAACATAGTTAATATAAAAAGGGCTAAGATTAGGAAAGCTAGGTATTCTTGAAAAGAAGTGAGAGCAAAAGGTAAATAAATAAATTCAAAGATTCAAGTACTAGGCAGAGAGCAATTACCTATCTAGACATTGTATATATTTTTTCTGGAACCAGGAAACTCATTGGAACTTAGGAAATAGAGACAAACTGTCCATTCTTATCTTCACCAGAACCAACTTATTTCCTAAGCATCTTTACTTAAATAGCTACATACAGCTAAAGCTCCTCACATATCATATTTGAGGGTTTTTTTTTTAATTCTCCAATCCAGATCCTGACTTGTTTGCTCTATGTCAGTAATTGTTCCTCAGCTAGTTAGTCAGCAGGTTAGAATAGAGTGGCAAGTTTGGGACCATGTTCTGTCCCACTTCTTGCCCTGAAAGCTCAGAGGAATGTCTGGGAAGTACTGAGGATTAGTTCACGAGGTTCTGAGTGACAGGCTGAACATCACCAGCATTATCTTATAGACAGTTGTGTCAATAACTAATTGCCACCACTGTTATCTTGTTATGTGGGTAGATGAAAGAATGTATTTATAAAGTACTAAGTAAATTATTAGCACGGATAGCTATGCACTATTGATTTTGATGTCTAGCTAGGAGAGATAATTAAGAAGAACGTTTTCTTAAATGTAGAGTACATTTTAATGTCAAATGGTAGTGGGAAGATATCACTATTTAAATAATTATACATGTGCATCCAAGTATATGCAAGCATGTATTAGCATACTTTAGAATAGCCATGTATAGAAGAAGGCTGAACAACTTTTTAAAATTTTCAGCTAACACACATCATATAATCCCTCTCAAGGTTGGTTTTCACAGTAACCCATATAGATAAATGTTTAAAGGCAAAGATTCTTTTATCATGTATACCTTTGTTGTCCTTTGTACCTGTATCATTTTCCTACCACAAGACTTTAGGCAAGTAACATAATCTCTCCTTGTCTAATCTCCTCACTTACAGAATGAATATAAATTCAGGGATTTTTTCTGGGATGGTTAAACAAAATAACATATAATTAAAGCAGTGAGCATATATTAAGTATTTGACAATTTGTAATTACAACTATTCTGACTTTAGAGAGAAGCCAAGGAGGGGGAAAATGGCATTTGGCCTAAGAAGAGGTAATTTTAAACCATCATCTGGCTTTTTGAAGAAGCAGCCATGAATAGCTCTATGACAGATGTTGCTATGATGGTGGAATATGGTAAATTAAAAGTTATCCAGATGCAAATACCTAGAAATGATGGATAAAAGTTCCCTAAGTCTGTGGAATGACTCTGAAGTTATTTATGAAAGAGGTAAAAACATTAAAACAGTAAATAACTATGCTGGCAGGTAACTCTCCTTGACTTCATAACAAATATTTTCTTATACTGAGGTCATGGGTTTCACTGTTATGAAGAATGTTATGAAGAATGTTATGAAGAATGAGAAATGAGGTCCTCTTCTCATCTGATAGAAGGTCAGAATTGAAATTCTGGGACCTAAACATTTCTCTATCAATGAAAAGTGGATGAGAGCAAAAAGAGAACACATTCCACAAAACAAGGAAGTTCTCATCCTCAAATGAGCCTTGATGGGGTTAAAAGGAATAATCATGTTCCCTTGAAAATGTAAAATACCATGAACTTTTTATGGATTTTTTTTGGTTCAAAATTTTGTGCTATTTTGTCTAGGGATTTCCAAGCCAAGAAATTAGTAACAACAGGAACAGCATTTTTCTGGGCAGTGATAACTTGTTGAGCATCTGGTAGAGGCAAAATTAAAACTCAGAATACTAAGTAGTAGCAAGTTGACTTGTTCTTTTTAGAACACAGAAAAGACTGAAATTCATGTACTTCTTCTAACTACCCACAAAATGCTATGCTAGTTCTGAGTTATTAGATTGTGATTCCCTGTTGAAAAGTAAATCTGAAGAGCCACTTAAAACATCTCATTCTTAAAACATTTTCTGGATTTTTGTTGTTGCTGTTGTTGTTGTTGCTGTCGTCTTTGTTGAGAAGAAATAATTTGGTTACAGCTTGCTGAAATATTCTTAAACAAACTTACAAAAAAATAGATTGTCAGCTAAAGAAGAGGTAGTAGCTGGGCTGCTGGTGACTCACACCTGTAAAATACTAGTTACTCAAGAGGCTGAGTTATGAGGACCGGGGTCTGAAGCCAACCCAGGCAGAAGAGTTTGGGAGACTCTTAAATTAACCACCAAAAAGCATGAAGTGGAGCGTTGGTTGTGGTGGTAGAGCACCAGTCTTGAGCAAAAAAGGCTAAGAGAGAGTACCCAAAAGAAAGAATTAAAGTAAGTGTGACAAATGATCCTCAAAGTCAAGGGGCTCCTGAGCAATATCGACCCAAAGGTAGTCAAAAGAAAGTGTTCTTTGCTACTGAGTTCTGATTTACTCCATGATAATTTCGCATTACAAATTTGATCAGAGAAATGTATATTTTTTTCCAAGCCAAAAAATTGGGTGTTCCTATAAAGTGTTCCTATCAAGGATTTCTAGTCTATGTATATGTATTTTAAATAGCATGCATATCTTTCAAATAGACTTTGTGAAAACTGACCCTAGGTGAATGTTTTCAAAGTGAATAGAAAGGAAGATGCAATGCAATTCAGAACTTGATGTATTGAAAAACTGACATGTTGAACTGAAACCCCTTTGGAAACAACTGCTTAAAAGATAAATAACCTCCCTGTTTTTACTGTATTTGATTCCCGTGCCCTGCATCTTGTATATACATTTTTCTAATTTGGGGAGAGGAAGGGAAATAACAAAATGCTGAAACAAGGATACAGGTTGACCCATTGTAACAATGAGATGTACAAGACACTATGTTGAAAATGAGCTTTACAACTTGCAGGGGAGGAGCTGAGGTAGGGTGGGAAGGGATGGTAGGGGGAAAAACAAAGGAGAGGGTAATAATGCTCAGAAGGAAATGTACTCATTACCTTACTCATGTAACTGTAACCCCTTTGTACAATATCTTTCCAATAAAAACTATATATTAAAAAGATAAACCTAAAATATATATTTCCAACTCATAAAATGGAGATATAATATAATTCTTCTATACTGAATACAACTTTAAAGAATGCATAATTATATTCAATATATATTGTATGACCAAGTTCTTCAGATTAAGAAATCAGATAAGTTGATTTTCAATAACTCACTATTCTTCCTAATCTTCAGTGGTATATTTAATTTTCTCTTTTCTAAACTCTTGTCACAACAAAGGGAAAACAAAACATAAAAAGTGGAAACAAACTGGAACTGAAATCTAGGATAAATTTACACCTTTATTGAGAACTATAAACAAATTCATAAAATAGCCAATGATCATCATATTCACAACCACCTTCAGGCTATTTCAAGAACTGAAAGGCAGCCAAACATTTCCTTGTTTCCTCACAAGTTCTGAAGTACTGTAAACATAGAGATGAAATGGTATAACAGCTAGTCTCATAATATGAAGATTTCAATTCATAAATCATCTTAAGCACTAAATTATTAAAAGAGTGAAACATGTTTTATAAATGATGGAATTGAATAAACTCACAGAAACAGGCATGATCACATGGAGGAGAAAATAGTTGCCAATTTGTAAGCTGGTATACCTAGAAACTGCAGAAAAATGTGAGCAGAAAATAAGATTGGATTGTGTAAAATCATTAGAGGTGCACCCATCATTTTAAGGGAAGAAACACAGATATTCATGTGTAATATTGTATTTCAGCACTGAGTCACATGCCTTTCAATACCTATATTCTAAAGTCTTCCCACTGGTTAGCTGATCTGTGTAAAGAAAAACTGGACAAATCAATGATTTCTGAATAGTGACTATGGACAGGCATTGTTGTAAATATTTTACATTTACTAACTCAATCCTAAGGAGAGCCTTATGAGATTAATAATCATAGCTCTCCATTTGGCAGATGATAAACCAAAAACATAGCAATGTTACTTTACTTTTCTGAGATTATGCTATTATCAAGGGCTAGGGGACAGGCAACTACTCCTGAGAGAGAGAGAGAGAGAGGGAAATAGAAAGAGAGAGAGAGAAAGAGAGAGAGACAGACACAGACAGGGAGACAGAGACAGAGATAGACAGACAGACAGAGATAGAGAGACAGACAGAGAGACAGAGAGACAGGGAGAGGCAGAGAGAGACAGAAACAGAGACAGAGAGACAGAGACAGAGATCGAGTTTGTCAAGAGGGTCTCTTCAACAGATTTATCCTGTAGGTCATACTAAACTCTGACCTTTCCTAACTTCTCCAACTCTCCAAATCATTTTCACCATTTGCACCTCCTTCTTTGCTCCTACCCTTTCTGGCTCTCCAAAGCTCTACAGTTCCTACTAAACCTCATTCCTGGCCATCTCCAGACCCTGAGGGGTTCACCTGCTCTCTTGTGCCTGAGCCTGTTGCATACATGGAATTACTATCCAAGTAATAGTTCTGGAGCTAGTTGTTAAGATAAACATATTTCCATTGTTTCATTTAAAAGTGACAGTGTGAGGGGCTGGGAAGTTGGCTTAGTGGAGAGTGCTTGCCTTGCATGCATAAGGCCCTGGGTTTGATTCCTCAGCACCACATAAGCAGAAAAAGCCAGAAGTGGAGCTGTGGCTCAAATGGTAGAGTGCTAGCCTTGAGCTGAAGAGCTGAGGGACAGCGCCCAGGCCCAGAGTTCAAGATCTATGAGAAAAAAAAGAAAAAGTGACCGTGTTTGCCAG
The DNA here is from genome assembly GCF_019054845.1 of Dipodomys spectabilis. Lineage (NCBI taxonomy): Eukaryota > Metazoa > Chordata > Mammalia > Rodentia > Heteromyidae > Dipodomys > Dipodomys spectabilis. The sequence continues at coordinate 7,687,839 of NW_024870752.1, forward strand.
GACTTATATGTAATGATCAGATAATAATCAGCAATTTAATTATATAAGAAAGTAATATTTTGAGGTGTATGAGAATTTCCTATCTATTTGAATTCCTTACGTTTTGACTGTATTTTAGCATGTCATTTTCACTCCTCTGTATCTTTCTTTGCGTATGAATAATGTCCTATCAATCCCTTCTATAATCTTCAGCTAGTTAATCTACATTTGCAGTTTAAATGTAAGTACAAATCTGTATTTGTTTGTCAATGGTTTAATAGTATTCAATGTTATCTGAGTCTGATAAAGTATATTTTTCTGTTGAAAAATGTTTGTATCTTAAGATCAACTGAGCATTGTATTAGAAAAAGACAAGTTGATTTTTTTGAAAAAGATTAAGATATAGTATTGGATGCATATATTTTGATAGCTCTTCCCCTTTTCAAGCAGTTTTATCTGTTTGGCACCTGTTCTCCATGTAAGAACTAGTAAGGATAGGAAGTGGTGATCAAAGCAGATCTGTAGTCATGACTGACTGAAAAGTTCTAAACCACTTCCTCTCCTTATAATAATGTCCCCTGGTTTTGTGACTTCCTTATTAGACACAATACAGGAAATTTTCCTTCAAATCAAAACCATTCCAATTTTTAAATACAAATTATAGAAAACATTAGGATTGTAACTGTGAAGAAAAGGAGGTGAAGGCACTTGCATTTTTACAAGGAAACTAAGTTTGACTCCAAACAATGTTATTAAACCTACTGATTCTCTTGCCCTTCAGTACCCATCATCCCCCACCCTTAAGCCTTACCACTGTTCTGCCTTAGGCTTCCATACTCATTGCTAGGGTACTGACAATCAACATCACACATATACCTGCTACTTTCCAAAGTTCTCTAGGGTTCTGAGGCACAATCATGATGTTTACAAGTTGTGACATGGCAACTTGGTTTGGACGCTCCCAGGAAAAAAGATTTCTTACTATAAGATTTAAAAACTCCACATAACATGATTTTAAACACATTTTATGTAGTTGGGGAGAACTCGCCTTGCCTAATAAGGTGTATAACAGCTCAGTCTCAAAAAAAAAAACAAAACAAATAACTAGAGCAGAAATTTCTGCCACCTACTTCAGAGTAGTCAGTGTGATTGTAACTACAAACTATGCCAGATTTAGTTTGGAAGGACAGGAAGGCTTACCTAAAATAAACAATTAACAACTCAGCCTGAAGCAAACCACTCTGAAATTTCTGAGTCGTCTAAATTCCAGTCAGGCAGGAAATATGCTAAGAAGTTATGCCCCTGTTAGGATTCAACATTTCCTTTCCATTCTTGACAGTAAAAGTTGATGTGAACAGAAAAAAAAAAGAACAACAAAACTGAATACTGAAGTGAAAAAGCAAGCCCTACTTTTTCATACAGTTTAGCTTTCCCTGTCTCATTTCTCAGCAGGTATCATATACAGGAATACAGAAGCAGGAGGCAGGTAAACTGTCCATGCACAGAATCAAGAAAATAGTTTGCCTCTTTGAAAATGGCACTGGAAATTGGATGCAGCTACTAAGCAAATGACACAACTTTCATAGCTCTTGTTTTCTTTTTATTCCTCCTCCCACAATTGTTGATAATTGTGGGATTTATCCATGAATTTAAAAATGAATTCTATGATTAGGTATCAAATATTTTCTGTGCTTTTTTTAATCTGGGGCCCAAAGCATAGCTCAGTGGTTGAGCACTTGTCTGGCATACAGAATTCCCAGAGTTCTTTACTCAGTATCAATAAAAACACCTACATAAATAAAAGTATGGTTGTTCTGAAAAGGCTACCTACTTCATCATTCTAATTATATGGCATTCTAGAAAATATGAAACTTTGAAGAGAGTAGAAAGGTTTGATGTGGGTTTGGGGACATGAATAGCTTCAGTACAAAAGATCTTAAGGAGCACAGTCTGACATTTTAATGGTGAATACATGTCTTTATGTATTTTTCAAAACTCATAGAATGTACAATGCCAAACGAGAACACAAATGTAGACCATAGAGGTTAGGTAATGTAAAAAATGTGAATGTAAGTTATAACAAACATACTACTCTGGAGAGGGTTGTTGATAGTGGCAAACACTGAATATGTGTGGGTATGGAGATGTGTGGGAGGTATTTGTACTTTGGGCATACTCTTTCTGTGACTCAAAACTTGTCACCTAAAAAATAGAGTAGGCAACTGAGAGAGTTGATAGCAGAGTAAGGGATGGTGGTAATTATGCTCCATCTTAAGGAATCCCAAGAAATTGCAATATGTGTTTTAGAAGAACTGTATATGACAATTCAAGGATGAAGTGTAGCCTCAAGGAAATCCTTGTACAAAAACCCATAACCATATGATTAGATGCAAAATAGCAGCATTTTCAAGGGCCACCTGATATCTATACATGTTCTGTCACAACGACAAGAGGTTGCAAAAGAATAGTCTTGCTGAGTGTCCCAACAAAAGAACAAAACTATGGTTTAGCAACAAGACTTCCTCAACTACAAACAAAGCTTTTGCGTTCAACTTTGATCTATTCTTTTATTTGGTGATGTGAGTCATTTCCTCCCTTTAACCTTCTTCTGAGAAGTTCTTCTGAGGAGCCAAAACTTTGGAATCTCAGGTTGACTGAGCATTTCAGAATGTGTATGCTGATGTACTCCACATGTTGATGTGGAAAGAATTTCAGCACTGTTTGATTAATTCATACAGGGGGAAAAAAAACACCACCACCAACAACAACAGAAACATTGCTTGCAATTAATGTTTTTTACCTTTCACATCTGTTTTAAAATTTATTTTGAAACTCTCCCTATTCATGTAAGAATTACAATCTCCACTAGAAAGATAAAAGGGAAGTTAACAAGATTAAACAAGTTATCTAATACCAAAGAGAGCAATTCTGCACAACAAAAATCTGTGGTCACATTAATTTTGACTCCCTATAAAAACAAAGAAGCTCTTTCTTATATAATCAAACTAAAATCTAATATATTCTCTGTTATAATTTCCCTCAAAGAAGTGATCTAATCCAAAGGAAATGGTTGCTTCCTTCGAATTTTGAACCTTTATTCCTTAGTATTCTGAACCTCTAAACAACTTGCTGTAACACATTCACACAAAATTCTCATACACTAAACATTTCACATGTTATGCCTATTCCTCTAAGCTTTCTGGTATATATAAAGCCCCTTCAAGTGTATATGGGAAAGAAAAAGTTATAGGGTTTCTGATTCCTGAGATAAGCATCCTTAGATGCAGAAAATATCTGGTGTACATCAATGAATATTTTAAGAGAAATGTAATTGGATGCAAATTAAACTTGTATATCTCTAAGTTCAAGATTGAGGGAAAGGCCATAAAGTAAATGAAGAATATTTGAATACCAATAAAGTATATAACATGGAAAGATGAAACTAAAAACTGTAAGGAAGAGAAAACAATGGCAGGTTCAAATCTGATTAAAAGTCTTTTCAAGATGTGTAGCTATTATACACAATTCCAAGAATGGTACATAAGAAACATCACTCAAAGAAAAGTATTTGTATTTTTAAGGAATACCTTATGTGATTTGCAAAAGTAAAAAAAAAAGATTCAATATTCTCAGGTCCCCCAGAAAACAAGCAGATCTAAAAGTTATTATTTAGTAGTTTATATTTTTCTATCTCTAGTTGGCCAAGTATTAACCATTAACATAAGAACAAACTCCACCTCTCAGTTCTACAAACAGCCATGCCTAAAATAAAAGTATACCGTTATTCAATTCTTTTTGGACAAATAAATAATGGGAACAGATTATGGTTATCTGAGGACAGGAACACTGACAAGTGCCAGAGGATGGAAAGGTTTCTTTCTATCTCCTAAATCAATGATGGATGGTAGATCTGAGCCACAAATCAAAAAGATATAATGCAATTGTCAGTGGTTTTTAAAGTTATCCAACCTATTTTTTAAATTCTGAAAGCATCAAAACATTTATTCCCTCATGAAATTACATTTACTGTGAAAAGTTTCAAAGAAAAACAGAAATGTTAGTAGTCAAGTTATTTTTCCCACCTCCTGCTTTTGTGAGATGGTATGCACCCAATGATTTCACTGCCCAATTTCTTTTGCCTGGTGAAGGCAAGTAAGACTCATGCAGAACATATTGTAGATTTCATCATATTACTGTATTAATAAAACTGGAGGCTTCAACTAGCTTTAAATTCCAGGGATAGACCCCTTGCCAGATGGATCTAAACGTAGCCCTAAGGAGTGAGAGGAACCAGATTTTCCCCATGCCTATGACTACAGTTCTGCTTCTGTTTTCCTTACTAGTCTTAGGAGTGTTTGCTTAAAGGATGGGCTCAGCTGCATAAAAGCCACTATCGGAGAGAATTTGATCTCTGAAGTTAAACACATTTTATCCGATGCCTTTTTCCTCCTGTGTCCATCAATCTGCTAAGGAAGAGTGGTTGACAGTTCATCAGTGGGTGGCAGGACCAAGTGAAAGGTTCTGATCAAACTGTAATAAACTCACAAAGATTTTCATTTTGAAAAAGTGCATGTGCATGCTAGAGAAAAACCTACATATAAATATAAAAGAGACAGTCTTCTTTTCCACATTTGTAAGCCTGACTCCTAGTTTCCTTCCATTCCCATGTTTTTTGTTGCTTTATATCTTACAACAATTTCTTGATTTGTATTAACATTAGCATCCTTGTCTCTGTAACTTATTTTCTGTGTCAGTTTCACTTTGCATTGGTAAATCCTTGTTTAATGTATTGCTCTTTACTAAAGCATCAGAACAAGATTTTGAAATCCAGAAAGGATAAACTAACTTTGAATCAAATTTTTAATGAAGCTTAATTTTGTTAAACTTTGAAAAAAAATCTCTCAAAGTCCAAAATTTCATTTTATTTTTCAGTAAATATTTGTTGTACTTTTACTGGTAATCCCATAGGCTTAAGTGTTTAAAAAGAGAAAAAAGAAATAAGAGAAAAAGGAAAATAAACTCCAAAAATCAAAACTCTAAGGAAACTTAAAATTACAAAAGGAACACAACTAGAACCAAATTACACCTAGAATCTCAGTTTCATCAGGACCAAGCACTTAGGATCACACAATTTTTGAGTCCAAAACATAGTTTGAGTGCTGACTGAACAGTTTACTAGATATCTGTGTTCATAAGCAAGTGACTTAATCCTCTAAAAAAAAATTAAGAAAAGCACTGTTTCCCAGGTTTGGAGTGAAGTTCCAATGAAATGATTCATACAAAAAGGGTTTTCTGTACTATCCTGGACTAAACACATGGTGGTTAGATTGGCTTCAGGACAGATTCTCCCTAAAGAAAGGAGACTTCTACGTGCCAGTAGTCACCCAGCAGGGATTCTTTGCAGGCGCCTTTTGAAGGCTGATAAGCATCTCCAACAGCTGCATAAGAGAATACAAGGACCAGGCTAGAGGGCAAGGGTCATGCCCCTTGCCCTTTTGCTCTCTGCTCAAAGGACATCTGCCAAAGATCCCCTGGAGGGAAATATAACTCTAAGGAGGGAGGCCCAGGGAACATTTTTAAGGGATTCTAACATATTCTTTTACAGATTTCTGCCTTTGCCCACATTGGATTTTTCTTACTTGTTCCATCACCTGCTTGATTTAACATTCTCAAATATTCAGTCCAGGCATTCTTTTCTCTGAAAGTCCATTTGGATTCTCCAAAATTGTTCAGGTTCAAGTCTCTTTGCATAGCATGCATTCCTTTCAAGCTCTCATCCAAATCTGTTTCCTTTTCCACAAAATTCCTTAAATCAAGAATCATGTGTTATTCATATCTGATCTCTGAAGTTTATTCTACTCAGCAATTTCTCAGAGACAATTGCTAAAGATACTCTCCTTTGCAACAGATGGTTTCTGGTACAATCCCTGACGAAACTGTAAGGAAATCTCCCAGGATAATTCTTAAATTAAAAATTCCTTGCTCTCTGCAATTTTGATTCTGTACTTTTAAATTAAGACCCTAAGGACTACATAAAACATTTTAAAATGGTAATAACTGTAAAACTCTTCAGGTTATTCAAAGCAGTTTATCCAGGGACTAACATTTAGGTCCTCTGAATTCAATCACTGTGATTATTTTCTTGGGAACTAAATATGGAAACAACAATTGTATTCAAACATTTACAAATGCCTTCTAGAATGGCTTCATTTAATAGTATTTCTTTAACTTCAGTGTTTTATTTCTGCAGTTGGCTACTATTTTATAAATTGAGTACACATATCAATTTCATGAAAAGAGCTTACTCTGTCTTTGTTTAAAACTTCTGAAGAGCTACTTAGTATAGATTTCAAATATCTAACAATGGTGGTTGGAAAAGCTATACAAATCCACTTACAAATGCGACCTAGAAATTCATTTTCAAAATAACTACATAAATGTTAGAGAAGATCATGAATCTTTTTCTTCTGAAAAGGATCTCCTGAAAAGTACTGACTGCTTTTCTACTGAATTTCTGGCATTTTTATAGAAGAATAAGGAGATGATTCAATGAAAGTGATAACCAATCTTACAACAATAAAGAAGCCAAAGAACAAAATTTCACACTGAGAATGCTGGCAGGCAAAGTTAATTTTCATCAATCACGTTAGTTTTGAAAACAGGTAAATATATGGGGTACAACATTTAATAAAGTGACTTTTCAGAAAAACTCTGCTACATGTCATAAAGTGAAATAAATATTGTCCCTTTATATTACTTGTTTCTATTGTATGCTTTAGACATGGTTTTTATGATTGCTACTATAACCTAAAATCATAGCTCTCTTTTGAAGCTAAAAGGAAATATCCTGAAAATATGACACATTGTGCTAGTAGAAGATTTGATTTTTTTTTTGAAGTGACTATATGGTGAAAATAGTTGTTGGTGTTTTGATTTAGTCTCAAATTCAATTACAAAAGAACATTAGTGAAGTTTCAGAAAATGATTCTGCTTGAAAACAATAGAAAGTCTTTTGATAATTTTATTTGGATTTTTCCATCGTAGAAAGTAAGTAATGCCATTCATGTCATTTTGCAGTCTCACTTCATAAACATTGGGATTGAAATGATTAGTTTAAAATTTAACTTTTAAAAATGCACATTTATACAACCTGAAACTTAAATAAATCTTTTAAAAAGAAAAAGGACAGCTTCCTTGGTGTGTGTAAAGATAGCCCATGCAACAGATGGCTGCTGTCTGTTCTTGTTCAGCCCTTTTCCAACTTAGATTTTCTGTAGCGTTCAAAGTAGTTCTTCATTTGAGAGCAAAGAATTAGAAAAAGGAACATTAAGATACAAAGTAAAAGAATTACTTCCATGGCAAGCAGAAGGTTCTTGGCATGACAAAAATAAATGGTGTAAGTAGCTCAGGAAATACTGCATTATATCATTGCTCATGACACAAAATATGCCTGAGATGAGAGTAATGGAGAATTAGAGGTAGAGAGGAACCAATACCTTTTCCAGTTTTTGGATGTGACCCAACCTAGGGTAAAGTGGAAGGGTGCAGCAAAGGCGTTTGAAGCCCTTCTCCTGCCTCTTGATTACCAGAACCTGTCCCCTAATTACCCTTATTAAGGCATTAGCTAATAATTACTTCAGGAATACAATGAATTAACCCCAACAAATAAGTTCATAAATTAGTTGGAGACAAATATGTTTTCTTCACTATGAGAATTATCTCCCTCTTGCTCATTAAAGGTCATAAGAGCTGTCCAGTTGTTTCATTCTCTCAAACTAAGTATTATCCTGAAAATATGCCTCCCCAAACTAATTCTTAAAGAGAAATGGTTCAAAATCCAACAAGAGAACTCTGATGTCAAGTCCGTGGCCCTTTTCCAATCCAAGGGGCTGCTGTAGAGACCTCTACCATCTCCTCATTTCTCACCAGGCTGGTGACCACCAATTCTGCCTCCCTGTGATGCTTAAATCCTCCAAGATATTTTCATGACACTGTAATGTGACTGGCATGGTGAGATTGCTCATCACATGTGACATCCTTGTTAAAAATAAATGACATTTGTTAAGGGATGCTAGCAAAGAAAAATTTTTTTCAGAACCATTGTGATAGCTGCAAGGAACACTGCAATGAGACCACAGATATATCATGAGCAAGTGAGCATTTATAGCCTAGGAGCAGAGCGAGAGTCAGAGGATAGAAAATTACTAAGCAGAAACCTTGAGCATAAAGATTCTGGCTAAACTGACCTAACAGGATTCTTGCTGAAGACAGACCAGGATAATCACCTGGGGAAGATTATGGTGGGGGAAGAGGGTGAAGAATCTGATCAGATATCAAAGGTGATCAGATATGGAAGAAAGAAAGGAATCTTGTTTAACTGCTTTCTTAAAACTATTTTTTACAAGGAAGTATATTGATAGGCCTAAGAGAAGTTTGGCAAGTCTATTTAATGATTAGTTAAGTAAAGAATGAAGAGTACATATATTCTCTATATAGTATATAGATACATAATATATTTAGATATTGCAATATCTAGATATTTGGATATCTAGATAGATAGCTAGATAGGTAGATCCAGTTTTACAATTACTCTGATAATAATTTTACCTGAAGATATAAAGGAATGACATTTTATTTGGAACAATGGAGCCCACATTCTGATAACAGAATTTTGTTGTTGTTGGTCATGGGGCTTGAACTCTGGGCTTGGGTGCTGTCCCTGAGCTCTTTACCTCAAGGTTAGTGCTCTACTGCTTTGAACCACAGCTCCACTTCCGGTCTTCTGGTGGTTAATTGGAGGTAAGAATCTCATGGATTATCCTGCCCAGGCTGGCTTTGAACCGCGATCCTCAGAGCTCAGCCTCTTAATTAGTTAGGATTACAGGCATGAGCCACCAGAGCTCAGCTTGATAACAGAATTTTTGATCACACTATTCTTTAACCAACTCTTGGTTTCAGTATCTGATGCATATATATTTCCTTAATATACATAATACATTATATATTATATAATATATATTTCCCTAATATATGATATATTATATAATAGCTATATTTCCCTAATAATTTATATTTCCCCAACTTCAAAAGAGAAAAAAACAACAAATAAAGCTTGCAATTCAAAACTCAATTATGAAATTCAAGACTTGAGTTGAAGACTATAAATGTTACACACATTTTGCCTTCCTATTTACATCCATAGCTAGTACAATTTAGGAAATCAAGAATTACAAGGATATTTAATACACATTTATGTTTTTGTTTTTTGTTTTTTGTTTTTTTGGCCGGTCATGGGGCCTGAACTCTGGGTCTGGGCGCTGTCCCTCAGCTCTTCAGCTCAAGGCTAGCGCTCTAACACTGGAGCCACAGCGCCATTTCCGGCTTTTTCTGTTTATGTGGTGCTGAGGAATCGAACCCAGGGCCTCATGCTTGCAAGGCATGCACTCTACCGCTGAGCTACCTTCCCAGCCCACACATTTATGTTTTCATGATAAAAACTTGCTTGTAAACCTCCTCATAAATAAAATCATATATTATGTCCTTCTAAAATTATATTTAATCTTTTAATAGGATATTACTAGAAGTAAAACATCCAAATTTGTTCTTCAGAACTACATAGAACTAAGATTTATTCCTGAGACTTACAAGTACGTTAATCAATAAAATGGAAGAATGCCATTAATTTCTGGTTTAAAAACACCTTTTACTATAACATAATCATGAACTGTTATGTAATGTTAATGGTATGAATAATCAACAACATATGACTGTTCTTCCCATACAGACATTAGTGTCCTAAATGTGCATCCAGGAAGCCCTAAAAATAAAAAATAAAATAAAATCATGAAGTCAAATAAGTACACTTATGGCACTATCTCATTCTCCTCTTAACAAACTATTTCCAGTACCCAAGCACTCCTTTAGCTCAAGGCACATATAATACCCTCAGACACTGAATTTCAAGATGATAGAATGAACATCCATGCCTCCTTTCTTTCCCCTGACTTTTTTAACCTTTTCAGACCTACTGATAATGGTATATAGAATGCATATACCCACCACACCACACCTTTACATTTTACAATCTATTCCTTTCCTACTAACACCAGCTTGACAGGAAACATTTACACTAATTTTGTATATCATCTGGGATTTCATTTATTCATTTTCATATATATTAATTTCATATTCTTCCAAATGCACACACACACACATACATACATATGGTATTTTTTCCATCTTCCTAAAACTCTCCAGTTTTTCAGTAACATAAATCATCATTGAAATGACCATAACTCAAGCCTAGTACTCTAGTACTTACCACTGGTTGTGTCACTGTCATAAACAATATCTGATATAATTATAATCCAATGGAAATGCTATTAAATACTGTAAATATTCACCCACTCTCAAGTGGTTTTCCTGAGGGAGAACTGAACACTTTCAGACTAGAAATGGCCTAGGAAGACAAAACATGACAGTGATGAGTTCTGAGTAAATTCAGTGATGCCATTACAATTGTCTGAACAAGAATGTAATAGCTCTCCAACATTACAAGTTCAGCAGCAATCAGGCCGCACTGATGGCCCCTAAAGATTCATATGCCCAATATCCTCCAAGATTCAGCAGTAACATTTGAATTGACTTGGAAAGAGGTACACGTATGTCCAACAATGGTAGCTGCTCTATTTGAAGCACGGGATCCTTTACTTTGTGTCTAGTCTCTCAATGTGTTATGAGGTCAAAAATGACGAGAATCATGGCAGTAAGTATGCTGTTGCTCAGGGCTCAATCTTGATCAGTTGTTTGGTTAAAATCAATTTGTTTAGCAACTCCTACCAGGGACACCTGGATAATGTTTCAGACAGCCAGATCCTTTGCCAGAGAGAACATTAGGCAAAAAACACTATGACATAGATTATTGTCATCTATTCAATCTTTTAAGTTTCCAAAGATATCCATGGATTCAAGTTCTATGCAAACGATATTGATTTGTAAAACTGTCGAAATAAAGAATCAAGTAAAATGCCAAGTGTGATACAGAGTATATTTAATACACAGAAAAATTAATAATGTGCAAAATTTCATTGATACTGAAGTCTGAATAATGCTAAGAATATATAGAAGTTTTTCTGGACTTCCAGATAAACTGTTTTGCATCTACCTGGATATTTCCCAGACACATTAATCCATTCACTATAGTTTGCTCACAAGAAACATAGGTTAAACATTTGTTGACTTTCAAAATCATTATCAAAAGTAAACTCCAAGTGGTTGCTCTCTTCCTTCTCACAGTATAGAGTGTATAATAACCCACTAAATCATCCTATTATTCATCCCTAGCTGCACATGGCATCCTTAATAACTTGGTTGTCCAAAATAAACAAAACATAAACTCAAAGGCAAAAACAAGGTTAAATGTCAGTGTCTTGATTTCTTATATTAGGATAAGTGATAATAAGTGTTGGAATATGTGTATCAAATTTGAAAACCGAGGCAAATTTTTCAAAAGCATTTCTCAGAGGAAGAATGAGGTCGGCACTGGAGTCATTGCAATGTTGGCTTCCCAGTCAGTTCTAGTCATCACAATTAGCCACAGAATGCAGGATAGATATGTACAGAGAGGATATTAAATGGTCATCATGGTCTGATGAAGGACAGAGTGAGAAATAACCAGTTAGTGCCTATGAACTTCACTCTGTGGTTGGAAAACAAGACATGGGACTGGATAATAATGTACACCTTACAGTATTCATTTTAAATAGATATATTAACAACTTCTAGGTTATAAATGAATTTATAATGGTGCTAAAAATCGGTTGGAAGTAACTAATGACTTGGACAACTAGCTTTACTAGCTTTATCATATGAGCATAATAGCCATGTTGAGGAAAACTGGTCACATATGTTGTAAAAAAATTAAATTGAAGACATTGAGCCCATTCCAGGGGTGGTGTGTGGTGGAGGAGGTAGAAGTGATATATGGTGAAATAAGGCTAAGACTATATGAAAGAAACCATGAATAGATACACATATTAGATAAAGAGCATAACTGGACCTTCATATTTTACTTTGTACCCAGAGACTTCACTATACTTAAAAACATTCCGATAGCTATAGTTCAGTTGAAGTGGTTGACAAAACTGAGCAAGTGTAATAAAGTTAGTCATCAGATTAAACACTTGCCCTATCTTTTTACATTTCAGTTAACCATCGGATGGAATAATACTCTCACTTGTGATATATGGAATTTGCATAACTGCATCTGTTTTCTCAAATCTTAAACCCAAGTTACAGCACTTGGAGGTTTATGCTTTATGCTGCCTTCATTACAAAGCAAGGGTATGGTACGTTATTAATTTGAATGATTCTGTCTGATATGTAGTGCTATCAATGAATATCAATCCTGTGGGATGCTCAACATTGCTTTTCTAAGAGTGAAAGTCAATGAAGTTGTGTAACTGGTGAGTGTGCTGAGTGTTCTATAAATATTAATAGAATTGAAAGCAAACACAGAGACCAAGGATGCCTCGAAATAACAAGTCCTAGTTGAATTAGGATCACCCTCTTCAGTGCTACAGTATAGAAACATTCTAGTCTAAAGAAGCTCTCTTTTTAGTCCGTTCTATCAAGATATGTTAACTCTGGGAAGCCATCTAGGGATATTATAATTTTTGAGACCATCTGTCTGAATGAGCTTTATTTAAATGAATGAAATTACAATGGTGCTACAAAATTAGTTGGCAGCAAATGATGATTTGGACAACTAGTTTTATCATCCTCTCCATTTCTAGAATAATTTTCATGCTTAAATACCTGGTTAGAGTCATTATACCATAAGGTCTTTTCCCTCATTATATTATGGGATTCCCAAAGACAAGGGAATATGTCTTATTTAAATTTGCAATCCCAGGAGCTGCATACAGAGTCAGTCAGAACTAAAAAACTACTTCTTACCAATACATGACACTTAATCAACAAGCTTACAATGCAAACATTTGTTGGCTATGATGGGGGAAAACTTGATAAAGAGTAACAAATAGCCTATTCCCTACTTACTGACGTATCATGAAATAGGAGGAGGCTTCAGTTTCTGTAGAGTTTTCTGACTAACAAGGAGAAGGCAGATTAGAAGAATTTGAAGAATATTCTACAAATGTTAAGATAACCTCTCATCTAGATTATAAGAGCTAATTTTCTGTTTGCTCAGCATTCTTTCATCAAAAGTTGCAAATCAACTTTAGAAACACACTTTCTTATTTGTAGGTAACTGATTTTAATATTGCAATTTAATATTGATTTTAATCCTAACCATGACTGACCCTGTTTTACCATGTTTCTTTTCCATAAATTCACCATAGATAATAGTTTGAAAGTTTTGGCTTAAAGACATCCCAGATACTGTTTTTTTTGTAACAACACATGACGAAAAACACACAAGACAGACCATTCATATTGCAGAGATTCCTGACAATCCCATTCTCCTTTCTACCCTCACAATAAGTCCAATATCAGGCTTTGAAGACCTCAAGTGGCTAAACAGTGTATGCAATCTAAGTTAATTAAGCATAGGTTCCCATCAATAATGCATAAATAAGACAAGAATACAACCTGGCTTAATGGTATCTTAAAATAATACATTAAAATCCAACATAAAGCCCAGTACTTTTTTGAGCAATTATCTGTGCTAAGCAGAGGTAAATAATACAAATAATGATAGTGATATTATCACAAATAGACTTTGCTAAAGGCTATGTGCCAAGCATTGTAATAAAGATTTTTACATACACTAGTACATTTTCACTTCATCCTTCCTATGTAGCTAATATTAGTAGCCACATTGACAGTTTGAGAAAGCAAGGCAGCCAGTGGCTCATGCCTGTATTCCTAGCTACTCAGGAGGCTGAGATCTAAGGATTATGGTGCAAAGCCAGCCAAGGCAGGAAAGTCTGTCTGTGAGACTCTGATCTCCAATTAACCACCAGAAAACTGCAAGTGGGTCTGTGGCTCAAAGTGGTAAGCACTAACTAGCTTTGAGGAAAAACAAAACAAAACAAAACTCAGGGACAGTACTAGTCTCTGAGTCCAAGCCCAAAGACTGAAAAAAAAAGAAAAGAAAAGAAAAGAAAAGAAGAAAAGAAAGCAAGGCAGAGAGGATTGTCCAAAATTTATTCAGACAGTAAATGGGGGAGAAAAGCCCATACTCCCACACTAGACAACAACTCCTGGAGCTCGTCAGAGCTGTCTGTGCTTCAACACATTTCAGTCCAGGACTGTGTGAATAGTATGCCTTTATGTGACTTAATAATAAAATACATAAAGGTAGGACTTCGTAGAAAGCAGTAAAAATTTCTATAAAACTGGCACTGAGGAACATACCAATCTCTCTTTTGCTCTTCTCACACCCATCCTGATGCCCCTCTCAACTTAGTTACAACTTTGGTGGTGGTGGGGGGGATAGGAAACAAAGGAGGAAGCAACAATGCTTGATAAGAAATGTACTCATTATCTTGCCCATGTAATTGTAACCCCTCTGTACAGTATTTTCACAATTAAAAAAAGAAAAAAGAAAAAAAGAAATCTACTCATAAAAATACTAATATCACTTGAAAAAAATTAATTCTTGTCCTCTTCTCCTCTCTAAGTCTAAGCCTTAACCAGTTGGAAACTGGTAAAAATGTGCATAATGATGCCCTCTGAATGATCATTGTGAAATGACTTCCCTCAGTAATGTTAGATTTATCTGATGATTTTAATACCCTTCATTCTAAAATGCTATTACCCTGAGTGCATGCAGGGGACAGTACACTTAGTCATAAGTGATGGATGAATTCATTATCTCCAGCCAATTTTAATGGGTCATCTAGAAAGGAAATCACCAGTCAGTTTGGCTATCTGAACATTGCTACCTAAAGTATCTTATTAAGCCAAATATAAAAAAGGATGGCTTTTCATTTTCCTGTCAGACAAAGGTCACCTATCAGGAGCTTGAAAGACATTCCAGTTTATTTCCCTTTGGCCTAAAAAAATAAGTAGTGTGAAATTTTTTATCTCTTTCCATTGTGCACTAAGTGTTTCAGAATTATGTGCCCAACTAAGAGGAAAGGTATTTTGAAGGAATTCAGAATGAGGAGTTTTCTGTGCAGAGAAACACAAGTTGGCATTAATGTATTTCTTGGGTGACATTTTTACTCTAATGGCAGTATTCAAAGGTATGGCTTCAGCCCATCATTAAGAGCTGGAAGCAAATACTTGGATAGAATATAACCAAGTACATGGGGAGGTAACACTGCTTGGCTTCTAGCTTTAGACACTAAAGATTCAATACACACAGCAATATTGTTACTCATGCTCAATCTATCTTTGTTCTTGGTTGGGAAATCCTCATGTATTCTTTTTGAAGTGACCATTTTTCATTTGATTCAACTTGAACTTTGTCTCTCTGACCTGATTCTGAGTGTCTGTAGCTACTGCATAAAAAAATCTGGCAAATAGGTTTAAGAAAAAACATCAGAATATTTTGGCTACTAGCTAAATTTTCCATACCAAGTAAAATGAATAGAGATTATTTAATGAGTTTATATATTAAAGAAATATTATATGTTGTAAATATATATATATATATATATATATATATATATATATATATATATATATAAAATTCCCTGGTACAAATTGCTGAATTGCACAATGGCACAAAGAGAATTAAAATTTAAGGTAATAAATATGTTCTGATGCCACAATATTATACAAAATAATTAGAACAAATATTGAGACTAGTCTGGTATTCCTAGGTAGAACCCAAATAGAAATGACTGCACAAATGTTTAGGATTTAGTGGCAGTTGATCTTATTGCTCTTTAATGTAGCTCATATTTGTAATGTTCTTCATTAAGAAGGGAACCTTGTGATTATTTGATGTAGTGGGTCTAGTAGCAAAGTGTTAATTCAAAATAAAGTTTTAAATGAAATCTCCATGAACTATGTAAAATCAGAGCTACTTTGAAGAAAATGATCATTTGAGAAAGAAGTCTTAGAGCAGTCATTTCTATATCTAGAAGATATTCATGGACCAATATTGAACATTAGCACTCTACAGGTCTGGCTAAAATCAATGAACACACCTAACAATCTGAAGAATTAGACATAACATTATTCTTCAGTGATACCTGTTAAAATTCATCATTTTGTAACTTCCTGAAAAACAAATCTATACCTCGCCTTTTCTATAGACAAATAGGTGACGTGGAGTTTCTTTGAGGCATTAGCTTAAAGTTTAGCTTTTTAAAATGGATTTCAAAGGTCATCAGATTTATTCTCAAATAACAGTCATCAAATGATCACATTTATGACTGTTATTTTAGTTATAAAAAAAAATTCCTGTTGTGTAGTTATAAAACTAAATGTATTTATTCTAAATTATAATAAATAATTGCCCATGGAAATAAACAGAAGTAAAAATAAATTGTATTAGGTTTGATTTTTTTTCCTTTAATAGCCTTAAAAACAAGTATGTAAATATTAGCCTATTCCTTTCATTAAAGTTTCTTAGGCAATGTTCTGGGTGACTCTCCATGCTCTTTTTTTGTTGTTGTTGGTTGTAGGGCCGGGGCACTGTCCCTCAGCTCTTCAGCTCAAGGCTAACACTCTACCACTTGAGCCACAGTGCCACTTCTGTCTTTTTCCTGCTTATGTGGTGCTGAGGAATCGAACCCAGGGACTCATGCATGCAAGGCAAGCATTCTACCATTGAGCTGAGCCACCCACCTTCCCAGCCCTTCTCCATGCTTATTTTAACATAGAAGACAAGCTCAGTAAATAGAATGCAATGGCTACATTTATTTTTTGATAGTTAATTGAATTAATGGAGATATATAGTTGTTTGCTTTTCATTCAATTGAAAACCAGAGTATTTTTCCAGATTTAAAGTATAGGTAAAGAATGACACTAATGATACTAAATTGCTTCAAAATTATAAAAGACACAGAAAATATTATTTAGAATGAGGATCTTTCTCCTATTTTTCTCCAATAATGAAAACTACTACCTATTTACAATGAATTCCTTAGGAACTCACCAATATAAAAGCTGAAGCAAAAATCACATTCTGTTTTCCAAGCTTCCAGTTCTCTATTAGTATTGAAATATATCTTAGACCTCATTCCTAAGAAGGATAAACTGTCCATAATAATTAAAAATACTTGCTATACTATAACTTACTAAAATAAAATTTTAACAGAAGTTATCAAAGATTTTAAACAGATGTAATTTAGTTCTACCATATCCTATGTTTATGAATATGGCCAAAAAATGCTAAGAGAAGGTTTTAAGAAGTAGCAGATAACACAAGTCCATCTGCTTATGTCATCTGCTACTCTTTATGTCACATGGAAAGACTATAAAAGGAAAATCAGATTCACATAGCATCTATCTAAGTAGATTCTATAATCAAATTCTTGAAGGATTTGTTAAATTTTCTTTTCTTTTTTTTCTTTTAGTTCTTTTAATTCATCTGGTTATTTTAACAAATAATTCCTTGTTGAAAACAATTTTCATGTTTTTCACTAATCCAGGTTGATGTGTTCTAATAAATTTTATAAAGTTTTATTGTCTTTCAATATTTATAAGAACATACCAGTTTTAATTAGTCTTCTATTTTTCATAATTTTAAACTTAATATTAACATGTCATAATCCACAGATGATTAAAAGTATAAAGCAAGAGTTCTTACCACTCTAATTTAGAACCACAACAACTTGTCTTTTATCCAAAACTTTCTAAACTTTTTCCCAGACTACACCTGCAAACTTTTTCTCTCCAGTGCAAGCCAGGGCCTACCTAGACACACCTCATTGTGTAGGGTACACTGTAACACCTGAGATGCCATTCTCCTCTCCGTCCTCCATTAGGGTACCTGAGCATTCACCAGACTCATGAGGCAGCAATGCCAGGAGATGGTGCATTAAACACACCATACTGGAGGAGGTCAGTAGTTCAGAGCCTGTATGGAGTCACCTTGTCTTTCATGAATCTCAAGTGTGTGTATCAAACTGACGATGCATTGTGTGAAACTGGAGGGCCTTTCTTATAATAGAGGCCTTCTATTTAATAAAAGTCAAGGGGACAATACCAATACAACCAGTAACTTGCCTAAATATGCAACAGGCTTTAGGGTGTCTCTTTTTTCTTTTTATGTTTTCTTTCTGTCATCCTTTTTCCTTCCTCTGTCCTCCTCTTTTCCTTTTTTCACACATTTTCTTCTGTATATTCATCCAATAAATACCCACTTAGTGATGCCGATGCTGTGTAAAGCATCGTGCTAGACACAAATATAAGGTAATAAACAAGACATGTGCAGTCCCTTCTCTCTTCCACTTATAGCACTTTCTATGTATCATTGAAAAGAGAAGTCAAACAAATAATAGAAGGAATTAAAATTGAGGAAGATGAGAGTTTGATGGTATCGATAATAGAATCCCTAATATAGCATGCAAGACCACTTTGTAGAATCGATTCCTGTGATGAAATCTAAATGTAAAGGCATTTGACTGGATGATACAGATGGGAGTGGGTCAAGGAGTAGAAGAGGCAATGTTACAGGCCAAGGATTCTGCCAGAAAGCATAAAACAGAGAGGAAAAAGAGTGAGGGAAAGAGAAAAGATAGAGTTGATACGTACCAGAAACAGATAAGAAATGTACTCATTACCTTGCTCATGCAACTGTAACCCTTCTGTACAGTAGTTTCACAATAAAAAAACTTATTAAAATTAGAAATAAATCTTCAACTGGCAAGAACTTAGAGTACTCTAAACCCTATATGAACACAGAAGCTCCAGGTAGAGTAGAAAGTACAAGGCCTTTACGAGGTCGAAAAGAAAACTAATGGAAATAACTTCATCCAAAAAAAGGAACACCTTTGTCAATGTGACAAGAGAAAGAGAGAAAGAAAGATTTGTAGATTTGAGAGTGGAGAGTGGAAAAGGTATCTCTCTTGGGAACTTTTTAAATATTTTTTTTAATGAGATGGGGTGAGGTCATTTTTTGAGCGAGGGGGAGGAGATTGAAATAATTATTGTGGAGTATAGGTGCAGGAGCCAGTTGGGAAATATATTAAAGTTCCCAGTGAGCGTTGGGAGCCCAGGTGAGGTGAAGACTATAAATTAATAATGGTATAAATCTTCTTGGTTATGTAATTTTCTCCAGCAAGTCTTATCAGGCAGGATAGTGTGACTGAGGAGACAGAAGTTAGATTCATCCAGGAATAATGACTTGCTAAACTAGTGTGATTTAAAAAAAAAGAGGCCAAACAACTAGTAGGAAAACAACTGAAATGATAATCAAGATAATTACATGGAGAAATAAAAGAGGGCTGGTGAATCAATTGGCTAAAGTACTAATGTAATTAGATAAGCAGATAATTCTTGTTGCCAAGAGACATACATTCTTACCCTAGAAGTAATAAACAAATAAAACAGTGAACAGTGAAAATGGTAATAAACACCATGGATTTAAAAAGTAAGATAAAGAGGGCTAGCTACTTTATAGTGATGATGTCTCTGAGGAGACATCATTTAAGCTGAATTTATAAAGTGGTGATTAGAGTCCTAACCTATAAATCCTTGGAGAACCTAGATGTAAATTTAAAGACTGTGATAAGTGTATATTTGTCCTTATGCTCTATGGCAGTATAAACAAATTGTATTTGTTGACTATTTACTACCCACCACCTGTTTTTGGAAGTGAAGTTTTATTGAAATCCAACCACATTCTTTTGTTTTCATACTGTCTATGATTGCTTTCACACCACAACAGCCAAGACAAGTAGGTATGACAAGAATCACATGGGCTACAGAGCTGAAAAAGTTTATTACCTGACACTTTACATAAAAAGCATTACAGTTTCTTTACACACTTTTCCTGTTGGGTTGCTGGATTCTACCAGATATTAATCATTTCTCTACACAAAGAACTCAAAACAAAAATACCACCTGCTGCCAGCTCTCTCAGATCCTATGTTGCCTAAGTCCTATGTTGTCATCTTTTCAGATAGAATATAGGGGGGGGGGGGAGTTTTTCAGCACAATATTCAAGGTCCTCTACAACATAATTTCAACAATTTTTCAGCATGGCTTTAGTTATCTTCTACTCCATTCAATTAGAGCAGCCATTGTACTGAAACTTATGATGCATTCTAATCTTTGTATTGTTCTTTTAGCAGTTCGACTCAGTTAGACTATGCTGTTCATATAATCCCTTAAACTGTATTGCTTTGTGCTTCTGATAGGTTTTTAAATTCCTTTGAGTATATTTAATTTCATCATGCAGTATGTTAGTCTGCATTCCCCGAGAATAGCACATTAAGATAAGATGAAACATGCACAGGTTTTTTATTAGGGGAAATGCCTGCAAAGGAAAAAGGAAACTAGCTGAGGAAGCTGGAAGCATCATCCAAAGACAATGCAAAAAGAAGAGAATAAAGAAGGTTGGGTGGAAACATTGTAGAGTGCTGTTACTGACAGAGGCATGCCCACAAATACTCAAACATAGGCTTCTTCCAGCCAAAACTGACTATCTTAAGCATCTCAGAGGTCTCAAAATTAGACCTATCTTAGTATCTCAGCTCTGCTCAGTTTCTGACTAAGAACAGCTTTCAGGAAGTGTGGACTTGGTGCACATTTGGCCAGGACAGATCTCAGAGGTGAGACAGAAGTCTTCATAAAATTCACTGCTTATGGAGGTATATCTTTTGTCTGCCATTAAGAAGTTAGTAATAAACTCTGTAAAGACAGATGTATGCCCAATATACTTTTTCATCCACAGCAATTAGCAAATTGACACATTCAAAGGCATACATAGATATATAAGATAATTCATCTATTGAAAGAGTTCACATATCCATGTATATGATATCCATTATATACTCATATATGCATATATAACTACAAATAAATAGCTCACTAGATATTGTTCAAGTATTTAGTTTTAGGTGCAACTTAATTGTTTTGCTAAAATGGAGGAAAACTTCAAGTAGGATTATAGTCCCTCTGTTTGTAAAGTTACTTTATTCACCAAGTATTTTCGTGTGTGTAGCCTATCCTAAAATTCCTCCCAATTTCTTTTTTAAAAATATTTTATCATGAAAATACTGTACAGAGCAGTTACAGTTACATGAGCAAGGTAATGAGTACATTTCTTATCAACCCATTGTTGCCTCCTCCTTTGTTTTTCCCCTACCATCCCTTCCCTTCCCCTCCAAATTTCTTTATAGCTAGACAATCCAGCAAACCAAAAGCATTTCATCTATATGGACTAAAAAAGCTTCCTTGATTGTTAGCAAGAATTGCTTACCATATCAAATACATACTTTCAAAGAACAACTGAATGCAAAAGAATATTACATCTTATTTGTGGTATTTCAGTAAAAAACATAATCCTTGAAACATAGATAATATGGCAAGTTTTCCTTATTGTTTTAAATTTTGCAGTTGTGTGTTCCTTCTTTTTACTTAATCTATATGTAGAGGTCATGACAATATCACTTAGATTCTTACTGCCTACTTCCCACACTTTCATTAAACTAATTATCTTAAAATATAATTAGCTAATTACTGAAAAAGGCAGATAATGATTGTGAATGGAATGTAAGATAAGCATTAATGAACAACAACACGATCCAAATATTCTAGTCAGGGAGAAGACATCAGAGTTGGCAGAAAGACGAAGAATATTCAATAACCTTTTGATCAGTTACACTTGAATCAGAACTAACAATGCTACACTGTGTTATTGCAACTGGGTAGGAGTCCAAGTCCTCAATTTTTAAATTCTAACAAAGCTGCTTTACATTTCAGCGATGTTGAATAATGTACTAAAGTACCCTAGTGCAGACTGAGTGCAATTTGTCAACTGGACTTTGTACTCTTTCTTGTTTTGGCCTGCTTAGAAAGCATTATGTGGAAAAGACTTGTTTTCATTTGCAGCTATTGTCAAAGTAACAGAATTTATTATAATTGAGTTAAAATGTGTTTTTGGAAGGGCTGATAATATTCAAATTGTCCACAATATGGTTAAGGTAGATTTCTTTGAAAAAATTTTTAAAAGACTAAATTGGAAATAGATTTTAATTTTCTAGCTCAAGATCATAACACATTTTAAATAAAAATACAATAGGATATCTAATCAGACTGGTTATCTGCCCCAAATAATTGAAGCCATGCGATTGCGGACTCTTTTAAAATGTGATTTTGACTAAAATATAATATGGAACTAATGTAACTGGTAACATAGATAAAATCTCTGTAGGAATCAACAAATTCATCTAGAGAAGAAACAAGCCTAGAGTAAGACCAACCAGGAGACCTTACCTCTTCTATCACTGCATGAGTAGCTGGGGTGGTATGTTTCTAAAACTCCCTGCACAGTGTATTTATCATATTACTCCACAACAATTTGCTACCCCAAACTCCCCCATTAGAGACTGAATTGCTTTTGAGAGCACAACTTTAGATGAACTCACCATTCTTTCTACTGCCTAATATCTAATTGACCATCAATACATATTAGTTGATTTAAAATGTAAACAGTGCAGAAGAACATTGAGACTAATTTAATTCAGTGCATTACTTATTAATGTCATACACTGACTGCATGGTGCTGGCTACAAATGAAGGAGAAACTGTAGGTATCATCTAGGAATAGGTAATATTCTTGGAATGAAGTATCTGAGCATGTATAATCTTGGAAAGATAAGAAAGCCACTCATGAAATATTAATAACCTAACAAAAACAGTAGTAAACTTTCTGTCGTAGTGAGTGCTATACAGAATAAATGCTGACAGAGTTCAGAACCCATTTTTTTAATGGAAGAAAGTAAGTCTGACATATAGAATCTGGGATCTGCAACTGTCTGGAGTAGATGATTCATGATTAGGAGTAAGGATGGAGATACAAGGTTGGAAATAAAGGTGAAGACTCCTTGATTCTTTTCTGAAAGGTGTGAACCATATAGTAGGAAACCCATTGAACTGAATCCAAAGATCTTGCTACAGACTTTACTTTTCTCTAGTTTGTCCTGAAACTGAGTCAAGGAAGAAAGCTTTTCTCACTTCAGGTTCCTCATGCAGAATAGCTAAACCAAACAGCCATTGAGACTCCAAGGTATTGGCGAGATAGGATTTTGAGAACATATGTTAGATAGGAGGGAGTGACAGGAAGGTTGGAAGGTTCCCATAACAATGGTTAGAAATGGCCAAGTTAAAATTTGCAATAGTTAACCAAAATCCCCAGGGATGAACTTCTGGAATTGTATTTAACAGAGAAAATAGAAAAGGAGAATAGAAAAGGTAAAATGACTGTATGAACACTGATTCAAATATATTATCATTTCAACCCAAGTGACTAGATATTACAGTCTAATTGGAAAAAAACCTGTATTTTATTTTTACATATTTTTATTGTAAAAATACTGTGCGGAGGGGCTACATTTACATGAGTAAGGTAATGAGTACATTTCCTATCAAGCATTGTTGCCTCCTTGTTTTTCCCCTACCATCCCTTCCCTCTCTACCTCCCCAACTCCTTCCTCCTCCCCCACAAGTTGAAAGTTCATGTTCAACATAGTGTCTTGTACATCTCATTGTTATAATGGGTCAACCTGTATCCTTATTTAAGCAAAATCTGTATTTTAAACACAGTGTAAATATAAGCAAATAAATGTTTGCTTTGGCTCTAGCCAACCTCAATCTTTCTTCCACTGAAAAAGCTGTACTGGAGTTTTAGCCTTAAGTTTGACAATCTAAATTCCTAGACCCTGAACTTGCTAGGAATCTTTAATATCTACTCCTGTTGCTGCTCCTTTCCACATTATCATCATCAACTCTCCTCTTCTTCATATACCTTTTCTTCCATTACAGTCTGATTTTCCGAAGAGCATCTCTTTCTTTGAAACCTTTCTGCCATTTTAGATATCCATTCTCAAGGTATTGAAACCCAACTGAAAAGTGTGTTTTCTTGTGGAAATCCTGATGGTTTAATACTTAATGAGCTAGTGAACTTTGCCTGGTCATCACAACCATCTTTGAGATGCCATACTATTTTTCTCTTGCTAAGGAACAAATTACCATAAATATGGTAGCATAAAATGAATACCTATTTATTACCTTTGGTGAAAATCTGGCTTATCTCTCTACTCAGAAGCTCACAGAGATCAAATCAAGATGTTGCCTAAATTGAGTGTTCATCAGAAAGTTATAGGGGGAAATTTTCAGTTCTAGGCTGTGGAGGATTGTGGATGGATTCTTTGTGTTTCTAGGAATGAGGTTCATGTTGACTTTGTGGTTGACTTTGTGTTGACTTTGTGGTTCTTACAGAACTTACGTATTTGTACCCACATGTCTCTCCATCTCTTCGCTACCTCAAAACTAAATATAGAAAATCTTTCTCATCATCAATTCCTCCTCATATTTTCACTATTCTGGCTTTTCTGTCCCTCATCCCTGAGCCTCAGTCTAACAGGCTGATATAATTAGCTTGGTCCCCTTGGCACAGTCTCC
The DNA here is from genome assembly GCF_019054845.1 of Dipodomys spectabilis. Taxonomy (NCBI): domain Eukaryota; kingdom Metazoa; phylum Chordata; class Mammalia; order Rodentia; family Heteromyidae; genus Dipodomys; species Dipodomys spectabilis. The sequence continues at coordinate 7,712,370 of NW_024870752.1, forward strand.
TTTGTCATCACTGACTTGTGTCATACAATGAAACCAACCCTAGACATGAAATTCTTGGTAGTAATCTCCATCCTGTTACTGGAGAAGTTACTTTTTTTTTTCAGTACTGGGAATTAAACTAAGTCTCACACCTACTAGGCAAGTGCTCTGCCACTTTGTGGGCTTTATTTTTGTATTTTGCTTTTTCAGATGGTCTGCCTTAGTCTACCTGGTAGGTTTCAAACTCTTGATCCTCTTGCCTCTGCCTACTATCACTAGTTGCTTTGATTATAGTTGCACACCACTATGTATGACCTCTTTCTCCAGAGTAGTACAGATGTAGTGCAGTGTAGTGCAGTGTACCATGTCATGTGACCTGGAGGTATGCTTTCTATGAGTCCTCCCTCATATGGTACCAAACACTAAAGACAGTATCACCATATAAAATCAGAATGATCAATCTTTCTATATTTTTTTTTGCCAGTCCTAGGGTTTGAACTCAAGGCCTGGGCACTGTCCCTGAGTTTCTTTTGCTCAAGGCTAGTGCTCTACCACTTGAGCCACAGTGCCACTTCCGGCTTTTTCTGTTTATGTGGTACTTAGGAATCAAACCCATTGCTTCATGCATGCAAGGCAAGCCCTCTACCACTGAGCCATATTCCCAGCCCTCAATCTTTCTATATTTTATACCCTGGTTCCTTCTCTTTAGCACTTTTTTTTTGTACTTTAAGCCCATAATTAGGTAGGATAAAAATCATTTAAACATGGACTCTTTCATACCACTGCAGCTGACCTAATGACTGCTGAAGTTACTACCTGATGAAGAGGAGGATAGTGTATAGAGTGTGGACACTATGGACAAAGAAATGATTCATGACCAAGTAAGACAGAGAAGGGTGGTACAAGATTTTGTCACATTATTCAGAGTATGACTATTGGTGAATAGTTTAAGAGCCTAGAATTGTGTGTGTTTCTAGAAGTTTCTACTTAGTACTTTTAGGTCACAGTCTACTGAAATTGCAGAAAGTGAAATCTTACATAAGGGGAGATACTGTATTCACCATCTCAGAAATATCACATTATCTATATTAGAGAGCACCGAATATCAAAGGCAATCCTAGCATTCTGCCTGCCACTAAGATGTACATGAAACTCAAAGCCGTCTTAAATATTTTCAGCTATTTCATCGAAGCTCTGCTATATTCATGGAGTTCGTTAATGAGCTAACTTACTTTGAAATTTAAGGACATAGGCTGCCTTTTCTAAAGCAGAGCTGCGGTGCTGCCTCTTATTTCATATATGATGCTAATCAAGGCTCACATTGCTCTCTCAAATTCATTTACTCATCAGCAAAATATGGGGTAAAAAGAATTTGTTTAATATATTACAGAGCAAATGAAATAATTCATATTAAGCTGTATCACAAATGGGCAGATTCCTAGATTACAAACAATGGTCTTTGTTTCTTCTAAATGAGATTATTATATGTCTCCATTCTTTCTAACACACACCATGTGTAGAACATAATGGCAATGATGTGAATGTTTCTCTTTCATCCAAAAGTAATCTACTCCACCCATACTCATAGGTATATACTAAGTAGGAAGAGCCAGGTTTGTGCATCATGCCAGGTACAGAATAGAATGTAAGATACACATGGCTCTTGGTTTGTTTTGTTTTGAAGCATAAGAACTAACAAAAGATAACGATATGGAAATCAGCAATAAAAGTTCAGTATGCATACTCTCATGTAGGAATTGTGTGGCATGATTTAGGAATATAATGGATGGCTTCTTTTGAAAGGTCAAAAAATTGGTCCTATATAAGTGGGAATATATAAGCTAAATTCTGGAAATATTTGTTAATAAGCCTGAAAGCATGTTATTAATAAATATTTATAATAATCTGTCCTGTCTATAATAAAAACAAGTAACAGGTCTTTTATTGCCTGAAAAACCAAAAAAAAAATCATTGGATAACTCAAAATATGAGAAAAGAATACAATATTAAGGGGTTGGATTGGTATAGATAGCTATAGAGATTGCTTTACCATTTGCATGTAAAAAATGTGAGAAAATTCAAATAAATTCAAATAGTTTTAAATATCACTGATTTAGCTAAATAAAACATCCCCAAATCATTGCTGTGCCAAAAAATTGTGTGCATTTTAACTTCTTTTTCTTTCAGAATTAACAATATTTTGAGTTACTTTAAAGGTGAAGAAAGAAGTGATACATATTGTAGCTATTTTTTTTCCTTTGCATCACATCATATTGTGTGCCTCTGAGTCAATTTCATTCAGTAAATTATTATGATGTGTGTGCCACTCACATCAAGTTTAATAAATCAGGACACCCCATGTGTAGTTTTATGAAGAAGGTGAAATCTATATGCAAATAACTAATGTACAAAATGGTAAATGAAAATTCTATTTTAGAAATAATCCAAAATATTATGGAAATGGAAACTCAGAGGATAACAGATTATTGACAGGATAATTCAGTTTGCCACATATGCAAATAGAGAAAATCTAATTACTAAATCCTTCGTGAACTTAAAAGAAGGTTTAAATCTCCAGAAGTCACTGGAGGCTCAAGGCAAAAAACCAATCTTCAAAGAAGCCAAGAATATAACAAGAAAATTAAGAGAAAAGATTACATGTGGCTTTGTTTCTTCACTACTAAGACTAAAGGTGGAATTTCAGTAATGAGAATTAAGAGAAAGTTGCTTTCTTGTTTATATTTTTAGCAAAAGTTAAGAGTAGGTTATTAATCTCCAGGTATAACTGTAAAAAATAAACCCAGCTTAAGGGGTACTCTTATCTTAGAACCCTAAAGCCTGTTCATCTGTCTTTGAACATTTTCTGACAAAATGTATGCAGAATACAAAAACATAAAAGAAAACAAACTTGCTTGATATACTTTTTACTATTAGCTAACACATTTTAAGGACTTGATTTGTCTATTATCTTTCCTTAACACAGTAATATGAAAATTAGAAACCTGTCCATATTTAATCAAATAAAATATTCATCATACATACATTCTTCCTCTAAAGATTTTAGCAGGAAAAATTTCATTTCCAGCAAGTTATATGAAAATTGGTATCAAATCTCAGTCTGATTCTTTATAACATAGTGCCATCTAGAGATTAAAGTTGATGTTGCTACAATCTAGACTAACCCCAACTAGCTTCTAAAATGTTACATTTTATAGCTAATAAATTTAGCACCATATGTTCATTAAAGTACAACTATATGAAGTGCTTTCTATATACATTAATGATTATAAATTTACCTATAGGATACTGAAACTGGATATTTTTAGTGTACAGCTTTTCTTCTGAGTTGGTAGTATTCTTCCATATATAATATACTGATATGGCTTGTACAGATAATGTGTTTATGTGTATTTATATGTGTATTTATATATTATATTATATGTAATATGTATATGCATTATATACAATATATTATATTATATGTATGTTATTATACTATATATAAAACTTTGTGGAGACTTAAATGAAAGTACAAGAATATTAATTTTATTAACTTTTATAAAGGGAAATAATTGAATTTTCATGAAGAAGAAAGATAATGTTCATCATACATATGAAATATTTATAATGAAGTATTAAAAGTACCTGCTAAGAATGAAGAGCAAAAGTCTCCATAATTTTTCACTTAAAATGTTGCAAATGTATCTCAGTTATTTGAAATGGTCCAATAATGGTTAATTAGAAGTTCAACTTGTCATGAACATCATTATACCATGAAAAATGCTGTCTGGCAAGTCAAAGCATGAATTATGAAGTGATTTACACTTGTCTACCTATGATGTCAGTAAGAAAGTGAATACTTGTATATCAACAATACGTCAGACTGATCATTTTAGGACAGAATACCAGAACTTGAGAATATAGAAAATTAGGCACTTGAAAACATTCATTCACAGCTGGGTGCCAGTGGGTCAGGCCTATAATCCTAGCTACTCAAGGAGGCTGAGATTTGAAGATCACAGTTCAAAGTGTGCTGTTGCAGCAAAATCCAAGAGACTCTGTCTCCAACTAGGCAGCAAAAAGCCAGACAGTTGTAGCTCAAGTGGTAGAACACTAACCTTGGACTAAAAAGCTCAAGGACTGCACCTAGACCTTAACTTCAAGCTCCAGGATCAGCACACACACACACACACACACACACACACACACACACACACACACACACACACACACACACACACACACACACACACACACACACACACACAGAGCTGCATGCACATACATACAAAAGCCACATCCAGAAAAGGCTGAGCCTCCATCTGTCTTTAAGGATTGAAACATTGTGGGCCATCTTCAAGATTTAAGAAACTCTAGAAATCCCACTTTTTATGTCAAATTATCTGACTTTTAAATGTTAACTCAAAGAACTTTGAGAAAGGATTGTATATACTAAGTAGAATAGTTACTACTACTGATTGGGCTGAATTTGTGCTGCCTTTGGCAGTTTTGTTACTGTTGTTTTGTACCTAAATACATTTTATTTTAAAGTATAAAATATTATTATAATATCATGTATAGAAAGTTCATACCAATTTTTACATGTAAACAGTATAGACGTTCTAGGATAACTCTATTTGAAACTAATGAAAATTCACAACAAATCCTGTAGCTCCCATTAAAAATTGTATTTATTCAGCTGTCATTTGCTGAATGTCTGTTATCACCAACTTCATCCTAGATGCCTGCTACATGCAAATAAAAAAATATACAGATCATTAATTTAACCTACAAAATAAAGTGGTGAAATAGGTGGTACTTATATAATTTGATGTGTCATATAAATTAAAAGGGTATGTTGAAAGTAGGAAGGCATGCTCAAAGATAATGTCTTTTAATAGTTTCTTTAAAAAAAAACTTCTGCTCAGAAAATTGATGTGCTTGGATGTCTAACAATGTCAGATTTTGAGCAACAAATATTTGTGCACCATGTTTATACAAAGAAGACTGACATCAAAGAGAAAAAATTATACTAGTCTTGAAGCTGTTAAGATTTTACTGAAAATGTTTGTACAAGTCATAGATATAAAGTTTTACTCCAATAGAAAATTGGCATTTCCTTCTGTTTTAGAAGTTATCACCTTCACAAAAATCCATGCTCATAAAAGGTAATGGCAGGATATATAAAATAACACTTGTCTTTCAGTGTAGGCACTCAAAAACATTAAGTAACAGTTACTTGTGATATGGTAATCTCAAAGCCTTAATTCCATAGGAAAGAAGAGGAAAAAATGTTGACAATTTTGACCTTGTTATTTGCAAAGGCTGCATAGAAGATTGCTGAAGAGCAAGAGTTTTTGATCAAACACCATTTTATAGCCAGTACATGGATCTCTCTAGTTTCAATGCTTGAGTGGGACATCTTGTTAAAGTTCTAATGTCATACGGATAGGATATTGTCATTTGTGGGTTGATCTTATGCCTTGCTACTTTGGTAAAGTTTAGGATTAGTTCAAGGAACCTGGGGGTGGGGGTGGGGAGAATCTATACAGTCCTTTCATCAAGAAGGATAGTTTTACATCTTCTTTCTCTGTTTGGATCTTCTTTATGTTTGTCTCTTTGCCTTATTGCTCTTGCTAGGCATTCCAGTACTATATTGAAGAGGAGAGCAGAGAGTGGATATCTTTGTCTCATTTCTGATTTGATACAAAATGGTTTTAGACTTTCATCCTTTAAGTATAATGCTGGCTGTATTTTTGTCATATATAGCCTTTATTATTGTCATATACAACCTTTATTATATTGAGGAATGATCTATGAATTACTACCTTCTCCAAAGCTTTTATCATAAAGAGGTGTCAAAATCTTTTTTCTGCATCTGTTGAGATGATCATGTAGTTCTTATCCTTGCTTCTGTTGGTGTGTTGTATTGAAATAACTTTGTATTCCTTTGTATCCCTAGGGTGAATCCCATTTGATCATAGTATATAATTTCTTTTGGTTAGTTGTTGAAATCATTTGGCCAAACTTTTATTGAGAAGTTTTGCATTGATGTTCATCAAAGTTTTGGGTCTATAGTTCTCTTTCTTTGATGGGTCCAAATCTGGTTTGGGGTAAGTGTAATGCTGGCTTCATAGAATGAGTTTGGTAGTGATTTTTCCCTTTCTAATTCATTGAAGAGTTCAAGGAGTATTGGTGTCAGTTCTCCTTGGAAGGCCTTATAGAATTTGGCTATAAACCCACTAGTTCTTGGGCTTTCCTTGGATGGGAAATCTTTTGCTGCCATTTCAATTTCATTACTTGTTAACTGTCTATTTAATTGGTTTAAATCTCTTTGGCTTAGTTTGGGTATACTGATGCTCTATAGTAATGCATGCATTTCTTCCAGATTCTCCAATCTGTTGGTAAAAAGGTGTGCAAAATAGTTTTTCATAATATTCTCAGGTTTCTTTGTTTCTCGAGTGATGTTCACTTTTTCACCTCTATTTTTATTTATTTGGGTGATTTCTCTTCCTTTCTTAATCAGATTTGCTAATGGCCTGTCAAATTTTTTAATTATTTAAGAACCCACTTTTGGTTTTGTTGGTTCTTTGTATGGTTCTTTTATTTTATAATTCATTTATTTCTGATCTAGTTTTTATTTTTTTATTTTTTTAACAGTATTCATGTATTTATTTTTTTTAATTTAATTTTATTTTATTTGAGAACATACTGTACAGAGGGGTTACAATTACATGGGCAGGATAATGCATACATTTCTTACCAAGCATTGCAGCCTCCTCCTTTGTTTACCCTTCACCTCCCTTCCCAGCCTCCCCCCTGATTTAGTTTTTATTATTTCTTTCCATCTACTGGTTTTAGATTTGGCTTGTTCTTGTTTTTCAAGGAGCTTGAAATTTCTCTAATTTGTTGTTCTCTAATTTGTAAATAATCTCTTCAATGACCCATGTTGTTCAGTCTCCATGAGTTTGAAAATTTTTTGTGATGGTTTTTGCTGTTGAGCTCTAATTTTATTCCATTGTGGTCTGACAGGATGCAGGGAATTGTTTCCATACTTTGAATTTGCACAGATTTTTTTTGTGACTATTCTGGAGAACGTCCCATGGGCTGTTGAAAAGAATGCATACTGAGACGCTGCTGGATGAAGATGTTGAAGTGATAACACAGGTCCAGATGTATTGCATATATAAACTGCTTTGTTAACTGGAAAAAAATATTCATAACCTAAAATTAAAATAAGTATGGGAAAAGATAATAAGAATATTCATAAACAGTATCAAAGACAGTCCCCATTTATTCACACTGAATATTTTCTAAATTATGTGAAAAAGAGCATGGAAGTCCAAAGTAATCAACTCATATCAAAACAGTCTGCTGTGCCCACTGGTTCTCACACAGTTCATTTATATTACTTAAAATTAGTTAAAATAAGTGGCAAAGTTCATTGTCACATTTCTGAGTGATAAAACCCTGACAGTGTGAAAATGCAAGTAATTTTTTGTTCTCTTTATAAAAAAGAATAAAAACCCAAAATAGTTGTAGCTCTAAATATAGTCTTTGAGCCTCAGTTAAATTAATTTCAATGATTCTGGGCTTTAAATTAAAAAAAAAAGAAAAAAAGAATAAATCAGTGTCATAGAATAAGACAAACTGAGGTATCCAAGTTAACCTATAATGGAAAACACAACATCTCTTAGCACCTTCTTTATGTCTAAATTATTCCAGTGAATATCAGACCAGGCATTTGAAGATAACATCATACAAAATAAACAAGTTCTACTTTCTTAGTGTTTTGTTTTGGTAAGGGGTTAAGACAGGCTCTGATCATTTAGACCAACCCATTCAAACTTACTATCCTCTCTCTCTTCTGCCTCTCAAGTGTTAGATTACAGGCTTGAACAATCATGCCCAGCTTTCCAAAGGTGTTCAAAGAAAATTTGCAAGAAAGACCCTCTTTGCTATTTAAATTATCATCTTGCTTCTCAATACCTTATTATTAGTAAGATTACTGGCCATGCGTGTTTAATGTGTGACACCATTATAAAAAATAAATAACCTTCCTTATCAGAAAAATGATGGAAATCACTTTTAACGACTTTCATAAAACTATTGAGGAAAATAAATGAAATTATATTCTAAGTAGGAGATTATCTGTCATACAGTAGGCCTTTAACAAATTAGAGCTATTGGACCAGGTGTGGTATTGTGTGATTCTAATACCATCTACTCAAGAGGCAGAGACCCAGAAAGATTGTAAAGTCTAGTCCAGGCAGCGTTAGTGAGAATTATCTCACTCAAAAAGATAGGTATGGTAGCAAGTGCCTGTAATCCCAGTAATGCAGCAGGCATAGAAAAGAGGATGTGAGAAGTACTGAGAGGAGAATTTCAGTCCAAGTCTAGCTCAAGGCAAATATGTGAAAAGTAAAAGGTTAAAGGTATGGCTCAAGTGATAGCACATCTGCCTAGCAAGCACAACACCTTGAGTTCAAACCCCAGCACTGCAAAAGAAAAGCAAGATAAAATAAATTCATATCCATTAATTAAAGTAATAACCAATTTAGATAGTCAAAAATTTTCCTACATCAATGGCTAATAATCGACAAAAGCATTTGAACTTAGATAATAGAAAGGTCTTCTGTCTCAAAATACACAGAAAGCCATTTTCATAAATAATGGGACTGACCAGCCTTACATTTAAGATTCTCTTCAAAATTCAATCTCTCCCTTTTCCAGCCAGATTTGTATTTGGAAAGATGGTCTTGAACTAGATTTCCTGGCTTCTCTGGCTTTTGCTTGGAGTTTGTCCAACATAAAGCACTGGCAGGGGACAGGAAGGTTAAAAAATGAAAGTCAACATTTGTTCCACCTTTCCCCTTGGGCCCTGGTTCTGCAATAGTTCCCCTAGCAGTGGCCACAGTTCTTGTCACCGGGCTTCTTACAGCTTGAACTCTCTCTGCACTTTGGGTTGGGATTTCTTTGTATGCCCTGCAGGTAATTGCAGGGCATGGTGTAAAGATAGATTGGAGGGGAAGAAGCAGGAAACAGAGAAGGCTGAGAACATACCCATAGTTGAGGGAACACCAGAAAAAGTAGGATGTGAATAAAGCAGTGGACCAAAATCAATCCGGGGAAACAAAATCAAAACAAGATATATTTAGACTATGTTTGATATATGATGGAAAAAAGCAATCACTATGAAACTGGATGAAAGAGTAAAGGAGAGACTAAAAATCCAAGAAGTCTAAGAAATTCCTTTAGCAAATAAATACTGATGACATTTACAAAGCTGTGGAGATAATATCATTTTGACTAGCTTTTTCCTTCATCTTAGTTTCTATTACGACTCATTGGGAAATCGACTTCTTTGAAGTACTTTTGAAAAAAATTGTATAGTATTTTCTAGGACTTCACATAATATTTCACAGGACCCATAATGATTTGGGTACAGAAATCTATTTTTGGGTCGTCAGTCTTGAGAGCATTTTATGTATTTGTTCATTTATTTTTTGAGACAGTGTCTCATGTAGCCCAGATAGCACTGGAAATTGTGATTCTCCTGTCTCACCATTCCATGTACTGAGAGAGACACCATGCTCATTTTAGCCCTATTTTGAAACGTTAAAAAAAAGTAATATTGACATGAAACAATCTGTATTTATTTCAAATGTACAACATGGAAGTTTTGACATCCAGACCCGTGTACACATCACTACAAGTAAGATGATTAACATAAGCATGATCTCTAAACTTTCCCTGGTTTTCTTCAGTAATCTCCCTTCCCAGATCCTACCCTATCTCTGCCCCAGGCAACATCTGATCTGCTTTTTGTCACTATAGGTTAGGTTGCATTTTCTACAAATTTATATATTACATGTCTACATGTTAATGTACACATTCCATATTATTACTATGTACTATATTTCACTTTATAAATAACGTACTCTTCTGTAAACATTACTCTGTTCATAAAGTCATCTGCTGGTGAACAGACATTAGAGTTATTTTGAGCTCTTGTATAACACAAACATGGCTGCTAGGACATTAACATACAGTTCTTCAAAGCTTTCACTTTCTCAAATATCCAAATTATGTGTTGTACCTAAGTACATAGGTACATATTTAAGTGATTAAGAAACTGACACACGGTTTTCCAAAGAGGTTTCATAAGTCTTCTATGGATATGGTCATCCATTAAATTTTAACTATTCCAGTAAATATGTAAAGATACCTGAATCTATAATTATATTTCCTTTCTTTAATGTACAGCAATGTCAAGAATCTTTTACTGTGTTCATTTTCTATCTATATACTTAATGACGAGTGCCTTCAGATATCTTGCTCATTAAATTTGTTTTCTTATTGAGTAAGCAGGATCCACTGAAATTCCAGGCAGGTCTTTATCAGAAATATATTATTTTTAAATATTTTCTTTCAAGCCATGGTTTCTCTTTACATTCTCTCATAATGTCCTTCCAAAAGCAGATCTTAATTTGGAAGAAGCCCAATTTATTTGTGTTTTGGTTTAGTCATGCATTGGCATCATAGATAAAAATATTTCTGTAAATAAAGAACAAAAAAATTTAATTGAAGGGTATTGGTGACTCACGCTTGTCACCTTATCTTACTTGGAAGGCTGAGGTCATAAGGAAGTGAGTATCAGGTGAGCACAGACAGTAACAGAAGAAAACTGAGTGTTATGGTACATAACTATTATCTCAGTTACAGCAAGAAGCCTTAAATAAGCAGAACAGAAATGTGTCTAGGCAAAACTTAGACCCCATCTCAAAAATAACCAGCACAAAATAAGGACTACAGACATGTAGGAGGAGGAGACATGTAGTAGTAGAGCACATGCCCCTAAATTCAAAATCCAGTAGGCGAATAAATAACTAAAAAGCCTTACATTTACTTCTACAAGCTTCACAGTTGTAGATCTTATATTTTAATCAATGATAAATCTTGACTAAAACCTGGAAGTAGTATGAAGGGGAATTATGTAAGGATATTGCGGTTTTTCTCCCTAGCTCCATTTGTTGAAAAGACTATTTTTTCTTCACTGAATTGCCTTATCTTTTTAGACAATCAATTGTCAACATGATGTATTTCTGGATTCTATATTGTGTTCTATATCACAGTTTTTTATATTAGCGTATAAATTTGAGGATAATACATATAGACCTAGAAGAAACTGTTAATCCTACAAAAAATTAGCAAATACTCACATCTTGAATTCTAAACATCAAACTCTAAGATTAAGAAAAATTGAAGCTATGGAAGTTTTTATTTGGATCTTTATCAGTGTTCCTTTTGAGGAAACTATTTGTGTCACCTGGCACTAAGGTTTATTCTATTAAAAAAAAAAAGTGTATCATCACTAGTTACCTAAAAACACTATCAACTAAAATGAGGTTGTTACCTAATCATTTAAGTTTTACCTCCGCAATATAGCCTTATGTTCACAAGGAATGCTATATTTTGTAGGAAAATATTTCCATGCTTTCAATCCAGTGTCGTGAATACAGTATCCAAAAACCTAAGGATATCATGTAAAATAGAAAGGAAGCAACACTGAGAAATGTTTTGGGTTAAGATTTACAGGCATCTGTAAATATTTGTGGTACTGAAGATTGAGAAATGGTTTAGAAACTACTATTGAATTTCAGTATAATTTCATATTATACCATATACTTCAATGTCTAGACTGCTCTTGATTTTTTTTGTTTAGGTTTCAAACTCCTGAAGTAATTATCTGGACATTATCCTGCAAAGAATCCTAAATCTAAGAGAAGTTATGTTTGTTTTAAGTATATATTTCTTCTGTGTAGTTTTCAGAATAATTTTCTTCTGTGCCTAAAGGGAATGAAAAATTCCCCAGTGAAATTCATCTAACAAGAAATATGAAGAAATATCCCATGTAGCTATATGGTACTGTACCGCTTCCTTTGGATTCTGGAAAACATTTTTGAGTGTAAATAGTCATCTTCTATGGAGCAAGTCATGGCTGTGTCTGCTCTATCTATCATTATACATGTGTGAGGCATATGAAATATCTGTCTAAGAGCTGTTAAATTAATGTGATATGTCAGTTTTGGTGTGTTGAAGGTGTCAGACTTTGGCGTAGGTCCTTCAGAGTAATTACTTCAGGCAATCAAATTGTCATCCAAGTCTGTGCATTTTACCCAAGGAAAGCATTCTTCAATTGATTGGCTTTACATTTCCAGGTCTTAATAGCCACATGGAGAGTAGCAAAGATACAGAACATATCCAGCACCACCAAATTTTTCATCTTGAATGATCAAATTATTTTATTTTTATTGAAGTTGTGATGTGCAAAAATATGACTTTATACAAATAGGTTTTCATAGTGTTCACAGGTATATGTCCCACATATTCTGACCAATTCTCCATTGTGTAATTCTCTCAAAGTGGAAACAATTATATGTGATATATTGCCTACTATCATGTAGCATTCTTTTATTTTTCCATCAGTCATGGAGCCTGAACTCAGGGTTTGGACACTGTCACCAAGCACTGTGCTCAAAGCTAGCATGCTACCATTTTGAGCCACAGCTTCACTTCCAGTTTTGGGATGGTTAATTGGAGATAGTCTTATGGACTTTCCTGCCCAGTCTGGCTTTGAACCACGATTCTCAATCTCAGCCTCTTGAGTAGCTAAGATTACAGGAATAAGCCACTGGTGTTCAGTTTCAGATAGCATTCTTGATCTGGTAGAATTTCCTTCCTGAAAAGGTGTTGTGAAATCTCCTTCTTTGTTTATAGTCATGTATGCATGACAAATGGAAGAATTCTCCATGGATTATTTTCTGGACCATAACTCTCACCAATCATTTTTTAACCATTTCTAATATGAATTCAATAGCAAGCACCTCATAACAAGCTTGCATTATTTTACACTAAAGTCCTACTGTAGGATAACTACAAGCAACTAAAACATACACAGGAATCATTGTGTACCACAAAAATATTCTACTATATCCACGTACATCCATTTGTCACAGCTCAATCCCCAAAATATTCATAGACATCCTGTTGTCATTAGCCAAAGGGAGAAACATGGCAATGATCACTAATAATCTGAGTGCAACTAAAATATCATAATTTTTGTACTTTATGAAAATATATCACCATAAAAAATGTTGGAGTACTTCTTATGCCTTTAAAGAGCTTCGAAACAATTAAGATCTAAGAATCTCAGCTCTGTTGAAGAAATGCTCAACATCTGTAGTTATAAAGATAATGCAGCCAGACACCGGTAGCTCATGTCTGTAATCCTAGCAACTGAGGAGGCTGAAATCTGAGGATCTGGCTTCAAAGTCAGCCTGGGCAGGAAAGTCTGTAAGACACATCTCCAATAAACCACTAGAAAACAGTGGTGCTGTGGCTCAAGTGGTAGAGTACTAGCCTTAAGCTGAAGAGCTGAGGACAGCGCCTAGGCCCAGAGTTCAAGCCCTATGACCAACCAAAAAATAAAAAAAATAAAAAAGATAATGCAGATCAAAACAACACTGAGATTCCACCTCACCCCAGTTAGGACAGCTATTAACAAGAAAACAAACAACAGATAATACAAAAAAAAATACACTGTTGTGGGAATGTAAGCTTGTTAAACCACTTTGGAAAGAAGTATGGAAGTTTCTAAAAAAAAAACAAAAACAAAACTACATATAGAACTTACCTGTGACCAGCAATTTTATTCCCAGTCATTTATTGAATAGAACACAAACAAGGTTACATACATTAAAGTCACTAGCACAACTATATTCACTGCAGCACTATTCACCATAGTCAAGATATGAAATCAGCCCAGATGCCTCTCAGTGGAGGAATAGATCAAGAAAACGTGAATGGAATTTTACTCATCAATTTTATTATTTACTAAAAGTAAAAAAAATCAACAGATAAGATCCAGAAAAAGCATATGAGGGATGGAGGATAAGATTAAAAAATACTACATAGTCAAATAATAAGTAAAGAAAATATGGACAACCATGTTTACAACATTCAGTAATTCTGGTATATGATCAAAAGATCAAACCAAAGTGTCCATGGGGTACAGGGGTAAAAGCAGCAGCAGCTAATATTCAAAATGAAGGCATTGAAAACTTACTCAATAAAATTATAGCAAAAAAAATCACAAATCTTGGGAAAGTTATAGACACTCATGTATAGGAGGCATTTTGAAAGAGAAAAAAGCTCATCACATAATATTATAATTAAAATACCAAGACTAGACAATAAAGAAAGGTTATCAAAGGCCTATACTACAGAAGACACTGAAAAGAATACTACATAAAGAGAAAAAGGAAAGGTCATCAGCATGGGAGCCAAGAAAAAAGAAAGCAGAAGAATGTATGTGAAGTAGAAAAGTATAAAAACAATTTCAACAATCCAAAAAAATCTGGAATTGATGACAAAAGAATAAGAAGGAACACTGGAATTGATCTGGTACAATTGATTAGAAAAATACATTTATTTGTCAGAATTTATTTTTACCATTTATTAGTCTAATAAATTATCTTTTAGAATAAATATCAACAATAAAACCACAGAAGCAATCAATATCTCTTAATCATTACCATAAATGTAAATAGGCTCAACTCTCCATTCAAAAGTCACAGATTGCCTCAATGAATTGGATTATAAATCAGACTAAAACAATTTGTCCCCTACAAGAAGCACACTTCAAAACCAAAGAGACGTGTAAATTATATGTGAAATGTTGGAAAAGACAGGCTAAGTAAACAGAAGTCAAAAGTAAGCAGCATTCACTTATGTATATGAAACATGAATGAAATTATGGAACTATTTGGAGAGAAAAGGGGGAAGAAAAGGAAAGATAATGAAAGGCAAACTGTAGGAATATGGCATAATAAAACTCACTGAAAGCAGTTGAAAAAAGTCTGGTGGGGAAACAAGATAGCAATAATCAAAATGTAAATATGTGCGTGTGAAACTTCACAGTGAAATTTGCCAGCACAATTAATATATATTAATTTAGAAAAAGCATTCTCTGATTCTTTAGTTTTATTTAGATATCTTTCTTATTTGTTGCCAAGGAATTATTTGTACATTAAACATATGGCATTTACCTTTCCTTTAAGTTATTCAAGTTGATAGATGTTGAAAAAACACCGGTATTTATTTCTGTTTGTGTTACTTGCTTTGCTTCATAGTATATTTTCAATAAGTTCTACTAACCCAATGCTTTACCACATAAAATAAATAATAACACCTGTATATAAATATAGATGTGATAGAAGAAAAAACATTACCAAAGTGTAAACTTGAAATGGTGATGGATTTCTGGAGCAGGCAAACAGTTGAATGCTTTCCTGCCCAAGTGGTACTTCCTATACAGAGTTGAAGGGTTAGCTCGGAATAAGCCAGGTATCAGGAAGACTGAAGGAATGCTCACTGACATGTATTAGTGCATTCATGATGAAGAAATACAGAAGTGAGTGAATATGTAACCAAGTGTCCTAAGGGCAATGACCAACGCCATAAGAATGTCTAGCTCAGAACCAAAAGTGCATGAGACAGTTAAAGCTTCTTTTTGGTCATTACCATTATTAGGTATAACTGAGTACCTAGTTTAGGTTAGCATTTATCTACTTCTTATTCTTTTCCTCCTTTCCCAGCCCTTCTTTACCTGCCTTTCTGTTTATCACTTACTCTTCCTAACTCCCTACCTCTTCTTAAATTCCTCCTTTCTCTTAAAGCAATAGCTGAGATAGCATTTTTTTTTTTTTTTTTGCCAGTCATGGGGCCTGAACTCTGGGTCTGGGCGCTGTCCTTCAGCTCTTCAGCTCAAGGCTAGCGCTCTACCAACTTGAGCCACGGCACCACATCCAGCTTTTTCTGCTTACGTGGTGCTGAGGAATCGAACTCAGTGCCTCATGCCTGCAAGGCAAGCACTCTACCACTGAGCCACATTCCCAGCCCCTGAGATAGCATTTTTAACTCAAAGATCATCTTGACTTACTCCATTTAATGAAAGAGGAATATAAGGCACAAAATAAATACAATTCCTTTAGTTTCTTACAGCACTCATCCTTATCACTGCAGCAAAATTAGGACCCAGTCTCTAAACTTCTAATATGATTGTTTCTGAGTCTCTTCTTCAAACGGTTACAATCATATTCTTATAGAATTTTTAAAATAAGCTATATAGATCTAGGAGAATAGTTTCAAAACACTACTTCCCCACAGCATGACAAAAATTTTTCTTCATATGGACTCTGATTTTGACTTCCTGGGAATTTAAATCATATGAATAGAGAACATATTGGTTTTGTACAATGTATATGTGGAACATGAATGTTTTCTTCTCGCTGAAATATATTTATTATATCAAAATACTATGTGAAAAATTATTTAAATAATGGCTAGTATAGGTATTCTACTTGGGAATTTTGTATTTGATAGGGTAGTTCTGTTCATGTGAACTCGAGATGTAGTAGTGAATGTTAACTGTAATGAAATTTCCAAGGGTGGGTACTTTAGAAAGCAAACAAATTCATTCAGCTCACAGTTTGAGAGGTTTAAGGCCATATTGATCGTATAGGCTTAGCTCTGTTGAAACCCTGATGGTAGAAGTTCAAGAAAACAAGAGAGTCAGGTACTAGTGGTTCATGCTTGTAATCCTAACTACTCAGGAGATGAGATCTGAGCATTATGGTTGAACTTAAGCCAGGCAGGAAAGTCTGTGGGGCACTTATCTTCAATTAACTACCAAAAAGCCAGAAAAGGATTTATGGCTCAAGTGGTAGAATGTTACCCTTGAGCAAAAGAGCACTGGGATAGTGTCCAAGCTGAGTTCAAGTTGGGTGGGGCGAAAGAGAGGGAGAGGGAGAAGGAAAGGGAGAGGGAGAGAACAAGAGAGAGAGAGAAAGAGAAAGACAGAGAGAGAAAACAAGGAGGGAGAAAGAACAAGAGAGAAGGAAGGGGGTGGGGACAGAAAAGAGAGGGAATAACACATGGTGAAACAGGACACCAAGCTGTTTTTTCATAAAATCCTTCTTTCAAGAACTATGAAAGGTTCCGCAAATACTACATTAGTTCCTTGTGAAGGCCATGTTCACTATGACCTCATTACAAGCAATTAGACTTTACCTTTAAGAAGTGCCATACCGCTGGGTGGTGGTAGCTCACGCCTGTAATCCTAGCTACTAAGGAGGATGAGACCTGAGGATCCAGGTTCAAAGCCAACCCGAGCAGGAAAGTCTGTGAGACTCTTAATCTCCAATAAACTACCAGAAAACAGGAAGTGGTGCTGTGGCTCAAGCGGTAGAATGCTAGCCTTGAGGTGACGAGCTGTGGGACAGCTGCCAGACCTAGAGTTCAAACCCCACAACTGAAAAAAGAAAAAGAAAAAAAGTAGTGCCATACCATTCTTCCAACACCCCCACACTAAGGTTCAAACTCTTGCTTAAGGAAACCCATGCTCAAACTATACAACAGGAGCAAGAAGAGTAACAGCTCAGACTTACATCTGAGAAACTGCCTCATTCATGACTTCATCTCAGTTCTTTCATAACCCTTGGAATATATGTTGTAACGTTACCTTTGGTGGAAACAGATGAATAACAAACCTAACAAAAGAGAGAGTAACTATGCTCAATAAGAAATGTACTCATTACCTTACTCATGTAACTGCAACCACTCTGTACAGTATCTTTACAATAATAAAATATTTTTTAAAGATGGTTTATGTTAGCAAGAAGGCACACATTGTGGCAACCACTAGCAATTCCTGTCTAATATTCCTGTACTTTTGACTGCTATTAAAGTGAGCCTTGTGTCTTTTATCAAAATAAAAAAAATGTGCCCCTGGACCCAGCCCTTACCATTGGGACATAAATGATGGATTGATAGGGATTCTTGTTTCCCAATGTAAATGCTTCCTTTGCCATTACTTTCCTATGGGACTGACGTCAAGAGACTGAGTAAGACAACAATCTTGCAACCAAGGGGATAACAGCAGCATGATAAAGGTGGAGGACTGTAAACAGGAAATGACCTTGAGGCTATGATAATACTGTGGAAATGGACAGTGTCCATTATATTCCATCGTGTCCTGATAAAGCAGATAATGCCTACTTAATGCATACAAAGATAGCAAAGGAGAGGAGCAGGCCCAAGATACAGTAAATAAACAGGTGGGAAAGTTGCAAAAAATCATGGAGAGCGCAATGCATTCTCCCAGACCTTGAATTAGGGAGTTTCAACAAATTACATTCAAAATAGAAGCAAGTGATCGTTCCTTTGTACATACTGGCAGCACTACGTAGTAATGCTACACACAGTTTAAGCTTGATCAATGCTTCTCCTAAAAGTTGGGTATATCTGGGCAAGACTATATATAGATTTTAGGAAGTAGGAATAATGGGACTCTGCATGATACTCTACTACAACTAGAGCAATGGTAAGGCCACAGAAATCTTAGTCTTTAAAAATTCTTTAAACATTTCTTTGAAATGTTTAGTGCCTAAATTTTTAATCTTCTTAACACTTATGATACAACTGATAGTGTCATTGCAGTGTAATGTAAACTTCAGTGCCCTCATAGACAAGGGCTCATAAGGTTGCCGACATACAGCTATACATTCTTACAGTCATCCAAATTCTAAGCAGATCCTCTTGTCCTAAGATCCTTCTGAGGGAATTCACACAATTGACCATTTTGTGAGGTCTTAAAAGTGGTAGAAGAATGAAGTGAAGTGAGGTAGAAGAAAGGAGACAGAAAAGACAGGTTAGAGAGAATGAAAGTATGAAAAGGAATTGGCTTGCGCTTTCTGGCTATAACATTCCCTGGCTATAAGCCAGGGAATGCAGGTGTTTCTTCAAAGCTGAAAATGACTCCAAATGCCAGTTTTGGAGAATATTTTCAATGGCCACCTAAAACTGAATATTGGTAACAAGCAAAAATAGTTTAGAAGCATATTCAGAAGGAGAGATTCTAATATCTGCCCTCTTAATACTTTGCTTTTACTCCCAAAGAAGCTAATCTGGGGCTACCATATTGTGAGCTAATAACTTGCAGTTTGAGCTGATAAATTTGTAGCAATTGATGATATCCAATTGATGACAACAGGACACTAACACATTGCCTTTTGTCTTTGTATATATTTGTCTGTAAATCTCCTCTACTAAACTATTCTTGGATGGCAAGGAGAGTGTCTTAGTGATCTTGTAACTGTTGTTTTGCTTGCTTGCTTGTCTGTTTGTTTTGTCTGTGTCCTGGGGCTTGAATGCAGGGCCTGGGTACAATCCCTGACATTTTATGCTCGAGGGCTATTACTCTTCTACTTGAGCCACAGCTCCACTTCTGGTGGTAAATTGGAGATAAGAATCTCATGGACTTTTCTACCCACAAAGACTTTCAACTGTAATCCTCAGATCTAATCTCCTTCGTAGCTAGGATTTACAGGTACGAGCCACTAGGGCTTGTTATTGTTTTTGTTAGTCAACTTTTTCATTTGGTGGTACTGGGTTTGGGGCATTGTACATATTAAACAAGAGCTCTACTACTTGAGCCTCCCAACCCCTTAGTCAACTTTTTCTGTATTACCTCAAGCAATAGTTCTTTCTGTTTTTTTTTCTGTTTGATATAAAAATTTTAGGGCTTTCCCTGTGAAATATTCATAATTCCTATTTAAACATCTTTGGAAGAAAGATGATTTCAGTAGATTACACAAGGGAAACCAAGTATAGTCTTTGTTGCATGTTAGATAATAAGAGTTACACTTAAAAGGGTCATGCATATTTGTGCTCAACTGCAGTCCTGATGATGCTTATTTCGGATACATTGGTTATTGTTTACTATCATGTTTGGAAGAGGTACAAAGAGTATGCCTCTCTCACCCTGAGTGATTTAAACTTGTTTTGATATCTTTTCATTATTTGTAATTTTATTGCATGAACACTTGTATTTAATTCTTTTTCTCAGTAGAGAAAACCTCTTAAAACTCTTGCTTTGAAAAATAAGACCCACAAAACTGTAAACTGCTTCAATTAATTAGCATATATATGTATATATATGGGTTTTATTGTGATTTTTCTGTAAGTACTTTGAACAAATTCACTATTATGCTCTCTTTATTCCTACTCTCCCCTTCCTTTTTTAAAACAGTGTTTAGTGAGCTCCATTAGATTATTTTTACACACACACACATACACACACACACAAAACATGCACTTTCCTCCTCTTCATTCTCATATCTTCTCCTTCTCCTACTTTCCCACTATTGCTGATCCTCACCCCTTACCTCCAATGTTTTGCTATTGTTCTTCTGTTCTGGTACTGGTACTTGAACTATGGAAATTATGCTCTTTTTTTTTACTTTTTCAATCAAGGCTGGCATTCTATCACCACACCTCAGCTTCATGCTTTTAACTGCTTTGTTGTGTGTCTTTGACCCACAATCCTTAGAGCTCTAATCCAAGCTGCTTAGCAGAGTTAAATTTTAGATAACTAGGCCAAAAACTGTAGGAGGCTAGTTTTGAATAGGAGGCATGAACCATGTGTGCCCATTAACCTCCAACAGTTTTTTTGAAGGAAATGATAGTGGTAGAGGTGGTGATGGTGAGGATCAAACCCAGGACATAGGACATGCTGAATTTGCACTTGACCTTTGAATGACAACCCCAATGCAAAAGAATTCTTCCAAGATAAAACAACATCTTACGTAGATAAATATAGACACATATTAATGATTTTCAGTCTCTATGAGAAAATTGCTATGATGTTAAAATCCATTCAAGATCAGAAAGAACATTATGGACCAAAAAATGTTGAAATGAATATGCGGATAAAGCAAAATTACTTTTTCCATTGTAGGTAGCAGGGTTTCTTAAGCATCCATCTGATGGAACTTGTTTGCATCCCTATAGTTAAGAATTATCTAGTATTGCTAGCAGTTATCTGTAATAACTGTTTTATAAGATGGTTCAAAGATTTCAAGAACTGAAATGCACCCACAGAAGAAGAATTGCTAGGAAATACATCTATAAAAACTGCATTAGGGCTGGGAAGGTGGCTCAGTGGTAGAGCGCTTGGCTTGTAATGCATGAGGCCCCGGGTTCGATTCCTCAGCACCACATAAGAAAAAAGCCAGAAGTGGCGCTGTGGCTCAAGTGGTAGAGTGCTAGCCTTGAGCTGAAGAGCTGAGGGACAGCACCCAGGCCCAGAGTTCAGGCCCCACCACCGGACCCAAAAAAAAAAAAAAAAACTGCATTAACTTACACTGAAACATAAAATTTGACCTCCTTTTTTATGCCTCTTCATTGCAAAACATGATTGAAATACAGAAATAATAAGGTGCTTTTGAGCAAAGTTACAACTGAAAAACTCAATAATAAAGGTTTATTCAAGAAATCCATACGTTGAAGTTAAAAAAAAACTGTAACCACAGGGGTTGGAAAGGTGGTTCAGTGGTAGAGTGCTTGCCTTGCATGCATGAGGCCCTGAGCTTGATTCTTCAACACCACATAAACAGAAAAGGATGGAAGTGGCACTATGGCTCAAGTGGTAGAGCTCTAGCCTTGAGCTAAATTGCTCAGGGACAGTACCCAGGTCCAGAGTTCAGGCCCCACGACCACAAAAAACAAACAAACAAACAAAAACAAAACCAAACAAAAAAAATTCCCCAAACTGTAACCACAGTAGTTGGTGATCTTAAAATCTTCTAAGAGGAGCTCGTGTATAAAATGGTAGCAAGTACAACTAGGAATGAAAATAAAAGACAAAGAGATAATCTCACTGAGTAATTATCCATGTTTTTATTTTAAATTAATGAGAAGAAACCACACAAGTCAATGAATCTGAGGACTTTAGAACTGATAATTTTGAAACATCTGTGTACTATTTCTAAGCATAATAGACAAATTACAGAGTAGAGCAGATCCTAAGAAGATGATAAAGAAACTAATTTTTGTTGTTTTTGAGAAAGTGATTTAATATCCATATTCAAATTGCTTAAGGACAGGAGAAATTAGGCCCTAGATTTGCATGGATATCTAATCTTTCGGCTACAGGTTGGGAATTCCATTTTTACCCCCACTTTACTACGTATCTTCCAAAAATTCTCTATCAGAAATATTAATTTGATGTTTGAGATTTGAATTCTTGATGAATTTAGATAACTAGGCCAACAAATGTAAGAGAATAATTATGAACTCCTCAAAGTAAGCACAAACATTCAAGATAATGATTTGTTCTCTTTAAAATTAACTTTTCAAATATCAACATTTGAAGGGAAGATAAAGCATTTAGGGTTTATTTTTTGTGCATAATAGAAAGTTTCTTTTACTTTATTTGTCTTCTTTTATATTTATTTGTATGTATTTAAATCCAACCAGTTAAATTAGATTCATGTTTTGCACTATCCTCTAACATATATTCTAATATTAAATTAAGGAATTTCTATTACAAACATTGGAGTGGCCTCTAGTAGGCTCCTAAAGGTCTCTAAGCATTGTGGTTATAAAGGTTTCAACAAGATTATGTCTGCTTCCTTTCATCTCTTGTTTATTAGGATCAACAAAGAAGACAGGTTGGTAAACATATTCCTCGGGAATTATTTTGGCTAAAGATAAGCATGACTGATCACCTACTACAATCATCTCCATGTGCCTGGCAGAATGTTCATATGCTCAATTAATGGGAGCTTAGCTGATTCTACTATTTCATTCTAAGTTAATAGCTAATTTGAATTACCTGTATTAGTACCGGATATCAGAGATTAATATTATATTGCAAAATTTAGTGTTGAGAACATGAATGATCTAGTTCCAGTATCAGTGATCTGTCAATTGTTACTAAAGAAGGCCACACACAGAACTCTCATAAAAGATTCAATTACTTGAAATCATTTGCTCCAGTTCTTTTGCAAAACTCATAGATTTATGTATTACAAGCAATATTCAGAAATTAATTTTTTGTTGTCGGTCATGGGGCTTGAACTCAGGGCCTGGGCACTGTCCCTCACCTCTTCAGCTCAAGGCCAGCACTCTACCACTTGAGCCACAGCACCACTTCAGGTTTTCTGGTACTTTATTGGAGATAAGAGTCTCTCGGACTTTGCTACTCCATCTGGTTTTGAACTGCAATCCTCAGATCTCATCCTCCTGAGTTGCTAGGATTACAAGCATGAGCCACTAGCACCCGGCCAGAAATTAATTTTTAAAGGGGAATCTTATCTCTGATGCTAGGTACTTTTTAAAAGAATAATTCATTTTATAAAAAGAAAAACTTAACATTGTTTATTTCAGACAAAAATGTGAAATAACCATTCTCCCTCTTTTTCTGTCTTGCTATCTGGTAACTTTCTGATATGAAACATCTAGAAACTCCAAATCGATCTGTCAAATAATATAATCAGTCATTAAATTAATTCAGTCTTCACTCCTTAAACCGTGTTGTAAATACTTTGTATCTTTGTGCCATAGTTCAATTGTTGGTGAAAAATAATTTATGTTTTACTGTTTAGTTAACAATTTTTAGCACCTCTTTGGTTAACTCTATTAAAACTGCATATTGTGTGTCAGAAGCAGTAGCAAGTAAATCTGACTCTGAGGTTGTGATTACCAAGAAGAAATTTAATTTAAAATAACAGAAATAGTCTGTGGGACTCCCCTCTGATAATACAATCATCTTGTAAGTGAAAATTTTGCAGCTTTTTTTTTGGGGGGGGGGGGGTAAATAGTCATGTAGCAAAAATGTTAGGCTTTATAGATTGTGAAGTAAATTCTGCCACAATTATAATCATACGGCAGAAATGGGTGTAATTGTGTGCCAATAAAGCTTTATTTACAAAAATAAGTAATGGACAGATTTTGCTTCAGGGTTGTAGTTCGTGTAGCCCTAACTTAAATCAAAGTGTGTTTCTTGGACTAGCAGCATTAATACTCACTGGAAGACAGAAATATATATTCTAAGATCCAATCTCAGATGTACCAATCAGAATCCAGAATGAGGCTAAAATCTGTATGTTGTCGTCCATGAAATTCAGAGTACTGGTAAATTAAATTATTGGTGTGTGTTACCTAGATTTTCACCTATACATGGCTGTTTTGCTTATATAATATGGTTTATAATCTGTCCAAAGAAGAAATTTTGGTTTCATAAGAAAACTTATAGCATCCTTACATTATTATCATACAACTCAAAACAAGATACTGTACTTATAAATAATAAGTTCTTCTAAACAAAGACTTTGGCTTATAATTTTTGTAATCCCTAACATATAGTACCTGTTCAAGAAAAACTTTTTTGAATAAGCAAAATTTAAAATAAGAAGAAACATGAGTTTATTGATTTTCCTTGGAAGACTACATTCGCAAGGAAACTGATCAACCATGCTACAGCAGCTCTTTTGCTTTCTAAATACTGAATGAATGAATAAATGAATGACTAAAAGAGGAAGTAGGAAAAAATCTGATCATTCTGTGAATCTTAAAATAATACTCTCTATATTTAAATAAGTTACAAGTAGAAAAAAGAGAAATAGGTATAACTTCAAGCTCTGGCAGGGGTTTATGGAAATTATTCACAGTCATTCTTTCCATTTGAAAATGCATGGTTTTCTATCTCCAAAACATGAAAACAAGGTATTAGGCAGTAAGAAAGACTTCCAAAATGTTAGAGTAGGGGCTGAGAAGGTAGCTCAGTGGTAGAGCGCTTACCTTGCATGCATGAGGCCCTGGGTTCGATTCCTCAGCACCGCATAAGCAAAAAGAAAAAAGCCAGAAGTGGTGCTGTGGCTCAAGTGGTAGAGTGCTAGCCTTGAGCTGAAGAGCTGAGGGACAGCGCCCAGGCCCAGAGTTCAGGCCCCACAACCGGACCTCCCCCCCAAACAAAAACAAAATGTTAGAGTAATGTGGGGACAAAGTTACAGAAGGAAATTCAAGACAAATTCTAAGAGTTCCATACTGTACCATATCTCTTGCTTCTGGGAGTGTCTCAACATGTAAGGGAATTATATAGGACACTCACACATTTATTCATTCGGATTCTGTTTTGCAACACCTGCTGTGAGTCATGCATTCTTTCAAACATGATTCTAATCAATAAAAGAGACAAAGATGATAAACAAAAAAATGAGTACATTCAAATTTAACATCATTCTATCTGCAAAATTTTAAATAATTTAAAGAGCACTTTATGAAAAATAAAGCAGTGTAATGATTTGCCTCACAATTTTAAAACTGAATTGCAACAAGAAAGATAGCAGAGTCTGGGAAGGTGGCTCAGTGGTAGAGTGCTTGCCTTGCATGCATGAGGCCCTGGGTTTGATTCCTCAGCACCACATAAGCAGAAAAAGCAGGAAGTGGTACTGTGGCTCAAGTGGTAGAGCACTAGCCTTGAGCTGAAGAGCTGAGGGACAGCACCCAGGCTCAGAATTCAGGCCCCATGACCGACCAAAAAAAAAAAAAAAAGATAGCAATGAAACCTTACCGCTATTCTGTCCAGAAAGTAAATGCAGGACACAGAATTCTGTTTGTTTTTTTTCTATAGTCTAATTCTAAATAATTGTTTGATGAGGAAAAGGAAATAATGTGTTACAGCTTAATCTGAATTTCAGGAGAATTGTCAAATAATTTGCAAGAAAACCCTTTTTAATCATGCCTTTTTTTCTGCCATATAGAAATTTTTTTTTTTTTAGAAAATTATATCTTTATTACCTACAAATGCCTAGCACTCTGAGATATCCTTATACACTAAGACACTGCTGGCATGAATCATTTCAATACTTCTCCATAAATATAAATGCATTGGTGTGTATGTCAGTGTGAGTGAGTGAGTTTGTGTGTGTGTGTGTGTGTGTGTGTGTGTGTGTGTGTGTGCCAGAACCATGGCCAAAACTCAAGGCATATGCTCTAGCTTATCTTTCTTGCTCAAGGGTAGAGCTCTACCACTTGAGACAAATGCTGGTCCAGTATTTTGCTGGTTAATTGGACACAGATTCTCAAGCACTTTTTTGTTTTGCCTGTGCTGGCTTTAGAGTCTCAACCTTCTGAGTAACTAGGATTACAGAAATAAAGCACCAACACCTGAACTGTGCACGCATATTGTTTTAATCTCGAGTCAACAAGTGGGTTTTTAAATATCATCATATAATCTTTAGAGAAATAAAATGCTAGTTAGGATCTACTCTGCTCCTTTGAGGCTGCTAACAGAAATCATGATAATTGCAGAACTGTCTTTATTTTTCCATCTATGAGATTTCTCCAAAGTATTTTAGGTTTGCTTTCACAATTAGTCTGTTTAAAAATAAATTCACAAGAGTCTTGTGAAGAATCCACATTAATTAATCTCAGTGTCCTATAAATCTGCATGTCACTTATTAAGGGAGAATATTAACCGAGATCTAAAGTAGAATGGGTCATAATTTCATTAAAGCATACTTTGGTCTCCTCCAAGGAATTAAACAAACATGTCACTAAATCTTAGATCCCAAGTTACTGAGTCAAGCAATGGCCACTTAAGTGACAACTAGGACAGTTTTAAAAGAAGAAAGAAAACCATTAAGAACTTGGAGAGAGTGAGGGAAGGGGTGACACTACTCAAAAACAAATGTACACATTACCTGACTTATATAATATAACCTCTCTGTGCATCATCTTTACAATAACAATAAATAAATATACGTGTGTAGATAGATAGATAGATAGATAGATAGATAGATAGATAGATAGATAGATAGATAGATAGATCAATAGATAGGTGAAGAGGAAATAGGAGGGAACAAACCTTTCCTCTCCTACTTGTATTTTTGGATCCAGATCACATTAGCCCTGTGTTTTGCTTGTGCCCTCTCCTAGAGCTTGAACTCTGGGCTCCATTTCTGTCCCTGAGATTCTTTGTTCAAGGCTAGTGTTGTACTATTTGAGCCACAGCTCTACTTCCAGATTTTTTTGTAGTTAATTGTAGATAAGAGTCTTGGGCTTTCCTGACTGAGCTGGGCTCAAATCACGATTTTCAGATCTCAGTCTCCTGAATAGCTAGGATTATAGGTGGGAGCCACCAGCACCTGCCTTTGCAATAATGTTATTTTTGTTGTTGTTACTCTTCAATTCACTTTAGAGAAATAGAATGATTTCATAATACTTCAACTGTCTATGGGTTATTAAATAACATATCTCCTAATTTACCCATATGCATCCATAATTGAGCGTATTTGATACCTACCACTGTTACACGTCAGCCCAAGGTTCTGAAGACTACAAGTTATCTGTGAAATTAGTACAGATAACATATACAATGGATACTAGCAACACTTGCCACCATCATCATTGTAAGTGCAGGGGCGATGTCCACAAAGGGTTCTAGATCTGACAGGTTGGAACCTGTTTTTGTCTGTTCTCTGGATACTACTTAGTGCCCCCTGAACTGAAGCCTTTCTAAGCTCTTACAGATAGATACCTGTCTCAGCTTCTGGAATTTTTTCCTCTGCAGTTCTTTCTCTACCAGTGTCTGGGTCATTGCTACCCGCAGAATATCACTAGGTGAGATTTCATAGGCTCAAGTAAATTTTAAGAATTGAATGATTACCAAATATACTTCTAAAGTTCGTCACAGAAGTCAACGTTTCAAGGAAATGGAATACAGAAAGGAAGTTGTTTTCTAAAATTGAGAAAGAAAAAAAAAAGATAAAGAAAGGGTAAGATAGAAGGCAAACAATAACCATCCCAAATATACACTGATAAAACAATATAAATTATGTTTCTATAACAACAAAATTGTTACTTTGTTAATTTAACAACTTTCCTAAATAAAAAAAAAAAAACCTCAAAATTAATATTGAAAGGCTATATGACATGCATGGGAAAACTTAACCCAGGTAGACTGTCCTAGCCATCCATTCCATAACTCTAGTGGGCTTCAATGACTTGAAATTATAAAAATAGTAACAGATGGGCTGGGAAGGTGGCTCAGTGGTAGAGTGCTTGTCTTGGATGCATAAGGCCCTGGGTTTGATTCCTCAGCACCACATAAGCAGAAAAAGATGGAAGTGGTGCTGTGGCTCAAGTGGTAGAGTGCTAGCCTTGAGCTGAAGAGCTGAGGGACAGCACCCAGGCCCAGAGTTCAGGCCCCATGACCAACAAATACATAAATAAATAAGAATAAATATTAATAAATACAACAGGACAATAACCATAAGGTTAGCTACCCTAAATGTGACTTAGAGTTTCTACCACATTTCATTATCCTAATTTTTTGGCAGTACTGGGAATTTAAACTCAGGATCTAGCACTAAACCTTCCACCAATTTGCTCCTTTAGTTCTTCAGGCAGGGTCTTGTTTTGTGTGGCCTCAGATCATCATCCATTTATGCCTTCCTCCTGATTTGCTGAAATTATAGGTGTCTACCACCACGTTCAGTGCATTTTATCTATCTTTATTATTTCTGGAAGCAGGATAGTTTTTTTGTTTGATGGCAACACTATTTTGGAATATTTTCTTTCTTGGATTGTGTTTCTTATCATTATGAGTGTTAATTATGAATATATAGACTGATTTTCCATTATCTGAAAAATAGTTTCTACTTTACCCATGAAGGAGCTCTTCTAGTTGGCCAAGTTAGTTTGTTACATACAATAGAATTTAATTATCAGAGGCAGTAAAAATTATAGTTACTATTTAAAAATATATAAAATTCGAGTTATCCTACAGGAAAACGTGTTCACTTGAATTTTACTTTTTAGTCTATTTTCCAACACTAAAAATCTTCACAGCTGTGATAATAACATTTAATAATCACATATATGTGATTTAATAATTTAATTTAATAATCACATCTATGTGATTTATTCTTATTTTATAAATATAGTTACACAAGTCATGCTAACAGCATAGTAAAAATTTGAGTTAAATTAAAATTTAACTTATTCCTTAAAATTCATAATGCTAATATTACCTATACCATTTTCACTGATCCTATATTAATTTTCTCTTAATAATAACATAAACATAACTTACTGTGAAAATGTTAAAATAATACAAATAAGGTTTTTTTGTGTGTGTGCTTGTGTACAGTTCACAGGGCTTGAACTCAGGACCTCATGAATTCAGGTTTCTTGCTCGTAGTTGATGCTCTATCTCTTGAGATATGCCTCCAATTCAGCATTTGAATGGTTACTTGGAGGTGAAGGCTTACCAGATTTTTGGCCTGGGCTGGCTTTGAGCCATGCTCCTCCAGATCTTAGCCTGCTGAGTAGTTAGGATTACAGGTGTGAGCCCCGGGTACCCAAATTCTACCAGAGCATCTTTTGTCAGATATATTATTAACCAATCTGAGTCTAGGCCCAATCAGGAAATAAAATATGTACTAATTTAGGCAAGAAATGTTTAAAATAAAGAACTATTATAGGAGAGTAGCTGTAAAAATACAAAGAGAAAAACAAAGTACCTTGCAGTTAAAGGGGATTGTCCAACAAAGGACAAAGTTGGAAGGAGGGATTCTGGACTTTGCAAGTCTACCTGGAGAAGGTATTATTGTAGCCCGCTCCATGGCAAGGAGGCTCCCTGTACTGGTGGGCCTAAAGTGATACATAGCAGAGAATCATTTGAGGGTGAAATAGCTAGCAGCAGGGTTTGAAAAGGAAGTAGGGGAGCTGCTGGTGATGAGAAACTTGGAGCTCGCAGTGTCAGCATTGGGAAGGGGTCAGGAAGATGATAGTAGGCCTATGTGGGGACTCAAGGCTTTCACAAACTTTCCCTCTGAGTTCATAGCAGGGGAGGGCTGTACCGCATGTGTTCACACACTGAGACCAACTACTAAACAAGTAGACGAACAGGAAAAAATCGCACACACACACACACACACACACACACACACAGAAACTAGGAAGTTGTGCTTCCTCTTGAAATACGCCTCCTACTCCTTTTACTAGCTAAACTTACAACATACTTATGAAAAAAAATCCTTAAGAATGTTCAGTCTGGCCTCTCAGAATTGCTTCTCAAGAGTCGGCTTGAAGCTGAGAGGGAATAAATTGAACTTGCAACAGCAAACAGTTAAGGATAGCTTTGAGCTGTTTGCGTTAACACTGGCACTGGAAGCCATGGGTTAGGTGTTAGGAAAGATACTATCATTGAGAATCTGGAAAATATAGCAGGATGAGGGGAATAAAAGGGGAAAAAGCAGGTTTAGAGAAATTATATTCTTGGATAATATGAATAGTTGGGCACAGGTAATTGGTATAAAGTAATTTTCCTTCTAAGATTATTCAAGAATTTTAAAAAAGGGTTGTCTTGCCTCATTTTGATCCTTACAGAAACTTCTTGTGAGATTAGTTTAGTCATAGTTATCTCAAAGGCATCGGTGAGAAGCCTGTGGCTAAGTGACATGAACAGATTGACCAAATGAGTATTAAAAGACTTCCCTAGACTAAGCTAGTGCCTATCCCAGGAGTCAATGTTCAATTGTTAGAAATGCATGACTAGCACTACGGTACTTAACCTGGCATTGACCATGAAATTAAAGTAGAGCTGTCTCAGGGTTCCATTACCTGGAAACATATTGCAAATTGCAAATGAACCGATCAGCAAACACTTAAAAGTATATTCTCTAGGTCTAGCTACCGTTGTGATTCACTGAGACAGCAGCTGCTTCTTTCTTCTGCTATTGTTGGAGAGATTTTCCATCTTCTTCCAGCACTTTCCTATGTATACACACACACACACACACACACACACACACACACACACACACACACACACACACACACACACACACACACACACACACACACACACACACACACACACACACACACACACACACACACCAAAACAAACTTCCCAGGCACAGAGATGGTGGTTATTATAAACTTTCCAGGTCTAGTTGTAAGCAGTTTTAAGCCTTATAAATTAGCCAATAGCCAAAAAAAAAAATTAATTAAAATATTTTTCAGCCTTTAGTTTGAAATAATTTGTAAACCAAAAAGTTAAGATACATGAATCCTAGGAAAGAATTTTGGAGCATGCCATGTAAAATTTGGCCATTAAATATGTATATATATGTAAATATATATAAATATAGATAGATAGATAATTCTAGCACTGCTTTAAAATGAAAGGAAAGATCTGTACTGTATTCTGCTCAGATTTTTTTCTTCAGTGTATTTGAATGCTAGTTTGGCAGTATTCAGTTCTCTTCTTTAAGTGAAAATTGTAAATGCCAAATATTTTTTCAAAAATAATCATTAGGGCTGGGAAGGTGGCTCACTGGTAGAGCACTTGCCTTGCATGCATGAGGCCCTGGGTTCGATTCCTCAGCACCATATAAGCAAAAAGAAAAAACAGCTGGAAGTGGCGCTGTGGCTCAAGTGGTAAAGCACTGGCCTTGAGCTGAAGAGCTGAGGGATAGCACCCAGGACCCACAACCGGACCTCTCCCCCCCCAAAAAATAATAATCATTAAATACGAAAATGTTTTTCCATTTTTCAATTACTGATGTTTAGGTTTGTTCATCCAAAAGTATTTTTGATTGAAGAATAATGAATATATGCATGTATGTTTATTAAATTTCTACAAGTTTTATAGATTGAATTACAGACTAAAGTAAAACCCCCCAAAATTTTTTTGATCATTAAAGCTGGATGCCATTGGCTCACACCTGGAATCCTAGCTACTTGGGAGGGTGAGATCTGAGCATAGTGGTTCAAAGACAGGTTAGGCAGGAAAGTTCTTAAGACTCTTATCTCCAATTAATCACCACAGAACAGGAAGTGGAGCTGTGGCTCAAAGTGGTAGAGAGCTGGCCTTGAGTGAAAAAAGCTCAGGGAGCAGGACTCAGGCCCTGGGTTCAAACCCTGCAATGGGCAAAATAAAAACAAAAATAAAAATAAATTTGACTACTCACTAATGGTAGATTTTTTATGTATTAATATACTTGATATTTTTCCTAACTCAGTGACTTTCTTTGTGGTTTATTGCCATGTAGTTAATGCTAGATTTAATCCATATAGTTTTCAAACTTATTAAAATCTTCCTTTCTGCTAATGACACACTGCTGTATTTAAATTATGCATGTGGCAGAAAATAATAGAATTACAGCAAAAATAAAAAATAAAAAATGTTTCTGCCTAAAATATCCAGATAATTTATTATTCTCCAGCTAAAGAATAATTTCTCTAGGAAGTTATCAAGATAACTTATCAAGATAACTTACTTTGCTTTCAAAGTCTCTTCAGATACCCTCTGAACAATTACCACCCACTATGGGGCTGCTGGATTTTCCAAAGCCTTTGCTGAGTATTTGTGTCACAATTAGACTTTGTCAAGACAATCGATTTTCAGCTTCAGTGTGATAATGTATTCTGTGCTTTTTCTCTCCCTCATTCTCTGGCAGTCATCCCATTATTACTAAATATCACCACCAGAGGGTAGACAGGATAAGGGCAATCAGTGAAACTTAAAATCGCTATTTGAAAGTGTCTATGGCAAATACTTTAGAAAGCAGTTGAAGACCAGCATGACAAAAATTCTCAAGTCAAGTGAACAGGAGCAGAAATCGTTTACAAGTTTAAAATCTTCTTTTCTCCAAATGAGCATGAGAGGGAGGAGGAAGAGAAATGAACGAAGAACATGTTTTCAGTTGTTCCTTCTTCTTTCCTTCTATACGAATTTTCTTTCCTATCCATATGAATAGGAAGCATCATATTTGAAGCAATATATAATCCTAGCATTATTAAACACACGTTTTTCCCTAAATAAGTTGAAAACAAAATAGCTTTACCACATTTGGGACTGTAAATAAAGGAAGCATTTAGTATGGGATACAAAGCAATTTAATTTTTTTTTATTGTGCTGTTTAACACTTTAAGGACAATTATTGGGGGAATCCCTGTATAACTCTAAAGGCCATGTTAGAAACAGGAGGGATAGGCAGGCAGTAAAAAGTAGTTTTGCCAGTGACTAGTAAATTTTTTTTTGTAAAATATACATTTAATAGAACAAAAGTTTTTGCTACTGTGGAGGACTAAACTCTCCAGCTTTTCACACTAAAATCAGAAGACATGAGCAACCTGAGAGCACAAGGCTGTGTTTTGAAAGGTAGTGACTCAATTACCTCTACTTTGGCTACAGAGATCCTTCTCAATCCACCCTAAAAAAATGCTATCCGTTTCTGTTAGATGATATCTCCTTCTTTTAAAACCAGTTTTAAACTTTTTTTTGCTTTTTTACATAAATGAAAACCTTAACTTTATTAACACAGCAATATTTTCTCACAAGAAACAATGTAGGATTTTACATGAGGTAATTTTCTTTCTGTTTTCAGATAAAATATTTGCAACTCCATTGTGTATATTCACAGAGTGAGATCAAAGGGGGATATTATTAGGAGAGGATCACAAAAGCACAGTAGTTATGTGCATAAATAATATTTAAGAATGAATTTCAAGAAATGGAAACAATAATTTTTTTCTTTGTTGCTATTTTGTTTCTTTATCTTTTGTCCTGTTTGGTAGTTTATCTGTTTTTTGGAAGGGTAAGGGAGGGGATACAAAATGGGTGGGACAAAGGGTGAACAGATGCAGCAATGATACTCACTAGACATTATATTGAAAATGAACTATACAACTTGTGGGTGGGAATGGGAGGAAAAACTGTGAGAGAGCAAGGGAAGGGGTGATATTGTTCAAAAAGAAATGTACTCATTACCTGACTTATGTAACTGTAACCGCTCTGTACATCACCTTTACAATAACTATATATATATATATATATATATATATATTATTTGAAGCTACCATAAAATGGCCAGAAATACTCAAACAGTCCCTTGACTACTTTCTTTCTAAAGCATGTGTGATTTTAAAGCTGGTATATTTCTTCCCATCATATCTCATATTAGGTACAAATTACATTTTAGAAATAAAAAAAATGTTTGGTCATATACATTCTCTAGAACTCAGAATCATTGCTAATTCTGAGCAATTCTGGACCAAAATCTATTTTCATTAATATTATTGGAGAAATTTAGGTCATAATTGTGAAAAATCGTTAAGTTTATAATTCTTCATACAGAAGAATGCATTGGTTTTGTTTCTAAGGGCTATTAGACATAATTTCTGGTAGATAAGTGGATCTCCCTTTTGTTTGTGTACTTATTACTAATTATTTAATGTCAGTAAATTTAAAATGATTATTTTAAACTTGCATTTTGTGGATCACTGTGAGAATATAAGAAAAGGAAGCACAAGGAGATTCAGTTATAAATACTTTTGTTATTTTGGTTCTTGAAGAAAATGTAATTTTAAAGTCGTTTGCTTATACAACTCTAATTAAAAGGAAGTATTTACATTGAGTTTATAAGCACAATATACTCTATCCTTTTCTTAACTATCAGCTGTTCAGTTTTACAGTAGTCAAAGCTATGCCTTCACTGCTAAGGACAGAATGTACAAGTAGAAGAAAAGTAGTAGTAAATCCATAATTTTCCTTTTAAAAGACAGTTGTCAAACAGGATCATATGTCTTGATTCACTGTCACAATGTAATAATTGTGGGTCTTGCTACAAAACAGTAAATTCACAAAAACATTTCAAACAAAACCTTATTTTTATAGTATTAAAATATTTAGTAAAGACCAAAACTGAATATCCAAAAATAACAACTACTGGTTGATTTAGTATGAATTAGTAAATGCTAAAATTTCTCCTTCATGGTTAACATTCCAAGTAAAATTACACTGCAAAATAATAAATTTTTAAGGATTTTTTTCATTTGAGTCATTTTATAGAAAATTGTTAAATTGGTTAAGTAATAGTTTCATAGCTAGTAAGTAATCATGCTTTTCAAATTATTATTTGATAAATTATTTATAAAGGCTATTGTGTTTGCAAAAATAGTATTTATGGCAGAAATGATGTTTAAGAATTTGTAACTGGAAAGCCTATTTATATTTCAGCTTAGTCAAATAATTTTTGTCACTTTTTTTGTAAGTTTCTTAGAATCACCCATTTATGATAATAATAAAATTAAGAATGAAATATTAAGATATATTGGAAACTTTAAAAGCATTTGGCAGGACAATTAAATCCAGACTCCCTGAAATACAAAATCATTTTTACATGTTTCAGTCTACCCCAAATACTCTCAAGATATTTTGTTAATGTATTTTGTGATAGTAAATAAAATTATTTAATATTTAAAATTTAAAACATATTTTTGTTTCCTAAATAAAAAACATCAAAACAAATTCAGAGAAAAAAGGAAAATTTTAAAGAAAATATTACCTTAGAAAATGTTCACTAATCTCAAAGTATCAGAAAATAGACTAACAAAATATTTTGGGGGGAAAGTCTCTAGTCCACCCTCAACTTTATTACAGTTTTTACAAAGAAGTATAAAACTATATCAGAGAGTATTACTATGTATAAAATATAGCACACATATTTAAGAATTTAACCTTTATACTCAATATTTAAATTCAAAGACTTCATTAAGTGTTTTCCTTTCTTTTTCAGATTTATTATTTATCTAACCCTAATTTCACCAACAATTTAAATTAGCATAAACAGAATCACTCCAGGGCTATCATTTTCCAATGGTCAATGTGAGATTTAATGGAAACAAAAATCAAGACTCATAACTAACTGTATCTCTCCAACAAAATTCAGGAAATAGATAAATTTATTCATGTCTATGTTTTGAAAACTGAAATTCAAACATCCACACAGCTGGTAACAGAGAAAATTGCTAAAAAAAAAAAAAAAAAAAAGCGTAAAAATTTTTTTTGTTTGGTCATGGGGCTTGAACTCTGGGCCTGGGCACTGTCCCTCAGCTCTTCAACTCAAGGCTAGTGGTCTACCACTTAAGCCACAGCTCCACTCCAGCTTTTTTTTGTTTAAATGGTGCTAAGGAATCGAACCCAGGGCCTCATGCATGCAAGGCAAGCACTCTATCACTGAGCTACCTTCCAAGCCCTGTAAATAGAATTTAACTTTACTGGTAAAGTTTAATATATGAATACCATATAGCTATCCTTATGTAAAATATTGTTGCCTAGAGAAATTATTTCAACTATATACCAGGAGGCTCATTCAAGAGTAGAGTGATATTGTTCACAATTAAAGAAAAAAAACTACATAATACATTGTAAGAATAAATAGTCATGTGTTTAGTGGATAAGTAACGTGGCATATTTATATGCTAAAATACTTTATGGAAAGGAAAAATTAATGAATTACATTTATTGACATCAATAAGGAAGTATTTTAAAAGAAAAGTTAATGTTAAATTTAAAAATAGGTAATAGTTGTATCTTATATATATATTTATCTGATTTGGGGAAGGGAAGGAGACCAACAATATGGTGAGACTAAACAATGCAACAGACACTATTTGGAAATGAACTTTACAACTTGGTGGGGGGGCAATTAGGAAGAGGGAAAGTGGGAGAAAAATGAGGGAGGGGGTAACAATGTTGGACAAGAATGCACTCATTACGGGGCTGGGAAGGTGGCTCAGTGGTAGAGCGCTTGCCTTGCATGCATGAGGCCCTGGGTTCGATTCCTCAGCACCACATAAGAAAAAAGAAAAAAGCCGGAAGTGGCACTGTGGCTCAAGTGGTAGAGCGCTAGCCTTGAGCTGAAGAGCTGAGGGACAGCGCTCAGGCCCAGAGTTCAGGCCCCACGACTGGACCCCAAAAATAAAAAAATAAAAAAGAATGCACTCATTACCTTGCGTTTGTAACTGCAACCCCTTTGTACATCGCCTTGACAATAAAATTCAATTTACAAAAAGAGCAGAAGTAGATATACTTCCATAGAATCAATTGAAGTCCCATATTTGAGGAAGAATATAATTGCTATATTCCAGTCAATGTTCACCTGCAATTTTTCATGTCAAGTGCTAAGCACAGGACTAGTCTTGAGCATTTCAAAAACAGTACAGGACAGATAACTGAGGAAGCAGGTACTTTCCTTTTTCTTCCCAAATGGCATGAGAGAAGAAAAATTAATAAGTAAACATTTGTGTATAAAACAAGTAGGACATAGAGGGAAGACAATCTAATTCTCTGGATTTCAATTTCTTTGCAAACAGACAAACTAACCAACACATTAGTAAAATTTAAAGAAAAACAAGGAAATGATAACCCTCAAATTCAGATTCATGGATGAGGGAAAGAAATGCAAGGTGAGAGGGTTTGCACTTAGATAGCTTAAGAAGTGTCTCTGATGTTTTGTTTTCTCAATCTCTGTTGTGGATAGAACCAATTCAGTTGTTTCTTGTTTTGTTTTGTTTTTAAATCTGAAACTCTGTTTTTTCTATATTGACATTCTTTTTTAAAGTGTATCATATTTCCCAATATAAAATAGCAATTTAAAAATGAAACTTAGTCTCATAACCAATTAAATTGCTAGTAATCTTGTTAGTTTCAAAATAGCCTATTCATTAATTCTTTTTCTTCTTCTAACCAACAATTAAATGTATATAATGAGAGTGTGTGTTAAAGTTTAGAGAAATCCAGGAGAAATATTAATTCAAATGTACAAGAAACTGAATCTAAATTTGTCAGAGATAAATTACAATATGGATGAGAATTTCAAGCAACAATTTTCAACAAAATTGCATTACATCTCAGTCAAAAAACACAAGTGAAATTCAGAAGTAACAAAAACACATGGAAAGTTAAGTATCAGAATGGTAGGGGATTTTCAATTCTATTCCATTGGTCCTGAGGTCTGTTCTTGTGCCAGTACCAAGCTGTTTTGATTACTATGGCTTTATAGTAGAGTTTGAAACTTGGTTTTGATATTCCTCCAGCAGTGTTCTTTCTGTTGAGGATCGTTTTTGCTATTCGGGGTCTTTTATTGTTCCATATGAATTTTTGGATTGCCTCTTCTATTTCCTTGAAGAATGAGGTTGGAATTTTGATAGGTATTGCACTGAATTTGTAGATAGCCTTGGGAAGTATTGCCATTTTCACGATGTTGATCTTTCCAATCCAGGAGCATGGGAGGTTTTGCCACTTTCTAAGTTCTGTTTTGATTTCCTTTTTCAAGTTTTTAAAGTTTTCATCATAGAGGTCCTTCACTTCTTTGGTTAAGTTAATTCCTAGGTATTTTATTTTTTGTGGGGCTATTACAAATGGAGTTGCTTTCCTAATTTCAGCCACACTTTTCTCATTGTTGGCATACAGAAAAGCCATTGATATTTGAGGGTTAATTTTATACCCTGCTACTTTGCCAACGTTTTGAATCAGCTTGAGTAATTTGGGAGTGGAGTCTATGAGATTCTTTAAATACATGATGAAAACATAATCTCCCCAGTGTGCTATGCCTTAATTCACTTCAATTGATTGTTAATTCACTTCCAATACCCAGATGCATTGACCTTGAAATGACCTGGAGGAAAACCTTAAGTATGTCTTTTATCTGCCAAATTACAGAATTTGATTATCATATCCAAATATTGCTATACTGAGTATCTACAATTGTCAGATACCATTTCAAAATTTTGACTATTTTCTTAAATGAAGAATGACTATCAAAGTAAAACAAAAGTCACATTAGATAGGATTAGCACCATTGTTTAGTCTATTAGTAGAAAGCGACATTTTCATGTTTCATAAAATATTTAATAAATAGTATATGAGGTACATGGTAAGCACATACCACCTTAGCTGCAGTATCAAAGATTATCAAACTTACCTATGTGAAAGAATCTTCATTTCATGAAACAAAAAATATTTTTTTAAAAACCACCTTTTTTTCTGTTTTTGTGCCAGTCTTGGGCTTGAACTCAGGACCTGGTTGCTGTCCATGAGCTTTTGTGCTGGTGGCTAAGACTCTAACATGAGCCACATCTACTTTCTGCCTTTAGTGGTTAATTGGAGATAAGACTCTCATGGACTTTTTTGATTTTGCTTAGCTACTGAAAGAAAATTAATTTCAGTACTATTGGCATTAGTCCTAATGTAAAAACTATACATTGGAAAATGGAAACTCACATCATTTTTAGCCTTCTTAACAAAACATCACAATAACCAAAAGCCTATTAGTTTATTTCTTCACTTTCGTTTTTTTGTAGTAATGGGCTGTAAGCTCAGGTTCTTACACTTGCTAAGCAGGTGCATTACAACTTTGGATATGCTCTCAAAACTTGAGCCTAGAATTTTTTTTTAAAGTTATATATTCTTCTTCTTCCTGGTATAACACAATTCATCCTATAGGTTATTTATCTGTCATGAAACTATCTCTAAGATTCTTCTTAATTTTGCTTTCTTTTCCTTAACCCAGGAGGTTGCAAATCAATGATGCTCACAACTGATAGGACAGTAAATATTACTTATAGGCCATATTGTTTTATGTCACTCTAGAACCATGTACAGTAGGATCTGGAGTTTCTGTTGTCTCCTTGGAGTGCAAGGAGGAAGTGGTAATCAACCAGTTCAACTCAAATATAAAATGGACATTTTGGTACTAATCTGCCATCAGATATATAAAACAGACTACCTGGATGTAAGTGATAAGTAATTTCCATCACTGAACTTTTAGGTGTTTTAAACAGACCTTTTTAAAATAAATAAATAAATTTTAAGATAATTTGTTCGGTGGAATATCTGGAGACAAATTTGTCTTATAAAATGAACATGAAGGGAGAAAATCCAAGGTTTGAAGGCAATACTATGCATAATTCTTGCATTTGGTTTTCACCACTGTCTTTATTTTATTTTTCAGTACTTTGAAGTAAAAATTTTGAGATTATCAAAAAACAGAATTTTAAAGTATTTTTATTGAAAGTATTTTTACTGAAACCATTAATATCCAAGATTATTACTGAAAGACATAGAGTCATCTTGCATTTTGTCCATTTTGTATTGTTTGATTCTCTTCTGCTCCTCATTTATTTATCTACTCACCTGGTGAGACTAATTTTTTTACCCTTATTTTCATTTTGTTGTATTTATTTGTTTTTTTCTGAATATAGAATTCCTTTCAGTGTCTTCTGTAGTGTTAGTTTAATGGTAATGTAGTGTTAGTTTAATGGGGTACCATTGAAAGTTATTATTTCTTCTTCAATTATGAATGATAGGCTTCTTTGGTAGAGAATAAAGTAGGTTGACAGCTTGTTTGCTTTATAGAGTTGACATGCATCATTCCATGCCCTCCTTTCTTTTAAATTTTCTGTTGAGAAATATGCTATATCTCTGATGTGTTTGCCTTTCTAGGTTACATGGCACTTCTCCCTGTCTCTTTCAATAGTCTTTCCTTGTTCTTGATACTTAATATTTCAAATAGTAATGTGATGTGGGGGAGTGCTCAATTCTAGAATATCTGTTTAGAGTCCTCAAGGTATCCTGAGCCTGATCTTTTTCTCAAGATATGGGGAATTTTCAATACTACTACATTGTTTCCTATGCCATTAGCTTGTTCCTCTTTTCCTTTTTCTCTGCCCATAATTTTTTAATTTGGTCCCTTAACAATAGTTTCAGAGTTTCTTTTCATTTTACTTTATTTTTATTAAGTAGTTGAACAAACAGATTTCAATTCCTTAAGTCAGGTAATGACAATGCATTTTGATCAATATCACAACTCAAATTTTTATATAGTGTATTCGTATATCATTTTTTGTCTTCATGTTATTTTTCTATTTTACCAACTTTGTACTCAGGTGTTGAAATTCTATCTTCCATTTGCTATGCTTATTGGGTATGCTTTCAACTAAAAATTTAATTTAATTTAAAGAGCTTTTCATTTACAGAATTCATTCTGTTTGCACCCTCCCCCATCTCCCCAGTCCCAGGATTTCTAGATCATTATTGAATTCCCTTTTCCTGTCTTGATTATTTATGTCTTCCTTATTTCATGTAGCTACTTGTTCTCTCTTTCATTCAATTAGCTGTTTATTTGTATTATGTT
Source organism: Dipodomys spectabilis (assembly GCF_019054845.1). Lineage (NCBI taxonomy): Eukaryota > Metazoa > Chordata > Mammalia > Rodentia > Heteromyidae > Dipodomys > Dipodomys spectabilis. Next base: position 7,753,247 of record NW_024870752.1, read on the forward strand.
TGAACTCATTGAAGTATTTATACATGTTCTCTTTCATTTTGTTGATCATTCTTATTTTGAGTTTAATATTTGAGATTTCATTCACTTGATTATCATTTAGATTTTTCAATGTATGACTGCTTTTTTCTTGATAGATCATGTTGCCTTGTCATATTTTCATATTGTTTTTTCTGTATTGATATTTGCTAATCTAAATTAAAGTGATTAGTTGAATGTTTTAATCACCTGAAGATGTAGTTGAATTATTTTATATGTTCTGGTCAGACTTGGCAAACATCAGCAGATTTGATACATTGATTCTTGCCTAAGGATATAACTCAGCAACAATAAATCCACCAATTCAAAACTAAGCCAGATTATTTATATGAAGCAAATACGTATTATTAAATATATCATCATGGGCCTGGGAAGGTGGCTTAGGGGTAGAGTGCTTGCCTTGCATGCATGAGGCTCTGGGTTCAATTCTTCAGCACCACATAAACAGAAAAAGCCAGAAGTGGCGCTGTGGCTCAAGTGGTAGAGTGCTAGCCTTGAGCTGAAGAGCTGGGGGACAGCGCCCAGGCCCAGAGTTCCGCCCCATGACTGACCAAAATAAATAAATAAATAAATAAATCATTAATCATATTGTTAAAAAAAGAGAATTTCCTCCTTAAATAGGACCATAGGGGGTTTGTGCAGTACTTAAAAATTAAATAGTAAAAATATAATTGTGAAGATAGAAATAAAGAAAGAAGATGTGGAGAAGGGAGTGATATATGTGGGCTGAAGATTAACAATGTAATAGTTTGCAGGAATAAAGTACAGTTACTGTGGAGAAAGACGCTGTAGCCAGCTATTGCAATGTGATAGAAACATGCAGAATAAAAAAGAAAATACAATAAACTACCAATAGAAAATTTGCAAAACAGAAATGATAAAAATAAAATCCCCTATTTCTTCCTTGCGAAGACAATGACTGTATACCTGGTGAGATTCAGTATGGTGATACTCTCCTCAATCTCTGATCATCAGCTTTCTATCTGGGTTTTTCTGTTGTGTTTACTCAAATCTGACAAAGTGACCCTGATCTTAGGAAACAAAATAAGGAATTGATCTATTATTTTATAGGTCTAAGTTATGCTAACTTCCTAGAGGTCTTAGATATTAGCAAGAACTTCATTAAGTGCTAGAATAATCAATGTTTTATATTGCCTACTTTGAATCAGGTTTCATAAAAACATGAAATGTAAGTTAACAAATGGTGCAAAATGGTGCAATATCAAGAGAAATGCAAATTGCCTAAACTGTACTCTAATTAAAGTTAGCATTATATATTTTATAAATGTTAATATGCAACATATATTGTGCATTTTATTCTGCAATTTCTCTGATTGGGACTAAGGCTTGTTCAGGAAGTTTCACTGATTATAATTTTTTTAATCAGAATACATCACTCATTAAGAGTTACATCGTACTCTAAATGAATCCTCTAATACTAGCTTCTTTCAAAAATAATAGCAAAGAGTGTTTACAAAGTTTTCAAAGAGTATTAGCAAATAATATGAGAATATTAATAGATCTGGAGTTAGCAAGAGATAAACCTTATGTAGACAAATTTTGGCTCCTCCAACTTGCCCTTCGTATGTCTAACTTTCAGAAGTTACTTTTCTCTCTTGCTTTCAATTTCATAATAAATCCATTAAACAGCTTTCTAGCTAGTAAGGTGACCTTAATCAAAAATTATTTACTAACATAAATTTTAGTAGCAATTTAATGGAGATAACCCTTCACCAAAAACCATGCGGTTAACGGTAGCAGTTTTAGCAGATTCTATGGAAGTCTTAGGAGTTGTGAGACGATGTCAATGTCTCTAACTTTTAGTCTTTAAAAAAAAATAAATAAATAAAAATAAATAAAAAAAACTTGGGCTGGGAAAGTGGCTGAGGGGTAGAGTGCTTGCCTCATGCATGAGGCCTTGGATCCCATTCCTCAGCACCACACAAGCAGAAAAAGCCAGAAATGGTGCTATTGCTCAAGTGGTAGAGAGCTAGCCTTAAGTTGAAGAGCTGAAGGACAGCACCCAGGCCCAGAGTTCAGGCCTCACCACCAACAAAAAAGAAAATAAAAAAAAGAATAAAAAGAAAAGGAAAACAAAACAAAAAAACTAGTATTGTTTTAGAGTTTGCTGGATCATTGTAATCATTAAAGGTAATTCTGTGCACCACATATATGGAATAAGGAATACAATAAGGACACAGGACAAATTTTAAAGCTACATGTTGAACTCAAAAATTATTTTCCTGCAAGAAATTATTATCTCTATGTCTGTATCTCTTGTTGCCTCTCATTTTCCATTCTGTCCTGTCCTCTGTGTGTAATTCTCACACTTTTCTACTTTTCTTCCTTTGCTTTTCTAATCATATGGGCTATACTTTTGATCTGCATATGTGTTGTATGTGTGAGTGGCATATGTCTGTGTATGCATATATTTTTGTTTGCATGCATATTAAAGTGTAAGTTTCTGATGGGAAAATAGCTTACCTCACATACGTATAGATTATATATAATATATATTTATGAATAAAAGTCCTAGCAGAGCAGCGATCCCATTTTAGATCTTTTGAATGAGGTTATTCTCATAGACCAGCTAGAGTCACACCCTTATTAACAGGCATCTAGACAGCTATAACTCACAAGCCACTGGCACCGTGTTTCTCCCAAAGTTACAGTTTGTCTGAAGCCCTTCCTTTCCCCACCTCTTCCCCAAACTCCATAAATCTAGGAGAGGAAATGATTCTTATGCCATGTCACTGTGTGGCATGCTACAGTAGAATCGTTGTTATGCTGGAGATAAAGTCTAGGTTAAGAGAGCATACAACATAGCTCACTCTGTTTATATAGTAATTCTCATTCATTTCTAGAGTTTTCTTCCTTGGTTTTCAAATGATATAAGCTGTACTTTTAATCTAAAAAAATGACTTTGCACATTTAGACTAGCGAAACAGTATCACTTTATAAGTGTGTCATCATTAACTTTTCAAAGTAGATTGTTTTCAAAAGCACCTTTTGGATCTTAAATTATTTCAGAAATATCTCAAGTTCATACCTATTCAATCATGATTTATTAAAAAAAAACCTGCCATTTGTCTATCAGAAATTTACAACTTAACAAGTATGTAAATATACATGTATATATATTATTGCATTTCTGTGTTGAAATAAAATGACAGTGATTTTGGTTTAGTTTTCTTTTTTTTTTTTAACTTTTAAATGTAACTCCTGAATTCATCCTGTTTCTATATTGGTAGAAATAGCTTTGTGGTATGTTCCAAGCAAAGATTTCAGCTTTAGTCCTAATAATTAGGCATCTACCAAAGTATACTTCTGAACTGTCTTGTTTTCTACAATTTTGACACTTCAGAGAAAGATTATATGTTTCCCTCCATGTAAACCACTAAAGGTAATTATAAAATTGGCATTTTCTAAAGCTTCTTTTAAAAAGTATTGACACTGTGGTTGATGGCCTGTTTTCTAATGGTCTGCAAGGAAGATTTGCAAAGATAGCTGATTATACACACAGTTCATTATTAAAGGTCTCTGGATGGTAAAAAAAAAATGCAATATATTTCTAAGTATATTTAATTAGAGAGTCAACTAATACAAAGAGACATGGCTAAGGAGCACCATTGATCCAGATTCCTACATCCTATCAGAGTTGTCCTTGTCTCTGCTTGTTTCATTGTACAATTAGATTTCTTTTGGAAAATCAGAGTCATGGCCAATAGGAGCATCACAGTATGTAATTTTGACAATTAACTGAGGTGTTTCCATTTTATTTGTAGCACTATGAGTAATAGTAAATTAGCATCTCCCAGAAGGAGGTTAGGATCTTGGAAATAATTTAGGGTTTCTTTTTCCTTTCATGCACATGCATGAATCTCAGAATAGTTTTAAGAAGATTTAACTAAAAACATTTAAGAGTTTTTCTTTTCTATTATGTTTTTTTTTTTTACTCTTACATGCTTTGTATTGGCTAAGAGAGAAGATAGTGTAAAAGGTCTTGAGGAGACTGGGAATAAATGACTTTACAGTACAACAAAATTGTAATTAAAAGGATCAAAGAATGAGAACATGATGGTAAAAGATCTACAAAAAGATAGCTGCCCTTGGAAACTGTATTTGAACAGACAAACCAAAAATAAATAATAGCCGTAATCAGAGTAAATTAAATTTTAAATATGAGGTACCTTGAAAAAAGAACAAGGAAAAAGATTTGAGGAAGATTTATGGTTTTGAATATATTCTACCAAGAATAAGAAAAAAATCTCATTTGGCCTTAGAGATTCAGAGACAAATCTGGTGAAAGAGCCTCGAGAGATACATGGATGAGACAGAGCTCTTAAAGAAGTATGGAACGAAATTTGCACTCCCTGTCCTGTTTGTGGCTTCCCTCACTCATCCATGGGCAAATGCTGGCAGCTCTTTCAACCTCAGTTATTTTTATAAACAACACTGAGTGATACAGACAGATCGGTGAAGATTTATTTTCGGTATATTTGTTTTAGAATGTATAGGAGCATACAAAGAAATCTTGTACCAGCTATCTTCTCACTAGAAGACATTGTGCTGGCTCTCTTCCCATACAATGCCAGCATACATGTCAATCCCATGGATATTTCTCCTTGAAAACAAGCTGTCTGTGTTACACAACTCTGTCTGTGTCCTCTCAAGGATTACTTGTTGAATGGATAAATGAATTCATTCATTTACTCATTCATTATTGAACTATTAAATTTGGCCAAAGGAAACAAAACAAAACTGGTGCTATTATGCTCCAAAGTACAATAATACCAAATTCTATCCAGAACAAATGTACCCATCTAGAGGTGATTTTGAAGCTTAGTTACCATTCTCATAATTCTATATTGGGTGTGTGGGGGAGACTTCAGGAGGAAAAAAAAAAGTTCTGCTTCCCTATGTAATAATGTATAACTAAGATCATATACATTGCTAATCTTATTTCATAAACACACAACCTGCCCAGTACTACATCTGTTGTACATATGCTATGTAGATATTAGTCTATGTAGGAAGATACTGAAGTATCTTGAGTCAAACAGATAACATAGTGAAATAAATTTCTACATATTCTACAATTATAATATACTCTTTAAAATGAAATCTTTGAAACTGTAGGTATGTGTTTATGTGTATTGTGTGATTAATTTACTTCTCAACAATGAAAAGAACCTAAATGTTGGCAAAGAAACTTTTCATAATAGGTTTTTTATATTAATAAGTTAATATTCATTTAGTCCTGTATGCTACCTTTAACCATTTTACATATATTAGCTAATATGATTCTTAAATCCAAACTGATAAAAGTTATTTTTCATGTTCTGAGTCTAGAGATGAGGACATTGAGAAATCAAAGGCTGTCCATCATTTCAGACCAGTGTGATCCTGTAGACATGTTGTGTTGGATTTCTAAGGCTCAAAATTCCTGTCCTTAAACACCAGTGTATATTGTTTCTAATTTAACCAGGTAGCTATGGAAATGCCAGTTGTGGAACTGAGCAGCTGAAAAGATTTGGAGATACCAAAGAATTGGAGAAAAGTTGAGAGATGTTACTTAATCTATGTAATATTCACTTCTATTACCTAGAAAAGACAATGTGAGAATAATTCTGCCTTGTATTTCTTCTAGCAATCAGAACAATGGCAACTTTGTGATTTATCGAATCTCTTTGGAACTGAAGAAAATGAGATTTTCTTTTAAAATGAATACATTTCTATTATGTCTTCCAAAGATTCACTGAAGGCAAGTTTTGTGCCTTGGAAATGTTAGCATGGAAGTCTTTACATTCATGCTAATTTCTAATGCTATCTCTCCCATATAAAATTAACAATATTCTTTCTCCTTGTGTGGCAGTGTTCAGGTCACCAAAACACAGGATATTTCTAACAAGTGAAAGTGAAAATGAAAAAAAAAACTGTAAATGTTTTGCAGCTTGAAATTTTTTAATGTAGTTTGGTTAGTATTGTTAGAATGTGATCTAAAAATGTATCAAATATAATAATATACCTATAAAGTTTTTTTGCAAAGTGTCATTTTTAACCATGTCTGAGTAGATCAAAGAAGAGGATTCCTAGTTGGGACAATTTTACCAGACAGTGTTGTTTTGCATTGACATTTTTTTTTCTTTTGCAATTCTCACCTGTTTTTCACTGTTCCACAAGAGACAGCATGCATTTTTTGTCTGAGAAATGCAGAGAACTGTTCTAAATCTTTACATTTATTGACATGGTTATGTTCTCATGTATGTAAATAGTATGTGATTATCATTATTAGTTGTATAAATTTCCCAAATTAGAGGACCTAGCCTTAAACATTCAATTGGTCAAGGAGGGTGTATCATCTGTAATTTGTTAGTTCTTTCAAAATTCCAGTCAAGTCGGTAAAGAACCATTCTTATCTCACAGTAATTTTGGCTTGTGAGAAAATTTGGATTTATATCCCCTTGAAATGTGATCTATCAAGGTACAATAAGCTCATGGCTGAATGTTCCCATTTGTACACTTGAGGTAAAAAGTAACTGATATCAGAATGACTTAGTGACTTGTATTCAATAGGGGAAAGCAATGACAATGATTTTTATACAGAGGATTTGCATCTGGGAGTGTCCCACCAAGAATATTTTGGTAATCACTGAGTCATCACACATAAAATGTATTTCCTAAGACCTACTCATGACACTAATAGCTGATTCCACACTTCACATTGATTTCTGTTCTGCTAAGTCATCTCATTAACCATGATCAGTTTCACCTGCATAAATTGTCTCTCTAACCTTGCGAATTTATGCCCTACCTCTGGCCATTATCAGTTTTCCATCCATTGGTTTCAATCCAGATAGTCAGAACAGGTAATCTACTATGAGAATCTCCACCATCTCTTCATTCTAGACTCCCCTGCTCACATTACGAACAGCACACTACTGAAAATAAAATCAACAAAAACTGTCACCTTGTTCAGATACTTTACAAGACTTATGAACTATGTCTTGAAGTATCTCACACTGTAGTCACGATGCTGCAGATACAATCATCATGTCCACTTGAGTAATACAATGACATTTGAGCATATACTCTGAAGCTCTCATTGTAGTAAACATACATTAGACATCAAAACAGCTAATAAATTTGTCAATATTAGGCACTGGTCTCTCTTGAACACTAAATATTGAAATAATCAGCTGCAATAGTTTATGTTCAAAAAATATTTCCACAGCATAGCCCTGAGTAGTGTAAGATATTAGTTATCTCTTAAATGTATACTGAAGAGGAGAACTCTCTTGGCTAATGTTAGAGGATACTCTTTTCTTATATTATTTTTTTTTTTCTGATCCTGGGGCTTGAATTCAGGGCCTGAGTTCTCCCTGAGCTTCTTTTTGCTCAAGGCTAACACTCTATTACTTGAGCTACAGTACCACTTCCGGCTTTTTCTGTTTATGTGGTACTGAGGGATTAAACCCAGGGCTATCTGCATGCTAGGCAAGCACTGTACTGCAAAGCCACATTCCCAGCCCCTTTTCTTAAATATTTGATATCATAAAAGCCAGTTCTTATGACTGATAAGCATTAGTCATTTCTTTATCTGTAACTGATTTGTGCAATCAGTCCTTCACTGTAATTCATACCACTTCATCCATATGATCATTAGAGAACATATAAACACTAGTAACAGATAAGTTACTTACTTACACTGTCCTGTTTGTGCCTCATTAATCCCTGTTTTCTATTTTCCCCAGGTTTTTACTGCATTCTTCCTTTCTCCTGGTTGCGATTGTTACTACTATTCCTGGCCACCACAATAGTCTTGAAATTGAGAAATAATATATAAATAAGGAAGTATACAAATGAAACGAATTTGTGTCTGCTGATGATTATTTTCTTTGCAATCACGTAGTCTTAGATTAGATTCAAATACAGAACATTCTCAACATTCACCTTCTTAGGATTTTTATCCTTACATGGTCTATCTTTTTTTTTTTTGTGAACATACTGTACAGAGGGGTTACAATTACATGGGCAGGATAATGCATACATTTCTTACCAAGCATTGCAGCCTCCTCCTTTGTTTACCCTTCACATCCCTTCCCAGCCTCCCCCCTTCCCCCTACCCAATCCTCCCCCCCCCCCCCCATGGTCCATCTTTTGAGTTACATTTTCCCCCTTGTTTTAATACCCTGCTTCGGTATTTATGACTCCTGAACTTCCACATTCCTCATCCTTTCTTATCTTGTCTTGGCTTTAAATACTCTATAGGATTAGTTCTGCTAGAAGCTTTAGTAATAGCTACCATGAATTCCCCACCAGAGAAGAACAGCAAACTATCTAATCTAAATATTTTTAAAGCAAATGTTAACGCTGGCCAGTTGAAGTATGGGTAGCTACATCTAATACCTCTTTTCAATTTTACCTGCTTTTACATTTATTTTCATATAATTAAAAAAATTCCTTTAAACAAATGTGTCTCTATAGCTTCTCTTCCTACCAAAAACAATGACAGAGGCATACATTCTCAGAGAATAAATGAAATAATTCACACCAGGTGTGATGACACACACCTACATCTCTCAGCTACTAGGGAGACAGAGGAAGTAGATCTGCCAAGTTCCTGGCCTGCCTGATCAAAGTTAAGGAACCCCTATCTCAAAATCAGGATAGAGGAGAAAAAAAAAAAAAAACTAACAAAATAAAAATGGCTGGAGGAAAGTGGCCCAAGTGGCAAAGGGTGTGCCTCGTTAGCTGGAAGCCATAGGTTCCATACTAGTATCTCAAATCAAGGTGATTTTGGACACTTGGATGTGTCCAAAAAAAAAAAAAAATCACACTGTATAATCTCTAATAGTCTCAGTTGACATTAACTTGTGATGTTAATTAGTCCAATTTTATCAGTTTGGAAATTAAAATAAATGTCACTATGTGTTCCAGGTCAGTTTTGGGTTTGCTTGACCAAACTTTTACAATTATTTTAACTACAGCTGTTTTGAACATTGGCACATGAAAAATAACCTGTCAAATGGAATTCACTAACTACATAGGAAAAAGGCTTAACTGGTATTTGGTAAAATTAGAGTGCACTGTTGGTAGGATTTACCAAAAATGTATTCCTTAATTATTGGAAGACTCATGTATACATTGTTTTTTAATTTATATAACTGTATCAGATTATCTTTAAAAAGTCTAGCAAATGAACTGTTAAAAATATTTCATCTAAACACATTCTTTTTTACTCGTCATTTAAAATGCCCCAGAAAAGGCAAATTATCAAAGACACCAATACTAACTTTACATTAAATAAAACTTTCACTGCGTTGATATACATACAAATGTTTGACTTCAGGGTGAAAATAAGCACAGAATTGTGATTTTTAAAAATAGTTAAACTGTGAAATCTGTTATTTTGAAAATTAAATTATTGTTATTTCTTCAGTATTAGCTAGCATAATTCATGTAGATGACAACTTGATCAACTTGTTTCCTCTGATATAAATTGGGGTTAGTTTCCATATTTGAAAGCATGGTTGTAAAGAAAACCTAAGAAACTTATTAAATAACTGAATATAATTAAACATACTTGGTAATATCCTTTAACTCCAGACTCTTCTTGCTCTCTTTTGTTGTTTTAAAAATTTACAAAAGACTCATTCTATCAAATAAGTACCTACAATTTTTTTCCAACCACAGTTCATGTGAAGAATGATATTGCATGATAGATTTCTTTGTTAAATTAAACAGCAAGTCCAGATAGCAAACATAGAGAACAGCAATTTAAAGTCACTAGTGTGGCTTCAAAACTAAGTTGTTTTTCAAAATTGTCTCTGAAGCTTTGTCTTTTTTTCTCTTAACTTTATCCCTAGAATCCTTGATGCAATGTGTGGAACATTCTGGGTTCTCCTTGCTTCTAGGTATGCATCACAATACACACATGACTTAGACATACACATAGGCACAGCCACCTATCAATATTAAACAACGTAAGTTAATAAATTGTTTACACCTTTTTATCTAATGCAATAACTAAGTACCAAAGCTTGTCAGTCCTGATTTCACATAAGTATGACCTGAAATTTTCTTAAAAACAATTTTGGAACCACTTCTAACTAAGTTAGAATGTGTACAAGTTCTTTGGGCTGGCCATTTGCATGTTTCAATGGTTCCTTGGGTGATTGCACAGGTGAAAAACATTAATATAAGAATAAGAATTTAAAACAAGCCAACTCTAATTTTCATGTTGCATCCATTTAGCAAAACTATACAGAAAGCCAGTGAAATATTTTTACTATATAATGCACTCTACTGATACATTTTAATTGTTTCAAAGTATAAAAGTATGTAAAAGTTGTACAGTTTTACAAATATTGACAGACATTTATGCATACCAACTTCTTTAAAGTTGTGGCTGTCTTTTTATTGGGATAAATCTTATTTAGTATGACTGATTTTGTTAATAAAAACAATAATCAGTTACTTCTACCTAGGGCTACATAGTGACAATTTCAAAGATACATTAAAAAAGAAGGAAGGGAAAGAGAGAGGGAGAAGGGAGAAAGAAAGGGAAGAAGGAAGGGAAGGAGGGAGGAAGGAAAGAAGGAAGGAAGGAAGGAAGGTAGGAAGGAAGGAAGGAAGGAAGGAAGGAAGGATGGAAGGAAGGAAGGAAGGAAAAAGTAAAGAGATTGCCAATCATTTTTTCAAAACTACATGTGTTCATGTTTCCTTATAAAATTTCTAATTTCTTAATTCTCAAATCATATATGTAATTATAAAGTTAAATGATCAAAGTATGATAGTCTTTGTGTTCACTATAAATTTATCACCCTTAATGATGTCTTGGAATAATCAATACATTCATAGTAATCATAATTATCAAATAACACATGCAAAATGTAATTGTTCTAAATCATTTATTGGAGAAATTATTTGATTAGACAATGTAAATAGTAAATAAAAGCTTCCAGCAGGTATGAATCTTTCTGCTTATTTGTGAAAAATACTTGGCAATTATTAATACTCTGTAGTTCTTGAAGTTTTCATAAGCATTTGCTCTCAAATTCCTTGTCATAACTTTGACTAGTGTAAGAGAACAGCAGGCACTTAAAAATTCAGTTTAACATTCTTGTATATCATAAATCTGAAACATAGTTAGTACGATGGGACTAGATTATGCATCGTCAGACATTTACAAATACAAAGTGTAAGAATTGCTATGATTCACCACTCAGTTTGTGTCATTGGGCAGTCTGCTACATTAGCAAACAAATGTCCAAAACATTTAAATTTTTAAAATTTAGAGTGGTACTTAAAATTGTTCCCCATTCCTATTCAAATACAAGAAAATAACTTTGGTATAGGCATCTATGATAAGAAAAACAATAATTTGCCAAAATACAAAAGAATATACAAAATTGCTGTAGCAAATGTATAGACTATAAATTATATTCATGTTATTTACATATGTACATTTATGTAAATAAAATGAGAATGAGGATTCTAATCTAAATCTTAGATTCTAGTATCATTCCTAAGTGATATAAATCATTTCTACATAATATAAATGTGATGATCACCTTGTTTCTTGAAATTCTACATTCACACTAAAAAAGAACACTTTTACTAATCTTATCATTCAGAAACAACAGAATCAAGTCAACTGATATTGACAACATAAGGCACGAAATAAAAATCGCATTGTTATGAATAAGTGCAAATACGCTTCAGATGACCTCAATTTATAATATCTCTGTCTATGAGACTCTGAACACTTGAATGCAAAAGGAAAAACACAGGCATTTAGTTACAAGTTGGCATATATCATGTGAAGATGATTTGAAAATGAGTTGAACTTTGCATTTTATCTGAATAGTTCTGGATTGTGTAAAACTGAACTGTTTAGCTGACTTGAGAAGGCTGTGTGTCTACTTTGACATTTCAGAGCTTTATTTATGTATTCTTTGCTTGTAGAAGCACTTTGATAGCAGTGCAGACATTTCTGTGACTTCCAAGTCATAGTCACAAAATTTTCCTTTAGTTTTAAAATCTACCTAGTTATCTTCAGGAAGATCCCTGAAACTGAAAAGAATTTCTAATTATTAGAAATTTCAATATATTTTACATAGGTACATAAATATGTACATGGCTGTCATACCTATATAGAGTTGGCTCAGCTACAACTTCACTGAGATTGAAAGTTTTCAACTTTTCTAATTTTAATTAAAGTGTTTTGTTCATTTTGAAAGCACATATAAATGAACCCATTAAAATGCCTACTAATTCTGAAACTTTCTGGGGTTTCCAAGTCAGTAAGTTTAGATGAAATTACATCTCCCAAAATAGTGATTACCGTAAAAAAAAAAGTTATTTGTTAAGAAATAAATCCCTTCTGTATTGAGTGGTATTGCTAGTTATCTAAAAACACCTTGCTAAAACTGCAAGTACTTTAAGGTTGATTTTAATTGGAAAGTTAACCATGAGATAAATTCCTTTTTTCCAAGAAACCTTGTCTATGGCTGGGATTTCCCATGATTCACAGAATGTGATGAACTTAAAAGCCTCCACCCCAACCATTCTACTTTAAAGCAGAAGACTAAAATGTAAAGGTAAGTTTAGCAGCACCAACCAAAAAGTACATGAGACTTTTAATGATATTAGCCATTTCTTCTCACCTTGGCAAAGTTCATAAATGTGTGTTGGTACAGAGATGTTCAACTACTGTACCGTTTCAGGTTTAGCCACGTATTTTGGTGTAGAAAGAAGTACCTAGAACAAGACTCTAATTAAACACATTGCTTTTCAGGTCACCTCCAGCATGACAACTGAATTTGAGTAAGTCTGATGAAATGGCTCAAGAAGCTAGGAAATGGCAATGCTGTCAAAAACTTCAGTGTCAAAAACCTACACGTTTGCACACTCCAGGTATCTTCGGGCAATACCTCTTTTACACACCATCTTGTCTGTGTTATTAGTTGTCTTATTTTGAGAAAAAAAAAAATCATGAACTGGTGTCGCGTACTTTCTAATGACTACTTCAGTGGATTGTGAGAAGCCAGTTGTGAACTGCTGCTCTCCGTGAAAGGTTCTGAATCCTCAGTTCTCTTGAATACCGTTTTCTGAGAATACTGGAATTTCCTGAACCGCAGCGTGCAGCAGGAGGTGCTGGGGTGGGGGCTGCTCGGCTGGGCTCTGCGGTTGTTTACGAGGTCGTTTCCAGGGGCGAGCCAGGAGCGAGCGTTGCCCCCCGCCCCACGACACCCCACCTCCTCCCGCGCCCGCCCGCCCCGCGCCGCCCGGCCGGGGAGGAGGCTCAGGTACCGCGGCGGCCGCGGGCGCCTCCGGGTGCGCCCCCTCGCCACCGTTCCGGGTGGGAAGGCACTTATTCCGGGGTGGGGGTGGTTCGACCAGCATCTCCGGACGGGGTGAGGTGGTTTCCACGTCGGAACTCAGTCACGGGACTGGCTCTCCGCCGGGGGGGTCACACGCAGGCGCCCCTCACGACCCACGTGGCCCACCCAGGACAAGGCAAAAGTCAGGAGCCGCCGGCCTCGGCCACGGCGCGCCTCCGTCGAGTCCCGGGGACCGCGCGGGCGGGCGGGCGGGCAGGCTGCGAGCCGCGTGCGCTTCCAGGAGGGTGCGCGGCGCGCGCGGGGCTCCGCACGCGCGCGGGGCTGGCACCGCGAGGGCGTGCCGGAGGCGTGGCGCGAGGTGTCCCGGCCGAGCGCTCCGCGCGGCGGGCGGCGGTGGGCGGGCCGCGGGAGCGGGGTGGGGTGGGGTGGGGTGGGGGGGAGCGCGGCCAGGGGTAGGCTGCGCGGCGCCGCCGGCGGCTCCCGGATCCCGCTCTCCCGGCCGCCAAGAACGAGCCGCCGTGGGCGGGGCCTGTGGTGATTGGCGGGCCGGCGGGGAGGTCGGAAGTACTTTGTTTTTTATGCTAATGAGGGAGTGGGGCTTGTCCGTATTTACGTTGAGGCGGGAGCCGCCGCCCTTCATTCACCCACATGGTCCTCCGAGGTGCCGCCGCCGCCGCCGCCCGGCCCGCGCCTTCGCGCCACTTCGCGCCCTCCGGCGAGGCCGAAGGGGTGGGGACGACCCCCGCCGCGCCGCCCGAGCCCGCGCGCCCCGGGGTGAAGCCCCCTTGCGCGGGGCGGGCGGGCCGGCTGGCCGGTCGCACCCCCCCCCCCCCGGCCTGGGGCCTCCGGTCGTAGTAAAGCGGAGGCGGGTGGGGAGGCGGGAGCGTGAGCCCCGCGACGGGCCCGGCGAAGATGGTGGCGGCTGCTCCTCCGGTGAGTGCGCCCGCCCCTCTCCCGCGGAGGGAAACCTGTTGTGTGCGGCCCGTGGTGCGGCGGGCGGGGCGCGGTGGCCCGGGGCGGACGGGCGCGGGGGGCAGCGTGGCCGGGGCCGGGCGGGTCCCGGGGCCGTTGGCGGAGGGCGTGCGGCAGCCGCCTCGGCCCCGCACGCGGGCCGGCCGGGGCGGAGGTGGCGGGGGTGGGGGGGGCCGGACCGGCGGGGCGGGAGGGGGCGGCGGCCGCGCCCGGGGCCCCGCGCGGACCCAGCCTGGGCCGGCCGCGGAGGGTGGGTGGGCGCGCGGCGCACACAATGGCCCCTCGGGGCGGGACGGGCGAGGCCCGCGCCCCCTCCCGGGCTGCGCGGCGCGCGGGCCCGCGGGGTCCGCGGCCGGGAAAGTTTCTCCCGGGGGCGAGAGTTAAAGCGCCTCAGAACAAAGCGGCGGCAGCGCGGCACATGGGCCAGGCCGCGGGCCGGGAGGGGGCGCGCCCACGCGGGACCTGCGCGCCGGGCCGGCCGCCCGCGCTCCCCCAAACTTTGTGCGCGCCGGGGCGGGCGGCGGGGCGCGGGAGCGCTGGGCGGCGCGGCCCGGGCGACACCCCCGCGCCGCCGCGTGGGCTTTGTTAACCCCCGCGTGGGCAGCCCTGGGGCGGGGCTCACAACTTGCTCGGCCCGGGCCGCCGAGGACCCGAGACGCCTCCCTCGCCGGCGGCGTGGAGTCGTCCGCGCTGCCCCGCTGCCGGGGCGCGGGGGAGCGTGAGGGCCGGGGCCGGCTCGGCGGGAGCGGCGTTCCCGCCGCCATGTTCCTGCGGGGCGGGCTGCGCGGGGCTAAGGGCGGGGGACATGGCGGCGACTGCGCGCCGCCGCCGATTGTTCCCGGCTTAGGCCTCGGGCCGCGTGCGACGGGCACCGCGGTCGCGGGTCCCCCGCCCCTCGGGGCCAGGCTCAGGGGGGCAGCCGGGGGGACACAAAGGAGGGGGGGTGCGCCCGCGTTCCTGCCGGGCGCGGGCCTCAGCGCCGCCGGTCGTCGCGCGGCTGCCGCCGGGAAACCGGGCGTGGGGGGGGGGGGGCGCGGGGGTTGGCGCGTCCGGCGCAGCCCGGCTCTGACCCATCGCCCCCTGGCGGCCGCGCGGGGACCCGCAGGCCGCGCGCCTCCTTGTGCGACATGTGCTGCCCGGCCTGGGCTCCATGAGCGTGGCGGGCACTTTGCAGCGTCGAGTGTTCCTGTCCGGTTTTTTCTCCTCCTTTGCCGGACAAAAGGTGGGGATCGAGATGAGAGAGAGTAGGCTTGTTCCCGCATTATCGCCCAAAGGAAGACGGTAGCCACCCTGCCGAGAGGACCCCGGCAGTTGAGGAAGCAACTCTTTATCCAGCCTTGCAGCCACGAGGTCTTGATGGGGGGAGGGGTGGTGAAGAATAGTCACCGGGTCGCCTTCTTCCCTCTCACCGGGGCTGTTCGTATGGTCGGGTTAATGATTGCTGCAGTCATGCCCAAGTATTTCAGGAGCTTATTACAATTGAGGCATGTGTCTTGGTACTTAAAGGGGAAATTTTCAACTTTGTTCTCTTCCACCTCTTTCACTCACACATTGTTAGCTGGAGCTTTTAAATCTTGTTCTTAGGTGAGTCCAGGTCTGTTTCCCTTGCTTTTTGCCATCGGCTAAAATTGTCCTGAAGGGGGTTGAAGAAGAACAAGTTTAAATAGATTTTGGTTGAGTGACCCTAATTTTGAGCAAATATTTTTATCCTTTTCCCCACCCCCATCCCACCCCACTTGTAGCACGTGGACCTCAAAGCACCAAAACCATTCCTAAGGATACTTGGCTGAGAAGGAAGTTTTCCCAAATGGGGTACGTATATCCTAATTTGCTCACATACTTTTTTTTTTTGTAAGAACATTTCTTTGCTTTTGTATTTGAGTCGACTTAATACAATAGAACTGTGCTTTTTAAGTATGACACAGGTGCTTTTGGACAGTAAGCTTTTTCTGGAGAATTGAATCATAGCATGATCAGTTAGTTTTTTAATGTTTAAAAAGTACGGTGCAAGTACTGTTAAACATCTTTGTACACTTAACAGAATTGGAATTTAAAATCTCTTAAGTTTGATAATGTAGGAGATCTAATTTGGGGTTATAAACATAAGCTTTTAAACAGTATTTTTAAGCTGTACAACTAATAAACTTGAAATATGGTCTGCACAGTAATTTCATTAATCGTTTTATCAAGTATTTGCTCATTGGGAGTCAGAAGAAAAAGAAATGTTTTGCCACGTGGATGTGAAGATTTCCTCGAAAAGGTACTCATGGGTTAGATGGTCCTGTAAATAAATGACAGCAAGATTCTAATTTATATGAAGTGTAATTTTGATTTTTTTTTTTCTCCTCGAGTATGCTTTTTGTGGAAGGCCAGGTATAGGAGAGCCACCACTGCTAAAATGGTGGTTGGTTTATGCCTTCTGTAAAGAATTATCACTTTGGAGACTGAAAATGTCTCTGAAAGGAACCTGTAGCTCTTAGTAGCTTTGAGATAAACTAAGTTTCTCTGATTGTTAGTGATCATGCTGGTTTTTATGTGTTTCATGGCATTAAGAGTTTTAGGTGCATACTCTTAATTAATTTCAAATTTAGCAGGAGTAAAGAGAACATCATCACCTTGTAAATCTGAAGATGGTGACCAGTCAGAATAATGTCAAAGTGCTTACAGTGCAGGTAGTGATATGTGCATCTACTGCAGTGAAGGCACTTGTAGCATTATGGTGACAGCTGCCTCGGGAAACCAAGGTGGGCTTTAAAGGGCAGGGCCTGCTGATGTTCAGTGCTTTTTGTTCTAAGGTGCATCTAGTGCAGATAGTGAAGTAGATTAGCATCTACTGCCCTAAGTGCTCCTTCTGGCATAAGAAGTTATGTTTTCATCTAATAATTTTCAAATCAAGCAAGTGTATAGGGGTCTTAATAGTTTTTGTTTGCAGTCCTCTGTTAGTTTTGCATAGTTGCACTACAAGAAGAATGTAGTTGTGCAAATCTATGCAAAACTGATGGTGGCCTGCTATTTCCTTCAAGTGATTTTTTTTTTTTTTTTACTAATTGTACTTTTATTGTCGATGTAGAATCTGCCTGGTGTATCCGATGTGACAGCTTCTGTAGCACTAAAGTGCTTATAGTGCAGGTAGTGTCCAGTTATCTACTGCATTACGAGCACTTAAAGTACTGCTGGCTGTAGAACTTCAGCTTCGACCTGTTGCCAAACTGCCCTGTTACTGAACACTGTTCTATGGTTAGTTTTGCAGGTTTGCATCCAGCTGTGTGATATTCTGCTGTGCAAATCCATGCAAAACTGACTGTGGTAGTGAAAAGTCTGTAGAAAAGTGAGGGAAAATCAAACCCCTTTCTACACAGGTTGGGATCAGTTGCAATGCTGTGTTTCTGTGTGGTATTGCACTTGTCCCGGCCTGTTGAGTTTGGTGGGGATTGTGACCAGAAGATGTTGAAAAGTAATACTACTGAAGATTCTGACACCTACTGTAAAATACTCAAGAGATGTGAAGCATATGGAAAACATGTTAGTCAAGCAGATAACTTGCTTTACTTCTTGAAATAACATGAATTGTCTTAATTTTTGTACTGTTAACAACGTTTTATTGCTTGTCATAGTTAACTAGATTTTTGATTATTTTTTTTGGAGATTGTATCATTGTGTATACAGAAATTCTATCATAAAGGTATGGCAGTCCGGAGGTGGAATGTATATGTCCTTTTGCTCTTTATTAGTTCAGGTAGTTATAATCTAAATGTTGGTAATTCCAATGTCTTGTGTCACTTGTCATGTATAAGTTAATTATTATTCAAAGCTGGATATGTAGAATGAGGCTTTAGTAAACTTTCTAGTATTTGATGTATAACAACTGGTAGTATACTAAACTTCACTTTGAATTGTGAGTGTATTCTGTAAGTTATTGGGGATTTTCAAACTGTTAGCATCAGGAACTTAAAAAATGGGAACTTAAAAAAAAGATTTGATACTAAATGGAGTGAAAGTATGGGGGTTTGTTTATACATTTGCCTACTGCCAGTGTGTAGAAATTATGTTGAGATCTGCAATTTTTCTCTTGATTGGTTTTTCTGTTCTGTCCATTCACAAGCTGGAATAAGACAGCAATAAGAGTTGGTTTCCAGACTGTTGACTTATGTCATTGGAGTGGAACCTAAAAATGCAGTTTAATATTATTACAGGTCACATTCTGCCTTTATTTTACTGTTTGTTTAAATAATGACAAGTGTTTAGGTTACTTTAAGACTAGTGTGATGGGAAAAGGCTAATTAGAGTTGTACAAACTTGATGCTTATTTGGGGGGAAATGTTGATTTTACCAGTTATGTCACCTAATCAAATGATAGAACATCTTTAAAACATGCATTGGGTGAGATTTTAAAAGCTTTCAGCTTTAATTGATGTGTTCTTTGAGAAATTAAGCTTAAGTCCATGGATTCCTGAATAGAAAGGTAAGAGTTTCACGCCTAGAGTTGATAGCAAGGTAAGCTTGAGAAAGATAAGGAGATAAAAATAGCAACAATTGCAGTGATTTATATAAAACTTTAAGTACTTGTTTGGCATTGAGGAAAATTAAAAAGTTCGGCTTTTGTTTAATGAAAATCATTATTGAACTTTTTGAAGTTACAGTGTGATCTTTTTGGTAACTAGTGTCTTCCATGGAACCAATAATAAAGGCCTGTCAGGTGGTTCTTTATTCTAAATGTAAATTACAATTGGCTTATCTGGTACTATTGTATATAAAACTTGAATTGAGGTTTAATTCTGTTGAGCAAGTACATAAATGTGTGCTTTGTGGGGCTGTCAGTGAGCTAACTTGCAAAGCTTAAAAGAATGGCTTGAAAGTGTGACGCATTTCATGCTTTTCCTCAAGATTTTTTTTCTTGGATATACAATAAACTATGTAACAAACATTTAGCCATTTTGTGATAAATAAAAATGATTAGGATGCTGATTGTCACATCTTTAAATGACTTGGGGGAAAGGTCTTAACTTTACCTCAACAATGTAGTTGTTAACTTAGGTTGATCTTAAACTTGTTGGAGAAGGGACTTAATAAATTCTTGCATACTATTCTTATGTTGTTTTCAATATTTAGAATTAGTTCTCTATATTTAGAAGAAAAGCACTTTTTAATTCTGCTTTGAGAGTATTGGTGATTTTACTGAAAACTTTTTTGAGATCTCCATTTACAGGCAAACCTAAACATGACAAGACTTTTTCTCTGTCGATAGTTTGAAGAGTTCTACAGACTGATTCCTGATGAAATGCAACCTACAACTAACCTGGAAGTGCAGTGTCACATTAAACTTCATTTGTACATTTAATCAAAAGCTTGTGTTTTCTGTATTTCATTACTTAGTTTGTCTGGCATTAGTAAATTAAGGACAGCTCTAGTATACTTCAGTCCATTTGGGCAGCCTGCAAGAATCATGTCTGCTTGAGGTTTAACAGATTATTCCTTGGATTAAAGATGTTTAGTTTACTGTGTTGAATGTAATTTTCTGTTTTGATATATCAAATTAAGAAAATGCACAAACCTCATCTTAAAGGTTTAGTTTTCCATTATGACTGAGCACAGATTTTGAAGTGCCCAATTACATTTCACAGTTTGATCACACTTTTTTAGTGTTATAAATGTTAGTGTTATATATGTTAATAAAACTACATTTTTGGAACAGTGTAATTGTACACGATGAGTTTAACAAAATAAAATCATTGTAGGTTATTGGTGGATTCTAATACAAATGGTCCCAAGGTTTTGATTATCCAGTCTGCATTTGTACCCTAGTTACACATGCATAGTGGGGGGAGGGTGCAAAGATAGAAGTATTTAGGTTCTGTACATGTCACTTTGAAGAAAGGTATCAACGTGTGAAGTTTAGCCAGTAGGACTTTAACCTATTTTTGCCAAATCACACATAGATCCTCTAGCATATATCTTAGTGATTGAAGAGATGGACCAGTCTGGTGTTTTACTTTATATATGTATGCTGAAGACAGATTGTATTTGAGCAAGCTTTTGACTTAAAACCAAACACCATTACTTGAGCCACTCCTAACCAGCTTCTCTTGCATTGGTGATTTTTTGTTTTATGCTCAGTGTTGGATGAGACTTCACTCATAGGGATGGCAGGCAGGTGTGTACCAGGGGCTCAGGGACTGAGATAGTAATGACAGGCTTGGGTTGGTCACTCACAATATTTTGAAAATTGGTTGTGAAGTTGCAGTTCTTGTGGAAATTGCCAGAGTAACTGCAAGTTTGGTCATTGTCTACAATATGTTGAAAAATGTTTGCTTATCAGTCAGTGGTAGCTAGATCACGTGTTTGTACTTTTTTAAGGAACAGGTGTAAGTATGTATAGTTGTGTACCACTAATAGAATGAGAAGATTGAGATTTTATTATTGAATGTTAAAATACCCATAAAATATTTTGGGTCATTGGATTTAATGTAGAATGGGATATTCTTAAGGCAGGCATAGCCAGGACAGTTGGAAAGTTTTGAATAATCAACTTTAGCCTATTCCTCCTGTTAATGCCTCCATTCCACAGTATGCATAGGTTCACTGAAGGCCTAAAGCTCCAGTGATGTGGTTGTAGTAGACATGGAAGTTCTCCAGGTTTAAAACCCTGTTCCATACTTGTACTCTACATTTGAGCTACATGCCAGCCCATTCTTAGCCAGTTGAGCACTTGGAAGACTTACTTGCTTACTGTTAATGTAGGTGTTTAGATTTTTGCTTGGTGGCTCAGAATACTGGGCAGATAGTGTGGAGGGCTACATCATTAAATGTTAACTTCCAAATAAGCATGAGTACACTTAAAGGAATAATAGAGGTTAAGATTATCTTAAGTTTTAAGTTTCCATTTGTTCACATTTTGCAAATGTATTTCCTGCCCATTGTCCAATATACTTGAGAGTGTAATTTGCTCAGCATTTTTAAAAAAGTTTTAGGGTGGTAGGTGGTACTTTTCCTGAGGTTTACAAGGCAGATGGCACGCTTGAGCTGTTGGTTCTTTCCAGTGTTTGAGTTCTCCAAGACTGAGATTGAGCCTTAAAAACCACAGCAAAGATTTGTAACTAGCAACAATTGAGCTACTCGCACATATCCTAAGGAATGTCCCAAGAGTCGTGATTCTGTTTTCTGATTTTTAGTTTTAGCATTAGGAAGGATATCTGCTGTGTTCTGGACATTTCTATGACCTGATTCTGTTCTTGACTGAGAGACCCCAGTACTTTCATTAGTCTTTTACTGGGTGTTCTGCTTCATATCCCACTGTGCACTTAACTGGTAGGCTTTGCAGGCTTTGCACTTGGTCTTTCTTTAGCATGGAAATAATTCTCTTCAGGTTGCAGGGATTTAGTCATTTTTTTGGGGGGGGGGTCTGGTCGTGGGGCCTGAACTCGGTCTGGGTGCTGTCCCTCAGCTCCAGCTCAAGGCTAGCGCTCTACCACTTGAGCCACAGCACCACTTCCGGCTTTTTTCTTTTTGCTTATGTGGTGCTGAGGAATCACCCAGGGCCTCAGGCATGCAAGGCAAGCGCTCTACCACTGAGCCACCTTCCCAGCCCCTAGTCATTTCCTTTTAGTGTCACATGGAACCAGTTCTCAGCATGCTCTACTGTAGGCTGCTTTCCAGAATAGTAGCTGGGATTTTGTTGAAAATGTAGACAAATCTGGGCCATTTTCCTCAAACCTAAACTGGTATCTTAATTTTGTTTTGAGGGGAATGTGTTCCTCCAGATACAGTATATGTCAGTCCTCTAGCAGTTGTACTTCAGAATTTTACTCCTAACTCTGAAGGTTCCAGGGGTAAGTGTTGGGGAGACAAATACATCCCATTCACGTGAAAATGTTAACTCTTTTGAATGGGTTTTAGACAAGTCTCAAACAACTGTTCATTTCTAGTTAGAGCACTTGGCTACCCCTGCATGGCTGTTAGGGTGAAGTTGCTAGCACCCTGGAATGGACAAAATGGTCTAAGTGTCGATTGGCTAATTGAAAAGTTCAGTTAACTATAGAATGAAACTTACATTGGGAATAAAATTGGGTACCAGCATCTTCCTCATGCCTTAGGAAAGTAAGCCCATCTGAGCTGTCCCTATCTTAAATCAGTGAGATGCTTGTTACAGTTAACTTCACAATGAGATGAAAAGAAGCCATGCAACTTTATAACATGTCTTCAGATTCACCGTGTTTGAGCACATTTCGATTTGAGATGCACTAAGAATCATCTGAGGGATAAAATGTGACTGAACCGTACATTCTATGTATGGCCTTTTTTCTAGACAGGTTGGTGGTTGCACAAATAAAACAAGAACATGGTTTGAACATTTGAGAAATGTCTTGTTTGACTTCAGGATGAAAAAAAATGCAGTTGAGGGTGGAGAGGGAAGGGACAGCCCTTAAAGCTGTACAGTGAGCGTATCCCAGACACTTGGGCCAATAGTCAGTGGTACCCACTTGCAGTTGAAATCACCCATTCAGCTTATGCTGCCACTGATCGTGGGGGCTGAAATGTTGCTTCCACCATGTTTTAGTACAACTTGCAATTGTATTGATCTTTTGTCCCTTGTCTTTCACTGCCACTGTGGTGAATTAAAAGCACAATGGCTTAAAACTACATATCTGTCTTACAGTTCTGTTGGGATTCTTGAGTGTGTGTGTGTGTACACGCAATTTTATGTACTACCTCGTCAAGTGAGGGTTAAGGTGTCAATGAGACTCTGTTGTAGAGGAGGAAAGATCTTTCTGGTCTTTTCTACTTTTAACAATGCATCTTTTCTCCAGCAGCAGTATTTTCAGTCCTTATATTGTACCTTTCGAATGCTTTCTGCCCTTTTCCACTTTCAAAGGACCCTTGTGGTTATGTTATGCCCACCAAGCTATTGCAGGACGATTTATTTAAGGCCAATAAACAGCTGCAATCCCTCCACCTGGGGCTTGAACTCTGGGCCTCGGGCCTGTCCCTAAGCTTTTCAGCTCAAGGCTACTGTTAAACCACTTGAACCAGAGTGCCACTTCTGGTTTTCTGGTGGTTATTTGGAGATAAGAGACTCTTGTACTTTGCTGCCTTGGCTGGCTTTGAACTGTGATCCTCAGCCTCTGAGTAGCTAGGATTACAGGCATGAGCCATTGATACCCTGCTACCCACAATTCCTTTTAGCACCTTAATGTCCCTTTATGTTGTAACATTTGCAGGTGCTCCAGGAATAAAACTGAAATAATTTTGAAAAAGGAAGTTAAAGTTGCTCTTGAGACAAAACACAAGAAACAGTTTATTGGAAATTAGATGTTTTAAAGTAGTGTTTGTTTCAACTCAATAGTTAAGGAATATAAGCAATTGGTGGTTTGATCTTAGTCTTGGCCCTTTGATATTCTCTGGCTCTGTAGTAAGTCTTCACTAAACCTGTTAAATCTTAATTGCTTGAAAGCAGGAGGAGAACTTGTATACTTTTAAGATGTCTTTAAGAAGACCAGTAAATACTGATATTTCTCTAACATTTTTAGCAGTAACTTTTGTTATTCTATTTCTCATCTTCTGATGATATTTTATCTAGGGTTAGGGACTAAAGATGATGACTGATGGGAAGACAGCTGTGTCACAGGCTGAGGTACAATTGGATATAAAGAGCTATCTGCATGCTTTGGGTATAATGTGAACTTTACTAGTTGGTCTCAGTGTTTTAAAGGTTCAGAACAGATCTCAAGGAGAAATAACCAGTTTTCCTGCCTTGTAAGGAAATGGTAAGTCAGTAGCCTCACAACCAGTTTTATTTTTGACTTTTCAGCCATTTCTGTTCTCTACTACACCATGTAGAGTTAATATCACCGTGTTCTAAAGGCTATATCCTCAGAGTGATTACAGATAATTTTTTTTTTTGAGTCCAGTCGTGGGGCCTCAACACTGGGCCTGGGTGCTGTCCTTCAGCTCTTCAGCTCAAGGCTAGCGCTCTACCACTTGAGCCACAGCACCACTTCTGGCTTTTTTCTTTTTTCTTATGTGGTGCTGAGGAATCGAACCCAGGGCCTCGAGCATACAAGGCAAGCGCTCTACCACTGAGCCTCCTTCCCAGCCCAGATTACAGATAATTTTAAAAGCAAATATGTTTAAATTAGGATTAGTAAGATGAAGTGGTAAGTGATTCTAAAGGAAAGACATAAAAAGTGCTAGTAGAGGTCAGGGAAGAATGGCTAATACAGTAAGTACTTCAAGCATTTGGTACCTATTATAATGGACAGCAAGTTTAAAGGGAAGATTTGCTACCCATTCTATTTTGGCATATATAAATATAATTATGTGGTTAGGGAACAATTTGGTGGTGGTATGTTGATTCCTTGCTTGTTATGAGGAATCTAATATTTAACTTTTTTTTTTCCTAGCCAAAGATGGAATTAGTACTAAGGGAAAGTACTGATGGTTTACTGATGATAACTATCAGAAAATAAATTCCCTTTTTTACTTTCTCATGTAGAAGTTGAGACACTGCTATAGAAGTGCTGTGCTCTTACAATGGTGATGATAGAATATCTGAGACTATTTTACAATTTTCTTTAATATTTAAAGTTGATTATAATTAATTTTGATCAAAGGTCTGTCTCTAAAATGATGCCATTTGGAAGTCATTTTCATTTTTGCATCGGGTCACTGTTTTCATTTAGTTTATAAAAAATTAAGGGACAGCAATACATTTGGCAGTCATAAAACTTAGCTTTACATGTTTCTTGCACAGCTCGACTTCTGGGTAAGTGATAGGATCTAGAAAAAGGAATTACTAGTGAACCTTTAAAAAAAGTCCAGGAAAATGTGGAAATCATACTTTTATAATGCAGCAGAGTTACACTGTAGCAATAAAATTAATGTGTTGTATAACAGCATTTTAAACAGCTGAGAATGACTTTAAGCCATGAGCTTTGCTCACTTAAAAAGATTTAATGCTAGCCAGGTGCTGCTGGCTCATGCCTGTAATTCTAGCTTCTCAGGAGGATGAGATCTGAGGCTAGAGGTTCAAAGCTAGCCCTGGCAGGAAAGATCTGTGAGACTCATATCCAATTAGCCACCAGAAAACCAGAAGTGGTGTTGTGGTTCAAGTGGTAGAGTGCTTGCCTTGAGCTGAAGAGCTGAGGGATAGTACCCAGGCCCAGGGTTGAAGCTCTCCATGACTGAAGAGAGAGAGAGAATGCTAGTTAACAACAGCACAGGAGTAGTAAGTTGCCAAAGAAAAACTCTTAAATTAGTTGTTTTCTATACTTCAAGCATGGTGTTCTATTAATAAGAGTCTTAAATGCTACTGATGCTATTTTGACTAATACTCATCAAATTATCAGCTCAAGTTTTAGGGAACCAATCTACTAAATAGTTAACCATAAGGTATGTTTGCATTAGCAAACAAAATGCTTTCAAAATGTTCCACTTTTGAAACTGCATCTTTCATGTTGACCCAGTGACTTTGTTTGTAAAGGTAAACTGAAGTAGAGTTAAGCAATTCTTTGGCAAATTTGAGCACCGCAGATAGCCATACAGGATAAAATGAATTAAGTGATTTTTAGAAGGCTTACTTAATGACAGCAGATCTTAAGATCTTTAGAAGTTTTTGTTTGAGAAATTGTTAAAATTATGCATGTTCACTTGCTTCCGTTTTCAGTTTTTTCCTCCTTTCTCCTCCTCTCCTACCTTTTTCTCTTCCTCCATTTTTCTCTCCATTCCTTTCTATCCATTTGTCTGTTTTTCTGTCTTTCTATCCATCTATTACCTGTTGTCATTATCAATAATATGTATATGGTTAAGGAGTTTTTCTAGTAATTATTAACCCCGTCCTTACACAATTTTAAGTATTTGTGAACTTATCACAGTAATCAGAATATACTTACTTTTAGTTGGGCATTTTATATTCATATGGAAAGTTCAAGGATGAAAGTATTAAGACAATTGTACATTTTGAAGGAATTGATGAAAGCAAGTTACTTTCTAGCAGTGATGAATTTACAATATCTCATATTTTATAGACATCTCAGTTTCAATGCCTGGAGTTTGCATGTTATCTGCTGTCTTGAAGCATCTTAACCTGAGAGGTCAATGAGGACCTTTCAAAGATTTTGTCAGTCTCCTGAGCCTAAGGTACAAAAAAGGGTGTATTTGGCAGTATATTTGAAACTTTCTCTGAAGATTTTTACTCAGGAACTTCCTTTGGCATGTATTCTTCATTTTGTCTAGCTTTTAGTCATTCTCATAAACTGAAGAAAAATGAGAAATGTTTGCTTGGTTTTTGTAACTTTTACAAGTGTTAGCTCTTAGAAGAATGAAGAAAACTTAAAAGATTTTGTAGGAATCCCTGAAAATCATGCTTAAAAAGAGCTTTAGTCCTCCAAAGACCAAAATGGGGAAGGAAAAAAAAACCTCAATGAGATTTCTTTAAAATATTAAGAACAAAATAGTTGCTCCTTTGAAGACTCAAAAAATGTTCCAAAAATAATTTAACAAACTTGCAGAGTAAAAGATAGAAAAAAAGTGACACACTAAAATGTCTATAAGTAGACTAGCTAGATTTTTATTAAGAAAGCAAAAGTCTTGATCTTTTCATATTGTATAATAAAGGGAATTTGCTTATAATAAGATTATAAAAAATTTTTCATTTAGTTTTAGACTTAGAAAAATTAATTGTAATGTACATATGAAAGAAAGTATTAAAAGCTGAGTAACATGGGAAATACACTAGATACTAAATGTTCTTAAAAATAAACTAAAATGAATATAACTAATAAAATGAGACAATGACAAAATAGTGGGCCATTTCTATATAAAAACTCAAAAGCTTCATTAAGAAAACACCAAAACCAAAAATTACATCAAAGAAAGTGTGAAATGTGTGAAGTAGAATTACTGTTCACAGTATGTAAAACAGTCATAATAAATGTAGTAAAAAGTTCTGTAAAAAGTGAGCAGGAATAAGATAGCTAGTGATAATTTGGGGGAAATGAAAAGCAAATGCTAAATACTGTATTTCATGGCTGAGAGGAATGTCCTAAGTACTGTCAGGCAGGAGCAATGTTAGGAATAGTTATATAACCTGATACCCTGGGGAGTGAAGGGAACATTTTTATAACATACTTGAACAGTATTCCTATGTTTTCAATATGAGTTTGTGGAAGAATATTCTTGTATTACCCCCATATTTGTCCCATTCCACATCTTAGAACAGAAATAGCAAAGTTTTCTCTAGGGATGTGGCTGAAAATACGGGTGTTTCAGGCTCCTTTGCAGGAAGCATATGTAAGTTGTTAACTGAGAAGTAATAAAAAGATATGTGTTACTTCAAGATCATTTGCTTTAAAGGAATATGTTTTGTTTAATTAACATGTTCTCCCATCCTTTGAGATGAAATACAGAGCTAATATTAATAAATAATCTTTAACCACTCAGAAGCAGCAGTGTGGGAGAGAGCAATAGGGTGAATGGAAACGAATGCCTAGATCTCCGGAGCCGCAATGAGAGTGAAACTGGTATGCCACACAAACACATTAGCACCCTTGAGGTTGGATTTCTGGTCAGTGTCACTGGCTCAACCCTCAAGGACTTTTCTGTCATGAAGTAACCCAAGTGATCTCCACTGAGGTCTGCATTTCAATCCTTGCCCACTTTTATCCTTCCAACATATCTCTCAGCCCTGGGCATATTGGCAGCTCCTTATCTGCCTAACCTCTCTTTCTCTAATGTCTTCTTTTACATTCTTATTTCAAATTAACATATTTTCTTTTTATCTATCATTAGATTTTTATAGTGTTTTCTTCAGTTTCACTTTTCCAGTCCTCCTCACTACATGTACACCACCCCCCCCATCTTCTCCACCCGCTGTTCCCAGAAAGAAGTATTTGCAGAAATCTTTGGCTTCATCTCATTACTTTTTACTGTCATGTCTGAAGGCAGAGCCCACAATATAAATGTAAAATTGTGTCCAGCATAGTTCCTTTGAGTATGTAATTATAATGCATTCTAGGGTGCACCCAAATAGGAAGAATATGCTTCTCCAACCTATGATTGCTTTTGGTGTCAGTCATACAGTATGACATAGACCAAAACAATAACAGTGGTAACTAACACTAAATGAGGCAGAGCACAATATAAAACATTATCCATTTTCATTACTAATGACTTGGGAAGAATCAAGACCCTCAGAGTAGAATGTGAAATTTCTAATATGCTTCAGAGATGTGAAAAATATTTTATAACAAACATTAATTTTGTTCATCTTCAAAAACTTTATGATGAACATGGTAGATGATTAACAAAACATCTATTATAAAGATAGAAGGTATCCCAACTTTTTTCGTCTATGACACGAACATAAACATAGAAACAAAATATTTTAATCTATATAGATATATTAGACATTTTAATATAAAATTTCGTATGTCTAAAACTGGAACAAAAATAAAAGTAATAACTGTAAATGTGATTAATTGTTGATTAACTTTTATTTGCTATATGAAAATATACTTCAAAACTCAAATTGGTGAAGCAAAAATTGAGAAAAGACTAGTCCAATTAAAACTTTAACACATGACACAAGATTCAAAGAGTTGGGGATCTAGAGCATTTTCACAGGAAAAAGTTAGTGATTCAGGTAATAAAAGTATCAAGCTATTAAAACTACAGTCAAATAGGCAGCCTCAGGTTCATACCTGTAATCTTAACTGTTCAGAAGGCTAAGATCATCAGATCTCAGTTTAAAGGCAGCCTAGTCAGACAACTCTAAAAAGCAAAACAACCTTCTTTATCACCAATTAACCAGCCAGAAGTAGAGGTATGACTCAAGTGGTAGAGTGCCAGCCATGAACAAAACGCCTTGAGTTCAAGAACTAGTACCAGTACTAATAAATGAACAAATACCTCCAAATTTTACAAAAGCTGAACTGAATTGCTAGCATTAACAATACTTTTAGAAAAAATATATTTGGAGAGTTACAGAGATAAAACTAGCATTCATATAGAATAAAATATTCAGAAATAAAACATTGTTTCCTAAATTTTAATCATTTTTAAATCACTTTTGCAAATCTTACACATTATCTAATATCTAGTTCATCGTATTTCATCCTATTTTTAAGTATGTTTAAGAAACAGCATAATCGTAATTACTTATGAAAATATGTTCAATAGATGTAGTTTTTAAAAAAATAGATGTAATTTTCCTTAAATAGGAGGAATCAGTACATAATCAAAGAGGTAAAAATGTTTTTAGGTGTGTTAAATATAAAATTGTCTCATTTAGAGCAGGGCGCTGGTGGCTCACGCCTGTAATCCTAGCTACTCAGGAGGCTGAGATCTGAGGATTGCGGTTCAAAGCCAGCCCGGGCAAGAGAGACCGTGAGACTCCTATCTCCAATAAACCACCAGAAAACTGGAAGTGGCGCTGTAGCTCAAGTGGTAGAGCGCTCGCCTTGAGCTGAAGAGCTGAGGGACAGCGCCAAGCCCAGAGTTCAAGCCCCATGACCGACCAAAAAAAAAAAAAATTTTTTTTCATTTAAATATCATTGGATTGATACAACATGTAATATCTTCTAAAGTTCAGTAAATAATTTAAAAAACCTTTTGGGCCTAAAATCTCATCACAGCAAAAGTGTGTTTATGTCTTAATTGTTCCTTTAGCATGAGTAGTAAGGTGTATTTCTTACCCGTAACTTCCAGGAACTAAAGAAAAACGAAAATGGGAAGACATACTATTTATGACTAACATTAAATTTTGATCAGTATTTTTAAAAACTTTTCAAGTATTTCATTTTCCCAAAACAATTTAATAACACAGCATACACTTTTTTTCTGTAAAAAAAATAATTGACATTTAACAACTTTTTAGGTTTTCATGATTGTTAATGCTTTTTGGGTATTTGTAAATTGCCAATTTACAAACAAGAACTCTCAAATTATTGAAGTTTACTTGTTAGGAAATAAAACAGTTACAAATCCTAATTATTGTTAAAAATCAGCTCCTTTTCATTAACTATGACACTTCTCAAGAAAGTAGTTTGTTACAAAATATCAATGATAGTGTTGTTCTATCATCCAATATCTTGGACTATGATCTGCAAAGCTGGTTATGGACCAAATAGTGGAGACAGACTAAGTTTCTAATGCATATACATTTTTGGAGTTTGCCATGATCAAGTATGTGTGGCAAATCTGGGTATTATCCTCATATTTGTGATGGCCTAACGTGGGTAGAATAACACCTCAATACCCCTAAACCTTAGAGTGGTGAGTCATAACATGATTGTGTGGAACACAAAAAAGTCACTCCACGTTGTCCCAACCCATGTGCTGCCAGCATCTGGAAAGGACTTATGTACACTTCTAGATACATATCATTTTCTACTGCTGTATATTAGGCCAGTACAAATTTTAGCCCTTTATAAGAATACTCATTGATCAGCTCACAGTTCTGTGCATCAAAAACATGTCTGAGTTCTTGTATCTTTCAGGTGTAATCCAGAGTCCTTTCCTTACCTCATTCTTGTGGCAGAGTTGGGCTCCATGTAGTTTTAGGACCGAGGTCCCTGGTTACTTGCTAACTATCAGGTGGACAGAGCTCTAAGCATCTAAGGGAGCTGTCTCTTGATTGTCTTTACTATGAAATACCTTCCATCTCAGCAATTGAATTCTGTCCTTTAAATCTCACTAACTTGTCCTTTGAGTAGTTAGCAAAAATTCAGTTTCAAAGTGCTCATTAAGCATTGGAGAGGATCTCTATCTCAACATCAATAGTGTCCCATAACGATCTATTTTGCAGTAGTGAAACATATCAAATTTGTAATCCTGAGGATTGTGCACGATATGTGTACTTCTGGGACAGGAATAATGGTGAATCTTAGAATCTTGTCTACACATGAAGACTTTTTTCACTTTTAGCTCTTTAAATATCTTTGGCTTCCATATCCACCCTCAAGCCTTTCTATATTTTCCCTAAAAGAAACTCAAAAATTCAAATTGTTACAAAATTAATACTTCTGCAATAGTGTTTCTGTACTTGCAAACAGGTTTCAAGATGATACCAAACGAACTGCAAAGCCATTGTTTTTCGCTGCAAGCATAAATAAAACCATCGCTTTATGTAGTGAAGCACTTTTGGGTTACAAATATCATTAGAATATTATCTGAGCTAAAAATGTTTAAAAAGCTAGTATCAAGGCTAAAGTAAGCAAGTAGGTTTATTTCAGTGCTTATAAAAATGTTAAATTACAAATATCTTAATAAAAATTATTTTTCTGGCTTTATGAAATTAATGCTTAAATAGTGAAAAGGTAGTTAATTGGTAATTTGGTTGAGTCCATTTTTTTGAAATACCTTATCATCCTCTCCTTATCTGGTTATTAATTGGATTTTAATAGTAACTAATTCTGGAGCTAAAAATTTGATTAATAGAAATATAAATTAAAATGTAAAGGATATAAGTAAGGTATAAAGGATCTCAGTAAGGATACAAAATATAGTACGATTACACTGACCAATTTAAAGTCCAGATAAAGGCCAATGAATGAAAATAAAATATGGAGTAGCACACTATAATGTAGTGGTCAGAGTAGCAACAAGACACTGCACAAGCTTTTGAAGTAACTTGAGTCTTAGTTTCTCACTATAAGGGGAGGATGATATCCTGAATTCATTTAAGTTGTGGCAATTGAATGATTTTTCAAATGTATAGTTTCATTAAAAATGTACAATAATTATCTCCTTTCTCTGAAAGCAAGTTAATTTAATGAACTATGTAGTTACTTTAAGGTAGGAGACTTCTGGTTTTAGAGCATATATGCCATAGATTTAATTTGATATGAAAACTTTGTAGATTCCACAACAAATACATATACACTGTAAGAGAAATTAAGTAACAGTACTAAAGTACCTTTAAAAGACATTTAATATTGAAGTTAGATTTTAAAAAATTAGTTGAGGGAAGTCAAAATGTATTAGCAATAGCTAGTGAGTACTATCTCCCTACACCAGAGGAACAAAGGGAGATTGAAGTATTCCCAAACTCCAAGTGATGCACCCACCACACTCCAAGATACGCCTCAAGTCAGAGTGAGAAATGTCCAGTCTCCCCACTTTCCAACATGATAACATGGAAGCCTGAGAAAGAGTCCACCATGTTAGAAAAGACAAAAAGGCAATGGGTGCTTCTTTGCAAACAGGCCTTAAACCAATACTTGAACTAGTAGAAGTCAGAGAACTCTCAAATTTTATGTCATGCTCTTAATACTGTTATTTCCCTTAACTGTGCTTAGTTAATTCTTGTGGTTTTAGAATGCTGTCTACAAAAAAGAGATCTACCAATGATGGAGACTTGTTTTTATGCCCCTCTCAGCCAAGCTGACGGGAGAGTTACAGTGTTGGCTACAAGTTAGCAACTTGAGGAACATTAGAAATGAAGACCTGTAAATAAAATATAGTTTAAAGTGTAAAATCGCTGTATTTTTGGGGGGGGGGGTGGATTTTTTTTGGTCTCACTTTGGTTTTTCACAAATTTCTGTCCTTTACCATTCATATTTGACTATTTGGAATGTAGAAGTATTTTTCAAAGATGATTACAATGGTGTATAACGCCATCCTTTATGCTCTTTACAATGGTGCTATGTTGATAATTGTTTATCAACAAGTGTGTGAGGCTATATATTTTCTTTTTGAATCTAAGTATGCTAGTGGCTATACAAAAAATTACATTGTGTACTTTCTAAGGCGATGCAAGAAAAGGAGTACATCCTTTTTCTGTCCTTCCTAGTGTACTCTCCCTTGGTATTAAGCCACCATGCTCAGAGAAATAGATATCATATGAACAACCTGTGTGCCAGAATTCTGGTAGACCTCAAAGTGGTTCTAGTGAAAGTCAGGATTAATCAAGGCATTTGCAGCCAAGTCTTCACATGATGTCAGGCATCTGCTTTTAAGTTATTTCACCTTCTTCCAAGAGGAGCCAAGATGGCTGTCTCCACTAGCCATTGCCCTAGTGTCAGATTCATGGATGGCATAAATGTTAATGACTTAAAATACTAAATTTTAGAATGACTTTTGGTTTAGCAGTAGATAACCAGCACATAGGTTAATTAAACTTAGTATTAGCCAACTGCTTGCATAGAGGAAAAATCAGCTATGTATTAGACTATCGAAAATGTGTTTCTTAAGAGGTCCTGGATGTATGTCACTTTAAGTAGTGGTGAGGTTCTATTTTAGGATGCATCCTCTGAGAAGTGTAAACCCAATCAAAGTAAACAGGAAATATTTGTACTGATTATATTAATAAAAGGAAACATAATAATTGTACATGTTTATAAAGTTGTTATAACTAGATTGATCCAATATCTAATTGGATATGTACACTGGTGACCAATATCATAATATCTGAGAGGAAAATGGATTGAACTTCATGTGAATTTCACATATCACTTGTTATTCCATGGTATTTGGATGGTTCAGTGAGCAGTTTAAATTTCTGACCTTGTGAAACTTATACACATAGAATTAGAAAGGAATTTACTCAAAAGATCTTCCCCCTCAATAATATAAAAAGGAGTTAGGATCTGGTCACATGGAGTTTGGTTAGGAGCTTTTATTGGAGACAGTTGTAAGAAAGGAATGATATGTTATACTAACACAACAGAGGCTCAGAGTGGGATTTGTGTCAGTTGTTACTTATCAGTGAGGGCTCCCAAAATCTGAAAAACAATGGAGATAAAGTAATCCAAGCCTAAGTGAGAACAAAGCTGAGAGTTCTAACCTCAGTACTATTTTAAACTTTACAACTTTGGTAGGGGGGAGGGGGGGAGGATGGGATGGGAAGGGGAAACAAAGGAGGAGGCCACATGTACTCATTATCTTGCCCATGTAATTGTAACCCCTCTGTACAGTATTTTCACAATAAAAAAAGTAAAATTAAAAAAAAATATTGCACTGGACAGGTTTTTTTTTTTTGGTAGGGGGGAGGGGGGGGAGGATGGGATGGGAAGGGGAAACAAAGGAGGAGGCCATAATGCTTGATAAGAAAGGTACTCATTATCTTGCCCATGTAATTGTAACCCCTCTGTACAGTATTTTCACAATAAAAAAAGTAAAATTAAAAAAAATATTGCACTGGACAGGTTTTTTTTTTTTTTTGGTCGATTGTGGGGCTTGAATTCTGGGCCTAGGCACTGCCCCTGAGTTCTTCAGCTCGAGGCAAGCACAATACCACTTGAAACATAGTCCCACTTTCCATTTTTTGAATGGTTAATTGAAGATAAGAGTCTCAGAGGGTCTTTTCTGCCATGGCTGGCTTTGAGCCCCATCCTCAGATCTCAGCCTCCTGAATAGCTAGGATTATAAGCGTGAGCCACCAGCTGCCCGGCGACATTTTTAAATTGAT
This sequence comes from Dipodomys spectabilis, assembly GCF_019054845.1. NCBI lineage: Eukaryota > Metazoa > Chordata > Mammalia > Rodentia > Heteromyidae > Dipodomys > Dipodomys spectabilis. The sequence goes on from NW_024870752.1 coordinate 7,788,005, forward strand.
ACAATGTGTACTATTAACATCAAAAGAAGAATATGAGAGTGAATGGCCAGAAAAATGCACACGGTGTCCTTGTGGGATAGCAGAAGCAAAGCTAAACTGAGAAGATTTGAAAGCCATGGAAAAGAGAAACAAGTTAATTTTGCTTCAGTCAGAGTCCTGGGGACTCTGTTTCTATAACTAAAAGGGAAGAGCAGGTTGGGATTATAGTGACGTGGGCAACCATCTTTTTCAAAGGATGGTATAGTGGAGGAGTTTACAGCAAAATAAAGCTAAACACAAAGAAGCAGAATAAGAGAGAGCTTCAGTATGGACAAAAATCAGGATCTGACTGTGCTGACAGTTGTTACATCCTGTTGTGTAGTGAAAATAGTAATAATCCTAGCTATTCAAGAGGCTGAGATCTGAGGATTGAGGTCCAAAGGAAGCTGGGGCAGGAAAATTCATTAGATATACCCTTATCTCCAATTAACTACCAAAAACCCAGAAGTGGAGGTGTAGTTCAAGTGATGAAGTGCCACCCTTGATTGAAAAAAATCTAAGAAGCAGCACCCAGGTTCTGAGTTCAAGCCCCAGTACCTGCACACACACACACACACACACACACACACACACACACACACACACACACACACACACTATGAGTAAAAATAATTTAAAATCGATAATACTAATTACTATTATAATTTGTTTTTATTATGCTTAAGCATATGCACACAACATGAAAAAGTGAAATGAATATCTATACCCTTTTAAAAAAGGGTATCCATAGTATTTTCAATCACTTTCATCTACAAAAAAATGTGTTTCTCTTAGACAGATATTCCTTATTCTATGTGGGATTCATTCTGGGTATTGCCACTTTTGAACAGTTGGTGGCTCCAGCGCTTTGCTACTGTTTCAGAAATGTGGTTTTAAAAAAAGATAACTGTCTTTAAGTGCTCAAGACATGATTTGAAAATGATAGTAAATATGGTACATTTTAACAGAAACTGACAGAGTTTTATCAGATGTGGATTTTGAAGAAATTTGTGGATATATTTAGACTATACAGTATAATGTGAATAAGACTACACACGGTATATGCACTTAAAGATTCTAAAATATTCCAACAGAAAGATAATGTGAGCCACACTGGTAATTTAAAGTTTTCTAGTAGCCACATTAAAAAAGGTTAATATTAACAACTTATTTTAATCAATATGCCCACATTTTAAAATCACTGAGTACACATTATAAAAATGAGTGGTTGGATATTTTATGTGATTTTTTTTGGTACTAAGTCCCTAACACTCAATGTGTATTTTATACTTACCTCAAATCTCACTTTAGACTAGCATATTGCAACTGTTCTCAGTAGTTTTTTGTAGCTAGTGGCTACTATAATGGTAAGCTCATACCTAAAGCAATTTAAAGCAACTTTTCCATTCAGATTAAATGTACTCTATGAATATCTAATGGAATGTAATTCTTGTAACTGAAATCTTATATTTGTGGTCCTCAAGCTATTTTTCCACGGAGTATCACCTAGGAGACTTGAGTCATGATTGTGATGGTTGTGGAGGATTGAAACACGTAATTTAGTTAGGTATTATTGTGCTTAGCTAGTTACTATCTTAGTACCATGTTATTGACATTTCTAAGTTTTGCATTACTAAGTAATTCTTAGATCTCTCTAGAACCATATGTTTATTAGCGTTTGGGACTATGAACTTTCCCAGTGCTTGTCTTCCAGTACTGATTCTGCCTTTTCACTTTTCCACAATACATACTCATTTATTTCTTTTACAAAGTCTACTATCCCCTGTATCTGCACTGGGTCTCCTTTTAGAGGAGATTATGATCTCTGTTGTTTAGACAGTGATCAATATTTCAGAACTGGTTACAATGCATAATTATCTCAATCACCTGTGCTACTATTCATCCCTTATCATACAGAAGGCAGGACATCACCTTTATAGGGTGCAGTTACTCCATATATTTATGTAATATGTGTGTCTAATATGGCATGCTAGGCTTTTTGATTGTGATATTGGAGGACAGAAGAAAATGAGACATTTAAGAAGTTTGAGTATAGCAAACTAGCTGTAGATCTCTGGGAGAAAACTCAAATTTACTTGAATGGCAGTAAAACTTGATACCTAATCTCATGTAAATTGAATATGTTTTGAAGCAAGAGGGTGCTTATTACTTTTTCTCAATAGTAAACCAACTTTTACTTAAAATATCTAGAACATCTATAAAAACAAGTAACCAGTACCATCTCCATTCTCTAGTTCAGAAACAGTGACTTGGGGCTAAAAAAGAGAAATAAATACCATAAGCTGGTAACAATTTCAAAACAACTGCCGGAAAATAACTATCAATATCTAGGAATTTCAATATAAAAAAAATACCAAATTTGGCATAGCTGTTAGGTCTACTTCTGGATCAGAAACTAGAACCATACTTTGAAGGATATCGTATAGAATCATTTAAGATTAAATTATGTTTTTAATTTCCATTCTGTTAAGCATATTAGTAAAAATACTATTTATCTACATTCAACAACATATAGGTACATCACTGTTCCCCCTCTCATTTTCTCCCACTTAACACTTTCTTCTCCCCTCTCCTCCCAAAAATTGTAAAATTAATTTCCAACATAGTATCTAGTGAGTATCATTGTTGCATTAGTCCATCCTTTGTTCTGGTGTTTTTGTGATTCCCTTTCCCATCCATGGATCAGATAAACGTATATACGAGACAAAGAGTAGAGAAAACTAAAACAGAAAGAAAAAAATAGAAATTCCTGCATACAGTAAATAATAAGAACCTCTTGTTTCCAATTCCTAGACTTCGTTTTTATAGACTTCCTTATATATGGTCCTATGCACTTAATGATTGTGCTATTGTGATTCCCTGCTAAGAATATCATAGACAGTTATTACAAATGAGGGAAAACATGACAGCTCTATTTCTTTGGGCCTGGCTTGCTTCGCTTAATATAATTTTTTCCAGATCTTTCATTTCCTTATGAATGGGGCAATGTCATTTTTTCTGATGGAAGCATAGAACTCCATTGTGTATATATACCACATCTTCTTGATCCATTCATCTACTGAGGGGCTTCTGGGTTGGTTCTATACCTTAACTATGGTAAATAATATTGCAATGAAAATAGTTGTGCTAGTAGCTTTAGTATGACTTTGTTTGTGGTCATAAGTTGATAACCTTTTTTTCTGTAAAGGAAGTACTTGACGGTTTCTTTTTGCAGAGTCCAGTTGCCAGTACCACTGCTAACATAAGCACAATGATCTTGCAACATCATCACCAGCACCAACACCAAGGGACTAAAAGGCAGAGAAGTATACCATATAGGGTATGGATATGGTTAGTTCAAGGATGAGTTTTAGCCTAGGTAGAATAGTGAGACCTCATCATACTAATCAGAATGGTATACAGTTTGAGTTTATTAACTGTATGTGTTTAGAGTTTTCTATTTAACATTTTTTGGACGAAGGTTGATCTCAGCTGACTAAAATAATGGGAAGCAAATCACAGATAAGGAAAGACTACTATAGAGTGATTGACTATGTATGCATGTTAAAAAGGAAATGAAGTTCATTTTCGACATAACATCTTTTATATCTTATTGTTGCAATGGGTCCACCTGTATCCCTATTTAAACAATTTGTTTTTTCCCTTCCCCTCCACAAATTATACCAACATCAAATACAGTGAAAATGGGTTATACTTTGGGGGAGGGACATAAAAAGCAACAAAGAAATATCTTATAAATGGAGGTGGGAAGGATGGTTGGTTGTGGTGGGGAGATAGGAAGGGATGGGAAGGGGAAACAAAGGAGGAGGCAACAATGCTTGATAAGAAATGCACTCATTACCTTCCCCATGTAATTGTAACCCCTCTCTACAGTATTTTCACAATAAAAAAAAAGGAAATGAATATCAGGAGTTTTTTTAGTCTGAAATGTGGGAAGAGGTGAGGCAGTTAGATAAAATGATTTTCTTTTTTCTAATGATGAGACTTCAACTTTATTTGAAGAGAAGACTGATGTATTCGACTTGAAGAAATTTCTAGGGAAGTGAAGCAGACAGGCAGTTTTAAATGAACAGATGTATTATAAGCAGGAAATGAAGCCAAGAAACGGTTTGATGACCTACATTTTTTTTTCTTTTTGACACAGCAAGTTGGCTATGAAGCTCTCAACAACAGAACTCCATGGCCTGTGAGGGCAGATAATCCTATGGGCACATTCAAATGTTATTTGATCTACATTTTTGCTTCTAATTAAAAGCTCATGATATGAAAAAAGTTTTAGTTTTCAAGATTATTTCTGTACAGATATTTTTACTGTGTAGGAATTCCTCCAGCTTTTATCTTAAGTTTTAGAGAATGAATGAGAATAAAATTATCAAACTGAGTTTTCTTGGATGAAATTAAAATTTTTGAGATGTAATATTTTATGCATGGTATTAATGATTGTGATAATCAGCAATATTAAATAAAGAGCTAAATGGCTTAAGCTGACTCTCCACAAATTGTAGTGAAAAGTCACCATAACCAAGAAATAATCATTTTTTCAAATTCCTACTTTTTCTTAAGTAATTTTCTTAAGAGTAAGTAAAATGGTGGGTGGCTCATGATATAATTCTAGCTACTCAGGATGTAGGATTTGGAGGTTGGCAGTTCAAGGCCAGCCCAAGCCAAAAGTTAGCAGCAATCCATTTCCAGAAACAAACTAGGATTTGGAGGTTGGCAGTTCAAGGCCAGCCCAAGCCAAAAGTTAGCAGCAATCCATTTCCAGAAACAAACTGTTTATGATGGATTCTGCCTGTGATCCTAGCTATGTGGGATACTTAGGTAAAAGGGTCTCAGTCTGAGGTCATGTCTGAGAAAAAATATGTGACCCTATCTATCAATTAACAACAACAACAAAAAGCTTAAGTGGCTGAACACCTGCCTAACAAGCACAAGGACATGAGTTCAAACCCCAGTACTGCTATAAACAAATAAATAAGTAAATAAATTAAATGAAGAGCATATGTGATTAAGAAAAGAGGAAGGGATGGGTAAGGGAGGGATCGGTGTGAATGCTGAAAGGGTTGACATTGATCAACATATATTGTATTCATAAACTGCTTTGTTTAATAGCAATGTCATTTACGACTACTTAAAGATAATAAAAATTAAAATAATAAGACTACATGTCCTGCGTGTGCATGTTGTATGTGTGTATTTCATGCTTAGATGGTATCATGATGACTATAGCTCTAGTTTTCATAACACGTTATTAAGCCTCAAAACAGAACAACCATTGTGAAACTGTCTGATTATGAGAAAACAAATAGTGATATTCTAAACAAATCACATTCCTTCTTTGTCTCCTTGTATAGAGTGAAGTCCTTTGCCCACAACTTTTACTTTACTGTGTACAAGATGATAAACGGGGAAGTAATACCAGTAACAAGGCAAAAAATACATATGAAAAGAACAGATGAAGTTATAGATGAGACAACAATCATGATTTTCATGGCAGAAAAACTGGTTTTAAGGTCAGTGGGTAAAACTGAGGCTGGCTAGGGACTGAGATAGTGTGTAAGAAGAAACTGTTTAGACAGTTTGAGGAAAGAAGTTTGAGTTTGAGTCCAATGACATGAATAGCTCAAGAAGCACCTGAATAGAAGCCTAGGTAATGGGAAGTAGGATGCACTGGGCAGAGTAGAAGTGACTAGGGTGTGGGAAAATCAGCTATGAGTCTCAGATCTGGCTTTGCCATACACTGGCCTATGACTGTAGGTAAGTTACTTAACTTCTGAGAGTCTTGATTTCTTATATATGTGTAACAGATAGTGTAACTGTACCTATTGGCAGTAATATGGAACAAGTTACATTTTTTTTTAGCTAAGGATAATATTAATGTAGCTAACAAACCTAAACAGATAGTTTTAACTTTTTCTTTAAGTGAAATTAACTTAATTTCTTAATTACCCAAATTATGAGGCAAAACTACTTATTACTGTTCTGTGGCATAGATAGGCTTATATTCTTAGTACTAAGATTATCTTGTTCTGGTTTGTTTATATTTTTGGTTTACTATCTATGTACATGAACAATGGGAAGACTATAATAATTATGTATATGACTCTTACAAATTTTCCTAAGAAGTGAGGATAAGTACATTAGTTTATTATATGCAATTAATCCTTTCTGCTTATTATTTTCAAGAGACTTTATATAAAACCAGTTCTCCCTGTGTGTCTGCTAGTACTACATCTCCCAAGTTTTGAGAAGTTTATAGCTTCAAAAGACATAACAAGTCATTTAGCTCAGATCTTTCTAGGTAACCTGGAAGATCTGAGAACTAGTGACTGGCTTAAAGCCATGCCAGTACCAGCATAAGGGGAAATTTTGATAATATCCAGGAAATATTGACTTTCTTCATCATCTTGCTTTTTTATTTTGGGGACAGGGAAGGTAATGTGATTAAAAGTGTGTTTTTGTTTTTTTTTCTAAGATGCTTAACAAAACTACAAAGAAACATAAGGATTCTCTGGTTATGTAATAATAAAATACTTCATTAGCATACAAATAACAAAAAAGTTATAATAACACTATGTGTTGGTCTCTTTGGTTTCATTAAATACTAAGATTCACTGTTTCTATTTCCACCATTATCTGTTCAGAATGACTTGGCATTTTTCACCTCTCTGGCCTTCTGAAGACCAAATTATTGTAGGGGCAGGAGATGGTAAGGTGATTTAGCAGCCACTGGGGACATTTGGAGCAAGGGAAACCACAGGCAAGAAAGGAAGAGGGGAGGTCACCACTCACGTGGTCATCTGAAGAGCCTACTATACACCGCATAACTACTGTACATTGGCTTAGGCTCCTAAAATTGCATTAATGCATGGTAGTCCATTGGATATAAAATTCCTATTTGATAAAAATTTACCAAGCAGCTTCCATGAAATATCTAGAAATCTCTCGTGCTGGCAGGTAAGGCAAGTACTAGTTAACTTTTTAGCTTTCTTCTTCCACTAATCTTTGTGTACGTTTTTATTTTGTGCTTTAATATTGGAGAATATATTTTTCTTTGAAGACAGTGTAGAATTATATTTGTATTGTTCATTTCCATATCATAACTGTAAATTTGAAGAATACTTGTAATCATAAAAAGGAAATACTTTTATCTTCCCCTTTCTTGTGAAATTTATAATGTAACTGTTCTCATATTTGATGTACATTTTCACTTTGAGACATTCAACATTCCTCAAGCTTTTGGAACTTTTAGAGCACAATTTTTGCTGGCTACATTCTTTTCCATTATAATGATGATGTGGTATTTGAATTGTTTTTATAAGTGCTGTGAATGACTGAGGATAAGAATTTGAGTCTGTGCTTCCCTTCCCAAACACTATAAGTTTCAATGTATCCCAATACCAATGAGTGATTGTAAGGCAGTATTTATACTCTATTTTAAAATTACTACTAGAATAACTTGTGTTTTGAAATATTAAGGATATATGTTAAGTTACTACACAAGAAGTATCTTGAGCCTCATGTCTGATGAAGCCATTGTTTTCTTTGTGCACGCAGACTAGCAGATCCCTATCCTGTTATTGTTCTTTCTTGTTTATATGCTTGCTTGGACTTTTGAATTATCCATTTTTTCTGAAAGCAGGGGTTGCATTTGATTCAACTCTGTATCCCTAGTTCTAGTCTTGGAATGGAGTCTGTAACTGCTTTGATGTTTGAATGAATCAATGAAGAGATTCAGGGCATACTGAGAGTTGATAAGGAAGTAAATGGGCTTTAGTTTGATGAACGGTTTAGTTAATGTTTTTGCCTGATTCTGAGGAAATGTATTCTGTCTTAAATGTGTGGGCAGGCATAGGCCTTGGCGACATGGTATGATTGTCCTCCAGGTTTTCTCTATGTAAAATCAAAGAAGTGAGAGTAAGGAATATAGAATGCAGGTAATATGTTTTGAAATCTGGAACACATTTTATTATTCTTCTGAAAGAAGGATAAGTAGAGAAAGCCAAAGTACAGTTTAAAAACATATGTTATTTTATCATTGCAGAGAAGTTTTTTTTAAGATGTCATTTATATTTATACGTATTTGCTTTAAAAAATAAAGAATTTGGTGGAATTCTCTACAGAATGTTTATGTTTTCTTTCTCACAAAGAGCATTGGAGATCATTTTATGTTTCATTTCTATGGTTAACATGTCATGGTCCCAGTAATCAGTTTTTTGATTGGCATAGTACATGTAATATTCAGTAGATATATGTCAAAGGGAATGCAATGATTTATACTTAGGAATGAATAATGAATACCAGCGTGGTTTTAATTTTAAATTATATTTACTAGTCAAATTCTGTTGTTTTGGAATAATTTAATGGCTGTTAGAATGGTAGACAATATTATTTATAATATATAATTTAAGTAACTACTCCCAAGTTCCTGAGCATCAACTGGAAGATACATGATCTCTGTTACATTGTCATCAGCTTTCATGTTGTGTTTAAAATGAGCAGGAGCATCTGTCCCTACTAATTTATTACCTAATGGAGTAGTATACATCTTATTCTCCTAAAACCATTAGTGAGCCTTTTAAGGTTCTATCCTCAGCTTTTCTGTCATGTATCTATTCAATATCTCTTGAATATACACATGGGCTCTTGTATCTTGTGGGTAATCTGATATAGGTTAAGATTTTCTTAAGGAAACAATGCATAACAATTTGGTAATCTAAGTGGTAAGACATAATAAGACACAATCAATAAGCAAATGGTAACTGACACAATACCATGTTTTTTGAAATCCTTAAGTAGAAGAACTGAGTTGCATGGCCTCATAGTGAATAGTACTCATAGTGAATTTAAAAAGTCATCATAGTGGGGCTGGGAAGGTGGTTCAGTGATAGAGTGCTTGCCTTGCATGCATGAGGTCCTGGGTTCAATTCCTCAGCACCACCAAAGCAGAGAAAGACAGAAGTGGCTCAAGTGGTAGAACGTTAGCCTTGAGCTGAAGAGCAGAAGAACAGTGCCCAGGTCCAGAGTTCAGGCCCCATTACTGACTCCCCCTGCAAAAAAAATGTCCTCATAGTGAATAAGAAACTTGAGCTTTTAAAGAAAGAGAGATGGAGGAGAACCCTAAAATAGAGATGTTTAAAGACAGAAATGAATGGGTATATTTTGGGGAAGATAAATGGTAGAGTTTTCCATCTATGGAAGAAACAAGGGTTAAAGTAGGAAAGAAAATAGATTTATAGCAAAATAAAGAGGATCTACTAAATCTAAATGTTGAGCTTTACTTTTGATCTCAAACCAAAAATAAAATTTTGATAATGCCCAGGAAAATGCTAGCATTTCTGAAAGACGCACAAGGGTGCTAGTGTCTGGCTACCAGTTACTGATTTCTTTCAATAGAGTAAAAGCTGTGGAAAGTGATTTAGATGAGAGATTGAACTGTTCTCTATAGCTAGGAATTTTGTAAGAAATGCTGGGGAAATTGGAATGAAAAAGATAATATGAACATTAAAAAAGATCATATGAATAATATGAATATGCTGAATGGGTAAATTTACATGTCTTTTGATTTATATTATGTAGAAACATTAAAAAAGAAAGTACAACATGTTCTGGATTAGCAAGCATAATTTCATTACCCTTTACAACCTCTTTTCAAAAACAGGGTTCTAATCCAGATATAATAATAACAATCCACTCTTGAAATCCCAGCTCTTAGTAAGCTGAGACACAAAGATCATTAATTCAAGGCCAGCTGAAGCTGGCCCTGTGAACTCTCTTACTCCAAAATATGACTTTAAGATGATGACAGGATAAAAAAACCCAAAAAGCAGAGGGGTTGGATGAGAACGCAGATATGGCAAGAAGTGTCTGTCGTTATTTAACACAGATACTTCTGGTGAAGCAAAGAAGATCAATATACTTTCACTTCATTTACTAGGGTTGCCATATACATAAACTAGCCTTAACCCAGAACATTGTTCTCTCACTGTACAAGGAACCAGACATCGAGTTGTCAGAATTAGTTCATTCTATACCCTCTGGGGAACAAATTCTCCCATGCCTCTCTTGGCTTCAGATGGCTGACTGCGGTCATTGGCATTGTTTGGGTTGTATTTGTACAAATTTATCTCTGCCTCTGTGTCCCATGCTCCTCTTTTTTTTTTTTTTTTTTTTTGGTCGGTCGTGGGGCTTGAACTCTGGGCTTGGGCACTGTCCCTCAGCTCTTCAGCTCAAGGCGAGCGCTCTACCACTTGAGCTACAGCGCCACTTCCCCATGCTCCTCTTATAAAACCCAGGAGTCACCCTAAATTGAAAGAGGAGACCCTGAATTTTAACCCCCAAATTTTAAATTCACTTTGAGAGTTTTAATTATATTTATTAAGACTCTACTTTTAGCTAAAGTGATATTTTTGAGGTTGAAATTTCATAGGTGAGTATGAAATTACTAAGAATAATATGTAAAACAAACAACAATAACAACAAAGAATGGCAATTTCTAAAGCCAAAGTCTTAGGAAATGTCAGGTTCAGTAGGTCTTTGAAAACAGCCGTATGTTTAGGACTGGTATGACTTATGAACATTAGGAGAGTTGTTTTAAGATCATGTGGAAATACTGGTAGAAAAAGGAGAGTGAGAAAAACTGGGATGCTCTGTAGAGACCAGGTGAAGATACTAAAACAGGAATATGATTGTTCTCCAGGAATCCAGTCTTGGTATACTTAAAAGTCCCTGCTGTGTCAACAGGATGGTTTTTCTCTCTTCTTATAAAGGTTGGATAGAGAAGAGAATTCCAAAGTGGTCAAAGCAAGGGATTTCTCCTTTCACTTTGAGAGCTCAAACTGCTTGTACCTTTTCATATGCAAATATAAAGAATTCACCAGAATACTAATGTGCAAAGGCACTTGTAGAATAATATCCCATCTAGTGATAATTAATAAGGCCTGAACATGGGCCTTATTTATAGGTAGGAAAGATTAAACATGTGATTAAAGGAATCTTTACATGGGACAATTAAAGATCAATTACGACAATGGTACATAACAGTGAAAGCCTCTGCAAGAACTTCCTTCTCGTTAATCAGAGATAATTATCAATTATAAGGCTTAATCATTAGTAGAGTGTCTACATTTTGCATCTTAAAAAGCTGATAATAATTAGCTTCCAGAATTTGCTCTAAGTGCTCATTACGTTCCCAAAGGAGTGACTTTTTTCTTTCAAAAGCCACTTTTAGTTCATGACCTTGGAAAACTGTGACAGATGTTCTGTACCTCTATTGAGTAGAAATGAAATGCTCATTATTTTCTGTTATTAAAGAAAACTGGGAAGTGGCACTGTGGCTCAAAGTGGTAGAGTGCTAGTCTTGAGCAAAGAGCTCAGGGATAGCACACAGGCCCTGAGTTCAAGCCATAACTGATGAAAGAAAGAAAGAAAGAAAGAAAGAAAGAAAGAAAGAAAGAAAGAAAGAAAGAAAGAAAGAAAGAAAGAAAGAAAGAAAGAAAGAAGGAAAGAAAGAAGGAAAGAAAGAAGGAAAGAAAGAAGGAAAGAAAGAAGGAAAGAAGGAAGGAAAGAAAGAAAGAAAGAAAGAAAGAAAGAAAGGAAGGAAGGAAGAAGGGAAGGAAGGAAGGAAAGGAAAGAAAGAACTGATTTAATAGGTAGAAGAATGATAGTGTCAGAAACCTCATTATACATATGTAAGGATGATGAAAAGTTTTGCTTTTGAATAGTCATCGTGTTGGAAGATGGGATGAAGTAATGTCAAGTATTTTTCCAGTGGGGGAGAATAATGACTATTTATTGAGTGATCATATAAACCAGAATTGCATATATTATATGGAGATTTTCTCACTTTTACTAAATGAAAGACTGTCAGAGTAGATGCGACAGTGTAACCAAAGTGACACAGCTAATGAGTATATTTATTAACATAAAAATACTAGTATTTGAGATATTGAAATGTCAGTGGTTTTGAGAAAATAATAAGAAAATAATTATTTAACTCTTGGCTCAATAATCAATTTGATAGTGACCTTACAGTTTTGAGATATCTATGCTACATTTTTGTCATAAAAAGTAAATGAGTTTTACTGAAGGTCAAATACTGGATGATGCAGTAATCCATAAATAACTTTAGAGAGAAATGGCAGCCTGGTTTGGAAAGTGTTTATTGATACTATTCCATCAGATAGTACTTTTTTTCCCACTTGAACATAAATAACCGGGGTTTCAATTGAAGTTAACAGGTTGATTGCTACTTAAGAAATATAGAATTCTCATAAAGGTAAAAGAGGATGAATAAGAGTGTCAGACATATATAGTCAAATTCATTCAGGAAGTTTAAAAGATGCCCACACTCTCCATTCATAGGGTAGAGATATGCCTATCAGACTCAGGGGCCTCCTAAATCTTATTGTCCAGCAGACAAACTTTTCTGACCCCTTGGCTTTGTGTTAAGTGACACCCAGCAAGCAGGTACAGAATGTCATAAAGATAGATTTTGCTTAGATTAATTTCTGGAAAGCTCAATTTAATAAAGAATATTTTATATTTCCTGTAGCAAGCAGCTGAATTTATTAATGCAATTTTTTTCTTGGAAATAGTGGTATTATTCATAATGGAATTGAATTTCTGGTGTGAGTTATGCTCCATTTGGAAATAGAAAAATAGTTGGTGTCATATTAGTTGGTGCAAAATCTACATTTGACAGTGAGAAATTTATGTTCATTTCCATGATAACATATGACAATTTGCACATGTAATGTACACTATAACTTTGAAGGACTGTTTTTACTCATCTTACAGACTGAAAGTATGTTATTTGAAGATATTTAGTTGTAAGTACATTGTTGTTGAATTTTGCTCATAATATATTTTTTAATTTTTATTCTTTCCTAAAAAGTAAGCTGAATTTTTATATTTCACTAAGCTTCTGAAAAAAAAAACAAAACAATTTTATTAGAACTTGCAAAGCAATGGGCTGGGAAGGTGGCTCAGTGGTAGAGCGCTTGCCTTGCATGCATGAGGCCCTGGGTTTGATACCCCATTACCACAGAAGCAAAAAGAAAAAAGCTGGAAGTGATAGAGCACTAGTTTTGAGCTGAAGAGCTGAGGGACAGCCCCCAGGCCCAGAGTTCAGGCCACACGACCGGACCAAAAAAAAAAAAAAAAGAACTTGCAAAGCAAAAACATGAATAAATATTGTAGGAAACACTTGAAATTTCTACACAGGTACAGTTTTTACACTATATATTTTATAGTTTTTATTTTTGATACAATTATATTATCTTTTTGCTTGAAGCTAATTATTGTGAGATAAAGACAAAAGGGTGTCTAAAGTATTTCAAGTTTGGGAAATTTGCAGTTTAAGCAATATCTTCATGTCAATAATAAAAAAAAGTTGAGTATAGTAGTATATGCCTATGATTCCATCGTAAGAGGGAGGCAGTAGGTAGGAGGATCACAGTCTTTTCAGTATTTTGCAGAACCAGACAAAAATGGGAGACCCAACCTGAAAAAATAGTAAAGCCCCAAATGGATAGGGTGTGTCTCAAATAATAGAGTGCCTGCCTCGGAAGAGGGAGGCCATAAATTCAACTCTAGGACTACTGTATTGATGATTAGAAGATGAAGGTTTTCAAATTCAAAATGCAGATGAGCAGTATACATAAACATATATATTCATGATCACACATATGTGGCACACACATGTACACAGATACATAACAAATGTGTCCCATGGGTACACATATGTTTGTGTGAGCATACACACACAAGCACCTGCACATATACTCACTCATTTACATATGTGCAGTCTGCATGCACACAGATACATGCACATGTACACATGCATGTTTATGCACATATGTATGCATATACATGCCTGTACATCTTCATATTTAGAGAACATGTCTGGAAAATGTGTTTTCTGAACAAAGTTTCTCACTACCTGTCATGCTGATTTCAAGTTGGTGTGTGGTTTTCAATATTTTATGGAACGTTCTATTTCCTGTGTGTTTTCTTCCTTGGCCAGTCTGACACAATTTCTGCTACCCTGGTTTGAGGAATTTTAAGGGAGAATTGCTTCATTTTTTTCTGGTTGCCTGGTGGTAAAAACTTATTCTCAGGGTCAGCTGTGTCTGACCTCCAATTTGGCTGTCTTTATCAGTATAGTTAAGGGTTCAGAGTCTTTGTGTGTGTGTGTGTGTGTGTGTGTGAGAGAGAGAGAGAGAGAGAGAGAGAGAGAGAGAGAGAGAGAGAGAGAGAGAGAGAGAGAGAGAGAGAGAGAGAGAGAGAGAGAGATTTTAGAGCAAGAAAAAACAAGCATTGATTGAAAAACTTAATGAAGTATGTGCATTGAGAATGCTATTCAGACCACCTTCCATTCATCCCACTGATGAAGAAAGGATCCTTTCCCTTAGACAATGAGATAAAGAAACCATACTCTGTGCACATGACAGCAGTTTATTAATCACACATGCTCACAGACCAAGTGAGAAGGGCACCTTTGGAATTAGGAGATATCCTGCACCTGAAAGACTACATTAGGTTGTGCTTTGGGGCCAGGGACAACCATCAGGGTCTATGAGAAACAGGTTTTCTAGGACAATAGGGTAGAGAAATTTGGTTTCTGAGGGAGGAAGTGATTGGCTTGAGTATTTGGTAGGGAGGCGAAAACACTTAGGGTGAAGACAGGGTGAGGTGGAAATGGTCAGCTAACAAGGGAGCTAGCAGAAAAAGGGATTGCTTCTTTGTGGGAGAAAGGCAGGAAATCTTGTAAGTCTTAAAACTTGTAAAGCCTGTTTTGTAATGTTGATCTTTATAATTCTTATGGTTTCCTGGGAGAAGGAAGTAGGAGTAATTAGAACCTTGGTTACCTGAGGCAGTAAGACATTACCAGGTTATAGTTGGAACCATTGCAGGCCTAGACCAAGGAAAAGAGGCCAGGCTGGATGTTTACAGCATCAGGGTTTCTACTAACACATACCAGGTTAAGTAAAAAGTCTGCACACCAACTATCCAGCTCATCACACATAGCTAAGGGGTGCAGAAATTGTCATGCTTGGCTTGCATTTGGGCTCTTACCAGATTGTGGCTTCTAAAAGGTTAATAATCTCTTTGTACTTCTGTTTCTTCATTCCTAGTAGTATAATAACAATTATCTCATGGGATTTTTGAAATATTAAAGGAAATAATCCTTAGCTATTATTATTAATTTGGTATAGAAATGATCCCATACAGCTGGGAAGGTGGCTCAATGGAAGACTGCTTGCCTTGCATGCAAAAGGCTCTGCGTTCGATTCCTTAACACCACATAAGCAGAAAAAGCTGGAAGTGGCGCTGTGGCTCAAGTGGTAGAGTGCTAGCCTTGAGCTGAAGAGCTGAGGGACAGCACCCAGGCCCAGAGTTCAGGCCCCAACACCGACAAATAAATAAATAAAATAAATAAATAAATAAATACAACAAAAAAAGAAATGATCCCATCCAACTCCTGAAGGCAAGCTAATCAATTTGATTGTGATTCTAAGGCAGTAGTCAGAGTAAAGTTTACAGTATCATTAAATGCACCTAAACTATACTTTGAGTCTTTATTTTTTTCTGCAAGGTCATGAATTGACAAACTATAAATAGTTATTTAGAAGTGCTTAGAGAAGCTTTGCATTTAGAATATTATTAAAGGGTATTTTAAATAATGATCATTTAAAGATTCTCCTTTCTAAGAGTATTGATATTTTGAAAGCAAGGCACAGAGTCTATTACATAAAAGACATTCAGTAAGTACTGATTGAATAGTTTTCAAAAATGAGTCATTGTAACTATCAAATTATGGATATTACACCATAGCCTCATTTGTAATATTTGCAAGTAAATTGAACAAAAGATTAGTAAAGTATATAGACATTTCTGTAGAATCTTCATATTATGAGTGCCACAGTATTATATTCTAGTTGGAAGATGGGAATTTGCCTTAAAGTTTCATAGCATAGCAAGTATACTATTTATTTGGGTGGCAAAGGGTTGCTGAATGGAAATGAAGCCCTTCAAAATCTCTTGTTAGCTCATCTACTGGGTAGCAGGAGGGAATAAGAGGAAGTAACAAAGTGTCTTTATTATTTGTGAATGTAGGTATTTTATACAGATTAAAGTTTTCATTGGAACAAACTCTGTTAGTTGAAATAAATTGTAAAATCTCCACGAACTTGCTGGCTAGTTTCTATGATGCTTACAGAGTCTTTTTGTGTATATGTTCAGTTAATATTTGTTAATTCATTAGCTTTCATATCTCAGTTGTGTTTGTGACTGTCTGCTTAAAGCATTGTTTTAGAGACTCATGTAAAAGTAATCTATATTCCTTTTAATGCTAACATCTGTGATGATAAACAATCACAAGGAGGGATCTTAATTAAAAAGTGCTGGAAAAGTTAGGAGTTTAACATTTTATTTTAACATGTGGTGTTAACACAGAATAAAATTAGATAATATGTATATTACTAGTAATATACATATTAGGGGCATTACTGATTATAACATGTTTTGCTACAGCATGGTATGGCCTAAGAGCACAGGTTCCAGATTTGGTGCCTCAGTTTGATTCCTGGTGTGACATAACCATTATATACATTTATGGTTATTCTTGTTTCTTTATGTGGATATAGTTTACTTTCAATAGGTCTTTCCATAATAGAGGTCATACCAGAACAGGTTTATGTGTAATTTTTTTTTCTGGGATACATGCAGGAAGGTTATTGAAAGCTTAGAATTTAAAAGCAATGATTGTTTTCTATTCTCACTTATTAAGTGAACTTCTAAGAAAAACAACAACAACAACTTGTATTTATAGAGTAGATATCAAAAGCCAAACGGGTACTATTTTACTCTGAAGCAGTGTTCCAGCTGCACCATTGGAATGATTTTAAAGCAAGTTATCTCCTGCTGAAACTGCTGCCTTTGATATCAAGTGGTCATTAAAAGTCCCATGACACTTCACTAAAAGTTAAAATTATCCATCACTCAGTCTTGGCTAGGGTTCAAATTTGAGAGAAGAAACTCTTAAAGTGGTGAAGGTATTTATAGTCCCGCCTAATGCTTTTAAATACTTTTGTCTGCTGGAAGAGCACTCTCTTCAGGTGGCTGGGATGAAGAGACTCTTGTCATTCACACAGGCTTAGTTGCTGAGTCAATCATGTCTCCAAACATGCTTGCTTGTGGTTTCTAATGCATTCTTTGGTAAAACATAAATTGACAAAATTGCTTTGACTTAGAAATTGCTTAAAGTCTTTGTTTTTCTGTCTTTCTCATGCAAAAATAACCTCTGAGCACATTAGTTCTCTAGGAAAAATTCCAAACATAGGAAAGCTCAGAAAGGCCTCGGTAGATAGAAAGGGTTGAAGTAAAACATGTTGCTCAGAGTGATGAGACAATTAGCTGGAGTTCACTATGAAAATAAGAATGTGATAACATTTGAATTTAATACTATGATTTCTAAGCTCTGAGAAAAATCACAGTTACAGGGAAAAAGTATTCCAAAACAGAAACATGACACAAGATAAAATTAACGTCATATATACTGTTTTGAAACCTAAATGCTATAAAGGGTTTCTCACTAATTTTCAATGTTGCCTTTGTATTGTGCCCGGTATGGTTCATGTAATTGGATACAGAGTTCTAAGTAGAGGACCATGGTTTATAGAGAGTTGTTTCTAGTTACATTGGTGTATTTCATCTTCTGTCCTCTCTGATCCTCTTCCTGCACTCTTCATTAGATGATGGCTGTTGCCCAGAATAGACTCCGAAGAGGAGGTCTGGGTTTCCTATTATTTGTTTGGCTCTTCTTTCAATCCAGTCCTGCGGCTGTGATGTCTCACCAGCTTCTGCACCGAGTTGCACAAGCCAGGGAAGGGGGGAGGTGAGGGGGAAGGGGCGTGGCACAGGGCGAACGGGGGCGTGGCCAGACGCATAATGGGCGTGGCTACCCGCGGGGTGGGGCGGGGCTTCTCTCAGAGCGGCAGGCGACGCGTCCACCCCAGGTTAGCCCCGGGCTGCCGCGGCTGCAGTGGCCCGAGCAGATGCTCGGGGTCTCTCCACCGCGCCAGTGCTTTCTTCGCCTGCTCAGCGTCCACCTGTCTGGGCCGGGGACGGACCTCTGGAAGTGCTGATTCTGGAAACTCTATCATCTCCAGCCTCCTGGCTCCTCAGGAGAAAGCCAAGGGCTCCCAGGTGCATCCGGGAGTCGGAGCCCAGTGGTGCAGCAGCGCCTGCCTTCAGATCGCCCCCCGCCGGAGACCTCTTCTGCCACTCCTCCTCCGGTGCCCGCGGCTCACGGCGCTCGGGAAGAGTGGGCACCACTACCGGGAAGGGGCGACCGGACGGACGCCGAGGATGGACGCCCAGACCTGGCGCGTGGGCGTTCGCTGTCTCCTCCTCTTGGCTCTCCTCGGGTCTTCCCCGAGCGAGGGCGTGGAGACCTGCGAAGAAGTTCGGAAACTTTTCCAGTGGCGGATCGTGGGAGCTGTCAAGGGGCTGCCAGACTCGCCGCGGGCAGGTAAGGAGCGGCTGGCGGTCCTGGGCGATACTCGGGCCGATGGTCCTCTGCGCGCCCAACCGCCCAAGGCTTTCGGAGGTGACACTTGGAGGGGAAAATGACCTTTGGGGCCCTCCTGTCCGCAAGGTGGATCTCATGGAGGCCTCCAGGGATGCTGGGTGTGCACAAGAAAAGCAGCCTGCGCAGCTCTGGGGCACTCCCTACCTACGCCTGCCTCCCTGCAGCCACCCCGAGTTTTGCGCCTTTGCTCCCTGTTGGGTCCCCTTCATCTTGGATGCTTTGGAAGGGTCTAGTGAAGCAGAGATCTGAGAACAGCGTGCCCCCCTGGCTGCATTTAGGTTCAGAGAAATAATTGCACGAACAGTACGGGTTTGCTGATTTCCCACAAACTGCAAGTTGAGTCTGTTGCCTCTAGTTGCCTTGATAATAGAAACGACAAACCCTCATTTTTTGGGGAGGGGGTGGAGAATGCAGCACTAAGAAATCCAGCCCATCTTTAATTAGTAACAAAGAGATGTGACCTTTAGCCTCCTTTGGATGTGACCTCTCTGTCCAGTCACTAAGCCTTTCTTGCAGGAAACCCGGATTGCGAGAGTATCTCTCAGAAACATAATGTAGTTTTTAGCCTGCAAGGCGCCAGGGCAACAGGAGAGCAAACTCAGAGCACTGGGGAGCAGCTTAACCTGGATAAGGTGCAATAGAGATTCAGAGTATAAGAATGTGGCTGATGGGGTCCATGTGCAGCGTGTTTGCTGCTCTTTCTGTCCGGAAGAGCAGGTATTAGCTGTCTAACACGATAGTAGGTATCTGGAGCATGCACCTCTTCAGCCCTGACTGTGAAAACAGCACCCAGAGGAATGAACGCTGTGAGACTGTAGTTGAACAAAGAAAGAATTTGAGGAGGATGCTTGATCCTAAAATCCACCCGCCTTAGTTTCTAATGTGGGCTGACTTGGCTTTTACCGATACCCAGCTTAAGCTTAGTACTTTTGCTTGCATGGTTTTGTGGTTATGAACTCAATTCTTATCCATCCCAAGAAGAAAAACTGAGTGTTTTGAGAACTGAATACACTTGAGTTTTAAATGACCAGCCTTAGAAATGCTTATTTGAATACCTATTCATTGCTTCTGGATGCCTTTTCAATACTACTGGAAACAACATAGGCAACAGTGTGGGTTAGTTTGACTCTTCTCAAATATCTCCTTATAAGTATGTATTTTATTTCACTACATTTTCATTAAGTAATAAATCTCACTTAGCTGCTTATAAAAATCTAAAATGTGTGTATGTTTTTGATAAGAGTATTGAGCTGTGAGATCCTCACGTGACTTATTAGATTTTGCCCCCCAAATACAATAGTTTTGGCAGATGTATATAGCAAATGTTGACAGCTACCCAGTAAGGCTTTGATTTCAATCCTTTCTCTTAGCTCAGTGGTTTTGGTGCCTGTTGAATACAACACATTGACTAGAACCTGTTTCATTTCACTTGTAGAACCTTGTATGTGTCTTTTCTTTCAAAGAACTTCGCAGTGTACTAATCATTGAGGTAGAATTTTACCAGGATATAAGGGAAAATGGAAGCTCTGCTCTACAGTGGAGGTAGAATCTGTCAGAACAGACTCTAGCAACAATATCTCCTTTCAAGTCATTCTGGTTTGTGTCCCCACAGCTCGTGTCATTCTTTATCTGTAACTTAAGAAAAGCACAACAGCTCCTACTAGAAGGGATGGACAGAGTTATACTCTTAGGGGTCAGTGAGAAAAAGACTCAGTTCTCTTGACATCTTTATTAAGAAAAAGTCATGTGAAAGTATTGTGTTGATTTTGACTCACCCAATAAAAGGAACTAACATGAATTTGGCCTGATTCTGATTGTATGTGTGCATATGCATATGCATCTGTGTGTGTGTGTGTGTGTGTGTGTGTGTGTGTGTGTGTGTGTGTGTATCTGTCTGTGTTGGCCGCACATTTGCTTGAATTTAAATAGTATCTTTCGACATGAATCTATCTCTTCTTTCAACTAAAAAAATCTCCTTCCCAGACTAAGTCACAGATATCCTATGTTTTACAAATGTTTATTTTTGTTTATATATATATAATCTATGATATTTAACATGATCCAATATGGATTTAGGGGATGTTATTTCTGAAAATATATTCTCAACTTCAAGAAAGAACATGGTTAATATGTAAGTATACATTTCCATATGAGAATACAATATATTTTTCTAAATAAATGTATTTATCCAACACATAGCTTTCCAGTGAGTGAAACTACTATGTTCCATTTGGTGCTGATTTTTGTAAAAGTACAATTTTTTAGTACCCATCTGCATAGTTCATTTCTATGATACCTAGCAAAAATGCTGTTTTTTTAATCATATAAGGAGGTAGAATAACTTTTTAGATTCTTCCTACATGTGTGATTTTTATATCTCCTGAGAAATATATTATCCAATTTGAAATTGTTAAAATGGTGAGAACAGCCACTTAAGTTGCTTCTGCAGTCTCTCCACCTTTGTCTCTGTGTTGCTCCAATTCCTTTTAAGCCTATTGAGCTCCTAAGGATGTTTGGATGAGAAATGTAAAAAAGGGAAGAAGGTGTAAATGTGATTCGAATTACAGATTTCTCTGTGTTCTGATTTTATTTCCTAAGTAGTAGTCAAGGTGCCCTTTGCTTTTGTTTATTTTATTCAGGAAAAAATGGTGAGTAGAAGTGTCTTTTAAGGTCCTTTCATTTTCATTTTATTTATTGGGAGAGGAGATAATGCTTTCCAGCTGAAATTTTGTTCACACATGTGTTGTTCATACAAGTATCAGAAAGTAATTCAGAGATTTAACTAAAACTCTAAGACTGCCAGATATATATTATATATGATGATAAATAGATGGATAAATGGATGGATAGATAGCTAGATCAATGGATCGATTGATGGATCAATAGATAGATAGGTAGATAGATATAGATATAGTGGTACTAGGGCTTGAATGCAGGACCTCATGCTTGCCAGGCATGTGCTTGACCATTGAACCACATCTTCAGCCTTTTTGCATAAGAGTTATTTTGAGAAAGGGTATCACTTTTTACTCATGCCTGTGCCTGGACTACAATCCTATTTCAGACTTCCCACTGTAGCTGGAATGACAGGTAAATGCCTCGTCACTCATTCTCTTTTGTTGAGATGAAGTCTTGCTTTTTTTTTTGAGCTGGCCTGGAATCATAAATCAGGAAGATCCTGGTCTCAGCCTCCAGAGTAGCTAGGATTATTGGATTGAGCATCCATGCTAGACCCAACTACTTTTTAATGAGTGCTTATCAGTTGAGAACTCTGTATTATAAAATAGTTTTGAGTGATCAAACTGTTAGTCAACTTTAGTTACCCAAGTCAATTAACTTGTTAAGAGTATCCGTTTATTGTGACTTTTGATTTTAGAGGCTGCAGCCCACAATCAAGTGTCCTATTGATTTATGCCTCCAGGGAGGCAGCTACTATGGCTCAAGTGTGGAGATGAAGAAACACTCCACGTCATATGCGCCTGGAGGTAAAGAAAGAACTTAGAGTCTCACTTCTTCTTTGAAGATATATGGACCTCCTTCAAGGCTCCCGCATCACAAGGTTTCACTGTACCTCCCAATAGGTTCTGTTGGGCACCAAGCCCTTACCACTTGGACGTTTCAAGAAAGGTAACATCTGAACTGTAGCAATAACTTTTATTTGGTAGGGTTTAAATGAATAGAGCAATAAGAAATGGATGTGCCAAAATGAAATTCAAATACTGTAAGACACTTTTAAGTAGACTCTGTAGTTTTGTTAAGCTGCTTTCAGTGTAATGAAATTTTATTATCATGCCAAGGACAGTTTGTCTTATTTATACCCAAGAGAAAAGTCTTGGTTTCATTGACATCATAGATATCTGGGTTTCAAAACTATCATTTTTGTCTGTTTGAGCAGCACAGTTATGAGTATCAGATTTCCATAGTCAATGCTGGACTCACTGTCTGATATTGAGGTGCTTTAGTAGTAGTAGTAATAATACTAGCACATATTACTTGAACAAAATAATGAATTGCATCATGCCATTTCTATGTATGCATATATCATGCTTGAATCAAGTCCATCATTCTTTCTACCTGTCTGCCCTTTCTGACGTCTAGATTTTGTTTCTTAGTTTCCACATATAAAGGAAAGTATATGATCTTGTCTTTCTGTGCCTGGCTTGAGATGTTTGGCATGGTGCTATTGAGTGCCTCCATTTTTTTCTGCAAGTTCCATGGTTTTGTTCATATTTATCATAGAAGAGTACTCCATAGTGTGTGTGTGTTTGTGTGTGTGTATGTGTACATGCTCACAAAACCTCACTGGAGACAAGGCTGTAGTTAAACATGTTAGTTCATTTTGCTTCCTGTAGTAAAGGAGATTGCATGCCACAGAGCTATAGATATCCTATTTGTAAACAGTTGGAAGGTTCTTTAGATAGGATTTAGGCTTGTGCTAAGTGATTATGAATAGGGTTTAATGAGGTGGAACAATTTAGGAAATGTATCAGTAATTTTTAGGTGTTAAGATTTTAGGTATTAAGAAGACTAAATTGGGTAGTTATCAATTATTGGAGAGGCAGTAGTGACGAGTTGCTCAAAGAGAGAACTATTCAGTAGTTTTATGGTTGCACAATAAGTTTGACTGTATATTGTTGCACCACATGTTAGTGGTCATGTATCACGATCATTTTCTTATTCTGTGCCTGTTTTTGTTGAATAGAGAACAACAACATCCAGTTCCAGGATCAAGGACAGTGTCAACTACCCATAGAAAGTCCAATGTGAACTTAGATCCAGAGAAACATGTTTTATTTATATTCAGACCTTTAAGGGGTGGGGAGGTGGCTCCGTGGTAGAGCGCTTGTCTTGCATGCCTGAGGCCCTGGGTTCGATTTCTCAGCACCACATAAGCAAAAAGAAAAAAATCCGGAAGTGATAGAGTGCTAGCCTTGAGCTGAAGAGCTGAGGGACAGCGCCCAGGCCCAGAGTTCAGGCTGCACGACTGGACCCCCCCCCCCCTCAAAAAAAAGAAGGTATATTCAGACCTTTAGTGCATCTGGATGATGGAGAAATGAAAATGATCTTCTACTGTAGGCTACAGAATATAATTGCCCATTAGGGACCTGAATTGCACTGATTACAACATAGTCCCTCATAGATCAAACATTGTCATCAATGACATAAATACTACTTGCTGGCTATAAATATTATGTCTTCATTTTTTCTATATAATAATTTAAGTTTTTTAATTGGCAATTATTAATTAACTTGAATTTGCTTGTGTTCAGCCAGTTAAGAAATTCTGAATATGGGGCTGGGAAGGTAGCTCAGTGGTAGAGCGCTTGCCTTGCATACCTGAGGCCCTGGGTTCGATTCCTCAGCATCACATAAGCAAAAAGAAAAAAGCCAGCAGTGGCACTGTGGCTCAAGTGGTAGAGCGCTAGCCTTGAGCGGAAGAGCTGAGGGACAGCGCCCAGGCCCAGAGTTCAGGCCCCATGACCGGACCCCCCCCCCTGCAAAAAAAAAAACAAAAAGAAATTCTGAATATGGATTTTTGTTTTCCACAGATCTACTTCTTCCATTGTTCTTATGTTTGATAAAGACACCTTCTAAATCTACAACATATTTTATCATCAATAGATAAGACCAAGGGCAATATTCTTAACTAGGTACATCTCCTATGTAAACATTTATAAATGATCAGTTAGTATAACTCTCCTTTTTGTTCAAATGAAGTCATGGGAGACTTTAAACATATGTCTTGTTGAAACACTTGTTTTAAACGTGTTATATTATCTATTAAGTAATAATAGCAATTAATTTTAATAGAGAACAGAAAATTTCCACATCTACCTTTTTTTATAATAGTCTGACCTTCAGCTAAAATAAAATAAAATACCAACCTCACTCATAACTTTCCATTTTAGTAAAATTCAAATTTCACTAATTATACTATTACAGTCATCCTAAGATAATGATTCATTCTTCTATGAATCACAATAACTAATAAAGATTCTTATTAATTGTGTCAGGTTCACACATAGATACTCTACAAGTTGATTATATAATGTGCTTTTATAGGAAATAAAATGACATATTTTTGTTTCTATGAATATATTCTCTTGAAACATTAAAGTACTGAAAAACAAATACAGAGTATAGTAAATTTTCTGTTCAGAAGTAATAACTCAATCTCTTTGTGTCTTTTTTCAGCATCCTTGTCAAGACTCTACCAGATATATGTATATATATATATATCTAAATATAGATATATAGATATATATAGATATACTTATGAAAGAATGTAAGAGCATGTTATATTTCTTTGTACTATATTTTTCTAGTTATAAGCATATCAGTTTCCTAGCTTTGAGTATATTTTAGCTGTGTAATACTCTGTTGAAGCACCATAAGTGAATTAAATTCTCCCTTGATGTTGGAAATGTATGTTTGCAGTATTTATAGTATTATAAGCCTAAGGAGATAAAAGACAATTTGATTATACCAAACGCTCACTTCACTCAGGACTTGGTATACATACATAGCCTCCTTTTATTCTACCCTGCGGTTTTTCAGCCTCAACACCATTGCCATTTGGGGCTGGGCAGCTCTTTATTGTTGGGGCTACCTGGTACATTTAGAAGCATTTCAGATCTCCTCTACTAGATATCAGTAGTAATTCTACCTCTTCCCCTCTTAAAGTGTAATATCTCTAGATATTTTCATGGGAGAAAAGAATCCCAGTTTAGAGCCACTGGGCTGGACTGTCTAAATTCACTCATGTGTGTTTGTACTCTGTATGCATGTATCTACTTACAGAATATAGAGGTGGCTTGTTTGCATGTTTCAAGTCCAGCTAAAAATCAAGACCATACTAGCTATTCTCTCTCTCTCTCTCTCTCTCTCTCTCTCTCTCTCTCTCTCTTGCCAGCCCTGGGGCTTGAATTCAGGGCCTGGGTGCTGTCCCTGAGCTCCTTTTGCTCAAGGCTAGCATTCTACCACTTGAGTCACAGTGCCACTTCTAGCTTTTTTGGAGTAGTTGATTGGAGATTAGAGACCCACAGACTTTCCTGCAAGGGGCTGGCTTGGAGCCATGATCCTCAGATCTCAGCCTTTTAAGTAGCTAGGATTACATAGGTGTGAGCCACTGGGACCTGGCTCCTTTTCTTTCTTTTACACTAGTCCTTTCACTAGCAGATTGTGTGCATGATGAAAATGAAGAATACATTTTTCTCCTGGGGCAATTTTAATGGACACATGATCAGCCAGTGGTATCACAGAGGATTCACTCAGAAATGACTCCACACCTGTTTTGTATTCTGTGGTCACTATGATGAAATTTGAACCCATACATGAGTACCTACAAATGATGTAGCTGCCCTATTGTACATGTTCATTCAATATCGATTACCTAGAATAGAGCTTGGCACAAAATATTAGTTGACTATTTAATTTAGCAAAGCTTACAGGAATCATCTTGACATATCTTTAAACTTCTGTTGTTCTTAAACACTAAAGTCTATGAACACAATATCTGAGGTTTTGCTATCTATAGGTATGATTAAAGAAATTCTTTTGGGGTTTTTTTTTTGCATGGACAAATTATGGGCTCCTATTCATTTTCTTTTTCCCCAGACTATTAGACCAAACCCCATCATGGCCTAATTTAAATTTTGCCTATCCTCTTACTTTATGTATAGCTCAAATAAACATATCTTTAATCAGTTAAATCTGCTGCTTCACATACCCCATAAAACTTACATCTTCAATCCATAGATAAAAAACAAACAGATAATTCCCTGGGCTATAAAAGATCCCCAAAGCCACTGCTGTGTCTGGAATTTCTCTAGGACCCAGAGACTTACCATTTCTCAGCTGAGCCACATCACCCAGGCACAGTAAGCCTCTCTCCAAGTCCCTTCCTTCCTGAGAGTTTCCTTAGTTCTTCTTCTTTGGTGCTGGGCCTGTCCTGCTGGGCCTGCAAAGTCCCCTGGAGTGAGGTACATCCTCTCCCAAGCAAAATGTCAATGCTCTAGCCAAATAAAGCTCAGTGTACTCCTTTCATCTTGTGGTTTTTCTTGCTCATCCCTGAGGTCCTGAAGCTTACCACATATGGGTCAATATTTAGTTATTTATAATATAAAGCAGGGACTCCAAGTAGTAATACTCATTTTAAATATATTTATAACCCTTTACCGTGAGCTATTTGAGAGCAGGCTTTATAATTGGTATTTCCCTGTTCAATAATTTAGGCCAACTTTAATGTGTATATAGATAAATAGATGTATAGAATTTTATATTTAGTCACCTAGTCAGTTTTTATATTAGTTAAATTCTTTATAATTCATATAAATAGAACGAACAATATAATAGGTGACAAATCTTAAAATACACGTTAATTTGATTAAATTGTTTCCATAAAGTTTTTTCTTGTGTAAATTTGCCATAAATTCTATAAAGTAATACAACCTTTTAAAAATTGAATTTAAATTTTATCTACATTATTTAACATTTAAAAAAATAAAGTGAATCAATTGTCAGACAAATGTCTGAACGAGATTTCCCTCAAATGTTCTGCATGGACAGGAAAAGCATGGAGCATTTGACATTTGCACAGCTGTTACCATCATGTAGCCAGTGTAACTGATCTGTCTAAGAGCTTTCTGTTCCATTCTTGAGATATTGGAAACAAAGGTGACCAAATATAATTTGCATTTGACTATATTAATTAGTTTATGTTTTGTTTGGATATGTTTCTTATAAAAGCATTTGTTTCATGAAGAAATTAATAGAAATAAACTAGAAAATTATACATATTTTTCATTTTCCACTCTTCTTAATTCCATGTTGGGAATAAGGTAGAGATTGCTTATCTGTGGGATTATTTCTGAACCAAGATTATTAAAGGAATTTGACTTGGAGTTTAGACTCCATGCAGACCAAGTAGAGCCACAACATACTAGAATAAGCAAACAAGTAAATTATATTAAATCACAAAGCCTGATATATGGTAGCAAGCCTAATCTGTATCTCATGTATTTCCAACTTTAGCACATTTAGAAATACTTATTTAATAAGTCTTTAAAATGTATTTATCTTAAATTGACAGATAAAATTGCATGCACTTGTTTACAGCATGATCTATTCATCATGGAATGGTTAAATTTAGATAAATAGTATATTGTTACCTTTTTAGTGGTGAAAGCATTCAGTAGTCAGTCTCTTAGTGTTTTTCAAGAGTATATTATACCATTTTCAGTTTGCTGGACCAGAGCTTTCTTGAACTTCTTCCATCTATAATTTTTCTATCCTTTCACTAGTGCCTTCCTTAAACTGGTGATCTTCTCTAATTAACATTCTACTGTACTTCTAAAAGATCAATTCTTGGACATATGCATGTCACTAAGTGATATTGTCTTTTGTACCTGGCCTATTTCACTCAGTGTTCTTCATGTTTATCCATACTGTTGCAAATGACAGAATTTTTTCCTCCTCCTCCTCTTCCTCCTCCTCCTCCTCTTCCTTTCCTCTTCTTTCTTCTTCTTTTTGGCAAGTAACTGTATTCCATTATGTGTCTGAATGACATTTTCTCCTTCTTCTGTTTTTTTTTTTTTTTTTTTTTTTTTTTTGGGTCCAGTCGTGGGGCTTGAACTCTGGGCCTGGGCACTGTCCTCAGCTCTTCAGCTCAAGGCTAGCACTCTACCACTTGAGCCACAGCCCCCACTTCCAGCTTTTTTCTTTTTGCTTATGTGGTGCTGAGGAATCGAACCCAGGGCCTCATGCATGCAAGGCAAGTGCTCTACCACTGAGCCACCTTCCCAGCCCCTTTTTCTGGTTCTTAAGACCTCTCCTTAAAGTTATCTTAGAAAATTTTATTTTTTTTCTGTATATGATTCATTATTTGTTTAGGGTATCTTCTAAGAATCATGAACATTTTTATCTCAGAAAAATTACTTAAATCAGTGCTAGTGAAATGAACATGCCTGTTTTGATAATGGTTTAAATGTTTAAAAATAATCATGACTTAAATTAAGTCATTAACATTTTCTCATTTTATAATTCAACTTTTTTTTTTTTTTTGGGTCTGGTCGTGGGGCCTGAACTCTGGGCCTGGGCGCTGTCCCTCAGCTCTTCAGCTCAAGGCTAGCGCTCTACCGCTTGAGCCACAGTGCCACTTCCAGCTTTTTTCTTTTTGCTTATGTGGTGCTGAGGAATTGAACTCAGGGCCTTGAGAATACAAGGCAAGCGCTCTACCACTGAGCCACCTTCCCAGCCCTATAATTCAACTTTTTATTGCTCATTAGGATAACAAGTTTGAGTTGTGACTTCCCTCCCTTCTGTGTTATGAGAACCAAACGATTTTATTTTTGTAATTCTATATGAAATTAAATATTTTTTGCAGGTATCTTTTCCAAACTCATGCTCTTTTACTTTTCCTTGTCTTACAGTTTGGGGAGAGGATGAATCCGAGAAGGGAGTCAAGTGAAAAGCACACCAAGAGTGTGCTTTTATTGATCAAGTGAAATGAATGAGAAAAAATTGGTGTGTGTGTGTGTGTGTGTGTGTAGTGGATGACTGTCAGTATTAAATTACTTGTTCAGATTTATTTGCTTTCTGGATAACTCCCTTATTCAGTAAGGTTATACTATGTTACATTTGGTTCATTTTCTTTTGATCATTGAGATGTCTGTGTTTAATGAGCTGAAACTGAAGTAGGTCAATAAAATGAAGAGATTAACAGTCCGTTCTCACCAGGCTAGGAACACATTTTACTTTGAGTTAAAAAAAAGTCATTTTAAAAAAAGGTTTTTGATCAACTTAAAAGGTAAAGGAAATAGGAATAACATGGCAAGACTCAAAAGCTGAGAAATCAATGAGGTCTTCAGGGTACTATTTGTCAGCTGTAGTTATGTGGGACTGTGCCTGTGTAGTTAAGAACTTTAGTTTACTAAAGCAAAACTAAATTTTACTTTCTGCTTTTATAAATCCAGGTACACAGATAACCTTCATGTTATTAAATATTTAGTATTCAATTTGTCTTGAAAATGTCTTACATATATAGCAAGAAAAAGCAGTAGGTTTAAGAAATTACTGAAATTTCTTGGGATAAATAAATGGAGAAAATAGATGTATTAAATATAATTTGTAATGTAGTATTGCTACATATTTTAGTGAACAGAAATGCATTTACATTTTTAAATAGCTTAGCTTTGATTCTGTCATTGGTTAGCTGTGGGATCTTTAGTTAATGACTCAACCTCTCAGAATATGTTCCTTTGTCTTTACAAAAATAGTGATACAGGCTCATATTTTTCCTTTCAGTTATTTTTGAGGACATATGACTAGTTGGTGATGGTGATTTGTCCATCAATTGTGACACAATTGATTCTATGATGTAACCTTCTTAGACACATTTAAAAAAATTGGGTAAAGTCAGAGAACAATCAGAGAAACCAGAGAAGTGTTTTCCTTTTGTATTAACAAAATTCCAAACTTGTAACTACTTGTCTTCTGTCCCTTATCATCGAAGTATTCATCCTGTACTCTTAGGAGATAGCACATGTTTTCATTATTTAATTTTGTAAATTTGCTATTTTTCCTTAATTCTGTAGTAAGATCAAATTTATTTTTTCATATGTATAGTTTAAGAATTAAAGCGTTGTTTTTGTAAAACAACACTGCCAATTTAGTTAAAACTAAGAAGAAGGTACTTTTACGTGGAAGTATGCCATAGTTCTGATGCTCCTATGTGGGGTTGTCTGCAGTAGGTGATTTGGGAATAATTTTCTGCTTTGTATTTTTTATGATCTTGCTTCTCAAAGATGTATGTTTTTGTGTGTGTGTGGCTGTTACTAGATAAGAACTTTTCTTCCATACCAAAGACACAGGATGGAGTTTGTTAGCATGTCTGTCCTTTCGGATGGAGACTCCATCTGACTCTGCTTCTGGGCTGTCATTGGGCATTCATATGTCCCTGGCAGTTAGTGGGAAAAAGGTGGCAGAGCAGACTGGGGTGAGCAAAAGGCTTGAGGCAAATAAATAGCAAAACCACTGAGCTTCTCAGATGCTCTCAAAATTCTCTCTGGATTCCTTATTTCCTATTAAGTATAGACCAGTGCCTCATACACAGCTATGAGGTAGGGAGAGCTTTACTGTACCTTACAATTTCCTAGACCTGAGCTTTATAGAAACTTTATTATATAATCTAAGAGTGCCAATCTCTTTGTTCCCAGGATTCTGTATGATAAAACTTTATATAATGTAAATATTTCACCCCCCCCCCAAATTGGGTTTTCATGTGGAATGTACAGGAACACAAGTCATTTCTAGGGATACTTTATAATTTTATTTTACTGTGTGTGTGTGTGTGTGTGTGTGTGTGTGTGTGTGTGTGTGTTTGTATGTGTGTGTGCCAGTACTGGGGCTTGATCTCAGGGCTTCATATTCTCACTAGGCTTTCTTCTTCAAGGTTGGATCTCTACCATGTAGCCATTCTTCTACTTCTGGCTTCTTGCCAGATTTTAGAATTTGTCCCATTTGTCTTCCCAAGCTGGCTTCAAATGAAGATTCTAAGATCTCAACTTCCTGAGTGACTAGGATTGTAGATAGGTAGAAGTCACTGGGTCCAGGCTATTATAAATGTTTATAGAAGTCCCAGTCAATGACAATTTCTCTCACATTTTCAGTTACTTCACGATTCTGCTTTTGTTAATTACTTTATCTCCCTACCTTTCCCCTTTCTTCTCTTCTGAAGAATGTCAGTAGCTGCCAACTCTTTGGGCTTCAGTTGGGAATACTACACAGATAACATGACCTAACGTCACAATAGTTAAATTCTTACCTATCCTATAAACTCAATTAACTGCCAAGTTCTTATGGATTCTCTTCTACAAATATCTCTGTTTGTTCTATGCCTGCTACTATTACTGTCACTATGCTTGAACTCAGTTTTGCCTATAGTTACCCAGCCTTTGCAAATTCATTCACTATAGAATTCCCAGCTGAATTCTCGATGAAACTCCATTCTCACCTTCATTTTTTGTGTTAATCCTTCAAGATTTGACACTAACTTTAAAAATAAATTATTTTTAAGTATTTGTACAAATATTTAAATACATGCATCTTGATTAGTTTTATTCCATTCCATCTTTCTACTTTCTATCTAACTCAGTCTCTCTAATCCCCTTAAGTTGCTTGGTTCCATTTTCACATATGTGTATTTAGCCTTAAAGAATATGACCATCATTGGTTGCCAGTGGCTCATGTTCTATAATCCTATCTACACAGAAGAGTGACATCTGAGAATCACAGTTTGAAGGTGGCTTAGGCAGAAAATTCCTCCAGACTCTTACTTTCAATTAATCAGAAAAAATGCTAGACTTCAGGTGGTAGAGACACACCCATGAGTGAAAAATCCAAGCAACAGCACAGGCCTTGAATTCAAGTCCCAGCACCCCTCACCTTTCTCTCTGTTTCTGCCTCTCTCTTTCTCTCTCTCACACACACACATACACATATATGCACACACAAATATAATTGTGTTTAACTATACAACTTTTGTACAATAAGATAAAATACCATGTTGAACTAAATGGTGGAGGGAACTTTTATGTGTAATACATAACAAAAAGTAATCATCTATAATCATATTTAATCTCTTATAAATTGTCAACAAAGATATTAATATTTGGAGAGAAATGAAAATGAACATAAAAGAATAAATCCAAGTGCTATAAATGACTAAGGATATATGAAATAGACTAAGCTCAGATTAACAAAGAAAAGGAATTGCTAGGTAATATTACATTATTAAAGATTAGAAATATCAATATGTAAAGCCCTTATGATTATAAAAATAGTGTGTCATCTATCTTCATCTGTAAAAACTGGGAAAGAATACTGATGAATATCACCTTTCCATTTAGGAGGAATTCTGAAATCATAACTCAAGACTTAAATTTTGCATATTCCTTGTTCCACTAATTTCAATTCATCGGAAACTATTCTGACATAATGTAACTTGATATAATTTAAACAAAGTTTTATATGCATGTTTATTGAACACAAAATTTTAGATAATTTAAATATTAATGACAAATAATTGACAATCATGTGGATATTACCCCCCAAAATAAAGGTATATAAAGTATAAATTAGAGCAAGTGACTTAGTAACATGGTTGAATGTAGAGCAGGTTCTCAGTAAAGTGGTTGAAAAGAAAAGGCAAGTTTTGATCCTATTGTAAAACAAAAGAAGAAAACAACTTGCATATCAGTGCAGGAAAAAAACGAACAAACCATGTGCACTCAATGACATTAATAGCAGATAGTATGGAGAAACAGAATTTGGAGTAGAAAAAGCACTTAGAGGTAAAAAATGTTTTTTAAATATTATGTTCTTTGATTTTCTTGGAAAAGATGACTTCTTAAAATTCAATTAAAATTAATTTTATTTTTTTCTTTACCAGTGAGTCACAACTCTACTTCCAGCTTTTTTTTTTTTTTTTTGGGGGTCTGGTCATGGGACCTGAACTCTGGGCCTGGGCGCTGTCCCTCAGCCCTTCAGCTCAAGGCTAGCACTCTACCACTTGAGCCACAACGCCACTTCCGGCTTTTTTCTTTTTGCTTATGTGGTGCTGAGGAATTGAACCCAGGGCCTCATGCATACAAGGCAAGCGCTCTACCACTGAGCCACCTTCCTAGCCCATGCTTCCAGCTTTTTTGATGGTTAATTGGAGATGAGTCATATAGACTTTCTGCCTGGTTTGTTTTCAAACTGTGATTCTCAGATTTCATCTTCCTGAGTAGGTAGGAGTAGTAGCTGAGTAGTGTGAGCCACCAATGCTCAACAGAAAATGATTTAAAAATTAATCAAATCTTTAAATTTAAACTTATCCCATGGTCAATTTATAAAGATTGTGACTGACACAGAAATATTGAGGTAAAAACTGTAATTCTGTCCTGAGAGTCTCTGTTTAATAACGACTTGAAGACTCCTGGATTGATTTCAGTGTATCACTGAAAACTGCATGGTTGCTGTTGCTATTTACTGTAAGTCTTGACTTTGATACAGTTTATTTACCTCTTCATGTTCTAGGTGCTTATTTAGATTAATTTGAACTGTCTTCTCATTTGGAAGGCTCAATTGCAAAATAGTTTTTTTTTTGAGGTGCTGGGATTGAATTTAGAACTTTGGTCAAGCAAGTGTATTGCCATTTAAGCCATGATCCCGGTCCATTTACGTTGTTTGTTTTTCGGGTAAGGATTTCCATTTTATTCAAGGCTGTGTTTGGACTGTAATTCTCCTACCTCTGCCTCCTGAATAGCTAAGATCAGAGGTTTGAACACAAGCCATGGCTGGTTTGTTTTTGTAATAGGATCTTGGCAACTTTGCTCAGTGGCTACAGTCCCTGTTCCTCCTGTCTCTACCTCTGGAGTAGCTGGACTATAACTATAGGCCCTTAGCAGAATGACTGTTTTTGATACAAGGTAACTTTTCACAAATTATCACTGGCAGTGAAAGGCTCCAAAGTAATTTCAGAGCCAGAGATGATTTCTAAAGTCAGAGAACCTAATTCTGGTCATATCTTTAAGGCTATAACTTTCTGGGGAGAAAAAAAAACATTTCATTTTGGGGCTGGTGTGTTAGTCTATGGGTTTTATTTGCAGTTTTTTTTCCTCTTTGGAAGCTCTTTTCCAACCTGAATTTAATATGATATCCCTAAATGATAAATCTAAGACCATTGTTCCCCTCAAACACTTCGTAGTCCCACTTTTGAGTGACAAAAGTCCAAGTAAAAGTGTCTTCAAAAGAGGAACACATTGGATGTATATTGCAGCGCCCTGAGCCACTGAAAGGCAGAAGAGGGATGAAGATGAGTCAAAGAAATTAGATGGGATTAGCAGGCTACAGCTCTGTTACTCTATGTGACTTTTGAATTGCTTTTCTTGCTGCAGAACAGCCTTTTTCACACAGCAGGAAACACAGCCACCGTAGCTGCCAAAGGGGAGAAACTAACCCAGTTCTCTTGATGGCAAGTTAAGAAATTTTCAGGAAGGGGCATTGTTTGTCATTTTTTTTCATGAAGTATAAAGATAGGCTACAGGTAGGAGGAGAAAAGGTCCTAGAAAAGCTGTGCCAACCATCCATGAAAATCCAGAGGGGTGTGGCATACACTGAAAACACCATTCATAATTACCAAGTATTTATGGCAGAACTCAAACCCCTGTTTATTGTATTTAACATTCTAAGTTGCATAATTCCTGCCTTCTTTCCAGTTTTGTCTCCTGTGTTCCTTCCTGCCATGTACACTGGGCCCGGTGGGGGCCTGCATTTTTCTTTTTTCTTTTTTTTTTTATTGTGAACATACTGTACAGAGGGGTTACAATTACATGGGCAAGATAATGAGTACATTTCCTATCAAGCATTGTAGCCTCCTCCTTTGTTTACCCTTCACATCCCTTCCCAGCCTCCCCCATTCCCCCCACCCAATTCTCCCCCTCCCCCACCAAAGTTGTAAAGTTCCTTTTATTTTTTTTTTTTATTTTTTTTGAACATACTGTACAGAGGGGTTACAATTACATGGGCAAGATAATGAGTACATTTCTTATCAAGCATTTCAGCCTCCTCCTTTGTTTACCCTTCACATCCCTTCCCAGCCTCCCCCCCCCTCCCCCGCACCAAAGTTGTAAAGTTCGTTTTTGACATGACAACTTGTACTTCTCATTGCTGCAACGGGTCCACCTGCATCCTTATTTAAATGACTTGTTTTTGCCCTTCCTCTCCAAGGGCCTGCATTTTTCCCCCCATTTTTCCCACTAGGAATGCCATTAATTTAAGACTACACGTTCATTTCACATGGACCATTTGTCAATAGTGTGTTTAAAAAAAGCAAAAGAATGGTATCTTTGCAGAATAAAGAGCATGGTTGCTTAGGTTCACTGTAAAACTGGTGATCACACGGAGTTCAATTTCCTTCTCTGTAATGCAACCCACTGTCTGTTCTGGAATCTACACTGAACTCTTGGTTGTTAATGCAGCATACCTTGGTGCAGTCTCTTTTCTTTTACTTCTTTCTGTGAGGTAGTAAGTAGGGAAAACTTCTAGACCTTTCACAGTCTCGAACAACTTTTGCCAGGCCAGCTATGCATACACTTGGCATCTCAGCCACACCTTAGTAGGTAAGATGCTGCCTCTCTCTGCAATCCTTCCCCTTCCCCTCTCTCTCCCTATTCTTGTGTGGCCAATCTGTGTCAAGTTCAATTTAATTATAGTGAAACCAATCTCATTTGTAAAATGGACTATTTTGGTATCTTGCAATTTTTAGTATCTATATAATGAAAATGTTTAAGACATGATTCCTTTTAAAATCTTATCTAACCACTTCTCCCATTTCTCTAGGAAGATATCATTTCTTTCTCTAGACCGCTAGCAATCCTTACATTTTTTTATAATATTTTATCACATTATGCTTTTTCTACAAGCACATCTCCCTCTCATCTGAGCCTTGGAGAAAACTGTATTTTATTCTTCCTGTTATCCTTAATAAGTAGCACTGTGTCCTCACGTAGAACAGGTGCTTAATCAATATTTGATGAATTCATTTGATTTATTAATCAAAATAAAGACCAGGAAATTAGTCTGCAATTTAGTGATGACTCAATTAGTTGAAAAGTCTCCTGAGAAGGAAGTTCGTTTGTGTGTGTGTGTGTGTGCTTGTTTGTCTCTGTCTCTGTCTGTGTCTGTGTGTGTATATAAGGTTCCATCTACATGTAGGGTTGCTTATTGCTCCTACACTATAAAAACATCAATTTATCACTCCTTAAGATGTCATTGTTAAGAACTCTGGTTAAATTAACTTCAGAAAGATCAAAAGCTATATACATATGACCAGATAAGATGAAGTTAAGTGAAATGAACCCCAAGATAGGGACACAAGTGTTTTTTTTCTTTCTTGCTATTGTTTCTAATGTATTTATAAGGTACCATGTGATTTATTTTGTTGCTTTGTATGTCCCTCCTCCATGGTATAACCCCTGGTTTCACTGTATTTGATGTTGGTATACTTTGGGGAGGCGAAGGGAAAAAAGAGTTTAAATAGGGATACAGGTTGACCCATTGCAACAATGAGATGTAGAAGATACTATGTTGAAAAATGAACTTTACAATTTAGGAGGAAATGGGGGGGGGTAAGGAGGTTGGAGGGGAGGGGAGGGGAAAAGCAAAGGAGGAGGCAACAATGCTTGATAAGAAATGTACTCATTACCTTGCTCATGTAACTGTAACTGCTCTGTACAGTATTTTCACAATAAAAAAACTTATTAAAAAGAGAGAATTGGGGCTTCGAAGGTGGCTCAGTGGTAGAGTGCTTGCCTTGCATGCATGAGCCCTGGGTTCGATTCCTAAGCACCACAAAAAAAAAAAGAAAAAAAATCCAGAAGTGATGCTGTGGCTCAAGTGGTAGAGAGCTAGCCTTGAGCTGAAGAGCTGAGGGACAGCGCCCAGGCCCAGAATTCAGGCCCCACAACCGGACCCCCCCAAAAATAAAATAAATAAAATAAGATAAAAAGAATAAAAAGCAGTTTCAAACTCTGTTCTGATATATTTTATATCTATGAACTGTTTATTAATTTGGGGGAAATGCTAAATACCTAGTACATGTTGCTTAAAAAGTTACAATACAAAGTAGCATTTCAAAATCCTGAGAAATGCAATTGAATCTATTTATTTGACCATTAGAAAATCAGTTTGCACAAGGAATGATTTTCTGACTTACCTTACTTTCTGTCATTCCCTTGAGATTTTTTTTAACCTAATATCAGTTAGAGAGGCAAAAAAGTAAGTAGATCAAACTGAAATATAAAGAGAGTCAAATATGATTTTCAGGTTTTTATAGGTTGTAGGAGTAGGAAATACTCTGAGGGGAAGAAGGTGGGACTCAGGACAAGCCAGTGTGGAGGCTGCTGTGGTGATGATGTTGACAGCTGGAAACAGTCCCGATATCACTTGAGAGACTGACAGCCAATAAAATGTGGAGGTCACTGGCTGTGAGAAAAATGAAGTATTTTGAGCTTCTTCCAAAGGATATTTCACAAAAAACAAAAGAGTGATTAGAACATGAGACATATTACTTAGATTTACAGCATGTTGTAGGTATATGTGTTATAATACCAAGGAGTATCAAGATCAAAATTCAAACTGTGAGAGTAATACAAGAATGATGTGGAGACATGCATTCCAAACTAGAGAAGTGTGAGAAGCTTCTGAGAAGAGAAGCGGCTATAGTATTACTTGTGATTCACCTGTGTTTGTTTCTCCTAGTGTATCCTTCATGAACACAGATATTAAGACAGTGATATGGTGAGCAGGAGAGGTAAATGTGAGAGACAGTAGGTGATCATAGAAAGTCACCTTAGATTTGAGGGAGGTTAGACTTCATGAGAGGTCGTTTAGCATAGTGCCATGCTCAGAATCACAATTTAAGAAGATTTTTCTTACCTGTAAGACAACTTTATCAGGAGACAATGAGATCAGAGTGCTCTTGAGCGCAGGAGTTATCAAATGTTTTAAAGAGCTTATAATTTGATTAGAAGTAGCTAAGCAATTGAAGTTTATAATTGTTCTCAATTTGCTACATATTTCTGTTTTTTTTTTTTTTTTGGTGTGTGTTTGTATTCTAGTTCTTTCAATGTTAGTTTAAATGTATGTGCAAGAAGTTCATATAGTATGAAAACAAAATAGTAGAAAAGAAATATGAATTCAAGAAAAAACACAATGTAGAAAAATATTTCAGATGAACTAGGCAGTGATACTGTGGAATGAAGTGTAAATTTTGCTAGGATCACCAGGATGAACTCTCATCCTCAGCTTGTTGATTAAGATGGAGTCTTACTTTTTGCCTTGGGTAGTTTTGGATTGTGATCCTTCCTACCTCTGCTTTCTGAGTGGTTGTGATTATAGGCATCCCACATGATAAAGCCCTCAAAATGTATTCTTGTCATTATAGTTTTTGAGTTAGTGTCTTGATTTTTAAGATGAAATTTTAGTTTTTTAAATTTTTTTATTGTAAAAATACTGTACAGAGGGGTTACAGTTACATGAGCAAGGTATGAGCACATTTCCTATCAAGCATTGTTACCTCCTCCTTTGTTTTTCCCCCATACTCTCCCTTCCCTCCTACCTTCACAACTATACTCCCTCCCCCTCCCCCTTTCCCCGCCTAAATTGTAAAGTTCATTTTTCAACAGTGTCTTGTACATCTCATTGTTACAATGGGTCAACCTGTATCCCTATTTAAGCATTTTGTTTTTCCCTTCCCCTCCCCAAATTAGAAAAGTGTATACCCGCATATATCAGAAAAAACTTACAATGAATTTCTAAAATTAGGAAATACGTTTCTGTCTGAAATATTTTTCTTCTTGTGAACTACTAAAACTCTAAAAAAATCCCACAAAGTTGTAGCATTTTGGGGCGAACTTTCCAAAGCGACTATATGCACTGTCTCCTCCTCACTCCCCATTTTTCTGTATGTAGGCAGGAAGGGAAGTAGTGAGCTTGACATGGCTTCAGGCGTCAAGACCTGTAGATGGCTGGCCATCATAGCCACTCACAGACAGTAATCTCATTCCTCT
Organism: Dipodomys spectabilis; assembly: GCF_019054845.1. Lineage (NCBI taxonomy): Eukaryota > Metazoa > Chordata > Mammalia > Rodentia > Heteromyidae > Dipodomys > Dipodomys spectabilis. Next base: position 7,827,251 of record NW_024870752.1, read on the forward strand.
GAGCTGGAATTTGATAATGGGAACCTTCAAATTCACACACATTGAATCTCAACTCTAAATGCTTCATGCAGCAACCAACTTTTAAAGAGGTGCAAATAAAAGTAGAAGAGCAATAGGATTTACAAAATCCTCTGTGTTTTACTCTAAGAGATATACAAATGAAGGAAACCATGGAGCCTATGTTTCTTTGGGTTTGGCTTACTTCAATTAATATGATCTTTTCCAAGTGTTTCTATTTCCTTATAAACAGTGTGATGTCACTCCTTCTTAGGGAAACATAGAATTCCATTGTGTGTGTGTGTGTGTGTGTGTGTACACACACACACACACACACACACACACACACACACAAACTCTAATAACAAGAAATGCTGGAGGGAATATGGCCAAAAGGAACCCTACTGCATTGTTGGTGCAAGTGTAAACAAGCAGTTTAGAGGTTCCTCAAAAGACTCCACATAGAGCTCCCCTAAGACCCAGCAATCCCACTTTTGGGCATTTACCCAAACGATCACAAACAAAGCCATACTAAGGCTACCTGCACAACTATGTTTATTGCAGCATTATTTACTATAGCTAAGATATGGAACCAACCCAGATGCCCCTCAGTAGAGGAATGGATCAAGAAAATGTGGTATATATATATATATATATATATATATGATGGAATTCTATGCCTTCATCAGAAAGAATGACACTGCCCCCTTTATTGGAAAAAATTATATTAAGTGAAGTAAGCCAGGCCCAAAAAACATAGGTCCCATGGTTTCCCTTATTTGCAATAACTAGCACATGTGAGGGAGAAGTAGAAAAGGTAAAAAACTATGTACATATGACCATATAAGATGATGTCAAGTGAAATGAACCCTAAGATAGGGACACAAATATCTTTGTTTTCTTGCTTGCTATTGTTTCTAAAGTATTTATAACATACCATGTGATATTTTTTGTTGCTTTGTTTGTTCCTCCCCCATGGTATAAGCCCTATTTCACTGTATTTGATATCAGTGGCCTGCATCTTGTATATATATTTTTCTAATTTGGGCAGGGAAAAAAACAAAATGCTGAAATAAGGATACAGGTTGACCCATTGTAACAATGAGATGTTCCAAACACTATGTTAAAAATGAACTTTATAACTTCGGGTGTGGAGGGTAGTTGTGGAGGTGGGAGGGAAGGGATGGTAGAGGGAAACAAAGGAAGAGGCGACAATGCTCAATAGGAAATGTACTCATTACCTTGCTCATGTAACTAACCCCTCTGTACAGCATTTTTACAATAAAAAACGTACAATAAATAAATAAATAGATAGATTTTTAATCTTACAATGCATTGTTACAGTAGGGTTGGTTTCAATGGGTGGCTTCAACAAGTTTGGGAATCTTTGTTTTTACATGGCTGTTTATTTTCTCCATATCCAAGATTGTCAGTTTGAAGAGCTGTGACACACGAGAAAGAGATTTCTTCTTGACATGTGTAAAAAGTATTACCTGTATATCACTAGGCATTGAGCTGATGATGTAAAATATCTGTTCTCAGGTGTTTCTTCTTTTTCCATTTTCAGTGATTGCCCCTGGGAGACTCCATCACAAGTTTTGAGTGCCCAGAACTCCAGTACACTGTACTGTGCTTGTTGGTCCTTCATAAACAGTAAGAAGTCAGAACTCCAGTACACTGTACTGTGCTTGTTGGTCCTTCATAAACAGTAAGAGGTCAGAACTCCAGTACACTGTACTGTGCTTGTTGGTCCTTCATAAACAGTAAGAGGTCAGAACTCCAGTACACTGTACTGTGCTTGTTGGTCCTTCATAAACAGTAAGAGGTCAGAACTCCAGTGCACTGTACTGTGCATGTTGGTCCTTCATGAACAGTAAGAGATTAGAACTCCAGTACACTGTACTGTGCATGTTGGTCCTTCATGAACAGTAAGAAGTCAGAACTCCAGTATACTGTACTGTGCATGTTGGTCCTTCATGAACAGTAAGAGGTCAGAACTCCAGTACACTGTACTGTGCACGTTGGTCTGTTTCAGTAAGATGGGTAAAAATGAATAGGCTAATTTTTAAAACTTAGGATTTGAAGTTGCCATCCATTTTTTAACTCCTTCTAGGACCAGATTATTGCTGCTGCTTGCTGCTGCTGCTTTGTGTGTGTGTGTGTGTGTGTGTGTGTGTGTGTGTGTGTGTGTGTGTGTGTGTGTGTGTGTGTCTTTTGTCTGCCAGACTGGTTAACATGTAGCAGTGTTAACCATTGACTCCGAATTCATGACTTGAAGTTTCAGAGAGCATTGTATCTTGCTTAGCATTTTTCTGTTTCATAGACAGATAATAGATCCTTTCAAATGAGAAATATTTATTGTTTATGATATAAATAAGGATTTAAGTATATGATTTTCTGTGAGCATCAATCGACCATTTCTAGAAAAACAGCTCTGAGTACATTAACTTTTGATGGATCAATGATGTTGTTAATTTATAAAAGGGACAATATCACTATTATATCTATGAATGTTATGTTGACCAAATTTGTCGAAATTTGTAGAGTTCTACACATTATTCATGTTTTTCAATGCATCTGTAATAGCTCAAACACTATTTTTCTATTTTTTTATTTGAAAGAATTACATACATACATACTTTTATAGTACAATGCTATATTCTATTCAGTAAAATAGATGTATAAATTACAGTTATACATCATTATTTGGAACACTTATAAAATGTAAATACAATCATTGTAATATCATTTCACGTGGTTTCAAATATGTTCTTTCTAAATATATACTTTAAGCTATCTCATTAATTTTAAGCTAAGACAGTGTCTTAGATTTCTTACAAAATGCTTTATGTGTGAATAAAGAAGGAAAAGAAGGGAATTAATATTCTGTTTAAACCATTTGTGCCAGGCAACTGTTTCTGTACTTACAATATGCTTGGAACAAAACAGCTATGGTCCTTATTCTATGGTAGCTTGTAGTTTTGTAAGGAAATTTTCCTTAGACTAGAAACAGTTAAATATACATAAACAAATAGACATGAAAGCAGAGAATGAAGTGTGTTATTAGTAATAATGGACAGCTCTTTTAAATAAGATAGGCAAGAATTAGAAGGAATAAATATTAGGGCTGGGTGAGGAAGTGCCTATCTGAGATCCCAGCTATTCAGATGGTGAAGGTATGTGGATATTGGTTGGAGGTCAGTCAAGGCAAAACTATTGTGAGACTGTATCAGAAGTAGAAACTAAAATGTTAACAGACTAGAGTGTCGTCTCTAATGGGCACTAGCCTGGGGCTCAATGCCCACTACCACCACTACCAAAATAACAAAGGTGAATATTAAAAATTTTAGCAATAACATTTAGTGAATTGAGCTGGCCTTTTAATTATTTTTGTAAAAAAAGGATGTGATTATTCATGAAGTAGCTATCTGTTTACAGTAAGAGAAACATCCAAAATGGTAGTTCAGGTGCTTACAAGTCTTTAAGAACCACAGGCTTTAAAAAAAATGTGACTAATTCCATGAAGACTCTTTATTTTTCTTTCTAAAACACAGGAAATCACACCCTTGGTATATTTTAATTATATGTTTTTTCTACTTCATTAATTCCTCCTCATGTTTGTCTGAAGGACTTCTGTTTTTCAATTTGTCTTGGCATACCTGAATTGGGCTATGTTTTTTAACCAGTTGTGACTTTACCCAAGAAGGACATCTAGCAATATCTAGAGACATTTTAATAGTCACAACTTGTATGTCTGTGATCATATGTGTATATTTGTCTGTTCATGTGCTAATGAAATCAAATGAGGAAAGTTAAGAGGTGCTACTAAACATGCTACCTTCAGATAGGGGAACTCCCCACGAAGGAGGAATTATTTGTCACCCAGTTTTAATATTCCTAAATTTGAGAAACCCTCTGAACTCCTTTAGCTAAACTCTTACCAAAATCTTCAGTATTTAATAACATCTCTTGCTTCAGAAGCCCAGATTTGTATCTTCATTCTAGATTTCTTTCCTAATCCCAACTTACATATTCAAATATTATTGATATAGCTTCAGTTGGATGTAAAATAGACTTATTTCCAATGCTAAATTCTTTTTTTTTTTTTTTTTTTTGCAAATCTGCATCTCTTTATATGTTCTTATTTCCTGTCGATGGTACCAGTTATTAAAACAGCTTCTAGGCTAAAAAAATCAGAGTTCTTTAGAACTTCCTCATCTGCTTAATTTCATCCATGACATATATTTCAAGTTATCATTTACCTTCAATATATATATGTATAATATATCCTTCAGAACTTCATTCTTATCCTTTCATTTGTAGTATAGAAATGCTGATGCTCAAAATAGTAGCTTGATCTTGAACTTTTGCCTTCAGAGTTATGAGAAATGAATTTAATTTTTTCAAGGCACCAGCTTGTATGTTAGCAGAATGAATAAAACTGAGTTCTCTTAATAGGATCCTATAAGTTATTTGACTAAGTTCTTCACTACCTGATGAATAACATGTTTTAACATCCCTCTCTCCTTCCCCTCCCTCCTTCCTTTCCCCCTGCCTCCCTCCTTCCTCCTTTCCTCCCTTTCTTTCCTTCCTTCCTTTCTCCCTCTCTCCCTCCCTCCCTCCTTTCCCTTCCCTTCCCTTCTCTCCCTGTTTTCCTTCCTTCCTTCCTTCCTTCTTTCCTTCCTTCCTTCCTCCCTTCCTTCCTTCCTTCCTTCTTTCCTTCCTTCCTTCCTCCCTTCCTTCCTCCCTTCCTTCCTTCCTTCCTTCCTTCCTTCCTCCCTCCTTCCCTCCCTCCCTCCCTCCCTCCCTTCCTCCCTTCCTTCCTTCCCTCCTTCCTCCTTTCCTCCTTTTCCCCTTTCTTTTCATTTTGAACATACAGTCTTGCAATATTTAGGTAGCTATTCTAGCACTGGAACCATACATCCAACCCTTTCATTAACTTTTAGTTATTTCTGTGGTGGGGCTTTGAAATTTTACTAGGCTTTTCTCCAATTGTGATCCTCCCAATCTCTACCTCCTGAATAAACTGAGATTATAAGCAAAATCCACTGCACACAGCCTCTACTTTTTAATTTAATTTACTTTTGTTGTTAATATTTCATGCTGAATTACATTTTACCTTTCAGAGACATGATAGTTATCCTATAGTTTGGATTGTGAGATTACACTGTGTTCTTTAAGATTTCTCTGAAATCTTAAAAAGAATACTGTATTTCCTGTTATACTGCAGTGTGCTTAGAGTTCACTAGCTTTATTTACAATATAAAAGAATTGCTGCATTGACTTTAAGAAATTTTATCAACATGTATTTTATAACGCTTTTGTACTTACTATGGGTAGCATGTAAGGTAAGGTATTTTTCCAAGAATATTGTATAGTTCATCCTGTCTTTGGAATAATATGGGAAGAATGGGAAATATTTTATTTTTTTTGTCAATTCTCCTTTTTCCACTATAACTGAAACTCTAAGCTTTTTAATAATAAAAATTTTCAGGTCATACTGATGAACATATTGTACTAATTAGGGATAAGTTAATTTCTGAATTAAAGATTCAGATTTTTTTAAGGAATGTAGTTGTATGTTGTCACAACACAATCTAAGATTACAAATGAAAGTATGAATCAATGCACATGCTTCTCAACTAGGGAATGTTTGCTAAGTGGTCTAAATTGCTAAACATGCTTACTCAGACATGCTTGCTGACATATATTCTCCTACATTTTGTTGTGTAGAGCCATAGAAACAATATTTAGCATCTTTTTAAGTGCATTTTCCACCACTTAAAAGTGGACACAGAAGCAAATGGGAACTCGATTACTATATTTTAGTTTATCTTATTTTGATTAAATATTCTTGGGTAGTCCCAACATAAAATTAATTCTCTCAAAAATATACAAACAGATGCCTTCTCTCTAAATATGAGTAGAGAATGACCAGGTTTGTCTGTAAACAAATCATTTGCAAACCTAACACTTTTCTCTTAGAGTAAGAGAAATATAGCTTTATAGCTTGGGAGTTAGTTTGCCTTTTTCTAAACTTCAGCTCTACCAGTTTGTACTCAATGACACAGCTGTCTTTATCTTTGTTCTTTGGTGGAAATGGGATTTGAATTCAGAGACTTCACTATTTGAATATGCTTTACCACTTGAAATACAATTTCAGTCCTGAGCAGTTTTTTTTTTTGGTCTGGGCTGACTTTGAACAGTGTTCCTCAGATCTTAGCCTTCTGATTAGCTAGGATTACAGGTGGGAGCCCTGGTGCCCAGCTGTGGGCAGTTTTTAAGTTTGCATTTACTTTCATTTGAACTTATGCAATGGTATCTAAACTTAAGATTAATTTAAGGATCAGAAGAGATACTTCAGATAGTACCTCTGGTATTGTTCATGATGTCCTAGGGAATTGGGATATCATAGTTGGTATATAAACTAACTGAAAATGAGGCCAACAAATATACAATTGTAACCATGCTAAATGCAGTAGACAGGTTGCTTTCTAAAACATATTGAACTGTATTGGAGGTTATGGAAAAATTTTCCCTGGGAAGACTAACTAAAGCTAAAGAACAGTAGATCAGAAGGTGTGTGCTTGCTGCATATGTGGGTGAGTATACGTAGAACACAAGTTCTAGGCAGAGGGAAGAACATGGAAAATGGCTCTGGGGTAAGAGAGTGTTTGGTGAATAAGGCCTGCGTGTTTGAGAATTAGTACAATAGTCTCTGATACTGGAGCTAAGACTGGGAGGGAGGTAGAGAGGAAAAGTCCATGACTCTGTAAGCCTCTGTAGGCCACGTGTGGGAATGTGACCTAGGAACCCATGACAGATACGTGAACTGTAGAAACACATTGGCAATGATCTCTTATTAGTATTGTTGTTACTTTTAATCTCTACAGTTCATTAAACATTAGATAAGATTATATGTTTCAATATTTATGTGTTTCTTTCTCCCTATTATTGCAGTTGTCCAATGCTCATTCCTCAAGCTTTCCATTTAGGAATAAAACTGAGAAGACAGCTTTGTTTTCTTTCAATTTTACTATTTAAAGGAGAATTTTCTTTGGAATAACTTCAGGCAAGATAAATGAAAAACAATTGCTGACATATTACCTACTGTGATACTTATAAATATTTTATGCTTTTTAGCCTTTGTGAAATCAAATGCTGTCATTTGTTACCAACTTAAATAAATTAAGAACAAAATTGTTAGAATTGTTAGTGTCCCATGTCGGCAGAAAACGCAGAATGATTTCACGTGTTTTGGTCTTCATCTAGAACCAACTTGTGGAAATGGAAGACCTCAAGCCCACTGTGTGAATGAGTGAAAAGAGCTTGAAAGGTGGCTTTACATGTGTGCCTTTGTGTACCTGTGCACACGTATTAGTTTTGCTGATCTAAGAAATACTGGTTAGTTCAGAGTCAGTACGGAAACTTTGAAGTTTCCCAGAGTCAAAGAACCAAGACTTCTTCATATTTGAATATAAGAGGATAACTATATTAGACCATGTAAATAAACTCATCATGTCATGAACATTAAGTACAATCTGGGTAGCCAGAGGATGCTTAGTGTGATATTCCACCAGGGTTTTCTTCTTTGTACCATATGTTTGAACAAAGAATTAGCCATTTAAAAGTATTTTCTTCATGGGTAGGTTAATATCACCTGATAATTGTTTTTAAATAAAATGCTTTAATACATCAACTTTTCACCTAGAATATGAACCGCTTGTGTGCAGTGTACATTTGTCTGCTGTGTACCATATAGTGCTTGTTGAATCATTTTGGAAATTACTGTCATGTGTTCTAGGAGCTGATCTTCAGGTTTGCATATCTGAGAAACCAACATGTTGCACCAGGAAGATGGAGGAGAGATATCAGATTGCTGCTCGTCAAGATCTGCAGCAGGTCCTCCAAGCATCCAGCGCTGCGTTAAAGTTGCTAATATCTCGAAATGCAGCTTCTTTCCAAGGTAAATGTATTTTGAGTTCTGAAATTAACTGCTAGCTTTATGGAGTGAATTGACTCTGATAGAGATACTGTTAATGTGGCTAGGCTTATTTCCTTGTTGTTGCATATTATTTTAGCATAAAATGGAGTATTGCCTTTTCTTAACTTCATAACTTATGTCTGAGGTTATCCAGGACATTGAATAAACTGTTACATTATTGACATAATCCTGGTGAGTATTTGACTTTATAACACAATTCTTACCCATGAGTTTTCCTCAAGGCAAGCAGACATAGTAATTCAATTTCGTGAAGAATATGTTACATAAAATATCACTGCTTTTAACTGGCAATTTTATATTTAAAAGTACAACCCAGAGAAATATTTAAGATTTCCTTCTGCAACTTTATGTTGCTTTCATAAGAATACCAGTTCAATATAGCAAAATGCAGGCAAGTATGATAAATAGAAAACTAAGAATATTAATTGAATGTTTAAGGGTCAGATAGGACCAGAACACAACCTTAGTTCAACCAATATGTTCAGGAATAAAATTAATGAGTTATGAAATTACCTGGCACACTGAAAAATAGATGATCTTTTTCTTATTTTAGCAATCTTTTCTATAAAATTGCTTATTGCTATAATAAAACACCTTAATTTATTTTCCTCTTTTATAAAGCATTAGCTATTCTGTATATGACTTCAATGGTAATGTGTAAATTATACTGCTTTTCAAACAAATTTATTGTTTTTGTTCCACATAGAATATAACTTCTGACAGTATTTTTAATAAGTATATTTATGTCAATGTGTTTAAATAACTTGTTTTGTTTATATGATATTACTAAATCACAAGGCTGGTTAATTTTTAAACTATACTTATTAAATAGAATCAATATAATAACAGAATAAAATTTAAATTGACTTAAAATGTAGGTCATGATGAACTGGTATTCTTTTCCTACAATGTCAGATTTTGTGTGTGTGTGTTTGCTTTGTGTGTGTGTGTGTGTGTGTGTGTGTCTGTGTGTGTGTGTGAAAATATCATACAGAGGGGTTACAATTGCATGGGCAAGGTAATGAGTACATTTCTTATCAAGCATTGTTGCCTCCTCCTTTGTTTCCCCTTCCCATCCCTTCCCATCTCCCCCCTGCCCCTAGCCAAAGTTGTAAAGTTCGTTTTTTGTCATAATGTCTTGTACATCTCATTGTTGCAATGGGTCCACCTGAATCGCTATTTAAACAATTTGTTTTTTCCCTTCCCCCCCACAAATTATACCAACATCAAATACAGTGAAGACAGAGGTTATACTGTGGGGGAGGGACATACAAAGCAACGAAGAAATATCTTATAATTATGTTAGAAACAATAGCAAGAAAGAAAAAACATTTGAGTCCTTATCTTGGGGTTCATTTCGCCTAACATCAACTTATCTGACCGTTTCTGCTTGTCTCAGACATATACGACTTATTGCAAATAAGAGAAACCATGGCACCTAGATTTTAGGATCTTATTAAATATATCCTATTTCAGATTCTTTGAAATACAACTTTCATGCCATCAAGTTTATTCATGTAAAATATTGGAGGAAAATGTACTGATATGCGTGTTAAACAAAGATTTGTGATATTAACTGGCTAATTGGAATACTTTAGCCACTATGAAAAAGTATAATTACTATGTGTAATTTTTTGTCACTAAAAACATGTGAAGTCTGGGATTTTCTCTATTTCCCAGAGTGTCATGTAATTTCATATAATCTTTTGCTTTCTGTTTACTAAATTGTATCTTCTGTTTTTAATAGATTGAGTTTTACTTTTTATTAAAAAATTAATTAAAATAAAAAAAATAGAAAAAAATTATTCTTTCTGTCCTTTTAAATTTTCTTTTCTGGAACTGGGATTTGAAGCAAAGGCCTCAAACTTTCTTGGTTTGCTTACTGGGCTTGATTGCTAGATTTGCTCTACCATTTGAGTCATACTTCCAGTCCAGCTTTTTGCTGGTTATATTGGAGATGAAGACTCATGGAATATCCTGCCTTTGGTTGCCATAAAAGTATGATCTGCTGGATCTCATTCTCTGAGTAGTTAGGAGAAAAACCATCAACCGCCAGTGCCTGGCCTTGCCTTATTTTCTTGTTGATGCTTTTGTATGTCTGTTGAGTGCCTACTAGTAGCCAAATCTTTCAAGTACTTATATTTGAGGAAGTGCCTAACTGTTAAATATATTTTACTTTTATTGGCTTTAATATGATAACGTGCTTATTTACTTATTTTAAAACTAGAATGGGCACATTGTATTTTTGTCAGTTTCATAATGAAGACTATTATACTGGCCTTTGCAGTTTTAAGCAGCCTGTGATTTAGTGTGTTTTCTTATGCATCAGCTACAAATGTAATTTTTTCTTATCAGACTTTCCCTTATCTCTGAAGTTAAAAGTTGTTTGTGTTTTTCAAATCTATGTCAGCAGGCAGCTATAAATTATCGGTATTCCAGGTAAAAGTTATTGGAGCTAAAATTACTTTGCAACTGGAAATAAAACTGGCTTTGCATGAAACATAATTGAGGGTGGAAAAGAATTAACTATAGATTTAAGATCAATTTTCCTTGACAAAGTTATATATGAACTCTAAGAAGCCAACTTCTAATTGTTTGAATTCTGATCAATACAAATTATGATAATATTATCTATGCTTATAGTAGTTTGACCTGATAGGCAAAACAACTTGTTCACAGTAGGCTAAACAATCCTTCCTTGATTTTATATTGAGTACAATTGCCATTTTCAGTATAAGAACTGTACATTAATTACATAGAAGATGAGTTGATTAATTACCAGATTATTTATAATTTTATCTTTATATTACTTAAACTATCTTGGTTTTGCAGAGATAGTTCTCAAAAGCTGCCTATTTATTTTAAAGGGAAATATCTGTAAGATATTTAACTAGCTACATTGTAAAAATGTTTTTTATTGTAAAAATAATGTGCAGAGGGGTTACAGTTACATGAGTAAGGTAACGAGTACATTTCCTACCAAGCATTGTTACTTCCTCCTTCGTTTTTCCCCCTACCATCCCTTCCCTTCCAACCTAGCTACATTTTTGAGTATCTAATAAATTTTACTGAACAAATAGATATGAAATGTTATCTTGTTTTCAAAATATGGTTCTCTCATTGTTAGTGAGCCTGATTTTTTTTCACATAAACTTTTATTTTGTGGGCTATTTTCTCTTAGAAACATATTATGTGTATATACACTTAGAGAATGTGCAATGAATATATTGGATATACTTAAATTCTTCTTAAGTATAGAGACTGTCTTACATTTCTAAATCTTGAAGTTTTCCCTAAAAACATTCAAATTTGATCTATAGCCTACAGATAATTTGAGTTCTGTATCGCCTGTGGTTAGCAGTTGCATGGGTCTTCCTGCCTCTGGTCCTCCGGCTTTTGTATTTCTCATTCATTGTTTCTTTTCTATGAAATTCAGCATGACTTTCTGTCTTCAGTTTCTAGCTCACAAACTCATGCGTGCACACTTATCTATGAATTATGTATAAAATTTTATAAGCTGGTAGTGAGGGAAGAAAGAAAATGTATAGATGACAAGTAATTTTAAATCGAGTATTCATTGCTATGTTGCCAAGTCTTTTTACTGCTCCTCCATTGATTCTTGAAATCACCAGTCTCCCTCCTTCTCTATGGCACATCTCCCACTGTGCTGCAATACTGTAGTCTGCTCTTATGATGGTGAGATACCATAAGTTCTACTTCCTGACACTTAATATAGGAGCATAGAGTATTAAATAAATACCACTCAGCTCTGAGGGTAAATGTAAACAGTACTTTTTGATTATTTTTTTCTATCCCCTAAAACATTAAATCCACAAGCACAGTTAATTTTTCTAATGCAAAAGTGAGTTTTTAATATTAAATTAAATCCATTATACATTTTTAAATGATAGTTTTTATGGTACTAATCCATTAAAAAATATTAACAATTGCTATCTGCTTTTAATACGGACCTTAGGAATGTTTACTTCTAAAAATCTATTATAATTAGTAAGTTTCATTCAGAATTTTATTTTGTGTGTGTGTGTGTGGTATCGAGGTTTGAACTCAGGGCTTTGTGCTTGTTAGGTAGGCTCTCTACCATCTTTGCTTTGGTTAATTTTGAAAACTTTTGCTCTAATTGACCTGGATTTGATCCTCTAGTTTATGACTTCCCGATAGCTGGGATAAAAGTATGTACCACCATGCCCAACTATTAGATAAGATGAGGGTCTTGCTAACATTATGCTAAATCCATTTTTATTAAATGTTTTACTTATCACTACATACTTAAGGAAGAAATAAACTATATGAAAAGTAGTATTTCCAAGTATTGTACAGAAATATACATTAAAGATGGTATTATGTAATATGATGCTCATTTTATAATTAAATTTTTATGAAACATTTAAAATATTTTACCCAGTAGAACAAATTTTAGTATTACATTGATAGTGGTATTTAAAATTTGTATGATGAATAATGGAAGGCTCATACTTTTTCCTCTTAATCCAATGCTCTTAATATCTAAAGTGTTTTTTTTTGTCTTCTGTGTAGGAAAAACGTTGCAATACAGAGCATAAAGCATTTTTCTACTTATAAAGAGAGTGGCAGGAAAATGCTCATTGCCTAAATGTATTTTGTGTGAAGAAAAAAATTTCCATGAGTGATTACTTTTTATTGCAAATTATTACTAGTTTATTACTATCATAAATTATTTGTGTGTATATTTTTTGAACTGTATCTAGATGAACTACCTGATTTTCCAGCCTTTTTCATATGACATTTTTTATTGGTCTTTTTAATATCAACATGTTTACTTTTGGGAATGGTAATTTACCTATCAAGTACCAATCTAACCAACTAGCTAAAAAGTATCATTGTTAGTATTTGAAGTGTTTGCAGTTTTACATACTTTAAGACTATACAGTGTTTTTTATTTTTGTTGTTTTTGTTTTTGTTTTTGGTCATGGGACTTCAACTCTGGGCCTCGGTGCTGTCCCTCAGCTCTTCAGCTCAAGGGTAGTGCTCTACCACTTGTGCTACAGTGCCACTTCTGGTTTTCTGGTGGTTTATTGGAGATAAGAGTTTCAGAGACTTTACTGCTCAGGCTGGTTTTGAACTGCAATCCTCAGCTCTCAGCCTCTTGAGTAGCTAGGATTACAGGTGTGAGCCACTGGTGCCCGGTGACTATGCAGTGTTTTATCTAAGACATTGAGCACTTCAATTTTATAGGAAAGATAAAACAATAGTATTATGAAAGGATTTAAGAAATTATAAGTCAGTAATGCAGCTATTATCTGATAACAGTTTCTCATGAGTTATTACTAGTTGTGATGGTAGGTACCACACAATATTTATTTTCTCTTCTGTCTTGTCAGAATACCACACTTTTTGAGGGACCATCTTCAATAACAATATGTTTAGGGAACATGAGCCCTGCTGTAGCTATAGGGAATGATATGAAATGAAATAGGAATAGATTTGAATAGCTTTTGTTGGAAATGGGAAAAGCAATGAATCACAAAGCGGTCAGAAAGCTAACAGTGTAGATAACTAGTTAGCAATACCTATTTATGTTATGGTACGGTTGTTTTCAATTTTAGTCTTTTTCATCATGCAGGGAAAAGGTTCAAGAGGGTAGCACCAACATAGATGGTTGAGCAGGCACCATGAAAGGTTATGAGGACAGGAGTTCTGTGCATTATGCAATAATTATTTATGAGTAATCTCTACCTGGCAGCATTGTTGGAAATTCTTGGGATGTCGAATGAACATAGCAAAGATCTTTCTAGTTGGCAGTTATCTGGAGAAGATAGAACATCATTCAGATATGTGTTAAAATATATTAAACTCCTTGGAGATGAGAATTGTAAGTACTAACGTGTTTTAATTTTCAATTAGATAGGCAGAGGAAAGGTGAAATTACAGCTAAGAATTGAAGGAAGTAGAAGACTTTGCTATGTGAATATCTGGGTGGAACACATTCTAGGAACAGAGGAGGCCCTTAAGGTAGGAGCAAGCCTTAGCTGTGAGAAGAACGTCAACAAGAATGCCAGAATAGTTGGGCCCCAACAAGTGCCACAGGGACTGTGATTGGAAAGGATAGAACATAGAAGCAGATCAAGTGGGACTCTTAGGCTTTTAGTTTCTTTTTCTAAAGCTGGAAGTTTTACCAAATGAGTGGCTTGAGGGAAATGGCAGTAGGTTCTCCATTGGCTCTAGAATCTCTTTCTCTTGCTAGGAGAGTGAGACCAACTGACTTGTTTAAAGTTCTCAATGAAAGAAGAAGGATGTTAGTTGATGTATTAATTGGTATGTACATTATTTGACTATCCAGTAATAGCTAATCTTTGTTACAGATTTGAATAGTAATGGTATAGAAGAGACAGATTTCTAATGATTATTAACTGGCTCTATAAACTGATAAGAATGTTCTTTTTATGAGAAAGTTTATATGAAATTAAAAAAAAATAATTTTGATAAAATGACTGATGATTCTACACTATGGAACGTTTACCAAAGTTTATTGTGATTTAAAAGTGAAGGGCAGTATAAAGAAATAACAAACCTAGTTATCAAGTGAAATTTGATAACAAATGAAATTAAACATCAAGAAAAATATTAACATAAGATAACATTGAGTATATCAGAGAATAGTATTTAAGCTAAAAGTGATAAGTTTCAGTGTGAGAAACTTGTTTAGACAAAAAGATATAGTTGCATAAAATTAAAAATTCAATAACTTATTAGTGAATAACTCAGCAAGTAAGGTTCTATCTTGAACATTAGGGTGTCAGCACTCAAGTATGAAGTCTCGCTGGGAACAACAAAAACATATTTGCTATTTTAATATAAGGTAAAAATAACAAGTTCTGTTTACGAAGCTATAAAATAGTTACCAGTTACTCAAATGTTTTTTATTATAGCATCCCTTCTTTAATAATATATTGACACTTGTTAATTATCATAACTATCAAATTAAAAAATAACTTATCAACTTTGAAATACTTTATTAAAATGTAGGAATTTTCTTAATATTTAAACTAGACACTATGTTGGAAATGAATGTTACAACTTGGGGGAGAGGGAATTGGGAGGGGAAAAGGTGGGAGAAAATGAGGAGAGGGTAGCATTAGTCTTAAAGAAATGTACTCATTACCTGACTGATGTAACTGTAACCCCTCTGTACATCACCTTTACAACAAAACTTAAAATTTAAAAAAGTGTTTAAATTTTAGTCTCAGGGGAACAGGTTAAGATAAAAATAATGAATTATCACTGATAATATTCAATTGACAAAGTGATAAGTTATAATAGAAAATAAGATACTTCTCTTTCCTCAAATAGAGGATTTAAATTATATAGCCCTTCCTCAATATTGCTGTTATTCATGCATATATCTTTTTTTTTTCTTTTTTCTTTTTTTGGTTGGTCGTGGTGCCTGAACTCTGGGCCTGGGCACTCAGCTCTTCAGCTCAAAGCTAGTGCTCTACTATTTGAGCCACAGCGCCACTTCCAGCTTTTTCTGCTTATGTGATGCTGAGGAATCAAATCCAGGAACTCATGAATGCAAGGCAAGCACTGAGCCACCTTCCTAGCCCCCCATGCTTATCTCTTTACATTTAACATGAAATATATTTAGTAGTCAATGGACTATAGCTGTTGTAGCTTTTATGCAAGAGACTTAAAGTGGTATCTCATGCTCTAGAGAGTTACAATAGTAGTGGCATCTCATGCTCTAGAGAGTTACAATAGTAAATAAACAAAGGGTAATTGTTGGATAGCTGTGTGTGTGCTATGCTTTTTTAACATTCCAGGATAATTCTGCCTGTGGGCAAACTTTTGTATAAACAAAGATAATTAAACTCTTTTACCTTAGAAGGTGGTGTTTTCTGGTACTGTTTGTTTGACTTCATCACCTCAGAGTATAAACTTGACTTGTATATTAACTTAGGAAACATAGTCAATGTTTTTTCTCTAAGTAAGAATGAATTAAAGATATACTATAATACAGCAAAATCGGTCTTTGGTGTGGGAAAACTATTGTGACTGGGTAGTCAATATGCTTAAGGATTTAAGAATAAGGGCTATAGAATATGAGGGTCCAAGTTTGAATTCTATCTTTAAATTGGCTTACTGCAACTCTGGATTCTTGTTTGTATTAGAAGATGATTATAGCACTTTCTTCTTCTAGGCTGCAGTTAATGATTGATTGAGATAACTTCATGTTAGGACCTGGCACAGTTCCTAGTGCCCATTACATTATAAGCACTCAGTATATGATTTTTTTAGTGTGTTTGGGGAATTGTATGAAGTCAGTCAACAAGTTGTTAGAAGGGCTGCCTTGGTTCAACAAAATGGGTACAAACTCCTCTTTATGTTTTTGTGGATTTGCAAATAGATTGTATGTGCTTGGGGTTAGTGTCAGTGTAGTCTAAATTGTTGAAGGTGAGCAATTAAGACAAATTATTTGGTAAATAATAATTGGTTCCTTCCAATGCAGGATTTCTGCTGCCAAGTTAGTAATGAAATGGGATTTCAAACTTCACTGAATTGTAATGTTTTGACTCATTCTGACTGAAGTTCACATGTATTCTGAAATCTGAGCGCTGCTGAGCAGAATGCTCCAAAAGGAAAAAGCCAATGGGAAGTTAGCCAAGGGCTGGCTTATGAATACACTAATATTGTCATCCTTCTCCTCAAATTATTCCTTTTCATTGCAGCACAGACTAATTTGGAGACAGTGATTATAATAATTTGCTAATGCATACTTTTAGATATATCAACATCAACAGCAAACATCTGTAAATGTAGTCACAATGAATGACCAGCATCAAAACTTGAAGCCTCATGTATATGAAGATACTCTTGCATGGAGAAAATGATAACAAGTGACTAGATAGACTTAATGTAATTTCTGCCAAAAATGTATAGGATTTTGTATAGATACACTCAAATCTTTTCTTTCTTTTTTTAAATTTTAATTTTATTGTCAAGGTGATAGACAGAGGGGTTACAGTTAAATAAGTAAGATAGTGAGTACATTTCTTGTCAAACTTGTTACCCTCTCTCTCATTTTTCTCCTTCTTTCCCTCCCTTCTTCTCCCCCCAGTTGTATAGATCTTTCCCAACATAGTGTCTTGGGAGTGTCACTGTTGCTTTGGTCCTTTGTCTCACCATTCTGTTGTTCCCCTTCCCTTCCCTAATTCAGATAAACATACATATACTGCCAAAATCAAATACAGTGATAGTGATAACAGGGGATAAAGCATAGGAGGAGAACACAAAAGAAAGAAGAAATCACTTGGTACATTAAAAACAACAATAAAAAAACCTCTTGTGTCCATGTTTTTGAGTTCATTTTGCTTAGCATCATCTGTATGGTTATATGTATTATATCTATTGAGCTCTTCTGCTCATCTGCTGAGATTGCTCTAGATGCATACTAATTATTACAAAGGGGAACCGTTTTACAAAGTGAAACCTTATTACAAAGGGAAACCATGGGGCCTATGTTTCTTTAGGTCTGGCTTACTTCACTTAATATGACTTTTTCCAAGTCCTTCCATTTCCTTACAACTAGGGCAGTGTCATTCTTTCTGATGGAAGCATAGAATTTCATTGTATTCAAATCTTTTCTTAAATTTATTTGTAAAGTCATAAGACGTATAGTAACAAACCGTTCTGGGAAAAAATAAACCCAGAGGAACCACTGTACCTATGATTAGACTTGCTACACAGTTATAGGGCAGCTACATAGTAAAAGCTCATATAGCAAAAGCATAGATATGCAGGAAGGATTGGAGAACTCCAAAATGCACACAAATAAAGCTGTCAGGTTTTTCACAGAATTGCAGACACTCATCAGTGGAGGAAGAAGACATAATTAGTAATTGGATATCCACAGACAATGAAAGGGGATGTAAACCTAAATTTACATGTTACACAAAAGTATACAGATTCCAGTTCCATAGAACTGTGAGGCAGTAAATTTCTGCCATTCCATCCACCCAGTTTGTGGTACTTTGTTATAGAAGCCCTAGCAAATAAGAGTAAATATATTAACTCCAGTTATATAAAAATTCAGACTTATCTTTTCAAATAAATACACTACATTTTAATATATGCTGTTTTTTGTGAGTCTTTTCATTGGTTTACCATTTTGAAATGACCAGTATGATTAAACAATTCATGTTAGCCCAGAGCTTGTGGCTCACAACTCTAATCCTAGCTACTCAAGAGGTTGAGATCTAAAGGATAATGGTTCAAAGCCAGCCTGGGTAAGAGAGTTTGTGACACTCTTGTTTCCAAATAACCAGCAAAAAAAAAAAAAAAGCCAAAAGTGGAGCTGTGACACAAATGGTAGAGCACTAAATGAGTGAAAAAACTCAGGGATAGTGCCCAAGCCTTGGACCAGTACATATATATGTATATATATATGTATATGTGTATATATATATATATATACATATATATACATATATACACACATATATATATACATACATATATACATATATATACATATATAAATTATACTATGTTGATTTTTTAAATGTGAAAATGCTGTACAGAGAGGGGTTACAATTACATGGGCAAGGTAATGAGTACATTTCTTATCAAGCATTGTTGCCTCCTCCTTTGTTTCCCCTTACCATCCCTTCTCCTCGTCCCCCACTCCCCAAAGTTGTAAAGTTTGTTTTTCGACCTAATGTCTTGTACATCTCATTGTTGCGATGGGTCCACCTGTATTCCTATTTAAAAAATTTGTTTTTTCCCTTCCCCTCCACAAATTATACCAACATAAAATACAGTGAAAACAGGAGTTATACTGTGGGGGAGGGACATATAAAGCAACAAAGAAATCATCTTATAAATATGTTAGAAACAATTACAAGAAAGAAAAAAAACCATTTGAGTCCTTATCTTGGAGTTCATTTCACCTAACATCAACTTATCTGATCGTTTCTGCTTCACTCAGGCATATACTAGTAATTGCAAATAAGGGAAACCATGGGGCCTATGTTTCATTGGGCCTGGCTTACTTCACTTAATATAATTTTCCAAGTCTTTCCATTTCTTAACAAATGGGGCAATGTCATTCGTTCTGATAAAGGGAAATAATGTATAACATAATCAACATAGATCATGTTGATTATGTTATACATTATTTCCCTTTATTGTCTTCATATTCTCTTTAATTATTTTGATTATTGTTATTGATTTTGCAGTATTAGGATTTGGACTTAGGACCTTGAAGTTGCTTGAGTTGGTTGAGACAAGCATCCAGTCATGCTTTTTGGTTGTTATTGAAATCTCAGACTTTTTTTTTATTGTGAAAAAACTGTACAGAGGGATTACAATTACATGGGCAAGATAATGAGTACATTTCTCATCAAGCATTGTAGCCTCCTCCTTTGTTTTCCCTTCCCATCCCTTCCAAGCCTCCCCCCACCCAATCCTCCCCCCACCCCCCACCAAAGTTATAAAGTTCGTTTTCGACATGACAACTTGTACTTCTCATTGTTGCAATGGGTCCACCTGTATCCCTATTTAAACGACTTGTTTTTCCCCTTCCCTTCCACAAATTATACCGACATCAAATACAGTGAAAGCAGGGGTTATACTGTGGGAGAGGGACATACAAAACAACAAAGAAATAATCTTATAAATGTGTTAGAAACAAATGCATGAAAGAAAAAAAAACATTTAAATATATATCTTAGAGTTCATTTTCCTAACATCACCTTATCTGACCTTTTCTGCTTGACTCAGACATATACTAGTTATTGCAAATAAGGGGAACCATGGGACCTATGTTTTTTGGGGCCTGGCTTACTTCACTTAATACAATTATTTCCAAGTCTTTCCATTTCCTAACAAATGGGGCAATCTCATTCTTTCTGATGGAGGCTTAGAATTCCATTGTGTATATATACCACATTTTCTTTTTTTTTTTTTTATTGTGAAAATACCATACAGAGGAGTTACAATTACATGGGCAAGATAACAAGTTCATTTCTTATCAATCATTGTTGCCTCCTCTTTGTTTCCCCTTCCCATCCCTTCCCATACTCCCCCCACCTCTCCCTACCTGATCCTTCCCCGTCCCCCTCCCCTCTCACCAAAGTTGTAAAGTTCCTTTTTTGACATAACGACTGTATATCTCATTGTTGCAATGGGTCCTCCTGTATCCTTAGTTAAATGATTTGTTTTTCCCTTCCCCTCCACAAATTATACCAACATCAAATACAGTGAAAGCAGGGGTTATACGGTGGGGGAGGGACATACAAAGCAACATGAAAATCATCTTATAAATATTAAACTTGATGCCTTTAAGATCATTTTAGCCTTTTTTTTTGGTCAGTCGTGGGACTTGAACTCTGGGCCTGGGTGTTGTCCCTGAGCTCTTCAGCTTAAGGCAAGCACTCTACCACTTGAGCCACAGTGTCACTTTGTAAACTTCTTAATAGGAAAGATAAACTAGACATATCCAGACTGCTAGACACTGTATATACCACATTTTCTTGATCCATTCATCTACTGAGGGGCATCTGGGTTGGTTCCATATCTTAGCTATAGTAAATAATGCTGCAATAAACGTAGTTGTGTTGGTAGCTTTAGTGTGGTCTTGTTTGTAAACATTTGGGTAAATGCCCAAAAGTGGGATTGCTGGGTCTTAGGGGAGCTCTATGTGGAGTCTTTTTTTTTTTTAATTTAATTTAATTTTATTTGTGAACATACTGTACAGAGGAGTTACAGTTACATGGGCAGGATAATGCGTACATTTCTTACCAAGCATTGCAGCCTCCTCCTTTGTTTACCCTTCACATCCCTTCCCAGCCTCCGCCCTCCCCCCCAATCCCAATCCTTCTCCTTTCCCCCCTTACCTCCCCCCCCCCAACGTTGTAAAGCTCGTTTTGGACATGACAACTTGTACTTCTCATTGTTGCAACAGGTCCACCTGTATCCTTAAACAACTGGTTTTTCCCCATCTCCTCCACAAGTTATACTGACATCAAATATAGTGAAAGCAGGGGTTATACTGTGGGGGAGGGACATACAAAGCAACAAAGAGATAATCTTATAAATGTGTTAGAAACACATGCATGAAAGAAAAAAACATTAAAATACACATCTAAGGGTTCATTTTCCTGACATCACATTATCTGACCTTTTCCGCTCGACTCATACATATACTAGATATTACAAATAAGGGAAACCATGGGACCTACGTTTCTTTGGGCCTGGCTTACTTCACTTAATATAATTTTTTCCAAGTTTTTCCATTTCCTAACAAATGGGGCAATGTCATTCTTTCTGATGGAGGCATAGAATTCCATTGTGTATATATACCACATTTTCTTGATCCATTCATCTACTGAGGGGCATCTGGGTTGGTTCCATATCTTAGCTATGGTAAATAATGTTGCAATAAACATAGTTGTGCTGGTAGCTTTAGTATAGTCTTGCTTGTGATCATTTGGGTAAATGCCCAAAAGTGGGATTGCTGGGTCATAGGGGAGCTCTATGTGGAGTCTTTTGAGGAACCTCCATACTGCTTTCCAAAGTGGTTGAACAAGTTTACACTCCCACCAACAATGCAGTAAGGTTCCCTTCTGTCCACATCCCCTCCAGCATCTGTTGACATACCACCTCACCCCAGTTAGAATGGCAAAAATCAAGAACTCTAATAACAACAGAAATCTCAGACTTTTCTGTCTGGGCTGCCTTTGAGTCATTCTGTAGATCTCAACCTTCTTAATAACTGGGATTTACAGATGTGAGCCATCAGCTCCTTTTATCATTTATTTAAGTACAACAACACTGACTTCTCTCTATAAGACTCTCTATAAGGTTCCTTATAACCTCTGAAATAGTCTTTTCCTTATAAATGTAAATGGGAGTGGTAACAGTTTCACAATTTAATTGGGAAAGTAGTAGGGTAAAAGAATTTGACAAGAGAAGGAGGATGGAAAGTAATATAATAGGTGTTGCTTGGAGATACATGCTACTTTGTTCCTTGGAAGAATTAGGTATCATTAGATAGCATATTGAATTTAAGTATGTGATTTGGATCCACTAAAATAATTTGTGTTTTCCTGAATCATAACTGATCATGTGAGGTAATCATTCCAGCTTACATGTTTTGTTCTTTTTATCTCAAGTAGTACTGTGACCTCAATGGTATTTTAACTTACATATGTATACATGTAAAAGTGTCTAAAGTAATTAATATAACCAATTTTGTCTCTTTAAGGTTACTGTTTGCAGCAGCAAACAAACCTCTGTAAGAAACTGGAGCAAATCTTTCCAGTTATACTATATTAGAATTCCATCTACATTTTAATTTGCTTCCTGCTGTGTGGATATATTAGACAGAATCTATTACCTGGCTCAATGGTCCTTCCAGACAATTTCCTTTCTCATTCTGATTTTATTGTAAGTGATTGTCAACATACTGTAGAAGTTTGAAAATCCAATTTTGATCACTTCCAGGAGGCATTGATGACTATAACTTTACATAAAGAACAAAACTAAATCCCCAAACAAGAACCAATGGAGTAATGTGATATTTAATAGATTGCCTTTTGGTTAAAGGCACTTGTTATAGACTGTTGTGAGACAGACATTCCTTCTTTACTCATTTCTCACTTGGTTGCTGGGCAGAATATAACAATTATTCCCTTGGATGAGGCCTTTTTTCACATTTAACATTCTGCTTGATGTAAATGTTACTTTGAGTTGCCTCTTTCTGATAACCGCAAGCCACCTGCTGTTTTTTCGTTGGGAGATAATGTTTCTCTGAGTATTTAATATCATTTCAGCTTTAAATATAGTTCTTTCATGCATTTAACAGTTAATCCTTACTGTGAAACAGATTAATGGACCTTCAGTGGGAAGTTTAGGCACATTAATTCACTTTGGTTTATTTAATTTTTTTTGAAACTTACTGGAGTGTACTTTTCTAGGACAAGTCTAGAAGTTACCAAGTTGATGTCAGATCATGAGGATAGATGCCATTTCATTTTCTCATGCTACTAAACAGTTTGATAAGGATAAATCTTAGTTATCCATTCCATTTGCAGCTGATGCTCTTCTCAGTGTTCAAAATGGTCAACCTTTCAACTTGTACCTGACACTTTGATTTGACTCCTACCCTTTTGATAATTCACTTTGAACATTTCCTCTTTTCTTATTTGGGGATATTCATTCTTAGTATACAACTTACTCTTCTTCTCTGTTCTGGTTGATCCTTGACTAGATTAACCACTCAATTTCCAAATAAGCTAGCTGATAAAGATTTTAAGTCATGATATTAGTATGCCATTCTCTAACTTACAATTCTTCACTGATTTACAGTTTCTTTCTGCTTATAATGCTACTAAATATTTATAGATTTAAATATTAATAAATATCTGTCAAATCAAATGATTGAAAAATGAATTTTTACTTATTTCCATTACCCTCTTCTAATCGCAGGTCCTGATCCTAGAATTTTCTGTTTATTCAATATTATTACTTTCTTGTGAACAAGAGCATGGTCTGATATTGGTAAATATTAGACTGTCATTTTCCTTATCATGGTGTCTAACCCATATATGTTAAATTAATGTGATTTTTGGCCTTATATTGTTTCATTTTTACTGTGAATTATAGTATTCTTTAGGTATATGGGATGATGATTTATCTCATTGTGTATTTTAGACCCAAAGTTCTTGGCCTTGAGTTCCATCATCTAGGTTTAGCCTTAACTTTTGTTTAGTTCACTTGGATAATTTACATCAGGTCTGTTACTCCAATTTCTTTATTTATAAAGTAGAAATAATTTCACTTAGCATCATCTTATATGGTCATATGTATATAACTATTGAACTATTCTGTTTATCTGCTAAGATTATCCTAGACATATACTAATTATTGCAAATAAGGGAAGCCATGGGACCTATGTTTTTCTGGGTCTGGCTTACTTCACTTAATATGATTTTTTCCAAGTCTTTCCATTACCTTACAAATTGGGTGATGTCATTCTTTCTTATGGAAGCATAGAATTTAGTGTGTGTGTGTGTGTGTGTGTGTGTGTGTGTGTGTTTAGTTTTTCTTGATCCATTAGTCTACTGAGGATCATCTGGGTTAGTTCCATATCTTAGCTATGGTGAATAATGCTGCAAAAAACTTAGTTGTGCTGGAAGCTTCAAGTTTGGCCTTGTTTGTGATTGGGTAAATGCCTAAAAGTGGGATTGCTGGGTCATAGGGAAGCTCTATGTGGAGTCTTTTGAGGAACCTCCATACTGCTTTCCAAAGTGGTTGAACAAGTTTATACTCCAGCAATGTAGTAGGGTTCCCTATTGGCCACATCCCCTCTAGCAGCTGTTGTTATTACATTTCTTGAATATAGCTAACTGGGGTGAGGTGGAATCTTAATGTTGTTTTGATTTGCATTCCAAGACATGGACACAAGAGATTCTTCTTTGTTGTTGTTTTTAATACACTATGTGATTTCTTGTTTCTTTTGTGTGTTCTTCCCCCTATGGTATGTCCCCTGGTGTAACTGTATTTGATTTTGGTACCCTGGTATTGTAAATATGTTTATTGAATTAGGGAAAGAGAACAACAGAATGGCGAGACAAAGGACAAGGGGAGGACCAATGCAACAGTGATATTCATAGGACAATATTTTGGAAATGATCTGTACAACTTGTGTGGGGATTGGGGGGAGGGAAAATAGGAGAAAAATGAGAGAAGTGGTAACAAATTCGACAAGAAATGCACTTATTACCTTATATAAGTGTAACCCCCTTTGTATATCACTTTGACAGACAAAAATATAAATCCAACTGCTAGTGAAAATAAACTTAGAATCTACAACAACAACAAAAAATAAAGTATAAATAAGAGCAATGTTAAGATTAAGAGAATTGTGATTAGAACAAACTAAGATAATACCTGGACAAGGCTTTAAACACTGACTACCACATATTTAAGTGTCCAGTAGTTATCAAAAAAGATTTTGTGTATAAGTATAGCACTCTAGATTGTTTCTAATGAAACTTTTTTTTTTTTGCTTTTGTTGTTCATGGGACTCGAACTCTGAGTCTGGGTGCTGTCCCTGAACTCTTCAGCTCAAGGTGAGTGTTCAACCACTTGAACCACAGAGCCACTTCCGCTTTTCTGGTGGTTAATAGGAGATAAAAGTGTTGTAGATTTTCCTGACTTTGAACCACTATCCTCAAATCTAAGCCTCCTGAGTAGCTAGGATTACAGGCATGAGCCACCTGCATCCGGCTTAATGAAACCATTTTGAAAAGTTGAAGAAATTACAAAAAGGAAAAATTTCTTAGTTATGGGACTCAATTTTTAATATTATTCTGAGTAACATCCTATATATGTTATTTTTAATAGTAGGACTATTAGTGATACACAAATACTTTTATACTATTGAAGCTGCATATGAACATATTAGTATAAGTGCTAATGTTAGCAAGATTATTGAGTATACTAGATGTTTTTCAAAAGTAATAATTATTATTAGGAAACTAATAATTATGTTAATGGTAATAACTGTTTTTACTGTAGTTATTAAACCTACTACTATTAAGATAATCAATCCCATTTATTGAACATTGACTATGTTTTTCAAGTAAACTAAAATGTATTTACTAAGTACTAGCTAAAATTTGCTATGAAATATGGACATATAAATTATTATCATAAGAGTATATGCACATCAAATGATAGAGAATTAAAATCATTCTTAAAAATTTTTGTCTTGAGGAAGCAAACCAGTTTAGTCAGTTTTCTTAAGGTTTCTCTATCCCTCTTCCATCCATTTTCTAAATGATGTCTATTAAGTGTAGAATTTACACTTATTGTTATTTACACTTCAGAGGTTTATTCTTGCATCACTTTTATTATATGAGAGAAAATCTTTAAAGTAATTTAAATTTAAATTCTGGAATCTGGTATTATCTTTCAAAATATTTTGAGTTGTTTCAAAAATTCACCCATTAATAAAGAGAATAATCTGAATATTGCCACTTTGTGGCAGAATTGATGCAATTTTAGGTAGCATTTTTCCCTAGCCAATGGCCCTGTGGAGTTGGAAACATGAATGCAAGTGATATATTAAACTTTGTGTGTGTGTGTGTGTGTGTGTGTGTGTGTGTGTGTGTGTAGCTTTTCTGGACCTGAGATTTTATTAGCTAGTAAGTACAGGGAGTCCTGAGATACAAATATTGTCCCTATGAGTCCCATATTCTAATACAAAAACACGATGAATAATTAAAATAGAGGAATAGAGTGTGGTTAACAGCAATAGAAGTATAGTTAAATAGCAAAGTGATTAATTTATTATGAAGAGAAATATAGACATGGTTGATTTTATAATGCCTCAAACTAAGAGTTTAAAAAAAACTGTTTAATTGCAATTTAGTGAGTCTATTTCCTTTATTTCCATATATCTGATATTATGCAAGAATGTGTTTCTTATCCTTATAAAATTATTGTACCAAATCTTTCTAGCCATGACATGGTCATATACTTTACTGTAAACTTCAGTTTTATCTTCTTCACAGGTGATATTTAGAGCCTGGCATCCATCAACAAAGCTTCCAAACAGAGCACTACTGGCAAAGAAAAGGAGCTTAAACAGGCAGTTCAGAATTTTATTTATACTGCAGGAACAGTAAAGAACCTGTTTATGACAACTATTTCTCTTCTTTCAGGCTAAGCTGCTTCATCTTTTAGCTGTGGTAGTTGAGAGCAAGGCTACTATGGAAAAATAGAAGTGGTTTAGTGTTTTTTCAAAGTACTCCAAGCTATCAATTTTATAGACTTTGCATAATTCTTGACAAGAATGTAGTTTGAAGCAAGCTGTTATGATTAATTATTGCTCGTTAACTGGATCTTCACTCTGCATGAAAGAATATTGCAGCTTTTTTTCTCGTTCTAAAATCCATGTTGTCTATATTAAATTTGAAATGCACTTGGGGAAGTTGGAAGTTGAGAGGCCAGGGTAGGGTGGAGAGGATAAGCATGTTGAACGCTTTGCTTTGTGTGTAGTACTATACCAATGCCAACGTTCAATGAAAATATGTAGATTGCTCAGTGGTAAAATTCATATGCAATTTTTGATGAGAGATACTTTTTATCTTAGAATTTATAAGGATAAGCATGTTGAATGCTTTGCTTTGTGTGTAGTACTATACCAATGCCAACGTTCAATGAAAATATGTAGATTGCTCAGTGGTAAAATTCATATGCAATTTTTGATGAGAGATACTTTTTATTTTAGAATAATAAGTATATTTTCTTCCTGGCAAGAAATCATTGTGTACATTTGTTATACTGTTCATAGAAGATGCTGAAAGAATGAAGTACCAAAATTACAAGTCCTTGGATTCAGATTGGTTTCTTGTCTATAGAGTTTATAACTAAACTAACGTGACTTACCAATATCTATCTGAAATAAAATTATGGAGGAAATATAGATTTGTGCAAGTTATTTTATAAGGAATTGTCCCCTAATAGTTGAGCTTCTAAAATCTCTCTTCACATCTACTTTAGAGAATTTGATACAAACTTATATAAACAATGAAAACAACAGAAAGTTAATGGTTTAGTTTCAGATTCATAGAGCAAAATTTGTCTGTATCATGACTGTAATGATCATGTTTAATTGTTCTCATCTTTTAGAACTATTAACACAAAAGACTAATATGCTTAGCATCATTCTATTAGTATAACAAGTTTTCTGTGATTATCAGACATAGTTGATGAAAACATTTTTTTTAAATTTAACAGGACAATAGAACATAGAGAGGATATGTAAAATTGACAAGATGTTTGTTCACTAATAAAATACACATTGCTTATGTATTTATGAGGACACCTCTAGTAAAATATAGCAAATATAGTATAGTAAATATATAGCAAAATTCTCTATCATATTATACATTAAAGAAATCAAGAACCAAATATATAGGATGTACAGCAAAGGATTTTAAATATAAAATGTAACTTGACAAATATGCTGCATGGAGTTACTTTGCTTTTCCCCTCTAGAGAAATTGATCATACTAAACATCATTTTTACCTAATTATATGTGTTGACAAAAGTATATTCCAGTTGTATTTCTTATTATATTTCTCTTTTTTCATCTCTGAATACTTTCTCAATCAAGACTTAAAATTCACTAGTTTAATGGAAAGAAAATGTTACATAAATTAATATTCTTGAACACAAACTGAAGGATAAAATAACGTTTAATGGCTTACAATAACATTATTGTTATGGATTCTTCTATACACAGATTCAATTCTGTTAAGAAAAATGCCCTCATGTTAAGTAAGTATTCTTGGCGTTTTAGTGTGTAAAAATAATGATTAAAAACATATGGCTAATCAATCATTTATCACAACATAACAATCAACCAGAGAACCTCAGAGGCATAGATCCAGGAGCATTTATGTCCTGATTATACATCTGCAGATCAGTAAAGGTTTGATTGACCTAGGTTTGATACATAGTGACTCAATCAGGATTTTGGGTCCAGACAGTTCTATTGCGGATTCTAAGCTTGTTAGGATCATGTAGGATCAGTTCCCTGTGTGCTCCTTTTGGGGCCAGGATGAAGGGTAAGCAACACAAATGAATTTATTTTATTTCCATAAAATAAATTACACCTGTACAGAAGCACAGGTGTAAACATGCAGTACTTTGGAATGACTGGATGCATGATTGGCACAGTATCACTTCTGTTTGTACCCCATTAAGTAAAGCTTATCATGATTGTGAAGGCCATTTCTTCTGTGGAGTGATAGAAAGCAGGAATTGAAATACTTGCTGAACAATGATCTAATATACCTCAAGTGAAGTGTAATAAATAATAGAACAAATTTAAATTCATTAAGAAGTTGGAAGTAAATGAATCTTTTTATGTTAACAATTACTATTGTTTGCCAAATTCAAAAATGGGGCCTGAACTCTGATAAATGCACGCTCCTATTGTCACCACATTGGGACCAGAGAATTCTTCATTGTAAAGGACTGTCTTCTTTGGTACATGGTTAGCACCATCCTGTTATCTACCCACTAGATGCCAATAGCACTTTCCTCCTTTCCAGCCATGTCAGCCAAACATGTCTCTAGACATTGCCAAATGTTCCCTGGGAAGCAAAAATAAAATTGCCCCTAGTTGAGAACCCCATTTACTTACTTTGTGCTGGCAATCTTTGAAATGCTGAAACACTTAATTCTAATGACAGAAAAATTGCATCTCTGAAAGGCTGACTTACCTAGGGTTACATAAAGGTAAACAACGGATTTGAGGTCAAAAGCTATACTTCTTAATTCCCAAATGCATAGAATTAACCATATTGCTAAAGCCAAGAATGAAAGATCATTTGGAAAGAATTTTTTCCAATCATGGGTCAGACAAGGCAATTATGGGAAGCAGAAAATAAGATATGTAAAACATCTACTTGGGAAATGATGAGACAATAATGAGAGTGGAGGATTACCCTGGGCACACCAATTCTGACAATGACAGGATTAGATGTACTACTAAGAGACAAATGTTAATTAGCCAGATGGAGGAAGACTGGGTGGGCCTCATTAAACAGAGACAGCAGTATATATAGAGAATCTCACATACAAGGAACTGCTATAAGATGGAAGTTGTTGGAGCTAAGAAAATGTTTGAATGTCAAGAAAATGTCTGGATAGGAGAGAGGCAACTCTAATGGTGATTTATGCCTTGCTATGGATTCTGAACTTTAATCTTGAAAACAATGTTGGATCCATACAGGAATTTTAATAGGAGAAATTACACCATCATAGTTAAACCTTCACCTGGAATAACATTGGTCTTTCTGCATAAATTAGATTGGGGGAAGAGTATAGATAACAGGGAAATGTGATACAGAAGAAAGTTATGTGAAAGACTATATATTCAAGTATATTTACCATAATCTTATGGTATAAACTTTTTCTTTATTATCTTTGATTATATATATTTATAATCAGTAGTGTCTTATTTGTTGGTAATACAGTCAAACCCTTCCAGTGTACTAATATAGTAATAGCCTTGACAGTTACAAGTGGCTAGTGGGTCGGAATATATGGTAAATATAATGTACAGATGTATCATTCAGGTACCAGAAAGAACTGAGCAGGATAGTTTAACTTCATCAGTCTACCGAAAGCGCAGTTTAAAATGCATAAATTGTTTACTTTTGGAGTTTTCCATTCTGTACAGTTTTACAGTGGTTTATTTCTGGAAACTGAGACCCTAAAAATGAAATGGGCTTGGATGGGGGCTTACTGGAACATTTCATATAGAGTTCAGGGCAGTGAGTCAGTCAAGAAGAGATAAAGCCCTGGGCTCTAACTATGTCAGTTGTGAGGGACAAAGAAGGTCTTAATCTGAGAATAACTTAGGGGGTGAACTTTACAGGGCTTGGAAACATGTTTAGGGACACTACTGAGAGAAAGGAAAGAATTTAGAGTGTTCTTGGGTTTCTGGCTTGAACAATTCCTTACAGGGAGAATTTAAGAGGATGTGAACTGTTTTGAGAAGATACATCCTGTTTGGACTGTGGTATTCATGAAGTACTTTGGGGACTTCTACATGAAGGAGGCATCCAGATTTCCATTGGAGAGAGAAATCTAGATTTCAGCATATGTTTGAGTATAGATATGTTTGTAGTATTATGAGTGATTAGGTGAAAGAATGCACATGTGAAAAGAAAAGATCTGTTGATGAATTTCTGGTGGTAAAACATGAGGCATGCAGTGAATTAACATGTACAACCAGTATCCTGTCAAGGAATACAGGACAAGAAGGAATTCAAAGGAAAGGGATAGGAGACATGCAAAATGTCTAGGAGATGCCAGTATGGTGCCAAATGGTCTTCGTATTAAGCATGTATGTTTTCAGTCTTCTTGACCAAATCCATAGCACAGGTTGAATAACAAAGAACTGTGGTACCAAAATAGATACAGTGAGAGAAAACCATTTTTGAAAATGTTCATTTTGAAAACGAATTAGAAAAGTAGATAGTTATTTGATGTAAAAGAAGACCTTGAGAATTATTCATATTTCTTTTTTTTAATTTAATTTTTTTGTGAACATACTGTACAGAGGAGTTGCAATTACATGGGCAGGATAATTTATTCATATTTCTTTACACTACAAAAATATTCCTAAGAAAACTTTGAAAAAAATTTCATTTATGGAATCTTTTAATATTGTGTGTCATATTTCAATATTAAAGAAAATGTAATAGGAGAGCTCTTTTGTGTTTTTTTCTTTCATTTTGGTTCATTGTTAAATTTATTTATACTTTAAAGTTTCAACCAAACTTGAAGAAAGCTAATTTTTGTAGCTGTTACTTAACCTTATCTGTTTCATTAATGAAGGTAAGTCTAATTTTAAATTAGAGAGAAGGTTGGCCTTTTGACCAATGTATATATGCATAAACTTACCTTGTATCTTTACAAATCACTTAAAGTGATACAAATCCATTCCTATATTATTTTACTGTGTTCCTCTGAGTCTTTTTTCATCTTCATCTTTTGATATTTTTACTGTTGTAGAAATCTAAGAAAGTATAAATATATTTTCTTTTTTGGTTTTGGAGATTGAATCCAGTACTTGCTTAGGCAAGCACTTTGCCACTGAGCTACATCCCAGACCATAATAAATATATTTAAAAAATTTAAAGTGTAAGGATATTTTATGTTGTTACTTTTTTTTGCTTTTTGTTATTTATTACATCATTTACAAACCTTAATTTTAGAGATTTATTAGATCTTAACATTGAGATAAATATACTTTTACAAAGATACTTCCCCCTTTTCTACATTCATATATTTTTGTCCTAATATAATCAAGGCATATATAATGCAAGATATCTAAAACCATATATGAAGTTAGTTTTGAATGAGCAGTGAGTTCAACTCCAAAAAAATGGAAATAAGAGGTTTTCATTATTTTGCCTTTTGTTTTTTGCTTTATCTCCTTTGTGGATGCTTTTGTTTTCTGTACCTTTTGTTTTACATGTACATTTATCTGTTTTGGGGAGGATAAGGAGAACACAAAATAGTGGGACAAAGTGTAAACAAATGCAGCAGTACTACTAGACACTATGTTGAAAATGCACTATACAACTTGTTTAAAGAAGGTGATTATTTAGTTCAGTTTGGAACTTTCTATATTTAAATTATTTTCAGCTCTTGCTGTGAGATATGTATGTTATTAAAAATGTAATTGTACCTGTGCACCAGTGGCTCATGTCTGTAATCTTAGCTACTAAGGAAGCTAAAATCTAAGGATCATGGTTCAGATTCAGCCTAGACAGGAAAGTCCATGAGATTTTTATCTCCAATTAACCCCTAGAAAACCAAAGTGGCACTGTGGCTCAAAGTGGTGGAGCACTAGCCTTGAGTGAAGAAGCTCAGCCACAGCACCCAGGCCTTGAGTTTCAAGCCCCATATCTATCTATCTATCTATCTATCTATCTA
The DNA here is from genome assembly GCF_019054845.1 of Dipodomys spectabilis. NCBI lineage: Eukaryota > Metazoa > Chordata > Mammalia > Rodentia > Heteromyidae > Dipodomys > Dipodomys spectabilis. The sequence goes on from NW_024870752.1 coordinate 7,859,779, forward strand.
TCTATCTATCTATCTATCTATCTATCTATCTATCTATCTATCTATCTATCTATCTATCTATCTATCTATCTATCTATCTATCGATCGATCTGTCTGTCTGTCTGTCTGTCTACCTACCAATCTCCCTCTATTTCTATCATCTCTATCTCTATCTCTGTCTCTGTCTCTATCTCTATCTCTGTCTCTATCTCTATCTCAATCTCTATCTCTATATATCTTCATTTAGGGAACCACAACCAGCTCTTCTATGGATAGGGTATTTCTCCTAAAATAGATGATTGCTTTTATAGAAGATAGAGAAAAATAAAGCACTAAACAATGAGCTGCCTAAATTTCCTCTTGTGGGTTCTATTCAGTGTTAAGCTCTTTACCACATGTACACTTACTTCTCTATAAAGAGTGATGAGTGGGAACAGGTACTTGAGTTGCCATTACTTCAATTCATTGAAAACCACTTTCTAAAATCCATTGCCAAACCCAGCCTGGCTATCCATTACTTACTTCTAAAAGGCTCTTTTGTAAAACTTTCTAAATAATTCTCTGGAGACTCAGTAAATATTGCAGCTAGATTTCTATTAAAACATACAGAGTAGAATTTCTGTTAAGTTCTTTCTTGAAAAGACAAGCTGAAGAAGAGAAACAATATTTTTGAATAAGAAATAACTTGGACAAAAATTTGTATGCATAAAGTAGGCTTTGGTGCAGCCAGTTTTTAATTTTGGGAGATGTCATGGGCTAGTATTGTTATAATAGTATTTAGATTGTCGCTCTGTTGGTTACAAATGATTGAATTTCATTCTGTCCTGCTAAGTGAGAGATATTTTTCCCCTGGTTCTGGGGCTTGAACTCAGGGCATGGGTATTGTCCCTGAGCCTCTTTGTGCTCAGGGTTAGCACTCTACCACATAAGCCACAGAACCACTTCCAACCTTTTCTGAATAATTGGAGATAAAAGTCTCACGGACTTTCCTCCTAGGCTGGCTTTAAACTGCAATCCTCAGATCTCAGTCTCCTGAGTAGCTAGTATTACAAGCTTGAGCCACTAGCACCTGGTAAAGGTTTTTCTGTTGTTGTTTGTTTTTTAATGAGGGATGTTTGAGGAAATTCTTCTATTGAGAAATTATAATTCTGGAACAACAGCTAAGAACTTAAAAGCATAGACTATATCGTTCTACTTATTATACAAGCTTGGATGGTAGTTGACCTTGAGAATGGTTTCAAGCTTAGCTTTCATTTCACTGGTGGAGTTACTATTTTGAAGAAAGAGCTCTTGAACAATGTTCTTGTTTCTGAAAGTTCGGTGCCCTTAATAGTTGTTTCTGTGCAGAGCTGCAGAACTGAAGATCATAAACTAGGTTACTCCCTGCTCCTTCTACCTCTTAGGCTACTTACTCAGTGAACCCTACTCTTCCCAGATGAATAAAGACAGCTATTGTAACTAACACTATACTGTTTCTACTTGTTCCAAATATCCAGGTCCCTTCTCAGTTTGGAGCAATGTCGTTATCTTAGGAGTTTTTCTTCTCAAAAATCTCTTGAGTCAGCACAATCCATAGTTTAGTATTGCTTATACCACTGGGGAATGGGCTTAGGTGAGTGATAGTCCATGCTTATACCTGAACACCAAGATTTCTTTCTTCATAATGTCATTGAGCAAGCATTTGGCTCCCTTTGCCAAATGAAGAATATCTTTCAAATATTTTACCCTACCACTTTGTCACCTCTGGCCTTTTCTTCAAAGCCTTTATATGAAACATGGGATGTGATTATTTCAAAGCTGTTGCCTTCAGATTTCTAGGTAATGTCTCTAACCTTATTTTTAATTCATCTCAGGAACCTGGCAATTAGTTCAAACATTAAGCATGTGTAGATGTCTTATGTAAATCCTGACCTCAATCTAATTTTTTCCTCTCTGGCAAAGTAGAAGATCCTAAGTGACTACTCAATATTTTGCAAATATAAATATTTGCCTTCTCCCTAGTTTTTCAGTGTTATCCCTGAGAGGCGATAGCACCTTAAAGTAGTACAGTTTTGGCTTCTGCATTTTGCAATATATATTGCAATTTGTGTTAGTGTACTCCTTTGCTATCATGGGTTTGGGATGGGAGTCACAGAGATGAGCCTGATGTTACATTCCTGGTGATGTGAACAATTCTTGGCTACCTTCTCATATGGGGAATCTGTTAGTTCTAATTCTCTAAATCAGTTTTCCTTAAGGCTGTGGGATAACCTGAACTTTACAGCTAAATTGATCAAATAACACTTAATTGATTATGGTGACCTGGATCTCCTAATATACCTTCCAGCATTGGAACCAAATAGCAAACCAGAAGATGATACCTGCTGAAGGATGCCTGGACTTAAATTGAAACTCCAGCCATATCTTCCAAATTAGAGGTTGCTTAAGTTCCATCATTTCTTTTCTTTCTTGTTTTTTGGGGGGAGGGGGGAGGTCCGGTTGTAGGGCCTGAACTCTGGGCCTGGGCACTGTCCCTCAGCTCTTCAGCTCAAGGCTAGCACTCAACCACTTGAGCCATAGCGCCACTTCCGGCTTTTTTCTTTTTGCTTATGTGGTGCTGGGGAATCAAACCTAGGGCCTCAGGCATGCAAGGCAAGCGCTCTACCACTGAGCCACCTTCCCAGCCCCAGTTCCATCCATTTCACAGGACTAGGTGGTACACTGTTTGTACTGGAATCTGAGCCAGTTACAGACACTTCTTTGGCTTTGTATCTGACTCATGTGTGATGCCCTGGAAGAACTTAATAAAAGTGTAAGAGCAGAATTTCACCCATCCAGGAGCCTACTTGTCATACTTCCTCCTTGGTAAGAATAATTCACTTTGAAGACACACTCCAATTATAACTATGCCTTCTATGGGGTGATCCTGAAAGCATATCAGTTGGAAGCTCGTTAGAAATGAAGATGTCAGACCTGCTCTAGACTTATTAAACCAGGATCTATGTACACATTAAAGTAAAGAAAAGGCACTGGAGTGACAGCCTTCTTGTTCCCATGGATTACCCCTACCACTTGCCATACTGCTCCTTGTCTTTCAGATCTTACAGTATGGTTATATTAATGCACTTGGATCCTATGGGTACCCTGTAGGAGTGTCTGAAACATATTGATCTCTTTAGATTGTCATTTCTGTGTGTGGGAATGGAAGAAATCTTCCAAACATACCTATTTTTATTTTTATTTATTTATTTTTATTTTTATTATTCTGTATGTTTTCTTTTTTTATTACTGTGAAAATACTGTACAGAGGGGTTACAATTTCAATGGGCTGGGAAGGTGGCTCAGTGGTAGAGTGCTTGCCTCACATGCATGAGGCCCTGGGTTCGATTCCTTAGCACCACATAAGCAGAAAAAGCCAGAAGTGGCACTGTGCTCCAGTGGTAGAGCGCTAGCCTTGAGCTGAAGAGCTGAGGGACAGCACCCAAGCCCAGGGTTCAGGCCCCATGACTGGCAAAAACAAAACAAAACAAAAAACAATTACAATGGGCAAGATAATGAGAACATTTCTTACCAAGCATTGTAGCCTCCTCCTTTGTTTCCCCTTTCACATACTTTCCCATCCTCCCTCCAACGCCCCACCCAATCCTCCTCCCACCCAATTCTCCTCCCCACTCCCCCCCCCCAAAGTTGTCAAGTTCGTTTTTGACATAACGACTTATACATCTCATTGTTGCAATGGGTCCACCTGTATCCCTATTTAAACGATTTGTTTTTCCCCTTCCCTTCCACAAATTATACCGACATCAAATACAGTGAAAGCAGGGGTTATACTGTGGGGGAGGGACATACAAAGCAACAAAGAAATAATCTTATAAATGTGTTAGAAACAATTGCATGAAAGAAAAAAAAATTTGAATACATATCTTAGGGTTCATTTCCCTAACATCACCTTATCTGACCTTTTCTGCTTGACTCAGACATACTAGTTATTGCAAATATGGGAAACCATGGGACTTACATTTTCTGGGGCCTGGCTTACTTCACTTAATATAATTTTTTCCAAGCCTTTCCATTTCCTAACAAATGGGGCAATGTCATTCTTTCTGATGGAGGCATAGAATTCCATTTTCTTGATCCATTCATCCACTGAGGGGCATCTGGGTTGATTCCATATCTTAGCTATGGTAAATAATGCTGCAATAAACATAGTCGTGCTGTAGCTTTAGTGTGGTCTTGTTTGTGAACATCTGGGTAAATGCCTAAAAGTGATTGCTGGGTCATAGGGGAGCTCTATGGGAGTCTTTCGAGGAACCTCCATACTGCTTTCCAAAGTTGTTGAACAAGTTTACATTCCCACCAACATTGCAGTAGGGTTCCCTTCTGTCCACATCCCCTCCAGCATCTGTTGTTATTAGAGTTCTTGATTATAACCATTCTAACTGGTGTGAGGTGGTATCTCAATGTGTTTTGATTTGCATTTCTTTTATGGCTAGGGAGGTTGAGCATTTCTTCATGTGTCTATTGGCCATCTTCTTTCCTCTTCAGAGAAGTTTCTCTTTAAGTCTTTAGCCCACTTATTTATTGGGCAGTTGTTTCTTTGAAGATTTGTTGTTGGGGATTTAATTTTTTGAGTTCCAGGTATATTTTAGATATGAGACCCTTTTCCATTGTATGGCTAGTGAAGATCTTCTCCCAATCCATGGGCTTTCTATTGATCTTGCGAGCTATGTCCTTTGCCATGCAGAAGCTCTGCAAATTTCATGCAATCCCATTTGTCCAACCTTTCTTTGATTTGTTGTGTTTCTGGGTCTCTATTAAGAAAATTTCCGCCTGTGCCAAGGAGACTGAGGGTTTCTTCTATTCCATCCTGTAATGTTTTCAGAGTGTCTGCTTTGAGTTCAAGGTCTTTGATCCATTTGGAGTTGATTCTGGTGCAGGGTGATATATAAGGATCTAGCTTTAGTTTTCTACATGTAGATAACCAGTTTTGCCAGCACCATTTACTGAAGAGGCTGTCTGTCTTCCATTCTATTGTTTTAGCTCCCTTATCGAAGATTAGATGGCTATAGGTCTGTAGGTTCATTTCTGGGTTTTCAATTCTATTCCATTGGTTCTGAGGTCTGTTCTTGTGCCAGTACCAAGCTATTTTGATTACTATGGCTTTGTAGTAGAGTTTGAAATATGGTATTGATATTCCTCCAGCATGTTCTTTCTGATCTTTTTTGCTATTCGGGGTCTTTTATTGTTCTATATGAATTTTTGGATTGCCTCTTCTATTTCCTTGAAGAATGAGGACATACCCTATTTTTTAGAGTGCTATGAATACACTTCATTTAAGAAGGTCACATCTACTATTACATCTAAATTTAGATATTATAATCATGGTAGGACTTATTTTTAGATTTGGTAGTATTTTACTACTAATACTAGTTTACAGGCATTATTTTTAACACATTAGTTTTACCCCTAAGTGTGATCTGTCCCTTTTGAGTAAGGCACAACCACTTAGTTAGAAGTCCTTTTTTGGTAAAGTTTATAGTAGGGTTCCCAGTAAGTCTGGTAGCAGCAAGATTCGATTATGGGTTTCTTTTCATGTGCAGTGCTCTGAATCTGACCCTTGGAGTTAGGGTAGAAGCACAGTCAAAGCCTTTGTAAGTTCAGCGATAGGTTTTTTTTTCTTTTGTTTTCTTTCTTTCTTTCTTTCTTTCTTTTTTTTTTTTTTTTTACAACAGTTAATGAATTTAGTGATGCTTAGTGCTTTTACTTCTGGAGCACTCTTAATTAATTAATAATCACATCTATATTATTCCCTGTACTTTGACATGCTCTAGCTCTACTACTTAGGCCTACTTTGTTCATGGGTATTAAGTACTGTTACTTCACCTTGATCATCCTGGGTTCCTGTGGTTCCCACTGGGAACAGGGTTTATATCAATGAATCAAATGAGCATTTCTGACTCAAAGGTAACATCTACTCAAGCATGATTGAAAGCTTGGATATTCAACATTTTTCTCATTTCAATTGGGTATGTAATTGATTTACTGTGTGTCATTAAAATATTACCTTCTTGTTTGTTGAAATTTCATTATCAATTATTTGAAAAGTGACAACTTATCTTCTATCACAATGTTTCTTTTATATAAAGTTTGATCAATTTAAGTGAACACATTTTTGTGTAGGTGTTCCCATAGATAATTCATTTGCTTCACAGGTAATTTTTACATGTTTTGCAGAGAGCAGTTTGACTTATTGAGAAATAGTATATTAAAAAAAAAGAAAATCATTAGGTCAAGACCGAAACAAGAACTTGACAGAAAGCACTTAATAGATCAGGTATCCTAAAAGGGTTCTCAACCTCTGATAACACAATTTCTTTTCCAAAAAGAGAAGAAATTGTTCTATTTCCCTGAAAGGATTATTGCTCTCTTTACTTAAGGTAATTATGAATAATAAATTTAAATTTTTATATATGCCAACAAATCTTTATAGTAAAAAAGTATTTTATCCATTGGATTTATTTGGGGCATTTAATTTTTTAAATGATAAAATTATTTGTATTTATTCAGATACAATATAGTGCTTAGGACAAAAATATATATATATACTTTATGGAGTGTTTAAATCAAGCTAATTAACACACTCTACTTCACTTAGGTTCCATATTGGTGATGAGAATATTTAGCTTTCACACTTAGCATTTGTTAAGTGTATAGTGTATATTATAGTTGGTAGAGTCAAATTTGTTGCTACACAATTGTTTTTTTTTTTTTTTTAACTTTGCTGAGAACATCCTCTGGGTAAAGCTTTACCCAATCCTTTAAAAATGAATGCAATTTTTTTTCAGTATGATTTTCAAGAAAACTAAAAACTTGGCAAAAGTCTAAGAAATAAAATTATGTTGTGTCGGTATTAGTAAGATGTTGTAAGTTATAAGATGTAAGTTGTAATATCTAGTAATTCACACATGCCTATTTATATTCATAATTAATTTCTATTTATAATTAGCTATATCTACTTATAATTGATATATACTTAACCTGGGAGAAGAGTTGAAAAACCAAGGCAAAGAACGAGAATTTTATTTTGCTTTCACCTATGTTATTTAGAGGTAAAATCGTCTTAGTTTTAAATAATGGAGATGTCTTTATGCGTTGAGACATTAAAAAACACTCTCTGAAATTTGGAAACAGAATACTCTAATTGGAAAATTAGAGTATTTGTTGAATAAGTGATTATTGAATTCTTGCTTCATCCTAGATGTTCTGTGGATTCACTAACATAATATGTATGTTTCCTCCCTTGCCAAAGCTCATCTCAGAAAGTTCTTATAAAATTGTTATAGTCTGTGCTTAGTAGTCAAAGTGTAGCCTGTTATAGGTCAGCAACATTGGCATTACCAGAGAGCTTGGTAGAGAATACTCTTGAGTCTTCTCATCTGAATAGGAGAGGCATGTATACACCGTACTGTGCCAGCTCACATGTACTATCTTAAGTTCTAATTTAAAACATTGCCAATATCGGCTGGGAAGGTGGCTCAATGGTAGAGTGCTTGCCTTGCATTCATGAGGCCCTGGGTTTGATTCCTCAGTACCGCATAAAAAGCTGCAAGTGGCACTTTGGCTCAAGTGGCTAGCCTTGAGCTGAAGAACTGAGGGATAGTGCCCAGGCTGATAGTTCAGGCACTAGAATGGACACAAAAAAATTTAAAAAATTAAAATATTGCCAATAAATTTCTTTATTAGTTCAGATTTCCTATCTTCTTTTTAATACATTATTTTGTCAATTTCTTTGCCTTTATCAGAACAGAAAAAATTAAAAACAAATGAATTCATAGTATAAGTAGCATTAATAAGTAGCAAATCATTTCTAGCCTTTTGTTTGCTTTTCTCCTTCTTCTTTCAAAGATCCTATAACATTGACTTTCTTGCTGTAGTTACCTTAGTTACTGGTATTTCAGCACTGTTCTTCCTCTCTCCTCTTCGTAGACTAACCATGGGGCTCATTTTAATTCCTATCCAGACTCTGCTCCTACAGGATGAATTGGACTTTACCAATGAATTACTTTTTGTTGTTGTTGTTGTTGTTTTTTAAACTGAACCCTGCTTCTTAAATAGACATTGACCTCCTTTTCCCCTTCAGTGAACCTTTTAAATACATTAAAAAAAAACAACGTAGCAAAATAGTTTTAACTGTGTTTAACTCAGGGAATCTTTTTAGGGATATTATAGAAGTCCTCAAAGATTACACTATGGTCAGCTGGTTATTTTAAGACTAATGAGCTTGCCAGGTCTAGGGAGGTGAAAAGATAAAAATTTTTTATTCCAAGACTTCCTATGTCCTGGTGTTGGTATCTTTGAAGTGAAGACAAGGCAATGCCAGGATCAATCCTATTTAATTAAAATGTTTATGATTAGAACAGAAACTTTCCATTCCCTATGTGGTTATGATAAACTCTGAGCTAAAGAGATGAAGATTTCTTTACTTAAATTATGAATGTGAAAAAGACTGAGTATTTGGAATGTAGACAATTGTTTCTGTATGTGTTAAAAGAAGGTGATTCTGTTCCACACAGTGCATAGAGGACAAGTGAGGGAGGATTTGATTGAAGAATGGCTCAGAGCTTCTCATCTGCTACTGGCATGATCCTTTATTACATTCATGATTCATTTTGTACTAAAGTACAAAATCTCTCTGTGTGGGGTTACTGAAATTTGCACAGGGTTTATCCAAATTGTGCTTTGACTCTGGCTTTGCTATCTTTTTTTAACATACAATATTTCAGGGAACAGCTGATTTGTGAGGTAAGATGTTTAACCTTTATACCATTCACTGAAAAATCTGTTACCTCCATTCTTTTACACACCAGATGTAAACATCTGTTAAAACTTGTCTTTAGTATTCCTTCAACTTCTAGTTCCTATTCTTGTTTTCAGAGGTTAATATTCTACTAAATAATGTCACCAGAAGGTATTTTCTGATTCGACCAGTACAGTGGCACACATCTATATCCCTAGCAGTAGGGGATTGAGCCATATAGTGAGTTTGAAGCCAATCTGGGATTCATAACTAGACCAGAGCACTAGACTAAACTAGACCACTATCACTACTCAGAAAGTACTTATTGAAAAGCTGCAATGTATAAATTCTTTTTTTAAAATAAGTTTTTAATTGTGAAAATACTGTACAGAGGGGTTACAATCACATGAGCAAGGTAATGAGTACATTTCTTATCAAGCATTTTGCCTCCTCCTTACCTCCTTTGTTTTTCCCCTACCATCCCTTCCCTCCCATCTCCACAACTACATCCTCCCCCCTCCCCCGCATCCCTATTTAAACAATTTGTTTTATCCCTTCTCCCCAAATTATACCAACATCAAATCCAGTGAAAACAAGGTTAATACCGTAGGGGAGGGACATACAAAGCAATAAAAAAAAATCACATGGTACCTTATACTTTACAAACAATAGCAAGAAAGAAAAAAACACTTGTGTCCTTATCTTGGGGTTTATTTCACTTAACATCATTTTATCTGACCTTTTCTGCTTGTCTCAGATATATACTAGTTATTGCAAATAAGGGAAACCATGAGACCTGTGTTTCTTTGCGTCTGGCTTACTTCACTTAATATAATTTAAATTCTAATATTGGGTTTCCAAAGAGATTTCTTTGGCAATGCCTGCAATATAGCTAAAGATATAGATTTATTTTAAAAATTCGCAAGATAGTATATTGGCAGAAAATTCTTTAAATGCACATTTTATCTGCTATATCTTTGAGAAAGTGAGAAAAGGAGAGAATTAACTATTAACAAACTATATTCTTTGATAGCAAACATAGGACCCAGAGAGTAGATACAATAGGAAAAATAGATCAGTTATTTTAAGTTTTCTTATTCCTTGTATAGCACAGAAAGTCATGATAATTTTCTTATTATGAAGAATATCCCAGAGATGATATGATAAAACAGATTATTTCATTTATTAGACTTGAAAATGTTTGACAGTTAGGCCTAAAATACAGAATAATTATTATCTTATAATTATATATATATGTCTTAGATATATGTCTTCATTTTAGATTTTGAATATTTGCCTTAGATAGTGAGATATTCAAAAATTAGAACCAAATCCAAACTTAAAATTTACTTATGTCTCATATACATCTTATGCATATAGCTAGAAGGTAATTATATATGCAGTAGCTTTACAACATTTGTGTTTTTGCTAGAACCTGTCACATATGGATAATTCTGACTTTTTTCCCTGTTTCAAAAATCTTAAGATTTTGGAACATTTTGAATGTGAGATGTTGAACCTGTACTATGTTTAATTTCCAATTCATATATCAACATTCTTGCAAGGTTCTTCTTCAAAATGCCAACAAATATTTGCTTTGTGAGATTAGGAGAGAGATGTGATTCCTGAGGGACAATGGAAGAACTTGCTTGGGTCTTAGAAGAAAAACAGCAAGTATAAGTCTTTCTTCTCAGAAAAAAAGTCTAATTTGTATTATGTAAATTGACAAAGAAACAAATTAATTCATGTGGTTGAGTTAGGCCTATTTTATTTTACTTTTAAAATGATTTCAGTTTTAACAAGAAGTATTCATTAAAAACATTTGAGCCACTTTCTATGTTATTTATCTTTTTTTAAAATTTCAAATGAGATCAATTTACAGTGATTTCACTTGCATCTTAGAGTACAAGAGAGTCAAATTCTTACACCCTCCTTTCCTTTCTAACTGAGACAAGTATTTGTCTTGTAACTGGGGAAACAATATGTCCAAATAGATACAGAATACTTGCAAAAATGATTACCAATTTAACTGGTTATCAAGAAATAAGAAAATAAGATACATAGGTAGAAAAGGAAATTTACTTTTCACTGTTCACTCTTAAGCATCTTTGGATATTTATACCATGTGCTATATTAATTATTAAAAGGAGAGTGAGCCATCTAAGAGACAATCTATAACTTTTGGTGACTGTAATAAGATAATAACCATGTGTTCAAGTTGTTGAGTTAAATGGCAGACAGTGATTATTTGGTAAGAGAGCATTGGTATTATGGCCAGAGTTGTATGTGTAAATGAGAACGTTAATTTTTTTTCACAAGTTTGAATAATGGATCAGGGACACATTGGAATCAGGTGTTATAGTGGGATGATAAATGGAATTAGAAGAACATGGGGGAACTTGAGGAAAAGCTACTGGAACAAGTCATTAGTTGTTTTACTTTATGGCAAAGGGAAGAAACTTTGATGGTTGGAACTGACAAAAATTGAGAGTGCCAATGTGAAATAAGAAACTTCAGAGTTAGTTTTAGGGAAATGGTAATGATTTGGGGCTTTTGTAAAAATACGCAGATGGTGGACTAGGATGTTAGGTAGCATGTTCTCTCAGGGTTTTCTTTGTTGTTTGGTATTTATTTAGCTTCTCACTCTTATCAGGGTATTTTAGCCTTTAGATTCAATTACTTAGACTGAATAGGTATTAGTTAAGCAATATGGTAAGCTAATTATAAGGAAACGTTCACTGACTCTTGGTGTTATTACCCAATTTGCATTTTAAACTAGTGCTAAGTTCCTTAGCAAAACAGTATCAAGAAAGGCGGATACAAATTACCTATGATCTGTCTGAGTCCAGCTAAGACAGTTATGACAGAATTTTCAAAATGTACCACTCAGAGAAAGTGGTCCAAAAACATTTTTCAGTGCTTCCTCTTCTAGATTGTTTCGTTGACTAAAAAAAGTACTTAAATCCTCAGTTTATCTTTCCCATCTCCCTTCAGCTTTTCTCTTTTCAAGCCACATTTGAATTTCTATGCTTTCCTCAGAAAATATCCTATTTGTCTGCTACTCATTTTCCATAGGTACTTCAATATTAAGATTGAAAATCATGATCTACTTTCCAGCCTTTATCCAAACCTACTTCTCCTCTAAGTGAGAAACCTCTGTGCTTAGTTTAAATTCTTTTTGTCCTCTGATAACTAGCCTGACATGGAATGCTATTATTGGTAGCTTATAATAATCTCTTTTTCAGACTGTGGACACTGGTTTAGGTTAAGCCATTAGCAACACTGTCCAGTGTAATTCACGATCTGTATCACTGGTCCCCCAGAATTTTGTTCATCCAATTTGTATGCAGTATTATCATCATGAATTATGGTTACAGCAGTGGTCCCTCCCCACCTTTATAATATCACTTTACTTTAAAAATAGAAAATGGGAGGGTGGGACTGTTCTAAAGGAACTATATTCATTACCTGACTTATGTAACTGTAACCCCTCTGTACATCACTTTTATAAAAAAATTTAAAAACTTAAATAAAAAATAGAATAGCTATTTCTTTAGAATAAAATCTCAATTTCTACACTTGCTACGCAAGTACTACTAGGCATATGAACCAGCTTTACATCCTACATATGTTTAGGACCATGCCATTCTTCTGCATTAAACATTTTGCCTGGAATAATATCTTACTGTGTGCTTAAATTCTTTCCTTTTCAAACACCTATCCTTTTTAAAAATCAAGATAAATTTTAACTCTTTATGTGACTCCCCCCCATTATATTTGCTTCACCATATTTACTTCCATAACAAAATTAAACTACTGAATGGTGTGAAATAGACAAAATCTATTTCCCTTACAATTGTGGAGGTCAAAGGTCCAAAATCCAGATGTCAACAAGGCTGAATCTTTCCAGAATCTCCTGGGGAGATGAGATTCCTGCAATCCCCCAACTCCAGATTGGTCTCAGTGATCCTTGACTTGTGACTGGGTTTCTTCAATCTCTGCTGACAACTTCACATTCCTCACTGCCCCCCCAACCCCCGCTTTTTTTTTTTTTTTTGGCTGGAAAGTCCACTCTAGAGACATGTTTTATGCCAGTCTTTTTCTCTTGTCCTACCTAACATAGAACATTGGCTCCAACCTCAATCTGTCTACCAGCTGACAGCATTACATCACTCCCCTGCACAAATAGTCTAAGCCACTGCTCTCTTTTTCATAGTTTTAGAGTTTGTTGACTTCTTTTTTCAATTTCAGTGCTTACCTTCCACAGTATATTTTTCATAGTAACCAGAGAGATCCTACTGAAGGATTAAGCCATGTTGTGTATCTGCTCAAAGTGGCTGAGGAGGGACCATTTCAGATATTAGAAGAGTCCTCCTGTGACTTCACAGAGCACCACTATGTCCAAACATCTCTCTCATGACATCTGTACTTTCCTTCGCACTTTCTCACTCTTCCAGCTTTTCTGACCTTCTGATTTTAAATATCTTTGACAAAAGCTCCCCTCCTTAGTCCTTTTTTCTTCAAATACTTATTGTTTTTCTGTGTATTTTCCTCCCTTTTACTTCTATGTGAGTGAACAATTGATGTATATATATTTTTCTGTCCTCTAGGTTTCTGTTTCTAAAAAAAGTACTTTAAGCTGATGATGTCCCTTTTGGAACAGTGCTTGTTATATAGTGACGAAAGATGCATGACTTTTTATAATTGTACTTAACAATTTTATACATAGATCTAGCTTTGAGTTATTTTAATCATATTTCTGTCCAAACAAACTTGATTTAAAAGATTTTTGTGGGTTATTATTTGGTAGGTATCTTACTGCAGTCAGATATAGTTTATGTTTCTTCCTCTAATTACTTTTTTTTTTTTTTTTTTTTTTTTTTTTTATTGTAAAGCTACTATACAGAGGGTCACAGTTACATGAGTGAGGTTATGAGTACACTTCCTCTTGAACATTGTTACCCCCTCCATTGTTTTCCCCCTACCATCCCCTCCCTCCCTCCCTTCCCCGAGGTTCTTTTTTTTTTTTTTTTTTTTTTTGATTGTGATTAAATGATTACATAATTTCAAAGTCACAAGTTCATTCTAACTTCCCTGGAGCAAATTGTCTACCACAGTCTGTAATATATAACAGTGTTCACATGTTATATACCATATTTGTGATCAGCAGCATGAGGATATTTAGTAGTGGTTCAACCAGATGAGCGGGAGTTCTTTGTTTCTTAAGTCCTGTTAGTTTTGTCGTATCACTAACCTTTTGGATTTAGCATCCACTTATGAGGGAGACCATGTACCGTTTGTCTCTTCGTTCTTGGCTTACCTCGCTCAACATGATTCCTTCTAGCTCCATCCATTTCCCTGCAAATGCCATTATTTTGTCATTTCTAATGGCTGCATAATATTCCATTGTGTATAGATACCACAATTTTTGGATCCATTCATCTGTGGTGGGGCACCTAGGTTGTTTCCATATCCTAGCTATTGCGAACAGTGCTGCAATAAACATGGAGGTGCACGTGTCCTTGTATATTGGTTCCTGTTGTTCAGGGTAGATGCCTAGAAGTGGTATGACTGGGTCGTAAGGGAGGTCAATCTTTAGCTTTCTAAGGACCCTCCAGACTGCTTTCCAAAGTGGTTGTATAAGTGTACATTCCCACCAGCAGTGTAATAGGGTTCCTCTTTCTCCACATCCCCTCCAGCATTTGTCGTTGGCTGATTTGTGGATGTGGGACATTCTGACTGGGGTAAGGTGGTATCTCAGGGTTGTCTTTATTTGCATTTCCTTCACCACCAGGGATGATGAACATTTCCTCATGTGTTTCTTTGCCATTTTTATTTCTTCATTTGAGAAGTCCCTCTTTAGTTCCCTTGCCCATTTAGTAATTGGTTTGTTAGGTTTGGGAGGGATTAGTTTCTTGAGTTCCCTGTATATACAGGATGTTAACCCCTTGTCTGATATATTGCTGGTAAATATTTTTTCCCAATTAGTTGGTTGTCTTTCTAGCTTAGTTGCGATAGATTTAGCTGTGCAGAAGCTTTTTATTTTAAGGTAGTCCCATTTGTCGAGTCTCTCTCCAACTTGTTGTGACCCTGGGACTCTGTTCAGGAAGTTCCTTCCTGTGCCTATTAGTTCAAGTGTCTCTCCTACTCTGTCCTGCAGTAGTTTCAGAGATTCAGGTTTAATGTTAAGGTCTTTAATCCATTTTGAGTTGATGTTGGTGCATGGTGATAGGCTGGGGTCCACTTTTAGTTTTCTGCATGTGGCTGCCCAGTTTTCCCAGCACCAGCGGTTGAAGAGGCTGTGTTTCTTCCATTGTATGTCTTTGGCTCCTTTGTCGAATATCAGCTGGCTGTAGGCCTGTGGATTTATATCTGGATCTTCTATTCTGTTCCATTGGTCTTCGGGTCTGTTTTTGTGCCAGTACCATGCTGTCTTTGTGATTATAGCTCTGTAGTAGAGTTTGAAGTTCGGCATGGATAGCCCTCCCATATTGTCTTTATCCCCTAGAATTGTTTTGGCTATTCTAGGTCTTTTGTTGTTCCATATAAATTTTTGGACTGTTTTCTGTATTTCAGTGATGTACGTCATTGGGATTTTAATAGGAATTGCATTGAATTTGTATATTAATTTTGGAAGTATCACCATCTTTACTTTATTAAGTCGGCCTATCCAGGAGCATGGGAGGTCTTTCCATTTCCTAGTGTCTTCTGCAATTTCTTTCTTTAACTTTTTATAGTTCTCATTAAATAGTTCTTTTACATCTTTGGTTAGGTTAATTCCTAAATATTTTATTTTTTGGGAGGTTATTGTGAATGGGGTTGCTCCCTTTATTTCCCTCTCTTCCTGTGCGTTATCAGTGTATAGGAAGGCAACTGATTTTTGTGGGTTTATTTTGTATCCTGCTATTTTGCCGAAGTGACTTATGATTTCTAAAAGTTTGGGGATGGAGTTTTTGGGATCGTGGAGGTATAGTATCATGTCGTCTGCAAAAAGGGATAGTTTCACTTCTTCTTTCCCTATGCGGATCCCTTTAATGTCTTTTTCTTGCCTTATTGCCCTGGCTAAGGGTTCTAGGACTATGTTGAAGAGGAGTGGAGACAGTGGACATCCTTGCCTTGTTCCTGTTTTTAGGAGGATTGGTTGTAGCTTTTCCCCATTAAGTATAATATTGGCTATTGGTCTGTCATAAATGGCTTTTATTGTTTTTAGAAATGTTCCTTCTATTCCTATTTTCTCCAGAGCTTTTAGCATGAATGAATGTTGAATTTTATCAAAGGCCTTTTCTGCATCTGTGGCGATAATCATGTGATTCTTGACCTTGGCTCTGTTGATATGCTGGATTACATTTATTGACTTACGTATGTTAAACCATCCCTGTGTCTCTGGGATGAAGCCTACCTGATCATAGTGTATTATTTTTTTTATGTGTTTCTGGATTCTGTTAGCTAGAATCTTGTTAAGGATCTTTGCATCTGTGTTCATCAAGGAGATTGGCCTGTAATTCTCCTTTTTGGTTGGGTCTTTGCCTGGTTTGGGGATGAGTGTGATATTGGCTTCGTAGAATGAGTTTGGGATAGCTCCCTCCTTCTCTGTTTCTCTGAAGAGCTTGAGGAGTATGGGTATTAGTTCTTCTTTAAAGGTCTTATAGAATTCTGCTGTGAATCCATCTGGTCCTGGGCTTTTTTTTGTTGGAAGACTTTTGATAGCTTCCTGTATCTCATTATAGGATATTGGCTTATTTAATTGGTTAACTTCTTCTTTGCTCAGTTTGGGTAACTTGTATTTCTCTAAAAATGCATCCATTTCCGCCAGATTTTCTTCCTTTAGTGAGTATAGCTTTTGAAAGTAGTCTGTTAGAATTGTTTGGATATCTTGGGTACGTGTTGTGATGTTTCCTGTGGCATCCCTAATCCTATTAATATGGGTTTCCTCTCTTCTTTTTTTAATTAATCTTGCCAACGGGCCATCAATTTTGTTTATTTTTTCAAAGAACCAGCTTTTTGTTTGGTTTATTTTGGTTATGGTTTTCTGATTTTCTAATTGGTTAATCTCTGCTCTCAATTTGGTTATCTGGCTTCGTCTAGTAGCTTTAGGTCCCATTTTTTCTTGTTTTTCTAGCTGTTTTAGTTGCAACATGAGATTATTTACTTGGTCTGTCTCCATTCTCTTGATGTGGGCACTGAGGGCAATAAATTTGCCCCTCAGGACTGCTTTTGCTGTGTCCCACAAGTTTCTTTGTGAGGTGTTTTCATTTTCATTGAGTTCTAGGAAATGCTTTATTTCTTCTCTGATCTCTTCTGTTACCCAGGCCTTGTTAAGGAGTGTGCTGTTCAATTTCCATGTATTAGAGAAATTTCTGCGGTATGCTTTGTTATTGAGAGCTAGCTTGATTCCACTGTGGTCAGATAGGATACAGGGGATTATGTCGATCCCTTTGTATTTGCTTAAGTTCCTTGAATGAACTATGATATGGTCTATTTTGGAGAAAGTTCCATGAGCTGCTGAGAAGAATGTGTACTGTGTTGTTTTAGGGTGAAATACTCGGTAGATGTCAGTTAATTCCGCTTGAAGTATGGCCTCACTTAATTCGGTAGCTTCTTTGCCAATCCTCTGGTTGGTAGACCTGTCCTTTGGTGAGAGTGGCGTGTTAAAGTCTCCTAGTATTATCGTATTGGGATCTATTTTATTCTGTAAGTTTGAGAGCATTTGTTTAACATATCTGGGTGCACCGATATTTGGGGCATATAAGTTGATGATGGTTATATCCTCCTCTTGGATTGTTCCCTTTATTAATATGTAATGTCCGTCCTTGTCTTTCTGTACTGATTTTAATGAAAAGTTTATTTTGTCAGATATCAGGATAGCTACACCTGCTTTCTTATTGGGGGAATTTGATTGGTAGATCCTTTTCCACCCCTTCACTCTGAGTTTGTTTGTATGTTTGGCTGAGAGGTGGGTCTCCTGAAGGCAACAGATGGATGGGTCTTGTTTTCTGATCCAGTCCTCAGTTCGTTTTCTTTTAATTGGCGAATTCAGCCCATTTATATTAAGAGAAAGTATAGAGAGATGCATTGTTGTCCCTGCCATTCCGTTTTCCTAAGTTTTTCTTCTTTCCTTTCCTCCTGTGCTTGCTCAGTTAGACTTTGAGTAATGCCTGTTTGGGGCAGGTCCCAGTTCCTGGTTGCTTTCTTCAGGTTGTGTCCCCCCTCTTAGAATTCTTTGTAATGCTGGCTTAATGTTTATGTATTCATTTAGTTTTTCTTTGCTATTAAAAGTTTTCAGTTCTCCATCGAATGTGAATGCTAGCTTTGCCGGGTATATCAGTCTGGGTTGGCAGTTATTGGCTCTCAGGGCTCGTATGGTGCTTTCCCAGGCTTTTCTTGCATTCATTGTTTGTGTGGAGAGATCTGCAGTGATTCTAATTTTTTTCCCGTTGTAGTATAGCTCCTTCTTCATTTTTGCTGCATGCAGGATTGTTTCCTTATTATTCAGATCCATCATTGTTACTATTATGTGCCTAGAAGTGTTTCTCCTGGGATCTTGCTTGTTGGGTGTTCGATAAGCTTTTGTGATGTAGTTAAGATGGTCGTTTTTGAGGTGGGGAAAATTTTCATTGACTATCTTGTTAAATAGGTGTTGCATTCCCTTGCTCTGGAATTCCTCACCTTCGTCCACTCCGATTATGCGAAGGTTAAATTTTTTAGCATTATCTGCTTGCTCTTGAATTTCCCTTTGGTTTAATTTGAGTGATTTTTCCATATCTGTCACTTTTTGGTCCAGTTGGTGTATTCTGTCTTCTGTATCTGACACTCTACCTTCCATTTCATTCACTCTGTTGACCGTGGCTTCTATTGTGGTTTGCATGATGGAAATGGATCCCTTTATGGATTCAATGTTGGTTCTCAGAGTACTGATCTCACCTCTCAATGAGGTGATATCAGTATGCATTACCTCTAATTTGGCGTTTATCTCACTTCTTACTGAGGTTTGTGCAGCTTCTATTTTTGCATCCAATTTTTGTTTGATATCCTGTATATCTTTTGATAGTTCATCCTTGTGCTCTTTCAATTTCTGATCCATTTCTCGCTTTATTTCTTGAGTCATTGCCTCCAGCAACCCTTGGATGTAGTTTTTGTCTTCCATTCCTGCTTTGCTCCCACTGGGGCTCTCCCCTGCGTGGCTGCTGGCTTTTGAGGTGAGCTTGCTGTCCTGGGTAGTGGTAAACCTTGTGATTTTTCTCTGTGATTTTCGCATGGGGGTTCAGGAGACTGCTCTTCAATCTTGTTTTGGTGTGTCTGTCTTTGCTTGGTTGCTGATTCTCTATTGGTAGAGAGAGTCTGTGTCTGATCTGGATTCTGTTGGGAGCCTATTTCCAGCTGCTATTCACTTAGGATTCTCAGCTCTCTGCTGTAGCAATTCCCGCCTTTGGAAGGGTTGAGCAGCCTAGACTGCTTGTGTTTGCTCCTGCGGGTGCTCTTGGGAAGATCAGATGCTCTGGATGCACTCTCCCAAATACTGGAGTCTGCTATGGGCTCCTGATGTGTTTTTGTTTGTTTTGGGCTGGTTGTGGGCTTGAACTCTAGGTTTGGGTGCTGTCCCTCAGCTCTTCAGCTCAGGGCTGGCACCCTACCATTTGAGCCACAGCCCCACTTCTGACCCTTTTTGCTTTGTTCAGGCGCCGGTCCCCTGGCCTGGTTCTGGCCCCAGCCTGGAGCGCGCTCGTTAGGCCTGTGCTAATGTGTATACCACCTTGGTTATGCAGCCTGGAGGACACAGTTCAAATTTCTTCTACTGTTGGTAGTCTTGACCCAGGGGCACTGTTCCTGGCTTGAGCATTTAAGCTCCCTTCCCGGGGCGCTCTTGCTCTGGCCTGGCCAGCAGAGTGTGCTCCACCGGCTGGTGGGGCTCTCGAACAGTTCCCAGTTTTAGTGGGTCCTGTGGTCCGGGTGTTGGGGTAGGGAGTCTAGGTCAGGGTCTGGGGATTCCCTCCAGCTCTGGTCTCCCTTGATGGATTCCCTGTCCCCTGATGGGTACTCACCCTGTAGGTCGTCAGTTGTTGTTGCAGTCCGTCAGTTGTTGTTGCAGTCCGCGTTCAGTTGGGGTGGTTGCGGGCTGGGTTGGGCGGCCCCCCGCCGGGTCGTTGCGATCGCGACAGGTCCCTTTGTGGCGCTGCTGGTGCCGGGCGGCTTTGGCGGGATGGAGCCTCTCCGCTCCGGTGGAGAGTGATGGGTGGGGTGGGATCCTCCTGGAGACTCCCGGCTGGTAGGTTTCTCTGTTCCTGGCGATCCGCTGTTCTGCAATCCGGTACCTGGTGATCTGCAAGCAGCCCCCTGTGTCTCTGTGGCTCCGGCAGCCCCTGCCGGGCCGGCTGGCCGGCGGCTTGGCGCACTGCCGCGCGGCCAGTAAAGGTTGGGGGAGGGGTCTTCGCTCTTCTCTGTTCTGAAATTCTTCTTTTCCTCTCTTTCTTTTTTTGTTATTTTCCACCTCTGGTTTTTCTCTGAGTGTTCGTCTTTTTGTTGTTGTCGGTCTCTTGGGGAGATTAAAGGTTGGAACTCGAACTCTCTTTTTGGTTGGAGAGAGCTGTGGCGTTTCCCTACTGCCCCGTCGCCATCTTGAGAACCCAGCTTGCTCATGAATTTGGATGGAGATGTGTGAGATTGTTTATTCACATCTGCTTACACAATACCCACTCTCTGAAATCTGTTCTCTGCTCTATATCTCCTCTACATCTCCTCTGTCATCAAGTCCACATTGTCAGCATCTCTTGCTGGGATAGCTTCAATAGTTTCCTAATTGGTTCAACAGCATTCTCCTTGACTGCTTCTATTATCTTCTCCAGAAGATAAGCCTCGGCGCCCAGGCCACGTCCTTTCAGGTTCGAGGATGGAATCCCAGACCCAAGTCCAACCAACCGGGGTTGACAACTCCGCGGCCACGCGGATCCCAGAGGTGGGCAAACTCTCTAATTACTTTTTAACAGTGAGTTTTCTACTACAAAGGAAGATATCTATCTTGGCAATTTTGTTAGTTCCTGTACTGTTTTCTAAATAGTGACTTATTAAGTGGCGCTGTAGCTCAAGTGGTAGAGCACTCGCCTTGAGCTGAAGAGCTGAGGGACAGCGCCCAGGCCCAGAGTTCAAGCCCCACGACTGACAAAAAAAAAAGAAATTCTTTTTAATAAATAGTGACTTATTATATTTCCACCTGTCCTAATTCCTTTCAAAAGGGGTAACAACATTTTTTTTTAGTTATTTTGAATGTCATCTTCCCAACTCCTATATTTACTGTGTTTTGCTTGATTTTGTAATTGGGGCATGCATTCACCTCTCTTACCATATACAAATGAGTCTACAAGAATTTGTTCATAAAAATCAAGACTATTTCTCTTAGAAAACTATCTCTTTAGAGTTAAAAAGGGTACTAAGTTAGTCTTGCCACTTCTTCCTGTTTTAAATTCAGTGTGAAGATTTATTCCTTGCCTAATAGTCTTGAATACCCAGATTCTTCGTTGTGGCATCTGAACTCCTTTTCTTTTATGCTAATGATCCCTCCCTCCAACCCTCCAGTTTCCATTCTTAAATGTTGGCTTAATTATCATCTTTTCAGAAATCCTTACCAGAATCCATTTTTGACTTTTCTCATTGTGATGTTCCCATTTAAAAACACTTTTAACATTTTATTGACTTTTAGATTTATTCCTTCCCTCCTCCTCTCTTCCTGTTTTCCTTCCTCTTTCCCCTCTTTTCCTTTCTTTCTTTCTTTATTGAGACAGGGTTGCACATATAGCCCATGTTGGAGCTGAGCTAGTTATTCTCCTTCCTCAGTTTACTGAATACTGAGATTTATTGTGAATGTATAATCACATCTAACTTTCTTGAAGAAATGTTAAGCTGGATAACTTGTTAAATGGCGGAATAAAGAAATAGAAGAGAAAAATAGAACAACTTGCTTGTGAGCACAGTTAGTCAAGCAGAGGTTAGATGCATAATTTGCTGGTTTCTGTAATAATTGAAAGGCAAGGATTTCTACCAGAAGTATGATGTAAACCACAGTTGGGACAACCAGGGCTGTGTGTCACATAATGAGTAAAAACTTAGGCTGGGATTTTTTGGACAGCATCATTAGTTCAAATACGATAGCAAAATAATGACTTCTCCCTAAAGAAGGTAACTCTCAGGAGAGAAAAGAATGGGTGAATGGAGTGGCATGGTCATGGTCTCCATTACAAAGATGCTAGAGTAATTTAGGTGATCCAGATGAGTGGGGCGCAGGGAGTTGCAGTGGAAATGAACGGAAAGTGAAGTGAGAATTATATTTTGGAGGTAGAATTGGGTACACATATACATTATTAAACTGCTGTCTGACCATATGGAGGAACAAGTCAGCATTGACTTGAGATTCTTCCTCAGGTAACCAGATGTTTGTCATTCTCCAGAATTAGGAAGAGGGCAGTTCCTATTAATGAACTCAGGTTTGATGTGGTTGAATTTTGGGAATCAGTGTTCTATTATTATGTTTCATTAATATAACATATTTAGATCTTGGGATATACCAAAAAGAGTCTTGAGCAAGGGAGAAAGCATTGACCTGAGAGAGTGAGAAGAATGAAAGGTGAAAGTCAAGGACAAAGCTTAGATATGAGAAAAAGAAACACTATGGTTTTCTTACAATTCTCCAAAGCCTTTTCTCTACTTACTTTGCCTTGTCTTCTTTACCCAGTTTGTCCTGAAACCTAACTATTTTTGAACAATTTATTTCACCAGCTTTTCTGTCACTTATTTTTTTTTGCATAAGGTGTATAGTTACAAAGATTTGTTTGTAATTTCTCAGAACTACTCAGCTTCTCAAATATACTTTTTTTTTATTAAATCTTAGAGGCTACAAAGGTTTTAAGCAGTTTCAAAGCATTAATACATTGTTTTATTTTGCTTTCTCTGTGTGAATAGGATTTATTACAAACTAAAGAAGTTAATATTTTTGTGTTTCTTTTGTGAGTTATAAGCTTACAGGAACTCCAGGAAAGAAAATAAAAGATCAATGAAGGTAGATTTTCTTTGCCCAAGACCAGTGAATAATGAGTATATTGCAGTCATGAACTCTGACTGGCACTTTCCTGCTCTCATTACATTTTCTTTTTTTTCCTTTTCTTACCTTTCTCTTTTTCCTTTCATTTTCTCTATTCTTTTCTTTGCATTGCATTTTCTGAGGGAAAGTGAACTTGTTAGTCTTCAAAAATGGGTATTTTGTTAATTTAAATGTAGCTTCATGAATATAATGATAATCAAAACATGCATTTATGAATGAGAAGAAATTGAAAGGTACAATATTTTAATGGTGTTATAACTTTAGTTTCAACTTTAATGTTCAAAGCTGGCAATCTTTTTTTAATAATATTTCATTTTATTGTAAAGATGATGTGCAGAGGGGTTAACAGTTACATAAGTAAGGTAATGAGTACATTTTTTTTATGGAACAGTGTTACCCTCTCTCTAATTTTCTCCCACTTTTGGTCCCCCGACTCTCTTCCATCCCCAAGTTGTAAAGTTCATTTCCAACATAGTGTCTTGTAAGTATCCATGTTGCAATAGTTCACCCTTTGTCCTTTGTCTCACTGTGGTTCCCCTTCCCTTCTCCAAATCAGATAAACATACATACAAGACATAGGGTACCAAGATCAAAAAAACAGTGACAACAGGGGATAAACCAAAGGAAAAAAAAGAAAAAAGAAATAAACTTCACATAGTACATTAAAACAAAACAAAACAAATAAATTCTCTTTTTCCTATATCTTGGAGTTCATTTTGATTAGCATCATTTTATATGGTTGTGTGTACATTGTGGTCCTCTGCTAAGGCTATCATCGATGTATACTAATATTACAAATGAGGGAAACCATGGAGCTCATGTCTCTTTGGGTCTGGCTTACTTTACTTAATATGGTTTTTGTTTTCAAATCAAAGCTGGCAGTCTTACTCTCTGGTTTCTATGCGGTTTAATAATGGATTTCCCTCGTTTACCACAATATATTCTTATTCCAAGTATTTTATTTTCACTTACTCTTCCTTCCTCTTTTAACAGGATATTAACAGATATTACAAAATTACATAAAGTTCTGAAAGCATGAAAGAAGTATATGGCAATAAACTCTGAGTTTATGGATAATATTGAAATAAAGGAGTTAACAAAAGAATAAGTAAAATGTTTCTGTGTAATAAAACTAAAAATACTACGAACACCAGTGTACTTGAGAAAGACAAAAGAGTTACATAAAGTTATAGGAAAAATGACTTTGAAAAAATTTATTTTATAGATATTTAAAATAAAAGTACATGAATGTCTTTACAAATTTTAAAAGAGAATTGATTGGCCTGTAACCAAAAGCTCACAGCTATAATCCTAGCTACTCAGGAGGCTGAGACCTGGAAGACTGAGTTGGAGATACCTTCAATTAACTTTGAAATGCCATCCTAGAGGTATGATTCAAATGGTAGGACACCAGCCATGTGTAAGAAAGCTGTGTGAGTTTAAAGCTTCAATATTCACACACACACACACACACACACACACACACGAGTGGATTATCCATGGATAACTTCTTGGGGGTCAGTTTTGGGGCTTGAAATCAGAGTCTGGACACTGTCTGGAGCTTTTGTGCTCAAGGCTAGTATTCTACTATTTTGAGCCACAGCTCCATTTCTGGTTTTCTGGTGGTCAATTGGAGATAAGACATTCCTGCCTGATCTGGCTTTGAACTGTGATCCTTAGATCTCAGACTCCTGAGTAGCTAGGATTACAGGTGTGATCTGTTAGTGCCTAGCTTCAATAAGTAACTTTTATTAGTATTGTAAGTCATAAAACATCATGTTCTGTGTATTTTCTCCTCATTAGATTTTCAATATTTATTATTCATACCTATTATCCAGATAATAGTTATTTTATACCATAAAAACCATGATTCACTTAGGGTTGTGGGTAAGAATTAAGAGACAATAGGACTTGAATTCTATTTTTTGTACATTTTTTATTGTAAAAATGTTGTACAGAGGGGTTACAGTTACATGAGCAAGGTAATGAGTACATTTCCTATTGAGCATTGTTGCCTCCTCCTTTGTTTTCCCCCTACCCATCCCTTCCCTCCCACCTCCACAACTACCACCCCCCAAAGTTATAAAGTTCGTTTTCAACATAGTGTTTTGTACATCTCGTTGTTACAATGGGTCAACCTGTATCCTTATTTAAGCATTTTTTTTTTTTTACTTTCACCTCCCTGAATTAGAGAAGTGTACATACAAGATGCAGGGCACTGACATCAAATACAGTGAAAATAGGGGTTATACCATGGGGGAGGAACATACAAAGCAACAAAAAATCACATGGTGCGTGTTATTTATTTTCTTTTTCCTTCATTTGCCATGTTTTTTAAAATTCTTTAATTTTGGGGGAGGGGCAAAGTAAGACATATAGAAGAATAAAAAACAAAAACTGGAGAATTCAGTTAAGAATTCAATGCATATCCTACAAAATTAAGATGTCAGGGAGAGAGTGGGCCGGGAGAGATGGGTTAGAATGTTGAAAGGGGTGACATTGATCAAGTTATATTGTATTCATGATTTGCCTCGTTAAGTTCCAACTCCTTTGTACAACTACTTAAAGATTATATGTGTATATATGTATGTTTATATACATAAACCTCACAAACAAAAGTGGATCACAGTTGTTATTTTGGTATTATGCATTCTTATGCTTATGTAATATGCTTGCCTAGTCTCTGATGCACAGATATTTGGGTAAACACAAGTCTTTCTGTTGTTTTGTTTAGATATTACTCATTCTGACTTCAGTAGACTTTGAGGAAAGCAAGGTACTGACCAAAATAAGGGTAGGCCTTATCTAATTAGTTGAAGGCCTAAAGAAAGAAAGACTGAGACAACAGGGTAAGATAGAATTTTGCCTCCAGAGCTCATCTGAACTCAGGACTGCAGTATCAACTCCTCACTGTGTTTCCAGCCTACAGGCTTGTTTCATAGGTTTCAGACTTAACAGACCCCACAATCCCATGAGCCAGTTCTTCTAAATAATGATCTCTCCCTGTATATTCCAGCCTATTGGTTTTGCCTCTCTGGAGAATCCTGAGGAATGCAGTTCAGTTAGCTCCATTTTAGACAACAGTAAAAGAAACCTGTCAAACCTGGTAAAGCAGTGAAGTTTAACAGATCTATAGTAAGTTAGTTATTTTTTTTCTATAGAAATGATGATTTGGGATTTGGGGGAACTATCAAAAAATAACCAAAAAATCATTACAATTTATGATTGCTTAGGGATTTGGCATTTAAATTGGTTTTGATGATCTAATTTCAAATTCCAGTAGCTACACTGAATTGTGTAAAACATAAATTCAATTGATATTTATGTGCAGGTTTGGAATAGGAGCCCGGGATGATTAAGTAATACTTTTTCTTATGAGAAGGATCACACTGCTTGCCTGTATTTAATACCTGCCCTGCAATCTCCCTTGTAGTCTTCACAGGATAAGCAAAACAGGTATGATTTCTAGTATCAAGCTGGCATTGTTTCATAAGAACTGAAATCCAGAAAAGTTAATGTAAAACAATCATCCTATATGAAAATTGGTGTGGTTTCTCCAGCTGTTTTATCAGGTCCGCAATATTCAATGTTGTCCTATGGATTGAGGGAACTTCAGGAGAGTGAGACAGAAATACAAAGATGTGCTAAAGAATATTTCAAGTGCCTATCTATTAAGACAGCTTAGTTAAATGCAAGAGCTAATTAGATGTATAGAAATGCTTCTCCTCCTTTCCTGCTGGGTTAAAATATTTATTTCTTACCACCAGAGAGAGCTTCATACATCCTTGCATCTATAAAATGACTTAACATTTTTAAAATTATGTCATGTCATCTGTAAGTCAAGTACAAATTTTTCTATGGCTTAGAGTTATTTTGTTGATGACATGACAATCTATTTGCTGTAAGAATAAGATAAATGTGAAAGAAGAATCACAGAGTGAGGATGGCTACTGTCAAAGGGACAAGAGATATTTTAAAAACATGTTTGTACAGATGTGGAAGAGAATCCTTGAGCAGACTTCTATGTTGAGAGACTTCTATTTAGGTTTGTCGTAGTGCTATTATAGTAGCCAACTAATGATTTATCTGTCAGCTAATGACAGATAAAGAAAATATGATGTATATACAGAAGTATTACTCAGCATTATAAAAGAAGAAATTTGGCTATCTTTAACAACATGGGTTATGCCGGAAGACATTAGACTAAATGAAATAAGCCAGACCTCGGAGAAAAAAATGCTGACTGATCTCTCTTTATGTGGAATCTAAAAGGTCAAACTCATAGAAGGAGCTAGCAAGAAGTAGTGGGGTTTGAAATGTGGGATAGTTTTCAAAGTTTAATAACATAGGATGATTAAGTGTCAGAGATAATAATGTTCAGCATGGTGACGATAGTCAATAATTGTATTTTGTATGTTTGACATTTGCTGACAGAGTGGATCTTAAGTGGTCTCACTATATACACATGTCTACATGATTAGGTGAAGTAATAGTATACTAATTAGTTTCACTAAAGTAATAATTTCACAGTGTGTATATAAATCAAAGGTAATATTACATAACAAATATATACCACTTTTATCTTAAAGAATAATTATGGCAATCACTTTAAAGAAACATTTTGAGAACAACTTTAGGCCAAGTTGTATGGAATTTATTTGAAAAGATAAATCACAATGAAAAACGTTTATTGTTAGAAATCTGGATTATTCTATTAATTTTTAACCATAATAAAATACTACATTTAATATAAATATTGTTTTACACTTCAAGGAAAAGCACAGAGATATTCTTTGGAATTAACAAAGCCTGTAAAATGAGCAGTTACAGGAATAAAAAACTTCAAAGATTCTTTAAAACTCACATCACTTCTTTAGCCACCAATATCTTTTTAGTGAGAAAACTGAGACTGAGCTATCTTAATACCACATGAGATTTAGAGGTGGGATTAGGAGCCTATTATTTTGGGACTGCTAGCTTTATGTGCTGTGTCTGTTGCCCTGCATTTGAATTTATCACAAAAGCTACATTCTAGCACTACATTAGCACTCAGTTCAGTGTGGTATTCTATTTTGATTCATGTAATGTGGTTACAGTTATACATAATCTATCAAAATCTTATTTCAACAAAAGAAAATACTTAACTATCAAATTAATAAAACCGATTTGGATCATTTCAGTTAGCTTATTAAAAATAAAGTTCTTTTTTCCATAATTTTTGTTAGTGTCAAGTGATACATTAGGCCTCATTTTGCCATGTCTGTGGAGGGTCATCTCTTCATCACTCTTCCTCATTTTGTCTCCTCTTCCCAAAGCTATTTTAACAAGCTTCTAAGGAAAATTAAAATTTTATTGTCCCCTACAAAACCTGATTATCTACCATTTATGTAGACTACTTTATTTTCCCAGGAGAAATGACATCCAATTAATGTGATAAGAATGTCAAAGAATATTATTAATTCTTTTAATATAGAGCTAAATAAGCTCTCTTTCCTTTCAGATATTTTGCCTGCTTTCATCTTTACCTCCTCCTGAGCTACACTAGGTAAGATTTAGTTGAGAGATTTTTCTGGCTGATTCAGTCCTTAACTTCTGCCTTTGGCTCAGAGGGGCTAAGGACTACTCCCTGTGTAGAAAACAGAAAGTTATTCATCCTTCCCCAAGTCTTCCCCTTACAAGGGTCTTACTTAGAAAGAGTGACATATATAAATAAAAATTTAGTTAGTTACTGTCATTTTAACTAGTATATATCTGAGAGAAGCAGAAATGGTCTGACAAGTTGATGTTAGGTGAAATAAACTCCAAGATAAGGACTCAAATGCTTTTTCTTTCTTGTTATTGTTTTTAACGTATTTATAAGATTTTTTTTGTTGCTTTGTGTGTCCCTCCCAGATGGTATAACCCCTATTTTCACTGTATTTGATGTTGGTATAATTTGTGGAGGGGAAGGGGAAAAAAACAAATTGTTTAAATAGGGATACAGGTGTACCCATTGCAACAATGAGATGTACAAGACATTATGTCGAAAAACGAACTTTACAACTTTGGCTGGGGTGAGGGGGAGATAGGAAGGAAGGGATGGTAACGGGAAACAATGGTGGAGGCAACAATGTTTGATAAGAAATGTACTCATTACCTTGCTCATGTTATTGTAACCCCTCTATACGGTGTTTTCACAATAAAAAAATTAATTTAAAAAATGTCAAAAGTTTATTTAAAAAATGTCAAAATTTAAAAGTATATACAAATCTACCACATTACTCATCTTTTAAAAAATCTCTTCTTACTGATGAAAAGATGAAATTTTATTATTGCTATCAAAATCAAGTCAGGTATGCAAATATAGGCATTGAAGTTCTGGTAGCACAATACATTGAATGTTAGAAACATATTTATTAATATTTATGTACAAAATATCTCTTGATTTATATCCTCCTTTTTTCCCCCCTGTAATGTGTACAGCTTGTCCTGTATCCAAAGTAACCATGAATCTTTTATATGGAAATGAGAGTCCATAGTTCTAAAGGGGGTTGGCTTTGTTTCTTCCCCCCCCCCAAAATACTATCTGAGTGAAAATTCCTTTCTTTGGCATCTTGAAAGAGTTAGTTAATTGTGTAATCAAAATCTTAAATGGTACTGTTCGTATTCCTTGAGTTTAACTTTCTGGTACTCAATATTAAAATCCCACTTAGAGAATGTGCCATTTATTAAATTATATATAAATTTTGGGAAGTAAGTGTATAAGCAGCAGCAAAACTTTTTTTTTGCCTACCAGCTAGATTTTCTGCCTAGTGTCCTAAAGTTGTGGCTATTATCGAGATGCAGACTTGAATATTTTATCACTTTCCTGATTTACACCACCATCTTTGGATAATTATCTGTGTATTTTTTATAGATGTGGCAAAATAAATAGGGTTCTTTGAGTATAAGAGAAAGGAGAAACTACATGTTGTGTGCCCTGAAATTCAGTCAGTGGAGGTGTCTCAATTTCTTTTCAATATATTTATTTATTTATTTATTTTTATTTTATTTTATTTTATTTGAGAACATACTGTACAGAGGGGTTACAATTACATGGGCAGGATAATGCATACATTTCTTACCAAGCATTGCAGCCTCCTCCTTTGTTTACCCTTCACCTCCCTTCCCAGCCTCCCCCATCCCCCCCACCCAATCATACCCCCCCCCCTACACCGACATTGTAAAGCTGGTTTTGACATGACATTTTGTACTTCTCATTGTTACAACAGGTCCACCTGAATCCTTAAACGACTTGTTTGTCCCCGTCTCCTCCACATGTTATACTGACATCAAATATAGTGAAAGCGGGGGTTACACTGTGGGGGAGGGACATACAAAGCAACAAAGAAATAATATTATAAATGCGTTAGAAACACATGCATGAAAGAAACAAAAACATTAAAATACATATTTGAGGGCTCGTTTTCCTAACATCACATTCTCTGACTTTTTCCGCTTGACTCATACCTATACTAGATATTGCAAATAAGGGAAACCATGGGGCCTATTTTTCTTTGGGCCTGGCTTACTTCACTTAATATAATTTTTTCCAAGCCTTTCCATTTCCTAACAAATGGGGAAATGTCATTCTTTCTGATGGAGGTATAGAATTCCATTGTGTATATATACCACATTTTCTTGATCCATTCATCTACTGAGGGGCATCTGGGTTGGTTCCATATCTTAGCTATGGTAAATAATGCTGCAATAAACATTGTTGTGCTGGTAGCTTTAGTGTGGTCTTTTTTGTAAACATTAGGGTAAATGCCCAAAAGTGGGATTGGTGGGTCATAGGGGAGTTCTATGTGGAGTCTTTTGAGGAACCTCCAGACTGCTTTCCAAAGTGGTTGAACAAGTTTACATTCCCACCAACAATGAAGTAAGGTTCCTTTCTGTCCACATCCCCTCCAGCATCTGTTGTTGTTAGAGTTCTTGATTTTTGCTGTTCTAACTGGAGTGAGGTGATATCTCAATGTTGTTTTGATTTGCATTTCTTTTATGGCTAGGGATGTTGAACATTTCTTCATGTGTCTATTGGCCATCCTTCTTTCTTCTTCAGAGAAGCTTCTCTTTAAGTCTTTCGCCCACTTACTTATTGGGCAGTTGTTTCTTTGAGATTTTTCAATATATTTATTATGATGATTTAATATGCATAGTGCTCAGAGTTTATTGATCTGTTCACTGAAATTACTGTAGTATTTTTACACACAATAATATCACAGTTAGAAGTTGGCATAGAATCTGGGCCATCAATCAGCAATTTAGTTAAAAATAAAACCTAAATAATATCATGTTCACTTTTTAATCTTTGTTATGCAAAAGAGTGTTAAAGTATTATGGAGGCCAGAAGGGGGCACTAATCATTTGTTGCCTACTTCTCGAGATGTAAAAGTTAAATTTATATAGCAATGAGTAAGACATTCTGCAGAGGGGTAATAAGTTTAGAATTTGGGAGGTAGTTGAAAAGATAATGATAAATGAAGATGGGAATAGGTAATTGTAAAATGAGATGAAATATTTCCTCTAACTAACACAAAGCATATAGTTTTTTCTAATATTTTAACTTAGAGGTCAATGAATATCTGAATTCAGTCGGCTGTGCAAATGAATGAAGTAGAAACAGAAGACAGGAAGGCTTCACACATATGTGAGATGTATTGCTGCACCTTTTCCTACTTAAAGTCATTAGTAAATTCTCATGGAATGTACCATACTAGATATTAGGGATGGGAAGATGAACTTCATCTGTCTTCAGTCAAAAAAGATATCCCATTTTGGGAAAAGGGATGAGTGATGGGAGGAGTGGCCAGCCCTGCCTATGTGATAGACCCACAGTGTGGTATCTCCACAGTGTGGAGAGAAGGCAACAATGCATTTTACAATATTTCATATGTAATTTTATTGTTATTATTAAGGTGTTATACAGAGGGATTACCATTTCATAAGTCAGATAAGTTCAATTCTTTTTTTTAATATTTTAAAAAAATTTTATTTTTATTTTTTATGAGTTCAATTCTTTTTGGACTATGTCATCCTCTTACTTTACTTTCTCCTAGATTTCCCTTTCCATCCCTGCCTACAAGTTATATAGTTCATTTTCCCCAAAGTGTATATTGAATGCAATGTTTTACAAATTAAATTATATTAATTATTAAAAGAAGTGTCAAAGGCTGTGAGAGAAAGCTGCATTAGAAACTTAAGAGCCCTGAGACCTAGACATTATTGTTGTCTTTAGTGTTGCTTCATGTGATTGACAAAACATTTTGCCTTTCTAAAGACCTGCAGCACTTGTCAAACAAATGCAAGTGTCTATGTCAGGGGCTATGACACTTGTCAGTTTTAGAGCTGTTTTCCTATGCTTAATGTGAATGGGTTGAAAATAATGCATAATGCCTGGTTTTATTATAGTTTTTAGTTACAAAACAGTAATACCTAACAGGTGATACCTAAAAGGTGAAACTACATTTTTGTTATGGAATGAGATGTGTGGGTTAGTTTCATATATTTTTAAATTTTATTCATGACTGTCCTTTCTATTTCATTTTATTGGTGGTACACAGTTTGCTTACTTAACTGGTATTCTATCTCTTGAACCACACCTTCAATCTTGACCTTTGTTTGTTATTTTGGAGATAAAATTTCATGAATCCCTTCAGATATCTACCTCTTGCATAGATAGAAACGAAGGTGTCATCCACCAGCACCTGGCTAAGGTTTTTTTTTATTATTTTTAAAATAATCTGTATTAGTACTGCAGTTTGAATTTATGACCTCATGCAGTCATTCAGCTTGCATACAGCTGTTATGCTATCTTTTGAGGCATGCTTCAAGCTCTCTTGCCTTTTTTAAAAATTAAGAGTTTTATTTACTTTTATGTTGTGCTCCTAAGGGAACTAAGGTATTGGAGTATTTTTATTTCCTTCTTTCCTCAGTAAAAAATAATTTTTGCAACAAAAACCTTATTAATATACATTTATATCTTTAACATACATAAGATCTTTGAATTGGCCAATGATTTTAATTCTATTTATATTAGTACAAACCATTATTAAAGATAGTGTTGATAGGGTTCTTGACACAGGTCGAAGCTTCCTAAATAAAGATCCAGAAACACAACAAATCAAAGAAAGGCTGGACTGCATTGAACTGCAGAGCTTCTGCATGGCAAAGGACAGAGCTAGCAAGATAAACAGAAAGACCAAAGATTGGAGATCTTCACTAGTTACACAACAGACAAGGGCCTCATTTAAAAAATATACCTAGACCTCAAAAAATTAACCTCCCTAATAAAAAAATCCTCACAGAATCAACCACCCCATTAATAAGTGGGCTAAAGAATTAAAAAGAGGGAAAAAGTCAGAGAATGTGATGTTAGGAAAACGAACCCTCAAATATGTATTTTAATGTTTTTGTTTCTTTCATGCATGTGTTTCTAACGCATTTATAATATTATTTCTTTGTTGCTTTGTATGTCCCTCCCCCACAGTGTAACCCCCGCTTTCACTATATTTGATGTCAGTATAACATGTGGAGGAGACGGGGACAAACAAGTCGTTTAAGGATTCAGGTGGACCTGTTGCAACAATGAGAAGTACAAAATGTCATGTCAAAACCAGCTTTACAATGTGGGGGGAGGGAGGGGGGTATGATCGGGTGGGGGGGAGGGGGGAGGCTGGGAAGGGAGGTGAAGGGTAAACAAAGGAGGAGGCTGCAATGCTTGGTAAGAAATGTATGCATTTTCCTGCCCATGTAATTGTAACCCCTCTGTACAGTATGTTCTCAAATAAAATAAAATAAAATTAAAAAAAAAAAAAGAATTAAAAAGAGACTTCTCTGGAGAGGAAATAGGCATAGCCAATAGAGACATGAAGAAATGTTCAACATTCCTGGCCATAAAAGAAATGTAAATCAAAACCACATTAAAATCCACCTTACCTGTTAGAATGGCCATTATCAAGAAAACAGAAAATTGTAGATGCTGGTGGGGATGGGGCCAAAAGGGAACACTGCTACGCTGTTGGTAGAATATAAATTGGTCAACCTCTCTGGAAAGCAGTATGGAGGTTCCTCAAAAGACTAAAGAGAAAAATGATCACAAACAAGGCCACACTAAAGCCACAAGCACAACTATGTACATTGCAACATTATTTACCATAGCTAAGATGTGGAACCAACCCAAATGCCCCTTAATAAATGAATGGGTCGAAAAAATGTGGTATATATACACAATGGAATTCTACGTTTCCATCAGAAAGAATGACACCACCCTGTTTGTAAGGAAATGGAAAGACTTGGAAAAAATCGTATTAAGTGAAGTAAGCCAGACCAAGGAAACATAGGCTCCATGGTTTCCCTCATTTGTAATAATTAGTAGATGTATAGGATAGTCTTAGCAGAGGTTTACAGTAGCTCAATAGCTATGTACTTATAATCATATAAAATGATCTCCAATGACCAAATGAACTCCAAGATATGGAAACAAGTTTTTACTTTTTTTTTTTTTTTCTGGGTCCGGTCCTGGGGCCTGAACTCTGGGCCTAAGCGCTGTCCCTCAGCTCTTCAGCTTAAGGCTAGTGCTCTACCACTTGAGCCACAGCGCCACTTGCGGCTTTTTTCTTTTTGCTTATGTGGTGCTGAAGAATCGAACCCAGGGCCTCAGGCATGCAAGGCAAGCGCCTTACCACTGAGCCACCTTCCCAGCTGTGCGAAGTTCTTTCATTTTTTTTCTCCCTCCCCCCAATTGGTTTATCCAATGTTTTGGGTTTTGATACTCTATGTCTTGTATATATGTTTATCTGATTTGGGGAAGAGAAGGGAAACAACAAAATAGTGAAACAAAGGACAAAGGGTGAACCACTAGATACTATGTTGGAAATGAACTTTACAACTTGGAGGTAGGGTAGAAGGGAGAAAAGTTGAGGAGGGAGGGAGGGAAGGTGGTAGTAAAATAAGGGAGGGATAACAATGTTGGACAAGAAATATACTTAATGCCTTACATATATAACTGTAACCCCTCTGTACATCACCTTTACAATAAAATTAAATTAAAAAAAATAAGAGCTGGGTGCCGGCGGCTCATGCCTGTAATCCTAGCTACTCAGGAGGCTGAGATCTGAGGATCGAGGTTCAGAGCCAGCCGGGGCAGTAAAGTACATGAGACTCTTATCTCCAGTAAACCACTCGGAAAACCAGAAGTGGCGCAGTGGCTCAAGTGGTAGAGTGCTAGCCTTGAGTTGAATATCTGAGGGACAGCATTCAGGCCCTGAGTTCAAGCCCCATGACTGACAAAACAAAACAAACAACAGCCACAACAAAAAACCAAAATAAGGGCAGTGTTGAAAAGTAGTCACTTGGTACCAGACTATAGATAATTCTTTCAAAAGTTCTGCTTAGGTAGCTTTTGCTATTGAAGTCTCACTGCTAACACCAAATTCCTTCAAGGTGTCCCTTCTTAGGTAGACATTGATCTTCAGTTTTTCTGTGTCTATTGGATTTTGCTCTAAATACCACATCTCTGTCTAAGGTAGCTTCACAATACAATTGAGTAATGACTTGATTTACAGCTTAAGTTACTTGTAGCACATTGAACTGAAAATATTTTTTGTGCTTTTGAAGTTTGCACAGAAACCATTATAAACAGTGGTCTGTTGTTTTACTCCAAGAAAGTTGCTTATTGAACAGCTACAATTTTCCAGGTCATTCTAAAATCTAATATGACTTTTAAAAAGTCATTGGGAATAAAGAAAACATCACAGAATTTTTTTTTATTTTTGTCAACAAAACTCTGTTCTAACCTAGTGTCTTTCTCTGAGTTGCTACTGGGGGGAAACAGGAGGTAGAGTAAAATCTTAGTTCTGTCTTTTAAACTAACTAGGTGAGATTCTTGTCAGTGTAATGTTGAAAACTGGGTTGTTTGGCTTCTTTAGAAACTTGTCCCTCATTTTCCTGGAAGAAAACAGAGAAGGTGCCTCATTATTTCAAAGAATAGCTTTATCTCTTTCTCCCTTTTCTTGTTCATTACAAAGGAGCCGCTTAGACAGGAACTGTGGGAAGTTGTTTTAAGTAGGAACTGGTGTAATAAAACTTTAGAGAGTAAATACTTTGAATCTGACTTTTTGTCTTTTTTTTTTTTTAAGTTTTTTATTGTGAGAATACTGTACAGAGGAGGGGTTACAGTTACATGAGCAAGGTAGTGAGTACATTTCTTATCAAGCATTGTTGTCTCCTCCTTTGTTTTTCCCCTACCATCCCTTCCCTCCCATCTCCACAACTACACTCCCCAGACCCCAAATTGTAAAGTTTGTTTTCTGACATAGTGTCTTGTACATCTCATTGTTGCAATGGGTCAAACTGTATCTCTGTATAAACAATTTGTTTTTTCCCTTCCCCACTCAAAATTATACCAACATCAAATACAGTGAAAACAGGGGTATACTGTGGGGGAGTGACATATAAAGCAACAAAAAAATCATGTGATACCTTATAAATACTTTAGAAGCAATAGCAAGAAAGAAAAAAAAACTACTCATTTAGCTTAATCTTTCTCTACATTTAGATTGGAACTGGTGGTTGCATACTGTTTCTTTTCTCAACTCTTAGACCTGTTTGTTAATAAGACCAAATGTGTTACATGCAGGGATAGGGCTTTGTCACAAAACATGTACTGTGCTACAGATAACTGAGATATTTGAATCTATTCAAGCAATTTCCATATTCAAACTTTTGGTGATTTGGCATAGAATTAGACAAGTGATTGTAACTTAGTTAAATCCTTATTGGAAAAGTAAAGTAGGTAGATTAAGGAAATTTATACAAGTGAAGAATTTAATTCAGGGGCTGGAAAGGTGGCTCAGTGGTAGAGCACTTGCCTTGCATGCCTGAGGCTCTGGGTTCGATTCCTCAGCACCACATAAGCAAAAAGAAAAAAGCCAGAAGTGATGCTGTGGCTCAAGTGGTAGAACGCTAGCCTTGCGCTGAAAAGCTGAGGGACAGTGCCCAGGCCCAGAGTTCAGGCCCCACGACCGGATCCCCCCCCCCCCCAAAAAAAAAACAAAAAAAGAATTTAATTCAGTTATTCATTTTATGTGCACTTTTATTAAAATTCTTGGTAAAAACAAGTTGTAAACCATTTTGAAAGAGCAAAAGTTCAGCAGTTGCATAATTCAAGCGCAGAAAGATACTCCAAGATTGATCAACAAAATGGTTCTAAATGGAGAAAAATAACAATCTTAGGGACCAAAATAAATAACTGTGTTGTATATTGTCACCTCCATCTATTTTATTAGTGTTCATATCTGCTTTTTGTCAACAAAATTTCTAATAATCAGTAACTTTGAAAATATTTTACATGAAACAGTATATTCATTTGTGGCGGATGTTTACAATCAAATTTGAATGTTTTATTCACTCTAGGAGTTGGTGCAATTAACAGACAATAAAAGAAAAATGTTTTAAATGATACTCCTTATTAAAAGATCTCTGATCTAATGGAAAAGAATAGAAAATATACACTAGTGAATAAATTATTCTTAGAGAAAAGAAAAGTGCAGGGATGGTCAATTGTGGATTTGAGAAGGAAAGAAAGTGATAATAGGAAGTAGAGGACTAGTCTGTAGATATATGGGAAAGGACAAGATTTAATCTATGATTTGAGTCTTGGGAGGAAAATCCTATAGGTAGATTCAGAAGCAAGAATGGATCTGGTGGTTTTAGAGAAGACCTTGATGTGCGCTGATTTTGTGGTGAGAGGATACAGGCACTAAGGCACTGTGCTTCCAAAGATTTTTTTCTAGTGATTTTCAGAGGAGTGGTGTTATTATTGGCCTGGAGAAAATTAATTGAAGGACTATACCTTGTCATTAATAACCTTGTTTTCATTTTCTCTATGGGTCAGTTTGTGTTTTCTTAATAAAAGGTCAGACATAGTAATCTGGAATTGAAAGTATCGAGTGTCCATCTGTGAACGAAGGTCTGGGGCTATTGCCAGAAAACAGGACAATGACCTTGTAGAACAGACAGCTGTTCTACAAGGTCATTATCTGAAGACAGACAATCAGCTACAGTGAAAATGCTGTGCAAGAGAACTTTCAGAGAGGTCTGTCTGGGCGCATTGTAAGATGTTAAATAAGTTTGTTTAACAAAGGCCATCTCAAGGCAGCAACACTTAAACAGGTGTATGGATGTCCTTGAGTAATTACCATCAATCTTTTCCCAACACCTGCTCAGTACAGTAGATATTAATTTGAAGGTAATTAGGTATTTGATTTTTGTGCATGGTCCAAGTTCAAGGATTTAGAGGCCTCT
This sequence comes from Dipodomys spectabilis, assembly GCF_019054845.1. Classification (NCBI taxonomy): domain Eukaryota; kingdom Metazoa; phylum Chordata; class Mammalia; order Rodentia; family Heteromyidae; genus Dipodomys; species Dipodomys spectabilis. The sequence continues at coordinate 7,897,944 of NW_024870752.1, forward strand.
GAAAATGCTCCTTTGTGTCTGAATCAGAATCAAACACTGAATCAGATGCTTGACATCTAGAATAGCACAGTTACTAAAAATGAGGAAAGAAATATTTCAGATGAAATATTCACTGTGCTTTATTACTTTTAATGAAAAAAGTAACAGCATTTCTTTTTGGCTGCTCCCTTCTGAGCATCTTCATCAAAGCACAATAATACAATTTGTGTGTGTGTGTGTGTGTGTGTGTGTGTGTGTGATAGAGAAAAGAATAGCTTGTCCTGCTGAGAAGACAAAGAAGCTTTTGTCCTAAAAGGACATTATATATTATAGATTACTCACCAAAAATTGGGATAGTTGAGATTATGTAGTGTGATTTAAATATAAATTAGTTTAGAAGGACAAAAAGTACTTTTCCATTATTAAAGTTGAACATGTTATTCTCTCCATTACTCATTGGGTATATGAACTATACGTATTCACAAACATACAGATGAATTTGCAAATTAATTTCCAACATATTATTTTATCTTTGCTACTCATTTCCTATGCAAACCTTGGCAAATTAACTCAGTTCTTTATGCCTCAGTCTTCTCATGTGTTGAGTGGATACTGAGGATGGGAAGTACTATCATGGATTTAGATTCAAAAACGACTTGTAGTTGTTATGACAGCCTACACTAACAGCATTGGTTTTGTTGAAAGTCAAGTTCCAAAAATATAGCACTCATGGCTTCAGAATTCTTTCTCACAGAGAAATGCATGGAGGATCAACAAGGAATGACTTAGGGAATGAGGCTTGTAAATGTAATCCTCTGAAGAATACTGTAAAACTAGGAATCAGGAGATGGGTGACATCCTTAATTTCTCTACTACTCTCTTTACCTCTATTTAATGAATCACAAAATCCTGGCAATAAACTTCGACAGTCTCTAAAATCCTATGTTTCTCCTTGCCCCAGTAGGTCACCATTCTTTCCTGCCCGGGTCTTTGCTATACCACTAGACTCTTAGCAGAATCTTCTGTTGTCCATGTTTCACAGCTCAGTGAAGCTGTTCATTCACAAGTACAATTGTGCAGTTATTGATTCTCTCATTAAACACACACAGTGGCCTGCTATTGCTTTCATCAGCAGATCCAAAATCCTTTAAATGGCCTATAAAGAAACCATGAGGCCTGAAAACTGTGTCTTCTCCGGGCTTCATATTTATCTCTACCCATTTGCTCTCTCTCCTTAGTAGTTTAAGATTATCCCATTCTCTCACACTGCAGGAGAATTCTTAAGATTATCCCATTCTCTTACACTGCAGGAAAAGAATAGCACTGCTTGTACTATTCTTCAGTCTAGAATTTCTCTCTTGCTTCTTTGGCTTTAGGTACTTATGATTTAGGGTTTACTGAAGACATCTCTTTCATCCAAGAGTCCATTTATATCGTTCTTGATAAAATTAAATCACCTATATTTTCTACTCTAAACCTAATTTCGGTATCAGTTCCCCAAATATTGCTTAGCCCTGGAAAGTGCTACTCTCTTGAGTTGTTAGCAAGAGCAAGGAATGTGCCAGGCTGGTAACAGTGTTGAATTGCATTTCTTTTTGTCTGACAAGGGAACATGTGATCATTTAGCACATTTGCTACACATGCTTTTAAATAAGAAGAACACTATATGTAAATTCCTCCATTTGTTTACTCATTTCATATTGATAATTTAAATGAATTACTGTAGTCGTATAGGGAGATGTTCAAGAAAAAAAAATCCTTATATAAAGGATAAGAACAGTGGCTGTATTTTAATTTTCTTGAGACTACGCTGTTCTACATTGAAAAAAAAAACAAAACCAAAAAGCTCATACTCCCAGTAGTGAAGCAGAAGAAGGAGATAGATCTTTAAAGTCTTGTTCCCACACAGGTGCCATGTGAGGTGTTTTGTTAGGCTCCCATGGAACCTCTTGTTTCCACTTGTCCTGCCAGCAGGTGTTTCTCAGTTCTGGAGGCAGTAAGTCCAAATCCAAGTAAGTCCACATCATCAGGGTTGGTACCTTTTAAGGGCTGTGAGGGAAGGTTCTGTCCCAGGCCCCCCTCCCAGGGTGGTCCATAGCCATTTTCTCCCCATGTGTCTTCATATGATTCATCTGCTATGTGATTTTGAATACAAAGCTCCTTAGATCAGTCATTAACTGGGGATCACTAGAGAAACAATAGAAACCATATAGGAAAAAGAGAAAGTGAAAAGAGGCAAATTGTTTATTTGAAATGATCCACAAAACTGGTAAATGTTGTTTTAGTTTGACTAAATAAGAAAAAGACATCTTAAATGATACTATCAGCAATGACAAAAGCCTTCTTCACAGAAATACATGCATTATCAAAAATATTATGAAAAATTGCATGCTAATGAACAAGTTTAGCTAGATGGGTGAGGCACTTTTTTTTTTTTTGGTTGTGGGGCTTGAACTCTGGGCATGGGCACTGTCCCTCAGCTCTTCAGTTCAAGGCTAGCACTCTACCACTTGAGCCACAGCTCCACTTCTGATTTTCTGGTGGTTAATTGGAGATAAGAATCTCACAGACTTTCCTGCCCAGGCTGGCTTTGAACTGCAATTCTCAGATCTCAGACCTCTGTGTAGCTAGGATTACAGGTGTGAGCCACCAGCACCTGGCTACTTTCATTGTTTGAATCCAGTCTCAAAAAGCTATTAAAAGAAGCAAATGGAAGGAATGAACATTCAGATAGGAATGGAAACAAAATTATTTCCATTTTTAGGTATATGAAAAAATATATGTATATACATATATATTTAGATATATATATATATGTATATGTAGCTATTTATACACATATATATGTATCCATATCTATACGGATATTTATTTTATTTTATTTTTTTTTGTTGGTTGTGGGGCTTGAGCTCTGGGCTTGGGCTCTGTCCCTCAGCTCTTCAACTCAAGGCAAGCACTCTACCACTTGAGCCACAGTGCCACTTCCAGCTTTCTGAGTGGTTTATTGGAGATAAGAGTCTTACGTACTTTCCTTCCTGGGCTGGCTTTGAACTGCAATACTCAGATCTCAGCCTCCTGAGTTGCTAGGATTACAAGCGTGAACCACCAGCTCCCAGCTCTATATGGATATATACAAAGAAATATACCTAAGAAATTAAGAAAATCCTTAGAAATTATAATAAAAACACTGTTTATAATGCATAATTGTTTAGAATATGTCAAGTACAACAATATACTGTATTCAAGAATTAATAATAAAAATAAAGATTAAAATGAATATATACATGTAATAGGTTAGGAAACTGGTAAATTATAGAACTGCTTTATGTCCCATGAGCATAGAGAAGAAATATTGGAAGAATTTTCTCTAAAATGATGAGGCATCTGTTTCATGAATTACCACCGACAAGTCACTGTTTACATGAAGTTGCTAATTAATATAATAAGGTAAACATTTTAATATATAACAAGGCAGGGCATTTTAATATATATTTTGTGATGGAAAAGAATAAAAAAAACGACATGGTCTATATATTCAGCCCAAGATAATTCCTCATCCCTTGTTAGATATTCCTGGTACTGAGCAAAATAACATACCTGCATGTTCCAGGAAATACTTTCTCCTGAAAGAAATACTGTGAAATGGCTAGTTTATTTATCAAAACTAACAGCTTGTTCTTCAAGACTGGCTTCAAGGACTTCTTACTGCTATGATCACCAATCTAAATAAAATTCTACCTACTCTCAAACACCTCTGAACTTCATAAGACCTGCTTTAAAATCATACAGCCCAGATGCTAGAATCCTATAAATACTTTCTTCTAAAGCCCACACATTGTATGATTCCATTTAGCAAATTTTATGCAGGATACTCACTTATAGCAATAGAAAATCCATTACCCATTGAGGAGGTCTGGTACAGCTGAGGGAAAGAGAGTTTAGGGGGTTTGGGTGGTGGCAAATATGTTTTAAATTTGATTGTGTTGAGAGTTGTATAGTGATGAGAAAATGAAGAAAACTGCTGGACAGTGCAATCTGAATGTGTGAATTTATGACCTGGGCATTATACCTCAATACATTGGCTATACATAAGGTAATGTAAATAGATGGATTTGGAAGGCTGGACAAAAATCAGGTTTATCTGATGAAATATTTATTCTTGTTATTCACTTATGTCACAATTATTTAGGTATCCTTAGTCCATTTTTAAAAACTGTTTTGGATTCTGGGGACATAGAAACGAAGGAAGCAAACTAGTTTCACTGGTGATCAATGATCATCACCTCATTGTAGAACAAAGCATATGCAGTGGATGGCAGCAGGTTTCATGTACTTAACAGATTTCCTTAGCATTCATGTCAAAAGCTGAAGACATTTAGAAATTTAAAAAAAACCCAATATAAAAAGTGATACTTAAGAGTTAAGGTCATCAGCTAGTTGGCGCAATGTAAATACATTTCTAGTGAGTGATGGATAGATGATGATTCTCATGATTTTGTTGTTTAAAGTGTTGATTGTAACTATGTATGAATTTGATCTCAATTAAAAACTGTAAAAACATATAGTCAGTCATAATGTTTATGTACCTTTTATAAAGCATGCTCAAGTAGGATGAATTCTTTTTAAAGGTATTCATTTATAATAGGAAATGTCTCTATTATTATATATGAATGGCTACAGTCTAATCATTTTTGAGTTGTATTTCTACTTAAAGCAATTTAAATTTTTTATAAGTGGTCATTCATTATTGAAAATTTTATATTCTTGGCTGATATTTAATTATATTTTAATAAAATTAAATGATGTTTTAAGATTTTTAGTTGCCTTTGTCTTGTTATCTATCTATATAATCATTTAAAAATTTTTAAATATTTTATTGTAAAAGTGATTACAGAGGGGTTACAGTTACATAAGTAGGTAGTGAATACATTTCTTGTTGAACTTGTTACCCCCTCTCTCATTTTCTCCTACTTTCCCTCCCCCTAAACCTCCTCTAGTTGCACAGATCATTTCCAACATATTGTCTTGTGATTATCACTGTTGCATTTGTTTCCTACTGTGTATATTCAATATTTCTTGTTAATTTATTATTTAGATGGCAGAGAATTAAAATATGCTTAATGTTTTGGCCCATGATTTTCATTCTTTACTTCTTAAATAATGTCTTCCTTCTCTATGGGTGTGTAAGGATTACTTTATTACAAAATACATTCCCAGGTATGCTAGGTCTCCTGTTTTAGAACACCCTATAATATTTCCAAATTATTATTAAAAGATTTTTTTTTACTTTCCAACTACTTTGATTTTCTTTCAGATGCTACAAGACACTGTTATTTTCTTTTTTTTTTTATTTTTTAAAAAATAGTTTTTTATTTGAAAATACTGTACAGAGGAGTTACAGTTACATGAGCAAGGTAATGAGTACATTTCTTATCAAACATTGTTGCCTCCTCCTTTGTTTTTCCCCTGCCATCCCTTCCTTCCTACCTCCTCAACTACGTTCCCCTCTTCCCCCCCACCTCCTGCCTAAATTGTAAAGTTTTTCAACATAGCATCTTGTACATCTCATTATTGCAATGGCTCAACCTGTATCCCTATTTAAACAATTTGTTTTTCCCCTTCCCCTCCCCTTTCTTTTCACACTCTTCTATCAGGGAAGGGCATTTTACAGTATGTGGAGAGAACTTCTAGGCAAGGCTGATCCAGCAAGGTACTCAACTGACTTTAGACTTCATGTGGCCAATACATTGGGCAGGGCATGGAAGCTGCTGATTTTCTGGTGTTGATGATGCAACTTAGTGCTTCCATGGGAGACATGCTCTTCTCCATAACTTCAATCTTACAGCTGGAGAAGTCTCCAGGTTGTTCTTACATCAATACTCACTGGAGTTAACAGCATTTCCACCTGAGCAGTCCTTACTCTGGCTTCTGATGCAAATCCCCACTGGAAATGTTTTCTGTGAACAGAAGGAGCCCAGCCTTCCTTGCTGTTCATGTAGAACTCTCTAGAATTCTATAGAACTCTCAAGAACGCTTGCTAGAGGGGAGTGACACTGGGTGATGTGACTGAGCCCTTCAGGATCTTCTTACAGAATGCAAAAAGGGAATTGGCAGAGAAGCAGCCCATTGTTTGAAGTTGTCTGGATGCCACTTTTGTGTAACTCATTCAGTTCCAACTATTTTGTGGAGTTCAGTATGGGATCTAAGACACTGTTATTTTCTACTTGTGTTGTGATTAGAAATTGTGAACAATGTGACTTTTGCTTTGCAGTGTGTATCTCTGTGCCCGTGTGTCCTTTTGTATGTGCATGTGGTTTCTAGGATATTATATGATTTTTTTTTTTTTTTGGGTCCGGTTGTGGGGCCTGAACTCTGGGCCTGGGTGCTGTCCCTCAGCTCTTCAGCTCAAGGCTAGCGCTCTACCACTTGAGTCACAGCGCCACTTCCGGCTTTTTTTTTGCTTATGTGGTGCTGAGGAATCGAACCCAGGGCCTCATGCATTACAAGGCAAGCACTCTACCACTGAGCCACCTTCCCAGCCCCTATTATATGATTTTTTAATGTTACATTGACCCTAATAGTACACTTAAGGTACAAATTAGCATATAGTTATTAAATAAGTGTCATTAAATTGTTATTCAAAACTTCAGTGGCTGTAGTTACTTTCTCTCACTCTTTCTCTTTCTCTCTTTCTTTCTTTTTTCTTCCTTTCTTTCTTTTTTCTTTCTTGGTATTTTTGCCTACCATATTTGGATATCTTCTTTTTCAGTACTGAACAACCAATGTATTACTCTATAGTAAATGACTCCAAATATTACTTAGCCTCTAAACACCAAGTTTTATTGTCTCATACAGTTGCTAATTGCCAGGGTGTTTTATGGCTTTATTGCATATTTTTCAATGATTTATTGTATGACTTCAAGTGGTTGACAAGAGTTTGGTGAGGCCTGAAGCCTGAAGAGTTTGGTGAGGCTGGAGCATCTGCATTAACAAAATGCTTTCACATCGTTGGTGAAAGTTTCAGAGCCTTTCTATCAAACCAACCAACACAGGAGGTTTCAGTTTCTTGCTACATGGTTCTACAAATACGACTGTTCATGACATGGTAGCGAACTTCTCTCTGGGCAGGCAAGGAGAAAGTATTCATGCTTTTGGTGTCTCACTCTTCAAAATCACATGGGATGACTTCTTTTTGCCCTACTTGTTTGAAGTCCAGCTAACATTCAAAGGAGGACAATTTTCTTCTACCTTTGAAAGGGTAGTTAGACATTTTAAAAAAGTGTCACAAGCATCAAAATATTTATATTTATATGTTTTTCAGCCTGATGGTACTAGAATTTTGGCCTCATGTTTTCTGGGCAGATGCCCAGTCATTTAAGTCACATTCCTAGCCTTTGTTGCTTTAATTCTTTTTTATATAGAGTCTTGTGATTTATGCCTTAGTTTGTCTCAGACTGCAGTCTTTTTAACCTTTGTCTTTGGTGTAGGTGGGATTATAGGCATGAAACATCACACCTGGCTTACTCTTTGTGACAGTTTTCATTTATTTATTGCCCTTGTTAGTCTTGAACTTCAATTTCCTTTCTCTTCATCCCAGGTAGTTGGAATTACAACTATAATACACTGTACTTGGACTATAAATCTTAATTATGTATTTAGCTATATCACTAGCACTTACTATGGAAAGATGAACTAGGTCAAGTTTAAAGCCTTCAGTGGTTGATTCTGAGCTCTCTTTATAGATTTAAATTTTTTGTTTGATACATATTTATGTAGATTTTATTTTACTTCAATATAGTGAAGATAATGTTAAACTAAGTTTAATCTTTGGTTCTATATCTAAATTTAAATAGCAGAAATTAAATGCTTTTATGTTTATTTTTGTAAGTACACATATATACAAATTATATGTAAACATATTTACTATTCACTATTTTGAGAAAATATTTTCTTCAAAATATATAACATGAGACATATCCTTCTAATAATTTTAATTATACTGTACCTTATTATTAACTATAATTGCAGTGTTTTATAGCATACATTTCTAGTATGTATTTCTAGATTTTATGTCTTGATGAATAACTCTTGGTAATATAACTATACTGATTTTACATTCTGATTTTATGAATTTTATAATTTTTAATACTTTAGATATTAAGTAGGAATGTATAGTATTTCTCTTTGTCTGACTGGCTTACTTCACTTAGCTGATAATCATCTAGGTTCATCCATGTTACGTTCCCACTTTCCTTCTTTGTGCAGGGAGTCTTAGTTTTCTTAATTCTTTAATCTGTCTGTGGACATTTCATTTTTTCCCCTGGATGGCTATTATGAACAGCGTGGCATGGCTGTGCTGTATGGTAGTTTAACTTATCTAACATTTTGAGGAAGCTCTTTCCCTCTTCCCAGGACAGCCCCACATTTTGGATTCACAGCGACATTGTCTAAAGAATTCAGCTTCTTTTTTATTTTTTTTTCCTTCGCATCCTTATTGACCTTTGTGTTGGTGTTCTTTTTTGATAAAGTATCATCCTGACACATGTGAGACAGTGTATATCATCTTCATTTTAATTTACATTTACTGATTAATGATAAGTATTTTTCATATGCCTGTTAGCCATTGGTATGCTTCTTTTATAAAGTGTTTCATTCAAATCTTTATCATACTTTTTGATCAGTCTAGCATTGAAGAAGCTGAATTCTTTAGACATGGTTGCTAGTTGATCATAGCTGTAGTTCTAACTACTCAGGAGGCTGAGATTTGATGATTGCAGTTCAAAACCACCCTGGGCAGCAAAATCTGTGAATATCTTACCTTCAATTAACCCCCAAAGAGCTGTACATGGCTTAAATGGTAGAGCAACTAACAGCTCCTAGCAACTAACAGCTCCTAGGACCTGAGTTTCAGATGCAGGACTGGCACACACACACACACACACACACACACACACACACACACACACACACTCACTCACTTACTCACTAAAAATCGTTTTGGTAGATGCAAAAAAAATTTGACAAGCTGCAACACCTTTAGTAATAAAACTCTCAAACAAACCAGAAATACTGGAGAATTTCCTCAAATTGATAAAAAAAAAGTATATGAAAACCCTACAGCAAATATCATACTACATAAGGTAGTTGAAGTTGCCTTAGTAAGATCAGGGACAAGGGTGACTTCCAGTCTCCATCCTTAGATCTCAGTTTCTTGAATAGGTAAGATTACAGATGTTAGCATTGACACCTGGCTTTCAACAAGTATTTTAATGCTGACACATAGTATTGGCTAAGGAAGCATGAAATATTAAAACAAATAGTAAAAACTAGTTTTAGGAAGTGAAGGATTTCAGAATTTAATTTTATTTCATCATGCTTATGTCACAGATTGAAATGGTTGCATTTTAATCATGTGGACATTATATATTATTATCAGTGTCAATTATTTTTGTAGTACTAATGATGTAACCTAAAGCTTTGTGCGTGCTAGACACTCTACCCCTTTAGCCACTTCCTCAGAATTGAAAAAAATATGTCTTTAAGATAGTCTTATTCCTCTTACCTTTGCCCTGGGTTAACTGCCAACTCTCACTCATTCTGTCTCTAGAGTAGCTGGGATTAAGGCATGTGCCACATTTTCAACTATATCCTTATTATTTTAATGACAATATTCTTATTTTAGAGATACAAGGAGTCTTAAAGAGGTTAATTGCTCCAATGGTATAGCTGATGTTTTATTCCTTGTCTTGATTTCTTATTTTTCCCCTTCTAATTGAACATTATTAGAAAAGCTGAGAAGTTTATGACATAGCTGTGTGAATGGTGGATGAAGTGCTGTGGATAAGCAGGCTCTAAAAACCAGTTTTAAAATGTGCTATCTTATGTAAGGAATGCTGAACTCATAGATTTCCCTTGGGCTTTCCATTTGCTATGCCATGCACGTTTCATTTAAAATATTTTGCCATTTCTAAAACCAGAATTCATTTAAAAAATGAGGCATTTGATTAAATTTGATGATGCATCATAATTTTATAAGCAGCATTTTCCCTTTCTAAATAGAACATAAAATAATGATGAATGTTAGGGTTGATGGTGTCTTAGATTTGATGAAATATATTACCCATGTGTATGTTGAAGAGCAGATTTAATTGATTCAAATGATAAATATGAGGGGAATGTGGTACTTTGAATGAGCCTGAGTAAATGACTTTGAAGTAGATAACATTTGTTCACTTATATCTTCCCTTTTATTTTCACAAGGTTATGATGTAAATTAAAGCTTTGTTTCAATTCAGGTATCATTATCTGTCTGTTTCACTTCTAAAAAATAATATGAAGATAGAAATATCCCCAGGCTTGGGAAAGGGGAATCATAGTAATTTTATGCCAAAGTTTAACTAGTGTTCAGACCCCTTGAATTAATAGTGTGTAAAATGTATACCTTATTCTTTATTTGCTAAATACACAAGGGTAAATGACATAGAATGGAACCAAATACAGTATACATTCAAGAATCAAAATGAGTTTTCCAGTTCTATATGTATACAAGATTAATTGCTGTTAGAAATTCAAGAAAGTTTCCTGATTATGTATTAATTTGTTTATGAACATGATATATTAGTTTTTGCAGTCAATATTTTGCAGGGCATTCTTTTATGAGACAGGGCTTATTTTGAAGTTTCAAGTGAAAAAATTTGTTTTATTGATTAAAAATTAGGTATTTATAATATTTATAATGGTATTATGCACCAATAATTACATGCTCTCATTAAAAGGAAAGCAACTCTTACAGAAGCTGCAAAATAATAAAATGTTCTTTTGGCAATGTGCATCAGGATTTTCAAGAAGAGTAAAATTAAGAAGTAGAGCCCAGGGGCTGGGAAGGTGGCTCAGTGGTAGAGCACTCGCCTTGCATGCTCGAGGCCCTGGGTTCGATTCCTCAGCACCACATAAGAAAAAAGTCGGAAGTGGGGCTGTGGCTCAAGTGGTAGAGCTCTAGCCTTGGGCTGAAGAGCTGAGGGACAGCGCCCAGGCCCATAGTTCAGGCCCCACAACCGGACCCCCCTCCCCCCCCCAAAAAAGTAGAGCCCAGAGATTTGAAATGAATGAAAGATACAAGAATCAACTACCATAGTGTTGCCACTTTGTTGTTGTTGATGGTTGTGGGGCCTGGGCATTGTCTTTGAGCTCTTCAGCTCAAGACTAGTGCTCTAGCACTTGGGCCACAGCACTACTCCTGATTTTCTGTGGTTTACTGGCGATAAGAGTGTCATGGATTTTCCTGCCTAGACTGGCTTTGAACCGTGATCCTCAGATCTCAGCCTCCTGAGTAACTAGGATTACAGGAGGTAGCCACCAGCACCCAGCTATGTTGCCATTTTTTAATATAATAATAATTTTAATGCTGGAGGGGATGTGGACAGAAGGGAACCTTACTGCATTGTTGGTGGGAGTGTAAACTTGTTCAACCACTTTGGAAAGCAGTATGGAGGTTCCTCAAAAGACTCCACATAGAGTTCCCCTATGACCCAGCAATCCCACTTTTGGGCATTTACCCAAATGTTCACAAACAAGACTACACTAAAGCTACCAGCACGACTATGATTATTGCAGCATTATTTACCATAGCTAAGATATGGAACCAACCCAGATGCTCCTCAGTAGATGAATGGATCAAGAAAATGTGGTATATATACACAATGGAATTCTATGCCTCCATCAGAAAGAATGACATTGCCCCATTTGTTAGGAAATGGAAAGACTTGGAAATAATTGTATTAAGTGAAGTAAGCCAGGCCCCAGAAAACATAGGTCCCATGGTTCCCCTTATTTGCAATAACTAGTATATGTCTGAGTCAAGCAGAAAAGGTCAGATAAGGTGATGTTAGGGAAATGAGCTCTAAGATATGTATTCAAATGTTTTGTTTTCTTTCATGCGATTGCTTCTAACACATTTATAAGGTTATTTCTTTGTTGCTTTGTATGTCCCTCCCCCACAGTATAACCCCTGCTTTCACTGTATTTGATGTCGGTATAATTTGTGGAGGGGAAGGGGAAAAACAAATCGCTTAACTAGGGATACAGGTGGACCCATTGCAACAATGAGATGTACAAGTCGTTATGTTGAAAACAAACTTTACAACTTTGGTGTGGGGGGCGGGGGGCGGGGGGGGGGGGGGGGGGGGGGAGGCTGGGAATGTATGGGAAGGGGAAACAAAGGAGGAGGCTACACTGCTTGATAAGAAATGTACTCATTATCCTGCCCATGTAATTTTAACCCCTCTGTACAGTATTTTCACAATAAAAAATAATGATTTTATTTTGTTCAGATTCAAATGGAGTTTGAAACTTGGGATTTTCAAAACATTAATTAAATTTCTCTATTTAAATTTAATATGACCCATTTCCTTTTGTTCATCTCTGTGCTCATATTTTTATAAGTCTCTTTACCAATATTTTAATGTACTAAATAAACTCTTAACTGGAATAAAACTGGGCTTTCTTGGTTTCATACTAAAATTCAACAAAGAATTTTAAAAAGACAAGAGCTTTCAATTGATTTATGCATGCATTTTTGTGCCAGTACTGGTGCTCAAACTCAGTGCCTGTCCTCTTTCTTAGCTTTTGTTTGTTTGTTTTTATTGAAAAGGTGGTGAACAGGGGTTTACATTACATAAATGAAGCAATGAGTACATTTGTTTTTAATCATGTTACCCCATCCCTCATTATCTCACATTTACCACTTCTTATTCGCCTCCTCCCACAAGCTGTAATGTTCAAATCCAACATGGTGTCAAGTGATTATGTATGGTCTTATGTACTAAGTAGTTGAGTTATTTAGATCCCCTGTAAGGATATCATAGAAATATTCTAGTTCTTACAAATGAGGGAAATCATGCAACCTACTTTTCTTTGGGCCTGGCTTATGTCATTTAATATGATTCCAAGGCTTTCCATTTCCTTCCATCTTTCTGATGGAAGCATAGAATTCCATTATTCAAGATGGCAATGCTCTCATAGGTAAACTCACTATGTGTCTTTGACCAAACTGATTTCTTAGATGTTTTACACAAGGCTGGTTCTCTATCTCTAGATCTGCACCTCCTTTTCAAGCCTGTCAGTTGGAGGTAAGAGACTTAGAATTGTCTGACAGGCTTGTTTTCAACCATGATCCTCAAATCTCAGCTTCCTGAGTAGCTAGTATTGCAAGCAGGGACCACTGGTGCCTGGCTGACAAGAGTATTTTTAAAAACGTATTTTTGCACTGATTTTTTTACCCTAACAGGCATGGAAAGATATCTAAGTTATACACACACACAACACATTGAGGAAGTTAACAAAAAATTTCAAAAGGGAAAAGTTAATGAATTTATGTGTTTTGTTTCTCTAGAGTTTATGGAAGACAAACTAATTAGAATGACAGTTTGTTCTCTATCTGGATAGGAAATCTGCAAGCCTTCATATTTGGCTAAAACAAATCATATCATTCCAAATAAAAACTGTTGTTCTTTTGTAAGAAGGCTCTAGGTGCAATGAAAGTCCGGTACTATATTTATCCCATGTGCTGTGTTCCTTTAAAATGTCAGCGTGTCAGAATCTACATTGTGAAGACAGCATCCAGTTTTTACAAAACCTACCCATGCTGTTGAATTTTTTTTTTTAATTTAAATTTAATTTTATTTGTGAACATACTGTACAGAGGAGTTACAGTTACATGGGCAGGATAATGCGTACATTTCTTACCAAGCATTGCAGCCTCCTCCTTTGTTTACCCTTCACATCCCTTCCCAGCCTCCCCCCTCCCCCCTAATCCCAATCCTTCTCCTTCCCCCCCCCCCCCCCCACCAACGTTGTAAAGCTCGTTTTGGACATGACAACTTGTACTTCTCATTGTTGCAACAGGTCCACCTGTATCCTTAAACAACTGGTTTTTCCCCATCTCCTCCACAAGTTATACTGACATCAAATATAGTGAAAGCAGGGGTTATACTGTGGGGGAGGGACATACAAAGCAACAAAGAGATAATCTTATAAATGTGTTAGAAACACATGCATGAAAGAAAAAAACATTAAAATACACATCTAAGGGTTCATTTTCCTGACATCACATTATCTGACCTTTTCCGCTCGACTCATACATATACTAGATATTACAAATAAGGGAAACCATGGGACCTACGTTTCTTTGGGCCTGGCTTACTTCACTTAATATAATTTTTTCCAAGTTTTTCCATTTCCTAACAAATGGGGCAATGTCATTCTTTCTGATGGAGGCATAGAATTCCATTGTGTATATATACCACATTTTCTTGATCCATTCATCTACTGAGGGGCATCTGGGTTGGTTCCATATCTTAGCTATGGTAAATAATGCTGCAATAAACATTGTTGTGCTGGTAGCTTTAGTGTGGTCTTGTTTGTAAACATTTGGGTAAATGCCCAAAAGTGGGATTATCCCCCATGCTGTTGAATTTAACACACTTCTCGTACCTGGCTTCCATGTGTAGGAATCATTCTGCAACTATCATTTCCTTATAGGTTTTTGAGTGGACACAGTTTTCATTTCTCTGGCATAAATACCTAAGAATGCAATTGTGGAGTCTTGTAGTCAGTTGCACAGTTAGTTGTGCAAGTACCCATTAGATTTTTTTTTTGAATATCTCTGCCATTTTACACTCCAACAACAAGTCAGACATTTACTGGCATTGCCTACTGCTACAATTCAACATTCTAGATTTTGTGATTGATGTGTACTGTTATTCCATGGTGTCTTTAATTTGTTGATGCTGAATATCTTCTCCATGTGTTCATTTTTCTGCCTTTTAATATAAATGAACTTAACTTTTCTTTTTATTCTCCCTTTCATCCATTATCCTGATAAGCAAATCTATCATTCAGCTCCAATTTATTTTGTGTGGCCTGGGGTTTGTGAGAGGCAGAGCAATAAACCTTACTCCTTCCATTAGTGATAGTAACCAATAGCGCTCAGATGGCTGATACCCACACCAGGATTCTGTATCCTGTTGGTCTTAGTTGTAGAGGCAACCAGAACAGACTTGTTTTCTAAAATAATCTTTACTGAATCAAATCTTTACTGAATACTTCATTTAAGTCCAAAAAACACCTAGTATTTTATCATATTCAAGTAGATATCATTTGCTCTCTAAAACTGTTTGGACAAGAACCTAATAAGAAATAATCAGTGTAGACATAAATCTCTTACAAGAAAAAGATGTTCTGAGAAGGCGGCCATGTATGCATAGGGGCATTTCTGTCTTTGATTGGTCCTTTTGCATTAGTCCCAGGATTCTTTCACAGATTCTGTGCTAAAATCTTAGAGGCATACCTTCTGCAGCTTCTCTTATTGGATTACAGGTTCTATTTATTATTGACTGTGGAGCTATTACAAAACTGTCCCCTCTCCCCAAAACAGGAACTGAGGCAAGGTAGATTTATTAGAGTTATCACAATATGGGGGTGGAGGGAAAGAGCTGCTTTGAGAGGGATGTAGTGGAGCTTTAGAACTTGGACTTGATCATGGTTGTGCTGAAGCTTAAAAAGTGGAATGGAGAGTTTCTATGTTATAACTGTAACTTCGGAATTGGTGAGCACAGAGAGATGTGGCTATGACAACAAGTCTCTAAGCAAGCAGCTACTTCTTTTTTTAATTTAATTGTATTGCAATGATGCTGTACCGAGGGGTTACAGTTACATGAGTAAGGTAATGAGTACATTTCTTTTCGAACATTTTTACTTCTGGTAAGGAACATGTTTTGTTGCTCATAGGTCTTATCACAAAGGATCAGGAAATTCCTAGAATGTACAACATAGTTTTTTCCTTAGTTTTCATTCTGGTAAATTTAAAGGTCTCTCTGTTGTCAAAGAGAAAGGGAATTATGACATTCTTTCATTTTACTACATTAAGTCTGCAGAATAAGTAAATCCTACCTGTTGATCTAGACATTTATTTCTCATCTCTTAGTTCCAAACCAACCTATCATTGCATTGCTTTTTTTGAGTTGGATGATGGGAACATCTCTCACTTGTCAGCTGACATGATGGTAGGCACCATTAGGAGGAGGTGCTGGAACAGAGGAGTTCTGGTCCCAGTGAGATCTCTGTGCTTACCTCTGCAGTGCCTGGTTAGCATGTGAGAATGCAGTGACACTCATCCCGTGTGCTTCAAGGGCAACAGCACTGCAGCAGGTATTTTAGGGAGTTTCTTTGGCAACCCTGACAACAAGTTCTCAGGGAGTCTTGTGGGCTTTTGTAAATTTCTTAGCCACACAAATGTCATTTTCCTCCTACTAACTCCATCAGGAAGAGATGTCTCCCAGTGTAGCTCACTCAGAGAAGAATACAGATAGTTCTCATTTTGTACGGTTCCAATTCACACAGATTTGAGTTAACACTTTAATTAAATACCTCCAGTGCCACCATGTCATGATTGAATTTACAGATAGTGTACTATCTGGTACTGATAGGATATTAGCTGTATGTAATTGCATAAAATGTGAGTTTTCCTAATAGTGCTTCAGTCTATAAATTCATGTGCAAACAACAGATGAATACCTGAACAGGGAATAATCTTATAGTCTCTTTCCAAGTCTTGGGGTAAATGGTCACTACATATCAATTATTCATTTCCTGTATAGACAGCAAAGCATGTAATTGTGTTGCTGTCTTCCAGTGATAAACCAATATGGGATTATACCAAATCAATAATTGGAAAAGAGATAGCTGTGACTAAAATACCTGAGGGAAGCATAAAGGAGGAAGGATATATTCTAGATCATGGTTGCTCGGTCCCACATAATTGGACAGAGCATCATGTTGGCGGAGTGTGTGGTGGAGAAACTTCACCACCTCATGGCAGAGGGCAAGCAGAGAGTGGGAATTTCAGGAAGGGTTAGGGGGAGGATATATACATATATGTATATATATATATGCATATATATATATATATATATATATATGTAATTCCCTGGGGCATCCCTTTACTGACCTACTTTCTCCAGCTAAGCCCCACCTCCTAATATTTCTAGAACTTCTGAATGAAGGGCCACAAGCTAGGGACAAAGCTGTCAGTACACATTCCTTTTGAGAGGGCAGACACTTTTATACAAATTATAGCATGCTTCCAAAAGGCTCATGTCTATCTCAAATGCAAAATACATCCAATCCATCTCTAGAGACCTAATAATCTTAAAAGTTTCAACACTATTCGAAAACCCCAGTTCAAAGTCTCCCCTGAGACTAAAGGCAACTTTTATCTCTGAGCCCTATGTAACAGTTTTAAAAAAATGACCTATTTCTAATACAATAATTGAGAGTATGCACTATGATTCCAAGTGAAAGGGACAGAAGAACAAGGAAGTATTGGTCCAGAGCAAGCCTGAAACCAGATGGATGCAGCAAATACTAAATCTTGTGTGATGTAAGATCTAACAGGCTTGGGCAACCCTGCTCCTACAGCCTTGCCATTTTACCACTTCGATGTTTTTACTATTTGCCTGAAGCTTTCCCTGGCAGACATTCCATGTTCCTGCCATCTCTGATGTCCTGATATCACTTTGCAGCTGAGGATTTACCCTCACAGCTTCACACATTGTCCTCTAAGGACTGCCTTCTGGGCTCTTGATTCTGCTTACATGTCTTGTGGCTTCTTGTACCTTCCTTTTAAATCTGTGTGGAATCCTCCATGACTCTATCAGTCTTGCATTCTGCATGACTGCAAAGCCACCATTTTGAGTTTTGATATGCTGCCAGATGGAGAAATAACAAGATCCACTTGGACCACAGATACAGTGGACTAAATGCCCAGCATGCTGAGTATGAAATGGAACCAGGAGAAACAACTTCCCTGAAAGCAGGGTATTCCAAAAGTACTCTGTTCCCTTGTGAAAATATTTCAATTGAGATTGCTTTGTCTTACTCTTGGGCCTGTTATGGATGGGTTCTGGCAAGTTCTAGAGATGCCCTGAAGACATTTTCCTGTTGTCGGTGTTATGTTTATAGATTCTTTATCCTGATGCTATACTCTCCAGAAAAAAATAACTAAACTTAATCAGAAATCACTAAAATTCTGGACATTTCCTAATATGTAATATGTTTATGAGGAAAAGTCAATGTCTCCGGTAGTAGCTATGTGCCTATGTACCTTGAGTAATGACTTTTTATCTGCAATGACTTGGGCTAATAACATTTTTGATCATAGTTTGATTACATGTCTATCTTCTTCATGCCTATTCAGTGCATTCAAACTTATTTCACACATAGTTTCTTAATATGTATTTACTGAATTGATTGGAAATCCTATCATCTGACTTCTAAAACCAAATATTTAATCAAAAGTATAGTGGTACATGAATAAGAGAAAATTCTCTATTTATAGGTAACACATGTAAAGGACAGCAAAGCTAGCTAAAATATTTGAGGAATTATTAATCATTAAAATATGAAAAAATGAATTATACCAAGGAGT
Organism: Dipodomys spectabilis; assembly: GCF_019054845.1. Classification (NCBI taxonomy): domain Eukaryota; kingdom Metazoa; phylum Chordata; class Mammalia; order Rodentia; family Heteromyidae; genus Dipodomys; species Dipodomys spectabilis. The sequence goes on from NW_024870752.1 coordinate 7,916,407, forward strand.
AGCATGTAATAATGAGTATAAGATCATCATCTTGATTAGATGAGGGGAAATCCTCCAAACATTTAGAAAAACAGAATCACAAAGAATATCCTTTTTTTGCTAATATTCGACTGTTGCAGCTTGTTAGTTATTAAGTAAACAAGATTACTGGAGAAGAACATAGTTCTGTTCCTGGACATAACTCAGAAACCTTAAAAAGTTTGTGTATGTGGAACCATGTTTATGTAATCAGTGTACTTGGCATCAAACTTGTCCTTAAACCACCTTTAATTAAAAACTGAAAGTCACATATTTCACATATTTAAAATTTTTGTTAGTAAATATATTATTGAGAATCATAAGTGGAAAATAATTACTCCTTGCAGCTAATTTTATATATGAAACTTCCATTTAGAAACATCACTATTCTAAATTATGTTTAGATTTGTTGTTCATTTGCAATAGAAAATAAACAATAGCTAGCAATAAATTCTGTTGTCAAAGTTTGTTACATTCTTGTTTTTAATTTTATTCTATGCTAAAAGTTGCAAGTAATGATTTTGAAATTAACTGGCAAGTTAATATATGTTGTTTCATAATGGAGGATTTATTTAAAAATTTCCCAACCAATAAATTGTGCACTACAGTAAACAGATTCACACACAGAGCTTTGTGCTCATGTGTAGATACTGACAGCATACTAATTAAAGTCCAAACATAAAAGGAGAAAACAGTAGAATTATAATAGTTAGCCATTCTTTGTTGTAGCATTTGGAGAGGTATTCTTCATCAAACAATAATGCACATTAGAAAATGAAAATGATTTTAGATTTATGTGAATATTTTCATGCTAATATACATTGAATTAAATGCATCTTCCAGTAATTAAGGAGTGTACCTCTTCAATGAAACTATTAACACCTTCATGAAAATTTAAACAGTATTTTAGCTTATAAATAGAATAACTTATTTGGTATAAGGAAATTGATATAACAAGAAACATATTCACACATGCTGGCTGATATTTATATATCAAGTTGTGCCAGACTACTGGATCCTTATTTCTGCTGACAACCCTAGCAAAGAATTTTTCTTTCCTGCATACTGAATGTTGGTCCCTTTCTCTCTGACCAATGTCCTCAGTGTGGTTGTTTGCTCATTTTTATGGGCCTCATTAGAATTTCTGCAGATTTTTCTCATAATGAAAAATACTAATGTCTCTGTACCTAGGGTGGGAAATGAATGTTTTACTCCTCGGGCCCTGACTGATGCAGACAGCTTTTCTTTTGATGCTGTAACAAAACTGCCTTGTTTTGGGCACCCCATCAGTATATCTGGAAATGCTTCACAAGGATATTTTAGTAAAGCCTTTAAATGGTACCAGCCAATACTTTCCTCAAGCTTATTCCTCGATAGTGCTAAATGTATCTCCTGAAACAAGACCTTTTTTTTTTTGAGACTTGCTATTAATTTATTTGAATGAGCACTGCTTTTTCTGTTCTCATACTATCATCGTAATGGAAGATTCCATCTTTAAGCAACATTATATTATGTTACTGAAATGTCAAATATGATCTATACTTGATCTTAGCTGATGGATCATGACCCAGTAGTCTGTCATAAAGAGGAATCTGATGTGAAAACATCTTTGTTCCTTCATCCCTCGGACAAACCTAGCATGATCTGGTTATGCTGGGCACAAATAACCATGTCTCTTTAATTCTGTAAAAATAAGTTTAACGCTATATTCTTTAGAAGGCTTATACATCTTACCATTTCAAGTAGCATTTCTGGGATATAGACAGACATGGATAATGTAGATAAGGATTTAGCAATCTAAGAAAATAATTGGCAGACCTGAATGAATTTTTAACCTATTTGCAAAGCAATCTCATGAGCATGTAACTCGAATAGCATGTGGCAGAATAAATTACCTGAAGATGGTTTTCTAATCTTTGCTATCTTAATGGAAGAGAAAATTTGCTTATAAGTATCTTTGAGATGTGGTTGTAAATGGAGATAAATGACATATATGAATTTCCCTCCAGGTTTTCAAAGATGTACTTTTACATCATAAAAATTATCAGATATACTATTGATTTTTGTTTTAGTTTAAAGTGATTTATCAATCTTCCCAGTCTTGTGCCTTTAAATTGTAACATATAAAAGTGCACAGTAAAACACAAATTCAAATATATACATATATATTTAAATAAATTATTCAAAGTAATTAAAATCAGAAAGCTAAAAGCAGGTTATCTTTCTAGGTCATAGTTTAATATGATTTTTAAATCCTATATGCCAAAGAAGAATTGGAATTTTTATTTTAAGCAAAATATATTTGATAGGAAAAGTTAATTTTATTTATTCAAATGTTACTTTTATTGTTATTTTTATTTACTAGAATGTTTTGGGCTTCATTGAAATCAAATTTTTTTAGAGTTGTCGAAGAATGCATTGCTTTTCATATTCCTCTTCTACCTTCCAAGCATGTGAGCTCTGTACCTGTTTGGATGTGATATGTTTAGCAAATGGCTTCTGCAAAACTTGGCCCTTTATTTTCTTACATCTACACCTGAAACAGAATGCACACTTGCCTACATCAAGGCCCCAAGTTCAATCCTAAACTTAGAAAAACAAAAATGAAGGAATGAAAGGAAGGATGGAAGGATAAAAGGAAGGAAGAGGGAAGATGGCGGAGGAGAAGCTGGAATCTGAACAAGCTCTCGCATAGAAAGCAGTTTTAGAGTTCCAGTGAACAGTCCCAAGCCAGAGAATCACACCAAGTGTGCCATCACAGGACAGAGAGTTAGACAAGAGAGGGAAAGCCAAGGCAAGAAGACACATCTGAGCGCTTGCCAGCAGCCGCTGCGGCGGTGGCGGCAGGGTCGCAGTGGAGACCGCAGCGGGGGCCATACCTGAGCGCTCACACAGAGAGTCCGGGACGAAGGAGCCAGACACAGCGGGCGAGCGGATTCTACTCAACACCAGCAAGAACTGACAAGGAGCGGACAACTTCATCCTGCAGTTTGCAGACCAGAGATGACCCAGGATCCAAGACTCGGCGTGAGTAGAAGCCTGACATCCTCACTCCTTCTCAGAGAGCAGAGGAGGGAAGGCCACCCCTCCCCCCCCCAGCACTGGTGATCTCCATCTTGGATACCGACAAAGCTTGGAGGAGCTGCCAGCTCCAACTCAGGCCTTGGAATAAAACGAGTCATTTAGCAGGTCACAAGAACTTAACGGCGAAGTGACCTGCCAGACTCAGCTCCATCCAGGGAAAAGTCACCAGCTCAGGCGCCAGCCATTGGAGTGGCTTTCCTCACTGGGTAACCAGAGCCAGAGGCTGCCCCTCCCTCTAGCAGCCTCATCAATCAATTGAAAAACAGAAATCCTGAGAATGGCTCCAGGCTGGGCTCTGTGAGTTTTTTCACAAAATAGCCCCAGGGAAAAGCTACTGATTGTTGAAAGGCCTCAACTCTACCCAGAACATAGCCTCACCACTGCATCCCCCTCTTTTGTGATTCTCAAAGCAGATCACCCTCCCATTAAACTAATCTGGGAGGGGGATCTCAAAATCTTGGGTAAAGCAGAGCATTTTTCTGCCTGTTGGAACAAACTGACTTAAGAAACCAATCAAGCCACAGGACCTCAAGCTGACCAGAGACTCAAACAAGAGGCTGGTTACAGACAAAAGGGAGATACAGGATTCTTCCCACCCCTCCCAAAAAAAAAAAAAAAAAAAAAAAATCAAAGAACTTTTTTTTTTTTTTCTTATTCTTCTTTTCTTTTTTTTTTTGGTGCCTTATGTATATAAAAAATTTTTTTTCCTTTTCTAAAAATTTTATTAATCTTTAATTTTTGCCTTTTGTGAAAAAATAATTGTTTTCCAGTAACTTTTTTTTCCTCTTATAATTTTTATTTTAGGAATATGTGAATGTGCGTTTTCCTTTCTTTTCTTGTCTTTTTTCTCTTTTTCTTTCTTTTTTAACTATCTTTTTGTTTTTTGTCTAGCTCTACTGAACTTCTGATCTTTTTTCTCCCTTATCCTTTTCACCTTTTCCTCTCTTTTGATCTTCTTTATGTGACTTAACTCTTGTCCTGCACATCCTCAGATAAACTCGTAGTTAACTAGTAGACCCTATCCCCCATTGTATACACACTTAATCCACAAATTTATTACTCAATTCAAAACCTCCGAGACTTAAATTCCTTAATAGCAGTACTACCTCTTTATACCTACATAATATTTTAAGCCTTTTTTAAAGTTTTTCACTTCTCCTCTATGTCCCTTCCCTTCTCTTAATATACTCACATTCCTCTCTAAATAGATGGTCTTTTAATCTCCATAATAATATTAATTTTTACGTTTCTATTTTTTTCTGGTCTCTTTTCATTTCCCTTTCCCTTTCTTCTTTTTCTCTCTCTCTCTACTTGCATCCTACCCAACCTATTTCCTGCATTAGGATTAGGACATAGTTAACTCTCCCTGTGCTTCCCCCACACCAATCTATTCCTATTTTTTACCCACATCTCTCCCTAACCCTAATAATTTCTGGTTCTCCAAATTCTTCTCTGAGGTTCGAAGCCCATTAACATATAGTTGTTTGATGTTGAATAGATGTATCTGTTGAACTAGATTGTATCTGTAGACTATTGACTGTACAAATGCAAACTTTGATTGATGGTTGCCTTAAGATAATGTTCTAGCACAAAACTGGTGCTATTTTCATCTCAAATGGGCAGAGTAAGCTGGAAAAACACAAGAAAAATGGCAAATCCGGATATCTCAATTCCCAATCTTGATAATCAGGGGTTAGAACAGATAATGAATAATCCAGAGGAGAGTTCCCAAATAGCTCTACAAACACTGCTGGCAAACATGATAAATGAGAAGTTTGACAAATTACAAAGGACTGTGTATGAACGTGAAAGGGAGAGAGAGGAGGCATCCCAAAAGCTTATACAGGAATATCATAAGCGTGAGGAAGCTACTCAAAAACTGATACAGGATTTGCGTGAACAACTTGAGAATACTCAAAGAGAAAGGGAGGAATGGCATGAGCAGGCTGAAAACACTCAAAGAGAACTGCAGGAATCCCAGGAACGGGAGGAAAGAGAACTACAGGAATCCCATGAATGGGAGGAAGCTAATCAAAGAGTAATTCAGGAATTGAGAGACCAGGTAGAGAATACACAAAGATCACTAAAGGCATTCATGGAATCCATTAACAAAGAACTGAAGGAAGTCAGGGAGACCACAAAGGGAATGCTGAATGGAACCCAACAGAAGGAATGGGAGTCCAAAGAAACCATAACCAATCAACTAAGTGATTTGAGAACAAACACTGAACACCAAATTAAGGAAGTAAAGAAATTCATACAAGACCTAAAACAGAGCTTCAACAAAGAACTTGAAGCCATCAAAGCTGACCAATTAGAAGGAAAAGAGATAAAAAGCAAAGTAGAGAATATTGACAGCAGGTTAGACCATGCAGAAGATCGAATCTCAGGGATTGAAGACAGCCTAGATATTATAGAGAAAGAACATACAACCATCCAAGACAAGTCCAAGAAATATGATAGATCTATCCAACACCTGGAAGACACCATCAGAAGGCCTAATCTAAGGATAATGGGTGTAGAGGAGCACCTAGAAACAGAAGTTAATGGTCTAGGAAATTTGTTTAACAGGATCCTAGCAGAGAACTTCCCAAACATACAAAAAGATAGGCCTATTCAGATACAAGAAACTTTTAGAACCCCAAATAGACCAGACCAGAATAGGACATCCCACCGCCACATTATAATCCACACAGGAACAACTCAGAACAAGGAAAAGATCCTTAAAGCTGTCAAGGAGAAAAGGGTAATCACCTATAAAGGGAAAACAATTAGAATCACCTCAGATTTCTCAGCAGAGACAATCAAAGCAAGAAGAGCCTGGAATGATGTATGCCATGCCCTAAAAACAAACAACTATCAACCAAGAATACTGTACCCAGCTAAATTCTCACTCATAACTGAAGGCCAAATAAAAACCTTCCATAGCAAAGAAAAATTGAAACAATACATCTCCACCAAACCAGCCCTACAAAAGATTCTTAAAGATGTCCTACACATAGAAAACCAACAAGACCGCAATAAAGGCCAAGAAACTGCACCCAAACTGAGAATCCAAGAACCATAGGAAGAACCCAGTTTTTACAGCCCCCAAGAAGGTGGATAACATGGCAGGAACTCCCAAATACCTCTCAGTCCTTTCTCTTAACGTTAACGGACTGAACTCTCCAATTAAGCGACATAGACTGTCTAGTTGGATTAAAAAACAAGACCCGTCTATCTGCTGCCTGCAGGAGTCACATCTTGCCCATAAAAACAAACACATTTTCAATGTTAAAGGCTGGAACAAAATCTACCAAGCAAACGGCCCCCATAAACAGGCGGGAGTTGCAATCCTAATATCAGATAAAATAGACTTCAAATTAAAGTTCGTGAGAAGAGATAAAGAAGGTCGCTACAAACTAATTAAAGGATCTCTCCTTCAGGAGGATATTACAATTCTAAATATCTATTCGCCAAACAATGGAACACCCAAATTTATCCAAGAAACACTACTTTCCCTCAAATCCCATATAGATCCAAAGACATTAATTGTTGGGGATTTTAACACACCACTCTCCCCACTAGATAGATCAACTCGGCAAAAACTCAACAGAGAAACCGCAGATCTAAACAGCTGCACAGATCAACTAGACTTAACAGACATCTACCGAACATTTCACCCAGCAGCATCAGAATACACGTTTTTCTCAGCAGCACATGGAACGTTTTCTAAAGTAGACCACATTTTAGGCCACAAAGCAAACTTGTCTAAATTCAGAAGCATTGAAGTTATACCTTGCATTCTCTCTGACCACAAGGGAATAAAATAAGAACTCACCACCAAAAGCCACCAAAGAAAGTCCGGCATCACATGGAGGCTGAACAACACACTGCTGAATCATGAGTGGGTCATGGAAGAGATTAGAAAGGAAATTCAAATGTTCATGTTATTCAATAAAAATGAACACACAAATTACCAGCTCCTCTGGGACACAGCAAAGGCAGTACTCAGAGGCAAGTTTATAGCTCTGAGCTCCTACATCAACAAATTGGAGAAATCTGAAACTAACAATTTAATGACACATCTAAACCTCCTTGAAAAAGAGCAGCAAGATAAACCCCAATCCAGTAGACGGAAAGAAATAATCAAAATTAAATCAGAATTAAATGCATTAGAATCCAACAAAACTATAGAAAGAATCAACAAAGAGTTGGTTCTTCGAAAAACTTACCAAAATTGACAGACCCTTAGCAAATCTTATCAGAAAAAGAAGAGAACACACCCAAATTAATAAACTCAGAGATGAGAATGGAAACATCAACACGGAAACAACCAAGATTCAGAACATTATAAGGGAATACATCTCAAAACTTTATGCTAATAAGTTTGAGAACTTGACAGAAATGGACCTTTTCCTAGCAAATATTGACATGCCAAAACTAAACCAAGATGAGTTAAACAATCTTAACAGGCCCATATCAAGCACTGAAATAGAAACAGCAATAAGAGACCTCCCAGCTAAGAAAAGTCCAGCGGAATTTACAGCGGAATTTTACAAGGCCTTCAAAGCACAGCTCACACCAATACTCCTCCAACTCTTCAATGAAATTGAAAGAGAAAGCTCACTACCGAACACATTCTATGAAGCTATCAAAACCCTCATCCCAAAACCAGGCAGGGACTCATCAAAGAAAGAGAACTATAGACCCATTTCTTTGATGAATATTGATGCAAAACTTCTCAACAAAATTTTAGCCAATTGACTTCAACAATTCATCCAAAAAATCATACACCACGATCAAACAGGATTCATTTCAGGGATGCAAAGCTGGTTCAATATACGCAAATCAATTAATATTATTCATCACATCAACAGGAGCAAGAATAAGAACCACATGGTTATCTCAATAGATGCAGAAAAAGCATTTGACAAGATCCAACACCCCTTTATGATGAAGGTTTTGGAAAAATTAGGAATCCATGGAACATTCCTCAATACAATAAAGGCTGTGTATGACAAACCTACAGCCAGCATTATACTCAATGGTGAAAAACTAAAGCCATGTCCTCTTAACTCAGGAACAGGACAAGGATGCCCACTCTCTCCACTTCTCTTCAATCTAGTATTAGAATGCCTAGCTACAGCAATAAGACAAGATGCAGACATAAAGGGGATCCAAATAGGGAAAGAAGAAATAAAACTCTCCCTCTTTGCAGATGACATGATCTTGTATTTAAAGAATCCCATAGACTCCACTCCCAAATTACTCAAGCTGATTCAAAACTTTGGCAAAGTAGCAGGTTATAAAATTAACCCCCCAAAATCAATGGCTTTTCTGTATGCCAACAATGAGAAAAGTGTGGCTGAAATTAGGAAAGCAAATCCATTTGTATTAGCCCCATAAAAAATAAAATACCTAGGAATTAACTAAAGAAGTGAAGGACCTCTATGATGAAAACTTTAAAATCTTGAAAAAGGAAATCAACACAGAACTTAAAAAATGGCAAAACCTCCCATGCTCCTGGATTGGAAAGATTAACATCGTGAAAATGGCAATACTTCCCAAGGCTATCTACAAATTCAACGCAATACCTATCCAAATTCCACCCTCATTCTTCAAGGAAATAGAAGAGGCAATCCAAAAATTCATATGGAACAATAAAAGACCCCGAATAGCAAAAACGCTCCTCAACGGAAAGAACACTGCTGGAGGAATATCAATACCAAATTTCAAACTCTACTATAAAGCCATAATAATCAAAACAGCTTGGTATTGGCATAAGAACAGACCTCAGGACCAATGGAATAGAATTGAAAACCCAGAAATGAACCTACAGACCTATAGCCATCTAATCTTCGATAAGGGAGCTAAAACAATAGAATGGAAGAAAGACAGCCTCTTCAGTAAATGGTGCTGGCAAAATTGGTTAACTACATGTAGAAAACTAAAGCTAGATCCTTATATATCACCCTGTACCAGAATCAACTCCAAATGGATCAAAGACCTTGAAGTCAAAGCAGACACTCTGAAAACATTACAGGATGGAATAGGAGAAACCTTAGGTCTCCTTGGCTCAGGCCGAAATTTTTTGAATAGAGACCCGGAAACACAACAAATCAAAGAAAGGTTGGACAAATGGGATTGCATAAAGTTGCAGAGCTTCTGCAGGGCAAATGACATAGCTAGCAAGATCAATAGAAAGCCCACGGATTGGGAGAAGATCTTTACTAGCCATACAACGGACAAGGGTCTCATATCTAAAATATACTTGGAACTCAAAAAATTAAACCCCCCAACAACAAATCCTCAAAGAAACAACTGCCCAATAAATAAGTGGGTGAAAGACTTAAAGAGAAACTTCTCTGAAGAAGAAAGAAGGATGGCCAATAGACACATGAAGAAATGTTCAACATCCCTAGCCATAAAAGAAATGCAAATCAAAACAACATTGAGATATCACCTCACCCCAGTTAGAACGGCAAAAATCAAGAACTCTAACAACAACAGATGCTGGAGGGGATGTGGACAGAAAGGAACCTTACTTCATTGTTGGTGGGAATGTAAACTCGTTCAACCACTTTGGAAAGCAGTATGGAGGTTCCTCAAAAGACTTCACATAGAACTCCCCTATGACTCAGCAATCCCAGTTTTGGGCATTTATCCAAATGTTTACAAACAAGACCACACTAAAGCTACCAGCACAACAATGTTTATTGCAGCATTATTTACCATAGCTAAGATATGGAACCAACCCAGATGCCCCTCAGTAGATGAATGGATCAAGAAAATGTGGTATGTATACACAATGGAATTCTATGCCTCCATCAGAAAGAATGACATTTCCCCATTTGTTAGGAAATGGAAAGGCTTGGAAAAAATTATATTAAGTGAAGTAAGCCAGGCCCAAAGAAACATAGGTCCCATGGTTTCCCTTATTTGCAATATCTAGTATATGTATGAGTCAAGCAGAAAAGGTCAGATAATGTGATGTCAGGAAAATGAACCCTTAGATATGTATTTTAATGTTTTTTTCTTTCATGCATGTGTTTCTAATGCATTTTTAAGATTATCTCTTTGTTGCTTTGTATGTCCCTCCCCCACAGTTTAACCCCTGCTTTCACTATATTTGATGTCAGTATAACTTGTGGAGGAGATTGGGAAAAACCAGTTGTTTAAGGATACAGGTGGACCTGTTGCAACAATGAGAAGTACAAGTTGTCATGTCCAAAACAAGCTTTACAACGTCGGTGCGGGCGGCGGGGTGGGGGGGGAAGGGGGGGAAGGAGAATGATTGGGATTGGGGGGGAGGGGGAGGCTGGGAAGGGATGTGAAGGGTAAACCAAAGGAGGAGGCTGCAATGCTTGGTAAGAAATGTACGCATTATCCTGCCCATGTAATTGTAACCCCTCTTTACAGTATGTTCACAAATAAAATAAAATTAAATTAAAAAAAAAAAGGAAGGAAGAGAAATAAAAGACAAAAAAAGCAAGCCTCCTTGAATTCCTTCTATATAGTTATTGCTAAATACCTTGAGTTTCTATTCTGTAATTATAACTAACTAATTATATGTCCTTTGGAAATTTCCTTGGTATTTTGGGTTCTTAGTTTTGTTATTTGTAAAAATCAGAATGCCACAAACTCCAACCCATTGAGATGATGTGAGAATTAATATAATCAATTAACAATGTATGTTCAATTCATAGTAGTCCTTAGTAGACTTCTACAAATGATTAAGGGAAATTATAAAACAACCCTGAATCTCATGCCTAGCAAACCATAAGTGTGGGTTTAGTCTCTGGTTATCTGCATTTAGTGTCCAGGTTCTCTGAATTTCCTCTGAATTTCCCGTGTCAACACTAGCACATTCCAGACAGAATTAATGTTATTCACTTTTCCATTGATTACAATTATAAAAAATAAAAACTATAAAAGCTGTAAAATAAAAATTCCTCTGTATAGCATGAACAAAGTTTTAGATTTATTTTACTTAATGTTTTAAAGCTGTAGTATTAATCTTGTGATTTTATACTTAAACACATATCATTGAACTATTTGAAACATAACATTAATGGTGCTAACAGATTTATTTTCTCAAACTATAAGTAAAAGTTCCAAGAATATTTATCTCAGAAATGAAAAAGATACCCAGCTGTTTAGAAGGCAGCTCACTTATAATTTAGATGCATATACAGAGTATAAAAAGTTCTTAGATATGACAAAGAATTTCTGTTCAATTTATTATCCCAGGAGGAAAGACCATTAAAAATTAGGAAAGTGATCTAGGATAAATTAGGAACATGATCAAGGCTCTAAAAATTTTCAGTTGGAAGGGATTGTTAATGTTTAGTGTTTAGATAAACTAAACATATACTTAACAATGTTGATAGTCCTTGGCATTGTGTTTGGCACATGAAGGCTGAACAAATATTGCTGAATATTATTTATATTACTGAGGAAAATTATCTATATATTTTGAAAGACTTTCACTTTGCAGGCAAAAGGACAACAAATGTCTACAAATAATTTTACTTGAAGGGACATATATTTATATTTTTTAGTTTTGGAGGCAGAAATCCCAAATCAAGCTGTCTGGAGGGTTGTTCATTTCTGGAGGTGCTGAGGGAGAATCTCTTGTCTCTCTTCAAGCTTCTCATGTTGCTGACAATCTTTCACATTTTCTTGTTTATAAACCTGTAATTGTAACATTCAGTGCTTCCCCATCTTCTTCTTGTCTTTACTTTTGTGCTTGTCTTCTCTTGTCAGAATTTGCATTTGGGGACTTATTTGAAATAATTAAGGCCCACAATTTCAACATACAAATTTATTCTAGAGCTACTTTGATATGATCCTTAATGGTATGAGTCTAGGTTCCTACAAAGCTACACAGTTTCTATTAAATACGTTAGGTAGATGTTCATTGTAAGAAAATAAACGCATATATTTTCTTTAAAAATTAGAATGAGCCGGGCGCTGGTGGCTCACGCCTGTAATCCTAGCTACTCAGGAGGCTGAGATCTGAGGATCTCGGTTCAAAGCCAGCCCAGGCAGGAGAGACCGTGAGACTCCTATCTCCAAAAAACCACCAGAAAACCGGAAGTGGCACTGTAGCTCAAGTGGTAGAGCGTTTGCCTTGAGCTGAAGAGCTGAGGGACAGTGCCCAGGCCCAGAGTTCAAGCCCCACGGCCGACAAAAAAAAAAAAAAAAATTAGAATGAACTTTTAGTGTTTTGTTGCAAAATGATGAGAACTTCCAAATATTTTTCAGATAGTATGTAGATTTATTGAGGTTATGTCTAAATTGCAAAGCACAGCAGTGCCTTTTTTTTTTTTTTAAGAACTTCCGTCTTTAAATAACAGGTCAGGCCTAGTGTTTTTTAAATTTATAACATGTAAAAGTATACTCTGTAAATACTACTAAAAATTGATATGAGTAAAAGTTGATATGTTACAAAGAAACTCAGCACATAGACCAAATAATGTACTCAGTATAGATAAGCATTTAGGATGAAAAATTATAATGTCAAATTAGTAAGGAAAGACATTTTATATAGATGCTATTGGGAACTATATAATTATAATGTTTGTCTTCTATACTTCTGGAGAAATTTATTTTATTTTTCTCTACTAATTCCTTAAAAATATCTGAAGTAGGGGAAATTTTGTTAAAGCTCTTTGGTTTTTCCTACTTGTGGGACATGGAAGGAGAACGGAAGGTAATACATACATTTGTTTTCCTTCCATTGTCAAATTTCCATCTTGCCAAATAAGGATATTTAAATCCTATAAACAAGAGAACAGTTATGAATCATTTATATTCAAAAATATAATTATGTGCCATAAAACAGAACTAAACAAAATTTGAAATAAAGCACAATTCTTCCCAAGAAAAGACCGCATATAACTATATGCAAACAGCAAAAATTTTACTTTTCTTCAGTGTTTGATATCAAAGTTAGCTTGTTTCTCTGTTTAAAATTTTTAATTTAAAAATTAAATTTTTTTAAATTCTTTGTTTTAAGCTTCCATGTTTTTTTTTTTTTTTTTTTGGTCAGTTGTGGGGCCTAAACTCTGGGCCTTGGCGCTGTCCCTCAGCTCTTCAGCTCAAGGCTAGCATTTTACAACTTGAGCCACAGCACCACTTCTGGCTTTTTCTGCTTATGTGGTGCTGAGGAATCAAACCCAGAGCCTCGTGCATGCAAGGCAAGTGCTCTACCACTGAGCCACTTTCCCAGCCCCAATTGTTTTTTTTTTTTTTTTTTTTTTTTTTTATTATAGTTCTTGCCCTACGTCCATGGTTCTCAGCTAAGTTAAAGCAACTCTTAACACAACTTTTCTGTTTAGAACATTCTGGGAGAGGAGCTGAGAAACAAGGACTTGATAACATTTTCTTCCAGTTGCTTCCTAACAACTGTTAGGAGATGGTTTAGATTTTTTTTTGTTGGTCTTGGGGCTTGAACTCTGGGTCTGAGTGCTGTCCCTGAGATCTTCAGCTCAAGGCTAGCTCTCCACCACTTGAGCCACAGCACCACTTCCAGTTTTCTGGTGGTTAATTGGACTTTCCTGCCCGGGCTGGCTTTGTCCGGGATGGCTTTGAATCATGATCCTCAGATCTCAGCCTCCTGAATAGCTAAGATTACAGGCTTGAGCCACTGGCGCCAGGCCATGATTTAGATTTTATTAAACTTTAGGAAAGCACATTCTGATCTCTTGTTTCCACAGATAGTTGATATCTGTCAATAAATCATGTGAGAATGATGTAGACTCACAGATTCCTGCCTGTCTGCCTGCCACCTCCCTCCCTCCCTCCCTCTCTTCCTTCCTTCCTCCCTTCCTCCCTTTCTGCCTTCCTGCCTTCCTGCCTGCCTGCCTGCCTGCCTTCCTGCCTGCCTGTCTGCCTGCCTGCCTTCCTGCCTTCCTGCCTTCCTCCCTTCCTTCCTACCTTCCTTCCACAGTTTCATTAGTCCCTTTGGCTACCTTTAGTATGAGATTTAATGTTAGCCCTTGCAAAACTAGAACAAGATTATAGTAGTTATAAACAGAACTTGTTACGGATATTTTCCTTGAACATAATGTCTTAGAGAAGTATCCAAACTGTAGATGACAAAAATTCAGGATAGTTGTGGTTAAACTTTTGAAAAACAGTTTTAGCTATTCAAAGAAATCCTATTATGTTCATTACATATTTTAGGAGAATAATTATGATTGACAGAATTAGACCAACACTATCAAGCTTTCCACTTAACAAATAGGAACACAGGCACATACTCCTTTTTTTTTTTTAATTGAAAGGCTAGCATCATTAGCAATTTTGATTTAGGTAACTGGCTTGTTTTTCTGAACTTGGCATTTTAGGAGGCATTTATAGGAACACAAATACATTTAGTACACACAGCAGCCAGCTTACTTAACATCAAAGCCCTATGCTCTATTTCTAGAATTTTCCTTCTGGGCAGAGGAAGGAGATGAGGTGATGTGGAGTCAATTTTACTAAAGAGTTTATCAATACATTCCTGAGCCTGTACGAAGACTGAGGAAGAACACTTAGATGTACCAAATTTTGTACTTGATTATAAGGAAGTTTGTTTTCTACAACTAGTGAATAATTTTTCTCCCATGAATATCCTAATTTTATCTGCTTCATGGCTGATAACATTTCTTCACCTGTTTTGCTACACTGAAATTGTATTCAACCACAACAAAAAAACCTCTTTTATTGCTCTTTCTTAGAAAACAAATCCTCCTAAGTTGCAGTATAAAATGGCTATCTCCAGTATAATCTCAGTTATTGAAATGGATGAAATGCAAATCTGCTTCAGCTGGATTGTGGGGTTTTTCTTTGAGTTTGAAGTTATTACAAAATTGACACTTTACTCACTGAAAGATAAGGAACATCAAAATGCAGTTTTTAAAAAGCCATTTGGAAAATAGGGATGTTAAGAATAGCAGATCTCTGAGAAAATACCCCTTAGCTAGCACAGAATCTCCTTCCTAAAGAGCACACATCATTTCATATGCACATTAAAATCTACCCAGTTGGTGGAAAAGTTCTACTGAGTTGCCTCATGATGCATACTGCAATAGCCTGCAGCATTTTTATTCCTCTGTGCATGAGAATTAGTCATTATTTAAAAAGAATTTCTTGTTTTGATGAAATAAATATATATGAAACCAATTTGGTGGCTACAAATGAGAACATTGTGACTTTTTATATTATTAATAATTTGAGAATGAGGTTTATTTTCTTTAATAGTGTACTTACAATTGGTTGTACATTTGAAAGCTACTTTTGTATTATATCAATTATATTTTTAATGCTTTCTGGGTACATTATTTTTAGGGCCAGAAAGAGTTCTAGAAGGACAAAGAGAGTAACAAATAACTGAAGAAGTATTAAGATTATTACAGATGTCTGTAATCCAGTAATATAGACTGAATTTATTAAATGCAAATCTAATAATATAAATGTTTCAAAAAATAGTAAGTAGATTTTTTTTGTCTTTTACCATTCAGTGCTTTACTTGTAGATTTATCGGCACATTCTAGTTACAACAAATGAGGGAAACCATGCAACCTATATTTCTTTGGGTCTGGCTCACTTTGCTCAGTGTAATTTTTTTCTAACTCTTCCCATTTCCTTAGGAATGGTGCAATATCATTTTTTTTCTGATGAAAGGGTAGATTTCCATTGAGTATATGTAATACATTTTCTTGATCCATCCATCCATTAAGTTATGTCTTGGACATGATAAATTACATAGGACTCTATAGACATTGACACAATGAGACCAAAGTAGGATTTTCTTAGGAGAGGACCAAAAAGACTCAATATCCATGTGCTATTCACTGCATCATATAAAATGATGTTTATCGAAATGAGCTCCAAGAAATGTACAAGAGGATTTTTGTTATTTTGCTTTTTTCTCCTTTCTCCTTTATCTCATTTTTTTCGCTTTCTCATTTTGTCTCATATGCAACTTTATCTGTTAGGGGAGCACAAAGATGGTGGGACAAAGAGTGAACAAATGTAGCAGTGGTATGCACTAGATACTACATTGAAAATGAACTGTACAACTTGTGCAAGAAGGGATCAAGAAAGGAAAATTGGGATTAAATGAGGAAAAAAGAAATTTACTCATTATCAACTTAAGTAACTATAACCTCTGTGTACATCATCTTTATAATAACAATAAATAAATAAATAAATATACAATATAAAAAATAAAAAAATAGTAGAAATGTCCTGATATTTGTCAGAAAACAGGATCGTGGTTACTAGGGTAAGGAATTCACAGATGTTGATCAAAGGATACAAAATTCCATTGAACAGGGGATAAATTCAAACCACTTAATGTGCCATGTGGTAGTTATAGTTAGTAATAATGCATTATATTCTTACAAAGTGAAAAAGTGAGTATAGAAATGGTCTGTGCAACTTGGTGTGGGGGGGAAGTAGGAGAAAAATGAGGGAAAGGATAACAAGTTTGACAAGAAATGTGCTTATTACCTTACTTATGTAGCTCTAACCCCTCTGTACATCACCTTGGCAAAAAAAAAAAGAAAAAAGAAAAAAGTGAGCAAGCATTCTTGACTGCAGCCAAGAAGTCCTTGTATATACCACAAAATTAAGAAAAATAAGGGAGAGAGTAGTTTGGAGGGGGGGTGAAAATGTTGAAGGATGACCCAGATCAAGGTGCTTTGTATACATAAACTGCTTTGCTAAATGGCAAAATGTTTCAATATATATCCTAACAAATTAAGAAAAGTGAGGGAAGGGGTAGGTTGGGAGGGATGGGTGAGAATGATGGGTCACATTGATCAAGACCCGCTATAGTCAAAATCTGCTTCGTTGAAGGGTGACTCCTTTGTACAATTTCTTAAAGAAAATAAAAATATTCAAAAAAGATTAAGCAATGTAATGTGAAATATATACAGATTTCATATATAATGCTCTATATCATAAATACATACAATAATATCCTTGCCAATTAAAACATTTATTTATCTGAATAATACTGGCAGAATTGGAAGTCATAGGTAGTGACACATTTAACAAAGAAGAGAGGCAATTTAAATAAATTGATAAAAGATACATTATGTCACTTAAATTCCTAGCAAGTAACAGCAAGGACTATTGGGATTTTTTATGGAGAACTTTCAGCTTGCAAAGGTGTGAGCCAAGTTAGATTTAGCTGTGTGTGTGTTAAGGCATGCAGAGATTAGCAGCATCAGAATGGCATCACACCCCTAGGGCAAGGGAAACAGATGTGTTACTAGAACCTGCTGGGTGCTAAAACAGCAGAGAGAGGCTCCTTCTTCCAGAAACCAGGTCATAATAGCACATAGCCAAGCCAGTATGTTGCATCAGCAGGGCCAAAGCAGAAATCTTCTGTCATTGCCTCCTTGGCTAAACCCAACTGGAAGCCACACCTCAAATAGTGTTCTAGGTATTTTTAATTTTACATATAATTCTTCATGTCGTACTTAGCAGACATTAGATTCACCTGATTACTTAGACTTTTAACTTCTGGTTCAGCCACATTTTTGTATATTTACATATTTCTTTTTCTTGTGTCAAAAGTTTTGTACAGATTCTATATTCAGGTCCACTGTTCAGTCATTACTCATTTTTGCAAGAGAGCTCTACTGCTCAAGTATTTGCTTTCCCTAAAAGGGCATGAATATAGATTTTTGATTCTTGTTCCTTCTGTCTTGCTAAGAATTATATGAATTCTTTTGCTGTAAACTGACTGAGGGACTGGACGATATGGGCTCCTTTCAGGCACTTAGTTGAGAGATGGGCACTGTGAAGAAAGTGATTTTTATTCAGTTGAACTCGAATTGTGGCTCCTTCCTCTCTCCCATTTATTTGTCAAAATAGTAAGACTGAAGCTAAGCTATTCCAGTTGTGAAAACTATTTTATTTCTAACTTAGTCTTTCTGCCCTTCCCACTCCCTGCAGCAGGACCTTGTTTGATTGGAAAGAATTTCAAAAGCAAAACTTAGAGACTTAGTCTTCTACAAACTACTATTATGTTCTCTTGCACAGCTAATTTCTATGTGTGTTATCGGTGCAGTCTATGTAAATAGCTACTCATTTCTCATTTTTTGTGTGTTTCCTCCTGATTTCTTCAGTGACCAGAGCTTCAAATCTAGAGCTTTAAAATGTTTTGAAATTAAGTGTATACTTAGATTCTCAGCTACTTGAAAACATGATGATATATTTCTTGAATTCCAAGTATATGATTGTGATCCAAGGCTTATCCTAGCAAAATATTTAGGACATTATCTGTAAAGAAAATAACTGGAACAAAATGGGACTGAGGCCTTGGCCCTAAACTCAGAACAAGACCCTGAGTTCATACTCTTATATTAATGAATTAATGCTACAATATTGTAAAACAAATTCAGAAGTCACAGTAACATATAAACACATGAAAACCTAAGCTAACATGTAAGATCAAGACTCTGACATTATTCTGCCCAACAACATTGACTGTGGTCTTGGGATAGTCTCTTAACTTTTGATTTGTTTTGTTTTTAAATATCTGGTTTATACAATCTTATGAAGAGTAATGCAAGTAAGTTTAAATTGATGTTTAAAATGAAAATTTTAAGTCTGTATTTACCAGCAAAGTAAGATGCATAATATTCAGATCCTTATTTGAATCAACTTTTATAAAGTAAGCAACATGCAGTTTGACTAAGAAATTATCTTTTTTATTTAACTTTTTATTTTCCTTTCATCTTCCTACTTAGATTATTCAGCAAGTATTCTGGAGAACCATTTTCATCTCCTGCTTTGTGGGAAATTTTACAACTTGTTTTTACAATTCATATTTGCCAGTATTTCTTGTCTTAATTATCCTTGCACATTTGAGATGTCATTGTTTGTTATTATTGTCTCACATTTAGTTACTGGATTGAGGCTCTTTTTTTTTTTTTTTTTTTTTTTTTTTCATCTGATGAGGTTGTGAATTCCTGAGAGCTGGAACTGCTTTTTATTGTATCAGAAAATAAATACGGAAGGCACCCAAGACAGCCTCATCACATGAAGCTGTGTGACTACAGATTTAAGCTTGCATGAGTCCAATATTTTGGAAGATCACAGTTTATAAAATTTCTCTTCCATTGTGCATTTATCCCTGCTCTAGTGCTATTAAAGTAATGAAATTTCTGGTTCAGTACTCATAATGTGGAACCTTGCAGTACGGAATGATAAAGAAGAGCTTCAAATTAGCTTTAGTGTTAGTTTCATAGACAAACCACTACAGATCTTCCATGCTATCTTACTCAATTTGAGTGAAATTGAAAGACTAAATTAACCAGTGGCTACTAATGGCAGATATTTTTTCACTGCCACTTGAAGAAGCATCATTTCACTTACATGTGCTTTTGATTTAATATTAAACATACAGCAAATACTAAACATTTGACCTTCAAATCTGCATGATATGACCCTTAAAATAGATCAGACTTCATCCGTGTGTGTCTGGACCATTGTAACTAAGTGTACATTTGTGAAAAGGGATAGTCAGAAGAAGTCTATAAATGCAAAGTTGAGACTTCCTTTACATTTTCCCAGTGTGCCAAAAATTAGTGGTAGATAGTGATTGACCAAGGGGAGCAGAGTACAAAATAAAGTCAAGTTCACTCTTAGATTTACTCACGTTTTTCAGATATGTTATGAGGATCCAAGCATCCAAGGAAGCCTATTGACCAGAACTACAACATGAAGTACACTTTTTCCTAGAGAGGACTTATAAATTTCTGAAACTCTGAATTTCTGAAACCCAATTTATGAAACTCTGTGACTTTTGTTATCTCATCTCTGGGGTAAGGATAATTTATATTTGATCTTAAGTATTGTTATCACTTTATTGTTATTGTTATAATCTTTACATAGCATTATAATGTTAGATATAAATATTTCTAGAGGTTATGCCATGATAAACATAAGTTGAAAATATTAGAAATAGAAATATCTATAACACATCAAAATAACAAAACATCACAGCTCAATAAGACAGTACATTGTAGAGTTCAAATGTCAGTCATTAGCAGATGCAGTTTGCTCTTCTTGCCTAGTATCCTATATTACTAGCCCAGGAAAGGAAAAAAAAATCAGACTTTGAATACAGTTTCTACTACTTGCAGATTGCTTTCCCACCATCCTAAAACTAAAACATAGTAAATTAAGCTCTCTTTAGGATTAACTGGACTTTACTTAATTAGTTATTTATGTAATATTTCACTATTGTACTTTTTATGTAAAAATCCAAAGTATTTCTTCTATACATTTAAGAAAAACTTATTTTTATTTTTTGCTAAGGTTTATGACTAAGGTTATATCCTATGGAGAGGTTATGCTAAATAATATTTAGTCTTAGAGAGTTACATTGGAGTCTGATAATTTAGTTGTAATATAAATCACATGCAAATCATATAATTCTTTAGAAAGACTAAATCAAAGCTCAGCAAAATAAATACCAGGCAATTGGTACTTACAAGGGATACTTAACAATCTCATTTTCAAGATGAGGTTGATAGATAGGTAAATGAAGAGGGTAAATAGGGAAGAATGAAGTCAAGAATTCATTGTACATACTACAAAATTATAAAAATAAGGGAAGGAGTGGGTAAAGGGAAGTGAAATGTTTAGGGGTTGACACAGATCAAGATACACTGTGTACATAATTTCCTTGGTGAAATGGCAAAAGAAATCAGTACATATCTTGAAAATTAAGAAAAATAAAGGAAGAAGTGAGGTGAGAGATACGGAAAAGGATGGGTGAGAATGTTGAACATTGATGGAGATATATTGTTTTGTTGAATGTCAGCTCCTTTGTACAACTACTTAAAGACAATAAAAATATTTAGAGGGTACTAAATGTGGCTTCGTTGAAAACTGTTTGCCTAGCATGCATGAGGCCCTAGGTTTAATTTCTTGGTCCCACATATGATTGATAAAGTAAAAAAAAGTAAAATAAACATTAAAATTATTTAGTAAATTACATTGAATTAAGACATGTTTTAAAAAGTGTTATGTAATGTTCTTTTGAATGATATGATTTATTAATATACCGTGATGCTTTTTTAAATTTTTTTTATTTTTTATTTTTGGGTCTGGTCATGGGGCTTGCACTCTGGGCCTGGGCGCTGTCCCTCAGCTCTTCAGCTCAAGGTTAGCGCTCTACCACTTGAGTTTCTTTTTTGCTTATGTGGTGCTGAGGAATCGAATTCAGGGCCTCATGCATGCAAGGCAAGCGCTCTACCACTGAGCTACCTTCCCAGCCCTACCTTGATGCTTACATTGTTTTAAATTTTAGATTTGATGAATTTTTGTCCTTTCAAATTTATCTGAAGCTACTTACAAAAAAGTGTATTCTTTTAATTTTAACTAGCTTTACTAAGGAGTTCCCATTCATCAAGCTTCTCATAGGTATACTTAACAAAGTACAAAAAATTCCACGGTCATTTCAAAGATGACTTGTTGGGTTTCCAAACCAAGGGCTTTTAATGCTGTGACCAGAGATAGAAGTTCTCCATAGCATGCAATTGTCACTCAATAGTAGTGCTATGTTTTCCAGAGGAGATGTACTGTAATAAAATTGGAAAAAGCAATAAGCCAAATGTTCTAGATTATATTAAAAAGAAAATTCCATATTTGATAAGTTAAATTATCAAATTGTTCTATTAAATAAATATAAAATAATCAGGAAATTTTAAATACTTCAAAAGTGTTACTTAATATTTGACTTAGCTTTTCCTTTTCAATCATAAACATATGTCTGAAATTATTTAATAACTAAATAAAGTCTTCACATTATTCCCTTCAGATGTCTGGGAAGGTGGCTCATGTGGTAGAGTGCTTGCTTTACATTTATGAGGCCCTGGGTTCAATTCCTTAGCACCACAGAAGTGGAAAAAGCCAGAAGTGGCACTGTGGCTCAAATGTTAGAGTGCTATCCTTGAGCTGAAGAGCTGAGGGACAGTGCCCAGGCCCAGAGTACAGGCCCCACGACTGACCAAAAAAAAAAAATTCCCTTTAGTAACACTTGCTTTCTCTACTTATTTTATTAAGGGTTTATAACCCTTAACTGGAAATAGTATATAATTACTTCCCTACCCTAACTTAATGTTCATGACTATCTGCTTACTTATACACAACTCTGAGAATGTGACATGTTTTCTTGGCCTCTTGTTTGCAAATATAAAAAGTAAAATGTTATGTTTTTGCTAGTCAATAAGTTTAGGAGGAGTCTTCTGTTAATAAATTTACTAAAAATTTGATTGCATATTCTTCAAAACATTAAAATTTTAGAACAAGGCTGGGAATGTGGTTTAGGGGTAGAATGCTTGCCTAGCATGCATGAAGCCCTGGGTTTGAATCCTCAGTACCACATACGTAGAAAAAGTCAGAAATGGTGCTGTGGCTCAAGTGATACAGTGCTAGCCTTGAGCAAAAGAAGCTCAGGGACTGTGCTCAGGCCTTGAGTGCAAGTCCCAGGGCTGTCAGTAGATAGTACATAAAATTTTTAGAAAAAACAAGTATGATTTGCTAGTGTTTGATTGCTGTTTATGGCAATACAAGCGTTTACCTTTAATTATGATTTTAGTTATCAAGATGTACAATTTTACAAGACAGGTATTGAGAATATTTTTGAATTATGTCCCCCACTTCCTTGATTTTCTCCCAGTCCCCACTCCTTGTCTCTGACACAAGTTGCATAGTTCATTTTCTGCATAGTGTGTATTGTATACCATAACTGCATTTATTCACCCTTCCTCCTGCACAGCTCTTCAGCTCAAGGCTAGCGCTCTATCACTTGAGCCACAGCGCCACTTCCGGCTTTTTCCTTTTTTGCTTATGTGGTGCTGAGGAATCGAACCCAGGGCCTCAGGCATGCAAGGCAAGAGCTCTACCACTGAGCCACCTTTCCAGTCCCTCCTGCATTACTTTTTAAGAAATATAATCATTTAGTGGAGACTCTAAGAAAGATTATTTCTAAATGAAGTTAATATTTGACTTTATTAAAAAATCTTCCAGTCTCTGGAGGTTCCTCAGGAGACTCCACATAGAGCTCCCCTATGACCCAGCAATCCCACTTTTGGGCATTTACCCAAATGTTTACAAACAAGACCACACTAAAGCTACCAGCACAACAATGTTTATTGCAGCACTATTTACTATAGCTAAGATATGAAACCAACCCAGAAGCTCCTCAGTAGATGAATGGATCAAGAAAATGTGGTATATATACACAATGGAATTCTATGCCTCCATCAGAAAGAATGACATTGCCCCATTTGTTAGGAAATGGAAAGGCTTGGAAAAAATTATATTAAGTGAAGTAAGCCAGGCCCAAAGAAACATAGGTCCCATGGTTTCCCTTATTTGCAATATCTAGTATATGTCTGAGTCAAGCAGAAAAGGTCAGATAAGGTGATGTTAGGGAAATGAACCCTAAGATATGTATTCAAATGTTTTGTTTTCTTTCATGCGATTGTTTCTAACACATTTATAAGATTATTTCTTTGTTGCTTTGTATGTTCCTCCCTCACAGTATAACCCCTGCTTTCACTGTATTTGATGTCGGTATAATTTGTGGAGGGGAAAGGGGAAAAACAAATCGTTTAAGTAGGGATACAGGTGGACCCATTGCAACAATGAGAAGTACAAGTGGTTATGTCGAAAAATGAACTTTACAACTTTGGTGTGGGAGGGGGGGAGCGGGGAGGATTGGGTGGGGGACAAGGGGAGGATGGGAAGGGATGGGAAGGGGAAACAAAGGAGGAGGCTACAATGCTTGATAAGAAATGTACTCATTATCTTGCCCATGTAATTGTAACCTCTCTGTACAGTATTTTCACAATAAATAAAATAAAAATAAATAAAAATAAATCTTCCAGTCTTATTTTAAAATATCTTAAAAATATGTTGACAGGGTAATATTACATGTCCTTTAAATCCTTTATTTTTGTTTATAAAATGATGTATTTTGAAGTCATTAGAAAGAAAATGCTATGAGTATCTATACTTTTTCCCCCCTCAAGTAGAGTCTACAGTTCAAGGCAATGGAACAAAATTATGCTTACATAGTTTTTTTTTTTTTTACTCTTTTGACTTATGTAACTAATTAGAATGCTTTCACAGTTGAGAATGAGTTTTTAGGATTGTTTATTTAAGTATTTGATGTTTTCATAATAGTAATAGTTCCATAAGAAATAAAATTTTCCCTACACTGGCTTTACTTTTGGTATTTTCGTTTCTTTGAAAAGTGTTATTTAATGTGGTATTTTATTGTTTGCTTACTTTTGGACCTTGTGCTGTAAATACAATAGGTTCCTGTGCACACTTTTATTTTGGAAGACTGGGATTTGAATTTGAGTAATGTAAAGAACTTGGGAGGGAAAGAGACAAGATTCTAGCAGTACTAAAATTTGTTAAGTTATTTTGGACTTTTGAACAGCTACATAAAGTCTTTTGCAGGTGTTTTCATTTTCTCCCTTCTTTCCATTATTACTCATTTGTGTCCCCTTCTAGATCTTTGTGTTAATCAATGACATGTCACTCTTTAGACTTTTCAGAACTACTCAAAATATGTTTAAACTAAACTCTATGATTTAACCTTTCTGAAAATGAACTACCTATAGTTATAGTCATAAATTCTGCAGACAGATTGCTTGGGATCGAGTTCATGTGCATTCTTTCCTAATTACATGTTTTACCTGCTTTAACAAACCAGTGTACCTTTGTTTCTTTGTCTGTAGCAAGAGGATGAAAATACAACCTATGTGAAAGGTTGCTATGAAGATTAAATTGTTTATATTTGGAAAGCCTTCAGAAGAAGGTCTGTTATGTAAAGACTAACATATGAGGGTTTTTTTGTAGTATGTTTTAAGTGAAGCTTCCTATTCTTCTATGCCATTCAAGTATTTAATTTTCTTCTGTAAGGCTAAACCTTCAACCTGAACTTGCATTCTCAATGTCTACCACACCCTCAGGGATCTTCTTGGTTTCACAAGTCATCTCTTCATATTCTCCAACCAGTGTAGACATCATATCCCAGTAATATAGAGTATTTGGGTATTCTTTAAAAATACTGTATTGTGGTAGGATGAAATATTTGTAATAGGATTTTACTTTTGACCTTTGAATATAAACCTGTTTTTTTCCACTTTGCCAGGCATAACTTGACTGTTCAAATCTCTCTGATTCTTAACTACTTCAGCCTTATCTGCTAGGATATTCAAGAGTATACCTCCTTAAGCCACATTGACCTAAAAATCATGTTTTCTTTATCTGGACTCGGGAGAAATGAGTGTTCTTTGAGAATGATGAAGTGTTCTTCTATTTCCGATCTCAAAAAGTTGTTGGTCTGGGTTACATGGTTTTC
Source organism: Dipodomys spectabilis (assembly GCF_019054845.1). NCBI lineage: Eukaryota > Metazoa > Chordata > Mammalia > Rodentia > Heteromyidae > Dipodomys > Dipodomys spectabilis. The sequence goes on from NW_024870752.1 coordinate 7,941,890, forward strand.
CTTCAGTCAGTGAATAAAATGAATGTTTGAATGTTATGAAACTTATTCCTTGTTTACTGTGAGTTTCCTTTAGAAATATAATGTGCTACCTTGGAAAAAGCAAAGAGATTCTGTTTCCAGCAATAATTAACCAAGAAATGTGCTATTACCAAGAATTTAATAATGAAAGAATGTTACCTGACAGGGTAAATAACAAGAATAAGAGCTCTCTTTTTGAGCAAATTCTGATTGGAAGAATACTATATCTCATGTACTATGCGAATAAATATCCTCTATTTTGGGATGATTAACAAATGTATCCTACACTATAACTTTTCTTTATATCTTTTTCCTCTGAATTTATAATCCCTTGAAGTTCATATCGATTATATTTTCTATTTAATGGCAATGCACGAGAAAATCATATTAGGCATGTTATTATAAGGAGAGATTTGAAGGGTTATTAGCTTCTGTGGTGTACATGTAGACATATGTCAATAATGCATGACCTGAAAATGGTCTTCAGTGGTTTACTGTGTTGTATTTTTGAGATGCTGGATATAGGGTTAGGTGGTTTCTATACAAGGAATTTATTGTTCTATTGATCTTGTCTGTTTCTATTTGCCTTTGATAGGAATGACATTGACAAAATTGCCAATGTAAGTGGAAAACATGCTTGAATGGTATTTCTCTCCTTGGGTTGCTGAGTTGGCCTTTAAAGATTGATCAATTCTTTGGTTGATAAGCCTGTCAAGTACATTCAGTGAATTGGTTTTAGAATACTTTATATCTTATGTTTGTTAAATTCTCCACATAAGGTACTAAACCTACAGAAAAATCTTTTCTTTTTCTTTTTTTCTTAATTCCCAAGTGAGATTCTCATTTATCAATAATTAAACTTTTACATTTTAATGAATTATTTAATTAGAATGACCACATTTATTACCACTTTATACCTGCTTCATTTGAAATCATTATCTCTAGTGCAACTTTGATTTCTGTTCAGTTTGAAATATTTTCTAATTTTTATTATGATTTATTCATTACCTTGTGAATTATTTAAGCATTTGTTTTAAAGTTTGAAATACATAAAGTTATAATACTTTTCTGTTACTGGCTTCATTTCCCTTTTCTTTTTATAGTTGTCTTGTATGATTGTCCCCATTTTCTTCTGTGTTGAACATGCTTTTCTCAGCTCAGCTTACAACCTAAGTTCCCCTTTAATCATGTTATAATTGCTTTGGGTTCACATTGCCATTTTTGCAAGTAATTGTTTGGCTTTAAGAAACTGGAGGGAAATTTTAGAGTTGGTGTTGCTGTCTAGCACTTTGGTGAGGCTGTTCTGTTCAATAACCCTTATCTCTGTGTAGCTGTATCCCCCCAAACACGATGCTGAGGTTTTAATCTAATTATTTGTTCAGTATTCTGTCAATTAGTGAATGCAAGACATTCATTTGACTCTCTGACTGTAGAATTTTTCTTTATTCTTCTCTGTGATTCTATTTTGTTTTATTTAGTTACAAATATTTTAAGAATTTTGAACTAAGTGTGGTAAATGTTGAATACTGAAATATTATCCATTGTTGAATTCCACCCCTTTATCAATATGAAGTAATGTTCTTTATACTTGATAATGTTCTTTGCTTAGAAATGCCTTTGTCTAGGATGTTCACTCTTTCTCTTCCTTTTCAATAAAATATTGGAATTCCTAGCAAAAAGAACAAGACCAAAAAAATAAATAAAGGGGATCCAAATAGGGAAAGAAGAAATAAAACTATCCCTATGCAGATGACATTAACCTATATTTAAAGAACCCGATAGATTCCTCTCCCAAGTTACTTGAGCTGATCTGAAACTTTGACAAAGTAGCAGGGTATAAAATTAACCCATAAAGATCAGTAGTTTTTTGGTATGCCAACAATGAGAAGAGTGAGAATGAAATCAGGAAAGCAATTTCACTTGTAATAGTCTCAAAAAAATACCTAGGAATTTAACCAAAGATGAGAAGGAATTCTGTGACAAAACCTTAAAAATCTGAAAAAAGAAATTGAAGCATATTTAAGGAAATGGAAAAATATTCTATACTCGTGGATTAGAAGAAATAATATCCCCCAAATAGCAATATTGCCAAAAGCAATTTACAAATTCAATGCAATACCCATCAAAATCCCCCCAAAAAAACATTCTACAGGGAAATAGAGAATGCAATCCAAAAATTCATATGGAATAAAAAAAGACTCTGAATAGCAAAAACAATCCTTACTTAGCAAGAAGAACAGTGTTGGAGGAATACCAATACCAAACTTCAAACTCTATTACAAAACCATAGTAATAAAAACAGGTTGGCACTGGCACAAGATAGGCCTGGGGAAAAATAGAATAGAATTGAAGACATAGAAATGAACCCACAGACATATACTCACCTAATATTTGATCAGGAAGCCCAAAACACAGACTAGAAGAAAAACAGCCTCTTCAACAAATGGTATGGGCAAAATTGACTATCCACATGCAAAAAACTGAAGCTAGATCCTTATGCATCACCCTACACCAGAATCAATTCTAAATGAGTCAAAGACATCAGTGTAATGCCAGATACCATGAATATATTACAGGAAGAGGTAGGGGAAACTAGAGCTCTTACGCATGTGTCAGAAATTTCCTAAGTAAAGATCCAGACTCACAAAGAAAGAAAGAGTGGATAAATGGATTGCCTGAAACTGAAGAGTTTCTGCATACCAAAGGACATAGCTAACAAGATAAATAAATAGCCCAAAGAATGGGAGATTTTTTTATCAGCTATACATCAGGCAAGGACTTTATATCTAAAATATACTTACAGCTCAAAACATTAAACCTACCAAATATAAATTCTCAAGGAAACAACTCAATTTAAAAAAATGGGCTAATGGCTTCTAGAGAGACTCCTCAGAAGAAGATAAAGTAAGAATGGCCAATAGACTAATGAAGAAATGTTCAACATCTCTGGCCATAAAATAAATGCAAATCAAGACATCATTGAGAGCCACCTCACCCCTGTTAGAATGACCATTATAAAATAAACTAATAATAACAATGTTGATGGAAATGTGGCCAAAAGGGAACTCTGTTAGTGGGAATGTAAACTTGTTCAACCACTCTTTTTTTCTTCTTTATTTTTCCTAATTCTTCATCTGGTTATCAATATATTTACCTAGTCCTTAGAACTCATATTTAAAAGAAGAACTCATTATTTGTGTTCACTTTGATTCATTTTATAGAAGCACTTTATACAGAGAATTATTTATTTATTTATTTTTGTACTGGTTCTAGTGCTTGAACTCAGGGCCTAGGTGTCAAGCTTTTTTGCTCAAGGCTGGGCCCTACTATATTAGCCACAACTCAACTTGCAATTTTGTTTAATTTTTAAAAATTTTTTTAGTATAAAGGTGATGTATAGAGGGGTTACAGTTAGAAGTCAGATAATGAATACCTTTCCTTTTGGACAGTGTCACCCATCTCTCATCTCTGTTTTTCCCCTCCTGACTTCCCTCCCCTTCAAGTTGTATAGTTATGATCCTCTCCTAAGAATATCCTCCTTTGTTCTACTGTGTAAGTGTTTAGACTGCTGTTTAATTATTGTCCAAGTGTTATTATTTAGCTTTTACTATCCATTTGGTTTACTTGTAGCTATATGGGCACATTACAAATGAGGGAGAACATGCAGCCTATATTTCTTTGGTTCAGTTGATTCCTACATTTTTTTTGAGACTATTACAAATAGAATTGCTTTCCTGATTTCAGTCTCACTCTTCTCATTGTTAGCATACAAAAAATCGTGAATTAATTTTATATCCTGTTACTTTGCCAAAGTTTTAGATGAGTTCAAATAACTTGGGAGAGGAATCTGGAGTTCTTTAAGTATAGGATCATGTTATCTGCAAAGAGGAAGAGTTTTACTTCTCACTTCTAAGATTTTGGTTATTACTTGGGGTAAGAATATCAGAGACTTTTTTGCCTAGGGTTAGCTATTCAATTTCTAAATTTAGCTTTTTTTTTTTTTTTTTTAGGATTTCTATAACTCTATTAAAGTTTTATTCATTTCCCTATTCAACCATTATATGTATTCTCTTTTAGTTTTTGCATCTATTTTTATCCTCTGAATTAATTCTGTCATTATTCATTCATGTTTTATTTCATTGATCATTCTTGCAATCATGTTTTTGAGTTCTTTGAGCTTTCTTCTTTGTTGTGCTTAGCTTCTATTACTTGTGTAGTTGTTAACTGTTAGAGATGTCATGGTGTCTTTGTTTTTCATATTTCTTGCATTGAGATTTATATATATTATATTTATGCATATAATAGGTAATATAATATATAACATACCATATATAATATATATGGTATATAGATAGTGTGTGTGTGTATATATATATATATATATATATATATAGATGTATATATATGTATATGTTACATTTGTTGGTTGGGTGTTTTAATCCAGTGATTAGCTAGGACTGTGTAATGAAAGAGTTGCCTTGTAATTTCCCTCTACTGGACTGGGTGGTAGCTTAGTAGTCAAGTTTGCATGCTTAGGATAGTTCTTTCCTCTTCAGCATGTTTCCTAGCTGTGTTATATGTATTTACGTGCTGCAGGCCTTTGTAACAACTGGCTGCCTGCAGCCTACTAACTGTATAATAGACTCCAATATTCTATATTTTAAAATATGTCTTCTAGGATGATTCACCTTACAACAACTCAGGTCAAGAACTAGTTGGGCTCTCTTCTATATCCTTGTGCTTGTGTTGGTATTTTATGTGAGTTGAGGGAAGGGCTAGTTAATGATTTATTCTTCACATCTGTCCTGCTCTCATATTGCAAATTTCCCATCTGTTTTTCCTTAATACTGGAATGTACTGCTGGCCACACAGGGCTGTTTAGTTTGTAAGAAGTCTCCCTCTTACGGCACAGGTCTTACTGTTTATGCCTGATGACATTCCAAAAGGAGTTACTTTAATGTGAATGATTGTGCCAGGTACAGATAAACTGGGACTTGTACCAATGACGTAGAACTCAATAGACTTAGTTTTTTCTTACTTGGAAAGTTCAGTTCCATAAAACTCTGTTCAGAAGCTTTCACCCTGTAGTAAGGCAAAAACCGAGGGCTATCTTCTGAGCCCTAAGTCCAGTTCTCAAGTCTTCCCTTCTTGCCTGGTAATAAGCCTCCAAAACCACCAGAAAGCTCCTAGATGATGTGTATTCTGCCAGCCCTGAGTTTGGTGATATTCCTGTAGTGATCCTCAAGAAATGCTGTTGCTAGGAGGGCAAGGTAATTCACCCATCAGACACTTTACTGCCTGAGTGGCTGTGGCTGCTTTGAATTCTCAGCTTGCCTGCACCCAATCCCCTCTATCTGAAATACCATTTATCTGGCTGTTTCCTGATTGCTGGTGTGGCTCAGTCTATAGATTGCTTACGAGGAGTTAGTATAGACTGAATCTGTCTGGAGGATCCTGAAATAAGAAGTCTCTATCAACAGAGGCAAAGTACCTAGTTTTCTGAAGTGTTGTTCAATGAAACTGCTTTCTCCAGTGGGGGCCTGTCAACAGCTTCCCTAGGTCTCCCACAGAGCCTTCAGCTTAGCTGGAATCAAAACCTCTCCCAGTCTACATCACCCTCAGTTGGAAACTTTCACCAAGGGACCATAGCTGGGTGATCCAGGAGTCCTTGAACCCCTACTCTTTTTTGACCTCTAGTTCCAATACCAACTCAGTCTCATGGTCTATCTGGCTACAGGCTGCTTGCAATCAGGCTTTTTAAGCTGATCATTCTGTAATCAGGGCTATCTACCAGCTGAGCCTAGATATTTTATTTTTTGAAATGGCCTTTAGGGAATAGACTTGCTGATTGCGGTTGCTGGTTGCTAAGGTCTGAATTCAGACTCCTTCTCTTTCTGTCTGGTCTGATGGCAGACTTCCACTGGCCCTGATTTGGCTTTTCAACCCAACCCTCCTTAATCACCAAATATTCATTAAATTTCAGGCCTTCTCTGGTTGTGGCTGCAGAGCTCCTGCCAACAACCAAAGAAGATTGATCATTCTGTAACCAGAGCTATTCACAAAGCAGAATCTAGATCCTCCTGTGTTTTCTGAAATGGCTAGCTCTCTGGCTATGAAGTTACACTCACTAGGAAGATGGCCAAATCGAGAGGAAGACAATGTTTCCATCTATATTTGCCTCTGATTGCTGTGGCCACTCAAACACTGGCTGGTTGCCACAGACTATTCTCATCACTGATGGTTTCTTTTGCAAATTCCCCATTTCTGTGTCAGTCTCAGTGCTGGATTCAGGCTGCTTGCATCAGTTATTGTAATGTGATACCCTGAATTCCTTAGTCTTAATCAGGCATCTCTCCTAGTGGTACCTTGCTGTCACTCTCAGAGACTTGGTGAGTGAAAAGCTGTATCACCTGATGCTGATCTGTCATGCTGGGAAAGTCATGAACCCTCTGAACCTCTGAATGGGGGTTTGATGCTTACAAAGGGTGTGGATATGCCCCACAGCTCTGTCTATTATTCTGTCACAGGGGATGCCTGGCTCACCTTTTAGTGGTACACTTGGCTTCAAGGGAAATAGGGTTAGAGCTGCAAATCATTTCCTGTTACCTTTCTTTTTTGACACATTTTTCCACTGTCCAATTTTCCTTTGTAGGTCTAAGTGTTTTTGTTCCTTTGTTTCTCAGAGTTTCGAGAGTGATACTTATATGGAGATCAAAGATGAGTTGGTACTTGTTTTAAGTTCATCTTATAGGATTTTCCTTTATGCACGTAGCTATCCATCACTTAAGCACAAACTTGAGAAAATCAACTTGTTGTTCAGTTATGTTGTTGTTTTTCAGATATGTTGAGAAATTTCCATAAGTGTTGAATTTCCTATGAAATGCTGGTCTGTATTTACAGAAATAGTATTCTGCAGTTGAGCACATTTCCTTCCTTCCTTCCTTCCTTCCTTCCTTCCTTCCTTCCTTCCTTCCTTCCTTCCTTCCTTCCTTCCTTCCTTCCTTCCTTCCTTTTCCTTCCTTCTCCCTCCCTCCCTCGCTTCCTCCCTCTCTCTTTCTCTCCCTCTCTCCCTCCCTCTCTCTCTCTCTTTCTCTTTCTTTCTTCCTTTCTTTCTTCTTTCTTGTCTTGAGGCTTGAACTCAGGGCCCAGGCACTATCCTTGAGCTTCTTTTGCTCAAGGCTAGCACTCTACCACTTGAGCCACAGTTCCAGCCTTTTCTGTTTATATGGTACTAAGGAATTGAACTCAGGACTTCATACATGCTAGGCAAGCACTCTTATCACTAAGCCACATCCCCAGTCCTGAACACATTTTCTCATGTTGATAAATATCAATTTTTCTATCATTTTGCTAGAACTTGAACATTTTATTTTACTTCAGATGTAACTATTCTTAGAATTTTCATGCCCAGAAAATGTAAACCCCCCTCTATTTTACAAATGAAATTTCTGTATATTTTTATTTTATGTCATATTTAGCAAATAATCAGCATAATTGGTATCTTTGATCATTTGAACTCAGAGAAGCCTGATACAGTATTATCATGAAAAAAATCAAAATAATTGATATATATTGAGCTTGTTATTTTGGGGTGGAATGTGAAGGAGGCATAATTATGTGTTTATTCATGAAAATTCTTTGTAAATTGGATAAGGTATTTGTAAGCAGTCTTTGTACCAAATCTAATGATGATGTGTTTTGTTAAAGGAAAAATGTATTAGGATCATCTAATTAGTGGAAATGTCCCAAAATTTACATGAAAAAAATAAGCATATCAAGGATAAATAGCACATATTCAATGAATATTTCTTCCTTTTAAGCTTGTTTTGTTAAAATTAAATATATTTACTTATCTAGTCAAAATATATGGATTTGTGTTAATACTTTCATAATGCTTACATTTATCAGAACATCATGTATATCATAATTATGGATAATTTCACTTGTCCATTATTTCAATAAGGTTGGAGAAACATTAAAATAGTATTAAAAACAAAAACCCCAATTATTTATATTTTGCCAATAATTCCTGGTGCTCACTGATTATAATAATGATCCTACTTCAGTAGTTGCACTTGATATTACTTTCAGGTTTTGTATTCATTATCTATTTCAGTATTACAGTATAGATTTAATGTCTTATTTTAATCTGATCATAGGAGGGTTGTACCTGCTTTTGGTAAACCCTCATCTTTCCTTCTATAATTATTTTCAGTAAACGTATTGGGAAATATATACACAATACCCCAAAGAAGGACGTTTATCTCCATCATAGACTATAAATAAAGTGCACATTTGTTTATGTGTACTGAATTGAACTTGCTTATCTTCAAGGTATTGAGTTAGTTCTTGTATGTATGTAAATGTATTCAGCTAAGACGTTTCTGTTCTTAAGAGGCTTTTCATTGTAGGGACATCCCAAAGTTTGTTTTAAAAGTTTGAACAATTCTTAAAAACAAGTAATTGGCAGGGTGCTGGTGGCTCATGCCTGTATTACTAGCTACTCAGGATGCTGAGATCTGAGGATTGCGGTTCAAAGCCAGCCCAGTCAAGAAACTCCATGAGACTTTTTTTTTTTTGTCAGTCATGGGGCTTGAACTCTGGGCCTGGGCACTGTCCATCAGCTCTTCAACATAAGGCTAGCACTATACCACTTGAGCCACAGCACCACTTCCGGTTTTTTGGTGGTTTATTAGAGATAAGAGTTTCACAGCTTTTCCTACCCTGGCTGGCTTTGATACTCAGTCTCCTGAGTATCTAGAATTACAGGCATGAACTACCTGCGCCCAGCTCCGTGAGACGCTTTTCTCCAGTAAACCACTCAGAAAACCTGAAGTGGTACTGTTGTTCAAGTGGTAGAGCACTCGCCTTGAGCTGAAGAGTTCAGGCCCAGAGTTGGAGCCCCACGACCAACAAAAACAAACAAACAAAAAAAACAAAAAAAGCCAACAACTAATTGACCACTTTTCATAGAACTAATGTTTTTACAGTATTTGTTACCATGGGGAATCACACATAGGACTCTGCTGTATTACTTATGGCATATTTACCCAATCCTAGCCAAGGCTTTTCTTATGAAATTTGGAAGTAGATGTTTAAAATAGCTTATATCCCAGGGCCTAAGTTTGAAGGTGAAATAAACTAGAGAAGAAAGAAACCTATATGTAAAACTGAGTTAGGGTGAATAGGAAATATATTATTTTCTTGACCAACCCCTTTTTACTGCCCAAGCAACAAGTGACATGCTATAATAAAAAAGAGAGGAAAACAACTTTCTTTTGTTTTGTGTTTCCTTTAACTTTCTTCTTAAGATTTGATATAGGGAAAATGACACACATGTATTCACCATATTCCTGGAAAATGATTTTGTTTATTCAGACTGGAAATATTTATGCATCTGCACTTTTCAAGAATCTGTAACCACATGCCCCAGAAAAACTGGGGGTGCATTTGCAAGGATACAATGTGAATTGAACTATTTTGCTGTGATCATAAGTTGTGATGGGGGTGGGGGTGAAAGCAGCTCATTATCTGAGTACATTAACTTGCATTTTCCCATCCTTGTAAGGTAATAAGCAATTAATCCAATAATTACATCACCGTGGATAATTTATAATGATGAATGTAATAGAATTTAATTAACTTCAAATAAATATTTTAGCAAGGATTCATTTATATACTCAGACATTTCCATTTTAATATCGTCTCTATTTTTGTCTTTAACCACTGTACCAAAAGTCATGCAGAAAAGTTTTTATCATTTAAAAGCATTTCTAGGATTTATGTCAAGATCAACATACAGATGACAAAGACTGTCATTCTGATGTTATTGATGATATTGCTTTCCAGTTCCTAATCTTACTCAGATTCTTTCAGATAGATTAGAATGGTAGAGGTGATTTTTTTTTTGGTCATGAGCCTGAACTCTGGGCCTGGGCACTGTCCCTCAGCTCTTCAGCTCAAGGCTAGCACTCTACCACTTGAGCCACAGCACCACTTCTAGATTTTTCTGCTTATGTGGTGCTGAGGAATAGAACCCAGGGCCTCATGCATGCAAGGCAAGCACTCTACCACTGGGCCACCTTCCCAGCCCCTGGTAGAGGTGTTTTATGGATTTTTTTTTAATTTTTTAAGGTTTGTCTAAAAATCTTTATTTAAGGCCAAGACACAAAAGGCCCTATGTAGGCAGTACCTTTTTTTTTTTGAGGAATATGCCTTATGAAAGGGCACAGTATTACAAGGATACAGGAAGGGTGTAGAGTCTGTACCTGGTCATTCTTTATCGTCAATAGTTCAAGAAATTTACCCCTTGTAATTATCAAATTAAGCTATTTAGATATGCTGGTATATGAAATTAAGAGATTTCTTCAAATCCATCAATGCATATTTATTGAATCTGTCAACTTACTCTGCCTCTGAATGTAAGCACTACAAGTTGGAAATAATTGTACATTACAGCAGCAGTTAACCGGTAAGAAATCATTACAAGGGCAATGATGTGTGACAAAGGAGCTTGTCTTGGCTACCTGTCTTGGCAACTGGAGGGAAATCCTAGTTCAGGGCAGAGGGAGGTCACTCTGCTTTGAAACAGTTCTCATCCAAACCATCTAGTGAGAAAGAAAGGCTTAATAAAATTCTGAAGTGTGGGTTCATAAGCAAAATGACCCTGATTCTACCTGTTTGGCCCCAGAGCTTCTTTAAGCAGGAAGAGTTGCTTCAGTCATGAACAACAACAGCTTAGCCAGCTCCCTGGGTGAGGGTGAGATATTGGCTAGTATCTCTGAAATACCTTTGTCTGATAATGTCAACAAAAACTGAGCATGGGATCAGCTTGAGTGTTGACACAAGTAGTCTATGGCACATGCTGAGGAGTATAGGAAATGACCAATGATCCCGTGGCTGAGAGTTATCTTCAATGCTGCCAGTATGATGTGGGTGTCATTTACTCCTGAACTCAAGTGAAGTTTGTGTGTCAAAGTTAATGTGATTTGATTGGAAAACACAGGCTAAGTTTCATTATGATTTTGAGTTGATGTAAATATTTGAAGTGAAATTTGAGAACAAACGAAAAGATTATTTGACTTTACATGATTCTCCTTCATGAACCAAAAACTTTTTAACTACTATGAAAGATGAATGGTATACATGGGTAAGATATCCTTTTAAAATTTTTATTAATTGGTAAAAGAGCAACTGGATTGTTAGACTAAGATTAACCTGAAGCACTTCATTTGGCAAAACAACTTTGTTTACGTATTGTCTGAGTTAAAGATTGATACTAAACACTCGATTATGTTTTGATTGCACTGAAACCTTTTATTATGTAAAGAAACTCGGTCTCAGTTGAGAGAAACAGAGAAGCCACCACTTAAAAGCCCAAATTGTGAGTCTTTATTGGAGAGCCAGAGGACTGCTGATGGACTCTTGTCTGAAAGACCAGCATCCCCGAATGCAGGTAGCACGAAGCTTATATAGGCCAAAACCACACAACTTGTGTGGAATCAAACCCAACACAAGTGTTATACATGAGCAAAGCAAACCAGATGAGCACACTTAAAGCTAATAGAAAAGCAAGCCATCTAGGGAAACAGTCAGGGGAAATCAAGGGCCTATTATCTAGGGGAAGCATAGACCCTTACTTCAATTACATCACCTTTTTTATTCAATAGTTGAAGTAAGATACCTTAGTGTCTATCTATCATATTTGTAAGGGTCAAGACTTAGAGGCATGGCCTGAATAAGCCTCTAAAAGATGAAATCTAAGTGTTCACTGTGTATTGGCTCTGGAGGATCCTCTAGTAAAGAAGGTAGTTCTTTGTTCAACTGGTTGGCAGAACCAAACACTGCTGGCAGTTCCTTGTGACTGTACTGACAAGGAGACACAACTTACTGATGCCATCCTTAGATCTTAGCTGCTGCCCGCATCTTCTCAAGGATTTCTGCTATTCCTCCAGTTTTCCAGTGTTTCCTTAACATATAGGATTTCCCTATATGGCTGCAAATAGCCAGACAACAGGAAGAAACTTTGCAGTGAATCTTACTTTAATACTGAGCTCCAAATAATGTATTTTTTAATGATTGTTCATACAGTAACTATCTTATTTTAAATATTGATGGCTAAACAAATATTTGTTTATTCTGAATTTCTTCAGTGATATTTCCACCAAGGAAGTGATACAACATATAAAAATAAAAGGTTCTCAAGCAGCATATAAGAGACTAGATAGGAGTATAGAAGGAAAGTAAAAGTCATTAATTATTGGGCCATCATTTATGTAACGTCTACAGTTTTGAAAGTGCCAGGACTGGAATGCAACAGTGAATAAGACCAACCCTGGTTTCTCCCGTTAGAGAACTTGATAAAAAATGCTTCATAGTATTGAAAATGTTTATAATAAAAGTTGAATGATTTTAGATTATATGATGCTTATGAAAGGTTTTAGATTATGTGATGGTTATTTTCTTGCATATATTGTTTCTTCTCAATAAAACACTGGTACAGTCATACATGCATTCCTGCAGCAGGTACACATGTTATTTAAGGTCTATCCCTGATTTCAGAGGGAGCATGGGCATGTATACATGCATAAACACATAACATATATGTGCCACACACAAACACACGCACACACACACACACACACACACACACACACACACACACACAAAGCAGCTTGTGCCAGTTTAAATGCTCATATTTATCTAGGATTGTTCAAGGTCCTTGGAATCAATAGTCAAGATAAACGTTTTTACTTGAAGAGGTGAGGGGTGAATAAAAATACTGTATTTGCTAATTTGAATCTGGTTTAGTGGTGCTTCATAAAATTTAGAAATTCCAGCTGGGCATGGGTGACTCATGCCTATAATCCTAGCTATTCAGGAGGCTGAGATCTGAGGATTGCAGTTTAAAGTCAGCCCAGGAAGGGTAGTCAATGAGACTTTTATCTCCAATAAGTGACTAAAAAGAAAAATCTGAAAGTGGTGCTGTGGCTCAAATAGTAAATTGCTAACTTTGTGCAAAAAGAAGCTCAGGGACTGGGCCTAGCTCTGAGCTCAAGGCCCAGAATTGGCATACACAGAAAAAAAATTAGAAGTTCCCAATTGGGATGATCTGAGCCAAATACCATGTCATGTGAATGATTGGACTTCATCTTTTGTATTTTCATTTTATCTTGATCATGCCTGTAGAATTAGATAAATTTAAATTTATGCTTAGGATTTGCATCCAAGTAGGATTTTTTTTTTGGGGGGGGAGTGATATAATCAACCTATTAATAAATAGAGAAAAATCAGTGTGGGTGTAGAACTATGTCAGTGTAGAATTTAGATGTGAACAGCCATGTTTAAAAATAAGAGATTTAGTGATGGTGTTCAGGCCAATAAAAAAATGATCAGTCTTTCAGGCATATATTGTGAGGTACATGTTTTGTTGAAGAGATTCTAACACTAACATGTCAGTTCTCGGAAATTAACAGGCGCATACTATGCTATTCTGCCTCTGATTAGAAACAGATATTATATCCTAATAGGTGCCACTGGCTAAATCTCTGAGAGCAGGGATTGTAGGTGGCTATTGGCACAATCAGCCGGTTCTTTCTGAGAGCACCTTGGAAGAAAATAACACAGGGAGAAAACAATCAATCAAATACTGAAAATGGAGGCAGAAAGGAGAGAACCTGTGAGAATATGATGGCAGTGAAGTGTTCCTGTACTGTATGAATATACAGAAATACCACCATGAAGCCCCTTCATGTTACAAATGTATCTTAACTCAAAACTAAAAAGAAAATCGAGAGAGAGAACAAAAAGCTTTGTAGATTAGTCAGAAACAATGTGAGAGACAGAGACTTAAAAAATCCAACACTTCATTCTAAAATTATCTTTCCTTCTGAACCTTATTTTCTAGGTTCTTCACCCATCCTGTTTGCTTCTTTTGCCGTCAATTTGTTTATAATTCTAAAGCACATATCACTATGTCTTATTTGACTAGCCTCAGTGAGATATTATTTCAGTTGGAGTCTAGCCAGAGAAACAAAAATTGTGCTGAGTATTTCAATCAGATAAAGTTTTGTGTAAAACTTGGTTCCTCTGGTGTTAAAGGGTAAACATGAGAAGGTAGTGACCCAGAGATGAATATATGTGACAAAGTTGCTGCTTTCTATTTTAGATGCAAGTGAAAGAGACTCAACCCAAATTCCCATATGCCCAGGATGTGTATTAGGTCAGAGCTGGGAAAGAACTGACTTAATTTAGCTCATTGGAATCAAAGGCAGAGTAAGTGCTGAGGCACAGCAAGTGGATAAAAGACTCACTTTCTTCCAGAAGTATTCATTCTTTAAATCTCTCCTTTCTAACTTTTTCCTTTCCCTCCCATTTACTTCCCTCATATCATCTGACCATTTTTTTGGTTTGATTCCCCAGGTGAAACATGTCTCTGAATGTCGGGAGGGATGGCAGTCACATTGTCACATTGTCATTCTTCCAAGAGAATCACTTAGTAGAAAAATAGTTATTATGTTTAAAAACTGTGGTATGATGATGTGTGTCTATGCTTTAGTGTACTGTGAAGGTGTTTACTCACAGCAAGAATCTGACATCATGATTGAATGATACTCTGTGGTGTGGTGTGGTGTGGCCTGGCCTGAGACAAATGCAGATTCTTGAGGTGGGGATGTAAAGGGGCCCATCATGGAAGTGGAGTTTCTTGAAAGACGAGGTGTTAGACAAAAACATAATATTCCCACGCAATAGTACTGTTATTATTATATGCTTATGGAAAATTAAGGTGTCCTTAGTTCAATATTTTAATTAAACACACCACCTTCTATTCTATCCTAATAACACATTACATCTTTAGTCTTCCATATTGTCTATGGTCACTTGCTTTCTACATGTTTACCTTGAATTCAAGAGTTGAGCATATTCTTCTTAGAGAGCTTCTATTTTGGAAATAGCTTAAAACTAAGCTATATATATATGTATATTTCATACTTTCAAACTATGCATTTTCATATGAAGCTATAATTTTTCTCGGTATTTCTTATTAGAAATAATGCATCAAAATAATTTATATATAGTTTATTCTGTATCTGCAATATTTTAATTTCATCATGTAGAATATTTTTGTAATGTTACTGTAATGATCTTTCTTATTTAAAAAAAATTCTGCAGACTTTCCCCAGTTCTTCAGAGAAGGATCTAAATACTTCTCCAATTTCTACTAAGATTCCTAGACTTGGTAGATTTTGTGCAAACCCAGCTCCCACAGTGTGAGTTAAATGAAACAGAGCATCAAACAGAACACACTTATTATTCACAGAAGGCATAGAGGATTAACAGAAATACGTACACAGAGGGTCTGTTCCCCAGGCAGTAGAAAGCTTTGCAGAGTGAATGAAGTCTTGTATGTGCATGTTCCATTTTGCAGCACAACTGAGAGAACCCCCCCCCCCCAAAAGCATTCATTCTGAGTTTTACACTACAGAGTAAATTTTGAACACTGCCCTGAAGAACTGCAGGACTCCCATTCTAAATGAAATGTGGACGAAACCCAGGCTGCTCCACATAGTCCCTTCCTATCTGAAGATACTGCATTCTCAGAACATTCTGACATGGATTGTGAAGCTGAGTAGGAAGGGGTAATTGAGTCCATTCAGAATCCTGTCCTTTGGTATCCATGTAATATGTGGAATTCATTCATCTACGCAGCCACTCACAGCTTTTTGGAGTATTCTGAATGTACTCAGTGTGATGTCTGATAACCATAATTATTTTAAAGTAGTCAAGTGTTTGCCACAAAGGTGTTAGTTGGCACAGGCATCAAGGTTTATATTTTTTATTCAGCATGTAATAAGTGTGGACATCTCTGAATTGTCAGAACAGTAGGAAGACAGACAATACATTTTATTTTTATATTCCATACATAAAGATTTGTTGCTGGTTGAGGTTTTTGTTTTCCTCTAAATTTAATATACTTTGTTACTATACGCTTTTCTTCCATACTTCATTTTAAGCATATTCCTTAAATGTCAAGTTCATTTTATTCTTTTGACTTTCATTTTGAGTAGTGGCAAAAAAAAGGAACAGACTGTTAGGAAACTGCATCATCTTCTCTAAATGTGACAGCCTTCTATAGTTATGTCAGCATCTCACCGGGAGACCTTGGTGTGGATAGCTCCACATCTGAAATTTTCATCTTCTGGTTGTCTCTCTTTCCAAATCACACTGCTGAAGGTGTAGCCTCACTTGTACATTTCATTTAATTCCTTAGAGACTTTAACTGTGAATTAAAAACAAAAAATATCATTACTACATGGCATCCCCAACTGAAATAAATAAGACTAAAGATACATTTCCAAATTATTTTTTTTTCCAGGCAGCAGAAGAAGTTTATTTACTGAATTGCTGCCCCTATCATGCATGGTGGAGAAGCATGGCTGAAAAGGAAAGGGGCCCACCTCTGGGCCAGGACTTACCTAGACCAGAAACAGGAAGCGGTGTGGCCACACTGGAAGCAGTCACCTTCCCCTCCTGCCAGGTCACATCCTGGGCCACCTCTGGTCACATGCCTCCCATCTGACCTTAGGAGGATCCCAGACCCTGAGGTGACATCCAGATCCAGTGTGGCCACACCTCTTCCTGTCCCTGGTCCAGATAAGTCTTGGCCCAGAGGTGGGTCCCTTCCCCCCCTCCCCCTTTCCTTTTCAGCCATGCTTCTCCACCATGCATGGCAGGGGCAGCAGTTCGGTAAACTTCTTCTCCTGCCTGAAAAAAAAAATCCAAATTAAAAGAATAATGACACACTTGGAGTATTTCTGTGTCCTGTGGTCCAAAAAATGAGGAAAGAGGAGAATGACAAAAGGGGTTGTAAGGTTGGCCCTGGGAAGGCTATGCAGGCTCCTTCTACCTCTTGGCTAAGTCTCCGCCCAGTACCTGTGTCACCCAGGTAACTGGCACATCTAGAGGTCACATCCTGGTCCCGCCCTCCCGCCCCCACCTGGTCATGCTTCCTATAGGACCAGGGGAGGGTCCCAGGCCCTGAGGTCACATCCTTATCCAGTGTGGCCACACCTTCCTTCACGGGGCTGCACCTTCTCCCCTCCCCTTCCCTATTTAAACCCTGGTCAGACCTCAGCTACGTGGTCTCCCCATTGCATGGGGGCGGGAAGGGGGAAGGGCAAGCAGTTCAGTAAAATAAACTCTTCCTACCTGAAAGCCAGTGCTGTTCTCTTTACCAGCTACCTAATTAAACCGACCTATTTAAATACCTAATGGGTGACATTAATCAAGATGCATTGTACTCAACACTGACATGTTGAATTGAAACCCCTTCACACAACTTAAGCATATGAAAAATAACTGAGATGAGGTCTTATGTGTTTTTCCAGTGGAGAGTTTTACATTTGGAGTTGGAAGTGTTACTCAAATGTTGAATCATGTAAGATTTTTGCCTCAAGTTAAAGTTAGACTTTGCAAAATGTTTTGAGGTGTTAATCTACTCTCTAGCAAATGGGGTTTTTTAAGTGACAGTGTTGATAAAATTTTCTTTTTTCCCTTCTATCAGCCTGTCTATTAGAAATTACAAGGGAGTCTGGATCTCACTGGGTGGTTATGAAAAATTTGTCAGATTAGTTAGAATGTTCAGTAATATAATGACATTAGTTAACTAAATTGCTTCTTTAATGAGGGCATATGACACTGGGTTTTTAAATGATAGCCTAAAGATTTTAGAGATATGTAGATTAGGAGATTTAACAAATGAAAAGTAGTAGGAGAGTATGAAAATTCTCTGCTAGGCAATTATGAAACATCTTTGTTGTATGAATTTCTTATAACAACACCCCAAGTGGTCAAGGCAATTTGGTTTAATTGACAATAGTGTTCTTTGCCCAAGGTCATAATTGAAAATGATAGAGCTAGACTATGTAGCCTCCTTTGCTCTCAACCTCTGAGTCCTCCTCTCAGACACAGCCTGACCTCAGATTATAAACCTAATTTCATTAAAGAGTTGGAGGAAGTTTAAAGAACTGTCAACCATTAGTTCTTAGAAAGTCAGTTTTCTTCAGGCTGTGTTTCACTTCTAAACTCCAATCAAGATGTGCCATCATTCTTTGGACTAACCTCCTCATTTATGTTCCAGGCCCACAGTTACTTTGTAAGTGTCTGTGTTATTCCAATATGACTGAGTCCAGTTTGGTTCCTTAGCAGTACTACTAATTCCTTAAGAGCCATGCCTTTGACTCTCAGGGATGTCCCTGAAGTTATATGAATACTGTCTTAATTCATTTTCCTTGAAAATCTTGATGCCTATCACCATAGCCAGGTTACCTGCTTATTCTTTTCGCCAGCATCCCTCACCCCATCATATTCTACTTACCCTTTCTCAGGGGGCAGAGACCTGGAAACTACTAGGATTTGTACTGCTGCAGATTCACCTGCCCGGATCACCTTTTTTCTTTCACTGCAGCTGTAACCTAGGCTGATTGCTGCTTCTAAGTCAATATTTGCTGCAATCTAGCCATAGCTGATGAGATATATTCAAGTCACCTGAATGTTAATAGTGATACCAATAGCTCAGTTGTTATTTAATCATCATGACTAGCTATTTTTATTTGTTTCTGACTTGTGAAGCTTGCCATTTTATATGGTGGTGACTAATGTTGAGATACACAACAGTCCTGTTCAGCTGCAATAATCCATGCAGTAAATGGTTAGAACTTTCTGAGATGATGGTGATCATATAAATGATAGATTATATTATATTTACATAGACCTCACCCAGTACTAGATTCTCATTTATGTCCTTTGCATACCTTAAAGTATATACTGAATTATAAAATCTGACATCATCAGATTAAAATAGATTAAGATTTCCCAAAGGTCAAGTCCCTTATGTTTCACCAAGATTTAAAGCAGTTGAGCCTCTTTTTGTATTTTAATATGGCCATCATTCACTACTAGACTCTACGTATATTCTATAGCATAAATATATGAACAAAATATAAGTTCTACTTATTATATATGAGAAGTTCAAATATGGAAGTAAAATGTTCAAAGAATCTAGAATGCCAATGGGAGGTAATGCTTATGGAATACAAAGTCCAAAAATCTCCAGATATTCAGAGTTGTAAACATAGACAATTCTGTTTCAATGTGAGAAAGGAAAGATAAATGAAAACCCCTCTAATGAAATATTTACAATGTTCTTACCTATCAAGAACATTTTATTTCATGCTATTCATTTTTCTTGATTTTTTCACATCCTTTAACTGAATATGTAATGAAATCTCTTTAGTAATAGTTATGAGAGTAAGAAAAATAAT
Organism: Dipodomys spectabilis; assembly: GCF_019054845.1. NCBI lineage: Eukaryota > Metazoa > Chordata > Mammalia > Rodentia > Heteromyidae > Dipodomys > Dipodomys spectabilis. The sequence continues at coordinate 7,961,230 of NW_024870752.1, forward strand.
GAGGATAATTAACCACATATGCTAGTTTAAGTCAACAGTGTTTCAGTTGAATGCTGGGGCCAGATCTAGTTTTTGAAGTTTGAAGACTGAGTATAAGATGGAATCATAGAGGAAATATGGGCATAGAAGCTCCTTCCACAAACAGAACAGTGAGAAGGTGACCTCCACCGAACTAGCATGAAGGGACAACAGGCAAAAGAAGTGGTATTTTGTGGAGTTGGTAAGAAAGAACTGAGAAAGTCTTATATGGAAGTTTCTAGTTTCTGTATGAGACAGATACTCAGGTCAACTACTGAGAATAAAGAAGAAAAAGTAAACATACTATGGAAATAGAAAAGTTTTGTAAAGGACTATGGCCATGTAGAAGTAGAACATACTATGAGTGTTTTATAGTGTTTACAGTATGAATAATGGCCCTGAAAACTTGAAGGCCCCATTAGTCTGATACAAATTTTTAAAAACTAATGCTCACATTTTATCTTTAGTTTCTTCACTGCTGCTTTTTGTTCTCCTCATGTCAGTACTAGGAACTATTCCATCATTTAAGCCATATGTACCTGCTCTATTATTTTTTCACATTCTTTTAATCTATTGTTATACAAATTAATCCACCTATCCATATGTCCATATATATATATATATATATATATATATATATATATATATGCCTCTCCATCTTAAATCTGTCTAAACATTTTCTATTAATCAAATATTTGTTGGTTGATTAACTAGGATTTACAGTGAGACATTGCATATTCAAAAAGCAAGATGGTGCTCTTTGATCTCAAAAGGTATTTTAATTTAGATTTAACTCAGCCAAGATAGATGTTTATTTCTGTCTCTTACAAGCATCTGTGGAAGTAGTTCAAGATTATCTAGGTTCTTCCTATTTCTTTACCCTCTCATATTCCCAGAGTATTGCCTCATAAATATGGTATGAGATAGTTTGTTTTATGTCTGCTTGCCCATATACTGAACACACGAGTAGGATGAAAGATAGGAAGGATTATATGTGCATACTATTCAGCCCCAAATTTAATTTCTTGCTGCACATATTCTACTACTCATATCCAATTGTGTCAAATCATCTTGACATGTATAGTTTCAAAATAGACTCAAAATGAAGTCATTATAAGAGCTGGGGCCAGCTGTGAAATCAATAGACAGAGGAAGAGGAATCTGAAGGATTCACAGAGCTCCCTCCCATCCTGAGCTTATGTTCTGCTTGGAGCTTCAAGTAGTGACTTCACACATAAATTGCAATGAGGTCACCATGTTAGTCACAAATGATGGGTTCACTGGGTGTCCCCACTTCCAAAGATTCTACTGCATAGTCCCTTCTAACTCCAGAACTAACACCAGAGTTAGCTCTCAGAATTCCCATCTCTTAGTGTGCATTTCCTTTACTCAGTCTGTTTCTTACTTCCTCATAGTAACCTCAAAAAATTTGAGAGAAATTGATCACTTTTCACTTCCTTTCCCCTTTTGAGAATAATTATTATTAATATTTGAAGCCAGAGAGTCTAACAGAGAATTAATTGAAATATTACCAAAAATATCCAACAATCATATTGGCAATTACTGGGGAAAACAAAATAAAACAATAAAAAATAAAAACAAACTTGTATTAATCTCTTGGTTAGTAAAGAAACTTAGCAAAGTGCCCAATTTTACCTCAGAAAAGAGTAGTAGATTCAGTTTGGGGATAAGCAATTTACTTTCAATGACTCTAATGGCTGATTCTTCATTTATTATGGAGCTGAGTACCTTGACAATCAATCCTTCCACCGAACTGGGTTAATTTTAAGGAGCCAGAAAGCCGATGTACTATTTAAAAATGCCTTTCTTTATGCTAAACAGATCAGCCCTTGGTAAAATGACTCTAGAAATAGTAGCTATTAGGTTTAGAAACATAGGACATAAGAGTGTTTCTACAAAGATATCTCCAGGGTTGATGAACTATGGGAAAGCCTGAGATTAAAAATATCATCACTAAATGCAGATTATCTCATTAAGAAGGGTAATTCAATTTCTGTCCCACTATATTTACCTGGTTCTTTTGTTGTCTATGTTCATTAAGAATTTTTATGGTTTGTAATTTTCCCTGCTGAATTTAATTGTTTATCTCAGCCTGTTTTTCTGTAACAATTTTAAGCATTTCAACTAAAAGATTTTTATCAATTCTTAGGTATAAAATTATTCTTACAGTGCTGAAAATAACAGATAATATCTTTAATTGGTAGTAATTTCATTTTTTGTTTTATGTGACATTTTATACATTACTACATAATTTTAAAGCATTAGTTTTCAAAATATTCTGTTTAATTTTGGTGACTTTAGGTAATTCCTCTGCTGATTATATTGAGTATTTATTGGCTTTTAATAAGCATATCAGAATTTGATCAAGAGTGAATAATAATCTTTCAGTTGTCACATTAGGAGTCTTTAAACTGATTATGATGCTACTTTGTTTGCAAAAACTATTTTAGGACGGTGGAATTTTCCACTTAAATGGCAGAGGTTCACAGGTTCTGCTGAAGAGACATGGGAGTACAATGTTTTAGGCCTGCTACACCATGTCTTTGTTATCAGTATTGGTTTTATAAGTTCTCCCTATGCAGGTATGAAACTAGAATAGTGCAGATCAAGAAGAGTAATAGAGAGAGTGATTTTGTTTAAAGTAAATTGTATGCATGTATGGAAATATCACAATGGAATCCACTGTACAATTAATACTAACAAACAAAAGCAAGGAGTTGGGCCCATTAACCAGTTGCAAGACCTTGCCTACATATTTTAATAAAATGTATTTTGTCAATATTGTTTTGCTTCCCTGTTGAAGATGTGAACTCAGTGATGCCTGAAGTCCAGGCCCAAATGTTAATGATGTGAACTGTGAAATTGTACACATTTTTGAAACGTTGTCAGCCTCAATTTCCTCTTATTAAAATAGGAATAATATCCCCAAATAACTTTTTTGGGATTTATTTATTAATGAAATAATTCTCATAGTTCTTTACCAAACACATGATTAAGTATTTGATAGACAGAAGGAATAATAGATTATTATCATTGATTGTTTAGAAGAAATTGGGTATTATTTTTCTAGTAGAGTTGTAGCTACTGTATTTTTAAGGATGCATAAAAATCATAAAGAATTTAGTTACTTCAGAAAAAGCTTGACTTGAAATTCTAAGACTATTACAATACAAGAGGAAATTAAATATGAGTTATATCACTTTGAAATAAAAATCAGCTGTTAAACATTTCAAAAATTTAATTTAGGAAAGGTTAATTACCTTTAGTATGTCAAGCAGATTTTTAAATGAAAAATTCATAATTAAAAAAAAACATACTGAAGACATTCATTTTTAAGCAGATACTATGTATCTAGTGGACCTTTGACCCCTATATGAATAAGCAAACCACTATAATATTTCTTGACTTGAAGGTTCTTTATGGTCACTGTTGACCTCAGATGCTGAAATAGGCTATTCTTTTCGATTTTCTCTGAATTGTATTAGAATTTGCTTTGTCTCACCCAAGTAAGAACCTTTGTATTTATTGTCCATCAGTGTGAAAGATTCTAATTGGTTCCAGGTTCTTAGTCAAGCATTACTACATTTCTCCGCAGATGATTCAGACCTGTAAGAGAGAACTTTACCATAATTTAATGGGATAAAACGGAGGGACAATGAATGTTACATATAGAAAGAAGTTTCACAATTGATATAATGATGAGCTGATTTTAATAAGGTTGTATGAAATACATTTTACTATTATTTACTCTCCAGTTTTCTCTTTCTTCCATTCATTCCACAAAAATGGTCCCAGGTCTCAGAGTTACAATCATGCTCTATGTATATATGTAGTTGTGTATATGTATATATACATGTTATGTATATATACATATATCCTTGTTCAAATTATGTTGATTCATAGATATCTCTCAAATCTATCACCAAGCATGATGCAATTTTCTCATGTGTGCAATAGATGTTTTCTTAGAAGTGATTAGTGCAAGGACAGAAAAAAACATATTCTAATTCCCACTTAATGGTTGGATCAGTAAATAATACTTAATAAGTTCTTCATTATTTTTCCTCCATCTGTCTTCCATGATGATATTATTGGTACTTTTTGGTCTAAAGCAGGCTTTACCTACCATCAGATATTTTCTTTAAATTCTATACTTGTCTTGCAATGCATTCCTTTGTTTAGTTTCATTCAGAAAAATATCCTACCAAAGTTAGTATTGATTCAGTGATTTTTAATTGGTAAATATAGAGCACCATTCTAAAGCTACCAATGAACATAAAAAGAATAATCTGAGTATAAAATTGATATCAATCTGTAGTCTTTCATTATTGTTTATAGTTGAACATGATATTATAGATGTTATGTTTTCCATTAGAAGAGTTTTTTTATAAAATGGCAGTGAATCTTCAATTGTTCCATGATGAAAACAGGGGTCTACAAATGCCACCATCATGAGGAAACTCTTCTGCTCTGACACCATTTCTAGAGAGCTATTGGCCTCATTTGTCCATATTGACTTCTCCCACACAAAAGATTGACTTAACTACTCACAATTCTTTCCCCTTTAAAGCTCTTTTATTGCTGTGATGCCTCTTAGTATATCAACTTCTAAGCCCTGTAGACTTTTCATTACTTTCAATGTCTTTTTGAGAGTGAGCCTGTTTTGTCTCTTCATGTTTAGAATTATTTGTAGCTGTTGGTGATAAAATTGGTATAGATGGTGGAAGCCACCTCATATATGTGCCATTACTTGACATGGTTATTGCTCTGAAAATTTTGTTTGCTTCAAGGCTTTTTCTATATTAGATCCCAAAAGTGGTCTGATGAGTTGCCAGAGGACAGACAACGTATGATTGAAATTTTGTAACAATAAAGCTTTGAGTAGATATATCTGAGGAATCTCTAGGCTACTGTTTAGAGCCAAAAGATTAATATATAAAGATATCCACAATCCAAGAGATAGATACCCAGTGTGGCAGCAACAACTGTAAGTACTTTCTGTAATGATGTAGAAAGACACAGTCTTTATCTCTCTAGTTTATTCCTCTTACACATAGTTTGTCTACTGGCAGTTTATCTAGGGTGAATATAATTTTTTAACTTTGACTTTTGCTAGTAAAATTTTTGAATAAAAATATTAAATTAACCTTTTGGGGTTGGGGGTGGGGGTTGAACTTAGGATCTTGAGCTTACTTGGCTTGCTTGGCTGGCCTGCACCCTACAATTTGAGATACTTCTTTGACTTGAAGCTCTTTCTTGATTTTTTAAATTATTTTTTTAATTGTGAAAAAACCATATAGAGGGGTTACAATTACATGGGCAAGATAATGAATACATTTCTTATCAAGCATTGTTTCCTCCTCCGTTGTTTCCCCTTCCTATCCCTTTTAGAGATAGATTCTTGTGAGCTTTTTCACCCAGACTGGCTTCAAACCACTATGCCTGGAATCTTAGTTACATGAGCAGTTAGAATTATAGGTATGAGTCACCAGCACACAACCTTACCTTAACATATAGAAGTCATCAACCTACTGAAAATAGATGCCTGTTATATTTGTCTGTCTCAAGTTCATGTCTTTTCCCTACATTAAAAACACACCCATTTTCCATCCACATTGTGCATCCATAGATTTTTAAATGAGATTGACCTTCTTATCAGATGATATGATCAGAGGAAGAATCCTTAGCTGTTTTTCTTCTTTCACTGAATATTTGACAGAAACAATGGATGGCTGAAAAGGTTTGTTTTACTCACAGTTTTAGAGGCTTCAATCTGTCCTGGCAAGGAAGGCATGAGGAACAGAGCAGCTCAGAAATGGATAGGAAGCAGACAGTAGGATAGGAATAGGGTGAAGATCATGTACAAGGACACATCTATAGTGACCTACTTTCTCCAGACAAGCCTCGTATTCAAGTTTTTAGAACTAGCAAAAATAGCACCACCAATTTGAGCCTTCCTGGAGGACACTTCATATCCAAATCAGCAAAGGTCATGTTCCTTGGGATGAGCCACATTAGATCTTCAAGACTTTTTAGAATATCAAATCTCTTTGTACATATTTGTTACTGGTAGGATTGGAGTGAAATTGGAGTGAAATCTTGAAGTTACTGACAATCAGTCTGCTATCAGAGAGGAGAATCTGCCTGAAAACTAATTCAAGTGAAAAAGTTTGGTTCAAACAAAACTAAGGATCTTTCTATGCTTGATGCTTTCTGTTCTAATTAAATGATTTGTGTAACATTCATTTTAATTGGAAAATGGTAACTTACTGTATTCACAAGCCATAACTTATCAACTCTTAATTAATTACTTTTGTCTGCAGTAAGCACTCATGGGCATAAATGTTCAGTACATTTGTAAGATATAGAACAGGCATTGTTAAAGTATATAAAGGCTTGTTAAGTTGTTGATATATTAGGCAGGCAATACATTGAATATATTCTGGTTTAACACTTTGACTCCCCCTTTAAAATATTCATAAACTCTCACGAGAAAGTTTAAATGTATATTCATTGAATTGATGATTTTTTTCAAAGAAATACAACAATAAAAAGTTACCTCTGACCTGACTTGAAAGTAAGTCAAGAAAGCAGCATATAAAGGGTGGGACTTCTCTGATGAAATATTTTGTACATTTAGACAGCAGAGCAAAGGATACTTGAGCGTAGTGGCTTTAGTTCCAGCTATATATATGGAGAACTGATCATTACCTTTAACTGTGGTACCTCTTAGCCATCAAGAGTGGAGTCAAGAGTGTCTTCCATAGTATGTGATCTTAAATACTAATATTCCTTTCTTTTAAATTAGAATTTTACTTTCCATGAATCTACTTCCTTATATAATTTTAAACGGATATATATTTTCAAATTCACTTATCATGTATGTTTTATTGTATATATTAATTATATAAAGGGACTTCCTTATGGTATTTGCACCTATACCTGTAATGTACTTTGAATTCACTTCACTTATATTGCTTTCTTGCTCCCAGCTATTTCTTCCAGTCAGCTTTGACAGGTTTTAGCAATCTATTTTCATGAATGCATATACATAATACTGATCATAATCACTCCTCCCATCTTTCTTGCTGTTCAACCCAGCCCTTCTTACTGGTTCATCTTTCCACAAAATAGTTTTGAAGCATCCATGCCCTCAGTAACTTGCTCAGGACCCTACTTACATCAAATAGAATGTATTTGACTATGTAACTATATCTTGCTTCCTCAAAAATAATAACTGTTTTCCTAACAAAAGGTTGTTCCATTTTGGGCTGGAAGTGTGGCTTAGTGATAGTGTACTTGCCTAGCATGCATGAAGCCCTGTATTTGATTTCTCAGTACTACATAAACAGAAAAAGCTACAAGTGGCGCTGTGGCTCAAGTGGCAGAGTGCTAGCTTTGAGCAAAAGAAGCTCAGGGACAGTGCCCAGGACTGAGTTCAAGTTCCAGGACTGGCCAAAACCAAAAGTGGTATTTTGACTTTTCCTTTTCTATCTGAAATTGTGGAGTAGAAGAAACCCTGACTTGTCTTTGTGAGAAGAAACCATTTCAAATTCTGTATGTCAACATTGCTGATTTGAAAAGACATTCACTACAGTGAGCAGAAGTCAGCATCATGTATCAGTTTTGCATTATAAAGTCAACAGTATATTCCTCCAAAAGGATATGTGTATTCACAGAACTACAGGATACCTAGCTCAGTTCTTACGCAGCTATTTCCTGATTACAGAGCTGAGGATGTATTACTTAATTTTTATTAATCTCAGGTAGAACAGTAATGTCATTCCTGCTTAGAAAGTTTGTGGTGAATACCAAATGATATTTTATGTCATAGGTTTTTGTTAGCATTAACTCTATGAATGCACAAATCTCTATTGAGATTTGGCATTCTCCTGGAGTCCTGTCTTCTGGTCTGTACAGTTGGTCTGGTGATCATATTGCCTAAATTCAAAATGCTATTTTCTACATAGATTTCTACATTGTGTTTGAGTGCCTTCTTTCCTTCTTTCTTTCTTTCCTTCCTTCCTTCTTTTATGAAGAAAGTTTTATTTTATTACATTTTCCCATCACCGTTTGGATTTGTATAAGGAGGGATTTATCCATAGTTCAAAAATTAGAATCTCTAGAGAGGATGCTTAAATGAAAAATACAAAAAAGATTATTTTGTCCTTATCCTTGCCATGAAGAAGTACCCCATTAGGAAGATCTACAATTGAGTTGAGTTGAATTTTGGAACAGGTACTTAAAATATGAAATAAAGTTTGTCTACCTGGAAGCATTTAAATTCTGTTAGATGTGATTTCATAAAATGGCTAAGGACACAATATTCATGCAGCAATAGATGCCATGTTGCCTTCTGGAGGAGATGATGTACAGCTGCAATAACACATTATGTTCCTCTTAATAGTATTCCTCAACATCAATATCTTGTGTAATTCTAAGTAATCACTATGAGTACATGTTTACCAGTATTAAAGAAATTCTATTTCTTTTGATATAAGGGAAAACACTTGTTTCCAAAACTCTTGAACAGTGTATATTAGTACTCTTCCTTTAATCACAATTTAATCTAAATATTCATTTAGATTATTTTAGATGAATATTTAGATTAAATCACTTGTATATTTTTTCTATAATACACAAGAGACTACATTAATAGATAGGCAGCTTTTTCTTGAAGAAAGCAATGGACTATTGTGATAGTGTTTACATGTGCATAATCTACAACAGTGTATTTTAGCATGCAGAACTTAGCCATGACGTGATCTGAATATAATGTAACTTATTTAATTGTTTTTAGCTACTTAAATTCTTGGTCCGTGCTAAAGATTTATTTTTCTGTAAGTCATTGTGATAATTTGCATTAGTGATTAGTATTACTTTTTAATAGATATACATGAAAAAATTGAATTAGCTACTGGTTTAATTAGTGTCAATTAGAAGGCATTGTAAACTATTTTTGTGTCATACTTATCATGTAGCTAAGCTTAACCAGAACTTCCTACCCATTTCTAGCATGCGTATATCTGTCTGTCAGTCAGTCTGTCTGTCATCCACCATGAAATAGGACATAACTACAATTGGAAAATACATACCATAGAATAAACCATCATGGACTCTCAATTTTCATGTGATTTTCTTTCACCCTCAGCTTTACTATTTACTGTTTTGTGATAACTGTAAAACCGCTACATGTTTCTGCCTCAATTACTTCATCAGTAAGCAACATAAACATTGTGCAAATCTTTTTATTTTAGAAAACAAATCACCAATGCTTATCAAAAGTGAATATGTATGGCTACCCTATGGAGATCTTGTTCAGATTCAAATTCTATTCAGTAGATCTGAAGTAAGCAATGGTCCACCTGCCCCATTTGGATAGCAAGACTTTTAATGTATACTTGGTTGCAGAAGCCTGAATGCTATATTGAAGTAAGCCTGAATTCTACTGAAGTGTTCCCCTACCATCAACGTAGGGAAGGTAGCATCTACTTTTATTAGGGGCACAGACATTAAATAACTCCCCTGGTCTCTGCTACATAAAGGTTGTTCAAGAGGTATCATCATTGTGAACACTATCTTTGAGAAGCTTCTTTGAGAAGTCCATTGAGTCCGAAGTATTCACTCTGGGAGGAAAAGAGTAGCTTATCTGATCAGCACTTTTATAGACGCTGAGCAAATACAGTTTAGCCCTTTTCTGTTTCCAACATCTTGGGCTCAAATGGGCTAGAGAACATGCAATCTATTCTACTCCTCCAGGTCCCAAGACTTACTGAGGCAGCTCATGTAGAAGCTTCCAATTATACAGCTATGGCCAGCCCTGGTGGGGTATTCCAAGCCAGGGTGTGCACACCCTGGTTGGGGTGTGCATTAGTCAATATAACTAGTAAGTTAATTTAGCTGAACACCTAATAATTGTATGCCAATATTGTCTTCATCATTAATACAACAGTATTTGGGTGTTGATGGCCCATGCCTCTAATCCTAGCTACTTGGAAAGCTGAGCTGTTTGAGCTCCAAAGCTAGCATAAGCAGGAATGTCCTTGAGACTCATCACCAGTTAAACACACAGACACACAGACACACACAGACACACACAGACACACAGACTCACAGACACACAGACACAGACACACACAGACACACACAGACACACACACAGACACACACAGACACACACACACACACACACACACACACACACACATCCCCAAAACAAAAAACAAAAAAACAAAAAACAGAAATGAAGATGTGGCTCAATTGGTAGAACAATAGCCTGGAGCACAAAAGCTCTGACCCAGGGCCTGAGCCCTAAGTTCAAGACCCAGGACAGGCACTAAAATAAAAATAAAGCCAACCTAACAACAACACAAAAACAAATCATTCTCCACCTGCCTGATTCCAATGACTATCAAGCTTGAGTAGGGAGTAAAACATCATGTACTGGATTTTCCAATAGTCATCCTTGAAAATCATGACATTATTCAACGCTGGCGATCAATGGGGTGACAGATGTCGCAGCCAAATTGCCCTCACGTCCAAATCATGACATTATTCAATAGTACAGATTAGTTTGTTAATATTTGGAATAGGATTCTTATTCAATTACAATGTGTTTCAAAATCTTGATACTTGATTAGACATAGGTAAAATAATTTTTTTATTATTATTGTGAAAATACCATACAGAGGGGTTACAATTACATGGGCAAGATAGTAAGTACATTTCTTATCAAGCATTGTTGCCTCCTCCTTTGTTTCCCCATACCATCCTTTCCCCTCTTCATCCCCCCCACCCCCCACCTCCCACCCCGCCAAAGTTGTGAAGTTCGTTTTTCTGACATAACGTCTTGTGCATCTCATTGTTGTAATGTTGTAATGTAACCCTATTTAAGCAGTTGGTTTTTTCCCTTCCCCTCCACAAATTATATCAACATTAAATACAGTGAAAGCAGGGCTTATTTCCAACATATATATATATATATATGTATATATATATATATATATACATATATGATGCTTTCTTTGTTGCTTTGTAGGTAAAATAATTTTGAAGAGATTATTTTTTTGTTTTGTTTTGTTTATGTTGGTCCTGGGGCTTGAACTCTGGGCCTGGGCACTGTCGCTGAGCTCTTCAGCTGAAGGCGAGTGCTCTATCACTTGAACTACAGTGTCACTTTGATTTTTCTGGTGGTTTATTGGAGATAAGAGTCTCACAGACTTTCCTGCCTAGGTTGGCTTTGAACCTTGATTTCAGATCTCAGCCTCCTGAGTTGCTAGGATTGCAGGCATGAGCTACTGGAACCTGGCTAATTTTGAAGAGTTTTAAGTGAAGACATATAAACCTATGTAAACAATGACTTTGACCCCAAAGTGACCTTTGAGGATGTATATTTTAACCTTTTTTTTTTAATGGTTGAGAAACTAAGATGGAGTAAGGATAAGATACTAAAAACAGTTGATTTGAGAGAGATAAGTTTCCTCTCCTGTAACCTTGACATGAGCTAAGTCTATGCATGTATTTGACTTAGAACAAAAATAAATGACTACTAATACCCTATAAATGTGGGACCTGCTTTTAAAACAAATCACCTAATTTAGCTCACTCTTCCAATCAAGTGCACTTTATTGTTTATGGCACCCTCTTTACATTTTTGAGGCTAATATTTTTTCTCTACCTTCTTTATTGTACTTGATAAATACTGATGTCTTTCTGTGTTTCTACTGGAGCTTGAAATTAGCATGGTTTTATGTACCAGTATTACCAATTATGTAAGCACCATGATGGCTACAGGGCTTAACTGATGTTGAAAAGTAGCATAGAAGTAGATTACATTGTTAGGAAATGTGTGACATTTAATAAATGAATATAATTTAGAGACAGAGAATGATTTAGTGAAAACAGTGTTCTCTCCACTCTTTCCTGTTGGCGTCATTAATGTTTTCTTTGACACTTAACTATTCACTTAAATAGGAATTCACTTAACTATTCCTTAAATACTGGTCTTCCATGGTTGTTGTATTGTGGTTTATACTTTTAATTCTGATGTATGTGTATGATGCTGCAACCTAAAATTAAATTTTAGGCTAGAATGAGACTTTGGAATAAAATGAAGGGGAGAATACTGAGACACAGGGAAGCATTTTGGCAAGAATTACACACGTTATTGGGTGAACTTGGACTGTTGCCTAAGACTCTTGATTCTTGTTTCAATTTTCTCTTTATTATTTCCTGTATTTATTTCACAGAAAAAAATCTTTATTTTGAATGTATACCTAATATAAATCCATGTAGAAATTTCCTGGCAATAGAAGAATAAAAATAAAAATACAAAGGGAATGCAGTTCTACAATTCACAGTCCTGCTGTATTAACTTTTAGGTGTATATCTTTCCATATTTCTCCCTTAGCTTATTTATAATTCCTTCCTAGAAATTCACTCATATTAATGTGAATACCCAAACACTACTATGTGAGGATAACAGGCAATTTTATGGATATATAATATTATATTTAAGCATTCACCTGCTACTGGACATGCTTTCATCAATAGGTATTTTGCTTTATGTCATCTATTTATCCTAGCAATTAAAATAAGTATTTCCTGTAATATCATTTTTCCTCCCTGATCCTTTTATATTGCTATACTATCTTTACTACTAAATTTTATTGTATACTATCTTTAAGTTTTCTGGAATTTAGCAGATGATATTAGAGAGAGTGTCTGCCTTACATTTTCCAAAGATAATTAGGTTCCCATCACTATTTTCTGAATTGTTGTTTTCTTCTTCATTGATGTACTGATGCCAGGTTTTCATTTGCAGATAAACTTTAAAATATATTGTCAATTTCATATTTTCCACCCCCTCAGGAATTCATTGAATTTATAGGTTTCATTTAGGGAGGAAACTGACATTTATTATGTAGTCTTCTTATTCAAGAAAAATATGATCTCTCTACATATTTGTGAGTTTTCCCTTATCTCCTTCTGGAGTTTTATAGTTTTCTTCATTATAGTTTCTGTATATTCTTGATGTTTATTTCCTTTTTGAGTTGTTACTGTTGAATCTGTACAATTCATATATATTATATTTATGTTAGGGATTCTGTATTATTTCTAAGTATTTAGAATTTTCAAATTAATATAACATAAAAACTCACTTCTGAATTTTAAAACTATTTATACTTCCATTTAACTGGCCTATACATGTTGTTATTCAGCATTTACAATGTAATTGATAACACGGTTCATAAATACCTTCACTTTCTCAATTTCCAAGGAATGTAACTGTTGTTTTATCATTTAGCATGGTGAATTCAGTGTAAAACTTACAACTTGTAATATAGAAATCTTATATTTATAGAACCACACATTATATATATATGTATATATATATTTGTGTATACATTATATGTGCATACATTATGTTTTTGTATGTATATAGCTATTTAAGATCAAATTTTCATGCAACATTAAAACTTTTAGTAATGGCAAAAATACAGTGGAATTTCATAATGATGGCCATAAGAAAAATGTGATGATTTGTAGATTATAGGACTTTGATCTAGTTATACTATACAGACTGCTTCTCACTGCTTTGCTGGGAAAATCTGATTAAAATATTTCTGTTAAATTAATGGATGTGGCTTTGTTCAATGACTCTTTATTAATTAAAATGAATGGGGTGAGTTATTCAAATGTTTTTTGTAACAGTATAAGTTATAACATCATTCATTTCTTGTGCTATGAAAAAAGATGAGATCCTACAAAGAGCACGGTCATAAGGTGTACACAGATAGTCCTTCTAACCGTATCCACAGATAGAGGAATGAAGGAGAGTGTTAGGTTGATAAAAGTTTACTAATCTTGGCCTTGAGTGTATTTAGTTATCTTGGTTCATGTTCAGATATCTCCTTCCCTAAGAGAGTGTAAGATAAATTCATGCTAGAAGGTAAAGATTTACATTTTAAGTGTGAATATGTGGGCTTAAAATAGTAGTTTCTCTAGAAAAATAAATTTTCATGGAACAATGTAACCTTTCTTTAATTATACATATGTATTATGTATATGTATTATACATATACATAAAAGACATAAAATGTATACAGTCAGGCAGGATGGAAAGAATTAGATACCCAGTGAATTTGTGATTTTGGAAGGAATATGAAATGGTATTGGTGTTCAAGGAAAGCCACAACATCATTACAAAAAATAGTCAAGAAAAGAAAAAATTACAGAAAAAGGGCCAGAAAGCATCGATACAGGTTTGAATATAAAAACAACATAAACAATGATGACACTATTAAGATGAGAAAAAAAAAAAGAGTGGTAAGGAAAAGACCTGGCTCCAAAGATACCTCAGAAAGATCTTTGCTACTTTTGGAGGGGAAAGCAAGTTCATTTTTAGTACCCAAATTGAATTTTGAGTTCCACTTTTGTCTCAAATGTGTCAACAAGTATAAAGTTTTGAGTCTATAGCCAGGGGCACCTTTACTATCTCCAAATATTTGAGAATAGAAGCCTTGTGAGGATAAACAAAACCGTGTGGACTAGAATTTGGTATTGATAGCAGTAACACTGAATTGTTCCTTAAATGGTTTTCTTAAAGATTAAGAACCTACTTTGATTGAGTCACAATTGCCAATTAGAATCCTTCATACACTTTCTCACCATTCTAATTTTAGGTCATCTTTACTGTCACTTAAGAAATCCTACGAAATTATCCTTGTAATGACAAGCATATCTCTGGGTGAGATGAGATGTCTGTCAGGTTCTCTAGCATAAGAAATCCTTTCCTTCATTGTCTATAATTTGCTGCGGACATACAATGTTCAGATATTGTTCCGAGGTCTTCTCATTTATCACTGCAGTACATTCTCTGTAAAATTCTGAACATGGACATTCTTAGCCTCATTTTACAAACAAGGAAATAGAGTACAGGAAAGATTAACTCTAAAGTGAAATGTAAGAGAAGAAATTAACTCTAGATTCATCATATTCTGAAGGTCTCACTTCATTCCTTTCTGTCAGACATTCCTCTGCTATCACAGTTTAATTCTAATGTTTTCTCTCTTTCTCTCTTGTATCTCTTTTTCTCTCTTGATTTGAACTGAGGGCTTTACTCAGTGCTTTGAGGCAAGTGTGACATTAGTTTAGCCATGATCAGCCCTTTTTCTTTTGGGTTATTTTTCAGATAAGGTCTTGTTTTCCATAAAACCAACTAAGTGTTAGCATACATTAATTGTACAGAAGAAGTTTTATTATAATACTCTGACACATGTTTATGATGCACTCCCAATCAAACTAGTCTCTTTCACACTCTCTCATCTGCCTTCTTAGAACAGTTTTAACAGATTTCATGATTCTATATTTATTTTATGCATATGCATATAATATATGAGTCACGATCTTATTTGTATTCATTTACTCTTCCTGTTTACACTTTTTCCTTGTGGCGGTACCATCTCTTCCATGAAGTCTGTTTTACACTTCCTGTAATTTATTTTTAGTGTATATTAATTGTGTCGAGGCATTTCACCATGATATTATTCAAACATGTACATTGTATTTTAATTGGCAGTGCATGGGTTTGATTGGGTTCATGGTAATGCTTGTCACAGATGTAGGGAGTTTAATAGAAGAAACATATTATGTATAGAAATATTTTAGACATACCCAGGAAGAGGTATTTGGTAGAAAATTTTTTTCTTTTTGGTCAGTCAGGGCTCTTGAAAAGTAAGGCCTGGGGGCTGTCCCTAGCTCTTGTGTTCAAGGCTAGTGCTGTACCACTTTGAGTCACAGCTCCATTTCCATTTTTCTGGTAGTTAATTGAAGGTTAACTTTCCTGCTTGGGCTAGCTTTAAACTGTGATCCTCAGATATTAGCCTCCTGAGTAACTACGATTATAGGTGTGAGCCACCAGCACTCAACTTGGGTAGAAAGGTTGAGCTGGAGCCGGGTATTGGTGGCTCTTGCCTGTCATCCTAGCTACTCAGGAGGCTGAGATCTGAGGATCACAGTTCAAAGCCAGCCTAAGCAGGAGAGTCTGTAAGACTCTTATCTCCAATAAGCCACCAGAATACTGGATGTGGTGCAGTGGCTCAAGTGGTAGAGTGCTAGCCTTGAGCTGAAGAGCTGAAGGGCAGCACCCAGGCCCAGAGTCAAGCCCCACAACTGACAAAAAAAAGAGAGAGAAAAAAGTAGAGCTGGTGATTTCAAGAGTGTTATAGATAACATAATTTGAATAGTCATTAGATTTTCTAAACGTCTAAGCATTTTGGCCCTTGAGTCATATATATGCATACTTATTCTTTTAAAAATAAGTGACTATATTTTTATTTAGTTCAGATCTGTGAGTCAATGAAATTTAAGAAATGCTAGTGATCTAGGATCTGGTTGCTACTCAGGGGGCTGAAATCTGAGGACTGCAGTTCAAATCCAGCCTGGGTAGGCAAGTCTATGAGTCTCTGATTAATCACTAAAAAGCTGAAAGTGGAGCTGTGCCTCAAGCAGTAAAGTGGTATAAAGTGCTAACCTTAAGCTGAGAAAGCTCAGGGACAGTGCCCAGGCTCTGGGTTCAAGCCAGGACTGGAAAGAAGA
The DNA here is from genome assembly GCF_019054845.1 of Dipodomys spectabilis. Lineage (NCBI taxonomy): Eukaryota > Metazoa > Chordata > Mammalia > Rodentia > Heteromyidae > Dipodomys > Dipodomys spectabilis. The sequence continues at coordinate 7,977,868 of NW_024870752.1, forward strand.
AAAAAATAAAGAAAGAAAGAAAAAGAAAGAAAGAAAGATTAGAAAGAGTTGGTAATGGAAGCTGCAGTTTTGATAGGTTACAAAAGAAGAAACACAGAAGTCATAGATACAAGGAGACCATGGGTATGTGTATGCCCCGGATACAGAACACAACATACTGGGTGCCGACTCCCACCTGTAATCCTAGCTACTCAGGCATCTGAGATGTGAGCATCATGGTTTGAAGCCAACCCCAGAAACTCCATAAGACTGTTATCTCCAACTAACTACCAAAAAACTGGAAGTGGTGCTGTGGCTTGCCTTGAGCAAAAAAGCTCAGGGACAGTGCCCAGGTCCCTAGTTCAAGCCCCATGATCCACATAAACAACAACAACAAAATAAAAATACAACACAGACTTAGAACTAAAGGTATAAAGCATGAAAAAACTGAGGAAGAAAGGCTGGAAAGAAGTAGGGGAAACTGAAAAGGAGGGATGCCACAAAAGCGAGGAATGAGTTCTAAGAGTGAAGGAAGTAAAACCAATATTGTCAGTCAACCCAGAGAAATGTAAAATGGTAAACACTGAAATCAACCAGGGAACCCATTACTAATGTGAGTGCTAACACTGGAGACAAGAGTAACGGAAGTGAGAGTGAGAAAGAGGATACGAAGGAGGAGTTACAGCAAGCATCAAATTTCAGAAGGAACTACACTTTTTCTTTCTGCTGAATGTAGCTTGAACATGTTTAATTCTGAGGATAAGGAAGCATTAGAAAGGAAATCATTGATGAAAGATAAAAGCTAGATTATGGTGATTGCTAGAGCATGAGCCCTAGGAACGTGAGCAGGGATCATAAATAGGCTATTGAACCTAGAACAAGATAAGGCTGTGATGACACAATATGTTCATTCTTTAATATGGTAGGCTGCATTGAAAGACAATAGCATTCTAGTTCTTATGGTGTTTTCTCTTTCTCTTTTTTCTTTAGCAGTATAATGCAACTTGAGTATAGAAATGGAAAGCATCTATGATTGGATTGAGCTCATGACAGTAACTTTAAAGACAAGAGTGGGAGGAAAAGCATAGGGGAAGCAAAAGAAATGGTATAAATAGAGGCTGGCAAGAGAAAAAGGCAGGCCAGGTTGAGTGAGCAGAACTGAAGATTGGTTAAGACAATACCAATTCCAAGAGTAATTAACATTTCTCTTGTCCAATATGAGAGTGGAGCCCTTAGTGATAGACATTGTAGACAAAGTGGTAGATAAGGTATAATTTCAGGTCATGGTTTGAAGCATCACTAGGCCATCTTTGACCCACTGGTCATAAGTCACTACTGAATACTTGAAATGTACTAGTGACAATGAAGGCAGATCATACTGTAAATTCATATCACAGTTTGAAGATCTTGTATAACACAAATCATAACACATTTTATTCAAATCTACTTTGCATGGCAACATGCTTTAAGAACATGAAAAAGACAATATAGAGGCAGAATCCAAAATCAGACCAGAAAGAAGAGTATAATTCCTTAAAAAAATGTGTGAGTTATGTTTCTCAATGAGGTGTATGTATGTGTGAATATAATCATCAAGAAGAATTAGGTGGATGTTGTATTTGATATTTTAGTCATTTTTTTCACTTACGATTTTTATTTATAGTTGTACTTTTTCATGTTTTACTGTATTTTTTTATTGTGAAAATACCGTATAGAGGAGTTACAATTACATGGACAAGATAATGAATACATTTCTTATCAAGCATTGTTGCCTCCTCCTTTGTTTCCCCTTCCCATCCCCCCCAACCTCCCCCCCCCCCCCCCCCGGCCAAAGTTGTAAAGTTTGTTTTTCGACATAATGACTTGTACATCTCATTGTTGCAATGGGTCCACCTGTATCCCTATTTACATGATTTGTTTTCATTATTAGACATTTTGAAAATATTAGCTGTGTATTTTCATATTTTATAACAGCATAGATATGATTATCCATTAGAATTACAAGAATGATAAAGTTATAAAAGAAAACATGGATGAGAGAAATGGCAGACTAGAGAACTTATAGTACAGTGTGTGTATATATGTGTGTGGGGGGTTATGACTCTCATTTACATGACACTCCAGTGCTTGCCCTTTTCTTTGTGCAGGGCATACATCTGCAACCATATCAAGAATAAATACAATAGAATCCTCTGAACAAATCATCCATGAGAGATGCTGATTGCTTCATCGAGAGGGTGCACTTCATTTGGGGTCATTAACAGGGTCACGGACAGCAGGGTGTAACATTCTACATTCCACCCCTATTATTAAAATTAAAATTTCACATCATTACTTAAAACACAGGGTTATCTTTGAATGTATTATTTATCAACGCTTTTAGCTTTGCATTCCATCTGCAGCAGTCATGGTAATGGCCTTGCTGACCTGCTACTAAAGGAAGCTGATCTGATCAAGAGCCTAGCCCAGGGGTCTCACATCTGTTACTGCATTTCTGCTGAGGCTATGTCTCCCACAGGTTTCTCCTTGTCTGGCATGTGTGAGTTGTCAGTGAACTATGTCACACTTCTCCCTAATGACATAGGACTCCTGCGACTACTGAATTTACTTACAGAGTGTGCTTACAGTTTTGCAGAATATTTTAAACTACAATAAACTAGGGCATTTCACCCTATCCTTACCGTTTGGTCTCCTGAGTTGAATCATGGTAAGAAAACTCTTCCAGCATTTTCTGACTCCTATTCCTTTTTTCTCAGAGTATTTTGTAGAAGAATTTTGCGAGTTAATCAAGTCAATCTTGGCAGCTGCTAGTTATCAACTTGAATCTTTTCCCTGCACATTGTAGCAATAATTATTCAATCATCAGCCAAAGGACAAATGTATTCTAAACAATTGAAGCCACTAATGAGACCCTGTGGTACTGTTTTCTGACTATAGTGTCCTTTCTGAACTCTGAAAGGTCCTTACCTCTGCTGAAGTTGCTAAGCTCTAGGAGTTTTCTCTGCAAAGTGTTCCTTAAAATTCTATTCACTCACTGGTGATTGTCTGCTTATTGTATTTCTTGGCAAGATTATCTACTTGTGTGGAAGACGATGCAGCATACAGTGCTATTCTGATTCTAGGATGCTTCTCTCTCTCTTTTTTTTTTTTAGCTTTTCCATTCATTCATCAAGCATTTATTGCAAATTGATTTCATGCCTGGCTTGATCCTGAACAGGAAGTTATGTGCAATGTGTTTGGTGTAAAGATTTATTTATTAGAGGCATGACATAATTTTATCTTCTCTAAAGAAGCAAAGTAGATATTGCCTTTAATTGCATTAACATAGTGTGTATCTGTGTGTATGTGTGCATGTGTTTGTGTGTAATGGGGAAGTAAATTAAGTGCCATTAAAAACTAGAATAAAATATGGAATTGCTGCTCTGCTACATATTAAACAATAGAAAAATCAGTCTTTCTTCCCTATGCATACACATATGCATACATATAAAGGGAGAGAGCAATAGTGAAGTAGTTAATGATAATAATGACTCTCAAATTTTAGGACATTTTCTGTTATTTTACTTTGTAAGTATATAGCATCTTTAGCATATAGACTAATAGACAGAAGGTAACTTTTTATGTTAGCATCTATCTTGTTGTTTTACCATCACCGCCCCCCCTACACATACACATACTCACATACACACACCTATAAACAATTGTTTTTAAGAGTGTGGACTCTGGGAGGGGCCAGTAGAGTGCAGTCTCTATCATGTTACTCTTTATCATTGATTGGACACACCATATTACACAGCCAAGATTGATTCCACAGCTTTATAATGGAGTCTTGGCAATAACAACCACATTAGCTTCTAAGTACATAGGCATTGTTGTCATTGCACTACCCGTTGGCCCATCCTGTCCTGATATTACCTAGAGATCGGTAGCTACCATAAGATTAGCCAATACTCAGTGATGTGCCCTGTGGATTATGATGCAAACTGCACTGTGAGTGCAAATAAAGTACTTACATTTTCAACCACAGCACGTTTTTCTGTCTGTAGCAAGTTACTATGCAGGGCATGTCTGTAGTGATCAGCAGTCACAGGGGCTTGTTTGTTTGCATAACCTGTAACATCTCTGCAGCCTGACTGTATAAATTTATAAAATTTGATAGTGTCCTATCAAATGAATTTAACGTAGTCCACATGGCTTATATTCTTCAGATCCTCCCAATCACATCATCTAAATTTGATGAAACTTTCCCAGACAATAACAAATCACTAGAAGCTTATTTATCACTACTGATGACTCTAGTCAGATTTATAAATTATACAGCCTTGCTTTTAAAAATGTTTTAAAATAATTGAGGACTCACAGGTAGTTGTAAAAATAGTACATAGTATGTTAATAAATCCAATTTCTTCCACCAGGTGACATTTCACATACTGTAGTGCAATAGCAAAACCAGAGTAATGACAATGGGACATTACTGCAAACTAGACTACAAACCTTACTTTTCAACAAAGTCCATATGCAGTCTGTGTGTGTATGTAGCTCTATGCATTTAACCATTATGTAATGATTACAACCACTACCATAATCAATACCACTTCATCATCCCACAGAGTCTCTCTTGTGTCCCCAACTACCAATTTACTTTTCAAGGATGTTTTGCAAATAGAATTTCGCAGTATGCCATCTTTTGAAGTGGACTTTTTCCCCCTCCCATATGGCATATTCTTTTGGTCTGCCTGTATTTTCCTGATATTCTATGAATATCGTATTAGTCAACTTTCTATTACTATAACAAATTACCTGAGATAATTAATTTGTAAAAAGAAGTTTTTTTGACTCATAGTTTTATTGGTTCCAGTCTATGACCTATGGGCCCCATAGGTGGATCTCTGTGGATAAAGTAAATCATCAGGAGCACATAACAAAATAAAACATGCTGACATCATAAGTCATGAAGCAAAATAGAGAGCAAGAGGGACTGGGCCCCTTCTCAGTGAGGAGGACCCATCGCTTAGGGCATCCATAACCCCTCAAAGTTCAGTCTTTAACATATGGACCTTTGAGGGTATTCAGGATCCAAATGTTAGCAAATTACTATGTAGGGCATGGTCATGTTTGTTAGAGTTGGCTTCTTATGTGTTATTTTATGTAGGAAAACCAAATAAGTGAAACAAAACAGAACAGTGTAAGATAGCACAACAAACTTTGGATAAAAATAAAATTTCTTAGAGAACATGAAATATAACAAAGGCATTTGGTTTTCAACTTTTATTTAATCAACACCAATGAAAACAATTTTGACAGTCTTAAAGTGAAAATTGGTATTTGCTCCCAGTTAGCTCTGACTATATATTAGACTCCAGGGAATGCAAGTACAAACAGAAATGTGACCATCTGTGGTACAAATTTCTCATAAACGTTTTAACACAGAAGGCTGAAAACTATTTGCTCTCCACTAGAAAAATATTTTCTTAATTTTAATGTAATTATAAAATTTGTAGTTAAATTGGAAGGAGCTTTCATTTCCATTGGTGCCCTCTATCCAGCAAGTTTAAGCAAAGACGTTCAAAGTCATTATTAACACCGAGTATATTTCTAACATTGCTGAATATTCAGTAAAGTCATTGATATAAATTGAAGTAATTCAAGTGTCAGCCTGAATTCTCAGTAGTGATTTACATTGGCAAGATTTTTATGAGAGTACATTATTAGTTTGCTGGCTTCCTTCATTTATAAAGGTTATAAAAATATACTTTTCCAATAGTTATGAAATTTAGTATTTCATCAGGTAAATATAAATACCCAAAGAATGCATGTGGCTTTAAAGTTGTATAGTAATGGTCAAAAATCAACTCACCTTCTCAAATTATGGACACATTTCTAATTTCTTAATGATATTTGTAGCGTTCTCACATTCAGTTTGAAATCTCTGATAACTTTTCTGACAGTGTTATGTGGTGTTTAAATTCAGACTTATTTACCAGCATCTTTCATTTCTTTGATTCACCTCAGCCAGTACTCTGGATTTAGTTATATATGTACTTCAGACATTTCAGCTTCATTAAGCCATTGACATATTTTTGAACTACTGATTGAGGCAACTTTCCAATATAATTACTATTTAGGTCATGTGAGCAGAGTCTCAGAGGATGATTGTGTTACTCTTCTTTTATGGTTACATGACTTCCTCGGGCAGAATATCATAGAAGGGAACATGAGGTAGAGCAAAGTTGCACACTTCATCATTGACAAAAAAGAGAGGAAGAGGAGGTAGGGGAGGAAGCAAGGAGGAAGTGAAGAAAGAATGGAGCGAAGAAGGAAAGAAAGAAGGAAAACAGGAAGAAAAAGGTTCTGGGAATAAAACATACTATTGAAAGGGATATCCACAATGGCTCACTTCCTCCAACTATCCTTTACTTGTGACCACCCATTCAGCTATGACTTCTGAATTCATCAATGGATCAAACCATTGATGAGGATAGTACTCTCATGATTTATCCATTTCTCAGTAGTTTCACCCAGTAAAAACCAAGCCTCCAATACATGAACCCTTTCAAGGGACATTTAATTTCATAACTATAACAATGAATAAATTTGGAGGATTTAAATATATTCTGATATTAGATTATTGTTTTATATGTGAAAGCACAAGAACCTATTAGTTTCCCTAGAATCAAACAGCTGGGCTCCAGACAAGAGAAATTAATTTATAAAAATAGATTTGATACATTAATTATAGAACTTAACTGTGTTTTATGTGTGATAGTGTGACTCGTGTGCCTAGTCAGCAGATGAACCAATATTGAGCCAATTCAATTGAATTATATTAACGAATAAATTAAGTTATGTGATAGCAGAATTCTGATTCTCAAATGAATGTGTTCTGTATTTCGTGGGGGGGAAGCTTATATATATATTTTTTTCAAAAGGGTGTTATTCTCACATATTTGATTTTGGTGTTATTTCATATAGATAATTGATTCCTGAGTAGAAAATTTTTATCTAATTATCCACTCACATTGACCTTTTTTGTGAAATTCTATTTGATTATCTATATTTGGCTTATGTTTAATTACAGTATATGACTAAGCTTAATTATTAAATCTGAATGTTTAATGAGCTCCCATGTTTAATTACTGTTTCAGACTAATATAATTACTCTTAAGTAGTTTCTGCCATTATCAGCTAAGATTCCTTTGCTCCATAGAGTCTGTCCACAGCCTGACTCTCCAAGCTCATTTTTCCTCACCTCATCATCCCTCCTATGTAATTTGTGCCAACCTCTGGCACCGCCTCACAGCTATTTTTGTGTTGACCTGCTTCCTGTATCAAAGCTTTCATAATTCACATCCCTTTCTTTCTGCCTTGATCTTTGTATCTCCACTCATGATACTAGCTATAATTTATCCAGTTTTCTAGAATATTTCATTGATCCACTTCTTTTTAATGTTATCATATTATTGTGCACTGCAATTTCTGCTATTGGTGAGCTCTGCTCATTTAATCTTAGTTAAGCTCTTGGCAGTAACTCGCCATTGTGTATGCAACAGAATTTGAGGAACCATAAATAAAAGAGTATGGATAAATGATTCAGTCAATCATCTGTAAAACAGTACATATAAGCATTTAATTGACAACTAGTTATGGAAATGGGTTTCTAAAATCACTTATTTATCTCATTGCTTAAAAATAAATACATATACAAACCAGAAGGGAATAAGAAGTGAGCTGAGTGTCAGGTGTAAGTTGAGAGGGAGCTTGATAAGGTCTTTCAGGACAACAGTAAAGTGGATGATGAATGCCCTTGGCATTTTGATTCAAATATTTTATTATGGGGACCAATGAATATCAACATTAAGCCCATGTGTTCAGAATGTTAGCTCTTGGATTGTGGGAGCAGAGACAGCCTCAGGACACTAATTCAGGCAGATGGTTGGTTATGGTCAGATAGCACATAGCTCCACTGAGCTATTACCAAGCCAAAATCCAAAAATGTGCTTGTAAACATTCAAGAATAATCATTCAGTTTTTTTCTTTGTAAGATGTTTATTTAAGCATTATTATCACAATATGTATAAAAGAGGACAAGCATTTGAATAATACCTTTTAGGGAATAAAAATTACATAAATTACAATTACATGAAAAATTATACTTAAGATTCCAAATACATATGATAATAACAGGTAAAAGTATTTATCAGAGAGTTAAAGTAGTGTTATGTAGTTACCATGCCCCATTAGCCCCCAATGGTGTCTATATCCTAGTGATCAAGGCCTTGTGAAACACCCTCCATTTCAGTATACGCTGAACTTTTTCTCTTATTCCTGAGAGAAGAAAGCTATTATTGTTTGGAATTTGAAAACGTGTAAATTAGAATAAACAGAAGCTAATTTTTTCAGAGCTTCTATAGCAAAATAGTTGAGCCACTATTACCTGCATTTGTCAGTAAGTCGAAGACAGGCAGAAGAATGGGAATTCATTACAGAGGAAAGAGGGAAGTGTCTACATATGCCTTTATTCAATGGTATTGGCATGGGGAAGACATTGAACACTAAGGAAAATTAAGGCATTCTAGGAGAATGGTTAAATAAGCATCGTTCATCCTTCATAGGAACTAGGGGGAAAACGGGCTGATCAGATATTGATCAAGTCTTGGTGATTTTCCGGGGGTGGATTGCTTATGGAAATTATGGTTCATGGAAAGTTTTCTACAGAGATTGTGGTTTGGCTTCCTAGATTGGTTATGATAGGTTGTGAGTTCTCTTTGTATATTGTTTGGTTATTGTCTGTTTCTAAATTTAAGTTTCTATGAAACAGCCTTGTGGTGGGACCCACCCTGTAAGCAGAAGTTGAGGCCTACAGCCACGTGACTGGGCTTGCAAGTAGACCCTTACTAATGATGCTCTGAGATGCCAGCAGCCCTCTATTCCTTAACCATGGCTTGAGGCTGAACCTCCTTGGCCAAGCTGCTATCTAATTCTTGACAGCAGAACCTGAAGAACAAACTATGTTTTTGATAGTAAAGATGCAATCTTTTGTCAATTAAATCAACCAAGAACTTCAGTTTAAGATATTCAAGTGAGCTTATCTGGGGGACACAGAAAATTTGAGCAGGTTCTCAGATGGAATAATTTTCTCTGAGAAATAGTAAAGGTAAGTTAGAAAGAGCTCAGACACTCTTCTTTCTTCTTGTATCTTCTTTTCTGTTATTTAATGACACAAAAAAAGCCAAAAAAATAAGTCTAGCCAAAAACACAAGTCTTGAGTTTCTTTTAACTCTTTAAGAAAATCTTTATTGAGTATCAACTCTGTGTTAGGGACTGTTCTGTCATTTATAATACAATAACTTAGCCTGCTTTTGTAAAGATTACATTCCACTGAGAAAGATAAAATACATATAGTTCTTATGTATAGACAAGGGATACCATCATCAGATATTTAGGCCAGGACAAGCCTTGTTGGTAGCATTTTGTAAGCTCAGGGTCTGCAAGAGAAGCATGAATCTTACCGTTCTTTTAATTCTGAAGGGGACTGCAGCTGAAAGGCAATGTGTCGGTGTTCTAGTGAAAGAAAACTAGCCTTTGGCCATTACCTAGCATGAGAATATCTATGTTAGCAGGTGCTATGTGACTATCAGGAATATTTGCACTGAAGTCAGAGCTTTAGTTTGGAGAAGTTAGTGACTTCTTACCTGGAATTACTGGGAAATTCCAGCCCTTCATCCAACACAAGTTACACTGTGGCTGTGGATTTTCAGTAGTCTGACATTTGGTGCAGCTCTTTCAGAAAGGAGCCTCAATCCATTTTCTCAAGCTCCTAGACTCTTCTTCTCCATTGCCATGACAAATTGGTTTTTAAAATAAAACTTTTTGTCATAATTACTATAGGAAAAAATAAGAAAAGAGCATGTTAGTTTAAAAAATAAGTAGGGTGCATAAAAAAATCCTACAGAGTAGGTTATTATTTTAAATAGATCTGCTAGAAAGAATCTCCCTAAGAAGGTCATTGCGAAAAGATTGAAACAGGGCATCTACAGGAGAGTAAATGCTTGAAAGAGTCAGGGGAACACTCTAGTCAAGAATTTATTTAGTGTGTTTGAAGAACCATAAAAATACCAGCACAGCAAGACTGAAATGAGAGAAAGGGGAAGTAAATGAGGAGTGAAAAGGTGGCTGATCATTCGTGGTCTTGTGGGATGTTTTAAGAACCTTGTTTTTATTTTGAATGAAATAAGGAACAATCAGAGTTGTCAGCCATGAATGTCTTCCTTACATTTAGAATTTGTATGGTTCTTTGTTTTGAGCACAGTCTAGACATGTCTGGAGTGTAGAAAAGGCTTCCAGGCTGCTGCTATGTGATGGGAAGTTGTTGGCTCACATATACTGTTTAATCCATGAGATTCCCCAGGGATGAGATCACAGTAAAAAGAGTATAGATAAAGAAAAGTAGAAAATTGAGGTTGGAGCTCTAGGCCCTATAAAATTAAAAGGATAGAGGAGGCTAGAGAGTAATAACCAGTGGGATAGATTAAAAGCAAAGCAAAGAAGTATAGTGTACTTGAAGACAAAGAAAATGTATTAAGGAGGAGGAATGAGCAACTGTGAAATGCTTTGAGGAGGAATAAGACTCATTAGTAGATTTGGCAGCAAATGGAAAGCACCAATGGAGTTTTCAGCCTTGCTTTAGTGAAATAATGGAGATGAAAGGGTGATAAAATAGGTTCTGCAGAGAGGAAAACAGGGAGCTGGGAGAAGAATAATGTCAAAATACTGATTTTGATTAACATACTAATGTGGACACAATAGTCTCAGAGAACTGACGAAGTAGCTAGCAACAAGGAATGGTATGAAAAGATTGTTCTCTTCCTTAGGATATAAGTAATACATGTCTCTTAAGTTCTAGATCCCATTTGCATGTTTTTGTTTTGTTGTTTTGTTGTTCTCTTCCACTTTTAACATTTATTCCACTTTTGGTGTTATTTTCCTGTGCCTTCTATATGGTTTCCTTGTTGAATTCATCATTATCTGATCCTGTGCTCTCGTAATCATCCCCAACCATCTCACTAAGCTAATTATTACCATATTCATATGATCATTATGATATAACATCTCCTTGTTTCCAGAGATATTTTTTACATCTATCAGCACACTCTCTACAAAATGTATTAATTGTGATTTCATCTCTATTTAGTCCAGTTTTTAAGATGTTTCCCCAAATACTGTGACTGCTAAGCATGCAGGAACTTCAGCATCACAGAAGATGGATAAACAAACCCTACAGGAAGGAGCTAGAGTTGTAATATTTGCAATACATATGAATTCATTGAAAGCATCACTGCTACCCAGGAACTTTTAGTAGCCAAAGGCCTCATTTTTATGGAGAAGAATATGAAGGTGATTGACATACTTTCCAATGCACATCACCTTGCGTATATCAGATGTAATCTGATGAGAATCATGAGGCTTACAATATTTCACCAGGTTTATTTTGATTGTCTCAGGATCTTCATCTACAGGTTGAAGATTTGATACCTTTGGTAACATTTCATACATAGTAACATATCCATATTGTGAATACATCCACATTTTTGTTAAGTATATTTGTATAATGTGCTTACATTTAGGTATCATATTTTTCTGTCCTCCACTTTTTAAGCTGAGCTTAAAAATAATATCACATCAGTACATTTATTGACATTACTTCAATTTTTGACTATGACTGACTGCAGATATGTTTTTATGTGCTTACGAGACCCTGATTGCATAATTAGTAATTTGATGAAGAAGGTAACATTTGTTTTTGAGGAATTATATATCTTGAGATAGAAATGACTTAATGTAATTATATCACACATTAAAAAACAATGTTGGAAACTACAGTGTAACTAGATGAACTTTTATAATTTTTGGTGCCATTTCCAAAGATGGCAGAATATAATAGGCTGACTAATCTTATCAAGAAAGATCAGAAATTCCTGATCATATTCTAAAGACAACTTCTCTTCCAGACAAAGGAAGAGAGCTCAGAAATTTCCTGTAAAACCATGTGATTCACATATATTTTGGATGATTGATGTATTTAAAATATTTATACTTTAGTAATTGTGCTACTCAGAGCAAAACAGCATAAGAAGGAAAGATTTTTTTTAGTTCATAGTTTAAATGTTTAGTGTTTGGTTGGCTAGCTCCATTGATCCCAGACTGGTGGCAAGCAGAAATTCAGGTAGAAGGTTGTGGCAGAGCAAAACAATTTACATCAATGGAGATGGCCAAGGGGAGGCGGGCATACACACTTCAAAGGCACAACCTTATGGATCTACTTTCCACTAATTATTAGGTCCTACCTTTTAATAGTAAATTTACCAATGGATTCATCCACTGATGAGGTGTCTGCCCTCATGATCCAACCACCTTCCTAAAACTGCTACTAGATGGAGATGAAGCCATAATACTTGAATCTGGGCCCACGTAGTATCCAAATCATAATAGAATTGTAGTGGAACTGGCCCTTGTGTTTTTCTGCTTCATAGTCACCTCCAAGAATATTTTTAGAATATTTTCTTACCACTCTTGCAGGCAAATTTCTATCCAAGTTTCCTGTTTGAAATTTTGAATGATGATGGTTTTTAAATTTACACCCTCTTTCCAAATAGATTCATTCATTTTGTAAGTACATGACCTGAATCACTAAACATTTCACAGACATTTTTGTGAAAACTGAAACCTAACAGTCCATGCTGTGCATTGAGATTAAGTTCAGTATATTGCTTCCTGTTTATGACAACCAAGATGTATATTCTTTGGTGTTGTTTATTCTTTTCACTGCTCAAATTTTATATTAGCTCCCTATGCAGAGGTGATGCTAAACTGGGACATTAACCACAGGCTTTGCTTATCATCCTTAACCTGTGGATTCCCTGGGATGCAAATCATATGCTTCCTATGATGGATGTGTGTTTTCTGAAACTGAGCTGGAAGGTGCATACCTCCTTCTCATATTATGCATGTAGTTAATTGGTATTTTGATTGAATCAGCAGAAGAATAAAAGAATTGCCTATGAATCAAAGGAAATTATTCTCATTAGATATGAAACAAAGAAGGCAGTGGTTCCAAGAACAAATATTATTCAAAAATATTCTCATTAAAAGAAATTGCTCTCTTTGGAATAATAAAACTTTTCTAAAGAGAAGCATCTGGCAGAATCATATAACTTACTGTAGCATAACATTTGGGATGAATTAAGTTGCTTCATGCCACAAAATGCTTTCAAGGCTTCCCCGTATTTTTTCTTCAGTTTAACTTATCTGTGTCTCACAGTGCTGCAATTAGGTCATTTTTTCACTTTGTGTTTTGCTAAAAGGTATCATATTCTGAATATAACATAGAAGTTACAGTCCCCTGAAGGCTAGAAATAGTGCAAAGTTAGTCCTTGTGTGGAATGTGAAAGTCTTTCAATGTCAGGTCCATCTACACCATGGACTTGCCATACAACGGCTGATAGTGCTGAATTAAGACAGACGAGGTATGGAGATTCATGTTGGGAGAGGACAATCATGTCAGGTCATGTGTTGGATATGAAGTTAATTATAATACTGAAATATAAAACTAAACTTGCATAGCATCTCAAAGTTGGAACATTATCCTCTAATTTCTTCGTCATCTACCAATTGTTATTCCTTTAATAGGGCACTCATATCTTTGACAGAGAAGCCATTCCCCTCTTATTAAACTAAGATGTACTTTAATTTTGAATCCATAACCAATAATTTCTTCCACCCAATCACCTATAAAAGTGCTTTTAAATCTCATAAGACAACGTTTGTATGATAATCTCCCTTTATCAGATTCCTGAACAGTTAAGTGGTATGTACAAACCTTGTAAGGATCCTATGGAGAGTTGGCATGTTTTCTTTGCCTCAAAGGAAAATGTATTGGAATAATAAATGTAAATAGTATGATTTTCTGACACAAAGCCAGAGCCAGAATTATAGCTTCAATAATTATAAGCAATATGCATAGTTTATATAATATCTTTAAATATGGATAGTCTTTCTACTAATGCAGTTATTTTGATCAGATTTATTAATCTAGTCTTATGACAGTAGTACCATGGAGTTAACATTGGTATCTTATATTCTACAGCTTTCGATATCGCTTCAGTATAGCCATTTACCAATGTTTGCGATGAAAATCATTACACAGTATTTAATCATTTCTTTTCCAATTCACTTTACTAAACCATGCAAAACAATTTCAAGTGTATATGCCTATGACAAGCACTTTTACAGCATTTTCTTATCTAGAATTGCTTTTGAGAGTGAGTCAATTGTATGTAAACAGAACACATCTAGAAATTTCAATGACTTCTAATGTTATAAGTTTACTAAATTGGTTTTCACATGTGACATTAATGATAATTAATGATAACAGTTTATCACTGTCAGGAGACTTGAAGCTATTGTAATTTAACATTTTTAAAATTCTGGCTCCTATGAAATAAGTATTTTTTAAAATTATTATTTATTTTTTATTGCAGTAGCTGGAATTATGAATTTCTACATTAAAAATAATTGCTTATACCTACATTTATGTTTATTTATAGGTTATTATATGTGTGTACATATTCATATCTATCCCTCTATCCAATCCTGGATTATAAAGTTTTGGTTTAAGAATTTTCAATTTTACAATGCTGTGAAAGCCATCCAAATTCAATGAATAGCAAATCTGAATTTTCAGTTTGGCTCTTTACCTGATACAGCAATATGCAGCATGAATTACTCTTGCCATGTAGTACACCAGCAATGAAGCATAGCTCTAACCCAGCCCCTACCCAAACCGCTGAGATGAAAGACTTTTGGTTCTGTTAGTGGGGGTCATTTACTGTGTAGCTATATTGTGATGCTTGGCAGATTGTGTATCTATATTTTATGCTTATAATATTTTCAATTTATGTTGGATTTATCTCAGCATAATGCCTAAGCCAAAGGATTTCTGTGCACTTGCCTTTTGTTTTACCAGTCTGGCTTAAGTCTTGGACAGATTCTCAACATGGTTGTGACATTGAGCTGCAGCTATCAGATTTCTTTTCTTTATTTGGCGGGGGGGAGTCCGGTTGTGGGGCCTGAATTCTGGGCCTGGGCGCTGTCCCTCAGCTCTTCAGCTCAAGGCTAGCGCTCTACCACTTGAACCACAGCGCCACTTCTGGCTTTTTTTCTTTTTGCTTATGTGGTGCTGAGGAATCGAACCAGGGCCTCATGCATGCAAGGCAAGCGCTCTACCACTGAGCCACCTTCCCAGCCCCTCAGATTTTCTTTCTGAAAGGAGGGTTGTGTGACTTCTTGTAGACAAAGGAAGCATCATGTGATTATTTCGTCCTCTGACAATCAGTAGCCAACATCTCCTAATCCACTTCTAACTTCTAATCAATGAGGTGTCAATGGATATTTGTAGTTGATCTATCTGCAGCATCTCTGTTTCCTGCACTGTCAGGCCTTCCACTTATAGATCTTTCTCCAGATGAGAGTGCAGGTTGAACCTGCAGATGGTGGGCCCTATCCTCAGTGAGCCTCATGAAGTCAGGCTGGTCTTGGTGTGATCTAAAGTCTGGTCCAATGAAGAATTCAGGACCATGATTCTTAGAAAACAGAAATCTCCAGCCCTTGTGTAAGATAAGAACCCTGCCACCATGACTCCTGCTGCACAGAAGTTTGGTGTACTTGGTCAAATGAGTTCATTCTTCTTTCTTCAACAGTCAGTATCATTGTGCTGTCTTTGTTAGGTTTGTTCTTAATATTAGATAGCTTTATTAAATTAACTGTAATGGCTACTAGCTTTACTATAGTAAGAACAGAAATATTGGGTACTTTGATAGGTGAAATGTATGGGTTGAGGTTTCCAAGGTGTGAGTTTTGTTTGTTTTAGTCTTTTCTGAATATTCCTGTGAGTACATACAGTAAGATTCTGCCACTGTGAACCACGTTGTCCATCCTGTACAGCCATATAGTTTGAGCACTGTGTGAGTGGGGTAGTGAATCCTCACAACACCCCAGGTACTTGGCTCTGGAGTGATCACTGTGTACCTTTCCTGTTTCGTGAGGAAGCTGCAATATCAGCAAGTACTCTGTAGCATTAAAGAGAAGTGAAGTTACACTAGTGCCTTCATCTCCTGAGATTCTTTCCTCACATGTTATATATATATACACACATATATATGTATGTGTATGTATATATATATGTGCGTGTATGTATGTATGTATATATATATGTATGTATATATGATAACCACTGGAGTATTGTCATTGCTTTATTATCCCATTTAATGGTAAGAAATTTTATTATTCACATCTTAGAAAAAGTTCAGAATCTAAGTGCTTGTTTTATTTTTAGCTATTTAATTATATATACATATATATAGTCTATAATAGACTAGAATGTCAGGAGAATGAAATATTCTTATATACAAAAATAATTCCAGACTGTAGTAATGACTTAAAGTCTAGTGTTTTAATTATTTATTTATTGTTGATGGGAAAAACCTATAGCATACTGACAGTTCCAAATGTAAGCAATAAAATAGGAAAGGTTTAATAAATATACTTTAATCATTGTTCTATTTTTTGTACATGAATGCAGTAATTGCAGTGGCATTTTTTAAAACAGGAATTCAACCAATCCATATTTCTATCATGAAAACAGACAACAGGGTAAAAGAACCCATTGATTAACTATGTAATACACCATTAGCTTTACAAGGCCTAACAGAGTACTTTCAAATGATAGTGTTTAAATAAAAAATAATATCGTGCAATCCTGAATAGTAATTACAAGTGCATTAGGAAAATCAACAGCTGTGCTTGGAATTCAGACCGGAAAGTTGGTGATTTATAGTTCCAGAATCATCATTGGAATGTGTTTACAACTAGTGGAAAAAAACTTCATTGTGTAAGTCACTGACAGACGCATTTTGATAGTATAGAAATTGTGCAGAACAAGCACAGGGCAAGTAAGAGTGAGACAAAGGGTCATTGTTCCAGATGACAATAGTGCAGTTCTGAATGAATTGATAATGATTGCAGGAGCAATGAAAAGTCAGTCATAATATAATTTCAGTTCCTAGGTAAGTCAAAGAAAACACACAAAAATAAATGTGTGTATGTTTCTGGTATTATCAGGTGATAGTGATGGTACAATAATTTAAAAGGGGATATTTGGCTTGTATAAAGTTTTTAATTTTAATAGTGCTGCTTGTTTGTCAACATATCCTCAGTTGACTTTCTAAGAGAAATTTCATTATATCCACTGCAGAAGGAACTAGGGAAAAATTAGTATATGGCTGAGATGTTAATAGTTAAAAAATATGGAATGAAACAGGGAGAGAAATGTATCTAAATTGAAGAGAGATGATTTTTATAAGGGGCATGTTAAGCCAAAAAAGGGCTACTTATGTCTAACTTCTATAGAAGTATAACATTTCCATCAAAGCTCTAACTGTAGTCTCAAGAAAAGCCATTGTCATTGAAGGTTCAGTGCTCACCTGAAATCCTGAAGGCATTTAATAAGAGTTGTATTTGCCCCTCCCTCTAGACTGCTTTTTGTATATCAGTTCTTTTATTGAACGTTTGGTAAATCCAGAGCAAAGAAGGATCATTATAGGTTTATAAGAAGAATTGGAGTATCAGTTACGTTTTTAAAGGAGTGTGTGTGTGTGTGTGGGGGGGGAGACAGAGAGACACAGAGAGAAGAGAGTTATTTATCAACAGAAGTAGTATCACATGGTGGTACTTCAAGAGCATCAAATGTGGGAGAGGAGGTGGGGGTGGCCTTAGATTCAAAGCTGTAAATGCCAGCATTTAACTTTGGTTTGTTCTCCAGCAATAAGAATCTTTAGTGTTTTAGGAGGAAATGCTTATAGCAGTATTTGGTGATGGTAACTTTATTAGCGTTCTGTTGGGATTAGAATTAGGAGAGACAGATGTTGCATCTTTCTCAAGAATAGACTATAGTGGATAGACTACATTGATAACCATACTATTGGTAACCGAACAGTTAATAAACTCTCACAAAATGATATAAAACAGGAGAAAGCATCAAAGACAATTTGTTACTGTGGAATTTGGTTGGTATGTGTGATAGACAAAATTTAGAAAAGCACATAATTTTGGAAAACTAAAGCAAATCAAATCTTATTCCATCTATTTTTTTTATTGTGAAAATACCGTACAGAGGGGTTACAATTACATGGGCAAGGTAATGAGTACATTTCTTACCAAGCATTGTTGCCTCCTCCTTTGTTTCCCCTTCCCATCCCTTCCCATCTATTATGAAACATAAATCAAAGATTTTTGAACTAGAACATTAGTAGTTGTAAGACCTCCAGCAACGTACCACCAATCACAGAATTTCTCCCCCTGCTTGCAGTAATTTGGAATGTGCTTCTTAAACTGTGCAGAGTTAACTGTGGAAGATGAAATAATTTCTGGGACCTACCTTTCTTTCTTTCTTTCTTTCTTTCTTTCTTTCTTTCTTTCTTTCTTTCTTTCTTTCTTTCTTTCTTTCTTTCTTTCTTTCTTTCTTTCTTTCTTTCTTTCTTTCTTCTCTCTCTCTCTCTCTTTCTCTCTCTTTCTCTCTCCTTTCTTCCTTTCTTTCCTTTCTTCGTTTCTTTCCTATCAGTCGTGAGGCTTGAACTCTAAGCTTGGGTGCTGTTCCTCAGGTCTTCAGCTCAAGGCAAGTGCTCTACCACTTGAGTCACAGCGCCACTTCCAGTTTTCTGGTAGTTCATTGGAGATAAGAGTCTTATAGACTTTCCTGCCTGGGCTGGCTTTGAACCATGATCCTCAGATCTCAGCCTCCTGAGTAGCTAGTATTACAGGCATGTGCCACCGGTGTCTTGCTCAAATTATTTCTTATGTTTCTCAAAACATTTCCTTTTTTAAAAATTCACATGACTACCTTTATTATTAATTATCATTCTGAATTAATGCACTGACTAAGTGACTAACCATATTGTTGCTAATTCAGGGAAGTCAAAACGTTTTCTTTAAATCTGGTGTGATTCTAATTCACTTTGGCTGTCTATAAGATCCCTACTGAATATTTGCAAACAGTAGAGGTAATGTTAACACAAGCAGAAGCTATGTTTCTAGACATTTAAAAATCATTCTTGTCTATAACACTACAAAATCCCTCTATGGACGTCTTCAACGTTCTGTGAAGTTAACAGAGGCCCAGCACTCTACATGTAGTAGCAAGCAGAAGTCACCAAAAATTCCTGTTCTTCTTTTTCTGTAGAAAATTTTCTAAACTATACTCTTCTGTTTTTTCTTCCATCAAGACAAGTTCAAGGTATCTTTCCTGTCACAACTGAAAAGACTTTGAAAGTATTTTTTTTAATCTGTGAAGGTATTTTTACTGAACTCAAAGTCCATGAGCATATGAATGGTGACTCATGCAATCATTCAATATTACCCATTTCCCTACATTAAAAACTATTAAGTCATCTATTGGACTTGATGAACAACTCAGAGAATAAGATAATATAAAAGTCAATGTATCCCTCCATTAAAAATTAAATTTGCAGTAACTACAGCGATTTTAACAGAGAAACTTAAATATACATTTCGTCTGATCTAAGAGAAATGACATTAAATGCATAGTGATTTCTTCAAAGATTTAGAATGATTGGATTTATTTGAGAAGCAATCATCATAGAAACATTTAATATTTTGCTCAGTAAGCGATTATTACACACCTTTTAACTTTAATATGAGGGGCTGACTTAGAATCACATGATGAACAGAAAATGGCCTTTTACCACATGGACTGTAGTTATGGTAGATTTAGGTACATAGCAAGTGCTTACATAATGCTGTATATCACATACAATATGATGTGTAAGAATCCAGGATATGAACTTGTGAATAATATACTTGTCCTCTATCAATGTAGAATTTTTTCCAAGACCTCCCACAAGTAACAGAATGTATGAATGCTCAATTACTACTTGTAAAATAGTATAGTATTTGTCTATAATTTCCTGTGTACTTCAAATCATCCCTGGTTTGCTTATAAATTTATAGCATGTAAACCCAGTACAAATATTGCTTAGGGAGTTGAAGCAAGTGAGAAAAAGTCTCTCGTATATTCAATGCAGACACACGTTTTTTGCTAAGTATTTTTAAATCACAATAGGCTGCATTTCTGCATGTGGAACTTATAGATACCAAGTTTGAGTTGTATGACTCACAGACTGATAAGGAAAACTTCACCTTGGAGTTGTTATTAAAAATGAATCTGAGTATTCCAGGTCGACAAGAACTAGAGAAGAAAAGGAATCTATAAAGACTAGAAAAAACAAAATAGTATTATACACCTGTATTTAAAGCACCACCTATATGCACTGAAGTGGAGCAGAAACAAGAGAGATTGAAAGGAGATAGGGAAGAATGGAGAAAATGAGACTGGCTTACTAGCTTAGCCTCTACATTACACACACCCTCTCCCCCCTCTCTTTTTCTCTCCAGCTATCTATCCTGAGTTCTCATGCATGAAGCCACAACTGAGGAATGACTGGATCTGCAAGTCTTGTATCTCAGAATTCTACAGTAACTTATGTGCATTAGTATTTAAGAGACCTGGCTATAGACAATATCTAGAAACCTTTGGGTATTATATAGTTGATTATAGTTGGTCATATCTGACTAATGTACTCTAACATATATATTAATTGTATTTAGAAAAATATGATGAAAAATAATTGTTGAGTACACCTTGAAATTTGTTGAAAACTCAAATAGTTTAGCTATGTGAAATTATATAATAGAAACAATAGAGTCACTAAAAAATGACTGGTGAAACTTTACCAAGAGTTTTTTTTTCTTTTATATGTTCTCTCAAGCACAATAAATCCTTTCTTAATACTTATCATTGTGAACATTAAAATAGGCTTCATGCTTTGAGGATAACTAAAGACTTTCTTAACTGTATTGAACCTTTTGAAACCACTGCTACAAATTATATGTGGGTGAATATATGACTTCGAGCTAACTGTAATTTCATCTAGAGAATGGTTTTGAAAAGGAGCTGTTATTGAGTATGTCAGGGCAGAGCTGGGCTAGCCTGTAACTCCTGAAGGTTAGTTGGGCCAGGCCCTGGGGGCATTGCTGTGAGGCTTTGACAGATTCAAGAGCACAGTATGCAGGTCTGTCTAGCAGGTGGCTGAGAGAGAGCTTGCTTCACATTTTATGCCTGTGGAGTCTGCATAAAAAGTGAAAATGGGAAGAATAAAATGAAGTAAAGTAATAAAAAGTATGGACCACAATATGTGCACTAATAAAAAGCTGATGAAATAAATAATGCTGATGGTTACATCAAAGCCCTTTGTGACACTTTTGTAAGAAGCATCATGGATAATTCTTGAAAAATGAACATCAACAGTAGGAGTGCTGTAGAACCATAACAGTAATTTCATTAGCGTTCAACATTAATTAATACATTCCTAAGTGATGCTCTTTTTTTCACTTTTACTTTTTATTGATTTTCAAAGGTAAGCTACTATCATTTTCCAAGAAAACAACTTTTAAGACAAGAAATAGATACTTGTCCTAGTTTTATGAACTGTTTGGGGCACTAGCTACAGAGCTACTAGATTTTGATATTAGGCATGGCAGAGGAATCTAAGAAAGGTTTCAAAGTTGGAAATTTTGCCTACAATTACTTTTGCTGGTCCTGGGCTTAAACTCAGGGCCTGGGAACTATCCCTCAGCCTCTTTGTGTTGAAGGCTAGCGCTCTACCCCTTGAGCCACTTTTGGGTTTTTATGAGTAGATTGTTGGAGATAAGAACCTCATTGACTTTTCAGCCTGGGCTGGCTTTGAACCATGATCCTCATATCTGTCTCTTGGATAGCTGGGATTACAGGCGTGAGCCACCTGCACCCAGCTTATATTTATCTTTGTAAATAGAAATACAAATATAAAGAAAAACTCAAGTGCCTGAACTGATTATGGGAATATCTGGGAGATGAATTAGTTTATCTGTTAAACTTTTTTTTTTCATTCCTAATAGGATAATATCCCAAACACTTTGCCCTTGTTCTGAAAAAATGACAACAACAAAAATTAACTGTGTGGTTTTCTACTCTTGTTAAAAAAAAAACCAATTCTTACAAAAGGGAAGCAATTTATTTTGAATCGGGAAATATATAAAGAAAATCTATATTATTTCATATTTTTAAAGTCACAATTTCAAAATTTAAATTCCTAAAAAGTTACATTTTGTTGTCTGTATTAAAATTTAGGTTTCTAGCAAATTTGGAAATGACTGCTAGTATCCTAGAGTTCAACCACATAACTTTTCCACTCTATTCTTTCTGCTTTTGACTCTGTTGGAGTATTTTCTGATGGCAGCTAGGAGAGCAGGGATGGACATTGTAGTATGGAACTATTCTTTGATTGATTTTGTGCTTTATAACCCATTTCAGTTTCCAGGAGGTATTGCAATTTTTCCTCCTGCGATTTGGAAAGAACACAATCATCTAAAAGATTGCTACCTCCTGAAGGAGTTTCTCTCTTGTCAAGGTAGAAAGAGGACATTTATTAAACTGTAACTTTGGAGTGGCTACTTTCAGTTCATTTCTTTCTGTGTTTGCTGGCCTCTAACTAAGGAAGCACTCAAAGGTGACTCTTGCAATGTGATCCAATGCGATGCTCCAGAGGACTGTGATGGTGAGGTTGAAATAGTACCACAAGTTCCAGAATGGAATTAAAACCATTCTTGAAATTTCTTAAGTTTAATCATCTGCTGTCTAGAACTCAAAAATGTTGAACTTTAGTATGAATTTATATCATGACCAAGGCAGTATTCTTGTGTTGTTCAATGGAGTTCCTTTATTAGTTGATAAAACGAATGGAAAGAAACAGATGCATTCTTTAACACTATACTGTAGGAACCATTCCAAATCCTGTGACATGAGGGAGATGTAACTGCTTATGGTGAATGCTATTGGAAAAAAATCACCAAAAATATAACCAAGATGTAAATTAATGATAATTCTTAGAATGGCTAATATGATAAATGATTTGATCTCATAAAGGTAACTATTAAATATTATGAAAGAAATGAAACTATTATCTATTTAGAGGAAGCAAAGAGTTCTAGCTAGAGATCAGTTTATTTTACATCTGTGACTTGTGCAGAGCTGACTTTGAAAGAAAAGATGGATGTTACTTATCATTATGTAGTCAGAGTGCCCATGCATCAATTTATCTCATGTCAGCCTCGTTTTCATTTAGAATGTCACATGCTACTTGATAAAATGCCCTTTCAGCATCCAAATATAGGTATGTTTTAGTCTCCATAAGACAAAGAAAATTCGCTTAGCTCACTCAAGATTTTGATTTTTGCATTTGGTCCTAAATTACACATTGTCATTAAATAAATATGTGGAAAGAAATATGAAAACATTTACCATGTTTAATACAGAAGTGAGAAAAATGGATTGAGGAATTTTGTTAGTATTCCAGCATGGATGAGAATTCTTACAGTAACAATATTAGAATATCTATCTATCTATCTATCTATCTATCTATCTATCTATCTATCTATCTATCTATCTATCTATCTATCTATCTATCTATCTATCTATCTATCTATCTATCTATCTATCTATCTATCCGTCTGTCTGTCTGTCTGTCTGTCTGTCTGTCTGTCTGTCTGTCTGTCTGTCTATCCATCCTAGAGCTGAGGCTCAAATTCAGAGCCTTGCTACTGTTTTTTTCACTGAGATAAATCTACAAACCTTAGGATACATTTTTATAAGAACAGTTATTCAAGCCTGGACCTGTGGCTCAGCCCGTAATTCTAGTTACTCAAGAAGCTGAGACTTTGAGGATCCCTGTTTGAAGCAAGCAGGGGCAGGAAAATCCATGATACTCTTATCTTCAATTAATGACCCAAAGTCCTTCCCCCCTCCAAAAAAAAACCAGCCAGAAGTGGTAGAGGACAGAGCACTAGCCTTGAGCATAAAAGCTCAGGAACCATTTCTAGGCCCTGAGTTCAAGACCCAGGACCAGTATAACGAAAAAGAAAGAAAAGTTATTAATGATGTATGGAAATCAGAAAAGTACTGATGATAAAACAAAAAATAACTAACCAAAAATATCCAATCCAGGTTGTATATTCTTGAAAAAATGGTCATACTTGTCAAAATAATATGCTTGGAAAAATAACTAGATCTGAGGTAAAGATGTTTGCTTTAGATATTCTTTATTGTCTAGGACATACCAGGATAGGATGATGTAAAAGCAATGGTCCACAAAGAAATGGGTTCTACCACAGACCAGATTAGTGGCACCCAGCAGCATAAGTTATCTTGTATGTTTTACAGCAAAACTATACCTGTGAAAGTTCATTTCATTAATTTTTATGTAAAAATAGTCATTATTCATTTTATTCAATATAAACAGTTGGTCACAAAAACATATTTTTAATATTCCTTGTGATGAGATGAATGTAGAAGGCATCCCTTTTACATATCAAAACATGATGCTTTCATCTCGAAGAAATGCTTTTGCAACTGTTTGTGATGCAACCTGAGATTATTGTCTCTTCTTCTCTTCAATATCATTTCATTTTTAGGAAAAAATATAGACAACAGGAAAGCTATGGTTATTCAGATTGTGCCATTTGGAATACAATTTTTCAAAAATATATTTTATTGTTATTGTAGAGGTGATGTACAGAGGGGTTACAGTTGTAAGTCAGGTAACGAGTGTATTTGTTTCTGAACCATGCCTCCCTCCCGCACTCAGTTTTTCCCTTTCATCCCTATCCATAAGTTGTACAGTTCAACATAGTACCTAGTGAATACCACTGCTGCATTGTTCACCCTTTGTCCCACCTTTTCTGTGCCCCCCTTGCTCTCCTAAAGACAAATTAACAAACAAGACAAAAGGAAAAGACAAAGAAAAAACAGCAGCAGCAACAACAGCAAAGAAATACCTCGTTTCTTGGAATTCTTTCCTTGGGGTTCATTTAGATAAATATTATTTTAAACCATCCTACGCATGTGACACATGTGGCTATTGAGCCTTTGTGATCTGCTCCTATGAGCATCCTTGTTTGGTCTCACTGTGTGAAGGGAAGAAATTTTTTTTTACAAGTTGAATAAAATGGGTCTGCTACTTTAAAATATATAATTTTTTTTTTGTCGGTTGTGCAGCTTGAACTCTAGACCTGGACGCTGTCCCTCAGCAATTCAGCTCAAGACTAGCGCTCTACCACTTGACCCACAGCACCACTTCCGGCTTTCTGGTGATTTATTGGAGATAATAGTTTCATGGACTTTCCTGCCTGGGCTGGCTTTGAACCGTGATCCTCAGATCTCAGCCTCCTGAGTAGCTAGGATTACAGGCATGAGCAACCAGTACCTGACTATAACAGTGATAACTGTATTAACCACTTTTCCATTGCTATAATAAAATAAATTAGATGACTAACCTAGAAAGAAAAAAATATTTGCATACAATAAGACTATTAGAAAAACTAAAATCTTTAAAATAATTGATGGAATAATCTATAGTTAATTGTTTGGTATTGGTTTTATCCATATAAATACTTAATTGAGGTTAAATTTTTTACTAAAATCTTTACTGATTTTTTCAAAACACAAATGATTATAAATTTATATTAGAAATTAATGTAATGCATCATAATGACCAAATTAATGAAGAGTGGAATGTGAGAAAAGGAAAGTTGAGAAAGCAAGATTCCATTCAGTGCTGGTCTTGGTAGACTAGATTAATTACCAGTATGCTAATACTTGGTGATACAGATTGATATCCTACTCACTATTTATTTGTATAGATGGCTAATTTCTGAAGAATTGTATTATAAATCATACTGCATTACATTAAATATGTCATTAAACTAATATTCCAGAGAACTTTTATTACACATTTTACATTCTGGAAAAATGAAGACATATGCAAATATAAGGGATGGATTCAGTATAAACACCTCTAGGATGGAAAACTATTTTTTATTTAAAATATTTTATTTAAATATGCTTATTTTATTTAAATATGCACATCTTCAGAACAGCCGTAATGCTCTTCAGATAAGGAAGAAATTGCTAGATATGATTCTGCTAAACTCACTGGAAGTCCTTTTTATTTTTTTAAAGTTAAATTAAAGTAAATTTTATTTTAATATGTATGTGATAAAAACTGATTGAAAAATTAGACTCGGAGAGTCCTGTCTATCCATTCATCTATAATTTAAGGTACAGAGACACATTGTGTCAGACACAAAGTAACTTTGAAGTGGCAGAGACAGAATGAAATGCCAGTTGCAGCAACATAATCTGTGCCTTGAGAACTGTACTGCACAAAAAAATTTAAATTTACTCAGAAAATGTCTCTTCAGCCTAGTAATACATTGCAAAATCATCTGATTATTGATGGTTGATAAGATTCAAGCTATTTTCATTACTATAGCTATAGATATCTGTGACCTTAAATTACAATTGATACTTTACATTTTATATTTTAACATGCTCCTATATAAAAAATATTTTAAGTATTTAAGGAGCCATAAAATACCTTTGATGTTAGCCCAGAGAAGCTGTTATAACCGCTATTTCTTGGCCATTACCTTTTGGAGTCAATTTTTATCTTTAAACCAATAAAGTCCTATAAACATTAAGCTTCTCCCTTTGCAAAATGCCACTTGCATCTGGGTCTTTACTGACTACAATTTGTCAAGTTTAATTTTGTATCAGAATCACCTGATGTTATTTCCTATATTTTATTTAAATTAATCCCTGATTTAATAGCCAGACACAATATTGTGTACTTAACCTATCTTGAATTTATGAGCACTGATTTTTATATTGAATTTTCTTTTAGACAGTAGGAAATATTTTGTTCTTTGACCATTATTATGGAAGTTTATATTTCTATGCACCATGAAATGTCTTTAAAAAGCAAATATGGCTAGAAAAATTAGGAATAATTTTCAGTCAGTTATATCATGAAATTATCATAGAATGTTAAGATTATACACTGAAATGGATATAGATAAACTTCACTGACTGCAATTGCACTCAGTGAGATTTTATGTGCAGGTAAATCCATTTCCACCCAAAAATGAAAATAATTATATTTCAAGTAAAGTAATTTGATAGCGGTTTTTTATTTTGTCTACCACTCAGCAAAGCTGGAAATTATTTTATGTTGGTGGATTTCATTTGATTGTCTTGAAAGAAGAACCTTTTGAAATCCTCAGTGACAAACACAAAACAAAAAAGGAGAGATTTCTGTTTCTATTTTGTTTCTTGGTTCTTCAAGCAAACCTAAAAAAAAATTGCATAGACTGATAGATTTTTAAGTACTGCATGGAAGTGCTATTTTTATAACTTTACACCCAAGATTACCTCCTTAGTATTTGAACTCTTTAGAAATATAGTTTCTATTTATTGCATAGATAGGCAAATTATTGAGTAGAGCTTTGGTTTAGAAACCTGATTTTATATGTAGATTGTTCTGTTGCAAAGCAGTGAATATTTTGTAATATGATATTTCACAAGTTTTGATCCTTGCTAATATCTCAGTTTTAATTCAATAAGGACAAATATAAAAATGAATTGATAGGTTTCCTGATTCAGAGTTAATACAAACAACTAGTTTTTGATAGTTCAATTACTTTTGCCAACTTTTAACGTAAAAATGTTAAAATCACCCAATGGATTGGCTTCCATATTTTTCAATTTTGATATGTATTTATGTACTAAAATTTTACTAAGAACTTAGAAAATAACATATAAAACAGCATTAAAAATCAAATGTAGGGGCTGGGAAGGTGGCTCAGTGGTAGCATGCTTGCCTTGCATGCATGAGGCCCTGAGTTCAATTCCTCAGCACCACAGAAGCAGAAAAAGCCGGAAGTGGCACTATGGCTCAAGTGGTAGAGCACTAGCCTTGAGCTGAAAAGCTGAGGAACAGTGCCAGGCCCAGAATTCAGGCACCATGACCGGCAAAATAAATAAAAAATAAAAATCAAATGTACTGAGTCAGGTGCCAGTTGTGCCTAACTAATCAGGAGACTGAGCTCTGAGGATTGGTGGTTCAAAGCCAGCCAGGGCAGAAAAGTCTGTGAGACTCTTGTCTCAAAAAAACTGGGCAGAAAATGCCAAGAGTTGCATTGTGGCTCAAGTGGTAGAGCGCTATCCTTGAACACAAAGAGCCCAGAAAACACACCCAGACCCTGAGTTCAAGCCTCAGGGACCAGAAAAAAAGTCAAATGTATTTAATGTAGTAATAGTAATAGTAATTTTTCATCAGTTAGATTTGTAAAATATTTTTATCCCAAATGTTCACGTAACAGAAATACATTATCTAGCACATGCTTAGTTGAGTCAATTAACTAGAGTACTTCAATATTACATTTAATACTGATTGAAAGCAAAAGTCCCATTATTATTAAGAGCAAATTAAAAAATAAACCTAGCACATCAGTCTATTTAGAATTCTAGTTTTTGATTGGACATCTAGAAAATAATCAGAATGCTGATATTTGAAAACATAGCTCCTTTTTAAGGTAGTAAACTCAATAACAAGTTCCAAAAATCTCAAATTTTAGTGTCTAAGATATTAAAGGATTTCAATTTTAGCATAATAATACTTATAATATTTATCAGATGTTTGGTTATTGTGTTTTAGAAAATAAGAAAACTAGTTGGGCCCTGGTAGCTCATACCTGTAGTCCTTGCTCCTCAGGAGGCTGAGATCTAAGGATAACTGTTTGAAGCCAGCCTGGATAGAAAAGTCCATGACACTCTTATCTCCAATAAAATACTCAGAAAAAGCTGGATATGGTAGAGCACTAGCCTTTAGCAAAAAGAACCTCAGAAACAGTATCCAGACCCAGAGTTCAAGCCCTAGGTCCAGCAATAAAAAGAAAATAAGAAACCTAAATCAGAGGAAATGTTTGAAAAAGATACAAATAGAACTGTAGGCTTCATTTAGAATTTTCTAAATTACAAACCCAAACACAAATCAAAACTGGTTCTTTGCCTAGTAGCAAGGTAAAGAGTACATTTAATAAAGAAATAAGAGTTTTTAAAAGATCTTTATTCATTTTAATTTGGAACAGATACTCCTAAATAGAAATGTGTTTTCTTCAATGAAAAGTAATTTGTTTTTGTAAACCATAGTTGTGGACAATGGAAGACAAATTACTTCTGTAAGTTAATGATGCTAGAATTTATATTTTTGATTTTTAAAATCTTATCTATGTGAATATCATTTAGAGTTGGCAGAATTCAGATAGGATATTTGTATAATCAGAGTCAACAGCATTTGTATTTTATTCCAGTGAAAGTAATTTAGCCAATTATGGCACGCACAAATATGTATATAGCATGGAGCTTAAATCGTGGGCAGCATATGATCATATTCATCATCTCTTTTACTCTTCTGAACGTTCTTTTCCCTTTCCTTTCTAATTTCTCATCCTTCCTGTCTAAGAGGACCTGGAATCCCCTTTCTATGTAAAACTTAATTCGTATCATTAAAAAAAAAACTGTTTAAGACCTTTAAAAAATCCAAAGGATCTAAGCATTTCTTTGAGTCTATCTTAACTTAAGATCTTTACTTAAAAATGAATTTAATTTGCCAACACTGCAATTTCTTATTGGTAAGTAAAAGCACTTGTGATCTATCATAATTAATAGCCATATACAAAACTGACAAAATGAGCCTATCTGATGGAGAAATAGTTATAAGCTTAAAACTTTTGTTTTAGTTCAAATCACAATCTCCAAATTGATTTTTACAGTTGTGCTTGCAGATGTGCGAGCATATAGTGTCTGAGCTGAGATGCAGCTGTGGGGTCCTGGTGGGGCATGCGCAGAATTGCTTCCTGTGGACAGAGCACACTTGGCCATATTTTCAATTGCCTTGTTTCCAACTAAGGCCAGGTTGAAAGTTGCAGTAGAAAAAAAGTGTTGTGTTTGATTGCAAGGGAGACACCCCATATATCACAGTAAAGCTTGAAACCAATACAAATGAGTCTGAGAGCAGAAGCAGAACACAGTGTTGCACGGCCACTCACTGCAGTTCTTCTGAAACTAGGTATTTCTTCTTAATTGTTGTGTGATGAAGACACCATAGCATATTTATGTTTTGGCATTTTATTATCATACCTGAATCTACCCCTCTGCTTTTTGTTATTCATTTTTATTTTCTTGCTTCTTTTTTTTAAAAAATTAATAAACAGTTTTGATTACTGAATTATTGTATGGCCTTTTACATCTTAATTAAAATAACTATGAGATGATGGGAGATAATCTTCTTGAAGGCATTTTGTAATGGATTATATATTGACACTGCCTATTGTCATTATTTAGGCTAATTATTAAACATAATTGCTGTACATCCACTAGGTTTACTGGTCTTTTTTTTTTTTTGTCGGTCGTGGGGCTTGAACTCTGGGCCTGGGCCCTGTCCCTCAGCTCTTCAGCTCAAGGCCAGCGCTCTACCACTTGAGCTACAGCGCCACTTCCGGTTTTCTGGTGGTTTATTGGAGATAGGAGTCTCATGGTCCCTCCTGCCCGGGCTGGTTTTGAACCCCGATCCTCAGATCTCAGCCTCCTGAGTAGCTAGGATTACAGGCGTGAGCCACCAGCGCCCGGCTGGTTTACTGGTCTTTAATGTCATCATTTTGCACTATTGTTCTGACTGTGATTACTCCTGTCTCCCATTTTTTGGCCTTTCTCCTTTCATTTGTAGATAAATTGTTCTTGGTTCTGACTGGATACATTGATGTTTGGCAGGATCAATTACTTAAGTAAGAAATAAAATGTCCTCCAGTAAAGTTGTTGACCATGCTATCGTAACAACAGAATATAATTGATGGGAGGGGTATTTGCAAATAAAATCACTTCTGATTACCCCACTGAGCAAGGTGTGATAATTCACAGTTTTACTTACTTTTCAGTTTGAATGTTAAAAGGTCCATGGACTTTAGATCTTCCTTTATAATTTAGCCCTTCTTTATAGTTACTATTGTCCAATTTCCTAGTTTTCTTGCTGAAAGAAACAGATGAAAAACTACAAAAAAGCATGAGAGATCATGTATTTAATGTGGTAAGCTTTATGCATAATAAACTCAGGAGACTAAATATACTTATCCCTAATGGGTTATGAATGATGACAGAATAGAATCGATTTCTTCACTTTTTAGGAGTCTTTAATTCTAGGAGATAGATCCCTGTGAAATGTATGTGTTTGTTTTTATGCCATTGTGATCCTAGAATTATCCTTGGAAAAATAAATGACGATGAATAGACTGAGCCTTATGATTTAGATCTTTAGTTTGATTATGTTGCATTAAATTCATTTACTGTTTGAAGCAGATAGACAAATGATTTTTTTTAAAAAACATGAATACTAAACATTTTTACACTTTTGCCTTTGCTGTGTTACAGAAACCCTTGAAACTCTCATCAAACAAGCAGAAAATTACACAAGCATACTTTTTTGCAACACCTATAGGAACATGGCCTTAGAGGTGGTTGTTTCCATTCAGGAATTCTTCACTGATGTAGGCCTCTATTTGTTTGGTGCAGATGTTAATCTTGAGGAATTTGTGAACAGATTTTTCGACAGCCTTTTTCCTCTGGTTTACAACCATCTCATCAACCCTAGTGTGACTGAGAGTTCCCTGGAAGACTCCGAATGCCTCCGCATGGCCCGCCGAGAAGTTAGTCCATTCGGGAATGTTCCCAAAAGAGTCATGGGGCAGATGGGGAGGTCACTGCTGCCCAGTCGCACGTTTCTGCAGGCACTGAATCTGGCCATTGAAGTCATCAACACCACTGACCATCTGCACTTTTCCAGAGAGTGCAGCAGAGCCCTCCTGAAGATGCAGTACTGCCCTCACTGCCAGGGCCTGAGTCTCAGTAAACCCTGTATGGGATACTGCCTGAACGTGGCCAGGGGCTGCTTGGCCCACGTGGCGGAGCTTAATCCACACTGGCATGCGTACATCCGGTCCCTGGAAGAGCTGTCCGATGCCATGCACGGAACCTACGACGTGGAACACGTACTCCTGAACTTCCACTTGCTCGTCAATGACGCTGTGATGCAGGCTCACCTCAATGGACAAAAGTTAACTGAACAGGTAGGTAGCTGCTCCACACTTCCTGTCTGAAG
This sequence comes from Dipodomys spectabilis, assembly GCF_019054845.1. Taxonomy (NCBI): domain Eukaryota; kingdom Metazoa; phylum Chordata; class Mammalia; order Rodentia; family Heteromyidae; genus Dipodomys; species Dipodomys spectabilis. The sequence goes on from NW_024870752.1 coordinate 8,010,060, forward strand.
ATTAGACAAGATATGCCTAAATATAATTGGTTATTACTACATCCTTACGACTTTAACATTGTAGTATTCTAATGAGTTTTAGGAAATGGGAGCAGGATAGCAAACTTGAGTTGATAGGTTTTCAAACGGTAAGTTTCTGGAGCTGACTAGGGATCCTGCTAAAATCAGGACTCGCATAGACTCGAATCTGTGATCAGCAATGAATGTCTGCAAGAAAGTAGGCAAATCTCCTAGATTCTTTGAGCCTTAATCTTCTCATTGCCACAAAAAAGGAAAGGCAACATACAACGCCTGAGGTGTTCTTTTTCTGGGGGTAGGCGGAGGATAAGTATCATATATGCAAAGTACTCGAGGTATTATTGTTAGAATTTGAAAGGTTTTTAGCTTTACAATAAAGATGCCACTTATCTATCCATCAAATTAAAACCTGATAACCTGGGACTGGAAATATTTCTCCAGAAACTTCATATTCTGTCACAGGGATGATTTTTTTTTTTTAAATCACGGTCTTGCTTTTTATTTCTACTAGAGCAAGGTGTTTTCTTTCTTTGTTTTTTTTTTTCTTTTGTTTTGTTTTTGGCAGGTCCCTGAGTTTCTTTTACTCAAGGCTCTTTCCCTTAAGCCACAGAGCCACTTCTGATTATTTTGAGTTTATTGGAGATAAGAATCTCAAGGACTTTCCTGCCCTGTCTGGCTGTAAACTATGATCCTCAGATCTTAGCCTCCTGAGTAGCTAGGATGATAAGCTTGAGCCACCTGGTGCCTGTTACTGAGTTTTTTGTTTTTTTTTTTGAATGAAATCATCAAAACAAGTTACAATGTTTTCTCTTTCTCCTATTTCCACAGAGCCATTTACAGCATACTCTCAGTGTCCTGCAATAATAGTTCTCCTTTCTCATTGAGTGAAGGAATTTGTGCTACTTCTGATTCTCTTAAATATTCCTCTTTAGGTTAAATTTATACTTTTGTAGCAGCAATAACAACACATTGTCTTCTCTTGGCACTTCCTCATTAATAAGAATTGTCATCATAAGCTCTCTATATAAGTTACTTTTCTCTTTTGCCATTCCTGATCGAAATTGGACCTGAAAAACTATGTTAAATCCTGTACTTCGGACTTTTAAAGGTCCATGTGAGACTATTTGTGGCCTTTATGCAAGGTGGAATTGGCGCCCTCTACAGGACAAATAACCAGGATGCGGTTCAGTGTGAACTGCGTTTCAAGCCTACTTCCTAGCCTCACCTAGCTGACTGTCCCTTTCCAGTGTGTAAAGATCTCATTTTGATATAATAAAAGTTTTGTTTTCTCTCATCCCTTTGTGAAAATCAGATATGAGTGAAACCTTGGTAAAATATAATGAAACAAAATGGAAGTACGATGATTGCTGAGATCCCAGGTGTTCCATACATAGAAGCATTTAGACCCAAGGTATAAAATGACAATATCAAGATACCAAATATCTCCAAAAAGGAATATTAACTAAAATCTGAGACAATGACAAGGATACGGTTTAAAATCTTGAGCTTTCTAATATATGTGAGTAGAGTAGCTAAGATATGGAACCAACCCAGATCTTCCTCAGTAGATGAATGGATCAAAAAGACAGAGTATATGGCGCAGGAAAGTGGCTCAGTGCTAGAATGCTGGCCTCGCATGCATGGCCCTGGGTTCGATTCCTCAGCACCACATAAGCAGAAAAAGCTGGAACTGGTACTGTGGCTCAAGTGGTAGAGCACTAGCCTTGAGCTGAAGAGCTCAGGGACAGTGCACAGGCCCAGAGTTCGAGCCTCAAGACTGGCCAAAAAAAAAAAAAAAAGAAAAGAAGATATAGTATATATACACAATGCTTGCATCAGAAAGAATGACATCACCCCATTCATAAATAAATGGAAAGGCCTGTAAAATATTATATTATGTGAAGTTAGCCAGACCCAAAGAAACATAGGTTGCATGGTTTCTCTCATTTGTAAGAACTAGAATATATCTATGTAATTCCTAAAAGGGGATCTCAATAACCCAATTGCTAACTGCAGAAGATCATAGATAATGAAGTGTATCAACCTGAACTCCAAGAATTGGAAACAAGAGGCTCTTACTTTGTCCTGTATGTAGTTTTTACTTTTTTTCTGCTTTAGTTTTCTGTACCATTTGTCTCGTATATAAGTTTATTCAATCTATAGAAAGGGAGGGGAACCACAGAAACAAAGGATGAACTAATGCAGCATTGATACTCACTTGACACTATGTTGGAAATGAACTTTACAACTTAGTGGGGAAGGGAGTGGGGAGAGATAAGCATGTGTTGCTCTGGAGTGCAGCCATTAGAATAAGGGTGTACTGGGGTAAGAAACCTAGGAAATAAAGCTGACTCAAGGATATATTGAAGAGTTTAGCCAGGTACACCTCAGTCTGACAATGTGGTTTGAGGCTAAGGGTTTTGAGAGCAGCAATGTAACAAGAGCTGTCGCAAAACAACAACAGGTGTGGGGATTTGGTCCATGGTAGAGGAATTTCCTAGCATGTGTAAGGAGAAAAAGAAAACAGGAAAGAGCAATTAAGATAGTTAAACTAACACTAGTTGCTCACACCTGTAATCCTAGCTACCCAGGAGGCTGAGATCCAGGATTGCAGTTTGAAGATCCAGGATTGGCAGGGGAGTTCATGAGACTCTTATCTCCAATTAACCAACAAAAAGCCAAAGAAGAAGTGTGAATCAGGTGGTAGAGCATCAGCCTTGAGGGAAAAAGCTTAGGGAGAGTGAAAGGTCCTGAGTTCATGCCCCAGTACTGGTACACACACATGCTCAATGACTCACACCTGTAATCCTAGCTATGCAGGAGGCTGAGATATAGAGGACAATGGTGCCTCAGAACCAACCCTTGCAGAGAACCTCACACGATTCTATCTCCAAAATAACTAACAAAAAGAGGCATTGGAGGTGTGGCTTCTGTGATAGAGCACCAATCAAGGGAGCTCTCTGAGTTCAAATCCCAATACCAGAAAAAAGAAAACAGCTAAATTGTTAATGCTGGGTGTGGTAAGCACATATTTTTAATCTTAGCATTTGGGATGCCTACGTCGGAAGATCCCAAGTTTACATAGTGAGCCCTATCTCAGACAATAACAGAGGTATGGATGGTGTGGTTTATTGATTCTGATTTTGGTGGGGGGAGGCCAGGAGAGCCCAGGGCAAAAAATAAAAATAAAACAACAACAACAAAAAAGAAAATAACATGAGACAATTGTAGACAACCACATTTTGTTTTTGTGTCTGTTGTGGGGCTTGAACTCTGGGCCTGGGCAGCCTGGGTGCTGTCCCTCAGCTCTTCAGCTCAAGGCTAGCCCTCTACCACTTGAGCCACAGCACCACTTCAGGTTTACTGGTGGTTTATTAGAGATAAGAATCTCACAGACTTTCCTGCCTGGGCTAGTTTTGCACAGATCTCAGCCTCCTGAATAGCAAGGATTACAGGTGTGAGGCACTAACACCCAACTTCAACCACATTTTAAAACCTGGAGTTTCCCAGTGATTTAGTGGTCCTGGCAAGTTACTATAGTTGCTGGAGCCTCTATTGACCTGTGAGAAAAGGAAGAAGGTTAGGGGAGATAGTGTCAAGTTTCTGACCATTTTAAGCGTTAGATACCTCCAAACCTGTTCTTTCCTTTCCTCATTCTAAGGCCAATCCCAGGAAGACTTCAGTGAAGAGGACTAGCTTGAGTGGCTCATATTTTAGAATCGATTTTGTTTTATGAATCAGTTTTACACACTTTTATCATATGGAACTTTTGGTGGATTTCAAAGAACATTATTTTTTCCTTAGAGCAGATAGCTGATTTCAGATCATAAATATTCTGATAAGTATCTTGAGAATTGTTACTAACAAATTGTAGCTCCTTTTTCAAATAAAACAACTGAGTTACTTATTTTTTTTAACTATGGAGAAGGAAAGAGAACAAACAGACTAAATTCCTTGAAAACTGACTCATTAATATTTATTTCTGCCAACTTCAAAGTGATTTATAAGTTGTTTATTGAGCTTTGATAACCAGTTCACACATCGATGAATTTAACAAATTCAAAATAAATTACTAGAGAGCCAGGAAATAATGACTTTCTCACATTACAGAGCAGTATATGAGATCAACTACTACTAAGTCCTGTCCTCAGTAAATAAATATTTCCACTGAGACAAATCCATAGAAGCACTTGATAGACCATATTTGTGTTGGATGAATTTCAACTGAAAAAAATTTTAAAAGCTCCCACTTTCTTGAGAAAAATTATAAATATCTTATAGATAGAAAACTTTTTTCTTTTAAAAAAAGCATGGTAAGGGGAAACAAAGGAGGAGGCAACAACGCTTGATAAGAAATGTACTCATTATCTTGCTCATGTAATTGTAACCCCTCCATACAGTATTTTCACAATAAAAAAAACAGCAATAGCTAATTAACAAAAGTCTATTTTTTAATTCTGTAATTATCCTGTGGATGAAGTAAAAAACATAATTAATAAAGCAGAAACAGAATCTGAAAGGGCTAGGGATTAAAAACTATCCTCTCAGAGAAGTTTTTATAACAGTTGCTACATTTACTAACTCTTTTTGGTCATTTCATTACTTATTCTCTTTGCTTCTATGTTCGCTTTAGTTAAATGTAGCAAGAAAAATAAATATATCATAGAGATAGCATATAAGAAAAAAATGAGATTTTTTTATGCTTAATGTCCATTGAAAGTAAAACATTGAATTGGCTCATGGAAAGGTTGTCCAGCCCAACTCACCTTGCTATGACAAGATCTGTATTTATTTATTTGTTTTTTGTTTATTCATGCATTTGTTTACTTATTTATTGTTGGTAGTACTGGAGTTTTGAATATCAGTGAAATATCACCTGAAGAAGGGCCTCAGACATTTTGCCAAGACCAGTCCAGTGCTAATCCTTCCTACTTCCCAAGTAGCTGAGATTACAGGAGTAAGCTATCATTCCTGACATGCAGAGATCATTTCAAAAAAATTTTGCTCACTGACTTGACTTATGGGTACTAGTTAGTGATAAAGATCTTATTTTCCAGAGGTGGCTGAATTGGTGGTGATAATATATTACAGTACATTGAAATAGATCTGTGTTTTAGCCCTTTGTCAGTTAATTTTGCTTCATTTGCTTGATTATACTCTTCACTTTATAGACATTAGTCCTCTGCTCAAAAGGATCACCAGAGTGCAGAAATAGTAGTACTAGGTAAATTTAATTTGGCACTATGGAACTTCTGAGGTTGAAATGATTGACGGTAGTGTGAACCAGTTCAACACCTATGTACTCCATGAGAAAAATCCAAAATTCTTTAGAATCATAGAAAATAAAACAACACTGACTTAGGCCCTGGTAACTTACCCTTCATTTCTAGATATTTGAGAGGTAAAAATGGGAGGATGGTGGTTTGAGGACAGCCCAAGCAAAAGTTCATGAGACTCATCTCAACCATTAAAAACCAGGGAATTGTGGTTGGCGGATGTTATCCCAGTTCTGTGGGAGGCTGAGATCATGGGCATCTGGGTATATAAATAAGTGGTGAGACCCTATCCATATCAAAAATAACAAGAGCAATAAATATGGATGCATGAGTTGAGCAATACCTGGTAAGCACAAAGCCTTGAGTTCAGACTCCAGCACACACACACACACACACACACACACACACACACTCTCAAGCATAAATAATTCCTCACCTGACCTCTCACCAGTCCTGAGGCCTGAACTCAGAATAGGGTGCTGTGCCTTTGCTTTTGTGCTCATGACTAATGCTCTACAATTTAAGCCATAGCTTCACTGTCAGCTCTTTTTGGTACTTAATTAGAGATTGTAGTCTCACGGACTTTCTGGCGTGGGCTGACTTGGAACCATAATCTTCAAATCTCAGCCTTCTGAGTAGCTAGGATTACAAGTGTTGGCCATTGGCACACAGCAAACTTAACTAATTTTAAATAAGTGTTTCATAGAATCACAAACATTGTATGACTAATGTCTTATGTTAGATTTCTAACCAAGATTGTGATATGCATTACTTGACTTTTTTGTTTAAGCCTAGTGTTTACCAGTTTGAGCAACAGCGCTACTTCTGGTTTTCTGGGGATTAACTGGAGATCAGAGTCTCATGGACTTTCCTGCACTGACTTGCTTTGAACATCAGTACTCAGACCTCACCCTCCTGTGTAGCTAGGATTATAGGTGTGAGCCACCAGCATCCAATTTTATTTATTTATTTATTTTTTTGAGAACATTTAACATCTACTATTTTAGCAGTTTTCAAGTATACATTCTTATTAGTTATAGGCACAATTCTATTCAGTAGATCTTCAGAAATTATCCCTCTTTTCTAACTGAAATTTTATATTCTGTGGCCAACTCACTGCCATGCTATTTTTGGCTTTTTTTGGGGGGGGGGGTCCGGTCGTGGGGCCTGAACTCTGGGCCTGGGCGTTGCCCCTCAGCTCTTCAGCTGAAGGCTAGTGCTCTACCACTTGAGCCACAGTACCACTTGAGCCACAGCGCCACTTCCGGCTTTTTTTCCTGCTTATGTGGTGCTAAGGAATCGAACCCAGGGCCTCAAGCATGCAAGGCAAGCGCTCTACCACTGAGCCACCTTCCCAGCCCCTTTTTGGCTTTTATGTATTTTACTCTTTTAAATTCCACAAGTGAGACTTTTGACAGAGGAAGCTAACCCTATTATCTATCTGTCTGTCTATCTGTCTGTCTGTCTGTCTGTCTATTCATCTGTCTATTTACCTATCTATTTATTTTGCAGTAGTGGGGTTTGGACTCAGGGCCATGCCCTTGCTGGCTGTTAGTTCTCTATCACTTGAACTATGCCTCAAGCTCTTATTTATCTTAAACTTACTTAGCATTTTATGTATGTATCATTAGAATAATGTTTCTGAGGTTTTTATGGATTGTGATGTTAATTTCTTGTAATTAATCCTGCAAGCGACATTATTGGCCATTTTCCCCTCATAACAAAGTTAAACAAAATTTTTATAGCTGCACATTATTTGTTTTAGAGGCATTTTTTTTACCTCATTGGAAAAAATTATAATCTGAGTAACACTTTCAAACAAAAGAGTAAAGACTACATTGTTTGGGATGGATGTGGTTTCTATGTTGAATAGAGATGGAAAGGTCATTTCACTTAACTACCACTACCCCCTCCTCCACCCCAATTCATGCCTGACTCACCATTAAAGCACATGACTGAACTGTCCAAATGCACTGATAACACAAGGCCTGACTTTTCTAGTTTCTCATAAATATTATCGGGATTCTTCTTTACTTCTCAATGAAGCTTTTGTCTACTTTGGATTGTTTCTGAGGCAAGGCTATTATATTGCTAAGCTTATCTTCTAGTTTAATGAGACAGAAATAGAGCTGATTTCTTATTATTGACATGTGGTGAAAGTCTATGGTAAGTCTCTGTACACTTTTTTCAACCTTTCCATAAGATTATATTATTGATTTGCCATTTTTATTCAAAAGTAAGTATATTGTTTTTGAAATAACTTGATGTTATAGTACTCTCTAATTAGCCCTGCATTTATTTTTTTACACTTACTCTTATTTTTATTAGTTTTCTCTGTTTTCTAGCTTGTTTTTTTTATTGTGAAAATACCGTAGAGAGGGGTTACAATTACATAGGCAAGATGATGAGTACATTTCTTATCAAGCATTGTTACCTCCTCTTTTGTTTCCCCTTACCATTCCTTCCCATCTCACCTCACACCCCACCACACTCCAAAGTTGTAAAGTACATTTATAAAATACAGTTACAAGGTGAGTTCAAAGACTGAGGCCAATAGAAATGCAGAGATTGAGTCTACCTGGGTTGAATGCCAGAATGGTTGTATTTGTGCATAATGTATTTGTGTTTGTGCCAGTGGTTCTATATTGATGAGTCATAACAACAAGAGGAAATAGATCATGTGAAGGAATAATGCGCAGGACTAGGCATGAGACAAAGTAGATGGAGATAGGGGAGGTGGGGAACATACTTCAGGACGTGGGCTCAGGAAGAAACTGGTGATCCATTCTTTTTTCTTTTTAATTTAATTTTATTTTTTTGGGGTCCGGTCGTGGGGCCTGAACTCTGGGCCTGGGCACTGTCCCTTAACTCTTCAGCTCAAGGCTAGCACTCTACCACTTGAGCCACAGCGCTACTTCCGGCTTTTTTCTTTTTGCTTATGTGGTGCTGAAGAATCGAACCCAGGGCCTCATGCATGCAAGGCAAGTGTTCTACCACTGAGCCATCTTCTTAGCCCCTGGTGATCCATTCTTATCTAGGGAATGGCTGGCTTCCTTGTTAGCTCTTCAGTGAAGAGCCACAGTGCCACTTCCAATTTTCTAGTGGTTAATTGGAGATAAGAGTCTCACAGACTTGCCTGCCCTGGCTGGATTTGAATAGTAATCCTCAGATCTCAGCCTCCTGAGTTGCTAGGATTGCAGGTGTGAGCCACCAGCCCTTGACTATTTTAGTCTTCTTGATGGATGATAGAAACACAACCTGTTGAGACAAGGTTTTGCAAGTTGTTATTTTTAGGCTATATTCTAATCTCAAGTCTTGTGTAGATAGGATAGAATCACACACTACTACATCCAGTTATTAGTTGAATTTTGTGGAGGGAAGGTGTAGGGAATCTCACAAACTTTCTGCCGGGGGTATTCTTGAACTATGTTCTTCTTGATATCTGCCCCCTGAATTGCTAGGATTACTATCTGTGGGCTACCACACCTGACTGAAGGAAGTCTTGACCTCTACATTAAATTAAACAGATTTCCATGCTAATATGACTAGAATTCATTATCAAATATGTTACAATTATAGCATTCCAGAGGGGATAATGATCATAGATATAAAATAGAATTTTTATGGTTTGAAAGCAGAAGAAAGAAAAAAGAAACTAAATTTTTTAAAAGTCAATTCATATATTTTAGATGGTGAGAAGCTGGTTTGTTGCATGAGATAGTCAGAGAATAAGATTTTCATAATACAGGATAATTGAAAAGTCTAAATGATTTTCATAATTGTTTACTTCTGCATAATATTTTATCCTGGGTAGCTTGAGTTACTTACTAATGATTATCTTATATCCAATAAAAGAAGAAGAAATTTCCTGTGTTCAAACTCATGGCCCTCGTTGTGGACGTTCGCCTCTGCCTGCAGCTTCTCCTGTGTATTGTGTAGCTGTTTGTATGTCATCTTCATACCCTCCAGCCACGTATGGGCTCACTTGGCCCAGTGTGTCAACTGAGAGTGACTATCCCCAGAGGAAGAATAATGGGGGAAAAAGTACCATAGAAATGGAAAATGAAAACACAAAGAAGAAATCCAGGAACCAGTCGCTTACACCTGTAAATCTAGGTATGGTGGTATGCTTGTCATCCAGGGATGGAGGTACAAGTCAGCCTGAACAGAAGGCAAGATCCAATCCCCCAAACACATCATCCCACAGTATCCCAAGCTACATAGGAAACTGTGAGTGGAAAGACTGCAATTCTAAAATATTCCCAGTGAGAAAAATTAGCCCCGGGAAATTGGCTCAGTGGTTGAGTACTTACCTTGCATGCATGAGGCCCTGGGTTCGATTCCTTAGCATCACATAGGTAGAAAACGCTGGAAGTGGTGCTGTGGCTCAAGTGTTAGGGCACTAGCCTTGAGCTCAAGAGCTGAGGGACAGTGCCTAGGCCCAGAGTTCAGGCCCGATGACTGACAAGGAAAAAAAAAATTAATGAGACTTCTTCCCCATGAGGGAAGACAGAACTCAGGAGCACACTCTTGTGAGTGTACAATGGTGGGAAGGCTAAAATAGCTGAAGCATGACTCAGATTCAAATAAACAACAAAGGGGCTAGTGAAGGGTGGCTCAAGTCATAGAGTGACAGCCTAGCAGTCATGAGGCCCTGACTCAAACCTCCACACTATCAAAAAAGCAAAAATAAACAAAAAAGAAAGAATAAAAAATGAAGAATTTTAATTACTAGTGAAGAATGCAATCCATAAATAATACTTATTAGTTAAATGTTTTGTTAAGTAAAAAATACATCTGACAACAAAACACTGAAGATAAAACACAGATGTACTGGAAACAGTGTCTTAAAAATCAGATCTAAAACATTTTTGTCATACATGACACAATCTTTACATGATGCACTGGTTAGAACAATTAAACAATTCTTGCACAACAAAACATTTGGACTGGGTTCTGTGACCCACTGCTGTGATCCTAGCTACACATGAGGCAGAGAGGGTATCTATTTGAGGCCAGCTCTAGCTGGAAGCTCCACCTCAAAATAACCAGTAAAAAAATCCAGTCTGGAAGTGTGGCTTAAGTGGTTCAGTGCTAGCTGAGCAAGCCTGGACCAATGCAATTGCCAGTACTGGTTAAAAAAACAGTTTTAAGCAAACATTTTTCCAATAAATAACCACACATAGCCAGCAAGCATCTGAACCATGTACAACATCATTATTCATTAGGTTCATGCAAATCAAAATCACCATGAAACAATGAAAAAACACTGTATACACTGATACACTGTATGATGTCTATAATAAAAATAGAGAGCGGCTGTTGAGCTGTGGAAAAATCAGAGCATTCCTACACTGCTAGAGGGAGTGCAAAATGGTAGAGGCACTTTGGAAGATGGCATGGCATTTTATCAAAATGTTAAATTTAGAATTACCATATGGCTCAAAAATTCCATGCCAATGTATATATGGCAGATAATACAATATGCATATCCCTAAAGGATATTATAGGGATCATCACAGCATTTTTTTATAATGGCTGAAAAATGCAAACTACCTAAATGTCCATTAGTTGCTGAATAGATAAATGAAATGCCTTGCATCCATACAATGGTTTATTATCAGCAATAATAAAGAATGAAACATCAGTGTATGCTGTTATGTGATTGGACCTTGAGGACATGCACTATGAATCGAGCACTTCTGAATTGTGAAAGGTTTATTTTAGCAGACCTCAAACAGCTGAGGCTCCAGTTAAGGATCTCAATGGAAAGTGTCTTTGGGTGATGAACACAGGATCAAGGCTATAAAATTATTGATGGATGAAGATAGAACAGTGGTCATAGAGATTCTTGGCCCTTTTTTTTTTCTTAAAGATTAGCTTGAGTTTTGTTTTTAGGATGTGAGCTTTGCTGAGTTTCTGTTTTCCATAGAAACATAGATAGTTGGCGCCTCTTGGACTAGTGGCCTCACAATTCATTATATATGGAGCTAGTCATTTTCAAGGGGCTGCAAATTGGATTACATGAAAACTCCAGAATAACAAATCTACTTGTATATAAAAAATAGTTTAATCATTTCTCAGGTTGGAGAGAGAGATTGAAAAGAGGGAAATGGAAAAATTATTTTTAATGCGAAATAGAGATTGAGGGATGGGTGTAACAAAGTATTGTAAAATTGGACACTGGTGATGGAGGCACAACTGTGAATTTACTAGCACTCACAGTTCAGAAAGGTACATTTTATGGTACATAAATTATATAATAATATAATTTTTAAAAGCAGTGACATTCATGGTAAATTTACAGTATATTACAATATAGTTTTGAAAACTGACTCACTAATGGAAAAACAGCATTTCAGTAAATAATTTTCTATGTCTTTGAAAACGTATATTGTTTCCTTAGAGATTGAGAACTCTAGAGAAACAATGTGTCTTTTCATTTGTCATCCACCATTGCACAGTAAACAAGGTTTTAGAAACATTTATTTTTAATGCTGAAAGGTCCTTTAGAGAAAAAAAAAACTTCCCCTATATTAAAAGTTTTGTTCCTCAAAAATGTAAAATGTCAGACCTTGAAAGAATAATTATTTTTGTCATTTTAAGTAATTTTGGGAGTCAGATAAAAACAGAATGATCTCATTCAAGTTGTTGACAAATTTACGTTGAGTGCTTTCAATGTTTGAGGCACACTGAGACATGTTTTCTATGTGTTTTAGAAAACACTACCTGTTTTCTACCTTGGCATGTAGGCTCACAGTAGGAATTGGTATATGGTTGCTTTTCCATAACCTCTCTGCTACTTCTAGTCAATTCTCCACAGAGAAGTCAAAATGATCTTTCCAAAATATAAAATGTATTACATCCAAAGATTTTCATAGATTTCATGAGAGCACAGCAAGACAACTCTGATAATCTAGCCTAGTGAGCTGGGCTTAAAAGCTGAAGGCTTCAGGCTGTCCTTTATTGCTTTGCCCACTCTGAACTCTAGAACTACTTTGCCCTCTTCATTCTTCATTTTCATCACACTGGACTTGGTTGTGGTTGCTTCAGATGGTACTTCTCTTTCTTGAACTTCACTGGTTATGTTTTCCTGAATGAGATAGACTGTCCCCTGACCATCCCCCCTTACACATTTATCTAGGTAGTGCTAATACTATCAGATTTGGTCTCAATATGAAGAATTCTATGAAGAATTATGAAATATTTTCCTTAACTTTAAAAGGAAAGACAAGGAAACTTGATAATATGTTAGTCACCCTGCATTTTTATTATTGCATTTTTGGACACATAGTTATTATTTATTTATATTTGATAGGAAGTTATAGGTTTGAGGAGGAACAAGTCTGTTGATTACACTTAGCATTGTATGTCTCAAGTTTAAATCCTTTCATGAGTTCTTTGATGCATATCCATTTTTCAAATAATATACCATGCATTATCTGAAGTGTCCTCTCATTGGTCTTTTGTCTCCACCTTGACCTTTGCATGGTTAGAAATTTCTGGGTAGTGATCCCACTTACTCCTTCTCAGTGACATCATTTCATACCTCCCAACCTATCTCTATATCATGTGTGTTACAGACAGACCTACTAAAATCCAGGGAGTATTGTCTCCATTGCACTTAACCTGTGGTGCTTTGAAGAGTCTGTGTCCATCTTAGCAGTAAGACCAAAAGCCCAGAGAAGTTGCTGTTATTTTTTGCTGTTGTTCTCAGTGCCTGTTTAAATATTTGAGAATATTTGTTCAACTGAGAAGACCTCAAACTTAGCAGTAGAAACTTTTTAATTTAATGTCCTGAATTTGATTTAATTTCAGTCATTAGTAGCTTTGCAGTGTAATTTAAATTACAAACATTTCATCTCTCTCATAAGCACATAGGAAGACAACTGTGATAATCTATCTCTTTAAAGAATGGACAATTTACCTTTAAACTCTGGCATTATTAATATTATATGTGCATTTATCTTAAGCCTAGGCAGAAATCTTATTCATCTCAGTTATTGAAAATAAAGTCAAGAGACAAAGTAATGAAACCTAAAACAAATCCATGTGGTATATGCAATGTACTGTAAATAGTTCCGGGAGTGTCCCTACACGAGGCCTTTCTTCTTCTTCTGATTCTTGGCCCATGAATGCCACCAGAAGCATTAGGCTTCTCCATTTCACAGGCTAACTGGTTTCTAGGGCAACCAGAGCTCCTCAGGGGCTTCAGCACAGTGAGGCCCACGAATTTAAATGTTGGTTAGTTTCTGGAAATAAGTCTCTCATTTACAAAATCTCTAGAATATAGCAAAGGATTTCTTTTACTTACTAGCGTACTAATTTTACAAAGCAAATCCACTATGGTATATCTATACAGATATCGAGTGTACTTTGATCAAATCCACTCCCTTTACTATTCTTTCATATCATCCCACCCTGTGCACTATATTTTTTTAAAAAATAATTTACTTTTATAGTTTACTAATCTTCTTTTAGATGTTAATAGGTATTCTTTGAAAAGCAAAACTCCATAATTTTTAAGCAATATATATTTTATTGTAAAGATAGTACAGAGAGGGATTACAGTTATATGAGTAAGGTATTGAGCATTGTTACCCCCTTCTTTGTTTTTCCCCTACCATTCCTTCCCTCCCCATCTCCCCAACTCCTCCCTCCCTGCACAAAGTTGTTAAGTTTGTTTTCAACATAGTGTCTTATACATCTCATTGTTACAATGGGTCAACCTATATCCTTGTTTCAGCATTTTGTTATTTCGCTTCCCCTCCCCATATTAGAAAAATGTATATACAAGAGCAGGGCACCAGAATCAAATACAGTGAAAACAGGGATTATACTATCAATGCTTGATAAGAAATGTACTCATTACCTTGCTCATGTAATTGTAACCCCTCTGTACAGTATTTTCACAATAAAAACCTTATTTAAAAAATTAAAGCCACCAACAACAAATCCTCAAAGAAACAACTGCCTGATAAATAAGTGGGCTAAAGGCTTAAAGGGAAACTTCTCTGATGGGAAATAAGAATGGCCAATAGACACATGAAGAAATGCTCAACCTCTCTAGCCATGAAAGAAATGCAAATCAAAACAACATTGAAATATCACCTCATCCCAGTTAGAATGGTTATAATCAAGAACTCTAATAACAACAGATGCTGGAGGGGATGTGGCCAGAAGGAAATCTTACTGCATTGTTGGTGGGAGTGTAAACTTGTTCAACCACGTTGGAAAGTAGTATGGAGGTTCCTCAAAAGACTCCATATAGAACTCCCCTGTGACCCAGCAATCCCACTTTTGGGCATTTACCAAATGATCACAAACAAGACCATACTAAAGCTACCAGAACAACTATGTTTATTGCAGCATTATTTACCATAGCTAAGGTATGGAGCCAACCCAGATGCCCCTCAGTAGGTGAATGGATCAAGAAAATATACACAATGGAATTCTATGCCTCCATCAGAAAGAATGACATTGCCCCATTTGTTAGGAAATGGAAAGACTTGGAAAAAATTATATTAAGTGAAGTAAGCCAGGCCCAAAGGAACATAGGTCCCATGATTTCCCTTATTTGCAATAACTAATATATATCTGAGACAAGCAGAAAAGGTCAAATAAGATGATGTTAAGCGAATGAACCCCAAGGTAAGGACCCAAGTGGTTTTTTTCTTTCTTGCTAATTTTTGTTGCTTTGTATATCCCTCCCACATGGTATAACCCACCCCTGTTTACACTGTATTTGATTGGTATAACATCAAATGATGTTGGAGCAGTGTAACATCAAATGATGTTGGAGTGGAAGGAAAAAGCAAATTGTTTATATAGGGATACAGGTTGACCCATTGCGAGAATGAGATGTACAAGAAACTATGTTGAAAAATGAACTTTATAATTTAGGCAGGGGGTAGGGGGAAGGGAGGAGGAGGGGGAAATGTAGTTGTGGAGGTGGGAGGGAAGGGATGATAGGGGAAAACCAAAGGAGGAGGCAACAATGCTTGATAAGAAATGTACTAACTACCTTGCTCTTGTGATTATTGTAACCCCTCTGTACAGTATTTTCACAATAAAAAACTTATTTAAAAAATTAAAAAAGAAACAAAAAAATCACATACTACATTATAAGTACATTGAAAACAACAGCAACAAAGATAAAACCTCTTGTGTCCCTATCTTGGGGTTCATTCCACTTAGCATCATCTTATATGGTCATGTTTCCATAGATTTTGACCTTTTCTGCTTGTCCTAGACATATACTAGTTATTACAGATAAGGGAAACCATGGGACCTATGTTTCTTTGCACCTGGCTTACTTCACTTAATATAATTTTTTCCAAGTCTTTCCATTTCCTAACAAATGAGGTGGTGTCATTCTTTCTGATAGAGGCATAGAATTCCATTGTGTGTGTATGTGTGTGTGTGTGTGTGTATACAACACACATTCTTGATCCATTCATCTACCGAGGGGCATCTGGGTTGATTCCATATCTTAGGTGAATAATTTTTTAATTTAAAAATTATGTAGTCTAGTATATACCTCCTAGAGAGTATTACAGATTGTCTCTGTGCATGTGTCAAAAATTCTAATAATCTGTTATTTAAAATTAATATGCATATATATGTAAAGTAGGATTATCTACATTGGTAAAAATAGGGTATCTACATATAGAAAGATGTTTTGCATATAACACTTTGGGAAGTGATTCTTAGAGGCATATTTCTTGACTTTCTGACACAGCGATCTTAACTATTAGGCTTTATCTGGGGCTTTGGCCACAAGGAGATTATTGTTGGGAGAAGTTGGAGGTAACATTGCTCAGCGTTTGGCCTCATATCTTCAAGTGCTGCTGTAGCACAGGCAGTGATGATCTTGCCCACACAGGGATCATTGGTCCACATAAATATTCCCATGGGGTCTGCGAATGCATTCCAGAAACCAAATTCTTTTGAAAACTCCATGTTCCTTTAGTTGAACTATATTTTCCCCAGGTGGGACAATGTGGGAATCGAAGATTGAATGTTGTCTTGACCTTTAAAAATCTGGTGTATTACTATAGAGAGTTAAGAGCAATTATATCTGAGACACATTTTGTCTGGATTTTTTTTCTTCTAGTTTACACTCACTATTTTTATGTATTTCTTATTCACCTACACTAAAGCACATAATACTCATCAGAAATATTGGGGAAATTTTTCTAAATCCATTAAGATGGATTCTGTAATCTAGAGATAAAAAGGAAACAACAAAGGAAAACAAAGTCATCATCTGCTTCCTCATGCCTTTTCTAACATGTGATGCTGCCAGTTTAAACTTTTCTTTAGTCCCATGAATGGGATTATATTCTTAATTTCTGATCTATGTAAAGAGATTGATCAGCTTTCTTATGATGGGTACTTTTATTTTTTTCTGTTGATATGTATTCATTTCCCTGGTGTATTTTTTCCACTGTTAAAAAGTCATTTTCCTAATATTTGAAACAATGCACATTTGTCTATTAAATATGTTGAAATTATTTTTTCTTAATCAGTAGTGTCTCTTTAAGAATTCTTACAGTACAATTTTTCATACATGGGGATGATTTTTTTGGGCCAGTCCATCTGGAAAAAAATATGGTCAGAAAACTTATGTACTCAGTGTGGTAAGCAAAGCCATTTCACTATACTGCATGGAACAGTGTATTTAAATTGTTTCTTGCATGATCAATTGACTATTTCCAAGAAATCACAGTTGAGAAGAAATGTTTAACTATTTACTGTTTTAAGGAGAGATGATTGATAAGTATTAAGGACAATCAAAAAATACATACAAAGAAAATATTTCTTCTGCTCCTTCAAACTAGCATATGATACATCTTATTTGGGATGTGCAAACAAAATGCTAATAAGGTTGGTAAATTAACTGAAGTTCAGAGATCAAGGGCAGTTTAATTTCACAGGTAATACTTTAACACAACAGGAGAGTTGGTAATATTTCAGCAAGCAAAAAAGAGAAAAAGAACTGACACTAAAAAGTGTGCCCTACTCTAGAAACCAAAGGGTAATACGATTTAACTGACACATAAGGTGGTTCATAGGGAAGTACTGAGGAATTTTGAGGTCCACCTGTAAACTCACAAGAAATGCTAGGAAATTGGAAGAATTAGCAAAAGCAGTGTAGTCAAAAGTAAGTTTTAGGAAGACGAATCTGGAAGCCTAGAGGAAATGAGGAAAGCTGGGAGAATGTGGGGAGGAAAGGTACAAAGGAGTCCTTCCATCTCTCTAAGGTCACACCTGAGTGACAGACATTCTGGCACAGGGAGGGAATTAGAGTGTTGGAGACACCTGCTGAAGCCAGATAGCCTTTGCTTCAACATTGGGCACTTGTAGTGGACACCATGCAGGAAGCATCTCTGTCCATGTCAGCAGTCAAACAGTGAAAAAAGAAAATGCCATCCTACTGACTTACTCTCCTTTTAATTTTTTCTAATTGTTGCTTAAAAATATTGACCTTTGCTCATGAGGATTCTTCCATCTGACAAATGAAATGGTCATTTTTATTAGATGCCTCTGCCAAGATTACTGTTTCAATGTTGTCTATTCTTAAAATTTGATTCCCAATCCATTTTCCTTCCTCTCTGTTGTTTCTCAAAATCTCAGTATTGAGGTATGTTATAATGTGGTTGCCTTCTCTTTCTGACAGTAAAAAGCAGGGGTGTATAACACACACAGCCTAAAAACTCAGAAAGCCCAGTGATCGCATGAGGGAAAATATACTTAACTTCCCAGAGTCCATTTGGAAAACTGGAGTCAAAGCTTCTTCATTATAACCAAACTCATGTCCACTGTTTGCAGTCTCACTCTGCCTCCATGCGTTCGCTGTCCAAGTAGGATTGTGATACTTTGTTCTTTCCGCATTGATTTAAGGTGTTCATAAAACCTGTCCTTGCACACCTGGTGTACAGTGATTTTATGGGCGTTCTTATCAATTCATGACTTGTAACATACTTTTAAGACCTATCTTTCAGACTGTATGAATACATTGCTTTTATACTACTTAATTTAGCTTTCTACATATGTCAGTTTGTGTTGCACATTATGTACCCCAACTAGATAATAAGTCTCCTAAAGATAAGAAATTAGACATTGGTAGAATAAATTTCAGGGTTAGTGCTCATTTTAATTGCCAGTGTTAATGATTTTTTATACAGCTCAAGGGGAAGAAACAACTAAATTTAAGGGTTCTTCTTGATCTTTGACACAGTTCTTACAGCTGTGCTCTGAAGAGAATATTCATTTAGCAAATTTCAAAAGATGAACAAAATTTACAAGTGAAATTGCTCATCATCAGGTAGTACTTTTGTCAAAATATGTCACTACTCCATTGGATCAATCCCATTACGCCTAGTTAAGACAGGAAGACTGTCTTCATTGGCTGATTCTCAGTCTCTCAATACTGCTGGATTATGTAAAACTGTCACTCTATCCAGTACACCTGGCAATATTACCCAATTTCTAATCTCTCCTATTGTCTCAAGCCAATACAATATGTAAACTAACACCTAAAACTGCAAACCAGATATCTCACAGTATACTCACCATTCCCTACAACATCAATTGATTTACATTTCTAATCCCTAAATGATTTTATTTTATGGAGATGTCAAATACACTTAATCTAATACCTTCATTCCTTTCTTCTTTCCTTTCCTCCCTCCATCCCTCCTTTCCTCCCTCCCTCCCTCCTTCCTTCCTTCTCTCCCTCCTTCCTTCCTTCCCTCCCTCCTTCATTCCTTCCTTCCCTCCCTCCTTCCTTCCTTCCTTCCTTCTTGCCTTCCCTCCTTCCCTCCTTCCTTCCCTCCTTCCTTCCTTCCTTCCTTCCTTCCTTCCTTCCTTCCTTCTTGCCTTCCCTCCTTCCTTCCCGCCTTCCTTCCTTCCTTCCTTCCTTCCTTCCTTCCTTCCTTCCTTCCTTCCTTCCTTCCTTCCTTCCCTTCCCTCCTTCCTTCCTTCCCTCCTTCCTTCCCTCCTTCCTTCCTTCCTTCCTTCCTTCCCTTCCCTCCTTCCTTCCTTTCTTCCCTTCCCTCCTTCCCTCCTTTCTTCCCTCCCTCCCTCCCTCCCTCCCTCCCTCCTTCCCTTCCTTCCTTCCTTCCTTCCTTCCTTCCTTCCTTCCTTCCTTCCTTCCCTCCCTCCCTCCCTCCCTCTCTTCTTCCTTTCTTCCTTCTTTCCCTCTTTCCTCCCCCCTCCCCTTTTTCTTTCCTCTTCTATTTTCTTAATCTTTCCTTCATCTTTTTTGTTTAATTCCAATTCAGCTTCCAGTTACATCTACTTTTTAAAAATAATTTTATTGTAATGGTGAAGTATAAAGGAGTTGCAGTTACACGAGTCAGGTATGGAGTACATTCCTTTTGAGCAGTGTCACCCCCTCCATCCCTCATTTTCTCCCAGGTTTTCCCCCTCCTCACTTCCGTCCCCACAAAGTTGTATTGATCATTTCCAACATAGTGTCTAATGGGTTTCATTAGACACATTGGTTTACCCTTGGTCCTACCATTTCTGTGCTTTCCTTGCCCAAGTCAGATAGACTTATATACAAGATAAAAGGTACAGAAATAATAATTAAAAAAACAAGGCCAGAAGGGAATAAATAAAAAAGTCCAGAAGAAAAAAAGAGAACAAAAGTACTGCAAACAGTACAAAAAAAAAAAAAAAACATACTAAGCAAAGTAAGCTAGACTCAAAGAAACATAGGTTGCATGGTTTCCTTCACTTTCAATGGATAGTAAAAGATAATAATAATTACACCTGTACATTATTATTTAAACAGAAATTAAACATTCACACAGTGAAAACAAAGGAGTATGTTCTTAGGAGAGGATTACAAGGGCTCAAAAACTAGGTGCAAATGATCATATAAAATGATGAGTATCGAAATGAACTCCAAAAAATGGAAACAAGAGGTTTGTTGTTGTCGTCGTTTGTACTGTTTGCAGTTCTTCTTCCTTCTTTTGCTTCTTTCTTTTATTTCCATCATCGGTATTTGCATTTATTTTCTCTGTATCCAGTGTATATAGTATGATTTATGACTTCTTTTCCATATGAATATTATTCTAATCAGCTACCTACCAATAATCACAAAAGGGAAAGCATTTCAAATGTAAGTTATTTGTTTAAATGTCCTTTTGCACTTCTAGGTATATTTGGTGTCACATTCTTTCCCCTTAGAAGTTGTGGGGTCTGAACTAGGAACCTTATACTCGATGGGCAAGCACTCTACTACCTGATCCTTATTTGTAGGGCATTTTTGTTTTTAGTTTGTTTTTCATAGAGGGTCTGGTGCTTTTGTCTAGGCTTTGCTCAAACCATAATTCTCCTATATTGGTCTGCCAAATAGCTTGGATTATACATGTGTGCAACCACACTGGCTCATTTTGATATATGGTTATGGTATTTTTTTATACATTGGCTTTAAACCACAATATTCCTCTCTGCCACCAAAGTAGCGGGAATTACAGATATGAGCCACAGTATAACGCCATTATTTTTGTAATAAAAGTATCTTGGATGGAAGTATCTGAATCAGTCTATACCACTAACCACACAAGTGACTGTAATATTTTCTGCTTTAAAACAAACACAAAGTGGAAACTTACTTGTCTCCATGCCTTTTCTAGGAGCACCACAAATATGCCTTTCAAGGATGATGTATTTCCTCAGTCTCTCCTTCATAATATATGTCTTGTATCTGAGCTGATTGTGATGCATTCGTCTTTATTCTCCACCAAAATCGCACATCCCTCTTCTCTGAAAGCTTCCTCGTCAGTCTTTGTGTACATAAATGTCAGACTCGGCATCTCTTTCATTTGTTCACACACTAACCACATTCCATTGGCCTCCTCATTTAGAGAACTTGTCTGCTCTCTCTTTCTGTCTGTCTCTGTCTCTCTGTCTCTGTCTCTGTCTCTCTCTCTGTCTCTCTCTCTCTCCTCTTCCCTCTCTCCCTCCCTCTCTTTCCTTTCTTGAGTATTCAGTTCATATAACTGGCAGGGAGGAACTAAAGGAGTAAGGAAGGAAATAAGGAATGAAAGAAGGAAGGAGAATAAGAGAAAGAGAAAATGATTGAAATCATGAGTCACTTTTCAGAATTTATCTTACTGAGTACAGAAAAGCTCAGTCCAGATAAATTAACTCAGGAGGGTTTTATGTTTGTTTGTTTTTCATTTCTCTTTTAGTGGCATTAACTTTACAACCCCGGTCTAGTAGTTTTGATAAAAGATTGCCTTTTAAGATTTCTTGTATCTGAGTGTATATCACTTAAGATAAATTGAATTTTTCTTTAAGAGTCCTACACTAAATGATATTTAATAGACCCATACCTAAGTTTAATAAATGATGATGCATATGACTGAAATGCAGAAGCTCCCTCTGGTGGTTTAATTTATAGGAATACCAAAACTAACTTGGCAGAGTGAAGATTTTTTTTTCTCAGTATAAATTAGTTGAAACATTCTTGACCTTATATTTGTCCTTAATCTCTTTCTCTCCTCCCCAACCTTTTTAATTAGAAAGCAATGATCCTCTATGATGATGGGTAACAGAAACCCATGAATGAAAACAACTGAAAAATTCAAACCAAATGGCAAAGGCAAAGATAAGCCCTCCACTCAAGCCTAAGTATACTCTGTCTACAAGTAAATCTATCTATATATGGCCTTCTGTGTCTATGCTATTTACAAAGTGAATTTATCTCTCACCTTTACAAAGGAAAGTCAATGGCTGTGATCTCCCTTATCTAACCTCATGATTGTTTTGTTTGCTTGACCCCAGGAAGTTGGTACCTTGTACACATTTAGAATTTCCTTATGGTTAATTTATGTTTAATGGCTCTGCTTTGTAAATTGTGAGTTTTTATGTATATCATCTTTCTTACATTATTAAATTTTCCTAGGATTTAAAAAGTGGCATTTTGGTTATAACTTTTATATATTTCCCATATATAGCTTTTGCATTCCTCTATACCTTGAACTTTAAATATATTTTTTAGATGGTGGTTCTATAGTTTTAGCACAGGATTCTAACTACTAATTTTCCCTGCTATTGGTACAAAAATCCCCAACAAATGAGGTATATTATCTGAGTTCTACTTCTGGAAAGATTTTATAATGTGTAATTCTTAACATTTTTACAGAGTTAAGTGTTAACTTCATACAGTTGATTCTGGATATCCATTTGCCTTTTGTCTCTAATCAGGCATGTAGAGCTGACTCTTAGAAATTAAAACCGAATGTAATAAAACATACTTAATCATAGAATATACACACCAAAAACTGAACTCATTCTGCTATTTAATCCATATCTATCTATCTATCTATCTATATCTATCTATCTATCAGCTATGGGCTCTTCTCTGTGTTTATCACGTTCAAACCTGGCACCAGCTTTTAGCATTACTTTCTTTGCCATACGTGGCCAATCAACATGTAGTTAATCCTACTCTTCCTACCTAGATGAAAGTGATGCCTACTTTTCTCCTCAAATTTAACTGGTGCTTCCTGAGTTTGTTTTAATACTCTCTTATACGTGGGAACAGTTCCTTTTATGTTTACAATTACCCTGTTAAGTATTTCTGGAAGAAGGCTTTGAAAATTACATTCCTTTGCTCATCAATCATTAATATATTACCCTGGTCTGCATATATTACCTTGGTCTGCAAAATGCAGTCTAAATATAATGAACCCGGCACTTGGTTTTCATTACCTTTCCTCTCTGCCCTGCCCTAAGATCTAGCCCCCTTTACTTTTATTTCCAGTTTATTTTTATGGAGTAAATATGAGATCACAGATTTCATCTCTGTCTGAGAAAATTAGTTCCCTTTTGATTTTTATTATTGATTTTTTCCCTTAACAAATTACATATACAAATTATAAAAGCATGAGGCATGAATAAATACAATCCCATTTTTTTACCAGAAAAATTGCCAATATATTTCTTTCTGATGGATTCACAATAGCTTTTTAATATAATGTAGCACAGTACATTTGATCTAACAATACCTGGTTTCTAATTTATTTATTTAATTACTTTATTGTTTTAATGTATACTGCAAGTCATCTTTTATGTGACTTCTCTAATCACTATCTCTTTCTTAACAAGAAGCATTCTAGATATCACCTAAAGAAAAGCAATCAGTACCTCCTTCACACATGAGATGCTGTGGAGTATGCCTTTACCCCACTCCCCAGATCAGATCCTCTATCAATCACACCTAATTCCTTTACATTCCTTGATTTTCAACAGTACATCCTGGATATTTCCAACTTGTAGAATTATTTAAAAAGTGTTTTTTTTTCCCCAAGAAAAACTAAGGTACCATTGAGAGGAATGAAATAAATAATGTAAGTTGCTGTTTACAAGGTACCATTGAGTGGAATGAAATGAAAATAAATAATGTAAGTTGCTGTTTACAAGAGTTGAAAGTTTTGAATATTAGAAAACTTGTATACAACTACTGAACAGAGGGGGGCACTAGTTAAAGATGAACTTGTATGTGGTTCCAAAATTACATTGAAAATGGAGATGCCAGATAAATGAAAGAGAGTTGTTGAAACAAATACTTAACCTGAGTGGGCAAAGTGATAGGGGTTAGAAGCAACTAAGAGAGTCATTTCAAGGTGAGATGGGAACTTGAAAATCAGTAGGAAGCCAGAAATGGAACTTAAAGCAGGAGTTAAGAAGCATATGGAAAAAAAAAAATTTTTTTTCCCAAGGCACTTCAGACTGATTGCAGGGGAGAATGGTAGAGACCAGGGAGGAGAATAAGGAGGAAATTGCAGTATAAGTCAAAGATGAAAAATTGTCAACATGAGTGTGAGAATTTTTTCAATAGCGAGAAGGTACTGGTATTGAAATGTGCCACCCAAATTGGCTCACCCCAGGGGAGCGAAGGTGACAGGCTAATGTCCTGGTAACAGATGGGTTTCTATTCCCTTTCAATAAAGTGTGAAGCAGAGCTCCCTGATAGCAACTGAACAAATACAAGGTCTTTGAAATGCACTTTTTATTGGAATTTGCAAGGCATGCTTGGATCTCTGACTTACACATACCCTATATATTCTTGGTTGGTGCATTTTGTTTTGTATTTGGAAGAAAAAATTTTCCTTGAATATCAAAAATGTAAAATAAAGATCCATAGAAGTTTTTTTTTTTTTTTTTAAATTTGCCATGGCTCAAGCCCTTTGACAAATCTCCTTGGATCATTATTGCAGATTTTGTTTCCCTTTCTTTTTTGCTTGTATTTCAAAATACCCAATAATGCCTCCAAATAATCTTGTTCTTGGAATTTGCTACTAATAACCTATACCATCTTTTTTTGGGGACTTAGGGTTGCTGAGAATGAAGATCTCTTTTTTCTTGAATATTTAGCATCTTTATAATATTTTTTACTATCATTAATTTTTAGACTCAGTGATTGGAAATTCATTTGATTCTTTTACAATGGCCTCTACATCTCACCTAAAATTGTCTGCTAAGTCTTGTTGATTTTACTGTCTGTCTATCTGTTCTACAGGAACATTTCATTATTGTGGGTCAGGATTAAAATTTCTTCCTCAAGAATACTGGAAGAGGCTGGTAATATTTCACCTGCTGTTAAGATATGCATTTGCTAAGTATCAACTTTCATAGTTTACTTTAATATTCAAGAACCAGCAGGAGATATTGTCTAATAAATGAGCTTCCTTAGACTAGTGTTTAAAACCCTCCAAGATCCTCCTACAAGCATCTTTCAATCATAAAGTTCTCTTATGACTGCAACATCTTCTTTCCAGGTGAACACAACTTGTAGCCATTCTCTATGTTAAACCCATGCTTTCTTGCACCTCTCTCTTTTAGGACTTTTTATTTGCCTTGGTCATTATTCTTTACTATGAGAGGATCCAGTGTCCAAAGAGTTAACTATCCTTTCCTTCTCTTCCTTTTTGGGTTTACATGGACACCTCCGGTCCCTCTCTCCTTTCCTTCATTGATGCAATGATACCTTTTCTCTTGCAGCAATCTTAAATCATCAGATTATGACTTGGAAACTTGTCCTACACTCCATTTGCTATAGCAAGTTCTTCAGCTTGGTATCCAATCATAGGTCACTATCAAGTCTTTCTTGCATGCTACTTCTTATTATACTACTCCCATCTAGTATGTATGTTCTTTGGTTATATATGTGCATTTAACTAGTACTCCTCTTTGAAAGCCTGTTGTTCTCTGCAATGTTAGCCCCTGCTTTTACCACCTTTCAAACTCCTAGTTCTTTTAAATTTCTCCTTTTCTCTGTAACTATTATAGTTTTAGTAACTTGCATGCAATCCTACAGTAGCTGTTGTTGTGTAGAACTACACGTGTGACTCATTTCAACTGTGTGAATATGGACCCATGTCTTATTTATATTTCTGTCTCTGGCATTTAACACAGTGGCGTGCAATATTTGTTTTTAGTTTGAATGAATTGAAATGAACTTCAACATATCCTGACTGATGGGTGCTCCAAGTTTCATCCCAATCCAGTAGCCCTTCCAGAGCCATCTCCACATGCAAGCCCTTTGTTCTCTTCACTGGGAAGATCCTGACTTCCTCTGATACCCAGAACACATTGCTGGTCCTATACCCACAAGTACAAGCTGTATTTTGATAAATGCTGGGATCTTTTTTCTTTTCTTTTGAATTATAAACTCTGTCAGGAACAAAAATCAGTGATTGACTTTTTACGTCATAATGCTTAGTGCCTGTGCTTCATGGCACCAAGGGTTGCAAAAATATGGGTAAAATAAATTTGTACACAACTCCTTTCATGCACATAGCACGGAAAATCAGAAATGCTGAAAACTTTAAGGGGACTTTGGGATAATCTGTCTTTTTCATCTCATGTATTAGGTAATCAAGTTCAAGGAGATTCTTTCATATTTTCAAGGTCTCTGAACTAACAAAAATTAGACCAGAAACAAAGTTTCTTGAATCCAAGATGATGCTTTGTTGTGTATTTTCTGTTATACTACTCTGTGTTTTCAAGTACCATATAAATTTTTTATATATTACACTGGAAAGAAATTACTTATTTTTTCCAGTGATAATTATGCTGGATTTCCAAATACTAATGCTATACAAGTATTTAAAATAAAACAAATTTTTCTTTTGGGTAATGGTTTTAACATATCATTAATAATACCCCGGAAACCACACCAGCTTAAGGAATATGATGTGGAATAATTATAACATGAGATCTTTCCATTAAACATATACTGTTACTTCTAAGATAAAAATTACAAAGGTAGTTTGCATTTAGAATTTATTCAGAAAAGGAGAGGATATTTGATAGCAAATTATTTTATTTTAAAATTAGTAAAGAAAGGTGATAAGTCACATGAATGAGTGCAGACCACAATTGATATCTATTTTTAGAAAGCCATATTTCTACAAACAGACCAGCTTTTGAATTTTGTTCTCTGGTTCTCTATGTTGTCCATGTGTCAACTGCCACCTTTATGATGCACCTGGCATCAGTTTATCATTGCTGCCATTTTAGAATATTGTATTCTCTCTCTTGGAAAAACTGACAAGCATTGTAAATATTAAAAGTTAATACCAAGTTTAAACAAGAACATGGCATTGTTTTGGCCACTATGAAACATTGCATTTTCAGAAGAGCTGAAGCAGGTTTATAACATTCATTTAATGTTTTCTATTTAAAAGGTGAATAAGATTTGTGGCCACCAAATAACCATGCCAACACAAAGCCCCCGGTGTTCTTTTGATATCAGCAAAGAGAAGCATGGGATGAAGATCTCTGCAAGGAATGGTGAAGAGACTCTTGCCAACAGAAGAAAGTAAGACATTTGTTTTATAACCAGAAAGAGATAGAAAGTAAGCCATTAACTTTACAACAAAATGGAATGTATTCATTAACAATGGAAGGAAAAGCAATAAAGATCAGTATGATTGGCCAACTTTAACATGGTTTATTTCCTATCAAGACTGAGTCAGGTGAAGTGTCAAACAAACAGTGGTTCAGGAACAATGAGGCAAAGTATTAGAAATCAAACTAGCTATTAACTAGAACTCTCAGGTTATGAATCTTGCAAATTATTATTTGATACTGGTTATGAATGCCATGAATGAGCTATTTTCTCTTATCTAAAGTTATTCCCTATTTTAAAAACATTATTTTCTGTGTTTGTTCTGTTTTCTTTGAGTTTCCTTTCTTTATTTTTTGGGTTAAGAGAGCCTCTTACATTCACATGAGACATTCTTGAATATCTGTGACCACTCAAAGTTAGAGGCAAGCAGTATGTCCATTAGTAGGAAAAATAGGATGTAATACTTTGAAGCATTATGATGTAATCATAAGTAATAAGTTCATTTTCATACAGCAAAAACTGTTGTTGTGATTACAAACAAAACTCTCTACTAAATAGAATGATAGCAATAGCCTAACATTTATATAAATTAAAAGCATGTATGAATATAAAATCAATATTTATTGTTAAATAAACGCTGTCAGAGGCTATTATTTTTGGACTGAGTTTCAACAGATTAAATCAAATCAGAGTCTCTCATAAAAATGTCATTTAATCAAACTGTGGTTTTAAGGAAGCAAATAGAACCCAAACCAGACCTGTTCATTTTTCTCCTGAAGAGAGAAGACTCCTGTCTAATTTAGTATATGACTGCCCTCTGCTCCAACCCTAGAAAATAAGAAGCTTCACAAAACCTGATATTAATCGAACCTTCTTTTCCTCTCTTGTGTCTTGTTCCTCTCTTCTGCTATTGCTTAATCGGAACACTCATTCTGTTTTACAGGATGGTTGTTTCTTCATTAATGAATCCCAGTTAACCAATTAGAGCTGTAACTAAATTTCTTATAATTTTGTCTTCTTACAATAATTTTACAGGGTAACATATGTTGAAGTAATTGCATACATTGTAATAGGTATTTATAGAAACATGGAAAATGATAGGATATGTAAGATAAGAAAAATAAGATAAGAGATTAGATTCCCCAAGGATAAATTATGATTAATTATATGGCAGAAATTGAGGAATATGCTTTTCTAAAAAAAATTGCCTGTAAGAAAATACACAAGCTGGGTACCAATGATTTACTCCTATAACCCAGCTATTCAGAACTCTGAGATCCAAAGAATAGTAGTTCAATGTCTGTCTAGGTAGAAGAGTCTTTAAGACTATATCACCAAAATAACCAGCAAAAATCTAGGCTGGAGGGGTGGCTCAAGTGGTAAGTTGCTAGTTGAGAGCAAACAAGCTTCACAAGTATGAGGCTTGCAGTTCAAGCCCCACTACTGCCTCGTGGTAGATAGGTAGGTAGGTAGGTAGGTAGATAGGTAGGTAGGTAAATAGATAGATAGACAAGTAGAGAATGATGTTTGTATTGAAGTATTTTAAAAATCATGGAGTGATGATGTTGAAAGGGGTGACATTGCATGAGCTCATACACCGGTTTGTTGAATGGCAACCCCTTTGTAAAACTTCTTACAGATAATAAAAGCATTTTAAAAAAGAAATTAAAACACAATTTCAAAGAACTTCCCCTGAAATAATATTTTCTTAATTACAAAATAATGTTCCCTAGTCAGCTTTGTAAAATAATACTTCATGCAAATATAGTGGTTTATATAGATTTTGCAGATTATACAGTATAGTATTTATAATGATTATATACAGAGAGATAAAGTACAATTGCCCAAGTACAGTTTGGATTTCCTATTGCCATTAATTAAAACAGAAAGTAAAATTATTGTAAACTATAGGCAAGGGAAAAAATTTCTATATAACTTGTCCAAATCATGAATAAAACAACTGCTCAATGTAATTCAGAAACAGGGAATCTTGTAGTAAGTTCCTGTTTCCTGAGTTAACTTTATCAATTAGTATTATATCCATGACAGTTTTTCTTAGATATTCATTTTTTATTTACTTTTAGAAAGTCTCATGAGAATACCACTAGCAGAAACTATTTTCTATAATTCAAACCCAGTCAAAACTATTAAAGGAAAGTCACAGAACAAATTAATTCATCAGCCTCTCCAGCTCAATACAGTTTCTGTAGTAATGAAAATATAAATTATTAAACACATCAAGGACTTTGCCAGTGTAAATGAAAATAAAGCTAATTTTATGTTTGCTAAACATTTATAATATATTTTATATAAATAAGTCATTGTCTTTTAAAATCATACTGCCATAGTTCATTTTAGAATTAGTATATTATAAATGAAATTGGTACCCTAACTAAGAAAAGAAATCATTTAGGGTGACTGTGACGGAGGATTAGTTTAATTTTTATAGTAGTCCAACTTGCAAATACTTTTTCAGAAGTTATGTAAATGTAACTGGAGGCGTAGGAAAATGGCCTCTCTCCATCCTCCTAGGTTGTCTGGAGTGTGAACTAAATTGACCAAACGCTTGATTAAGAAAATAACCACCAGTTTACTCATGTATATAGGCCTGGGCTTTCTAGAAAAGTATGAGATGCAAAGAAGGACCATGGACTGAGGCTCATCCTGAAGGACTGAACAGAAGAGTGGCTTGGAGCTGCTTGCAGGGTTTGAGATAAGTCATGAAAAAGTGATGGGAGAAAATCCGTGCTACATAAAGGACAGGTTACATGAAGAACTTCATAAGAATACATTAACTACACAGAAGAATAAATTTTCTAAGCTACTCCAGTCTGTAATTTCTCAAAATGTACAACTTGAAGTAACCAATAGCAAAAGAGTCCTTTTGGATGGCATGCTATGATCTCCTCTACTCATATTTTGAAATGCTGTGTAGCCCAGTATAACCATTGTGGTTTGTTTCTTTTATGTTTCATTTCCTCTCCCTTTCTCTCTCTCACTCTCTCTCTCCCTGTGTCTCTCTCTGTCTCTGTCTCTGTCTCTGTCTGTCTCTGTCTCTCTGTCTCTGTTTCTCTCTGTCTCTGTCTCTCTGTCTCTCTGTCTCTGTCTCTCTGTCTCTCTCTGTCTCTGTCTCTCTGTCTCTGTCTCTCTCTGTCTCTGTCTCTGTCTCTGTCTCTGTCTCTGTCTCTCTCTCTCTTTCTATTTCCCTTTTTTGGTGGGAGGGCCTGGCAACCAGTATTATGTTTTGAGTTTTAAGTTTTACCTAAAATTTAGAATAACAAGTTAATGTAGGAAGAAATGGAAAATAGAAACATTTTCTGCTCCTCATGTAGGAAATGAAAATTAAAGACTCCAAGGCTTTGTTTTTTGTTTTTTAATTGAAATATTTGGTTTATTATATAGGGTGATATCTATCTATATTAATCTATCAATGTATGTATGTATGTATGTATGTATCTGTCTATCTATCTATCTGTCTAGGTCATATCCTGAAGTAATTAAGGCTTTCATCTTACTCTTGGTTTTCTCTTTACTCCTATTTGCTTCTTTATTTCATTTTCTTGCTTTCCTTTCAATTAAACACTTATATATTATTTTAACCTTTTATAGCTCTTTACATTTGTTCTCATTATTCTCTTAATGATTATCAAGATCACAATGATGCATTTTTAATTTTTACTACTTTAAGTTCGAAATTTTACCACTTCATTGAACAATGTTAAGAACTTAGAACACATTCACTCCAATATTCTCCTCCCATTTTACGCTATTATATGAACAAATATATCTTCTACCAACATTTCACAACTTCTAAGACATTAATGTTTTTTTATATTGAGATAGTTACTATTTACCTATAACTACTCACAGTTTATTCTTTTTACTACTTCATCTTTTCTAGCCTCCTGTGTAGAATTATTTTGCCCTTACTGTATCTCTCATTCTTCTTCTCTCTGTCTTTCTTTCTTTTTTTTTATTGGGTCTGGTCGTGGGGCCTGAACTCTGGGCCTGGGCACTGTCCCTCAGCTCTTCAGCTCAAGGCTAGCACTCTACCACTTGAGCCACAGTGCCACTTCCAGCTTTTTTCTTTTTGCTTATGTGGTGCTGAGGCATCAAACCCAGGACCTCAGGCATGCAAGGCAAGCGCTCTACCACTGAGCCACCTTCCCAGCCCCTTCTCTCTGTCTTTCTCTGTCTCTCTGTCTGTCTCTGTCTCTATCTCTCTATCTCTGTTTCTCTCTCTCTCTCGGGTTGAATTCAAGGCTTTATGCATGCTTGGCAAGTAAATTCCCACTGAAGTATTTCCCTATGCTTTATCAATTATGAGTAGTGATGAATGCTTCAGTTTTTGTTTGTCTGTATAATTACTTATTGTCAAATACATTGGTCTGAACTGCTGTCAAACTATCCAGAAGCTATGAAGATCTAAGTCAGAATTAAGCTCAGGACATGACTATGTGAAAGTGCATGGAAAGTTCAGTTGGCTTCATTTAATGTGAGTGGTGCCAAAGGTAGATCTTTGTTCAACTCAAAGCTTTTTTCCTGCCCATTTGTCAGCCTTATGACTAGAGTGTCCTGGAGGCTGATAACCCAAGGCTTTTGTGTTATCTGGAGAATTTCCTCTCAACAAGCAAGAACAGTTAGCATTCTACATCTAATGCTACCTAACAAATCATCCTAAAATGTAGTGGATTTATTGTTCATTTTCTGTGGTATTGGGATGTAGCAGTAGAGTAGCAGCAGAGTGGAGACTCAGCGAACTCTAAGGAGACAGCTATGAAGCCCACTGGAGCCTCAGCCATCTGAAGCACAAGTGAAGGTTCATCTCCTGAGATGGCTTACTGACATGGCGTTGTCAGGGCCCTCAGATTCTTGTCAAGATGACATGGACAGAGTTGTTCTCACAACAGCTCTAGGAAAGGGCCAGTCAGGTGATCTAGCCTCAAAAATCACACCCTGTCAGCTACACACTCTGCAGCAGGTTATTCAGCTGGGGTCTTCCTGTGTAGACTACCCTGCTTGTCAGAGGCCCATGGACAACAAGTACCTGAGGTGACCGGCTGGTGTAGGAGACTTTCCCCTTTCTTCAAGGTGGTAGAACCAACTGCATGGCCCAGTTCATGCCTCAGTAGTCCTATGGTCTCTGGAAGAAAGACCTTAACTTGTTCCTCTTCACCTTCTCCTGCTTAAGTTACTTCCCCTTTCTTAAGTGCACCACTCTAGGGTATCACCTGTCTAAGGTTGGGTCTAAGGCCCAACCTCTAGAGAATCTGGCCTAGAGCTGTCTAAATAAAAAGAACATAAATGAAGGCAAAATTATATCTTGTCCAAATATGAATATTTCTCCTCATTCTCCCAAATTCTGATTTTTTTTCTGTAAGAGAAATGCCTTTGCTTGGCTCTCTGATTTGAAATGGGAATATTTTCCTTAAATATGTCTGTGTATAAGAGTTATGCTAAGTTTCTTCATGCACTGTGAAGTCTTTTAGTTAGGAAGAAGGGAGCTAATCTTCAGATTCGTGTTATTTTAATTTGATTTTAGAGATGTAATTGCACTGGTTCAGTCTTTTTTTTTACTTAAAGAATATACTAACAATGGACAAATTGAAGCTCGAATAGTTGACACATGTCAATTGTAGAGATCTTCCTTGCAAAGCAAGGAAAAGCTATCATTGTGAGTCCTTTACTCACCCGACAGGCAAACTATCACTATTTCCCCCTTTGGGGCAGAAACCAAGTCAGAGCAGCTCTATAGGACACTGCCCTCATATGGTTGTCTAAACCATCCAGGCAGAGTGATTTCCCTATGGCAGTTCCGGTTTCCTGTCTTGATTTCTTGAAGTTAGCTGGTAAGAATAAGCTATTAGCAAGCTTAAATCGGCAATAATTAGCTGTACATTATTATTTCAAAGTGATGTGGCTGTGCCAATTAAGTGGGTAATTAGGAAAACCCCAGGACAGTAAATTAAGACAGAGTCTCAACACCAGGGCCCCATCTGTTTTCCAGCAAGCATTCCAATTAGCCAGTTTCCTCATTTAAGAATGTACCATAGAGGTGATTGGCTGCATTCAGGGGTGTGTACTGTCTTAGGTGCTACTAAAAATATGCAAAATTTTAATAGCAACTTGAGAATAGGAGAAAAACTTTTCAACATTGAATCTTCATGTTTTATTTAAGATGTTAAATCATTTATTTAAAAAAATTCTCTTCAGAACTTAATTGGAGCAATATATCATCAGACATTTCCATTTTATTCTACTGTGTTTATTAAATTGTGATTTGAGTGAGAATTTTGTCACTTGGAATATTAACAGTTTTATTTATTGAGACTGGAAATAAGAGGGCTAGAGACTTCAGAGACAAGTAAGGCAGAGTATAATACTGGCTCAGGGTGTTACTATCAACTGAAGAAAGTTCATATCATGTCCAACACTACAAAGCATAGTTAAGTGACTAAAATAACTGACTGAATGTAGAAAAATATCTACACATTGAATAAAAACACTTAATCTTATTTAGTATTATTAGCAAGATAGGTGGAATTGATTTACAGTAAAAAGAATCAGTAAACTTAAATGATCTTATAGGTTCATAATAACTATTTCATTTAGGAAACCAGAAAGAAATCATGATTGCAATTCTGGATATAGTCTACCAGGTATCTGTGTTTGATTACATGGTAAATCAGTATTTAGATATATTGGGCTGAATGATGTTTTGGGAAATGTTTTGTTAATGTTCTATTAACAAATCATTAGGCCACAAAAAAGTCAACTCTTTGAGAAAAAACTTAATATTACTGAACAATTTACAATGTATTTCTAAAGAGGAAGTTAGTGCTTTTTTATGGTGCCATTATTATTTATAACCTGAAAGTTTAATTTATTAAAATAAAGGTCATGTTCCCTTAAACGATAAGATTTCTGTTTAATTTAAAACAGTGCTTGGCAAGTGAGGGTAGTATGTGTTTCCAGGGCAGGACAGGGCCGGGGAGGATGGGCCAAGACCAAGTTTTAGGCAGAGCAGCAGAGGTGAGACCAGAATGAGCTTGAGGGAATATGAGCTTCAAGGCAGACCAGAGCTAAGACCTCCATGAATAATAAAGATCAGGACCCGCAGGGGGTCAAAAACCAGGTCCACAGGAAACACAAATGCCAGAAGGCAGAACAAACATATGGCAAAAGTTTAGGCTAGTGGTTCTTAACCTTTGGGGATCATATATCCCACTGAGAATCTGATAAAGCATTTCCAGAGAAAGCTAATAAACAAATACATGCAGAATTGTGTTGCATTGGAAAGCAATTTGCTCTACCGGAAACTAAGGTGGAAAGTAAGATGAGTTTAGAAAAAAAATGAGTTAACTCTTACTTTCTGTATGTTCATGGAGAAATTAGCCACCATTTTATGAAATAAGCTAAAGCAAAACAAATGATGGAGAATAAAAGTTATACAAAAGAGAACTTTTCTTGAAAGAAGAGATAGCTTGAACCACTTGCTATGAAGTCTATGTTGAAGCTGAAAAGTTGTGATTGGTTTTAAATATGGACATATACACATATATTTGGTAGCTGACAGATTCCTGCTTTTTATTTTGATAGTGCCAATTTCTATAAATTATAGAATTGCACCTATCACTAGCTGCAATTAGAATCTTCATAGTTTGCTTGCTTAGACAAGGATAGGCTTACATCAGGGAACATCTTATTTGTTACAAGTTTTTCAATGTCCACTGGTTTTTCCATAACTCGTTGGTCCTCTGATTTGTGACATCTTTGATAATGAAACTGTCTAATTAGGATAATATAGGTAGAAATAAGTCTACTAATTCTTCACTATAGAAAGAATAAGAAAATAGGTATTTTTCTAACAATAGGAAGAATGACCTTTAAACTGGACAATTTTAAAACTAGTTCTCAAAAAAACCTATTTCCACCTAACAGCTTGGGCAGCTACTAGAAACCTTCAGTAGTGTTTACAAGGGTTACTGTAGGGTTATCTCATTTATAGACTTAAAATAAGCCAAGGAAACCAAACTTTGAATAACATAACTGAGACAATATGTTTGTATATGTATGTATATGTGTATACACACACATAAATAGACACAAACATGTAAATGTGTGCATTACACACATATGTAATATATGTATATTTTCCCCTCACAAAATTGAATATTTTACCATTTTTCCTTTGGAAAACAATAAGCATATATAGGGGTAAAAAGAATTGCAAAGTCAGTCCCATTTTTTTCCCACTTCTATTTTCATTGGTGTATAATTTTTAAGAGAATTTCATTGGGCTTTTATACATAAATATAATACACTTGGATTATATACACCCCCTCTATTATTCCTGCATTCCCTGCCCTCTTAATAATTTTAATTGGCATAATTATTCTATTTTCATTCATAAGTGTAATACCTGGATTTTATTCACCTTCTTTTAGGAATTCTTGAAGAACGAAAAGGATTCAACTCACGGGGGGGTAAATCAATTAATCAGCAAAGCTTCTCCTTTTATCAGTGTAGAAGAATAAGTTGTATTTATAAGCATCATGGGTTCTAAATCTACAATGAGAGCATCAAGTCTTATCTTCCATTTTGCTTTGTGTGGCAAATTTAAATTCTGTCTACTACAGTTGAATTCCATTCATATAATAGGTAAAATGGAGATGCAAAATTATCAAGACATATCAATATTATGTTCATTTGTAATTGGATGTAAAGGACAAAGCTGAATATTCCCATAGCTTCCCTCAAAATAGTAAAAAGAAATGTGTTTCTAAGGATTTCATCAGTTTTTAGACACTGCTTTCATTTCTTTTCCCTCTTCACTCCATGACATAAATCACATAAATCTCAAAATACATGGCTATACTCAGTCTCTAACTCTAGCTTTCTGTTGGGTTTCTTTTGCTTAGAAATACAACAAAGGGGATTTATGATTTAGCTCAGTGAAAGAGCACTTGCCAAAAGGCCCTGAGTTTGGTTCACAGTTCTGGGAAAAACAAACAAACAAACAAACATAAAACAACTGATGAAGATTCAAAAGTTCTGAGGTAATTCTTATGGGTAGCGTTTGTAAATTCTCTGATCAAACTTCCCGTCCTTAAAGGCAATTCCTTCTGTTTAATAATTTAGAAACATGTAAGCTTCTCCTTTGCTGTGCTTGTTTCTTTGTCCTTTACCAAGATTCTTAATATATAGAGAGAGAACTGAAAATTTGGGGTCTCATAAATCAAATAAACTCAAGTCTGGACATGATGGGTCCTGCCTCTAATCTCACAAATCAAATTGGAAATGAAGGCCAATTCTGAGGAAAATATGAGCAAGATACCCTCTCAACCAACAATTGGCTTGTTGATTATGACCCTCCATTTTAAACTAATAGTATGCCTCGTTAGGCTAACAATACTAATTATAGTAGCTGAATATTTTAATGAAAATTAAAAGATTTGAAGTAGAGAAATTATATTGTACCTCTATATTCTTTAATGGTCATTCAATTCAATGGATGACCAATTTCCTCATTATAGTCTGATTTAAAAAACAAAAACTCAGACACTTGATTGGGTGTTCAGTCTTTGTTTAAAATCTTTTCCTTAAAAAGGACTCCTACTGGACTCATTCCTCATGCTTGAACTTATATTTTGTGTGTTAGCACAGTGATTCTTCCAGTCTCCCCACTCATCTTAAAAAAATACTGTTGGTTGGTTTGTTTTATAGAACACAGCTGGTGCTTTTTAAGGTACATCGTTCCAAAGTGGTAGCATCATATTAAGCTGGTTTGGAGAGCCCTGTTTTGACATTTCAGAGTATGTTTCACATCAGTCCAGAGAGGATGTTTGGAACACCATTGAACACAGTAAGAGACCTTGCTGTCCTAAATCTATAAATGGCCAGGAAGTTCCCTACCAGGATAAGAACACACTATAAGAGAGTGCTGTACATGAAACACCTATCCAGCCAGAGTTCTGGGAGAAGGGTATGGAAGGACACTCGTGACTTTTCTAGATTTCTTTCAGATTCTCCTTTCCACTGTTTTCCTTATTGTTCTTTGAACTACCAACCCATTCTTAATTTTCTTTAGCAGTGTTGAGGAGTCAGTTGACCTTCTAATGTCATGTGAACCAGAAGACTTCCTATGAGCAGAGGGAAACCTGGAATCACTTACCCAGAACAAAAAATAAAAAAATAAAATAAAAATCCAAGAGTGGTGCTGAAACCTTAGGTCACAGTTCCCATAAGGAGCAGTGCGTTCAAGTGGGGTTCAGAGAGCAGACTTCCTGAGTTTCTCTTTTAGAACAAATACATTTTTATAAGATAAAATATGTATATAATGTGTTTAAACACATTTACGTTTGTGATAAATGTGCCCCACACATACATCGCATTGCTTCTCAATGAAACATGCACCCTTCTGTCTCTCTGGGGCCAAGAAACTAGATTTCAATGTTCCTTGTTTTCATCTGACTACATAAGTTTAATTATTTCCAAACATTTACAATGAGAAGTTACTGCTGTAGAGCAGAAATCTAAAAATATTTTGTCAAATAGAATGACTTGAGTGAGAATAAAGTTAAGTGATTAAATATAGATTCAGAACAGCAAGAGAAAATAGTTCTTATCTAGAAACATGTAATTATATATTTCCTCTGCTGAGCTGGAGACTGACATTTTAAATGTCTGCTGTTTGACAGCCACGGTCAGACATCTCTACAGGGTTGAGCCTGCTCATTAGTGCCACATTAACCTTAACTTTGCCTCAGGCCATTAACTACCAAACTGCACATTTGACCTTTGTTCTACAGATATTTTCAAACAGTGTGCAAGGCACTGCTTTTAATTTGGGTTCTGTATTACGTGTGGACTGACTTTAAGGGTAGAAAAGAAATCAATAGATGTCATTAAATAAAGAAACACGTGGTCCGAGATATTCCACAGAGGAAAGCTCCACTTAAAAATATGATTCTTCTCCAATGCCTTTTCAGATAATTAGCTTTGGTCAAAATTAGAAAAAGTCTCTTCTGCATTGCATTCAATAGGAAAAAAGGAAATAATAATATGTGTCAATGTATACATCTTTTAAGTGAAAGAAATTTCCATAGAGGAGATGGGTAGATGGAGAGGTATGCCTCGGAACACCTATCTGTTTCTAGAAATGTCTAATTAAGTAAATTTAAAACAACAACAACAACAAAAAATATGGATTAGAGCCCTTAAGGCAGATAACTTCCAAGAAGATTCCTAAAAGTTTGAAATTTACAGGTCAGTCATTTTCAAAACAATAATGAGTACACTGGCTTTATAAATTAAAGCATTAATTATTTTAGTGTATTATTTTTCTAGACTGAGACAGTGGCTATATAAACATTATGAAGTACAATAAAGCTATATAAAAGTAAGAAAGACCTATGTTAATTAATTGGAAAGGGGTTCATGATTTCCTGTGGTTAGAAATTCCTATTCATGTGTATAACTTGTCACCAATCTGTAAAACCAAACAATATTTCTATCTCTGTATCTCTTGTGTGTATCTATCTGCCATTTCTGTGTACATGTAGAGAAAGCTAAGGAAGGATAGATACCGGGTTGTTAACTTTGGTTGCTTAAGGAGGGAGAGCTAGAACTATTACGAAGGGTAGATACTAATTTGCTTTTCTTAAATCTTTTCACAATTTTACTACTTAGCAACTACTATATTACTTTTATAATTAAAAATGCAGTAAATTATGACTGAACATTGCTATGTCAATAGACCCAGAAAAAACTTTTATGGTGGGATGCATATATATATAGATACACACACACACACACACACACACACACACACACACATGTATGTATATACACACACACATTTTTACCATGTGACATGGCAGGAGACCTTTCTGGAATTGTTGGCCTCCAGGGCCTGGGAAGCAATGAAGCAATAACTATGCTAGTCCATGTTTCTCCTTTGCCTTCAGTAAGCTCAGGGCAAATAAAGCTACAGGCTATGAATGAGCAATTGTGTTGCAGCCTTTTTCTTCTTTATTCTGCTAGCAGAGGGCACAAAGCTGGTCATCAGCCAGCGATTAATTAGCATTTACCCCACTCCTTGCTTCCTGCACTGAGTTTTTTAGACTGGTCAAAATGTAGAGAGGTCTTCCCTATCTGAGCACATCACCTTCTACATATAATTTCGTCAAACTTTTCTAGTATAACAGACACATGAGTTTTTCTTTAATGTGATTTTTTTTTCTTGAAACTGTTACAACTTGAGAATATTATTCTGTCTGGCAATTTTTCAACATTGATTGATCAGACATTTACTATTAGCCTGAGATAAATAAATCATAGAACTCTCCACAAATGATTAAATAAGATGTTGAAATAGTCTTTTCACCTTTTTGGCTTTTATTTTCCTTATTTTTACAATGGGATGGTTCTTAATTTTAGCTTTACTTATAAGATACTTTAAATAACAACAACAACAAACCCAAAGCTGAAGTTTTACCCCAAACTAGTGAATGTGAATATCTGAGGGAGAATTTTAGTTGTATAGTTTAAAATACTTTCTAAGTGCTACTTATGTGTGGCTATTCTATCCTAATAGAATGTGCTGAAGTGAATAATCTTACTAGCCCATAATACAATGTACTTGATGCACTGAATATTTTAGCTCCATTGTACAGCGTTGTACAGCATTAATGTTAAATTCAACATTATATATCCACAGATACTGTCTTGAGCTTGCTTAGTGGAGTCTGGTGTGTTTTACAGCCCTTTAGATTTCTTCCATTTGCAAATGCACAATATACCAGGAACTTCTAGTGTTATGCAATAATTATAGACTAATTCCTAATGTGGAAAGCTTACCAAGCTATCTTTTGTTCTTTAAAATTATAATTATTAGCAGGCTGTCTTATAAGACTTCATAATTCTAGAAGCTGATCAAAAGTAAGACAAAATCTGGGGCTAATGTGGCATTAATTTGAGTGCAATATTGGGTGTAAACCCAACCCAAACCCAAGGGTTACAAAGAACTAGCTCCTGCTGTTAGTGAAAATGGCTCTGTTAGAGGAGCCAGAGTCACAGAGGCATAACAATACCAGGTAACAAGGACTGTGAGACAGAAGCAAACATGCTGGATGACAGACAGACAGGGGCCAACAAATATTACACAGTTGAAGAAATGAATTAAAGGGAGGAGATAAAGGTTCAGCAAGATCTTGAAAATTTCCTAGAAAGATAAGGAGGAAGAGAAGACTGTTCAAAATAGGGAAAACTGAATGTGCCAACGTTGGAAACTTGTCAATAAATGCTGAGATATTTTATGAGGGGTATACTGTGTGTGTGTGTGTGTGTTTGTGTGTGTGTGTGTGTGTGTGAGAGAGAGAGAGAGAGAGAGAGAGAGAGAGTTTGAGAGAGAGTAGATTTTAGGCTGGAGTGTTTGAGAAAAGGAAGGTCAGCTGTCAGGGAATGGGAATTTGGGGGTCAAAGGTGGATAGGTCCTGGCCATTGTAAGCCATTCTGACTTAATTGCATGGTATTTTAAATCAGGGAAATTGGTATGTCTTATCTTTTAATGCTGCTTCTGCTTTTACTTTAGAAAAGAAAGCATTAAAAGAAAAGTGAAAGAGCAAACCCAGAGGCAATTTGGATAATTTGGGGATTAGATTTGTAACCTAAGTAAGAAATTACAAATTTCCATATGAACTGGACTTCTAGGCTTTGAATTAATATTCCACAAAGGAATACTTTCTTGTTTTCTTTGAAATGTTTTCAAACCATTGTTCTTACTTATATCTGATTTATGTATGATATCTATATCTATATATCTGACATAAGGAAGAAGTTCCTGAAGGATGATTAACAGGAACTTCCAGCATCCCCCTGCATTTGTTGTGTTCTTAAATTTAACGTTAATAGCCTAATTATTATAGTAAAATAATTATATAGACCTTGTCATTCCCACAACAAATAAAATTTTGTCATGCTAAGAATATTTTATTCATTGAAATATTCCAGTCTGCTGGGAAGGGAGGCACAAATTCTTACAAGAGGACCACCACTTTTGTGGCAGTAGATAAGTCTGATTTCACTATGACTCTTGTTCCCATCAATTTAATTATCTTCTCCAGTATCTAGTGTGAATTTCCTGGTCCTTTAGTGAAAGTGCATTTTGCAACACTATTCTGAATTTTGAGAACTAAAAAATTGCCAAAACTGAATAGAAGTTTTCAAGTTAGGATTTCTGCTCAGTTTCATACTTTCAAATCAAAATTATCACACATATACTTTCTTCCTTTATATAAACCTCAATGAACATTTCTCTAATTTTGGTATTTTGTGTTTTATAATTCTTTTCCCTTTCTTTACAGGTTTTTTTCTTTTCCTATTTTTCTGTTATCAACAAGAATGAGTCCTAATGTGGTCCTTCAAGATATCCTTAGTTTAGAATACTTAAACCATTCTTCTCTCAAGTCTGTTCCCTTTTCCCAGGAGCTGATGTTACTGCTGAAGTTGCTTGTGCTTTAAGACTCAGAAAGACCAAGCGTTCAATCCAAAACCTTGTCACTTACTGTGGTAGAGGGAAATAGAAATCAGCAACCCACTGGGGCACAGGTGGCTCATGCCTATAATCCCAGCTACTCTAGAAGCTGAGATCTGAGGATCATGGTTCAAAGTCAGCCTGGGCAGGAAAGTTCATGAGACTCTTATCTCCAATAAACCACTAGAAAACTGGAAGTGGCACTGTGGCTCAAGTGGTAGAGAGCTTGCCTTGAGCTGAAGAGCGTAATGACAGTGTCCAAGCCCAGAGTTGAAGCCCTACAACCCAGGGGCGGGGGGAGGGGGAATAAAAAAACAAAAGAAATCAGCAACCCAGCCTAGAAAAATAAACATCACGTACATCATTTCTGTACCCATTTCATAGGCTCCATATAAGCTACATGACTCAACTTCACTGCTTCTGAGATGTGACCAGAAAGTAAGACAGTATTTGGGAACAAACTCATAGTGCTAATTATCTATTCCCCTTTACAGAAAATCACAATCAAATAATTATACACAAAACCAAATTGGCTTTGGTTTCCCTTTGGTGATTGTCCAGTTCTAATTCTAAGTCTACTTTTAGTGCTCATTATTACACAAATCCAAAGTATGTATCTACTTCCAATGCTTTACTTATTACTTCATTCTGGTAGCCTTCCCTAAAAGATATCACAGCCTAGGCAACTTAAAAAAACAGAAGCAAAATTTCTCGTATTTCTGGAGGGTGAAGTTAAAGATTTTTTCTTGTTTCTTTCCTGAACCTGCAAATGGTCCTGTTTTTGTGTCTTGCAGGGCCCTTTCTTTGTACGCACATCTGGTGATTGCTTTTTCTTCTTAAAATGACTCTAGTCATATTGGATTAGTCACATGGACCCTTTTATGTGATGTTGTTTTAGCCTTAATTCCCTCTTTGTCCTTGTCTTTTCTTTCTGCCTAGCTCTAGCAGCACTAGGGTTTAAACTCAGAGACTTGCCCCAGTAATGCAGGCATTCTACTTCTTAGCTATGCATCAACCCATGTCTTTGGCTTCTTAATTTGGCTTCTTATTTTTGGCTTCCTACCTGGACTTTTACTTGGACCACAACTCCCCTATTTTAGGCTTCCCATCATAACTTGGGTAACAAGTGAGTGCTACTACTACATTCCACATCTTTCCATTGAGATAGAGTCTAGTGGACTTTTCATTCTGAGTTGGCCTACAGCGGTGATCTTCCCAATCTCAGCCTCCTGAATAGTTTCAGTGCATGCTACTGCATCCTGCTATGACAGTCTTATGAACTTTTATGGCTGGGCTGGCCAGGAACTTCGACCCTCCCATTCTCAGCTTTCAAAGTAACAGGATTACAGTTGTAGCCCAGTGATGCCTAGCTTTAAGACCTTATTTCCAAACTAAGTCATGTTACGGGTCAAGGGTTGGTATAAATACTGTGAAGAATCTTTCTAAGTCTACCTTTCCTTACTTTGTAGTTTTCATAGCTCTTTAACTTTGAAGACTCTCTTCCTTTATTCTCTTTAGAGTCCCTTTGACTGGTCTCAATGCATATTATTTATCTGAAATATCCATATCCATGGCTTCAAACACCATTT
The DNA here is from genome assembly GCF_019054845.1 of Dipodomys spectabilis. NCBI lineage: Eukaryota > Metazoa > Chordata > Mammalia > Rodentia > Heteromyidae > Dipodomys > Dipodomys spectabilis. The sequence continues at coordinate 8,053,356 of NW_024870752.1, forward strand.
CTATGGATGATGAGTCTCTTACCACACATTCAGTAAATTTGGCTTTCAAAGTCAAACAGAAAACTCACACAATATTCATGGTTTGTACATCAGTAATATCAGCAACACTGGAGTGCTTTCTGTAAAATGTAGAATATTGGTCCCTACCTTACAACTATTAAATCTGGATTTACCTCTTGGCTGGGTTTCTAGGTGGTGTTTACACATATTGGGTTTGATGAGAGGTGCTTTACTTGCTCTCTCAAAAACTACCTCAAGTGGAGCACTTTTACTCATGTATTAAGTTGACAACTTTTAATGGGATATGTTGTACACAGACACCATCTCTGCTCTAGGATCTATAGCAATGACCAAAACAAACAAATGAAAAACAGCTGCTGCCTGCCTGGATCCTTATGCTAGAGCAGGATAAAAGGAAACCATGTGCTATCAAAAAGGTGAGAACATTGAACAGGATGAGGACCGCTAAGGATGGCGTGGGATACTAGAATTGTGGTATTTCCCTTTTCCTCATTTTTGATTTCAGTGAATGAGGTAGGGGAAGACGAAAAGTATCCTGAAGCTGTTCCTTTACAGTCCATTCTGGATTCCTCACACCTATTAAATTTTAGTTGTTTTCTGGCAAAGTTGGTTTTTGGTTACTGTTGTTTTTTGTCTTTTGTTTTTTCCCCTCCCATTCTCAGTTTTCCTTTTCCTGGATTTTGTTTCAGTTCCTATTACCAATCTCTTCTATCTACTTCTATCTCTGCTCTTCTATCTACTTCCTCGTTGCTACTTTGATGGTGATACTTTACTGGCTAGAAAACCCTTAATGGCTCCAAATGCCTTTGGAATAAATGCCTCCGAATGCCACAAAATGATCAATAAGGCTTATGGTAGTTTGATCTTTCCCTACTTATTACCAGAATTCATTCTCTCTCTCTCTCTCTCTCTCTCTCTCTCTCTCTCTCTCTCTCTCTCTCTCTCTCTCTTTCTCTCTTTTGTCAGTCGTGGGGCTTGAACTCTGGGCCTGAGGGCTGTCCCTCAACTCTTAAGCTCAAGGCAAGCGTTCTACCACTTGAGCTACAGTGCCACTTCTGGTTTTCTAGTGGTTTATTGGAGATAAGAGTTTCACGGACTTTCCTGCCTGGGCTGGCTTTGAACCATGATCCTCAGATCTCAGCCTCCTGAGTAGCTAGGATACAGGCGTGAACCACCAGTGCCCGGCTTCAGAATTCATTCTCATAAGTACTTTACCCCCTAGCCAAGCTGCATATTTTTCTGTCATATCTTTGTTTTTGATTGTTTATATAGGGAATATTAAGCTGCTGTGTTATTTGGAAATATTACCTGATTTGGGTATCTTCCCATGTGGCATTATAAACACTGTTTTCTTCCTTTGGCTTTTCACCAAAAATACATATTCATAGAAAACGGGGACTTTCTCGTTTACTTGTGATGATGAGCTCATGCCAACACAAAGCATGGTACTCACTGAAGTTTGTGCACTGTGACAAATAATAAATAACTTTACTGTCCATAGAATAAGTGGAAATCTGGGTTACAAGCCTTCAGAGTAAGCACAAAGTGGGAAGGTGTGTTTGGGGAATAGCAAGTATCTAGCTTTATAGTAGGTTTTCTGTTATTACAGTTGAGAAAGGTGTCTTATGTACCTTTCTGAGAAGTGCATGAGAATGCACTATGGTTGCATTGCTACAGCTCAAGCAAGTGACGAAGTGACAGACATGTTCGGTAGAATATCAGATTTGGATTTTAGAAGTGTTCTTGTCCTGAATGGGATGTGGCTATGAAAGGAAGAATTTGGAAGTATGCAGTCCTGGTGCATTGAACACAGACAAACATGCCAATGCTTGTTAAGGCCATGTAGTACATCCCTGGCAAAAAAAATTGAAAGAAAAGGAAAGCTCTTTCCATTAGGGTCTGCTGATGGGAAAGGAGAAATGAAAGTAGCTGTAGTCACAAAGTTCCCAGTAAGTAGGTAATTTGAGGTCCATAAAATTTTATTCATCTTTATACCATCAACTTTGAGGTCTTAACATCATATCTTTTTTTCCCCTGGCTTCTTAATTGCTAGAAAACATACTGATTCCATAAGAGTGATCATTGATTTAGAATAGAATTTATGACAGAAGCTTCTCATCTTTTCATTCATTCTAGGAATGTACAGATTTCTTCTCTAATTACGTACTTGCAATGTAAGAATTCATATTTGTTCATGTAATCCAGTTATGGGGAGGGGTAGGGGATATAGCCATCTTGGAGGGACTTAACTCCTACTAGATAAAAATTAGTAGTAAGTAAGAAATGTAATTACTTTGATTGCAAGAAAACAAAGCTTTTCTTTGATGCTTGTGATTGCTCAAACTAAGTTATCCATCCACGAAAACAAAACTTTCTTATTAATCATAAGTTCTAGATGAGTCAAGTATATACTTTTTACAGCTACTTGTCTAGTAATATTTTTCTGAAACCAAACACTTGCAGTTATATATATTTTTTATTTTGAAAATACCACACAGAGGGGTTACAATTACATGAGCAAGGTAATGAGTACATTTCTTATCAAGCATTGTTGCCTCCTCCTTTGTTTCCCCTTCCTATCCCCTCCCATCTCCCCCCATTCCCTGTGCTCCAAAGTTGTAAAGTTCGTTTTTCAACATAACATCTTGTACATCTCATTGTTTCAATGGGTCTACCTGTATCCCTATTTAAACATTTGTTTTTTCACTTCCCCTCTCCAAATTATACCAACCTGGAACTCAAAAAATTAAATCCCCCAACAACAAATCTGCCGTTATATTTTCTAATCATATGATTACATGATTTCTAGTGTTACACTTTTGAAAATCATATTTATCTTATAGTCAACTCCAGCAGTTTCTGTTTTAAATACTGCTTTAAGAATTGATAAAAATGGGGCTGGGAAGGTGGCTCAGTGGTAGAGTGCTTGCCTTACATGCTTGAGGCCCTGGGTTTGATTCCTCAACACCACATAAGCAATAGAAAAAGCGGGAAGTGGCTCTGTAGCTCAGGTGGTAAAGCATTGGCTATGAACTGAAGAGCTGAGGGACAGGGCCCAGGCCCAGAGTTCAGGCCCCACGACTGCCAATAAATAAATAAATAAATAAACAAATAAATAGAAATAATTATAAATTGATGCAGTTGATCAACAATTCTGTTAAAATTAGGTTTAATTTTTAAAAAGTTGGTTAATCAAGTGATAAAAAGCCTAGGTTCTACAACTCAAAAATCTTGACCTTCTATATTAAAAACAGCAATTCTGCATTTTTGTTGTTTTCCCTCCCATAATTGTTAGGGAGAAAACAGTAGTGTGGGTGGGAGAAAGCCTAGATTTATATATTAAGGATATATTCTTTATTTTTATGTTTTTGAAAAATCTTGTAGTGTTATTTAATAAAGACTTATGACTCTATATAATTAAAAAGAAAAGAGAAAACCCAGGAAGGATAAGAAACAATCTACTGAGCTTTTACTCAGTAGGCAATAAATTAACATGTAAGGTTCTGACATTTTTTACATAGAAATGAAAATTATTAGAATCACTGAAATTTAGATTCCAATGTCTACTGAAGATGTCAGAGAGGCTAACTAAAGTGTCATATACGTGTATATGTGTATATTCACAACCACATTCTTGATCCTAGAACAATAAATAAGATTATAAAGACTATAAAGGCTTATTCAAAGAATAAATTAGTGCTACATTCTTTGAAAAATACATTTTCCAGATTATTAGAAAAGTGCTTAAATATATATATATATACATATATAAATATATACATATAAATAAGTATATTCCAAACATTACACATAGTAATATCTGTCATTAGTGTTGGGTTGTACTATGCATTTTGGATTTTAATGAGTTTCTTTGTTCTTTCATTCAGAGAATTTATCAACAGCCTTCGACTGTACAGGTCATTCTATGGTGGCCTGGCTGATCAGCTTTGCATTAAGGAATTAGCTGCCGCTGATGGACTACCCTGCTGGAATGGAGAAGCTGTGCAAAGGTATGTCCTGTGGACTGGTCTGTGGAAACATGGTAATTTCTCTTAAACCCTGCTTGCTCTCTTTTCCTGAGTCATCAATGGATATCTTTAGTTTTAACTTTTCTATGCATGACCAAGTAGTGATTAACTCTTTTTCATTATTTCCTTAAAATAGATTCTAATCCTTTTAATTAAAAAATGATCACTTCCTGTGATGTTTTGAAAGATTTTCCTCTTTTCAACCTATGATTATAAAATAATCTCACCTGTCTTAATCTCACCTGTCCTGTTCAGTTGGTTTTATTTTTCAAGTTTGTTTTTGAACTTCATGGGTATTGAAGCAGGAGGAAAGTCAGCTAAATGTCAATACTCATATGAAGATGCACTGCTATGTGAATGTTTCTCAGAAGTATTAGCATGTCCATCCTATAGTGATTTTCTCTTGACAGCAAAAGATAGGGAGAAAGAAGAAAAAGAGGAGAGAGAGGATAAAAGAGAGAATGGAGAGAGACAAAGAAAGAGTATGAAACAGAAGAGAGAGAAAGAAAAATGTATACTTACATAATCATAACAACTTTATGTGTGTTTGAATTCTTGTTTGCATGTTGTCAATTGTAATGAAACATAAAAGGAAAAGCTCACTTTTACCTTATTCTTCTCCATCTGGTGTTTCTGTTATAGCTTCTCTTTTATTTCTTGTAACTGATTGTACTTGCAATTACCCTCCTATACTTGCCACACTCATCAATGCTCCTTAGTTCATAAAACTGATAAGGAAGTAGTGCTTTTATTTATCTTTGCTGATAATTATATATGAGATAATGAAGCTCTGTGTCATGGATTTGAATTTTTGAAGTGTAAAATATACTTTATTGATATATGTTAATTTGAATTCCTTAAAAACGTTTATTCTTGCTTTGAAGTTGTCAAAAAAGTATACTTTAGTTTCCACAGTCTACAAAAAGGAAAGATCAGATGTCATGCTTTCTTATGTCCCAATACACATGCTCCATATAGAGTCAGTTTGTTTAGTTATCAAAAAAGTGATAAGTTCATTTAACATGTTATTTAACAAAATAAATTTACTATAATAAGTATATACTATAAAAATTTCAAAATGAATGATACAGTAAGAGCTAGTTACTTATTTCTTGGTGATTATATTCATTATATTTAAAAGTTGCATTTCTGAATTTTAAATTATTACTTTATAGCTAACATATACATATCTCATAGAGGTTATTAAAATATTTTTGCAGATGAGCACTGTAATTAAATTTAAATACAATATTTAATACTCAAGATTGATGTTCTTTTTTTCCTGTGTGTATATTGGACTTTAATAAATATTTTGCTGTCCTTGAAAGAAATAATAGCATAGATTGTCTTGACTTCTTTTTCTTTTCTTTTGTTTCTTAATTTTCTTTTTCTTCTTCTTTTCTCTTTTCTTCCCTTAAAAAAATCATTAATGGGACTTGAGTTCAGGCCTTATTCTTTGACTAGGCTTTTTCCATACACAGATGATACTCTACTACTTGAATCATACATCCAGTTTCTGCTTTTTGCTGCTTCAATAGAGAAAAGATTCTCTCAGGTAATTTGCTTTTGTTTTCGAAGTGAGATTCTCAGATCTTGAGCAGCTTACAGTTGATGGTGGAGTGGTTCTTAGCATTCTCATTGGTCCCAGCTCAATCTGACATTTCCTATCCCACCCAGACCTCCTGTCTGTTTGCCATTTCCAAGTGCACCACGATTCTAGTCTCTGATGAATAAGCTTTAGTTTGCCTTCATCTATCCCCAAATATTTTCTCTACCTTCCTTATCTTAGTGGACATTTTACCCTTTTCTTCAAGATAATTTCTTTTTTAAAGTATATTTTTATTGTTAGTATATATTATATGTAAATATAAATTATAATATATATACATATACATGTAATTGTTTTGTATATATTTATTTATTGTTAGCCTACCTCCAGAGATGATTCTATTTCATCTCTGAGTGTTTTGTAGTAGTGAACAAAGAGTTTCCCAGGCATGTTTTAGTAATATATTGCAACAAATCATTCCTTAATATCTTAATATATGTCAATTGACTCACCAGATTCTCTCTGTGAGTGTAGAATGTGATCTTTTTTCAGTGTATCCACAATATTAAAAACCCAAATATTTATGAAATGTAATTGATTGATTATGGTGTATTCATCATGAATATTGTCTTCAAAGAAAAGTATGCATATTTGCATCTGCTGTTATAAAATAATTTTAAGTAATTGTTCAGTAAAAATGGCTGAAAGCAGTATTATATATATTCTACTAGTAGATTTAAGTTCATAAAATAGATGCAAGTATTTCTTCTGAATAATACTCTTGGTTGGTTAGTAGGAAAAATGTTAATATGTCTAATTTTAGGACAAAATACTAGGAGGTTGTCTGTATTTTTATAGTGTACATAATCAATCAATTAATTAATTAGATGGTTTATTTTGGTAACCCCAAACCATTATTGTTTTCTTTTTAAAACAATGTTACTTTTGTAAAAAAAATAATTAAAATTACCTTTCAAGAAATTAAAAATGAAATTAATGGCTCATGTCTGTAATCCCAAAGGTTCAGGAGGTAGAGATCTGGTGCATCACAATTTGAGGCCAGCTTGAACAAAGAGTTGGAGCAAGACCCTTTCTCAATCAACAGCTAGGTTTGGGGACATGCACTTGTCATTCTGGCCTCACAAAGCACAGATTAGGAGGATTGCAGTTCAGGCTAGCCTAGGCACTAATTCAAGACCCTGTTTCAATGTTATAAAGCAACTGAGCTATGCACATAGCTCTAGTGGTATAGTGATTACCTAGTAAGCTTACCTGGGCCTTAAGTTCAACCCACACTACTGCCAAAAAGAAACCTCTTTATAGTGCGATTTATTTATGCACTTAGTTTTTAAAAATTCCATAGTTTTACTAGCATCAATTAGATGTACATAGGGCCATTTATTTTGTCATGTCCATATATATTTGTGTATATATACGTGTATGTATATATATACACATGCAATGCTTTTCCTTGGTTAGACTCAGCCGCTGTATTACTATCCCTCATTCCCTCTTTCCTCTCCCCAAACAATTTCAACAGGCTTCATTACTCCAATTTCACAGTGTATATAAAGTATTTCAGCCATATTTATCTTTTTTTGCCTCTCCACTCATCCATGCCCATTAGAATCCATACCCTGTACAGTATACATTTTGCATTTCTTTCACTATTTTTTAGTGTATATTAATTGTTCAAAGAGATTTTACACATGCTAGCACTGTACTTTAGTGATATTTCCCAATTTCTGTAATTCATATTTTCATTGTAATTGTGTGACATTGTTTTGTCAAATCTTCATGGATCCACTTAAATATTGAAATACTGAATCTCCCTTATTACATTCCTATATCGAGTCTAGATTACTGTTACAATAGGAAATTGTTAACCACTTCCTCTTTGAGAAAGAAATAAAAAGCAGAGACCACTAGTGAAAAACTATAAGAAATCCTCACATATGTATGCATTCATTTCTGAGACCTACAGAAAATTAAAATAAAAAATGACATACCCTTTTGAAAAACAATGGATACCAAGTGAATGTATATCAACTTTGGGATTGAACACTAATTTGATTCATTATGGTGGGTTATAATCATCAAGTTCATCTTGGAGAAATGATGGTAGCCAATGCTGAATTTATCCTCTATTATAAGATCAGAGTGATTGTTTTGGCAAGATTTCCCTTCCAGCTTTTTCTGCTTATGTGGCACTAGGGAATAACCCAGGGCCTCATTTCGTGCAAGGCAAGCACTCTACCACTGAGCCACCTTCCCAGCCCCCCCACTTTTTTTTTTTTTGGTCAGTCGTGGGGCTTGAACTCTGGGCCTAGGTGCTGTCCCTCAGCTCTTCAGTTTAAGGCTAGTGCTCTACCACTTGAGCCACAGTACCACTTCTGGTTTATTGGAGATAAGAGTCTCGCAGACTTTCCTGCCTGGGGTGGCTTTGAACCGTGATCCTCAGATCTCAGCCTCCTGAGTAGCTAGGATTACAGGCGTGAGCCACCGGCGCCCAGCTTCTGACAGGCATTTCATCTATACAGAATTCTGTATAGATGAAAGTGTCTCAAATACTTGCATTAGATAAGAGGAGTTGAATTTCTGAAACAAAATTGTTTTAACTGAAATGATTTTGAACATGTACTCCTACCATCTTCTGCAACATTGTGTCACAGTTCAACAATTCCTAATTCAAGATGAAATGCATGGTCTCTCCTCTTAAGGTATTCTCTCACCTCTCCTCTCTTCATCATGAAATAAAATTGTTCTCTGGAAGGTTTTTCAGTTCCTACTCTATGATTGTAAATTGATTGCTTATGATTTGTAACTCTCCCTTCATCTCCAGGAATTTATGGTCCTCACAACAACTCTTAAATTAGCCAGAGGGTGTTAAGTACCCTAATGAAATTAATAAGCCACGTTATTCCTAATTTCATTTTGATTTAGTTTTTGTTCCTGAATGCTTCTTTCATAATTTAACATTTTCTAGCTCTTATGATAAGATAAACCCTTTTCTTAAACAATTATAATAGAATTTTAAAAATAAGACAAAAACAGAAAACCTGAGAACCTGGTGAAATTTTCTACTTGCCTATTGTCTGTTTCTGCTCTATACAAATAATTACCCTGACTATATAATTGGTTTTAACTTTAGCATCTCCATCCTAACCCATCCTCTTACTCTTTATCAGGAAATCTACCTTACTTTCATTTTTTCTGTTTTATTTCCCAATCTTACAGTATCCAATTATATATATATATATAAAATATTACATATTATATATTTGCTCATGGAGCTTGAACTCAGAATCTGGGTTCAGTCCTTGAGCTCTTTTGCTCAAGGCTAGTGCTCTACCACTTTGAGCCACAGCTCCACTTTGAGCCATGGCTCCACTTCTAGTTTTCTGCTAGTTAACTGGAGATAAGAGTCTCATAGACTTTGCTGCAAGGTCTGGCTTTGAACCATGATCCTGAGGTATCAGCCTCCTTAGTAGCTAGGATTACAGGTGTGAGCCACAAACAACCAGTGCCCAGTCCAATTGTATTTTTCTTAAGAAACAAAATCATATATTTGTACCAATTATGAAATGTTAGGGCCATCTTTATTTTAAAAAAACACTAGTTTCTAAAATTTATTGATGTAACAATGAGTTTTTTTCCAGTTTCCTGTACAAAGGCTGTATGTTTGATCTTCATGACTTTTTTTTTTTTTGTCAGTCTTGGGGCTTAACTTTGGGCCTGGGCATTGTCCCTGAAATCTTTAGGTGAAGGCAAGCACTCTACCACTTGAGCCACAGTCCCACTTGATCTTCATGACTTAAAATCCACTCTTTCTCTTTCCTTTTTTCACAGTATGCATATCTAATCAGGTCTCCAATATTGTTGAACTATATATTTTCAAGTATCACCATTCTTATCATACTTACACCAATCATGTTTCATTCAGAATTAAAAGTTGCTAAAAATGCAGAGATTCCACTAATAACAGAATAATTTTAATGAGGTTATTTTCTCTGTGTAACTGTATTAAATCCACTAGAAGACTTTTACCTTGACAGATGAATGAAATCATGACCAGTCCTTAAGAAATTTTTAGTTATGATTAATATCTGAAGGATTTTTGGTTATCTATTAGTCCTACAAGCAGTTGAAATTCTGTAATGAAAATGCTCAATTGAAATTTATATTTAGAAGGTTGAAATTCATTTAGCAATGTTGTTTATCCTTTGTTTTTGTTTTTTTTTTTGGGTCCGGTCATGGGCCTGAACTCTGGGCCTGGGCGCTGTCCCTCAGCTCTTCAGCTCAAGGCTAGCACTCTACCACTTGCGCCACAGCACCACTTCCGGCTTTTTTTCTTTTTGCTTATGTGGTGCTGGGGAATCGAACCCAGGGCCTCAGGTGTGCAAGGCAAGCACTCTACCACTGAGCCACCTTCCCAGCCCCCTTTGTTTAATTCTAGAAGACCTATTGTGTGTGTGTGTGTGTGTGTGTGTGTGTGTGTGTGTGTGAAATTTCCATTCCATATGTCAACCTTAAACTTCTTAAACTGTTTTCATCCTGCAGCCACTGTTTCTGACTTCTCCATGTTCGACATTGGGGAGTTTAGAGCTGGTAGATTAAGAAACTGGAGAGGTAATAGGAAATGACTGGGAAAGGGCACAGATAACTGAAGAGTTTCTCCCTCATGACCTCAGCTTGGTAAGGGTTATGTGTATAGACTCTCATATATATCTGCATCACATGATAAAACATATCCACTTAGATATGGAAGTTTCATTTTCTCTCATGTAATGTGCTTTTAGATCATGGAAAACGTGACCCCCCCCCCCTCCCCTGCCCCACCACCAATGTGAGTGGTCATACAATCTGAGCCTAATGAAGCTGTCTTTACTGGAGTGTTCGCAGACCATCTGCTACCATTTTGAGGATTGTGAGGAAAAGATCAGGCTTTTTATTCTCACACTCATTTAAGGATCCCTCAATATCTCCTTCACTTAGGGTTAATAAAGTGTGGATTCAACTAGCTTATTCAGGAACAATTCTGTTGGCCTTTCAGTCTCAGTTGTGCTGTGTAATTAAGGTTAATGTCAAGTCTTTAGGGATCAAGAGTGCTTTTTTCATTTGGGTTTCACTTCTGGCATCTCATTTTGGAGGGGTAGGGAGATTACACTATCACTGACTTGTTCTGAATTGGAAACCGAAAGGGTAGGACATTAGTATCCTTTCATATGTATGAAGGAATGGTAAACAGAAGATAGAAAACTAGATTCCATGTTCAGGATGCTGCAATAGACTGTGGATGGATTACCAAGTTACATAAGAAGTGCTTGCAGTACTTGAGGATTTTGAAATTTAAATATATACAGAGCCATGTTCAGTATGGATAATAGCAAAACAGACTCTAACATATAAGACATATACTCCCACAACTTTTCAAAGTGAGATGTCCTGATTGATTGAGGTTTTTAATGAGAGTGATCATGTGCGACATGAATCTCCATCTATTCTTTTAAAATAACTCTTCTGAAATATTTATGGAAGATATGAGATGCTGTCTGGGAATGCTTTTCAATAATTCAGTGTATAGGGGAACAAGGGTCATGTTCTTGATGAAGTAAGGTCTTCTGAGTGGGTAATCATCATTGAGGCTTTATGGTGGTAGGTGTTATTGCTAGACTGTCCTTTCTATTGGTCATGTGTTTGAAAACTCCACAGTAAAGCACAGTAAATGTAAATTTATGGAAAGACATAATCAAGCAATTTTGTTAGGTGTCTACTCTGTCACAAATGCTGTTTGTGACACTGAGGTCACAGTGACAGAGCCCAGCAGAAGCCCATTTCCCATGTGTATTAGGAGATAGAGGAAATGAACTGTGAACAAATACATGTCTGACTGGTCTATGAAATCCATTAAGTTGAATGGAATAGTTTTAGATCTATAGACTTAGAGAACAAACACAGACTGGCAAAAAAAAAAAAAAGATTTTGAATGAAATAGTCCCTGTGGGGCGACCTCTGTACTCTGTTTTTTTCTACTGTGGATACTCATTCGACTTGTCTTTTCTCATCACTCTCGTTCAGCTTTGTGGGCATGTCTAAAGCATGTCTTAGCAAGCCTTCTCCCATTCATGATAAAGTACCATTCTTTTGGAAGACTGGGGGAATCCTAGTGGTGATTTAGGTTCAGTCTACCAAGGTCCTCTACTAAGGTGATTGGCACATCCGTGGCTGAAAATAATACCTATCAAACATAAGAGAATTAAATTAATTATTCACCTAAATAATTCAGAATATTAGCTATCACAGTAAACATCTACAACTAATAAAGTAGATGATTAAACAAGATCTGCTCATTTTCTTTGATTGCAGCAAGGCTCATGTGAGTGGAGCCTCTGTCTCTGTCTCTGTCTCTGTCTCTGTCTCTCTCTTTTTGCATGGGTTCTATCTTGGGCCAGAAGAATCACATTACAAAGCAACAAAAATAATATCAGGGAATTGGAGTTGGGAGTAGGAAATAGTCCCTTATCAATTAAAATTATTAATTAATCCTTAAAGCGTTATTTCATTACAGCCAGAAGTAAAGAAAGTGTAACTTAAGTAGACAAGAGATCCCACTGTAGGGAGGTGATCTGTCTTGTACCCATACATGTCTTAATTTTCTCAAGGGAGCACTAAAGTTAAGATACAAAGACTCAACATTACAGTGATAAAAGGAGGAAAAAGCCCTATTACTAAGCTGTAGTTTGGGAATAGTCAATCACTAGCTATCCTTAGAATTCATCATAATGAACTACCAGTGGACTGGAAACAAATCTTTAAAGCTATGCTCAGTATATCAGCCAGCAGATTGTTTTGGGTGTCATGACAGTTCTAAGGCTGCCACACTTATAGTCATTTCCCTCCATCTTTTGAATTCCCAAAGGAAATACATACTGTAAACAGAATTCCCAGGGCAAAGCACAAGTTGAACACCAACCATTAGCATGTGTCAACTCTGTTTATTGCAATGCTGACACAGTGCAAGACTATTTTTGACTTGTTAGATGCCTCCATCAAAGTCTGAGAGTAGAAAAAGATTTTTTTAAGCATAAGAAATTTTAAAAAAGTTCATTGAAGTGGAAACCCAAAGGACCTTTCCCATCTGTTTAGCACAGAAGTTGTTATCTCTAGGGTACAGATTTCATCACAGTTCCGTAGACTTGTGATTTTCAGATTGTGTGTGGCAAAAAGCAACAGTCTTAAAGAGTTGCAGGATGTCAGATCTTACCTTAACTGGAGTAGTTTCTGATTTAGTCTTCATTTTCAGGCAAAGTGTACACTTAGCAAGCTAATCTCTTATATGTAAAATAGATACAAATAACAAAGTGTACACTTAGCAAGCTAATCTCTTATATGTAAAATAGATACAAATAATTTTCTTACTCTGGTATTATTCAGATATTTTTACATTACACTGTGTAAAATTTTAGTGACTGATTTATTACACTTTAAAATGGTAGAAGAGAGATCAAAAGTGAATAGTCACTTTGTCATACTTTTTGTTTTCATCAAACAGACACCAATGTGGTCTCATTTAATTTATGAGAATAGCTCATTGGTTATAAGTATGTTTTATCATCTAACAAACCAAATTCTGGGATGAAGTATAGCTAAGTGGCTAAGTGTTTGCTTACTAAGTGCAATGTTCAGGTTTTGATCCTTAGGAGCAATAAAAGAAAAGAGAAATCACAACAACAACAAAACAACAAACACCAACAAAACCCAGTTTAAGAAATCATTTTTTTCTGATATATTTATCAAAACAAATAAACTTGGTTAGATATTGTTAAACTATTTCACAAAGATAGATTTGAAATTGCCTCCACAACAATAAATATCAAATTTAGTGTATGTTGGCTTTTATATTTTAGCTTGAACAATTTTTATAATTATGCATTATGTTTTCCTGAAGATTTTATTTTCTCAGAACTACTCAGAAATAAGAAAATATGTTTTTCCTCTGTTTATCTGAGGTGACAGGTGAATTAGACTTGTTTTTGTGTGTTTGTATAATTTGAAAGTCCTACCTTTAATCATTTCATAAATAATACTATCAATGAGGGTACACAGTACAAGTCTTTGATTTACTCAATGCTAAACTCAGGAGTTTGAGAATCATAAGGAAAATCACAAAGAAAATGAGAAGTAGCCTAAATATCAATCCATCACACAGAGATCAAGATTGTAAATAATCATTGGAAGAAGAGGGAAGATGATTAAGAGCATTTTGCTGTCTTTACGATAGTGCACTATTATTTTTTCATAACATGGATATTTTATTATCACTATAAAATCAGTCTTTCTACTTTAAGTAGTGCAATGTGACTACCGATCTCACTTTATCAGCATCAATCAAACAGCCTGAAGTGGGGCAGAGTCTCCCAGGTATAATGCAAAAAGACTTTTCTGCTTGGTAACCTAAATACTTATTGTTGTTTCATCAGGCAATAACACAAGATGTGTGATGCTATAAACATAGTTATATCAATTTTGTATGAATTTAATATGAAATTATAATTAATCATCTCTAAATGGAGTAGTGGTCATATTCTTTCTGAATTAGAAAATCAGTGAGTGTAGAGTAAATATGTTTAGCCTATTTTGTAACAAAATTATTGTCCTTTCTAAATCAACATAATGTACTTAAATAAATGATGTTGTGTAAGTCATAAAAGGTAAAAGGTGCATAAGAGTGGAACTGAATCATGGCTAAGGTAACGTCATGCTTCTCAAATTAGAATATTTGTTCCTTGAGGAGGGAATTAATGATGCTCTGTGGAGTGAAAAAACCAGAGCATAGACGTGCCACCAAAGGCAGAAGAATTAGAACCAGTTAAATGTGCTAGTCTATTGATTAGGCTTTCCAGAAAAGCAGAGCCACTCTCTTTCATTATCTGAAATAGATCTTGATTCTTGTTCTCAAATTATATATATATATATATATATATATATATATATATATATATACATATATATATATATATATAAATGTGTGTGTGTGTGTGTGTGTGTGTGTGTGTGTTGTGTGTTGAGGGGTTTGTTCTGTATACACTTTCCTTAGTTTTCTGTCACTGTCAAACACCTGAGCAAAAAACAATGTGAAAACAAAAAGTTTTCCTTTAGCTTACAGACTGTGGATGTTTCAGTCCATGACTGATTGGCTTCCTTGCTTTGGGCCTGTGCCAAGACAACCTATCATGGTAGAAACATATGGCAGAGCAAAACCAATCATCTAATTACCAGGAAGCAAAAAATAGAAATCTCTTTCATTCAATTGTTTCTCATGACTTAAAGATCTTTAAGTGAGGTCTACTAGACCCTTGTCTTAGAGTTTCTAACTCCTCTCCAAGCCTTTACCTGAGGGTCTTTGGGGAATATTTTGACCCAAATTTTCTTTCTTTCTTTCTTTCTTTCTTTCTTTCTTTCTTTCTTTCTTTCTTTCTTTCTTTCTTTCTTTCTTTCTTTCTTTCTTTCTTTCTTTCTTTCTTTCTTTCTTTCTTTCTTTCTTTCTTTCTTTCTCTCTTTCTTTCTTTCTTTCTCTCTCTTCTTTCTTTTTCCTTCCTTCCTTCCTGCCTTCCTCTCTCTCTCTCTCTCTCTCTAGCTATCATTAGAGAAACAAACTTCTTTAGAAAAGGTAGGCAAGCTGGAAATTTCATAGGAATTAATATTTCAGTCAAGTCTAAGAGCAATCTAGTTGCAGAATTTCTTGAGCCTACAACAATGTGTAGGAAGCAAGAGCCAGCTCATAAGAGACAGGGTACTTGGAGAAGTCAGATGGGATTTTTAGCTACAGTGCATGAAAACAAACAAACAAAAAGCCCGAAACCTCGTAGCACTCTGACATCAAATGCAGGGGCTGCTCCAGTACCAATAGAATCAATGATTCTCTGTAGACCCCAACCGTATTTCTTGCAATTCAGTGAAGTTCTGACACTAAACAGAGTACATGGACTAGAGGCCAAGTCCCAGGACTCTCGGCTTTCCCCCCTACACACACACCCTTCAGATGCCTGTCACAAGGAAGTAGCTCCTCACTTTACTCACTTCCACTTGGCTTTAATGATTTGCTAAAAGGGCTCAGAACTCACAAAAGCAGTTTAGTTATTTTTTTGGCTTCTACTTAAAGATGTAAATCAGGAACAAGCAACTGGGAGCTATGCATAAACAAAATAGCTGTGGGGCTTCAACACCAACCAGGCTCACCATCTTCACATAGTCTTTAACCTGGGAGTGGGGGAGGTCTTACAACCCCATACTGGAAGCATCTTCTGTTTCTGGAAGCATCTTCTGATAGGCACAATTAACTGAGGATGAATTATTTGTTGATCCTCAATTGAGGGACTCTGTTTCCCAAGGCATGGAGATGGACAAGGCTGAAAGTTCTAAGTTTCTAATATTGTCTGGGGCTTTCTGCTGACAAGTCCTTATCCAGAGCCTATGGAGGTTTTCCTTACAGGAACTTGAGATGTTTCTATCATTAGGAAAATTGCAAGAGATTTAGCAGTATATGTCAGATACTTCTATGACTCAGAGCATCCTTCAAGAAGCTCTGCGTTAGGAACTAGGACAAAAGATGAGGGGTAGAGAAAATTCTTCTATAGCTCCTATTAGTTTTTATGTAGCTATTACATAATACCTAAATACTATTTCTTCTTCATAGTTCTGGGCTCTAGAGAGTCTAAGTCTAACCATTCTTCATTATCACATGGTAGAAGGGCAAATAGACAGAAGGGTGCCAGATATGTTGTCTTACCACTGATCTTATCCATGAGCCAGAGTCCTAATGGCCTGATCACCTTTCAAAAGTCCTAACCTTTAATTCAGCAAATAAACTTAACATGAGTTTTGGAGAAGACAAACACTGAAACCATAGCAACCCCTATTTATATGGTTTGTTAATCAGCTTTCCATTGCCATAACAAAATGCCCAATAGAATCAAGTTAAATGAGGATTTATTTTAGCTCACAGTTTGAGAGCTTTAAGTCAATGGTCACTTGGTCCACAGTTTCATGATCTGTCAAGATGGAAAACATCATGTTGGCAGGGAGTGGGAGTAAGAAAGCTTTTCACTTAATGATGGCAGTTGAGGGAAGGGGTGGGCAGGGAGGGAGGGAAGAAGAGAGGAGGGAAGGTAAGAGAGAATTCTTCTGTTACTTACCTGCCCCACCCCTCAATAGCCCTTTAGGTTCTGAATTAACCTGAAGCTATGGATGAATCCATTGATGAGTTGAGAGCCTTCATAATTCAGTCCTCTGTAATGGCCTGCCTCTGATCCCTTCAGTAGAGGAGTCTTGAGAAGCCATTCAGGACCAAACCCTACCATAAGAGTTTTGAAATTTACTGTCAGAAATTAATCAGAAAGATACCATATTGCAGACAGACTGAAGTATTTGACCTAGATGAATTGCTTGCCCACCATATTCCTCTATTTGCTCTCATTCAGTATTCTTGATGTCTTTGATGTCTTTTCTGCGGGGCAAATTTAGACTTTGTTGAAGACATCATCTGTTTTCCAAGGCTTTGAATTACCTGAAAGCACTAAAATCCATCCACATTTTCTTCCTCTTATAGGAAAAAAACATTGCTCATATTGAACCTAGACTGTAATTACACTATGTAATTATGTTCATGCAAATAATAAATCTTTTTGTATCTTTTCTTAAATTCAACTCTACTAGTGTATTCAACATTTATTAAGAAGGATGAGTGGAAATTTCCCTTATACCTCTACACAAAGCAAATTAAAGTTTCACAGCACAAATCAAATAAATGCAAATTGATAGAAAAAACCCAATAGTTATTTTTGCATGCATAATGTCAAAGATCATTAAAGTTGATAATTTGTAGCATTGTCCAAGTGTGGAGCAAAAGTATTTCAGGGCAACTAGCTAACATGAATTGATCCTTCAAAGACATGTGACCTTTGACCACCCAAGGAAGGAGTTGTACTTTAAGAATGTATGGGTCTCAGATTCTTAGTTTCCCAAATCAGACCTCTAATAAATCAGAAGATGTTGAGTAGAGTTCTAGATTATTCCAGTAGACATCCAAGTCTGAGGACTTGTGCTTTTGAGCATCACAAGTTTATCTTTGTATTTGAGTAATTACCTTTTGATTTCTAAGATTTCAGATTCTCTGTGTGTGTGTGAGTGTGTGTATGTTTGTCTGTGAGTGTGTGTGTGTGTGTGTGTGTGTGTGTGTGTGTGTGCTAGTCCTAGGGCTTGAATTCCGGGACTGGGTACTGTCACTGAGCTTCTTTTTCTCAAGGCTAGCACTCTACCATTTGAGCCACAGTTCCACATACTGTTTTTTCTGAATACTTTATTATATGTAAGAATCTTATAGATTTTCCTGTCCAGCTGACTTTGAACCAGGATCCTCAGAACTTAGCCTCCTGAGTAATGAGGATTACAGTTATGAGTGACCAAGCACCAAGCTTCAGATTTTCTAATAGAATAGATTGCTATATTTTCATCCTGAGAAGTTTGTATATCATGACATAGCAAATCTTAAAATAGAAATGCCATGAGATTTTTTGTTTGAATGAAGATTTTAGAGCAGTTTTGGTATCTAATAGAATTCTATTTGGACATGCAGAACACCTTCTAGAAAATGAATTTTACATTTCAAAAGGATCAAGTCTTTGACATGGACATAATTTTAGGTATTATGTACTCCTAGAAGAAACATGTTGCTCATGTTCTTCCTAGATAATTATTATCATTGATGGATTTTAATAATTTAAACTTTATTTGAATCTATAACTGTGATATTATAGGTAGAATTTTGCACAATAAACAGATTGTTATAGACTGAAAACTATAAAATGAATATAAGGTTATGATCAAACTCAACTATTCATACTATGGAATCTCCAAGATAAAGCCAAGATGGAAAAATGACAGTTTATTAATGATAGTTTCTTATTTAGAGGAAATAAATTAGGATTGAAATAAGGACTGTCGCTAAAGACAGTTGAATGATTACACATAATTTCAAATGTAGGCATTTTGGGTAAATATTTCTATTTTGAACATGATGCTTTCAACATAATCTGTATTTAAAAGAAGTATTTAAAATACTTCCTTGTGCAGGCAAGCTGATCAAGTTATTTCTACAATGCAAAAGCTTCAGGATTGAGCAGCTAATTAGAAATTTTTCATGCAGACATGCAAGTCAGCTTCTCTTTGGGTCTCCATCCAAATCAACACAAAGCTCCAAGATGCACACAGAGACTGGATCCACTAGAGCATACATTGATAAAATTTATCATGATTTCTCATATGTTACTATGAGGCACTATTCATCCACAAGCTTTATTATTATTTTTTTATCTGTTACCTATTCTTAAAAAAATAACATTATTCCTGGGAAAACACAGTGTTATTTTGGTATTCCTCATTAGCAGTTTCCTGTTCATTTTACTTGCAAATGCGTTGCTTTTCTCTCTAGAAGTTGTGCAACAATTCAGATGACAAACTATTCAGCTTAATGAAGATCTCACTAGCTAAACAAATGTTTAGTTTTTAATTGAAAAGAAACTGATGAAGAACTTATGGGTGGTACAGTACAAAAAGAAATCACCTGTCCAGAGGTTTCTTACAAAAACTGTATGACTGCCAACAATCTTTCAGTTTTTTTGTCCATCTGGAAAAAACAGCTGAGTCTTGTTTGCTTAGCTGCATGAAAATGAGTACAAATAACTTGACATTTTGAGGCATATAAGGTGCTTCAAAAAGTCTTTTTCTTACAAAAGAATTTTTGCTATGGGATTTTAGGTTTCTCGCAGATGATCATTAACCAACCTTCTCTGATGCTTACAGTGTGTGAGGCTCTGAATTTCAGCATGAATAAAAGCATAGCTGCGATGCCTTTACCTTGCAACTCTCAGCACCTGGGACTAACCTGCCAGTGAAGGGTGTTGTGGTGTTGCCCTGGAGAGGTTTCTGTGAGTCAGAGATTGAAGAAGGTTGCAATGAACTCTGCTGTCCCTACTTCCCCATTGATCTCACACACATGCATCCCATACTGCTGGAAGCATTGTTTCAGAACACCACACACCTGGTACCTCTCTGTAGACTACAACCTGGCTCACGGTCCCTGATCTGACTCTCACACCTGTACAGACCCTACTAAGACTGGATAAACACCATGCTCCCATTTATGATTCACTGCTTTCTGGAAAGGCCAGAGAATGATGGACTCTAGCTGAGAGCACCCCTTTGCACACCTTTGTCTGCTCTCCTAACATTTCCCTTTACCTGAAAGGCCTTCTTCTATAAATCTTTTGAAAAACATATCATCATTGGGATTTATACTCCTATTTAACAGGGGGGCTTTCACAGAGATCTACAGGGTTAGTTGGAGGCAGTTAGAAAAGAAAGAATAATGGAAAAGTCAGTATTCCACTTGGAGAAGACACCAGGTGTATGGTGGGAAGTACTGCACACCTTGGTGTAGAGTAGTGTTACACGTACCAGGCATGGTTTGAGGGATGGTAGGAAGTAGAGGGAAGGAGTTGTAAGAAAATGAGGCTAATAGGGTTAAAAAAAACATAAAGCAAGTATCACCTTCATGTACCTAGTGACAAGAGGGAAAAACCTAGAGTTTCACCTGACTTCTGGTGTACAGTAAGTCATGTTATAGTTGACATAATTTATGTACTTGAGATATTTTAGAATGTAGTCTAAAATTAAATATGAGAGGCTGCACGAAAGAGATGGTGCTGATGGAATTACTCCCCAAATTTTCTCTGGATTCAACTTGGCTGCTGTTAGCTTTCAATGTTAAGGACACAACAAATCTGCAATAGACATGTTGTCCACTTGAGGAATTTCACTTTTTATTCTTTTATGCAAAGGAAGATCTCGTAGATATATTATGACAAGAATGTTTTAAGTCTTTGAAGACTATTTTGTGACAAGTATATCAACTTCATTTGAAGTTGATGGATTTAGCAAAACATTTTCCATGTTTCTTATTGTGACACAGTTAAAAAATACCTTTAAGTAGTTATACAAGGAATTTTCATTTGACAAAATCTATATAAAATGTAGAAAAATGTAGGCATTACATCTGACAAACCTGGAATTAAGGAAATTTTTTTTTTTTATTGTGAGAATACCGTGCAGAAGAGTTACAATTACATGGGCAAGATAACGAGTACATTTCTTATAAAGCATTGTTGCCTCCTCTTTGTTTCCCCTTCCCATCCCTTCCCATACTCCCTTCCTTCCCCCAACCTGATCCTTCCCCCACCCCCAACCAAAGTTGTAAAGTTTGTTTTTCGACATAACGACTTGTACATCTCATTGTTGTGATGGGTCCACCTGTATCCCTAAACGATTTGTTTTTCCCTTCCCCTCCACAAATTATACCAAGATCAAATACAGTGAAAGCATGGGTTATACCGTGGGGGAGGGACATACAAAGCAACATAGAAATCATCTTATAAGTATGTTAGAAACAATTGCATGAAAGGAATAAAAACAAAAAAACATTTGAATACTTATCTTGGGGTTCATTCCCCTAACATCAACTTATCTGACCTTTTCTGCTTGACTCAGACATATACTAGTTATTACAAATAAGGGAAACCATGGGACCTATGTTTCTTTGGGTCTGGCTTACTTCACTTAATATAATTTTTTCCAAGTCTTTCCAGGAAATGGTTTTGTCACAAATTTGATACTTCTCTACCATTTAGGCCATGTCTATTTCTTTTCTATTAGTTTGGCTTACAGATGACAATCATTGTAACTCTCCACAACTACTACTGTCATCTGAAAATATGTTGAGGCAGAAAATGCTGATTGGGAGCTGAACGTGCAGTTGTATTCCTCCATTTATTCCTCCATTTTGTCCACGTTCCTGCTTCACCGAGGCCCTCATTCACCACTATCTGGGTTTTCTTAAAGATTTATCTATCCATCTGTCATCTCCCTTGCAAATTATTTCCCTGCACAGGTGATTTTTATTGAAAAATCAACAATGCAATTCAGTGCATATAAGCCCCTTCACAGTGTGATCATTTCCTGCACCTCTAAACCCAACCATTTCTACTCTCAACTGCCTCTGCAGGGCAAGAGGAACAGATGACTTCTCATATCTTTGTTGTTTGCAAGTATTTCAGTTTAGTTGAAAATTTCTCTTCCCAATATATCAAAATATTACTTTTTATTTATATGACTAAATCCATTGACCGTTTTCTTCTCTGGGTCCCTTACACTTGGTCAATGCTTCTATGGTAGTATTGCCTAAGATATGCTTCCTATTTCACTAGATTGTTTTCTGGCCAATTCTCATTAGAAAAAAAAATCTCATTTAGAGCCAGGCATAGATAGCTTATGCCTGTAATCCTAGCTACTTAGCAGGCTGAGCTCTGAAGTTCATGGTTCAGAGTCAACCAAGGCAGGAAAGCCTGTGAGACCTTATCGCCAATTAACTATCATAAAAGCTGGAAGTAGACCTGTGGCTCAAGTGGTAGAGTACTAACCTTCAGTAAAAATCTCAGCGACAGTGTCCAGGCTCTGAGTGTGAGCCCCAGAACCAGCAGCTGCAGCAGCACCATCTCTTAAGAAAATCTCATTTCAGTGCTGGGAATGTGGCTTCATGTAGAGTGTTTGCCTATCATGCATGAAGCTCTGGGTTCAACTCCTCAGTACCACATAAACAGAAAAAGTTGGAAGTGGTACTGGCTTAAGTGGTGGAGTGCTAGCAAATGAGGCTCAAAGATAGTGTTCAGGCCCTGAGTTCAATCCCTAGGACTGGCAAAAAAAATCTCATTTAGGTTACATCTAAATAAGAACTGAGACTTGAATGATTAAAACCTTACAAGATGAATGAATCATCCAAACATATGAAGAAACTGGGACTATGAGCTGGAATTGAAATTAATAATTTGGCTTTGTTATATGAGAACAGATTTGTAAGGTGCTGGCATATTTTCCTTCTCTTCTGTCCTTCCACAGTCCAAGAATGCCTTGATAAATAGATGAGATGGGTAGCAGACCACTAGAGAAAATAGCTCTTGGGACTGGGTGCTGGTGGCTCACCCATGTACTAGCTACTCTGGAGGCTAAGCTCTGAGGATGAGGGAGTCTAGGCAATAATATTAAGACAATAGCTTTTTAGTGAGGAAACATAACTACTTACATGTAAGCTAGCCATAGATACATATTTACAATAACCCTTACAACAACCCTGGAAAGGAGTTATTAGTATTATAGTCTGAGGACAGGCAACTACTATGAGGGATATTCAGTCACTAACTCAAAATTCTATCAGCAGTAAGTTCAGAGCTAAAACTGGAAATCTGATTCTGAAGATTATGTTATTTCCATTGTTGTACTATAGAGCCTGTTTCTAACAAATGACACATGTCAGTGATGAGCAACGTGGTCAATGGATATGAAAATAACTGTTTTTTTCACTCAAAAACAGCAGAGATTTGTGTGCCATAAGTATAAATATTCTTTCAAAAGTAAGTGCTCTGGCCTATGTAAGTCCCTCAGGATTGAAGACTGCCCAAACCCCAAACCCTTCATACCACCATCAGAAAATAATTAAATCTCCCTCCACAACCCTTCAAAAGCTCTTTTTAGCTCCTACCAACACATACCTACTCTAACATTGCAGTGCGTAACTGCCCAATAAAATTGCTTTTAAAGCCCTTCCTGCTAACCTTTAACCCTGAGGACTGTGCCTAATTTATTATCCTCTAAATAATCAAATCCTTGCTTGGTTATTTTGGGGAGGGATTTCCTTTATTCCACTTCCTCTATCAACATTGTTTGTTTTACTGGATAATATTGAATCAAGACTTTTTATTATTCATCATTTTCATTTAAAGAGGTATTCTCTCTGCTCCTAATTAACATTTAATGAAAATTGTCTACAACAGAATTGTTGCTTATGTTTGGTTTTGTTTTATGCTTTGTTGCGTTTTCTTCTTTTTTTTTTCCTCTAAAAGAAAAGAAGTTACCTTCTGTTTTTACTTATGTTTGTGTGCTTTGGAAGTGTGCTCAGAAACAAAACAGAATTAACTCTTTTGTCTTCATATATTGGTGAAGAGGATCCATTCAGTTAGAGGCTACTTGAACATGTGAATTATGCTCTTTGGAAATGAAAGACCATTGTAAAATATCAGCTCTCAGTTCTAGAAGTAATTCTTCTAACTCATGACTGAGATGTATGAGACAATTTTCCTCTGAAAAACTTGTGAAGATGTTGATGTATTTCCTACATTTCCAGGATTTATATAAAATAACTTGAATGTTAAAGTAAAAAAATCACCTTGACATACAATACATCTGGATATTGAGTGAATTTAGATCTGAACTTGGACAATCGGTGTGTCTCTAATCAATCCCTGTAACTCTTCATTTTTCACCTCTTCATTTTTCCCAGTGTTGTCATCTACCTTCCCATAGTTAAAAACATGTCCTAAAAAAATCTCATTTCTCTTCAGACAACTTGAGTATGGTCCGAATACCTCTTTCAAATGGCATCTTGCAGTGGTGTATGTTTACCTACCAAGGGGTCAGAGGATAAGCTTGCCTCTACTGCAGAATGGACTGCCTTTGCTAAGTACCTCTCTAAGCCAGCCAAAGCTCACCCACCAACCACACTTCAGGAAGTAAAGATTATCCAAGTGCTCTTCAAATGCTAAAAACATCTAAAGGATCTTTATAAATACCTTCCTCAATTCACAGAGGTCCAGAAACCTTACACACAAAATGTTGGTAGTAAATTTTCTGGATTCTTCAAGAAAAATGTAAACCCCAGCACCATCAGCAAAGAAAAATAGGAAATGTACCTTCACTGTGAAAGGGATCACTAGTTCTCCAAATGGGTGATTTTGTTATTTTCACAACTTACGGGGAAAGCTAGAATAAAATCCACAGGGATTCAGACAATGTTTCTGGTGACTAGGTTCAGTGAAATAGCCAGTGTGATGAACTATTCAACTCAAGGCTCTGGAATTGGTCTCCATCTTCGGGGTCTACTTATTTAAATAATATGTAAGGTCATTTTCTCTCTCTTCTTTGTTCCTTTTGTATTATATTGGAATTTAACTTGTCTCTGGGTTCATGGCCACCTATCTATCTCTCTGACCCATAACTGTTTAATTTTTTGAACTAAAACATTCTCTCATGACTATCATGGCTTTCCAGATAAACATCAGACTTCCTTACTTGACCCTCAAGGCCATCCAACATCTAGAATGTAGCATCCTTTGTCTCACACTTAACTGAAGATCCTTTTTTTTTGTTTTTTTGGTTGGTTGTGGGGCTTGAACTCTGGGCCTGGATGCTGTCCCTCAGCTCTTCAGCTCAGAGCAAGCGCTCTACCACTTGAGCCACAGCGCCACTTCTGGTTTTCTAGTGGTTTATTGGAGATAAGAATCTCACAGACTCTCCTGCCCGGGCTGGCTTTGAACCGTGCTGCTTAGATCTCAGCCTCCTGAATAGCTAGGATTACAGGCGTGAGCCACTGGCCCTGCCAACTGAATATCCATTTTTAACTACACCTCATACTTTGTTCACAATTAATCCATAACTAATTGTATTTTCATATATTACCTCTTGACTTCCTATTCTGTACTTGGAGTTGGAGCTTCTCTTTGCCAAGGCATATTATTGCTCTCTTATCTGTTTTAAATAAATATATCCTATTTTTTCCTTCTATAATTACCTTACAAATGCATTCCCCAGAGAATCTTCCCAAATTCTCTCCTTTAATCAATTAAGTACCTTTTACATTTGTACATTTTTAGATTCCAATGATAGTTTAAAATTTATGATGGTTTTGTGTGTGTGAGTGTCAATTGTGGGGCTTGCACTCAGTGCCTGGGCGTTATCCCTGAGCTGTTCTGCTCAAGGCTAGTGCTCTACCACTTTAAGCCACATCTCCACTTCTGGTTTTGGAGTGGTTAGTTGGAGATAAAAATCTTACAGGCAGAAAAGGTCAGTTAAGTTGATGTTAGGGAAATGAGCCCTAAGATATGTATTCAAATGTTTTTTTCTTTCATGTGATTGTTTCTAACACATTTATAAGATAATTTCTTTGTTGCTTTGTATGTCCCTCCCCCATGGTATAACCCCTGCTTTCACTGTATTTGATGTTGTTATAATTTGTGGAGGGGAAGGGAAAAAACAAATCTAAATAGGGATACAAGTAGACCCATTGCAACAAGGAGACATAGAAGTTGTTTTGTCGAAAACGAACTTTACAACTTTGGTGGGTGGGGAGGAGGATTGGGTGGGGGGAGGCTACAATGCTTGATAAGAAATGTCCTCATTATTATTGCCCATGTAATTGCAACCCCTCTGTACAGTATTTTCACAATTAAAAAAAAAATCTTAAAGGTGCTTTTCTGCCCAGGCTGGCTTTGATCTATGATCCTCAGATCTCAGCCTCCTGAGTAGCTAGGATTATAGGCACCCAGCTTGGCTTTTTCTTTATTTTCTTACATCTCCCTCTGTCTATCTTTTTGAAATTTTAATCTTTGTACTTGTGTCAGAAAGTTTATCATGAATCATTTTTTCTAACACATAGTATATGGCAGTGAAGTCAGAAATTTCATGGTGATTTGCTAAGATGTTAAAATTGTTATTACATGTTATTCAGGTGGTGGAGTACCTGCCTGGGAAGCTGAAGTCCTGAGTTCAGCTCCTAGTATCACAAGATCCTAAGCAAGATACCATGTTATTTGGGGAAATTTCTAATAAAGTTCAGGTCTGTTATTGAAAACAGTAAATACAGGAAGCTATTTATCTCCTTAAGCAATTTTCATTTGATCAATTGCATATGATTTTATTTCTATCATTATTTTTTAACTTGACCTGCTTTATAACTGTTATTTTTTAAGAGCCAATGCCACAAATAAATGTTGATATAAAAGAAAACTTTCATTTTTGTAAAAGATAAAGATATACAAGCTTTTTGTATTGTGTGGTGTTAGGTTTTTTTTGTTATTGTTTGTTTGCTTTTTAGACAATGTTTTGCTATATAGCTGAAGCTGGCCCCAAACACATTGTGTTTCTTCCTTATCCTCCTAATTTCTGGGACTAGAGACAGAAACCAGTATATCCAACCAAAATAAATCACCTTTTTGTTATTAAATATACCTCATCATAAATATATATATATATATATACCTCATCATATATATATAGATATATATACACACACACACACACACACACACACACACACACACACACACACACACACAATTACCTATCCCTCCCATACTTAAGAGTTACCATTTTAACATCACAATAGTGGAGGATGGAATTAATAGGCTGAGCATGAAAGGGCTAACTTTAATGGTTGAGAAAACTTTATACAATTTCAACTAACCTCCCTCCCTTCTCAGCAGTGAATTTTAAGTGGCCTAGAAGCTTAGAGATTTGTGCAACAGCTGAATAAAATATCCTTAGGCATTTCCATGGTCACTGTTGTCCTGATCTTGTGTGACTTTTCCTGGTCAGCTACCACTAAAATGCATGAAGAAGTGTCCTTATCAAAAGAGGATGTTGGTTGTCACTTTGATGCTAGATTTACACACCTCACCCTGACTCCTAATTTAAAGTGAAAGCATCTCAAAGATTAAACTAACAAAGCCTTCATTATTTGGTGATAGTGCATGTGTTACACTTGATGAAAAGAGAGGATGATCAAAATCTAAACACTTTTTTTGTAAGACATTCATTAGGAAAGCAACTCACTGAATAAGTAAGTAATAAATGAATACTTTTGTGATGGGGAGAGACAAACATAAATAAAACTTACCAGTTTTTGATCGTAAAGATAGCTTTGTATTGTATATGCCTAAATTAGCTCATTTTTGTCCTTTTATCAGCCCTACAAAGTAGCATATTTTCTTTGTTTATATATAAGCCTACCTAGCTAGAATAAACTCCTGAATTCAAACTTCAGTGCCACCTCCAAAGAGAAAAAATTACCCTGCTTCGTAGAACTATTAAGTTCATGGACTAGGGGTAAATTCTACTTTTTTTCTAATGCCTATGATTTTTAACCTTGACAATCTCACATCTTACAACACATCTTACAACAATACTGAAAACAACACAGGCATAAAAGAATAATTTGGAAGGTGGACTTTTAAATAAATATATAACACCCTGAGCTGGTTCTGTTGAACATGAAACTATGACTATAGATAGATAATGTTTCTCAAAACACATTGAAATATGATTTCCTGAACATTAATACATTTTAATGAACCAGTTGCCATTTAGTTCAGAAGCTATAAATACATGTATGTTTCCATGCAGGATGCATTTTGTGTCAGTGTGTTTAAGATCCTTTTAATTCTTTTGAAAGGCTCATGTTCTTTCCTCAGTGTCTAAAGCCTTCCTGCTGTTTCTGTATCTTGGTTGCCATCCAGTGGTTCACTTGTGGAATGGAGGAAAACTTTGGCTTTTCAAGCACACTGTCTTATAAATCAACCCCAAAGGCAGGTGTTATTTTATAGTAGTTTTAGCCATAGCCCCTCTCAAGTCCAATGAAGATAAAAATGTATCTAGATCTTGGCTGGTAAGGAGTAAAAGAGCTCTTTCATTTCCTTAGAGTATTTATAAACAGCATCTTCCTCTTCAGAAAAATTATTTAAAAGAAAGTGTTTGTGTTAAAATTCTTGTCAAGGAAATGGAGTTGTGGCTCAAAGTGGTAGAACACTAGCCTCAAGTAAAAGAGCTCAGAGACAGTGCTGAGGCCCTGAGTTCAAGCCCCACAACTAACCAAAAAAAAAAAAAACCCCAAACTTCTAACCTAGGTTACTAATTGGTAAACTTACATATCAATGATTAATCCAGTCAAATCAGATAGTGCCTTTCTGTGTTTATCTTTCTGTGTTACCTATCTGTGTTTATCATCCATGAGAACAGTAAAACTACCATAAAACTCTGAACAGAGAGTTTAAAATAAAAATTGATGTAGATAATTTCTTTCCCATAGGCAAGTTGTTACCTATGGAATCACTATCATTCGTGGGAAGTATTTTAAAGCAATAACTTCCAGAGGCATTTTTGAAATCCTTGTAAATAGAGGTGAGGATTATATAATTCCATAAAACAAAATGGGACTTATTTGGGCAGTTAATATAAGGAAATACAATGAATGCTCCTGATAATTCATTAAGAAATACAGTGTTTATCTTTTCAAAATACCTGTTTTTAAAGAAATTTAATACACATCAAATGAATATTTTTAGAAACATTTCCATTTGTGGTTTAACTTTTTATGTGTGTATGTGTGTGTATGTTTTATTGTGTTTTATGTTTTATGTCATAATGAACAATTTCTTTGTCTAGTGAAGGAAAACATTTCTCTGAGAACTTGTTTAGATATTTTATACTATAAACGCTTGTATCTGGTCGAGAAATTCTTACATTTGTTTTCACATTTGATTCTTCCTTGGTTGGAGTAGGATTGATTATCTAACAATGCTGTTTCTCAGTCCATAACTACTTTCCCATCCCTCTTGGTCTTCATTCTCTCACAGCAATGTTTGCTTCTAGTACACAATGCTACCTATCCCTATTTCTTTTCTTCTTTTGTTTATTCTATTACATACAGCATAGTTCTTTCATGTTAATTTCCAATTTCATTGTTAGCAAAGAATACAACTATTTTTTATCTTATGAAACTTACAAAGTTGTCAGTGTTTCTAATTAGTTTTAATGCCTCTTTTAAGATTTTACAGAAAGTTACAGAGAGATAATTATGTTGTCTGTGAATAGACAGTTTTATTTTGCTGTCTAACCTGAATGTCATTTATTGATTTTGTAATAATTGATGAAATCCTTTACTAAGTGTTGAACAGAAGTAGCTAGCATTGGTATTTTTACTTGGCTCTTGATTTTCTTGTGGGGAGGAGGGGAAATTTTTCCACCATTTAATCAGGCATATAAGCTTTTAATAGATTCTGCTAAAAATAATTATGATGAATAGATGCTAGATTTGTTTTTTCAAGGGCTTCTCTGTGATGATCATATATATATACACACACACACACATATATATATATATATATATATATATAAAAATTTGGAGAATCACCCTGATTTGTTAACGAATAAACCACTTTTCAATTGCTGTGTCAAATAACATTCCATTGGATTTAAGATATAATGAATATATAGGCATCGCTGCTGAACAAAGTGGAGAAGAAAGTACAAAGTGCCAAAAGATTTTTATAAGACAATTCACCTCTCTAGCAACATATTTAAATCACTTCATCCAGTAATCTGCTTCAAAAATTACAAGAGAATACAACCAGCAGTGTGAATAAAGATTTTTACACTTGTAAAAATTAATATGGCAGATTTTAAACAGCTTCAAAACCACATGTATAATCTGATTGATTTCATACATTTAATGTGCACATGTATGTGCGGTATGGAAACAGTTCAGGAAAGAATTTTATTGACCATTTTTATCTCTTGCATATGAAAGCTTTATTTCGAGTTTTATCCACTCATATGTTCATTTTGTATGCTTCAGCTCTCTGATAAGTATGCATGTCTCATTCTGCTCAGGACATTGTTACAAAATACCATTGATTGGTTGGGTAGTTTAAATAACAGATGTTTGTTTTTCACAGTCCTGAAGGCTAGGGATACAAGATTGAGGATAGTAAGTGGTTGGTATGGGCACTTTTCCTAGCACGGGGAAGGCCACGTTCTGTGTGGTGGAGGTTATAGAGAGAGCTCATTACTATCATGGATGGCCCTTTCCTACTGGCCTGAGCTAACTCTTGTTACATACCAAATGTCTCTCTCCAGAAAGCTTCCCAAGAGCTGTAATAGATGAACATAGAATGGAGGTGGAAAGGCTGCAAGGGGAGGAGGTACATGCCTTTTCTTTGCCATAGAAAAGAACTAAAACAACGAGTTCCTTCCTTCCTTCCTTCCTTTCTCTCTCTCTCTCTCTCTCTCTCTCTCTCTCTCTCTCTCTCTTCTCTCTCTCTTTTCTTTCTTTCTTACTTTTTTCTTTTTTGCTTTTGTCAGTTGCAGTGCCTGAACTCTGGGCCTGGGCTCTGTCCCTCAGCTCTTCAGCTCTACCGCATAAGTCACAGCACCAGTTCTGGTTTTTCTGCTTATGTGGTGCTGAGAAATGGAACCCAGGGCCCCATGGGTGCAAGACAAGCACTCTACCACTGAGCCACCTTCCCAGCCCCACAAATATATTTTTTATTTGGTGAATTTATGAGCATTTTTGATAACTGCCTTGGTGTATAAGCTTCAGTAGGGAATCCACAATTAACTTTCTTTTACTTTGTCATGCTACTTGTTAAAACAGTAAAAAGTACATAATTTGAATTTACATATAACTTGAATAGCCCTTATCCTAATGGTTTGGGGTCAGGTAAATATGCATGTCATTTTTAAGTGTTTGAATATTTGCATGTATGTCAGAAGATGAAACTCAAAACCAAACATGCATTTTATACATCTTATACATATAAATTAAAATTTTAACTTTTTTGTTTGTTCTTGAAAACAAGGTCTTACTATGTAAATCAGACTGGTCTTGAACTCATGATCCTCTTGCCTCAGCCTCCTACGTGCTGGGATTACTGGTATGAGCCAACAGGCCAAGTTCTTAAGGTAATTTTAAAAATATTTTTAGTGCAACTATAATCTGATTGCAGTCCATCCCAAAAGATCAGGTGTGACTTCTTTTTTGCTTTAGGCAACATTTTAGCATGCAAAATATTTCTGAAACATTAAAAAAAATTTTAAATGACATAGTCATTGTATGGCAATTCATTGTGACATTTCCATACATGCAGTGTACTTTGATCATACTTCTGCATTGTTTTATTAAACCCATGCTTCTGCTCTCCCTGTTTCCTTTCCCTTCCATCTCTGTGTCCTCACTCTGTGTTCATGACTTTTTATATTTTTTCTCCTGTCCTGTATTGTGGGATTATAGTATTTCATTTATCATGATGATTGCCCGTTCTGTCCATTTTCCAGCAAATAGAATACTTTGATTTTTCTTTGGGACTAAGTAAAATATGATATATAAATACCATATTTTCTAACTGATTATGTAACTGTATAAGTAATCCACTGTAAAAAAAAGAAAATGTGACTTTACAAGTATCTCTATAGTGAGGTGATATTTTGTTGTTGTTATTGTTGTTATATTCTGGCGGTACTGGGATTTGACCTCGGGATCTTATCCTTGATAAATGGATACTCTCTTTCTTGAGTCATACCTCCAGCCTGATTAATCTGCTGCTTATTTTGGAGATTTTTTTTTTATTCCTGGGCTAGCAAGGAAATAGAATTCTCTAAATCTCAGCCTCCTCTGTAGCTACAACTATAGGCATGAGCCACTAGGACCCACATAGTTTACTGATCTTTATTTTTGGGTTATATTGCCCAAAAGAAGTAGGACATGGATTGCATAGGAGTTCTTTCCTTAAATTTTAAAAATTATTTATTTTTAGATAAAGGTGATGTACAGAGGGGTTATATAAGTCAGATAAAGACTATATTTCTTTTTGGACAATATCCCCCCTTCCCTAGTACTCTCTCAATTTTTCCATCCCATCCCCATCCACAAGTTACATAGTTCCTTTTCAACCTAGTGTCTAGTGAGTACCACTACTGCCTATAAGTTATTTCTATAAAGTCTCTCTAATAGAATGGACATGCTATGTAAATTGATTTTGTAATGTCTGCTTTAAAAACAATGCCAAAAAGTGTAAATATTCAACACATATGTAATTCTGAATTTTCTAGATCTATAGATGACTGAAACTATGGATATGAAATCTGCATCTACAGAGGGCTAATGTTATACCAGATTCTGAGTAATGTACCAAAGGCATAGTGGCATTCTTCCTTCCCATGCCCTGTGCTCTGATTTATTATCCACTTTCTTTCAGAACATTTCTGGAACGAGTTCTGTAAAATGCAAATTTCTTTCAAAAACATTCTTCTCATTGCACACCTGAAGATTTTCCTTAGACAGAGCAGAGTTCTGATTTTCAGTGTTATAAATTGAAAACCTTGATCTGAGATTGTAAACCTTTTTATTCACTTTGTTTGTCTTTTATTGTTTGAAGACACTTTGATGAGTGGTGATCCCTCGGCTCTGTAGACTGGCCCGGAGGGCCTTGTGTGCCTTCACTAGAGACAGAAATACCTCTGTCTGTGAGATTATTCTCATATCTGTAAGACTAAGGTGGGGCGGAGGGGGGGGCAGGCTCCATGTCACCCCCTCTCCGCCCCCTTGCCTTCTTAAGGAATCTCCTGGGGCTCTGGGTAACTGCCTGTCTTTCCCTTTTTCTGAAGATCTTACATATCTGTTGCTAAGGAATTATAGAAACAGTGGTCCTTGTCAGTCTGGAAAGATATCCTATGCTAAAATGTAATACCAAGTAAGTAATTACTTGTTAGGATTAATATTTAAATATCTGAGAAAAATCCAGTCTAAGAAGTGATTCTTCCCTGTATCTATAGCTGTGCTTCAAGATGAATTTCTAAATCTGCTCAGAGAGCTTGACCACATTTAAATGTCTAATTTAAAAGCCTTTTCTCATCGGTCAGCTCAGTACACAAATGGAAAAAATGATTTTTTTCTATTTAACATAGTTGTTTTGATGATAAATTTATAGGTATGCTGTCTTTTTTATTCTTACTTGAAATATATGAATAGGTGGTTTGTATTTATACATGTTTTGATGTTCTGGAATACACTAAAATAGTAACTCCTGAGTATTGACTAAATTATTCACCAAATACATGTAAGCAGAAAGAAAAGGAGGGAGATACAAAAAGGATAGAAGCAAAAGAGGGAGAAGGAAGGAAGAAAGAAGAAAGGAAGAGAATAAAGAAGACATGGCGGGAAGAAGGTGGGGGGAAGGAGTCAGAGAGGACACAGTTAACACACTGGAGCTATTTTGCAAGATGTGAAACCACTGTCTCTGTGAGTGATGCACAGATGTTTGCTTAGATTAACTTAGAGTGAGAATGATTTTATGACAGTTCTACAACTATATATGTGTATCTGTGCAGACTTTATTGTCATCTCAAAGAACACTTACTGAATGACAATTTGGCTTACACATTAACTGTTGCTACATCTGGATATTTAAGCAGCAGATTTTATTTCTCTTAAAAATACACATGGGTTCATAATGTTTATTTATGACCTCATTATTTTCAAATAAGCCATGAACATGTGTGTGTGTGTGTGTGTGTGTGTGTGTGTGTGTGTGTGTGTGTATGTGTGTGTGTGTGTGTGTGTGTGTGTGTGTGTGTGTATCTATCAGTCCTGAGGCTTGAACTAAAGGCCTAGGCATTGTCTCTGAGCTTTTTTGCTCAAGACTACCCCTCTACCACTTGAGCCACAGCTCCACTTCTGGCCTTTTTGGTGATTAACTGCACCTAAGACTCTCACAGGCCTTCCTGCCCCATCTGGCTTCAAACTGTAATCCTAAAATCTCAGCCTTCTGAGTAGCTAGGGTTACAGGTGTGAGCCACCAGCACCCGGCCATGAGCTTAAAAAAAAAGTGAAATAGCAGCAAAGAGTTTATCATGAAGTTTTCATGACTCATCTTGTCCTAACCCAAAGGCAACAAGCTATCACTTTCTATTTGAGGAATTTTTGTTGTGACTTCGTATCATTGAAAAGGTGATTGTATTGCTCTTTCTTGGAGTATCTATTTTTGATGGTTTATGATGCCTTTTGGTGAACCAATTAAGAAAAATCAGTTCTTCTCATGTGAAGATCTCCCAGGGAGATCTCTCAGGGACTTTAAATAATGTGACCTCTGTCTTCTTTTTCTGCCTTGTCTATTATGGGCTCTGTACCCCTGATTATCAACCCATTCTCCCCTTGCCCATTTCTCTTCTCCCTGCACCCCAAGTGATTATATACCTGCCCTTCTGGGCTCCTACTTCAAATATTCCAACTTTCTCTCTGCTTTGCTGGGTACCACTTTATCCATGTTGTCTATTAGGACTTCATAAAAATATTGTGATTACTCTCAGGATCTCTGAATTGTGGACCTGAACTCCAAACAGCTAGAAGGGAGGGGGAACAATGTTCTCACCATGAAGAAATGTTAAGTGTCTGGGGTGAAGCATTTTCTAAACAGTTGGCTTTATTATACAATGTATGTGCACATTAAAACATTATACTGAGTCCATGCATATTTAAACTAATCAAATACAAATACAAGTATACCCTGTGCATATTCAAAATTATTATATGTCAATGAATCACAAACAAATACAAGCGTTAAATTCCCTGATGAGTAACAAGTAACTAAGTGTACACCATGAGATTCTTTCTTTTATCATTGTAAAAGTGATATACAGAGGGATTATTGTTACATAAGTCAGGTATTGAGTACATTTATTTTTTATTGTTTTTCCCTTGTTTTTCTCCCAGGTTTTTCCTCCTGACCTCCCTCCCCTACAAGTTGTATAGTTTATTTTTAACATAGTGTTTAGTGAGTATCACCACTGAATTAGTTCACCTTTTGTGCCAAAAGGAAGCACAGAAATGGTTCCTTCTGTTTTGTAAGTGGCTGACCATAGGCATAGAGGCTGAACAGAAAATACATTGTGTTTCTTATGTCTTTCAGTGTGTCTCTAAATGGACAATAAACTTTCAAATTGTAATGAAGCAATCTACCTTATAGATTTACTTCCACAGTAGTAAAGTATCAGAGTAATATCTTCATTATACTAGGTCAATGAAGTGATTTTTAAAGTTTACTTTGCTTTTAATCTTTATTAAGGATTTGTACTTTTAACTCTTTCCTTTTATATGTTTTACTTTATTAGAACCTCCCACCCCCTTTTTTCATTCTGGGGGTTACCTAGTTCTCAAGCATTCTAGGTAAAAATTCTCTCATTGAGCCACTTTCCCCCATCCCAGTCTGATTTGGATTTGATATTTATTTTCATTTCATTTGATATTTATTTTCATTAAAGGAATTTTTTTACTAAATCCCCCTCCAGTGGCATGTCAAATTGTAAAATTATCTGCCCTTTGCAGATAGACTAGAGGTTCGTACTTTCTTCTTTTCTAATACCTTGAGTCATACCTTATGAACAATGGTAATTTTGTGATTTTCATACTAGTTCGTAGGCCCATAGAATAATCTCACAAGAAGGGGTGACATTGATCAAGATGCATTGTACTAAAAAGCTGACTCTTGGAATTCAAACCCTTTTGCATAACTACTTAAAAAATAATAAAAAGTTACTCAAGTGAATTTGGATGTTTGCCTGAAGAAAAAAAATGCTCTCACATTTCTTCTTTTCAAAATGCAGCTGTGATTGATCCCACATCCCTCTCAATCCCTGTTTCTAGATTTCTTGCTACATGCTTGTGTACTCATTTTAATATTAGATCCTTCAGAGGCCATTTTAACTCATTTGGTGCTGGGTCAAATGCTGTGCTTAAGTTAATGGACGTCATTGCTCTCAAAAGTGGTGGGATTTTCTTAATGATAGTTAAACTGTAACTGTTAAATGTTCAAAGGAAAAATTAAGAAAATATTAATTTGGGGAACAACCATTCTTTGTCCATAATTTTTATTAATGAAGGAAAATTTAAAAAATCCCATTCCTTCTTTTCTTCTCATTTTCCTTCTGACTTGAAGGTATATCTGGAGTTCAGGGATTCCTCAGATAAGGTAAATAATATTAATTGGGTAAGACATTTAGACAAAAATTAATTTGAAAAATTAGTTTGAAATCTATATAGTAGAAAACAGATTGTTGAGAGGCAAACTTAAGTCTTCTACCTGTCCCTAAGGATCAGTGAGGTATTTGAATCTTTCATTTCTGTTTAATGAAGAGAGATTGTTTTTTGTACTATGTAGGTATCACAAAACCCATGAAAAATCATGACTGAGAGGTAAGGCAGGCAGAATGTCAACAGCTGTGTGGCTCAGCTGGCCCTGTGCTCAGTTGTTTGGTTGGCTAGACAGCAAGAGAGCGCCTAAGAAGTTTTGGATTGGCAGCTTGGTTGACACATAGCTACAGCTTCTGGAAACATTTACATGAGGCATCAGGAGAAGGTTAGGGAATGTGATAGGGAGCAATGAACACAGGAAGATGTTATAGCAAGTATCTTGTGTGTTATGTGGATGGTCTCATGTTCCTACATGAGCAGAAGGGTAGTTTGTTTTCAAAGTGATTGCAGAAATATAGGAATATCTGATAATATAATGAGCACATTTTGTCCAGTACTGACAATTGTGGTTTTAGACTCTTGACATTTTATTTTTCACATGCATGTTCTTGAAAAGTTCCTGAAGCTTTGTACTTCTGAACACAAGTAGCCTTTTCAAAGTTGTACTTTACAATTCTAAAATATTTTATAGAAGGAGCTGTACTTATTGAAGATCTGAGTATATTAGAGATTCTATAGTATTCATGATATGTCTACACTATACATATAGAAAGAATCATTATATATAATAATAGTAATGTAGCAATAGTGATTCTACAGTAATCAATATAGTATCTATATTTTACAAATAATATAAGTATCATAATATATGTGTTTGTGTGGTGTGGGGAGGGAGAGTAGAAGAGAGAGAGGAAAAATAAAGTGTTGTCATTGGAGTTAGTCTGGTTTGAACATGGTAGATCCTCCAAAAGTATTTGCTGAAGAAATTTATTGAAGACAACAGATATTTTGCAAGCATAACAAAACAATTTCAGTTAATAAATTCTATTATGTTTTGAATAATGTGCTGTTCAATACAAAATACAGACATAAATAATATTTATTAAAATTTGAAGATTTACTGATATTTTGCTATTAGAAAATTTTCTGAATATTAAATAGCTTGATGTGAAAAAGTATAGGTGAAATGTTAATACTGAGAGTATATTATACTCATCTGTATTTTCCATTAACAGCGTCATGAAAGCATTACTACTAGTCTTTTCTTTTTACTACAAGGGTGATATACAGAGGGGTTAAAGTTACACAAACAAGGTAATGAGTACATTTCTTGTCGAACAGTATTATCCCCTTTCTCATTTTCTCCCACTTTCCCTTACCTCAACTCCCTTTTCCTCTACATAGTAAAGTTCATTTCCAACATAATGTCATGTGAGTTGCGTTGTTGCATTGGTTCACCCTTTGTCCTCTGTCTCACTATTTTGTTATTCCCCTTTCTTTTCCCAAATCAGATAAACACACACACACACACACACACACACATGACACAGGATACCAAATAAAAAACAGTGACAACAGGGGATAAGCCAAAGGGAAAAAAAGCAATAACAAACAAAACAAACGAAGGAAAAGAGAAATCACACAGTACATTAAAAAAATGAAAAAAACCCAACACTTGTTTCTCTGTCTTGGAGTTCATTTTGATCAGCATCATTTTATATGGCCATATGTCTATAGCTATTGAGCTATTGTGATCCTCTTTTAGGACTATTTTAGATATATACTAATGATTACAAATGAGGGAAACCATGGTGCCTATGTTTCTTTGGGTTTGGCTTACTTCACTTAATATGATTTTTCCAAGTCTTTTCATTTCCTTATGACTGAGGTGATGCCATTCTTTCTGATGAAAGCATAGAATTCCATTGTGTATATATATCAGATTTTTCTTAATGCTTCTGCATCTAATTGATGATTATTTCAAAATATTTAAAGATAATTCAATGGCTGAGTTAGGTCTTTAAAATAAAGGTGGTTGATATTTTTATGTATCATTTCTTTGCAGATGATGTTATTTTGATAATTATTACTTTATTGATTAAATATTTTTATGAGAAAACCATTTTAACCTTTCCACCTTATTATGTGCGAAAAGCAGACATGTAAGTTATGTAAATTTATGAGCCTGAAAGAGAATGACATTGATTTTTTTATCTCTCACAGATAAGGTTTGCCCATTTAATAGCCCTAACTCTTCCAGTACCTCACTCACTTTGCATTCCTATTTCTCAGTCTTTTTATGTAAGGAAACCAACACTCAAATAGCAAGGGTCACAGGTTTAACATAGTAAACATATGTCACTCAAA
Organism: Dipodomys spectabilis; assembly: GCF_019054845.1. NCBI lineage: Eukaryota > Metazoa > Chordata > Mammalia > Rodentia > Heteromyidae > Dipodomys > Dipodomys spectabilis. The sequence goes on from NW_024870752.1 coordinate 8,092,060, forward strand.
TTCATGACTCTCCTGAGCCTCAAAGAAAGTTTAGTGACCCTGTGGATCTTCCCCTTCGGCCTTCTTCATTAGCTCAGAGCAATTCAATTTCCTTTTAGAATAACTTCATGGAACATATTTCCTCTCCACTAATCACAACATGGTGGATTTCCTGTGGAGTATAGAGGAATCTCTTTGGTTAATAGAGAGTTTTAAAAAGAACACTGTATCTTTCACTGAGGAATAAGAAAGAATATGAGTCCAATGGGAAACTGTCTGTTTGAAGAATTTTTTGATAATAAAAAAATAATAATTTTTGACAAAATTGGGCTTAAAATGAGGTTATATAATTCCTTTCTCTATATTTTTAAGTTTAATTTTAAATCTTTGAGTTATCTTTAAGTATTTGTATAAAAGGTTTTCAGTTGAACATAGCAATTTATGAGTACAAAGTATCTTGAAATGATATATATATAAATAAAATCAATAGTACCTTATTATTTATCATGATTTTGAGATTTCTAGACATGTAATTATAAAGCCATATATTTATTTAATATTTTCATCCTTATGTATTTGTGTTATATATGGGCTTCATATAGTTCTACATATTTACCTCATCGCCTTACATAATGTTATTATAAGATAAAATAGGCAACTATATTTTGGGCTCTTAACTCTAATGCTAAGTTGTATTCCTTTGAACTTTTAAAAAATGACATTAACTATATATTTATTTTCAGGACTGAGATTAATCTATATACCTGTTAGGTTTTTAGTATAGAGTGCAATCTTTTCTGTTACTTTCTTTTAGTTTTGAATTTCCCTTAAATTGAAATAATGAGGCAAGATTTTTATTGTTGTTGTAAGTTGTGGGTGGGTCTTGATTACAGGGCCTGGGTGCTGTCTCTGAGCTCTTTTTGCTCAAGGCTGGTGCTCTGCCAGTTGAGCAATAACATTGAGGCAGGATTTTTAAATTTATCCTTCCTTCCTTCCTTCCTTCCTTCCTTCCTTCCTTCCTTCCTTCCTTCCTTCCTTCCTTCCTTCCTTCCTTCCTTCCTTCCTTCCTTCTTTCCTTCCTTCCTTCCTTCCTTTCTCAGATGATGAATGGGGGAGGCAAGATTTTTAATATCCTGGCCATGAGGTAAAAAATGTCAAGACCATGGGACTGGGAAGTTGGCTCAGTGGTAGAGTGCTTGCCTTGCATGCATAAGGCCCTAGGTTTGATTCCTCAGTACCATATGTGCAGAAATAAGCTGGAAGTAGTACTGTGGCTCAAGTGGTAGAGTGCTAGCCTTGAGCTAAAGAGCTGAGGGACAGCGCCCAGGCCCAGAGTTCAGCCCTCACGACTGACAAAAAAATTTTTAAAAATGTCAAGACCATAAATAGTGGAGAAGCAGTTGAATATTTTCATCATCACCTCCTTATGACTTTATCTGAATCCAATCCAGATGCTGAAGAGAACTAAATTTCTATGATCTCCATGCTGCCTCCCGCTCTGTGTGTGTGTGTGTGTTTAAGTGTGTGTGTGTGGTGTGTGTGTGTGTGTGTGTGTGTGTGTGTGTGTGTGAGAGAGAGAGAGAGAGAGAGAGAGAGAGAGAGAGAGAGAGAATTTGGAAATCTGAATGCTTTGCTTGTTTGATTTTCTTTCTGATATCTCAGCAGCCTAACACTAGGAACACATTTTAGACTTTACAATTGTTTGTTGGCCTTAATTGGAACAAATTTTACCCAGCATTAATATTTATCTATGGCATGACTCTTTTTTTTTCTTTTTACCTTGCTCTACTCTTAACTGATTCTCCAACTATCCCAAAGAAACATGTCTTTGAAATTATGAATTGTAGCATGCAGGGGATGTATAAAAATCAAATGAATAGTCTACAAATAGTAGAGCTAAAGTCATACCTATTTTTCATGTTACATTTCCTAAGTGGATACAACTCAATACTGGCAATATGTCTAAACATTGTAGTTTTCTTGAGTGCTTTGTATGGATTAGGGATTGTGGTAATACTTTGTGGTGGGAATTATTATTATTATGACACTATTGATGCTTGCAGAAGATGATGTGTTCAATGTAACATAACTAGTTCTTTATCAAACACAGATTTGAATCCAACCATTCCTCCTACTTTAGTGCCCACATTCCAAACCCTCAGATACCACAGTGCTACAGAGGGGAGATGGCCAACTTCTTCACACCGTATCTGTAAGCAAGAAAACTCTTGGATACTCTTGCTGAATTAGGCCCAAAGGAATGACGAGACAGAGGACATAGTATCCTAAAAATATAAACCTTCTAGCCCCAAACAATATTTACATATCAGATGTAATCACAGTATTTTAGTTATCATATGACCTACTAGATAATGTTGAATATTAACATAATATTATAATATGGTCTCAGTTTATATCTTTATTTGACTATTGAATGCTTTGAGCAAGTCATCTGAATGTTACTGTCTCAGTCTCATCATTCATAATAGAGGAACAATAATACATTTTACGAATGTATTGTTGATGTTTCATAAACTCATTAGTGTAACACTAAGAGCATAGAAATGTGGTAGGAAAAATATATGTGATTTGCTTCTGTGTTGTTTTTTTAACACAGATTGTTTAAAATAACTTAAATGATCTGATAAACTATCCACCAACAGAAAGTATTCTTAACTGATGTGTTAGTTTTACTTCATTTGGATTTATACACACAGGCACAGGCTTACATATACAGGCTCTATATGTATATGTGTATGTATGTTTATATGTGTACATGTGCATACGTGTATGTATACATGTATGTTTGTGCTGGCTTAAGACACTAATGTCATTTAGTACTGTAAATGCCAATATTTGAAAAGTTAACATTTACAGCTTTTACTCTGAACAGAATGATTGTTGTTTGTTTTCCCCACAAAGACGGGATTGGGGCTGGGGGAATGACATTCATTACTCAGTGTTCAACAACCTGCTATCATGACAAGTCATATAGAAGAATTTCCTGACCTCTCTTGTTAAAGTTAATGTTTTATTTAACTGATGCAATTTTGGGACTACTTGGTGTTTGTCATTCAAAGAAGCTTGGTGAATTAGAGAACAACAAGAAAAGATCAGTTATTCCTTTCCTTTCCTTTCCTTTCATATTTCCTTCCCTTTCCTTCCCTTTCCTTCCATTTCCTTTCCTTTCCTATTTCCTTTCCTTTCCTTTTCCCTTTCCCTTTCCTTTTCCCTTTCCCTTTCCTTTTCCCTTTCCCTTTCATTCTTTTGTTTACGCAATCCTAGGGCTTGAATTCAGGGCCTGGGCTCTATTTACTGAGCCTCTTTGTGCTCAGGGCTAGTGCTCTACCACTTGAGCCACAGCACCACTGCCAGCTTTTTCTGAGTAGTTTACTGGAGATAAGAGTCTCATGGAACTTTACTACTGGGCTGGCTTCAGACTGTGATCCTAAGATCTCAGCAACCTGAGTAGCTAGGATTACAGGTGTGAGCCACCAGCACCTGGCTTGTTCTTTTTCTTTTATATTCCACACTCCCACACCTGCTGGAAATTCTTGATAATTTTGATGGGTTTCAATATGCTGAAATGATCTTGTGAGAATAGCTTGGTAATTGTGTAGCACATTAGGTTAACAAGGTATTATGTTGTCTTGACTCTCCAAGAGGCAAGTTTAGCAGAGCAAAAGTATAGGGGAGACATTGGGTTACAGTGAGAGGTACCTGGAAAGGTGGGTATGCGAGCCTTCAACAGGCACAGCAACATGAGGGGAGGGAGATGGAATCTCCAGGTTGAAGGCATCTGGTTCTCCTCATACATGTCAAGCAGCAGCATGAGCAGACAGGGAGAGCCCATGGCTCATTCTGTTTCTCTGTGGATTGTTTTTGAGCCTAGGGTAATAGTGCCTCTAGTCATGTGCAGAATCTTGCCTTCACCTATCACTCTCCTCTACCTTTATCAAACCAAACAGTGGAGCTGGTTGCTTGAAAATGAAAATATGTATATAAATACAAAACAGAATGGCCCAAGAAGGAGGCAGTGATGTATCTGACTTTTACTTGTAGACACAGTTTAGAAATATTTTTTACTCCACGGTCACCAAGTTCCAGCCTACATCCCTAATATAAAACTGAGCTGAAAGTAACTCAATCTATAACTAAAATTGAAACAGAGGGAGAGATTCTGAATGTTTACTATAGCTAAAGCAGCTTTGCTAGTCTTTTTTTTTTTGATTGGTCCTGGGGCTTGAACTCTGGGCTTGGGTGCTGTCCCTCAGCTCTTCAGCTCAAGACAAGTGCCCTACCACTTGAGCCACAGCGTCAGTTCCGGTTTTCTAGTGGTTTATTGGAGATAAGAGCCTCACGGACTTTCCTGCCCAGGCTGGCTTTGAAACTTGATCCTCAGATCTCAGCCTCCTGAGTAGCTAGGATTATAGGCGTGAGCCACCGGTGCCAGCTAGCTTTGCTAGTTCCCTGATAGTTATTTTTGAGCACATGAGCTATTAATGGGGGAAATACAAAACTATGTTTTCCAAATTAAAGAGTTGTATTTTGCTGCCATTAAGATACCCTAGGTTTTGCTTCATCACATCATTAATTAGCACTCGAATTGTCGAAGGAACTTATTCAGTAAGAATGTATCTTGCAACACACAAGAGGCAGATATTAATGAAAGACTAAAACATACCCAGGAGTGTCTTATTGCCATATTAAAACATTTATAAATGGACTTTAAAGTGCCGCTGAAATGAAAATAAAACATTATATTGATTCTCAGGCCAGATGCTCTTTAGAAAATGAAATGTGTGTTATTATTCCCAATGCAAATTATAACTTCAACACTGACCTGGACATACACTAATATAATTATCTGGAGATCAGTTGTAGCACGTAGGACAATTAAGGAAGTCATTTAGATTCTGTGGGATGACTTTTGTACACTAGGTGGCAGAGGTTTTTAAGAATACTTCTCTTGATCAAGGGCCATAATTTTATCTTTGCAAACTGAAAAGAAAATATTTAATAAATTTTATTCCTTAATGGTTGACTAAGTTTCTTCTTTTCCCTCATGTGGGGAAGTGTGAATTGAAATTTAAACTACATGTTTTGTTTTGTGTGAATCTTAACAAAATCAAGGCTAGCACTTTGAGCCACGGGGTCACTTCTGGCTTTTTCTGTGATTAATTGGAGACTAGAATCTTAGGGACTTTCCTGCTTGGGCTGTCTTCGAACTGAGATCCTCAGAACTCAGCCTTCTGAGTAGTTAGAGTACAAATGTGAGCTATTGGTGCCCGGCCAGATAACAATTTTATTATTCCAGTTTTACAGGAGTTTAGTTTCAGACAAATTGAGTCATTTCTCCAATTATAAGTAGGAGAGTTACTTTTTTTTAACTTCTGACAGAGCAAAAGGAAATGGAATAGAACTTTCACCATAAAGAGCTACAAACATGTTAATTAGTAGAATTAGAAGCATATTTTTAAGAAAGACACATATAATGTTAATTAAAAGAAAGAGAAGGAAAAGTCAGACAAATGAACTGACTTCTTAAGAAATAATTATCAACATTACCCTGAAATAATCAAGAGTTTATTTTATATCAGTGTCTTTATTTGAACTATTTTCATAACTTCAAGTGGGGTTTCAATGTATTCAATGCGTGTTCTCTTTAAGATGTTCAGATGAAAGGCAAGTTTTGCAACAGATCAGTCAGTTCTCTTCAGACCTGCTTCTCTGACCAGCCAATATCAAATTCTGTTAGATTTTTATTAAAATTACACACTTCTGTGTCCTTTTCAAATCTCAATAGTATGAAATTTGAGAGGTTAATTATCAACAGGTTTTCCTTTCTTGATATAATACAGACACACACAGATAGATATTTACCTACATAAACAGATTCTTGAACACAAATATCTTTAGAAGTATTAGAAATTATCAGTAAAATTTTGGATCATGGAATTATCAATGAAGGAAATAGATGGAAGCCCTTATTCTCCTAGAGATATAGCGATGTCAGTAGTGAGAAGATATCTCTGTAGTTTGATAATTGTTAATATCCTCAATCAAATCTTAGTTAATCACAGCACTTTTCTTCGGAAAATAATTTGAGAAGTATCAGGAACTTTGTTCTGCTGTTTACTTTTACCTGTGATTTCTGACAACTGCTCACTTTACATCATTTTGTTTTTAAGTGCAAATTTGAAAAATTTAATTGCTAGTGGAAATAGCATTACAGAGGGATGGCAAGTGAATAGGCAATTTTGTGAATGATTATCAAAGCACTGGGTAAATACATTTTTCAACTCAACAGAGGCAAATATTTTGCCTCAATATAGGCAAAATTGTACATGCAGATCAATAAAATGGAAGATAAATCATAAATGGTAAAATTCTCCAACTTTTGTTTCGGGAGATATTCAGAGAAACCTACAAGGAAAATAAGTTTCAAATAATTTTGAAAATATTGAATTTTTAAAATGCTAAATATTTAGCTAGGCATGGTGGCATATGCATTTAATTATTTTGGAGACTGAGATTATGTAGCCCAGCCTAGACTATTTAGTTAGAGACTGTCTTTACAAAATTAAGTATATTTTTGTTTGTTTTTAATAATAAGTTTCCCCAAAGTGATTGCTTGGTCAATGTATAGTGAATTTCTTCTAAGTCATAGTATAGTTCACTGTTTTCTGAACATGTTTATAACAATATATTCCTGGAGCTGTATCTTGTGATACTGGTAGAGGACAAGATAAAGCTCAGAAAAACCTGAATTGACATATACACTGCCTACTTTACTTATTTCTACAAGTGAATGATTTGAATTTGGTTAATTGTAAAAAACATTAAGACCTTCACATGTACTAATTATTGCAAATAAGGGAAACCATGGAACCTATGTTTCTTTGGTCCTGGCTTACTTCACTTAATATATTTTTTCCAACTCTTTCCATTTCCTAACAAATGGGGCAATGCCATTCTTTCTGATGGAGGCATAAAATTCCACTGTATGTGTGTGTGTGTGTGTGTGTGTGTGTGTGTATAATATGTTATATTATATATATTATATATATACCCATTTTCTTGATCCATACATCTACTGAGGAGCATCTGGGTTGGTTCCATATCTTAGCTATGGTGAATAATGCTGTGATAAACATAGTTATGCTGATAGCCTTAGTATGCCTTTGTTTATGATCGTTTGGGTAAATGCCCAAAAGTGGGATTGCTGGGTCATAGGGGAGCTCTATGTGGAGTCTTTTGAGGAACCTCCATACTACTTTCCAAAGTAGTTGAACAAGTTTACACTCCCACCAACAATGCAGTAGGGTTCCTTTCTGGCCACATCCCCTCCAGCATCTGTTGTTATTAGAGTTCTTGATTATAGCCATTTTAACTGGGGGGAGGTGGAATCTCAGGCCAAAAGCTATGTACATATGACCATATAAGATGATGTTAAGCGAAATGAACCCCAAGATAGGGACACAAATACCTTTTTTATTTCTTGCTATTGTTTCTAACATAGATAGATAGATAGATAGATAGATAGATAGATAGATAGATAGATAGACAGACAGACAGGTAGATAGATGGATAGATATAGATAATGTACCATGTGATTTTTTTTTTGTTTCTTTGTATGTTCCTCACCCTCGGTATAAACCCAGTTTTCACTATATTTTTGTCGATGCCCTGCATCTTGTACATACACTTCTCTAATTTGGGGAGGGGAAGTGCTTAAATAAGGATACAGGTTAACCCATTGTAAAAATGAGATGTATAAAACACTATGTTGAATATGAACTTTACAACTTTGGCAGGGGGAGGTGGGGTGGAGTTGTGGAGGTGAGAGGGAAGGGATAATAGGGGGAAAACAAAGGAGGCGGCAACAATGCTCAATAGAAAATGTTCTCATGTAACTGTAACCCCTCTGTACAGCATTTTTACAATAAAAATGTACAAAAAAATTTAAGACCCTCCCAAACTCCTTTGTCCTATAAAGGTATATCCATCTCTTTAACTGTAAGCGAGAATAATGATTTTTAATGATCTCACACATAATATAATAATATATGAAACCACAAATTCCGTTTTATGCCTTCCATTGTTATGGCTCTAGATACAAACTATCTACTGAGAACCCAATTCTGGGTCTTTGAACTAATACATCACACAGGTTCTGCATAGTTCTTTCAGTTTCCTGGACTATTCTCTTTAGCTGCCTATCAGAAATTTCCTAACTTCATCACAGGTTATTTTTGTTTTTGTTTTTGTTTTACTATACATGTCTCAATGATAGAAAGACACAGGGAAGTTTAGATCAACTAACTCATATTGTAAAAGAGGAAGCACCAATATTACTTTCTATTGAGTAGTCCTTATGAGACTATAGATCCTCAAAGCATCCTTGACTTCTAATTGTTCCCTAGACCAAAATTTGGTAGAACATAGCATATCTTTGGTAGAACAAATCAGTCCCTCCTCTATATAAATGTTTGATAGGGAGCAAACTAAGAATTTCAGTGGCCCCTAAACTAATTCTGAGAAATACTATCTATCTATCTATCTATCTATCTATCTATCTATCTATCTATCTATCTATCTATCTATCTATCTATCTATCTATCTATCTATCTATGTTTTATATCCATCCATCTATCTACCAATCTACCCACATACCTACCTATCTGTCCTAAATTTTAGCTTTACAGCTTCTGCCTAACAAGAAGAAAGCCCTCAGTATCTTTGAGGAAAACTCAAAAAATATAGGTAAATGTGTTAAAAATTGATTGTGATAGAATAAATTATATATTTGGGGCTTGTCAGCAATCAAAATTACACCTTGGAGGACACAGTTAAGGATTTAAATGTTTAGTCATAAAAATATTCTCTTTCCTACACATAATTAAATCTTCACTAATTTCCATCCATGCAGTTTAGTGTATGCTATACTGTCCATCTCCAGATAGTTTATTCTTTTGATAGCTAGTTGATAGTTCTATGCCTTTCATCTGGCATGTTGCCATTCTTATTTGATGGTTATTTTAACCACTACTTCAGTATTTTAAATTCACTGCTTTTTAATCCTAGCAATTACCCTGTCTATGGAAGTTCCCAATGGCAGAATTATCCAATGACTGACAGCTAAAGATGAATACAACTTCTTCAGACACTAAATTTGGCTAATAACTAAGTGGGAGTCCTTCACGTGTTCTTTGCCTTGCGTTGGCAAGTATCAAAACTCTAAGTAATCTACTCATTGGCTGACATTCAACTTGATGAAACTGTAATTGCCTTATTGGATGTGCCCCTATTGGATTATATATATTACATTATATATATATATATATATAATATATATAATATAATATATATATATATATAGTATGTCAGCTTTGATGAGTTTTCTCAGCTGGCTGCTGTGTGTTAGGAATCAACTAGAAGTTTAGAATCTTTGGCAATTTATCTTAGAATATGTTATAGGAAGCAAGTGTATTTCTCACATATGAATTCCCCAATCTATCTTTTTTTAAATGAAGAGAAATGTTAAACACAGACTATGTAAAATTCTGTCATGATAAAACTACTGAGTATACAAAGTCAAATTTTAAATAAACTTACAGAGATATTCTTGTGAATATATAAGATGAAAACAGAGAGTAAGCCAGGCACAATGGCTTAGACCTATAGCCCCAGCTACTGGAGAGGCTGAGGATGGGGGGAAAAATCACAGTTTGAGGCCAGCCTGGGAAAACATTCATGAGATCCAATCTTAACAAACAAAATGCTAGGTTCAGTGGGACATACCTGAATCAATGTCAATGTAGACAAGCCTGTACAAACAAACAAGCAAACAAATAAGAAGACCCTGTTCAAAATCTAACAAAAGCATGGCAGGTGTGACTAAACTTGAAGAGCCACAGCCTAAACAGTGTCATATTCAAAACCCAGCTCTCCAAAAACAACTTGGAAAACAATTTTTTCTACAATACGCATCAGCTAGTGGTTCATTACAGTTTTAGATGCATATACTGGTCGCCCTTTATAGAGGGTTGTGGTGTAAAGTCTCAGATTTAGGAATACCTATTCTTAAGATAATTTATGCAATTAACAATAGCACTTTATTTAATAAGTGATGTGTAATCATTCTAAACCATCTCGTTTTTTTATTTATTTTTATTGTGAAAATACCGTACAGAGGGGTTACAATTACATGGGCAAGATAACGAGTACATTTCTTATCAAGCATTGTTGCCTCCTCCTTTGTTTCCCCTTCCCATCCCTTCCCATCCTCCACCTGCCCCCCACCCAATCCGCCTCCCACCACTCCACCAAAGTTGTAAAGTTCGTTTACGACATAATGACTTGTACATTTCATTGTTGCAATGGGTCCACCCGTATCCCTATTTAAATGATTTGTTTTTTTTCCCTTCCCCTCCACAAATTATACCAACATCAAATACAGTGAAAGGAGGGGTTATACCGTGAAAGAGGGTCATACAAGGTCTGGAGAGAGCTCATATTATACTAAAATATCTTAGTGTTGTGCACTCCTTCCTTACCATAGAAGAATAGCACATGGAGCTGCAGGGTGGTTATGCGCATGATGGCTGAGCTCTGTAATGTGCTCTCCACTGCTTCTGATAAGAAGGAAAGCAATTGGGGGTTGTTAATATTCTAGAATTTCTATTAGGTAAATAACATAAATTGTATAATGTCTCCTATAAACCAAAGAGAGACATCATTTTTCTCTTACAGATAAGGAAATTTGAAGGAGATATTGAAAAACCTAATGTTACAGAGTCAGGGAATAGTGGAGCTTAGAGTTAACCAAATTTGAGTATTAAAAGTCATGTTCTTAACTATAAAATCTACCATTACATATGTGTATGTCATTACATATGTGTGTGTGTGTGTGTGTGTGTGTGTGTGTGTGTGTATGTTTCTGTGAAAAGAAAATGCATTCTCTTTTCAATAAATAGAATAATCAATTTAGTTAATATAGGAAAGAAGTAAAGTAGAAGGAGTAAAGCCTTTTTTTAAGGCTCTGGCATAACAGGAGAACATTAATTAATATAAAAATCTTTTCATATACCTATGATGGATCTCTCAGTGCACTGAAATGACAGAAGTATACTTCAGTGTCAAATAATACAATGACTAAATATCTATGCTAGGCCTATATACCAGGCATGAGCTTAAAAGACATGCACACCATGCTGACTTATGGAAATGTTCTCACTGTGCAACTAAATAGAAAATATTCATACAAAGGAGGGAGTTCTTAATAACCTATTGATGACCATATTGTCACTTAAAGGTAGAATTATAAGGAATACTTTAGGTCATTGTTTCTTTTAAGCAACATGTGCTGTTTAATCAGGAATAAAAACCCCAAACCAGGACATACTCGATTTTAAAAACTTCCAACATTATTAATAACATCTTTCAGAAAATTAAGTGAAGAGATTGAGAAATCTGTCTGTTCATTATTTTCAAAACAAATAAAAGTGCCACAAATTGCCTTTAAAGTGAACTCTTGCTCATTATTTAATAGTCTGAACACTTAGAACTCAAATGATATTCTACTCTGATATTAATGGTTTTGTATAACTTGTTTTAAATGGCTACTTTAGATTTCTTTTAATAGTTTTCTAAGTATGTTATGTAATGTTATATAATAAGTAAGCATAAATATTTCTTCAGAGACAGTGGATGTAAGAATAATCTACTGGGCTGGGTGCCAGTGGCTCATGCCTGTAATCCTAGCTACTCAGGAGGCTGAGATCTGAGGATCCTGGTTCAAAGCCTGCTGGGGCAGGAAACTCTCTGGCACTCTTATCTTCAAATAAAAACCACCAGAAAAACTGGAAGTGGCATTGTAGCTCAAGTGGTTGAGTGCTAGCCTTGAGCTGAAGAGCTGAGGGAAGTGATCAGGTCCAGAGTTTAAGCCCCACAACCGACAAAAAAAAAAAATGAATAATCTACTGGCTATATCTCGTATTACCTGATACAGTGTCTTAAGACATTCAGAAGCTATTTAATTTTAGTAACCTAATAACATAAACATAAGAGAACTTCTTTACATTCTTTTTAGAAAAATGTTATGTTTTACTGATTGAATGTACTGGGTTTTGAAATTAATGTTTCACAAATACTAGGCAATTTCTCTACCACCAAGTTCTATACTCTCTAGTATATATTTAGACTATGTTTGAAAGACAACTTGAATTTGAGCAATAAAATAATAAACCACTTATTTTTATATAAATTACTCTGAAGAGTTCGACTGTGAGCAAAACAACTAACTTATAAAATATGTGAAATAATCAAAATATAAACAAAAGGCCCCTAAATGTTGGTCTGTAATTTGAATATGAATACAATGAACAAGGCTTTGACAGTATGCCCTTTTAATTGACAATATTGTGGTATACCAGAGATCTCATTACACAGGAGGAAATTTCATTCTGGGAACATTTTCTCAATGTATCCACAATGTGGAGCTGTGATGTAAATGAGTCTTATCCCTTTTGTGGAAACAGTGAGACAGCAAAACAGCCCAAGTTACACAGACTGCCAGCAAAGTGGAGGCAGTACCGCAAGCTTGCTTTAGGCTGAACTAAAAGATGTGTCATTTGCAATGGAGGAAATATTTGTCAGTATGCTACTTGAGATGAAATTAAGCAGCATGAATCTAGACTAACACTTGGGGAACTTTATATTGTAGATTAAAAGAAAATGTCATGTCTGCTACATTTTCCTGTTCTATTTATTGGAACTGAGAAATTGTGCCGTTCTGTTGTTTACATGTCTTTTTCATGCATGACTTTTCTTTTGTTATTGTGAAACTGTAGACTACAGGAACCCTGAAAATTAAAAAAAAACAACCCAGGGAGACCCAAATGTGGTTTACACTGTGTAATGAACATTTGATGTGATTAAAACAGACCAGCTCTTAGGTTTTCTAAATAGAGAAATAAAGAAAAGAGAAAAAGAGAAAAAAATGGTAAATAATGTGCCCAAATGAAAACCCTTGACAGAAGTCACCTTATAATCAAATTTTTCCCCTGCTGATTAAAGCATTTTATCTAGGACATACATGTTCCTGACTCTGTGTTTCTGTGTGTGTGTGTGTGTGTGTGTGTGTGTGTGTGTGTGTGTGTGTGTGTGTATGTGTGTGCCACACACATGCGCATGTGTATTTATGCAAGCTATCCAATTCTCCATGTTTGTCCATGTACTTGATAATTTATTTCATCCGTTCAGCCTGAGTGAAGCCATGGGAGAGATTGTTCCCTTTCTTTCAATCTTGCATCAGCAGTCACTCAAGTCATTGAAGAATGAGTGACCTCAATAGCAAAAAGAAAGAGATGGAAGAGTGAGACAAGGCTTGCCTTTCCTCCTCTTCCAGTTTCCAATAGTCTATTGGCAAACAAAAATCATGGCCTCTTTGGATTGCTGTCTAGAAATACAAAGTCCAAATGCAGTTGTATTGTCCCACATATATTTTGTCCACTAAAATTATGCTTGTGCAATTTAAGCCAAAGTGAGGTTCAGCTCCAACATTGCCAGGAGTGGAAGCAAGAATTCCACAAGAATTCCAGGTATTTCAAAATGCAGACAAACATATTTGTTCTTCAGACTTTTTAAAAGAATTTCTGTGTGATCGATTTTATCCTCCTCCAGGCACTGGCAAAATATTAGAAGAAGGCATTTGGGCTCATAGAAAACAACGTTTATATGTGCATGCTTATTTTTATAATTTTTTTCTCTATTAGGTCCAAGAAGCCTCTGTTTTTTTCTGTTGATGCACCTGTTAGGAACAGGCTGAAGGCGCTCTTGCTTCCCAGAGCTGTGAGAGCATCTTTGTACCTTTGAGATTTTCATTAGCTCTTGACTGGCTGCCAAGATTCCGGCTGTTGTGGTGCAGTATAGAGGCGGCCATGTATTGCTCTGCCAAGTCTCCCACTCTTGTGTAGCACTAGATGGCACCATTCACAGAGAATTCACACAACAGAACTGCATTCTTTCACTAGGTAGTTGATGCCAACGTGGGTTAGTCATAGGCAAAGCAGAATCCAGTAGGGTCAGTGTCCCGTGTGTCCTTACATGAGTTTTCCAGGTAATGACTGGGTAGGTAAGTTTGAATTTTGCCAAGTGTTGGCTATATTGGAGAAAATGTAATAAAAAGTGTCAATTACTGATGTGACTTGAATTTAACCCATTATCTGCTCCTTTTGTGAAAGCAAGAAAGTTTCAGTTAAAAAATAATGTAAATAAAAGCAATACTACAATTGATTTGAGAAACCAAGTAAATAAACAACAACAACCAAAAAAACCCTTTTAGGTGATTCAGCATTTAAAATAATTGAAGGGTACCATGTGTATCTATTAAAATAGTAAAGTAAAACTTACTAAAATGATCAAACTAATGGATTGAGTGAAGGGAATAAGGAAAAGTAACACAGGGATAGATTAGATCCAAGCATGCATGTAAGCATAACAAGAAATTCTTTTGACTAATTTATGTATGTCTGAGTACTCTATGGCATGTTCTCTATTTGCTCTCAGTGTATCTGGCCTTCAGATATAGCAATACCATTGCATCCTGACAAATCTAGTGGTTTCATCAAGACTAAAACAGTAATATCTAGATCTGTGTTCAACCACCATAAATTCAATTCTATGTCCATGGAATTATTTTCATGACTTCAGAAATATTTTCCCTAGAATAACTTTTCCATCTTACATTTCTTCCTCTGTGCCTTTGTATTTATTACCTCATTCCTCCCTTCCACTTCCTCCAGCACATCATCAAACACTTGTTGAAGTCCTACTTGAGCATCAGGATAGCAAATGAATGTACCACATTGCCCCATTTCTGCAGAAGCTTACTTAGCTAAATGATGTAACAAAATGTAAGTGCTCTCCTCCTCAGAAAGATCAAAGGAGAGATCAATAAGGGCTAGGTTAGCCAGCCACAAAGGCTTCATTTAATAAATATTTAATGATGATTTACTGCCTGTAATTTATTTGCTTATTGATTGCATTGTCTCCCAGCATGCATCCTTCTGCTACTGTAAGCCCTTCATGGGCAAAGGTTGTTTTCGTCTTGCTCCCATTGTGTGTGTGCTGCCTGTGACAATCAGGTAGGGCGTTGAAAGTGTTTGTTGAGTGAATAATGAAATAAATGGCTACCAGAGAATTGTAGAACTTGCTTTTTCCTTTCAGTGAGATGATACACCAAAGGGAAAACTATCACATGAAAGATGTGATGGACTAAGTTTCTGAGTGGATTGATGCCATCCACTGCTGATTCCTATCTGTCCAGTTTAATAGAATTTGAATTGCATAGAATTGAAATCAAGGAAAGGGTAATTCCACCTGTCATAATGCCAGCAGCCAATTGTTTCCTGCATCATATTTTGTTACAATTTTTTATACAGTAAGAAAATACTTCGCAGTTAGCAAACATACTGTGCAGTAGAGCTCAGAAATGGGGTGCAAAGACGCATATTGAAAATTATAAGGAAGATGCTTCCTGAGTTACCTGAGGAAAGTGTGAAGTCCAATCTTCTCATCCCCTGTTAAAGCTGCAGGGGCATATCTTCTGGACTTTTTTCAAATTTTTTAGAATGAGAAGAGGGCTGATGAATTTGGGGGTTAGAAATTATGGGTCCGAAACTTCAGCAAGCACTGAGCCTTAGGTTTTGCATTGGTAAATGAATTTACCCCGGAAGTGGTTCAGTCTGGACTTGGCCTCACAAGGAGAGGAAGTGTGTGCCAGAGAAGAAACATACCAAGGGACCAAGTATCTCTATTCTGGAAGAATATATATATATATATTTTCTGTCTTTAATTTTAATTTAATTTTATTGTAAGGGTGATGTACAGATTGGTTACAGTTTTGGTAATGAGTACATTTCTTGTTGAACATTGTTACCCACTTCCTCCTTTGCTCCATTTTCCCTCCCTTTTTCTCTGTCTTTATATCAGAGCAAATTTTGTGCTGGAAGTCTATCATACAGGTTAGTTAGTAACTCAGCTTGACTTGTTTTACAGGTGTTAATTTGCTAGTTTATTTTTTAATCGCTTGTGGGAAAATTCATGTCACATCCCTATACCAGTTTTAATGTTGTGATTTCCTTACCAACTCCAAAATACAATATCAGCCCTCATAGTGTTTTAGTTTTAGGCACAGGGATTGCATTCCTTTGGACTGTAAATACATACATTGCCTAAAACATGTTCAAGGTATCTAACAGTCATGTGATTTTCAAACTTCACCGAAATCCCAAAAGAATGCTACAGAACATCAAGAATCACTTAAAACTCCATCTTTTGGTTACCTTTCTTTCTTAGAGCATTCAGTTGAATTCTATTCCTGGTCTGGTAGAAATACATAGCCGTGTCTGTAGATGGCATGCTTGCACTAGATGGAGGAAAGCAGTAATTAAGCATGCCAGATCTTTCCCAGGACCCTCAGCATGCACAGTGTCAAGTGCATGCTTCAGAATTCATGATATTCATTTGTGGAAAGGGGGTGTAACATGTGAGGAGTTAGTAAGCATTTTTGGAAAAAAGTATGGAAAATCAAATGTACTTGATTAGTTCTATAGTAATTGTGTTAATTAAATAATATTTTATTAAAGGAAAGAGAAGTTGAAAAAGGATCCAGATAAAGGATCACACCTTTATTTCTGCAGACATTTAGTTAAGCTGCAAAGGACTACAAGTAATTAGATTTACACTGATGTATATCAATCCTATACCAACCCAAATAAATGACTGAAATATTCTCCACCCATTTAACATACCTTTTGTGGCTAAAAATTTAAATGTATTTTTCCATCTTTTCTTTCTTTGCATTTTATATTTCCTCCTTCCTTTTATATTTCTTCCTTCTTTTCCTCCTTCCTCTCCTTTGTTCTTTCCCTCCCTCCTTCCCTCCCTCCCTTCCTTCCTCCCTTTCTTCCTTCCTTCCTTTTTGTATTGTTACTAGGATTTGAACTCAAGACCTCACACTTGCTAGGCAAGTGCTGGACTACTGGGTCTATATCCCTTTATATTTTTGTTTCCTTATTTTTTAAGTTGGGTCTAGCATTTTTTGGTCCAGCCAACCATGAACATAATCCTCCTATCGACCCTCCCATATAGTTGAGGTTAGAGGAGAGAAAAATCACAGACTAGCTTCAAACTGTAATCCTTCTGATTATTGCCATCTGAGTAGAAGAAATTACAAATGTGAACTCTCAGGCCTAACTTGTATTTTTATTTTCTTCTGGCTAGTTTTATTTCTGGTTTATGTAAGTTATTCCTGTATTATTTTTCTTTCTTTTCCTATTTCAAAATATGGAATTTTATGTTTCCAATCCTGGCCAACGTACTAACATTTCCTTATTTTATATATTTTATGTGGTTTATAAATCATTAATAGAAGTTTACTATCAGGTATTTTTATAAGTTGGCTATTATGATAAATCACTGTAGTATATTTTGTAGTCAGAACTCAGAAATCAGCATTATGTAATACACTAATATACTACACTTGAAGTTTTAAAAATTTTTTATAGTAAATTATAGTTAGTGGAGAGAGATTTGGAGATAAACACTACATTCTCTTCTCCAAAGAACTACAAATTCTTTGGGTATCGTTGTTGTTTATTGGACTGGATGTACAGATGTTGGCCTATGTCTGGTTTTCCTAAGTTATACTGAGACACATAGTATCTCAGCCTTCACTCACCTTTACAATTCCCTACTTATTATGAACCATGACATTTATTAGATATAGCTGATATTATTACAGAGAGCCTTTTATGAGGGACACTAGGTGAGTAATTATTACACAAATGTGACCAAAGCTAAAAATATGTAAATGCTATACTGCTCAATTATTATAATTTAGCTTTTGGTAAAGTAACTATACAATCTGTCCTTCCAATAATTCTAGAATGAATGTTAAGGAATTTGCATATAAGACCTGATATTATAGTTCCTAAATCCATTTTCCTAGTGGTTAAAATACTTTGAAGTACTTATATAGAAATGGAGATGATTTTTTTCTGAGCTTCCTGCATCCATGGACTAATGCAAAGTGCCTTTGCAAGGGAGACAGTAAGGAGTCACATATTACATAATAGAACAACACATTTAGATTCTTCAAGGAAGGGATAAGGCTGTGTAAATCGAATTCATTCTTCTTGATGCCTAAAGCAGTGTAATATGTAATTATGTGCCATATGAAAGGTTTTTGACCATCATAAAACTGAGTTTTAGAATCAAGACAATAAAAATGAAATAAATGAGTGAAGAGAAAGAAAGAAGGATCAGGTTATAATCAGATTATAGTGCCATGAGGTTTGAAAGAAGGGAGATTAAGGCAGTAAAACTGAGGGGGAAGGGAGAGACACTGAGGAAGGAAAGTCTAAAATGCATTTAAACATGGGCAGTGTTTTGATAATAAGTTTTAAGGTGGCTCAGTAGTCATAATAGATTTAGGATAACCCAATTTTTGCAGTAGGAAGTGCTTTGGGTAGATTATAGTTCTACTGACTGAGATACTTTTTCATGATGTTGGGTAATTTACAGTATGCCTTTGAATATTTAGGCTCTTTTTCTCTAAAAATCAAATTCTTCACTGTACCATGTTACTTAAATAAAGCATAAACAAATATTGAAAATGTTTCAGCACTTTACACATTGTATACATCCAATAAATTTGTGTTCGTTTTCCACTTCCCATTTCATGTTATTGGAATCCGTCTAGCTGTGATAGGTGTCTGGTTTAAGTGTATCATAAACAACTTTTCTTAATTTTATTGCAAGAAGATTAAGGTATTAGTATCTTCAAATAAAACTACTAATAGTTACTATAAAATGTCATCGCTGTCAAGCAGTTTATATGTACATCTGGTTCAATGCTCAGGACACCACATTTAATTTACACAGAAATTTTATGTGTTATTACAGATATGCTGGGTTTACAGATTTGAGTGATTTCATGTACAGAGTAAATTAGGGCTAAATACTACATATGTCCCTTTCTGAAGCCCAGGGCCTTAACCACTAGATTATGCTTATTAATTGATACACATCAGTGGTGCTACAATTGCAGTATGTAGATTTAAGACAAAATTGTTTTTCAGAGAATGAGTAAGAGAGGGAGGATGAGAGAGAGAGAGAGAGAAAGAAAGAAAGAGGCAGAGATAGAGAGGACAGAGACACACGGAGAACATCAATAGACTATGACATGAGTACAATTCAGTTTTATTATTTTTCTAAGTTTTTTTTTAACTTTTCTAAAGCAGCAGTATCCCTCCAAGTACTACATTTGCAAGGGAAAATTTGATAAAAATGCCTATCTGAAATGTTGTTTTTAGGACTAATTGAGAAGTTTCTGGGTGGTGTCTAAGCACATTTGTGTGAATAGTGTATAGCATAGAACTATTCTTGGCACAGTAAGAAATGAACTGCCAGTTTTTATAGATCAAAAATATTTGAATCATAATGCCTCATGATGATGGAAATAAAAAGTGAAGCACTTTATTCCAATTCCAATAATAGAAGCAGAGTTGGAAGTGAGAATTATAAACTCTGGAGGAAAATATAAAAGTGGTTATATGAAGGCATGGGAAAATGACTAAAAAAAAAAAAAAAGACACTGGAAGGGATTTTTCTCCCTAATTAAATGTAACTTGGTAAGATTCATGGTTCCAGGGCTTTTTGTCAATAGGCATTTCCCAGCTCACATGACAGCAGAAGGCTACAAGCCAAGACAAAAGCCCACAGACTTAGTGGTTTAGGGAATGGGGGGACGAGGTTTGAGTCTCCAAGGAGGGCTTGAAAGTGTGAGAGCAATAAAGGAGGAAAACAGATAGGAAAGGAATCTCAGCTCTGTGTATAGGTTCTGAAATCCTGGCTTAGTCCTCAGACCCAATCATTCTCAAATGGCTGGACATGTGGGAGGCTCAAGCTGAGCAGCTGTCTATCACAAGGGAGACAGATCATGGATTCTCTCCAGCTTGCTTAAGTGGGAGGAATAAAAAATAACATCATCCGGAGGAAAACAGCATTATACAGAGTTAATCATATACACAAGTGTCCATTTAAAATATAAAGAAATAACCATGTGCTTGTGTCTCACCCATAATCTCTAATATTTAAGAGACTAAGATCTGAGGTTTGTTCTTTGTAAGCCAGCCTAGGCAGGAAGTCCATGAAACTCTTAATTAACTACCAAAAAGCCAGAAGGAAAGCTGTGGTTCAAGTGGTAGAGAATTAGCCTTGAATACAGTAGCTCAGGGATAGTGTCCAGGTCCTAAGTTCAAGCCTCAGAACTGGTACAAAACAACAACAATAACGAAATGATTAAAACACCTTTGAAGAAAGATTATGTGTGTAAAGTATCATGAGAAGTGGGACCTAGAGACAAAGAAAAGCAGTAAGTATTCAGAAACTATAAACGTGAGGTGTCCACATGTTGTAATAATCAGATAAAGAAGACAGAGCAGCCTATATAAAATATGTTCAAGGAACTTAAGGAAAATATATTTATATTAAGGTGACAGGTATGGAATATCACTCTTTATCCATTGAGAAAACTAAGTGGGGATTATACAATGGAAAAGCAAACAATAACATAAGTAAAATTAACCTTTTGTTAGGATAATTTTAACAAAGAATTGGAGAAAGTTGGCAAAAGTTTAGCTAAATTTGAATTCAAACTAGCAGCAATTATACAAACTAAAGAGTAATAATCATTTTAAAACCTAGAAATTCTTGGACAAGTGGAATTATATAAAAGTTCTTGCCAGTTGGGGATATAGAAAGAGAGGAGAATGATATGGGCATAGAGTTATATTTGGAAAATATTTCCTTAAAAAAATCAAGTTTTAGTAAAATAAAAGAACCCTAAAATCATTAACATTGAGGCAGTAGAGAAAAAGGAATGAACTAAATATTTTAAAGTCAAACATTCTAAAACCAAAGAGAAAAAGAAAATTTGAAAGCAACAAGATGTTTTTTAAACCTTTGTGTTTTGTACTGGTTGAAAACACCTGCTTTTATTCAGAAAGAATAAGACAAAAGACAACAGAAAATATATAAAGTATTGTGAAAAAAATCTGTCTACTAAAATTGTATAATTACAAATATATATCAATGACTAAAGAGATCTATCACATTCCACATTTTAGTAAGTCATCTATCCCAAAATTCATGTAGGGATGCAGCAAAATATGAATGAAAACTGTGACATTTCAATAAAATGACAAGAGGTTTTTTATACTGTCCAGTTTCCTAGAATTTATTAATTTTGATTTAGTTTGATTTTTTATCTTCTAAGTGATAAATTTTTAAAATAAATATCAGAATTTAAAACATGATGTATAATTCAGTATATATATAATTTGTTTGTATATGTATATATATGTGTGTGTATATTCATGTATTGCACTTTATTTCTGAGAGAAATGAAAGTTGAATTGTGTTTGTCAGTAGCTATCTGAGAAACCAAATGAATGTGGTAATGCCTATTTATTAGGTGCCCTTACTTTTTGTTAAAGATATATGTATATATATAAATATATATATATATATATGTATATGTATGTATGTATATTTCAAACTCCTTTGTGTAAGTACTTTGTCAAGATGTCATTCAATGGGAAAGCAAAGTTCACTAAAACTTTTGATCTGATTGCCTTTCCTGCATGAAATTCAATTATGTTTCCATTATTGAGAATCAAGAGTTTAGTCCCTGAATGACAATACGGGTCAAGATCACCTTTATGCTTGTTAGAGGAGATGCTCATCAAGAGACATTTAGCTTAATGACCCAGCTTCTTCTGCATGAGTTACTGTCTGGGACCATGGCAGGAACTTTTGAAGCTTCATTAGCCTCTTAAGCCACATGGGGAACATTAAATTAACAAAAAGACCAGAAATTTAAAAAAAATGCAATCAGTGATCTCAGAGATGCTGGTATGTTGGCTTTCTAGATTTCTCCCATTATGTAGAGCTGTGTTTTTTCACAATTTCCACTATGACTTAAATTGAGCATGTCTACATTTGTTGAACAGTATCACATGATGATGGCTTTTATTGCTAGGCAGTTCACACTGTGAACTCAAAATATCTTCACTATAAAATGGAAGTGGGCCCTAATGAAGCTGCAAAGGTATTCGAGGACTGATGGTCTGAATCTCAAGAGAGAAGTGAGAAGAAGCCATGAATTTAGATGTTGAAGGGGGTCTGCAAGAAAAAATAGCATAGGTGAGCACATCCAGGAAGTATTTAGAATCAGAAATCCAGGACATTGAAGGTAGGACTTATGTCTTTGAGGCAGATTTGCAAAGACTTAATAGAATAACTGGGTGGAGGTGGGGGATAACACAATATTGACTTGCAATATTGAAGTGGCAAATGGAGAATAAAACCAAGAACTGACAAATAGAATTCCATCATGTTTGAAAAGTATATGCACAGTATAAAAAACAGTGAATAGACTGAAGAGGCATTAGGTGCTGGAGGAAAATCTTTGCCAGCTGTTCATCCAACAGTGGATTCATATCCAGAAGATATAAAGAACTTA
Organism: Dipodomys spectabilis; assembly: GCF_019054845.1. Classification (NCBI taxonomy): domain Eukaryota; kingdom Metazoa; phylum Chordata; class Mammalia; order Rodentia; family Heteromyidae; genus Dipodomys; species Dipodomys spectabilis. The sequence continues at coordinate 8,114,633 of NW_024870752.1, forward strand.
AACAACAAAAGAGAAAATAATCAAATCCAGATAGTCAAATGAACTGAATAGATACTTTTCAAATGAACAAGTACAATCTGCCAACAAATACACAGCATGCTCATTCTTTTTAAACACCAGGAAAATACAAATCAAAACTGCATTGTGATTTTTTTTCTTAGCCTAGTCAGAATGGCTATAAGCAAAGAAAACAAATGCTATAAATGTTGGCAGAGATGTGTAGGAAGTATGAACTATTGAAGAGAATGTAAACTAATCTGTCTACTGTGGAAATAACTATTGAGATTCCTCAAAAATTAAAAATAGCACTACCATATGGCCCATCTAAACCACATCTAGCTATATACCTCGAAGTTAGCTTATTGTAAATATATCTGCATATACATGTTTGTGGCTGTACTCTTCACAATAGCCAAACTATGGATGTAGTCCAGGTGTTCATTAGTGAATAAATGCTTACATAGCATAGAATACAACCTGGAGGTTTATTCAGCCATGATAAAGGAGAAAAGTATATTTACAGAAAAAAATGAATGATACTGGAGATCATCAAATTAAGCAAAACAAACTATTCTTCTGAAAACAAGTTTCACACATTTTTCTCTCATATGTAGAATTCAGGATGGAAAAATGACATGAAAGTACATGTAAGATTGGTAGGATAGATAAATAGAGGAGGAGAAATAGGGGATAAGAAGTGGTAGTAGACCAGGTGAACATAATTAGCAGCAAATTATGTGTGTTTATGGAATGTCATAGTAAAATTCATTACATTGTATAATTACTGTCTGCTAACAAATACAACAAATGGAACAGAGGGGCCAATTATCATATTTAAGGATGTAGTTTAGTCTCACAATCCCATCCATGGATGTCTGAAAGGAAATATGACAATGATTATGTTAGATAGTTGTATCTGAAAACCAGCATTGAACAAATCTTGTAGCTATAATCTGGTGGAGTTGTGTTTTCCATGTTTTACTGTAAAAGGAAAGTAAGATATGGGGCACTAAGTAAGGTTAGATGAGCAGGAAGATGTCCTGTTGGCCAAAACCTTTCCAAATTGGACATAATAGCAGTAGAAAACATAGATGAGCCACTGTTCCATTGTACCCACTAGCTGTCTGACATACTACAAGGACTAAATGACTCCCAGGATCCATTAATTGAAGACCTCAAGTTCTGACTCCTTGTTTTGTATAAATAACAGCATATAGATTACTCTGTCGTTATAATGCTGCCCCAAAGAGGAACTCAAAGTCAAAGGACATTATATTTTTGCTCTCTTTCTTTAAGAAGAGAGGTTTTAAGAAGAGAGGTGTGCTCCTTTATAGACTGAAGGGAAGGACTGGATAAAAAAGTCTATGTTAAATCAAGAGGAGAGGAAGTAGATATTGGCGTTGGGTTGGGAAGACAGTCATTACTAGAGGATGGATGGAAACTGAAAACACAACTGTGTATATTGAGTGGTGGAAAAAAATGCTACATTTCTTAGTGGAGGCATTTAGTTTTTGTGTAAATTAGGAGACACAGGCATCACTATGCAGAGTGGCCCTGGGTTAGGAAACTTGGAAGAAATTGATAACATTTTCTGTAAATAATAGGAGCTAGCTGCTCCAGGGATCTCCTACAGTTGCATAGATTTGGGACTAGTGATAAAATTCTGGTTTATGTCAGATCCTTTCATTTAAAAAATACCTATCTCATGAAAGAACAGTAATGCTTACACATAAAATATAGCCTTTCACCAGTTGTCTGTGCGCCTGCATAAATGCATACTCATAATAAAGTTCTTAGTGATAAAGTTTATAAAAATGATATTACGGTATCTGTTGCATGTAGTAAACTAATTTTTCTCACTTAGGCTTTTCAGTAAATATCTAAGTCATGTTTTAAGTACTGCTTCATGTTCAATAACATGCCTTTCTGAACTTAGTTTAGTCATTTTTCTCATAATGAACATTTGTGTTATTATTTCTCTTCTTTGCCAAAATATGCAGTAAATGAGAGTATTCATTTTTGAAAATATGATGGTATTTCTATAAGAATTGCTCAGATTTTATATTTAAACTGCCTGTAATTTTGGAATTTTAATAGATATTTCCCAAAGGGTTCTATCAGATTATATCCCACAGACAGCCCACGAAATTGTTCTTTCTGCATCTCCATCAGCACTGAATATTATATCTGACTGCTTTGCAGGGAAGTGTAGACATGTGCTCCAGTATTCTATGTTTATCTATTATGGAAAATTAATAATATAAAATATGAAATAATGTGAAATACGAGATTTTCCTAATTATAACCATGTAAACTGTGTGAAAAAGGCTTTCCTGACTCCAGGAGGAGTCTGGGAGGACAAGCTACTTTTCTTGTTTAGAAACTCCTGCACAGAGAATAGCCTTCTGCATCAGGGCTGAAATAAGAACTCCATAAACGTGTGAAGACACAATCATCTCAAGCCATTGTGAAGATATTATTACTTCAGTGAGTTTGCATTGTAAATCATCCTGAGGGGAGACAGTGATTTCTTTTGAGGTAATCTTTATTCAGTCTGTGTGAGGCTTATAATTTGCTGATGTGAAAAGTTGATACATGAGTCCAATGACAGCAAGTACACTGTAAGTTAGAGATGGTTAGCACAAATGCCTTGTAATAGTCTGGAACTCGCTTTTCTAGATTCTTTTTTAAAATTATATTTTGAAATAGTTGTGCAAAGCAGTTATGATTCAACAAGTTCATTTACAGTTAAAGGCATCTTGATCAATGTCAACCTTTTCATTATTCTCTCCATCCCTTCCAACTCAAACCCTCCCCTCAATTTGCTTCATGCTACCAGTAGCCAATTATTTTCTGTTCCTGAGATCTGCCATACAACATACCTTTTGGAGTAGTTCAAGATGTTGGAATGAATTCCAATTCCTTCCCAGCATTTCTGCCAGGAAATGTCCTATTCCAATGACAGGGCTCAGCTTTTCTCTGATGTGTTTCTAAGCTTGTTTTGTTTCTTCTATTTATTCTCATTGTTTCCAACAAGATATTACATATATATATATATATATATATATATATTTTAAGAAAACATTATGGTCATACAGTCTAGTCTCACTGACTAAATTTTAGAAGTTTGGAGACAAGGGACTTTGTCTTACTCATCCTTCTATTTATCAACCATTTGTTTTGTCTGACACCTGGCTTAATGTCTCACACATTGGAGGTACTCAATATCAGCTGAATGAGCGGAAGTCTGTGTGGATGATGGAGTAGGCTCGCTAAATCAGGTAGGGGAAGGTGCAGCTGTCAGTGCCCATCGCTGGTTATAAATCCTGGGAAAACTATATTACAGGCTTCAGGACATAATGAAGCTTGCAGTGGGTCCAAATGCCCTTTCATAAAACCTTCTGAGAATGAAATAGGCCAACAGATCACACAAACATATCAGAATACAGAGTACACAGCCTTGTTTTTGTCCCTAGCCCTGAAAAAGAACCACTTTTTAGATGCGTGATTTCCTTTACAGTATTCGCTCAATCAAGATAAGCAGCTGAAGAGTTTCAGCTATTTGTCTGAGTTTCTAATGCTGGGACCCAATGATTACTAGGTTTTTTGAAATGTGTTTCAAAATACATTGAGATTCAAGTAAATATTGGCTACTATTTTACACACCAATTTTAAACACTTAGGATATATTATTGAATTAAGGGTAAATATATCGATTGGAAATAGTTCCTGGTAAGAGCACAATGTAAGCCAAGAAAAATGTATCTTATCTTTCAAATTCTGAAAGTCAACTTTGTACTGTTTTATTACAATTCTTTCATCTTATAACTATAGATATAATCTCTAGGACCCAGAAAAATGTGACCATAATATTTTGAGTTATTATCTACTCCTTCTGAAATTGTAAAAACTATATATATATAGAGAGAGAGAGATTTTATTTATATATATATATATATATATATATATATATATATACATACACACACACACATATGGGAAAGCTGGTCTGTCTGTCAGCAGATGCTAATACACACAAAAAAATCTATACATGAATTCTGAAGAAGCCTAGAGGGAAGAGCTTTTTCACATAGACAGATGAATTAGGATATTTAGCTGACAGGGTCATCACTACATTTCTTATCAGAAAAATGGATTTCTACTGCAGGGCTAGAAGATACTAAAAAAAATAAATAAAATAAAAGTTCCCAAGTAGGCTGTAGCATTCAATGAATCATGTCAGAAATTGAATAGGAAGGAAATCTGAGCATGGCTTGCAGAATATGGAGTGAGAAAGGGTGCTGCAACATCAGGCATGCTAGAAAAAGAAAAATTCCTTATGCTGGCAAAGAGAGCTTTTGGGCTGAGGTATAAAGTTGAATGGTTACGTTTTAAGTGGAAAAAGATGCATCTGTTTTCAAAGTAATATGCTACGTTTTTACAAATTATTTTTCTCCACATAAAAATTAGGAAGGGAAATGTAATCGTCATAGATGTAATTAACAAGGTGTCCAGTGAAAAATACTAATGACATTTGTGGTTTTCAAAGCTATCCTACAAGGTACTAGAATTTGTTTTTTTTACTTTACTAGTCATTTAGAATATCTTAGAAAGCCTTGATCATGTAATTGTAACCCCTCTGTATGGTATTTTTACAATAAAACAAAAAGACTAAATAAAAAAGACTAAAAGAATATCTTAGAAAGCCAAATGAATAAGACAGAGAGAAGAAAGGAGAGACAGACCATCAGAGGTCAGACAAACATAAAACACAATGGCAAACAGATTTTGGACACATGTGCAACATAATGTCTTATTTAATTTATTAAGATATGCTGTATTTAGTTAGCAAGATCAATAAAAAGCCCATGGACTGGGAGAAGATCTTCACTAGCCATACAACGGACCAGGGTCTCATATCTAAAATATACTTGGAACTTAAAAAATTAAATCCCCCAACAACAAATCCTCAAAGAAACAACTGCCCAATAAATAAGTGGGCTAAAGACTTAAAGAGAAACTTCTCTGAAGAAGAAAGAAGGATGGCCAATAGACACATGAAGAAATGCTCAACCTCCCTAGCCATAAAAGAAATGCAAATAAAACAACATTGAGATACCACCTCACCCCAGTTAGAATGGCAAAAATCAACAACTCTAACAACAACAGATGCTGGAGGGGATGTGTACAGAAGGGAACCTTACTTCATTGTTGGTGGGTGTGTAAACTTGTTCAACCACTTTGGAAAGCAGTATGGAGGTTCCTCAAAAGACTTCACATAGAGCTCCCCTATGACCCAGCAATCCCACTTTTGGGCATTCACCCAAATGTTTACAAACAAGACCACAATAAAGCTACCAGCACAACTATGTTTATTGCAGCATTATTTACTATAGCTAAGATATGGAACCAACCTAGATGCCCCTCAGTAGATGAATGGATCAAGAAAATGTGGTAAATATACACAATGGAATTTTATGCCTTCATCAGAAAGAATGACATTGCCCCATTTGTTAGGAAATGGAAAGGCTTTGAAAAAATTATATTAAGTAAAGTAAGCCAAGCCCAAAGAAACATAGGTCCCATGGTTTCCCTTATTTGCAATATCTAGTATATGTATGAGTCAAGCAAGAAAGGTCAGATAATGTGATGTTAGGAAAATTAACCCTTAGATATGTATTTAAAGGTATTTTTCTTTCATGCATTTGTTTCTAACGCATTTATAAGATTATTTCTTTGTTGCTTTGTATGTCCCTCCCCCACAGTATAACCCCTGCTTTCACTATATTTGATCTCGGTATAATTTGTGGAGGAGATGGGCAAAAACAAGTCGTTTAAGGATACAGGTGGACCCGTTGGAACAATGATAAGTACAAGTTGTCATGTCGAAAACGAACTTTACAACTTTGGTGCAGGGCGGGGGTGGGGGGGGAAGGATTGGGGGGTGGGGGGGAGGCTGGGAAGGGATGTGAAGGGTAAACAAAGGAGGAGGCTGCAATGCTTGATAAGAAATGTACTCATTATCTTGCCCATGTAATTGTAACCCCTCTGTACAGTATGTTCACAAATAATAAAAAAAAAGATATGCTGTATTTTAGACACATTATACTGGCAACTGGACTTATTCTTGCTGTCCCCAGGTAACTAACATTTTAGTTTGTGCCAGAGAATACAAACTATTTTGAAGGAATCATTTGAATTTCCATTCTGCCTTTTAGCCAGGTGTTTGTGCACATAACCCAATTGTAGAATTCTTTGTAAGTTATAAATTTTGATATTCTCTTTGATTTTTGTCAGAACAGGCATCCCTAAGTTTCAAAGCATCAGACCATGTTCTAAGACTCAATTTGGTTCACAAATGCTTGTGTTTATAGCATGCAATGGTAATATAGTTTACTTGGCATTTTGTTGATGACATCAAGGACATATAGAGATAGAAAATCACTAGAAGAACAAAACACTTCAAATATTTTATTTCATGTTATAATTTAAAATATTTTGACATAAATGTTCAAGAATCTGTAATTTGAACGAATTTTTGTCAATAGTGAAGTTTGTCTTATGTCAAGACAAACTTGACATAAAAAGGATATTTATATTTCATTAAAGTTTTACGTTTGCTCAAGACTTCCAAGAGACAGATACTGTGTTGTTGTTGTTAGTTTTGTTTTGTTTTGGGGGAGTACTGAATAACCTTTCAGTATTCATTTTAATCCCTCCACTCTGTATGCCTTTTCAGGCTTGTTTGTCCCAGAAGTTACGCTGTAGTTACTGTTTCTCCCAACAACACAGCTTTGGAAAAGAGAGTAAGTGAGAATGTACACATTGGCAAAGAACCAAGCATAGTATAATAGCTTTAGGGACATTTCATACATGTGTAATTTGAAGCAAAATACATTCTAGTGCTTTTCATGTCCAGCCAAAATTTATGTTTATAAAAGAGCTTTTTTTCCCCTCAAACTTGAAATTACTAAACTCTACATCCTATTGAACTTTGGAGGGCTCTGGAGCAGTAATGACTCTTCCTTTATTGCTTACGCTTGGTGATCCATGGAACATAGTTGCTGATGAAAATGAAGTAAGTATGAGTAACTAAGAGCAGAGTCTCTGGTATATGTTTTTATGTTCAGGTCTCATATATGATAGACAAGCATTGTACTACTGACCTACATGCATCTACACATTCACTTCAGTACTGTATATGCTAAAACTAGCTACATATATTCTGCACCAAGTTTCAGCTGCCTCGTAGTATGAGGTTTAAACTCAGGGCCCTATGTTTGCTAGACAAACTCTTCCCCACTTTACATGCCCGCTGGCCATTTTTGGTTCAGTTGTTTGGACAAGGCCTTGCAATACAACTTTATTGTTAAGATGACATCTTGCTAACTTTTGGTCCCAACTAAACTGAAACCTAAGTCCACTAGAACTCCAAATTCCGAGTATTAGAACAAATGAGCCACTCCACCAGTCCCAGGGACCTCTGTTTGAGACAAATACCTTTTGATGGAAAGCAAAAACCCACAGTTATATAATGCAGAAAAGTCTTTTATGATTAATAACATATGTGGTACATTTTTATCATGAATCAAAGTGTTTATTATTAAATTAATCGAAATGCAAATGAGTGTGTCATATGACTCAGTAGAGCTGTGTACAACTAGGAAATATTTTACACCTTCCGTGTAAAAATGAAGAAAGAAAGTGAGGACAGATTGGAGATGGTTTTGCACTCACCTAGAGAAGACCCACAGATGACTCAAACACTAAAACTGCTTTATTCCTGTTTTTACCACATCAAATTTATCATCTCCTGGGATGATAACTAATATAATATACTAATATGATATAGTAATAATATAATAACTGATATTTTGTTGGATATTTTGACTCTTCAAAGGCTAACAATTCATAAATTATGATAACCAGTGCTAATCAATATCACTAATTTAATGTAATATCATTATGTTATCTATAAACTCATTGTTATCTATTCAACAGTTACACTAGTTTTCTGGTGTTTATTTTCCTTCCTTTTTCCTTCCTTCCTTCCTTCCTTCCCTCCTTCCTCCCTTCTTTCCTTCCTTCCTTCCTTCTTTCCTTCCTTCCTGCCTTCCTTCCTTCCTTCCTTCCTTCCTTCCTTTGCCTTCCCTCCCACCCCTCTTCTCCCCCTGTCTCTTTTTCTTTCATTTGGGAATTTCTGTTATTCCGTCTGGAAATATGTTTATTGTAGTTGAAAATTTTCCCCTTGGCATGATTTTTTTCTCCCCTTTTCTTTTCGGATAAAATATCTTAGTTGATTTGGCAGATCAAAGCCACTACAGAGGGTAATGTTTTAAATCACCAAGTACAATTAAAAATAGAAGTGATCACTTGGTGCTTACAATAAGACATAACAAGAGCTTATCCTAGCACTGTAGCATAGGAGATGGACCACAGTTTTCATTCTGTCAGGTCTGGGTAAAGAATTAACAAGAGAATAACTGAGTAACATTCAAGATATTTAAGGAAATTCAAGAAAGATAACAAAATAATGGTATGACTGATCACAACATCTCCAAAGGATGAGTGATTACCAACAATATTTATCAAGTCATCCTTGAAAAACTTAAGAATTCTAGAATCCTTTGAAGTCATGTTTCCAATGACTTGATTTCAGCTTAGTCATGTTAGAATAAAAATGAAGTCATTCAAAAAACATATACTGGAGATAGCTATTTCTAGGTCATAACATTTTATTGGATACAATCAGAAAATGTGGTGTGGTTGGCAAACCCTACAATGGGTTTTGAAATTACTGTGCTACCAGTATGTTCCAATCAATGAGATCCTTTCAGCCATGAACTTTTATTGATTTGTATTCCTCAGAGTAACATAAATAGCTTTCCTTAAGTCTTCCAATTTTACTATCATTATTTTTTCTCTGCAATCTCTTCTGTGAGAGGTTTAGTTATATATGGATTCTGTTACTTTCCAAGCTTGTCATGGTTTGAACCACTAAAAAGACACCACTATTTATAAACAATTACATGATTCTCTGGATGTCTCTATAATATGAATTATACTTTAGCTTTCAAGCAACAAATAAAATACTGAAAACTTCACGTAATAAAGGAAAAGGAGAAAGTATTTTCACAAATCATACTAGGAACGAAATCAATTTTAGAAAAGAACTAGAACATTTTGAGAATTTCTTTTCGCATTTGTGAAAGCTCACTCACGAATCTATTCACTTGACAATCACACTTCATTTGTATATGTTAATTATACAATTCTATGGGAATAACATTTGAAATCTAGTTTAAAAAACAAGTTGAGTCCCAAGTTGAGTGACTGAGCACTTTTAAGACACAATTCCTCTGGTATGTAAGGTGCTCTCTACTTGATGTTAGTTAGATGTAACCATGTCAAATTGTCTTCTCACTGCATATACACATTAGAAGAATCATTCGATCAACACATTGCAAAATATCAGCATTGTTACCTTAGTCCTGTTTTCAAACTTTGTATTTTGCATTTTGGAAATTATTACTAGAATTGATAAGTAGGATAGAGAATGACTGTATCTTTCTTACATGAGTAATTTACATATTTTTTAGCTATCTTCTATTTATCACAAAAGAAAACAATAGAATAGTGTCAAACTTTATTGACACCTCTTAGGATATTCCTAGACCTATGCAATGAAATCCCGTTTAATCATCTTAATTGTTCTGTTGAATGTTAACTGTCTCAGTAGCCAGTAAGACCATTAAAATCTGTACTCAAACGTGCATATGAGACCAGTTGTTCTCTTTCTTGATACAGTAGAGGTATGAAAAATTATAATAAAGACTTCTTACTTAATTAAAATAAAGTGTGGTCTTTCAATCCAGACTAAACATTTCTGTGCCTCAGTTGTCTCCTATGCTGAATGTGATTGATGAAGTGTTCCATATCCCTGTGTTCTCCTATGGATCAAATGAGGATAAATACACAAAACAGGAAAAGCTTGTCTAGAACAAGAAAAATGCACAATAAACAATAGACTATTTACATATATTGTTTTTCACACTCATCATACCATTGTATAGACATTGAATTTCATGATTTAAATTTTTAGAATTAAACTTTGAAGTCATACTAATAACTTTTGTGTAGTTGAGGTAGCATATAAATGGTTTTAATTTTACTTTTTTCATGTTAATATATATAGTCAGAATCAAGTTTTTATAACAATTTGTAGGATTTGTTTATCTCTTTAGGATGACTAGTCCACAAATCACCATGATATGTGGAAGTTATATTGCTTTAACATTTTACTTGTCAAAATGATATTATGATTAGAATTAAAATCAAATTATTGAATTTAAAGTAAAGTATGTTTGGCAGGGTTCTAATATTAGTTTTGGAGAGTTCCAAAATATACCTTAATCAAGAAAAACAAAATTTCAACCAAACACGCTGGGCCCAGGTTTCTGCTGAAATGAAATTCAGTGTTCACATTCCATAGAAACTTAGTTTGATTCTCTCATTTGACCTTTATTGCTAAATTCCCCTTTTATCTTGTGTTGGTAATGATATTTAAATTTCTCATCTGTTTGGTATTCTTACACCATATTCAAGCTGTCATTTTGTGCTAATTTTCCATAAATTATCTAGCAAAAACAAACCACTCAATAACAAAGAATGAATTGAGTGTTTTGCCCCTTTGACTTACTGTTGCTAGAGCTAGAGATCTCCTGTGGCTGAAGGAAAATATTCAACATGTCAGTGTGTGTCAAACATCAGTTTTGAAATTATCAGGTAAGCTCAAATCTCCGAGGCTGTACTGTGGGTTCCTAGAGATTTGCAGTATTGTTTTGAAGGAAATAGAAAATGTCAGCCTTGTGTCTCAAGGTTTGGTGTCTTGAATAATGGCTTGTATCTGTCCTTTCTTAGATGCCCTTTGGTCTACATGAGACAGAAACTTGAAATCTGAGTTCTTCCTGTGATTCTAATTAAGTTTGGCAATCCCATATCTTTCTTTGTTCCCATTTTTTCCAATGGAGTTTTCTCTGTTTTTATAGCTACCCTTATACACATTAAGTTGCTTTTTAACAGTAATTAATAGTTTAATGTACCAAAGATGGTGCTATGTTAAAAGAAATACCTTTTCATTTTGCTAACAAAATCTGGAAAAGAACAGATTTTTTAAAAAGAAATTTTAGATTTAGTTGATTTATAACTGGTAGGAGAGTTCCTACTCTAACAGGAATTGCTCAGTAACATCTATATTTTATATAATCACATTGTTTGAAAATATTTTCCTCTGTTACAATTTGTTGCATATTTCACAGTTTTGAAGAATGAAATCTAATCTTGTTAAGACACTTCCACTTTTCTTTTGTCTTACAACTTCTTTTTATCATTCGATTTTAGGATTTAAAAAACAAATAATGGTAAAGTTACATGAAATTACAAAGCAAATGCATAGAAACTGCATATATCTATTATATTAAGGGTAATAATTATATAACAATTGCAGCATAGTACATGAAACAGGAAATTTATGTTTTCATAATTCAATTAGTGAGATTAGGTTTGATATTTTTGAGTTAGTTTAAGCAGTCTGTGTAATAATCTGAACTGCCCCAAAGTAATGTTCATATACAGAGTAAGTAATTTTTTATATCAGCAGGATTACTCTCAATATTTTAACTTTATGTTATTATTAGCAGATATTAACTGGACAAGAGTTTTTATTGTAACATTTCCATAATTGCATATTATGTCCTTTGATAGAATTAATCACCTCTATTGTTTTTACTCCCTCCTCTTACCCCGATTTTAGCCAAAGTGAACAGAGCTCATTTTATTTTTACATATGCATATAAAGCACTCTGATCATAATCGTCTCTTTTTTACTTTCTTCTCTAGTCCTCCTCCTATTGGATGCTGTTCTCAAACCATTCTTGTTTTACACCCATGTTGGTTTTGTTTTTATTATTGTTTGGTTTTTGTTTGCTTGCTTATTTATTATAATTGAATGGTTATTGTTTAAAGTCATCATTTACCATTTACTTTTTATTTCAGATAGAAACTCTCATAGTGGTTTTCACTAATGGAATCTTGATAAAATTAAGTAATGTTTTAAGATACTCAAATCAGAGTAAAAATATCTTGTAACTACTTCATTAGATTTTATTATTCATGCTATTATTAAGCAAGTTTCTCATCAGTCAGTTTGGGCTTCAATAACAGAATATCTCTGACCAGAACATTCAGCTTCAGGGTATTTGCTTTCTGTGTTTTGAATTAGTTAGAGTGAGGTAGAAGGGCAGAAGGGAACCTGTAATGGTATTTCTTCTATACATGGCTTCTCCTTCATGGTGATTTTAAGAAGGTTGGATATTTAACATCTGAAGGAGCACGTATTGTATAAGAATGGTACAGATTCTGTGTTATCTTTTACTATCTGGTCTTATAGGTTACAAAGAATTATTCATAATGTTCTGTTTTAGCAGTCATAAGCATGCCCAAATTCAAGGATAAATAAGCCTATCTTTATTTTTCTGTACTGTGATTTTGAACATGGGTCTTCATGCTTTTTAGACAAATGCTCTATCATTTGTACCACAACTCTTGCTTTTGCCAATGTAAGGTTGTTAGGCCTGTATGTTAATTATAGTACATTTGGTGATAGTCTTATTCTGCCAGGCACTGATGGCTCATAACTGTAATCCTAGCTACTCAGGAAGCTGAGAGCTGAGCCAGCTTGGGAATGCAAGTCCGTGGGACTCTATCTCCAATTAACCATCAAAAAGTTGGAAGTGAAGCTGTGGTTCAAGAGAAAGAACACTAACCTTGAGATTAAAAAGCCCAAAGACAGTACCTAGACCTGCATTTCAAGGCTCGAGACTGGTACATTAGCTTACAAAAAATGTACGACATCCATCTATCTGTCTGTCTGTCTGTCTGTCTGCCTGTCTGCCTGTCTGTCAATCATCTATATATCTATCTTTGTTTTATGAGACAAAGCCTTAATATGTAGCCCAAGGTGGTCCGGAAACTTACTATTCAACTCAAGCTTACCTCAGACTCATGATTTTGCTTCCTCTACCCCCAAGTTGTTGGGCTTTTAGACAAATATCGCTCACTATACTAAGGTTTTTCTAGTTGAAGGAAGAAGACAAGTCTGATGTGTGCCTAGCATATTTATTTATAAAGAAACTTGTGTTCCATGTGTACCTGTGTGTCATGTATGTAGAATGCATACATACATTTTGTATACATATATATGAGTGTGTATGTGTGTATGAATGTATATTTATAAATATGGAAGGCAATATAACACAGGGAGAGATGCAACTTCATGGGAACCAAAGCCTGATGTATCAGCAGAGCTGCATACAGCAAGGTCAGGTGTCCACTCAAACACTGAAAAATCTCACTTCTCCCCAAGACACCTTCAGCCAACACTGCCAGGAACTCATCTGTGAGTGAGTGTGTGTGCGTGCGCGTGTGCGCGTGTGCATGCATGCACACCTGTCACATTTTCTTTATTTTAAGCTTTACTTTGGTCAGTTTCTGTCTTACTGTGGCTAAAACTTCCTTGTTTCTTCCCTATACTCAGTAGAATCTTGGTAGTTTTAAGTACACATAGTTTCTGTTTGTTTCTGATTCAGTTACTCTTGTTTATTTCTCACTACACAAATGTATTCTCTGGCACCCCTGTCCCTTCTATTTTCTGTCATTATTTTATGACTTTCTTTCTCCATTAGGTTTGGATTTGATTACAACTTGAATTTTTCATTGTGTCAGCTTGCTTTCATGTGGATTACATTGTGGATGAAGTTCTGCTCTTGGATTTTAGGTTTGCTAAGCACTGGAACCTGAGTATCTCTCAGTTTGCCACATTTGTAATTGTAGCGTTCTCTTTTTGTATTCTCAATGACCGGACTTTCCACATACTGTTCAGGGTGGGTTCAAAGAAATTTTATCAGTATACCTCTGGTCAATCAGAATTGTTTAAGGATGTCATCTTCCTGAGGTTACTTGATTATTCTGCCTTTCCCCCTGCTCATTTCTCCCATTCTTTTTTTTTTTAACTTGGAAGATAATAACATTTATCCAAAGTTAGAGTTTGATTTAAAAAAAAAGAAATATCCTTTTTTTGAAAAAAATTGGGAAGGCCACTGAGCCCCTTTCTGCTCTATGTTGCAGATGAGATCTAGGCACACAGCTCCCTGGGTAGCCAACAAGAACTGAGGGGAATACCCAACTGGGCTGGGGTGGACACCTGCTGTATGCTGTCTGCCACCAGGTACAAGGCACATTACAACTCTCAGCATGTGTGTACAGTGAGAGCTGGAGGTGGTGGCGGGAATGAGTGTTGTTTTGTAAATTATAGATGTTACTGCTTTCTGAGAGAGGATGCTGAAGGAAGACTGTATTTTGCATAGAAATGCATTTTAAATGTCTGGTTGGTATGGCACAGATGGCTTGTTTATCAGCATTTTTTGTTTTGCTGTATACTATCTCCATTTCCCCCCAAATGCCATTAAAATCTTATTGTACTAGATAGCAATGGGTAGCATAGGGAAGGGAAGGGAAGAAAAAGAGGTTGAATTTGTAACTGGATGGAATGGGTTAGCATCCTGATGAATGCAAAGACAAAACAAACATACAGCCACAAAACAAAAGCATGCACAAAGATTTGTTACCTGCAACAGGAACAGAGAGTTTCCAAAGTGCTGCCCTCCTGGAACAAAGGAAGCTTGGGGAATTTATTCTAGGAGCGTATACATAGTCATATGGTAGAGGTTTTCAGTGTAGACTTATCATAGAGCATGCTCAGTTAAAGTTGAAAATTTAAGAAGGAAAGATGGTGATTCATATTTGGATACACTGCTGAAGGTCATGAAAGTCATACTTGAGATGTTAAAATGGTACACAGAAGGCCCTAGGCATTCAGTCTTAGCCAAAAAGAAAAGAAAGGTCCCTGATAATGAGTTCATATAGGAGTTTGTTCCTAAAGATGCTTGGTACACGTAGCAGATAACAATATCAGATCTGTAGGTAAGGTGCAAAGGGGGGAAAAATCAGGAAGCCCATGTGACCAAGACTTGTCCCCATCATCAGATCTTCATAGCCAGTACCATGTGCCTGACCTACCACCCCACGTGCATCCGTTGCTCTTACTGTAGACTCTGTCTCAGAGATGGCTAGTATGTAAGGGATGTGTGAGCAAGAGTATCTGATCCCTCCAGAGCCTTCCTGAACTTCAAGAAGCAATTTCCCATTATCTGGGACATCCCAGGGATCTCACTCATGAGACAGGTTAGAATAACTGGCATTCCTAATGATTTTCATGCCCAGAAAACTTTTATGACTCACAGAATAATCTACAGATAGAACAGTTTAGCGTGTTTGTTTTTATAGATGTTTCTAAAATAGATAGTGTAAGTTCTAGTAATTAGTGTTGTCTCCTTCCTTCCTTCCTTCTTTCCTTCCTTCCTTCCTTCCTTCTTTCCCTTCTTTCCTTCCTTCCTTCCCTTCCTTCCTTCCTTCCCTCCCTCCCTCCCCCCTTCTTCCTTCCCTCCTTCCCTCCTTCCTTCTTTCCTTCCTTCCTTTCTTCCTTCTTTCCTTCCTTCCTTCCTTCTTTTCTGTCAAAGGAAGTACATGGTACTTCTTCACAGACTACCATTCCAATGGTATTTATAACTAGCCTAAGTCAGCATTAAAATGCAATTCCTCACTCATAAGGTTTGCTTCTAGAGTCAGGGATATTTAGATGTGCTGTGTAATAGGGTGAACACAGTGAAATTTTTCAACACCAATCTCTGATTTATGATTTATCTCAAATCATTTCAGTCCCAAATTCCTTCTCTATAGTTTTTTTTATCACACTAGATTATATTCTCTATGAGAGATGAAGTAAAATATCAATTGAGGCAAAAGTAAATGCAGGAAATTAGTGACCATTTGTACTAAGTTATCAAAAGCAATTTAATACCATTTATTTCAACATCATGTAGTTTAAAATAATGTACCTTAACATATTATAGGGCATTGTTAATAAAACATCTTATAAGAGAAGTTAAAATTTTTGAAATGGCTGTTGAAAATTATTTTCCCCGTATTGTTCATTGCCTGTTATGTATAGGCTCATAAATTCTCTTTAAGACTTTAGCCATTTACTGAAAATATGGCTGCTGACTTATGCAGATACGCCTTTTGTTAGATAATAAGATCTATATGAATTCTTTTTGGCCTTCACTACCAAGACTCTTAGGACTAAGTTTGGACTGAAGGATATTTCTCCTTCTCCAGGTCTTCTTACATACTTGTCACCTCCTTTCTTTCATTATTCTATCATTTGCCCTTGTTTTATACAGCTTGTCTTTTTTTATAATCTGTCTTAGAGGCTTTCCTAGAAATATGCAGTGCATGCTTACAAAATAATGAAATAAACATACTTCTTCATTTTGTGTTAAAAGATGCTTGGATTGAACTAAATGACCTTTAAGGTCCCTTCCAGCTCTAAATTTATGTTGCTGTCACCAAAGACAGACAAAAAAATCTATTAGCCTGTAGGCCAGGAGATGAATGTCAAGTACTCTATTCCTGATATAGGTATATTTCTTCTTGAAGGCACAGTGCTAGATTCAACAGCCTGCTGAAAAGCCATTTCTGAAAAAATAAAAACAGTTAAAGTATTATTTTACTGTGAAGCATAAACAGGAGACAATAATTACTTCTTTTTAGTTATTTATAAGAATTGAAAAATTAAGCTGAACCTAATGAGTGTAACTAATTTAATAAAATTGCATTGGAATATTGTCAGAAACTTGCTGCCCAACACATTAGTATTAAGCGTTATTAAATTTTATTTTATGTGAGTCAATGGGTCTCCAATGAATCAGCTGTCAACACTTTTCTAATAAATGTCCTTCAATGCTCTCTGGAACAGATCCAGACAGGTAGTTGTCTCAGCTCTTTGCTTTAGAGGAGAACAAATTCTCTTTCTCATTCTCATTTCTCTATTATCTATCTATCTATCTATCTATCTATTGATCAGCATTGGGAAGAAACCTAGAGCCTCCCATATTTTAGATAAGTGTTCTGCCATTGATTGACATTCCCAGCCCAACAAATCCCCTTTGAAGATATTGCTCCTGTTTGTATAAATAAGTATATTGATATTATCCTCAAATTGTTTGTTTTCAGTAGGAGTTAGAAATAAAAATACAGAAATTGATAGTTTCTCTGTTTTCATAAATTCTAAACAAGTTTTGCTTGCATTATTTTTTGGACAACTAAATTAAAATGGAACCATGTGCAAAGTTATAATTGAAGAGATGTGCTTGAACACACATATTTAGCTATATATGTATATTTTATATACTGCTGTTGTTTTACAAATATGCTTTATATATTGTACATTGTTTTATCACAATGAAAACCAGAATATGATTTTGATGCAGATCAAGGAACAATATCTTTTCATCTAGACAGCTTTCAGCCTTATGTTTCTACAGTGCTCTAAAGCTTTCAGACTTTTGTTTCTACAGTGCTCTATAAAGTGAACTGAATAGAAAAGCCCAGAGTTTGTAACCCTCAGGTTGGTGACCTCATATGGAAATTGGGTCCTTATACACATAGTTAGGGTAAGGATTAAGATAAGGTCATTCTAGACAAAGGTGGGCCCTGAATGACATTAAGGTTCCTCGTGAAGAACAGAAAATAATATAGCAAAATAGAGAGGAAAGTGATGTAAAGATGGAGGCAGACTTTAGTGTGATGTAGAAGCTAAAGAATGCCCAGAATTTCTGGTTACCAGAAGTCACCAGAATCAAGAAGGAGACAAGGGAATGTCTCTGAATAGGCACTTCAGAAAAAGCCCAGAAGACATCTTGATTTCACAGCTATAGACTGGAAAACTATGAGAAAACATATTCTTGTTCTTATTATCCACATTTGTGTGATAGTTTTTTTTTAATGACATAAGGAAACTAGAATAATCTATAATCCAGAAATATTTTCCTATTACATTGTGAATTGGATATTTATTTATATCACTTGTTGGTAATCTTAGAATTACTGTATATCTTGTAAATTATTTTAAAGAATTTTTATGCAGTCAGAAAATACTATCTAAATGAAATTTATAGACTGAATCATTTTGTCTTGTTTCTTAGCTTTGAATAGCCTTTGTTACTACTCAGACAAAAATCTCTTAAATAAGATTTTATTTTTACATAGTGTACCAAATTGTGAAGTGAGACAGAAAATGAGTGTAAAATTATTATTATAATCATTATAAATGCATGAAAGAAACCCTTTTGTCTTACTGAGAAGAGATGAATTTTGAAATATGGAACTGGCAAAATGGAAGTGAGTACACTGAATCAAAATTCATATATTTAGTGTAATTAATTACAGTTAGAGCTGATCATTTTTAAATTTGGACAGTTATTCTGAATGCAAAAAGAGAAACTATAGAATAAAACAATGTATTATTTATTTTGATTCTTCATTTAAACAAAATATTGAAACAGATTATTGACTATAATAAAGCTATTTATCTTTTCTTGATAAGATTGGGCAGAGTAAGATGGCTAAGAAAAGTACAGTTTTTACATAGATGAAAGTTCATTCACACAAGTTTTTATTAGATGTTCAGTATTTTTTTAAACGACATCTTCTGGAATCTTACAGGCTTTGCTTTGTATGTGTAGCCACTAGTTTCTCCTGTGAAAGTCCCATTTTTTTCAATCCGCACATCTGCTCATTAGATAAAAGTTCAGGGATTTGCTCACCAGTGGTTCTCCTGGAAAAACTGGCAAACATACATTCATGCCTTGCCAAATAGAGTGTGTGTGGTGGTGGTGGTAGTATGTGTGTGTAGAGGAGGAAGGGGGTTGCTTAATATCTATTATTTAATGAGTTCTTATTTCCTAAATCTTTCTAAGATTTATTTATTATTGCTATGATAAGCTAGGAGCTCCTTGTTTGTTATTATGGGATGCATGAAAATACCTTATTTAAAGAATATTGACTTTTATAGTACATTTGTCTCCAGTAGGAAATTATTTGTAAATAAAATTAAATACCAAAAATATGGTGTCTCTGATTTGTGTTTATTTTGGCCTCATTTAGGTTCAAAAATAGTTTTACTATTTAGCCACTACTTGTATATTACTATAAAACCAAATAGATGGTAGAGATTCACTTAAAAATTGTTTCTTGACTCCTCAGTTGAAGTGAGATAGCATGACAAAAGTTATAATCATTTCAAACTCATTCATCAGTTGCCTTTGTTTTTCAAAATTCCTGTGTGCCTCACATCTATCATAAAATGCTATCCCTAGAAAACAAGCCCACAAAAGCAATTATAGAACTTTTTTCCAGCTGAGACTTCAGAGATGAGGGAAAAAAGTTATCTAGATGCTGAATGTACGTAAGACAACACTCAGCAGTGGCATTCAGTGCCACCCAAAACGTGGAAAACTTACACAATCCAGATGGTCAGTAAGTACTGAGTTTTCACATCTAACAGGAACAGGAAGGGAGGTCCTGAAATGAGGAAAAAAGAAAGGAAATTTTCTCCTTGCAGAATGACTCACTGCTGAATACCTCTTTATGATATTTTGATATCCTTAGACCAAGGCAGTACCGTATTTAGCAGGGTCCTAGATCACCCAGTATTTTGTCGCCTAGAATCCAGGAGGCTCACGTTTGCAGAAAATGGACTGGGAGTGTGGCTTAGTGGTGGAGTGTTTGCCTAGCATGCAGTTTGATTCGTCAGTACCACAAAAACAAAAAATAAAAATAGAAATATTAAAAAAATAGATTGCAGGAATGGAAAGAGTTTTCATGCCAGGTCTATAAATATTCACACAAAAAATTAATAAGTCAATGATTAACACAACACAATCAACCACAGCAGTTAAGTTTCTATTCTTGACCTTATTTGGTTTGGTTTGATTGTTTGGTTTCTTTATCTGGTTTCAAACTCATGATGTTCCCACTCCAGCCTGAGTGGTGGGATTTTGCACGTGCACTACCACCCATGGCTGCTCATGGGAAGTCAGTCATCTTCTTTTTTTTTTTTTTTTTCTTGGGTCCGGTCGTGGGACCTGAACTCTGGGCCTGGGCGCAGTCCCTCAGCTCTTCAGATCAAGGCTAGCGCTCTATCACTTGAGCCACAGTGCCACTTCCAGCTTTTTTCTTTTTGCTTATGTGGGGCTGAGGAATCGAACCCAGGGCCTCAGGCATGCAAGGCAAGCACCCTACCACTGAGCCACCTTCCCAGCCCCTGGAAGTCAGTCATCTTCTTATATCGTGTCCCATCTTCTATAGAACCCTTTCACAGATCAAAATTCCAGGGGCAGATTCCTGGTATTTTATTTCCTGGAATTGTATGAGTGTACATCAAAATACTATAATTCTGTTGAGAATTTGAACTGAATTTGAACTGTCTTCTAAAGAAAGTAACATTAATTTATATCGGCCAGCAGGGTATGGCATGAGTTTCAATTGGGAAATGTGAATCAAGCCTAGAGAGATGGCTTCCTGGGGAGGCAGGATATGTAAATTGACTGGTACCACGTTTAATATTATATATGCTTAACACAGAGAGAACTACAATCTTCATTTGAAAATTTTTGAACAGTGTAAACATTTCCCTCCTTGCTCTTCTCCTTGTTAATGAAAAACAAGTGGTGTTTGGGAGAGCTAATCCTGTTCAATTCCTGTCATCCCTTATCCACATTACCTTCTTTTTTAAATTATTTTTTTATTGTAAAAATGTTGTATGGAGGGGTTACAGTTACATGAGTAGGGTAATGAGTGCACTTCATAGCAAGCATTGTTACCTCCTCCTTTATTTTCCCCCCACCATCACTTCTCTCCCCACCTCCCCAACTCCTCCCCCCCACCTCCCGCCCACATTGTACAGTTCATTTTCAATATAGTGTCCTGTACATCTTGTCATCACAATGGGTCAGCCTGCAACCTCATTTAAGCGTTCTGCAATATCCCTTCCCTTCCCCAAATTACAAAAATATATGTACAAGGTGCAGAGCACCAGCATCAAAACCAGTGAGAACAGAGGTTATACTATGGGGGAAGAACATACAATAGAAAAAAAGAATCACATAGTTAATTGTAAGTACATTAAAAACACTAGCAAGAAAGAGAAAAAAAAAAACCTCTTGTGTCCCTGTCTTGGGGTACATTTTGCTTAACATTATCTCATATAGTCGTATGTACATAGCCTTTGACCTACTCTGCTTGTCCTAGACATGTGCTAGTCACTGAAAACAAGGGAAGCCATGGGACCTATGTTTCTTTGGGCCTGGCTTACTTCACTTAATATGATTTTTTCCAAGTCTTTCCATTTCCTGACAAAAGATGTAACGTCATTTTTTCTGACGGAGGCATAGAATTCCATTGTATGTATGTACCGCATTTTCTTTCTTTCTTTCTTTCTTTCTTTTTTTTGGGGGGGGGGGCTGAGCGCTGTCCTTCAGCTCTTCAGCACAAGGCTAGCGCTCTACCACTTGAGCTACAGCACCACTTCCGGCTTTTTTCTTTTTGCTTATGTGGTGCTGAGGAATTGAACCCAGGACCTCAGGCATGCAAGGGAAGCACTCTACCACTGAGCCACCTTCCCAGCGCCTCCCCCCCCCCCCCCCCCCCGCATTTTCTTGATCCATTCATCTACTGAGGGACATCTGGATTGTTTCCATATCTTAGCTGTGGTAAACCATACTGCGATAAAAATGGTTGTGCTAGTAGCTTTGGTATGACCTTGTTTGTGATCCTTTGGAGAAACTTTAGGGCTTCTTGGCAAAGGCAGGAATTTTTTTAATAGAGACCCAGAAGCACAACAAGACACAGAAAGGTTGGACAAATGAGACTGCATGAAACTGCAGAGCTTCTGCAAGGCAAAAGACATAGCTAGCAAGATCAATAGAAAGCCCACAGACTGGGCAAAGATCTTCACTAGCCATACAACAGAAAAGGGTCTCATATCTAAAAGATACTTAGAACTCAAAAAACTAATTTCCCCAGCAACAAATCCTGATTAACAAATTGGCTAGACTTAAAGAGAGACTTCTCTGAAGAGGAAATAAGAATGGCCAATAGACACGTGAAGAAATACCCAACCTCTCTAGCCATAATAGAAATGCACATAAAGACAAAGCTGAGATTTGACCTCACGCCAGCTAGAATGGCTATTATCAAGAAATCTAATAACAACAGATGGTGGAAGGGATGTGGCCTAAAGGGAACCCTATTG
Organism: Dipodomys spectabilis; assembly: GCF_019054845.1. Lineage (NCBI taxonomy): Eukaryota > Metazoa > Chordata > Mammalia > Rodentia > Heteromyidae > Dipodomys > Dipodomys spectabilis. The sequence continues at coordinate 8,136,903 of NW_024870752.1, forward strand.
CATTGTTGGTGGGAGTGTAAACTTGTTCAACCACTCTGGAAAGCAGTATGGAGGTTCCTCAAAAGACTCCACATAGAGCTCCCCTATGACCCAGCAATCCCACTTTTGGGCATTTACACAAAGGATTACATTACCTTCTTAAAGACAGTTAGGACAGCTAGTGTGACTATTTGTCCCCAAACAAAAATTTACCTGTCTCCCTTTTGTGTGTTTTGTTCTCTTCTCTCGTTCTCTCTCTCTCTCTCTCTCTCTGTCATTAAAATGTGAACAATTATTTTAGTCAAGAAGCCTCTATAGAAGTCGTTGAAATTTTTTTATTACACATGCATTTAGATTTAGGAGGAAAGAGAATAATTAAGGAGGTATTAAAATTTCATAATGAGAAAAATGCAAAAATTGGCAGAATAAATTTAATTTAGAAGCCATACATTTGCATGAATATTAAAGTATTTAAGTGTTAGGTTTTTATATGAAACTAGGATTCTGAATTACTCAGTGATGACAGAACCATGTTTTGTAATGTTAAAATGCATAAGTGGGCTTTTATTTATGTGTGTTTAAAAAATTGTCTGCTACAAATAAATGTTAAGAAAAACAGCAAATATTTGAATGTAAATATTTATTTAAGAAAATAACACGTGGTAACACATGCAAATGTTAAATATGAGCTCAGTGCTACTTGAGGAAATCAGACATTGTTGTTTAACCAAGACCCCATTCAAAAAGGATCATGTATTTCCTTTCTCTACATATTCTCTCTAAAGGTGTTATAGTATTTTGTGACATGATTCACTAGTTAGCTTTTCAAATTTTAAGAAATGAATTGTGGAATATATTCTGTATCTTCCTTTATGTTAACCTATAGGATGTGTCATGTTTTTTGATTGTATGTATTCATCCATTCACATTACTGTACAGTAGTTTATTTTTTTATTAAGTAAAACTTTTTTATTAAGTAAATGTTCAGTTCCCATGATGATGTTTAAGGACTTTTGTACTCTGGCCCGGGACTGTTGTGAATGATACAGCTCTGAGCATTCTTGTGCTTGCTCTTTTGTCAACACTGTTAGATAAATGGAGTCATGAAGTATATTTACCTATGGCATAACTTTCAATAAGGGATTTCATCAACTCACATATTCACTAATTTTTCAAAACTTGTCTTACCTTAAGTGTCCCAGGGCTACTTCAACTTTAACTTCTCTTTTATATGTTTTTCCAAATTCAAATGGAACTCTTCACATTTGGCCTATCTATTAGCTGTGTTGTCCTTGACCAAACATTTAGCAAATACAATGTCTTTCAGTCACTCTCATAGCCTTACATTGTAAATGTTCATTTGACTTTATGTTACACTGTGTTGTCCAGAAAGCAAGAGTGTTTATATGGCTAGTATCAATTAGATGTGTTTAAAATATATTGAAATTTAATGAATGCATACATAGATGAATAATGTAATTTGTGCTATCTTATAATTTTAATCAATTAGTATGGAACAGTAAAGAAGGTAGAAATTTAATGCAACTTTTTGAAGATGAGCAAATGTTAAGTTGACATTGCATGACTATCATTTGGAGAAAATAGTGAAATTTCAAATGGCTTTCATTACCTATAAAACTGCCCTTTTACATACAAATGAATTGAGAAAATTTTGTTTGGTTCTACTTAGAATAGCTTTTGCAGATTTAGAGTATAAGTATAATGATATTTGAGTTGGGCATATATATATGTGTGTGTTTATATATATATACATGTGTGTTATAATATTAATCATACATATCTAAATACAGTATGCAGCATACAATAGATCAAACTGACCCCAATAATGTGATTGCAGACATGCCATTGAGAAAGAAATGGTAACCAAACCAAATTCTTATTAATGCTTTCAAATATATGGTATAGTATAGCTTTAGTAAATGATGATATTTTATCGAGTCATTGAAGAGGAAAATATTACTTTCAGAATGTTTGTATTTTTTACAAGTATTTTTCCTGGGAAAACTTTACACTTATATTACCTTCAAGTTCCAAAGAGAGAGAGAGAGAGTAAACAATGTTATACTTTTCCAAGAGTGTATTGTGAACTGAAATTAGTTCAAGTAGTGGTGAATACTGTGTACATTGACAAGTTAACTAAGTCATGTATCTTTCACTTGTCACTTTGTTAGCTATACTCAGCGTGTGGTTGGAGGTGGAATGAAAGCCCAGTCTGGAAATCCTGAAGTCAAAGTTAAAGGAACAGATCCTGTGATAAATCAGATAATTGACAAGCTGAGACATGTAATTCAGGTATGTTCTGATCTTCTATTTATTAATATACTGGAGGGCAAATTATAAGTGGTTACTTTCTATTATATTTGATTATTTAAATAACAGTGTCTAATAACCCTACATCATATTGAGTTTTAGAATAATTTATATCATTGTTGAGTGGTTGTTTTATAAAGTCAATGAGCAATAACATTTTATTGCAAGGGCAATCTGTAATTGGGCATTACAAGAGATGGCTTTATCACTTCAATAATGGCAACTTCATAATATATTTTATCCTCAATAATTAATATGTAAGGATTATTGTGACCATTAAAGAAAATATATCAGAGTACAAAAGCTGCCAGAATTATATTCAAGGTAAGTCACCCCTGCTAGAAAGCTTTGACTATGCACACAAAAAAACTTGCCATCAAAAATCATTTCATTGAAATACTCTATTAATGAGAATCAAATATATTACATGCTGCAAATACTCTACCATCTCCATTCTATATTCACAGGTGTTTCAGAGTAAGAATATTTTTTTCTGTCTTAGTCATTGTAAAACAATTTATGTGTGCATATATTACCATTTTAAATAAGATTTTGTAAAAAAATAGATATATAGTATTTTATGTCAGAAATAAATTTAAACAGTGTTGAATTTTTTTGTTGCCTGTAAAATAGCCCATAGTCATTAACCTGTTTGCAGTGGTTTTTCTTTGAATTTTGTCTTTGAGTCGAGACAATTCTTAGGATTCTATTTTCATGAGAAAATAGGAAATATATCACAAGAAAAGCATATGTAAGAAAGACATTGTGTCTGTATGCTTTTTTTCTAGAAGATAATGATGGCTCCTTTACCTCTTCAATTGCATGTGTTGAGAAAACATAGTTATGATATGATGTATGGGTAGTTTTAACCCATAGTGCACAGCTGACAACAAAACTAAGCGTCAACAATACCCAGTGACATTTTGCTGAGACCCAGTACAATCTTAGTTGCTTCCAAAGTTTGTTAAAATTCTCTGGAGTACTCAAGATGTTGCAGGAAAAAAATGATGAGCCTCAATATATATCTCAGTTTTTCCAAAACATTTTTATTGTAGGAAGGTATAAATAACTGCAATGACACATGAATCCATCTATATCACACTCTTTTATGGGAAACATACAGGAATTTGACTGCAATATAGTTGTATCAGAAGTCTTGTCTAAACCCAATTTGGTCACATATATGAATACATTTATACATATCATGTATATATATATATATATATATATATGACAAAAACAATGAAATCTTTGTTATATGTAGTGAGGCCGCACCAGCTAGCTACAGGAAAGTGCAATATATAAGAACATATCCACTAGGAATACGTACATATCCAAAACTGAGAGGTTTATAAAAGTCTTTGCTGAAGGGATCCCTGATTTGTTGCCCAATCAGCCTCAACCGCTAGCACTCTCCTCTGATAGGTTTTAAAGTCAGCCTTTTTTTAAGATGGCAGAAAAATGTAATCCTACTTGTCTTTTTAGCTCCTGTGTTAGATTGAGTTCCATTCTTTCATCTTTATAAGAGTGTGCAGATCTCCAATTATTCATGCTTAAGTTTTATCACAGGGTTACAAGAGAATATCAAATACAATTCCTCCTTTGAGGTCTAGCTTTTTAAAGCCTACTGGGATACAGTGATTGAAAATTAGATTGGTGCAGAGGTTCACAGAAAGTCATATCTTGAACAGGTGTCACAAAAATATTAACCTTTAATGCTTTAGAATATACTCTTTCATAAAATGACTCTCCTGGAGATGAAGGAAAGTTTAGATCTTTCCAGACTTCTCAGGGCTGGCCAAGTGTGTGCATGTGCTCTCGCAAGCGTGGCTGGTGTGCCAGGCAATATCACTGGCAGTTAACAGTGTTTTCATAGTGTCAGCTCTGAAAAGGTTCAAGAAGCTGTCTTTTGTTAGTGAGAATTTATTGCTTTCTGAATAGAGGGAAAGCAGGGAGATTGTTAATGTAGGGACATAATGTAATACAGATTTAAATGGTCACTTAGTGTTTGGACAAAATTTATTTTCATTGTTGTAATGTTGTGAGGTGTATTGCTTAATGTGTACTATAAAAATATGTTGCCTTTCATAATAGAGATAAAGAAATGATTCCCTTGTCGTTTTAGTACATATACAAGTATATATGTAGCAAAAACATATGAGCAAAATTTGCCTCCACATCTTAGCCCCAAACCCCTCCCTTCTCTAACTGCTGTTGACCTGACTTTATCTTCTAACCTATAATTTCTGCAATGAATCACTAAACAAGTGTGTAAAGATTTTACTTTGAAAATACAACATTTTAGGTATCTTAGTAATTACTTGATTAACAATATACAATATGTATTTATTAAATTAATATATGGCTAGTTCTGTATTGTATGAAAGAAACAGATGCACTCGGGTTTCATAGGATTTTGTGATTTTCATGCTAAGAAAAGTAAGAGAATATATAGTTAATTAACTAGCATAAGTTACAAAGTAATCAAAACAGTATGAGTGACCAAAGTACTTTGAAATGTTTGATAGTGGACACCACTCAAAATGGGATGCTTGGATTGATATTGAATAAAGAATTGAAACTGGCTTTAGGAAAAATCTATGAGGAGTGTGTTTGGGACAAAGGAAATTAGAGGTAGAAAAGGCTGGTGGCAGGAGACACTCAGGCAAAAGAAAGCAAAATGGCTATGACTGAATAACTGAAGAAGGCATGTTTGAGGAAATGCAGCAGGCACCAGGGAAGCATTATGTGTAATACTAAGCACAAAAGAAAAGTAGTTAAAGATGAAAGGTGGGGGGGGGGGTGTATTTTCCTACAATAAATTTGGCTTCATTGTGGAAAATAGACCCTAAAGAGGAAGAATAGAAGGAAAAGGTGTGGTAGAAACCATGGTAATTGGGAATAAAATAATCGTAGTGGATACTATGAGAAATGGATATAAATTTCAAGTGGAGTTGCCAGGAGTGGTTGGTGAGTTGGAAATGGAGATAAGACAGAGAACAAAGATGATTATCAGGTTTGTGGAGATAATCTTCCCTAAGTAAAAGCAGAAAGCCTAGAAGAGAAGCAAAACTGAAGGGTTTCTACATGGAAATCAGTGCTTCTGCTGTGATTCTGCTCTATTCTTAATTCCTTGTAAACCCTCAAGAGAAATTCTCAGCCATTATGGAACCCATAGTCCTGGGGTTGTGCGTCTAGGAGAAGTATTGGCATACATAGAATGTTTACACCATGATACTGTAAAAGATCACTTCCCACAGGGCAGATTCACACCATAACAGGATATAGCAGGATCATATAACAATGTGAATTATGAAAAAATCTATGCATGCAGGAAACATTTAATTAATTTTATTTGGTATCTATAGACACTTAGAAGTCTCTACTAGGACAGACAAGATATTTAGATTGTTTTCTTAATGGCAAAATAATCATTGCCCATTGTAAGAAATAGCAGTTTATTATTATAGAAATTTAACAGAATATTATATCATGTATAAACAGCAACAGGTTTATGAAATAAACCTGCTATTTTTTTGTACTAAGTGTAATATAAAGGCACCAGTACATCAATAATTTTATAAAATGCAATTGAGGACAAATCACAAGTTTGGATTCCTAACTTGACCTACTCACTCAACAGCACATAATGAATATTTATTAATGAAATTATGTAGTTTGTCAAATGGTTGTTAGTGCCTGCATATATTCTCCTGCATATATTCTACATGTAGAAGTTCGTATATATCTAAATTTGTGGCCTAAAGCTGGATATTAAAAATGTAATAGCTATAGACAGAAATCTTTTGTGCAGTTTTTTTTTCCGTGAATATTCTGAATATTGAAACTCTAAGAGCATTCACTTATAACTTTAAGTATTTTAATAAATATTGACCAATACCTTTGAAAAATCATACCAATTTTGACATGAAGCAAATACATGTGAAATTACCCAAATAACCAGGAGAGCTTGGGGTTATAAAAAATTATGGGATTCTGGAGCTCAAAGTAGAAGTTACCCTTTCAAGGTTGGCCAAAATATAGATATTTTAGTTAGAATATAATTTGTTAAATATTCCAAGAGCCTCCTAAAGGAGATCATAGGACCCACAACTTTATTTCATCATCTAGTGTAAGCTCTGTTTGTGCTCTGCCACTGAAAATCATTGCTGAGCAGATCTGACAGAGACTATAGATCATAGTGTATCTCATGGTATATTTCAAGCCCTTGAAGGTACTTCCTGGTTTGCGGTCTTAGAGGAAGAGGGGGGTGTGCACACATCCTGCCTGCTGTGACTTTCAAAGCTCTCCCAGAGCCACTTTCTAGAATTTTCTACATCCCAAAGTCTATTCTTTTTTTGTGCTTAATTTAGTAAGGTAATGAGCACATTTTTTGTCAAACAGTGTTACTCCCTCCCTCATTATCTCCCACCACTACCCCAAATTGTAAAGCACATTTTCAACATAGTGTCTAGTGAGTATCTCTGTTGCATTGGTTCACTCTTTGTCCTTTGTTTCACACCACTATTTTTGAAGGGGACAATGCCTGGATCCTTGAAGCTCTCCGGCGATAAATCTGTTGGAGACTCTGGCTAGTAAGCAAGTTCATTAAAGTGTAATAGGAACATTCTTTGTTGTTTGCATCAGATAGATTTAATTTTAGATCAGATAGAACAAAACTGAGCTTCATTCTTTTAGTACATCTGACTGAGGACCTGTACAAAACTTTTTAATTCAAATTTGTTTTCCCAGTATACTATATTGAAAAATTCATATTGACTATATTTTCAAAGCAAAGCTGATATCTAAAAATGCAATAAGTATCCAGCAATATATCTTTATCCATTGAATAGCATCTATCATTTTTCAAAGAAAACTGTGTCAGCAATGAAAATCCTAGTTGTGAATGATAATGTCTCACTGCTTAGAAATTAATTTACATTCCCCAGGTGAAATGCAAAACATAAATAGCACATAACTCTCTATGATTTTTTTTCTGAAAAACCAATAAGCATTTTGTTAGAAATAGTAGATTAAAGAAACATTTTATTTCCTCAATCTTAACTAAATATTCATTCAATCTACTAAATATTCATTTTATAGGGAATGAAACTTTCTTACAAACATCCTTAAATATAAGATATACTTTAATTTTAAATTATAGATAATAAATTATAACAATCACTTAAAACCACAAACCAAGTAGACATTTTATAATATATAGCACAATAATCACAATATATTATATTTAGGAAAAAATGACTCTCCTTTTATGTAAGAAACAACTGTGGTAAATAAATTGGTCTTTTTTTTCCTCTTTGCTCTGTTCCCTATCAACATGACGAATATAGAATGCTGACAGACTAAAAATAAGGTCTAATTTAAATCTCAATGAATAGTTATAAGGGCAGTATTTGCATATATGTAAACAACAAGTTTCTCAAGATGTTGATATCACAAAGTTTCTGAATGCTGAAAAGTATTCCAGCTTTTTCATTAACTGAGTATGAAACACAGTTCAGAACCAGCTCCCTACTGCTAATACAACAGTGAGAGAGAATTCATTCATCATAATTGATGGATCAAGGTTGCCAGTAGGAAATTTTTCAACCATGTTATGTTGAGTGCCTGACAATATGTTTCTCACCTCTGCCTGTTTCTTTACTGAGGGAAGACTTTATATCCCTCTTTCCCTTTCCCATTCCCTTAAACACCATATCCCCACGTGTGTTAATATTCCAGAAAGGCAGATACTTGTTCATTTTGAATTTGCAATGCAATAGCAATGATCAAAACACATTCTGTTATCTTTTGCTGAAGAAGTACTTGAAATGCACTCAATAACTCTGAATGGTCATCTAATTCAGCAATTAGTTTGTCTGAGTAAATTCAATAGAAGCCTGCTGTCTGCCTGGTAGCATGCACTGACTTCACTATTGGCTGTTTTACTTAAAAAAAATCAATTGTCAGCATAAAACGACCATTTCAATTAGTGTACAATCAACTGAAAACGAAGGCTATTCTATCTGAAAGTAATGGAGTTAGGGTTGTCCATCGGTAATTTGTTTTTATTATTTAAAGAGTATGCAATTGTTTAATGTTGCATAAAAGTTTGACTTAATATCCTTCTGACCATGCTAATCTTACTGTCATTACCCATGATGAATTGGGTTATTTATAAGCTACATTTCCTGTTTGTAAAAGTTGAAAGAACTTTAAAAATTAGAAATTTTATATTTTTTACTTAGGTAATTAGGAAAATCTATAGCATTTTATAGGATAAAATTTTTATGTATTCCTATCAATATAGTGCAAATATAGATTATTTTTAAAATAATGACACAAATTATAGTCAGCATCTACTTGATTCAGACTTATTTTTATAAATTTAAATGGTATTTAAGTTCTTTGAGGAATTATTTAAAAATGAATATACTTATTTGTCATTATATTATGCCAACTTTTGTTGTCAATTTTATTGAGTTGAGAAATGCCTGAGAGATTAGTGAAGTAAATTTCTTTTTTTTTATTGTGAAAATACTGTACAGAGGGGTTACAATTACATGGGCAAGATAGTGAGTACATTTCTTATCAAGCATTGTAGCCTCCTCCTTTGTTTACCCTTCCCATCCCTTCCCAGCCTCCCCTCGCCCCCCCAACAAAGTTGTAAAGTTCATTTTCAACATGACAACTTGTGTATTAACTGTGTGTGGCTCTTACCTAAGAACTGCTTTAGTCCTATGGTGGATGAAAAATGTGAGTGAGACTATTGGGAGGTGGTGAAACTGTAGAAAGAATGGCCTGGCTGGAGGAAGGAGGTCATGAGGTGTGTGTTCTTGGTTACTCCATCTTGGCCTGGTCCTTCCTGTTACTTTTCTGATTCAAATAATTTTTAAAGCACAGAGACAAGTGTGTTTGTGGATGCCTGTAATCCCAGCACTTAGGAGGGTAAAGCAAAACAATTGAGAGTTAAAAGCCAATCTGATATAGTAAAACCTTGTTTAAAAAAATCTTAAAAATAACAATAAACTCCCAACCAATCCCAAACCATTTCTTGTCTCTGTAAGAGACTAGAGCAATATGTTAATGAGCCTGAGTTTTGAATTATCACAAGGCAAATGTCTGAAATCTAGCTCTTGTAATCACTGTATGTCTATAGTCACCTCACTTAAAATCCCTAAGTTTGTAGGAATGTACAATTTTGTGATGCTGACGTGAAGAGATAAATGGGGTGGGTGAGAAGGAAAAGAGTGATGGAGGGGTGACAGGATCAAGATGCATCGGAAGAGCTCAACCCTATTTTTATTAAAACTGAAAACAAAATTGACCAATGATAGATTGTGGAAAACCTAAGTATAGACCTATGATTGGATACAGCTATTCCACCCCAGTGGACACACCAAGAGAAAAGAAAATCAAGAGCTACAGGGAAAAGTGCACATAAATATTCCTAACAGTTATTCACAGTATCCGAAGTGTGAAAGTAACTGAAATGTTCAATTACTGGTAATGAATAATGTCAAGTTTATTAAATAGGTAGGTTTCATTAGGTAGCCAATGAAGAGAACACCACACAGTATTCAGGCAGGAAAAGAAGTTTGTTTATGGAACTGCTGCCCTCTACAGTACATGGTAGAGAGGCATGGCCAGAAGGGGAGACCCACGCCCAGGCCAGGACTTATCTAGGCCAGGGACAGGATGAGGTGTGGCCAGGTGGGGGAAAAGATGTGGCCACACTGGATCCAGATGAGACCTCAGGGCCTGTTAGCCTCCCATGGTCAGATGGGAGGCGGAACCAGGGGTGGCCCAGGATGTGACCTGGCAGGAGGGGGAGGTGACTGTTCCCAGTTACCTAGGTAACACAGGTACTGGGTAGAAACTTTGCTGAGAGAGGTAGGGAGGTGTCTTCACAGGACCTACATCTACATGGCCCCTGGCAGACCTGACAAATAGATACTATATGATACATTCATATATGAATTATTATTCAGAAATAAAGAAGACTGAAAAAGTGATACAGGCTTATTTATGCTAGTTAAACTATCAGGCCAATTGAAAGAAGTAACTCACACACACACATACAAAACATGCTTCACAATTCTAATTGTATAGGAAATATTTGTTAAAATATGTTACTACATATCAGGCCATCCATTTTCACATGCACATAGAATATTCTTATACTTACAAGTAGACCTTTAGTTTATGAAAGGCTTTCTTAATATTATGTACCTCCACTTACCATAAAGGTAATTTACTTTCTAATTAGTTGATGTTGAAATATGTTGTAGCCTTTCCACATAATACTAACTTTCAGGTTGCTTCTTTGGCCCATTACCAATGGTCAGTCAGTGATCACTGCACATTTCAAAAACACCTGAAACAATAAATATGAAACTAGAAAAAGCAAATAACATTTTTAAAACTCATATGAGTTCAATATAGATAAATGTCTAAAATATTTCATATCTATCTAATGATATCACAATGATACAACAGGTTTCTTTTTTAAAATTGCAATGTCTGGGCTGGGAAGGTGGTTCAGTGGTAGAGTGATTGCCTTGCATGCATGAGGTCTTGGGTTTGATTCCTGAGCACCATATAAGCAGAAAAAGCCGGAAGTGGCACCATGTCTCAAGTGGTAGAGCTCTAGCCTTGAGCTTACTTGAGGGACAGAGTTCAGGCCCTACAACCAAAAAACAAAAATTGTAAGGTCTGCCCAGGCCATGCAGGCCCTGTACAGACACCTCCCTACCTCTTGGCTAAGTTTCCACCTAGTACCTGTGTTGCCTAGGTAACAAGGAGCAGTCACCTCCCCCTTTGGCCAGGTCACATCCTGGGTCACCCCTGGTCCCACCTCCCATCTGACCATAGGAGGGTGACAGGCCCTGAGGTCACATCTGGATCCAGTGTGGCCACATCTTTCCCCCACCTGACCACACCTCTTCCCATCCCTGGTCTAGGTAAGTCCTGGCCCAGACTCTGTCACCCATTTCAGCCATGCCTCTCCACCATGTATGGTGGGAGCAGAAGTTCGGTAAATAAACTTCTTTTCCTGCCTGAATATTGCGTGGTATTCTCTCATCGGCTACCTAATGAAACCTACCTGTTTAATCATATATTTTTTTTTAATTTAATTTTATTTTATTTGAGAACATACTGTACAGAGGGGTTACAATTACATGGGCAGGATAATGCATACATTTCTTACCAAGCATTGCAGCCTCCTCCTTTGTTTACCCTTCACCTCCCTTCCTAGCCTCCCCCCTCCCCCCCCACCCAATCATACCCCCCCTCCCCCCCCACACCGACATTGTAAAGCTGGTTTTGACATGACATTTTGTACTTCTCATTGTTGCAACAGGTCCACCTGAATCCTTAAACGACTTGTTTGTCCCCATCTCCTCCACATGTTATACTGACATCAAATATAGTGAAAGCGGGGGTTACACTGTGGGGGAGGGACATACAAAGCAACAAAGAGATAATCTTATAAATGCGTTAGAAACACATGCATGAAAGAAACAAAAACATTAAAATACATATTTGAGGTTTCGATTTCCTAACATCACATTCTCTGACTTTTTCTGCTTGACTCATACCTATACTAGATATTGCAAATAAGGGAAACCATGGGACCTATGTTTCTTTGGGCCTGGCTTACTTCACTTAATATAATTTTTTCCAAGCCTTTCCATTTCCTAACAAATGGGGAAATGTCATTCTTTCTGATGGAGGCATAGAATTCCATTGTGTATATATACCACATCTTCTTGATCCATTCATCTACTGAGGGGCATCTGGGTTGGTTCCATATCTTAGCTATGGTAAATAATGCTGCAATAAACATAGTTGTGCTGGTAGCTTTAGTGTGGCCTTGTTTGTGATCATTTGGGTAAATGCCCAAAAGTGGGATTGCTGGGTCATTGGGGAGCTCTATGTGGAGTCTTTTGAGGAACCTCCATACTGCTTTCCAAAGTGGTTGAACAAGTTTACATTCCCACCAACAATGAAGTAAGGTTCCTTTCTGTCCACATCCCCTCCAGCATCTGTTGTTGTTAGAGTTCTTGATTTTTGCTCTTCTAACTGGAGTGAGGTGATATCTCAATGTTGTTTTGATTTGCATTTCTTTTATGGCTAGGGATGTTGAACATTTCTTCATGTGTCTATTGGCCATCCTTCTTTCTTCTTCAGAGAAGCTTCTCTTTAAGTCTTTCGCCCACTTACTTATTGGGCAGTTGTTTCTTTGAGGATTTGTTGTTGGGTGGTTTAATTTTTTGAGTTCCTTTGATATGAGACCCTTGTCCGTTGTATGGCTAGTAAAGATCTTCTCCCAGTCCGTGGGCTTTCTATTGATCTTGCTAGCTATGTCATTTGCCCTGCAGAAGCTCTGCAACCTTATACAATCCCATTTGTCCAGCCTTTCTTTGATTTGTTGTGTTTCCGGGTCTCTATTCAGAAAATTTCGGCCTGAGCCAAGGAGACCCAGGGTTTCTCCTATTCCATCCTGTAATGTTTTCAGAGTGTCTGCTTTGAGTTCAAGGTCTTTGATCCATTTGGAGTTGATTCTGGTGCAGGGTGATATATAAGGATCTAGCTTTAGTTTTCTACATGTAGTTAACCAGTTTTGCCAGCACCATTTAATGAAGAGGCTGTCTGTCTTCCATTCTATTGTTTTAGCTCCCTTATCGAAGATTAGATGGCTATAGGTCTGTAGGTTCATTTCTGGGTTTTCAATTCTATTCCATTGGTCCTGAGGTCTGTTCTTATGCCAATACCAAGCTGTTTTGATTACTATGGCTTTATAGTAGAGTTTGAAATTTGGTATTGATATTCCTCCAGCAGTGTTCTTTCCGTTGAGGAGCGTTTTTGCTATTCGGGGTCTTTTATTGTTCCATATGAATTTTTGGATTGCCTCTTCTATTTCCTTGAAGAATGAGGGTGGAATTTTGATAGGTATTGCGTTGAATTTGTAGATAGCCTTGGGAAGTATTGCCATTTTCACGATGTTATTCTTTCCAATCCAGGAGCATGGGAGGTTTTGCCATTTTTTAAGTTCTGTGTTGATTTCCTTTTTCAAGATTTTAAAGTTTTCATCATAGAGGTCCTTCACTTCTTTAGTTAAGTTAATTCCTAGGTATTTTATTTTTTGTGGGGCTATTACAAATGGAGTTGCTTTCCTAACTTCAGCCACACTTTTCTCATTGTTGGCATACAGAAAAGCCATTGATTTTTGGGGGTTAATTTTATAACCTGCTACTTTGCCAAAGTTTTGAATCAGCTTGAGTAATTTGGGAGTGGAGTCTATGGGATTCTTTAAATACAAGATCATGTCATCTGCAAAGAGGGAGAGTTTTATTTCTTCTTTCCCTATTTGGATCCCCTTTATGTCTGGATCTTGTCTTATTGCTGTAGCTAGGCATTCTAATACTAGATTGAAGAGAAGTGGAGAGAGTGGGCATCCTTGTCTTGTCCCTGAGTTAAGAGGAAATGGCTTTAGTTTTTCACCATTGAGTATAATGCTGGCTGTAGGTTTGTCATATACAGCCTTTATTGTATTGAGGAATGTTCCATGGATTCCTAATTTTTCCAAAACCTTCATCATAAAGGGGTGTTGGATCTTGTCGAATGCTTTTTCTGCGTCTATTGAGATAACCATGGGGTTCTTATTCTTGCTCCTGTTGATGTGATGAATAATATTAATTGATTTGCGTATATTGAACCAGCTTTGCATCCCTGAAATGAATCCTGTTTGATCGTGGTGTATGATTTTTTGGATGAATTGTTGAAGTCGGTTGGCCAAAATTTTGTTGAGAAGTTTTGCATCAATGTTCATCAAAGAAATGGGTCTATAGTTCTCTTTCTTTGATGAGTCCCTGCCTGGTTTTGGGATGAGGGTTATGATGGCTTCATAGAATGTGTTCGGTAGTGAGCTTTCTCTTTCAATTTCATTGAAGAGTTGGAGGAGAATTGGTGTGAGCTCTGCTTTGAAAGCCTTGTAAAATTCCGCTGTGAAACCATCTGGTCCTGGACTTTTCTTCGCTGGGAGGTCTCTTATTGCTGTTTCTATTTCAATGCTTGATATGGGCCTGTTAAGATAGTTTAACTCATCTTGGTTTAGTTTTGGCATGTCAATATTTGCTAGGAAGAGGTCCATTTCTGTCAAGTTCTCAAACTTATTAGCATACAGTTTTGAGAAGTATTCCCTTATAATGTTCTGAATCTTGGTTGTTTCCGTGGTGATGTTTCCATTCTCATCTCTGAGTTTATTAATATGGGTGTGTTCTCTTCTTTTTCTGATAAGATTTGCTAAGGGTCTGTCAATTTTGGTAAGTTTTTCGAAGAACCAACTCTTTGTTTTGTTGATTCTTTCTATAGTTTTTTTGGATTCTAATTCATTTAATTCTGATTTAATTTTGATTATTTCTTTCCGTCTACTGGATTGGGGTTTATCTTGCTGCTCTTTTTCAAGGAGGTTTAGATGTGTCATTAAATTGTTAGTTTCAGATCTCTCCAATTTGTTGATGTAGGAGCTCAGAGCTATAAACTTGCCTCTGAGTACTGCCTTTGCTGTGTCCCAGAGGAGCTGGTATTTTGTGTGTTCATTTTTGTTGAATAGCATGAACATTTGAATTTCCTTTCTAATCTCTTCCATGACCCACTCATGATTCAGCAGTGTGTTGTTCAGCCTCCATGTGATACCGGACTTTCTTTGGTGGCTTTTGGTGTTGAGTTCTAACTTTATTCCCTTGTGGTCAGAGAGAATGCAAGGTATAACTTCAATGTTTCTGAATTTAGACAAGTTTGCTTTGTGGCCTAAAATGTGGTCTATTTTAGAAAACGTTCCATGTGCTGCTGAGAAAAACGTGTATTCTGATGCTGCTGGGTGAAATGTTCGGTAAATGTCTGTTAAGTCTAGTTGATCTATGCAGCTGTTTAGATCTGCGGTTTCTCTGTTGAGTTTTTGCCGAGTTGATCTATCTAGTGGGGAGAGTGGTGTGTTAAAATCCCCAACAATTAATGTCTTTGGATCTATATGGGATTTGAGGGAAAGTAGTGTTTCTTTGATAAATTTGGGTGCTCCATTGTTTGGCGAATAGATATTTAGAATTGTAATATCCTCCTGAAGGAGAGATCCTTTAATTAGTATGTAGCGACCTTCTTTATCTCTTTTCACGAATTTTAATTTGAAGTCTATTTTATCTGATATTAGGATTGCAACTCCTGCCTGTTTATGCGGTCCGTTTGCTTGGTAGATTTTGTTCCAGCCTTTAACATTGAAAATGTGTTTGTTTTTACGGGCAAGATGTGACTCCTGTAGGCAGCAGATAAAAGGGTCTTGTTTTTTAATCCAACTAGATAGTCTATGTCGCTTAATTGGAGAGTTCAGTCCGTTAACATTAAGAGATGGGACTGAGAGGTATTTGGGAGTTCCTGCCATGTTATCTACCTTCTTGGGGGCTGCGAAAACTGGGTTCTTCCTATGGTTCTTGGATTCTCAGTTTGGGTGCAGTTTCTTGGCCTTTATTGCGGTCTTGTTGGTTTTCTATGTGTAGGACATCTTTAAGAATCTTTTGTAGGGCTGGTTTGGTGGAGATGTATTGTTTCAATTTTTCTTTGCTATGGAAGGTTTTTATTTGGCCTTCAGTTATGAAGGAGAGTTTAGCTGGGTACAGTATTCTTGGTTGATAGTTGTTTGTTTTTAGGGCATGGCATACATCATTCCAGGCTCTTCTTGCTTTGATTGTCTCTGCTGAGAAATCTGAGGTGATTCTAATTGGTTTCCCTTTATAAGTGATTACCCTTTTCTCTCTGACAGCTTTAAGGATCTTTTCCTTGTTCTGAGTTGATCCTGTGTGGATTATAATGTGACGGTGGGATGTCCTATTCTGGTCTGGTCTATTTGGGGTTCTAAAGGCTTCTTGTATCTGGACAGGCCTATCTTTTTGCATGTTTGGGAAGTTCTCTGCTAGGATCCTGTTAAACAGATTTCCTAGACCATTAACTTCTGTTTCTAGGTGCTCCTCTACACCCATTATCCTTAGATTAGGCCTTCTGATGGTGTCTTCCAGGTGTTGGATAGATCTATCATATTTCTTGGACTTGTCTTGGATGGTTGTATGTTCTTTCTCTATAATATCTAGGCTGTCTTCAATCCCTGAGATTCGGTCTTCTGCATGGTCTAACCTGCTGTCAAGACTCTCTACTTTGTTTTTTATCTCTTTTCCTTCTAGTTGGTCAGCTTTGATGGCTTCAAGTTCTTTGTTGAAGCTCTGTTTTAGGTCTTGTATGAATTTCTTTACTTCCTTAATTTGGTGTTCAGTGTTTGTCCTCAAATCACTTAGTTGGTTGGTTATGGTTTCTTTGGGCTCCCATTCCTTCTGTTGGGTTCCATTCAGCATTCCCTTTGTGGTCTCCCTGACTTCCTTCAGCTCTTTGTTAATGGATTCCATGAATGCCTTTAGTGATCTTTGTGTGTTCTCTACCTGGTCTCTCAATTCCTGTATTACTCTTTGATTAGCTTCCTCCCGTTCGTGGGATTCCTGCAGATCTCTTTGAGTGTTCTCAACCTGCTCACACCATTCCTCTCTTTCTCTTTGAGTATTCTCAAGTTGTTCACGCAAATCCTGGATCAGTTTTTGAGTAGCTTCCTCATGCTTATGATATTCCTGTATAAACTTCTGGGATGCCTCCTCTCTCTCCCTATCACGCTCATACAGAGTCCTTTGTACGTTGTCAAACTTCTCATTTATCATGTTTGCCAGCAGTGTTTGTAGAGCTGTTTGGGAACTCTCCTCTGGATTATTCATTATCTGTTCTAACCCCTGATTATCAGGATTGGGAATTGAGATACCCGAATTTGCCATTTTTCTTGTGTTTTTCCGGCTTACTCTGCCCATTTGAGATGAAGATAGCACCAGTTTTGTGCTAGAACACTATCTTAAGGCAACCATCAACCAAAGTTTGCATTTGTACAGTCAATAGTCTACAGATACAATCTAGTTCAACAGATACATCTATTCGACATCAAACAACTATATGTTAAAGGACTTCGAACCGCAGAGAAGAATTTGGAAAACCAGAAATTATTAGGGTTAGGGAGAGATGTGGGTAAAAAATAGGAATAGATTGGTGTGGGGAGGCACAGGGGGAGTTAACTATGTCCTAATCACAATGCAGGAAATAGGTTGGGTAGGATGTAAGTAGAGAGAGAGAAAAAAAGAAGAAAGGGAAAGGGGAATGAAAAGAGACCAGAAAATAAAATAGAAACGTAAAAATTAATGTTATTTTAGAGATTAAAAGACCATCTATTTATAGAGGAATATGAATATGTTGAGAGAAAGGGAGGGACATAGAGGAGATGAGAAAAACTTTAAAAAAATGCTTAAAATATTATATAGGTATAAAGAGGTAGTACTGCTATTAATGAATTTAAGTCTCAGAGGTTTTGAATTGAGTAATAAGTTTGTGGATTAAGTGTGTACACAATGGGGGATAGGGTCTACTGGTTAACTACGGGTTTATCTGAGGATGTGCAGGACAAGAGTTAAGTCACATAAAGATGAACAAAGAGGAAAAGATGGAAAGGATAGGAAAGTGAGAAGAAAAGATCAGAAGTTCAGTAGAGCTAGAAAAAAAAACAAAAAGATAATTAAGAATGAAAGAAAAAGAGAAAGAAGACAAGAAAAGAAAAGAAAACACACATTCACGTATTCCTAAAATAAAAATTATAAGAGGAGAAAAAAAAAAAAGTTAATGGAAAACAATTATTTTTTCAGAAGAGGCAAAAATTAAAGGTTAATAAAAGGTTTTAGAAAAGCAAAAAAAAAATTTTATATATATATAAGGTAACAAAAAATGAAAAAAAAACAAAACAAGAAAAAGAAAAAAAAAGAAAAGAAGAAGAAGAAAAAAATAGTTCTTTGATTTTTTTTTTTTTTTTTGAGGGGTGGGAAGAGTCCTGTATCTCCCTTTTGTCTGTAACCAGAGTCTGGTTGGAGTCTCTGGTCAGCTTGAGGTCCTGTGGCTTGATTGGTTTCTTAAGTCAGTTTGTTGGAACAAGCAGAAAAATGCTCTGCTTTACCCAAGATTTTGAGATCCCCCTCCCAGGTTAGTTTACTGGGAGGGTGATCTGCTTTGAGAATCACAAAAGAGGGGGATGCAGTGATGAGGCTAGGTTCTGGGTAGAGTTGAGGCCTTTCAACAAACAGTAGCTTTTCCCTGGGGCTATTTTGTGGGAAAAAAACTCACAGCACCCAGCCTGGAGCCATTCTCAGGGTTTCTGTTTTTCAATTGATTGTGGTGGCTGCTAGAGGGAGGGGCAGCCTCTGGCTCTGGTTACCTGGTGAGGAGAGCCACTCCAATGGCTGGCGCCTGAGCTGGGTGACTTTTCCCTGGATGGAACTGAGTCTGTGAGGTCACTTCGCCGTTAAGTTCTTGTGACCTGCTAAATGACTAGTTTTATTCCAAGGCCTGAGCTGGAGCTAGCCGCTCCTCCGAGCTTTGTCGGTATCCAAGATGGAGATCACCTTGTCGGTATCCAAGATGGAGATCACCGGTGCTGGGGGGGGGAGGGTGGCCTTCCCTCCTCTGCTCCCAGAGGAGTGAGGAAGTGGGGCTTCTACTCACGCAGAGTCATGGATCTCGGGTCGTCTCTGGTCTGCAAAGTGCAGGATGAAGTTGTCCGCTCCTTGTCGGTTCTTGCTGGTGTTGAGTAGAATCCGCTCGTCCGCTGCGTCTGGCTCCTTCGTCCCGGACTGCGTCTCAGGTATGCCTCCGCGGCGGTGGTCGCCGCTGCGACCCTGCCGCCGCAGCGGCAGCTGCTCAGATGTGTCTGCTTGGCTTCCCCTCTCTTGACTAACTCTCTGTCCTGTGATGGCACACTTGGTGTGATTCTCTGGCTTGGGACTGTTCACTGGAACTCTGAAACTGTTTTCTATGCAAGAGCTTGTTCAGATTCCAGCTTCTCCTCCGCCATCTTCCCGGAACTCCCCCTATTTAATCATATTAAGTAACTCCCAAAGGATCAATAAGAGAATCAAAATAACTGTAGAAATAAAAATGATTAACATAAATTAAAAATTGAAAAAAATATTTAAAAGTAAGTCACAAAATACTTATTTTATGGATTGCCTAATAAAAGAGAGAGAAATAAGATGTGAAATGACAAGACATTAGACTTTTATTCTGCGAGATCTGAATGACAAGACCTTGGAGAAAATAACTGCTAATGGGAAGTAGAATTTATCAAGTCAACTATTTTCATAAATGAACTCATCACTCCAGATTGGGCTTACTGAGTTAACAAGCACTGCACATGCACACGCGCATGCACGCGCACATACACACACACACATACACACACACACACACACACACACACACACACACACACACACACACACACGACAATTATTGCAGAACTTCCAAACATTGATCATTACAAAGTATTGTTTGGTTTTTATTCACAAAAAAGAAAATAAAGAACAATGAGTGGGAACCATAAATACACCCACTTTCCTTATCTATTTAAATTACTCTACAATCACTAATTATAGTCAAGCTATCATTTCTGACTATAAATTTTATTTATCCTGTGTGGTTTTAATAATGTTGAGTCATATCTCACTTAGTTAGCTAATTTTCCACTCTGGCTAATCTCTCTGCTCCAACTACACACTCCCGAGAAATCTTCCCTTAGCTTTTTCTTTTTCTTTGCTTTTCTTTCTTACAGATTAATTCGCTTTATTAATAAGGATTATATATCTTTATCCTAATATTTGATATATAAAACCACAATCAAAATTAAATAGAATTTAATAGTTGACCAAGTATTCTCAAATGTATATGAGGCAATTTCTTTTTTATTTTTGGTATATATTTTTCATTGTAAAGATACTGTACAGAGGGGTTACAGTTACATGAGTAAGGTAATGAGTACATTTCCTGTCCAGCATTGTTACTCCCTCCTTTGTTTTTCCTCTACCATCCCTTCCCTCCCCACCTCCCGAACTCCTCCCTCCCTCTACCCCAGAAGTTGTAAAGTTTGTTTTCAACATAGTGTCTTGTATATCTCATTGTTACAATGGATCAACCTGTATCCTTGTTTCAGCATTTTTTATTTCCTTTTCCCTCCCCAAATTAGAAAAATGTATATCTTATCTTTCTTGCTTTTGTTTTTAATGTATCTATAATGTACTATGTGATTTTTTGTTTCTTTTATATGTTCTTCCCCCATGGTCTAACCCCTGGGTTCTTATTCTTTTAATTGAAATCTCGATTTCTAGAGTCCCTATAGCCCTTAGAGCAATCAATCCAGATTTGCTCTTTATTTTATCTCGGATTTCTCTGGGACATTACAGTTCTTTATGGAAAAATGTCACAACTTGACATCCAAAAATAATCCCTCAAATGATGTTTTTGCAGCACACCTTTGCAGTTTGTAGTTGCTGACTGGCACCATATCGGCTTTTTACAGGTGTATTACAAGTGCATAATGTTTTTCAGACTCAATAAACATACTCCAATCACTTGAGTGTCATTTTATGAATGCACTCTGAAGAATTACTTCCTCAGAACACAGCAGCTTCTGGATAGATTGCTTACCTTCTTGCAGTACTCACCCAGATGGCCTTCCAGAGTTTCCAGAAGTGAATGCACCTAGAAAGCAGGCTATGTCAGGAAGAAGGCTGTGGGAAGTTTCTGTAGCACAGAATTTTGAAGAAGTGAAATAAACATTGTACAAAGAAAGCTTCATTAAAAGCAAACCAATTAAAAGTAGAATAACAACATTAACATAAGCATTGTACTGACCTTACAAATTGTGGTGAGTTTTGCATTTAT
This sequence comes from Dipodomys spectabilis, assembly GCF_019054845.1. NCBI lineage: Eukaryota > Metazoa > Chordata > Mammalia > Rodentia > Heteromyidae > Dipodomys > Dipodomys spectabilis. The sequence goes on from NW_024870752.1 coordinate 8,158,056, forward strand.
TATGTCTTTTACATGAAGGAAATTGATCAGTTTCATTAGAAATAAAACAAGCGATAAGTTTCATAGGAATTCACATGCATATCTTCAATGCAGGTCAGTTACTATTTCAGAAAAGGATCATTTTGAAATTTTATATCTTGAAATGTATTATCAAACCAGTTCTGAAATTCATTAAACAGATGGTGAATCTAATTTAACTTCCCTTAATACTTCTTTTCTTTAATGTTATAAAAGCAAATGAGCTTGTCAGTTTTTACTATAAAAGTCTAATATTAATTTATTAGATATTACAAAGCCAAGCATGAGAGAAATTATCTTTACTTTATTCTAGTAACTTTCTATTGTATAGATTGGATTTTAATTTAGTAAGAAAATCTCTTTGAAACTTTTGTCAAAGTAGCACATTACCATTGAAAATAGTTAGTTTCTAGAAAATACATACATTCTTCTTAAGGATTTTACTAGTTCTTGAGCACTTTATTCTTTTTGTTGTTGTTGTTTTCTTTTCTTGGTTGGTCGTGGGGTTTGCGCTCTTTAGCTCAAGGCAAGCGCTCTACTGCTTGAGCTAAGGCACCACTTCTGGTTTTCTAGTGGTTTTATTGGAGATAAGAGTCTCACGGACTTTCCTGCCTGGGCTGGCTTTGAACCATGATCCTCAGATCTCAGCCTCCTGAGTAGCTAGGATTACAGGCATGAGCCACTGGCACCCGGCGAGCACTTTATTCTTATGGGTGTAAAAATACTTACTTGTACCTATTGGATTTCAGGATAGACTATTTACCATTATTAGAAAATAAAACATATCAAACATATTGATGCACATTATTCATTCTTAATTTTTATTTTAATAACTACTTTTTCATATTTTCATTGAGGAGGGTTGACCAGGACAATTCCCTATATTATCCAAGACCACATTAGCCATACTGAAACATTAATTTCAGTGCCCTTTTGACAAATGTGCCTGTAAGTAGTGGATTTTGTTACTTTTCTGCATGAATTCATTGAAAGAATAGATTTTGTCTACTGTTTTAAAAAGATCTTTGTCCAAAATTTTCAAATATAATCCTAATCATTCCTGAATTTGTCAAATGAGAGTTAAAGCTATTATGTATAACGCCTCTGATAAATTTAAATACAGTTTCCATTTTTCACAAGAGATAGTTCAACTGAAGAAAATGAGCTTTCTTCTAGGTCTGTGGTCTATGTGTGTTAGTCACCTCAGGTCACAATATATCACAAGTGCTCTTGTGGAAGTCAGAGGAAAGAGTGCCAGTCCAGCGGTGCAGAGGCATGCCAAGCTCAGGGCATGGGATCATCTCAGAGACCTTCCTGCCCAAAGCAAGGTCACACGGGGAAGACCAAAGGCAAGCAGCAGGAAACTGAACCTCACTCTGTGATGGAAGTGGGAAGAGTCCACACAATTGCTGAAACAGGACCAACGTTTTCTTGAAGATTTTAAAAATAATAATGTCAGCGTTGTTTCTGTCAGTTTAAAAATGGCTTTACACAGAATCTATACTATACAAAGTTATTACACTCTTCTCTACATTCATAAACTTGCTACCTATTGTCCATGATTATATCTTATGTGTGCTGTTTTGTGAGCAAATGTAAAAAACCTTGCCACTTAAAATATATTAAATGAGAAAGTTTCAATATTATGAAATCATCATAGAAGAACTACTTCTTCAGTATTTATGTTGCTGAGATCAATTTGGATCAAAAGTGTTAAGGATTATAGAAGTAAATTTCTAAGTCAGAGAGTAATTTACTTTAACAAATGATAAAAACAGATTATATTACTAATAGAAAAAATATGAAAAACTATTATGAGCTACAAATGATATTGCATTTTTGTGTTAAACATTTAGACTCTATTTTGTTTTGACTAGTTTATAATTACAACATTATCAGCAGAAAAACATGTGGCATAATTAAGTCACTTCAATAGTCATTTCTTGAGGTCTTACATTTCATTGGAGTAGATAAGATTTCCCTGTAAATATAATTCATTATCAGTACTTCGCTTTCCTAATAATATTGAAAGGTTAAAACATCCATGTTAACATTTAATCAAGAAATTTTTGTAGATATGGATATATTATATTTATTTACAAACATGTAAAAAGACAGAAATATGAGATCATGAGGACATTTTTAAGCTTATGACAATTATCAGCAGCAACTTATCCTTAGACAAATATTGATCATTTTGGAAAAGTTCTAGTTCCAATTTTAATCTGAGAAGGACTATTTGTCTTCTCCAGTTTTGTTTATCAGTGTTTCCAAACCTAGTGAATTATTTTGTTTCGTTCTTATACTCTAGACTTAAATTTGCTCAAACAGGCTATTAAAGCTAACACTATGCAAAAATTAGCCTGGACATTGCAGACTTTTCTGTTTTGGGAAAATGGAGCAATGGATTCCTTCCTTGCTAATATCCTTTCCTTTCAAGGAGATCTCTCAACAGGAAAGAATATGTAAGCATTTCAGGATTTATCCTTGAGGTTTTTAAAGCACATACTCTCCCTATTAAAATTAATAATTAGGTCCGAAGGAGTGATCTCTGGGCAACTTAGCTTTTTGTAAGTATGAAAACAAGCTTAGAAGGGATGGGAAGGGAAACAAAAGAGGAGGCAACAATGCTTGATAAGAAATCTACTCATTACTTGTCCATGTAATTGTAACCCCTCTGTATGGTATTTTCACAATAAATAAAAAAAGAAAAAAAGAAAACAAGCTTAAATGTATATTCACAATCTATTCTGTTAGAGAATTGTTGGACTGGGCTGAGTGGTCAAGGCATCATACTTGCTAGACAAACGATGTGCCACCTGTATCACACTCCAGTCTTTTTGCTTAGCAGATCCTTCAGATAGGGTCTTATGCCTCTGCTTGGGCTGGCCTTGGACCATGGTCCTTCTAGCTTGGCCTTCCCAGTAGTTAGGGAGGAATTTGCCATTACAGCAAACTTGTTTTTTGAGCTAGTATCTCAGTAACTTGCTGGGGCCAGTCTTAAACTTCAGTCCTCCAATCCCTGACTTTTGTGTAGTTGAGATTATTGGCATGCACTATTGAACTCAACCACACGTTAGCTTTTCTGGTATTAGTTGATGTCATGTCATCTATTAGTAGATGCCATATTTTAATAGTATGCTTAAAGAAAAAAAACTGGGTGTGTGCTGGTACTGGGGCTTGAAGTTAAGGTCTCATGATATTTTTGCTCAAGGCTGGCACTCTATCACTTAAGCCCCAGCTCCATTTCTGGCTTTTTGATAGTTAATTAGATATGAGTCTCCTGGTCTTGTCTACTCATCCATGCACACATAGAGAGACTCAGTTAACAGAGAGCAGATTGCACTTGCACCCTGAGAGAGAACAGAAGGGCTCTGGTCAAACCATATAAGAAAAAAGATAGAAAAGAAGAAAAAGAAAAAAGTCGACTTTAACACTAAATTATGGAGATTATGTCTCTCAAAAAGGGTAGCAATTTACAAATCTACTTATGACTATGTTCATGTCTTCTAAAAAGAAGAAAACTGTGTTTATATATATATGCTTTCTGTATTTTTCAAGTTTGGGTTGGGTTGTCTTATATAGTATAGAAAAATCGATCAATGACAATTTTAATTTTATTTTCTTGGAGGATTTAAAAGTTAGAGTGAACATTGATATATGAATTCATTGTTGTCTCATTATTGGGTGCATGTGCCTGGAATATTTTACCAATATCTTAATTAGCAGTATAAGCTTTTAGCAGAATTGTTCACTTCATCAGGATAGAAACAGGTGTGAGTTTTGAAAACTCCTTTTCCTTTGAATTAAATAGTTACCTCATATGAGATTTTCTGCTTTATTTAGTTTGAAGTGGCTGGTATAGACATCTGAAACTATTTGTATCTGCTTGTCATTTTAATAGCTTGCCTAGAAGCAGTAACCACAATAATGGTATATTTTTTTTCTGCTTTTCCTTTAAACTTTTTGTTTCCTCAATAACTCTTTTCAAGAAACTGAATGGGTATTTTATCACAGGGTGGTTTTATCTCTCTCAGAGTTTTATCTATACTTACTTTATAGAGAGATGCATTGATAGATTGATAGATAGATATAGAAAGAACTTTATATATGTATATATATAAAGATGTAGAAAGAACTTTTAAGGAAGCATCTTTTAGAAAAAATTTCAGTATTTTCTAAATACACATTCATGTAGAATACTTAATGGCTATTAGAATAGGATGTATAGAGCAATAAACTTTGTCCTACTAGCCTTTACTGTGATTTTGTTTCTTTAACCTTTACAGAATTTTAGGAAAATTATCTACTTAGGGTTTGTTATGTAATTTTCAAGGTTTAATGCAAAATAAACATGTAGAGACTGGGATTTCAAACAATTTCAAGGTGAACACAATAAGTAAATCATGCTGTAAAAATAAATTTTAAAAAGTTACAGAATATTCAAAAATTAATGGAATATATAAACACTAAACATATAACCTCAGTTAAAGCACAGTATTTTTAATGAACTCCAAATTTAGACTCACTGTTTCAGTTACATCTCTATTTTTGAATATTTATAGATAGAATTTGATATTATTTTGACCTAAAGTTTAACTTCTAGACATTCTAACTCATCTCAAGTTCAACCCTACATAAAAAATGGAGATAACAGTTTTTCTCTGCTATTAGAAAGAACATGTAAAGTTGTCTATCCACAGCCTTTTGCTGTCCTATGACTAGAGATTTATGTGTTTCCACTTAATACATGGAAGCTTATTAAATATATCAAGTCAGAAACCACTCACCCTGTACTCTAAGCAATTCTAAACACATACACAGCCCTGCTAACAATCCCAGTGGGTATTCTCTTCCCAAAGGCAATCACTCTTTGACTTTTCACTCTTTATTCATGAAAAAATTTCCAGACCCTGTAACATGTCAGCTGAGTGGCTGTAACAATTCAATTTATCAATTTTTTGCTCACAACTTGACAACCTTTATTGAAAAGAATGATGCAAATGTTGACTAATAGGCTATACAGTGAAATTCAGAGTTCATGCCAGAACTGTTCAATTCAGAGTTTCTTATAACTGGCTTGGTAGATATCCCTTTAGTTATTCTAGCAAAAGCTGTAAGACTTAAAGTTAATATGCAATTTAATTTAAAAATTGTGGTCCAAACAATCATAAGCTATGTCAGCATTCAAATATAAATATTTTTTAAGATTATATTTTTGTGGGGAAAATCAGAGGTTAAAAGAGAGGTTGGCAGTGACCTAGAAATAGATACTTTTAGTTAATTGAAGGCTTTTTTTTATACATGTTTCCCTCCAGATGCAAAATGTAAGTACTCTAAATAAAGGGTTAAAAGCCAAATGCTGGTGGCTCAAGCCTGTAATCTTAGCTACTCATGGGGCTGAGATCTAAGGATCACAGTTCAAAGCCTGCTTGGGCAGGAAAATATGTGAGACTCTTATCTCCAATTAACCACCAGAAAACCAGAAGTGGCACTGAGGCCCAAGTGGTAGAACACGCCCTTTCAGCTGAAGAGCTCATTTCCAGGGCTCAGGCCCAGGGTTCAAACCCCACAACTGACCAAAAAAGTAAAATAAAAAAGGGTTAAATATCAAACAAAACTCAAGAATATTTTTCTTTGGTAGGCTTATGTATGACCTGGGGCAGTTATGCACTGATTGCAGGTTGTTCTCTAAATTGTCAACTTGAGGGTAATATTTACTTTTAAATACCTATATCCTGGGATCAGTGTTAGCTGCCAGATAATCACTGAGAGTAGGAATGGCTCATTTTTATCTTATAAAGATAAACTAGGTGGCTTCCAAGTGAATCTTGAAATTTACGTTTAATTTCAGAATAGACTAGTTGGCAACTGAAGTATGTATACTGATTAGGATAAGCATTGGCCCCTTTATAGTGGCTAAACACTGAGAGTGTCTTCTCAGTGATTTAGAGTATTGAATGACATATTTTATCCTGTTTGCTTCATAGGAAAAAATGAAACTATATCAGCGTCAGACTCCATATTCCTTCCAGTGACAAACGAAATGCAGATGTTCTTAATTCTATCAAATGTCAGAGGTTGTAGTGTGGTCACACTAACAGAGCAGTATTCTGAAACCCACTAGAGTTGACCACAAGACCTTCAGTTTTCCATCAAGATCTTATCCTCATATATTTTATGGAAAATGCTGAAAAAAATCACTGGATTAAAATCTGTGCTCCTTGCTTTTGATCTATTGTGATGAGCTTGCCACAGAAGAATGCTTTATTCTGAGTTAGGTTTTTTTCCACCACAAAATCTGACTATTCTAAAATGCTTCTGCTCCATCTCTCTGGATTTCTTTCAAGTAAAAGCAAAGGACTTTCTCTTAATTCCTCAAAGAAGATTTGATGCCAGAGTATAATATTGCTTTTACTTTGCCTAGAATTAAGCACAGCCCCATGGATGCTTCATTTGTATCTTCAAATTCTCTTTCCAAAGCATTAAAAGTATATTTATTATTTCATACCTAACCTAACCTGTAACTATCAAAAGTAAGCAAAAGAAATTTTTACCACTAAAATAATAGAGTTAATTTATTTGTTACTGGACAGAGGGGAATATCACTTTTGGTCTCAAAACATTTTATTTCTTTATCAGTCACTTAGCATTTTTATCCTAATGTTAATTGACATTTTTTTTTCAAAATAAAGCAAAAATGCTGTACCTTTTTCCCCATCACATACTTTCAGTTCAGTAAAAAAAAGTATGAAAACATGCCTTTGAACAATATTGGTTGAACTTCAAAGTGTATAAAAGACTCACACTTAACATTTTCTGCATGGAGCTTAGTTTAGAAGGAAAGATTTGAACCAAATGTTAGTGTGTACTACAGATAGGTTACATAATATAAAAAGGGGGATATGATACTAATAAGATTATAGTTTAGTGAGGATATTCTAGTAGTGAAAAGTAATTTGGAGTTTAGAAGACAAAATTTTGTATAGTGTGAGAAATATAGTATCAGAAGGTAGGGAGACCAAGAATGAGGGCAGTAGAGAAAATGTATGTGGTAGCAAGAAAGCTGGAACATCAAAGATTGTAGTAATACTAATATGCCTGAGCTCAGTGAACAAAGAAGGACAAATAATGGAAGGAAGCAAATGCCAGATCATATAGTGCCTAGTAGTAGATAAGTGGTTTGATCCATATCAAAGAATTGAAAGTCAAGCAAGGGCTTTAAATTGAGGGATCTGCGATAAATTTCCTTTGATAAAAATAGTCACTGTGACTTTAGTATGTAGAATGGATTGAGTAAAGGCTAAACAGATATGGGAGCATGACTGAATGGATTAGAGCAGCAGTTCTTAGGAATATTGTGGATTAGGATAGGAAAACTAATAAAGGGAAACATATATATATATATATATATATATATAAACAATTTAACAGATAATTTTGTGTGAAATGCTGGTGATGTGTCCTGAGGCTTGGAATCAGTGTCTTCATGAGCGATGCCCAAGCAGAGGGCTGGTTGCCCTGCCATGTGAGGACACAGTACTGATGTGCTGCCTGGGAACCAGCATGTTGTCCTCAGCAGACATCTTGATATTGGGCTTCCCCTTGTTCCATGCTGTGAAACTTATGTTTCCTTGGTCTCTAAACCACCTGGTTTATGGAGTTTTGTTATAGCAGGTTTTGGGCTTTTACAATTAGGTTGTGATGAGATTGCCCACGATGGAAATTGCTGAACAGAGCTAATACGTGAGGAGGAACATTAGTTTACACTTAGATATGCTAAAGTTGGGATGATATTTGAGAGTTAATTTCAAAAGGATTGATTTTGCTAGATTTGGTCTCAAAGATCGTCAGACTTAGAAACAGGCAGTGTCATGAATCAACAGGAGAAAAATAGTTGTTGTAGGTGTGCGTATAATTGCCTAGGAAAAGCAATGCAAAAATTGCACAACAAATGGATCTAGGAACGAACACTGGAAAAGAAATCCAATGTGCAATGTTGTTCAACTAAAGAAATTGAGACTCTGTAAGTAGCAGAAGGATTGGCTAATTAGGGTGAATCTGAATTTTTCAACTCAAGAAAATTACTATCTTATCTGTCATAATCATCTATCTAAGCAAATACTTCCAGGGTGATTATAATGCTCTGTCTACTGTTCTAAATCCTTTAAAATATTTCTTAGTTCAAAATAGCATTTCTCCTCTTTCCTATTCTTAATTTTCCTTCTCTAAGCCAGTAGAATTTGGTTAACTAGGTATTACCCATAGCAATTATTGCATTAATTAATAAACACAAATTCCTGTAGTAAATCTCCATCTTATTCGGGAATGTAGCTCAATACCAAAGCACTTACTTAGCAAATGTGATGTCCTGGGTTCAGTCTCCAGTACCATTAAAGAAAAAGACGAAAAAAATGGAGTTAAAAATAAAATCCAAATCTGTATAACTTATAGAACATCATGTTTCACTATGTCCTCTATATTAAAATGTAGGTCACAGGACTTTCTGTGTCCCATGTCGTTCAGGTATGTAAGATTCTTTCATCCTGTAGATAATCACTCTTTTTGTTAGTGGAGTCTTCAGTTGATGATGGGCAAGGAATTGGCAAGCTGGTTTATACAGGAGGTTTTATTAGAATAAACGTGGAGTAATTATGTAATTTTGGCCACTTTCCTATTGACAAACAGCAATATGGACCAACATTCAAGAGAGCCTGGGAGAATTACATTTACTTGATGTTCAGAACATGAAAGAGACAGCTTCCACTAAGCCCTTATTTTTGCTGCAGAAATTGAACCTAGGTTAAAAACTTCTACCCAAAGTATGGTTATTTGTTTATATTTTCTCAAAGTATGAGGTTTTATTATAGAATTCATTCTACCACCTAAAGAAATGCATTCACATGTTCTACTGTCTAGAGAAAATCAAAGGCAGCTTCCATTTCACTACTATAAGAATATCTTTGTTCTTGTGTCCCAAGTAATATCGCAGATATCTCTATTCAAATTAGCTCAGGATCTTAGAAAATAGATTGGGACAAATTTTAGATTGGAGTCCATTTTCTTACACATCTGCCTGTTCCCTCTAAGGATGAACTCCATGCCAGCTTTGAAACCAGCATTCCATTCTGTGCAGCCTATCACCAAGGATCTCACAATTATGCAAATTTAGCCACTCCAAGGCAGCTTTTTCTGTATGGCTGACAACTCATCTCAAGCACAGTGGTAGAGACCGCACCACACCGTGTTCTATTAAGCAGATGAGAATGCAAAATCCTGTTTATGTCTTGCTCATTTCTACCCACATGGACCCACAATAGAAAAAATACATTTATTTTTTCCTAATATAATTACAAGTTTTCAGTTGTCTCAGCTTTTCTAAACCCATGGACTTAGGAAAAACAGACTCATGGTCAGCTATCATGTGGGGACCGCATTAAATAAACAGACCCCACTCACTGGGTGACTAGAATTTCACCTGTGATATTTTTATTTGGATAGCCTAACATGAGCATATTATATTCTGTTTGGTGAAAGAGAAAAGTATGACAGTATTTTTTAAAAGTGTTAAAATAATTTTAAAAATAAAGCTTTATTTTAATAGGGGTTTATGATTTGAATGAACTGTGCTTCTGTAGAAGAACAGGTTGGAGTTAGGAACTGAGCCAGCAAGTTAAAATCTATGGCACAATGTGGAAATCTCCACAGGTAACTGCCTTAATATTGATCTTTTATATGGGCTGGAAGAGCTGTCATGATGATCTATTGACTTATGGGGCTAGAGATGAAGGTTACAGATAGATGCATTCTCTGGATTGTATTTCTCCACACAACGCTTTATAAAAATATAGCTGGACTTATTTTGAAAGACATTAGGAAAGTGAAAATGTATTTTCCAAGAATTGATATAAGACACACTAGGTTCAATTTTTGACTTCATTTCTGAAAGGTATATAGGTTTATTTGGTACTGATCAAGACAAAAAAATAAATGTAAGTGGAGGCTGGAAAGATAAACCTTAAGACCTAGACACAGCCATGACTCAAGGTTCTTGGGTGCAGTATTATCTATGAAAGCCTAAAGTTAAACACCTTTCATCATGTAGGAATGAAGAATTATCACTAGGTTCATAACTCTTATTTTTCTAATATTGGTCAGGAATCTGATATGTTTTATGGGGAGATTTTATGACAGGAGAATTCTTGTGATCCATTGAAGTACAATAGGAGACTTTTAGAATCTTTGGAGACTTTTAGAAGAAGCTTAGTTTGGATTTGCTTTTCTGGAGATCAGCTATTTCTGGTAATATTGGTTCCTTCCATTTAAGACTTCCAGAGATTATTGTTAGCATATGGAATAGAGGTCAAGACCACTGCCTACTGTGCTATGTTTAACCAGCTTCCTAGTCCCAGGAAGTTGAGGGATAGAAAGTAAGGATACACAAGAAGATGTGGTATATATACACAATGGAATTCTATGCCTCCATCAGAAAGAATGACATTTCCCCATTTGTTAGGAAATGGAAAGGCTTGGAAAAAATTATATTAAGTGAAGTAAGCCAGGCCCAAAGAAACATAGGTCCCATGGTTTCCCTTATTTGCAATATCTAGTATAGGTATGAGTCAATCGGAAAAAGTCAGATAATGTGATGTTAGGAAAACGAAACCTCAAATATGTATTTTAATGTTTTTGTTTCTTTCATGCATGTATTTCTAACGCATTTATAAGATTATTTCTTTGTTGCTTTGTATGTCCCTCCCCCACAGTGTAACCCCCGCTTTCACTATATTTGAGGTCAGTATAACATGTGGAGGAGATGGGGACAAACAAGTCGTTTAAGGATTCAGGTGGACCTGTTGCAACAATGAGAAGTACAAAATGTCATGTCAAAACCAGCTTTACAATGTCGGTGGGGGGGGGGGTATGATTGGGTGGGAGGGAGGGGGGAGGCTGGGAAGGGAGGTGAAGGGTAAACAAAGGAGGAGGCTGCAATGCTTGGTAAGAAATGTATGCATTATCCTGCCCATGTAATTGTAACCCCTCTGTACAGTATGTTCTCAAATAAAATAAAATAAAATTTAAAAAAAAAAAAAAAGAAAGTAAGGATACAAAACACAAGTTTTTCTTTAATAAAAATTTCATTATTCTATAGCATATAGAATAAAATTTACAGATATCTGTATGTTACTGTGTTCATATAAAAATTAAATACTTGGATAGTCATATTCCTTAGCTGAAAGATATCTAATCTTTCTGTAAGATATCCATGCAAAGATAGGCTGTCACTAATAATTGAGAAAGAATATCAGTGAATCGTGTTCAGTTTTTACAAATATGCAAAAATGTAGTTTCTTATGGCTGATGACACTGATTATTTACCATGATTGTTATGACTGTTTGGAAAATTCATTATTATGAATTATGCAAAAAATACCAATATTAAAAATTTTAATTTTTGCCTTTCTAATACTACCAATCAATAACATACCTGTATAAGAAGGCATTGTATGATGGAAAATTGCAAATAAGAATTTTTAATAATTAATGACATCATTTATGATTATGCATTTTGTAAATTTATACACTGTGAAATGATTACCACACTCAAACTCACATGTTCATTAACATATCTATCACTCTCATAATTCCTTATTATTTATATATACTTATTTGTGGCTAAAAATTTTAATATCTACCTTTATTTAGAGAATTTCACTTATGTTAAGTTTTTGGAAAGTTGTTTTATGTGTCATTTGTCTTATTTTCTATAAATATTTAGTATTTACCTGGCAAAAAAATAGTCACTATGTCGGGCTAGGAAGGTAGCTCAGTGGTAGAGCGCTTGCCTTTCATGCATGAGGCCCTGGGTTCGATTCCTCAGCACCACATAAGCAAAAACAAAAAGGCCGGAAGTGGCGGTGTGGCTCAAGTGGTAGAGCGCTAGCCTTGAGCTGAAGAGCTGAGGGACAGCGCCCAAGCCCAGAGTTCAGGCCCCACGACCGGACCCAAAAAAAAAAAAAATAGTCACTATGTCTACTCAGAATTCTATGAGGTGAAATCTAGCCTACTTTTAATTTTAGAATAGGTTTAATTCTTATATATCTTTACTTCCTACATTTTTGGCTATTCTCATTTTATCATGCAGGTGGTGCAAACAGTGCATCAGGTCTCTTAACAAGAGAACAATGACACAAAAAAATGGAAATCCATACTATGAACAGGTCTTACATCAACCCTTTCTGATTAATTCTCCCTCTGTTTTCAACATCTAACTCATCCTGACTGAATCAATCAAAAAGCTATTACTTTCGTACTTGGAAGTGTTGCTTTCAAAATCAATAAAAACACAGTTCATTTTTAATATGCAGTATATTACAAGAATGAAAATTCCCATTTACTTGAGGTGAAAATCTCAGAAAAGAGTGTAATAGTTGAAAAATTCTCTTTCGTGTGTGTGTATGTGTGTGTGTGTGTATCTATGTAAATTCAGCCAAGCGTTATATTCCAGATCACAGTTTTCATCATATTAACTTTTGTGTGTTTGTGTAGGTAGATAATTTCAAAGAACGTAGTGAATTTCTACTGTATGGTAGATTATTGCTTACATCATATATCTGAACTAAGGCACTGAGATAATAGTCATCTTTAGTGAAGTGTTAACTACAATTTATAATTCTATTTTAAAACTTGTGTTAACTATCCAAACACACTCCAGCAAAAATATTATTTAAATTCTTGTTAGAGGCACTAAGAACATCAGGCTGTGTAATTATTAAATAAACAGCATTCATTAATAGGAAAGAAAAATAAATAGAAGCTCTGCATTCTATTTGAGAATGATTAATTTGATTGAACATTTGTAAGTGGCAATGTTTACTGATATGTTTTAATCACTCCTCTTCTCTACTCCTATGATAATTATGTGTGCTTCTTGTATTCAACTTGACACAATGATTAAAATCAATCTACATTTGTAATTCAGTGATGCCTAGAAGCATATGATATCATATGAAATAAGCTATTTCCTATGAGAATGCCTATCTTTGGTTTATGTCACCAAAAATATTACATTATGCAATGAACCTTATTATTTTGACATATTGATGAAAGTTTATTGTTATATTGAAATATTTTTTGTAACTGATCATCCATGAACTTTCAGCACTCTGTCTTTGAATTTTATCACATGGTCACGGGAGAGAAGTTTTAGATCATTAGAACTTGACAGTTTTCAGTATAGTGTGTGCTTAGTTATAAGATAGAATTGAGTTTGGTACATGGGTGATGGATGACTTTTTGCTGAATGATGGATAGCTGCTCATTCTGTTAATGACATTTCATCTATCAACTATTTTTGATATGGTTGATCACAAGATGATGCTGACTCAATTTTTGTGGATTAACTGGTGTGAAAGTTGTACCTGTTTGAAGTTTCAAGGATACATATTTTCCCCTGTTGGAAGTATTATTTGTTGAGAAACTTTCCACATGAGTCCTTTACTGACCACTTTTGTATTCTGTCAACCATATCTATTCTGTGTTAATAGAGATAGAGGCTTACATTCTTAAATGATTTTTTTCCATGTCATGGAAAATTTATGACTCTCTTCATTTCTTCTAGAAAGCTAGAAGAACTTTTTATTTTTTTAAAGAAAATGAAACAAATTGCTTGTCCAATGTGATAGAGTAAGCTCCAGAAAATATAGTCACAATGAGATAATTAAAAACTTAAAAGTACAACAAAAATAATGTAAGAAACTGGAAAGTAAACAAAGGGGTGGTTAAAATTTAGAGAGGTACCCAAAATAAAGAAAGAAAAAAAAGTAGCAACAACAATAACAACAAACCACTTATGGAAAATTGAAAGGTAGAAACAGCAGGAACCAGAAACAGAATAAGGAGGTTAAGATTGTCAGAAAAATAATTGAAAAATAGGAATTAAAAAAAATATTTAAAGAAAACTTTAAAAAGCAATGAAAAAGCAAAGATTAAAATATAATAATATAGGCTGATTATTTATTTGAACTTGTCAGAACTTCAAACATTTTGATCCCTTTCATCACTTTTATTTTGATATGTTTTTTACATATATCATAAAATCAAGAATTACATGCTAGCGTTTGTTTGTTTGTTTTTTTGGTCAGTCGTGGGGCTTGAACTCTTGGCCTAGGCGCTGTCCCTGCTCTCTTCAGCTCAAGGGGAGCACTCTACTGCTTGAGTCATAGCACACTTCTGGCTTTCTAGTGGTTTTTATTGGACATAAGAGTCTCACTGACTTTCCTGCCTGGGGCTGGTTTTGAACCGCAATTCTCAGATCTCAGCCTCCTGAGTAGCAAGTATTACAGGCGTGAGCCACCGGCGCCCGGCTATACTAGCGTTTTTATATAACACATTATCAAAATGATCATTTATATTAATTTATGGAGCAGATATATTTTCCTTGTTTTTATGATTTATGTACAGGTCAACTTCCTTTTCTCCAGTTTTATGTTTTTGTTTTTGTTTTTCTGCCAGTCCTGGGCTTGAGCTCTGGGTCTGCATGCTGCCTCTGAGCTTCTTTTGCTCAAGATGAGTGCTCGATCTCTTGAGCCACAGTGCTAATTCCAATTTCCTCCAGTTTTAATTAACTTTAATAAAGTGGTTGTATAAAGGGGTTTATAGTCAACATGCTGGTTTATGAGTGTGATCATTGTCACTCTTCCCAGCCTCCCTTCATCTGTCCCTACCCCAACCCATCCCATCTGGTTTCCCATTCTATTGACAATAAAATTAGAGTCTATGATGTTTTCTCGACTCCTGCTGTACTGTTTGGTTTGTGTAACAGGAATATTTTAAATGTTTGCATTTGCATTATTTAACCAGTTTACATTATTATGGGTGAACTGTGAGTTTTAAAAATAATCTGTTATTCTTAGCTATTATAGATAAGGCAACCAGGAAACTATTTCCTACTTTCTACTTCCATTACTTTAAATATATATATATATATAAATATATATAATAATTATAAATAAATATATATTTGGATTATTTGTTCATTGATAGGATGATGTGAAAAATAAATTTTCACATTTTCCTATATCCTGCTTCTCTTAAATCTACAGATAAAAGTTTATGAAGCAGTATCTCATCTATCCAGACTAGTTCACCAGTGTGCCCCATGGTAGATTTCTCCAGAAGACTTTTCTATCAATAGAGTTCCTCGAAATCATGGATGTTCATAGAGACTCACTTTATATAGTTGACATCATGTGTGAATAAAAATAGAGTCACTAGATTTATCTTTCTTATCTTGATTTACTGTAGATATTATTAACATCTTCTGATGTTAATGTTTGACTGTCGAAAATTGATAGCAAATTGGTTCTCTTTTTAAAAATCAAATAATTCATCCTTTCTGTTTTTAAACAAAAAACTCATCTTTTCCTTTTCTGATGCTTTCTCAGTTTTAAACAAGGATGTGCCTTATAGTTGATCATCTTAATAATGTATACATATGCACTATATACATGCATATAAATGTATTTTCCACATGTTGTAAAATAAACATTTATCCCTATGATATTCTAGCTTGACTTAGAATAGAAAAGAACAATTTTTCTATTGTCAGTAGTGGGGTTTGAACATAGGACCTTGTGCTTGCTAGGTAGGTTGCTGTACTCATGAGCAATGTTTTCGGTACTTTTTAGCACTGTTAATTTTTTGAGATAGAAGTTTCTGCTCAGGCATCACCTGGCCTGTGATCTGCTTTTAGGCTTCCAATGAGATGATAGTGCATGCTTCCCCACCCAGAATCTTTCCATTGAGATGGAATCTTTTATTTTTATTTGTAGTTGTACATGCAGTTGCTATTCAACAAAATAACACACACACACACACACACACACACACACACACACACACACACACACACACACGCAGAGTGAGTCTTGATCAATGTATCCTCTTTCATTCTTCCCCATCCCTCCCAGCCCCACCTCTTCCCTAAATTTTCTGAATTTTGTAGAATATGAATTATCCTTTGTTCATCTTCTTGTTCTCTTTATAATTTAGTTTTTTCTTTTATTATTTATTATTATAATTTATTGTTTATTATATTTATATTTTATTATTTTTTCATCAGTTGTACCATTTTCACTCTCTGGCTTGTTCAAGTTCTTGTATTTCAATCCACGATCTGCTTAAGGGTCACTATATTCTGAAATTTTATGCCCATATATAATGAATCTGCATTTCCCCCCTCCCCATCTATTTCACAACCACATATTCTTGGTGACTATGAGCTGTTAAGTTCCTTTTCATCTTCCTTCTTAAAGTATATTTGCCTGGAAGCCATCTCCTTTAGTTTTTATTGTATGTGAACACTGAATTTCCTTGACCACCGGAAAGCAGGATCTTATCTGAGGAGGAAAAGCACTTGCTCAAGGGTTTCATCCTGTGTTGTAATATTATTTCATGTTTAGAATTTTATGGGGTCCCTACTGTCCTGCTTCCTAAATCCCAAACTGATTATGGAAAAGTTTTCCTCTTGTGTCTGGGCTCTCTGATTTATCACTGTGATGTGTTCACATGGTAGAACACTTGCCTTCAGAAGGGAGTCCCTCCCTAATTGTTAGCAATTGTATTTTGTAGGTACTCTCTTTCCACTCCTGAGCACCAAAGAGCCTGTTGAGGAATATTACTTTTCTACCTCTTTGACCAACTACTGACCTGACAGCACTGAGTTCTGTCCACTATACCTAACTCTGTGTGAAGTTTTCTACTCCAGTGTCATGTATCCCACAGTTTCTAATGTTCTACAACCACCTGGTCTTCTTCCTTCTCAGTCCTCCTTACCAACATTTGCTCTGTTCCCTATTGTTTGAGTCAGCAGGAGATATAACTTGAAGTTAACAATCTTTCTTGGTATCAGAATTTTTAGGAAAACAACATTTACAGTATATTTTTGTGGATGTGGTTGTTCACTTCTCCTTCTGGGGAAAACATTATTCAGAATAAAAGCTATCCCCTGAAAATATACAATGTGGAAATGTAGTATTTAATTTTACCCTAACTACAGTTATTTTTCTATATTTGCCTCTTTTCAGAAGCCTTAGTTTGCTAATCTCTCTTCAATAGAATTATATAAAAACACAATTTAATACAATTATAAAACAATCTAGGTTCTCTAGGGAAGTAGTGAAGACCAACAAGTTCAGAAGCTTATTTTTCTTTCTCACTTTGGAGTGCTTTTCTGTAATATGAACTTGACCTACACAGATGCCAAGTTCTCTGTAGTCCTTCAGTGTGTTTCCTGGGCACCTCTGTCAGCCTACTGAACGGACAGCAGATGTCACTGTTGGATGAAAGGAACCATTGTGCTAATCCCACCATCCCTCATTGAAAAGTGCATTTCCAAAGTCCAAATCCTGGGGTTTACTGATAAAGGGAGAGAGGGGAAAAAAAAGTAAAATTAAGCTCAAAACCTTAAGTCAGTTTCACAGCTTGGCCTGGTACCTTAGGGTATGGGATATAAGCCAGCTTTGCAATTAACTGAACTTTTTAGTTGAACTAAAGCATATACCTCGGAGCTTACTCTGTATGATAGAAATGAGTTGTAATGCGACGTTTCTGAATCCTCATGTCTATATAAGCTATTGTTTCCCATTTCCCACATACAGAGTTTCCACTATGGTTGGCAGTTCATCACTTCCCCAAGTACTTTTCAAACTAATTTAAGGTTGGTAACTATGGTCTGCAAAGGAGCCAGTTAGTAGAAGACTGTACTATTATCCAAAGTCTTAGTTTTGTAATACTTTAGTGGACAAGCTAATAGAATTTATGAAATCAGAGTAACAGGAAAATGATTGATATGGCATATTCTGTCTTTTATAACACTGAAACTAAAATTATATTTTACTAAAATGAATATATAGAATGGCTATCATCAAGAATACAAACAATGACAGATAATGGCAAGTATGTGGGCAAAAGGGAACTCTATTACACTGTTGGTGGTAATGTAAGCTTGTTCAGTTACTCTGAAAAGCAGTATGGAGGATCCTCAAAATACTAAACATAGAACCACCTTATGATTCAGCAATTCTACTCCTGGGCACCTATCCAGTAGAGTATAAACCAGGATACAATAAAGACACCAGTACAACCATGTTCACTGAAGTACTGTTCACAATACCTAACCTATGGAATCAGCCCAGATGCCCTTCAATGGATGATGGATCAAAAATTTGGTATACATACCAATGGAATTTGACTCATCCATTAGAAAGAATGATATTGCATCATTCGCAGAGAACTGGAAAGATCTGGAAAAAATATGTTAAGTGAAGTTAGTCAGGCCCAGAGAGACAAAGGATGCCCATGTTCTCTCATATGTAGAAACTATAATTAGCTTATAAATACATGAGTAAACATGTTGGGTGTTATGCAAATGTGTACAAATGTATTAGCTGAAATACAGTAGATTCAAGTGAGAATACAAACTGTAATACCTTAGGAAGGCTAAATAAAAGTTCAACAAAAATAAACATCAGGAAACAGGTACTTGAAAAGGATAGTGTAAGTTCAAGGATAGAGGACTGGACAAATGAAAAGAAGAAAGGGAGAGTACAGTAAAAAAAATTTAGTTTATACTCTCTAAAACTCAGAAAAGCGAGGGAAGAGGTGGGTGGGGAGGGATGGGTGAGAACGCTGAAAGGGTGACATGGATCAAGAAGCACTGCATTCACAAATTGCTTTGCTGAATGACAAGTCCGTTTGTACAACTGCTTTAAGATCATTTAAAGTGAATTCGTTATATTTATGTCACTAATTTCTCAGTTATACATGAAACATCTTTCTACTTGGGAGTGGAATATTAGGAGTGTAACTTTCTTCCACATTCCTGAATAAAGTGCCAGCTGCTCAGTAGATTTTGAATTAATGAAAGGATGATAGTAGATAGTTGTGATGTTATTCCTGACATTACTAATTTAGGCTAATAATACATAACAAGTGAAAGAATTTAGAAAAGTGAAATTTATACTGCTTGAGATCATTAAGTGAATATTGAGCATCCACTATGTTCGAGGCATATGTTATGTTGATGGTATCTCCATGAATCTCTCAGGATACCATCGAGTCCTTAGTGTGTTTTGTAAAGTGACTTAGTGAATTTTTGTATGTTATGGATTTGACAATATAAAAAAATCAATGAATTAAACTATTTCTGTAAGATTGAGATTACTTTTTTAAAGATGACAAACATCCCATGAAATTATGAAAGGTGGTATTAAGTGACAAAAAATCAATGGTTTCTTAAAAGTATAACAATTTATTTAAACTTTATAAATTTTCGCTGATGCTTAATTAATTTTTCTGACACTATCAGTCTACATTATGTGATAGGTTTTATACTAGAAACCATATTATAGCAAACTATCACATATGTTTGACGCAAGGAAGGTTATAGAGCTGCAGAATCAGTGTAAATGACCCATGCAGAGGCACAAGTACAATTTTAGTATATCTTGTTAGTACGCATGTCAGTTTTGTGTCTTTTTCCTTTCCATGTAGTTATCATCCTCTAGGAGAAACATATGGTGGGTCACCAGTCTTGATTACTAATTAAGGTGTTCAAAGAAGAAATACTGAGAATGAGTACCAGATGGTACTTAGACTCATAAGAGCACAAATGATTATGGGTGGCTGCCACGGCCTCCTCTCCTAGTACCCACATATCACGCATAGTGCATGTGTGAACAACGTTCTAAATACTGAATTATTCACTTTGAAAGTCCTTTTTACATGTCTGTACATTCTTGTGATGTTGATGGACTATCCTAATTACTCTCAGCAATAACCATCCACATAGGACTACAAGGAAGGAAATCTCATTTTCATGAGTTTCTGGTGTTCAAATTAGAAAGTTTATGACATCACCTGAAAGTTTAACCTGTGGTCCCACACTTTCGTACATACTTCTTTAACATAAGAATCCACTCCTGGTTTACTATTGTTACAAATATATTTAATTATAACTATAAAAATAAAGTCAACGATGATAAACTAAAGCAAAATTCTAATATACAAATGTTTAAAAGTTACAGGCTAAAAAACACCACATATGTCATGTTTTGACTCAGATATAGAATCTAAACCTAACGAGATGATGATATTGATGACAATAAGAATAATAGTTGAATATGTATCTAAAAGGGGGACACTGGGTGAGTATCAGTGAAGGGACCAAAATGACATAATATATATATGAATATGAGAGAGATATATTTATATATAATATATAAAGATCACTTAGTGGAACATACAAAATATTCAAAAATGGAGAGAGGAGGGTGGAGTAGCAGAGACAGGGTTAATAGATTATAATAGAGGGAATGAACTTTTTCAAGGTATGTTCTGTTCATTTGTAGAATTATTACAGTGAGACTTCCGTGCACTATTAATGAATGCTAATAAAACAGTGAAAAGTTTGCATGCAGAAATGCCCAACAAAAGACCTTCAAGTGATAAAAGGAAAAAGTAAATATTGGCTAGGTTTAAGATTTGGGAAGTGGCTCCACATGAGGCAAACAATCTGAAAATATGCTAACAACAGTTTGTCTTGGTGGGTGGTTTAAGAAGTTAACATGGTAATAATCCCATTTTGTGTTAGTGAACAGCCAAAAATGAAATATGGGAAACGTAACAAAATGTTCAGCATACAGATTTAATTCAGCTTCTAAAAATGTAAAATCCCAATGCCCTCAGGCTGGCTGCAGGCACAAAAGCAACAACATCATAGGTCAGTAATGATGTTTGTTAAATTTGCATTTTTCATTTTACATAGTTGTACAAAACAGTTCATCACTATAATGCATCTTGATCAGTGTCACCTCTTTCATCATTCTCCTCATCCCTCCCAATCCACCCCTTCCCTCAAATTTCTGAACTTTGGAGAATATGCATTGATTTTTATGATTCATTTCCCTCCCTTCCTCTTCATTTGTCTCCCCCTCTCATTCTGATCACAGCTCCCCATTTCGAGAACCCAATTCCTGGTGTTTATTTTGTTGGACTGTGAGTTTCTTTTCAAGGAACCACATGATTCAAATTCTCCCCTGAGTCTACCATATGTTCATTAATACACCAGTGTAAAATCAGTGTAAGTACATGATAGAAGTATTGTATTCATTTTATGAGCAAAGAATTATTTGCTGTATTTTTCACTACAAGCATTAATCTTCTTTGCTGTAAGATTTTCATGTCAGTAGCCTAGCTACTGTGGAAGGAGAGGTAAGAGGATCACAGACTCAGGCTTGTTTTAGAGTGAGGCAAAGGGGACCTGATATAGTATCTGAAAAATAATGAAAAAAAGAGCAATGGTATTAAAGGACCTGAGTTCAACCCCCTAGTATTACCAAAAAATTTCTTATGTCATACTTACTCTTTATGAGTTGAAACCCCCAGTTCCAACAAAACAATTCTCATTTTATACTTAACCTGTACTTGGACAAGAGGAAACTGTTTGATTTGGCATATTTTAATAACATATCAGAGGAATAAAACTAGACAAAGAGTATACCACACATGCAGATAGCTCATTAGAAGATCTATCTATCTATCTATCTATCTATCTATCTATCTATCTATCTATCTATCTATCTATCTATCTATCTATCTATCTACTCATCTATCTGTCCATCCATTTCTCTATCCATCCATTTTTCTTTCCTTTTTATTGTGAAAATACTGTACAGAGGGGTTACAATTACATGAGCAAGGTAATGAGTACATTTCTTATCAAGCATTGTTGCCTCCTCCTTTGTTTCCCCTTACCATCCCTGCCCTCCCATTTTCCCCCCTCACTCCCTTGCCAAAATTGTAAAGTTCGTTTTTTGACATAATGTTTTGTACATCTCATTATTGCAATGGGTCCACCTGTATCCCTATTTAAACAAATTGTTTTTTCCCTTCCCTTCCCCAAATTATACCAACATCAAATACAGTGAAAATAGGGGTTATACTCTGGGGGAGGGACATACAAAGCAACAAAAATCATCTTATAAATATGTTAGAAACAATAGCAAGAAAGAAATACCATTTGAGTTCTTATCTTGGGGTTCATTTCTCCTATTTTTCTTTCTATCTACCAACCTAGCCATCTTTCTTTCTTTCTTTCTTTCTTTCTTTCTTTCTTTCTTTCTTTCTTTCTTTCTTTCTTTCTTTCTTTCTTTCTTTCTTTGCTTCTTTCTTTCTTTTCTTTCTTTCTTTCTTTCTTTCTTTCTTTCTTTCTTTCTTTCTTTCTTTCTTTCTTTCTTTCTTTCTTTCTCTATCTTATCTATCCATCTATCTTTATATATCCATATGTTTCATCTGTAAACATGAGATGTTTGAGTAGAGAGAAATTCAAAATTTGAGCACAGCAGGTTCAGAGTTTGGCCACATTAACTTTACAGAAGTTATTTAGATTTTCATTTATGAAATGTAAATAGAAAATGCAAACAACTAGCCTTCACCACAATTGATGGTTTTCATCCATTTAACTAAGTCAGTTTATTTAGCTTTAGCATGTCTGAAAGTAATGCCAGAATATATGTCTTTTGAATTCCTCAATAGAATTTTGATGCACGTTTAAAGCATTCATGTCAGAAAAGCAGAGGCATCTTTCAGGTATTAATTTTCTGGCAAGGAACAACATTTTTACAAACATCAGGACTGTTTTCAATACTGTGGCCACGTAATAGATGACAGCAGAATTAAAAGATAAAATTAGAGCTATATCTCCAAGTTAATAGGAAGGAAAACATGAAAATTACTTGTAATGGTAGAAAATAATTCAGTTTTAGCCTAAGAAATATTTTTTCTCAATGAATTGTCATGTTGAATTAACATTTCACTTATCTCAATGAGAATCTAGATAGCAGAATTACCTCTTCCAGTAGAAAGGTTTCTTTATAAATATTTCTCAGTATAAAATTCTGAGTTCTTGAAGATGACCAGGAGAAAAAGTTGGGATCCCAAAGGGGGGAGGATTTCCTTATTTAAAAATACAACTTAATAAAATTTTAAGCTGAATAATAGTGAGCAAAACACAGGCAGTTATAAAATTGAAAACAATAAAATCCTTTTGAGTGCTTACTCCTCGCATATGCTCTACTAAATTCTATCCATTACAGATATTAATTTTGTTGGGTTATTATCTACCTTCATTAATACTTATCTTTCTTTATCTGCATGGTTTTTATATTTTTATATATGTGTATGCAATTTAAGCACTATGATAAGCATGTATATTCCTCAAAACAAATATGCCTTAAACTCTATCATTATTCTAAGGTTGAAAACCCTAGGGGACAACAGTGTTAAATTATGTACCATCATTTACATAGCAAGTAAAACTCAAAACCAGAGTTTGGTATCAGATCTTTTTGCTTTCTAAGTCTGTGCTTTTCATGTCAGACTGCAAGTACTCTAGAACATGGCTTTGCATTCATGAAAGTATCTACGCTGGACAAAAAATACAAAAGCTAGCAGTAAAACACAGTGCCCTTCTGGAAATCTAGAAGTCTTCACATTGAAATAAATGGGGATCTTGAGAGCAAACCAACAAGGTTGAGTTAATATGAATATATTATTGCAAATCTGTAAGAGAAGGTTTTAAGACAAGGTAGATGGAGATGATATTTTCTTAGTCTATTGAAGATCACGAGCAAAAAAAGAACCCTCATTGTTTCAAGCAGATGTGACCATGACCTACACATGTGGTTGTGTCCAACAGGGGATATATGAAAGAGGTGAATGAAAATATAGAGGAAAACTAAGACAGGATCATAAATACCCTAATCTAGATAATAAATAGGTTCAGAAAGACTGTCATTTTTAAATAAAATTATAAATGGCTTAGTACAATAAAGACATATAGGATGTACTGGCTATGAAAAATAAGAAATGAAAAATAAGAGACTTCAAAATTATAATAAAATTTTCAGACTACCATAGTTGGATGTAAATGGAGGAAAGTAAATGTTCAAAAATGGAATGTACATTGATGGCATAGGGTTCTTTTTTTTTTTTTTTTTGGGTCCGGTCGTGGGGCCTGAACTCTGGGCCTGGGCACTGTCCCTCAGCTCTTCAGCTCAAGGCTAGTGCTCTACCACTTGAGCAACAGTGCCACTTCCGGCTTTTTTGTTTTTGCTTATGTGGTGCTGAGGAATCGAACCCAGGGCCTTGAGCATGCAAGGCAAGCGCTCTACCACTGAAGCCACCTTCCCAGCCCCGGCATAGGGTTCTTAATAGAAAGAAAAAACAGAACAGAAAGCAGATTTGTATTGGAATAATTGGTTAGATTTTTAGGTATGCTTAATTTAATACTTTTGAGAAGTGCCTTAAAATGTTTAGAATGCTGAGTAGATGAATTTGAAAGTTTTGATTCTGATGGGTTCTGTTTATTTAATATCACATACTGTATTTGTGACTGTGGTAGTTTGAGAAATCTATTTCCAAGAATTCTTTGCTGGGACTCAGTTTACATTTCTATATCTGAACTAGTTCTTGATGTAGGTTGGACACCTGTTGTATCTTTGGAGATAAAGCCAGTTGAGTAGTAGCTACTTAGATAATTTGGTGCAGGGGGGAGGGTGACGGGGGGAGTCAGGGCTTGAACTCTCTCTTGATTGACATTTTTACTGCAGGCTGGCACTCTCACTGAGGATTCGCTTTCAGCTTTGTGCTGGTTAAAAGGAGATAAGAGTCACATGGATTTGTCTGCAGTGGTTGATTTTGAACTGGGATCCTCAAATCATAGCCTCCTGCAGACCTGGGATTGCAGGTTTAAACCACAGTGCTGGCTGTAAAGCCAGCTTTCTTTATCTTTTTGTTGTCTTTAAGTAGTTGTACAAAGGCAGTTGCTAGTTAACAAAGCGGTTATGAAAACACTGTATTTTGATCAGTGTCACCCCTTTCAACATTCTCATCCATCCTTCTACTTACACCTTTCCTCACTCTTTTCAAGTTTGTAGGATATACTCTGGATTCTTAACTGCATTCTACCTCTTTCCTCTTCTTCATTCCTCTACCCCCCTTTTCCCTTGACCCCACCCCACCCCTTTTGAGTATCTGCTTCCTGGAGTTTTATTTTGCTGAATTTTGATTTGGTCTTTCTACGGAACTATACTATTTGAGATCTCCCTCACATCTACCATATTTCAATTAATATATTCCCTGTGGAAGAAATATATTAATACCACTTGCTTTCCAAAGTGGAACTAGTTTACATTTACAATTGACTTTTTAATTGCAGATGTTTTTAATTATTAATTTGTACTTCACGATTTCAATATACATTATTGGTTGAAGAGACAGTTTTACAACAGCACGTTCATCCACTCCCCGAGACATGAAAAAACTTTCTTTTTAATTTTACTTTTCCATCCCTCCAGCTTGTGGTGCTATTTTCTTAATATATTTTATTTCTACATATGTTACAAACCCGACAAGGGAAAAAACAGCTTGCAATGACTAAAAAAAGTAGGTATTATGACTCCTTCAGAAAATTTAGTGAAGTTGCACTTTGAAATTCCTAGGAAGTACAACCCAGAGCCAAAAACAAAAACATAGTTTTCTCTGCAGTGAGATCCCAGCCCAAACTGAAAGATAAAACTCAGCACCTTAGTGGTCATGGCCTGGAAAAATATATTCTCCTAATTTATTCTCAGCCTAAAGACTTGATGTAATTTCCCAACATTGCAGCATTGTGTTTGAGCTCATTTATGACTATTTCTTTTGATGAAATGAATTCCCCTACTTTTATGCCTTTGTTTTTGGCTGTTTGCCATACAGCCTCATATTTTCACATAGTTCAACCATATGATTATTCAAATCTCAAAGCCTGTTCCACTTTCTTCAGCAGCCTTTCTGTGTCTTCTAAGGTATGTGTCTCACAATAGCTTGATAGCATCCTTTTGCCACTACTGCTTTGTAACTGGTATTTTGGCAAGTGTGTAATCTTCATCATTTGATTTTAGACTTCCGTTCCATGAAGTCAGCTTCCAATTATGGTGTATTTACATATTCTCAGTATCATCTATCACAATATCTTCTGTAAAGTAAAAGCTTAGAATAATCAATTGATACGTTGACACTCTCTGTATGGTGTATACATTAGTAAAACATTGGTATTGAGGCAGCAGTTTTAAGCCAAAGCTAATTTGCAAGATTCCTCTTTGTCAATGGATTCTTATGTAGGTGCAAGGTGACTGTAGCTGAATGCTTCATTAAGCAATGGGGGTTGTGTGCCAGTGGCAGTATATCAGGGATTAATTGTCAGTTGGTAAGCAAATTAGATAGCAATCAAGGTTACACAAAAATTACACTGTCTTAAGAATAAATGTGAGCTAGAAAGTCATAAATGAACTGATAATCAGGTGGGAAGACATTAGAGCAAAGGAATGTGTTTCCTTAGACAACTTTGGTAACTAACAGAATTTTAATGAGATATTACTCCACATCCCAGTCAATAAAATTCCACTGAAAAGTAATGAAACCTGCAAAGATGATTGTTGCAATTCTGCAGATACCCACAGAGGCTCAGTGGGAGGCCCACACATGCTCTGTACCTGTCTCTCTTGCTGCTTACAAACATAATTAAAAAGAAATGAATATACAGCTTGACTGCTACTGCTCCAGCAAGGACTAGGAGATAGATGTTTAAGTTTGTCTATCACGGTGACCTTTATGAAATCCACTGCTCTAGAAAATTCAGGCAGATTGCATAACATTTATAGTTCTTCAAGAACTATTTAGTGATGTATAGGTTCCTTTGCAATATTCTTGGCGACATATTGCCGTTTCAGTTTTCTTTAGTTGGAGTTTTCTTAGTTGGATTTATTTTAGATTCAATTTTGTTCGTGATATTTCTTAGTGTTTAAAATTCTATGATGCTGTTACATTTATAATAAGTGAAGACATAATATGGAGAATGATTATAATTTCCCATCAATTGTTGACTGAAGTTCAGGTCCACTTATTGCTTAGTTATTGCTTCAGGTGATAATTTACCATCTATTATCTAGTTTTACTGCCTAATACTAAAAAGCAGGTCTACAATACACTTAGGCACATATTTTTAATTCCTTTGTTAGCTAGCATTTTGATAGAGAACCAGAAACCTTCACATTTTAACCCATGACAAATATTCTTTTCCTTTTAAAATAAGCATTATAGAAGCTTCATATTTTCTAACACATATAATGAACATTTGGTTTGGAATGCTAGGATCTTTATGTATATGAGATATTCAGAGGTTCAAGGAAACCTAGAAAAAGAATCTTTTAATGTGTTTATTTGGGGCTCAGTATTGGCTTTTTCTAAAGGCCCCTACAGAGGGAAGTCAGAAAGCTTCTCTCCTAAAATTTGTTTAGGAGAACAAAAGACCTCCCTGCACGTGCAACACACACACACACACACACACACACACACACACACACATGCACAAACACACACACATTCTAAACATACTGCTGTATACAATTCTAAGTCACCAGCTCATCCCATTACTCCGACACATGTCTCATCAGAAACCATGTGGAAGTGATGAAAGGCAGGTTTGTCACAGGGGACAGCAATGTTAAGAAAGTCAACACTGAGGTTAAGGAAGTCAAATCTGTGGTCCGGGTAAGATTCAAAAAAGTTACTGGTGACCATAATGAGGATTTTAGTCATCATAGAATCCTAAGATACCTTCAGTGTGCCAGACAACTTAAAAATGTGGAGTTATAGAGAGCAGTTTTCTCAAAAAGATACTCATAGTTAGGTTTAACTATTTTATATTTAGGATCCAATATATGGAATATAATGGATATTCAGTGATTCTGAAGTAACCTAACTCTTACTCAGCATTTAATGTTCTTCACAAGATGCCAGTGGTCTCCCACATATTCCTCTCTTTTTTGATATCTTTAATAATCAAGCATAGACATGGTATTTTTATTCCCCTTCTATAGATAAGATAATCAGAGTTTAGAATAGGAAGAGACATCCTTCCTGTCACAAAACTGTAGAAGGAAACACAAAGACATAGATAAGGCTATTACATGCTAGTCATTCCTCTTCTCTACTACCTGGCTGTCTCCTCTGGAAACGTGTTATATTAAAGCATAGATAGCTGGTGGCACATGACTGTAATCCTAGCTACTCAGGAGATTGATATCAGATGATCACAGTTCAATGCCAGCCTGGTCACAAAATCCATGAGACTCTTATCTCCAATAACCCACCAGAAAACTGGAAATGGTGCTGTGGCTCAAGTGATAGAGCACTCACCTTGAGCTGAAGAGCTGCAGGACAGTTCAGGCCCAGAGTTCAAGCCCCCCGACCAATAAAAATAAAGCATAGATGGCCTTCTGGTTTATATTGGAATGACAATGTCTGGTTCTTTCAGGAGGTTTTAGAAAATAGATGTCTCCTTTCAGAATTACATTTGTAAGAAACCCATGTGGAGTTTTATTAAAGATATATTATACAACTAACTTAACTACAGTCTGAACTCTGAAGATTTTGTTTCTGTCTGGGATGTGATTCTCCATACCCTTGGAGGATGGATATGATAGCCATTTGACTTATGCTATGATGATTAGGAAATTTCATCAAAACAAGAAATTGAATTGATGTCACTTTCATAGGATAATATCATTTTAACATTAAATAGTCTAATACTGATAAATGAATAGTAATTTTTAAATTGTATCATTGAAACCTTGAGATATGTTTTAAATAAACATGGTTTGATGAAAACTATCATGTGTGCCCATGAATTCTCTTTATATGCTAGCTAAAGAAACCAGAAAGAAAAATATGAAAGGCATGTTACATGTTCTGTTAGAGTACCCTGGTTCATTAAGCAAGTGATAATAACAATTACCATTAACAAATAACAATATGCAATTATCCTAAGAATTTATTATTACAAATGTACATTACTGTATAGGATATTTGACATTTATCTTAATATTAAATTGGTGCTGATATTATTAAATATGCAGTTATTATTATGGTAATTTAAATAGTGTTTGTACTGAGTTAATCTGACAATAGCCACCAAAAAGAAAATGATTTTAAAAAAAAGCAGATAAAAAATATAACCTACTTTTTTGCTTTCTTTGTGCAACACACAATGTTGGAATGCCTAATACATTCACACACTTAACTGTAGTAATTTTAAAAAAATCAAATTATATCCATCATCTCTGTTTTCAAAAAATTATTGAGATAATATAATTTTCAATCTGTGGTGTGACTGTATAGATAATAATATTGTGGTGCTTTAATTTAGGATGGTTTACATTTAAGTAACTGTAACTTTTTCTTTGTAGCTATGTGCCCACCAAAATTGTAATTGTAAATTAATTTGGTTACAAATTAATCACAATTCTTAAACTTCAGTGGAAGTGAACAAGGTGCCAGGAGAGACAGCATTGTGTCTGTCAAAGTGTCGAGATGTGAACTTGACACCATGTCACCATTTCCAGACCATTTGTCATACAGGCAATTTAATTATCCTTCTCATTGGTAAAAGGATTATGAGGGCAAATATCTATAATGACTGTACTCAGTGTTTGGCTCTCAGTAAGCACTCCAGTGACACTAGCCTGTCAAAGGCCTTTCCAATGGGAACAGGTATCTTATTCTTTCCCTAAAAGACATAGATTGTCTGGCATTCTGATTCTTGTAATTCACTGTTATGAGTGAAACACATTCATGCCAGGCTTGGGTGAGCGCTGTTGAGTGAAAGTGCTCACAGAGGTGGAGGAGAGTTCACACCGCGCCCATGTTCTTAAAGCTCTGACCACAGGTTGTTTGCTTTTGCCAACCAACACAGTGATAAGATAGAAATGCCTAACTAAAGCTATTGTGAGTGAGTGTATGAGTTAAATTTCAAATTGTTCACTATCAAATTGGGAACCCAAGACTTATAACTTAATATTATCTTACCCCAATAATATCTTGCTTAATATGAATTAGGTTTACCAGAATTACAACAATTTCTGTAGCTAAAATGACTGAAAATGTTGAGTGAATATATGCTTTTGTAAAAGAAAATTTCCCAACACTTAGAATGTGGGTGGCATTCACAATAAAAGCAAGGGAACCAGGCTGATGATAGTAATAGGTAGTTACTAAGGGTAATAATGACAATAGTTTTCATTGGCTTTTGCTTCATAATGATGTGTTTAAAAATCCTGACACCCTTCACAATTTCCTCTTGGAAATTGTAGTTAACAAGCTACACAATGAAATCTCCAAATTGGTTATCCCAAACCAGTTCCTATGCTATCAGAGACAAAGCATGTTTTACTTATCTTTGAACATTTTATATTGTTCTGTAAGTTATCAATGAATGTCAATGAAAATATGCTATTTTATTTTGTAAAGGTAATTACACTTAGTATTTCGAGATCTGAGTGAGAATTGTCTTTGGCATTTTCATAAGTGTAATGTTTCTTCTTGCTGCACCAAAGAAATAAAAGATAAAGACTAATGAATATACATGTATTCAGAGAAAGATAGAGACAGCCTATTAGAATACAAAAATAATGCTATTATGACAATACAGAGATAAGAGCCATGTATATCTTTATTCCAGTGAGCCTATTTGAAGGACATTATTATTAGGTGTAACCATTATTAAGAAGGGAAAATAAGGGGAAGAAATTCTGTCTCTGTGTCTTTCAATGAATATTTTTCCTATCTTCAAATTATGTAATTTGTATGTTTGTGTGTGTATTTATAAAGATATTTTGAATTCCCAGAAGAATTCTTTTATGTACTATCAACTCTTTTAGTAGCAAGAATGCTAATGATTTTGCTATGCCGTTCCTCTGGCTAGAATTGGATCATATGTTCTATTATTTTTGTCTTGGATGCTGTTCGCATTAATAGCAACCCAAAGTAGATCATCTCTCGCTACCTTATTTGCTCCAAGATCTTACTAAACTTCTATTAACTTAGCCATATGACTAGGAAACAAACTTTATTTACTTTTTGATAAAAAAGAATACATCTATATATTTATAATCACATGTGAAGTTATTGTGTTCACAATAAACAGATGTATATTTTTATCTAGAATAATATCTAGGGGCTATATATATTTGCCATTCTGTCAGAAAGTAGTGGAAACCATTATTGCTTTGAAAAATAAGTCATTTAGATTGATATAAGTAATACTGGTTTAGCTCAGAGCCTGTGGATCATGCATGTATTCCTAGCTGCTCAGGAGCCTAAGATCTGAGGATCGTGGTTCAAAGCCAGTTCAGGCAGAAAAGTCCCTGTGATATTCTTATCTCCAATTAACCACTCAAAAGCCAGAAGTGGCACTGTGGCTCAAAGTGGTAGAAAGCTAGCCTTGAGAAAAAAGAGCAGAGAGCGCCAGGCTCTGAATTCAAGCCCATATATACATATGGCCTTATAGGCCATTTAAGTATTTTTGGCCTATAACTATTTTTATGAACTGTGTTTTAGTAAAGTTCAATGCCATTACTCATATATAAACTTCAATAATTGTGTCACTGTTTGCTCACTTTCATTAAAGGTAGTGGCAGTACACATTTCAGAACAAGGGCTTCAGGTTGTAGTTCTACAGTGATGTCTCATACATACTCACCTTGTCATCTGAAGGGGTAAAATTACCTTTCCTCTTGCAGGATACATGAAGAGTTCTGATACAAAAGGACAGAATTGTGGACATTTATTCCATCTTAAAGCATGTGTCATGATGAAGTCTTAGCCTTAGAATGATTGGCGTCGATGTCAGTATCTACTTACTTTTACTGTTAGTCTCCTGGAATTTTTCAGCTTTACATACTATAATTGAATTTTGACAAGCAGTAGGATAGCTGGTGAAAGTGTAAACCATTAGACATATATCTTTGCTGATTTTCCTCTTCTGTAAAGGCTTTGTCTGTAGTATATTTCTAAATTTTATTTCAAACAGCTCACATTGCTTATTTGCTCTCTCCATGTGTCTATTTCTTTCTGTATGAGATATTCACATGCTGTCCATTGGCCTTTGCTCCTTGCAACTAGCACCAAAACATTCATTTGAAGTAAACAATTTTCACTGAAGGACACATCTCTTCCTGATGCTTTCATTTCTGTCTGAAATCATCACTTACCTTGTTCAGCTTTTTCCTGTATCAAATCATTCTTTAAGTTTCAGTTCAAACCATCACACTGCTGGTCTCCATCTTAAATGTGCCATATGTTATAGGTGCCACCATCTTTCAAATGAAACGCTTTTCTCTGCATGAGTTTGCCCTGCATTATGATAGTTGCTTGATTCTCTGGGTATTGATTTGAGAATTCTTATTTCAAAGGGAACATATAGTACACACAAGATTTTTCATAGACTCAAATGAAAGAATAAAAATTACAATGGTAATTCCATTTAAGTGTATCAAAGTATCAATAGAAACTCGAGTTATCTCAGATAGCTTTTCTTATCATTTTGTTAAATTTCAGTCTGAATTTATTCTGTGTGCGTGTATGTGTGTGTTTGAAAATGCTAATAAAGTTCAGGGTTTATCTCAATATCCACATTGAATATTCTTTTTGTGAAAGTGAAATAACCTATTTTTATAGGTGAAAGCCTTGTTCCTTTTTCTTTAACCTGATTCCAAAGCATCTCATACATTTAATAGAAAGTCTTCATCTCAGTTGAAAGTGTCAGTTGCAGTGTAGAAACTAACAATCCAGTCACCTTAGTTCTCAGGTAGGAAATAAGAAAATGACTAGAATGTCAGTAACAATAATATATCAAGTGATAGTTGATACTGTGTGAAGTCCAAGCGCAGTCAGGAATGAGCAGAGAAAGCAAGCCAATTTAATAAAAGAGGACAGAAATGCAATGACATAAATCCCTGAAGCAATTTTAGAGTCGGTGTGGTTTTTACACAGAAACCTACACAGCCTGTAGGCTGAGAATGCTTTCTTGAATTTCTCAACAGTGTGCATCACTAGTTCTATTGTCAAGATGCTGCCCATGAATTTGTGGTTGATGCAAGCACATAAAAGGCAAGATAAGAAAAGGCTAGTGCCTTCCAGATGAATAGAGAATATGTATAGGCATTTACACCCTAGAGGAGAGCAAACTTTATCAAATGAAGAAGCCCTGAAAAAATGAAAAAGCCCTGATTTACTATAATTATCCAACACGTTCCTTTTCCTCTCCCCATTTCTTTTCTCTATAAATGTTTCTGCCATATTACTAACTCATTAACTAAGGTGCAATTAAATATGACCTTCAGGTCAAAGACTTTCAAATTCAACAAATCCTTATTGAATGCCTCATATATCCTAAGCTAAAACAAGAAAGGGTGATTGGAGGCATGGCTCAATTGTTAGAATACTAGCTAATGAGCAAAAGTGTTTGGTACCAAGTTCAAGTCCTGGTATCAGCCTAAAAAAAAGTCTGAAGAAGGAATCACACAGTGGTGATTGAGAATTGTTCATTATTAATGAGTAAACTCTGAGCAGAATCTTCCATCACATAAATCCACCTAACGCTCTGTCATCAAGCCCAGGCTGTGTCATCTGTCTAGAAGGACACAGTGAAGTCTTGTTTTGCCCAAATCCTGAAGCATATTCTATTCTGGTCTTTTTTATCTGGGCTTCCTTAAGGTTTCCAAAGCAATCAAACAGGGTACTTAGCATACTACGGCTCACTAGTTCCATTTTTACTTACATGAAAGTCATCTGTTTAGCAATCTGTTCTAGCATTCTTGTCTGGAATCAACCTGGATTTTGTCTTAGCTGCTGGCTTCACTATCTATATTTAAAGTGAGGCTACTTTTGTGGCTTCTAGATTTTTTTCATTCCAGTAGAACTTTAGTTTTATATATTTATTTGTCTGCTTGTTTACTTAACTATTTCATGTTGGAAATTTACCTTCCTATATATGACTTAGCAGACAGGGTATAGTTTTCTTAGCTACTTTGAATTTCCTTTGGTTTTAGTTGTCATCTGGCTATATTTGAAAATAGTTCTAAACAAAATAACTTATTTTTATTTTTTTTTCAAATTCTTTATTGTGATTAAGTGGTTACATAATTTCCCAAATTTCGTAGTATTGTGGGATGCTGTTAAAATCACAAACACATTCTAACTTTCATGGGGCAAATTGTCTATCATGGTCTGTAACATTTATGAATTCAATGAGCTTTGCAATACAGTTATTTCTTCCACAATGGGTGATATGTACATTTCTTTTGTTTTGCATAGCATCAGCTATTCCCTCTTTCCCACTTGTTCCCTCCCTCCCATCGCTGCCATTGAGCTGCTTAGTTCATTTTGATCAATGTCCAGTGCAGCTGATAGGTCCTGCTGTTGTATGTTTTCCCCTGATTCCATCTAGTTCTGTGCTGTCTTCCTGGTTTCCCTCTGGTGTGCATATATATATATATATATAACCATATATGTGATCAGCAACATGGGGTTATTTAGTAGTTCCTCTTTCTCAGCATCCCCTCCAGCATTTGTCATTGGCTAACTTTAGGATGTGGACCATTCTGACTGGGGTAAGGACTGTTTTCTGTATTTCAGAAATGTACGTCATTGGGATTTTAATAGGAATTGCATTGAATTTGTATATTAATATTGGCAGTATTGCCATTTTCACTGTATTTAGTCTGCCTACAGAAGAACTTGGAAGGTCTTTCCATTTCCTGGTGTCTTCTGCTAGGTTTTCTTTCTTTAGAGAGTTAACTTTTGAAAATGGTCTTTATAATTGTTTGGATATCTTGGGTACTTGTTGTGATTTTTCCCGTGGCATCCCTGATCTTGTTAACTTGGGTTTCCTCTCTTCTTTCCTTAATTAATCTTGCCAAAGGTCTATCAATTTTATTTATTTTTTCAAAGAACCAGCTTTTTATTAATTTTACTTATAATTTTCCTATTCTCTATCTCATTAATTTCCACTCTTAATTTGATTATCTGGCTATGTTAGGTTCCATTTTTTCATGTTTTTCTAGCTGTTTTAATTCCAACATGAGATTATTTACTTGGTCTGTCTCTATTTTCTTGATGTGGGCACTGAGGGTGATAAATTTGCCCTCAGGACTGCGTTTGCTGTGTCCCACAAGTTTCTTTGTGATGTGTCTTCATTTTCATTGAATTGTAGGAATTTTTAATTCCTTCTCTAATTTCTTCTGTTACCCACATGTTGCTTAGAAATATGCTGTTCAATTGTATTTGAGTTCCATGTATTTGAGTAATTTCTGCTGTATGCTTTGTTATTGAGAACTAGCTTGATTCTACTGTGGTCGGATAAGAAACAGGGGATTATGTCAATCCTCTTGTATTTGCTTAAGTTCCTTGCATGAACTATGATATGGTCTATTTTGGAGAAAGTTCCATGAGCTGCTGAGAAGAACGTATACTGTGTTGTTTTAGGGTGAAATACTTGGTAGATGTCAGTTAGTTCTGCTTGAAGTATGGCCTCACTTAATTCGGTAGCTTCTTTGCCAATCCTCTGGTTGGTAGACCTGTCCTTAGGTGAGATTGGGCTATTAAAGTCTCCTAGTATTATTGTACTTGGATCCATTTTATTCTGTAAGTTTGAGAGTATTTGCTTAACATATTTGGGTGCTCTAACGTTTGGGGAGTATAAGTTGATAATGGTAATATCCTCCTCTTGGATTGTTCCCTGTATTAATATGTAGTGTCCTTCCTTGTCTTTTTGTATTGCTTTTAATGAAAAGTTTATGTTGTCAGATATCAGGATAGCTACTCCTGCTTTCTCACTGGGGGCATTTGATTGGTAGATCCTTTTCCAACCCTTCACTCTGAGTTTGTTTGTATGTTTGGCTGAGAGGTGGGTCTCCTGAAGGCAACGGTTGGATAGGTCATGTTTTCTGATCCAATCTGCAGTTGCTTTTCTGATTGGTGAATTATGTCTGTTAATATTTAAGGTTATTATAGAGAGATGCATTGTGGTCCCTGCCATTCCCTGTTTTCCTAAGTTTTTCTTCTTTCCTTTCCAATTGTGCTTACTAAGTTAGACTTCTATTCATACCTGTCTGGTGCAGGTCACCATTCCAGGTTGCTTTCTTCAGGTTGTGTTCCCCCTCTTAGTATTCTTTGTAATGCTGGCTTAATGTTTATGCATTCATTTAGTTTTTCATTTCTCCATTGAATGTGAATGCTAGCTTTGCCAGGTATATCAGTCTGGGCTGGCAGTTACTGGTTCTGAGGGTGCGGATGGTATTTTCCCAGGCCTTTCTTGCATTCAGTGTCTGTG
The DNA here is from genome assembly GCF_019054845.1 of Dipodomys spectabilis. Classification (NCBI taxonomy): domain Eukaryota; kingdom Metazoa; phylum Chordata; class Mammalia; order Rodentia; family Heteromyidae; genus Dipodomys; species Dipodomys spectabilis. The sequence goes on from NW_024870752.1 coordinate 8,194,345, forward strand.
TGGAGAGATCTGCAGTGATTCTAATTTTTTTCCCATTGTAATATAGCTCCTTCTTTTTTGCTACATGCAAGATTGTTTCCTTATTATTCGGATCTATCATGTTTACTATAATGTCCCTAGAAGTGTTTCTCCTGGGATCCTGCTGTTAGGTGTTCTATATGATTTTGTTATGTAGGTAAGATGTTCTTTTTTAAGATAGGGGAAATTTTTAGTGATAATCTTGTTGAATAGGAGTTGCATTCCCTTGCTTTGATATTCCTCACCTTCACCCATTTCAATTATACAGAGGTTAAATTTCTTGGCACTATCCGCTTGCTCTTGGATTTCCCTTTGGCATAATTGAAGTGATTTTTCCATATCTGTGACTTTTTGGTCCAGATGGTGTATTTTGTCTTCTGTATCTGACACTCTAAATTCCATTTCGTTCACTCTGTGAACTATGGCTTCCATTGTGGTTTGCATGGAGGAAATGGATTCATTTATGAATTCAATGTTGGTTCTTAAAGTACTAATCTTACCTCTTAGTGAGATGTGTACTGCCTTTATTTTTGAATTAATCTCACCTCTTAGTGAAGTGTGTATTGCCTCTATTTTTGGGTGCACCTCCTGTTTGAGACCCTGTATCTCTTTCGATAGTTCGTCCCTGTGTTCTTTAACTTTCTGGTCTATTTCTTGCTTTAATTCTTGAGTCATTGCCTCCAGCATCTCTTGGATGTAGCTTTTGTCTTCCATTCCTTCTTTGCTCCCACTGGGGCTCTCCTCTGTGTGGCTGCTGGCTTTTGGGGGTAGCTTGCTATCCTGGGTGTTGATAAACCTTGTAATTTTGCTCTGTGATTTTTGCATGGGGATTCAGGGATTATTGGAGACTAATCTGAAATTATTGGAGACTAATCTGGTTTGGTCAATAGGTGTCTGTTTGCTTGGTTGCTGTTTCTGGGCTGGTGAAGAGAGTCTGTACCTGTAGTCTCAGTTCTGTTGGGGGCAGACCTCCAGCTGCTGGTCTGACCCACATAGGGCTCTCAGCTGTCTGCTGTAGATCACTGGCAGTTCCCACCTTTAGAAGGACTGAGTGGCCTAGACTGCTTCTGTTTACTCCTACAGGTGTTCTTGGTGGGATCGAATGGGCTGGATGTACTCTCCCAATTGCTAGAGTCTGCTATGGGCTCCTAATTTTTTTTTTTTTTTGGCAGGTTGTGGGCCTGAACTCTGGGCTTGAGTGCTCTGCCTCAGCTCTTCAGCTCAAGGCAGGCGCCTTTCTATTTGAGCCACAGCGCCACTTCTGGCCCTTTCTACTTATGTGGTGCTGAGGAGTCAGATCCAGGGCCTCATGCACACAAGGCAAGCACTCTACCACTGAGCCACCTTACCAGCCTGAGCTCCTGACTATTATCAGGTACTGGAGGTCTAAGTTGTCCAATTCCTGGCCGGGATATATGGGTCAGGTTCTGGTGGGGTTTGGGCTTCTGATTCTCTTGCTCTGGACACCCAGGTCTTTTACTGTCATAGGCATGATTCCCAAGGGTTGCAGCTCCCTGTTTTCCCCCCTCTGCTGAGGCGTATGCTCAGCTTCTGACTTCAGTTGTGAGGAGTGGGTTGTGTTGCTCAGGCACCAGATCCCCAGGCCTGGTCCTGGCTCCCGGTCCCTGGCCTAGGGCACACGTTTGACCTGTGCTGCTGTATATCCCGCCTGGGTTATGCAGCCTGAAGTACACAGTTCAGGTTTCCTCCACTGCTGGCTGTTGTGACCCAGTGGTGCTGTTCCTGGCTTGGGTGTTTAAGCTCCTTTCCAGGGGTGCTCTTGATCTAGCCTGGCCGGATGGATGTGCTCAATGGTCTGGTGGAGCTCTCAAACAGGTAGTCCAGGTGTTGGGGTAGGGGTCTGGGTCAAGGTGTGGGGGTTCCCACCAGCTCTGGTCTCCCTTGTGGGCTGGGCCAGGGGTGGTAGCTCTATATGTTTCTTCTCTGTCTCTGCCTCTGTTGATGCTATTTGGGTCCGCACCATGGGATGGGCCTCTGGCCGAGGGGTGGGGAAGGGAGCTCTGTGCAGGTTCTGAGCATTGGGGTTTGTCTCTGTGTTCTCCAGATCAGCACCAGTACCTTGCAGGTCTTCTACTCTGGCTTTCTGTGGGCGACCCATGTAGTTCTGGAGTTCCCGCCATGGGGCCAAGTTCCTTTGGCGGGAGGGAGCCCCTCTGTTTGTAGAGTGAAGTGTGGGGTGGGACTTTGTGCAAGCTCCCGGCTTGGAGGTTTTTCTGTTCATTGTCATCAGCAGGGCCTCAGGCTTCTTCTGCGCTGGCGATCTGCAGACAACCCCCTGTGTTTCTGGGGTTCTGGCAGCCCCTACTGGGCCAGGCTGGGTGCAGCTTGGCGCATTGCTGCACAGCCAGTAAAGCTTGTTCTGAAATTCTTCCTTTTCTTTCTTTCTTTTTTTGTTCCGCCTCCTGTTTTTCTCTGGGTGTTCATCTTTTTGTTGTTGTCAGTCTCGTGGGGAAATTAAGCATTGGAACTCCAACTCTCTTTTTGGTTTGAGAGAGCTGTGGGATTTCTCTACTGTCAAGTCACCATCTTGGTGCCCCCTCCTTAAACAAAATAACTTAAAAGAAAGCAAAGAGTCAACTTTTGGGTGCTATTGCTTTAGTCACCAGGACATTTCACAAGTGTTAAAAGGGCCATTGGTTGGGCACTGGTGGCTCATGCCTGTTATCTTAGCTACTCAAGAGGCTGGCAACTCTGGATGGTGGTGCAAAGCCTGCCCAGTTGGAAAGTCTATGAGATTCTTGTCTCAAATTAGCCACCAGAAAACCAAAAGACAAGCTGTGGCTTAGAGTGTTAGAGCACAAGCTTTGAGCAGAAGAGTTCAGAGACAATGCCCAAGCTGTGAGTTTGAGTCCCAGGACAAAAAAAAAAAAAAAGAGGCTCCTGTTTTTGTTGTTCACTAACCTGCATAAAGGGGAAAAATAATACTTAGAGGCTGAGATAGAAGAATAATAAGCTCAAGACCAACCTGGAATATGTATAGCTCAGAATATATAAGGTGCTTCCACACAACAACAGTTGTCTGCTCTGTTGATGCATAGGACAAAGAAAAGTCATTTGAAAATGATGAAATCTGAGCCAGGGTTTAACATAAATTCAGAATTTCTGAAAAAAATACTAAGACATTAAAGTTCATCACTATCAATTCTGGTATGTGGAACATAGAAAGTTGTAATCTAGAACAGATTTTTTTTCCAGTGCAAAGATCCTTCCTTACTTTTTTACATAAAGAGAATCATATGGTATATGTAGAGATTTGAGCACAACTTAATATTTGACCAATTATAAGTAGCATTTATATCTCTGGTAAGGCTACATGAACATGAAATGAATGCATAAAATTTGGTTTCAATTGGTTTAAATAGTTATTTCTGGACTCTAACAGTGAATAACAAATCTATATTTTTTGCCATTTTATTGTAACTTAATTTCCTTTTCCTTTGGTTATTAAACAAGCAGAAAATAAAGAAAAGAAATAACATCTTTTTCACATTTACTTGAACAATAAAGCATTAAGTCATGAGCAATCTTGATCCATATTGATGAAATGTTACACCTTAGGATGCAGGCAATACAACCACAGAATGAGAGAAAATGAAAATCACTAAATCCGATCTGTGAGAAGATTACAAACAAGCCTCTTGTAATCTCTCTCTGCTGCCAAAAGTGGATTTGAAAATTAAAAGGTCCTCCTACCACCCCTTCTAACAGGATTTTCACACAGGCTATACCAAGATTCATTTCTAGACTTTTGAACAATAAACTGACAGGGTAATTTAGTTGAATCTGTTTTCCTTACGGAGTATCTGCTTCTCAGAATTCCATTAATATAAGAGCAATTTTGACTTTTTTTTCTCTCAAATCTTGGATTTATCTTATTTGCTTAGTAATGATTGTGTTGCTTGTCATGCAAATGTAAGTGCCTATCTGAAATGGCATATTTGTCTTGATCCATATCAACATAGGCTCATAGAATAAAATAGTTGATATTTGAAAGATCTATGTCAAATACTTAGTACCAAAACAATCTCCAGGGGTCAGTGATTTACCTTTCTTGCCTTCATGTTTCCATCAAGGGGAATCCTAAGAGACCCCCAGAATTTTTTTGTACTTCACAAAATAATGACAAATTCTTACCACCTTTGTCTTCATTTGTGTAAAAATCTATTACAAGTAGGAGTTAAAATGTCATTCTTGTTCAAACTATGATTTTTAACCACTCTTTGTCTAACTATAGAGTATTTTCTTGGTTTTCTGTCTAGAATACTCTTTTTTTACTTTTGTATTGTCAAGATGTTGTACCGAGGGGTTAGTTACTCTTAACTCTGAATTAACTGTGTGGTGTCTTAGTCCTCGGTCTCTTCCGGTGTTATATCCTTTTTCTTTCAAAGTTTGGTATTTTCCCATCTCCTATTCTTGATTATTACATATTTATCCAGTGTTTTCACATATATGAATTATATATTTACACACAGTCACAAATTACTTCATTACCCATAAACTTACTAGAATGCAAGCGAGGAGAGAGCAAAGTCATTATTGATTGTCTTCACTACTCTAAATATTGTCCCTGAACCAAGGCCTGACAGATTATTAGTGATCAATAATTCTGTGTTAAATACATGACTGAATTCATGATGCTGTTTTATTTTTACTCTTAGGAAAGAAAGATTTTTTTAATTCATGAAAAAATTTATTATTGGCAGTGGCAAATGCCATCAAATAATGAAGATATTGGTGTATTCATTGTCTTATAAAGTGTTCATTAAAACATTGTAAAATAACAAAGAAATTTGAGTGGGTATCTACCCACTCAAATGTATCTGTATGACAGATACATTTATAGAAATGATGGAAGTATACATTTATGATAGCCTGTTGAAGCAAAAACCATTTCTGTGAAATGTGAGGTTATTTCTACACAAATTCTTCTTGGCTTATCTGGAATTGTTATTTATCTTTGATAAACAATCAACACTGTCTGGAGGTAAGAGATTGTGTGCTTTTAAAAGAGCAAATAAATATGGATTTAAATTTGGCTCAAAAAATTTAAAACTCAGTTTCCTATGTTTTTGTTACCCCAGGCTCTGTATTTTCTTAATGCAGATCCATATCCAAGTAAACTCTTCTATCAAATATAATGAAACATTTTATCTAAGATATTTCCAAAGAGAAAAGCCTTGATCTTCTTTGATTTTACTATGATGGGTGGCTATATATTTCAGCAAAATTTTGATTATTTCAGGTTATGAAAAAGAGCACACACACAAACAAATACACAGGAACAATACGCTCACAAATGTAGCCTACGATGTAAGTTCATTAATTTTGTGAGTTTCAGCTTACAGACATGGAGAGAAATGTTAGCTGATTTTTCATGATCTTCCCACCTGTTAATTAACTTGGTTTTATTACACAGTCCATATTGTACCCTACATAATTCTGGATGTTATGAACTCTGTTTTAACAAAATATGAATTTCATCATATTGCTTAGTTGAATAATGATAATTAAATTTCTCTTGTAATTGACTTTTTAAAGATATTTAATATGATAGAGAAAATGTGTAATTATGAGAGTTTGCTATTTCATGCCTTTTATAAAATTTAAACTATACAAATCTTGTTTACAGTATGTGTGCACTTCATTCCAAAGAAAATATTCTTGGAAGTTTTCAAACTGTACAGTGCTGGGCAATATATGATTTATTTGCACCATGCATAATGTTGGAGCTAACCATAACATTTTATTTTATATTTGATTTGCTGGGAACTGAACCCCATTCCTTGCACATGCTAGACAAATATTTTACCAGGAGTTTATATCCCTTGCTCTAGGCATACATGTTACAAAGAGAAATATTTATCAGTACTTCAGTACATACTTTATTTTCTGTCATCATGTGTTTCATTACAAACCACAATTATAGGGGCTGTTAAATTTTCTAGAAAATAAAGAATTTAGTTCATTTTATTAATTTTTCTACTCACATTTCAAAATAATTTTGCTTCTGATTGAAAATACAAATGGTGCTAACATTCTTGAAAAGGACAGTAACCTCATTTTAAAAAGTCCTTAGCCTTTCTCCAAATATATATATATATATATATATATATATATATATATATATATATATTCTTCCTTTAAAATTTAGGGCAGAAATCCATGAAATGCACATGAGAAGAATGAAGGAATGAATAAGTGAATGAAAGTGTTGGTCTTTGAAAAGATTGACAAGATTGACAAATTTTAGCCAAACTAACCCAAAAGAAGAAAGAAGACCCAATATGATAAAGGAGATGTTATAATAACAAAAAATGAAATTCTGATAATTAAAGGATATTTTTAACATCCCAGCAAGATGGAAAGTAAAGATGAAATGGATGAAATTCTTGACACATATGATCCACCAAAAATCAAATCAAGGTAATAGTAACAACATAAGCTTATCTATTACAAGAAATCAGATAGTATTACTAAAACAGAATTGCCTAACAAATAAAAGCCTAGGTCTGGATGGATTTACTCCAGAATTCTACTAATCCTTCAGAACTAACACCTGTATTCCTCAAACTGTTCCAAAAACACCAATGAAAAGGGTACTACCACTAGACTTATCACAATACAAAGGACAGGTTCTAACAAAGAACAATTAGTCCATATTAATATACCAATACTGAATGAAAATAAAGAGGAATATCTGCCTTATACCAGGAAAATAAGCGTGAGAAGAAATTAAGCATCAGTAACTTAGTTTCATTGCCGATATACAAAGGGAGAACTTTTTATAAGAAATGTGTTTTTAAAGCCTTACATATGGAAGACTATTTTATATATTAAAGATATTTATTGTGGTGAAGTGAAGCATTGCTTCCAGTAATGGCCATCTAGACCCCTCTTCTTCCAAAGGAAAAGCACAAACAAGTAAGAAGAAAAATCAATTATACATATGTAAGTGGTATGTTTAGAGAGACATTAATTCTATTCCCTACTTACACTTTTGAGATTTGAGACTCAAAGGAATCCAGCTGTATTTTCAAGCTCAGACACTAGTGGTATTCTTACTAATGGCCTAGATATTTCTTCTCAGGAAGCACTCCTTTCTGTAACCTAGATTTCTAGATTGCTGTCTGTCAAATGATTAGGTAATAATGTCCATTTGCCCATGTCATCTAAGGCTCCCCCGTCTCTTTCTCCACATTTGCCAAGTATTGTGATGACCAAGTGAGTAAATGATGAAGAAATAAAAGCAATGTTTGGAGATATTTCACATAGGTGAAATACACATGAACAAACATACCATTAATTAAATTACTTTCAAGGCATATACGTGAATAGTGTGCTTTTCACTCCTACAAAGGCCCACTGTAATCGTTTGGCTGCTTGGCAGTTTCCTCCATGTAGTAAGTCTGCAGTGCAGGGAAAGATGTGAGAAATGCACAATCATCCCCAAATTCTCCATCCTGATGCACACTTCCCTTTATGTTTGTATTGAAAATGATAAACACGAGACCACTCTAATTCAAAGTAGAGCTGAGAAGCTAGAGACAGGGTGAGCAGCTACATGCCTCCAATACAACATCTACCTTGTGGAACATGGATTTCAGACTTTAGTGAACAAGGTAGTGGAAGGAAAAGAAAAAAAGCAACCTCAAACCCTATTACCCACAAAGCAATAGCCACCAATCATTCAGCATTTTCTGTATGACAGACATAACATTTTGATTTTTGCTCATAATTCCCAAAATAAGCCAATGAAACAAGTATGAGCATCTTTATTGTACAGACAAAAGCTAGAAGGTTCTTGAAACATAATATACTTTCGTAAAATATACAATTAGTTATGCTTTCTGGCTCAAAATATTTAGCTACTTGAAAGGGATCATTTTTTGAGGAAACCCTCATCTTAACAAATGAGGAAACCCTCATCTTAACAAATATTTGTGTGGTACACACCTCTTATTTCTTTTTTTTTTTTTGGGTCCGTTCGTGGGACCTGAACTCTGGGTCTGGGCGCTGTCCCTCAGCTCTTCAGCTCAAGGCTAGCACTTGAGCCATAGCGCCACTTCTGGCTTTTTTCTTTTTGCTTATGTGGTGCTGAGGAATCGAACCCAGGGCCTCAGGCATGCAAGGCAAGCGCTCTACCACTGAGCCACCTTCCCAGCCCATCCTCTTATTTCTGTTATGCGGAAAACAAAATGGTTAGCTACAGTGTTTGTACATGTCTGTTATACCCAGAAGAGCCACAAATCAGAGGACCACAGCTCAAACTACCAAGCATAAAGAGAAACCTCACTTCAAAAATAACCAATACAAAAAGGACATGGAAGCATGACTGAAGATAACCAGGCTAGCAAGTAGAAAGACCTATATTCCATCCCCAGCCCCTTCTCCCCAAATAAACACTACAAAGATATTCAACCTCAAAACTAGATGATAGTAATTTTGTATTTTCTTTTATGTAAATCCTAACTAGTTGTTCTAACTTTGAATTTAAGACAGACAACCTATGATTTAGTTCTTGACTCTAATCTGTAGTTGAATTACCTTTCACAACTTATTTGATACCTTTAGGCACCAGATTTTGTAAATAGAAATAGTACTGACCTGGCATGGAAGTTAAAGTAAAATAGTTACAATGTACCTATAAAATAGGATATTAGCCAAACACTTCCCGAATCCAAATTTTACTAGCTCTTAGCCCTGGATTCTTAATATGTGAGCGCCAATTTATTTATATAAAGCAATAGATGACAGGTATAATAAAATGGCTTAAGAAGCATATTAGACTGTATAATATGGACTACACATTTAACATACTATCAGTACATTTCATTTTAGTTGTCAAATTTAAGTATATGAAGTCTATAATACATAATATTCATTTGTTACTTTTTGATATCATTATCATTTGTTGGTTTTTGATTATGGTACACATGTATCCTGTAGATTTTCTTTTTCCTTTTTTCAATATTGCTAGATATGTGCTAATCTGATTTCTTTTAAAGAAAGCTATTAGTTCTATTTGTTTTATTCTATCCCTTTTTATTTTTATTATAATTTCTTTACTTCTGCGGTCTTCAGTCCATTTTACTAATCTTTTCTGGTATCCTTTAACTGGGATTTTAGATTGTTTTGAAACATTTTCTCTTTTTAGTGTAGGCATTTAGGGCTATAAAATTATATCCCACTATTGGTTTGACTGAACCTTTCCTGTTTTGATATGGTTTCATTTTCATTTTAGTTGCAAACATTTTTCTTTTTCCTTTTGGTTCTTTATTTTTATGTAAGCCAGCTGATATATTCTCAGTGTGTTTTTAATTACCCATGAGACTTCTTTTTTTGCAAATGTGTTTCTGGACATTGGTTGCTAAGTTTCTAAAAATTTTGAGTTTTTTCCTGTTATATTTCTGGTAATGGTTTCTTCTTTGATTCTTTTGTGGCTAAAGAAGACATTTATGAAAATTTAATTGTTTTAAATGATTGAGGCTCATCTGACCTCCCAGGAACTGACATTGCTTGGTATGTTTACCAACCACACTTGTAAGGATAATTGTCTTTCTGTTGTTGATTGGTATCTTATAAATGTCTCTTAGTCCTGTTTGCTGATGACAGTATTGCGTTCTTCACTTTCCTTACTCATTTCTGTCTAATTTATCTGTGAGTGGTTGAGAGGAGTAATGAAGTCTCCAGCTGTAATTGGAGATTGTCTATTTGTTCTTTTCAATTCTATCAGGTTCTACTTCAGCTATTTATTACATTGTTGTTAAAATTTTATATTAAAAGTGATAAAAGAATATGGTTCACACACTCACACACATCTTGCAGGAGATTGGCCTTGGGCTTTTATTACCTGTCAAGTCAGTCTACTAAAAGTCTCGAACAGCCAAATATAGTGCTAATGAAATGCCAACCTCAGTGCAACAATTTTTTGGGATTTTTTTCACACATTTATTTTTACTATAAATAAGACTTTTTAAGTTGCTTCAATACTTTATTACATACTTTGGATTCTGCAATATTCCAAGTAGTAAATTTAGTATTTTATGTGAATATTTTAAAAAGAAGTTTTCACATAATAGTTTAATCTATGACTTTACATACATTTATATGACTATCCATCTATCTATATGATTCTCTCTACCTACATACAGAATTTTTTTTTGTTGGTCATGGGGCTTGAACTCTGGACTTGGGCGCTGTCCCTGCGCTCTTCAGCTCAAGATGAGCACTCTACACTTGAGCCACAGCACCATTTCTGGTTTTCTAGTGGTTTATTGGATATAAGAGTCTCACAGACTTTTCCTACCAGGGCTGGCTTTGAACCATAATCCTCAGATCTCAGCCTCCTGAGTAGCTAGGATTACAGGCGTGAGCCATCGGCACTCAGCCAGAATTTTTAAAGTTACAATTTGTAAAGAAGTAGGGGAAATGGAGTTTTCTTTTCCCCCTACTACAGAAAAAAATGTGAATTATGAATAGATCATAAAATTAAGTCCTACTGTACTGAGAGAAAAAGCTCGTGTTATATGACTTACTATACTGCCTGAATTTGTGTTTGTGTCCATTATTTTAAAAACAGAAATGCGAAGACAGATAATGAAATTTCAAATCTTTTATGTTTTCACTTATCATGGATCACTGAGGAGGCACAATTTTATGCCATTAGCATCTCAGTTAAACTTTAAGAAAAAAAAGGTAGAGTGCTGAAAACTCAAATTATAATATTAAAAACATATGAGTAAAAATCCAAATTTTCTAATTCTTAAATATTTAGGACATATTTTATGCTTAGACATAGTACTTATAATAATTAATTATAATTCTAATTAATTACTAAGAGTTCAAGATATCTTTTCAACAATGTTAATGGATATAGAAATATCTTCTGTGGAAAAATCATTTTTGTGGCAATCATTTCTAGTTTGAAACTCAATAGAAATACTGAAGTATGTAAAACACTCAAGATTTCACAGAGGTTTAATAACTGAGAATATTGAGGACAGAGTAATGATCTCAGTAGCAATTTTCTAAATAATGTCAGACTCTTTTGGCACATAGCCATAGTTGTGTTTTTGTTTTTGTATTCAATCATGGGGCTTGAACTCTGGGCCTCGGTGCTGTCCCTGTGCTCTTCAGCTCAAGGCTAGTGCTCTACCACTTGAGCCACAGTGCCACTTCGGGATTTCTTGTGGTTACTTGGAGATGAGTCTCATGGACTTTCCTGCACAGGCTGGCTTTGATCTGCAATCCTCAGATCTTAGCCTCCTGAGTAGCTAGGATTACGAGCATGAGCCACCAGCAACTGGATGTTCTGTTTCCATTGAGATATTAAAGATGCTGTATGAAATACACACTAATTTTACTTAAATATACACATATTGTAATAGAACAAATTCTCTTTAGGCATTGTAGTATACATGTGAGCATGTAAGTTAAAATGTTTCATTATATTTCTATAATAAATATATTGATAATACTGACCTTTCCTATAGAAGATACAACTTAGGTCAGTTCAACAGTTTCTTAAATATTGAACAGATGTGGGTATATATATGTTTGTATATAAACTAAAGAGAAAAATTATGTCAACTTTCTGTTTTTAAACTTTCTTATCTTACACTAGGACAACAAAACTAGAATATAATGTCTAAGTCTGATGTTTTGTGTTTAAAGATTGGTCTCAAATTCTATTAGGGACATAGAATAGATAAAAATCCAAAGAAATTTATACAGATAAAATCCTTGGCAATTGGCACTTTGAGTCTTTCTTTGTACCCTATAAGTAGTTGACTGAATCTCATTCCTACAATGGCAAATCTTGCCAGCCTGAATAGTTCATTAGTTTTCTGTGGCTACTATAACAAGTTGCCACAAATCTGGTGGCTTAAAACAAGACATTTATTAGTTTATAATTCTGTAGGGCAGAATTTGACATGAGTGCTACATTTAGATCTGTAGGTTTTAGGGAATAATTCATTCTCTAACTCTTGCACACAGAAAATTACAAATGTATTTGGGTATTTTAGTCAAATATACTAATCAGTGCAAATTTATTCTGAAATGGCTACAGGCCAGGTCTACTATTTTTAAATTTTTATTTATTTTTATGTTAATTTTATTGTCAAAGTAATGTACAGAGGGCTTACAGTTACATAAAAATAAGGTAGTGAGTTGGTTCCATATCTTAGCTATGGCAAATAATGTTGCAATAAACATAGTTGTGCTGGTAGCTTTAGTACAGTCTTGTTTGTGATCATTTGGTAAATGCCCAAAAGTGGGAGTTCTTGGTCATAGGGGAGCTCTACATGGAGTCTTTTGAGGATCCTCCATACTACTTTCCAAAGTGGTTGAACAGTTTACACTCCCACCAACAATGTCCCTTAGTAGATGAATGGATCAACAAAACGTGACACACACACACACACACACACACACACACACACACACACACATATTGGAATTCTATGTCTCCATCAGAAAGAATGATATTGAAATGGTAAGACTTGTAAAAAATTATATTAAGTGAAGGAAGCCAGGACCAAAGAAACGTAGGTACCATGATTTCCCTTATTTGCAATAACTATTATATGTCTAGGACAAGCAGAAAAAGTCAAAAGCTATGTACATTTGGCCATATAAGATGATGTTAAGCAACATGAACCATAGGGACACAAGTGATTTTTTTTGCTTCCTATGGTTTTTAACATATTTATAATGTACTATGTGATTTTTGTATGTTTTTTTATTGTAAAAATGTTGTTCAGAAGAGTTACAGTTACATAAGCAAGGTAATGAATACATTTCATATTGAGCATTTTGCCTCCTCCTTTATTTTCCCCCTACTATCCTTTCCCTCCCACTTCCACAAATACCCCTCACCCCTACAAAAGCTGTAAAGTTTGTTTTCAACATAGTGTTTTATATATCTTATTATTATAATGGGTCAACCTGTATCCTTATTTAAGTATTTTGTTTTTTCCCTTCCCCTCCCTGAATTGGAGAAGTATATGTACAAAATGCAGGCCCCTACATCAAATTCAGTGAAAACAGGGGTTATACCAGGGGGAGGAACATACAAAGAAACAAAAAATCACATGATACATTATAAATAAAATAAATAAATAAATACATTAGAAACAATAGCAAGAAAGAAAAAAGATATTTGGATCCCGATCTTGGGGTTCATTTCTCTGAACATCGTCTTATATGTTCATAAGTATATAGCTTTTGGCCTTTTCTGCTTGTCCTAGACATATACTAGTTATTGCATATAAGGGAATGGGCCTGGCTTACTTCATTTAATATAATTTTTTCCAAGTCTTTCCATTTCCTAAAAACGGGGCGATGTCATTTTTTCTGATGGAGGCATATAATTCCATTGTGTGTGTGTGTGTGTGTGTGTGTGTGTGTGTGTGTGTGTGTGTGTGTATGTATGTATGTATGTATATATGTATATACCTCATTTTCTTGATCCATTCATCTACTGATGGGCATCTGGGTTGGTTCCATACCTTAGCTATGGTAAATAATTCTGCAATAAACATAGATGTGCTGGTGGCCTTAGTATGGCCTTGTTTGTGATCGTTTGGGTAACTGTCCAAAAGTGGGATTGCTAGGTCATAGGAGAGCTCTATGTGGAGTCTTTTGAGGAACCTCCATACTGCTTTCCAAAGTGGTTGAACAAATTTACACTCTCACCAAAACTGCAGTAGGGTTCCCTTAGGGCCACATCCCCTCTAGCATCTGTTGTTATTAGAGTTCTTGATTATAGCCATTCTAACTGGGGTGAGGTTGAATCTCAATTATTGTTTTGATTTGCATTTCTTTTATGGCTAGAGAAGTTGAGCACTTCTTTATGTGTCTATTGACCATTCTTATTTCCTCTTCAGAGAAGTTTCTCTTTAAGTCTTTAGCCCACTTATTTATCCGGCTGTTGTTTCTTTGAGAATTTATTGTTGGGGGATTTAATTTTCTGAGTTCCATGTATATTTTAGATATGAGACCCTTGTCCATTGTATGGCTAGTGAAGATCTTCTCCCAATCTGTGGGCTTTCTATTGATCTTGCTAGCTATGTCCTTTGCCATGCAGAAGCTCTGCAGCTTCATGCAATCCCATTTGTCCAACCCTTCTTTGAGTTGTTGTGTTTCTTTATTAAGAAAATTTAGGCCTGTGCCAAGGAGACCTAGGGTTTCTCCTATTCCTTCCTGTAATGTTTTTAGTGTGTCTGCTTTGACTCCAAGGTCTTTGATCCATTTGGAGTTGATTCTCGTGCAGGGTGATATATAAGGTTCTAGCTTTAATTTTCTACAGTACCATTTTGCCAGCGCTATTTACTGAAGGCTGTCTTTCTTCCATTCTATTTTTTTTAGCTCCCTTATCGAAGATTAGGGAAGATAGATGTGTGGGTTCATTTCTGGGGTTTCAATTCTATTCCATTGGTCCTCAGGTCTGTTTTTGTGCCAGTACGAAGCTGTTTTGATTACTTTGGCTTTGTAGTAGAGTTTGAAATTTGGTACTGATATTCCTCCAGCACTGTTCTTTTTGTTAAGGATCGTTTTTGCTATTCAGGGTCTTTTATTGTTCCATATGAATTTTTGGATTGCCTCTTCCATTTCCTTGAAGAATGACGTTGGAATATTGATAGTTATCGCATTGAATTTGTAGATATCCTTTGGAAGTATTGCCATTTTCACAATGTTGATCCTTTCAATCCAGGAGAATGGGAAGTTTTTCCACTTCCTAAGTTCTGCTTTGATTTCCTTTTTCAGGTTTGAAAAGTTTTCGTCGTAGAGGTCCTTCACTTCTTGAGTTAACTCCTAGGTGTTTTATTTTTTGTGGGGCTACTATAAAAGGAGTTGCTTTCCTGAGTTCAGAAGGGCTCTTATCGTTAACATACAGAAAAGCCATTGATTTTTGAGAGTTAATTTTATACCCTGCTACATTGCCAAAGTTTCAAATCACCTCAAGTAATTTGGGAATGGAATCTGTGGGATTCTTTAAATACAAGATCATGTCATCTCCAAAGAGGAAGAGTTTTACTTCATCTTTCCCCATTTGGATCCCCTTTATGTTTGCATCTATTCTTATTGCAATAGCTAGGCATTCTAATACTAAATTGAAGAGAAGTGGAGAGTGGCCATCCTTGTCTCATTCCTGATTTTAGAGGAAATGGCTTTAGTTTTTCACCATTAAGTATAATGCTGGCTGTACATTTGTCATATACAATATATGTTCCATGGATTCCTAGTTTTTCCAGAGCTTTCATCATATAGGGGTGTCTGATCTTGTCAAATGCTTTTTCTGAATCTATTGAAATAATCTTTTCTTTGCCGTTGTTGCTGTGATGAATTATATTAATACATTTGTGTATATTGATCCAGCTTTGCATCCCTGAAATGAATCCTGTTTGATCATGGTGTATGATTTTTTTGATGAGTTGTTAAAGTCGATTGGCCAAAATTTTGTTGAGAAGTTTTGTATTGATGTTCATAAAAGAAATGGGTCTCTAGTTCTCTTTTCTGATGAGTCCCTGCCTGGTTTTGGGATGAAGGTTCTGATTGCTTCATAGAAAGAGTTCGGAAGTGAGCTTTCTCTTTCAATTTCATTGAAGACATGGAGGAGTATTGGTGTAAATTCTGCTTTGAAGGCCTTGGAGAATTCCACTCTAAATCCATTCAGTCCTGGACTTTTCTTAGATGGTAAGTCTCTTATTGCTGCTTCTATTTTGATGCTTGATAAATTGGTTTAACTCATCTCGGTTTAGTTTTGGCATGGTGATATTTGCTAGAAAAGCATCCATTTCTTCCAGATTCTCAAACTTATTAGCATAAAGGTTTGAGAAGTATTCCCTTATACTGTTCTGAATATTGGTTGTTTCTGTGGTAATGTTTCCATTCTCATCTCTGAGTTTATTTATTTGGGTGTGTTCTCTTCTTTTTCTGATAAGATTTGGTAAGGGTCTGTCAATTTTGTTAATTTTTTCAAAAACCTACGCTTTTTAAAAAAATTCTTTCTATAGTCTTTTTTCAATTCTAATTCATTTAATTCTGATTGAATTTTGATTATTTGTTTTCATCTATTGGATTGGGGTTTAGCTTGCTGCTCTTTTTCAAAGAGCTTCAGATGTCTCATTAAGTTGTTCGTTTTAGATCTCTCCAATTTGTGGTTGTAGGAACTCAGAGCTCTAAACTTGCCTCTGAGTACAGCCTTTGCTCTGTCCCAGAGGAGCTGGTAATTTGTGTGTTCATTTTTGTTGAACATCATGAACATTTGAATTTCCTTTATAATCTTTTCCATGACCGACTGGTGATTCAACAGTGTGTTGTTCAGTCTCCATGTGTTACAGGGCTTTCTTTGGTGGCTTTTGATGTTGAGTTCTAATTTTATTTCCTTGTTGTTTGAGAGAATGCAGGGCATAACTTCAATGTTTCTGAATTTCGACAGGTTTGCTTTGTGACCTACATGTGGTCTATTTTGGAAAATTTTCCATGTGCTGCTTAGAAAAACATGTATTCTTATGGTGCTGGGTGTAATATGTGGTAGATCTCTGTTAAATTTAATTAGATTTATACATTTGTTTGATATGTGGTTTCTCTGTTGAGTTTTTGCCGAGTTGATCTATCTAATGGACATAGTGGTATGTTAAAATTCCCAACAATTAATGTCTTTTAATCTATGTGAGATTTGAGTGAAAGTAGTGTTTCTTGGATAAATTGAGGTGATCTGTTGTTTGGTGATTAGATATTTAGAATTAAATATCCTCCTGAAGGAGAGATCCCTTAATTAGTATGTAGCGACCTTCTTTATCTCTTCTCACTAATTTTAATTTGAAGTCTGTTTTTTGTGATATTAGGATTGCAACTCCCACCGGTTTATGGGGGCCATTTGCTTGGTAGATAGTATTCTAGCCTTTCACTTTCAAAATATGTTTGTTTTTATGGGCAAGGTGTGACTCTTGAAGGAAGCAGGTAGAAGGATCTTGCTTTTAATCCAACTAGACAGTCTATGTCACTTAATTGGAGCGTTAATTACATTAATATTGAGAGTTAGGACTGAGAAGTGTTTGGTAGTTCCTTCCATTTTATGGACCTTATTGGGGCCAGGGACAACTGGGTTCTTCCTGTGGTTCTTGGATTCTCAATTTGGATATGGTTTCTTGACCTTTATCATGGTCTTTTTTTTAGATTTTTTTTTTTATTGTGAAAATACCGTACAGAGAGGTTGCAATTACATGAGCAATGTAATGAGTACATTTTTTATCAAGCATTGTTGCCTCCTCCTTTGTTTCCCCTTACCATCTCTGCCCTCCGCTTCCCCTCCCCCTCCCCCCTCTTCCCCCTCATCAAAGTTGTAAAGTTCGTTTTAAAACATAATGTCTTGTACATCTCATTGTTTCAATGGGTCCATCTGTATCCTTATTAAAACAATTCCTTTTTTCCCTTCCCCTCCACGAAGTATACCAACATCAAATACAGTGAAAAGAGGGGTTATACCGTGGAGGAGGAACACACAAGAAACAAAAAAAAAATCATCTTATAAATATTTTAGAAACAATAGCAAGAAAGAAAAAAAAACATTTGAGTCCTTATCTTGGTGTTCATTTCGCCTAGCATCAACTTATCCGACATTTTCTGCTTGTCTCAGGCATATACTAGTTATTGCAAATAAGGGAAATCATGGAACCTATGTTTCTTTGGGCCTGGCTTACTTCACTTAAAAAAAATTATATTGAGTCTTGATGGTTTTCTATGTGTAGGACATATTTAAGTATCTTTTGTAGGGCTGGTTTGGTGGAGATATATTGTTTCAGTTTTTCTTTGCTATGTGATGTCTTTATTTGACCTTCTGTTATGAAGGAGAGTTTAGCTCGATACAGTATTCTTGTTGATAGTTGTTTGTCTTTAGGAAATGGCATGCATCATTCCAAGCTCTTCTTGCTTTAATTGTCTCTGCTGAGAAATCTGAGGTCATTCTAATTGGCTTCCCTTTATAGGTGATTGATCTTTTCTCCTTGACAGCTATAAGGATCTTTTCCTTGGTCTGAATTGATCCTGTGTGGATTAAAATGTGTTGGATGGGAT
The DNA here is from genome assembly GCF_019054845.1 of Dipodomys spectabilis. NCBI lineage: Eukaryota > Metazoa > Chordata > Mammalia > Rodentia > Heteromyidae > Dipodomys > Dipodomys spectabilis. Next base: position 8,212,465 of record NW_024870752.1, read on the forward strand.
ATCCTGTTTTGGTCTAGTCTATTTGGGGTTCTAAAAGTTTCTTGTATCTGAATAGGTCTATGTTTTTGCATGTTTGGGCAGTTCTCTGCTAGGATCCTGCTAAATAAATTTCCTAGACCATTAACCTGTGTCTCTAAAAAATGCTCCTCTACACCTTCTGTTGGTGTCTTCTAAAAGTCGAATAGATCTATCATATTTCCTGGATTTTTCTTGGATACTTGTATGTTTGTTCTCTATAATATCTAGACTGTCTTCAATCTCCGTGATTCGATCTTCTGCATGGTCTAACCTGCTGTCAAGACTTTGTACTTTGGTTTTTATTTCCTTTCCTTCTAATTGGTCAGCTTTGATGGCTTCAGATTCTTTGTTGGAGCTTTGTTTTAGATCTTGTATAGATTTCTTTACTTCCTTAATTTGTTTTTCAGTGTTACTTCTCAAATCCCTTGATTTGTTACAGTTTCATTGTACTCCCTTTCCTCCTCATGGGCTCCATGAGCATTTCCTTTGTGGCCTCCCTGGATTTCTTCAGCTGTCTGTTTATGGATTCCATGAATGCCTCCATTGATCTTTGTCTATTCTCATCCCACTCACCCAGTTCCTGTATTATTCTTTGATTAGCTTCCTCATGCTCACACAATTGTTGTATTACTCTTTGATTATTCTGTCTGCTCAAGCAGTTCCTGTATTAATTTGTGATTAGCTTCTTCATGCTCACTATGTTCCTGTATTAATCTTTGGTTTGCCTAGTCTCACTCCCTATAATGCTCACATTGAGTCCTGTGCAGGCTTTCTATCTTTTCTTTCACCATGTTTACCAGTAGTGTATGTGGAGCTTTTTGGGAACTCTCTTCTGGATTATTCATTAACTGTTCTTTCACCTGATTATCATGAGTGGTAATTGATATACCTGTACTTGCCATTTTTCTTGGTTTCTCACGCTTTTTCTGTCCATTTAGTATGACAATAACACCAATTTCACTCTAGAACACTATCTTAAGGGAAGCGTTAACCAGAGTCCTGTAGTTGCACAGATTGATTGACGCAGTCAAAATGGCTGCAGATACAACCTCTTTCAACAGATACACTCTAATTTAGCATCAAACAACTGTGGATTAATAGGCTAAGATCATCAAAGAGGGATTTAGCAGACCAGAAATTAATAGATTTAGGGAGAATTGTGGGGAAAAATAGGATTAGAGGAATGTGGAGAGGTAAAAGGAAAGAGTGTATTTAATCTAGCCCTAATTTCAGAGAGGAAATGGATATAACAGAATGAAAGGAGAAGAGAGATAAAGAAACAAGAAAAAAATGAAAAAAAAACACACAAAATTTAAATTTAAAAATGAAACACTTAAACTTATGTAAGTATAAAGAAATAGTATTTATAGAAGAAAAGGATAGAATGAGAAGAGAGATAAAAAGGAAAAAGGAAAAAGAAGGAATAAAAAATTTACAAGTGGAGGGCAATGCTTGATAAGAAATGTACTCATTATCTTGCCCATGTAATTGTAACCCCTCTGTACAGTATTTTCACAATAAAAAAAAATTTACAAGTAGAATACTTAAAAGTTATGTAAGTATAAACAAATAATACTACTATTAAAGGAAGTAAGCTTATGAGCTTGTAAATTGAGTAATCCATTTCTGAATTAAGTATGCACACAAGGAAGGATAATATCTAATAATTGATGACAGGTATATATCTGGAGATAAGCAGAACAACAATTAAGTTGTGCAAAAAAAAAAAAAAAAGGACCAAAAGTTTAAAAGAGATTTAAAAAACAAAAATAAAACACACACATACACACAAACTCACACACACACCTAAAGTAAAAATTGAGAAAAAATAGAAAACAATTAAAAAAAATTAAAAATAGGTAGAAAAAAGAGCTCTTTGATTTTTGTTTTGGGAGGAGGAGGATCTTGTATCTCCCTGTGTCCATAACCAGTCTCTTGGTGGAGTCTCTTGTGTGATGAGGCTAGGTTGTGGGTAGGGTGAAGCCTATCAGCAATCAGTAGCTTTTCCCTGAAGGGCTAGCTCCTGAGACACTCACAGAGCCCAGCCTAGAGCCATTCTCAGGGCTTATGTTTACTGAGTTTCAATTGTTTGTCTAGGCTGTAGTGGGGAGGGGCAGCCTCTGTCTCTGTTCACCCAGTGAAGAAAGTCTGTCCTCCAGGGGTGGAGATACCTTTGCCTGAGAAGGGCAACTTTCCCCTGGGTGTAAGTGAGCAAGGCAGGTCAGGTTCCCGTGACCTGTTGAATGGCCCCTACTGTTTTCTTCCAAGGCCTGAGTTGGAGCTAGCCGCTTGGATCAGGCCTTTGTCAGTATCAGAGATGGAGTTCTTTTTTGGTGTTGGGGGGAGGGGCTATCTTCCCACTGCTGCTCCATAAGAAGAATTGAGGATGTCTTGTGATTACTTACACCAGTCTCTTGGTTTCTGGGCTGTCCATGGTCTGTGATCAGCAGGATGAAGATTTCTGCTCCTTATCAGTTCTTGCTGGCAGTGAGTAGACTCTGCTCACACACCGCATCTGGCGCCTTTGTCCCAGCCTCTCTCTGTTGATATGGCAGCCACCTCCACAGACACAGGTAACTTCTCAGATCTGTCTCCTTAACCAAACTGCCTGAATTTTTCTCTTCTGGCCAATCTCTCTGTACTGTGATGGCACACTTTGTATGGTTCTCTACCCTAGGACTGTTCACTGGAACACTAAAACTGCTTTCTATGTGATAACTTGTTTAGCCTCCAGCTTCTTCTCCACCATCTTCCTCTGGACTCTACTATGTGATTTTTTTTGTTTCTTTGGTATATTCCTCCCCCATGGTATAACCCCTGTTTTCAATGTATTTGATTCCAATATCCTGTATCTTGTATATTCATTTTTCTAATTGGGGGAGAGGAAGGGAAAAAACAAAATGCTTAATTCAGGATACTGGTTGACCCATTGTAAGAATGAGATGTACAAGACACTATGTTGAAAATGAACTGTACAACTTTGGCAGGGGGAGGGGTTAGGGAATTGGGAAGGGAAGGGATGTTAGGGGAAAAACAAAGGAGGTGGTAACAATGTTCAATAGGAAATGTACTTGTTACATTATTCATGTAACTGTAAGCCTCTGTACAGTATCTTTACAATAAAAATATATATTTAAAAATAAGTTAGTGAGTACATTTCTTGTCTAACTTGTAACTTCCTCCCTCATTTTGCTCTCCCTTTCCTTCCTCCCAACCCCCACCCCCAAGTTGTACAGATCATTTCCAACATAGTGTCTTGTGAGTATCACTGTAATCATTGGTTCCCCCTTTGTCCTTTATCTTACCATTTTTTGTTCCTCTTCCCTTCCCTAGTTCAGATAAACATATATATAATACCCAGGGTACCAAAAAAAATGCAGTGACAACAAAGGATAAACCATAGCAGGGAAAAGTACAAAAGAAAAAAATAAATCACATAGTACATTGAGAACAACAAGGAAAACCTCTTCAGTCCATTTCTTGGAGTTCATTTTGCTTAGTGTCACCTATATGGTCATATGTATGTAGCTATTGTTCTATTTTGCTCATCTGCTAAGATTGTCCTAGACATATACTAATTATTCCAAATAAGGGAAACCATGGGACCTATGTTTCTTTGGGTCCAGCTTACTTCACTTATTATCATTTTTTCCAAGTCCTTCCATTTCCTTACAAATGGGGTGGTGTCATTCTTTCTGATGGAAGCTAACTATTTTTTTATTTTTTTTGTCTGTCATGGGGCTTGAACTCTGGTCCTGAGCGCTGTCCCTCAGCTCTTCAGCTCAAAGCTAGTGTTCTAACATTTGAGCTACAGTGCCATTTCCAGTTTTCTGGTGGTTTATTGGAGAGAAGAGTTTCACAGACTTTCCTGCCCAGGCTGGGTATGAACCATGATCCTCAGATCTCAGCCTCCTGTGGAGCTAAGATTACAGGCGTGAGCCACGGGCGCCTGGTTCCTATTTTTTAAATGTTATGTTTATTTAGTAGTCTCTAGCCCTCATTTCACATAATGTCATTGAAAATCACTCCCAAGACAGAATTTGTCCAGTAGGTTGAAACCTTCATTTACAGGATGCTCCAAACACTTTAGAAATTGCTTCTAAAATTTACATAAGTGACTTCTCATAATTAATGATGTGTATTTCATTTCAGAAAGATCACTCTTAACCTTTTTTTAATCTGTTTGTATGCTCTCTAGTTATCTGTTTTCACTCCTATCATCCATCGAACTTTCGTACAAGACCTCTGTTTTGTCTCACACAATTTCAGGTGTTGAAAATCAACATTGGTCCTTATGTAGCACCAATGATTTCTGATTCTCAGTCTAGTAAGTGACCACCAACCAAAATGTGATTAATTCACTGTAACTGTTGCTGATAGCCTGCAAAACTATTGTTCTCTTCACATTTGTTCATGTTAAGGTTCTATCACCCAAACAAAAAGAAACTGCAAAATAACAACAAAAACTTAATCAGATAATTAGCCATTATATAAAAAGAGTTTCTAAAACCTTAACATAATCTAAAATAACTTTTAACATATAAAACTCTTTATTGTGAAGGTGATGTACAGAGGGGTTACAATTACATAAGTAAGGGAATGAGCACATTTCTTTTTAAACAATGTCACCCCTTCCCTCATTTTCTCCTGATTTTTTCCCTCTCCTGACCATCTTTCCCACACACAAATTCTATAGCTCATTTCCAACATAGTATCTAGTCAGTATCATTGTTGAATTGGTTCAGCCTTTGTCTCACCATTTCTGTGTTTCCCTTCCCCTACCCCCCAAAAGATAAACATATAAGACAAAGGGTATAGAAACTCTTACCTTAGAATTGCTTAAAATTTCATCAGTATGTAATAGTGTAATGGGTCTTTAGGGGTTGGTGTTTATTACAGTAGTAATTTTCAGATAAAACATTCCTTTTCCCAACTGATGTTTATCCCCTTAATACTTCTGAGATGAAACTGTGCAAGCATATTTCAACTGGCCAAATACATACTTATTGGTGTTTTCTTCTTTCTTACCTCAAATGATTTAATCTGCTGTTGTATACACAAATCATACATTTATTGCAATGGAAAATAACCCAATACTTGTATATATCTCATGGCTGTTGAGTATAAAAATTATAATTGTGGACATTAGCATTTCATTTTCACAAAGCAGGTGCCAGTTTATAGTCCTTTAGGGTTTTATGAAATTTGTGAGTAATGCTGCAAGCTATCTGGCTTACTCAGATCTATTTCCTGTCATCATATATCACAAGTATCTTTTCTACAATAAAACCTTCTGGTGCAGAGCTATTCAGGACCCAGTCACTAGCCCTCCCTTTGATAATGTCCTCACATATTGTTTTGAATTTGTTCCTTTCACCCTCCCCCCCCCCCCCCCAGAATCTCACCTTGGCCAGACTATTGCTTCTGCATTCCATTATTGAAAGAAGGTCATTTAATGACAATGTAGCTTTAGAAAAATTCTAATTAATGCTTTTCATTATTTTAGATATTATTTGCTTATTTTTGACATTTTCCCAAAATTATAGAGAGCCCAAGAACAACAGATCAAAGTAAAACTTCCAAATGTCATTGTTTTGTTCTTGTCTTCCATCCTCAAATCTTCAAAACACTTCTGCGCACCAGTGGAATATTGATAAATTTCTAAGGAAGAAACAACAAAACCTGTGTATTTCAATGAATTTTTATCCCTTCTTTATCTCACTTGTAGCTGAAAAATTCCAGTTTGCTCAAAAGTAAAATAGTGAATTGTCTAAGAATTTTACAGGAAAATGTGTCAGCTTTTGAGGCCAGCTGATTTCTACACACAAAATGACAGAGGTATGGACTTGTATAATGGAAAACAGGGCATCAAAGTACTGACTGTGTCAATATATACCCAGTGTATGCACAGGGAGAGGTACTTTTATTTAATAGTAGAAATAATTATCTCGTTATATAAAATCACAGGTCCACAGGAAGCTTGACATTTCCGCTAAGGCATAGATAAACTATTAATTTTGTGATGACCATAGGCAGCTTACAAAGGATATATACACCTCTGTATACACAAAGGAAAAAATTCTTCATCACTGTTTGAAAAATCCTTGGTTATTGTGCTAGGAGGATCAGATTTGTACCAATGATCATACCAAGGAAATTCTTGCAATAAAATCCAGATTCCTGGGAAGATTTGAATGATTCCACTCTACAAATGGGATAAAGGATTACATTTCAACATCTGATCTAGAATCATAATAAAACTTATTGTTTGTAAGAAAAGAATCCAAAGTATTGAGGAAATTTTCCCAATGCATTTGTTTTCTTTTTCTTTTCCTTTTTGTTTTCTTCTGTCATGGGGCTTGAACTCTGGGTTGGGCACTGTCCCTGTGCTTTTTTACTCAAAGCTAGCCCTCTATCATTTTGACCTAAAGCTCCACTTTCTCTTGGCTAATTGGAGATTTCTCACAGACCTTGTTTTTGCATGGGCTGGCTTTCAACCCCAATCCTCATATCTCAGTCTGCTGAATAGCTAGGATCACAGGCATGAGTCTCCAGTGCCTTTGTGTGTTTTCTTCTCTTAATGTACCTTAAATCTCTTTTTCTTAAAAAAGTAATACAAAATATTGAATGATTCTAAGTTATGTAGACAATAAAGTCAAACTACCATATACAAAATCCTTACTACCTTGCACTATTTTAATGTTGAATTGTATTGATATTTCATGTTCCATAATAATTCCAGCTTTCTGGGTAGCCAAAATTAAGATCTGATGAGAATATATTATTTTAGAAACTTCTTGTAGCTATCAGGTTTAATACAAATTATTTTTGGTGAAAACTGATGTAGCTAACTGACATTGAGAGGTACATTTATGGATTACGATTTTCTTTTTAGAGCTGAACAAGTAAAACTCTCTGGCTTCAAATGAAAGAGTTCTTCTGGTAAAGAATTCCAAAACTATGTGACCAAGAGATTCATATTACTAGGTTTTATTTGTTTCAGTTCCATGAGCATGTAGTAATTTTCACAGAACTTGGTGAGAATTTAAATTCTTTGAGTAGTTATTGAAGCTATCAGTGCATAGCTTGGCACTCTTCACAGCTGGTTCTAAGCATTTCAGTAACTTGAGCAGAAGTGAATTAAATTTTAGAATAGGTCTTTGTTGAAATCACAGAGGATTCATGTGAAAATGATTGATAGTCACATATGGCATTCTATTTGCAGTTCTCATAAGTACATAGTTCCCTTTCAGGGGAAAAGTGAAATAAAGGAATTTTAAAGTTGTAAATAAAAGAGTAAACTTTTGGGTAGTTTTAGTTTTATGTATGCCATTTTCCTAATAGAAGATAAATCAAATGATAATCCTTCAGAAAGTGGCTAACGATGTGTTAATGCCACATACTGCACAGTATTGGAAATATTCAGATGATTTCCCAAACATGTTGTATTATTTTCTTCTCAAAATTTCTCTGTAAGGCTGGGGTGGGAATGATAGTAATTATTTAACCATTTAATGAATGGACTCTCAATACCTGTTATTTATTCCATCTTCATGCTGTTTTCAAAGGGATTTTCACAATGTTCTAATAGTACAAGCACTAAAGTCACCTAGTCACTTAGCACCCTACTGTATACATGAAAGCAGCAAATGGATGTCCCTGAAATATCCACAAAGTAGGTGTGCAACAATAGATACACTCGTTCAGAGGGAAATCTACCTTCTATCCTCACAACAAATACTCATGTTCCTTATCGACTTTTACTTAAAACACAGACACACCAAACATGTTTTATCGGAATGGGTTCAGTTGATGAAAGAGGCATGAGCTAATTCTCCAGATGGCTTTCAAGACTTAGGACAATGTGGAGAGGAAGAAAGAGCAGTTCTGGCAGATTAAAATGATAATTAAAGGTGAAGAGCTGGCTTTCTATCATCCACCACACTTCACAACCACGCAATATATGATGACTAATATTTCACAAAGAGTTTATCCACTTAGATGGGGACTGTAATTTCCCAAGGAAAAACTGAACTATTTATGACTCATTAAATCAGTAGCACTACTATAAATCATAAACCTGTTCAAAGAAAAGAGTGTAATGTAGATAGAACAGGTCCAGCTGTTTAAATATCATATGGCATATGGGGCTTAGTAATTGGACTCAAATGCTAACTGCCAAATAATTTACATTTGTATTAAGTGCTATTATTCTATAGAAAGTGATAAACTAGATTCTGAGTTGATACTTGACTGAATAGTATGGCTTTAACTTCAGGTGAATATCTCTAAATTGATTTTATCAGTTGCATTCAATGTTTTTCTTAAAAATAGAATCTAAAATGTATTCTAGCCAATGTGACTGTACTGCTTATTATATGTTTTATTTGGCTTTGGATTTTAGCCTAATATTTCCATCACATTTTTATTGTGTTTGCTTTTTTCTTTATCATAATCAAGATTTCTACCTTACTATAGAGTTTACTTAAAACGAAACTTGTCACTTTGGTAACCTTTATGAATATCTGTGATAAGGGCAAGATAAGGGAAAACTCATTTGGATTTTAAAAGCACATCTCAGAACCAGAAAGACCTCTGGATTCATTTTTTATGCATGATGTTGGTTCAAGAAAAATCAAATAGAGTTGAGTTTGTCCCAATATTATACATGTACTCCTAGAACATGTGTTCTCAATACAACTGCTTATCAAATGCTTTGATTTGTTGTGTTTAAATTCACATTAGTGGATCTCAACCTAAACTTCCAATATGAAGGAGAAATCTATATATTTGTCTAATTTTTATGTCAGAAGTATAGAATCAGCATTGTAAATTGATCGCAGATACAGTGCTGGTCTGATCTGTGGGTTGGGTTCAACAAAGTTATCTTTAAGAGAAAAGAGAGAGAAAATTCTATTGGTTAAGCCTCTCTACGAGGAAAAACATGTCATAAAATGCTTAAGCATCACACAGCTTGTGCTGTCAGATTCATTGCTTGACTCGCTGTTCCACGTGGTCAAGTGATGGAAGCCATGGGCCATGTGTAGACTTCCTGGTCCAGGCTCCCTCAGAAGGGGAAAAGGAGAAGTGTAGGGAACTATGAAGCTGAGCTGTGAAACCTGGAAAATGTTGGAGAGGAGATTGGAACTCTGCCTTGACAACACTCAGAATGTTAAGAGCTGGCCATGAAAGAGTTTAACCAGTCAGCGCTGGAGTGGGTTAAGAGAATGGAATACTCACTTTCTCAGGCTGGCATCTGTGCTGGGGATCTTGTTGGCTGGAAGAAAGACGTTCACAGCTTAATCTTGGGCTAGACAAGTGGACATCGTGTCTGGACCTTCCTTGGGCTGCAGTCTCCTGTCTCAAAAGAAAAAGGGAGCCAGTTTCTCTCACAAACTCTGTTTGACCTCTGACTGTAATACTGATATAGATGCTTTATTTTTTGCATGTATCCAGAACTTTCTCTGTGTAAACTCAGATACATATGCTTGTTTGTGGGGACTCGGGGTCTTGGGACCTCTGGTCCCTGCTGATTCTTCTCCTCTTCCCTCCTCTTACTCCCGTCCCTTCCCTTCTCCTCTCTTCCCTTCTCCTCCTTGCTCCTCTCTGCCTTTTCTAATTTTCTTGGGGCAGGTATCACTGCCTTCGGATGCAATTAGCAACAGAGAAGCCAGGCTCATTTTTCCATTTCTGGATGGGTTATGTCCTCTGGATGCAGACGTTCAACTTCATTGATTCATTGATTGGCCCAATGTTTCCAACTTCAGAAGGGAAACTTTCCTTCCCCAAATCCAGTGGGCTTTCCCCTTCTCCATTTGTTTCTCGTTTTAAAGAGCAAGTAGTTTCTCTTGCTGCTAAACTGTAAGTTGACTCACTGTCTGGTGTTTGGTTTCCCAGTTTTACCTCCAAGTTGTGTAATCAAATCCCTGGATTAAATTCCCTTCATTTCAAACAGAGTAGTTTTTTTTTCTGGATAGTTCACGACTGATATCATCTCAAACTTCATCTTGATGTTTCCATCGGGATATAGTAAAGCAGATGAGGTATGTCAGTTTCTTAACATCACAAATCAAATATGACAGCTTAGACATCCTAATAGTCTACAGAAAATTATCTGTGGATCTATTGCTTACTGAAGGAAATTGAACGAAAAAGTACTAGGAAAATTGGTTAGAATTATAAAGATTATAAGGCATGGCAGACAACAAGAAATGTACCAGGGCTCCTGAGAAATTTCACTGAAACTAGAAATTCCTCCAAAATAAGCTGTATGCTCAGTATATAATATAATTCCTCACTTTAAACAACAAGACACAGGAATAGTATTAAATAGACGGGGGCGGGGTGGGGGGAAGTAGTCAGAGGGTTAATTAAATGCATTCTACAAGCTTCTTACTTTCAGAAATTTCTACCCATCTGAAAACCAGAGAATAATGAAGTTAAATAGTTCTTTTGACTTCTGGCAAGTTTTCTTCTTTTAGGTTTGTAACACCACAGTCTTCTGAATTACTTTCCAGGCCGTGTATTTATGTACCTCAATAAGCTGCTAAATGAATAGCGTGCACTGCTCGAGACTTAGACTTAAAGATGCTTTTCTTTTAAGTTAGGCATTCCCTTTTGGAGGAATCTTAGGCATCTTTACCATTTGGTATGATTTTAATTCCAAACATTTTAATATAACTCTGACTTGACTTTTGAGTCCCAAATGGAAGACATAAAGGTGTAGAGAGGCCAACTTCCTATCCCATCCTGGCTGAAAAGTGAAGTTCCCTCACTGTTCTCCAACACTGAGAAGTTCTTCCCCTCCTATAGCTTCACATGGATGAAGAACTTAAACCATTGCTTTCCTACACCAGTTCATCATCAGGGTCTTCTAATATATTTTCTTAACACCCACAGATTTTGTTCATGTATCCTTTACTGTAACCACAATAAATAAACTGGTATCTATCATCTCTATTTGAACAGTTCAATGACTACCTTTGCCTTTTCTCAGATAGCAGTAGTGCTCAGCCTGACCAGGAAGGCTCATATTGTTTGTTTCTACAAGTTCCACAATCCACAAATTCCTCCCTAACCTCTATCCAGCCATCACCCTGTAGGAATCAGTCCCTGGCATCATGCCAGACCTCCTCTGTCAAATGTGTCTGCTGTGCATTTTATCAGCTCTGGACCTGAGCTTGTCGCTTAACCATCTTTAGTTCAAGTCCTTTGAGCAGACTCCAATAATGTCTCTGCTTCATAACAGTCCTGTGTGCTTTGACTTATTTCTCTCTTGTTTTATTTGAATGGTTTTAGTTTCTTTATTAGTAGAAATAGTATTTCTTTGTGGATATTAGATACTCATATTACTATCATCAAGTACTTATTAATGATTTTGTGTTCCTAAATTAGATTGGACATTTTCTATATCATTACCTCCAAATCCTGCATATTTCATAGAAAATAATTGCTTTTTGGAATTTGTTCAAACATCATATCACAATATTTGCTTTATCTGCTATATAATAGAACTTGAATAAATATTGGAAGAATGAAAGAATGAACACAAGACTTGTAAAATTTTTTTAGTAAAAGCTTGTTCAGTGAACACCAGCAATCTGAATCACTGATGAAATACTCTTCTTATACTATACTCTTCACAAGTAAAGTAATCACATGCTTTTGTATTCAATAAAACATATTTACTGTCTATTTCTACTGAATTTCTGAGATAATTTCTAACTGTTTTTGTTGAAGATTACATGTATGTATAGATGATATATTCAACCTAATCATCAGACCATACTTATATTTGCTAAATATTTACTCCTGTTGTTTTTCTGTCTTCTCCATCAAATATTCCTATGGGAGTGCACACAAAAAAGAGAAGGTTCTTGGTAGTAAATTTACTTTAAGTAAAGTTGCTTAAGGAAGTTGCCACTCTCTGATGCTAAAGTTGGAAGAGATTTCATTCATTTGAATGGTGGATTTTGTGATGTCAGCCTGAATTTATGCTTACTTCAGCAGGAGTTGCCAATGAGATCAACTAGGTGGGCAGAAACAGCATTAATTCATGAGACATGAGACCCTCGTCTTATTACTTTAATAATACTACACATATTTTTGACTGCTGGCCTTAATTTCTTCATTTGGAGGATAAGAGGACTCTTGCAATAACTCAAAATTATAGGCCATATATCATCTAACATATTAATAAGTAAGTAGATGTAATCACATCATAAAATGACCTCTATTAGCAGGTACTAACATGACTTTGTACTAACAAAGATGAAGAGATTATAACTAAAAGACCACCATAGTTAAGTCTAGTAATAGAACCACTAAGCTAGCAAAACAAGGGGAAAATCATTACATATGATATAACCTCATTTATACTTGTTGTATTACAGTACTCAGAATTGCTAAATTAATGAATGATATGCACATATAAACAAAATAGAAGGAATGCATGTAAATTGGTAAAAAGTTATGATAAAGTGAAGAGGACAAGAGAAGGGATTTTGGTGAGAAATGAATAAATTGAGGGAGCCTGGTAATAGATGTAAACATTCTCTATTTCTTAGGTGGGAGATGATTCCACATATATTCAATTTGTATTATCTTGTGAACTGTGTGTTTTTTGCATTCTCCTATTGACATTATTTTATTTGGGCTCCCATGTGGGACTCTCAGCTCTTAGCTTATCCAGTGCTTGTTACTGACAGTTTCAGTTCTGCCCAGCAGTGTGTGTGTGTGTGTGTGTGTGTGTGTGTGTGTGTGTGTGTGTGTGTGTGTGTGTGTGTGTGTGTGTGTGTGTTGCAGGCCAATTGTAATTTTTCATTTGTTTGTCTTTCTACAAGCCACTTTGATATTGGCTAATCAATTTGTCCCAATTAGTGTTTTAGTTAGTTGGGATCCCTATTCTAAACCAGTTTGTGCCAATATGCCACTTGTGTTAACTAGTGTTATTAATACTCTGCTTTTGGAGAAAACCATTTGGGATAAATTATCTCATCCAAAAAAATGATTAGCCAGGTTTAGAGTAGAAATAATCCATTTATTTAGAGTTGCCTTTTTCAGTAGGTAGCAGAAAATAAGCCTTTAAATGTCTAAGCCTTCTTCAATTTTTTTTAAAATATGCCCTCTTCACAGCAAACGTTTCCTTCCAAGGAAGTGTTAAAATGTAATCTTCTCTGGAGCTACCTGCTATAGTGAGAAGCTTTTGTCTTCCCTGCAGAGATCTGAGCTTAAGTCCTCCTTCAATTTTTAATCTCACAGCATTTATTCTCTTTCAAGACTTTCCAATTTGCCAATTCATTGGATTTTGTTTATCACCTTTTCTACAAAAGCTCATTTGTTCATTGACAGTTGCATTCTAAGTTAAATCCAAAGTAGGGCAGATTAATGAATATTCACATCAGCCCCAAGGGTTGTTGTTAGCTTGATAGTTCTATCACATCAACCATATGTAAAATCTATCTTCCAGTGAAATGGGGCTGCTTTTGTTATGTCAAAGATTATTTATTACTATGTCCTCCATTAATCTTGATTAACAGGAATTTTTTGATCAAGCAGGGCCTTCTCATCTTGGACAGCTTATACATCAAACACTCTTTTGCTATGAATTGACATATTAATGGTTTTAGATCACTGCTACTTGTTTCATGTTCCTTCTATAATTTTGTGAAAAAGTAAATTTAACAGAGCTGAGCAGAGACCTTGTTTTATAGGACAGGGTTACAAGAAAAATCTGCATATCTAAAATGTGCTTTGATGTCTGTTTCCTGGCCAAAATAAACAGCACAATTTTAAATATATTTTTATTATTTTTAAGTAGTTGTACAAAGAAGTTGTCATTCAACAAAGCTCTTGATTGATGTCTCCCTTTTCATCATTCTCCACCATTCCTCCCGAGCCCACTACTTCCTTCAATTTTCTTAATTTTGTAGGACATGCATTAAATTTTATGATTACAGTTCCCTATCCTCTTCCTATCAAATACAGCAAGCATTATAAAATTAACATGTCTTAATGAGCTGTCTTTGATCCTCTCTATGTCCATTTATAAGAGTCAACTACTTTTGAAACTGAATTGAATTCATGCTGTTTGAATCAAGGCATGAAAAGAAAATTTAGGTAAGCATTACTCTTGCTGTGAAATAGATTTTGTTTCTAGCTCCATTCCATTCTCCACATGTAATATTTAATAACCTTTTCAGCTGAGTTTCTCTCTCAATTTGAGTGCCAAAGTAGCAGCTCTAACTTAAATACCTCAAGCAAGACTCTTCCCTCTCTAGTATATCTACTTTTTTTCTTTTTCTGGTGCTGATCTTAGAGCTAGAATTTAGAGCCTGGATACTGTACCTCAGCTTGTTAGGTGCAGCCTAGTAATTTACCATTTGATATACAGCTCCAATTTCAGTTATGTGGTGGCTCCTTAAGAGATAAGATTCTCACTGACTTTCCTACCCAGGTTGGCTTTGAACCATTATTCTTAGATCTCTGCCTCATGAGTAGCTAGAATTACAAGCATCAGCCACCAGTAGCCAGCTCACTCTATCTTCTCTTGACTCCTCACTAGCTTTGCTCCTGCTCCAGTCTGAAGCATCTAGCAGTTATTAGATAAAGATTTATTATACTTTTCTCTTTTTATTAGTCTACTAATCAGTCATTCAGCAAATGATAATCACTTAATGCTTCTTTCCAAGTAAATGATAATCACTTAACAATTCTGTCCAACTCTTCCAGTAATGATTAGAATAGGCTCTTCTAACTCTACACTCTCCAGAGTCTGTTCCTGATGAATTGCTCATCTGTTTATAGTGAATTTTTCAAGATAAGTCAAAAAAATTCTTTATATCTTCCCATTGAATGTAAACTCCATTAAGTTACAAGAGTCAGCCATTTCTATGTATTTTTAGGGTATGGAACGGTGGTTGGCTGACACAAAAAGATTCTTTAATAAACATTCATCTTGTAAATGATTACGTACTCCTTGCATCCTGTAACTGATTATTTAAGAAACCCTTATTAAGCCTCCATGAAATTGGACTAAGAATATAAACACCTCTTTCTGTAGATGATTTAAAATTTTCCATTTGTTAGCATACAGTTAATGATCATCTGAGAATTTTCATACCAAATTTGTGTATCTGGAATTTTGTTTTGCATGAGTGAAATTATTTTTTTGTTGGTTGTGGGCTTGAACTCTGGGCCTAGGTGCTGTCCCTGAGCTCTTCAGGTCAAGAACAGCTCTACCACTTAAGTCACAGCACCACTTCCAAATGAAGTTATTTTTAAATCCAACACTTTTTATTCATAATAAATTTTAAAATAATAGTTGGGCTATATTAAAGTCTTAGCATTTTCTGGCACCGTTAAGATTGATGTATTCTATGTACTTAAAAATTTAGTTAAATTATTATGATTGTGTTACTTGTATAATTCTTATAAAAACCTATGAAATACATGCAGTATCTATTACTACTTTTGTGTGAAGAAAAACACCCATAGGAATGTTTAAGTAATTTTTCCTGGAGACAGAAAAGTGAGAAAGCACAGTCTAATGTATCCAGCATCCACAAGGTTAACAGCTGTCCCCAATACCTCTGAATCCAAAATAATCAAGCAAATAATTGGCCAGATGGCTTATCCAGAGCATTTTGAGAATTTTTGCTGCCTATTTTCTCATCACTATCATCTTTCCCTTCTAAAGTATCATCAGATAAATATATTTCTACAACTTAAATCACTTGCTTTGATTATTGTTTTAATGAGATAGTAGGTTTCATGAAATTCAAAGCAATAAAACTATAAATCTCTTTCCTAGCTGATAATCTCATAAATTGTTGGATTGTTGAATCAAATGCTTAAAAAGGAAGGGCCATACAGAAAAAAAAACATTTGTCATCTATCCAATAAGCCTTTAGTCTACTGTGTCTTAGTCTCTGGAGGTAAAGCGGAAAATTAGATATAATCCTTCTGTAAGTGAATTTATTGTCTAGTCATAGAAAAACACAGATCAATAGGCAATCTCAATAAACTAAATATAATTAAAAACATATAGGAATTGGGACCATGGGAAACTCTGGAAATTATACTAAAGACAAACCTTGAGTGATGCTGTGGTTCAAGTTTTTGATAGAGAGCTTGCCTTGAGCTGAAGAGCTGAGGGACAGCACCCAGGCCCAGAGTTCAGGCCCCATGACCAACAAAATAAATAAATAAATAAATGAATAAATAAAACAAAACTTGGACTCTCACACCTCAGGACTCCCTAAAGTAGGAGTTTTTGTAGGGATCCAGGTACATATACTTAAAGGAGAGTTATCAGGAAATCACAAGATGGTGCTGGAATTACAGTATTGTTGTAAGTTATTTTGATATTATCATTTTCATCTCTGTTTTTGTTTCTGTTTTGTTAGCTATAGACATGCATCACTTAACAAAGAGAAATCCTGAAAATATGTGGTCAGGCGTTTTTGTCATTATGGGAGTGCTGAGTGCTTGTTCTCTTCCTTGACCAAGCCACTGAGTTTGCTATGGGTGGGGTTATATAATTGGTGTAGTTGATGTCATCAAAAGAGGCAGTGATGGCAGTATTATTCATTTTGCTGAAAGTGGTTCCAGTAACCATGTTACCAATCTAGCCAAACTCATTACTCCAGCCCTCATCATCAGGTCTCAGAGACTCAGCTGTCACTGCAGGACAAAATTGACTGTCTGTGGAACTGCAAGAAGTACAGACTGAGAAATTTTTTAATGAAACAACTTTTAGTGTGTGTTGTAAGTTCATTTTAGACAGAATGGTGTTGGGTTTCCATGGGAGTGTTCCCTTCAGAAGGTCTGAAATTTGGAAGGTATGTCTTATAGGTAAGTCCATGGAAGTCATTAGTATAAGTGGAGATTATATAGAATCAGCCATATCACCTGAACAGTGATGAGTTTAAACAGATTTCTGATATTAGAAAGAGAATAAGGAAAAGGAAACGGGCAAGTCAAATAACAAGGAGTTAAAATGTGTGAGGAGAAATTTTTCCATCTTACAAACTGTTTGTGAAGTAAGAGACTTGCTAAAAAAATTATTCCCAGTGTTATGATCCTATTGGCAAAGCTATAATTATAACAGAATTACATTTATTAGACTCACTTTTATGGAAACATTACAGACTCCACCTACAGATCAATTTTTCCACTTTTATATGAAGAGGAACTCTAAGCTTACCTCCAATCATGAAGCTTTGACTCCCAGGGCAATAGGGAGGATTGAGAAATAGAATTGAGAAATCATGTCAGAGAATCTTGGAAGATAGTTTCTTGATATATTGTGAAGTTCACAACCTCCTCCTGAAGCCCTAAAACAGTTTCCAAAAAATTATATTTCCTATATTCTCACTTGAATTTGTTATCTAAAAAGTTAGTACAAATTTATATAGTTGCTAATAATATAATTATGAACACACATATGTATGCATATGTATATATGGGTGACAAGCAAGCATTAGAACTACAGTTGCAGTTTAACCCTTCTAACAGTAATATCATGTGAAATAATTTCAGATTTATGAAAAATTAAATAATGTTTTATCAGCAAAAAACTTTTACTTTATATCCAAATTAGGTATTTAATAAAAGAAGATTTTTAGACCTATTGTGATTTTTTTTCAATTTGCTTGGATTGAGAGACCCCTAGGAGATTTTTGAAGTGTACTTATATTTGTGAGGATCTTTCTAGAGATGATCTGGCATCTTTAGTAATTTACTCACTGGTACTTTCAAAATGTGAAGAGAAATGAGTCACTGAGGGCATGCCTTTGAAGGATGTATCTCGGCCAATAGGTCCTTCCTATTCATCCATTTTGCTCTCTCTCTTCCATAAGATGAATATCTTTTAGTGTGTCCTTTCTTAATCTAAACCAGATCATTGTTGTTACCTGGGCCTCAATTTCAGAGGTTTCCCAATCCAAGGCAATAAACTACAGAAAATGGTGGATACTTTTTGCTTCTTTGTAAAGAAAGACAAGAGAAATTCTAAAACAGGTGTTGAAATAGAAGAAATCTATAAACCTCGGTACATTATTATCCAGGTCAGGTCAGTAAAAATTATTTAAGTCTGTATAAATTGCCCTCCTAGTATAGCTAAGACAAGATCTATTAATTCAAGAAAATATACTAACAGTTAATAAGATTAACAAGAATCAATGGTTGTTTAGTTTACTTATATTGCCATAACAAAGTCTCATACACTAGATTGCTAATATAACAGAAACATAGATTCTCAACATCTTTTTGAATGTATAATACTAAAGATAAGGTATATATAAGCAGGTTTGCTATCTCTCTCTTTGGCTAACAATTGTTACCTTTTTAATATGTCCTAACATGGCATGCCTCTGTTCACATTCTCTCTTGATTTATGTGAGGTCTTTAACATGTATGTTTGGTAGAAAAGTCAGAGTTCCACCATAGCAGGGTTCCCTCAGCCATAATCCACTTTGACAGCTCTGCCAAAGGCACTGACTTTATTTGAACTAAATTATCCTAAGTATTATATGATACTGTTATTAACAATGAAGATATTGGTGCTGAACAACAATAATAAACTTTTCTGCTTCATAATACAAATAAACAGCAATTTTCAAGGGTTCACAGTTATTCCTGAGGGTTGGGATGAACATGAACATATGCTTGTCTCCACCAAATCAGGAGAAATCAGAAGATGGTAAGCCCCACCCAGCCCTAGATGTCTTACCACCAATACAGGGCAAGTCTCATTCCCATGTGTGGCTTAATCATAACCCTGACTGAAGACGTAGAAAACTCTGTCCCTAAATGTGGGCCAAAAAAGCAGGAAAATATGAGGGGCATGAAAAAGGAGAAAAGAGGATGTACAAAAGTGACTGTACTGGACGGAGGATTTAGACAGGTGAAGGAGAGGAGTCTAGAGTATTGAAGGAGTAAGGAACTAGAAAAGATGACAGTCAGGAAAGTGTTCATGGGCATATGAAAGATGTCATTTTATTGCTATTGTGTACATTTAAGGCAGTTATTGTTTATAACATGTTCTGAGTTAGAAACAGGAGGAATGGCTGAAGTAGATGTCATTGGATTTGAAGTATTTAGACAATTATGTATACAGCATAGTCCAGAAATAACAAAGTTGTATTCAAAACATCATAAATCAAATGTTACCAAGGTCAGAGAATTAGAACAGGAAGCAGAACTTTCTAGAAATTGCATAAGAATGATCCTGGGTATGATTAGCTGGCAGCAATAATAGGTTTCCTTTCCAGCAGATAGCTACTAAATCCTAGAAGGTAAATATGCCATTAAAATCAGTCTAATGCTTCCTATTGTTGAAGACTGTGCTTATGATTTAATTTCTTCAACTACCCTTTTGTCAGACTGCTCGTTAATTGTTGGAAAGATATACTACAAGAAGATTCACTCTTGTATACACAATACTTTTGTCTGCTAAACTGTGGAGAGAGGCATATACATGTGTATGTGATTTTAAGGGAGGTGATGTTTTGAGTCTAGGAGTCACAGATGGGAGAGCAGTGTGGTCATGGTGTAATAGGTGCCATCACCATGAGCAATCACGGTGTCGTCATGGCAACCACTTGCAGTGCTGTCTACTGTGCACTGACCACCTTGTTGTACTTCAGATACGAAGAATTTTTAAGACTGCAAACCTAAAAAAGGTTTATAATTAGTATCAATGGAGAATATATATTGAAGGGAAGAATGGAGTTGAAGAAAGTATATGTGGAGGTAAAAGATTCATAAGAGCTAAGGCAATTGAGATAATAAAGGCATCATCGAGCAGAAATATTGACTCAGGGACTTAGCATGCAGTTCTAGTGAACATAGAATTTGTAAGAAGACTCACGATTTACCTCATACTAGAGACTGAGAATATGTAAAATTTTCACCATTTCAAAAAGTGAGATTGATGACAAGAGTAGAAAACTCCTAATTACCCACTTAGGAGTTTAATAGTAGAGAATTAATCTTACTAAAGTCTCCTCTTGTTAGAAACTAGTCTTTATGCCATTGTGTTCCTTCAAAAATATTTCATCAATCTATTACAAATTTGCAAAAGAATTCATTCCGTTTTTACATTCCTCAAGTTAAACTTAATCATACAGAGTTGTTACATTGAGTTTTTGCTCTTGGGCTTCTTTTTAGAAGAGCCATGTTAGAAGTTTCATTCCCATGCTTATGCGATCTTGGAGATGTTATATGTAGTTTTTATAGGATCCTCAAATTGGGAAACTTGAATATTTTAAATAAATAAACATGTAGAGAAAGTCAACAGGCATTGATTTAAAAACTTGAGCTCAAAATGAAAAGCCACAATCAAAGTGGGAGTTACAAATGTTTGTGTGCCATCCAGCTACTTTGCCATATTCTCAGATCTGCTTAGTTGTTTTCTTGGGAGATTATCCATAATGATATTTAATTGATTCTTTATGAAATGACAGCTGGAGAATATAGTCCAAATATGTCCAACTATTGATAATATATAGAATCATATTTTATAATATTTTAATCATTGACTGTCTGCAGCTGTTGGATACATGAAGTAATTATAATTTGGTAGGCTAGAATCTATGAGATTACTTTTATTGCAACCCAAAATTGGTGTATAATAGGGAAACAATCTATATGGTGAAAATGAGAGGAATGAGAAGAAAATGAGCTATTTTCTACTTTGAAAAGTAATGAGGAAAGACGAGGTGATACTTATCTTAAAAAGGCTTTCATAGGCAAGTCTTCTGTGGTTATCTACCTGAAGAGGAATTTAGTACATAGACTTATTTCGATAAGGGTGAAATCCTGGATCTAAGTGTGCCGAAGGTTGTTGATTGGATTGAGTGTCCAATACTTAACCCAGCAGTCAAATGAGAGTAATTGATATATGGACAGTAGTTGGAAGACAAGGCAGACATCACCTATTTTACAATTTTGAGGGTATAAGATATTTTACATGAACTGTTTTCATATATATGTATATATATAAATATATATAAAATTTCATACATTGACCAAACATTTTTCCTGTCATATATATGTACATATATATATATATATATATATATATATATATATATATATAAAATGTAAAACTTTGAACAAGCATTTTTCCTGATGTCTTAATGAGCAGAGGTTGAAAAAGGATTTTAAAGCCATTATCATTAGACATGTCCTACCCCAGAGCCTCTCACACTTTAATGTCATGGGCAGCTCCAGGGAGTTTACTGAAATGTGGATTCTGATTCCCTATCTGTCTGAGTCATGGGTGAGATGTTACATTTCCAACTAGGTCTCAGGTGGTGTCCAAGCTATGGTCTGGAATCCCTGGTGTGAAAAGAACAGATATGAAGCGTTGGAGTTTCTGGTTCCAGAGAGGTTGACGAGGTGTGAACTGACAAGTACTTTTAGAACAGTGGCTTCATCTGCTTAGGCTCATGATGTGAGACAAATCATTATAGTGGGAAATCACTCTTCTTCAGCTTCGACTGAAATCAGTAGAATAAATAATAGAGAAACCACCTTCTGACAGCTACAATTAGCAAAAATACTGAGTAAAAGACTGATTCACAACTCCTAGACCATTTTCTTAACTAGATCTATGGAAACGGGTCAGATATAAAAAGCAAAGATGACAGGTAAGTCTCTTTCTCGAGAGCTAATGCCTAAGTCCCTAGTCCTCTGTAAGGTAGAAGACAGGAAATGTCCTTATAGCCCCACAGCAAGTGATGTCCATTAAAATGGAGTAAATTTGAAATGTGCTATCTGAAATGAGGGATTACTGAGAGTTTATACTGAATTTATTCTTAGGAACTCTGAAACAGTTTGTAAACTAGGAGTGATCCATGCTTGGACTGCTTCTTAGGTGCTTATTAAAATCAGCCTGTGTTCCTGGGATCTGTTGCCATTAGAAATATGAATAGGGCTGGGAAGGTAGCTCAGTGGTAGAGTGCTTGCCTAGCATGCATGAGGCACTGGGTTCGATTCCTCAGCACCACATAAGTAGAAAACACCAGAAGTGATGCTGCAGCTCGAGTGGTAGAGTGCTAGCCTTGTGCTGAAGAGCTGAGGGACAGTGCCCAGGTCCAGAGTCCAGGCCCCATGACTGACCAACAAAAAAAAAAGAAATATGAGTATTTCCCAGTCACCTGGTATGATGCTCCTAGAAGTAAACATCAAACAAGATCATTTGGAATCATGTCTGATTAGGGTTGCCATAATCATAGAACAAAGAAGCCTCAACATAGAACAAAGAAGCCTCAACAAAAAGAGCCAGCATATATATATATATATATAATATATATATATATATAATATATATATATTATATATATATATATATATCATTAGTCTCCAAGAAAGGAAGCTGCTTCGAGGGCTACCGGAAGTGAAGACACACACTCTACCAGAGTCAAGGTACCACAGACTCAAAAGGTCCTGTGGGATCCCACAAGACTCCTGAGAGGGGTACTATACTAACTCCTCTTGGTTTCTAGTATAAAGAATATTTTAAGGAAACATTGTGATCATAAATTGTGATTTAAAAAAATCATCTTGAATCTCTGGATTTAAATCTAAACTATGTTTGTATTTAAACTACTACTTCAAATGATTGTAGAATACTCTCTTACTGAAAAATAAAAACCCAAGCCATGGTCATCAGAGTCCACTCAGGAATGTGGGAAAATGAAGACTTCAGAGTTTTAATTCAGGGATTATGGAAAACAAAATTGATGTGTGTTTTTTTTTGGGTCAAGATGTAGGCATGTTCCCTACATGAGTCACAGAGGATTGGCACAAATCTTTTGTCCCTGACCAATGTCAGAGTTCACCTCTCCCTGTTCTCCACATATTTAGGCCTCAGCTTGCTTCATCTAATTAATGGAAGTGATCAGGACATTCAGGCTACTGAACAAACCAAAAATGTATACTTTTGCCAAAGGTGTAAGAACTTCAACTCAGCTTTATTTATCTTTATGGTCAGGGTTTGCTTCCATTTTCCCCCTTTTAAAAATTTTTTATTACTTTCCTTTGTTCTCCCTGTAACTGTTTTTGATATGTAAAATTACATGATAGTAATCTAATTGGTAAAATAAGTACAACAAACACATGTATGGAAATATGTAATATATGTTTTTGTACATTATATTCACATAAATTTAGGAACTCTTTTTGTAATTGTTTATGGAATTAAAACATTAGTGTTATCTTAAGGAAAGAGGAGTGGTGGCAACATAGCAGATGTCATAGAAACAAATTCCTTTAGTATATGTTTGCACACGTATAGATTCATTGGGTGCTACTAAGTTATGGCTTAATTCAGTTAATCATGTACAAAAATGAGCAGGAACAAAATTAACCAGAAGTCAATTTCTGGTTCTTTTCATAAGCTTATATCCTCTTCTAAATTTAGTTCTGATGAGGCAACTTTCCACTTCCAGAACCTTACTCATCATGCATTGAAATAATGCCATTTTTATTGCTCTTCATATAAGCATACATCATTTATTGTAAGTCATAAATTCTGGTTAATTTATGTAATTTACTTGATACGTTATTTTAAAAATACAATTCAAGTTATAAAATGACATTCATAGGATATCAATAAATTCAACAGAGAACTCAGATAGGAAAATAGGCTTTGAACCCTGTGAAAAAATTGTACCCTTAGCTGTCGGTATGCAAAAGGAAAGGAATGCACATATCACCCGATGTGGAAGAAATAACTGTATTGACAAAGTTCATAAAACTCATAAACTTTATAGACCACGACAGACAATTTGCCCCATGAAAGTTAGAATGTGTTTGTGACTTTAAGCATCACTATCCCACAATACTGTGAAATTTGTGAAATTATGTAATCACTTAATCACAATCAAGAATCTGCAAAAAAAAAATTGTACCCTTAGCTACATAACAAATGTGAATATAAATGTGACATCTTAGGAAATCTGCTTTGTTCTACAAGTGAAAGATAAATAGGATTTTTCCCTATTTACAATGCTATAACAAAGAAGATACTAGTTTTTCCCTAGTCAGTTATTACAATGAACAAAATTTAATATCTTAAAAATAACATTAAACTATCCAGACTACTGAAAATGAAAAAAAAAATATGCTGTGGTTTTGTTTCTAATTCTTTTTAGGAGAATAAAAATTTGAACTATTCTGAGTTTTATGGCTATCCCATATATGTACATAAAGTTAATTCTCTGTCTCAAGAGTAACATGGACATAAAAAGACCAATTACAATTTTATGAATAGGAAATATAAGATCTGGGGCTTCAATTGCTGTATTGCTGTGTTCTAAATAACAGTCCTATTTCTAGAGAATGCTTACATCCCTTTTGACACGAAACAGCTAACAACTTTCATTAGTGAAAAGTCAAACCACATGCAGTGAGGCCTTATATATTGCAAGCAATGTTAAAATAGATTCCAAACTGGTGTCTTGTTTTGATGAAAACTCAGAAGGCAATTTGGAGACTGTTTCTCAGACTCTAGAGACCAAGGCACAGATGGAGGGCTGAATTAAGAGACTTTGTATTTTGAGATTTGAAATGAGCTCTAGTCCCAATTGTATATTCAATAATGATAGGCTAATTGGATATGGTAATTGATTATTAAAGAATTTATATGCTTAACATTTTAGAGTCCATAAATTATAACTTAAAATTCAAAGTGTGGGCTTTATTTTCACACTATTATATATGAGCATAACTGTATGAACCATATTTTTGTATTTGATAAACATTGTTCAGGATTATTTAATTTTTTTCTGAAGCCAAAATCCTTTGTATATCAAAAACTTAAATATTTTAAACATTGTAGTTTATAAAACAACAAAACTTGTTAATTTTCTATCACAACATACATGTATATATGTGCACACATGCACACATGCTACAATATGACTTTAATGAGCTCAAAGCTAGTAAATAAATAATCTGAAATTGAAGATTACTAATTTATTTTTTATTGGTCAATTTGCTGAAGTAGGAAAAGCTTGAATTTGTAAAAATTCTTTCATGTCATTCACATAGGTCAAAATGTTCAAATATATTTATTAACTTATTATTGGTATTTTTATCTTCAAAGGTTTATTCTGTGTCACATAATATACTTCAGAACATTATTATGTACTTGTATTACATTTGATGGAGGCATTAAATGGACTGGAACTCAGGGCTTCTTGCTTTGTGGGCAAGAAATCTACCACCACTTGAGTGATACTTGCAGCCTTTTTGTGTTTTATTTTTCTATTATCTAAAATATTTTTATTATCTTTAAGTAGTTGTATAAAGGAGATGCCATTTAACAAAGCAGTTTATGAATATAATACAACTTGATCAATATATTTTCTTTTACTAAATAGGGTCTTGCTTATTTATTTGTTCTTTGGCTGGTTCTGGGCTTGAACTCTGCCTGGACCTGGGCACTGCCCCTGAGCTTCTTTTGCTCAAGGCTAGCACTCGACTACTTGAGACACAGTGCCACTCGAGGCTTTTTCTGAGTAGTTTGTTAGAGATCAGAGCCTCATGAACTTTCCTGCCCAGGCTGTCTTTGAACAGCAATCCTCAGAGATCGGCCTCTTGAGTAGCTAGGATTATGGGTGTGAGCCATTGGCAGTGGGCTAGGGTCTTGTTTATCTGAGCTCTCCTGGACTAT
This sequence comes from Dipodomys spectabilis, assembly GCF_019054845.1. NCBI lineage: Eukaryota > Metazoa > Chordata > Mammalia > Rodentia > Heteromyidae > Dipodomys > Dipodomys spectabilis. The sequence goes on from NW_024870752.1 coordinate 8,238,170, forward strand.
AATTTTCCTATTATCTTTCCTATGTAGCTAGGATGACAGGAGAGTGCCACAGAACCCAACATTTTATTGGTTAAGATGAGTGCTTGGAAACTTTTTGCCTAGGCTGGCCTTGCACTATGATCTAACTAATCTCATTGTCATCAGTTAGCTCAGGAGACAGAAATGAGCAGCTGTGTTGAGCTAGTACTTCATTTCCTTAATCAAAATATATATTGCATGCATTCAGCAAACAGTGTCACCTAAAACATCACTGTTTCTGACTCTGCAAATCCACAGCTTAAACAGCAGTATTGTACTTGCCTTATTAAAGTTTATAGTTATCCCTGTAAGGTAAATAATTGTAAACTCATTTTCAAAGTGTTTAATGATTGCTTTCCTATTGCTCCTGTTGCTGATTACCACCGATTTATTGACAATGTATTATTTTACAGTTCTTCAGATCAAAATCACAAATAGTTCTTATGGGGCTAAAATCAAAGTCAGTTCCTTCTGCAGGTTCTGGGAGGGAATTTTGTCCTGACCTTTGCAGAGCTTTTAATAGCTTCCTGATTTTTTGGTTTCTCATCAGTGAAGCCTGGAGTCATCACTCCCCTTGAATCTGAGATGGCATGGGCTGTTTTGTTTTTTTTTTTTGAATTGGAGAGAAAATGATGCCAAATGGCCGTATGTTCAGAGTCTTGGTGTCAGGAGATTTGTGACTTCCTTTACCCTTTCATGGACCAGTCTGTCATGGAAATGGTTTGTTATGTAGAAAGTCAAAGTCTCTTGAGACCTCTCTCTGTTCAGATGGGAAGCTCAAGACAGCCAGACAGAGAATCAGCAGATATATGAAGAGAGACCTGATAAAGCTTCTGGCATAAGACACTTAACCCATCTGGCTGTTTTAGACATAAACCCATAACACACAAACCTGTCTGCTGCTGCATGGAACCAAAGTACCAAACCAAGCTAAGCCCTACCCACATTCTTTGTATGAATACGTATAATGGTTGTGCTTTAAATCCATGATGGTTAGAAGTGGTTTATTGCTGTTTTCTCATCAATTACAAAAGCACATGCTCCCTCTCTTTAGTAAATTGAACTTTGTAATTTGTTTCATGCCTTTTGGTTTTTTGAGATGCATACAGAAATAAATTTGTTTTTAACTGTTTTGAAATAGCTAAATTATACACATCTAATAACACAAGTGCTATTTCTATCTCTAGACACGTATCTCACCATTAGCTGGTGAAAGCTATAAATTGTTTACTACAGTATGGATCCAGGATGCTGGTATGAGGTTTTGAATTTTCAGTTGAATAATAAAAGTGATGATGAACACATTTGACAGATGCATAAAGTTATATACAGTACTGAGCCTCTATTTAAATTTTTAATTCATTAATAATTAACTAATCTATTATTAATGAATCTATTTTTTTAAAATGTTTGACTGGTCCTGGGGGTTAAACTCAGGGCTTAAACGATGTCTTTAAGCTTCTTTTGCTTAAGGTTAGTGCTTTACCAATTGAGCCACAGCTTCACATCTGGGTTTTTGGTAGTTTATAGGAGATAAAACTCTCATGGACTTCATTTCCATAGTTGGCTTTGAACAGCAATTCTCAGATCTAAGGCTTCTGAGTAGCTAGGATTAAAAGCATGAGCCACCAGTGCCTGGCTGGACAGACATTTAAAAATAATTATACTGTACTATAATTTACTATAATTCATCTGCTATGAAACTGACTTATTTAAAGTCTACAATCCAATGGTTGTTAGTGTTTTCACACTCATCGAAGCATCATCACAATTTTAGGATATTCTGATCAGATAAGAAAGAAATTTTATATCTACTATTCGTCATTATCCATTTATCTACCCTACCCAGATCTATCCTCTTGTCCCTGCCTCACTACCAAAAGACAACACTAATCTACTTTCTGTCTCCATTCATTTGTCTTTTCTAGAATTAAAAAATATTCTTCCTATCTAAATGTAATTATACATTAATATTTGCTGCTTTTTTCTCCTATCCTCTGTATTCCAAACCAAATCAAGTACGTACTTTTCATATCTAGCATCTGAAATAGATTTTTATGAGGGTACAGTAAAGGAGAAAGAGATTAATCCATCTGGTTCCATCATTTGCTATACCTCTGAACTATCTAGTTAAACCTGGATGGGGGCTGTTTTCTCAAAACTCATTTCAACAGGGAAAATGGTGGAAGGGACCACAGGGGATCTAACGACTTACTCCAGCCTGCCATTGTCACTCATAGAAATACAGAAAGGGAAGGACTTCATCAGTTGGGTCCGCTGGGGTATTCAGAAGACATTCATTTTCATGGTTCTAGCAGCTTATTTAGTGCTTACATCTTTCTTTTTTCTTTTTTTAAGTTAGCATCAAATCCCATGCCTGTGTGATACATTTCTTATAGAAGATGGGCCTCCAGTGTCATATCATTATCACCCAAAGTGTTAAGTTCACATTAGGATTGAGTCTTTGATTTCTATTTTTATTCATTTACTACAGAAGCAAGGGGAAATGTTCAAACCTCTGTCATCACAATGAGAAAATCATTAATTTTGGACATTTGTAACTTATTTGTAGCTTATCATGTTTTTCTATTTATCTTGCTTCTCTTAATTTTTTCTCATTAGGAACTTGAATTGTCTATTTCTCTTCTCATAATGCCATACATTATGTCTAATAACACTTGGCCTTTAAGATATGTATTTGTTACTAAATTGAATTCTACTGTATTCTTTCTTTGTTCTTTTCTTTTTCTTTTTTTTGGTCATGGGACCTGAACTCTAGGCCTGGGCACTGTCCCTCAGCTCTTCAGCTCAAGGCTAACACTCTACCACTAGAGCCATAGCTCCACTTCTGGCTTTTTCTGCTTAAGTGCATGCCACATGCATGCAAGGCAAGCACTCTACCACTGAGCCACCTTCCCAGCCCCTGTACTGTTTTCTTAAAGGAGATTTAGGAACACTCACAAAAGAGTTATTTATTGTATGTCTATAACTACTCAGAATGTGTTTATAGTTATGTCATCTTAAAATGTCTTAGATGTAAAGGACCACAAATATTCTCAGCAATGGAACAAATCTGTAGGGTAAACTAAAACATTCACAGAGTTATTGCAGATAGTTCATTATGTAATTAGCACTTTGGTTAACATTAGGTAAGTATCAGTATAAATCTGTCTTCCTGGAAGCAACTATTACTAGTAAATTCAAAACATATACACATATTACTTTGAGATTTTTATTTTTATAAAAGGAATATACATGTTTTCATATAGTCTTCTTTATTCACAAAATTGTGTAGGACTGAGATCTATGTCAGTATATAACCTTTATAATATCATTTATTGTTCTCACATAATGCTATGCTTCCATATATTTAACCAACACTATCTTTAAGATGTTTCCATATTTTAATTATTATAAATAATAGTACTTACATGAACATCTCCTAGATATAAATTTATCACAGAGATATATGAAAATACAGACATATGCAAAATACTTTCCTTTAGCTGAGCAACTCACTTTTATATATAAATACATATAAATTCCTCCTTTTACACAAAGGACTTGTTCATATTTATGTTGGATTCCATTTTATTTCAATATTACAGACATATTGGATATATATAAAATAAAATTCTGATGTGATTTTTCTATTATAATTTATATTGTTCAATTTTGTCATTTATTTCCCTTTTAAAGGTGTTGGTGGTTCACACCTGTAATCCTAGTTACTCAGGAGGCTGAGATCTGAGGATCATGGTTCAAAGCCAGCCCGGGCAGGAAAGTCTGTGAGACTCTTATCTCCAATATCCACCAGGAAACCACAAGTGGCTCTGTGGCTCAGTGATAGAGTGCTCGCCTTGAGCTGAAGAGCTGAGGAACGGTGCCCAGGCCCAGAGTTCAAGCCCCATGACAAAACCTGATAAAAGCCTGCAAATTGTTGGCTGATTAATACAGCTATTAACATTATAACAGATTGTTTTTTGTGTTTAACATATGTTTTGTTGTAACTTGGAAATTTGAAACAAATATTAAATTCTCTCTCTTTTTTTTTAAACGGGTCCTGGGGCTTGAACTCACGACCTGGGTGCTGTCCTTGAACTTCTTTGTGCTGAAAGCTAGTGCTCTACCGTTTGAGCCACAGCACCACTTCTGATTTTTTCCTAAGTAGTTAACTGGAGATAAGAACCTCAGACTTTTCTTTGAATCTTTTTCTTTGAGTTCTTTTCTTTGAATCTCCATCTTCAGATCTCAGCCTCCTGAGTACTTAGGATCACAGGTGTGAGCCACCAGTGCTTGGCAAAAATCATTTTTTATTTATCCTAAAATATATCATTATAAATGTTATAAAATGATAATTTTCTTTTACTTGATCATCTTTTTTCCATTTGTATCTAAGAAAAAATATGTAATGTATGATAATCTTTGAAACTTTCTGAAGGTATAATTTCAAGTCTTTTCACTAACAATAAGGCAAAGAATTCTGTCATTTTTGCACTTGGTAATAACATTGAAAACAAAACACACATATGAAACTAACTTGCTCAGACAACTTTGATGAGAACACCCTGGACATCAGGTGTGTAAGCCTTTCTATAAATCACTATGACTTCATTACAGATGTTTGTCAAATGACACTTTCACTTTAAATTACAATTTGAGAAAATGGAATTACTAATGAAAGCAGAAAACTATATCGTTCTCTCAGTATAGTCTAAACCACAATTATGTCTATTTAGTTATTTAGTATAATCTTAACACATTTAGGAAGTCTATGATTTTAAGTTATGCTTTGCAACTGTTCTCTCAATAGAAGCAAAGCACAAAGCCTAGGGAAATTGGCTCTAAGTTCTAAAACATTGGACATAAAATATAGAAATGTAAAATCATATTTCTTTGTTCTCAGAATTAATTCAGGCTTTTCAAAAGAGCGATTTGTATAGTCCCCTCTTTATAATGGGGTTGATACTCAGATAATGGGCAACAATATAATCAGTTAAAACATGGCAGACTCTTTTGTTTGGGATCCTATGATTTCTCCAGAAAGTGGATGATAAATCACAATTATGTAAACTGAAGGAAGACATAACATAACTATAGGCTTCATCATAATAATCATGGCAAGAGGAACCTATTGCATTTGCAAGATTAGAGCTAATCAGTTTTTCAGAGAGTGTAATAAATCAATTTTGAAAATGTCAAGTCAAATCAGATGTGCTATTCTATTAACTAGTATGTAGTTTACAACAAAACCAGAAATTGAGTTAGAGAATTTATTTTAGACACCTTCATTTGCAAAACACATAAGAAATGCCAAGTAAGGAGTCTGTGGCATTTTCATATGTGAGTCTTAGTCACTGATAGGAAAGAGAAATTCAAACTCCAAAGCAAAATAATGCTCTTTCTGTGTTAGAAAAAATACATCAATTCATGAAGTTAAGTTTCAGTAGTTAATGATCATTTGTATAGGGAACCTTTTCTTTAGTAGGATCTAGAAATACTGGCTAAAAAACTATTAAGTCATTAAGCGTATAATATGCTTTGCTATAAATTAACTGTGAGACCAGAAAACAATCAGGACCTCCTGAGGAAATGGGACATTTTTGCTATGTGAATGAAAATAAGATGTGTTTACTGAACTTTAACTTTCCCATAGATATCCCCTAGGATCTACTACTGAATGTGAATGAATAAGCCAAATTAAGACTATTTGTACAAACTTATTGCTACTATATTTTACATTTTATATATGTTGATATATTACAAGCATTTTGTTAAAGAAAAGGCTCTTAACAATACAAATAACATTCTAATCCTTTCCGATCTTTATTTTTAAATCTCTAACATTCTATTTTTGTTAAAATATTTTATAAGTAACTTACCATTCCACTTGTAAATTACTATGATTTTTTGTCGTTGGTGGTAGTAGTGGTCATGGGGCTTGAACTCTGGACTTGGGTTCTGTCCCAGCGCTCTTCAGCTCAAGGGGAATGCTCTACCGCTTGAGCCACAGTGCCACTTTTGGTTTTCTAGAGGTTTATTGGACATTAGAGTCTCACAGGCTTTCCTGCCCTGTCTGGTTTTGAACCATGATCTTCAGATCTCAACCTCCTGAGTAATTAGGATTACAGGTGTGAGCCATGAGCACCGGGCTCATGATTTTGTTTTGATGACAGTTAAAACATGATTCTGTTCTCAAGTTTGAAAAAAAATTATACTTTGCAAACTGTCTGTTGTATTAATGATCTAGTAATGCTGCCAAAGAACAAAGAATATTAAGATGATTAGAAAAGAATAAAGGCCTTTGGATATATTTTGGTGAGGGATTTATGCTGGTTCTGTATGTCATGTTTAACTTGATAAAATGAATTATTTTTCTCAGTAGGAAACATTGGTATTATTGGTAAAACAATTAGGTTTATAGCTAAGAAATTATTTCTATATTTATTTACATTGTGTTTTTCTGTATATATATATATATATATATATACATATTTTTTTTTTTTTTTGGTCGGTCATGGGGCTTGAACTCTGGGCCTGAATGCTGTCCCTCAGCTCTTCAGCTCAAGGTAAACACTTTACCACTTGAGCTACAGTGCCACTTCCACCTATTTATATTTTGTTATTTATATATAACTTTTTGAATTTTGTAAGTACCTTTAAAAATAAAATAGACTTTTGTTTCTGCAAAATACAAAAAAATTTGATAAGGTTTTGGCACTTTTTAGTGTAGCAGCAATCAAACTTGTCTAATATACAAAACACTAACTATAAAATATTCTAATTTTATTCTAATAAAACTGATGGTATTTATTGCAATTAAACTCATCATGGATGGCTGGACATTGGTTGCATACCCAAACTGGTGCCAAATATGTTGATGAATTTGTTTCATAACATAGTAAAATAAATGTTTGAGTATAGTAAAGGTGAAATAGAGCAACAAGTCTTTGTCATCATTTGATGGCTCAAATTCCAATTTAATGAAGCATAGACACCAAGTTTTATACAAGAACATAGGTTGGCAATGTTCAGACAAAACAAATAGCTTTATTTTGCAAATAAATTGATCACAAATGCCATTTTGCCATTTGTAATGTGTTAGATGGTTTAAAAAGTCATAGGATGGTTTTAGGTCATTTCTTATTCTGAATGCTATTTTTCAAATATGACTACACTTCAGCACCACTTGGGAGTTTTAGAAATAAAGTTTTGGATGCAATTGATACGGGAACAGGCTGGGCATTAGGATTCTGCCACCAAGGCTGTGAGTGAATCATTGCTCCAAAGAAACTGAACTATGAAAAGCTTGGATATTTTAAAGAAGACCCTAGAGACAAGTGAACTGCAGAAACCATGCAAAGTAACTGATGCAGATCCCTCAGTTAGAAAACATCTGGCAAGAAACAAGCATTTCTTTAAGTATGTAAGTGAATTTCCCATGAATTCTAGGTAGTTTTTGACACTCAGAGAGAGTGAAAACAATTATCAAAGTATTTCTTTTAATTTTTTATTATTATCCTTAACAAGTTGTAAGAATGAGTTGCGAATTAACAAAGCAGTTTAGGAATACATAAACTTCTCTCCCCACCCCTTCTTTCACTCCTCTTAGTTGTTTTTTTTTTTTTTTTTTTTTTTTTTGGGTCCGGTTGTAGGGTCTGAACTCTGGGCCTGGGCACTGTCCCTCAGCTCTTCAGCTCAAGGCTAGCACTCTACCACTTGAGCCACAGCGCCACAGCCCCATGACTGACCAAAAAAAAAAAAGGAAATGGTTAAGGGTATATTGTAAGGTCAGAAAACAAAAAAGTCACATTTTGAGAGATCAAATTGGGAGTCTATTAAAATGCAAACTGCATGGTAGAGTCCTGTCTCAAAAGATCAGCAGCTAGCAAATACACTTAACACTGTTAGGAAACTGAGCCATGAAGGCCAGAGAGGAAAGAAAGAACAAAAACAGTATCAACAGTAGTCTGGAGAAAGATGGCAGAGGAAAAGCTGGATGCTAAACAAGCTCTCCTAAAGAAAGCAGTTTTAGTGTTCCAGTGAACAGTCCTAGGCTAGAGAATCACACCAAGTGTGCTATCACAGTACAGAGAGTTTGACCAGGGAGGGAAAAATCCAGGCAGCTTGGTCAAGGAGACAGATCTGAGCACTAGTTGGTGTTCATGGAAGCATTGGCGGCTGCTGTTGTGGCTGACATATCAACAGAGAGAGTCCAGGACAAAGGCACCAGATACTGTGTGTGAGCAGATTCTACTCACTACCAGCAAGAACTGTCAAGGAATAGAAATCTTCATCCTGACCAGGGACAGCCCAGCAACCATGACACTGGCATGAGTAGAACTGTGACATCCTCACTCTTTCTGATGGAGCAGCAGGGGGAAAGTAGCCCCTCCCTCAACTCCGGAGAAGATCTCAACCTTTGATACTGACAAAGGCCTGGCCAAGCAGCTAGCTCCAACTCAGGCCTTGGAAGAAAATGGTAGGAGCCATTCAGCTGGTCACAAGAACCTGACCTGACCTGCCAAGCTCAGCTCCACCCAGGGGAAAGTCACCCAACCCAGGCAGAGAGAGCTCCACCTCTGGAGGAGTGACTTTCTTTACTGGGTAAACAAAGCAAGAGGCTGCCCCTCCCCACTGCAGCCTAGACAAACAATTGAAACTCAGTAAACATAAACCCTGAGAATGGCTCCAGGCTGGGCTCTGTGTGTGTCAGGAGCTAGCCCTTCAGGGAAAAGCTACTGATTATTGGTAGGCCTCAACACTAGCCAGAACCTAGCCTCATCTCAGCAACTCCAAACTAGAGAAAACAGCCTTCTCCCTCTTTTGTGATACTCAAAGCAGATCTCCCTCCCTGGGAGGGAGATAGCCTGGGAGGAGGATAACAAAGTCCTGGGTAAGGCAGACTACTTCTCTGCCTGCTCAAACAAACTGACTTAAGAAACTAATCAAGCCACAGGAAAACCACGCACCACAAGCAGACCAGAGACTCCACCAAAAGACTGGTTATGGACACAGTGAATATACAAGATCTCAATCCCCCACCCCCCAAACATCAAAAAACTCTTTTTTCTACCTATTTTTTAATTGAGAAAAAATTGTTTTCTTTTTTTCTCATAATTTTTATTTTAAGTGTGTGTGTGTGTGTGTGTGTGTGTGTGTGCGCTCTCTCTCTCTCTCTCTCTCTCTCTCTCTCTCTCTCTCTCTCTCTCTCTCTCTCTCTCTCTCTCTCTCTCTCTCTCTCTCTCGCGTGTTTAATCTCTTTTGACCTTTTGGTCCCTTTTTTGTCCTCTTTATTCCTTTTTTTGTGTGACTTAATTGCTGTTCTGCTCATCCCCAGATATATACCCATCATCGATTATTAGAGTTGATTCCTCATTGTGTACATACTTAATCCAGAAATTTATTACTCAATTCACAACCTCTTAGGCTTAACTTCTTTAATAGTAGTATTATTTCTTTATACCTATATAATATTTAAGTATTCCAATTTTAAGATTTTTTATATTTTCATTTTTCCCTTTTATCTCTCTCCTGCTCTTATCATATCATTTTCTTCTCTCAATATCATTTTTTATACTTACATTTTTTTTTTTTTTGGTCATAGGGCTTGAACTCGGCTTGGGCACTGTCCCTGCACTCTTTAGCTCAAGGCAAGCACTCTATCACTTGAGCCAGAGTGCCACTTCTGGTTTTCTAGTGCTTTATTGGAAATAAGAGTCTCATGGACTTTCCTGCCTGGCTGGTTTTGAACCACAATGCTCAGATCTCAGCCTCTTGAGTAGCTAGTATTGCAGGCATGAGCCACCGGCTGCCGGCTTTACATAGTTTTTAAGTATTTCATTTTTTAAATTTAAATTTTTGTTTTTGCATTTTTCTTGTTTTACTTTATTTTTAAAATTTCTCTCTTATCATTCTGTCCTATCCATTTCCCTCTCTGAGATTAAGACTTGGTTAAATTCACTTTTTCCTTTTACCTCTCCACATCTCTCTAATCCTAGTTTTCCCCATAATTCTCCCTAAACCTATTAATTTCTGGTCTACTGAATCCCTCTTTGATGTTCTTAGCCAATTAATCCATAGTTGTTTGATGTTGAATAGATTGTATCTGTTGAACTAGATTGTATCTGCAGCCATTTTGACTGTGCAACTACAGGACTATGGTTGATGCTTGCCTTAAAAATAAGGTTCTAGCACAAAATTGATGTTACTTTCATACCAAATGGTCAGAACAAGCTGGAGAAACACAAGGAAAATGGCAAGTCTGGATATCTCAACTCCCACTCATGATAATCAGGTGACAGAACAGTTAATGAATAATCCAGAGGAGAGTTCCCAAAAAAGCTCTACAAACACTTCTGGTAAACATGGTGATTGAAAACCTGCAAAACCTGTATGATAGGGAACAAGACTAGGCAAACCAAAGATTCATACAGGAACTTCACAAGCATGATGAGGCTAACCAAAAATTAATATAGGAATCTCATGTGCATGAGGAAGCTAATCAAAGATTAATACAGGAATTGCATGTGTAGGCTGAGAACAGTCAAAGAGAAATTCAAGAATTGCATGAGCAGGCTGAGAACAGTCTAAGAGAAATAAAGGAATTGGGTGAGCAGGCTGAGAACAGTCAAAGGTAAATATGGGAATTGCATGAGCCTGAGGAAGCTAATCAAAGAGTAATACAGAAATTGCAAGAGGGGGATGAGAATAGACAAAGATCAGTAGAGACATTCATAGAATGCAGAAACAGACAGCTGAAGGAATCCAGGGAGACTACAAAGGGAATGCTGAATTAAGCCCGACAGAAGGAATGATCCTCCAAGGAAACCATAACCAATCAAGTAAGTGATTTGAGAGTAAATACTGAACACCAAATTAAGGAAATAAAGAAGATCATACAAAATCTAAAACAAAGCTCCAACATAGAATTTGAAGACATCAAAGCTGACCAATTAGAAGGAAAGGGAATAAAAAACAAAGTAGAAAGTCTTGCCAGTAGGTTAGACCATGCAGAAGGGGGTTGAAGGCAGCCTAGATATTATACAACTAACCAAGACAAATCCAAGAAATATGATAGATCTATTCAACATTTGGAAGACACCATCAGAAGGCCTAATCTGAGGATAATGGGTATAGAGGAGCACCTAGAGACAGAAGTTAATGGTCTAGGAAATTTATTTAACAGGATCCTAGCAGAGAACTTACCAAACATGCAAAATGATCAGCCTGTTCAGATACAAGAAGCTTTTACAACCCCCAATATACCAGACCAGAACAGGACATCCCACCATCACATTATACTCTGCACAGGATCAATTCAGACCAAGGAAAGGATCCTTAAAGCTGTCAAGGAGAAAAGATTAATCACCTCTAAAGGGAAACCTCTTAGAATAATCTCAGATTTCTCAGCAGTGACAATTAAAGCAAGAAGAATCTGGAATGAGGTATGCCATGCCCTAAAGATAAACAACTATCAACCAAGAATACTGTTTCCAGCTAAACTCTCCTTCATAATAGAAAGTCAAATAAAAATCTTCCATAGCAAAGAAAAACTGAAACATATCTCCACCAAACCAGCCCTACAAAAGATACTTAAATATGTCCCACACATAGAAAACCAACAAGACCACAATAAAGGTCAACAAACTGCATCTAATCTGAGAATGCAAGAACCATACGAAGAACCCAGTTGTTGCAGCCCCCAAGAAGGTGAATAACATGGAAGGAATTACCAAACACCTCTCAGTCCTAACTCTCAACATTAATGGACTTAACTCTCCAATTAAGCAACATAGATTGTCTGGTTGGATTAAAAAGCAAGATCCTTCTATCTGCTACCTTCAATAGTCACACCTTGCCCATAAAAACAAACACATTTTGAAAGTGAAAGGCTAGAATAAAATCTATTAAGCAAACAGCCCCCATAAACAGGTGGGAGTTGCAATTCTAATATCACATAAAATAGACTTACAATTAAAATTAGTGAGAAGAGATAAAGAAGGTCACTGCAAACTAATTAAGGGATCTCTCCTTCAGAAGGATATTACAATTCTAAATATATATTCATCAAACAACAGAGCACTTAAATTTATCCAAGAAACACTACTTTCCCTCAAATCTCACATAGATCCAAAGACATTAATTGTTGGGGACTTTAACACACCAATATCCCCACTAGATAGATCAACCTGGCAAAAACTCAACAGAGAAACCACAGATCTAAACAACTGCATAGATTAACTAGATTTAACAGGCATCTACCGAATATTTCACCAAGCAGCATCAGAATACACATTTTTCTCAGCAGCACATGGAATATTTTCCAAAATATATCACATTTTAGGTCACAAGCAAACTTGTTCAAATTCAGGAACATTGAAGTTATGCCCTGCATTCTCTCAGACCACAAGGGAATAAAATTAGAACCTGTATCCTTATTTAAGCATTTTGTTTTTTTTTTTCCTTTCCCCTCCCCAAATTAGAGAAGTGTATATACAAGATGCAGGGCCCTGACATTAAATACAGTGAAAATAGGGGTTATACCGTGGGGGAGGAACATACAAAGAAACAAAAATAACCCACATGGTACATTATAAATATGTTAGAAACAATAGCAAGAAAGGAAAAATATCTTTATGTCCCTATCTTGGGGTTCATTTCCCTTAACATCATCTTATATAGTCATATGTACATAGCTTTTGACCTTTTCTGCTTGTCCTACACATGTACTAATTATTGCAAGTAAGGGAAACCATGGGACCTATATTTCTTTGGGTCTGGCTTACTTCACTGAATATAATTTTTTCTAAATCTTTCCATTTCCAATAAAAATATAATGTATATATACACACACATGTATATTTCTGTGTGTACATACATATATATATATATATATATGTACACACACAATGGAATTCTATGCCTCCATCAGAAAAAATGACTTTTCCTTTTCCTTAGCACTTATATAGGATAGACAAAAATTCAAAAGCTGGACATACACTGTAAAAGAAAACTCTCTGGAAGACAGCAGCATGAATGGGGAATGAACAGAAGGTGAATGGAGCCAACAGGGTTTATTTGCATCTATGAAACTAAAAACAAACAAATAAAAACAAAACTCTTGAAACTGTTTTAGGAGAACGAGAGATGGCAAAGGAACAGGGACAGGTCAGGAGGGTTGATGCTGGTATATGTTTTACATGTGTAGAAATGTCATAAGGGCTGGGAAGGTGGCTCAGTGGTAGAGCGTTTGCCTTGCATGCCTGAGGCCCTGGGTTCGATTCCTCAGCACCACATAAGCAAAAAGAAAAAAGCCAGAAGTGGCATTGTGTCTCAAGTGGTAGAGCGCTAGCCTTGAGCTGAAGAGCTGAGGTTCAGTGCCCAGGCCCATAGTTCAGGCCCCACGACTGGACCCCCCCCCAAAAAAAAAGAAATGTCACAACAACCCCACTCCCCATTGTACAATGAATATACGCTGAAAGAAGAAATTGAAGTTTAAAGTAAAAAGTTGACAAGTAATCATGGTTGGCTTTTCAATCTGAAGTGGGAATACTAATGCTTTTTACAAAACAAGACTATGGGCTAGTAACTTTAAAGGGAAGAGCGGCCATATGGTAATCACTCCCTTCCTCATCAGAGCCTATAAAGCAATTTCCACAAAGAAGGTTTTTTGTATATATTTTGTGTATGTAATAAAGTCAGACAGTAGAAAAAAGGGCTTAGGGCTGAAGGGAAGCTTAGTAAAAAAGCCATTAAGATTTTTGAAGTTCAAACCTGAAGAGGAATAAAAGAAGGAATCTAGGCTGGGCACCAATGGCTTATGCCCATAATCCTAGCTACTCAGGAGGCTGAGATCTGAGGATCCTGGTTTGAAGCCAGAAAAATCCCCCTCCCTCCCCAATCCGGTTAAACAAATCAAAAGCTGCAAGTGAAGCTGTAGCTAAAGTGGTAGAGCACTAGCCACTAGCCTTGAGCACAAAGAGGCTCAAGGACAGCACTCCTGAGTTCAAGCCCCACACCCACACAAAAAGAGGGTGAAGGAAAATCTATTTTTTTCTTTTCCTTTATTTTTTTTGCCAGTCTTGGGGCTTGAACTCAGGGCGTGTGCACTGTCCTTGAGCTTCTTTTGATAAAGGCTAGTACTCTACCACTTGGGCTGTAGCAACACTTCAGGCTTTTTCTGTTTATGTGGTCCTGGGGATCGTATCCAGGGCTTCATGCATTCTAGAAAAGCTCTACCACTAAGCCACCTTCCCAGAAAAAAAAGGAAATCTATAGAGCACCACATAAGTAGAATTCTTCAATCCAGTGATCCTAACCAGAAACATCAGCTGTCTCTTTTGTGGCACAGAGAAGCAGGAGAGGGAAATTCCTTGTGCATCCATAAGTAAGGAGGCCAACTCTGGAAGCAATTTTTTTTCTGTTATGTTTCAAATTATACATTTTTACAAATGTTGACTCTTAAATCAAGGTGAGAAAATAGAATGAGAACCAGCAGGCTTGGTTGGGAGGGCATGCTATGTAAGTTGTTTCCAAAGGCAAATGGATCCTGGTAGACATGCAAGAGCTTGCTCCTAATGAAAATAAACACGATGTGTTTTACTGGCAAATTTTAGGTATATCAAAGTAATATGACAGCAAGTACAAAGAATGCTATCAAGACATTTCCTTCATTTTTACATTCATGAATAATTTCTGTTTGAACGCAAGAGAGTTGAATACCAGCCTTATTTTAATACATTTTGTGTCAGCTTTCCTATATGGAGTTAAAAAAAATGAATTGGGAAGAGAGAGAAGAGGAGAACATTAATTCCAGATGGCTTTAAGCAAATATTAGAAAGGTGAACATTCATAGGCTTCCAAATATCCTTTGGCTAGTTGACATTTACAAACATTGAGCTAGGTAAGCTTTTTCCATTAGCAATATTACGGATCTAGCAGCAAGTAAAAGATGTGTGAAATCAAATCCGTCAGTCAACTATAGAAAAGGAAAAAAAGAAAAAAGAAAAAGAAAACTGTAACTACCAGCAATAAAAGCCATGAGGCACATAGTTGTATTGCACATCCTGTTAAAACACTATGAAGGAGTGGGTATTTCATTGCTGGTGATTATTTGGAGGAAAGTGTTTAATTTTAACCACCATACTTTATGGTCCATCCATTTTTGAGTGGGAAATTATCTATTTAAATGAGAGGACAGTATATTTGAAATTCCTGACAGTACTTGGTTGAACCTTAATGAGAACCAAAAGCAATGTTAATAAGAAAAGTAGTGTTTACAACGATAACTGAAGGAGGCTATTTGGAGACTTATTGCAACTGTCTAATTCTGATAGCTATGCACAAACACAGTTGTGTTAAAACACGATGTGTATTTCCAAGATGCTTGTGTCCAACAAAGAAAACATTAGTTTTTGAAACAGTATACAAAAAAATTGTCAATCATTATGTTCTAATATGTCAGCTGGAATAAACAATTCCAAGGAACATGATTAATGTTTATCATATACAGAAAAACTTTATTTCCAAAGTGTGCAAATATGCAAATAACTAAGATTTTTGTAATCTTTGAAATTATTTCATTCTAAAATTTTAATTGTAGTAAAATGCAGATAGCAAAATATTTACATTCCTAATCATTTTTACAGTGTTACTCAGGAGTGTTCATTCCAATTGCTATGCCCTTAAATGATAGAATTTTTTGTTTATGGCATATTACTATATGTTAAGACAAGTTCACTGGGTTATCTTCATTTTCTGCTTTTTCAATGACTGCTTATATTGTTTTTTTGAGAATTTTTTTATTGTGAAAATACCATACAGAGGGGTTATGTATTAAGTTTTAATGAATGAAAAACATGGTGTTGTGCATTATTGAAGTCTTCTGTGAATGCTTAAGAAACGACATTCTAAAGAGTCCATTACTTATATCTAAGTATATTCCTTGCTGAATAGATGGCCAGAAAACCATAATTATAAATAACTATAACTCTTTGTTTTGCTGGTTAGAAACCTTTGTTACTCTTCAACAGACTGCAAGAACTCTCCAGCTTATTGAGAAAATATTTAAATAGTAAGAATTTCAAATTAGTTTTACAAAGCTAAGGAAGCATCAATCCTAAGCAATATATTTATAAAAGTTTGTTCTTTAGTTTATTATTACTATAATAATAACATTAATGATAGATAATTGTTTCATGCCTCATTTTAATAATGTACATCTTTTTATTCTTGTTAAGTATAGTCAATATTCTTGATTGCTTGAAATCCAACCTTAATGTACTTAGACTATAAAGCTTATCATCCTCTAATGTCCATTGACTGGTATCACAGTTGCCATAACTCCTTTCAAACCCCAACAAGTTTGTGAACAGCTTTGATGTACTTAGCCCAAGGCTAAGACATAATAATTACAGATGCTGAGGATAGAAAGTCTGTGAACAAGCAGGGTGCTGGTGGCTCACACCTGTAATCCTAATTACTCAGGAGGCTGAGATCTGAGTATCATGGTTCAAAGCCAGCCCCGGCAGGAAACTCTGGAGATTCTTATCTCCAATAAACTACTAGAAAACTGGAAGTGGCACTGTGGCTCAAACAGTGGAGCACTCGCCTTGAGCTGAAGAACTGAGGGATAGCACCCAAGCCCAGAGTTCAAGCCCCATGACTGACCAAAAAAAGAAGAAGAAGAAAGTCTGTGAACAGTGAGAGCAAAAGTCAATTTCTGTGGATTGAGGGAACAGCAAGTGAAGAATAGTTTCAAGAAGTTGAGCTACACTGACACTAAAAAGAAGGCTCAGAACTGTAAGTGAATGGGAGTAGGACTTGGCAAAAACATCAAGACATGAGACCATTTAATGTCATTGAAGAATGTGAAAATTGGGACAGATATAAAGAATGTGTACTTGAAGAATCAATAACTTGCACTTAGGAACACACACATACAACACACACTCACACATAGCATTATAAGTGGGAAAATTGAATATTCCATTATGACTAGATTTCTTAGTTGACTATAATGTATACTGACTCTAGGGGAGCTTTCTTTGTGCCACATTATGCTGGAGAAATGTATACTTAATTAACTTATCTCTGTTGCAGTTCATGACTCCCTAGGATTATTGAATATCATGAGGAAATGGCCATCCTTAAGAATCTTACTAGATGGAGGTTCACATGGGAAAGTACTTGTAATGCTAGAAACCCACTGGAGATACCTAATTTGTTTATGGAAACCAGATAGAAGGATAAGAATCTAATTGACAATTTTGAGGGTACTACCTGGGTTTTTCAGTTTGTTTCCTGTGTAGTCTACCCAGAAAGGCACAATTTCTTCCTAATAATCTATATTCATATTAGATTGTTGGCATAGATTTTACACACTATATTATGAAAGTACTTTTTGCTTTTGTGTTTTGCATTTTGCTTGTGTTCTGTTATATTTTGGTTTGCTTGATTTAGGTCATGTTTTTTATATAATTTAGGGGCATAGGCCTTTTTCTCTACTGACCTTATAATCTTAGAAGTGTGTTTTCTTTCTTTGCTTGTCAAGAAAATATACTTGATACATTCTGCTAATACCTCCTCTCGTAGCATTAGGTATTAATTTAAAGTGAGAATATCCTATCACATGATGCCTTTTTTGTGACCTTAAAAATGTGGAAGAAAAGAATAAAGGGAAGAAAAGCAAGAGAAGGGAAGAAAGGGAAGGAAGAAAAGAGGGAGGCAAGAAGGAAGGGATAGAAGAGAAATAGTGATGGAGAAAAAGAAAGGAAGAGCGAAGGAGAAAATCACTCCACCATCTTACCTTACACTCATTTCTGTATCATTACATTCGGACTATATGAATTCTTTGCTCATTTATATATAGTGATCTTGGAACTCTATGCCCCTCAGTAGAACTTTGAACTTTGAACTTCCTCATCATTGATCTTCCTGCTGTTACTGAGACTCAGCTTCAGGTTCTCAGTGCCTAAAGTGATGTCTTAAAATACAATTTCAGTTTATACTCCTTTGGCAAAAAATTGTTTTCTGTTTCGGGTCTTGGATATACTCTCTGATCTTCATAGTATAGAATACAAATAAGTCCTGACTGCTTCTCTAGGGTCATCCATCCACTTACCACTTTCCTCTTACCATTATCAAACATCTTTCAGTGCCCCATGGCACGTTTCCTGATACCATGTACATGTGCAGTTGTCTTTGCAGGAAAACTTCTCTGCCCTTGATGGTGAGGTAGTGTAATTGTTTAACCTGCGACTTAATTGCTCTATTCTTTCTAGTCACAGAGCCATATCGAAGTTTCTATTTGAACAATCTTACCCACTCTACTAGTTTTCATTTTTTTAAAATATTGTTATTGTACAGGTGATGCCTCCCCATCACAAATTGCACAGTTCATTTTCAATGGAAGAACAAGCGACCATCTATTTTCTATGAGATAAATACACATGGATTTGGGCATGCACAAAGACCCTACAATAGGCCAGATAAGGATCAACTCTCCCAATTACTGCATCTCTATCTCAAGTAGAGAAAAGGATGTTGAAAATTGAGTGTTCCCTCTTTACCCGACATAAAACATTGATATTTTATATACTACTCATTTTGTGTTATATGCCAAAGCATAATTTAGTATGAAGCACATAGGAAAAGTATGAAAAGTTGAGTTCTACATATACTAAATTAGTTAATCAAAACAATATTGTTTATAGAAAAGTATTAAAGCTTTCTCCAACTGAATCATCTCTATATAATTTCCCAAGACATTTTAGAGAGCAAGCTCATCAGTGCAAAAAGTAAATAAATGAAATTTGCTATATAAATGCCAACCTTGGAAAATTCTAAATAGATAGTAAACCTAAACCCAAGTTAAGAGAAATATTAAATATTCAGTTCAAAAGAATCTAGTTAAATAATGATAGGTGTATGTATAGTTTTTTTAGCAGTCACATGCAAATAAATGTAGCATTTCTTCTATTAATTAATGATGATCTTTCCTCTCAAGGAGAGATCTCCACTCAGTAGGTACTGAGTAGAGTCCCCATTGTTGTGCTTATAGAAGATAGCTGGTGGTAGACAGCTGATTTGCTCTTTATTGTTTTCAAATTTAGTATAGTGATGAGAGAAAACCATCATGGAAAGGGAGCTGAACATAGATTAATAAGATACATCTGAACTAAGTGTGAGAGGAATTTTTGATAGAAAAGAATATGTTTATCTAGTGGGTTACTGTAAAGTAATGAGTAGGATTTCATAAAAGGAAAACAATAAACACCTTCAAGCTGTTGCCAACACTAACTGATGTAACTGATGTAAAGTGTTTCACAGTACTTGGTATATCCTCATAGTAAATAGTAAATAAGAGTTATTAGAGAATATGATTTTGCCAGACACTGGTGGCCCATGTCCTTAATCCTGGCTATTCAGGAGACTGAGAATCATGGTTCAAAGCCAGCCTATGCAAGAAAGCCTGTGAGATTCTTATTTCCAATTAACCACCAAAAAAAGCTAGTAATCGAGCTGTGGCTCAAGTGGTAGAGCACAAGCCTTGAGCAGAAAAGCTCAATGACAGTGCCAGGGCCCCAGGTCTGGCAAAAAAAAAAAAAAAGCGATTTTTAACTCAGTGTAATGGTGTCTCATGTTTCTAAATTTTCTTAGTCTTTTAACAGAAGCACAATTAGCAAGCAGAGAGAGGGAGTTCCTGGTAAACACGTAATAATTTTTACTCCTCAAAGGGAAAATCCCTATAAAATACCTTATGAATGGAGTTATTTATAGATGTGTTAGTTTACTTTATGTGGCAATGTGCCTGACTAAGTCAACCTAAAGAAGGAAGATCTATTCTGACTCACAGTTTCAGAGCGTCTCTAGTAGGTCATTAGGTTCCTTTGGTGATTAGGCAGGATGTCATGACAGAAGGATATGGCAAAGGAAAATCCTTCACCTCATATAGCCTCAGAAGCTTTGATAAAATGCCCAATTATTCACATACCTAGTCAAATTTAATTATGCACAGGACATATTCTCTGTCCATCTAGTTTTGGTAGACACTGTACACACTGAAAGAAGATGATTTGTACACAAATTTCTTCATTCCATAACAAACTACTGAATCACATCCATGCATTGTTGAAAACATTGGCATTTTTAGTAAAGAAGACACTGACATTTTGCCTGTTGAATCAGGAAAGATTTTTGTAGGTCCCAGGCTGGGATTTGTACTAGGAATTGATATTTTCACTCATTAGTGAGGGGTTTACCAACTGACCTATACCTCCAACCTCAACTGGAAGCTTTTTTAAAATATTCAACTTCATTTTCTCTAGAACCTCCATTTGTGATTGCCATTTCATCATTGTCAATTGCACACATCAAATTTTCATTGAAAATTTATCTAGAAGTATAAAGTATATCACCATGTTGCAAATTAGCTACTAGGTGTTTCAAAGTGGCAGTGAATACTCTTGTCCCCATAAAATTCCCATGTTGAAATGTAACTATCTGTTCAATGGTACTTGACAGGTTCCTAAGAGGTGATTTGATCTTGAAGATGGAGCACCTCATAAATGGGCCTAGTGCCCCACTAAGAACACCACAGAGAGGCTGCTGCCCCCTTTACCATAGGAGACCACAGTACCTAGATGGCAAGCTAGGAATCAAGAAGTGGTTCCTCACCAGGAACCAAACCTGCTACTGCTTTGGTTTACAAATTTCCAGCTTTCAGATCTGTGAAAATAAATCCAAGGGTTTATATCATTTTATTTTAACTGTCCAAATAGCCTGAGATATCTAGAATGGGTTTCACATTAATGGATTTTCACATTAATACCAAGATGGAGTATTTCTTCCCCAAACTACTATGGCAGCCAGAATAATGAGGAAGTGATACTTATGTGCAGTTCCATTTTTATAAAAAGTTGCCTGGCTCAATTCATAATTAGCTAACTTTACTTTCTGCCTCCATTTATATAAATGAGATGCATTTGAATCTATGTGAATTGCTTATCACTTCAAACATCTGAAAGAGTTAGGTATAGGTGATAAGGGGGATCTATGATGGGAGGGGGAGGGGGAGGGGGAGGAGGGGGAGGAGGGGGAGGAGGGGGAGGGGGAGGGGGAGGAGGAGGAGGAGGAGGAGGAGGAGGAGGAGGAGGAGGAGGAGGAGGAGGAGGAGGAGGAGGAGGAGGAGGAGGAGGAGGAGGAGGAGGAGGAGGAGGAGGAGGAGGAGGAGGAGGAGGAGGAGGAGGAGGAGGAGGAGGAGGAGGAGGAGGAGGAGGAGGAGGAGGAGGAGGAGGAGGAGGAGGAGGAGGAGGAGGAGGAGGAGGAGGAGGAGGAGGAGGAGGAGGAGGAGGAGGAGGAGGAGGAGGAGGAGGAGGAGGAGGAGGAGGAGGAGGAGGAGGAGGAGGAGGAGGAGGAGGAGGAGGAGGAGGAGGAGGAGGAGACCACCATAGTTTTCTCTGTCACTATGCCAGGTGAGAACCCACTCAGACCAGCTTTCTCAAATCTGCTAGAGAGACCTTACTAAGAAGTGGCGAAAGACTTAAAGAGAAGCTTCTCTGAAGAAGAAAGAAGGATGGCCAATAGACACATGAAGAAATGTTCAACATCCCTAGCCATAAAAGAAATGCAAATCAAAACAACATTGAGATATCACCTCACTCCAGTTAGAACAGCAAAAATCAAGAACTCTAACAACAACAGATGCTGGAGGGGATGTGGACAGAAAGGAACCTTACTTCATTGTTGGTGGGAATGTAAACTTGTTTAACCACTTTGGAAAGCAGTATGGAGGTTCCTCAAAAGACTCCACATAGAGCTCCCCTATGACCCAGCAATCCCACTTTTGGGCATTTACCCTAATGTTTACAAAAAAGACCACACTAAAGCTACCAGCACAACTATGTTTATTGCAGCATTATTTACCATAGCTAAGATATGGAACCAACCCAGATGCCCCTCAATAGATGAATGGATCAAGAAAATGTGGTATATATACACAATGGAATTCTATGCCTCCATCAGAAAGAATGACATTGCCCCATTTGTTAGGAAATGGAAAGGCTTGGAAAAAATTATATTAAGTGAAGTAAGCCAGGCCCAAAGAAACATAGGTCCCATGGTTTCCCTTATTTGCAATATCTAGTATAGGTATGAGTCAAGCGGAAAAAGTCAGAGAAGGTGATGTTAGGAAAACGAACCCTCAAATACGTATTTTAATGTTTTTGTTTCTTTCATGCATGTGTTTCTAACGCATTTATAAGATTATTTCTTGGTTGCTTTGTATGTCCCTCCCCCACAGTGTAACCCCTGCTTTCACTATATTTGATGTCAGTATAACATGTGGAGGAGACGGGGACAAACAAGTCGTTTAAGGATTCAGGTGGACCTGTTGCAACAATGAGAAGTACAAAATGTCATGTCAAAACCAGCTTTACAATGTCGGAGGGGGGGGGAGGGGGGGTATGATTGGGTGGGGGGGAGGGGGGAGGCTGGGAAGGGAGGTGAAGGGTAAACAAAGGAGGAGGCTGCAATGCTTGTTAAGAAATGTATGCATTATCCTGACCATGTAATTGTAACCCCTCTGTACAGTATGTTCTCAAATAAAATAAAATAAAATTTAAAAAAAAAAAAAAAAAAAAAAAGAACTGGCCTTGCTGGGGTCTTACCTTTAATTTCCAGATTCTTAAAGTGCTTATAAATACATCCTTTGGTTTCGTGGTACATTTTCATGGCATTCTGAATGGATTCAAATGGCATGATTATAAAAAATAACAACAAATTGTCAGTGAAATGGCAACCTTAATCCCTATAATTTTAAAATGTTGACTTTAAGCCCTAAATATTATTCTTAAAGTTTCTCCTATAAAATCCATAATTTTGAGGGTATTATTTGTTTTTAACAAATCTATATTTTTGGACAGGCATGTATTTATCTATTAGCCATTGATCTTCATTTCACAGTTCTCTTATTGTGACTTTCAGCGACTGAAGGAATATCACATTTATTTTAAAAATTAATAATACATGTATTATTCTACTGTAACTCATACTGCTAGCTATCTAACTAATCTTTACATAAATATTTGGGTTTTTTTTGTTTTTTTTTTGTAATCTTATACCTAATGGTTGAATTTCTTTTTTTTTTTTTTAATTTTATTTTATTTTATTTGAGAACATACTGTACAGAGGGGTTACAATTACATGGGCAGGATAATGCATACATTTCTTACCAAGCATTGCAGCCTCCTCCTTTGTTTACCCTTCACCTCCCTTCCCACCCTCCCCTCTCCCCCCAACCCAATCAAACCCCCACTCCCTCCCCCACTCCGACATTGTAAAGCTGGTTTTGACATGACATTTTGTACTTCTCATTGTTGCAACAGGTCCACCTGAATCCTTAAACGACTTGTTTGTCCCCGTCTCCTCCACATGTTATACTGACATCAAATATAGTGAAAGCCGGGGTTACACTGTGGGGGAGGGACATACAAAGCAACAAAGAAATAATCTTATAAATGCGTTAGAAACACATGCATGAAAGAAACAAAAACATTAAAATACATTTTTGAGGGTTCGTTTTCCTAACATCACCTTCTCTGACTTTTTCCGCTTGACTCATACCTATACTAGATATTGCAAATAAGGGAAACCATGGGACCTATGTTTCTTTGGGCCTGGCTTACTTCACTTAATATAATTTTTTCCAAGCCTTTCCATTTCCTAACAAATAGGGCAATGTCATTCTTTCTGATGGAGGCATAGAATTCCATTGTGTATATATACCACATTTTCTTGATCCATTCATCTACTGAGGGGCATCTGGGTTGGTTCCATATCTTAGCTATGGTAAATAATGCTGCAATAAACATAGTTGTGCTGGTAGCTTTAGTGTGGCCTTGTTTGTGATCATTTGGGTAAATGCCCAAAAGTGGGATTGCTGGGTCATTGGGGAGCTCTATGTGGAGTCTTTTGAGGAACCTCCATACTGCTTTCCAAAGTGGTTGAACAAGTTTACATTCCCACCAACAATGAAGTAAGGCTCCTTTCTGTCCACATCCCCTCCAGCATCTGTTGTTGTTAGAGTTCTTGATTTTTGCTGTTCTAACTGGAGTGAGGTGATATCTCAATGTTGTTTTGATTTGCATTTCTTTTATGGCTAGGGATGTTGAACATTTCTTCATGTGTCTATTGGCCATCCTTCTTTCTTTTTCAGAGAAGTTTCTCTTTAAGTCTTTAGCCCACTTACTTATTGGGCAGTTGTTTCTTTGAGGATTTGTTGTTGGGTGGTTTAATTTTTTGAGTTCCAAGTATATTTTAGATATGAGACCCTTGTCTGTTGTATGGCTAGTAAAGATCTTCTCCCAATCCGTGGGCTTTCTATTGATCTTGCTAGCTATGTCATTTGCCCTGCAGAAGCTCTGCAACCTTATGCAATCCCATTTGTCCAACCTTTCTTTGATTTGTTGTGTTTCCGGGTCTCTATTCAGAAAATTTCGGCCTGAGCCAAGGAGACCCAGGGTTTCTCCTATTCCATCCTGTAATGTTTTCAGAGTGTCTGCTTTGAGTTCAAGGTCTTTGATCCATTTGGAGTTGATTCTGGTGCAGGGTGATATATAAGGATCTAGCTTTAGTTTTCTACATGTAGTTAACCAGTTTTGCCAGCACCATTTACTGAAGAGGCTGTCTGTCTTCCATTCTATTGTTTTAGCTCCCTTATCGAAGATTAGATGGCTATAGGTCTGTAGGTTCATTTCTGGGTTTTCAATTCTATTCCATTGGTCCTGAGGTCTGTTCTTATGCCAATACCAAGCTGTTTTGATTACTATGGCTTTATAGTAGAGTTTGAAATTTGGTATTGATATTCCTCCAGCAGTGTTCTTTCCATTGAGGAGCGTTTTTGCTATTCGGGGTCTTTTATTGTTCCATATGAATTTTTGGATTGCCTCTTCTATTTCCTTGAAGAATGAGGTTGGAATTTTGATAGGTATTGCGTTGAATTTGTAGATAGCCTTGGGAAGTATTGCCATTTTCACGATGTTAATCTTTCCAATCCAGGAGCATGGGAGGTTTTGCCATTTTTTAAGTTCTGTGTTGATTTCCTTTTTCAAGATTTTAAAGTTTTCATCATAGAGGTCCTTCACTTCTTTAGTTAAGTTAATTCCTAGGTATTTTATTTTTTGTGGGGCTATTACAAATGGAGTTGCTTTCCTAATTTCAGCCACACTTTTCTCATTGTTGGCATACAGAAAAGCCATTGATTTTGGGGGGTTAATTTTATAACCTGCTACTTTGCCAAAGTTTTGAATCAGCTTGAGTAATTTGGGAGTGGAGTCTATGGGATTCTTTAAATACAAGATCATGTCATCTGCAAAGAGGGAGAGTTTTATTTCTTCTTTCCCTATTTGGATCCCCTTTATGTCTGGATCTTGTCTTATTGCTGTAGCTAGGCATTCTAATACTAGATTGAATAGAAGTGGAGAGAGTGGGCATCCTTGTCTTGTTCCTGAGTTAAGAGGAAATGGCTTTAGTTTTTCCCCATTGAGTATAATGCTGGCTGTAGGTTTGTCATATACAGCCTTCATTGTATTGAGGAATGTTCCATGGATTCCTAATTTTTCCAAAACCTTCATCAGGAAGGGGTGTTGGATCTTGTCGAATGCTTTTTCTGCGTCTATTGAGATAACCATGTGGTTCTTATTCTTGCTCCTGTTGATGTGATGAATAATATTAATAGATTTGCGTATATTGAACCAGCTTTGCATCCCTGAAATGAATCCTGTTTGATCGTGGTGTATGATTTTTTGGATGAATTGTTGAAGTCAATTGGCCAAAATTTTGTTGAGAAGTTTTGCATCAATGTTCATCAAAGAAATGGGTCTATAGTTCTCTTTCTTTGATGAGTCCCTGCCTGGTTTTGGGATGAGGGTTATGATGGCTTCATAGAATGTGTTCGGTAGTGAGCTTTCTCTTTCAATTTCATTGAAGAGTTGGAGGAGAATTGGTGTGAGCTCTGCTTTGAAGGCCTTGTAAAATTCCACTGTAAAACCATCTGGTCCTGGACTTTTCTTAGCTGGGAGGTCTCTTATTGCTGTTTCTATTTCAATGCTTGATATGGGCCTGTTAAGATAGTTTAACTCATCTTGGTTTAGTTTTGGCATGTCAATATTTGCTAGGAAGAGGTCCATTTCTGTCAAGTTCTCAAATTTATTAGCATAAAGTTTTGAGAAGTATTCCCCTATAATGTTCTGAATCTTGGTTGTTTCCGTGGTGATGTTTCCATTCTCATCTCTGAGTTTATTTATTTAGGTGTGTTCTCTTCTTTTTCTGATAAGATTTGCTAAGGGTCTGTCAATTTTGTTAAGTTTTTCGAAGAACCAACTCTTTGTTTTGTTGATTCTTTCTATAGTTTTTTTGGATTCTAATTCATTTAATTCTGATTTAATTTTGATTATTTCTTTCCATCTACTGGATTGGGGTTTATCTTGCTGCTCTTTTTCAAGGAGGTTTAGATGTGTCATTAAATTGTTAGTTTCAGATCTCTCCAATTTGTTGATGTAGGAGCTCAGAGCTATAAACTTGCCTCTGAGTACTGCCTTTGCTGTGTTCCAGAGGAGCTGGTATTTTGTGTGTTCATTTTTGTTGAATAGCATGAACATTTGAATTTCCTTTCTAATCTCTTCCATGACCCACTCATGATTCAGCAGTGTGTTGTTCAGCCTCCATGTGATACCGGACTTTCTTTGGTGGCTTTTGGTGTTGAGTTCTAATTTTATTCCCTTGTGGTCAGAGAGAATGCAAGGTATAAGTTCAATGTTTCTGAATTTAGACAAGTTTGCTTTGTGGCCTAAAATGTGGTCTATTTTAGAAAACGTTCCATGTGCTGCTGAGAAAAACGTGTATTCTGATGCTGCTGGGTGAAATGTTCGGTAGATGTCTGTTAAGTCTAGTTGATCTATGCAGCTGTTTAGATCTGCGGTTTCTCTGTTGAGTTTTTGCTGAGTTGATCTATCTAGTAGGGAGAGTGGTGTGTTAAAATCCCCAACAATTAATGTCTTTGGATCTATATGGGATTTGAGGGAAAGTAGTGTTTCTTTGATAAACTTGGGTGCTCCATTGTTTGGTGAATAGATATTTAGAATTGTAATATCCTCCTGTAGGAGAGATCCTTTAATTAGTATGTAGCGACCTTCTTTATCTCTTCTCACGAATTTTAATTTGAAGTCTATTTTATCTGATATTAGGATTGCAACTCCCGCCTGTTTATGGGGGCCGTTTGCTTGGTAGATTTTGTTCCAGCCTTTAACATTGAAAATGTGTTTGTTTTTACGGGCAAGATGTGACTCCTGCAGGCAGCAGAGAGAAGGGTCTTGTTTTTTAATCCAACTAGACAGTCTATGTCGCTTAATTGGAGAGTTCAGTCCGTTAACATTAAGAGATAGGACTGAGAGGTATTTGGGAGTTCCTGCCATGTTATCCACCTTCTTGAGGGCTGCGAAAACTGGGTTCTTCCTATGGTTCTTGGATTCTCAGTTTGGGTGCAGTTTCTTGGCCTTTATTGCGGTCTTGTTGGTTTTCTATGTGTAGGACATCTTTAAGAATCTTTTGTAGGGCTGGTTTGGTGGAGATGTATTGTTTCAATTTTTCTTGGTATGGAAGGTTTTGATTTGGCCTTCAGTTATGAAGGAGAGTTTAGCTGGGTACAGTATTCTTGGTTGATAGTTGTTTGTTTTTAGGGCATGGCATACATCATTCCAGGCTCTTCTTGCTTTGATTGTCTCTGCTGAGAAATCTGAGGTGATTCTAATTGGTTTCCCTTTATAGGTGATTACCCTTTTCTCCTTGACAGCTTTAAGGATCTTTTCCTTGTTCTGAGTTCATCCTGTGTGGATTATAATGTGGCGGTGAGATGTCTTATTCTGGTCTGGTCTATTTGGGGTTCTAAAGGCTTCTTGTATCTGGACAGGCCTATCTTTTTGCATGTTTGGGAAGTTCTCTGCTAGGATCCTGTTAAACAAATTTCCTAGACCATTAACTTCTGTTTCTAGGTGCTCCTCTACACCCATTATCCTTAGATTAGGCCTTCTGATGGTATCTTCCAGGTGTTGGATAGATCTATCATATTTCTTGGACTTGTCTTGGGTGGTTGTATGTTCTTTCTCTATAATATCTAGGCTGTCTTCAATCCCTGAGATTCGATCTTCTGCATGGTCTAACCTGCTGTCAAGACTCTCTACTTTGTTTTTTATCTCTTTTCCTTCTAGTTGGTCAGCTTTGATGGCTTCAAGTTCTTTGTCGAAGCCCTGTTTTAGGTCTTGTATGAATTTCTTTACTTCCTGAATTTGGTGTTCAGTGTTTGTCCTCAAATCACTTAGTTGATTGGTTATGGTTTCTTTGAGCTCCCATTCCTTCTGTTGGGTTCCATTCAGCATTCCCTTTGTGGTCTCCCTGACTTCCTTCAGCTCTTTGTTAATGGATTCCATGAATGCCTTTAGTGATCTTTGTGTGTTCTCTACCTGGTCTCTCAATTCCTGTATTACTCTTTGATTAGCTTCCTCCCGTTCGTGGGATTCCTGCAGATCTCTTTGAGTGTTCTCAGCCTGCTCACGCCATTCCTCCCTTTCTCTTTGAGTATTCTCAAGTTGTTCACGCAAATCCTGTATCAGTTTTTGAGTAGCTTCCTCACGCTTATGATATTCCTGTATAAACTTCTGGGATGCCTCCTCTCTCTCCCTATCACACTCATACAGAGTCCTTTGTACGTTGTCAAACTTCTCATTTATCATGTTTGCCAGCAGTGTTTGTAGAGCTATTTGGGAACTCTCCTCTGGATTATTCATTATCTGTTCTAACCCCTGATTATCAAGATTGGGAATTGAGATACCCGAATTTGCCATTTTTCTTGTGTTTTTCCGGCTTACTCTGCCCATTTGAGATGAAGATAGCACCAGTTTTGTGCTAGAACACTATCTTAAGGCAACCATCAACCAAAGTTTGCATTTGTACAGTCAATAGTCTACAGATACAGTCTAGTTCAACAGATACATCTATTCGACATCAAACAACTATATGTTAAAGGACTTCGAACCACAGAGAAGAATTTGGAAAACCAGAAATTATTAGGGTTAGGGAGAGATGTGGGTAAAAAATAGGAATAGATTGGTGTGGGGAGGCACAGGGAGAGTTAACTATGTCCTAATCACAATGCAGGAAATAGGTTGGGTAGGATGCAAGTAGAAAGAGAGAGAAAAAGAAGAAAGGGAAAGGGGAATGAAAAGAGACCAGAAAAAAAATGGAAATGTAAAAATTAATGTTATTATAGAGATTAAAAGACCATCTATTTAGAGAGGAATGTGAATATGTTGAGAAAAAGGGAGGGACATAGAGGAGATGTGAAAAACTTTAAAAAAAATGCTTAAAATATTATAGAGGTATAAAGAGGTAGTACTGCTATTAATGAATTTAAGTCTCAGAGGTTTTGAATTGAGTAATAAGTTTGTGGATTAAGTGTGTACACAATGGGGGATAGGGTCTACTAGTTAACTACGGGTTTATCTGAGGATGTGCAGGACAAGAGTTAAGTCACATAAAGAAGAACAAAAGAGGAAAAGGTGGAAAGGATAGGAAAGTGAGAAGAAAAGATCAGAAGTTCAGTAGAGCTAGACAAAAAACAAAAAGATAATTAAGAATGAAAGACAAAGAGAAAGAAGACAAGAAAAGAAAGGAAAACACACATTCACGTTATTCCTAAAATAAAAATTATGAGAAAAAAAAAGTTACTGGAAAACAATTATTTTTTCAGAAGAGGCAAAAATTAAAGATTAATAAAAGTTTTAGAAAAGGAAAAAAATTTTTTTATATATATAAGGTAACAAAAAACGAGAAAAAAAAAACAAAACAAAAAAAGAAAAAAGAAAAGAAGAAGAAAAAAAGTTCTTTGATTTTTTTTTTTTTTTTTGGGGGGAGGGGTGGCAAGAGTTCTGTATCTCCCTTTTGTCTGTAACCAGAGTCTGGTTGGAGTCTCTGGTCAGCTTGAGGTCCTGTGGCTTGATTGGTTTCTTAAGTCAGTTTGTTGGAACAGGCAGAAAAATGCTCTGCTTTACCCAAGATTTTGAGATCCCCCTCCCAGGTTAGTTTACTGGGAGGGTGATCTGCTTTCAGAATCACACAAGAGGGGGATGCAGTGATGAGGCTAGGTTCTGGGTAGAGTTGAGGCCTTTCAACAAACAGTAGTTTTTCCCTGGGGCTATTTTGTGAAAAAAACTCACAGCACCCAGCCTGGAGCCATTCTCAGGGTTTCTGTTTTTCAATTGATTGTGGTGGCTGCTAGAGGGAGGGGCAGTCTGGCTCTGGTTACCTGGTGAGGAGAGCCACTCCAATGGCTGGCGCCTGAGCTGGGTGACTTTTCCCTGGATGGAACTGAGTCTGTGAGGTCACTTCGCCGTTAAGTTCTTGTGACCTGCTAAATGACTCGTTTTATTCCAAGGCCTGAGTTGGAGCTAGCCGCTCCTCCGAGCTTTGTCGGTATCCAAGATGGAGATCACAGGTGCTGGGGGGGGAGGGGTGGCCTTCCCTCCTCTGCTTCCTGAGAAGGAGTGAGGAAGTTGGGCTTCTACTCTCGCTGAGTCTTGGATCCTGGGTCGTCTCTGGTCTGCAAAGTGCAGGATGAAGTTGTCCGCTCCTTGTCGGTTCTTGCTGGTGTTGAGTAGAATCCGCTCGTCCACTGCATCTGGCTCCTTAGTCCCAGACTGTGTCTCAGGTGTGCCCCCGCGGCGGTGGTCGCTGCTGCGACCCTGCCGCTGCAGCGGCAGCTGCTCAGATGTGTCTGCTTGGCTTCCCCTCTCTTGACTAACTCTCTGTCCTGTGATGGCACACTTGGTGTGATTCTCTGGCCTGGGACTGTTCACTGGAACTCTGAAACTGTTTTCTATGCAAGAGCTTGTTCAGATTCCAGCTTCTCCTCCACCATCTTCCCGGAACTCTACATAAATATTTGTATGTAGAAAAGTTAAGAGTTGTCACCTGATGTTTAGTAATTGTTCTTATTTTTAGCAGTATATTTGAATGATTTTTTTTATTTGTTTCTGAAATGCAATCTAATGCTTGATTTTTTCACAATGACCTTTATTTTTATTAAAAGATCAGCTAAAACTGGATGTTGGTGGCTCAAACATGTAATCTTAGCTTCTCCTGGATTTGAGATCTAAGGATTGCAGCTTGAAGCCAGCCTGAGCAGAACAGTCCATGAGACTCTTATCTCCAATTAACCAGCAAAAATAAGGCAGAAGCAGAGCTATGGTTCAAGTGATAGAACTAGCCTTGAGCAAAATAGTTCAAGAAAGTACATAGTCCCTGAGTTCAAGCCCTAGGACTGGTGTGTCCATGAGTGTACACACACACACACACACACACACACACACACACACACACACACACACACACCACATTCAGTTAAATAATCTTAATAATATATACTCACATTTTTGTTTATTGTTAGCAAAGAGTGGTATTTAATGGTATAATTATTTCTAGACATCTCTCGATCAGTATTTCAGATCTGCCTTCACTTTCTTTAGTAATGAAAATTTTAAATTCAAATTTTCTATAACACAACATAAAGTATTGGCTTTAAGTTATATCTCCATAAACATCTTTAAGCAGGAAATTAAGTAAGCAATGAAAGTATGGCCTAAAATACTAAATTTCAAGCCTTCATATGGCTTTGGAAATGTGCTTTCTTTTTACACTCTCTGAATTTTTATTATTGTAAAAAGCTGTAGATGAAATATCTAACAAGTACACATTTAAATTAAGACTGTAAAAATTATGCATAAAATGCTGTAGTGCATATTGAATACCTAAAACATTTTGCCTATTACATTCTTCATGTCGAAGGTAGCCAGGACTAGAGGTTGTGGGTTTCATAGGCTTTTATAGCTACTTAGGTTAAACATATAATATATCTACCCATGTTGGCTTGGAACTCCTTGGAGTTTCAATAAATTGCAAAGCAATGGAATAATGCACTACTAACACCCAGCAAAATATAACCAATGTACCATGAATAACACAAAGTATTTTCTGCAGTGTCACATAAGGAGTCCTGCTGTACTCTGTCAATTTGCTTACTAAATTCAAAAGTTCCCACTGTGAAAATAGAAATAGTGAAATAGTCAGATGCAAGTCACTGTAAATCAGGATTCCAATTTCACTCCGTCCAAAGAGATATTTACATTTTCTCTTTCTGAGTACATGCAGAATCTCAATCTTTCAAAATCCAGCTGATTTGCATTTTGTATTTGCTGTCATCAAGTTAATAGATTTCATGATTAAAGGAATCTAAGTTAATCCATTTGAAGTAGATATCTACACATACTAATATCAAAATACAAGGAAAGACCAGTATTGTTCTCTTAGGCATTAACTCATTGCTCATAAAAATTGTCAATATCCTTGCTATTTGTCTTTTAAATGGTACTTATTTGACCCCATCTTTTTCCTGCCAAAACAACCATGAGCCACTGGAAAGAATGTAATTTACTCTCTGAATATTTCTTAGGATTATTTCATGTTAATACCTGATTACCTAGTGACATACTTCTAACACTAAGAATCAAGAATTACTTTCTTAATCAAGTTGATGAGGTGTTTTATTTGAAAACCTGTTAAACCATAGAGAGCCAATAGAGACCCATTCTCTGCCTTACAAATTCTCATTATGTTCTCTACATGTAAAGAGAAATCAGACAAATTGAACAGATACAATGATCTAATGAAACAGAGTTAACATATAGCTGTCTATTTGACATTCTTGTAGCTGGAAGTAATTAAATAGTTGAAATAATGAATAAGATAATACTTGGTATTTCATAAAGAATATCCAGAATAATATATATTCTATTCATCTTATATTTAGATTATGGGAATCAGGACTATTCCACTATTGGTAGAAAATTACTTTCTCTAGAAATTAAATGGAAAAACAATTGTACACTTTGTTTCTAGTGTCTAATTGAAAACTGTACATTAAAAAGAATATTGTTAAAAAGGAAACTCATGACTGATAATAATGTAAATAAGGCAGAGATTAAAGATTTTATCTAAGTCTTTATTTAGTTAAGAGTACAGTGAGATGTATCTGGTTCAAAGAAGAACCAAGCAGGAGTTCTAGCCTGTTAGATGTGACTTTATTTATTTATTTTTGTATATTACAGAGGTTTAGGATTGAACTCAGAACCTTGTATTTGCCATGAATGCCCTCATCCAAAATCACGTTATATAGGCAGACTGAATAGTAATGTCGAGGTAAATTTGCAAAATGTGCAAAATTTATAAAATTGGGTGGTCTCAGTAATAAAACCCACAGGATAATTTGTATTTCTATGGTCAAGAAACATGTAGTTTACTAAGTTGTAAAATAGGTTAAGGAAAAAAAAAGAGTCACACACAAACTCAAAAATATCACCTACATCAACAACACTGAGTTTTCCATTGAAAACTGTGTAGTCTTTTTTTGTACATTATTTGTAGCAAACATTGCAGGGACTTTTGCTTTTGTGAATTAGTATTGTAACAAAGTTACAAAAGGTGAAAGAACATAATTGCCAAGTTAATCATTTAAGTAGGTGAATTTATGAACCCCAGGGGGCATATTTACTATATACTACTACTGTTTGAATTTTGATTCATTACTCTCACTGATTATTTTTAATTGTTAATTTTTTTGTGGTACTGCTTTTTGAACCTAGGCTTTTTGCTTGGTAGCAGGTGCTCTGCCACTTGAGCCATGACTACATCTCTTTTGTCTCTGGTTACCTTTGACAGAAGATCTTGAGTTTTGCTCAGGCCAGCTTGGATGGTAGGTCATTCACCCATTCACATTCCCCCTGTAGTTGCCATAACAAGTATGTACCTCCTCACTCAGTTATTCGTGGCTGGCATGGGGACTCATAAAGCTTTTCAAACCTAACCTGGCTTGATTCTTCTGATCTCAGATCCTTATATAGCTGGAGTAATGGGGATAGTAGTTGAGATGAGGTCCTTTGAATTTTTGCTTTCACTAGCCTCAAAGCAGTCTTTCTGATATAGGATTATACACCTGAGTCACCAGCACCAAGCCTAATTAGAATTTTTTTTTGGTATAATCAATAGTCATACTAATCATTTGTATATTTTTCGCTAAGGGATTCAATTCGAAGAAGGAAACAAATTGATTCTTCAAAGAAATAGTGTACCCATCTAGTAAACTACATATATTGTTTAGACTACATCCAGGCTTTAAAGCTGTTTTATCTTTTGATATTCATGTTCTGATATTATAAATAATGATTTCAGAAATATTACAATTTGCCTGGAGTTTGTTTTCAGCAGAATGGTTTGTTTCAGATTCTTTTATTTGATCACATTTTCTTTGTTCACATTCTGTCTTTCTGGCTTAGTATATGCAGTAATGTTGTGTTTTCATTTCTCTCTCTTAATGTTTTACTTTGTTCTATATTCTTTAGTTTTTCCTCTTTTTTCCATCTTCCCATTTGTAGACACAGTTTGCAAAGATGCTTTTCTTATTTATACAAAGTCAAGACTTTTGAACCAAATACTATGAATGTGATCAAAGTCAAGGTTCAAACACTTTTAGAAAATGAGATTTTTCTGACTTGGGAATCAGAGCTATCTCTGCCTGATGCAATTTGAGAATAGAACTTGTTACAATCCTCTATGCATGAGCAATAGAAAGAAGAAATGAGATAATCTGGAAGGAAATAAGGTACATTCAAAGACTAAGAAGAAATGCTGAAGGACTAACATGACTTGGGTTTATTTACACAGCAATGGTATCTTTCTTTCACTTCATGGGAGACTTCTTGTTGCTTCCAGTTCTTTTTATCTCTGTAATAATTCCCTAAATCTATTATTTTGTAAATCTACAGATATATTTGTAATCACTGTGATCTCCCATATGTTCTATTATTACTACACCTCTATATGTGGAGCATGCATTTGTTCTTGATATGGACAAAAGGCATTGCTCAGAGCAAGGCTGACCTTCTGAAGGTTATTGAATGTACAGGTGACTGTATCAGGTCTACAACCTACCCAGGGGATTCTTTTCCTATCCCTTGTTTTACGATTACCATACCACCTCTGCAGCGCATCTCAGTTTCTGCATGTTGGATGGGCAAAGACCCTCATTAGAACAGAAGTACATGCATATTTTCAGGTTTTGGGACTACTTGTGGTGCTGGATATCAGACCCGGGCCTTACATATGCTGAGGATGAGCTCAAATCATCATTGACCCATGATTCTGACTCCGCTAACTCCCCACTGCAAGTATCATCCTGTCTCCCTAGTTACAAATTTGGAATTCATGTCTGTCTTCTTGCCAAGTATCCAGACTTGTTTATTCAGCTACCAGCTGGATGTATCTATTGGGAAGTTTCAATGTGATTCTTACTCAACATTGTCCTAAACTGAACTTGTGAATATCTCTTCAAGTTTCAGTGGTTGGCAGAATAATGTGGTTTACCGCCAGGATGTCTATGTTAATCCCTGAAAACTGTGAATGTGATGCTAATGGTCTGAATGTCCTCACAAAACGTGTGTGTTGAAATGCAATCTCTCTTCAGAGTTTTCCTCTCAGGCTTAGGAAATTCCTTAATGCCTGATTTGTACCTGGTTTGGACAAAAATATCTCTGTTAATTCAAATCTGTACTGATGGGTGTTTTAGAAGCAAATTGAAACTCTTGAGTTGATCAGATTTAAATGAAATATGTCTTTTAACTCAATAAGCCTATTTGGGCAACTGGAATAGAATTAAAACTCTTTATATGAGATGAATGGGTTCCTTTGGCCATCTGATACAAGGTTACAGTGGACATAACAGGCTGTCTTATCTGTTGACATCAATTAATAGTGTGCTTCAACATATGAGATTGTCTGGATTGCCAAGGTGGGTTCAGTGTTAACATGAGTCCTTAAGTTGGAGGAGGGAGAGATGTGTGGTACCTCCTCATAGCATCCAGAAAGGCTTGGTTTTACGTATTTATCCTTCAGAACTCTAATATTAGTGCACTGATATTAAGCCATTAAATTGGTAGCAAACTGTTATAGTCAAAGTAATAAACTCTGTTGTTGCCTCTTTATGTACTTTCTTTTTTTGTATGTTTTTTTATTGTAAAAATACTGTACGGAGGGGTTACAGTTACATGAGCAAGGTAACTAGTACATTTCCTATAGAGCATTGTTGCCTCCTCCTTTGTTTTTCCCCTACCATCCCTTCCCCTAACCCCCACAACTACCCCCTCCCTCAAAGTTGTAAAGTTTATTTTCAACAGTGTCTTGTACATCTCATTGTTACAATGGGTATTATTTCAATGTAGCAGATTATTATTCAGCCATTCCTTAATTTAACATGCTGAGTATCATTCTTACTACCCCTTGTCTCTGTTAATGCTGCATCTGATCAATTACTCAGTGTTGTAAGCTGAACTCAAAAGTTTTCCTAAAATAAATATTCTCTTCACATCTGTTATCACATCCCTTGATAAATCTCATTATTCTAACAGAGTGTATTAATATTCTTTTTTTCTTTTCACTGTGCCAGTCCTAGGGCTTGAACTCAGGACCTGGGCTCTGTCCATGAGCTTTTTCACTCAAGATTATCACTCTACCACTTGACCTGCAGCTCTGCTTCCCAAAGTTTTATTGGTTAATTGAAGATTAGAGTCCTGAACTGGCTTCAAACTCTGATCCTCAGATCTTAGCTTCCTTAGTAGCTAGGATAAGGCCAGCAGTTCCTATTATTAAAACTGCCTATATCTCATCACTCAAAATATTTTTCATCACTTTCAATGAGTTCTCATCACCTATTTTAGATTATAATATCTAAATTACTTAAAATGGCCAGCAAATGGCCTGGTTCCTACAAACAACTCTGCCTTTCCTTACCTACCAGTTAATACTTAGACAATGCTGACCTCCTCTTAGTTTGTCTTATCAGGATTTTCAGTGCTTCTGCATCACTGCTCATAAAATTCTATTCTCTGAAATGCTCTTAATCCCTCTTCATACCTTTTACACTTTTACACTTCTAAAATCCCATTTTATTCAAGAATTGGACCCTTAATTGCAGATTTATTTCTGCAGTTTATTTCTGGAGATTTATTTCTACTCTGTGCTCTATTCTATGCCTGAGCCTAGTTTTATACTGTGGCTTAATAAAACAAACTGTAGTTATCAGTTTACAAGTCACTAAAACTCTAAGTACCTGGTGCATAGAAGTCAGTCAAGATTTGACAACTGAATCTTAATTAAACTGTTCTCCCATTGTGTTAGACTGAGCCTAAAGTGGTCTTCCCCACCCACAGCAAGTCCTGTCCTTCTACAAATCCCTCTGTTGAAGTCAAGTAGAACTTATGGTTTGCTTTGAATGAATAGAATGTCAAAGTGAAGAGATTATTCGGATAAAATTAAGATCCTGATTTAGTTCATTTGAAGTTAATCAAAATGGAGATTAACCTATACAGATCTGAATTGATCAGCATTAGATCCTCAAGCAAGGATTGAGGCTCTGCTTGACATAGTAGATTCTTAACACTGACTTTAAAGGAGAAAACCATCATGTGGTTAAGTGCCTGTAGAGAGACCCATAATGCAGGGAACTACAGAATACACTGGTATTCGCTGAAGTACTTTTATTTTGCACAAAAGGACAAGAAAGACCAAAACCAGAAATTTGAAACTATAATTAAGAGGCAGATGACACTAAAGCATACAAGATTTTCCTCCAAATGTAAGCAAGGTACATTATATTTTTAGGAAATTCTTATTATTAGGCATATCAACTTTACAGACATAAGTAAGATTGATCTTAAACCACAGTGACTTCTGTTACTTCTAGCTTTCAAAATTCATAGTTGAATTTAGATAGCTTGCAGTAAACTAGCAAAATATCTGTATATTTAGTATAATATGTATGTATTTATCTTCTGATTGAGCTACTGCCAAGATACTTATTTTAGTGGTGTGGCAAATTAAATCCTCCGTGCTTAATACTACTGTGATAATAATTAATAATAATAATAGTAATAATAATCTCATCCTTTAAATCTCACACAAACTTTAATTCAAGACTATTTTCAATGAAAGGAAAATAAGCTATCTTCCTAACTTTTTTTTGTCGGTCGTGAGGAAGCTATCTTATTAGAGCATCATATATTATAAATGCCAGGAAAAAGAAATCATTTAAGTAGTATCTTACCACACCAATCACATTCTCTTTTTAAATTTTCTTCTACTTTTTTACGACGCTTTATTTATTTTTTGGACCGATAGGAAAATTTTACTACTTAATATACAAAGTTACCAATAAGCTGTTCACTTTCAAAGTGATATTTTGTTTTAGTTTTCAATGAAAGGTGACAAGCACCGGGCTTGGCAACCCCCACTCCTTGGGGATATAATTAGCTAGCTTGTTTACAGGAGCCCGTTGAGCTCCTAAGTGTCTACACACAGATTTTGTTGGTTAGCAAGGACCCGCCAGGTCCACAGTGGATTCACAGCATGTTTTTATGCATACACTCACCCTTTCCAGAGCTCTTTCTGCTATCTCTTAATTAGGATGCAAACAAACTGGAGGAAATGAATTTAAATTTAATTTTCTGCAATTAGGATAAAAGTGTTTTACCATGACTGACTTACCATTTGTAGCATCAAATTAATGTATGCATACTACCCCAAGCCATTTATAGCAGGGATATTCAGAATTAGTAATTATAGCCTCAGATTATGCCCTTGGTCCTAGGAAATAAAATGATGTGATCCAGAAAGATTGTTGGTTAATAGTTTGCCTTTCAAGGTTTAATAACCGTTTCCCACCTTGGAGAATGTCCTGGCTAGCTGGAGTTGTGCCTCTGGCATGTGATGCAACATGTGATTTGGTAGGTAAAAATAAACCCAAATCAACAACTTTCAGATATTTAAGGTAACTTTCCAGTGTCAAACTGAAATGCATGTGAGCTCTGCAGATACTGTCAAGCAGTGATGTCTGCTGAGCTGATGGGATGACCGGAAGGTATGATTTACAAGCTGAATAGGTGAAATTTCACTCACGGTCCACCTAGGCTATACAGACTCAGAATTCACAACAGCATCATGTAAATACAGGAACTTGCATCAAAAGCACACAGATTAAGAGAACAAAAGGAAATCTCAGAAAAATAACATTAAAAAAAAGAAATAGGCAGAGAAAACAGTGACAAAATCAGGGATGGGAAAAAAAGCAAACTCAAGAGGAATTATTAGCAGAAAAGCAAAGTTACAGAGTTTTATGAGTCCCATTTCACCATATCAAATACCACAGAGCTGTCAAAGATTAGCCTGAAAGCTTGTCTTCAGCAGGTGCTCTGCAATACATCTTCATTACATTTCTTTCTTTTAAAAAGATATTGTAAAGATGCTGTACAGAGGGGTCACCATTACCCAAGTAAGGTAATGAGTACATTTCTTGTAGAACATTGTTACCCCTCCTTTGTTTTTCTTTTACTATCCCTTCCCTCCCTACCTCCCCCCTTCCTCCTCCCCACCCCTAGAAGTTGTAAAGTTATTTCCAACACAGTGTCTTGTGAATCTCATTGATGCAATGGGTCATCCTGTGTCCTTGTTTCAAATTTTGTTATTCCCCTTCCCCTCCCCAAATTAGATAAATGCATATACAAGATTCAGTGTACCAAAATCAAATACAGTGACAATAGGGAATATAGCATAGGGGGAATAACATACAAAAGAAACAAAAAAAAACACATGATACATTAAAAACAACTGTGACAAAGCAAAAACTTCTTGTCCCTATCTTGGAGTTCATTTCACTTAGTATCATCTTACATGTTCATATGTACATAGCTTTTGAGCTTGAGTTTGAGCTTTGCTTATATGGTAAGATTATCTTAGACCTATATTAGGTTATTGCAAATAAGGGAAACTATGGCTTTTATATATTTCTTAAAACAGCAGCAGAGGCAGCCCAAACTGGGTTAAGGCTCGAGAGAACAAAGAACAAAATTAAAGAGGGGAAGTGAAAGCAGGGGTTATACCATCTCATCATTAATTTTTATTTCTACTTTCATTAGTAATGTTATAAAGGATGGTGAAAGGACCTTTTAAAGGAGTGATAACAAAGAACTTCCTCCACTCAGTGGGAGAATTCACTTAGAAGAGCACATTTCCACAGAGGACTCTACATGGAAAGAGGAACCAGAACATCTGTAAGGTCTAAGATAGTGTTAGTTGGCAAACATAGATGAAATATACCTGAGCAGTTGCTCTTTCTCTGAAAAGAGTAAAGCCATGAACTTTCAGTGATGAATTTAAGTGCTGAAAAGGGTGTGAAGATATAACAAAGTTCGATTTTTTAAAAAATGAGGAATTACAGTGAATGAATTGATTCAGATAGCTATTATGAACTTAATTGAGGTGAAAAACACTTTTGAAACTCAGTGTCCTATGATATTGTTTTAGCTTATTTGCTATTTAATTTTGATTACCATACATTAATAATTTGAGGGGGGTAATTGTGATAAACAAGATGTACGCAGCGTACATTGAACATGTTCAGCACCTCCATTATATATATATATATATATATATATATATGTATGTGTATGTGTGTGTGTGTGTGTGTGTGTGTGTGTGTGTGTGTGTGTGTGTGCCATCCTACCCTCCCCATGTTTGAAGCGTGCTTGGAGTATGTTGTCTTCATATATAAATGTATAACTTAACTTTTTCACTAGTTAATGTTCTCTATTTCCCCCTCATTCTTATCTGTCCCTACAAACCCAATTTAAATTCATGTCCTGTTATCACCACCACCACCACCACCACCACCACCATCATCATCATCATCATCATCATCACCATCATCATCATCATCATCATCATCACCATCATCATCATCATCATCATCATCATCACCATCATCATCATCATCATCATCATCATCATCACCATCATCATCATCATCATCATCATCATCATCATCATCACCATCATCACCATCATCATCATCATCATCATCACCATCATCATCATCATCATCACCATCATCATCATCATCACCATCATCATCATCATCATCACCATCATGACCATCATCATCATCATCATCATCATCATCATCATCTTTGCCTTCTGGATTCCACAAATGAGTGAAAACATGTTTTACTTCTGTGTATGTGTGTGTATTTGTATGTGTGTATGTATATATGTGTGTGTATGACAGTCATAGAGCTTGACCTCAGAACCTGGCCACTGTCCCTGCTTTTGTTCAGTGCTAGCACTCTACCATTTGACCCACAGATCTACATCCAGAATTTTTAATTGGAGATACAAGTCTCATGGACTTTCCTGCTCCAGTTGGCTTCCTGAGTAGCCGGGATTACGGGTGTGAGCCACAGCAACTGGATCAGAATTGCTTTATGAGCTTGCATTACCTTACTCAACACTATGATCTCCAGTTCCATCTATTTTCTTACAAATGACTCAATTTTATTTTTTATTTAATGGCTGTGTAATATTCCATCATGTTTCCATTTCTTGATTGTTGGGCTGAGTCCACAGCTTGGCGGTTACAAATAGAGTATCAATAAGCTTGGGTGCTAATACCTCTCTGTGTATGCAGAGAAAATTTCTTTAATGGTTTATCCCACTAAAAGTATGTTGACTATTGGCCAAGCATCTCTGTTTACTTATATGACAGAATTTTAACATTCCTAAGGCGGTTAAGAAAATCTCATGGAGGAGCTGGGAGGGTGGCTCAATGGTAGAATGCTTACCTTGCATGCATGAGGCCCTGGGTTTGATTCCTCAGCACCATATAAGCAGAAAAAGCTGGAAATGGAGCTATGGCTCAAGTGATAGAGCATTAGCCGTGAGCTGAAGAGATGAGGGATAGCTCCCAGACACAGAGTTCAGGTCCCATGACTGACCAAAAACAAAAACAAAAACAAAAACAAAAACAAAAAAAGAAATTCTCATGGAGATTCAAGTCGACTATGAGAAACTGTGGCCTTCTTAGGTTTTTCTGGAGTTATAAGTACATATGCTCTTTTGGATTCTCAGAAACATGCTATGGTTTTCCAAAGCCACATAGAGATATGCCATTTCTCTTTCTCCAGAATTCCTTTGGATGTTTATTGTAACTCCATGTTTGCTCTAACCATGATCATCATTGTAGCTAGGTAAAATAGCAAAGCATTGTCTTTTTTTTTTTTTTTAAAGAAATATCCTGGATATGAAAGGCTACTTGGATTGAGTGAGATATGAGTCAGGTCAAGTAAGAAAAGAGTCTGTGAG
This sequence comes from Dipodomys spectabilis, assembly GCF_019054845.1. Taxonomy (NCBI): domain Eukaryota; kingdom Metazoa; phylum Chordata; class Mammalia; order Rodentia; family Heteromyidae; genus Dipodomys; species Dipodomys spectabilis. Next base: position 8,280,536 of record NW_024870752.1, read on the forward strand.
TAGGATTTTGAGGATCCAGTAATGACAAAACTCTGAAGAATGAGCTCAAAAGATGGAATTTCAAGAAGGGAGATTCTGTCCATCCCATTCATCCCATCAATAAATACTAAGCTGTTTCCTTTGACTGTAATTTGGAGCTGTTCGTTTTTATGGCTGCCACTAAATGTGAGAGACAAGGAGGGAAATAGAGCAAACCCAAAAATTCTGAAATTGTAATTCAGATTAACTTCCAGAGGTCTGAAAAGTTGATTTTGGATGATTGTTCCCAGTGTTCTTGTTGCTTTATGAAGTAGATATGTCATTTGCAGGCCAAAGGCTTGTGTGTATGTTAAAATTACATTTCAGAGGTACCCTGTGGAAATTGATCATATGCATTCATTTATCAAAGGATAATCCTGAGACATTGTGGATGAAGCAATAATTTTATTGCAGACATCAGCTGAGGACTAAAAGTCTAAGTGGCAGACTCTCTTCTACTTGAAAGGGTAGGTGAAGAGCTAAGACAGAAAGGTGAAAGTTTGGGTCTGATTTTGAGGATGAGAGAAAATGGGTCATTGAATTCCTTGGCAGTTGTTCTTGTTTCTGTGTCACAGAAACCAGAGGTAAAGACTTAATCCCAAGAGTTGGACAAATTTGGGATGTGATTATAATGATCAGATGAAATTCAGAATGTTTTTAACAACGTAAGTCCTTTATGCTGTCATTGTAGGTGACAACCCCATCATCTTGAAATATGTGGCTGCCAGAAAATATCTCATGTTTGTATTTATGTTTTTTAAAGAACTCATGAAGATAAGGAGTTAAGATTTTATATAAAGAATTTTTGTGTTTGCTTTAGTGTTCAATCACCAATGGATTAAAATATTTATAACTTTTTAATAGATTTTTTCCTATGCAGACCACCATCATTAAAATAATTTGATATGAGAAAGGATTTCTTCTCATAGGTGAACTTGTGAGGGGAATTCACAATTATAGATCATTTTAATTGAATTATATCCCCAGAGGATAAGTTTTGAGTTCTGGATCCACAGCCTTCAATTTTCAAGTAGTCAATAGTATTTATTTAACTGCTCATGAATAAATATAATGTGAACAGAGAAAGCTGATTATTTCAGCATAAAATTGTTTATTCAGCAAAATAAGATCTTTAAGAATTAACTTGAAATCTTTACTTAACCCTTTTGTATTTATTGCTCAAGGAATGTATCTTATGTAATTTAGTTCTACTATTGATAAAATATAAAAATAATCTTTCAAAAGGTCACACTTACCTTTTTAGTGTTCAGTAGTTGTAGACATTTATCATCTACTATAAAATAATAATGTGTACTATAGAAGCAGTTCTCTCAGGAAATGTGATTGCAGAACCCAGAGGAGTATAACATACACTTATTAAATGTACAAGTTATCACATACAAACTGACACAGACTAAACAACATATATCAGAAGATAAATTTATTCATCATAATCTTAAGTACTTTTGGATATCAATGCTGAGAATCCTTAAACTTGAATGAAGGAATGTATTAATTACTTGACTAGAAAATTTTACTCAAAATTAAGTTTGGTCATATTTTCCAAAAATGAATCTGAAGTGGCTCTTCTGCAGCTTCCTGAATTATCCTGTCTATCAAGTGTATTTAGGATATTCAGCTATTGACAGATGGGCAGCTTTTTCCTCTTGCTAAAAATGAACAAATGAAACTCACTCAGAAAAAAATAAAAAGCCTATAGACATCTTTCAAATGATCAGAATTTGAAACAGAAAGTTATTGCCTCCCATTCAGTTGTTTGTAATTTAAAGGACAAACCAACAATTTTAGCCATGTTAACTGGAATTAAGCAACACTAGAATCACATTTGTTTTCTCAAGCTCATGGGATAATGTTGAAAGATTTTTAAAAATTGTGGAATTGACCTCAATATTCTAACAGATAATGTGTCACTTTCTTCTCATATTTTTCCAAACTAAGGAGATAGATTTTTTGAATTTATGAATAAGTTTTACTATTCCCACTAAGATTTAACATTTTACTTCATTGTCCTGATGTAAGACAAGATTCTTTCCTATAGAATTTTTTGTGATGTTTATTTAATCATTCAATCAATCATGTATGTATTTATTGGGGTATAGAATTTAACAGAATGTAATCCCTGTCTTCAAAGAGTTTTCTTTCAAACTGACAGGATATTTCACTTACGAATGTGTATTTTTGTGACATGTAACTGTAACCAAACTCTGGCGTCCTTCTTCATCACTCTTAAGGAAGTGGTCAGGGTGGCAAATCCAGGCTTAGTTCTTTGTGGTACAATCTAACAATTTGCACTTGTTTTCTCTCTGCTCTGATGTTTTTAGTGTGTATCACTCTTGTTGCTACTCAAGGATAGTGGCTTCATCTTCCCACATCGTTTCTGTGATCAAGAAAAGAAAGGAAAATTTCATGTGACTCCTGGGGTTTGAGGGTATTTTCCAACAGGCTTAAAATCCCATCATTCCATAATCTTCTTGTTTTCAACATTTCTGTTAAGAGATCTGCAGTCATTCTGGTGTGATTTTCTATGTGGTAACGTGTTACTTCTCTTTTGTAGCTTCCAGTATTCTTTTCTTGTTAGATATACCTAATGTTTTATATATAATAAGACATGGGGAGGATTTGCCTGGTCTTTTCTGCTTGGAATAGCAAATGTCTTCTCTTTCTGAATGACCATGTCTTTCTCAAGATCTTGAAAATTCTCTGTCAGTTACTTTTCTGTCAACTCCTTGAGGAGCTAGGATTATAAATGTGAGCCACCAGTGCCCTTCTTTAAACATATTGAAAGCTCTTTCATTACTTTCATTAACTACTATTTCAGTTATTTCTTTACTTGGATTTTCTTGGAAATGACTCGAGTTGATTCTTTTCCTGTTAAGTTCATTGATCATTCTTATTTTTAATTTATTTTTGCCTGAGATTTCACTTGGTTTAAAGTCATTAATATATGAGACTGTAGAGGTATTGAATTTTATAGAAGTTATGTCTGCTTACATTTTCAAATTCTTGCACTTGTGTGTTATAACTTCTACATCCAAGGTTATGTCGCTGGTTTGAAGCCAGTGGCTTCACTTGAACTATGCTCAGTGTTCAACAGGACAATGGAGTCAACAAATTTAAGTTCTTTAGCTTCCCTATAAATTTAGGTTTGGATTAGTAGCCATGAACCTGCTTGAGGCAGTAGGCCCGATTTTCAGCACTTCCAGCATCAGAGAAAACTAGCTGAAGTTCTCCTGTAGAATTATCAGTTGTCTACTTGCAGTTTGTTTTCACTGTGGGCAACTCACTTGTGCCCTGGGAAATGTTGCTGGATGCAAGGAACTTTATAGTATTTGGGACAGAGTAGTTCTTACTTGATCAACATCTCCCTAAATTTACATGTCCAGGTTCAGAAAATGCTCAAGTATAAGTCTCACTTCTGAGCGCAATAGAGTGAGAGGATAAAACATAATACCGAGTGATGCGCTACCAGGGGTGGGCAAATGAGGGACTTTGTTACTCTATATACTGTTCTCAGTATTTATAGATCTTATTTGGAAGATCACTTCCTTATGTGAGGGTAGGACTATGAATGTCATGTGATTTTGAAAGACTGGACTCAGATCTACATAGCAGTAAATACAGGCTGGGATGCAGTTACCAGACCTGGGCCTTAATGTTTCAGACCCAGTCAGCAGTTCACTTTCCTGTTAGAGAGAGAGGAATCATGACAATCAAATGATTTGGGAGGTCTGTCCTCTAGGTAAAAGTAAGTTGAGACAATTGACTTACACAGGAGTCAAGCCTACTAATATTATACCAGCTACAGATTTTGGAGGTTAGCTTCTAACATGACCCTCAGGCAATGGGGCTTTCTCCTAGATGGGGAGGGTGAGGACTCTGTTCACTATGTCATTTGCTGTAGGATATGTTCATCAATTGAACTTCTATTCAAGACCATGTCAGGTTTCTTTCTCGCTAGTACCATCTCTCATGACCATTTCCCACTGAGACACTCCGTCAAATTCTCACAAGTCTTTGACAGTTATAATTGTTTCTTGCTTTCAAGCCCTAGATGGAGCTCCATCTCCAACATCAGACCTTCTTCCAAGACAGTGTCTTATTATATTTTAGTAATGAGGGGAGCAAAAGAATGCCTTTCTTCACTAAGACTAACTTTCTGAACTGAAACAGCAACTGTTTTGGCGAAATTCATCCTGTGTTAAGATTTGTATGAGGTGATTATCTTGAACCTAGGAGAGCCAATCTGTCCCCTGGGCTCTTTTTTGTTACTTGACTTACCATTTACATAGTCAAAGAGTAGCCTCTTATAATCCATCATTTTACCAATATATCTATAACAACACTTTCTTTAATAGTGCAGGAGAGTCCTGAGATTTTTCCCGAGGCTTGCCTCAGGCAATGGTCCTTAAGTAAATAAGATCTCCTATATAAATTGAATTACTATACCCAACTTATTGATTGAGATATCATTCTGCTGACAGTTTGGCTACTAAACGCAATCCTTGCAGCTTTTCCTTCACTGTGTTTTCCTTCCACTGGCTGTAAATTTGCTCTTTGCAACCACCGAACAACCTAAATACTGAGTCCTTTATCATTATTTCATTCATCTAAGACAGAAGGCACAAAATATCCATTTAAAGTGCAGATTATATAAGTTTGTTATTGTGAAATGGTAAGAGCAACATTTTAATTTTTACTTCAAATAATTTTTATATTTATTTCTTCATGGATATTTTTACTTTATTTTAACATGAATGTATAAAAATATAAGAAGACCCCTAAATGTAGTTATTTTAATGACATTTAAGATTTTGATATGAATATAGTCTTACAATCAAAGTTTTATCTGATATCTATCAGCAATATTTGCATATAATTCAACATCATTTGTTTCACACTTGGTAAAAGGGGAAATTAAGTTGCTCTCTCTATATTCAATATATATTATAACTGTATTACCTAAAGAATATGATTCTAAGTAATTTTATAAATAGTACTAAAGCTAATGTTAATATCTCTTTGCTCCAAAGCATGTTTTAGATGTGATTTTATAAGTCAATTAGTGTGACTAACCTTCTCTAGACATTTGATTTCACACAATTTAAGAAAGATCAGTGGAGTTAAAAGTGAAGTTAATAATTTACATTTTTCTTGTGAACTGTGCAAACTTTTGAACCCAACTGTCTTAGTGTGAAATGTTAGTAACATATTAAGAGACTAGAAATATTGTATATAGCTAATCAAATGAAAATTTTACAGTGGTGGTAAGCCTCTAAAATATAACTGCTCGAGATATATATATATATTACTACATTTGTCCAAAGAAATCGAGGTTACTCTTGAGAAGATGAATTCAATAAATTACTTTAAATAAATGATCACTACAGGAAAGCACTAGGAAAATGTCTGCCAAAAAACTTGAAACAGTCAAGAAAACTAAATATGGGTTATCTTTGAAATAACATTTGCATAAAATGGTTCTTCTTTAATCAGTGAATAAAAATTAAAGGCCATAAAAAATAAGAGCTTTCACAGTGTTTACTATTTGGTTCTGATATGATTGTTTATATTGGATTACATGGGAAAGACAAAAGCCAAATTGTGGGAGGACATTTTTGATCTTTAGTTTTGAGCAGAGATCATTGGTCTTCTTCTACTCCTGGAAGGGGGAAGTGTTGCTAAAATTAGTGATTACTAATTTAGTGATTCTTTCCTATTTTAAAAATCAATGTAGAAAGAAAGTATTGTCAGAGCATTGTTTGCTTAGTTTAGGTATTTGCACACATTCTGAGGAATTCTCCATAACAGACCTTGAGTTCTCACCCACATATAATACACAGGCATGAATGTATCCATGTTCAGTATGCACATTTACATACACACATACATAAATGTATACACCACCTAGATCTTCACTAGACATACGTTTTTAAGTCAAGCCTTCCACTCCAACTTAATGAAAGTATTAAATTCTCAGGCTGTCTTTCTGTATTTATCTTTGCCTTTCCTACAATATCCCAGAACAAGATGGAAGTTATAGAAGTCAGATGCATGACAGCAAATAAATTGTTTCCAGACTAATTAGAAGACGAAAGGGTAAAAGCCCTGGAATGCTGTAAATAATCCCTTGTGATATATCTCCTGTGAAAGAGAACTGACATGTCATTATTGAACAGTTAAATATCTCTCTCCATCTCTCACCCACCCCTTGGTCCTTGTACATCCTGATTGACAAAGGTTTACTCCCAGATTTCAAAATCAAAGGCTGCATAAATCAATAACTATTAGCCTTCCATCAGACATTCCATAGTATATAATCACTTAAATACACTTATGACTATAGATAGATCAGTTTACCTTAGCTTAAGGTTCTCTTTGTTGTTGCCTTTCCTAATTAATTAGAATAGAGAAAGTGTGGAAGAGACAACCCAGTAATGAGGAGTAGTCTTTAAAATGAAAAAGCAATCAGAACACTTTTCTTATTCTTACCTATCATTATGATCTTGAAATTTTAAGATAAGTAAATAATTTTAATAGTAACAAGAAGAGTTTTTTTTAAAGTTAATCATGAAAGAAAAGTAAATAATCATTTTTCCAACTACATTTCTATATAAGAATACATATTTTAATGTTGATCTATTTCTATTTAAATGAATTGTCTTAGTTTTTCACATTTTAATATATTTATACTATTGTATACATATATACATATATACACACATATGTATATATATATATATATACATATGCATACATACACATATAAACATGCTACTGTAAATTAATATTTTTACAATCTTAGTTGATTTGACTATTAAGTGCAATAGAATAGAAATCTGAAGTTTAATTTGCTTGATCAATGTACTTTTCCTTATGATTTCTAATTCTGGGTTCAAGTTAATTCTACCTTTGCTTCAACTTGTATTCAAACAAAATTTGAATTCTAGTTTTTTTAAAATTGTAAAAATGCTGTAAGAAGGGTTACAGTTACATGAGCAAAGTAATGAGTACATTTCCTATTGAGCATTGTTGCCTCCTCCTTTGTTTTTCCCCTACCATCCCTGGTAAAATTACTAATTAACCCAAGCAAAAAATAATTTTATTGAGCTTAGGATAGAACTCATATCCTCATTTAGGCCAGGTAAAGAAATTTTCCACCGAACTATTTCCCCTGCCCAAGCAAACTTTCAAAACCTGATAGCAATCTTTATCTAAAAGGACTAATCAATACCTCTATTGAGCATGCTCCAGATACTTTGTTATGAAGGGGAGGAAAGGAAAGCCCCCACGCTGGTTCTATCCTCATAGAATTCTAGTGTTCATTCTCTTAAAAAAATGCAACCTTAATCATTTCCCATACAATTGCTATTATGATTAACATTCTACTTTAGAAGACTTCCATTTTCCACTTGTTTGTGGTAACTTCTCTGGTTTTACTGATGATTACCGAGAGATTGTTCCTGAGCCAAAAGACTTTTTTATGATCAGAAACATTGAATGCCTTGAGCCAGGTGGACACTCTTATTCCAACCTCTTGTCATTTCTGCTGATATCCGAATCTTTCCTATTTAGTGAAAAGTCACAAAAGGGAACACTCACTAGACCAATCCGGGGTATCCTTCACATAGCTACACCTCATCACATTACCCTCACACAACACAGGGCATCTCAAGAGGATTTCTTTGGGGTTCTCTTTGTGCAAGTGCTCCACCTCAAAAACAAAATAAGAAGAGTCACATAGAAAGATGACCTATACAGTAGTTTCCATATGTAACAGCTTCAGTCTTCTTGATTTCTATTCTTTTTTTTTTTTTTTGTCTTTTCTTTTTTGGTACTGGGGATCAAACCCAGGACATTGCACTTGCTAGGCAAGCGCTTTGCCACTGAGCTACATCCCAGCCCTTGATTTCTATTCTTCAATCTAGTTCTTCCCACTCATAGAGATTACATGTTGAAAAGTGGCAAAAATATGGCATTGTGCATCTGGGCTGCTTCTCATCTGTTAAGCTACTACAGCAATCCTATCTGCCCTCAGACTTTCAGAAAGTTAGTCCATTGTGTGGTGCCTGGTGTCCATAGCTTTCATTCATAAGATATTTATGACTGCTCTTTCAATGGGAGGAGGGCCAAATGAAAGTACATCTTGTCTGGAAACGTTACTAATGTGATAAATGTGCCAAATCTATTTGCTTATAAAATTATAATGTGGGGTAAAATATATAATAGGAATTAAAGTATACTTGCAACAAATTACCTTGATTGTTGGTCAAACTGAGGTCAGAGAGTAAACCCCATTTCAAGCTTTGACAATAGTGTACAACAAACTATATGGCTAGGAGTTCTGTCCTTGGTCAGATGACAACAGCACTGTTACTGATGTCATGTGATCTACAGAAATGCAACTCATAAAATAGTTTGAAAAATGCAGATGCAACACTAATGATTTACTCATCCATAGTAGTTTTAAAAGGGGAAAAAATTGATGATAGGAATCTTGGCCATTGTGAGGTGTCTTCAGGGCAACTGTGAATCTTGGGCCCACAGAGATTTTATTTTCTGTGTTTTAACAGCAGTTTCTTGATCTGTCATCTTTTTGCTCTCAGCATCCTTGGCCTTCTTGGCCTTTCAGATGCCCAGAAGCACACCATGTCTAAAGATGAGCCACTTTCAGTTTCTTCTCAGTAACACGGAGGTGTGAAAATGAAGATCCAATTCCGCCTCTGCTTGCTTCCGCCTGCTGATGCTTAATTACGTGCTTATCCTAACACCTTAAAGCATACTTTCGGTATATGGCACAATTCCCAAACCGTCATATTTGCTTTCTTCCTTCAACTTCTCAAAATCACTCTATAGCTAAGGCCATGTACTTAGCTTTTGCCTTGTGACCCACCTTTCTTTTAGAACACACACAATAGGGTCAATTGCTCCTGGTATATTTTGCTACCTTTCTTGTTACTGACACATTTTGCTCCTAACCTTGTCCTAACCGAAAAGCAGCAGTAAGTTTGTGCTACATTTTAGCCATTTAATCTTATTTCTTATAGTTGTCTGAAACAGTCCATATCTTTATCTCCTACTGCCCAATCTTCAGAATGCTAAATATGTATTGGTAGCAAGAGTTAAAATTAATGTCTTATAAAATAAAAACTGCGTCCTAGTTCTACCTTTATATACTGCAAGTGAAAATACAAGGAAATTTTTTCGTTTTGTTTTTGTTTTTTCTGGTTGTGGGGCCTGAACTCTGGGCCTGGGTGCTCTTCAACTTAAGGCTAGTGCTCTACCACTTGAGCCACAGCACCACTTCCAGCTTTTTCTGTTTTTGTGGTGCTGAGGAATTGAACCCAGGGCCTCACATGCATGCAAGGCAAGTGCTCTACTACTAAGACACCTTCCCAGCCCAATTCTAGGGTCTTTATAAAAACTATATATGACAAATCCAGCACTACCATCCTCAAGAGGAAAATGCTGAAAATATTTTCTTTCAGATATAGAAGAGAACAAAGATGTCCACTCTAATCATTCTTTTTTAATATATATTTTTATTGTAAAGATATTGTACAAAGTGGTTACAGTTATGTGAGTAAGGTAATGAGTACACATCCTATTGAGCATTGTTACCCCGTTCTTAGTTTTTCTCCTGCTTTCTCTTCCCTCCCCAACTTCTCCCTCCCCCCAAGTTGTAAAGTTCATTTTCAACATAGTATCTTATACATCTCATTATTACAATGGGTCAATCTCTATCCTTATTTCAGCATTTTGTTATTTCCCTTCCCCTCCCCAAATTAAAAAAAAATGTATATTCAAGATGCAGAGCACCGGAATCAAATACAATGACAACAGGGGTTATACCATGGGGGAACAACATACAAAAGAATAAAAAAATCATACATTATAAATACATTAAAAAACAACAGCAACAAAGATAAAACCGCTTGTATCCCTATAATGGGGTTCATTTCACTTAGCATCATCTTATATGGTCATATGTACATAGCTTTTGACCTTTTCTGCTTGTCCTAGACATATACTAGTTATTGCAAATAAGGGAAACCATGGGACCATACTATAGCATGATAAGAACCAAAGGCCAACGTACTTGCATTAAAACATGTACCATAGGGATAAAACAATGATTACACAAACCTAAATCTCTGTAGCTAACTTATTATTGAAAAATTCACCAACAATATCCAATGCGGAAGTGACAACCTCTTTGATAAATGGTCCTGATGGCAAGGATGTAAATAAGAGTAAGATGCAAAAAATAAATGTGTAAATAAAAAATAAGGATGTAAATAAGATGATAGTGAGCATGAAGAATATGGGCATGCCCTGGAATTTTTAAAAATAGATATATACTACAATCTATCTTATCTGAGTATATATCTGAGGGACATAAAATAAAAATGGCAAAATCATACCTAAACATTCATTTTTATTGCAGTATTATTCATAATCACCAAAGTATGGAATTGACTTCATTGTACCGCAATGGATGAATGGATTAAAACTATGGACCATATGCACAATGGCATATTATCAGACATAAAGAACAACGAAATCCTCTCATTGTTGGCACAATGGAACTAGAGGATATTATGTTTAGTGAAATAAGCCAGACAAAGACAAAAACCACATGTTGTCTTTCAAAGTGGAAGCTGTTGTCAATGAAAATGTGTACTGGCAATGACTAGAGGTTGGGAAGGGCAAAGTGAGACAAAGTGAGGGATACTGGATAATGGTGACCAAAACAAGGAAGGAAAAAAAGTGTAATGTTATATAGCTAAGTGTGGTGATTACAGTGGGAAATAAACTATTGAGTATTTCATGAAGAATCAGAAGAAAGGAGTGCAAAGGCTCCAAATATGAAGAAATGACAAAGAGATGGAAATGTTGTTTAAGCTGATTTGATTGGTTCATTCTTCATATATGCATTAATATGTCACACTGTGTCCCATAAATACATATTTATTACATGTTGATCAAAAATTGAAAAACAAGTCAGGTGCGGGTGACTCACACCTGTAATCCTAGCTATTCAGGAAGCTGAGATCTGAGGATCGCTATTTAAAGCTAGCCCAGGCAGTGAAGTCCGTGAAACTCTTATCTCCAACAAACCACCAAAAAACTGGAAGTGGCGCTGTGGCTCAAGTGGTAGAGTGCTAGCCTTGAGGTGAAGAACTCTGGGACAGTGCCCAAACTATGAGTTCAAGCCCAAAGACTGACAAAAACAATTTGAAAAACAAAATAAACACAACCTACTAATAGACAAAGAAATATATATATAGAGAGAGAAAGAGAGATCAATTTGAATACACAGAAAGAAAATATCCTCTGACCTGTCTTTTTCTGTCTTTTTAAATTAGCATGAATCATTCCAACAAATAGGGTTTAATTGTGGTTTGTTCATATATGGAGCTAATTCTACAGAAGTTTGAAAAAGTTCTATTGTATTTTTTTAAGATAATAGTCTTATTTTGATCATACATAGAAGTTATGACAACATAATGCTCAATCTTAAATTATAATCTATTTACAAATAAAAAATGGATAATTACTATGATAAAAAATTAACATGTAAATAAGGGAAACCATGGGACCTATGTTTCTTTGGGCTTGGCTTACTTCACTTAATATAAATTTTTCCAAGTCATTCCATATCCTAACAAATGGGGCAATGTCATTCTTTCTATGGAGGCATAGAATTCCATTGTGTATATGTACCACATTTTCTTGATCCATTCATCTACTGAGGGGCATCTGGGTTGGTTCCATATCTTAGCTATGGTAAATAATGCTGCAATAAACATAGTTGTTCTGGTAGCTTTAGTATGGTCTTATTTGTGATCATTTGGGTAAATGCTCCAAAGTGGGATTGCTGGGTCATATGTGGAGTCTTTTGAGGAACCTCCATACTACTTTCCAAAGTGATTGAACAGTTTACACTCCCATCAACAATGCAGTAGGGTTCCCTTCTGTCCACATCCCCTCCAGCATCTGTTATTATTAGAGTTCTTCATTATAGCCATTCTAACTGGGGTGAGGTGGTATCTCAATGCTGTTTTGATTTGCATTTCTTTTATGGCTAGGGAGGTTGAGCATTTCTTCATGTGTCTATTGGCCGTCCTTCTTTCCTCTTCAGAGAAGTTTCTCTTTAAGTCTTTAGCCCACTTATTTATTGTTTCTTTGAGGATTTGTTGTTAGAAGATTTTATTTTTTGAGTTCCAGGTATATTTTAGATATGAGACCCTTGTCAGTTTTATGGCTGGTGAAGATCTTCTCCCAATCTATGGACTTTCTATTGATCTTGCTAGCTATGTCCTTTGCCATGCAGAAGCTCTGCAATTTCATGGAATACCATTTGTCCAACCTTTCTTTGATTTGTTGTGTTTCTGGGTCTCTATTAAGAAAATTTCAGCCTGTGCCAAGGAGACCTAGGGTTTCTCCTATTCCATCCTATAATGTTTTCAGGGTGTCTGCTTTGACTCCAAGGTCTTTGATCCATTTGGAGTTGATTCTGGTAAGGGTGATATATAAGGATTTAGCTTTAGTTTTCTACAAGTGATCAACCAATAACTAGTATATGTCTGAGACAAGCAGAAAAGGTCAGATAAGTTGATGTTAGTTGAAATGAACCCCAAGATAAGTATTCAAATGTTTTTTTTTCTTTCTTGCGATTATTTCTAACATATTTCTAAGACGATTTCTTTGTTGCCTTGTATGACCCTCCCCCAGAGTATCACCCCTGCTTTCATTATATTCGATGTTGCTATAATTTGTGGAGGGGAAGAGCAAAAACAAATCATTTAAATAGGGATACAGGTGGACCCATTGCAACAATGAGATGTACAAGTCATTATGTTGAAAAAGGAACTTTACAACTTTGGCCAGGGGGTGGGGGGGGGGGGTGGGAGGAGTGTAGGAGATAGGAAGGGATGGGAAGGGGAAACAAAGGAGGCAACAATGCTTGATAAGAAATGTACTCATTGGGCTGGGAAGGTGGCTCAGTGGTAGAGCGCTTGCCTTGCATGCCTGAGGCCCTGGGTTCAATTCCTCAGCACCACATAAGCAAAAAGAAAAAAGCCGGAAGTGGTGCTGTGGCTCAAGTGGTAGAGCACTAGCCTTGAGCTGAGGAGCTGAGGGACAGCGCCCAGGCCCAGAGTTCAGGCCCCATGACCGGACCCCCCCCCAAAAAAAAAAACAAAAAAAAATGACTTTAAAAAAAAAAAAAGAAATGTACTCATTACCTTGCCCATGTAATGGTAACCCCTCTGTACTGTCTTTTCACAATAAAAAAAATTTAAAAAATTAATATGTAAAAAGTTTTCAAATATCTACATGTGCTGACATAAATATAAAGAAGTTCTTACTTCAAAGTTTCAGCTTTGAAAAGATTTATGAGGTTGTTATATTTCACAACATCTATGACTAGATCAGCTCCTATATGCAACTTGTTAGAATTTTGTAGACTGACTTTAAAATATAAAAATATGACTTTAAAATATAAAAATAACAAAAAGACAAGTATTTGGACTTTATTTTCGTATTTATTACACGTTTTAACAGGAGCCAGAAGAGTCTCATTATGTCACCATGGATTTATTTTACAAGTTTGGCTTGAAAAACTGCGCCAAATTTGAATGCCTTACACATTTTTTTTGGAAAACAGCTATACTATGTAATGCACTGACCTTTTAGTGTTTGTTTTGATTGGTTGGTGGTAACACCTTTACAGCTCAGTCAAACTGTAAACAGAAAGAAGTCTGAAAGCATAAAGGTCAGGAAACTTTACTCACAAAATTTATGAAGCTTTATAATGTAACTATGTATAAAAAGAAGTGGAATTTATACATTTGTTTTTTAAGTTTCTATGTTAAAAAGGAGAAGAAAGCTTAAATGAATTTGAACCATAAATCACCACATATTTTAATTTCTTTGTAAATAAACTTTATATGCATTTTTTAGAAAGTCATATTTCTTCTTTAATATCTTTCAGATTATTATATTTAAAAGTAAATAGCAGCTGGGCACCGGTGGCTTATGCCTGTAATCCTAGCTACTCAGGAAGCTGAGATCTGAGGATTGCTGTTCAAAGCTGACCTGGGCAGGGAAATCCTGAAACTCATCTCCAGAAAACCAGAAGTGGCGCTGTGGCTCAAGTGGGTAGAGTGCTAAACGAGCTGAAAGAGCTGAGGGACAGCGTTCAGACCCAGAGTTCAAGTCCCAGGACTGATTTAAAAAAAAAAAGGTGAATAGCAGCCAGGCTCTAGTGGCTCACACCTGTAATCCTAGCTACTCAGCTGGCTGAGATCTGAGGATCATGGTTCAAAGCTAGCGAGGCAGAAAAGTTCCTGGGACTTTTATCTCCATAAATTCCTCAGGAAAAGCAGGAAGTGGCTCAAAATTACAACAGCAGTGCTGTTGCTCAAGCAGTAGACTGCTGGCCTTGAGCAAAAGAAGTTCAGGGACAGTGTCCAGGCTCTGAGTTCAAGCCCCAAGACTAGAAAAATAAAAATGTATAGCACTGACTTCCACATACTTATAGAAATGATACTGGAAAACCTTCAACATTTGAGGTTCTCATTGCTTTTATCTTTGTTCTTCTGGTTCCTATCACATAATGGCTTAATAGATACTTTATAAATAATAAATAAGTTAACACAATTGGGATCTAATTGATACATATGAATAAATAAGTAGTGAAAGAAAGAAATATTCACGTCACTGAATCTTAGAATTATCAACACTCCCACCTCTCTAGCAAACATGGAAAAGAAAGTTCTCTGGTTTAGAATTGCTCTTAGAAATCTAATTAATAACTTGAGCAGTCAATCATACAATTTAGGAACATTTCTGGGCAGTTACTGTTTATAAAAAACTTTTATGGCCAGGCACTGGTAGCTCATGCCTATAATCCTAGCTACTTGGGAAGCTGCGATCTAAGGATTATGGTTCAAAGCCAGCCTGGTCAGGAAAGTCTGTGAGACCTTTTTCTCCAATAAAACACCAGAAAACCAGAAGTGGTGCTGTGGCTCAAGTGGAAGAGCTCTAGTCTTGGGCTAAAGAGTTGAGGGACAGTGCCTAGGACTAGAGTTCAAGCCCTACAAGCACCACCACCAACAACAAAAACACATTTACTAACTGAAATTACATAGGAATGAATAAAATGGCAGTGCAAAAAAAAGTAAAAAATGGATTTGGACCTATGTGGGATTTGAGGGAAAGCAGTGTTTCTTGGATAAATTTGGGTGTTCCATTGTTTGGCGAATAGATATTTAGAATTGTAATATCCTCCTGAAGGAGAGATCCCTTAATTAGTATGTAGCGACCTTCTTTATCTCTTTTCACAAATTTTAATTTGAAGTCTATTTATGGGGGCCATTTGCTTGGTAGATTTTGTTCCAGCCTTTAACATTGAAAATGTGTTTGTTTTTACGGCCAAGATGTGACTCCTGAGGACAGCAAATAGAAGGATCTTGTTTTTTAATCCAACTAGACAGTCTATGTCGCTTATTTGCAATATCTAGTATATGCATGAGTCAAGCAGAAAAGGTCAGATAAGGTGATGTTAGGAAGATGAACCCTAAGATATGTATTTAAATGTTTTTTTTCTTTCATGCATTTGTTTCTAACACAATTATAAGATTATTTCTTTGTTGTCCCTCCCACACAGTATAACCCCTGCTTTCACTATATTTGATGTCGGTATAATTTGTGGAGGGGAAAGGGAAAAACAAGTCATTTAAATAAGGATACAGGTGGACCCGTTGCAACAATGAGAAGTACAAGTTGTCATGTTGAAAACAAACTTTACAACTTTGGTGGGGGGCGGGGAGGATTGGGTGAGGGGGGGGGGGGGAGGCTGGGAAGGGATGGGAAGAGTAAACAAAGGAGGAGGCTACAATGCCTGATAATGCCCATGTAATTGTAACCCCTCTGTACAGTATTTTCACAATTTAAAAAAAAGTAAAAAATGGAAATATAAGTGTGGTATCACATAAATGTAGTAAGCCTACATGAGTTCAAAACCAAATACTACAAAAAGAGAAGATATTAACATTTATTTATACCAAACGAAGTTATATGGGATACAAGTCCATATTTTAAAACAAACTCAACAGGTTCTTTCTGTTGTTAGAATTCTGTACCAAAGGAGCCAAATAAGGTTTTACTAAATAGGGGGTCAAGGCCCAGAGACTGAAAGTTCAGAAAAATATGAGACTACTTGTATTCTTGATAAATCAGAACACAAGGAATCCATAGCATACACTTTAGTAGGTTACAATTATCAAAGGGCACCTGCCCAGTCTTAGGATATAGACAATCTGATGGCTAAACACTATAAAAGTGCTGTGATGGACATTTAACATGAATATGCATAAAGTTTCTTTTTATTGAATTACAGATAGTTTTCTCTATTGTCTAAAATGTTCCTAAGAATGAATTAGGAATTTCAAGATAAAAATTTACTTTTGTATTTTAAAGAGAGATAAACACAAATACTCACATTGAACACCACAAAATATTACCAATATTCACTACACCAGGAAATTACAGGACTAATTTGAAGGTCCTACATATTTTCACTCTAGGTTGGAAAAGAGCAGAATGCTAGAGGTACTAAGATTTTAATTTGCTCCTTCCATCTCGAGGCATTTCTGCTACTCTAGGTGAAGGCATATCCCTGACAACAAGTTGTCCTCAACTATCATGGTCATTTAATATTTACCAATTACTGAATCACTCAACTTTTTCTTAGTCTTTTCTGTTCCCTCTGGGAGCTTGGATAATAGATGCTCATATCCCTGTCTGCCATTCTCTCCATGCAGTTCTCTTGGTATGGCTGGTGTTTCTTCCCTATTATCTGTGCCTGACAGGACCCAGGACATTATTTTCTCAGCACCATTTCTGAGAAAGGTTTCTTGTATTGTTCTAACAATTTCACCAGTCATACCTTGATCTTTACACATTTCTCTTCCTTGAGTCATCTTAGGCTAACTGGCTTAAAAACAAGATATACCAAACACATTCTAGGCTGCTCTCTCGGGATATTTTAATTGAAAAAGGCAGATTCTTCCTTTTTCTGAGTGGACTGTGCTATATTTGTATGGCAGTTGCTCAATGGTATACACGATATCAAAGGAGCATTCATTTTAAATCTGTATTTTTGAGCATGAGTAAAGCCTTGCGAACTCTTGCTTGGCTGGTGCTCTAATCCTTGGGCCATATTTCCACTGCTATATTTTTGCTGACTAATCAGAAATAATGTGCTTGCCTAGCGTGCATGAAGCTTTGAGTTTTATTTGTCAGTACCACATAAACAGAAAAAAGCCAGAAGTGGTGCTGGGACTCAACTGGTACAGTGCTAGCCTTGAGCAAAAGAAGCTCAAGGACACTGCCCAGGCCAGGCCCTGAGTTCAAGGCCCAGGACTGTCCAAAAAAGAAAATTCTTGCATATTTGTCTATCTGTTCTGGCTCTTAATCCCTGTCCTTAAATCTCAGTCTCCTGAGTAGATAGAATTATAAGTGTAAACCATGGTATCTACCTTGTTTATTTCTGATAATTTAGAGACCCACTAATAAAATCTTTCTGGAATTATATTAAATCCATAATATAAGTTCAGGTATAATTGTAATTTAAGGTGAAATCTTGAATAATGTCACTCCTTTCAACATTCCCACCCTCCCTTTCCAATCAAGGCCTTCTCTCACTTTTCTTAATTTTGTAGGATATATATTGAACTTTTCTTTTGCCATATAACAAGGCAGTTTATGCATACAATGCATTTGGGTCATTTTTCAACCTTTTTACCCCCTGTGACCCATTCATTGTGGCATACACAATGAGTTCTTGATTGCATTGATCAGAATGCTTTGTTGACTAGGAACTATTTAGTACCTCTAATACTGATAATAAAAATATTTTAAAATGATGAAATCTGAGTAGCACATTGCATTCCATCATGAGCGTAAAAACAAGATATATATTTTTTTCAGTAGTTCTAGGCAAAATTGCAACAACAACAACAAACAAACATGGAATTGCTAAGCTGTAAATGTCAAAATAGACCTAGAGAATTGTTTTAATGACTAGTAGTCAGATAGATGATAAGGTTTTTAGACCAAGTAAAACAGGTCAGAGAGAATAGAGAACAAAGACTATTTGAAGGGCAACTGGTCAAGCATCTTGAAAACTGATAAAGGAGCCACGGTGATGGCACATGCCTGTAGTAGGAACATTCAAGAGGCCTTGTCAGGCAGACTGGGCGTGCCAAGCCAGAGAGGACTATCTAGAAAATTCCAGACCAGATTAGTCTACATAGCAAGTTCCTGTATAAAAATTAAAAGCAAACAAACAAAACAACAAAACACTAGATAAATATCAGTTACTTTCAAGAAACTAAATAAAAATGAATCAACATATTACAAACACACTACAACATACTACAAAGCAAATGAAACTACTGAGTCAAACAAAACAAAAATGGAAATAGGGCAAACAAAGTATGTACAAAATGAAATCTTTTATAAAAATAATGGCAAATAAAGAACTGTAAGTATATTAAATAGTGAGGTGTTGGTTTTGTGTTTGTTTTCCTTTGGCAGTACGGTTTAAAATCAGAGAGCAGACACTCTGCCACTTGAGCCACTCCACAGCCCTTAGATTTACACACTTTTCAGATAGGATTTCCATTATTTTTGACCAGAATTAGATAACTTAGACAGCAATCCTTCTACCTAGGAGGTTTTTTTTATTAACATTCTGATGGAAAAACTATATCAATATAAAGTTATCTAGCCAGTAAAAACATACACAGAATGAAGCATAGCAAAATATATTTAGACAAATAATTATTCAATGAATGTTTGACAAGAAGTTTAGATCTATGAGACATACTAAAGAATGATCTACTGTCTAAGGAGAAAGTATCCCAAGTAAAGCTCAAAACTATAGAAAGTGATAAATTTCACTGTAATAAAATAGCCTTTGAATATTGCCCCAAGAATATTTTAACCTGAGATATATATATATATATATTATGAAAACCATATCTATTACTAGCACCTTTCTTACACACAAAAAATATTCCATCCACATGGGTGATGAATTTATCCCCACATCTAAAGAATAAATATGACTAACATAGCATTTTCAGGAAAGAAATACACCAAAAGTCATTTATAAGATTCTAATAGTAGCATCATTTATATTCAGGTCTGCAAAATACTAAAATTATAAGTTAATTTTCATTAATACATTATAATAAAATATAGCAAGACCATGAGTGAGCAGTTATTTTCAGTTTATATATATATATATATATATATATATATATATATATTACAATGACATTAGTCTTTCATTTTAACATTTTTACCCCCATAAAAAAATCTTATTTTCAGGTCACATTATAAAATACTTTGAGCTAGGAGTTAAACATATGTTTTGAAGGAACCATGGGTTAATCTGTAACTACTTTTACTTCAGTTTTTAAGCATCTACATAGTACAGAGAAATAAATTGAATTATAATAAATATCACTAAGTTCTGTAGTGTATCTTGAAGAGAATATTTTTCTAAGCCAAATAGTAGAATAGATTAGAATAAAATTTTGGAGCTATAAGACACAGCTGGGAAATTTCAACCCTTTTTTCAGAAAAAAAACCATTTAGTTGAAGAGAAACTAAAATTTTATTTAAGATCTCACATTTAAATATTCAGCATGCGAGTTTTACTTAAAATCTTAAACAAATATGTCTCCACCCAAGAAGACAACTAAAGTCTCAGATTTTGCACATTTTCACACAAATTACTTATAGAATTGTCATAATGAAATATTCCCTTTGCTTGCTAAAGCTTTGTTTATGATTTTATAGCACAGGAAAGGAGAGGGAGATTAGGAGAATTCCACTGAAAATGGTGATGATGAGAAGGAGATTTAGGAAGTCCTAATGCTTGTTACCCTCTGGCATATACAATGATGGCATACTCACTAGGATCAGAATGATCTCCTCTCAGAAGTAAACCTTTGAAAGACTGGGGCCTTTTAAGTAAATTTTTTATTTTAATAGGGCATCTAGAAAGAATTCTGAACCCCTGGTCAGTGAAGGCAGTATAGGTTGGTTGCTGAAGACAGATTTTAAATGGATTTACAATCTCCTGCAACTCTTTCAAAAACTGATGCATTTTTGTGTATGTGAAAAAAAATTCTAGGTAGATAATGTTTACCCTGTAATACGTCATGTTTCTGTTTTCACTGTCCTTTTATGGTTTTCTTTTTCTGTCTTTCAGTGAATCAGTCAGATGGAGATAAAATGACAATGATTGCTAAATATACATTATAGCAACATAAATCTCATAACTCTTAAAATATATTAGTATATTCACATAATTGAAAGTGATGTGATCAGCACTTCTATCAGTAGATTCTGTCTATGGAGATGAGTGAGAAGCTTGTGTTGCCAGTTCTTTTCCTGATGACTCAGCCAGGGGAGACAAAAGTTACCAGATGATGGAAGAAAGCCATTAACCTGTCAATACATACAAAAATAATGCTATCTACATCATATTCTAGGAAATTAAGACACTTTTGGAAATAGGAATCTTGCTACTTTTACTACAAGTGTGGTTAATAGACATATGACTCATCAGCTGATGGTTACTTGGTTAGAATTGGCTTTCAATCAAAGAATGCATCCATGCTTTGGAATATATTCACTTGTTTATCAAGTAATGTCAGCAAGATGATAATGTCAGCAAGATGATAGACATTTTCTCGGTAGTAAACTGTTATTCTAAAGCAGTGTACCTTACTTAACTTGCCATAGTATATAAAATGGCCTGAAGCATTTTCATCTGTTTTCAATAAGCAGATGTATATATTTACAGGGAAAGATATATCTTAACTTTTAAAAAGTTAGTACTTTTTACCTTTGTGGAAATTGGACCATTGAAGTTGCATATGAACTAATTAAAGACTGTTCAGATTGTTGGCACAATCATTGAAAATGACTCATTAATGACAAACCACAACCCACAATGAACACTATTCATTTAATTTATACTTAAGAAATGGAAAATACAGAAAGTGTTGAATAACTCAAGGTTCTTTCTTGGAATGACCTTTAATTTCACTCAGAGACCAGCTAGTATTAATTTTCTGATTTGTATTGTTTATATTTGCATAGGATTATATATATAGGAATATAAAATATGTGTGTGTAGTTTGTGGTGTGTGTGTGTATAAGTGCATATGCACTTATGTTGATTTAGGAAATGAATAAGTTAGCCTAGAAATGAGGTAGTAAGTAGCATGAAGAAAGGAAGTTTTATCATTTTGATCTGGAGAAGTATAATGGTTATATTTTATATCCTGCATAATAAAATGTTATACTATTAAAAATTTGCATTCCATAGCTACCTCTTTAAATACTTTAACCCTATTAATGTACCTATTATTCCATTTTTCTTTTCTCTCTCCTCCATATCTCCTGTTTGCAGTCATGAGATAGTGCTTACTCAAATACTGCTTATGCCTTAACTCCTGCATGTGAACTTCTGTATCTTTTTGGGTGTTTTAATAGAAAACTCCAACATTACTTCTGGATTTCTTTTATAAGGAAAAATTGTTGGCCTTGCAGCCAATTATTTTCAGATTCGTAATTTTATATAGATGTTTTATAATATCCATTTGAAAAAATAATAAAATTTAGTCAGTACCATCCTCATTTTTCATAATTGTATGAGATCTATTTCATTTTTCTCTATTTCCACTTTATTGCTGCATTGAGCACTAGCCTTTGACATTTTTTAACTCTCCTATGATATTTTGTTAGGACTAGGATACAAATCACAATAAACTTGCCCGGTACTCTGGGGATAAAAATGGCCAGATTTTGAGTTGTAATTAAGAACTGGGCATAGGAATAAGGGTGAGCTGCATAATTTTCCTGTGGGAGCAAGATTAAATAACTCAAGTGCAGTTTTAGAACCTAGAGACTAAATCTATTAAACCTTTTCTAATTCCACCATTCTATTTACAAAATCACAAGTCTTTTGTAAATTGCCAAACTGCATTGCATATGCTAAATGCCAACAGCAGAGTGACCTTTCAAATTACTGGTGCAACAGAAGCCAAGACCTGAAAGCTCTAACTTAAAGCAAACCATGACAAGAAATCGTAGAGAAATGACTTCTGTATCTGGTCATCCTAACATAACATGACTTTTTCTAAAATGTGTTTAGCTTTTTAGATAGAATAGTCTATAAAGATTTATCTGTTTTTGAAAATGTAAGTTTGGAGTTTTGTGATATTCATGTTGGTGGATAAGACATTTTCTAAGTTTGAAAGAGAAACAGGAAAATTGAGTGAAAGTAAGACTTGTAAAATATGATTTTAATCATGTTAATAAGGGGAAAATACTCTGTGGGTTTTGGTAGTGAATAGATAGGAATAGTCTTTAACTTCTGGTGAAAAGGAAAATATATGGGAAGGAAATGATGAGAGCATGTTACATAAAGAATGCTTTTATATCTCACTTCAGATACTCTATGGAGACAAGCAAAAATAGATCATGAGGGATTTTGAATCCGTTTTCCAATTTTAAAACGTTATGAGATTCTGTTGTTTCCCCTTTTTCATATAAATTGCTATGCCGGTTTCAGCTAAACTACATGAAAGTAAAAATACCAATTCTTTTATCTCAAAATTAAATTCAGATATGTACATTTTTGCATATATATTCATCTACATAGAATTGTTTTCAGTCTATTTTAAAATACTTTTTAAAGATGTTTTGTCAATGGTGAAGTGAAAAGTACAATTTTTCTATATCATCAGTCTTCTGGTTTGGTATTTTTCCATCAACAAATTTCATCTACATATTCTTATCAGCAGTATAAACTCATAAATGGCAAATATTCCCATGCTTACATTTGAATATAAGCTAAGGTAATCTATCGTGACTCCTTACATTTGAATATAAGCTAAGGCGATCTATCGTGACTCATGCTTCCCAAGCACATGCTTACTTCTCCCACATCTGCCTAAATGTGAGAGGAAAAGGAAACACTTTAGGAGTGCATCTTTATACGTAGTGTTTTAAAGATCATTTAACTGTTCTTATGCTTGGGAGTTTTTGAATGTGGGGAATATATAGCTTTCACATCAACCATGTTGTCTATATGAACCAACTACAGCCAGATTTTATTGCAAGTGTTTGAAAAGCTATTGCAGCTATGGGATGTTGCCAGACAGTTGGTTTAAAAAAATGAGTCTATTGAGAGATTGATTCACCAGCTGAAAGAAGTTCACTTGCCTTAGAGTCATCAGATATTCTACCCACCACCAAATTCATTCTCCAAGAGCATCCCTAATAAGCTTCCTAAACCAATTAAACATAAGCAGGAAGCATCCATCATCAAAACTGGCTATTTTCAGCTAATCAGCTGCCTGCATAAACTGCACAGCATTGAGGAAAGGATGAACATGTGAAAGGTGATTGTTTGGTTTTGTGATTCTACTCTGACCTTACTTTGTCTCTTTCTCCAATTTTTGGATGCATTGCCATGTGCAGGGCCTGGTAAATGATTATAGTGCTTTATAGTACATAAAGTGCTTTTCCATGCATTATTATTCAGTAGAATAAAATGAGTTTTAATAGGCTTAAGTGATTTGCCTAAGGCACACAATTAATGTGTGCCTGGGACTCAAAATCGTGTCCTTTACTTGGTTCTAATTGTTCTATAAATATGTATGTATTGATTTTCTACACTCCTTGACAAGGAGTAGGTTCAGATTTTAAAACATCATCATTTTTACCTTTGGACAGACTTGGCCAACAAATCCAATGCAGAACGGTCTTTATAAAATGAATTTTATTGGTATATAGTTTTCTCCTTCACAGAAAGGAGAGGCAATGTTAGTTTCTACAGGTTACAAAACTAACAGTGATCAAGTTAACCATCACTCTGCATTTACAATGTGCTAACGCTTGCATTATGTAGACCAAAAAATACTCAGAAAAACTTCCTAATGGATATTCTTATTCTGTTTTTCAGATGGAGACAGTATAATTCTGGGGAAATAATATCAAATTTATTTTGGATCTTAAGTTTAAAAAAGAACTTATATGCTTTATGGCTTTATTTATACATGTGGCAAACATGAAGAGATTTGTCAAAGTACATGGCATGAGTATGTGACAACTTCCCATGTGTCACATACAGAAATTGCATTGTCATTCTATAGATTTACATTACTTGTTCTTGTTCTATTAAATGAATACACTCAAAAAATCTTGGTTTTGTTACAAATCTATTGGCAAGTCTCCTTTTGCATGAAAGATATGTCTATTTCTCCAAAGTTTTTAAGACTAAAGTGGGGCACTGCTTTCCCAGGATAATGGAACCTACTGAGAAAGGAAAGTTAAAAGCAAGATATATTTGAGAGTTTGCAGGAAGGGAAGAATGCTACCTTGGGAAATAATAGGAATGCAGATAATCATTTGATGGCCTCTATAGAACATGAATCTCAACTCCATTTCTACTCTAGGAAAAGCAAACAGACTTTGCGTGCAAATCATTTTTGTAAAATTTTCCTATTTAATATGTATAATAAAATACTTGTTTACATATTTACTTAAAGGGTAAAAAGGAAAGAAGTGAAGTTTCTATAGCAAAAGCAGCACAGAAAGGAACAATTGGAGCTTGTAGATTACAGTCAGTTTGTCTTAAAATTCTGAATGATGTAAAGAAGAGAGTGTAGGATGTGTAAGTGGATTCAATAAAGATATATATATTTTGTTAAAAAAAATAACAAATTTTCATTCTGGAAATTTAAACACAGTAAGTCAATTAAAAAAAACACAGTTAAAAACATCTTTACCAGACCTAATCAAATTGCCGACAGAATATCAAATCTTGAAGATATGGTAGATATGCTAGGATATGCAAATGAGCATGGAGTAAAACATTAAACAATTATGAATAGAAAATGTATGGCCTCTAAGGTGTTGAAAAGATAAAACTTGAAGAATGGGCATAGAAGAAGAGATGTAAAATAAAGGCAGGAAAGAACATATTTAATAAAACAATTCCAAAAATCTTCCCAAATCTTGAAAAATAGATACTCACCAAATACAGAAGACTTTCTTGTAAGACTCCAAATAGATGAGGCCGGTTATGATTCTTGTCATATCATATTATAGTTAAAACATTAGGCATACAAAACATGGAAATAATATTGAAAACTACAAGAGAGAAATGCCAAATCACTTATAAAGAAAAATCTATCAGAATAAGATAAGATTTCTCAGTACAAATTATAAGATAGGGATGAGGAACTTTTTCATTCCTGAAAAGAGACATTTGTGTTTTATAACATATAAAATTATCTAGACCAGAAGTCACCATAGGCAGCCAACAAGAAGCGTATGAGAAGCACATATGTCTCTTCTATCACATACTAAATGATTTTGTAGGAATTACAGGACCTGCAAGATGATTTTTCCCATCTCTGCTTTCAGTGCACGGAGGCCATGAAATTTCATGCCCTTGAAGAAAATAACTATTATCCGAAATTACTGTATCCAGCAAAATTGTCATTTCTAATATAAGGAAAAATTAAAATTTTCCATAATAAACAAAAACGAATGCAATTTATGATCACTAAACCACCACTGGGGAAAGAACAAATTCACCAAATGAGTAGAGAAGCAAAAGAGGAATAAGGAAGAATCAATCACTACAACACCATGAAAATTGCAGGAATTAATATATAACTTCCAACAATAACTCTGAATGTTAATGGCCTCAATTTTCCTATCAAAAGACACAGACAGGCAGATTGGATTAAAAAATACAAGGTTTGAATATTTATTAGCTACTATAAATCCATCTCACTGACAAACATAGGCTTAGAATAAAAGAATGGAAAAATAATTTCTCAGCAAATGGAACCTGAATGCCAGAAGGAATAGCTGTACTCATATATGACAAGGCAAACTTCAAACCAAGATTTGAAAGCACAAAGGCATTATATCATTTTAATAAAGGGGGAAAATAGTAGGAAGAAATAACAGCTACAAATGCATAGGCACTGAATATGGATGCACCCACTTTTATGGAGCAAAAACTACCAGATATATGAACATAACTGGACCTCAACACAGTACTAATGGGTAGCTTTAATGGTTCACTAAAATACCATTTAGGCAGAAAATCAATAATAAAAGTTTAGAATTAAGCAAAACTGTAGATCATATGGACTTAATGGATATCTACATAATATTCTGCCTAAGAGTGTCAGAGTTCACATTCTTCTTACAAACTCAAAGAACATTCTTCACAGTAGGTATTATTTTGGATATATGGATATTGAACAGAGCATAGGAAAACTCACCAAACACTGTGTGGAAAAGGGAGGAAGAAAAAAAATGCAAATACAGAAGAGGGGATGATTTTTTTGGGGGGGGTCCGGTCATGGGGCCTGAACTCTGGGCCTGGGTGCTGTCCCTCAGCTCTTCAGCTCAAGGCTAGCACTCTACCACTTGAGCCACAGCACCACTCCGGCTTTTTTCTTTTTGCTTATGTAGTGCTAAGGAATCGAACCCAGGGCCTCATGCATGTAAGGCAAGCACTGTACCACTGAGCCACCTTCCCAGCCCAGGGGATGATATTTTTTAGAGAGAAATATGTTCATGTATGGAATTAACATAATGGAAACCCTTTATACAAATGACATACAAGAATAAAATAATAAATAAACAGACAATTGAAACCTCCCTTTTATTTCTAGTTAACAGTAACTAGGATAATAAAAAGAAATATGTTTTGGAAATACTTTTTGCTTGATAACTTGTTAGAATTTTCTAGTTTCTCAGAAGTAAGGATGTTTTAAAGTATTCCTTATTAAAAAAACATGGAGAAATGTTATTTAGCATGGTCACTAACTAAACTTTTGGACTATTTCTCAATTTTCCTGATTTTCATATTATTTAATTTATTTGATCCATGTCTTGTTGAGTATTGATCTTTAGAATGTCATCTTTAACATAAAGTACATACTGAATACTCTTTTAGAATAAAGACAGTATTTTTCTGATATCGATATTTATCTTTCAAAATTCCAGTTATATACTATATTCTCAACCAAATTCTTTTCCTTCTTTTTTTAATTGTAAAGGTGATGTAAAGAGGGGTGACAGTTACATAAATCAGGTAATGAGTAAATTCCTTTTTGACTAGTTTCACCTCTTCCCCTGTTTTCTTCCAGTTTTTTCACTCCTGATCCCTCTTCCCCACAATTTGTATAGTTCATTTTCAACACAGTGTCTAGTGAGTATCATAGCTGCATAATTCACCTTTTCCCAACGATTTCTTTTTTTTTTTTGGTCGGCCGTGGGGCTTGAACTCTGGGCCTGGGCGCTGTCCCTCAGCTCTTCAGCTCAAGGCGAGCGCTCTACCACTTGAGCTACAGCGCCACTTCCATCCCAACGATTTCTGTATGCCCTGTTACTCTCCCCAAATCAGATAAACTTATATACAAGACAAAAAGTACAGAAGTGAAAAACAGTGACAAAGGGGAAAAATAAAACAAAACAAAAACCCATAAAAAGTAAAATAAGAACCAAAAAACCCTTGTTTCTCTTTCTTGGAGTTCATTTAGATAAAAACCATTTTATATGATCATATACACACAGGTATTGAGCCTTTGTGATCCTCTCCTAAGAATATCCTTCTGTGATCTCACTGCATGAATGTTTAGAGTCTGGTTTATTTTATCATGTCCGGTGTAATTGTTTATACCACCCATTGTATTTAATTGTAAATTTATATGCACATTCTAATTGCCACAAATGAAGGAAATCATGCAACCTATGCTTCCTTGGGTCTGACTTACTTCACTTATTATAATTTTTTCCAAGTCTTTCTATTTCCTTATAAATGAGGCAATATCATTCTTTCTGATGGAAGCATAGAATTTCATTGTATATATGTCACATTTTTATTTTATTTTTTTTTTTGGTAAAGATGCTATACAGAGGGGTTAGTTACATGAGTAAAGTAATGAGTACATTTATTGTCCAGCATTGTTACCTCCTCCTTTGTTGTTCTAGTACTATTCCTACCCTCCCACCTCACTCACTCCCCCCTACCCCAAAGTTGTAAAGTTCATTTCCTACATCATGTCTTGTGAGTATCATTGTTGTAATGGGTCATCTGTGTCCTTGTTTCAGTATTTTGTTATTTCCCTTCCCTGCCCCAAATTAGATAAATGTATATACAAGATGCAGAGTACTAAAATCAAGCACAGTGACAACAGGGGATAGGTCATAGGGGGAAGAACATACAAAGGAAATTAAAAAAAATCACCAGTACATTAAAAACAACAACTAAGCAGACCACTTGTGTCCATATCTTGGGGTTCATTTTGCTTAAAATCATCTTTTTGTTGTTGGTGGTGGTGGTGGTGGTGGTGTTGGTTGCGGGGCTTGAACTCTGGGCACTGTCCCTCAGCATTCAGCTCAAGACAAGCGCACTACCACTTGAGCTACAGCGCCACTTCCAGTTTTCTGGTAGTTTATTGGAGATAGGAGTTTCAGGGTCTTTCCTGCCCTGGCTGTCTTTGAACCATGATCCTCAGATTTCAGCCTCCTGAGAAGCTAGGATTACAGGTGTGAGCCACCGGCATCCAGCTTAGCATCATCTTATATGGTCATATGTACATAGCTTTTGAGCTTTTCTATTTATCTGATAAAATTATCCTAGACATATACTAATTATTGCAAATGAGGGAAACCATGGGACCTATACTTCTTTGGGTCTGACTTACTTCACTTAATATGACTTTTTCCAAGTCTTTCCATTTCCTAGCAAATGAGGCGGTGTCATTCTTTCTGATGGAAGCATAGAATTCCATTGTATACATATACCACATTTTCTTGATCCATTCATCTACTGAGGAGCACCTGGATTGGTTCCATATCTTAGCTATGGTGAATAATGCTGCGACAAAAATAGTTGTTTTGGTAGCTTTATTATGGCCTTGTTTTAGATCATTTGGGTAAATGTGCTCAAGTGGAATTGCTGGGTCATTTTTCTTGATCCATTTTTCCACTGAGGGCATCTGGGTTGATTCCATATCTTGGCTATGGCAAATAATGCTGCAATGAACAGGATTGTGCTGGCAGCTTTAGTGTGGCCTGGTGTACTCTCAGATAAATATACAGAATTGGAATTGCTGGGTTACAGGGAAGCCCTATGTTTACTATTTTGAGGAACCTCCATACTCCTTTCCAGAGTATCAATCAAAAATTTTAATTAATGAAGTTAACCAGTCTAGCAGTCAGTAAGGATAAATCCAAAATTATTATAGAACATGATGGCCTCTGATAATTCCAATAAAGTGAAAACATTTTATAAGATATAGATGGCATGAAAGACAGGATATGCACAATAAAGTATTTCCAATCAATCAAAAAAATCTGTATTTAAAATCTATCTTATAATACATACTGTAGTCATGATGGAGAATGGTATATAGTAAATTAAATGTTAGTTTCATGTCTGAAGAGCTTACCATTTGTCATAAAGTTCTGATGTATATTCATAAATGCTGATTGTGTGCCAATGAATGGTACTGTGTCCCACAGACATATGTGTCAGATGGAAAATAATATATTTATGTTTGAACTTAAAAAATTAAGTACAAAATGGAAGAGGAGGCCGAGTGCTGGTGGTTTACACCTGTAATCTTAGCTACTCAGGAAATTGATTGTGTTTTGAAGCCAGCCTAAGCAGGAAAGTCCGTGAGACTCTTATCTAATCAACCTCCAGAAAACCAGAAGTGGTGCTGTGGCTCAAAGTGGTAGAGCACTAGACTTGAACTGACAAGCTCAGAGAAAGTGCCCAGGCCCAGATTTCAGCACCACGACTGACAAAAAAAGAAGGAAGAGGAAAAGATGTGTTCTGTATGTTCGAGAAACAACAATTGGAAGTGAAGAGACAATAAGGCAATTCTGAGAAAAATCACGTTATTTCTCTGAGAATATATGAACTGGCTTGTGGCAAACTTTGGGGACTGAAGAGGTAATAAAATCTATTATATGGGAGCTTGAGTGTCTGGCCACTTTTGAACATTAGGACCTCACTTCTATAAGTTTATCATTGTGTGTTGACAGGCAATTCAGTTACATCAGTTTGGAAAATATGAGGTGATTCCCACGTAGACAGGACTGCTTTGTGTGAGATTATTCATGAACTTTTTGTTTGAGACAAATTAAGAAGGAGATATGATATGCCTCTAGTAAGTTATTTTTATCCTATTCTCCCACTAACCTTTCTGGACTGATAATTGTCCCTTGCAGACATATAATGGGAAGCAGTGAGCTTGATAGTAAAGTGTTTCCAAGAACATTAGGGCAGATAACATGAAAAAGAAGCTGATTTGGAAAATCTCATGTGGTGGCTGCAGGTAAGAGAGACTAATGCTACTGCAATGAGTGAAATGGCCAGAGAAGTTATGATGATATGTGAATAGTGAGATAAATAGTGTCATTGCTAGATAGAAAGGGAGAAGAGTCTTCTTCACCTTTATCTGATGCCTAGATGGGAACAGATGGGCACAATGAGGAATGAAGTTTCAAGCAAAAATGTAGGGTTCAGATGAGAACCCAATCTGTTTGGAGGAGTTCCCTTAAAGGCACTAATAATAGATGCATTATACTTCTAACTGAAACATGTTTCAATTAGATTAGTTAGATTCAGTTAGCTGTAGTTAGGTTAGTCAAAAAAGGGAGAAAATGAATAAAGATTTTATTGTAATGCCCATTGATTTTGCTGACTAGAAGTTCATTAGAATTTTAACAAGTGATGATTGTTACTACTTTGAGAAAGAGAATGAAAGTGAGTATGTAGTTAGCATGTAGTTGCAAACATAGAAATAATGCAAAATGAATTTTTTGAGAAAACAAAATTTGGCAGACCTACCATGTGCAGGAGAGGGAACTCTACATTAAGTTCCTATTCCTTCCTATCAGAGGAAGATGAGATCATTGGAGGTACTGGAATCATGGATCAAATGACACATAGTTGGATTAGTTGATCATAAAAAACACTGCAGTTATATCTCTTGCTCAGAGATGTGGAAAACAGAAATATAAAGAAGTAGAGGAAAGTGAAAAATATGCAGAACTTGGTAACACCTTTTTCAATGTACCACCTTTTTGGATATGGTAGTGTCTCATGGAAATTTTGACCTCTTGTTCTGAGGAATGTGATATAGAGAATCAAGAACATCAGACAAGAAGTTTGTGATTAGTGATTAAAGAACATAATACTTTTCACCTTTGGCATGGCAAACGACCACACATTTAGTAGCTCAAAGTAACATCCATTTGCCAGTTCCACAGACACATTGGTCAGGGGAAAAGTAAGTGGTCAGTTGCACTTAACTGAATTCGGAGATCCTGAGAGAAAATCACTACCACATCCATTTAGGCTATCGACAACACTCAGATGAAGGACTGAAGTCTGCAACTCCTTGAGGAGTAAAGCTGCTCATTCCATTCTTGGATCCCAGAGGCCACAACTAGCTCAATCCCAAAGCCCACCAGGTGGGCTTTGACAACACCCCAGCTTATATCCAGTACTGCAATAGTGTTATCTAGCTTTCTTTAAACTCTGTTTCCAGTGTCTGAATCTGTAGCAGCCAGGGAATTTTTTTCTTTTAAAGAAATCAAGTGATTATTTTAATCCACCCCAGAGATCTTACTTTTGGTAAACCCAAGATCATTTGTTACATTTGAAATTTGTAGTTGCTTTATAAAGGAGTACATATAAAATGGCATTGTATTCACAGTCTGAGTGGGTAAGGGGTAGAGTGGAAAGTCCCATGGTACAATATCCAGTTCTGCTCATAATTAAAATTAAGCTAAAATATTATTTTATCTAATTTGTTCTTTTAAGTTTGTGTTCAGTTTGCCTTAGATGTTTCTTAGAGTGCCAATAAAGTAATAAAAAATACCGAAATCATTACATGTATTTTAATATTATTTTTCCAATCACTATAATAAATAAAAAATTCTATGACAGATAATATCTTATATTACATTCAACAAACACCCATTTCTCAAAATGATAAGTGTCGTTTTACATGGACTCTCTTTCTGTTTGCATTTTTGAGTCCCAGTTCTTTGGGTTGGATCCTGGTGATTTATACAGTGCTCCTGTTCTCCAAGGGATTCCATCTGTGCTCTGGCCTAAATCCCAGTAAAATCCTGGAAAAATCATAGGGAATTAAAGGGGAAAAAAGTTGTGTAAGAAAATGTTGGTAAAGAATATCAGCGTGAAAAAAGAGAGCAAATTTACCAAATGTGACATTTGTACTTGTTAGATAGTACTTCAAAAATGTTATCGCAAGTATTGTAGTTGAATTCTTTATCTAATAATTGTTCCAATTAATGTGCTTTGAATGTTTAAATTATATCGCAGTAGAATTGATTACAAAGTAGATAATACTACTCAAAATGTACTCATCTGTAATATAGTGGAAAATAAATGTTTGTAAAGTCCTTCACACATAGTTTTGTTTTTCTTCTCACTATAAACAGTGGTACATATAAACCATTGTATTTATTTTAAATGAGGAAGCCAAGTTATTCAAAGAACTTTCTCAACATCTCACGGCTAATGTTTGTCAGAATTAGGATTCATATCAAAGCATGTTGGAGTCCAGAGTCCAAGTCCTTTGTGAGGATACTAAATGCACACCAGATTTCATAATTCTTAATAACAAATGATAAAGGGTAAAAAATGAAACCATTTGGCCTCACTCTATTTTTTTAGATTTTATTCTTTATATGATTTGTTTCACATCTGTGATCTATGTTGCTTCACTGCAAAAGCCCTGCCCTCCTGTCCAGACAATAACAAAAACACAGCATGTTTTGGTGTTGCCATAAGGTCTAGCAAATTCATTTCATCTTGAGAGAAGCTTTCTTTTTAAATTTAGCATACTAGTCAGGTACTAGTGGCTCATGCATATGATCCAAGACACTTAGGAGGCTGAGATCAGTAGTTGGTCAGAAGATCATATCCTAGATGAAAAGTCTACAAGACTTCATCTTTGAAATAACCAGAAATAAAACAGGTCTGGAAGTATGGCTCAAGTGGTAGAGCACCAGCCAAGGAAACAAGCTGAGCAATTGCAAGGGCTTGCGTTCAAACCCCAGTATCCAAAAACAAAAAAGGAAGAGAAAATGTATGCTGACATATTCTTTGAGAAATTCTAGCAAACAAAAATAAGAATTTATTGTCAGGTTTTCTAGCATTACTTTTCTGTTAGAAAATAGTCTCTTTAAACAACTATAATTTTGAAATTTAAGAATTGCAAAGTCTAGGTGATTGATAGAATAGTTCTTTATATAAGTAAATTTATCTTAGATGTACTGAAATTGTTTCCATCTATGTTCTTCAATATGAAATGCTGTTATTGGATTATATATTTAACTATGATCTGTGAAATGACAGTACATTTTGGAAAAAAAAATCACAGAAGTCACCATTATCAACTTTTCACAAAACACTGTGATAATTTAAATATTGACTAAGCAGACAACAGAGGTACATATCATTCACACTACAGCAGTACCTCTGGTCACATTTTCCCCAACACTGCCTTAGGGAAGTAAACAGCCCATATTAGATTACTTTTCTCAATCTTCGCTTTAAGTAAAGTTTCTATTATTCCTTATATCACCTTTTTAGAAAGAAGTTCAGACATTTACAATATTATTCAAAAACTATTACCAGCCCTTTATGCTGTAGGGAAAGTGGCTATTCTATTACTTAGTTCATATAGATGAATGAAATTCTTGACAGCCAAGATCAAGGAGTTATTTTAAATTTCTTAATGACTTGAAGAAATAAATGGAAATAGGGCGTAATTTTTTTTTGTCCCAAGGTTGAATTCTGAGACATTATACATGGTGCCATATATTTTATCTATAAAAAAGTAAAGGAAACTATGTTTGAAGTTCATTATTTTGCTGACATTTTTTCTAGAAGGACAGTACTTTACTTCTCTTTAGGAATGTGGGGAGTGTAGGTTGCAAAGGAATTTAATATACTCAGCCAGTAGAATTTCAGTTGAACTTCTTCTAGTAGATTGAGATTTGGTTTTCCATACTTACACATGTTTTTTTAAATTCAGAGACAACAGATTCCTTAGCCAGACTACCTACAAGCAAGATGGCCTGCTTTTGTTTGCTTCCTAAACAGTCATTTCAAGCCCATCACAAAGTCAATAGGCTGATGGTAGATCTTCCTTGATAGGAGACTGAGCCCATTATTTATCACATTTTAGTGGAGAGAGAGAGAAAGAGAGAGAGAGAGAGAATGTAGATAGATAGATAGATGTAGATAGATACCTGGTGATTTGATTTGGTAAGGTATCTACACCAAAACTGTGATACCACGACAGAGAACCATTCTAATTTCTACCAAAGCTGTATGACACAGAGCCCTTAGAAGTTTGAATTTGCTGTTAATAATTACTTTGTGTGTGTGTGTGTGTGTGTGTGTGTGTGTGTGTGTGTGTGTGTGTGTGTACCTCTAGTTGTTACAGGGTCGATCACCCAGACCTGACAAGTGGGAAGTTCTTCACCTGGGCAGCGGAGGTGGCACAGTTGAGCAGATCAGCGGTGACTGTGATGACGAGGACGGCTGCGGGGGCTCAGGGAGCGGCGAGGTGAAGAGAACGCTGCAAATCACAAACTGTGAGTGAGCGACCACTTTGAGATACCTTTAAGCATGATTATGACCAATGCTAAGAATTGAGGACTATCAATTCAGAAGTAGGCCAGAGGAACTGGAAATTAAAAGAAGCTTGCTTTTAGTTACTCAAAACATTTATGTGGAGTGTGTTTGTGTGTGTGTGTGGGGGGGGGGGATTCTTTATTTTTAGTGAATGGACATTTTTTTTCTGGGCAAAACTAATGCATGATTGTCATTCTGAAGAATACAAAATCTTTAAGTAGCATGCTTCTTAGATGGATAATAACTGGATATTGATAATGTGAAACTGGAAGCCTCAATATTAAATAACCAAGTTGCACAATGTTTAAAGCAGTATGATGCCACTCTAGATGTTTTTACTCTGCATTAGAGTCACATTGTAGCAGGGGTGGGTGTGGTGATCTAGCTCTTTGGGGAGCACAGATAGGAGGACCACAGTCTACGTCAAGCTCGGACAACAAAAATGTGACAGCTCATCTGAAAAAGTAGCTAAAATAAATTAATGCTTGGTTTATGCTTCACATGGTAAGAGCTAACAAGTGAAGTGCTCCTTGTTCACACCCCTGTACCAATAAAATGTGATTAATCAGTGGTCAAAACTACTAGAATTTAATTCTTATGCACTTACTTTCTTGAAAGAAAAATCTCACCAAACATTTACTTGAATCATATAGATTTGAAATCATCTCTGGTATTACTGGTTGGGTCACTGCCATAAAAGATATAAATTCCCAATTACAAAAGGAAAAACAAAAGGTTCCAAATGGTTTTCTTTTCCAACTTGTCACCAAGGGAAAGACTATGGGTCCACCACTTTGCATTTTTTGTACACGTGTTTGTTCATTTGCACAAAAGACCAAAGTAATCAACTGAGAGATAAATATAAACGCTAATGTAGTTAATGTACCCAGAGAAGCTGGCTTTCAACTATTCATTTAGTTCTTATTCTACCAAAAACAAAGCTAAAGTTATCTGGACATGACAGCTTTTCTTGAAGATTGACCTGTATCTAAATCACCTAATAGCACATTTGGTCTGCTGGTAAAAGTAAAACTCTTAAATTACTACTCTATAGTAGTAATTTAAGGACACTCAAATGCTTCAAGCATCAGACTTTTGTTTCTTCAGGATCTAGTTTTATTAGCCACATTGGTTGATTAAAGGAGCTAAGGCTAATAGAAATGCAAAATGTGGAAGACAATTAACATAAAGAAATTTGTTTTCCTGATAGACATAATAGTAATTTTAATTTAATACTGAAGGTAAACCTGTAAGAGCCAGCATGCTTAAACAGCAATGTATTAAAAGCTTCAATGATTCTACTGCAAATTAACTATCTTCCCTTTTTACTAACGGAGATAAGAATATGTGTTCTTCTAAGCAGTCTTAATGCAGTTTAACAGATTCATTATCTCTATATATTCATTATCTATATTCATTATCTTGCTTTTTCTGGGTATGTGGACAAAAAAGAAAAAAGAATGAAAAGCAACATGTTCACCAAAACAGTGAAAATTAGGATACTTTATTTATTAGAGTAACATTTAATTCAAACTCTTCTATGTAATGCTGAATAGTTATTATACTTCTATTTAGGTTTAAAGGCTAGCAAGATTTTAAGATATTATAATTGTTGACAGGAAAGACAGGTTGACATAAAATTCATCTGGTATATGTGTGTATGTGTGTACATATGGATGTGTATGTCTGCTTAGTAGGCTATATTATCAGTTTTTCTCCTTCTGAACTTTATTTTAAGCTCAAAAACTTGTTAGCTCTTGGTTTGTTTCATGAAAGAAAATGAACCGGTGAATCATATTCAGCTAGTGTTTTATCACAAATCGAAGTATCAAGGAGGTAAAAATGATTTTTTTACTTCAAAACCTTGGTTCAACTTACTGCTTAAATGGACAATTACGGTACAAGCAAGTATCTACTATAACTGGATTGAGTTTCTAATGATTGATAGCTATTGTCTTTCCATTTTTTAATAAGTGGTTAGGAAACCACTGTCCATAGAATGCTGAAATAAAGGATAATGAAAGTAGCAAAGTACAAGTCACATTTCTATTTTTATAAAACATCATTTGTAAAACAACAAATAGTTTTGGATCATCTTAATAATCTAAAAGTACTGTAGTTCTGAAAAGTTTACTAGGATGTTGCTTGTGTTAAGATCTTGAAATTAGCTCTATTCCTAATCCTATTTGAAGACAGTTATAAGTGTTGTTATATGTCTCTTTTGAAAAAACCATCTAGGCTATACAATTTTCACTCAAAATAGTTTTCCTGTTACAGTGGAATTATTTCAAATTTCTGATAATATAGAAATATTTTCCATATTTTTATTGCACTTAAAATCTGATTCTTCCATTCATTGTTAGCTATTTCACTAATAACCTGGAATTGTAGGATTGACATGGCATTTAATCTTCATTTTTGCCATCCCTATGCACACCAACTGACACCTGGCTCCTTTCACGGTAGAAAAGTGTGAGGATGTTTACATACTCCAATGGGAAACCACAAGTTTTCTTCTAGGCAAGCAGATCAAACTTAATATCACTGAAATCAATGCCTCTTCAACATTTTGACTGTACTTCTAATGTCTCTAAATCCCAATAGCTTAAGATACTAAATAAGTGAATCAGAGAGCTTCTAAGGAAAGGCTGTAAGAAAATCACTCCCTGTTTAGTTTCAAAAATCTGTGTAGTGTTGCTTACAATTCTTTTCATTTTTTTCCTTAAAATGTTTAACCAGTACATTAAGGTATCAGTGGCAGAAACTGTTCTAAGCCTTAATGCACATGTCTTTTATTATTATTATTATCATTATCACTATTATCATTAAGTAGTTGTACAAAGGAGTTGCCAATTAATAAAGCAGTTAATGAATACAATATACCTTGATCAATGTCACCCCATCAGCATTTTTATTGGTCCCCCCTTTCTTCCCTCAACTTTCTTAATTTTGTAGGATGTATATTGGATTCTTGTCTGTATTTCCCCTCTCTTTGTCTGTCTACCCCTTTCTCCTTGTCCCCACCCCACCCCTTCCCAATATCCACTTCCTGGTGTTTATTTTGCTGAACTTTGCTTTTGGCTTTCTAAGGAATTACACTATTTGAGATCTCCCTTGAATCCACCTTTTTAAAGTTAATACACTTGTATACAATTCTTATGTGGTAATATATTTTAAATCACAATGCCTCTGCTTTTATTTTTTAAAGTTTTAGCAAGTATTTATTTTAGAAAAACAGGTTACACAGAAAGAAACAGAAGAGAAGGAACGAGACAGGTTATTTCCTGCTCCCCACTCCACAAATGGAGCAAGTAGGAGTTGAAGATTCCACATTTCTGTTTTAAAAAATAAAAAAAAATATGTTGTCCATAAAGTATTCAATTTGACAAGGTGGTTCACAGTAATAATCTCAGGCAAAACATGTTTGATCCTAAGTTGGTTCTAATACCAGACATTAAAAAGTAGGGCAATTTTAAGTCTAAATCATCTTGACATCATCAAACTCTTTTCTTTTTATTTATCTTTGAATTTACTGTATGTACCAGTACTATATCGTGTAGCATGGTGAGCAGCTTTTAAAGTGTTTTATCAAAAACCTTGTAAATGACATCAATGTGTAGGTGGTATTGTATGGTATTGAGGTTTGTCCTAGTGATATCAGTCATGAAAAGAGTTCAAATGGATGGATCCATTCCATCAGCCAAGACAACTCTGATGCCTATGCCCTCCTGAACAGCTGCCAACACATCTAGACAAAGTTTTTTTTTTTAATCAAAAACAAATATTTCATATCCTGTCATTTTTGCTCTTTACAAGTTTTGCATCATCATACCAAATTCTAAATATTCAAGGAATTCAGTTTTTGGTTCTTTACCCTTTTATCAATTCTATTTACAGCTATCTCTTGTTAGTATTCTTAGTCATGGTAACAACAATCATGAGGTATTCTTGCTCTAGCAATACCATTGAGTTTATAAAGCATTTCCAAAGGGGCTATCTCAGGAAATAGGCTTCTTAATGTTTAAAATCTAAGTTCTTAGATCTAGATGTAATTTTTAGTTAATCAGAAATGAACAGAGCAATTGTTTGTACTTTGCTTTGGATTTCTCAATTAGAAACCTTATATCAACCTGTAGTAGAGGAATCTAAAAGGATGACTTTGAAAGAGAGTATTGTGTTTCATGTACACAGTGGGAAAAAAAATGATACTTTGTTTGGTACTGCAGAACTAAGAGTCCTGATTTATTTAGTAATGCAGTATTGTAGCCTGAATGAACATGTTTCTGCATAGCTACTTTGACCATACATTACCTGTAGTTCAAAATCACTTATGCATGGACATTATTAGCATGAGCTCTAAAAGTACAACTTTTCATCTCCTCATCTATAAAAATATGCATTTATTCATAATATAGAAATTATTTCATGTAATTTTCCATTGTCTAGTTGATGTTTTATTTCCTCTTTCCAATATAAACATCATTAGATAATATGCACATATAAGGTATAAAAACAATAGAAATAGTTTCAAACATCTATACTGAGATTATGTGTTGGCTAGGGGTAAAGGGTAGGTATTGGGGGTTAAAGAGAATGGAAGTAAATCACATATGTATAGAGATTATAGTTAAAATCCATAAATTATTGTACATAGAAGAACAGGAAAAAGTTTAAGAGACAGTAATAGAGAGGGTACATTTGTTTCAAGCATACTATGCACATTGATGGATTTTCATATGTAACTCCTCCACATTAAAGGACTCAGAGAGACTCTGCAATACTTCCCCAGAGTGAGGGAGATATGTATGTGGCATATACTACCACAACAGGAAATTAAGAAATTAACAACCTAAATTTTGCATCTTGAAACTTATTCCAGACCAATTGACAGCAAACCTAAAATTCTCAAGAAAGCCTTTGAAACAGGCTATCATGTAAACAGTGCTCAGGTCTTGCTATTATGTTCTGCCATACTATGACCAAGAGAAAAAAATTTGATTGGGAATTACATGTGAAATACATAATTATGTTTCAATCTAATAATATATGTAGTTATAAATATGTAAGACTGGAAATTTAAAAATGTAGAAATGGGGATGTAGCTGAGGATTTGATTTCACAGCACCAAACAAAGGAGAAAATACAAGTTTATGCATTCTTTCTAAAGCATGAACAATTTAAATTACTATGCATTCATCTTATTTTGCAAAGTATTAAAATAGCTCATTTATTAGTTATTATAAAGTGAAGAAAATGTAGCAAAAATAAGTAAGTTGCTCGTTTTGTGTTTACTTAATATTTTTATAGAAAGGAAATCGTTATTTAGGTTTATTTAGATTAAAAGACCATGAACATGTTAACAATGCATGTAATATCGAATCATCTTTGAACATTGATCTTCATATTATAAGCACCTAACACTAAAGGATAAAACTGCAAGATAAAAACCATAAAAATATACAATAATTTCTTCATGATCTTGTTCAATGTTCAAACATATAAATATTTGAAATAACTCAATGACTTTAATGTATGATGAAAATTATACTGAAGAAAAGTGAAATACATGTCTAAACTACATATAGTTTAATTAATGTGTGATCACTATGAATATTATTGTGACTATACATTTCTATTTTGCTTAATAAATAATTGAGACTCATTCTAGCTGCTTGCTACTTTGTTAACATGGTTCTATGTAATAGGATATGGATGCCTAATGGATCACATAAAATCATCTTCCATCATCTTTCAAAGTTATGTATCGCATTCACAGATTTCAGTAATAAAATTTACACAAAAGGTATGTCCACGAATGTGTAAGTAATGGTTTTCATTGCTTAGATTGATGTTAAATTGATGAGAAAAAGAGGAAAGACTTATTAATTAAACTTTAAGGAACATTCCTAGCTTGTAAATCAGATTAAACAGCTCTTCTGCAATATTTCATAAGTGAACTTATATCATATAAGATGAAAGAAAATAAAGCACACAATGCTAAATGTGATGCTATGATCAACAGAAGAAGTAAGAATTTAAAATTAAAGAAAATACTAGTAGATAAAAGTTACCATGGTTTAACTAAAGCTACATACCACTTAACACCACCAGAATCAAACCCATATTCTACATCATCCAGTTATAATAGACAAGAAGTTGCTGAGATTATATATATCTATATAATATATATACATATATCTCATATATATATGTCCATGTATGAAAGCTCCCACTGGCCACAAGGAGACTTCCATTTTGAAACAATACATTGAATGTCTCAGCAGATATGTTCCCTGTGTATCACCTCTTCCTGTTTGTGATAAATACTGAAGGAAAATTTTGCACAATGCCCCACGGCACACTTAGTGCCAGCCATAATAAATGAAAGGTTTGTGTGCACACAGAGAAAAGAAAGAGACTATCCAAATGGGGAAATCATAAAATACATCATGGAGGAGACAGATGAGGTACAAACCTGGAAGCAAACAAATATTTGGCTGCAATATTTATGAGAAAGTGACATTTGAGAGATGGGACTTCTGACCTGCTTTCAGCAACTGACAGCGGGGAGGAGAAGCGTCCTAAGAGGATGAAACATCATGAACAAAGCAATGACTGTATTTCCAAAGGAGAAAACTCATAATATTGCTTGAAAGGAATCACTGGAAGTCTAAAAATGAGGGGAAAAACTGCAATGGACTTTCAATACTTGAGGAAAGAATTTGCATTTAATTTGGAAGTTAAAGAGAAATTAAACATTGCTCAGTGTGTTTTGTTTGACTGCACAGTTATTTACGAGCAGCATAGTGAATGCGTTAAGAGAATAAATGTGCACAAAAAATTAAGAAAAATCTTGTACAAATAACTTGCTACCTCCCTTTGTGCATCATCTTTACAATAAAATAAATTAATAAAAAGAAGAGGAAAGGAAAAAAATAACTTACTACCTGCCTGGTAAAAGTAATTGGTGTGTTCCTCTATTGCCTAAAAACCTAGATAATGGCAGCTTGTAAACCATGTAGGATTCATAGCACTATGGAATACCCATCTTACTCCACCTATTGTGAAAAACAAACCCTCTGGATAAAATATGGATATCCTTACAAGTGCCAATGACTAATACTAGCAAACCTAGCTACACACGAGGCTGAGATTCAAGAATCACAGTTTGAAGTCAGATAATAATCAAGGAGATTATTATCTCCAATTAATCAGCAAAAATTCAGAAGTAGAGATGTTGTTAAAGTTGAAGAGCTTCATAGCTCACAGCTAGGATATAGTTACATACAGTTTAAGAAGAATAAAATAAATGTCTTATTATTCCTCCACCAAGTAATGTATTTTAATATCCATGTATGTCCTTCTGTGAATGTGACTGACTTCACAGAGAATGTACTATAATCACAAATGCTCCAAAACCCACATTTTAAACTATCAATATGTACTTCCTTTAAGCACATATCACTTTTTTCCA
This sequence comes from Dipodomys spectabilis, assembly GCF_019054845.1. NCBI lineage: Eukaryota > Metazoa > Chordata > Mammalia > Rodentia > Heteromyidae > Dipodomys > Dipodomys spectabilis. Next base: position 8,322,868 of record NW_024870752.1, read on the forward strand.
GTTTTGAACCTTATGTATAAATCAAATATAACTGATAAACACATACAACCACTTCTTTATTCTATTTGCTCTTAATGAATATGAGAACTGATATCCTTTTGAACAGTCAATACTGGTATAAAGCATTTTTGGCCACACCTATAATCCTATGAACTCAGGAGGCTGAGATTTGAGAATCAAAGCTGGAAGCCAGCCAGGGCACAAAAATCCATAAAACTTTCATCTCCAATTAACCAGCTGAAAAACAGTGTTACACTGTGACTATATGTTCACAAAATTTTTTTTTAAATAATAATAATAATAAAAAAGAAAAGTGGTTAAGGCTAGCTTTTAGCAAAAGAAGTTCAGAAACCGTGTCCAGGCCCCGAGTTCAAACCCCACAACCAATAATAACAACAAATAATTGAAATATGTGGTAGACCCCAAACTCAGTAGATATCCTATGGAGCCTCTGTGTTCATCACTGTCCACGGAGCCAGGACCGTTGCCTCAACTGCTAATTTCTCTTAATGATATTATTTCTTGCCTATTCCCCTGCCCTTTCCAAGTCCCTTTCCTATTCCACTGCCAGGATCTTAGGATCTTGGTTTAGCTGTATAATTTATCTCCCTAAACTGCAATTACAATACCATGCTGGTCTCTATGCTCTGTATTATCCATTGCTGCACTCCTGTTGAAATACTACTGTTAAGCTTATGGTCTAGGTCTTTGTACAACCAAGGGACTTAAGATATCATGTAAAGGAATCAGATGTCTAAAAAGAGGAGATCAGTTGAGCATTGGAAACTTACGAACTGTTAAGCAATAACCTTGTTACTTCAGACCACAAATATGAATTCTTCTGATGACAAAAAAATGCATTTGACAAAATTTAATTTTCTCAATGAAATAGGTGGTAGGTAATTCTAACTTGTTCTTTCTTAAGACACGTATTTACATATCAGAATGTTTCTATAGATTTCATGATGCTTATTTACCCTTCTTTTAGTAATCTAAGCTGACGCTTCTGTGAATTATAATTATGAACTCTAAAATTTCCAAACTCCTCAACCAAGTTTCATAACTAAGTCTATAAATTATATTTCCCAAATTCTTTTGCAAGATAATATACTACTAACTTTATTGCCCATGGATGATCTTTAAAGCCCATCCTGAAAAGAAAGGGAAAGTACTTCCTTTGTGTTTACAGTTGTCTTGCCATTGTATCCAAGAGAGCAAAAGATTATTTCGTGCCTCTGGACACATTTAGCTTTTTTTTTTTTTTTTTAATTGTGAAAATACCTTACAGAGGGGTTACAATTACATGAGCAAGGTAATGAGTACATTTCTTATCATTGTTGCCTCCTCCTTTGTTTCCCCTCCCCATCTCTTCCCATTCTAGGCCCCCCCCCCAGCCAAAGTTGTAAAGTTCGTTTTTCAACAATGTCATGTACATCTCCTTGTTGCAATGGGTCCACCTGTATACCTAGTTAAACAATTTGTTTTTTCCCTTCCCCTCCACAAATTATACCAACATCAAATTTAGTGAAAACAGAGTTTTCATAATAAGGTGTGTGCTAGACTTATGGAACTTACTTCTACTAGGTAACGTTGACTACTTGCTGTTCTGAATAACACCAATGTGTGTTTCCTAGAGTTCTGGACATTATTCAGAAAGGGCTATATGTCACTGTCCATCCAACAATATAGGCTCCTCTTGTAAGTCCCTGGATTCTTATTATTTTATCAGATAGGGAACCTAAGGACTTCTACCCTGAGAATGATGATGGTTCCCATGAATTTCTAATAACTTTATTCCTCAAGATTGTATTTTTAAATTTTACCTGACCCTTTAATATCTTTCTTTCTTTCTTTCTTTCTATCTATCCATCTATCTATCTATCTATCTATCTATCTATCTATCTATCTATCTATCTATCTATCTATCTATCTATCTTACTGTGCTTTTCAGATACAGGATACATCTGGGGTTAATAGAATCAAAGCATAATTACCATCTGACTTCTTGCTTGCTTTTAGAAGTATCAAACTACTTCAACTTTCTGTAGATGTATAGTCTACTGTGATGCTATCCAACAGCTGTTCTCGCATTGCCTCCCAAATTACAGAAGAAAATAATCATGCAGAAAATGAGATGAAATAATTCATTCATGCTTGGAGATATTGCACAAAGAGAAAGGGGAAATAGCTGTCTTCTGGGTGAGAAGTACCCTGAGGAATTAGTCCTGTTACCAACTGAGTCTTTGATTTAATATGGCTTTGTGCCAAGCACAGTCAATGGGACTAGTGTGTAAAATTGTCTCTCTGAAGGCTGATTGCTGCTGAGACTGTTGATCTTTCATAGAAATAACCACACAGAGCTGGGAAAGATTGAAGCAGGGTAATTAATTCACAAACAAATACAAAGCAAACAGAAAGAAGGTAGAAGGTATGAAATATCCTTTGATATTGAAAGTAGATTTCCAATCTGTTTCCTAAACTCTTCCTAATTCCCATTTCTCTTACACCTCAAATATATGAGTTAACCCTGTATGATATAGTCAAGTACTTCTTTAACTTATTTGAGGCAACATATTATTTTAAAAGTGTTACTTCATTGCCACACAAACTTCAAGCCTCAGTTATGAGTATGAGTTGTAATATCCTTAATGGGTTGAGAAACCTTTGAGGGAAAGCTGTCTAGTCTTTTCTTTTTTTGCATTTCTAGATATTTTTACGATGGTGTATATAAGCTACTTGATATTGCAGCTAGGTGCTGGTGACTCACCCCACAATCCTAGCTGTATAGGAGGCTGAGATTTGAGGATAGGAGATTGCAGCCAGCCCAAGCAGCGAAAGTTTGTGGGAATCTTATCTCTAATTTACTAGCAAATAGACCAACATGGAGGTGTGATTCAAGTGGTAGAATGTGAGCCTTGATTTAAAAAAAAATAAAGAAAAGCGGGGCTGGAAAGTTGGCTCAGTGGTAGAGCGCTTCCCTTGCATGCCTGAGGCCCTGGGTTCGGTAGAGCGCTTGCCTTGCATGCCTGAGGCCCTGGGTTCAATTCGTCAGCACCACATAAACAAAAAGAAAAAAACCAGAAGTGGCGCTGTAGCTCAAGTGGTAGAGCGCTAGCCTTGAGCTGAAGAGCTGAGGGACATCGCCCAGGCCCAGAGTTCAGGCACCACGACCGGACCCAAAAAATAAATAAATAAAAAATAAAAGCTAAAGGAGACTGTGAGGCTCTGATTTCACGCTTCAGTACTGGCATTCCCCCCCTCCCCCACATATATACAGAGAATTAACTTTATATTTACTTAAAATGAAGATCATACAATTGTGTGCTAAAATACTAAATATTTCTGTGTAAGAACTTAGAAACTCATGCTTAAGAAGTATACTAAACCAAAGTCATTTACAACAAAGTGTGAGAACAACTGCCTTATAGTCCTTACAATAATGCTCCAAACATATACTGAATATGTTATGATATAGATATATAGATATGAATACAATGTCTCTAAGGTACATCTTAACTAGCATTATAAAACAGCTTGTCTAGTGAGTTAAAACATTGACATTAATTTTAGTCAATAATATTATCCAGAAAGTAAAACAATATAAATATTTATGTGTCAAAACCAAGTCTGAGTTAGAATATAGGGTGAATTTGATAAGGATAGTTTGCTTCAGCAGTTATGAGTGTTTGTGAATTATACGATTAATTTTCATATTTCACCTGGTGGAGAACATTTTTTATATTAGCTTAATGTGCTATTTTGAGTGTAAATTAAATAGCCAAAAGTAATTATTAAGTGATAATTGTTAAACAAATATGCAAAACACTGAGCTTAAAAGTGTAATTTTCTAGATTCATGTGTAATATCTTAATTTTGAAGGAGATACTTAAAGTTTTGATTATATACTAGCTTTTTATTATGTTTGACTTCCTTTAATTTACTTATAAGCCTATTCCATAGCACATAAATAATTATGTTGACCTATTAAGTAACATGTTAAATAAATTCCAGTTCTCTGAGTTTACATTTGTAAAAAGAATATAATTTTTATATCATGATTTTTCAGAGTAATTATTAGTAGCTCTTCAGCATTATAAGTATATTCTGTGAAATCGTTGTTTTTTTCTGAAATCTAAATCACATTGTAGAACTCTGAAGTGAATAAAGTGACACTAATTTCATATGAATTCTCTACTCTGAATTCAATCTGCATTCTTCTTTGTAGTCCTAAGCCTATAATTTTATTTTATTGGAAGTTAGCCTCTTATTCGCACATTGTTCATTCACTCATGCATTTATCAACAAACATGTTCTTGATATTTATTTTATGCTAGGCACCATGAAAATTTCTGTTTCTGAAAAATGAAGCTGAATAATCAGAGTTCAGTATGAGGATATTTACTAGGGACAAGCAAATCTTAACATATAAGCCTGGAGAATATGAAAAGACTTCTCAAAAAAGAGCTACAATCTCTCATTGGAAAGAATAGTCATTAGTTGTATTATCATTAGGAAGCATTCACTAAAGGGAGAGGAATAGGAAGCAGAAATAGAAATGTGGTAATTAGAGAAAGCAGAGCATTCTTACAAAACTATGTAAAATTGTAGAATGCTACGTATAATAAGCCAACTCATAAATCACATACTTCCATTATGCCAAGTCAATATTCAGATCATGGAGCTGATCAGTTTTCTGCTAACAAAATGTTTATATTTCAATAGTAAGAATAAATCTACAGCTAGCAGTTCTAAGCACATCACAGTAACATAGGCACAATGTGTTGCTGACCTGAAAGCCAACCTTAATTTTTGGTCCCATGGTGATTTCTCTACTGCTTTTAAGTAAGCCTGCCCTCCCTCATCTACTAATATGACAGGCTGTCATGACATAATTGCCATGAGCAATTAGATTCTGTATTTGCTCTTTGTTTTCTCACAGACCAAGAACTCCTAAAATTGGTCTCACTTTCTTGTTCATCTTTTCATCCATGTAATTAGTAGTACATGAATAAAATACCTCAAAAAATCTTTATTAAGTTAATGTATGAAGATAAATTTTGAATGCCTAAAATCTTTGCACATGGAATACTGTAAACATTGAATGTTTTAGTATTTGTGAAATCCTCCAACTAGTGGCACAAAGAAGTTCTCTTGGGAAATTTGAGGTAAAAAGATCCCATTCTAACACTTGTCCTCTGCCTCACTGGTTTTACCAGGATACCGTTTCCCAAGAGATTTCTCTTGTGCAGTTTGAGAATTCCACTCTCATGGCTCCCAAAGATGTCCAATGTAGGATTTATTTATCAAAATTTAAGTGACATTTCTTTTGCTTTATAATAGATTTTGAATTTTGTGTATTACTAATAAAATTGTAGTACTTCCCACATTAAGATATATCTCACTGCTTTAAAAATATTGAAAAGATGGAAAACTGCATACATATATGTTTAAGTAGATTGTTGGTGGATGGATGGATGGATCAACCAATGGGAAAAGGAAGAACAATAATTTTTAATTCGTGGGTAGATCTGGAAATACATTTACAGTTTTGAACATTGGGATCAAATTGGGTTATGTGATTAGCCTAGGATACATGAAGGTGGTAATTAGGAATCAGACCATAGAAATCACATAATGTATGGATCATTACAGGAAGGGTTCCAAGATGAAACTTCCAAAGGATTTTTAAACGATGTGATAGCTCACAGTATTGAAAACAGCAAACAAAACATAGCCTTTTCAGTGAACTCAGCGATGAAACTTTAAATTCCGCTTTGTAAGATCAGAGAAGTGCAATCAATGTTTAAAGAGGTCTATGGGATAAAATAAGGGGAAAAAAAGAGGGAGGATAGGTTGGCATACGTGAAAGTTTTCTCAGGCTTTATGTATCCCTCATTCATCTATGCACCTTTTATTTAACTGACATGTCACCTTGAATTTATTTTCTGAGAAGGAGCCTTCTGAGAAGATCGCTCTCCCTGTTACTTACTTGTTACTGTTCTACAAGGTGCCTGAAAAGGTTCGCTCACTGTTATTTCCATTGAGACCCCAGATGTCCAACATGTCTAAAACTAATTTTTTCCAATCCAGCAGTTTAACATTGTTATTAAACAATCCTGAAACAAGTGAAACCCACTTTCATTGCTTTTCTCTATAATTTTATAGTTTCTCTCTAATAGATCCAGAATATTTTTAGAGAAAAAGCAATTATTTTAATTGAACTATACTTGCTAATAATATGGACAATATGATAGTATTTGGAACAGTATTATTAGCTTCTAATGACATGCAATCTGTTTCATCATCGAGAATTATCCTGTCAAAATTAATCCTTAGTTATGAATGGCATGGATATTAAAAACTAGTGTAAAGGGAAAAAAATCCATGATCAGCCTATGCTATCATCTGTGAACTCTGTGTAAATAGTTAAATTCTTATTTAAATCACTGATTAATTAATTTTATCCCCCTAGGGATTACTTACCTATTAGTGACTGAGCTATGCCTTCAACACCAACATTGCTAAACTTGTTTTGTTGACAAGTTTTCTTTTATCTCAATACCTTCTTTATCAGCACAAGCAGAATGATTCTGGGGTTTCCTTCATGTGATCTCTGTGTTCTGATTTCACTTCTATGTGCCACATTGCCTCTGTTCCCGTATAATATGTGCTAGGCACACTGGGGACTAGTAGCAATGGCTTGAGCCTGCGAAAACCCTCTGTTTAACTCCCTCTTACTGAAAAATCTTCCATCATTTTGTTTTAGGAACCAGTATGATAGTCTTCCTTTCAAAGCCACTTACATATCAATTCCTATCGCCTACTGTACATTGTAATTACTCACTTAAATAGTCATTTCCCCTTACTAAAATCCTTGATGTAATGAATAGTATTTCTTTATTTGCTTGTCCTTGGGTTTGAACTCAGGGCCTGGGCACTGTCCCTGAGCTTCTTTTGCTCAAGGCTAGCACTCTACCACTTGAGCCACAACACCACTTCCAGCCTGTTTATGTGGTACTGAGGAATCAAACTCAAGGCTTCATGCATGCTAAGCAAGCACTCTACTACTAAGCCACCTTCTCAGCTCTAATAGTTCTTTTTTGAAAAATAAAAAAAAGAAAAACTTGTATAATGCAGCGAATCAGGTAAAGCCATCACTAGAAACTCATATCGTTGCTGATATGATTCCTTTACACTGTCTTAAGAGTATCATGTGGGTGCCAGTGGATCAGAGCTATAATCCTAGCTAACAGGGACACAGAGAAGAGAGATTTGAAGCCCATCTGGGCAGAAAAGTCTATGAGACTCCATCTATAAAATAGCCAGAAAAAAGAAAACAGATATATGTCTATGTGAGTTTATATTTGTGTGTATATATATATATATATATATATATATATATATATATAGCATATATCTGAAACACAAGGTAAATCCTCTGTTACTTCATTCATACATTTATGCACCCATAAATTTATTATTAAACTGTTTACTGAGCACCATTCTGGGAATCAAGAATAACAAACAGAATATTACAAAAACCTTTTTATTCCTTAGAGAGCTGAAAATAGCATGTAAAGACAAAAGAACTCAGCAATGCCATACAATGAAAAAATCTACCATAGCAAAGGTAAAAACACATACTAAAAATAATATACTGTGGGACTTCAAAAAAAAAACTGTTCTGAGCTATTTCTTTTGGAATATCCTAGACACAGAAATTGGTTTTTTATTATGTGCTGGAATATTACTGAAACATTTGTTTGCCGGTTAGAAGATTTCATCCCCAATTCTATGTCTATGTCTATATTTATCTTCACTTATATCAGGGATTACATTTCCATAAATTCTGTATCTGTCTCTAACTTCATGTCACACACTCTATCTAGAAGTCTATAATAGTGTCTAAATAGGGTCGGAACTTGATAAGTGCTTGCTTCTTTCTTATTCTAGATTATGAGGAAATTGTGATTTCTCGTCAAAATCAAAGAACATTATCATGCTATCACCCTGAAATACTGTTCCACTGTAGCCCAGATATTAAGTACTGAAGTGCTTTCTTTTATTTTTTTCTGTGGTTCTGTAACTGCCAACACCCTATAGAAACCTGAATTGAACTCTTGGAAAAAGAGGCCACTAGATGGGGCTTGTGTGCTTAGTTAAATGCTTTTCCTTTTGTGGTTTTTCTTTTAACTCGGAAATACTTCTCTTTAACCTGTGTGCTGTGAGGTAGATATTTATTAAAAATATCTATATTAGCAAGTGTACATAATAATTACTGCACTTGCAAACGTGGTATTCCTCAAAGCAAGGGAACGAATCTCTTTGCAACCATATTTGTTGTTTAGAAGCTAAAGGAATGATCTCATTATCAACCAAACTTTCTAAAGCTAGAGGTATGCGTTATTTTAATCATGAAGTTTGCTCCTTTTATAGGGCCTCCATATGCTTTTTCCTATGTGACAGTGGTTCTCAGTTTTGTCATGTATCAGTTATCACTCAGACAACTACCTGGTGTGTTGGCCATTCAGTTTCTGGTTCAGGGGGTTGAGGATGGAACCAGAGACTGTTTAGACAGGGTGTAGATGATGCTGAGAATCTGGTCCAGAGCTACACATTAAGAACCTCAGACTATGCAGAGCTCCTGCAGAAAGAAATGCATGCTGTATACGATAGCATTCTTGTGTGGAAGTAGATTCTCATCACAATCATCTCTTCTGGCATGAGACAAGGACCAGAAATAAGTGCTGGTTTGTACATCCATTGCATTTGTGCTCCTATTAATTAAGCATCCAGCACTCTATTTTAGAGAAGGATAAATTTTATCAACAGGCGAGTGGGCTCTACCATATATCTTCTACTAACCAATAGCTAGTGCTCATTTGGAAGAATGAAATAAAGTTTGGCACAGGACATCAAAGTTATGGATTTTGAATATCTTCTGGCCCCTAATATTCTTTGAGATCATGTAGACTTTGAGATTTTCTCTAGAAGAAATGTTCTCTGGAGTGAGAAATGTCCTGTCCTCATCTCTGGTTTTTTTTTTATGAGATCTCCAGCTCCATAGCCATTTTTTTCAACCTGCCCCCAAAAGCCTAGATCCAAGCCTTATCCTTTAGCTTCTCAGTTTTTATGCTACAGATTTTGATAGTACCACAGGCATGATTTTTACCTTTGCTTTCTGTGTATAGAGGACCTAACTGTGCACTCACTCTTCACCATGTAGAGAATCCGTCTTCTCTTTATTCCTTGATTAGTTATTAGCTGCTGAGAGATGCCAGGCCCTGCCTCATTCTGATGTTACTGCCACAGTGGGAGGTGGTAATTCCACCTATCAGTGTTTGGGTAGATATTGGCTTTGAGATTTTGAATACTTGTTTTTTCGGAATACTTGTTTTTATCGTCAGCTTAACAATGCATCACAGTTATCTTCTTCACCTGTTGATTCCTGGCTTCTAAACTTGTGACATTAGCCTAAAACTCAGTTTCTATCAGAACTTTCTGGTTTCTAGATTTTAAAGCCAGCATTGTTTCTGGGTATCCTAAAGTTGGTCATTCCTGCTGGGCTTCTACATTTTTATTGTTACTATAACAAAAAAAATATGGGGCTTGTGCTTGCAAAGGTGGGTTAGCATTCTTCCAGTTTCACTTGCTTTGCTCTTAAATGATTGGCCTATATTTATGGGAATCCTATCTTTCATTCATATAATTCAAACTACTTTCCTTTCACGTACCTTTATTTTTGTCAGTCACGGGACTTGAACTCTGGGCCTGAGTGCTGTCCCTCAGTTCTTCAGCTCAAGGCTGGCACTCTATCACTTGAGCCACAGTGCCACTTCCAATATTCTTGTGGTTTATTGGAGATAAAAGTCTCAGAGACTTTCCTGCCTGGGCTGGCTTTGAACCTCGATCCTCAGATCTCAGCCTCCTGAGTAGCTAGGATTACAGGTGTGAACCACCTGCACCCAGCTTCATATACCTTTTGTATTTTATAAATTATTTAAAATTTGGCCTATTTCTGTATGTTCTCTCCTCCCCTCTATTCTTTCTATCTTATTGCATGTATGGGATACTTAGATGGACCATCTACCAATAGGACAATGGCTGCTGGCACACTGCTTGTATTCTCCACTGTTATCTTGTCATGTTGCCATTACTCTGTTTAGATATGTATGAACAACCATTGATCCAGTGCTAGGGAAGTAATATTTTCTTCATTCCCTATCAGAAATTACTTTCCTAGCCTCCACATGATCCCCCTGAATTGGTTCCTGAACTCAGTCTTCATGTATACCTTCATATGTTGAAAAGTAACAAAATAGTAACAAAATAGTTCCCACACCAGCCAATTAGTCTACAATACAAATTGACCTCAATATGCAATAATTTCCCTTATTACTTTTCCCTCAGCATAAACCTTAGATATAATTAGAAATAATCCACTATTTTAAATGCAAAAATGATTCTTTATTGAAGAACAAGATAGCTGGAAATAGCATAAAATATTCAAGCAACAAAAAAAAATGTTGGAGGCTTGCAATTGAAAGTGTTCAACTATTTTGGCACCAAGAATTTTTATCAAGCTCATAACCTAATTATATTTGCAATAGAAAATAGGCTCAGTTTATACCCCCAGGAGGCGAGGTGAAACATCGTCACATGAACAGGAAGAATAATAGAAACACTTGCTCCGACAAGCCCAGGAGTATGGCAGCCACCACCATAGGACAGATGGCTTTGCATTTATTCCAGTTTAGGGATTCAAACTGGCAGTAGTCAAACAAAAATCCTGAAAAGCATGTCAGCAGTAGTGAAAATGAAATTTCTTTATCTAAAAATATATTCATAACATTCCACTGAGAATGCATGCAATATTGGAGGTACTGGTCAGGTTAGTTAATTTGCCTATTTATGCATTAAGCATTTATATATATTATCAATATGTACATATTCTATAATATGCATTATATTATATTTATATTATATTTAATATTTTTTATATAATACGTATTATGTAATATGTATATATTGTATACAGGCTATCAGTATCACAACTTGTGATACATATACTACTAGTAACCTACAGTTAAATATAGCTATATGCTATTAATACATTATGTTATACAGGATGTCCTATATATTATATATGTCAGGTCACTGTTGAAGTAAATTACTATTTTAGCCAAGAAGAGTGATGCATGCCTGTAATTTGAGGCTAAGGAAGAAGAATTGTGAGTTTCAGGCCAATTTAGGCAATATAACTAGACCTCCTCTAAATATTAAAAGAAGACAAAAAGAAATATCATACTATATATCAATAATTGCAAGCTTCTAACATTAATAAATGGTAGTTTATGTTTTTAAATTTACAATGTGAGTAGCATAAGAATTTTACATGTTTCTTTAGATATGATCTACTTGGCCAGTTTATAAAATTCCTTCCAGAGACAATTAGAACTCTTTACTATACCTCAAATGCAATATTGTCAAATCCGTTCACTATCTGTTATCCTCTTCTCCTCACACAAGGAGTAATTAACATCCTTTGGAAGTGAAAACTAATTGGAAAACTGATTGGTTATTATCTCTGGAGAAAAACAAAAGTTTTTGTATACCCCTAAGCATTCCATTAAAAATAAGAGAGGTAAAAACAAAGGAGAGTTACATGTTGGACATCTATAGTGATGTAAAGCTGGACCTGTGTCCCACTGAGCCTGAGTTTGTCACAGAACCTGTCTCCAGGTTTCATCTAGTAGCTTGTTTCCAGCTGAATGGATTCATCATGTCCTTCTACCCACAGGAGTTTGGAAGAGTAACTGCCATTACTCTTATTGAACAAATCACAAAATCATGGGTCTCTTAATATCCACCCATCACTGGGTAAACATAGGCTTTTGATCATAGCCTTTGCAATAATCCCTAGGTAAATGATAGATTTTTTTCAATGTATTGTCTCGCCCAATCTAGTCCATAAGAGAAAAGTATATAGAGCTCGTTTTTTTACTTTTCAGTGGGATTTTTAAAGTCCATATTTCTTAAAATTTGTTTCTTATGATTTCTGGGGTTATGGTACTTCCTGTTCTTGGCCAGGGGAAGATTACATATTTATAGCTAATTAACATCAGGACAGACTGAACAGATAAACATTAAGATTTGAAAGCATAAAATGGCCATGAAAACTTAAAGGTGAATTAGCTAAGCTTCATAAGCTTCAGTTTAAAGACAAGACTAAATTTAAACAAATTTCTGTAACTCTAGTTGACTACAGTTTTTATTGTGGACGAACTGTGGGCCTACCTTTGAATCAGAAGGCAGATACTTGTGGATTCCACAACTCCTATCTTTAAAGGAGACTGAACTGTTATAGCAAATGTGCCCAAGTTTATAGAAATAATATGTCAAAGAAAGTATACATTTGTTTCCAGTGTCTAAAGGTCTTCCCAATTATCTCAGGTACCCCTGGCTGTGTAGGATGACAACAGATTTGTTTGAGATGTCCCAAGCATTGTAGTGCATACTTTATGTGAATGTCTGAAGTTTAAAAAATAATTAAGTGTACATTGACTTTTTTTCTCATTTCCAACTCCTGAGTTTTAACCCAGGCATGACATAACCCTTAAAGTTATAGATTAAGCCATAGGAAAAACTAGTAAAACAAAAGAAAATTGAAACTAAAAACACATTACAAAAATATTTTAAGTCCAATTTTTACTTTGTGAATATATGTATATTTATATGTAGACATAAAAAACAGAATTAAATTGTACAACTATTTCCCAATAAATATTGTTACATGTGATTGCAATTGTCTTTTGCTATTATCTAACTGGCCTCAACATGCAGATATTGCTTTGATAATTTCAAGATAATTCCATAAGAAACACTGAATTCCTTCAGCTCCTAAAACTGAATGAATTAATTCTTTTTTAAACTCCTGGCCAGTATGGACATTATTTGTTCCCTGAAAAACAGAACAAATCAAATCAGCACTTCCCCATTTGCTTTTGAGCACTGAACTACATGGTTCTTTTCTTCTTTACCAACAGTCTAGAATATCTAATTTTTAAGCTTACTTAAGTATAGCCTCATTAAAACAAGTAGAACTAAAGGTAGCCATGTATGACTGACTAATGTGACTTTTAAAGAACCATTCACAATTAGGCCTACAATACAGTATTTCTTATTACTAAATTAAACTCAATTTGTACCAGGTGGCATTTCTTTTAATTTATTCTCTAAAGCATTTTATGTTTGGGGAAAAATTTAGCTAATGGGTAAATTCAATCAAGAAAACTAAAAATAAATATAATTTCCCTCTTGGTGCTAGATAATTAAGGCTTTGAATATAGGAATGATTGTGATGTATTATGTGAACACTTTTCCTTAGATAATAGTATAAGTTTGCTTGAATACATTTTTTAGTTTAAATTTATATTATATTTGTATGTACAGTTTATGGAAAAATTAAGATGGTACATAATAGTAGAATTTAAAATAATATGAAGCTTCAAAATTGACCACACTAAGGAAGCAGAACAAATTGATTACCAGATGATGGGAGCTTAGGTTTCCTGTTTTATTCCAAAATTTGATGCTGATTGAATAAAAAGATATTACTGTTCTGTATCCAACAAGTAATATAATAGAATGTTTACAGAAGCATGAATAAGGAGACCCCCTATGTGGGGTGGAATCTCTGTATTGAGAAGCAAGGGCTGGCATAAATGTGTGAGGACAAATATGTATTTGTGAAGGAAGAGTGTTGAGAGCTGATTGAGGAGGTTTGGACTTTTCCTTCAATAGGCAGAATTCAGATCATCATTCAGATGTCTCCCCTCTCTCCCTCTCTCTCTCTCTCTGTCTTTCTCTCTCTCTGTCTCTCTGTCTCTGTCTCTGTCTCTGTCTCTCTCTCACACACACACACTTTTTTCTCCCTTTCTTTCTGATTATATCTCTCCCCTTGTGTTTCTTCTCTCTGATTCCTCTTTTTTCATTGTCCATTCGGAGAGAACCATGCAAGGCAAATACTCTGAAAGTGAAGAGATACTCAGAGGGAATGGTTTTAGAATATGTTACACAATTTAATTTAGAGAAAAAGGTTTGCTTCTATAATTAGAACCCTCTTACATGGAAATTGAATGGAGATACTTCTTGAATGGAATTGTTACAATTCCATTCCAATGTTGAAAGCAGTGAAAAGTGTTACCCTGTATACAGTTAGTTATATACAAGATAGCCAGGCTGAAAAACTTATTGTATTGCTACAATAATTATATCATTGGTTTTCAAAATATGTTCCAACTATCATTATTTTTCAAACAATAGTTAAAAGTTACCCTGCTTTTTTTTGTTTATATTGTTATTATAAAGGAGATGTACAGAGGGGTTACAGTTATATAAGTAAGGTAATGCATACATTTCTTTTGGCTAATGTCACCTGTCCTTTGGTCTTTCCCAGTTTTTCCTTTCTGTCTCTACCCACAAATTATACAAAGGATCCAGCGAGTACTACTGCTTATCCCACTATTAAATTGCTAAATCAATGTTTTGTTAATATCAATTACAACATTCAAGAGTTTACATTTACTTACAACAAAGTGATCAGATGAGTAGGAGTAATTTAAGTGCAAAGAATTCTTTAAAATCAAGAATAATGCTGACATCCTATTTTATAAAATAAAGCTTAATTAAGAAAAGAATCTACATCTTCAGGTGTTTCACTGTGTTAGGAAGATCCTGACTGCAGTGGATAATAGGAATAACACTTTAACATTAGCAACCTTGACTACTTCAGTGTGGTAGTGATTCAAACAAAGATAGCAGAAGAAAGTTCAACTCCATGTCACCCAGTGTGTTGGGAAGAAGTTGTGAATGTGTCCTCATATACCAATTTGTTTTGTGTTGTAGACTAATTTTCAGTTTGCTTTCAATCCAGCTTTAAGGCAGGTGAAATTGTTTTACCCATACAATTGTCACAGCATAAAAAGCTAACAAACTTCTCTTCTACCATACCTCATTAAACTCACTGTGTACATGTTCTTCCATAAAAACTTCCAGATATTTTTAGATACTAAACAAATAGGGTTTTATTTTTCATTAAAATTCCAGTTCAACCAATGAGCCAAGAATGCCTGACCAGCGAGAAAATCAAAACTCAAAACCCAGCATAAGTGTCTCCCTCTCAGGGTGAGCTTAACTCAACTTTGGAAGGCTGCCCATCTACATTCTCTCTTTCTCTTTGGCACACATCCTGGCTCTTCCTGGAGTTAGCATGAACAAAAGCCATGGGTCATCAGTTGGGAATGGTTTCCTTCGGTGGGATGAGATCAAATTCAAAAGATGCCTTTGTCCTTCCAGCAGATTTTCAACTCCCCTAAGCTAAGTAAGTTCTTTTCTATGGCTATATGTAACTATTTTGTCTTCTGATGAGAAACCTTAGTGGTTCTGGGCATAATTCAGTATTAGAGTTGTTCTAGAATGCATGAAGTCCTACTTTTGATCCCCACCATTAAAAAATGCATAAACTAAACAAAAACAAGACAAAACAACTTCTCAGATCATTTTCTTGTTTGTGTTCCCATTTGGAAATGCCCCCTTCTCGTGTTGGGAGCACTCATCTTGGCCTTCCACTATTAGAAGTGATATCTACCCATTGGATTTTTTCAGGTACATTGAGTGGTTTTCTTTTTTCTGCATAGTAGGTAGTACTGTGTTGTCTCTTATGGTACACATTAGCCACGTGTGACTATTGAGTATTTCAAAGGCACCTAGACATTTTACAGACACAATAAGTGCATTAAATTGTGTAAATTTTGAATGAAAAAATGTTAATGTAAAAATGTTGCATTCATTCTCATTGCATAATTGAAATGACAAATACGTTACAATATTGGATTATGTAAAATGTATCTTTGAAGTCAATTTTGCCCATTTTACTTTTGACCCTTTAAACAAATTGTTACCGAAAGGTTAAGTTTCCCAGTGCCTCCCTTTCTCTTTCTGTTTGACAGTATAACTCTACTTTTAGGCTTGCAAAGGATGAGCAAAATACCAGCTTCCACTTCCCTCAGGCTTCATGCTCTACAAACAGAATCTGCTGCCACACATTGGCTTAGAGTGAAAAAGGAAAACACTCCTCTTACTTCCTCTATGCTCTTTCAAAGTACACAGCATCTCTCCATGAAACTTCTCAAAACTTAGCCTTTGTCATTTCTTTTTGTGCTGGATAAGATTTTTTAATCACTCATTTTTTATGTCAGAGCAATGTCTCATACATGACAGATGAATATTTGGTAGCTTATTCTTGAACCCAATTTAAGCACGTACACACACACACACACACACACACACACACACACACACAGAATTCCACATCTATGTGATATGAGCAAAACATTAATTTTAAATAAAACTCAAGTCAAACAGTTATGGGACACCTCCTGAATAATTTTGGATTCCATGAAAAATATTTGAAAAGCATTACATTAGGTAATTGACAGTTGGAAGTGATAGTTCTCTGTTACTTGAAACTTGGAGACAGAAAATGCCTAACCCTCTAGACAACATTCCATTCTATTAAAAAAAATGAGCTATTTTTCTTGACTGGTTGCTGGTTTTAACTCCTCCTTCATTTTAGTATAAATGAGAGCATATTCCAAACCTTTAGATGTCTCCTACTTCTCTTTAACTATTTTAAATCTAAGCTCAAGCTTATAATTTGAGCTGCATAAGAGGAAGACATCAGAGGACTGCAGTTTAAGGCCAGACTGGGCAAAAAGAAGTTCATGAGATTCCATCTCAATTAATAGCTGGGCATCTTGACACTCCTGATATCTCAGCTACAGAAGAAATACCTTGGCCAGGTACAGTGGCTCAAACTGGTCGTTCAAAGTAGCACAAAGAAGATCACAGTCCCAGGCTAGCCAGGGCATAAAACAAGCCTCTATCTCCAAAATAACCAAAGCAATAAGGAGCTGGAAGCATAGCTCAAATGGTAGAGCACCTGCCTAATAAGTTTAAGGCCTATGAACTATAAACTATAAACACAAAACAGAACAGAAAATACACCAAGAATATTTTTGTCATAAATGTTAGTGTAATGGAAATTTGAATCTCAAAATGCATTACTTGAGTACTAAAGCTGTTTCAACATTTCATGGAAAGAGACTTTTTTCCCCACCAGAACTTAAAGACCACCAAAGTCTTTACTGTGTCTTCATTTAACATTATATGAATTTTTCAAAGACTATCTTTGACAAGACAGCCCCTCATTCCCCCAGGCTCCAACTTGCTGGACTTCTCTCTCATTTTCTACACAGAATTCTTTTTTAGATGCAAGGTTTTAATTTATATCCTCTCATTAAAACCCAGTTCTTAAGTAACAAAAGCCTGCCTCCACCATGTTTGCACTGACCAGAAAAATTGCCATGTCAGATAAAATATTTATTGTTCTAAATTTAAATCTCCTCTTCTTAGGAGAGCTAAAGGATTCTCTTTTTTCTTCATTGTTAATTCATCTATGCATTTAAAAGAGCATTTGCTTTATTTTTACTCAATACTATCTAAGAGCAATTTCAGATTGTTTTTGTCTATCTAAGATTGTGTATCTAAGATTCTTAAGATTCTTAACTTGTCTTTGTTTATTCTTGTTTTCTAATTAGTACAAAACCACACACACAGATTCAATAAAACAATAAAACAAAGACCACAGGAGCTAAACACAGAAAATTTACAGAACCAGCTCTAGGAATGTGCCAGACAAGGAAACAAGTATCAGAGAAGAAATCGTGAGTAATTTGTTAAGGAGAAAAATAAGGATTTTTAAGTTCTAGAAAGGAAGAATGTATGACACTTTTTTGCAAAGTAAGGGTTGGAAATCAGTATTTGCAGTACAAGGCTCCGGGTCTGCATGTGGCTGTTTATTGATCTAGAAACTGTTCTTGGTCTGGCCTGCTCAGGTCATCTGTGTGGGATTATTCCAAATTCTATGTGCTCTGGACTTTAACCAGCCTCAGTTTGGCAAAACTGGTGGGATAAACCACAGTCTTTCATCTAAGAAATTAATTAGTAAGTATGTGTGCATTCATGGACAATTCCCTTCTTAAGTTAGTAAAATGTATAAAAGTGATCATACTAGCTACTTAGGAGGCTGAGCTTTGAAGATCAAGGTTCACAGTCACCCTGGACTGGAAAATCCATGCTTCTTCTCTCCAATTACACACACACACACACACACACACACACACACACACACACACACACACACACACACACACACACACACACACACCGGAAGTGGAGCCCAGGCCCTGAGTTCAAGTCCTAGGACTAGCACCAAAATAATAATAACAACAACAACAACAATAGGGTGGGAGAATAGCACAATACATTTGATTTCCAAGGCAATATTGGAATAGGTGTCTGACCTCTAAAATGAAATATACCATATTCAATTTAACTTAGAAAAAAGTTTACAGTGTCTTGAACCTCCATGGGCAGTGCCTCAGTTCACCAAAGAAGAAGCAAAACATTACATTATTCTTATACACATTACATTACTCTTACACGCCTCTTCAAGAATAATTACCCACTATTCACCCTGATAATAAGGAATGTATGGTTTTTCTTACCTTGCTACAGCTCGGGCTCTTTAGATGTAGCTGATTTCATAAAACTAGAAATGATCTAGTAGTTTTGACTTAGTAATATCGATTTTACTCCAGTTAAAAAATATGAAACAAAAATGAAACTAAACATCAGGTGATATCATTTCCTATTAGTGATACATTTGAAGGTTGAATAACTGTTCCATATCATTGTCAATGAGTTTATAACAGTATGTGCAAGCCAAGTTAGTAGATGGATGCTGATAGAGTGCTGTGTAATTACAGGTCTGTAATGATGATAACAATAATAATAATAAAAGTGTGTGATTATTATTAGGTCTTCAGTGTCTTGGGAAAGAACAATGAAAGCAAGCATTTCATCATTTTCTTTTTCCAACTCAATATTCTTCATTTAAAAATAGATAGAAATAGTGAATGTTAACAGAGATTCAATTAATGTGGAAGGCTCAGAAGATGTGATAACAGCTCCAAGCAGTGATGAAATATTAACTTAAGGTTAAAGTAAGTAGCATAATCAGATACTACTGTAGATTTAATGCAAATATCATATCCCAAAGCAAGTTCGACTTCAGAACTCACACATAAAAATCTTGCTTCTAAAAATGAGATCGATGGAAAACTGACCTTTTAAAGAAACGATTCTAATAAAAAATAGTCTCTATAATTATTTTTTGATATTATGTAATTTCTAATCATTTAATCAAGAATTTGCAAATAGATATCTCTAAAATATGTCTTGGTTTTGGTTGGTATTTCAAGGATGAAATGTGAGAAAGAACTTTATTTTGATTTGTAGATCCAAAGAAGTATGGTCATTGTCACTGAATTTAGTAACTTAGTAACTCTCCTTTGACTGCAGGGGAAATACGTGTTAGAGTGCATGTGAAAAATTTAATTGCTTATCTTCCTGAAGGTTTAGGAGTAGTAATATACACATAATTTAGTATTTGATATACATCAATTATATGAGCAAATTTAACTAATAATTGGAATATGTAGATTTTGGTAATAACATACAATGTCCTAATGAGTACTGAATTGAGTATTTTGACATAGGGAAGTAAAACTAAACCTTAGGGATATTAGGAAGTACAACTAGTCTCATGCAGAATGGTATTTAGAGAGTCAGTATTTCTTTGTGAAAAAGTTATCAGTATTTGAATTGGGTTTTTGGGTTGGGGCTCTGATTCTCCACTCAATACCTGATGTAAGATTCATGAATTAGCCACTTTGAACTTTGATGTATTCCTCCATACAGAACTACTTCATTGGCTGTTCTAAGGATCAAATATAGTAAAGAAATATATAAGTATACTTAAGTGGCAAATAACTATGTGCATATGACATAGAATATATTTTTCAGCACATATGAAACTATGTGATCTCTATTAGTACCCTTAAATCATCCTCCAAAATAAATTAGCCTCCAAGATAAATTGTTTCTCTTGAAACAGGATACAGTGTGTCTCATATTTCTTTACCTACCAATTTTTTTTAAATAAATTACTCAGTTGCTGTTTTTTTAAAAAACGTTTTGACTTTGACATGTACTTGTTACCATTGAAAGGAACTAGAAATAACTTATGCTAACATTATATCAAATCTGAGAGCTTTGTATATTTGATAGCATGAATGGAAGTGGTTAAGAATACCTTTCATTTTTCTAATAAATTTTCACAACTGGATCCCAAAGGTCCAGATTCTCTTGACACTTGAGAGCTACTCCCATATATACCAGAAGGTGGCACTGTACTCCTCATTGATGATATTTAAGGCGGGAATCTCAAAGAAATTATTCTCCACCCAGAAAGGAGCTGGGTTTTGTTTGAAATAATGAGACACATACTATTAATTTCCTAAAGAATAATTTCACTTTTGTCATATTGAGTAAATGTCTACACATGAAATAAAAATGAACAGCTGTTGAGAATAAAAGAAAAATGCTTCATTTAGGATCTATTAATTTCTATCATCATTGTTCACTACAATCTTCTCAGACTTAATTACTCATCTAAAGAACATTATGACTAAAGTAAAATAAAAGTTTCCTCTCAAGCTTTTTTCTTCCTTCTAATCACAATTTGTTTACTAACTTTACAATGGAAATCCTACAAAATATAAAGAGTTCAGTTGGTAAAGTCACTTATCAAATTATTTGATGTTTGATATGATGTTTTCCTTCCATCTCTTCCCTGCTCTCATGGAAGTTGCTATATTCATCAGTATTGCTTCTTTAATTTGAGAGAACAGGACTTTAAAAAGTACTGCTAGAAGCCAGGTGCCAGTGGCTCACGCCTATCCCCCAAGCTACACAGGGCTGAGATCTAAGGGTTGTGGTTTGAAGCCAGCCTGGGAAGGAAACTCCAAGAGGCTCTTATCTCAAACTACTCAAAAAAGCCAGAAGTGGCACAGTAACTCAAATGGTAGAATATCCGCCTTGAGCAAAACAAGCTCAGGAACAGCACCCAGGTCCAGAGTTCAAGCACCAGAACCAGCCCCCCCCAAAAAAAATATTACTACAATATAAATTATCAAAAAAGTGGGATTTTTTTTAATATCCAGGATAATGTAGTGTTCCATGTAAAACCAAATGTGTCATTTTTTGATGACAGGGGCAAAAAAAGGAGATTGTGTAAAGACTTATTGACAGCCAAAAAGGCTGGGATTAATCAATCCCAGTGAAGGAAGTGCAGTGGGAAGAAACTGCTTTAAGAAAAGCGTAGCCTCAAACAAGCTCACTAGTAATTCACTGTCAGGGTTGAGAGTAAAACTGACATCTGGAAAGAAAGCAGGAGAGAGAGAAAGAGTGAAGGAATCGGTATTTGATGTGTTTATTTTACATTCTTCATTCTCCCTAAGCAGTTTTATTCATATTCACTAAGTACAGGATAATGATTGCATAAAATAAAAGCAAAACAAAAGAAAACACATGTTGGGCTCATTGGAAGGAGTAATTCCACAATTCATTGAATATGTTTAACAATGAAATGTGCCTATTCTTGGTCACATTTCACTTTTTATATAAAAATGATACTTAAAAATAGTTATGTTCATTTTATATATTTTAATTTATACATATATATTAAATATTTGACTCGAGTAGGAGTGTAAAGCATTTGTTAGTTGAAGCACAAAGTGGGTTTCTGGTTTGCAGAATGTAGAGAGCTAAGAGTCGCCAGTCTATCCTAAGAACAAGTAAAAATAAGAACTAAACAAAAAAAGCTGAACACATGGAAAAATCAGGTGCCCTTTTTTTGGTCGCTCCTGGGGCTTGAACTCTGGGCCTGGGCACTGTTTCTGTGCTCTTCAGCTCAAGGCTACTGCTCTACTGCTTAAGCCACTGCACCACTTCCGGTTTTCTGGTAGTTTATTGGAGATAAGACTCTCATGGACATTCCTGACTGGGCTGCCTATGAACCGTGATCCTCAGATCTCAGCCTCCTGAGTAGCTAGGATTACAGGTCTGAGTCACTGGTGCCTGGCCAGTTGCCCTTCTTATATAGTCAGAAGGGTGAGGTCACGACACAACTGACACCCTAAAACCTTCAGAAAGGGGCAGGTGCAACAGATTCCCAGCGGATGGGAGCAGAAACCGGGAGCTGAGCTTCTTCAGAGCGGATGTGGAGGTGGGTAAATCCAGCTGGAAAGTGATGGATGGCGGGAGTCTTAACATTCCGGGTCCTGCGCCCCGGGGACCGCACGCACTTGTGTTTTATCTCCAGCAGCGCAGCATCCTTCATGTGAGCAACAGAGAAAAAAAATTCCCTCCCGTTTCCATCGAGGAGGGAAGTGAAGAGCCATTCTGAGTTATGCCACCGTGTCTGCTCCTCTTTTATTTTATTTGGTTATGTTTCTTTTGATAGATGACCCCGATGTATTCAGGCTAGAAGTTGCTATATAGCATGATACCCAAGACTGGCCTCAAAATTCCCTGTCTTGCCTTGTGAGTGCTGGACTACAGGCATGCACACTGACTCTTGAGTATTCTGTTCTAATTAACAAGACCTGTCTTAGACCTTGTTCTCAAGAGAAACTCTTTCATCAGGACCTAACTTACCGAATATTCTCAGAGCACAACCTATCTGGAGGAAGGGAACTAGAGAACCGTCAGGCAACTGCAGCTATCCTGCTCCAACTTGACAGCGTGAGCTAGGTGGAGTTAACGGTGTAGCAGCCCAGGCTCAATAAGAGAGAAGGACCAGATCCTGCCTCATGCCTTGCCACTGATTACTGATGACCTATTCACCTCCATTTCTTGTACCCGGTACGTCGTGTCTGCCTTGTCACACACAATGACAAAACGTACTACAGAGATGAGCAGGCTACAGTATTTGGTTAATGTGTAGTTCACATGTGAAGAGCTTTAATGGGGAGAAAAAGTAGAGAACAAGAAAGAGGAGACAGACACTGTGAGTAGAGATGGAAATCCAAAACAGAGAATACAAGGCCATGTTAGGGATTAAAAGCCTCTCAAGGAATGAAGAGTGTCTTTGAGTGGAGTCCTGAGGAGACAGAAACATGTGAAGAGTGAACCTCTGACCCTGAGGGTGGGAAGACAGAGACAATAAAAATTGAAAGGCAAAGAGAGAAAGATGGGTTCAAGGGACTGAATATCTAAACAATGTGTGGCATGCCCATAGGAGAAGTCAAGAGCAGAGAGGAGAGAAAAAAGAAATGGATGTACGGTCTGAAGACATTGTAACTGACAACTTGCCAGAATGAGTTTCAGGTACCAAAATACTGGTCCAGCAAGATTGTTCTTGGCTTTTTTTTCCAGAAAGAAAACAGATAAGCACAAAAAGAAAGCAAATAGCCCATGGCTAAATATACCACAAACATCAGCATCAGAAAATCAAAGCTAGTGAGAAATGTGAAATGTGAAATGAAGCTATAGAGGAAAAAACTCATTATAAAGTATAAAAAAATAAAAGTAACATTTGATTTCTCATGAGAAATAAAGCTAGCAAAATGTGAACAAAATGAAATATTTAAAGGGTTGATAGAAAAAGTACAGAACCTGCCAATGGAGATTTCTCTACTCTCCTTTCTTCAGAGAGAAGAGGAAATAAAAGCCTTCTTAGAAAAATAGAATTGGAGGGAACTTGTTAATTTATTTTAAAAAATGTTATAGTAAGCTCTTGAAGACAAGTAAACTGAGTGTAAATTTTGATTTACATGAAGAAAAGAAAAAAAATCACAAAATGAACAGAGGTAAATCTAATTGTTTAAACCAGATACCAGTGTACCAGTGGCTCATGTGTATTATCCTTGCTTTAGTTAACCACCAAAAAGCTAGAAATAGACATATGGCTCAAGTGGTAGATTGCTAAGTTTGAGCATACAAGCTCAGGGAGAGTGTCCAGGGTTTGTGCTCAAGCCCCAGTATTGGAGCACATGCTCACACATACACACACACACACACACTCTAAAATACTAATGAAAACAAACATTGTTAAGATTGTGAAGCAACAGGAATTATCAGTCAGTACTGCTGGAAATGTAAAATAGAATAGCCATAGTTTCTTACAAAATTAAACATAATCACTTGCCATATATTGTAGTATTAGTAGCTAAAATGAATGAAAAACTATGTCCACAAAAAATAAAACAGCATATGGATATTTTAATATGCATAATCTAATGTTCATAATTTAATATTTGTAAGTGATGAAACTGGGAAGCAACCAAGTTGCCCATCAGTGTGTGAATGGAGAACTGTGATACAGCCAGTCCATGGAATTTTATTCACCGTTAAGAAGTGAGCTGGCAAACCTTGAAGACATGGCAGAAAGGGAAGGGAGCAGCGTGAAAGAGAGAAACTTATCTGAAAAATCTCCATGACATGATTCCAACTCCATGGCAAGTCTATCAAAAGCGAAATTCTGAAGCCATCGGTTGTTGCTAGGATTTGGAGGGTATGTGTTTAGCACAGAGCATTCAGCCATTCTGTATGGTACTACAATGGTAAGTAAAATTATTGCACATTTGCAGAAACTGATAGAATTTACAAGCCCAAGTGAACCCTAATGTAAATTCCGGAGTTTGGATGATAATGATAGCGATGGAAGCTCCTTGAGAGAAACAAGTATACTAGGAGGATAAAGGGGAAGTTGTGCATGTGTGAGCTGAGAAGCATTTGAGGATTCTCTCCACTTGCTGATCAATCAAGACAGCTAAAAATAAAACCTAGTAAATATTAAGTAATTTATTAATTACAAACAATAGACATGGAGTGCATTGCTTAAAAGAGCTTATTCAACATTTTGTGAAACAGATTTATTAAATGCAACTGCAGAATAGCTGGCTGTTCTTTTTAACATTTCTTTCTCCTAATTACTTTAAAATAAGAAAGCATTCAGCAATATGAGTTTAGTTATTTTTAATTTGGAATGTAGATGGGAAAAGTATTCTGTTGTTGAAACATTTGGTAATTACAGAATTGGATATCTATGGAGAGAATAGCATTCATTAATTTTATTTGACTAGGGAATATTAAAACTCTTTCATTTTAGAATAATTTTAATTCTATGTCTAGGCATAAGATTACAGATTACTTAAATGTAGAACATAATTTATAATAAATGAATCTAAGAACATTATATTTGCATGACAAATACATACATTTCCTAGTATTGCTTTTCTAACATTTGAAATAAGTTTATCTGACAGTATAATCATGAAAAATTATTGAGTTTATTAAAACCATGTTGAATATTATGCTTATGTAGAAGTTTAAAGAATGCTATTAATTCCATTTCAGCACTAAATCTAATTGTTTTCCTTAACAAGATATACTGCTTCCTAATTGAAGATGAAGTCGATATAGCATATTTGTACATAGTACAGAACAATAAAAATTCTGGACTCAATATCTGCAGTATCATGAAATAATAGCTGCTATTCATTCTATCATGCATATGGAGCATGGTAGAGATTTCTATCCACACAGCACAGTTTCCTGCACTGGAGAGTAGGTGAGAGGGTTTTTAAAGCCTGGAGTTGATAAAGATGATAAAATACCTCTTGAGAATGCTGGTGTTGAAACCTTGAAAGGTTTTTTGTTTGTTTGTTTGTTTTTTGTACTAAGACTTAGTACATTTGCTGCTGTTATAATAGAACACTACAGAATAATAATAAATTTATTTCTTATAGTTCAAGATCCTGAGCAGTTTAAGATCTAGAAGAGCACTTTTTTTCTGTGTCACAACCAGGTGAGGGGCAAGCCAGCCCAGGGGAGACAGGAAACAAGAAGGCACCGGATGTCCCACCCCTCAAATGCTCACCTGGGCAATGAAATTCTCATCTGAGTTTTCCAGGGGGGCAGTTAAACCATAGACACTGTATATTTACTTACATATTAATTCTCCCCAAATTGTTTAGTTGTAGGAAGAGAGTTAACATTAAAAATAAAAAAAAAACTTTCATTGAGTATTATGGTAAGCTCAGTGCCTGCTTGCTAAGTAGAACTGTATAACAACAATGTAAAGCACTTCTGTTCGAGGTAGAAATGGAAAGAAGAAAGGAGGAAAAGGAGGATGATAATTATATAGGTTGTTTTGTGACAAAATTCTTAGTCTTTGGACAAATTTACATAGGCTTCTCCATTCTAATGGGATCTATAAGATAAACAGCCTTTGTTTATTGCTAGACAAGTTATTGACCTCTTGTCTTATTGGGAACCTGGGAACATAGTCCTATCCTGCTCTCTGTAGCATCTTTGCATAGTGACATCTCTTTGCCCTAACCATCAGCATTTAGCAAGGATGTGACCAATTGTTTGGCTAGCGTTCTGGCATATCCTGTTTAACAAATAAGTATCTCTTAGTGCTAGAATACTGCAGCTAGGTTAAATGTAATCAGATAGTACATATTTTCAGCCAATGAAAACTCAGTTTTATATTGATATTATATAGATTTGCAAAGATGTCCAACCTTCAAATTAAAACATTGATAGTTGCAAGATCTACTCAGGAGTAAGTAAATTATAAATGGAATTTAATTTTAAAACTTAGATTTATACATAACATGTTTTGTGTGCCTTCACACTTATTTTGGGGTCCAAAAATAAGACAGCAATAAGCTGCTCACATTCCACCTGTCTCCCTAACCTTATACTGTGTGTGTGTGTGTGTGTGTGTATAGATAGACAGAGTCATGATTTTTTTAGATCATGCAAAAACCATTCATCTGAATGACTGTTTACTCTCCTAACACTTTTTATAAATATTATCCTCATTTTGTAAGGAAAACAACATGAAGGGATCTGATGCTCAGAGTCCAAGCAACTTACCTGAACATGCTCAGTACAGCATACATAGATGAGATGGAAAGTGTAAATCTTTTTGGTCTGAAATAGGAGCCTGGCTTAGGTACTCGTTATTGGGCTATTGTCGACTCTGAAGAGTGGCATGGGCCATGGGATTTTGCATTCAAAATGCAATTAAGCTTTATGACTTTTCCATAGGCTACTTATGATGATCTATTTACAGATAAGGAAAAGAATAATTAAAACAAAAATTTTTTATGCATCTAAGCAAATTAAGAGGACTCAGAGATACGAACAGAGATGTCATGATTGCTATTTCAGGGTTCATTCACAGCCTCACACCTGCCTTCCACCGCTTTTGCAGACTTTTCGTCACTAACAAATAGCTTCTTTGTTCAGAAATTGCATAATGGCCATCACTGGATAAGTAGTCTTTGAATTTAATCATCAATTTCAGTTTGTTATGTCCTGCAGGTATGCTCAAATGCATCAGAGAACAGACTATGAAAAATAAAACACAAGTGTAAAAGGGTTTGCAGAGGATGTACAGTAGACTCTAACCTTTCTTAATAGCCTTCTTGCTGGATTTTATTTCAACTGGTCTTTCTTTCAACTCTTCTCCAACAATGCAGTCTTAGGATCCATTCCCCTAATCTAAGATAAAGTGGGAAAGAAAGTGATTTTAGGGTCATGATTGAGTAGCTCCTATAGCTATTAATAGCACAGATTCAGAGTTCTACTATTGGGGGGGGGGGAACACCAAAGTTATTTTATGGTAATTTGCATTTGAAAACATTAAACCTTAAATCAGAAAAGCATTAGCAACTAAGGAACTCTGTAAATGTGTGGAGGTTGTATTATATTAAGGCTAATTTAATAGGTCATAAATTACAAACTAGGATAAGAAACATGAGAATAAGAAGCTGCAATGGAAGTCAATAAGATAACATAGTGTTTCAAAATAAATCCACACTACAACAGAGTTGTACAATATTGTTTTATTTTCAAATTCAGTGTTATGCAAAGACCTAAAACTAAACAAGATGAACAAGTCTAATCAATATTGTTAAAAATACATAAAGGTATAATTTAAAAGAATTAATTCAGCCACCATGCAAAATGTATTATATTTATACTTTTATAGTTATTATTCAATTTGGTCATTAAAATAATCCTTTGTGTTATTTGTATATTATTGTCTTAAAACAATCAACATTAAGGTTTTCTTATGGATGGATAAGTATTCCACTCTTTTTTAAAGCATTTATTTATTTACTTTTATTGTCAAGGGGATGGAGAGAGGGGTTACAGTTACATAAGTAAGGTAGCAAGTACATTTCTTGTTGAATTTGTAACCCTCTCCCTTATAACTTAGGGATCCAAATCTTCTGGGTCTAAATCTCCTTCCTCAAAAGACTACATTATATTGATAATTATATGCTCATGTTGATACTTGTATACATGTATTAGTAATTGTGTTGAAGTGAAAAAAGGCACAGCAATAAACAAACTGTTTAAGACGTATTTACACTGAAGCTAGATGATAGGTCATAAGGCAAATAGAAAGTCTCTGGAAAAATAGAGTTTGATAAATTATCTCTAAGTAACACTCTGCGAAATATACTTGGTTAAAATTACATTATGATGCATTTAATAAGCATCATTACTTTGTGTTTACTTCTCTCAATTTCCTTGCCGTTGATCTCATCCCAGGTTTTCATGAGCCACTCATTCATCCACTCGCCTTTAATTCATTGCAGCGCGTATGACCGCACTCAGCAAAGGGCTTTGAGGACGACCTGTAGGATGAAGAAGGATCCAGGGAGAAGCTAGAGCCTTTGAAAAGTGCAGGAGGAAGGGGAGAGATCAATAGGCCAGGAAGAGTTCTGCTTGGCAGGGACTGAGAGAGCCTACAGGGCAGGAGCTAAAGGACCTGGAAAAGACATGGTGAGGGGATTCATTAGAGATTAGTTGATTTTTGATATTTATTAGTAATATCTTCAAATTTTATTTATTTGTATCTATGTCCATAAAGGAATGTATCTATCCAATGAAATAAGATAAATAAGACATGGTGTATGCAACCTGTAAAATGACTAAACATCTAGTGTAGGAAGTGTGAAATTTTGGAAATATTAACGATTTTTATGAGCATATATGGTAGCAAGTCATGATCCTTATCAATTAGACAAATTGTGTTCTATTTGAAGGATGTATGTTAATATAACTAGGGATGAAGATTTTTATGTACAAAAAACCCCTGAATATGTAAATATGCATTTAACACAGAATTTAGTATTCAATGAAAATGATTTCACAGAGGAATGTAAACGTTTTATGAGCTTTTCATTGTTGTATATTTAATCAGACTTAAATGTAATTGTAATCTTAGAATATAATTACACTCCAAATGAAAATGTCATTAAAACAAACTTACCAGGCTCACTAAAGATTTTAGTCTGAAGTCTTAGAGAAATTTCACTTTTGTTGATAAAACTTTTGCCATGACCCTTCTGTTCACAATCCAAAGGTGACATTTTGCTAGATGCTAAGCTATTATGTTTCCTGCCTTCTAACATGCCAACATCAAAAGCTATACCTCTGCCCTTTTTGCTCCTCATCCGTGTCAGATGCAGGGTATTTGGGAGAAATTTCAACATCAACAGCAGCTGGTCTAAGGGATAAACTAGGCTCAGAGACAGAAGTAGCTCTCAAGCCTAGAAAGCAGCAAGTATAGATACCTCCCTTTCCATCTTCACAACATACAAAGTATTGTATCACAATGACATGATCCTGAGTTAAAATACTATTTATTTGGGCAGGAATGCTATATAGGAAATATTAAGATTCTGAAAATTGTGCAGCATGAATGATACAGGTTGTACAGTTAAAACACTTGGAAACAAAGGAAAGTGGTTATTCCCAGGACAGCAAGAAAGCTGCTCTGTTACAGCCTTGGCTCAAAAGGAATTCCTCGAATCCCTCTACCCACAGAGCCCTTACACCCCTTGTATATTATAAAATAACACGGTAAAATCTACAAAGTCAGCCTTTTAATTAGACTTCATACAGAGATGATAGGTGTAGTGATAAATGATATAGATGGATGATAGATGTTTACATAGAGTTGATATTGATACAATCATAAAAATATCTATTTATCTATTATTTATCTATCTATCTATCCATCCCCCTACCTACCTACAACATGTATACCTACTATCTTTCAGCTTGTCATCTATGTGAGATGCAGGACTACTGGGAAAATTTCAACAGCAACTCCTCTTAGTGATAAACAAGGCTTAGAGACATTAGTAGTTTCCAAACATAGAAGGTTACCAGTGGCAATTAAATCTGTCTCTCAATCAAATCTGTCTATCACCCAGCTGCAAAAGATAAACTGGAAAAAAAGATTTATATTCAAACTTCAAAGCTTTGTTCAAATCATTTTAAGGACACTGTTAACTATATAAAGTGCATATGTCTTTTGGCTTTGTACATGACTCTTCATAATAACTCTACTTCCTCCTCTGCCACTTTGAGGTATTGTATGCCAAGGGTTCAATACACTGCAGGAATGCAAGCCTTCCTTTGATCTGCAGTATTCCAAACGCATCTTTGCCCCAAAATCCTTCCCACTGATATAGTCCTCTTCTTGGAATTCATCTGCTTATGTCCTCACATCTGAGGCTCCTTCTCATCTTCTCAGACTAACATCAAATGTCAACTTCCCTGAGCAATGATTTCTGACTTCATAGGAAGAGGTTAGTCAAATGTTTTCTACTATAATTGTTTATGTAGTATGTGTTTCTACATAGTATATCTTTCTTTACTAAACTTTTAACTTCATAAGAAAATAATCAGTATTAATACTGTGTTCCAGTGTGCAACCAATACTGAAAGATTTCCCATAAAAAATATCCCCCTTCAGAGTCTGATTGACAGCTCACTGACAGGTCATTGGTACAGTTCCAATTAACTCATTAGCAACAATTTTTTTCTTAGTAAGAAATGATTTTTTCACAGTTCAGATAGTCTTTTTATTTCCATATTAATTGAATGACTTATGTAGGTTAAGTATAAGCAGACTGTCAGTGAGTAAAATCAAAACTCTTAGGAAGATTGATGGATTGTTTCAAGGCTGATTTCAAAGACCACCCTCTTTCTACCCTTAAAGCTAACGACAAAGATCACATACTAATCTAATCAAGTTTTACTTTTAATTCTGGGTGTCCACTGGCATAATCTTTGAAAGTAGATTATAGTTACAAAAGGATCCGAAGGAGCTCCTTATGATAATTTGGAGTGAAAGCAGGCACATCTCTAGTTCTAAAATAGAGAAAAGACCACATAGGAAAAAGTGAGAAGAGATAAATCTGAACCTGATCATATTTTACTAATTATATACTGATAGATATTCTAGATGCTGCAGAACCAATGGTTTTTATGCATGTTTGATTGGCAATTGTATGCCACCTTTCATTTTTAAGTCTTTAATATCCAAAGGCTATTCAGTGAGTGCTTTAGACTATCTTCTGTGGAAAAAAATAACACTGTCAGCTGTCACATCAATGTCATATCGAATGAAATTAAACAGAGTTCAGTACCCTGGGGAACACTGAAGTTATAGAGTAAGGTCCTTCTGGACATGGATTTTCACTGCTATACGTGTCATAGTTTTGTAAAAAAAAAAAAAAAAAAAAAAGTGAATATTTAGTTAGTAGTTAAGGAGCAGGAAATACCTTTTGAGAATCGAGCCTGACCATGTCATGATAGAGATATTAGTCTTCAGGCTCAAAATCAGCAGCTTCTAGCTTGTGTTTCACAAAATATAAAATATACATGAAACATCTGTGGATTGAATTCATTAATTCCCATATCATCCCCACTTTAAGATGAAAGTAAAATTATATTAATAAGCCCAATTAATTTAAAGCTATAATTTCCTCTAGTGACATAAAATGGTTAAATATCAATGTCTGGAATAAAATTGAATAATAAAAATGTTCTTTCACAAAATTTAAAATTTAACTCATAGTAGTTTTAATAAAATATTGATCAGATATGATAGACTATCAAGTGGCCATTAGAAGATAAGTTCAAAGAGAAAGCAGATTATTATTGTTTCTACAACTAACTTGTATTACTATTTGATAGATAAATATTAAAGTGCCAAGCTTCTAATATTAGTAAAGAAAGATTAGTATAGTATTGGATCTACCTTTGAGAATCTTTGTGTACCTAACATATTTTCGCATTTGAAATACGTGGACTGATTACATCAGTCAAAGACATATTCATGTTTTATTTTAAAATTCTTTGTCCATGTTTGAAACCACAAGATATCCCTCTAGACTATTGTATATAACTTTATGTCTTAGAAATATCTTTAAGGGCATAGGTACAACAATATATATATGTGTGTGTATAAAGGAATATATATATATAAAGGAATATGTATATATACAAGAATATTATAGGTATACAAGAGTATACAAGAATCTATATATACAAAATACATTATATATATATATATATATATATCCTCAGAGAAAGCATATGAATTCCTTGGATTCTTTTAGTAAATAAAATGGAGACACCTATCCCTATCTACCTTTGCTCAGTATATTCTCACTAAAAATATGAAGTACAGCAATTTTAACTATAAATCTGAACAAACTTTATTTTGATTAATTA
This sequence comes from Dipodomys spectabilis, assembly GCF_019054845.1. Classification (NCBI taxonomy): domain Eukaryota; kingdom Metazoa; phylum Chordata; class Mammalia; order Rodentia; family Heteromyidae; genus Dipodomys; species Dipodomys spectabilis. Next base: position 8,355,457 of record NW_024870752.1, read on the forward strand.
GCAATACCTTCATAAAAATGAAATTGATTGTATTTTATGTGACTTGAACATGATTTAACTTTCTTTCTTCTATGTTTATCTTTTCTCAAGCACCAAGTAAAATTTTGCCTATGTTTACTTTTGAAACAGGATTTTGGAATAAAATTAAAGTAAAAAGCATTCTCAATGGAAGCTTATCACCTACATGAACTGTAAAATAATGTGCTTTTATGTGATGTGATAGTCATAGGAAAGAATTGCAGCCGTATTATAAGCAATCATTAGCGTGCACTGAGCATGCATTTCTATAAATAACTGTATTACCTCAGCTTTTTTTTTCTCACATTTTGGCTATAAATGTGAGAAATTCAATTCAAACATACTGAAGCAAAACAGGTTGCTGTTTCATGTAAACTGTGGAGAACTCATGATTAGAGGAACTAGAATATTAAAAATCATGATTTCTGACATTCTCACACCTATTTGAGCAGAAAGGGTAAAAATATATATATATATATATATATATATAGCTTTCAACCTTATCTTGAAAATTTCTCAGGGAGTTTCTAATGGGTATGGATTGTGTCCTGTGCTGACAACTATACTAAGTATTGGAGGTGGAGAAATTAGGTGTGCTTCTTGGACTACAACAGGTCACGTGGTATCATGAATCTAACATGGGCAATTATGGACTTTGGCGCTGGTTCCCTATCAGATCTTAGACATATAAGGAATATTTCTAAAATGAAGAATGCAGATGCATTCCTAGAAGACAAGAGTTCAGGGAAGACAAACACAGCACACACGTATAAACAGATGGCACAAAGAAGACATTAAGAGTGCTCTCTCTTCTTATTCTTTCATTTCCTCCTCCTCAGTAATGTATTAATCATTGTCTTTGGACTTCCCTGAATGCTAATGTCAAGGAATTGATGGAATTTGGGTTATTTATGATCTTTCTTCATCAAAAGTTTGAGGTGAGGTGCCTTAATATAGACATTTGTTCTCTTCCATCTTCAAAGGGAAGTCAGTCATTAGTGTTCTAGACAAGTTTATATGTTGTAAACACATAAAATTTGAATCACATTTATATAGTGGTATTAATACATTCTAAGGAGCATTTTGGGGACTTGGTTTCATCTAATAATAAAGGCAGACACTGCTGTTGGACAAATGACAGCCATAACACCTTGTCAATTCAACTCAATAATCTGCATGGTAGATGTTATACTTTTTGAGTTCCTCTGTCATTGAAAATAGCTTAGTGCTGTGGATCACACCTGTAATCTTAGCTACTTGTGAAGCTGAGATGCAGAAGATACTAGATTGAAGCTGGAATGGGGGGGAAGGCTTAGAAGTGTAATTTCAACAGGAAAACTTAAGTGTGGCCTCATATCCTGGTCATTCCAGTTATGCTAAGAAGCATAAACAGAAGGACTATGGTCCAAAAATAATAAATAAATAAAGCCAAAAGAAATTAAAAAATAAATAAAGCCCAAAAGGGCTGGAGATATATAGCTCAAGTGGTTACAAGCACTGCTTAACAACCACAAGACCTTGAGTTCAAAACAGTGTTGTTAAAAGAAAAATTTCCACTAAAATTTATAGCATTAATAGCTACCAATTCTGTTTGCAGAGTGTCACTTGAAAAGAACCATGCTTCACGCATTGAGTGATACTTGCAAGTAGTTATAACTAGAATTTCACAATTGAAATCAATTCCACTTAACATTTTAATGCAAAATCAAGGAATTTTAGGGAGTTATGAAAGGAGAACTTCCCCAAGTAGATGATTTGCATTGATTTGCATGTCTTGCTATGGAGGGATGAGCAATCGAGCTAAGAGACATTGGCGGTTCCTTGAGAAAGATGAAAGGAATTGTAAGAACATGAGGGACTTGTCAAAATCTGTAACATACAATAATAATACGTGTTATTAGTAATGATGTTTTTAATGTCAATGTACTACAGGAATAAAGCAAATTGAATTTGCCTTATGAAAGGGAGTCATTTTGACAATATTTGACTATTATTCTATTAATGAGATTGCCAAAATTCTGGTCATTGGCTCTACCACAAAGTAATGGAATTGTCTAGAAGAAAGTAATTACATATGTAGAATTTCATTTACACTACAAACGTGTTGGACTAGATTATCTCAAAAGTCAGTCTCATACATAAAAGCTCATGATTGTAGATAAAGTTAAAAAAAAATAGAAAAAGGAATTCCTTATTTCTTAATCTCAACAATAATGGTTAGGAGCTATTGTAACTATGGCATGTAATTTCCAGGCTTTTCAAAAGTATTGTTACTTTCAGTTGTGAGATAATTTTTCTGAATCACGTACCTAATATTCCAGGTTGAAATATATCCAGCTTAAAAATCATGCCATGGTTTTGGTTTTCTTTTCACCTTAAAAGTATTGGGTGTTTTGATTAGTGTTTTATAGATTTGGACAGATTAGTGAGTAGGAGAAAATGATAGTAAGTGCCAATCATTTGAGTGGGTATCATTATCCATTATTACAGACTATAGTTAAAATGCAAAACTGTGGGAAAACTATTGTATTGTACTGTATTGTATTGTAAGGGTGATACCAGAGGGGTTACAGTTGCATAAGTAAGGTAATGGGTACATTTCTTGTCAAACAGTGTTACCCTCTCCCTTGCTTTTTCACACTTTCCCACCCCCCACACTCCCACCTTCGCCCCAGTTGTGATGTTTATTTCCAGCATGTTGCCCTGGTTCGCCCTTTATCCTTTGTCTCACCATTTTGTGACTCCCCTTTCTTTCCCCAAATCAGATAAACATATATACATGACTCAGGGTACCAAAATCAATACAGTGACAAGGGATAAAACAAAGGAAAACAAAATGAAGGAAAAAAAAAATAATTTCACGTTACAGTAAAAAAAAGAACAAAAAAAGAAGCATTATTCTTTCTATGCAGTGCTTTTAGACAAATTATTGTAACTAGCACAAGTAGCTATACAGTACCACACACACTGGGCTGTTAGAGTCTGAGAACCTGAAAGTGACTTGCATTGTGACATGCATGATCTTTTCCCCTTCTTTTAAGAATAATGCACGCTGGGCCGGGCACCGGTGGCTCACGCCTGTAATCCTAGCTACTCAGGAGGCTGAGATCTAAGGATCGCCGTTCAAAGACAGCCCAGGTAGGAAAGTCCGTGAGACTCATCTCCAATGAACCACCAGAACACCGGAAGTGGGGCTGTGGCTCAAAGTGGTAGAATAGCCTTTGGTGAAAGAGCTCAGGGACAGCACCAAGTTCATGTCCCACGACCGACAATAAAATAAAATAAAATACAGGAATAATGCAAGGTGAAATCATCCCTTTCAATTTACTTTTATTAAAATATTCTGGAAAAACAGACAAATGAGCTCTTCTATAATAGCAGTATAAAAGGTATTTATTTTTTATCTCTTGTGACAGTTCTGGGGCTTAAACTCAGGGCCTGGACATTGCCCCTGACCTTTTCAGCTCAAGGTCAGTGCTTTGTCACTTGAGCCACAGCCCCACTTCTGGCTTTTTGGGGTAGTTAATTGGAGATAAAATTGTCATGGACTTTCCTTTCTGGGTTGGCTTTGGACCACAATTCTCAGATTTTAGCCTTCTGAGTAGCTAGGATTATGGGCCACTGGCAATCCACTAAAATGTATTTCTTAAAAAAAAAATTCACCAGGGCTGGGATGGTGGCTCAGTGGTAGAACGCTTGCCTTGCATGCATGAGGCCCTGGGTTTGATATCTCAGCACCACATAAGCAGGGGAAAAAAAGCCGGAAGTGACACTGTGGCCCAAGTTGTAGAGAGCTAGCCTTGAGGTGAAGAGCTGAGGGACAGCGCCTAGGCCCAGAGTTCAGGCCCCATGACTGGACCCCCAAAAAAAAAAAATTCACCTTTTCTAACTTTTTTGTAGAAATACTTGACTTCTCCCTTTTAATTTATTGAAAGCAAAATCATAATATATCCTAACTAGAATGAAGACTAAAATCATATACTCAGTTTATTTTTAGAAATTAGGGAGCTGAGTTTCAAATAAGGTAATTCTTCAACCCATAGATATAGTTGGAACAAACTACACACAATTCAGTTCTTTTAAGTTTACTTGAATAATTATTGTACCTTCCACTTACTTGATAGCTAAAATAATCTTTAGTGGTTGATTACACCTTTCTGTGTTATCTATCTAGTCCTTAGATCACAAAGTCTCCATACTAGATTCTGGAAAAAATGTTTTCAAACACCTAAATATACCCAAAAATATATATTATTTTACTCATTAACAAGCAAAGTTCAAATAAGATTGTTCAGTATTTGGGGGGAACTACAATTATACTACCAAGACTGCATAGTCTCTAAAATTCTTCTCACCAAAGTTCAAGTTTTATGTGAAATACTTTTTTCAGAGTAATATTTGATAGAGGTAAATTATGAGATAGAAGTTGGGCTGAATAGAAGACAAGCTGCAAAACCAAGCCTGAAGTATGTAACTCAACATGAATAAAGGGTACAGAATCGGTGTAAGCTATGTGCAACTGGAGTCCTGGAAGAAGAGAAATGAATCAAAGGCAACATCTGTAAAGGTAGTGTTCAAGAATTTCCAAAAGCTGATTAGAAAGAACACAACCCTGTGAAGCTATAAAAGGAAAATCTGAGTGATCTGCAACAGAATAAACACAAAGTCCACTTCTCCACAGGTGAGTCTAGTGAAACTGTAGAAATCACACTCACAGAAAGAAGAATCAAAGTGGCCAGGAATAAAAGGTTTCCTCTTTTCTCTAAATGCTAGCATTAATAAAACAGATAATTTCTCAATACAAATACCAAATTGAAGCCAGAATGCAGTGGTTTAAAACCTCTTCAAAGTGTGAAAAGAAATAACACCCATCTGAAAGTTCAAACTGTATTAAATTATCCTTCAAGTGTGAGAGCAAAAGGAAGATCTTTCCAAAGAACTGTAAAGGTGTAAGATAATTTGTTTCTAGAAAATTTGTATTAAAGGAAACACAAAAGGGAATTTTTGAGAAGAGGAAAATGATCTCTGATTTTAAAAAAATCACACAAATTCAGAAAGAAATGTATAACAACTGGAAAGATAGATACAAAGATAAGTATAAATTCACATTAACTTGCATAAAATCTCACTAAAAATGGGTTATGAGGAACAATACACATGTAAATTGTATTATTAATAGAAGAGCTGAAGGAATTAAAGGGTTAAACAGATCTTTTGCCTTGGAGTGTCTGAGAAGGAATGTTTCCGATGTATTAATAATTGCCAATCCAGTGTACACCCCACACAGAAACTGTTTTACAGTTTAAAAATTCTTCAGATTTTAGTGTGTGCTATTTGTTCAAAGGACTTTCACCATAGTATTTTATTCACGCATAAAGAATAGCTTAATCAGATTGACCCCTCATTTAATCTCATTTTCCACAATCCTATTATTTAACATCTTTGAAGTGCATTTCACTTGCTATCTGCATTCCCAGAAGCAAAGTAGTTCAATAAATTAGTGCAACCACTATGGAAATGAGTATCACGGTTCCTTAACAACGCTAAAGCTAGAACTGCCATATAATTCAATGGTACAAATTTGGAGTCTATATGTGAAAGAGTGTACATCCAGATAAGAAATAGGTCCTTGATTATCCATGTTCATTGCTGTACTATTCAATATAACTAAGCTGTGTAGATAGCCCAGATGTCCTGTAGTTAATGAATGCAGCAAGAAAATATACATATATACATAATATTGAGTATTATCCAATCATAAAGATGAATGAAATTGTGTCATTTGCAAGAAAATGAATGTAACTGGAAAACGTCATATTAAGTGAAGTAAGCCACATATAGAAGGACAACATTTTTACTGAGATTCCATTATGAAAGAATGATTAATATATTAATCACATTCATACAGTTGACCTTGGCCTCCCGCCAACCCCTGAAGGATGCACATGAGTCACTTCGCAAGTATAGTTTATCAAGTGTAAGTGTAGTCTGAGAGGCCCATCATACTTAATAGACAGTTCTATTATTCAAGAAATTATCACAAAGAACGATACCCAGAAGACATTATGTTGGAAATGAAGTTTACAACTTCAGGGGTGAAGTATAGGAGAGGGAAGGGATAGTGGGAGAAAAACAAAGAGGGTAACAATAATAGAAACGTACTTTAATGCCTTACTCATGTAAGTGTAACCACTCTACATAGCACCTTTACAATAAAATAAAATAAAAAATAAATCAACTCCCCTAAAAAGAAATTGACCTCTCCATCATTTTGTAAAACTGAGGTAATAGACAATAATTTCTCTTGTTCTCAGTCACTCTTGAAATATGAATACAAAACTAAAATTTCCCCACTGTCTAAATGCTTATTCATTCATTTACTTTTGGGTGTCATATCTTTCTCTTTGTATGTCATTTAATTTTACTCATATGTTTTCACCTTTGCAATGAAAAGTAGGCTCAGCAAGTTTGCCATCCAGATTGCCAGTGACAATATTGGTTTAGAAAGCATCTCCCTCTCTTTCTGCTCCAGTTCCTTTCAGTAGATGTGCAGAGATAGTAGACTCTGTTAAGCACTAAGATATACATCTCTGTTCAAGTTCACATGAAGTTTTATAGAAGGACTGAAAGTACAACTAATCCTTTAAGACCCTTAGCCCTCTTCATAGAAAGGTTTGCAGTTATTGCTAACATTTCTTGCTTAGGTATCATTTATGCTTTTGCATCTGGATTTCAGCTCTGGTCCCGAAACCAATGAGAGGGAAAAGATGGAAGAGAAAGATAAATAAAGGTACAGTGGTATCATAGAGTCATGTATGTATCATTACAACCTTCACACAGCCCTCTGAGAAAGTAATCTGTCTAGTCAATTGTTTCAACTACCTGTTCCAAACTTCTATCAAACATTAACCATACTCATGATCTCTCTCTGCTTACTGTTAGATATATTGATATGCAAGGTACCTGATCGAAGGAATTATGGATTGGCAATCCAAATTAGTCCAGTAGCTTTTGTTCCAGGTTTTTAATAGCCCTATGAACATTTGCACATAACATCAGATATGAAAAGAACAATCCAGAGTAAGTTTATTTATGGTTGAGACCATTTTAAGCCCTCAAAAAAGCTGTAGGCATCAGTACAAGTTGCCTGCTATGAACAAAGCTTCCTCTTCTAGGGATCTGCCCCCTCGCCCTCTGCGGACTATGTGTTTCTGTTGATGGTTGTAATACTTGTTGCTGCATATTTGTGCTTCAGGAAGTACATACATCAGGGCATTACCTGCATTGATGTAATGTGAGTGTTCATCCATTTCATGGACCCTTGTAGCCACTTCAAGCAAGTTACACCCGTGGTCCACTTGCTGTTCCTATTCATTTTCTGATCCTCAGACAGTTCTTGTAATAAAATAATAATTTCATGTGTTAATGTTCATTCTTAAACTCCTATAGTCACACTTCATATGAGTATTCATTTGGTGAGCTGCCTTTCTGGTGACCTCCTGTATGACCATACGGGCTGTCCATTGTCCACTATCCACCATTCAGTTAAAAAATAATAGAAATAACCTGCAGCCCATTCCAATGAAATGACTAATGGTTACCTTCTTCAGAATGGAAGATTCCCAAACAAGGTGCTGCTTGTACAAGCATTTGGAGTTGCCAATGATAAACAAAATAGTGCTACTCTTTTAAATATAAAGGTTTTAAAGGTTGAGTTTGAAAGTAATAAAATCTGGGGAAACTAAGAAAAAATTATTATAAGTAATATTAGAGTTACAGAGTTTAGATCAATATGGATGGAATGATATTTCAAAAATATGGAAGAATCAATCTATCAAATATATATGATACTTCTATATTTGTAAAATTTCACACAATCTAAAGTATTAGCCTCTTAGTAATAGTCCTAGTGGGAGTCATTTGTATATTTATCTCAATAACTGAATAAAGGGCAAATAAAGAGCAGTAAGAGCATATAAGACTAGAAATGTAATTTACCTCTCCTGTAAATTGACATAAAGAATCCTGTATCAAATAACAGTAGCCCAAATGATAGAAATCATAGTCTTTCAAGTTTACATAGGCTATTTACCAATTTTTAATTAAGTTGGTCATGAAACAACTCACAATGTGTTCTTTGACCACAGTGGAAAACAGCTGAACTCAAACTCAGATCATTTCACTAGAAACAGAATAATGTTACCAGCTGCTAATAACCACAACTGAGAAATTTTAAAGATATCTTTTGTCATGAATCAATTCTATTTCTATATTCCATGCAAGCTATGAGATACAAAAATTAAGGAGAAAGGTTATTTAAATCTGTCAGTTATTTCCAAATGTTTTGAATTTAAACAAATATTTGGGACAACAAAGAGTCATACTTACTTATAGCAAAAATTAACTTTATGAATTACTTCTGTACTAGGATTTTTCCAGAGTAAATTACTGAAACTTTAGATCTGTAAGGAATTTGGAAGACATATTCTAAGTGGGATATTATTACCTGCTGGAAATAACATGAGTGCACTTAATTTACTAAGTTTGAGCATTGTCTTTGTTCTGTGGTTTTTGGGTATAATGTTTAAACGTGAGTATTGTAGTCTTTGTGTAAAATGGGCAGAACAAATTGTTGTTATCTGCCTGTAAAAGAATATAAGAAATTAGAGCTAACATCTGCTGATTTTCTAAGGATTAATAAGTGAGTTATTTAAATCTGTGAGTTATTTAATAAGTTAATGCTCTCAACAACCATTTGACACAGTAGATACATGAAGTGTATCTACTATATACAGCATTAACAGTAAACATTAATGTGTAGTCTTTATCTTGTGCAAAAAATACTTTGTTTACATTCCTACCTACCATATGTTAGATGGTTGACATTTCATTAATATGACATTAATGAGAACATATTTGAATCTTTTTCAGTACCATAAAGATTCAGAATTTCATGGAAAATGCTAATCTTTTTTAAAATTGTGGGTTCTGTCTACTGAATAATAACACAGTGTTTAAGTGCTCAAAAGCACTTTAAAATTGTTTAATTATCTCTTGATTGAGATAAGTTCTTCATTGAGATTTGAGGTTCATTCTCAATACTGCCTTCTTAGCACTGATCCTTCCTTGTATGTAAAATTTGATTGAATAAAGTCATCACCTGACTTTATCTATAGCTATTTGTTATCTTTAGGCAAATTAATGAGCCATTTCAGTTTCTAATAATATTAGTTACAATCATTTATTCATGAATTTTTGACTGCACATACTATGATTCAGAGAATTAAAATGTGATATTATAACAACAGAATTTTGTGAGAGCAATATAGTTTCTCCTTCTGTATCTATGGGTTCTAAATTTATTAGATTCAACCAACTGTAGATCAAAATTATTTGGGAATAAGTACATTTGTACTAAACAGCTACAGGCTTTTGTCATCATTATCAGCAATTTAATATTTACATTGTATTAAGTATTATAAACTATATATATCTGTTGTCTTGTACAGGGAAAAGCACGTAAGATTATAGGCAAATACTATGCTTTTTAATATGAGGTAATTCAGTGTCTATAGACCTTATTATTTAAGAGATGTCTTGAAACAGTCTTCCAAATCTACGAAGGAGTGAGTGATATATTAAACAGGTCTGGACATAGTGGAACATACATAGCTTTTTGCCCAGCTGGTTGGTAGTTGGATGCAGAATGATAACACTTTTAAAAACCCGTTCAAATGAACACAACCCTACGACAAAAACAAAATAAAGCCAAAAAGGCTGAGTGGATAGCTTAATTGATAAGTTCTTGTCTAGAAAACACAAAGCACTGGGCTAAATCCTCAATACTTTATTTTAAAAAAGAAGAAAAGGAAAACCTGTTTATGTTTGATATGTCTTTACTCTCAAAATAAGGTAAATGTATAGAAGCCAAAAATATATATTTTTGTGGTGGTGGATTTGATTATATTAGATATTAGCTTTAATCATTCTACATAAAAATGTGATTTTTTTCAAATTGAAGTGAAATGTAGGTATTCTGATGTATGGCTTTGAGAAAGCTATAAGGATAGAAATCAGGCACATCTCACAGTTAAAGATTTCCTATTACATTTTGATAGAGTCTTAACTTGCATAATAGACTTTTGTTTTTGAAAAATCTCTACAAAAAAACACACCCATATTAGCTGAATTTTAAATGATTACTCTTTTATTGTCAAGCTGTTTTATCTTCAATTGGCTATATAAAAGTAATGCTTAGTTCTTTGGATAAGCAGGCCCTCAGACAGGTTCTAAGTTGATAAATAAATAATAGTGGAAAAACCTTTGAAAACTTCTGGTTCTTAAGATAGCAAAGTGGGAATGCACTGGTAAGAGAATATACCCATGGGCTTCAAGTAGTAAATTCTTAGTCCAAAGAACTTTGTGGTGTGTGTGTGTGTGTGTGTGTGTGTGTGTGTGTGTGTGTGTATACTAGTTCTAAGTTTTGAACTCAAGGCCTGGGCACTGTCTGTGAACTTTTCATTCAATACCAGTGCTCTACCACTTGAGCCACAGGTCTTTTTCTGCCTTTTTGACTGTTAATTTGAGATAAGACTCACAGATTTGCCTGGACTGGCTTTGAACTTTGATCCTCATATCTCAGCCTCCTGAGTAGATAGGATAACAAGTGCAAGCCCCCAGCATTCAGTGAGGAGCCCTCGTAAGGGAGTAAATAATATGCATAAGATATGTTTCCTAAAAGCCAAGCTCATTAAAGTGGTTATTTTTGTCTGCTAATTCCTATCCAGTATGTATTCTCTTGCTTCATCTTATCCCTCACACCTTGTACCCCAGATCTGAATCAGGGAAAGTTAAATCTGCCCCTCACCTTCAAAGAGGATGCTGGAAATCCCAGCACCGATGGTTCTGTTATTTTTTCAGCAGGAATTGATTCAAGAGTGTAGCCTTAACTACGCATTTTGTTCCTTTTCCCCAAAGAGTGGAACTGATTAAGAAAGTGGTTCCAGAATTATGATCTCAGGATCCCCTGGAAATTTGTTGGAATATCAGTTTTTAGGTCCATCTGAGCTCTGTGGAACTTGTAGACTTTAGGAAGGACCACCAGGAATCTGTGTACACATGGCCTTCTGTGATTCTGGTGCACACTCAAGTTTGAGAACCAATGAACTAAGAACAAAGTAGATTCAATCTATCTGATCTGAAAGGAAATGAGAAAAGTTTTTTGTTCCTGTTGATTTAAATATGGAAGTAAATTTCCCCAGGTACTTTTTGGCAAGCTTCTTGACAATATCAGAGAATTCAGATCATTGAATGTCTAAAGATGTTCAGTAAGTTGAATGTCTTCATCCTCCATCCTCAAGTTGGTAGACTCAAGCCCCATTTCCACTCTAGATCACACAGGTACATCCTTCAAGATGGGATGTACCAGAGAACCCTGTCCCCTCTTCACCCATTTAATATTAGAGCAAGAAGACTGCTGTCCACAAATAATGTGTAGCTCAAGTTTTCTGTTATTACAGAAAAAAATAGTATCCCAGTTGATACAGAAAGACAAAACCATGTACAGGAGAGAAAATGGCTACTGTCACAGGAATCAGTAACCTTAGCTCTAGCTATGTAAACCTAAGGCCTCGACTTGAGAAGGATTACATGATAGGAACAGAATTTGGACTGGGGTTGTCTAGTCCTATAGTGTGAGTACACTCAGACATACACTATTCCTTCTAAAGACAAGTTGCAACATTTACAGCACAGCTACCTATTCTTAGTAATAATAAAATACTATAACACGATTCATAAGCAGCTTTGTTGAATTTCACTGGAGCCCTTTTATTTCTTAAGCTAATCCTTTGAAGAGTGAAATACCATAAAGCAGAGAATTTTGATTCTTCTTACTTTTAAATAAACTAAATGACATGTGATCTACCTCTTTGGAGGTGAGGAGGATGGTAAAGGAAAACTAGAGTAGTAATGAATTTTCTCTTTGCTTATGCAAGAACATATGAACCAGTTTTAAAACAGACTATTTTGGCCAGGTGCTGGTGGCTTATGCCAGTAATCCTAGCTACTCAGGAGGCTGAGATCTGAGGATCACAGTTCAAAGCCAGCCCCGGCACGAAAGTCCGTGAGATTTTTATCTCCAATAAACCACCAAAAAACTGGAAGTGATGCTATGGCTCAAGCGGTATAGTGCTCGCCTTTAACTGAAGAGCACAGGGAGGGAGCCCAAGCCCAGAATTCAAGCCCCACGATCGGCCAAAAAAAACATAGACTATTTCAGATCTAATAGGAGCTTAATGGATGTGCTCTAGTCATGCAGGTGAACTGAGTGCATACTTTGGATTTGCTCGATTCCAGTACCTAACACAACAAGGGACCTCCTCCTTCTTGGTTCCTGTCGGTGTCTGTTTCATTGGACCGGCCCAATTGTCAAACAATTTGCATATTACCCTCAAGTCCATCAGCAAATTCACCTGGCAATATATATACTGAACCACAGGATGGGTAGGAAGGTAGTTAAAATGTGAGCCACCAACAGAGGAGACAATCTTGATTTTAAAAAATAATCCTTTGGAAACAAATGGCAATTCTTCATACTAGTCCAGAGGAAGAGAAAGGATTTCTCTCTGGAATCAAAGCTCAGGTTTTTTCAGACAAATGATCAAGTGGGTATGTTGATGATTATCTTGAATAACAGCTGTGCCCCTTAGTTGATAGATTTCTTTGGAGTTGCTAAATGTAAGTCATATATTTTCAGTGGGCTTGCCTTTTATCAAGCACATGTATGATAAACTTCCCAACCCCTTGGAGAGTACAAATCAGGTTTGTTTGTTTTTTAGTGGAAAACTTGGGAAGGTAGATTTTATTTCATACAATAATTTTAAGTGAATAGAAGGACAGTTCAGAAAAACAAATGCCTTGGAATAGAAGATTTTTTATGTTTGCTGCCTGTGGAACACCTTTGAGAGTGTGTTAGAAAATGAGAACTTATCTCTCTGGACAACAGTTATCATCTAGTGAATAATTTCTTTTGAGGTTGAAAAAAAAAGAAAACCTTTGCCTTTGCTCTGAAATGACTGTCCAATTTTGGCAGAACCATTATGTAAACTAACATTTAGGAAACAGACAGTATTATAACTCCTTTCATCAAAAGTTAATAATCTGTGACACTCCAAAATCGCAAAACAAATGCTATGGATCTCCCAATGAGATTGATAGGCAGTTATTCGATGGCTTTTAAAAGAAAAAAATTAAGATAAATTAAGGTGACTTGAATTATATCTCTTACATTTGTTTTGTTTGTTTTCACCATTGTTTTTTGGAGCCTTTAGTGAAATTCACTTCCATTATGCAAAATGTTGTACTGGTATATCTGATCATAATATGCTATTTATTCTCTTTATAAAGTGTACAGTAGATTTAAAATGGCTTGGATTGAGAATAATAAAATATTTAATGATTTGGAAGAGTGTGACTTGCTATTAGTTGTAATAGTTCTAAGCTATGCTGAGTGTCCCAGCCCTATGAAGGTAATACTTACCATTTCTCATACTTAATGCAAGGGTTGCTGGGTCTAATGCCTTCCTAGACGCCCTACTTTCCATGTTAGGGTTTATTCTGTAGCTTAAAAAATTCAGTGGTTGGGCTGGGAAGGTGGCTCAGTGGTAGAGTGCTTGCTTTGCATGCATGAGGCTCTGGGTTCAATTCCTCAACACCACATAAGCAGAAAGAAAAAAAGCCGGAAGTGGCGCTGTGGCTCAAGTGGTAGAGCACTAGCCTTGAGCTGAAGAGCACAGGAACAGCGCCCAGGCCTAGAGTTCAGGCCCCACGACCAGACCTCCTCCCCCCCCCAAAAAAAATTCAGTGGTAGTAGTTGGTCACAAATGACTTTGAAACCAAAACCTACATGAGCCACATCTCTATTTTATCAAAGCACTATAGGGAACTACTGACATTAATTCACTCATCGTTATAAACATTACCAATATGTCTACTTAAGACTTGTTTTGGTAAAATACCCAACCAACTTTTTGGTTACTAGCCTCTGAGCCAGTGAAACTTAGCTTGATTTTAGTAGACGATTTGCTGCAAATGCTTTCAAGTCTCCAAACACTGTTCCCCATGACTCTGTTTCAGTCTGTTATATGGAATATCTATATTGCATGCCCAGTGATTCTATGAAAAGCCTAAACTGGGACATTCTTTGTCTTGTCTTTTATAAATTCCTTGTCCTGGGTTGAAAAAGCTCACTTCAAAATATGCTTCATCGTTTTTCTTTTTTTCCCAGTCCTGGGGACTGAACCTCAGGGCCTGGGCGCTGTCTCTGAGCTTCTTTTGGCTCCAGGCTAGCACTCTGCCACTTAAGCCACAGCACCATTTCCGGCTTTTCTGTGTGGGTGGTACTGAGGAATCAAACCTAGGGCTTTGTACATGCTAGGCAAGCACTCTACCACTAGGCCACCTTCCCAGCAGGAAAATATGCTACATCTTAATTCTTAGAAACCTTTAACTATGGTAGGTTTCACTGCAAAGAAGATAGAAGATGAAATTAATATTGCAAATCAGCTGCCCATTAGATTAGCTTAGATTGTCCACTTGAGCCCAGTTGAATCAACACAGGCCCTTATAAAATAGAAGAAGGCAGGAAGAGATAGTGAATGAGGAAAAAGGACTGGACTGGATTGATTGATTGATTGATTTTGAAGCTGGAGGGAAAGAGAAATGAGCCTCCCAAGAAAGGGGCAGTTAGGGAACTTGAAATGTAAGGCAATGGATTCTGATGTCACCCCACTTCTACCTTTATCTTGTTCCAGTAGTAATAGCCACTGCAGCTACTGAACCCTAGAATTATAAAATAAGGGACTCATGTTGTCTTTAACCTAATAAGTCAATTCAGTCATTATATTTACTGCACTTTATGTAAAATTGAATTATGTAACTTGAGGATAGGGATAGGATGGGAAAAGATGGAGGAGAACGGTGAAAGGTGTGACATTGATCAAGATTCATTGTACTCATCATTTGACTTGTGGAAATAAAACCCCTTTGTAAACTAATTAATAAGAATTATAATAATAATAATAAACAAAAATTGGGTTAACTGAATAAGAAGGCATCAATTGAATAAAAGTGATACCTTCTGAAAATTTAGGGAGAAAGCAATATTAAAATTAAAAACACACTTATTGTTAGGAGCTTTGTGACTTAAACATACTGATGTCTACTTTCCTACCAATGCCTAAAACACTTTTCCATGTCTTTATACAGTTTGAGCAAGTTTATTTTCATTAAAAATTCTTGCAACACTCTTAATTTGAGAGAACATAATTGCTGGAACAATTCAGTAGAATAATTAAAGCAATTTTAACACATCAACATTTGGTATTTGGCAAATAAATCAGAGAGAAAGTAAAATAATCCACGACACTTCTCTTTTGCATGTTTTTTTTTATTTGTGTGCATTTTTTTCCTATCTGAAAATCTGCAAGAGATCATTGGTTGGCAACTCTACAACTTTCTCTGTCGCTCTGGATTATTTTGTTCCTGAGCATATCAAACAAATAGGCAACTGTTTTGGATGCAGGTGGGCAGAGATAATTAATACCCTGAAGTGCTGGGAGGCTTCATCTAAAGGTGGGTTATGCTCTTTCTTTTTCTGTTTTTATCTCAGGGCTCCAACATATTTCTTATGAATCAGTTACAACTTACTAGTTTTAACACCCTTACGAAATCTCATACTAATCTTTGGTGCACATATGTCTTCTGTAAGACCCTGGTTAACTGGGACAGTGATGGACTTTGGTTGAGGAAACTTTGCTCATTATTGCATGCTTCATATTTAATGTCAGTATTTACAGGACAATTCAAAGTGATAGGATCTGGAGATGGAATACTACCAAATTATTTGAGTATTATTTCTTCCCAAAAAAACCCATTATCTATGTCTTGAGTATACTTTATCTAGAGTTCTGGGGACCAGAGTGTTTAGAAATTTTCATTTTTTTTCTGATGCCAGAATGCTTGCCCATGTCTAAGTAATTCCACATTGTACAGAAAAAGTAGCTGTCAAGTTGTACCTTGCCCTAAATGCCTCTATTTTATAATATGATAAGTTGCTTGATACTGAGGCAGAATGTCTCAGTATCTTATTTTATGCAAGTAAACAATCACCATCTGTCCAGTACAAATCATAAGGCACAGGCACATAGATAACTTATTCATGCAAAGAAAGTACGACAATCTATAAACGTATCCAAATGAACCAGAGGCACATGGGCATATCAAAGCCTTTCCAGAAAACCAGGCTTGTGAGCTTATGGACAACATCAGACCAACAAACGATGCAACTCCCTTACCTAGATCATGGAAAAGGAGAAGCACCTAACAGTGGGCTGTGGCAATACCCACTGAATCAACATCAGGCCTTCTAATTCATGGCTCATAAGATTGACAGAGAAAGAACTCCTATGTCCCTGGGTTTTCATTGTAATGTCATCTCCTTGGCCAGCATGGCCCATTCAAATGGTTGGTCTTAACATAGTAAGCCTGGAACTAGCCTGGAACTACCCTGGCATTTTGGCAGTCCTGAACCAGAGCATTCCTATGACTGAGTTCTTTAATATCTTTTTTTTTTTTTGGTCCGGTCGTGGGGCCTGAACTCTGGGCCTGGGAGCTGTCCCTCAGCTCTTCAGCTCAAGGCTAGTGCTCTACCACTTGAGCCACAGCAACACTTCCGGCTTTTTTCTTTTTGCTTATGTGGTGCTGAGGAATCGAACCCAGGGCCTCAGGCTTGCAAGGCAAAGGCTCTACCACTGAGCCACCTTCCCAGCCACTGAGTTCTTTAATATCTTAATAACTACAGTGGCACTCCACAGCTCTCTGCTATTGCTTTCTGGAAGGCACTCTGATGGGCACAACTGCTTTAATATTTCCTTAACCATTCTATATATTATGTTACATAGGATACATACGGTGTGATCTCTGAGCTAATATTAGTAGTGAAAATAGGGTAAAAGCATGGATAATTGCCAATGGTTAGAACTTCCAATGAAAATCAGTAGTATTTACAAGTTAAGGAGGATGGAATTGGCATAGCTTGTAGATTTGTTGTTATTCAATAAATTCTGATAGACACAAATGTGTTCATCTATGTTTCTAATATAGCTTACGCATAATAATATACAGGATGAGATATCATGGGGATGCAAATAAATGCTAAATACCAAATCCATTTGTTTCCTATGTACCTTATACAAGTAAAAAAAATAATTTTTTTTAGTTTTTCTAGCATACCTGTCATTTGATTGTCACCCATTGTATGTGGCCAAAGGTATCTACTTGTGTCATTCTCTATCTAGGCCCTGGTCATCTGACATCAGAGCTGGTGGTCTTTATCATCATACACTATTTTTCCTTAAGAGAGAGATAGGTTATTGAATCATCTTACCTTACTTATTCTCACTTTTAGTGATGCAGAATTGATTATTAATAGTAATAAATTCCATATGTTAATTTATGCTTCTCAATTTTGACAGAATATTTTTATTTCCCAACATCTGTGTCCTGACAGAGGTTCTTAGTTTGACCCAGTTCTTTAAACTTCTCCTAGGTCTATTTATTTCTTGTAAAATCCAATTTACTAAGAGCCTGGCTATGTTGGTTTATCAAGAACCTCAAATATGAGAGTTACCCTACTTCCTAATTCTCTAGCACCCCAGATTTTGACTAGTTTATAGTTTATCTTCAGAAAGAGTTCTGATGGGTTGGTTTAGGTAGAAGCCCACTTAAGCTTATGTTAGTAACTTACCATCTACTGTTATCTTCTAGTCCTTTGCTGGAAATACTCACTTGCTAATGTTGCTAATGTATTCAGAGTGTAGCAAAATTCTCTTCCCCCACTGCTGATGGCACCAACTGAAGACTCACTGCCTTAATGAGAACACAAACCAATACTATGGCAACAGATTTCCCAAGAACAGATTTGTTATGTAGTCAGTCAGCTTGGCCAGGATATTTGGAGGCCAAGTGTACCAAACCTCAGATCTGCCTCCATAACAATAGATGACTGGGGGAATCCCCGAGAGTTAAAGAATGGGATAAGGATTTATTTGCAATAGGCTGAGCCCACATCACACTTTTAGCATCTCACTCCCAAGAGACAGAGACAACTAAGGTTGCAGCTCTGCAGTAGGTAAGGCATGCTTAGTGTTACAGTTCTATGGTAGATAATAATGCCTGCTGGTGTCTGGGTATAGTAGTGTCACTCATGGCTGCTGCCACTGTAGCCTTGGGTTCTTGTTTGGAGAATTCGATGGATGAAGTCCATGGACCATGGAATTCCATTGACAATGGAAATCTACAGATAATGGAAGGTGAATGTTTGGGAAAGATGATACTTTATTGCTCAGGTCCCACAATGTTCTAATTGGCTCTTAATTTTCATTCCCTTATGCAAAGCCTACCCAGAGCCATTGAAAGGTCATTAAAGATAAAAGGGACTAGGAGGGAAAAAGCAAGAGGTTTAGAAACAATATCTCTTTGGCCTCTGTATTTGGCTGTCTATGCCAAAATGCTGTCTGTCCAGGGGTGCCAATTGCAACTTGTCTATCTCTTCTGAGGAGCAAGAAAGAAGCTGCTCATTGATTAGATGGTTGAGAAGTAGTTTTAGGGTTCTTTTTTCTCAGACATGGAGAATGCCATGCCTCTACACAGGTTGTATGATTCTTTCATAGGAATGGAGGGTCATGCATTTTGAAAGTAGCATCCTGTGTTCATTGATCGGATGAATCAACTTCCTCTGAGCACACATTCTTATTGAGTACTGACTTTTTTAAAAGGTTCTGAAATTGGTTCTGTAGGATTGTCCACAGAAACACCTTCATTTCATTATTTAAGGAATTTATGTCCAAGTATATTTAGGATCTAGCTGGAATCCATTTTTCTGTGTTCCCTATACCTACTGCAATGGCTCTAATTAAAGCATGTCTTACTGTTCCTTAATACATATTTCTCAGTCTTTGTTTTACCCAAGCAATATTTAGGATCATACATGTTACCCCCCCTCCCTCATTTTCTCCCACTTTCACCCAACATCATATTCCCCTCCCCCCAAGTAGTTTTCCAACATAGTATCTAGTATAACTGTTGCATTGGTTCACCCTTTGTAATACCATTTTTGTGACTCCTCAAATCAGATAAACTTATATACAAGACAAAGTCTTCAGAAATCAAAAAACAGTAATAACAGGAAATAAACCAAAGGAGAAAAAAAAGATAAAAAAGAAATAACTGCAAACAGTACACCAAAAAACCCCTCATTTCCATTTCTTGGAGTTCATTTCAAGAAGCATCATTTTATATGTTCATATGCACATAGCTATTGAGCTATTGTGATCCTCTGCTAAGAATATTCCTGACAAGATAAATAAAAAGCCCACAGATTGGATGAAGATTTTTACTAGCTATACATCACACATAGCCTCAAATCTAAAATATACTTACAGCTCAAAGAATTAAACCCCTCACAAATCCTTAAAGAAACAACAACTCCATTCATAAGTGAGTAAAAGACCTAAAGAGAGACTTCTCCAAAAAAGAAATAAGAAAGGCCAGTAGACATGAAGAAATGTTCAACATGTCTGACCATAAAAGAATGCCAAATCAAAACAATATAATGGCCATTATCAAGAAAACTAATAATAACAAATCCGGGTGGGGATGTGGCCAAAAGGGAACACCACTACACTGTTGGTGGGAATGTAAACTTGTTCAACCACTCTGGAAAACATTATGGAGGTTCCTAAAAAGACTAAACATTAATCAACCCCTATTAACCAACAATCCCACTTCTGGGCATTTATCCAGATGAACACAAACAAGGCCACACTAAAGCTACCAGCAAAACCATGTTCATTGCGGTATTATTTACCATAGCTAAGATAGGGAATTAACTGAGATGAATGGATCGATAACATGTAGTATATATACACAATGGAATGGTATGCTTTCATCAGAAAGAATGACATTGCCCATTTGTAAGAAACAGAAAGACTTGGATAAAATTATATTAAGCCAGACCCAAAGAAACATAGGCTCATGCATGGAACCATTTTTATCTCTATTTTTTTGCAAACAGAAAATGAACTATTGAGGAATCTTAAGAA
The DNA here is from genome assembly GCF_019054845.1 of Dipodomys spectabilis. Lineage (NCBI taxonomy): Eukaryota > Metazoa > Chordata > Mammalia > Rodentia > Heteromyidae > Dipodomys > Dipodomys spectabilis. The sequence continues at coordinate 8,375,637 of NW_024870752.1, forward strand.
ATAGAACACAAAGGGATTCAGATTTAAGTGCATGGTGATAGAATTTATCCTTAAGATTAGTATTTTTTTCACTACATTATTTTTCTATTTATTTCCACATAGATTGTTGTCATTAGATACAATCAAGTGACATAACTTTTGATTTTATATCCAGAAATTTCTATAATGTCACAATTGGGTTTTTTTTTTTTTTTACATTTCATTTTATGAAAATTCTTAAGGAAGAATAAAAATGTGGTACAAACAATTTTCCTTTCCTCATTCCAAAGTGTATCCTTTTTGGCTTTCTTATTTTCCTTCTTTTCCTCTTTAAAGTCCATGAAATTGTAATCACAAACAAAGAAAACTATTGGTATTATACAAGAACTCCAGTTTCTTTATCAAAAATGAGACAAAAAAATTTCCGAACAGCTTTCATGAAATTGTAGATTAAGCTCTGTAGTGGATGTGTCACCCAGATAACAGCTGAAACCACTTCATCTACAAGTTAATGGGGAAAATTAGCATGTTAAAGAGTTGGAGGGCTTAATTAGAAAGGCAATCCTTGGGCAAAAAAGCCTCTCAGGAACTCTAAAGCAGTTTGTTGATTTTGTTGGTATCAGTTTTAGAGGCAGAACCAGGGAATAAAAATTAATTCTGATTTTGAATACATAAAAGTTCACAATGAAACTATACCAATCCTCAGACTCAATTTAAAGGGAGAAGGCTCATACAACCCATCTGATCTATTATCTTCTCTGATTTTTTTATTTTAACTGAATTTAATTTTAATCAACCCTACCTTCTGCCAGGAATGGCCTACTTGCAACCCTCATGCTTTGCTCATGTTTTCTCCCAGTGTGTTGAGTATGGGTTTTGGCAATGTCTAATGGTAACATCCGCAAAGTGGTTGCTCCATTTTGTGAGCAGCTGTCCCTGACCCACAGAGCCACTTGCTAGAACATGGGCAAACAACCTCCCTCTCTTTTGAATGTTTTTGTTTCTTCTAGTATTCTTCTCTATTTTGTTACATAAGGAACCCTGAAAGACCACTGTGTCTGAGTCTTATTTACAGGCATATCCATCTTCAACTTTTTTTATACTATAGCATAGATTTATATCCCTACATGCATTTTGTCTGTCTCCACATCATCTCACTATAATTATATGCTGATTTTTTACTAGGAATTTGCTGGTACAATGATTTGCTAATGTGATAGTCACAAAGTCCAGGCACCTGGAATATCAGGAGGCAAACAGGATAGACAAATAGGATGTTAGGGAAGGCTAAGCCATGGAGAAATGAGAAAGTATGTAAAAACCGTGTACATGCCAAAAAAACATACCCCAAAAGCCTTCCCACCAAAAGTGAATGAAAGGGAGTGAGACAGAAAAAAGATCATTTGCTGGGTGCTGGTTGCTCACTCCTGTAATCCTAGCTACACAGGATGCTGAGATCTGAGGATCTCGGTTCAAAGCCAGCCTGGGCAGGAAAGTCCAATAGACTCTTATCTCCAATAAACCACTAGAAGATCAGAAGTGGCACTGTGGCTCAAATGATAGAGCACTTGCCTTGAGCTGAAGAGCTGAGGGAGAGCACCTACGCCCAGAGTTCAAGCCCCCCCACCGACTGAACAAAAGAAGAAAAAAAAGAAAAAAAAAGAAAGACAATTTCTAGAATTCTACCAATCCCAAGTGCCACATGGGTTAAAAGATTACTCAATGGAAATAATGAAACTTGGGCAATGTTGAGGAAGGCATTAAATCCTATAATTCCTAGTCAGTGGAGAATATGAAGAATGTGGGAAGTAGATCTGCATACCACAAGGATAAAATAATTGATTTTATGTGATTTGAATGTACCTGCCAATCAGACTAATTAAATCTTGAAAGACGTTGAAGTCTTACATTCACTGCATTTTGTCTCTGAGTCCATGCTTTTAGACTCATGAATGTGTTTCTCACACTAAGTACCTCACAGTTTTATGTAGCCACAATTCTAGGTAATGATATACAATAGTAAGGAAGAAGTGGGAATATGTCATCTAATGGGTGCGACACAGACTGAAATCTTCAAAAAGGGTAGTAGAATCCAAAACAAAAGAGAACCATCACATAAAGAGGATGAGGAAGACAAGTTTGGAGACTGGTTTAAGTTAATAGGATGCTTGATCTATATCATTAACTTACCGTCCAGCATTCTGTATCTTTTAAGGTATTAATTAAGAGGAATTTTACTCATGTCCTATATTTTCATTCCACAGCCTTTCATTCCACATCCTCTAATATATTTATACATTAAGATAAAATATGGAAAGATCGTATTAGTCTCACTGGTTTACATGGACAGTATCTTGGTTATCCTGATGCTTCTAGTGGAGATACTTTCATGTCATTTTTTTATAGGCTTCTTTTAGAGAAGGTTGGTTTTGCCAGTTTTCTCAGAGAGAAATACTCCTATACCCTCAGCTTGAAGGAGAGTGGAGTGCAACTCAGTTCAACTCCATATGTATCCAGCCCTTTGCTTGAGTAGTAGGGGAATGTTCCAAGGTTAAGGCCTAAGGAAGGCAACTAAGCTATTCACTGAATGATTTCTATACATTGTTAGTGAATAATTTCTATATACTTCTCAGCTCAAAATAGCATTGAAATATTTCATTCTTTTCCAGCGGAAGAATGTTATTCAATTTCTGAGTACTATTCCATTATTTTGTCAATCAGAACTAGGCATCTTCTGAGAATATGCTGTACCTTCATACACCTTTTAATCATTATTTTTTGTCATTTTTGTACCATGTGAGATGTTGATGGTACTAGATCTTAACCTATCAAGGCTAAAAGAGTTCTAAAGTAGGATAAATGAATCAATGTATAGAAGATATGAGAATAGAATAGAAGAATGGATTGGATAGATGTTACCTACCGTGGTTGGAAAAGTTGGTTTGCAGAAGTTCTTTTCCCAGACCAATGCCCATCCATCTCTTCACTTCTGCGAAGTGTTTGTGGGAAGGAAATCAGTTTCATTCAAGGACCAATGTCCTGAGAAGATGGGGTTGTTGTTTTCTCAGTGCCTCACTTAGAGGAATCAGAGTCAAAAAAATGCCTGTTTAGAGATGGAAAGGAGGAACAGGGCACATCAGGCAGGAATAGTGGGTGGTTCTTTGTCAATCATGGGCCTATGCATCTGCCTCTCTCTCTGTCTCTCTCTCTATCTGTCTGTCTCTGTCTCTCTGTCTTCTTTCTCTTTACTTCTCCTTTCTTTAGTTGAAAGATGGAAATCCTAGGTCTAGTTATAAACATATTATTGTTTTTCTAGTTAAACATCACAACAGGGGGCTGGGAAGGTGGCTCAGTGGTAGAGTGCTTGCCTTGCATGCATGAGGCCCTGGATTCGATTCCTCAGCACCACATAAGCAGAAAAACAAATATAAAAAAAACCCCACAGCAAATTACATCTTTTGTTGATGCACAGAATTAAAGAATAAAGAAAGATGTTACACATTCTGATTTTTTGAAGGTCACCAGATGTTCCGAATTCTGGGAAATCAAGAGAAAGGTTATTTAGTAGTTAACATCTTAATCACAGCTTTTGTATAGAATTTAGATTTCTGAGTAAAGGAAGAGAAAGGAAAACAATTGCCAAGGGCAGAGTTCCTAACAGGATTAGCCAGTGCTAAAGTTGATGAAAATTCCAGTAGTAGAGATAACTAATGGTTGGGTAAGTGTCCACTTTGATAGCATTTGTACTAGAAAGCAAGAGGAAACAAAGCATACATTGTTTATTATGAAATTTGCATAGGCTCTACATTGGAAGGGTGTGATAATTCAACATAGTGAGAAAATGATTAAGAGATACTTGGTGCTTCTGGATTGGTTAAAGTCATAAACAGAATACAGTAGTACTTGGCAGTCAACTCTCTGAGTCCCTTTAATTCCAAGTTGTAACCTACAGTCAGGAATAGTATATAATTTTGTTTTATTTGGTCAATGACAGTTACCTGAGTAATTTTACTGTCTACTTCCCCTCCTCTACCTCAGCTTCTAGTTCTTGTCATTGATTGTAGGGCATCTCAGAATTTTTCTTTTATCGTGGACATTAATGTAAGGATGAAGAAAGTAAGAACTCTTCCTTTTAAGAAACAATAGTGTTGTTAAACTTACTACATTTGCAATTTGGATTTAATTCTGTCAAGTAAATTGATGAAATCATAGAGAAGAACTCAGATCATGGATCACAAGCCTTCTATCTGCACAACACTCTTCCCCATTGGTAGGCTTCCCTTTACTGGGCTTCTGCACCTTCCACATAACTCCCACTACAACAGTCACCTGACAGGGACCTACAGGCCCATTTTCACTAGCTGTACACATACACAATACCCTAGAATTAAGCCTCTTCTGCTAATATTTTTTGTGTAATTCATGCCAATAAATATTAATCCTAACACCAAGCCTTTCAAATACATTCAATGAGACTCTTCTTCATTTATAACCTATATCAAATGGGATCTAGATAATGGATTTCTCCTTCATCCTTTGATTCCCACTCAAGAACATATATACTCCTGCTAATAAGCTTTAGCTTTTAAGCTCTCCTGAGGAAAGTGAAAATATACATTTAAATTATCCTTCTGAACTATATAATAGGCTTTTTTACTATCTTATTAGTAGCTTCCAATAATGACAAGGCTTAAAAGGCAGCTAAGCAGAGCCATTTTATGATCTGGTTGATATTTGAGCATTAGCTATAAATGAGTTGGATTGTTGACCTTTATCTGGTGGGAACTTTCTTATCTCTTTTGTTTTCTCAAGACTCATCTGTGCTGTGAAGCAGCATTTTCTTTGTGTGTTGGCAAAGTGGCCATATTCCTGTGGCATCCTGATCAATTCTATAATCTCTGGCACCATAGGCAATGGATGAGAAAAGCTATCAGAGAACAGGAGTCCAGGGCTGCTGTCATCTTTGAACCTACTGGGTGAGTGTGGGAAGATGGGAAGCAACAATAACGCTTAAGAACTAATTATAAACAGTGACAAAGTATTTCCTTTATGAATGAGTGATTATATTATTTATTCAATGAATTTGCAACTGTTGATTAAATACAGAGATGCACATAAACTGAGACTGGATAGAAATAATTACAGAAGTTTAATTACAGTAAATTAAGAGATGAAAGCACTGTGAAGCAGAAACAACAGATGGTCAAAGAAAAATGCTAATTTGAAACTATTAGAAACATTTAGGGGAAACTAAGAAAGGAAACTAGTTCACACAGACACAAAACTTATTTTTTTCCACTCAGGTATTTTTACATTTGTAAGGTTTATCAGGAATGTCTTCTTGATGCTTCATATATGTGTGTGTGTATGTGTGTATGTGTGTGTCTAAATATGTATGTGTATATATAGGTAGATAGATAGATACAATACATTTTTTCAAGAACCTTTCTGATTTTCTTATGAGGTTTTATTTCATTTGGAGAGTATTTTCCAATTGAAAACTATTTACTTTAAATTTTGGACAATTTTTACACATTTCTAAACATTTCAACTATTAATAGTATTTTTAGATAATAGTTTAAAATTAATGCTCAATGATTATTCACTAGGTATATTAATGGAAAAATAGGATATCTTTGTATCAAATGTATCAATCTCTGGTAGTGTATTGTAGAATATCTTCTTATACATTCTATTAGTTAACATTGTTTCAGGCTTATTGAAAACATTTTATGAGGTATTATTTGCAGATTTCATAGGAAAACTTCAATTTGGAAAACAATGTTTATTTCTGATCAATAGCTTCCTGTTCATAAAAAAGAATCTATTTTTGCAAGAAATGACAATTAACACCTATTGATATTTTTCAAATAAATGATAATTTTCTTTTGAGATGAAGACTAATGACACAATAACAGTTTGCACCTGAGCCATAAGCCATACTATTTTATAAAAGTTGTACTTTGTAAACTTGAAAGGACTTTTCCTCTGGTGTTTGACATGTGGAAGTAATAATCATGGTAGTCACACCCTAGTAATTTTAGCCAAGTCTATCCCCACCCTATCCTGGAGATAAAATAAATTTAATTTAATATCAAAGGTCAGATTTTCTCCCGCAGTCACATTTTTTATTATCAGTCATAGAAAAACCTTATCCTCAAATCTTTTACCAACAGGTCAATTTATAACTAGCTATTTAAAGAAATAACTGCGCTTTTGGAGAGCATTTGTTATAGTTTTCTCCCTTTACTTCATTATGTGTAAAGGGACATAGTACTTCTGGTGTTTCTGGCCTTGTTTCTTCAGTCACAATGATAGAAAGTATAAATCTCAACTTCTCAGCACAAGATATAAAAGGATGAAACTTCACATCTTTTCTTTGTAACCCTTGGATATTTTATTTTATATAGTCATGATGCTGGGTGGTGGTAAAAAAAAAAAACTGGGTTGAAAAGAGGATTTTGTCAAAAAACTAGCCTTTTATATTTAACAAAAGATTGCTTTGTTATAGCTTACTTGTAGTTTATAAAAGATGGACATTTGAGGAGTGAAAACAAATAGCAATGATAATAAAATTTTAGTCAACAAATATTTCATAAAAGACTTCAGTTTCAAGTTGGCTCTACTGCTTCAGAGGCATTTTACACAATACTTGCAGGTGAATTCTTATTTCAATGGTATGAATGGGAATGAAGGAACAAAGCATTAATATTGGTGAAGAAATGTATGGCATGTTTTAACGATGCATACACAGGATAGGCACACTTTTTTTTATCAAATTCTCTTCACCACATTATGAAAATTATGTTTTCATCTTGAAAACATAACTGAATGCATAAATGCAAGGTTGTGATAACTTTGAATTATAGAAAGAAAAAATTTGGGTTTTTCAGTAAACAAGACTCATTTAGGCCAGAGCTGGTTCCTCATGCCTGAAATCCTAGCTACTCAAGGAGCTGAGATCTAATGATCACAGTCCCAAGCCAGCCCAGATAAAAAAGTCTCCATGAGACCCTTATCTTCAATTAACCACTCAAAAAACTGGAAATGGCCCTGTGCCTCCAAGGGGTAGAGCAGGAGCCTTGAGCAAAGGAGCTCACAGAGGATAACGTGCAGGCCATGAGTTCAAGCACCAGGACACTAAGATGGGCGTAGTGGGGCAAGAGGCTGTGGCGGAGGTGGGAGTTGGGGGGAGGGGCAAGGAGAAGGGGGAAGAGACCTATCTATACTTCTACAGAAAAAAATATGAAAATTTTATTCACAACTAGTGATGCCATTGATTTGAAATTATATCAGCAATTTTATTGCTGCACTGATAATCTTTCTCTTCTCTCATTAGTAAAACAGAAAGTGATGAACCTTAAGACAATGCTATTTAGACGGAACAGGAAGTTTTGCTGTGTATTTTGAAAGTGGTATAAAACAACCCACTAATGGCTAAGATTTAATGCTTTAGGAGAACTTTTGAATAACTGTGCAGATGGAGAACTAACATAGCAGACTTGAAATACCAATTTGGGAGGTTGGGTTTGGGAGTATTTCTACCATTCCCAGGACTGCTAAGAGTGGTTCACATCCTAAATTATTGGATAAGATGGGTAATACAAGAAACTTTTATTTCTGGATACCTAGAGAATGAGTATATACTTGGAAGCTAGTGACTATGTGACTGATTCCCAATAAAAAACCTTGGCCTGCAGGTTTGGGTAAACACACTTGGAGATAACACGGCACACACATTGTCACCCTTCTGTTGCTGGAGGAGTTAAGCCCTTGGCCAGCTTAGGAGAAGACTCTTAGGAGCTTGTATCTGACTTATCTATCTATCTATCTATCTATCTATCTATCTATCTATCTATCTATCTATCTATCTATCTATCTATCTATCTATCTATTTTCAGTTGTATGGGTTGAACTAAAGGCCTGGGCACTATCCCTAGGCTTTTTCTGCACAAAGCTAACACTCTACCACTTTCAGCCACAGTATCACTTCTGGGTTTCTGGAAGTTAATTGGAAATTAGAGCCTCAGGGACTTTTTCCACTCTGGCTGGCTTCAAACAACCGTCCTCAGAGTAGCTAGGTTTACAGGCTAGAGCTGCTGGTGCCCAACGTTCATCCACCCATTCAGCTTCTGATTTCTTATAGTCATTGCCTCCTGTGCCTTTTCATGATCCTTTCCTTTGCTTGTTTTCTTTAATCTTCTAAGAAATCATAGCTGTGAGGATGATCAGATGTTGAGTCCTATGAATCCTCCAAACACCTGCCAAACTATGAAGTTGTGTTGAGGATATTTGCCATAGGAAGTCTTATAAATCTTCCAACTATGCTACCTTTGATGACATTGACCTTGAGCTCCCTTATTTAATGAATCTTTTCTTAGTGCTGGCCTGCCTGCCTGAGTCCCCAGATTATCCTTGACTCTCTTGCTGTTTCCAAAACTGCAAATAGCTGGGGAGACATGGCTGAACATTGACTGTATTGTTTATTTAGTTAAAAATTCAATTAAAAATTGCATTCCGCTGTAGATGTATCCATTGGATTTGAAGTTATTTGACTGGTGAAAATAAGTTTGTCGTGCCACTTTCTGCCTTACTTGTGCCTTTGACATTAGTGGATGAAGTGATTTTGACGAGAGAATGTCATTGACGTTGCTTTGTTACTTTTGTATTAGAAGTAGAGAAAGTTGGATATACAACATCTGAATGGAAGTCTAAAATGAAACTACAGCATTTGTTGAAAAAGTAAGCAATTTAGTGTTCTGTGAATGATTAGTGTATTGTAATAACTCTGCTTAGTTGACCTGCCCTAAAATATATGAATTTCTGGTAACCTTCTGGATATGTATGTATAAATGGAAACAAAAATTACTCCTGAGAATTGAATTTACTATTTCTTACATGGGTATACATATGCACATGCATTTACCAAAACATGAATTACTCTTATTTTGGAGGGAAAATTTCTAAGAAAATAAACTGATGCCAATGTTAAATCCTTCCACAAAACATACTCCTTAATTCTTTCCCAAATGCTTCAATTTCATCAGCTTGTTTTAGTTTTTATATATTTTTCTTTTCTATTTTTATTACTAATTCTTAACTCTGATTTTTAACTAGGAAGACTTAACTAGAGGTGAAGATTCCAATGGATAGAATCTAAAAATAAGAAAAATATACTTAAATCCATTGTTATATTTAAGTCCATTGTATTTACGTTTTGATATTACATACATTTCTTTTTTCTCCTGAAACGTAACAAGGAAATGCCAAATATTATTAAACAATGACAGTGGGATTAAGGATAGAGTACAGAAACTGATTAGCCATGTTGTGATATGGAGAGTTAACAAATGCATTCAATTGAGCAGCTCTAAAAAGGCTCTGATTTTAAACCTCCTTTCTGCCCTTCTCTGGAACCAACTCTGAGATTCCACCCTGTGTGTGATTTCTATCTGGAAAATTTGAGAAGTAATAACTCTATATATATGAATCTACTTTTCAGTTGGTCCTAATCTGGTAAGGGGCATTTTGCCATCCATATGGACAGAAATTACTGAAAATTTTAATCTTTTATAAAAAGATCTTATTGAGAACTTTACCTGAGAGCAAAGACTCACAATTGATCTGGTTTTTTTGGGGGGAGGGTGATATAATTGGTATATAGAAATTCTTAAATTTATAGATCGATGACATGAAATATACAACTTTATATAATTAGAAATTAGAAAACTATAATAACCATATAATTCATCAATATTCCACTTTAAGGAAAAGCCTTCAATAAATGAGATGTTCTTCTCAAGTACAGGGTAGGTAGGAACTGACAAGTGCTCATGGTACAGCAATGGTCTTCCCAATGGGATGGCACATGGTGGGAATTTTTTTCTCTCTTACTTTGGATAACTTTATTTTTACAAACATCTGCTCCTTTCACGACAAAGATGGGAATTTTGCTGTGTATCTTGTAAGATTTACCAAAGGCTGTGAAGTTATGAAAGCTGAAAAAGAGCCTGGCTAGGCAATCTGTACAATGGCTCCTCCCAAAAAGATTCCCTCACCATGTCTGTAAGCAATCCTAGATGCCGGCCCCTGGATTTCACATCACCAAGACCTGGAGCAATTAGCAGGTCCCTGGGCATCATGCCATATAGCATATTGTCCCTGGAAAACTTTGGTGTGAACAAAAACTGATTAGACCACCATGGTGTACAAGCGTGGAGAGCTTGTGCTGACTATGGAGCCTCTGGTTGGGTCTGTGGACTGCTATGGCTTGCAGGCAGCCGATTGATCTTGAGAGCCACATAGCTCTCTCCTAGAGGCCTTTATCAGCCTCTGAGCAATGCATCCTGGGTGGTACCCTCCCCCAAGATCCTTCATGGCTAGCCAGAGCTCTACTTATTTTTTTCCTTCAATTAATCTCTGCAGTATTACTTTCCCCTTTGTGTCTGGACACTCATTCTTTGAGATCATAAAGAGAGCAGGACATGGTTAAGGTGTTGTAGTTTTTCCGCTATCACAAAGTATTTAATACAGATCCTCGGTATATAGTTGATAAGAATCAAGTTAGAGTTACATACATTTTAGTGTTTTAACTCCCATAAAACCATAACCGCCATGCAGTAAAGCCTTTCTCTTGTTCTGTGATTCTCTTCAGTGTACTCTCTTTTCTTTGCCAGTGAAGAAAATTCCAAGGGTGAGATAATCATTTATTGGGACATTAAGTGTTTCTTCCAGTGCTCCCTCAACAATATAGTCAACAGAAATGCTAATTAGTCCTAATTGTTTGGAGAACACCTGTCGGTCGATTAATAGATGCAGAGACCCTTAAATAGCATTCTTTAGAAATTAATTTCCTCTGAGAAAAATTTAACTCTCTCAATGGGAGGTAAAATTGTTTTGAATTAGACTAGCTTTGTTGTCCCCTTTTTAACTATCTGTGGAAACATATGGATCCAGACATCTACAATCTTCTAGGTGTTGCTTGCTTTAAAAAATTCAAAGTGAAAATTCCCAAAGAGTAAGCTCTTGGCACATACCTTGTTCCCAAGAGGTAAAATGATGCTCCAAATAATTTCTTTATGATTAGAAATTGTTTTGATAGAATATCATGTGGCCATTTGTATTGGCTTCCCTTTGGTGGTTTTTGTCTCCATTGACTGTGGAAAGAAAAATACCAAGTTTTTTTTCCCATCTAGTCAGATTTGTTTCAACAATATTATAGGCACATCTTTATAGCCAAATGAAATAAAAACTATCTTTATGAAAGTTCTGTGTGTGTGTGTGTGTGTGTGTGTGTGTGTGTGTGTGTGTGTGTGTGTGTGTGTATGTTAAAGGGGTAGTTCAGTTCTGTGCAGTAAAATTCGTTTGTTTTTGAAATTTGAGTTTACAGATAGATTTCCATTTTGTGAGTCAGTTTTTGTTGCCCATTTTCCTATATATTATATAGCACTTCTATATTCTTACTGTTGAGTAACAAATAACACAATTTTCCAACTAATTTTAGCATTATTCCTCATGTGTTTGGAAGCTTGTCACTTGTCATTTACAAATGGAAATTCATGGGTGTACCTGACACAACTCACTAGTTTCTTGACACAGCTTCCTGTTTCAAATCCTATAATCTTTAATTGAAAATAAGGTGTTGAGGTGGTTACAAAATTAAATCACATTTTTAGAATGCTATCAAGAATTTTATCCTGAAATGTAGCACAGAAACACTTGTGTAGGAACAATATATCTGACTTCAATACTTCCTATGGCTTGTGGAGTTTGGCTGTTTTCTTCCTGTTCAACAGCTCATAAGATACAGGAAATAGCATTTGTAATCTAAGCAAAGTCTATTAAATGTGCAATTGAAGTGGATATTGAAACCTCCACATTTTTCTGACCATTCAAGCAGGAGGACTGAAGGCATTTTAAAGAGAATCTTCAACTTGACCTGAAGAAACTCTTAGGATATATGAATAGAGTTCTTTCAGAAACTGTTTAAGTTAAAGTAAGCATTTCTATCATTTCTAAATGTCAGCCAGTCTTTGTGGCTGCCATTTGATCTTTTGGGCTGTCTACTCCTAGATTATTGCTTTATAACCACCACTCTGGCTACAAAATGCATTCATGGTTGGTCGCCATGTCATTTCTGGCAAGTGGATGAATCACGACTACGCACTCTATCAGGAAGCCATCTGTAAAGAACAAATTTAGTTATGAAATTGGATGCACAGGAGGAAATACTTTACCAAGTACCTGCTTCTATGGCACAAAACTAAGTTTGTAGCAACTACAGGCATTGCCTTTTGCTAGAATTCTCAGCAATTCGCACTTCAAGAGTAGCCATTTGAAGCACTGGTACATTTGAGTCTTGCAAATGCAGACATTGGATTGTTGGATGGGACTCAATTTTAATCATATGTAGGCTGGCAGAAAATCTAAGCTCTCTATTTATTTTATAATTATATATATTAATAAAAACAGAATTCATAACTAAATTAAATAAGGAAAATAATACATTTTGTAACTTTAGCACATTTATTTATTTTCATTGTCTTTAAGTAGTTGTTCAAAGCATGTTCAGTTAAACATAGCAATTAAGGATAATTATTCATCTAGGTCCATGTCACTCCTACCATTCTCTTCTTATTCTGTCAAAGCAGTTCTGGACTAAGGGTAGTAGTCTTGTGATCCACTAATATACATTTTGACAAAGACTTTAGGTCATTAGCACTATTTCTGTTACACATAGTGTTCAATTATTTAAATATCAAAATTTTCTGTATAGCCAGGTTTCAGAGACTCATTCCTGCCATTCTACCTACTCAGGAAGCTGAGATGTAAGGGTCACAATTTGGAGACAGCTCAGGCAGGAAAGTTTTTTGTGAGACTCTTATCTCCAATTAACCACCAAAAAGCTGGAAGTGAAGCTATGGCTTGAATGGAAAAGTGCTAGCTGAGGGGATATCATTATGTTCCAGGTTCAAGCCCCAGGACTGGAACACAAACATTCATTTATTTGATATACATATATGAAAAATATTGTTTTATAATACGTGAATAGTCTTCTCAAATATCATATGGCTATTTAAAAATGGAAATTTGACAGTTTTTCTTCCCATTCTCTCTATAGTTCTAGCTAAGATGAATTTTGTATATAGAAGTAGGTGGCCATCATATAAGATGATGCTAAGTGAAATAACCCCCAAGATATGGACACAGAGGTTTTCTTTATCATTGTTTTAATGTGATGTTCTTTTGTATCTTTTGTATGTTCTTCCTCCTATGGTATATCCCCTGTTGTCACTGTATTTGGTTTTGGCATCCTGCATATTGTATATACATTTATCTATTTGGGAGGGGAAGGAGAATAACAAAATGCTGAAATAAGGACACAGGATGACTCATTGCAACAATGAGACTCACAAGATACTATGTTGGAAATGAACTTTACAAATGTAGGGGTAGGCATGGAGGGAGGAGTGGAGGAGGTAGGATAGGAAGGGTATAGTAGGAGAAAAACAAAGAAGGGGGGAACAATGCTTGACAAGAAATATATTCATGAAGGGGAAACAAAGGAGGAGGCAACAATGTTTGATAAGAAATGTACTCATTATCTTGCCCATGTAATTGAAATTCCTCTGTACGATATTTTCACAATAAAAATAAATAAATAAATAAAAAGAAGTAGGTGGCCATGAATCTGACCCACAATTTCCTTTTCTGTCAAAATTAATTTCTAATAAATTAACTAAATTGTGTTAATTAATTAGAAAATAGATGATTTTCTGTTCATTATCAGGGCAAACTTAAATATCTGGCTAAACTTCAATAGGGCACTGGCCTTTAATTATGACTTATAACTTTTCTATTTTTTTTTCTTTCATATACCATTTTACTCTTTTTCTCCATTGTATAAAATTGTTGCTGACACTAGGAATGTTTGTTGCAAATTTTTATGCATATAAAATTGTTTTAAACTTTTCTATTCCAAAACTGTTATATGGAAGAGCCTTGATAATGATAATAAACTCTTCAGAAGCCTGATCTCACCTCTTTTGAAATAAGGCAATGCTTACTTTTGTTCTATATCAGAAAAAGCATTAAATTAATATGACTGACTTCAAATTCACTTAAAAAACTTTCATTTTCAGAATAAAATATGCAATAAACACTACTAAAATATGTACATTTGCATATGGTTTTGAATTCAGAATATAAATTATCATTATCAATAACATAATGGTAATTTACAAGATTAATTTTAGTAACAAAAATCGTAGGCTATCATTGCTGAAAGTGGCTACTACAGACCAGTCTAAAATTATAGAAAGAGGGAATATTTGAAAGACATTTATACAAGTATAATACTATTTCATAAGAAATAACATATCTATTTCAATAATCTATATTAATTTTCATACACTATGGATAAACAAAACATATTCTATCCACAAAACAGATTATTATAGCCTAATGCATGCTAACATATGGGTAAATACTGAAAATGGTATGCTAAATCTAAGAAACTAAGCATTAGGAGATGGCCTGGCCTGAATTCAATATCCAATATGGAAAAAGAAAAACTCACAGTGATCACTTGTTATGAAATTCCATTTTTAGAAATATCCAGAAAAGGCAAATACAAAGACAAAAGTAGATTAGTGCTGGTTTATTTCAGTGACTAAAGGAAATTGAGGTACCCATTCAACCTTATGAGGTAGATATTATAAATAGCAATAAAAAGAATTAATGTTGTTTTGTTTTTTAATAAGGATTTCTAAGGTAATTTTGAAAAATGTTCAATTTTGCTTCTTATATTTGTTATATCAGGACTTGAACTCCTACTCATATTCATTAATCTTTGCTTATTTTCTATCATTTGAGCTGTATCTCCAGCCTGGCTTTTTTCTGGTTAACTGAAGTAGGATTCTTACAGAGTTTTCTGCCTAGGCTGACTTTGAATTATGGTCTTCTATGTTTCAGTCTCTTCAGCCACAGTATCTGGTCATGTTTACTTAATTTTACATTTAAAAACCATTATTGGGCCAAATGCTGGTGACTTATGACTGTAATCCCATAAACTAAAGAGCCTGAGATTAGAGGATCACGATTCAAAGCCAGCCCAGGCAGAAAAATCTATGGGACTCTTTCCACCAATAAGTTACTCAGAGAAAGTTGGAAGGGGCATTGGTGACTCAAGTGGTAAAGTACTAGCTCTGAGCAAAAGAAGCTCAAGAACAGAGTCCAGGCCTTGAGTTCAAGCCTTGGGAGCAGCCCACGTGTGCACACACACATCACACATACACCTACACATACACACACAAACATTATTGGATTTTTCCTTGAAGAATATATATTTTATATTAATAAATTTCAACTCATTTCATGTAATTACATTTAAATCAATTAGTTATGAGTGTGTATTTTGCTATTTAACACCATGATCTTAAATGTTTATGATGAAATTAGCATAAAGTTCCCACTGGTAATACTGAATTGACTATAATTTTTTTAATGGAATTCAATAGATTGTTCCTTTGGAAATATTATTTTCTTGTCTAGATTGCTTGTGTGGTTATTTCCTTATTCCCATGCTGTCATAAAACATCAAGCTTGTTTTCTCTATACAGCTATTTTATGTATCTTATTATGTAATGAGAAGTAAATAAATCATGTTCTTTTGTTAATTTAAGACACCAATACATTATCTGCTCTCAAATATGTTAAGAGAAGTCATGAAAATATTTCCCATCTAAAAGCTTATAGGCTTAAACCAGGGCAATTGTCACATTCCGGGACTTATTTTCTACAGCTATATAATATGACCTCAGGTGATCTTAGAGAAAAGTTTATTTTATACCTCATACCGTTATTAGTGACAATTTTATAAAAATGAAAACTGTTGTAGCTTCAAACTGGTTGTATTAGCATTAATAGAAGAATCATGATCATACAACTTTAAAAAAGATTTGATGTGGTATATATAACATGTTTTTCGAAGCACCATTAATTTCTATAGCATCTTTGATGGTTTATCATTTGTGAGTCACATAATCTTCCCAATTAACATACATTATTTTAATTTTTAATATATACACAAAGTATGGAATGATTATTAGAATTTTGGAACGTTGTTATCCTTCCCGAAAGAAACCACATACTCAGTAGCAAACTCTTTTTCTGTTATTAATCACCACAGTCTTTTCATTCTCTCTTCATTTGCTTATTCTGGATATTTCTGTTGGTGTAGTTGTTCGGCAAGTGATCTCTGAGTTTTGTTGTGATTAAGGGTCTTAAGAGCATACAAATTAAAGTATCAGAAACTCATTAGTGAAGTAACCACTTCACTAATCACTTGAGAAAAAAACAAGAAGAGAAAAAATTATTGTCAAAGATTCATCCATGTTAGTACTTTGTTCACTTTTCTGGCTGAACACTCTATGGTGCAGATACGTGCTTACCCACAAGTCCATCATTCAATGGACATCTGATTTGGTTTGTCTTTTAATAATACATTTATGGATTTTTTGCATGAATGTGTTTCCATTTTCTCAGTTACACAGTTAGAAGTGAGTGTCATAGAGTTACTCCAGAGTGTAGCAATCTGACATATTATCAGACTGCTTTGTGAAGCTGATGCCCTATTTTGTACCAACATCAGCAGGATATGAGGGAACTTTCGCCAACTTCTCACTGTCTTGTTCTGTCTTTTTATTATAGCCATTCCAGCTTGTATGAAGCTATTTCTCAAGCTGATTTGTGTTTTCCTAGTGGTTTGTGAGGTTGATTATCTTTCCTCTGACTGTGCACCTTTACTCCCTTCACTGGAGGAATATCTGTTTATATTCTTTATTCATTTTAACATGGTTATCTTCATTTTTACTTCATTGAGTTCTAAGAGGTCTTATATATCATAAAAAACAAATATTTTATCACATATATGATGTTAAAAAGTTTCTTCCCATTATGTCAGTTGCTTTATTATCTTGATAGCATCTCTGGAATCACAAATATTTAAATACAAATGTAAATTTTTAGTGGTGCTTTTGTTAACTTGCAAAACTTACCTAACCCCAAATCATAAAGAATTATGTGAAAGTTTCTTCTACAATTTATTTTTAGTGTTTCCTTAGACTTAGGTCTTTGATCCATATGAACTACATTTTCATATGTAGTATATGAGGATGCAATTTCACATTTTGCATTTTTTTCTCTTTGGCAAATACATTCTTTTTATATGTTTTTTATTGTAAAAATACTGTACAGAGGGGTTACAGTTACATGAGTATGGTAATGAGCACATTTCCGATTGAGCATTATTACCCACTCCTTTGTTTTTTTCCCTACCATCCATTCCCTACCCACCTCCTTAGCTCCTCCCCCCCCAAAGTGTAAATTTTGTTTTCAACATAATGTCTTGTACATCTCATTGTTACAATGGGTAAACCTGTATCCTTATTTCAGCATTTTGTTATTTCCCTTCCCCTCCCCAAATTAGAAAAATGTATATACAAGATGCAGGGTACCGGAATCAAATACAGTGAAAACAGGGGTTATATACTGTGGGGGGAAGAACATACAAAAGAAACAAATCATATAGTACATTATAAATATGTTAAAAACAATAGCAAGAAAGAAAAAACCCACTTGTGTCCCTAGCTTGGGGTTCATTTTGCTTAACATTATCTTATAAGGTCATATGTACATAGCTTTTAAACTTTTCTGCTTGTCATAGGCATATGCTAGTTATTGCAAATAAGGGAAACCATAGGACCTACTTCACTTAATATAATTTTTTTCCTAGTCTTTCCATTTCCTAACAAATGGGGCAATGTCATTCTTTCTGAGGGAGACATAGAATTCCATTGTGCATATATACCACATTTTCTTGATCCATTCATCTACTGAGGGGCAACAGAATTATTCTTTGAAAAGATTATTTCTCCATTTAATTATCTTAGCATTTTACTGAAATTTAATTATTTATAAATTTGAGGTTACATTTATGGACTTCTGTTTTTTTCCCACTGATTATTTCTAGTACCATCTTGATTGCTAGAGCTTTGTAATAAGTTTTAGAAATGAGAAAATATGAATCAAATAAAGTCATCATGGTTTTCCTTCAAATTCTGGATCTTTGGAAATTTAATTTTTAGGATCAATATGTCAATTTCTGCAAACAATCCCGCTACCATGTCAATAGAAATTTTGCCAAGATAGTAGATAACTGTAGGAGCATATTGTTATTTTTAAAATAGGATGTTTAGATGGAATTAAATAATTTTATTGACTTTATATGTATTCCTAAGTACATAGCAATGATTATTGGTGAAACTTGAAACAGTATGTAGTTCAGTTCTTGAATTCTAACCTCTGGCTATCAATGCATGTTTCTCTTTTAACTGAATAACTTGTTTTGGGACTAGACACAAGGTGCTGGTTTACAACATTTTTAGTAGTTGTTTGTCAACACTGATTTTTAAATTTATTTATATTGTCAAAGTTTATCACCCTAAGACATAATTTTTCATTAAATACTTGGACAGCAATCTCTAAAAGTCTGTGGTAAAATCTATACTCAGTGATTTCAATATGATGTGAACAATTCTCTTCCAAATCATGATTCTCCCACAAGGACATCAGTGAACCCTATATGAGGCTATTAAAGCCAGCAGTGTACTTAGACTGTGCGTGACATCATGCACTACTAAACAATTATAGTGTCTCATCAAGATCATATAGTGTTATTCAATCTTGCTTTCTACCAAAATCTTAGAATCTTGAAGAAAAGAAAATGAAGATCATTTTTTACCAGACTTGTTCATAGATATTTAAATGTTGAATACTTGATGCTTTGAAAACATTGTCACATATACATAAAATATCTACCCTTCTATCATCTATCTATCTATCTATCTATCTATCTATCTATCTATCTATCTATCTATCTATCATTTATCTATTTATGTATCCTCATATAGATAGAGAGATATTCTAATATTCAGAGAGGTTGTTATCTGAAGCATTATTTTTAAGTCATAAGTTCCTCAAAGAAGCTATTAGTTAGATGGGTGTTATGAGGAAATACAGACTTTGATAAGTTAAATATCTTGTCTAACACTGAATAATCACTGAAGGGTTGATCTACTATTTAAGCATGTTTCACAATTCCACATTTGGTGACAGTCATATATAATTATTTAATAATACTTGTATTTCTATTATTGCCTTTTTATGTATTTAAGCAAATAGATCTATTGAAGCAAATATATGGTGCTAGAGTTGTGTTTCTGTATCCAAGAATTCTGTATTCGTAGATTCAGACAAGTAATATTATTTGAACCAAAACTGCTAATATGTACAGTAAGTCCACTTTGTTTACATGTTTATTACATGTAGTTTCAACCAAGTATGCTCAAAGATAAATAAGGAAAAACAAAGGAAATTTCAAACACCAAAAGTTCACATTTCTACTCATGCATAATGCACATCAGCTGATTTGGAAAGCTGTCCATCCCACATTTTATTGATTCTTTAAATTGTTCTGTAATCTGCTGCTTCTCTGCTCTTAATTTTGTGAAATCTGCCCTCTCTAAGCCAAATAGTCTCCAAAAAAAGCAATGTAAATATTAATATACTTAATTTAAGGGATACAGTGAAGCTGGGTTGATAGATAAAAATCAGGTGATATTATGGAAGATGAATGAAGCAACTCCAGTACAATAAAAACTTGCATCTTAAATATTTCCAAGTTCTTTTCAAGGCAGTCTACTTTGAACCACCCACCTGCAGATACTAACAACCAATTGTATAGAAATTGTCAAGACTTTTTTCTTGTCACTTTTCCTAAACAATACAGTATAGTAATTATTTGCATAGCATTTGCTCAATATTGTAACTAAAGAAATTAAAAATGTACCGGAGAATGTGTATAGGTTTCTTGCACCTAATTTAATAAAAGACACTGGACACCCACAGATTTTGGTAACCTCAGGAATAACAAAATGTGTTATTTTAGGAAGGGGAGGAGATGAAGGACAGTGATGGATAGAGGGAGTTTGGTCAAGGTACACTGTATGCACATATAAAAGTGTCAGAATGTATCCATATTTTTACCTCTAACAAATAAAAATGCATGTTATTACTAAAAACAAGAAGAAGAGAGTGGTATTGGAACCATTCCTTTGTAGATACTGTGAGGCTCCAATCGTGAAGATAAAATATTAATATTTAATATATTATTAATATTGAATATATTATATGCCTTTGAGGCATCATCCACTATTCCTAACATTTGTATTGCTGTATATATATGTATGCAATCCAAAATCTCAAGATGAGATAAGTTAGAGAGTGATTTGTTGAAATATACTTACGTTATTAGGCAAAATTTATTTTTCTTTATTATCATATATAATTAAAAATAATTTTCTAGCTATTTTTACCCACCTCTCTTACTTTCATGCTTACTGTTTATTTTTATTATGATCCAATTTCTCATCTAGTAGAAAGAATATGGGAGCAGCATGGATAGACATTATGGGACCTTTTCACAAGAGCTCTGCATATGAGTTGTGCATTGATATATCTGGAAAGATTTAGAAATGTAGGAGGTTTTAACTATTTACTACTCAGTATAAAGAAGACCTACACAAACTGTTAAGTAACACAGGCACAAAGGAAGTTGTGGGGATATTTTGGACTGAGGTAACATGAAAACTACCAGGCCAGTCATATTCAGTGGGCAACCCAGTCTGGCCACAAATGCATGATACAGACAGTAGGGAGACTAAGGGCAAGATGAGGAATTACTCATGTGACTATACAAAAATAAAAGATTCAGCCTTGGCGGCTTCAGGATTCTGGAAGGCTGGTTACAGGTAACTGAAGGTGACATGGTGTACCATCAGACCAAATTTACTGTCTTAATAATATGCCAGCTAACAGCATGGCAAAGTTCAGATGTGTGAAAGGAGTCTGATAACAAATAGTAAAGTATCCAACCATAGGTGCTAACAGTTAGATTTCTGGAAACAAATAGGCCGCTTTCCAATCTTGGTTTGACTAAAATTTTAATGAGCAATTTGAACAGATAGTTTCATCTCCTGGAATTCAAATTTCTCACTTGTAAAATGGTAACAAGATTATTGCTATCTAGGGTTAAGGGAGAATTCAATGAGGAAATGTATGTAGATTAGTGGAGACTAGCAGCAAATTAAGCTGTTATTTCATTAACTATTCATGCTGAGATTCTGCCCTGCAAATTGCATAAGGTTGTGTCTGAAGACAGGGTGGTGAGCTAGAGATTCAGTTAGAAAAGCTGCTGTTTCTCATCTACTGAAGGTGGTTTTGCTATTCTGAATTATGAACGACTGACTAGGCAGCTGTCCATTCAGAGAATGGCTACATTTTTGATGAGTAGTATGTGATTCTTTCATTCAATGTTCCAGAGGCCAATACAAAGGGATGTAATTAATGAGAGTGGTACTTGTGTTCAGTATTTTAAACCGTTAGTTTCAAGAGTTGGCTCTTAAACGTTCCTCTATGATGCTCATTTTCTGTAATACATAGCAAAAATCAAAGCGAATACAGAATATCTGTAAATTCCCCCTGCTGTTTTCCTGTTACGGCTTTCCTTTTCTGATAGATAATCATTGGAAGGATGGCAGATGGATTCTGAGTACATAGCAGGAGAAATGTGAAAATTTTACAATAGAGTAATAAAAGGATAACTGCAATGTTTTCAGACATGGAAGGCAGTGGTAAAAAGCAAAAAATTTAGGATCTGTGTTATTTATCTAATTAGTTCTATTTTGTCAACATTCTATTCTACCCAAACAAAACAATTCATTCCTATAGAAATTAAATGCACATGTAGTGTTCACTTTGTGTAATGGAAACATTATCCATTTATCTCTTTTAGTTCCAGTACAATTGCTCTCCTGGTAGCTGTCATGCATGATAAATATGCTTTTGTTCACAAAATTATATTTTATGTAATTGCATACTTTAAGGCAGAAATCAATAACTAACTTACAAATACACAGTAACAGAGATCAATGGATAATAAATATTTCTGTACTTGAATGGATGTGTTGACTTTTTTTTCTTCTAACAAGTGGTACTCACGATTCTGTGGTATAGCTATTTGAACAATTCATAAGAAATTGCCATGATAGAATCATCCTAAGAAATTACAGGAGAGATAATGGTAACAATCTAAAACTTCTGAGTGTGTTACATGTGTATTTGTGGGCACCCAGAAGATGGATGCATATTTATGCATATAAATGTGTGTTTAGGTTCATATTAATAGAGTTTTATCTATAATATGGATAACTACCATTTTCCATTTTAATATTATCCTTCAAATCAATGAAGATTGGCTTGAATGAACTTCCACTAATGACAACCAATGACTGTGGCCACAACTGACAGCTGTCACTGAGTTGTTTATAAAGGTACTCAAGACTCCAGTGCTCTTTTTTGTTATCATGTCTGGAGTTGAGAGGGACTTCCATAGATGCCTTTCCTTCCCTATGTCTATAAAAGGAGGTTGCACATTTAAAAAAATAGACAGTGACTTTAACTATCCACACAGGGCATGCTTTAGAATGATTCATCAGAAATAGCTTGTTTGATATCCATTTTTCTCCTTTTCTCTTTCTTTTCATATATATATATATATATATATATATATATATATACATACACAGTCACATATGTGTCTGTGTATGTAGTGTGTGTATCTAAATAAAAGCAACCATAAACTGTCATTGCTTACAATAAATAACTATACTTGGAATGTGCACAATATGTTAAAATAATGAATGAAAAGTTTACTTTTGGCTCACTGATAGATAATGCTGAATTTTTCAGCTGTTCCAGGTCTTAGGCAGTGAGGGATATAATTCTGTAAGCTTATAAAAGACTGACTAACTTCATAATGGCATATGAAAGGTCACATTCATTTTGTTTTACAGCATACAAGGAAGTAACATAAGTATCTTCTAAAATGTTGTTATTGGATTTGAAATAAAAGTTAAAATTTTAAATCCTTAAAATATGGTAATATATTCAAAGTCTAAAACCTACATCGCATTTTCCTTGTAGTCCCTTCTATTGGCTTTGTGATTCATGCAGCATATACACAAATGTTTTGATAAGGCCACATAGCATTAGTTATACTGTAATCACATGCAAATTTCCAGTGGAATCCAATATACAGAAAGTGCAGTCAGGAAGAAACAGTGCCGATGGACTGGGGAATTGAGAATACCAGCCATTAGCTGGAATGTACAGGAGATTTGCTGCAGAAGAGGTTATTTGAAATATTAGAATTCATGAAGTCACTGGAGATTCACTCAATGTGTTAGGATTCAGGTCTGCTCTTGGGAAAATATCAGAAGCTAGTGGGTTCTACTCCTGGATTCAACTATTCTTTTTCCTTTTTTTTTATTGTGAAAATCCCCTACAGAGGGGTTACAATTACATGGGCAAGGAATGAATAATTTCTTATCAAGCATTGTTGCCACCTACTTTGTCTCCCTTCCATCCCTTCCAAACTCCCCCCATTCCCCACAATCCAACCGTTCCCTCCTCCCCACTCCCTGCGTCAAAGTAGTAAAGTTCATTTTTCAACATAACGTCTTGTACATCTCATTGTTGCAATGTATCCCTATTTAAATGATTTGTTTTTTCCCTTCCCTTCTCCAAATTATACCAACATCAAATACAGTGAAAACAGGACTTATACTGTGGGGGAGGGACATACAAAGCAACAAAGAAATACTTATAAATATGTTAGAAACAATAGCAAGAAAGAAAACAATATTTGAGTCCTTAACTTGGGGTTCATTTCACCTAACAGCAACTTATCTGACCTTTTCTGCTTGTCTCAGACATATACTAGTTATTGCAAGTAAGGGAAACCATGGAACTTATGTTTCTTTGAGCCTGGCTTACTTCATTTAATATAATTTT
This sequence comes from Dipodomys spectabilis, assembly GCF_019054845.1. Taxonomy (NCBI): domain Eukaryota; kingdom Metazoa; phylum Chordata; class Mammalia; order Rodentia; family Heteromyidae; genus Dipodomys; species Dipodomys spectabilis. The sequence continues at coordinate 8,399,589 of NW_024870752.1, forward strand.
TTCCAAATCTTTCCATTTCCTAACAAATGGGGCAATGTCATTCTTTCTGATGGAGGCATAGAATTCCACTGTGTATATATACCACCACATTTTCTTGATCCATTCATCTATTGAGGGGCATCTGGGTTGGTTCCATATCTTAGCTATGGTAAATAATGCTGGAATAAACATAGTTGTGCTGGTAGCTTTAGTATGGTCTTGTTTGTGATCATTTAGGTAAATGACAAGTGGGATTGCTGGGTCATAGGGGAGCTCTATGTGGAGTCTTTTGAAGAACCTCCATACTACATTCCAAAGTGGTTGAACAAGTTTACACTCTCCAACAAATGCAGTAGGGTTCGCTTCTGTCCACATCCCCTCCAGCATCTGTTGGTATTAGAGTTCTTGTTTATAGCCGTTCTAACTGGGGTGCAGTAGTATCTCAGTGTTGTTTTGATTTGCATTTCTTTTATGGCTAGAGAGTTTGAGCATTTCTTCATGTATCTATTGGCCATCCTTTTTTCCTCTTCAGAGAAGTTTCTCTTCAAATCTTTAGCCCACTTATTTATTGGGCAGTTGTTTCTTTGAGGATTTGTTGTTGGGGGATTTAATTTTTTGAGTTCCAAGTATATTTTAAATATGAGATATTTGTCCATTGTATGGTTAGTGAAGATCTTCTCCCAATCCGTGGGCTTTCTATTGATCTTACTAGCTATGTCCTTTGCCATGCAGAAGCTCTGCAATTTCATGCAATCCCATTTGTCCATCCTTTCTTTGATCTGTTGTGTTTCTGGGTCTCTATTAAGAAAATTTTGGCCTGTTCCAAGGAGACATAGGGTTTCTCCTATTCCATCCTGTAATGTTTCCAGTGTCTGCTTTGACTCCAAGATCTTTGGATCAATTATTCTTTCTAATTCAATTCTCTCTTCATTACTTGAACATTCTTCTCCATTTTTCTAGGCATAACTAAGAAATTAGAACTTTTCTGTTGCCAAACACATTCCCTCTCCTTCTCATCTGCTATCATAGCTTTTCCTGTAGTTATCAATCAGGGTTCTCACACCGGGTTATTCCATTGTATCATGCTATGTGCACTCATTTCTGCAAGCAGAATGGAATGTGGAATTTTGCTTAATTATAATTATTGTAATGAAAATCATCAATAATACTTATCTATTTCCCCAAAGCCAAGATAGCTGTAATCCAACTTATATATCCTATGAAGTTATAAGTCATAAAGAAATAAAAAACCCAATATTAAATAAAGATAAGTAGCTCAGGGCTGGAGGGAATATGTGTCTAATGCTTGGGTGTACTGGGATGTAGTATTTCCAGCGATGACTTCTCCCCATGTGTTCAGGTGCACATTGATGAGCCACTCTAGTTGCAACATCCCCTCACTGTCTGCTATACTCTTTCTAGGTTTTCATAGAGTACCTGAAATTAAGATTGTCATTTTTGCCTATGTTTGTCCTGTCCCCCTTGTGATGAAAGAATATAAATGGGTAAAAATTGGCCTATTGCATGCATGCATGCATACAAAAGGAATTCTCATTGGTTTTTGATAGATTAAATGGCATTTCTTTTAGATTTCCATGATATAACATAAGAAATGCAGTGGATTTATTTGGAAAGGAAGGGTGAAAGGTAATCAAGGAGGAACAGAGTCAGAGGCAGTAAGTCTGCTCAAGTGCGCTGTATACGTACCTAGATATGTATGACATATGGATGTGTCAAAATGCAACACCCTTTACAATGGATACTAATGAATGTGTTAAAAACAAGAACAAAATAATAAATATGACAACAATAAAAAATGCAATAGAGATATTGGAGGCAGTGCAGTAACTACATTTCTTTTTCATCTATAACTTTTAAAATATTAACTTTGGTTTTGGGAAAGTTATTTTAAGCCTTAATGTAATATAAAATACTTTAAAATTATTTAGTCTCTATACCATTTGTGTTCTGTTTAAATAGAATGTAAGCTGGGTGGTGGAAAATTAATTTATTTTGGTTACTAGAATAGCTCTAGGCCCTAACACAATGAGTTACATGAGACTTGCCCAATTATTACTCATTAAATAACTGAAATGGTCTATGATTCAGTTTATCTGTTGGTTCAAATTTATATGCCAAAAATGGAAAGAATAACCCATTAAATTTTCTATGATTTTGTGTTTGTGACATACCCAGACATGTGCTATATCAGCCCTCACTATCCTGCTATATATAGTTCCTGAGTAATGAAATTCTGACTTTTACAACAAATCCAAGCTCTTCTGGAATTCTGAAGCTAAAAATTGTCTTTCATAAACAATGCACATTTGGGCAGCCAATGTCTGGTCAAAAGTTGTCCTGTGTTGCTTTCAGCACTTAGCACTTGAGTGGTAAACACTTTTCCCAGGTCAGGTATTTTACAAGTAAATAGTCTTCTCCTTTTGAATGTTCCCAAAGCATGTTGGACTTAGGTCTTAGAAATCTAGACGATCCAATTGCACATGCCTTCCTACATCTACATTCAGCAATCATAAGTTGGTAGTGTGATACTAATAATGGTGGGAGATGTTTAAATGCTACAGATCAAGGTTTTGGTTGGGCTCAATGGCCAGCCCACTATTGCATATATCTAAGAAGATTTTGGGTTTCATGAGTGCTGGTTGTAATCTTTGTCTCTTTGGCATATCAGCGGTTGCTGCATGAGATATGAAAGTGCATTGGACTTTAGAGTCTGATTCCATCCATTTTCTTTCTACCTGACCACAAAAAAGATCTGGCTTCTAAAATTTCATATTGTAAATGAATGATACTCCATTTCCTTTAGTTTATGTGAAAGAAGGAAAAGAAGAATAGAGCTGGACTGCATTATGCTCATCTATAAGTGCTTAGCCAAGTGTGTTTAAATACAGTCTGTGAAGTGACTTTTCATAGACCCAGATGGGTGTATTAATGCTTGCTCATTTCTTAATCATGTGTGACCCAGTGGAAGTGGGCTTCCATCTATACCAACCATTAGCCAATTATGAAGAGCAAAGGTAAACTTAGATAGAAACAGAGAGGACATCACACACTCTAATGTAATTATCTCCAACTAAGTTTTGCTGTCAGAAAGTAAAATAATATCTCCACTGTGGTTATATCCTTTAATGTTATGTCGCATCTGAAGAAAGAAATTGTCTGAGAAAATGGAAGAGAGTAACTTAGAACATTAAGCAACACTGAACTGAGAGAGCACTCAGTCTGAGAGATTATTGGGGATGGGCTATGCTCTGACTTGAGTGCTTATAACAACTTTTAAAGAGAATAGAAAAAGAAAAGGAATACTTACACACTTGATGATTATGTTTGCTTTCATTTGTAAGTCAGACCACTGATGTTGAGATAAAAATCTGTGAATATTCTATTTAACTGATATTTAAGTAAGCCATAGATGATTCATTTGTTTGTAGAAGCCATCAATGCAATACACAGGAGAAAAGCTCCCGTGGGTTTGCTATGAAGTTTATGGTATCTGCTGAGTTTGAAAATGGTTTTCAAATCACTAAAAAAAAAAAGCCTGAAATTTTTCTCGTGCTTCCTACTTTTTATTAAAATTACTTCTGTTAAAACAGTAAAAGGATCCTTAATAATACTATGTAATAGAGTAAAAATACATGCAAAGTATATATTCACACATAAATATATAAAAGCATGTGCTTATTATATATATTGGCCTAAAGTTCTACCATTTCTTTTTCCTTTTTTTTTTTTTTTTGCAGGGCTTATATTCGGGGCCTGGGTGCTATCCCTGAGGTTCTTTTGCTCAAGGCTCGTGCAATACATATTAAGCCACAGCTCCACTCCTGGTTTTTGAGTGGTTAATTGGAGATAAGAGTCTCATAGACTTTCCTGCACAGGCTGGCTTCCAACAGTAATACTCAGATCTCAGCCTACTGAGTAGAGAGGATTACAGATGTGAGCCACTGGCACCCATTTTAACTGGCTCTTTTAAGATGGAGAGTATTTTACAAGTTTCCAAGAAAGGGAAGATTTTTCTTAGGTATAGGAGGAAATGTAAATAAGGTAAATAGGAAAAATCATGTATGATTGTATTGTAGTGATTTATTATAGATGGGAAACTAGGAGTAAAATGAGAGGTGTCTAGAGGACTCTGAAACATTTTAATGGGTGACAAGTGGTTCTTGAAAGGTTTGTACCATTGGTATAACGTGAGCTGTTTTGTGCCCCTTGGAGTTGCATGGATGAAGAACACTGGGATTGGATGGAAGGAATCAATTTAGAACTCTTAAATAGAAGGTTGTATGTGTACAAGGAATGAAAAGAAAGACTATATGACAGTGGATATAAACCAGAAGTTACTCAAGCAGGGAAGGAAAGAAATGTAGTTACTTGTGTGTGGATGCACATGGTGTTGGCAAATAAAATCTCCCTTGTGTGTCCAGTAGAAGTAACAGTACATAGTGCAGGTTGTAGGGAGACTAAATGTGATAATGCACATGAAGTAGATGTGTTCATTAGTGCTCTAAGCAGATGAATGCTACTATTATTGGTTTGTTATAAAAAATATTAAAATGGCTAGACAGTGGTAGTACTTTAATAATGAAGCTGTGGCAATAAAAAGAAGGAAAGTATTTGGGGAAAGGGAGTTTAATTTTAGACAAATCAAGAATAAGATATTGCATCCATTAGTGGACTAACAAGAAAAATTAAGGTAGTTCACAGAGAAGTTGTTGTCAAAATGATTATTCCAGTGTCATGAGAGTATAAGAGCAAAGAGCAGTCCATTTGATTCCATCCATAAGTTTGCATGGAAGAGGAAAATTAGCAATGGAAGAAAATTCTGCATAGCTAAGGAGCCTTGAAATAAGTCAGAAGCTATAGTCAGCTTAAGGTAATACAAAAGTAGTGAACCAGAAGAATAAAAAATGAATGCTACTGTAGCTGCTTCCTTCCATATATTCTGGGATTCCCCAATGGGTGAACAAAACAAAGGCAAAGAACATAAGAATCAGTTGATGCAGTCCCTGCAAGTTGGCCCCCTGGAACAAAGAGGCAGATGGAGAATAAACAGACATGAAAGCCACAGACCGAGACCAACATGGTGTTCTAGCGGATGTATAGAAACATCAGTCTTAAGTACAAAGTTTACAATTTGAAATTGCTAGTGGCATTGACATTTTAGTTTTTGTTTTTTGTTTTTTGTTTTTTTTTTTTTTTTTTTTTTTTTTTTGTCGGTCGTGGGGCTTGAACTCTGGGCCTGGGCGCTATCCTTCAGCTCTTCAGCTCAAGGCAAGCGCTCTACCACTTGAGCCACAGCACCACTTCCAAGCATTGACATTTTATATACTCAGAATCGACTCACTATTCAAACTCCAGACTTTTCCCAAAGTTCAATGGGAAGATTTTTGAAGAAGAACCATTCGCTTATGGTAGGTGTTCTACATTTTATAAATGTTTTATAGGTTCATACTAAAGTCATTGAGGAAGTAGTTTCTCACTTACTTGTCCAGAAAGGGCAATGAATGATGCTGGGCACATAGAGGATAAATTGTACATTGAAGTGATTTTTTTTTTTTTTTTGGTTGGTCTTGGGGCCTGAACTATGGGCCTGGGCGCTGTCCCTCAGCTCTTCAGCTCAAGGCTAGCACTCTACCACTTGAGCCACAGAGCCACTTCTGACTTTTTCTGCTTATGTGGTGCTGAGGAATTGAACCCAGGACCTCATACACGCTAGGCAAGCATTCTATCACAGAGCAACCTTTCCAGCCCTCGAAGTATTTTTTTAAGAAAAGTATATATTGATAGAACAACAAGGAAGACGGACCACAAAACTGTTCTATGCTTACTCAAAATAACTCAGTTAAAAGCACTTTCTATCAGAGCACAAACAATAATATGATGCTTCTTAATTTAGCCTCCATAATAATTCAAATCAGTGCATTTGCATAGAAAGAACATCTAATCTATAAACATAAATTCTTTCAAGTTCTGTTTGGGGATAACTTTGTCTTTCTCATATATATATATATATATATATATATATATATGCAGCTAGGGCATATAATTAGCAGCAAAAAGGAATGTTATATTAGTATGTCACATAGACTTTGATAATTAAAAATAGAAACACAAAATTTTAATAAGGATATATATATATGCCTACTTACTTAAAATATCATTATACTTAATGCTTCATATTTAAAAATAAAGTACAATTGTTCAGGCTGGTGCTTCCTTTATGCAATATCTCCTCATCTAGATTTCTCCACTAGATCTCTTGGTACATTTTGAACATTAGCATAGAGATAAATTTCAGCAGTAACACAGCTGAGTCCTTTGGCTTCCAGGCAGCTGGAACATAACATATTTTGTTTCTTTGAGTGTTGTCATTATTTTCTTTTTCCATTCATTCTGTCTTTGTTTATATTGTCTGCCATTCTATTCCAAGTATTTTCATTGCCTTGCTAACTTCAATAAAAAAAAAGAATACTTACAGAGTAGTCAGAGTACTTAGAAAGAAGGGAAGAATTTTATATAAATTTCTCTGCATACCACTACTGGCCACTTCTTAATAATTTAGATTGAGAATAATTAGAAGTTTATATTCTTTATAAGACAGAATTGATTATTGTATAAGGCCAGTCCAATAACATTGGAGCAAGAAAGGTGCAGTTTATATTTTCAATAAGCTACAACTTTTATGCCTATAATTATTTATAGATTTTAATTTATTTATGGAACTTGCCAGTTTGTAATATTAATAGACATAGATGTATAATGTATTTGGTGTTTAAATCCTGGCACATGGATGATACACAAAGATTACATAATCTACTAAATATTGAATGCATATGTATGTATGACAGTATAATTTATATATCATACAATATATCATTTTTCTCATCTATTCGTAAGTTCTCTATATACAACATACGTACTTTTGTGAAACAGGAAAAACAAAAGAGACAATCAAGTAGTTTAATTCACAAAACCAATTCCCTCACTGTGTGATGGTTCTCAAATCCAAAACTTTTGAGGGCTGGGCAGGTGGCTTAGCAGTGGAATGCTTGCCTAGCATGTATGAAGCCCTGGGTTTGATTCCTCAGTACCACATAAATAGAAAAAGCCAGAAGTGGTGCTGTGGCTCAAGTGGTAGAGTGCTAGCCTTGAGCCAAAGAAGCTCTAGGACAACGTCCAGGACTTGAGTTCAAGTCCCAGGACTGGCAAAAAAAAATTGTGAGAGATCCTGAACACTTAATGGTATCCAAAATGTCTCCAGTATTTTTCAGTAAGGTAGAAAAGTACTTTCATTTTTTAATTAAAGTGTTATTGACAAGGAAATGTTATAGTACTAATAATATTTACCTTACCCAATATGAATCTGTGCTGATTAAAATCAATCCAATAAACAGTTGTTGGAGTGAAATTATTTACATTCTATCGTCTTTTATTAAAAGACAGCAAAAATAACCTCTTGTATTCCTTTTCATTTACTATTTTGTTTATAAAAATTTTACTGGAAGGGAATGATTTATGAATATACTTAAGGAAGTAAAAATTCACCACAGTGATTAAACGTATTCAGTTAGTTACACTTTTTCCTCTTGCCTAGCTCCAGGTAACAACCACCATTGCTCTTACCCACTTTCTCCTCTCTTCCTCCTAGTCCGCTTCCTCCCAGTACCCCCCTCCTCCCCTTCCTCCTTTCTCTCCTCCTCCCTCTCCCCTTCTTCTCCCACTCCCCCCCCCACTCCCTTACCTTCCCTCCTCCCTCCTCCTTCCTCCCATTCATGTAATTCTAGATCACCAGTGTCTATTTATGCTATCAGGAGCTGCTTTTCTATTTAAAATAACTATGTGACTACAATACCCTGTAATATTTAGACCTGATAATATTATGAAACATTATATTTTCACGCATGCTCAAATACTAAAACAATTTGAAATTCATATAATATGAAAAATTTCATATAAAATTCTGCACCTTGCAGTCATAACACTGAACAAGGTGGTGGTGAAATTTTCTAATGCAAGGATATTTCCAATAAAGTCATTTGGGTTGTAGATTTCACGAACAAAGTGAACTTGCTTTTAAATAGTAATTATAACAAATTACTATGAAGCAATAAAAAGCTTTCATAAAAAGTAATTAGCTTTACATTTTTTTATTTTACCAATTCATAATAATTATATTTCTGACTCATTGATTGCTTAATATTAAATATTTAAATGAAAACATAAAATTATTATCTAAAAGGGGAAAACAATAGAAGGAAGCAAATTAATTTCTCATACATAAATGCTGAGGCTTCCTTTTATAATAACACTTTGATGATTAGACAAGATTTCATTTACATAGAGATTCAAGTGCAAATCCTTTTAAAAATTTTAGGCTAAACATCACCGCACCAGAACATGTTAATGCTCATGTTCGTGAAATCAGAGATGTCAGTTAGTTCAAATGTGTCCTAAAACCTATCAAAGGATCCCTTTCTACAGGCTTCCAATACCCACAATGCAATACTAGTTGTAATCACTATTCTTTGCTATAGTCTTTGATATACTTTGTCAATGTTGATGGATTCCAGCGATTCAGCTTTTTATAGAATATGTATCATTATTCACTTGTCATAGCAATAATATCTATAAAGTATTAAAACAGAATCTGGAAAGTTGCTTTGCTTGTTATAAATAGTATAATAGTAAAATTCTTTGGAAATTTATTTCTTTTATAATAGATGTCCAAATGTAGCCAACTGATAAGTAGAACTAATATGTAATGTCAAAATTTGTTGATTATAATTGGTAGATCCTAGAACAAACTTCATAGTAAGTACACACATACTGTATAGAATCATAACATTTTAGAAATTCTTGGTAACTAAAATTATGATTCTATTTTTTTGCCAGCTAAATTGATAGAGAATTAAGAGTGGTGTGAGAGGTATGAGGTTTTACCACCACCTATTCAAGAGAAGGGGTCAGGTTACAATACTCTTTAATGTTTGCTGGAATTATGTCTCCAGCATTTATGGTCTTAGAGAGCACACTTTGTATATATGGAATATATACAGATCTGTCCAGAATTGAATCAAATTGTTCTTACACTTCCATTTCTGCTGTTGGTAAGAACAATTTATATTTGTCACTTCAAGTCCTCTGTTCACTTCTGGCAGATAAGATATTTTCAGTGGAGTAAGCATTCCATTATATGTATTCAGTTTTATTCTCCCTTTCCTTTCTTTATGACTGGTGGCGTCTAAGGACAAGTAGAAGCTTATGTAATATTTTGAACAAGCAAGATTCATTGCAAATTTAGAAAGGAAACGACTTTTTCTCCAATTATCCCTTTAAAATATATTTTGTGGAGGAAGTTGCTCCTACTGTGTTGATTGAAATCTCTTGGAATCTTATTACTCTTTTACTCACATTTGGATAATAAAGGATTTTTTTTGGAGATAAGTGAAAACACAGATTTAATTTTGCACTTAGACTAGCCTGACCCACCTTTCCCTTTCTTCTTTGAGTTATACTTTGACTACCATTCTACACCTAACTAAACATGGGTAGCTGACCCAAAATTAGGAAGACCTAGGTCAGGACATGACAGATAGGAGGGAAAGAGGGGGAAGGGATGTGTATGTGGGAATGTTTTACCTGATATATTTCAATATGACTGCTCTTGGCAGATACTTAAAGGTGAGATTTTCTCTTATGCGAAATTAGTATTCTCATCAGATTTCACTACTCTATGGGAATTCCTTGCAGCATCCTTGACTTGGGCAAGGTAGACTTTACTACCTGGTACTTTCTTGTTTCTGTAACTCTATGGATTAAAAATACTTATTAGATTCTAGCTGCTTGGGCTCTATAAGTCTCCAATGTGGCCCACTTGGCAAGAGCCCAGGGTCACCTTCATGTTGCCTGTCTCATATGGGGTCCCATATCTCAAGGTGGAAAATAGTCATGCAAACCATGACATAACAAAAGTATGGGAAAATAGGTTAAAATTACTGCTAAAGTAACTCTCATTGCAACCACATCAGCTAAATGGCTTATTTCTCTCACACTAGATGTCTGCAAATACACCAAAGGTCTTCTGAATGTAATCCTCTGTTGAAAGCTAAATTTCATGATTCATGCTTTAGAACATCCATGTAAACGTTGATCTAACTGAAGTTGTATGTAAAGAGGTAGCTCTGAGTCTTGTTTCTACTTTAGACATGGAGAACGTCTTTCAGCGAGACTTTGATATCTCCAATAACCCAGTGGAGTTAATTTTCTTTATTCAGTTATAAGCTTCATTTTGGAAATTTGGGAATGTGGCTCATCAATCTTAGAAACAGAGCAACTAATATCTTCATCCCTCAGTTGAAAAATCTCATTTTAATATTCTGTTATGACAGTACCATCATTGCAGAACAGAGAGAAAAAACTACACTATTGTTCTGAGATGAAATCTTCACATCTATGGAAGCCTAGGGGCAGTGCTCTTCCAGCCTTTTTATCCTGTTCTTTCCTGCCAGGATGTTCTGAACCAAGGACTCTCTTTCCTCCTGTAGAGTATACAGCTCTCCACTGAGATTTCCAATGAGTGGCTCATAAATCAATGGAGTAGATTTGCACACGTGGTCACTGTGTGCCATTTATTCCCTTTTCTGCCATCTCTTCCTACTCACTCATGACACTACTGTTTTCTTAATGAGAACCCTAGTTTCATAATCCATGTTTTCTTTTCTTTCTTTTTTTTATAAAAATAAAAAATGGAAAAAAAGAAAGAAGGAAGGAAATAAAGAAAGAAGGAAAGAAATAAAAAAGGATATCTTCCTTATCTTTGAGGGAGACAGAGAGAAAAAAGAACAGTAACACTTTTCTTCCAGTCCTAGAACCATTACGGAGGTTGGAGACACTTTATGTCTTCTAATTTATATTTGGTTTCTACCATTTCACAAGTGTATTACAACTAGAATTGGAGACAAAATTTATTATTGGAGGTGCTATGCAGTGGAATATCCATGCAGGGTATTCATGCTTGACTTTTATTGCTTTGATAGACAATACAATGTGTGACAACATAGCTTATTGAATATTGTGACATTTGGGGGAAGTTTTAAAATTGTATTCAATTGGTATTAATGTTGCATAATAGGTATGTCATTGTCTGTGTCTATTTCAGAATGAAGTTTTGCTGAGAGGCCAATGCCAGGCATTTTAGCTCACATGTTTCAATCTGTTTGGATATGTTTCTTTGAGAATAGTCATTGACAGATACCAATAAAAGTTAGATTACCTCGTAATAATTCATAAATGCAGACAGATGTTTTTATCTTATTAGCTTACAAATGATCATTATATGTATACAGATCTATTTATTTCCATTGTCCATTATTATCTATTTTATACACGCATATTCACATGGTATATATTTTCCAAATTAACAGCAGCATCTGTACCTACTTCTTCACAGTCTTTAACATTTAGCCATAAGCATTGAGAATTATTCTGTATCATCATTTTCTCATAAATTTCATTTTCTTCATAAAGTATATGTTGCAAATGTTATAGCATGGATATGGTTTCAGTATTTACATATGACAGCGGAAATACCCACCACTTTTGGTAGAATGCAATTGGGCTCCCTATAGCACATATATGGGCTTGCTCCCAGGGCACCGTTCCTTGAGGTGAATAAGTCAACATAGAAGTCACAGAGCATGTGTTTTCTTTCCTTTCTCTTCTCCAACACAATATTTTTCCTATTATTTTGTTGACAACAAGATTGAAAGTAAAACATTACTTGGAATCAAATGAAAATAAAAACAGAACATAAAATTTGTGGGCGAAGGTTTAGCTGTCCAGATTTACCTGTTTATTATTACTTGAGGAGTTACCATTTATTTTCCTTCCGTCCTTCCTTCCTTCCTTCCTCCCTCTCTTCTCTTCACTTTTCTCTTCTTATTACTTTTCTTCTCTTCCTTTCTTTCTTTTTTTAAAGAAGTTTTTTTACTGTGAAAATACTGTAGAGAGGGGTTACAATCACATGAGCAAGGTAATGAGTACATTTCTTATCAAGAATTGTTACCTTCTCCTTTGTTTTTCCCCTACCATCCCTTCCCTCCCATCTCCACAACTTCATCTCCCCTCCCCCACTTAAATTGTAAGCTTCATTTTTTGACATAGCATTTCGAACAACTCATTGTTGCAATGGGTCAACCTGTATCCCTATTTAAACAATTTGTTTTTTTTCCCTTCCACTCCCCAAATTATACCACCATCAAATACAGTAAAAACAAGAGTTATACTGTGAGGGAGAGACATACAACACAACAAAAAATCATGTGGTACCTTATAAATATTTTAGAAACAATAGCAAGAAAGAAAAAAACACTTGTGTCCTTATCTTGGGGGTACATTTCACTTAACATCATCTTATCTAACTGTTTCTGGTTGTCTCAGATATATAGTAGTTACTGCAAATAAGGGAAATCATGAGACCTATATTTTTTGGGCCTGGCTTACTTCACTTAATGTAATTTTTTCCAAATCTTTCCATTTCCCAACAAATGGGGCAATGTCATTCTTTCTGATGGAGGCATAGAATTCCATTGTGTATATATACCACATTTTCTTGATCCATTCATCTACTGAGGAGCATCTGGGTTGGTTCCATATCGTAGCTATAGTAAATAATGCTGCAACAAACATAGTTGTGCTGGTAGCCGTAGCATGGCCTTGTTTGTGATCATTTGGGTAAATGCTCAAAAGTGGGATTGTTGGGTCATAGGAAAGTGCTACGTGGAGTCTTTTGAGGAACCTCCATACTACATTCCAAAGAGGTTGAACAAGTTTACACTCTCACCAACAATGCAGTAGGGTTCGCTTCTGTACACATCCCCTCCAGCATCTGTTGGTACTAGGGTTCTTGATTATAGCCATTCTAACTGAGGTGAGGTGGTATTTCAGTGTTGTTTTGATTTGCATTTCTTTTATGGCTAAAGAGGTTGAGCATTTCTTCATGTATCTATTGGCCATTCTTATTTCCTCTTCAGAGAAGTTTCTCTTTAAGTCTTTAGCCCACTTATTTCTTGGGCAGTTGTTTCTTTGAGGATTTGTTGATGGGGGATTTAATTTTTTGAGTTCCAGGTATATTTTAGATATGAGACCCTTGTCCGTTGTATGGTTAGTGAAGATCTCCCAATCCATGGGATTTCTATAGATCTTGCTAGCTATGTTCTTTGCCATGCAGAAGCTCTGCAACTTCTTGCAATCCCATTTATCCAACCTTTCTTTGATTTGTGTGTTTCTGGGTCTCTATTTAAAGAAAATTTCAGCCTGTCCCAAGCAGGCCTAGTGTTTCTCCTATTCTGTCCTATAATAAAATCAGGGTGTCTGCTTTGAGTCTAAGGTCTTTGATCCATTTGGAGCTGATTCTGGTTCAGGGTGATATATACGGATCTAGCTTCAGTTTTCTACAGGTGATTCACTAATTTTGCAGCACCAGTTACTGAAGAGGTTGTCTTTCTTCCATTCTAGTTTTTTAGATCCTTTATCGAAGATTAGGTGGCTATAGATTTCTGGGTTTTCATTTCTTGGTTTTCAATTCTATTCCACTGGTCCTGAGGTCTGTTCTTGTGCCAGTACCAAGCTGTTTTGATTACTATGGATTTGTAGTAGAGTGTGAAATTTGGTATTGATATTCCTCCAGCACTGTTCTTTCTGTTAAGGATCATTTTTGCTATTCGGGGTCTTTTATTGCTCCATATGAATTTTTGGATTGCCTCTTCTATTTCCTTGAAGAAAGAGGTTGGAATATTGATAGGTATGGCAATGAATTTGTACATAGCCTTGGGAAGTATTGCCATGTTCACAATGTTAATCCTTCCAATCCAGGAGCATGGGAGATTTATCCACTTTCTAAGTTTTGATTTGATTTCCTTTTTTCTGGTTTTTAAAGTTTTCATCATAGAGTTCCTTTACTTCTAGGTTAATTCCTAGGTATTTTATTTTTTGTGCATCTATTGGAGTTGCTTTCCTGATTTCAGCTGCTTTCTGCTCATTGTTGGCATACAAAAAAGCCATTGATTTTCGAGGGTTCATTTTTGCTTTATTTTCTTTTATTTTTATTGTGAGAATACCGTACAGAGGAGATACAATTACTTGGGCAAGATAACAAGTACATTTCTTATCAGACATTGTTGCCTCCTTGTTGTTTCCCCTTCCCATCCCTTCCTATACTTCTCCCCTCCCCCAACCCGATCTTCCTCCCACCTCCCACCAAAGTTGTTAAGTTCCTTTTTTCGACATATCAACTTGTACATCTCATTGTTGCAATGGGTCCACCTGTATCCCTAATTAAACAATTTGTTTTTTTCCCTGCCCCTCCACAAATTATACCAACATCAAATACAGTAAAAGTATGGGTTATACTGTGGGGGAGGGACATACAAAGCAACATAGAAATCATCTTATAAATATGACAGAAACAATTGCATGAAAGGATAAAAAACAAAAGAAAACATTTGAATACTTATCTTGGGGTTCATTCCACTAACATCAAGTTATTTGACCTTTTCTGCTTGACTCAGACATATACTAGTTATTGCAAATAATGGATAATTTTAAATACCCTGATACTTTGCCAAAGTTTCAGATCAGCTAGAGTAATTTGGGGCTGGAGTCTGTGGGATTCTTTAAATACAAGATCATGTCATCTGCAAAAAGAAAGAGTTTTATTTCTTCTTTCCCTATTTGGCTCCCCTTTATGTTTGCATCTTGTCTTATTGCTGTAGCTAGGCATTCTAATACTAAATTGAAGAGAAGTGAAGAGAGTTGACATCCTTGTCTCATCCCTGATTTTAGAAGAAATGACTTTAGTTTTTCACCATTAAGTATAATGCTGACTGTAGGTTTGTCATATATAGCCTTTATTACATTGAGGAATGTTCCATGGATTCATAATTTTTCCAGAGCCTTCATCATAAAGAGGTATTGGATCTTGTCAAATGCTTTTTCTGCATGAGATAACCATGTGGTTCTTATCCTTGTGCTTGTTGATGTGATGAATTATATTAATTGATTTGCGTATATTGAGCTAGCTATGTATCCCTGAAATGAATCCTATTTGATCGTGGTGTATGATTTTTTTGGATGAATTGTTGAAGTCGATTGGCCAAAATTTTGTTGACAAGTTTTGCATCAATGTTCATCAAAGAAATGGGTCGATATTTCTCTTTCTTTGATGAGCCCCTGCCTGGTTTTGGGATGAGGGTTATGATGGCTTCATAGAAAGAGTTCCTTAGTGAACTTTCTCTTTCAATTTCAATGAAGAGTTGAAGGAGTTTTGGTGTGAGTTCTGCTTTGAAGGCCTGGTAGAATTCCTTTGTAAATCCACCTGGTCCTGGGCTTTTCTTAGATGGGAGGTCTCTTATTGCTGTTTCTATTTCAATGCTTGATATGTTCCTGTTAAGATGGTTTAACTCATCTTGGTTTAGTTTTGGCATGTGGATATTTGCTAGGAAAAGCAAATACTTTTGAGAAGTATTCTCCTTATAATATTCTGGATCTTGGTTGTTTCTCTGGTGATGTTTCCATTCTCATCTCTGAGTTTATTTGGGTGTATTCTCTTTTTCTGATAAGATTTG
Source organism: Dipodomys spectabilis (assembly GCF_019054845.1). NCBI lineage: Eukaryota > Metazoa > Chordata > Mammalia > Rodentia > Heteromyidae > Dipodomys > Dipodomys spectabilis. Next base: position 8,415,209 of record NW_024870752.1, read on the forward strand.
CTAAGGGTCTGTCAATTTCGTTAATTTTTTCGAAGAACCAACTCTTTGTTTTGTTGATTCTTTCTTTTTTTATTTTAATTCTTTTAATTCTGATTTAATTTTAATTATTTATTTCCATCTACTGGATTGGGGTTTAGCTTGCTGCTCTTCTTCAAGGAGGTTCAGATGTATCATTAAATTGTTGGTTTCAGATTTCTCCAATTTGTTGATGTAGGAACTCAGAACTCTAAACTTGACTCTATGTACTGACTTTGCTGTGTCCCAGAAGAGCTGGTAATTTGTGTATTCATTTTTGTTGAATATCATGAACATTTGAATTTCCTTTATAATCTCTTCTACGACTGACTGGTGATTCAACAGTGTGCTGTTCAGTCTCCATGTGTTACAGGAGACTTTGGTGGCTTTTGGTGTTGAGTTCTAATTTTGTTCCCTTGTGGTCTGAGATAATGCGGGGCATAACTTCAATGTTTTTTAATTTGGACAAGTTTGCTTTGTGACCTAAAATGTGTTCTATTTTGGAAAATTTTCTGTGTGCTGCTGAGAAAAACATGTATTCTGATGTCAGTGGGTGAAATATTCGGTAGATGCCTGTTAAATCTAGTTGATCTATGCAGTTGTTTAGATCTGTGGTTTCTCTGTTGATTCTTTGCCCAGTTGATCTATCTAATGGGGATAGTGGTGTATTAAAGTCCCCGACAATTAATGTCTTTGGATCCATGTGATAGTTGAGTGAAAGTACTGTTACTTTGATGAATTTGAGTGCTCCATAGTTTGCTGAACATGTATTTAGAATTGTAATATCTTCTTGAAGGAGCTCCATTAATTAGTATGTAGTGACCTTCTTTATCTCTTCTCACTAATTGTAATTTGGAGTCTATTTTATCTGATATTAGGATTGCAACTCACACCTGTTTATGGGGCCCATATGCTTGGTAGATTTTATTCCAGCCTTTCACTTTCAGAATATATTTGTTTTTATGGGCAAGGCAGAAGACAGAAGGATCTTGATTTTCAATCCAATAACACAGTCTATGTCACTTAATTGGAGAGTTTAGTCCATTAATGTTGAGAGTTAGGACTTAGACATGTTTGGGAGTTCCTGCTATGTTATCCGCCTTCTTGAGGGCTGGGACAGCTGGGTTGTTCCTATGGTTTTTGGATTCTCAGTTTGGTTTCTTGGTCTTTATTGTGGTCTTATTGGTTTTCTATGTGTAGGACATCTTTAAGTATCTTTTGTAGGCCTGGTTTGGTGGAGAAATATTGTTTCAGTTTTTCTTTTCTATGGAAAGTTTTTTTGACCTTTGGTTATGAAGGAAAATTTAGCTGGGTATAGTATTCTTTGTTGATAGTTGCTTGTCTTTAGGGTGTGGCATACCTATCATTCCAGGCTTCTCTTGCTTTAATTGTCTCTGCTGAGAAATCTGAGGTTGTTCTAATTGTTTTCCCTTTATAAGTGATTGATCTTTTCTCCTTGACAGCTTTAAGGATCCTTTCCTTAAAGGAATTGATCCTGTGTGGATTATAATGTGATGGTGGGATGTCCTGTTCTGGTCTGGTCTATTTGGGGTCCTAAAAGCTTCTTGTATCTGAATAGGCCTATCTTTTTGCATATTTGGGAAGTTCTCTGCTACAATCCTGTTAAATAAATTTCCTAGACCGTTAACCTCTGTCTCTAGTGCTCCTCTATACCCGTTATCCTCATATTAGGCCTTCTGATGGTGTCTTTCAAATGTTGAATAGATCTATCATATTTCTTGGATTTGTCTTGGATAGTTGTATGTTCTTTCCCTATACTATCTAGGTTGTCTTCAATCCCTGAGATTCAATCTTCTGCATGGTCTAACCTACTGTCAAGACTTTGTACTTTGTTTTTTTTATTTCTTTTTCTTGTAATTGTTCAGCTTGATGGCTTCATATTCTTTGTTGGAGCTTTTAGATCTTGTATGAGCTTCTTTACTTCCTTAATTTGGTGTTCAGTGTTTACTCTCAAATCACTTAGTTGATTAGTTCTGGTTTTCTTGGACTCCCTTTCCTTCTGATGGGCTCCTTTCAGCATTCCCTTTGTGGTCTCCCTGGATTACTTCAGCTGTCTGTTTATGGATTTCATGAATGCCTCTAGTGATCTTTGTCTATTCTCATCCTGCTCACACAATTCCTGTATTACTCTTTGATTAGCTTCCTCACGCTCACCCAATTCCTGTATTTCTCTTTGTTCTCAGCTTGCTCACACAATTTCTGTTTCTCTTTGACTGTTCTCAGCCTGATCACGCAATTCCTGTATTAAACTTTGATTAGCTTCCTCACGCTCACCCAATTCCTGTAGTAATTTTTGGTTAGCCTCAACATGCTCATGAAGTTCCTGTATTAATCTTTGGTTTGCCTTGTCTTTCTCCCCATCACACTCGCACTGAGTCCTTTGCAGGTTTTCAATCTTTTCATTCACCATGATTACCAGTAGTGTTTGTAGAACTTTTTGGGAACTCTCCTCTGGATTTTTCATTAACTATTCTGTCACCTGATTATCCTGAGTGGGAGCTGAGATACCATGACTTGTCATTTTTCTTGTGTTTCTCTGGCTTGTTCAGCCCATTTGGTATGAAAGTAACACCAATTTTGTGCTAGAACCCTATTTTAAGGCAAGCATCAACCAGAGTCTGGTAGTTTAAGGCAAGCATCAACCAACCAGAGTCTGGTAGTTTAAGGCAAGCATCAACCAGAGTCCAGTAGTTTCCCAGTCAAAATGGCTACAGATACAATCTAGTTCAACAGATACAATCTATTCAACATCAAACAACTATGAATTAATGGGCTAAGAACCTCCAAAAGGGATTCAGCAAACCAAAAATTGTTAGGTTTAGGGAGAATTGTGGGGAAACAGGATTAGAGGGATGTGGAGAGGTGAAAGGAGTGAAATTAACCAGGTTCTAATCTCAGAGAGGGAAATGGATAGAATAGTATGATAGGAGAGAGATAAAAAAAGGAACAAATGGAAAAACAAAAATTTAAATTTAAAAAATGAAACACTTAAAAATTATGTAAGTATAGAGAAATGATATTGTGAGAAGAAATGGATAGGATGAGGGAAGGATAAAAAGGGAAAATGAAAAAATAAAAAATAAAAATACTTAGAATTGGAATACTTGAAAGTTATGTAGGTATAAAGAAATAATACTGCTATTAAAGAAGTTAAGCCTAAGAGGTTGTGAATTGAGTAATAAGTTTTTCATTTAAGTATGTGCACAATGATGGAGAAGATCTAATAATCAACAAAGGGTATATATCTGGGGATGAGCAGAACAGCAAATACGTCATGCAAAAAAGAAAGAAAAGAAAAAAAAGGACTAAAAGGTCAAAAGAGATTAAAAAAAGCACACACACATATACTCCTAAAATAAAATTTATAAAAAAAGAAAAAACAATTAAAAATAATAATAAATAGTTAGTAAAAAGAGTTCTTTGATTATTTTTGGAGGGTGGGAAGGAAGATCTTGTATCTGCTCTGTGTCCATAACCAGGTGGAGTCTGGTCTGATTATGGTGTTTGTTTTCTTAGGGCTTGATTGGTTTCTTAAATCAGTTTGTTTGAGCACGCAGACAGCTCTGCCTTACCCAGGACTATGTGATCCTCCTCCCAGGCTAGTTCAGTAGGAGGGAGATCTGCTTTGAGTATCATAAAACAGGGAGCTGGCTGTTTCCTCTAGTTGGAGATGCTGTGATGAGGCTAGGTTCTGGGTAGGATTGAGACCTTTCAGCGAACAGTAGCTTTTACCTGAGGGGCTAATTCCTGAGACACACACAGAGCCCAGCCTGGAGCCACTCTCAGGGGAGTTTCAATTGTTTGTCTAGGCTGCAGTGGGGAGGAACAGCCTCTGGCTCTGTTTACCCAGTGAAGAAAGTCACTCCTCTGGGGGTAGAGCTTTCTCTACTGGGCAGAGTGACTTTCCCCTGGGTAGAGCTGAGCCTAGCAGGTGAGGTCAGGTTCCTGTGACCTGCTAATGGCTCCAATTGTTTTCTTCCAAGGTCTGAGTTGGAGCTAGTTTCTTGGCTGGCCTTTGTCAATATCAAGGATGGAGATCTTCTCTGGTGGTAGAGGATGAGCTGCCTTCCCACCCGGGCTCTCTGAGAAGGAGTGAGGTTGTCAGGGTTCTACTCAAGCCACTATCTTGGTTACTGGGCTGTCCCTGGTCTGCGATCAGCAGGGTGAAGATATCTGCTCCTTGTCAGTTCTTGCTGGTAGTGAGTAGAACCAGCTCACATGCCTCATCTGGCACCTTTGTCCCGGACTCTCTCTGTTGATGGTAGCCATGGCCATGGTAGCCATGCAGTGGCCGCAGCCATGGTTACCAACAAGTGCTTAGATCTATCTCCTTGATCAAGCTGCCTGGATGTTCCCTCTCTGGCCCAACTCTCTGTACTGTGATGGAACACTTGGTGTGATTATCTGTCCTAGGACTGTTCACTGGAACACTAAAACTGCTTTCTATGGGAGAGCATGTTTAGCTCTAGCTTCTTCTCTTTCTTTCCTTCTTCCTTTTTGGGAATGGAAATTCAGTATAATTCATTTTTATTTATTTATTTAATTTTATTGTCAAGGTGATGTACAGAAGGGTAAAATAGTGAGTACATTTCTTGTTGAACTTGTTACCTCCTCCCTCATTTTTCTCCTAGTGTCCTTTCCCTCCCAACTCCCCCTCCCCCAGTTGTATAGATCATTTCCAACATATTGTCTTGTGAGTATCACTGTTGCATAAATGGTCCTCTTTGTTTTTGTCTCACAACTTTGTTGTCCCCTTTCCCCTTATTCAGATACAGATATATACAATATCCAGTGTTCCAGAATCAAATACCGTGACAACAGAGGATATAGCCTAGGGAGAAAAGCATACAAAAGAAACAAAAATATCACATAATACATTAAAAACAACAGCAACAAAGAAAAACCTCTTGTATCCATGTCTTGGAGTTCATTTCACTTAGCATCATCTTATATGTTCATATGCACATAGCTATTGAGCTAGTCTGCTCATCTGCTAGGATGTATACTAATTATCACAAATGAGGGAAAACACAGGACTTCTGTTTCTTTGGGTCTGGCTTACTTCACTTAATATGATTTTTTCCATGTCTTTCCATTTCTTTACAAATGGGGCAATGTCATTCTTGATGGAAGCAAAGATATATGTGTGTGTGTGTGTGTGTGTGTGTGTGTGTGTGTGTGTGTGTTTATGTATGTAAAAGTTTCTTGATCCATTGAAGGCTACTGAGTTGGTTCCAAATCTTAGCTCTGGTAAATAATGTTGCAATAAACATTGTTGTTGTGCTGGTAGTTTTAGTATGGCCTTGTTTGTGTCATTTGGGTAAATGACCAGAAAAAGGGAAGCTCTATGTTTAGTCTTTTGAGGAACCTCTATACTGGTTTAAAGAGTGGTTAACAAGTTTACACTCCCATTAACAGTGTAGTAGCATTCTTTTTTAGCAGAACTTCTGCATGACAAAGGGTGTAGCTAGCAGGATCAATAGAAAAAGAAAATCTTCACTAGCCATACAACAGACAAGGGCCTCATATCTAAAATATACTTAGAAATCAAAAAATTAAATCCCCCCATACCGAATCCTCAAAGAAACAACCACTCCATTAATACAACACAAATACATTAAGGCTAAAGACTTAAAGAGATATGCCTTTAAAGAGGAAATAATATTGAGCATTAGACACATGAAGAAATTCTCAACATCTTTAGCTATAAAAGAAATGCAAATCAAAAAAGCATTGAGTTTCCACCTCACCCCAGTTAGAATGGCTATTATCAAGAAATCTTTCTTCTTGTAACTTGGGCTTGAACTCAGGGCTTTGTTGCTCTCTTTGTTGGCTTTTCCACTCATGGTTGGTGCTCTTCCACTTGACCCAGGTTTTTTATTATGGGCTTTTCTGGTTATTTTTGGTAAGGATCTTTCATATTTGTCTGTCATGGCTGGCTTTGAGTCTTCCTCCTCAGACCTCAGCCTCCTGAATAGTGTATGAACCTCCTTCCTGATTATATTATAGATGTGAGCCACCTTAGCCTAGATTTTCTTTGGATTTAACTTTATTGTTCATTAGCTTCAAAACATTTCCCTAGTCTCTAATAATACAATCACCCGCACATATATGCAAAAGCAAATAAACAAAAGCAGAGTCACAGTAACAACTTTTGGATTCTATAGAATCATTTCAAGAGAATTGAGATTCTCTAACATGATTAGGCCCTTCACATTCATACATAAAATAGAGCCATCTCAAATTACACACACACACACACACACACACACACACACACACACACGCAATATTCTCAAATTTTTGTCTGGAACACATTGATTCTATACAACCACTGCAAGAGAAATAACATCTTTTAACAGTATTGAATTTTCCATTCCATGAGCATGATGGGTATCTCCTTTATTTCAATCTATTAAATTTTTTTCAGAAAAATTTTGCAGATTTTGAATATAGACCAATTTACAGAGATTTTTGGTGATTTTTTTCTGCTTAAAATAGCACTCAAAAATATTGAAACTCTTACTAGTGTTTCTAAGCACAAGACTCTAATATGGTTTGTGGTGAAAAATGAATGCATGAAGTAAAACTTACTCAGGCTTGAGTTATGGAGTTATTGACTAGTTCAATGTTAATGAATTAACAATATATGCTAAGTACAGGGTCTATAAACAAAAACATACATAAAATATGTATTGATCAGTTGAGGAAAATGTGACCAGAGGCTCACAGAAACCTGACCTGTAGGAGTGATGATTTAGTGTCTGATACTTTAGTGTTCTCTGTGACTTCATAGAAAACAGTTGTGAGGAGCATGAATTAATTATATTCTAATAAATATTATATTATTATTACATGCATTAAAATATTTAAAATATTTTATGGAGAACAAGCCACATTGTCAGTATTTGATCTACTGAAGAAGAATTTAATATAAAGTAAGAAATAGCATTAGCTATGTTATTTTAATTCTTTAAGATATAGTTAAGAAAAGGCTCATCTAAAAATAACCTCATTTTACAATGTAGTGACAATACTCCTCACACATAGTAATAGTAAAAGAAAATAATTTCACTAAAAATTCCCATCATTTTCAGATAAGGAGACAAAAAATTAATCCTTCAGAATATGAAAAACAATCTAGGTAATGACATTTTAATTTTCAAGGTAGTAATTATAAAATTCTGTTATGAACAAATAATTATAGCAGGGACTGTATTGTATACTCTGACTACCTCTATTTTAAGAACATATTCATAATTAAGACAATAAAAACTCATCTCCAAATTTGTAAACAAGTTTTATAGTTGTGAAAAAATATTGTTTTAAACCTTTTCATGAAAACAAAGTATTCTAGTGGTTAAAAATGATCTCATAAATTCTGTATTCAGCCATAATTTACTATGAAGTGATGGTATAGCCATTAAAAATTTATTAAAGTTCCATTCTATTTCAAAATTAAAGATGTAATTTTTTTTGTTGTTCACTGAGAAAGCAACTAAATATTAACTGTATTTTGGTTTGGTTCAGCTAGAATTGGACCATTAAGATTCTTTGTCAGGTCTAAGAAATATGGAGAAGTCTTGCAAATATTATTTTCTTATAAATAAAGATTTTAAGTGCTTCGTCCAATAAATTTCTTGTTTCATTTTGTTATATCTCTGTAATTAATTATTGCCCTCATGATGTATAATTATAGTGAACTGCTCTCAGTTTTTAGTGCCTTTGGAAACAAAGCATGTAATTATCCTATAAGTCAAATGGGCTGGTGATGTTTCTTTTTCATTAAGTTGTGTGTTCATTTTCCCTGGGATGCGTTGATTTTGTCCTTCTTTTAAAATTAATGTATACAGAGACAGGTTATGCTTTCTAATGATGAGAAAAAAAATCTTGCTATTTAGAATAATAACATGTTTCTGGGTACTGGTGCTTTATGTCTGTAACGTAAGCTACAAGCTACTCAGGAGGCTGAGATAGGATCAAAGAAATCAGGGTATGATGCCAGCTAAAATAGAAAAGTGGCAAGACTTCATGTCCAAAATAGCCAACAAAAAGCAGCGCTGGAGGTTTGGATCAAGTGGTAGAACTTGAGCTGAACAAACACAAGATGCTGGAATCCAAACCCAGTATGGGAAGAGTAAGAATATATTATGACTTAGATTTACATCATACTTAGAATTTATAGCATTGACCTTAGGATAAAATCTAGTTGTTGATGCTTAAGTCCCAAGACTATGATTTCTTTTATGATCCTCCTGCCATACTGATTACTTTTCTGTTTCTCTGTTTTATAGCTAGGTTTTTCTTCCTTTCCGCAGAGATTTTCCCTTTCTGCTTTTAAAACCCCATGTTTTGAACAAAGCACTAAATTTGTTGATTTATTTGAAAACATTTAATCATTTATTTATATAAAACCATATTTCGGGAACTGATCTATCACTTGATGTACACTAAGATTTCTAGTTCCCCACAGACTCAATTTAAAACCCAACTTCTGGAGCTCAAGAGAGACAAATCTGGGCTCTTTCTCTCCTTTGTCTCTGAACAAAGTCCAAACAACTTTCTGTACATGACAATATCAGAGTGACATATCCACTTTGCTTTTGAAAAGGATTTTTTTTGGGGGGGAGAAAGAAATAATCAATATTGTTCACTGATATATGGCGTCGTATTTAACTAAGTGTAAAGTGAGCATTACCTGTCTGTTGAAGCAACAATATGTTCCTAGACATTTTGATATAAGCAATCAGGTTTGGACCCTACACTTTTATGATTGTATTGTACAACATGTCTTCTTCCTGAATCAAAGAGAACAGACCTCAGTGGTATATGTCACTTTGTATAAACTGAGATGGCATAAACTTTCTTTTGGAGAAAGAGAAAGAAATCTATGGACACAAACAGACTTGTATGGAAAAAAATATGCAACAGTCACAGGTAACAGAACATTGTAAGTTAACATCCTCTGAATACATAATCTATTACAATTTGTAAGGACATAGTCTCTGAGGTGAAGAAATCCAGGATGGGCTTGTAAAGGAGGATTGCTGAATATGCAAGTATAAGATAGACATCTAGGGAAAAATGAAAATAGTGAATAAATTTAGGAGAATCCAAAGGTAGAATTGAATAGAAGGAAGAACATAGGTGTACAGGAAGGAAACACATATTAACTCTTCCTTTCCCATTTGTCCAATTGTGTTGACTTAGGATGTAAGATTGCTCAACCTACTGGATGTAAGATTGCTCAACCTACTGGAATTGCATACAAAAAGAGAGTTACTTTCTATTCTAGGTGTTGAATATCCTACTACTTGCTCAGATCCCACTGGGGCAAGAAAAGCTATCATCCATGCCCAACCGAGCTTCATCACGGGTCTGTCATTAGGAAATGCTGCTCTATTTTTCTGAGAAGCGCCAGGGATCTGCCAAGGCAGATGCTATTGTTGCATCCTTCCTTCTTTGAAGAGGATAAGAAAAATCATGAAATCCAACACCAAGGCTTAAAAGAATCCATTGTAAAGGGAAAGAAGCAGAATCTGTGAGACTTAAGGCAAAACACACTTCTAAAAATGATTTCCTAGGGAGCACATAGGACATTTTAGGAAGTAATTTGACATTGTTGCTAAGATGTTAGAGACAGCCAGGCTCCCAATTGCTAGAACAAAAGCCAGACTGTGGCGAAAATGTGACAACATGAAACAAAAGCTGAGTGACTAAAGCAAAATTAACAGTGTGAAGAGGGAAGTTAGGAAGCTTAACCTCAGGCCTGGGAAAATTCAATGGAATTTCTGTGGAAATGGGGTGGCAATAGTTCACTCAAAAAGAAATAGACATTATCTTATTGCTTTCATTCTATTTTGGTCATTACTTTCTAATTTAAATTTAAAATAACTTCAAAGAAATATCCTTTAGACTATAAGATTTATCCTTTTGTTTCTTTGTTTTTGAGACAGACTTCACTATGTGGCACAGACTTCCAGGATCCCAGTCATTAGTAAACTGAGGATAGTTTTATGCCTCAGTCTTCTAAGTGCTGGAAGTATTGGTCTGCCTTACAATGTCTGGTTTTAGACTTCAAGATTCAACTTGTTTAGTATATTATTCCCATTACCTGAAAATGGTAGGTATTTGTAAACTATGTTTTGAAATAATTGATGGGTGGTGATTTGACACTGATCAGAACGGGATTTGAACGGACTGTGTGGCCTTGTAGAAGAGTTTTTGATAATAATAATTTTTCTCTTTGTAAAACAGAAATGATAATAGTAGATGATAATAGCAGTAAGGGTGAAAGTGGTTTTTACAAGATTATGGCCTATAAACTATTTATCCTAATCCAGGTAATACATACAGAATAAATGTTAGTAATTATTATTATATTAAAACAACCATAATAAAGGAAAACAGAGAAATGAGGATGATTCCATGTTCTAACCAAAATAATGAAAGGAATCTTTCCTCCCTAGACCGGCTCAGGTAAGATATTTAATTATATGTATTCAGAAAATTAAAACAACTAATAAAATGTGATACACAATGGAATATCATTTAGACATAAAGAAGAACAAAATTATAACATTGTGGGAAAATGGATAGAACTGGAAAACATCATATTAAATAACCAAGAATCAGAAGGACAAAAGTTGTGTGTCCTCACTCATATGAAAATATTAAATATAAAACAAGAACATGTGTAAATACATACACACACATGATAACCTTGACTACAACATAGCATTTTCAGGTAGGAGTTCCTGTATTGAAATCACTTTGAACAATTAACAGTCAGTGCAACCTAAAGAACACTGAGATTGAACTATGTCTGGAGGTGTAGGGAGTGGTAGGAGGGAATGTAGATGCTTGGAGAGAAGGAAAGAGTGTGAATATAGTTACAATCTATGTACATGTGTGAACATAGAACAAGGAAACAATGGGACTGGTTGGGGAAATGGGAGCAGAAGAGAGAGGAGGATGGAAGACATGACTGAACAAGATACATTGTATCTATAAAGGGGCATGGTAGAATGAAATACCATTGATGCTACCAAAAATACTAAAAACTTAAAACCAAAATGGCTGGGAAGTTTCCAGTGTAGAATGATAACTTGAGGAGTAAGTTCTCTAATAAAAATTTAACTAACAAATAAATCTCATGAGAATATTTTAGAGAAACATTCAGGAAATGTCATTGTAAGAGAGTAGAATTTGTTCTATTTGTTTATGTTTTACCTTGGACTGGATTATCTTTCATACCTCCTTCACTTATTGGTTCATACAACATTGTTTCTACATTTTCTATTTGTGTCACTTAATTGTATAGGGGTTTTCATTTTACATGTCCATATATGCATACAACATACCTTGATCAATCTTATCACTCCATTGTTCCCCCTCATTCTTCTTCCTCTCATCCCAAACCAGTTCCAACAGGCTTTATATTTTATAAAACAAGGTCAGATAAGCTAAAGAAATTAATTAAAATTATTTAAATTATGTAAATACATTGTACATTCTGTGCCCTCTGATATTTTTGAAAGCTGCATCACAAATAGAGCATGCATTTGAAGTTACATTGTCATCAGCCAAGCTCTGCACACTACTCCTATGATTTATCGGTGATTTTCCTCCACCTCTTGAATTATGACTTTAATGGACAGAGTAAAATTACTTCATCAGTGAGATTGACTTCACTGAGTTTTATAAGAGGAAACAATTTTGACTTCCGATGAAAAATAAATGAAATAAGATAATATCACACATGAAAACTTTTTAAAGCAGTAAGTCAGAACTGAGGAATAATTTTCCATAACAGGGGAACAGTATAAAATGTTGTGCTCTTCCTGATTTCTCCTATCAGACATCTGAGCATTTCCATATCCAAACTTTTAGATCCTTTCAAGTAGTAGAGGATAGGCCAAAGTAAGCTGAGGAAGTTGTTACATAATTATATTTAATGACCCTTACCAAACACACAGTTCCTAGTATTACAGGACAATATTTCAGGGCCACAGTTACCAAGGATAAATAAACTCTTTTCAAAAGTGTATATGGATTAATGTCTGCAAAGGTTAAAAACATCAAACTCTGAAATATCATGACCTGACATTAATGACCCAATAATAGGTTGACATTTGCAATTCTTCTTGGGGGGTAATAGCCCACCATATGCAAAGATCAGCGTCTGCTGCTTATCTCAAAGGAAAAAATATGAGTAATAATGGTGCGAGGGAGGTTAATAACAGGTACCAGCTTAGCATAGCTTTTATCAGTCCGTTTAGAAAATGAACTGAGAATTGCTGTCATCTTGATTGGAAAGGGGAAAGGAAGAATGGGCCCATATGGGAGGCATCAGTCAGCTCCAGCTTGTGCATGAAGGGTGTTTGCAAGGTTACCTGAGTTGATACCACAGAAAGCTAGAATTTGCATGTCAAAGCTTTGTTCCTTTTTAAAAATTTTTTCCTTTATAATGTACTGCCACACAAATCACTGGCCCTTAGGTTTAAATTTCACAGATATCTAAACTCACTTAAAAATTAAAATGCAATAATTTGTGATCCAAGACGGACCTACTCATTGTGATTTTTTAGAATGTTTTGTTTTGCTATTGTGCTTTGTTCCTACCTGTTCTGGCTATCTAAAAATCCTAATCTTTGTTGAGGGTCTTAACTTTTCCTTTGAACACTAATATATTCTATAATGACAGTATCTGTCATGGAGGCTATTAGAGCGAAGATAATTTTTTTAACTCTCATTTTTAAAATCACAATTAAAAACAATTCAGCATTAAAGTTATCATTGTGTTTTCCTGGCACACTGGGAAAAATGTCATTCATAAGCAATAGATTTTCATGTTTGTAATTTATTAAATTATGAGGATTTGAATTACTTGGTAATTTATTATGATTTGAATTACCTTGTAATTTCAGAATACATTGTAAAGAATGTGATGTATTTGGTTCTATGAATTATTTTATCAAAATTAATAGCCTGTTTTACTAGAAAATATCCTAAGTGCAATGAGCCAGTAGATGTATAATGACTTGCTATAGATTATGTTTATTAACACTGCCTTTAATTAACATCTTTTCTCAGTAGAGTTGAAAGAGTTACACAATAAAATTTTAGAGTAGGAATGTAAGAATATATTCATTGATCCTAGATCAGTTGACATATATTTACAATATGTCCTAAGTATGAAAACATGAAGATTAAAACTTACTTCTAAATCTTTTTTTCTATTATTCTCTAAAATTATTGGAACTACAAATACAGTATCTGTTGTTTTCAGTATTGGGATGAATTCTATCATGGCTGGTTGATTCAATGCTATAACTTTTTGTCCTTTCCCCTTAGCATTGAGATTATTAAACAATCTGAAAGAAACAATGTCATAGTTCTGTTTGGTATTTTTCCCAAGGACATGGAGAAGTTTTCGAAGGGTGTGGAAGAAGGGACACGCACCACAGCCCTGGAAAAGCTTAACAGCTTGAGTGTCCTCGGGTAAGAGAGGAGAAGGCAGTCAGTGGCAGCACACAGGTTTCACATGAGGAAACAAAGAAGTAAACTTTATGCTATAGACCAGAGCTCTCTTTTTATGCATTCTAAAGTTAAAATGATAAATCAATTTAAACTCAATATTGAAGTCCTGAACACCGGACTGATTCACTCTAATAGACGCTGCAGTGGGAATGCTGCTTTGATGTTGCTCAGACATCTTGTTTCAGAATGGGTTCTAAAAAATATTTGGTTACAACATGTAAACAAGTAGATTTAAATAACCACCTGACTGAAATTGTATTTAGGAAGGAAACGAATTTCAAAATGTTGATCTAGAGTTAAGCCAGAAGCCTATTTTTTTCAAGAAACATTGTTAAACGCAAATCCTACAGTTTGGGCTTTTTGTTTTTTCAACTCAGTTCCAACTGAGTGGTTCATACTTCCTACACAGGTAATTTCCTGCTTCAGCCCTTCTTGCTTAGGGTTAGTTTTGTACTTAATTTTGCACGGCAAGCATGAATCATGATCCATCTATTTACACTTAATGCTGCAGCTAAAATGGCAGGTATGTACTGTAAGGTATATTAAATAAGTAGTTTTCATTAGGTAGCTGATGAAGAGAACACTGTGCGCTATTCAAGCAGGAAAAGAAGTTTATTTACCGAACTGCTGCCCCCAGCATGCATGGTGGAGAGGCATGGCTGGAAAAGGATAAAAGGGACAACCCAGCCCTGGGCCAGAACTTAGCTAGGCCAGGGACAGGAAGAGGTGTGGCCACACTGGATCCGGATGTGACCTCACGGTCTGGGACCCTCCTGAGGTCACATGGGAGGCCTGTGACCAGAGGTGGCCCAGGATGTGACCTAGCAGGAGGGGAAGGTGACTGCTTCCAGGTCTGCCAGTTACTCAGGAAACAGATACTGGGCAGAAACTTAGCCAAGAGGGAGGGAGGCGTCCCTGTTCAGACCTTACATGTACCACCATACCAGATTTTCCTCTTGAAATAAATCTCCAGGGCTAGTTTGGAACTGCCAAAACCCTGATTCTAGCTCCAATGTAACTGGGATGGCACAGTGGCTTTGAACCATAATCCGATTGATCTTCACCTCCCATAATAGCTAGGATTATAGTTATGAGCTACCTTCACCTGGCTGACTTCTGAAAAACATAAAAATATGTATGCCAGGGTATTTCATGTACATATAAGGAAAGGTTCTCAAATGTGTTTAAGCAAATGGACTAAGAATTTAAAATTTAAAGGTATTAAACTTTTTTTTTTATTTTGCTTAAAGTAACACTTTCCTCCTTGAAGGCTTCAGTTTCTTACATAGCACATAAATAAATAGCTAAGCAATGGTTAGTTCTAACTTCAATTGAAAACATAAGAACATTATACTTGCATAGAGTTGTTTCTAATAAACTTAAAATGTGACAACTCTTACAGAAGACAAATGAAGAAAATTAGCATCGATATTAAATAAATTACCCTAGGTGATTTTTTTTTTTTTTTGCTTCTTTTGTATGTTCTTCCCTATGTTGTCACTGTATTTGATTTTGGTACCCTGCATCTGGTATATACATTTATTTAATTTGGGGAGGGGAAAGAGAATAACAAAACTCTGAAACAAGGACACAAGATGACCCATTGCAACAAGGATACCCACAAGATACTGTATTGAAAATGAACTTTACAACTTCAGTAGAGGGGAGGAGTGAGGGAAGGGAGGAAAGGGATAGTGGGAGAACAACAAAGGAGGGGGTAACAATGCTTCACAAGAAATGTACCCATTGCCTTATTCATGTAACTGTAACCCCTCTGTACAGCATCTTTACAATAAAATAAAATTTTAAAAAAGCAACAAAATAAAAAAAATTACCCTGATGTTTTCTTACTGTAGTTTCACATTTTGGGATATTAATTTAGATAGAAGACTCTGAATTACGATTTTCATAGAGATTAAGGAAAGTGTCTAACTTCATTATTTTATATGTGTTATCTGCTGAGCATGATACCATTTTTTGAAGATCATATTCTTGACCCAATGAATTGTTTTGCTGTTTATGGGGGTTTGTATTTGATTTGGGGTTCAAAATACTATTTCATTGGTATATGGGTCAAATTTTTTACTAGTATGACATTTTTCATTTCTTCCACTTTCTGATGGGTTTTGAAATTAGGACATGTGAATTTCACAACTTTGTCTTTCTCTTCAAAATTGTTTCTGCTATTGAGGCTTCTATCCCATTGAATTTGAAAAACAGATTTAATGGCCACTGGGGTTTTGACAAGGGACATTTTCAATCTGCAGATTATTTGGGGGAGCAATTACTCTCTCAACATTTTTCAAATTATGCTATAGGATATCACTTGATTTGTTTAATTTAGCCAGGTTTCAGTATTTTTATCATATGTACCTTCTACTTGCTTAGTTAATTTTTTCCTTTTTTTAGGCCTTTTTTCTTTTGGATTTTATTGTGAATGCAGTTGTTTTCTTAATTTTCTTCTTGGGGCATTCAAACACCAATTGGATTTTGTACATTTATCTTACACATAAAAAAGTAACTATTTCATTGTTCCACAAATTTTAGGATGAATTTTTCATTGTTTTCTACATTAAACAATCATTTAGTCTGTTAATAGGGGTGGCTTTGTTTATCTTCTAATTTAAATGTCTTTGTTTCTTCTTAGCTAATTACTCTGAATAAGATTTCTAATACAATATTTAATATCAATAAATGATTTTCATTTACATATTCTTTATCATAAAAGCAGAGCTTTTATTCTTTTGCCATTAAATGGCTGATAATCTTTATGGTGAAAAAGTATTAAATTTTGTTTGTATTGCTACCTTCATGTCTTTGAGGAATATTATGTGTTTTTTTTCTCTTTGTTCTAACAATTACTTTGTATTAAGTTGATTAATTTTCTTGCACACATTTCTTAGATAAATACTACTTGTTCAAGGTATACAACTAGATTGCTGTTTGATATGGTGCATAATATTTTGATGAGGGTTTCCACACTTGCATTCAAAAATATAATATTCATCTGCAGTTTTCTTTGTTGGTTGTATCACTCTGATGTGGCAATCAATATACTTCTGGTTCTATAGCATGTTTTAAGATGATTTCTTCTTTTTTTTGTTACTGCTTCTGCACTATACCTCGCTGATTACTGTAAATGTTGTTAACATACTCTTGATTAGTCATCTGAATTTCCATTGTAACCTCTTATTCGTAGAAAAAAGTAGATTTTTAAAGCTGTATTTCAATTTCCAGCATTTTCTGCAAAAAATTATAATTAAGATATAAGCCCTCTTTATTTGTATACTTGCTAATTTAACAGATATAAAGAAAGCTTTTTAAATGTAAATAAAAGTAATCTGTGATTAGAAATTTCTTACTAACTCTGTAAAGAAAATTTTATAATTTTTTCATGTTATTGTGACCTGAGAAATTGTGGAGAGCTTTGAATAGAAAATAATGTTTATCAGTTCAAATTTTAAGATGCTTATGACTTTTCTCTTTGCCTTCCAACCAATAACTTTCATGGGTATAATGTTTAAAAGATAATAATTCAGAGCTTCAGAGAAAATTTCCATATAATAAATCATATGCTAGCTTAACTTCTCTAGAAAATGAAAATCTTTAGACTGAATATGATATACTTAGAAATAAGCCTTGGTGGCTCACTGTATATGCAAGAAAAATTGAAATGAAAAGTGACTATAAATAACCATAATTACTTATCATATTTATAAATATCATTTTCCAACAATTTCTTTAAATATAGAGATTAAATATCTACAAGTGATCATGGTATGACAAAAATATGTTTATGTAAATTGGCTAATAAGGCAATTATACAAAATAAATATATAAAATTATATGATACTAATTACATTTCTCATATATAATATATCATGAGTATATTATAGAAAACCTTATATATTATATGTAATATATACTATAAAATAGTGTATATTATAGTATCACTAACATATTATATAATGCATGAAATATGTTATATATTATGATTTATACATTACATATTCATATGTTATATTAATGTAAATATTTATATAATATGGATGCTTTCTCCATTTTTCTCCCTGATGATATTTAGGTATACAATATTAAAAGAATATCAGTCTTTTATTTGACTATTGTGTACATGGTAGGAACATCATTTCAACTAGGCTCAGATTATTAATTGAACTAGAGGCTTGAAACAAGTAAGTGCATAGATAACTTGTAAGGACAACATCTTATTAATTTTACTCACCTCAGAATAAGATTGTATAGTATGATAACATTTAGAACCATACTTGTACAATTTTTTAAATAAACATTTCGTGAAAATAATTCATTAATGTACCTCACAGATGAATAAATCTATATCCATTTTAGTTAAAAAATATAAAAACTACATAAAGCAGGAATTATTGTTTCTTTCCCGAAGGTAAGTTTTCTAGAACTGCACTTCCCACTTGCAGAGGATGGCTGGAAAATGTATGAACTTGCAGAATGTTCTTTTATAGTTTCTGAAAATATATGTCCTCAAGTACACTGAACTAATTTTTCTTTTTTTTTTTTTTACAACTTCTTCAGAGAATCAAGATTTGCACTCATTCTTCAGTGTTCTAGCTCAATTTCTCAAACTTTAGCTTCCACTGAATTACCTGGAGATTTTACTAATGTCCAGATATTAGGTTCTACCAATATTAGATATGGTGTGGAGCCTAATGCTTGCATGTCTTCAGTCACAGTGACACTGCTTTGTTAGGTATCAGGTATCTTATTAACTAAGCCTGCATCTAATTATTCAACTTAAATCACTTCACTTTCCTTTGGGCTTCTGGACAATAGTTTCCAAATACAACTTTATTTCCATTCCAAACAGCAAGTGCAATGTTTATTCTAATTTTCTTCATTTTAATTGATGTGTCACTTCATATTTGTTTTCTTTATATTGTTGCTGAGAATTGTGAAGTAAGATGATGTCCAGAGGGGAAAGAACAAAGTACCACAATTATTGACATAGATTTTTAAGTCCTTCCATGTACATGAAGTAAATGATCTCAGTATAATTCATATAGTAGAAATTGTGAAATTGAATAGTGCCCTTGGACATAACCCAAATACAGATTTCATTTTGTTATTTCAGTTTGCTTTAAAGAAAAGAAAGTATTGAATCAAGAATAAAATGAATTAAACCAAGATTCCATCTATTTTCTTTCTACCCTTTGTATGAAGTTCCCTGAATATACTGTTATTTGGAATAAGTAAAGCAATGTATTTCTATATGCTACTTCAATGTAGACAAGAGTTTTGCCATGATTATAATAACATGACCCATTTTTTTGGTTGGTAGGAACAGCTAGTTATTAAATTATTTTCTCAACATTTTATGATAGTGAGATTAGACCAACTTTCCATTTATTCTGCATTCCTTCACCTGGACTAAATGCTTCAGTCTCTCTCTTGATCTAAAACATTTCTTTTCCCTGGGGGATTACAATTCCTCAGATGTATTCTTCATTTGCTAAAATCTTAATCTTATCTCTTTTAATTTTTGTTCTTTCAACAAAACTCTCCCTTCCATGACTTACGTGTGTAAGACCAAAGTAGCAGAGAGAAGATTCCATGCTTTTACTGTTTCAGTTCATGCTCTCCTACTTTTTCCATTTTGAAAAACAGCATCTTTGTTAACCGGAATTACTCTTCCATTTATGATCTAGGCTCCCATACTTTCTATTTTTCTCTATTTTTTGAAATTATTTTTCCTCTATTTGTTGTCTTCCAGCTCTGGAATGTACAGACAGCAAGACAGTCTTTAGAGAGGAATAGGGAGATGCAATCCAAGATGGACATAAGAGAAAAGACAACAGCAATTGGGCTCCAGTTTGCTAGTCCTTGTTTTCAAATGAGACCCACAACCCATGAGAGTTAGAGTATCTGAGAATTCTTCTAGTTAAATAAGGTTTCAGCTCATTATAACCAATAATATTTAATGATTGGCCATTAAAACTAAGGGAAGATCATCTACTTATGAGATAGACCAAGCTCAAAGTCTAAAAAGCACAAGCATAGAGAATGTGAAGAAGCAAAAGTCCTTTAAAATTCCAGAGAGGTCAGCATGGGCAATAATATTTAAGTTCAAGAGACATGGAATCTCAGTGGAAGGCCATAAGACACAACAAATTAGACAGCTACTTTAAAATATAGGGTAAGGTGGTCATCCAATCGTGACTACCAAGGACTCAGTACTGCCTACACAGGCAACACTGCCCAAGCAGGAACCCAGATCTAAAGCTCCACTAGGGACATTATGTACTAAGAAACTGAGACCAGAAAACAGACGACCAGGAAGTCATACTTAGTGTTTGATATATAAATCCATTCATTCATTCAACAAACATTCAGTGGTCACTTTGTGACAGTGCTATGATTGATTGGTCCTGGTTCAATAAGAGTTCACAAAAGTAGTTCTTCAGAATATATAATATACAGATTTTAAAGGTTGAGCTCATATGTTAAAAAAAAAAAAAGACTTCACAATAGTGAGAAAAAAACCAAATGTACTAACCTAGATTCTGTACATGAAGCACCTTACATATATTCCATTATTTACTCATATATAATCTATACTCATCATTTATATATTTTCTCACGGTGTCTGAATGTGCCTTGTAGGATTCAACTTGCTCTCAGATTGTGGGTTCCCTAAAAAGTTAATGTAAAGGATTTACATGATCTTAAATGCTCAATTAATATTGTTGGAATCTCATTTTGGGAAGGTAATAAATATGTAGATTATTTTAGGTTACTGCTAATTATTGTTGATTGTGAAGTAGTTAGTCTTGGAACTAATTTCTTTGTGTGGCCAGTAGTAATTATTTCAAAAGATCTTTGAAATGGTCATGAGCCCTAGTCTTGTTGAATCTTGTTGAATTATTTGATCAGATGAAGTATGTAAAAAATAATGATAAAAATTAGTCTATCCCTAATGGTATCCCAACAGAATGGATAAACTATTTTTTTTTTAATTTTAAAAGTCACAGTTGGACTTACTGGGTATGGCCAACTCATTTTCTCTCCATTGTCCTCACATTTTCCTAGCTCTGCATCACTTGACATAACTGACATTACCAGCTCATATATTTTTTTAAAGTGTAACTGTGCCCTTTGGGAGGAATTGTATCTTTCTTCTACCTGTCTCCAAAGCCAATGGCCACTAACATGGACTAGAGAAACCATAGAACCTGAAGACATGCAAAAAAAGTTTAAAGTATGGTAATATCATATAATGATCAGGTTAATATACATAGGCTATCTCTGACTTTTCATACTAAGGAAGTGTCATTGTCATCAGTGTCAACTATCAAAGCTGATACTGTTAAACACAGAGCAACATATGTCACCATTCCTCAAAATGCTAGGTTTATTATTTATCATGTCTAAAAATGTGTGGAAAATGTAATTTGAGAATACTGAATTTCATACACCATATATATCCACTTAATGACGTACTTATTTATTGAAAAAATGGAAAAGTAGAAATATATGGGAGCTGAGGATTAAGGCCCAAATAATTATTTTAATATTTAAGCATTCTGTCAACAAAAGTATTATTTTAATATACATTGAAAAATAAGATTTCTGTCTCTCAGCACCTATTTTCAACACATTCTTTTAGTTGGATCAAGAACTCATTATATTTAAATGCCTATGTATGTGTGTTTTGCATATATAAATGATATATATGTGTATTTGTATATATATATGATATATGTGTGTATATAGATGCATATGACATATATAACACAACATAGTCAAATAATTCATCAATATTCTTTCCTTATAGGGTACTATTATGGAAATAGAATGCATAATGAACAATCAACTAACTGAAGTCCATTTAGATAAACATATTCTAAAGCAAACATTATCATTTTAAACATGTCTAATTTTTTGAAGACATTTTCATCCATTCTATTACCTAGTCTTTCTTACACAGTTACTTATTAAGTACATATCAGGTTCAAGACAGTATTAGAGTGTATTTGGTAGACAATATTTATGTTTCCAAGTTTGTTTGCATGTGTTCAGGTTCTATGGTTTCTTTTCCTGCCATGTGTGGTTTCTCTAGTCCATGTTAGTGGCCATTGGCTTTGGAGACAGGTAGAAGGAGGATACAATTCCTCCCAAAGGGCACAGTTACACTTTTTTTAAAAAAAAATATGAGCTGGTACTGTCAGTTATGTCAAGTGATGCAGAGCTGGGAAAATGTGAGGACTGAGGAGAGAAAATGAGTTGGCCATACCCATTAAGTCCAACTGTGACTTTTAAGAGATTGCTTCAATCAAGTAGTGAGATTGGAAACTAGATTGCAAGATGCTACAGAGTAAATGAGCAGTAAGAAATTAAATGAAGTGTGAATAGACCAATGCTTTTTCAACCTTTCAATTCTTTTCTCAAAAGTAGAGTCCATTTTTAAAAATAAAATCTTGCGTGAAACTCTAATTAGATAAGAATTCAAATTTTTAATACCTCCCTTTCCTCTCTACTTCTGCTAAAGTAAAATCCACTCAGATCCTGCTCTTTATTATTGAAATACACTGAAAAACATATAGGGTATAATGGCCTCTGAGAGTTTAACTGTTAGATTATTTTGTTCTAGGATATAAACATACTTTATAAATAGAGACTAGCAATTAAACACTATTTTTATTTTTAAGATTTTATGAATCTTATGATAGAGAATAGGCTTTAAATTTAAAGTCTATAAACAACAGCAAAACCCTAAAAATAAAAATGTTTAATTCTTGGACTTTCTATTTAACTACACTTTTATCAGAGAGCAACATAATCTAACATAGCAACCCTCATTTTCTTCTCTCTGTATAATTAAAGTAAAAGATAACCACTAGATAACCACTAGATAACCACTAGATTAATTAATGGACGGGAGATGCTTACACTGTGCCTGGCATACATGATGTTCAATACATGCAATAAGGTGATAATTAGAAGTATCAACTTTTGGTATAACTCAAAATATATGAGAAGACTGACTTTATGCGCAAAGGCATAGATCTATCTATCCATTTATCATTTCTATCTATCTCACAATCTAGGTGAATGACAAAAACATCTTTATAAATGATATTTGAAGATATTTGTTTCACAAACACAATAAGGTTTTGTTATAGACACACTCTATCATATTTAGTAATCTTTTCTTTTTTTCTTTTTTTAAATTTTTATTTATTTTTTATTGTGAAAATACTGTACAGAGGGGTTACAATTACATGGGCAAGATAATGAGTACATTTCTTATCAAGCATTGTAGCCTCTTCCTTTTGTTTCCCCTTCCCATCCCTTCCCAGCCTACTCCCATCCCCCCCCCCCCCCTAATCCTAGTAATCTTTTCTTGTTCCACATGTAGATGGTTTGTTCAAGTCCATAAAGATTGAGGCAAAAATAGATTCATAGGTGTTTGTGGTATTGACTTTGGGTAAGGTTCTTAAAATTCTTTTTAATAATCCTCCCATATCCTTTTCTGTGTTTCTACTTTCTTAGCACAGAGCAAGTTATGCTTCAATTGACTTTCTGTCTGCTTAATAAATATTGATATACTGGATGCATTCAGGCATGGCCAGGTGTGATCCATCTTTAAAGGGAGAGTTGTTATTCTGAGAGTTTGCAATTTATTTATTCCTCATTCATTCTTTCATCTTTTGAGAGGAATCATTATGCAAATATTGAGCCCATTAATGAAACACTAGCTTATGAAAAAATAGTAGCTGTTGAAAACAAGATATCATCTTCTGTAGAGCAGAATGAATCTAGACCTTATGGCACACATTGTATTAGTATTTTTTTTAGATAATAGGGAAAAGTAATTGAAGGTAAATGTGCAATTTTCTGATTGTAAAAACTGCAGTACACTGCAATAATTGAGGGAACAAATATATATATGTACATATATATATATATTTCTCTTACTATGGGCACAAAATTATCTTAGTCTGAAACATAAATATATGATTTGTCAAGGATTATTGGAGACATCTAATATTTAGTTTAAAGTATCTATTTTTATGAGACTAAACAATTTATATTGTCTCCATATAAATAAAATAATTCAGTCTATTTTGCCTACCGGTACTGTTAAGACAATGAGTAAATAAGCTACAGACTGGCTTATTAAGAAATACAAAATACAAATTTAAATTTCATGAAATTACTGACCATCCCTTGATTTATTGAGGTTTAACTGATTTAAAAATACATATTTTTACCATGTATAACTTGGTATTTTGATATATATATATGCTTTTTGAAATTATTCTTATAAGCAAATTAATATATCTAGCACCTAACATAGTTATCATCAATTTTTTTCTGTGCTGAAGACATCAAAGATCTACCCTATATGATGTTTTCAAATATATAATACTTTTTAATATATATTAGTTAAGAAATTAAGTATAGTCACCATACAGCAAGTATCATTCCCAACCTTACTCATTATGTTAACTTTTTTTTTTTGTCAATCTTGGGGCTTAAACTCTGGGCCTGGGAGCTGTCCCTCAGCTCTTCAGCTCAAGGAGAGTGCTCTACCATTTGAGCCACTTCCGGTTTTCTGGTGGCTTATTGGAGATAAGAGTCTCATGGACTTTTCTCCCTGGGCTGGCTTTGAACTGTGATCCTCAGATCTCAGCCTCCTGATTAGCTTGATTACAGACGTGAGACACTGGTGCTTGGCTAAAATTTTCTTCTTTTTTATGCTAATAATATTCCATTTTATATATAAATAAAATATATGTAATGTATTACACAGAAAAGTATACAATATGACACATATTATCAATCATCTGTAGATGGATATATATTGACTATTATAAATATATTTTTAAATTCTCTTCTAAACAAGGCATGATATTTCTACTTTTATATCTATGTATTTTTAATTTTCACCTATCTAAATAGGACCTTTTAAAAAAATATTGTAAAAGTGACATACAGAGGGCTTACAGACCATTTTTTCCCTGTATGATATATTCTGATATGCCAGAACTTCTAAGCAAAAGTGATGATTCTATCATCTTATTCCTCAAATCTGTAATTACTGGTATCCATCAGTGATGCAGAAAGAGACAAGTATTTTGCTAAAAGTTTGGTGTAGAGTGATGCTCTATCTCCCAGGAATCAGGCGCATGGTTTTAATTGTGACAGTAGCTCTCATTTTATGCAGTCTGAATTTGATAGCCTCCATAAAGCCATTGGTGCAAAAGATCATGAAAGTAGACTAGTAGGAAATTCAGACCCATGTTTGTATCAGAAGATTTGCTATATTATAGAAAAATATAGGTTTTTCCAATTGCTTTATGAAACAATTCCCCTCTGATTTTCCAATTTAAAACTTTTAAGATCATGTTATTGTCATTCAGTCTGTCTTTTTCTAAAATTCTGGCCTTACTTCTTCAAATTACCTTGTTTGAACATTCTGAATAAATATAAAAGCAGTGTACTACCACTGAATGTATACTTTGCATAGGAAATGCTAGGGAATAACTGTGAAGTGTCTAATTGCTAATTCATAGCAACAGCATGGATGATGAATCTTTTTCAGGGCAAGTTTGGGTCAATAGATGTTCAGGTGGTTATGTACTGAATATATTATATGATTATTTCATAAATATTTTTTATGTCAGTGGCAGTTAACTTTTAGGACTCAAAATGTTAAAGTAATATGATATTGAAAAATAGAACAAAAGTAATTGGAAGAGTTACAGGGGAAGGGTGCAGTTTTTTTTCTTATCGAAAACTATATATATATATATATATATAATATATATATATATATAAATACTTGAAATTTAAATTTGAAATGAGTGTAAAACTAAGGCTCTCTGTGTATTACAAGTTGTGACATTATTAATGATGGCTGTGCTTAGGAACTAAAGAAAGGAGAGTTAGGATATGAGAAAAACATTTGTTTTCATTTCAGATGTATTCACAGTTTCCATTTTTGTATTTAACATGAATCATTTTCATAATTTAAGTAATTACTTAATATCTTACAGAGAATATTCATTAATAGTTGAATAAAATCCAGCTACACCTCCTCTTCTTTGAAATTAATAATAAAATTCTCATTTGTTAATATGATTTTAAATGACATAGACTTAATGAATCTTCCTATAAAGTTAGACAAAAAGAACTCTACATTTTTAATTTTGTCTTAAATTTTGTTCTGTTAACAATTAGCATTTTCATTTAATGACTTTAATCCTTGAACTGAGTTTGAGAGAAATGATTTAGCTCCTTATTATAGTGTTCCCTACTTTGTCAATAATGTCATGTGCAGTATAGGGATATATAGATTTAGGAATGTATAGCTGTTCTTATACAAATGAGTGAGAAATTTCAATATTACTCATTAACTCCAAAATGCCTACATTTGAAGAAACAAACTACAGAGAGCTAATTAATGTAGAGCTCCTTATATGGACTGTCTATTTTCATATACAGAATGCATTTTCTAAACAATACAGTTCTGCCCAGTCTTGTCCCTGAAATCAGACAAACAAATATTTGTAGTCCAATACCCTAGAACAAGAGACTAACATGAGGAAGAGATTAATAAAATTGAAATACTAATGCATCGTTTCTGGTCAGCCGAAGTCATGGGAACTGAGTATGAGGCCATTCTCCATTTCCTGAAGAATAATGAGTGCAAAGTCAGCCCCTTAAACCATACTAACAACTGACTTTCATGTCCACCTACACATTACCATTTATATTGAATATCCTCATATTCCCTAAATTTCACTCAAAGGACCTTTCTGTACTCCAAACATTTATATGAAATTTGTGACAAAACATCTCCACATAAAAAGAGAAGAAAATAATAAATAAATAATATGTTTCTAAATACCTATTTATCTATTTTTGCATATTGGAAATCTTTCTTGATGATTATACCACAAGTTGTTTCTCTTATTTCTCACACATTTTTCATATAACCAGTTTCTACTTCGCCTAATCAAAGGGACATAGTAATATATGGATTACTTGAGTCTGATTGATGGATTTGCTTTTCACTCCAAATCCCTTGACTGTTTGGGATCAATTTAGCCATTTTATTGATATGTAAGGAAGGCCTAGTTTGAAAACAAAGGAAAGGCACCTTTCCTTTTGTCCTATATTCTCATGCATTAGCTCAGACTTCAAAACAAACAATAACAGATGCTGGAGAGGATGTGGCCCAATGGGAGCCCTAATACACTGTTGGTGGAAATTTAAGCTTGTTCAATCACTCTGGATATTCCTTATAGTACTATACTGAGAACTGCCCTATGATCCAACAATTTATTCCTGCATATTTATCCAAAGGATTACAAACCAGGATACAGCAAAGCCATCAGCATAATCATGCTTATTGAAGCACTAGTCACATAGCCAAAGTATAGAATAGGACAGATGCTTCTGAAGGGACAAATAGATCAAGAAAATGCAGTATGTATACAGAATGGAAATTTCCTCATCCATTAGAAATAATGATATCTTACCATTTATAAAAAGATGGAAAGACTTGAGGAAAATATACATTAAGTGAAATAAGTCAGGCCCAGAGAGACAAAGGATGTGTGATTTCCCTCATATATGGAAGCTAGAATTGACTTATAAACCTGTAAGAATTTACATTGGTTGGTATGCAAGTTTATAAGAGCAGATTAACTGACATACAAGAAACTCAATGGAGAGCTCTAATAGTGTAATACCTTGGTTCAACAAAACACCAGAGAGCAGGTACTTGCATGGGATGGGGTCAAGGAAAGAGCAGTAGAAAAATGATGTGGAAAAGAATGCAGTCAAAAATTCAATGTATATCCTACGAAATTTAGAAAAATGAGGGAAGGGTTGGATTGGGAGGGATGGGTGAAACTGTAGAAAGGTTGACATTGATCAGAATGCATTGTATTCATAAACGGCTGTGTTAAATAGCAACTACTTTAGTACAACTACTTAAAGGTAATAATAATTTTAAAAGAACTTAGTAGCAGAATTCCTTTTGACACAAAAGAGAAGATGAAGAGATGTTCTCAAACTCTGCTGTAATAATTACTTTTAAAAATGGTCACTTCTCACCTACTTCCCACTTTACTCACCTTCAGAATGCTTTTATCACAGGTTGTACAACCAACCTGAAATAAAATAGCTCCGCCCAATAATGACTGAGTAAAACATTGCAGTTGTGAAGTTTAGTACATTTTTTGCACTTGTAAGGTAAATAAAACAGGGAATTATGTTATATTACATATTTTCTTACATTTTCATCAATATTTCATCCTTCCTGAAGAGCATTCCAAAATAAAATCATGTTTGGAGACATGGTTCAAGGACCCAAACACAGAGAACAGAATAGGATCATTATGGTGATCTAGAAAATGAGCAGAATTACAAGTGTCCATTTTATATTAAGTATTCGGGATTTTATCTAATACACAATAAAACATTACTTAACATTCCTATAAAATTTTAAATTTGAAAGTATCATAGCAAGATATATTTTGCTCAAGGGCATTCACTCGTGGATTAGAATGAATGGAAGAAAAAATACTTTTTAGGAAAATCTGTTTACTTAGAGTGGGGCAGTCAGCTGAAAGAGAAATGATGGACCATAATAGCAAGTTTGTAGAATATGCAAATGCAACACTTAAATGATCTTCCATTGTTTAACATATGTTAATTAACATAGTGAAGTAATCTCTAATGTAACAAAATTGTAATTTTTTCCTAAGGGTAGCATTGACTTTAATAAAGTAAACAAAAATATATTGTCCATAGAAAAAGCTGTAATGTGTAAGTATCAATCGATTAAAATTTTGAAATGGACATTCTAGATGAAGGAAAGGATTTTCTGATCCAATTTCTGTTGAAAGTATTATTTCTTCTTACTTCTTTCATGTTCTTATAAAAATATTTCTAATTTCCTCAGACTGTTCTATATGGTGGACTTTTTTGTCTTAACGACTCATATATTTTTCATATGTCTAAATGTCAACTGCATTATGTTGCAATTTCTATGCTGTATTAATCATTTGTTATTCTTCTTTTGAAATGTGGCCTTTTCTATTCTAATTTTACAACAAACTATAAAAAATTCAGTATGAAATCACAGTGCATGCAATTGCATTCAAAATATCTCAAATTTCTAAATGTTAAATATGTCAACGTTTATATTTTTCTTTCAGGCAAACATTATTAATGTGCAGTTGTCCAGAACCTTCTCTAAGCCCCAAGAGTGTATTTGGGAAGTCACCCAAAGGATAGGATTCTTGAGATAAAAGCCATCTTAGTGATAGATTGTGTGTCCGGAATGTCAGAACAGGCTGTCTAGGGGCTGAGGGTAGTGAGGAGAGGCTGTTTACACTCAGTCTGGAATGCTCTGAGTAGAAAGATGGATACCTAAGGCGTGAAGATAGTGAAAAGAGCTCTATACCAGAGGAAGTGGGTTCTGAGAGTATCAGGATATTGGTAGCTATAAAAAAATTATGGGATTTCAGTAAGATTCACACTCCTTGTTCTTGTATGATATACTTAATATTTTTGAGATTCAAGTTAGCATTTCATGGGACTCTCCTCCTCTAATTGCTCCAATACACAAGAAGATGATGCCAATAGAAGAGTTTTTAGTATTTCAAGTACAATGAATTTCAGTTTTAGATAATCTTAATCAGCAAATACCTTATATTCCAGGAAATAGGAAGTTGAAATTGGCAGTTTATAATTAAAATTTATTGTTTATAATTAAAATTTATTGACCCATAACTCTATTGACCTCATTCACCTTCTCTACATTTTCCTCTGCAGTAACAATTATTATTCTAGGTGTCAGTGGTTCTGTCCTCTAATACTAGCTACTCAGGAGGCTGAGAAGGACTTCAGTTTAAATCCAGTCTGGGCAAAAAGTTCAAGGGATTCTATTTCAACAGAAAAGCTAGTTGTTCCAGTGCATTTCTACCATGCCAGATATGTGGGAAGCACAGCTCATGTCAGCTGGTGAAAAGAAGTGAGACCTTATCTTGAAGAAGTAACCAGAGCACAAAAGGAAGAAAAAGAAAAAGTAGGAGGAGGGTTGTGGGGGGGGGGGGGGGGCGCTGAGAGTGTGGCTGAAGTAATAAAGTGTCTGCCTAAAAGCTCAAATGTCAATACCAGAAAAAAATAAAAATAAAAGAACCATCAGCACACATTAATAAATACTTCCACATCAAGCCTCAAGAAAATTTGGACACCTGTTTTAGAGCAACCCAAACTTTTATAGTCTCAATTGGAAAAGAATAAGCAGGATGTTGCTTTTCAATTTACATTGAACGTGGTACCACATAATTTTTCTAAGACTCTCAAACTCCTTCCCAGGTGTGGAAAAAATGCAAGCCATGTTAGCACGATGAAGGATTGTGAATTTTTGTGCTGAACCTTCTTAGAAACTTAGTGTTTCAAATACTTCAAAACCAAACTACCAACCATTGTGTTAAATAAAATGTGCTGTAGGATTAAATAAATTTTATAAAGAGCTTGTTTACTCTACTGAAGAAAAACATATTTCTATGATATACAGGATAATGACATGCAGGTGGCTTTTCTAGCTGTTCAACTTTTACCTTTCAGTAAATCTATTTTATGTCATTTTCCTTGTAATTTTTGGCTTTGCTTTGTTTATTTAAAAGGCCATATAAATATAGTCATTCTTTCAGGACATGGTGTTCCTCATAAGTGTTTTATTATGCTCACTAATGAGTTCCAGCTTGTCTTTTGCAAGATGCCCTATTTCTTAATGACCCTCGATAAGAAAAAATACACTTTAGTCTAAAATCTTTTTTTTATCAAAGGTACAACTTGCTCATCAAGACATAAGGCAAATGCCAAATCTGATTAAGAACTATAATAATTGTAAGACAGAAAACTAATTAATGCTTCCAAATATCTGAACCCACATGGATTTGTTCTAAAGATTTTAAAGTAAAACATGATTTATAGCAAAGACAGTTTTAAAGGTTACTTTTTAGTATATATAAAAATTTGTGAGAGCCCACAAAAAAAACATGAGTGATATTTTTGTATCTTGGCAATTGACAATGTACTATACTACATTTTTAAATCAGTACGAATTGTGTTACTTGCTAATAGTAACTTAATACTGACCTGTTCTTATTCTACAATGTAGCTCCATATTCTTAGAAATTGCTTTTCTAAATAGAAAATATATGGAATATACATATAGTAAATTATTCTTCCCACCTTCTAATAAATGGTTATGATGAGAGCAAGCCAACTTAAATGGTTTTGTAGATTAATTAATGTATCATTGGTTAAAGCTACTATCATCTTTTTATATCAATACATTCTAAATAAATTACTTTTAAATGCAAGGTAGATTAAACACAAACCTTTTTAAATAAGTTGAAGAGGGCTGAGGTTGTGTTAGAAGTAGAATTAGAATTCAAAGTACTGATGGGAACAAAATCATCCCAAATGATATAGTGATATATATATATGCAGATATATTCAAATATATATATATATATGTGTATATGTGATCGAATGTGTGTTGAAGTGTCCTTATTATACCACTGTATTTCATATTATAGTTTAATTTTGGTAGATGTCATTTTTATTTCTTGCCTTTCATTAATTTTAGAAGAGAATGAGAAAATTTCTTGCATTGTTTACCTACATTCTTTGAAATAGGAAGATTCTAATTGTGCCTCTTTGTCCTTTCTGCACACATACACACATAAACTGAGACATACATGTCATGTACACACACATATATATATATATATATACACACATATACATATATATATATATACACCATGTAAAACTGTTTAGGCATATTCTCAAATTTTAGAAAAATCACTATGGTTGTGGGCCTGACAAGGTAGAAAAGAACAGTTCATACTTTTAAAAGGACAAATTTATTAAAAAGAGATATTGATTCAGACGAAGTAAAGTTAATAAATTTAGCTATGTAGACTGAAATACAAAATTGCACTTTTTAATGTAGATGAAAATCAGTAAATATCCATCACAATATCAGAACTGTTATGCTGTTCTCATGTTATAGTCTAAGCAAATATAAATTATTACAGACCAATCAATGCAAGAGAAATAGAGATTAGATCAGCTGTGTGCTTGTGACTGCTTTCAGGATGCTACTATTCCTTTAGACAGAGGATATCTAGAGGAGAAACAAATAAAGGGTAGAAAACCCTAAGAGAGAGCATAGTATGTGTTCTTTAATGGGTAACTCCACACAAGAGAATACTCTGTAATAATTAAAAAGTGAAGAGTTAATGATACATATTATAAATGGATAAATCCCAAATTATGCATTGAGATTGAGAATGAGGATACAAACTAATAAGACACAAACTTAGATTTTCCCAAAAGAGGTAAACTAACCAGTGATGACAGTAAATCTGTCAATGATTTTCTAACCAGTAATGACATAAAGAAGGTCAAAGCTTTTCTATAAACTGCCACAAAGAAGAGATGGTACTACAGATGTCACAATGATTCATCTGGGTTGATAGATAAGTTCACTCTTTTGAGTGGTTGTGGCTTCCAAAGTGCAGACATATAGTAACCTATCACAATATATACTGAAATAAGTATAGTTTATTGCATATCAGTTATACTTCAATGAAGATATTATACAATTTTGCTTTACTAGAACAGAACAGAATCATACAGGTGGGGGATTGTCTATGTTTTAGAATTTCTTTTCAGTCTGACTAAAAATAGTTACTTATAAAGAAAAGAATTAGGCCTGGGAAGGTGGCTCAGTGGTAGAGCGCTTGCCTTGCATGCATGAGGCCCTGGGTTCGATTCCTCAGCAACACATAGGCAAAAAGAAAAAAGCCAGAAGTAGCACTGTGGCTCAAGTGGTAGAGCGCTAGCCTTGAGCTGAAGAGTTAAGGGACAGTGCCCAGGCCCAGAGTTCAGGCCCCACGACCGGACCCCAAAGAAAAGAAAACAAAAGAAAAGAATTAAATTCAATAATTAAATTTCTATTGCTAATGTTATGATTTAAGGGTACCTAATTTTATAAGTGTATAATAATCAATAGTTGATATTTTCAAATATGCGTGGTAAGAGAAAGTGTGTTTTCGTATTTCTTTTCCTTTCCCCAATGCTAAGACATTTAACTTTTTTTTTTTTGGTCGGTCAGTCGTGGGGCTTGAACTCTGGGCCTGGGCGCTGTCCCTCAGCTCTTCAGCTCAAGGCTAGCACTCTACCACTTGAGCCACAGCGCCACTTCAGTTTTCTGGTGGTTTATTGGAGATAAGAGTTTCACAGACTTTCCTGCCCAGGCTGGCTTTGAACCGCGATTCTCAGATCTCAGCCTCTTGAGTAGCTAGGATTACAGGTATGAGCCACCAGCACCCGGCTAACATTTAACTTTTATAAGCTGCAATATAAATTTGGAGCGCGCATGCACGCACACGCGCGCGCGCACACACACCCCCCCCCACACACACACACACCCCACACACACACTTGTGACCTGATTCTGGGGCTTGAATTCAGGGCCTAGGCTCTGTCATTTAGCTTTTTTTGCTCAAGGCTAGTGCTCTATTACTTTGAGCCATAGCTCCATTTCTGATTTTTTTTCTTTCATTTCTCTTTTCTGTAGTTTAATTACAGATAAGATTCTCATGGGCACTGCTGCCCAGGTTGACTTTGTTCTGTAGTTCTCAGATCTCAGATTCCTGAAGAGCTAGGATTATAGGCACGAGCCACAGTGGTGCCCATCAATGAAAAAACTTAAAAAAAATCCTCAAATGAAAAATATTTTATAGAAACCACAGCTAACATGGAGAGGTGTATACAATTGTTCATTGTGGTGTTATAATTCATATAGAATTTATAATAAGGATAGATGATTCATGTTTACACACACATAGACACACACAACTAATGAAACATCAGTAGTATAAACATAGATGTTTCCTCCCAG
Organism: Dipodomys spectabilis; assembly: GCF_019054845.1. NCBI lineage: Eukaryota > Metazoa > Chordata > Mammalia > Rodentia > Heteromyidae > Dipodomys > Dipodomys spectabilis. The sequence goes on from NW_024870752.1 coordinate 8,448,786, forward strand.
TTGGTAAAATGAAAGCACTTCTGTCAGTTAATCTTCTCATTTTCCAATTCCCTTTAGTGCCCTAGCTGGTCTGTTTCCTCAGAAGGTGATTTCCGTGATCATACCGTGGAATGTCATTCAATACTTGGTTAAGTTAGGGAAAGAAAACATCTTTGTCTAAACTAAATCAAAACATCTCAATTGTAAACTGGGCCTTAGGAATTTCACAAGGTGTTTTTAGAGCTACTTTATTATTATTACTAACTGTATAAAGAGTAAACATTTTATTGCCTTGTGTTTCTATTTTAGCACATACCTACAACTGATGGAATGCTTTGCACATATTTGGGGTTTAGAAATTAGTATAAATAAATAATTATAAATCATTATAAATTATTAGACATATATGAGTGTTATAAGTTCTCATATGTAAGTCAAAAGGACACAGTATCAGTTACTCAAAAAATGTATGTTTTTAGCTGAGAAGGAAGGCTCCATTTTGTAGTCTCCATTTTCGTCCCATTTGGGGACAACATGACATTAGTGTGTATGTAGTGTGTGTGTGTAGACAGGGATGGTAAAGGGTCACTGAGACCACATTTTTGGCATATTCCAATAATATTCCTAGAATAATATAAGGAATGAAGAATGATCAAGTGTTGCACTTTAAGCCCTTTTATGAAGATACAGTGTGCTGTCATTATCTAAATCATGCACCAGCTGTGTAAGCAAAACTAATGTAAATGTTCTGGCAACCTTGCTGGAATCCGTTAAGGTGTAGTTCCACCACAAATCGGACCCAATTCTCTGAAATCATAGTTTCTCTTTTAGTAACACCTGGGTGAAGATCTTGAGGACTTTAAAGAAGAGGGAAATTAATTACAATGGGCAAATATAACATGTGGAACTAGTTACACACAGATACCAAACTAAGAAATAGTAATAATGAAATGTAATAGTGAAAAACATATGTGGTAATCAACGACAAGGATTTTTTTTTGTGTGCTACCATTTAAAGTTTGTACTCAAGTTTAATTCTCTGGGAGTTAAAAAAAAAAACTGATAATGCTCATCCAGTGATAGCATTTGGTCATATGCCAAGTATTCCTTTTAGCATCAATTATTGAAGGGATACTAAGAAATTAAGACCAGTTCAAAAGAGAATCCAGAACCAGGTTGGATGATACATAGCCTGTGATGTAAGCTATGTGGGCCGGTGAGGTGAGTAGGATGGCAGAAAACTCCTTGAGATTCCATGGTGGAAGGACAGACTGTGTATGGTCCTGTGTGGTTGTCACCACAGCTATGGCTGGAATTCTAAAATAGAAAGCAAAGGCAGAATTCAAATTGTTCCTATGTGTGGACAGATAATGAAAGACAATGATTAGCAAAAACAATGTTGAGGGGAATAAAAACAGTACTGGAAATACCATACTAGCAAATTTCAGATTATAAAGACATAAAGAAACAGCATTTAATAGGCACAAAATGTACTAATTACCTGGCTCATGTAACTGTAATCCCTCTGTACATCACCTCTGTAGTAAACAGAAATTAATTATAAAGAAATGGCAGGAAAACAAACATAGAATGAAAGAAATAAAACAGCAGTCACACAAATGAACCCATGCAGCTACCATCTACTGATTTTCCACAAAAGTGTAAAAAATATACACTGGATATCAGGCAATCTCTTTAAAATGTAGTATTGGATATATCTAGATCTAGAGATCTAGATATATCTATACAAAAGGCTGAAACTTGGTCATCAAGTGTCATTTTGGATGAAAATTCGGTTAAATATGGGATCAAAGACCTTAATATAAAAACAGAATCTTTGAACTACTAGAGAAAAATCACAGAGAAATAATTCAAGTTACAGGCATAAACAATGATTTCTCAATAAAACTCAAAACTTGTATATTACCTTCATTTTCATTGAGATTGGTCATTGGAGTATTTAATTTTTATTCTACATATAACCAGTTATGAATTGCATTACACTACTGGGAACTATATACTTCTCTTGTTCAATCGATTGAGAAAATAGGGTTATTCTCACCTCCTTTGTTGAATATTTTCTTTATGAAAAGTTAACTACAGTTAGTATATTTTTCCACTCTGTCTAGTCTATTGATCATTTAATAATTAGGATCTGTAGTTGAGTGATTTGAGATGAATCAAAAGGTTTTCTTCAACATTGTTAGTTGAACTTATTATTTATTACTATGCTAAAAATTATTTCAGAAATAGTCATCCATGCCTTTGTTTAAAACTGCCCTTTGGCTTTTTTTTTCCCACTTAACTTCAGCAAGTTCAGGACTCATAACATAATCGCAAGTACTTGTCTGCTTTGGGCTCTTTGTCCAGGGAGGATTGCTCTGCATGAATCATAAACGTTTTCCTTTTGTCCGGTTGCTGGCCTTGACTGCCATGTGGAATCATCCATGAGCTATGCCTTTGTTTTCTCAGCCTATCTGGAGAGGCTAATCGGTTTCACTGTTCCCTTTACTTGCTGCATTCAGAGAACTAATAATGTTTATCCTAGTTTGATCACTTCCTAGCAGGGAGAAATAGTCTCTTTACAAAGTCCTCTTAATGGTATTTTACTTTAGAAACCAAGACCTATTAGACTAATTTTTTTGCCTTTCCCTTCTTCACATCATTATCTTTTGCTCCCAACTGATAACAGAACGCCCAGCATCCAAGTATAATTTGCAATGTTCTTGTGTAATTCAGACTCACTCCTGTACTACCCAAGAAACCCAATTTATTTCTAAAGCACTTTCCACTCTAAAACACTTTCAATTCTTTTCCGTCTCCTGCTGAGTAGTACACATGCTTGTGTTACCGTTTTACACACTGGGGGAAAATTATACTTGTCTGGATTCAGAAAATTAGCGTCTTCTCTTAGATATTCTGAGAAGTGACAATTTCCTGATCATCAGGATTCTGTCTAGGCTGTGGGTCAGGTGGATAATTTCAGGGGTAATTGTGTACCAGCAAGATTAGAGTCTGCAATCCTTTTTATAAGCTCCCAATAATCAGGGTTGGCAAAGATCCTGGCCTGCACAGACTTCTGTTACAACTCTCAACGTTATTTTTTGTGGATCACTAACACAATTCACCATCATTAATTTCAAAAGTCATGTATGGCTCTTTGATATCTTCCAGGATAAAAGCAACTACCTAAAGTACAATACTGAAGATTCCTTTTTGTCCCAAGACCACCCCATATTTCCTGCCTCATTTCCTACTTTAGCTTGCTCCTTCTCACATTATTTTATTGACTTAACATAGAGAGCCCTCCACTTCATCCTTGAAATCCCGAACAACTATAAGATGCTTCCATCATGTCCTCCATAAATATGCTTTGCTGAGGTCCAAATTCCACACAGTACTTCGAGATACTTTTTTTTATGGCTAGTCCTGTCCCTCACTGTATGGTGCTCTGGGGAAATAAGTCTATCTTGCTATGGAGCCCAGGAATTTTCTTTGTACCTTTTATGGAGCTATGGTACCATGTTTCAGACAGTTGCTAACAAACTATTCTTATGACAAGATCTCTTTAAGGGTAAAACCATGAACTTTTCTCTTCATACATCCAGCAGTGTGCACATATTAGACAAATCATAGTAGATCTTCAGTTTGTATTTGTGGAAGAAATGGATGAAAGACTGATGGTATAGTATGGTGATATGATTTTCTTGGGCAAGCAAATGGTATATAACCACAGAAATACCTGCAGAACACAGATCTGTAAGCCCATAAGGATTTCCTCTCAAAACAGGTAACAGACAATAATAAGTGGACCGAGGTGTAGAATCTGTAGTTACTAAACAACTTGCTTATACCTGAGGGAGCAGGTTAAAAAAAGTCAGAATTTCAGTCTTGAGAAAGTATAAAGAAAAATATCAATCAAGTCCTTGGACAGAGAAGAAGGCAAGTAATGCCATTAACAGCAATATATGCTCTAAGTTAAGATTTGTTTGTTTGAAATACACACACACACACACACACACACACACACACACACACACACACAGAGTAGCAAGGTGCCAGAGCGAGAGGCTGGTCACTTAATTCTTCATAATTCAAAATGTCACTTTGTGTTCAATATCCCATCAGATATTGGGTTTCCTAGGTATTTATCAATTTCTATTTGTGACCATTATTATTTTATTTACTTATTTATTTTTGTTAGTCCTTGGGCTTGAACTCAGGGCCTGGGCACTGTCCCTGAGCTTCTTTTGCTCAAGGCTAGCACTCTAGCATTTGAGCCACAGCGCTACTTACGGCTTTTCCTGTTTAGGTAGAACTGAGGAATTGAACCCAGAGCTTCATGCATGTTAGGCAAGCACTCTACCACTAAGCCTCATTCCCAGCCCCCTTATTTTAAATTTTTAATAGATTCTGAGTCCATAACATGAAGAAGAGGATCTCTCCCATGCTGCTCTTTAGGTTTCCCTCCATGAATTTAGGTCAAATTCTAGAATGCTCTTAGTTACTCTTTGCCACAATCACTCACTGTGAATTTTATACCACAGATGACAGGGTTGTACCCACAGTTTCTGAGGAGAGAGAGACATATGAACGCTAAGGGTACAGAGATGGTACAGAATCATTAATGTGCTATAATTATCCTTCCTCCAGTATTTATCCTAACATGTATGTATTATTAGATTGGTCAACTCTGCATCCTCTTATCATTTCTTTTAATTTTTTCAATTAATTTATTATTACTTCTTACTGTTTTTATTATCATTATTTTTAAGTTGCTGAACAAAGGCATTTTGTCAGCAAGTCAGTTTTGAAGTGCAATGAATCTTGACCAATGTTACCCATGCCCATCATTTTCCCCAATCTATTCCAGCTCCCACCCTTACCCTCAAATTTATGTGGTTCCATTACCTAGAGAAAGCTGAAGCTAGATATAATAGATTTATACTTGTATTATCTCGGGAAAATACCATAATACCTAATTCATGTGAGCAAGTGATAGGGTCTACTAGCAGACCCTAAGAATAGGCTTTGCTACAATGTGCTTGTTCTTTCTCCTTCTGCTTTTATAACAATCCATCATTGCATCTCAAATTTGATTGTTTCTGAGTAAAAATACCAGGCAGCTCTCTTCAATTTTTTAAGATTTTAGGGTCACCTAAATTAACATTTATTTATGTTTACTACTCCCATCATTTTGAGTTTATCTTGGGCAATTTAACATGAAAATGTCTAAATAGCTGCCATTTAATCACTAATTTTAAAAAGTCGCAGGTTGAATCTTTATTCATGTATTATTTGTATGCAGTCTTGATTGAAGTCTGACTGAATAATTTCTTCAATGATCCAGTCTATTTGTCCATTCTTTCAGAGCATATAAGTATACCCTAAATTCAGTGAAGCAGAAAACAAAGAAATATTTTGAAGCATAATTATTATAAAATGCCTCCAGTTTATGTCTTCTCAAGATGAATAAAGTCTGAGAGTTGATGAAGTTTTCTCTCATCCGGATCTTCTCTGTCTCTGAGCCTTTGTTATATAATGAGAAGTTGATGAATGGTGAAATTTGAAGTTTCACCAAAGAGTAGGGTAAATGGGAAAAATAAATGGTTTTCTCAGTTATTGTGTTCACAATATTGTTAATTGTAAAGAAAAATAGCAGTGACTGATATGGTTGGTTGAAATACAAGCACAATAAACCACGGCTGTGTTGACATCTGATAGGATTTCACATAGCCTCCTTCTGATTTCACAATCCATTACTTTCATTATTTGTCAATAATGAAGTATTTATTCAGCTTGAGATAAAACAATTCATAGCAGTGATTAATAATGTAGATTAGGTTTTCTCTCTACTGAGCTAAATTTGCATTTTCTTTAGTTTCATATTCTGTATCATCACAATCTAGCTCACCCCTTACCCCCCGCCAAAAAAAATTATCAGTCTTCTTTAAACCACCACGTTGAGATCCTTGCCAGATTCCTCTAACTTTTATTAGAAATGAGCATTTTACAGCTCAGATGCATGCAGTAGGGGGTTCTTTATTGTTATAATTTCAATTCAATAACAAAATAAGAAAAATTGGAGCACTGACTACAACTTCGATTACTAAGCAAAGGGAGAAGTAATTACAGTTTTCAGCTGTACATAAACAACTCGATAAATAAACTGTGTAATTAGAGGCATATTTGAAATGTCTCTTTTTCAAAGCACTGAAAATCTTTAAAATATTTCCCAAGCATTTCACTGCTAACCTCTCCAGTAATATCCTCCATCTCCAAACATTCTCAAATGACGGCTTTTATGATAATAACTTTGAAATTGCTCAACCATTTCAGTAATGTATTTTCAGAAGTTTTAATTCAGTTCATAATATTATGCTATACTTTTGAAGTGAGACAGGACGTATCTGAATTCTGCCTAAGTCTTTGAAATGCCTTATGTCTTCATGGGACCAGCATAAACAAACCAAAACTACAAGTGAGATAGTTGCTCTACATTCTTAAACTATAAAGTGGCTTTCCACAATAAGAATCAGAAAATAACATTGGTTGCAATAGTTTTAAAGGCCTAACTAAGGAAATACATCTTTGACTTATTTAATACTGATATATATTAGGATAATTTGCTTATGTAATTACCACAATCATTAATCTTGTCAATTATGAAAGTAAAGCTATAAACCCTCCTACGTGAAACATATTGGCAAAATGTAGAATAATTAACAATTAACATATTTGGCGATTAACAATCAACATATTTGGCGATTTATACTATTGCTGTATAGTATTCAGTTATGTTTAAATATTGCAATTCATTGAAACTATTTTTCTTAATTTTATTGTCAAAGTGATGTACAGAGGGGTTACATAAGTAAGGTAGTGAGTACATTTCTTATCAATGTAGGAAACAAAGTTAATTCAGGAAAGCAAATTAAGGTGAGTTTATTCAGATCCTACCAAGCATATTGTATTTTAAATTTTCCAATAGTGATGACTCCAAATTCTGCTTACATACTTAATTAATTAAATAAATAAATTTGGTTCATATTATACCAACAAAAGTAAGTGGCAAGTGTACTTACTTTCTTCACTATGAATGACTTATTAAAATCAATAAATCAATATGCTTTACTAAAATACCCCAAAATCCACACCTTAGCCCATCATAGATTTTGAATTATTTTTCTTATCAACTATTTGAGATAACTTAAAGGAGAAGCCCTAATTTCCAGACATGGGAATAAACATGCTTAAAAGCAGAGAATGGGAAATAAGGGAAGGGGTAATAAGTTCAACCAGAAATATACTCACTACCTTATGTATGTAACTGTAACCCCTCTGTACATCACCTTGACAATAATTTTTAATAAATAAATAAATATTGCAATTCACTTAGAAGCAAATTATGAATTAGAAGAAAAATAGAATAGAACAAAATTTATTGTCTAAGAAAGTTACTCTTCAGAATCCTCCTCTTCAGCTACATTTGACTCTTTACATGGATTCAACCTTAATAAAGAAGGGAGGATTATGAAGGAGAAATAGTCCTGTCCTACAAGACTATAGACTGGAGGGACAGACCATAAATAAGGTGAGTCCTCTTGACTCCCAGAAGCAGATTCACCAATGAAACCCCTGTAAAATCCAGTGCAGAAGAATACCTGACTGTAATTGAAAATTTGCTAAAGGCTAAGAAAAAGACAACACTGAAAATTAAGTAGCACCATGGGATCCTAGTCATGAAGGGACTGACATAAGGTTGTGAAATTTGCCTCTAGGAATGTGTTCAGATTCTCACAGTTATTTATCAGTGAAAAGTCCATTTATCCTCCAGTTAGGAAAGGGAAAACATTTTTAAATACGCCAGTACATTCTATTTGTAACGACATCTGTATTCAGGAGATACTACTAAACCAGAAGCTGTCTTTTGGAGGTGTTTTTGTTTCTGTTTATTTGGTTTGTTTGTTTTTAATCAGAGCATAACCTTCCTGATTGAAAAGAAATACTCAACTAGCCTTCCATATGGAAGATAGATATACATAAACCTAGATTATTCCAGCCTTCTCTGGGGAAAGAAACACCAACTACAGCTCTCTCTACTTATCCTCTTCGTATCTGGGTACATGATGCTAAGGAACTTGGGAAGTTCATAGGCAGATGCATAGACTCACTAAGGCTGGGAAGGTAAAGTCTAGTTGCAGAGATCTGAACGTTTTCCTTCAAACCATTGTCCTTGCCACCACTTTCCTAAAGGTATTTTTTTGCAACAGTTCTTCTCATCAGGCATGTAACTTACATCGTTCAAGAAAATGGCTGAGTGAATAATAAATACCCGCAACCCAAATTTTAAGTAAGAACACATTATTTATTTGAGTAAAACATGACTCAGTGTGTAGAGTGCCTGCTCAGCAAGTGTGAGATTTTGAGTTCAAACCTCCAATCCCACCAAAAACAACAAAAAAGATACAATGTTGCTTTACCATGCTCATGTACGAGAATCTCTATGAACCTCATTTTAATATAATATTGAAAGCATTATATTTTGTCTCTCCCTTTATTTAAAACTGTAATGAGAGCAATTTAAATAGATAATCAAAATAAACAGAACCAAGATGGGATGTAATGTTTACAACAGTTGTTTTCTCTTTTATGTATCAAAGAATTTAAATTTTATCTTTTTTTTGTAATAACGAGACAGATCGGGTAGTATCTTTCTCTCTAGCTATCAGACACTCCTGCGTGTAGCAACACCACTTAGACACTTACTGAAACCTGATACTGAGTCACAGTCAGTGAGATCAATATGTCTGTGCTCCATTCAGAAGCCCAGGAGAGCAGGAAATTGCTCATTAGTGACAGAGTTTGGACAACCTAGTGAGTTCAATTGGTCTACATTACAAAAGAAAGAGTATAATGCTTTCAGTTTGACGTTGTGGTTGTTAATATTTTCTTTCTAAATTACTTTACTTCCCTTTTCTCTAAAAACAAAACAAACAAATGAAAAAAAAAAAACCCTGAAATAGCTTCATAGTATCTTTGTCTTGTGCTTTCCTTAAACCTACTTATTTGGTTTCATGACTCCTCAGCTTCACTGCTTTGACATTTTAAACTAGGCTATTTTGATAAGAAAAAAAATCAGAAATGCTATAATATGATTATTTTGATTGTAAGGATGCCTTCTGTATCTGAATGATTATGTCTGAGTGATTTTTATGAAATTGAAAGTGAGAATTGCCTTCTAATTCTGACTACATTTCAATCAGACTGTGAAAGTGGTTTGCAAAATCACAGCTTCAAACATTCAAATAATTGCTGTAATCTCCATTATTAATGTATCTAAATGCAACATGACAATATTTTATACTATGCCCAGATCTATTCTAAATCTAAATAAAACTCTACTGGTAGTATCATCCAGTCTTTCTCAGTAATGTGCTGTTCAGTAGTGTGTTACAAAGGAGTTGAACTTAAGAAGACTTATCTTACCTCACTTTAAAATGGCAAGAAGTAGGGGCTGGGAATATGGCTTACTGATAGAGTGCTTGCTTTGTATGCACATAAACAGAAAAGCTGGAAGTGGTGTTATGGCTCTAGTGGTAGAGCGCGAGCCCTGAGCACAGAGAGGCTCAGGGACAGAGCCTAGGTCCTGAGTTTTAAACCCCAGGACTAGCAAAAAATAAAATAAAAAAGAGGCAAGAAGTGCAGTGTTTCTAAAAGATGGGGATAAATAAGTATATGTTCTGGTAAACTGAAACAAACAGTTTACATAGAATATGATAAAAATAATTTTTGAAGGACCTGTGTATTTCTCTTGGAAAATAATTTTTATACAGAAATAAAGCTTTCAACCAGAGTTATAGAAACCATTAAGTTTTAGTAGATGACAGTCTACTTAGACAAACCCATGTAAGACTATAGTATCTAGTGATATTGTAGTTTTGTACATTGTATTGTGTTCACCTACCTCATGATGTCACAGAATATATCTGTCAGCAAATAAGCATGGCAAGAAACAAATGTATGTATATATGTTCACATATAATAGTTATGTAGGTAAGAAGATGATAGATAAATGGGTGCATATATTGTTTTAAAAGGCTGCTCCTATAGTCTCTGTTACTTAACAATCTATTAATATAAAATTGCTATTGCAATGTGGGACATATGGGTGGATCGTGAGATATCATGTAACCAAGACAGTTATTTGGGAATAAAATTTTTTTAAAAACTAATAATTAAAATTTTTACGTTCTTGTTTCTTCAATTGCTTTGGACAAAATGCTAGAGGTTGTGTTTCAGGGACTAAGATAATGGCTTATGAATAATTCCTAATAATTGCTTTTCCCATCCATTCTGCTTCAAACCAAGAACAGGGCGTCTATACTGTAAGAAATTTTTCCTTTAATCTCTGACATGGTAAACCACTGTTTGGATGGAGATATCAGTGACTATGGATCCCACATATTCTAAGAATCTTTACAATGATACTCATTTATATTGCCCTCATGGTCTTCCTGCAGAATAAATGGTAACACAGCCAAAAGTCTTCATGTTAAGACAAAAACCTATATTTGCAAAAGCAAGAGAATTTTCTTAATTCTTTAACAAACATACCTTTAATAAACAGTACTAACTAGCAGGAGTACTCAAGGTAGACTACCAAGGACCAGTGTAAAGATTAACCTCCTGCCTCAAGATACTAGAAAATAGGAAGCTTTATACATGATTATGAATATACATGCATATATATGTATGTCCACATATATTAATTTTTATACAGAGAGAGCATGAAAGAAAGAGAATAGTATCTTAATATTGGGAAGAATGCAAAGGGCAGCAAATGGACAGATACTCAAGGTACAAGATACATGTACCTCATCTTTCTTCTTGGAGTTTCTAAGCCATTGTCCAAGAAGTAAAACCTCAACAGAATCTGACAATCTCTCTGAGATGAATAAGTATAGACGAACATTCATAGTGAACAAGATGGTAAAAACAAATTATGCACAAGACCAAATGGGAGAGAAAGGAGTTACTCAGTGAAAGAAATAAGGGAGGGAATTCCCTCAGTCTTTTATCTTTAAACTTTAAGTAGTTGTACAAAGGAGTTGTCCTTTACCAAGGCACTTTACATTGCAAATTGATCAATGTCACTCTTTCACCATTCTCAATATGACTTGCACCTTGATGAGAGATAACTACCCAAACTTGGAGGGAACCCCACAAAATAACACATTAATATACACACAACTAGTTGTAATTGTTCTTACCATTTGAATGAAATGGTATAAATAATATACTAATAAAATTATTAGAAACGTGTTGCCTTGTTAATAGGTTAAATTGGACCTATAAACTATTTTATTTGTATTCATGAAACTTAAAAGCAAATCTTGAAAGCATCCTCCTGATTTGAAGTAAGTGAATTGCATTTCAGGTCAAAGGTCAATATTTTTTCATAAGCCATCTAAACCTACCCATGAACAATGTCTAGCACCCAATCATAAATATATTTTCAAGCAAAGAAATAGGTAAATGACACTCACATTTTACCAGGTAAGGAGATGAAAATTTGTCACTGGAAAAGAGAATGGAACTAATAGACGTGGGAAGTATACAAATGATGATTACAATTATGCTCCATATGTTCAAGTAGAAGAAAACCTGTTTGTGATTAGAAGAGAAATGGAAGAAACAAAAAGGGAAGTAAAGAATAGTTTATTAAACTCAAAAATGTGTAAATTACATCTGGCCTCACCACATTTCAGAAAGTGTGTGACTTGTGAAATTCAGAGAAGCATGAGTAGTGTTCAGTAGATATGCCTCACCTCACTATAGAGTAAATGTTAGTATGTGAGAAGCCTAGAAAACTGGGACTCAGAGTAATGTATAGGTAGTATTCTACAAAGACACCTTACAGAGTTTTCCAGAATATATTCCCACTCACCTTTTCCTTGTGGAGGGCCCACCGCATTGCTTTATAATTAAGAACTTGGTGTTTTCTAAGACTTATGAGTTATCGCCAACTGTATCAAAATACAAATTGTAAGTCAAAGTAACATTTTTTAACTTTGGCAAAATTTAAAGGACATCAAATTCGGATTATATAATTATGATCCATTTCTGTTTCTGAAATGTATTATTGGTTTTTGACATGTATTTTCACATTTTCCATATTGACCAGGAGTTAATATTAATCCTAAATAGGCTTATTCTAAGAAATTTTCTCTTTATATAATACATTATATCCAACAATCTCAGAATAAGGAATACACATCAGGTGTTCTAAAAGTTTTGGCAATAGATTTGTACACATAGATTTCCTTAAACATTACCCCTATCATAGAGAGTGTATCCCAATAAATAGGATGTAAAATAAAATGTATTACATAGTATGTTTATAAAAATAAAAGGTAACACACAATGCCTGGCAATTATTCTTTAAAAATAATCTATATAGCAGCATCTATTGACAATTCCAAAATAATAGTTCCCTGTGCATTTTACAGTTTAGAAACTACAAGCCTATTGACCATTTTATGGGAATTAAATGGAGAAGTTTCTGTCAAAGCTCAGTACATAAACAGTACAATCATCTTGCTGTCACTCATGAATTTACAGTCCAGCTACTGGAAAAAGAGACTTGAAGAAACTACTGTTTTCAGTGACCCTGACTAAACAAATGTGCATGCTTTGATCTTAGAGATAGTTCCACATTTTTAATTATGTTATTTATTATTGTTGCTTCATATAAATTTCTGAATTTGTTTTAGTCAAATCTATTTTCTAATTTTTAGAGGTACTTGTAAATTCTCCAAATCCTGATCTGATATTTGCACTCATAGAAATGTATAGAAATGTTACACTTGCTGAGAAATGTGCCATTAAGGATTCCTCTACAAACCACAATACCAAAATGGTGTAACCTACAATACATTTAGACCCTATGGTATATATATATATGATATATATGCATATATATGCATAGGTGTATGTATGTTTAATAAGTCCATCGTATTCTGATCAAGTTTACACAGTCCTATGAGTATTTATTGACAGGTTTTGTTTTAAGACCATTGCAGTACCTTGCAGTATCTCCCCAAATTTGAATTACTCCATAACTCAAATGTGATTCTGTTTGATTCTTTCCTTTATTCTTTTCCCTTCTACCTATAATATGAGAAATTTTCCACTTTAACTTTTAATTTGTTTTTCATTTGCTTAGTGACTCAGTACATTACCTACACAGCTGCATCCTAACTTTTACATAAGCAAACATGACTAACACACACCAACATTAAAGTTCACATCATTGCATCTTGATATTTTTCACATCTGCACTGAAAAATCTTAGAATATCTTTCATAAGGGTTTTAATTTTTACTTTGTTGTCTGAAAAGATACACTCAGTTTTGGCTCCTAGATGTGACATTTCAATTCAGAGTTAAGGCTGCCAGTATTTACAGCTACTGAGAGTCCATTAAATATCTGTCAGAGTAAAAGAAAGGATTAGAGTCTTTCACATGTCTATGACATTCAGCACTGTGCCTAAGAAGAATAAGTCATGTAGGCATCAACACAAATTTCATATTTTGATTGAATCTCTGATAGCATTATTATTCAGACATTGGCGATAGCACTTCAAGACTAGTACACATATCATAGATAGGAATGCAATTTTCTTATCTGAAAAATAAGACAGAGGATTTTGGAACTGACATATTGCAAAAACACCTAATTTTCAGTTTACTTGGTGTATATCCAGCATGATTATTGCTTAGATTTATTTCACTTCAAAACATAGTTAGAGCTTCTCTACATGTGATCATCACTTTCCACCCAATTTCAGAAAGAATAGTTGTATTAATAAACTATTTGTTATTATATGTCAGTGTACCACAAAGGCATACAAGGAAGCAATCAAACACAAACAGACAAAAAGAATACTATAATAAATAAAAACCTTCCAGCAGAAAATTGGACATGGAATTTAGTAAAAATATTCTCATAGCTATAGGATTTTATGTACCCTATACATGCTAGTTACATTATTTTATTGTTATTAAGTAGTTGTATAAATGGATTACAATTCCTTATGTTTCACAATGTCACTCCTTCCTTTTTTTCTTCCACAAGCTCCACCTCCCCTTCCTTCCTACAAGTCACACAGTTCATTTTTCACACCATGTACCTTAAATACAATGACGGCCAAAGAATTTTATCACAGTTACCTGTTATCCGCATCATTTTAATCATCATAGCATATCCACTAAGGGATGTTTGAGATTACTAGATCATTTTCATACAATTGTTGCTATTAAATCTGAAAACTTTTCATTGAGTGATATTGTTGTATATATATATACTCAATATTTGAACAATTAAATGATTCATTATTTTACTTTTCTTTGACCCAACATCAGTTTTTACCTTGACTATATTATTTGTGACATAAGTTTTGAGGTTAATAAGAAATATTTTGTACCCATTATATGTTTTATTTATGATGTCATTTCTTTCTTTTGAGAATTGCTTTTGATTTATTTAATTCTGTAAAATCTCCAAATTCTACATTTCCATTTTTATCTAATTGAGTATGGAGACATACAGATGTAAAACATGTTTTCCCTCTTTGTCGGTAATTGCAAGGCAAGCAAAGTACCATTTTCCTAGGGTCCTGGAAACCTGTACTGAAATATGAAAAAGAGCAAAGTTGTGGGTTTCAAAGACACTGCATATGAACAGAAATGCAAGAACGAACTTTTTTGCAGAGTTGATAAAGCACTTACCTATGTCAGAACAAAAGGCAGTAAAATATTCAATGTGATGAAGAACTTTATAATCATTATTACAGCATCAGAAGCAACACTATAGAATTTTTTAATTCCAAAAATTAAAACATAATGCGTAACATTTTTCTGAGTTATGAACTTTGTGATACTAATTAAATAGCATATGTAGATAAAAATCTAACCTCCCTGCTATAAAACCAAACACGAAATTTATATTTCCTCAAAAGTTTTGAATATGAATATGAGAATTAACTAATGGCAGGCATAATTGAGTTAACTAAAGTGAGTCACATTTTTAGAGGAAGAACTCCCTTTGAACGGAGAGTAATTATAGGCTGTCTATTAACATTTTCTATGCATGAGTAGAAAAACCATCTTTAAGTGTTGCACTCAAGCATGAATCTATTGTGTTGTGTTCTCTATTCCTGTGCACTGTCTTAATATTTGTCAAGGTAAAAATGTGTATTTTCCTTTACAAAATGAAATCAAATTCGTATTTACTAACCATTATTTACAATGTGCTCAGCTAGGCCTGGATTAAAATAAGTAAGATGAAATTTCTGTCCTCACTATTATGATAATTAGTGAAAAAAAAGGTAAGACAGTTAAGCATTTGTTGTGATATAAGGATAATTATCATCATCTTTGCACTGCTTTCAATGTTTTAATTGTTACTATAGTCCCTGTGGAACCCAACAGAGTATATTGAGCAGGGAAAGCTGTCAGTGAGCAAAGACTGAAGGATTGAAACTGGGGATATGAACACTACAACCATCACAGAAAAATGACTTTATGAGTCTTGAGCTAGTTGCTCAATGAACCTAATAAAAATGAATTAACAGCAGTAATAACATCAAATCTCCAGTCTTCCAATCATAAAAAAATCTTTGCAGTTTAATTCATAATCACTTACCATTAACATTTTATCTCCTTATCTTTTGCCTGTGTTGTATTATATATAGTAATTAGAATTGATTTTTATAGTATAATTTCACAAGATATCATAATACATAGTTTACTAAAGGCTGAAGAAAGATTTATGCTATAGTTTCAAATGTTAATTCTATAGTTCTATTAAAGAAAATCAACAAGTGTTTAATAAATCCATAGTATGATCAAGTTTGCATAGTCCTACTAGAATTTATTGACAGGTTTTAAGACCATTGTAGTATCTCCCCAAATAACTACTGTTCTGTGCTCCAGAATCACAAACCCTCAAATTTCAGATTAAGGCATGGCTTTAGCTTAGAATTTTATTCTGACATCTATTGCTGTTGAAAATTTGAATACTGGGGGCTGGGAAGGTGGCTCAATGGTAGAGTGCTTGCCTTGCATGCCTGAGGCCCTGGGTTCAATTCCTTAGCACCACATAAGCAAAAAGAAAAAAGCCAGAAGTGGTGTTGGAACAGCGCCCAGGCCCAGAGTTCAGGCCCCACGACCGGACCCAAAAAAAAAAAAGAAAAAGAAAAAAAAGAAAATTTGAATACTGTTCTAGGTGACACAAATCCATCCACCATAGGCCCCATATTATGATTCTTTAGGTGATAGTGGGGTTGAAATTTCCTATCACCTAGTGATACAGGCAGTGTAAAGTCTAGTGCAATGCACTGCTTGCGTTTGCAGTGATGTTGGTGTGAGCAGGCCAACTGTGCTTCCAGTCACATAAAAGTAGGCAGGGACCAATGGCTCACTCCAGTATTCCTGCTACTCAGAAGGCTGAGATCTGAGGATCATTGTTTGAAGGCAACATGGCCAAGGAACACCATAAGACATTTATCTTCAGATAACCAAAAAGCCAGAAGTAGAACTGCGGTTCAAGTTGTAGAGTGCTACTCTTGAGCAACACGAAGCTTGGCCCCAAGTTCAAGTCTCAGGTCTGACACTAAATACAAAACAAAACAGGGCTGGGAAGATGGCTCAGTCGTAGAGTGTTTGCCTCGCATGCATGAAGCCCTGGGTTCGATTCCTCACCACCATGTAAGCAGAAAAAACTGGAAGGGGTGCTGTGGCTCAAGTGGTAGAGTGCTAACCTTGAGCTGAAGAGCTGAGGGACAGCACCCAGGCCCTGAGTTCAAGTCCCACAACCAACAAAATAAATTATACCATGTGCAATTACATACTATCAGTAATGCTTCTCAATGAGAATGATGTACCTGCTTTAGTATACTTGTTTCAGAGCATATACAGTCTGCTTATAAGACACAGTTGATACAAGCAGTATGTTATGCTAACACCAGCAGCACCTTCATACATTTTTTTAAAAATCAAAACTCTTATTTATTTATTTGGTACTGGGAACTGAATGTAGACTTCTTGATTCTAAGTGAGCACCTTGGTAATGAAGTCACAGTTCAGTCTTAGGCTTTTCGTTTGTTTCTCAAATAGGACCGGCCTCCTCCCATTGTCCTCTTATCTATGACTCCTTCCC
Organism: Dipodomys spectabilis; assembly: GCF_019054845.1. Lineage (NCBI taxonomy): Eukaryota > Metazoa > Chordata > Mammalia > Rodentia > Heteromyidae > Dipodomys > Dipodomys spectabilis. The sequence goes on from NW_024870752.1 coordinate 8,465,988, forward strand.
AAGTACTTGTAATCACAGTCATATTCCACTATATTCAGTTTTACTAAGACTTTTGATGACATCCATTTTTTTTCTTGTGCTTTATTTATTCTCATATTATTTTGTTCCTAGAAGCAATAGGATATATAAAAATTCAGATGTGTATATGTATGTAAGCTATGATCTATAAATATTTACTATATAGAGAGAGTACACATACACACAAAGGCAAACACACATGGGGAGTATGGCAGATACCGTACACATATACACATGTGTGTATTTATATATACATATATATATATACATATACTTATATATATATAACAGATACATATATACATATAACTGCATATATATATATAAAACATATAAGTGCATTGTAGATTATACCATTGTGGTTTATATAGGAATCCCTAATGGCACATTTCTCAGCAAGTGTAACATTTCTATACATATATATTAGTGCAAATATCAGATCAGGATTTGGAGAATTTACAAGTACCTCTGAAAATTAGAAAATAGATTTGACTAAAACAAATTCAGAAATTTATATGAAACAGCAATAATAAATAACATAGTTAAAAATGTGGAACTATCTCCAAGACCAAAGCATGCACATTTGTTTAGGCAAGGTCACAGAAAACAGTAGTTTCTTCAAGTCTCTTTTTCCAGTAGCTGGACTGTAAGTTCATGAGTGACAAGATGATTGTACTGTTTATGTACTGAGCTTTGACAGAAACTTCTCCATTTAATTCCCATAAAATGGTCAATAGCCTTGTAGTTTCTAAACTGTAAAATGCACAGGGAACTATTGTCTTTGAATTGTCACATTGGGTAAGTAAGATAATTGTGTGGACAAAATTGCTGATTCCATAATATGAGCTGGCAACATTGTCTACTTAATTTTCTGTGAAACTGAGACAATGGTGATTTGCTTTAAACATTTAAAGATACATGGAATCACCAACAAAAATATATTCATATGTCAATCATCTATACCAGCATTCTAATAAATGGAAAATAAAAGAAAATTAATTCAAAAAGTCAATGCCAAATAGAAAAACATTATAAAGCATCCTGTTTGTCACTGAAATATGACTCTTTTAGATAGCAAGTCCTGTATATAACATATTGAATATATTGTCAACATTTTTCTCGAAAGAACTTAGTGTTCTATAAGATATGCCATCGATCTGTAATAATTTGGGCAAGTTCCTACTGCATTTTGTACTATATCTACTTAATTTCAGAATTAGATGGATAGTAAAGATGTTCTTGGTTCTCCTCATCAAAACTATTTATCAAATTTGTCTTGTTCTTTTGCATCTTTAGGGGACTATGTCAAATATAAACAGAATTAGTCTGCCATGTTCTTTACTTCCTGGTATTGCTTCTCTGCTTTGCTGTATGGAAAATGGAATTGCAGACACGATTATGGTTATAATTGATATTAATATTTTAAGTTCTGGTGGACCTACTGTTAGTTTATGGATTCATACAATTGGAAAACACTTTCCAGAAAGTGAAATAGAAGAAGAGGCAGGAAAACATTAAACCACAGCAGGAACCCACTGGCCATTGCTGACTTTGAAAGTGGAGGATAGACCATCAACCAAAGAATAAATGGCTAAAAGTTCAGAATGACTAGCAGGTGGCAGCCAGGAAAATTTTATCTCAGTATAGTTATGAGGAGTTAAATTTTACCAGCAAGCTGAATGGGCAGGAAATATTTCTATCTAGAGCCTTCAAAAATGAATGTTAATGTACTAGCACCCTACTATCAGCTTTAGGAAAAACAGGTATAACCTCTGTGGATTCCTGATTCATTGACACCATGTGATACTAAGAGTCTTGTTTTGAAACATTAAATTTATGGTAATTACAGAAGGAGTAGAAAAATAATTCAGGAACTGTCAATAGCTTAAAACATTGGACTATAAATATCTATCTTGAAGCTTACCTTCTTTGAAATAGAATATTCTATATTTTTCAAAACGTGAAACCTAAAAGGTTATATCCAAGGAAAAGGATGAAAACAATTCTCAACTTTTAAATGCATATAAATTATTATACTTAGGGTTTGCTATCTTTATGACTTCAATAAATCTTAATTAAATAGAATTCCATGTAGTAAAGCTTTGGTTACTTTTTACATATTCAAATTACAAAATAAATCAGAAGGTTATTTTCTTAGATTTCATCTCCCTACTCCTCATGGAATTGTAGGAACTTACAAAGATCCATTTGCTATTTATGAGACATTGTCTATCATCTTGTTTTTTTTTAAATTTTTTATTATCTTTCAGTAGTTGTACGAAGAAGTTCCCATTCTACAAAACAGTATATGAATACGTGTCTGACAACATTGTCACCACTGCTCCTAACCCATCCATTCTCTTACTTTTTTAAAAATCCTTAACATTAGGCAATAAATTGTTATAAAGGCAATTGTATTGACATACAATGAACCTAAATAAAACAAACATTACTTGATGACTTATGTGTTCTTCAGCAATCATACATATATATATATATGTGTGTGTGTTATATGTGTGTTTAAATGCATATGGGACAAATAATTGCTTCAAATTAATAAACACTTAATATATTTATTGTATAAACATGCACATATTTTAATAGTTCTTATTGCAAACTTTCATGGAATTGATAATGATACTTTTCTATATGGCTGTATCATGTTATTTCACTAGAAAGAAATGCCAGACATTGAATTCAGTAAATCCTACTTGGTGCTAGAAAATGTCCTCGACTTTACCTTCATACAATGATTCCAAGACTCACTCTAAAATCCAAGGGCAAATGTGTAGGTCTATAAGTCTTAACATCTTAGGATTCTTGCTCTTTCTATTTTGTTTTCTGATAAATGCTTTACTCTTGTCCTGTGATTATAAGTCTCTGTTTACCTCATAGATAGTTGTTGAAAATATCTGTGTTAAAGTAGAGCATAAAGGTTATAGAGGAAAAATTCTGTACAACATAAAGTCAGTCCTAATGGAAATTTCACCATAGGAACATAACAGTTCTAACCTATTTAATCTAATCATTCTGAAAAGAGAGAGGTTTTACCACAACGAAACAAGACATAATATTGTCTTTTTATTTTGCTGTCCCTTTTTTAATGGTGACAGATGAAGTATGGTTAGTTTCATAAAACTAATGAATAATTCATCATAGTATGATTGGTATAATATTGCTTGGTATAGCTAATAAAATGTCATTCATATATTCTTAAAATTGTTCAATAATTCTATTAATACTATAGCATGCATTTCAACCTTGAGTTGTGATTTTACAAATGAAACAAAAGCCCTGGCTTCAATGTGAATTTTATTTATTTTATTAACATTCTCCATAATAACAGAAAAAAACTGGAAAAAGAAAAAAGAAACCATGGGATAAATTCAAGCCTTACTAAAGAAAATAGTACCAGTACGAAGTTTCAGAAATAAAATATCATCTTCCTCTGTGAGGTCAGATTACTCATCAATTAAAGATATCACACTTGTATTAAGTGAAATGTAATAATACGAGTTCTCTTACCCTTGCTATCCTTGTAAGAACGCTGAAGATTAGGAGGGTCCAATTTTCAATATTTGGTAATATGTGGCAAAAATTCTTCCTAAATAACAGATTCTGCACAGATTCCACACACTGTCACAGAGCTCGTAGTTAATGAGATGTACAAATGACTACTAGAAGCCAGTCTGAGGCTCTTCCTTGATAGAAGTAAACTGGATTGCTGATTGTCTTGCAATTATCCTGGTAATACCTTCAAAATGAAATCCTCTAAATTACTTCTCAGATTTTCATGTGCAAACACATTACCTAGGCAGATTATTGTTTAAACTGCAGATTTCCATTTGGCATTGTGGGGATGTACCAGAGATTGTGCACTTCATGAAGTTTTCAATTGTGCTAAACCAGTTAGTCCATAGACCATATATGGGCGAGATATTGCAAACTACAATGATGGGCTCCAAAATTTGGCGTGCTTCAGACTGTTGTTACAACCATCCCCAAACTAAGAGTTCCAGGACTTGCCCAGTACAGTTTCTGACATTTCTGGTTAGGGTAGAGAATTTTCATTTCTCTTAATGTAATATTTTTTGAGGTTCATCCATTTTTTTGCAAATAAAGTATTATCATTCTATTATTCTTCATAATCAATGAGTGAATATACCACATTTTCTTAAGCAATATCTGGGCTGTTTCCATACCTTGGTTATAGTGAATGGTTCAGCAATGAACATGCTTGTACAGATGACTTTCTTGTTTCCTAATTTGTTATCTTTTGGACAAATGCCTATGAGTAGAATTGTTGGATCATAGGGTAGTTTTATGTTTAGTTTTTTGAGGAATCTTTAAACTGCTTTCCAGAGTGTTTGAGCAAGTTTATATTCCCACCAACAATGTATTTAGGTTTCTTTTTCCCACACATCCATGCCAGGATCTTTTTAAATATTATTTTATTTTATTTTAAAAGGTGATATACAGAGAGGTTACAGTTACATAAGTAAGGTAGTGAGTATATTTCTTGTTGAACAATGTTACCCTCTCCCTTGTTTTTCTCCCACTTTTTCCCCTCAGGCTAAGTTGTAAAGTTTATTTCCAAAATAATGTCTTGTGAGTATTGCTGTTACATTGATTCACCCTCTGTTCTTTGTCTTACCATTTTGTTATTCTTCTTTCCTTCCCCAAATCAGATAAATGTATGTAAAAGACACAGGGTATCAAAATAAAAAAACAGTGACAAAGGGAATAAAACCAAAGGGAAAAAGAAAGAAAAAAGAAATAACTTCACACAGTACATTAAAAACAAAAAACCAAAAAACAAAATCCTCTTGTTTCCATATCTTGGAGTTCATTTCTATTAGCATTTTTGTATAGCTCATATGTCCATAGCTATTGAGCTATTGTGATACTCTTCTAGGGCTATCCTAGACATATACTAATTATTACAAATGAGAGAAGTCATGGAGCCTATATTTTTCTGGGTCTGGTTTACTTCACTTATGACTTTTGGAAGCAAAACTTTGTTGATGAGTGTGCAAATATACATAACAGAGTTTATGCAAGTGTATACAAGTATATTAACTGAAATATGATGTTTCCAGGGAAAAATTCAAGCAGTGTAATTCCCTGGAAAAACAGTGTCACAGTTGAATAAAGTTAATGCCAGGCAATTTGTACTTGAAAGGTGGGTGCAGGTGTAAAAGGAAGGGGTTAATTGAATGAAGAGAAGGAAGGTGGAGTCATAATATTCAATGGATATCTTACTAAATTAAGAAAATTGAGGGGAGGTTTTGATGGGGAGGGATGAAGAAGAATTATAAGAGGAGTGACATCAATCATGATGTATTTTATTCATAAGCTGATTTGTCAAATGGTAGTAACTCCTTTATACAACTTAAAAATAATAAAAATTATAATTTTAAAAGTAAAAATATTTTACATTTCTAATAAGGACCCAGGTGACATTGATGTTTTTCATTCAAAAACCATACTTTGAAGTCCAGAGAGATCTCAGCACCCTGAAGAATTTTGAGTTTTCAATTAAGTAACATCTATAAGAACAATACGAGAGAGCCAAGTTAGTCAGTTCATTTTTTTCTTTATTTCCATCACTCTGTCACCAGAATGATTTGACTATCCGTAATGCTTAAAGGCTTTATGCATGTGAGGAATCACAATGGAATGAAAGACATCCTTTTTTGCCTTTGGGAATTTGCAATTAAAATAGGGTATTATCTAGGAACAAATGGTAGCAACATAAAAGATACATAAGAAAATGTATCAGCACTGAAATGTGATTATGGGTGGGCTGAGTAAGAGAGAAATGACTGAGAAAGGAGATATTTTAAGTTACTTAGAAATGTGATTCAAGATTCTGCAGGAAATATTGATCATGACATAGAGTCAGTCAGGGAGAAAACGAATTTGCTAGAGAAATTTTCAGTGAGAATTGCAGATTAGAACTATGAGATCAGTCAAAGAATTTGGTGGAAATATTTGAGGTGAAGTTTGTGAAAAAGGTCTATTTTGGCATATGCTGTCTCAGCATTGAGTAAGCCAATGGAAGCTGGCTAACTGAGCTGCGTAGTGAGTTCTAGGATAGGCTGGGCTACCTGGTGAGATCTTGTCACAAAAACCAAACAAATAGTCTGCAAAATCCACGACTGGTATATTATTTAGGGATTAAAAATATGCATTATGATTCCCTGGTATTCTAAAAAAATTTTTTGTGCAAGTAATCAAAATTGTTCTTCTTTTTAAATTTGATTAAGTGGTTGTGCAAAGGATTTCAATTCATTATATGTTTATGAATATGATGTCACCGATTTGATTACTCTCCCCCACCTCTCCCAAGTCCAGATATCTACTCAGTTTTTCTAGGCCTTTATAATTTGATGAAATAGTATTAATATGGAACTAATGAAAACCACTAAAATGTTAACATAGACTATTTGGTCATAGAAAGTCAGTTACCATCAGAGACTAATAGGGAGGCAGAGGAATGGAGAAGTTTTGTAGTGAAATGCAGAATGCTTCAGATATGCTGTGATTGTAATTATTGGTAGGAAAAGCTGAGGGCTAGATAACTAAAATTAGCATATATTACTGGTTTAGTGAATAAGTTACCTTTCATTAGTTAATTTTTATTGAGAGGGGTGGTGTCAAGTATTAGGAAATTGGCAGTGATTAGCTACATCATTATTCTTGCTTAATTATTGGAGATATGGGCCAAAGTTCTTAAATGATCTATTGTCATTATTATATTCAGCCATTCTATTGGTAATTTTCTTATTTGGAAAAGGTTGACCTGGTCAGAGAAAAGTAGGCACCCATATCTTTCCTGAAAAAAAAAAAAACTAAACTAAAAAACAAAAAAGACAAAAGTTCAGTTGTCACCATAGTTAACTATATCATCAGCCATCTTGATCTTTTTTGTTATCAGGACATAAATACAATTATCTGATGAGAGATGATGGAAACTTTAATTCTCTGCATATAATTCAAAGAACAAACCAGCATATTGACCACTATAATAAAAACAACATGTAAGATGTGACAGAACAGTTTTTTCAAATACCCAGCCCAGACCAAGAAACCAAATACAATCATTCCTTCTTGTCTGCAGGCCATTGGACCTAGAATCCCTGCTTGGTTACAAAAATCAGAAAATTCTTAAATCCCCTACCATAAAATGATGTTGTGATGTTTGTGCATGACATATAGACATCCTCTATTTGGTTACTTAGAAATCAATGCACTGTAAGCACTGAAAAGCACAATAGATACATGAGGTGATAGGAAAACTAAACTTTTTAAGGTAATTAAACCCAGATTTAGGAACTAAAACAGAACCAGAAAAGGAGGCTGAAAAGCACTAAAAATAGTAAATATTCTTATCAATCTTCATTTTTGAAAAAATTAACTGAGTTGTAATCTCCTTGAATAAGTAGAAAGACATTGTATAAAAAGCATTGTACCTTGTCTCTGTTTTGTGTAACAATGAGTCTATTCTAATGCCTTTGCCTCCCCATTTAAGAGACACTAACACTAGCCCGGCGCTGGTGGCTCATACCTGTAATCCTAGCTACTCAGGAGGCTGAGATCTGAGGATCGCGGTTCAAAGCCAGCCCGGCCAGGAAAGACCTTGAGACTCCTATCTCCAATAAACCACCAGAAAACCGGAAGTGGCGCTGTAGCCCAAGTGATAGAACGCTCGCCTTGAGCTGAAGAGCTGAGGGACAGCGCCCAGGCCCAGAGTTCAAGCCCCACGACCGACCAAAAAAAAAAAAAAAAAAAAGAGACACTAACACTCATCTTAGCCATGCTTTGGGTAACAGATCTACCTTCAATTATTGTCTCTTTGGAAGTTGACTAAAATGATTAGAGGTTGCTAGATGATGTAACCACATGTCGAGATGAGATTTAACATAGAATCTCCCAGATCCTAAAGTATAAATAACTCCTGGGGAAAAAAAATTCCATTTGTTTGAGCTTTTCCACTTCTGCTCTTCCTGTTAAGCAAGAGATGCTTTTCCTTTTGTTTGTTTACTTCTCCTGACTTTATCTTGTTCTCCTAAATACATTATGGCTAACCATTAATCTTATGAGAGTCTTCTTTTGAGAAAACCACTCTAAATTCTTTCCATCTTGAATTTTTCATGCTGTGATTAGTAGAACCTGGAGGCTGAGAGAAGCCTCATCTTTAGTAACAGATAATTTGGTAATTGGTTTAGAAATATTAGCAAGAAAACTGTCTATAAAACTTTAGTACAGATCTTTTCCTCTTAGATTTGTATTTCATTCAAGGGTGTGGAATCTGGATATGGAGGATTGAATGTGACCATAGACACATGTGCTTTCTCCTATGACAACTCAATGTTCGTGAAGTTTTATATGTTTGTTTGACATAAGTAGAGCAAGAAGTGGCAATAGCACACACACCATCATAATGAGTCCTCAAATAATTTAGGCCAATACAATTGTCCATCACTATTTATTAAAAAATGGAGACTCTTCCATAATAGTCATAACTTTCGTCAGAGTTGATAATGACTGCTTTTCTTAGTCTTTCATGTTTGTATGGGTGCCACTATTGGGATTATCATTCTAATTGTTTTCCTAAACTGTAAACAGTAATTCCCCCAGACAGTATGTCCAGTTGGCCAATACTAACCTCATTTAAAACTAACCTCATTTACAAACAATGGGATTTTTTTGCTCACAGTTCTGGAGGCTGGAAGTCCAAAATCATGATGTGACAAGTCCAAAATCAGGGTGTGGAAGTCCAAAATCAAGGTGTTTGGTGCAGGCTTCATCTCCTTAATTTTACAGAGGATGCCTGTGTAAGTCCTCATGTAAAAGAAAGGGAAAACCATGTTCCACAGAACCATTATTTAAAGACACTAATCCTATTAATAAAGGCTCCATTCTCATGATCTAGTCATTTAGCAAAGGCCTCACCTCTACATAACAAAAAATAAAAAGGTAATTAGGCTGTCATGTTAATTTTAGAGAGACAGAACATCCAATCTCAGCCTGGAATAATCTTCTCAGAGAGGTATAATATTAGACTGAAATGAAGGGAATCAAACCTCCTGAGCAAATAGGGCAGTTAAAGGAGTTGTTCATGACAGAAGTCAGAGCTGAGACCTTATAATATTGGGTTATATATTAAGACCCCTATTAGTTTATTCTAGGTGTCAAGAAGAATATAAAAATCAATAAATCCAAACTTATAAATATGACCTAAATCCCAATCGATAGCAATATTGGGCATGTTTGTGGCTAAGAGGACACCAGCAAAGTCACACATTGCTTTAAAGTCATTTGTTCAGATATGTGCTAAGTCAAATACCATCAGCTGTCATTCTATAACATAGAGCTCATAGATAATATGATCTCAATTAATTAAACTGGAATTATCCAAAGGTTTTTTTTAATTACAAAGATTCACTGATAAATGACATATCTAGCATCAAGATTAAGGGTGATTGCTGCAATTTATAATAATGTAAGTATGGTGTTATCTTGAATATCTATGACCTAAAAATACAATGAAGCAGAAATATTAAAAAGAGGACTTTATACATGATAACCACAGAGCACTTTTAGAAATCAGAAGAATTATTATAAACAAGAAGGTAAAATAGGAGCACTCATTTCTTGTTTTGAGTGGATGATGTCTACAATTCAAGGGTATTGATACATTCAGATTTCTGCTTCCAAAAAACGAACATTTCTAGTGGACCCATGATGGTTCAGTTTGGTGGCCTCCTTCAGTAGAGAATTCTTGACTACACTTTTCATATTTGTGACATGTGGAGCCAAAAAGTAAACCTCTTGAGTTTTCACTGTTACACTTGTTCTTAGTACAAAATAGTGTTGTGCATCTAGTGAGATAGAGGAGCATTTTCTTTCTTCTGTTATTTCTCAAACAAGCAAAGGCTCCCTTTTCAACAACCTGAGACTCTGATGAGGGTGAGGCTGTGGAAAGGCTCTGAACTAGTTGGTAAGATATGAGTAGAGCATATGAGTTCCTTGTGATAGTTTGATATGACTTCCTGAAAATTGGTCATTCATAGGCAAAGTGCCATTGTTTCTCCAAAGGATGAATCATATGCTCATAAAGTTTAGTGAGGCTATTTCAGCTATAGATTACAAAAATTTATCAATCTTTTTCATAATCTTAATTTTAAATACCATTTAATATAAAAATACCTCCAAACTTTTCATGATTATAGAAATGGGAGAATGTAACTTTCGAGGTTATATTGATGGGTTTATAATGGTTCCCATAAAATTCATGCCCTAGCCATCTGATATCATAACTGGAATAGCATAAGTTAGAACATTTTGCAGCTTTTTAACAACTATAATCACAATAGCTTTTTAGTAAAAGAAATAGTTTGTCCTGAAAAATAAATATATAATAACTAGAACATTTTACTAAGTGTATTAAGTCCTTACTAGATATGGATTTATATTCTGGGTTTAGGACCTTGGATCAACTCTTCTACATGGAAGAGTCTATCTACTTGGGTAGAGTCTTCTACATGGGTTGGTACCTCCTCTAGGTGAGGAGATTGATGGTAGCATATCACTAATTCTACTTAATGATATCAGTTCTGTTTTTTATGCTTGGGGTGCTCAATAGGATATCTGATAAATCTGGGCAAGCTGTAAATATCTCACTTAGGTAAGATAGTCATGAGGTGAATTTTACTTTATCTTTTTAACCTTTGTTCCTGAGTCAAGTCCACCACAATGCCTTTCTAAACACAGAATGCTTTTCCTCTGTGCTTCCATTGTCTATTGCATAAGCTCGCACATCCACAATTCCCATACAAATGTATTTCCTTTTTGCAAGTCCATGTTCCCATCAATACTGTGAGCCCTTTGAGGAGCTGGGAAAGATAGAACATCTTAAGATATTTTTCTTGTATGACATTTGAACTAGCTGAGCATTCTAAAGATTGTTGGCCAGGTTTGGTAAGCATAGACATAATGGGAGCCAAAACAATCAACATACCAAACATCAGGAAGCAAAGGATTTTATTAATTTGTACTATTACAGGAAAATTATGCACTAGCAAGTTTATATTATTGACCTCTATTAGACCTTCCCACTCCCCACTAGTACCCTTACCCCATATGAGACTTGTTTTTCCTTCCTGTTACTTACTCTTCTGAGTTGGTATTCATGTTCTTTCTGCTCTCCAATATTTTTAGCCAGGCTCTAGTGTGAGACATCTAGAAATTTGCCTTGTGGCTTTAACCCTCTCCAGCTCACCATTTCAGTCTCATTCATTTTCTCTTCTCAAATTTGCAGAATGAGTAGATTAGCAAACCCACTAAATGAGTATACTTCCAATGGTAATTGAACTCTGGGAGACATTTCTCTCTTCAAAGAATCTTGAAGCAAGAACAACAATTTCCCAAGAATTCTTCTGATTTTCTTTTTCTCCATAGGTGTGGACTGCTACCAGAGGCAGGGCTAGCTATGGGGATGAATCTGGAGACTTTAAGATTCTTTAGAATGTGAGCACTCACGTAGTAACCAATGGAAACTTCTCAGCATTCTATTACAGGATACAGCAACCTTCTTTAAACAATAGCTTCCATTCTTATTGCAATAATCGCTATTTCAATATGAGCATGACAATTTTCTTCTGCACTAATATGTCACTAAGAAAGAAAGGATGAGTATATCAATTTCTTCATGATCTAAGTATTTAAACCTTAAAAAGTCTGTTCTTACTCATTGCAACAAAAGTTTCACAGAATACTGCCTGAGATCTGTGGTCTGCCAAGCATCAACCACTTCTAATTTGGCAAACTAAATTGCACTCTCTAGTCCTTGGTTTCCTGCATTGACATTGATTTTTATGTGTCCTACCTTGCAGTGGTATTGAATGAATAAACAAGCATCGTAAAGGCCTCATTTCACATCTGTTCATAGTGTGAGTGGAGATATAGGTTATTTCACTAGTCTAGGGAATGGCTACAAGGATTACTGCATTTGAGGGTTTAATGACAGTGCTATTGATCAAAATTGAAAGAACATATTTATTTGATAAATTAATGTGTTAAGTAAAGAAAGAGAATTTATTCCTCCACCTATCTTTTTTTATTCTTGGGGTAGAGTATCAAACTCAGGGCTTCACATATGCTAAATAAGTATTCTGTTATAGAGTTATTACCCCAGCCCAGCAAATTTTGGCTCAAAATTTCCTTCACTGAGATTGTGCTCACTGAACTCCACCATTTGGACATGGGTTAAAGGTGAACGTTAAAAATGCCAGCAAAGTGCTTATACAAGCAAGCTATGTTCATGGGTAGCTTATATTAGTTAATGGAATGTACATATTATAAGAAATCACATTATACAGGGAACCCTTTCATAATTGCAAGAGATGGGTCAAAAGCATTCAGTTCATTGGTCATAGCAAGGGAAATTGAATCTTATACATTATACTTATTGTTCTCTTATAATCTTCATCTACCATTAAATTTCCCAGAGGGACCATTAAACAGTAAGTTTTCTGTATTTTACCCAAATATAAAGGATGATAAGCCAGTGTCCTCTTTAAAAATTATAGTGGGTTAGAGAACCGAAATTCACTTGAAAAAGAAGAAATAGTGCAAGTATGTAATCATAAAATGACCACTTGGTTTAGTACTAAATGATAGATTATTTGATCTAATAGCTTTCAAAATTCATAAGGAAAAAAGTCTCCAGAACTTTCATCCTTTCCATTTAAGTTTATCTATGTATAAGAATAAAAAAACAAAGAGGAAGAATTTGTCATTCTGATTTTTGTTTAACGTGCAAGTATATTAATTGTTTTTGCATTATTTGAAATTATGAGTCTTATAAAGGCAAAGGAGCACTAATAGAGGACATATAGAAGGCAGATATTGCCAGAAATGAGTCACTGAAATCAGTGATCTTCTACCATCATCAAGTAGCTCCTATGTTTAATCATCCCAGTAAAACCTGTCTCTTAAGCATGTTAGAAGATACATCAATTAAAACTTCAGGTTGAACTATAAGCAATATTTCAACTTTCTTTTTTTCAATTTAAAAGTTGTTGAGAGAAAAGAATTGTGAGATTATAAAGCATAGCTTTTCAGAAATGCCAACAGCAACTCAAAGAATCCCACTGTCAGGATATAAACACTCTTCCCCAGAGAACAGAATTGGATACTTAGAGAGCATTTGAAATTTGAAAGCACAAAGTATTCATCAGCTCCACTATAGTGCAATTTAGTTAATTAAGGCCATTTGTTCAGCAGTTTCTCCCATTTGGAAGTTAAAAAAAATAGGAGTTTTAAGTGAAGAGAAAAATCTTTTCAATTATACAGAGAGGGAGATGGCTATATTAAGATAGATGGACATGATGATATATATGTATATATGTATATGTATGTATGTATATATATATATATATATATATATATCCTACTGTAGGTTCTTTCATTTGTTATCTGATTGGTAAGTAGCTAGAACTAATTGGTAGCTTGGCCAAGTTTCACAGAACACAGGACAGCTATTTGTATAAGGAATTAATGTTTATGCAAATATGGCATTTGTGCCCAGTTTGTAATCAATCTTCTCTTCCTGCTTCAAGATGATGAAATGCAAACTTGGAGACCCAGGATGAGGTATTGCAAACACAAGACTCATTTGTTCTTATAATTTTTGTTTGTTTTTCTCCAGCTATGTTGTAGGAAAAAAGTTTTTAAAAAAATCAATTTCTTGTAGTCAGTTCTATTAAGCCCCAGCATGACAAGGAAATCTAATTGTAATTCCATCATTTGTGTAATCACTTACAGTTTTGTCCTTTACTCTTTTTCTGAAACATAAATGGCTTATTTTGACATAGTACACACTATTCAAAGACAGTGTCTTCAAATAGCTCTCAAAGGGGTCTTAAAGGCAAGTGGTTCTGGCATGTGAACTCAGGTCACACAGCACTGTCTTCCTTTGTGAAAAAACAAACAAACAAAAAACCCACTGCACAGAAATGCCAGCAAATGGCTGGTAGCACACTGAATGTGAGTGAGCAACATTTTCACTTCCACGGTTGTTCTCTTTCACCTCTGAGAAACTGTCTAGAAGAACGCAGAGACACAGGGAGATTGTGCAGTGATACGCAGGGTATCAATGTCCATCAGACATTGCTACCATGGTGCTAGGGATGTAGTCTGTAGAGATGTCAGAAATTCATTACCTCGGTAAGAATTATGCAAAAGGTGAGCTTACTCAAGACATTGTGTTCATAAACTGCTTTGTTGAATGCCAACTCCTTTGTACAACTAAAGATAATACAAATACCATATATATATATATATATCTACATATATAGATATATATGTAGATATATAGATATAAGAAAACCACTACCACTCACCTATTTGGGCTTTGAAATTGTATCACTGAGAGTGCTCTTCACAAGAGGTCTTCTTACCTACCCTTGCTTATACTGTAAGCATATAACAACTTGGTGATTCTTGATGACCTGTGTTACAGGACAATAAACACACAATTAATTTTTCTGTAGAAGATACATACTCTCCACAAATAGGGACTTGGTATTTTGAGCAAAAAGAATCTGTCTATATAATTTCATTATATCTCAACTATGGCAACAACCATAGAACTTCTATAATTTGTCTGTCATATATCTAGTGTGCTCTTTACTTGTGGAGAATAGTGCTATTTATAAGCCTGACATTATGTATGTGCAAACACATACACTGTGTGCATATACATAGATATATATTGTTTCAGATGAAAAGAAATCAAACATAAATTCCTGTATGTAGGGACCTATAAAAAGCATAACCAAGTGACTGTTTTAGTCACTAGCAGACAGAGCAGTCTATATCCTTATAGCAAGAATGCTATAACCCATAAAGCAATCCCATTTCTTGCTAGGATAATGTAATGAACCTTAGAATATCCTTCAGTGTAACTACTTTTGTCTACTTCATCAAATTAAACTGAGCCTATTTAAAGCTTTGCAAACCTAGTAAGACATAGTACCTTTTAAATTCTTAGTTCAACATATGAGAAAAATCATGGCCCGTGAAAAGTACAGGAATGCTATAAAACGATGTAGAATCCTAGAAACATTTTAAAACTCATGATGAAGACTTTGCTAAATGTGAACTCCCGACAATTTGCTGTTCTTCAGTATTATTTTCTGCTATGCTGGCTGAAACCTTTACACAATGAAAATTTGTTAAGCCTATGAAGAGAATTAAAGGTGTTTTGGTAATACCCTTCTTACGAGTTTCTGAAGGTCAGAGACAGCAATTACTAGACATGAGCATTGTGCTTTAAATGACACTCGGATGGGATCAAACCATGAGCTATAACTCTGTGGTTAAAAGGCAGATTCTACAAGTCAAGCATGAATTCCTATCTTGCTCTCTATGCATCTTTAACTCAGGGATAGTACACTGTTTTCCAGTTGAATTGTTTTTAATATCCCAATTGTATCTAGTACAGTTTAGTACTGAAGAAATCCTCAAAAAGTATGTTTTAATCACTAAATGGGGTGTGTGTGTAAATTCCAGCTGCTTTTTCAGTGTGCATTGTGGACATCCAGGAGTCATTGTCAAATAAGAACACATCTTTCATTTAATTACTCTATACTGATTCCACACATTTAACATGCATGTATTTACTATTGTTAACCAGAGCTCTAGTTACTTTTTAATCTTTACTTTGAGTTTGTTGTTTTTTCCCTCATATTACTATATTATTAAATATTCTCTGCTGTAGCTAGTGTCATAACTACTGAAGAGAATCTCATAGTATTGGGCACTGACCTTTTGGTCTGTTGTTTTGGAACTGAAAATTATGGGTTACATGGCCTGTCTAGTGATTTTAATAAAAGCAGAGCTACAACAAATATGTCCTAACACCATATTCCAGCAGAGATTATGAGTGCTTGGCTCATAATGATTTCGGGTTGCACTTTCTTTAATGAGATCATAGTCAGTGAAGCAGAAGTATGAATACATTCCTGAGTCATCTGATCTCACCCAACACTCATTGGCTGATTTCTGGAGAGGGTTAACTATTGCTTTGATAAAGATGGTTCTTTCAAGTTTTCTAAAACTGATTGTTCTGTATATAACTTCATCAATATGAGAAGTTGTGAGGTCCTGAAACATGTTCAAAATCTTGGGCTGTTTAGAGTATTCTTGGTTCAGCATTTGTCTCTGCAATTGGATTTTATAATTTTGAATAGTAGATTTTCCATCAAGCTGTTTCAGCTCAAACATGTTTCTGAACCAGATTAAACCCTGCTTTCCTTATCAGTAAACGGAGATAATTATAATTTCTAATTCAAAGGTCCTTTGGAAGATTGAAGATTTATGTGAGATGTGTGCAATAGTGGCTATATAACAAAATCAGTGTACTATTTATGAAAGACATTTATTACCACTTCACTGGCTAAATTATTTGTTCCAAATCCACCTACATTTTATAGTTAAGGTTTTGATGCTTTAGAATTTTTCATGTATATGGATGATTGTAATAAATCAAGGTATTACTATAATTATAATCAATCATATAAACTTCTTTCCTTTTAAAGTATTTTCCTTCCTAAGTTAAACTTTAAATATAATTCTTGTATAGTTTTAAAACTCCTTCTGAATTATCTAAATGTAAAATTCTCATTATAAAGGTTTAAGTTCCATTTTCTTATTATACTGTTTGTGTTAGTGAAAAATAGTTGTTAAGTCAAGTATTTAGACTGATCTTTAATCTGCACATCACACATATATCTATTTATAGATATACATACATATATATGAATGTTTATAATCTTGATGCAGTGAGTTATAACAATTATGACATGGATACTCATGTAATTTCTGACAAAATGTTGGCCTTATTTTAGAAGTTTCCTTGGGATTCTTTGGACTGAGCAGGAATACATACTGTGGTTTTGAACAGGAAATCTCCAGCATTGACATCTGGCACAGCAGTTCAGGTCTATAATCCTAATGAATCAGGTGCAGAGATTGAGAAGGTCATGGCTCCAGACAAGCCCAGGGAAAAAGTGAAGGAGATTCTCATTTCAATCAATAAGCTGGGCATCGTGGTTCATGCTTGCGAATCCAGCCACATAGAAGGATCTTGATCTGAAGCTTGACCCAAACAAAAATGTGAGCCAGTACCCCCCCAAAAAGGGAGGGTTATGGCTTAAGTGGTAGACCACCTGCTTAGCAAGTACAAGACCCTGACTTCAAATCCTAGTATGCTAAAAAATGAGAAAGGTGAATAAGAAAATATAAAACACCACAGTCTAGTCATGAATGATGAGAAATACTCATGTACTGTTTTTCTCTTTCTTACTTTGTTCTTAATATTGAGCAGTTAGTTATATTGCAAATAAAGCCAATGTTTATTTAATAGCCATTGAGTAAAAAGAAAGACGTGTGTTTCACATACACAACTGCACATATACTTCAATACAAAAGGTTTTCTATAGGTTATCATTATTAGATTATACTAACAGGTTTTACAATATCATCCTTAATTTATAGTCAAAAAAAACTTAGGACTTTAATTGCAAGTGGTTTATCTAGAGGATTATCCTTTGAAAGGATGAGATTGCAAACTCTTCTTTCTCCAAATCCAGTCCTATTTTCATCCAAGCCTTACTTCCTTCCATCACATGTTTTATTAGCAAGTTCAAGAAAGAATGGGAGGGGCCCACAGCTTTCCCACAAAGCAACTTGGTAGATTCTCTTCAGCACTTCATCATCCACCGAGCAAACAGGAGTTTACATGAAGGACTAGTCTAGATGTCTTTTAAAATCTGCACACACAACTCTAGGTATTATTCTAATAAACTACTACTCCAAATAAACAATACAAACACAGACACACACACACACACACACACACACACACACACACACACACACACACACACACACACACACAAAGAGAATGAGGGCAGGATGCTCCGATAAGATAACCATGTTCCTAGCTACTAGGAGAGAGAGTATGATGCATAAAGCTTAATTAAATAGTCACATGAGCTCAAATACCAAACTTGTTAGAAACCATTAACTGTAGTGACAAATACAATAGTTAATCTCCAAAACCATTGAAATATGAGCATGAAAAAAGACTATTATTAATATTGCATGATTCCAAATTTTACAAACTGTGAAATAATACTCAAACTATTGTGTTTATGCAAGCACTGCATTTTAAAAAGTATATTGAAAAGTACAAACTGCAGCAAGTTGGTTGCTAAGCAAATAAACTTTTGTAATTGAGAAAATTCACTACTAACTTCTGTTGTTTTCTCAGAATTAGCATTATGATATTTATTAGAAGTATTTATTAGAAATTGCAATCTAATAATAACCATTTTACAACTTGATTAGCATATTCTTTTGACTTCAGAAGTTTGGTCAAATGGCCTGGTGATCAGGAAAGAGAGTTCAAAAAATAATAATGCACAATGCAACCCAAAAGTCACAAAAATAAAAGCAGGTTGCAATAGCTTGTCAGAATAAAATTGATATTAACTGAGGAGAGATTATTTTATATGAGGCTCTAGATTAATACAGCAAATGTAACAAGTACCACCTTCAGAAAATTTATATTTAGAATGTGTGTTTTTTTTATGAGCCAGTGAATGGTCTGGCTTCAAGGTGGCAAGCCGTCAGACTCCAAAAAGAAATGCAGCTGGTGGGCAGTGGGCATATTTTGTTTAGTCTGCAGAGCATCGATCCACTCTGGTATTTTTTTGCCCTGAGAAATCATAAGCTGATCTCTATAAAGATAAACAATGAAGCTGCTTGAGGTTGGTGGAAGGTTCTATGGAGCTCATCTCCCTGTATGACATAATCAGTGGAAGCTGAGGAGCAGCTGCCTGTTACAGGGCTGTGGTCAAGAGAGTCCATGCACCTGGAGCTCTTCAGCCCTCTGCACAGGCTGCCTGCAGACATTTGTATTTATGAACTCAGGTGGGATGCTTACTAGACTGCCTTTGCATCTACAATGCTTTGTATTCATCAATGTGTCTCTTATCCTCATGGACTTTATATGCATCACTTTACCTCATGTGTTTGTTCATGGCTGACAAGGAGGAAAGTAGCAATTTTCAGAAGCTAAATATATTTTATCTGACAATATATTTTAACAAGGATATCTTCATTTCCAATTTTGTACGTTGGAGATATGTAGTGTTAGCAAAAGGTGAAACGTGTATGTCTTTGTTTCATGACATAATTTTATTATTATTTATTATATGTAATATGTATTATATTTCATGCCAAGGTATGGATTAATTTTATTTTTAAATCTGGTGGTTACAACTGGATTTACATTTTTTATAGTTTTGTCTTAAAATTTAGGATGAAATTATGCAAACATACAAGAAATTAATGGTCATTTCCTTCCCTCTGTGTACTTTCCTAGTTTATAACTTATAAATACATTCTAAGTAAGCAAGATTACTTGTCTCCCTGCCTTACTTGAGAGGCAGCACAAATCACATTAGATGAGATCACCTCACTAACAGAATTCTTGATGTATTTATTAAGCATAAAAAACGAATTACATTTTATATTAATGTCATCAATTCTGCCATTCATAGTTTAGTTGCTACTTTTGCAACTCTAAATATTAATTTTGCAGGTACAAGTGCCAAATCACAATTCTATTAGTTTTGAATTTTTACTAGTAATGAGATATGATTGTCCATTAAGATACAGTTCAACTGGGAAAACAAATTATCTATTGTGAATAATAGGCTACGGTAATAAACTTTTCACAGTAATATGCTTCAAATGGAAGATGATTTGAAATTTTTGTTGAACTGGAACCCAATCTTGTGTATATTCTCTTTCTTGGAGCATTGAATAGTGGATAATTTACGACTTCATGTAGTTATTATTCCACCCCCAAATACAGTGAAATATTCCAAATGCTCTATACACTAGTTATAATGCTACAGGACCATTCTCTTGCCACTAAAATTATTATTTACATCTTCTGTATCATTATTCTTTGGATGAATAGTGTGTATTCTCACTTCTATCTTATTGTATGCTATCACATTTATTCACGACCTTTTGTAAAGACTTTCTGTAATAAAATTGTCCAAGTTTCTTGTAGTTTCCCTAATAGGCCACCACCAAGTCTCTCAGAAACTTACACAGAATCAAATTATTACCTTATGAGGGGGTAGGGAATGTTTCTTCTGCCAAGGGCCATTTAAATATTTATAACATTAATTCTAGGTCATACAGTACTATCAGTACAGACAGGCAGACAGGATTGTGAGCAGCCAATGAAAGCAATAACATCTTTCCTATTATTTTCCAAATATTTTACAAGTTTTATAGCTCCAGAAGTTTCCCACCTCTACTAGATCATGTTTAACAAAATATAGGTTATGTTAGCTTGTTCAGACCCAAGCTCAGTGATGATGGCAAGAGACAGAGGATGCTAACAGCAAGGGTGGTACTCTAATGAGTTTATCCAAGGAAGGTCTACATAAATTTCAATTAAAATTATATTTGCGCTGGGTGTCAGTGTCTCACACCTGTAATCCTAGCTACTCAAGAGGCTGAGATCTGAGGACAGAGGTTCAAAGGCAGCCTGGGCAGAAAAGTCCATGAAACACTTATTGCCAATAAACCACCAGAAAACTGGAAGTGGTGCTGTGGCTGAAGTGGTGGAGCTCTAGCCTTGAGCTGAAGAGCTGAGGGACGGCGCCCAAGCACAGAGTTCAAGCCCCATGACAGATCAACACACAAAAAAATTGCACATGCGTAAAATTTTACATTTGCAGAAAAGATATATGGTCTTCCCTGTTTTAGATGCTAAAACTAAGCACCAAGTTTGAATGAAAAGGAAACTTTCGTGTTTCTTCTATTAGCAGTTGTAGTATTATACAAATGTCTCTCTTAAATTCATTCTTATACCTTTAATATCAGAAGGTAACTTTCAGGTACTTTTTAGTTAGAATCCTAGTCCTTATCTTTATCTCAAGGCCTCAAAGACACACTGGGATGATGTGTTTTTTGATGCTGATGTAAATAATCCTATTTTTTTCCCAATCCAAATTGTCATACTTATCTACTTCCTTGTTTTCTTGAGATTAATTTCTACTTTGTTATTATCTTTACTTCAGATGACTTTTGCTGATATTGAAAGGAATTTATGTAGCATAGGCTTTCTGCCTACTCTGTTATCATTTCAGATATCTTCAGACATAAATCTATAGTATGCAGAGCTTTTCTAACTTCAATTGATTCCTTTACCAAGTAACTTCTTCCATCCCTGGAAATACTCAAGCACAAGGAAGGAGAGTTTCAACATCATGTGTAAATATACATTGAGATTTGGGGATGTTTCAATAATCTGATTTGCATACACTGTATTTCAACTAGATGTTAATGGAGGAAAACGAAAGCCTATTGAAATAAGTGTTCCTTTATTTAATTTTCTTTATTTCCTTTATTTAATTTGTGTTTGCATATGTTTGCGTGCATACATACTCTTCTGAATTGAAATTTTCCCTTTCCCAAAAGTGCTTGAAATCTTGAAATCCTCCCTAGTAAAATAAGAAGAAAGAATTTATTTCCTAAGAGTGTATCCCTCATGAGTAAAAGTTATGTACACAAAATGGAGGCCAAAAATGGTTCGCTGATGATCTTTGTGCAAGGTAAGTTACAATGAAAATTTGACAACATACAATCTGGAAGAGAAACTTACAAAACCCAACCATACTCACTTCCTGATCTCAAGCTTCCATTTCCCATAACTGTGAAGGTTAATTTTCGGATAATTAAACGTAACACAATCTATGGCACAAATATTGGCCAAAGTGAGTTTATAGCAACCCATAAAATACAGGATATGAAGATACTTTTTCCTCAAAATAATTCATGTGAGAAAAGTTAGCTTCTTTGTCATAGGACTAGAACATTGACTTACAAATTTATGTAGTGTTAGTTTATGGATATAATTTTGAGTTTTTCAAAGCAAGACTTTCCTTAACTTTACAACATGTATCCCAATGTCATTTTGGTGAAATACAGCAATTTGCCACTTACCAGATTACATTTTTAATCTCTTTTTCTTTAGCTCAGTCTGTTCATTTAAAGTAGGCTTCTTGCAGAAAACACACAATTAGATATATTAATATACTTGATGAACTCTGTCCTTCAATTGATGGTGGGTAAAGATGCTATATTTTTTAACCTAGCTCTTTAAACCTTTATTATACTGTCATTTGTCTTTTTTTCTAAATTTGATTTAATTGTATTGTAAAGTTGATGTACAGAATTGTTACAGTTACATAAGTAATGAATACAATTCTTCTTGAACATTGTTATTCCCCTCCCTCATTTTCTCCACTTTCCCTCCCCCATTGCCCCCCTTCCCCTGAAGTTGTAAAGTTCATTTCCAAGGAAGTATCTTGTGAGTATCCCTGTTGCATTTGTTCAACCTACAAAGGACAAAAGATGCTGATTTTTTTTAAAAAAAAGATTGTTGAAATAGTTACCGTAATATCAAGTGTAGTCAAAACTATTCTGTATTTGTCGTGTTCTCCCCTCCTTTCAAGTTTGTTTTTATTTTAACACAGCATTGTATAGGACTCTATTTTTATCTCCCATCAGCCATCTTTAAAGATACTTTGCTAATTACCCTGAACTTTCCAAGATTAAATTTTAATTACTATAACTCTACTTTCAGTGAATTCTATAACATTTCAGATTTTCAATTTTTCCCTTTGTACCTCATGGAATTGTTGGCACTTATTTTTTAATCCATATTCTATGATTACTCAGTGAATTACCACCAACTAGCAAACACTTGTTCTCCAGATCAAACAGAAAGAGAATTAGAAAACATTTTATTTATCTTTCATTTTTTTCCTTCAGTGTTCTCTGTCTTACTATACAGGTTTCACTCATGACAAAACGGAAACAAAATGATTCTCTCTAAAGAACTTTTGGCATTTTGTTCATCATAGGAAGTCTTTGGTTTTCCTTCAGTTTTGAAGAAAATTTTCCTTACATATGGAAGTCTAAATCAATGTTCTTTCTTTCTTTGTAGTATATTGTATTTTCCTCTTTTCGGTTGCCTGGTTTCTAAGAAAGCCACCATCATTCTTACATCTATTTGTCTTTCTGTCAGATATTTCCTCCCTCATAGGTTTCTTTCAAGATTTTCTCTTTGTTTTCAATTTTGTGTGATTGGAACATATTTTTAGATCCCATATTGTTGTTTTCTGACTTGAAATTGTTCAATTACTTCTTAGTCCTCCTTAGCACTTCCCTACTCCCAACTCTTTATCATTTCTATGAGCTTCTCTAGGCTTGCAACTTGTTGTATTGCTGAATTGATCTTCCTAAAGTCTTGTTCAAGCCAAACAACCACTCTAAAAACATTTTAGATTAGATCCTGCCCATACACATGCAACATAAGCTATGGTTGGTTCCACATTTTTATTTATTTATTTTGCACATATTTTCATCAATTGCATACTGGATATGTTGATATCAAGAATACTGGAGGCTGAGGTTATAGAAATAATGTACATGTCTAGTTTACATAAGTAGTAATACTAGTCTAGTTTACATAAGTTAAATATAGAACCCTAAGCAAACTAAATATAAGTAAAATACCAAGTGTGCTAATTATAATTTCAGAGTGCCTTATTAAGTGCCATTAGACAACAATCTGTGTTACTATTCTCTCATCATATATAGACTGTCCTCTGCTAGTCCTGTCACCAAAATCCAGTAGAAGATTTTACATGTCATTTTGCTGAGTCACTTCATTTCAGATCATTCCTCAATATTAATCTCAAGTGATTCTCTATCCTCCTTGCATACACAGAAGATACACAAACAAATTACAATTCTCAGCAAAGTGCTGTTATTCCCCCTAATGAGAATGTTGTTGCTCTGAGTTCTAGGCCAAAGGAGAACAACAATTGAATTTCTAACAGACATCTTTTAATAAACAATAGTTTCAGTTTTAAAACAAGTTATTGTTCACAAAGTCCCAAAGAATTAGGGAGTCACATTTTAGAAACTACTGCCCCTTGAGATTTATTCTCAGTGATCATATATTTTCCTGTGTGTATGTTTTCTCTTTATTATTAAACTTTGCCTATGTTGCATGCATTCAACTAGAAATGAAAGTTATTGTAGTCTAATAACCACAGTGAATCCTTGCTTGTTTATTTAGGTTCAATGAAGTTTACCCCCAGTAAGCAGTGGAAAAATTTTTGTGGCCATGTCTTGATTTATTCTAGGGAAGAATCATTCACATTGTTGTTTATGAATTGCCTCCCATTCAGAGTCCATTTCTAAAAGTGAAAGGAATGGGAGAATTGATGGTCAAGTAATCTTAACACTACCAAAGAGAATCTGTACTATAAGTGATATAAAACCTAAAATAACTCTAATATCAATAAGTAGCATATGGCCTAGTTGTATATTACCAAAGTACACAAAATATATTCTATATATTGTCTAGAAATATTCATGATCTAAAACACTATGACTTTCACTGTTGTGTAGCTATATATTACATACATGAGTAAGAAAATAGTGAGGGAAGGGATGACATTGTCCAAAGAGAAATGTGAACTTTACCAGACTTGTGTAAATATAACTCCACAGAAAATTACCTTTTTCATAACAATATGAAGAAATTTTTTTAAAAGAATTCAATCAGAAAAATAAAGAGAAACTGACCACATAATAATATTCTATGAGAAATCATACCAGCTGAATACCTGTGGCTAACACCTCTAAATGTAGCTACTCAGGAGGTAGACGACTGTCAGGCAAAAAGAGTCTGTCTTTATCTGCAAAATAACCAGCGGGGGGAAAAAAAAGCCAGACAAGAAATATGGCTTAAGCTGCGTGCCTGTGGCTCACGCCTGTAATCCTAACTACTCAGGAGGCTGAGATCTGAGGATCATCGTTCAAAGCCAGCCCAGACAGGAAAGTCCATGAGACTCTGATCTCCAATAAACCACTAAAAAACTGGAAGAAAAAGAAACATGGCTTAAGTTAGCCATAGAAAAGGAAGTCACTGAGTTCAAGTACTCAATACTGGAACAAAAACCACAACAAAGCATCAGAGTACCATATTTTGTTTTTACTTTCTTTTGCTGATATATTTACATTAATTTACTTTAATCTCCTGGAGTATTATCCAGAAATATGAAAATAAAAGTAAGATTTTAAATTCTTTATTTCATAGATAACATAAAACTAAATGAAATTCATAATATAGAAGAGATTAAAGCAATACATTTATGTCACAGAAGTGATATTAGTATCTTATAAAAAACTACTTTTAAACAGTAAAATTAAAATTCAAAAGATAAAGTCTACAAGATAAAAATGCACAAGAAATAGTTTTAACATATGTTAAATTCACAAGCTGAATGGATGTCTTTTATTATCAAATTGTAGCAAATTGAATGTTAAAATCACAGCTATAGTTTCAAACTGAAATGTTCTTGGTACTCCTGTGTTAATGCCTTGGTGCCCAGCTGAGGGAACTATTGGAAGGTGGTGGAACCTCTAAGAGATTTAGGCTTGGTTGGAGAAGGTCAATGAATGTCATTGAACTCATTCCTCTGAAGGTGATATAGCCTTCTCCCTTCTGCTTCCCAAGCACTGAGACATATAGGCCAACTTTGTCATATTCCTGATATGGTGCCCTGTGTCATCATAAACTCGAAGTAGCAGGGCCAACTGAACATGGACAAAGACTATTCAACAGCTCAAATTACCTCCTTTGGTATAGAACTGCTACACTCTATGTTCATATTTAATTTTGCCCAACATATTTCTATGCTATGATTTCTCAAAGTTAAATCCATTTACCTAAAAAAAGTATGAAATGATGAAATGTTACTAGTTTAGGTTAATGAATTTAATTACTAAACAAAGTAGTCAAAATAGTTTAAAAACTAGTCGTGTTCCTGGGTATGTACTAAGTACTATAAATGCAACTTGAAGCCACCTAGCATAGTGAAGTTTTCTAGAGGTGTTGTTCTATGCTTACGCAATAATTCCTTTCTTGTTTTTAATGACTGGGTATAAGAAAAGATGTAGATTCTGGTTGTATTTTGTAAAGGTGTAAACCAGTTGCTAATAGTGATAATGCACACTTTCTTAATATTGCTCATTTTTTCATATTTTCACTAGGTGGTAGAGACTCTTCAGAGCCAGGAATTTCTTCGAGAAAAACAACTCATTAATGCAAACATATATTAGCAACTTTCTCTGTTGGATTAAAAATTAATTCTGGTTAAAAGAAAAACAGTAAAAAGTACTTGTAATTATGTTTTCAAAATCACATTCGCAAGCTGCAAACTGATATGTCATGCCTTTAATCCTAGCTACTCAGGAGACTGAGATCTAAGGATCACGGCTTGAAACCTACCCAGGCAGAAAATCTTTGAGACTCTTACTTACATTTTCCATTGTATAGCCTGATATGGCAATGTGGCTCCAATGGTAGGGGGTCAGTCTTGAGTGGAAAAAACTAAGGGACAGCAGTCATGCCCTGAGTTCAAGCTTCAGGACCAGCACACACACAAAATTAGTTGTTAATTTATTATACAAGATGTTTTTCCAAATAGATTTGTAGCTTTTTCTATCTTGCCCAATACTCAGATTCCATGCAATGGTTATATTTGAAATGTGGGATGGTTTAAATTATGTAAAATTACTAAACAAGGGATTGAACAAAGAACATCTTTTTAGAAGAGTCAGCCTTTCCTCTGTTCTTTGAGGTTAGGGTAACTTTCACAATCATTCTATTTCTTTCTTCTATTACTACTCAATGAAACTAGATAAATAGTGTCTGTTTTTTCCCAACAGGTAGTTAAGTAAATTGATGAACATCACTACATTAAGAAAATGAGGATGATTCACAAACCAGATATTTTTGAAGATTTAAGGAGAATAGAGAGAAATCCAATAGAAAATATTAAGATGTAAAATAACTAGGTCATTGTTGTTTGATCAGTCTTACATTATTTCATAATAAATTTAAAGAAAAAACTATGCTTGAACAGTCTAAATATGGTATTATAAAATATCAATACACATTTAAGAAAAAGGCTTCAGTGCATGAATAAACTGTATGGAAATAAAAACAATTGTTTTCTAATAGGAGGCTCCAGCATAATATACATTGATCTTAGCAAAATATTGATGCTCTTAATTAATTGAATTTAATTATTGTCTTGAATACTAGAATTGTAGTAAAGAATTTAATAATAACACAAGATAAAGAATATGCTGAAATTTTTATGATAAATGCTCTCATTTCAATTCATTCAGAATTCTGTCATAAAGAATAAACTATATGTAGGTACCCATTTTTAAGCTTATCATTCTATCTACTCAGGAAACTGAGAGCTAAAGATTGCATTTCAAAGCCAGCCTGTGCAAGAAAGTCTGTGAGAGTCTTATCTCCAATAAACTACCAATAACACAGAAGTGAAAACGTGGCTTATGTGGTAAAGTGCTAGAATTGAACAAAAAGCTTATCGACAGGGCCTTGAGTGCAAGCCCCATTACTGGCACACACAAAAAATTGCATGCAAGAAAAGTTCCACTTTTGTGCTCACAGCCTATGAATTCAAGGACTGTGGGTTTTTTTTTTTTCATTTTTATGGTTTAAATGCTAGAAAATTTAAACATTGACACAGGAAAATTGAGAACATATTTTGGAGCAGAATATATTTGTAGTGATGAAAAATGAGTCCCCCATTAACACGAACAATAACCGTACATAGACTGTTTAACAAAGTGCTGTGCTGAGCAGTTTATAATAGGAAAAGTGGTAAGAACCTGTACTCTCTAACAGTAAGAGAATTCTATCTGGTTACAGATTCTCCTTTAGATGGACACACACAGAAGAGGCTGATCAGGGTGGTGAGTAATTGGACATCAAATTATGTCATAAAATATTTTAAAAATGTACAAAAACACAAACTGTAAAATCAACCATAGGAGATAAGGTAACTTTTAAACAAACTGAAGA
The DNA here is from genome assembly GCF_019054845.1 of Dipodomys spectabilis. Taxonomy (NCBI): domain Eukaryota; kingdom Metazoa; phylum Chordata; class Mammalia; order Rodentia; family Heteromyidae; genus Dipodomys; species Dipodomys spectabilis. The sequence goes on from NW_024870752.1 coordinate 8,494,090, forward strand.
ATTCCAGACCATGAGAAAATGAAGTTCTTTCAACAATCTAGGAATCATATAGATTAGATATCTATAGCAAGGCCATGTTAAATAACATAAAGCATGGATGTTTTCAGTCATCTTAGCAGCGAAGGACTTTTAGACTGGTGAGATTGCTATGAGCCATGGCCCAGTAGTGACTTAGACTTAGACTTAGGCACCTCTTTTCTTCCAACTTCTTTCCCATTACATTTACAGTACAGATGATGAGGATGCTGTTAGAGTTTCAGTAACGCACATTTTATCACATTCTTAACAAATGCAAATTATCTTCCAGAAGGGGAGGCTGCTATGAAAGGAAAGTGTAGAAACAAAAGCAATCATTGTGAACAGACCAAGAAGGCAAAACATCATAAATTGCTCTCTGTTCTAGCCAATTGGTTTGTCAGTCTCTACTGAGTAGTTAGTTAGGACACCACTAAATGTTTCAATTAAATAATGCACATCCTTTGTTCTTTTTTGTGGGGGGATATCAGTCGTGGGGCTTGAACTCTGGGCCTGGGCGCTGTCCCTCAGCTCTTCAGCTCAAGGCTAGCGCTCTACCACTTGAGCCATAGCGTCACTTCCAGTTCTCTGACGGACTTTCCTGCCCAGGCTGGCTTTGAACCGCAATCCTCAGATCTCAGCTAGGATTACAGGTGTGAGCCACTAGAGCCCAGCTACATCCTTTGTTCTTATTCCATGCTCAATCAACTTTTTTTTATTATAATTTGCATCTCCTGGTAGCTTGTTATTATGAAACAATGAGTTATAGAAAGATGCAAGAGCTGATACAAGAACTCAGCACACTTAAATATCCTTTTGGTTATGAATTTGAAATTCACACTATGTTTCATATACACATATGTATATATATGTATATATATATATATATATATATATATATGACTTTTCTGTGTACCTTGTATAGTCTAAACTACACTTGTGCCATAGCATGACCCAAGGCCTTATGTAGCTGATACAGTGGATGAGGTAGCACTAAACCTCTTTCCTAAAAGCTTTGCTTAATTCACTGTCCAGCCAATTGAGGTGCATCTCAGTACAGTGGGCAATACAGGGATATTCAGTAGGATTTTTTTTAATTTAATTTAATTTAATTTGTGAACATACTGTACAGAGGGGTTACAATTACATGGGCAGGATAATGCATACATTTCTTACCAAGCATTGCAGCCTCCTCCTTTGTTTACCCTTCACATCCCTTCCCAGCCTCCCCCCTCCCCCCCCAATGCTCCCCCCCCCCCACCGACGTTGTAAAGTTCGTTTTTGACATGACAACTTGTACTTCTCATTGTTGCAACAGGTACACCTGAATCCTTGAACGACTTGTTTTTTCCCCATCTCAGTAGGATTTTTCAGTTTCTGAAAACCATCTTACCTGAAAGCACAGTGTGTGTGTGTGCGTGCGTGTATGTACGTGTGCACACGCACGTTTGTGTGTGTGTGTGTGAGAGAGAGAGAGTAGAGTGAGATAGATTATAGATAAGGTAAGAGATAGAGATAGATGGTATACATATATAGAGAGAAGATGTGTGCATAAAATGTGTTTTTATATTATTTATGTAAGTATATATAGTTGATATTACATTGAATATGCAGAACATATAGGCAGTACTATACCTAACTATAGGTAATGCTGTACCTATTAATCATAATTACATTTATTCTGTGCCAATTGCTTTTTGGCTACATTTTCTGTACAGCCAATGAAGGTGCTATTAGCATTTCGGTCACTTGCAAATTATTACATTCTTAACAAATGCAAAGTATCTATGTCTACTAGAAGAAAAGCTGCTATGAAAGAGTAAAACACCATGATGAGAAATCTATTATTGTCAACAGAACACATATATGGAAAGAAATGTATGCATGTATGTATATATGTACTCATTCATATGTATATATGTAGTCACACAAAGTATTTTATAATCCATGACATTATTTCATATTCTTATGAATAAAAAAACAAAGGAGAGGATAACAATACTCGATAGGAAATATATTCATTACCTTATTCATGTAACTGTAACCCCTCTGTAGAGTATCTTTATAAGAAAAAGAGAAAAAAGCAAATATGAAGGAATAAAGTCAACTCGAAAAGAATTAGAATGGCAACTTTCCCTGCTACATTCCCCCAAAATTCTGGCCTATAAAAAAAGAGTCAGTGAGACATATACATGAGTAAAAACAACAGATCGATGGCATTCATATTAGATTATAGAGCAGTCTTCCTCAGAAATATTCTTTATGATTGAGTTGACATTTTAATACAGGTGGGTTATTTAAAATATGATCCCTGTCTTGACTGCTGCTGTGTACTGGTGAAAATAAATACCTTCCTCCTACAGCAAATATCTCCAATACACAGATTCAGTCATGCATTTCTGGGACATCAAAAACTAAAATTAAACAAACTTCTTTCAAATGGGAAGGCCAAGAAGGGATAATTATTTTGTAATATTTAGTAAGAAAGAATGAGTAAGAACATTAACTTAGAAGCCATATGCAAATCTTGAGATTGACAAAATATAAATGTTCTTCAATGTGAAATATAGCTAAAATGCAAATAAAGATGAAAAAGAGATATTCTACATGACACAGAAATAACTGTCACCTATGTAACAATTAGCATGAATACCCCATAAAAATCTGAGTGCAATTAAGAGCAGTTAGGAGACCAAAAATTGTAGATATTTCCACAAAGTATACATAAAAAGGTGCTTACTCTCTCTAGCATCCCAACAAATGTAATTAATAGTGTGGTATTTTAATCCCTGTGATGGGTCAGTGTCAAAAAGACTTATAATAACAGATATGTATAGGAATCTATAAAATCAGACTAAGTAAAACCTTTTTGAAGGAAAAATTTAGCCATATTTTCATATTTAATATATACATCCCACTTAACAGGATTTCTTTTCAGGAATGGATCTTAGACCAACTGTTATGCATTATGAACCAACTGTGTAGACAGAATGTTCACAGCAACTTTGTACATCATGCTATGAAATGGAAAACAAATCTACTTGTCCTTCTGTAATAGTCAAATGGAACAAGTATTGATGGATACATGTTACAGCTTTTAAAGTGACTTCCACAGATATAGAACTAAGAACATGCAGCGGTGTCCAAGATGTGAGGTCAAAGAAAGAGAAAAAGACCAGGAACACAAGTGTGTTCTGATTTATGTAGAATTACACACACACACACACACACACACACTCACACACACACACACACATGCGCGCACGCGAACATGTACATGTGTGTGTATGTGTTTATAAGCATGGAATTGCATATGAAATGAGTTCTGTTTTTAGATTTCAGGTTGTCTACAATGAGAATTTCTGAGGCAGTATAGACATGTGCACCTCAGAGATGTTAAAGTGTTTTTCCAACTTCCTCCATATATTTTGGATTATTTGACTAGGTTGCCATAATCACTTATTCATGTATTTTTTGGATTAAGTCACTTTTTCAGTGTTGATATTTTGTACAATATTTCAGCAAAATAAACAATAGTGGATGGAAATTACTGACAATGTAGACCATAGAGTTGGCTTTGACTATAGTCATGTTCAGGTTGAAGGAGGATCTCTCGACCAAATCATGAAAGAAAGAAATATCCGGGGAAAGAAATGATAGCTGATACTCTCTAATTCTTTGACTCACAGTGTGGACGGAGGACTAATTAACCCATCCATGCTACTTTAAACAATCATCTACCCTAAAAATGCAGTTTGTTATGTACGTCTCTTATGACTGAGGTTTTGTTATTCCATTTACTCACTTGATGTAGAAACAACTCAATGTTACATTTAACTGGCCTTCTTTTATTTAACCCATTAATCTTAATGCCTTTTTCCAGTTATTTTAACAGAAGTTCAGGGAAACAGTGAGGGAGAACTGTTGTGGTGTCAAAGGGGTTCCAAAGCATTAGTAAGATTTTGTTTTAAGTAATATAAAAACATTTTAATTAATTTGAGTTAAATAATGAATTGAATTTTCTCATGCATCCTCTACAACAATAAATCTGCAATTTCTAAACTGTTATTATTATTAATGGTATTTGAATACATCTCACAGCAGCAACTCCTTTGATCATTTTAGGAGCTACTTATTATTTTTAAGTCTCATGTTGAGTAAAGAGGCATCATAACTTTGAGAGTTGAAAATATTCCACATTTCCTCAGAAAAACAAAACCACAGTACTACTAAAAAAACTGGAGACATACCACCATCTATTCTACACAATTGTATCTGACCAACTAATTAACAATATAAAACATCCATTCCAAGGAGTTTTCAGATAATCTACAAGTAAAAATTTAAAGGTTAAGTATACAATTTTATTTTAGTATTTTTTTCTGAGAAATTATGCCACTTACACAAAAATATTCTTCTTTTCCTTTCTGCTTCCAACGGGAATTATTATTTATGGTAAATGGTTTAGACCTTGTGTTTATGGAAGACAAACATACATTCAAAATGACACGTGACATTGCCCTAAAATAATTATGTTGATGTGTGTGTGCGTTTAAGTGAAGCCAATTAATCTCAGAATTATAATTGTGTTGATTTTCCTGAAGTGAATATCTTCCCTTCATGATTAATTGGTGTCATTGCCATTTCATTTCCTTGATTAAAACATCTGTTTCATTATCATATTCAAAAATTTAATTTGTATGTACATAACAATGTATATAAACCAACATATAATTAGCTATGTAAGCTACAGATATCAAAATACAGTGTATCTTTGTTTAAAAAAGAATTGTAGAATATATATTGATATATAAGCTATGTGTGTGTAGGCATTACATATATAAACACAAATATTTACATATATACATAAAGCACATATGTGGACTCTGTAAATAGCTACATATCTTCCTTTGTATGTAATTATACACCCTACCCACGCAAGGAAATACATTTTTAACATCTGACATAGAGTACTCTTCATGTCATAGTTCTTATCATCACATTACTTGGAAGTAGTAAACATTAAGTCAAAATTCACTTTCTGAAATTTTAAATTCTCCAGTTCTGTGAAGCTGAAATGCATTAGAAAGTGCTAGTAGTACAATTTTCTAGAATTGAATAGGGAGGGGCTGGGCAGGAACATTTACTCACTCATTCATTTCATAGTATTTGTTGTCCATGAAGGCTAGGCAGTGTTTGAGACATTTTCAATAATCCATGGAGTGAAACACTAAAACTTTGTGCCTAGGGAGTCTATATGTTATGGAGGGCTGAGGGGTAATGAAAAAGTATATCCAATAATTCAACAAATAATAATGTGATTTGTGGGAAATTACCATATTTGCACATAACCAGGCCTGCCTGCCACCTGTGTTTTTATGCACTATGTGTAAAAATTCTTGAAAATAATTTTTAAATGGTTGAAAAACTTCACCAAATTAAGTGACCTATGGAAATGACATGAAATTAAAATTCCAGTGTCTACAAATAAAGTTTTATTGGAGCATAGCCATATCATTAGTCTAAGTATTGTTTATAGCTTTTTTATGCTAACTCAGGAAAATTGAGTAGCTGAAAGAGAATAACTCATATAAAGCCTGGAGTACTTAAATGCTACTTGTACCTTTATAGAAAAAGTGTACCCACTTCTCCATTAAATGACTTGGTAATATTTTATTTCTGTATGAAAATTCACAGTTAATAAGTATTTACATAGAGAGATACATTGATGTCTAGATATCAGTTTGTTGATACATTATTTTGCTAAAAGCTTTTCCAAATTAAAATTCAAACATTGGGGAGTTTGCTGGCAAGAAATATAAAAAGCCCTGTCAGGTCTCCTAAGTGTCTTTGTAATAGATATGTTACTAAATGAATATGGAATTCAAAATATAATTTACATTAAACTAACAATTATAGAGTACTTAGTGCATGCCAAATGCTTTTAGCTGCATTATCAAATTAAGTTCGCTAAGCAACACAATGAAATAGGTATTACTTCGCCCATTTTCTAGACAAAGACAACTGCGATGCAAAAAAATTGACTATCTAAGGTCAGGTTTAATATGTGGGTGATTGAGCCTTAATTAAATCTTGGTTTCTTGATTTTACATTTAGTTTTTTTTTTTACCCTAGAGTTGCCTCTAAGTCATGCATTATAAAGTGAATTTGTTTTATGGCCCCTTAACACTGATCAGCAATCAAGTGACACAAAAATTTAAGAAGTGTCAGCAATTTGAGTTGAAACAGTATAGATTACAATCTAAATCTCAAATAGAATGAATAAATCAAGATTATTTTGCTTCCCAGACACTGTAAATGAGCATATTTCTTCTTAATGATTTTTACCTCTGCTTTTATTGTAAGAACAATGAGTACACTCCAGAAAGCACTGCGTCTATCTTACCTTTTGTATTTACTTGTGAAGGAATGTAAGTTAATGTTAATTTTTGGTAGAATAGATAAAGAGATAGTAAAACAGATAACAGATTGGAAGATGAAAATAAGAGAATTGAAAACAAGGGGTACTGAAGACACAGGACTGATTTTTACCAGAGTCTACAAGCACAGGTGCTTATGAGCAGTGGGCTCAAGTGAAATGGGTGGGAGACAGAAGCAGACTATGAGCCATGAAATGGGCAGGAAGTAAACCTATCCTCAGTTTTCCCTGAAGAAAGAAGCAAAGCTGAGGTGATATTTGATAGTTTGAATCACAGGCTAATCATTTTTTAAAAGTATTAAATATATTTATTGTTGTATTCTAACTAGGAAATGGCTCATAATCTACAAAGATTTTTGGAATTTTTCCTGGTCTTTCTTCTAAATTCTACCTATATGTGTGTGTGTGTGTGTGTATACATACACATATCCAAATACATGTCTATATTTATATGTATATACATAAATGTTTATCTTTATATTTATACATAAATATATGTATTATGTATATGCATATATACATGTACATGTATATACATACATACATCTATATGTATATACATACATACACACGTATGTATGTATACATAGAGATGGCAGATCAAATTATTCATGAAATACTTTGGAAGGCCATTCATTCTTTTTTTTTTTTTTAGATGTCCTGCTTTGAATCTCTTCTGATTTCTTTTTTTTTTTAAGACTGTACAGAGGGGTTACAATTACATGGGCAAGATAATGAGTACATTTCTTATCAAGCATTGTAGCCTCCTCCTTTGTTTACCCTTCCCATCCCTTCCCAGCATACCCCTGCCCCCCCAATCAACCCTCCCCCCCCACCCCCAACCAAAGTTGTAAAGTTCGTTTTCAACATGACAACTTGTACTTCTCATTGTTGCAACGGGTCCACCTGTATCCTTATCTAAACTACTAGTTTTTCCCCTTCCCCTCCACAAATTATACCGACAGCAAATACAGTGAAAGCAGGGGTTATACTTTGGGAGAGGGACATACAAAGCAACAAAGAAATAATCTTATAAATGCGTTAGAAACAAATGCATGAAAGAAAAAAAACATTTAAATACATATCTTAGGGTTCATTTTCCTAACATCATCTTATCTGACCTTTTCTGCTTGACTCAACATATACTAGATATTGCAAATAATGGAAACCATGGGACCTATGTTTCTTTGGGCTTGGCTTACTTCACTTAATACAATTTTTTCCAAGTCTTTCCATTTCCTAACAAATGGGGCAATGTCATTCTTTCTAATGGACGCATAGATTTCCATTGTGTATATATACCACATTTTCTTGATCCATTCATCTATTGAGGGACATCTGGGTTGGTTCCATATCTTAGCTTTGGTAAATAATGCTGCAATAAACATAGTTGTGCTGGTAGCCTTAGCATGGCCTTGTTTGTGATCATTTGGGTAAATGCCCAAAAGTGGGATAGGGATCATAGGGGAGCTCTATGTGGAGTCTTTTGAGGAACCTCCATACTACTTTCCAAAGTGGTTGAACAAGTTTACACTCCCACCAACAATGAAGTAAGGTTCTCTTCTGTCCACATCCCCTCCAGCATCTGTTGTTATTAGAGTTCTTGATTATATCCATTCTAACTGGGGTGAGATGGTATCTCAATGTTGTTTTCATTTGCATTTCTTTTATGGCTAGAAATGTTGAGCATTTCTGCATGTGTCTATTGGCCATTCTTATTTACTATTCAGGGAAGTTTCTCTTTAAGTCTTTAGCCCAGTTATTTATTGGGCAGTTGTTTCTTTGAGTATTTGTTGTTGGGGGGATTTAATTTTTTGAGTTCCAAGTATATTTTAGATATGAGAACCTTGTCCTTTGTATGGCTAGTGAAGATCTTCTCCCAATCCGTAGGCTTTCTATTGATCTTGCTAGCTATGTCCTTTGCCATGCAGGAGCTCTGTAACTTCATGCAATCCCATTTGTCCAACCTTTCTTTGATTTGTTGTGTTTCTGGATCTCTATTAAGAAAATTTCGGCCTGCGCCAAGGAGACCTAGGGTTTCTCCTATTCCATCCTGTAATGTTTTCAGAGTGTCTGTTTTGACTCCAAGGTCTTTGATCCATTTGGAGTTGATTCTGGTGCACCGTGATATATAAGGATCTAGGTTTAGTTTTCTACAAGTAGTTAACCAATTTTGCCAGCACCATTTACTGAAGAGGCTATCTTTCTTCCATTCTGTTTTTTAGCTCCCTTATCGAAGATTAGATGGCTATAGGTCTGTAGGTTCATTTCTGGGTTTTCAATTCTATTCCATTGGTCCTGAGGTCTGTTCTTGTGCCAGTACCAAGCTGTTTTGATTACTATGGCTTTATAATACAGTTTGAAATTTGGTATTGATATTCCTCCAGCAGTGTTCTTTCCGTTGAGGAGCGTTTTTGCTATTCGGGGTCTTTTATTGTTCCATATTAATTTTTGGATTGCCTCTTCTATTTCCTTGAAGAATGAGGTTGGAATTTTGATAGGTACTGCATTGAATTTGTAGATAGCCTTGGGAAGTATTGCCATTTTCAGGATGTTAATCTTTCCAACCCAGGAGCATTGGAGTTTTTGCCACTTTCTAAGTTCTGTTTTGATTTCCTTTTTCAAGTTTTTAAGTTTTTATTATAGAGGTCCTTCACTACTTTGGTTAACTTAATTCCTAGGTATTTTATTTTTTGTGGGGCTATTACAAATGGAGTTGCTTTCCTAATTTCAGCCACACTTTTCTCATTGTTGGCATACAGAAAAGCTATTGATTTTGGGGGATTAATTTTATACCTTGCTACTTTGCCAAAGTTTTGAATCAGCTTGAGTAATTTGGGAGTGGAGTCTATGGGATTCTTTAAATACAAGATCATGTCATCTGCAAAGAGGGAGAGTTTTATTTCTCTTTCCCTATTTGGATCCCCTTTATGTTTGCATCTAATCTTATTGCTGTAGCTAGGCATTCTGATACTAGATTGAAGAGAAGTGGAGAGAGTGGACATCCTTGTCTTGTTCCTGAGTTAAGAGGAAATGGCTTTAGTTTTTCACCATTAAGTATAATGCTGGCTGTAGGTTTGTCATATACAGCCTTTATTGTATTCAGGAATGTTCCATGGATTCCTAATTTTTCCAAAACCTTCATCATAAAGGGGTGTTGGATCTTGTCGTATGCTTTTTCAGCGTCTATTGAGATAATCATGTGATTCTTATCCTTACTCCTGTTGATGTGATTAATAATATTAATTGATTTGCGTATATTGAACCAGCTTTGCATCCCTGAAATGAATCCTATTTGATCGTGGTGTATGATTTTTTGGATGAATTGTTGAAGTCAATTGGCCAAAATTTTGTTGAGAAGTTTTGCATCAATGTTCATCAAAGAAATGGGTCTATAGTTCTATTTCTTTGATGAGTCTCTGCCTGGTTTTGGGATGAGGGTTATGATGGCTTCATAGAATGTGTTAGGTAGTGAACTTTCTCTTTCAATTTCATTGAAGAGTTGGAGGAGTATTGGTGTGAGCTCTGCTTTGAAGGCCTTGTAGAATTCCACTGTAAAACCATCTGGTCCTGGACTTTTCTTAGCTGGGAGGTTTCTTATTATTGTTTCTATTTCAATGCTTGATATGGGCCTGTTAAGATGGTTTAACTCATCTTAGTTTAGTTTTGGCATGTCAATATTTGCTAGGAAAAGGTCCATTTCTGTCAAGTTCTCAAACTTATTAGCATAAAGTTTTGAGAAGTATTCCCTTATAATGTTCTGAATCTTGGTTGTTTCCATGGTGATGTTTCCATTCTCATCTCTGAGTTTATTTATTTGGGGTTGTTCTCTTCTTTTTCTGATAAGATTTGCTAAGGGTCTGTCAATTTTGTTAAGTTTTTCGAAGATCCAACTCTTTGTTTTGTTGATTCTTTCTATAGTCTTTTTGGATTCTAATTCATTTAATTCTGATTTAATTTTGATTATTTCTTTCCATCTACTGGATTGGGGTTTATCTTGCTGCTCTTTTTCAAGGAGGTTCAGATGTCTCATTAAATTGTTGGTTTCAGATCTCTCCAATTTGTTGATGTAGGGACTCAGAGGTATGAACTTGCTTCTGAGTACTGCCTTTGCTGTGTCCAGAGGAGCTGGTAATTTGTGTGCTCATTTTTGTTGAATAGCATGATCATTTGAATTTCCTTTCTAATCTCTTCCATGACCTACTCGTGATTCAGCAGTGTGTTGTTCAGCCTCCATGTGATACCGGACTTTCTTTGGTGGCTTTTGGTATTGAGTTCTAAATTTATTCCCTTGTGGTCAGAGAGAATACAAGGTATAACTTCAATGTTTCTGAATTTGGACAAGTTTGCTTTGTGGCCTAAAATGTGGTCTATATTAGAAAATGTTCCATGTACTGCTGAGAAAAAGGTGTATTCTAATGCTGCTGGGTGAAATATTTTTTAGATGTCTGTTAAATCTAGTTGATCTATGCAGCTGTTTAGATCTGCGGTTTCTCTGTTGAGTTTTTGCCGAGTTGATCTACCTAGTGGGGAGAGTGGTGTGTTAAAATCCCCAACAATTAATGTCTTTGGATCTATGTGGAATTTGAGGGAAAGTAGTGTTTCTTGGATAAATTTGGGTGCTCCATTGTTTGGCGAATAGATATTTAAAATTGTAATATCCTCCTGGAGGAGAGATCCCTTAATTAGTATGTAGGGACCTTCTTTATCTCTTCTCACGAATTTTAATTTGAAGTCTATTTTAGCTGATATTAGGATTGCAACTCCTGCCTGTTTATGGGGGCCGTTTGCTTGGTAGATTTTGTTCCAGCCTTTAACATTGAAAATGTGTTTGTTTTTACGGGCAAGATGTGACTCCTGAAGGCAGCAGATAGAAGGGTCTTGTTTTTTAATCCAACTAGATAGTCTATGTCGCTTAATTCGAGAGTTAAGTCTGTTAATGTTGATAGATAGGACTGAGAGGTATTTGGGAGTTCCTGCCATGTTATCCACCTTCTTGGGGGCTGAACAAACTGGGTTCTTCCTATGGTTCTTGGATTCTCAGTTTGGGTGCGGTTTTTTGGCCTTTATTGTGGTCTTGTTGGTTTTCTATGTGTAGGACATCTTTAAGAATCTTTTGTAGGGCTGGTTTGGTGGACATATATTGTTTCAATTTTTCTTTGCTATAGAAGGTTTTTATCTGGCCTTCAATTATGAAGGATAGTTTAGCTGAGTACAGTATTCTTGGTTGATAGTTGTTTGTTTTTAGGGCATGGCATACATCATTCCAGGTTCTTCTTGCTTTGATTTCTCTGCTGAGAAATCTGAGGTGATTCTAATTGGTTTCCCTTTATAGGTGATTAATCTTTTCTCCTTGACAACTTTAAGGATCTTTTCCTTGGTCTGAGTTGATCCTGTGTGGATTATAATGTGACGATGGGATGTCCTATTCTGGTCTGGTCTTTTTGGGGTTCTGAAAGCTTCTTGTATCTCAATAGGCCTATCTTTTTGTATGTTTGGGAAGTTCTCTTCTAGGATCCTGTTAAACAAATTTCCTAGACCATTAACTTCTGTTTCTAGGTGCTCCTCTACACCAATTATCCTTAGATTAGGCCTTCTGATGGTGTCTTCCAAGTGTTGGATAGATCTATCATATTTCTTGGACTTGTCTTGGATGGTTGTATGTCTTTCTCTATAATATCTAGGCTGTCTTCAAATCCCGAGATTCGATCTTCTGCATGGTCTAACCTGCTGTCAAGACTTTCTACTTTGTTTTTTATTTCTTTTCCTTTTAGTTGGTCAGCTTTGATGGCTTCAAATTCTTTGTTGAAGCTTTGTTTTAGATCTTGTATGAACTTCTTTACTTCCTTAATTTGGTGTTTATTCTCAAATCACTTAGTTGATTGGTTATGGTTTCCTTGGACTCCCATTCCTTCTGTTGGGTTCCATTCAGCATTCCCTTTGTGGTCTCCCTGACTTCCTTCAGCTCTTTGGTAATTTAATCCATGAATGCCTTTAGTGATCTTTGTGTATTCTCATCCTGCTCTCTCAATTCCTGTGTTACTCTTTGCTTAGCTTCCTCACGTTCATACCATTCCTGTAGTTCTCTTTGAGTGTTCTCAGCCTGCTCATGCCATTCCTGCCTTTCTCTTTGAGTATTCTCAAGCTGTTCATGCAAATCCTGTATCAGTTTTTGAGTAGCTTCCTCATGCTCATGATATTCCTGTATAAACCTTTGGATTGCCTCGTCTCTCTCCCTATCACACTCATACAGAGTCCTTTGTATGTTTTCAATCTTTTCATTTATCATGTTTGCCAGCAGTGTTTGTAGAGCTATTTGGGAACTCTCCTCTGGATTTATTCATTATCTGTTCTGTCCCCTGATTATCATGAGTGGGAGTTGAGATACCCGGACTTGCCATTTTTCTTGTCTTTTTCCAGCTTACTCTGCCCATTTGGGATGAAAATAACACCAGTTTTGTGCTAGAACACTAACTTAAGGCAAGCATCAACCTAAGTCTGTATTTGCACAGTCAATAGTCTGCAGATACAATCTAGCTCAACAGATACATCTATTCAACATCAAACAACTATATATTGATGGCTTATGAACCGCAAAGAATTTGGTAAACCAGAAATTATTAGGTTTAGGAAGAGATGTGGGTAAAAAATAGGAATAGAGTGATGTGGGAAGGCACAGGGAGAGTTAACTTAACTAAGTCCTAATCTCAAAGCAGGAAATAGGTTGGATAGGATGAAAGTAGAGAGAGAGAAAAAAAGAAGAAAGAGAAAGGGGAAAAAAGAGACCAGAAAAAATAGAAAGGTAAAAATTAAAAATATTATGCAGATTTGAAAACAAAATATTCAGAGAAGAACGTGAATATAATGAGAGAAGGGGAAGGATATAAAGGAAATGTGAAAAACTTAAAAATAAAAATACTTAAAATATTATATAGTTATAAAGAGGTAGTAATACTATTAAGGGATTTAAGTCTAAGAGGTTATGAATTGAGTAATAAATTTGTGGATTAAGTGTGTTCGCAATGGGGGATAAGATCTAATAATCGACTACGGGTTTATCTGAGGATGTGCAGAACAATTAAGTCACATAAAGAAGAACGAAAGAAAAGAAAAGGTGAAAAGGATAGGAAAGAAAGAAAAAAAGATCAGAAGTTCAGTAGAACTAAACAAAAAACAAAAAAAAATTTTTTTAAAGAAAAAGAAATGCACACACACATATATACCCCTAAAATAAAATTTATAAGAGGAAAAAAAAGTTACTAGAAAACAATTTTTTTCAAAAAGGTAAAAATTAAAGATTAAAAAAAGTTTTAGAAAAAAAAATTTATAAAAGGTACAAAAAAAAAGAAAAAAGGGGAAAAAACGATCTTTGATTTTTTTGGGAGGGATGGGAAAAATCCTGTATCTCCCTTGTGTCTGTAACCAGCCTTTGTTGGAGTCTCTGGTCTGCTTGTGGTGTTTGACTTTCCTGTGGCTTGGTTGGTTTCTTCAGTCAGTTTGTTTGTACAGGCAGAAAAATGCTCTGCTTTACCCAGGATTTTGTGATCCTCCTCCCAGGTTAGTTCAATGGGAGGGAGATCTGCTTTGAGTATCACAAGAGAGGGAGATGGCTCTTTCCTCAAGTTTGGAGATGCTGTGATGAGGCTAGGTTGTGGGTAGAGTTGAGGCCTTTGAGCAAACAGTAGCTTTCCCAGGAGCTAGTTTGTGAGAAACTCACAGAGCCCTGCCTGGAGCCACTCTCAGGGTTTACGTTTACTGAATTTCAATAGATTGTCAAGGCTGCTAAAGGGAGGGGCAGCCTCTGGCTCCCATTACCCAATGAATAAAGCTACTCTTGGGGCTGGCGCCAGAGCTGGGTGACTTTTCCCTGGGTGGAGCTGAGTCTGGCAGGACAGGTTAGGTTCTTGTGACCTGCTAAATGACTCGTATTTTTCCAAGGCCTGAGTTGGAGCTAGCAGCTCCGCTGAGCTTTGTCAGTATACAAGATGGAGATCTCCGGTACTGGGGGGGGGGGATGGAGGGGAAGGGTGGCCTTCCCTCCTCTGCTCCCTTAGAAGGATTGAGGACATTAGGCGTCTAGTCACGCCGAGTCTTGGTTCCTGGGTCGTCTCTGGTCTGCAAACTGCTGGATGAATATGTCTGCTCCTTGTTGGTTCTTGCTGGTGTTGAGTAGAATCCGCTCACCTGCCGGGTCTGGCTCCTTTGTCCCAGACTCTCTGTGATTCAGACCACTCATTCATTATGCAAAGATATTTCTTGAGTTCCTTTTACTAAGTTAAACCCTAATATGGTCCCAAAAAATGCAATAATATAGACTCTTTTGGTATAGAGACTATCATACTACTTATTAGATAAATATATATCTTATTAAAGTTACTCAAAATTTACAGAAGCCAATATAAGCTTATTTGAAAATGTTTAAAAGGGATTTGGTACAGATTTGGGGGATAGTATTTAAGCTAAGGAAGGATGATTAGGAGTGGCTTAGCTTGTTTGGGTGGTTTTTCTAAACTTCCATAGGCAGAATAATTTAGAAAGACAACAGAGATTTATTTCACACCATTCTGAAGGCTGGAGAGTCCAAGGTTGGTGTACCCTCAGATTTAGTGTTGGTGAATCTGATTTCATGAATGGAATATTCAAAGTGTATTTTTCCATGGTGTAAAAATTTGAGGGTCCCTTTCTGAAACCTTTTATGTAAAGCTAATAATCTCATTCAAGAAAGATGAGGGATTGGGCCTCATGGTTTAACAACCTTGCATAAAACCCAGCTAATCTCTATCAACTTTAGGGGACACACACATTCATACTGCAGCAAGATGCTTCTTCCAGATGAAGCTAGAGCATGGCAGAAGACACAACACTGAAACTAGTCCTACAGTGGGGAAGTTGAGCTCCACTCTTCTAAGAACTGCAAGTAGAATGAATCTGAATGTGGAAAATGTAAGGAGTGAAGAGAAAGATGAAGTTGAGGTGTGAGGCAAAGGTCAAACAATATGCCTCTGGTCAACATGCTCATGGTTTAAAATTTTTATTCTATCAAAACTTGGGGATTTTTCCCATATTTTATTAACTTCAGTTAATTACACAGGTGACTTTCTTTTGGCATATCTATGGATGCATACATACAAATGAATCTCTCTCTCTCTCTCTCTCTCTCTCTCTCTCTCTCTATATATATATATATATATATATATATATATATATATATATATACATGAGTGTATACACACAGAGATAAGAGAAACAGAGTGAGGAGATTCATTATACATAGATAGAAGAAATTTAAGAATGATTCTATCTTATGGATGAGTAAACATACTATTAAATTAGAAAACAATACTGAGGATAAGGTTGAGTGACACAATATCATGAGTTGTGTTTTAAATCATTTCTCTTGAAATGTATGTAGAGTACCTACATCAAGATCTCGAGTTTTAGAAGATCTCAACTAGAGGTAAAAGTCAGTTATAAACTGAGGTTGGCAGAGGTTTACTGTCCTAGGCTAGGATAACAGGCTCTGCAGAAGGGAATGAATGAGAAGAGCATATCTTGGAATATGCCCCAAGGTGATTATGGGAAGGACACATTTTGATGAGAACTGAAGTAAGTTAAACACTGAAAGATACCTTATAGTAACATGGAGGAGGTAATTTTCCAAAACATATTGACACAGTTTATAAAGGATAGTATGGATAGATTGAATGCATTTAAGGGATGCATTATAAATATAATGCATACACAGACCAAATATTAGAAAGTTTTCTAAGAAATGTAGCTGAATGGTAAACCTGAGCTTTATTGGCAGTGCCATTGGAGTAGGTAATATTCGCCAGGAGATCGCAAGCTGAGAGAATAAGAAGTATGAGTGAATAATGCTAAGATAATAAGATATGTTTGCTTCAGGTGAGGTAAGTGAAGTATTTGTAGAATAGAATTATATTCTTACTTGCCTTTGACATCCTCACTTGACATTGGCATCTTGGTATCCATTGTCACTGTAAAATTATTGCCTTTTAATTACACAGTATACAGTTAGCATAGAAGAAAGAAGGGATATTTGAAGTGCTAAAAAGTTTTCCAGGACACAGATTAGAAGATCAGATCATTATTATCACAGCATGTTACTATAATTATCATAATGGTTTTATAAACATTTCATAAAATTTTTAGAAAAATATCTTTTCATTACTCAGAATTTAGTAGATAGAAGCAACTTTTTAGACTTAGAGGAAGAACAAGAGTACCAAGACAAAACAATGGAAATGGCCTGGTTCTTTGACAAATTATTCTGTGGCACCCAAGTGTCTATATATAAAAGGCTTGATCCTATACATCATACCATACACACTTTGTTAAATCAAATTGTATCATAGACATAAATTTAAGACCTGAAACACTTAGAAGAAATGTCTAGGAGGAAATATTCACAACATTGAATTAGACAAACCTCCATTCACTATGACATCAGAAGCAAAAGACACAAAATGAAAAATAAATTAGACCTGATGAAAATTTTAAGAGCTTTTGCTTCAAAGGATACCATCCAGAATGTGAAAAGACTTCTTTCTACAAGGGAGAAAACATTTGCAAACTATATCTCCTATGACATTTTATATACGCTCCCTACCTATCTGTCTGTCTATTACAGAACTCTTAATATTCAACAGTAAAAGGATAATAAATCCAATCTTAAAAATAGGCAAAGAATCTAAATAGAAATATTTCTAAAATAGAACTTCAAATATGCAATAGATACATGAAAAGAAGCTAAAGCATCTTTATCTGGTTTTCTATCAGTGAAATCCATATCAGCACCATTTCACAGACATTAGAAATTCTATAATCAAACGACAAGTGTGGGAGAGGATGTGGAAAAAATAGTATTTTTTACATGTTGGTAACAATGCAAAATGTTTCAGCTTACAGACAAAACAGTCTGGCACTTCCTCAAAAGTTTAAACACAGTCATTATGTCACCTAGATGTTCCACTCCTATGTACATATCTAACAGAATTGAAAGCATGCACTCCAAAAAGCATGCACCCAAATTTTTATAGCAATTTTACTTAGAATGGCCAAATTCATGCTTCATGAGCTTGTAAGTGGTTAAACAAAATGTGGTATAATTATACAGCAGAATATAATGCAATACTCAGGCTCAACAGAGATGAACTCTGAAAAATTATACAGAGAATAGAAGCTAGACACAAAACATCAACAGTTATATGGTTCCATTCATGTGCATTTCCAGACAGGAAAATATACAGAAAATAGATTAACGATCAATGGCAGCTAGGATGTATGGAGACTGGGAGAAGGGAAAGTGAGATTTCTTTTGAGGGTGATGAAATTTTCTAAAATTGATTGTGGTCATGATTGTACAATGGTCAGTGAACCCACCAGACACTATTGAATTGTATACTTGAAGTGAGTGGACTGCAATCTATATTAATTATGTTTCAATAAAGCTGTACTATTAGAAACATTAAGAGACCAGATGATGTTGTTGATGATGATGATGATGTTGACGATGATTTTGTGTGTGTGTGTGTGTGTGTGTGTGTGTGTGTGTGTGTGTTCATGCACCATCACTGTGGCTTGAACTCAGGGCCTGGGTACTATTCTTAGCTTGACACTTTACTACTTTAGTCACAGCTCCACTTGTGACATTTTACCTGTTAAATGGAAATAAGGACCTCATAGAATTTCCTGCCTGGGCTGACTTTTGAGTCTCCTGAGTAGCTAGGATTACAAACATGAGCCACTAGTGCCTGACCACATAAATTTTTTTGATAGTGAACTCAAAGATGGGAGATCAGAGAGTTGAGATTTAGGAAGGTATGGAATAAGTAGCATAGAACATGCAAAGAAGTAATTGTAATCAAGATCTGACTATTAAAATAATCAAGTTACTGATTGTGATAAATTTGTAAAATCATTCTTATATGTAGTCGTAGTTTTTTTCTTTTTAAATATAATGCTTGGTCTGAATGAACAATGTTAGAGGGGGTAGTTTTAGAACTGTAGATTGTACTTTAGGTTGAGTCAGTAATCATTTTGTACCCAAGAAAATTGGGAAAGCCAAACTGAAGCTTTCAACCATTTTATTCATGTTCAGCTTTATGCAGTGAAAAGGGGAAAAACGCTGGGGACACACTCAATTCCCAGAACTCTTGCCTTAGTAAAGCTTAAGATAATTACTAGTAAAACACTATCATGGCTCCCAAACCTTCACTAGCGCCTTTCCATAGCCCTCTAGAGTAAATATTGCCTGTCTCGTGTAAATAGTAGATAAACAACTTCTTCTCACGCTGCTTATAAGATGTGTAAAGTGAAGTACAGGAAGAATGTGCAAACCAAATAAAATGAACTGTCAATTTCACTCTGGGAAGCACTTAAGACTAGTTATGTATATAAGCTGTAGCCACTCATTGACTCATAAAAATCAATATGACTGCCACCTTGGTCACCCCGGAGCCTTCTCCACTGCAGGAAAATCATTTCAAGCTTTCACAAAAATGAGACCAAAGTTGCATCCTTCATTAGAAGACTGCCAAGGCCCAGGTGATAATTATTTTCCCAACTGATAAACTATTAAGCATCGTTATTCCCTATAGTTGCCAGAGAAAATGATGTTTTTCCCTTCCTTATCACATCACTCTTTTTTGCTATTTATATTATTTATTTTTATTATCAAAGTGATGTACAGAGGGGTTACAGTTACATAAGTAAGGTATTAAGTACATTTCTTGTCAAACTTGTTACCCCTTCCCTCATTTTTCTCCCACTTTCCCTCCTCTTCAGTCTTCCCCAAAGTTGTACAGATAATTTCCAACATACTGTCTTGTGTATATTGTTGTTGTATTGGTTCACCCATTGTCCTTTGTCTCACCATTCTGTTGTTCCCCTTCCCTTCCCTAATTCCAATAAACATATACAAAATACCAAGATAGCAGGGCCTAGGCCCTGAGTTCAAGCCCAGGACTGGTTAAAAAAAAATCACATCACTTTTAAACAGAGTTTCCTTGATGGAAGATGAGAATAAGAATGTCATGTTGTAACCTGATTCTGCCATCATACTTGAGTCAAAAGGAAAATACTTGATATTAAGAAATGTCATCTGTGAACTTTAGTTTCTTCCATAAACAATACATTTGGTATACATACTTGATTTCAAATTTCATATGATATACACAAAATTATTTCATCATTTGATTCTGACGTTGGAATGTGTTTTGAGCTCACTCAGAAAATTGTTCCCTAGTCTACCAGTGTATATTATCAGTCATAACATGACATATCAAGAATCCAAATGGAATGATTCATTTAATGAATTTATTCAAGTCAGTCTAGAGGTTCCCTACACACTCCAATTTCTTTCTCTCACTTTCCCTCTTCTATTTCTTTTCATTTAATTACTAGTATTTTCTTTATTGAAGCATAGCTTTTTCTGGAACATTCTGGATACAAGTCTTCAACTGAAGAATAAAACAGAAGTGTTATATTTGACCTGCTATCAACAAAATATTAGTTTCATTCTACTTTTCTCCACCTAGGCCATTTCCATCAGTGTTTTACTTATATTCAAATTAGCCTTAATGTTCAAGGTTATATTTCTATTGATGTAATTTTTTCAAGTTCATTGCAGTTTAAGAATCAAATACCTATTGGTTGAACTTTTCCCTAGAGATATTCTAGCATGACCCTTTACAGAATGAAGTGCGGTATTTTCTGGTTTTCTTTATTTTCCAACAAATTATAGTTTTGAGTCATATGTTTCATAAAAGATCCATTCAGTATCCAGTATAAGCATAACTAGTACTTTTAAACTATTCTTCTGAGGGAATTTTCTTGTTACTATTGATACTAAGCATTGAAACCGGGGACTAATGCTTGCTCATTTTCATTTACTTATTGCTGGTAACTAGCCACAAATAGGCTGGAACTAGTTTAGTGTTGAGTTCCAAAATACAGAGCAAGACACAGATATGGCACCCCATTGTCCTCACGGACTGCTGATCTTTCCTGTCCTCTATGTAGTGGGGGCTTTAAGGACATCCTTGTCAAGTTCTATCATTTTTATCAACCTTTGGCTTAAAGCACAATTTCCATCTATTGGTGTTAAAGACGTTGATATGAACAACTCAATATGGACTTCTCATTTTTTCCCCAAGTTGACACCAAAGGTTTGAGGAGCAGGAAATGGAGTGTGGCTTCTCTGGCTCACCTCAGGATGTCCCTGTGTAACCAGAGAGAGACCAGAGGCAGAGGGACACTATGGCTGATTAATGTCATGATGGAGGCCCATGGTGTGTCCCTCTGGCTTGCTATGGCTGCAAAGAGTAGGGTGGTGAGCAGTCTCTGTACTCTGATGTGGTCATCCTGTGTACCCTACAAGAGTGGTTCTTATTTGTGGTTTCAGTTACCTGTGGTCAACGGCAGTCCATAAATATTAAACAGAAAATTTCAGGAATAAAATATTCATCAGCTATAAATTGTGTTTTCCTCTGAGGAGAATGAAGAAATAATCACACCATCCGCCTTCATCCAGCCTGGGATGAGAATCGCCCTTTGCCTGTTACCTCTCTTAGTGGCGGGGTGGTTATCTGAATAGCTGGTATGTATTCATTGCTTGTGCTAAAGTCACCTTTATTTAACTTCATATTGTCCCTGCAGTGTTGGAATATCGCAGAGGAGGAACCAGGGCATATAACACAGGACGGCAGGGTGACTTAGTCCCTCTTCATGGTGGAGTATTTGAACATATCCCCCATGAAAGCATGAAGACAGCTCAGCACTGAGACATCATCTCCCTTGATTGAGGAAAGCTTGGTCTGAAATCCACCCCTTGCCTGGCACATACACCTCAGCACCTCCTCAGGATCTGACACCCCAGAAATCACACAGCACCTATCACTGTGCTAAGCCAACACTCCTTCATGCCTCATCGCTGAACTGTAGAATTTAGGGAGGGTGGTGCATTTCTTGGTCTTCCCAGGGCTGTAGAGAGTCTGAGACATATTGTTTGCTTCAGATTCTTGTCAAACTCACCTGGCTACTGCTCTTCCAGCCATCCTTCTGCCTTCTGAAGTCTGTACAACGGTAAAGTCTACTCTCTTGAACAGATTTTCCTAAACCTCAGAAGATATATGTAAAGTGTGTCAATTATCCCTCTTACTGCACTGAAACTATAAACAAAGATAGGAGGTGAGACAGAAGCTTCCAGAATGTTTTTAATAGGATGTGGTACACTGAGTGAATCAGTGGGTTTTATAGCTCTGCAGGCTACCATTCCCATAGTGTCCTGCACCCCAAACTTCATCAGCTATTCTTTTAAGCACCCTGCATCAACATCTACAGGCATGCACACACACTCACACACACACACACACACACACACACACACACACACTTGATTTTTTGATAGGAGAACATTCCTTTTATCTTCCCCCATGGAAAGACAAGAACAATCTATCACCACTCTTTTCTTCCCACTGTTCTCTTCTCTCTTTATTTATGCAAGGGTAGATTATAAGAAGACTGATTCACAACAATAATGTCAGTGAACACTGCAGACAGACAGTGGCTGGTACACTAATTCCAAAAAAAAGAATATGACCATATTTTGCAAATATGAGACTGGAGATTATTTTCTACAAGCCTTCCATTTGATTTCTCCCTTTTTTCCCCACTTAGCAATAATATAAGCATCATAATGACCAATCTCTTTAGAAGCTCATATTGACTTGTGTTTTAGTTCTTTCAGTAACAGAATACCATATCAGAATACTATAAAGTGGGCAGCTTAAATACAACATAAACATTTCTCACATAGTTCTGGAGGTTGGGAATCCAAGATCAGGGCTCTGTGTATGAGAAGAGCCCCTTCTTTTGCTGCTAGATTATAGATGTTTTGTTGTTCCATTACATGGCAGAAAGAGATGAAGAAGAATATTCGTCCATTCATGAGGGTTCCATCTTCAGGACATATTGATAACTCAAAAAAGCTCCAGCCCCTACTGCCATCTCACTGTGGGTAAAGTCCCAACATATAAATTCTGGGGAAATATAAACCTACACAGTGTCCTGCAACACTGAATAGTATATGACATTCAAATAATATAAAATACTTCAAGAATTTCTCAAGTATTAGGTACACAGAGGAAATATGTGCCACATGAGAGTTAGAGCTGAGGATATTATCTTGCATCTATCTGTAGGTTTCAGTGTTTGGACTCTAGTTTTTGTATTTTCCCTTCAAATGACATTATTTGCTTATTATTTTGCTAATGGTGAAGTGGGAATAATAACCAGTCCACAATGGTATGGTACATTAATTTGTTAATTTTGTTAACATTTGGAAGATGGAAGCACTAAGTGTTATTGTTGTTTGGAGAGTGGTGATGTCTCCAACAAAGCATACAGATGAAATGGCAATGATACAGTAAATTCAACCTGATGCTGCTATTAGTTTAAATGCTTTAGCTAAATGGTACCAACCAAGATCATTAACTTTGCTTTCATAGCAATTTTCTTAATGTTACTTAGCAACTTCACTTCGAAAATACCCATTTGACATTCCTATAGCCTAAGGAGTATCATTACTGGTAAAAAATTACATGTAGGATTACATAGACAGAGAAGAGTTAATGTTAAGTCCTGAAGATCCATCACTGGCTGGTACAAGTATGCTCAGAAAGATACATTTAGTGCATGCCAACCAGACTCAATAAGTATGAGTGTGACATTAAAGGCATAAAAAATATATCCACCAATAGCTTCAAATTTAAAGGAGCAATTTCACATGCAATATTTGTAATATATAAAATTAATATCTCTATACTATTGTGTTACAAACACAAAATCAATAAAATATTTCATGTAAGATGAAGAGTATTTCAAATATGACAAACTCAAATGTACTGAATGAATTTGTCCCTTATGAAATTCATGAGTATTTCCTCTTATATCCTAGGATTGATCATGTCTTTAACAAATTGGAATTCCTCTAATGATATGAAACTCCCCCTAGGGCAATTGCTTCTCCAGAAATCAATGTAGTATTCCATTAGACCAAATAGTCAAAATAATTACAGTAAAACTGGTGATTTATTCTTCTTCCCAATTTTCTGTATTTCTTTAATTGTTAGTGATTAGCATGCCTAGTGGGGTTTCTATAAGAGTTAAGTGATTTCATTACCTATGACCAAACATATTTATTTTAATCTAGTTAATATTTATTGAATAACTCTACACAGTGAATATAAAAACGTTAACTTTTAAATCATTTGAATAGCATACTAAGTATTTTCATCTATTTTCTAAAAATTACATACATGTCTACTTTTGTTACTCAATCATTTGCTGTTCAGTTTTATCAAAACAATATTTCATCCATGTTTGTAAGATATTAAAACCAGACAAAACACTGTAGTGTTATCTTGTTTTTAAGTGAAATAATTACTTCCTTGGCTTAATGACATGGTATCTGGTTTTCTAATACTGCTTTTCTCCGTGATTTCATCTTTCATTGTTTCTGAAGATGTGTTTCTTCTTTCTTTGATTACTTGTTGTGATACCATATTTGTATAGTGTGGACTTACATAGAAACTCATCTATTCCCACTTTCACACACCTCTACACATTCACTCTGACAGCAGGTGAATAGGACATTTGGGAGTCAAAGAAGAAGAAGACAGCCCCTGCTTCCAAGGACAAGTGAAGGTTAAATATTTCTATTCGTGTCGATTGAGCTGTCCTCAAGCTTAACTTAGGTGACATTAAGTCATTTTGTTTTTAGCGACAAACTGGATTTCTTCCCAATGGTTTTCACTTCTGTTTGTGGTTCTTCCATTTTATTGTCTCTGATTTAATTTACTGACCCTGACCTTCATGATGGCCACCCAATCTACCTCCATTACTGCTTTTTTATTTAATCACTAGTACTTTATGTCAAGATTCATTAGTTTGACAAACTTCTGTGTTGATACAAGCTATATTTTAGAATGTTATCTAAGTCAAACATAGTAGGAAAAAAACAGATTAATTGAATAAACACAGCTCAGCCTTATTACTTTCCATCACCTCTCATAAATACAACCATGAATACTACTAACAACTAAATAAGTAAATAAGTAAGTAAGTAAATAAATAAATAAATAAGTTGGGCACTGGTGGCTCACCCCTGTAATCCTAGCTATTCAGGAAGCTGAGATCTGAGGATTGCGGTTCAAAGCCAACTTGGGCAGGAAAGTATCTGAGACTCTCATCTTCAATTAAG
This sequence comes from Dipodomys spectabilis, assembly GCF_019054845.1. Taxonomy (NCBI): domain Eukaryota; kingdom Metazoa; phylum Chordata; class Mammalia; order Rodentia; family Heteromyidae; genus Dipodomys; species Dipodomys spectabilis. The sequence continues at coordinate 8,518,827 of NW_024870752.1, forward strand.
TACCAGAAAACTTGGAAGTGGCACTGTGGTAGACTTGAGCACAAAAGCTCAGGGACAGTGTCCAAGACCTGAGTTCAAGCTCCATGACCAAAAAAAGAAAAAGAAAGAAAGAAAGAAAGAAAGAAAGAAAGAAAGAAAGAAAGAAAGAAAGAAAGAAAGAAAGAAAGAAAGAAAGAAAGAAAGAAAGAAAGAAAGAAAGAAAGAAAGAAAGAAAGAAAGAAAGAGTAAAAGAAAAAAATTAACATTCCTGATGTTAACTTCTACATGTCATGTGCTAGGTAAGAATTTTCTTACCTTATAAAATAATGTTGCTATAGTAGTCCTATAGTGAATACTCCATTTTATTACTTTTAGATCTAAGTAAATGAATGATGATAAGAAACCAAGAGCTCAGCCGTGGCTACCTACACTTTAACCCAGAAAGTCAGACTGCAATGCTTACATCTTTTATTACTCTTCTGTGAAATCTGTATGAACAAATTATTTCAGGTAGCTTCTTTCTTATAGGTATGCTCACAATTCTAACCACTAAGCTTGGCTTTATATGTTACAGATCAGCTTTTGACAATGACTTTTAGCTTTCCACTAGGAAAGATTAGCTTCCAGTTCATCTTCCTTAAACTCATTTCTTTTGCTTCTCCCTTCCAAATACATGTGTGTCCTAGATATTTTATAGTTTGTTGTCTTCACTTTAAGTTGTTTCAGTCTAACAGGTGCATATCATAAGAACTGAACCATGTAGAGCGATTACCACTGAGGGCCCTTGATTCCCTCCATCTGCCCAACTCTGAGCTTGCCCACAACAATTCCGCTAACTGGAGGACCACTTCTTCCACCATGGGGACCTCTTCAATATGCTTGCTCATAAATCCTGATCTCAGGCTTTCTGTTCCCATAGTTCTTTTTCTTCTGTATTTCTTATATAGAGAGGATTTCTCAGTCTCTTCATAAAATCCTTATTTTCAAAAAGCATGAATTCAGAAATGATGAATGCAAGATGTAGACCTAACATTTATGGAAAGTAAAGCATAAATACACACACAAGCCATCAGTTACAACATGGTACAGTGCAAATGGGTTACTTGTCCCCTTGACTGTAGTGAATTAAACTATAAGAAAGCTGTTAAAATGGTGAGATAGAGGAAGGGAGAGAAGGGGAGGGAAGGAGAGAGAGAGAGAAGTGGGAGGAGGAAGAGAAAGAGATGGGGGAAGGGGGGGGGAATGCACCAGTTAAATTGTGCAAGAAATTATGCCACAATTTCCCCAAATGAGTTTGTGAGGAAATCTGCAATCTGCTCTTTTGATCATTAACCTATGCTCACGAAGTATCTCACTACTGTGAGAATATCTTTTTGTGTAGTGTGAAATCAGAGTTTGAATAGATAAAAGCTATAGAATAGTGTCACCTAGTCATCTCCTAAGGAGTAGCAATTATTTTCAACATTGGAGAAGATGGTGGTTTTATTGGATTATTGAAACATAGAGGAGTAGGTTAGTGTCTAATGAGGAACCTAGAAAGGGAATTTTTAAGATAGATCATTGCAGGTTATGTGCTTTCTTTAAAATGTAAGGACTCTACAGGTTATGTCTCCATTGTACTCTGGTTGATGGGCAAAAAACATGAAAGGTACTCACCCCTATATGCTACCTGATTCATTATATGATTTTTATTTTTCAATAAAAGAAACATACAGTCTCTCAAGGGGAGAAAAATATGTCTTAAATGTGGGCTCTGACATCAATTTTTGAGTGGCTCTGCCTTGAAGGAACGGCAAGTTCGTGAATGAGATGCTTGACAGCCATTTGAACGACAACCTATCTGATTTCTATTGCCTCTCAGAGTAATTGGAGAAAAATGTCTAAAAAAAGGAAATAAAACTCTTATATTTGTAAGCCTGGTGAAACCTCAGGAGGTATTCATTAAAGAAATCATTTTAGGATGTCACTAGAAATGATATCTTTTTTCTAAATATTCCATTAGGTTAAGTCATCTTGTGAGATACATCTTTGCAGTCCGTTAACCTGGAAATTCAATCTTAGGCAACTCCTTTTAGAAATATGTACAAGATAGATTCAAAAGTCTCAATTAGTTACTGATATCCACTTTACTTCAGCTCCTCAGTGGCTCACAAATTCTACTTATGGAAAATTAAGTAATGAATAAGTGTTTTCCAAAAGGAAATTGAGTATATTTGTATTGTTGCAGCTTAACAGGTGCAACATTTAAGTCAGCCTCCAAGACAGAATATTTTGAAATGAGAGTCTCTTCACAGACAATTTGTAACATTATTTTCCTTATCTCCAAAGTGTATTCGTGTTATCACCAAAATAGTTTCTTGAGTACTCATCAACAGAAAGGTGAAATAGTCATATTCTTGTTTCGGTCCTCACATTTACATACAAAGACTTAATGCAAAACATTTTTTCCTGATTTTCTCATTTCCACCAACCTAGCAAATCAAACAGTGTTTATGAGAATATGTGTGGTTATTGCTGATGTAGGCATAAGTATCTTTTGTCTTAGATGAGGAAGTATCTGTGTTTTTGTTTGTTTGTTTGTTGGTGGTTTTCTTTTGTTTTTGGCTTGCTTTCTTGGGTGTGGAAAAGCATTTGTAATAAATCAACTCTAGTAGCATTCTGTATATGAAGTGCTGAAGTCCTATGTTTTCCTCACTTCTCCCCAAGGCTGGGTCTTCTGTGAGGTCCACTCACAAATCCTGGTTCTCTTGATGCTAGCTTGCCTTTGACTTCATTCTATTTCCCAGGACTACTACTAAGAATGAAGTCTCTCATTTCTGGCTTCCTGCAAGTATTCAGAGGAGGCAGTATCTGGTGATTATTGTTTAATACATAGTTTACTCAGAAAACCCAAATCTGAATATAAAAAGCAGAAAAATATTCCAAAAATTAATTGAAATGACATTTTTGTTTGTTTATTTGTTGGTATGGTACTGAGGAATTGAACGCAGGGCCTTAGGCATGCTAGGTGAGCATTCTGCCACTGATCCACATTCCCAGCCCCTGTAGACTTTTTGTGTGTATTTGTGTGTGTGGGGGGGTGGGGATTGTGGGGCTTGAACTCATGGCCTGGGTGCTGTCCCTGAGCCCCTGTGCTCAAGGCCAGTGCTCTACTACTTGAGCCACAGCACCACTTCTGGGTTTGGGGTGGTTAATCAGAAGCAACAGCCACAAGGGGACCATTCTGCCCCAGCTGGCTTCGAATCGCACTCTTCAGTTCTCAGCCTCCTGAGTAGTTAGGATTACATGTGTGGAATGACATTTTACAATTATCTTTGGTACATATTTTATTGTGTACCAAGCATGCTTCAAAGTTTACATTATTTCACCAGAAAGCACATGCACAGAATTGACTATATTAGTAGTTTCAGCCCTCAGGGAAGAATTTAAGAATGTTTGCATACAGCTTGTTATTACTAATCCATTGTACTGATTCTTGCTTTGAAAGTGAAATTTCTGGTAGATATTTGACTTCAAGACATTATAAGAAAATGATATCCTTGCCCATGATAAAGCTTACTAAGTCTAGAAGGAAAGAATGAATCAGGCTGGCAAATTAATGACTTGGTGGGCTTTAGGGCATAGAGGATTTTAGATTCTAGATTAATGTATTTAAAAAAAACAATCCTCCAGACTAAAAATTGAATTAAAATATTGAGACAAAAGATTTAAATATATTGTCACTACATGAGAAAACATAATCTAATAATATGTTCAAAACTATGTGATCAAATTCATAAATCTATGTGATAAAATTAAAATCACAAGATTTACACTCTCACATTCAAGGTCCTCCAAGGGAAATTATTCAAGATTAAAGAAAATAATTGTGAAAGAATTTTCATGTTATCAAGAAAATTATTAAGTCCTCACTCTAATAAAATACAGCTGCAAATGAGCTGCCATACTCCATAATTCTAGGAGCAAAATTCACACCAGGATATGGTCCTTCAGACCATATATATAAAACATGTAAAACATGAACTACAAATGCTAAATATTATATACTTAAAATAACTACTTCTAATACAAACAAAATATTTTTCATGTATGAGATTTCATAAAATATTAATTTTATAAAAATTATGTTTTTGAATCAAGTGTTCACCATTCACAAAAAAGAAACGAAATTGGTAAGATTGGAAGTAAAAGTTGAGAGCCTGTTTTTTTTACAGTTATTTACTATTTGTTTCTAATGTACTACTTTAGAAAATTTATGGTTAAGAAACTTTCATATAAAATTATTCAGTTTGGATGAATTCTTATATGCAAAGATAATCATTGTATCCATCCTAAAAGTTAAATATCAGGTAGATAAGTAAGAAAGTGTTTAAGTCACATGTGATAGTGCATGCCTATAACCTCTGCTCTTGGGAGGTAAAGGCAATAGGATCAAGAGTTTGAGACCAGCATGGGCTATATAGGGAAAAACTTCAGAAGAAGGAGAAAGAAGAGGAGGAGAAAGCAGAAACAAGAAAGGAGAAGGAAGAAAATAAACTAGGTATTTTCAAAAACTTCTGAGAAAGTTTTGATTATCCTCAACACAAAAAAATAAGTATTCAAGACAATTCATTCATTCTTTACATTGAGTTAGCCATACCACAAAGCACTTATATAACAAAACATATTGTACACGATAACTTTATGCAGTTTTTGTCAATTAATGATAAAAGTATACAGACATAGCAACTCTATAAGTAAGGGGCTATTTTCCATCAACTTCCTGTATAATCATTGGAAGAACAAATTTTTATAAACACTGTGCTTGGAAAAGAAAGGGGAGAAACAGGTGTGGAGACATATTCTTGTAATCCCAGACACACTGGAGGTGAAGACCACAGGACCATGAGGCAGAGACCAGCCTGGGAAAAGCCAGAGATTCCCTCTCTCAAATACAAAATTGCCTAGCACGTGCTTTCTCAGTGGAGAAAATAATAGGAAAAGCATTAAAAACATACACTTAAGTTAATAAGAGTTATCTGTGATTGTGCGGCTATCACTGATTTTGCTAGTTTCCAAATTTTCTAATGCAACTTAGATTATTTTACCAAGTAGAAAGGGAAAAGTTGTACATTTTAGTTGTCAACAAACAATTGAACTTCATTCACCATTCACTGACAAAGAAAACTTTTTGAAGAAAAAGTCAATCTGAATAATACTGAGATTTAAATATAGCATCACCTTATCAGACTCAATATTCTTTCTTTACCTAAAATATAAATATCTGAGCCTAATTGGGAGTGGAGCCTATGCTACATATTTGTCACATTTTTGTAAAGCTTGTTGCCTAGGTGATTTTTCTCCCACATTAAAGTTTAGAGAATCACTGAATGGGAAGATCATCCAATTTCAGTAAAATCCCCCAAAGTAGAAGTGGTGGCTTTTAGAGGTGTTTCTTAAAAGCCTGCTGAACATGGTTGGTAAACTGTGGCAACAAATATTATAAACGAGTATGTGACTGTAAAAGGGAAAATGGATCCTAAGTAATAAGAGTAAAGAAGCCATTAGCAATAACAGCATTAAGCTCATAGGTAAAAACTGTTTCAAGAAAATTTTATGGCTTGTCAAACACATGAATGTGAAAAATGAGTCCCCGCATAAATAGTGACTTCTTCTAATATGGGAAGCAATACCGAAAAGAATTACCTAACCAGGAATGGTGGGTCACACCTGTAATCTTATTTCCTTGGGAGGCAGAGATCAGAAAAATCACAGTTCTAGGGCAGCCTGAGCAATAATGTAACTAGACCCTATTTCAGCCTATAAGGAGCTGGACACATGGATACAAGCCTGGCATTAGGATGACAACACTCAGGAAATGTAAATTGGAGGATAGAGGTCCCTGCTCTCCCTAGCATAAAGACCAGATCCTATGTCAAAAACAACGAGAGCCAGAGGCATGGCTCAGGTATTAAGTGCCCAAATAGAAAGCACAAGTCTATGAGTTCAATTCCCTAGTACTCAAAAAACATAGACTGAATAAAGTTTCTAAAATTATGTTAACTAGCACTACCTACTGATATTCGGAAACCCTCATTTTAGATGATACTAGTATTTATTATAGAAGATATATATATATATATATATATGACAGTTTAACTAGTCAATCAATATTTATTAACTACTTCCTATAGTGCATTTCTAGATACTAATGACTGTTATGATTAAGAAAGGATAAGGTGCTAAATTCAAAGTATTAAAGATACAGCTGAAGTTGTTGAGGAAAAGCTCTGTGAAGAGATGACATGGGGAAAATCTTTTCTGCAGGAAAATCACATCGAGAAGATTAAATGACACATAGGGAGACGCTGACACTTAGGAAAGGGATTGCATTTGTAAGCAGTGGGGCAGGCCGATTGAAGGAAGCATCAAATAAGGGAGAAATCCAGAGTGTGGGACCGTCCAGGGGGAAGCCCCTCCCCTCAGTGTCATATGATAGCTAGAAATGGACCGCGCCCTAGCAATGACCATAAACCACATATTAGAAGGAGTGTAGAATCCAAGAGAAAAATAACGTGAAGGGAAGACACCAAGAAGGCAAGAAGGGGTGGGATTCTAAGCAGAGATGAAACTAGAATCCATTATCCACAATTACCTGAAGGAAGGCCCAATAAGTGTGTATGCAGAAGCAACCAGACTGATAGGGGGAAGAAGGAAGTTGTCCTCTGGGATTACACTGGAGTTAATGTGACCTTCGGAAAGTGGAACACAGGTTAGCATGCATGGGCTGAAGATTCCCGTGAGACCTGAGGTCTGAGCCGAGAAATTTTCATGAGCAAGGTGGAAAAACAGGAAGCATTGATCGAAGCGTGGACCACGTGAGACCCTGCGGCAGAGCTAGTGTGACTGGGGATATGATATAGGCAAGTAATGATGGTTAAAGTTGAGGAAAGGGGGAAATCCGAAATCAAAGCGTAGGATTATCTATGTGAATGCAAGACATTCAAAAATTAACATAGGCATAGAAGTGAGGGAAGCAGGAAACGAGATGCAATAAATAAATGACTAATACATGAACAAATGAAAGGTTAGTAGATTATCTTTTAAAAGAGGGTAACTACCTAAAGAAACATAGGTCCCATGGTTGCCCTTATTTGCAATAACTAGTATAAATTGAGGACAAGCAGAAAAGGTCAAAAGCTATGTACATATGACCATATAAGATGATGTTAAGTGAAATGAACCCCAAGATAGGGACACACTTTTTTTTTCTTGCTTGCTATTGTTTTTTAAAATGTACTGTGTGACTTATTTTTGTTTCTCTTGTATGTTGTTCCCCCACAGCATAACCCTGTTTTCACTGTATTTGACGGTGCTCTGCATCTTGTATATACACTTTTCTGATTTGAGGAGGGGAAGGGAAAAAACAAAATGCTGAAGCAATGATACAGGTTTATCCATTGTAACAATGAGATGTACAAGACACTGTGTTGAAAACGAACTTTACAACTTGAGGAAGGGAGGGGGGAGTTGGGAGGTAGGGAAGGAAGGGATGGTAGGGGAAAAACAAAGGAGTATGTAACAATGCTCTATAGGAAATATACTCATTACCTTACTCATGTAACTGTAATTATGTTATGTTTTTACAATTAAAAAAAAAAAACATAAAAAGAGGGTAATTAAAAATGTTTGGAAGAAATCTTAAGTTATCCTGTTTAGGGTAGAATTTCCCATCTCTATAATGACTTATAACTCATATTGTCCCAAATCTTTTATAAAAGCTTACTATTTTAGGTGGCCAATCCACAGAAAAATGTGAGCTTCTTTGATCTCTCCGGGTGATGTGTTAGCATTACACTGAAGTAAACCTGTATTTGCAGGTAAAGACTCAAAAACCATAAAATATCTAGTTACTGTAAGCAAAAAATAGATTGTGCCTATTTGTTAATTCAAAAATGAGTTTGTTAGTCCAGTCCTCTTGGGAATAGAAGCAACTATTCAAAGAAACTGGGGAAGAAAGGTTTAGGTGTTCTTTTCAATAGTGCTTGTTGCCTGGCCTTAAACATACAAAATATGTCTTCCTATCTCCAACTCTAACAAATGATCGTACTAATCTACAGATGTTGAACATTAGAGATTTAAAAAACCTTTTCTAAAAACTATTTGACATGCGTTAAATCATACAAGATATCCTACATGAAAATAACTTTTCTTTCAAATGGTACGTTAAAAATGAAAAACAAGTTGTATAGTTCTTTTTCAGCGTGTCTGGTGAGTGCCACTGCTGCATTTGTTCACCCTTGTCCCACCACTTCTGTTCCCTCCCCGCAAAGACAGATAAATGAACATATAAGACAAAAGGAAGGAAAAAACAAAAACAGCAACAACAAAAAAAAACATTTGTGGGTGGGGACAGAAAGAGAAAAGGGAGTGAGGGAAGGATTGATGTTGTTAAAAAAAGAAATGTACTCTTTATCTGACTTATGTAACTGTAACCTCTCTGTATATCAACCTTATAATAACAAAGAAAAATGCAGAAAGGAGAAAAAAGGATACTTATATACTATAAGTATATATATATATATATATGCAAAACATCATTTTAGCAGCTAAGGCAAAATAAAGGTATTTTCAGATGGAAAGAAAAAAAGTATCTTTGGAGCATCAGTGACTGACCCTAACTCTAGAACCTAAATAGAAATGAAATTTGTTTCCAAAACAAACCTTCCCTAGCATAGAACTCTTAAGAACCCAACAAGAATACATTTGAGGAGAGGTAAAAACCACAAAATATACAACTTATAACCAGGAAAGTACAATGATGTAGATACATAGTTGGGTTTTTTAGTAGAAAAATTGAAGACATATTTGAGCTTGTGTTAAAAAATAAAAATAGATATAATCAGTATGACTTCCTCTATGGGTGATTAAGAACTTGGATGCAGATATTAAATAAGGTATTTTAATTGTACATAGAGCTACTTCCAACTAACACTATATTGTCTTAATACTGGTAAAAGTGGAAAGCACTTTGAATAGGTAAACATCTTAAAGGCACAATAAAACATACACAAATACATATGTTTAATATGAAATTATAAAGTTGGAACAATATGATGCTGTATTTGGATTATCAGTGAATATCAAACTAATAGTATCTTTATATCCTTGGTTAGACACAAGAGAAATATCCTAGGAATTATATCATAGCATTCTAGAACAGTAGCATTTAAAATATCCATGATTCTAAAAGAGGAAAGAATTCTTTTTATTTTGAGGGGGAGGGTCAGTCATGGGGCTTGAACTCAGGGCCAGGGGACTGTCCCTGAGCTCTTTTGTACAAGGCTAATGCTCTACCACTTTGAGGAACAGCATCACTTCAAGTTTTCTGATGGCTAATTGGAGGTAAGTGTTTCATAGACTTTCCTACCCCGACTAGCTTTGAATGGTGATATTCAAATCTCAGCCTCCTGAGTAGTTAGGATTACAGACCTGAGCCACTAAACCTGGCTGAGGAAAGAATTCTTTATGTGACTCTATCAGCTGGGGAAGAGGAAATTTGTTGACATAACACAGCAGTAACTCTGTATTAAATCTAAATGAATATAGTAGCCTTTCGACCTAAATTGCTACTTAATTTTTCAGTACTTATTTTCTTATCTGGGAAATTCGTGTTTTGAAATATCTGTTGAAGCTTTATGAGAAGTACTAAAGCCAATGCAGTAATCAAAATACAGCTTATCAAAATACTAACATGTAGAAAGCCCTAGGCAATTAATGGTACCCATTGTCACTCTTATTTTTTGATAAAGGCTGAACTTAAATAAATACATGAATGCTAAAGCCAGAAATCTTGGTTTTTATTCATTAATGTCCAGGCTATTCTCTTAGTCTCTTGACCCATCCTAACAATATAAACCTATCCAAGTCTACACTTCCAACTGAAATTCTATAAATTCCTACAGCTCATTTCATCCCCATAATAGTTTTAAGTGTTTTCCATAAGAAAGCTTCTAATTGCTTGTTGTTAGTTTATTTCTACTCTTACAGATTTTATTTTCATAGGATTTTGTTATTCATGAAATTTAGAAAGTTCTTTCAGTGAAGAATGAATTCAAAACCCAGATGGAAAAAAGAAGAGTTACAAAGACACTTTACAGAAGTCAGGTATTTTAAATTTCAAAACAAAGCAGAAAGGATAAAGAGTTACAAAGAGACTTTGGAGAAGTTAGGTATTTAAATTTCAAAACAAAGCAGAAAGGAAATTATCAGGAAGATCTTGAACAAACCTAAACAAAGATTTTTCCCACCTAAATATTGAGGGAGACTTGGCATTTGAAATGGATTGGAGATAGGAAAAGTTTAAAAACCACCTAAATCCAAGGAAAGCCTTTATTATTAATGGTTGATGCAGGCTGGGGCAGATGATAGGATCAAGTTTGAAAAAGCCAATCAATTTATTATTACCAACACATTATGAGTTATAAAGAGTAATTAATAATTTATAGAAGAGAATACTCTTAATGAATATAATTTGTACTTCATGAATGAGTTGACAGAAAAGCATTAATCATGGTAAAGTCAGCAATACACTTCATATGCCTTTTATATAAGAAAAGAAGGCATTTGTTTTTATTTCTCTACAGGAGAATGACAACAAATCCAGATCTTTTATGGTCGTGAGGGGAAAAGTAATTGTCTGAATGTAGTGTGGTACAGTAATCTATATTTGTAGTGGCATTGCCGTTTAACAATGTTTATCTTTTTGCCAGTAAGTCCTCACTCTCAAGGCAGCTGACATATCTTTCTCTGATGTCTAACACCTCACTGGGAGCTGGAGGCTAATGCTAGCCTCAGTTAGGGTTGTCAGAGGACATCACCTCTGTGTGAACCTCTGCCTCCTCCATAGCTCCATGCCAAGTGATCATCCTCAGATATAGTATGGATCTCACCTGAGACATCGTAAATCGCCACTGAGGTTATAATCCGGGCCAAGGCAAGTTCAAGGTAGAAATTAGAGACAGACAAAATGAAAATCTGAAAGAGCTTTTATGATTAATTACACATGCAGTCTGTGGTAGATATCAGGATTAAGTTTAAGAAAGACAATTAATTTATTATGAGATTATGAGTTATGAGGAGTGATTAATAATTTATAAAAGAGAGCACTTTTAATGAATGTAATTTGTACTTCAATGAATTGGCAGAAAAACATTAATCATGTGTAAAGTCAACCATATGCTTCAAATTCTTTTTCCTAAGATATAAAGATGTCCATCATTTCCTCAATATTATGAGGAAAAATGTGGAAATCGGGTGGTGAAAACTGCATGAAAACAAGTTTGAAAATAGAATCTGAAAACATGGTGATAAGTTCTATCAGTACTCAGTTTCGCTGAATGTCTCTTTGAGGATGTATCACAAATGAATGAGAGCACATATTCCTAACTTTTGCACTTTTAAATTTTTTACATATTTTTCTAGTATAATTTTACTCTCTTATTTGAAGTTAGTTAAGAATATCTCTTAGAATAATAGTTATAACATGAAATATGGACAGATTATCTTCTAGATAAAAAAGAGATGAATTCCCTGGAACTAGTTATTTGCATGGTATTATTCTGATATATGTCATCTTTGTATAATTTTTAAATGCTTAAATTTTTTATGTTTCAAAAAACTTCATAAGAAATATTATAAAATATTTATACATAAATAAATCATAATGATTATGATTATATTTGCAATCAATTATTTCTTTTTTTGTCTTTTTTATTGTGAAAATACTGTACAGAGGGATTACAATTACATGGGCAAGATGATGACTACATTTCTTATCAAGCAATGTAGCTCCTCCTTTGTTTCCCCTTCCCATCCTATCCTCTCCCCACCCCCCCACCCAAAACTCCTCCCCCCCACCAAAGTTGTAAAGTTCATTTTCCACATACAACTGTCTACAAATTCAATGTGATACCTATCAATATTCCAACCTCATTCTTCAAGGAAATAGAAGAGGCAATCCAAAAATTCATATGGAACAATAAAAGACCCCAAATAGCAAAAATGATCCTTAACAGAAAGAACAGTGCTGGAGGAATATCAATATCAAATTTCAAACTCTACTACAAAGTGAATTATTTCTTAAATAAAATTAGGCCTTCATACTTATAAAACAATACTGAGTTCCTTGCTGATTTAAACCAGTAGCATTTGGCTTTCATTTTTGTTAGTCATTTGAATTATATCATTACTTGAAAATTTCCTTTTAACATTTCTAACAATTTTCTAATTGTGAACAGGTGCATATGTTAAAATTTGTACTTAATGCAACAGTAGTCAATACAGTTTAATGTGGTACGACTGAGTGTTCTACTATTGATGCAAAATTAATATAACAGAATTACTTTCATTGGGCAAGGTGTGGTTAATGTGTAGGCATAAAGTAAGTACTGAGCTTAGATCACCATAATAATCTGTTTGAAATGACAGTTTTTGACAGGTACAGCAGTGGAAGTGATCATAAACTAATTTTTCCAATCTTCTAGGCGGTAGAAGTTGACCTTATTAGAAAAATATTTTCATTAATTGGTTATGATAATCTATACTAGAAAAGGGGAGAAAAAGAACTTAACCTAACATGGTAAAGAGAAAAATACATCTTTAGGTAATATAAGGGAAAAGGCCTATAATAAAGATAAACTTTTCTTTCACAAAGCTACACATTTTTTACATTTGGTGATATTAGAAAAGACTAGTAATTGAATACTATCATTATTACTTAAATTTCCTACTGTTCAAGTTGTTGAATATGTGACGTTAATATCTTAAAGATAATATGTGTCTGGAGTGTGATAGAAAGTTAAAGCTAAAAGAAATGGCTAATGCTATAAAGATCCTCATTTGAAGTGTCAAATCCAGGATCCAGGAACATTAAATACCTTTCTCTAGGTTACACTTGTTTAAACTAAAGGGGTTGAGCTTGGTTTCTACCAAAAAGAATTTAGTGCATTATTCTTCAGGGTGATCATATTAATTACATAGGGTGTGTTTTAATTACCAATATTAGTGTTAAATATATTGAAATGTCCAATTATAATTAAGAGAAAAGCAGATAATAATGTTAAAGTCTATTTTTATTATGTCTTTTTTTGTAGTTTTAGGCAATGAATCAAGACAAAAAGAATATAAGTGTTTTTCATATCGAAATGAATGTATTTTGACAATCTGGGAAAAGAGTGGTTAAAAGATGATTTCCATGTAAGATTTCTTGAAGGTCTGAAAAGTCTAAAATAACACTAGAAATAAGCAGAAAGTTTTTGTCAAAGAAAAATAATTGACTCGGTTACAGAAAAAAAGAATGAAATACACTCATCAGAAAATTTTGAAAAGTACTCGGATTCTGTTGGAAATAAGAATGTAAAGAAAAGCATTTCAAAGTTAGAAATGTCTGAATAGAGAACTGAGCCATGGGAAAACTAAGGAGAAACACATATATGCTTAAAAAAGAAAAAGAGGAGGTCAGCTTGGAGCATTGGTTACAAAGAAATAAAAAAGAACAGAGCAAAATAATACATTCAACCAGATAGATTTATGACTGTATATGTGAGAGTTTATGCTCATGAAAACAAGCAATTAAGAGAGAATCATATCCACTTGATTTAACATTAATAAATAAATGTGAAATCTATAAATAGCAAAAGTTTGATGGACCAAATTCCAAGTATTTAAGAGTTTTAATTTACACCAAAATAACTTGGGAGCAGCATTTAATATTTAATATTTAGCATTTGCTAAAATTAGTTGTAGCAACCATTGATGATCTGAATGGAAGAAATCCTTTTGACACATATTTTTATTGCTAAATGAATAAAGATATGGATCATGAAGGTGGTAGTAACCTATTGATTAAGTTGACTTTATTGAACATTTGGTTGTTATTATTACTGTTGAAGAAAGAAATGACATAGATTTGAATTTTATATTCAGGGACTTCTGTTTTTTATGATTAGAAATAAATGTGCCTTAAGCCAGTGTTTAAAACTTTGGCTATTTGATTAAAAAAATAGAAACCCTGTCTCACATTTTATGGAATTGAGGCTATGAGTTTGTTTAACCTGGGAATGAATGTGCATATTGTTGCAATTAGAATAGTATTTCTACATTCACATCAGTTTTCTGGGGGAGAAAACTGCACTTGTCTTCTTAGCATTCTTATATCTTTAATAGAGGCCATGCATCTGTGGCACAAGGTGTTTGCTTGTGTGTTCTCATGTTCTTCACAGTTGTTACCATTCCTTTCCTAGTTTTCCCTCTTGTTGCTCCATTTTCCAGACTCCATGACACTGACATTAACTAACTCATTCTTCTACTTTATAGTTGACTCTTCCATCAGCCTCCACTCAGAAAAATTCTTTTCACATTCTTTTAAAAAATATTAACAAACTATTCTTCAAATAATTCTTGTTGTCCTAGTATTTATTTAATATTGTTAGGTTAATACATTATCTAATACTTTATTTTAAATTTAATCCATGAATGGGATTCTTTTATATATGATGTTCACTGTGATTAATTCACCCTTGTTTTCTACATGCTTTGACTTCTACCTAACAGATTTAAATTATTCAATAAAAGTTTATTGAATCAACACAATGAATGTTACCAAAAATTGATTTTTTATTTTGTTTTGTTTTCAGCCTTTTAAACCCTCAGGGATTGAATTCAGGATCTATGAATACTGGATAAGTACTATACCACTAATAAATACCCCCACACTTAGATTTTCTTTAAAAATATTCTGTAAATGACATTAGCTATCTAAATGGAAAATATGACCTAAAAGCAAGGTAGAATCCTCTAGCTCTTAGGATGTTCTTATAATCTGAAAATTTTCTTAAATAGACACAAGTTGAAAAGTAATGCATGTTGGTAATTAAAATACAATCCCAGATCAGCAGGTGGCTTGAGTACTTTGTTTAAAAAATCAGGCATCTTATGTTATTTAAGAGTTGCCTCTGGGGAAAAAATGGCAAATTAAAACAGGCACAAGAAGACAGGCAGCCTTTCATCCAGGTGAGAGGCAAATATTTTTCAAAACAGCAATCAATTACATCTCTCAGTTAATTACCAATAATACTACTGATATTGGAGTCTTTATTTTGATGAATGCATAATATGTTGTAATATGTTCACTTACAGTGAACTTTTAAAATATACTTCAGTATTGAGAAGCTTTTGGTCTAGAGACAATACTTATATTACCTAGGCAACTGGATCAACTTTAAAAATGAATCAATGTTAATTTGAAAATAATATATATACTGATTATGGTAAAACAACTGACTCAATACACACATACACAGATATGAATGTATGAACAGAATGGCTTTCCTGATTTGGTCATCTTATTCTTTTTTAATGTTTTTTGTTGTGAAAATACTGGGTAAAGAGTACATTTCTGATCAAGCATTGTTACCTCCTCCTTTGTTTTTCCCCTACCATCCCTTCCCTCCCACCTCCACAACTACACTACCCCCCACCCCAACCCCCACTTAAATTGTGAAGTTCATTTTTCAACATAGTGTCTTGTACATCTCATTGTTGCAATGGGTCAACCTGTATCCCTATTTCAACATTTCGGTTTTTCCCTTCCCTTCCACAAATTTTACCGACATCAAATATAGTGAAAACAGAGGTTATACCATGGGGGAGGAACATACAAAGCAACAAAAAATATCACATGATACCTTATAAATATGTTAGAAACAATAGCAAAAAAGAATAAAACCACCTGTGTCCCTATCTTGGGGTTCATTTAGCTTAATTTCATCTTATCTGGTCATATGTAAATAGCTTTTGACCTTTTCTACTTGTTCTTAAAGTGACATTAAATTCAAGTATTTCATATTGTTACAAACCAACTGTTGTAAGAAATACATTTTATTATTTTTATTTGCTGACATAAGAATTACAACACAGTATCATAAAACAACATGTTTAAATATTGTCAAATAATTCTGTAGGTCAGGTTTCAAAACAGGCTCAATTCAGTATTTTTCTTTGGGTCGCATAAGATTGGAACAAGATGTCTAGCATGGTGAGCTTGACTCTTTGGCTATAGAAGAATCTCTTCTTCCAAGTACTTTCAGACACTTGGAAGAGTGAAGATGAATTGCCTTCATTCTCTGAATATTCCTCACCTCCTCTCTAACTACAAGACTAAGAAAATTATCTATTTAAAGATCTCATATGATTGGAGTGGGTCCACATGGATAATCTCCTTTGTGATGAATCTGAGGGACAATGATTATTAATTATATTTATTACATACATACTTTTTGCCATCAAATATCCTACCACCATGAGAAGGATATTGCATTTCATGTAAAGGTTCCTCTTATCTTCCAGTGATAGAGACTATATCAGTATAAGAGTCATTGGGATGGGAAGGGGAAACAGTGAGGAGGCAACAATGCTTGATAAGAAATGTACTCGTTATCTTGACCATGTAATTGTAACTCCTCTGTATGTTATTCTCACAATAAAAAATAAATAAAATAAAATGAAAAAAACCCTCAAAATACAAAAAAAAGAGTTATTGGGGCTTATTCTTACTTACTATTTCCTAAAATAAAAATAAGTGTCCATCTTGGTTGTTGAGGAAGCATTGCATATGTAGGAACATATAAATGGAAAGACTGGCCCAATCTACAAAGCTAAATGCCTGAAAAGAACAGCACACATCAACCATGTCCTAGAGGCCTTGTTAAAAAGACCATGGTAATGGAGGCCATTAAAAATTTCATAAGTTTAAAAGTGTTTAATGCAAAAGAAGTATTATAATAAGACATTAAGTAACAGACTTTATATTTTTTCTGGTATTTGATTTTCTTTTACCTTTTTCTTATCATTGTATTAAATATCTCATTTTGTTCAGATGTCCACAGAACCTAGAAAAACTGCTTGTTATTGATACACAGTATACTACTATATACATATGTACATATGCACACTCATATGCACAAATGCATATAAAACACATATATATATATATAATTTATATTTTTGTAAACCTTATCTGTGCTGTGAACTTTGGAAAAAATATCATGACTTACCATATTTAGTTGGCATTGAAAACTAATTAATAGCCATATTGGTCTAGAAACATTAAACTCATTTTTTTCATTTGTACAGGGATAAAAGTACTATATCAACTACATAAGGTCTTATTTATGTAGATTTGAGTACAGAAAATAATAACGTAATAACATATTTAAAGTAATAAAAAGACTTGCGTTAAATAAGTTCAGCTTAAACATGGGTAAGTTACTTTTCAATAATTCTTTCCTTTTTACAAAGCAACAAAGAAATCATCTTATAAATATGTTAGAAACAATCACATGAAAGAAAAAACTTTTGAATCCTTATCTTGGGGTTCATTTCACCTAACATCAATTTATCTGACTGTTACTATGTCTCAGACATATACTAGTTATTGTAAATAAGGGAAACCATGGGACCTATGTTTCTTTGGGCCTGGCTTACTTCACTTAATATATTTTTTTCCAAGACTTTCCATTTTCTAACAAATGGGCAATGCCATTCTTTCTGATGGAGGCATAGAATTCAATTGTGTATATATACCACATTTTCTTGATCCATTCATCTACTAAGGGGCATCTGGGTTGGTTCCATATCTTAGCTTTGGTAAAACATAGTTGTGCTGGTAGCTTTAGTATGGTTTTGTTTGTGATCATTTGGGTAAATGCCCAAAAGTGGGATTGCTGGGTCATAGCGGAGCTCTATTTTGTTTGTTTGGTTTTTTGTTTTGTTTTGTTTTGTTTTGTTGGTCGTGGGGCTTAAAATCTGGGCCTAGGTGCTGTTCCTCAGCTCTTCAGCTCAAGGCTAGTGCTCTACCACTTGAGCCACAGCACCACTTCCAGTTTTCTGAGTGGTTTATTGGAGATGAATCTCACAAACTTTCCTGCCCAGGTTGGCTTTGAACTGCGATCTTTAGATCTCAGCCTCCTGAGTAGCTAGGATTACAGGCAAGAGCCACTGGTGCCCAGCTTTAAGGATTCTTAAGGACAATAATCAAAAGATGGCTAGAATTGAAAGATGGTTGAAATGAAAAAATATACTTAATGGTTTAAATAAGGGGTAATATTTGATTTAATGTGCATTTCAGAAAAGTCATCTTGGCTTCAATAACCAAAACAATTCTGAAAGACCTAGCTTTACAGACCATTAGACACATTTGTGTCAGCATTGATGGAGTTTGGGACCATGGTTGTGGCTTAAAGGATGTTTGCAAAGGGACAGACTGGGGAAATTTGGAAGGTGGATTTAAAAGAACTTTTTAGTTAAATAGATACGGAGATGGAAGAGAAAAGGATGTCACAAATGATGCTCAGAAGAATGGAAGAAGGGTGGGTCATCTAAAATAAGTACCTTGGGAGAAAAAAAACAAGCACAAGGAAAAATGAATCCCTCATGACTTCCTCCATTTTAATTATGAATAGCATAGTCCCTATAAAACAGCATAGCATGAATGTTTATTGCACACTGCAATAAACTGATGAAAGAACAGGGGTGGAGACGTACAACTAAAAACCTCAATACGTAATGTCAACTGGAGTCATAAGAATGAAAGCTGTCTCTAGGGTGAAATGAATCTGAGAAAAGAAGAGAATGGAAGTTTTAATTGCCCTGCCCCTAACTCTTTAAGGAATGGCTGCAGGAAGAGAAGTCCATAAGGGATACTGAGAAACAAACAACTCCAAATTCTAAATAAAGTAGTAGGGAAATTGCTGTTATGCAAGATAAGCAAATGAAAATTTCAAGGGGAGTGGATTGTAAATGCTATCAAGAAGTCATGAAAATGTGGTATATATACACAATGGAATTCTATGCCTCCATCAGAAAGAATGACATCACCCCATTTGTTAGGAAATGGAAAGACTTGGAAAAAATTATATTAAGTGAAGTAAGCCAGGCCCAAAGAAACTTAGGTCCCATGGTTTCCCTTATTTGCAATAACTAGTATATGTCTGAGTCAAGCAGAAAAGGTCAGATAAATTGATGTTAAGGAAATGAACCCTAAGATATGTATTCAAATGTTTTTTTCTTTCAGGTGATTGTTTCTAACACATTTATAAGATCATTTCTTTGTTGCTGTGTATGTCCCTCTACCATTGTATAACCCCTGCGTTCACTGTATTTTAGGCTGGTATAAGTAGTGGAGGAGAAGGGAAAAAGCAAATCGTTTAAATAGGGATACAGGTGGATCCATTACAACAATGAGACGCACAAGTCATTATGTGGAAAAAATCGAACTTTACAACTTTGGTGTAGGGGGAGGAGGATTGGGGGGGAAGGATGGGAAGGGATGGGAAGGGGAAACAAAGGAGGAGGCTACAATGCTTGATAAAAAAATGTACTCATTATTGCCCATGTAATTGTAACCCCTCTGCACAGTATTTTCACAATAAAAAAAGCAAAAACAAACAAACAAAAAAAGAAGTCATGTAAAAGGGAAAATAACTTGATTAGATTAATGCCATGGACTCATTTGTGACTTGACACAATATTACTCAATGGTACAGTGTGGGTAGAATCTGAACATGTATATTGGGAGTGAATGAAACCTAAGACAACTCTCCTTTTGTGGTATTTCTTTTAAAGTAAATATTCTCTGGGAGAACCAATTTCCAACTAAGGCCAATCCAGCAATTCTACTCCCTGGCATTTACCCAAAAGATTACAAACCAGGATGCAGTAAAGCCACCAGGACAACCATGTTTATTGCAGCACAATCCACCATAGCCAAGATATGGAATCAGCCCAGATGTCCCTCAATGGATGAATGAATTATGACAATGAGGTATATATACACAATGGAATATTACTTATCCACTAGAAAACCATTCAGATAAGAGTTTGTAGAATTGTACTTGATTTGTAGATTTGTAGTTTGTACTTGAGAAGAGAAATGGGAGAATATTTTATCATTAATGAAGAAATATGGGTTCTTTTAATGGGATGGAGAAGAATTTAGAAAATTGGATTTGAATCTTAGAAAATCACTAAGGATAATGGGAAGTATACAGTGTATTGAATGCAATTGTCACCAGTACTATAACATCAGAGGAACATCAATCAATACAGAACACAGAACAAATGACCCAATAGGATGGTCTGTAGAAGGAAGGGTTTCACTCCTCTCAGGATTGCATGAAGGACTGGAGAGGAGGTCATACTTTTTGAGGAAGGAGAGGTGATAGTCCTCTAGAATGAGAGAGCTAACCAGAGTCAGTGTAACATGAACAAAACCCAAACAACCTTATTCCTCAGTGGATTCCAAGAAATTGCTAAATAGCAGGGGCTGTTCATAAAGGGACAATTATAAATAAGCATGGAACTCATAGTAAGAGAAAAAAAAGAATAATTGGGGAAAAATAAATGTTCAATTGCTAGGGCTAGAGACAGGATTACACACAAAAGTATGGGGTACTTGAACTTAAGATATATAATTTAAAAGGAAATAGAAAAACCCAATAGTCTTAGACTCACTAAACAAATACAACATTTGGTTGGTAGGAGTGTACAGAGCGAAGTGAAATATTCTCAAGACAAATAAAGAAAATTAAAAATACCAAACTAAAATGATTGCTCAAAGCTATGATGGAATCAAAATGAACATATTTCCGTAGGCTTGTTATATGCAAAGCACTAGCAATCTGCCAAAGAAAAACAATCAAAAATGCCCCTTTTGAAAATTATAAATGGACAAGTTAATATCTAACTGGTATTGTGGAATGGGAAATGAGTAGATATGAGATTATAATATCGACACCCCACATAAAGCATTTTAAGGATAAACATTGGGATGAACTTAATCATGAAAGAATGTATGTATGTACCAATTTCAGGATCCAATTAGGAGGTGATGAAGAATAAAATACAAGTCAATTATTGGCAATCATTATTTTTAAAGTATTTCTCAAAATAATTTTAATATTTTATTATTATTTTTAAATAGTTGTACAAAATAATTATCATTTCACAAAATAATTTGATCAATGTCACCCTTTTCAACATTCTTATCCATTCCTCTTCTACCCACCCCTTACCCTTGCTCTTCTTAATTTTGTAGGATAGAAAATTTGATTTTTCTGCAATTTATCTCTCTTATACTCTTCATTTATCTATTCCTTTTCCCTTGACTCCATCCCTTAGTCTTTTCAAGTACCAGCTTTATGGCATTTTATTTTGCTGAACTTTGATTTTGGTATTGAGTGTCAAATATTTTGCTCAGCACTGATACCTAGATATTGAGTTCTTCAAAACTAGTGAACACGAATGGCACAAGACGTGATATGGAAATATTTCAGAAGTCATTTAAGGGAAATATTGGCCCCTAGCTTGGTCTTAGTGATTTCAGCATAATTCAGTCATGCTTGTGATGATATTTAAAACTCTTTCCAGAAAGTACAAGCCCAAGTAGCCATGAGTATCCAGAAGAACATCAGAAGAACATCAATCAATATAGGGGACAGAACAAATGACCCAATGCGATGGTCAGTAGAAGGAAGAGATGCAGTCCTCTCAGTATTGTATGATGGACTGGAGAGGAAGTCACATATAATGACATTTATTCTCACAACTAGATCCATAATGTAGGCTCTGTTCTCCCTTAGGAAAATCTTGGGAACAGATATCAAATTGAGTGCTTTCATTATGTTAGTTCATATCTGGTAGTTTAGGATAAACTCAAAAGGTAAAATTAAGTTTTAGAATTATGAACCTAGCAATAACTAAGTCTGCCAACATTATTGTTCAAAGGCTTTCACCACGTAAAGCTGGGCATGGCTGTCCACATGGGATTTCAGCTACATCAGATGCAGAAGCACTTAAATTCTTTTCAGTAAAGACCATTCCAAGCAAAGTTAAAGAGACCTAATCTCTAAACTAGAATGCAGTTTTTTTCTTTAAAAAAAAGGTTGTGCATGATTCTAGAAGTAGAGTACTTGAGTAGCATGCAAAAGACTAGGCTTTAGGTTTCAATCTCTAGTTCTATAAAAAATATTACCAATGTATTTATTTATGTTTTGAAAAAATGATTTTTGAGCTCTAGCAAAAGATTAGAAATAAAGAAATTACAATAGGTCTGCAGTTGCAAATAGTTTTCAATTAGAATGACAAACATACTAGGTAATAACTATAATGTACACATTATATAATATGCACTATAATGTGCACATTAACAAGGAGTAGCTTATAACAGCATCTATATGTTGCATATTGATGTAGAGAGATGGGATGAAGATTTCAGAGAATTATTCCAAAAAATAGTTCAAACTTAATCTGGAATGAGAGGGTGTTAAAAATGGCGTTAAAGAGTTATTGAAGACAGTGAGTTTGAAGTGCCGAAGCTGAGATATTATAATCAGAAATACTGTTGACTTGGGGCAAAACAGGCAAGAGAAATAAAGGAGGTCATGGCAAGATTCTAGGTGAGGAATCGTGAAGCGATAAAATATCACTCAGCAAAATGATATGGAGCAGAATGAACGTGAGTGACTTAAGGAAGTCAACTGAGCCTTCATGGCTTAACACAAACTTGATGATTAGCAAAAGTGTCAGTTCTCATGAGTTTCTGGGTGTGCATTGTCTAGAAATAAAGACCATCCCTAAGAGGAAAAAAGAAGAAGGGGATTAGTGAGCTTTTTGTAGGATTGGGAACAAATGGAATAATTTCTATCATAAATATCAACTTGTCACATTCCAAGTGACTTTATCACTGCAATGGTTAACTATGCTTATCTGGAATTTATGAGTATAGCTGTCAGACAGATAAAGATCTGAAAATTGTTTACTTAGAATTGGAAGATGAAGCTACATATTTAAAACTTGAGGAGAATTTTTTTAATTGAGTTACTGGAAATCTCAGTATTTAAGGGCCAAACACAGTAAAAGATTTGGTAAAGGATGCAGAAACAAAGAACTGAATATATTTTGAACCAACTTTGACAAAGGTATGTGTCATTAGAAGCATTGAAGACTCAGGAGAAACATAACTGATAAGTAAGTTGAAAGAGAATTTGGAATTATGCAGGAATATCATGGATAGATTGATATTGGGTAGGTTGTACCTTTCAACAGTGAAGGAAAATTAATTTGTGGTTGGTGCAGTTAGATGCCTTGTGTGTCCAGAATCCAAAAGTTTTGATATGCATTGGAATATGAAGTCATTTATTGAATATAGGAAGTCATTTATTGAATTGAGAACTGGATAAGGGGTGTGGAGAGAAATAGACACAAATGTCCCTGAGGGAAGTATAAAGTTGACCTGTTGTAAGGATAAATGCTACTGATCATTGTAATGAGACCAAATGAGATCAGCTGCTGTGCATTTCTTGACTCACTTTCTTTTTCAGTCCTTAAGCTACTAAGTGGAGGGGTGCACATGTGGAATAGACAGCTGTACTTTTGTAGGCTGAGAGTGAAAATGTTGAAATAATATTGGAGTAATAATGGAGTTCAGTTGACATTCCAAGCTGAAAGACCAGGGTTCTTCAACGGGAAAAGAAATAACATCCAAAGACCTGATAAACTGAGGAAATTAAAAGGATTCTGATAGAATTGTGAACTTTCTAATCTGTACAAAGGCTTCGAAGGAATAAGTACGTACTCAATAGTGTTTGGAAGAGGGGTACTTGCTATTTGATAGGAGTGTTGATGGTTTTGCTCACGTAGGTAGTATATTCAAGAATAAGCTAGTGAAATCAGTAGGCTGAATGTGAGAAGCACAGGAAAAGGAAGAATTATTTATTAAAACCATATTTGTTGAGCAACATGTACCTGTCAGCCAGCCTCTGGAGCTAAGCTCATGAAGATTTGATACATGCTTTCAACTAACTCTCTCTCCTGGGATGAATGATGGTTCTAGATTCAGAAATTCGATGAATGAGAGGGTGATTGGTTTGAAAAGCTGCTTCAGAATCTATAATTAGTACTCATTTAATATGTGTAGCTTTTACAAGCCAAGTGGCAATATAAACCAGAAAGGCCATACAGATTAACTTTAATTGTGATGAAGAGACTGGTATTGTATTGGGAAGATCAATGTGGAGGTAGGGAGAGTGGGAGGAATACATACACGTCCCCCTAGAAAGCAGGTGGAAGGAAAAGAGAGGAGCTTCCTGAACCTTAAGACTGAATGCTGTTTCAATGAAGAAAGTAACCATGGAGAGGAAAGAACATTAATTGATTTGCTTCTATGAGAAATACAGAAGATCCCCTAACACAGACACACCACCAAAAAACAGCCAATATAATCCAATGACTCAAACATCCAACTGAGAAAGACAGAATTGCTTAAATAGATTTGGCAATTAGATAGGCATAGTTAATCTTCAAAGGTATATTTAAAGTATTAAGAATGGCATACAGTGTTCTGGGCAGAGAAATGCAAGAATAAGAAATTGTATGTTCTCCATTGGCAACTACCAACTTTAGTCTCAAGCAATGGGCTTTATCATTGGTTTGTTAGATGAGAATGAAAAGACATACATTTATTACAAAATCAAAACATAAAGTCTAGTATATATATATATATATGTATATATATATATATACATACATATATGTATATACAATAAAAATTAAGCTACAACTAAAAAGACAAGGTTGAAATGCAAGTAGAGGATTTGGGAGATGAAGATATATTATTTGTGGGAATAAGGATTAAAAATTTGTTTCATCATCAGGAATAATTAAATCTAAATCAAATACTTGACAAACCACCAATGATTTAAATGATTTATAATGGGATTGTCCTACAAGATGAAATTATATGCTTTTGAAAGCTAAATAATAGATTATCCTGACTAAGATAAGTGGTTTTACAAATTATTACTTTCACCTTTTAAAGCATGAAATGTAAAGATCTTTTAAATTTTACAAATGACCTCCAATTTACAGAATAAAAAGACCCCCCTTTCCCAGCCTTGGGAAGAGAACATATGTTTAAGAGTGCTACTATATTTTCAACATAATTAGTCATCTAACTATGTATTCAAATGAAGCTAATGGATTTTCATGTACAATTAACTATGATTTATCTAACAGTGTTACAATTTAAATTCTTTTTAATATACATTTTTATTGTAAACAATTTAACTTCTTTTCTATTATTTGTTTATAGTTATTTTTTTCTAACAATTTGTTAACTATGGACACATTTTATTGTGAGTAAATTGAAGTCTAGTTCCATTATGTAAAAAGATAGTGAAAAGCAACTGAAAAAGGTGAATGCAGAAAAAAAAAATGGTAACTGTTTTGCAAGGGAAAATAACTTTTGAGAAATTAGGGAAATAAATTCTTCCTTTCCCTTCTTAAAGACCTTAACAATGAATGAGAAATACTATATTAAACAATTTAAATTAATGCAGAAGGAAGACATTAACTTTTCTGTAATGTTCCTTTGTATTGACCTAGGTTTTGTTCGTTTTGCTACCTAAGAGGAAGACAGTGTTGATGTATAATATATTTGAAATTTTTGCTGATCTCCAAAGTACTTTACTGCCATGCTATGCTTCTAAGCCCCTTTTTTGCTCTGGTCAATTTTAAGATGTACAGATATACACACAGACAGTGACCAAGCTATTTTAGGTGGTAGCTGGAATGAGAGGTGTGCAGTACCACAGATCTGCTTCTTATGTGGATCCAGAGTCTTTCATAGTTTTCGGCCTGGGCAATCCTGGAACCATGAACCTCTCAATCTCATCCATCCATTAACTTATGTCAGGTGTGCACTATGGAACCAGCTGTGGGTTGATTACAGGGTTGTGTGAGCTCTTCTGCTCCAGCTAGCCTCTTACCATGATCTTTCCATTGTCAGCTTTCCAAGTAGCTAAGATTACAGGAATAAGCCATTAGCACTTGGTTTTACTTGATTTTTTTAAAAAACCAAATGATATGAGGAAGTTACAATATAACAAAATAATGCTCTATTTTACACTTATCCCATAATAAAGTGTACTTACAAAATAAATTCAACTTGCTATTAAGATTAGCCATCTATATCTGATTTTTAAATGGGTTCATTATGATATTGTCCTGTATGTATCTAATGTATTTTGAAACTTATTCTTCCTTCATGATCCTACCTGGTACCATCTTCCTATTTCTCCTAGTCAACTTTCTTATTGTAAATAAATTCCCATTCTGCTTGCATGTCTTTTTTGCCTTTAATTAAGCTATATGTTACATTTGGGAAAATATAGAATATTTATTTTTCTGAGGCTGATTTATTTTAACATGATTATGTCCAGTTTATTTCTCTTCCTGACATTATTTTGTTCTTTTTGGCTAAAACACCATTTTATTTATATACCACATTTTTTTTCTTTATTTAGGCTTCCATTCATGAGCACCAAGGCTGAGTCCCTGACTTAACTATTATAAATGGTGTTACCATAAACGATAATATGGAAGTTTCTGTACTGTATACTGATTTTGATTCCTTCCAATGTACACCCAGAAGTATCATCGGATACTTCTGTTTGGGGGTTTTGTGCACTCTGTACTAATTTCCATAGTGGCTACATTCATTGGCATTACCACCTACAGTGTTAGGGTCTCATTTCCCTTAAAGAAATGGAGATGAGGGCTGGGAAGGTGGCTCAGTGATAGTGCGCTTGCCTTGCATGCATGAGGCCCTGGGTTCGATTCCTCAGCACCACATAAGCAAAAAGAAAAAAGACGGAAGTGGCGCTGTGGCTCAAGTGGTAGAGCGCTAACCTTCAGCTGAAGAGCTGAGGGATAGCGCCCAGGCCCAGAGTTCAGGCCCCACGACCGGACCCCTCCCCCCCCCAAAAAAAGAAAGAAATGGAAATGAATGAATGATAAAGCTAGTTTGAACCAGTGTCTAGCAAAGTTAAATATTCTCTACAAGTTATTTATTTCTTATGAAAAATGATAACTTGGGCATCTAACCTTTTTAACTTGTATTCAAAAGCAAGAGTAGTAATTAGCAAATTATGATTTTTAAAAGAAATATGTACATGTGGTAGGATATCATACTTAGGTGTACATCTCCATATATACTTTTCCAGGACCTACCAAAAACAATATAGGGTCATTGCAATCAGGATTCAATAGCGCGGTTCTGCAGCTGTACTTTTAAGTATCAAAGTGGTAGACCCTGATGGATTTCTCCAGGTTCAGCAATGCGTTACCATTCAGCTGACTCATTCCTTGGAGAAATGAGATAAACTGTTGCCTCTAGATCTACCCTGACATCTGCAGAGACTTCAAGTGGTTTGTGGAGGCTTGTTATATCTTCTTCATCTCAACTACTCTTAAAACTTAAGCTAATATGTGTGAAAAGTACTATAGTAATGCAAAAGTTCAGCAAATAGTCAATAAAATCATTTCAGTACCATTCAGGATGATAATAAGAAGGACTGATATTCTGTTTATGGTAATTACAATGCCCATCATAATAAAAAATATGTAACCTAAGTAATATTTTCATCATTTGCCATAATCCATACTAATAATTAAAAGTATATAAATTTAGTCATAAAAGCCTACACACCTGTCTTGTTCTTAGGCAAGTTAAGAAGTGTCAGCAAAGTGTCTTGTGCATCTCATTGTTACAATGGGTCAACCTGTATCCTTACTTCAGCATTTTGTTATTTCCCTTCCCCAAATTAAAAAAAATTTATATGCAAGATGCAGGGCATTGGAATCAAATATAGTGGAAACAGGAGTTATACCATGGGGGAAGAGCATACAAAAGAAACAAAAAAAATCACGTAGTACATTATAAATACATTAAAAACAATAGCAAGAAAGATAAAACTCCTTGAAAATGAACTTTACAAATTCAGGGGGGAGGGAGAAGTCGGGAAGGTGGAGAGGGAAGGGATGGTAGGGGAAAAACAAAGGAGGCAACAAAGCTTGATAGGAAATGTACTCATTACCTTACTCATGTAATTGTAACCCCTCTGTACAGTATCTTTACAATAAAAATATATATACAAAAAAGAAATGTCAATTCCCAAGGATCTGAGTTTTCAGCTGATTTAAAATTCATTGTAGAATTAGCAAAACTTTGGATTATGGTGAAATTAACCCAAAGGCAAGCTATAAGCTAATAGGCTACCTAAAATGAATAAATATATATGATATATATAATTCAAAAGAAGTCAGCTTCTAGAGAATGAAGTCTTAGAATACTATGAATTTAGTACAAGTACTCCTGCTGTGCTTTTACAAATGTTTTCAAAACAAAAAAAAACCCTACATTATGACATCATGAAAATAGAAATAATAGAGAGATCAAATGGGGATCAATGCAGCACAAGTTATGAAACTTTTCTGAGACAAACAAATATGAGACAGTCCTAAATAAAAATAGTAATGAAGTTAAAAAACAAAAGACCCCTAACTGCAAGATAAAAACTATTGTTGCTACAGGAATTTATCTTATTAAATATTATGGTAGAAGTAACTTAGAAGAGAAAGGTGTAAAGTAAAGCAAATCTGCAGAATTAGAAAAACAAATGTAATTTGTGTATCTGAAAAAGATGGTGATCTTTGACTTCTGGTTATAAATTCAGATATAGTTACAGAGATGTTTTAACAAGTCTTCATTAACTATGACTGTAGTTGGTACAGTCATAGGGGAAAAAAAGAACAACATCAATCACACTTCAAAGGAGTTCTTTAAAGGAATAGAATAGAAATACATTTAAAAAGACTTACTGGAAATACATTTCAAACTTGAAAAAAAAATCTCTTAAATTAATAAGAACTAACATTTGAGACCATAATATATGTGCCTAGCCTTTTCTTTGCATTAAGTCAAATATAATATTCAAGGTAATCCACAAGAAAGGTATAGAGTCATAGATAAGAAATCTGAAACACAAGAAGCTATAGTGTAGCTCCCCCATTTTCTTGTCAATAGGTACTAACAAAAGGAGCACTAAACCAGCCAAACCCAATTCCACAATCTGTGGCCTTGCTTAATCCTTGTATTTCTAACTATATAGTCTCAGCCACTCAAATGCTAATTTCAAAACCCACACATTTCATCTTGAATTCACACAATTATGCTTACTTTTCATCATCCATCACTCAATTTCCTAATATACGTGATGCAATCCATACATTATAGAATGTTAGAATGCTTTTGCAAATACCACTAGGTCTCCTAATTTTAATCTGAATTATATATATATATATAACATTAATAACAACTTTTAATTAAGTGGCTATATAAAAATATGCCTCCAAAGGGTTCCTCCTAGCATAATCTGAATATCTACAGGAATTTTTTTCCAGTCAGCATGGATGAGAATTTTAGTATACATTGTGAAGATAAACATGAAAAATACATTGAGCAGAAAGCAAGCAATGGAATTGCTAGAGTAACTAAAGAGCTCTTGGATACAGAATGACATGAATCCTGCACTGACTAGAAAATTGGAAAGTAGCTCGAATGGAGAGAAAATGAAATACAAACTAACTTAAGTTTATATAAGATCTTATGAAAACAGAAGTTCCTAATAAAGGCATAGAAGTATCTTGAAAGTCCTAAAATAGTTGGAGAGAAATTCCAAAATTCAGTGTTAATGAAATCAGACTGTGTTTTCCTCCTAATCACTCTTTAAAAATAATGCAAGCATGTCTTTGAAGGAAATACAAACTCAGCATCATAAAGATGGTAAAATGGACCTGAAACCACTATAGAGCTTTTCACTTTCAATCCTATTTGTTATTTTTATGAACTACTGGAAAATATGACACGACATTTCTTTCCTACAAAATTATGTATCACTTATTTCAGCAAGGGCAGGACATATCATTATTTAGGCTACAAAGTCCTTGTTAATGACAACAATCTCCATGGTCATATAAATAGCATCCAATCTGTCTGATTTCATCCATCTGGCTCCACAGTACTCAAAGGCCGCATTGTCGGGGTCAGGGTTGGAAGGAGATCCTTTACATACCTCCCATGATAACCAACTCAAGTGAAGGTCAAATAAATCTCTATGGTTAAACTTATCACTCTACCAAAGCACAAAACAACACACACAGAAACAAACATACAGATTTTGTAGTAATTTAATCCATATGCCTATGGGTATTTTTATACCGATACCCATCTTCCTTCCATTTTACTTAGGTCAAGCATTCTTTCATTTTTGGCTTTTGTTTGTTTTAATCTGAAGTGGACAGACTGTACTTATGCTTTTTTTTTTTTTTTTTACTTTTTTCTTTTTCACTGAAGTATTTTCTGGAAAGCAGTGCTTCAGAGACACCTCCATATAAATTCCTGAATGTAATCTGAGATACAAGGGCTAAAATTCTACAGCAAACTATGAAAACAAATCTCAGGATAAGTTCTACCCCTGGAATTAATAAATACTTAGGAAATGTTCTGGGAGTGTATCTGCCATGTGAGAAAATTAATACAATGGTAAGAAAGTGGGTCAAGATAAACTTTACTATTTTCAATCAAGGAACATTCATGTAGAGATCCTTCTTGATATAATCTATTTTTGTGTATACCTGGTAACTTGTTACAGAGTTAAAGATAAAGCCTTTATCCTAGCAATTGCAATAAGAGTGGGTAAAATAATTTTTGGATTCCTCATTTTTCTACAATCACCCATTTCTGGGTTGTTGTTGTTGCTTTTACTTTCATTTACTGAAGTAAAAAAAATCAGAACAATTTTCAATCAACTTAAGAAAATAATAAGAAAGTGTTACACCCATAAGCTTTATTTTGTTATTCCATAGCAAGAATATAGCCTCTTGGAACTATACTTTCACTAAAATTCTAGGTCTTAATATCTCCAGGAATAGAAAAAATAAACTTTATTGCCAACAAATAATTATTATAGCTATTTTAAACTGTAACTTTATTTTAATGCAGGAAAAATGTGGAAAACACCAGATATTGTTATTGTCACTATTGTATCACCTCCTTAATTTACTTATGGTATATAAACTTGTACATAGCTTAGTATACCATATATGTCCTTAGTTTTATAACATCTTCATTATCACAATGACATCCTCTTAATTTGCATGTGATCTATCTCTCTCTATATATATTTATATATTTATATAACACCTGGATAGATAGAGAGATAGGTAGATAAAGATAGGTAGGTAGGTAGATAGATACAAAGAGAGAGAGAGAGAGAGAGAGAGAGAGAGAGAGAGAGAGATATCATGTATCTATCTATATTATACATGTATGCTTTGGTAGACAAACAAACTCAGAACAATGAATGGAAGAGTAGAATTGTAGTAATGGTCCTTATATATTCTTCATAACAAGACTCCATGTTTAAATATGGAATGTTCTCTTGCAAATAGTGCATACTGAATACTGAGGGAACTTTAACTTGCTCATTAATTTTGCTGATAGTAGTCATCATGGCTAGCATAAGC
This sequence comes from Dipodomys spectabilis, assembly GCF_019054845.1. Taxonomy (NCBI): domain Eukaryota; kingdom Metazoa; phylum Chordata; class Mammalia; order Rodentia; family Heteromyidae; genus Dipodomys; species Dipodomys spectabilis. The sequence goes on from NW_024870752.1 coordinate 8,550,267, forward strand.
TATGACCAGTCATAAATATAGCTACATATGAGAAGTATTCTTCTCAAGGGAATACAAGAGAAATATTCAACAGCAAAGAAAGTTCAATTTTCCCCAAGTAAAGGCACTGCATATATTTCATATATGGTCTGAAATGTATAAGATTTATTTGGAAAATTTCAGTTAATATTTTAGTCTATTATAGACTTACACAATTAACATTTGAAATCTCTAGAAATAGGTTTTTCAATAATTCTAAGAAAATAAGTTTTGCAAATAATTGAAAGGAATACCCATGAAACACAGAAAAATACAAATTTTATAATCACAGATGTGGACTGAAAATTGATTGCAATGCAGTGAGTTGTGGAAAAGACTACCTGTTGCTAAGCATAGACCTAAAAAGAACAATTTAATGACTTAAGAATTTTATTATTTCCCCCATTTTGCGTTATAAAAAATTTATTTAAATTTTAAATCATTTTTCCTTTTGAAATTGAGTTCTTTTTACTCAAAATCTGTGTTAAAGTTCTATTCTGGGCTAGCAGCTATCAAAATCTAATCTAAACAATGGAGGGGGTAACAATGTTCAAGAGGAAGTGTACTCATTACCTCACTCATGTAGCTGTAACCCTCTGTATAGTATCTTTACAATAAAAAAAAAAATCTAATCTAAAACTGTAATTTGTTGTTGTGATTTGAACAGGCCTATTAGAGGAAAAACACAAATTCACTATTTCAACCAAACACATTCCATCAGTGTTACACACACACACACACACACACACACACACACACACACACACACAATTTTCTTTTAAAGAAAACAATTTTTCTTGGGTCCTTTCATTCATTACAATACAAACATCCAAAAATATATAAATACCACCATTTTCAAATAAAGAAAATACTGGCATCCAAATTCAGTTACCTATTTTTGATGGGGGCAAGGGCCAAGGGAATGCTCAAGGTGCTGTCCCTAAGCTTTTTTACTCAAGGCTAGTGCTTTAACACATGAGCCACATGCCACTTCGGGCTTTTTTGGTGCTTAGTTGGAGTCAAGAGTCCATGGACTTTCCTGCCTGGGCTGGCTTCAAACTATAGTCCTCAGATCTCACCTAGCATTATAGGCATGAGCCGTGGGCACCCTATATCAGTTATATTTTGATTTTTAAAAATGAAAATCATTATAGTTTTATCTCTTCAAAAAGAGTAATCAGTGTTTTTGCACTAATTATAAACCTAGTAAAACCGATAAAATGACATCTATGGGCAAATACTAATCTAGATCACTTATGTAGAGATGTTAGTCCAAAGGAAGTTTCCCACACATTTATACCACATTTACTCTTTGTCATTTCATCTCTGTTGTGTAACTTAGATTCTTATCATTAATCAATACTGCCTAAAGAAGCTCTTTCTCTTAAAATAAATCTCGGTGCCCTCAGGATGTGGTTTTCTGAAAAGTTGATGGACATCATAGCTGATGTCTATAAATCAATAATATCAAACTCTTTTCATTACCATTTCTGTACAACTGAATTCAATAACCTTTCTCTACACTAGTGGCAGTGCTATAAAGTGGCTTAGCACTAACCACAACTCAGCTTCCTCACTGCCCTGACAGTTCTCCTTGACAAATCTAAAAGTTCAAAGCAACAACTGGCAAATCTGCAAAAATGAAAAGCTGGAACTCCTTGTTCTAAAAAACTAGGAAACTCTCAAGGAAAAGAAAAGAGGAGAATAGGAGGGAAAAACAGTCAAAGTTCCAGATATATTCTACAAAATGGACGAAGAATGAAGGAGGGTGAGGGATGAGTGAGAATGTTGGAAGGGGTCACATTGGTCAAGATATATTCTAAAACTATGGCATAGAATTCCATTGTATGTATGTATATACATGTATATATATACATATATATGTATACGTATATATAGATACATATATACTTACATATATACATATGTATATACATACATACAATGGAATAGATATACATATATATGTGTTACATATATATGTGTGTATATATATATACACATACATATAATGGAATTCTATGCCTCCATCAGAAAGAATGATATCACCCCATTTGTTAGGAAATGGAAAGAAACTTGGAAAAATTTATATTAAGTGAAGTAAGCCAGGCCCAAAGAAACATAGGTCCCATGGTTTCCCTTATTTGCAATAACTAGTATATGTCTGGGACAAGCAGAAAAGTTCAGCTAAGATGATGTTAAGCGAAATGAACCCCAAGATAGGTACACAAGTGGTTTTTATCTTTCTTGCTATTGTTTCTAACATATTAATAAGGTACCATGTGATTTTTTTTGTTGCTTTGTATGTCCCTCCCCAATGGTATAACCCCTGTTTTCACTGTATTTGATGTTGGTATAATTTGGGGATGGGAAGGGAAAAAACAAAATGTTTAAATAGGATTACAGGTTGACCCACTGCAACAATGAGATGTACAAGATGCTATGTAGCAAAATGAACTTCACAATTTAGGCGAGGTGGCTGGGGAGTTGGGACTGGGGACTATGTAGTTGAGGAGGTGGGAGGGAAGGGATGGTAGGGGAAAAACAAAGGAGGAGGCTACAATGTTTGATAAGAAATATACTCATTACCTTGCTCATGTAACTATAACCCCTTTGTACAGTATTTTCACAATAAAAAAAGTTATTAAAAGAAACTGCTTTAAGTGTCAACTCCTTTGTACAAATACTTAAAGTTGTAAAAATCAAAAAAGAAGAGGAAAAAAAAAGGCAGCAAAGAGCCAAAAAAGAAAGAAATTCATTGGTCTAAAGGACTAAGAACAAAGAAATTTTGAAGAACTAAGTCGTTGCTACTGAATGTAGGTTTTTCTGTTTGTAAGTACCCCTGCCTGCAATATATACCCATCAACCAACCAATCCTTTCCCTTCCTTAATATATTCCGTGTCCTTTTACCCTTAGCACTACTCTTTTTTGTTTTGTTTTGATCTGTTTCCTGGTGGTTTTATTATTTGAGGAGAAGGATCTATATCCACATAGTCAACCAGTCTATCCTCTAACTTGTAAACTTCCTCCCTCAACTTCCAGAGCGCTAGGATTGCAGGCATGTGTCATCACATCAGCTCCAGAGCTTATTTATATGCTATAGCCATTGTCTTTATTCCCAATCTAATCCCCAGTCTCTCCTTCGCAGTAAGGAGAATAAGATTTTTTTTTGGATATATATATATGTATATATATATATATACATATATATATATATATATCTCATATATATATATGAGAGACAGACAGACAGACAGTCACCCTATTCATATGTTTAAGTCTATGAAGAATTCTTATAGCTGGACTACAGAATAAATTGCAGTTCTTTGTCATTATTTCAATGGTTACCTTAACATAGTATGTGTCTCTCTCCATCTGAAATGCAAATTTAGTCTCTCAACAGTGGACTCTATACTCCATTCTTGCCAAATAGCCTGAAAATTTGTTCCTCAGCTTTCCTATTATCTTTTGTAACTGTAGTTTAATATGTTATTATATACTCCTGCATTTTCTCTTTTCCCTTTCACAGTTTCTTGATATTTAAGTTATTCAGTTTAATATGGAATATTATCTTCTGGGGAATTTACGCCTACCCTTCACTCTATTCCACACACAGAATTCTTGTTCTCTTTTTGCCTCGTATTTTATCAGCAAGCATGCTGTATGAATGTGTTCTTTCTAAATTTAAGCAATTCAGAGAAGTTGATTTTGGTCCTTCAAGGCATTTCCACAAATTAGCAGAAGGAGTGCATCTTTAGTAGCATTATGTTGTTGTGATAAAATTATCTTTATATCCTATGTTCACATATGGAGAGATTTAAGTAGAGACTTTCTGTTACATCCCTCCTCTGTCATGTCACTTGCAATTGGGCTTAACTTTCCACAACCCTAAATCAATCTGCAGTTCTACATGCTCTGGATAGAATAATATATTCCTTAATGGAGAAAAGATGAAAGAAAAAAAAAGGGAGAGAGAGAAAGTAAACAGCAAGATAATGAATATAAGCCTGAGTTTGATACTGAATAAGAGCTCCGAGTCTCTATTTAGACAGTTGTTCCTTTGTTCTTAAACGTGTGTGTATGTATATATGTATATATATATATATATATACACACACACATACATATATATACACATATATATATATACACATACATATATATAATTCATCATTGTTATTAGAGTCATGATTCCCAACACTTTAATAAATATAATGACAAAAACACTTAGGTAACAGGGCTCTGGTGTCTCATGCCTATAATCCTAGCTACTCACTCAAAAGGCTAAAATGTGAGGATCACAGTTTGAAACCAGCTCAGGCAGGGTAGGCCATGAGATCCTTATCTACAATTAATCATTGAAAAAGCCAGAATTGGCACAGTGGCACAAGTGGTAGAGCGCTAGCCTTGAGCAAAAGGAGTTCAAGGACAGTATCCAGGCCCAGAATTCAAGCCTTAGGTCTGGCAAAAAAAAAAAAAGCATAAAGCCAGACATGGTGGCATATGCCTGAGCTTGAGCATGAAGATCATGAATTTGACACCATTCTGGGCCTCTGGATTTTGTCTCAAAAATAAATAACTCTATACAAAGCTACTGTATTCTTTCTAAATACTTTTTGCATAATGCCTTTGATAGAATGTTTTTTTTTTTTGTTTTTTTGGGGGGGTCCATTCATGGGACCTGAACTCCGGGCTTGGGCGCTATCCCTCAGCTCTTCAGCTCAAAGCTAGCGCTCTACCACTTGAGCCACAGCGCCACTTCCAGCTTTTTTCTTTTTGCTTATGTGGTGTTAAGGAATTGAACCCAGGGCCTCAGGCATGCAAGGCAAGCGCTCTACCACTGAGCCACCTTCCCAGTCCCTAGAAGAATGTATTTTATAACTGCGTGCTTCAGGTAAATTAAATAATGCTATTTTATTATATTTTCTTTGACCTACTAATTCTTTTTCTTTTTTTTTTTTGCCAGTCATGGGTCTTGAACTCTGGGCCTAGGCAGTGTCCCTCAGCTCTCAGCTCAAGGCTAGTGCTCTACCACTTGACCCACAGCATCACTTCCCACTTATTCTGTTTATGTGGTGCTAAAGAATTGAACCCAGAGCCTCATACATGCAAGGCAGGCACTCTACTCTACCACTGAGCCATCTGCCCAGCTCTGACCTACTAATTTTTAAAATTCTTAATTGACACAGTGAAACTATCTGTATTTATAGAGCACAATGTGATGTTTCAACTCATAAATACATTGGGTAATGTTCAAATCAGGGAAAATATTTATCATTTCTTTGTGTTCAGCACTTTCAAAATCCTTTCTTCTACCTTTTCTTTCTGCATCATTACTATTTGAACTCCAGGCCTCATACTTATCTTTCTTCCTTAGTCTGTAATCTATCACTTGAACATTGCCTCCATTTTAGCTTTCTCATTGTTATTTTGGAGAAAAAGCTCCCTGACTTTTCTGCCAAGGCTGGCTTTAAACTATGATCCTCTCAGTCTCAGCCCCTCTCAGTAGATAGGATTACAGGAGTGAGCTGCAACACCAGCTCTTCTAGCTTTGTTTTATATAAACAGCATCCCATCATTAGCCATGCTCACACTCCCATGCCAAACACCACCAGAACTTGTGTCTCCTTCCTCAAACTTACTTAGTACCTAATGACTCACCTTTTCCCATGCCATTCTCTCCCAACCGGTCACATTAACGTCATCATTGATAGGGTTGTAGTATATTCTATTTAGATCTATCTATATCTATATTTACTGATGTGTGCAATAAAAACACTACCTTTTAAAAGAAGAAACAGCTGTGTTTTTAAAGGCTCTACATCATATTGAAAATATTACAACTTATTTTAAAATGAATTACACACTTACATAAACACCACTTGATGCAACCAGCGAGTAGACATGCTTCCCACACTGGAGGTGAACAAGTGATTAGTTAAGAAATAGATATGAATTCTATGACTTGTGCTCAAGATATGTCCTTCACTGAATGCTTCCACCACAGTTCCTCATGAACACACTTTGATTACGAATTTAAATCTCTTCAAGTCCATCTGTTCATCAAAGCGTAATTTAGTGTCAAGTCCACCAGTGACAGGATATTCCTTTCCTCTGTTTCTGACCTTGTGCTTGGCATGGAAGACATTGTTTCCAGTATGACAAATGTTCCCCGACAGCTGGATGACTGCTCATTGTGACCAAATGAGAAATCGGTTGCAGGGTAGACAGGCTGGATGCACCAAATATGTTACCATCGTACAATGTTCTTCTGAATTGCATTCATTATTTCTCAGCTATACTTACTAATTTTCTACCTTTATGCTCGGTTAGTCATATGAGATACATACATCACCTATCTGATGAATTTTGATACATTGTATAACCTGTGATGCAGGCTTAATTTTTTTGAAAATCAAAATTCTACTTTCTCTTCATGTCCCTCTGGTTTAAAGCATCTGGAAGACTCTTAACTTTACCTCTTTATTTTTTTTAAGAAACAAAAGGTATTCGTTAAAAGCAGGAGCATTTATTTATTCTCTTAGATTATTTCCTTGATGATGGAAGATATAATATAAATTTTTAACATCTCTATAACAAAGCAAAACAATTGGTTCAACTTAAAAGTTGAAATGAAGAACACAGGGAACTCATTTGCCATACTTTTAGGAAAATAATTGTTATGTAATCATTCTCTATGAACAAACCATTATCTCCTAAGGCACCCTTACATCTGAAGGTTTGTTTTCTATGGCTTTAGATATTTAAGGTCAATTGACAGCCATGATCCACCTCCTGATAGGTTATCAGGAGGTCAATAACAGCCTGGCACTACACCACAATTCCTGAATCATCCTTCACTTCATGCCCTTCAGTAATGTCAACTGACATCATCACAAGAAGGAGGTGAAGAGAATATAACCTACTTTAAAAGACATTTTAGTCACACACATTTTAGTCACACATTTTAGTATATTAGAAATGTTCTATCATATCATATTATTGATCAATTTTTACTGTGCCCATTCATAAATTAAACTTTACCATGGATATGTGTGTATAGGAAAAACACAGTTTAGGGAGTTTGGAACTCCCTGCAATGTCAGAAATCCACAGGGGAACGAAAGTGGGGTCTTGTCAGGCATTCACCATGGATAAAAGGGAGCTACTGAATAGTTAAGAAATTTAGTTTTTCTTATACTCTTCATCTGAACATCAAAATCATAGCACCATTGCACAAACAAAATCATAGCACCATTGCACAAACAAAATTGTAGACTTTTGGACATGAAAAGAACACAGTTTATATCCAACTTCTATTAAAATGTCTATAAGAATATTCATTTTTAATTTTATGTCTGTGTGAAAAAAAAATCTTTGCATTTGGTAGAAGGTGTCCAGTGTTTTACTTCTTTGGATCCAATGCAATTTTCTTCAGCAGACTTGATAGCAGTTAATTGCAGTACACAGCAAGCAGATGAATTTCCTAATCTGTCAATATTGAACTGGATTCATAACCTTTAAGCAACTTGAGGGTCATTTCTCTCATGTGAAAGGGAAAGCCTTTGCACAGGAGCTCTGGTGGGTATTAGATCTCTCCTTCTCTGAGTTTAACACTTCTACATCTGATCACTAGCCAGCATTGGCAATAAGGGCTGATTAAGTGGATCTTTAGGATAAAGTTCTGTGCTCCTTATGCTATACATATCTGTCAAATGGTATCATTTGGGGAAAGTTTTTTTTTCTTTCTAAAAACTTCTCCCTACACCATTCTTTTAACTTGTTCAAATAATAGTCACCGCTTTCAGTTGTATTTCTCAGCTCATGTTTATCAGATAAGGATCCACAAATAAGATTTAGAATTTGTTTGCATACTCAGTTACTGCTATTTTACTCCTCATTTATTTTCTGACTTTTTTTAATTCAGGAAAGGAATCAGAACTGCCAATATATGCTAAAATAATACAAAATACCGTGTTTCAATGAACAGTGGAATGTGAAAGCAGTATGAAGAACATTGATTAAAAGATATTTTATCACTCAGAACTGACTCAGATACGAATATGTTTGCATTATCCCTTATAAACTAACTTATCCCTTATAATCTAAGTTCATATTCTGAAGTTTATCCTTATTTTAAGACCCACTCCATCCATGTGAGCCAATTTTGTCAAATGATGTGCAGGTGAAAACTTTATGAATGGTTCAATCTTTTATATCTGCCACAAAATTTCCATATTTTTTCATCAAAGCTTATACAAAAAATTTGAAGAAGCCAGGCAGCAGTGGCTCACGCCTGTAATCTTAGCTTCTCAGGAGGCTGAGATCTGAGGATCACGGTTCAAAGCCAGCCCAGACAGGAAAATCTGTGAGACTTTTATTTCTAATTAACCACCAGAAAACTGGAAGTGGTGGTGTGGCTCAAGCGGTAGAGCACTCGCCTTGAGCTGAAGAGCTCAGGGACAGTGCCCAGGCCCAGAGTTCAAGCCCCACGACCGAAAAAAAAATTGTGGAAACACTTTTGTAGAGTCAGGAATAAGTTGATACATGAGTAAATAATGAAATCTATAGGTTGCTAGGAAGAATCTTTCTTGTTTGGCATCAAACCTACAGAGATATTAGAGTATGAAAACTGCATTTATTTCCCATCAATTTCATCATGATTAACATACTGTAGGAAAAGATCAGGAGTCAAGAACACTATAAAACATTACAAAATGCTTGTTGAGTTTCTTTGCACTGTTGTGTTCTTACATAAAATAGAGCTAACAGTCAATGACATTTCTTATTTGTAGGACAGCTCAAATTTGCTTTATTTACTTGGCTTATGAGGTCAGTGGTTCTTCTGGAGTGGTTCAGTTTGTGACCTAGACAACTTTGCTTCAGGACTTCCATTTAGAATCATGGAGAAATTTTCAAGTTAAGTATTTGTATAATATAGTGAACACATTGTCATTAATAATCAAACAGGAGCTCTTTGAAAAACCACACTACTGCATATAATTATATAGCATATCATGATAGAATTTAAATTTTATCCAATACCAATTGCTTATAGCAATCTCTTTCCAAATATTATTTGAGAAAAGTTCCAATTACATGGACATATGGAGAGACTGATTTGCATATACATTTTTATAGACAAATATAATTTATATAATTCATAACACATCAATACCTTTGAAAAGTAAATAAAAGAAGAAACAAACATGCTAATAATTGTGACTTGTAAAGTGACTGGGACAGATGGCATATTTATTTCTCTGTTTCTCATCTACCAGGTAAGGCAGGAAGCCAGGATTTGCAAAATTTGCTTTCTCCAGAAAGTAGAAAAAGATCAGATTTTAGAAAGACAAGCACAGTTTACTGATATTTCTAAAATAAATTTTTATTATTACCCTTTAATTGAGATATTAAAACAAGTATTGCACAAACGTGTGTTACTAATGCTCACAATTTCTATAACCAATAGAGTGGAATGTTTGTGCACCTATTTTTTTCTGATATTCATGGCAATCTACTGTAATCTTTACCAGATGGGATTGTCACATACATGGAACAGTTATAAAATACTTAGTAAAAGAGATAAAAAAGATATTCTTTAAAATATTATAAATATTATAAATAAACTAATTGGAAGAAAGGGTGACAAGCATTTTCTTTTCTTTTTCATTTGTTGGTCATGGGGCTTGAACTCTGGGCCTGCGAGCTGTCCCTCATCTCTTTAGCTCAAGATGAGCACTCTACCACTTGAGCCATAGCACCACTTACAGCTTTCTGGTAGTTAAGTGGAGATAAGAATTTCACAGACTTTCCTTACTGGGCTGGCTTTGAACCATGATCCTCAGATCTCAGCCTCCTTAGTAACTAGGATTACAGGTGTGAGCCACTGGCGCCTAGCTTGAGCATATTCTTATAATACTTTGTGTAAGACATTTTTTAGTAGAATATCAAATAATAGAGTGGTATGCTTCAATTTCACTACTTATAGCCTATTATACTTAAGTAAATTTATATAATTTTGAAATTATATAAGCTCATGGTAGAGTCCACACTTGATTTCAAAACTGGAAAACTCATCATGTATTATCTTTTCCTGAAGTCAATAGTCAACTTATTTTCACATGGATTGAATAACTAAGAGTCCTTCAGGCAAAATAAATGGTTCATCTTGTCTGTTTTTTCTCAAAATAATAATTTTGATTTTAATTCAGTCTTTGAATAAGGACCATGTAAAATCTCATAGTTCAAAATACAGGGAAGTGGGATATTTTATTATAAAACTTTAGCTCAATGATGTTCCACAAGTAAACATATCTTCTTCTGAAACTAGAGGACAAATGCTAAGTGAAATAGCCTATTCACAGAAAAACAAGTTTCACATAAGCTCAGTTGTATGTGGAATCAGAAATTGAAAGCTAATTACCAGAAGATCAAGCAGGAAAATGAAGATATTATACCATGGGTTCAAACATTTTAATAGACAAAAAGAATATATTGAAGTAGCTTATCACATTCCATGGCAGCACTAGTATTTTGATAATAGTAATATGATTCACACTAGAATCATGTGGCACTCCTTTATTTGTTATAAAATTACATCATTATATCTTAGGACTTGTCTCCCTCCTTACTTTCAGGGTAAATTATTCATTCAATTAATCTCTAAGTACTTTTACACCTTTGCCATATAACTTAAATAGAATAGGATTAAAACACTAGATTGCTACAATATATCACTCAAGATTTTCACTTTTTCTTTTAGTAGATGGTATAAACCTAATTCATTCCCTCTCTCCTCTCTCCTTCTCTCTGTCTCTGTCTATCTCTCTCTGTCTCTGTCTCTCTCTGTCCCTGTCTTTCTCTATCTGTCTCTGTGTCTGTCTCTGTGTCTCTGTCTGTCTCTGTGTCTCTGTCTCTGTCTCTGCTTCTGTCCCTGTCTCTCTCTGTCTCTCTGTCTCTCTGTCTCTGTCTCTGTCTCTGTCTCTCTCTCTCCTGGGGTTAAAATCAAGGAGGCTTGGGCACTTTCCCTGAGCTTCTCTTGCTCAAGGCTAGTGCTTTACAGCTTGAATGACAGCTCCACTTCTGGTTTTTCTGAGTGGTTTATTGGAGATAAGAGTCTCAGGAGTCTCAGGGACTTTTCTGCTCAGTCTGGCTCTGAACCGCAGTTCTCAAATCTCAACCTCCTAAGCAGCTAGGATTATAGACATGAGCCACTTGGCCTGGCCCTAATTCTTAAAGAAGCACTAAAATGTTTTATAGAAGCAATAAGGGTCAGGGATTTCCACCATAGAGGATTTCTCTTATATCAAAAAATCAATGATAGAGTAATTTGAGAAAGGGATGGTTTATGTCGCTCTTCTTGAAGGTTTAAATAGTACTCTGTAGTACAATGGTGTTAGCTAGAAATTTTGTGCTTCCTGGGTACAATATAGACAAAAGTTAAAAAGAAATCAAGCTGGCAAGAACATCATTGAATAAATATCAAACATCCTCTTGATTTCTTTCAGTGAGTAGAATATTGCCCCTTCTGAAAATGGGGCAGAATATACTTTGATTCAATTGATAAAACAGGATACTGGATATGAGGTGTTAATTAAAGGGTTGGTGTGCACCATGCTAAACCACCTTCAAACCATTCTGCTGTCCTTTCTAATAAACGCCAGCGGAGAGAGAACTCCATTTCCCAAAGGTAGGACAGAACTCCCACTTTATGGCTGCCACTAATGCTTTGTGATCTGACATGTGAGCAAGCCTTTCTAAAATGGCTTTTGAAGAAATGCTTAGAAGATTTTTGCACATCATAAGACTGCTTGGAGAGCTAATAAGGACCTTGAACCATTTCACCTTTATCTTCTGAGCTTTTCAGACATTATTAGTGTCCTTTGAAGACAATTGAAGAAAGAGAAAAGATAATGGGCAGAAATCCCTCTGCATGTAGGGAAAGCCCAGAATGAATATTAAATACCAAAATTGGGAATCTAAGTAAACTATTAAAACATCAGTATATTTTATGCTTATAGACAAGTCTGAATGAGTGCTTCCTTTTTAATACCATATGCTAATTCTTAACATGGCACAAATTGAACATTTATTATATACTAGTCACTGTTTTCTATATGCTCTGGGCCCTTGTATTTAATTCTTGTATACACCTAAACAAAAGAAATACATGATATGATCTTTATTCTATTGTTATTTAAATATTTTTATCAGCATATATCTGTTGTACAAAGGGGATTTTATATTAGCCTTTCCATACATAAGACAATTTATCCCATCAAACTCACCCCTTCCATCATTTTCTCTCATCCTCCCTTTTTAAAACTCTTTCAACAGTTTACATTGATGTGATTCATGCAGATGTATGGAGTACCTCCACTATAGGCCACGTTCACCCTCATTCATCCTCTTCATTGGCTGTCCCTTGGGTCTCACTGGCTCCCCAAGCCTAACAGAGAATGCTTTTACTTCACGGTCATTTGTTTAATAGTATGTGGGAGGTTGGTACATCTAAGGAAAATGATTCCCTAAAAAATAAAATAGCTTAATACTTGCAAGTATTATAGAGCTCACTACCAATATGTAACTGCAAGCTACCTGGCTTCCAAGTATTGCTTCAATGAGGGTTTGTTTTGAGGATACCAAAGAAAAGTCCAAAATTTCAATCTGCTTTGCCAAAGCAGTTTCAACGAAGAAAGTGTGTCTATGAAGGCTGATTAACTGTGTAAGGAAGCTAACAATTTTAAACATCCTTGATGGATCACAGTGAGTTGCATACATACATTAGGAAGTGATGTGTTCAAAATATAAAATTGAGTTTAATAAAAAGGATAAATAGGCTCCTGGTCACTGAGCTTAGAGTTTGTTCCTCTGTGTCAATTTAATAATAATGCTTCTAGCTTAACTTTCCTCCAATTTTATGAATTTATTCTCACAATAAAATGAGTATTAATGAGTTTGCATTATGAAATACCAAATCTTTATATGCAGAAAAATAGTTCAATAGCTGAGAAAGAAAAGCTAATGGCTAATTATGATTAAAAAATTCATCAAACAAGACTCTAGATACTTTCCCTCAAGAAAAAAAAATTTGCCATACACAAAGCTACTAGTTCTCAGGAGAAATATTCAATACAGATATTGAGAAAGTGAGATGGGAATTTAGATAATACCTGTCTCATTCTAAAAGAATATTCTTGGCTGTTTGGGGAAAAGCAATCACTCACTACTAATCTGTATGGAGTAAACAAAATGTCGGATCTGAAACAAGCAGACATGAGCTAAGGAACCCTTAGGTTCTTTTTTTTAATTGATTTAAGTTTAATTTCTTTTTTTAAATTTAATTTTATTTTTTTGTGAACATACTGTACAGAGGGGTTACAATGACATGGGCAGGATAATGCGTACATTTCTTATCAAGCATTGCAGCCTCCTCCTTTGTTTAGGAACCCTTAGGTTCTAAAAAAGAGACAGAGCTCTAAATAAGTTGGAGCTTGGGTTGCATAATTATTTTTAGAATTGTGTTTACTTACATAAGTGAGCTATACCAGACTTTTTTTAAAAGCTGCATTTCTTAGGTCAGGCTTTGTCAAATATGAGTATATACCCCCCACCCCCCCACACACACAAATTCCTTTTGTTGTATTACAGAAATGAGCAAGGTTACCATAGATTTGGTTGAGCAACTTAGGTTTTACACTTTTCATTCCTATCTATCCCTTCAGAATGTTTCCCAATTCCTTCAGAGCAAGTAGATAGACCCAGAGCCTCCTTGTCTAGCCTTTTCATCAGCCCTTTAGACAAGCTTCCAGTCATCACTTGCCTCAGAGAATCTACTTTCCTGACTCTACTGTCTAATTCAGATTGTGGAAATTGATTTCTTCTCAAAATGATCTGTGTAACTGTCCTTTTAGTATATAATTAATTTTTGAAATTTCAATGTCTGGTATGAGATGGATTATATAGACATGATGATATATATTTATAGATTAAATGCGTAGTTGTTATATTTATTAAAGAAATGCTCAGATGATATAAGATATCTAAATTGGTTGTCCTGAGGTCTCATTCTTGCCTAAATTTATAGAATTTTATGCTATTACTTATTGTTACCTAATCATACAATATAAGTGTTAAAAAGGAATTTGACATTGAGCAACTACTTATATCACCAGTGGGAAAACAATGCTCAGAAAAGGTTAAATTGTGAATCCAATCCAAGGTTTCTTAGAGAATTAGCAGCATCATGGAACTAGAATATTTATCTCCTAATTTTTATGGCATGTGTATTTCTTTTTACCTGTTGTATTTTACATAATTGTTGATGGAGAATCTGTGATTTTATATCATCTTATGTTACTTACTTAGTTCTGGTACATTAAAATTTTAAACCATATGCAATCTTCCTTCACAGATAGTGCTATAATATATAGTACATGAATATTTGTCAGATTAAATTGTTAGTAACTTGTATGTTTAAAGTCAGACTCTCCATGTCTCTTGATAAGACTTCTGTGATGGGGAATAGCAAAGGGAGAATTATTGTAAAAGTTAAAGGTAAAAAAAATGTGGATAACAGTTCACAACTACAAAAGTCCTCACTGTCTTTTTGTCATGATTCCTTGACAGAACAAAAGAAACAGGTACTTCAACTCACAATCCATATTTAAATGGTGAAACTGATTTTTTCTCTAATATGACAAAGTGCACTGGAGATGCCAAAAATGATAATAACTATGAAACCATAGGAATAGTCCAGTGACTGTTTGAGACTATCAGAAATAAACTGAAGATTCTGCCACAGTTCTGAAAGGCCATTTTGTGTTCATGATAGTTTTTAAAAGTTAATTTCCCCTGAGCTTAAAAGAAATCCTCCATCCTATTTAATTTTGACTCAATCATTCAGTATGCTTAAGAAATAGACATTAACAGATATATAGATATTTGACATATAATAAATAGCAAGAGAAAGGAGAGTGCAAATGCATAATAATTAAAGTTATTTTTCTCATTTTGATAGATACATTTTCCAAAGCTGTAACTTTGTAGAGCTTGGACTGCAATTAAAACAAGAAAATTATAATATATGGAGAGTCTGAGCAAGTATATCTAGATGAGTGAAGGACAGAGTTACATCTTTTTGCAATGTGTAATTGGTGATGATAAGTAAATTTAATTCATATTTGCTTATCAAAGATGCTTTTGTGAATAGCTAGGATATGGTAACAACCCAGATGCCCCACCACAGATGAATGGATCCAAAAATTGTGGTATCTATACACAATGGAATATTATGCAGCCATTAGAAATGACAAAATAATGGCATTTGCAGGGGAAATGGATGGAGCTAAAGGAATCATGTTGAGCGAGGTAAGCCAAGAGCAAAGAGACAAACGGTACATGGTCTCCTTGATAAGTGGATGCTAAACCCAAAATGTTAGGTGATAAGACAAAATTAACAGGACTTAAGAAACAAAGAACTCCCACTTATCTGGTCAAACCACTACTAAATATCCCCATGCTGCTGATCACATGTATGGTGTATGTGTGTACACTGTTATATGTTATAGACCGTGATAGACAATATGCTCCAGGAAAGTTAGAATGAACTTGTGACTTTAAATGAGCATCATTATTCCACAATACTGTGAAATTTGGGAAATTATGTAATCACTTAATCACAATTTTAAAAAAAAGAACCTTGGGGAAGGTAGAGAGGGAAGGGATGGTAGCAGGAAAACAATGGAGGGGGTAACAGTGCTCAATAGGAAGTGTACTCATTACCTTGCTCATGTAACTGTAACCCTCTGTATAGTATCTTTACAATAAAAAATTTAATAAAAAATGCTTTTGTGAGATTTCTAGGGACGTTCATGAGTCTTAGAGCATGGTGAAGAAGCTCAAGCGTTTACATACTTCATTCACAATGGTTCAAATATATGAGAAGTTGACATTAGGGCTCACCTGTTCCAACTCCACCATAATAAATTGTTCTAGAAAGTGGAAATAGAACTTAATTATATAATTGACAATATAATGATGATTTTGAAGGGTGTGAAATTATATCCTAAGAAACACAAAATAATAGCACAATTCTGAAGTCCTATATGAACAAAGAAATGTAATTGGATAGCACCCTGATTTATGATTGGCTTTAGTTGGTATCAAATAGAAAAAAAAGGATCTAAAATATTAAAAATTCTGCCTGTGTTAGAAAACCTGTCAAAAATAGACCATGCTGAAATTTCTAAAAAGTACAAGCACCTAGATTTTTACTATAGGGAAGTCATTTAGGATAGTTTTGTAAGTTAGTATTTTCAATTTCCTAGACTCTCAATTCCTTTCAAATACAGGGTTGATACTAATTGTCATTTACAATAGTGAAATGTAGGCTTTGAATTTTATTTTTGAGGAGTGATGCTTTATTTACATTTGCATTTATATTTATGGCTTCTCCCCAGCTCCAGAGTTCTAATTGAAGTAATGCATTTGGCATAGGACTAGGTGACTTAGACTATATTGAAGGAACCATTTGAACAGATTAAAATTAAAATTATCTTTGGGATAATAGCCAGGTATACTGAGCAAGGAGTCTTTAGACAAATGATTCTCATATTATCACATGATATCTGAGTATATTAATGGTGTTTCCTAGATGAGAAACGGTTGGTTGATTTTAAACTAAACTAATGAATTCTTTTTCTTTTTTTGAAATATGATATTCAGTATAAAGATACAGATACTTAAGATTTATAGTGTTGTTTTAAAATGCCTTATAATTGTATACTGATAGTGAAGAGATAGAAATCTGCTTATGGCAATTTTTGATTCTTTCAGTTTTGAGTGTTATCACAATACAATAAAATAACTGTTCTATTGAATTAAGAAAGCATATGTTCATTATCAGAAATGGCCAGAAAATAATATACACGTATTCAGGAAAATATTAACATGAGATATGTTGTCTAAGTCTTTGTATCACTTGAACTTCATTTGAACTTTTGTGCTTCTTGCTGTTTATGACAAAGAAAGCCATCGCTCAGAAAGCATTGGGTTTGTCTTTGAGGCTGTTTCTGGAGACCATGACAAAAGGCAGAGCTGAGATTAGATGCCGAGGGTTATTGTCTTGCCATAGTCCCAAAGCTATGTGAAATGTCAGCTAATTGAAAATGGTAATTATCCCACATAACAACATAAACTATTTCATGCTAGGATATGTGTTGCTTTTAAATTAATAGCCATTGATCTTTTTCGGTTTTTCACAATTCTACTCTGTCTTTTTGTCAAATTATCCAGCCATCAGTCCTCAGGACAAAAGCCATTTCACCATTTTTTATTGACTATGGTTTAATGAGTGACCTGGCCTTCCTGTTTGGATAGATTGTAATAGGTCTAACTATCTGAGGGTCGGTCAGACAGTTCAGCTGCGTAACCTTTATTGTACATTTTGTTTCTAAGCAGAAAGTTTTTAAAATGAAAACTTAAAATAATTGTATTACTCTGGCTATTTGCATTTATCCCAGGTATATGTTAGGAGGAGTCACATTAATCACAGTAGTAATAGGTCTTCAAATTATGATCTACTGAGAAGAGCTATCCTTTGTGAAATGAATAATATATATTCAAAATGCTCAGCTTGCTTCTAATGGGCAGTACTTCATACCAAATGGCTTTGAGGGAAATGTATATAGTATAATTTTTCAGAGGAGGAATTAAAATTCTCAGTTAAGATGAGGGAGGGAAAACTTGTCTAGTGAAATTTATAAATATATATTTCTGTAGACATAAAGTGAACTACAAGTGCAATTGGATTCTGTATGATTAACTTACTTCAGAAAATATTTCAGAGTAATCTGATACCAAGGCAAGTTTTTCTGTTGTAATGAGTAGACAACTCACAAGTACTCAGGTTACATACATTTTAACAAACTGAAAAAGTCAGTAAGAGTGTGAGAAATTATTTAAATATATTCAGAAAAGTTGCTGCTCATGTTAGAAGACTAATAGGTGATTACTGGAAAGTTGGATTCTGTACTAGATGAAGTCCTCCCTAACATTCTAAAATTCTATCATGTTTTAAATTGTGCCAGAAAAAAGAAACAGTACTCTCCCTCCCCCCCCCCGCCAATTTTGTATTTGTCTGGAAAATGACAACCATAAGGCATATTCACAAGGCATACAATCTGTTTGTACATGATTTCCATCTGAGGAAAATTAGTGTTGAAAATAAACAAAAGTAAATTTAGTGTGAGACAATAATAGATAAACTCTGTGCTCCATAGTGCTCAGCCAGAGCATGCAAGCATTCCACCAGGGCTTTACATTTTAGGAACAGAAACTGAGAGCCAAGTGCTGAGAGCAAGTAGTAACTAACTTTAATAAGTCACTTGTCTTATTTTGAAAAGATCAATTCCACCCATACCTTTCTAAGTCCATTCTGACACAGTTGTTTGATACCTCCCATTCTACCTATAACCAACACTAAATAACTGGTAGTATTTGCTAAAAGAATCAACTTCAATACTTTGAACTCCATAGGCCAATATCTGAGCCAAGGCCTACAGATCTTTACCTGAGAGAGAGTAAAGGAATGTTTTTGAAAATCCAGGCATGTACCTGAAACTTTATAGTTATCTTCTTGTTCTTTTTTTTTCTGCTTATGTGGTGCTGAGGAATTGAACCCAGGGCTTCATGCATGAGAAGCAAGCACTCTACCACTGAGCCAACTTCCCAGCCCTATAGTGATCTTCTTATCCAGGACAATTTCTTTAGCACTAATATGCCATTACCAGGAGTGTGAAGCCAGAGATCTCTGCCTATACTCTTCTTCCCCAGTGAAGAGAATTTAAATGAAGCCCACCTATCAATATTTTTTTCTGAAATTGAAACTCTAAAATAAAGGCATTATGCTTTTCATCTGAAAACCTTGCCTTTTTATATAATTTAAATAGCATTGTAGCCAAAACACGATCCATGTAAAAGAATACCTATTAACACAGAATTACAAATGATCACATGCCCTCTCAATTAAATGACTCCCTGGAACTCTGTCTTTTCAGGACTCTTGGCACCTTGTACCAGAGAATCACTAGAGGTTCCTGGAATGAGAGAACATGCAGAGTTATTGTAGCTATGTATTGTTAATGGGGAGAAATAAACCAGTGGTTGTTGAGCACAGAGCCTACATTCATGTAATTCCTGAGCAAACTATGTAGCATGCAAACTGTTAAGTACCTGGCATTGGAGATCACTGCATGAGTAAACTGTTGGCATTTGGTTTATTTTCCTGAGCCAGACCATTTTGTACTACTCTTACATATTTTGGCTTCAGTGCTTTGTTTTTGATACAGATAATTCCTCTTGTTATTTTCCTGTTTCCCTTATTGCTGCCCTGCATTTAACTGCAATTTCCTCTAATTGAGTCATCTCATGATGGTGGAGAATTTGTTTAGCATTTCAATATTTAGCCATAAGCTCATTTTGAATTGCTTTCTCTGATGACTAACATTATTACATGAAGACTCAGTAGAGTAAAATATATGGGAAAATCGTTCTTTAACAGTTATTAGAAGCTTTGGAATGATCCGTTGAGTATCAGAGCTTTCAGTGTCTCTTTGATCCAGGAAGAGCTTGTCAAGGAAGTCAGTTCAACCAGAGAAACTGTACCTTGAAAGGCAAATCTTTTTGGAAATGAGCTTTGGATCTTGAAAAACAGAAAGCTGTGTAAATGATCAAAAATCTCAGTAAACTCTAAACAGCACCTATTTCATGGGATAATTTAAAATTGCTTGCCATCTGAATGGAATGGTGGGTATCTATGAAAGTAATACTTTACTAAGAAATTATACTTTACTGTGATTTAGTATTGTGGGGGTAAATTTCAATCAATAAAATGGAATAAAATCAGATTGGTGAATATGTAAACCTATATCAGCCCTGGGGGAAAATGGTAGCAGAAGATGGAAATGAAGAAAAGGAAAAGAGATAATCCAACGCCTTTAAAAAATGCAATTGAACCTCTGCTTCAATGCTCAGATGGAGGCGCAATGAATAACTATCTAATGTGACATATCCAACAAATAAACTAAAAAAAGAATTAAATTCTTCTTCCTTTTTTCACTCTTTCTTTTTTCTTTCTTTCTTCTTTCTTCTGCTTCTGCTGCTTCTTCCTTCCTTCTTTCCCTTCCTTCCTTCCTTCCTTCCTTCCTTCCTTCCTTCCTTCCTCCTCTTCCTAGTTCTCCTCCTCCTCCTTCTTCTTTCTTCTGCTTCTGCTGCTTCTTCCTTCCTTCCTTCCTTCCTTCCTTTTCTTTCTTTCTCTCCTCTTCCTTCACCTCTCTTTTCCTATAGACTCTTGATCCCCCTTTTATTCTTTCTTCTTCCTAAAGAGTAACTGATGATCAGACTTGGAATGAAGCCAATTCACCCAACCTCTTGACATTTGATTCTGAGCGTTCAAGAAATGAAGCATATTATAATCAACTTTGGGATCTTTGTGCTTCTAAATTTCTGTATTGGGGAGATATCAAGGCTGTGGGTGGCTACATATGTCATAGTTCCAAAGAGAGTTCAAAATGAGTGCTAGAGACTTGAAAGCCATATTCCCAATGATTCTAGTTACAGCATGAGGACTAGAGAGTCACACAGAGGCTAGATTTAAAACAGGAAAGGCTCTAGCGACATGACAAGATTGGGGCAAAGAGCCAGAAATTTGGGTAAGTAAATGAATGTGAGTCATTAGAGGAAAAGCAAGGAGAAAACTTCTGAACCTATGACAAGAAAGTTTTTAACATAGTGGCAAATGATGAGCTAGTTCTAGCATTTAGGAAACACTGTCTATAAGGACAAAAAAGGGACATGTGGATTTTACTACCTGTGGCTTCACAAAAGCTAACTCCTGAGAATATTGAATAAGGACATCTCAATTACTATGGTCTGGGGAGTGAATGAAGGTGAGGAGGAATAGATCGCTCTGTTTTACAACTTTTATTCTAAAGCGTAGCAGAGAACTAGAACAGGAGAGAAATATTTCCTCACTGTTGACCTGCTCCTTTGATTCTTTGTTTTCTTATCTTCCTCCATTTCCTCCTTCTCCTCCTCCTTCTCCATTCTCCTTCTCTTCCTGCACCTTCTTCACTTCTTCCTCTACTCCGCCTCCTTATTTCCCTATCCTTCTCTATTCTTCCTCTCCTCTTTTTTCCTCTTTGTCTAACCTCCTCCTTCTTTGCACAGGTATAATAGAATTAATTTTAAGATAAAATCCACTTTAGAAGGAAGAAATTAATTGTGAACAAAAAATACAGTTGAAAATCAAAGTTGTGTGTGTATTTTTCTGATGAAAAATACAGCTTTCGTGATAAATTCCAGACAGACTTTTAAAAGTAAAATGTTTTGAGGGATGTGTAGGTAGAGGACAAGAGAATGAATGGAACCATAAGGAATAATATAAATAGGAAAGGAACAGTCTTTGGTGCAGAAGTTGGGGGAAATCAGAAAGTAGCATCTCATTAACATGATCATATTTGCGGAGTTGCCTGTGGTGAGTGCTGACATAACTTTGAAAATGTTTTCAATAAAAAATCTTGAGTTATTCAGCCACCAGTAACAGCTCAGTGACCAGATTAGTGTGCTCCCTTGTGTTTTGAAATGGACTTTCTCACATGGTTGGTGTATAATAACCCCCAAATGACAGAATGCACACTCTGGACATCAGGCTTGTACTCTAAGAATGATAAATACAATGCTAGTACACAAACAAACACTAAAGCACAACTTCAAAGATGTCCAGGCTTTAATCCTGTTTAATCTGTGAATATAACCAAAGAAAATTTCCATAACAAAGGAGGCATTGCAAATATTATTTTGAAATAGAGAGATTATCCTGAATTGTCTGGAAGAGTTAAATGTGATCCCATAGTTTCCTAAAAGTAAAAGAAGAATGAAGCTGGGCATTGGTGGGTAACTCAAAACTGTAATCCTAGCTACACAGAAGGCTGAGTTCTGGGATC
Organism: Dipodomys spectabilis; assembly: GCF_019054845.1. Taxonomy (NCBI): domain Eukaryota; kingdom Metazoa; phylum Chordata; class Mammalia; order Rodentia; family Heteromyidae; genus Dipodomys; species Dipodomys spectabilis. The sequence goes on from NW_024870752.1 coordinate 8,572,293, forward strand.
ATTGTTCAAAACCAGCATAAGCAGGAATGTTCACAAGACTCTTAACTCCAATTAAAAATGCTGGAAGTGGAGTTGTGGTTTAAGTGATAGTTTGCTAGCCTTAAGTACCAAAGCTCAGGGACAGAATCCAAGCCTAGAGTTCAAGCCCCAGGACTATCAAGTAACAAAAACAAGGGCTGGGAATGTGGCTTAGTGGTTGAGTGCTTGCCTAGCATGCTTAACGCCCTAGGTTTGATTTCTCAGCACCACATAAAGAGAAAAGCCTGGAAATGGCACTGTGGTAGTGTGCTAACCTAAAGCAAAAGAAGCTTAGGGACAGTTCTCAGGCACTGAGTTCAAGCCCCAGGACTCTCACAGGACAGAGGAGAGTGGGGGGAGAGAAAAACAAAAACAGAAACTAAAAGAAGGAATGGATTTTGAATATGTTGCTAACGTTGGGATACTGTGTAAGAAGATATCAATTGCCAGAAATGATGATATACGCCTCTAATCCAAGCACACAAAGACCTAAAGGGGTAAATGAAACAGTATAATTAAACATTGGAGGCCACCATGGATTATATATAGTGACGGTGTTTCACAAAACAAGCAAAATTAAAATGACAGTAGGTAACTGTCTGCTGCCCTTCCCCATATATTGGCATGTAACTGGTCTCATTTTCCCACACACATACATTTTTAATATATTCTATCATTTTCTTTCAATCTAATTCATTCTTTTTGGGGGGGGAAAGGGGATTATTAAAATAATGGATTATTAAAATGATGAATTAATTCTCCTTCAAGAATTGATTTTTCTTCACGATCACTGGTATTTTATTTATTTCACCAGTTGTCAGGTAGTATAGTCTCCAAAAATGTCACCTATCTTTTTTTTAATATGTAATAAATTCTTCTTGAGGTTGGGATTACGATAAAAAAAATCTTTAACGGGTTTATCTATTCCCCAATATGTTTTATAAAGTAAAAGATTCATTACCCATGTCCATCTTTGTGGTTTAGATCAGGGTAGACTTTGTTTCCTCTTTAAGTGCTTTTTCCATAAAATTCCTTTTTTGTTTGTAATTATACACTCATTAATGTTATCACTTGATTAATGTGACATTTCTAAATTGTAAGCTCTGTTATGGAAATTGGGTCCATTTTTACCCACTATACTTAAGCTGCACTACAGTGAATGAATAATGAATCAATAAAATAAGAACAGCTAACAGCTCTCATCCTGAAGAACTTTCTGAACTGGTAAGAAAGAAAGGATAAATGACTATAATGAAAATGATAAAACGTACACTCCATCTTTAGAAGGTCAAAAGCCTGGTGATTCTGAACCATTATACTTCAGATACACCTTGGATATAGACTTCCAAAGATTTGAAATGGGGAGGACTTTTGATGACAAAAGATTCCAGGTTTCTCAAACAATATGAATTAAAGTAAGATGATTTAGAAGAGTGAGGCATATTCTAGGCCTTTGAAGATGGCAGAGAATAGAGAGATGGAAAGGAGAAATGAGTTTGGGAAGTTTGCTTGAGTCAAATCTATACAAAATTTCAAACAACTACAAATAAATTCCATTTAATTTTGGCTACATTTGTTTTGTTGGGTGTTTGGTTGATTGATTTAGTAATATGGAAATTGTAGCTTTTTGAATAAATGAGTGATATAATGTTACTAGTATTATAAGAAGTTAAAATATCAGACAAGCACACCAATTAAATACTCTTCACTCACCATCTATTCGGTAAATACTTTAGAACATTAATTGCCAGAAACCAAAATAAGCATAGGGAAAATTAAAAAAGGAAAAGAAAGGCATGGATCTTTACTCTCAAAGAAAAGTTCTTTTTCTCTAATTCTGAAAGTTATTTGTTTTGTTTCCAAGACAACATTGCAAGTTCATTTAAGACCAAGAAAACAAAAACCCTAATAATAACTTTTATGTTTTTCCTGTTTCAAGCATGAGATATAAAGCAGACCGAAGTAAAGAATAATTCAGTCATAAGCCCCAAGTAGGTTTATTAATGAAACAGGTAAGAAATTTCTAACTGGAACATCATGTTGTTACTTTGAATTAGGACAGATATACATTATACCAGTGGGATAAAGGGAAAAGAGAACTTTAAATTTTACATAGATTGACAAGAGTGAGCAGCTATGGGTCAATTAGGTTGAGTAATACACTTAGAGGTTTGACAGATACATATTCTCTTATTATATAAATGCCATAGTCAAGGTCTGATATTTAAATTCTCATTCTTTCATTTATATTTTCTTATTAAATAAGTACCAATACCACAACATGTTCTATGCTTTCTTACACTCTCTCATGTCTTTATGAAGCTAGAATCCTTAGGTATAATCAGTTCCACCAACTAAAATATAGGATGGTCCAGTGCAAGTAGCAAATGGAGAGCATGCTAAAGAATATTCTATCCTAGCATCAGCGGGCAAAGTGTTTTTCAGTTGGTATTTTAAATATAATTATGTGTGTTATAATCACATTGCTTATGATTTACATTTTGAAAAACATAAACACTTTTATAATTGTGCTATAATTTTTAGGAAAATGAAAGGTGAGAAATTCCAACTCAGAAAGTTTGCTTTGCTGTCTTGAACTACAGAGCCAGAGGTGGGGGAAAAAAAGAAAGATAACAGTCTTAGTTTAATACATCCTAAAATACATGTTGACCTTGAAAACCTAGAACCTATTCTCCTTCCATAAAAGGGAATTTTAAGAATGGAAATATCAGGACGACTGTTTCATTTCAATTACGCTTCCGGGAGCACTTGTTGAAATGTTGAAATGAAAGTCTCTAGTCAACACAAGGGTCTTTTTTTAAGTAAAGGTTTATTAGAATTAAAGAATTAATTAATTAATTTTATCCCTCACATCAGATGCACATGATGTTCTCAATAGCCACATGAATAGCTAATAGCTACTGGATTTATTGGACAGCATAGACAGAGATGTGTTTATCATCTTAGAAAGGCCCATCAGTAGATAACACTGCCCTGGTCTTATTATTTTGCATCTGCCTCAAGTTTATCATTTCTTGACAGGTAACAGAGAGCCTTGAGGGAGAAATATTCTCCAAGATGAGGAAGTAATTTTGTCAGGTGATGATTACCGGGTGATCCCAAGAGAATCAATGTAAATGGATCCTTGTGTAATAATAATTTGCATAGTCAGAACAGAATCTGCCATCAGGAAACAAAAATAGTTACTTCTCTTCTTCTCCTTTTCCTCCTTGTCTTTCTTCTTTTGGTGAGGTGTAGAACTCAAGGACTTCCACTTTCTAGGCAACTGTTCCACCACTGAGCCAGGTTGCTAGTCCTTACTTGTTTCTAAGCTTACATTGCTGTGATTCACCATAGAATAGCAGACTGTTCCATGAGCAGGTGCTGATGGAATAGGTTACATAGAAAGGAGTCAGCTCACGGCACCGTCTGCTTCTCCTAAAAATGATCCCAGTGTATTGCAGAGGGAGAAAGCTCTTGTTGTTCAGAGAGCAAACGTTTTCATCCCAAATAGCCAAAGGCCCAATTTCTAAACCAATGTTTCAGTGCTATATATGTACCCAAAGTTTACCTTGTTCCTAGTGTCAATAGTCTCAAATTAATTCATTGAATTACTTGTGAAATCCCTGTGAAGAATGTAAATATATAAAATTTAAGTGATACAATGATAGATTCATTATTGACTTACGTAATGGTAACCACTCTGCATTATATTTACAATAACAACAAAATTAATTTTTTTAGAGTATGGGTTAAGAAATCAAGCTTACTGTGTGAATTGGTTTTTGAATCTGCTTCTAACTAGTTATAAGCAATAAATATTCCAAGGTGGGAAATAAGTTCAGTAAAATACTGCCAAACCGCTGGGTTTGTTAAAATGTACAAGTAAACCAATTTTACCCATTTTGAAATTAAGATAACATAAACTAAGGCATTATATATTGGAGAACATTATACAAAAAATTAACAACTAATTGATGTAATAGTAAGTTATTAGGAACAGAATATATTAACAGGGAAACAACTCACAAAAATCCATTATATTTGATTATTTTTTAAGTTTTGTTGTCATTATTGGGGGTTTTGTTTTATAGTTCTGGGGACTGAACCAAGGGCTTTGCACATACTTAAAGTTTTATGTTTTGATGTAAAATGTCTAAATTAATTCTTAGGAGAATCTCACTTGATATAAACAGTATATCAGACCAAGCAAGTTGAGGAGAGCTGGTAACTTAACATATATTTTTTTATTGTAAAGATACTGTACAGAGGGGTTACAGTTACATGAGCAAGGTAATGAGTCCATTTTCTATTAAGCATTGTTACCCCCTCCTTTGTTTCCCCCTACCATTCCTTCCCTCCCCACTTCCTTAGCTCCTCTCCACCCCCCACAACAAAGTTATAAAGTTCATTTTCAACATACTGTCTTGTACATCTCATTGTTACCATGGGTCATCCTGTATCCTTATTTTGACCTGGCAACTTTTGTCTGTACTTTGTTGCTTTACTGGAAACAAATCACTATTCAAACATGAGCCTTATATGAACAACAGAAAAGTGAGCAGTCTATGACATGAGAAGCAGGATTAGTGACTAGCAGGAACAGTAAGGGACTTATAAGGATGGATAAACACATATTTTGTTCTGCTGCTGTGCATTTGTTGAGAACTTACCCAACAGTACACTAAGGGTATTTTATGTATATTTATTTATATTTATATTATGCATTACTTAAAAATGAAGACATACATGTACACAGAAATATGTGTTTGTATATACTTATACCTTTACATTATAAGTTTAATTTAGCATCAGAGAGTCACATAAACACCTATTTTCCCCAATGCAGCTATGACTAAGTTATTTAAAGATAGCAAGCTTATTAAATAATACAAAAATTTTCAAACCAATTTATATCAAAGCATGATTTTATTGAAAGGCTTAGATTTATACCCCACTCTTGTGTGATGGAATTCTAAACAGATCCTATCAATGCTCACTTCAGAAGCACTTCATTTTCAAAATGCCACTGAAGCATAAGTTAATTAAATTACATAAATTCCAGGCAGTGATGGGAAAAGTAATGTTTAATAGAAGTGCATATTCCTGCAAAAAAAAAAAGACCTCCATTGCAATGAATGCTGATATATCAGCTGCTTAACTGCTGGCACTTTTTATGTATCCAAAGGGAAGACATATTTATGTAGGTTATCCCTGGGCTTGTGAAATGCTATCATTTTTGTTGTTTGCTAATAGTCCTGTAGGGCAGGACTCATTCAAAGCCAGACAGGAAATATAATGACAGAAAAAAATCTTGTGTTTATAGTGCAGGCACTAAGAATTCAGTAACACTGTGTCATAGGTGCTGGTCTCCTGCAGGCATTCCATTTCATTTGATTCATGAAAATGTTTGGGCCTTTGAAATTGAAATCAACTAAAATTAATTCTCCTTATGCAGCTGCCCTCTAGAAAACTGCCCAAGCCCATGTGTACAAATTCACTCATGCAGCTATAGCTTTGTAAAGGTTTGACAGAAATGTAGCCCTCAACAAATAAAACATTAGAAATGGCTGTGTAAACAGGAGATTTCAGGGTATCAGGTTTAGACTGAACCATGTGCAAGTTTCCAGACATTCATCCAAGTATTAATGTATCCATTTTCTTCAATTCAACTCATTTATTTATACACAAATCAGCCTAATTGAATTAGGTTTTTGATTTCTTTTTATGTAAATATGGATTCAGTCATGAAGGAGAAGAAAAATGTGAATTTGAATGTGTTAGTCTGTTATTTATCTAATAAAATAACAAAGGAAAATTATTTAATCACCATTTTAAAAAATCCACTTGTTTCCTGTGCATTTCATTTTTTATGCCCATTTACCCAATGATCCCATAAATATCAATTAATTATTAATATGTTAGATAATATCTTTGTTACTAGATTCACATGATGTGGGACCTCATAAAAACAAGGATCTCATCCACACAAGACAAACAGACAGAGAGCATCTCCACATGTCCAGCCAGAAACGGGCTGTGCTAATGACTAATGGAGTAATTTTACATGCCTTCCAGTTCTTCAGTTCCCCTAGTTCCAAAATAACCATATGAATAAAACCTTCACCCATGGGTTGATTAGAGTCTCATACCTGACATCTGATATTTATTTGCAAGTATATACAAATGTATTAACGGAAATATATTACATTCAAGGGAAAATTCAAATATAATTCCTTAGAAAGGGAAAGTCAAAGTTCAGCAAAATAAACACCAGGATCTGGGTACTCAAAAGGGGTTCAATGGTGAAGAGGGGAAAAGGGCAGATGAATGAAGAGGAGACAAAGGGAAAATAGAGATGAGAATCCAATATAGATCCAACAAAATTAAGAAGAGTAAGAGAAGGGATGGTCAGGGGCAGGATGGGTGAGAATGTGGAAAGGGGTGACATTGACCAAGATATACTGTAATTATAAACTGTTTGTTAAATGGAAACTCCTTTGTACAACTACATAAATATAATGCTCAAAACAGACAAACTAGTACTCTGTAAACTATAGAGCATTCTTCATCTGTTAATTTCCATAACTAGTTCTACTATTATTTATAGTTAGTGACAATAGAAATATACAAAGGAATTAACATTATCAAAGGTAAGAAAACAAGAATGAATTAAAATAATAATTGGCAAAAAATGTTAATTTGGGGTTCACATCATACCAGCATAACTGAATATAGTAAATCCCAGCTAATTATTAGTAGAATTAAAAATTAAGTATAAATCTTTACACATATCATGAAAAGATCATTATAAAACATTGAAGGAACCAGTTATTGGCAGCTCCCTTCTACTTACCCAAGAGTCTGTGATCTGATAATCCTAGTTCAATGCCAGTCAGGGCAGACAAATCTTAAACAATCTTATCTCCAGTAGATAAGCTGTGAGCAAAAAAGCCTAGTGAGAATATGAACTTTGAGTTCAAGCCCCATACCAGCACACACACACACACACACACACACACACGCACACACACACATCGTAGATGGAAGGAAGTGTGTGCAATTCCACTACACAGAAGGTTTTATTATGCAGAAGCCCTAACTGGTCTCGGGTGTGTTCCTTGGTATATAGAACTAAGCTTGTGCTTAATGACAAATTGGAAATTGTTATTATGTTTACTTGTCAAGAGATATCTGCCCAACTACTGATTATTACAGGATTATACTTCTGCTAATTGTTTATTATGAGATCTGTATCAATTAAAACATGAACTTGAAAACGATTAGATGTCCTTGATATGTGAAGTGCTATTCTAATTTGTTTTGAAATGTATTATATACTCACAAAAATACAGAAAACACATATGATTTTTACTCTTGAAATTAAGAAGAACATAAGCTAATACAAAAAATTGAAAAGTCGAAGTTATTTTTTGGAATTAATTGCTAACTATTGCATACACTTGTAATGCTAGCATATTTTTAGAAATGCATAATTTACATATATTGCAATACTTACATACATATTAAGATCAATAATAATTTCCTTCTTATTCTATAGAAGTTTATTTGCTCAATATGATGACAAGGAAAGCACATTTTTTTCAACATTTAAGGAGAGAATTTTAATATCATTGTTCAGGTTTTGAATATCCAGTTCGCATTATGGCTTACATACCCATGAAGAAATATTGTAGAGTTCTCTGTTATTTTCTGAATGTTACTCTAGACCTTCAGGTATCTGTGCACAAAAATCTTCATTCTCTTCCTGGCTACTTCAAATTCAAATTATAGCAATTCTGATTGGAAAACGAAACCTCATAAAATTATTATATTATGTCAAGAAATATTTCTTTTTATGTGCCTTCAATTTTCTCCTCTCTTGGTTCAAAGGAGGTTCCTTTTCACTGAATTCTGTTGAGATATATCCTTAAGCTTTCATAATTGTAGAATGATTTCCTCTTCAACTTCACGGGTTTGTTTTTTTTATTTTTTTATTTTTTCAGTCTGCGGTCTACATCATTTAAGTCTGTCCTCAAAAGGCACACTCCTGTTCGTTTGATGTGTTTTGCATGCTGTGATCTTCCCCTAAAAGCCTTCATTTTATCTTTCATGAGGTGCCACAATACCACATAGAAGAAGCAAGCATGCATTCATTTCACAAAAATCTATGTTTCATGGGCTCTAAAAACACCTCTAGCTTCCCAAGGATGGCATTGTTGCTTGTACTTACACATGCCCGTATGGGTAATGTGTGTTTTGAATATAGTGCTTCATTAATTTCCTTAAAAAATAGTTCATCAAACCATGAGGCATCTGGCTAAATATTTGATCAAAGGTATAGCAAGAAAGTCTCTCAGCAAACCTAAAACAAATACAAGGCCAGCATGAAACTTGTCATAAGGAAGCCCAGGTGAATAAAAATGAATATTCATGAATGCATTGAAGCACATCTTCTTGTGCCTCAGACAAAAAAAGAAATTTTCCTTTTTAAAAAGAAGCAATGCCTACCCCATTGCCCACCCTTTTATTTGTATCCACCAGTGACTACCGCAGCATTCTCATTGACTTCTTGTCAGAAAGACAAGAAATAATTTCTCTTGTCTGATACTTGCTGAATAAAGCTGCCTCACCCTGAGGCTGACTTCAGTGTGTCAAACAAATGACTGTTCTCACACAAATAAATGACCATAAACCTGTTGGTTTCCTGGTGAATTCACACTGAATGGGCCCCCTTCCGGAACCCCAAGGGTGCCCTTTCTTAACATGGACTCGACAGGTTCACAGTGTGAACATTGTAATAGAGTTTCTGGAGAAGTTAGGATCTTAAAAAGTCTCATCCACGTGAGATATTTGAAATTCATGTATTGAAATGTATGTGTACATTAAAATGAGAACTCTTCTGCGACGAAGGTTGACACACATTAACCTTTCTACTTACTTGGCTCTATGTTGACAGAAATATTCATGTTTGGAGAAATCAGAAGACATAGTATCACTTTCACTTGTATAAATCGAAGCATAAGAAGCAATGAATATTCCATTCTTAAAAACACCATGGAGATGTCGGTATTTGGAGGGCTTGGTGAAATAGAGGGACATTACTTATAACTTATTGTTGACCAGTTGTTGACACACTAAGCTTCCACTCAAGCACTGACTTTGGATTCAGAAAGACCTCGTTCAGAGTCTGGCTGTACCAATGGGACAAACAATTTCTAGTCTGAATCTGTGTATTCTAATGTTTTATTTGAAATAATGATTCCGTCGATTGCTTCAAAGTAATCCTCTCCTAAGAATTCCCTTCTTTGTTCTCACTGTGCAAAGTTTTAGAGTCCTGTTTAATTTATCAGGTCCAAGTGAAAATTTTTTTGTCTTTTACTATCCATTGGGTTTAATGTAGATTCATACGCAGGTCCTTACAAATCAGGGAAAACATGCAACCTGTTTCTTTGAGTCTTGCTTACTTCACTTAATGTAATTTTTTCCAAGTCTTTCCATTTCCTAATGAATGAGGCAATGCCATTGTTTCTGATGGAAGCATAGAATTCCACTGTGTGTATATGCCACATTTGTTTGATCCATTGAGGTATATCTGGGTTGATTCGATATCTTAGCTATAGTAAACAAGGGGGAAAACTTGGAGAAAATGAGGGAGGGGTGGCACTATTCAAAAATAAACGTATATATTACCTGCTTATGTAACTTTAAACCTCTGTATATATATAATTTATGTATATAAAGATATATATATTTATATTATATACTGTAAGATTATATAACATATTTTATTACATAATATATAATTACATATATACTATATGTTATCTATAATGCATCTATAATCTATAATTAATCTATAAATCAGGTATGAATATTTAACAGTGCAGAATATGAGTTTGCAGAACATTGCACTTTTAAATTAAGTACATATGTTCTATAGAAATTTCTATATCAAATTATAGTTCTTCTAGGTCCTAACATGTGTGTGTGTGTGTGTGTGTGTGTGTGTGTGTACTGCTTTTGGTTATTTTTAGTATATTGACTTCATAGTGTCTCCCACTACATTGACTCATTCAAGAAGAAAATTTTTAAAAAGCTCAGGATATATAAGTAATAAATGAACTTTGAACACATGGAGAAAGATGATTTGGAGACAGACTCCAGGATGATTCAACTTTTATCTATGTTTTTTGTCCAACCAAAATATGTTACTATGATTAACCCTCAAATAAAATGCTATTTTTTTTACTGATTTTGTTGTTGGTTTTTAAAGTTTTAAATATGTTAAAATTCTGTCTTCATATTTTCTATTATCTTAGATTGTCAATTTCAAGTGCCTTCCTTCTTTAAAAGTTATGATGTTCTTGATTATAAGATTATTGTACACATAGAGCTATGTTATTTGTCAACAATTCTTTTCTTTGAATTCTAATTTGTTATTTTCAAATATATATATGTACTTTATATATACTCTTATCCAATGTTAAAATATATTGAATTTGTATGAAAATAATATTTTCTTAAACTTGTTCTGAGTTCCTAAATCTCCAATAGTGTTTATATCCTCTAGAACATTGAGAATATATTTGCACAGACTGTTACTAGCTATACTACAAAATCCACTATCTGTTTAATGGCTGCTTTCTCCTAAGAGATCTGTCTCAGGTTATGAGTTCATATTTCATCCTGGACTTGTAGAATACTTGTGTAGAATATATTTTGATTCATAAAATAATATTATGTTCTGAATGATATCAAGGCATCAGTGTTAGGGTTAATCATTCAATAGACCTGTGCTTATGAATCTTTGAAGAATATATTCTATGCCACAGAGAGAATGAAGAGAAGAGGTCCTTTCGTCTGAGAGCAGATTTGATCCCTTAAGTATACCTTAACTGAAATTATAATCCTTAAAATTATCCTGGCCTTATGCATGGATTTGTACTTCAGGATAATTTTTGCTTTTGCTAATCCATGTCTTGTGTTTCATTTAGGATCTATTTATCCCAAATATTCGAGAACTCTCCTACTAGCATGGTTGCTTTGGCTTCAAAGCCTACTTTTTTTTAAGTTTTAACTTTATCATAATCTTCAACTGTTGGAAATCCATGTAGCTTCTATTGAACTTTTCAACTGATTATCATATACTTGAAGTGGCTCACTGGTGTTTGGATGTGTTCTATGAGTGGGTAGATGTGAAAATTCCTAATTTGCCACATTGCAGGAGGTAGTGCTGCACATTCGTTTAAAAAATGTACTGCTCCTTTATGGTGTTACTGATCATTTATGTTCGAAACATTAAAATTTATGCATTATCATTCAATTTCATATTCTATCTTCAGATAAAAGCCAACAGTTTAGAATAGGAATGAATCAAACAAGTTCAGACATTAAAAATGTAGGATGGTGAATTATTTCTTGATGTTTAAGTCATATAGCTAGAAAATGAAGTGTTAGTGGACAATGTTGTTCAGTCAGACAACAGTTGACAATAGTATTTTAAAACCAGGCCCACGGGATATACTGATTTCCAGTGCTACAAGGTTGTAGGAAAAACTTTTGATAACTATTTGTAGATGTTTTTGATTTTCAGAAGCAAAGCCAACAAGTACTGACAAGTGAACAATGTATATGACCATGTACTCAATCTCAAAATCAAACTTATCAAATTGTAAGGTAAAACAAGATGTAAAGAATGAGTATCTCCTTAACTAGTTCTGTATGCCTTCATGAAAATTAGATAAATGCAAATTGGTGGGAAACACAGCCAGGAAATCAAAAGAGAACTAATGTATTTAGATTGTCACTCCCTTGTAATAAAGAAACATACATGTTCAATTTAGATCAACAATTGAATGGGACAGACCTTAAAAGACTTCAGCCAGATCCAAATATACTCTTGTAAAAGAAGATTCAGGACAGGAAGTACAGAGGATGTGTACCAACAGAACAGAAGTCTCATGAGTTCTTCACAGTCATGAGGCTCCAGTCATTCTCAACTTAAGGCATTTATTCAAGATAGGAGACGGAACAAGTGTGGCAAACCTGATGTCATTTCACCTTTTATCCTCAGTCAGACCCATTATGTCTGCATTTAGTCTGTGTAGGTTACTCACTATTTCATCAATTTCAATTTCAATTTCACAATTTCAATCATGGCATGAGGATAATGGACTTTGTATCATACAGGTTAAATTAAATTCTCACTCTTTCTTCCTCTTTTTCTTTTCCCTTCCTCTCTCCTTCCCTCCTTCCCTTCCTTCCTTCCTTCCTTCCTTCCTTCCTTCCTTCCTTCCTTCCTTCCTTCCTTCCTTCCTTCCTTCCTTTCCCCCCTCTCATTTCTTCTTATCTAGAATAGATAATTCATAATTCCTCAGGTTAACATTGCAAGGGATAAAAACAGCATGTCATTGATTATTAGCTCTTAAGTAGCTTAGAGGTTAACACATTCCATCCATATGCATGCATATAGCAAAACAAAGGAGGAGGCAACAGTGCTGGATAAGAAATGTACTCATTACCTTGCTCATGTAACTGTAAGCCCTTGGTACAGTATTTTCACAATAAAAAAGAAAAGAAAAAAAGAAAATATTGCTACTTGAGGCCATATATGATAGAGCCTGCCACCAAATAATCCCAGCCCTTGGGAGACTGAGGCAGGGAGATCATGACTTTGAGGATGGTCAGATCTACATATCACGATCCTGTCTCAAAAACAAAACAAGATGACAAACAAATTTTTAAAAGGTCATCTGTTCAATAGAATGCTTAGAGGGATTCGAGAGATCCTTAGTACCCACTCCATCCAAAATAATGCAGCATTGTATGTGGACCACCAGTGCAACACAGAGAGGATTCTGAAATGTTCTTGACATAGGAAAGGTTTGATGTGGGAATAGGGCACATATGGACCAGAAATACACCAGCAGATATCCCGTTCAAGATGAAGAATAATGGTGTTGATATGAGATGGCCAAAAAAACCCCAACATAGCAAGAGTCTTCCTGATAGAATTTCTCCCATGTTCCTAGCAACAACACATACTTTTCAGCAAAACAGTTTGCACTGATGAATGATTGTGGCAAAAAGAAACATGAAAATTACTGTGAAAAATAGATTTGTTGTTCTTTTTGTGCCTGCTCAATAAGCAAACACATTTCTAGGGCTGGATAAATAGAATCAGTTCACCAGAGACTATTTGAAATACCTTCATAAATGATATGGATAACTCATAATATCTAGTCAAGCTAGCAACCTGGGAAGGTATGAAGCAACTTGAGGAAGACTGTATTTTGTCGAATCTATTTGACAAGAACATTATTTATAACTGTTGGAACAAGAGTCAGATTATAACTAGCTAGGAAGCATGTGCGGATGGAGCAGCAAACAAGGCCTGTAGCTCAGGAGGAAGAAATTCATATCTTGGCAGCAACAGCAGATATCAGTAGTCAGGATTAGCGCCAATTTAAACTCATGGGGTGGAAATTTCTCTAATTTTAGTAGCTGTAGCCTTAAAATAGTCCAATTCTATTACCCTATGTGTGTGTTCATGTCTTTGTATGTGAGTGTGTGTGTGTGTGTGTGTGTGTATTCCAGTTCTACCACTTGAACTCAGGTCCTTGCACTCTTGCTTGGCTTTTTTATAAAAGCTGGCACTCTACCACAAATGCCACATCACTACTACTTAAATGGAGATGAGAATCCTATAGACTTTTCTAGGTGAATTCAGTCTGAATTATGGATATGAGCCATCAGTCCCTGGTTTTCCTAGTGCTTCTTTTTTTTCATTGCCTTCATACTTTTCTCCTTAGACTTATGGCTACAACTCAGAAAGAGAATACAAATGTGATATATATTAAGTTCTCAGATTTCTGGTTAGATACCTAATGAAGAGGCATCCAGGATACTAGAACATGATCAGAGAGAGGGATGGGTCAAGAAGGATGATTCTCCAATAAATTATCATGAATGATCATAATATGACTGGATCATATTAATTAATTTAGCCAATAGCCTGAAGATCATATCATGGTTTTGTGGAAAGCTAGAGTGTAGTTCCAAACTCTAGAGTTCGTTTGTTTTGTTTTGTGGTCCTTCAAGTATGTCATGTCTGGAGAGAGGGCCAAGGATTCCCTTTACTCTGCATTTAAGCCTGAGTGATGCTTTGGGGATTGTCTACCTTGGGTTCATACTTTTAGTTTCGATTCAAAAGTAGGTTCAAATGTTTTTTTTTCTTTCATGCAATTGTTTTTAACATATTTATAAGATGATTTCTATGTTGCTTTGTATGTCCCCCCCCCCACGGTCTAACCCCTGCTTTCACTATATTTGATGTTGGTATAATTTGTGGAGGGGAAGGGCAAAGATAAATCGTTTAACTAGGGGTACAGGTGGACCCATTGCAACAATGAGATGTATAAGTCATTATGTCAAAAAAACGAGCTTTACAACTTTGATGGGGGGATGGGGAGGATCAGGTGGGGAGAGATGGGGGGAGTATGGGAAGGGATGGGAAGGGGAAACAAAGAGGAGGCAACAATGCTTGATAAGAAATGTACTCGTTATCTTGCCCATGTAATTGTAACTCTTCTGTACAGTATTCTCAGAATAAAAAAATAGTAATAAAGATTTTTTAAAAATAGGTTCACTGACTATAGAACCTGTAGAGGACTGCTGAAAATTTCTGGAAACCAAAATGAAAAGATAATTCTAAAGACCATGGGAATCTTCTAGGCATCTAAGGATACCTAATTTGTAGATCATAAGATTGAAGATGGTTCAAACTAGTCTCTGTCTGCAGCTTGACTTTTTCCTTCTTTGCTACCTCAGAGATGAAATCTTCCTCAAGCCACTCAGAATTTTCTTTTTTCTTATTATAAAAATGTTGTCAGAGGAGTTTTAGTTACATGAGTATGGTAATGAGTACATTACATAGCTACCATTGTTACCTCCTACTTTATTTTCCCCCTACCATCACTTTCCTACCCGCCTCCCCAACTCATCCCGCCCCCCACACCCCGACATTGTAACATTCTTTTTCAATATAGTGTCCTGTATATCTCGTCATCACAATGGATCAGACTGCATCCCCATTTAAGTGTTCTGCAATATCTCTTCCCCTCCCCAAATTACAAAAATGTATATACAAATGCAGAACACAGGCATCAAATCCAGTGAAAACAGGGGTTATACCATGGGGGAAGAACCTACAATAGAAACAAAAGAATCACATAGAGCATTGTAAATACATTAAAAACACTAACAAGAAAGAAAAAAAAACACCTCTTGTGTTCCTGTCTTGGGGTATATTTTGCTTAACATTATCTCATGTGGTCATATGTACATGGCCTTTGACCTTCTCTGCTTGTCCTAGACATGTATTAGTCATTGCAAACAAGGGAAACCATAGAACCTATGTTTCTTTGGACCTGGCTTACTTCATTAATATAATTTTTTTCTAAGTTTTTCCATTTCCTAACAAAAGAGGCAATGTCATTCTTTCTGAGGGAGGCATAGAATTCCATTGTGCATATATATATATAATTTTCTTGATCCATTCATCTACTGAGGGGCATCTGGGTTGGTTCCATATCTTAGCTATGGTAAATAATGGTAAATGCTGTAATAAACATGGTTGTGCTGGTAACTTTGTTATGACCTTGTTTGTGATCA
The DNA here is from genome assembly GCF_019054845.1 of Dipodomys spectabilis. Lineage (NCBI taxonomy): Eukaryota > Metazoa > Chordata > Mammalia > Rodentia > Heteromyidae > Dipodomys > Dipodomys spectabilis. Next base: position 8,587,986 of record NW_024870752.1, read on the forward strand.
TTTGGGTAAATGCCTAAAAGTGGGATTGCTGGGTCATAAGGGAGCTCTATGTGGAATCTTTTGAGGAACCTCCATACTGCTTTCCGGAGTGGTTGAAAAGGACATAACTAGCAAGATCAACAGAAAACCCACAGACTGAGAGATCATCACTAGCCATACAACAGACAAGGGTCTCATATCTAATATATACTTAGAACTCAAAAAACTAAATCCCCAACAACAAATCCTCAAAGAAACAACTGCCCAATTAACAAATTGGCTAAAGAGAGACTTCTCTGAAAAGGAAATAAGAATGGCCAATAGACACATGAAAAAATGCTCGACCTCTCTAGCCATAAAAGAAATGCAAATCAAGACAATGCTGAGATTCCACCTCACCCCACCTAGAATGGCTATAATCAAGAAATCTATTAACAACAGATGCTGGAGAGGATGTGGCCAAAAGGGATCCCTACTACATTGTAGGTGGGATTGCAAACTTGTTCAACCACTCTGAATTTTCAAACATTGTGCTTTTCACATACTTTCTCTGTCTGAAATATCATTGCCTCATTATTCACCATATGGAGTTCTACCCTTTCCACTACAGGATGTTAGTGTTCATCCTTAAATATATCTATCCTCATTCTCTACTTCTCAGATGGTAGATGAGTGACTGTCTCAACCATCCCATTGAACATTTATAACCACCATACACTGGCTTGCTCTCCATTGTATTGCTTACACAGTATATTTTAATTCTGTCTCTTTATAATTTCACTCATCAGTTCATGTATTTTAACCATTTTCTCTTCAGTATCTACAACAATTTAGTGACTAATGCATAAGTAAAAAAAATAAAATACATGAATGAATGAACTTAGTATTCTGTGGCTTCAGTCTCTTCCTTGTAAACTATCTATAAAGTATTCTCTATAAAACATTTCATTCTATAGTATATGAAGTATTTGAAAATGTGTTATTTACAAAAGCTGGCAGAATAGATGAAATGCCTTCTCACATAAGAGTGTGCAATTGTTTTCCTAACCAGTTTAGACAACACTGAATAAACTCACACCCACTCTACCTATAACAACCCTGATATGATGTTAGCAGAATTTCTAAAAACAAAGCAAAGTTATTTACAAGTTATGCCATTGAGAATTGAAAATGTTATTACTTGACACACCATTTTTAAAAAAATGTTGGGGTACCTTTATTTGAAATAGATTGGTATTTTCATAGAAAAAATACTATATACAAAAAAACTAACAAAAAGCAGCAGAAAGAAAACCTCATATATTTAATGGTTAACCTAATTACTTTAGTATTTTAACTGAAAAGGTTGTATATTTAAAATCTATAAAACCATTTTATAGACTGTTACCAAAACAGTCCATAAAATTTTTCTGATATATTCAGCAAAATAAATAAGCACTGTTGATCATATATATTTGCATAAATGTTCAGATATAATCATATATTTCAGCATTATACTAGATAAGAAACAAAAATTTTAATGTCTTAGATATTGTTTAGTTTTTATTGTAATTTTAAGGATCATGGACAGATGCACATATTATAATGCATTAAAGAGAAAACATTTTATAAATAAGGTGCTATTCAAAGAGTTGGATAGACTTTCTATAACCCAGTATTCACAATAATGGCATACTATATAATATGTGTTCATATGTATGGAGATACATACATAGAGCTAAATAACTTGACTAAATGATATATAGTAAATAGAGAAAGTATTAGCAATATGAATTTTGAGCGTATGTTCTTGGAAACTTTATAGGTGGCTAATTAGATTTAAAAATTGTATGAATTCTCAAATAACTGGTACACTGATTTTAACTGATACACCACAATGAAAAGTATTCATTTAAAATCAATAGGTTAGTGTCATAGAAATGAAAAAAAAAACATAATTTTAATTGACTGTAGGTGACGAAAAATGTGATTGTAACTTAGGTTTCACTAACCCTGGAAAGGTTGCTCAAATGTGAGGTTTTGCAGGATAAAATCTTCAGGAACTGTCACTAATTCACTTGCTCCTTCTTCCATCAGGGAGACAACTGGGGCCAAATCTTATTGCCAGTACTGAGGATACTCTTGTCCTCATGGAGATCACATTCTAGAAGAGGGACAGCCTTCACACCTAATATGATAGTCACATACCAAGTGAATGGTACTCTGCAGAAAAACAAGGTGGGCCAAGGGTGAGCACAACATGAGGCACTCCATGAAAAAGAATCTATCTCAATTTACCCCCCTCAAAGCTGGCTGCTGCAGCAATATCGCCACAATTGGATTATTTCCTACTCTGTATTACACTCTGTAGTTTTCAAGCCTTTGTGGTCTCTGCCTGCCCTAATGGGAATGTCCTTCTCTAAGCTTGTTCTCATCATCTTTGACCCTTGGGCATCACAGGAATTTCTCCTCAGGTATAATCTACCATAAACATATCTCTGAAGGTGCTGTCACATTATTTTAGGCATAAGCTCACCCCACATTTCTCTCCTTCATACCACATGTCCCATCTTTTCTTACTTTCTTTTGGCTTCTTCATTTCTTCATTGTTTTTCAGTGAGTGCATAGTGCTTCACACATGTATTCTATAAATGCTTTAGGAATGAAGGAACAGATAAGATGTGATTAGAGAAAATAAAATGGGAAATGACATTGGAATTCTTCCTTTGGAGGTGAATGTTAGAATATGGTGATACAGCACTCAAGGAAAAGAAATAATTGATTTCAAAGAGTCCAGGTGCCAACATTTTTCCATGTATTGAAAAGCAAGCATATAAGTAAAAGCATTTTTATCTTCATCTGTTGGAAGGAAAACTCGATTTTTTTTTCTCATTCCTCATTGAATATGGGCACAATGAGCGGTGGGAAGCAAGAAAAGACACAAAGAAATTAAATCCAAAAATAGATACTTTGCCCAAATCTGCCAGAAAATCTGAGAGGAAACAGGTTCCTAAATTACTATGCTTGAAAAATAATCAAGTTTTACAAATTTCTGTGTTTCACACTGTACATATATCCTAAATGTGGCAAGCTTAATATTCTAGAATATGCAAGTGATTTTTGAGGCATGTTATTTCACATATAAATAATATAAACACAGATCCCATCAAAATAAAAAGTTTTCTAAAAAAGGAATCAATCTGAAACAGGTGCTCTCTGAAATAGAGTATTAATAGAAGGAAGATTGGCAAATGAAGAGGGTAAAGTGGGTGAATATGGTCCAAATACTTCATGTAATCAGGAAAATGGAACAGTAGTGTTTGTTGAAATTGGTTTGGAAGAAGAGAGGATGAGAGGGCTGGCTCAGTGGTAGAGCGCTTGCCTTGCATGCATGAGGCTCTGGGTTCAATTCCTCAGCACCACATAAGCAGGAAAAAAAGCCGGAAGTGGCACCGTGGTTCAAGTAGAGTGCTAGCCTTGAGTTGAAGAGCTGAGGGCCAGTACCCAGGCCCAGAGTTCAGGCCCCACAACCGGACCCAAAAAAAAAAAAAAAAGAAGAAGAAGAGAGGAAAAAAAGAAGAGAGGATGAGGAGCAGTAATGGACAGAGGGAATCTGATCAAGGTACATGGTGCAGGCATAAATGTACATAATCAAAATGCAACCTAATAACTAATTGCTGGTAATAAAAATTATAAAAAAAAACTACTAAAAGAAACCAAAAAGATAAACATTATGAGACCGTTTCCTGGAAGCGTGTTTCTTCAATTCATTGCTATTGCTTTTGAAATGTATTCTAAATCCACATACTTGTTTCCTTTTCTTGTTGCTTTTATCTTTAGTTCTTGTGTTTATATTTGTTTTATTTCTAATCAGTTAAATGTATGTTGTTTATTCATGTCCTTAGAATGTATGTTAAATATATGTTGTTTACTCATATACTTACACAAACTTATCCAGGTCCAATTTCATCTACAAATCCAGTATCAACAAAACCCCTGATAATATGCCAATGATTTTACAATAAGAAGCTAACATTGAAAGGAGTAGTTTGGAGGGTGAGAAATGTATTTTTATTTTCATATTCTTGGTTGAGATTATTTCTTCTATGCTTTTCAGTTATTACATGTATATATTATTGTACTTGAATTAGATTTTTACAGGAGTTCTTGAAATGGAGATCTCACTTTGAAATTTAGATTAGTAATGCCTAATCCTTCTGCGTCCTACAGAGATAAATGACACATGCTATATCAGAATTTTGAGGATTTAAGCACACATGCACACACACACAGAATTAGCCACTAAAAGAGGACCTATAGAGTAAGAACAAGAGTAAAAACAAAGTACTGCATTCAGAGTAACCCCCTACTCTCTCCTTAAGACATTGCTACACATTCCCTTGCAATGCCGACTGTCATACAAACAGGACAATGAAGGCCTCAGGCTATTCCATCTTCTGTCATTATACTTAGGAACTATGAGCTCCTTTGCTGGGATCGGGACAGTGGGGGCGCTTGTGTTAGTGTTAATGTATCTGCCCCTGGGTTAATTTAAATGAAATCACAAGACTCTGGTGTTGAGATCTCAGGAGGATCAGTGGCATATGCTGAATTTCCACTTATAATTAACTATGAAAATGTATTTGTCTTAACGTGGGAGTGAGATCTAAGTGAGAATGACAGACTAATACATCCCCATCAGTGAACCTATAAGCCCATCATGCCTTGACATTCCTCCAAGACAGCCATCTGTGTGGCCCCAAATTCCTTTCACGATGGATTGGAATGAAGTGGAGAGAAGGTCATCTTATGATGTGCAGGTCTCTCTGAACACTGGAGCAACATATTCTATTGGGGTTTTTGTTTGTTTGTTTGTAATTTTTTTTATTGTGAAAATACCATACAGAGGGGTTACTATTACATGAGCAAGGTAATGAGTACATTTCTTATCAAGCATTGTAGCCTCCTCCTTTGTTTTTCCTCTACCATCCCTCCCCTCCCATCTTCACAACTATACTCCCCCCCCCCACCAAAGTTGTAAAGTTCGCTTTTTGACATAACATCTTGTACATCTCATTGTTGCAATGGGTCCACCTATATCCCTATTTAAACAATTTGTTTTTTTTCCTTCCCCTCTCCAAGTTATACCAACATCAAATACAGTGAAAACAGGGGTTATACCATTGGGGAGGGACATACAAAACAAAAAAACCAATCACCTTATAAATATGTTAGAAACAATAGCAAGAAAGAAAAACACCACTTGTGTCCTTATCTTGGGGTTCATTTTGCCTAACATCATCTTGTCTGACCTTTTCTGCTTGTCTCAGACATATATTAGTTATTGCAAATAAGGGAAACCATGGGACCTATGTTTCTTTGGGCCTGGCTTACCTCACTTAATATGTTTTTTTCCAAGTCTTTCCATTTCCTAACAAATGGGGCAATGTCATTCTTTCTGATGGAGGCATAGAATTCAATTGTGTATATATACCATATTTTCTTGATCCATTCATCTACTGATGGGTATCTGGATTGGAAAAGATCTTCACTATCCATACAACGGACAAGGTTCTCATTACTAAAATATACCTGGAACTCAAAAAATTAAATGCCCCAACAACAAATCCTCAAGACCTAAAGAGAAACTTCTCTGAAGAGGAAATAAGGATGGCCAATAGACACATGAAGAAATGTTCAACCTCTCTAACCATAAAAGAAATGTTCCATCATTTGAATTCAGCATATGACTTTAATTAAAACCTTTGGTAAGTGCTTGATGGGTATCTTCTACCGGAGATTTCAAAGAGAAGCATGAAGGTTGTTCATCTGAAAAAGCAGGAACTTTTTATTGGTCTTATACATTTTATTTACTTTCTAAAAATTTTTTAATGAGACTTTATATTTATAATATGTCTTTGTTACCTGTAAATCTACTGTTTTTAGAGTTGATTTTTATTCTTAATCTTTTACACCTCTGTTCTTTTAAATTTTTCTCTTAGCTATTACTCTGGATTTAGGGAGAATATCTAATTTGAGAATATCTCTGATTTGTCCTCCACAAAAAAATTGATTATATTTATGATATATAGGACTCTGTTTTTCTGATGGCACAGATTATGATTTCTTTGACCAATTTTTTCTTCCATAAGAAATATTTTTTCACCACCCTACTTATGATTATCTTCTACTATTTGTCCATCTGGGGATCCTATTTATTAATGGAGTTTTTGTATTTATTTCAGAGAAATCAGCTGTGGTATCAAAAATAATATTTAATGGCTTATTTTCTGTATTATGTTCACTGAGGTCATATTATTTCCATGAATAATTTGGGAAGATTTCTTTCTTCTACTATCTTGTGACCATCCTCCCATGTCCAGCAGACTTGCAGTCTCTGTATTTTCCCCATTAAATTTAAAGGGACACAAATTCTCTACAAAGTCATTTTATTGCCAGAGTTTGTCTTTCTTCTGAAGTTGATGCTTATCTCTTAAAATTTCCATAAGACAGTAAGGGAGAAACTTCACTTCACCTGTTTTGGCCCTGAATACTTCTCACTCCCTTGTGTTTATACGTGCTGACTTCACTGCACACTGGGTTTAGCTTCCTATTCCACCGAAGACACTGAATGTGGGATGCCAGAGAATTGAGTGCAGACAGTTTCCAAATTTAACATCCCTGTAGGAAGATTGTGCGTTCCCTTCCTGATCTCTGTTTGGTTTCTACCTTAGCTGTTTAGGCTAGAATCTGTTCCTAGAAAGGGAATAAAAGAGTCTAGATTTATTTTGTAGAACAAATGTTTCCCTACCAAGTTTCTATCAATGAGATATTGAGTATTTTTTTCAATGTTGAACTGGTTCATTCTATAATAGAAAGTTTCCCCCCTACAGCCCAGCAATTTCTCCCATGGAGTTGAGGTTTTTTTCTTTTCCTTTTCCTTATCTCTCTCTCTCCCACTCCCCCTTTCTCTCTGTCAGAGAGAGAGAGAATGACATTCTCTCTCCCTTTCTGTGTGTGTGTGTGTGTTTGTGTGTGTGTGTAAAGTATTTTCAAATCATTCAGATACTTTAGCAGTAACGAGGAGAAAACTACAGAAGAAACAGCGAGTACGAACATATTTTCAAGTGAGAAAACCAAAACAACAAATCACTATGTTTCTAAAGATTTTAACCTATAAAAATTTCAGTAGACAAATATCTATCTTACAATTAAAATAGAAAACTCTCTGAGAAATAATGCCTTCCTAAATGTGCTATCAAGCATGCAGTCACTATGGGCTTTTGGAGGAAATTACTGTAAAGACTGCCTGAATTTTAGTAATCCAGATGTTCATCAATTACCATTCCACTCAACTTCTGCTTCTTCGTTTCCTCTATATCAATATCCAGTTATCTCTTCTCTATTTTCAATAACCATTTAGAGGAGATGGGGGACTGCATATTATTCATGCTTTGGAGATAAATGATAAAGTCAATCGTCTAAAATTCACATGCATCATTACTGCATTCACATTAATTTATGCTCAATTAACATGCTTAGAATCAGTTTTCTGTGGAGTTTAGCCAATTGGCTTTATAGCTTCTGGCTTCACAAGGTTCATTTTGCTCTGATTGTTGGTAATGTGACAAGCTACAGTCCTCATTCCTATCATTAAAGTCTTTAGGGCTTTGGTTTTGTCCATAAATTGAACAGGGTCAGCATGTGGTGGGATGGCAGCGACAGCATTCCTGGCTGAGAGCCACATTGCTACATCCTGGCAACTGTCCTCCACACAGATGTGATGCCCAGCCAAGCAGCAGGGTCACAGGTGTGCCTCTGTGCTGCTGTATTGAAAAGGTGACCAGGAGGAAGGCCACCTTGGACTCAGAGGAATGAGGAGAGACATGTTGTCTGCATTCAAATGGGCCTGCTGCTCTCCTCCTTCAATGAGTGTGGGAATCAGCAGGCCATCTTTTCTTGCAGTGCCAATCATCAGGAATGTGGCTCTGTGCATGCTCAAACACTCTAGAAATAACTATTTAGGAAACATTGACAGTGTTCTTCTATTAGACAAAAGCGAACAAGCAATAATTGTTTTTGCCCATTGCTAGAGGAACATTAAATGTATACTATTCATAATTGAAAGTATTATGAGCCTGTTATATGGATTGCTGACATATTGATTGGACAAAATAAAAATAAACTCTCCTACTCCAATATAGTTGGCAATGCTCTAGTTAAGAACTGAAGGGTTTGAAAAAAAATTAGGTATACAAAAGCATTTCTTTTTATTTCTTCTTTCTTGAGGACTTCAGGCTGAGAGGATTTCAATACATTGTTTTGTTAAAAAATATTCTGAATACATATGACCATATGAGATAATGTTGAGCGAAATGTACCCCAAGACAGGGACACAGGAATTTTTCTTTCTTGCTATTGTTTTTAATTTACTTATAATGCACTGTGTGATTCTTTTGTTTCTTTTGTAAGTTCTTCCCCCATGGCATAACCCCTGTGTTCACTGTATTCAATTCTGGTGTTCTGCATCTTGATTATGCATTTTTGTAATTTGGGAAGGGAAAGGGGTATAGTGGGGGTGCAGATTGACCTATTGTGACAATGAGATATATAGGACACAGTGTTGAAAATGAGCTTTACAATGTTAGTCTGGAGAGGTGGGGAGGGAAGTGATGGTGGGGGAAAATCAAAGGAGAGAAGAATGCTTGATAAGAAATGTACTCATTACCCTACTCATGTAACTGTAACCCCTCTGTACAGTATCTTTACAATGAAAAAATGTTATTCGTTAATTCAAAAAAAAATCTGAAGCCTGGCACAGTGGCTTAAGGCTGTAGTTCTAATCACTTGGGAGGCAAAAACAAGGAATAGCAGTGTGGACCAGCCAGGGAAAAAGAACTGTGTGAGACTCTACTTAAGCAAATGGCTGGGCATAGTGGCACCTATGTGTTATCCCAGTTACAGGAGAAGCATAATGTCTTGGCCCAGTGTCATGTGCCTGTCATCTCCAAGGACATGGATAAGTACATATGGTAGGATCATCCACCAGGCTGGCCTTGGTCTTAAAAGAGGTGATTCTATTTGAAATAAAACAACAACAACAACAAAGGGAGCTAGAGAGATAGCTTAAGTGGTAGAATGCCTGCGTAGCAGACAGAGCTCTCTGAATTCAGTCCCCAGTACAGAGAGCGTGTCCTTGATACAGTTTACAGTGACATGAAAAGACATGGGCCTGCATCTACTCAGACCAGAAACAAAAGGTTCCCAATACTGCCACGTGGTTTCTGAGAGAAAAGAAAGCCATGTGAAGAAAGAAGTCTTTTAGTTCTGAACTAGTTGGATAAACTTACACAAAGTTGCCTTGTAGATCTGAACAACAGTCCCAATGCCATTCATCCTCTTCAATAAAGGATTGAAGAGGTGGGTTGTGGCACATCATGAGTCTTTTCTATTATAGCAATCTAAGGAAATAAGGCTGACGTAACAAACATGCTAACTGACCAAAGACCAGGGTGACTCACTCATCATGAAAAAAATTTGAACTCATTTATGGAAAAGTCAGCAAGTAGAAATGGTAAGTGTTAGAGAAAAATCAAGAATCTGGAGAATAAGGAAAGGAAATTAATTGAAAAACAGTGAGGAAACAAGAAACAGAAGAATGTCACTATAGATACATGACAAAGAATTTATTTTAATTGACGGAAACTCAAGCATGTATTGACTGTTTTTTCCTACCCAACATTACTAGACTTAATATTAGCAATAAATATATAAAAATGACAATTAATGAGAAGAAAATACTTTATGAATCCAAGGAAGGAAATAATTAAAGATACCTTGGAGACGAAGGATGACTGGAGGATTCTCTAAGATAAGTGGAATAAGACAGTCCCAAAAATGTGAGTGAATATATGTTTTCTCACATTTGTGGAAGCTATGGCAAAACAAAACAAAACAAAAAAATCAAAGTGATGAAATCAAAGGAACAACTAGGAAGGTAGAAAGAGTAAAGAGTAAAGAAAGGGAGAAAGACAGGGAAGTTAGAAAAATGAATAAATGGGATAAATACGATATGCATATATGGAAGTCTCATGGTGAGACTCAACTTTATGTAATTTAATATATGCCAATAAAATGTTTGTAAAATGACGTATTAATCATAACTTTAAAAGGATGTTCTATCTGGTAGTCTATTATTCACTATTTTCATGTGAAAATTTTAAGACAGCAGTTTCAGTTTTGATAGTTATTGAATTAATGATGCTAATAATTAAGAATATAAAATATAATAATTAATATTAATAATAAACTGAATTTAGAGCCAGACTTAACAGTTACTATAATCAATTAAAATATTAAACCAATATTAAATTTAAATGCAAATATTTCCCTTCAAAAGAACATTATAATATGCCAAAATAAATTTAAAGTAGTATGTCTTATTTTTTACATTTATGTTACCCTGCATAATTTTTGCAAAACTTTTAAAATGTATGTAGTGATGTATGTCATATAATTTACAGTGCTATACATTGATGTAATTTACAAGTAAATTACAAGTAAATTGGTGGACATTTGTTGTAAATATAGGCTCGACTTCTGACAATTCATAATTAGTGAGCTAATCAAAATGATAAAAACATGACATTTGGGTTTTGGCTCCTATGAGAAATTTGTGTTATTTATTTATTTAGTCAATTGTAGGGCTTGAACTTAGGGCCTAGGCAATATCCCTGAGCTTTTTCACTCAAGGCTAGTGCTATACAACTTTGAGCCACATCTCTACTTCTGTTTTTTTGGCAAGTAGTTGGATATGATGGTCTCACACTTTCTTGCTCAGACTGGTTTCAAACTGCGATCCTCAGATCTCAGCCTGTGACCCACTGGCACCTGGCAAATTTATGTTATTTAAAATACTTAATACCCTCACAAAGAATGTCCATATCAAATGACACCAAATGGCTGTTGTGATTTGATATAATGAAATATCTACTACGAAGGCTCAGGCTTGGAAAGTCGGTCTCCAATTTGTGGCACTATTGAGAGGTGACCAGATCATAAGGGATCTGACCATCAAAAGATAATCCACTGAAAATCTCATAGCTAAATGGGCTAGTAGGAGGATCCAGCACCTCGTTTGATGAAGTTGGTCATCACTCAGACATGTCGTACATGGTTGTACCTTATCCTGAGTCCCTTGCTTGTGTTGTAGCTCATTTGAGCAGCTCCATTCAACTACATTCTTCCACTATGATGTTCCGTGTCTACATAGACCTGGAAACAATGCTTCTAAGTGACCACGGATTAAAATGCCTGAAGCCATGAACCAGAATATGCTGTTATTTTAAGTTGTGATTGTCTAGTATTTTGTTAAAGGAAATAAAAAACTAACACGATATCAATCTATTATTAGAATATTGTAATTAAAATATTAAACATTTGAGAAACTCAGGTTGAACTCAAGACTAACTTGAAATTCTAAGACTTAAGTTTTTATTGTTGCTGGTTTGTTTTGTTTTTGTTTCGTCTGTTATAGGGCTTGAACTCAGGGAGATGGCCCTGACCTTCTTTGTTCAAGGCTAGCACTCTAACACTTTGAGCCACAGTTCCTTGCCTGGTTTTCTGGTGGTTAATTGGTGATAAGAGTATCACAGCCTTTCTTACCAGAGCTGGCTTTGAACTCTGATCCTCAGGTCTCAGCTTCCTGAGTAGCTAGGATTACAGGCATGAGCCATCAGCACCCAGCTAACACTAAGATTTTTATGCAGACTTGAGTCACTATGTAAACCACAGAAATAAAGTTTAGATAATGTCCTCTAACTCCATATGCTTCAGGGAATTAAGTATGATGATCTATGTAAGATAGAGAGTTTATTCTGACTTAATACACAGAATTTTACAAGGAAGAAGTATATTCCAGCAATTTGTTTTGGTTAGATCAAATAATACTTTTGGTACTTTGGCAATAGAATGTGAGAATGTGTATTTAATTACTTATACCTCCAGGATAATCAGAAGATTATACTGTTATAGCTATTTTACTAAAGTCTCCTATACCTGTGTTGCATCTAGCAACTCAAAAGCCCTTCTTTTGAGAGTATCTGAGAAAAATCAAGAAGGAAAGTGATTATAATATTCTGATTAGAAAGTAATTTGCATCTAAATGCAAATATTTCTGAAAATGTCTATTTGTATCAGTCAACAGGTCCTGAAATTACAAAAGTGATGGCTATGTTGTTTTTATATATGAAAAATTGTGAGATACATACAAGGTTCAGAACCAGATTTGGTACAAGAGCAATTACAACACTAGTGATATGGATATATAAAATAGAATAAAATTGTAAACCTTAAATTTATACCTCCATTACAGATAATGGCTTAGATTTGAGTTTATAACGGTGTTAAAAGGTAAAGAAACATTGAATGGAACTTGTCTATTAAGAAAAACAAATTAACCCATTATGTTCTGTGCTTTCTTTAAAAAGCAAATATTTGTTCAGGTAGTTATGACTAGATGCACATTTTGTTTGGGGGCACATTCTGTTGTTACCTCTGCCATCTTCGAAGCCTACCATTGACTTTCCTCAACCATTACATTGAGCATGGTTTCTGTTGTGTCCTACTATTAAGTAAATACACATTAATTTCTGTTTTGGAATTAGAACTGGCATGACATCTTAAAGATCTGGAGGTGAAATATAATGACAGTCTCAAATTCAACAAAACTTTTAAGCCTTCAATGTGAGTAACTAGAAACATGACTATCTTGTAGAAGAGATGAAAATGTATGGATCAGCAATAAGAGTAAGGGAGTAAGAGATGAGTGGAAGTTGTCAAATTTAAAGCAAATTGGATAGGTAACTCTGGCGTTTCAGCAACCAGTCAAAGCTAGATTAAAAAATTTCAGAACAAAAGATCCTTTGATTCTATATAAAGAATATATCAATTGAGACACTAAAGGAATCTCAAGATATTCCTCTTGGAACTACAATTTTTATAGACCTACTAGAGAAGGAAAGGCCAGCAAAGTGCCATTGACTTTGGAAATAGAGGGCAGTGATGCTCCAGAGAGGAGCAAAATTACGACGGATCAGAAATCCCAGCTGGAGTAGACAGAAAATATGGGAAGAAAGAAAGAGGTAAAGATGATTATTCTTCACAATTATTTCATTAAATTCTTTATGGGAAGGAGAGAAAGAGGTTCAGTTCTATAAACTTGCTATCATAATGTTATCTTGAAAATTCTATTGCAGTCATTTCTCTTAAAGAAGTAAATGGCTCCTGTTAGGATACTTTCTGATTGTCTTCAAATGACTTACTTCTATGAGGGCTCCTATAAGATTTTTTCTTGCAGTTGCTTGAGAGACCAACTTTATATCCTTTAATGCAGGGGAAATTAACTATGTTAAGCCATAAGTAAGTTGTGAAAAACTGAGTACAGCAAATATTTCAGTATGACTTGCATGTGATATAAAAGCTATTTTCCCCTGAATATACTGAGTAAACTATTATAAAACAGTTCACCAGTGTTATTTCAGTGTCAAATCATTTAATAATAATTGCAAACACAAAAAATGAGTTCTTATTCAATGTCACTCTAACATGATGAAACTTTGAAAAAGATTGAGTCAATTTGAAATGTCTATATATTCCAAGAATATTAAGCACTGAGAGGATTGAAGCCTAAAATGACATCCAACAAAGGTGGATTCTAGGCTCAGAAGTGCCAATCTTGAGCTTGTGCAGAAATTGTGAGATCTCATGCATTTTATCATGGGAATACTGTATTAAATCTGCCACCTGTTCTTACTATTGACTTCTTAATTTTTCCTGGAATTATTAACATTTGGCCGTATTTTTTAACTTTGGACAAGAGAATTTTGGCCAACTATCTCCTGTTGACTAACTCTTTGCCAAACTGGAATAAAAACTTGGCTTAGCTCACTGTGTTCCTTTCGGAAAATGTTGTAGAACCCAATGACAAGTCAATTTTTATAACCATCAAATCCAGCACTTTAGTTACATGATATTTTATATCATGAGGTGAAATTTGAATGAATTTCTGGTGTCTCTATCTCAAAATGATAAGATAAATATTAGAATTAGATAATCATTTCAGGACCCATAAAAATGTAAGAGACTTCTAAAATGGTATATTTTTAATATATTTTTTATTGTAAAGATACTGTACAGAGGGGTTACAGTTACATGAGCAAGATAATGAGTCCATTTCCTATCGAGCATTGTTATACCCTCCTTTATATTTCTCCTACCATCTCTTTCCTCCTCACCTAAAAATAGCATATCTCTTGATAAAATAATATAACCCAATCTTAAGTTATCCTGTAGCACATGTTTAATATGTGTTCTAAGGAAAGATTTTGCACTGGAAAATGAATTTTACATTTGATGTAGTAAGATAAATTTATGTGGTAAGTTTTCTTTAGCCAGAAGCAGTTTAAAAGCTGAGTGATTTTTTTTAGCAGTTTCAAATATGTCATTAAGATAATCTTTTCTTAATAGAGTACCTACATTTTGTATTTTTTTTCTAAAATGGGGTAGGTTAACTTTTTCTTGAAAGAAATAGTCATTCTTTTCATGGTCATGAACTTGCAACTCATGCCTTTTACATAAAAAGAACTGTGAAAACTAAATTAAATTCAGTAAATTCCATTTTAGTGGGATACATTGAATTATCCCCTTACTTCTGTTAATCCTTTTTACACAGAAAAGGGGATACAAGTTATTTTCAGCCAATTAGGTTTGCATGCTCTCTTTAAAGTAGGACATTTAACATGAAAGAAAATTTGCCTTTTAGAATATTTAATAACAGAAGGTGAGTAAAAATATTGGATTATTAATTGAAAAAATGTGTAATATAGACTGGAATGGTATATCTTAATATAAAGATGAAAATGTGCATAATGATCCATAGTATTAAATTCCCAGTATAGGGGTCTCAAGGCCATCATTTGCTGGCATCAGGCTAGATTTTCAAAGCAATTCTATTTACAGACACAAAGCATCCTTCACCTTGAGAATCACTGGAGATTTTAAATGGCTTATATCAAACAAGCACATTCAAACACCAACATACACAATACCAAAATTGTGACTATCAACATCTCTGTCCAATCCAATACATGACATAGTCATTTTATAGGAAATAACATAAAATTTTATAATTTTTTATTTTTATTTAAAAAAATTTTTTTTAAAATAAAAAGTTCACAAATAATTAAAGAATGAATGATCAAACCCATAACATAGATAATCAAATAAATGATACAACGTACATTCAAAAAAGAATGGTACCTTCCCAAGTAGGCTACATATAATGTGTTGGGGGAATAGAGCCATTAGGAGCATCACCTGCTGATTCACTCGCTGCTGTGTCCACTCCTGGCTGTGGAGTTTACATTATACTTCTCACCTGGATTTGCTTCATTTGAATAAACTAGATAAGAAAAGACCTTTGAATTTTATAGGGACAACCAAAAGAATTAAAGAACTAGTTCATGTTATGGAATATGAACTATGTAGAATATATATTATATATGAAGCACTGTAAATCTGTAGCATGCAGCATTAGTCTAATCTTAGATCCATTTTTACATTATTAAGGAATCTGTAGACTACTTAGTAAAAATAAACTCATAAAACAGACAGCATCATTATAGGGGGTTCAATACAAACAAATTCTATTTTTCATACTTGAGTCCAGTGTGCTCTGCTCTCTGTCACACAAGATCCTAGTAGGAGTGTTTCTCTGTGAAGGCCCGGGATTTCTTCACTCTGGTTTGCACCCTGTGTCAACAAGGAAAGAAGAGAAGACATAGAATAGTTGTAAAGGAAACTGGGGAGTTTTGTGTTGTTCTCATTTTTCTAGATCTAGCAATGACAATATATATCCCCACCCAATTATATTGTGTAAAACTCACTCCCGGTAGCTTCTGGCAAATGCAGGGAGATGAACGCGAGTCTAGTCATATACTTAGAAAGAAAAAAAAAATGAGTATGCCCAAGGCATTATCTTTGCAATTCAAGATCCTAGTTTAAATAAAATATTTGGGTCAAGTTCTTTCTTTTTCCTCTGCAGACAGCATTCTCATGTTCTTATGGGAGAATAAATGCCATCTACCACAGTTTCCTAAGAATTCCTGCATTGCTGTGGTCACAGCCTTATTCTTTCTAATCAAGATGGAGGAACCATCTGAAGATCCGATGATTTTCCCCTGAGTGTGTTTTCCAGAGACCTCCAGGATCTCCGAGGGGATCTTTGAAAAATACATACATCCCTATGGTGCCCTAGCATCCTCAGTTACATTCTCCTGTAGCAAAAGTCCAAATAACTGACAGGGAACATGTTGACCTACACATGTAGTACAATATGATAGAAATTGAAACTCTGATAAACAAGGCTTCTGTTTTGGCTGTGGCAATTTGATCAGTGTTCCGTGTTCCAGACCTTGAAACAACAGATTTGTTTCTTTTTTCATTTATTTATTTACTTATTTTAATATATACATTTATTGTAAAGATGCTATACAGAGGGATTACAGTTACCTGAGTAAGAGTACTAAGTACATTTCCTATTGAGCATTGTTAGCCCTGCCTTTGTTTTTTCCTTGCCATCCCTTCTCTCCCCAGATTCATTTATTAATACAGAGTATTTATTCTTTTTCCACTCTGATAAGTTTACAGGAAACATTCACGGTCTCCTCTAGTCTCAAGAAATCACCCCTTCTTGATAAAAGTTTCAATTTAGTAAGAATTCCATTGAGAAGTTTTTAATTATTCCACACTAAATAACTGAACTAGTCACTAAAGTATACTAATGCTAGCCATTACTGATTTCATATGAAATATATTGAAAATAAATATATAGAGAAAATAACTATATATACATCCTTAATGTATTTCTCGAGGTATAGAGAGGAAGAGAGAGAGATAACACGTAACACACACAGAATAGGATACCCAGATCTAATGGATAAAAGGACTAGAATTTCTTATCATCTTCCTTGGCTCTTGCTAGGAATTAATGCTTCTCTCACCATAGTTGTGCCTGGCACAAAGTCCAGAGCCATTTTCTCAAGCTCCTTTGCTCCTGTTTGGGGACATAACAGCATCCTGCTGTGTCTCTCATTTTATGGGTACCAAATCTCCATTCCCAGTGACCAGATAGATGCCACTACTCCTGTTTTTCAGTGGTGAGAGTAGGCAAGTTTATCATTTTCTGTAGCTCAGTTGACATCAGTTTGACATTTTTCATTTTAAAGTAGTGAAATATGAGATAGTGGGTAACATAGAGTGACTAAATTACTTGTCAACTTTAGCCCCGCCCTAGGTCCACCTGGAACAAAGGAGCATGGCTACTTCTTTCTTTCACTCTAGAACTGCCTCTAATGAAAGGCAGGAGATTTGTCCCCCACATATATTCCTCCAGCTTCCAAGTAAAAATGTACCCTTGATTTTCTGAGACAAGAGTCAGCTTCCTAAGCTTCATTGCAGTCCTTAGAGTTAACAGCTTCCAAAGTGATGCTGAAAACGAGTCTTCCTTTTTGGGAAAAGCCTTATGCACAGGCTATGGTTTAGTGTTTAGATCTCAATAAGATAATCACACACATAAATCATACATTCATGAATGTATTTCTTCCTTCATTCAATATGTTGGTGGAGTCTTAGGAACCCTAGTTCGTAATTATCAAAATAAAGAAAACTTATTTCCAAAGGGCAGGAGATGACCACAGGATGAAAGTATCAGATGTAACAAGATACGTTAAGAGAGAAGATAATGTATAATGAGTGGTTTATGATTAACATAATAGTTGTATAGTCATACAGCAAATGCCATGAGTATATAAAAGAACACTTATAAACTATAAGACAATTTAGGTAGATGCTGAGTAGCAATTTAGTTAAAGTGACCTTTTCTTTTTGGAACTCATTTTTTGACCAATATGCACACAGTTCTTTATGTGACATTCACATTTGATGACAAATCTCAAGGTGATTTTACTATTCCATCAGAAAAATATATTTCACTATAATTGCAATATAATTTGCTCGTACCTTGCTGTTACATATTATAGTATTGTGATTTATTTTAAAGTTTGCTAAAGAATTCAATGGAAAAACCCCAATGCAAAATTTGGATTTGAAAAGATATTTTCTAAAATATGTATGCTGAAAATACACCTAAACATTCAGTCAAACTGCAACTTTATTTTCTCCTAATACAAGCTTCAATACTAAAGTCTTTGTAAATTCATTTTTTTAAGTTCCAGGAATATGTTCCTTCAGCCTTTTCTTTTCCTTCTCTGTATCTTTGCATCATTCATTCTTATGGTTTCCACAAAAACATATTTCCCAGGCTGGAGACAGTGGGTCTTATCTGTAATCTGACCTATTGGAGAAACTGAGACCGGAGGATTACAGTTTGAGGAGATGAGAAGGGTGTGGTTTGATATATCCTAAGCAAACATTACCATCCAATAAGTTTCACACAGAGAGAGGGAAAGTGTTTGTTCCCATGTTTCTCATTGGAATGGTTCCATCAGAAGAGGAAATACAGTTTGGAGTGAAAGCCATTGCTTTATAAGAAGAAAGAAATAGATGGAAGAAAGTAGAAGTAATAGGAATTAATTAACAGAGTATGGTCATTTATTCTGGCTAATTTTATCATAGGTGATACATTTTTTTCTGCAGGTTTTGGAGAATATCAAGATTGAAATTGATAAAAAATGTTTACAACAGGACTGGGAAGCACCACATAAGCAAAAAGAAAACAGCCGGAAGTGGCGCTGTGGCTCAAGTGGTAGAGCGCTAGCCTTGAGCTGAAGAGCTGAGGGACAGCACCCAGGCCCAGAGTTCAGGCCCCACAACCGGACCCCCCCCCCAAAAAAAAAATGTTTACAACAGAATTAGAATCACAAGCCAGAAACCTAAGTCAGGTCCTTCATTTTCTCCAAATACTATTTG
Source organism: Dipodomys spectabilis (assembly GCF_019054845.1). Classification (NCBI taxonomy): domain Eukaryota; kingdom Metazoa; phylum Chordata; class Mammalia; order Rodentia; family Heteromyidae; genus Dipodomys; species Dipodomys spectabilis. Next base: position 8,606,931 of record NW_024870752.1, read on the forward strand.
AGCATTGATACTGAATGAAAGAGTTAGATTTCCTTGAAATACAGTCTTGTCCAATGCTATTTTCTTCCTTTTTTCAAGGCTCATTCGCTATGGAATAATACTTGCACACACCAGAGAGCAGCAAAATAAAAAACTTTGGGCAAGGAAGGATAATGGCTTGAAATTGTTTCTTTGATATATGTTTGGTCTCATCATAAGAGCTTTCCAGATTTTAATTTTTCGGGTATAATATTCTACAAGTATGTCCATAAAATTGCAATGGGAGTTAGAAGTATTACTAGATTTGGGGGAGTATAAAAAATAGAAAACATTAGTAAGAAGAAAAAAATACCCTAGCTATTGTATGTCACAAAATAACCTAATTCAATTAGCTTCAAGTGAGGATTTAATATTCCCTTTAAAATATTTATTCCTTCTTGAAGGCCCACGTGTCTTTCATGTCCGCATCATTCAACCCTTTCTTATCAATCACTCCATGCAGATCAGAGGCAGAGCTGTCCTGTCTTATCTCTACAAGTCACTTTTGTTTGCCGTGATGTGATATGAAAATCTGCCCTTTTCATGGCTTGCCAGATACTCACAGCAGACCTTATCTGATTTCCAAGTTTGTGAATTGGCCATTTACATACAAGAACTTGAATTTTACTCAATGGTGAGTGGATGGGCTGGTTCTCAGAGGGGAACTCACTTTTGTTCCTGCCAGTTGCCCTTGGCAGTGCACTTCTATGCAGATTCTGCAAAAAGACAGGCGGGAAGGGAAGGGACAGGAAAGCTGAGAATGAGAACGTCATCTTCCAGTTACTAAGTATCTGAGGGAGAAATTCAGAAAGAGAAGAAAATGATTTGTCAGACGTTGCCAAATATACATTGCTGTTAACAATACACTAAGTGTCTGCAAGTGTTATCTGCCAGGGCTCCAGCACTAATCCTCCTTGCATACTGACCCTCCTTGCAACTACTATATTTGAAATGATAAAAGTATGACATACATGTGATCAAGTAGGGAAGTAATTAAATATATTATGTCATGTCTACAAATATAAATTCATCATCCTGGTTTGGAAGGGTGATGATTAGGACTAATTCTCTGGAGATAGTTAATTGAAAAACTATAACATTATACATATATGATGACCAATTTGTGTATCATTTTGATCATATTTTAGTAGTTTTATTTATATGGAAGTATATTAGTGTAGTATTCCTTTGTTCTTTGTCTTGAGTCTTTTGACATTTCCCAATTTTCTGCTTTGTGCATATTCATCAGAGAAAATACCCAACAAGGTATGTTACATTTGCTTGCTTTGAAAAGATTTAGGTCACCCTGTTCTTAAGGTATAATTAAGGGGTGCTCATGAGCCAACATCACCTTTAAGATTTCATATCTGATACAGTATGAAGAATAGTTACCCACTTACAATATGTTTTAGCAATTTGAGAACAAATCATTAAAATGCAAATAACCAAATGTGCATTTCAAAGCTTAAAAAAGCAGGGCATTTTTTTTCAAGTGCAGATTTACAGTAATACAGTTGGCCTAGGTATCTATAAAGGAAAATGTAACATATCAGAAAATAATTGAAATTATTGCTGAAAGGATCCTAAAAACCATCTTTTTATCTGTGGCTTAAATAAATGCTTTCCATTCCAGAGATAACTGGAAAGGTACCACATAGCTCAAGTGATCAGTAAAAACAGACAACTGACTTCTTCAAGGAACCTTGATTTTTATGTGATTTGATCAACTCACAGGGTGTAAATTGTACTGCCAGAGCCAACCATATGCACAGGCTTATCTGAATTCTTATATTGCAGGCATCTGGTGAAATATGTCCGTGTCACCAGCTTCTTTCAAGTAGTGTTTATCATCATCTCCCTGATTGCCTAATATAAGTTTACAACCAGTCTCCTAGGTGTATTCCTGCGTTACAGCCCTCCCACAGATATCATAAACAGCAACATCGTTGGTAATGAATGTCAGACTCAGGCCAGCCTCAAAGTACATTATCCATCTCCATCTCTCATTGCTGACACATCAAGCCTCCAAGGGCTTTGTTTTAATCTCTTGAGTCAAATGGACCCCAATATACTGAGTTTTCACTAGCTGCACAAGGAAGGTATTTTGTAAGTTGGGTCAGTTCTGAAGACATTCAAAATGTGTCTTACCTAAACACCACCATTCGCTAAGGTGGTTTCATATGTTTTCTTTTAATTTGTCTCCTGTGGAAAACTTTTTCAAAGAACAAAAAGCTTAAAGATGCTACTCTAAATATTTATATATTCAGGTTGAGAAGTGGATGATAAGGGATTAATATATTTTTAATTACCTAGTCTGGAAACCAGTGGCAGATTTAGAAGTACAAGTGAAGTATTTTGACACACAGTCTAATGCTAATTTCCTCATACCAAACTAACTTTCTAATTTTAAAAATTAGTCTCTTTAGACTAACCAGATTTCATATATTTAAAGTGGGTATTTGCTCATCCTGTTCTTTTCCACTCTGCTCATCCATCTCCTCGCCACCAGTGGCTTCCTTCTTTCTTTTTCTCTCCCTCCCTTTTCTTTCTATCCCTCTCTAACTCCCTTTGAAATCTTTCTCTCCTTCCTCTTTATTTTCCTCTTCCTTCCATTCCCCTCCCTCCTTTTCCTTCCTTTCTCTCTCCTTCATTCTTTCCTCCTTACTTTTTTCCTTCTTCCTTTCTTCATTTCTTCCTTCTTCATCAATCTCGCCTCTTTTGCCCTTCTACTCATTTCTACTGCTTTACATTCTCCTTTTTGTAGCTTATTTTGCTAGTCACATGACACAACACATGTTCTTAATTTATACAAGACATTTTGATAACATCTGTGTAGTATTTTTGTACCTAATCATTGATTTTTGAAGGATGCCCACCAGAGCTGGCTGTCCTTTAGAACATCTTTCGCTAAAAGTAACAACACAAAACACAATAAAAGAAACTGATAAATTTGTATCTAAATAAATAATAAAATGTCTCTAGGGTAAAGCTTTTTCTTATGTCCACTATTTCCACATAGAACTAAACAATCACTGCTGTCAGCTCAGAAATGGAAAAGTAAAAACCCATCACTTAAAAGGATTATAAATGCATCAGGCAGTTAACTAGGTAATTTTATTCAGAGACTCCAACCTTAAATATGAGTATTATACCTGTTCCCCACTCTTCATAAAACAATAGAACATGGGAGGAGTAGACCGTGTGTGTGTGTGTGTGTGTGTGTGTGTGTGTGTGTGTGACGGGAACCATTCTTGCCTACATAGCTTAATGCTTCACCCGAAAATGTTACTCCTGGGTTATCAGAAAGACCCCCCCCCCCCCCCCCGCATTTCGGTTCCCCACCCCCGGGATTCTTGGAAAAACTCCATTCCAGGACGGATATGAAAATGCACGTTGTTTCTGACATGACATTTTGCTGCAGCGGTCTGATTTCACCACTCAAGAACTTCCTTGTTCTGCTGTACTGACTCCCCAGACCCTCGCCTTCAGCACCCATTGTATCTCCCGCTCTTCCAGGTTCCTTGCTGCCCCTCCTCAGCATCGATAAAAGCCTGATCTGATCCGTCGAGGTCTTTGTCTCCTTTCTTTCCTTTCCTCCCCTGGATGCTTCCTAACAGTGTCTGCCTTCATGCGGTGCCAGTCCTGGGGATTGAACTCAGGGCCTGGGTACTATCTCTGAGCTATTTTGCTCTACCACTTCAGCTAGCTCCATTTCCAGATGTTCAGGGTTAATTAGAGTTACACAGGCTTTCCTTCTCAAGCTGTCAAACTGTGATCCTCAGATCTCAGCATCCTGAGTAGCTGGGATTAAAGGCATGAGCTACCAGCACCATGCTTATATCACGCTTTTAAATTCATTTGTCCACCTAGTGATTCCACAGTTTAACTCCTTATTCTAAATAATGTTTCAATAAATAAGACATTGCAAGTACCTCTTTAATATGTTGGATTAATTTTCTTTGGATATATATATATATACATATATATGGTAGTAAAATAGAACTATTCTAGGGTACATCTATTTTTATTTATGTGGGAAAATTATAAGGTGATGTTAGGGAAATGAACCCTAAAATATGTATACAAATGTTTTTTTTTTCTCTCATGCGATTGTTTCTAACACATTTATAAGATTATTTCTTTGTTGCTTTGTATGTCCCTCCCCCACAGTAAAACCCCTGCTTTCACTGTATTTAATGTTGGTATAATTTGTGGAGGGGAAGGGGAAAAACAAATCGTTTAAATAGGGATACAGGTGGACCCATTGCAACAATGAGATGTACAAGTCGCTATGTCGAAAACGAACTTTACAACTTTGGTGGGGGGGGGATTAGGTGGGAGGGCAGGGGGGAGGATGGGAATGGATGGGAAAGGGAAACAAAGGAGGAGGCTACAATGCTTGATAAGAAATGTACTCATTATCTTGCTCATGTAATTATAACCCCTCTGTACAATATTTTCACAATAAAAAATAAAAATTAAAAAAGTAATATCTGTAATTACTGTAGTAATTTACATCATCACAGAGTGTATAAAATGGTGTCATTTGTAGAGTTTTCTCTTTGTGATTCTGAAGAAATGATACTTCATTAGATTCGGATTTTCATAAAGATTAGTGATTCTGAGTCTTTTGTTCATATAACTCATGGGATATTTCTATCAGTCTCTATGAAGTATATCTGTTCAGATCATTTGCCTTCTTGAGGTTGCTAAGTTGTTTTAGCTCTTTATATATTCTATACATTAACCTTTTAAGTTATAAATACTTTCCATTCTGGCAGTACTTTTCATATTGTTGTTTGACATAATTTCCATAATTGTATTCATATTTGTTTTCCTTTCAGTGACTATGACTTGGGACCTTGTTGAAAAAGTCTTTGCTTACAGTCAATAGCCTTATTCTTCTTGTATTTTCTTCTGATTTATTTTCTCCTAGTATTCTCTCTTGAATTGAATGAAAGAAATGTCATGTTTATCACTGTGTTTCACCATGCTTCCTAACATTTCATGGGACTAAACTGACTTTATATCTGTGTAAGTGTTGGTCATATACTAATAAACCCACAGAAATTTTGTGTTCCTCCTCTGACCCCCAAAGAGTGGCAGTAAATAAATAAATAAATAAAAATAAATAGGAAGGGATAAATTAAGTAAAACCTGACCTCTCAAAAACCTTCCAAGCTGGGCTGTGAAGATGGCTCAGTGGTAGAGTGCTTGCCTTGTATGCATGAGGCCCTGGGTTTGATTCCTCAACACCACATAAGCAGAAAAAGCCAGAAGTGGTGCTGTGGCTCAAGTAGTAAAGCACTAACCTTGAACTGAAGAGCTCAGAGATAGTGTCCAGGCCCAGAGTTCAAGCCCCATGACCAACAAAACAAAACAAAACAAAACAAACCTCCAAACTGCTTCAAAGTCAAAATTTATCTCATGAATTGAAATTTTCAAAGAACAAAAAGAAGTTTGAATGAACAACAAAAAAATAATGAGTGAAAACAAAATAATGAATGATAGCAAAATAAGTGATACTCAGCAACCAGGATAGTTTTCCAAAGTCATTTAGTTTACAGAAGTAAACAATGCCTTGTTTGACATGGATGTATGTACACAACTTTAACTGAAGAAGCGACTGAGACAGAGGCTTAGGGAAACGACAGGAAGAAAGCAACCTGTTTTCACATTGATTTAGATTTGTCATGGCAGAGCATGAAAATTGCTTCGCTGGGGTGAGGACATAAGGGATCCTGAGATGCTAAGCTAATTTGCTTTTGAGAAACAGTAGGTGGTAGGAAGTGTAAGAAGACACACACAATGCCTGAGCAAGAATAATGTGAGCAGAGCAAATAAGAAAAAGGCAACTATGAAACCCTCTCTGGAAATACAAAATTAATCAAAGTGTAGTTATTTTTTATTTATTTATCTTTTACAGGGGGTTAAGAAGAGGCATGCAGGTATCTCAAGATGTTCTCTAAAGGGTAAAATGCTACCAACTGTCAGAAGCTTAAAAGCCTGTCATTTTATAGAAGTACTGTGAGGCACGAATAGAGTCCATTTAAGATGTGTGTTATATATCTCTACAACATAAAATATGCACAACAAATCTGTGTAAGAAGAAAGTATTTGAGGGCTGGGAAGGTGGCTCTGTGGTAGAGTGCTTGCCTTGCATGCATGAGGCCCTGGGTTCAATTCCTCAGCACCACATAAGCAGAAAAAGCCGCAAGTGGTGCTGTAGGTCAAGTGGTAGAGCGCTAGCCTTGAGTTGAAGAGTTGAGGGACAGTGCCCAGGCCCAGAGTCAGAACCCACAACCAAAAAGAAGAAGAAGAAGAAGAGGAAGGAGAAGGAGGAGGAGGAGGAGGAGGAGGAGGAGGAGGAGGAGGAGGAGGAGGAGGAGGAGGAGGAGGAGGAGGAGGAGAAGGAGGGAGAATATATTTGAACCTTGAGATTTTGTTGTTAACTACTGTTCCGTAAAACTCTCTTGCAAAAAAATAAATAAATAAATAATGTTGTTTTGAAGATTGAAGGAAGAGAATAAACCAAAAATCCACTCTCAAATGGCAATGGAAGGATTTAGGTCAGTTTCGCCAGTATGAAGGAAAATAGAATGGTGCCTTTGTCCTTAAGAGAATACACGTAGTATCAGGAAGATGTTTCAAAATTAGGACTGGCAGCCATCAATCAATCAATCAGTAAAGAATGACAGAGAATCTACTGGAGATTTGATAGTACTTTACATTTTTCTCGTGTTGTTAGAACTGTAGAAGTGAGAGTTTGTGTTTAAGATGTAAGTACATTATTTTTGAATGAGGATTCTTTGTAAATGAGTGATCAGTGGAAAACAATGACTGAATAGCAAAACCAATGGAAAAGTGCAGAGTTACCAATAACATCAAAATGTTATTCATTCCAAAAGAACTCATGCATTCCAAAACATATCTAGGTCTGGAGCCAATCGCTTTTCTGCTTACATTTTCTGTTGATTCATCAACCTTCTCACAACAAACTCATATACCTAAGAGATTTCTTCTGATACTCTAATGTCTTGTCTTGCAAGATCAATCCAAGAAAAACACTTCTTTGGTTTTTAAATAGCTCCACCCATTTGAAACATTAACCAGTATTGATTGGCAACTTCCTCATTGATAAATCCTTGGTCTGTGGATTCCATACCATCTCTTCATTCATTCTACTGAATTTTCTACATCTGCCTCAAAGACTTCTGTGTTTTTTCTCAAGGTGAACTTTTCTTTTTACCCTCTTCGCTCTCCCCAGTGGAGCCTGGTGCCTCCATGTGTGGCTGTGGTTTGATTAGACTGTGTGGCTATTTCACCCTCAAAGACTCTCTTGTCTTCATACCAGTTTGTCATCACAACACAGGGACAGAAAAAGTTAAATGTTCTTAAACTATTCTTACTATTTTATTTTTACCATGTGTTTCTGCTTTCATATGTTTAACAATAAGAAATCCAAACTCGTGTGCCAACGTAGAAGCCTGTTGTAAACCACTGATGATACTATTCTGTAGCCCATCATGGGTATTGGTAGTCATTCTAGCCCATCACTAAGTTCTTTAGATTTACTTCCTCAATATGAGTTCTTATTCTACTATCTGCATCATGAATGTTCAGTGCCATCCTCGTTACTTCTCACATGGATGATTGTATCAACTAAGTTAACTTTTTTTTGACATTGTTATTGTAATGAAAGAACTTAGTTAGTTTGAAGTGTCTTCTTATAAGTAGCCCTATTGGGATGCAGATATATTTATAAATCATATATCATATATATCATGTATCAGATATATGATATATATATATATACTATGGTAATGTCTTAAATCATTCTAAACTGTTGTGTGTGAGCCATTTGGGTCCCAGGAAGGCAAGTATCCAGAATGGATGTAAGCTAAAGTAACAAAGAAGAACCATCTGTCAGATAAACCACACGTTTGTGCCAACAACTTCTTAAATCTTCCTAAGAACTACTCATTAGCAACTGACAATTCCATAAAACTTTGAATAGTATGCCTTTCAAATTCACTGAATTTTTAGCTTCATAAAGCCATAGGGAGATTTATTTGGGCCGTAGTCAAATTCTCTCTCTTCTCCAGAGTCCAAAGAAGTCTTCAGTAGAATTTCTCAAATTCATCTCAGTGTATAATGTGATCTCCCACCTCATATTTAATGAGGTCATATTTTGATGATGATGACATTGGATAATATGACTGATTCCTCCTCAGAGGCAAATGTAGTTTAATCATAATTGTAAAAATATTTTACAGATCTTGTTTGGAATATAAAAGTCATAATTAATATATACATACATATTCAAGAAATGCAGACGATAACTACTAGTAGTAACTCTATTCTTTCAGTTCTGGTTTTTCAATAATTCTTAATATAGAAAGTAGGAGACATAAAGAGAGAGAATTTTTAGAAAAAATACACGTTCTATGAAGCCAGTAAATGAAAGCCAAATAAGCAGATATGTACATATTGTTCATCTGTTCTCTAGTGATCTGTATCAAACTCGTTTATGACCACCTCTGTAAAATACTAGAAAATATACCTCAAAATCAACACAAGAAATGTATTGAAGTGATAAGCATCCTGACTTAGAGTCATTTCTGCAAAGTAAACATTGATTAACTTCAGAAATATTGAAATATTCAAAAATTATAGTGCATTAGCATACTTATTAAATATTAAAAATAATTAATGATTTTTTTATATTGTGGTAATAAATCTCCCACATTAAGTAGTCCATCAGTCTATGAGTCTGACCATATTAGTAAGCAATATTAATATTTTCTCTTTTTTGTGCCAGAACTGGGCCTTGAATTCAGAGACTCGGCATATTTGCTCAAGTCTAGTATTCTATGACTTGAGCCACAGAGCCACCTCTGGCTTTATGCTGATTAATTGGAAATAGGAGTCTCACTCTACTGGGCTTTCCTGCATTGCTGGCGTTGAACCTCAAGCCTCCGATCTCATCCTCCTGACTAGCTAGGATGACATGTGTGAGCCACCTGGTGAGAATTTCATTGTTAAAACTTGTAAATTTAGGGGGGGAAATTGCAATGTATTTGTTAATGTCCAGTGTGTGCAGGGTACATGTAGGTACCGCAGAGTTCCAATCTTAAAAGACTTACTGAACAGTGGATTTGACTAGATCTTCCTGCATTAATATTAGGTAATAAGTCTTAGCAGCATGAGCCAAACACTGACAAGAGCAACATTCCACTTGATAGTTACATACAATTAGAACTTGTATCTATATCTTGTTCTAGTCTTTAGAATTATTTTTAGTTCTTTTGCATTGTATATTAGTTCTCTTCTTTTTAATTTACTGATATAGTTTATGAATTCTTATATATAGGTATATATCTATATCTATATATATGAAAATGCACTCCAGGAAAACTAAGGGTGAAAATGAATATCAGTGCTATTTCTGAAACAAGGTAAAACAATAAGGAGAAAAGGAGAGGTTACTGAGAAATTGATTATATAATAAAGGAAATAATCAATATTAAGAGCATAATATTCAATATAGCAAAAATGAGAAAACCCAGAATACTAGAGGAAGATTCACTTTGATCTTAAAAAATAAAAGTAAAAACAGCTAAGTTAGCCAGGCATAGTGACACCTGCCCATTTTTCCAGGCCAGGTCAGGAGGATTATAGGTTCAAGGCTAATGTTGCCTACATAGCAAAATTCATCTCAAAAAGAAAATAATAATAATAACAAGAAAAGATAGAAAAGGAAAAAAGTCACTGCAAATCATGTTTGGACTAACTTCAAAAATGGAACTATTAGATAAAAGATAGATATCTATGTATAATGACATATAATGGACCAAACCCAGAAAAGGTCTATAAAATTAGTAAAGATAATTGTTTCAACTCATGGAAGGTTACATACTAATATAGACAGATTTCAGTACAATAAGGAAATTATTATTTTCTCTATGTTCTTTACTCTTTAAAGGTAAAGTATACATTTTCTAACTCAGGAATGTAAGAGGCAAATTAGAACTTGTATCTCAGAGTTGGTTATTTTGCAATTTTTTCCAAAACAGCTATACAAAGTGTTCATAACATCATCAAATATTAACCAGTGCCCCTTTACAATAACATGAGCTCATATGGTTATTCTCATAATCAAAATAATGTAAGAACTTGATTATTCATGGAATCAATATGTAAGTTTTCTTAAATAGTATTATGTTTGCTATATAGGCTTCTGTTTTTTTAAATCACAGTAGCTTAACAATCCTTAAAGTATCTATGAATGCAAAGTATTATTGTGATAAGCAGTGCATATATCTTTTTCTTTAAGTGATTTTCTTGCACATTTCTTTGTAAGAACATAGTGCTAGGATTTATATGACAAGAATGACTCTATGCACTCTAGCACAGCATTACTGCTGATCACATATAGTAATAGAAAGAAGATGAAACAAGTATCTAAGTTAATATTGATGTCTCTTTCCCTGTATTCACACAGTGCTGTACTGAAACCCCCCAGAGAGTCTCGGGGCCTTCTTGTCATTCCAGAGCTGTGAAATCTCCAGGATGGTGTCCCCATCTGACAGATTTCATTTCTAGAAAGATCTTTGGGGGCACGATCAGCAGGGAACAAACATCAGAAGACGTGTTTGTAGCAACGGTGTTTTGATCCATTGAACACTGTGTTCAAAATACCATGGACCGCCCCTCTCAATGCCTGCTCGGCTACCAGAGACCAAGACCCACACTTAGTGCCTGACTCAGCCTTCTCTGATCTGCTGGGCACACCTCAGCTGGAAACTGCTGAAAATGACAGGGGAGACTTCAGTACTAGTTCTTTCAAGGAAGTAGAGGTGTTGAAAGCATGCTATAGAGACATCCCAGCCTGACCGCCAGGCCATGAAAGGTACAGAGGTAAATATTAGCTACAGTTCTAAAACTATACTTCCAGATTACTAAAGTGCATTTAAATCCCAGTCTAGTTTGTATAGCTAAATCCCTCTAAATTTGTACCTCTATATTGGAAAAGGAATTTCTTTTGAGACATGACCTTCTGGAGTTGTCCATGACAACAGACAAATTAAACCCTACTCCAGTAAAGCAATAGTATATTATGCAGAATTTAATAAACCACTTAAAACAGCATCATATGTGTAATAAGTTATTTAAGAAGTACATCTGTCATTTTGGGGCCTAAATAGCAATGTAAATGGTGCTTTTACATATGATATCCTGCATCAATTTTCCAACAGTGATATTTGCTACCAATGTGATCTTGAACAACTCCTTTAAATGCTCAATGCCTTGACTTCCTCATAGGTAAAACTGAGAATCATTCCAACCGAGCCTCTGTTTTGGAGACATAGTGAACATTGAATGGGTAAACCTGGGCAATGCAGATAATGTCTCACCCATAGTAAGCACTATACAGATGTCAGTTACTCACTTTCTTCGATGTTTCATGTTCCTAAACAAGACATTCTGAGAAATGTTCAGATTGCTTTAGGGTGTGTAAGTGTAGCTAGAAGTATGTCTCAAGTAAGAGAGTACTTGCCCAACAAGTAGAAGGTCTTGAATGTAAACCACAGCACCATCAAAATAATAACAATAATAATAATAACAATAATATAAATTTAAAAGATACAGATCTCTGATATTAACCATTTTTTTTGTTTCTCCGCAACTGATATAATAAAGTTGTATTCATATTAGAATTGCTGCTATGTGGTTTTTTTTATGAAATCAAGATTAGAAAAGAAAAACTTTAGATTTCTGTGACAAGTTTCTGCTTTTGCACATTTTAGTAAGCCAGTCTCTTCTGCTGATTGTTTGTCTTAGAGAAGATGGCCTTGAAGAGGATTATATAGGAAGAGAGAATTTACTGGGTGGACATTATTCAAACTGACCTTAGCAGCTAGAAGCCAACTCTTTAACAAATGTCTTATCTTTCTTGATAGCTAGTTCTTCCCAGCAACTATCTAGTTTACGACCTACTTGATTTAGTTGCTGATATCATACAAAGTTTTAAAAAGTCAATTTTAGACTCCAATAGGAATTTAGAAATAATTAAAAAATTTTAACTAGTGTCTTCAAAGCACATTTCAAATACGGTCCATCACGTAACACAGCACTAGTTATTAAGATTACTTCTCATCCCGCAGCTCTCAGAAACCTCAAATCCCCAACAGAAGCCTTAGGAAATCCCTGCTCACCCCCTGTGGACAGGGAAGTTGTGGACACTTTTCAGTGCTCCTTCCACTGTTGTTCTTCGGATGTTTGTGCATTGCACTCATAATCCTCTGCCACCCGCCCCTCCTCTAGGTGCAAAACAATCACATAAGCCCTGGCTCTCAGGGCAATTGTTCCCTTCTGCATCTATTCATGTAAATGGAAGGAAGCAAAGTCAAGGTTTCTAATGTAGCTTTAACTTCTGAAGTTATATGACATTCAGATCTTTGCGCTCCTTAAGCTCCTTTTGACTTCCTCTTTGCTTTGGCTCTGTTTCTTTTATCACTTTGTTAATATAACATTTGCAACACTATAGGTCCAGCAGCTAGAAAACACCTGTTATCATGATGGGTTATGATAACTTGTAAACAATGGCAAGTTGTTTGTAGGATCACTGCAGAACTGGTTTAGGAAAACAAAAGATGTAACTGTATGGTGGGCACAGTTATATAACCCATCATGGCAAAGTGATATAACTGCTTCAGCAGAAGAGTTTACTGATGGCCAATTCATTCCTGAGCACGTTGTAGCAACAAGAAGAGGATATTTTAATTACCAACCTGCCCTCAATCCAGCCTGGTGACAGGCGGATAACAATCAGTGTTATTTTGCTATAGTTGAGCTAAATTCTTTAAACACCTAACAGATAGCCCAAATTCAGTAGTTTGCTTTCTGTTCCTTTCTGTATTCCGTCTCTAAAGTCTGCAGTAGCTCTTAGCTCTTTACAATTAATGTATCCAAGCCAACTTTTCATATAAAACAGTACCTTATTACAATGAATAGTGTTTACTATAAGAACCCCTCCTCACTATCAAAATATTTTAGTTTGAATTTTCTATCCCTTTAAGCTAGTGGTTTCAGAGAAAAAGAGAGAGACCCAAATATTAAAAAGAGCTAATAAAATCAATTTTATTTTACAATTTTTTACATTTATTTAAATTTAGTTTCAATTCATATGAAGTACATTTGATATTGAACAGAAGTTTTATTAATGCATTGTTTCTTTGCTTGAGTAAAGAAATCGTGAATATGTGCTAGATGAAATACACAGTTAACATCTAGTGCTTAATAACACTGCTGTAATGAATATAGAAAATCATCATTGTATTAAAAGGCAAAGCAAGAGAGGATTCAGTCCAGAGTGGAAAATGAAATTAGCTTCATTGCTACAATATTGTATCTATTAATGTGATTTACTGATGAGATTGGTAGGCTTTATTTTTCTCTGACATTGCCATTTAATTTCAGAGTTAACTAAATTAATGGTATTAAACCCTTTTAATCCCTAATGCAATCTATGTCTTACCCACTAGAAATATACCTACAAGATGAATCATTGTTGAGTGGTCTTTACCATAACATAGTTAGTCACTCATTAATTTTCCAACATCCTCAATTACTAGAGTCTTTATTAATTTAAAAAGGAAATAAATGAGATGTGCATTCATTCATATGTATAGGTGTATGTATACTATATACACACTCACACATAGAGAGACAGAGAGAGGGGGGGAGAGGAAGAGAGCCCATTTAATCAACACAGTGTTAAAAGCAACCAAGTTTGTCTTTAAACAATTTCAAATTAGCATCCCCTTGGAGATATTGTCATATATATATATATATCTTTTTCCTGCTTCAAAGAGTTATGAACAAATACTCCTAATGATTCACAATAACTTGTATTTTAAAGGGTTAATAACATTCAGCAAAGTCATTGAGTTCATAGACTAAAACCAAAAGTTTGTTATTTAATTGAAAAGAAAAATTGATTCAAGCACTGAGTTGTAAAATTCTATCGCATGTCTTTACATCTTACTTCAATTAAGTATGTATAAATATGCACTCATTTGTCCAAAGGCCTGCTAATTGGAGTTCACTTTATTTTTCTTATATAAACATGAACATATTTTTCAAGTACTCTAAGATTGTTTTAAAGCAGCATTTGCTAGCATAGATATTACTGTTTTTGTTTAAGAGTGAGTCTCCAACTTCTAATTTGACATAAAGTTTTTAGTGACTAACCATTAATAGACTTTCCAAAGTATTCAACACAGTTTTATAGGGTCAAACTTATTTCTACTCACATTTTAATAATTAGATTAAATTACATCATTACAGTATCAAAAATTGACTAGAAAATAGCTATAAAATCAGAGATCTACTTGTGTATAAGCCATGTTACCATATATAGATAAACTCAGAATTTAGATAAGAAACCATAAGAAAGGTACTGTACTTCAAACAAATAGCTTTCTATAGAAAATGTGATTTTCTATACCGAATTTACTAATAGTTCAATAGAAAGATGATCTTTCCTGCTCTGAAATTTCAGAGTGGCTATCAGAAGTCATCAGAATTTGTCTTCTCACAAGTTAAAAATCAAAGTGTTTATAGAAGTATATAGAATTTGATTTAAGAGAATGATGCTTCCAATTTCTTAAATCCCTTTTTTAACTTAAGAGAATCAGAGCTACAGACAAGGCAGTTCAATAGAAGAATATTTTAAAAATAGGCTGATGTAGCCGATTTATTACATCATGGCTCATGGGTTTTAAGGAATCTAAGAGAAGTTTCTAAAGTATTGATCACAACTCTTGAAAAAACAAATACATTTTAAGCCACTATGGAAGTTTACAAACAGATGAAATTATATTCAAGCATTTTTCATTTTCCCATGATTTTTATGATAATCTGGCTACTATAAGCTGGTCTAACACAGCAATAAATAACATTCTATCTCCTCAATTTACAAAGCAAGAATTTATTCTTCAGTGCCATTGATGAATTTTGATCCAAGTGCTAATTGAAAAAGCCAAAACTCTCAAAAGCTACCTACTAGGTATAAAACAATTATTCTATTTAATTTATACTAATTGTGTAAAAGGTCTGATGCCTAATTTAAAACATTGTACTATAGGCTAGCCTGCTCAGGAGACTAACACACAGTATATATTTATGGAACATTGAAAATCACTGGGGTTGATAGTTAATATTTAGTGAATTAGCAAACTTTTGTGGAGACTTTGATGCAACTTGTAAAGACAGCTGCCATGTGAAGTTGATAAAATTTCGATATTTGGCTACTTTGAGTTTGGAAGGATGAAAATGTATGCTCATATCTTCCACTCACTTATACTGGACCCTGTCATTGTCTTAAAAGCTATGTAAAAATCAGTCCTTTTAATATGTTCCCAAAATTTCCCGGGCTAAAATTTCCTCAGGATTTAAGATATCTAAAATATAGTTTTGTTGCTGTGCACTGATATAATCCTAGCTGTAATTCCAGCTACTGGTGAGTCTGAGATCTGAAGGTTGGAGTCTAAAGCCAATCCAAAGAGGAATCTGTATCCCTATTTAAATGATTTGTTTTTTTTTCCCTTTCCCCTTCACAAATTATACCAACATCAAATACAGTGAAAGTAGGGGTTATATCATGGGGAGGGACATACAAAGCAATAAAGAAATCATCTTATAAATATGTTAGAAACAATTGCATGAAAGAAAAAACATTTGAATACTTATCTTGGGTTTCATTTCACCTAACATCAACTTATCTGACCTTTTCTGCTTGTCTAAGACATATGCTAGTTATTGCAAATAAGAGAAACCATGGGACCTATGTTTCTTTGGGCTTGGCTTACTTTACTTAATATAATTTTATTTGGAGCCATTGCAACAATGAGATGTACAAGCTGTTATGTCAAAAAGGAACTTTACAACTTTGGTGTGGGGGGCGGGGATCGGGTAGGGGGTTGGGAGGGGGGGTATGGGAAGGGATGGGAAGGGGAAACAAAGGAGGAGGCAACCATGCTTGATAAGAAATGTATCCATTATCTTGACCATGTAATTGTAACTCTTCTGTATGGTATTTTCACACTAAAAAAAAAAAAAAAAAAAAAAAGAGGGGACTGGGAAGGTGGCTCAGTGGTAGAGCGCTTGCCTTGCAAGCCTGAGGCCCTGGGTTCGATTCCTCAGCACCACATAAGCAAAAAGAAAAGCCGGAAGTGGCACTGTGGCTCAAGTGGTAGAGCGCTAGCCTTGAGCTGAAGAGCTGAGGGACAGCGCCCAGGCCCAGAGTTCAAGCCCCACGACCGGACCCAAAAAAAAAAAAAGAGGAATCTGTGAAATTCTTATCTCCATTTAACCAGCAAAAAGCTGGAAGTGGAACTATATCTCATATGGTAGAGTACTAGCTTTGCGCAAAGAAGCTAAAGGCCAGCATGCAGCCTGTGGGCTCAAGTCACAGGACTAGGCCTTGTGTGTGTACATTTTATCTGCAAATAATACAAAATTATACAAATATGGCTTTACACATGTAAATCCATTATCATCGTTACACTGTTTCACAGCAATTTTAGGTAAATTAAATTTAAATTTCATAATCGATATTGTAATGATCCAGATCGACCTAAGTTTTTATTTTGTTGTTGTTGTTGTTGTTGTTTTTCCAGTCCTGGGACTTGAACTCAGGGCCTGAGCACTGTCTCCGAGCTTCTTTTGCTCAAGGTTAGCACTCTACACTTGAGCCTCAGTGCCACTTCCAGCTTTTTCTGTTTATGTGGTACTGAGGAATCTAACCCATTGCATGCTAGGCAGGCAATCTACCACTAAGCTACATTCCCAGACCTCAACCTAAGTTGTTATGGGATGATTCTGGACATTGGCTGTGGTGGGGGTGTACTAATGAATGCCCCATAATGATGTCTAGGTATTACTGTTAGAAACCATATGTTTGTTTATAAAAACCAGGGAATTTGAAGATGTAGACATCATTAACTCTGTGGATCAATTGATGTTCAATCAGGGAAATTATCCTGGTGAAGTATGTGGAGCTGAGGAGTGTCGTTAAAAATAGAAGAGAAAGCCGGGCGCCAGTGGCTCTCGCCTGTAATCCTACTTATTCAGGAGGCTGAGATCTGAGGATCGCGGTTCAAAGCCAGCCCCGGAAGGAAAGTCCGTGAAACTCTTATTTCCAATAAACCATTAGAAAACCGAAAGTGGCGTTGTGGCTCAAGCGGTAGAGCGCTTGCCTTGAGCTGAAGACCTTAGGGACAGTGTCCAGGCCCAGAGTTCAAGCCCACGACCTACAAAAAAAGAGCGAGAGAGAGAGAAGAAAGAGCCAGAGCTATAGTATTGTGATATCACAAGCAGAGAACTCCCAGTAGCTGGGACAGGAAGAAATCTAAAGACCAACAAGTCCAGGGAGTCCTCTAGCAGCTGGAAAAGTATGGGTTAGCGTACTAGGGTAGTGAGTTTTCCCTTAGAAGCTCAAAAAAAAAAGTCCCTGTCTCTGTTGGTATGTTGATAATGAAACTAGTGAAGCCTGTAAGGAACTTGAAGCTTTCAGTACTATAAACTATTAAGTTTGGTATGATTTGACACCACCAAGTGTGTGATAATTTATTAAGACAACAACATAAAACTAAAGCACTGGTTTCTTGTCATTTTTCCTTAATTCTACCCAAATAATTTAAGTGAAGGAAAAGATGATTCACAGGCTGAAAAGGGCATTCACATTATTACCAATGCAAGCATGTCTATTGCTATCAAAAGTTGGAAAGATAATCGTCCACCGCTTGTTGGAGTCATTTAAAAACACTATAGAACTATTGTAAGCACTCCTGTTTGGCAGTACACATCTAAAACTTAAAATGGAATATTATTCATCACAAACTAAAAAAAAAAAAATAAAAAATAAAGTACAACTCTAAATTTTATCATAGCTCAGCTCAGTGTGGGAGAATATTATTTTGGCATCAATTTATGCTGATTAGGCTGGTTTAATTTGTTTTAAATACATTTATCCTAACAGAATGGTTTCATTTGCAATAATATTTTTATTTAAGTTTCTAAAGTTCACAGTATCTTAATATGACCATTTTTATTTTATCATAACTGTGCCATTTGTTGTAAATAAAGGTACGATCATAATAATGATGATAACATCATCTGTGTGCTTATGGCTGCATTACTTAATTACAAATGTTCAAGTGCTGGCCATGGACTGATTGTTGTATAAACATTATTCAATGTCTTCATCATAAATCTATGAACATGGTGTTCTTATTAATCCTATTTTATTGGAGAAAATCAAAAGCACAGACACTTTAACTTTTCCAAAATTTATCAACAAGCAAATGATAAAGCCAGGGTCTGGGCTGGGAAGGCATGCTCTCTTAAATTATATGCTGTGTCTCCAGGTCAGGCATGTTCTAACCCTCTAACAGGCAGTGTCTGAATCCGCATGATTTCTTCCTATAGGATCTACTATTAACTCCTTTGTGAGGGATGGAGTTAAGCATGAAGAGAGTAAATGCTTTGTTCTAAACATTCTGTTCTGATATTTTATTTCACTGAGGTACAATTTTACTAGTGATATAGCTGGTATTTCTTATTGTTATGTGAACGTGAGTTCACAGACAAACACCATCTTTTACATTATCTTAAGAATGTTGTATTTGTGCATGAGAAAATCACTAATCATTAAATGTAAGAAAATAGGGCTACAGGTAGAAGCCAACACCAGTACCTCAATGAATCTTTGTCTAGTGTGGACAGAGGGGCAGAGCAGAGACTAACTTTGTCCTCACCAAAGAATAAGTAAATCTGCAAATCTGGTTCAACGTAAGTAGAAATGTTAAGAAACCAATGTTCTAATGCCACTGATACCTGCAAGGAATTGGCTTTTTACTTTTAAAGAAATCTAAAACATATTGCTGTTTCATAAAATGATTTATATTGCTTACTTTGATCAAGAACCAATAAAGCACAGAACTATCAAAAGCCTAGGTCATTTTGAATTCAGGCTATTAAACTGTGTTCTTCCCTTCTCCCTCTTTATAATCAAATGCAGCCTATTTCACCTTCAAATTTCCAACTTAATTTTTATCCTCATTGAGCTGTTAAAAATTGAGATATTAAAATAACAGCTAAGCCAACACCTTAGTAACCATTGGCTGTGGGTAGCAATCAACTTGAATGATTTTCATCGTATATGTTTAAAGAAAGACATTATATGCATGCTCAATTTAGGTAATGTTTGAAGAAGAGAAAAAACAGCATTATAAAATTTCAAGCAAACCTGGGCACCCACCAGTGTCTCACACCTGTAATCTTAGCTACTAAGGAGGCTAAGATGAAAGGCAGTCCAGGCAGGAATGTCCTTGAGATTCTTATCTCCAATTAATCACCAAATAAAAACAAAAAACAAAAGTGGCGCTGTGGCTCGAAGTGGTAGAATGCTAGCCTTGAGCTGAAGAGCACAGGAACAGCTCTCAGGCCTCCTTGTTCCAAGCCCATGACTAAAAAAAATCCCTTTTTCAAGCAAAAATTAAAAATATACAAATACAAATTAAAATTATACAAATACTCATTATGTTTCAAATTTTGCTATTGGTTAGAGCACATATTTTTCATTTCTATGGAAGTTTCATTAAATTTAAAAACAAGTTTTTAAAGTGAAAAGCAATAACTCTATGAAGATCATTATGAATTACAGCTTAACGTCTTGAAACTTATTCTGATCCATCATTATTTGAGATGCATTTTTTTCTGTTCAGTTTAAAGTTGTTCATTAAAATTTTCTTTGACCATGCAGAAAATTCAGATTCCTCTAAGACATTTTACTTACATAAGATAAAGAATATTTAAAGCTGAGTTGCTTTAAAACTTTTACCAAATATTTACCTATAATCCTAATACAAACAAATCATCTTACTCCAAAGATTTCATTGATTTGCTTAAGATAGTTGATTAATATTAATCTCATGTAATGCTTATGTGCCAAAGGTGAAACTAGGTTTAAAATAGATACAGAAGAAAGCAGAGGACATAGCAACTATTCAAAAGAAGAGCATCTGAGTTGAAATTTATCAACTTCCATTAGCCCTCTTAATATTATTTTTGTAACTAATGTCTAATTTTATGGTTCAGAAAGCACTGCAACTTACATTTGCAGAGTCGGTTTTCACAGCAATTATGCAACATAGTGTGTAGGCACCATCTTGCTTTTACTAATATGGCTGGTGAAGCTCAGAGCAGTGACTTACAACTGCCACAGAGCTGGTGTGAAACTGCTCCACATTCATGATCTTTGAATTCCAAGTCCCAGACTCTTTTCATCAAGACATAGCACCAGTGCTGACTAGTGCTGCAATCAACTTGGGTAATCTGGTGGCTTCACTGTATCCTGGTTTGTAATCTTTTGGGTACATGCCTGGGAACGGAATTGCTGGCTTATAGGGTAGTTCTAGGCCTAATTTTTTTGAAGAACCTCCATACCTCTTCCCAGAGTGGGTAAACAAGTTTACATTCCCCCCAACCATGTATTAGGATTCCCTTTTGGCTGCATCCTCACCGGCATCTGTTATTGCTTTCTTGATAAAAATCATTGAGGTGAGGTGAAATCTCACTGTTGCTTTGATTTGCATTTTCTTTATGGCTAGAGATTCCAAGGGAATTTCTATGTCAGAAGGCCTCTTAATATGTCTCCTACCATATCATTCTTTATTTAACAATGCCACCATTTGGTGATTCTTTTTGAGAAAGATGGGCATGGCTGTATTGACCCTGGCCTGTGGACACACAAGGCATGTCACAGGACTGTGTTATTTTATGTGTTTCCAGGTTCCTAATTAATAAAGATTTCTTTTTTACATTAGCTTCTTTCTCCCAAGATAGTCTTCTTCAATGTATCATATCAATATATGTTCCAATGTCCCGTGAAGGCCAGTCTGGCTTCATGAAGTATTATCCTGTATTTAACTAGAAGTATGAAACATTTATCACAAAATTATACCAATAATGGAAACTAAAACTCAACCATTGTTCTGATATGGCTATTGTAGTTTTCCTCTCTTGTAGTTTTCCAAACCAAACTTAACAAAAGGGGGAAAAATAACCTCTTTGTACTTGGGGTTTAAATGCAGTACCCAATAATGCCTGTTGAATTGGCACTCTTTCACCTGAGCCATGCTTCCAGCTCTGCTTTTGGCTGGTCATTTTGAAGATGGAGTCGTCTAGACTTTTCTTCTCAAGCTGTTTTTTTTTTTATTGTGAAAATACTGTACAGAGGGGTTACAATTACATGGGCAAGATAATGAGCACATTTCTTATCCATGTTGTTGCCTCCTCCTTTGTTTCCCCTTCCCATCCCTTCCCATCTCCACCCCCCCCCCCACCTCCCCACCCCCGGCCAAAGTTGTAAAGTTCATTTTTCGACATAATGACTTGTACATCTCATTGTTGCAATGGGTCCACCTGTATCCCTCTTTAGCCCTTTATTCTCTAGATCTCATCCTAGCCTCCTGAGTACCTAGGATTACAAGTTGTACAACTAGTATCTGGTTATGTATGACCTCTTTGAAGTGAAAACAATGATGAAATCTTCCCAGGTACTTCCCATTAATCTGTTGTTGCTTTGTTTTGTTTTGTTTTGTTTTTTGTCAGTCGTGGGGCTTGAACTCTGGGCCTGGGTGCTGTCCCTGCACTCTTCAGCTCAAGGCAAGCGCCCTACCACTTGAGCCACAGTGCCACTTCCCCCATTAATCTGATAAGAAAAACTATAGTTACTTTTGATGTACTCAATTTAAATTTGTCAGTAGCTATCATGACATTTGTTCAGGTGGCACTCCATTCATCCCCTCCCAGCAAAGAGTTTATAAAGATCATGACTGTTGGCCTAATCCAAATTTATGGTCAATAAAGTGTATAATATGTCAGTCTTCTCAGGTATGAGTAACAGTACGCAACTCAAATCTTTATAGTGAGCATTTACTAGGCTCATGCATTTAACCTGTTTTTATGGCTACCTGGCAATAAAGTGTTAGCTATCAATAGTCCAATCATGAAAAAAAAAAAATAGGGAAAGATTGGAACGCTAAACATGTAATAATTACTCCATTGCACCACTCCAGGGAGACAAGGAGGCAGCTAGTTTTCAATTATAAGATATGTTTCCAATATGATTCCTTAGATTCCATTACCGTCATCATTCTCCTGCCTCTCAGTTTTAAATTCCTTCTTCAATATCTGCCCGGTTGAATTGGATAAGATGCCTTTAAGCCTTTCCCAACAGTGAACACAATATTAAACGTTCTCAGTAGAGGGCGCTGGAATGACGCTGCAGGAGAAGGTGGCCTCTTCTGTTGGTTCTGCCTGCTACTCCAGGTAGGTCACCAGGGCCAGTGGGAGGAGGCTGATGACAGCTCCTGCCTGCCAAGTGACCAGACTGTTGTTAGTCCTCAGACAGCCTGCAGTCAGTCTTTCCCACAGCCCTCCCCACGGAGCACCTCACACTACTGTCATTGTTGTTCCCATCTGCACACTTGCCCATCAACCTATCTTGCTTGCCTCCAAAAGATGCTTCTAGCTTACCTAGTGACAGCAGGTCAGATGGGTGGTGGGGATAAATGAATCAATCTTCCTTACCCCATCTCACCATCTACAGCTTCCAACAAGGTCTGACTTTGAGCCATAGAAAGGCATCTTTCAACATTGGTTTTCTTTGGTTACTCTCCTGCAGTCCCAGGATTTTCTACATTTTCATTATGTCTAATATTCCTCTTTTCTCATTGGTTAATAATTTTTATAAGTGATATCCAGTTATTTGAAACACTGGAATTTCTTTGCCTTGTGATTGAACTTAGAATGGTTCAGAAAAAAAAAACTTTCTCATAAATTAAGTTTTTTGCAAATCTGGAAAGTTGCTGTTTTAATACTCCCATGCAAACCATTCAATGCTTCTATATGTTGACTCATCTAATTCTTTAATGACCCTATTTCCCAAACCGGGTAAGTTGAGATTGCAGCTTTCTGGTTGTAGTAAATTCATTTTTTTCAAGGTTTGTTGTTTTATGCTTACCTGAAAGCATTTGTTCAGTGTCTAGAGCACAGTGGTCACTATCTAAGTATCATGAACTGTCAGCATTAACAAATTTATCAGAAAAAGAAAGGTTTCTGGGATAGTGTATTGAGTTCAATCACCCTTTCTAGACAAGCACTCTGCCTCTTAAGCTACACTGCAAACACTTTGGTTATTATTTTACTTTTGATACAGCTTCCAGACCAAACACAAGATCCTCTTGTCTCGACCTTCTGAGAAGCTGAAATTACAGAGCCTTGCCACCACAACTGACTAAATTATCAGAAAAAAAAGTGATCATTCTTTTCTGTTGGCTGTTATACCTGTGTCTAATGATTCTTCATATTCTATTTCCCTTCACATGTAAGAACCTGATTGATGAGCACATAATTTTATAAAACTTCGTTTCAAGTATGGATGAGGAGCAAGGCTGGCTCTGAATTCTGCAGGCAAACAGAGAAGACAACATGGCTTTGAGGCAGACCGAAGGAGAGCAGCCGAAATTGCCCAGAAATGATAGATTCATAAAAACTCACAGGACAATCCTCTTCAACAACAAGATTTTTTACTTGAGAATATCATTTCCCAGTCTTGGCTAACAGGAAGGTCAGGAGTGAGAGCCTCTGTTCCCGTTTTCATCTCAGAATGGGGCACAAAAGGAAGAAGGTTGGAATGAAGGATCTAGCTGTTCATCCAGTGCACTACAGTTTATTTCCCTCATTGAGTTCCACGTGCAGTTCATGCCCTGCTCATTTGCTTTTGTGGTGTTTGGCAATGTATGTAGTTTCCAACCTTGAAAACAGACCCGAGGTTTGTTTTGATTTTGATTGTTTTTGAGGAGATCTCCTGTTTGAGGGTGACTTGGCTCCACCCTGGTGATCTACCACATTCATCCCTAAGGTCGTCCCTAGCTTTAAGACCTTCTCTTATTTCTTCTTGGCAAATCTTACAAATTGACTCCTCCATTCTGTTTCCCTCTCAGAAGGAAAGATCTGTTCCCGTCTTTACCCCTGGCAAATTTATCTGACCCTGCTTGGAAAGAGAATATTTGCGGATGTAGTAGTTAGGCAAAGGATCTCAACATGAGACTATCTTGGATTTGGAACTCTAATTCCAGGGGCTTTGGAAGATGAAGGAAAGGTGATTTGAGGGACAGACATAGGGAAGAAGGACATTTGCACATGAAAACGAGCCCCCCCCTTCCCCCAAAAAAGCAACAAAACTTTTTTATTCAGCCGTAAGCCAAAGAGCACCTTCAGCTGCCAGAAATTGGAAGAATCAGTTAGGAGTTCACCCCTAGAGCCCACAAAGGGGATGTGCCCTGCCAACACCTTGATTTTGGACATCTGGCCTCCAGAACTGCGCGAGAGATTACATTTCAGTTGTTTTAAGTCACCGGGTGTGTGGTAATTTGTTATGGCAGCTCTAGGAAACTAATATAAATAGAATCCCATTAACTTCCTGTCTTTCAGAAGTCCTCCAGAATCTCTACACCTCTCCTATAAACCCTAGCCCCGTTCTCTTCTCAGTATTGCCGAGTGTTTATCTCCTTTTGTTTCTTCTGAGTGGGACAGAAGCTAACTACTCTCATTTTGCACCGAAAAAAAATAATTCAGCAGTGTTTAATATTTAACTCTGGTCTATCTTTAATCTTGCCCTGGGTTCCCAGATTCAGTCTAGACTAAAGAGAAAGCATTCAGCCATGTGAAAGGAAATTTGATTTGGTTTCTGTGGCACATCCAGTATGCATGTCCCAGAAACAGTGATATGGGACCAAATGCATTTAAAATGAAAGCCAATCAAGACTGATGGATTTGACAGGTTACTTACTCTGCTTCAATGATCTTCCTACATTTCATCCAGAAAGGGTGTGTATGCATGTCTATATATTAAGATCCTCCTTTTTCCATTGGCATTGTTTTGTAAAATCCCTCAAGAAATATCCAATATTCATTTTCATTTTTGTCAGTCAGTATAAAAGCAGTTTCCTTTATAACATTAATTTTTAACTTCAAACCTTCAGAGACAGAAGTATGCTTTACGGAAAAAAATCTTTTACTATTTCTTTCCTCCAGCAAGAAAAAAAAAAAGTCATGTACTGATCTGTTATTGCTAGGGGAGAATTAGATATGTAAATGGAAGAGGCATTTGAAGGCAGACAGCACCTAGGAATGGATGGGGTGGTCACATGGGTTTTTCTTCATTAAGACATTTTAAAGTTTAGTTCTCAGTGTGAAGATAATTTAAATTGAAAGAATTTTTGTACCTTGCTGCTGCAATAAGTTCCCTGTACATGCGTAAAGTTTTACAAATGAGAAACGGTGTGTCACTTTGACTAGACCAAGGTGCTCAGCTCCAAAGCAACTGAACTTGCCTTAAATATCTCCCTTTGATGTCAGGGCCTGAAAATTAGGCATTAAAAATGAATAACCCTGCAACTCCGAGAAAAAAATAGAGCAAGTAAAATATAATTTAATGAATCCCTGTGTGATAGGAAATCATAGTTCAAATCATTGATATCAGAAAAACCCTCTATCCCTTAACCTTAAAATGGGTTAAAGCCAGCTTAAGTCACAGGACTTCTACTAAAACTTCTCAAGACATTTCAAATTCACATTGATCTCTTTCTCCAAAGGTTTTATCTGTACTTACCTATGTCAATCATCAAGTTGTAATTGTACACTATTGTGTACCAGCATATAAACTCTTCCACCTGAATATATTTTGTTTTCCTGCTGAGAGTAGAAATTCAATGGAGGTTAAGAACCATAAGCTTCCTTTTTATCCTTCATTGCAATAAGTACTTTTCTTTTCTAAACTGAAGTGATAAAAACTCTAAAACATAATGGATCAGCATGATACAGTAAGATGTTAATTATTAAGTTTTAATAGAATAGGTTGCATTATTGAACTGTGATGTTAAATCCTACAAGATATCATCCATCCTTAGTCATCTGTCACTAAGAAAATCATGTGGGTATATTATGTGCAAGTTTACATTCTACCTGCCATACTTATCTTTGAATTTTCCTCTCATGAGATTTCTAAGTCCTTGACTTAGAATAACTATGAAGGTATGTCTGGAAAATAATTGACAAGACCTGTATTTCCACCAAACCATCACCTTAGTCATCAATCTTGGTTCTGCCCAGAGTTTGCTAGCTATTAGGAACTATTATGCCATATGCTCCAAATATTACACAAAGAGGTAAATGTAGATGTGTTTATGTATATATATATATAGGGTATATATGTATATATGTGTGAATATATGTATACACACACACACACATACACACACACACACACACACATATATATATATATATATATATATATATATATATATATATATAATTTAGTCAGTGACCTTGAATGTTTGGTGTTGTTAGTCTTGTTTTGCAGTTTTGCAGACAGATAAACAAGCTCCTTAAGGCCATAGATTAATTTAACCAAGATTCAAACCACAACATTGCAATCTGCCTTCACAATTCATGTTGTTTGTATTTAAGTCACCCTGACTTACTAGCAAAGCTTCATAAAAAGATAAAACTAAAAATAGCTAAAAGCCTTCAGTTTCCTAAAGTTTTGCATTTGTTGATTTAGTATCCTATAATCACAACCTATAAAAATCTATTTTTCATGGGCCTGGATACAAAGAAAAGGAAAAAAGAAAAAAGAAACATGAAAAATAACAACACTGACAGTAAAGAAAGTACGCTGTTTTAGTCACTGTTCAGTTATAATGATGTCATCTTGTATGTTTAGTTGTGACTTTTTAGATTTTATAAATATGTGCAGTTGGCAGCCAATACGTACAGATGATGCAATAAAAGCTAATTGTGAGAATTGTAGTTGCAAATGTTAAAAAGCAAACAAACATGAATTCACTTATAATAACATTCACCATTGGCCCTGACTTCACCCTAATCTTTTTTTTTTCTTGTAAAGATGATGTACAGAGAATACTATGACTGAACTTATGCTGGGCAAAGTAAGGAAACACAGGAAATGACATACAATGATCCATAGTATTAAAAACCAGAAAAGTCCAGAAGTGATACTGTGGTTCAAGGGTTACAGTGTTAGTCTTGAGTCAGAGAAACTCAGGGACAGTGCCCAGGCCCTCAGTTCAAGCCCCAGGACCAGCCCAAATTAAAAAAAAAAAAAAGCCACAACCACAAAAGAATTACTCTGCTAACACAACACAAGAGTTAGGAAGAAAATCCCTTGTCCCTAGTCTTTTTTCCTTCTAAGATCATGCTATCATCCATAAAAATCCACACAATAGGTTCTTACCAAGAAGATTGGGAGACCATTGCTGAGCTTCTAAAAGTGCCTAAAATATTTCATTTGGAACAAACTCCACTACCAAATGGCTCCAAGCTGTGACTGGGATGTAGGGGACTGAATCTCAACCCAATTGAGTAGTTTCACCCAGCTCATTAATTTTCTCTCTCTCTCTCTTTCTTTTTTTCTTTCTTTTTCTTTCTTTCTTTCTTTCTTCCTTTCTTTCTTCCTTCCTTTCTTTCTTTCTTCCTTCCTTTCTTTCTTTCTTTGTCTTGTCAGTTGTAGGGCTTGAACTCTGGGCTTGGGTGCTGTCCCTCAGCTCTTCAGCTCAAGGCTAGTGCTCTACCACTTGAGCCACAGCGCCACTTCCAGTTTTCTGAGTGGTTTATTGGAGATAAGAGAATCACAGACTTTTCCTGCCCAGGCTGGCTTTGAACTGTGATCCCCAGATCTCAGCCTCCTGAGTAGCTAGGATTACAGGCATGAGCCACCAGCGCCCAGCTCCAACTCATTTCATTAGCTACTCAACCACTAAGTACAAATTTTAGAGGAGTGAACTTTTATTAGCTCATTTATCACTTTTTTTGTTTGTTATACTTAGAAATGGCTCAGAGAAACAATCACAGCATTAGTGATATGTCATGATCCTCCAACTTTGCTGCTGGAATTATTTGAATTATTGAAAATCCTGATAAATTGGTACATCTCATGGCATCTGTGTTGGAATATTTGAGAATGAACCCTAATGTATTCATTTTCTCAACTTTCCAGACTAATACTAATTACAACCAAATTTGATAATTACTACTTTCATAGAATAGGGTGGTATAATAGGGGTTTTTTTTTCAGTGAAAGAAAAGCAGTGACTCATACATATTTAAATAGGGAGACGATAGATTGATTTATAGGTTAGGTAGATACATACGTACATGCATATACACATACATAGACACAGAAATTGGCTCACATGATTATAGAAGCCAACAATTTGCACAAGATGCCAGCTGAAAGCTCAAGAATCAGAAAGCTTATAGAGTCATTTAGTCTGAGTTCAAAGGCTGAAGAGTGTGGAGTTCTGATAGTCAAGAGGAAAGGATAGATTGTACAGCTTCCGATGGAAGAATGAATTCACCTCTTTTGTCCAGGCCTTAACCCAATGGAATGATGGCCTCCCATGTGGGGAAGGTGAGTCTGCTATTCTCTGCCTGCTGTTTCACATGTTTATCTCTTCAGAAACATCCTCATAGACAGAACCAGAAACAATATTTCACCAGCCATGTCAGCATCTCTAATGTAATCAGGTTTCAAAATTTACCTATCACAGAGACAGTTGTGAGAAGACTGAATTTAGTAGACATCTTGGGTCCAAGTTATAGGCTTTATAACTACACAGATGAATACCATTGGTCAGCCACTTGGGAATTACACATCACATTAGTCACGGTAAGTTTTAACTCTTAGAAATTTCTGACAAAAGGGCTAAAACTAGTTGCATGCAACTTCTATTCAATGCAGTTGTATGTGGGAAATGACCTTGATACAAAGTAGATCTCAGGACATTTCTAAGAAAATTATCTAAGAGATCTTGGAAAGAAACAGTTGAATGACAAAGATAATCACACAGAGGCAAGAGAGTGAGAAGGATAGGAGTACAGTTAGGTAGAAGGGCCACGCTAACTGAATTCTGTATTGCAAGTTAACAAAATTTATGATAGTTCCCTCCCTTTCTTGTTGTGTGTGTGTCAGGAGGTGTCAGAACTTGAACTCAAAACTATTAACTTGCTTTACTTCTTTGCTTGGTTGGTACTCTACCACATGAGCCAAGCCTCCGTTCTTTCTTTTTGCTGGTCATTTTGGAAATGAACTCTAGCACACTTTTCTCCCTGTTAGCTTGGAACCCATCTCAGATTCCTGAGTAGTTAGGATTAAAGGAGTAAAGCCACCATCACCCAACTGATTCTCTCTATGTCTCCTTCTTCATCACCCATTCCAACTGATAATGTTGTTTTGAACATTAGAGTTAATGTTTGAATAGAAGAGCAGCACTTACAGTTACTGGATTTGAGATAAGTAGCTAAGTGTTCCTCACCAGAAGACTCTCTGTTGAGTGTGCTGAACAGATATGCATTTAATCTGCATGTCTTGTTCAGGGAAAAAGTGTGGTCACATTTCAGGGATGGCGTAATTGTGAAATGGAATAATAATAATGTCTTCTGACCTAATCATTTTATCCTATTCTTTCTGGAAAAAGCTTCCTTATTTTTTTCCACTATGAATTCTGCTTATTGTTTCAATTTTTTACTCATCTTTGATATTACTCTCTTACGCTTGCTTGCTATTTTGAATTGTTTCTGTGACAGGATACTTGTTTCTTCATACTAGTACAGAACTAATCCTAGGAAAGCCACCAGCTTTCACACAAGAGGTGTATAACATTTTTATGAGTTTTATCATTCCTGTTTATTATCTGATAATAATTCTCAGATAATAAGTCAAGTACATACTCCAAAATCTTTCTGTATAACCGAAGGATGGAACATTATTAGAGGTGAAAGAGACCTCTACCATGTTCATTACTCACATCAGATAGCTTTATCCATTTCACACTGGAAATGTAACTGCTACGTGCAACCCTTGTTAAGAACTAGTGTTCAAGGAGGAAATGCTGTGGGCAAAGCAAAGAAATTCAAATTGAAAAAAAGCAATGAGCTAAACATAAAAGCAAGAACAAAAAATGCATCTCAAGGCAAGAATGACCTATTTTGAACAAAAAATCAAGCACAGCAAAATTTTAAACCTAGACTTTGCAAAGACAATGAATGTGAATTAAAGGACAATTATCCAGTAGACAAGTGGTGCTTTGTGTTATCCCAAAGCAACTCATAAATTCACACACTTTAGTGGGTGATTCAAATCTGTATAAATGTAAATTTATTTTGGATGAATGTGCATAACATGAAGATAGCCACAGACCAGCCATATAGAAAATGATTCTATAATCATGTAAATATACATATGTGCAGAAATTACCAAAATTGTCATTTTACTTTTATTTCCTTCATTGAAAGGAAACACAAATTTATGGGAAATAAAATGTGTTGGCATATGGATGAAAAGCTAGAATGACTCAATTAAGGTATTCAGCACATACATTACCTCGTGTACTTGCTAATGTGTGGAATGGGATGAAAACTCTTGTCAATTTTCACATGTATAATACATTATATTTATATATAGTCACCATAGTACCGATACCAAGCGATCTTTTTTTTTTTTCGTGTTTAAATTTTATTTTATTTTATTTGAGAACATACTGTACAGAGGGGTTACAATTACATGGGCAGGATAATGCATACATTTCTTACCAAGCATTGCAGCCTCCTCCTTTGTTTACCCTTCACCTCCCTTCCCACCCTCCCCCCTTCCCCCCCACCCAATCATACCCCCCCTCCCCCCCCACTCCGACATTGTAAAGCTGGTTTTGACATGACATTTTGTACTTCTCATTGTTGCAACAGGTCCACCTGAATCCTTAAACGACTTGTTTGTCCCTGTCTCCTCCACATGTTATACTGACATCAAATATAGTGAAAGCGGGGGTTACACTGTGGGGGAGGGACATACAAAGCAACAAAGAAATAATCTTATGAATTCGTTAGAAACACATGCATGAAAGAAACAAAAACATTAAAATACATATTTGAGGGTTCGTTTTCCTAACATCACATTCTCTGACTTTTTCCGCTTGACTCATACCTATACTAGATATTGCAAATAAGGGAAACCATGGGACCTATGTTCCTTTGGGCCTGGCTTACTTCACTTAATATAATTTTTTCCAAGCCTTTCCATTTCCTAACAAATGGGGCAATGTCATTCTTTCTGATGGAGGCATAGAATTCCATTGTGTATATATACCACATTTTCTTGATCCATTCATCTACTGAGGGGCATCTGGGTTGGTTCCATATCTTAGCTATGGTAAATAATGCTGCAATAAACATAGTTGTGCTGGTAGCTTTAGTGTGGTCTTTTTTGTAAACATTAGGGTAAATGCCCAAAAGTGGGATTGCTGGGTCATAGGGGAGTTCTATGTGAAGTCTTTTGAGGAACCTCCATACTGCTTTCCAAAGTGGTTGAACAAGTTTACATTCCCACCAACAATGAAGTAAGGTTCCTTTCTGTCCACATCCCCTCCAGCATCTGTTGTTGTTAGAGCTCTTGATTTTTGCTGTTCTAACTGGAGTGAGGTGATATCTCAATGTTGTTTTGATTTGCATTTCTTTTATGGCTAGGGATGTTGAACATTTCTTCATGTGTCTATTGGCCATCCTTCTTTCTTCTTCAGAGAAGCTTCTCTTTAAGTCTTTCGCCCACTTACTTATTGGGCAGTTGTTTCTTTGAGGATTTGTTGTTGGGTGGTTTAATTTTTTGAGTTCCAAGTATATTTTAGATATGAGACCCTTGTCCGTTGTATGGCTAGTAAAGATCTTCTCCCAATCCGTGGGCTTTCTATTGATCTTGCTAGCTATGTCATTTGCCCTGCAGAAGCTCTGCAACCTTATGCAATCCCATTTGTCCAACCTTTCTTTGATTTGTTGTGTTTCCGGGTCTCTATTCAGAAAATTTCGGCCTGAGCCAAGGAGACCCAGGGTTTCTCCTATTCCATCCTGTAATGTTTTCAGAGTGTCTGCTTTGAGTTCAAGGTCTTTGATCCATTTGGAGTTGATTCTGGTGCAGGGTGATATATAAGGATCTAACTTTAGTTTTCTACATGTAGTTAACCAGTTTTGCCAGCACCATTTACTGAAGAGGCTGTCTGTCTTCCATTCTATTGTTTTAGCTCCCTTATCGAAGATTAGATGGCTATAGGTCTGTAGGTTCATCTCTGGGTTTTCAATTCTATTCCATTGGTACCAAGCGATCTTTTAAAATCACTTATCAAACTGACATATGTCCCTTGACAAATATCTCCCAACTAACCCATCTCCAGTCTCTGCAAACCACCATTTCACCTCCTGTTTCTGAGGATTTAAATTTTCAACATATTAAGGGTCTTTCTGTGTCTGCTTGCCTTATTTC
The DNA here is from genome assembly GCF_019054845.1 of Dipodomys spectabilis. NCBI lineage: Eukaryota > Metazoa > Chordata > Mammalia > Rodentia > Heteromyidae > Dipodomys > Dipodomys spectabilis. The sequence goes on from NW_024870752.1 coordinate 8,639,416, forward strand.
AGTTTAATATTTTTCATATTCATTCACGTTTTTCACAAATGTTAGGATCTCTTATTTTAAGGTTGAGTATTCCATTATATATATATATATATATATATATATATATATACCACAATATTATCCCTTCATTCATTGATGGACACATTGATTCACACATTGATGTATTCCATACTTCTGCAACTATGAATAACTATGCATTAACTTGAGAGTAGAGATATCTCTTCCACACTTTGATTTAATATATAATATATATCAAATAGTACATAATATATATATGTTATATAATAGAATGTATTTTATATTATATTATTAGGTATACTATATTATTATATATTATATTTTATATAATATGTTACTATATATTAAATATATAATATCCAGTGATAGGATTTCTGGTTCACATGGTTATATTCATCTTAATTTTTTTTGAAGAAATTTCATTGTAGATTTCTATATTGCTTTAATTTTTTAGGTCTGAGACTAGGATGAGAGCTGGGTACATGATACATCTGTTTATTATCTAGTGCACTTGCAATTAAGACACACCTCTAACTCCTCCTATTTTTCTCCATGCCTATACTAACTTACAGTTCCACCGTAAATGTCTTCTTTGTACAATCTTTGGTAACTATTCTAACAGATTGTGGTAATATCTTATTTTAATTTGAAGTAATATAGTTTGAAGTAATTTGTCAGTTTTTGTTTTTGATTCATTTCCTTTTTGTTGTTAGTTCTAAAATACTGGTGTTCAGACCTATGTGGTGGACCTTTCCCTCTAAGTTTTCATTTTGTAATTTTAAAGTTCTGGATGTTATGTTTAGGTTTTTAATCCATTTAGAGATAATTTTTAAATATGGTGCAAAATAAAGCTCCATTTTCTTTTCCGTATTTAGCTATCAGTTTTCATAATACCAATTATTGAAAAGACTATCCATTTCTCACTGGAGTTTTTGACATCTCACAATGTTTTGGGGATTTATTCTTCAGTTTATTGTTAGTACCCACAACTGTTGAATTTTTCAGTTTGGTTTGGTGCCTGAACATTTATAATTTTTTATAGATAGGATTGTGCTATCTGACTAAAAGAACAGTTTAACTTGTTCCTTTCCATTTGTGTGAATTTGCTTATTTTTTTTCACTTGCCTAATTGCTTTGCCCACAGTTCTCATGAATATGTTTAATAGAAATGTTAAGAATAGACATTCTTGTCTTATTTCTGATTCAGAAAAAGGTTTTCATTGTGTTTTCACTATTCAGAGTAATGTATGCTTTAGGACTGATTTATATTAAAGTTATATTGCTTTCTAGTCCTAATTTGATGGAAGTTATTTATCACATGATGTTCTGAATTTTTTGGCAGGATCATGTCAGACTTGTCCTTCAATCTGTTAGTGTGATGGTTTCTATTGATTTACATATATTAAGCCATCCTTGCATTCCAGAGATAAATACCACTTGATCATAAAAGATATCTAGATATTAAGATTTGTAACTCTATATTGCGTGTGCCATTAAATTAGGGAGCAGAGGTTACAGAAAGATAAGGATAATTACTTACAACAATAAGAAGAGTTTATTTACAAAGGTAACCAAAATTGAGGAAATAACAGAGGGTCAATGCACTACCACATTCTCAGGACAACAGACATGTTACTGTCCCTAAGCTTAAACTGGAGAGTGAATGGAATGAGACAGTAGTATCTTGAGTATCTGGACAGGAGTTTGCATCTTTTGTTGAAGAGCAAAGTCAATGAGATGATTATGAATCAGTGCAGCTCTTATTCCCACTTTTCTTCTGAAACCTGGCTAAGTTTATATGGTTCAAGTTCTAGGTAATAATTGGCAATTGATACTTATGCACATTATAGACCTCAACTTGCGAAAGGGGCTATAAGTGAGCAAAGTCTGCCTTCAACACAAAAGAGGGAAGTGGTTTGAAGCTTCTCAAACGTTTATCAATATGGAACATAAAAACAGTACAGTGAGTAAAGTTGCAGGGAAGAAAATCCACAATAAAGAAATAATAATTCTTACAGATAGATAAGGATGAAGATATTCTTGCCAAAGAAGCAGCATAAACAAATATCCAGAGAAATAAAAGAGAATGGATAATGCCTAACAGAATTGATCATACAAGAAGAAAGAGTGTGAGGAACAGCCAACAGAACAGTTGGCTGCAGCCAGATACTGACACACCTCACATCCTAGGCATGAAGTTGGACTTGGAGACACAGATTAACATGTTGAACTTTTTCGTTTTAAACAACACTGGTGTTGGAAAATATAATCAAAGGAGGTAGAGGCAACAAAGAAAACTCAGGGAGAAAAAGTGCCTTAACTTAATTAACTCAATTAAGGTTCACATTCATGGGCGGACAATATAGATAGGTTCATATCAGATTAGATGCTGAGTAGAAAGCTAGCTATTCTCAACCAACAAGGTGGGTGGTCAATGCTGGCCCTTGCTGTTCTCAATATTATCCCTGTGTTTCCCTTTTAAAACATTATGGTACCCCCCCCTCTCATTCTCTCCTCCCCCCATCTATTTGTCTGTCTGTCTGTCTGTCTGTCTGTGTGTGTGTGTATATATATATATATTCCTTCTGTTTTTGTCTCCCTCTTTCTCCTGTTGTCTCTCTCATAAAGATAACACACACATATACATATACACAAAATACATCTATAGGAGCACAATTTTACTAGACCTTACTCTTTTTCAGTTTTTGCTTCTTGAATCATTAAAAACAATTCCATCATCTCTGCATTCACTGAAAATTAGGAAATGCACATTGTTTGGGATGACTATTAATCAACTTTATAGAAATTACTGGATTTCATATTATGATGTATGTAGTAGAAGCAAAATAGAATTGTATTTTGCTAGTTTCCATTCATGCCTGATCTCTAAAGAAGGGTAACACTCACATTTATATTGGGAAGATAAAGGATGACATATATGACCATTTAAAATAATTCTTATAAGGATCTGAAAGTACAGTAAATTTATATTCTTTTATTTATTATGAAAAGAGTATTCTCATATTTATATATTACTTTAAGGTTTAAAAAATAAATAGCACACATAGCCAGGATCTGAAGCTTTCTTTTGTCTCCAGATTAAGGATAACTTTCATCAGACTACTATAAAGTACTACTTAATTCAAATAGATTTGAAAAGAGAAACATCTTCTCTACTATTGGTAATCTATCTGAGGGGGGAAATGTGTAAAATGTAATATATTCTCTATACTCAATAAAAAGTTTTTGAAATATTGAACCTAAGATTTACTGAAAGAACAAAAGTATAGAAGAAAGAGATCCAATCTTTCCATCCCTCATCTAGTCTTTAATTCTAATTCACTTAAATGCCAGTTTTCTGGGCATAAGTTATATTGGAATAAGTTGGAATATGTGATAGTCTCCATTAATGGTGTTACTGCCATGTCTCTCTTTCATGGAAGTATGGGCCTGTTCATTGAGATTAGGAATGGTATTCTAATTGGAAATGCTATGTACAAACTATCTATGTTGTAATTATCTCAACTTTTCTGGCCTCTGGTGGTGATATTGATTTCATATAGTTGCTCCTGAGCCATAAAAAATATAATTGCCAAAGAAATTGTTCTGTCTTCTAATTATTATTCTATATACAAGTTTTGTTCTAACTAAAATGCAATGGAAATTCTCTCCCTAATGTTAAGAGACAAGTTGAGCAAATAATGGGAAGGATAAGGTGATAAGGCTGGATATAAGATATTTCTCACTGTCATATCTCATAGGGAGAAAATATAATGGTGTCTTTGGATATATTCTTAGAACCATTTTCAAGTTAGTTGAGTATTTCTTGAATCTGGTTATCAGTTGCACTTGTTATAGGTCCTGCTTACCTTTAATGAAGCTCTATTTCTGTGGAACTGTTTTCAGTCTTGAGCAGATTTCCCTCAACTGCTTCAGAACTCAGAAGAAGAGAAGAACACTCTGTTACTTCTGTCCTTTCAAATGAAATTTTGGTGAAAATCTTGACAATTCTTAGTTTAGTGCTGCAAGAAAGCATTAGACCTTTCCACTTAGGGTTACAATTTTCTCCTGAAGCTTTTCACTTCTGCAACCAAAAGCAATATTTTCTCATTCACAAAAATCTGAAGTTTTATTTACCATTCTTCTATGAAGTTGGATCTCATTTATGCTCTCTCCTGTCCTGAACATTTCAGATCAGATTGCAGTTCTTTTTGTTGTAAAATCTTGAAAAAACATATTTTCTTTTTAGGCAGCAAGAAATGATTAATGAGCAGATGAATTATATAGGTGGTGTTATTTTCCAATCCAAATAAATATTAAATTTTCTAAAACTTACTAAATCCTATAACTAATTCTACTACAATTTACTACAAAAGTAACTAAACTATGGGAAGCCAATAAAAGTAAAATTAGTTAAACTAGACAGCAGCTGCACAGAGTTAGGAATTAATGTTTTGTGTACTAGAGAAATACTGAATTCATCATTAATCCATGCATATAAAGTGTGATAATTCTATTATTTAAATGAATAAAAATTATAGGCACTGACATTCTAAGATATAATTGTGAAAGCAACGAAGTGAATTGTTTTCTTGTGCATTGGGTAGACCAGCTGCATGGCAGAGATTGCACTAACACTCAGGGAAGAATCAAGTCATAATCAGAGATTGCTGAGATTACATGACCTGTACACCTATTCAAGTGATGCAATGTACATTTGCAGCAGGAGGAGAGAATGGATGCAAAACTCATCTCTCTGCAATGCATCTATGCCCTATTAGTACTAGATCTACTCTGTAGCCATAGAGGATAATAGTTTTTCACATAGACAGATTCAGACTGCATTAAAATAATTTGGAGACCTGAAGACTGTGGATGAATAGAAGAAAGGAGTACTCACTCGGTCTGAAACAAGGAAAGATGCTTGCACAAGGTGAGGAGCCCAGGCTGTGGGGTTGTTTCTGTTCTTTAAAGGAAGTAATACAAACTAAGGGCAAGAATCCATGCCCTGCACACTGCAGCTTGCCTTTCTCAGCATCAGCCTTTCTGAAAAATACCTTCAAGTCATTAACATTATCCTGTTTTTATCACTATTTTTGCTCACCATTGCTTGTCTTGTATCCATGAGATTAAACCGTGTTTACTTTTCTTTCAGAGCTGCAGTCAAGACATTAGATAACCCTATACATTGCCCCAGAACTAAGTCTCTCTTCTCTTTCCATTCACAAAATATCAAGAACTGAATATAATTAAGTTTTCATGAAAGCTGAATATCACAAACCGAATCTGTTACAGGACATACAACTGTACTGCAGTCAGAAACAGACACCTAAAACCACTGCTCAGCCTACCATCCTTCCATATTCCTCTGAAAATGGTATGCTTTCCAAGACCTGCATTAGTTGAATCTTTATTCTTCAATACTCAGATAGCTAAGATCTTATTGTTGTCAGTGTGTATCATTGCCATAATGTGACACTGTCAGTTTTCTTCTGGGTATGTGCCTTCTCACTGTCTTTTTGTGGGTCTTTTCTAAGTCCAAACAGTCAAAATCACACTAAAACATAGGATTGTGGTGTAGGACCATACTGAGCAAAGCATACAAAAATCTGAACGCAAACTTTCATAAGCTTCTATTTACTAACAAAGAAAATGTGTTCGGGTGTATTTAAATCATTTTAACTTAGTTCAACAAGACAATCTAAATCACTCTTTTAGAAAAGCTCTAGTCTCTCATTTGGAAAGATGCCACTTTTCATAATTCCATTTCCCCTCAGATGCTTTTCTCAGTAAGGTAAACTTGTGTGTAGTGATTGGAGTGCCTAATCTTCTCTCTGGGTAATGAACATGGACTTTTGGTGTCATTTCCTCCAATGTCTGTGCTATGGCTGGTATCTGTTTCTAGGATAATGCTTTTTTACTACCTGGATATGCTTCCTTTAACTGATTTGTAGTTGCAATCTCAGCCTCAAAAAGTTTTTTACTCTTTGTCTTAGATATTAATAGGGTACTATGTGAACTAAAGTTCCTTATTCAAGTTGTTAATGTGGGAGGGACAGTTATTTGAGGGTTACTTTGTCCTAAAGTACCTGACACTGTGAGTCCAATTGATTTTTCTATATCATACAAGGACTGATAACAAACTAAAAAGGCAATCCTCAGTATGGATTTTGTTTGTAGAACTTTATATGGGTGTTCAGGAGGTGTTGGTGACTACACATCACTATCAATCCTCTATCTACTTGTGTAGCTATCATTCATACTTCCAACAGCCACATCTCCTAGCTTAGGAAGACTAGAAAGAGCAGATAAGGACATAACTGTGTTTTTCACTCTTCTACATCACCTTGTCATTCTTTTCCTTTGCTCTACAAATAGCTTCTTCTTGAGGGAGGATATGTCCTATGAATTCAGGGTAAAAAACACTGAAAAATTCTTAGTATTCATCAAGTTACATACCAGAAAGGGAAATAGAAAACAAACAAGAAAATATATTAAATGCCAAGAGATCATAAACTGCTCAAAGAGATAGGAAGGGAGTTGCAAAAGAAGTGGGTTGATCATGAAGAGCACTTTCACTTATCATTTGAAAGCAGATGTCTCACCTTACAAGAGAGTGAGCTCAGTCACATGCCACAAAGGGTACCTCCAAGTGAGAAACAGCAACTCCTGAGAGGATCCCAAACTTAGAGCCAACATTCCTTGATAATGGGAGAACAAGACGGGTTGGCCAAAAGAGTGAAGGTGAGATGCTGGAAGAGACTGAGAAAGATTGTATCAGAAGTCCAGCACTACTTGGATTGATTTGCACTTTGTAACTAATGGCTGGAACATGTCAAGAACTGACTGGAGCTAGAAAAGTCAAGTGCCTTTATAAAGCATACATGTCTGTAGATGGTGCTCTGTTGTGGACCTAACTGCATCTGAGATATGTAGAAAACATATGGATAAGATGTCAGATAATAGAATGACTGTAAATGTTGAGTAGATAGATGTTCCCCGCCAGATACTAAGACCAGGGAGAATGACTAGAGGTTGAGGTATGGAAATAGGAAGAATTCACTTGTGGAAGTGCATTTAAATGTCCTTCACCTGTCTAAGTGACTCTGCAGAACAGACAATCCATTGAATCAGGAGTTCTAGATAGAAGTTGGGGCTAGAAGAATAAGTGTGAGAGTGGTAAGCATAGAAATTTGTTTGGTATTATCAGACTGGAAGATAACAGCCACAGAGTAAGTTTATAATGAGAAGATGAAGACTACTGTCATATATGTGTCTCTTGGACAAGGAAGAGAATAGTTCAATAAAAGGGAGATGCTGAAGACGATTAAGATGTCACCTTGATTGGAGGAGATGAAGGTCTGGTTGATGATTAGCAAGAGATTTGAGAGAACTTCTACTTAAATACATTTATCTCTACATCCTCCCAAAATGCTACTAAAGTGAATGTAATGAACTTTTGAAAAGGCATAAAGTACAAGGACAAAAAATTTTAGATACAGAGACAACAGCAGAAAACCAATATCAGTAAAAATTAATTCTATCATCTGAGGATAAATGGAATGGTACTAGGTGACTCAATATAAGAGAGAGATTGAAATTTAACCCAAATTTGAAACAACAGAAAAATGTACGCCAAGGAGGTTCAGAAATTGGAGAAATCAGTTTCTGTAGCTAGTAGTGAAGTGGAGTGCAAAAAATAGCATCGATTGAAAGTCTGTTTAAGTGGTCATAAGACACCAGGATTTATTTCCTAGCTCAAAGCAGACAAATGGTCATCCAGGCTCAAACCAGGACTTGAAAATAGCTCTCCAGAAGGGTTTTCCAAGAAATCAAACGATTCTAAACAATGGGATGCAAGGCACTTTTGAGGGCAAGTGTGTAGAGTCTTACTGTGATAATATAGAGTTTAAGCAATTTTTTAAAAATGGAAAATCCCTCACCTCCTTGCCATTATCTTTGCTGTATCGTTACAGAGATGGGGCCAGAGTACATCAGAATAAACTACCATAGTGTAGTAATCTACAAGTTCATCTCAAGTTTGGGGGATTGTGATACTATTGCAATAAACTGTGTCCTTTTCTCCGTCTTTGTTAACCTTCTTATCATTGACATCATCCAATTTTTCTTCCACCAAGCTGCTTCCTATATTAATTGGGTAAATCCATCCTCCAGAGGAATCTATTCAGCTTAAAAATTAGCAAAGTAAAAATCTCCTGAAATTTAACCACACCTTTCTACCCTTAAAAAGGAATTTATCTCCAACCCAACAAGCCATTAATAGGATCATGTTTATAACTAATGATTGTTATTCTTTTAATCTGATATAGCTAACTCCTTGTATCTTCACACAGGTTGGGCATAATATTTAGTCAAGAAGGTATCTGTAGTGTGAAACATATGGTCCTGCATGATGATTATAAAATCTGACACAATGATACATACATTTAGGTGTTTAATGATATTTGATGACATATTTTTTTTAAATCTCAGTTTTCCAAATCATTACTTAGATTCAAAGAGGCAGAGACCCAGCTGCCTTACCACATTTTTTTCTGCACATCATTATCGAATTCATGTACTTTCTGTTCTTTGTTCATAAATTGTGATAGGACACATTCAAAATCAATCACACAAAAGTTTATGCCCCATTTCCCAAAATTTTAGAAGGAGATAGATAAAACAGCAAGACAAATATCTAGACCCTCCAGGATAATTCAGACACCAATTGAATCATTTATCTTCTTTATATATCATTATTTATCCAGATCATCCTATAATTTGTGCACATTCTATCACCTTATATAACATAATGCCATATTGCCTTAAACTATGGATGTAGTGAGAGTCACCTTCCTTGAATGTACCGCTATATTTGTGAGTTCTCTGTAGACCTTGCTACTATGAATTATGGAGAATATTTGTTTTGGCAAATTTTGAAAAAGTCATGTATCTTTAGTCTCATTTTCATTCCTTACAAAATAAAATCCTGCCCCTGGGATCTCACAAAATGGCTGTAAAATCAAAGGTGACAGTGACAGAACATTACTGATTTTGTTGCTTTATTACAGCATCAAGTACATTTACCTGCCACAGTTCTTATGCAAAAGTTACCTCTTATTTTGAAGCATGCAAATGGACTTATTCAAATATATTTGCTTTTGAGTACTTTGAATAAGATAGTTCTATGGAAATACAGTAGTTTTTCAGTTGTGGAAATACTCAACAAATTTAAATGACAAACTAGCATCATTCCTATAACACATGGAAATCCTTAGACTAAAACTCAGAAATCTAACCTTGAAACTAACAGGAATGCCAGTTTCTCAAGAGGAATTACTTACCATTCAAAGGTCTGGAGTCCTATAAGAGATAACTATACAAAGTGAGATTCTGTGAAATTTCGATATGGCACATAATATGCCCCGACTCACTAGTAGGAAAAGCTAAGGTAGAGGTATTGTTTTAAATACATTCATACTTGACATTTGGTAGCTATATATCAGCATAACTATGAAGTCATAATACTGATGAATAATACAATTCTAAGAAAAAAATAATTACAAATCCTTTGAAATATGTTTAGTCACATCAAAAGAAAATTTAATAAATCCAATGGTATTTTAAAATAAATGAAACAATGTTTGACAAGAAATGAACTCATTGTCTTATGTATGCAATTATAATTCTTCTTTATATCACCTTGACAACAAAATTAAATTAAAAAATGAATAAATAAATGTGAAGTCTACTCTGAAGGCACAAAGCTTTAGTGGCCATAATTTATAATTCTGGAGACTCTCAACAGCTCTAACAATCACAGGGCAAAAAAGACAACGACATTTATTTGTCCTTTATTCCCCACCATGATGTGAAAAGAAGATCTGTATACTGTTTTATATTAAGTAATCACCCTGTTAGGCACTAGCTTACCAAGATAGGATAGGCAGTCATTAGTCATACAATTTTTAATACTTCCAGAAAAGTCTCCAAGTTCCAAATGCTTATTGCAACGTCTGCATCCATTTTTCCTGGAGTTCAGCGTGTAATGCTAGGGGTGGGAGAGAGACTATCAGTGTGAAGTGAGCTAAAAGGAAACACTATTCCTAATGCTCATTTGAAAAAAAACAACATGTTATAACCAGAGCACTTATGCCTGTGTCCTGAAGACATTCAGGAGCCAGACAGACACTTTAGCTACATGATATTTGACTAACTGCCTTCTTAGAAGAGACTATAACACTGCTTTAAGTCTGACATCCTCCCAGCTAAAGTGTTGAGTGTATCAAATAAACAAATAAAAAATATCAATGACTTTTCCACAGATATCTCTGACGGGTTCTGGGCTACCAGAGAAAGTGTCAGAATCCAGGCTTTTCCCCTTATGTATAGAAAGTTTAAGATGATATTATTGGGAAACCAAACATTGCAATTTTTTCAAAAGAAAGAAAAAAGGAAGGAAGGAAATACTATGAAAACAAATGAGATCACATATTTTTATGTTCTGTTTTAAAAAGAAAAAAAAGAATAAAAGGTGCAAAAAAAAAGAATAGGATAGACGGATCTGTCTTTCTATTAAAACTTTTCTGGTCTTAGAACACTTTTATCTACATTATCTGGATTTATGACTTGCTTGTTCATTTATTTCATCCTCTACTTATCTTCTTGTAGACTTATATGTCAGTGGTGTTGAAATATTACCTTTAGCGTTGTAATACTCCTTTTAGGGTTTCCTCTGGAACGAATAGCCAAATGAGACCACAGGAACGGTTTTCGGCTTATTCACTCAACATTCACAGAATATGAAACTTTGGGTGTAAACTTTGGGTGGTCCAGGTGATTAGGTCGGTCCATGTAGACAAAGCTTATCTGGATGTGTTTCAACTAAACAGCTAATCAGTTCTCAAATGGAACTCCATTGCACAACTAACATTGATATGTCTTTCATTTCATGAGAATAAAAATGTTTCAAATATAAGAATCAAACTGTAAAATCCTGAGTAGCCTGAAGAAATTGTAATTGTTCTGGGCTGGGAAGTTGCTTGCCTTGTATGAATGAGGCCCTGGGTTTGATTCCTCAGCACCATGTAAGCAGAAAAAAGCCAGAAGTGTCGCTGTGGTAGAGTACTAGCCTTGAGCTGAAGAGCTGAGGGACAGCACCCAGACCCAGACCCAGAGTTCAGCCCCCATGACCGACCAAAAAAAAAAAAAAAATTGTAATTTTTCTAATTAAATTTCCCACTCAAGCTCTGAAATACAAAATGCATTGGAAGCATCGTGTTGCTGGGGAGGCTGGACATTGTAGAATATGTCGTGTTATTTTATTTTTTTATTTCCTTTTATCAAATTCTCATGTTCATGAATGCCAGATCAAATTTTTTGTTACATTTCTCATTAGGATATTCTTGTTTACTGGGGTTTTTTGTTTGTTTGTTTTCTTAAGCTCTGCCAAGTTGTCATTTCCCTTTTCTTAATTTTATAGGATGTACACTGAATTTTTTTATTGTATTCTCCCCCACTTCTTCTGATATTTCCAATCCTGCTTGCAATGTATTCATAAAATCCCCCCTATAGTTTGGCTAATAACTCTAAAATCCTGCCTAAAAGATTATCATTTTCTTAAACAAAATAGGTTAGTATTTGCTCCCTTTTTATTTTATTTTTTGATTTAAAAAAGACTGTAAGTCAGCCTTTAACTCTAAACCTAGACTAATCCAAAAATATGATACTAAATTTTTAGTATTATCCATTAACAAACATATTTATCATTCCAATCCCCAAGGTTTTTATTGGTTTTGTTCTTTTTTGGGGGTGGGGGTCCGGTCGTGGGGCCTGAACTCTGGGCCTGGGCGCTGTCCCTTAGCTCTTCAGCTCAAGGCTAGCACTCTACCACTTGAGCCACAGCGCCACTTCCAGCTTTTTTTCTTTTTGCTTATGTGGTGCTGAGGAATCGAACCCAGGGCCTTGAGCATGCAAGGCAAGCGCTCTACCACTGAGCCACCTTCCCAGCCCTGGTTTTGTTCTTTAGAAGATCACAAATAACTGCTTTCATTATCAGGTGTTTGACAAACAATATTTTTAGCATAGGGTTAGATGAGGTTAAATAGTCAATATTATAGAGACATAGACACATGTCTGACCTTAGGGTTCACAGTATATTGTGTTGTACAGATCTATAGGCTAATGATTTAATTCTAATCAGTAATTGCAATTTGGAAGTTTAATAAGTACTTGAACTTTATTAAAGGCTTCTGGGAGATAGATAACACACATTAGCCAGAGTTTAGCTAGAGAAAGTTAAGGTACTAGATGGTAAAGTTGAGTTGAGGATCCAAGATTCTAAAGGAAAGAGGATGCTCCATAGAGGCATGAATCTGATGAAGGTACAAAGGCAGATGTGGACTATCATATTCCCAGGGATCAGTCTGCAGAATGCAGGAGTATGAAAGCTGAAGATGCTGAGGATTAAGGCAACATGATCGACTTGGAATTTACCTTAGGCAAAGTGGACTGTTGGTGGTCCCAAGAGACTGTTACACAGAATAAGGATAGAACAACCCTCTGACTTCACTGCAGATAAATGCATTGAAGTGTATAGCACTGGGCCAGAGGAGACCAATTAAGCAAGTAACTGCAAAAAAGCAAGTAACTGTAGTCAGCTCTGCAGGAGGCCTTACCTTAATTAGAATCTTGGATTCATAGACGGAAAATTATTTTTTAAGTAGTTGTACAAAGAAAGGACTTGCCATTGAACAAAGCAGTGTATAACGAATTCTGATCCCTGTCACTTCCTTCAACATTGTCATCCATTCCCTCCCCTCCCCCCCCTCTTCCCTCACTCTTCTTAATTTTTCAGGATATGCATTGTTTTTTTTCCCAGTTGTGGGATGACTTGAACTCTGGGCCTGGGTGCTGTCCCTCAGCTCTTCAGCTCAAGGAGAGTGCCCCACCTCTTGAGCCACAGTGCCACTTCCAGTTTTTCTGGTGGCTACTTGGAAATAAGAGTCTCACGGACTTTCCTGCCCAGGCTGGCTTTGAACCGCAATCCTCAGATCTCAGCTCCTGAGTAGCTAGGATTACAGGCGAGTGAGCCAGCTGCACACAGCTTGCACTGAAATCTTGACTGCATTCTTCCTCCGGACTCCTCCTCGTTCATCTACCTTTTTCCCTTTGACTATAACCTACCCCTACCAGCTTCCTGATTTTTCTTTGAGTTGTTGAATTTATCTCACGTTTATTTCCAACATTGAATGTATTTGACTGTAATAGTTATCTGCAAATTTCTGAAGGATAATTTTATATCTTCCATAAGTATAGTTCCTAAAACATCACAAGATAACTATCTGTGTATTTTGGTTAATAATTATTTGAAATTTCAACACATTCAGATGTTTTATTTCATACATTAACATGGCATAGTTTAGTTTTGTTAGGTTTTGTTCATATGCATCCAAAAAGAAAAGAATTTGGTGAAATGCTAGGGAGTAAACTTATGACAAAGGAATGTAATAGCATACAAAGCTAAAAGTGGACTTATTGACATTTTCTACCACTTAAAATAAGATGCATTTATTTTTAAAAGAATAACTTATCGGTATTGTTTTGGAATGGCTAGTGTTTGACCTTTCAACTCGGAGCCTCTTACTTGCTAGGCAGACACTCTACCACTGAGCCATGCTTCCTGCCTGGTTTTTGTTTGTGTTTTTGATTTTTGGCTGATTATTCTCAGAATAAGGTCTCACTTCCCTCCTGGACTGCAAAATTCACCTGTTTCAGGGACCAGGTATGCACCTCTGTGTCAAGCTTCCATCTGTTGAGATGGAGTCTTGTGGACTTATGGCACATTGACTAATCTTGTAATCACAATCCCGGCAATCTCAGACACCTACTACATTTTTCTACCTTCTACCAAGTGCCATCACACCCCAATATGATTGAGAAAGGCTCATGAACTTTTCTGCCATGAACCATGCTCTTACCAATTGCATTCATCCAAGTATCTTAGATTTTAGGGACACGCAACTGGTGCCCGGTTTCCTTTTTATATAACCACTTATTATATAGAGACCTATTTTATAAATCATTTTGTTCCTATGTTCCTTCTATTTTACATGGCAGAAATTGTGATATATATGCCCAAAGGCATAACACCTTGAAAATAATTATTGGCATATATTTATTTTTATCTTATTTATTATGATCATTTGAATTTGCATTTATTAAAGAAAGCAAATGTATATGTATGATATTGTTATAGGTGCACTACAGAGGATAATTCCTGGCCTCTATGGCACCCCGGAGTATAATTCATCAACTACATATTCAACAACCTCAATGCAAGCTTTCTCTGACTTGCTCTTGCATAGATCTCCATTGATTGAAATTACAGAGTAGTTATGAACATAAAGCTAGTCATTTAGATAGATTCTTCACAAGCTGCTCCAATTCCTTGTAGTCACTATGGCATGATAAAGTGGTTTTATATTTGGCAACTTGTTCATCCACATGATTGTGATCTCTTACATCTGAGGACTAAAAAGCAGTAGCACTTTGTATCTCTCATCTCACTGAGAATAATACAGGCCGTTAGGGAGTGCCTGTCCAGTCTGGATTATACTTTTAGAATTCAGCCTTTTAGTAACCAATTGAAGGGAGAAAATCAGATCTATAACCTTGTTCAATATGGCAAAGGACGTCTTCACAGAATAGCTTTGATGGGCTGTCTACACATGAAATTCACGAAGGACAATTATTTCAGAGTGCTTTTTTTATTTGGGAGGGGGACAATATTAGCAAAAGGAAAAGGCATAGAGGTTAAGCATGGTCAGCAGGAAGTGAAGTAATAGAGTCAGATAAGACACAGTTAATTCCTCCATGTATTCTGATAACATGTGCTAAGTGTCATCCTCTGAACGAGCTAATCTGAGCCTAGGTGCATCAAACTGATGTGACTGACTTTCTTCATTAGAGTTCTACATTCCAGGAGGAAAATTCACCACAAAACCCATGTCTGGAATAAGCCTACTAGAAAAATTGGCTGTCATATTTGGATATAAAGTGTCCCCCAAAGGTTCATGGACTGAAGGCTTTTTCAGAGGTGAACTGAGACCTCATGTTTCTAACCTCATGATTAATTTAATGAGCTATTAAGAACTGGGACCTAGATGGAGGAAGTAGGTCATTGGAAGGGATATCCTTAAAGCAGTTATTTGGGCACTGTGGTCTGTCTCTCAGTCTCTATCTCTGTCTCATCTCTATCTTAACTGTTACTCTATTTCTCTGTTTCTGTTTCCTTTTGTTTTTAATTTTTATTTTTTTACTATTTTTTTCCTTTCTTTTTTTATTGTGAAAATACTGTACAGAGAGATTACAATTACATGGGCAAGATAATGAGGACATTTCTTATCAAGCATTGTTGCCTCCTCCTTTGTTTCCCCTTCCCATCCCTTCCCATTCCCTCCCCCACCATCCCCTCCACCACCACCTCGCACCAAAGTTGTAGAGTTCGTTTTTCGACATAACATCTTGTACATCTCATTGTTGCAATGGGTGCATCTGTATCCCTGTTTAAACAATTTGTTTTTTCCTTCCCCTCCACAAATTATACCAACATCAAATACAGTGAAAACAGGGTTATACCATGGGGCAGGGACATACAAAGCAACAAAGAAATATCTTATAAATATGTTATACACAATAGAATAGCAAGAAAGAAAAAACATTTGAATCCTTATCTTGGGGTTCATTTTGCCTAACATCAACTTATCTGATTGTTTCTGCTTGACTCAGACATATACTAGTTATTGCAAATAAGGGAAACCATGGGACCTATGTTTCTTTGGGCCTGGCTTACTTCACTTAATATAATTTTTTCCAAGACTTTCCATTTCCTAACAAATGGAGCAATGAGTTCCATTGTGTATATATCCCACATTTTCTTGATCCATTCATCTACTAAGGAGCATCTGGGTTGGTTCCAAATATTAGCTTTGGTAAATAATGCTGCAATAAACAGTTGTGCTGGTAGCTTAGTCTCTTTCTTCACATCTCTCTTCCTCCTCTTCCTCCTCCTCCTCCTCCTCCTCCTCTTCTTTCTTCCTTCTTTGTTCCTCTCAGTCTTTCTCTCTCTGTCTCTTTCTCTGACTATATGTCTATCTGTCTGTTTTTCTCTCTCTGATTCTCTTGGTCCACCATGAAAAAGCAGGTTTTTTTCCCTCTACCTCTTACTCCTTACCGGTATGTTCTTACCTTATCAATAGCATAAAGTGATGAGACAGGAACATCTGGAACCATGAGCCAAAATACATAATATATCTTCCTTTCAACTTGACTGATCTAGGGAGTATGAAGCTTTGAGTTCAAATCCCACCATCAACAACAAAAAAAAAGAATTCAAGTTGTTTATCTCCGGTGTTTTGTCACAGGAAGGAAAGCTGACTAACACGCTGAAATGTGTTTGAAGCTCTCAGTTTAAACACTGGCCCCAGCTCAGGGCCAGTGATAAAAATAAAATCTTTCCAGGAAAGTGCATGGTTTGAGCAAGTCACATCTATTCATCTAACTCTTACCAGTACCACATGTTTCTTTCCCCTTTTTAAAGCCTGAGAGATCTCTGTGTGCCTAACCACAAACTGCTCTCCTCAAACCCCAGAGTGGCCTTCTTTCCCTGAGCTTTCTAAAATGACTCTGAAGGTTTGTTTCTTGGTTGGTTTGGTATGGTTTTGCTTTGCTATAAATGAAATTTACTAAACCTAGATTATACAATGTACAGATAAAATTTTATATAGACAACATTTGCACTATTTTACAGTTGAGATCTCAAAGAGAGGAGGAAAGTAATGTTTCAAGAAATTATACCTGAGGGGCACAAGGCACTACGCCATGAGCTCTCTGTGATCATGGACTGGATATACCTTTGCTGATGGTTGCATTTCCTAGAGTAAAGCCTGACTGCTTTAACAAGGAGACGCAACACTGATGTGTTTGCCTGAGCATACGTGTCTCCTGCATGCATCTAAAGGAAGAGCTGAGTCTATGAGTGATTATTATGCTGCCACGCAGCGTCATTCAGGAATAATGTTTTCTCATACTCTTTGGGATATTACTCACAGAATCTCCTTCATCAGCTGCTGGGAGAGAGCAGGAAAGGTAAACTGTTACCTTCAGACTCTAGTGATGAGCAGCATTGCCAAGTTTTCTCCTGGGGAACAATGCAGTCAGGTACACGCATTTTAAAAGATGCTAGGATTCATAGGCTCGAAGAGAAGAATGTATTCTTGATACTCAACCTGAAATCTTTACCTCTTATAAGGTAAAATTGGAACGATTTTAAAGATCATAAAGGAATCTTACCATGACTGAAGGGTAAGTCAGCAACTAAATGGAATTTGTCTTATAAAAGTTTGCTTGGAAATAAACTTTTTGAAAAACATGAACTCAAGGATAAAAAGTGAAAAGTACCTCTGAGTGTTCCAATAATTTATGTACTAAAAATTATGTATTTAAGTATGCAAGTAGTTTAACATATAATATTTTAAAACATTCACTATAGACTGTAAAAGAAAAGACTACAAAAACTCTATATAAAAGTTATAAATAATAAATACCTAGCTTTATAAAGTAGCGTAACAAGAGTGTTTCATAACCATGCATTTGTTGGGCCCCTAGAACTTTCTCAATTACCTTTTCTCTTTCAGCCAGCTCTTTTTATTGACCATTGAACAAAACACACTGGAAAGTTTCAACCCAGTAGATTCATCTCATCTTTATTTTTTAATTTTTGTGCTAATATTGCCAAGTTCAGTAAACCATTATTTGGAAATACTTTGTTTTATTTTAATCAAGAAATTAAGTTTTACTGAACACTTATTGCAGATAAGTTCGAAGACCAACACATTATACTTTAATGTTGATTATGTAGAGCCTCCAGCAGACAAGATGGCTAAGTATTTCCATTTTATACTTATCTTTTGGCATTCCACCTATAGATTTGTCTAGACAATACAAATGGCTCTTTTCTCATCCACATGCAAGAGTTTCTTTTCACCTAGAAACTATAGCAATAATTACATTTTGAAATCTTGCTGATTCTTCCTAGAGAAACTTAAATGCAACTGGGCACACTGCATTTCAGTGCTTCATGTAATATCTGAATGTCGACCAGAACCCTGGGTTCAGTTATACCTCCCAGACAGATTTCTGAATTACTGAACACACATGAACACTATTCAACTTTGATCAGAGAACTATTAATCAACTCATGATGGTATATATGTCAAAAACCATGTAAAATCTGTGATTGGAATGTATGATTGAAAAAACAATTCAATGCAAAGTTTTTTTTTAAAAAATCAAAAGAAAAGGAAAGGAGGTGTCATTCACATTGAACGGTTTCTCGATACTCCACAAGAAGTGTTCTTGTAATTACCAACTGTAAAATATTACCAGATTTATAAATTGAAAAAAAAAAAGATTTGACAGAAAGTACATTTATCTTCAAGCAAATGCTTAGCTTGTCACTATGTCTTATTCTAAATACTATTGTTCCAGCCCTTGTCCTGGATTTTATTGTTTTTTTCCCCCTAAGATAAATTATGTATGATGTTTTAGGGAGGCTTTGAAGTTCAATCAGTTTTGGCAAAAGAGAAGAACTTTGCAAATAGTTAAATTAGAATTCTGCCTGTAATTTATCCCTTTGAAACATTTTTGCATCAGACAAAGTTGGAAAGCAAATGAGCAGCCATATTCACTCATTTTGCAAAAATATGCTGTTAGGACACCAAGGGGAGAACGTTTTCTTCTATTTATTTAAAAGAAACCATCAAAAGACTGGGAAACAGAACGATCACGTTAAGTTTTTAATCAGTCATGTGAAAGAACTGTGAAACCCAGTAATGCTATCTGAGATTATTTTATGGTAGAGCAAATGTAAGGTAGCAAAGTAAATTAGACTTTCGAATTCTAGTATGTTAAATTGGGGCACAAATAGTAGTTTTATTTAAAAAAAAATAGCATAAAGAGAAATTAGATTATTTCAGAATTTTGTCTGGAAAGAAAACTTGGATCAAACTATTACTCTCCCTCACTTTTGTTAAGTTCAACCTGGATTTAAACTCAAAGCCTTGAACTTGCCAAGTCGGCATTTGAGCCTTTTTTGCTTTCGTTATATTTTGAGCAGTCTCAAAGTTACACCCCACTGTCCTAAAGAGTAACCATCCTATTTATGCTTAGTTGAAGTGGAATTCTCCCGCTCACCTTACCTCCTGAGTTGCTAGGATTACAAATGTGAGCCAGGGAACCCAGCTCCTTCCAAACAGAGCACGGCCTCTGTCTGTCATTTCCTTGCGATAGTGCTCAGAGAACATGACAATTCTACATTAATGATCAGGAATCTACATCCTAGATAATTGTCTTTCTACTTTTTCTTTCTCCTTGTTAAAATTAGAGGGTAACATAAAATGGAGTTTTCTTAGTTCCATTTCTTTATGCTTTTTGTTTAGCTTTAAGAATCATACTGCCATTAGTCATAAGGGAATTTTAAATACAGTAGTATGATAGATGTAAATTTCTTTCTTCTCTTAAAAAAAACACTTTTGGGGTGGAGAAGAGCAGAAAATATGATGATGCTATTATAGCCCCAGCTGGCTTAAAGCTTGCTCCATAGCCAAAGATGGCATCTAAGTTACAATCTCAGTTTCCTTACTACTGATATTACAGGCATATGTCCCCATACCTGACACAATGAGAAATTCATTTGCAACTATTTCATAGTCCGTTAGCCTCTATGTGTTTTGTCCATTCAAAGAAATGACAAGGAGAAGTGATCATTGATTTTAAAAAATACTTTTCAACTTTTGGAAAATATTTTTTTCAAGTCAAGGAGAAATGTTGTAAGGACAAATGTGTTTGAATATCATTGGTGCACAAATACTAGACTAGTGAGTTTTTCTTCTGCCCTTGAAAATGATGGAAGGAATAGAAGAAGAGATACAAAACTTTTGTACTGTTTTCTTCTCCCCCCAAAACAACACAGTTACTTCTAATAATGATCCTCTGGTGTTCAACTTATTCAAGTTTATTGTCTGTGAGTGGTGCTTCCAATTCTGCTTACCACGAATGGTTTATGTGTATTAGCTTACTTTAGAGAAATACTGTTTTTTATTTAAAAGGAAGACATTTGTTTATGCTGTTGCTTATATTGGAATCCCCCTAAAACAAAGAATGGAGACAGAGAAGAAATCAGGAATAGCAGACATTAACATAGGTGCCGATATTTTTACCTTTCCTCTCTAATAGAATATATTAAGGTATAAAATTCTTCCATCCACAGAAGGGAACCTTACTTCATTGTTGGTGGGAATGTAAACTTGTTCAACCACTTTGGAAAGCAGTAATGAGGTTCCTCAAAAGACTTCACATAGAGCTCCCCTATGACCCAGCAATCCCACTTTTGGGCATTTACCCTAATGTTTACAAAAAAGACCACACTAAAGCTACCAGCACAACTATGATTATTGCAGCCTTATTTACCATAGTTAAGATATGGAACCAACCCAGATGCCCCTCAGTAGATGAATGGATCAAGAAAATGTGGTATATATACACAATGGAATTCTATGCCTCCATCAGAAAGAATGACATTGCCCCATTTGTTAGGAAATGGAAAAACTTGGAAAAAATTATATTAAGTGAAGTAAGCCAGGCCCAAAGAAACATAGGTCCCATGGTTTCCCTTATTTGCAATATCTAGTATATGTATGAGTCAAGCGGAAAAGGTCAGATAATGTGATGTCAGGAAAATGAACCCTTAGATATGTATTTTAATGTTTTTTTTCTTTCATGCATGTGTTTCTAATGCATTTATAAGATTACTTCTTTGTTGCTTTGTATGTCCCTCCCCCACAGTATAACCCCTGCTTTCACTATATTTGATGTCAGTATAACTTGTGGAGGAAATGGAGAAAAACAAGTCGTTTAAGGATACAGGTGGACCTGTTGCAACAATGAGAAGTACAAGTTGTCATGTCATGTCCAAAACGAGCTTTACAACGTCGGTGTGGGGGGGGAGGGGAAGGATTGGGAGATTGGGATTGGGATTGGGATTAGGAGGGGGGAGGCTGGGAAGGGATGTGAAGGGTAAACAAAGGAGGAGGCTGCAATGCTTGGTAAGAAATGCATGCATTATCCTGCCCATGTAATTGTAACCCCTCTGTACAGTATGTTCACAAATAAAATAAAATAAAATTTCAAAACAAACAAACAAACAAAAAATTCTTCCATCCACTCAAGTAGAGCCTCATGTTTTCAGTCTGATTGAGCTTAGAGCTTTTAATTGACTTATTTTAATTGATGAAAATATTATATATATATATATACACATACAGTGTACATGAGGTTTGAAATATGTACATAGTGTGGAAATGCTAACTCAAGCTAACTGCATCAAGCCTTTGGTTATCACTTTGCATTGTGAGAACACTTAACAACTGCTTTGAACTTTGGAAGAACATAATACTTTGTTATTAGCACTTAATTGTACGAGGTCTTTTTCAAGAACACATTATATATTTTAACCTGGGCTGTGAATATCAGACAAAGTAGTTTAATCATTTTCCTTGCAAAAGTCTCATTTTCGTAGGTTGCGGTGACCTGTCTGGATGATGTAGGAAGCTTGGTTGATAACCGTATGACCTGGAATTTTTTTTTTTTTTTTGGGGGGGGGGTCAGTCGTGGGGCTTGATTTCTAGACCTGGGCCCTGTCCCTCAGCTCTTCATCTCAAGGCTGGAGCTCTACTGCTTGAGTCACAGGGCCACTTCCTGTTTACTGGTAGTTTATTGAAAATAAGCATCTCATGAACTTTCTTGCCTGGCTGGCTTTGAACCACAATCCTCAGATCTCAGCCTCCTGAGTAGCTAGGATTACAGGCATGAGTCACCAGTGCCTGGCTGATCTGGATTTGTAATATGGGGCTAAGGTTTTGCTGTTTCAAAGTAAGTTCCATCAAGGATTAGGTAATTTATGTTCTGTCTTTCTACATTTTCTTTTCCTGGTTAGGCTAGAAGATAAATTTTAGGAAAATCAAAATCTCTTTTCTCTTTTCAAATGCATCAAAAAGTAACCAGGACACAGTAAGTATTCAATATGTACTGTATTGAATAAATGAATTTTTGTTTATAAAAAAGTATGGGAAAACAGTATTCATAATACAGAATTGTAAAATTTAAGGAAGGAAGTATTTCTTAGAACAGTGTACATAATGGATACCCAAGAAATGCATCAAGATTAAAAGTTAAAATTATGACTTATACACATGTAAAACAAAATTCATTTACCTCATTAATAAGAAACCAGTAATAGTCTCAATCTGGTTTCACAGACATTTGATTAATAGGATATTACTTTACCTTTAAAAAATAAAGACATAAACCAGGTTCCGGAGGCTCTAACTATAATCCTAACTACTCATGGAACTGAAATAGAAGGATAAAGTTTAGAGTTAGCCCAGGCAGAAACTCTGTGAGACTCTATCTCCAATTAGCCAGCAAAACAAAAAGCTGGACTAGAGGTATGACTCACTTGCTAGAATGACAATCATGAGAAAAAAGCTGAGCAAGAATGTATATGTAAGAGTTCAAGGCCCCCTACTGATTAAGTAAATGAATATTGTTGCATTGGGAACAAAGTGTTCTAAAGATGAGCATTGAAGAACATTTCAGATCTAAACCATAGCAGCACATAATACCCATTTAATAAATGCATAAAAGAGAAGGAAAAAAGGAAAGAAAACAGATGAGACCAATGAAGGAGAAATTCTGGCACACGTTATCTTCAAGTAATTATTACACCTTTTCTGTTCAGTTTTTTGAAGAAGAAAATACCTATCTGGCATATTTGTTCTAAGATTCAAAGAGATGGTAAAAGAAAAACAGGAAATAGCCAGATCTTTTGCCTTACTCAATAAAACTTTATCTAACTTCTATTTACTATTCAATGTGTAAGCAAAAAATAGAGTGCTTTGTGATGAGACCAGTTAATGTAATGGACTTGGACTAGTGCCAGTAATGAGGTTTATGCCTCTGCTGTGTTGTCCGGCTTTCATGCATGAAAACCTTATGAAGCACAAGCATCTAATCTTAAAATGTATTTTATTGATGCCTCTAAGTAAGAAAAACATAAGATTCACATGAGTTGAGATATATCAAAATCTGAGTGGTATTAAAATTGAAGTTCAATTAAGAAAGAAAACCCTTAACATTTCCTTGGATAAAGTTGAATTTTTGCTCCAAAAAATAGGACCAAACACATGATATGTATTGAAACTATTATCAGTACTAGGTAGATAGTCTATCTGAGTCCATCATTGTTATGTATGTTTAATCAGTTACCAACAACTACTTTGTGAAAGCAAATGATTACCCTCATACACTTCCAAGCTTATTCATTTCTCTCACAAGGTAGTTTTACCCTGTGCTTTAGTTTCTATCTGTAATGGCATTCAGATCAGACACTCATGTTTCTGACACTCGTGTAGCTTGATTCTCAGTTTAGCACTATTTGGAGGGTATAGAAAATTTAAGAGAAGGACCTCATTAAAGGTCTTAAGACATTGAGAGGCCTTAAATGAGATTATAGTGCTCCAGTCTCTTCCTTTCTTCTTTTTTTGCTTTTGCTTCCTAGACATGAGGTGAGTAGGTTTGATCTGTCATGCTGCTCTTGCCTCAATATAGGCCTAAAAGCCACAAGGACAATTTGGTCAGGACTTTATCTTTCTGAAGCTGCAAGACAAAATAAAACTCCTCCCATTACTTGCTGATTGCCACAAACAGTTTTTAAGAGTACCACACCCAGTTTATGCTATTATTTAATCTTTCCCCAATGAAAGCTTTACAATAGTCTGTAAATCCAGTGTCATAAGAGATTGCACAAAACCATCTTTGATGATGATCCTTGGTAGTATGTAGTACTTCATTTACTTTCTTAGTAGAGAAAGTGCCATTGTGAGGTTCCTTATATACCTGTGTGTGTGTGTGTGTGTGTGTGTGTGTGTGTGTGTGTGTGTGTGTGTTACTTGAGATTGAATTAGGGCCTGGCACTGGCTAGCAAGGACTCTACCACTTAAACAAAGCCCTTAATTTCCTGCTTCACTTTTATACATCTATAAACAACATCAGAATTTCAGAAGTTTTTTTTAAAAGATAAGGTTAATATCAACACATTTTCACTTACTCTAAGTAGCCATATCTGCTCTGAGGTCATCCATGTAAGGTTCTATGGTGGACATTAGGATCCTGGACATCCCTGGGCTATAAAAAGGTAGATCTGAGATCTATCAAGTAATCTAAAATGATTTTATAGATTAGGGTAAAGTGGAAAAACCTCCCATGCTCCTGGATTGGGAAGATTAACATCATGAAAATGGAAATACTGTCAAAGGCGATGTACAAATTCAATGGGATACCCATCAATATCCCAACCTCATTCTTCAGGGAAATAGAAGAAGCAATCAAAAAATTCATATGGAACAATAAAAGACCCTGAATAGCAAAAGCAATCCTTAACACAAAGAACAGTGCTGGAAAAATATTAATACCAAACTTCAAACTCTACTAAAAAGCCATAGTAATCAAAACAGCTTGGTACTGGCACAAGAACAGACCTGAGGACCAAAGGTATAGAACTGAAGACACAGAAATGAATCCACAGACCTATAGCCACCTAATCTTCAATAAGGGAACTAAAAAAATAGAATGGAAGAAAGACAACCTTTTCAGTAAATGGTGGCAAAATTGGTTAAACACCTGTAGAAAACTAAAGCTAGATTCCCATATATCACCTGCACCAGAATCAACTCCAAATGGATCAAAGACCTCAAAGTCAAACAGACACCCTGAAAACATTACAGGAAGGAATCAGAAAACCTCTAGGGCTCCTTGTCAGAAGCCGAAATTTTTTTTCTTTTTTTTTTTAATTGTGAAAATACCATACAGAGGGGTAACAATTACATGGGCAAGGTAATGAGTACATTTCTTATCAAGCATTGTTGCCTCCTCCTTTGTTTCTCCTTCCCATCCGTTCCCATCTCCCACCCCTCAACTATACCCCCCAGCCAAAGTTGTAAAGTTCGTTTTTCTACACAACGACTTGTACATCTCATTGTTGCAATGGGTCCACCTGTATTCCTATTTAAACAATTTGTTTTCCCCTTCCCCTCCACAAATTTATACCAACATCATATACAGTGAAAGGAGGGATATACAAAGCAACAAAGAAATCATCTTATAAATATGTTAGAAACAATTGTATGAAAGAAAAAACATTTGAATACTTACCGTCAGGTTCATTTCATCTAACATCAACTTATCTGACCTTTTCTGCTTGTCTCAGACATATACTAGAGGGGACGTGGACAGAAGGAAACCTTACTGCATTGTTGGTGGGAGTGTAAACTTGTTCAACCAGTCTGGAATGTAGTATGGAGATTCCTCAAATGTATGGAGATTCCCCTATGACCCAGAAATCCCACTTTTGGGCATTTACCCAAATGATCACAAACAAGACCATACTAAAGCTACCAGCACAACTATGTTTATTGCAGCATTATTTACCATAGATAAGATATGGAACCAACCCAGATGCCCCTCAGTAGATGAATGGATCAAGAAATGTGGTATATACACACAATGGAATTCTATGTCTCCATCAGAAAGAATGACATTGCCCCATTTGTTAGGAAATGGAAAGACTTGGAGAAAATTATATTAAGTGAAGTAAGCCAGGCTCAAAGAAACATAGGTCCCATGGTTTCCCTTATTTGCAATATCTACTATATGTCCGAAATTTTTAATAGAGACCCATAAATACAACAAATCAAAGAAAGATTGGACACATGGGCTTGCATGAAACTTCAGAGCTTCTGCATGGCAAAGGATATAGTGAGCAAGATCAATAGAAAGCCCATGGATTGGGAGAAGATCTTCATTGACCATTCAATGGACAATATACCTGGAACTCAAAATATCTAAAATATACCTGGAACTCAAAAATTTAAATCCCCCAACAACAAATCCTCAAAGAAACTACTACCCGGTTAATAAGTGGGCTAAAGACTTAAAGAGAAACTTCTCTGAAGAGGAAATAAGAATGGCCAATAGACACATGAAGAAATGCTCAACTTCTCTAGCCATAAAAGAAGTGCAAATCAAAACAACATTGAGATTCCACCTCACCTCAGTTAGAATGGCTAAAATCAAGAAATTTAGTAACAACAGATGCTGGAGGGAATGTGGCCAGAAGGGAACCTTACTGCATTGTTGGTGGGAGTATAAACTTGTTCAACCACTTTGGAAAACAGTATGGAGATTCATCAAAAGACTCCACATAGAGCTCCCCTATGACCCAGCAATCCCATTTTTAGGCATTTACCCAAATGTTCACAAACAAGACCATACTAAAGCTACCAGCACAACTATGTTTATTTTAGCATTATTTACCATAGCTGAGATGTGGAACCAACCCAGATGACCCTTAGAAGATGAAGAAAATTATACATATATATATACATATATATATGAATATCAGAAAGAATGGCATCACCCCATTTGTTAGGAAATGGAAAGACTTGGAGAAAATTATATTAAGTGAAATAAGCCAGACTCAGAGAAACATAGGTCCCATGGTTTCCCTTAACTGCAATAACTAGTACAGTACATGTCTAGGACAAGCAGAAGAGTTCAAAAGCTTTGTACATATGACCATATAAGCTGATGCTAAATGAAATGAACCCCAAATTAGGGACACAAGTGGTTTTATCTTTGTTACTGTTCTTTTTAATGTACTTATAATGTACTATGTGATTTTTGTTTGTTTCTTTCTTTGTATGTTCTTCCCCTATGGTACAACCCCTGTTTTCACTGTATTTTATTCTGGTGCCCTGCATCTTGTATATATATTTTCATAATTTGGGGAGGGGAAGGGAAATAACAAAATGCTGAAATAAGGATACAGGATGACCCATTGTAACAATGAGATGTATAAGACACTATGTTGAAAACTAACTTGGGTGGGGAGGGAGGAGTCAGGGAGGTGGGGAGGGAAGGGATGGTAGGGAAAAACAAAGGACAGTGTAACAATGTCTGATAGGAAATGGACTCATTACCTTGCTCATGTAACTGTAACCCCTCTGTACAGTATCTGTACAATAAAAATATATATTAAAATAAATAAGTAAAGGGTTCAATTCTTTTAAATTAGGTATATTTAAAATAGAAAGTGATTACTGAGCCAAGTCTAGGGGCTTATCCAGGAAGTAGTCTGGAGAAAGAAGGAATTCTTAGACCCTAGGGTCATGCCTATGATTCTGTCACTATATCACTACCAAAAGCCAAGAGTTATTTATCTTTGATCTTAGTCTTTCTTCACATTGCCTGGGAAGATTGCTGAGACTGGAGTTTACTGCCGTGTCATTACCACCAACATCTGAGGAAATGTAGGCCAAAGTGAAGGAAATAACCCACATTTAAGTTCCAAGAAAGCAATTCATTCAAAATATTTTCTTTGACAAAATTTCACTCTCAAAACATCTAGAGTTTTATTCTTATATAGCTATGAAATGAAATCTGTTAGTAGTCCTTAAAATTCTTATTATCCTATCTATCTTCCTGATCTCTTTTCCTTTGCAAATGACATTTTAAAATCCTGGACTATATTCTACTTATAGGATTTATTCCAACCATTTCTTTCATAAGTATGGAAGTGAGAAATCTAATTGTTATTAAGATACTGAAAACGTTCTATGCCTTCTCTTAAAAACACTTATTTTTCTCTTAGGTAATAAACAAAAGAAGTGTTTCTAAAGCCAGAGAAGTGATGGTTATGGATGAATATTTTATGCCCGTATGTATTCTAGGTGTTCTTTTTCAATTATTGTGCAATCCCAAATATTTCAGAACTTAAGTCTTTACAAACATTTCAAAGAACCAGTCATGAAGTTGCATGTAGGCAATTTGCATGGGGTACCTTAGAGAATATATATTTTTTTTTAATTTAATTTAATTTTATTTGAGAACATACTGTACAGAGGGGTTACAATTACATGGGCAGGATAATGCATACATTTCTTACCAAGCATTGCAGCCTCCTCCTTTGTTTACCCTTCACCTCCCTTCCCAGCCTCCCCCCTCCCTCCCACCCAATCATACCCCCCCCCCCCCCCCCCGACATTGTAAAGCTGGTTTTGACATGACATTTTGTACTTCTCATTGTTGCAACAGGTCCACCTGAATCCTTAAACGACTTGTTTGTCCCCATCTCCTCCACATGTTATACTGACATCAAATATAGTGAAAGCGGGGGTTACACTGTGGGGGAGGGACATACAAAGCAACAAAGAGATAAT
This sequence comes from Dipodomys spectabilis, assembly GCF_019054845.1. NCBI lineage: Eukaryota > Metazoa > Chordata > Mammalia > Rodentia > Heteromyidae > Dipodomys > Dipodomys spectabilis. The sequence continues at coordinate 8,667,828 of NW_024870752.1, forward strand.
ATTATAAATGCGTTAGAAACACATGCATGAAAGAAACAAAAACATTAAAATACATATTTGAGGTTTCGTTTTCCTAACATCACATTATTTGACTTTTTCCGCTTGACTCATACCTATACTAGATATTGCAAATAAGGGAAACCATGGGACCTATGTTTCTTTGGGCCTGGCTTACTTCACTTAATATAATTTTTTCCAAGCCTTTCCATTTCCTAACAAATGGGGAAATGTCATTCTTTCTGATGGAGGCATAGAATTCCATTGTGTATATATACCACATCTTCTTGATCCATTCATCTACTGAGGGGCATCTGGGTTGGTTCCATGTCTTAGCTATGGTAAATAATGCTGCAATAAACATAGTTGTGCTGGTAGCTTTAGTGTGGCCTTGTTTGTGATCATTTGGGTAAATGCCCAAAAGTGGGATTGCTGGGTCATTGGGGAGCTCTATGTGGAGTCTTTTGAGGAACCTCCATACTGCTTTCCAAAGTGGTTGAACAAGTTTACATTCCCACCAAAGACCTTGAACTCAAAGCAGACACTCTGAAAACATTACAGGATGGAATAGGAGAAACCCTGGGTCTCCTTGGCACAGGCCGAAATTTTCTGAATAAAGACCCGGAAACACAACAAATCAAAGAAAGGCTGGACAAATGGGATTGTATAAGGTTGCAGAGCTTCTGCAGGGCAAATGACATAGCTAGCAAGATCAATAGAAAGCCCACGGACTGGGAGAAGATCTTTACTAGCCATACAACGGACAAGGGTCTCATATCTAAAATATACTTGGAACTCAAAAAATTAAACCACCCAACAACAAATCCTCAAAGAAACAACTGCCCAATAAGTAAGTGGGCGAAAGACTTAAAGAGAAGCTTCTCTGAAGAAGAAAGAAGGATGGCCAATAGACACATGAAGAAATGTTCAACATCCCTAGCCATAAAAGAAATGCAAATCAAAACAACATTGAGATATCACCTCACTCCAGTTAGAACAGCAAAAATCAAGAACTCTAACAACAATAGAGAATATTTTTAGCTCTGAGCAATTTTAGACATGACCAGGTAAAAATGAATTACTTACTACCCCAAGAGTGTGCATACATTTCTACTAAAAGTAATGAAGAATAAAATAGGTATGAAGAATAATAGTGCATTTGAAATGAGGTTGTTTTCCCTGAGCTCTTTGAAGGGAAGCTAATGTGTTAAAGGACACCCCTATTCACGTCGATCTGAATGTGATAAATAATACATGATTCTAGCGATTATCACCTAATTTCAATATTTATTGAAAACTGCCATTTCAAAGCAATCAAAGCACATCGCGAATTGTGCTATTATCTCCATTTGTGTAAATTTGTTATAAATATTGAGTTTCAGTCATTATCATCAGAATAATTCATTATTAACTTTTTGGAGATATGAATATATATATGGAAAATGATGCAAATTTTACACCAAAAAGCCTTTTCTACCTATTATATTCATCATAAATTGGGTGCAAACAAGGGAATAACTTATCCAAGGAGATGGGTGAAACCTGCTCTACAGACAGATTATGTATGAAACGGGAATTATGAAACTGTGAAACTTGTATCTGATACCACATTCCCCTCATCTGCAGTGTTTTCATGATAATTCCTCACTGTGAGTAAGCATGCAATAGCCGCACAGGGTTACGTTAAGAAATGACTTTACATTCTTTGTTTACTAACATACTTCATTTTTAAGTAATGCAAAAATAAACACTGTAAATTATAATTGCTATAGTAAATAGTAATACGGACACATTTGGCATTCATTTGCCAGGAACTCTTCTGAACTGTTAGGAAACTGAGTCATGAGGGTATTAGAATAAAGAAAGAGCAGAAAACGACCCCAACAGAACAGATCAACTCTAATTGAGAGTTGAAGAGGGAAACCATGGTGACATGAGGAGAGTTGGGAGATAGCAGGAGGCAGGAGGTGTATGGGGTGGGGAGGGATGTGTGCAGGGGTAATAGGGTACTGGGTGAAGGTGGCTGGAGGGTACAAAAAATTTCAGGACAGGAGCAAACCCATTGAATAGGTCCCAGGTCCTGGTTCAGCCAGGTGTGGCTTGCTTGGGAAACTCAGGAGGCCAGGCATCTGTTACCTCTGTGTGGAAGGGGGGGGGGCAGATAAGGGGGAGGTGAGGAGGGGGAGAGGGAGCTTTCATAGTTGGGGGATTGCAGATTCCCATCATGAACATCTTACATGTATTTAATCCTTATATCCCTCCAAATTAATGCTATCAATGTCCCCATTGTCCCCTTTTTATAAAGAGGAAATTAAGGAGAAAGCAGTTAAATGTAAAGATATATAACTTTACCTGAGTAAAGGAAGAAGATATCCAAGAGTTTGGATATGTGTTAAGAGAGGGTTTACAGAGTTTATGAGCCTACATTAAATTTCCAAAATTGTTAGGATGGGACCTGATTGGGAAAAAGAGAGACAGAGACAGAGACACAGAGACAGGGCAGAGACAGAGACAGAGGCAGAGAGATACTGTGTTCACAGAATGGGAAAAATCATAGAAGAAAAGTCATAAATATGCCACTCCATGGAAAGTAGCAAGTATAATAACTACATTGTATGCCTGAATCAGAACAGCCTCTAAAGGGCTCTGTATACTGGTTGAGAATTGTGATGTTATCCCAGGATTTTCAGCCAAGAAATAAATCTCAATCCTTCTAACTCCACTCACCCGGTGTAATGTACTGCTGCCCAATTTTCTTGCTGTCTTTGGCTGACTAACACCAGTGGAAAGCAATTTGATATAAATGAATAAACACTGAGGTATTATCCTCCAAGGATATTTGAATTCTATTAAGTATCGTTTGAAGATTATGATGCTTTGAGTTTTCTAATAGTGAAATTGCAGGACACTTGGCAGAATGCTGAGATGCTTTGGGGCACAGAAGCCACCGTGCTGCTCTTGTGAATAATTAAGATAGTTGGTATAGGAGCCTGTAGAAACACAGCAGGTTAGGGGTCTCTGGATTCAATGTTCTGATTTGTGGCTTACTTGTTCCAAGTCATTTAGCCTCTGGAGATCTCAATTTCCACAACAATGAAAGGGGCGGGGCAGAGGAGTGACACTTGAAATACCTTTCCAGGTTTGTATTTCTTTCTTCTGATACTAATCATCCTACACAAAAGCAAGTTCTAATTACAGCATTAGATACTTCCAGAAATACCTCTACAGAACTGATTTACTTCTGCAGAAAGGTAAAATGTTGGTATGCTCAGCTAATATTTGAGATCCTTTACATATGTATCAGGAAGTATTTCCTTATTTAAAGAAAGCAAAATGACATTATAGTAAAGCTATATTTCATAGAATGAAATCTATAAGGCTAGTGTTATGGTTGTGATTGTCTCCATTTCACATTAAGGAAATGGATCTGACTTTTCAAACATTAAGACAGCTCTTACCAGGGGTAGAGGCGAAATACTTGTGGATTCCAAGTCAAAAGGTTCTCTTTACCTCACAGTTGTTTTTATGTTGAAAATGCTCAGTGGTGTAGACAATTCCATAATTGATATTAATATTCCAGCTCCAATAGTGCTAGAAAGATAATAGACACAAAATCAAACATATTGATCACTTGAACCACAAAAAGAGAAGCCAGCCTCTCAGCCACAAATGATGTATGGTAAAAATGCAAAACAGCTAGTGTGCTCACATTTTCATAGACCATACAACTGAGCATGAAAATCACGGGGAATCCATGACATTGACCACAGATGGAACTTGCCCTTGGGACATTCCCATTGTGGATGATGTTAACAATTAATCTCTTATTGGATTTTAAAAGCTATGCACTTTTCCTCAACCTGCTTTTAAAAGTAAATATATCTACAATAGTATTAATAAACTATAGCCTCTGTGGAGGCTGAAAATATTATTGAGAAAAGTAATTTCAGTTAACTGTTATAGAAACAATAAAATGGACTTCTTAACCTGTTGAAAATGCCAGTTAAAATTCTCATTAATTTTTCAACAAGAAGTATAAAGGCTAGGAGGAATGCAACCTTCCCAATTTTTTTTGAAAAAATTCTCCAATAACATCTGAAATTAGTCATGAAAAGCAAATTTAAAAGCTGATAAAAGAGGGGATCCCTTCCCTCCATCCCACTGAAACAGAAAAATATAGAAAGATGATGAGAGGAAATTAAGTTTTATAAAGAAAATTACATTGAATGTGTCATGGCATTTTAATGTGAAAATGTTGTGCTTATAAATTCTTTTCTACTACATAAAGAAAGTGAATTGTCATAATTTATTTTCTTGCCAGTGTATACTAGTTGCTACTAGAGGGTGAGTTCAGTTAGCTTACTTAGTCCTTGAATCTGATAAAAGATTCAGTCAAGATGTAAAACATAGTGGATGTGATAGGAAAGTCTATTAGGAAAGAAGGTGCTAGGACTGACCACTCAACCTACCATGCCAAATATAGATACATAATTGTTAGGAAAGGAGATTTATTCTGTGGCATAACAAGCTACAGGAAGATGACACTTCTGCTCATATTCAGACATCTTCAAGGTGCAAACATGAGCATTGGATTTAAGAAGAGGAAGAATTTGGGACAGAGGACAAAAGAATTAGGGACAGAGTTAAGCAGTACTAGTGACAGCAGTGGACAAGTTGGTCATTATCTCAGTTCTGGTTCTCTGGGATTTCACAGATGTTATTTTTGCTGTCATCCCTTGAGGGCTCACAATCTGGTTCTGGTAAGATTATTCTTCCTGCTCCAGGTGCAGCTTCATCACTACAGGTAATTGTCTTCCTTTGAGGATTGTCAGTTTTGCAAGGTTCCACTGTTTCTTAGTGGTACCTTGAATTGCTTGTCATTAAGATGTCATCCATCAGTCCTGTTTTCCTGGAACCTAAGATGATTGAAAAGTAACTAGGGAGAGAATGAGTTCAAGCAAAGATAAATACAAAGGTGGGGATACTAAGCCTTTCTTCCACTTCCACTTGATGCAAAGGTCTAAGTAGGAAATCACTTGACAGAATATGAGTTGTCTCTGGGGTAAGAAGACCACATAGCACTTTGGGGTTTGAGAACTTATTCCAATTGAGTACTTATATTCCTAGATCTAGACTAAGGCTAAGTCATCCCTATGTCTTTCTGCCATCTCCCTTTTTTTTTCCTTTAAGGACTGAAGACCTTCAACGATTTTCCATTTCAGATTTCCTTTGCATGCATGTCCCCTTCTCTCATAGGTAGTTGCTACCTATTACCAATCAGAAGTGATGACTTATTTCAGAAGAGTCCAGAACACTTTGGGCATATTTAATGAAGTGCAGAGAAGTCTAGACGTGGAGAAAAGTTATATGTGTCATAACTTGTAAACATAAAATCAACCATGCAATGATTGATGAACATGAACATGGCTTTGGGTATTCGAATATTGAGTAAAAAAGGAAGAAAGCTATTCCATCACACCAATGGCTTTGTTGTACTATAGTATTTCTATCATATTTTCAGGGACTGCTTTCTTTTTTGGGGGGGGGGTCAGTTGTGGGGCTTAACCGCTGGGCCTCCAATCTGGCTTAGCTTTCTTGCTCATGGCTGGTGTTGTACCACTTGGGCCACATCTGTAGTTATCATTTGTAGAATAACTGGAGATAGAGACTCACAGATTATTCTCCTCAGGTTGTTTTTGAACCATTATCTTCTGGGTTTCAGCCTCCTGTGTAGCTAGGATTAGAAAAATGAGTCACTGTCACCCAGACTGAGACTGATATTTTAAACTATCACAGTGTAGATCCATCAAATTGTTGATAATATTAAATAGGCTTTTCAAAGGATTATAATATTTTCTTATTCAAATGTTTTATTTTAAAGATTGACGTTCTATATAACATCATATAAAAGATACAATATGACATAGGACAATGTCTTATAAATTTTTATGTACAAAATATCATAGCCTCAAAATGTATACAACAGTAAGTGTAGGAACCATTAAAATACAATTAACACAAATAATGCTAAGAGATTTTTTTAAGGTCATAGAAAACAAAATAGGCAAAATTTTGATAAATATAAGGAAAATATGAATAAGTACTAACTATAACCTATGCACATGGATGTATAAGTGTACATATTTCATTATTGAAAAATCAGAGATATGTTCACTTTAAGTGCCATAGAATATGTAAATGAACTAGGTAATAAATTCAAAAATGGAAGAAAAAAAAAGAAACACTCAAGAAGCTATTAAACTACTGCACCACTAATGTAATGGACTTGAGCATCCTTGAATCTTGGTGCCCAGAGGGTGTCCTGGAACCAATCCTCTGTAGCTAATGAGAGGCAAACAGAAACTGAAATAAAGTCCTGACCTCTACTACTCTTACCTAGTTTAAGATAATCGCACCTTAATTGCTATTTCCACTTTTTACCCAAACTGCTTAGAATCTCAGGATAAGCCCTCCATGAAAATCCATCCTGGTACCTTTATTTGTATGATCACTTCCCAACAAAACAAGTGTCACCATTGATTCCACTGCTTTACCTCACATCTTCCTGCCATAAAATTAAACTGATACCACTTCCAAAGCTCTTGAAGGATCCTCATTTGGTCTTCTCATCTGATCTCCTTCTTTAAAGACAATCAGTGGATTTGTTCAAGTATCTTCCCCTTTCCTTCCCTCATTAAATATTTCCTTCTAGAATTCATTCCTACATACATACGAGGGAGTAAAAACATTTTAAATGAAAATCTTTTAGAAACTTTCTTTCTTCTTCTCATTTGAATCTTCATTAACCACAAAATCATATCATATCCTAAGTGTCTGTGGGAAGCCTGCAGCCCTGGGGGTTCTGACTGGCAACAGGAGGTTTCACAGCTTGCTAGAGGTAAGGATGATATTAGTGGAAAACCCAGGTTGATTTTTTTTTTAATACTATCACTAAAGACAGTCATTCTTGTCAAAATCCAGAAGTCCTTATTATGTACTTATCTTAAGGGAATATCAGTAAGGACTGAAATTGCTTGTGTGTTTCCTGATTTTTTTTTTTTTGCCATTTTCCCCCTGAAATGTGTCCTTTTGTCTGTTTTTCTCTTAATTTTGCCCTGAGCTAATTTGAACCTATAAGAGCAGATGTTGAGGGAGAGAATGCTGCCTTAACCATGTCTGTCAATTAAACTCATTCTTCACCTCATGGTGGTAATTGGTAATTATTTAATAAACAATATTCAGAGATTGTTGAGTGGGCATCTTTTCATTCAGCACCCTGAAATTTGCTGGTAGGAACAGGCAAGTATCTAACCACCATCTCCAGTTTAGTCTTTGTTCCTCAAACCTCTTTTCATGCTCACTCTTCCTTTCTTCCTTTCTTTCTTTTTCTTTCTTTCTTTCTTTCTTTCTTTCTTTCTTTCTTTCTTTCTTTCATTCTTTCTTCCTTTCTTCCTTCCTTCCTCCCTTCCTCCCTTCCTCCCTCCCTTCCTTCCTTCCTTCCTTCCTTCCTTCCTTCTTCCTTCCTTCTTTTTACTTTCTATCTTTCCTTTTCTTTCTTTCTTCTTCCTGGCTCCCTTCATTCTCTCATTCTCTTTCCTTCCTTCCTTCCTTCTTCCTTCTTTCTCGTTTTCTCTGAGAATAATAATAACCTATTCAGATCTCTTACCTATTACTCTTTGTTTCTCTCTTTCTCTCTATATTTTAGCTATATTCTTCATCATTACACTAATGTTAATCATAATACAAACTTCTTAAGCAATGACTGATGACAACATAATGATTACAATTCCTACACACTTCCAGGATTTACAAAATTTGGAGTCAAACTATAAGAATTACATATATATATATATATATATATATATATATATATATATATATATATATATATATATTTAAATTTAAAGGCATCACTATTTGGGGGCCAAAACATAACCAATAAAATTTAATGCCTCTCTATACTCATTCCTAGGTGATTTTCTTTACTACATTAATGGAAACTCATCATGCAAATGATCTGCTAGTGGAATTTAGAATAATAGCTGGATAACATGGAACTTATTTTGTTACTTTTTGATTATTACTACTAGTGAATCTTAAAAATTAAGGCAGACTTTTTAAATAAACTTAATTACACAGTTTGTTGCACAAATGATCATTTCCATGTTTCTACTGGCATTCTCAAAACCTAACTAAAGTAGTATTCCTTGTGCACAAATGATTACAGGGACCTGACTTTCAACAAAAACTCCAAAAACACAACAGGATTTCAATCAAATGAAAAGTAAGCCATTTGTCTCAAGTTATATTTTGTAATCACCAAAGAATAATTCTTTCAGAATTATTCAATTCAGAACACTCAAGGGGTAGAGCATTAGCTTTCAGCACAAAGAGTCTCAGGGACAGCATCTATCAATGTACATTTAGTCAGATTGCATGTTAATTATTCTGAATTGAGAAGAAATTCTGAGAAATTATGGAATATATAATTTGCTGTAAAGGAAGAGCCATGAATTTGTGGAGAATGTCAGAATTGAAGGGGAAATATTTATCTTCAAAATCCTAATAGAGCAACAAGTAGTTAAGGATTGCTTTCCAAGTAAATTGTATAATTGAGTATCCCTGGAGTGGGTAGCATGGAGAAGAGCATGGAGGTAAGCAGGGACAGGCCAGAAAGGAGAGGGCAAGAAGAGTTTCCTGGGATAGGAAGATTTAAATGAGGGGTACATGAGTGAACTGCCGGAGAGAAAAGCAAATCAGAGCAGGATTGTGAGTATTCTGTGTTACGTGCCTCATCATAAATTTTCTCCTTCTCTGGGCACCAGTGGCTCACTCCTGTAATTCTATGTACTCAGAAAGCTAACTTGTGAGTATTGTAGTTCAACTCCAGCCTGGGCAGAAAAGTCTGTGAGACTCTTGTCTCCAATTAACCATCAGAAAACTAAAATGGGCTCGTCTATCAAGTTGTAAAGCACTATCTTTGAGCAAAGAGATTACAAACTATAACTTGAGACAGTGCCCAGGACTAGCAAAGAGTAAATAAATTAAATTAAAATAAATAACAAATAAATGATTTTCCTCCTCACAGCTTTCAGATCTTTAGCAACATCAATGTCTCTTTTCACTCCATTTATAATGTGATATATTTCTGGGAGGAATATTCACTGGATGCATAGTCAGACTTGTAGGGTAACAAAATGAGTTGCATACAGCTTTATTAGTCACATATGTAAAGCAGAAAAGTGCGATTCTCTTATAATTTTTGATAAATATTAAAATAAATATAAATCTAATAGATGGATAGAAACTTAGACTTAATACCAATTTGAAGACATTTTAGTCAATGAAATACAGGGCATCTACACCATTTTCACTAATTTATATTTTGCCTTCTGCAATATGATCAAATAAAAATGTACTGTTTTCTCTCCTGTTGTTGAAATTTTTAAATATTTTATGAACTGAGCTAAAAATCCTAATCACAATCAATACCATTCAAAAACTCTTAAAAATTTCTTCCAGTTTTAATTAGGCCTTAATTTTCCTCTCCACTAAATCACAAAGAGCACAGGTAAAATTTATAAACTATTATTTTTGTGCCACAAAGTCAAACCTGTAGCCCTTTAAGAAGAATTATCTTGTCAGATTATGTCCCTTCAAACAGATGGGTCCCAGAAAACAGATTTCACCTTTAGCAATTTGAGGGGCAACAAATACTTCATTTTCCCAGTGAGGATAGTACAGCATTATTTATCATTTCTGCAATAGCATAATTACTCATGCAGCATGGCAGCTGTAGTTTATAGAACATGCTGCAGCTTGGATTTGTTTATCGGTTGCCCTTTCCTCAGTCTTCCATCTCCAGTTCATCCCTTAGCCACTGAGCTCCTGGGGTAATCAATGGTCAGGCAAAAACCCAGTCAAGCGAAGTGTTTCTTTTTTACCATATATGATAGGCCATCTGTGCTACTGAAATATGTAAAATATCTCCTGTTGCTATGCTATAGCATATTTACTGTAACTTACAAAATAGGGCATTTCTACATGCATTAGCAATAAAACCTCTATGAGTCCATGGTAACACATATTTATTGGTTTTGAATTATACAAGAGGCTCCCTTCTTGTTTTCAGCCTCAACAAATTAGACTTGAACTCAAGGAGCAATTGCAGAGTAGTAATTAGGAATGATGTAGTATAATTTGGCTTTTTAACTATATTTTATGTAGAAATGCACATAAAAAACAGATCCATTCTCCCATCTTTCTAGTTCTTTAGCAGCATGTTTTTTTTTCCCTTCCTGTCCAAAGAGTTCAAACAAGTTTCCTGAAATATATACCACAAATTAACTTCAGTCACAGGCATATATCTTCTCCTGGGCAGCATGGTTTTCTTTTTGATTCTCTCTAATGCAACATGAATGTGATCGATTAGATTGGAGGTGTTGAGTGTTTCTCTCAGTGGAGTCTATCTTAAGCCTTAAGCAGTGCCCTCCTGGCCCCAGACAGATATCTCACCCACCTAGTCCTAAAAACGACTGCTGCATGAAGGAGATCGAATACAGGAATTATAGGAGAGAGAGAAATAGACAGACAGAAGGATAGGGTATGAAGAGGCTGCTGTTGCCAATTCTGTTTGTCACCTAAATTTGGAATCAGCTGACTTATTGGATTTGTTGATCTGTTTTGAAGAATCAATCCTATTTTTCTTTGAAAGTTTGGACTTTATGATCTTTCTTTCCCCAAGTTACTAGTTCTAACCAAGTCTGTACCTGGGATCAGCAGGACTGGGGATTCTAACTCCATGGTGCTCACTCACCTAGGCCTAGGCTTAGTTTCTGATGTCTAGAACATGGAACAGACAGGATATAAACAGAACAGAACCTTGGTACGACCAGCTGCTTCAATTGGTGTCATTGAGTACTTGTTCAAACACACATAAACACCACACACACACACACACACACACACACACACACACTTCATTTCAGTAGCCATTCAGGTGGTTTCTACATCTACAGTGATCCCAGGATAGATCAGTCAGTATCTCAGCACAATAAGAAATAGCCAGAGTGAGATGCCAGTGTTTTCTCTTGTCAGAACCCAGCATTCTTTCAACCCCCAGTTGGTTTCAGAAATATGACTCATTCAGTTCTCAACAAAGCTACCTATACTAGAAAAGGATGAATTGGTTATCTATACTGAGCTAACTCCATCCTTATCTTTACTAGAGAGGAAAGGTATGACAATGTCAGGAAGAATGGCAATTTTCCCTCCTCTGGTGAGACATAGCTAAGAGTTATCAGATCCCTGCTCTTTCCATTCTTGTTTATAACACTAGGACACTTATGTCATTTGTTCTTAGTCTTATCCTGGTCCTTAATTTTAATACCCACTATCTACTTTGTATATTTAAAAAATAACTTAGCTTGTAATATTACAAGTGTAGGAGAGCAAAAGCCATTCCTAAAATCATACATTAAAATGTATTCACAAACACATGTGAATACAAAGTCATGATGATCATGAAGAAAATGTAAATGGGTAATAATGTGATCATCTATAAAGTAGTCTAAACTCTGGGTCATCTAAGCAAGAGCTAGGTGTGAGCTCATTCTTCTTTCCAGCTGCAAGCTATTTCTAAGCCTTAGATAAATGCCACCTGTGAGATTTTTGAGGAAATGTAGAACTAGAAAATACACAGAGTACAAAAAAAATCAACAGGACTGCATTCTTGACAAATATTGACAACATAATGCAGAGGTTACTGATATTTTTCTGTAATTTAATTGATTGTGATTATCTTCAAATACTTGCAGACAGATCCTAGAGAAAGACTTACAGAGGAACAACAGTATAAAGGAGCAGTTTAAAAGCAATAAGAGCAAGAGATGGGACTATTCTAGTGGCATTCCTTCGGGAGTTATTCATTTTTATTTGACATTTGAAAAAGAGATCAAAAGGACAGGGCCTGAGCTACTTCAAGCATTTCTACTTGGGAAATAGACAATGTATGTCTGCATGGCATGAAGATGTGCTTTGGTATTGGAATACCAACTATAAGCACTAATCACTATTACCAATAACACTCAATAAACAATTACATCTAAAACACAGTTCTTTGTCCTCTTGCATGTATGAACTTACTGAACTTGCAAACACATTGGAAATAACAGATGTGAAAATGACACCAAGGCAGAGAACAAAACAAGAGAATTGGAAAAATGATAAAATATTAAGAGAATGCACAACTGCAAGTGTTTTCTTAATATTTTAAAATATGAAAGCTTAAACTAAAAAGCAAAATTGTTTAGCTAATTTTATTAATATATTATTACATTTTACTATTTTTAAGTTTTTAGATTTATTAAAATGGATTCTTGGGGAAAAACTTTCTGTATTCACCAAATATATAAATACTACCTGAAAATTAGAGAAATTCCTTCTGATAATCCTACATGAAATATAAAAGGTAACTCTATTTCTTGTCATCAAAACACAAGCCTTCAAATCATCACTGAATTCAATTATATTATGAAGAACAGTTTGAGCTGCAGTATCTAGTCTGGTCTTTAGTGTCTCAATTTATCTTAGCCAAGATGTTGTGAAATGAAATCCTATTTATCAGTGTACCCTTTCTCCAGGGAAAGAGAGGGCTTGTATGTTGCTGTTCTAGTCTCCTTATCTCTTCCATCATGAGAAAAAGACAAATAGATCAGTGTAAATTTGGATGAATTTCCTTTACTACCTGGAGTAGACTACCTATTTCCTCATTGCTAAGCAAGGTCATTACTTTTTGATATGACACTCACTACGTATTGAGTATATGACATAGGCATAAAAGTCATCCATTAGGTACTGAGTACTGTGAGGTTTGCAAACTCACTTTATCTTGCTCATTTTATCTTTGTTGCCTATGAAATGAATTAATGCATCTTAAGAGATGATTGAGAGAATTAAATAAGAAAATGCTTGTCAACTTATTAAAAAATCAAGATGTTTTGATATATCCAAAGGAAGAATGCCATTTTTGAAGCTTAATTTTAAAATTAAATACTCCAAATGACTCCAGAAACTAAGGCAAATCATATTGCTTCATATTTATGCTTTGTGTTTCTAGACATCCTAAGTTTATTTTTCTTTCCCAATTCAGTTTAATGTTGGGCGGAATTTAAAAGGTGACATAATATTTTAAAAAATTTAGGTATGTCCAAACAATAAAATTTGGCCACACATACTTGTGATTTATAAAACGGATCATGTGAAATTTCTAAATATTTTGGGCACCTGAAAAATGATATCACATATACAATTTCTGTTTTCCTACTTACAATATCATTCAGAGTGGATCGTTTGTCCTTTGGAAGGTCAAAGGAAAGGGAGAGTAAAAATATTCACTGAATATCAGTGTTTGTTTGCATTCTTTAAAATGCTGGGTACTTGCCGGAAACTTGTGCTCCCTCCAGATGAAGCTGGCATAACAGAGACGAAAAGCCTTGCCTGTCCTGAGATTGAGAAAGCAAATATTTACCACAAAAGTGCAAACAAAGAGCCTTATGAAAGCATTATTATTAAAATGAAATGAAACTACACCCTGCTTTTGATCTATGGCCATTTGGTCCATTGGTAGGAAGACTACTAAGAACAAATGGCTGAGTTCTAATTCTATGTTGGATCACTAAACTCAACTAGACTTCTGAATATGTAATTGCAGAAACAACATTTTATATAATAGATTTTTCCAAGATCGTTCAAATCATGCATATATCACCAAATGAAAGATTTCTGTGACATTCCCAATAACTTCTATATTTTTGAAGAAAAATTCCTCTAAGTATATATATATTTATATATATATATATATATTTATATTACCCAGATAGGTAGATAGATAACAATACAGACATGTATACAACATACCTATTCCAATTTACTTTTATTATCCTATATACGTATGCAGTAGTAACAAAAATATTTTAATTACCAATATTTATCCACATAGATACTGACACACACATAAAGTTATGACTAGACTTAGTAAAATGTACTTTTTTATAATAGTTTTTGATGCATATTAAATATGCCAATGCTTCATGTTTGCATGTTAAAAGTATTAAATATATAAATACTACATTTAATTTTTAAAATTAATTTTTAAAATATTTTTAAAATATTTTAATTTTTAGAATATTTCTACCTTTTGTAAATATTTTTAATATATTTCAAAAAATTTTTGGACATTTTAAAATTTTTTTGTATTGTTCTCTTTAAAAGTTAACAAAAACTTTCAGTCTTATGTGTATAATGTACAATTACTAAAGCCACTGCTTCCTGGAAAAAATTTATTCTGACACTTGTCAATCGATTTTCACACATTTTCAACTTAAGCAATGATTTTGCCTTTTTTTTTTCAGTCTTTACCTATTATGTCTTATTAATCAGCCATTAATACTAAAGAGTGTTAATGACTGTAATAATTGACACCCACACTTGATTTGTTCCTTGTTGATAAAATACATGAATTTTCTTGCTGTGCATCTTTATTTGCTTTCATGTGTTCACATGTAGGCTTTTATATATGCTTGTGTATATGAGTCATGCTCTTGTCTTACTGAGAACTACCACCATTTGCACTTTATAGATCATACTTAAATTAAAACTAAGTGTCAGTACCTTCAAGCGTATTCTGTTAATATGGGAAATGATCCCCTTTTTAAAAATTTTATTTACTAGCATGGCAAAATGCTGTATTCTTGATTTTCTGCTATCTTCACCTTGATGGCAGGAATCTTATTTGGTCATGGGAAATTATTTATAATGTAATACTAAATTCAATTTGTTAACATCTTTTTAACTGTTATTTTGGTACTAATTTTCCATTTTCTGTATCAGGATTTAAGATCAATGTTATGCTGGTTTCATAAACAAAATGCAAAAGCTGTTTCTCTCTGGGTGTGTTCTGAAACATTCTATTTGTTGAGGAAATTGTCCTGCCTTAAAAGTTTGGATAGAGTTCGTTTTTTGACATAACGATTTGTACATTTCATTGTTGCAATGGGTCCACCTGTATCCCTATTTAAACAATTTGTTTTTGCCCTTCCCCTCCACACATTATACCAACATCAAATACAGTGTAAGCCAGGAGGGGGGGGGGGAAGGGGGAGGGGGAGATAGGAAGGGATGGGAAGCAGAAACAAAGGAGGAGGCAACAATGCTTGATAAGAAATGTACTCATTACCTTGCCCATGTAATTGTAACCCCTCTGTATGATATTTTCACAATTTTAAAAAAAGTCTGGATAGATTTCACACATAGATTTCTACAAATACGCTTAAGCCATGATGTCTTAAACTGCAGTGGGGTAAATGAAGAGATTGAGGACATAGCTGTCAACTCTAGCTATTGTTTTATTTTCTATTCATTTTATTTATTTAATCTATATTCAGTGGTGTCTTTTGAAATATAGATCAAAAAAGTTTTAATTGGTCGGACACATTTATATTCCTATTTTGGCAGTAGAGATAAGAGAATCATGGTTCAAAGCCAGTCTTGGCAAGGTTATTGAGACCCTTATCTCAAAAAACAAAGAAGTTGTTGTTACATGTCTGTAATTCCAGTTAAACAGGAGGCAGAAAATGGAGGAATGCAGTCTCACACTCTACTTGAAAAGTAAACTAAAGCAAAAATGGGCTAGTTAAATAAAGCTACAGAAAAGGGGTAGATTGCTTACTTAACAAGAATAAAACCCCGGGGCTGGGAAGGTGGCTCAATGGTAGAGCGCTTGCCTTGCATGCATGAGCCTGGGTTCGATTCCTCAGCACCACATGAGCAAAAAGAAAAAAGCCGGAAGTGGCGCTGTGGCTCAAGTGGTAGAGCATTAGCCTTGAGCTGAAGAGCTGAGGGACAACACCCAGGTCCAGAGTTCAGGCCCCACGACCGGACCCAACAACAACAACAAAAAAGAATAAAACCCCAATTCCAAACCCCAGGATCAGCAAAATAAAGACTAAAATTACAGAAAATTCATTCTTTTCTCTAATTTAATTTATTATTTTAAGTTGTAGTCATCTAGAACTTTCCTGTTTGTTCAGCATGCCTACATAGACTATTACACCCTTTGACTATTGTGTCTCCATTTATTATTTGTGTCTTCATTTATCCTTATTTATTTCCATTTCCTCTATTTTTCTAGCTATACTGATTTGATTATAGGATATATAGATGTAGATATAGATAGATATAGATATAATTTCACCCTATACCCTTTCTTCTCTTCTGTTTGATCCTTTCATTTACAACTGAAAGAACATTTTCAAATTTTCCTTTGACATCATGGACAATTCTTCAGTTTCAATTCTTTCCTTTATGGCTTTTACAGTATTTGTGGCATCTATGATGTTTCAAGTCTCCTTTCAGTTATATTTTTAATTCTATCTTCCATTTTAGATTTTATATCTATAATATTTGCCATTTTAAATATTTTAACACAGTACTTTATGCTAAAATAGATATGTCTCATAACCATTTTATTAACAAATAAATTTCTATCTGATGCATTTAACATTTATTTTCTATTGCTTTTTAAAACATTTTTTAAAATTCTCATACTATTGTTCATATAAGCTATATAATTTGTCTTTAAATAAAGTGACTCCTATACATTCTTTTGGTTTCCCATGAATGATACACATACATTTATTTTTGTCTCTTTCTCTGTTCATCTGATTACTGATAGAATAGTGAATAGATCAGAGGTGAAGGCTCTTTATTTAATAGATCCAGACTTTAATCAAATTTAGATATTAGCGGTGATATAAACCTTTGCCAAGCTGAACTTGGTCCTCAGCCAAGTTTAAATTTCTAAAAATAATGCGCCTCCTCTTGCTTTGCTTTTTCCATTTATATTGAACACTTTGGAATTCTATGGAGAAAAATGCTAAATATGAAGGAAAAAAATACAGATCATGACCACAGTTGAAGCAAAGATTTTCGTAGTGGTCATATTTAATAATGGCCAAGGTAACTAATGAGTTGTCAATTATGTATGAACTAAAATGTCATCTATATCCTTCTACAGAAAGCTTCACTGTTGTATTTGAGCATATATTTGAATTTTTATTAATTAACTTTTAGTACAGTCAGTAGCTGACAATATTTCAGGATGTTATAGAAATCTTCCTCTGTCTCTCTGTCACTTTCTGTGTCTGTCTGTCTGTCTATCTGTCTTCTCTCTCTCTCTCTCTCTCTCTCTCTCTCTCTCTCTCTCTCTCTCTCTCTCTCTCTCTCTCTCTGGTACTAGGGTTACCTGAGAACTTGCAAGTTCTCTACCTCTTGAATCATATTTCCAGCTCATTGTTTGTTGGTTAATTTCCAGATGGGGTCTTGCTTTATTCCTGGGCTAGCATAGACAATGGCCATTATATTAATGTTTTACTTGTAGCTGAAATAACAAGTATGTCCTACATGCATAGACATTGGTTGAGATGGAGTCCTGCAAACTTGAGGCCAATCTAGCCACAAGCCATTGTCCTTCAACTTTTCAGCCTGAGTAGCTAGGATTACAGTCCTGAGTCATATATATCACACTTTGTAGAAATATGTCTTTGAGGGGCTGGGAAGGTGGCTCAGTGGTAGAGCGCTTGCATGCATGAGGCCCTGGGTTGGATTCCTCAGCACCACATAAGCAAAAAGAAAAAAGCCGGAAGTGGTGCTGTGGCTCAAGTGGTAGAGCGCTAGCCTTGAGCTGAAGAGCTGAGGGACAGCGCCCAAGCCCAGAGTTCAGGCCCCACGACCAGACCCCCCCCCAAAAAAGAAATATGTCTTTGAGACTTAGTGAGTCTACAGAATATATATTTGTCAGATATCCTCTCATAAAATCTAATAGATGCTTACTTTGCATCAGGAAACTTACATCAATAAACTGAAATAAATAAATGAAAATTCTTTGTTTAATTAAAATAGGTGGATGGGCTGTGGTTAGCTAGAAGCATGCAAGGAGCATATATGTCTGTCCTGATATGTATCACATGATTTTTGAGAACTTTATATGACTCATGGGCCAGAGGTTACTACCCCTGTTTGATAATGGAGAGAATTCCCTGTAAACATTCAACATTGTCTTGGGTTAAAATATGGAATCAAGGACTGAGAAAACCTCTATTTTATTGATTCTTTTGCTAACTTTATAATTAGAATGTGTTTCAGATTTGCTAATCAGATAATTAAGACATGATAAATTGGACTTATATATGCACCCCAGCACTCTTGTTTTCCTACAAATGAAAGGTACTTTACCTTATCTATCAATCTCTGCTAAGTTTTCAGGAAAGGATCTGCCATATTGTGCATCTAATGAATGTTAATTTGAAGCGAGCCAAGTCACTGATTATTGAGTGTTCCTTGGATATCTCATATGCATCTGAAATATGATGACTAGAAAACTGAATTTATTAATGCTGCAAAAACATCGTTGTGCTGGTAGCTTTAGTATGGTCTTGTTTGTGATCATTCCGGTAAATGCCCAAAAGTGAGATTACTGAGTCATAGGGGAGCTCTATGTGGAGTCTTTTGAGGAACCTCCATACTACTTCACAAGTGTTTTTTTCTTTATTGCTATTGTTTCTAAAGTATTTATAAGGTACCATGTGATTTTTTTTGTTGCTTAGTATGTTCCTCCCCCACGGTATAAGCCCTGTTTTCACTATATTTGATGTTCATATAATTTGGGGAAAAGAAGAGAAAAAACAAATTGTTTAAATAGGGATACAGGTGGACCTATTGCAACAATGAGATGCATAAGACGCTATGTCGAAAAATGAACTTTAGGTGAGGGAGGTGGGGCAGGAGAAGATGGGAGGGAAGAGATGGAAGGGGAAAAACAAAGGAAGAGGCAACAATGCTTGATAAGAAATGTATTAATTACCTTGCTCATGTGATTGTAACCCCTCTGTACAGTGTTTTCACAATAAAAAAGTTATTAAAAAAAGAAATTAGAAATCTAATAAAGGTATACTGATTGTCTCTGAGGTATAACTACAAAAAAAAGAAAAGTGAATTTACCATGCTTATTTCTTTTTCAACTTTGCCTCTATGTTCTTGTTCCCTATTTTGATAAATAGAATAAACTCTCAACCAGCCACATAGGACAGGACTGTAAGAGCCAACCTGAGTTTCTCTTTTCCTCCTCTCAATTCATGACTGACAAGAGTTCTATCTATTTTTCTAGCCTCAGCAGCAGAATCCATGAATTTCTGTCTACCATCATTCCTCTTTAGGCTCTCAAAATTCTGAAATGAATTTAACACAATACGTCTAGCCCTTCTGATTCATTTTCCAGATTCCTGGGCAAAGCGACATCTTTCTAAAACAGAAATCTCACCATTAAATTTAGTTGATTATTATCTTTAGCATTCTGTCACAGAGGTAAGAATTTAGAAGACCCAAGGCAGGAAGAATATTCACAGTGTAAGTACAGACAAGAGAGAACTACACAGAGAAATTTGCAGACTTGCAAAGAATTCACCCTGAGTCTTTTACGAAATATTTATCAAGACATGAATATAAAGAATGTATACAAAGCCAAGGGAAGAAAATCACTAAGAAACACAAGGCAGAACAATCCCAGCATTCATATAAGGTCATGACTAGTTTGTATTTATATGCACCAGAGTAGAAAATTATTGGATCAGTTAGTTAGAGTACCCTGAAGATAAGCTGGGGAAAAGATCTATGTAGAAGAAAAACAAGTCACTGTCTAGCAACAGACCCAGTATGAAACAATAGATAGTAGTTGATAGTATGACAATAACATTGGAAAATCTAGATATCAATTTGGGGAAGGCAAGAGAGACATGGAAGTAAGGGCAAATTCTCAAAAGAAGATCTAGAGATTAACCCCCCCACCCCCGAACTTTTCATACACACACATTCTGAGGTGAAAAATATTTTGCAATTAATAACAGATTATTTACTGTATTACAAAATGAAAATTAAGTTGTGTATTAAATTATTTCATAAAAGAAACTATTTGAATTTTTATTTTTTACTTTAATATGTTTTTATTGTAAAAATACTGTACAGAGGGGTTACAGTTACATGAGCAATGTGAGTACATTTCCTATCAAGCATTGTTGCCTCCTCTTTTGTTTTTCCCTTACCATCCCTTCCCTCCCACCTCCACAACTACACTCTGCCCCCCTCCCACTTAAATTGTAAAGTCCATTTTTCAACATAGTATCTTATACATTTCATTGTTACAATGGGTTAACCTGTATCCCTATTTAAGCATTTTGTTTTTTCCCTTATCTTCCCCAAATTAGAGAAGTGTATATACAAGATCCAGGGCACCGACATCAAATACAATGAAAACAGGGGTTATACCGTGAGGGATGAATGTACAAAGAAACAAAAATTCTCATGGTACATTATAAATACATTAGAATCAATAGCAAGAAAGAAAAAAGTACTTGTGTCCCTTTCTTGGGGTTCATTTCGCTTAACAGCATCTTATCTGGGCATATGTACATATCTTTAGACCTTTTCTGCTTGTCCCAGACATATAAGGGAAACCATGGGACCTATGTTTCTTTGGGCCTGACTTACTACACTTAATATAATTTTTTCCAAGTCTTTACATTTCCTAACAAATGGAGCGGTGTCATTCTTTCTGATGGAAGCATAGAATTCCTTTTTGTTGTTGTTGTTGTTGTTGTTGTTGGTTGTTTGGGCTTGGGCGCTGTCCATGTACTCTTCAGCTCAAGGCAAGTGCTCTACCACTTGAGCCACAGCACCACTTCCGGTTTTCTAGTGTTTTTTTTTTGTTTTTTTTTTTTTTTTTTTTATTGGAGCTAGTAGTCTCATGGACTTTCCTGCCCAGGCTGGCTTTGAACCATGATCCTCAGATCTCAGCCTCCTGAGTAGCTAGGATTACAGGCGTGAGCCACCAGCACCTGGCCTAGAATTCCATTTTATATATTTACATATATATATATATATATATGTCATATTTTCTTAATCCATTCATCTACTGAGGGGCATCTGGGTTGGTTCCTTATCTTAGCTATGGTAAATAATGCTGCAATAAACATAGTTGTGCTTGTAGCTTTAGTGTGGTCTTGTTTGTGATCATTTGGGTAAATGCCCAAAAGCAGGATTGCTGGGTTATAGGGGAGCTCTATGTGGAGTCTTTTTGAGGAATCTCCATGCTGCTTTCCAAAGTGTTTGAACAAGTTACACTCCCACCAACAATGCAGTAGGGTGCCCTTCTGGTCACATCTCCTCCAACATCTTGTTACTTAATTTCTTGATTTTTGCCATTGTAACTAGAGTGAGGTGGAATCTCAATGTTGTTTTGATTTGCATTTCTTTTATGGCTAGAGAGGTTGAGCATTTCTTCATATGTCCATTGGCCATTCTTATTTCCTCTTCAGAGAAGTTTCTCTTTAAGTCTTTATCCCACTTATTTATTGGGCAGTTGTTTCTTTGAGGATTTGTTGTTGGGGGATTTAATTTTTTGAGTTCTAAGTATATTTTAGATATGAGACCCTTGTCCATTGTATGGCTTTTGAAGATCTTTTCTCAATCCGTGGGTTTTCTATTGATCTTGCTAGCTATGTCTTTTGCCATGCAGAAGCTCTACAGCTTCATTCAATCCCATTTGATCAACCTTTCTTTGATTTGTTGTTTCTGGATCTCTATTAAGAAAATTTTGGCCTGTGCCAAGGAGGCTTTGAATTTCTCCTATTCCTTCCTGTAATGTTTTCAGGGTGTCTGCTTTGACTCCAACTTCTTTGATCCATTTGGAGTGATTCTGGTGCAGGGTGATATATAAGGATCTAGCTTTAGTTTAATTTTTTTTAAGTTGAAAAATAGCCAAGTGCTAAGAATCTAAGAATCGCGGTTTAAGACAGCTGAGGTGGCAAGACAAGCCCATGAGTTTCTTATCTCCAATTAATCACCAGAAATCCAAAAATGGAACTCTGGCTCAAACTGGTGGAGCACCAGCCTTGAGCAAAAAAGCTCAGGGACAGTACACAGGCCCTGAGTTCAAGCCCATGGCCAACCCCCCCCCCGCCCCCCACCACCAAAAAAAATGTTTAAAATGACTAGACTAGAGCATAATGGGGAACGGCTTCATGTAGCCGCAAAGATGAGTAATTGGACTTTGTGGGGGGGGGGGGCGGGGGGGGGGGTGCGAACACTTCAGATGATGACATACGCAGAGCAGTTACATTGCTAAATGTGGTAAATTGAGCTCTTCCCAACTGGATGATTGCCTAAACAGTCTTTCTTTTCTTCCTTTCCTTTTTCTTTCTTTCTTTTTTTTTTTGTCTTGATAAGAAACAAATCCTTGTGGAATGAATGAGTCAGAGACAAAGCAAAGGGAAACTTTCTACAGGCCAATCAAGCAGAGTAGACTGGGAAGCATTCCAGCACTCACCTCAGGCAGGCAGTGGAGTTAGGGATCACCTGCACACAGAAGGAAGCAAGGAGATGAAGATGTCCTGAGATACCCACCCAGTCACAGCAGCCTCTGAGGGCCATGTCCATCTTCTAGAGCCTCCTTCGCTTATGCTACCTCTTCCATCTTACCTCATCTTTTCCTAATCTCTATGGAATGTCATTGAAGAAAGCCTTAAGGAATACCTTGTTTATTTCTTACAACCACCAATATCCACAAGCCATGTGTCACCTGAATTGGAAGATGAATCAATAGGAAAAGTCTTTATGGAAATACTACTTCCAGACACCAAAGACTTGTGAATTCTTGTTTTCTATTTTGCTATAGTTACTTGTCATTACATATAAATGTTTTGCTTCCTGTAAGACTATTTTGCAATAATTATAGCATTTTCTGTTTCTACTATATTCATTCTATTATTCTATTAACAGATTGGATGGAGTTTATACTATTATGGTCCATGCTGCGTAGTAGCTTGCGTTAGCTTACTATCTTTTATAAAACACACTTTAACATGTTTGGTTAAATGTGTTTTGTAAAAGAAAAACTCAGAACTTATGATAAAGGAAAACCAGAGTCAACACATTAATCTACTGTTATCACTAAAAGGCATTATTAATAATCATGCCATAATTTATCATCATCTAAATACAATGTTGAACAATTGATTCCTGATGTTCTACTATGATCTTATTTTCTCTGCTAAGGCCATTCACTCAAAAATAGAGTCTATCATAAGTACTAGAAAATATCTAAAATAAAATTTGAAAGGACTAGATCCTGAATCCTGTCTTCAGTCCTCTGTGTACCTCTGCCATTGTGAGATAGCAGATATATTGCTTACAGAACACTGTGCCTAGAGACAATCATTTCATTTATCACAGAGATCTGAGAACATGATCACATAATCCATGTACACTTTCCATTTTCTTCTGGGGCAGTCTGGTTACTTTAAAACCAGTTACTCAAACATATTCCTAAAATCCTACCTCATAATGTTTACTATCCAAGTTGAGTATGTACAAAACCTAGTTTGTACTGAGCAAAAAATAACAGAGACATTGAAAAGCACATTAAGTGCAGACAAATTAAAACTCTTTTCAAAAGAGTGAAGCCACTTAGTTAAGGGCAAGTTGACCAGAAAATATCCTAAGGATGTCAATGAGCCCCAGTATATGCCCAGGTTCAGAGGTAAAAACGCATCTAAAAATTACATTATAAGTGATCATGACGATTCATATTCTCATTTTCTCTTTTCCCACATCCTCTCTTCCTCTTCTTCCCTCTTCCCTTCCTTATCTCCTCCTTCTCCTCTCTATATCTTGGTCCTCTCCTCCATCTCTTTCCTCTTCCTCTTCTCCTCCTCACCCTAATTCTGCTTCCTCCTCTCTCTCCCACCCTCTTTCTCAGAACTCTATAATCAAATGCAAACTCAAGCAAACAGAGCAGACACTAAGTTTAATACCCAAACTTTATGCAACAAAAAGTAGTCCTAATATACTAGGAGCCACAAGAAAACCTTGTGCCTGTTTACAGTGATTTTTTATTAAAACTTAAGTTGATGAACTCTCCCTTTAGCCATATCACCTGTTTTCTAATTTTAATGATTTACTTAGCTTCTTAATGAGTTCCAATTTTTTAATTAATTCCAGATATAGAAATTTTAGGTGTTATATATTATATATGTATACATATATTCTATTCTCTTACTAAAATATGAATTATTCTTACTGGAAATATTTCTCACATCATTTAAGCTCCACTTAATTTTCTTCAGGGTATTTTTTGAACAGCCAAAGTTCTTGTTTTTATAAAATCTAGTATTTCTGCTTTTATTTTTTCTCTATTTTATTCATTCTTACAAAAATCTACTTTTTTCTTTTATTCTTTTTTTCTTGTCTAATAATTTTTTCTTGTCTAATAATTTTTTTCTTGTCTAATAATAATTTCTTGTTCATAAGTATCTTCATAAAAATTTTCTCCTACACCTTCTAAAGTTTTATATGTTACATTAGGTTTGCACTCTATTTCAACTTAATATTTATATGGAATATAGAAGAACCATGGCTCTTTTTCTTTTATTTTATTTTAAATAAGTTTTTTTATTGTGAAAATACTGTACAGAGGGGTTACAGTTACATGAGCAAGGTAATGAATACATTTCTTATCAAGCATTGTTGCCTTCTCCTTTGTTTTTCCCCTACCATCCCTTCCTTCCCCCCCTCCACAACTATACTCTCCCTCATTCCCTTCCCCTCCCCCCTTCCCCCCCCCCCCCCCCGCAAGATTATCCAATGACTCCAGCATCATTTGTTGCAGTGTCATCTTTCCCCTTTGAAACCCAATCTGGATTGCTTAATTCCATGAGTGTGGAGCTGAGTTTGAACACTTTACCCTGTTACAGTGCCCTGTGCCTCTCCTCAGATCAGCAGTAACCTACCTCAGCGACATGGGTTTTATAGTATGTCCTTAAATGAACTAGTGTATGTCCTCTTTGTTTCTTTTTAAAAAACAATACTTTCATTATTCTCAGGTCTTTCTATTTCCATATAAGTTTGAGAATTACCTTTGTAGTTTCTAAAAACACACAAACAACGAAACAAACCCTTTCTTTCTTCCAAGATTTTAGCAAGGGTCGTATTGACTGGTAGATCAGTTTCAGAAGTGGCTGTTGTAGGTTGGGTGTAACTTTCTGAACACCCTGATACATGACCTTCAGGCAGTACCAACTTCTCATGGAATATGTTCTTCCATCAGTCACAAGGCCCCAAGTATAATCACCATCTGGGGCATTCTCAATGGGATTCATTCTGCCTTTGTGGAATAAAGTGATCTTCACAACTGGACTTTCAATGACTGTTATTGATAAAATGCAACAATATCTAAAGGATGTTCTCCATTTCTGACCTGGTCCAAAGAAATCAAATCATAGATGTAAAGTAATAGAGAAAATGAAGACCACAAATATTTCTTTCCATAATTTTGTGGTAGATATTACAAGAGATATAAACATTTAATATAAGCATGAACTAAATTCTTCCATCAGGTTGTCTTTAGCTGCTATAAAATTTGATAAGAAATTCACATATTTATGGATACCCCTTAGAAGCATCTTCAGTAATTTCTTCATACATTTCTTACCCACAATGAATCTATCCATCATGGTAAGTAGTGCTTTTATTACTCATATTGATCTGCATGTATTCAACACAAAGCCTTGTTTGTATATCTTCCCAAAGTCCTTGGCAATTTCAATTGTCTATTAAGTTACATTTTAAATTGGCATTGAATTTCAAATCATGCTGAGTAAATGGCTGAAGATATGAATCTCATATTTTCTTTTACAGCCATTATCAGGATAATTTACTTTTTTCTAAATGGACTAGTTCCAAGAAGAATTAAAGCGGATTACACAAATGTCCTTGAAATAAATTCATAGTGGAGAAAAAGTCAAATAAATATTGATTTGAATTAGGAAATTCCAATTATCCCATGGACCAGGTCACTGCCGGAATGTATTTGCAAAATTCATTTGACTTCACCGGCACTTTCTGACAGCAAAATTAGAGAGTAAACAATTAAATCCATTGTTTATTTTATCAGTGGATAATTGAATTCATTATTATTTATAACTCATTCTTTGAACTCTGAACCTCTATATAATGATTGTTGTCTTTAATTTGTGGCATTACTTTGAATAAGACTTCCTTATTTCTCAAGATATTTACAATGTATGGATAAATCTTACTGAGAAAAGAAAAGTGAAGTAAGCTAGACCCAAAGAAACACAGGTTGCATGTTTTCTCTCATTTGTGGTAACTAGAACATAGATGGAAAGTAAAAGAAAAAATATACACTATACAGGTCTCTAGGCACTCCTACAGAGTGAGATAAAAGGAAGATATTTTAGGAGAGGATCACATAGGCACAATAGCATCTGACCATATAAAATAATATTCATCAAAATGAGCTCCAGGAAATAGAAATAAGAGGGTATTTTCCCTCTGTTGCTGTTTTTGTTTCCATTTCCTTTTGTCTGGTTTGTTCATTTTTCTGTCTTTGGGAGGGTGAAGGGGTCGCAGAAATGGAGGGACAAAGGGTGAACTAATTTAGCAGTAATACTCACTAGACCCAATGTTGAAAATGAACTATACAACGTGGGTAGGGATGGAGGGAAAAACTGGGAGAGAGGGAAAAGGTGACATTGTTCAAAGACAAACGTACTCTTTATTTGACTTATGTAACCGTAACCCCTCTAAACATCATCTTTACAACAACAATAAATAAATTAAAAAACTTTAAAAAAAGAGAGAGAGAGAAAGAGAGAAAGGGTTGGGAAGGGGATCAGTGGTAGAGTGCTTGCCTTGAATGCATGAGGCCCTGGGTTTGATTCCTCAGCACCACATAAGCTGAAAAAGCTGGAAATGGCACTGTGACTCAAGTGGTATAGCACTAGCCTTAAGCTGAAGAGCTGAGGGACAGTGCTAAGCCCAGCATTCAGGCCCCCGACTGGCAAAAACAAACAAACAAACAAACAAAAAAAGAAAAGAGAAAAACATTAAATAAACCATCAGACAAAATGCTTAATCTACTCAGTGAAGGAAGAATTGTCTCTTCAACAAATATAAAGGAAGTAATTGAACATCTAGATGTCAAAAAATGAAAAAACATAGAAACAGACTTTATACATTACAAAATATATTCAAAATAGATTTAAGTGTAAACATATTCATAAAAATATAAAACATTCAGCATAAAATACATAAAAGTGCATCAGCCAAGTGGTCTAGCTAATATCAACAGTAATATCAACAGTAATACTCCATTTTATAGAGCACAATCCACTTGGAATGCCTGGGATCAGAAGAGTTTCAAATTTCTGATTTTTGTGAGGAGGGTTAGAATATTTGCACACACAATGAATATTTTGCACATCACAATGAGTGTTGTGGATAGGACTTATGTCTACACACTGAATTCATTTATATTTCATATATATCTTGTATACACAGCCTCTGAAACTAATTTTTTTCTTTTTTTGCCAGTCCTGAGACTTGAAACGCAGAGCCTGGACACTGTCCCTGAGCTTCTTTTTTTTTGCTCAAGGCTAGTACTATACCACCTGAGCCACAGCACCACTTCTGGCTTTTTCTGTGTATGTGGTACTGAGGAATCGAATCCAGGGCTTCATGCATGCTAGATGAGCACTCTACCACTGAGCCACCTTCCCAGCCCTCTGAAAGTAAATTTACACAGTATTTTAGTGCATCTGTGACTTGGCAACCACCTGATCAAGACCAAGCCCAAGACTGAAATTTTTTCCTTGTGGTATCATATCAGTGACCAAAGAGATTCAGATTTCCAATTTTCAAGACACTCAGCCTATGATACACTTTTGACACGGTCCTTCCACAGTCATTCTCTCCTCAATATATAACCTTAACCCACCTATGAGGGAAACAAGAGGCGACATTTCACAAAGTGACTAATGCAATCCCTCCAAGCTAACAAAATCATCAAAAACGTGATGATTTATATAACTGGCAAGGATATAGGAAGCTAAGGAAACATGAAAATTAATATAATGTCCTTGATCAATCCTGGAATATAAGTGGATTTTATCAAAAGCTAAAGAAGTATGAATAAAGTACAGGTTTTAGTTAATACTATATCAATGCTGATTCATTAATTGTGACAAGTGAACCATTGAAGATACTAATAGAACAAATTTAGTGTGCAGTATGTGGAAGCCTCTGTACTATAATCACAATTTCTCTCTCAATCAAAACTGATTGTGAAGTTAAAAGCTTGCTGAAAATAAGTATAACATGTGACTTTAAATTAGTATTATTAGGCTGCCAATACCAGAATTGAATTATTAACAATGTAATAGATCCTTGTGAGTGGAGGTGGAAGTGTCAAAGATACATTAAATGAACCAAAGTCACAGAAAATGTTACTGTGACAAAAAGTAAGACACATTTGCAGCCCAACATTTGGCTAAACACTGAAGTATAATGTATTGGTAGATATTTGTGAGTGTTTTGTGATTTCAAGTAAATGTCTTACACATTTTAAGTTATTTCTTGTTAGAAGCCTTCCTTGATCCATTATTCTCTTTCACTCTTACAACATCAAGTATTTTCTCCAAAGCTTTTTCTTGGCAAGCATGTAAATGAAAATAAATTTCTCCCAGGTTAAAGAGAAAACTAAGAATACAAAACCATATAAACAACAAAAAAATCTGCCTTATGCCTATTAGTTTTCCCTTTTATTTAACTTGTGCTGCCAAACTTGTTGTAAGTGTTGTCTCCTCTCATTAAAAAAAAATTCTTTGTGTATGTTTCGCAGTGCTAGTTCACTTTAGGCTGCTTACATTCTTACTTTTCTATGTAGTCCAATGTATAGCGGCTCCCTTGACAGAAGTCATGTAGAAAGTTCAGAAATTCTGGATGGATTTGGTTCCCACATGAGAATTATATCCTCATGCTATTCACCTCTAAAGGAAAATTAAAATGATATTCATCTTGGTATCATTTAACACTCTATCAGATCATAATATATGTGAATAAATATATTGATGAACAATTATTATTCATTATTGTACTATTGCAAATAAATCTTCATTTTTCCCCCCTGGATTGTTAACAATCATAAGACTAATAACCCACGGACCTCCTTAGTGTTTCTCATCTTGTCTCCTTGCATACTTTCAATTTT
Organism: Dipodomys spectabilis; assembly: GCF_019054845.1. Classification (NCBI taxonomy): domain Eukaryota; kingdom Metazoa; phylum Chordata; class Mammalia; order Rodentia; family Heteromyidae; genus Dipodomys; species Dipodomys spectabilis. The sequence continues at coordinate 8,697,001 of NW_024870752.1, forward strand.
CTCTCTACCTAATAACTAAAATTAGCCAATAAAACCCATAAAAAATTAGACTAGGAGAGGAAGGAAAGACAGAAAAGAAGCAATAAAACATGCTATTAAATATCATCTTATAAGCAGCTAGAGCCCAATATTAAGATGAATGTATATCAGCTTTGATTGGAAAGTAGTTTTATTTTCAAGTAACAGTGAGCAAAATCAGAACTGACAGCTGCACAAATCCTTATGTTCACAGTTATTTCCATATCTAGAAATCTATGTGATCATCTTTATATAATTCTTCTTTCTTTTTCCAATTATCTTTAAGCAGTTATACATTTAACAAAGCAGTTGGTGGATAAAATGCAATGTATCTTCTTTATACCCACTTCAACATTCTCATCCCACTTTGACCCACCCACTTCCTTACTTTTGTTAATTTTGAGGTATATATGTTGAATTTTTGACTGCATTAGTAGTCAAAATTTAACGACTAAAGTGAAAAGGGAAAGTAATTATTTTAGGACAAAAAAATCACATAATTATGTTTGACCTTGAAACTAATCAAGAAAAATTAGTAATAATTGTATTTGTAATTTTAAAGCTATTAAATAATATTTTATTATATTCTGAGAATATAGCACTGAGAAAAACAATGTCCTTACTTGAAAAAACCTGAGAGGTAACTGTAATATACAATAAAATGTGCAATGGTAATGGGGAAATAAAGTGATAGAAATAAAGTAACTCATGCATATCACATTGAGCATTATGCTGAAGGCATTTGTAAGTCATTAAGGATTTTAAAGCTCAGGATCAACAGGAAGGGATTTGTTGTTAAGACAAACAGGATGCACCCTGGGAAAGCTGTGCATAGGTGTAATGCAGATAGGCAATTACAACAGATTTTCCAAGGACAGATGAAGTGGCTTCATTTAAGTTCAATTCAATGAAAATGAAGGAAACAAGCAGATGGGTTACAGAATAGTATGTAAAAACTACATCTCCTGTCATGGTGATGCTCTTGTTAGCTCAGCATCTGGGAAGCTGAAACAGGAGATTTTAAGTTCTAGGCCAGGCTGACTTGCACAGCAGGAACTTGTCTCAAAAACAAGGAGAAAGAAGAGGAGGAGAAGGAAGAGGAACAGAAGTAGGAGAGAGAGCAGCAGGAAAGAAGAGAAAGAAACAAAAAAAGAGAAAAGAAAAAGAGAAAAAAAAAAAAAAACAATGAAGCTTATTTTACTGGAAGAACAGAAGATTAGGAAGAGAGAAGAAGGACCAAAGGCAGATTCAAGATTCTTGGTACTGTTTTAGTGATTCAGTTTCCTGAAACAGAAGACTCTAGGCGAAGGACTAGGTATGAAGGTACTAGGTAGAGAGAGATATATATAGAGTACATTCGATAAGATGGAAATCCTATTATCAACATCTAAAATTTTAATATAGACCTACTTTATATATTCATTTAAATGAATGAACTAAATTCTGTCTGTGAAAAAGATTTTGTTCTAACTAATGATTTAAACTAGTTGGCTGATAGGATCAGCTAGCTTTCAAAAATAGCAACATTATTAAGTATTATGTGAAGCATTTTCAAAACATAATTGAATGAGGACAAAGTTCAAATTATCTGATGTAGATGAAGAAACCATACTTATAAGTAAAATTTAAAGATAAACATGGTCTTTATTCATTTTGCTAAATGGATTTTGGAGGAAAGACTGAAAATCCTAAAAGATGCAGGTTAACCACAGATTTAACAATGCAAAAGGAAGAACAATTGATTAAGTGGTACTAAAATAAAATATGATACATTTATTTAAGTAAAAAATACTTTTATTTCATGACTGACTGGACAATTGTATGTATTTAAATTATAGATCCAGATCATTTGAGACTACACTCACGTTAGAACTGTCAGGAAAGACAGGCCCTCCTTACTTCCTCTTCACCAGCCTAAAACCAGTAATCACCTGACATCAATCACCTGACATGAGTCAGCAAAGGATCCCAGATTCACTGTTCACTTCCTCATCCACTGAGGTCACTTCCTGAACCGGCCTGGTCAGGCCTCCCTAGGACAGTGACAGGTTCCCCAGGCTCTGAGATCACTTCCTCATGCTCTGTGGTCTGGCCTCCACTTTCCTTATATAATCAGTTTCAACACAAGAACCCTCGTCTCTTTTATTCTCTTTCTTTCCACTCTCATGAAGGCTGACAGTTTGCTCCCCCCACCCCTCATAAACTCTTTTCTGCCTGGACCATGTGATGGTTTCCTTTCGGTGAACCTTACAACAGATACAAATATAAGTTCATATTTGTATATAAATATATAAATTACAGACTTTTCACCTCACATAGCATTTTGTGTGCAATGACACTAAACGCTCAGTTAATTCCAGTCACAAAACGCAGTGTTTTATTTATGATCCCTGTGCTATGCATTAGATACTAGAACTTATATCTTATCACTAGAAGTTTGTACAGTTTGACCAGTATCTTCTCACACTCACACTCCTGACCAGCCAGCTCCTATTCTCTTCATTCCATATCAAAAGACAATCATATGCTTTCTGAACTGTGTCTTCCTTGTTTAACTTTGCATAATGCCCTCTACACTCAAGCACATTTATGTAAATGGAAGAATGTCCTCTTTTGTGGCTAGCATTACATTGTATATGTACAATGTATACATTTTATTTTTTTCCCTTTTATCTATTCCCCTATCTTTATCTATTCCCCTATCAGTGACTACTTAAGATATTTTCATTTCTTGACTATCATGAATAATACTAGCACATTGGACTATAGCTAAGTCTTTAAGATACTGATTCCATTTCCTTTGGCTATATGCTCAGAAGTGAGATTGTTGGAGCTATACCTTTCTTAAGTTATTTCTTTCTTTCTTTTTCCTTGCTTCCTTCCTGGCTTCCTCCCTGTCCCCTCTCCCCTCTGTATCTCTCTGTCTCTATCTCTCTGTCTCTGTCTGTCTGTCCCTCTCTCTCAAACCTCCATACTATTTTCTATTTTCTATAATAATTGAACCAAACTGTATTTCCACTAATAATATAAAAAATCATTTCCTTTTCTTCACATTTTGTCAATATGAGTACTTGTTGTTGTCTAGATAATAACCATCATACCAGGAGTGAGATGATATCTATTGTCGCTTTGATTTGCCTTTCTCTGATGATATGGTGATATTGAGCAGTGTTTCATACACCTGTCAGCAACTTCTATATCTGCTTTTGAGAAATGTTTGGTTTTGTTGACATTAGTTTTTCTTCTATCAGTTACTCCACCACTTACATCAATATGATCAATAGATTCCTATTTCCTTCCTATTTCCTGCATCTTTTATGTATAATTTACACTCAATAGATTTAATCAACAATTATTTTACAACATCCTAAGCACTGGAGGTTCAGTGGTGAAAGATTCAGTGCTTTCTTTGCCTCAGGAAAGCAGATAGGACTGAATTTTTTGAAGTGAAAATTATAAACTGAAAGAAACACCAAAGGATAGAAAAAATATCATTCATAGAGGAGAGGTAAGAAGGAAGGAAGCGATGCAGCATTTGTTGGGCTGATGTTCTCTAAAGAAGTAATATCTGACCTAGGATATAGGAATAAAGAAGGGAAGACTGTCCAAATGGGAATCAGCATGAGCAAAGTCCCCATGGTAATGCAGAGTGACAGGTAGCAGAAGCAGATAGCAAGTGAGTATGTAAAGAAATCCCAGAGATCACAACTTATACAGTCAATCCATGTACTGTCAGAACTCTAGAACCTTTGTTTTATTAATAAGTTTTTTATTGTGAAAATACCATACAGAGGCGTTACAATTACATGAGCAAGGTAATGAGTACATACCTTATCAAGCATTGTTGCCTCCTCCATTGTTTCCCCTTACCACCCCTGCTATCCCATCCTTCCCTCACCCCCCTGCCAAAGTTCATTTTTCAACATAGAATCTTATAGGTTTCATTGCTGCAATGGGTCCACCTGTGTTCCTATTTAAACAATTTGTTTTTTCCCTTTTGTACTCCTTTTCCAGTCACAACAATTCCGTTTCTTCCACTTAAAGTAATGGGTCAATCCTCTGTCCAAATATATTTGTCCATCATGTGTTTCTTGTCCTATATAGCAGTCATCAATATGAATGTTATTTCTAATATAAATCCATAGCACACACTCTCTTCCATTAGCACACACTGTCTTCCATTGCAGCTGCTTCCATACCTGAACTGGGCTTCTCTACCATGACAATTTTCCCTTAAATGATGTTCCCTCCTTTTAAATGAAGTTCCTTTCATTCATCTAGTCTACATAAAACTTCTAATAAATTTTCCTTATTTTATCACATGGAGGATGTCACTATTTTCATCAAAAGTTTCTAACAGTTCCCTGCAGTCTTTTTAGCAGCCCCAACTTTCATAATTTATCATTTATCCAGCCAACCATTCAAAATTTATTTAGTGTCTATGTCAGATTTTTCTATGGAGCATTGCTATTCAGCTACTGGAGCTATTTGGCCTTTACTTCAAAGGGGCTGGAAGTGCCTGGGAGTTTACATCTCCCTGAGGCCTTCACTAACCAGTGACTGACAGATACAGATGTAAGAAAGCCCCAGATTCATTGCCTGGGTAATAATTGCTGCAAGGCTTAGTTCACACTCAAAGTTTCTCTGCAGAATCAGATTGAAGCCCACCCTTGCTGGGATTTTTATACGGAGAGCACTTGCTTGTTTGGCTTTCTCTTCTTCATTGTCCTGACTCCCTCACTGTCTTACTGGTCTACCACAGGAATTCATTACACATGAATTCTCCTCTTAAGTTTTGCTTCTAGAAAATCCAAAGTATGACACATTTTTTTCCTAAACAAAAGATGTAATTATTAATACAAATGAACTCATATCAAGGTGAAAAAGAGACATGCAAAACAGCAACTTCAACTTGGATATATCATCTGCCATAAAAGTGCAATCTTCCCAGTATAATGTGAAGTCATCCTAGACTGTCTTCACCCTCCAGGTAATGATTGACCAGAACTTCAAAGAAGGCCTTATTTTTTTTTCCAGGTAGAAATCAAAGAAGAAGTATTTATAAGGATGAATGAGCACTAGTCAATGATATGAGGACTTGAAATTTTTCAGGAACCATAATAATTCTTCTTTGGAAGACAATATTTGATACAGGGGAAAGGAGGATAATTAATTCTAGGCAAGTAAGATATGAGAAATCCGAACTCAAAACATTTATTAAGAGTCATGAAAAGATTTCATCTATTTTGTCAGAAAACGGCAAAAATTATAAAGAACTCAAGAGTATTTCCATTTGTTTTAGAGTTATAACTGCTGCTTTTGGACTGCAGAGGGGTAATTTGAAAGCTGCATGCAGAAGTAAAATCCAAAATGACTGATCATAAACAGCTTATCATCTGGGTTAAATGAATAAGAAGTGAGATGAATGATATTAGGCTTGAGAATAGAGATGGAAAATTCTTGACTTTGGAACTCACCTCTCTCTTGCCTCTGGCAGCCACCAGATTAGATTATTTTTTGAGTGGATTTTTTCTTTTCTTCTTTTTTGTCACTAGTGAGACTTGATCTCGGGGCCTTGGCACTGTTCCTGACCTTTTTTGCTCAAGGCTAGCGCTCTACCCCTTTGAGCCACAGCTCCTCTTCCAGTTTTCTGAGGTTTAATTGGAGATAAGAGTCTCACGACTTTTCTATAAAGCTGGTTGGCTTTGAACCGCAATCCTCAGATCTCAGCCTCCTGTGAAGCTAGGATTACAGGTATGAGATGCTGTTGCCTGGTAGATGATTTTCTTTACTGTACTAAACATATGGACATCTTAGTCAGTTAGTAACCTTTGCCACTAACACCCTTCAGCATTTTGTTCAACAGACTCACCAGCTCTTTGAATATTCAGTTTCCAAAATCTCTATATTGACAACATTCATCTTGTTAATATGGTATATGGTAAAAGTAAAATTCATAGCAAAGTTTCCTAAGAACTATGGAATTTATAGCAAAAAAGATTTAAGATAGCCAAGATACACAAAAAAATAAAATCTTACTCATCACCAAAGAAGTATCAGTTCAAACAATCAAATCAGTACAAATTGCAAGCATAAAACTTCCATTTTGGTGCATATGGAGTAAGAAACATGATAATAAACCACTTACAAGACTGTCATAAGTCTAAATATTTTTTAAAACATTTAAAATATCTGCTCATTTTCTTGATTCAACTGGTACACTGGGGTAACTTACTGTCATCCTAGAAGAAAATATGAACATGCTTAATAACACATTGCTCGTAGCAGCCCAAAACCTGAAAACTAAAAGTCCATTGATAGAAATAAATTAACTATATCATGCTCATTCTTTGGCAGGTCACTCTGATGTTATATGGAATGTATGATATAAAAATAGCCAATAAATATTTTCTTACAAATAAAAGTAACAATTAAGTTTGTAGAACAAAAATAACTTTGTGAAGTAGATATACATACACTAAAAATTTCTGAAACAATGGAGCTCAAAATTTCTATAACATTTATTAGTGGGGCTTGTAAAGAAAGGTCCTTAGCTATTGTGTTACATATTTTTATCCATAGGAAAAAGATCAGTAATAAGAAGGAGCAGAAACAAGATAAAATGTGAAAGGAGAATAACTTCTTATAGAGGGAGGAAATAAAGATAAAAAATATACAGTGTTGAACTCAAATAATAAAAATTAAGATATCCACTAATACTTTAACATAGGAGGGATATAAAACATAGGAAAATAAAAAACAATTAAATATCCTAGAGTTTTTAAGCCAAAGTCTGCAAATCACCTGGCCCATGGACCAGTACTCAGTAAATGGTCTTAGATAACAAATTATCTTACTGTATTGACAGGCTGCCAGACGGCAATTGTTCACAGCTCCTCTATCACCCTGTATTTCCACTCTGCAGATATTTTGAGATGTAGAACAGTTAGAGTGCCAAAGAATCCCCGACTCAAATCTGACTTCCAAATAATATAAATTCTACAAATATGAAATTTGCATCTACTTTCTAATCATAAATTCTGTTACAACACATGGTTTAGGTTAAGCATCTACAATAAGAAAAACAAAATGTCTTAGAAAAGTTCTCAGGCTCTACTTCTGCCTTCTCCGATTATATGGGTGAGGTGTTATGTCACAAATAAATAACAGATTTTAGAACATTCTCCTTGACAATCTAATGCTTTGATATATATTAAACCTAGGTATCCTAATTCAATAAGACTGCTCTAAAAGAATGCTTTCATAAACACCAAAAAGTTTATATCAGGTTATGTTCTTAAAGAAAATGAAATTTGGGCTTGGAGGTTAATGGACTATAAATTGCACTGAAAGTCTTTGGAAGAAAGCATGTACCAAATGCCTTACATGTATTTGCAATATTTTTTGTATTCTAACCCTGCCTAGAACTTCATGTATAAACTGACATTCCAGTAAATTTCCTTCTGGATAGAGGATAAGTAAACTTTTCACATACATTATCTGGGGCAGCATGATTCCAAGAGTCACTCTACTAAAATGAGAGAGCATCACTTAAATGAATGTAAAAATGCCCCATGTCTTCCTTTTCTTGTACATCAGTTACTATTTTTCATGTATATATAATATTTATATGTTTTATTAACAACAAAATACCATCTGTTACTTTACTCATTTACTTATAGGAAGTTATACCAATAAATTTTATTGTTATATGATACCAGAAATTTTTCTTTGTGTGATTTTCAATAGAACAGTGATAATCATTTTTCCAGTTTTATTTGAGATACTTTCTCCAATGTTTCATGCACATTGACTGTAAGATTGTCTATGTATTGAAATTGATACATAGTGACAATTTATAAATAATTTAAAGTATCTTAGTTAACAAGCAGGGAAAAAAAGAGAAGCATGGCATCAGAGAATATTTAGGGATAAAATATGATGGTGTGTACCTGCATCTATTTGCTTTTCACTGCACAATAAATGGTCTTTCTACTTCCAATTAAAATAATACTCTCAATAACAAAGCATTCTATGTTATATAATCAATATTTTGTTCATACAGGATTTTTTACAAATGTTCTAATTCCAGTTTATTAAGTTGGCATGTAAATACACTTTGTAAGGCAGATGACTTTGTAAGAAGATTAACTCAAAGCTGCAAGTAGACTAGAGAATTATAATTTCCAGTTCCTATGCTGAAAAGCATCTTAATGCAATTTGCAGAGTAGATGTTAATGCTCAACATTTATAATTCATCATTTGGTGTTTGGCCTAAAATCTCTAAGTATATGGAAGAACTTCATGTGTTTCCAGATTTTACAAGGAGACTCACATACCTCAACAGTTACTCAAAACAACTAGAGAAAAGGTTAGCAGGTATTATATATCCTTACTCAATACTTCAGTTAAAGATCTCATCAGCTATTTAGCATCAGGACCTATTAAATTCTTTAATGGGAGAAAAACTGCCCTGCACAAAAAAGACATAATTACTGTCTTAACTTTCAATGGATAAGGTATGAGTATGTGTAAATACACCAATGTACTTTGTTTATAAGAAGGTCACAGTATTTGCAAAATAAAGTACTTAAAGGCATTTAAAAGCAGGGAATACTTATGATTCTACAGATAGAAGGAAATGATCATTCAGACCACTCTTAGAAAATAAAACTATGGAAAAGAAACCATGCTTAGAACCAGAAGCTCTTACTGATACATATAAATAGGAACTTAAGAGACGGAGGCAGAAATATGGGCAAAAGAGTGGTGTGGAATTTAAAACATGGCATCAGAAACATCAGAAAATCTTTTCCTCTGTCTCTTCATGACTTAGAAAGGTTATGAAATTAAGGATTTCCATATTATGGCATAGCCCATAGCAAAGGACAGAGTTCCACTGAGAGAATCCTAGGGAACTTTGGAAAGGATAGCTGTAATCTAAGGCATAAGGCAGATGAATTAAGACGCCTGCTTTTCCGCATGCCAATACTCTGAGAAGATATTTATCATATTCTGGGACTATGGTGATGTGTAATTACATGCAAATAATATACTTTTGAGAAATTCTGTTTCTTGATTTTTTTTAATGTGGACTGGGATTACAAAAAATTTTTAAATACTTAGAACTGTTACCTAAACTCAACTAATTCTGTTTCTCTACAAATTTTTTCAACCTGGTGAGCATATATTTTAGACATTTTGAATGACCAAAAGTATCAACTAATAAAAGCAATTATGTGTAATATTCATATTATCTCTGACTCCTAGACACATTTAAGAAATATTCATCATTTTGGATAAACTATAAATAATCAGCTTTGTTTTAATATGTGTTTTCCTTTAAACTTTGGTCTCATTTTCACAGTCATTTGTCCAAATATACATATATGCGAATACATGTGCTTTTATTTAGGAAATACCTGAAAAAATTTAAAAAGCCTTTGCAAATAATATCTTTCATTTTGAGAAATTGTAAGAATTCCTTTTGCTCTCAGTATTGGCTACTGTTATTGCCAAAGTTCTGAAGTTACAGAAATTATTTGAGAATTTGAGTTAATATACATCATCTGAATGTAATGAAAACAATACATTCTTCTTCCTGTTTTGTCATGTTTATGTATAATCGGAATAGAAAGACCAAAGATTTGGAAGACAGTAAGAATACCAGCAATCTGCATTTCCAAGCCAAGTTAAAGCTATGTAAGGGCCAAACCTCACCACTCCCTTGTAGTGGGAAAAACATCTGTAAAAGAAAATGTTTCAGTTTCTCATAGCTGTGTGTAAATTTCTTTAATGCAAAACTTGCCTTAAGTTTTCAATAATTTCTTGACTCAAGCTCTGATTTCTGATGTTATTGTGGTCTTTTCTTTTCATAAAAGTTATCTGTGAAACTGTACAGAAAAAATATTTTGACAAAGTGGGAACATTTGAATTAGTTTGTATTCTCTAATAAAAGCTTAACCTTTTAAGTCAATTTCACACTTTTTGCTCATAAAAATGATTACACAAAATTTCTATGAAATTCATTATAATCACAGAGATAATTTTGAATAAGTAGCTTTTGAAGTGTTTATAAGATGGAAATACATAAGGTTAAGGGGTATAACTCAGTAATGTATTTTTTCTTGCAATATAACTATTTTTTAGTTTTTAGTAAATTCATAGCTTATGTGATTTTACTCTCCTAACAATATACCCATGGAAGTATACCCTTATGATAATATGGAAAATATTTTCAATAATGTTTTGACTTGAATACACCTTTTATATTACCATAATTTTGCATACATACAGCTAAACTGTTGACCTATGTTCTTTCCAGAAAATCTCTTCCTACTATTTTTTTTTTTCTTAAATGGGTGATGGGGCTTGAACTCTGGGCCTGGGCGCTGTCCCTCAGATCTTCAGCTCAAGGCGAGTGCTCTACCACTTGAGCCACTGCCCCACTTCTGGTTTTCTGGTGGTTTATTGGAGATAACAGTCTCTCGAACTTTCCTGCCCTGGCTGACTTTGAACCGAGATCCTCAGATTTCAGGCTCCTGAGTACCTAGATTACAGGCCTGAGCCGCCGGCACCCGGCTCTACTATTCCTTTTTCATAGAAATTACTACTATGGATCTCATTCACGTACTTGTACTTTAGAGACTTGTACTTTAGAGACTTCCTTCCTGTCTCTATGCAAGCGCTATTCATAGACATTAAGACAGCATCTTTGCCCAGCCTGGCCGGAGCGTGCAGGATAGGCTCCCAGTTTCTCAGGTGTCACAGGCAGTTGCCCCATTTAACCACTGTCAACTGTTCCATGCTGCAGCCCTGAAGCAGTAACAAGACTACCCGTTACGGCCAAAAGGGGCTGTTCTTCATTTTCCAGGTAACTTATTGGCAGTCTATGTTCCCTCAATTTGCTCCTTAGTAAATCTCAGCAAAAGTACACCCCTAAGCACAGAAAAGAGGTACTCCAAAGCTTGACTTGTACTTTAGAGTGTTGTAGATCCAAAGATGAAAGCAGTAAGGAAGCTAAAAAAAATACTATGATTTATTCAACAGACTTGCCAGAAGTCTCAGATCTTCCCTAGTCACTGTATTCTGTCCTGTACATATAATATAAAGCTCTCCATGCATCAGAACTGAGTCCTTCATGAGGACATTCATAAATAAACAAGGCCAGCTGGAAAGGAGAGTCTAGCAACTAACTCAGGCTGTGTCTCCTTTCTCCTATGATACCTAAGACAATACTCACATTACAGTGAATTCTACAGCAGTAGAATTCATTAAAGTTATTTTTTAAGTCTATATATATATGCATAGCTTTCTTTGGAAGCACTTTCAGTGACAGCTAAGACCATTTGCTAGTTAAGGTAATATTTATGTATATTGACCACTTACCTTTCTACTTTCATTCTCCACTGGCCATCTCTTTGCACTACTTCTTCCATCAGGACACAAGAAGTAAAACAAACCCTGGAGTAGATAGTTCAGAGAATTAGTGATCAGCTGTTACGAGGCTCTAAATTTTCTTGAGCAGGAGAGATTATTGTGGCAATTGGTCTTTAATCAGTAGGATTCAGACAGATGATGAGAAAAGGAAGGGGAATGGCAAAATCAGAGGGATAGAAGGAGAGAGAAGGAAGAGAGAGAGAGCTATTACTAGACAGGTCATTGATATGAGAAGATATATATTCCAACATTTATGGGACAAAATGACTGAAAGTAGCTTTTCCAAGTCAATTGATTTAAAGTTTAAAGGGACTGTGCTTTATCCTGCAAACAACCAAGAGGGGCTTAAATAAGGAGATAAAAGAATAATCTGTTCGGTACACAGGTCAGATGAAAAAGGGAAGACATTAATAACACAAGGTAGTCAAAGGAGAATGCTGAAATAGAGTGACAGTATCAAGAACCTGGAAAAAGTTACCAGAAAATCATTGCTATGGAATACAGTGCACAGCCATTGATAGCCTGGCTACAGAACAAGAAGACATACTTAGAAACAGGAAAATTAACATTCAGCAGAGAAAAATCACAATTTGTTCTGAGTAAAGTGAATACTTCCTATTTTACTTATAATTAAATATTTATCTAGCTCAACAATGGCTAACTCCATTTTGTTAATCTCTGTATCTTTCCGCAGTAAAGCTCTTCTTCATACTAAGCCCAGAAAAGTCTGTATTTATTTATCTATATAGTACAAGAATGTACAATTGTTAAGTTCCCAACACCAAAGTCATATTTGAAATGAGAGGAATTGTTTTTAACTTATAAATACATTCCTGATGCTTTGTAAGCTAACCTTTAAATGACTTTCTCATAATTGTACTCTTTTCCATATTTAACGCTTTTCTGGAATTTTATTTAGATGAAGTAACAGAAATACCTGATAAAATACTATAAAATCTGGAAAAGAAAGACAACTACAAATGTCAGTTATCATTTCACAGCAGCTAAAATAATTCCTAAACTTAATGAGGAGATAATTTCTTCCCTAAGATCAGAATTTAAAACAGGTGTCTGACCATTTGTTAAGCTACTGCAGAGCAGAAATTTTATTTTTTTTTTAATTTAATTTTATTTCATTTGAGAACATACTGTACAGAGGGGTTACAATTACATGGGCAGGATAATGCATACATTTCTTACCAAGCATTGCAGCCTCCTCCTTTGTTTACCCTTCACCTCCCTTCCCAGCCTCCCCCCTCCCCCCCACTCAATCATACCCCCCCTTCCCCCCCACACCGACATTGTAAAGCTGGTTTTGACATGACATTTTGTACTTCTCATTGTTGCAACAGGTCCACCTGAATCCTTAAACGACTTGTTTGTCCCCGTCTCCTCCACATGTTATACTGACATCAAATATAGTGAAAGCAGGGGTTACACTGTGGGGGAGGGACATACAAAGCAACAAAGAAATAATCTTATAAATGCGTTAGAAACACATGCATGAAAGAAACAAAAACATTAAAATACATATTTGAGGGTTCGTTTTCCTAACATCACATTCTCTGACTTTTTCCGCTTGACTCATACCTATACTAGATATTGCAAATAAGGGAAACCATGGGACCTATGTTCCTTTGGGCCTGGCTTACTTCACTTAATATAATTTTTTCCAAGTCTTTCCATTTCCTAACAAATGGGGCAATGTCATTCTTTCTGATGGAGGCATAGAATTCCATTGTGTATATATACCACATTTTCTTGATCCATTCATCTACTGAGGGGCATCTGGGTTGGTTCCATATCTTAGCTATGGTAAATAATGCTGCAATAAACATAGTTGTGCTGGTAGCTTTAGTGTGGTCTTTTTTGTAAACATTAGGGTAAATGCCCAAAAGTGGGATTGCTGGGTCATATGGGAGTTCTATGTGAAGTCTTTTGAGGAACCTCCATACTGCTTTCCAAAGTGGTTGAACAAGTTTACATTCCCACCAACAATGAAGTAAGGTTCCTTTCTGTCCACATCCCCTCCAGCATCTGTTGTTGTTAGAGCTCTTGATTTTTGCTGTTCTAACTGGAGTGAGGTGATATCTCAATGTTGTTTTGATTTGCATTTCTTTTATGGCTAGGATGTTGAACATTTCTTCATGTGTCTATTGGCCATCCTTCTTTCTTCTTCAGAGAAGCTTCTCTTTAAGTCTTTCGCCCACTTACTTATTGGGCAGTTGCTTCTTTGAGGATTTGTTGTTGGGTGGTTTAATTTTTTGAGTTCCAAGTATATTTTAGATATGAGACCCTTGTCCGTTGTATGGCTAGTAAAGATCTTCTCCCAATCCGTGGGCTTTCTATTGATCTTGCTAGCTATGTCATTTGCCCTGCAGAAGCGCAGAGCAGAAATTTTAAAGAGTAGGCATTGGAATAAACTGCAGGAAGTTAGTTATTTTGAATGCTTTTTAGAACAATGCTATTAAATAAAAAGAGAAAAAAATTCTCATAAGATCGGTATTCCACTTTTGATTTAAATATAGTAACAGAACCATTACTTTAAACTATTTTTATTTATACACCTGAAAAACAAAGTAATAATCTCTCACATGACCTGTTAAAGGCCTCACTAGAAGGAATGAGGAATATACATCATACTGAATCAGCCTTATAATTTTCTTAAATAGTCAACATTGAGTATGGAATGGTAAATTCAATCTTTAATACATTCCTCTTGCTGGTTTTGTCTACAGGTTTGATGTGTCTATACAGATAGCAATTTGTATTAATTGGTCCAAGAAATACCTTCATCATGGTTTTAAAGTTTCCCCAGGTCCCTTGTCCCAGTTACTTTTAGAGTTTTAAACTTGAAAGGTTCCTGAAAGCCCTATGTGAAGTTTGCATGGAAGCATGTTTATTTAAAAGTAGATAAAAGACACCTTCATGTCTTTCTTCATGGCATAAACACAGGTGTGGTGGTGACAAAGGAAATCACCAGATAGAGTCTCTCGGTGGGGCTGTAATAACCAGTGAGAGGTTGTGGAGTTCCTGGCGTGACAGAGCATCAGAGCACATTATTAGTACAGTACAGTATTAATTTCTAAAAGAATTTCTGTCATTACAAATTTATACTCTTTATGCTCTCCTTTTGTTGAATTTTTTAAAGATATGTCTACTTGTGAGAACAAAAATGGCAAAAGTTCACACTAAAAAGAAAGGCTTCTTCACTAGCTCAAATAATTATATTTCTGTCACAACTGGGTCATAGAGGAAACAGCAGAAATTCAACATCAACAGTTTGGAGACACTTTGCTAACTAATCAAAATATAGCTGAAGCATGGACTAAGGAGGTAGCTGAAGTAGTGAGGCATCAGCTGTGGGTGAAAAAATACAGACAAACTCAAAGTTAATGAAGTATATTCACTGCACACTCTCATCAGTTTGTATGGAAAGAAAACATCTTATTTAGAAAAATCCCTCTGATATTGAGTTTTTCGTTTGTTCTGATAACTAGATTCTTACTATCATACTCTCTGCAGTCTTCTAGTAAACTCTGCTCCATTAACTTCTGTTGCACCAACCATCCCAAAGTTACATGGATAACTGAGATCACATGGTACGAGTCTTTTTATATTTAGCACATTTCACTTAGCAGACTGATGGCCAGCTTCCTCTGTACTGTTACAAACTACAGACTTTCCTTCCCCATTTGGGGAGAATAATGTTATAATTTGCACATGAAACATTTTCTTTATTCATTTATCAGCTGATAGAAACTAGATTGTGTCCATTTCTTGCCTATAATGAGTAGTACTGCCATAAATACTGTATCACAGATATCTCTTTAACACACTGAATATAAACCCACTAGTGGAATCCCTGGATCATACAGTAATACTATTTTTACCTAAAAAAGAAAAAACCCTCCATACTGTTTTCCACAGTGGCAATTTACATTCTTACAATTTATATTCTTACAATTCACATTCTTACAATGTACATTCTTACCACATTGTGCAAGGGTTTTTATCTCTATACCTTCACCTGCATTTGTTTATTTTCTCTTTAGTAAATGCCATTCTTACTGGAATGATTTGTTATATAATTGTGATTTTGATTGCAATTCTCTGATAATTCGTGATTTTGATTATTTTCTTGTGTAATATACATGTTGGCCATTTGTAGGCATTTAAGCAGTGCCTACTTAAGTCTACTGTCCAATTTTTAATCAAGTGATATTTCTTTTGCTGTTGAATTTTTGGAGTACTTTTGATATAAACCTTTTTTTATCACGTGCATTTTCAAATCGTTAACCTGTACTATTGATTATCTTTTCCTCTCTGTTGATTATTTCTTTTTATGCCTTTTAATTTAATGTGATTCCATTTATTTTTAATTTGTTTTCTGTAATTTTGGAGTCTTTATCCCCAAATCCTTGGTTATTTCAATGTCTTAAAACACCCTCCCCTATATTTTTTTCCAATATTTTAACCTTGGTTTTGCAAAAATAAGATAGGTCTCCTTCTCATTTTGAATTGATGTTTGTAACTTAACAGGGGTCTAGTTTTAATTTTCTTTTGCATTTGAATATTTAATTATCCTCAAATGATTATTTTCCCCAGGTTCTGGCATTTTGTCAAAATCATTAGACTGCAGATATATGAGTTTGCATCTAGATGTTATCATGTTTCATTAATGTGTTTGTATGATGCTTATGCCAAGAGCATAATATTTTATTACTAGAGCTTTCACAGTTTTCCTTGCAGATAATGTAAGCTATTGGCTTATTATGTTTTTTATTATTATGTTGTGATTGATTCCATCTATGCCTCATCTGTTCAGAGTTTTTAACCATACAAGTCTAGAATCTTATGAAATACCTTTTATCATCAGTTGTGATGTTCTTAGAGGATTTGTCTTTTATTTTATTGATGTCCTGTATTGTATTTATTGAGTTGTATATGTTGAACATCCTTGCATCCCTAAAATGAAACCCACTTGTCCAGGGTGAATAATTCTTTTACTGTGTTGCAATTGGTTTGCTAGTATCATGATTGAGGATTTACACCTCTGTTTATGAAGAATATTAACCATTAGCTTCCTTATTTTTTCTTCTTTCTCTGGTTTTGGAATCAGGGTCCTGTGGTCTCAATGTATTTGCAAGAATTCTTTCTTTCTATCATTTCCTTCTTAAATGTTTTGTAAAACTTACCAGTGAAGCCATCTGCTCTGTGGCTTTTCTTTGCAGGAATTTGTTGGCTTTAGCTTTTCAAAGAAGCAGCTCTTCTTTTTGTTGTTCTTTTGTTTTTAATTTAGTTTCTTATTTCTGCTCTGATAATTATTATTTATTTTCTTCTTCTAATTTGAGGTTTGGCTTGTTCTTATATTTTTAGTTCCTTAAGATGTAGGATAGGGTTTTTGGTTTTTGGGTTTTTTTGGTGGTTGATTTTTTTTTTCTTTGAG
Source organism: Dipodomys spectabilis (assembly GCF_019054845.1). Taxonomy (NCBI): domain Eukaryota; kingdom Metazoa; phylum Chordata; class Mammalia; order Rodentia; family Heteromyidae; genus Dipodomys; species Dipodomys spectabilis. Next base: position 8,713,907 of record NW_024870752.1, read on the forward strand.
AATTTTTCCACTGATATAAATTTCCCTCTTAATCCTGCTTTCCCCATAGATTTTTCATATTTTATTTTTTTCTTTTCTCTTTCAGAGTTGAGAATCTTCTTTTTATCTTTCGTCTTTAAGAGCTTGCTTGTAAGATGTCTAGCAGTAGATTTAGTGGAATTCCTCTCACTGATATTAACTGGCCTTCCTATAGTTATAACCTTTTCTACATTTGGGAAAGTTTCTGGAATAATTTTTTTTTAATTTTATTTTATTTGTGAACACACTGTACAGAGGGGTTACAATTACATGGGCAGGATAATGCGTACATTTCTTACCAAGCATTGCAGCCTCCTCCTTTGTTTACCCTTCACCTCCCTTCCCAGCCTTCCCCCTCCCTCCCCCCCCACCCAATCCTTAAGCTTTCCATTTACTTGACATTCTGAAGTCCCTCTTGAAACTCATACTCATCCCTTCAATATAATCACAAAATTCCTATAAGCTTTCTACCTTCTTTCCATTCATTTCTCCTTTTTTTCTTCTCAAATTTTGCATTTTCAAGTTAAATCTTTCATTTGGTCTTTCTTGCTATTACTCCTTCTATCACTATAATTTGGCTTAGAATGTATTTCTGTTTTAGGATTTCTAATTTTTGTATGTGGCTACTATCCCTCTCAAGTTTTTCTATTAGGGTATTGAATCATTTCTGTGACTTTTCTTGAAGTTCTCCGTGTTGCACTAAAACAGTTCTTTTAAATCCTTCTTCTCACTTGCCTGGCATTAAGTCTATGTAATTAAGCTCGTTCTCTCCTCGGTTTCAAAGCCACAGAATTTCAAAGTCAAGGAAGGGCAACTTCAGTCCTACTCAAAGACTGCCAGCAATATAGCCCATAGTTTATGTTTTTTCACCACTATGAAAGTCTCTGCTTCATGCCAGGACAGATCTAGAATCTCTAGCTGAGATCTCTGGCTTGAGTGTGGAGCTTATGGATTGTGATTGGCACTGGATCTCGTAGAACTCCACAATGAACTCTAAAGCTATATTGCTTTTGTGTCCTTCTCCCCCATGGAGAGTCTTTGTTTATGCACCCTCTGAACTGAGATTGGGAGAGAGTTGATAAAGGTCATCAGTCACGTGGTTCATGAATTTCCAGTAAACCTGTTCTGCAGTATTATCTGGGACCAGGGAATACAATACTAGGTCCTGTACCAGTTTTCAAAATAGAGTAACTGGCACCGGGGTCTTATTCTAAACTCTCTGTTAATTCACACTCTGTTCCTTTAGTAGGAGCTTGATCTTTTTATGCAGCTTGTAACTGACAGAGGGGTGCCAACTTCCATGTTTTCTTTTCTGCCTCCTTCAATGAATCCTTTTATTATTCCAGACTAGCCTCTGTGCTCTCTCATCTACCATTCCAACCTCTTTTGAAGGTATTATTTTGGTGCATGTATTGCTGATCACACTAATATGTCTATAGGTGACAACAACTATAGGATTTTAGCAATCATCCTGTACCCTAAAAGCAGTAGTTTTCCATGTTGTCATTACTGGTGTTTATATTTTTATTTCATTTGAATATAACGCAGAAAAAACTCTATCAAATTCTATATATTCACAAATTAACAAAATTCTACTTGGAAGAATTGGAAATAGTATGGAAGATACTAAACAAACATATTTCTACTACATGTATATTATGTCACTAAACTATATGTTTAAAAATAAACCCCTAAGTCAGATGCCAATGGCTCATGCCTATAATTCTACTATATCCCAGCCATTAGGTTAAACTTAAGTATCAGAATAAAAATAAATAAAACCCTACCATTTCATTTGTCCCTTACTAATTAAAACTTAGTTTAACTTGTTATAAAAATATTAGTACCTAATTGCTAAATAATTCAACAGATACTAAATGAAAGAATTTGAATTCGTTTCTTCATTGATTTCTAATTGAATGTTTAACTCAACAAAAATTATTTAAGAAACCTTTCATCCGTTTCTTATGTAGTACTTTTGACCTGAATTTTGACAACATCATTGCCCAAAAGAAAATGACCTTACAATGATGTGATTCACACTTTGTATAAATGTCTCAGATGCTTTGTTTGTTTGATTAACTTATTCCCCATTTAAAAATTTTAAAACAAGTACTTGTCCAACAGTATCGTTTTCAGCACCAAATAAACAGAAATGGCTCTAAATTATAGCTTCTTTTATAGCTCTTACAGTTTACTTAGCACATGCTTTACATTAATAAAATTCCATCTGTAAAGAACTAGAATCTTGTGTCTCATGTAAGATTTGGTATTTTGTCAAAAAAACATAAACAATATCCATGTAGCAGAGCTTTGGCCTTATGCCATGGACAAACAGGAGGTGTTTCTGGAACTATTCTATCAGTTTTCTCACATTATTTATTAGAAATGACCACTTTTGCTAAGTGTGAACACATACCATATGTATAGAGTGAAAGGATAACTTTGTCATTCTCAGAAATCCTGTGTCTTTCCCTTGATATATTGTCTTTATTTTAAAAGTAGCACTATTTTATTCTATGCTTTATATTTTAGAATTTGAACCAGATACTTTTGTAATAAATAGAAGGTACTCTTAAACACTGTGATTGCATGAAAATTACATCAAACTCGAGTAAATCTTTATTTCCTACACTGTAAATAACACATCATTACCTTGGGATATCAATATAGACATTAGTGTGTGGTGAAAATTTGCACAGTTATTCAGAGCAACAGTACTGCTTTTTAACTTAATTATTTCATCAATAAGTAGAGTTATTTGTAAGTCTGTAGACAAAGTTCATAGGATGTTCTACTCAGAACTCATTTCAAATAGATTTCCTCTGTGAAGTTCTTAGGAGATACAGTTGCCATCACAATATAATATTATTAATTTATGTAATTATTGATTATCTACAGGGATCAGTGAATAGAATTTTTTAAGCCATCTTCAAATGACTAAATAAGTGAAAATGAGGTTTTGTATTGTAATACCAAGGGATATTCAGTCAGGCAATACCCAACCCTCTTTATAAGAGTACTCTGGATTCTTTTTTCCTTCTTAATATTCTGGAAAACATGTAGACCAGTTGCACTCCACAGGCTGCTGCTGGGTCTAGATGAAGTCTATTGTATCTGATAATGTTAACCTGTAAACACTGGGGGTAAGGGAAGGGAAAGAAAAGAAAATTATATATGACCTATTTTGAGGATACTGAATGTGGTCAAGTTAGAGAGAGAATGAGCAGAAAATTTCTCCTCAAATGAAATTGAGACAAGTTGTTTGATAGATACTAAAATAATATGAAGAACCTTATGCATGTAACCCCTCTGTACATCACCTTGACAATAAAAATATATTTTAAAAAAGATGACCATGCGTAGTATGCATGCTTCTAATTTCAGCTACCAAAGTTGTAGAGATTAGAATTGTGGCTCAAAGCCAGCCCAGTCAGTTAACAAGACTCCCATCTCAACAAACCAGTTGGATGGACATGGAAATACACACTCTGACCCGGCTATGAGCTAAGTACACATAGGAGGAGTGTATGTAATCCAAGATGGACCTGGAGGGTGGAGGAGATATAATCTTGGTTAAAAATATAATTAAAGCAAAAAGGTGTATAGATGTGGCTAATACCTGTCTCGTAAGTCATAAGTTCAAACCCAGTAACAAAAGTAAAAAAAAAAAAACTATACCCATAAGGTTTTTGTGTTGTTATTATTATGATTATCATTTTTAAGTATTTGTGGAAAAAAGTTTAAAAATTCCTCATTTCCTATTAAGCATTTCCTATTCTTGCTCATGTAACTGTAAGTCCTCTGTACAGTATCTTTACAATAAAAAAAATATTTAAAAAATAAAAAAATGCATTTGCTGAACATCAACAACAAATTCCTCAAAAAATTAATAAAACTATCCTATGATCTAGCATTTCCTGGATATTTACCCAAAAGATTACAAACCAGGATACAGTGAAGCCCCAAGCACAGCCATGTTTGTCACAGCACTATTCACCACAGATGATTCTTTGGATAAAGAAAATTTTGTTTTGTTCCATAAACTCATAGCTAAAAAGATTTCTGAGAAGAAAGAGTAATTTGGGGACTTTACTAGTGAGGTGTATACTAAACTTAGTGTTTTGTATTAGGCATAGCATTTCAGAGAGGAAGAACACAAGGGATGAAGAAAGATAGCCATGTATCCCAGATGAGGAAAGAAATGGGAGCAGAGATCCAGGCACAGATGTATGTCCTGGCTCCGGACACAATGTATATTGAGAATACAGTGTATGATTATTTTGCTTAGTTGTTGAATTCAGTTGGCCAGAATTTTATTGGAAAGTTTTACATTGATGTTCCTCAAGGAGACAAATCTATAGTTATCTTTTTTGATGAATCCCTATCTGGTTTTTCAATGAGTGTTATACTGGCTTCACAGAATGAGTCTGGTAGTGATGTTTCCCTTTCCATTTCAGTGAAGAGTTTGAGGAGCATTGGAGTGAGTTTTCCTTTGAAGGCCTTATAGAATTTGGCTGCAAATCCATCAGGTCCTGAAATGTTTTTGGACAACATGTTTTTCATTGCTATTTCAATTCCATTGCTTGTTATAGGTCTATTTAATTGATTTATGTTTTTGGCTCAGTTGAGGTATATTGATGCTGTCTAGGAATGCAGCCTTTTCTGCAAAGTTCTCCAATTTTTTGGCATCAAGGTTTGCAAAGTATTGCCTTACAGTATTCTGAAATTTGTTTCTTTTGTGATATTTCTTTTGTCATCTCTAATTTTATTTATTTGGGTGACATCTTTTCTTTATCAGGTTTGCTAAGGGTCTGTCAATTTTGTTCATTTTTTCAAAGAACCAACTTCTGATTTAGTTGATTCTTTTTTGAGTATCTAAATAATTTATTTCTGATCTAATTTTTGTTCTTTCTTTTCATGTACTGGCTTTAAGTTTCAGTTGAAATGGTCCAAGAGAGTGAAACTTGACCCCCAACCTCCGTTAGTTACCTACACTCTCTGCCAAGAACCCCACATCGTAGACAAGGGACTGTGCTTCCATCTGGGTGATTCCCAGAGTGGATTTACACTTGGCACTGATTAAGTAAGCTTTGAATGGAATGACCTTGAATTTCAAGGAAAATATTCTAGTGGAGCACTCATTGTTAATTTTTCTTTCAGTTGAAATAAGAGGCACAAATTTACTTCACAAATAACTTACACCTTACCAAATATCAAAAAAGTGTCCTCTCAAATATCTAATCAGACTTGAATATGTAATTCATTCATCCAACAAATTCTTAGTAGGTGTTCCCTATGTTTCAAGCTTATTTTAGGCACTCTGAATGTCACTATGAATAAGCTGTTGAAAATAAATTCCCACCCAAAGCCTATTTGAGAGGGGATTCAAATACAAAGAAAAAATAAAATAATCAATAAGTGCTCTTTTGTCCTTAAATTATGCCAGCTAATGGAAGAGTTATTTGTTGCTGGCACTTACTAGTTTCCCTAAACTAAAACAAGGATGGACTATAGATTGCTGGGCATGAGACTATAGACTAAATGTTAACTATAGTTACCAGGGAAAATGCTTACTGAATGGAAGAATGACCGTCCACCCAAGACTTGAAGGGTAATGGCAGCGTGATCAAAGGTTTGTAAAGGAAGCAGGAGCATTCCAAGCCATAGGACCAGCAAATGCAAAGTCTTGAACATTGGGTGCCTGCGGTGTTTCAAGAGCAGCTAAGAAGTTTCCAGGCGATTGAAACAGAAAAGTGTAGAAGAGTTTATAGTTGTAAGGCAAGGATATGGTCAGATCACAGTGAGTTTTACATTTTATCAGGCAGAGATGTAGGTTTGTGTGGGAATGAAATGGAAGCTTTGAATTGAGAATGACTTGATTCACATGTCAAATCATTGCTACTTGCTGAGGAATAAAAAAAATCCAAAAACTTAGCCATAGACAGATTAGAAGCAGAGAGAAAGATTGTAATCATCCTAGAGAAAAAGAGGACACTTTGAGCCTTATATTTATTTTACTAATTATTTACTAATAAAAAATAAGTAATAAGCCAGGTGCTGGAGGCTCATGTCTGTAATCCTAGCTATTTAGGAGGTTGATATATGAGGATCATGTTTAGAGGCCAGCCTAGGCAACAAGTTCATAAGACTTTTTTTTTTTAATATTTTATTTTATTTGTGAACATACTGTACAGAGGGGTTACAATTACATGGGCAGGATAATGCGTACATTTCTTACCAAGTATTGCAGCCTCCTCCTTTGTTTACCCTTCACATCCCTTCCCAGCCTCCCCCCTCCCCCCCCTCCCCCCTCCCCCCTGCACCGAAGTTGTAAAGCTCGTTTTGGACATGACAACTTGTACTTCTCATTGTTGAATATGTCCACCTGTATCCTTAAACGACTTGCTTTTCCCCATCTCCTCCACAAGTTATACTGACATCAAATATAGTGAAAGCAGGGGTTATACTGTGGGGGAGGGACATACAAAGCAACAAAGAAATAATCTTATAAATGCATTAGAAACACATGCATGAAAGAAAAAAAACATTAAAATACATATCCAAGGGTTCATTTTCCTAACATCACATTATCTGACCTTTTCCGCTTGACTCATACATATACTAGATATTACTAATAAGGGAAACCATGGGGCCTATGTTTCTTTGGGCCTGGCTTACTTCGCTTAATATAATTTTTTCCAAGTCTTTCCATTTCCTAACAAATGGGGCAATGTCATTCTTTCTGATGGAGGCATAGAATTCCATTGATCCATTCATCTACTGAGGGGCATCTGGGTTGGTTCCAGATCTTAGCTATGGTAAATAATGCTGCAATAAACATAGGTAAATAATGCTGCAATAAACATAGTTGTGCTGGTAGCTTTAGTGTGGTCTTGTTTGTAAACGTTTGGGTTAATGCTCAAAAGTGGGATTGCTGGGTCATAGGGGAGTTCTATGTGGAGTCTTTTGAGGAACCTCCATACTGCTTTCCAAAGTGGTTGAACAAGTTTACATTCCCACCAACAATGAAGTAAGGTTCCCTTCTGTCCACATCCCCTCCAGCATCTGTTGTTGTTAGAGTTCTTGATTTTTGCCATTCTAACTGGAGTGAGGTGGTATCTCAATGTTGTTTTGATTTGCATTTCTTTTTTTTTTTTTGAGTCCGGTCTTGGGGCCTGAACTCTGGGCCTGGGCACTGTCCCTCAGTTCTTCAGCTCAAGGCTAGCGGGCTACCACTTGAGCCATAGCACCACTTCCCGCTTTTTTTTTCTGCTTGTGTGGTGCTGAGGAATCGAACCCAGGGCCTCAGGCATGCAAGGCAAGCGCTCTACCACTGAGCCACCATCCCAGCCCAATTTGCATTTCTTTTATGGCTAGGGAGGTTGAGCATTTCTTCATGTGTCTATTGGCCATCCTTCTTTCTCTTCAGAGAAGTTGCTCTTTAAGTCTTTCGCCCACTTGTTTATTGGGCAGTTGTTTCTTTGAGAATTTGTTGTTGGAGGATTTAATTTTTTGAGTTCCAAGTATATTTTAAATATGAGACTTTGTCCGTTGTATGGCTAGTAAAGATCTTCTCCCAATCTGTGGGCTTTCTATTGATCTTGCTAGCTATGTCCTTTGCCATGCAGAAGCTCTGCAACTTTATGCAATCCCATTTGTCCAACCTTTCTTTGATTTGTTGTGTTTCCAGGTCTCTATTCAGAAAATTTCGGCCTGAGCCAAGGAGACCTGGGGTTCTCCTATTCCATCCTGTAATGTTTTCAGAGTGTCTGCTTTGACTTCGAGGTCTTTGATCCATTTGGAGTTGATTCTGGTGCAGGGTGATATATAAGGATCTAGCTTTAGTTTTCTACAAGTACTTAACCAATTTTGCCAGCACCATTTACTGAAGAGGCTGTCTTTCTTCCATTCTATTGTTTTAGCTCCCTTATCGAAGATTAGATGGCTATAGGTCTGTAGGTTCATTTCTGGGTTTTCAGTTCTATTCCATTGGTCCTGAGGTCTGTTCTTATGCCAATACTAAGCTGTTTTGATTACTATGGCTTTATAGTAGAGTTTGAAATTTGGTATTGATATTCCTCCAGCAGTGTTCTTTTTTTTTTTTTTTAAATTTAATTAAATTTTATTTGTGAACATACTGTACAGAGGAGTTACAGTTACATGGGCAGGATAATGCGTACATTTCTTACCAAGCATTGCAGCCTCCTCCTTTGTTTACCCTTCACATCCCTTCCCAGCCTCCCCCCTCCCCCCCTAATCCCAATCCTTCTCCTTCCCCCCCCCCCCAGCTCACCCCCCCCACCCCACCCCCCCCCGCACCAACGTTGTAAAGCTCGTTTTGGACATGACAACTTGTACTTCTCATTGTTGCAACAGGTCCACCTGTATTCTTAAACAACTGGTTTTTCCCCATCTCCTCCACAAGTTATACTGACATCAAATATAGTGAAAGCAGGGGTTATACTGTGGGGGAGGGACATACAAAGTAACAAAGAGATAATCTTATAAATGTGTTAGAAACACATGCATGAAAGAAAAAAACATTAAAATACACATCTAAGGGTTCATTTTCCTGACATTATCTGACCTTTTCCGCTTGACTCATACATATACTAGATATTACAAATAAGGGAAACCATGGGACCTACGTTTCTTTGGGCATGGCTTACTTCACTTAATATAATTTTTTCCAAGCCTTTCCCTTTCCTAACAAATGGGGCAATGTCATTCTTTCTGATGGAGGCATAGAATTCCATTGTGTATATATACCACATTTTCTTGATCCATTCATCTACTGAGGGGCATCTGGGTTGGTTCCAGATCTTAGCTATGGTAAATAATGCTGCAATAAACATAGTTGTGCTGGTAGCTTTAGTGTGGTCTTGTTTGTAAACATTAGGGTAAATGCCCAAAAGTGAGATTGCTGGGTCATAGGGGAGCTCTATGTGAAGTCTTTTGAGGAACCTCCATACTGCTTTCCAAAGTGGTTGAACAAGTTTACATTCCCACCAACAATGAAGTAAGGTTCCTTTCTGTCCACATCCCCTCCAGCATCTGTTGTTGTTAGAGTTCTTGATTTTTGCCATTCTAACTGGAGTGAAGTGATATCTCAATGTTGTTTTGATTTGCATTTCTTTTATGGCTAGGGATGTTGAGCATTTCTTCATGTATCTATTGGCCATCCTTCTTTCTTCTTCAGAGAAGTTTCTCTTTAAGTCTTTCGCCCACTTATTTATTGGGCAGTTGTTTCTTTGAGGATTTGTTGTTGGGGGGTTTAATTTTTTGAGTTCCAAGTATATTTTAGATATGAGACCCTTGTCCGTTGTATGGCTAGTAAAGATCTTCTCCCAATCCGTGGGCTTTCTATTGATCTTGCTAGCTATGTCATTTGCCCTGCAGAAGCTCTGCAACTTTATGCAATCCCATTTGTCCAACCTTTCTTTGATTTGTTGTGTTTCCGGGTCTCTATTCAGAAAATTTCGGCCTGAGCCAAGGAGACCCAGGATTTCTCCTATTCCATCCTGTAATGTTTTCAGAGTGTCTGCTTTGAGTTCAAGGTCTTTGATCCATTTGGAGTTGATTCTGGTGCAGGGTGATATATAAGGATCTAGCTTAAGTTTTCTACATGTAGTTAACCAATTTTGCCAGCACCATTTACTGAAGAGGTTGTCTTTCTTCCATTCTATTGTTTTAGCTCCCTTATCGAAGATTAGATGGCTATAGGTCTGTAGGTTCATTTCTGGGTTTTCAGTTCTATTCCATTGGTCCTGAGGTCTGTTCTTATGCCAATACCAAGCTGTTTTGATTACTATGGCTTTATAGTAGAGTTTGAAGTTTGGTATTGATATTCCTCCAGCAGTGTTCTTTCCATTCAGGAGCGTTTTTGCTATTCGGGGTCTTTTATTGTTCCATATGAATTTTTGGATTGCCTCTTCTATTTCCTTGAAGAATGAGGTTGGAATTTGGATAGGTATTGTGTTGAATTTGTGGATAGCCTTGGGAAGTATTGCCATTTTCACGATGTTAATCTTTCCAATCCAGGAGCATGGGAGGTTTTGCCATTTTTTAAGTTCTGTTCCAGCAGTGTTGTTTCCGTTGAGGAGCGTTTTTGCTATTCGGGGTCTTTTATTGTTCCATATGAATTTTTGGACTGCCTCTTCTATTTCCTTGAAGAATGAGGGTGGAATTTTGATAGGTATTGCGTTGAATTTGTAGATAACCTTGGGAAGTATTGCCATTTTCATGATGTTAATCTTTCCAATCCAGGAGCATGGGAGGTTTTGCCATTTTTTAAGTTCTGTGTTGATTTCCTTTTTCAAGATTTTAAAGTTTTCATCATAGAGGTCCTTCACTTCTTTGGTTAAGTTAATTCCTAGGTATTTTATTTTTTGTGGGGCTATTACAAGTGGAGTTGCTTTCCTAATTTCAGCCACACTTTTCTCATTGTTGGCATACAGAAAGGCCATTGATTTTGGGGGGTTAATTTTATACCCTGCTACTTTGCCAAAGTTTTGAATCAGCCTGAGTAATTTGGGAGTGGACTCTATGGGATTCTTTAAATACAAGATCATGTCATCTGCAAAGAGGGAAAGTTTTATTTCTTCTTTCCCTATTTGGATCCCCTTTATGTCTGCATCTTGTCTTATTGCTGTAGCTAGGCATTCTAATACTAGATTGAAGAGAAGTGGAGAGAGTGGGCATCCTTGTCTTGTTCCTGAGTTAAGAGGAAATGGCTTTAGTTTTTCACCATTAAGTATAATGCTGGCTGTAGGTTTGTCATATACAGCCTTTATTGTATTGAGGAATGTTCCATGGATTCCTAATTTTTCCAAAACCTTCATCATAAAGGGGTGTTGGATCTTGTCGAATGCTTTTTCTGCATCTATTGAGATAACCATGTGGTTCTTATTCTTGCTCCTGTTGATGTGATGAATAATATTAATTGATTTGCGTATATTGAACCAGCTTTGCATCCGTGAAATGAATCCTGTTTGCTCATGGTGTATGATTTTTTGGATGAATTGTTGAAGTCGGTTGGCCAATATTTTGTTGAGAAGTTTTGCATCAATGTTCATCAAAGAAATGGGTCTATAGTTCTCTTTCTTTGATGAGTCCCTGCCTGGTTTTGGGATGAGGGGTATGATGGCTTCATAGAATGTGATCAGTAGTGAACTTTCTCTTTCAATTCGATTGAAGAGTTGGAGGGGTATTGGTGTGAGCTCTGCTTTGAAGGCCTTGTAGAATTCCGCTGTAAAACCATCTGGTCCTGGACTTTTCTTAGCTGTAAGGTCTCTTATTGCTGTTTCTATTTCAATGCTTGATATGGGCCTGTTAAGCTGGTTTAACTCATCTTGGTTTAGTTTTGGCATGTCAACATTTGCTAGGAAAAGGTCCATTTCTGTCAAGTTCTCAAACTTATTAGCATACAGTTTTGAGAAGTATTCCCTTATAATGTTTTGAATCTTGGTTGTTTCCGTGGTGATGTTTCCATTCTCGTCTCTGAGTTTATTTATTTGGGTGTGTTCTCTTCTTTTTCTGATAAGATTTGCTAAGGGTCTGTCAATTTTGTTAAGTTTTTCGAAGAACCAGCTCTTTGTTTTGTTGATTCTTTCTATAGTTTTTTTGGATTCTAATTCATTTAATTCTGATTTAATTTTAATTATTTCTTTCCGCCTAATGGATTGGGGTTTATCTTGCTGCTCTTTTTCAAGGAGGTTTAGATGTGTCATTAAATTGTTGGTTTCAGATCTCTCCAATTTGTTGATGTAGGAGCTCAGAGCTATAAACTTGCCTCTGAGTACTGCTTTTGCTGTGTCCCAGAGGAGCTGGTAATTTGTGTGTTCATTTTTGTTGAATAGCAAGAACATTTGAATTTCCTTTCTAATCTCTTCCATGACCTACTCGTGATTCAGCAGTGTGTTGTTCAGCCTCCATGTGGTACCAGACTTTCTTTGGTGGCTTTTGTTGTTGAGTTCTAATTTTATTCCCTTGTGGTCAGAGATAATGCAAGGTATAACTTCAATGTTTCTGAATTTGGACAAGTTTGCTTTGTGGCCTAAAATATGGTCTATTTTAGAAAATGTTCCATGTGCTGCTGAGAAAAACGTGTATTCTGATGCTGCTGGGTGGAATGTTCGGTAGATATCTGTTAAATCTAGTTGATCTATGCAGCTGTTTAGATCTGCAGTTTCTCTGTTGAGTTTTTGCCGAGTTGATCTATCTAGTGGGGAGAGTGGTGTGTTAAAATCCCCAACAATTAATGTCTTTGGAGTTATATGGGGTTTGAGGGAAAGTAGTGTTTCTTGGATAAATTTGGGTGCTCCATTGTTTGGCGAGTAGATATTTAGAATTGTAATATCCTCCTGAAAGAGAGATCCCTTAATTAGTATGTAGCGACCTTCTTTATCTCTTCTCACCAATTTTAATTTGAAGTCCATTTTATCTGATATTAGGATTGCAACTCCTGCCTGTTTATGGGGGCCGTTTGCTTGGTAGATTTTTGTTCCAACCTTTAACATTGAAAATGTGTTTGTTTTTACGGGCAAGATGTGACTCCTGCAGGCAGCAGATAGAAGGGTCTTGTTTTTTAATCCAACTAGACAGTCTATGTCGCTTAATTGGAGAGTTCAGTCCGTTAACGTTAAGAGAAAGGACTGAGAGGTATTTGGGAGTTCCTGCCATGTTATCCACCTTCTTGGGGGCTGTGAAAACTGGGTTCTTCCTATGGTTCTTGGATTCTCAGTTTGGGTGAGGTTTCTTGGCCTTTATTGTGGTCTTGTTGGTTTTCTATGTGTAGGACATCTTTAAGAATCTTTTGTAGGGCTGGTTTTGTGGAGATGTATTGTTTCAATTTTTCTTTGCTATGGAAGGTTTTTATTTGGCCTTCAGTTATGAAGGAGAGTTTAGCTGGGTACATTATTCTTGGTTGATAGTTGTTTGTTTTTAGGGCATGGCATACATCATTCCAGGCTCTTCTTGCTTTGATTGTCTCTGCTGAGAAATCTGAGGTGATTCTAATTGGTTTTCCTTTATAGGTGATTAATCTTTTCTCCTTGACAGCTTTAAGGATCTTTTCCTTGGTCTGAGTTGATCCTGTGTGGATTATAATGTGATGGTGGATGTCCTATTCTGGTCTGGTCTGTTTGGAGTTCTAAAAGCTTCTTGTATCTGAATAGGCCTATCTTTTTGCATGTTTGGGAAGTTCTCTGCTAGGATCCTGTTAAACAAATTTCCTAGGCCATTAACTTCTGTTTCTAGGTGCTCCTCTACACCCAATATCCTTAGATTAGGCCTTCTGATGGTGTCTTCCAAGTGTTGGATTGATCTATCATATTTCTTGGACTTGTCTTGGATGTTTGTATGTTCTTTCTCTATAATATCTAGGCTGTCTTCAATCCCTGAGATTTGATCTTCTGCATGGTCTAACCTGCTGTCAAGACTTTCTACTTTGTTTTTTATCTCTTTTCCTTCTAATTGGTCAGCTTTGATGGCTTCAAGTTCTTTGTTGAAGCTTGTTTTAGATCTTGTATGAACTTCTTTACTTCCTTAATTTGATGTTCAGTGTTTATTCTCAGATCACCTAGTTGATTGGTTGTGGTTTCCTTGGACTCCCATTCCTTCTGTTGGGTTCCATTCAGCATTCCCTTTGTGGTCTCCCTGACTTCCTTCAGCTCTTTGTTAATGGATTCCATGAATGCCTTTAGTGATCTTTGTGTATTCTCTTCCTGCTCTCTCAATTCCTGTATTACTCTTTGAATAGCTTCCACCCGTTCATGGGATTTCTGTAGTTCTCTTTGAGTGTTCTCAGCCTGTTCACACCATTCCTGCCTTTCTCTTTGAGTATTCTCAAGCTGCTCATGCAAATCCTGTATCCGCTTTTGAGTAGCTTCCTCACACTTATTATATTCCTGTATAAACTCTTGGAATGACTCCTCTCTCTCCCTATCACGCTCATACAGAGACCTTTGTATGCTTTCAATCTTTTGATTTATCATGTTTGCCAGAAGTGTTTGTAGAGCTATTTGGGAATTCTCCTCTGGATTATTCATTATCTGTTCTGTCCCCTGATTATTGGGATTGGGAATTGAGATACCCAGATTTGCCATTTTTCTTGTGTTTTTCTGGCTTACTCTGCCCATTTGAGATGGAAATAGCACCAGTTTTGTGCTAGAACACACTATCTTAAGGCAAGCATCAACCCAAGTCTGAATTTGCACAGTCAATAGTCTACAGATACAATCTAGTTCAACAGATACATCTATTCAACATCAAACAACTATACGTTAATGGGCTACAAACCGCAAAGAAGAATTTGGAAGACCAGAAATTATTAGGGTTAGGGAGAGAAGTGGGTAAATAAATAGTAATAGATTGATGTGGGGAGGCTCAGGGGGAGTTAATTAAGTCTTAATCTCAAAGCAGGAAATAGGTTGGGTAGGATGAAAGTAGAGAGAGAGAGAAAAAAAAGAAAGGGAACGGGAAAAGAAAAGAGACCCGAAAAAATAGAAAGGTAGAAATTAATAAAATTATGTAGTTTCGATAACAATCTATTTAGATAAGAACGTGAATTTATTGAGAGAACGGGAGGGATATAAAGGAGATGTGAAAAACTTAAAAATAAAAATGCTTAAAATATTATATAGGTATAAAGAGGTAGTACTGCTATTAAGGAATTTAAGTCTTAGAGGTTTTGACTTGAGTAATAAATTTGTGGATTAAGTGTGCACACAATGGGGGATAGGGTCTAATAGTCAACTCCGGGTTTATCTGAGGGTGTGCAGGACAAGAATTAAGTAACATAAAGAAGAACGAAAGAGAGGAGAAAGTGAAAAGGATAAGAAAGGAAGAAGAAAAAGATGAGAAGTTCAGTAGAGCTAAGCAAAAAACAAAAAGATAATTTAAAAAGAGAAAAAAAAAGAGAGAGAAAGAAGACCAAAAAAGAAAGCAAAAACGCACACTCCCGTATCCCCAAAATAAAATTATAAGAGGAAGAGAAAGTTTCTGGAAAACAATTTTTTTTTATCAAAAAGGGCAAAGATTAAAGATTGAAAAAAGTTTTAGAAAAGAAAAAAAAATTTTTTTTATATAAGGTACCAAAAATAAAAACTAAAGAAAAAAAGAAGATGAAGAAGAGAAAAAAGAAAAAAAACAAAAACAAAAAAACTTCTTTGATTTTTTTTTTTGGGAGAAGTGGGAAAAATCCTATATCTCCCTTGTGTCCGTAACCAGCCTCTTGTTGGGGTCTCTGGTCTGCTTGTTGTCCTGTGGCTTGGTTGGTTTCTTAAGTCAGTTTGTTCGAACAGGCAGTAAAATGCTCTGCTTTACCCAGGATTTGGCGGTCCTCCTCCCAGGCTAGTTCATTGGGAGACAGATCTGCTTTGAGTATCACAAGAGAGGGGGATGCAGTGATGAGGCTAGGTTCTGGTAGCTTTTCCGGGGCTGGTTTGTGAAAACCTCACAGAGCCCAGCCTGGAGCCATTCTCAGGGTTTCTGTTTACGGATTTTCAATTGCTTGTTGAGGCTGCTAGAAGGAGGGGCAGCCTCTGGCTCTGATTACCCAGAGAAGAAACCCACTCCTCGGGCTGGCGCCCGAGCTGGGTGACTTTTCCCTGGGTGGAGCTGAGTCTGGCAGGTCACGCTGCCATTAAGTTCTTGTGACCTGCTAAATGACTCGTTTTATTCCAAGGCCTGAGCTGGAGCTAGCAGCTCCTCCGAGCTTTGTCGGTATCCAAGATGGAGATCACCGGTGCTGGGGGGGAGGGGGTGGCCTTCCCTCCTCTGCTCCCTGAGAAGGAGTGAGGATGTCAGGCTTCTACTCATGCCGTGTCTTAGTTCCTGGGTCCTCTCTGGTCTGCGAACTGCAGGATGAAGATGTCTGCTCCTTGTCGGTTCTTGCTGGTGTTGAGTAGAATCCGCTCGCCTGCTGTGTCTGGCTCCTTCGTCCCGGACTCTCTGTTGCTCAGGTATGGCGGCTGCGCTCGCCCGCCACTGCCACAGCTGCCGCCGCGGCGGTGGCTGCTGGCAAGGGCTCAGAAGTTTCTCCTTGCCTGGGTTTCCTTCTCTGGTCTATCTCTCTGTCCTGTGATGGCACACTTGGTGTAATTCTCTGACTTAGGACTGTTCACTGGAACTCTAAAACTGCTTTCTATGTGAGAGCTTACTTAGACTCCAGCTTCTCCTCCGCCATCTTCCCGGACTCCTCCCTCATAAGACTTTTATCTCCAATTAACCATCAAAAAGCCAGAAATATGGGTGTGGCTCAAGTGTTGGAGCACTAACTAGCCTTAGGTACAGAATGTCAGGGACAGCACTCAGGCTCTGAAATCAAGCCCCAGGACCTGTATGCTCCTGCATGCATGCCTGTGTGCATGCGCATACATGTGTGCACACACACACACAGAACACATTAATTATTAAAATATTACTTATAAAAATAAGTAATAAATACATTTCCCAGGTAACAAACTCTAACAGATATTTCACACAATATTTTCTGGCTTAGGATACCTTATAAGTAAGTAAGAATATACTCTTTTCTGTTTCTCTTTTTTTCTTTCTTTCTTTTTTTTAACTTTTAAGACTGGAATTTGAACTCAAGGCCTCATGCTTCTGCTTGGCTTTTCCGATCAAGGCCAATTCTCTACTGCTTGAGTCATTCCTCTACCTCTGACCTTTTGCTGGTTATTTGGAAATAAGAGTCTTATTTGTCTGCCTAGACTGGCTTTGAACCAATAATCTCAGAGCTCAGCCTTTTGAGTAGTTAGGATTACAGACATGAGCACTGGGCCAGACCATACATTTTGACATAAATTCATTTTTTGAATTAACTAAGTATGAGAATGTATACATTCAGAGATCATATTTTATTCAATCTGAATTATGTCAAATTATAATTTCATAATTTTTGATGTGTGGAACACTGGCAAAGCCATATGTTGCAGTATATATGTTTTCTGTTTCCATCCATTTTTTCAATCATAGTTATGAGTGTTAAGAAGTCTAATTAATTTAATTAATAGATCTCAGGGCCATTGGACCATGTATTACATAAGCAACTCTGCGAAGAGGGAGATAACCTTCACCCCTCTCTTCCTTAAAGGAAGTAGAATTTTGTAACCTCTAGTCATCAAATTTAACTAAGTAGAACTATATCTTAGAGCACACGAAATATGCACAGCTAGCAAGCTTCAAACACAGAATATAGCACTTTCATTAATGCTGCTGTTAATGTTGTTCTACAGCTAATAAAATGGAATATTATAATCCAGCCCTGAGGAAATTTCAGATAGTCTCATATTTTCCCAGTTAAACCAAAAAAATAATTAACCATAGAGAAAGGCCAAGGTATGCCCTTGTAAAGTCAGCTTGAAAAATAATTTCTGTCCTTCCTCTAGGTATTATTGCTTGGTCCCTGGCAGCTCATTTTTGTTACTCTTATATCAAATTCTTTTAGCCACTTAATTTCATTCTCATCTCAACAAAAAAATTCATACTTAGAGAAAAGCAAAAGTTTTCATCTTTTATGCTTGCAATTCTGCTCATGCCAGCTATAAGATTATAAGCTTTACAGTTGTATGCATGTGTTTATAGTTTTTCCCATGCAAAATAGAGTGTGAGGCAGCTAAACAAACAGAGCATGTAGTAAGATGAGTAATGAATAGAAACTAAATTGCTATCAAGACAAAGATAACTATTGAAGACAGACAATTATTTAGAAAGTGGAGACCTCATTCTTCCAATCAAATACTGTAATGTAATTTGAAAAATGCATCCAATGTCCATACATATTTGTTAAAGCTGGCCAATAAAAAGTGAGTACAGACTTTTACCCTTAAGAAAGTAATGAATGGTATATATCATATTTTCATTCTTTAATAAACAAAGGGAAATGTATGCTGCTCTGACCCAAAAATGCAACACAAAGAGAGCAACAAAATTATCACTGCACATACATTTCAGTGTCTGAATCTAGAAAAGTTTCATCAGGAGACTTCCTCAGACCCATATATTCAACTTGCTTATTCATCATTTCTGCCTGGATATCCCTCAGGTATCACCATGTAGTTCATTGTTTTTTCCTTACGCTGGTAATAGCATTCAAGGCAGAGAACTGAGAGCTATTCTGGTCTCTGGTCTCTCCCATTTCTCTCATCCAATTAAGAGGGTTGCACAAAGGAATTGGAAGGATACCAGCTCTGTGTCTAGTAGCATCTAGTTTTACTCTTACTCCACAACTTAGAAAATCTGCACTTAACTCCTATAAGCATTAGATGATTCAATAAATGATTTTTCCCAAATTAAGTATAGTGAGGACTGAAATAACACATGATACATCATGAATGCGTAAAACCATTTGCCATCATTGTTAATCAAATTGGAACACCCTCTTATCACTTCTGCTTCCTTTTAGGTATGTATGTATACATGTATGTATGCATGTATATATGTATGTATGTATTTATGTGTATATGTATGTATGTATGTATGGGTATATGTATGTATGTATGTACTTCTGGTCCCAGAGCTTGAACTCAGGGGTCCAGGTGCTATCCCTGAGTTCTCAAGGATAGTGCTCTACCACTTGAACCACAAAGCTATTTCTGGGCTTTTTCTGGCTAGTTTATCACAGACTTTTTAGCCAGGACTGGCTTCAAATTGCAATCCTCAGATCTCAGCCTCCTGCATACTATAATTATAGGCATGAGCCACCTGTCCCCAGCTCTATCTTCTTTTATATCTGTTACTTTTCTCTTGGCTCACCACTAAATGCCCAATCCAGTCTCTCTTTTTTTTTTTTATTGTGAAAATACCATCTAGAGGGACCACAATTACATGGGAAAGATAATGAGTACATTTCTTATCAAGATTTGTTTCCTTCTCCTTTGTTTCTATTTCCCATCCCTTCCCAACTGCCAACCCCAACCCCACCCCCCTACAGCCAAAGTTATAAAGTTCGTTTTTCTACATAAGGACTTGTACATCTCATTATTGCACCACCTGTATCCCTAGTTAAACGATTTGTTTTTTCCCTTCACCTCCACAAATTATACCAACATCAAATACAGTGAAAGCAGGGTTATACTATGGGGGAGGGACATAGAAAGCAACAAAGAAATCATCTTATAAATATGTTAGAAACCATTGCATGAAAGAAAAAACATTTGAATACTTATCTTGAGGTTAATTTCACCTAATATCACTTATGTGAAATTTCTGCTTGTCTCAGACATATACTAGTTATTGCAAATAAGAGAAACCATGGAACTATGTTTCTTTGGACCTAGCTTACTTCACTTAATATAATTGTTTCCAAGTCTTTCCATTTCCTAACAAATGGGGCAAGGCCATTCTTTTTGATGGAGGCATAGAATTCCATTGTGTATATATACCATATTTTATTGATCCATTCATTTTCTAAGAGGCATCTGGTTTGGTTCCATATCTTACTTATGGTAAATAATGCTGCAATAAACATAGTTGTGCTAGTAGCTTTAGTGTGATCTTGTTTGTGAACATTTGGGTAAATGCCCAAAAGTGGGATTGCTGGGTCATAGGGGAGCTCTATGTGGAGTCTTTTGAGGAACCTCCATACTACTTTCCAAAGTGGTTGAACAAGTTTACACTCCCACCAACAATGCAGTAAGGTTCCCTTCTGTCCACATCTCCTCCAGCATCTGTTGTTATTAGAATTCTTGATTATAGTCATTCTAACTGGGGTGAGGTGGTATCTCAATGTTGTTTATTTGCATTTCTTTTATGGCTAGGGAGGTAGAGCATTTCTTCATGTGTCTATTGGCCATCCTTCTTTCCTCTTCAGAGAAGTTTCTTTGCAGTTCTTTCTTTGCAGATTTGTTGTTGGGGGATTTAATTTTTTGAGTTCCAGGTATATTTTAGATATGAGACCCTTATTAATTGTATGGCTAGTGAAGCCTCCCAATCAGGGGGCTTTCTATTGATCTTACTAGCTATGTCCTTTGCCATGCAGAAGCTCTGCAACTTCATGCAATCCCATTTGTCCAACCTTTCTTTTATTTGTTGTATTTCTGGGTCTCTAGTAAGAAAATTTCAGCCTGTGCCAAGGAGACCTAGGGTTTCTCCTGTTCCATCCTGTAATGTTTTCAGAGTGTCTGCTTTGACTCCGAGGTCTTTGATCCATTTGGAGTTGATTCTGGTGCAGGGTGATATATAAGGATCTAGCTTTGGTTTTCTACAAGTAGTTAACCAATTTTGCCAGCACCATTTACTGAAGAAGCTGTCTTTCTTCCATTCTTTTAGCTCCCTTATCAATGATTAGATGGCTATAGGTTGGAAGGTTCATTTCTTAATTTTCAATTCTATTCCATTGGTCTTGAGGTCTGTTCTTGTGCCAGTACCAAGCTGTTTTGATTACTATGGCTTTTTACTACTTTTGTAGTAGAGTTTGAAATTTGGTATTGATATTCCTCCAGCAGTGTTCTTTCTGTTAAGAAGCGTTTTTGCTATTCGGGGTCTTTTATTGTTCCATATGAATTTTTGGATTGCCTCTTCTATTTCCTCGAAGAATGAGGTTGTAATATTGATAGGTATCGCATTGCATTTGTTGATAGCCTTGGGAAGTATTGCTATTTTAACCATGTTGATCCTTCTAATCTAGGAGCATGGGAGGTTTTGCCACTTTCTAAGTCTGTTTTGATTTCCTTTTTCAGAGTTTTAAAATTTTCATCATAGAGATCCTTCACTTCTTTGGTTAATTCCTAGATATTTTATTTTTTGTGGGGCTACTATGAATGGAGTTGCTTTCCTGATTTCAGCCACGCTTTTCTCATTGTTGCCATACAGAAAAGCCATTGATTTTTGAGGATTAATTTTATACCCTGCTACTCTGCCAAAGTTTTGAATCAGCTTGAGTAATTTGGGAGTGGAGTCCGTGGGATTCTTTAAATACAAGATCATGGCATCTGCAAAGAGGGAGAGTTTTACTTCATCTCTCCTCTCTCCCTATTTGCATCCCTCTTCATTAATTTTATCAGACCTTCTCATCCCACCCCCAGTCTACTCCTCTTTTTCCATTTTACAACCATCTCAGTCCCAACACAATTTCTCCTACCTTGCCCATAATCCATGCTTTACACCAACATCAAGAATTCTGTTTTGAGAAGAAAATTTTTCTGTGGTGCTTGATAAAAAGCCTTCAATGCCACAGAAGAATTGTGCCATGTCAATATGTCAGTTCCTTAGTTTCACTTAGGCTATAATTGTATGTTACCTGATTTCTATCCACATCTCCTCCCCATTCAAGTCTCATTTCTCTCTGCCAAATATTCCATTCTTCTAACGTGATGGTCTACTGCCATCATGTTAACTCCATATGATTTGTTTTATACTCCTTCACTTAGGTAAGAGAGTTCCTGATAGAGCTACATTAGTTCAGCCTTTATGAAAAATTTTATTTTCCTCTATGACTGCACTTCATCTTCATTGCTCCATGAGTGGCTTTCTCAGGATAAATGCCTTGTATCTTATTTTGTATCTAATAGTTCACTGAATGGTCTTCCAGTGTTCCATATATCAGAGCATACATGTTCTTTAACCGGCTGCTCCTCCCCTGGCTTTGAGAAGCATGAAAGCAATATTGTAACCTGTTTGTATTCCAGTGACTAGCATGGTTTTATCCATGGTGTTTTTGGAGAATAAATAATGGGTGAGACCAACATCGAATATGTTATTTCTGCCTCTTAGCCTATATTATAAACAGACAGAATACCCTGAACACTCATTCATATTATTTTTGTTGATGTAATAGCTAGAATCTTCATCACTCTCTGTGAGAACAACAAATTCAGCTTTTTCTGGGAGCAATGTAGGGCTCTCTTTTTCTCTCTTTCCCTATTACCATTGCTACTTTGAAAAGAATTGGTGTTTATGACTTAGTAGATTAATTTGTTATAGCACATGTAATAAGAGTCCTGCTATTTCTTCATAAGTGGCTATGATGAAATATTCATATTTATATTTTCTGAAGATCGACATGGAGTGCAGCACATGTTATTATAATCTTATTTTAAGGAAAAATATAGACAAATGGATTTAAAATCGTTCTTAATGTAAACCTTCTAAATTAAATATAAAATGTACTATACTAGAAGATAATGAAATCACAAGCAAAACACAGGAAAGGGTCTGTAAAGAACAAATTATACCAAAAATGTTAGTTAAATATCAAATTGCATTACTAAATTAGTGCATGATGAAACAAAAGATCTGTAACAAGATTAGATGTCAGTAAATTATTGGATACAGATTATATGAATTTCATCCATAAAATTCCCTCAAATTGTTTATATTTCAAGAAGTTTTCAATTTATTTGTGTTCAACACAAAATATTAATTTTAAATGAAACTTAATCCACACAGAAAACATAGGCACTGGTATTGTGTGGTCTCCTTAGAAACACGTCAGAATAGAGTGGAGATAAAGCTAGTTCCCACCCTCTTTTAATCTCAGGATCAGACAAAAGACAGGAAACAAAGAACAAAATATAGTTAAAGGAGATAGTACCCTGAAGGGTGAGATCAAACTTGGCTCTGGGAATTTTGACTGACACAGAAGTGAGAGGCTCAGAACAGGAAAATTAGATACACAAAGAATAAATTTGGGAACAAGTGCCTGTCCCAAGACTGTGCCAAACTAAAGAAAGGTAAATGAGATCCAGTCTTAGGGCAAAGAAAATGATAAGAATCGCAAGTAATGAAGGAGATAGTGATCTTCAAAAAACAACCTAAACAAAGGAGGAGGCTGCAATGCTTGGTAAGAAATGTACGCATTATCCTGCCCATGTAATTGTAACCCCTCTGTACAGTATGTTCACAAATAAAATAAAATTAAATTTAAAAAAAAAAAACAACCTACAAGATAAAAAGCCAAAACATAGCTACGTGTGGTGGCTCATGTCTGTAGTTGCAATCACCCATGAGGCAAAATTCCAGGAAATTGTAGGATAAGGCCAGTCTGAAAAGCCAATAAGACTACATCTCAACCAATAGCCATGGTGAAGTACACCTGGTACCCTGGAAAGCAATACATAGGACTGGTTTAGGCAAAAACAGGAGACTTTGTAGCAAAACTAACTGAAGCAAAAAGCAATAAGGGATGTGGCTCAGCAGATAAAGCACCTGTGTAACAAACAGGAGACCATGAGGCCATCATTTCAAATCTTCCAAAACCCTCATAAACAAAGCAAAGCACGCAAAAAATGTAAATGAGAAAATGGAACACCATATCACGTTGTTGTTTTAGTTGTCAAGCAATTTTAAAAGAAAAAATATGCAAAATGAGCATTAGATAAAGATAGAGTAAATGACTTGGGATTTATTCTTTTTGATAAGTTCATGGAACACTTTTTCCAAGAAGCTTGGATTTATTGGTGCTTATATTTTTTTTGACACAGCAATATCCTTTGAGATAAACTCAAAAGCTCCAGTGACTATCAATGTTTTTATCCTCCTTATAGACTTCTTGTAACTATACATGCCACTCTGTTTCAAATAGAGTGCTAAGTGCACTTGGGAACAAAATATGATTCAGAATTGTAATCTTTGGCAAGAGAAGTGATTCTCTTTTCTACTTCAGGTATAAACACCATAAATTGGAAAAGACATACTTCAATTGCTATGTCAAAAGTCCTTCTTGGCATTTTCCTGATCATGATGGTGAGAAAGACAGCTCTAATTTGGCAGTAGTGCTGTGTGTCCTACAGGAAAGTTTGGTGATGGAATCAGAAACATATTGTGGAAACCATGGAAAAGAGACAAGAGATGTGATAAGAACGTTGAACACTCATGTATAAAATATATTAAATTACAAGGAGATCAGTAAGCACAACTCCCAAGCCCCTACTGCCATCCTCTTAGCTATTTTTGGAAAACCTCTTTCAAGATAATGAATGATATCAATATGATTAATATCGACATCTCAATATATTACTCCACTTTATAGAGTAATGTGGCAATAGTAACTTTAGACATCCATGTTTGCTCATGTTATATGTCAATGCTGAGGTTGTGCAAGTCACATGTCTTCTGGCACCTTCCTTGGTAGTGTGAAAGGCTGATGGGAAGACAAGTTGGTGGGAAAGATGCATGGGAATTTATTGATCTATCACTTTTCCTGTTTATCTGTTACCCATACCTGCATTATTGCTAAGCCTGACAATAGAGTACAATTGTGTATTCTGCCTATAAGGAAGAACTTGAAACAGTACAACAATGTGCAGTGATGAATATATCTCTTCTAAGGAAATTACCCAACAGTTAGGAACAATTATGCCATAGAAGCAAGAATAAGCAATCCCAACAATTGGTTCTGGCCTTATCTCCTATTGTTTCCAGTGGAGTCCAGAACTTCATAGTACTTCATAGGCAAAGATTTCTAAAAATTTGTTGAAAGTAGATGAGATCCCAATGGCCATCAGTATACACCAGATTTTTCTGGTGACTTCTGCTCATGGTCAGATGTATCAGTAGCAGAAGACATCCTGTGCATTGCTGATCATCTCCAAAGCCTTCAATGTTGACAAGAGCAGGAGACAAAAATCACCCTGTTATAGTTAGAAAAGGCACAAACCAGATGACAATTTATAGTTATTACCTTGAAGTCTATCTTATCTTTCAATGTAGGATTAAAAAATATTACAATGTCTGAAATGAAATAGGAAGATTTTACAGACTGATGTTACCGATACAAAAGAAGATGGGACGTAAATATTGGATGTGCTCAAGTCCTAGGAAATCTTTCTAGGTACTGTGCTTTCTGAGGTAATGAAGAGAACTGCAGAGAAGCAGAAGCAAAACCATGCACATCATATTATGCTATTCAAATTAAAAAAATATGTAGAATAACCAGGCACTAGTGGCTCACACCTGTAATCCTAGTTTCTCAGGAGGCTGATATCTGAGGATTACAGTTCAAAGCCAGCCAGGGCAGGAAAGTCCGTGAGACTCTTATCTCCAATGAACCACCAGAAAATCGGAAGTGGTGCTGTGGCTCAAGTGGTAGAGGACTTAGCCTTGAGTTGAAGAGCTGAGGGACAGAGGTTAGGCCCAGAGTTCAAGCCCCATGACTGAAAAACATAATAAGTAGAATAATGTGTGAGTATAGTTTGAGAAGTAATAGAGAACAGAACAAATTACAGTGAAAGAATAAGCTTAAATATTCTACCCATTTGTATTTTGAGTTATTAGTCTCCATTGAATTTTAAGCAATGAAGACACAATAACTAAATTTGTGTATGCATGAAACCATGTGAGAGCTCCGTTAAAACACTTACTCCCTGAGACTTTCCAGACTCTGGCCCAGAGATGCTAATTCAGCAGACCTGGTGGGGTTGATTATTTAATTTTAATAAGCACTTGAGAGCTTCTTGTGAAAGCAATGAGGGAAACAGACTCTGAGAGAGCAAAATACAGAAACAAACAGCTCATTCTTTTGATAATTTCTTTTAGATAAACACATAATGATATCCTAAGAAATGCTAATTTTATATTATACCACTCTTCTAATAATGAAGAAAGTAATGGACCTCTATGCATGTTTATTTTATGCTTGTTTTGAGAACTTTTAAATCAGTAGGCATTATGAAAATTAATTGAAATTACGTGATGCACACACAAAATATAAATTGAATTCATTGTACTGTTCATACAGGACAATTTCTTATTATTATTTTTTTTGTTTGGGGTTGCATATTTTTTATACAGAGTCTTCCAAGGTATCACAACCTGGCCTCAAATTCACAATCATCGTACATGTGCTGAGTGCTGGGATTACACATAGGTACAATCAAACCTGATCATGAGTTTTGTATATGAACGTTAGATTCATTTGAGTTAGATGTTGAACATTTAGGACATAACAGAATGTACTACATTGAGAAAATGTATCTAGTCAAAGAGTTGTAAGTAAATTTGGGAGGGTAAAATGATGACACCACTACCTACATAATAGTTTTCCATGAGAGCCTTTTGTCAAACATTTAGGTTACTATATAGTACAACAGTCTACAAATCTGAATTAATAGAAATGTGAATTTTCATTAAAACATTCTTGTTAGTGAGATTTTCTCTTTAACATGCAGTCATAGATGGATTTGTACTTAGATAATGAAATCAATTGCATTGATATATTTTAAACATTTAAAAATATAAACTCATCCCAATATTTATAAATTCCAGCTTCTGTTATCAATAGAAAATCAGTGATTATAATTAGAGAATAGAATGATTTTGTGTAAAGAATTCAAATAAGTACAAAGAAATCAGAAACAGCAAAGATGAAGCCATTACTATCATCCAACAGTCCCCATTATTGAATTAATAGTACACCCCAAATTAGCAGAATGGATATGGCTTTCAAGAACCTCCCTGCTCAGATAAATGCAATAATATTCAACATGTTGAACCCTAGGACAGACTTAACAAATTGAAATCATATGGAACATGTTCTTTGAACAGAACAGAATAAACTTAGAATTCAATGATAGAAAATTAACAGGACACTTCCAACAATGACAACAACAACAAAAAACACTTAATGAATCAAGGTTGATTTTCTGTATGTCACTGAATCTAGGAACATCCTAGGTCATTCTGTAAATAGCTTTATCTTCTGCACAAAGCTTTCCTCTTCAAGCAACTAAATCCCTTCCTGTGAGATATCATCCATCTATCTATCTATCTATCTATCTATCTATCTATCTATCTATCTATCTATCTATCTTCAGATAGATAAAGATACATATCTATATAATCTATGTAGATATATAGCTATATGCTTATATAGATATCTATATATAGATATATATGCTTATATAGATATCTATATATGTATATACTGTATTATATATAATATTTATAAAGTATTCTATATGTATATGTGCCTAGGAGTATGTGTGTGATTATGATATAAAGTACAGCAATGGGACTGTTACCTAATCAGAGTCAATTCTCATGTGACTATAAACACAATAATAATTGCCAGATGACCATCAGCATTAGGCAGAGAATCTCCGACTTTTGTTGCTTGCTCTTCTGTATATTGTCAATAAGGAACATTGCTCTCAGCAGTCATGAGAAGGCAACAACCTAGGTACATATAAAACTTTTACAGTCAACAAACTTCTTTTAACTCCATTACTTATTTTAACCTCATATTAACCTTTTTAGATTTTTATGATTCCAATTTTATAGATAAAGTAGGCTTCAGAAGGGTAATGCCACATATAAAGTAACTACCTTAATTACAAGCAACAGCTTTTAAATGTGAATATTCTTTCCATGTCTTATTCAACAGTTGCTTTCCTAAAAGTCTAGTCGGCCAAACAACATAATCAAATGACCTGGTCAAGCAGTACATTAAAAATAACTCCAATTCTTCCATGGTTGAGTGCTCAGATTGTGTCTACACATGTTACAATTAAAAATAAAATTAAAGTATTATTCTCAAAATAGTCGAAGAGAGTTTTCATAGCAGGTTTTTGAAAAACAAGAAAATTTTATGGCAATTACTAGGAGACCATATGTATAGCTTTTGTTCAGATGTCACCCTGGAAGTATTTATTATAGACTGTTAGATTGGAAAATTTGCATTTTGAGCATTACTTAATAACTAATTCCAGAGTGATATTTGTGAATTAGTTTGCTTTCATTTCTCCCTTTTCCAGTTTGAGATTTAAATGAAAGAAACAGTGAACTGGAAAGAAATAGAGGACAAAAATAATTCCAAATAATTAACTGTACAAGATAATTTGATCAGCATGTTTCTGGCCACTTAACAACAAATAATATAGAGAATTAAATAACAAGAAAATATAGTGACCTTATTCATTATCACTAATAATACTATCTGAACTGCATATAGTCCTTGACTTGACTTTATAATTGCTTTGGAATTTTATCTCATAAATTTTCTCAACTCTGGGGAAATTCATTTAACTTTGATCACACCATATTAAGAATTAACCATTGTAAATATTAAAGAAAATGCAGACATTCTGAACCTCAGCTGACCTAGAGTTTATGTAGAAGAGAAAGTACTAAATAGAATATTTGAAACATGTGTGTGTGTGTGTGTGCGTGTGTGTGTGTGTGTGTGTGTGTGTGTGTGTGTGTGTGTGTGTGTGTGTGTGTGTGTATCCAGAGTGTTTAGGGAATCTAGTTAACAAAAAATCTGATTCATATGATTATATATAAAATATGACCATTTTGGCAAAAAGTAGACCAACTAATTCTAAAAATGTATCACTCATTTCTACTTATTAACTTTCCTGTTTCCTTCTTGCAAATGATGAAGGATTTCTAGTGCTATTGGGTGTGGATAGTTAAGATTTGGTTTCTCAACACAAGATTCAGTAGATGTATTCAGAATTAGTTGCTCTACTTCTATCTGTAAATCCACTACATAACAGTTTATTCTTCAATGCCATCTGGCATAATAAAAACAAAAGCAATGAAAACAATAACTAGGTTTCCATATTTATAAGCAGTGGGCCCCCATATTTACTCTCCCATGATTTCATTCTCTCATTACTCATTCCTCTGCTTGCCTTGACAGTGCCCTTCCAAATCTCAAGATCCATGTTAGCCATGAGTGAAAAGCATTTTTTGGGAGGCTCCTGGCATACTATTTCTGTACCTATTCTAATACAGAAGATCAACTTCTTCTCTTCCTCTATTAGACTGCAAACCACAGAAAGGAATTAAAACTTTAGCATTGCTATATTTCTGGTGTCTACTGGAGTATCTTGTATAGAAGCCTACAACAATTTTTGAAAAGTTAGTGTATGACTATTATTAGCTTTAACCAAGTGTAGCATTTCAAGAACATTTCATGCTATTTTCTTCATTTCTCAAGATAATCTTGGGAAGTAGGTAAAGCACTTTGGAAAAAACAAAATATTTAAATAGGGATGCACATGTACAATACACTATATTGAAAAACAAACTTTACAATTTAGGTGAAGGAAGTGTAGTTGTGGAGGTGGGAAGGAATGACTGGTAAGGGAAAAACAAAGGAAGAGGCAACAATGCTTGATAAGAACTGCACTCATTACCTTGCTTATGTAACAGTAACCCCTCTGTATAGTATTTTCACAATAAAAAACTTATTTAAAAAAAGTAGTCAGAGAGTTGAATGTCTCAGATAATTTGTGTTGGGAC
Organism: Dipodomys spectabilis; assembly: GCF_019054845.1. Taxonomy (NCBI): domain Eukaryota; kingdom Metazoa; phylum Chordata; class Mammalia; order Rodentia; family Heteromyidae; genus Dipodomys; species Dipodomys spectabilis. Next base: position 8,743,118 of record NW_024870752.1, read on the forward strand.
CTTATAGCCAAATCTACACTGAAGCAAATAGCAACCAATGAGTTTTGTTTAGGGCCACTGAAAATACAGTGCCTGTGATCAAGACATTTAAGTATAGTATTTTACTGACTCCTCATATCAGCCATACAGAGGGCAGCAGAGATCACATCATTCTTATTTTCCAAGTTGGGGATACTGAAGTTTCAAGAACTCAACATGGATCTCTCAACATGACAGACATGATAAACAAAGGGGCTAATTATGCTTCACACTGAGAAAACAAAAATATGTGCTCTGAGAACTAGACTATAAAATTTCTCCAACGATATCCCTTTTGGTATGGATTACTTTTCCCAAGATGTCACTTCATTCTTCATAGCTCTTACTCAGGCTCTGCAAATACCCATATGTGTCAACCTGACAGTTGATATCCAGTGATATAATATTGACAGATCGTCTGTTATTGACAACGATTCAGGCAGAGGGGCTCTTGAGTGTGGGAATTATCAAACCCAACACTTGCTTGGGACTAGCAAATGTACAATTCTGCTTTTAGGTCTGAACGGTGAATGAGATATTTTATTTAACTTACCTTTGGGAGACATTTTTAAAATTCAATCTGACACATTTGATCACATTCAATTATTTAAACAATTTTATGCTGAATTTATCAAAAGTGTTCTCTGAGATCCAGAATTAAACTAGGGATTTTTCACTCAGTGAGAAAGCTATTGTTACATTTGAATGCTCTATACTTACTTCTTTTTATTGGACCACACAACAAATACATATTTTCTGCAACAGTCATCAACTTTGCCAAACACATATTCATCTGTTAGAGCAAATAGTAAAATATTTTGCTTTAGAAAATCACAACGTATTATTCACAATGTACTGCCAAGACCAAAGCCTTTGGGAAATAATTTGGTATTTGAAATTATTCTTTCTCCTCTTTCTTCAATTTTTTCTCAATAGAAATAACCTTTATTGAGAAGTTTTTTTCATTCATCACATGTTATTTTATTAAATGCTAAAATCACTACAAAGTTTGGGACTGTTAGTCACTTTTTATGAGGAAAAAAATGAGGTTAAGATAGGTAAAATATTTATACAAGGAGGAAACAGAGCTCCAAATTTGAACAGAAATATAGAACTCTCTTTTTCAAAATGGTCAGAAGATAATTATTTGGTCTTTAGATGTCTAAGTCTATAAGTTAATAATCTTAACCAGGCTGAGTTCTAAAATAATAAAATGATTTTCATCTAGATGATACTATCATTTTATTGCATAGGTCCATTGAAATTACTTTCCCTCATTTTATATACTTTTTGTTATTTTCACACTGTTTCTTCCCTCATTCTCCAGTGTTTACTAACTCAGTAATTCACCTTTTGAAAATGTTGAGGGTTGATTACAGATAACATGGCAGTGGGGAAGCAGAGGGAATTCATTGCTATTTAGTAGTAAATGGAATTTATTCATTTACTCAATGTTGTTTCTAAATGCTATAAAATTCATTTTCAATGCATAGATATCAGTTACAGATACTAACATGGTAACTTCATGTTATGAGATGAAGAAACTTGTATCCTTCAGTATTTTCATTATCCATCTTTACACTTCACAAGTGACACACTAGGGTTGGGCATATGATCAGAGCACTTGCCTCATGTATACAAGGCTCCACAAAAAATGACGCACAAGAAAACAGCAAGACAAAAATGAGTAAAAATATTACTATTCAACCAAAGTAATAAATGACTTCACTTTTAAGCTGATAACTCCATGCCCACACCAAAAAAAAATCGATCTTGTTCATAATGTAATTGCTGTACTTTTTTCCGCTTTTTGACTCTTTAATTGGATATTGACTAATTGGTTATAATGCCATTCTGTCCTTCAGTAATATGTCATCCTGCTACCTACTGACTGCCAGTTGGTAGTTCCAAATATACATTAATATACTTCTTCACTCTCTGGTGCTATCACAAACTTATTTTTAAATTTGTAGTAGGCTGAAAAGACCTGTTTCCACAATAATACTAACCATTTCAGGTGCCTTTAATGATTCAAATGAGAAAGATATGACACCTCTAAATTTGCTTAGATTCCATGTTATTATAACAAGAAAACTTTGTGATGATAAAGGAAGCACTATATGCTATAAGCTAGTGTCACATTTTGTCCTCAAGCTTCTAATAATGAAAGCCCTCATCCAACTTCTCTTCAACAACTTACATTTTGCTACAGGCACTAGCAGTCACAAATAAACTTACAAATGAAGCTATAGATCAATGACCAATTAAGAAATAATAGGAAAGTGAATACGTTTCCCTCTCCTAGTTTCTCTTCTTCACAGAGATCTTTGTTTCCCATACCAAAGAGTGCTTCTTATTCTGTTCTTGAAGCTGCCCCAGCAACCAATGACCTGTTAGAGAACTCATGTTGACAACTCCACAGGTGCTTGGCTTGATGCTGCTCTGGAGTGCTTTTAATAGATAAGCATACTCTATCTACTCTGGCAAGGAAAAATAGGGCAGACAATCAGACAACCATCTTCTATAACCTGAGCTGCATACTTAACATAAGTCAAGGGTAAAGGCAACCTTCTTTCACAGTGCCCTGAGATGCCATTGGGAACCTGCCCTTTCCCTTTATATTTATGTATCACACAAAATAGGCAGAACCGGCACTCAACAAAACAGACTGAGAAAATGGTGATTTAAAGAGGCAAGCACAGAGTAGGTTAAGGGCATTTAGAAAGGATGTAAGCACAAATTCGATGAGATATCCTTTTTTAGGGTTCAGATTTAAAACCTCTGTTATAGAGTTCTATTTGATTCCTTATGGATAAAATTTTGGCCTAATAAAGGTACATAAAAATAATTACAGAGAGAGAAAAACATGATTTTATAACTAAACTCAAGATTTTATGATTTTACTAAAGAGCACAATAAAACCTAACAATAGAAAAAGTTGCAACATGTACATATATTGGTGTGTATATAGTATACAGACAAATACATTAGAGTGAAATCTATTCCTTCATATTTAAAGAAAAGATGATTATTTTTAAATTATGATTAATGATTTATTAATTCCTAAGTATGAGCTGAGAGATATGGTTGTGGTCATAGAGAAAGATTAGATTACATGGAGAGACTTCTGTGTTCCTATTTACTGAATATTATAAACTTACACAAATGATGCATATTTACTTCTATAAAGTTAGCTTTTTCTCATTAAATCTAAATGATTTATTGCCTGGAGGGCTTAATGAGCCCCTCAAGCTTATTAAACAAAATTGTAGGAAAAACATAGACCTGGGTTTATATATATTTCCATAGAAAGGCCCTGATAATCTATGAGTGGTTTATTAGTTCCCATTCTGGATTTTTTTTAGTTCTCTTCACATGCCTAGTTCATTCAGTGCATTTATCTAGTAGAAGAGAACTAGATACACAGAGAAATAGTCATGCTAAAATTTCTCCCTGGTGCAGAAGAAAGAAGAAGGAGAAGAACAAGAGGGAGGAAGGGGGAGGGAGAGGGAGAGGGGGAGGGGGAGGGGGAGGGGGAGGGGGCGGCGGCGGCGGCAATTATGCTATCTATGTGATTCCCGGATATTTGGCAGCCATTGAATGATAAAATAAGGATCCCAAATGCCACCTCCTAAACAAGCAAAGAAATCTAGACAATCAGAAGAATGTGACACAAGGAAAATATTTTCCAATTATAATAATAAAGCAGAGAACTTCAGATTTTAAAGTTCTGTATGTAGTTGGGAACTAACGCTCTCCCCTATAATCTAGATATTCAGGAGATGAGATCTGAGGAAGGAGATTGGAAGCCGGCACAGGCAGAAAAGTCTAGGAGACTGTTATTGCCAAGTAACCAAGAAAAAATCCAAAAGTCAAGGCTTAAGTGGTAGAACTCGAGACTTAAGTGAAATAACCAAGTCAGAGTACCAAGCCCTAAGGTCAAGTTCCACTACTGGCGCACGCGCGCGCGCGCACACACACACCCACACACACATTGTATGCACAATTATTTATAGATTAGGGAAGCCTATTGTAACATAACTAGAATAAGGAATAAGCTAGTTTATTCTACTCTGTATGAGTCCCCAACTGTTAGACCACTGGGTAGATTTTACTGACTGCAAACTTCTATTAAGTGCTCAGAAAAGAACTTTGCACACTGCTTGAACTGCTAGAGTTCAAAATGATCTAATTTTTAAATAAATGATATCTGAAGCCTTTTGTAATAAAATTAGGTTGTATATAAATCAAGATTAGTTATATCTGGGGAAAGAAACATCCCAAAATGATGGATTAAGCAAATGCTTCATTCATACATGCTCTTAAGTCATTGCCTTGTGGAAGAAAATCAGGTGAGCTCATAATAGTCACCTCTTCCAGGTTTAATGAGGCAAAGAATGAACTTGTGTGTCCTATTGAGGGGTCAATTCATTATAAAACTCTCATTAAATATCCAGTCCAAGGGTAAATTTGGGAAACAGATGTTTACATAATACAGACAAGTATCTGACTCCTGAATTAGAAACTCTTAAAAAGTTGTCATTCTTTAAGTTTCTTTGGAGTGTATTCTTGCCAACACAAACTTTGCTTACATATCTATATAAAAAATTGACTTTCACTCTAACTTCTTTTTCAGTTTAGAATAATGTTGACTTGCTCCAGACTTTTTTTTTTTTTTTGGTCCAATCGTCGGGCCTGAACTCTGGGCCTGGGCGCTGTCCCTCAGCTCTTCAGCTCAAGGCTAGCACTCTACCACTTGAGCCACAGCGCCACTACCAGCTTTTTTCTTTTTGCTCATGTTGTGCTGAGGAATCGAACCCAGGGCCCCAGGCATGCAAGGCAAGAGCTCTACCACTGAGCCATCTTCCCAGCCCCTACTCCAGACTTTTAAAAATTCTTGTCCCTGAAGTTATTTGAAGAGCTAAACTTATTTGAAACAATTTGGATGGGGAAAAAAAGAAAAATGAGAGAGGGAAGAAGGGAGGGAGGGGAAAAAAATAAGTATAAACAGACTAAAGTTAATGTCTAGTCAGAAACAAAATAATTTAGTCAGAAACCTCTGTCTCATGTCTATAATCCAGCTACTAAGGAGGCTGAGATTTGAGGGCTCATGGTTTAAAGCCAGCCCGGGCAGGAAAGTCTATGAGATTCTTTTTTTTTTTTTTATTGTGAAAATACCGTACACAGGGGTTACAATTACATGGGCAAGGTAATGAGTACATTTCTTATCAAGCATTGTTGGCTCCTCCTTCTCTTAATTAGTCATCAGAAAACCAGAAGTGGTGCTGTGGCTAAAAGTGGTAGAGGCAAAAAAGCTCAGGAACAGTGACCAGGCCACACGTTCAAGGCACAAGATGGCCCAAGACTGACCAAAAAAAAGAAAAGAAAAAGAAAAAAATGGAAGGAAGGAAGGAAGGAAAAGAGTTTTTCCTTGTTTGATGTGCTGTCAGCCATTTATTTACATAGGCACAATTAGTGTTACTGATCACTTTTTAATCCAAAGAAATCTAAGAGGCCCATTGGTGCTTTGAAAAGTGGACTATTTTGCTTACGTACAAAACATTGCATATATTTCCAGAAAATCTATCTATGAAGTCTATGAACTCCAATCAAGAGTTCTCAGAAATGACAGGAAAATGATCTATTGATCTTTCTTTGGGGAAAGAAGCAATTTATTTATTGGTTTCAAGGTAAATTTTAGATTACAAAAAAAAGAAACAAAGATTTTGAGACATATGCAGGTCTTCTGTTATTTAAAAAAATAAAAAATATTAATTTATAAATGATTAGAAACCAAGAGTGAACAATTAGGTGATTACAAAAAGAACTTAGAACAATCTGCTGAAGAAAACCTGAATTCAAGAATACCTTTTAAATTTTAAATAGAATATTTATATTACATATCAATTGTAGAGCTTTTTCCAGCAGAAATAATCATAATAATATAAGCTCCTTTAAGGACTCATAAATCCATTGGGAATGTTTTGAATTTATGTAAATGAGCTAATAAAATAAATAAATTTACATAAATATGTATTTAGATGGCATATGAAATAATAGAAATATCTAGATTTTGAAACAGATAGAACTAAGTTCAAATCCCAGATGGGCCACTTAATAACAAAGAAACTTTGAGCATATTAGACTCTCACCTTCCTCTTTTGTAAAACATGGAATGATATCTGCATTTAGAGCTGTCAGAAGAATAGCATGTAACTACAAATGAGATTCAGTCCTGGCACCTGCAATTAGAATTCATTTTTCATAATCCAAATAGTTGTGATAAGAGTTATAATAACTGCATTATATTCACATAAATGAAATATATGTCTGCCTTGACCACTAAAGCAAACACAACAGTACTTCCAAATTTTCTTTCCTTAATAGAAAAATATATATGTTCATCATACTTCCATAATAAAATCTGATAATTTAAGTGTCCCTTATTATTTTGCCACTGAAAATATATAATATAAACTTAAGAATTACAGTCATGTTGGTATAATAATGACCTTATATTGCTTATCATTAGACACAAGCCTTTTTGTTCTTTACTTTCACTACAATACCACACATCTTCTACACACTCATCTCTCCTTCTCCAAATAACTTCTATAGTCTATCCCTTCTGTAGGTGAAGAGGCCTTGAGAAAAACTTGTGATTGATTTTATAGAAAATACCCCTATTTTTAATATAGGACTGCTGCTATTTCTGTCTTTTGCTTTCTTATTTCCAAAGAAGGTAAGATGTGGTTTGTCTTTGTGTGCTTTGTGAATTTTTTTTTAATTGAGCTTCATCACAAGCTTACATATATGTTGGCAAGACTGAAGATTTTAAATCAGTTTGTGGTTAGAATATTGCATGAAGAGATAAAAATCTACCATGGAGTGGAAATCTTTCATAGTGTGATAATTAGAAAATAATAGACGATTTAGGATATACCTGTTCTCCATTTTCTAGTTACTTCTGTTTTATGCAATCAGACTGGTATTCCTCAAGAATTTCTTTGAGCTTCAGAAAAAGATTTGCAAGCTAAGAAATAATTAAAAGTATGCCCTCCAAATATGATTAATTTTGTTTATTTGTATTGCTAAGTTCAAGAAAAAACAATTTAAGTCAGATAATTGTTTCTGTTTTTTCTAGAAGTTGAATTAAGTTATACAATTAAATTAGTTCAAAAATAAATTAATATCACTTCAATATTTTCAGAGAATTACATTTTAAAATATTTTATAGCTTAGACCTTCATAAACAAATTAGATTCATCAATTAGTTAATAAAAATAAACAAATCACTAATTTTCTTCATAGTACATTGTATTTTCCATTTTTATATATAAGAATGTATATTCTTAACATTCCGAATAAACTCCATGGTGTTTTTCAGGGTGCATTGTACAAGATCAAATATCAATCAGCAGATAAAGAGATAAAGGACTTCCACTATACATATAAATATATACATGTATGGACATATATGTATATAATGTATATATATAAATACACACACATGTATATATATAATGGAATATTAGCTATGCAAACCAAAGAAGGAAACTCATTGTAACAGCATAAATGGAAACATTATATTAAGTAAAATAAACAGTCATAACTGAATAAATACTATCTGACTCTATTTCTACAAAGTATCTAGTACAGTAAAATTCAGCCAGAAAGAAAACAGTACACTGATTTCCAGGGACAGAAAGGAATAGGAAGTAGAGAATTGTGTCCTGTCAGCATAAAGTGTCATTTATACAAGATGAACAAATCCTAGAGAATTGGTGTGCAACATAGTGATTGCTATCATCAGTATTTCATGGTACAACTTTTTTAAATCTCTTGTCAAGTGCTTTTGCCCAAAAAGAAAGGGAAGAGAAAGGGAGTTAGGGATGGAGGAACATTGGGTCCAGGAGGGAGAAAATGAGGAGGAAGGGAAGTAGAGAGAAAGAAAGGAAAGAAAGAAGGAAGGAAGGAAGGAAGGAAGGAAGGAAGGAAGGAAGGAAGGAAGGAAGGAAGGAAGGAAGGAAGGAAGGAAGGAAGGAAGGAAGGAGGAAAGAAGGAAGGAAGGAAGGAAGGAAGGAAGGCAGGCAGGCAGGCTTGTGTTTTCAAAGCATTGTCCTACATAGTCAATCAAATCACATTTTCACAAATGCAACATTAAGAAAACCTTCATATTTAACTATGTAGAAAGTATTTTGAGTCAAATCTTAAAGAGTCCACTTTTTTAAAAAAAAATTTCCAAGTTCTTATGATGAGCATTCTAGTACCTATTCATTTCCTAGAATTATAGTTTTCCTGTCAACTTACTACTATGTTGCCTATGGTATAAACTAAATAAGTACAATTATACATTTCAAAAATAACTGTGGTAACCAGCTTCCATTACTGTAACACGTAGCCTGCAGAATCAATGTATAATGAGAGTTTTATGTTGATTTACAGTTTCAATGTTTCTTGTCTACAATGAATCGGCCCATTGCTTTTGCGACTGCAGTGGTGAGAAATAATTAGCAGAACTAAATTACCTACCTCGTGGTTGAAATATGAAAGAAAGCAAGGAGGAGGGTCTCATTGGCCTTTCCAAGGACAGATTCCCCAGTGAGCTCAAAACCTCCCCAGGCCCTACTGCCTAAAGACTGAACTGTCTATAGAATAAGTATGGGCTTTTGGGAGACATTTCTGATACAAAGCACAAATAATAATAATAATAATGAGGAGGAGGAAGATAATAAACTGTAGCAATGTCTCAGTTTTATGTCCCTATTCCAAGCCCTGTTTTACAATAATGATTAAAATTATGATTCATTTTCAGATTAAAGGGTTATATTTAATTTATAACCGAAAAAATATTCTTTGAGGCCATTATGTTATATTACTTTGGCAGTTGCAAATCTAAGAGCAAGTTATAGACCTGTACATAGCGATACTCTGAAGACTGACTTTATAGATTACATCTCAGTAAAATTCAACCTGTTTAATACTGTTAACTTTTAATAATCCCAAGTGTTGTGCAAGTGTGTAAGAAAGGAAAGCAAATCATACAAACCTTGTGTAAATCCTCGTGCTACCAATTAATGAAAATTTTACACTGGTTCAAATTTTTTTAAAAGCAATGATCAAAATAGAGATTTCTTTTCACTAGACTTAATGACACAGAGAATGGGAAAGAAATTGTGATTTTAAAGAGAATAAAGTTGTCATCAAGTGTGTGTGTGTGTGTGTGTGTGTGTGTGTGTGTGTGTGTGTGTGTGGTGTGCTGGTACTGTGGCTTGAACTTCAGAACTCATTTTCTCCCTTGGCTTCCTGGCTTACGACTGATACTCTACCAATTTAGCCCCACCTCCACTTCCAACTTTATACATTTCATTCATTAGTGACACCAGCTGTAATATGAAGGCATAACATTTTATATTGCACTTCTTTTTAACTTATTGATACAATTCACCAATAGGTCGTCTGAGTTGGGTTTTCTAGAGGGACAGGCCAGTATCAGGCTGCGTCTTCCTAGCTTAATCTGAATCTTGGCTTAGCTCAGGTCTTCCATTCTCTGCCAAATGATGCATTATTTTTGTGACATATACTTCAGCTACTTCTCTGAAGAGCTAAAGGTCAGAGTGAGAGCTTGAGAGGCAAAGATCAAGTATCCGGAATGGGATACTTTCATTCATTTTTTTTCCTTCCATTTCAGGTCTGATAGGTAGTGTATTTAATCTAGGTATTTGTCCCATACTGACTTCCTTGATGTATGGTGCATGATTTAAGACTAAATGAAAACACTCCTGCTCTGCGTGAGTACACCACATTTGACATACCTGAGATCAAGGCATCTGTGCTTTGCCTTTTAATTTGCAGATGTTTTTGTTCAAGTGTTTCAAACACAATGGTTACATTTGTTCTTGTCACCCCTTAAATCTAGTTTTCAGTTAGAAGAAGAAATTCTGAACAGGTTCTCAGTACATGAATAAAATCTTCCAAAGGTTCACTGTATCCTTGACTTAAATACAATTTGTTTCTTGATACATGAAAAACACTGGTTCCCCTATCTTATGTTTTTTGCCCTTGCTTCCTGGTTGACACCAGATGATGAAATGAAAGAGCAGAAGTTCAGATTCCAAAACAAGTTCCAGCAATAAACCATGTGTTTCTATTAATGGTCCCTGAGATTTCTAAGATCCAATCACTACAGCCAAGGAAAACTGAGATTTCTTCTATAAAGATAAGTTTTCCTGAATTGCTAACAAATAAAAGCTCATAGTGCATTTGTTTATTAGTGAAAAGAAGGATAACCTCACTGTGAGAAGTTAATCCTGGAGAATGAAAATGTCACCTGAAATGCTATTGATAGTAGGAAAATAAAATTTAAATGTATTTCTTAACCATGTTTTGTCTTAGTTTTAGTAGAAATATATATACATAGATATTCTCTCTCTCTCTCTCTCTCTCTCTCTCTCTCTCTCTCTGTCACAGCAATAAACAAGACATGTGATATCTCTGTTTAAACCACCTTAACTTAACACAGTTTGTAATGGCTATCATTAGGAGTTTATGCTGAGCCCTGCTTTGTGTCAGCCATGCTAAGATAATGGAGTTTCGGGGTGCTCTTTGAAATGTGTGTATAAACAGACACTGTTCCCATGTATCTGTTTTGTCATTTATTCTGCTGAGTAAACACTGTTATGAAATTTAGTCTAATCTTTTTTTTTGTTAATTCAAACATTTTCACTGTGTTCAGATAAATGTAACCAAAGCCAGATGTTGCTCTCAGTAATGAGAGAGCTCACTTCATGTAAACATAAATCTACTTCCCCCATTTCTCTTCCCCAGCACACATTTGCAGTTATTCACATGGCTCTCCCTTTGCCTCCTCGAAGACCTCCCAGAAATTGAATCTCTCCAACCAATATCTGTGTGGGTGTCTACCTTTACATTCTTATCATGTCTCAAAACCTCCATCATGATGTGACCATTGGCCCCATTCAGTTTCCACAGAAATTCTTAGGAATTCATCTCCTTAGTATCTGTCTTCTTTATGTGTTCTCAATTCAGTGGAGTCCTCTTCAGGCTTCATTTGCTGTGCAGAATTCTGCTACCCATCCTCTCACTTGTGAAAAGAAACATGCTCTTAATGGGTACTACTGACCCTCCATTCATTTTCAAGCTTTCACTGGAGATGGCCTTCTTTATACTCCAGCCTCCTGGGGACCCACCTCCCCCATAACTCATCTGCCACTACTTCTCACACTGGTATTTCTGGGACCACATCTTCTCTGCATGTGCAAATGCTCTCACAAGCATTTTTCCACTTTCCAACTCATTAACTCTGTCCTCTTGCCTCACATAGATATGTGTGTGTGTGTGTGTGTGTGTGTGTGTGTGTGTGTTCTCACATGCATGTGTGTGCATTTGTCAATGCTTTCCATTACCTCTTACTTGACATAAAAATGTGTGTGCATTTCTCAATGTTTATCTACTTGTGTTTCATGTATTTTTGTTTGTTGATGACTCCTGAATCATTATTAATTGTTTGATTTGATTATTTGCCTGATCATGTTCTAAGAAGGGAGAACCCTTTTAACAGCATAGCATAGGATGAAAACATTGCTTTGCACCTGCAATCCTAGGGTCACGTGCATGGTACATTGTTGTCTGTCAATTTATTACTGTTGATTGGTATTTATATACAGATTTCTCTGTTCTCATAAAGCCGAAGACAGTTTGTCTTCCAGGTAACTCTCAGAAAGATTGATGAACATATCTTTCTTGATAAAATGTGTCAACCCTGGGATAACTTTAATTTGCTTAGATCTTACTTTGTTTTTAATTTCTTTTCCATTTCCCTACTTCACAAAGTATTGAACTAATATTACACTTACAGAAGATAGACGGAGAAATGAAGGTAAATTTTTGTTGACTCCTTGAGTTATCTATATATTAATTCTAAAATATTAATAAATACATGGAGAGTTAGTAAACTTAAATTTTTGGACTTCAGCTGGATACTGATGGCTCACACCTGAAATCCTAGATACTAAAGAGGCTGAGATCTGAGGATTGAGGTTCAAAGCAAGAAGGGCAGGAAATTCCATGACACTCTTATCTCCAATTAACCACCAGAAATTCCACACACTATATCTGACCAATTTTCCTTGCATAGTCTAGATGCTTTTGTCTGATTCCTCTGCTTGGACCTCTTTCTCCTTGTTCATCCACCTAGATTATTCTTCCTGTTTTACCTCCCATGACTCTACTCAGATCTGGAAATAAAATAAAACAAGACAAAAGTACCTTCTCTCAATTCCCTAAGATGACATGGAACATGTTTTGCCTTTCTGTGTTTTCATCACACAAGTTTTCATGTTACATTCTGTGTCATTTTCTACCAGTAGATCTGGACTACGCAATATGATAGTCATGAGCTACATATGTCCCTACCACTTGTAATATGGCTGGGATCATTTCTAATGTGAAGTGAAGATGAAATATATATATATTTCAAAGATTTATGAAGAAAAGAATATGGAACTGTGTTCGCATTCTCATCATGACAAAATGCTGTAAGGTATAATTTATGTCTAGATTCTTCTTCATGAATTTTTTTTTGTTAAATGGCTATCCAATTGTTCCACTCTCATTTCTTTAAATATTTTGGTTTTTTCTCTACTAAGTTACTTTTACACCTCTGTCTAATATGAATTGAGTCTATTGTCATGGTTCTATTTATGGGCACTCTATTACTTTCTGTTGTTACGTTTGTCTTTTCTTTTGTCAATATATTAACCCCACATTGCCTTGAATACTGTACCTTTAGAGTAAATGTTCAAGTAGAAGACTGTTAATTTTCTGACTGTGTTAACATGAAATACTCTATTACTCTTTTGCCTCTTCCACATTTCTTTTGGAGTGACTGAACCACACATTCACATACTAGACAGCTTCATCCCTAGGTTCCTTAAAATAAAATTTAGTGTAAGCTTTTCAATATCTACAAACTAGCTGGAGTTAGCTTTTTGCTGTAAAAAATAGTTGTTTCTGGTAAGACCACAGTAAATTAGGGTCTGATGTATTAATCAAACACTTATTTCAAAATGGTGACTTTTCTTCTTCTTTTTTCAGAAAATGGATGGGACTTTTCTCTGACCTTTATAAGAACTTTGTAAAACCCCTCGCTGTAAAATTCCTAAAAGTATGATGACTTATGGAAGAGTAAGTGCCTCTGAAGTTTTTAATTTTCTACTTCTGTAAGACCCTCAAAATTCACTGAGCTAACAGAAATTCACATGGAACAAGATTAGATGTTATATCCAGTAATAGTCCCAAAGAAGTTTTTCTTATGACTTTCAGTTCTGATGAGCTGTTTCTCTCTATCTACCGGTCTACCTTTCTGATTCTTGGGGCATCAGAGGCCTTATTATATTAACTTTCAGATATATTTAAGAACTGGTGTTGATTTTTAATTTGGCTCAATTCATTTGCACATGTACATCAAAGTATGTGACAATTTCCAGAATCCTTATACACCTACCTGGAAATTGGAAGTCTCCACAAATATTCCTCAACTTACTGCTTTCCTTTCTCAATATGGAAATACAACTACATTTGAAACACCAAGCATGCTAATAAAAATTGATGGACAAAGTCAATGAAAATGATATCCATAGAACATATATAAATATCAATAGAGAAAGAAATTTATTCACGGAAGGCACAGAATGCATGAATCAGTGCATCACCTGCCCATGGTACAATGGAGTTAGTTCCGATCTGAACAGACCACCCCTACTGTTGTGGTTTTGATGTTCTTATAATTCCAGTGCTCCTTAAAAGGTATCTACCTCAGTTAAATATTTCCTGCTGTGAACATCTGGTTTCCTGTTCTTTCTCAACCTGAGTTCATTCTTGCCACTTACATTTTGTACTTCTCTCCCACCTAAAAATTTCTTTTCCCAACATCTTGACTGGGAACTCATTTTACTCAATTTTCCTTGTGTCATCCAGCACCTAAGTTTTTCCTGCTCTTTTCCTTAGTCACATAGTAATGCAATTGAAAAAGTCTCCACTTAATTAATACTCTTGTTTTCAGTAATTAAGGCATATGGGTATGTCACTAAAAGTGTTCTAATTCAATTTTAAAGATTAAAGAACAGTGATTAAAGCAATTTCAGAATTAAAAATATATGCACAAAATACATATTCATAAAACTTTTTGAGTCAGTTGATACCAGATGTCAACAAAATGAATATTATATTTGTTTTTGGAACTTGATAGGCAGACATTTGTTTAGTGTAATAGAATTTGATCTTTTCTTCCTGTTCATATTTCAGGGGACTTAATTTTTCTGAGGTAAGTGTATCATCTTTGTTTGCATGTATTTGTCTTTCCTGTCAATAGGCAGGAAGTTGAAACAACTCAAAACCATTCATCCACGACGTTGAGTGAGAGAACTGTCCTTGTTAAACTGCTTGGGTTAGATATTCTCTGAGCTGCAACCTTCATCCAGTTCAGCTGAACTGATTAAAACAAGTTGTTTGAAAATGAAATGCAAGCATCATTTACATAATGAAAAAAAGGTGACAGAAACTGACAACCTTTAGAATTTTAAATGTACAAATTATTTTACTGTGGCAATCTAAGTTCATATTTCTCTGGGGAATAGATTCCTTCAGCACAATAGGAAATCTCTGTAGGCTTTCAAAGCAGGATTCATCTTTAAGCAGATATACATATTTCTTTTTTATCTTATCTCTTTTTATATAATCATAGATAACATTTGTATTAACAATAAATTCATATAACATGGCATTCAGCTAAGTTATAATGGCTCTTCAGTTTAATTAAACTATGTCTTTATTTATGTGGTTTGCTTTTATCTTTCTTACGATAATTTGAGAAATCATTTAATACATTGGAAAATCGCTTCACTAAATGTTAGACACCAAAAACCTGAAAGTGTTAACTGTGTGAGATGTTCTTTAACTCTTAGCTGGTGTCTGAGGCAGAAGAGGAAATTTGCTGAAGTAATTGCTTTTCTTTTCTTCTCTATCTAAACTTCATCTCTGATTTTTCTTTGTGATATTGGTCTCTGGCCAGCATGTAACATTCTACTGCAAACAAATTACAGCTTAGGCAGTTGCTTGCCCTCTCTGATTCTCTGGTTTTTCACAGAAATAGTGGATCTGGGCAGGATCTCCAAGGTACCTTCCAGCTCTAACATCAGTCTCTGAGTCTGGCTCCTAGCTCATTTCCAGGTTAAGCCACTGTGCCAGTTGGATACTTCCAATTCTTTTGTCTCTTTGTGAGCTCTTAGATAATAAAGATATTATTAATGCTGGTCTGGATAAGATACAAAATGGTAAGAACATAATCACTGGGACATATTTTGTGTGATCACACTAAGCTCTATAGAGATCATACATGAATATCTTTGGTTAAAAAAAAGCTTTTATTAAAAGAAAATTTGAGGAATAAAAAATAGCAATCAAATTCCAAATTAAGGATGATAAACACCCTGATTTTATCTGTAGAACAGTATTACACAATAAAATCACTGTCATTTCCACTTGTTCATAATGAAGTTAATATTCACACTAAAAATCTAAACACATTTTAAATATATATGTGTATATATATATATACATATTTATGTGTGTGTATATATATATATATATATATATATATATATATATATGAGTGACATTATTTTAGTTGGGTGCTGGTGGCTAACTCAGGAGGCTGAGATCTGGGGATCTAGGTTTGAAACCAACCCAGGAAGGAAAGTGAATGAGACTCATATATATGTAATTCATATACATATTTAAGTAGTTGTACAAAAGGGTTGCTATTCAATAAAGCAGTTTGTGAATACAATTCATTTTGATCAGAGCTGTGGCTCAAATGATAGAGTACCAGCTTTGAGTGAAAAGCTAAGGGACAGGGACCAGGAATTGTTTAAGTTCCAATAAGATTAATTGCCAATAATGGCAGAGAGAGAGAGAGAGAGAGAAGAGAGAGAGTATAGACTTATTTTTAAGTTAGGGGATTTTATGTGCCCAATGTTTTCTATTTCCTTCTTATTTTTCTGTATGAAATAAATATCTGAAGCTGTCATTTTTTTAGGCTTCTCTTTTGCTAGAATGTTCCAAAATAATCACCATAAAGACTCAAACTCAAGCACGTTTATGTCGTCCTGGAGACCTTCATTTTTTTTTATATTTTTCTCCTCATAAAATAAACACAGAGGCACTCACAGATACCAATGACCATGGAAATATTCTAAAAAGATAAGCAATTTGATTATCAGTAAAACATGCTTTTGGAATGCAAAGGGCAAGTTCAAGCATCACTGTACTTTATCTTACTTTGTTTCTGTGCTTTAGAATGAACAAATCAGCTCTTCTAACAAATCCTCTTCTAACTACATTTTATTGACAAATGCATAGAAAAAATATTTGCTGAAAGAGCAAACAAAACCCACATACAATATAACATTTGTCATCTGCTGTCTTTAAAACTCCCAGAGGTTTGCTTTCTATGTTATCTAAGGAGTACAAATATATTTTAAAATGTACTCCGTTTGCTAAAATTAAATTACCTTATCCAATAAATTCCTTTGTTTCTACCACTGTGCTATCTCCATTTCTTTAGACAAATAATGCATAGTTGACTTGCTTTCTCCTGGGTGGGCACTTTCTCACTGAAGTAATGCCTTGGCCCACATCTTAACCCAAGCTGAGAACTGAGTTCAGGACTATAGCCGTAGGTGGACTTTGTTTACATACTGACTCTTCTTATTGATGATGTGACCTTAGTAAATTACATTAAGTCTTGGGATATTCATTTCCTTTGCTTTAAAATTGAAGATCTACCCTAAAGCTTATGGGAACAGCATTGGATGAGAAAAAACAAATATCCTGAAATACTTTCAAACAACAAAGTTCTATACAGAATTATTTCCTTTAACAAGAAATTTGAAAGACTAATATTGTCCATGTTATATTTTCAAAACATGTTCAGACCTGCTCTAAGAGCTAGAACAGACCTGGGTTCGAATCTAATTCTTCATACTCATGCTTCGAATTGAGATAAGCAAATTAGAGGGCTTCTCTAGATAGCAGGCATGGAGGGGCGGTTAAAATGTTGACATCGTGAGGGGTTTGTTTTAAGATTTCAGTGAGAAAACGTGAGTTAAACATCCGTCTCTGTACTAGACCTCTGGACGTTATCTGTTGATGTTACTGCCTATGAACATTAAGAGGTGTATTGATGAGATTGTCGGGCCTCCATCCTCAGGCCATAATCATGTAATCAATTCTGCCATGGCAGTAGACAGGAAGAACAGGATGTGAGGGCCCAAAAGCCATGACTACTACTTCCGGTCTTCCCCATTTCCGGGAATGACACCAAGTTTACCAGATGCTCAGAGAAACAACTTACCGAATAGGATTTGTTAGTCTTCTCTTTACTCTCTCCTCTTCTATCTATCAGGATAGTCGTTTTAAATACCAAGCAGTCATATATTTAGTTCTTATATCTTTATTTATGTCTATGACCCCATGCTATAAGAATCTATCGTCACTCTTTTTTTAAAAAAGATTTTTTTATTGATTTATTTTAGTGGTCCAAGGGATGGGTCTTTCATTGTGACAAGTTTCATTGTGACAGTGCGCCATGATCAAACTGCTCAACATCACACTCCCTCATCCTTTATCCTCTTCTCAAATTAATTTCAACATTTGTCATTCCTCTAGGGTCATACTAAAATACCTTCATTCACTCTGTCCTGCGACACCCCCCTTCCTCCTCTATCT
Organism: Dipodomys spectabilis; assembly: GCF_019054845.1. Classification (NCBI taxonomy): domain Eukaryota; kingdom Metazoa; phylum Chordata; class Mammalia; order Rodentia; family Heteromyidae; genus Dipodomys; species Dipodomys spectabilis. The sequence continues at coordinate 8,760,944 of NW_024870752.1, forward strand.
TTCCCCTCTTCCTGTCCCCCAACAGAGCCTGTTCTGCCTTCTTCTCGTTCACATTTTACACTTTTTAAGTGTATACTAACTGTACAAAGGGGTTTCATCACGTTTTTTTTTTCCAATTTTATAATTCAGTCCTTTTAATCCCTACTTTTTACTCTCCTAGCCTTTCTAACCCTACTTTTCAGCTTTCAGTGACATTTTCACATCACCTAAATACCTAGGCACACTGGACTTAAATATCATCTGTCCTCTACCATTCTCTTTATTTTGTCCCCTCCTCTTCACATACCCAAAGCTTTCCATAGTCACTTTTTATTTTTATTTTGGTCGGTCGTGGGTCTTGAACTCTGGGCTTGGGTGCTGTCCCTCAGCTCTTCAGCTCAAGGATAGCACTCTACCACCTGAGCCACAGCATCACTTCTGGCTTTGTCTGTTTATGTGGTGCTGAGGAATCGAACCCAGGGCCTTATGCATGCAAGGCAAGCACTCTACCACTGAGCTACCCAGCTCCATAGGCACTTTTTAAATGTTCTAATGGTTACTAAAATAGTTTTGCTGCTTGCCTTCTTGCCTCTACATCCAGATGAGTTCTCCTCTGAGCAGTCAGTTACTTTTGTCAAAGACAAATGCAGTAAGCATTCTCATATCTGTACCACACTTTCAGAACCTACATCCTGCCATCATCCAAAGTTGCCTCCTCTTCTAAAATCTTTGCATATGGTTGAGGTCAACTTATCTCACCACCTTACTTCTTCATTAAGTACTTGAAATATTAGTGCATCGGAGAAAAATCAAATTCAGTTTTCCCTTTGCCAGTATTTTCCCCAAATCCCTTTATCCTTCCTTTTACCTAAATCGTCTTTTCCTAGTTATTATGTCGCCCCCACAAAGGTCTTGTCATCGAACAGCCTCTGAACTCTTCCATGAGAGCAGCTTCTTATTCACTGTTGAAATATTCCATGTTTATCATTCTGTTTAGATGCTCACTGATTAATCTCATACTACCATTATCCTTTTATTAATCTCTATTCCTGCTTCTTATCTGTTCTCTCTGCTATTTCTATGTCTATTTTATGCTGAGAATATAATTTACAGGACAATAGAGTGTTTACCTCCCTTGTTCAGAACTGTGAATAGCCTTCAAAAAAGATATGACTCATAGGCATTCCTTATTAAGTGCATGTTTAATTATTAATGAACAGAATTAATGGGTTCATTAAATAAATTTGCAAATATTCAAATTATATTTTTCTCTGTTCAGTATAATCACATCCTAAGACACTGGATTTTAGCTAGGCCAAATATTTTCAGTACCTAATGCAATATGATCATTATAAAGTTTTCACTGACTAAGGTGAAATCCTTCACTTCCTCCCTCACTTTCAAAGTGATTGACATTCTTCACATTCTGTAATACACCATTAATGGACATGTTAATTTTATAGAACATCTCTCCATCTAACCAGATATCTAATAATTTAGTTTTTTTCTTTCCTTTTGTACCCAGAACCTGTTTCTTTCTAGCAAAAAATATGCTGACTGAAACTGAACTCATTCCATGATTAATATGATAATATAGTCAACATTCAGAACAAAATGAGGAAGGAAAATATGGTCACTTGAGTAGCTACTACCCTATGTTGCTTAGCAAGCAGCCACAGCGCCAGACCCATGGGGGATTCAAACCAAGGGAATACTGGAGACAAGTAAACACCTGGAAGTTTATGGATTCCACCCTGTCAGTTGTGCCTGAAATAAGATATGAGATTCATTCTGAAAAATAAGAAAACTACCAATTTAGAAAAGTTGAATAGAAGTTTCGTTCCTATTTAGAAGTGCAATATCAAATAGATCTTACTTAAAACTTGTTTCATGTATTCTTTTCAGTTTGATGGGAAAGGTCTAAATATTTTTTCACTTATGCTTTTTTGCATGAAGAATATTAGGAAGAGGATAGCATATAGATCAGTGATAGAGCACTTGACAGGCCTGTGTTCTATCGCCCATACCAGAGAAAAAGTAAATATTTCAATGAATGAAATAATAACTTTTTTAAACAACTTAGACAAAGATTTTAGGAACTACAAAATATAATAGTAAGTCTCTTTAATAACTACAAGTCTAATTGCTAAATCCCTTTCCTGTTCGAAGGGAAAGATTTCTTCCTAAATAACAGATTTTGGTGCTTCCCCATGTCTATTCTAAGTAAACATTCACTATTACTGTGTATTTTCTGCATATATTTAAAATTTAATCTTTTCCTTAACTTTTGTAACTCATCAAAGACAACAAAATGTACACAAATATGTAGGGTAGCTCTTTTAGGCAATGATTACATTGTAGTTAAAGTTGAATAATATGATAAGTATAAAAAATGATAAATAAAAGTAAGCTAACTAAAAAAAGATGAAAAGTTTCCTTGTATCTATAATTTTAGCATTTTTAATTTTTTTCTCATTTTATTCTGCTTCTCAGACAAAACATAAAATTTTCTAGAATTTCTATAGACCAATACCCTGTAGGGTTTTCCATGAAAAAGGAGTTACATGGTTCATCAGAGGTGGGAAGCCAAGCATAGCTTACCTCCCTCCAGAGACTCTGAATCTGTAAACTAAACTAAAGGATCCCAGAAGTCCACAAGTGAGGTTTGTAACTTAACCTAGAAATTTTCAAAGCCATTTGGCCAAAATACCCTCTTGATAGTGTTGTCTATGAAAAGTGATAGGCCCAGATTTTTGTGGTCATTGACTTGTCTTAATAGCTATGAAAATTAAATCAATTAAGATTTTGCTAGCTGTAATCAATTTTTCACCATATTTATTCTAATAAATCAACTTAATGCTACTTCGTGAAATGTATATCAACATGGCAGGTAATTATAGACTTCTAAATGCACATATAATGTCTTAGTTTATAAACGTGTTTTTACATGTTTTAGCAAATTCTTATGCAGAAAATAAATTCAGGATACTCCATATAATTCACCCTCTATTCTAAATATAAAGTTGCCAGCTGTATTTGGCAATTTACTATGTCTGAAGAAGGCTCAAATTTTAAATGAGAAAACAGTTTATTTAGAGAATGATAACCAATAGTTGACTTTAAATCTATAGAGAGACAAAGGTAACACTTAGAGAAGTACGCTGTTCATTGTCATTCATAGGTTTGAGTTTTTGTTTATTTTAAAAAGAGAATTTTTTCTATTAATAAGTTTTTTATTGTGAAAATACCATCCAGAGGTGTTACCATTAGATGAGCAAGGTAATGAGTACATTTCTTATCAAGCATTGTTGCCTCCTCTTTTGTTACCTTTTCCTATCCCTGCCCTCCCATCTCACCCTTCTCACCAAAATTGTAAAGTTCATTTTTCAACATAACATCTTGTACATCTCATTGTTGCAATGGTTCCACCTGTATCCTTATTTACACAATTTATCTTTTACCTTCCACTCCCCAAATTATACCAAATATCAAATACAGTGAAAACAGGGGTTATACCACAGGGGAGGGACATCATCTTATAAATATGTTAGAAACAATAACAAGAAAGAAAAACCATTTGAGTCCTTTTTTGGAGTTCATTTCGTCTAACATCCACTTATCTGACTGTTTCTGCTTGTCTCAGTCATATACTAGTTATTGCAAATAAGGGAAACCATGGGACCTATGTTTCTTTGGGCCTGGCTTACTTCACTTAATATAATTGTTTCCAAGCCTTTCCATTTCCTAACAAATGGGGCAATGTCATTCTGTATGATGGAGGCATAGAATTCCATTGTGTATATATATCACATTTTCTTGATCCATTCATCTACTGAGGGGCATCTGGGTTGGTTCCATATCTTAGCTATGGTAAACAATGCTGCAATAAACATAGTTGTGCTGGTAGCTTCACTATGGTTTTGTTTGTGATCATTCATCTTGTGGCCATTTGGAGAAGCTGAACAGTTGGATGAGCTTGAATGTCATCTTTTAGCTTCTCTGCCTCTGATCCTATGTGTTCTGCCTTGTGTTCAGTGCTTTGGCACCAACAGAACATGGTCACAGCCATTTTAAATTTCATTTCCTCTTATCTTGTCCAACCCTCTCTCTTGGAGCTCTGTGAGACTGTTATTATTAAATCTTCAAATCTCACACCTCCTCCCCCGGCACACACACCAACTCTTGTGCTTTGCCATTGCTCACATTGGCTGTGCATGCTCCCTCCTCAGCTTGTTTAGACCTCAGCTTGTTCAAACTTCCCTTTCCTCACATAGTCAGAGTTAACTATTCTTAATTTTTTCAGACTATAAGTCATTTTTCTACAGAGACTTCCCTTGATCACAAACATAAATTAATCCGTTAGACTTGGACAAAAGTATACTAAGTGAAGTAAGCCCGGCCCAAAGAAACATAGGCTCCATGGTTTCCCTTATTTGCAATAACTAGTATAAGTCTAGGACAAGCAGAAAAGGTCACAAGCTTTGCACATATGACCATATAAGGTGATGTTAAGTAAAATGAATCCCAAGATAGGGACACAACTGGATTTTTCTTTCTTGCTATTGTTTTTAATGTATTTAAAATGTACTATTTAAAATGTACTATGTGATTTTTTTTGGGTTTTTTTGTATGTTTTTCCCCCATGTTATAACCCCTGTTTCCACTGTATTTGATGTCCGTGCCCTGTATCTTTTTTTCCTTTTTTTTTATTACTGTGAAAATACCATACAGAGGGGTTACAATTACATGAGCAAGATAGTGAGTAGATTTTTTATCAAGCATTGTTGCTTCCTCCTTTGTTTCCCCACACCATCCTTTCCCCTCTCCACTCTCCCACCCCTCAACCCCCTACCACCACCACCACCACCATCTCTGCCCCCTATCCCGCCAAAGTTGTAAAGTTCGGTTTTTGACATAATGTCTTGTACATCTCATTGTTGTAATGGGTCCACCTGTAACCCTATTTAAACAGTTTGTTTTTTCCCTTCCCCTCCACAAATTATACCAGCATCAAGTACAGTGAAAGCAGGGCTTATACGCTGGGGCAGGTACATATAAAGCAACAAAGAAATCATCTTATAAATATGTTGGAAACAATCACAAGAAAGAAAAAAACATTTGAATCCTTATCTTGGGGTTCATTTCGCCTAATATGAACTTGTCTGACAATTTCTGTTTGTCTCAGACATATACTAGTTATTGCATCTTATATATACATTTTTCTAATTTGGGCAGGGGAAGGGAAATAACAAAATGCTGAAATAAGGACACAGGTTGACCCATTGTAATAATGAGATGTACAAGACACTATGTTGAAAACGAACTTTACAACTTGTGGGGGGGAGGAGTTGGGGAGATGGGGAGGAAGGAGATGGTAGGGAAAAACAAAGGAGGAGGTAACAATGCTCCATAGGAAATGTACTAATTACCTTACTCATGTAACTGTAACCGTTCTGTACAGTATTTCTACAATAAAAAAAACGTATAAAAATAAATTAATCATTCTATATTTGAGTCCCTCCCAGTATTCTGTGCGCTATTTCATTGTTGTCATCAGCACTGAGGAATAAATATTGAACATTTACTTGTTTACTTTGTTTATCTCACCCACTTCACGGTGTACTGTGAGAACGACATGGCAAATAATTTGTTGTATATCAGTTGCATCCCTAGTTATGTGGCAGTGCCTGGCATCCTCTTAGTGTTTTTTTGAATAACGGGAAGATGAATTGTATTATATGCATAAAACATTAGATTAGACATTAAAGAGTTAAGTAACAAGTAAGGTATAGGTTTATTGATCTTGATAATCAGTCTGCACTAGCTAAGAATGCTAAGAACTCTTTCGTGGATGATGTTGGAATAACAGGTTTATCTACAGGTTATCTACATGTGGAGAGATTTAGAGAATTTCAAATATATAACAGAAAAATCAAGGATGGAATGTGCTTGGGCATTATTGGTATCCAATTTTATGTAAAGCAAAGAATATTGTGATTGTAGATGAAAAGAAGCAAGTAGAATACATTGGATGAAAAAGCCCAAACATCAGACTAGCCTTTCCCTTCCTCTTACAAGTTAACAAATTCATTATTTCTTTATTTTAATTGAGCTACATTTTCTGTCTTAATTAACTAGATCTGTTCTAATGAAGTTATTAATTTTATTGATTATAGCACCTATTGCATTTTCTACATGTGTTAAGTATAGATATATGTGTATATGTGAATGTATGAATGTTTATATTAGAATCTTTGTTCAAGATTACAGTCTTTAGAAGTAAAGATCATCTTACTTATTACATTTTTACCTCTAAAACCATTCTTTCTACTTGGTAGGCATTCAATAAAAGTTTGTTGCATTAGTATAGGCAGACAGCTTTAGGGAAAAAAACTGTTAAGCTATATTAAAAAAAATCCATTGAAGAACTTCTGTGGGTGTTCTTTAAAACTGAGTGACTTGAGTTCATAGCTAGAAAATGAAAACCTAAGCAAAAATGTTGAACGTGAAAGTCACAATCCAACATGTATTATAGAGAGATTAATCTAGCATCATGGATTTTTATTACAGCAGGGACATTTCAGAACAGGGAGGCAGTGTGGTAGATAAATTCAATAAGTATTTCCAACTAGTTAAGAGGTAATGAGTATCTGAAGTGAAGTGGAACAAATGAATATGGAAAACAGGCACAAAAGGAAGGCAATTGCCTAGGTATGGGCTGAAAGGGTTTTATCTGCTTAGGGACCATTATATTGTTTTAGTTTGAGAGAGAGGAATATGGTCTTTTGTTAAAAATGATTCTTATAAAATATTCATGTCTAGTCACCTGAGCTTGGAACACTTTGGCCATCAGGCAGAAATGCTTACACGTTGAGGGCTAAAATATGTTTGCATTTAAGGGTGGAAAAAGGTATAGATTTTGGATGTATTTTCATAGAATTGGTTTTTAAAGCTGTGATTATTTAATTGTTTTTTTAAGGTAAGGTAAGGGATATTGCATTGTTGAAGAAAACAGTTTTTGAATTACTTCAAGTGTGATGCACTAATGAATCCATAATGAAAATCCATAACAAGAATGCAAGTACAAACAGAGAGAGAGCAGTGAACCAACAAAATCTATGAGTGAAGAATTAGTAGAGATGTGGAATAAACTGTGCATAAGAAGTGCAACTCAATAATAAAGATAAATCATCTCCACCTGGGGACCAAGTAGAACACAGTATGGAGGTAGACTTTGGTAGGACCACTCCAAAAATAACTTACAGTATTCATTTGGTATATGGTCTCATCAATTGTTCATCACGCGGCCAATATTCACTGTGTCTTATTTTGTTCCAAGCACTTGGAGTAAAAAGTTGGATGAACTGCTTTTCTTCAGTCTCATAGTAATTAAAAAAGACAAATAAGGAGGAAAATACCAAGGCCTGTCTTGTTCGTTCTGGTAGGGAAATATCTATATATTCTGCTGTGGACACCACTGAGCAAGCCTGAGGTGGGTTCCACACCTGGAGGCTAATGTGAAAATTCACAAAGAAGGTGTTGAATAAGTTGTTTTCATAAAAGAATCTGTGTCTTCTCTTCCTCTCCCTCCAGAGGTGTAAGAAAATGAGGGAATGAAAGCACGAGAAAGAGTTCTTTGGACACGGCATCACTTTAACAAAAACCCACACAAACTACAGTATGATATCGGTAGACACTCCAGTATATTGTGCAAATATAGCACAAGATGGAGCTGGACCAGAGATCAGTAACCTTATAATTAAAGTCCTTGTCTATCCTGATGTGCTGGAGAACTCTCCTATAAGGACAGGTTTATAGAGGGGAGAAACATCTCCCAATTTGCCATTCAGAAATATGTCTGGCCTCAATATAGTGAGGAAATGATGTGGGTTCGGGATGGCAAAAGGTCAAAAGGTCAAGAAAAGGTCAAAAGAAGAGTTGGGAGGGCTGTTGCAATAAACCAGAGATCCTTGGAAAAGATGAAAGTCACCTAGTCTAGGTTACAGACAGTGAGATTGTAAAGTAGGCAGATTTCAAAAGTGGACAGACTTTATGAACTGTTGAAATGTGAGAAAGAGAGAGAAACCAATAATACCCACTGAGTTTGAAAACCTAGCTAGATAAAGATGACATTACAGGGGGAAGAAATTAAGAGTAGACCTGTGTGTAATAGGAAAAAGTCACAAGGTTCTTTAGGATGCCAGGCAGATACCTTAGGGCAAAGTTTATGACGTGCACAGCAAGTTGCTCACCAGACTATTTTTGAAAAGCTTTGGAACCTAAGGGAGAGCTGGAGGCTAAGGACTGTAGTATTACATTAATAAATGTAGTAATTGAAGGCTTATAGGAATAAGACTGACATTGGAAACATGTCAAAGGAACTTTCAAAAACAGAAGATTGTATAAAACCTTAACAATACAACTATTGCAATAGAATACAAAATTGTCTAGAAATAGATTGCCAAGGTTAGAATTCATGAGATGATATCCAGAAAGAGAGGTGTTATTTTTTTAATTTTTATTTTGAACATACTGAATAGAGGGGTTACAATTACATGGGCAAGATAATGAGTGCATTTCTTATCAAGCATTGCAGCCTCCTCCTTTGTTTACTCTTCACATCTCTTCCTAGCCTCCCCCCACCCCACCACGCAATCCTCCCCCCCCCCCCCCCCCGCCCCCACCAAAGTTGTAAAGTTCGTTTTCGACATGACAACTTGTACTAGGAATTGGCTTAATGAAAGAATCTGTGTCCTAAAGATACTGTAGGGTTTGGGAGGGTTAATTTTTTTTTATCAGTTGTGGGGATTGAACTCTGGGCCTAGACGCTGTCCCTGAGCTCTTTAGCTCAAGGCTAGTGCTCTACCATTTGAGCCACATCGCCACTTCTGGTTTTCTAGTGGTTTGTTGGAGATAAGAGTCTCATGGATTTTCCTGCCCAGGCTGGCTTTGAACTGCGATCCTCAGATCTCAGCTTCCTGAGTTGCTAGGATTGAAGGCATGACCACTGGCACCTGACTTACTGTAGAATCTTTAAAGTATCGTTTAAAGTAATGACATGTCATAAAGTTGAAAATCATGGGAGGAAATCTACAGAAGCAAGTGATGGTGATAGGGAATTATCTAAGGAAGAGAATATATTTGCTTCTAACCAATGAAAATCTCAGAGCTAGCAAAAATAGAAATACAGTTCTATACATATATAGATAATTACAGATGATGGTAAAAAGATAGATGAGTGGATGTATAAATCCATCCCACAATATGTTGCTAACATGTGTTAGTGAGTTTGTAACTGTGTCTATCAGTTTTCCCTTTTGCCCTGCAAGTTGGCTGAAGAACGTTGCTTTGTCTATTCTTTGTTATAGCCTTCATTGCATGCTATCAGAATTCATAACTGTGTATTGCTAAAAAATACAGTTTTATGAAATGTTGAGATATTGAAGATTCTTTCTTCATAGAAAACTGAATTTATTCTGTTCTTTTGGGATGCATCGTAGCTTTCTGGTACTGTTACAGAATATCTGTAATAATCAACTTTATGTTTTTGGAAGTTTCAATCCATGAGTATTGACTCCATTGCTTCTATCTTGTGGCAAGGCAGGGCGTTCTGATAGGAAACATGAGGTAGAGTGAAACTGATAACAACATGGGAGCCAGGAAGAGAGAGAGAGAGAGCAAGGAGAGAGAAAGACAGACAGACAGACTGAACAGAACAGAACAGAAAGAGCGGAAATTGAATGATCTGGGACTCCAAAATCCCCCACAAGCACAAACCAGCAATCATGTAAAAAACTTCTCACTAGATGTTACTTTTCAAAGGGGGAGACCTTATACAAACAAACAAGAACTATCTTAGCCCAGCATATACATAATGCTGTGTTGTTTTGATATATACTGCTTAAAAAATGATCTTCATGGTGACTCATGCTAGATGCAAGATCCACAGCCTCTTCACACCTTGCAAGTACTGACACCTCAAGGTACTGGTTGCATCTCTGTAGCACACCCAGCACTGTGGAAATGTTAAGTCATAGTTGAATGATTTTTTTAATTCCATCCCTCTGGAATCACTGGTGCAGAAGGTCTCTTGGTAAAGCTTAGGTCTGAAATAATTGTGTGATTCTTTTCCCCATAATTTGGACTCATATGGTTTATAGAGATTTGGCATGGTCTCCAATCCTTCCCTTTAGCCAGCTTGCCAGTCCAGATGGCACTGCCTTTCTGAACAAGCTGAATCCTCTGGTCATGACGGTAAAATAGCATTTATTTATAAGTTCTTGGCTAGTCTTGCTTACCATTATTATTCACTTTATTGATTTTTGAGTATACAGTTCTTAACTCTTGATATTCCTGAATGGGGGTGGCTATTTTTTTAATTCTCAAGGTTGAGAATTTTGATAAATGAAAACTAATAGTCTATTTTTTCAATATTATATTAGTCATATATCTATATGGTTTCCATAAATGTCAAGTGAAACTTTTTTTTTGCCTGTCATGGGGGCTGAACCTGGGCCTGGGCGCTATCCCTCAGCTCTTCTGCTCAGGCAACACCCACTTGAGCCACAGTGCTACTTCTGGCTTTTTTTTTCTGCTTATGTGGTGCAGAGGAATGAAACCCAGGGCCTCATGCATGAGAGGCAAGCACTTTACCACTGAGCCAATTTCCCAGCCTGAAATATTTATTTTTATTTAAACTTAGCATTCTAAGTTTCCTCTATATTCTCTTAGATACAATTGATCCTTTTTACCTTTTCATTGAACTTTCTGTTACAAATTTAAGCTCAGAATTTAAATAGTGATGAATACAATTAAGCCTTAAAAGCACATTTAATTGGGTATATTTAATCAGTAGTATTTATAAATTATAAGTTTTAAAACATTCCTTCTATCCCTCACTAATCCACCAAAAACTCAAAAATGATCATCGAAATGCTTTTCAAAGTTTTTAGTATTACACATGTAGTGAATCTAATGAAAAGTTGCACTGAATTAATACAGTAAGTATTAATAAGTACTTCAGAGAGCTACTTCAATTTATATTTAAATTTTTAATTACTTAAAAATATTTGATTCACAATAAATGCAATCCATCGCATCAACAGATCCAAGGTCAAGAACCACATGATTATTTCCATTGATGTGGAAAAAGCGTTTGATAAAATTCAACATCCGTTCATATTAAAAGCTCTGGAAAAAATAGGAATAGAAGGAACATCCCTTAAAACAATAAAAGCCATATACAGCAGACCAACAGCCAATATTATATTTAATGGGGAATCAATTCTCCTAAAATCAGGAACAAGACAAGGATTCCTTCTCTCACCACTCCACTTCAATATAGTTCTGGAGTCCTTAGCCAGAGCAGTAAGTCAAGAAAAAGAAATTTAAAAGATCCACATGGGCAAGAAAGATGATATGATATGTCAAAAACGAGCTTTACAATGTCAGTGTGGGGAGGGGGAAGGATTGGGTGGGGGGGAGGGAGGAGGCTGGGAAGGAAGGTGAAGGGTAAACAAAGGAGGAGGCTGCAATGCTTGGTAAGAAATGTATGCATTATCCTGCCCATGTAATTGTAACCGCTCTGTACAGTATGTTCTCAAATAAAATAAAATTAAATTAAAAAAAAAAGAAAGATGACATGATACTATATCTCCATGATCCCCAAAACTCCACCCCCAAACTCTTAGAACTTATAAACCACTTCAACAAAGTAGCAGGATACAAAATTAATCCCCAAAAATCATATACCAACAATGTACAAGCAGAAAGGGAAATCAAGGAAACAACTCCTTTCTCAATAATCCCCCTCAAATTAAACATTTAAGAATTAACCTAACCAAAGATTAAAAAACTATTTAATGAAAACCATAAAAACTTAAGGAAAGAAATTATAGAGGACACCAGGAAATGGAAAGACCTTCCATGCTCTTGGATAGGCAGACAATATAGTGAAAATGGCCATACTGCCAAAATTGATATACAAATTCAATGCAGTTCCTACTAAAATCTCAATGATGTTCATCACTGAAATACAGAAAACAGTCCAAAAATTTATATGGAATAACAAAAAACCTAGAAGAGCCTAAACAACTATTCTAGGCAAAAAAGACAACATCGATGGGATCTTGATGCCAGACTGCAAATTCTACTATAGAGCCATAATAACAAAGACAGGTTGATAATGCAACAAAAACAGACTGGAAGACCAATGGAGTAGAACAGAAGATCTGGAAATAAAACCACACACAGTCAGCTGATATTTGACAAAGGAGCCAAAGACATACAGTAGAAGAAGCACAGCCTCTTCAACTACTGGTGCTGGGAAAACTGGGGGGCCACATGCAGAAAACTAAAAGTGGACCCCAGCCTATCACCATGCACCAACATCAACTCAAAATGGATTAAAGACCTTAACATCAAACCTGAATCTCTGAAACTAGTGCAGGACAGAGTGGGAGAGACATTTGAACTTATAGGCACAGGCAGGAACTTCCAAGGTCACAACAAATTGGAGAGAGACTCGACAAATGGGACTACCTTAAAATAAAAAGTTTCTGCACTGCCAAAGTCATAGCAACCAAACTAGAAAGACAGCCAACTAAGTGGGAAAAATATTTACCAGCAATATATCAGACAAAGGGCTAATATTCAATATATACAGGGAACTTAAGAAACTAATTCCTCCCAAGCCTAACAAACCAATTACTAAATGGGCAAGGGAACTAAAGAGAGACTTCTCAGAAGAGATGAATGGATCAAGAAAATGTGGTGTGTGTGTTAGAAAGAATGACATCACTCCATTTGTTAGGAAATGGAAAGACTTGGAAAAAATTATATTAAGTGAAGTAAGCCAGGCCCAAAGAAACATAGGTCCCATGGTTTCCCTTATTTGCAGTAACTAGTATATGTCTAGGACAAGTAGAAAAGGTCAAAAGCTATGCACATATGACCAGAAAAGAAGTTAAGTGAAACGAATCCTGAGATAGGTACACAAATGGTTTTTTCTTTCTTGCTATAGTTTCTAACATATTTATAGGGTACCATGTATTTTTTTGTTGCTTTGTATGTTCCTTTCCCACGGTATTTGATGTGGACATAATTTGGGGAGAGGAATAAAAAAAACAAAATGTTTAAACAGGGATACAGTTGACCCATTGTAACAATGAGATGTACAAGACACTATGTTGACAAACGAACTTTACAATTTAGGTGAGGCGGGCGGGGGGGGGGGGGGGGGGGGGGGGGGAGCAATTGGAGGGGAGTGTAGTGGTGGAGGTGGGAGGGAAGGGATGGTAGGGAAAAAACAAAGGAGGAGGCAACAATGCTTGATAAGAAATGTACTCATTACCTTGTTCATGTAACTGTAACCCCTCTGTACAGTATTTTCACAATAAAAAAAAAAACTTATTAAAAAATGGCAAAGAAACACATGAGGAAATGCTCACCACCCCTGGTTGTAAACAGAATGCAAATAAAGACAACCCTGAGATGGTACCTTCCCCCAGTCAGAATGGCCCACATCCTGAAGTCAGCCAAGGACAAATGTTGGAGGGGATGTGGAGAAAGAGGAACCCTATTAAACTGCTAGTGGGAATGTCCACTTATACAACCACTTTGGAAAGCAGTCTGGAGGGTCCTCAGAAAGCTAAATATTGACCTCCCTTATGACCCAGCCATACCACTTCTAGACAACTATCCTGAACAACCAGAACCAGGATAATAGGACACATGCACCTCCATATTTATTGCAGCACTGTTCACAATAGCCATGATATGGAAACAACCCAGATGTCCCACTACAGATGAATGGATCCAGAAATTGTGGTACCTATATACGATGGAATATTATGCAGCTATTAGAAAGGACAAAATAATGGCATTTGCAGGAAATGGATGGAACTAGAAAAAATCATGTTGAGTGAGGTAAGCCAAGAGCCAAGAGATAAAGGGCACATGGTCGTCCTGATAAGTGGATGTTAAATCCAAAAATGTAAGGAGATACAACAAAGTAAACAAGACTGGAGAAACAAAAGACTTTCACTCAGCTGGCCAAATCATTAGTGACCCATGCTGCTGACCTCATATATGGTATATATGTCCACATAGGAGGGAAAGTAGGAGGAAGACACAGAAACAGAGGAAAACAGGGGAAAACACACAATAGCAGGACCCATGAGCTGCACTGGTCATTGATCAAAACAAACTAAGCAACTCAATGGCAGCAATGGGAGAGAGGGAATGAGCAGGAAGGGGGAACAGCTGACACTAAGCAAAAGGAAAGAAATGTACAGATCACCCAATGTGGAAGAACCAACTGTATTGCAAAGCCCATAGAACTCATAAACTTTATCGACCACAAGAAAGACAATTTGCCCCATGAAGGTTAGAATGTGTTTGTGACTTTAACTAAGTATCACTATCCCACAATCCTGTGAAATTTGTGAAATTTATGTTATCACTTAATCACAATATAATTTGCTATAAAAATATTTGATTCAATTTTTTCACCACACCAACTAACTTCAAAATAAACAACTGTCTCACTGACAATTTAACTAAATTTTTTGAAGTAATCAAAGAGATTATTTTAACTTTATTTTATTGTCAAGATGCTGTACAAAGGGGTTATAGCTACACGAGTAAGGTAATGAGTACATTTCTTGTCCAGCATTGTTACCCTCTCCTTTGTTGTTCCCCTACTATCCCTTCCCTACCCCACCTTCTTCACTCCTCCCCGCCCCCCAGATTGTAAAGTTCATTTCCAATGTAGTGCTTTGTGGGTATCATTGTTGCAATGGGTCTTCCGGTGTCCTTGTTTCAGTGTTTTGTTATTCCCCTTCCCCTCCCCAAATTAGACAAATATATATAACAAGATGCAGGGTACCAAAATCAAGTACTGTGACAACTCGGGGAATGTAAACTTAGAGAACTAACAATATTTGCTTCAGAAACACCTACATTTATTTTATTTTTAGTTCCATTTTGTTCTAAATGGTTTTCACAATAAATAATCATGGACAGAGTACGTCTTCTCAGCAGTCCTTTCTGTGGGTTTGTCAGAAGGCGAAAGAATTCACACAGCTTTTTCCATCTTCCTTCTGTGTACATAAGATTCTGTTCCATCCTGTTGTCTATAAAAACCTGCCAGTCTTTTTCTGAACTTAAAGTTCTGCACAATATTGCCTAATATCACACAATGGAGGAGCCTTAAGTTAGATATTAAGACCAATACCACATGCCCTGGTGATAATAATATTCCATGTAAATATATTTATTTCTTAATTTTTTGCTATGAAATCTCAAAAACATAAATAGGAGCATTTCAAATTGAGTCATTAAGATGCATGTGAATATGACAATTCACACAGCCATTTTTAGTCCTTTGGTACACTGGTATTTCTGGTCTTGTTGCTCCATAGGCAAAATAGGTAATGTTGTCTCCATTTCATAGTAGAAGAAGTAATGGTAAAGAACGTAAAGGAATTGCTTTCATTAAGCCTATCAAAGGAATCAAGAAGGAAAAAAGAAAGTTGGGGGAGATGGGGGAGAAAGAAGTGGCAGTAATCACGATGCAGTGTATTCATAAACAGACATGTTGCGTTGAAACCCCTCTGCATAACTAGTTAAAGATAGTAAGTTTTAGAAGCAATAAATTAATGGAGTATATGACAAAGGAGGTTACTTCAGCCACGGAGGGGTTGTTTTCTTCTTGTTTTATATTGGAATAGGAGCAGTCATTTTAAGTTTTAAAGAGAGAAAATATGAGTGAGAACTGTAAAAAATTATTAGCAACTGACTGGGATTCCATACTGACCTCCTCCTTTCTGCTTTTGTAAATGAGTCTGAACACCGGTTATAGATTTTATTGATCACATATTAAAATGACAAATGGTCTCCACATTAGCTTGCCACAGGAGTCTCTTAACAAAACCCACTGTAACTTGTCAGATGCAACCTAAGTATTGAACTAGACATTGATGGACAAGACCTTCCACTGACCATGGAAGACATGGAGAGTCTCCTTGATTAAAATGATGCTTCTGATTTTAATGAGCTGCTATTGATTGGATCCTTACTGATGCAATATATTATTATTATTCTGTTCACAATGCCATGATTAAGAGATTGTAGATATTCCAGAGTAAAGCCTATGTAGAAGCTTAGCTTAAGCAAAAATATATGCCTGTGATCTGACACATAATATGTCTTGTCATTTTTGACTATAAATTATTTTTCACAATAATATATGTAATTTTCTATGAATAGCAGAAAAACCACATATATGGTCTAGTTTATAAATTGTATGAATGTGTAAAAAGTAATTCTTGTGAAAAGGAAGATTTAATATGAGATTTACTGAACTATTTTTACTGATGACCCCATAAAGCAGGCCTAAACAGTGTAAAAAGAAAATGGCATTTTTTGCAATCTTAAATATAGTGCTCTCAAATATAGTGCTGCCTCACCATTTTTATTAAATAATAACAATAAAAGGTATGGATTATTTTGAAATGTAAAGCTGAAGAGGAAGGGTATAGCGGTTCATGTTTGTAATGTCAGCTACATGAGAGACATAGGTCAAAGGATCATGGTCCAAAACCAGTTGGGTAAAAATATTAGGCCTTCTCTGAAAAATAACTGAAAGACAAAAGGAAAAGGAAGGGTGAAAGTTTAGCTGAAGTGGAACACATTTCTATGAAGTAGAAGACACTGATGAAATTGAAATGTCATTTTATTCCAATTGCTTTTTCTGAACACAGAACATTTTAAAGTATACAAATAGCAGTATTTTATTAGAACATAAAGAACTGATTTCAGAGCATAGTTTCAATTGAAAATATATTTGTCTATATTTTTTACCAAAATATCCTGTCTTTATTCCAACATATTTACAAATGTGATGCTAGTTTTAAATACCTATCATATTCTGTCTCCTTATTTGTTATAGGCATTTAAATATTTACTGGATGACTTAGTGAATAGATGAAAGAAACAATGAAGGAATGAATCTTATAAGAATTGAGACATATCTTTTCGGTTCTAATAAAATTAAATATAAAACTATAACCAGAACATCATTTTTAACTTGTTCAGTTCTATATTGATCTTTCAGAGATAAACACATGAACTACTCTAGATCACTTGATCAATCAACTCAATTTCATTGATGGTACCAATCAAGACAAATTTCAAAATTCTTGTTCAAGCAAGAAGACAATGATACACTCTGGTATTGCTCTTATATTCTCAAAAGTTTCAAAGTGACTTGGTTTTTAAGTGTCACCAGGAAACCAAAATCAATGGCATAGCTGCTTTACAGTAAAAAGACAAAATATAAACAAAATGAGTTTGTTTATTGCTCCAAAAATCACATTTTAGAAATTAGTGAACCACTGGTCTATTCTTTGAGTATGTCATGCATAATATACTTTGAATAATAGTTATTGTGTTGCTTATTCTTGAGCTTTATACCATTGCTAATAAAGGTAGAAGCTAGGAAAATTATGATAGATTAATAATTGCCTACATGTTATTACAGATAGAAAACTTCTATCAGCTATAATTTTTTGTAAAATAAATCCACCTGGGAAAAATCAGTGTATATTGTACTGTGTTTCACAATAGCTATAAAATTGTGTTATACTTATAACATATTTGATTTTTTAATGGAATTAAACATGTCATTCTATATGATTACTAACCACAACACCCCAGATACAAAAGGCTTGGTTGATTTTGACCACACTTTTTGACATTTAAAAAGTATACAATGATACATATTGGTGTGAATCAGCATCATTCAATTGACATGGTTACTAAAATTTTAGTTAATGAAATACACAATGTACATTGATAGAAACATTGAAATTATGCTGAAGGTCATCTGTAATTTGTAAATGAGTTAGTGAAAGTCAATAAGGGACAAGGCACATGTAGAAATTCTGACTCATCTCCATGACAGTGAAATGCACATTTTGAAGATGAATCAAATTTGAGATGAGAGAATTATTGAAAATAAAAATGGGAAGGCTAGATTCTCTACACTCTGAAATCAATGAAAGCTTTGCAGAAGAAAAATCTGAGCCAGAATCTTTCTCCAGCCAGACTGTGGTTCACTGAGCTATGCGGCGTTGTAATTGCCACAAGCATTGAGGTTAGGCTGAATATTTTTCTAGTTCTATCCACGGACACAAAGGCAGATTGAGGCAGAACAATCTTACGAGAGCATTTCAGTGAGCTTCTCTGATAATGATAATAACTTTCAAATAATATTGAGAACATTTTAAGGGATCGTTTTCCTTAGCCTGCCTGCGGAGTGGTGAAAAGAAAAGTTCCATTCATGCTAAGTCCCAAGAGTGGAGGGGTAAACAAGTGTCCTCATCATTAGTTTGAACTAAGCACAAACTTCAAAACAATAGAAAGACTACAGGTCTGTGTGCCAAAACGGACTAGGTATGCGACCTGTGATAATGTTCTGCAGACAAATGTGTTCTGTTTGACTTTATCTTTCTTAGTAGTTTATGAAAAGCTGATTATATATTAGTGAATTCTGTCATTCTATCCTGGGAAGGAAAGAAAAGAATTACATGTAGAAAAAATTTACAAGAAAACGATTCATGTGGAGCAGAGAATGCAGAAAATGGGGGGGGATAATGAGTCTGAAGAAGGAATGAGAAGAAAGAAAATAGAATACAGCACGGCCTTCATAGTATGTACTTAAGAGATTGTGTCAGACATTTTCTACTGTTGGTATACCTTACGTTCTTAATTCCTATGGCCAATGTTCTACCCTAGTATTTCCATGATTTTCTATATTTAGTTTAATAATTTTGGCCCATAATTTGATCACTCATCTCAATGAGAGCTATTTTTAAACTTTTATTAATTCTGAATTAGTTATAAACTTCAAAATTACAAAGAGACTGTAGGTCGATCTGCACAAAATGTCTTGTTATTGTTACTTTCCTCTTAGCATTGAAAGTCACTAACAAAGCCATGAGCTCCCTTGTTTGTGGTCAAGTACCATCTGTGTTTTCTGACCTTCCCCAGTTCCAAGCCTCTGACACTCCCACAATAAAAAGCCTTTCTATAGAAAAAAAAATAAAGAAAATAGTTATCACTTATATTGTTCTAGGATTTTTATTTTTACCAGTTGTTTAAAATAGATATATTTATATAAGGAAACAGCTCTGTTAAAGTATAATGATGCAAAAGTGTACTGTTCATGAAAAATTTATTCACATAAACCCTCTCGCTAAACCAAACATACCTCGTCCTTCATTAGAAGTGCAACCAAAGATACAGACATTTTGCTCCCACTGCTAGCTAATCGTTTATAAAAACTAAGCTAAAGAAATCAAGCAGCCCTGTGATTGTACATGGAAACATTTGAAAAGGTACTTAAGTAACAACAGTAGGAGAAAACCCTTGATCATCCAGAACCTCGCTTTTTTTTAATAGAATGAAACAAACACACTTACAAAAAATAGATGTTTCCTTTTTAATCTCACACAGTTATTGCTGGTGTTCTAAATTTCTCCAAATATGGAATCTAGTATTAAAGGTAGAGAAAAAAAGGAATGGAAAGAATCCTCAAGCTTAAAAAGACAAAGCATTCATTTGTAATTGTATATTTATGTATTGAGAAATGTAACACATCAGAAGAATCTTCCTCCAGTTGAAAGCAAACCTCCAGAGCAGAATTTCTCAAACTTAAGACTTTTGAAATCTTGAAATCAACGACTATTTTTTGTGAAAAGGGATGTTTTATGCAGGGTACAAAGTTTAGTCATGTACCTGGCACTTGCAATAAGATTCCAGCCAACCTGGCCCCCTTGAAGTTGTTATGAACTAAAGTACTCCTAGTCATTGAAAACTGACCTGGGTGACCCTGGCTCCCATTAGCAGAACCATTGCTTTTGGAAAGGATGAAGCATCATTTCTCATTATTTTTCATACCTAGTTGAGTCAAAGCAAATATTGATTGCACTTACTTGATGAAGTTGTGAAGAATTTCTTTTTCTCTGGTGCTGATACTAGGACTTAGGGTCTCCTGCTCACTTTCTTTTTTCCTCTCAAGGCTGGCACTCTACCACTTAACCCACACCTCCACTTTAGGCCATTTTCTGGTTAATTTGAGATCACAGTTTGCGGCCTTTCCTGTCTGAACTAGCTTCAACCATCATCTTCAGATCTCAGACTTCCTGGGTAGCTAGTATTACAGGCATGAGCCATTGGCACCTAGCTTAGAATAAAAAATTTTAAAAAAAAGAATACTCGATTCCTATCCAGCACATAGGATGTAAAGTCATGAGCATTTTTCTCATCAGCTGAAGTTATCAGTGACTATTACTTTACACATAGAGTTTCCATTCTTTCACACACACACACACACACACACACACACACACACACACACACACACACATATGGTCATGAGATGAGTCGATACCATCTGTGCTTATATTTTCAGGATCATTACATCCATTATATGAATCCCAGTTTTCTCATTCCAATAATATTAAATAATGATTCAACCCCCACTTTACTTGTAAGAACTAAATAAACCAGAAATTGTAATGGGAATAAATTGTTTTATGTTACATTGAAAAGATTAAATCTGTATCATTACAATAGATGTGGGAATTTCTCTTCCATTTTTAAGTAAAAATAATAGGAAATCTGAATTTTACAGGTCAAAACTAAAGTTAGAGACTTTGTGAATTTTAATTTGAAACACTAGCTTTGTGATCCAGGCAGGGGTTTTTTTCAGTCTCAGTGGTTTTGTAGAATTTATGTAGTGGATGAGACAGAGCCCAATAACTTTGAAATGATGGGCAAGTTGGTGATTTTGTTGACGTCACCTAGGAACAGCCTGATTAGATTAATAACCTGCCATTTAGAACTCAGTACATAGGTATTTTCCCCATGGTCTCATTATTGATTCGAGGCCAGACGAATGTTACATAGAGGCTGATGAATTTAAGAGCAAGTCTAATGGCTGCTTAATGTATCCTTGAAAACAGCTTTCAAAAGTCATTAGGCCTGCAAAATGATAGGGTTTGCACCCCTGAGACATCATTCTGCAGACACACAGATTTCAGGTTGAATTTTCTTTCTTAATTCATTGCAAGTGTGTATGGAATTCATTGAGCCAATACAAGTTTTATTCAACTAAAAAATAACCTTAAATGCCAAACCAGAATTCACATTTGAAATATGGTCTTGTAATATTTTGGCGTGACTTGGAATAAGTATCAATTTATTGGGCCTCACAATTCTCCATGCAGGAATCTATCTGGAGTATATGCTCACAATATCTGCTGAGCATCAGCTTTACCAGATCCCCTTGTTATAAATACAGATTTTTTTCCCCCTCAGGTCTAGACCAAAGCATCCTGAGTTAGATTTGGTTACTGGTGATTGAAAGAGACAAGCCGTCCAATTTATTCTAATCTATGGTTAAGCTAGAAGTTCACTGATCTAATGTAGAAGTCAGTAAACATTTTCTCTAAAGGGCCAGTCAGTAATATTTTAGGTTCTAGGAAATCCAGAAGTGTGGTAGGAATATCCTGTAAGAATTCATCTATAAAGAAAAACCAGAATTTTGTTGACATAATTTCACATATAATAACAATAACAATTACGAACTAGTGTTTTGGGGTATGGTGGCTCATGTTTTAATCTTAGCTGCTCAGGAGGCAGATATCAGGCTCTGCTCATGTCAAGGCTAGTCTAGATAAGTTCCTTAAGACCCTGCCTCCAAAGTTGGCTGCAATGATTTGTGACTGTTAGCCCAGTTATTCAGTAGACATACGTGAAGGATCATGGTCTAGCCTTGCCTGAGTATAAATGAGAGAAATACTGAAAGGGGCTAGAAACATGGTTCAAATGAGAAGAAGTTCAGAGTTCAAACCCAAGAACTTGTACTTTTGTACTTGTGAGTACAAAACCATCGCTTCACCATATACATCTATCAATGAGAATGGAAACATTTTTAGCAATGTTTTGTTGAGTAGGGGCTCAGAATGAGTATTCTGTATCAAATTAATTGCTCTTGTCCTATATAAAACTCATTTGTATCTTATAGGCTATAACAATTAGGTATCTAGTAAGAGTTAGCCTGCAGGCTATAGTTTGGCATGCCTTCCATAGAGAATCTATAAAGTCCTTCTTATGTCTACCTTATCCTGAGTCTACCTGAATCAATGCCAACATTTCTTAGCTATTTTATTAAATAAAATTAAGAAGTCAGATTACAAATCTACACATTCCATCTTCAATGCAAGCTAGCCTCTGCCCACATCATTATATGTAGATATTTTATAAAAACTGAATAGATAATTAGTGAATAAAATAGGAAGTATAAAACAAGTTTTTTGTTCCCCAAGCCAGTATCTTCCAGAGTGAAACTCTAATACTAATGATGCTTTTATAGGTAGACTGTGAATATCATGCATGCAATATATAGCAGCAATGTTCTTCATGAATTTCACTCTGTTCGCAGGTGAGAAGAATGTTAAAAAGTCAACAAGTATTTCAGAGATTAACTGATACCATATCAAAGTCATGAGTATGTGTGTGTGTGTGTTTTTAAAGAAGATATAAGGAAGAATTTATTATCCCAAGCAATTAGCTCTTATCAGACTTGGACATATTATTCTGTCTCACTTTGTTCATCCAGGTGGGAATAGTAGAAACAGATATCTGTTTAATCAAAGTTTCCATCTAAAGTAAAAAGAGAGAGAGGCTAAATTAGTTGAATCAATTCATTTGCTTTTGCCAGAAGCTTGCCTCCTGCAATTTATTCAATTGACTAGCTTAATTTCTTTGTAGATTCATTAGGACATTGATGGGAGTATGAATATGATCATTCAGCTTTAAATATCACTGGGGTTGTATTCTGTCTAAGCTCCGTGACTTAGAGTTCCTTGCTGCATTGCCTCTAGTTGCCATGATCTGTGGTACACAGAAGAGGAGTGTTGTATTTCCTGGAAATATACACATAATGTAATTAAGCCACACCTCTCCAGTCTGAAAGAGATCTATTGCAGATTCCATGGACAGGAACAACCTTGACATCTCTAAAGAATTGGCTACGTGGCAAGAGAAGAGGTTCACATTGGTTTTTGGTTTACTATCCAACCCACCCCTTAAATCTCCTTTCTTGTATGGGTCTAAAAATGGCTCCATGACCTTTCTTTTGGTATTCACATTTACATATGGTAGCAACACTTTCTGGTCACATCTCCATCAGTGGAATTTCTTCTGTGGGTAAAGCTTCCTATTCTTTTTTTTTTATTTTTTTTGGGGTCTGGTCGTGGGACCTGAACTCTGGGCCTGGTTGCTGTCCCTCAGCTCTTCAGCTCAAGGCTAGCACTCTACCACTTGAACCACAGCGCCACTTTCGGCTTTTTTCTTTTTGCTTATGTGGTGCTGAGGAATCGAACCCAGGGCCTCATTCATGCAAGGCAAGCGCTCTACCACTGAGCCACCTTCCCAGCCCAAAAGCTTCCTATTCTTGCCATCTCTGCTGCCTTTCACTGACATGCGGACAAATTTCCTCACCATAGTTTCTTTTCTTTTAAGATTTTCTAATGAAGTATGATAGACACATGATAGATGTGCTTGAAGTGAACACAACATAAATATATTATTCAATGAATAAGGTTTCGTTCCATGCCTGTGAGTAACTACCCACCCAGGATGCAGGAGAGAGCATTCCCCCACTAAGCAATCAACACCCCATACATAAACATTAGTCCCCCATCTTTCAGAATGGATTTGAATTACCTAGCTCAAAATTTTATAGAATCATCTATCACTTTATATTTGGAACTCTTTGCTCACAATTGTTCTTCCAGATTTGTTCTTAAGTGATACATAAAGGGAAACAGCCACATGTTGGGTCATAAAACAGAAGTCAAGTCACCCACCACCTTGGAGAATGTTTGAAAACATTCAGTTCAGAGGTAGGAAAGTTAATAAAATGAGTTAGTCAAACATAAATAATGAAGAACTATTCGTTTTTAGTTATCTAACATAATTGCAATTTCTCCTGTGCAGAATTACAAGTACAGCTATAACTTTTCATCTGGAATACAAATTTAAAAATGAATCAGAAGTCTTTGCTTGTTTTTAGTGATTATTGATATCTGGTAGCTTGTAAAAAAGCCTAGATAGGAACACACAATGATGAATTGCTCTACTTTTAGCAAATTTATAATTTTCATCTACTTACTCCATACTTTATGAGTCTAATTTCTCAAGGTTCATTAATTCACTTTCCTCCGGTGGCTGTTATATATTGTTTGGATTTCCATTCATGTCATTTTTGTCCTCGGGTCTGTGCTGAGCTCCTTTGAATCCCTTGGTTCTTATTTAACTCATTTCGCCCAGTTTCAAACCATTCTCTCTACACAATATGAACTTCATTTTTTTTCTTCAGGTTTACAGATGATATTTTATGGCTCCTCTTCCTTACTTTATCTGTTAGTAAAAACAAACAAACAAAAATAAATAAAATGAGGAATGTCTCTCTCCCAATCATTGGAGGTGCCGGCCTCTTCATTCCTGTTATTTGCAGATCATTCATTCTGCTGGTTCCTGGAGCTGGAGTGGGGAAGAGATCCCCTTAAATCTTACAGTCTTGTCAGTCAGCTCATACATCCTCATCACCATGGCCCAGACTACCGATGATCTCACATGCCTGCCTGGGCCCTCTCCCCAGTTCCAAACTCCCCAAACCTAGCCTGCCATCTAGCAAGGCATCAGCCAAGGAAACTAAATCAGTATTTCCACACTGTTCCATTCCAAAAGACAAAGTAACCCATCAATCACCAAGGGTGACTCAAATTAATTTTATTACGATGTGGTAATAAGTATAAGCAAAAGCATATATGCATATACATATACAAATACATAATCCTTGTTAGGGATATTCACATGACTATAAATTCAAATTCAAATAAATTATAATCAATACTAACAGAATTACAAGAATGATACAACTCAAATGAACAAGCTGAATGGACATAAAGCTTAACCATAATGTGAATGCTTTACTCAGTACTACTTTGGAACTGTATTTTCTTTAGGTCTTTTCATTTTTTTGGTACATGAGATTGAACCTAGTGTATTGTACTTTCTAGGCAAATGGCTTACTACTGAGCTACATCAAAGCTACATTTTGGGCATGGGTAAGCTTAAGAAAAATGTTGGGATATTTGCATCATCATCTTGTAGAAGAGCATTATGGGAAGAGAGGAAATGATGCACTGTGCCATCTTGGCAGATGAAGACTTTGCAAAGTATTATCTTCATTAGAAATATTCACACTACATATGCTTCCATTTGCTGAACTGCCAGTTTTCTGGTTTCAAATGCGAGGAGTCATTTACCTCTTAAGTCTATTTGGATTTTTTAAATTTGTTTCTCTCTGTAGTTCACTAAAATTAAAACAGTCACCATATTGCCATGCAATGAACATTATATACAACAAAAAATGAAATATTCCTGCATTTTGCAGGCCAGGGAATAAAATTCAGATATTGTAGATGATATGTTGATATTATTGTATACACCACTATTTAAATGAAAACACCAAACTGTGTAGTACTTGAAAATATATCACAGAACCTCAGCCTGACCACACTGACATAAATGATACTGTTCAGCGTATCCACACATATCCAGATAATGAGGTGGGCTGAGTTTCCTTTATGTGGATGTGAGAATGGGTGAAGACATTTTAATTCTTCAAAGCAAAGAAAAGAGCTTCCTTACTTTAGCTTAAGTCTTTGACACATCTATCCTAACTCGAGGTTGCATCAATTCATTTTAAAAAATGTTTTATTATCTTTAAGTGGTTATACACAGGTGGTGCCATTTGAGAAAGCCATTTATATATTCAATGCATTTCAATCAATGTCACCCCTGTCAACATTCCCATCCCTCTAACACTCACCTCCTCCCTTCCTACTTAATTTTGTGTTATCTACAATGAATTCTCCACGGCATTCTCCCTCCTCCTAACACCTTTCATCTTTTCTTTCCCTCTTCCTTTTCCCCCTATCTGTTCATGAAGTCAGATTGCCTTCCTACTGAAGCACTCCTTTACTGGCCTTTGCAAAGCTCCTCACATCCAAATTTTGATCATGATATTATTTCCTAGAAAATAATTGTTGGGGGGCTGGGAAGGTGGCTCGGTGGTAGAGCGCTTGCCTTGCATGCATGAGGTCCTGGGTTCGATTCCTCAGCACCTCATAAGCAAAAAGAAAAAAGCCGGAAGTGGCGCTGTGGCTCAAGTGGTAGAGCGCTAGCCTTGAGCTGAAGAGCTGAGGGACAGTGCCCAGGCCCAGAGTTCAGACCCCACAACCGGACCCCTTCCCAAAAAAAAAATCTTGGATGACTACTCTACTTACTGGATCTCATACTTTATAGCTGAATGCTGGGCCTGGGCCTGGGCAATGTCTCTTGGATCTTCAGCTCAAGGCTAGCGCTCTACCACTTGAGCCACAGCACCACTTTCAGCTTTTTTTTCTTCTGCTACTATGGTGCTGAGGAATCGAACCCAGGGCCTCATGCATGCAGGGCAAGCACTCTACCACTGAGCCACCTTCCTAGCCCAGTGTGCCTTCTATTTCTTAGCTGAGAGTTTCATTCTTTTTCTAACTGACCTATGTATATTCATAATTGCTAATTGAACCTTTTTAATTATTCATTAAAATTAACTTAACGAAAGCAGCTGCAAACCCTTTCCAAATAATTGTAGCATCATTTTGATCCTCGTCTTGCCATCTTGACTGCCCTTGGTTTTTGGTTTTGGATTTTTTTTTTTTATCAAGTTTAACATCTTCCTGGCTTTTGGTTTGATGACTAGCTTTCTGTTAGAACCTGGACATTCTGAATGCTGTATGGAGGGCATACTGATGCTATTTCAGCTATTTGTTTTGGTTGGTGTGCATTAGTAACACTCCTGTTATGCAAAAGCATCTGCTCCTGAGAAGTAGGTGTGGCAGAAAGTCCAGGATTCTTCTTGGAGGCTCTTTAATATTCAAAGTGGACATTCCACCTCATTAATTCTGTTGAGATGAGAATTCTCTCAACACCCACCATGAGGTAAAGTGCAAGCCCAGATTCCTCTATGGACCCCAAATAAGAGAGCGATGTTAGGAAAACGAACCCTTAAATATGTATTTTAATGTTTTTGTTTCTTTCATGCATGTGTTTCTAATGCATTTATAAGATTATTTCTTTGTTGCTTTGTATGTCCCTCCCCCACAGTGTAACCCCCGCTTTCACTATATTTGATGTCAGTATAACATGTGGAGGAGATGGGGACAAACAAGTCGTTTAAGGATTCAGGTGGACCTGTTGCAACAATGAGAAGTACAAAATGTCATGTCAAAACCAGCTTTACAATGTTGGTGTGGGGGGGGGGGGGTATGATTGGGTGGGGGGGAGGGGGGAGGCTGGGAAGGGAGGTGAAGGGTAAACAAAGGAGGAGGCTGCAATGCTTGGTAAGAAATGTATGCATTATCCTGCCCATGTAATTGTAACCCCTCTGTACAGTATGTTCTCAAATAAAATTAAATTAAATTAAAAAAAAAAAAAAAAAAAGAGCGACCTCGTTTCAGCTTGGCCAGGCATCTCTACTTCCCTTGTCTGACGCCCTCTGGTGGAACTTCTGGGTGGAATGGTGGAAATCTAGCACACCCTCTTGACCTGGTGGCCCTCTTAACACTGTCACTCTAAAAGTAAGGCCCTATGTTTGGTCGACTTTATTTTCCAAGGCTTCTTCTCTGCATGTCTAGTTTGTCTGGAGGTTAAGTATTCACTTCCCCAGTGCTGAGTCAACAGTTTCCAGGTCCTCCTGCAAACTTCCCTTGGGAGCCCTCAGCAAATCCCAGGCCTATAAACACTTTCTCTGTGTCTTAAAATTCCTGCATTTATATCTCCAGTTTTCTCTTCTAAGGTGCAAAAATCACACATAAACTGTGTGCCTGGCATCTCTATTTGGATGTCAAATAGACAACTCAAAGTTCATTCTGTCCTACCTCTGCTAGTGCCTGAAATCGTAATTTCTTAATTTACAAACATCAAATTAATCTTTCAAAATGATGAGTTCCTCCCTTTTTTCCTCTCTCACACATTGTGTTGATGTGATTGTGTTGATGTGACAGAATAGTTTTATAAATAAGCTTTTTATTGTGAAAATACTGTACGGAGGGGTTATAGTTACATGAGCAAGGTCATGAGTACATTTCTTATCAAGCATTGTTTCCTCCTCCTTTGTTTTTCCCCTACCATCCCTTCTCTCCCACCCCTTCAACTACACTCCCCACCCCATACCTGTAGTATCATATTTACTGATCACAGCTACATTGACTTAGATTATGATCATTCTAACACATTTATTATCATTATTATCTTATTATCTAAATCTCATCCAAGCACTCTCCAAGTGTGCATCTCCTCCAGTTTATCTCTACAACTTTGCCTACAGCAAGTTCATAAAAACAAGCATCAATAACAAAGCTTAGTAGCTTCAAGTTCAGAGAAAATGTATTATCAAAATACCTCCATAATCTGAGTTCATCCTCTAACTTCCAAACTTAGACCTCCAACTAGCACTGTCATCTCTCCATGCAGAGAACACTTTGGTAGAATACTAGTTATGATTGTCCCCGGTGATAGCAATAGAACACCATCACCTTGACAGAAAGAGGAAACAGCTGAGAATCAGATATTGGTTTACAGTAAAAATAAAATTATTTTTTCTTATAATTGCCACTGTGACTTTAAAATGAAAAAAATGTTTACTTATTAACATTTTACCTTATATGCCCACATTATATGAAGCAACACTTCATTGTTTGAAAATTATATAAAGGAAATTCATATTTGACATTACAAAATCTATGCCCAATTAAAAAAAAAATGTGTGTGAGACTGAATGTATGTGTGTAAACATTTGTGAAAAAATATGGAGAATTCCTTAACTTTTTTTTAAGATTGCATATAGCACAGCTATTGAACCAAGACATTAAAAATAATAATTCAGAAAAACATCTGCTCTCCTCATTTCTCAACTTTTTGGCTAAGATTGAGTGAAGAATGGGTGGTTATTATTTAAATATGTGATATATTCTCTATCTGAAGTAATACATTCTATGTATTTTTGGAGCAGGGAGCTGGAATAGGCCCTTTTTCCAACCCATGAGGATCACGTGCAGTGCTGTAGCCACAGAGATGGGTGAAAGACTGGAAGGAATAAAAGACCTGCTCATTTCAAATTGAATAGCTGGAATTCTGGAAACCCATAATCATAATGAGTATCTGGAAATTTACTTTCTAGTAGCTGTAGTAACCAAATATTCTGTATCAAAACTGCACTATATCCAGAATATGCTTTCCATTTCTGTAAATTATTTCTGCTTATTTTTCATCTAGAATGATATCACATGAATAGTGGTGTGGCAAATTTTTAATTAATCACTTCCTGGGGACATGATATGTTTTCTAAACACTGCAGTTTTTCTTCTTAAAGTCAGTGTGCATATGTTTTGGCATCAATCTCATCCATAAGTCTGAACTTGTTTGCACAAATATCACTGGAATGGAGAAGGGTATAGTTTTTATTTATATTGATGTATCAGTTGGCTTACCTGAACTCTAAAAGTTAGAGAACAGTTACTGCCAAGTAACTGTTTTTTCTTCTTTTATGTTTTTTTATTTTTTTAAATTTTTTTATTGTGAAAATACTGTATAGAGGGGTTACAATTACATGGGCAAGATAATGAGTACATTTCTTATCAAGCATTGTTGCCTCCTCCTTTGTTTTCCCTTCCCATTCCTTCCCATCCTCCCCCACCCCCCCCTCCATCAAAGTTGTAAAGTTCATTTTTCGACATAAGGATTTGTACATCTCATTGTTGAAATAGGTCCACCTGTATCCCTATTTAAACAATTTGTTTTTTCCCTTCTCCTCCACAAATTATACCAACATCAATACAGTGAAATGTGCTACAGAGTGGCTGACTGAACTCTTCATAAAATCAACATTGTGAAGTTTTGCTATTTCTCAGGCAATAGGCTGTCATTGTAAATTCAAATAATAATGTATCAGATAACACTTGCATTATTTAAAACTTTACACAAATGTTTGTTTAAAAGGAAAATTTTCCTTGGGCATTTAAAAATATTTACAAACAGACAGTTAACTGTGACCCAGAAGCAAGCACAAAAGAGTTGCTCTATTAGAAGCTTCTGACAGCCAAGGATCAACCAAACATTGAGATGTAGCATCTGCGATGCTACATAGGAAGCTAATTGCCAAAATAATAATAAACAATGTGTGAAAACTCAATTTCAATACTTTCAGGGTATTTATCTATATTAATACAGTCTAAAAGGCATTCTGATATCTGGCCAAAATAGGGGGGAAAGGAGAGAAAGAAAGAAAGAAGTACAAGGCTTTTGACTTTTTCTGCTTGTGCTAGACATATACTAGTTTTTGCAAATAAGGGAAATCATGGGACCTATATTTCTTTGGACCTGGCTTACTTCACTTAATATAATTTTTTCCCAAGTCTTTTCATTTCCTAACAAATGGAGTAGTGTCATTTTTTCATATAAAATGATGCTAAGCGAAATGCACCCCAAGATAGGGACACAAGAGGTTTTTACCTTTGCTGCTGTTGTTTTTAATGTACTGTGTGATTTTGTTCTTTCTTTTGTATGTTCTTCCCCCATGGTATAACACCTGTTTACACTGTATTTGATTCTGGTATCCTGCATCTTGTGTATACGTGTTTCTAATTTGGAGAGAGGAAGGGAAATAACAAAATGCTTAAATAATTATACAGGTTGACTCCTTGTAACAATGAGATGTACAAGACACTGTATTGAAAACAAACTTTACACTTCAGGGAGAGGAGGGAAGTGGGAAAGGAAGGGATGGTAGGGGAGAAACAAAGGAGTGGGTAACAGTGCTCCATAGGAAATGTACTAATTACCTTACTCATGTAACTGCAACCCTCTATAGTATTGTTACAATAAAAAGTATATATCAAAAAGAAAAGAAAAGAAAAAGAAAGAAAGAGAGAGAGAGAGAGAGGGAGGGAGGGAGGGAGGAAGGAACGAAGGAAGGAAGGAAGGAAGGAAAGAAGGAAGGAAGGAAAGAAGGAAACAAGGAAGAAAGGAAGTCACAATGGTACCACCACCATTAGGAATTGAACTATTTATCTTTTTCTTCTTTCTCTCTCTGTCTTTGTCTCTCCCTCCCTCCTTAGTCTCTCTCTTTTTTCCTCCGTTCTTCTGTCTTCTTCCCTTTTTCTTTTCTTCCTTCCTCCCTCCCTTCCTTTCTTTTCTTCTTTGTCTAAGTCTCTGTCTCTCTCCTTCCCTTTTCCTTTTCTTCTCCTGTCCTTCTCTTGCCCTCTCCTCCCTTTTTTATCTTCCTCTACCTGCCTCTCTCCATCTTCCTTCCTTCCCTTCCTCCCCCTCTCTTTCTCTTTTTCTTTTATACTCATCCAAATTCTTATTGAATTCTTATTTTCTTGTTCTGGGAAAAATTAATGTATACAGAAGGGTACTCCATAGCCCTACAAGACTTCTTTTCCAGGAAAAGGTCAGACATAAGCAGACAAGATCATTGGAGGTGGTAACAAATTCTAGAAGAAAATATAGGGATGTAATAATACAGATGAGAGGTAGACGTACTGGCATACAAATGGGGAAGAACCTCTCTAAAGGGGCAGTATTTGGAAGAAATTATTTTTAAAACATGTAAGTTGATAGTCTTTCTGACCTTAGTACAGCATATCATTGTGATGAGAGGAAGCAACAAACTCAGGACCTGATGTAGTCAAACATATTTACTATAGAAAGATGCTAAATTCTTAGATTATTTTTTCCAATTTTATCTCCTGGAAATAAATGATATCCATGTATGCTGATATCTGTGAGTGTAGACTGGTTTCTTTCTGGACACAGCAGCCCAAATATGAAGCACTTCTGTTTCAGACACTTGTATAGCCTAGGTCACTAAGGACTATATAATCTGCATGCCTGAGGTTCTGGCTTCATCTAGAATATGAATTATCTTTTTGCTGTGATTCATAGAACATTATTTTAGAAATGAAATCAGAGACCTCATAGAGCTGTGGTATTACTGAATTTTCTTAGCAACATAGAAGATATAACTAATCTTGCTATTTGAGTAGAAGTAATTCAATCCTCAAGAATATTGTTTCTGAACCAAGTTATCTGTGAGCCTCAATACTAATTTCCTATGACTTCATATATCACTATTGGAAATATTGCTTACCTTTCTACTGTTTGCTGATTGTGATCTCTAAGAGTTTGGGGTGTTCTTTGCCACCCTTAATTTTCTTCTGCATTGATTGTCCTTCCCACTTCCGGCTGTAAATCAACTTATCCTTCAGATATCACCTGCTCCAGGAAAAAAAAATTATTCACACTCTTCTTTCACTTTTTCAAATAGTTGTACAAGATACTATTATCAAATGATCTCAGGCATATCCAGTATCTAAGCTAGACCACTGAGAATTTGAAGAGCGCACAGAAGTTTACATCTGCTTTCTGTCTGTTTGGTTGTTTAATAAAAATGTTGTAATGGCTTTGTGAAAAAAATTATGCTTCTCATAAACAAAAAAATCTAGCCTGCAAGCCAGGCCCTAGAGGCTCATGCCTGTAACCCTAGCTATTCAGGAGGCTGAGATCTGAGGATCGTGATTCAAAACCAGCCCAGGCAGGAAAGTCCGTGAGATTCTTATCTCCAATAAGCCACCAGAAAACCAGAAGTGGTTCTGTGGCTCAAGTGGTAGAGCACTTTCCTTGAAATGAGTAGCTGAGGGACAGGCCAGAAGTTCAAGCCCCAGAAGAGCCCAGGCCAAGAATTCAAGCCCCACAGCAAAAGAAAAAAAAATCCAGCATGTTCATTTGAAATGGATTGACTCAATGGAAATTATAGAAATTCTGTATTTTGTTAACTGTTCATATGAAGAGATACTTGATTGACATGTGTTTGATTGTTGAATTGAAACCACTATGTAGACAGGTACCAAGGACAGGTGGCTAATGCTTTAACAATAAAAAGGCTAAAATTTACAAGAATGTATAGGTTAGCAAGGAGATTAAAAGCTATAGGACAAATCCTATGAGAACTTGGCAAAATTGTTCTTCAACTTTGCACTATTCTATTCTGAGTTTCTTCTGCCCTGTGTGTATGTTCTTATTGTGATTTAAGGTGGTGCCATGCAACACCTTAAAAGAAAGTAATAGAAAACTAACTAAATCTTGGTTCTTGGAAGAGCATGAGGAGTGACAGCAAGTTGGGAAAGAAATGCAGAAGCCACTTTAGAAAGCATGTATCATATTTTGAAAATGTTTAAAGAATAGAAATGTAAGAATGCATTTTACTTGTACCTAAATATAATGAGGAAATAATCATTCCCTTTGATAATCAAAGCCAGAGCTTTAAAATATATCTGTAGTGACAGAGGACTTGTCTTTCAAAGAACAAAGAGAAAGTGGAGATATAGCTCCAGTGTTAAGATCACCAGCCTTGAGCAAAGAAGCTGAGTGATGAGTTCAAGCCCCAAACCAGCATGTGTGTGTGTGCACGCACACACACGTAAGCATGTACATGTGTGCAGGTGCGACATATACACACACAAGCACATGCTACAAAGAAATAGACAAAAACACATTTAAACTTCCCAAACTTAAATTGTAAAGCTGTAAAGCAATGGAACAAAAACAGAAAATAAAACACTCATTTCAATAACCAACAAAATATTGGTAGATAATCTGGTTTCCAATATTTGACAAATTCAATAACAATGAGTGTTCTTCAATGAGAAGAAAACAGTAGGTTGAGGTTGATCGACAATAGTAAGTTTACCTAAATTTCAGTAAATGAATCAGTTTGGCAATAACAATAATTAGTGAAGTACTGCTTCAAGATTATTAACCATTATCTATTATATACTGGTTTAACTTTGTGAAGAACATTTTCCAGCACTAGAGTGGTAAACTTAATTATCACAAAACTCACCAAAGGGAATATGACTAATTATTACACTGCCAAACATTGTTAAATGGTGCACCCATTAACACTGTCTCTTTTCAAAATATTAACATATTGGTCTATCTAAAAGTCTACCTAAAAGGTCATTTTGTCTATGAAATTCCCTTGGTAATCTTTCTATCAATAGAAATAACAAGAATAAATGTCAAACTTCTGTGTGATCTACTTTTAAAAACAACTAAGTAAATCAGTAATTTTCTAACCACTCAATATAAGAGGAACCTGAGGACTATTCCTAACCTTCTATTAATGGATAAGAAGATTATAATGCTCTATAAAAGTCAAGCTAAAAATAAAAGGGCTGCCCAGGGCTCCAAAGATATATTAGATTATCTGAATTTGAAAGAGTTGATCAATTGCTAGAGTTCATATTCTTACAGGCAACTAGTCTAAAACAATTATTTTCTGAATAGTAAATGTGTCACAGAAATCAATAATATGCACTTATTAAATCATTTAGGAATTTAGAACTGATTCTCTTCTCCCCAACAGCCTGAGCCTATGTATGATAAACCTCCATAAAATAGTCTTTCTCATCATTTGCAAAAGTCGAACAATGAACTCTGTAGGGGTTAAGAAACATTCACTAATTTTTCATATTCTCCAGAAGTTAAAGCAGCGCTAGTGTTCAAAGCATTCTATTTCCATTGTAAAGGCAGCTTTGAAAACTTTTTCTTTGTTTTGCCACCATATTTTCTTGCTCTCTTATCTATCCCTTCTGCTGTTTTGCTTTGTTTGTTTTGAGACAAAGTCCAAACACATAGCCAAAGTTGGCAATCTGTCTGCCTTAGCTTCCACGGTACTAGTATTATGGCAAGAATCACCACAACCGGCTGAACCACTCATGTACTTAAAAGAAATCACAGAGTTCATGTTCATGTAGTTGAAAGTGTCATGACAGGCAGGAGAGAAGATCAGCAATTCTCCATGGATTACAGTCAATAGAACAATTCTTCATGCAGCGGTATGGTTTGTTTGTTGAAAGCCACATGAAATGATTCTTGTACCCTTCATTTGTTTAATCTATTAAGAGGTATCTTGTATCAAAAGCACCATATGTGCATTGATAGGAGGTAAAATATGATACCTGAAGAGATTTGACTACAGAAACAGACTGCCTCTGCAAATCCAGCCTAGACTTTACTGAGCAACCTCAGACAGCACCTCTGTCTGTTCTACAATTGTCTGTGCCTCTGTTTCTTCATCTATAAAATAAGAGTTCCTCCTGGCTTGCCTTATAGGACTACTACATGGATTCAATGAGTTAATTGTCTTACATGCTTGCACCCATCTACCACATTGGTTCTGGGTGTGAGCTTTAATATTATTGTTTGTATTTCATGAGGCCCAACCCCTCAAAACTCTACCTGTTTCAAGTATGAATAAATAAAATTTCCCTAATGATTGATGTTATAGTGTTGAATTGGAGGTACACATTAGAAACTGTAATGCTCATACTACTATCAGTTAATTTTGCTGATTAATGTAAATTGATAACACAAAATGTATATTCAAACAATCCATGGTTCTTTCCATGAAGGAAATCATAATGGATTTAAACAAAATTCAATATGTAGGAAGAGAAAGTAAAGGCAGGGGAAAGTTAAATTCCAGTGAGCTTACAGTAGTTTTATTCTGAAACTAGAGGCAGAAAACGATGCAAGATTTTTGCAGGTAGACACAGATGGATGGTGTGGTTTTGTGGCTGAGTAATTAGGGAGAAGATTTGATAAATAAATGAGAACTGTTGAGACCTTAAATGTCCCATTGAGGAGACCAGAGCACATCTTAAGACAATAGAGCCAGTGAAAGACTTTAACCAAGGGCAGAAATAAAATTGAGTTTGATTGTTAAAACAATAACACTGGCAAGGGCAGAAAGAATATACTAGAAACTTGTGGTAAATTATTCAGGTGAAAAAGAATGTTGAGTTCCAGCTTTGAACTTCCACTTCTACTCCAAACACAGTATGAACTCAACAATATCAGATAAAATAAATGAATAAATAATAAAATACCAGATGTAGCCACTCTCAAAGTAATACTTTATGGATGAGAAATGGAACAAAATCCCAGAGGGATGGGAAAGGTGGCATTAAACCCCAAGCCTGCTGGTACTTTGACATCAAAGCAAGAAGAGCAATGGTGGATGATGAATAAAGAACCATGAGTCTGAGGAGAACTTTGGAGGCAGATCTGCCCCATTAACTGAGCAGCTGAATGACCTGTAGTCCCCACAAAGAAAAAAAAATCAGGAAAAAACTGCTCATCCACGGGAACTTTGGCATAGACACTCCTAAATACACCTGAAGAAACTAAAGCAACAACTTGAGTTGAACTTGTTTCAAATTAGGTTTATACCAATTTTAAGCTAGGGAAACAGCCCTCAGTGAACAAGATAAAACATATTACTAGACTTGAAATAGGAGAAACATTAAATTTAAATAAATCCACAGAAGAGTGCTCCTAACAGCACTAGAAAAACCAAAAGAATTTAACCAACTAAGTCAATAGGTTAAAAGTAAATTCATTCTTTCGGATGGATGAGTAGAATTCCACTGTGTATATAGACTACATTTTCTTGATACATTTGTCCATTGAGAGGAAGGGCATCTAGATTGATTCCACATCTTGGTAAGTAATGCTTCAATGAACAAGGTTGTTCAGGTGACTTTCCTATAACCTTGCTTGTGGTCTTTTGGATAAATGCCAAGGAGTGGAATTACTAGATCATAGGGTAGTTCTATGTTTCATTTTTTGAAGAACCTCAATACTGCTTTCCAGAGTGGTGGAACATGCTTACATTCTCATCAATAGTTGAATAGAGTTCCCTTTGGCCACATCCGCACCTGCATTTGTTATTGCTTGTTTTTTAATTCATCTGAAAGAATATTTTAACATTCATAAGGAAATAGAAAGGCTTGGAAAAGAAGCCAGTGAAGGAAGCCAGACCCAGAGAAACAAGGGTTACCCGTGTTTTCCCTCATTTGTGGTAGTTAGAATGTTCTTAAAAATCTATAAGTAAACACACTGGGTGGTATGCAAGTGGTTACAAATGAATTAACTGAAGTATAATAGTCTCTGTGGAGAGCTCAAATAGTATAATTCTTTAGAAAGACTAAGTCAATGACCAACAAAATAAGTACCAGGAAATGAGAATTGTGGGGGATGGGTAAGGAGAGAGGGGTGGATGAGTGAAGGGGGAGGTTGGAAGCCATCAACAGTCAACAATTCATTGTATTTACCACAAAATTACGAAAAATAAGGAAAGG
The DNA here is from genome assembly GCF_019054845.1 of Dipodomys spectabilis. NCBI lineage: Eukaryota > Metazoa > Chordata > Mammalia > Rodentia > Heteromyidae > Dipodomys > Dipodomys spectabilis. The sequence continues at coordinate 8,798,311 of NW_024870752.1, forward strand.
GGTAGGTCAATGGGTGGGGGTCGGGTAAAAATGTTGAAGAGATGACACCGATCAAGATGCATTGTATACATAAACTGCTTTGTTAAATGGCAAAAAAAAAAGCCAAAAAATTCAAAACATACACTAAAAAATAAGAAAAATAAGGAAAGGGGTAGATTGAAAGGGGTAGGTGAGAATGTTGAAAGAGGTGACATTAATCAAGAAGCACTATATTCAAAAACTGCTTTGTCAACTGGAACCTCATTTGTACAACTAGTTAAAAATAATAAAAGTATTTTTTTCAACAATGAATTCAGCCAAGGGCCAGTGTCTGCGAGTGGGTCACTGAGAGTCTGAGATCCAGATGATCAGAATTTGAAGCCAGCCTGGGCAAAATAAATAAGTAAATAAATAAATAATAAAGTCTTGCCAGAGGCCATTGGCTTATCCTACCTACTCAGGAGGCTGAGATCTGAGGATTGAGGTTCAAAGACAGCTGGAGCAGGAAAGTCTGTGAGACTTTTATCTCCAATTAACCACCAGAAAACCAGAAGTGGCGCTGTGGCTCAAGTGATAGAGTGCTAGCCTTGAGCTGAAGAGCTCAGGGACAGTGCACAGGCCCAGAGTTCAAGGTCCACAACTGACGAATGAATGAATGAATGAAGTCAAGAGATTCCCTTTAAAAAATAGCCATTCAAAAGCTGGTCTGGAGTTATGACAAGCGGCTAACAAACTGTGAAGTCTTGATTTCAAATAACCTAACAAACAATTACTGCCAAGTGTTAAATAATACTTAGAAAATATCCTCAAAATCACACAATTGTGACCTTAAAAGTGTTACATAAGTAATACATAATAAAAAAGATAATAAATTATGAGACAAAACCAGGAAGAATCAAGAGGCAACAAGAATAAAAAGATCTCTTAGAATATAAGAAAAATTGTAAAAGTGGTCATTAAAGAAGAGACAAAAGTTATTCATCTGACTAAATTTTAATCAGATGCTGGACTTTGTATCAGAGGAAAAACAGTAATTTAGAAGAATTTTTTCAAATAAAAATAAATAAAACCCAAATAGGAAACAAATTAGAATCCCTATAATATGTTTAGCAGGGATTTCAGAGAAGTAAACTTAAAAGACTAGTAGAAAACAATGGTGTAAATAAGAATGGCTAAGACTTTTTTAGTCCTCTTAAATACTGAGTCATAGATTAAAAGTGCCTTTTTAATGCTTTGCATTATGAAAAATAAATCTATACCTAATATTAAATTTAAAATGCTAAATGTAAAATGTGAGAAAAGACCAGCCATTATCTAAGAAAATGAAGGAAGAGATAACTGAAAAGATATTATTTCTCCGTGAAGATATATGATAGGATAAATGTATTGCCTGGCACTGGTGGCTCATCCCTGTAATCCTAGATATTCAGAAGGCTGAGTTCTGAGGATCATGTTTCAAAGCCAGCCTGGGCAAGAAGGGCCATGAGACTCTTATTTCCAATAAACCACCACAAAACCTAAAGTGGTGCTGGGGTTCTCAGAGATAGAGCTCTATCCTAGAGCAAAAAGAGGACAACACTCAAGCCCTGGGTTTAAGCTCCACAAAACAAAAACAAACAAACAAACAAATCCCATAACTATTTTTAAATGAGGATTTAGAGGAGAAGAATATGTCAGATGATAATAAATTATATTTAAAAAAATCAACATGGATAGAATTTGGAAATAAAATAAGGGCCATGATAGATCATCTATCCTGTGTGGCATACGACACACTGATCTTAAACCCTACTGTTCACACACACACACACACACACACACACACACACACACACACACACGATCAAATACAAATAAACAAACATGAATTCATATACATCCATATAGTATGTACATTTTATAAAGTGTACATGGAATTTTAAGAAATGCCAATACATGGAAAGTGTACAAGAGCTGAGTTACTTGGGCTCCTCCAGGAGACCAAATTGCAGCACCTTAAATCATTTATGTAGACCTGGCCCCTCTGGCTTGATGGCAGATGGAAGTTTGCAGTTAGGGCTTTATGCTTGACTCCTCTGCTTGAGTCAGGTCGCCATCTCATTTTACTATTTTTGTTGTTGTTGTTATTTTGTTTTGTTTTGTTTTGAGATAGCTTCTTGCTTTTTGCCTGAGTGGACATGGACCAAGATGCTCTCTATTTCATACTACCATAAATCTGGAATGACAGACATCTATCACCACAATCAGCTATTGGTGAAGATGCAATTTTATGATCTTATTCTCTTGAGCTGCCTCTAATTGCAATCCTCAAATTCTCCCTTCAGGAGTAGGTAGGAAAATAAATATAACCTTCTCTGATATTTTACTGTAGTATGGTTTGAACACAGAGAGCCTTCCCTTGATTGGCTGTCTTGCTCAACTGGAGCTGAACTATAAGAACCATGCCTTCAGGCTGGCATTTTGCTAATTAATTGGAGAGGGAGTTTCATGAACTTTTCTGTTCAGGTTGGCTTTGAACCAAGATGTTCAGATCTCAGCTTTCTGAGTAGCTGCATTGTCCTTTAGCATTTTTTGGCATTATTCTTTTTTATTTTTTATTATCTTTAAGTAGTTGTATGAAGTAGCTGTAATTTAGCAACGTAGTTTATGAATAAAATGCATCTTGATTAATGTCATTCCCTTCAACATCCTGACACATTCCTCTCCTATTCATTGTTCTCTAACACTTCTTAACTTTGTAAGATATACATTGAATTCCTGACTGTGTTCTCCTCTTCTTTTCCTCTTCATTTCTTAATGAGAAATCTCAGAAAGCTAAAATATTACCTACACTAGAGTAGCAAAATTCCTTAGTGTTTATAGAATAACCAAATATCCACCAATTTTAATTAGAAGCACTCTAATATAACTTATTCAAACCAGGAGAAAGGACAATGTTTTTGTTCTTTTAATAAAATTTCCTGTTTTTCTCCTTTATAATAATTGTTTTACAATGACTATCCAACATCATATGAGTCAGCACATTTTACGAGTGCAGGATTTTCTTAAAACATTCTCATAATGAAAATATAACCCCTAAATCTACCTGAAATGTTTTCAAAACCTTTTGGTATTTTTAAGCTGCATATGTTTCTTACTCTGTTATTTTACACACTTTTGTTTTGTTTATCAACTTATTATCAGCTTACTAGGAAAACTTTTGGGACTCTAACATCACAAGTATGAACAATCTTTCATACAACCACACCAGAGTTCAACCTTGGGTTTAATTTTTATTGGGATATTATTAGGTAGAAAGATCTCCATCCATTATATTTTAAAATTAAGTGGCTACTACAGAGGGCTTTTGTAAATCATTACTATATTAGTTTTTGAATAGAGGATCAAAATGTCAAAGCTAGTAATGGTAATGAATATTAATTTACCCATTAAATGTAAAACCTGTTTTCAAAGAAAAATCATATGTTCAAAAAATTAGCATCTCCCATAGAACTTTTGATCATGTAAATAGTACTTTTGATTTGATCTTTATGAATTTGTTACATAATTCACTTCAACATAATAGATTGTTTCAAACCTCAAAGATTCACTTACAAATAAAGAGCTCTTCTATCTCAATGATTTTACAATGATTTTTTAATCTGTATTTTCTCTTTTTCAAAATAATATGTTAAAGGATTATATCTGTTAGAGGATACTAAAGAAGGTAGATATAGGGAATCACATAAACCTGACCTTAAATTATGTGCTGCTACTCACTGACTAAATATTTTCACATAGGCCCTTTATTTTTTCTAAGCTCATCTCTTTCCTTTTTGGAAAGAAAAGAAAATTAAAACTTTTAATGCCATAAAAATACTTTGAAAGCCTAATATTTTTAAAACACAGAAAACACCTAGTAAGTGCTAGAAATTAAATACAATAAAGAAAAATACACTGAGATGGTAGGCATAGATAGATGATAGATTGACAGATGATAGCTATAGATAGCTGAATGGGTACATACATACATGCATTCATACACTCATGTGTGCATTTATGCGTACATACATACATACGTACACAGATGCACAGAGGAATAGCTAATAGAACAGCTGAGAACATTAAAAGCATATCCCATACCTCTGCACTCCTCACCTCATACATTCAGTCATAAATTTTTTCACGTGCACTTTCACCTCATTCCACATCATCACATTCCTCTCCCTGTGTTAGCCTGGGCATCTTGCGAACACACAGCATAGCAGTGTTGAGGAGGAGTGTACACTGAAAAACTGGGGATCGTGACTTTCTGTTGTCCAGTCAAATTTCAGTATCAGCCATCTATTTGTATGTTGTTTATAGTTATCAATTATATGTCATCATATGATGCATATTCATTAATTTTCAAGACAAAGTAGTAAATGAGATGATCATTTTTTCTTCCCTATCCATCATTCTCTATCCAAATTTATATTAGCAAGCATAATGTAATTCCTTATTTGTTTTCCAGTTTGAATGAGCTATTGAATCATTTATATGTTTCTGCCTTGCTGGAAAATTAAATATTCTCCAAATAGAGGATTTTGAGAGTATTCAAGAAGAGGAAATCATTCATTTGGCTATGTGTGATGATAACCTACATTGTAATTCAAACAAAGTTACTTCTCAGCATATAAAATTTCAAAGCACTCAGACAGGAATATTGTCTCAGCTGTTTGTGGAATTTCCATATCTGTGTTTAATTTAATCTTTAAAAATCATACTAGACATGAAAAGTAATTCTTTTGCTGTGATTTTTCCTTCAACACACTAAAACTGCCTTTCAAATTAAGCAGGACAAAATTTTCCTTTTTATGACACTGAAAAATTTCTGTTATAATCAGATTCTATATTCAATAAACACAACAAACACTCAAAATTGAAGTAATATTAGGTTAATTACTAGCGCATATTGCCCTAAGTACAATCTTGTGACATTAGGATTTCTACCTATTGCCTATATTAAATGGACAATACTGAAGATATAAAATATGTAAATCCTAGATTCCTCCCCTTTCCTTTGCTTTATCTCCTAGAATGAGTGCATAAAATACAATTTTCTAATAAATTGTGGTATAAAAATATTGAGAAAATGTTTTTAATCTGCTTAACAATCTGAGTACTTAGCAAGACTTATGATTAGATTTTTTTTTGTTTTTTTCTGTTTAGTCACACACACACACACACACACACACACACACACACGCATGCTCACATACACACACACAAATATTCTTTTTTATGTTTTTCATTGTAAAATTATTGTACAGGGGGTTACTATTACATAAGTAAGGTAATATCCTATCCAGCATTGTTACCTCCTCCTTTGTTTATCCCCTACCATTCCTTCCCTCCCCACCTTCCCATTTCCCCCCTCCCCAACCAAGTTGTAAAGTTCGTTTTCAGCATAGTGTCTTGTACATCTCATTGTTACAATGGGTCAACCTGTATCCTTAGTTCAGCATTTTGTTATTGCCCTTCCCCTCCCCAAATTAGAAAAATGTATATACAGGATGCAGGGCACCGACGTCAAATACAGAGAAAACAGGGTTATGCCATGGGGGAAGAACATATAAGAGAAACAAAAAAAAAAATCACGTAGTACATTTTAGATATGTTAAAAATAATAGCAAGAGAGAAAAAACAAGTTGTGTCCCTATCTTGGGGTTAATTTCACTTAACATTGTCTTTCATTTTTGTATGTTTTTTATTGTAAGAATACTGTACAGAGGAGTTACAGTTACATGAGCAAGGTAATGAGGACATTTCCTATTGAGCATTGTTACTTCTTCCTTTGTTTAACATCATCTTATATGGGCATATGGTCATCTTATATGGTCATAACTTATACTACTTATTGCAAATAGGGAAAATCATAGGACCTATGTTTCTTTGGGCCTGGCTTATTTCACTTAATATAATTTTTCCAAGTCTTTCCATTTCCGAATAAATGGGGCGATGTCATTCTTTCTGATGGAGGCATAGAATTCCAGTGTGTGTGTGTGTGTGTGTGTGTATCACATTTTCTTGATCCATTCATCTACTTTTCTCTATGTGAGCTATATCAGGCTATGTGAGTATGTGACATACTTGTAAGAGAGAAAGTGGCTTATAACATGGTTGATTTTACATCCTCCCACAATGCATGCTATCCAGAGTATTCTCTCTCATCTACAGAAAAAAAAATCTCAGATTAAGCTAAGATGCTCAATGGAATGCATATTAAAATTAATTTTCATATTTTTAAAAGCAAGCAAGGACCAGTGTACATAAAACCTGCAATTTTGCATCACAATAGAAGGGTGGCCCTGGAAATACTTGGGAAATAAATTTAAAAGCACAAGGTGTAGAAAATTAATAGTCAAGTGAGTAAGGATGGTGAAATGAGCTAATACCTCACAAGTTGCAGAGTTTTTCACTGTGTTTTCATTACTCACACCCACACATACACATACATATATACATACACATGCAAACACACAGAGACAAACACACAGATTCTAGATCCCATCTATTGTTGACTGGTGATTGGATGTGGTTGTTTGTGTTCATCCTGATGTGTATTTATGCCAATAAAAGGAATAAGCTTACCCTTCCCTTTACACACAGTTGGCTTTGAATGTTTAAGTCGCTTTTTCTCTTTTCCTTGCCATGTCACTATAAGTAAATATATATTAAAGTCGAGGAGAGGAGAGAGGATGAACAAACATACACATGGATATCAATGCTACTTCAAGTGTTACAATTTGTTATATTGTGTTGCTAGAATTCAAGCATTTTCTTGTGATGATGGTAGCTAGTCCTTACTTTCTTGTAAGCTCAGATCAAGACCTGCAAAAACAGGTCTGGATCTTCTAAGCCTTGACGATTCCAAATTAGTTTCTACCCATTTCTTTTCTTTTTCTTTTTTCTACTTTATTTTTAAAATTATCTTCAAGGGCTGGGAAGATGGCTCAGTGGTAGAGCGCTTGTCTTGCATGCCTGAGGCCCTGGGTTCAATTCCTTAGCACCACATAAGAAAAAAGCCAGAAGTGGCACTGTGGCTCAATGGTAGAGCACTAGCCTTGAACTGAAGAGCTGAGGGACAGTGCCCAGGCCCAGAGTTCAGGCCCCACGACCGGACCCAAAAATAAATAAATAAATAAATAAAATTATCTTCAAGTAGTTGGCCAAAGGAGGTGCCATATAACAGAGCAGTTTATGCATACAATGCATCTAATGTGTCACCCCTTTAACGTTCTCACTCCTCTCAATCCTTACTTTTGTTAGTTTTGTGGTACGTACAGTGAATTTTTGCCAGCATTCTGGCCCACCTCACCTTTCCATCTTCTCCTATCCACTTGGCCTCACCCCCTTGCATGTATCCATTTTCTGGTGTTGATTTTGTTGGGCTTTGACCTTACCAGTCTAAAAGATTATACTATTTGAGCTCTCCAAAGTCTATTATAGATTCACTTCTTTCCTTCCACATAAAAGTCTCAAAACCATTGACTGTGATCCAAGTGTTGTTTACAACATGGACAAAGCTCTCACACTTTTGACAAAAATAGCCTGCTTGCAAAAGCAGTTACTGTGTTGACAAACTGCTGTTTCAATCCGTACTCTTCACTGAGAGATTTGCTTTAATAAACTTCCCCAAGAAAACTCCTATATGCCATACTCCTGATGTGCAAGATTCTCTTAGCTTACTATAGTTCTGCAGGTCATTTCCCAAGACCCAAACACAAACCCTTCTGCCAGGAACGTCTTCATCACCTGGACCAAAACTGCACAGCATTAAAACATTTATTGCGAGATCAGAGATGTCACCACACTTCCTAAGACATGGACGCTCTGTCCAAATGGCCACTACTACCTAACAAAGAAAAAGGTTGTTGAATTTTTCCTGAATATTTCATTTTATTACTTAATTAACCCTGCACAACCAAGATTCGAAGATTATTGTTCCTAATTTATGGAGAAAGATAACAGGTAGGCCTGGAAAAAAAAGTAAAGACAAGAATGATAACAGTCTTAAGTTGTGATGCTCCCATGATTACCAACAAGGTTATTTCTTTCTCTTTGGAAAGCCCAAATAAATGGAACAACTTCTCCATCAATATGTAACTAGTTACTAGCCTATTAAAGATTTAGTTTGGGTGTCTTTAGTTCTCAATAATAATACTACCTTGTAGTGTTTTTGCTTAGGTTTGGTGTTTTTATTTGAGGGGGAGGGTAGGTGGGTTGTCAATTCACCAACCCTAAAAAGATGATTTTTACTACACCTTTTAACTATTTTAATCTGCTTAATCATAGCTTTCCAGCCACTATATTGTAAATGTCAAAGGTATTAGCAAGCATGCATGTTACCAAAAAACATAATAGAAACTCTCATTTTTCACTTCCAGATGTGACAAATGAGAAAGAAATTTTTAAAAATCGATTATTTGAGTAACAAATTATATAGCCATATTTCTATATTATATCAAATTATGTTTAATACAGCTACAGATCTTTTAAAAGACTTTTAAGTGAATGGTTTGCAACATACTTGCCTTGGCTATGTATTGCTAATGACCACTGAAGTATTTGGAATTGGACTATAAAAAGGGCTTGGAATGTTTTCCCACCTGTGACAAGTGGAGGACAGTGGTTTTGCTAAGATATTTGGAACCTAGGCACAGGATTACACCTGCCAAAGAAGCTTCTGGAAAGAAGAACTTGAATATTTTAAATTTTACACATAGCTCCAAAATGTTAAGTAACTTTTAAAAAAACACAGAAAAATAAAAGTTCTGTCATTTGTTAGTTTAACATGACTGGAAAATAATTGCTATTCTGTTTTCCTCACTAGGTTAACAGTGGTTAAGCAAATAAAATATATCAGTTTGCCTGTCTTATAGAACAATACTAACGTGAACAGTAGATTAACCATGTTCTGCTACCTCATGCCCTCTACATAATTAGGCAGCATCAGATCTAAAGACTTAAATTCAGCCACCTCCAACTGACAGCACCTCAAGCGATCACACTGCTCAGCACAGGTGATTTGGCGACATTGTCATTTGTGTCTGATCTCCATATCGGAAATCCCATTCAATCCCATCGGAGCCTAATTCCCTTTTCAAATTCAGATATTCTTGCTTTTGTGTAATATCTGTTCCTCTTTTTGTAGTATTACTACATGAATCTTTTGCTCTGCTCTCCTTGAAGTAATGATCTATCAGCTAAGGTCTTACAATAACAGCTTTCTTTCCTCTAATTTTGCATGTTTCTACACTTTTAACTATGTGCTCAAAAGTTCTGTCTCCATCCTTTTGATCTACTTACTTTCATCTGAAAAGAGTGCATTTATTCTTTAGCTGTGTACTCTAAAATTCTACATACATCCTACCTATCTGCCTCACACTTGTGTATGGGCAGTGAGTGTTACATAGCCCAAGTTAAAGCAATTTGTTGCTCGCTTTACAATATTAGTTTATGATCACGAAGGCACCCCACTTGACATTCCTGCCACGCATACAGTAATTCATTTTTTCTAGAATAATAACATCTAAAACAGTCCTCAGCAACTCAAAGATTTTTCTGAATGAGATTGTCAAGATTAGATTTTATAGAGGAAAGAAAATGATGGTGTGAGAAGCTGTTTGTTTTTGTTTTTTTTAAGAGAATTCAGAAGGGGTATGGTGTCTCACACCTATGTTATTGGTTATTGGGGAAGCAGAGATAAAATAGCTGCTCATGAGCCATCTAAACAAACAGCAATACCCTGGGTCAAAGAACAAGTAAAGTTCAGTGGTACATACCTGTAATCCCACGTACACAGGAGGCATAGGTAGGAGAATTAGGGTCCTAGGCCAGTCTTGACAAGAAGCATGAGACTCTAGCTGAATAATGACTCAAGCAAAATTGGCTGGTGGGGGAAGGCATGTTTCACACAGAAAGGTGCTTGGCTTGAAGCACAAGGCCCTGAATGCAAATCCCAGTATTGCTAAAAAAGAAGAAAAGAAAAAAAGAAAGAGAGGAAGGAAGGAAGGAAGGAAGGAAGGAAGGGAGAGAGAGAGAGAAAGGAAGGAAGGAAGGAAAGAAGGAAGGAAGGAAGGAAGGAAGGAAGGAAGGAAGGAAGGAAGGAAGGAAGGAAGGAAGGAAGGAAGGAAGGAAGGAAGGAAGGAAGAAAACATGTTCTCCTGTCTGAAAAATAAACTATTGTTTCACCCAAAGAATCTTTGCCACAACCAGCTGGTGATATGTAAACAGAAAAATGAAAATCTTTCAAGAGAGACATCCAATAGAATTGTTAGGGTATACAGAATGTTCTCACTGCCTAGTATTCAATGCTAAAAGTTCTCTTGGCATCTGTAGGTAAACAATTGCCATTGATCCCTTGAGGAGAGAGAAGGGTCTAAGGATGTGGGTGTGAGTCAATTGATTGATACATTTTGTTCTGTCTCAGTCTCCTTATCTGTTTAATAACCACAATGATGATTGCCTACCACATTAAAAGAATTATCTCTAACATGCTTCATATAACATCTGAAATTTAGCAAACACACTGAAGAGATTTTACTACTACATTGTTATATTTAAAATTAATTCCCTAATTATGTAACTTTGTGCTGTATAGAGAGTTTGTTTATCAATAAGTCCCTTCATAAATTCAGAATCCAAGAATTTGTATTACCACAGAAGTTGTTTGAATAAAGCAAAACAAGAAGAGAAGCTGCATTCTTCAAAATTAAATAATATTACAATAATATTATGTACAAGGTTGATAGTCATCTGTGTAACTTGCTCTTAATATTAGTTTGTGGAAAAGAATGAACTTTTTTAGTTGTCCTTTGAAACGTGAGGTAGATTATCAAAATCAAGATTAGAATCAGCTTTCAAGTTGCCAGTGCTGTACTGTGCACTCTCAGTTTGAGGCAAGATTCCTTGCATTGTTCTTCTGGTATTTGTTAGCTTTGTATCATTTGGCCTCCTTGTCAAAATGCAGTGTTGGCTGCTGGAAATCAAGCGGCATTTGTTTCTTCTGGCAAAGACAAGTGCATGAGAGGGACCAGGAGCGTTGTGAGTAGAATAATGGCATAGGTGAACAGTTTTGATCTCTCGGCTTTCATCCGAATGAATACCAGGAGGACAGCTGCAAACAGCAAAAATTACTTCCTTTGTACTAAAACTGTAGTAGCAATTTTTTAAAGTTGCCTATTTATAAAGGTTATACAAAGGACATATTGTTTAGGAAGAGAAATATGTAGTACTGGATGATGGTTTGTCTTTTTTTTTCTGGTTGAAGATACCAGGTATTAAATTTAATTTAAGAGGGTAATTGATTGGAAATGAGAAAGAAGTTGTAAGATATAAATAGATACCATGTCAAGAACAAATTATCAAAAGTATTGATATCTTGGCATTGTGGCTTATGCCTGAAATCCTAGCTACTCAAGAGGCTGAGATCTAAAGATCCCAATTCAGAGCTAGCTTCAGCAGAAAAGTCCATGAGACTCTTCACTCCAATTAACCATCAGAAAACCAGAAATGGTGCTATGGCTCCAAGTGGTAGAGTGCTAGCCTTGAGCAAAGAGCTCAGGCCCCATGATCAACCAAAAAAAAATATGATAATTTGTTTTTATTTAGAAATTGTATGGATTGATTGAATGATGAATAAGAATGTTTGTCTTTTTTTTTTTTTTTTTTTTTTGGTCATGGCGCTTGAACTCTGGGCCTGGGCGCTGTCCCTCAGCTCTTCAGCTCAAGGCGAGCGCTCTACCACTTGAGCTACAGCACCACTTCCATGAATAAGAACCAAACATGGTGTTTCCAATAGTACATATCCTATTCCAACAAAACATGTATCATTATTAAAGGAAACTAAAATATTACTAAATATATGCTTCCTGAATTTCAAAATGATCATTTCAGTTTTTACATATAAGCTCATTGGCTTCTGTAGGTTTTTAGCTTTTGGGTTCTTTTTGTTTGTTTGTTTCATGCCAGTCCCGGGGCTTGAACTCAAAGCCTGGGCATTGTCTCTGAGGTTTTTTTTTTGGACCTAGTATTCTACCACTTGATCTATAGCTCCACTTGCTGCTTCTGTTGATCTTTTTAAGGCTTTAAGAAAGCCTAACTTTGTTCTTTGAAAAATTAAACACACACACACTAAATGGTACAATTGTTTATCTGTCTATGCAGTTGATAAATTGTTGATATATTTTTGTCTCAAAAGTATATATTTCACTTACGTTTGTCTAAGATTGTGATGTGTTCTTTCAGGTTGAGATGTACAAGACACTATGTTAAAAATGAACTTTACAACTTCGGGGGGAGGGAAGAGTTGGAGAGGTGTCACAGGAAGGGATGGTAGGGGAAAAACAAAGGAGGGGGTAACAATGCTGGATAGGAAATGCCTTCATTATATTACTCATGTATCTTTACAATAAAAATATATATTTAATAAAAATAGACAAAAATATACAATATACCAAAACGAGTTATGTGACTAGGCAAATATTTATTATATTTTCCTTTTATTTGTTAGAGATATGATAATTATGGTGTTGTGTCTAGCAAGTGAAATTAATTTCAATACAAATTTAAACACAGAAAGCTTTTATTGTAAAGGTTCTCAAGCTGTTATTCAGCATCTACAGAACTCAAATTTGATTTTTGTCGCATAAACAAGATAGATATAATAATAGATTTACTTGAAATGTTTACCATGAAATATATAAAATTAGATAACAAAAACTACAATTCTAGATGAAAATCCCCCATTATTTGATATTAATTGTTGGCATTCCCAATTTTTAAAATAATTTACAACATGTTGACAGAGTTTATAGTATGTTGTATATTTGAGTATATATCATATATTTTGGCATATTGTTAAGCTTTTGTTTTCCTGCTTAAGGGATTATTAGCACTATGATGAATAGAATTTCCTCACAATCTGACCATTGAAACTGTTACCCAGATATTCCAAAATTACCTTGAGTCATAAGGGCAAACTACAGGTAAGATTTTTACCTGTAGCTAGTGCATTTTTTTTTACAAAAGATGCTCAATATTCTCTCCTGAATTCTTCCCCTTCACCTGTAATTGAACATTGCTAATTCCCAAAAAGGTAAAACTAAGAGATAGACCATGTACATTGTAGGATTTGTTACTCTTATCATCTGACTCATAAAATTATCCAAGTCTTACTTCAGCTTCCTCCAATATCCAATGTTCAGGAAAGTAGATTGCTAACTACTGATCTATTACATCTATAAAAGGCAAAATCCATGTGTAGCTGCTGTCAAGCAAGTACAGCCAATTTTCTCTTAATGAAAACACATTTCTAGATTTATTTCTTTTTTCTATTATTGCCACAATATGCTTATTAATTAACAAATTTATTTGTAAATATTTTACAGTTATTATAAAAGGTAATGTGCCAAGAGGTTACAGTAATGTAAGTCGGTTAAAGAGTAATATTTGTTTTGAGCCAACGTAACCCTTTTCCTTACACTCTCAGTTTTCTCCTCTTATCTCCACCCACAAGGTTTTGGTTTTTTCTGTTTCAGTGAATGACATTGGCATTTTGTTGAGGACTGTATTGAAACTGTAGATATCTTTCTGTATTACACCATTTTTATGATATTTATGCTTCCGATTAATAGGCTATGTATACAGATTTACATCTGCCTTATGACTTTTAAATTTGTAATTGCTTCTTTCAACTCATCTTAAAATATTCCTCAGATTTGTTTTGATGTCTTAAGCAATTATGCATTTTGTATACATGAAATACCTCCATAATGAAGAATAATTTTTTACAAAACATGTGACAAAACCTTTTATTTGAAAAGATTACATAGAGCTGTTAACCATGGCTAATGTATGTGTTGCTATGTAATATAATTCAGCTTCAATCAAATGGATTAATCTTCCCTAAATACTGTATTCAACTAGAGAAAATCTTTCATAACAATTATATAATGAAGGAATTATCTCTTAGTATAAAAAATTATGACATTCATATTTGCATCATATCATAACTGTCCCCTTGTTACCTTAAAATAAATCCCACAAAAATTCCTATATACATTAATTAAAACCCTTTATACTTTCAGTATTAATGCTGATCCTACTGAGTAATCACCAAGCTGTGCTATTATTAATCACGCCTATTAAGCAACTAATATTCATCATAAAGATCATCTTTCTAAGTAAAATATTACAAAAGAAATTGTTCCATATATTTCTAGGTGATGCAAAATTTGCCAAGGATAATCTATATAAATAAGTCAGCTTAGTATAAAAAGAATCTCATAAAGTTTAATTCTGGTTACTTTACTTAATAAAAGCATGTCAGGAAAAATCATATTTCAATGCAATGTTTGTAGAGTAAGAACTTAACCATTCACAATGTACAATTTAATGCCATTTAAAATATTTCTAACTTTATGTAATTTAACAATACAGAATATATTCATAATATTAACTATGTTCACGTTTTTATCACTGTATTTCCCAATTTATTATGCCCCAAATAGAAACTCTATTAAGAGTGGAAAAGAACTCATCTCTTTTTCCCATAGAATAACCTTAGCATATAAGAATCTCTTTTCATTGTTGGGGGGAATGTGTCTGTGAATGGAATTGTTGTGGCATATAGTAATTCCATGTATAACTCTTTAAGGAATTACCAAACTATTTTCTCCATTGACTTCAATGGTTTATGTTCCCGAAAACAATATTCAATGATTCCAAATTGTCCACATACTTGCCAAGACTTGATTTTTTTTTTTAAATTTTCCCTAAGAAAATTAACGTGAAATTGTGCTCAATGAACTTTTAAAAATTTATTCTTGTTTTATTATTTTACTTTGTTGTTATTCTAAAGATGATGTACTACAGGATTACAATTACATGCATCAGGTAATAAGTAAATTTCCTTTTTTACAGTGTCCTTTCCCCTCATTCTCCCAGTCCCTCCCTCCCCATCAGCGTCGACTGAGCTTCACTGCTGTGCTTTTTAACCCTTTGTCACTCACGTTTTGTACTCTCCTACACTCTCCAGAAGATACATTTGTGAATATACCATTCATAAAGACAAGAAGACAGAATCATCAGAAAATATTTTTGAGAGAGAGAAAGAGAGGGAGATCTTGTTTCCATAACTTGGAGTTGATTTCACACACACACACACACACACACACACACACCACACACACGCACGCACGCACGAGGCATGTAGGCATTGGGCCTTTGTCTTTCTCTCCTAAAAGTATCCTCTTTTGGTCTCATTGTGTATGAGTATCTAGAATCCTGTATAATTTATCATATCCTAATATCATTAGATTTAATTTCTGCCTATCAGAGAGAGCATGTGCCAGTCGTTTCTTTGAGTGTGGCTGACCTCACTAAACCTGATTTATTCTAGCTCCATCCATTTCCCTGCAAATGACATATTGTTATTTTTTCCAATGGTTGTGTAAAGTTCCATTGTATATAGGTACCACATTTTTTGGATCCTCTTCTGTCTATCATGAGGCATCTGGGCTACTTCCCTGTGTTGGCTATTGTGAATAGTGCAGCCATGAACAGAGATGTGCAGGTGTCTTTATCATATCCTGGCTCATGATGCTTAGGGTAGATGGCCAAGAATAGTATGTCTGGATCAGGTAAGGTCTATGTTTAGTTTTTTGAAGAACCTCCTGACTGCTGTATAGAGTAGTTGTACTAGTTCCCATTCCCACCAACAGTGCAGTAGCTATCCTTTCCCCCTACATTCCTGCAAGCATTTGTTGTTGTTTGAGTTCACAACGTTGGCCAAGCTGACTGGGATGAGATGGAATCTCAGAATTGTTTTGATTTGTATTTCCTTTTTGGCCAGGAATGATTAACATTTCATCATGTATTTTTTTGCCATTCGTACCTGTTCTTCTAAGAAGTCTCTCCTTAGTCCTCTTACCCATTTAGTGATTGGTTTATTAGGTTGGGAAGGGGTTAGTTTCTTGAGCTTCTTGTGTATATTGAATATTAAACCTTTGCCTGGTGTATTGGATAAAGATCTTATCCTGGTCTGTTGGCTTTCTTTCTAGTTCAGTACTTTGTCCTTAGCTCTGCAGAAACTTTTGATAACCTATGAACTTTTGATAATCTATTTTGAGCCTATCTTATGTGCTTTACATATTTTTAGAAAAGTATCTATTCACTTTTTTGGCCAATTTTCATTGGAGCATTCTGCTATTGCTCAATTAAGGGCATAATTCAAGTATTCTGAATTTATAAAAATAATTAGAGGGATTGAAATTGGGACTCAGTGCCTGAGCACTTGGCTAGCATACTTGTGGCCAGAGGTTCAACTCAAATATGAAAAATTGCTGGATAATAAATTCACAATATTTTCCTTCATTCCAGGAGTTGTCCTTTACTTTGACCTAGAAACTTTTTAATTTTGAGAAATTCCTATTTGTCTTTTTTGGTACTTATGATTTTAACATCTTATCTGTGAGTTCGTTGAAAATTCTAAGGGCTTTTGCATGTGAAAATATAGTACATATATTGAAGAAATTATTAATTTGATGAAATAATTAGCTTTATTCCAATTTTTGAATATTGCTAAATATTATCAAGATTACAATTTATTTATTATTTTTCTAAAAACTAGACAGTAATCTGAAATTTAATATACTAATTATTATGACTAGTTGGGTGTTTTCCATCACATAGTAAAAAAGACAATTTAAAAGGTTTCTCTGAAATACTGGCCTTTGAAAACTGTTAGGTAAGATAGAATGGCTTTGATATCAATCACCTCTATGCTGGTTTATTACACTTGTTTTCTGTATTACTTGGTGATCTGTATTACTTGTTTATGTAACAGTCAGAATAAAATTTCTTGCTCCTTTTAGTTGGAAAAAAAGACTAAAATTCATTAAGGAATCTGATGGTCATTTTACAAATGTGACAGAAGATGGATCAAATGATTTTGTAATCTTTCAGGTTTGATTAGTTAGGTACACTCCAAATAAATAACATATTTTAAAATGGAAAAAAAGATATTTCTTGCATAAAGCTCTAACAACCTAAAATCCCAGTACTGCATAAAATATCCCCAGAATGTCATCTTTTCTTTAACATTCCTTCCATTAATCTCCTTTCTCCCACCATACTCTATTCCCACAATCCCAAACAACTTTTATGTAAACACTTAGTTTGTTTACAGGAATTCTTCAACATGAAAGCATTTAGTGAATTCAGTTAGCAACGTGACAGGTGTGTGTTTAGGGACAGGGAAAATACGAGGATGGCAAAATATTTTCAGTGAAAACTTTCTTCAGTGTAATATAAACAATAGCCTTATTTAGCAAAATATTTTTTAAAAAACTGTTAAAAATGTGCAGCTCTGGCACATAGGGAACTTTAAACTTGCTGAGAGAAAATGAAAAGATTTTATAAAATAAAGAAAAGTGCCATGCTCCTGTTCTATAATATTTAATATTGTGAAGAAGCCAGGTCTTCCTAAATTAACTGATATATTCAATGGAATCTAAATCCAAATCTGAAATTGACAGATTCTTAAATTAATAGAGAAATGTAAGGAAGTTGGAATAAATGAAACAATTTTTAAAAGATTAAGTTGGAAAGCTTGCATTCCCTGATTTAGATACCTAAAAGTAAAGTGGTAATTAACACTGTATATCATTTGTATCAAGATAGAAAAATAGGGGAAAAACAGTTGGGTATACAGAATTTGAATGAATTCATTCTTGACAAGAGTACAAGGGTGATTCAGAAGATTAAAAATTAGTATTTTCAATTAATGATCCTCAAACTTCTGTATGCACATATAATAAATAACATGTACTATGTGCAAACTATCTCAGATTTAAATATGAAGCCAAAACCTATAAAACATATATGCATAGGACACAATCTTTGTAACCTTGGATCCGGCAAAGACTTTCAACATGACAACAAATAAAAACTATAGGGAAAAATAATGGATTTATTCAAAATAAAGAACTCTTTCTTTGAAAGACAGAGCAGGAAGGTGATACTATTCTTTTTATTATATACATATGTTTTTATTGTAAAAATACTGTACAGAGGGGTTACAGTTACATGATGAGTAAGGTAATGAATACATTTCCTATTGAGCATTGTTATTGTTATGTCCTCCTTTGTTTTTTCCCCTACTAACCCTTCCTTCCCCACCTCCCCAACTCCTCCCTCGCCCACCTCCAGAGCTGTAAAGTTCATTTTCAACATAGTGTCTTGTACATCTCATTGTTACTATGGGTCAACCTGTATCCTTATTTCAGCATTTTTTATGTCCCTTCCCCTCCCCAAATTAGAAAAGTGTGTATACAAGAGGCAGGGCACCGACATCAAATTCAGTTAAAGCAGGGGTTATATCGTGGGGGAGGAACATATAAATTAACAAAAAAAAAATCACATAATACATTTTAAATATGTTCAAAACAATAACAAGAAAGAAAAACCACTTGACATTCTTCTTTGATATCTTGGTTTTGGTGATTTTTTGTGAACATATACATCTCAAAAGTATGTATTATCAAGCCATACCCTTTAAACATTTGCACATGGAAACATCTTTGATAAAAATAATTTGACTAATGAAATTCTCAAATTGTATACTTTAAACAGGTCAAATATACATGTTTAGAAAACTCTCCCACAATCTGTCTTATGTTGCAGTTTGGAAATTAAAATGTTTTATATAAAGAACAATAAACAATTTATACCCTAGAATGAATAAGCACACCCAATACAAGTTGGTTTCATCTATGATTCTAGCTCTGAAGATGAATCAATGAACTAAATAGATAATGTTTCCCACTTTGGGAGCTTAAATAGGATGAGCTGACAATAAAGAGAAATATGTGCTACACAGTTCTACAAAAACTATGAACTATGTGTTCATACACTATCACTAAGTGTTTTGAAATAAGACAGTGTAAAGAGATGAAGGTGAAAGAAATGGAACTGTAATATTTTAGGAAATGAGATGCAAGACAGGCTTCACAGGCACAGAGCATGGGTGAAGTAGATCCAGAGAAAGGAGAGAATTCCAGGCAGAGAAATACCCAGCTCCACCATCCTGGGGCAAAGGAAATAAAAATTGTGTTAGGAAAAAACCCAGAGGCTAGTGTGGATGAAGTAATTATTGGAGGAGAAATTTTGTGGAGGAAATTGGGGCAGAATATTACTGTGCATCATGAAGGCATAGTTAAGAGGAGTTTCCTCCAAGTGTTGTGAAACCACGGGAGGATTGTAAACAGGATATTTACATGAATCTGATCTGTGTGTGTAGTACAAATCTCAGCACTCTGGATTCAGTGTTGAGAGTGAACTGTACAAAGATGGTAGCCAGGATTCCAAGGCACTAGTAGACCAGGAAAGGTGGTCAGGGGGAGGATGTGTTTTGAAAGCGGAGCTGATATGCATTCTAGAATGTTGAATGTGAAATGCAAAGTCGAAGGATGATCCCACATTGTGAGACGGAGTGATGAATGATGAATGGAAGCATCTTTTCCTAAAATGGAAGCAACCAGGTTTGAGAGACGCAATTCAAGAGGTTGAAGAGGTGTCAGGTTTTCTAAACATCCTGGTGGATACATTGAATGGAAGAAGTAACATTAGATCTAGGGAGAAAAGGAGAGCTGGAAGTGTAATTTAGGAGGCATGAACATATGGAGGGTATTTAAAGCTACAGGAGTGATGAGTTCTAGTAGTTAATGAACGTTTATAGAGAAAGCCAAACAAGAGATCCTGAACTATATCCAAATTTCATTCCTATCTAAGGATTCCAGATCTATGTGGTCAATTAACTGGAGATAGCAAACATTTGGTAATAAATTGTATCCATACTGGACACACAAAACCTTTTATTTACTGCCCTGATTCTGTAAGCAAGACAGCATAATAATTATTTCCACAGCATTTCCGCAGTCACGGTGGAACTTTTAGGGGGTTCATAGGCTATAGGAATTCAGACCTCATGAATGAATTCACCCACTTATGGATCTAATTATTTCAAGTGATTTTTGGAGCATGGTGAGAATTTTAGGAGGCTGGTTCCAATGGTAGTACATGTGCTACTGGAGGTGTACTGTCTAAGGGTAGAGTTTGTCCGTGGCCTTTCCTTCCCTTCCCTTTTCTTTCCTTCCTAGCCGCCATGAAGTGATCGCAGTTGTTTTACCATGTGGTCCACACTTTGTTGCTTTACTTGGCCACAAAACCCCAAAAACAATGGAGCCAGCAAACCATGAAGTGAAACTTAGTCAACCATGATTCTTAAATAAATCTGTCTTCCTTTTAAGTTGTTTACCTCAGATATTTTTGTCACAATGACATAAAAGTGGCTACCACAGTATTATGTTACATAAAGATGATTTGAAGTATATGGAACACTGTGTACAAACACTATACTCTTTTATAGTAGTGACTTGAGTATTCATAAATTTTTGCATTTGTGGAAGGTTCTGGAGTGAGTTCCCCCAGAGATATGAAGGAAAATTTTATTTACGAGGTGCATCTCTTCTTGATATCTGTCATGTAGAATTTTATGGCATTGTAGCCATAAAATTAAGGAATGACAGGAAGGGCTATGGAAAGGAATGAGATAGTTAAACAGATGTGTTGGTAACTGGATCTTTAGACTTGAGATGTAGGATTTCCCACCCGGGCTTCAGTTTCATCATCTATAAATTTTTCAAAAAAGAAACCAAAAACACAAACAAGCAAAAAAGCAAAGCTTGTTGGGTGAGCAGGAAGAATAAAAGGGAGAAAAAAACTAACACTAAATTTTTGCGATAGCTTAGTTTCCTGACGAGAAAGCACCCCATCTCAAAAATCTTTAGTAAAGATTTAGAGACTTTGAGGATGACCTATGACATCGTTAATAACCTTGGAATCTTTCCCAGCTCTTCTTGCATAGCACTGGCTTTTTAATTCTTAGTTTGTCTGTCACATGAATTTATTGTTATATAACTTGGTCTGGGATAATTTGGTTCAAAAGCTAGAAGCTCCCTGAAATTAGCCGGAGTAGGAAAGAGAACATGTTAGAAGATCCAGGGCGTAAAATGCTTGCAGAACTCCTTAGAGGAAACAGACTCTGAACGTGAAAGTATTGTTCTCTGTGTGTTTTCCTCTTCTCCAATTACACACGATCTCCCTGTCTTTGCCAAGCAGGTGCTATGAATCCCTGGGAAACATGAGCTTCAAATCTAGATTGTAAAAATAATCATTCCCCTAGCTCTAAGTCCAAATTTTCTATTTACAAGGACAGAGAGAGAGAGAGAGCTTTTGTTAGTCACGATAGTGAGTTCCCACTAAGGTTCTCTCAAAGGTTGTTCATCCTTTGTCCACTGAGCTGTCCTGTCATCAGGGAAGTGGGAGTCGGTTTAGCATGTACTTAAAGAATTCAACCCTTAAAATTGGGAACATCAGGTTGATACCTCATAAAATAGGAGTGAATAACTAGAGAAGGCTCTACTGTAAGAAAAAAATTACCCTGACTCATGCTTTTTCTCCCAATCACAGGTTCAAATGCTGTGATTATCTGGCAGGAAGTATAAGTTATATCAATGTATAATTCTTATTTTTTTTGATTGCTAAAACATCAGTGTCTCAAAGTATTCTGGTTTGTGTAAATAATTTTTAGATTTTTTTAAACCTTTTATTAATACCATATGTTACATAAAGTAAAACCACTAAGGAAATATGTCAGGAATGTCCAAAGACTGTATTTTTAACTTTGCTTGAAAGATACACTCAGTCTCCACATTGCTATGACCATATTTGTTTATTTAATTTCCCAAAACAGTAAGTAAGCATTTAGTGCCTGGGTTTTTTTTGTCATCTAAAGTATTTATTATTCACTATGTAGTCAATTAAACAAACATAAGTATACACAAACACTTTGTGTATATATTTCTGTATATATAATGTATATGCTCAAAGGATTTGGATGAAAGTGTTAATTATAATTAACATAATCTAGACAATTGCAAGCTATTTTAAGATTAAAGGAAATCATCGATAATTTGTAAGGAATAATCCAATTGCTGAAATTTTGAAAACAAATTCTTTACTGACATTGTCTTCTAGAAGCCAAAAGCTTGGATAAAATACAGCCTTTACCTAGGTAAGTACGCAGAAAACAGAGATTCCATGACATACAAGGGATTATTACAACCCTGACAGATTGAGTCTTTCGAATTGACAATCCTTCAGTCAATATGAGTTGATTATTAATCACATTCCTGACAAAGCTATTTCCATACTATCCCAAACTTTTAAATAATTATAATCAAATTCGCCAGCAGGTATTAATATTCAAGTCAATATTATGTACTGGGCAGTAAACTGGTTTCTTCATAGCTTTCTATAAAGATGGAAAACATTCAAACAGCTTCTTTTCTCTTTGCTCTTATCACAGCATCTGTCTATACCATCATGCCATCTCTTCCTGAACTCTTTTGCTCAAATCTAATCTCTACCATTTTGAGCCATAGCTCGACTTCTGGTTTTCTGGTGGTTAACTGGAGATAGCAGTCTCATAGACTTTCCTGCCCAGGCTGTCTTCAAACTGCTATCCTAACATCTCAGCCTACTGAGTAGCTATGATTACAGACATGAGCCCCAGTACCTGGCTAACACTGGCTTTCTTGAAATTCAAATGCCATACCTTCCACATTGGCTTTCTTGACTCCAACTACATTATTCTTTTTTCTGAATACTCATTGCTTTTAACTGTTCTTCTGAAAAAATATTTCCCTGTGACATTAATCACTCTCCAAGAAAATAAATTATTGACATATTTCTGTCTCCACAGTTACCTAACACAATACAAGGGCAGCAGAGAAATATTTACATGTAGAAATATTAGAAATTATCTAAAATTAACCCTGTGTTGTGGCTCATGCCTGTAATCCAAGATAATCAGGAGGTAGAAATCAGGAACATCACAATTCTAGGACAATCAGGGTAACTATTTAGCCAACCCATCTCAATAAATAAGCTTGACATGATAGACTGATATGAGGATCACAGCCCAAGGCCAGCAAGTGTCAAATAAAGCAAAACTGAAAGGCCCTAAGAGCCTGTCCAGCAACTACAAGGCCCTGGGTGCAACCTCTAGTATTGTAAATTAAACAAATTTATTAATTAAATTGTTGCAGTTATTAGAATCATAGAAATGACAACTGTAAAAATAATAAATGAGTCTTACTAATGATCAAGACTTCATAAAGGGCAACATTTTGCTTACATATTCTTCTAAAATTTAAGATTGTGTATAATAACAGTTTGAACAATTAGTTTAAATGTAATTATCTAACTTTCCTATTTACTTTGACTTGAATGTATAACATTGGATACCATTTCTTGAATATATTTGCTCTTTAAAACTTAAACATAGCTGCTATACTAGTTACCTTTTCTCAGAAACATCTCTTCTTTGATGTTGTGAATTTTTATTTTCTATGTCAAAACAATAATTTCTTCTTTGGCCCCCTTTCAAGTCATGCTCATACACTATTTTGCTAAAATTCTGGCAAATGGGGTTAAAGCTTACCCACCTAAAAGGAAAAGAAGAAGGCAGGCAGGCAGGCAGGCAGGCAGGAAGGCAAGCAGGAAGGCAGGCATGCAAGCAGACAGGCAGGAAGGCAGGAAGGAAAGAAAGAAGGAAAGAATGGAGGGAGGAAGAGGAGGGAGGGAGGGAAGAAGGGAGGAAGGGAAGGAAGGAAAGGGAAGGAAGGAAGAAGGGAGGGAAGGGAAGGAAGGAAGAGGGAGGGAGAAGGAGGGGAAAGAAAACATTTTTGGCAAATGCTTAAATAGGGATACAGGTTGACCCATTGTAGCAAGGAGATATACAAGACACTATGTTGAAAACGAACTTTACCACTTCAGGCTCGGTGGGAGTGGATGGGGGGCGGGCGTTGGAGAGGTGGGGAGGGAAGGGATGGTAGGGGAAAAACAAAGGAGGGGATAGCAATACTCAATAGGAAATGTGATCATTACTTTACTCATGTAACTGTAACCCCTCTGTACAGTAGGTTTAAAATAAAAATATATATTAGAAAAAAGAAAACATGTTGGCACTTTTATTCTTGAGTCTTCTAAATCATCTTTATCTTAAGATACTCAGAACCTGTTTTAAAAGAATATTTGGGGAATTTTATATATCTTCTATTTAAGTAGTCCAAAAGGAAAAACATCATATAAGGCTGATCATTTTAGTTAGAAGCATTACTATAAAATGTAATACTCAGTGGCCATCTTACTTAAATTACTTTTCATGTCTTAAAGTTTATGTGAGCTCTGAAATATATATGTTTACAAACAAACCTTTAGCTGAAAATTGATGCCAAATGCCTTTATCCTAAGGTAAAGGAAGGTGTATTTTTCATCTCTGGGGAAGGAGCTATCCCTTATTAGTAAGGAGAGCTGAAAAGCTGAAAATGAATAATCAGCTTGTTGGAAGAAGGTTCTAGCAGCTGGTACAAAGTAAACAAACTGCAGGTATTGAAGGAGTGTAGGTTTCCAGTCCATTTCCTCTTTCGTAAAACGTCTGGCTCCAACCTTCTTTATTCACACAGACTCAAACCTGGCAGAGAAGTTTTTGGCTGTATTTTGTGGCATATCTGTAGGAAATGCGTTGAGAAACTTGACGGGAACAGCTTGAGGTATTTGATGAATAATAGAGGACTTCTACCATTCAAGTGTCTGACTAGAACAGAATGAGAAGTATTAGGATCTTGGGAAAAAAAGGAAGGATTGATTCAAAAATAATACGTTGCTCTAACCCACTGGCAAATGCAGTTCTTACAAAGCACCATAGACAGATCACATAAGGAAAAGGAGCTTAAATGAGGTTTCCTTGGGCTTATTTGGACTCCTTCCCCGTTGTTTGCTACTTGCTGCCTACTTCTCAACTCAATAAAGAAAAGTGCAGGAGGTCAAACTGAAAGCTCACACAGAAAGGACCACTATTTTTAAAAAGTATGACTCTCATATAGGCAAGGGCTGTACATTATCTACATTATTTATTGTCAGTCTATTAAGAATGATTTAATGAACTCCTTCAATACACTGACCAGAACATTAACAAACAATGAATCTTATTTATTGACAAAAATGCTAAAATATTTATTTTTCACTTATAAGGTAAAAACACTATATAATATATAAATAAAATATTTCGGGAGATAAGTTGTGTGAATGAGGGAAGAATGATGGAATGGATGACTCTATCAAGATGCATTTCAGTCATACACTGACATGTTGAATTAAAACCCCTTTGTACAACTACTTACTGATGATAAAAAAGTAGATGAATAATTTTTTTAATGAAATACCTATAGAACTTAACATGGATTGACTCAAATTACTTCAATGCAGTGAGTTTCTTTCTATGGACTTTGCAAGCACTGAAGGAATTTTTTTTTAATCCAGCAGACCTTTAAGCGGAATGAAGAAGTTGATAATGAAATCTGAAAGGGACATGAGTTTGCTGAACTTTAATTCCCTCATTAATAAAATGAAGCTGTTTGGCTAGATGAACTGCAAAGCATTTTTCACTTCCCATAACTGCATTGAACTACTTTCCGTGAGCAACATTTTCTTTTAATCATCATTTGAATCATATGTTTTCTGTTGGAGTGAGAGAATACATACTATCATTCCAGATTTACTCCCCCCCCCCCCCAGCGATATTTGTTGGCCAAGAAAACAGAGTTAATAAAATTCAGAGCCTGAGATACAGTCATATTTGCTATTTTATTTGTTGGAGGTAGGAGAAGAATCTCTTAGCTTATAACTTTCAGAACTACTTGTGGTTAAATCTACTGGCTATGTTTCAGCACTTACATTACTCCAAGTCTGAGCCACTTTCAAAATGAAGGAGGGTGAGTACCTTTTTGGACACTATCCTTTTAGCATTTGGATTGTTTCTTAACCATTCCTTCTCATCTCCTTCCCAGGCTCATAGCTTCTACAGTGACATGTCAATCTCAGCCCTCATCAGCATCGCCAGTCCAATCTCTATCTAGAGAGATTGACTGCCATGTCTAACTACACAGTGCACAACATTTTAATTGTTTCAGAGCCACAAAGCGTAGCATGTGTGACACCCACATCAGGCCCCATCAGGCTCTTCCTCTACTGCCTTATTGTTCAGGAGCTTCAACTTCTGTTTAGTGTCTGTCATTCATCAAGGGCTCCATGTTCCCCTTTAACTCTACATTCAATCTAACCCATAAACAATTTTATCTGCAAAGTCATGTCTCTCAAATTTGTGATTCCTTTTCCCCATATCTCCTGTTACCCCAACATCTATACAACCCTTATTCTTCAATAGCATCTTGTTCAGATGTGGTTTTTTTTTTTTTTCTTTTTTGAATCCTTTTTTTCCTCCTTTCTCTCACCTCCTGGAAGACAAGTTTCTATCAAAATACTATTACAAATCATATAGCTATCATCAAGGATCGTGTGTGTGTGTGTGTGTGTGTGTGTGTGTGTGTGCGGCGCGCACGCGCGCACATGTGTGTTCCTGAGGCTTAAACTCGGGGCCTGGATAATATTCCTGAGCTTTTTGCCTAAGGCTAGCATTCTAACTTCCAGATCTTTGGGCAGTTAATTGGAGATGAGAGGTCTCATGAACATTCTTATCCAGGCTGACTTCAAGCTATGATCCACAGATCTTAGCCTCTTGAATAGCTAGAATGAGAGGCATGAACGACCAGAACACAACTTCACTTACACTTTTTCATTTGTCTCCTAGTAACATCAAGACAAATCTAAATTTACTAACAAAGCTTCTAAAGCCCTAATTCGTAGTATCTACCTACTGAATCTGGACAAGCTATTTAGCCATTCATTCATTCTTTTTCTATGTATCAACTCAAACATTATTAAATTATTAGGCATGACATGGAAAAACACATGAGCAAATATTAGTTTATAACATACCTTTTATACTTCACATTGTTACAAATTAAAATTTGAAAGCTAAGCAAAATGATGCCCATAGGTGAAATTTTTTAGGGCTGGGTGTATGTAACTTAGGACTAAAAGATTTTTATACGTTCATTCACAACAGCTTATGAATGATGAATACTCACATCCCATTTGACAGATGAAGAAATCAAAATGTCTAGAAGGGATAAGCTAGTAGAAGTCCACAACCAAACCAGAAAGTTTGAAACTTCTCATATCCTGTATTTCTAGTTTGAAAACATTTTATCCTTATCATTGGTCAGTGCCAAGATGTTTGTGGCCAAGAAGTTTAAGGTGAATAATAAATAGCTTAAACGACACTGAAGCAAGCACAATGCAAAATAATTTTACAGATGTGTCTCATAGAATTGTATAGTAGAGAGAACAGAGTGAAATGGGGATTACAAAGATGCCTTTTGCTTTTCCCCACAGTGATTATGTCATTTATTTATATCAAATATCTTTAATTTTACTGCTAAAGAAGGAGTAGATTAATACTTAAAAGCTCAATTGCCCTTAAATGTCTTAAAAAGAAGCAGATGCATCTTATGGAAGTAGAAATTTCAAAAGCAATACAAAGGTCTTTGGGATTATATTTGGGATCCCATCATAGTGTCAACTATAAATACACAGATGATGAATTATTCTATTCAAAATGATTGTATAAGAGGAAACTAGATTCTTATTAAATAACTAGGTCTTTAGATTTTATTTATATATTTAATCAGAGAAAGTATAAAATATAAGTCATAAGAATATTACAGAAGATACTAGCCAGACCTTTTAGTGTTTTGTCACTAAAAGGTTGAAGAATATAATATATACAAACAGGACAAAAAAGACCACCAACTACATGTCTTTCCCTTTTCAAATTAAGCTGTCATTTCAAAACTGTTTCTGCCTGTTAAATTGAGAAAAAAGGAACTAAAATATTCCTCTGAAAGTTGGGGAATAAGAAGCATTCCCTATCACACAGCTGTATAAATAAGGCAGTCTTTCTAAATGTCAGCCAATCATATAAATTTCTACTTTCTCTCAGATGATGTAATGTAAGTGAAACAACATGAGAAAATATAAAGAACCATACAAATACAACATATTGGTGTAATTACTTACATTCAACAACTAAGCCATTACTGTGTTTAATAAGTACAGAATGCCTAGAAATCTCTGTTAAAGCTTTACTGAACAAAGAAAGAAATGGTGCCTAAAGGATTTAAAATTATAGATTACCGTGTTCATTTATCGCCTTTTAGTATTGGTAATCAACTAACAAGAAGTAAATATACCAAATTATATTAAAGTAGGTGGGCCATACCAAAAATGTCAATTTTGAAATTATAATAAACTGTGCTTAGCTAGTCTTGCAATTGAAAGTAATAAATGATAAATAATACAATATACAAATAATAACAAATCAAGAATAGATATACAAATAATACTGCTGAAACTATAATGGCATCAATAGCACAATGTATTAGAGATAAATCTATGTGAGAAAAAAATTCTAAATTTTGTACATTGTCATTTTATTAAGACACTACTTTGGTAAAGTTCTGCAGTTTATTTCTTTTTTATATTTCTGTACGTTGAAACACCATTGGTTTTAATACCAATTCAGTTTCAAACTCATTAGACCTACCTGTCTTTGTTCTTCTCTTAGTTATTTTTTACCTGGCCTTGCCATCTTACTTTACCACTGAAGGTGCTCTCGCCCTATCTTCTCATCAGAGTCAGCTGGACTTTTTGCTTGTTTGTTTTTGTTTCTTAGTAAATACTAGGGCATGAACTCAGGATCTCACCAAGATTTGGCTGGCTTGCTCTACCATTTGTATCATACTTCCACCTTGGCTTTTAGTTATTTTTGAAGATTAAATCTCAGACATTCTTGCCCATGCTAGCTTCCAACTACAATCCTCTGGAACTCAGCCTCCTCCCTGAGTAGTTGGAATTATAGAGGCAAGCTCCTGGCACCCAGCATGAAGATGACTTTTTTAAAAAAAAATTCCATTAAATCTCATAGAAATTAAGATGATTAAATTACATATTATAAAAGTTCATTCTTTGGTCCCAGATCTTATAATTTCCTCCCAGATTTCATCTTGTCTTCTTCTGATCACTTCATGCTTTCTATTGGTCTTCCTCTCTGTAATGCAAACATACCCTTCTGTAAGACTTACTTTCCATAAAACCTGACAGATATTTTGCTATACTTGTCCTTTCTTCCTTTCAAACTTCAGCTATGAGGAGGTCTATTAACTCAACATTGCCTATTAATTCTCGCCCTCAATCATCTCTTCCATTTCCTAGCTCCCTGAAGAAATGTTCTTCCCTTGCTTGCTTTCACTTGGCTTGAGGTACACTGGCATGGCATTTGAGAATGGGAGCTTCTTATTGTAAGACTGATTCATAATGCTTAGAAACACACAGATGCTCAAACACTATGTTAAATGGACAAAAACCAAGGGAGGAGAAAGTAGGAAAGAAAAAAGAGTAGATTACAGAATTTTTCTCCCTAATACTTATATTAGTATTTAAAGTAAAGTGAACACTGTAAGTTTAAATCAATGTCTTGGTTTAAACAAGCATCTTTTGAGAACAACAACAATAAAAATCTTATCTCAAGATTGGGTGGGGGGGAGGAGGATGGGAAGGGATGGGAAGGGGAAACAAAGGAGGAGGCTACAACGCTTGATAAGAAATGTACTCATTATCTTGCCCATGTAATTGTAACCCCTCTGTACAGTATTTTCACAATAAAAAAATTTAAAAAATCTTATCTCATAGCATTATACTGTGTAAAACACTTCAGAAACAAAGAAGACTGTCCGTTGACATAAACAAACTGTAATGACATTCATCTGGAAGGAAAGTAAATCTTTGATTAATATGTCATATATTTCAATGCATTTTCTAGGACATGGCACAGAGAAAAAGTAATGACATTTTTCAAAACTTTTAGTGTTGGGAAGTTTTTCACTCAGTTCCTGTCCAAGGTAAAGGTATACATCTTAAAATTTTTGTCTTGTAACTCTATTAATGCAAGTCAGATAGACTGCATAATTTAGCTTCTACTTGGAGGGCTAAAATGTCTCCTGGGGAGGAAATTTGAGGTTCTTTTAATCTCTATCATCCCAGACCAAACATGCATAAGCCTTATTCCTGGGAAGTCCCTTCGCCAGCTATATCACTACCTGAACTCCATTCCTTTCTGAGGCTCCTGTTGAACCCACAAAGGCATTAAGAGTGAAAGAAAGCAGGATATTCCAAAATTTGTGCAGCATATAAATTTGCACTGAAATTTTAGATACCAAAAATTTAAAGTTACCTAAAATGTCATGTGTACTAGATACTAAAGTCAACAAAGATACATGGGAAAGTAAAAAATACATTGAAAGGCTGGGATGTAGCTCAGTGGCAAAGTGCAATTACAACCTCCTAGATATTTGATCATCAGTAACACACACACACACACACACACACACACACACACACACAGAACTTTGAATATGGCTTTATGTAGTGGTGGACATCTGTAATCCCAAATATGCAGAATGCAAAAGGTCAGGTCAACTCTAGTTTAAGCAATGTATGATTCTATCTACTAAATAACTAAAAGCAACAACTCTTTAAAAAAATGGCTTTTTGGTATGGTTTAAGTAGTAGAGTCCCTGTCTCACAAGCATAAGATCCTGAATTTAAACCTCAGTAACACCAGAAGAGTGAATACATGGAATGCGTCCTAGAAAATATACTAGAAACCTAGAAAATATACTACCGTACAGTACATAGTACAGGTATTTCCCTTCTCAATTGTGAGCTGACCGAGAGCTGTAGCCCATGAATGCTGCTGGTATCCTGAGAGATGACCATAGTGTATAAAACTAGGCCATGGAAGGATCAAAATTCAACGTATGAAGCTCAGCTTCTTCTGTGTATTTACTGCTTCCCAACAATTCCATGAAATTCTTTAATATAATCTATAGATATCACTATCATAATAAGAGATATCTGTAGCTGACATGTAAAAAGTGCATAAATATTAAAGGAAAAATGGATGGGATAACAAATTTTGAATGCTAATATTGTTAACACAATACACAGGATGGCCTCCCTGTAGCCACTTTCATTACTTCTGGGTGGTATTTTCATAAACTACTAAAGTAACAACATAACCACAGTTTAATTAGATGTATATCACCACTATGAAAGCTGTGGTACAGAATTATGTTTTTCACAGTATCATGTGTAAGTTTAACAAAATAATATGTATGTCAAATGCATGCTGAAAATGCATGCTGAATAATGTAAAAATCTTTTACCAATCATTTTGATTTAACTTATTTAAGCATATTGCTTTTATTGTAGTCTTTTTTCATTGTTCATCAGATCCGCATGTAAAAATCTATGTCATCTTAATTTATACATGTACTTTACTTAAAACGAGTAGTCTATTATTCTACAGACACCTAGTATTCCATGCCTTTCTTATTAATTACTATATTTTTATTCTTTGCCTGATGTTTTGAGTATATTAATCTCATCAACTCCCAGAACAGTATATTTTTCTAGGATGTCTTTTCTTGTCATTGTTTCTTATCCATTCATTCCCTCATGTTCCCTGTTGAAAGGACTCCCAAATGTTTTGCCATAGTAAGCAAGACTCCAGTGAGCATATTTGTGTGGAGAGAAAAATCCCAAAATGACTCTCAATGACCTCTACCTGTTTAAAATTTCTCTTACTCAAATATAGCAAGATATATAAACAACATGGGATGTCCATTCATCTTATTTGGTCACATGACTCAGCAAAATAGGAAGAGTTTACATATACAATATGCAACAGTAACTGTTCTAGAATTAAGGTCTATAGTAAATGAGTTTTGAGTTACTCATGCTGGTGTTTCAGATGAGTGACTCTAAGATGAATGCTTTTCCTACAGATCAAGTCCTCTCCTGTCTTTGAAAGATCACCCTGTTGTGAGCACTGTTGCAATGAGGAGGTGAATTTTTCCATCAGCCTGTGAAAGTCATCAGTACCAAAATGGAGTCACTTGTATCAAATCCAAACCAAGGGAACTAGGAGACCATGGAAGAATAGCTCTCTAGAATATGTAGTTTGACAACATTAATTATGAGAATTTACTAAAACCTTCAGAATTGGGAGGTGGTTTTGTGGGTCAAGTGGTAGACTACTAGCCTTGAGCTGAAGAACTCAGAGACAGCACCCAGGTCCATTGTTCAAGCCCCACGACTGATTAAAATGATGAAAAGATATCAAGAAAAAAAATAAGATCCTCAGAATTCTAGCTAACTTTTGTACCATAGCTCCCCAGAAATATTTGGTATTACAAGAGAATAATCACCACTTTTCCAATGAGCAAAGTTTCCTTTTTCCCCAGCATCCTCAAATGCATCAATGTCCACAATACCACATGTATGCTGCATGAAAATGCCTTCCTATTCCTAAATAAAATATTTTAGAGTTCATCTCTATGACCCTCACTTCAGGTTGATAAACCCCATGTGCTCAGTAAAACACCCTGAGTTTTGGGTAAGACCACGGGTCTATTCAACATCTAAATTATAGCTGAAGTATATAATCCAACTAAGACAAACCTGAACTTCAGAGCAAAATAAAATAGAGCCATCAGACTCCATTGCTTGAAGTGATAAAAGGAAGAGCAATTTGTTTAATTGCAAAAAAAACTAATAAATACTGTTGTACATGCTGAGAATCCGTTTATGACCTATCCCAAGGGACAAAGTATGGAATCTGTGAGTCATTGTATGCATGTACACTGAATCTGACTGTCCAAATATGAGGTTTCTATATTCCAACATTTCTACCTACAATTTAACTTTTACCAGCATAACTAAGGTAACATATATCTCACCTATATGTTATATTTTTCATGTGACTAGTGACTTTAGGCACATTTTATTTGCTTATTTTATGTCCTTGAGTTTTCTCTTCTACTAATTTTTCACGTTCTTGGCCATTTTAACAGTAGGTTTGCCCAGTTTTTATTGTTTGTTTTATGAGAGATTTTATCAGGATCTCAATTCTCATTAGTTTTATATATTTCAAATATCTTTTGCTTGTTAGCTTTCTATTAATATGTTCAAGTTAACTTGCTAGAGCAAATCTTTAGTTGTTATGTCATAAAATTATTTCATATTTCCCTCCAAAGTTTGAAAAGTTATTTAGAAAGTGGAGCGTTCCATGTGAGCACAAGTCTTTGGGGCCCATTGAAACTCGGATCTCATGTATCTCAGAACATGTAAGAGGAGTCTGACCGGGATAGAAAACAATCTATGGGGGTTTGTCATACAGATGAATCTAAGAGAAGTCTTATGACATTTAGTTCCCACCATTGAAGAGGGATTTTTATCTCTGGACTGTAGTTTGTCAAGCTATCACCATTGAAAGAAGTTTAAAAAATTATATTATATATATGTATGCATATATATATATATTAATAGCTACCATTAACATCTCAGTGGCTAACACTGGATGCTTTAGATTCAACATGCTTTCCAGTGTATCAAAATTATCAGTAGCACTAGTCAGGCGATTGGTAGAAGTGACCCATAATCTAGAAGAAAGGCTCACAACTTTCCAACATCAAAAAATAGTAAATGAGGAGACATAAAGACAGCATGTATTCAAGTTTTGAAATTTGACTTGCAAGACTGAGAAGGAGACACATTAGTTAAGTAACAAACTAATGAGTTGAGAGGTATGGCTCCACTTGAAACTGGAGACTCTAGGAAGAGGTTGTGTTGTTCATCTGTTCCTGTCTGGCTTCCTGCTGAGGCAGTAATCATAGTCTTTTCCCTTTTCCTAACTCTGCTTTGCTCCTTGACAATGGAGGTTAGAAGTAAAAATAACTAACAGCCCTATCTGGAATTATCAATAAACTCTACAGTATTTACAAAAGCTATAGAGTGACCTTCAGGATTGGAGTGCATGGGAGATAGAATTGGACCCGAGGTTAAAGGGATGTAAACTACAGGATAAAACACAACCCAAACACAAAG
Source organism: Dipodomys spectabilis (assembly GCF_019054845.1). Taxonomy (NCBI): domain Eukaryota; kingdom Metazoa; phylum Chordata; class Mammalia; order Rodentia; family Heteromyidae; genus Dipodomys; species Dipodomys spectabilis. The sequence goes on from NW_024870752.1 coordinate 8,832,346, forward strand.
AGAGGGAAGGGGGACATGAAAATCCAAGTTCCACTAACCATGCCCATACAGAAGGCTTGGCAGTAAATGCAGAATACCACATTTGAGGGCATTGATCCTCCTGTTATCTCAGGGCTCATCAGCTACATACAATGTTACCTCCAATGTTACCTTCAAATCCTAAAAGCCAAAGCAAGGAGTACACTCATCACGAAGACTAAACATTCTTACCCAAAACAAACTGACCACCCCCAAACAAGGCTGTTGAAGTTAAATATGAAGCCTCTGACCCATCTCTCTCTAATGCCAAACCAGCGGCCGAAGCTTCAGAAGAGAGGTTAGTTAGCTAACAGACAAAAATAACAAAATGGCTTCTGTCTCATTTACATCTGCAAGGCAATGGGATTGAAACATTCCACCCTGTATTGCATAAATACAGAGATACTTGAAACTTGTGACCCCCTTAGTGTTAAACATATCTTTGTTTTCATTTGGGGATTTTAAATTAGCCATTCATACCAATGTCTTCTTTCATGGTGTCAGTTCTACAATCCTTGCGACCTCCAGATGTTTCGCCCTATGTTGACATGTTTGCCCAAACTGTGTGCGAAACATCTGTCTGCCTGACTAATTTTTTACACTTTCTCATTGTATGTTTGATGTGAAATAAACTCCACCAAACACTCAGAAGCATGTGAGAGAATCCAGCACAGCTGTGAATCATTTAAATGCCACTCGGGATCCCATGGGCCTTTCATCTTGTCACTCTTTTTGGTGGAGTATGACCACTTGCCTAGGAAAACAGCTCAACTCAAACATTCTAGAAGGGTCCTCCAGCTCTGGCTGCCACTTTGGATAAATGAGCACTGTCTTCCATGCTGAAAGTCCACCGGAAATTTACAAGCCTAGCTTTAAATTAAAATACAACAGTAAGAAGCATCCATCATGGCAGATGTACTCTGAAAGGCCACCTCCTAATGTAGTTGAATTTAGAAGGAGATGCAAACCATATCTAAGTGAAGGGCTAACTAAAAGAGACTGTAAATGTTCATATGTACTCTAGAACCTACTTCCAAAAGACTGAAAGAAAATCATTATATTGCCAGACACAATTTTTGGGGGGGTTGAGGAGTTGTTGTTTTTTGTTTCTTTGTGCCAATGCTGGATAGGAAATGAAGAGTAATTTTGGAGAATGAGTTCACAGTGCTAAGACAACCGATGGAATTAAAATCACACAGATAATACAATGTATTATTTTAGAATCAGACTTACACTTTTTCATAAAATGATTAACTATAGAAATAATTATGCATTTGTATACTTCTTGTGGAATTTAGACATGGTAAAAATCTCAAGTTCATTACTGTATTTTGTTTCAACCAGAGCATAGTTCTGCAGAAATAAATGCGTATGACAACCTCTTCAGGTTTTATCTTCCATTAATCAAAACAGAATATAATTTTCAGTAGGAAAAAAAAATGTTATGATAATTTTGTCCGTTGGTATCTCTAGGACTAAATGTCTTTAAAGAATTGATTCAAACAAAAAAATGTATTGAGATAAAAAAAGTTCTGCATACAATACTACGCAGCCTTGAGTTCTAATATCCCTTCTATGTCTCATGTTGGGACCAAATTTCTGCTTTCTATATTTATTTTATATCATCTTATATTTTTAGATAAGAAAAATATTGAAGGAAAACTATTAAAAGGACATACAGAAGAGATCCCATAAGCAATATGGGAGGGTTGTTTTCCTTTTTGAAAATTTCAGTACTTGTAGTAGAAAACATTGCTGTAAAATAAAGTTTCAAAATGATAAAGGTATTTTGAAGTCCTGCTTTTAATATGAGTTACATTGTTGACTCAATCCAAGATATCAAGGATGCAAGTAGTCCAAGTGTTCGAAGGTATTAAGACCAATACCAAAATCAAGACAAGAAATTGCAGGCACTGTCATGACCTGAGAGCCAGAAGCGCAACTGTTGGTAAATGGCTGTGTAACTACCCCTCCATACAGGATGAATGGAGTGTGCTTGGCTAGATGTGTTTGGCCAGGCCATAATCCCTATTTTATGTCTAAAACCAGATTAATCATTTTCCACATCCTTTTTTTTTTCCATTTTTTTTTTATAGGTTAAGATTCGCCTTCACAAGCCAACAAGAAAGAAAGAAAAGAAAGAAAGAAAGAAAAGAACGAAAGAAAGAAAGAGGAAAGAGAGAGAAAGAAAGAAGGAAGGGAGGGAGGGAGAGAGGGAGGAAGGAAGGAAGGAAGGAAGGAAGGAAGGAAGGAAGGAAAGAAGGGGAGATAGAGAAAAAGAGAAAGAAAAAGAAAGATGAAAGAAGAAAGAGAAAGAAGGAAGGAAGGAAGGAAGGAGAGAGACAGAGAGAGAAAGGAAAGAAAGAAAGAAAGAAAGAGAAAGAAAGAAAGAAAGAGAAAGAAAGAAAGAAAGAAAGAAAGAAAGAAAGAAAGAAAGAAAGAAAGAAAGAAAGAAAGAAAGAAAGAAAGAAAGAAAGAAAGAAAGAAAAGAAAGATTTAATTAGGATGTACTGGAAGTGTTTGATAAATATCCTTAGATCCAATAGAATCCATTTCATGATACCTATTCCTATTTCCAGATACTTTTTTTCCTGATAGATTTTAGAGCTTGATTCACATGATTATCAGTCAGAAGTTCCCACATCAAATCATGTTCTGGACCACTAGTGATCCAGCAGTTGGAGAAGTTTGTGAATAGAGTATCTTAAAACATACAATACACAAGATGCCCTATATTGGTTTTAAATAATTTTTTCCTCATATTCATAGAATAAAATACATTCTGAAATCCAAGTGTACACTGAAATTTATTTCAAAACACCATGTTTTAAAGTTAGATTATCTTCAGTGTTATCAAGCTTTTTTTGTCTTTTTAAAACAATACTGCAGTTTATCAAAAAAAAAACATAAGAAATTTCAACTCTTAATCCTTTGAGTTATAAAAATCAATGATTTGGCTAACTTATAAACAAGCTTTTCATGTAATTATTTGCATAACTCTAGTAATGCTAAAAGAAGCAGCTATAAGATCAAAATACTTTAAAAAACACTAAAAACATAAAAATACTTAGCCCCATTATTTATCAGTAGGACATGTTCATTTATGCCTACATTTCAGTATTTATATGATTGTTCTATTTTAAAAGTCACATCCAAAGGATAAACAAAACAACCTATGAATTGTCATTATTTGTTTATTTCTTAGTTTGTGAAAATGTCCTTCTTGTCAATATAGCAAGCAAATTTCAGCTCTGATTGCTATGCAAAAGAACAGAAGATAATCTGCTTTGCAAATAACTTTATAGTTCAATTGCATAGGGGCAACATGCTAACTGAAAAAATTACTAACTGAACTACAGGTATTAAATACTGAAAAAATTAACAGTTTGTTATAATTTATTTTATTTAACAATCTAGGAAGTTCGCAGCCATCGGCAGTGCCAGTGCAATTTCAGGTGCAATTGGGAATTCAGGAATCTCGGTGGAGTTGTCAGTGTAGGTAAAATACATGCATACTTTTTTGATTGCACATGTGAAAGGATCTCTCTAAAATTGACCTCATTGGTTTCATTCTCAGCAAAGTGACTCGGGCCACTCAACATGGCTTTTATTGTTCCTGATGTTAGTACATGCTCTCTTTTTACAATAAATTTGTGACCATTAGAAGATATTAACTTGACATACATGGCATCAGGGCCTTCACAGCCACCATAAGTTTTCTCCTCTCCATCCATTATGTTCTTATACAATTTTACTTTGGTTCCACAGGAACTTCAGTAGTTTCTTGCGAATCCCACCGCTGCTAATGCAGCCACCGCAGCAATCTTCCCCGGTGTACCGCCACAGCCCCTTCTACCCGGCCCAAATTCTTGAAGTCATGGGGCCTGAACTCTGGGCCTGGACGCTGTCCTTCAGCTCTTCAGCTCAAGGCTAGCGTTCTACCACTTGTTCCACAGCACCACTTATGGCTTTTTCTGTGTATGTGGTGCTGAGGAATCGAACCCAGGGCCGCAGGCATGCAAGCAAGCACTCTACCACTGATCCACCTTCCCAGCCCCTCAAGCATTTTAATACTTTTAAAAATCACCACAAATGGGTTTTATCTACTGATAATTACATCAGTGTTTTAAGATAATTTCTTTTGGGCTGGGAAGGTGGCTCAATGGTAGAGTGCTTGCCTTGTATACATGAGGCCTTGGATTCAATTCCTCAGCACCATATAAGCAGAAAAAAACTGGAAGTGGCGCTGTGGCTCAAGTGGTAGAGTGCTCACCTTGAGTTGAAGAACTGAGGGATAGCACCCAGGCCCAGAGTTCTGGCCCCACGACCAGCCAGAAAAAAAAAAAAAAAAAAAAAAACAGAAACAAAAAAAGATAATTTCTTTTTAGTTGTTTTGGGAAACTTATTAAAGAAAAGAATTATATATACAGATATTCCTTAATTCATAAAACTATAGAATAATTAGATGCTTGATTTCCCCAAGTATCAAAAGCAAATCACTTTTAAATACAGTTCATGTGTTTTAGGGTCAGTTGAAAAAGAGTTCTGTCAAAAAGAAAAGTAAGACACATTTAACTTGGACGAAGAAAAACTACCTTTTATTTTTAAATAAGAGTTTTCTGTTTCTGGTAGTTGGCTGTTTCCATGCAGATCTGTTTGATTACAAATCCAAAGAAAATGTTCTGAGAACAGTGGGTTGTTTGCTTTTGGTTCAGAACTTGATGTAAGCCTCATTCCGTTAGTGAAAGCTTACTTTCACAAAGATTTCATGTTAGCAAATAACACCAGGAAATGATTGCAGTGAGAAAATTATACAAAGTCGTATTCATGGCTAGGTTTGGCTTAAATCAGTAAAATAATAAAAACTCAAATGCTTGTTCCTGTGTGTTAGGTGTGCAGTAGATTTTAATAATGCTAAAGAATTATTGCACTTAAAGCAACATATTTGAACTATCATAAATCGTCTGGGTTTTTTTTAGATTTTTTTTGCTTTTAAAATGTATCATTTTGGGAACATTTATTCCAACAAATCTAATTCAAATTGGCCTTTTTTGTTCCATAATATTTTACTGCTGTGTTGCTCTCATTTTTGAACTGTAAACATTATGAGCTCAGAATCCTCTTCTTATTTATCTTTGCATTCAAGATAAGATGGAAATTTTTAGATGCTTATTAAATGATTAACTTCATTAGCAGTCTTTGTATGGAAGTCATAGAACCATAGAGATGAAGATCAACAGAGCCTGAAACCTTGAATTACAAATAACATAAAAGTCAACAAAACTCACTTAGGAAAATAAGGAATTTATTGATTCCGTATGATTAAAAACATCTACAGACATATCTAACTACAATCTTAGCCAGTCATTTTAACTTTCAGTTTATTTTTTTTACCTTAAAGTTTATTCCCTTGCCACAGTTAAGAGATTTTATATATTTTCACCTTTCCCTGCCTCTCTTGCTAGCTCCTGGCTCCTTTACTATTCATCCACCTCACTCCAAACCTTCAATACCTTGGAAGATTCAAGGTGACTTCCCAAAGCACCAATAACACAGCATGATATGACTCACTAGTTCAAAATGAGGTAGAGGCCCCTTATAAATACATTAGAAACAATAGCAAGAGAGAAAAAAACTTTTTTGTTGTTGTTGTTGCTTTGTATGCCTCTTCCCCCACAGTATAACCCTTGTTTTCACTCTATTTGATGTTGGTATAATTTGGGGAGCAGAAGGGAAAAAACAAATTGTTTAAATAGGGATACAGGTTGGCCCATTGCAACAATGAGATGTACAAGACGCTATGTTGATAAATGAACTTTACAATTTAGGCGGGGAGCGGGGTGAGGGGGAGAATGTAGTTGTGGAGATGGGAGGGAAGGGATGGTAGGGGAAAAACAAAGGAGGAGGCAACAATGCTTGATAAGAAATGTACTCATTACCTTACTCATGTAATTGTAATCCCACTGTACAGTATTTTCACAATAAAAATGTTATTAAAAATAAAAAATGAGGTAGAGGCAAACAAAATATTAAAGTGAAGCCTGAACCTAATACAGAAAATTTCCTTAAAACCTGTAATCTTGGAGGGACAGCAGATAGATACTCAAATTTGATCTTACGCCAACAGAAACATGGAACTAGACCACTGACTAGTGACTAATTCACACACTTATATAAGGAAAAGCAAACCAATTAATTCAGAATAACTTTTCTGAAACTGTGACCAAATCCACACCAAATTGCTCAAAAACTGCTCCTGACTGATGTAATAGAACAAGTTTAACCTCTCTGGAAATGGAATGAAATATGAAGTATTAAAACTAAATGGACTTCAAGAATAATTAATTATTAAGAGTCAAAAACATTATGATCAACAATGACATGTACAAGGCACTATGTCGAAAAACAAACTTTACAATTTAGGATGGGGTGTGGGGGGTTGGGTGGGGGGGTGTAGTTGAGGAGGTGGGAGGGATGGGATGGTAGGGGGAAAACAAAGGAGGAGGCAACAATGCTGGGTAAGAAATGTACTCATTACCTTGTTCATGTAACTGTAACCCCTCTGTACAGTATTGTCACAATAAAAAAAAGTTATTTTAAAAAAACATTGTGAGCCACACACATGTGGCTCAGTCTGTTCTGCTTTACATTTGGCTTTAGAAAATCTACATAAATATATAATATACTTTGTCTTCATCTCTCAGCCATTCATTCATTTGTTCCTCAAAAGCAAAATATTGTTCTTTATTCTACATACAATGGGTTAACCCATGCCAAAAAAAAAACCAGAAAACACACTTTTTCTTGCTGTATCTTGAACACAAAGTGTTTAGACTGTTGCAGACATTATTCACATTGTAAAATACAGCGTGCTTAATATTGTGGGATATGTTTGCAGAAATGTTAAACTAGCTGAGGGGGATCAGAGACAGCCTCACCGGTAGGGAAAGAAAAGAGATAATGAGGAAATCCAAATACAAAAGATATCATATGATGGACTTGATGGTGCACCTGTAGGAAGGCAGGAGAATCCGTTCCAGGAAGTGGAGAGAATGCCGTTAAGAAGAGGGAGGGAGGGGTGAGTAGGGGAAAGAGGAGTGAGAATGTTGAAAGGGGTGACACTGAGAAAAACACATTGTATTCATAAACTGCTTTGTTAAATGGCAACTCTATTGTGCAACTACTGAAAGATAATAAAAGGGGCAGGAAGTAGTGCACACAGTGAGTTTTAACATGTAGAGATGACTAGACATCATTGAAAGATGATAAGTAGCACGAATATAATCTGATTTACATTCAGCTCAGAAGTTAGGAAAGCACAGAGAAAAGTCTGGATGAGAGGATCAGGAGTAGGATTATTGGAGAGCTGGATTATAGTTAAGAGACAAATAAAAATTGCCAAGACTGATTTTATTGGAAAGGTAGGACAGGAAGGTTTCAGTTTCTGGCAATTAATCAGTGGAAAGGCAACTTGTGTAGTAAGACAACTGTTGGTTCGTGAAAACGTACTCATTTACTCGTTTCTTTTTTATTCTCTATTTCAATGAGAGGAAACAATTCAAATACTTTGACCCAAACATGTTGTCAAGTGGCAATTTACATGACTTTCATCCCACTGGGTATTGTGATGTGATTCATTGAAAGTGTTTCTGCAGACCCTGCAGAAACAAGCCATAGCCATATTAAGGAAAAAAAGATATTCACAAGCATCAGTAACATGTACCTAGATAGAAGTCATAAAGTGAGTCTATAATCAACTACTATCCCACAGAGTCAAAGGCCAAGGAAAGTTCAATACAAGTTTCAGAAAATCAATGCCATTCCTAATAGATTGCCACACATGGTGACAGAGTGTAGCAGAGATCAATAGAGAACAGCTTTTCTGAACATCTATTGTCCGTGCTCCCACATACAGTATTGCGCTGAGACATCCCAAATTGCAAATTACAAAAAAAGAAAACTGACATATATTTTAGAGGAAATGTATAATAAGAAAATTCGTGCGTATTTTATAGCTGTCATTTTGGGAAGTGACCGAGACTGCACTGCAGATATACACTGCAAACAATGGGTCATATTCTAAAGCTGGTTAAAAACAATTAACTGGCCAAAAAAAACAATTAACTTACCATTCAGAACAAATGCAGGGTACATCCTCCATGCTCAAATTTTTAAGTCAAATACACTGATGAATCATAAGTAAGAGAATGAGGGAAGAAATTGGCTTATCTATTTCTTACCTGCAGAGACAAATTTCTAATACTGAGAAAAGCATCTTAATAATCACTGGAACTGGGCATTCAAAGTTTTGCTTATCATAGTAACATCAAAAGCAGCTCATGATATACAACCTGTCTTTATTATTGTACCTAGAACTAAATTTAGATCGTGTCATATGAGTAACTTATTTCAAAACCTAGATTCTTACTTTTACATATTTTAATGAACATTCATATATTAAGATTTTATATTGACCCATATATAGTGAATGTTGTTACATTGTAATTTTACTATTTCTTTTTCACTTGGGTAATACTTCTTTCTTATTTTATTTCTTGCCTCCATTGAGATAGAATACTTCATATTCTTTTCTAACCTCATGAAATAGAGACATGAACACATTTTTATGTATCTTATGTTTTTCAGTCAACAACCTGAAGACATCTCTTCAAACTAAACTTGTTGCCTCTTATTTATTATAGTGGCAGACTAATATTTTCTTATGTAATTATACCATAATCTCTTACCAATTTGTGCCTTAACCAGAAATTACCAAAGTAACATCTCTCTGGCCTAAATCCCCAATACCAATATATATTTGTGTGTGTGTTTGTGTGTGTGTGTGTGTGTGTGTGTGTGTGTATGGTGTGAAAGTTTGTTTTTTAAAAACTTTTAAACAAATCTTTTTGGTAATACTTCATTATAATTTTTATTTCCCTAAATATGAAAGCATTTGAGCATTTGTTATACATCTGAATGTGTTCCCACATCAACTATCTGTATTCGCTCATCACTTTTTCTATTGGATCACTTGTCTGGTTTTTGTCACTTACAGGAGTCATTTTTATTTTGTATCTTTTCTCAGCACTGAAATATTTTCCAAAATTCCTTCAGCCTGTGAATTTTCCATGATGTAACTTGTTAACTAAGAGATTTTAATTTCTCTATTCTCAAATAGAATATCTTTTCTTTAACAGCTACTGAGTCCTAGTTTTATTCAATATTGTCCTTATCTTTAGATTTTGCATGTACCCTCCAAGATTTTCTTTCAGGATTGTTATTGCTTATTTTTTATGTAAGTTTTTATTCCATCTGGAAGTTGTTTCTAAATAGTGTGCAAGTCTGGACTCCAAATTTATTTTCATCCAGATGGATTGCCAATTCCTTCATAACCAGTCATTAAAATATCTATCTTAGTCTAACCAGTCTAAAATAGGTTGCATACGTAATAAGTTATTGTAAAATATAGGCATTTCTGGTATATCTATTTTGTACCATTTATCTATGTGTTTATGAAAAGCCCATATACTTCGGGTTATAGTAGGTTTACTGTATGTTCAGATGGCCATTTGGGGATATTTGCTTCCTCGATACTGTCTGGGCACCTCTTCTGACACCTTGTATTCATATACTGTTCTGTAGAATGGGAACTTCATTGTACAGCTACTTAAAGATAATTATAATAATAAAATGTTTAAAAAAGAAAAGTCAAAAAAGAAAGTATTCTGAATATAATAATTTAAAGAGGTTCAAGAGTACAATAAACATTTATAGGGTGAATATGGTCGTACTACATATGGGAAATGGAAGTAAGTAATTTGAGAGGGTGGATGGGGTTGAAATAGGTGAGGGAAAATGATGGAAGGTGTGACATCAATCAAGTTTACATTGTGCCCACAAACTGACATGCTGAATTCAAACTCCTCTGTACCACTATAAAAATAAAATAAAATAAATTTAATAATGAACATTAAAAAGACAATCATTTTACTATGATATGTATTCCAACTTAATATTTAGGTATATTTATATAAAACAGATAATCTTTGTAGATATCTGTATAAGGGCCTCACACATGCTCAGATGGAAGAACTAGATCAAAGCCAATATAAACAGGAAGAAATGATCATATATAAGCGATCTGGAATAAGATACAAAAAAATCTATCATGTAAATAATACAAAGTCCAGAAACACCTTGTGCCTTAGAAGGCACTGATTAAACCTAATGAATTAAATATAGAAGAAAATTTCCCTAGAGCTTATCAAATTCTAAGAACAAAATTGATGAGGAAAAATATTCATATATTTAGACACAGTTACAAAGGCCTTGATATCTAAGATAAAAAGAAAATCCTGTTGAAAAGATAAAACTACTGATGGTAGATAAATAATCAGCCTACTGTCAAATTTATGTTTGCTTTAATGGAAGTTCAAAGATGCTTGAATAGCATGTGCAGATTACTGAGACCAAGGAAATGTACTGTAAGATCTAACCAAACAAAATTACATATGTAGAAGAATTCTGAGAGCTAGATCTTCTTCCCTGGGGGAATGGAGCTGTAAGTAATAGACCACATGCTCCCTGGAAAAGAAGTAGAAATCAAATTAACAAACTCAAATAGTCTTTTAGAAGACAGAAGAAAGGTGCTGAGACACTCGTAACTGGATTTGAGAGTGGGGAAGATGTTGAGAGGATGAGTTGATTTATTTATGGGCTTTCACCTGCCTTTGCTCACAGAGATGTTTACCAACTGGTCAAAAGGCTGACTGATAACTCTTTAGTTTTATACTCAGAGTTCTATCCCTGAGAGAAGAGAAACTCCAATTACAAATTTTCTCCCAGGATACTGGATGAGTTATAAAGCTATGCAAGGTCGAGACAGTTTTTAAAACTTAAGAAGAAAGCTACCGAAAAGTAGTGCATCCCCTTCGGTGGACTCCAGAGACGAACATCAGAATGGGAAACTGTCAGAAGGAGGAAGTATGGATAATACACCAAGCTCTCAGTGGAAATTCAGAAGTACCTGAATCAACCGGAAGTAATATAATCTGACACTGCTGCACAAGGTCACAATCCTGGCTCAATTCAACCTCAATCTTCATTGTTGACAGTGATTTACCACCACTGTCGCACATGGATTGAGAGACTACAGTGTCGAAAAAGAAAGTCAAAAGGATTCTCTGTAACTTTCATACTCACTCAAGTATTATTAGACACATGGAAAGACTGGGCCATCTGACTAAAATTCAGGAGTTTTTAAGAGGCAAGAAGAATGGACCTTTATAGGCACAAGTTGATCTGATACATGAATTATCTGACAAGAACTATATATACAAATTGTCTGACAAGTGCTTTAAAATAACTATAATTAACATGCCTAAGGACATAAAGAAAAGCAGTAGGAAACAAATGAAATGATGGGAAACTTTCTCAAAGAATTTGAGTATATATAAAATTCAAATTACAGAACTAAAAATACACAATATCTAAAAATAAGACTTCAGACACGCACAAATCCAATGCGAAAATAATTCAAATGATAACTAGAGAATCAGGAGACCTCAAGCTGTCATAGAACTAGCATTTGCAATTTAACACAATGCTTATTCCTGGCAACACTGACACTGTGGATGTCACAACTGATGTTAAATGTAAGTCAAACTGTTCATCAGAATGCAAAATGTGTGCAGAGTGGAAGATCAATAATGAGTTACTCAAACCATTCTGCAAGTGCTATAAAACTGAGTCAAGCCTATCATGGATCTTGGACACTCATGATCCAATGCTTGTAGGTATGACTACAAGTGACCAGTCCTGAGAAATATTCATATTAATTGCAACACGCAGCACAGCCAAGACATATTAACATATATAATGTATTATATATAACATATACAATATAGAATATATCAACACATATATGTTATATAAATAATATATTACATATATAAAATATTGAATATGTAGTATGTTATGAGGAATTATATAATATATTAATGTTTTATCTGTATTCAAGATTTATAGCTTATATAAGAATGTTATATTTAAAATACATCTCTGACACAGAAATCTTTTTAGTGAATCACAAATATGTTCTGAGTATCCAATGTGTGACATCTTATTTACAAACCCTTCTATATCTTTTGTAATTGTCAACAAGACAACATCTTGTCATAATCCAGGTTGTTTCCACACTGACATACTCCCACTTCTGCTTCTTGAGTTCTGGGAGTATAGTTCTGTACCTTGATACCTGGCTTTCTTCTACATTTTATCTGTAATTTTCCTTTCTATGTAGTCCTTCAAATTTCTACTCAAAATCCCATTGGATGGGTCCAAGCTGCATGGAGTTTGAAAACTTACTGTTTCCTTTTCTGAGTAAAATTTGATTCATTGTGATAATATTTGCATAAAGATGGAGCTTGTTTACTGAGATAGTAAAGAATGAAGCTTGCATATGTCTTTCAAATAGAAATATTGGCTCCATTTTATAGACAGTTGGCTGTGTTCTTGTCTTACCACCTCCTTGGAATCAGAATGTTATAACTTAATCATCTCTTCCTTTTTAAGTGTGTTTGAATTCCTAGGAGTCATAATCACCCGAATAGTTGATCACTGACAAATTACATACACCTACTTCTACTAATTCTGCATTTTCTGTATTTAACAAGTACAATATGGCATACAATATATCCCAAGACTATGTCAACCCATCACACAGTTTGCAAACAGAAATTGTAGCAAAGAACTTCCTGAATTATCTTATTTTTCAGTATTTTACCAAAACATTTTCACCTGTATAAATTTGCCTCATTAGGAATATTAATATTTGATTAGATCATCCCTCAAACCTACTTTTCTGGTAAAATGTATATAATATAAATATTATCACCATAGCCATTTTTAGGTTAGCTCTTAATAGCATTAAGTATGGCTACATTATTTTTAACAAATGTCCACAATTTTTCATTTCTGAGTCTGAAACTCAATACCAAGTAAACAACTCACTCTTTCCCAATGAATACTCTAGTGACCATCCTTTGTTTATTCTAAATAGCCTAACAATAATACAAGCTTATGCTCACATAAACAAATACATATATTCTTATAATATCCCTTCAAGGTGGGTAATAGGTCCATGCTTTGATCTATCTAACTGGCAAATTAGTAATTCAACCTGATGCTGTTCACAAATCTGTCAGAAAATGAGAGCTCTCTGGACCAGACAGGCAAGAACTACTCATGGTACAGCAAGTAGCATAGAGATCATCATAGTTCCAACGTCATTCTTCTCCTTCTTGTCCCCAAACAGTAATGTGAAAAAGCCAAGCCAGGGGCTATGTGAGCAGCAGATGGTGTCACACCTGGGTAACCCTAAGTTTAGTCTCCATCAAGTTTAAGCAAACACCCTCTTTTTCTAGGAAAGGAATAATTATCTCACCTTCCAAGTTTAAAAGTTATATAAACCACCCTGAAATGGCCCATGGTACAATAGTGAGCGCTTAAGTCTTGGCACGTCCAGAGAGGACTGTAGGAATGCTACAGACCCAAGGAGTGAGTCTCCCCGCCTGAGACATGGTAGATAGTTTTCTTCACATTTCCAATAAGGATATGGGGGCTTGATGTGAATTTGGGTCACACAGAAAACAACTGTGCCAAATCTAAAATTTATGTCCTTTGACACAATACATAGCATCAAGTACATTATCGCTAAAATGGCGAGCTGAAAGGAAAAAACAACTTTGTAGCACAAAGAGCTATTGTCATTGCATAGAACTTAAATGTAGGAAGAATGGAAATTTTAATCATGTGCCTCAATCAAACACAACTTACCATTTCAAATGTCATTATTCATATAACCCAGGAACCCCCAAGATGATATGTCTCTGCTTCTAACAGAAACCAACATAAAGTAATTCCAGGAAACCACTATCTTAATTAAATGCCACAAGATTACATGGATTCAAGTCCCTGTATATATATACATATATATGAAAATTATAAAATATGTAAGGAAAAATTCATAATAAACAAGAGAGAGAAGACATGTCAAGAAATTCAATTAATCAAACTAATTGTATAAAAATCATTAAAATTCTTTTGTACCAAAAGTGCAACAACATAAAAAGTAAATAGGACACACAAAACTGACAACTATGTAACAAGAAACTAAATCTTTAAAAAACAAATAATAGTATCCTGAAAATAATATAAATGACATACAGATAAACAGAAAATTAATAAATCATAAGGTAGACCTAATGAAATTCTAGTACCAAAATAATAAAGAATTGGTAACTGAGCACTGGACTCAGGGTCTCATGCTTGTTAGCCAACCACTGTATGAATTTTTACCTTTATACTATTTAAATGTGTCCTTGGAATTGGGAGTAGGGAATCATATGAAAGAAGAAAATTAAACCAAATGGAAGGACACAGTCCATTAATTCATTAACCAACAAATTGTAAAGCTCTAAGTATGTGTCAGGTGGTTTTCTTCCTATTTGAATTAGATTTTATTTCAGGAAATAGTAATATCTGTTCATTCTAAGTGAAATTAGGACTAATTGTGTACATATAATATGGACCAATTTCTATAATTTTATATCATATTATAAGCACAGCTTATATTTCTCTCCATCTCTTACTAATCACATTTTGTTTCAACTATGAACTTACTCTTCTTGCTAAACTGGTATATCCCCTTTTATCACACACTAAACACTATATACTTTCTTTTTTTTTTTAATTCAATTTTTCTAGTATACATCTCCCAGAATTCTGCAAATCCTTATTAGAGTGAATTCAATTGAGTCTACTCAAGTTGGCTTAAGCAGATCTAAGTATATCTGTGCTTGATCAATGGCAAAATAAGGTCAATGAGAGGAAAAAGAACTGCAAATATAAAATTTCTGTAGGTGAATCGAAGGCTAAAGAGAGACAAAGACATTTCTAAAGACAGACACGTTCCTGCCACTCTTTTGGTAATCTTAAAGGATCTTAGATAGATAGGACATATGAAAATAGCTCTCACCTGAAGGGCTGGATCACAAAGAGCAAATAGATCAAAAGCAGGATTTGGTTCTGCCATTTATAACGTCTAGTGAAAGACTCCTTGGTTCATTAACCATTCATCACTCATTGCTCTCAAATATTACCTGTGGGTGACATCATCTTTGTCCTTGAGAATACAACTGTAATTTGCATGACTATGTCATCAACGTTGCTAAATGACAGGTGAGAGAAGTACATAGCTGCTGTACCTACATAGTTTAAGTCTATTAAAGTACTCATCTTTAAAGAATAACAATAT
This sequence comes from Dipodomys spectabilis, assembly GCF_019054845.1. Lineage (NCBI taxonomy): Eukaryota > Metazoa > Chordata > Mammalia > Rodentia > Heteromyidae > Dipodomys > Dipodomys spectabilis. The sequence continues at coordinate 8,847,680 of NW_024870752.1, forward strand.
GATCCTTTACGTGGACGGTAACATCTTAGAAGGCAGGGTAAAGACATTAAAGGTTAGGAATTTATAGTTGCCTTTACCTCTGGCTATTCACGACTGACGTGATGCAAATGATCACGACATAGCATGGCAAATCTTTTGGAAGACATTTCAGAGACATCTAGTCCAATCACCTCATTTTAGAAGTGAGGAAAACTGAGGAATCTCAAGGAACCTGGGAGAGGGAAGTTGATTGATATTGCACATGCCTGGTACCTGCTGTTATCTTGTTGAAAACGTTATTTTTAACAGAGACTCTTGTTCAAACTGGTTCTTACAAGACATTTATGGTGAGAAAAAAATCATTGTTTAGTAACCAGGTGTCCCTTACCTCAATTGCAAGGAAATCAACTCAGTGATATTTCTAATGCTGTAAAGCTGATCCTTCTATAATCTAATGTTGTTTATTGCTCCAATTGAAGCTCATTCACCACATAAAACAAGCATTGAAATGACCAGTGTTAATAAGAAGGGACAAGTGCAAGGACTGAAAAAGAAATAGAAGGAAGCTGGACAGAGGTTGCACAATATGTATCTGCACAAATATGTATCTAAAATAGATTATTTCACATATTTTTTCATTTTATTACATTCTGTACATGGACAATGTCTTGTGTCTGTATGTGTGTGGAAGTGTAAGTCTGTGATGGTTTATGCTTCCAGACCCTGGCTTTTTTGGCAATTAGACAAATGTTTATATTCTATTCAACTCCTATAATGACTTTGAACATAGATATCTCACACCATAAGCCAGGCCATTGATCAGTTAATTGTTTACTTCTCATATATATAAACTATATAAATATGTATTTTATATAAGCTATATAAAATATTTTGGAAATTCTCCTAGTTGTTAGTTATTTTTAAAATATGAATAAATGACAATCGGGCAATACAAAAAATATCTACTGCAGTTTCTGGAATAATACGAAACACCAACAAATGCTTACCAAATTGAAACATTTATATCAGTATATATCCATCATCTTTTCAAGAGAGCTAAGAAGCCTATATTACATACTCTAGAAAGTACAAAGTATTCCTTCAAGATGTATACTATTCAGGTCTGTGCTGTTAAAAAGTACAAGTGAAGAAAGCTGTATCTGAGTCTTCATTTTGCTCTTGGTACATAGTAGGCACCAACTCATCTAACTCTGGGGAATGAGTGTTTTACAGTGTACCACACTTTCTACACAGCAAATATTGAGAGAAAATGTTGGAATAATCATCATATAAGTAGTACAGCTTGTAATATTTTATTCTCATCCTGAAGAAGTTGAGGACATTATGAACATAATATATATATTGTTATGTGTTCCAAATATGAAAATTGGAACATATGTCATTAATGAACATGTAATTTCATATGCTTAAGGTATGATGTGAAAACCACTTCCCCAAAGGATGCTAAGTTGTAATACCACAGAATGGATGACAACTTCATGTTTTTGGCCTTGTCTGGTTTGGAACTCCATTGATTTGATGCATAGAGCCTGAAAGAGTACAATCATGTTTCATTTACAAGTCTCATAAAAGTGAAGCAGAAACTACCTATCTGTCAGAGTTACTAGCTGACAGTCTGTAACTTCAGACTACATATTATCCTTAGAAGTAAAAACAATAAAGTCAGATATTCAATTTCATTTGAAGTAGACTGTCGGCTAAATCTAATTATCGCTAAATGACAGTTTCTCAGAGTTCTAGCTATTTAATTAATTGTATTCAATGATTCCAATGTCCATATGGTCACATTATACTAATAGATTAGGGTCCCAAATTTTTAAATGTTAATTGGTCCAATGTGCAGCTTCCTATCCCAAATCTGTGCACACAATGTATTTAAAAGAATAATCAGATAATAAATGCAAAAGATAGAAATGCTTATGTTGAGTTTCTCTGAGCTCCGTTCTCATTAATTTCCTTTGCAGGGAGTATAAGCATTTAGAGGTGTGTAGAGATATAAGTGTGATACGAGTAGTAAATTTAATGAGATTGCCCATTGCCCTCAACTCCTAAGCAGTAGTTTCTATTTAAGGATTATCACAGCATTTATGCTCATAGAATCTGACGGAAGATTTCTTTCCTTTCATAACTTAGAACAGTAGCTTACCTTGAAAACTTAAATATAATGTTTAATATTTTAGGCATGAGATTTAAAGGTTATCAACATACTGTCTCTAGAATTTCCTGGCTTTCTAAAAACAAACACATTTGAAATAAAATTTGATTCATGGATAGTAGTCAAATTAGATTTTTATTTTGCATAGAACAAGAAGCATAAAAAGAGAGAAAAGCATCTAAACAATTCAACCATATTTTAATATGTGTGAAATGCATTAATAAATCAAATACTTCTTTATTATTTGCCATCATATATGAAAGTTTTGGAACTAGACTTGATTTTCTAATTGTTGAACATTCTCATTACCAACAACAGCATATATATATATATATACATATATATATATATATGTGTGTGTGTGTGTGTGTGTGTGTGTATATAAATACATATATGATACTGTATATATATGATACTGTATATATATATGTATGATACTGTAAAAGGGGTCACAGTTACATTAGTAAAATAATGAGTACACTTCTTATTGAGCATTGTTACGTGCTCCTTTGTTTTTCTCCTATTATCCCTTTCCTCCCCATCTCCCAACTTCCCTCACCCCAAGCTGTAAAGTTCGTTTTTAACGTAGTGTCTTATACATCTCATTGTTACAATGGGTCAACCTGTATCCTTATTTCAGCATTTTGCTATTTCCCTTCCCCTCCCCAAATTAGAAAAATGTATATACAAGATGCAGGGCACTGGAATCAAATACAGTGAAAACAGGGGTTATACCATGAGGGAAGAACATACAAAAGAAACAAAAAATAATCACACAGTACATTATAAGCATATTATAAACAGCAAGAGAGATAAAACCTCTTGTGTACCTGTCTTGGGGTTCATTTTGCCTAGCATCATCTTATATGGTCATATGTACTTTCTTGCTGAACAAGGCAATGAAAAAGGAGCCTACCATTTACATCTGAAATGCCCCTCACATCCCTGAAGAACAATGTGCCTTAAATTCTTCATTAGTCTTCCATTGCTTGCTGGTTTCTACAAACATTGAGTTAGCTTTCCATCATTATGAAAAATTCTTTAGAAAAACAAAGTGGAAAAGAGCTGGAGGTATGATAACTCATACCTGTGATTTAAGCTACTTGGAAGATGGAGAGAAGCGTTGTCCCAGGTCATCCAGGTCCCATCTCAATCAGTAAAAACTGGGCCTGGTGATATGTATCTGTCATCCCAGCTAAGTGGGCAGCAAAAACAGGAGGATCACCAGCCTAACTGTACTATAGAATGACAGAACGGGATAGGAATAAGAACCATCCCAGATCTTGTCAGCTTTTGTCACAGTAGTACCGTTCCCTAAATGAGCCAAGGGAGAATGATATGAGAGACCTTTGTCATGTGCACAGTATGTGCCATCATGTAAGTAGCAGTCTCCATACAGTAAATCTGAGAACTAAACCTTCGATAACGTCACAGTGATTCATCTACACATGCTTCTTGGATTTTTGCTTACCATAGCTAAGGAAACATTACAAAGCTGACCTGTATGAATGCCCTGTGAAGGCATATAGGCTAGAGATTATTATTCCAACACAAAGTATATTCACCTAAAGTCTTTTTGAATACTCCCATATTCATCCCACTGGTGATGTCTTCATTAGAACTGGAACTATGCAGCCCGTATTTGCCTGCATTTGCAGAGGTGCTGACGAAGTTGACTACTACTTGACATGCTTATGGAGAAACATTGCTCCCTAGTTCCTTACAAACCCATATTCCATAATGCAGTATCTTCTAATCTCACCTTCAGACATGTTCTCTTGATTGTGTACATGGAAATAACTTTCCTACCTCATTCTGTGCTTATACTGGCCAGCCTCAGAACAACTCTATTTTCATTTCTTTAATAGAATTGAACCAATAGACTTGCATTTCCAAAAGGGTCCCATCCTCTCCTACAGACAATAATCATAGTTCAAAGGAATCTTGCAGAAAAATTCAGCATAATTCAAAATCTCTGGGAACATGAGATCTTCCTCATGGAATTGTGGTGCTTAATATCCCGTATTTCTTTTTTGCTTATCTCCATCTGTAGCAATTCTTTATTGCGTCTGGTTCTTGTAGAAATATATTTTTATTCAGTGTACATCAAGAGCCACCTATTAGAGGATGCCTTTACCCAAAAAGTATCATCTTTGTTGAACTGTAAATATTAATGCGTATAGAAATCAGCAGTTGGATTATTTTTTAGTGATAATTCTGTTTCTCTCTAACCTATCAGATTTCTATCTATATTGTAGGATATTTGATTGGCTTTTCAACTGGTTTGGGAAGTTTGGCATCCTATTTCTCATTCTGTCTCTACTACCAAGAAAATTGTGTTTGCCAACACACTTTCTCTGCTTTGATCTCCAATATTTAAACAAAACATGTCAGTGTTAGGGAAAATGTAACAGTGCTTCTTTGTATTGGTAATTGTCTTTAATTTTTCATATCTATCCTTGGAGAACGCCATCTTGCAAATTGTACAGATGAGAAAACTGAATCTCAATTAATTTAATTTTTTCTAAGGCTTCTGTGACTTGACCGTCCCCCACCAACCTCTTTCTATTACACTCAATTATCTGCTAGCATGAATTCTAGAAAGTTATGTAGCTATAATTTAGATAAATTTTAAAAAGGAAGAGTTTAGTATTTACTTACACAATAAATTTATTTCCAAAGCTGTAGATCAAAATGAGTACTTGCCTAGCATGTGTGAGACCCTGGCTCAATTTCAGTACTGCAAGAAAAAAGTATATTTATAGTATGTTAGGCATTCAAAAATCATCTACTAATGACAGGGTACTGAGAACAGGTACTTACAACTCAAGGATTACAACTGTGAGGAAATCTAAAATCAAGGAGATGGGACCAGTTTTGGGGTCCGAATACAAATAAATGACATGATATATATATATTTGTCAAGCAACTGATGAGGAAGAAAATATTCTAGGAAAGAACAGGAATGTTTATTGTTAGAATATGTTGAGAAACAAAGAAAGAACTGCTATCACTGAAGTTAGGCAGAGCTACACAAGGAAACTTAACATTAAATAAAAAACAATACATTGACATATAATGTATCGTGTTGAGTTAGATACTAGGGGAGGACAAATTTGTGGGCTTGGGAGAGAATTAATATGGATGCTGTTTATTCCAGGAGATAGGACACAAAAATGCGGAAAAAATGTCCATATTATATCAGACAAGATCTTGTCATTTTCAATATCCACATAATTTTCCTTTCAGAAGAAGGAAGTTCTCTCCTTGTTCATGCTCCTGTTAAGTTCATAATGCCTTGCCCATCCACAGTAAAATAAATAATTTATTCAAGAACAATCCATGCAGGACACTGGTGGCTCATGTTTATGATAATCCTAGCTACTCAGGGGGCGGAGATCTGAGGATCATGACTCAAAGCCAATCAGGGTAGAAAAGTCTTTGAGACTCATCTCTAATTACCGAAGAGCTGGTAGTGAAGTTTTTGCCTCAAGTGGTAGAGAGCTAGCCTTGAGCAAAAGATCTCAGAGACAGCACCCAGGGCCTGAGTTCAAGCCCCAGGACCAGTACCAAAAAATAAAGAATATTGCATTATCCCACCCGAATATGAAACTGTAATTGAGAACATGAGAATCAGCAGGAAGCAATCACTCACAGAAAAAGTACTTGTGTGGTTTGGAAATATTTGAAAGAATAGTATTGTTCTTACCGTGGATGATGCCAAAAGATATTTACACATATTTGGTTTAGATATTTCCAAGGACAGAGGATTTTTTCTTGAAAATAACCTATATAAACTATTTAGAGATTAAAATATCAAGCTAAATAAGTTAATAATGAACTTGGTGGCTACAATATGAAAGCCAAGGTAATTCATTTTCATTTAATAAACGTAATGCAATTCACAGTCTGTCTTGCACAACATTCTTAGATATTTTGACAATTTTTAGGCTCCAAGGATTAGCCACTTAATATTCTTCACTTGCTGATGTAAAACAGAGGCAAATTTTTATCTGAAGTTAATTTTCAATTTTCATTGGAAGAAAAGATGCCCATTATCAGTGTTCAGATTTTACTTGATACCACTAGTTCTTAGAAAATACTTAGAGAAAATGGCATCCATTTGGTCCAAAAATCAATGAAATATCTGAAAAATGTGCATTGCAACTTCAACAGAAAAGTCTACATAAAAGAAAATGTTTAGAAGATTCTGATTATAATAATTCTCCATTTTTGACTATCCTTCTAGCTCTAGTTATACCCTCTTCTCATGCAGTTAATGAGCTTTACAAGAGTATGCAACAAGCCAGGCACCTGTGGCTCATACCTGTAATCCTAGTTACTCAGGAGGCTGAGATGTGAGGATTACAGTTTGAAGCCAGCCCAGGCAGAAGGGTCCATGAGACTCTTATCTCCATTTAACCACCAGAAAACCAAAAGTGATACTGTGCCTCAAAGAGGTAGAGTGCTAACCTTGAGCAATAGAGCTCAGGAACAGCTCCCAGGTCCTGAGTTCAAGCCTCATGACCTACAAAAAAATAAAGTGTGCAACAAACATTTTCTGAATAAGGAGACATAGGGGAAAAACAAACAGCCATCCTGCTCCTCTAAGGTGTACTTAACCATTCTTTTATGTTATTAAAATGGTATCTTGCCGCACTTATTATTAGTCAGCAGAGATTAAGGATTAGGAAACTTACTAGCAAATTTTCTTGAAAAGTTTAATCATTCAGAATTTTTAATGAAAGCAGTCTTATCCAGAATAATCATGAAAAAAGAAGTAGCACCTATACAGGGTGCACTGACCAATCAGAATAGGCACTCCGGTGATCTGTGGCAGTGCAAACTGGATGAATGCCAACCCTGCTTTACATTTGCCCTGAGCGTCAGACAGAGTTTCAATGAATAGACTCTGGAAATGCTGCTATCAAGATGACAGATAGGGTTGAGGGCATAGCTCAATGCTGGAATACTTGCCTGGCATACAAAGAACCCTGGGTTCAATTTCTAGCAACATATGCACATGAGCAAATGTGTGCGCGTGCACACGCACACACACACACACACACACACACACATACCCACACACACACACACACACACACACACACACACTATGACAGACTGATCAGACGCATTTAGCATTTAGTGTTTTTCCTTCCTATGATTCACTAAAATATGGTATAGGAATTTTTTTCAAGAAACTAAATTTACTGAAAGCAGGGGAAGCAGAAAAGGTGATAGCAGTAACAACATTTGGAATCTGGAAAGCAGATGGATGATTGGTACCTAACATAGAATGCTGAAGAAAGTCAACTTATTTGCATCATTGAGAAAAGCAGAGGAACAATCCAAATTGCTTCATGGAATCTTCTAAAGATTTATGAATAGGCATCAGTAGTCACCACAGAGAAGAGGTGAAGGGGACGATCCACAATATATTTCATCATAAGCTCTAACATGACTGGACTCTGGTAGTTCAAAGCCAGGACAGGGAAGTCCATGAGAGTCTTATGTCCAGTTATCTACCAAAAAGCTGGAATTAGAGCTGTGTGTGGCTCAAGTGGAAAAGCACTAGCCTTGAAGAAAACAAAACAAAACTTAGAGACAGTGCCCAGGATCTGAGTTCAAGACCCAGGATTGGCACACAAAAAAAGCTATAACAAGCAGTGATCATTTTCTTTTTCACCATTCTAAATCAATATATGTCTGTTGCTTCCAAATGCTATAAAGGAGTTATGATCCGCTAATATGTCTTTGGACTGGGGGTGAAATGCTCCATTGAGGGCTGAGATCTTACTGTGAAAAGAAGAGGGTTAATGGTCAGCAGAAAAATCTATATCTTTCTACTTAACTATCATCAATGTTGAGGCATATATCCTGCCAGAGCCTGCATCTTCTATGTGGCTCCCAAAATGCTTACAGCCAGAAAGTTACCCTCAGGCAAGATACTGGAGGAGTCTTTTTTCTAAGGTTCTGCCTATGTTAAGAAGAACTATAGTGTCAGTTAAAGAAAGCATGATAAACATACCTTCTAATCTGCAATAGTTTTATGCCTTCTCCCTTTGTGCCTGTGGTAGGCCTGCAGATATTTTGGTGTGATATTTATTGTTATTCTTCTTTCTATTCGATTTAAGAGGGAGAGACCCCTTGAGAAAGGCTATAAATTAAAACGTCCTTGACCAGGAGGAAAGTTATGTTCAAGTGTACATGTCAGATGAAACACAAGGAGGAAGTGGAACCAAAATACATGGAATAGAATTATTACTCAAAGATTCAACCAGAGGGTGATAAGAAGTCTACAGATATCAGAGTTCAACCACGGGAGAAAGCAAGGCAGAGGTTTAGACAATGCATGAAGGAAGGTAGAAACTTATTTGCATGACTACAATGTAACTACCAACCAGTCCAAGTAACTATTTGCACTACTCTCCACATCCACACTTGCTTCCTGGTTCACTGGGGCAGAAGAAGAGGGTTGGTTGGAGAAATTGGCCCTTAAGAAAGGGGAAGGGAGCGGGCATTGTGGCTTACGCCTGTAATCCTAGCTACTCAGGAGGCTGAGATCTGAGGACCTCGATTCAAAGCCAGCCAGCTCAAGTGATAGAGCACTAGCCTTGAGCTGAAGAGCTGGGGGACAGCGCTCAGGCCCAGAGTTCAAGCCTCATGACCGACAGAAAAAAAAAGAAAGAAAGAAAGGAGAAGGGAAATAACAAAATGCTGAAATAAGGATACAGGATGATCCATTGTAACAATGAGATGTACAAGACAGTATGTTGAAAACGAACTTTACAACTTTGGGGGGGGGAGGCAGGAAGGAGAGGGATGGTAGGGGAAAAATAAAGGAGTGTATATAACAATGCTCTATAAGAAATGGACTCATTTACCTTACTCATGTAAGTGTGACCCCTCTTTACAGTATCTTTGCAATAAAAAATACATATTAAGGGGAATAAAAGGACATGGGTCCCTCAGCTCATCAGCTCAAGGCTATCTCTCTACCACTTGAGCTACAGAACCACTTGCAGCTTTTTCTGCTTATTTGGTGCTGAGGAATAGAACCCAGGCCTTATGCATGCAAGGAAAGCGCTCTACCACTGAGCCACCTTCCCAGCCCTTACAATAAAATACTTTTAAAGGGTGTTTTGTTTTTGCTTTTGTTTTTTAATGTACGGTGTGATGTTATTTCTTTTTTCTTTCTTTTATTCTCTTTGTTTTATCCTCTGTTGTCACTGTTTTTGATTTTGGTACCCTGTGTATTGTATATACCTTTATCTGATTTAGGGAAGGGAAGGTGAGACAAAGGACAAAGAGTGAACCAATGCAACAGAGATACTCGCAAGACACCATGTTGGAATGAAAATTACAACTTGGGGGGGGCAGTCAAGAAGGGGGAGGGAAAGTGGGAGAAAATGAGGGAGGGGGTAACAATGTTCAACAAATATACTCACTACCTTATTTATATAACTGTAAATTCTCTGTACCTCACCTTTACAATAAATTTTTCACTCATATCACAATTAGAACTATAACTTGTATTAAACAGATACACTGCAGAGAGAGGGAAATATTTGCAAAAACTTTTTATAGTGTCTTTATAGGGCCTGGAAATAAAAAACCCTCTGTACAGTATTTTCACAATAAAAAAATAAAAATAAATAAAGGTATGGAATAATGTAGGCAAAAGGAAAAAAAAGAAATATTAGAACAAAATATCCATTTAGAGGGAAAATTGTAGTAACTTGAAATCTATTAATGTTTCAATAAAAGGACAGAAGAATTAGGTTTAGAAAATCTCACAGAAAACTCAAGAAAATAATGTAGAGGACTCCACACAACATATTCAGGAAATGCATCTTTCAAATAATGGAATTTCAGCACAATAAAGAATCCAAGAAGAGTTTCACAAATGGATAAAATGCTTTTCTAAATGCCCAGCACAGACATCCATAGACTCCACAGTAAATGACACTGTTATTAAATTTCAGAACACACTGAAATAGACACTATAGGAGCTTGCCACTTCAGATCCACAAATTTGAGACATGGAAACATGGATTTAAGTCTTATATATCTTTAAATAAGATTGGCAGTAGTATGATTCTCCTATAGTTTGAGCTTTTAATTTTATTGTCCTGTGGTCCTAAAAATCTGTATTTCTTTACTTGTTACTCCACGACAAAGCCTTATGCACTTCAGGAGAGTGTTTATGAGCCATATTCCCTAATATTAATTGCAGTGATGGATCTACCTATTCATGCCCATTTATTTATCGTTTATTTATTCATCCATTCATTAGGTAAACTTTATACAAGTTCTATTTGAGAGGGAGCAATAAATACCTTTCCTCTGAAGGTAGAGATATTTGAAATACAAATACAAGTATCAGCAGATGAAAATAAAATGTCAGCTATTTCTCTGTTAAAAGCTGAACTGCAGAATGTGCTTTTGATGTCTAATAGTTCATCAAAGAATTATCAATCTCAAGGCCTGACTCTAGTAAATAAAAACATGTTACAAATGGCACCACCAAGCACAAATCAGCATGTGATCACTCCCCTGAAGAGAAAAGGATTTATCTTCCTATGAACAGAAAAAGCCAACATGGGATGAGGACTCCAAAACTCTCATCATGCTGGATTTGTTATAACCAACTTAGCAAAGCAATGTATCCTCCTACTATGTGAAAAAGGGACAAGTTCAGCACGAGAATGTCAGGACTGCTACTAGAGTCAGAACAAAGAGAAATGACTCAAGTTACCAAGGCATCTATATCTTTACTAATCATCATTAGTTTAAGCAACCAATTGTTAACAAAATGGTGTTTAAACTCCCATATCATGGAGTTATCTTGAGAACATCTAAAGATCATCAGAGACTATCTGAAGATTATTTTATGTGTTAAACAATTTTTCTATTATTAGGTGATGAATTTCATCACCTTTTAAAATCTTCCATCCCATTCACCTTTTAGTAATATAATTCCACCAGCTATCCTTTGGATATTATTTGCCTGAGTATATTATCCAAACCTCATATCTCTCTATCATTATATTTTAGTGTGTTGAAAGGAATGTTTAAAAAATATCCAGATTAAGCATCCATTTCTTATCTAGATTTAACTAAATTTAGAAATTAATATAGTATTTGCATATGGCTTTAATATCTGATTTTATGATATCAGTATAACAAATTTCTATGGTTTATTTATTTCTGTCTTAATTCCATTAGATTGAGTGAGTCTAAATCCCTGTGTGGATTAGTAACGTATATATTCCATATCAGCTCCCAAAGTGCTCAGTCTTAAATTTTTAATATTTATTAGAATAAGAAAATATTTATTAGAATACATAGCTGTCACAAGAAAACTTAAAAAGTAATTAGGATTTCTCATTCTTTCCAATATACTACAAATATGCTAAAGTATTTTAACATTTTTTTCTAATGTAATTATAGCTTATCCTTAATTTCTAATCATTGTTAGTACTATTTTTTCAGATAATCTGCAGTTATTCAGATATTAGTTATTTGAATCACTAATTACAAATTCCAGTATACTTCATCATTTTAGGTTCAGGTTTTTGCATTCCTAACTCTAGCAATTATTTTAGAATTGATTGGAAAGTGATCAGCACTTTTTTTTTCTGTCGTGGGGCTTGAACTCTGGGCCTGGGTGCTGTTCCTCAGCTTTTCCGCTCAAGGCTAGAACTCTACCACTTGAACCACAGCACCATTTCTGGTTTACTGAGTGGTTTATTGGAGATAAGAGTCTCACAGACTTTCCTGCCTAGGCTGGCTTTGAACTGTGATCCTCAGATCTCAGTCTCCTGAGTAGCTAGAATTACAGGCTTGAGCCACTGGTGCCCAACCTGATCAGCACTTTTTTTTTAATTGAAAATACTATTCTTCCTACATATTCAATTTTACCCTGAATTCAGATTTGTCTTCTTGGAAGTTTAGATTTTTAATCTACTTAGTTTAGCATCTAGACTGCTAGTTTAAATTAACCTAAGGTTTTGTATTTGTAAGGGCAGACCCTTTTTTCACTTTAAAAACCTTGTCTTTGATCACACAGAATATCATTACCATGTGCCTGTATATTGATTGTTTTTTATGATTTTGTCATTTGTTGCAAGTCTGCATCATCATCAATGTAATTGATGTAATTTCTAATTTTTTAACAGAACTAGCAATATCAGCCCTTTTCTTCCTAAAATAAATTCTCAAATTGTTAATATCAATAAATTGCAGATTTTATTAAATTCCATTTTGATTGTATTTTTAATTAGTATACTTTTGTTATATGAAGGGCTTCACTCATATTTCTATGGGGGCACATAATATACTGACCCTAAGACCAGCATAGGACCTGTATTCAACTGAATTTATTACAAATTATGCAAAAAACTAACTTTTACCATTTTAAAAAATGTTCTAGAATACATTTCATAGAACTGTTTTTAAAACAGCTTATTTTAAGCCTTATAATAAAATATCTCAAAATTATTTGACACTTTCAAATTCAAACGTGTTTTTTCTGCTAAGGTCTTTGAAAATCAATAAAGTAAATTTTGGACTGGATAACCAGTGTGAAATAAAATATCAGGAACTAGAAAAAAATCTAAGCAATGTATTTTCCATTTAGAAGTTCTATCCTAAAACCAAACCAAAAAACACACATTTATCATTAATTACAATAAGTCTACTATTCTGTATTTGAGGCAGTGACAAATATATGATAATGATTTTCTATGTCTCCCAGTTCAGCATTACAATAAATCATGCTACTTGAAAGCAAGCTTTAATTCTAGTCAAAATCTCACATTCCTTTTCCATTCCAAGTTCATCTAAATAACAATCAAGAGTACTATATTATGCTTACATATTTTGACAAAAAAAAGTAAGCTATTAATTACTGTAAGATTTAAAGAGAGCCAGACATGGTAATATATACCTCTAACTCCAGCACTGGGAAGACGGAGGGGGAGGATTTAAGTTCAAGGGCAGTCTGTAATGCACAGTGACTTCTTGCTAAAAAAAAAAAAAAAAAAAAAAAACTGTAATAATGAATATAAACAAGCAAGTAAACAAATACACACCAATGCACAAACACACACACACACACACACACACACACACACACACACACACACACACACACACACCACTTAAAGAGGAACCCAAAGAACTAATTAAATCTTACATCTTCACACCCTAATCTCCTCTCAGTGAAGGATGTCATGAGAAGAAGAATCTCAGGCTTAGAATCTAGGAGTCGAACAGGAAAGCATAGAACTTTCAGGTAGACATGTTCATGAGGCTGCACAATTTCCAGGGACCTGTCTCTTCAGCCATATGTCCCCTTACTGTAGTTCTAGTCTTATGTTAAAGTCTGCATGGCAAATATTAAAATTACTCAGTGCTTTTCAGAGTACATCTCTATTCAAATGACTCATATTATTGTTTACACCTTTCTGGCATGTTTCCTAGGAACTAAGTTAGGCCTCAGTGGATTCAAGATCTGATTAGACATCCATAGCAAGTTTATTCAAAAACATACATTACACCAAATTCCTCACCATAGACCTTTTTCTATTGCATACTCTATCTACCTTATTAAATGTAAAAACATACACTCATATCCAATTTTAATCTTTTATGCTGCATTCTGACTTGCTACAATATTATTATGGTATTTATGTTGGAAGAAACTGAGTTGGGGTAATGTGTTTTCATAATTTTACAATTTATTCATTCTCATAATTATTATGAAAAGTTTACTTGGTCAATACTAAAATTTAATAAAGGAATTCCTGTACTCAAAGAAATACTTACACAGAAGAATGACAATATTTAAAAGAATATCAAAATTATGTGTATAAATTGCAGCAAAATTCTTTTTTTTAATTTTTATTTTTATTTTTTGTGAACATACTGTACAGAGGGGTCACAATTACATGGGCAAGATAATGAGTACATTTCTTATCAAGTATTGCAGCCTCCTCCTTTGTTTACCCTTCACATCCCTTCCCAGCCTCCCCCCAGCAAAATTCATTTTTGTGTCAATAAATATCTAGATTTTCAACAGATATTTAAGTAAATAAATGTACCTAATTTTTGTAAGCCAAAACCCTATTAATGAACACTAATTACATAATTTTTCAGTAGTAATTCACTGTTTAACATCTTGTGAACAAATGTGTGTACATTTTCTTAATTATTCTCACAGACTTGCTTCATAAACGTGGAATAATTGTGTCTTGCTAACCACACACTTTAAACACTAATGATATATTTTGGAAAAATTCCATAAAGATGACTATTTTCTTTGCCAGTATTGGTAATATTCTCTTCACTCTCCTGGTTCTACGAACTGGAAAAAAGACAATGGGTACCTCATTGTGTCTAAGATCGTATTTGTTACTTCCCAATGACATTAATTTTCTTTAAAATTACATTTTTCATCAATTGGGTCATTATTTTCTTTCACCATTCATTTCTAGGAAGAGGAGTAGCTTTACATGGACTGCAAAAACTCTTTCTGTGTTGAAGACAGTGTTGCTGAAATATATATATATATATATATATATATATTTAATCTGCCATAACGATGTGTCCCCTTTCTTTTGTTGTTGTTTTGTGTCATGCTGATATTCTTTTTTTGTTTAATGATGTTGTAAGTTTAGAAGGCTCTGCCTAAAAACCTATGGGTTTTCTCAGACCTATGAATAAATAAAAATATCAATGCATTCATTTTGCTTAATTTTCAAACAGTTATATGTAAGTCTTTGATCCTGTAAATATTTGTTTAGAGAAGCTATGGGCTAAAAATTTACCTTATTCTTCAAATATTAATTTAACTTTCTAGCCAGCAAAATATTTTTACTAACTTTCCTTTTACTGAAACAGCTCTCATTTGTTGTTGTTGTTGTTGTTGTTTTTTAATGCTTTCATCTTAAAGCTCATGACTTATATCTGGTTTCTTCAAGGCAGACTCTAGGGCAGCCAGACTTCGACTGTACCTTCAATGCTTAGAATGTGTAGGACACGAGAGCATAAGGCTGGGATCCTTGAGATCCACGTTTGAATGGGATGAACCAACATGCAACAACAGTCACATTAACTCTTTATCACCTCTTCTTATTGTTCAGAAGGGGAAGAAATAATTGCACCACTTCCATTCTATTGTTGGAAGAATAAGAGTCATTATACAATTATCTATTCAGCAATATTCATTGAAAGCACACTATTTTAGACACTTTTGGGAGTACTATGATTATAGGTCTCTAGAACACTGATTACCTTGAGAAACAAATTATCTTCCCTTCATGATTAAAGTATGTTCTGTAGACCAGCTCTCAATATCTATACTTGCTCTAATTTTCCACTATTAGAATGGTGAAAAGAGATGCTCCGTGTTTGGGGTTTTTAAGACACATCAAAGATCAAAGAATAAGTGTGTAGCTGTGCATTCCTCACACAATGGTGAATGGGCTTGGTAACTAGGTGAGCAAATTAACAAGAAATACATGCCAGCCATGCAATTCTCTTTATTAAACACGGAGAAAATAAATTAATTTTAAACAGTCTATCTCATTTAGTGAAATGAGTAGAAGTCTTCTAGCATGTGGATTGATAAAATAGCGATAAAGTAGGAATAACCCCCATTCTCACAGCCCCAAGGAAAAGCCAGTGTGTAAGGAGAAAGAGAAGCTCTGGTGTTTAATTTCTCTGCACACAGAGTCTTCATTTACCTTTGGATATTTCCACATGAATTCTGCCTTTGAACACTTCCAGCTGTTTGATAGAGGAACAAAAATATTCCATAATCGGCCATCCCAACTGTCAACACTCTTTATAGGTAACATAATTGATCTTTTTTGTTCAGAATTTAAACTTTCATTTAGCGATGCCCCAGAAGATAAGTGCGTACATGACATCCACACTGCTCTTCACTGCTCTCATGTTACTTAGCTCCCTAACACTTCTGTTTCTTCATATAACACAAGCATAATAACCAGACCTATGAAACTGAGTTGTAAAACCTAAATCAGCATCTAAACCCATACCTGTAATGCACTTAAAATGTTCCTGGCCCTATAGCCAGTGGCCTGCAAATCCTACTCTGTGAATTGGCACCCACTACCCCAGAGCAGATACCTCCCGGAGCAAGCTACATCCCCGTTACATATTTCATGGCACCACCCATCAGAAATGTACCAAAGCTTTAATATCAATTTATTTCTAAACTAAAACAGCTGTCTTTCTTCCTCTAATCAGATCTACATATAAGCCACCAATGGCAGAAGTAGAAATGTACAGTCACCTTTGTGTTTTGTTAGTATGCATACATACTATTCAAATTTTGCTTTATGTTTCTTTAACATATCAATGTAATAAAATTCCCAGACACGTTTTTAATGATTTTTGGTTATCTTTGGTATTATTTGCAAGACTAGCTAGTTAAATTTCTTTAAGAAAAAAGTTATCAAATCAGATAATCATGCCCCAGTTCTGACAAGCAGATTCCAGAGTGGTAGATGAAGAAATGCTTAGGCAGAGATATCTTATATTTAATATTTTAATATGAGTTAATATTCCAATACCACCATGTAGCAAGAAATGAGTTAATGCACAGACATTGGTTAAATGAAAGATATCTTATCTCAACTTGCACTCTTATAAGTTAAGATTGGTCTAGAACTTTCTTAAGGGAGTTACAGAAAAAATGGAGGGCATATTCCAGGAGGAAGATAACAACAAAGCAGGAAGCACTGAGATAAGCATTTGTTGGTAACACACCCCAGATACCAGGAATCACTAAGCTAAGTACACACAGGGCCTCCCCCCATCCTTTGTCTTTAGGCAGGATTACTGCAAAAGGTCAGATGCTCATAATCTTGTGTCTTTACTTAGTATGAACTAACATACAATCAGGAATTTCCATGGTATCAATCACACTCCAAGCACTAGTCCAATGTCCTGAAGCTAGTCATAATCCCCAAATGGAGCTAGGTTTCAGAATGATACATTGTGTGTGTGTGTGTGTGAGAGAGAGAGAGAGAGAGAGAGAGAGAGAGAGAGAGAGAGAAAGAGAAAGTTGATGTGTGTGTGTGTTTGTGTTCATCCATATGTATGCAGGCATACGCCTGTCATCATCATGGCTTAAACTCACACTATTGTTCAGTCTTCTTACTCACTGCTGCTGCTCTTTTATTTGAGCCATGCCTTCAGTCCAGCCTCTTGCTGGTTAAGCACAAATGGAGTTTCAGATTTTCAGCCCAGGCTTGCTTCAAACCTCAGTTCTTCAGCTCTCACCCTCCTGAGTAAGGAAGATGTTAGACAGGAGCTGCTGGTGCTTGCACTAAGGGTGTGTGCTCTTGCCTAACTAATTTTTTCAAGGTTAGTGCTTTACCACCTGAGCCACAGCATGACTGCTGGCATTTTGGAAGTTAATTGGAGAAAAAAATGTCTTCAGATTTATTCACCCAGATAGAGGCTTTGAACCAGAATTCTCAGATTTCAGCCACCTGAGTAACTAGGACTATAGTTATGAGCCCCTGGCATCCAACAAATGCTTTATTTCTTAACAAATGTCAAGTTCAGATCAGAGCTTGGTATGTCTACAAGCATTAGCTCCCAGGATGTTAATGATATTTTGGTCTCTTCTCAGATACTTCTTACTGCAGTCATAATTCTTAGTATCACTATTTGCATTAATATTAATTATTAATCTATCTCAGGTGTTAAAAGTAGCATGTGACTGAAAGCAAAGCAGCTCTTCTGGCCTACTCCTACTTGTCCATCAGACCTGATGTCTTTCTAGCTCCTTTGAATTGTATTTATTGATGATAGAACTCCAGAACCTAGATCAGTGCCTGCCTCCCGAATGAATGAATGGAATATCAGCTGAGAATAGCATGAGAAAAAGTTATTCATGAATCTAATCCAGACACCAATTCACAATGCTTATAAAACTAAATCCCTTAAAGCTGAAATTTATGTAGTTATCTTGGAAAAAAAGTTTTTTTTTAATTGCCTAGAGTCCTCATAGCGCCTTGTTAAGCTCTAGCTTAACAAGAAGTATAAAACCATGACTAAAATATTCACACTCCATTCCAGTCCCTATAAAAAAAATGAATCACTAGTTTATTCATCTAGCCTAATGGCACAGAAGGGCAAAACAAGTACCCAAACAATGAATAATAATGCAAGAGCTCAGGCTGTAAAATCAATATGTCAGATGAGCAAGCTTTGCTTCGTTTTAATGCTCTCATCCCTGCATGCGGAGAGCTTACTTTCTGAATTATATATACGTATTGACCTAATTACATAAATATTGACTTTTCCTTACATAAAGCTTTTTTTTGTCTCACTGTAATTACGATGTCAATATTTGTGGCTGTGGTAACATTGAATTTAAATCTGTTAATTGTGACAGATTGCACCATGCCTTGAGATAATTCAGTCACATGGCCTCAGAGCACTGGTGACACTAGATAATAAGCGACAAGTCAATAATTCCCTAGATATAGAGTATTAACATAGACATCTTAGGAAAACAATTATTTCTTCTCAATAATTTAGGTAGTCCTAAACTTATCAGATTGCATCACAAACAAAAGTAGATCTTGGTCTGTGACGCTCCCTGTGTTTTCCTTTTTCTTTGTTTAAAAAATAGAAACAGTTCATCCTTACACTTAATCTGCAATCTACTCTATAGACAAATTCTTTGATCTACTGACAGGTCTTTTCCCCCATTTTTCCAGCTATGTGTACATATAAAGTATATGATTTAACATTCTTTCTCTCTGTCTGCCTGCCTCTCTCTCTCCCTGTCTCCCTCTCCCCCTTTCTGTCTATGTCTCTCTCTGTCTGTCTGTCGATGTCTGTGTTTGTCTATCTGATCTCTCTCTCTCTCTCTCTCTCTCTCTCTCTCTCTCTCTCTCTCTCTCTCTCTCTCTCTCTCTCTCTCCCCCTATCCCTCTCCCTCTCTCTCTCTGTGGCAATATTAGAGTTCTAAATTCAGGATCTCATACTTGTGTACCATATGAACAGGCACTGTACCAAATGAGCTATGCCATCAGCCCTTTTATTCCTTCATTATTTTTCAGAGAAAATCTCATGATTTGGCTGAGATGCCTTTCAGACTGTGATCCTCCAACCTATGCCTGCCAGTAATTTGGATAAAAAGCATATACCATCATATCCAGCCCACTAATTTTCTTTGATATATTTATAACAAATATCCTGTGTTTGATCTCCTTTATATGTGCAATCTAAAACAGTAAGACTTGTAAGAGTATAGAAGAGTGAATGCCAGGGTTTGGAATGGAAGAAGGGGAAGATGCTGGTCCAAAGGTACAAAGTTACTTTCCAGCAGGAAAAATAAGACTTTGAGATCAATTCCATAGAATGTTAACTGCAGCTATTGATAATATGTTGTATATTTTTAAATTACTAAAAACAAATTGCAAATGTTCTCATGAAAAAGGTCTATATATTATTCAACTTAGTTTAATTATTTCACATCAAATTGATTCATTTTAGAATTGCTTTGTATCCATAAATATATCCAATTATAAATTGTAAGGAAAATATGAAAGAACTAACTTTACTAAGAAATAGGATCCATAGAAATTGTACTTATAATGGGAGCGTGACAGGAGTAGGATGAATGAAAAATAAAATAGTGAAACCCATTAAAATATAAAAATAGAATAATGAATCCCAAAAACAAATGAAGAGGAGGGAGGGAGAATGGAGTCAATAATTCAATGTATATCCTGCAAAATTAAGAAAAGTGAGTTGGAAGGTGTGGGTGATAATATTGAAAGCAATGACTGCTCAAGATGTATTGTATTCATAAATTGCTTTGTTAAATGGTGACACGTTTATACAACTACTTAAAGATAATTTTTTAAATGGAAAAAATGCTTAAAATGGGAATTAAGTAGGTTCGTAAATAAGCCTAACAAACAGAATGGGGTGAATTTGATTGAAGTATATTATATGCATGTATGAAAATTTCACAATGAAATATAAAAGACAATGAAAAATAAAAGAAAGAAACTCTACTTCTAAAAAATTCTTGTTCAATTATCTTCCCTTACCTGATTTTATTTTCATGAAAGGCTGTCACAATTGCTATCACAGATGTAGCAATAATGCCATACCTCAAGATATCTGTTAAATTAATTCAATTTCTTTACTTCCTTATCTATCAATCCTATTATAAAAATAAATCCCAGCCTTTGAAGTACGGTAAGTTGGATTTTTTTTAGTTTTAGTAGTCTTTCTAAGGATTTTCACACAAGGACCTGAATCCTGTAATTTAAGTAGGGAAAGATTATTGCACCAAATTAATCATTTGGAGATGGGCAAACACAGAGAAAGCTACAAAAGAAAAAGAAAAGCAATGCATGGGTTCATTGGATTTACAGGCTGATCTAGACTCATGTGAGGTGCTCATGCCTCATTCTGTACTCTTTCATTTGCCCTGCAGGGATGCCAGATGACATGAACTTCAGTGATGTAAAGCAAATCCATCAAAAGGACCACAGCAGTACGCTGGACACAACTGGAGCAGGGTGTGCGGCAGGCACTGAGTGTATGGCCCTCAGTCTCATGGGGGCGCTGATGTTACTGCCCAGCCTTTGGTAATAGAACTCACTACTCTTCAGTCCTGACTTACCTTCTTGCATTCCTGATTTCTCTCTTCTCTTTATATGCCTGGAATAAAAGATCTTTTTGAATGTAACAATTATATTTATGAGACGGTATGTCACAGTAACTTCCTAGAAGCCACGTTGGAATATTCACAAAGTACCTAGAAATCAATGTTTAAGTGATAGACTATTCTGAAATATGTCTTCTTAAACCATCTTAAATGATAACATAATAAATTCAAAACTGTGAAAAGCTCAGAAGTGACTGAATAGGAAGGATTTAGTGCATATGGAATTGTATTCTTCTCAGCTCTAAGCCCCCTTCTTCCTAGATTGAAAATGTTTTCATTTAAAGGTATATTCTGCCAGACAATGAAAACAATACATAGTATTGCTTAATATTTGAAATAGAATTACATGAAGTCAACCAAAACACATTGGCAAGTTATTATGCATGCGTTTTCAAGCAATTCTTCCATTTTTGCAAGCTAAAGAAGAAACAAAATTACTAAAAGACTGTAAGTTATAGCATAGGAGATTTTACATAATTCTATTGGAAATATTACTGTAACTTAGCCATTGATAAATTTTAAAACACTTTAGTAGCATCTGGCTTGTAGTCCATTATATTCAAAATTCATCTTCAGTACTGTAAGATTTTATTCTTTCCTCTCCCTTTGTCCAATGGATGTGTCTATGTTGAAAAGCACATCTGTGCTTCCAATAAAGCTGTTGATTGTTTGATGAAATAGTTCAAAGAATAGTGGTCATTTTCTTCTTCAAAATATTATTTACTACCTCTTTTCAAGCATGATATTGACTAAACAATTGTCTATCTATGCACTTCAAGGTTCTGATGAATGCCTACAGACAGGTAATGGATCCAAGGTTCTTTTCTATGTGTACACTAGCAGAGCTGCTAATTCTCCATCCCTAATTTCCCTGTTGTGATAAGATGCCTCACTAGACACTGATAGAATACATCTAAAGCTGTATTTAAGAAGGAAGAGATAAGTCGGCTTTTATTAAGAAGTATCACAGCTAAGTGGTAGCCAGAAAATATAATTAATACAAAGTCACAGAAGAGATCAGAAAAAAATATGAGACATCTAAAGTAAAGAAATCAAAAAGGTTTGAAATGACCTCTGACAAACTACTGCCAAGGACTCATTCTATAGCAAACACTAGTGAGGAAAAGTCAATTTCCCCAAATTAGGACAACAATGTCTGGTCAAACCTGTGTTCCTAAAGTTCTCAATTAACCAAGTGATTTGAAGATAGTCACTTTAAGTCACAATATTTTTAACTGCCTATTCAGATTCTATTGTCTATATAAATATATGCATACACATATATGTATGAGACTTTGCAGATATATATGCACATATATGTATGTACGTATGTATGTGTGAAGTCTCATGGAATTTCCTGGCTGGCTTTGAACTGAGATTCTCAGATCTCAACCTCCTGAGTAGCTACCATTACAATGTGAACCACCAGTGCCCAGTTCAGAAGCCATGTTTTCTTTGTAAATTCTGAATGCCATTTCCTTAGGTGTCCACAGCCTACTGTGATGTTTAATACCTAACCCACTCAGGGTCAAACTCATAGGCCTAAAACAACACACTCCACAAACTCCCAACATACCCAGGGCACTACCACCTCAGCTTTTTATTTAAGCAAATCTTGGAGAATGTCACAATCACTCACTTGATGCATTCTAACCTCACTCGGCATTGATATGCTTTGGCAAAATTTCTGCCCTCAAATTAAGGAGTATTTAATTTTAAGACAAACATACTAAAGGGTACAATTTAGGAGTCTAAAATATGTATCTGATCAAATGAGTTGGCTGAAAATAATTTTAGATATGCCAAGAAATTGATGGAAGCAAAGTAGTAATAAAGTCAATAGAAATTATGAGCTATTTGTTATCAGCTTTACATATTTACCTGGGTGTGTTCTACCTCTAAGGTATGCATCTTTGAGACTATACAAACCAAAAAACTGCCACAGAAAGTCAATATTCTGGGAGCTATTCAGAATTTCTTTAGGAACCTGAGGCGTAATTGTTAATATTCTCAATGAAGATATTCATCTTTTAATACTCAGTTCTGTGGCATTTTGTATTTATAGAGCTCTCTATAATTTACAAAGCTCTTTAAAATAAGGTAAAGCATTTCATTTGACCTTCTTCAATCCTAGAAAACGATAAGATTTTCAGTCAAGAATAAACAAGAATACATATTCTTTTTGATGATAGCTACAAAATTGGATAAATAAGGTCTGAATCAATGGTAAAACTTCTAGAATGTGTTTACTTTCCATGATAAAATAATAGGTAATACCTAAGTGACTATATACATATTTAACCTATCACTCATATTTTATACTGAAGTAAGTTAAGCAAAATCGTTTGGTTAAACTTGTGTTCTTTTATTTTTAAAAAGGAGGAGGAGGAGAAAAAAGAGGAGGAGGATGAAGGAGGAAGAGGAGAAGGAGGAAGAGGAGGAAGAGGAGGAGGAATTTGAGACAATAGAAAAGAAACATAAAAACTATTTGGAATTATTTAAGGCTCCAAACTGGGGCTTAAAAAGCAAATATGATTAACTATATATTTATAATTGCATAATTTTCAAATAGTATATTTTACTAAAACATAAATCAAAAGAAAATGCAAACATGGCCCTTTTTCCCAGTAATTGCTGTTACTCTCACAGGTTCAAACTGCATTCAAATACATCTCTCCCAATACATGTCAGCTACAAAAAAAAGGAGAAAAAAGTATGATGTATCTATCTATCAAGGAATCATGAAATTTCTCTTTGTATTTTGTGCAACTGATGGGTGAGTGCTC
This sequence comes from Dipodomys spectabilis, assembly GCF_019054845.1. NCBI lineage: Eukaryota > Metazoa > Chordata > Mammalia > Rodentia > Heteromyidae > Dipodomys > Dipodomys spectabilis. The sequence continues at coordinate 8,871,360 of NW_024870752.1, forward strand.
TACCACTTGAGTAACAGCACCACTTCCAGCTTTTCTAAGTAGTTTATTAGAGATTACACGTAGGACATTTTTAAGGAAAAGAGAGAGACATGGGGAAAAGTGAGTTGCAAAAGTTTATTTTTAAAATATTATATTTTCCCTTTTGATCTCTTATTATGAGTGAATGATAATCTGCAGTGTTTTCTTCTCATGTGTGGGCAGAATTTAATAAGCTCTGTTTTCCTAAACACTCATATTTTCTGAAGTGCTAAATAATTTCAAAGTCACTCAGTTTATTGCTAATTGTTTGCAGCTACTTAAAGTACTCTCCATCACCCAAATTCTTCAACAGTACTTTATAATATTTCTTCTCTAATGAATGAACTTAGCCTGGACCCTTTTCATTCAAGAAGAGATTTGCTACAGGCTGTGAAGTCAGTATTTCTTTTGGTTGTCAGTTTGGGAATCAAATGCAATTCATTCAATGAGTTGAATGAAACTTTGTCAATATTTTTTTCATATTGTTAGAAAGATTTTCAGCACATAAAAAATTTTACATGCAGATTGCTGTATATAATTCATTTGTAATTAAAGTACATATCAAATATGATTCTCTAAGAATGCTTTCTTTGCCTTCCTTAATCTTATATAACCAATGAATTGTTATATTATCATTATTTTACAAATAGAGATCTAACTAAATGAACTTCTTGAAGATTCTTCCATAGCACCAAACAGTATCCTCTTAGTCATAGGGAGGATAGCAAATAAGGACAAATCCTCAAACATCTGATTCAAGAAAGTCATCTTTCTTAACCTGACTATTGTCATATCGGAATCATCGTATCAAGAGGTCTGTGAGAAGATAACACATCCTATCTTCTCAATAAATTTGACTTTAACTACATCAAAGAGCTGAGTGACACAGGACTTTGAAATCATAGCATCATAAAGCAAATAAGAGATCATGAAAGGATCCAAAACTGGCTGGAGTGAGAAGCAATAGGACTCACTCCTAGGGGTGAGTGACTCTGGTAATTTGGTAGGTAAATTCCTACTTCGATGAATTTGATACCGTGAGCAACATAGTAGTTCACAAAACAGATTATGGCTCCAATACTATGGCCAAGAGTTCCATGATTTAGTCAGCAAAGTCAATCTAATCGAGCCACTCATTCCAAATTCTCACACTTTCTTTCCTTGCATCCACATCCACATTCATATCTCAAACATGTTTTCTTCTTATGGTTCGTATTTCCTTTCATTTTCTTTTTTGTAAAACTGTGATAACCATAACTCTCAGAGTTCCTTAGAGAGCCAGATACTGTACCACCCACTGGCACAGAATGAGTCTCAATGATTCATGTTTCTTCCATCCCCAAGGAACCTTCTGTTCAAATGCATATGTCCCTAGATGGAATCCTGATACTGAGTGATGGATTCCTTGTTAATAAGCTCTGGATATAGAAAAGGCACACAAAGAAAATTGAGAATAGACAAGTAGGGTTTGGGAAACAAAGAAGAAAGAAGCATTAGAGTAAGGACAAGCTATGACTTACTCATCCATAGTTTCTCTCTTCTTTCTTTCATTGAATATGCAAAAACATTAGCCTTGACCTTGTGTTTATTTTTAATCTTAGCCAAGAGGTGGAGAAGAGAGATGGATGGTTTAAGTGTGAATTGGTCTCCTCTGTGACAAGAATCGCAACCTCTGAATCTTGCTTAAAGGGCTTGGTGATTGGCACATTCAGTCAGCCCAGTGTGTATGATGTCACCCAGGGGCAGACACAGCTGGAAAAGCCCCTATCAGTGAAAACCAGCAGAACTCCCCGCTTCACCCTGAACCTCTGGCCACATGGCTGCATGGTGCAATTATACCCTGAGTTCCAACTGCTAGCAGGTGACAGCCCAAGCATTCTAGAGGAGGCCTTTCATTTAATAACACCACCCAGTGTCCCAAGGTGGCAGAAAAATTGGTTACTGAAAAGTTGTTTGGGTTGGACTGCTTAGAGAGTTTTACAGGACATTTAAATATTTTTTCTGCACTTTTTGTGCATTTTTCTCTCTCTTTATCTAGTCTGTCAGATAGTTTTCTTTTCATTCGTCTGATTTCATCTCAAATTTAGTTCTAGCAATAAGGCTTAACATCCTGAAGAGAGACCATATGGTGATGTAGCCATCTAACAAGGGTAGTTTGATCAGTCACTGACTCATTCAACGTGCAGGGGAAACAGAAGACAAAGTGTAAAGGGTTTTACAGATAATTTCCTCTTCAATCTTCAAGTCCCATAACCCCTTGACTTCAGGTCCTGCTTTCTAAAAAAAAAATGTGGTTAAGTTAGACAATATCTAAATTATCTTCTAGAACTCTAGATTTTGAAACTAAAAACAAAAGCAAAGTTGTTGATACAGTGATTAGAACATTTGTGGACTTGATGTCTTATATTCCTGTCTAACTATTGCTGATGATATAAAAGGCACTTTGAAAAGGAGTACACAAAGTGTGATTTTGTTTTGTTTTTTCCCTTCCCTTCCCCAAGCTAGAGAATTGTATACACAAGATGCAGGGCACCAACATCAAATACAGTGAAAACAGGGGTTATTCGGTGGGAGAGGAACATACAAAGAAACAAAAAAAAATCACATGGTACATTATAAATATGTTAGGAATAATAGCAAGAGAGAAAAAACAACTGTGTCCCTATTTTGGGGTTCATTTCGCTTAACATCATCTTATCTGGTCATATGTCCATAGCTTTTGACAATTTCTGCAGACATATACTAATTATTGCAAATAAGTGGGGATACAGGTTTACCCATTGTAACAATGAGATGTACAAGACACTATGTTGAAAAACGAACTTTACAATTTAGGCAGGGAGGGGGAAAGGAGGAGGGGGAGATTGTAGTTGTGGAGATGGGAGGGAAGGAAGGGTAGGGGAAAAACAAAGGAGGAGGTAACAATGCTTGATAGGAAATGTACTCATTACCTTGCTCATATAACTGTAACCCCTCTGTACAGTATTTTTACAATAAAAAACGTATTTTTAAATGTGATTTTATTTTTTTTTAGTTATGCACATCACTTTTTTTATTGTGAAAATACCGTACAGAGGGGTTACAATTACATGGGCAAGGTAATGAGTACATTTGTTATCAAGCATTGTTGCCTCCTCCTTTGTTTCCCCTTCCCATGCCTTCCCATCTCCTATCTGTGTGTGGAAAAATGTGATTTTAGTTTTAGCCTGGTGTGTCTATTAAAATTCTAATTTCTTTTTTTGGGGGGGTGCCCGGTTGTGGGGCCTGAACTCTGGGCCTGGGCACTGTCCCTCAGCTCTTCAGCTCAAGGCTAGTGCTCTACCACATGAGCCACAGCACCACTTCTGGCTTTTTTCTTTTTGCTTATGTGGTGCTGAGGAACCGAACCTAGGTCCTCATGCATCCAAGGCACATGCTCTACCACTGAGCCACCTTCCCAGCCCCTAAAATTCTAATTTCTTTATCACAATCAGGGATGTAGATTTTCTGTGTAAGATTAGTTGGAATAATCTTCTCATGAGTAAGGGAAAAATAGAACAAATGTTGGCGTTGTTTGGTTTTGTTGTTGTTTTTTTTTTTTTTTTGCAGTCCTGGGGCTTGAATGCTTGGCCTGGGTGATGTCTCTTTTGCTCAAGGAGCGTGCCACTTGAGACACAGCACCACTTTCAGCTTTTTTTTGAGTAGTTTATTAGAGATAAGAGTCTCGCAGACTTTCCTGCCAGGACAGGCTTCAAACCACGATCCTCATCTCTCAGACTCCTGAATAGCTAGCCACTGGCCCACAATTTTTTTTGCGGGGTGGGGGGACACTTTTATTTAATAGATAGAACAATATGTGTGAGCAAAGAAGTCTATCCCATCACATCATGAATTGCTTTTTAGTCTAGCAATCTTTAGGAATTGAACTCTAAGGTCTTCTAACCTAGTTGTGGCATCTCATAATATTCAGAGACAAATACTTAGAATGGGACCTGTGAAGGACCAATGACAGATAAACAAATGTAGGAAATGACACAGGCTAGGGGAGATTTTCTCTTCCCCAAAGTTTTCCTAAGACTTTCACGAATAGGCATAAATAAATGCTATCACCTGTTATGATTTATTGCAAGACAAGTTGATAGAGCAAAGGAACATGTTATCCGGGCTTCTGTCCTACTAATTCTGAAAATGAAGGAGGCCCTCAAGGACAGCAGATGAAGCAAATGCCATTCATCTTTCAGCAACTTGGCAGATGGAAGCAGAGAATCCAGTGTAGCCGTGTAACAGGATAACTTATAAATATGGGGTGCTTGTAATTTTAGCAGTGCATTTTCTTTTTTTCGTCTGAATAAATACCAGGGAATTTATGAGGACTCTCTTATCACAGATGGTTAGCTGCTATCAATGCATACTAAATCATTTTATTTTTACTTTAGCTACATGACTATTACAATATTAGGTGTGCATGAAGGTAAATAAACATATAGATTTATCAATATCTAATTATAGTATATACATTCATATTCATGTCTATTATTATTAAGTTTATATTCCCATTTATATAAGCTTGCTGACCCTATCCTTTTTACTCAAACACTGAGAATATTGACGACATAGATTTTTCTTTCAAATGGTTACTTAGATTTCCATGTGAGCTTTCATTTTTAATTTCAAGTGGTTCTGCATTAAACAAAGCCCTTACTATACAAAAACAATGTGCATAACCACCACAGCAATAAGAAGATTCATGCAGAAAGGATACATTACTGAAACCTCACTCACAAACACACTTAGGGACAAATTGTGATTTTATTAAGAGCCTATTTCCCTGGAGAACAATGAAATGCAAAATGGTAAGCTCATTATTGTACCATATGGAGAAACTCAATCAATAAGTACTAAATTGGAGAAAAAAACTAAAAAAACTCTGCAATACTCTGCAAAATATATATTGTTACTAGATATTAATGTGCATCATATAGTTAAAAGAGCTGGAAAGATTGGAGGTGCTTAATTCTGTAGCTTAAATTGGTGAATTCTGAGGCTTGATCCTCAGTAATGCAAAAATTAATTAATAATTTAGAGACTTTGAAAATAGTTTTTATTACAAAGAAATGATAGAAGTTTAAGGAAATAAATATTTAGTATGATTTAAATCATACACAAAGGAAAAAATATGTATCAACTATCACATATATATACATATGTGTATATATATGTATATATCATTACTACAGAAAACATTTATGTTTATGTAAGTTTAAAATTTTTAAATGTAATTAAAATTACATAAATTTAGAGGAGCTGTATCTCAAGTGGTAGACTCTGGAAAAATTTACAAAACTAAGTGAATCATTACTCCTGAAAGACTGTTGGGAAGATTTAATTAATCATAATTGTATTCATCATGACTAACGCACTGTGATTTAAATACATACCTGTCAATATTTTGTCAATATTTGTTCTCAGGTAAAAATCTTTCTCACAAAACTATTAAGTGACTGATACAATGTTTTTTGAGATATGTCTTGCTGCATAACCAGAGGATGCCTTTAAACTTGCTATGTAAGTTCAAGAAACATGAAGAAAGAATTATTAAGTAATAGCTACATAAGCAAGAACTTGCCGGCTTGGGATGGTCTTAACCCTTGGTTCTTCATCCTCCATTTTTTGAGTTGCTAGGATTACAAGGACATTCCACCACAATCAACCAATATATATTTTGTATATGTTATTTAAATATTTAAATAACATATCTTCCTTGCTTTTGGTATTGTTTTGTACAGTAGTATTGTGACTGACAGTCTTTAGACTTACATATCTCTGTATCACACTATACTGAGGTTGTATGTTGAAACATGAAGATCAATGGAACACTTCTATAATTCTCTTATTATAGAATTCTATAGTTGATTTCATAACAAATGAGGCAGTGTCATTCTTTCTGATGGAGACATCAAATTCCATTATATATATATATATTATATATATATGTATATGTATATATATATATCACATTTTCTTGATCCATTCATCTACTGAGGAGCATCTGGGTTGGTTCCATATCTAAGCTGTGGTGAATAATACTTTGATAAATATAGTCGTGCTGGAGCTTTAGTATGGTCTTGTTTGTGATCATTTGGATAAATGCCCAAAAGTGGGATTGCTGAGTCATAGGAGAGCTCTACGTGGAGTCTTTCGAGGAACCGCCATACTGCTTTCCAAAGTGGTTGAACAAGTTTACACTCCCACGAACAATGCAGAAGGCGTCCCTTTGGGCCACATCCCCTTCAACATCTGTTGTTATTAGAGGTCTTGATTATAGCCATTCTAACTGGGATGAGGTGGAATCCTAATGTTGTTTTGATTTGCATTTCTTTTATGACTAGAGAAGTTGAACATTTCTTCATGTGTCTATTGGCCATTCTTATTTCCTCTTCAGAGAAGTCTCTCTTTAGCTCTCTAGCCCACTTATTAACTGAGAGGTTGTTTCTTTGAGGATTTGTTTTAGGGGGGGGTTATTTTTTTTTAGTTCTGAGTATATTTTAGATATGAGACCCTTGTCCGTTGTATGACTAGTGAAGATCTTCTTCCAATCTGTTCTTTCCATTGCTCTTGCTAGCTATGTCCTTTGCCATGCAGAAGCTCTTATATTAAGTGAAAAATAGGTCCCATGGTTTCCCTTATTTGCCATAACTAATATATATCTAGGACAAGCAGAAAAGGTCAAAAGCTATGTACATATGACCATATAAGTTTATGCTAAGCGAAATGAATCTCAAGATAGGGACACAGGAGGCTTTATCATTCTCGATATTGTTTCTAATGTACTTATAATGTACTAAGTGATTTTTTTGTTTCTTTTATATATTTTTCCCCCATGGTATAACCTCTGTTGTCACTATATTTGATTCCGGTGCCCTGTATCTTGTATATACATTTTTCTAATTGGAGGAGGGGAAGGGAAATAACAAAATGCTGAAATAAGGATACAGGTTGACCCATTGTAACAATGAGATGTACACAACACTATTTGAAAACGAACTTTACAATTTCAGAGTGGGGGAGGGAGGAGTTGGGGAGGTGGGAAGGAAGGGATGGTAGGGGAAAACAAAGGAGGGGGTAACAATGCTCAATAGGAAATGCACTCATTACCTTTACTCATGTAACTGTAACCCCTCTGTACATTATCTTTACAATAAAAAATATATATTGTTAAAAATAAATTATTCCAAACAACCAAAAAGAGAATTGTATAGTTTAAAGTTTATTGCTAGTATTTCAAATAACAGTGGTGGTGTAGCATCTTCCATGATTTCACAATAATGAGAAAATATGAATGTTTGAAAAGTTCCTAATCAACTTTCCTTTATAGAAGAATTATTTCTCTATTGAAAAATATAAGGAAAGTCATCTAGAGATGAAATACATTGAATTTAATTCCCAGAGATTTGTTTTCTTAAAGTTCTAAAATAGTGGTAGCTATTTGTCTTCATTGTGCCTGAAAAGAAATCTTCTTCTGTTTTCCTTCTTTGCTACCTTTTATTAAAACAGAGTGAATTGTCTCCACATTCCAGAAAACTTAAGCAAATGAAGTATGAATACCAGTGTAGGAAAATAGAAATAATAATTTAATGAACGATGTATCCATACAAATTAAGAATGATAGAGGATGAGCAATTTACATTCCTATTGTCTTTTCAGATTAATCTAAAATTAAGATCCTTTGTAAAACTTTGAATCATTTTTTCTGATGTAAACTAAAATATTTCCCTAAATATAATGGAAATGAGAAATACTATAAAAACATGACCCAAATGTCACAATCTATTAACATTTTATTTTATAAAAATCAAGACATGCAGCTATATAAATTATGCATATTTACATAGAAATATCTATAAATGGCATAGGAGAGTAATTCTGTCTTGACTATTTAAAACATTTGTATTGCTTGAAGACACAGCATGTTTTCCAGTCGATAAATATAATTCTAAAAATAATTATAAGTGATCAAAAGCATTATATGAATGTCATACCATTTATATAGTGATTTTGCCTATTGAGACGTTAAATTATTACAAAAACCTCAAAATCAATATTTCAATAAAAATCTTTGTAAAGTGAATTTTTCCTACCTCCATATTATATTGTTAGAATAGTTCTTCTTCCTGAAGTAGAATATGAAAATGATGTTTTATTGTACTTTGATTGGCCAAGTTAAAAAAGCACAAAGAAACTAACAAGAAACAGGCGGTATTTTTAAAATAAGTATTGATCCCATTATGCCTCTTTGATTCCTCATAATTGAAAGTGAATCTTTTTTAATTCAACAGTTATTTTATAATCGTTTGCATATTTATCTTTCTTTCCCCAGGAGATCAAAAATTACCAAAAGCATTTTAATTGCTTTAATGTAGAAAAGTTCTTTAAATTAACAGGTGTCCAAAAATATATTTTGAATAAAAATTAATTATAACAAGCAGAAAATTCCAGGATATCCTAAATTTAAATACCAAGATGAAAGGATGGGGAGAAATGATTTTAATAAATGAGTTAACAGATGCAAGTAAAACTATCAAAATCACTACGTTTTTTTTGGGGGGGGAGGTCCGGTCGTGGGGCTTGAACTCTGGGCCTGGGCACTGTCCCTCAGCTCTTCAGCTCAAGTCTAGCGCTCTACCACTTGAGCCACAGCGCCACTTCCGGCTTTTTTCTTTTTGCTTATGTGGTGCTGAGTAATTGAACCCAGGGCCTCAGGCATGAAAGGCAAGCGCTCTATCACTGAGCCACCTTCCCAGCCCCCAGAAACACTACTTTTGTTGAAGCCTTGACTTAAATCTCATTGGCCACCCCCAGGCCCACCCTGACCCTGCTCACAAATAAACTTTAAAGTGTTAACCCCAACCAAGGCTGAAGCAATCAGTACTTATCCTTACAGAATTCCCTCCCATATCAAAGTAGTCTCTGCTCCAAGTTATCTCATCAAGCTTACCTGCTGTCTACACGTTACAGTATTTTACATCCCCAAACCTGCAGGAATTCCTCCTAGTTCTGGTCAATATTTTCTTATTTTTTTTTCTTTTATTGGTTGATTGCAGGGCTTGAACTCAGGGCCTAAGCACTATCCTTGAGTTCTTTGGCTCAAGGCTAGCACTTTACCTCTTTGAGTCAAGGCTCTACTTCTAGTTTTTGAGATAAGAGTCTCATGGGGAATTTTTTGCCTGAACTGGCTCTGAACCTTGATCCTCAGATCTCAGCCTCCTCAGTAGCTAGGATTATGGGTGTGAACCACTGGCACCCAATTTCTGGTCAATATTTTCCAACTGCTCTCTGTCACTATTTCTGCAGATAGTCACAAGACATTGGCATCTGTAATGGTACAAGACATCTTTTTACCTCAGGATTCCTTGGTTTTAGAGTTCTAGTTTAACAATAATAGGACTCAAAAATAAGAGCTAGCTTTCAGAATTTGTTCAACTGATCATAGAAATCTTCCATCTCAAAATATCTTATGATAGTTTATTAATAACTCCTGTGTATGTAAAAAGAATTTAGAATCATAATAGAATAAACAGGTAGATCAGAAAATATTTGCAAAAGGTATTTGCAAAAAAAATTAAAAATATGAATGTAGATTTGAATTGCTATTGTTCCAGCTAAATTAACTGCACATGGGGTCTATGCATTTGTCACTTTGCACATCTGACCTCTTAATGGTGTTAAGTACAACCTGAAAGTCATGATATTTCAAAGAGGTCTGCATAGTTTACTAGTTTGTTTAGCTCCCCTATTGAAGATTAGGTTGATATAGGTCTGTGGGTTCATTTCTGCATCTTCAGTTCTATTCCATTGGTCCTCAGGTCTGTTCTTTGCCAGTACTAAGCTTTTTTGATTACTATGGCTTTGTAGTAGAGTTTGAAATTTGGTATTGATATTCCTCCATCCTTGTTCTTTCTGCTAAGGATTGTTTTTTGCTATTAAGGATCTTTTATTGTTCCATATGAATTTTTGGATTGTTTCTTCTATTTCATTGAAGAATGAGGTTGGGAATATTGATGGGTAGTGCATTGAATTTGTAGATAGCCTTTGGAAGTACTGCCATCTTCATGATGTTAATCCACCCAATCCAGGAGCATAGGAGGTTTTTCAACTTCCTTAGTTCTGCTTTAACCTCCTTTTTCAGGTTTTTAAAGTTTTCTTGGTAGAGGTCCTTAACTTCTTTAGTTAATTCCTAAGTATTTTATTTTTTTGTGATGCTATTTCAGCCATGCTCTTCTCATTATTGGCATACAGAAAAGCTATTGATTTATGAGGGTTAATTTTATACCCTGCTACTTTGACAAAGTTTCAGATCAGCTCAAGTAACTTGGGAATGAAGTCCATGGGGTTCTTTAAATAAAGATCAGGTCATGTGCAAAGAGGGAGAAGACTTCTGTGCTTGTTAGGCATTTAGCAACTTCTGATGAAATTTATATATGCTTCCCTTTCCTTCACAGTTGAGTCTGTGGGATGGTCTCATGCAGCACTGTCTGGTGGCAATGCACTGTGAGCCACAGGGGCAATTTAAATTTTTTCTTGTGCCCACACTTTAAAAAGAGTAAAAAGACATATAATAATATATTTTGTTTACCCAGCCTATACAAATTATTGCCATTTCAACACACACACACACGTGTGTGTGTGTGTGTGTGTGTGTGTGTGTGTGTAAAACAATCAGTAACAATCCTCAGAAAGGCTTATTTTTTCTTGTGTTCTAACTTTTGGAGTTTATTATGTGTTTGCTTTACACATCACTTTAAATACACTATATTTCAGTGGCTAAACACAGTGCCTACTGTGTTGGACAGCATAAGGTGACAGGTGGTGACACCAAGTCACCTTAGGAAAAATTATCATTAACAACTGACTTCAACAATGGATGGACCCATTGATGTATTCATAATGGTGTGGACACTTGGGAGATGGTGGAAACAGTGAAAAGTAGGGTGTCATTGCAAGAAAAATCACTGGGTGCATGCCTGTGAGGATTTCTCTTCTCTCTGGCTACCTTTCTCTTTTTCTTCTTCTTGGTTGCCATGAGGCGAAACAGCTCCATTCCATCACACATTCTGCTACATCACACATGGGTCCACAAATGCAGAACCAACTGATGAGGTACTGAAATCTGTGACATCTTAAGTCAAATAAATTCTTCCCTTAAGTTGTTTTCTCAGGTACTTTGACCACATCCAGGTAGAAATAATGGCCCTCATTTTTATATTCTGTGAAAATCTTACTTATTTTTATTTCTTCTAAAGCAGCTTTAGCATAGTCACTGATTTTCTACTGCATACTAGATCTATTGTTACATTCCTTTGGTTCTGTATTTTTGATCAAAGATAAAATGTAATTTAAAAAAAAAGAATATTTTGTTATCCAGCATTACTTTGTGATAAAATGAGCCATTTTAAGGAACAATTGCCTCAGGAAATCTTTATTATATGTGCAATTAAGGCTTTGGATGTAAAAACATGAAGAAAAAATACTGTGAAAGAGGAATTTAGAGAGGATGGGGAAAAATAGGAATATGAAGACAACTTTCCAGAGGTTTCTAGAAGGAACCCACTTGTGTAAATACATTTTGGAGAACCCCTATTTTGTGCTATTCCTGTTCCTTTACTTCTTCCTGTCCCTACATCCCACTTGTTTCCAAAATATAAGTCTATTGCTTTTAAATAATTATTCTAAAGTATAATAAACTGAGGGCTCTCAGTTGATATTTAATTAACTACAAGACTATAAGTCATCCCTTGAAGTATGTTCTGTATCTTGCACATTTGAGTATTATTCACAAAGTTATCTTATATGAGCCTATGAGCAAAGTAAAAAAGCATACTAAAGCAAGTCATCCAAACTTGAAAGCAGTAGTTTACCCTTTCTGTAGTGAGATTCATGCTTAACTACAAGCAGAACCCTTTGTTTGGAGTAGAGAGTTACTTTTAAGAGCAAAGTAAAGTTCTGACTAAAAGAGAGCTTAGTGTCACCTAATAAGATTGGATATCTGCCTTGAGTAACAGTGTACAGATGAGGGCATTATTAGAAATTTGGACAGTTGTAAATTATAAAAATTTCTACCTATGTTCAAAAATAATACAAAGAATCTAATGAAAATTATTCTAATGAAAATTATTTTACTTAACCTAAATGAATTTTTAATCAAATAAAAATCAACATCAGATTTTATAGGTGAGGCCATTAAAGAATCAAAGTTTCAAGAGGAGTGTTCAACATTACTCAAATGGCAAATGGAAAACCCCTCTGTGGACCACAGTTACCTATTGGTACAGAAGATCTTTTCCTTCCCATTCCATAACACAATTACTCTATCAGTCAATGCCAAACACAGAGGTGATAGAAAGAATTCTGATGTAGCTCTTAATTGCCACACTACTAATAACATTGCAAGGACAACATACAACTTAACCATCTTGGCTGGAATTCCTTCTAAAAGTAGAAGAGCGTAACTTTCTGGGCAGATGAATGTCTTCTAGAATTACTTTATTCACTTGATCCTTATGTTTAGATAAAATTATGAACTTAGAAAAGGCATAATGAAGAATAAAATTAAGTTAGAATGAAATAAAAAATGCTTATTAGATATTATATACCCCAAATCACAAATCTTTTAGGCCATTAAAAAAAATAATTGCTACACTACTTAGTAGCCTGGGCTTTGAAACACCAAATAGGAAGAGACTGGTTGTAAAACTTTCTTCCCTACTCTAAGATAGTACTTATTGGATGTTTTTTGCTTCAAATTCCAAGATTAAAAAAAGTTAAAATGCTGATTCAATACTGTAAGGGTAATGATTTCTTTGGCCTTTATTGCATTCCTAAGCACTTGCAAGTTTATGAATGAAAACTGGTGAATATAATTTCAACTATGCAACCCACTCATTTTATTATGTGACATCACCTAGAGCAAATGAATTTTCTTCTGATATTGAGCAAGCATAAATAACTGGAACTATCAATGAGCTCATTGAGTAAACATGATTTAAAGTAATAAAGTAATCCTTGATTGTAGTATTGATTATAAACTAAACAAAAATGTGTAATGTATGCTTGCTGGTAGGATTTATTTCACTAAATCTGTACTTCTCTCTATAGAGAAAGCTATATAGAGCTTTGGCTTTTGCATGAACCCTTTTAAGAACTTTAATTCAACAACCTCTCTACATGATTCACCATTTGAGGTTATAAATTGTACCTGGGAAGTCAAGCACTTAGATACCTAATACAGTGCATCTTGTCAAGGTCTAATCATTGCATGGGGCTCATCTCATCTTGGACTCAGGAAGATATTACAGTATTATTTTCAAAGTAATCCTATACCTATTAATTCTTTTAAAAATAAGAATAAACACAACTGACCTCAGAGAATACACAGTGCCTTCCAAAATAAGAACCTTGTTGTTTAACCATTTTTATTAAAATCAAAAGTTCTCAGAAAAGTCATATCATCAGAACATATCTTGTGTGTATATATGAAATCAATTTGTACCACCTGTGGTTAAGCATATAGTAGAAAAAAAAGCCTATCATAGATTTAATCACTGAAATACTTACAAACATTGATAGAACCTGAACAAAGGAATCATACTTTCAGCCCTGTAGTTTATGACAATATCATATTTACATAGCCCATTTGTAGTACTCCTGTCACATTTAAACACTGATAACACTTGTCCATTGATAAATACTGTAGGTTCTGAGAGTCTCAGTGTTTTGGCTCAGCAGGCTAAAGTCATTGACCTTGATACTAATAGGGCTTTTTAAAATCAACTTTCTATTGAGTCTTTGAGATATTTTCCCTGCACTCACTATTACAAAAGTCTGTACCAAATCATCCTATCAGCTACTCGATAATCAATACAGTTTTACTCAGCATGACGTACATTAAAAAACAGTTATTAAAGATAAATATAAACAGTTTAAGTAAATGGATGTCCATGTTGAGCTTATTATTTTCACAATTAACTGTCTATCAATAAAATCTTGGCAAAAGAAAAGAAATGCATACAAGTGATATTTAAAGAGTTCAGGGGTTCCAGAGGAAGAATAAAATCATAAGCAATAAGTAGAATAGGCAACATTTAATTGTAAAATTTCTAAGTAAATTATTTTGTAACGGCTTTAGGGAAAAAGTATTAAGGGTGTGTCAGCTTGAAATCATAGCAGCTCTTCTGCAAATATCACTACTGAAATACCAGTTAACGCTCAAAGGCTAAACAAGACAGTCTATAATACAAGTTTTCTGTCAAAGACACTGTATTTATAGGTGAAATTTGCCTTGCTATGAAGGGAAATTTGCAATTTAGAAAGTTAATGAGAAACTCTTCATTGAATTGAAAGACATGCATTGTATTATAAATGCCATGACTGTTTCTGTGGCATGTACTCAGCTCAATAATATTATGTGAAAATTAATCAAATAATTTAACAAGAAATTAAAATATTAAATAAAATTTATGCATCTTATAATTTCCTCATTATCTAAATTTCACCATAATAATAAATCCCAGAAATAAAGATGAGTGATTAGCTAGTTATCATTTACATGTAATTCCTAGCTATGTGGTTCCTTTTCTTTGTTTTTTTATTGTGAAAATGTGGTTCCTTTCCTTGATGGAATTAACTATCACTACCATTGACATGAATACTAAAAAGCTTTACAATTCATAAACAACATTCGCTTAACTTTATTTTTGATCTTGAAGTAGTTGTAATTTAGAGCAAAGTTGAAAGGCCTTTTCCTGTAACCATTTGAAAGTCAATTTTTGACATGATGCTGAATATTATATTGTATGAATCCAACAAAAAAGAGTAAAAAATAAACCATACATAGGTAGATCATGCTATGTGTACATATGTGTATGTCTTCTATATAAATCCAATACAATCATCAACACCAGGAAATTCACACTAGTAATATTACTTTCATTATTCCATAGACTCTACTGAAACTTCTCCAATTGCCTAAATTTTTTCTTTTATGCTGGTCCTGGGGCTTGAACTCAAGGCCTTCCACTCTTGTTTTGCTTAGTTGGCTTTTTGCTCAAGGCTAGTGTTCCACCACTTGAGCCACACCTCTATTTATGACTTTTTGCTGGTTAATTGGAGAGAAAAGTCTCCTGGACTTATTTTTTTTGCCTGCGTTGGCTTTGAACTGGGATCCTTAGATCTCAGCCTCCTGGATAGCAAGGTTTAAAGATATGAGCTACCAGAGTCTAGGATAAAATAACATTGACAATAGCAGTTCATAGTCAATGTTTTCTTTGGTTTTTATGTGTCTTTAGTCTCCTTTACTCTAGATACATTCTTTAGTCTTCTCTTGACTTTTATAACATTGGCACTTTTCAAACAATCAACTGATTATTTTTTAGAATGCTCTTCAAATTGGATTTGATGAATATTTACTTTTAGATTCACAATTTTTTTTCATGTTAACACATTTTTTTTATTTTATCACTTAAGTGTTCTCAAGGCTTTTTTTTAAGAACGCCTCTATTTATTGTGTTTGCATTAACAAAATATTTCGTAACATTCTTTTTAATAACATTCTTTTAGTAGACACAGTTTAGGGACTAAAGTGTTCACAAAAATAATATTAGATAATAATGTTATTATTTAAATTAAATTTTTTCTTATCATGCACCTAGAAAGCATGTTTGCATTGTTAACTTGTAAAGACGCAATGAATAAACATCTATCACAGTGACTACTCTCTAGCAGCCTGAAAATATTGACAAAATTATCTTACACATCAGTGAAAAGGAAGTAGGTGGCTTGACCTAAATCATTCCAAGAAAAGCCTTTATGTGTGGATTGCACGATGCCATAATAAAGAGAAACAATGCTCACACAACAGTTTTCACAATGAAGAAAAATCTATTTTCTTTAATTTTTCACTTTCTGGTATTCTATACAGCATACTCAATGCCAGTATTCCATTTACTTGAATAATAGCTTGTAAAACCCATGGCAAATCCCCTTGTTCATATCTCCTACACAATGTGTCTCTATTAAAGGCAGAAGCTATGCTAAATAATGTGATGGATCTGAGCCCTGCCCTTCTATCCCTCACCCTTCCCCCTGTTCCAAAGGCATATTGCTCTAAACCATAGGGAGAGTGGAGATATCCCCCTCTGACTGAAACCATATTGACTGAAAGCATGGACTATGAGGCTACAATACAGATCATGAGCGACTGGTGAAACACCCTGAAGCCAGCTCTCATTTCCCTAAGGAGGCACAGGCACTTAGGAGAGGCATGGGTACTTATGGGAGACTGGGTCATCTCACTTCAGTACATTCCTCCACACACAAGACTGCACCGAGCGAAGAGCCAAGCTGCCATATGGCATATTAAAGATCTCGCCTAATAAATCTAGCTAAGCAGCCCATTCCTTCAAGCTGCTTTTTTTTCTATGTATGTGTCTAACATAGTTTATTGGTTGTTAGCAACATCTGGGCTTGGGATGGAGGACACTTCCATCCCACACTGAGGATGCTGGCTTACTATTAGCTGCATCATTGACTTTGAATGTTAGGAAATATATTTTTCCTGCTGATGCATGGCTGTCTTTATAGGGGTCCCATAGAAATATGATGTAGAATGAAATGTAGTGCTGACAAAAAGGAAGAGGAGTATTTAAGCATTGTATTTTATGCATGATTCTAAATATCTATCTATATATGCACATACACACACACACATATATATATATATATATGCACACACACACACATATATATATATGTGTGTGTGTGTGTGTGTGTCCATGGATACATGCTATAAAAATCAGATCTCAAGAAGTGGGTACAGTCTCTAAAATGGATCATCAGAGAATCTACTCGTCTCATTGGGATGAGGCTTGCTTCTGTGAGAATGCAACAATGTGTACATTTCTCTATTATTTCCAGAGACAAAGATATGTGTTTATTCCTTTCACACGCTCTCCAGGTCCTCTGTCATTGCAAAGGAAAGGCAAAGAGACAGTGGTTAGCATTAGCTACTCCACACAATGCTGAGTAAAGACTACTGAACCTTTCCCAAGAGGGTATTTTGTTACAAAGCAAGAGAGTCATGGACAAAGTTATTGCCACAACTAAGAAGGAAAAAAAGTGTCATTGGAAACATGATTTTCTACAATCTTTCTGCAAGTACAGAAACCGAAAATTGTGAAGAAGGGATGTGAACTGCTGATTACATCCACCTGGCTTTCCCAGCACTGGATGGTTGCCTTGGGACACCTTTGAGAAATGACCAGGATTTTTCACTTTGTTTATCTATTACTCATTTCTCAGTTAGGCATTTCTTTCTTTTAAGCACTGTGATCTTTTATTCAGTGTACTATCCCATGATATTAAACTAAACCCAGAAGGACTACAATAGTTATGCATCTGCTTTATACACTTTTGTATTAGTTCTCATTTTAATCCTATTTAATGTCAAGTGGCAGTTCTTAATGGCTTGATATTAGAAATTAGGATTTCCCTATACTATTTTATTTCTGAACCCCAAAATCAATACAGACACAATACCACCAGCATTAAAGTACATATATACTTCTATATTTGACTCCCCAGATCTCTAGAAACTATGTCTTTGAATAATCACCCAGAAGAACTCATAGTCTTATCTATACAATGATCAAGATATTTTGAGTAAGAAAGTCTGCCTCAAGAGCATTGCATTGCTGAAAGTCCTAAATTCAATAAGCATTTTCCAATTCCACAAAATTAGACCCAGAAGAGAAAGGTGAGGATATCAGAAATATGAAAGTAAGGAGAGAGGAAAATGGACCTGAGATTAACAATTTGCTGTACTTACCACTCAATACCATCGGACACTAAAGCAATATCTCCAAAGCCAAGAATCAGTAAAAATCACAAGAACTAGTCAACCATAGCATTGTCAATTACCAGGGAAGGTTAAGTCACTTTAACCACCAGGTGGCAATGACTCACCATCTTTTACGATACACACACACACACACACACACACACACACACACACACACACACACACACACACACACACACACAGGGGCATAGTCATGCTCTATATTCATTGAGAGAATCTTTGTCCACTAGTACTATATCAGGTACTGGGGAAATTTGTCATTGACAGAAAGTGCTGGGCTGTTTAGCAATAACTACTTTGGCTTTATATTGGATTCAGATGAGGGAAATTACCTTTTTTTTCTGAGACAGAACAGAAATGTCAAGCCATGGATTGATGGCAGTGTTTAAAGAGAAGCAAGCATATAACTATTTCTTTTTTTCACTACTAGCAATAGAGGTCAGTGTTGAAGAACCTTACAACTACTACACATACTTCACTATTGGGTCACAGTTGTCATAAATCCTGAATAGGAAATTTAAAGATACGTTAGAAAATGTTGAGAACAAGGAACCTTCAGGAGAAAAAAAAGGAAATTTTAAGTTCAAATAAGAAAAACAAAACAACCCCCCCCCCCCCCCGCCAAGATCCAAGAAAGCAGTATAAGACTCCCATAGATTCTATATGTGGAATTGGCTGATATTGAAATCTGTCTCCAACATTTAAAACCAATATGATCTTGCATAAGGTACCAAAAATTCATCTTTTTTCTTTTTTTTAAGGACAAAAATTTGAGTTCCACATATTGTAAGCTGTTATTTGTATGGTAGAGATACAGTAATAGAACTCTTTTGTATCTACATGGGCTTACGTTGGCTCACATGTCAATGACTATGGAAATATACATTGAAACTCAAGAACAAAAACCAGACTGCTTCACCAAACCTTTGAATTCCTACTACCAAAAATAGAAAATGAAGAGATAATATTGATTCTGTCATGCTTTAAAAGCTGATTTAAACAAACGATACGGCAGTTCTTACCACTTGTTTTCTATCCCAATCAGTTGTTTAAAGATACTTTAAACAAAATTGCTGGAAAATGTGACCTTGTAGCATGACTGACAATAAACAACCACCCACCAATATGATTGCTTATGCTTGTCAGCGGAGCTCACTCGGCCACTTTTATTTGTTCTTATTATGAGACACTGTGGTGTGGCTGGCATCCTGTAGAGATATCTGGTAAACATTTTATGAGACAGGCAAAGCTTTCAGAATTCCTTTTTAGCTTTATTAAATTGAACGTGTGAGCATAAAGCTGTCCATTGTGAAGGAGGGAAAGTTTTGTAGTTGTTGTTGTTGTTGTTTGTTTTTCAGTCTGCTTGGAAGATGAAATCATTTAGGATGCTGGAGTTGGCAGCCCTTATTTAGTCAATGCCAGGGACATCAGCATTATTCAATCACATTCATGAAGGAAAACATGGTTTATTTTCATGAAGAGCTAAAGATACATCTGGTATATTCTTGTATTCCATTTCAATTCATCTGAGTTTATTATTATTATTATTATTATTTTACAAACTAAAGAGGATTGCACCACCCATACTAAGGAAATTAAAAATAACACAAAGTTGTTGTTATTGTTTTATCTTGCTTAAGGGAAAGAGAATAAAGAAACAGGAAGAGAATGGAAGCTATCGTTCCCCAGTTTTGCAAGTTCTGCATGAAGAGCCTATGTTAAAAATGATTATGAGCAGCCCTCTTGTAATCAGCTAAATGATACATAGTATTGGCAAACTGCTCACTAGGTTTGGAAGAAGGTGGTGAAAATGTTTATAAAAGGTATTCTTAAAAACCTGAAGAGTTCATATTTCATTATTTTTAGTTGTTATCCAGTCTGTAACCAGAAAAGAGCAAGTGGTAGCATACACAAAGAAGAAATGGAAAAAAGTACTTTCTCTGTTTGTGCCATTTCTCATATACCCCTTCCTGTTTTAGAATACAGATTGTATCAAGTTCGAAGTTAGATAGCGCTACTTCTAGAAACTTCCTGGTTGGAATGTCCTACAGCTGATACAGGTCCAAGTGCCTTCATGTGAATGCTAATGCTTTATAATTTTGCAGTGCTCATAACTGATGAAAAGAGTTATGTCTCCTTTGGTGTGTCATGAAGTTACAGATAAAAGTTTACCTATAGTATTCATTAACAGCTGATCATACAGAAGCACATGAAGACAAACTAGCCAAACTTTCCATAATATGATAGAAGAGTCCATCAAACATTTCCATTTCAACAGCTTTGGTAGAACTTGCAGTGATTATACTTCTAGAATGGTGTCTCTATCCCAACAGAAATTAAATTAATTAAAAGGTTTTGGAAATGGGCTGGAGTTGGGGGTTAAATGACAATGATTCAAGGGAAGGCCAAGTGTTCTCTGTGCATAGTCTGATGCCCAGTCCTTCGTGGGAATTAGTGAAATGCCTCTCTGGCCAATGTCAATTGTATTTACCTTTAAAGATAATTCTGGAATGGAGGTATGGTTCAAATAGTAGAAGGTCAACCATAACTGGAAAAAGCCTAGTGAGAGTAAGTCTTGATTTCAAGTCCTGGTACCAGAATTAGATAAATTTACATTCATCTTATGAATTGAATCGAGTTGGGACATTCCTAAATTTTGCCACTAAATTAAATGAATATTAAAAAATAATAATAACAGAGCAAGGTACTCCTTTGGTAAGCTTAATCTTGCAAATATTTCTCAAATAAATGCAGTGTTAACTAAAACCAGGTATATATTTTAATAAAACATGATATCAAATATAAACAGAAATTGACAGAAATTTCTCTGACTTTACTAGGTAATCTGCAGGTACTGAAAAAAAAAAAGCATTTTCTCAATTAAATCAATTGTATGATAATCTGAGAATGTCCATTCAAGCCTTTAATCCTAGCTACTGAGAGGCTAGCAGTTCTAGGTTAGCCTGGGCAAAAAAATGTCTGGATAAGTTATCTCAACCAATGAAAAGCTGAGTGCACTGGTGTTCAGCTGTCTCAACACAGGAAGGGCAAAAAGGAGACTAGTGATCCAAAGAATGGTTCAAGTGATGAAGTGCCTGCTTAGCAAGCAGAAGACAGTCACACCTCAGTTCTACACCCCAAAATATTATATCATTTAAACAGAAAATAAAACATAATCAAGAATTTCAAATTTCATTGTCCATAAAAAGTGATTTTAAGAAATATTTCAAGGAGTTTTTTTTTTGTTTTTTTTTGTTTTGGCAAAGGCGTACTATGGAGCTTGAAGCTAGCTTCAAACTCATTGTATAGCCCAGGCTGGCCTAGAATTTTTGCTCTTCTTGCCTTTCCCTTTCAGGTGCTGGAATTATAGCTATAACCCAGAATAATCAGAGCCAAGTGACTATTTCTAATTGAAATTATTATACTGAGAAAATATATTTGGCAGAAAGTCCATTGTAAAAATATAGCAAGAACAATCAGTTTCTCCTCATTGATTGCCTTAGGTATATAGTTACATATTTATAGTTTTAAGAAAAAAATGTTGATGAAAAAACTTTTTGAACTGGACAATTTGTAGGATTACCAATGTAGCCAGACTTACATGTATGTTACTCAATAAATACCTCAAGTTTTAGTCTAAGGGGGAAGGAGAAAGTCACAGGATAAATTATATATTTACTAAAGAGAACAGATCTGTTTTGAGAGATGAGACTAGGTGGTATGTTCTTTTGGGAGAGAGTAATTCAATAACCAAAACCCATATAAACCTACTGATCTGTAGACATGGTCAAATCTTAGGCATGTTTCCTGTGATTGTAGGAATTCATGGAACAAGTGAAGGAGGATGAAGGTAGGACATAGACATAGGAGTTAATTGCTAATGTCTCTAATTGGCTGCCATCTGTCAGATGTTATCATTTTAAGCTACCAATATTGATGTGGAGTTATTTCAGATGGATATTTAATGAACCCATGAAGTGCTTCCATATGTGCCTTTATCCTCAAGAGTGGTGATGATGCTGACTCCATACACCTCATTTATAACGCAGATTTTTCTCTAGTATGCTGCCACAGAATTACTTCAGCTGTTTGGAAGCATCTATTGTTTTCTGAAGCAAACGTGGTACAACAGATGTGACCTTAAGTGTCTGTGGATTTTAGAGGTCAGACCACTCTACTGTCACTTTACAGAGAAGTTCTGAGTAAAATGCAAGTCAAACTAGAACAGCAACATTCATGTAGAATGTAGTCTTATTTGCTCAAACTCTACAAATGATAGTCTCCACAGGAAAAGGAGAAGTTACCTGACAGATGGGACAGAAAATAAATAATATAAATGTTGTTCATTGAGAAAGTTTAATCATAAAGAATGATTCAATTTTTCCCTTGGGGATTTTTTCTCCTAATGAGGGTGATTATCTACTGGTGGGAAGACATTATGAAATAATTTGGTATGAGAAATATTCAATTGGTAACTCAGGAGGAAATATTTTCATACAGGCCCATATGCCTGTAAATAGTTTTAAAATGAAAAAATACATTCAAATTTAACGTATCTAACTTTTATAATTAAGTTTAGAAGGGATTTCTCTTGACAGTAATGAAGTGATTAAGTTCCCACCAACTATGAAAACTTATGCCAAGTCATTGAAAGAAAAGGAACCCTTTATATTAACTGGTAAACACTAAAACCAGAAATGAGTAAATATGCCAGATTTCTATTGTTCTTTGAGATAAAGTTTATGAAAATAGGATATGAATATGTTTCTGTCCAGTCATAAGAAGCCTAGGAGTATTCACTCCTTTCCCACCTCAACATTGGTGAACACTTCTTTAAAAAAAAAACATTTTCATTATCTTTAAGTAGCTGTACAAAGGAGTTACCATTCCACAAAGCAGTTTATGGATACAGTGCATCCTGATCAATGTCACCCCTTTCAACATTCTTACCTTTTCCTCCAAACACAATCCTTCCCTTACTTTTCTTAAATTTTTGGGATATGTATTGAAATGCTTGCCATGCAACAGAGTTGTTTAGGTGTACAGTGCATCATGATCTGTGTCATTGATTCAATTTTTCACCCCACTGCAGCCCACCCCTTCCATTATTTTTTTTAATTTTGTGCTATGTACAATGAATTATTGACAACATTCTCCAACTTCCCCCCTTCATTTGTCTACTCTCTCCTCTTGGCCCCACCCCACTTCTTGCAAGTACTCATTTTAAATCTATTGCATTGAACAACAAAAGATCCCGAATAGCAAAAATGATCCTTAACAAAAAGAACAGTGCTGGAGGAGTATCAACACCAAATTTCAAACTCTACTACAAAGCCATAGTAATCAAAATAGCTTGGTACTGGCACAAAAACAGACCTCAGGACCAATGGAATAGAATTGAAAACACAGAAATGAACCTACAGACCTATAGCCATCTAATCTTTGATAAGGGAGCTAAAAATATAGAATGGAAGAAAGACAGCCTCTTCAGTAAATGGTGCTGGCAAAATTGGTTAACTACTTGTAGAAAACTAAAGCTAGAACCTTCTATATCACCCTGAATGAGAATCAGCTCCAAATGGATCAAAGGCCTCAGAGTCAAAGCAGACACCCTGAAAACATTACAGGATGGAATAGGAGAAACCCTGGTCTCTTTGGCACAGGCTGACATTTTCTTAATAGAGATCCAGAGACACAACCAATCAAAGAAAAGTAGGACAAATAGGATTGCATGAAGCTGCAGAGCTTCTGCATGGCAAAGGACATAGCTAGCAAGATCAACAGAAAGCCCACGGACTGAGAGAAGATCTTCACTAGCCATACAATGGACAAGAGTCTTATATCTAAACTACACCTGGAACTCAAAAAATTAAATCCCCAACAGCACATCCTCAAAGAAACAACTTCACAATAAATAAGTGGGTTAAAGACGTAAACAGAAACTACTCTGAAGAGGAAAGAAGGATGGCCAATAGACACATGAAGAAATGCTCAACTTCCCTAGCTATAAAATAAATGCAAATCAAAACAACATTGAGATACCACCTCACCCCAGTTAGAATGGCTATAATCAAGAACTCTAATAACAACAGATGCTGGAGGGGATGTGGACAGAAGGGAACCCTACTTCATTGTTGGTGGGAGTGTAAACTTGTTCAACCACTTTGGAAAGAAGTATGGAGGTTCCTCAGAAGATTCCACATAGAGCTCCCCTATGACCCAGCAATCCCACTTTTGGGCATTTACCCAAATGATCACAAACAAGACTATACTAAATCTACAAGCACAACTATGTTTATTGCAGCATTATTTACCATAGCTAAGATATGGTACCAACCTAGATGTCCCTCAGTAGATGAATGGATCAAGAAAATGTGGTATATATATATGGCATATATAAGAATGACATCACCCCATTTGTTAGGAAAAGACCTGGAATAAACTATATTAAGTGAAGTAAGCTAGGCCCAAAGAAACATAGGTCCTATGGTTTCCGTTATTTGCAATAATTAGTATATGGGCTAGCAGAAAAGGTCAAAAGATATGTACATATGACCAGATAAGATGATGTTAAGTGAAATGAACCCCAAGATGGGCACACAAGTAGTTTTTTTCTTGCTATTGTTATAAGGTACCATGTGATTTTTTTGTTGTTGCTTTGTATGCACCCCAACCCCCATGGTATAACCCCTGTTTTCACTGTATTTCATGTCAGTATAATTTGGGGAAGGGAAGGGAAAAACAAAATGTTTAAATAGGGATACAGGTTGACCCATTGTAACAATGAGATACACCAGACACTGTTGAACATCGAACTTTACAATTTGGGTGTGGTGGGGGAGATGTAAGTGTAGTTGTGGAGGTGGGAGGGAAGGGATGGTAGGAGAAAAACAAAGGAGGAGGTAACAATGCTTGATAAGAAATGTACTCTTTACCTTGCTCATGTAACTGTAACCCCTCTGTACAGTATTTTCACAATAAAATAAAAGCTTATTTTAAAAACTCTATCAGAAAACAGAAGCCACAGAGAAAAGCCTCTGCTCTAAAGAGGAAGGGCAAGGCCAAAAGGAGAATCGTGTCTTACTGGAGGCAGAAGTATCACTGGAATGAGAAACAGGTAGCAAATTCTATATGCAGAATTCAGAGAGATTAAAACTTGTATCAGCCGACTTTTACGCCTCTTGAAAGTGATCTATATATAGTCATCCTGAGGCCAGCATCTGAAATTTATTTCTAGGTAAACCAATTCATATGAACATGAGAAGAGCAGATATTACAGAGAATAACATGAAGAAAGGCTGGATCATTAGAGTATTAGGGAAAGGATTGGGAGAGAAAGTAAAAGGAAATGAAATATTTGGGCAAGTTGAAGGAGGAAAACAAAAACTGAAATCTCAATTCATTACCTGACATTCCAACTCCTCAATAAAACACCAAAACTTCTGAACATTTTCTATATGTTCACAATTACATTATAAATGTGATTTCTTCCTACATTACCATTACTTCGTGGGATGACATCTCTGTGGCTGCTTTCTGCTGAATGGGAGCAGAACTGGGGAATGTGGTGAATCAGGGGCTTTGACAGGAGTATACAGACTCAGGTCCTGCTGGGAGTGTAGCAATGGACTTGAGCGTCTTGCAGCTACTTAACTGAAAGCTCAGAAAAGGCTTCTCTTGAGCAAAAGGAAATAGGGAAGAAGAGAAAACAAAAGCAAGGGGAAGAAGATTTCAAATAAATCCTAAACACAAGATGACATATCTGAATTAATGAAAGAACAAAGTAACTGAGTTAGAAATCTGCCTTCAGCAAAATTATCCTTCAAAAACAAAAAATGGAGAAAAGATATAACTAAAGCCTCAAAGGGGGCTGAGGTTGTGGCTCAAGTGGTAGAGCAAATGTAAGACCCTAACTCAAACTGTTGAATATTTACTGTTGAATAACATCATAGCCCTTTGAACTGAAACTAAAAATGAAACAAGCAACCCGAAGTGTATAGCAAAAAATTACCTCCAAGGAAAACAAAATTACAATTGATAGCATTAGTGTTTCAACATTCACACTATAAGGTAATGAAAGCCAACAAGGAAAGCTTTTGTGCACAGATAGATAGATAGATAGATAGATAGATAGATAGATAGATAGATAGATAGATAGATAGATAGATAGATAGATAGATAGATAGATGGATGCATATATATGGCATATATTTATATACTTATATAAAGCAAAAGAGAAGTAATTGTAATAAAGCCAGATTTTTGGCATAAAGTATATATACTCAAGAATAAAATCAGTGTATAAGGTAAATCTCTCAGGTTGTGTTGGAGATGGAAACGTCAGTATAATTTTATAGCCTGATGGAAATTCCCACATTGAGGTCTCATTCTCCCCCAAATATGCTCCAAAAAGTGGAGTAGCTAAGTGAAGTCAATATTGGAGGACAAGGAATATATTAAATAAATTAGTTACTTTTATAATCTTGTTTCAGTCTTGCCCTGGGTGTTTCTCTAAACAAATACATACACAAATTTCTCCATAGTCCTAACTATGGAGGAGTCAGGGTTTCTCCTTGTGGGAGTGGAACTATTCCATCATCTCCTTTTCTGCCAGGAATGAAGAAATTGCAGAACTCCAAATACATTCGTAGCCTCTCAACACATAAGGTCCAATGGAAAAACTGAATTCATGGGAAGAACAGAATAATGACCTGTCCAATCAGACCTGAAAGAGGTCTAAGTCAGAGTCCTTCTCTACACGTTTCTATTTTCTAATCTGGAAAAAGAAAAGTTAACATAGAATCTCCAAGGTTCCTTTTAAGAGAAAGAAAAGTGATATTTGAATATTCAATGAGGAAAATGGAAATGAAAATCCCCAAATTATATCACTCTTTCATTGTGCTCTACAAAGCGTCAGAAATGAAGTTTTTGTTGGATTTCAGGGTTTCAAGTTTGCTTATTTATTTTTTGTTGTTGTTGTTGTTGTTTGTCTAAATATCACATCCTTTGCAACATGAAAAGTAATAGTGGTTTTCTTAGCACAGAAACATGCACCTCTTGTTGGGCATCTGTGTCTCATGCTGGTAACTCAGCTACTCAGAAGGTTGAGATCTGAAGATCATAGTTTGAAGCCAATCTTGGGTAGGAAAATCCTTAAAATTCTCATCTCCAAAAAGTCACCAAAAAATCTGGAAATAGAGCTCTGATTTAAGTGGTAGAGCCCTAGCCTTGAGCAAAATGTACATGGATAATACTCAGGCCCTGAGTTCAAGACCCAGGACAGGCACAAAACAATCAAAGACACACATATACATACTTCCTTTTAAATAAAGTTGGAGCTGTCTGTGAAAATACAAAAGCTACGTGAGAACAATTTATCTCGGTCAATTAGATTCTAACACACTGTCTTTTCTTCCTTCAATGTACATATAAGCACCATGAGCAAGGGTCTGTCTCACACTGCCTGCAAATATCCCTTTGCAGGTGTGAAGCAGACACTGGTAGGGAGTGATGATGTTGCATGCAGATTGCACATTTCATTTTTGTCTACATTGCCCGACTCTGCATGGCAGCATATGTTTGCTTGAGCAGTTTTTCTGCTCCCATTTTTACTACCTCCAAGGAGGCTGTGGTCTACATTAAAACAGGGTGACCACAACAACCCCCAGAGAATAAGACTCTCTTAATACTCAGATCCTTAAAGGGAGAAAAAAAAGAGGAACAATAATTTGTATCCTTTGAAGCCAGCAAGATCCTTTTTCTCAGACCTTTCATACGGCCTATCACATCTCTGTGTCTGCAGCAGAAATCAGGAACTACTGTCAAGAAAAATTGACCAGACTTTCCTTAATCTCGAAATGTATTTGATTTCTACATGATTGGTTCAGAGTGCAAATCAATTAACCCATCATCTTGATGTACTATTCTTAGATTCCATGGCTCTGTCATCCCAGCACTTCCTCTGTCTTCTGCAAATCTACAGGATGACACTCATTAATCTACTTGTGACAGCTATCATTCAAACTGCAAAAGGGCACTAGGTGTCCTGGTTCAGGAAAAAGAAATAGGAAAGATAAATAATTCCCTTTACAAAAGGAGAAATTCTGTGCAAGTTTGTTCAAAGCTTAGTACCCTCCCTTATAAGGAGACAAAACCCGAATCCCTGTGAAGACATGAAGGGTGGAAGGCTCACAGGATAGCTACATGGGTACTTGAAAAATTGCTGGGACAGAGGAAGCTTTGATGCCAGCCCTGGATGCTGGCTGGGAGGTTGGAGATTCCTTAGGAAGAGGCTCTGCCTTTGTTCTGTGAAATTCAAACTTGAGCTTCCTGGTCTTTTTAGTAAGTTTAGGTCAGGGGCACTATAAGTAAGGAAAATATTTACATCTGCAAAGAAGATGAGAAACATTTTTTCATATTCAAGAAAAGGAAAGCTTTTGTGAAAGATTCAAACAGCATACAGTGCAAGTCAAGGAAGACTGTGACTGAAGGAAAATGAAAAGGCCAAGTCCACGTCCAAAGTAGGCATCAATAAGGGCAACCAAGTGGTTGAGATGGCTGTGCTTGTGGACCAAGACAGACAGGCTAGACAGGAAGAATGGAGGCCAATGGTCTGAGGCTTGGTCCCAGACTGACTTGCAGATGTGATTTCGAAAAATAAAGTAGCTGGTATCAAGAGGAAAAGAAGGAATTGAAGGTTCAGAAGGACATGCAGTCTGACAGAAGGATATAAAAGTGGTCACCAGATGTGATTGGCACATATGCTGCTGAAATTACCAATGACCCAGAATAGATACTTGCATTTGGGGAGCTGAAGTACTCAAACCTTTCAACTCCACCACAGATCGCCAACAAGGGTTTGAGGGTTAGAGTGTTATGTTGAATATCCATCCCTTTGTGGACATATACCTTATCATACCAAAACTGACTTTAAGAATATCCTATGTGAGGACAGGTATGGTGGTTTAAACTGGCAATCCCAGGCATGTGGAGGTAGACATGGAAAAATGTGGCTTGAGATGAGACCAGGCAATAAAGTAGGAAGACTACCTAAATCAATAAACACAGCAAAGTTGCACTCTAAGTCAAAAGAGGAATGAATAGGAAAAGCCATGAGATAATTGCTTTTTGTTCAACTCATAGCAGAGAGGAAATGCAGGGCAAATAATAGAATCCATGCACATCCTAAAGGCTCATTTGCTCCTGATAAAGTATGGATGGGGAGGAAATAAAACAGGAGCAACCCCCACTCTGTCTCCAAATCTGTCTAACGTAAGAGAGGATTCCCATGGAATGGAGCAAATTCACCTTTGATACAGAAATTCATCTTTTAAATATATGAAATGCCACAGCTTTTGTAGGAGGAAATAGGACTATTGAGACCACCTTTTTTTCATTCCTCCCATAAATCAACATTCCCTGGCTGCTGAATTACTAAGAGTGGGTTTCAACAGTAAAGGCCAAAATGTTTAAGCTGCCCAGTCTGTATTTCACTGTGATTTAGAGACTAATGCAGTGCAAGCCACTTTTTCTTGATCCAAGTAAAAGCATACTGATAAAAACAAAAGGGAGAGGGGCTCAACATCTAATGGCCTGTCAGTTTCATTTTGGTTCTATACTGTCATAATCAGTTTCAAGGTTTTTTTTTTTAATGTGCTCAGCTTCACTTTCACTGTGAACAGAAAAGAAGGTTTAATTAGGTAAGGCCTCTTGTAAGTTAAGTGTTGGAATAGTTAGTCTTGCAAGTACCATTAACATAGTACATGTTATACTTACACAAACAGCTACCTAGAGAAATAGGTAATATTAAAATTGTCATTCTTTTCAGTAAGTTTTAGTACGACTACACATAACTCAAGAAAGGTTTTGAGACTGAAAGATTTCATGTTTGCACATTGTAGAGTTCTTTATCAAAACCACAGTTTGTTGTTGTCTGTGGCTAAAAACAAGAACAAGAATGCTGCAATTAGGCAGCAGTTTCCCCTTTCATTCTACATCTTCACAGTCCAAGGGAAATGTACATGCTTATAGATTTTTGGTTTTTTTTTTCTTCACCAGGTATCTGACTATGTTTTAAACAGAAACAACGAAGCAAGTGTGGATTTTTCGCTTTAGGAAGAATAGATTAGAGAAGCCGGATCAAAGAGAACCATTCTGAAAACATCCAACTCTCAACTAAATGAGATATTAGAAATACACTGTGAGTTGTTTCCTGGTGCTTTGTGTAGGTGGGTGACTTAGATATCAAACTCAGGGAATCATAATCGTAACAATATCAAAAGAAGATCTAGGAAACAGTAGTGCAGGAAGCATTTCCATGTAGTCCACCACCACTTAAAAATGAGTTTTCCTGTCCTTTCTTCTATGAAGGTAAAAGAACATACAGATTAGAAATATGGGTCATGTTGTGGCTTTTCCTATAACCAGCTGTGTAATGAAGAAGGAGAACGATTTGGTTGCAAAATATTTACTAGTTCTAAACTTTCTGAAATATTAGCAAAATTACTATCAACATAGTGATAATTCTCTGACTTAGTGCATAAACCAAGGTATATGAAACAGAGGAAAAGGAAAACCATTCAGCTTTGTTATGTACCTTGTGTTTTCACAAATCTGTCTTATCCTAACATCAAGCCTCTAAGATAGCTATGCCTGTCGAAATGTTGGTCAAATAGAAAAGATTTCTAAGCCCAACCAGTCAGTAATTAAATCTGACTGTGAATCTTTCCAAAGTCCACATGCTTTCTTTAACTCTCTACTCACCCATCTATAGGACATGGTCTTGAAAATCAGAATACATTGGAAATACCATCTTTTACATTTCCTCATATGTCAAAAGATAGTATCAATATTGTAACTGTCATGGTCTCCAAATCCATGAAGATGAGTGCAAACAGTGATGGAATCATGTTAGTTTCAATATATGCTAGAAATATAAAGGCATCCAGTTTCTTTAGAATTACATGGTTAGTGAATGGCATATGTATATGTGAATGCATCTTTCAAAGATATATTTTACTTTTACCTCTGAAAAAATAATATAATTTGAGTTTCAATGGTTACATTGGATGTTAAAACTTTCAAATTTTATATCTCAGTACAGAAAATTATTTTGTAGTACTGTTTTTCTTTTTATTATTATTTCTTTCCTTTTACTTATTTATTTATTTATTGGTAGAGTCCCATTATGTAGTTCAGGTAAGCTATAAGCCCAGTGCTCTTTCCATCTTCCAAATGCTGGGGTTACAAATGTGTAACACTGTCTGGTAATTAAATTTTTTTAATGGAAATTATAAAAGTTATATATGCCAGTATTTAAATGGTGCAATATTAATATTATAATATATATTCATCCAAATTCAACATATACACACAGATTCAACATACATGAGTCAACAATTTGCAATAAATATTTAAAAGTCTAGTTTTCCTAATATCCTTAATATCTCTCATCTTTTCTGTCCTAAATGAAACATTGTTTTTCAAATATTTCTTTTCTCTATAGAATAGTTTGATGCACATTAGTGATAGTTCTTCCTCAGTGTTTAGTAGATGCTTCATTTCTGATTCAAGTTCATTGCATATTATAGTTCTGTTAAGATTCATATTCTCTCAGTTCCATTCCAGTAGATAAATATGTCTCTAGATTTTTTTACTAGATTTTCTGACTTTTGTGATGTAAATTTTCAAAATATTCCCTGAAGATTCTCTAGTTTCCATTAGTATGTATTGCACTATTCTCCATTCTCTAATTTTATTTGGAGCTCCCTCATTTTGCTAATTTGGCCAATAATTTCTCAATCTTGAGGCTTTGTTTTTTCCAAAGAATCAACCCTTAGTAACCAATTCATTTTTTTTCTTTTTTGTGTCCATTTAATTAATCTTTGAGCTTATATTTATTATAGAAGTTTTTCTATGTTTTCTTCAATGGTCTATTGAGCATTCAATCTCGTATATTTCCATAGTTTGTGTGGTTTCTCTAGCTATTGATTACTCATTTTTCCAAGTATAATCTGATATAATGTAAGAAAATATTTTAGATGTTTTTATTTGTAAAGTCTCGGGTTTTGACTCAAAATGGGATCTCTTGGGGGAAGGTTCCAGGAACTACTGAAAATAATATGTATCATGTAGCACACACTTTCCAGCAGAGAAGAAAGAACAGGGCCAAGCCTGTGCACATTCTTCCTGGTCTAACTTGTTTAGACTTGAAAGAGAAGAGTAGCTTTTCCCACATCAGGTTAATTGTGAAAGCCAAGCCCAAAGCTGTGGATGGAATCTGTATTCTTCAAGAAAAAAAATGTATTGATGGGTGGTTTGTTTGATTGTTTGCTTTTTGTTTTAGTTTGTCTTTTTTTGTACTTATTTTATTGTGGTCTTCCAAACTATGATTTCTTGACTTTCATGGCAATTAATTTTACTCTCCTTTTTATATTTTCCTCTGTTTCTCTTATTCCTTTCTCTAACTGCCTTTGTTTTCATTACTCACCAGTTACTATTATTGGTATTATATATTATTCTATTTATAATGTATCATTATATTTAGTTTAAACTATTACAAGATATTCTTACATATGACTTATGAGTAGGATGTATTATTACCAAAAGCAAAGGCTGTTAACTGGTACCATCATAAAATAAGACTGAGGTATAAAGGAAAACAAGACACATCCATCCCAACAGATGCGCAGTGACAACAGAAACACAAAAAATATGATAAAATAGGATGTTATGACCCTTCTAAATTCCCATAACTCCTCAATAGTCAAATGCTTTAAGTGATTGAAAAGAAAATCAAAAGTCTATTATAAGTGAAAGGTGTACCTCAATTGGTTGAGTGCTTGCCTAATACGAACAAGGCCATAATCCTAAACACCACTACCAAACATGTATTCTTTAAAAACAATCAATGAACCCTAACAAGAATTAAAACAGATGAATAAAATAAGAAAGTCAATTCAATACATGTACAAGAAAGTCAGCAGCGTGGATGAGTAACTCAGAAAGGCAATTGAAATTCTGGAAAAACAAAACGAAATTTAAAAAAGGAAATCATGGAATCAACCCAGATGCCCCTCAGTGGATGAATGGATTAAGAAAATGTGGTCTATATACATAATGAATTCTGCTTCCAGTAGAAAGAATGACATTGCCCTATTCGTAAGGAAACTGAAAAACTTGGAAAATATCGTATTAAGTGAAGTAAGCCAGACCCAAAGAAACCTAACATGCCTGGTTTACCACATTTGTCATAATTAGTATGTCTAGGATAGTTCTAGCAGAGAATCACAATAGCTCAATAGCTAAGTAGATATGACTTTATAAAATGATACTAATTGAAATAATTATGAAGTTATTTCTTTTTTCCCCCTCCCCTTGGCTTACTCTCTGTTGTTGCTGTTATTTATTTCAGTACCCTTTGAATTGTATATGCGTTTATCTGAATTGGGGATGAGAAGGGGAATTGCAGAAATGGTGAGACAAAAGACAAAAGTGAACCAATGCAACAGTGATGTTCACACGACACTATATTGGAAATGAACTTTATAACTTGCATGGAGGGGAGTTGAGGAGGGAAAGTGGGAGAAAATTAGAGGGGCTAACATTGTCTGACAAGAAATGTACTCATTACCTTACTTATGTAACTGTAACCCCTCTGTACATCACATTTACAATTAAAAACCAAAACAGAAAAACTCAATAAATGAAATTAAACACATGGTGTTTAATTGCTAATATACTAGTCAAAGCAGAAGAAAGAATATGAAGGACTGAGTAAAGATTTAGGACAATCAGACAGCAACAAAAATAAATAAATGAAGCTGGGATCTATGGCTAAGGTCTATGATCCTAACTATGAAGAAGGCTGAGATCTGAGGATTGCTGTTCAGAAGCAGCCTGGGGAAGGAAAGTCCGTGACACACTTATCTCCAATGAACCATCAAAATGCAGGAAGTGGAACTCTTGATCAAGTGATAGAGTAATAACTTTTCCAGTAGAAGAGCTATATGGTTCTGTCAAGAGAACACAAGTTTTGCTGTGATATTAAAATTGTGCTTGCTTACTATTGCAGATGTTCAGCTTTTGGTTAATTCATATCCTAAAATCACAGAGTTTCAATACATCTGCCGAATGCTTAGTAAACCTGAGTTTACAATGATAACATGATGTTCCATTGACATTAAAATATTTTAAATTGCTTTTTTCCTTTTGCTACTGCTTGTTTTCAGGATTGGACAGCTTAAAATGTGAATGCTGCAAAGAAAGTATTTACAAAGGAAAGATAGAGGGATTGATCATGTATAAAATCAACAAGCTAGATGGCATAGCTCACAAGCCCCTAAAGGAAGTGGCTAGTATCACTTAAGGATGCCCATTTTGAAATTATAATAGCTTCCTAAATCTCTATTATCTATCTATATCCACTCTCTCCTACTATGCCAGCACACAGAATCTTTTTGCATACAGTTATGATCATAGTAGTACCCTATTAAATACTGGGATGATCAGATTGTGTAGCATCTGACCCTCACTTGCTTTTGAGCAGAGAACAAAGGTGCACTCAGCTTCACAAGATGAAACAACCGAATATTTGACTCTTCCTAAATATAACCTGCACTAGACAAACCAGTGTTTGTAATTAAACTTTATACTTCCATCTCTCTTCACCAATGTTCCAGAGAAATTCCCATGTCTTTGTAAATTATAGTCACACTTTTATTTCCTAACTCAAAGATCACTTCTTTATGCAGCTAAGCTTGATTCCCTCAAGCAAATAAATTTTCTCTTCTAGTGTTTTCACAGGATTTTGAAGCTATGTTTTAATTCTTCTCTATCATACATCATCAGCACTTATATACTACACCATCGTAGGTTCCTGGAAGACAGACTCTTACAATATTTTTAAACATCATTCATTAAATCATTTATGTAGTAAATTCATTTTGTATTATTTAATAGTGAACCACAAATTGAATAATGTTTACTAAATTAATTTTACTGTATTGTCCATGAGAGACTTACTCAGATTTCCCCTCTTACAATTAGTGGTTGAGATTAATTTTCAAAGTTGCAATCTGGTTCTATTTTCTTATAAAAGCATAAATGATTTTATGACAAGTGCTTAGAAGTCTAGAAGTGAGTAAAGCAGTCTTAGAAGACATTGAGTTTATTTTGGTTAATTCCCCAAATTATTACTGGAAATCTATTTTATGTTCAGGTTGCTAAACTAGTACAAATGATTTTGGTTTAACAATCAAATGAAAAAATAAAAAAAAACATGAACCAGAGATTTCCCCATTGGCTTTCTGTTGCTGCAATAATAGATTATCACAACATATTTCCAACATCATATTTCTGGAATTCAAAGTCCAAAATGGGTTTCTCAGTGATAAAAACCAAAACATCTATAGACCTGCATTCTTTTTGAAATCTCAGGCAGGAAAACTATATTCTTGCTGTTTCTGATTTTCAGAAATTTCCAGTGCTTGAATTCTTTGGCCCAATATTTGAAATTAAAAAAATTACAACAGACATGAGAACTCCAATATCTTCTTGAAATGTGAATTTTCTGAAATTTCTCCATTCAAAATACTAATAACTACTTTTC
The DNA here is from genome assembly GCF_019054845.1 of Dipodomys spectabilis. Lineage (NCBI taxonomy): Eukaryota > Metazoa > Chordata > Mammalia > Rodentia > Heteromyidae > Dipodomys > Dipodomys spectabilis. The sequence goes on from NW_024870752.1 coordinate 8,906,876, forward strand.
CTAGTTTCTCTGGCATAGGAATGACAAAATATTATGCATTTGTGGTATCTAACATGTTTTTATATATGTATAAATTGTGAACTTATTACCATAAAGTATTTAATCAAAATATATCATCTCATCTCAAGAATATTTTGTGACTATGTAAAGAGAACACAAGATTTAGTCTTTACCTATTGCAAAGATATACTACAGTATTATGAACTAAACTTGCCATGTTGTATATTTGGTCAGCAATGTTTTTGCCTCTTACTGCTTAGCCAAAAGTTCCCTTTCCTCCAGACCCCATCCCTCCTCATAACCACCATCTTAGTGATTATTACTGTGTTTGCATTTCTAAGATTCCACAGACAAGATATCTCACAGTACATGGTTTTCTGTATCTAACTTATTTCAGTTAACTAAATAACATCTGTGTACACATATGTTCCATATTTTAATCCATTCATGAATTCATTGATGAACCCTTAGCTTATCTCCATATTGTGGCTACTGTGAAAAATGTTATAATAAATACTGTGAGTGCAGATCACTTCTTAAAATTATAATTTTCTTTCTTTCGGATATACTCCCAGAATTGGTACTGCTGACTAATGATATTTTTAGTTATACTAAGATTGTTTTCAAAGACTAGAGAGTCCAGAATTAAGTAGATGCAAAGTCAAAAAAGTTAGACTGAATTGTTTTCATGTTGATTTCTATAGTTCCACCATTTTTTCTACTTACAAAAAGACTCTAACAAAAACATTGGACCCTTGTGTTTAATAGTCTCACCTCAAGGTCACCAGATTTTCACGTTCAACACACCTGCATCAGTAGTCAGCTTTGCCATGTAAACTAATATAAACTCAGCTTCTGGAATGTAGGTTGTTTGATGAGATAATATTCAAAGAATATTAGTATAAAAATTTAAACTCTATAAGCAATTAAAACATCTGCACAAACCAGAAAGAACTCAGAGCATTCCATGTGGCTTTCCATGGTTAATATGCATTCTCTGATCCAGCAAGAGAAACAAATAGACTCTAGAGAGGTATACAAATTGTCTTCTCAGCAAGCAAGAAATATTTAGGTTATTAAGCATTTTCCTTTTTTGATGATTAAATTATCAGATGACTTCATGATGCTTTATAGGGACACTTGCTTCATAACTTTATATACTCATTTATTACAAGCAAAACAAGGATACCTTGATAAAAGAATTCAATTGTTAAGTACTCTCTTCCTAGCCATTATCATTAGTCCATTTATCAGAAGGCTCATCATTATCAACATGTTTAGTTGCAGTGTTGACCAGATTATGTGGTTTCTTTGTTTAGGAATATCACTTGGTAATGAGAAGGAAAAGAACCACAAGCCAGTTGCTTTATCTATTTTGTTATAGTCAATATGCTATGTGCTGAACTAGATAGGGTTAAAATCAAATAAAGAAATACAAAACTTTTCCATCTGAAGAGCTTCCATTATTCATTAATATATATAAAGAATTGATATTCAGGAAAGTGTATTATGTTGTACTAAAGACACTAATGGCAGTTGTTAAATAATGGCAACTACTGAAGGATTGTTTAATCTTGAGCCTATATGGAAATAGGAAAATAAATAATAAATTCATTGCCACAGCACAACAGAAAGAGTATCAGTGTAGAAAAGAATGTAGAGAGCCTAGAAGTTAAGAAGAGCTAAAAGTATTATTAAGACAATACACTCTATCTTAATTCATGAAGGATGATTATATTAGATAGCCTTGCTGGTGCAAAGGTAGAAGTAAATTGTTCAAGTAGGAAGAGAAGAAAGGGAAAGAGGCCACGTTATCCAAGTGCTGTGGATCAGTGAAGCCTGTGAAGTAATGCTGGGAAAACTGAATTGCTTTGGAAGTACGTTTTCCTTGATCAAATAAAACCATTTCCAAAGTAAGCCATTATTGTCCATTAATATCTAAGTAAAAATTAGATGCTAATGGAAAGACTAAAAATTAGATGCTAATGGAAAGCATCCAAAAACACTTCAACATATAAAACAAGGTGCCGGATGAAAGAAATAAAAGAGAAATAAAGTTAATGGTGTGCATCTTAACCAAATTTCCACTTAGTATATTCAATCCCTTTCTCAGAAATGATGGGATTTTCAACATTAATTTTCATATTCTTTTCAATGCTGACCCCTTCCAGCCACATTCCTACAACAGCTACTCATTTAGAACAGCTGGTCAATTCTTAGAATTTGCATTACCTCTTATTGTACCATTATTTAGAATTTTATGTCTCACTTCTAACCACGCCTTTCCTTGTCTCCTTTTTTATTTCCCCTAATACTTTTGCTGCTAATCTAGAAAATGATCCATGTTTTGTACCAAGCCTTGATTCCCCCTCTATAGCTATCTGAAAAGTTTTAAAATTTCAACTCTCGACCGGAGAAAGATGGTGGAGGAGAAACTGGAGGCTAATCAAGCTCTCCCATAGAAAGCAGTTTTAGTGTCCCAGTGAACAGCCCTAAGCTAGAGAATCACACCAAGTGTGCCATCACTGTACAGAGAGTTTGGCCAGGGAGGGAAAATCCAGGAAGCTTGATCAAGGAGACAGATCTGAGCACTTGTCAGTAGCCGGCTGAGGCAGCTGCGGCAGTGGCCTCAGCCACCATACCAACAGAGAAAGTCTGGGGAAAAGGTGCCAGACATAGCATGTGAGCAGATTCTACTCACTACCACCAAGAACTGACAAGAAGCAGAAATCTTCATCCTGCTGATCGCAGACCAGGTATGGCCCAGGAACCAAGAATGTGCTGTGAGTAGAACCCTGACACCCTCATTCCTTCTCACAGAGCCCTGATGGGAAGGCGGCTCCTCCACCACCACTAGCAGCTAGCTCCAACCCAGGCCTTGGAAGGAAACAATTGGAGCCATTAGCAGGTCATAGGAACCTGACCTGACCTGCCAGGCTCAGCTCCACCCAGGGGAAAGTCACCCCACTGAACTAGAGAAGCTCCCAGCCCAGAGGAGTGACTATCTTCACTGGGTAAACAGAGCGAGAGGCTGTCCCTCCCCACTGCAGCCTAGACAAACAATTGAAACTCAGTAAACATAAACCCTTAGAATGGCTCCAGGCTGGGCTCTGTGAGTGTCTCCAGAGCTACCCTCTCAGGGAAAAGCTACTGTTTGCTAAAAGGCCTCAACCCTACCCAGAACCTAGACTCATCACAGCATCTCCAAACTAGAAGAAACAGCCAACTCCCTCTTTTGTGATACTCAAAGCAGATATTCCTTCTACTGAACTAGCCTGGGAGGAGGATCACAAAGTCCTGGGTAAGGCAGAGTTGTCTGCCTGCTCAAACAAACCAACTTCAGAAACCAATCAAGCCCCAGGAAAACTAAACACCACAATCACCAAGAGACTGACTAGGGGCCCAGGGGAGATACAAGATCTTCCTCCCCGCCCCCCCAAAAAAAGTCAAAGAACTCTTTTTTCTACCCATTTATTATTACTTTTTAAATTGTTTTCTATTTTTTTCTTTTTTCATAATTTTTATTTTAGGAGTGTGTGTGTGTGTGTGTGTGTGTGTGTGTGTGTGTGTGTGTGTGTGTGTGTGTTTTATCTTTTTCTTAAACTCTTTTGACTTTTTGGTCCTTATTTTTCTTTTCCTTATTTTCTCGTTCTTTCTTTTTTCTATGACTTAATTGCTGTTTTGGTCATCCCCAAATATATACCCATCGTTGATTATTAGACATTATTCCTCATTGTGTACATACCTAATCCAGAAACTTAATACTCAGTTCACAACCTCTTAAGCTTAACTTCTTTAATAATAGTATTATTTCTTTATACCTGTATAACTTTCAAGTATTCCAGTTTTAAGAACTTTGACTTTTTTATTGTTTTATTTTTTCTTTTTATCTTTCCCCTCCTTTCATCTTATCCTTTTCTTCTTTCAATATTATTTCATTATACTTACATAATTTTGTTTCATTTTTTAATATTTAAATTTTTGTTTTTCCATTTTTTCTTTTTCTTTTTTAAATCTCTCTCCTATCATTCTGTCCTATCCATTTCCTTCTCTGAGATTAGGACTTGGTTAAATTCACTCTCCTTTTGCCTCTCCACATCCCTCTAATCTGAATTTTCCCCACAATTCTCCTAAACTTAATAATTTCTAGTTTGCTGAATCCCTCTTGGATGTTCTTAGCCCATTAATCCATAGTAATTTGATGCTGAATAGATTATATCTGAATTTTGACTGTGCAACTACTGGACTCTGGTTGATGCTTGTCTTAATAATGTGTTCGAGCACAAAATTGGTGTTACATTCTTACCAAATGGGTGGAACAAGCCAGAGAAACACAAGAAAAATGGCAAGTCCAGGTATCTCAGCTCCCACTCAGGATAATCAGGTGACAGAACAGTTAATGAATAATCCAGAGGAGAGTTCCCAAAAAACTCTACAAACACTACTGGTAAACATGGTGAATGAAAAGATTGAAAACCTGCAAAAGACTCAGTGCTAGAGTGATAGGGAGCAAGAGGAGACAAACCAAAGATTAATATAGGAACTTCACAAGTATGTTGAGCCTAACCAAAAATTACTACAGGAATCTCAGGAGCTTGAGGAAGGTACTCAAAGATTAACACAGGAACTCCATTAGCAGGCTGAGAACAGTCAAAGAGAAACACAAGAATTGCAAGAGTAGGCTGAAAACAGTCAAAGATAAATACAGGAATTGGGTGAGCGGGATGAGAATAGGCAAAGATCAATAGAGGCATTCATGGAATCCATAAACAGACAACTGAAGGAATCCAGAGAGACCACAAGGGAATGCTTAATGGAGCACATCAGAAGGAAAGAGAGTCCAAGGAAACCATAACTAATCAACTAAGTGATTTGAGAATAAACACTGAACACCAAATTAAGGAAGTAAAGAAGTTTATACAAGATCTAAAACAAAGCTCCAACAAAGAATCTGAAGCCATCAAAGCCAACCAATTAGAAGGAATGGAAATAAAAAACAAAGTAGAAAGTCTTGACAGTAGGTTAGACCCTGCAGAAGTTCGAATCTCGGGGATTGAAGACAGCCTAGATAGTATAGAGAAAGAACATACAACCATCCAAGACAAATCCAAGAAATATGATATATCTATTCAACATTTTGAAGACACCATCAGAAGGCCTAATCTGAAGATAATGGGTTAGAAGAGCACCTAGAGACAGAAGTTAACAGTCTAGGAAATTTATTTAACAGGATTGTAGCAGAGAACTTCCCAAACATGCAAAACGATAGGCTTATTCAGATACTAGACGCTTTTAGAACCCCAAATAGACCAGACCAGAACAGGACATCCCACCGCCACATTATAATCTGCACAGGATCAATTCAGACCAAGGAGAGGACCCTTAAAGTTGTAAGGAGAAAAGGTCAATCACCTATAAATGGAAACCAATTAGAATCACCTCAGATTTCTCAGCAGAGACAATTAAAGCAAGAAGAGCCTGGAGTGATGTACGCCATGCCTTAAAGACAAACAACTACCAACCAAGAATACTGTACCCAGCTAACCTCTCCATAACAGAAGGTCAAATAAAAACCTTCATAACAAAGAAAAACTGAAACAATATATCTCTACCAAACCATCCCTACAAAAGATACTTAAAAATGAAAATCAACAAGACCACAATAAAGGCCAAGAAATCACACTTGAACTGAGAACCCAAGAACAATAGGAAGAACCCAGCTGTCCCAGCCCCCAAGAAGGTGGATAACATGGTAGAAGCTACGAAACACTTCTCAGTCTGAGCTCTCAACATTAATGGACTACACTCTCCAATTAAGCGACATAAACTGTGTAGTTGGATTAAAAAGCAAGATCCTTCTGGCTGTTGCCTTCAAGAGTGACAACTTGACCATAAAAACAAACATATTCTGAAAGTGAAAGGCTGGAATAAAATCCACCAAGCAAATGGCCCCCCATAAACAGGCTGGAGTTGCAATCCTAATATCAGATAAAATAGACTTCAAATTAAAATTAGTGAGAAGAGATAAAAAGGTTGCTTCATACTAATTAAGGGATCTCTTCTTCAGGAAGATATTACAATTCTAAATATCTATTCACCAAACAACGGAGCACCCAAATTCATCCAAGAAACACTACTTTCACTCAAATACCACATAGATCCAAAGACATTAACTGTTGGGGACTTCAACACACCACTATCCCCACTAGACAGATCAACTCAGTAAAAAATCAACAGAGAAACTGTAGATCTAAACAACTGAATAGATCAACTAGATTTAACAGACATCTACCAAATATTTCATCCAGCAGCATCAGAATACACGTTTTTCTCAGCAGCTCATGGAACATTTTCCAAAACAGACCATATTTTAGGTCACAAAGAAATCTTGTGGAAATTCAGGAATAAAATTAGAACTCAATACCAAAAGCCACCAAAGAAAGCCTTGTAACACATGGAGACTGAAAAACACAGTGTTGAATCACCAGTGGCTCATGGAAGACATTAGAAAGGAAATTCCAATGTTCATGGTATTCAACAAAAATGAACACACAAACTACCAACTCCTCTGGGACATACAAAGGCAGTACTCAGAGGCAAGTTTAGAGCTCTGAGTTCCTACATCAACAAATTGGAGAAATCTGAAAACAACTATTTTAATGAGACATCTGAACCTCCTTGAAAAAGAGAAGCAAGCTAAACCCCAATCCAGTAAATAGAAAGAAATAATTAAAATTAAATCAGAATTAAATTAATTAGAATCCAAAAATAGAAAGAACCAACAAAACGAAGAGTTGGTTCTTTGAAAAAATTAACAAAATTGACAGACCCTTAGCAAATCTTATCAGAAAAAGAAGAGAACACACGTAATAAACAAACTCAAAGATGTGAATGGAAACATCACCACAGAAACAACCAAGATCTTGAACATTATATGGTAATGCTTCTCAAACCTTTATGCTAATAAGTTTGAGAACCTAGAAGAAATGGATGATTTCCTAGCAAATATCGACTTGCCAAAACTAAACCAAGATGAGTTAAACCAACTCAACAGGCCCTTATCAAGCATTGAAATAGCAACAGCAATAAGAGACCTCCCATCTAAGAAAAGCCCAGGACCAGAAGGATTTACAGCGGAATTCTACAAGGCCTTCAAAGCAGAACTCACACCAATACTCCTCCGACTCTTCAATGAAATTGAAAGAGAAAGTTCACTACCAAACTCTTTCTATGAAGCCATCATAACCCTCCTCCCAAAACCAGGCCGGGACTCATCAAAAAAAGAGAACTATAGACCGATTTCTTTGATGAACATCAATGCAAAACTTCTCAACAAAATTCTGGCCAATCGACTTCAACAATTCATCCAAAAAAATCATACACCACGATCAAACAGGTTTCATTTCAGGGATGTAAACTGGTTCAATATACACAAATCAATTAATATAATTCATCACATCAACAAGAGCAAGAATAAGAACCACATGGTTAATTCAATAGATGGAGAAAAATATTTGACAAGATCCAAAACTCCTTTATGATGAAGGCTTGGGAAAAACTAGGAATCCATGGAATACAATAGGAATCCTCAATACAATAAAGGCTGTATATGACAAGCCTACAGCCAGCATTATACTTAATGGTGAAAAACTAAAGTCATTTCCTCTAAAGTTAGGAATGAGACAAGGAGGACCACTCTCTCCACTTCTCTTCAATCTAGTATTAGCATGCCTAGCTACAGCAATAAGACAAGATGCAAGCATAAAGGGGACCCAAATAGGGAAAGATGAAGTAAAACTCTCCCTCTTTGCAGATGACATGATCTTGTATTTAAAGAATCCCATGGACTCCACTCCCAAACTACACGAGCTGATTTGAAATTTTGGCAAAGTAGCAGGATATAAAATTAACCCTCAGAAATCAATGGCTTTTCTGTATGCCAACAATGAGAAAAGTGTGGCTGAACTCAGGAAAGCAACTCTTTTTGTAGTAGCCCCACAAAAAATAAAATACCTAGGAATTAACCAAAGAAGTAAAGGACCTCTACGATGAAAACTAGACACCTGAAAAAGGAAATCAAAACAAAACGTAGAAAGTGGGAAAACCTCCCATGCTCCTGAATTGGAAGGATCAACATCGTGAAAATGGTAATCCTTCCCAAAGCTATCTACAAATTCAATGTGATTCCTATGAATATTCCAATTTCATTCTTCAAGGAAATAAAAGAGGCAATCCAAAAATTTATATGGAACAATAAAAGAGCCCGAATAGCCGAAATGATCCTTAACAGAAAGAAGAGTGCTCCAGGAATATCAGTACCAAATTTCAAACTCTACTACAAAGCAATTGTAATCAAAACAGCTTGGTACTAGCATAAGAACAGACCTCAGGACCAATGGAATAGAATTGAAAACCCAGAAATGAACCAGTAGTCTTATAGCCACCTAATCGTCAAAAAGGGAGTTAAAAAAATAGAATAGAAGAAACACAGCCTCTTCAGTAAATAGTGCTGGCAAAACTGGTTAATCACTTGTAGAAAAATAAAGCTAGATCCTTCTATATCATCTTAAATGAGAACCAACTCCAAATGGATCAAAGACCTCAGAATAAAAGCAGACACCCTGAAAACATGACAGGACGGAATAGGAGACCCCTAGGTCTCCTTGGCACAGGTGGGAATTTTCTTAATAGAGACCTAGAAACACAACAAATCAAAGAAAGGTTGGACAAATGGGATTGCATGAAGTTGCAGAGATTCTGCATGGCAAAGGATATAGCTAGCAAGATCAATAGAAAGCCCATGGATTGGGAGAAGATCTTCATTGACCATACAATGGACAAGGGTCACATATCTAAAATATACCTGGAACTAAAAAATTAAATCTCCCAACAACAAATCTTCAAAGAAACAACTGCCCAATAAATAAGTGGGCTGAAGACTTAAACAGAAACTTCTCTGAAGAGTAAATAAGAATGGCCAATAGACACATGAAGAAATGCTCAACCTCTCTAGCCATAGAAGAAATGCAAATCAAAATAGCACTGAGATACCACCTCACCCCAGTTAGAACTCTAACAACAACAGATGCTGGAGGGGATGTGGACAGAAGGGAACCCTACCGCATTGTTGATGGGAGTGTAAACTTGTTCAACCACTTTAGAAAGCAGTATGGAGGTTCCTCCAAAGACTCCACATAGAGCTCCCCTATGACCCAGCAATCCCACTTTTGGGCATTTACCCAAATGATCACAAACAAGACCATACTAAATCTACCAGTACAACTATGTTTATTGCAGCATTATTTACCAAAGCTAAGATATGGAACCAACCCAGATGTCCCTCAGGAGATGAATGGATTAAGAAAATGTGGTACATACACACAATTGAATTCTATGCCTCCATCAGAAAGAATGACATTGCCCCATTTGTTAGGAAATGGAAAGACTTGGAAAAAAATTATATTAAGTAAAGTAGCCAGGCCCAAAGAAACATAGGTCCCATGATTTCCCTTATTTGCAATAACTAGTATATGTCTGAGTCAAGCAGAAAAGGTCAGATAAGATGATTTTAAGGGAAATGTACCCCAAGATAAGGACACAAGTGGTTTTTTCTTTCTTGCTATTTTTTCTAAGGTATTTATAAGGTAACATGATTTTTTTGTTCCTTTGTACGTCCCTCCCACACGGTTGTTTCTGTATTTCATGTTGGTATAATTTGGAGAGCGAGAGGGAATAAACAAATTGTTTAAATATGGATACAGGTTGACCCATTGTAACAATGAAATGTACAAGACGCTATGTCGAAGAACGAACTTTACAATTTAGGCGGGGGATTGGGGGATAGTTGTGGAGATGGGAAGGAAATGATTGTAGGGGAAAAACAAGGGAGGCAACACTGCTTGATAAGAAATGTACTCATTACCTTGCTCATGTGATTCTTGCTCTGTTCACAATAAAAAAACTTTTTTAAAAATGTCATATAACGTGAATAAATTCAAATTTTATAGTTCCCAAGAAAACCACTATTTTTCATTGTACTGTATTTCCAACCACTTACAGTAGATAGATAGATAGATAGATAGATAGATAGATAGATAGATAGATAGATAGATAGATAGATAGATAGATAGATAGATAGACAGACAGACAGACAGACAGACAGACAGACAGATAGATTATGATGTGAAGCAAACCAAGTCAGGAAAGTCTATGAGGCTGTTATCTTCAATTAGACACCAAAATGCCCAAAGTGACAGTGTAGTTCAAGAAGTAGAGTGTTAGCCTTGAGCAAAAAAAAACAAAATGACACCACCTAGTACTGAAGTTCAAGCCCTATAAATGTGATGCACACACACAATCACAGACATTGCTAATCCATCAAGTGAACTATTCATAAATTCTCTGTAGTATGGTTTCCTTCCTTCCTACTTTTTTCTTACTTCTTTCCTTCTTTCTTTCTTTTTTCCATCCATTCTTGTTTCTTCCTTTTTTTCTCCAATTCAATCATAAACTTATGGCAATCCAAACTCAGAATCACATCACTTTCATTCCTTCTAGCCTTCTCACAATCTGCCAACAGACATTTTCTTGACGTTGATGCCACATTCACCTTCTGTCTTTCCATTTCTAGGACAATCTTTCTTTTTCTCCTCCTCTGACTTGTAATCTTTACTCTCTAGTTAGTAAGTTTTGTTTGTGCTACAAAAGTAATTTATGCATGAAAAAAATTTATAATGAAAAAGAGTGAATTGTTGGCCATGGAGATTTCAGGCAGTTCCCAATTCAGATTTTTAGCCTTTGCTCCCTCAGCTCACTTTACCTTCATGTCAACCAATCTGGATTATCCAACTTACTCCACCATATTCTTTCTCTCCCATCATGACAAGTATAATCTCTCCTAATTCCTCTAGCTGACCTTTAGCCCATATTTGAGAACTCAAGTTAAATATTACTTCTTTCACAAAATTTGCACTATTCTCCAACCCAAAAGGATCTTCCCCAATACACACATATTTTCATAGACATTTACATTTAACTCTGTCCCCTAAACTATTTTATATGAATTATCTATTCTGTTAATTTACAAGTTTTGAGGGTAATACTTGGTCTTATTATTGTATCTTTGATAAATATGAGTATAATATACATCATTAATATATCATCTAATTAAATAAAACACAAATGGAAAGAGTCCATGAAGATTTGTGATGATAATCAATCAATATAAAGGGGAAGATGTAGTTATATAATAGAGCTAATTATTTTATGAGTGAAATAGGATGCCAGCAGGGTTCTAGGCACAATTAAATAACTTGTAGCACAATGTGAAATGATTGAGCAGGGTAACTTATTTATATTTTCAGTCTGATGTAGCACTGTCAAATGTTAGCAATGGTAGTTGGAAAAAGGGAAAAAAACATTTATAACATTGTGTTATCCCATACTATCAAATGTGCTCATTTCAATGAAGCAATTTTTATGATTATCAAGCATGAAAATTATATTGAAAAGTTCCAAATGAGCCAACCAAAAAAATGGAATACTCAATCTATGGTAAAATTTCACAGATTTTTTTTCATTCTATAAAAATAATAAAAGAAAAGAAATGAAGGTAGCAGAGCTAGCTGGGGTAGAATGTGAGATCTATGGTGCTTATTGAGAAGTGTACTCTATACATTTAGCTGCTCTTTGGCTGGGGATATAGCTCAGTCATAGACTTCTCACCTCGATTGTTCAATCCCCAACACAGCAGAATGGTGATGGAGAATCCAAATAGATGTACTGAGATTGTTCTGCCTACCTTTGGTTCTATGTTTTAATATTAATTATGTAGACTAACTCAATAAAATGAAGTTAATGAGTTTATTCATGTAGTTGGTGGGAAGAATAAATGAGTTAACAATGATGTTAAGAATTCTTTCTTGTTAATTTTTCCATTTTTCTTAGGTTTTTCACAATTGTTAAAACAGTAAACAAGAGATTTTTAAAAATCTCTTCAAATCTAAAAAATCTTGAGAAAACCATGTTATATTTTTTGGCTTGTGTGTGAGAAAAAGAAAAATAGGAGGACTAGAATCCAGAGCCTGTGCATACATGTAGGCAACATTGTACCACTGGACTTTCTCTCCAGCCCCCAGAACATGGCATGTATCATTCTCTCATCTTTTGTCTACTCCTTAAACAAATAATATGTTTCCTTTTAAATCTCTAATAATAAAAAGCAACTAACTCATGCCAAAAATCCAGATATTCAAAGTTAATTCAAAACTCACTGATGTTTTTAGATAAAAGGTACTCTATTCCTTTTCTTCCATTTACTCTAGATACTTCACAGTAAAGGCAAATAATGAATATCTAACTACATCACATTTGAAGTTCCTATTTTAAACATATTTGCTTTTGGTGTTGGTGATCTGGAGCATCTCTAGTATACATGCTCAGATTCTGTTTGAGGAAAAAATGTTAATTAATTTATTCAGCTTTTTGACCTTGACTTTCCCAACCCAGGTTACACCCAAGAGTGGATTTAATAGGAGAATCAGGGGAAGAAGTATATGACATTGGTAGACTCATGGGGTTAGAAGGGAGTTAGGGTTTTCTGGCTTCTCCCTCTTCTGGCTGTGGTCAAATTCAGTGTTTCTTCTTGCTCATTTCTGCTTGACCAGATGACACTGGATCATAACAGGTGTATCTGGAGAAATTGTAATTGATTCCTTTGTCTTCAACGATTCTTGGGGACCACCAGTACCAGTATCATCTTCATTTTGCTTCATTTTCACAGTCTGCACATTTACATTATTGTGTGGGTACTGGCCTTTATTTTATTTCTAATGAAAACAACATACAGGAAAACAAATAACCTTTAACAACAATTTCAAATCTCATCAAAGTCTGTTATTTATGAAGTTTTATTCTTTATTTGATTTTCTGGTATTTCCCCAGTGCTGCCTACATAGTCTTTATAGGAGGCATCTGAGAACCATCAGGACCACTACAAGGTAAACTGGTTTCCTGTTGTCTCTTGGGGTCTAACAGAGTTGGGTCTCCGATTCTGAGATCCAGATCTGAAGATCTTGAAGTATAAACATTTAATTTACAGTCTCCTGCATGTATCAGCTACTGTATTGTTGGGATAAAAAGATAGCAGTTCAAGTTTGACAGCAGCCATCTGACCATAAGCCTGGGATAATCACCTCAGATGAAAGTGCTTTCCATTGAGATTTCTAGAGTAGAATGCTTTGGGGATCATGTCTACTTCATTTTCACTTCACATATTCTCCAAAAGTGACAATGTTCTTAATAAGTTTTGTCTCCTTCTTATCTGACATATTGTACTGGCTAGTGTCTACAAAAATATGTATAAGTGACAATGATGATGGAGCAGGAGCTTTCTCTTGTTTCTAACAGTCCCATCACTGGCTGCTTGAAGATCATGTAAGTGGCTGTATTTCATATCTCTGCAAATGTACATTGTTTCGTATATTTGTAAAACATCTTTCAATCTGTTTCAAATCGTCAATTTGATGACATTTATCGATGCACTTTCTCAGACCAGTGAATTTGCTTTTATTAAGTAAGGCATTTAGACCATTAAGGGAACTTTTACGTTTCACTACTAATGTGTGTATTTTGTTCTCTTTTCTTTCTTAGGTTTATTTTACACAGATTAATTTTAACAAAATTATATTTATCTATCTAGGCTTTAACTCATTAGCATAGAATCAGAAGAAATTGAAAAGTATTAACTTTAAATTCCTAAACATTGTTGAATTTATGTCTCCCTTCTCATACCTAAAGTTTTTATGCTTGTATTGCATTTTCTCCTTTTCCCTTGACTAGGCAAGTCAGTTATTCAAATGTTTTTCTCCCTCAAGAATAAGTTATTGGCAATCCTCCCACTTTCCTGTTCCCTAATTTATTTATTTGTGCTTTAATCAACATTAATTTTCATTATTTTTCCATTCTGTGTACCTTGAACTCATTGAATTTTAATGTTTAATTTATTAACTTTGTTTATTTTTGTTTGAAGTAAAACTATTTGAGGCCATGAAATTATCATTATTTAATATAAATTGTGCAATTGTGGTTTATAAGGTCTTGAAGCTCCATGTGTGTGTTAGACAAGAATGGCATTAAAATGTCAAATGCTTTTGGTTTTTTTTTATTTCTAAATTTGACATTTATTTTTCATTTTATTACATTGTGGTTTTAGACTATGATTTGAAATACTTCTCTTTTGAACTGGATATTTCTGTTTTTGGCTAATATGTGGTGTTTTTTTTTGTAAAATGTTCCTGGGGCCATTTTAAAAAGAAGAGCATTCTTTCATTGCAGATTATAGCTTTAGTATTTTTTTTATTAAATGGAATGAACTAATCTCTCATTATATTCTGAAGAACTTCATGCAGAGACTGCTTCCATACAGATGAAATCACAGGGACAAAAATCTGATTCTTCCATTCTTGGATTCTCCCCTCCTGTTGCTGTTTTATGTGATTTTTATTTCAGTTTGTGCAATGCTTCCTTCAGGTACTCTGAGGCTGTGTTGCTTGTTACAAAAAGGCCCATTGAGAAATTGTTCAGTTCTTATTTTTAAAGAAAACAGGTTCCCATTTAATGAGTGCATTCCAAACTTAAGTTTTATGTGACTTTATGTTGTGAATTTATTTCTTTTTCATCTATATTTTCTGGTTATATCTTTATCCATTATTTCCTGTTTTCTAAATTGATTGGAACATTTTGTTTGTATGGATTGGGATTTGCCAAGAACCCATATAGAGCTAATGTAGATTCTTTTCTATTGCATTTATTTTGTGGTTATAGTTTGTTTTCATTGCCTGCCATAACAGAGTCTTTTTCATACAATTAGAGGTTATGTCTGTACTCTTGAATAAGACAGGTTTGTAGCAATAAATGTACCATCTTTAGTAAACTCACAGAATCAACCCTCTTTAAGAGGAACCTAGAGACAAAGTAAGTACTGTGCAAGTACTCTACCACGTGAACCACAGCTCCACGTCCAGATTTCTGCTGGTTAACTGGAAGTAAGAGTCATGAATTTGTCTGCCTTGGATGACTTCAAACCTTGATTCTCAGATCTCAACCTTCTGAGAAGCTAAGATTTCAGGTATGTGCCACCGGTACCCAGTTTTCTGTAGTGGAGGAGATGGGGAAAAACCAGTTGTTTAAGGATACAGGTGGACCTGTTGCAACAATGAGAAGTACAAGTTGTCATGTCCAAAACGAGGTTTACAACGTTGGTGTGTGTGTGGGGGGGGGGAGGGGGAAGGAGAAGGATTGGGATTGGGGGGGAGGGGGGAGGCTGGGAAGGGATGTGAAGGATAAACAAAGGAGGAGGCTGCAATGCTTGGTAAGAAATGTGCGCATTATTCTGTAGTGTTTATTGTTCCTTTCTTCTTCATTTTTACTACCAATTCTAGTTTCCTCTCGGATGGCTTTTAAGAATTTTCATTTTGATGTGATTAGTTAATTTATAGATCTGCCAATAACATCTATATTTCATATTATACCTGTTTTTAGAGGTCTTGTTCTCTTTAATTTCCTTAAAAATGATGACAAGTTTTCATCCTTTTTTCTTGAATAATCTCTGTCTATAAAGGTCAGCCTTCATATCCTTGTGGAAACTCATTCCTTCATTGTTTTGTACAGTGCTTTTGGCTTCTTGGTTTATTTTATGCTTACAAATCATATTTAAATGTCTACATCTGTGCCCTTTCTTGCGATGGACAGAAAGGGAGACTGACTAGATTTTCTTTTTTTTTTTTTCAAATAATAAATTTATTTTATTCTTAGATATATTATTTCTATGCTGAATATGAGTGTCTAAAGCTTGTAATCCTTGCTACTCAGGAAGCTGGGGACCAATGACAGCTTTGGCAAGAAAGTTTGTGAGACACATCTCAATTAATTACACACACACACACACACACACACACACACACACACAAAAAGCCAGAAGTGGAGTTGTGGGTCAAACTAGCCTTGAGTGAAAAAAACTAAGGCATAGGCCTTGACTGACTAGATTTTCATTCTCACTTTCCTGCTTTAAAAAGTTATCCTTCATTTCCCGTATATATGTCACCAAAAATAGCATATTTGATCAAATAAAACACTATAATTAGAATATAGTTGTGTAAGGGAAATTTGTGTGTGTATATATATATATACATATGTATCTATGTTTGTATATTAATACATATATGTGTGTATTGTTTGTTACCATTTGTTGATTTTATATTACTTCTATTCTGATAAAATTATTATAAATTGTTCAGATTTTTAAAAAAGCTATCCTTAACAGTGCTGGAGGAATATCAATACCAAATTTCAAACTCTACTATAAAGCCATACTAATCAAAACAGCTTGGTACTGACACAAAAACAGACCTCAGGACCAATGGAATGGAATTGAAAACCCAGAAATGAACCCACAGACCTACAGCCATCTAATCGTTGATAAGGGAGCTAAAAAATAGAATGAAAGAAAGACAGCCTCTTCATTAAATGGTGCTGGCAAAATTGGTGAACTACTTGTAGAAAACTAAAGCTAGAACCTTATATATCACCCTGCACCAGAATCAACTCCAAATGGATCAAAGACCTCAGAGTTAAAACAGACATTCTGAAAACATTACAAGATAGAATAGGAGAAACCCTAGGTCTCCTTGGCACAGGCTGAAATTTTCTTAATAGAGACCCAGAAACAAAACAAATCAAAGAAAGGTTGGACAAATGGGATTGCATGAAATTGCAGAGCTTCGGCATGGCAAAGGACATAGCTAGCAAGATCAATAGAGAGCCCATTAATTGGGAGAAGATCTTTACTAGCCATACAACAGACAAGGGTCTCATATCTCAAATATACCTGGAACTCAAAAAATTAAATCCCCCAACAACACATCCTCAAAGAAACAACTGCCCAATAAATAAGTGGACTCAAGACTTACAGAGAAACTTCTCTGAAGAGGAAAGAAGGATGGCCAATAGACACATGCAGAAATGCTCAACCTCTCTAGCCATAAAAGAAATGCAACTCAAAACAACCTTGAGATACCACCTCACCCAGTTAGAATGGCTATAATCAAGAACTCTAACAACAACAGATGCTGGAGGGGATGTGGACAGAAGGGAACCCTACTGCATTGTTGGTGGGAATGTAAACTTGTTCAACCACTTTGGAAAGTAGTATGGAGGTTCCTCCAAAGACTCCACATAGAGCTCCCCTATGACCCAGCAATCTCACTTTTGGGCATTTACCCAAATGATCACAAACAAGACCATACTAAAGCTACCACCACAGCTATGTTTATTGCAGCATTATTTACCATAAGTAAGATATGGTACCAACCCAAATGCCCCTCAGCAGATGAATGGATTAAGAAAATGTGGTATATATACACAGTGGAATTCTATGCCTCCATCAGAAAGAATGACATTGCCTCATTTGTTAGGAAATGGAAAGACTTGGAAAAAACTATACTAAGTGAAGTAAGCCAAGCCCAAAGAAACATAGGCCCCATGGTTTCCCTTATTTGTAATAACTAGTATATGTATGAAACAAGCAGAAAAGGTCAGATATGTTGAGGTTAGGTGAAATGAACCCCAAGATAAGTATTCAAATGTTTTTTACTTTCATGCGATTGTTTCTAACATATTTATAAGGTGATTTCTTTGTTGCTTTGTATGTCCCTCCCCCACGATATAACCCCTGCTTTCACTGTATTTGATGTTGGTATAATTTGTGGAGGGAAAGGGAAAAAAACAAATCGTTTTAAATGGGGATACAGGTGGACCCATTGGAACAATGAGATGTACAATTCATTATTCGAAAAACGAACATTACAACTTTGGAGAGGTGGGGGGGGGATTGGGGGGCGGGATATGGAAGGGATAGGAAGGGGAAAAAAAGGAGGAGGCAACAATGCTTGATAAGAAATGTACTCATTATCTTGCCCATGTAATTGTGACTCCTCTGTACGGTATTTTCATAATAAAAAAGCTATCCTTAGATTCTCTGCTCCATGACTCCAGCTAAAGAATTAAACACTCAATTTGTTGTTTGGTCTTTTACTTCATTTGTTTAAATGTTCCTTTTGTTCACTCTACATGCTTGTGAGTTTTAGAAGTGATCAGTGCCTTGAAGCAGTAAACAACTAATGGATGAACTTTCATCTTTAAATTGAAAAGCTGTTACATCCTTTACACAGACTGTCAGTTGCTTGGGGTAGATAACAACTTTCCATTCAGTCATTCCATTTGTCAATTCCTCCAGCAGCATTATTTTCACAGATGTCTTTCTGTCTTTTACCAATGTCTGTCTAGTCATTTGAACTGCCTTGATCTATCACTTAATACTTGCTCACCTCTATTTAAGAAACCCCATGTAGAGGTAATATGACAGAGACTACATTGTCTCTTTTAGCCCAATTCATTTTTTAAAATATTATCTAAAGGGGGTTGCAACTTAACAAATCAGTTTATGAATACAAGGCGTCTTGAGCAGTGTCACCCCTTTTAACATTCTCACTTTCACCCAACCTTTTCCCTTACTGTTCTTAATTTTGAAATATATACAATGAATTCTTACTGCATTCTTCTCCTCTTTCCCTCTTCATTTTCCATCCCTCTTCCCTGGGCACACCACCATTTTGCAAGTCACCATTTCCTGATGCTTATTTTGTTGGGGTTTGACTTTGTGTTTTTAAGGGATTATACTATTTGAGTTCTCCAAACTATTTGAGTCTATCATACTATGGAGGAAACAAATGATAACACGTGCTGGAGAGGATGTGACTAGAAGGAAACTCTACACTGTTTGTGGGAAAGTAAACTTATTCAATCACTCTAGAAAGCAATATGTAGGTTCCTCAAAAACTAAACATAGAAGCAATTACCCTATGACCCAGCAATTCCACTCCTGGGTATTTATCCAGCACAGACAAGGTTATAGAAAAGATACTAACACAATCATCTTCTTTGCAGCATTGTTCACTATCACCATGATAAAGAATTAACCCAAATGCCCCTCAATGGATAATGGATCAGGAAAACATAGTATGTAAACACAACATCCATAAAAGAAATGATATTGTACCACTCATAAAAACATGGAAAGAATTGAAAAATATATATTACACAATGTTAGATCCAGAGAAACAAAGGTTGTACAGTTTTCTTCATTGGTGGTAGCTAGAATATGCTTGTGAATTTATAAGTAAACACACTGATTGGTATGCAAGGGATTATAAATGAATTAAATGAAGTATGGTAGACTCTGTGAAGGGCTCTTTTCACCCAATTCTAATGTCTCTCTAGGAAAAGCAAATAGGCCTCAAGCACAGGGGCCCTGGATGAATTTCATCTTGATCCCCTTGTCTTTCAATGATAAGCCATCTGGTCAGGAAGATTCACAACTCTTTATTTGTTTGGCTAAATACAACTTCTTATTCTTATTTTGGAGAGATTTTTTTCTCCAGATCTTCCTCAGATTTCCTTGTAACGGGCAGCTGTTCCTCATGAGCAGTGTGAAGTTCTTCAAGATCCATGGCTCCTTTGGAATTTGTTTTGCTCTTTCATACACTGTAATATTTTAGAAAACTAAAATTGAGAGAGCTTTGGCAATGTTCAGTAACAATTTCATTGTCCTGAAAAAAACCCAATCAGCACTTTTTACCATGACAGATCTGTGATTATGTATTTCTCCTAAATTTGCACATGTTGCCAAGAAGCTCAAACATTTCCAGGAATTTTTATTAAGAATTTCAGATAGTCCAGAAAGAAATTTTATCTCTGCTAACAAGACCAAGTTTATAACTGTAACTAAACATGTGCCATCTCACATAAACTTGCTTCTCTGTAGAGAAATGTGAAATGTCCCTTTGCAATTCAATGTAAAATTAAATGGAATTTTGTATTCTTGAGTTATTAAGTGCCTTGGGTGTCTAGAGAGGACAGTAATTCTTTTCTGTGACATACACCAAACATCCTGAGTTTCATGCACATATATAGTGACTAGAGTGTGGCAGTAGCTATTGGGACTCACAGACTAAAGCATCTCTAGAGTGTCCTGAAACACACCCAACATTCACCTTTCTGAGTTGTAACCTGTGTCTGTACTTAAGATTTGCATTAAGAGAGGATGTCAAAAATAAGACAGAATGTCAGAGAGACCCTGCTATGGGGCACCTCAGGTGAAGTTTTAATAGCTATCTGTGTTTGAATAAGAATCCTCCTGATACATTTTTCTCCCAGTACAATGAAGTAATATCTTTATATTTCTAAAATGACATTCTATCTGGGAGAAATGATGGTTCAGTGCATTAATTTATGCCAATTTCACATGGAACAATTTTATGGAAAGCACTCTGTTCCTATTTTCTAGGTCTTTAAGAATAATGAAACATCATGTTTCACCAAGTTAAGAGTTGTCTGTCTGTGCACATGATATATAGTATAAAATAACCTTAAATTATGCACATATATGTGTATGTATATATGGATACATATATACATACATATATACATATACTATATAGTGTGTGTAAACAGTGAATGTTGGTATTTATCTTCCTATTTATAAATGTATAGATTGGTGCTAGACAAGTTGAATACCTGTCATTTCATTGAATTAATTTAATTATTAGTGCTGGCAAACAGATGATGGGTAGAGTAAGATAAAATAGGAAGATATGAAATATCTGATACCTTATATAACAAGCAGACTGAAGAGATGAATTTTTCTGCTGCTTTATTCTTTTCACAAATGTCCTCATATAGTTTTCTATAAAGCACAAATACATTCCTTGCAATATAATATTGAGTATTTATATCTCTTCTCTAAGCCAATTTTTCTTTTACCTTGCTTAGTCTTGACATTGAGTGATATTTCAGTAGTGTCTCAAGGATTATCAGTCAATCACAAATATTTATTGAATGTACTGTGTGTGTTGAAGACCATACCATCCATTTTGAGGCAGTTCAGAGAAACGAGGCTATCTAGCTGTAACCATTGATCTAAAGATAAAAACAAGAAAAGAATGAAGAAATAGAATACAGTTAAGAAAATGATTCATGCTATTCCCAAAGGTTTTTTCCCAGGTTCTCCTCCTCTTGGTCTCGTCTGTCTGTGTCTCTGTCTCTGAGTGTGTATCTTTGACTCTGATTCTGTCTCTATCTCTTTCTGTCTCTGTCTCTGCCTTTCTCTGTGTCTCTCCTCTCATTTGTTAAAAAAGGCATTTTAGTTCATACATAATACAAATATGAGTGGAGTACCCCTAATGTGTCATTTACTGGGCAAGAAGCCAAGAGTACCAAAAAAAAAAAAAAAACCAACTTAATCTCTGTCCTCAAAGAACTTGTGTATAGTGGTAAAGATAATCACATAGAGTCCTTAAATTGTACACACATTAATTACAAGTTAATGGAGCACAGGATCTGAGTATCTAATTCTGCCTATGGGGAAACAGGAAATATATTTTTGAGCAGCTTATATTTTAACAGACTTTGTCTTCCCTGACCTAGGGCTTGAACTCTGGACCTGCATGCTGTCCCTGGGTTTCTTTTGCTCAAGGTCAGTGCTTATTTGAGCCACAATAAACTACTTTTTAATAACCTACTTTTTCAAGTAGTTTATTGTAGATAAGGGTCTCATGGAGTTTTCAACCATGATCCTCAGATCTCAGCCTCCTGAATAGCTAGGATTACAGGTATGACCTACCAGCATCCAGCTATTTGGGCAGACTTTTAAAGGATGAGAGAAACCTAAGGAATGAATGAGTAAGGAACTTATTCCAAGCAGGTAAGAGATCATAAGCAGAGCCAAGAAAAGGAGAAACATCACAAGCCATCAATGTGTTGAAGGTGAATATGAAGTTAAGAGCAGAGGGATTTGAAGGAGTGCTTCATTTCCATGTTAAAAAACGTAGTCTATGTTCTCTGGGCAGTGGGATGAACTCAAAAATTTTAATCAGAAGAATGGCAGGGACAAATATCTATTTCAGATCTATCTAAAAGTTCAGTGACAGAATAATTTGAGGGCAATAAGACTGAAGTAAGAAAAATTGGTCAATACACTCCGGCAATGGCCAGGCTTCAAAATGATGAAGTTGTCAGCCAACATAAAATTTGTAGGTGGAGAGAAGGAAGACAGACTTGAAAATCCTTTATGTAAAATTGGTAAAATATTGTCATTATTTTGGAGTTGCCATAGTGAAGAGAGAAGAGTAAAAGAAAATCCAAAGTGTCTGATATACTCTAAACTTATCACAACAATAGTTACAGCTCTCATTTAGTTCCCAGTTACCTCCCCAGAGGGAGGACAACTGTCCTTGGTGAACAGTTTAGAGGTAAGAGTCCTTGTGTGATTGCCATTCATTGCTATTTCAAATCCTTAGGACCATTTCATTGATGTGAAATTCAGACTTTGGGAAATATCTAATCCAAAGTTCCTTTACTTTTCTTCCATGTTCTTGAAAGTTGGCCCACTCTCTTCTCCAGTGTCCAAACTAGGTAAATGTCCTATGATTCTTCAAGAGTGTATTTCCGAAAAGAAGGCAGATGGCTTAGCAACAAACACCAGAGTGAACTAGTCACCCTTGTATGGCAGCATGTCTTCCATTACACCTAAAAATATGTACTAGACTCTTAATTTACTACTAACAGAGTAAAAGACAAGTCCTGAGACACCTGCTTCATTATACCCCACCCTGGATGGCATCTGGCTCATTCACAACATAATTAGAGATATGTTCCAGGAATATAAAATGTATGAGACTCTTCACCATCCATTTCCCAAAGCATCATTGTCTCAAACAGATGCTCTACTAAAGAGTACAATGCTTTCTCTATGTTTTAATGGGAAGTAGATGGAGAATATTTCCATATATTCATGAATATCCAATTTATTCCTGCTCAATTAATATACCATTAGTATTATTAATGACAATAGGTATATGTAATGCCTAAAGAATATACCCACAATTTTTAGAATGATAAATTAAGGAAAAATTTTCCAATAGAAAATGTCTGTAACCTTTAAAAAGTATCATTAACCAACTATAGACTAATTGGCTGAGACAAAAGCTATAAAACATCCTTAATACAGAGAGATGACACAAATTGGACGAAGCAATTAGAGACAAATCAATAAAACAATGTGAAATAGATGACCATAGAGAAGGACTTCAAAACCTCATGTAAGAATATAGCACATCTCCTTTAAGACATATTCCCAATGCTGGCATGACTGCCAATATATAATTCAAATACAGCGAGAGGGAAAATAGGACTAGCAATGCAGAGCTAAAACAAAGCCAACTAAAGTTAAAGGGGCTGAGAGCCACAATCAAGACAAGAGTTTTTGTTATAGACTCTCAGACAGAATTTTAAGGGGAAAATTATTGTTTTGTCTTCCAAATTAAGTAAACATGGCTACTTGTGTGGCACTGAAACTCATCATACACACGGGCATGCTTCTAGTTTGTATCTTGATGATTACTGAACTATTGTAAACAATTGTGCCAGGAAGGGTATGTCAAAAACCACGTGCTCACTTTGTAGAGCTAACCAAGAAAACATGTTGTTAATGAAAATAACATTGCAAAGAGACAAATTCGCTTCTCCATTGATATGTTGATGGGCTGTGTGTTTGGAGTATTTTGTTTCTGTATTCAGAATCACCATGTAAACATGCAGTCATCCTTAACAAGTTGTGCCTCTCACCTGGTCAGAACTTTGTTGATTCTGAGAAGAATTCAGAGGTAGGCCAAGAGTATACTGCCTACCAGGACTAAAACAACACTCCTCTGTGTCACTAATATATTTTAAAATTTGTATCCTAGATATAAGTAGATTGGATCATATAAAATAAAGCCATTGTTTAAATATGAGTTTTTCTTTTTATGTTTTATAACCCATATCTTGTAATAAGTTATGTTTATGTCAAACAATTCATCCTCTAGTTCTTGTGCAGGAATAGTCATTGAACACAATTATCTTCTTCAATAAACAGTCTCATCTCTACTATACTAATACCAATTATGTGTGCCATGATGTGAAGTATTTAAAAAATTGTTTTTGGAAGTAAGTTGTATGTTTTAGGGTGTGTGTGTGTGTGTGTGTGTGTGTGTGTGTGTGTGTGTTCATTTGACCTCAGTATTTTGGTTTCTCTCTGTTTCCAACTAATATTTTGGTCTTGGCTTTAAAATGTTGGCATTGTTTCACAGATTTTAGTCAGTTAGCAGCTCCCAAAAGAGATAACTCCTCTATATCCTATATTATAGAGTAATATGATTCTACCCAGGAGAATCTTGCTCTCTCTAAAACTCATTGTAAAAACTTAACTTGTACTACTCCTGTTGATCTTCAACACAGGAATTTGATTGCAAAATATTTTCTTCACAATATTCTTCACTCATTCTTTTTCTTTTTCTTAGTTATTTGTCATGAGTAAATACTGTCTAAGGCAATTCTAATTCTCCCTGCTTCCTCTGGAGTGTGTGTCTGTGTCTCCCATGGCCACTTTGGGTTTTCCTAGGTAACCATGCCACTGAACAACATTTGCTAGACAAGGGAGAAAGAGCAACTCATAGGAAAAATAGAAGTACATAAAGGATATTAAGAATAAACATTTCTCACCAGAGAGATTATTTAAAGACTCCTAAGGATATTAAGAATAAACATTTCTCACCAGAGAGATTATTTAAAGACTCCTAATATTGATGTCTCCAATAGTACTATGACTTAGACAAGATCTCCTCCCTGATTAAAATGCCTAGAACATAAGACCAACATAACTTAAAATTTTAAAGGCCATGTATGACATGGGACTTTTTGATGTACACATCTCATCTATATTCCCTCTCTGGAAGGTCTCAGTTTCTTAAGAGACGTCATTATTTTTCCAGAATTAAAACGTGGTTTCTTTGGAGATAGCACATTAATTATACAAAGTGTTAAAAAGAACTGTTGCATGGTTTTATTTGGCAAAATTGTATTGAGCATACACTAACATGCTAAGCATCAGGTACATGTTAAAAACAAGATGCATTTTCAAAAATCTCAGTGTCTTACACTGATAATAGGATGTTCAATGCTTAAATTAAATAACTGTAGCCCATTTTGATGAGTATTGTTTGAATGATAAGCACTAAATAGTTAAGCCACAAAGGAGGGGGAATAACTCAGTGTTAATTTGGTGGAGAAGATCTCAACAGAGACATGCCATTTAAATGTTTAGGTATTTCCCTAGTAGAAAGCATGGAGAAGGGAGAGCAAGGAGAATCTTGGTAATCAAAGGGAACTACGCACCAATCCAACATAAAATACCTTGAATTTAGTAGCAACAACTGAATGATAAAGATAAAGTGGAACATGGGAGAGTAGATGCCAGATTCAAGCTAACACCTGCAGCCACCAGACTGCTTCAATGGGGTAGCATCATCCATTTCATTGTAGACTAACTTGATACCAGATTCAAGCTAACACCTGCAGCCACCAGACTGCTTCAGTGAAGTAGCAACATCCATTTCATTGTAGACTAACTTGATACATTATTCTACTGAACAAATGAGTCTTGAAAAAAAAGAGTCCCCTTTAAAGAAATGGATTAATTTTTTTTGAAGAAGAAAATGATCCTTTCAGTGTCTTCCAGACTGTGGTATCTCACTGTAAAGACTGAAATTGAATTTCAAGAGAGAAAGAGAGCAGGTAATACACTAACCCTTCTCTGCCTGTGTTGGAGGATTGAAGTAGTAACAGCAAACAGCCCACATTACTACTTTACCTTGAGGCTCTGGCTGGCCTTTTATGAGACAGTGCAGACATACCCAAAGAGCCCTTGAGCACTCTTGAGTACTCATGACAAAGTTGACTGCTCTGTGAATTAGCACCAACATTTATTTAGATTAGATAAGACACTTATGGTACACTGAAAACAAAGTGATTAAAAACACATTTTCTCAAATCTTATTTGTGGCACATAGGACTCTCAGATTTGGCAGTTGTGTGATCTTAACAAATATGGTTTTAATAATGAATTCAGGTTTAATTTATAGATTCACCGTATTGGATTGTTTAGAAATTAGTGCCCATTTGGGAAAGATCTTGTTGCAGGGAAATTAGTGTGTGGGGATGGATATAAGGTTAATGGATTTGGGTGTTTAGAATATATTGGTGCACTCAGTTCATCAGAGAGGCAGTCTGGAGTTTGAAAAATAAAACTATCACCATCTGCGCAGCCACAGTTAGCGTTCATCAAAATATTTAGTCAAAACAACCAGTTCAAAGTCCGATCCAATCTACAAAGAGGTCTGGGAGCCCCTTAGCCCAGTTGTTTAGCACTCAGATATGAGACCAAAGAGGTTAAATACTTTAATGTCAAATGTCTAAAGTAAGCAAAGTCGAAACTAATGCAAGCTTTCTGGCTATCAATGTAGGTTTTTTTCTCAACTACATTATAGGGTCTTTGATTCGGTGGCGATTTATTTCATTAAAAGGCAATCAGTTTTTAGTATAGTCATGAGTCATTAGTCTGCATTGTATATGATTGTACAGGTGCCTCTGAACCACATATTTAAGATATATACATGTATGCTATGTATGTATGCACACATATGTATATATAATATATGTGTATAGACCGTTTTCCAGTTTCTTGGTGACAGTCCAAGAGTTTGAAATGGGACTGAGCATAAGAAAAGTAAATTCTAGAACTGCAGGGATGCTGGCACAAGAGTGACAGGTGGGTAAAGCATCCTAAGAATAAAGCTGACATCCAGAGAGAAATAGACCAAGGGCCAGGTAGCCCCAGGGATATGGTGCCTTGGTCCCTCATTATCTTCCTGTTCCTGATGGCTTCTAGTGTCAAAACTCATTTGCATTTTTCTATTCTTGCTTTCTCACAACACATTTATCTTTACAATAAATTCACACCAGGAAATAGTGTGTCAAGCCACAGAATCTAAAAGAAAGTGTGAATTCAAGAGGATTCCTTCAGCCCTGAGTATGTAAGAAACACATGAGAATACAGTGGTAAGTATATGATGTCTTAGAAACATGAAAGTAGAAAGTGATCAACTCTTGACCAGATTCTACATAGAAAATAGAGAAAATTGATACTTATTACATAACATTAGCCAATTTCTATGTCAAGAAATCCCTAAGAAAATGTTGTGTTTTGCCTCTGGGTCAGTCAAAGTAGGCTCAGTGAGATGACTTTTTAAAAAATCAGAATTTTGAAACCTTTACATATTGACAGTTCATTTGTGACTTCCTTGGACAGATATCCTGCAAATAATACTTTAAGGTCCACAACTCATTTCATCAGTGCGTCGCTGTGCTTCAGCTGAGTAATTCCTTTATCCTAATCCCTTTGTCCAGAAGATACATAGAGAGAGGAAAATGGGTTCTTTCAAGTAAAAACATTGTCTGCTTGTGACTCCAAACAAGAGCAGGTAAAGATAATATTTGGAGCTACACAACCCCTTAACCCCTCTCTCAAACAAAAACCCCTCTTGATTGTGGGTCTCACCATCTCCTCCACTGTTTTGGATGGCTTTAGACTTAACTAGCCCTAAACTGAGAAGGTGGCATGAAGACAAGAAAGAAGAAGACATGCCTAAGAAATATATCTGAGAAATAACTTTGGCTGTATTCCCTGGAACATGAAGCCTTGTAGAAGTTAGGCTATCAAATTCACATCCGCAGAAAATGGACTCTAAACACTGTATTCCCTAAGGCCTTTGCAGACCCTGGTGTCAGTTTTAGAGTTAGCAATGGATAACAACAACAGCAGCAGCAACAACAATAATAATAATAAAGGAAGCCTCTTCTGGAAGAGGCTTATATCTCCTCAAGGGGGAAAGGGAAAACATTTTGGTTCTTCCAGAAAAAGCAGACTTGCCAGGCACTGGGGGTTCACACCTGTCATCCTCAATGGTAGAGCGCTTGCCTTGCATGCATGAGGCCCTGGGTTCGATTCCTCAGCACCACATAAGCAAAAAGAAAAATGGTGGAAGTGGTGCTGTGGCTCAAGTGGTAGAGTGCTAGCCTTGAGCTGAAGAGCTGAGGGACAGCGCCCATGCCCAGAGTTCAGGCCCCACGACTGGACCCCCCCCCAAAAAAATTCTCATGATCCATTTTCTTGTTCATATTCCTTGACTACCTGGATGTAGAAACCCAGAATGCATTTGTTTATATTAACAATAGCCAGGTGCCAAGGGCTCATGCCCGAAATCCTAGCTAGGAGGTTGAGCTGAAGCTCATGGTTCAAAACCAACACGAGCAGGAAAATGGGTAAGACTCTTATCTCCAATTAACTAGCAAAAAGCCAGAAGTAGAAGGATAGATCAAGAAGTATAGCACAAGCTTGAGGGAAAAAAAACTAAAGGATTATGATCAGGCCCTGAATTCAAGCTCCAGTAAGGGCATTAGAATTAATTAATAAAACCTTGGATGGCACAGAGTCAGTTTAATTTCCTACATAACAGTCCTGTCCAATGGCTACCTACATTTAATGAGTTGAAATTGAAATGTAAGGATTTATCTATAGATGCCTAGAATTATCTTTGCTAAGAAACTACCATTCCCCATCATAAAAAGATGTTTAATGAGCTCTTTGAGAGAATGTGGGGTTTTAGCAATTAGAATAAAAATAGAAATAGCTAGAGGATTCAACTATAGACCTTTTACTCAGGCATCCCCAAGGACTAGAGGATATTGTGTCCACAGCTCAGCTCCAACAGAACAAAAATAACTCAAATAAATCAAAATAAACAGGAGACAAAAAAAATGAAGCAAACACTTTGATCTCTAAAGATGGAACGTAAGTAGAGCCTCTACTATCTCAGTGCTATTCTCAATGACAGGATGAGGTTAAGGCCACTTAGAATGGAATAATAGAGAGAGCAAACCGATTTTTTTTGTTAATAAACTGGAAGAGTCATACAACTCAGGTCCCAAATCTAGTTTGTAATTCAAATAGTCAAGGATATTCCCAGATCATTACTTTTCAAGAATTTTTGAAACATCTCATTGTAAACCAAGGACTCCAAAACAAAACTGACATTGTTTTGTTGATAGGAAAATATTCCACTCTTCATAAAAGAGGACCTTTAATGTAGTCAGTTAGAAACCCCACTGGGTCCTGTATGTAGGACTAGTTACAAAGATAAAAAGGAATAATATGCCAAGGCCCAAACCTTCCTCATAGGACAATCCTACCACCAAATTTTCCAGCGTGTCCCTGACATCTTGAACAAAACAAATGCCGCTTGGGAGGAAGACAATGCTCATGAGAGTTATCTAGCAATCATTTACACCTGACCCTAAGCTCTTGTACTGTCATCTGCTGCTCTGATTTATTTCATAAAGCTGTTTATCCTTTTGAACACAGAATTTCAAGCATTATTTTGGAGATGTTGATAATTCTATTTGCTTATTGAGATATTTAATGTATGTTTTATATTTTCTCCTTCTCCTATATCCCTCCACTGTAAGTTTAGGGTACCCATTTCCTGTGGACACTACCAGGTCATTTATATGACCAATAGATTAGCATGCATGGAAAGGAAAGTGATTGAGTACTTTGGTAGAGCTGGACAAACTCAAGGAAAGAAAAGTTATTTGTTCCTTGAGTAGCCAAGGAATGAAAATAAAAGCATATCTTATAGGCCATAACTTTCTTCCTACAGCAATTGACCTCTCCCACTCATAGAGTGGAACAACTCCTCTGAAACTCTTTTAGATCACATGAACACCTCTCACTGGGAAAAGATTTGATAGCTTTGAAATGGGTACAGCAGCATCAAAGTGAGACAACTTGAACTATTTTCCTTGAGAGAAACTTAGACTTTAATCAGGGCTGAGGTTAACAACCACCTCTGAGATAATAGAAGAGAAGAAAGCTGGGCAGCAAGAGTCATGGAGGATGAAGTAATATGGGGGGAAAGGGAAAGAGAAAAGGCATGAGATCTAGGAAGATGAGAGGAAATGGGGCTGTATGGATCAATCAGTTTCCTACAGCAACTCTGAATCTACTCTACATCTTCCTTATTCTTTCCCTTTAACCAGCTCAGTTTGGTTCTGTTTCCCTAAGTCACCGTGGAAAGCAGAAGCTAGAGCTCTCTTGGAAGGGAAAGCCTTCATGCAATTAGCTCATTAATCTTAGTTTCACTCTTCTACTGACTCAACTTCCTGAACTTTTGGGGTACTTTCTATGTCTCCTCACTAAATTTTATGATGGCCATCCAAGGGTTCACATCCCTCGTTGGTTGTTCCTCTGCATTTGCCTTATTAAAGTCAGATTTTAAGTAAGAGAGAGTGTTGTTTTTACATGTTTCTAAAGTCTGCTATTCTGGTAGTAGTTCTATTTACCTTTTATCTATTCCATATCTTATGTTATTCACATAGGAGATACTGCTTCTTTTTTGCTGATCAGAAAACTTGGGGATTTCTTTCTTAGCATTTGCTTTGAGTGTGTTGACTTAATCTCTGCTTAGGTTAGGCTTCTCATGTGATTGAGTCAATCTAGCCAGGGTCTCCTACTGGGTTTTATATTTAGTTGACAAGGCCTTCCCTCATGGATCAATGACAAGTCACCATATCAGCTTGGCCACGATGATTAGTAGCCATAATGCAAAAAAAACAGTTGTCTACCCAAGGTAAGATGTGTCAGCTTTTCATTATAACATGCATATTCCAATGGACTATCTAGTGTCCCTTCCCATTCAACTGAATTAAGAAAATGTATCTCCTCATTTTACTTATAACAACTTCAGAGACTATAATTTCTTGGATTGTCTTCTCCCAAGAAACAATGCTTTTTCTAGTCTCGAATATTTCGTTTTAAAATTGCCCCATTTGGGCATCAGAAACAGCAGGATCATACCTAATATACAATAAAGGGGTTCAGCATTCACACATTTAATACCTGAGGAGACTGTGATTCTGGTAGATGAAACATTCGTCAAGATCAATTGTGTTTGTTATATAGCTTACATTGTAAATGTTGATATAAATTTACTCTTCAATTAACAGAGAAAGATTATACTTTACTAAGTTCTAGTACCCAATGCCTCTGTTATAGAGCGCCCCAGGCTGCCTTCACCTAAATTATTTTATTGGCCATCATAACACCCATAGAGAAGATTGGTGTGAAATTGTTTCTTCAAACTGGCTGAGTTCCCACTAGTCTAGGTTCAGCCCCCACGGGGAGGTCATGGAAGACATCTCTGACCATTTGTCTCAATCTCCTCCTTGGGCCAGAAGGTAAATCCATTTATGATATTGTTATGGCAATAGGAAGAAAACACTTCTAAACCTTCTCGGTATAGCACTGTTACACTATTACTTTTGCTTTAGTTTATTAAACAAAGCAAGTCATTTGGCCAGAGAATCTGGAAAAATTTTCATGTGTGCAACTAAAAATCACATGTCAAGGAGCCCAAGTAGAGAGAATGGTAGATAAGAAGCATAATGCTCTAGCATACAACTAGTCATCTGTCACGACATTTGAAAAAATGGGTTCAATATTTAGATCTTTTCTAGATTGTGCATTATGATTCTGCATAAGCACTTCAGTCAGTACATACTCCACAATTCCAAAACATTTTTATTACACTGCCAGGCATGGATATCTATGCTAATTGAATTTATAGAACACTATAAATGCCTCAAGATATGTGACATATGCACTGCTATTTCCAGGGAGGACCAAAATTAAATTATATGATAAGACTTATTATGTTTTTTTTTTAATTTGTGGGGAAAAATATGCTCCCCTGTCTATAATTCATATATCTTTAGTCCTTCCCAGCCCACAGAATCAAATGATGTCATATTAGCATTTTTACTCTATCACATTTTACTTGTTCTGTAGTATAACCCACATGAATTGCTATGGCTCAAATTTACAAACACCACTCTCTCTCTCTCTCTCTTTCTCTCTCTCTCTCTCTCTCTCTCTCTCTCACTCAAACACAAAACACACACACCCACTTAGTGGCATTTAGGTGTCTCCAGGTTGTACTGTGTAGGCCTACAAATAAATTCACTTTGAGATTCACGAACTCAAGAATCTTTACTGTTCGCTTTTTGCTGCAAATGCACTTAAGGATTTTATTGACATAAAATTGAAGGCATTCATTTTAAGTTGGGTCTTTCCATGAATTTTAACAACTGTGTCACGTTTACCAAAATCCAACTTTTTGTAAAAAAAAATCTGAAATGCAATATTTATTTAAAGATATTATTTAAAGATTAGAAGTCAAAGAAAATCAATAAACTTCAGTCAGCACAAAAAAATCTGTGAAAAAGTCAAGCCTACTTTGAAAATGTAGAATAGATTCTCAGTTATTTTTGTGCCCACATTGACTACCCTATATATAAAAGGAATCCACAAAGGGAAAGTGTCAGAAAGAAAAAAAATACACATTGTGTGGGGTAGAATAAAATTAAAAGATTACATACTTGCCATCAAGTAACAAGACAATGAGAGAAAAACTTGAAAGTAAGTTAAAAGACCATAGTAACAACTTACAAACAACTTTTCTCACCTCTAAGTATTAAGTCAAGAAAGACATTTTAGACAAACAAAACTTTGTGCAGTTCATTAACAGATGTGCAGCACAAGCTCCATTAAGTGCAGATTATACAGCAGAAAGAGAACAAATGATGCCAAACAAAATTTGCATCTACATCAGAATGCAAAGGGCTGGAAATGTACCTTTGAGGGTAAACAATAAAGGTAGAGCATCCACTGCCATAAAACAAGTCCCAGTAAATTTAAAGGACAGAGAATAAACTGAAATAGGATTTTTACAACCTACTTAAGAACAAATATAATATCCAGAAAATTTAAGTATCTGGAAATTAAAAATCCTATCTCTATATAATTTATGACTCCAAGAAAAAATAATAAGAATTGGAAAATATCTTGATACAGATTAAACCAAAAACACAATTATGTCAAATTACAGAATTCAGCTAACAAAATATTAGAGGAAAATTTATAACTTAAAATGATTAAATAGAATAGAGGCAAGATCCACAATCAGTGATTTATGCTTCTACTTTAAACAGCAAGTAAAGGAACAACAAATCACATACCATCTAAGTAAAAGGAAGGAAATATTAAACCAATGGAAAAGAAAGTGGACAAACTCACATAATTGGAACTTGTTCTTCAAGTGGATATAAAATTCAGAAACATAATATAAAATTGAGAAACTTACAATTAGGTTAATCAAGAAAGTAAGAAAATACACAAATGACCAGAACATTAAAGTCCAATAGAGAGTAAGAGATAATTTTGTTTTTAACGAAACATATGAATTATATAAAGTGGGCCAAATATTTTAAAGATTAAAAAACACTTAAGTTGTCTCAAGAAGAAGAAAATGTGATTTGCTATAAATTAAGTAGGATGGTATTATAGCTAAAATTTTCTCAAAATCAATTCGGAGCCAGGATGTAGTTGCTGGTAAATTCAACCTGACATTTATATATAAACAACCACAACAAAAACCCACTAATCCATCCAAACTTAGCCAGTAAATAAATCAAGAATTCACACTTTTTGCTTCATTTAATTAGGGATGCATTATTTTGAAGTGACGATCTGTTGTGCTTTCTATCAAGAAACTATTCACAACATCCTCAAAAGGAGTATGAAAACTCATTGAATGCTACAAAGGAAACTGAGTAATATGCAAAAAAGTAGAAATATAAAAAGTAATAATATATTATGATGCAAGTAGCATTTACATCAGCAATGCAAGGATGGTTTGGCATTTATAAATGAGTATGGTAAATTTACTTCATTTTATTAACAGAACCATGGGAAACAATCCATACGATCATCTAAATTGAGGCAGAAAAAGCATTTGGCAAATAGTCAATAGACATATGAGATAACCTGGCACCAAACTAGAAGAGAGCTTTCTCGACTTGAACATCTGAATTTTCTCGAACAACGCTTCTGGTTCCATATTTTGGTTTATCATCTTATGAAAAAATAGTTTGGAAGACTGACTTTTTCACAATTTAAGTCTTTCACAATTTGAGTCTATAATTTTGTGTAGCTCGCCATTGATTTTGCATCATTTTTCAGCTTTTAGCAGGCCATTTTTCTTCAAATTTATTTAACTTTTTTTTATCTGAGATTCAGTGGCTCATGTCTATAATCCTAACTACTCAGAAGAGTAAGATCAGAGAATTGTGATTCAAAACCATCCTTGGCAGAAAAGTTCATGAGACTCCATGTCCAATTAACAAGCAAAATATGGAACCAAAAGCATGGTTTAAGAAAATTTAGATGTTCAAGTGAGGAAGAAGAATTGTTTTTGATCCATTGAATCTTGGAAATGGGAAAGAAGAAATGTAGCATTAATTCTGTCTGAGTTTGTTACAGAAGATGTAATACTTCTGAAATTAAAGAGGACAATAAGAAAATCTGGAGGAATAAATCTTAATTTTGCATTAGATTTATTAACTCTAAAGTAGTCATGAACTATTTAAGAAATGACAGATGTGAATGGTGATTATCTCAGGCTTGTGAAATTTGATGTATTGTCTTTCTTGTTCTTACTTTCTATATTTTTATTAAAGTATCAATTTTTCTGGGTTCATAATTCATATATGCACAACCACAATCACAACCAATACAAGATTTTCCACTTTCAAAATGTCACCATAATAATCTTATGAACATAAATAATACTTTAAATATGTATACCCTCCCAAGCCCCGATTCATTTATTGGATATTGTTTACTAAGTATTAATGTAGTAATGCAAAATGTTCAGCATCCTAACACCAAATGTATGTGTATTCATTGTTATTTTCTAAAAATTAATGTTTATGTTTACTTACATAATATTAATGGCTACACAGTAATGAGATATCACTGAAAATGATTTTTAGATTAGCACAGATGCTCTTAATGATTGAGTTGATTTTAACTTTTAGTATTTCACTTAATTCATACAAATGAGGTTTAAGTTTACAGTCTGACTCATTTGACCATATCAACAAAATATCTAATCAATGTATTTCTACAATGAATCATATAGATGCTCATTTTTCATGTTTTTTTAAAAGAGAAACAGAAAATAAGGTTTATCTTCCTGTGATTCATGCTATAATATCATGTTTCCTCTTTTACATAAGCTAAGCAGATTCCAAGGAGAGAAAGGAAATGAATTCACATGTCAGCAATTCAAATCCTTTTGATTTTTCTCTCTTGTGAGCACACGGATCTCCAGACAGAAAAAAAAAATTCCATAATTCTTGACTTCCTTTATTTTCAGCCTGACCTGGATGGGTTGTAAATATTTCTGACAATGACTTGCTTGGCAAATAATTTGTAGATGTTTCCATTATGTTTTCCTCCAAGGGGTAGATGGACTCTTTCAGGTTACCAGGGGCCGCCACACTGACAACATAATTAATGAAAAGTCAGTGAATTGTACAAAGGCCAAGAAGCCAATAGTCCCCATCTGCCATTCAGCATTCCTTCCTGAGACATTCCCAGTTCTAATTGTGATCTAATTCAGTCTGACACCTGGAAAGTGCTCATTCACCTGGTGGTTCTTTCCTAGTGGCATACTCCACACTTGCTCAGAGAAGCTGGCATTCTCACAGGAGCTAATCATGTGCACTTCAGTTTTAACCATAAAATCCAAAATTGATCCAAGATAATGCTGCAGACACCTTCAATTCTTTGGCTAGCTTTACATAGAATGTA
The DNA here is from genome assembly GCF_019054845.1 of Dipodomys spectabilis. Lineage (NCBI taxonomy): Eukaryota > Metazoa > Chordata > Mammalia > Rodentia > Heteromyidae > Dipodomys > Dipodomys spectabilis. Next base: position 8,942,637 of record NW_024870752.1, read on the forward strand.
GCTGGGCATTTTAGTAGGTAGATCTTTTAGTTAAGCCTCAGTGCAAATATATTTTCTACAAGTGCACATAACTCTGTGTTGAGCTGCATTAATTACTGGGGAGGGGGAAGGTCTGTGCAGAAGACCTACTTTGCCAAATTTTTATAACTAAGAACTAAACAACTATGTGAAACCTCTGCAACAGAAATTTATTTTAACTATTGAAGTAATATATACATTTCACTAACCCTGCTTTCCTCAAAGAAACAGAAACCAACAATGAAATGAAATCTTCAAAGATTTTCCTCAGTGGACATGTAAAATGAAACCCTTTCATATTACAAATGTCTGCTAATTGAAAAATGTAAATGAATTAATTGATCTTAGACTTTCAGAAAACAAAATTTTATTTTTAAAATAGTCATATACCTTTCAGATACTTTTTTTTTCAAGTATGGAGGTTTTAAATGAAGGCCCACTTATACTTGGCAAATACTCAATCCCGTTAGCCATGCCTCCTGACAATTTTGCTTTAGTTGTTTTCAAGATGGGGTATTGAAATTTTTGCCTGGGTAGCACAGGAATGCAGTTCTTCTACATCTCAACACAGCTTTGATTACAACTATAAGCCATCATGCCTGGCTCCTTCACATACAATTTTTTAAGCCAGAAATTAATTTAAGAATAGTTTCAGTTATTTCAATTTAATGATGACTTTTGAAGTAAAAGTAAAAAGAAGAAAAGGAAAGAAGGAAGAAAGGGAGAGTATAAGGAAAGGAAGGAAATATCAGCATATACAAAGTATTTAACTTATTTTAATTTTATGAGAGGAAACAAAAGGAAGTGTGGGCAATAAGATAGGATAAGTGAGTCCAATATAAAAAGATTTTCTGGTGCAGTGATAGAAAAGCCCTAGTCATAAATATTTGTTTTTTAGGGTCAACATATTAATATTTGAAAAAATATTAATATCTGATTACTCTGATGACCAAGTGCCTGATATGTGTTAAAACATAGTATTATATGTGAAATTGTATTATTTGATTTTGCTTCCCAGCCTTGAGCATAGTACCTGGTATTTTCTGTTTTTTAATGTTAATAAATGACTTTATTACCAGCTCATGTATTTGCTATATCCTAACTTTTATTATTGTTTTATAATATACATCTACATATAAACAGTGTCCATGTAGCATGTATTTATATGTGTATATCTGTAGGTGTATATATCTATATGTATATATGTAGATATCTGTGATTTAGATATATAGATATATATTCATTCCCAGATCAAATACTATCCTGGTTTTGCCTACTTCTGGTCATACTCCAATAAATTACCTATTTTTTACATTCCATCCTGAATTTGTACTATTTGCAGAAGCATTGACTAATTACCACTACTTTCCTCTTGAAGGAATTGGGATTCTAATAAATAGTTTGAGTGTTCATTGCCTTGAATCTTCCACAGTATCTTCTTTCAAGATTTCCTACCACTAAGTCAAAGATTTATACCTCATAGTAACTTGTATTTTCACTTATTGAATCACCAAATACTTATTGATCTATCATGTATAATACACCACACTAGGTTATGTGCATGTGACATAAGAACATCGTTTATAGGATTCACATTCTAACAGGAACCACAGATATGAATAGATGAGTGACATATCAGAGATATTCAGCCTTGCCTGGATGGATGGATGGATTGCCCAGTGATTTGCTAGATCAAAGTGTATTTAAGTGGATGATCTGCAAACTAGGCACTTGGCAATCTAGCCATTAGTACAATGTCTGGCTTATAATAGATACTGAAAAAATGTTTGCTCACTGTATAAAAGATTGTCTAAATGATTGCAAATAAACTCCTAAGCAACTTTAAGTACATTCTACTTTAGACTAATCTGTTCCAAATATCACAAACAGGTCTTCTATGAGGCTGGTGTAGAATTTAAAACTATTCAAATCACCTGATTCTCACGAATTGTCAGGCAAAGTTCATCTTCACTGCTAATTTATTGAGAATATTGATGAGGAATTATAATTATAAAAGAACAATTATCTTGAAAAGTAAGAATCTCAATACCAAGAAAATGGGCAGATGTTGAAAGAATATGCTAGAAATATAAGGTAGTGGGTCCACCTGTATCCCTATTTAAACGATTTGTTTTTCCCCTTCCCCTCCACAAATTATACCAACATCAAATACAGTGAAAGCAGGGGTTATATTGTGGGGGAAGGACATACATAGCAACAAAGAAATAATCTTATAAATATGTTAGAAACAATCACATGAAAGAAAAAGAAAACATTTGAATACATATCTTAGGATTCATTTCCCTAACATCACCTTATCTGACCTTTTCTGCTTGACTCAGAATATACTAGATAGTGCAAACAAGGGAAACCAACAATAAGATATACAAGTCGTTATGTCGAAAACAAACTTTACAACTTTGGTGGGGGGGGTGAAAGAGGGGGAGGATTCAGTGGGGGTCAGGGGGAGGATGGGAAGGGATGGGAAGGGGAAACAAAGGAGGAGGCTACAATGTTTGATAAGAAATGTACTCATTATCTTGCCCATGTAATTTTAACCCCTCTGTACACAATAAAAAAAAATAAAATAAAAAAGAAATATAAGGTAGTAATGGGAAAAAGCATTTACTCCAAAACTCTCTTCCTACAGGGCCAAAACTGTTTAAGTGATTAGGATGATAAGTTATTAAGAAATAATTGATCTAATGGCTCATTTTAACAATGTCACCTTAAGTAGAAAGTTAGCAAATAAAGGAAAGCTTGTAATAAGTACATACAAAAAGCCATTTAAATTGTATACTCACATATAGAGTCATTTTTCCATTACATTTATATTCCAGGCCATATAGCATTATTAATGTAAAATGTAAGAAATCTATGAAAAGTTATGTATATATGTATGCACGATTTGAAATTATAGCCATACTCAATTGCCTATTTACTTTATAAAGAATTTATTGTTTGCAGCTTTTAAATCAATGAGAATTATTACTGGAAGAAAATCAACTCAACTTCTTTGGATTTCAATTTATTTTGGTGTCTACATTTGGGCTATTTATCTATAAGCCTATTGAAAATTCACAAAGTTATAGCTATATTATTCTTTGTATTCAAACTAACCATTTTCTAGCTGGTAGAAGAAATACCTGTTGATTTCCATAATAAAAACTCTACCTGGAGATCAAAGCTTACTAAATCTGAAGATTAATTTCATTCTGGAGTGATTCCATAGCCACATTTATTCAATCCAATATGGACATGTTTACATTTTCTTATTTTCTACTTATAATATTACTGAAAATAGCCATGAAGCATAATTTCTCTGACTACTATCATTTGAGGAAATACGTTTGATAGAAGAGCTACAGGGATAAAGAGATAATTTGGCATAAAAATATCCATAAACACTACTGAGGCATCCTCAGAGCGTTTGAAGGAATAACATTGCTTTGTATCAGAAGTTCTAACAATAATACACAAAATGAATTTGTTTATTCAGCATGAACAATGATCACAAATGAGTGGCAGATTTAATTTATCTCAATTTATATATTCAACTGAATAACTTAATAAAAACAACATGGGCATCTTTATTTAGTCATGTTTCCCATGTGAGACAGTGCCTTTATTTCTAGAAACTAAGTAGAGTTTGTCTTAAGTGATTACTGAGGTGTAAAAGAAACCATGTTGTTTCCCCCCATGAAACAATTAGCCAATTAAGAAGTCAGACAAAATGGTAGACGGAGAATAAAGCATAAGATCTGTAATACTGATGAAATTGCACTGTGAATAAAGCTTTCAAAGGAACTGAAACAGAATTCATAAGGCATTGCAGAGTTGGACAACCCATTCTTTCAACACAAGACACTGGAGAACTCCTCTTATGGAGCCTTTTAGGGTCATATTTACTTCAAGGCAGAAACTGCCAGTAGACCTGTTTTTTAGACCAGGTTTACTCAGAAAGGTTGGAGAACTGGGCAGATGCCCAGTTCTGTTGAGCTTGACCATGAAAGAATTCACTTCTCTGTGAGAAGACACAAATATGAACATGCAAGGTTTGGCGTGTTTAGAAAAAAAAATATTTTTCCCATGGAAAATCATGGAATCCTTTAGCTCATCCAAAATAATATCAGGAAACTTAAAGTTTATAAAGTGAATAAAAAGCTCTTACATTCAGCATTGACACGGGGCACAATCATTGAATGCTTAGAGGCACTTCTTATATGTCTTCATATGTATTTATTTTCTTTTTCAGTAAATTCCTGAAATTTCCTAATAGCTAAAGCTTTTGCCAGGAAAATTAAGAAAGAATCTTAGATATTCAAAATCTCAGCCCTTTAACATATCTTACTTCCTCTAAGGTAGCACATGATTGGAACAGAAAGGGAGATATGTGGAGTAAGTATGAGGAAAGAAAAGAGCAAAATACACCAGGAAAAAGTACAGCATGAAAAAATTATAAATCAAAATCTCAAAAATCTAAAGAAGCAGTATTATCCACCAGTTATCTAACTTTACACTAAGCTGCTTGTCTATACCCTAGACAAAGAAATAGGGTATTAATTCAGAAGAAAAGGTAAGTTTCTGTGGTTTGTTACATGCCTTTCCAGATAGTCCAAATTTAAAACATTATCTCTGAAAATATCAAATATTAATGTAAACATAAATTTCAAGAGATGAATAAACCTGTAGGTATACATATAGTGTTTTAATAGAAGTAGGTCACTGGCCAGAATCTGTGAGATTTCTGAGCTCCTACTGTTAAGGTTCTTGAAGTCGCAGACCCTTGTATACTTATTGATAGAGGGCTTAATGTGGAAATAAACTAATTTATAGAAAAAGTTAAAATATGTGGTGTGTCCCTGCAATACCTAGTTCCAGGGTATTGACATGATATAACATACAGGTATAATGGAAGGCAGTTAAGAAAAGAGGCATTCCTTTATGAGCAAGACATGACTTCTTGGCACTTAATTCAAGAACATATGCACTTTCATTTAAAAATTCAGTTATCATCATATATTATAGCTGACAAAAGCCATACATTTCAGTCCAGTTAATCAGAAAAAGATTGAAGACACCAGGCCAGTACAATCATGATTCCTGATTCAACTCTCAGTGCTACAAGATACTCACCTTGATCTATAGTTATTCCTTGGAATTAGAAGGTGTTTCTAGTGCTTAAGATGTTGCCTGTGCTTTCCCTTTCTTCTGCCAGCAACATCTCTACCCCTTATCGTATGTACATTAGACTACCCACCAGGAGTCATCCCTCTATGAAGTCGTTCCTATCATCCCAGTAGAGCTCAGCTCTTATTTTCTTCTCTATACCCAGAATCACAATGGTTCTTATCTCATCTGTATCCCCAAATAACAAATGTGGAAACAGAAGTTCAAAGAGATTAGAGCAAAGGCCATCTCTAATGAAGATCAATGAAGCTGAATATCAGTGACTCATGCCTGAAATCCTAGCTACTTAAGACACTGAGGTATAGAACACAGTTCAAGGCCAGCCCAAGAGAAAAGACTTTATTCTCATAATAATCACCAAAACATAAAGATAGAGGTATGACTCAACTAGAAGTGTATCAGCCTAGCTAGCACAAGGCCCTCAGTTCAACCCCCAGCACTGCTAAAGAGTAAGATTAATGAAATCCATAGCTAGAAGTATTGGTCATGTTTTTGTTCTTTCAACAAAAAATAACAATAATGATAAGATACCTTAAGGGAGGGAAGGTTTATTTGGCTTATGGTTTTGAGTTTTCAGCCTGTGGTTGACAGGCTTTTTGTGGTAGTTAGACCTGCAGCAAGGCCAAAACATCATGGTAGAAGAGCATGGCAGAAGAAAGTTGTTCACCTCCGAGTGGCCAGGAAACAGACAATACTCTTCAAATACACACTTCCATTGCTTTACTTCCTCCAATGGCTTCCTTGTTCTGGGTTTCCAACACTCCCCAGAGCTGCCAGAATCTAAATCCATAAGTACAGTAACCTTTCATAAATGGATTCATCCTTATTAAAATGATATCCAAAAGATAAAAAGCACTAGTCAGAATGTAGCAAATAAAGACAATAGTAATTAAAATGTGTGTACCTCTGAATAGTTGAAATGTCCCAAATGGGTCCCATCTTTAAAGTGCAAAAGTAAAGATTATTTACTCTCTACAGTTAAAAAAAATAGAATGAAGTTTTATAAGATCAGAAAGGCAAGGTTAACTAATGAGCTATTTATAAGGTTTACATGTTGGACTCCTTTTCAAGGAAGGGATCTGATCAGGACTTGTTTTCACTGTATTTGATGTTGGTATAATTTGGGGAGGGGAAGAGAAAAACAAAGTGTTTAAAAAGGGATACAGGTTGACCCGTTGTAACAATGATATGTACAAGACGCTATGTTGAAAAACGAACTTTACAGTTTGGGGGGGGTGGGGAGTATAGTTAAGGAGGTGGGAGGGAAGGGATGGTAGGGAAAAAACAAAGGAGGAGGCAATAATGCTTGATAAGGAATGTACTCATTACCTTGCTCGTGTAACTCTAACCCCGCTGTATGGTATTTTCACAATAAAAAAACTTATTTAAAAATAAATCCTGGGCATAACAGTTTAATATGGATTGATTACATTTTAAGAAATGAACTCTTGTTTGAGAAGCACCCTGTTGGCACAGATGAGTAGAACACAGTCATTCAGATAATTTGACTTGCAAGGATTTCCTAATGCAAATAGAGAAGGCATTTATTGATGTATACTCAATCTTCTTCTGGAACAAACAACTAAACCATGTTGCCATAAGCTTTTAATTCTCAGTCCTGTTCTGTCATAGTTTCATAGGTGGCACTACTTGTCACAGATGTCACATGTGTGACCACCCAGGTAAGGACAGCTTGACTGTAGGTGAGTGACTCTATATCTTAGATTCTGATATAAGGATGAGAATGGAAAATGTTAAGTGGAAAACAATGTTGGCTTTTTTAGAAGAAAGGACTGCACCTGTCCTCTTTCCTCATGCTCTTCCTTTAGCGTGAGATACAGAGATAGGAAGCAGTCAACCCAGATTAAAAGAAGGAAGTTTAAGACTGAAGGTAAATAAAGCAATAAAACAGAACCTGTAGTTTTAATCATTCCCTATTGTATTCCTGAACCTTCAGACTATTACAAATAAACAGAGGTCTAACTTTTAATAGCCTCAAGAATTTAAGGATATTTTACAGCATTCCAGATTGTAACCAAACTATAACTGGATGTTGAAATTAGTTAGGCAGCCCATCTCTCTGATTTTTTCTTTTTCATTTTCAGACCACACTAAGTCTACCAGCATATTTTGTAAATAATCCTTGAAAATCTATCTCAAAGCCACCAACTTCTCTCTGTCTCCCTGTCAATTGCTCTAAGTTGTATCATCATCCAGACTTTCATTGTTTCTACATATTCAAATTTTCCCCTATATCACCCACGAGTAATCGTTATAAACATAAAGCATATCCTGACATTTGTATAAATATTTCCTTCGTGCCTAACATAAAACCCTTGTATAAATATTTCCTTGTGTAATATTTCCTTCATGCCTAACATAAAATCCAAATACTTTCACTCGCCTTCCTTGCATTCCTTGATAACCCAAAGCTCCTCCTTCTTCTGTTGCCTTCTCTAACTGCTTCTTCCTCTGCCACAACTTGGCCTCCTTTCGATCTTCACTGTGCTTGTCTTCTCAATATTTTCATCTCACTTCAAATATTATTTTATACTGAGGTTTTTCCTAACCACCAAACAAAATTTTACTTCTCTTCTCATTCTTTTTTTATCTTTCCACCACAATTTCTATGTTGTTTCCTTTATTGAGTTACTTTTCCAAATAATCTTATCTTTTTATGTTTTTTCTTGTTTATTGTTTGACTTTTATATTATAATTATGTTCTGTGAAAATAGAGACTTCCCTGTATAGCTTAGCATTATATTCTCCATGTCTCCACACATTGCCTGAAAACATGTACACTTTAAATGTATATACTGAATAAGTAAATGAAGGAAAAACAGGAAAACTAAGTTCTTCATATCACAACTGAGCATAATGAAATCAGAGGAACTATTGCCAATGTTAGGTTGTGAATGACTAGTTCTCAACTAGCTCTTAGCATCTAACTATTTACACAATTGGTCCTAATATTGTGTGGGTCTGGAAGAGACAGCTTTTCCATGATCTCTGGATCCTCTAAATCTTATAACAAAGTTTCTTTTTCTTTTTTGATGCATACACAGACCATAGGAGAAGAATCTGATCCCATTTCACATACGTATCCTAAATATATCATCAGTAAGTTTGACTGTAGTTGATTAATTGTAGCTGATTAGTACATTTCCATGAAGAAGCAACTACCACAAATACTTACATAAACAATTTATCTCTATTTTTATTTTTTGGGTCCAGTCAAGGGGCCTGAACTCTGGGCCTGGGCGCTGTCCCTCAGCTCTTTAGCTTAAGTCTAGCACTCTACCACTTGAGCCACAGAGCCATTTCTGGCTTTTTTCTTTTTGCTTATGTGGTGCTGAGGAATTGAACCCAGGGCCTCAAGCATGCAAGGCAAGCGCTCTACCACTGAGCCACCTTCCCAGCCCATAAACAACTTCCTATCATTATGCTATTTGAACATTTTTTTCTTGTTTAAAGCAATGTTTTATGAGTATTTCACAAGACATTCTCCAAACAGCCTTAGGAACCAAGGTTCTTAGACTTCTGGTAGAGTTCTTTAAGCAAAAATTGTCACACACATGAACTACAATTGGAGTATGTGTTTCCTCTTACAAGCAAGTATACCATTCCTCTTACAAGCAAGATTTTAAAGGATAAGGAAAGAAAGTAGAAGAGGATCTCCAGTCTCTGGAATATAATCAACCTGAAATGAAGACCAAAACTTAAAAATTAAGAGAATGTCAAAAACAATGTGCTTAGTAATGTGTCTAGAGAATATGTACATAGTAAATGTACAATATCATTGGAATTTAGTTCTGTTTGCAGTATAGAATCTCTCTAGGACTCAAATATGAGATCTAGCATAGTTGATATCAAAGTGATAGCTCATATTTTCTCTTAATACACTTCTCATTTTGTGCCAACAGTTGTAAAATAGTATAGTATAGAATAGAATAGTATAACAAACCAACTTCATAAGATTCTAGCATAAATGTGGTGGTGATACTACCATTATAATGTGTCCCCTAGAACATAAAATGTGAACTTACAAATTACTATGTCATTGGCAAAAAAAAGTTATTACTTTTACTAAGCTAGGGAACTCCTTTTATCTCTCTCTTTACTTTCAACTGTATATTTTTTTTACAAAAGAAAACAAACCAACCAATTAAGGAACAAACAAGTAATAAAGAAAAGGATTCAAAGTGCCAATAAAACATGGTACTAATGGAAGAATATAAGTTAGTCCTCATTACAGCTCCTCCTGAGCCAAGTACCCTAGACAAATTGCTTAATATACTAGTTTTTCATCATTATGGTAATATATTTGTGAGCTGAAAAGATGTTTTGGCTCAGAGTTTCAGAGGTTTCAGTCCATGGTCTCTTGGTTTCTTGATTGTTGGACCAGTGGAGAGACACAATTATCAGTAGTATGTTGGAGAAGATTTCCCTTCCTCTGGACACCCAGGAAGCAAAAGCAGAAGGAAGAATGGTCTTAAACATGCCTCTAGTAACTTACTTGCTCCTACTGGATACCATTTTCTCATAGTTCATTCTGCTATATACTAATCAATGACTGAAGATGTTAGAGTTGTCAACACTCAATCAACTCTGAAAAATTTGTCAGTAGGCAACCAAACTTTTAGCACATGAGCTAAAGAACATTTGTTGATTCCACCTTGCCACTTTATCATCTTAATCCATGCTCCTCATCTGTAAACGTGAAGACACTAGAAACTTTATAACAAGTATGTGCTAAAATAAAGATAAACTATTTTATAAAAATTTTATACATTTTATTATTTATAAAGATAAATTATATTATGCAATAGTGATATTAATTATATACTATTTTTTAATCATAGCATTACTGTCCTTTTGGACCATTGGCTATGAGTTTTTATGTCAAATGTTCAAGAAAATCTGTAATACTATCCACTGAGGAGGCTGAGATCTGAGGATTTCAGTACAAAGCCAGCCCAGGCAGGAATGTCTCTAACACTCTTGTCACTAATTAATCACAGAAAAAGTTGCAAGTGGTTCTCCAGCTTAAGTGGTAGAGTTCTAGCCTTGCACACAAAGGAGCTTAGTCTAGGAGCACCTACATCCCAGAGTCCACGGCCCAGGACAAGAAAAAAAAGAGCAAGGAACAATGAAAATTCTGTTTCTTGGACCTCTTGTACAAGGGCAATGATTCTATCAGAGAGACACCTTCAGAATCTGCTCCAAACCTACTTATTCCCAAAGCTTCCTTTCCTTCCAATTGGAGGTTAGACTATCCACACATGAATTTGGTGGTATAGAGAACATAGGGAAAAAAATTCATTACAAATAGTTGTTAAAATGAGGAGACATCAAATTAAATATGCATATGACCATCTAACTCCATTCAAAACAGGAAAAATAACTTGACAAAAATATAAAACATAGGATGTGAAGGGTAAACAAAGGAGGAGGCTGCAATGCTTGATAAGAAATGTACTCATTATCTTGCCATGTAATTGTAACCCCTCTGTACAGTATGTTCACAAAAAATAAAAAAAAGAAAAGAAAATAAAAATAAAAAAGTATAAAACATAATAAGATCGCTTATTTTGTATCATTCACCCAAAATAGCATGGAGAAATCCTGCTAAGTTCTTATGGTGTTCTCATTGAGTGCTGGAATAAAGGAATGCTTAAAACAGTCATTTAAATGTATGTATAAAAAGGTATATTCGGCATCATGGAATCAATGTAATGCTCAAAAATCATATTTTAAATAATCACAGAAGGGAAGTTAATAGTGTTGGAGAGACTGGTAAAATTTTGTAGAGACTTTTTTAAATAAATGTGAAGTGAAGCCGAGCGCCGGTGGCTCACACCTGCAATCCTAGCTACTCAGGAGTCTGAGATCTGAGGATTGTGGTTCAAAGCCATCCTGAGCAGGAAAGTGTGTGAAATTCTTACCTCCAATAAACCACCAGAAAACCGGAAGTGGCGCTGTGGCTCAAGTGGTAGTGTGCTAGCCTTGAGCTGAAGAGCTGAGGGACAGAGCTCAGGCCCAGAATTCAAGCCCCACAACCGACAACAAATAAATAAATAAATAATAAATAAATAAATATGTGACATGAGGAATATTTTTCCAAATCATCCAACTTATGAACCTAAATTGCAACATAAGAAGATCTTAAAAGTTAAAGTTTTTCCTAACTTTGATATTTACTTTCATACATTCTTCAGGATATTTTGGGAGATATGAATGCTGACTAGTTTAGAAATGTATATTTTCTCATGCATAAAATAGCCAGATGTGTTTTTTTTTTTTAAGGAAAAGATGAACCCAGGTCACGTATTCCTATAATCTTAGCTATTCAGGACACTACAACTGGAAAGATGGTAGTCTGAAAAAAAAGAATTCATAAGATACTGATCAACAGAAGGAGACAGACATAATACTATGTATTCGCCATTCTAGATATGGTGGTAAAAGTAAATAGGAGGATTATGGTACAAGCTATCTTGGGCAAAAAAGTGAGACCCTATTTCAAAAATAACTTAAGCAGAGCTAAAGGTGTAATTCAAGTGTGACGCACCTGCCAAAAAGCAAGAATGTTTGAGGTCAAACCCTAGTACCTCCCCAAACATCTTGAAAAAGTGTTTTTCTCCTGCCTAAATATCATTACTGGTCTGAAACAACTGTTTTCTGGTGGTATCTATAGTCTCCTCCAGAATCATCTTTACAATTGTAAAGAATAGTATGATTTCCATAAGTCATTTATCTTTTAAATGCTTCATCATAAAAAGTATTACATAATCTTCTACCTTTAATAGATGCAAAGAAATGTAAAAGAAAAGAAAAGATGGCCTATAAAAATATTTCTCTACACTTATGTAACACTCAAGGTTTTTTTAATCCTATTACATTTACATTAGTTATAAATATCTAAGTTGGTCACCCAATGTTGTATGTATATAAGTATTTTCTTATGCAATTTATAATCCTAATTTGTAGAAACTGCAAAATAGAACTAGAAGAAGGAGGAGGAAGAGGAAGAGAAGGAGGAGGAGAAGGAGAAGGAGAAGAAGGAAGAAGCTTGTCCAAGTTAATGATACTGATGAGAGGTTAGGAACTGAGTGTAAGGCAGTCTGACCAGCAAATATCATTCCCATTGTTGTAGTTCAGACACAAGAAGAAAAGCTACTTTGTGAGTAAGATCATGCATTATAACCATGTATATCCTAATGCAATGTGAAACACACAATTAAATAAACCAATAATGTTGCCTCAAGTAGCATAAAGTCTAATGAGAAAAGCAAAAAAAAAATTAAGTGAATTTAAAAAGAATTATAACTTTAAATCATGAAAATAAAGACAGGATAATGATAATAATCCTTTCATTAAAGACTAAGATTATTATATATATTATAAATTATATTGTAATTACAAGTGAATAATTTAATTAAAATATAATTTTAAGATATATATTACATATACATATGTATTCACATATTGCCACAATAAATAAGCATTAGGAAGAAATGCACTATGATCAAGTTGTCTCATTCCAAGGACACAAACATGATTCAAAACACACAAATCAATTAACATAATGTACAAATATTTGGCACATAAACAGAATTAAGAACAGAACCTAAATAAACAAAAGATACAGCAAACAAACCTTTCATAAATGATAAAAAGCTTTTAAGAATATGAGAAGGAATGTATCTCAACTTAATAAACAGTACATATAACAAACCAACTGCCAACCAAAAACAGAGAAACACTGAAATCATTTTCTCTAAAGGTAGGAACAAGATCCATGTCCATTCTCCTCATTACTATTTAAAATCGTACTTGAATTTCTAGCTTGAGTCATAAGGGAAGAGAAAGAAATATAAGGATTACAAATAGGAAAGAAAATAGATTATCCCAATTTGTAGATCGTATACCTAAAAGACTCTGAAGACATCACCAAAAAATTTCTTTAGCTCTAATAAATTCTTTTAGTAGAGTAGCAAAATACAAGCCAGCAGACTTTCTATATACCAACAATAAATCACCTTAGGAAAAAAATCAGAGAAACTATCCCATTCACAATAGCCTCAAAAAAAACTAGGAATAAATTGAACCAAGGAAGTAAAAGACCTCTTCAATAAAAACTATAAAGTCAGATGGGAACTGATGGCTCACATCTATCATCCTAGCTATTAAGGAGGCTGAGATCTAAGGATCTGGGTTTGAAGCCAGCTCAGGCAGGAAAGTCCATGAAACACTTATCTCCAACAAACTACTCAGAAAAGGCCAGAGTATTGCTGTGGCTCAAGAGATAGAGTTCTAACCTTAAGCCCAAGAAGCTAGGGAAAGTGACAAGGTCATGAGTTTAAGCCCCAGGACCAACAGAAAAACAAACAAACAAACAAAAACACGGTAAAACATTCAAGAAAGAAGTTGATTAAAAAAACATCAGAAATGGAATGAACTCTTATGTTCATGAAATACCAAAAATAATATCATGAAAATAGTAATGCTACCAAATAAATCTATAGAGTCAATGTAATATCATTGAAGTTCTACAACCATTATTAGAAAAATTGATTAAAAAATTCATATGAAATCAGAAAAGACACCAAAACCTATAGCAATCCTTTAGGTACAAAGAACAATGCTGAAGGTATCCCAATACCAGAAACTATACTACAGAACATTAGTACCAAGAGAAGCATAAGTACTGGCACTAACACGGACATGTAGACTATCAGACTAGAATAGAAGACCCAGAAACAAGGCAGCATTGATACAACCACCTGATTTTTGAAAAGGCTGACAAAGACATACATTGGAGAAAAGACAGCTTCTTCAACAAATGGTATTAAGAAAAATAGGTGTCCATATGTAAAAGTTGAAACTACAGTCCTATCTCTCTTTTTTTTTTAAAGAATTCTAATAGATGAAAGAATATAATTGGGCCAAAATCATTGTCTTGTTAGAGGTTTTTTTTTTAACAATGCTATTTTCAATGCAAACAAGCATACTCTGTAGTTCATATACTTAGAAAATTCCAATAGAATATTGTATAAATATATGCTGATGTCATTCATAGAAGAGAATCACATGCTTATATTGGTAAAAGCATGGTTTGTATTGTTTGCTTTTCTTAATTTTTCATTCCTTTGGGAAAATAGAATTATTTTTTAAACTTCAAATATCAACTTCCCACATTTTTGGTTTTCTCAAAAAAAATTTATATAATTCATTGCAGGTAAGATGTGAGACAAGTGAAATTGTTTCCTCTGTTGGTAATTGTGCAACTACATATATATATATATATGCATATATATATATGTATATATATATATATATTTTTTTATCATGGGGCTTGAACTCTGGGCCCAGACACTGTCCCTCAATTATTCAGCTCAAGGCTAGTGCTCTATCACGAGAGCCACAGTGCCACTTCTGGCTTTTTCTGCATATGTGGTGCTGAGGAATTGAACCCAGGGCCTCATACATGCAAGGTAAGCACTCTATCACTGAGCCACCTTCCCAGCAACAACTATATTCTTTCCTGGCTAGAATTTGTAAGTAGACGTAATAGGAGTTTTTGTATGTTATATAAAATATAGTCATAACCTTTAGAATCTAATTTCTCTTTCAACTAATCTTTAGAGCAAATCATTCATGATTTTCTGTGTTAGCACCTGTTCTCTTAGTTAAATCATTATTTAATACCTTTTAGAGTCCTCTATCTGATCATCATTTCTCAAAATCCCTAACTATGACAGCCTCCTGAAATGCCCACTAAAAAGTTATACAGTTAATTTTTGCATAGGGACTGGACATGAAACTCTTCTACTATAAATTGTCAGTCTTCACAGGCTTGTAGAGAGCATACACGATACCAGAATTCAATTATTTTTCCACATTTATTGTAGCACATGACTCATCATTATTCGGGACACCGTCAGACATAGTAGTTAGCACATTCAGGGGATTTAGAGCAAAGTTAGCTTTGGATTAAGAGTTATCCCTTAGTACTTAGGAACATAGCCCCAAATGTGTTCAAGAGAAAACAGTAGAAGTAGAGTGATATAAAGTCCTGGATCTGCCCAATGAACTTCTGTGGGCACACGGATACCCTATAAAAATATATATTATATTATATTATATTATATATAATATATATTATATATTATATTTATATTATATATAATATATATTATATATATACCTTATAATAATATAATGATCATATTCCTCAAAGAAATGTCTTAGGGCCAAAAACTGACAGAACTAGCCACATGGAGAACATCTGTTGAATATCTATGAGTCCCTTCTTGAATTTAGTTTGATGTAAAGCAACTTGAGAAGAGTCCACAGTACATTACTTAAAATACATCTTGAGGAGTCAGTTACCGACTGGTCACACTATAATTTTAATCACCCAAGAGACTGAGATCTGAGGATTCCTATTTGAGGCAGAAAAATTCTCCAGAGTCTGTCTCCAAAATAATCAGCAAAAGCCGGGTTGGAGACATGACTTAAGCAGTGAAATGCTTACCTAGCAAGCACAAGGCCTTGAATTCAAGCCCTAGTGCTGTTTTGTGTTTTTTTTATTTTTAGTTTTTTTTGAATTTTGTCTTATTGTAAAGATGTTGTACAGAGGGGGTTACAGTTACCTGAGTAAGGAAATGAGTATATTTCTTGTTGAGCATTGTTACCCATCCTGTGTTTTTAATCCCTTAAATGAAGGTATTCTATTGTTCACTTCTTCCTTTCCTGGAGCCAGAATGCTTTTCAGAAATTTTTCTGCAGCTACTGTTTTAAGCAATTAAATGCAGAACATGAATCTTGGAAAGCTAATTCTTCAAAATTAAACCTGATCAGTTAAAGTTATAAAAGCAGACATGACTGGTGTTGTGTATGTTATTAAAATTTACAGCATTTAGTCATTACATGTGGGTAAGAAAAAGGTCAAGGGCAGACATAATAGAAAATTCACTTTTTAAAGAAAAGATTAGGATATTATTTAAATATATTTTTATCGTTACTTCTCTGCTACAAGAATTAAACCCAATCACAAACATTCCTAAAGAAAAAAGAATTTATTGCCCTGGGGCACGTTGGCAAATAGCTATTTTTTATATAAAGTTTGAAAAGAAGTAAAGATTTCATTTAAAACAAAATTCTGTTTCAATTATTCTGCCCAGCATACAAAAACTAAGAGTTGAGAATTTAATAATGATATTCTAAAGCAAATGTAAAATTTCTTCTATTAAATTATTAACTACTAGAGAATTAGAAGAAGGTGTTGGTTAAAATAGCAAAAATCATTTTCTGCATAAAAGAAATGAGAATTATCAGAGTCTGCATTTTTAGGACTCTGGAAATTAACCAGAGGCTGGTAGCCATGCAAGGTTGTGTTTATTCAGGAGAAAGGGGCTGAATCTTGGTAATTATGGCACTTTATATTTTATATTTTATACTTCCTTATTCTCATCACTGGCTGTCCATCTCTACAGTAACTATAGCAACCAAAAGTCCATGTCAAGGAGAAAGCTGCCAGGCAGCCTCTAGAGAGAGAAGGATGGAATTATACTTACCTGAAAGGCCCCATTTCCAGGGAATGCTACTATCTAACCTAGTAGGTGATTTACTGGGAAAGACTGACATCATTTGATCTGAATCACAGTTCGTCAAATGTACAAAGTCCCTTCTCTGAAGAAAAAAAAAAAATTAGGCAACATTTAGCATCAAGGTTGTATGGAGGACATAAGGCCTTAGACAGAGTGTAAAAGGAAAAGTTAGGGAATATGATATCCAAAGGTCCTTGCAAAGCTCAGAAATATTTTGGGGACTATAGAGGGTCATGTGTGTGTGTAAGACTGTGCCTGTGATCCAGAACTAAGTGACAAAGCCCTAAGTTCTCTCTCAACTCTACGTAATGTTGATGCTTCTATCAGAAAGTGAACAAGAAAGCAATGATGTCAATCAATAGCTGAATGGGGTTTTTTTTTTATTGTGAAAATACCGTACAGATGGGTTACAATTACATGGGCAAGGTAATGAGTGCATTTCTTATCAAGCATTGTTGCCTCCTCCTTTGTTTCCCCTTCTCATCCCTTCCCATCACCCGCCCGCCTCTCCCCGCACCGAAGTTGTCCCTTATTTGCAATAACTAGTATATGTCTGAGACAAGCAGTAAAGGTCAGATAAGTTGATGTTAGGTGAAATGAACCCCAAGATAAGGATTCAAATGTAAAGTTCATTTTCGACATAATATCTTGTACATCTTGTTGAATTTTGAAAGCAAATTCAAACATGCATATAAAACCCCTTCGCAAAAGCAGATGATTTACATATTTTAGGTACAAAGAAAACTGACCACTAAGTGATCTGATCAGATAGTTCAATGACAAAAAAAATTGACAATACAGACTGTGCAGATTTTTTTTCAGTTATGGAGCTTGAACTCTGATCCTGAGTGCTGTCCTTGAGCTCTTCAGCTCAAGGCTAGTGCTCTACCACCTGAGCCACAGCGCCACTTCTGATTTTCTGGTGGTTAACTGGAGATAAGCATCTCATGGACTTTCCTGCCTGGGATCTGTTTGAAACATTATCCTCAGATCTTGGCCTCCTGAGTAGCTAGGATTACAGGCATAAGCCACCAGGGCCTGGCTAGAATTATTTTTTAAGTCACTGAAAAAGCTAAGCACAAAGTTTCAGTCTGTAATCATAGCTACTGGGGAAGTAGAGATCAAAACAGTCATAGTTCAAGGCCAGAACTGGAAAAATTTTAGTGAGACCTCATACAAACAAATAGGCTGAGTATGATGGTATTTATTTTGGGGGCCTAGTTATACCACTGGGAAAGGTAGATGGACCTTGGTCTGAAGCCAACCTGGGTCAAAATGTGAGACTTTGTCCAAAAAATACAACTAAAAGCACCACGAGTTTAAGGCATAGCTCAAGAGGTGGAACACCTCCCTAATGAGTGTGAAGTTCACAGATCAAACTCTGATAACAGGAAAAGAAAAATAACTCCAGTTTTCAGAATAATATAACAAGACAGATACAGATAGAAAAAAATATAAATGATACACAATTGAAAGGGCAAATGAAAGAAACTAGCCATTGGATTTACTAGGTAATGAAGTTGGCTATTTAAAACACACCCGAAAGACTAAAGAAAACTTAGCAAATTATTAAAGTGTGACAATAGTGTGTAAGCATGTAGACAATTTCAGTAAAGACAGAAATTATTCAAAAAAAACAAAAAACAAATAAATCCAAGATTGAAAGTATGATTACTTAAATGAAAAAAAGATAATCAAAAGAGAAGCTAGATAGGAAAGTTGAGTAGGTTAAAAAAGAAAGGCTAATTAAAATCTTCCAGAGCTGGGGGCTGGTGGCTCATGCCTATATTCCCAGCTACTTAGCAGGCTGAGGTCTGAGGAAGTCAGCCTAGGCATGAAAGCCCATGAGACTCTCATCTCCAATGAATCACAGAAAAAGCCTGAAGTGGTGCTGTGGTTCACATAGTAGAGGCTAGCTTTGAGCAAAAGGAGCTCAGGGACAGTACACAGGCTCAGAGTTCAAACTCCAGGACCAGTGGGGGGAGGGGTGATGGAAGGTTACTGGGTGTGAATAGAGAATGAATAAAGAAAATTATGAATCTGAGGGGCATCGTTAAGTATACTAATATATGCACATTGGGAGTCCTAAAATAAAGGAGATAAATGGGAAGAAATATTTGAAGAAATAGTGGCTGAAATCACCTTTTTGTATTTAAAAAAAAGTAAAAACATAGGCATCACAAGGAGTCAAGGTAAGATATACTCAAAAAGCCATGTGCAGAGAAACCCTCATCAAAGTACAAGGATACTTGTACAAAGGTCCTTAGCAAGACTCAGAGCTTCTCATGGGAAATCATGGTGGACAGAGAACAGTGAGGTGGTGTACAGCAGTTCCTACAACTGCAGAAGATACATTCCAATAGTCCCAATATAAACCTAACCTCTTACTTAGTACCAATCCATGAGCATAAGTTTCCTATCCATAGAGAACGATGACAACTTTAGGTGATAAACTAGGCACAGGAAGAGGGTAATAATGATATTATTAATAAATTACTTCTAGGAACATACTTTTATAAAAATTATATGAATGTATCTCCCTATTTCTATCTAAATATTATATTACGTTCTTGTCTCTTCACTTAAAGGAAATACTTAATGACTTCTGACATATTCAAATGCTAACATTACCGCTCTTGTTCTTTGGGGTCACTATTAAAAAAGTGTTACTTGAACACAGCACTCCAGTTATGTGGCAATCAGTGTAATAAATAGGATGGCCACTGACAAATTTGTGGAAGAAGTCTCACTAAGGGTAACAGACAAATACCAAAAGCTGGTGGAATGAGTCATAAAGAAATTTTTAATAAAATAATAACTTCTCAAATGTTCTTACATATTTAAAACTCAAATTATAGTATTAAGAACAGACAACCAATCAATACAGCCCAAAGAAACAAAAGAGGGATACCTAGTGAACCTACTAATTCTATAATAGGATGTCCGAAATCCTATATTGTTGAAGCGGTAAGAGCAATACTATGCTCCTTTGCCTAACATCACACTGTTTTTCTTTAATGACAGCCTAATGAGCTTGTGTTTCTCCTGTCTCCATAAATTCTTTTACTGTGATTCCACTAAAAGGAGTAGCACACACAGTGAGGATGCACTCGTGAGCCAGGCAAGATGAAACAAGACAGTGGAAGATTTTGTCATACTACTCAGAACAGCATAGGATGGGAAGGGGAAACAAAGAGGAGGCAACAATGCTTGATAAGAAATGTACTCGTTATCTTGCCCATGTAATTGTAACCCCTCTGTACAGTATTTTCACAAGAATAAATAAATAAATAAAAGAAAAAAACCTAACAAATTCTTCATATCTGAGTTCTTCTATTGAAGAGTTTTGGCTCAAATTGACCAAAGGAAACTAAGACTGTAGCTGAATCCAGAGATGAGAGTGCTGAAAGGTAATGAGTGGAAGGTCTGTCCAGCAAAACTTATCCTTCAGATATGAGAATTAAGAAATTTTCAGATAAACATTTACCCATAGAAATAGTGCCCTGTCAAAAATACTAAAGCAATCCTTAAGTGTATTATGAAAGAATGAAAGCATTAATTTGAATCAATGTCAAGGAATAAAAACAATGCCATAGATAGTTATTTAGGTAAGTTAAATGAAAGTATCAATGTATTTTTGCTATCTTTTCCTCTCCTATCTAGATTAAAAGACAGCTCTCCAAAGCAATAATTATAAATCTACATTGATTGGCACACAATTTTAGAAGATGTCATTTATATAACAGTACAACTCAGAGCAGATGGGAAATAAACTATAAGGGAGCAAAGGTTTTGCAGTTCATGAAATTAAGTTGGCATTATGATAACAATCTACTTAGATTGTTATAGATTATTATAACAATCTAAGTAGATTGTTATCTCTGAGATGTTAATTGTAATCCCCATGGAAATCACTGCAAGAATAACTCCAAAAATACAGTAAAAAGAAATGCCAATAGAATTAATGATACCTTTATAGATATCTACTTCATACACACACACACACACACACACACACACACACACACACACACTATCATGAAGAAACAGAACAAAGAGCCATGAGGCATTTCAATGCAAAGAGTTTAAGACTTACTGGCTTTTAAAACCTTGGACTGCACCAGAGTTGAAAAACAAATAAAAAAAAAAAACGTTGGAGGTAATGAAGCAAAAGGGCATGCAAATTTACAGGATTTGAGTCTTTTGGATTTTTCTAAATTATCTCGCTTTTGCCTTCATCTATACTGTCTTTTAAAATCTAGAAACCTCTTGAGATTAAATATATTATCTTCTAATATTGTGACTATAAAGACAGGTAGAAAATACCGTTCAACCTTTTGTGTAGGGAGAATAATTGTGAAACTTCCAGACTCCTCACTAATGATCACAATAGAGCATCCTGCTTAATGTCTCTGCCAGCCTAATTAATAATGTGGAAACATGGCCAAGGGAAGTGGGGAAGGAAGAACAGAAGAAGAAACAAAGAAAGTAAGCTACAAAGCAGCAGAGGGAAAACATATCTTCCTTAGACAAAATTCCTTCTAGTTTGTGTGTGTATGTGTGAAAATACCATACAGAGGGGTTACAATCACATGAGCAAGGTAATGAGTACATTTCTTATCAAGCATTGTTATCTCCTCCTTTGTTTCCTTCCTACCATCCTTTCCCATCTCCCCCGCCCTCCCACCCCCCACCGCGCCCTCCGCCCTCACCTTCCCCCCAACCTCTTCTACCCCCCCCCACCTTCACTCCCATCCCCGCCTGACGCCAAAGTTGTAAAGTTCGTTTTTTGACATAACGTCTTGTACATCTCATTATTGCAATGGGTCCACCTGTATCTCTATTTGAACAATTTGTTTTTTTCCTTCCCCTCCACAAATTACACCAACATCAAATACAGTGAAAGCAGGGATTATATTGTGGGGGAGAGACATACAAAGCAACAAAGAAATCATCTTATAAAATGTGTTAGAAACAATAGCAAGAAAGAAAAACCATTTGAGTCCTTATCTTGGGGTTCATTTCACCTAACATCAACTTATCTGACCCTTCCTGCTTGTTTCAGGCATATACTAGTTATTGCAAATAAGGGAAACCATGGGATCTATGTTTCTTTGGGCCTGGCTTACTTCACTTAATATAATTGTTTCCAAGTTTTTCCATTTCCTAACAAATGGGGTAATGTCATTCTTTCTGATGGAAGCATAGAATTCCATTGTGTATATATACCACATTTTCTTGATCTCTTCATCTACTGAGGGACTTCTGGGTTGGTTCCATATCTTAGCTATGGTAAATAATGCTGCAATAAACATAGTTGTACTGGTAGCTTTAGTATGGTCTTGTTTGTGATCATTTGGGTAAATGCTCAAAAGTGGGATTGCTGGGTCATAGGGGAGCTCTATGTGGAGTCTTTGGAGGAACCTCCATACTGCTCTCCAAAGTGGTTGAACAAGTTTACACTCTCACCAATGCAGTAGGGTTCCCTTCTGTCCACATCCCCTTCAGCATCTATTGTTATTAGAGTTCTTGATTATAGCCATTATAACTGGGGTGAGGTGGTATCTCAAGGTTGTTTTGATTTGCATTTCTTTTATGGCTAGAGGGGTTGAGCACTTCTGCATGTGTCTATTGGCCATCCTTTCCTTTTCAGAGAAGTTTCTCTGTAAGTCTTGAGCCCACTTATTTATTGGGCAGTTGTTTCTTTGAGGATTTGTTGTTGGGGGATTTAATTTTTTGAGTTCCAAGTATATTTTAGATATGAGACCCTTGTCTGTTGTATGGCTAGTGAAGATCTTTTCCCAATCCATGGGCTTCTGTTGATCTTGCTAGCTATGTCCTTTGCCATGCAGAACCTCTGCAACTTAATGGAATCCCATTTGTCCAACGTTTCTTTGATTTGTTGTGTTTCTGGGTCTCTATTAAGAAAATTATGACCTGTGCCAAGAAGACCTAGGGTTTCTCTATTCTGTCTTGTAATATTTTCAGGGTGTCTGCTTTGACTCCGAGATCTTTGATCCATTTGGAGTTGATTCTGGTGCAAGGTGATATATAAGGATCTAGCTTTAGTTTTCTACAAGTAGTTAACCAATTTTGCCAGCACCATTTACTGAAGAGGCTGTCTTTCTTCCATTCTATTTTTTTAGCTTCCTTATCAAAGATTAGATGGCTATAATTCTGGGTTTTCAATTCTTTTCAAGAAAACCATGAACTACAACTCCAATCTTGTTGAACTACTTTTCCTTATTCAAATCCCTCATTCTCTTCCAAGTCTTTAATAAACACACCACTGTCTCTCACATCTGCCTTTTGTTTTGCCATTTCCCTTCTTGGACATTTCTGTTATCCTCATTCATGGAAAAAATGATCATTTTTCAAAACAATATACTATTAATCTCCTCTCCACTAAACCTCCCCAAGAGCTATTAGCTTGAAATGAGCTGGGCATTTGACACTTCTTTGAATTATTTCATTTTTTTTCTTAATTCTGCCTTAGTACCCTGACAGGTGCAGAGACAGAAAAGTTACTTCAATTACAAAGTCTTACCTTTAACAAATAGATGAAACTCAAAAATGGGTTATGTAAAGATAACTCCAAACAGTGGGTCACTAAACTACCTTAAAAGTTTAAACACAGTCATATGCATATAATTTACAGATTGTGTAAATCAGTTTTTAAACTACAATAACAAAGTAGAGTATCTACTGTCCCTCACAGAAAACAGTTTCCTCCCTTGGTTTTTTCTTGATGACTTGAGGAGCGGAGTTTCCTCTACTTTTTTAATCTCATATCTTCCTTACAAAACTTTTGTTTTCAAAGCATTTCATGTCTCCAATGTCTGCTCGATTTCCAAACAGCAACCGGAAGTCTGATTAAGAACACCTACTAGGATCTTTTCTTCAGAACTTTCCTGCATGACCAGTCCAGCTGCAAAACAGTAGAAGAAGTAAGACTCACAGCTGGACATATTGCTAGACTTGATAACATAGGAGCCTGTAAGGTAAGGAGAAGGAAATGGATATTGAGTGACCAATTAACAATCACTCTCACAGTGAGACGCTGTTTGATTTCCAGATACAAACATCCAATCAAACTATCTGCAAATAATTATGGGAAGAGTTCAAAGAAATCTCATACTGAAGAGCATGCTGAAGGTCAGGTCTTCTGAAAGGCAGATTCTACAAATTAGAAATATAAGTTGACAGCTTTTGACTTTTCTCATCTTTCCACATACACAAATACATCTCCCCTTTCTTTGATAGGCTTTTCTTTTTTAAAAGTGTTTATTGTAAAGTGTTTTTTTCTGAATATTAGATTTCTCTTAAAGGAAAAAATAATTCTCTTAAATTTTCTAAAACAGCAAATATCATTTAATTCTAATTTTACCTAATTGCTTTCCTTAAATCAAGACATAGACTACACTAATAAAAATTCAAGAGAAAAATTGACACAGCCATTTTTTTCTACATGTTATTGAATCAATTGTGGCACCAATGATATTTTACCTGGGCTAGACTTTCTTGGGTACATCAGAAATATTCACTAAGAAAGAAAAGATGAATATCTGTTGACTAATGATTAAAATTTACATCTATTCTATACCACAAACAATAAAACATCTTATCTTTTCATTGTTAATAAGTGCATATTAACTATGCAAATAATTGTTTTTTTAAAAAACATACATGTGTACATTTATGCTTTCAAATATGCACACCTAAAGACTTTTCATATATGTACCTGCATGATTTAGAATTGCATACAGTGAACATCTGTCTCCTCTTGTCCCTGCTTCCCACTCAAGCATGTCCGCTCTCTTCCCAAATAGTGCCCCGTCTGACTTCATGTCCTCCTTAATCTTTAAACTAGAGTTTCTATGTGAGAACTAACAAAATTTACTATTCGGAGTCCAGCTAACTTTATTTAATGTGAAAAGTTCCAGTTCCATGGGCTTTCTCAGGACATAATTTTACTGTTATTATGGTTGAATAATACTATTGTGTATATTTGCTATTTTTAATAAGTTTTTAATTGTGAAAATACTGTACAGAGGAGTTACAATTACATGAGCAAGGTAATGAGTACATTTATTATCAAGCATTGTTGCCTCCTTCTTTGTTTTTACCCTACCATCCCTGCCCTCCCATCTCTACAACTACACTCCCCCACCCCAAGCCAAAGTTGTAAAGTTCGTTTTTTGATATAGTGTCTTGTACATCTCATTGTTGCAATGGGTCCACTTCTATCCCTGTTTAAACAATTGGTTTTTTTCCCTTCCCCTCCCCAAATTATACCAACATCAAATACAGAGAAAACAGGGGTTATACCAGGGGGGAGGGACATACAAAGCAACATAGAAATCACCTTATAAATACCTTAGAAACAATAGCAAGAAAGAAAAAACCACTTGTGTCCTTATCTTAGGGTTCATTTCACTTAACACCATCTTATCTGACCTTTTTCTGCTTGTCTCATATATTAGTTATTGCAAATAAGGGAAAACATGGAACCTATGTTTCTTTGGGCCTGGCTTACTTCACTTAGTATATTTTTTTTCCAAGTCTTTCAATTTCCTAACAAATGGGGCAATGTCATTCTTTCTGATGGAGGCATAGAATTCCATTGTGTGTATGTATGTATGTATGTGTGTGTGTGTGTGTATATATATATATATATATATCATTTTCTTGATCCATTCATCTACTGAGGGGCATCTGGGTTGGTTCCATATCTTAGTTATGGTAAATAATGCTTCAATAAACTATTTCAATAAAATAGTTGTGCTGGTAGATTTAGTATGGTCTTGTTGGTGATCATTTGGGTAAATGTCCTAAAGTGGGATTCAACCACTTTGGAAAGTAGTATGGAGGTTCCTCAAAAGACTCCATATTTGCTATTTTTAATGGAAGTCTGAAATTGATCATTTCTTGATGGTGCCTTTAATCTATGATATTCTTTTGCCTGATCTAGTCATATGACTATATTTTCCACTGCTTTATATTTGATTGAGTTTTTATTTAGTGTATTTCTGTTTTATTTTTTTTTAGAATCTCAGCTTCCTTTATGAGTTTCTTATCCCTGTCTCTGTCTCTCTTGCTCAGGAATTTAATTGATTTCCTCCCTTCATCGGCTTGTTTGAATCTTCTTTGATTTCACTGATCTTGTCTATACCTGTTCTCTTTAGCTATTTGTCCAGAATGTCAACCATTTCATCTTTGGATTTGGCTATGAGGAGTTGTGAGCTTTAGTATGAGTCATTTTCTCTTACTTTTTAAGTATTTCTTATGTTTCTATGTTGAAATTTGCACAATTATTGGGATGAGTATCTCCTTACCCTTATTTTTATTTGGGTCTTTCTTTGAATCTTTATGAATGAGCATTGAGAAGCATTCTGCTTCTCAACTGAAGGATTATTTGTACTGAACAAATTTGCGAATGAAAAGAATATGTATTCTCTTTCATATATTTAATGATAATCACTAATTATCCAGTGATAAACCAGTCCTCAAACCTATTGTGTGAAATAGATTTGCACAAATGATGACAAAAATAACAAGAAATTAATGATCAAAGATAAAATCATGTTCATAATCACTACAGTCCAAAGAAGCAATCTACGCACTTTTAGTCAAGAGCATCTTCATACATAATAACTGCTGTGCAGCAGTGGCTCCTGCCTATCATCCTAGTTGCCCGGAATGTGAAGATCAGGAGCTTGTGGGTTTGAGAAGAAAATTTTGTGAGATCCTCCATCTCAACAGGAAATAAAAGCTAGGTGATATGAACCTGTCGTCCTAGACAGAACAGAAATGTAAAAGAACATATTATGGCCCTGGAGGGGAGAGAGGAGGGAAGGCAAGACTTTATCTCAAAAATAACCAGAAAAGCGGTTCAAAGCAAGCCAGCCTGGGCAAGAAAGTCTGTGAGATTCTTATGTCCAATTAATCACAGAAAACAAGTGGCACTGTGGTTCAAGTGGTGGTAAAGTGCTAGCTTTAGGCAAAAGGAGCTCAGGGACAGTGCCTAGGCCCACAATTCAAGCCCCAGGATTGTCAATAAAAATAAATAACCAGAGCAAAATGGACTAAAGGCATGATCCAAATGGTAGGATTCCTGCCAGCAAGCCCTCAGTTCAAACTCCAAAGAAAGGTAAAACAAAATTTCACACATTTCCCATGCCAACCTCAGCTTCACTATCACTGATCTCAGGACAAAAATTATACCTTTTCTTTACCAATATTCATTGCATTATGTATTCAGTATATTAAGAAATGATATTTATGAGGTGTACAAGAAATTAGAAGACAAAACACAGAACACATAATATTCTCTGTACTCCTCAGAAATATATTATCTACCAGACATTATCATTTTTATATATCCCTTTCTTATACAAAGCACTTCTACAAATAATATCATTGCTATTCTGGTATCTCAAAAAATATGTAATCACATTTCCTTGTTCTTTTTTGTAATATCTTAAACAAAATCAAATGGTATTTCAAATGCCATTTTATTCTCCATGTCATGTATTTTTCTTCCTTGCTTCTCTCTACCAAAAAGCTATGCTGATACTTTCAAAAATCCTAATGTTTTATGATGGGTCTCTAGCGTAGGTGGGGATGCTGAAAGACATTGTAGCCCACTTGAGACAAACTCTCTATATTTAATTATTCTGTGATTCTCTTATAAGTTATAATCAAATAAGAAAGTTAAATCTTTCATTAAATTTAAAAAATTCTTTGGAAGTTTTACTTTTTAAACACAGATCTCATGAGGCTATAGAATGTATCTACAATTAAACTTAATATTTTTTATTTAGGTTCGTATTTATTGTTTATTTTCTAATTAATTGTTTTTAAATATCAAGAATATACACAAAAAAATCACTGCTGGAGTAGATTTATGATTATTGTTGGTCACCTGTGAGGACAGCAATCTGAGTAAGATATACATTCCTGAAATCTGTGGTGTCAATTGTGACAAATTATTATGATTTATATCTGCTGCAAAGCATCCATACATGTTTGGAATTTAGTTCATGTCAGTACCATTATTGTGCAGGCAAAACTACCTTCTTTTCTTTTTACTGGTTCCACTAAGTTATTAGGACAAAAGAGAATATGAATAAAATACAGGTAAGAAATAGTCTATCAGTATATACCATGTGTCATTATTTTCCATATTCTCTTGGTCCTAGTTGCATGATAGGAATAATCAACTTAAATCTATATTATTTTTGCCAAACAAAATGCACTCTCCATTCTCCATCATGACCTTGCTCCATTCCTTGGATCATTGACAATGACTTTGTCTTGATGAAGTCATTTGGCTTACTTTGATCTTTACAATGCCCAAGGAAGACTTTCATCATTGACACTGATTTGTTATGCATCTGACTTTTTGATGAAATAGAAAGATAAAACCCTTCTTGTTCTATTAGTAAGATGGCATGGCATTACAAATTACATGTTTGTTTTCTAGTAAAATATAAATGACACTCGAGAAAGCAATTTATTCTAAAACCATAGTATAAACTCTTATACTTTCAAAGAACTGATGTAATCAAGTTGATAAACCATGAACCGGGCTTATTTAAATGAGTTGTCTTTTGGCATATGGAGAGAATTATTTTCTGTTATGAAAATCAAACAAGCTGTTAGGGAATCACAGAAGACAAATACAGAAAATTGCCTTGTGAAATCACATTTCAGGAGGATTCATTGCCCATAACAATGATAAAAGAACAACTAGAATATAAGAAAGAAAATTGTCTTAGAAGCAAAGAAAACAGAATCTTCCCTCTTGATATTACTCTAAAAATTAAATATTAATCATATTAATGGCATAAATGTTTGAATAATGAAAATACATATAGTGCCACCAAAACTCCACAAAATTACAATGATGTTTCCATTGGTAATGTCAGACTGAATACTTTAACTGTCTCTCTACCATTGCAAACAGTAAAAATGCCATATAAAATATTTTTATCTTTCAAAATACATTATGGAACTGACCAAAGATTTAAGAAATATCAGAACTCGGGCTGGGAAGTTGACTCAGTGGTAGAGCGCTTGCCTTGAATGCCTGAGGCCCTGGGTTCGATTCCTCAGCATCACATAAGCAAAAAGAAAAAAAAAGCCGGAAGTGGCGTTGTGGCTCAAGTGGTAGAGCGCTAGCCTTGAGCTGAAGAGCTGAGGGACAGCACCCGGGCCCAGCGTTCAGGCCCCACGACCGGACCCAAAAAAAAAAAAAAAAAGAAATATCAGAACTCAAAAGAGTAAAGTTATAATTCAAAAAATAAGCAATATACTAAATCCTATTTACTTATTGAGAAACATTATTAACCAAGTAAAAGTTCGTTTTAGTTTTTATAGGCTTTAACAATACTTGGGGAAAGTAAGCCACTAGATATCAAGTACAGAAACTACTAGGTAGTTTCCAAGATTTTCTAAGAATACTGAGACTTGAATTCAAATGTCCACTTGAAGATATTGGCCTACATGTTTGTGTGTGGGGTGTGTGGGTGTGTGTGTGTGGGTGGGTGGGTGGGTGTAGGTGCGAGCACGCATGCGCGCATGCGTATGCTGGTCCTAGGCCTTGAACTCAGGGTCTGGGTGCTATACTTGAGCTGTATTTCTAAAGGCTTGTGCTCTACCACTTAACCTATGGCTCCACTTCTGGCTTTTTGATAATTTATTAGAGATAAGAGTGTCATGGACTTTTCTGCTTGGATAGACTTTGAACCTTAAAGCTCACATTTCAGCTTCTTGAGTTGCTACGATTACAGACATAAGCCACCAGAGCCCAGCCCACATGAATATTTAAAACTGAACTGAGATGATTTTTCCTGGAAGTTTGTAAATATAGGCACCTCTTTTAACGTGTATCAAGCATAGTTCAAAAGGCTTGACATTAAGGATTTGACTAAAATTATCATGGGCTGGAAGTACTTTGGGTCCATGATGATAATGGCTGGATACTATTAATCATCAAGCATATTGAAGGAAAAACAATAAGAGCAACGTATAAAAAATAGAAACAACAAATCAAAAAATCACAACCATACAAGAAAACAAAACATCCTGAAGAAAATTTGTACCAGACCTGAAAAGAGATGGAGAGAGAGAGAGAAAGAGAACGAGAGAGAGAGAAAGAGAGAGAGAGAGAGAGAGAGAACGCAGTTTGGAAGGTTTTTTTTTTTTACCATTATCAGGCTCAAATCGGCAAGTGAAAGGAGCGATTGTAAGAATGCTTATAAAGAAATTTTTGGAGATGGTAGCCTTGAGAAGCATCATGAATGTGAGATAAGGGAACAATGTTAGCCTGAGATGACCATAGAAAGAAAGAAATGCCCTAAATCCCTCTCCTGGCTGCCACAGTTGTCCTGACAGTGTTCATTTTTAGATAAACACTCTCAGGTGTCAGACTGCAATGGAACATGTTGATGTAGTTCATATGAGTCAGTCCCTTAAGGCAGAGATTATGGTGGTGAATGCAAGACAGGGGATTTGGGGACCAAACAGATTTCCAAGGTAAATGTATGAATGAACTTCATGGAGGCCTCTGTGTGTATGTGTGTGTGTGTGTGTGTGTGTGTGTGTGTGTGTGTGTGTGTAGCTGAAGACTATTAGAAGAGCAGCTAGTTAAAATGTGAGGAATGTACAACATGAAATTGTGCGTAGCATTCAGAAAGCAGTCTACATGTACAGTAAGTAAAATAGCAAGCTTTAAAATAATAATCCTGAGGGGAAACTATCTGAGGAGCATTGTAACACAGTAATATTTATTCAGCTTAAAAATGCATGCAGAACAACATTCCATATACAGTAAGATCACATGGAAACAAATCAGTTCATAGGTGCTTAGCATAATATGAAAGAAAAATAAAGAAAAAGAATAAATATGTAAATGTCTCCATGATACAAAAAAATATCTAGCATACAATGAGGAACAATAATGATAATATGCCATGAACTAAGGCTTATGATCAATTCAGAGAGTAAATACAATTAATAAATTCGAAAAGCATAAGAAAAATGAGAAAAAAGACAACCCACTATAGAAATAAATTTTATTACACAAATTCAAATATAATAAATGCTGTGGTTGAACATAGTTGTAACATATATACATGATTGTTTCTAAAACATTTTTCTTTAATTTTATATTTCAATATTTTTTATTGTGAAAATACCGTACAGAGGGGTTACAATTACATGAGCAAGGTAATGAGTACATTTCTTATCAAGCATTGTTGCCTCCTCCTTTGTTTCCCCTTCCCATTCCTTCCCATCTCATCCCCCAAACTCCCCACCCCTCACCAAAGTTGTAAAGTTGTTTTTCAACATAACGTCTTGTATATCTCATTGTTGCAATGGGTCCACCTGTATCCCTATTTAAACAACTTGTTTTTTCCTTCCCCTCCCCAAATTATCTCAACATCAAATACAGTAAAAACAGGGGTTAAAACATTTTTCTTTTTTTGGGGGGGGGGGTCCAGTCATGGGGGCCTGAACTCAGGGCCTGGGCTCTGTCCCTCAGTTCTTCAGCTCAAGGCTAGCGCTCTACCACTTGAGCCACAGTGCCACTTCCAACTTTTTTCTTTTTGCTTATGTGGTGCTGAGGAATCAAACCCAGGGCCTCATGCATGCAAGGCAAGCACTTTACCACTGAGCCACCTTCCCTTATATACCTAAATAAGGATATACCTAGAAGAATATCTTAAGTCACAAATATCAATAATAAAAAGTAATGCTAAAAACCAGTAAAGTTTTTTAAATATTAATTCTCCAGAACAATATAATAACTCAAACATCACATAAAGTGAGTAAGATAGTCTCTGAACATGCAGTATAAACTAAGATGGGGAGAAATTGATAAACTATGTAGAGATGTTAACACATTTTGTTTAGTGATAAAGCAGACATAATTAAAGCAGTTATATTATAAGATGCAAACACAAAGTTTTTATAGATGACCTAACACAAAAATATAGTGAATGCCATGGAAGATTTCAGTCTTCTTAAATTTATGTAAATGATTCTTCAGTCTTTTAATGATAGACTTGATAGACTTGATCTAGAGCAGCCCAGACAAAATATTCAAATCATCAGTTTGAAGGTACTCAAATCACACAGATGCAGTGACGATTTAACGAAAAATACCTCCCGAAAAGAACATAGGAACTGCCTTTGGCTTTTCTTGTCCATACTTTTTTCTTCAACATGTTTGCTGGTTCACAAGTGAAAAAGCTTAATTTCTAAGCAAAACCTTCAGCAGTGTTAAGGGGTCACATGGGCAAATAACTCAAATTCTGGATGACAAGTCCCAATAAACACCCCATGTTTTCAGCTGCAAATTCTCAAATGCTATCTCCTAGGTAGAATTAAGCCAAGGATAGACTGAAAACCAAATTTTACTTATGGTTTTTTGGCTTCTTTTATTTATTTTTTCTTTCTCTTTTTCTCCCTCCCACCTTTCCACCTTCCTCTCTTTCCTGTTATTTGGTTGGCTTTGAATTTGTCATCCCTCCTGCCTCTTTCTCAAAAGGCCTGTGATTACACACAGCTTTAATCAATGTCCTTCCTGAGAATACATTATCAGGAGACCCAAATTGGGCTTGCAATTTTCATATACACTATTCAATATCTCTAAAAAGTATCCAAAATATCAAACATGAGTGTTTGATCAAAGATCATTGGCCATGATGACAAAATAGAGAAAAAGTATTTTCAGCTCATCGAGATAGTTGTGTTTTCAGAAACAGAAAATATGTACATATTTCCTCTTTATTAAAGATATAATATATGATAGAAGATGCCATTTGATAATTGGAAAACCTTCAGATGGATCAAGTATAAACTATACAAGTTGGACATATAGTTAAATGGATCAGTAATGCTAAGAGATTAGAAACAGCTGAAGAAAGGACTAACAAACTAGAAGATAACTCAGGCAGTATTATATAAGTATAAATAAATAAAAAGACAGACTAACATAGACAAAAAGAAATTCCAACATCATAGAGTCAGCAGCCAAAATTCCTAACACAATGTATTTAAAGTCCCGGGAACAGAAAAATAATAATAAAACAGATACAAAATGTGAAAAATATAATGGTTAAGAATGATAAAGTTCAAGAAGATATAGATACCAGAAATTTAAAAGCTGTTACAAAAAAAGAACAATGAAAACACTTATGATTATTAGCATAAAATCATTAAAAGCAAATAAAACATAAAATGGAAATATTCCCTTCAAAGAATGAACATGAAGTATGAAATCTGAATTATCAACATTAAGAAAAGGGAAATCAAAAGTGTACTGCTCTTTAACTTAAAACAAGATAGGGCTTTTCCAAGTAAATAATAACTGAAGAAAACATAACATCAATGTACCCAAACTAAAGGAAATCACTTAAAAATGCACATTAAGACCCAAGAAAAATGATGCACAGGAAGCACAGAGATGCTGGAAGGAATTAAGTATTTAAAAAAGAGGTACAAATGTGAGTAAATACCGCCTTTGGTAATAGATTAACACACAAATATTTAAAAAGCAGATTCTATATTAACACTGTATTACATTTTGTAAATTATGTATAATTTTTAAATTACATAATATACAATATACATAAATTTCGTGAAGGTATAGTCTCAAGAAGTAATGGTCAATAGCTCTAACTCTAGGATGTTTCTAAAATATCAACCAAATTTAAAGAAGGGAATTATATTTATAGTGAAATAAGGCATTGCTGAAAGTTATTAAAGAATAAAATGCTCTGGAAAACATACTTTGTGCAGGGAGTGGAAGAGTGAATATTATCTCTATTATAAAGGGGCACTTTTCCCCCATGTAATGCTTGTACTCAAAGGTATTTCCAATGAAGAACTTCCGAGTTAAAAGCATGAATTTGGAGCCAGTAGAAGAGGTGAGAAATATTGAATCTCCAATGTATATCAATGGCGGGAAGGGTTCAACAACAACAGGAACAGCAAATGCTTTCTGTAGAAGCAGAACAAAGTAAGAAGATCTGACTATAAGAAAATCGATTGTACCTTTAACTGGGTATTTTTATGGATGCCAAGATGGACATATTGACCATAGAATAGTCTGGAAGTAAGCCAACATTTTTTTATGGCTGAAACAAATATCATAATACCTTGAGAAAGGGAAGGTGGGAAACAGAGAGTTTGATAAAGTATATTTGAATGTTTGGGTTTGCATGTGGGATCACAAATGAAGTCAGACCCCTACCTCAGACCACTCACAAATATTTCCTTCCAATAAACTAAAGAAATACTTTAGTTGATTAAAATTCTGAAGGACAGTGATTATATTGGCCGAGTCAGGGGAAAAAGATTTCTTAAAAACAAAAGGAAGATTTCCTAGGCATAATCAAGAAGCACAGATAAAGAAATATTGATAAATTTGACAAACCGGGGACTTCTCTTTATCCAAAGACACCAGATGATAAAAAAGATGAATCACAACGAGAAGAAGCTATTTGCAACACATTAGTATCCAGAATATATAAAGAACACCTACACATGAATAAAAAATAAAATAATATATGTTAAAGCCATATGCAATAGCACTGAACGCCCACCACCTCAAGTGTTAGAAGGAAGAACAAGAACAATTTATTTCGTTTTGGTAACAGGACATAGTATTGCACAACTATTCCCCTAAAGTGAATCACAAACAAGCACATAAATAAATACCTCCAAAGTTCAAAATCTTTTTATTCTCAAGGCTAGTGCTCTATCACTTGAGCCACAGCACCACTTCCAGAGTTTATTGGAGATAGTGTCTCAGACTTTTCTGGCTTCAAACTGCAATCCTTGGATTTTGACTTCCTGAACTGCTAGGATTACCGGCATGAGCCATTGGTGCCTGACTGTTATGATTTTTAAAGAAATGAGCCCACCCTGAGTGGAAGCCCTTTCTGCAATGTTGACTCTAACAGGGCACTTCCATAGCCAGATATGTGGGATTTTACAGCAATCTCTGGTGAGCAGAAGCTGTGAACTGAGTTGCATGAATGAAGGAGAAAGGGTTTCCAGTGAACTCGTTTCTCAGCAAGTTGACATAACTTCATTTTTCAGTTTTGTCTGATAGTGAAACTTGGATGAAGAGAAGCAATCTTTTCTGTAGTGAAGTTTCCGTCTAAGAACTTGATAGAAGATGATGTGAAGGACATGAAGAATCAGCAAGTCGCTGATAACTCTTTCCTTGCTGTTTATAATTTCTTCTAGAGTAATGGCTTTGTCTATTTTTACCATTTTTAAATTATTTTGAAAGACAAGTAGATTTCATTACAAACTCTCCATAACAAACTCCCTTGCTTTTATTTCATTATTGGAAACACAATTCTCAACCACTCACTTCTAGTTTCCTAGACAACATAAACTCCCTGGACAGCCAGAGCCTAACCCACTGTAACTCTGTCCATTTACTTTTTGGTCACTCATCCTCAGACGAGTTGTAAACGCATGTGTTTCTTGCATTACCTATTTTCACGTCCAACAACATTATTGAATGTAGTAACTAAGTAAAACAGCTGAGGGGACTCTGATCTTTGCATGCTAACACTTTTTCAAAACTATTCACACAAAGAGAAAAACAATGCCTCATCAAAGTGCTAAGATACATTTTTTTCAGATTCACTTTTTTAAAGTATCATTCAATAAAATACCTCATGGAGATGACTTTAAACATTTTAGCTATTATTTTAGGTCAACCCATTTATAGTTTTAGTAAAATTAAATTATTTTAAACTTAAATTACCATGCTAATAGTCAACTTAGGAAACATCAAGTGCCAATGAAGAACTACCTTAGATTTTGGCAACCATCTGTAATATGAGCATTATTATTAGCCATACAGGTTATGTGTGACTTAAAGAGCTCCCATTACTGGTCTGTGAGAGAGTCCATTCCTGTAACCAGAGTGACAGGTTCCAGCCTTCTGCATCCTTCTTCACTATTGAACTGGGGACATGAACATAATGGTCCAGAACTGGTTTTGAGCCTCCATCTCCAAACCACACACATGACTGCTCAAAAATTCCCTTGGTCAAAGCAAATTACATAGCCAAGTTCAACTTCATATAGGCAGCCAAAATGCAATTCTTCACTTACCCAGATGGATAAAAAAAACAATGTCCACATAGTGAACAGCTTTAATGATGCTCACAAACATCAAAGTTTTCCACTCACATTAATTGTTTTTCTGGCCTAGAATTATGTGAATGCTATTGGTATTATATGCATTAAATTTCTTTGTGTTTAACTTCCAATCTGATAATCTAGTTATAGTCATGTTGTAGTAATCAGACCTTCCTATTTGCTAGCAAAATTCAGTCACTTGTTTAATATGTCCTGAGGTTGTAGAAGTCCACACATCATTTTCTTTCCAAAGACAATTCTAAAATAATTTAAACTTCTTTTGTGAAATATTTTGCTTTATTTATTTGAAACCTGAAAGAATGCAAACTTCACACAGAGGTAACGACTGAAATAGCAATAGAATAAGAAACCCCCTAAAATAAATAAATGCAAAATCTTTAAGGTTAAAGTTTGTTCCACTTTGTGACAAAATACTGAAAAGAGTTGAGTTATATTTGTGGTATCAGGCTGTTTTTATAGAAAATAAATAAATAAAATATTGAAGGCTGGGTACCAATATATCATATCTATAATCCCAACTACTCAAGATACTGAGACCTGGTGTATGGAGGTTCAAAGAGAGACTACTCAGGAAAGCCAGTGAGATTCTGTCACCAAAATCACTAGCCAAAATCCTAGCTGGCAGTATAGCTCAATTGGTAGAGTACCAGACTTGAGCTGATTTGCAGCTCTTAGTTCTGGGTAAGATACTGACATATACACCTACAAAATCACTGAAACAGAAAAGTGAAATAAAATGTCAAATAAAAGCAACCAAAGCTCGCTTTTTAAAATAGCAATACTTCTAATATTTCTCTGTATCTCCTCTGTACATCTTCTTGTGATAAAAAGTATATATATGCTGGTTGCAGTGTTGCCACCACTATTATATCATCTATACAGGTTACCTGAGAATAAAGAGATGAAATAAATCATAAAGTATAATTCCAGAACTCAGGAGTATGGTGCCAGAGAAGCATGAGTTTAAAGCTAAGCTAGGTTATATAACAAAATTTCAGGCCAGCCAGGAGTACACGTCAAGCAAGACTTTGTTCTTGGGGTTGTTGTTTGTTTAATTTTTATCGATATTATAAAGGTGCTACAGAGAGGGGATACAGTTACATAAGTCAGGTAGTGAGTACATCTCTTTCTGGACATTGTTTTTGCTTCTGTGGAGATTTTTGTTGTTGTTTTGGGTTTTTTCTTTTCAGTCTTTTTATGGGGGAAAAGGGAACACAGAAATGGAGGGGAAGAAAGGTGAACAAAAGAAAGTATACTGTTTACTATACACTATGTGGAAAATTAACCATGTAACTTGTAGGCAGGGCTGGGAGGGGATAACTGGTAAAGGGAAGGGTGACATTGTCTAGGAAGAATTGTACTCATTACCTGATCAATCAAATGGTAACCTTCTGTACACCACCTAAAATTATATTTAGACTCTACCTTAAAAAATGAATGTAACAAGTCAATAAGTTTGTATTGCTTGCATGTTCTAGGTCACCTATAGACCTTTACTACAAGAAAATGATTGAGGAAGTGATGTGATCATCATCAAGTTTTAAACAAAAAGGTTTGATTTTAATTACAATTTAAAATTCAAGCAAATATGTCATCATCAGTCTAAAAATATAGTTTAAAACACTACTTGAGATGTGGGGGAAAAGGAGATTGAGGTCATATGCATTATTTGAAAAGTTCTTCTGGAATATAGTGATATTGCTTTTTAATCTTCTTTGTGCTCATATGTTCAATAAATTTAATTAATATGGTTATACTTCTAATAACCAATAAAAATGTACTTGCCCTGCAAGAAAATCATTCTAACAAATATATATGGATATGTATGGGTATGTATACATAAGCATATAGTAAGTAGATATGTGAATGCTCTGAACATTTTGTCATTTTAATTATAATCTAACATCTATCATGGTGTAAGTTAACATATTAATTTGAAATAATGAGGCAATATACATTAAACCAAGTCTAAAATGCTGCAGTAATTTTCATTGCTGTCTTCATGTTTCTCTGTTTTCTTTCATCCACCTTTACCTTGAAAGCCTGGGAATGGGAATGATCCTCTAGGGATATTTTGGCAAGGCTCAGAGAGCATCACTGACACTTCACTAGGGCACAAGAGTAAAAATGACTAAAGATGCATGCTCCCCACAACCCAACAAATCATTCTAGGACAGGGACCTTTAGCACTACTTTAAAAATATTAAACAAAAAAAATCCTGAGCATACTCCATAAAACACTTCCATCAAAACCTTCCTTTTATTATGGTCTCCTCTCTTCTGGGGGTGAAATGTTTTTCACACTCCAGTATCCATGCATTACCCTGTGGCAGGTGAGGTGCTGAGGGCTAGACTTACGCATTACCTCATTTAAGCTCATGTGGAGCCTGAAAGGTAAGCGGTTTTTTTTTCTCTCTCTCTCTTGTCACATTTGAAAACATTAAAATAAAGTTGGCTCAGGAAAATAAAGAAATGTGTCCAAGCTTAAACTTACCAAGGTTCTAAACAATTACATTTCTTATACATTTCATGAGTAGATGAACTAAGTACAATTTTTTACATAGCCTCAAGAAGTCTTTGAAATCTAGAAATTGTAAAACTTTTTCCACTAAACTGTGTGTGTGCGTGTGTGTGTGTGAATTTTATGTCAAATACATTTTTCACCGGATCTATTTTTTTCCATGATCACGTCATTACTTAGAAGGCTGGTGACAAGGGGAGGTTCAAGGTTTAAAGCAATATTGTGAACAACGTTGACAATGAAGCCAATCTTTCCAGAGTTGAAATAGATTTTGCTTTTGTCACCCAAGATTTCCTGTATTTATTAATAGTTCAAAAGTAACCTTCAAATGCTGGGTAAAAGTTCTAGAATTTCCATTCGTTTCTACATGAGTCACAGATGTCTCAAATACCCCAATATTATTAATAGTCTGTCCTTATCTTTGAAAGAATCCCAGAGCTCTGTGAAAAAAAGAAATGTCAAACTCCTTAAACACTTGAAAGAAAAAAGGTATACTCGGTCATGACTTGAATAATTCGTCCTGATTGCTCCACCGGAGAAATTCTCGGTGAACAAAGAAAATGTGTTTCACAGACTTTAAGATAATCAGGATATTAGTTCTGTATTTTCAGTTAAGTATTTAAAATTATATAGTTGGAAGAAAAGTCCAAATGGTACTAAAGATTTAGAGTTGAACAATTTCTAGGGAGTGAAGAGTTAAGATCGGTTAAAATAGCAATATATAGGGGCTGGGAAGGTGGCTCAGTGGTAGAGCGCTTGCCTTGCATGCAGGAGGCCCTGGGTTCGATTCCTCAGCACCACATAAGCAGAAAAAAAAGCCGGAAGTGGCACTGTGGCTCAAGTGGTAGAGTGCTAGCCTTGAGCTGAAGAGCTGAGGGACAGCACCCAGGCCCAGATTTCAGGCCCCACGACCGGACCCCCCAAAAAAAACCCAATAGCAATTTATAATAATTAGGATGCATTTTTTGTTTGCCTGTTTTTATGGGTCTGGTTGTTTGGTTGATTGGTTGTTAGCTGGCTTTGAGAAAAGACCTCACTATGTTGACCAGGCTGCCTGTAACTCACAAGCTCTATTCATCTTCCTGTCTCAATTTAACCTAGTAGCTCAGAATAGAAGTACATCATCACACTTCACTCTGTTTAGCATTTCTGAATAGCTTAAAAATAGAGTAAAAAAATGAAAAGATTCTTAGATAGACACACAGACTGGCAAATTTATCTATTGGCCCTTGACAAGTGAGATATTTATATAACTGAAAAATTCAGGAACTTTTTAGAGCTCTTCTGTATATTTCTAAATTACATTGATATGATCAACTTGAGTTTCATAGGGGACCAAAGATATTAGCTTATTCAATTCATCAGGGTTAATCATCTACCTGAACATAATCCGTGTCTAATATTAAACTCCATGTCTATATTTGGAGGATACCAGATAAAGTATACCTCAGGAGCTTTGGAAAAATGAAGTCAAAGTCTTACTATCTGTAAGAAAAATGTTGAGACCAGTACTTTTAGAGACTGAACAGAAAAAAAAATTGAAAATTACATTCTCAGTATTTGTATGAAAATACAACTTTTCAAATAAGAATATTATTCCATTACAATGTTAATATTTTAGTTTTAGATTGCTCTGGGAGTTGAAGATTAAGTGACAGATATATAACAGATGAAGATGAGACAGAGATAAATAGATAGATAGATACACTCTATTAAAATCCTTAGAGAGATTAATTGAAAGTAACTTGGTATAAGAGTGATAAAAACAGATACACAATGTAACTGACAATACTGACATATTAACTAACTAATGTTAACATATTCACTAACGTGAACATGTTAGCAACAAATGTTAGCTAATATGTCCTGAATTTATCAGATTAGTGGATGTGAAACTTTCTAACAGAAATAACATCACATCCACAGTCCTCCATGGAGCTGAGCTGATTTCAGCCTTAAACCATTCAATGTCTAAGAGATTCAGCTAAAACCAATTTTACTACAAAATAAAGTAGAGATTGAAATGAGTCAATGAACTCAGATAGTACTGTTACCAATCCTACAGCTGGAATTTTCCTAATGGAATATTTATTTACTCATTGTTGTGGGTACTGTTTACATTTTCAAATTATTATTTTGTAAACTGATATAACAAGAAGACAGGAAACTCTCAACTACCACTTGTCAAGTATTTCCTATAGTGTTTATGTTTTCCCATACATGCCATCAGGTCATATTTATCTCATGCAATCTTCTCTCTAACACTATTCGTGGGAACTATTTTGTTCCATTTAATGTTTCAAAAGGACTGCTAAAAGACTTTTCCACACATCAATCGTCTATCAGATTTGTAGACATCAAAGACCCAAGTTGGTTCAATGAGAGATTCTATGTCTTCTCTCTTCTAAAGGCTTTAATTGAGTAGATCTTAGATGGAGACTGATTATTCAATAATAAATAGCAATAGTCATTTACAGTCAAAAGTTTGATATGTTATGAAGCCATTTACATAAACTACTAAAAATATTATAATCTCAGTAAACTGTCTTAGGACTTATTTACTTTTTTACTCATTAAGACAGCTAAAACATTTTATTTTAAAAATTATTTTGTAAATGTAATATGTATCTTCTCACATAATTTCAATGGCTAAATCAAAATTGAAAACTAAATCTGTAAAAGGCATACCCATAAAATCCACAGTGCAGCAAAACATAATTTTTTATATTGATCCTTTTATTTAAACAGTAGAAAAATTTGTTTTTAGTATCGTAACAGAGCCACATCTCCAGATGCATGTCTCTAATAATATGACTGATGTTGGTGGCTGGATGATCTGATCGCACAATGGCCAAAGTAAGAAACCTATCATGATATTCTCCATGAAGCATGAATGTGCTCTCCAATCTGGTTTTCCATTCCACATTTTGCTCATCTTCATGTTGCTTTCATATGGCTTTATTTCCCGTTTTAAGCTCATGCACTTGGAAATCATTAGTTTCTGTTGTAATTCAAACTGTAGACAGAGGCGAGGGGATCTGTACCGTAACAAATACTCTCCTAAATGCCAGCTTTATATATCTGTAACCCAGACAAACAGGAAATTTTTTATGAGCAGCATTGCTATTAGGCTTCTGAGGATCAAAGTATATAATAGTTATTATCTGACAGATGCAACCTCATCTGTTACAGAAAAAAAGAAGAAGAAGAAGAAGAAAAAGAAGTTGCTGCAGTAAGTGGAAAATGATCTATTTCATCACTTCTTCTGGGCTCTTGTCTTTATCACCCATTTAGACTGAGATTACAAATGTAAACACAGGGCCAGCCTGAAACCATCTCTCCCCAGAGCCCTCCACGTGCTGCTCTTTGTCCTGCCTGTCCTAACTATGCTGCATAGAATCGACTCAAGAGTAAAATAAGGACCTAGAGGACAGAAATCACCTTATGATACCAGATGCATACGTGGCCATGCTTCATGTCTCTCAATTCCTTCTGTGACTTTAGCCTCAGCTGTGATGGACAGGGCTGCACAAGTGCTGAATGAGAGCTACTCAACCCAAGCATGTTCTACTCCAACTTGCTTTCAACTTTCTGGTAAGAAAATTTTATTACCAGGAAGTTTACTGGATCGTATGAAAGCTCAACCCAAAAGTTCTGGTGAGTGACAAGTATTGGAAGTCCCAGGAATAATGGTTGTGCCTCTTCCCTTTTGGGGTGAAAATTCTTGGCAGTCAAGAAGACCTTCTTGTCTACATTGCCATAAGGCCTAGGAGAATCAGATGACGGCTTTATTCCACAATCTCAGTAAGGAAACCATAGGCTAGCTCTTACTCGATCCCTGACTCCTGGATTATCTTTAAAAGAAGCTGATTGACCAGGTCCTTGACTCAGGATTCCCCTTCAAAAGAACCCAGTTGAAGCACGAGACTTGTGATCAATTAACTATGTTTTTGGAACTGGGATTATTAAATCTGGTCTTCTACTAATCTCTGCTTCTTTCCTCTCCGCCTTTATTCCCTCCCCTCCTCTTCCTTTCCTTCCTCTTTCCCTTCCCTCCCTGTACTTCCTATTTCACTCCTCCACAATTTGTCTCTTCCCTTGTTTCTCATACCACCACCACCGGCCCCCCCGGTGGTCCTTGGAGTTGACTCTGGGGGTGTGCTTTGTTCAAACCCCAGCTATACATTTTTTAATACATTTTTCTTGCAAAAATACTATACAGAAGGGTTACAGTTACATGATCAGGTAATGAGTACATTTCCTATCAAGCACAGTTACCACCTTCTTTGTTTTTCCCCTACCATCCCTTCCCTCCCAGCAGTTATACTCTTTTTTTTTTTCATTGTGAAAATACTGTACAGAGGGGTTACAATTACATGGGCAAGATTATGAGTACATTTCTTATCAAGCATTGTAGCCTCCTCCTTTGTTTCCCTTTCCCATCCCTTCCCATTCTCTCCCACCCCCCACCCAATCCTCCCCCCGCCCCCGCACTCCCCCTCCGCACCAAAGTTGTAAAGTTCACTTTCGACATAACGACTTGTACATCTAATTGTTGCAATGAGTCCACCTGTATCTCTATTTAAACATTTTGTTTTTTCCCTTCCCCTCCACAAATTATCCCAACATCAAATACAGTGAAAGCAAGGGTTATACCATGGGGGAGGGACATACAAAGCAACAAAGAAATCATCTTATAAATGTGTTAGAAACAATCTCATAAAAGAACAAAATATTTGAATACATATCTTATGTTTCATTTCCCTAACATCAACTTATCTGACCTTTTCTGCTTGACTCAGACATAATTATTACAAATAAGGGAAACCATGGGACTATGTTTCTTTGGGCCTGGCTTACTTGGATTGATATAATTTTTTCCAAGCCTTTCCATGTCCTAACAAATGGGGAAATGTCATTCTTTCTGATGGAGGTGTAGAATTCCATTGTGTATATATACCACATTTTCTTGATCTCTTCATCTACTGAGGAGCATCTGGGTTGGTACCATATCTTAGCTATGGTAAATAATGCTGCACTAAACATAGTTGTGCTGGTAGCCTTAGTATGGTCTTGTTTGTGATCATTTGGGTAAATGCTCAAAAGTGGGATTGCTGAGTCATAGGGGAGCTCTATGTGGAGTCTTTTGAGGAACCTCCATACTACTTTCCAAAGTGGTTGAACAAGTTTCCAATCCCACCAACAATGCAGTAAGGTTCCCTTCTGTCCACATCCCCTCCAGCATCTGTTGTTATTAGAGTTCTTGATTATAGCCATTTTAACTGGGGTGAGGTGGTATCTCAATGTTGTTTTGATTTGCATTTCTTTTATGGCTAGAGAGGTTGAGCATTTCTGCATGTGTCTATTGGCCATCCTTTCCTCTTCAGAGAAGTTTCTCTTTAAGTCTTTAGCCCATTTATTTATTGGGCAGTTTGTTTCTTTGAAGAGTAGTTGTTGGGGGATTAAATTTTTTGAGTTCCAGGTATATTTTAGATATGAGACCTTTGTCCGTTGTATGGCTAGTGAAGATCTTTTCCTAATCCGTGGGCTTTCTATTGATCTTGCTAGCTATGTCCTTTGCCATGCAGAAGCTCTGCAATTTCATGCAATCCCATTTGTCCAACGTTTCTTTGATTTGTGTGTTTCTGGGTCTCTATTAAGAAAATTTCAGCCTGTGCCAAGGAGACCTAGGATTTCTCCTATTCCATTCTGTAATGATTTCAGAGTGTCTACAGCAGCTATACTCTTGA
The DNA here is from genome assembly GCF_019054845.1 of Dipodomys spectabilis. Taxonomy (NCBI): domain Eukaryota; kingdom Metazoa; phylum Chordata; class Mammalia; order Rodentia; family Heteromyidae; genus Dipodomys; species Dipodomys spectabilis. Next base: position 8,986,928 of record NW_024870752.1, read on the forward strand.
CACTGAGTTTGAACACATATTTGTCAAATTGGCTGAAAAATTGTTTTAACTTTCCTTCCATGAGATCAAATGGTTTTCTTTGTCATTTCAACAAAAATATCCTAAAATTATAACTCCCAATCTACGAATAGTTTTATGCAAGCACTCAAAAATTTAATGTTACATAACTAGCATCTTCTACCAAAAGTAGTGAGTTTCAATGATCATCATGAAAATACTTTGTTAACCTAATCTAGTATTAGGCATTGTATGGGAATACCATAATAATAAACACATATCTAATGGAAGAATCTCAATATGGGCTGGAAGATTTTAATCAATTGTATCTCCAATTCTCTTCAAATTATTCTTACATCGTTTGTCAAGTCCAACAAGACTTTGCATATTTTATGTTGCCAACACCTCAGATCAGAAAAAACATATTAATGAAAACATAAAAATGAGTGAAATTTTAAAATATAGCTATCATATCTTCCCCTGTATTAATTAAGAAAATAGAAGATAATAAATAATTTGATATTCTTATCTTCAAGATATGGGCAGTCCTTTCATAAAAATCACATCATATGCCAAATCACAATTGCTTCTTTTTAAAAAAATTTTATTGTAAAGGTGATATACTGAGGGGTTACAGTTACATAAGTCAGGTATTAAGTAAAATAGTTTTTCACAGTAATAAGGTTCAATTATCTATACTAAAGAAATATATCCCATTTACCTTTTATTTCTATCCTTGGGACTGCATGTCTGTAGACATTCTACCCTTGAGTCATAACCCCAGCCCCAATATTTCACTTTTTACTAAAAGAAAGTAAATTACATTCTGCGATAAAGTCAGTATCTAGCACCATGATTCTATAAATAGACAGGTCAGTTGCATTATTTGTTACATAAGTAGAACAATGATGTCAGCTTTAAAAAGAAAAGAGATATACAACTATTAAAAATAAATCATTTAGAACTTTGACTAAAACAATAAACAGGAAATAAATACTATAGAGGTTTTACACCAAAACTGACTGAAACACGGGCGGCTAATATGAATTAATATTCAATGTTGCCTCAGGAATTGCAGCTTGCAGCCTCGGAAAACTTACAAAGGTATAGCTATATATCTCCCGAGCTGCTACTAAAATAAATTTTGAATAAATCAGACATTGCTTGTAGCCTAAATATTTATAGATGGAAAATTTTAATATTAATAACATTTTGAAATTTTTGAAGTTTATTGGATTTGATCTTAGTCTAAAATTATTTAAATTAGAGGGCTAATTGTAATTTCTTTGTATCTAATCATTATGGAATACTACTGATTTTATTCTTCCATGCTTTTTATTTTATTTTTGAATTTAGTCCACTTAAATTTAATATGGATTTTCATATTTTAATTGTAGGTTTCTGAAGGGAATCTGCATTATCGTTACGTTTTATTTTAATATATGTTTGTTATATAAATACTTTTTTCCACATTTGAAAATTTGTAAGTAATCTTAAGTTTTCATTCAAATCTTGATACATTCACCTACTGGTTGTTTAATGTTTAATAATCAGTAGGAATTAATTTCACTGTATTACAAATGATGAAAAATGACATTGCCTGCTACAGAGTTAGAATTTCTGGTTTAATAAATCCATTTTTATATTCACCTTTTGGAGAATATTGTGGACACATTAAACTGCTTACCTAAGCTTTTCATAGAAGTAACTACAAAATGAAAAGCAAAATTTGCAGTGCCATTTCGTTGGATAATTTATCTAAAACACTATAACTATAAAACCAGATAGAAGGTCATAATTATAATTTTCTCTTAGTGAAACCTGTGATAGATTTCTCCATACTTAAATACTGCAGCATTTTGCCCATTCTTTTAAAATTAAAAATAAACAGTGTCCATGAATGGCAAACTACAATTACAACTCTTCACTAAAGCTATATATATAAGATACACATGTATTAATAACTCATCATTTCAAGGAAGGAAGAAAATAATTCCTTCCTTTACCCTAAACATCCAGGAGAGTGGTCCTATTAATTCAAGGTCTCTTACCCTTTCAAAGGAAATCATCTAAAATTTTATGCAGCCGTTTAAATGATTGCTTTGGGAAATTTATATGGTAGTCATGGGAACAAGTAAAGAAGTCAAGGTAACGTTGATCATTTTAATGGTGTGCAAGTGATCCATCCAATTTGTAAATACCTTGGACAACTATTCTAGGTCATGAATGATCAGAAAAGGCATTTATGCAGAATTAATGACATAAAAATATAACCTCATTAATAGCTAGAATCCTCTAAAGTTTTTTTTTAATTGGATAGGTTCATTGTAAATATTCTAGGTGTTTAAAAGAGAAATAAATACTTTCTCAAAAGGGTTATTACCTAGTTTAAAAAGAAAACATATTTTCTCTCGATTGATTCAGAACCAAGTCTTGAGTTGTTTGGTTTTTGAGTATCTCCCTGAATCTCACTTCATTACAAAATATACTTCTCTGATTTCATCATTTGTCTGCCTAGCAAATACGCAAAAGTCTCAGTGTGGATGCTTTATATTTGAACTGACTTCTCTTAAGATCATGTCTGCCATTTTGGTTTTAAGGGCAGATTGAATGGGTTTGTATAACTAAACCTCCTGATACAGAGTGAGGACACAATGAATGAGGACAGTGCTCTGATTTCGTGGCCACAATCCAGGCTTTCTATTCCTCTTCTACACTCAGATCTCTAAAATTAGGTTTCTCCTTTTCTATGTAGTTTCCATCACAGCAGGTCTATGACTGTATCACTTTGGGTAGGAACCAAGAAGTAACTATATTTGCTTGTATAGAAAGCAGAAGCATTCTCAACAGAAAAGCAAAAGAAGCTTTGTTGGTGGGGGCAATTATAAGTGGGAGGAGAGATGAACAAATAGAGATGTATGAATGGAGACAGATATGGTCAAAGAAATGGGAAGGCAGCAAGAATGGAAATAACACAATGAAACTTGCCTTTGTGCAATTAATATACGTCAATATCTAAGTGGTATTAAAAAGTAAAGACATATATAACACTAGCATATATGTAGGAGACCTCAGGAGACACAGCACGTGTCAGCCATGTTGTAGCCTTCCACATCATCCTATGAAGAACCGGCCATTGCAAAGAATTGCCAACAGTCTCCTGACCTGCATGGCCACATGGCTCTTGGGATCAGTAATGTTTCCCTGCTTAACTGCGGTAATATGACAATAAAATAAAAGCAAAAGATGCCGACTCTGGGATCTTGCAGCAGAGGCCTCTAAGTATCCTCTGAAGTCTTACTCTGATGGTGCCTGTCAAAGGTAATGTTGTCTAAGATGCAGTCCCCACATGGTGGCATTAGTGGAGTTGCCATTTTACAAAGAAGTTCATGCATGTCTTATAGCTTGACCAACTATAGCAAGTTGAAGTTCTAATTCAGGAGCTGACTCCATGAACTCCTCTACATTTCAGATCTACAAAAATCCCTGTATTCACCTTGAAGACTATAGAACCCTGATCTCTAGATTTCATTTGAAAACCATATCAGCTCCATGAACAGCAAAGCCTAAGTATTTAAGGAAAAAATTGAAGTTTAGTTCTTGGCCTCTCTCTATTCTTGTTTAGTTTGTTCAGTTTCTTTGCTTCTCTTTATTTTTGTGATAGATCTCATGTGTGTTTGTGCATGTGTGTGCGTGCATGAGTGTACATGCCTTTACTGGAGCTTGAACTCAGACTTCTGCATGCCTTTTTTTGTTGTTCAAGGTGGAATTCTATTACTGGAATCATATCCCTGCTTCTGACTATATGCTGGATAATTAGAGCAAAGAGTCTTGGATTTGTCTGCCTGGACTGGGATCTCAGCCTCCTGAGTAGCTAGGATTACAGATGTGAGCCAGGGGTGTCTGATTTGTGATAAATTAAAATAATAATAATAACTAAACTAAATTATATACAATATTTTCTATTCAATCAAAAGATGCATCTTGGCTGGGCCACGTCACAATAATTAACAAGGACTTAAAAGGAATGTACCTCAAGCAGGGTATTAATAGTGCTTTCTTGGGCTTGCTTTTTCTTTACTACTGGGATTCTTCCAACACCATGTGAAAGGGCCCACACTCTTCTCCTTGAGAATGGTACACCACACAAAGCAAGCTGCTAAACCAGCCAAAGCTATGAATATGAGAGTGATATTAAACGTCCAATCCCCACCAAGATGTCTAGATCAGAACTTCCCATCTGTCCTATGGAACTATGGGAAGAAAACAGTTGTTATGTTTTTCTTGGCTATTATCGTTTGAGGTGCTTTTTAATGCATCACAACAAACTGAAATATCTGCCTCTTATTCCCATAATATAGAGTTAAAATATTTTAACAAGTGTTACTGATGTAGATAAGATCTTCACAAAAGGAATCACCTAATATTTGGTCAGCTTTCTCAGAAAAGTGATACTACAGAATTTATTCTGGAGTGGTGAATAAATGACACAGGTCATGAGTTTCATATCAGTACAAATCTCCCTGACAACATGCATATAGATGTATACTCATCAATCAGCACCTCTTACATTTGTTAATGCAATTAATTTGAGAGTGAAGAGTTGCTGTGGGTGCTGTTTATCTAAAGCCTCCTTATTTGGGGAAATATTACCTAGAGAACATTTTTCTTGATACAGGAAGGAACTTCTACATGGATTTTGCTCCTAGGTTCTCAGACATAATCACATAAGTTATGATGTGGCCAAGAGGAGTTTTTCTTTAATAATATGCCCCAATGGATTTTGGGAAAATGTGGTTCCCTGCTCCAGGAAAGAATCAGAGGAGTCTCCTGCTTAGTACGTCTGCTAGTTATGCTATCAGATTTTGCTATTCAACAGTATAGGACAAGGTCAGAGGTCAATGAGAAATTCCCAAATGAGAAATGTGTTATTTGTGATTCTTCTCCTTCATGCCAGGTATACCTTGCTTTTCTGGTCATAATTACCAAGTTACCACATGAGATTCTGTGAGCTTGGCACCCCAACCTGCTTCATTCGCTAAGATGCTATAAAAACACACCAGCCACATGGCAGGCAGCTGATTTCCCTGTACATTATCCAACCAATATGGGCCAAAATTAGAAATTTGAGACATTTGGACTTCTTTTCCTTAAAATAATTTAGCAACTCTAAAGATACTCACTTTAGAAATGCTGAAGAAATTGCAAACAGTTTATCACATGCATATTTTCAGAAGCATGCACATTAACAAAAGAAATCCTTTCTAGTTTATGTCTAAAAATCAAGTAATAATCAACAGTAGTATTGTTTTCTTCCTATATAATCTTCTTCTGAATAACTAACTCATTAAAGAACCATTTAAGTCCACAAATTTCACGGGCTTGGATCTTCAAGGAGAAAAAGGGAATGATGGTTTACAATTCTGAAGTGGTGGTGATGTCATTGCAAGAAAAAAATATTAATTATATGAAGAGTCACTATGGATCCACTGACATGCAAAAACATGAACATGTATATATTTCTGTATATATCATTTACCATGAATATGTACTGGCTACTTCTAATGTTTTAGCTATCCTTTATCATTTCTTGGTTAAAAAAATGTGAGGGAGAAGAAGTTGTTTTAGTTTGTCTGTGTACCAGGGTTTTTCTCTAGGAAAACACTACACAAGATAAAACTTTACTTCCAAGAAATAAAGCAAAACAACTATGTGGAATTTACTTCTATTGTCACAAACTGAAAAGCCAAATGATATTTGATGTAAAGGCAAACAGGAGTTTCCAAAAGTCAACACAAGTCCCTCTGAACTGCACAAATCCTATCCCGCCATCTAAAACAACAAGTTAGTACTTTTGAAATCATTTTCTTTTGTCTTGTGTTAATCTTTTTCCTTATCTCAAAAATGTTATTCCCTAACTCTCCCCTCATCTTCACCCTTCCTTAACTCTATCGGGACCCACACTGGAGTCATGAGGTAGCAGGTTTTCAAGCTGCTTCTTCAAAGTTAAAAGATTTTTACCTAACAACCCAATGTTTAAAATAAAAATGCTCACTACTGGTGTTTTGTGGGGTTTTTATTCAGTGTAACTGAACTAATCCAACAATTCTCAGTGGCAATAAATAGAACAAAGTATGATACAAATCATTAAGCAAAGCTTTCAAAATAAGAAGAATGTTTATATGTTTTCATTCATTAATATCTTTCTAGAGAATTTAAACTAAAGATAATTACTAAAAGAGAAAAAGTATATGATGTCTTATGAATATTGTAGGGTCCTAAATATCATTTACAATACTCTATTAAATCAAATACTGAAAACAGATACATATCTATGTTTTATATATATATATGTATATATATATACATTTATCCCCTTTGTGTGTACATCTATAATTCCCTTTCGTGCATATACAGACATATTTATCTCTGCTTCAATAAAGCACTACATATATATATATATATATATATATATATATATACACATATACACACAAATGCACACACAAACATGTAAAAAATTACATTACTGCTTGAAGGCCATCTTAAATGCCCCAACTCTTCTCCTCTTCTCTGTGCTATTTTAAAAAGCCTGGCTGGAGGTGTGGCCCAGTGGTAGAGTGCCAGCCCTGAGTTCCAACTCCAGTACCACCAAGGAAATAAAATGGAGCTGGGCAAACAACCATATGGCCTTGTATTTGTGAAGGTCAGTGATGTCCTCTCCACGCTTAGTGTTAAAAATAACATGACTTGCATTGGCAGAAATGAGTGGAAAATGGCCTTTTGGGGCCTTAAAGGCAGTATCAGAATTTTATTTGTTTCTCTCCTGGCCCTGAGAGCAAAAATTATTGACAAGCTCTAGTTTTCAAGAAAGAAGTTTCTTTTTAGTTTCTCTTTGCTTGATTGAGTGTGTTACACACTTGTGTGAGTCTGTGTGTACTAGTTGCTTCTTGTTGATGTTTCTTTCTTCTCTGGGTCTCACATGCATAACTTTATGTCTGTCTGTGTGTGTCTCTGTGTGTACACATATATACACATGTATAAATGTATGAATGTATTTTTGTTTTCTTTTTAATTCTCTGGGATAGTTCTACAATCACTCATAGAAGCCTGGCCCCATCCTCACATATCAATAATGTTCTTTTTGCGAATCTTAATATAAAGATAAAAAGAGGACCAAAAATATAGAAATTGGAAAATGTAATTACATCTACTCTGTTAGGCAACAGACTTCGAGAAACTCACATGACGAAAAAGTTGACCCAATGAGTTTAAGATACAAATCAGATTACAGTACAGCATCTACACTATATTTATATCTTTGTAGGAGTAGGTGTGTGTGTCTGAGAAATGGACTCAATTTGAGAACACAAATCAAAAAGACATAAGATCTTGAGATGGGAGATCTTTTCAAAGTTTGCTCATTGGTACTACACTCCATGATGACATTTGGTTTTACTTCCTATAAAGGCTTGTCCTGTCTTGGAAAGGAGGGAGAGAGGAATCATTGCTATAGAAATAGAGAGGTACAGATGAGGTACATATGACAAAGATGCAAATGACAGAGGTGTAAGAGTGTGTACTGTGTGTGAGAGAGAGATAAATGGAAGAGATGAGGACAGAAAAGTAGACATGAGCAGTGAGAGATAGAGATAAAAACATAGAGAGGTGTGTGTTTTAAAGAGAGTAAGAAAGAGAGAAAAATGTAACAGAATATTAAAACTGGTCATTGCAAGTGCATGCTATATATGCAATAATTAATTGTGCTTTCTACCCAGATTTTCTCTCTTGATGTTTTCTAAAATAAATTTCTGGGAAACAAAAAAAGAGAAAGAAGTGATTTTGGAAACCAGAATTTAGAACAAGTATCTTTCATAGAATTTGGGTATGGGAGATGAAAGAATTGGGATAGTAAATGAGAGAAAAAGGGGATTACTAAATATCTTTCTTTTAAAGTTAAAGACATTCAGGTTACACACACACACACACACACACACACACACACACACACACACACACACACACACACACACACACACCCGTAGGATTTCAACTACATGTTGAAGAATCTTGCAAAACTGTCTTAGAAATAATCTTTATTAATCTCCCATAATTTTCCTTCTGGTTAAAAATAGTCCTTTATGCTAATCCATCCAGTGTGGGGTAGTATGTGCAAAAAGTATAAACAAATACATCAATAGACTAAACTAGAGAGTTCACAAGGAGATCCACGTAAACACAGTTAACTGATCTTTGCAAACAGGCACAAGCAGTACCGTGGGGAAGGAGTCTTTTCAACTCATGGTGCTAGGGCACCTGGACATCTAGGTTCACAGTAATGACTCTAGATTCAGAACTTACACCTGTTCCAAAATGTAAACTCAAAGTGTATTTCAGATCTAAATGTAACACACAAAATTCTCGTCCTTCAGGAGATATCTTTGAGTATGGTATCACTATGTAGATACAAATGAAAGACACAATTCATAAAAGAATTAATTCATAAGCCTGACTTAATTAAAATAAAAAAGTTCATCTCTTTCAAAGACAGTAGGGAGAATGAGAAGGCAAGCAGACTGAGAGAAAATACTTGCCAAAGATAAATCTGATAAAGGACTATTATCCTAAGCATACAAAGAATGCTTGAAATACAATAAAGAAAGGAACCACTTCCTGTAAAAGTAGGCAACAAGCCTGAATGATCATACACCTCACAAAAGAAAATATACAGATGAAAAATAAGCATATGAAAGCATTCTAAATTTCACATGTCCTCGTGGAAATGCAAACTTACCCAGCAATGGGCTTCTACTACATATCCATCAGAAAGGCCAAAATCCAGAACAATGGCAATACATGAGAACAACAGAAACTCATTCAGTACGAGGGAGATGCAAAAGTTCCAACAGTAAACTTAAACTTAACAGAAATCCTGCTCCTTAACGCTTACCCAAGAGTTTTAAATTTTGTGTCTGCAAAAAACCTATACTTTAGTAAACAGCTATGTGCACAATTTCCAGAACATAGAAGCAAGCAATCAAGATGTTTTTCAGAAGGTCGAGTGGATAAAGAACCTGCGGTAAATCCAATGAAATATTATTCAGCACTAAAGGTTCATGGCTTGAGCTATGAAGCTCCCTCAAATGAAAGAAGCCACCGCAAAGGTTATATGTTTTTAACTAAGTAGCATAACAGAGAGGAAACTCTGAGGTAGGAAACAGTGGATTCAGAGTCTTGGGGGTAGGAGGGAGAGAGAGAGGCAGGGGAGAGAGGGAAGGACAAATGTAAGGAAGGGGGGAGGGAAGAGGGAAAGAGGGAGAAAGAGATGAGGAAGTAAAGGACAGAAGATTTTTAGGGAACTGGACCTACTCTGGATGATATAAATCATAATACATTTTAAAATCCCATATAGCATGAGCCTCGGTGTGAACTATGGAAGTGAATGCCAATGCTGACCATCAAAGGCAACATAGAGGCTGTATGCTGCTGGCTCATACCCATAATCCTAGCTATTCATGGAGCTGAGATATGAGGATTGTATTCCGAAGACAGCTGAGACAATAAAGTCTGTGAGACTTAACTCCAATCAACCACTAAACAGCCAGAAGTGGAGGTATGGAAAAAAAAAAACTTAAGGGACAACACCCAGGCCTTAGTTCATGTCCTATGGCTGAAACGGACTCAACAAACTCTAAAGCAAATAGGTTGCCTTTCAATCATAGGTAAGTAGATTGAGGGTTATACAAGCGTATACAAATATATTAGCTGAAATATGGTTTATTCAAGGGAGAACTCAAACAATGAAAATGTGGTCATGCATACTACTCAGTAAATAAATGACTGAGGAGGAAATGAAAGAAGACAGGAGTCAGACATCCATATGATTGTCAAAAATTGTACAATAGAAATAGAAAATGTTCAATGGAAATAGATACAAGGTACATGCCTGTGATCTATTAGAAGACATTGAAAAGGTTTTGTAAAGCCTCATCTATCCCTAAACACTGAAGGATTGCAGTTAGAGGCCATTCCAGGTACAGTTTAGCAAGATTATTTCCAGAACAAACCAAGCATGGTAGGACATGCATATAGTGGTGGAGGTAGGAAAATTAAAATCCCAGGAAAGTCAGAGCAAAGTTAGCACCTAAAGCTTTTTATATCTTAAGGAAACAGGACTGGGAGCAAGTTTCAAGTGGCAGAGCACCTACCTAGCAAATATGAGGTGCCCAAAAAACAAACAAACACAAGTCAAATAGAACAAAACTCCCCCACTACTGTGAATATACACAAAGGAAATGAAAATAATAAACCAGAGAGATACCTGTATGCCCAGGTATATTGCAGCATGATCCCCAATAAACAAACTGTGCTATCAACCAAGATACACATTGGTGGATGAATGGACAGAGAATATGTAGTATGTAGAGCCAAGGGAATATTATTCAGGCATGAGAAAGAATGAAATCTTGTCATCTGTGGCACTCTGGATGGAACTGGAGGAAATCACGTTAGCTAAAATGGGCCAGGCAGAAAAGGGTGAATACGGCATGATCTCACTCAGGTGTGGAAGATAAAACGGTTAACTTCATAGAAAAAGAGAGTGGAAGCGTGGTTACTTAGACTCCAAGAAGAGGAGGGATAGCAGATACTAAAACTCAATAAGGGCCTGGCAGTGGTTTACACCTGTAATCCTAGCTACTCAGGAGGCTGAGATCTGAGGCTCACAGTTCACAGCCAGCCCAGGCAAGAAAGTCTGAGAGACTTTTATCTCCAATTAACCACCAGAAAACCAGAAGTGGCACTGTGGCTCAAGTGATAGAGTGCTAGCCTTGAGCTGAAGAGCTTAGAGACAGTGCCCAGGCCCAGAGTTCAAGCCCCACCACCAACAGAAAAAAAATAAAAATAAGGAGGAAAGTTCTAGTGTTCCATGGCACAACAAGATGACTATAGTTCACAACAACTTTAATAGAACTCCAAGGGAAAAAGATTCCTTATGCAAAGAAATAGTAAATGTTTAAGGAGACAGAAAAGCGAATTGTCCTGATTTGATTCTTATATACTATATACCTACATGTATCAAATGATTACACGGTATCCCCACAAATATGTACAATTTTGAAGTACAAATACAAATAACATTTTTAATGTAAACATATAAACCTGAGCCCTGAAGAATGAGTAGAAATTTACAAATAAATGCTTCCAAGGTAGAGTGTGAAATTTAGCGTTCTTTCTCCATAAGTAAAAGCATCATAGTGGATTCAGTATTGTCCTTTCCTCTGAGAACTTCAGTCTCCAATGAACCCGTGAGATCATCTGATTTCAGGAATTCAGTGGGGGGAAATGGCTCTGGATTATCTTATATTTTTTTCTAAATCTTATCTTTTTTACAAGAATATTGATTTTGCAAACTCACATGCCAGGTTCTGCCCGTTTTCTGGGTTTTATTTCCTTTTTTGTTCTGTTATCTTTTTCAGTGTAACAAATAATAATAAGACACAATAATGACAGCAAAGAGGAAAAAAGGGTAGGCAGGACTCCATAACCAGTACTTTGGCTGAACATCCTAAGGATCCTCAGGTGCAGAAGGAAGCTAAGGAATTATCTTACTTGGGTCCTTCATCAAAATTTGAATTCTAAGAGAGCAAGGTGATCCTAGGTAATCGAATATACTCTGATGTTTTTTGTTCATCTGGGGCACAAAGCAATTGCTAGAGGATTTTTTTTTAATTTAATTTTACTTTATTTGTGAACATACTGTACAGAGGGGTTACAATTACATGGGCAGGATAATGCGTACATTTCTTACCAAGCATTGCAGCCTCCTCCTTTGTGCTAGAGGATTTTATTCCAATATATCTAGAGGAATATACCAGGCTCTACTGTTACATATGCAAATGTAAAGCAAGGATCCTGTATCCTGAATTTCTTGAAAGGATCACAGCTAAGGCCAATGCAAAGGACCAGCCCTTCCAAGAACACTGAGCTCTCCAAGCCCCACAGATAGAGGCTTCCACTCCTCCATCTCCTTATTCCCTCCACTTACATAGCACACAGTAGAAAGGAAATCTTGAATGTTGAATCAGTAAACCATATTTCTAAAATTATACACCACCTCCATTTGTTGTTTGTTTCTAGCAACAGCACTGCCAGATTTGCTCTTCACTGGAATGTTTTGAATTGTTATCATTGCATTGTTATGATTCTGCCTTGCTTTACGCATCATGTTTTCAATACAAAGCCTTGCACAAGCTTTTTACACACACATATACACATACACACATACAGCACAGCATTAGCACAGCCAAAATAGAATCCCAGGAAGTGAATTCTAGCTTTGAAAGCTAACATTTTGTTCAAAAAATGTCATTGTTCACTCTTCAAAAATACAAAACATTATTCTAAACTAAAACCCATTATTTTTCTATATTTATTTACTACATTTCTAATTTCCTACATTTTCTTTACTTATGAAAGAATAGAGTGAGGAATTATTTTTCATTCAGTAAACATGTTTCTATTAAATATTTAGGTCTACAGAGGGGATTTCTCCATATTTTATGTTCAAAATATTCTAGAAAAGAACAACTGTTATAAATAAATGAAGATAAGTAAGGATAGTGATTTGACAGAGAAAAATTACATTCAGTGGCTTCTAAGAATTAATCTATTCTATAATAAGTTATGCTATTTTAAAATACCATCTGGAGGGATTTGCCATACATAAATTATCCTTTAAGAAAGGAGTCTACATGTAAGGATTCTGACATCAGGATTTTTCCAGCTGTGTCATATGGTCACAGTAGAAGTAATTAGTATTTCTGAATTTCATGAAGGGGTTAGAAAGACCCTCAGTGTAATCAAGCTCTAACATGTTGCATATCTTCTCCGTAGCCAAGTCTGAATGCCCAACACATGGCCTCTGCCTTCCAGTTCTAATTCACATAATCTGGTTATCTGGTTCTGAAAGGATTACAAAAGACCATTTCAATGGTGTAATTGCAGGTGAGTGATATCCAAGACTGGGAAAATGTAGATGATTAGATTGAGCAAATGTTATACTATGGTTCACATTTGTTGATTGTAAAAATGCTTTGGAGAGATTGAATTAGCAGAAAGAAGATCTTTCAGGAAGCTCAGAAGAAGAAAAAGAAATCAGAGTCCCATAGGAGCATAATTTTGTAATGAATTAAGTTATTTGTGGGTCTAAATGAGCATTCTAAAAGTGAAAACAAAAGAAGATAGCTTACTGAAGAATAGAAAGTCAGCAGATAAGCCACATGGATTTTGATATTTGGCAAGGAAGACATTTATACTGAAAGTAGCCCTTAAAATTTAGAATGACTATATTTCTTGTGATGAATTATAGCTACACTGTGGCATAATTATCCAGCTATTTAAATAAACAAAAATATTCATTGGGAAGTTTCTGTGTTATCTGGATGAATTGTGTGGCTAATAACCAATTTTCTCAGCAACATTTGTAATTTTGCTTTTGCAGGAATTATTGATTCATTCATTTGATGAGATTTTGTGGAGACAGAGGCTTAGCATATATATAGCCCAGGTGGGCTTCAACCCTCAAACTTGGGGACTTCATCCTCCACTCTCTGAGTGATGGGCTTACAGGCCTGATTTTTTATTTATGTTCCATCCATTTTGGTCTCATAAAGCAAAGTGGATGGCCAGAGAGACTAACTCATAATACTAAAATCATGTTTCTTCTAAGCATTGTGTTTTAAGAGTACATCTTTAATTAGCAGTAAGACTAATACAAATAAAGAAATCTCAAATCATTTAAAGTACATTACAGGATAAAGGCATGGTTATTGAAAGAATATTTTTGGAACCACATCGGTGGAATTTATTCTTTTCACCACCATGGGCACTGATATTTGGGGCAAAGAGGCTTAAATAAAGACAGCTCATTTATCAGGAAATAATCAACTTTTTAGACTTGGCCTTTCAACCTGCTTTTCAGGGCTCCCCCCTCAGGCAGCACAATCGACCTTAAGACCACTCTCCTGGGAAGCAAATGTGCTATATGACAGTAACAAGGCAACCAGCAGAGGTGATTAATTCTTCACAACTCAGGGTACCTTTCTTGGCACAAAACAATTGGAGAAGCTGAGTGTTAGTGGCTTACACCTGTATTCCTAGCTACTTAAGTGGCTGAGTTCTGAGGACAGCAGTTTGAAGCCAACATGGGCAGGAAAGAAAGGCCAAGAGACTTTTACCTCCAATTAACTGCCGTTCCAGTGATATAACCATGGAGAGCCAGCCTTGAGGGAAAAAAAAAAGCTAAGGGACAGAGCCCAGGCCCTGAGTTCAAGCCCCATTCATTCTCTCTCTGTCTCTGTCTCTGTCTTTGTCTCTCTCTGTCTGTCTCTCTCTGTCTCTCTGTCTCTCTGTCTCTCTGTCTCTGTCTGTCTGTCTGTCTATCTCTCTCTCTCTCTCTCTCTCTCTCTCACACACACACACACACACACACACACACACATACACATAAGAAAAAAAGAAATAGGAGTAAGAATTAAGGGAAAACATTCACGTTGAATTAATTGAGTCCCAATGAGAAGTGTTAATGGGATTTACTGAGGCTACATGATAGAATACTGGAATACTTGGTACATAAGGACTGTTCCTAAATGAACAAATCCAATCTTACATGTTTCTTACAAGTATGTGTGTGTTCTTTCAATAAATAAACTGATAAGTATTTACAAGTAATCCTTGAATCCTGGCAGGCAAGAGTTGTGGGAGGAGGAGTTCGTTCTCATTCATAGAACTGCAAAAAGATGATTTGTGATGTAGTTTTGCTCTACTCCTTTCCCATGCATATTATGTTCTGTAAGATGAATCTTTCTTAGAACAGAGATGGCCCTTTTATCCTGACTACAAGTGAGTATGTGCATAAACCACCACATTTTCAATTAAAATATGTATCCAGAAAAAGGCCGATCAGGGCTGTAAGGCTAAAAGCTCGATAGATCAGGCAGATTTGTCCTATCATTCCTTGGGCCTGCCATGAGTCCAGAGCTCCTCTGTTAGCTGTCTTCATCTTCTCTTTTCATTCCTTTGTTTCCAAAGTCACCCACCTTCTCCAGCTGTGCACTTGCTTAGATGGCTCTTGAAACAAAATGATTGAGTTATCCTTCTTACGAAAACTTGAAGAATGCTTTTCTTTATCCCAGGGAGATGAGCTCCCTCTTGTTTCTGGTATGGAATACTTTACAACCATTTAGCTTTCTTTCTTCATAGAGAAAAATGTGCTGTCAGCACACTAGTGAGCAAGATGGCTTTCTGTGGAAGGAATTTCACAGGGGAAATTTGTGCTCAAGTCCAGCACCGGATGATGTCTTCTTCGAAAGTTTAAGATATTTTGCAAATGGAAAGGTGGCGATATCATAGCTTCCCTTCATGTCAATGGTATGTCCCTTTAGTAGAATGGTCTGAGATCTTCAAGAAGACATTGAAATCTAAATATGGAAATTTCTGAAATCCCTATTTTGTTGATAATTGGTGTAAAAGTAAGACTATCAATGGGGAGATATTGATAGCAAATTCATATGTCAGGTAGATCGTAATATAGCATGTAGATATGAATATATCAGGTAGATATTAATATGTCAGGTAGATGTGTCAAATGGAAACATAACTTGTTTGAATATATGGCATTCAAAGGGTTATTATTTTAGGAATGATTCAAGCAGGGCACCTGGTGACATGCTTGTAATCCTTGCTACGCAAGAGGCTGAAAACTGAGGATCGTGGATCAAAGCCAGCTAGGGTAGGAAAGTCCGTAAGACTCTCATCTCTAATAAGCTACTCAGAAAAGACTGGGAGTGGTTCTATGGCTCAAGCTGCAGAGCATTAGTCTTGAGCAAAAGGAAACTCAGGGACAATGTCCAGGCCTTCATCTCAAAACCCAGAACTGTCACCAAAAAATAAAAATAAAAAAATAAATATAAGCATGGTTCATATTTCCACTGGGCTCATACTCATAAGTATATTAAGCTATCAGTCAGTGGCATGGCTCAAAGTTTGTGTCCTCTTTCCTGCAAGCCATGGTGTTTCAAGCACCACAGATTAAAACACATCCAAGTTCATTGAACTGTACAAACACATCTTCATTACACTGAGAGAAGCAGAGAAGACCACAGAACCTGAAGAGATACAGAAGACAAATTTGATCCATTTTCTTCTGATATTCATGGAGGAATTACCATATTTTTCCAGGCTGCACAATCAATAATGCATTCTAAATACATTCCATTTGGTTCTCTGCAATATTGGTTTTAATGTCCTCCTTGTGCTATTAAAGTTCCTTTTCTCTGGTTTTCTAATTGGTCCAAGTTGATCTTCTTAAAAGGAAAGAGGCAATAACTAGCTAATTGACAAAGCATATTTGCTCTCCTGCAAAGCATATTACAGACAGCAACTCAGCCTGTAGCACTCTGAAGATGTTGGTGAGGGGATTTTATTATTCACAGGGGAAAATAAACAGGCCTGCAAACAAGAAAGGCATTTTCTCTATGCTTATTTACTCAACACAAATGTGGACTTACGATGGCCTGATTTGTTTATTTGCTAAGTTTTGACACCACCGTTTTAATGCTACAACTGTTAGCTAGTAAAGGCTTTCATTTTATTGAAAGTTTAATGAAATAGGATTTGTAAAATCAAGCAAAGAAGGTTTCATTTTTTCTTTCCTTTTCTTTTTTTGTTTCTTTTATTCATTCTGGTACCAGGGTTCGAATTCAGTGACTGGACACTATCCCTTAGCTTTTTCCCTCAAACTGGCATTGTACAATTTGAACTACAGTTCCACTTCCAGTTTTTGGTTCATTAATTGAAGATAAGAGTCCCATAAACGTTCCTCCCAGACTGGCTTTGAATCATGATCCTAAGATCTCATCCTCCTGAGTTGCTAAGATTATAAGCATGAACCACTGGTGCCTGGCTTCATGTATTTTTCCTTTGTGATCTATCTGTGCTCTCTAGGTGAGTTGATGTATCACACACACACACACACACACACACACACACACACACATTTATACACACACACACACATACACACACACATATTTATACACACACACATACACACACACACACACACAAAGACAGGCTCAACCAAGTTTAGCAATTCAGTTCAAATCAGAACCCACAATCACAGCCTTTTCCCCCAAAGCCTTAGGTTTTTAGCTCTTTATATTCACAAAACAACTTGTATAGTAAGTACACTATGTATTAATGTCCTAGCTATCAATCAGCATCATTGATCAGCTTCAGTTCTTTCCTCTTCTTTTTGTTTATTGGCTACAGAAAGGTGTGCGGGTATGCAACCACAGATAACACCTCTGTTGAATATAATAACAATATTGTTCACATTAGAGAATCTTAAAATAAAATTTGATATTTTTTGGTCAAGGGTAGTGCTTTGCCACTTAAGCCACAGCTCCACTTACAGCTTTTATTATTTTTTTGGTAATTTATTGTTGATAAAAGTGTAATGGATTTTCCTGCCTGGGCTGGCTTCAAACTGCAATCCTCATATCTTAGCTTACTGAACAGCTAGAGTTACAGGAATGATCCACTTGTACCCAGTTAAAATTTAATTCTTATATTACAGATGTGTATTAAATTTTAAATTCTTATCACAAGAGATGAAGAAATTCTTTTGACAAACTCATTAGGGTTCCAATGATGATACATCCTTAGGAATATCAGGAATGTTATTTTAACCATTATGTAATAAAAAAAATCAGTACTATTCAGGATTTTAGAATACATAATTATTTTATTATAAAATGCTTATTTATTATAAATGTTTTTATTTATTATAAAATAAACATTTTTATAATAAAAGTAATAGATAAAAACTAAATATTGCCTTCAAGGAAGTTACAGTTACCCTAGGATAGAACAATATTCATAAATAAAAACAAACATTACAAAGGTAAACACAGTTAAATGCTAACTTCTGTGTTCAGTTAAGTACTAACTTCTCAGAATACAGTAGGAAATAAAAGAAGATGACATATTTCTCCTTAGAATATTCTCCTTAGAATAACTAGAAACCCTTTTTTTTAAAGATGGTCAGAGTTAAACTAGAACTCAAGTGTGCATTTTAGACTAAGGTAGATAGATGGCCCAAATGGATCTGGGCAACTATATGGAATGTTTCTAAGATATTCATGAGTGGCTGAATGAACTGAAATCTGTGCACTCACTTGATCATCAATTCAGTAAATATTCATAGAGGTCCATTATTGTGGATGTTAGAGATAGAGCAGAGAGAGAGAGAAGAAGGAAGATAAAACCCCTATATATTTTATGGTCTATTATGAAATATATAGCATGCATAAATAGAGTGAGAGAGGAGAGTAAAACAAAAGGACCATGTATTAAGATGTGAGCAGGTTTTAGGGAAACCAACAGAAGACAATACAATATTCCAAGGCTAGCACTATAGGAAAGCACCTCATATTTCAGTGAATAAGAGACGTTACTAGAACTTAGAGTAGATGCAAAAAATGGGCTGGTAACAAGAACCATGGCCTTGGTTAAAGAATCCTTATCAACCTGGAGTAACTAGATGGATGATTATCTTCCTCCTGCCTCTTAATTTTCTTCTGAACTCCCTATTAGCTAACTAGAAAGCAGAAGGCAAAGGAGACATTCAACGCAGTCAGAAAATGTCAATGTTAGGACACAGCATGTGGTGATGCTGGAGAAGAGATGCAAGGCTGAAAGCAGAAAAACAAAACAAAACAAAAAAATCAGAAATGTTGAATACAGTCCCTGCGTTAACCAGTGTCCACAAGGGAAAGGAAATAAGTAGAATCTATCAAGCAACCCAGAGATGACAGATTGATCAGTAGAAATGACATTAAGATAACAGATATTTTTATGAACTTTAAATACATAAATGTATACAAAGTTAATGTAAAAAATAATTTTCTTTTTCTTAGAATGGAAGCTAAGAGAAATCCATGAGTAGAATTTCCTCTTGTGCCTTTAAGAGCTTTCAGCTGATTGGATGAACTATACTCAGAATACCAAATATAACCTCCTTTACATTGAAAGCATTTAGTTAACCAAAGCTACTATGTACCTTCAGAGTAACTCCTATCCTCATTCTTCATTAATAATTTGAATAGACTCTTTCGGGGCAGTTTATGCTTTTGTAGGAGAATATGAATTTATTTTAATTTAGATATATCCTCCAGGCAGTGATCACTGCCCAAAAAAAAAAAAAAAACCCAGGATAATTGCTCCTTGATTTACAGTTAGGTCACATTTTGATAAATCTACTGAAAGTTGAAAACATTTTTAAAATATATTTAATAGTCTAACTTACCAAACAGCATAGCTTAGCCAAGTCTGCCTTTTTTAAAAGGGCTCGGATCATTTTCATTAGTCTACCATTGAGCAAACAAACCTAACACAAAGCCTGTTGAGAATATCATTTATTAGTTTATCTTTCGTTGTACCAAAAGTGCAACTCAGAATGGGTACATGGATATGAACCAAAGAATCCTAAGTGAAGCCATTGTGAGGCGAATCATCCTAAATTAAAGACTATCTGCCTGTATGTAAGGAGGGAGCAGACGATCACAGAAATGTTCAGACACCTGAGCCATACAGTGTCACCAGGGAGTGAGCCATATTGACGTGGGTGGAAATTGACAGTCTCTAACAGCCAAGAGGAGGTTTTGTGATCCATATGAAAAAAGGGAAGTCAATTGTTGTGATGGAATAAGCAAGAAAAGAAGGGAGGAAATGAGATTAGATGGTAAAATGAGGTTACTTTCGGGCCTTTTACGCAACCAATAAATTTTGAATTGTATTTTAAATAAAGCAGTTCTATCATTTTGAGAAGAGCCATTTGAACTGACAATTAAAAAAAAGAAACTATGTTGATCGTGGGGTAGAGAAAAGTTTGCAGTCATCAGGAGATGAGGCAGGAAGCACGTAGGATATTCTGGTCCTATTCCAGAATTGGAATAATGTTGTTAGAGACTAATCTCATTTCAAGATAGGATCATCAGGACATGCCTCTTGGATGTAGCAACTCTAGAAAGGAGAGAAGTCAAAAATGGTTGGATATGTGTCTTGCTCATCTGAATTATTAGGATTACCATATGCTGATACATGAAAGACTAGGAAGGGGTGGATTTGGGGTGTAGAGGATGCGAAGTTCACCAAAAAGGTCAAAGATGTAGATGTTACAAACATGATAGTTCCAACGTAAATGAATTCCAACCATGAATAAGTAAGCAAAAAGGAGTGGTTGATGACTGAGATTCATGGGTAGCACAGAGGTAAGACTTTCTTATGTTTCAGATTATGTTTGCCTCATTATCCAGTGTTGCTCTTTAGAGAAGAAATGAAATCACTTTGGAGTTTTAGCATACATATACATAGGTAGCATATGATAACTAGATAAGTATGATATAGATGGCATATGATAAGGTAAGTGTTTGCTAGATGAATGAGCGAATTGAAAGGAATTGAAATGTTAGGAACAGAGTCCTGGCATGATCAAGCTCCTGCCCTGTGCCCTCAGAAAACTTCACAAAATGACAGGCTTTAGCACAGAGGGCTTGGCATTCGCTTAGTTGAATAAACAAAGTCCCTACAGGTTGGCAAAAGTGCATTGCAGCCCAGCTCTGTTACTTAACAGCCTCTAGCTATGAGATCTTGGCAAGCTAGTAAACTTATGCATATCCAGTTATGTCAGGGTAATACATGTCCATCTCACACAATGTTTGGCTCTGCCAACTTGTTTAATAGAAACTAATATCCTTACTTGCTTCCTCAGAACCTCATTAAAAGAAGCCAGAACTTCATCATTTATGAATTTTGCGTAGTATTATTTCATGGCTATACCACAGAACCCCACAGAACTCATTACAGCTCATGAATTTGTTCTGTGTTGTAAGAAAGTTGGAACTTGTTGAAATCTGCTCATCTAATTAACATAATCAGATCACTGTCAGTCTCCAACATCTTGCTCCTTTATTCTCCGTATTGGCCCCATATAAATATTCAAATATTTGTTGATCACTGACTTACTCAGTGCTCAAGGCACTGTGGGTACAAATGCCTCTCAAGTCCTGGCTTAGATTCATTTTAGTCTTGTCAGTGGTTGAGTCTCCAGTTTATTAATTACATTTGCAGCAGAACCAATGATTTGACAGTTAATTTTAAGAAATATATTTTGCCTTCATTACCTTCTCAGAAAAAGAAGGCAATTATACTTGCATCAGAGAAAGTTTTAAGAAGTCTGCAGAAACACTTTGCTAGTAAAAAATGTCATTTAAGTTATATATGTAGCTAAATGTCTTATGAGATATAAAAGGAAATAGAGGATACAGTAACTGCTCACATGAAATAAACAGAATTGTAGAATAAACAGAATACAGCCTAGGAGACAGCATGTGAGAAATGTGAGGAATGGCAAAAGCATTGGTTAAATGAAAAAAATGAATAAAATGGAGAAAAGCAAGATAAGAAAATATATAATATACATTAAATATGTTTATATATATATATAAAGCTGGGCATTAGTAATTCACACCTGTAATCCCAGCTGCACAAAAGGCTGAGATCTGAATATTGCAGTTCAAAGTCAGCCAGGGCAGGAAAGTTTATAAGACTCTTATCTCCAATTAACTGCCAAAAAGCTGGTTGTAGAAATGTGGCTCAAGTGGAAAAGCAACAGCCTTGAGCAAAAATGCTAAGGAAAAGTGCCCAGACTCTCAATTCAAGCCCTGGCACTGGCACACACACACACACACACAGAGACATACACACACACACACACACACACACACACACACACACACACACACACACAGGAGAAGAATGGTACAGTAATTTAAAGTTCAGGTTGAAGTCATCATGGACCAGCCCACACAGGAA
Organism: Dipodomys spectabilis; assembly: GCF_019054845.1. NCBI lineage: Eukaryota > Metazoa > Chordata > Mammalia > Rodentia > Heteromyidae > Dipodomys > Dipodomys spectabilis. Next base: position 9,008,861 of record NW_024870752.1, read on the forward strand.
GTAAGATGGGAATTGGAGCATCCAGAATCATTAAGCTTCCATAACAACCCAAAGAACAACATTTAGAATATAAAAACATGAAGGCATATAAGTGCTCTAATAGGGTTAGTATACATGGTAGAAAGTAGTAGATTGTAAGACTGGTCTTGAAAAAGTGAAAATGCAGATTGTACTAATTGGTGCTGTTAAAATGTATCATTAGGAGACTTTCTTTGTAAGGAACAGAAAATCCAAGTTAGAACACTAAGAGACCAACTGGCTTGTGTAACCGGAAGTCCTGCTGCAAGATAGACTCAGGGGATGATGTCTTCGAGTCCTGTTCTTCTCTCGGCTCTGCCCTTTTTTCTGTGTTGGCTCTTTCAGTCTAATAGTTAAAAATGTGCATCTACTGCAGGCTTCACAGCCATGGATGACAACATGCAGGAGAAAAGAAGTCTCTGGCACTCTTCAGAGACCAGGGCTGCATTCCAGTGTTTTACAACACAGTCCAGGGGCAAACTGGAGTTTACAACCCATTATTACTTATGCTATAAAGGGCTGGAAGAAACAAGTAAAGGCTCTAAGTACAAAGAAATAATAAGACAGAAATACTAATTATCCTGATTTGATCATTATACACTATATGCTTCTGTTAAATTATCATTTCAGAGCCTATAAATATGCTTATGTATGCATCAATTAAAAGGGGAAAAAACTAAAATAAGAGGAAAAGAGTTCCAGGTTGTCTCTGGGAAACATCCAGTCACATTTCATTTGCTCAAATTAATTTACCTGGGATTTTTACTCTCTAGAACCAATTTCTGTTTTCAGATCAGTGTCCTGGCTAACAGAAAAGGAGATTCCTACGCCTAACCAGGAGGGTGGACGGGTACAGGGAGCCCAACTTAAGGCTCTGGAAATTTCTAGTATGTGTTATATACACAAGAGACTCATGAACACATAATTCTTGCCAATAGTCACTAGTGATGATTTGTAACTTGCCAACAAATGAAACTCTCTACTCATAAAAACAAAAAAAACCTAAAGTAACCCTTTGGGTGAGTATTTTTAGTATCTAAATTTTGTTTACAAATCAATTAATTAAAAAAAAAACAAATCAAAAGGAAAGTAGCTGAGGAAATTAAAAATGAGTACATAATAGAAATGTGCTAATTTACCTGAAAAAGCATGCTTCATCTCACCACTAGTGTTTTAAACTGAAACACAAAAGCATACAATTTCCCTTTAAATTAGACCTTTAACAAATAACACCCAGTGATACTGAGGGCTTGTGTGTGGTAGTTAGAGTATAAAGGATGACAACCTGTCTGGCAGGCAATCTAGCATTTTGCTTTAGGAGTTCTATCGATAGTCATTGACCCTGTAATTACACCTGCAAGAATGAGTCTTAAGGAAATAATCAGTGATGCAATTAAGGGTCTCTGTATAGAGCCTTTCATTACACCCTCTGAAGAATAGCTAAAACTCAATCGTTATTAGCAAACAACAGGCAAAAGGCCAAATAAGGAATAGTCCATACAATGGGAACATTTTAAAAAAGTGCTTTCATGATTTAGGAAAATACCTAATGTAATAATATTTTTAAATAAAGGAACTCAAATATGTACTTTTCTAAAAGTTAATTGAGTTTTCAAAGAGAAGAAAGATTTTTTTTAAGTGATCCATTTAAAAATGTCACTACATTTTACCTATTTTGAATGAGAAAGGTTAAGACAGTATTTCACATTGCTAAGATAAAAGCCATGAGTGATCATATTAGTTGCTTTTCTGTAGTCTATTATAACTTTCTGTAATGCATCAACAATCCTCTCTTGATAAGCAAACTCATTCTACCAGAGCTTCTTGTGTGATTTCATTATTGCATTGGTCCAATGTGAGTCAAGCTATTTGATTTTCCACTTTTAATACATTTTAGTGAGAACTAGTTCATTAAATACCTGGTGTTCATTTCCTGTAGTAACTTACCTTTTAAATTTTTCAGTAGATTGACATAGACAAAGCCTCTTAATAATCCAATGTTCACAAATCTCATGCTGTAAATTTAATAAATTTATTTTTATATTTTACCTAGCAGATCTAGTTACTAAAGCAGCATGACATATATCAACATTACTCTTATTTTACTGCTAGTCAACTCTAGCAGTCAGTTTCAGCAGTGAAGTACTATATGGCCAGTAGTGGCTTTGAATTCTATATCCTCTTGCCTCAGCCTTCTAAGAGATAAGATTATAGCTTTGCACACCACCACACTTAGTAAATCAAAATATTCCTAAACTGTTCATAGTAATTATTATTCCCTCATTTATGATTAAAAATAAGTTGTCAAATAGAAGATTTGAAAGACTTTTGGGAGTCTTTCTACATGAAATATGCCCCTTTGCATATCAAATTATCAGTTCACAAGAGACTCCTGGAAAGTTTGATGAAACTTTCTAACTCTATTTGTAGACAACATACTTTAACTTCAGAATCAAATATAATATGTTGCTTTCTAGTCTTGCAACCTAAAAATTCTCCCAAAGGCTCTTAGATCTTCATTTGGTTCTACATACCTGTGTCTACAATTGGATTAGATAAATTGGAGCTTCATAAGAATGAGGTAGAATTAAACTATTTCATGGTCTAGTTTTTGTATTAGGAAATAATATAATCTTATACTGGTTCCCTAGTGCCCTGGCACTGACAAATGCTGGGGCCAACTATAGGATTCTACCAGAAATAAAACTTTGACCCAGAGCCAAGATTCTGGGTTTGAGCTTAGATGCTTTATGTCTGTGGCTGCTTTGTTCTTCATAAGCTAAGAGCTGTAATACAGGCTTATTGATGCAGAATCCTTTGTGATTCCTTTGGGTCTGATAGACCTACATGTTGGAAATTGAAGTTATAACATCTTCAATAGTACAAGTGACTAACATGTCAGAAATTTTTACACTGAAACCCTGACAACCACATCCCCCCAAAATAAAGACAGCCTTCCTTCCCCCCCTTCCTCTACCCACATCTCTGCCTCTTTATTTCTAATATTGCTCACAGTGTCAGATGCTGGCATCTAGTAAATCCAATTCTTACTGGCCCAGAGAATGTGCTAATTATATCCTACAGCTAATTAGAAAGCAGCCTCTTTGCTAGAGAAGAGTTTATTTAGTTCATCAATGAATAAGACTTGGTTTGAATTTTGATTTAAAAATCAAAGGCAAATGGAAATGGGATGGAGTAGAGGGAAAGATCCTCTCCAATAGGAGGGAACCCTCAGTAATTAAAATTTAAAAATAAATATAGGTTTTTGCCCACAAGCTAGATGGAGAAAATTTTCTAATATAACTAGAAAATATAAGCATGTATTCCTGTTACATGAGACTTACAAAGTATACAAATAGAACAGTTGCAGTAGTGGGAGCAATCTGTGCTAGAAACTTGGTCAGATTCCCTAGCAAAAGATAGAGGAATTTATATTTTATTAATGAATGTTTCATTAATAGCAAGCATGATTCTGTACATGTGTGGGGTTAAATTCTTTCAAAATATATAATTTCCCTAAGGTACATTTTTGTCTAGTGTGGAACTGGATTTATTAAGGACAAAATACAGGTTTTGTCTTTCCTGGGCTGTACTAGGCATTTGGAGGTGACATGGCAGGAGTTAGTCATCAAAATACATCCATCCTAACCTGATTCATTCACCTTTTCTCCTTTATCCTCTCAGCCCCATCTGGTCATGGCAAGTAGCAGAGAAGGACATGTTCATGTTAATTTTTGAAATTGCTACCAATTCACCATGACTAATTAAAATGTGAGGCTCTGTAACATGCAGGTCAGTGGTTCTCCACCCTGGCTGCACTTTGGAATCATGCAGGGAAGTTTATTTTTGTTTTTAAATAAACCCAAAACTCTTAGAGGTATAAGTGCTGAATTCAAGAATGCAGCCCAAAAATTACATCCATGGGGGCAATTTTTAATCTCTGCAGAGAGATTTGCTGTCCATGGGACAGCAAAACAATCCAAGTGGTAATGTTTCTCTCCGTTGAAGGGATAAGCCACATGAGCTCCCTATAAAGACCCAGTTCCGCCTCAACATTAACCTCAGCTACCTACTTACTATACCCTACAGGTGAAATCAAGAGGACTGGTGCCTCACTTGGTCTTGTCTAGCCTCCTGTGTCATTTTCCCAAAAGAATTCTATAGATTTCATCAATTGCCTCTCCTTCAAGTCATATTGCACTGATGCTGCTCACACAGACCCCACATTTTAAAGCCTTTTAGATTTCCATCTCAAATGACTCAAGGAGCTATGTACTTCAAGGTCTTCTTTTAGAGTTGGGGTTTTATTTCCTCTGTCTCTCAAATTGCCAGTCAATGCTTCCTGATTTTCTTTGAACCATTCTCAGAAGATCTCTTTCAAATCATGCTCTTTAAAATTTCTCAATCCACCTTTCTATAATGCAACTCTAAAGTATAATGTAGGTGTTAAAATCAGCTCTGATACTACTCTAACTGTATTCATTCAGCCTAATAAATCTTAGGTTATTCTTCATTTTTTTTAAAACATAGAATTACCAGCCCATCAGGAAGTCAGAATGAAAAGAATCCTTAGAAGTGATAGCATTTAAAATTCATTGGTCTGAATATGTAGACCACACAATATCAATAGTTTTTCTTTTTAAGTTAAGAACATTATTCTTGATTCAGTCCATTATTCTTGATTCAGTTATCAGAAGACATGTGCTTCCAGCAGAAACAGAAATGAAGAACAAATAAAAAGACTAAAAACAATAAAATCTGTAAGACAAAAAGAAAGTTTTATTTACAGCTTTTCTATACATAAATTTATTATTGAGGCTAATGAAAAAAATTTCTCTATCAAGCCAAGTACCAGTGGCTCATACCTATAAACTTTGCTACTCTGAGGATCACAGTTCAAATCCAGCCTAGGCAGGAAAGTCTGTAAGACTCTTACCTCTAATTAATTTCCAAAAAACAGGAAGAGAAAGTGTGCTCTTAGTCTTGAGTGGAAAAGCTAAGGGACAACACGTAGGCCTTGAGTTCAAGCACCATAAATGAAAATAAAATTTATCAAACAGTGGGATGTTAGCAAAACACTGAAGATAAGGCAATTGTAGAGTACTATTTATTATTGCTGCTTTTGTAGCAATCGTAGGTGGTGTGTTGGATTTAGATATGAAAATATCTGTGACACAAAACAACATGAAAAACTTAAGTCAAGAATGAGACCATAGTGTTTGAGTAACACTTTTATTGTAGTTATCAATACTGAATAACCCCCTTGGGTGTGTCTGCCTTATAAGACATGTAGACAAGCTTATTTGGGATTTACTTGAAATTAGGCCACCTACATTGTAACTAGATGTATATTTATGGATTTATAAATACTGTAATTTACTCTACTCTCCCCAGGGCTACCCATTTCAACTTTTTAAGTTGATGTATTTCTTTTATGTTGAGTTTATATTTTATTCTTTCTAGGATAGTATGCAAGGGATGGGTAGAATGATCCATTGGAAAAATGTGTTACGCTCCAATCACCCAAACTCATTTCTAAAGAGGATAAAACCAACTATATCATGTCAAAAATTTTGTTCATAGTTGAATACTCATTAAATATTTGAAGAAAGGCAGGGTAATTTTGAATCACTCTTGCTGGTATAACCATGGTAGTCTAAAAGATCATTTTATTATTTTTTGTTTGGTGGTGGTCGTGGGGCTTAAAGCCTGGGCCTGAACACTGTCCCTCATTCTTCAGCTCAAGGCAAGCACTCTACCACTTGAGCCACAGAGCCACTTCCAGTATTCTGAGTGCTTTATTGGAGATAAGATTCTCATGGACTTTCTTGCCCAGGCTGGCTTTGAACCGTGATCCTGAGATCTCAGTCTACTGAGTAGCTAGGATTCCAAGCATGAGCCACCAGCCCCTAGCTATTCATCTGTGTTTTAAGTTAAGTAGCTTTGTTTTAACTTAGCAGATCTGCCAAGTGACGGGCACAGGAATCCAACAATATCAGGGACAGCTAAAAGTTTCTCAAAATATATTTTTCATCCAAAGTACCACATCTTTCATGATCAACAGGTTTTTAGAGTTTTATCATTACATACCTAAGAATATGATACTAAAATCTGAGACATCCTGTATCTCTGTAATTTTGCACTTCTCATACAATCTATAAATAAAATGTAACAAATTTGAAATGCCTGGTGTGGTGATTCACACCTGTAATCCTAGACAGTCAGGAGAAGGAAATTAGGAAGCTCATTAAGTTCAAGGCCAGCTTGGACAAACAGTTAACAAGGTCTCACCCCAACAAATAAAGTCAGGAAATGTGGGATGGGTTTGTAATTCCAGCTACATGGGAGAGATAGGAAAGATCACTGGACATTCATTAGCTTGGGCAATAAGTCAGTGAGATCTTATCTCAGCAAACAATGACAGACATAGCACATTAGATGGCAGGCTGGGCCTGCCCAGTACAAAAGTGAAATCTTAACAGGAAAAAAAATTAAGTTAAATGGGCTATGGATGCAGAGATTCCCTGGCTAGCATGAGATAAGGGCTTGAATTCAAACAGCAGTAAAAAAGAAAAGTTTAATTTTTTTAAAATTCCATCAGAAAAACAAGCTCAAGGACAAATAGCAGTAAGAAGTAATATTTTACAAATATTAATACAATGTTTTTATTCTTCTATAGCTTATTAATTGCAATTTACCCATAAGTCTCTACTTTTGCCGAACTCATCTAGCAATAGGAGATAAGAGTCCAGAGAACAGACTATAACCATGTTTTTCAGTAATCTGCAGCCTGTGCTCAGACCAATGACTCTACACATGATTAGTAGCAACAAAGGCTGGAAAACAATGAATGAAAATTAAAACAAAAACTAGAAAGAAAATCTTAAGTTAAACTATTGCAATGCTGGGTCAAAGATAAAAGGGTCACCATGGTATCTCACTGAAATTCAAGTATGGCAGTAATAAGAATCCAAGTAAAATATGTAGTGGGTATACCAATTGTGGTTGAATGTATCTGGAGTCCATTTTAAATTCATTTATCTTAGGCCCTCAGCAGGGTCATTTTAACTAATAGCAGCTAGGCTTTGCCAATTTCAAGCTTGAAATATGAAAATCACACATAATGGCATTAAGAGGGTAATTTAATAACAGTAACATTTATTATTTAATTTATGTAAATGGAACTATTCCCCACCACCCACCACACCAAATAGATTTCTGAACAAAATCCAGAAAAGTGCTATTAAGTATATCACAAGAAGAAATTACATGTGTGCGCATGCACGTGTGCCCGCACCCCCCCCCCACACACACACACACGAACGTCTTTAGTTGTTAGGGATCAGTGACTTAGTCCTGGAAAATTAGATACCCAAGACCAACATGCCAGCCAACTCAGTGTCAAGTGAGATCTGCTTCTGCCCTCTTTTGCCCCCAAGATGGTGCCTTCTTACTTCATGTTCACACATGACAGAACAAGAGACTTTGGCCCATTCATGAGTGCTCCATCTTCATGGCCTCGTCACCTCCCAACAAAACTACTTCCTTAAAGATAGTTCTATGACTTAAAAAAAATCAAATCCACCTATGGAGGATTCGATTTCAATATATACGTTTTAGGAGGCAAAAACAATCCTTCAAACACACGTATGTAAATAGGTTCCTTTAACTAAATCAGTCAGCTGCCTAGACTGGGCGACATTTCTAACATGAGCGGAAGAACAGCTCTTCTTTGCAGCATGAAAGGAACTAGGCTTAGCAGGAACCCTGCCATGCCACTCAGTTATCTACTGATAAAGTGTGGCTGAAAATGCTGCTGTCGTCAGATTCCTCCTGTGGTGGTAGTGTACACATTCTGTGGCTGAGATAGCATGTTCACTTCTTATGCAAGATACAATGGGAGTAGGAATCGCTCCCTTGGGTTAGCCAGTTGTTATTTCTGAATATTAAGCAGAGCAAAACTGTGGTGACTTGCAGATCCTCATTAATAACACCTCCTACTATTTCCACAAAGGCAAATGCATTTGGACATTCTGTGTTCTTCCTTCACAATTATTTGAATTCAACTGAACACGAGAAGACAATAGGTCATTGTGCTCATGGTTCAAATAGCATGACAGTTTATTTTAGAATTGCAATGTGGACCAATAATTTCTTCGTCTGCTTCAGTGTTGTGACAAATAAAATTACTGCTCCTACCACGATGTCAAATGCCACAGTGCTGCTCTTTCTTTGTTATATAATTCTATGATTAAAAAATTATCACCGGGCACTGGTGACCCACTCCTGTAATCCTAGATACTCAGGAGACTGAGATCTGAGGATCACAGCTCAAAGCCAGCCCGGACAGGAAAGTCCGTGAGACTCTTAGCTCCAATTAACCACCAAAAAAAAAAAAAAGGAAATGGCATTGTAGCTCAAGTGTTAGAGTGCTTGCCTTGAGCTGAAGAGCTGAGGAACAGCACCCAGGCCCAGAGTTCAAGCCCCATGACTGACAAAAAAAAATGTATGTATATATATGTATGTATATATACATACATACATTTTTGTATATATATGTGTGTGTGTGTGTGTGTGTATATATATATATATATATATATATATATATATATATATATATATATTCTCTGAAGAGTTTCAGACCCTGTTTGTGAAATTTTGCTGCTCTCAGGACAAATAAAGGCCATAAAACAAAAGAAGCATGGATAGGTAGCTCTGGAAAACTAACCACAAAGACAGGTTGGAAGGAAAGAATAGCACACAACTAAGCTCTCCTTTTATGGTACTAACTTTTCATTTAGGTTATATATGAATCGTGTAGACATTCATCAAATACCTGCTCCCAGGAATTATGTGAAGAACTCTGGAGAAGATTGCAAAGAAGTTCAAGAACTGATGTTCAAATGATACTTTGGCCATCACATTTCTGCTTCATTGTCCCTTCATGATTTCTTCTCTACCAGTCTACTGTCACAACCACATGTCTGGTCACACATCTCCCACTCTGATATTTTGTCAAGTCTTTTCTTTTCCTGCTTTCTCCATAAGGGCATAGCTGTCCTAATTCTGTCCATAGAGAATATGTCAGACAGTAGAATTCACTTTTGAGTAACTTTTATTTACACTTTTCTTTTCTTCATTTCTTTTTCCTTCCTTCTTTTTTCTTCCTTGCTCCTTCCTTTGTTTTCCTATGTCTCTTCCTTCCTTCCTTCCTTCCTTCCTTCCTTCCTTCCTTCCTTCCCTCCATACTTCTTTCTTTTCTTCTTCCTTTTTTTTTTTTTTTTTTTTGCTGGTCATGGGGCCTGAACTCTGGGCCTGGGCGCTGTCCCTCAGCTCTTCAGCTCAAGGCTAGCGCTCTACCACTGGAGCCACAGCACCACTTCCGGCTTTTTCTGTTTATGTGGTGCTGAGGAATCCAACCCAGGGCCTCATGCTTGCAAGGCATGCACTCTACCGCTGAGCTACCTTCCCAGCCCTTTTCTTCTTTCTTTCTTCCATCTTACATCCATATCTTTGCCATGACCCCAACACACTATGCATCTAGAAGGAACTGCTCCAATTCACCTCTGAACAGGACCTAGTAATAGCATTTAGTAGTTTCTCTATAGCTATTTGGTTATCTTAATTAAAATACTACTTATATAATTCATACTTGTGTCATTGGTGTAGAACTCCTTGTTCTTTATAATGGCTAAGAAGTCTAAAAAGTAATTTCTAAGTTGACTTGGTGAGTCATGAGTGATCTGCATGCTGACTCCCTGAAGAGCACATTCCATGAGGAGCACTAAACATCATATCAAAACTCCTAATGCTCTCACATCTGCTCAGGTCACTATGAGTCTGAAGATTTGTGTTGGAATTAGTTGTTGCTTTTTTTTCTATTTGTTTAATACACAGAGCACATATCAGCATACTGGGAGATCATCCTTACTGCCAACTTATATTTTCTTTGCCAACGGGTAATCCTAGCTAGTCATTTTATACTTATCCAATCACACACACACACACACACATACACACTGTAGCAGTCAAGGTTCTCTGGAGAAATAGAACTAACAGATACGTGCTTTCATGTTTGTGTGCTTAGAGAGCGCAAAAGAGATAGAGGGAGAATAATGTGTTTATATGGAAGGAGAGCACAAGAGAGATAGAGAACACAAGAGAGAGACTCATTTTTAAGGAAGTAGCATATATGATTGTGGAGGTAAACATAATATTTTGCTGTATCTAGGCTATTAAGCTCCAGACTCAAAGAAATGAAGCTCATACCCAAAGACCATGTGCTGGCACAATGTATTCTTACTTAAGAGATTCTTACTTACTTACTTACTTTCTTACTGACTTCAGTCATTCAGTTAAAGCCTTCTACTGACTGGCTGTGACCCATTTTGATTATGGAGAATAATCCAGTTTCAGTGTTAATCTGGTCTGATTCTTTTTTCTCTCTGTGAAAAGAAAAATACTTTCACAGAAATATCTAGAATTTTAGTTGACCAAAGATGAAAGTAGTGTGGCCTGTCCACATCGACACAGAAAATTAACCATTGGCAATTTCAAGTTCCCTTGGGGAAAGGAAAAAACAAATTGCTTAAATAGGGATACAGATGGACCCATTGCAACAATGAGATGTACAAGTCGTTATGTTGAAAAACAAATTTTACAACTTTGGCTGGGGGAAAGGGGAGGAGATGGGAAGGGATGGGAAGGGGAAACAAAGGAGGAGGCAACAATGCTTGATAAAAAAATGTACTCATTACCTTGCCCATGTGATTGTAACCCCTCTGTCCGGTATTTTCACAATAAAAAAAGATAAGAAATACAATTTTATTTATATAAAGAAATTCAATTTTGTTTATATGACAAAATGCTTAATCAACCTTCTTGTTAGACTGGACCAATTCTCCTTTTCAATCACTAAAACAGAAATCAGTAAAAGTATTATACGTGTCTTTAGTCCTGTATCTTGACTTTGATGGAAAGACCTTTAAACACAAATACATGAGACTTATAGAATTAAGTTGCTAGTATAAGACTGTCAGATTTTTATGATACACGCTAGAAGAATCTGCATTTCTCGTAACATTTGTTTCTTAACTATCTGCCATAAAACTTCTTTATTATACAGTTCATAAAGCATTTTAACCTCCTACATTCAATTCTTAAAGTAGCCATTAAGTGCCTACAATGTACCCATTTGTAATGTTATTAATAGCAATTATGATACAACTCTATAATGGAGAAATACCAACATAAAGAACTCATACACTGTAATCTTTGTGGTGTAGGATGCTCTGTCTTTCATACTGTCAAATAATATGAAGTTTCACCTTTCCAGTTTAATTAATGAGACATTTTTTTCCTCTGACTCTACAAAGTCCACGGAAGGATGTGTAAGGAAATGCTTGCTGTCATAGCTGTTTTCCTAGAAAGGTCCTCATGTACAGTAACTGCTCACAGATCCTTGATGGAGTTTTGTGGTCAGTAAACTATGCCAAATCCAGCCTGTGGGCTGTTTCTGTACAGCCTGAGAGCTAAAATAACTTATATTTTGCATTATTACGGGGATATCAAAAGGAACTGGGGGAAGAACAAAGAAGATGGGACAGAGAACATTTGTGGCCACAGAGTTTAAAATATTTATAATCAAAACTTTTATAGAAACAGTTAATGAGTTTGCCAACCTCTAGTCGGTATGATGAAGTACAAAACTCAGAGCATCAACTTTAACAGCTTGCACACTACAAAGGCAGATGGATAGACAAAGCATATTTCAGCCTCCTTTGTCCTTCTCTTCCTCCCCTGTCATCCATACTCAGCTGTCCATCGACAACCAGCTCAAGCTCAGCTCTGGAAACCTTCATCTGGTGATCTCGGTCTACAAGACGTCTCTGGCTTAGAACTCTAGGTGGTGTTAATATTTGTTTCACACGGGAATAATATTGTTTCCTTTTATGTCCTTAATTTATCTAGGCCTGACTTCCCACATGAGTGTAAAATCCACACATAGTTTTCTTCATACCGTGTCATGTAGTCATTTGGTATCAGTATTGCAAATCTTAAGAACTTTCTGGACCCAGAAAGGTTAATGTCTTATTAAGCAATAAATGATAAGCATGATTCATGAGTGATCCTCCACATATGCTTTTTCTCCATGTAGTCCTCCCAAAATTTAGATGAAAAGTGTAATTTCTTTTACATACAAGATTGATTGATAATATTAGTCTCTTTTTAGGTAATACATGAATGATGCTTCATACTGACACATATGTTAATATACTAGATATTTATGAAGGATCGGGCCATGAGAAAGGCACAGAAGTTCCCTGCAGTCATTCAGTGAGAGATTTTAGATTCAACTTCACTGAAGTTTTAAACATTATGCCATACTGTTGGTACATTTTCTGTGTAAATAAATGTGGCCTTGATGAAGATAGTTTTATTTTTCCTATAAGATTAGATGAGAGCTAACAATACAAGAGCTAGAGCAGAGGTGGCCCTAAAAATCTAGGGGAACAAGCAGCTCGGGGAGGAAGAGTAAGAACCCCAGAGCTTATAATAAAACCACATAGGTTGAGTTGGGTGCTGGTAGTTCATGCTTAAAACTCATAAGGCTAACATCTCAGAATCAAGATTTGGAGCCAGCCCTGGCATAGAATCAGTGAGGTTTTTATACAAAACTAACCAGCAAAAAGTCAGAAGTAAAGGCAGGGTTCAAGTGATAGAGCATCAACTGTGAGTGAAAATGCCAACTCAGAGCTGGAGGTTCAAAGTTCAAGTCTCAGTCCTATGCATACATACATACATACATACATACGCACACACATTCAACTATTTACATTGATTTTGGAATTGCAATGAATAAACTTTATAATAAAGATTTGGTCAGTAGTTAACTCTTCCTTGCTAATATTCAACAAACAATCAATTCACAAATTCTATTTTCTGTTAGGAAGTCAAGTTTAACATGAGTCTTTTATGATCCTGGACTTAGCGATGATTCCTTTCATCTAACATCAAATCACAGATAATAAAAGTAAAAAGTAAATGAGTTAGAGTACTTCAAGTTAAGAATTCTATGCATCCAAGAAAGACTCAACAGAGAGGAAATGTAATCTATTAAATGTAAATTATGTATCTGAAATGGAGTTAATTTATATATGTAATTGGAGAACGCCAAAATGGCTTAACTAAAATGAACAAAAGAACAGGCATTTCTGCAAAGAAGATCTACAAATAATAAGAACATGAATATATGCTCAACGCTTCTAATATTGAGCAAAATTTAAATCGCAGTTTGATTAAAATTAAAATCATGTCCATTGGGATGGCTACTGCAAAAATTTATGATGCAAAATAGTATCAATGTTGGTAAAGACATGAGAAAGTGGCAGAGCTGTAATAAATATCAGCAAGGCAGTTTCTCAAAAGTTAAAAATAGAATTACCATAAGATCCAGTAATATTATAAACTTTTTTGAAAACAGAACCTCATAGAGGTATTTTTCCCATTCACACTTTTCGGCAGGATTATTCACTATAGCCAAAAGGTAAAACAACTCAACTATCCACTGATGGTTGAATGAATAAGCAAAATGTATCATATTATACCTTAGAATATTATTCAACCTTAAAAGAAGAGATACCACGTGCTCCAACATGGCTGAACCTTGAGGGTGTTGTGAAATAATATACCCACAAAGTTGCAAGTGTTGTAACTGCAAACAAGCTTCTATGAGGCACCTGACAGAGCAGATTCATAGAGACAGAAAGTGGAGTGATGAATGGTTCCAGGTGTCAGGGCTGGAGGGGGGGGCAGTTAGTAAATGGGTCTAGGCCTTCAGTTATGCACTATGGAAAGGGTTCTAGAGATTGACTACCCAGCAATAGTGATGTAACATATAACATGTCCTACATGTTATATGCAAGAACCTGTTCTAGAACTTTCTGCAGATACCCAAGTCAAAAGATGCTTACATCCTTATTTTAAAAAATTGGTATAGTATTTGCATTATAATCCTGCATATCCTCCACTGTACTTTCAATTGTCTTTATATCACTGATGAAACCCTAACACAATGTAATTGCTGTGTAAAGAAGTGTTGTATTAGTCAAGGAATGACATTAAAAAGAAGAGTTTGTACTTGTTCAGCACAGATACAATTTTTTCCCTCAAATAATTTTTAGCTGAAGTTCATTGATTCCAAGGTCATGAAAACCACAGATACCGCAAGGCTGAGGGCAATAACACTTCCCACCACTGAGCTGTACATTTAGCTGTGATTTATGCTAGGTATCTTTTAACCACAATTAAATTTCTTGAAATAAAGTTAGTGAGGAATTTTCGCATTTCAAATACCTTACGTGATTATATGAGGCTACAGAAACAGTGGCCACCCAATATTCTTCAGCTAGGCCAAAGGCCTAGGTTGCTACTTACATTGGTGTAAATTCTCTAAAAGGTTAATGCATACTCCAGTTATAAACGCTGTAGATTTAGCGTATCATGTCCCTAACTCTGGCAAACAATGACTTGTTCTTAGATTAGATCGTAAGCACAAAACATCTCATTTCCCAGCTCACTTCACGATTTTTAATATCTAGTATTCCCAAATAGAACACAGAAAGGATGAAGAAACTCACCTTCGTATTACTATAGAGAATATCTTGCATAGATAGAATAGACAGTGGTGGCTCATGTCTGTAATCCCAACTACTCAAGAGGTCTAGATGCACTTTAGTAAATGTGGAAGAGATAGGCCTGTCTAAAAATGGTTGCTAACAGTGGACTCATAAGGCTATATAGCTGAAGGAACCAGGGGTATGGAAAGGTGAGCCTGGTCTTTCAATATAAACTAGCATGAGCATGAGCTTTGGTGATGAGAAGTGAGAGTTTGGAAAATTATATGACTCTTCCTAGATAATGTGCTTTATCTATAAAAATTAGCTACTAATATTTAAGTCATGTTTTTGTGAAGGTGAAATGAGATAATTTTAAATGTCTCTCACCAAGGAAAGACAACAGGAGACAAACAATAGGAGACAGAAATGTTCATTCCTTTAATACTTTAGACCTTTGAGATGACTGAGATTCATTTTGCTAATTTTCAATTCTGATTGCAGTCAACAAAAGACATGTTGGTTAGCCTTCAATCCTTTAATTCATTTATCCAACAATTAAGGCAACAATGCTCAATAGGAAATATACTCATTACCTTGCTCATGTAACTGTAACCCCTCTGTACAGCATTTTTACAATAAAAAACATACAATAAATAAATAAATAAGAACTATGAATGTAAAAAAATTCTTGATATCCCTCTTTTCAGGCAATATTCTCTTACCATTAAAAGAACGATTATTCTCTCAGAGGGAAAAAAATGTATTTCTTAACAAAAAGTACAAGTAATATAGAGATTCTGTGTGAATGATCTACAGTGGACTCCACACTTGTTAATTAATTGTCTCCTGAACAAAGATGGCAGAGAGTTCAGTGTGTAGAATCTTCTATGGTGATACTTGTCCTTCACCTTTAACTCAATGTCTCATTAAACAGTTTCCACTTAAGATGATCAGATTCTCTTTGTTCAAGTAGAAGCATTTTCCTTTGTTGTAGCACCCTACTTTGCCAAAAGTTTTTCCACATGCAGACTGTCTTTGTTAAAATTATTGCAGAGTTCAGCAATTACCTTGTCACATCTGTTTGATCGGATTCTCTACAAATAACCTTGGATGTGACTGGTGTTAGATAAAAGACCTGGTCGTCTGTGCTAGTATAAGGTATAGTGTAAGATATGGAAAGACAGAATTGGAGAACAAAACAAAACAATAAGAAGGCATGCCATTAGCCCTGTTTGTCCCTAAATAGCTATATTAGAACACAGACTAGAAAATAAACATTGTTAGCCAAAATGAGAAGGGAAAATAAACGTCACGTGAACTATTTGCATTATGACATGAAAGATAAGTGGATGCTCACCAGTTAGAAAAAAAAATTAGAGTTTGGTATTTGGTCAAAAACAACAGCTTGGGGATAAAAAGGTTTACTAGTTGAAAACAGCATCTGCAGCTGCCCAAACCCAGCAGGCAGCTCACCCTAGCTGGATCACACAGCATGAGGAAAGGAGAGGCACCCAGCCATGGAGGCTGTGTTGATGAGTTTGACTTTTTCAAAAGGTTATGTGGAGCTATTAAATAATTTTGGCAAAAAAGTCACATTTTCATATTTGTTCTTTTAAAGATTCTCTGAATACAGCAGGTGAGATGGGTTGGAAAAGTCCAGGCTGTTAACTGGTTACAGTAAACACGAATGCAAATAACTCCGGACTTACAAACTTGACATGTAGGTATTTTATAGCATTGTAGTGTATTAAGTACCTTACTTAATCCCTATTGACCTGCTGGTAGTGGGAGCCAACCTGTTGTTTGACTCAGAAAATCTGAATCAATAGGCTGGAGAGACAGAGACAATGATGGGACAGACAGAAAGAAACACCAACAAAACTGAACACTCCATGTATTCAATCATTTTGTAATTCAGTCAGGGAAATGATGAGATTCTGGGTTTCATTTTCAACAATCTCAGACCTTTTGAGGCTCCTTTTGGAGTTTGAGCTTGTGAGTCATTTACATCCTAGATCTGGGAATGTACTTTCTGAGTTTAACTCTTTTCTTTTTCACAATTGCCGAGAGACATTAAACACAGACAACCATTTTCATTCCTCATTCGTTTTACAGAAATATGTAAAAGTATCAAATTTCCCAGATCTTTGTCTCTTTAAAGGTGTTTGATTAAAAGTGCCCAATGGTAATGTTTTTCATATTTCTGCTGCTACATCTCACCATGTACTATCCATCCGTGTTCTCTTTATAGCTGGGAAAAGAGGAATTGATATCTCTAAAGCTAACAAGTTTGCAGGGTCAATTCTTGAAGCTCGAAACCAATTCAGAAAATGTTTCCTTAAGATACTGTTCTTTCAGAACCACTCATGGTACCAAAACCTGGATTAGTCACAGTTCGGTAGACAAAACCAATATAATTTCTCCATCTGATACTAAGGAAAGGATATTTTTTAAGGGTCTGTATGATTTAATCATCTGATTTAAAGAGTGCCAGTCCCAGTTTTACTGGGTGGAGATTTGAGGGCAGAAATGCTGCCATTGGAGAGGGAAGCCTGAAGCACAGGAAACCCAAGAATGAGCTAAAGTAACAGTAAATCCAGAGAAAAGTGTGAGAATGGAGAAGAAATGACAGCATCGAAATCTACACAAAGATCGGTACCAACTTTAAATGGTGAAGGGTGCAGCACCAGTTACTCAGAGGGACATATCTAAACACCTTGCTTTTTGGCAGCGAGAATTTGCTGGTAGTTGTGAGTTTTAAGTAGTCTAAGGAAGTTCATCTAATTACCAGCAGAAGGTAAATCTTCAAAATTCTTTGTACCTAGCAGTGTGATCACTGGTGAATGATCTTATTGTCTGAGACTAATTACTACTGTCTTTTAAATAGATGTACACCTAATGCCTGAGTTGTTTTGTCACCGCATCTAATTCTCTGATAGCAGGTCGTTTTTCTTTCCTGATTAAGTTACTTATGAAAGCCTTTATCCATCACTGAATGTGGTTAACCTTTCAGAAGTTCAATCTTAATGTTTATAGTACACTTACAGTACTATTGGAAAGCCATTTAAGGATGAGTTATAATCAAAAGGGTTCATGGAAGCTGGCTGCAGTAGCTTATATCTGCAGTAACCCTACTCTGGAGGCAGGGATTGGGAGGATCACAGTGTGAGACCAACCCAAGCAAAAAGTTCACAAAACCTGATCTCATCCAATAAATAGCTGGGTTCAGCTTTTGTCATTCCCGCTACTCAGGAAGCATAAATAGATGGATCATGATCCAGGCAGGCCTACAAGAGAGAGAGAGACAGAGACAGGGAGACAGAGAGGGAGAGAAGAGAGAGAGAACATCTTAAAAAATAATAAAAGCAAAACAAGCTGTAGATGTGACTAAAGTGGTAGAGTACCCGCTTAGCAAGGGAGAGGCCCTGAGTGCAGACCTCACTATCATAAAAATGTAAATATACTTTTTACATACACATGCACGCACCTATATTATATAAAGACAGACACACATGCCTCATAAATGAACAAATGTTTCAGAATTGGTTTGAAATTGTCAGGGAGATAATTACAGTATTATGACAAGAAAGATAAGAAACTAAATAAGATAGTGACCATGGGAAAAGAAAGAAGAGGACAGATGGAAAAGGCATTACAACACACAAACATGACACAATTACTTGGCTTGAGTGGGCAGATAGTTATCATTCCAAGAAACAACAACAACAACAATGATAAAACATGAAGCAGCAAGTCTCAATTCAAAATTGCTAAACTTTTGTACCAACAAAATGCTCAAAAAATCTTTAAGCTATAAAATAGTCACAGCATGCAGATCAAGAAGAGAATTTCAAGTTAACAATTCTGAAAGAGCCAGGACCTGGTGGCTCATGCCTGTAATCCTAGCTAGTCAGGAGGCTAAGAGCTGAGGTGGTTCAAAGTCCGCCCAGGCATGAAAGTCTATGAAGCTCTTATCTCAAATTAACCATCAGAAACCAGAAGTGGCACTGTATCTCAAAATGGTAGCATACTAGGCTGGAGCGAAAAATCTCAGGGACATCACTCAGGAAAAAAAAATCTGAAACATGTTCAGCAAAAAAAAAACTGAATATGAAAATAATATGCCTTAGTAAAAGAGACTAGAACATTAAGTAAAAGAAGAAGCAGTTTAAAAACATTTTAAGTCTTTCTGTTTCCTAACAAATAGGGCAATGTCATTCTAATGGAGGCATAGAATTCCATTGTGTATAAATACTACATTTTCTTGATCCATTCATCTACGAGGGGCATCTGGGTTGGTTCCACATCTTAGCTATGGCAAATAATGCTGCAATAAACATAGTCGTGCTGGTAGTGTGGTCTTGTTTGTGATCATTTGGGTAAATGCCCAAAAGTGGGATTGCTGGGTCATAGGGGAGCTCTATGTGGAGTCTTTTGAGGAACCTCCATACTGCTTTCCAAAGTGGTTGAACAAGTTTCCACTCCCACCAACAATGCAGTAGGGTTCCCTTCTGGCCACATCCCCTCCAGCATCTGTTGTTATTAGAGTTCTTGGTTATAGCCATTCTAACTGGGATGAGGTGGAATCTCAATGTTGTTTTGATTTGCATTTCTTTTATAACTAGGGAGGTTGAGCATTTCTTCATGTGTCTATTGGCCAACCTTCTTTCCTCTTCAGAGAAGTTTCTTGTAGTTATGAGAAGAGAAATCTCACTTAGTCTTATGTTATATCTCCCTAGCTACAACTTAAATCACCTAGAGCTCAACCCATCTCTTTATTTTCTCTTAGTCATGAGTCATCCATTTGAACATCCATTCAATGGATATCTTTTCCCAACCACTCCCTCAGAACTACTCTGAAATCTCAGGAACTATTGGAGAAAAGCCAACTGATAATTGCCAATGTATCTTATTTTTTGTATTCGTGTTTTGGTTGCACAACACTCATTTATTTAAAAACTTTTCCTTTTCTGGTTTATGAAAAACAATATTTGAAGATTCCTAAACTTTGAGGGAAGAGAAACTTCTTAATCTCCATCTTCACTTCTCCTTCCTCTGCTTCTGTATTCTCCATGTCTATTTTGTCAACTCTTCTCTTACCCATCTCTTGTTTATAAGTTACCCTCAAGCAATTTCTCCTGGGTATGTCAATTCTCTTCCTGTCCCTCAGTTCTTCCGCACCATCTCTGAACAATTTGATAAACCATCCACTGGAAAGTAATAGACCACATACACCAGACAGCCAGAACTCTCCATCTGCCTTCCAATGGCTCAAAATCTGAGAATTATTCTTGCTTCGCCCATCTCCCACTTGTCATAACAAAGGACATATCTTGCCATGTATTTTCAGCCATGTTGGCATTTCTTTTAAATTCTCCTGTTTTTTTTCTAACTCTCCCGCAATCTCTCTCACTTCCCTCATTTCACATCCAAGTCTGCTTTGTAACTAATTAGCTCCTGTCGCCATTCCTTTCTCAATCCAAGTGTTATTTCCCCTTGAATCTACCATATGTCAGGAACTGTGCTCAATACTAGAAATGCAAAAATGAATAAGGTAATATATTAAACATAGAACACATCCTATATATATACATGCATGTATGTGTTGAATGAATGTAGGAAATGGAAAGTAAAATAAGTAAATGCAGAACATGTGAACAAAATAGAAAAGAATGCATGGACTGGGAAGGTGGCTCAGAGGTAGAGCGCTTGCCTTGCATGCATGAGGCCCTGGGTTCGATTCCTCAGCACCACATAAGCAGGAAAAAAAGCCAGAAGTGGTGCTGTGGCTCAAGTGGTAGAGCACTAGCCTTGAGCTGAAGAGGTGAGGGACAGCGCCCAGGCCCAGAGTTCAGGCCCCACGACTGGACACTCCCCCCCCAAAATAAAGAACAGAATGCAGAGTAGAAGAATATAGTGGGTTCTTGTGAGGAAGCCAGGATAAGGAAGGGTTGTCTAAGTGAAATCATCCTAGAGGAGATGTTCACCAGGTAGACAGGATGGAAAAATAACTCCACCCTAGATGAGTGGCCTGTACATAGACCATAGAATCGTGGTGGCCGTGTTTCTACTTGGTTGGTACTCCAAGGGCTGTGACACAAAGGGCAAAGTCAAGATCACAATAGAAGGAGCAGAGAAGGAGCAAATAATAAAGCCAAAAAATGAAACGATCAGAGGAAAACTGATGGGAAGGTTTGTATTCAAATGATTCCTCAATAAAACAACACAAAAAATAAATGGAAATGGCCATATAAGAAGGGTCAGGACAGAAGACCAGAGATGTCACTTGTAGATTACTTCTGCAGTTTTCCAAGAAGAGGATGAATAGCAATTCAATCATAGCAGAAATGGTAAATAAAATAAAACAGAAGATAGGAATATCTAGTCTGAGTGTTTGTGTTCCTTCCAAAGTGATAAGTTCAAAGGTAACATCCCTAGTAATCATATTGATGGGTTACGCTGTGGGAAGAGACTAGGTCTTGAGGGTGGAAACTTCATGAAAGAAATCAGTAGTCTTATTAACAAGAACTCCTCCAAGAACTGTCTTGCCCTTTCCACTAAGTGAGACACAGAGACAGAGCTCTCCATAAATCAGAACACAGTGAGTCACCGGACATTAAATCTGCCAGCAACTTAATCTTGGACTTTCAGATATCAGAACTGTAGAACATAAATTTCTGTTGTTTATAAGCTAGCCAGTTTGGTGCATTTTGTTATAAAAGTCTGAATTAACTAAGAATAAGAACTATTAAATAGGCAAACATTAAAGAAACATAGTATCTTCGTGTCTGGGGTAGAAAGTCATACTTTCTAAAATCCAATGTATAGTCTACAAAATTAAGAAGATGGACAAAAGGGATGGGTAGGGAAACAACAGGGGAAATGTTGAAAGGAGTGACATTGATCCAGATATAATGTATTCATAACCAGCTCTGTTAAATGGCAACTCCTTTGTACAACTACTTGAAGATAATCTTTAAGAAAGAAAATGAAAACTTTTATAATTCACTAGTATAATTGGGGCGGTGCATGTGTGCAAGTGTGTATTTATGAGTGTATGTATGTGCTAGACCTGTGGATTGACCTCAAGGATTAGACACTGTCTGAGATAGTTTGCTCAAGGCTGATGGCCTACCATTTGAGTTACACCTCCACTTTGGGTTTTTTGCAGGTTAATTGGAGATAAGACTCTCACAAATTTCTTGCCCAAGCTGGTTTCAAACCTCAAGCCTCAGATATCTGCCTCCTGAGTTGCTAGTGTTACAGGCCCGAGCCACACACACTCAGCAATAGCTGTTTTCGTTAACAATAGTTCAAAACAATGAGCTAATGAACATACCATATTCTTGTTTATCACACCAATGCCTCACCTTTCTAAAAATATTTATCGTGTATTATTTCATATATTTTTCTTCTCACTATCAAAATTACCAGAGTCATATCTTTTTGCATTAATTCTTAAATCAAGTCCAATCTGTGCTTTTTCTCATCATATGTGATGAGTTAACAGCCAGAGTAATTGAAATGTGGGGTTCTTGGCTGCTGATCGGGCAAGGCCAAACCTTGGGATCTAACAGGAGGTGTCAATGATTCATTCACAAAACATAGAATTGTAAGATGAGTAGCTAAGTATCCAGTAAGAAAGGGACAATTGTCATGACTGACTGTGGGAAGTTTGCCTTTGGCTGGGATGAGCTGCCAATCAGCGGCCTACCATGGACTGCTGCGCTCCATGAAAACTGATGCTTCCATATCAACATGTATGATCTATTGAGGCAGAAATGATAGAAACCTGTGAATTACAAACTTCCTCCCCTTGGCATCATAGAATCCATATAGTGGAAAAGTAGGCGAATCCTCCAGCTCAGATAGTTCTATAATCGTCCATGTTAGTGACAGACATCGTACCCTTGAATAAGTGTGTCAGTGTTCCATTACTGTAACAAAATACCTAAGACCTGTTGTGCCTCATGATTTCAGATTTTAGCCCTTGACTGGCTGGCTTCATTGCTTTTAGGCTGATATAAGGCAAAATATCTTGGTATCCATGGGAATGGGTGGTAGAGATTGCTTGTATCAAAGTAGCCAGGGAGTTGAGAGAGATGGAGGGAGAAGGAGAGAGAAAGAGAAAAGGAGATGAGGAAAGGAAGGAGGGTTACTAGGCTCCCATAATTCCCTTCAAAGCCACAACAATAATCATCTACTTCCAACAAGACCTACTAAATTTTCTTTCCACAACCTCTCAGCAGCGCCCCCTGCTGGGTGTGGTGTGACCCTGGGGAGGAAATTACAGATATGAACAAAAACAGGGGGCTGGTTGAAGGAAAGTTACATGCCCTTGATCCACACACATTGCACAGTTTAGAGGTGATGTCCATTCCTTCAAAATTTGTGTGAGAGATCATAAGCAAACAGATGCTTAGAGATATTCATTAATACTGCATCCAGGGGCTGTTATCCAATTCCTATGTTCATTGAGTCACCTAAAATCAACATTTTCTACACAAAACGCTTTCGTTTTTGCTGGTATTTTTATTAAAACATCCACAGCTTAATAGCTTTTGACACAGAAGGAAATCTGCCTTTCCATCACTTCTACTCCCATGAAAAATAATGTTTATACATTGTTAACATTTCACTTCACTGTTAAAATAGCTTCCACTTCAGTTGCTGTCAGCCATGAGTCTAGAGGGTAAAATGGAATACTCACGAGTTGTTATAATATTTCTTGTCATGTCTACAACCTCCCACCACAATGCAAACCCAGAAAATTGATGATTATTCCATATGGTCAGAGACAAGTCATGCAAATCAGACTAAATAATACACTTGCACATTATGTGGTGTTCCAACTATTTAGAGTACCTTCCGGATATCTTATTGTCTATATTTTTATACTTGCACTTTTTAACCTGTGCTTTCTAGAGACTTACTTTTGCAGTTATTTTTTTGGGGGGGAGGAGGGGAAGTCCGGGGCCTAAACTCTGGGCCTGGGCGCTGTCCCTCAGCTCTTCAGCTCAAGGCTAGCACTCTACCACTTGAGCCACAGCGCCACTTCTGGCTTTTTTCTTTTTGTTTATGTGGTGCTGAGGAATCGAACCCAGGGCCTCAGGCATGCAAGGCAAGTGCTCTACCACTGAGCCACCTTCCCAGCCCCATTGTTACAGTTATTTTTATGAGAACTATTTCTAGTTAGTGTTAATTTGCATATATATATGCACATTTATTTAATCAATATTATACATCTTTTAGACTCAGACTACTCGTTGAGAAGGAGTAAGATTTTTTTTATTGTGAAAATACTGTATAAAGGGGTTACAATTACATGGGCAAGATAGTGAATACATTTCTTATCAAGCATTGTAGCCTCCTCTTTTGTTTACCTTTCCCATCCCTTCCCATCCTCCCTCCCCCCCACCTATTCCTCCCCCCGCCAAGTTGTAAAGTTCATTTTTGACATGACAACTTGTACTTCTCATTGTTGCAACAGGTCCACCTGTATCCTTATTTAAACGACTTGTTTTTCCCCTTCCCCTCCACAAATTATACCGACATCAAATACAGTGAAAGCATGAGTTATACTGTGGGGGAGAGACATACAAAGCAACAAAGAAATAATCTTATAATTGCGTTAGAAACAAACGCATGAAAGAAAAAAAAAACATTTAAATACATATCTTAGGGTTCATTTTCCTAACATCACCTTATCTGACCTTTTACGCTTGACTCATACATATACTAGATATTGCAAATAAGGGAAATCATGGGATCTATGTTTCTTAGGGCTTGGCTTACTTCACTTAATATAATTTTTTTCCAAGTCTTTCCATTTCCTAAAAAATGGGGCAATGTCATTCTGATGGAGACATAGAATTCCATTGTGTATATATACCACATTTTCTTGATCCATTCATCTACTGAGGGGCATCTGGGTTGGTTCCAGATCTTAGCTATGGTAAATAATGCTGCAATAAACATTGTTGTGCTGGTAGCTTTAGTGTGGTCTTGTTTGTAAACATTTGGGTAAATGCCCAAAAGTGGGACTGCTGGGTCATAGGGGAGCTCTATGTGGAGTCTTTTGAGGAACCTCCATACTACTTTCCAAAGTGGTTGAACAAGTATACACTCCCACCAACAATGAAGTAAGGTTCCCTTCTGTCCACATCCCCTTCAGCATCTGTTGTTATTAGAGTTCTTGATTTTTGCCATTCTAACTGGGGTGAGGTGGTATCTCAATGCTGTTTTGATTTGCATTTCTTTTATGGCTAGGGAGGTTGAGCATTACTTCATGTGTCTATTGGCCATCCTTCTTTCTTCTTCAGAGAAGTTTCTCTTTAAGTCATCAGCCCACTTATTTATTGGGCAGTTGTTTCTTTGGAGATTTGTTGTTGGGGGATTTAATTTTTTGAGTTCCAAGTATATTTTAGATATGAGACCCTTGTCCGTTGTATGGCTAGTGAAGATCTTCTCCCAATCCATGGGCTTTCTATTGATCTTGCTAGCTATGTCCTTTGCCATGCAGAAGCTCTGCAACTTCATGCAATCCCATGATTGTTTGATTTCTTTGATTTGTTGTGTTTCCGGGTCTCTATTAAGAAAGTTTCGGGGGCTGGGAAGGTGGCTCAGTGGTAGAGCGCTTGCCTTGCATGCCTGAGGCCCTGGGTTCGATTCTTTAGCACCACATAAGCAAAAAGAAAAAAGCCAGAAGTGGCGCTGTGGCTCAAGTGGTAGAGCTCTAGCCTTGAGCTGAAGAGCTGAGGGACAGCGCCCAGGCCCAGAGTTCAGGCCCCACGACCGGACACAAAAAAAAAAAAAAAAAAAGAAAGGAAGTTTCGGCCTGGGCCAAGGAGACCTAGGATTTCTCCTATTCCATCCTGTAATGTTTTCAGAGTGTCTGCTTTGACTCCGAGGTCTTTGATCCATTTGGAGTTGATTCTGGTGCAGGGTGATATATAAGGATCTAGCTTTAGTTTTCTACAAGTAGTTAACCAGTTTTGCCAGCACCATTTACTGAAGAGGCTGTCTTTCTTCCATTCTATTCTTTTAGCTCCCTTATCAAAGATTAGATGGCTATAGGTCTGTAGGTTCATTTCTGGGTTTTCAATTCTATTCCATTGGTCCTGAGGTCTGTTCTTGTGCCAGTACCAAGCTGTTTTGATTACTATGGCTTTATAGTAGAGTTTGAAATTTGGTATTGATATTCCTCCAGCAGTGTTCTTTCCGCTGAGGAGCGTTTTTGCGATTCAGAGTCTTTTATTGTTCCATATGAATTTTTGGATTGTCTCTTCTATTTCCTTGAAGAATGAGGGTGGAATTTTGATAGGTATCACATTAAATTTGTAGATAACCTTGGGAAGTATTGCCATTTTCACAATGATAATCTTTCCAATCCAGGAGCATGGGAGTTTTTCCCATTTTCTAAGTTCTGTGTTGATTTCCTTTTTCAAGATTTTAAAGTTTTCATCATAGAGGTCCTTCACTTCTTTGGTTAAGTTAATTCCTAGGTATTTTATTTTTTGTGGGGCTATTACAAATGGAATTGCTTTCCTAATTTCAGCCCCACTTTTCTCATTGTTGGCATACTGAAAAGCCATTGATTTTTGAGGGTTAATTTTATACCCTGCTACTTTGCCAAAGTTTTGAATCAGCTTGAGTAATTTGGGAGTGGAGTCTATGGGATTCTTTAACTACAAGATCATGTCATCTGCAAAGAGGGAGAGTTTTATTTCTTCTTTCCCTATTTGGATCCCCTTTATGTCTGCATCTTGTCTTATTGCTGTAGCTAGACATTCTAATACTAGGTTGAAGAGAAGTGGAGAGAGGGGACATCCTTGTCTTGTTCCTGAGTTACTAGGAAATGGCTTTAGTTTTTCACCATTAAGTATAATGCTGGCTATAGGTTTGTCATATACAGCCTTTATTGTATTGAGGAATGTTCCATGGATTCCTATTTTTTCCAAAACCTTCATCATAAAGGGGTGTTGGATCTTGTCAAATCCTTTTTCTGCATCTATTGAGATAACCATGTGGTTCTTATCAGAAGGAGTAAGTTTTGTATGTAGTGATCATTATAAGGCACAAAGTTGGGTTTAGAGTGGTTGTAAAGTGTGTGATGGTGACAATAAAAAAATATCATCTAAGTATGATATACGCTTGTAGACCTAGATATTCTATTTGAGTCCAGGAGTCTAAGGCTAGCATGGACCACATAATAAGACCACATCTTTAAAAGAAGAAAGAAGGAAAAGAAAGAAAAAAACAGGCATTTGTTCTCAGTCACTGATTTCTGTTATACAACTCTGGAAACACTGATTCTCCAGAGTGACAGTAGATGTCCAAGTTGATGGAATGACTTTGGACCAGGAGGTCCAGCTAGCTTCAGAACAGGGACTAGTCACCAGGAAGAACAAAGCTAAATGTGAAGAATGTGACTCTCAGTTCAGAACCCAACCTCCCGGGAAAGGATATGGTGGCACCTGAAGGCTGGCACCCACAGGAGGTACTGAAGCTCTTTATCCCTTCATCCCTTCCCACTGGTCTTTCTCCTGCTCCATTTGGCTAGCTATATCCTAAGCAACAATAAGTGGGGGACACATAAAGAAAGTGTTCCCATGAGTTCTGCAAGCTGCTCTAGAAAATGAACTGAAAGTGAGGAAAGGCACAGGCTAAAACCAGATGACTATGATTGACATCTGAAGTAGGGGATAGCCATGTGGAACGGAGCCCTTAGCCTGTGGGATCAGACTGTAATTCCAGGTAGACAGTGTGAAAATTGAATCCAGTGATGGGACAATAGATGATCTCCAATGGAGCATTGTTGATGTGTGACGGACATATATAGAGAGAGACAGAGACAGAGAGAGACAGAGATCAGAGACAGAGACAGAGAGACAGACAGAGACAGAGAGACAGACAGAGACAGAGAGGCAGAGAGACACAGAGAGAGAGAGACACACACAGAGAGAGAATCAGAGCTTTCTGTGTGGAAATGTTGAATGTGACAGCCAAGAGAAAAAAGAACTGTTTGTCTTATTCTCCAGACCAACAACCTCAAATATGCAAATAAATTGTGTACTAATGCTATCTGAAACTACTAAAGGATGGCATGCCCAAATATGACTCACATTCCGTTAATAGAAGGTAAGAATATCCCTAGTATGTGTTCGCCCCAAATTGTCTCTATGAATGAACATTAAAACTGAATGAAACTCTTGGGGGGAAAAAATCCAAATGAAAAGTGAGAAATCTTGTCAGCCATCTGGAATTTTCACACACAATGCCAAACATCCAGATACTTGTTAAAATCTGGATGAGCATTAGCTGTCATATTGTTGCAGCATGAGTTATTTTTTCAACATTCAGATGTTTCTAGTAAATGTTTACTCCCAGTGACTTAAATTTCCCTAGGATCTCATCTCATCACTAATATGAAGCTTTGAATTTCAGTGTCAATATTTTGAACAAGAATCTATGATTAATGAATTCAGTAGAAGCACAATTGCGAGTGCCAATTCAGTTGTCAGAACACAATTTCAGCTGAAATTTCCATGCCTCAGCTGAAGATTGGGTTTAACTTTTGTTAAAACTTAGGAGTATACCTTAGTCTTTTTTTTTCATGGTGCTATTTTTTTTATTGTGAAAATACCGGTACAGAGGGGTTACAATTACATGGGCAAGGTAATGAGTACATTTCTTATCAAGCATTGTAGCCTCCTCCTTTGTTTCCCCTTCTCATCCCTTCCCATCTCTTCCCCCCGCCCCGCCCCCGCCCCGCCCCCGCCCTGCACTCTCCTATCTTTTTTTCTAGTTTTTGCTTCTGAATAGGAAAAAAAAATGACGAGAGGCATGATTCAGATAGTAGACTCTTACCTGGCAAATGTAAAACTTAATACTTGCTTAAATCTGGGTGAGAGTTAGCTGTCAAAAACTACAGATAGACAACTATCTTGGTTTCCCTTATCCGTAGAAAAAACTCTAAGGAATCACTCAACAAATATGTATAGAATGTTGTTCACAAAGATCTTCAACACTAAGAAAATACTCTTTGTTCAATGAATAAAGTTTCTAACAAATCATGTACTGAATATATGCGATTTGTTATTGTAATTTACCTATTGCTAGCAACATTTACTACATACTAGTCCAAGAGATGAAGAGTAAATTATTCTCTCAAACAGAACACTATAATGTTCAGATTGCTGCATAAGATATTTAAACCAAACTATGTGTTTCTCACTGGTGTTTCTCACTGATTAGATATTATTGTATTTTTCTCAAATGTCCAGAACAAGAAAAAACTATGTTTCCAATTTGAATATGACCTGATATAACTTGAAATGTATGACTCTATAAACATTGTGTTTGGATTCCTTATTTTTGAAAAGTGTATTGCATTTTAGTACAGTTGAAAATAAACCTGATGCTCTTCAAGACATTTGTAACAACACCCATGTGTACGAGCATGCCTAGATCTGCACTGGTTGATACAATGCCACTAGCCGTATGTAGAAATCAGTTGCATGAAACTGTGCTGTTGTATCTAATTGAATTCTTCATTTATGTAAAATAAATTTAAAATCTGGATCATTTTAAATTAGTTTTCTAAGAAGCACAATATCATGATAAGACTTTTACTTTAAAGTTGTGTGCCACAGATATTATTGCTTTGTGGAATATAAGTGAAGTACACATTGTTCCCTAGAAAAACATCCATCAACAGACTGACTCCGTTGGATTATATTTTTTTACATACCATTTATCTAAGAATACCTTCCATTCCAATAGCAGTCACTATGATATCTATATAAACTATCTTTGGTAATATAACTGAATATTCATATTGTTATAATTAAGAAAGTTTTCTATAATACATATGTAGAACCTTTTATTTGAAACACTACACACTAATGACAGACACAGACACACATTTCAACTAGATCATTCCAGAGAAGGACTCTAAGAAAGGTATGTTGAAGTTTCTTCATGAAGTACAATCACAAATTCATGCAGTAAAAAAAACTGATCAAGAAAATGTGATATACATATATATGAATTCTATGCTTCCATAAGAAAGAATGACACCACCCCATTTGTAAGGAAATGGAAAGACTTGGGAAAACAACCACCTTAAGTGAAGTAAGCCAGACCCAAAGAAACATAGGTCTCATGGTTTCCCTTATGCAATAAATAGTATATGTGAAGGATAATCTAAGCCGAATAGCTTAATAGCTATGTACATATGACCTTATAAGATGATGCTAAGCAAAATGAACTCCAAGGCATGGACACAAGAGGTTTTTCTTTGATGTTATTGTGTTTAATGTGCTATGTGATTTCTTGTTTGTTTTATATGTTCTTCTCCCTCTGGTATATCCCCTGCTGTCATTGTACTTGATTTTGATACCCTGGTATTGTATATATGGTTATCTGAATTAGGGATGGGAAGGGGAACAACAGAATGGTGAGACAAAGGACAAGGGGAAACCAATGCAACGGCGATATACACAAGACAATATGTTGAAAATGATCTGTACAACTTGGGGGCAAATGAGGGTAAGGGAAAGTAGGAGAAAAGTGAGGGAAAGGGTAACAAGTTGGACAAGAAATGCACTTACTACCTTGCTCATGTAACTGCAACCCCTCTGTACATCACCTTGACAATAAAAAAGTTATAAAAAATTTAAAATGCAACAAATTTCAAATGAAAAATGAAAATCTGTACTTCTTGTGAACTGATTCAGCAGTGATACTAGACATTATGTTGGAAATGAACTATACAACTTGGGGAGGAGAGAGGTCAGGAGGGAAAATCTGGAAGAAAATGAAGGAAGGGGTAAAACGGATCAAAAGGAAATGTACTCACTACCTCACTTATGAAACTATAACCCCTCTGTACATCACCTTTACAATAAGAATGTTTTTAAATAGAAAAGAAAATTGAAGATTTGAAAATATCTCTTGGCCTATTATAAAATGTCTTTAAAGATAATTAAGCATTCAACTAGTTTCAGCAATTGCAGAATGGGTTTCATAAGACAGTAAAACAAATGGACAAATGAATCATTTCAAATCTCTGCAGGGCAAGGAATGTAACTTAGTGGTAGAGTGCTAGCCTAGCATGCTTGAGGTCCTGGGTCCAATTCCTTGGTACCCAATGAACACAAAATAAATAAAAATTATTTAAAAATATAATCAGAAGTCAGGCGCTGGTGGCTCATGACTGTAATCCTAGCTACTCAGGAGGCTGAGATCTGAGAATCACGGTTCAAAGCCAGCCGGGGCAGGAAAGTCCGTGAGACTCCTATTCCAATAAACCACTAGAAAACTGGAAGTGGTGCTGTGGCTAAGGCAGCAGAGCTCTCACCTTGAGCCGAAGAGCCCAAGCCCAGAGTTCAAGCCCCAAGACTAACCCCCCCCCAAAAAAAATCAGAAAAAAATGTCAAGAAATTTCCAACAGTGTTAATTAGTAGTTCTGAATTCTAATGTTGATCAATCATAAAATATCTTGGCTTCTTCCATTCTTCTGATGGAGAGATAGTAAAAGAAGTTATCCTACAGTACTATTTCTTAACTTTTAGGAAAACAAAAGCAAAATATCAATACAAGTATTTTAAAAACCCATGGAGATTGTTCCTTTGGCTCTCTATGCTTCTCAAGACAACAGTTTAACTTCTGATTCTAATTTGGGCAGGTGGAAGACAACTAATGAGACTTTGAAATATATTGTGGAACTGGACAAAGATCCTAGGACATGGTATGTATTTTATCTTCATTTAAAATAGCAAAAGTGGGAAACTGTCAGTAAATAACTACCTGTAACAGTAAATAAGAGGCAAGCTTGCTGAAAATCAATAGTACCAAACCAACCCAAGACAGATGATAAGCCTGAATGAAACTTGAGGTTTTCATTTTATCAATGAAAGAATTTTGAGACTTTCTTGGAAAAACCATTCCATGGTCCATTTAAGGCTTTTAGCCATTACTGAAAAATTTATATAAATACAAAACCACATATATATTATTATATTGATTTATATACTTGAGTATGCTGCTCAGTCTGCTTTTTAGACAGAACACGATTAGGAAGAGCTCACAGATGCTTTAAAATTAGTTATGACTCCAAGAAAAGTCTTAAATGTGGACTGGGCATTGGCATAAACTTAGTTTGCTGGCATCAGCATCAGTAACAGGTGGCATACTACACAGTTAAACTGCAAAGGCAGTCCAGTTTGATGTCCTGTGTTTGATCTATCTTTTTTTAGTAGATGTAATTCTGGTAATTAGGAATGATCTTTTACTGTTGCTTTTATTTTCTAATTGAAAACTTGTATACATAGGAATATCTGTTCATTGCTTAAAATTTATTTCATATGAGTTTCCATCTATCATACCATAAATTATAATGATGATATTAATGTATCCTGTAATAGTATACAATTCTTTCACAAACATCATATTCCTTTTCTCCCTACAGTTTTTACATTTCTCTCCCTCATTTTTGTCTTTCTCTCTTTCTATATATATGTGTATATATATATATATATATATATATGCATAGACATGTATACGCATATACATGTCTATGCATATATATGGAGAAAAGTGATCTGTATGTATACACAAATATGTATGTATATATAATCATGCATACAAATGCAGAAAAGTAATGTATGTGTGTATATATTCATGCATATATATACAGAGAAAAGTGATCTGCATGTGCACATACACACATACACACACACACACACACACACACACACACACACACACACACACAGACAAATTTGTTACCTTCCAAGAATAAAGCCTAAGATATACTAACAACTTCTATGATCAACTAACTTCATTTTTAACGTCTTTATTTTTGGCATTTAATTTCTTAGCGGTTGTACTTGGTTTCTTCATACACTATCCCTTGAAGGTTTATTAATTCAATTTTGTATGCCCATCCTGGGACTTGAACTCAAGGATTTGTACTCTTATTTATCTTTTTTGCTCAAGCCTAGTGCTCTACCACTTAACCCACATCTCTATTTCTGTGGATTTTTTTCTAATTGGGTTTAAAATAAAATAATACAAGTAAAAATTCTTTGATAACTTTGGCATGGTTGAACTTAATATTAACTATTCGTGTCTGTCCCTTTTTTAAAAAAAACTATTTTTATTGTAAAGATGAGATGCAGAGGGGTTATAGTTACATAAGTCAGGTAATATTTCTTTTTGAACAATATCACCCCTTCCCTCACTCATTTTTCCCTTCCATCCGTTTCAACATAAGGTCTAGTGAGCATCACTGATATATTTATTCATAAATTGTCCCATTTCAGTGCCTCCCCTAGCCCTCCCAAAGACAGATAAACAAACAAGGATAGGAAAGAAAAAGAAGAAACAAAGAATAAAAACCTCTTGTTTCCATTTTCTGGAGTTTATTTTTATTAATATTGTTTTTTATGATCAGATACACATAGCTACTGCCCTTTTACGTTCCTCTCCTAAGAATATCCTCCTCTGGTTTCACCGTGTATGAGTACCTAGAGACCTGTTTAATTTATCGTGTACCAGTGTATTTTTTTTTCTTTAACTATCCAATGTGTTTACTTGTAATTTTTTTTTTTTGGGGGGGGGTCCAGTCGTGGAGCCTGAACTCTGGGCTTGGGCGCTGTCCCCCAGCACTTCAGCTCAAGGCTAGCACTCTACCACTTGAGCCACAGCGCCACTTCTGGCTTTTTTCTTTTTGCTTATGTGGTGCTGAGGAATCGAACCCAGGGCCTCATGCATGCAAGGCAAGCACTCTACCACTGAGCCACCTTCCCAGCCCCTTGCTTGTAAATTTATAGCCACATTCCAGTTACCACAATGAGGGAAATCATGCGACCTATGTTTCTTTGGGTCTAGCTTACTTTTCTCCAACTTTTTTCATTTCCGTATGAATGATAATGTTAGTTATTCTTAAGAACATAGATATTCAACTTATTTTTAACAGTAAATAAAAGTAACTAAAGTTGATGAACGTGAAAAGAACTTTATCTAAATTTTTGATAAAGATAAACTCACCCTTTTGTAATTCACTTAATGTCTAAACTTGACTGATATAAAGGAGGGAACTGGTATCATAATGTCCAAAATTGTGACAAAAATTAAATATCTGCAACTGAATGCCAGTGACTCATGTCTGTCATCCTAGCTCTTGAAGAAGCTGAGCTGTAGATTGTGGTTCAAAGCCAGACCAAGCAGGAAAGTCTATCAAACTGTCATCCCCAAATGACCACCAAAAGGTGCCAGAAGTGCAGCTGTGGCTCAAGTGCTACCGTGAGCACAAAAGCTCAGAGACAGCACACAGGTCCTGAGTTTAAGCCTCAGTATAGGCAGAAAAACAAACAAACCAATCAATAATCATTTCAGGCTTTTTTTTAAATCATTGGCTTTTTCTTTTCATTAGCATACATTAATAATAATGTTACAATTCCACATCTGCATGCAATATACTTTCAACAAGTGCACTTTATCCATTATTCCATTGCCCTCTTCCCCTTTTTTTCAAATAGCATTTGGTAGGTTCCATCTGCAAATAAAGCTCACATTTCGAAGGTGAAAGGGACTAGACTAGTAGGAAGTGGGGCCTGCACACCATTCAGCCCAGTGCTGACTGACTTCAACCTGACAGGTTTTAACTCTGCTGAAGAAAGCAAGAGCTCAATGGAGCATTTCTGGCTTCATTCTTCATTAAGCAGGACAACACATGTTGTATCTGCAATCTATATGAACACGCACTGAGATTGATTAGAATCCTTCTTCATTTTCCATTTGGTTTCTGTGCTGACATTGCAGTATATTTCTATTGTTTTCTGTCCTTTTATAAGTCACATATATTATGTAACTATTGGAATTTTCCATTTTTGCAAATAAATTAAATTTGAGAAAAAGAAGGATCATACCACTTTTCATGGATGTTTTGTCACATCCATATTATTGGTCTTAGTGACATCCAGTGGTCATGACGGGTCAGTGGCAGGATTTCAGATCTTTCCAGAAATGCCTTTACTATGTGCTTTTTGTCAAGAGCGGAGGGAAAGGAATACATTCTTCAGTCACTAGTCATTTTATCTCAAGTACAGTCAAGTATCATGTAACAATTTTTGATACACTAATTGAACTGCTTTTTAGATCAAGAAAAAAAATGGAGTTTAGATTTCTTTTTCTTGACTTACGTTAACAAATAAGATGTCCATCCCATCATTCAAACATACTAACACCTAAAACCTATTTAAAGAGAAGTTATAAACAGGGATTTATTGAATAGTACTTTTTTCACACATTTTTATCTTACAGTATTATATGTGTGCATGTGTGTGTATGCGTGTGTGTGTGTGTGCGTGTGTGTGTGTGTGTGTGTGTGTGTGTGTGTGTGTCTGTGTGTTGTAATACTGAGGTTTAAACTCAGGGCCTCTTGCTCTTGCTTGGCATTTTCACTCAACTCTGCTGCTCTACCATTTGAGCCATATCTTCACTTCTGGCCTTTTGTTACTTAATTGGAGGATATTTTCCTTCTGGCGTTCTTTTTAGATTCTTATTATAATTTTAAATATTACACATTTCATTTGAATGTGAGAAAGAAATTGATCTGAGATACAATAATTAAGTTCTGACTATGTTCCAAGTGCCAAATTCAGAGACTAAGAATTAGTCTCTCCATAAAAAGAGAAAGAGAATCCATACAATGTATGTAACAAATATTTGTAACCAAACACAAATTATTTAATTCTTTAAACTTGTTTTTAATAGCTAATTTATATTATTAATTATCTAAGAATATTACTGTATGTATTATACCACATATTGTATACAATATATAATATATTGTATAATACATATGATTTACATTATATGTATTATAATTTGAGCATATACAATATATGGTTACATATTTTATCTATTATTATTATGAACTGAAATACATTGTTTAGTTCTTTAAACTTGTTTTTAATAATAGTAATGCTAATTTTTATTAAGTTACACTAAGAATAATGATTACATATTAATTTATCGTTAAAAAATCAACCTTGCAAATTCATACGTGCATGAAACCTACAGAGAATTAAGAATTAAATCTCTTTGTCCTTCTACACAATAGAAAGGTAATTCGTATTAGGTCCCTTCTTTGATATAGCACAAAGCTAGAGCAATGACATCCTGAACACTTATGAAGCATATACTTGCAGTGGATAAAATCCAGGAGCATGGTGTTTAGAATTTTATTGGACATTTGATACATATAGGTAATAACTAAAACAAAAGAGGTTGTTGAGTACATCATTAAATTCTAGGCTCTGGGAGAGATACAAACTTTAGGACAATGGCCAATGGGCCACAGTAATCACAGCATCAGAAGAAGCAGAGATATTTGATTATCAAGAAAGAATGAAGGAAGGGAGCAAAGAAACAATCTAACTCCAGGTAGAAGACAGGGGTGAGACACAGAAGTGAGGCACAAGCATGTGGGAATGGCTGGGGGAAAATCTTGACCACAGATGCTGCTGTTTGTTGGAAAACAGAAATGAGTGAGGGTAGACTGGATGCATGCCTTGACCACAGTGCAGTAGACCCTGTGCCCAAGAGCAACAGGAACTCTCAGGATGCAATATGAGGGTATAATGACATGTGGTGCAGGTAGCATGAAAAGAACTTCCATCTAGTACTTGAAGCAAAGGTGCACTGAGTTCATTGTCAGGTAACCATTAAAAAATAAGACGCATGCTTGTGAAAGCTTAGACAGCAATGTTGAAAAGAAGATTGAGACCCTGTAGAGCACTAATTGAGCCTGGAGATTGGCAATGTGTGGAAGGTAGAAGTCAGTAACAATTCAGAAAGTTGTGCAAGACACTGGCACCAACACTGTGGAATTTTACACAGCCATTAGAAAGAATAATATTATATCATTTGTGGGAAATGGATGGACCTAGAACAAATCATGCTATGTGAGGCAAGCCAAGCTCAAAGTGACAGACTGTGCATGTTTCTTCTCATATGCAGAAGCTAGATCTAAAATACTAGATACTAAAATACAAAGGATACTCTTAGGGGAGGAACGTAAAGGTACAATGCCTATGTGCATCTGATCATATAAAATAATATTTTTAAAATGAACTCCAGAGGCTTTTTACTTTGTCACTGTGGGGTTTTTTTGTCTTGTTTGTTCATTTATTTGTCTTTGGGAGGGTAAGAAGAGTACAGAAATGGTGGGCCGAAGGGTGAACAAATGCAGTGGTGGTACACACCAGACACAAGATACAACCTGTGGGTGGGGAGAGAGAGAAAAACTGGGAGGGGTGAGGGAAGAGGTGACATTGTTCAAAAATAAATGTTCTCATTATCTAACTTCTGTAACTGTAACTCCTCTGTACATCACCTTTATAAAGACAATAAAGGTAAGATACTAGATAATAATAATAATAAAGATACTGACAGTGAGAAAGAATGAGGCTGTTTCTGAAAGAAAAGACAGGTGATGACAGGGCAAGGATCTGTTTCTGTAGAAAGTAAGTTCTGGCATATTGAAATGAAAACTTCTGGTATTAGGGGATCAAGACTAGGAAAAGAAGAATTTTAAAAAGGTTATGAGTATAGATGATTAAAGTACATTACATGCATGTATGAAAATGGAAACCCATTGTTTTGCACAGTTAACATGCACTGATAAATTTTTTTAAAAATCAAAGGAAAAGTCATGAAAGTCCTCTAAAGAACTAGAAATCTAGAACCTATGAGCAATGATTAAATTTCAAAGTCAAAACCCTAAATGAGTTATACCCTCAAAATTAACAGAAAATAAGCCTGGGTATGGTGACACAAATCTATAACTCCAACTACATGAGATATATAGATGGGAGAATTGCAGTTTGAGGCCAGGCTGGCCTGGACAAAGGTAGCTAGATGCTATCTCAAGAAACAAGCTGAGTGTGGTAGTACATTTACTCTAATAGACAAAACTGAACTCAATGCCAAAATAGAAAGAAGAAAGTTCAAATGGGGAAGAAAGAAGATGAATACAGAGTAAGAAAATTTTAAAGGGGAGCCAGTGAGTAGAAGAGTCAAACAAAGATTTTTTTGGTGTAAATAAAATATTAGACTCAGCATCCATTTTCAAGATCAGACATTAAAATTTTATTGTTATTGTTATTTCTTATTTATTTGTTTCTGGGGGATGGTCCTGGGGTTTTACATTCAGGTACTTGCAATTGTTAAGCAGGTGCTTTACCACTTAAGCCACACCATCAGTCATTTTTCTATTTTGCTTTCATTGTTTTTTAAGTAGAGTCTCAATATTGTCAAGGCAGGCGTAAACTCTGATCCTCCCATTTATGCTTCCTATTCAGATGACAGGTGAGCACACCACCACCAGATTTTATTGGCTGGGATGGGATTAGCATGAATTTTACATGCCTAGTGTTGGCCTGGAACCAAGATCCTTCCGTATCATTCTCCTTTTCTCTACTAGCCAGGATTACAAGCATGAGCTACCGAGCCTGGCTCAGATAATAACTTTTGAGAGAAAGATATGTGTGACTCTGAGACTTGGGGCAAGAATAAATATAGATAGAAAAACAGATAAGTTGAATTAAAGATGATAGAACTATGGGGCTGGAAGGCTAAAAGAAATAAAGCAAAACTTGAACAGTTTTTGGTAGCAAATGGTCCAGGGAGTCAATGAGGGATAAATCAGAGAACTGAATGCAGAAGGCTGCCAACTTGAAGCTGTACCACAGGCTCTACCAGGCAGCCAGCTGTGTTCAGCCTGCTCCAGCAGCTCTCTGCAGACTGCGAGCAGAAGGCTCACCATGGAACTATCCAAGACGAGAGATGATAAGGGCCGGTGAGGGAGTCCAGAGCACTGGCAAGAGAAGCGCTGTGGCAGCTGACCACTTCATGTATGGTGGAAGGGAGTTGAATTTGGTCTGTTGAGAGAAGCTTCGTCTCAGTACAGAGAGCTGGGCTGGGTAATGCTGTATTTTGCAGTCAAAGCAGAAGGCATGGTTTAATGGATGTGGAGGAGGAAGAGAAGAAAATGTGCAAAAGAGCTGATTTTGGCACTTTGAAGTGAGGGGGAGTCGGATTTTATGACAGGTAGCTCCAGCGTGGCTCAGGAATGCTAAGCGTGAGGCCAAGGATTCTGAGGAGAAAGTAGACGCTGAAAATACCATTTGGGACATGGCAGAGATTAAAACCATAAAGAGGCAAACCAAAGGCCAAGCGCTAGCAGCTCGGGTATTTCTTTTTTTCTTAGAGTAATGGTTGTCAAACGATGGGCTACTGACCAGCATTGGCAGGATTTATAAACCCAATATGTCAATTTCTGGGTTCCACTTCTGAATTACAAAATCTGAGAAGTATTACCAATACGTTTTTAATTCATCTTTATTGCACACATTTATGTTGTCCAACATATGTATATATGTGTGTGTGTGTAAACATATACAATACTAGGATAAATTATAACTACAGTCCAATGAATTAACATATTTATCTCCTCCCATCTTTGAACAAGGATGTCAGTTAATTTAATGCACACTGAAGTTTGAAAACGACTACCTCAGCAAAAAAAAATGGAAGGAGAAGACAAGCACCTCACCTGTTTAAAAAAATTCTGCTATAATCATCAATAATAATGATAATAATGATAAAAATAATAAAAATGAAGAGTAAATATTTCTTTAACCCTTTGCACTTTATTGCACTTTATAAGATTATTTCAAATATACCTTAGAATTTAATTTCAGTCACTTTATTTCATGGAGTGGGGAAGGTATTAGACAGTAAGACATTTAAGTGTGTGGAATTATCAAGAAAACAGTGTCTACTGGGTAGGGGAAAGTTTTTAAATGGTACAATGATAGGACATGAAATCGTTTTTTTAAGCAAAAGGGGAATCTACTTCAAATTAAAATGTCTTACCCACCCACTCCCTCAGGCTCACATCTGTAATCCTAGCTATTCACAAAACTGAGATCAGAAAATCACAGTTCAAAGCCAGCTTGAGCAGAAGAGTCTGTGAGACACCATCTCAATTAACTAACAAAATGCTGACTGGAAATGCAGTTCAGGTGGTAGAGCACCATCTGTGAGTACACAAGCCAGGTAAAAAACACAATGTCCTAAAAAATAAATAAATAAAGCACCTGACACTTGTGTGTGTGTGGGGGGGGGGGGGGAATACAATGTCCTGACTTCAAACCTCTGGTATCAGCACAGACAACACACACACACACACACACACACACACACACACACACACACACACACACACACACACACACACATATTATTTTCCCCAGAGTATAATTTGTACATAAGCAAGAAAAGTAAAATATTATTGAACTAACTTTTGTGAATGTAAAGTTGATTCCAGAAATAGCACTAGGGAGATCATTTGCCTGAGTGAAGCAATGAATTGTGAATAAGAGGTAGAATTCACTTTGTGTGTGAGTAAAGTCTGAACATTTTGGAACTCTGTTCCATGGCACTTAATGGATTGAAAATGTGGTTTGAAATCTATTACTAGCATGTATGAAGCACATGACACTTGGGAGGTTGACTGTATGGTACTCTGTTTCTTTTCCATGATATAAATCTGAAAAAAATCTATATCTTTCTTGAAATGGGATGAGTAAAAATAGCACTTTCACCCTCAGTACCTTGCCCTTCTCTCCCTTCACCTGGCTACTATACTTCTGAGACAATGTTCTTAATGATTTGAGGGACACAGAGATGAATTCAGTGTATAAGAAAGTAAATTAATATACATGAGATTTGGGAAAGAGATATGGAGGCAATTTGAGGGGAACTCAGGCTAATTTTTGCTACTCAGAATAATAACAGAACTTTTGCACTTCTTCTAATCTAACAGAAGGCTTCTAGAACAACAAATCAAAGGAACAGGAAATGTATTACTTTTAATAGAAGTCATATTTTAAGCTTGTGCTTGCCATTCAAGGGATAAATCTAGTTCTAATGAGGCCCAACTTAGAGACACTGTGCAAATAAGCAGACAAAGATTCTGCTCTCACGAAACCTGTGTTCATATGAAGAAGGCTGACATTTAAAAAATAACTATGATAGTTCCATTTTCGGAATATATGTTACCCAGAAGGAAAGCAATGACAGGAGGATGTGTTATTGAAGAAAAAATAATGTCGATGGGAGGTAAAGCAGAAAAAAATACAATAGATACTGAGTTATCTGATAAAACGTTCAGCTTATAAATCCTGTCCTCATTTCAGCACTGTTGACATCCTTCTCAGGTAACTTCATTTGCAAAATGCAACACTTGGCATAGATTGGTTCTCAGGGTCCTGACACATTGTAAGTTCCATATCTCTATGTATTCTTTTCATGTAACATTTTATCAAAAGGCTAAAGCCCATGGCTATTTAGTCAACTAATCCTTGTCCAAACAGATGATTGTCAAAATTTCTCTAAAAGATTATCCTATTTTTTTGTTCTCAGATCAACCTGAACCTCAGTGTGCCAAAATCTATGAATATTGCTAAATTAATTCTGTATGTTTGTAACCTTGTCTTGAAGA
Source organism: Dipodomys spectabilis (assembly GCF_019054845.1). Taxonomy (NCBI): domain Eukaryota; kingdom Metazoa; phylum Chordata; class Mammalia; order Rodentia; family Heteromyidae; genus Dipodomys; species Dipodomys spectabilis. The sequence goes on from NW_024870752.1 coordinate 9,050,078, forward strand.
GGTTTTAAAAGTACTGTTCTCCCCGGAACCTCTCTAACTGTACCTACTCCTTAATAATTTTATGACAAATAATAGCAGTGTTGCTTGCCAACTGTTTCATAGAAAAGGTGCAGGACTCTAAACATTCACACAGTGCAATCAAAGGAGGATATTCTTAGGAGAGGATCACAAAGGCACCATAGTTAGGAGCATTTGATCACATAAAGTGATGTTTATTGAAATGAACTTTAAGAAATGGAAACAAGAGGCTTTTTGTTTTTCAGGGTTTTTTCTCTCTCTTTTATTACTGTTTTTGATTTCTGTCTTATATGTAAGTTTATCTGATTTGGGAAGTGGAAGGGGAAACACAGAAATGGTAGAACAAAGGGTAAACTAATTCAGCAGCAAGACACTGGACACTGTGTTAAATATGAACTATGCAACTTGGTGGGGGTGGTCAGAAAGGGAAAAACTGGGAGAAAATGAGGGAAGAGGTGGCCTTGTTCAAAAAGAAATGGATACATTGCCTGACTTATGTAACTGTGTATCACCTTTACAATAAAATAAAGATATAGGGGCTGGGAAGGTGGCTCAGTGGTAAAGCGCTTGCCTTGCATGCATGAGGCCCTGGGTTCAATTCCCCAGCACCACATAAGAATAAAAGCCAGAAGTGACACTGTGGCTCAAGTGGTAGAGCGCTAGCCTTGAGCTGAAGAGCTGAGGGACAGCGCCCAGGTCCAGAGTTCAGGCCCCATGACTGGACTCAAAATAAAATAAAATAAAGATATACACACATAGTTTAGAGATGCTACATTATAAAAAAATATGCAGAAAATAAATAATTTCAAGAAGTGTAAATCATTGTAATTCATAACATTATAAATAGGAGATTGTGAAACTTCATGCAGTACCGTGGCTTTAACTTAAGATTCTACTTCAAGCACAGTACCACTGAGCCAACTCCTACACTTGGCCTTTTAGGGTTTACTAACTTTTCAGGTAGGGTCTCTTGCTTTTGCCAAGATAGCCAAAGACCAAGCCTCTCTCATAACTGGGGTTGCAACATTTACTACGATGGCCAGACCTGCCTGTGACTTTCTCTAGATCAAACTTTTGTTAAACATATTCTGAAGAATCATGACAAGTTATCTGTACTGTAATTTCTTGGTAATCACTTGATGAAAAAAATAGCCTTCCTTATTAGATAATTTACATAAAAACAATTTACAGTGTCATTTAAATTTATGTAATTATTGAAATGCCAGGCTAAATATGTTCTCTAGAGATATCTTCATAAAATTGTAATTTTATTAGTATTTGGAAAAAATGTTGCTTGGTAATTTCTCTGCTGTTCATGTTGTTGAATTTCTTACTTATTCTCGGAGATAGCCAAAATGGGACCATATAACTGACAAAAACTGTCAAGCAATTATCAGCCTGCACTTACTTATAACTAAGGAGATACATAGGTACCTTCAATTCTTCAATTCATCTAAGCTGTAGATTTGATTTCAAGAATTCTTCATCCATGTATTATAAACAAATTCCCAAAGAAGTTAATTAGCTCATCCATTAAAATGATGGTTATCACCTCAAATATTTCAAAATGTCCCTTCTGACAAAGGCAACATCTCTTTCATTTTATTTCAGTGTACTCTGTGCAAAAAGAAAAACATCAACAAGATCAAGAAAATAAAAATGCTGTATTACCACTCATTGTTATTTACGTAATGTGAATCAAACCTCAGTATAAAACTGTCCAGATGTTTGCTATCAAATATACACACACACATACAAACTCTTTCAGTTACTTAATATCCATCCAGTCTTCCTGTCCAGTAACTTATCTTACCACAAACAATCCATATTCTAATTGCTCCAATTTGTCTCAGAAATGGTGATTGCACTTCCTTTTACACATGCCATATGTTTCTTATAGTTCTTGAGCTCTTTCTCTTTTTTAATCTGACTCATCGCTGCTTTCATTTTCCCCCCTTTAGGTCATAGCCTTATTGGGATGACATTGTCAGGAGTACTAATGAGCATTTTATCTTCCAGATATACCATAGATTAAGGTAACTTGCTCCTTTAGTTTAAATTTATTTCTGACTGGTTGTGATATCAAGAATACATCACTGATGATGCAACACCTATCATCATATTGGAAGACAACTGAACAAGCCACCACTAATGACACAAAGATTAACTACCAAATTCAGGGCCTGACAGTCTCATTCCTCAAAGTGCAGCTAAATCTCCCCCTTGGGACTGTAAAGTTTCTATAGATTCATTTCAGTACCTTTCAAATCTGTTTCCTATCTAGCCAAATCTTCTTTTTGTTGTTTGTTTAAGGTAAATTGTAGGGCTTGAACTCAGGGTTTGTGTGCTCTCCCTGAACTTTTTCTTTCAAGGCTAGCACCCTAACACGTTGAGCCACAGTGCCACTTCTGGTTTCTGGTGGTTAAGTGGAGATAAGAGTCTCACAACTTTCCTCCCAGGCTGGCTTTCGACCATGATCTTCAGAACTCAATCTCCTAAGTAGGCAGGACCACAGGCATGAACCACCACCATCCAGTTCCCAAATTGTCTTTATACTAATTGATAAGACCAGTTTGAGTTGGCATTTTACTAGAAGTACTTTTAATACCTTAAAATCAGAATGCAAAATTCAACTGGACTATTATCTCTTACTGAGCACCTCGTAAGTGTCAGGTTTTATGTGATAGGTCATATACACACTGCAGTTTCAAGCTCTATAGTAATCCTATGAGATAGGTAATATGTTGCCCCGGCTCCATTATGGAAACTGAGACCATTAGAATAAGATTACTAGGCAAGTTAAAATTCAAATAGCTCAACTGCAACAAAACAAATAAAATGGAAAAGGGATCTAAAAAAAACAGTTCTCAGAAGGAAACTTCAAAATGACAGTTTTTTTAAATGTTCAACATCACCAATCTCCAGAGAAATGCAAATTAAACCACAAATGATATCATCTCATGCCAGTTAGTATAGTATTGTCAAAAAGATGAAAGGGACACTAAATATTAGCAAGAAAGAAGAACAGTGAATTCTCTTAGTAGGAATGTAAATTGATATGGCCAATATAAGAAGTAACATAGATATTCCTCCCTCAAATTTAAAGAATAGAATTACCATATGATTCAGCAATCTCATTTATGATTTTATAACTAAAGGAAATAAAGACAGTACATCAAAGAGATATTTGCACTCTTATGTACATTGAAGCATTATGCACAGTAGTCAAAAAGTAAGTATAAGCTAAGTGTCTACCGATATGTGAAGAGTGAGAAATGTACAATGCACACACACACAAACAATTAATTCAGTCTTAAAAAGAATTCTGTATTGTAACAACATGGATGGACCTGAAGAATGCACACTAAATGAAATAAATAAGGACTGAAAAATAAATACTGCATAATCACCTCTAGATGTTTAAATATTGATTATGCTAAGCTAAATGAACTCCAAGACATGGAAACAAAAGATTTTTCTATGTTGTAGTTGTTTTGAATGTATTATGTGATTTTCTTTTTTCATTTGTTTTTTCCCCCCTATGGTTTATCCCCTGTTGTTACTGTATTTGATTTTGATACCCTGGGTATTAAATATCTCATTCTTGTAAAAAGCAAAAAGGAGCATCCTACAAGTATAAAAAGAGATGGAAATGGGTACAATAACTTTACCTAACAATTATATTGGATATACATACATTAAAATATTATTTTGGAACCCAGCTAGCAATTGCTGGTTGTCTAAAAAGTTTTAATTTTTTAACTTTTATTTTATTGTAAAGGTTCTGTACAGTTACCTGAATAAGGTAATGAGTACATTTCTTGTAGAGCATTGTTACCTCCTCCTTTGTTTTTCTCCTACTATCCCTTCTCTCCCTCATCTCTCTCACACCTCCTCACCCCCAAAATTGTACCATCTCATTGTTAGAGCCACAGATTCTAATTGTGTAATGTCCACCTGCTTCCAAAGATATAGACAGTCACCACTAAGTGCTGCCAACATCTTAGATTACAAATATATACATAAATATATATACAACAGCAACAACAACAAAACAACAACAACAATAATAAGCACCAGTGATCTCCATCTTGGATACCGATAAAGCTCGGAGGAGCTGCTAGCTCCAGCTCAGGCCTTGGAATAAAACGAGTCATTTAGCAGGTCACAAGAACTTAACGGTGAAGTGACCTCACAGACTCAGTTTCATCCAGGGAAAAGTCACCCAGCTCAGGCGCCAGCCATTGGAGTGGCTCTCCTCACTGGGTAACCAGAGCCAGAGGCTGCCCCTCCCTCTAGCAGCCACCACAATCAATTGAAAAACAGAAACCCTGAGAATGGCTCCAGGCTGGGTGCTGTGAGTTTTTTCACAAAATAGCCCCAGGGAAAAGCTACTGTTTGTTGAAAGGCCTCAACTCTACCCAGAACCTAGCCTCAACACTGAATCCCCCTCTTTTGTGATTCTCAAAGCAGATCACCCTCCCAGTAAACTAACCTGGGAGGGGGATCTCAAAATCTTGGGTAAAGCAGAGCATTTTCCTGCCTGTTCCAACAAACTGACTTAAGAAACCAATCAAGCCACAGGACCTCAAGCTGACCAGAGACTCCAACCAGACTCTGGTTACAGACAAAAGGGAGATACAGGATTTTTCCCACCCCTCCCAAAAAAAAAAAAAAATCAAAGAACTTTTTTTTTTTCTTCTTCTTCTTTTCTTTTTTTTTTGTTTTGTTTTTTGTTACCTTATATATATAAAAAAAATTTTTTCCTTTTCTAAAACTTTTATTAATCTTTAATTTTTGCCTCTTCTGAAAAAATAATTGTTTTCCAGTAACTTTTTTTCTTTCTTCTCTTATAATTTTTATTTTAGGAATACGTGAATGTGCATTTTCCTTTCTTTTCTTGTCTTCTTTCTCTTTTTCTTTCTTTCTTATCTTTTTGTTTTTTGTCTAGCTCTACTGAACTTCTGATCTTTTCTTCTCACTTTCCTATCCTTTCCACCTTTTCCTCTCTTTTGTTCTTCTTTATGTGACTTAACTCTTGTCCTGCACATCCTCAGATAAACCCGTAGTAAACTAGTAGACCCTATCCCCCATTGTGTACACACTTAATCCACAAATCTATTACTCAATTCAAAACCTCTGAGACTTAAATTCATTAATAGCAGTACTACCTCTTTATACCTATATAATATTTTAAGCATTTTTTTAAAGTTTTTCACATCTCCTCTATGTCCCTTCCTTTCTCTCAACATATTCACATTCCTCTCTAAATAGATGGTCTTTTAATCTCTATAATAACATTAATTTTTACGTTTCTATTTTTTTCTGGTCTCTTTTCATTCCCCTTTCCCTTTCTTCTTTTTCTCTCTCTCTCTACTTGCATCCTACCCAACCTATTTCCTGCATTGTGATTAGGACATAGTTAACTCTCCCTGTGCCTCCCCACACCAATCTATTCCTATTTTTTACCCACATCTCTTCCTAACCCTAATAATTTCTGGTTTTCCAAATTCTTCTCTGCGGTTCCAAGTCCTTTAACATATAGTTGTTTGATGTTGAATAGATGTATCTGTTGAACTAAATTGTATCTATAGACTATTGACTGTACAAATGCAAACTTTGGTTGATGGTTGCCTTAAGATACTGTTCTAGCACAAAACTGGTGCTATCTTCATCTCAAATGGGCAGAGTAAGCCGGAAAAACACAAGAAAAATGGCAAATTCGGGTATCTCAATTCCCAATCTTGATAATCAGGGGTCAGAACAGATAATGAATAATCCAGAGGAGAGTTCCCAAATAGCTCTACAAACACTGCTGGCAAACATGATAAATGAGAAGTTTGACAACGTACAAAGGACTCTGTATGAGCGTGATAGGGAGAGAGAGGAGGCATCCCAGAAGTTTATACAGGAATATCATAAGCGTGAGGAAGCTACTCAAAAACTGATACAGGATTTGCGTGAACAACTTGAGAATACTCAAAGAGAAAGGGAGGAATGGCGTGAGCAGGCTGAGAACACTCAAAGAGAACTGCAGGAATCCCACGAACGGGAGGAAGCTAATCAAAGAGTAATTCAGGAATTGAGAGACCAGGTAGAGAACACACAAAGATCACTAAAGGTATTCATGGAATCCATTAACAAAGAGCTGAAGGAAGTCAGGGAGACCACAAAAGGAATGCTGAATGGAACCCAACAGAAGGAATGGGAGTCCAAAGAAACCATAACCAATCAACTAAGTGATTTGAGGACAAACACTGAACACCAAATTAAGGAAGTAAAGAAATTCATACAAGACCTAAAACAGAGCTTCAACAAAGAACTTGAAGCCATCAAAGCTGACCAATTAGAAGGAAAAGAGATAAAAAACAAAGTAAAGAGTCTTGACAGCACGTTAGACCATGCAGAAGATCGAATCTCAGGGATTGAAGACAGCCTAGATATGATAGAGAAAGAACATACAACCATCCAAGACAAGTCCAAGAAATATGATAGATCTATCCAACACCTGGAAGACACCATCAGAAGGCCTAATCTAAGGATAATGGGTGTAGAGGAGCACCTAGAAACAGAAGTTAATGGTCTAGGAAATTTGTTTAACAGGATCCTAGCAGAAAACTTCCCAAACATGCAAAAAGATAGGCCTATTCAGATACAAGAAGCCTTTAGAACCCCAAATAGACCAGACCAGAATAGGACATCCCACCGCCACATTATAATCCACACAGGATCAACTCAGAACAAGGAAAAGATCCTTAAAGCTGTCAAGGAGAAAAGAGTAATCACCTATAAAGGGAAACCAATTAGAATCACCTCAGATTTCTCAGCAGAGACAATCAAAGCAAGAAGAGCCTGGAATGATGTATGCCATGCCCTAAAAACAAACAACTATCAACCAAGAATACTGTACCCAGCTAAACTCTCCTTCATAAATGAAGGCCAAATAAAAACCTTCCATAGCAAAGAAAAACTGAAACAATACATCTCCACCAAACCAGCCTTACAAAAGATTCTTAAAGATGTCCTACACATAGAAAACCAACAAGACCGCAATAAAGGCCAAGAAACTGCACCCAAACTGAGAATCCAAGAACCATAGGAAGAACCCAGTTTTCGCAGCCCCCAAGAAGGTAGATAACAGGCAGGAACTCCCAAATACCTCTCAGTCCTATCTCTCAACGTTAACGGACTGAACTCTCCAATTAAGCGACATAGACTGTCTAGTTGGATTAACAAACAAGACCCTTCTATCTGCTGCCTGCAGGAGTCACATCTTGCCCGTAAAAACAAACACATTTTCAATGTTAAAGGCTGGAACAAAATCTACCAAGCAAACGGACCCCATAAACAGGCGGGAGTTGCAATCCTAATATCAGATAAAATAGACTTCAAATTAAAATTCGTGAAAAGAGATAAAGAAGGTCGCTACATACTAATTAAAGGATCTCTCCTTCAGGAGGATATTACAATTCTAAATATCTATTCGCCAAACAATGGAGCACCCAAATTTATCAAAGAAACACTACTTTCCCTCAAATCCCATATAGATCCAAAGACATTAATTGTCGGAGATTTTAACACACCACTCTCCCCACTAGATAGATCAACTCGGCAAAAACTCAACAAAGAAACCGCAGATCTAAACAGCTGCATAGATCAACTAGACTTAACAGACATCTACCGAACATTTCACCCAGCAGCATCAGAATACAGGTTTTTCTCAGCAGCACATGGAACGTTTTCTAAAATAGACCACATTTTAGGCCACAAAGCAAACTTGTCTAAATTTAGAAACATTGAAGTTATACCTTGCATTCTCTCTGACCACAAGGGAATAAAATTAGAACTCAACACCAAAAGCCACCAAAGAAAGTCCGGTATCACATGGAGGCTGAACAACACACTGCTGAATCATGAGTGGGTCATGGAAGAGATTAGAAAGGAAATTCAAATGTTCATGCTATTCAACAAAAATGAACACACAAATTACCAGTTCGTCTGGGACACAGCAAAGGCAGTACTCAGAGGCAAGTTTATAGCTCTGAGCTCCTATATCAACAAATTGGAGAGATCTGAAACTAACAATTTAATGACACATCTAAACCTCCTTGAAAAAGAGCAGCAAGATAAACCCCAATCCAGTAGACGGAAAGAAGTAATCAAAATTAAATGAGAATTAAATGAATTAGAATCCAAAAAAACTATAGAAAGAATCAACAAAACAAAGAGTTGGTTCTTCGAAAAACTTAACAAAATTGACAGACCCTTAGCAAATCTTATCAGAAAAAGAAGAGAACACATCCAAATTAATAAACTCAGAGATGAGAATGGAAACATCACCACGGAAACAACCAAGATTCAGAACATTATAAGGGAATACTTCTCAAAACTGTATGCTAATAAGTTTGAGAACTTGACAGAAATGGACCTCTTCCTAGCAAATATTGACATGCCAAAACTAAACCAAGATGAGTTAAACTATCTTAACAGGCCCATATCAAGCATTGAAATAGAAACAGCAATAAGAGACCTCCCAGCTAAGAAAAGTCCAGGACCAGATGGTTTTACAGCGGAATTTTACAAGGCCTTCAAAGCAGAGCTCACACCAATTCTCCTCCAACTCTTCAATGAAATTGAAAGAGAAAGCTCACTACCGAACACATTCTATGAAGCCATCATAACCCTCATCCCAAAACCAAGAAGGGACTCATCAAAGAAAGAGAACGATAGACCCATTTCTTTGATGAACATTGATGCAAAACTTCTCAACAAAATTTTGGCCAACCGACTTCAACAATTCATCCAAAAAATCATACACCACGATCAAACAGGATTCATTTCAGGGATGCAAAGCTGGTTCAATATACGCAAATCAATTAATATTATTCATCACATCAACAGGAGCAAGAATAAGAACCACATGGTTATCTCAATAGATGCAGAAAAAGCATTCGACAAGATCCAACACCCCTTTATGATGAAGGCTTTGGAAAAATTAGGAATCCATGGAACATTCCTCAATACAATAAAGGCTGTATATGACAAACCTACAGCCAGGATTATACTCAATGGTGAAAAACTAAAGCCATTTCCTCTTAACTCAGGAACAAGACAAGGATGCCCACTCTCTCCAGTTCTCTTCAATCTAGTATTAGAAAGCCTAGCTACAGCAATAAGACAAGATGCAGACATAAAGGGGATCCAAATAGGGAAAGAAGAAATAAAACTCTCCCTCTTTGCAGATGACATGATCTTGTAGTTAAAGAATCCCATAGACTCCACTCCCAAATTACTCAAGCTGATTCAAAACTTTGGCAAAGTAGCAGGGTATAAAATTAACCCCCAAAAATCAATTGTTTTTCAGTATGCCAACAATGAGAAAAGTGGGGCTGAAATTAGGAAAGCAACTCCATTTGTAATAGCCCCACAAAAAATAAAATACCTAGGAATTAACTTAACTAAAGAAGTGAAGGACCTCTACGATGAAAACATTAAAATCTTGAAAAAGGAAATCAACACAGAACTTAAAAAATGGCAAAAACCTCCCATGCTCCTGGATTGGAAAGATTAACATCGTGAAAATGGCAATACTTCCCAAGGCTATCTACAAATTCAATGCAATACCTATCAAAATTCCACCCTCATTCTTTTTTTTTTTTTTTTTTTTTTTTTTTTAATTTTATTTTATTTTATTTGAGAACATACTGTACAGAGGGGTTACAATTACATGGGCAGGATAATGCATACATTTCTTACCAAGCATTGCAGCCTCCTCCTTTGTTTACCCTTCACCTCCCTTCCCGGCCTCCCCCCTCCCTCCCAACCAATCGTACCCCCCCTCACCCCCCCACCGACATTGTAAAGCTGGTTTTGACATGACATTTTGTACTTCTCATTGTTGCAACAGGTCCACCTGAATCCTTAAACGACTTGTTTGTCCACCCTCATTCTTCAAGGAAATAGAAGAGGCAATCCAAAAATTCATATGGAACAATAAAAGACCCCGAATAGCAAAAACGCTCCTCAACAGAAAGAACACTGCTGGAGGAATATCAATACCAAATTTCAAACTCTACTATAAAGCCATAGTAATCAAAACAGCTTGGTACTGGCACAAGAACAGATCTCAGGACCAATGGAATAGAATTGAAAACCCAGAAATGAACCTACAGACCTATAGCCATCTAATCTTCGATAAGGGAGCTAAAACAATAGATTGGAAGAAAGACACCCTCTTCAGTAAATGGTGCTGGCAAAATTGGTTAACTACATGTAGAAAACTAAAGCTAGATCCTTATATATCACCCTGCACCAGAATCAACTCCAAATGGATCAAAGACCTTGAACTCAAAGCAGACACTCTGAAAACATTACAGGATGGAATAGGAGAAACCCTAGGTCTCCTTGGCTCAGGCCGAAATTTTCTGAATAGAGACCCAGAAACACAACAAATCAAAGAAAGGTTGGACAAATGAGATTGCATAAGGTTGCAGAGCTTCTGCAGGGCAAATGACATAGCTAGCAAGATCAATAGAAAGCCCACGGATTGGGAGAAGATCTTTACTAGCCATACAACGGACAAGGGTCTCATATCTAAAATATACTTGGAACTCAAAAAATTAAATCCCCCAACAACAAATCCTCAAAGAAACAACTGCCCAATAAATAAGTGGGCGAAAGACTTAAAGAGAAGCTTCTCTGAAGAAGAAAGAAGGATGGCCAATAGACACATGAAGAAATGTTCAACATTCCTAGCCATAAAAGAAATACAAATCAAAACAACATTGAGATATCACCTCACTCCAGTTAGAACAGCAAAAATCAAGAACTCTAACAACAACAGATGCTGGAGGGGATGTGGACAGAAAGGAACCTTACTTCATTGTTGGTGAGAATGTAAACTTGTTCAACCACTTTGAAAAGCAGTATGGAGGTTCCTCAAAAGACTTCACATAGAACTCCCCTATGACCCAGCAATCCCACTTTTGGGCATTTACCCTAATGTTTACAAAAAAAGACCACACTACAGCTACCAGCACAACTATGTTTATTGCAGCATTATTTACCATAGCTAAGATCTGGAACCAACCCAGATGCCCCTCAGTAGATGAATGGATCAAGAAAATGTGGTATATATACACAATGGAATTCTATGCCTCCATCAGAAAGAATGACATTTCCCCATTTGTTAGGAAATGGAAAGGCTTGGAAAAAATTATATTAAGTGAAGTAAGCCAGGCCCAAAGAAACATAGGTCCCATGGTTTCCCTTATTTGCAATATCTAGTATATGTATGAGTCAAGCGGAAAAGGTCAGATAAAGTGATGTTAGGAAAACGAACCCTTAAATATGTATTTTAATGTTTTTGTTTCTTTCATGCATGTGTTTCTAATGCATTTATAAGATTATTTCTTTGTTGCTTTGTATGTCCCTCCCCCACAGTGTAACCCCCGCTTTCACTATATTTGATGTCAGTATAACATGTGGAGGAGATGGGGACAAACAAGTCGTTTAAGGATTCAGGTGGACCTGTTGCAACAATGAGAAGTACAAAATGTCATGTCAAAACCAGCTTTACAATGTCGGTGTGGGGGGGGAGGGGGGTATGATTGGGGGGGGGGGGGGAGGTTAGGAAGGGAGGTGAAGGGTAAACAAAGGAGGAGGCTGCTATGCTTGGTAAGAAATGTATGCATTATCCTGCCCATGTAATTGTAACCCCTCTGTACAGTATGTTCTCAAATAAAATAAAATAAAATTAAAAAAAAAAAAAAAAAAGGATTGTGGGTTGAGCTCCGGGCAAATATTGAGACACTCTTTCAAAGAAAGAACCAGTGATACTCAAATCGATCCCAGTCCTAGATTGGCCCCCAGCAAAGAGCATGAGACTCTACCTGAAAAATCACTGGAGCAAAATAATGGTGGGAGGTACGGCTCATGAGGCTGTGCTGCCAGAAAGAGAGAAAGCAAAAATGCACTTGTTTCCTTGTAGTTTTTAATGGATTATAGGCCATTGCTTGTTTTGACAATTGCTCCCTTCAAGGACTATTTTCAAAGAAGGAAGGTTTTACTTTCATGTAGTCAAAAATATCAATTTCTTTCTTTCATGAATAAAGCTTTTATTCTTCTGCTTAAATGTCTTTTCATATCCTTTTAATACAATATTGAGGATAACTAATAATAGTAATTTTCTTTGTTTCACTTCCAACACAAAAGTCATCAACATTGTCCTATTAATATGGTGTTGGCATTTAGTGATTATGGTTTGTTTTGATAACCTTTACTAAGTAAATAAAATTTCCCTGTATTCTTAATTTGATAAAAGCTTCTTCTGTGAACAATTATTTAAGTTCATCAAAAAGCATTTCCTGCAGTGTGTTCAGCAGGGTTTTTTCTCCTTAAGTTTTTCATGAGGCAAGTATTTAGAAAAGCGTGTCAGGAATGTTTACTATTGAGAAATCTTTGCTTTTCTGAATAAAAGTAGCCAATCTTTCACAGATATAGATTCCTTATCATCACATACCACTGGGTTCAGTTTGTTGCTATTTTACTTAGAATTGCACATCAATGCTCATGGTCAAATGGCTGAAATATATCTGATTGACAGCTATTCCTTTCAAGTTTTGTTGCCAAATTCACAGTGAATTCCTAAAATGGTTCCTATTTTTCCATGTGTCTGGAAGAATCTGTATTGGTTTTGGCATTATTTTTTCTTTAACTATATAGAGTTGTATCCTCCATGTAATTTACCTTTAAGATGTTCTGCCAGCAGGATACTAAGTCTGTTCTGATAGAGTAAGACCCCATCAGATAGAAGTAGAAGTCAGAGTATAAAATTATATGATGAAAATTACATTGCATCTTAAATTTCTGTCAAGAAAATCATCTATATTTATCTAGTTATCTATACCTCTGTGTGTGTGTGTGTGTGTGTGTGTGTGTGTGTGTGTGTGTGTGTGTGTGTGTGTGTGTGTGTATGCGTGTGTTGTCAATTGTGGGGCTTAAACTCAGAGCCTAGGCACTGCCCTTGAGCTTTTACACTCAAGGCTAGTGCTCTACCACTTTGAGCTACAGCACCACTTGTGGCTTTCTGGTGGTTAATTGGAGATAAGAGTCTCATGGATTTTCCTGCCTGAGCTAGCTTTGAACCATGATCCTCAGAACTCAGCTTCCTGTAACTAAGATTAGGGATGTGAGCCACCAGCGCCTTAAGATTTTTTTAGTGAATAAGGCCTTAAGATTTTCCTACAGGAATGGCAATTTTGATGATCTAGTTCATTTTCTATAAACTGTCTTTTTGTACCCTTCTAAAAAACATTACTGCAGGAAGAATCTAGATTGCTGAGAAGTTATAACTTTCAAAACATTTACTTCCTTTTCTTGACACTTTTTTTCTCAAATTAATTTTGGTAATTTGTATTATATTCCCAAGGAAATTTGATGATTTCACACACATACAATTTATCATCTAAAACATTTTTACTAATCATAATACGTACTTTTGAAACAAAATTAAGACTTGAGTTGAAAATGTTTTCTAATTGACTGGTATATCTGTTCTCATTTCAAACATATTTTCTGCATGTTCTCTGTAATTCCTTAGAATATAGCATTTATTCAATACATCATACATTTAAGAAAAATCAATTCTGGGAATTATTCATCATCTTAATAACCACTGTAATATCTTATTCACTTACTTTTTTCTTTATATTTCTCTTGAATGTATTTTTAAATCTATATTCTTCTTATTAATACTATTTATTTATTTTTCAACTATGTACATTGAAATCATTTTCCCTTAAATTTATCTTTAAGTACTGCTTTAGGACTTCCATCTTTGTTTTAAATTACAATATTAAAATCATTTTTGCTATTATTTGTAATTCTAGTTTAATCTATTGCATTAAATACTAAAAAAAATCAAAAGTTGTTTTTTGTGTGTGTTTGGTTTGGCTTGGTTTGGTTTGGTTTTGTGGTAGTGGCCCTATGGCTTAAATTGAGGGCCTGGACACTGTCCTCAAGCTTATTTTATTCAAAAGTACCACTCTAGGCAAGTACTCTACCACTGAGCCACCTCCCTTCCCCACATATAACCCCTGTTTTCACTGCATTTGATGTTGGTATAATTTGGAGAGGGGAAGGGAAAAAACAAATTGTATAAATAGGGATACAGGTTGACCCATTACAACAATGAGATGTACAAGACACTATGTCAAAAAACGAACTTTATAATTTAGGCGGGGTGGGAGAGGGGAAGGGGGATAGGGGGGTAATATAGTTGTGGATATGGGAGGGAAGGGATGGTAGGGGAAAAACAAAAGAGGAGGCAACAATGCTTGATAAGAAATGTACTCATTACTTTGCTCATGTGATTGTAACCCCTCTGTACAGTATTTTCACAATAAAAAACTTATTAAAAAAAAAGTACCACTCTACCACTTGAGCCAGAGCTCCATCCCCTGCTTCTTTACTTTAGGGAAGATAAGTCTCCTGGATTTTCCTGCCCAGACTGGCTTCAAAACGTGATCCTTAGATCTCAGCTTCCCGAGTAGCTAAGATTAAAGGCATGAGCCTGGCTAAAAAGTATTCATAAAGGACAAAAACCACAAGAATTTTTGTTCGTGGTGGTGGTGGTGGTTGTGGGGCTTCAACTCGGCCTGGGCGCTGTCCCTCAGCAATTCAGCTCAAGGCCAGCGCTCTACCACTTGAGCCACAGCACCACTTCCGGTTTTCTGGTGGTTAACTGGAGATAAAAGTTTCACGGCCTTTCCTGCCAGGGCTGGCTTTAAACTGCGATCCCCAGATCTCAGTCTCCTGAGTAGCTAGGATTACAGGCGGGAGCCACTGGCATCCGGCAAGATTTTTAAGGATTTTTTTTTGTCATCTTTTTTTTTTTTTTTGTCTAACTAAAATTAGAAATTTTCCTATAATTTAAAGTTATTTAATCACTGCTTTATGACTGCCAAAATTGTTTTTATCTTATTGTGCAAAAATGGATACTCGTTCAAAAATTTTTTTCTGGGAACATACCCAATGAGGAAGTAATGTATTATTAATAGTTTTTTATATTCATATTTTGTCATTCCAGTAAAAACAAGTATCACAGGACCTACCGTCAATGTATCCTTATTTTATGTGATTATTACATTTTTTTCCTTTATTGTCAAGGTGATGTATAGAGGAGTTACAGACACATAACTAAGGTAGTAAGTACATTTCTTGTCCAACTTGTTACCCCTCCCTCATTTTTCTCCCACTTTCCCTCCCCCCTCAACGTACTTCCATATTAATCTGTTGAACAGATTGTTTTCTAATTTTCTTTTTCCTCCTTCTTGATGATAAAAATGTTTTACTTGGATTATAATCCCCACCAATCCTCGGAGCTAGATGCAGTCATGTCTCTAAATTCTGGCCAACAAAATTTGAGAAGTGATTAGTAAAAGTTCAGGGCTAACCTGTAATACCAGAGCGCTGTGAATTTCTCATTGACTCCTTCCCACCACCAGAAGGCCAGTGTTAGAACAGATTTTTGGGAGTGTGAAGGTGGACTACCTGCTGAGAACGCTGGAACACAACAGGGGACTGAGACTGGGTCCCTGGCCCTCAGTGGGCTTTCCTCATTTCTTGGGTGAAAGACATCTATCTCAATGAAAGCAATGTTAATCGGGCCTTTCTTACAGGTTTGAATCCATAAGCCCAGTAAATTGTTATAATTTGTTCATTCATGTTCTTTACAAAGTTTCCTATTCTTTTTCCATTTCCACCATTTGCAATGAAACTTTCATTGCAAAAAAAAAGAAGAAAATCAGATACAATACAAATCAACATGCAAAATGCCAGTAAGACAGCATTTTGTAATGTTCTAAATGTAATGATCTAAAATAATGAATTCTAAAACATATTTCAAAAGAGGTATAAAAATAATACCTCAAAAGAGGTATTATAAATTAAAATAAAAATGAATTACTAACTCATAATATTTAAGGTGACGGATTTTAAATTTAGTAAAAAAAAAAAAAGTCTTACAATTATATTGCTCTTATTTTTATTTGTTCTTCTTGCTTTGTTCAATCTCAAAGGGGATGATTCTCACTGAATCATTCTTAACCTTGTATTTTTTCCTGGAAAAAATAAAATTTCCAGTATCTGTAAATTTGTTTATTAACTTATTTTATTTTTTAAGTAATCAATTTAATTATTTATTTAATTAGTTATACTGAAGTTTAAATTCAGGGCTTTTGCTTGTTAGGCAAATCCTCTACCATGTGAGTCTTGCCCACAGCTCAACATACATATATATATAGATATATGCATATATATACACAGATATATATGTATATATATATTATGTATATATATATAGTGTGTGTGTATATATACTATATATGGCACATATATAAAAGATTCCTCAAAGGATTATAAAACAACATTTTTAATTACTTAAAGCTAATTTGGGGGCTGGGAAGGTGGCTCAGTGGTAGAGCACTTGCCTTGCATGCATGAGGCCCTGGGTTCGATTCCTCAGCACCACATAAGCAAAAAGAAAAAAGCTGGAAGTGGCGCTGTAGCTCAAGTGGTAGAGCGCTAGCCTTGAGCTGAAGAGCTGAGGGACAGCACCCAGGCCCAGAGTTCAAGCCCCACGACCGGACCCCCAAAAAATAAAAATAATAATAAAATAATAATAATGAGCTATATGCATAAGCCTGGATGCAGCATATAGAAGAAATTCCCTCACTTGGATGCTTCCCTCTGGCCCCCTGAGATGCTGCTCATCAGCTGTAGTCTAGTAAGCCCCCTGTAGGCCCTCATAGCCCATGTGAGATGTACCATTTACCACTCGCTAGGTTTTAACCAGAGCTTTAACCAGAGCACAAGTCATTTTAAGAATAAGTTGATGAACTGAAAACAAAGACAACTTTGCTAAAAGTATGCTGTTCATGCATACTCTCAGAGGAGAGAAAATGGAACTATTAAGTTTGCAAAATATTATTGTTCCATCATCCATTTGCATTTGCTGAACGACATATCATTGAGGGAATAAGGAGAGAAGACTTTACACTAGAAATGGTTATCCCCCAAAGATGTGTTCAGTTTCTTTACCTCAATAGAATGCTGATATTTTGTGACATTTCAAGTATGTAGTAAGCACAATAATTAAAATTCTATCTTGACATTTTCATGCTTTTAATGAATTTCTCATAAATTTATTTGAAGTATACATGCAATAGATTAGAACTTAACATGAATAAAATTTTCAAATTCAAAGGAGAAGCAAGTATATTACTTGTGCTCTTGACTTGAACACCACCAAGTCAATTGTACAAATTTGGGACTTTGTCTCCAATAATGACCTATTTGCTGGATAAAACTATATTTAATCTTTAAAATGTGAAGAGAATTTACATTAAATGTGTATTCAGGCCAAGTGGCATAACAGTTAATGACAGGGTCACATAGGACAAACCAAGCCTTTCATCACATGATTACATAAACATAATTGTCATTTTTCTACAAATAGAAGTAATAATGTAGTAATGGCTGCCCTTTAGTGATCCCTGCTGGCTCTTGACAAGCAGTAGGTCAGTAACATTTGTTCTGAAAACAACCCTTCAAGGTGAGTTTATTATCCCTACTTTACAGATGAGAATGTGAGCTTTGCAAAGGTTAAAGAAACTTTCCCAACATCTGGGTCAGGAAAGTCTGTGAGATACTCATCTCCAATGAACCACTGAGAGGCCAGAAGTAGAAGAACACCAGCCTTGAGAGAAAAAGCTAAGGGACAGCACCCAGATCCTGAGTTCAACGCCAGTACTGACCAAGGAAGGAGGGAGGGAGGGAGGGAGGGAAAGAGGGAAGGAAGGAAGGAAGGAAGGAAGGAAGGAAGGAAGGAAGGAAGGAAGGAAGGAAGGAAGGGAGGAAGGGAGGGAGGGAGGGAGGGAGGGAGGGAGGGAGGAAGGGAGGGAGGGAGGCAAAGTGGCTTAAGATCACAGAGGTCAATTAGTTCACTATTCCACTACTAATTGTCATGTACCAGGAATATTAGAGCTTCTTTAAATAAAATGAAGTTTGTAGTTTGTATCTGAGTCCCTGTCATAGTGAGATAAAAGAAATTCCACCTAATTCTTTCATGTCTTCCCAGTGAAGGGGGCCATGATTGATGTCTTCTGCTACCATATGATTTCTATATAATAATCATGAATTACCCTAAGAGTTCAC
Source organism: Dipodomys spectabilis (assembly GCF_019054845.1). NCBI lineage: Eukaryota > Metazoa > Chordata > Mammalia > Rodentia > Heteromyidae > Dipodomys > Dipodomys spectabilis. The sequence goes on from NW_024870752.1 coordinate 9,068,312, forward strand.
AAGGAAGAAATAGCAGGTGGTCTACCTTGTGACCACCAGCACTTCTGTCTCTCCCATACAGGGGCCCATTCAGGTGAAAATAAGCAGCATTTTTCTTCTGTCCTACAAATTCAGTTCTTAGCAAGGGAAAAATCTAGGATTTCTAGTTAACTAATACATTTAGTTGTATGCATTTTTTTTCTTATTTGAAACAATGATTCCCTAGTCAAGTTGCTTAAAAGATAAAATGAAAATAGGAGAAGGAAAAATGCACTATGTGTTCTTAAACAAAACGTAATAAAACAGTTTAAAATATTATACAACCATACCACATTGTTTCCGAATATGAGTAGAGGTTATTAAAAGCAAAGCAATCCAGCCCGGCTAGGAAAGTCCATAAGACTCTTATTTCCAATTAACACCACAGAAGCTGGAAGTGGATCTGTGGCTCAAGTGGTAGAGCACTTGAGCAAAAGAGCTCACCAACAGTGTCCAGACCCTGAGTTCAAGCTCTAGGGCTGGCACAAACAAAGTGCTAAGTGATAGAGTGCTAACCTTAAGCAAAAAGAAGCAGCTCAGGGACACAGCACAGGTCTTGAGTTCAAAGCCAACAAATGACCAGGGAAAAAAAGATCAGATTATTATTCCTGGTCTTTGTGTGCTTTTAGAACCTAATGTTACTCTCCTATTGAAATAAGGTAGGACTTAGTGACTGTTTTGACAATTTGAATGCCACAGAAATAACACCGTGGCTTCTGGGCTACACAAAATGGCCATACAATTTCCATCTAGCTCATGCTCTCTGGATCTGTTTGCCTAGGAGCCTAGCCACAATGATGTGAGGAATCCCAACCTAGACTCAACTCAGGCGTTTTCACTGTACTGTTATATAAAACCTATCACCACTATCTAGATCTAGAACATGTCTATCACCCCAAAACAAGCCTCTACCACCCCATTCCCCCACTCCCTATGCCTCCCAACCACTCATCTACTTTGTCCTCTAAAGATTAGCCTATTTTCTGGATGGTTCATATAAATGGAATCATACAGTAGCTATAGACTTTTGTGTCCGGCTTCTTGACTTAGCATAAAGTCATTGGGGTTCAAAAAAATAAAAGCAATGTTGTGTTATCTACAGTATCTGGACTAATCATGAACATCACACAAATAGGACTAGATGAATTACCAACCACCACACTGTAAGAGAATGAAATAATTTCATCCTAATCTAATAAAAATTGTCTTCTTTGTCTGAATGTTAAAGTTCTTTTTGGAACAATAGAAATCTCCATTGTAATTCAATAGAGGTGTTGTTTACAGTAGGAAAGGAGCCAAAGAATGTAACACACAAGGGCAATGCCTCCATATTTACGGATGCTCCCATTCTCCTCATGGAACTAGATATTTGCCTCCTTTCTTCTGAAGAAAGTAATGGCTTTCTTTGGTGAAAGTGCACACATTCACCTCTTTGGAAATGAACAAAGGGATGTACCTGTTCTCACACTTGTGAAAATGCTGAAAATATATGCAAAATAGATACAGAAAATATATGATGTCTAAGAAACATTACACTATTTTATAGAACTGAAATATTTTTAAAGTATATTTTAATTTTCTCTAGGTAGTTGAACAAAGGTGTTCCCATTCAACAGAGCAGTTTATGAACAAAGTGAAACGATCAATGCCATCCCTCCTAACAGTTGTACCCACCCCTCTCTTCCCATCACTGTTCTTAATCTTTAGGCTATGTATTGAATTTTTTGCCATTGAACAAAGCCATGTTTCTATACAATGCAACTTGGTCTGTGTCATCAATTCAACGTCTTTACCATCCCTTCCACCCACCCCTTCCTTTATTTTTCTCAGTTCTGTGGCACATACCATGTATCCTTGTCTATATTCTACTCATTTCCCCTGTTCATTCTTCTATTCCTGTCCTCTTGACCCCCTCCCTTTGCAAATATTTTTATAAGCATCACAGCTGAATTCTTAAAATATGCTTTTTGCTAAAATTCCCACATGGAATAACTGGGGAAATCCTCTCCTTGATATCTCATATTGCGAAACAAATGTGGATCCAAAGCAGAGTTCCAGAATCAAGATCCTGATTTATGGACAGGATAAGAATTCCACACTAGAGATTCATGAACAGCGACTTAGACAGAGGAGCCTTTGAGGAAGGAGTAGTACACAAGGTTAGATAGAGCCAAAATGTCTCTCTTCACCCTAGGATGCTTTCTCATTGGGTGGCTGTGAGAAAGTTTATTTTGTTAAGAATTCTGCTATTCATTCCTAAGTTTTGAATCTCATTGCAATAAGATAGGAAGAGGGAAATGGGGTATATATCACTTAATTCCCTTTCATGTATCCTGTAGAAATTAAGGGTCAGAGGTCAGAAGTCAGTTGTGCAATCAATGTGTGATCAGAGGTCAACTGTGTATCTAGTGTGATCAATGCTGACCAGCAAATGGTCAACATATAGTGATGTTGAGAAGGATGAAGAAAAGCCACAGTTTCTCAGGGAGCACCAAAGGGGAAGTGTCAGAATGATCATAAGACTGAAAGTATATTTTTTGTCCAGCTTAGACAACATTGTTCTCTGAAGAAAGAATCAAGGGAAAAGGAAATGGGGGGAACAAAATGTTGCTCATTTGCTCAAAGGTTATCAGCAGCTAATTATAACTCAATTATTTTATGTATGCTTTCAACAAAAATGTATTATTAACGTCTACATATAGCCAGAAACTGTGCTAAAAAGAGAGACAATTTCATTTAAAAATGATCTACTCTGTGCAGGCATTAGTAGTGAGATATGGTCACATATACTGAAAACAGGATGCACTAAGTGCTATGTACAATGTACGTGCACACAACCATAGTAGCACATGGAGTAATATCACTCAGCTGGAGGAAATCTGGGTGTGACATAACAATAGAAGCAATGACTCTTCAAAGAATAGCATTTATCCAGGTAAAATTTGTGCCCAAACATGACAAGAAGGAATGAGGGAGAAAGGTGAAATTAGTATGTCTAAGATGCAAGTTCATAGAAGACAGAAAAGTCATGAATTAAATGAGGCACTAATCCTTATGATAAGGTACACTTACTTGTACTGGTAGGGAATGGTGAGAGGTCAAGCAGGAAATCCTAAGACGTGGACTTGAATTAAGAAATACAAGAATTTGTTCAGATGACTACAGACCTGGAAAAGCTATCACTGCTATTGGTGCATAAAATACTGCTACTATTGCGTGCTCTCTCTCTCTCTCTCTGTCTCTGTCTCTCTCATATATACATAATTTGAATTTTTGGAAACTTAATCTGTGCTGTCAACTTTGGAAAAAGTATCCCAGTTTACTGTGTTGAGTTGGCATCGTACAGAAATTAATAACTATATTGGTCTAGAAACGTAAAACTTGTTTTTCCCATTTGTACAGAGGCAAATGCACTGTAGTAAATATTTAAAGTCTTGTTTAATTACAGAAATTAATTATGTATTCTCTAAAAAGTAAAAAAATGTAAGAATTTCCCTATAGCAAAGTAAGACTAGAAAGCAATTATAAAACAAGTTAAATGTTAGAGAAAGGCACAAGCTTTCCCGAGTTAACCTAAGGATTTCTCCTTCCATAAACCAACATGGAAGAACTGATGGCAGCTTCCATTCTGACATGGAGTCAGGTTCATAGCTCCCTGAAAATAGATATTTGGTATAATGATCCCCTTTGTGCCTCAAACTAGCTTCAAGAAGATGAGCATGATGGGTAGAGCAAGGAAGACTAACCTATGACCTGAGAAACCGTGAAGTAAGGAGAGGAACAATCAGCACTTTTGTACTGGCATGGTTGAAAAGGAAACGTGTGTGGCCTGGAAATCTGAATTCTAGAGAGGAAAAGGGTCAGTGTCTCCTAGGCCATTGGGAAAGGTCATTGTTCCCTCTGCTCAAGCATCTTTGGCTGAAGGGAACACACAGGAAGTTGGCTTGCTCATCCTCAAAAGACTCAAGCTAGCCTGGCACTGGTAGCTCGTGTCTATGATCAGAGCTACTTGAGCAGCTAAGATCTGGGGATTGAGGTTCAAAGCCAGCCAGAGGAAAAAATATGCATGAGACTCTCTTATCTCCAATTAACTGCCCAAAACGCTGGAAGTCAAGGTATTGCTCAAATGGTAGAGTTAGCAGCTTTGGGCTAAAAAGCTAAGTAATATCACCCAGCCCCAGTGTAGGCACGTGTACACAGACACGCGCATGCACACATACACACACACACACACACACACACACACACACACACTCAGGCTATCAGACCAAACCCTACCTACATAGTTCTTCTCATAGTTAGTTCTCGTTACAATTATAGCACACAGTACTATTTTCATACCCATTTTTAGATAAATAAACTAAAGGGCAAGTGTGTAGAATATCTTACCTTAAGTAAGACTGCTGATAAATGATCAGGGCAAGAGTCAATCCCAGGAAATTTCCCTGGGTTCCATGCTCTTAACCACTTTCTGTTCACTGATTACTTGTTGGAGGAAAATCAAATTATTAGAAATTAATCATCCTGTGGAGAGCTCCTTACCTTCTACTTTGGGCCTCATACGTACACACAATTCTTTGAGATGAGAATTTTAATTTATAGAGGAAACACACCCAGAAACTCATTCAAAGCCATACAAGTAGAAAGCAGAGCCAAGATGGAAGCATAGGTTGTGGGACTTTATTTTTGGGAGGAGGAGTGATTTTGTATTGTGCTTTTTTGTGTGGTGACAGTACTGGGATTTATGAACTTATGCTTGCTAAGCAAGTTTTCTACAGTTTGAGACACATTCTCAACCTGTTAGGCTTTAGTTTTGCTTTTAGCGAGGCTCTTCCCATGAGAAGGCAATCATCTTGCCTACATCTCTCATACAGCTGGCGTTGATTATAGGCAGCACAAACTACCAGGTCCAGTCTTAGTTAAGGACTCTTCTTTTTAATTGTTTAATCTTTAAGTAATTGTACGAAGGCTGTGCCTTCTAACAAAGCAGTCTGTGAAGATAATGCATCTGGATCGGTGTCTCCCTCTTCAACACCTTCATACTATGCCAAGTTATCAGTGATTAGAAAGTTCTGGAAAAAGTAAGTGGAGAAGTTACAATGAGGACAAATAATTATTTTTTCACCATTTTCAAAGGGAAAAATATGATTCAGACCTGCCTAGTGTGCTGACTGCATATCAGCGTTTATAACAAATCACAATCCATCCACAAAGAGGGAAATGAGTCAATCCTGCTATTTCTGTTACATTGTCATAGACTTCTCATGGGAGCTGCAAGCATCTGCTAAATTCATGTTATGATCTTGCCCATTATAAGAACCCTAAAGTAATTAGAATCAGAACTGTAAATTTCATAGAGCCCTTCAGCTTGGATAATGGATAGGAACACTATCCAGGTAAGGACTTTTTGTCACTCATCACTCTCTTATCTGTAACTTGGGAACATCAATAAAACAAGCACTGGTACCACTTTGTGTTTCCTTAGCATACAAAGAAATCTATAGACTGTCAAGGAAGACTAATTGTGATGAGAAAAGACAAGATTATTCAGATATCTGAAAACAGGTCAACTATAAGACAATTCTACTTATTAGTCATACTTGTTACAGAAAAGTACTATCTTGATGGTATTGAAAAATGAGTTTATATTGAAGTACAACCATTTCTATATTCTTTTATCATTGAAGTACAACCATTTCTATATTATTTTTTCATCTTTGTCTAACAGATTACTAAGGATTTTCACAGCCAAAATAATCTTATCATGTTTGTTCTAAACCAGGTTTCCATATTACAATACCTTGTTCCTGTTCCTTCAGCTATTTCTTAATCATCTATGCCAAAATAAGTCATTGGTAGGAAGGAATGATTGTGGTCATATTTTGAATTATACAAGGAATTATGAATTTTAAAATCATTGTATTGTATATATAATTCTGAAAAAGAGTAATACTAATGCTTTATAAACTAAGTTAGGAAGATAATAAAAAAAGTTCTGAAAAAGAGTAATACTTATACTTTATAAACTAAGTTATGAAGATAATAAGAAAAAAGTTAAGCTGGGCACCAGTGGTTCATGCCTGTAATCCTAGCTACTCAGGAGGCTGAGATCTGAGGATAGTGGTTCAAAGCCAGCCTAGGCAGGAAAGTCTATGACACTCTTACCTCTAATAAACCACTAGAAAACCAGAAGTGGCACTATGGCTCAAGTGGTAGAGCACTAGCTTTGAGCTGTAGTGCTGAGGGACAGCGCCTAGGCCCCACATCCAACATACATACATACATACATACATATACATATATATATATATACAAAGTTAAAGGTATCCAATGATTACTAAAAAAATTTAAGTAAATAGGTATATGCCTAATTAGAGACTTCTCAAAAAAAATAAGACAAAAACTGGAATGTTTTATACTTAAAGAAAATAGCAGGAAGATTGAGCAAAAAAGCTTGGAGAAAATAGGTTTAACTAGAAAGATGATCAATGAGTTCAGGAAATCAAAATAAGGCTATTGCTAGGTGTAAAACCTAGCTAAATCTACTCTGGGCCTCTCATCTTCACTGTGTCCTTGCATATGTATATATATACATATATTGGTAGTGGGTCTTAAACTCAGGGCCTGGGCACTGCCCCTGAGCTTTAACACTCAAGGTTAGCACTCTCAAACTCTGGGCTACAGCTCCATTTCCAGTTTTCTGGTGGTTAATTGGACATTAGCTTCTCATAGCTTTCCTGCCCAAGCTGGCTTTGAATCACAATCCCCAGATACAGGCGTGAGTTACCAGCACCTGTTACATTTTCTTTTAACTAGTCTTTTAGCAGAATGTTGTGCTGTGTTTTCTGGAAATCATGATAGAAAACGGTCACCATCATTTTCTCCCCAAGTTTACATATGCACTTGAAAAGTAACCACAATGGACTTTATTCTTGAATCTCAGAGTTACATTCACCACTAGGTTATATACTTATGTGGGAACTTCTTTGAATCAGTGTGGATGGGAGCTGTTCCCTAAATTGTAAGGTAAAGGTAAGCCATGGATAAAAATGAGCATTTACCCACTCTTCAAACTTGGAAAACAAAAAGTCCTTATGGAAAAATATGGAAACATAACAAAGTACAAAGGAATATGAATAATTACTGCTGTAAACTAATACGTTGGAAAACTAATCTCAGAAAAATCAGTCAAATTTGGATCATAGCAAATACTGTTTATGTGAAAACTCTAGAGTTAATGCAAATGGAGAAAAGAAATAATATGTCATGTTCTTTCAAGCTTTTGTCCATCTTTTTCACACTCTCCCAACCCACCCACCCAATACCTTCTCAACTCTAAGTCTCTTTCCTCAAAGAGCAAATGTTCTGACAGAAATGACAAGGGACATGCTGTTCCTTGACCATGCTGTTTCTTGACTAATATGAAGGTCTAAGGTAACAGAAAATCATGACTTTCAAAGAAATCCTATCCAAATAGTTAATAACATGCAAATGGACTATCAGAGCTAACATAATGCATGTAAAAATTGTGTGCACAACACTTTAAGCAAACTTCAGGATATTACTTTCATATAATAAAAAGATAATATTCAAAATATATAAAAAATGAGCTACCATCTTCCATTCTGGAGAAATATAAAACTGAATTTCTAACCCTGAACAAAAAATACCCCCAAAGGATCACATGCCAACAACAGCATTTATTATTAGAAAATTTCAGCTCTTAGGTCTACAATGTAAAATTTAATAAAGCAGGTATTTGACACTGTAATATTTGCAAGGACATAAGAGTGGGAGATGAAAATACTGTAAAACCAATAACATTCACGAAGTTCTGTTTGAAAAATACATATTCTAGTGTCAATATGACAGCTCAGACCCAAGGTTGAAGGTACATCCTTGTAATAATGTGATGTTTCTCATCCACAAAGCATTTGATCTTGAACAGCTGGAATTACTTTTTCAAAGAAAAAAATATGAAAAAATATTTTTAAAGTTGAAGAAAAAATCTATGCTGTGACAGCTTACTATACCATATTTTACTAAAGCGAAGAAAATATTCAAATAAAAATGTATTAGAATAAAATATTGAACATCTTAGCTCAGAAATGAACATGATATAGAAAGTATCTATGATTTTAGAAGCTTAGTTGGAGTCAAGAGTCAAGAGAATTTTAGAATTCAGTTAACTAAGAAATCCAGGATCACTTTTAAAAAAAACTATATTTCCAACATTTACCCAGTACAGAGCTTTTTGTAGAACTTTATTTTTAATATTTACTTATTTTTATTGTATATGTATTTTTATTGATATGCAGAGGGGTGTAGTTACATAAGTCAGGTAATGAGTATATTTTTTAACAGTGGCACCTCTCCTCTCCTTTTCTCCCGTTTTTCCCTCCTGAACTGCCTCACAAGTTGTATAGTTCATTTTCAACATAGTGTCTAGTGAGCATCACTGCTACATTTGTCCACCCTTTGTCCTGAATAATAAAAATAAAATCACTTTCTGCCCAGATTCAATATAGAAGACCAAATTTAACAAATGCAGAATAACTCATATCAAAACTTTAAAAATAAGGGAAATTAGTTTCTAGCACCACAAAAAAGTAAAGCATGTTAATATATTATATATTAAAAATAGATTATTATATCTTCTGTAATTGAGTGTCCATGCTTTTATCAGACTTAAGCTGTAGCTGAGTACAGCAATGTTAAGACAGAGATTTTGGTCTTTGCTGCCGTTTAATGTACACTATACAAAGGATAGAAACAAGTGGTATATAATAGAAATTTGACAGACATCTTAGGTCAGTTTTCCAATGAAGCATTCACTTATAGTAATGTTTACATTTTCTTCTCTACATACCTTTCTACTCTAATTTTGGTTGAATATTTCTTTTTAAATGGAAGCAAGTAGGAACCTACAACTTAAAAGCATCCAGTGTTCTGTGATTGCTAGAAGTTTTAAGGACAAATCAGTACATTTCTGAGACTTATAGCATAGACAACAAAGACAATTAGCTTTTCTTACTCTTGAAGATCAAGCTATGAACTTAGGCCTTTCTCAGCACTCAGATAGAATGATGGTACTAGATCACTTACACATTACTATAAATGCTCATTAAATACCTTATTGAAACAGGGAGGTTTAAAAGTCCATTCTAGAATGATAAAAAGCATCTATTCCAAATAATCAATAGTATTACATTTCATTAAAGTCAGGTATTCTGGTTGTTACAAATACTATTGAACATGACTTCAAGCATATTAGTCAACCAAATTCAAAACTCTGAATGAAATATATATGAAGTAATAAGAAAGTTCAGTAGGGTCAATAACTATCTATATATACACATATACAGATTAATGTCCTAGAAATGTCACTGTGTTATTCTGTATATTTACACATTTCACATAAAAATCAAGCTTCATTCATAGTTTAAGACAATTATACTCTTACTATAGTATAGCATGTAAGAATGAGAAGCAACTATACTACTAAATCTGTATTATACATATTGCACAATCTGTACCACGTTTACTTATAATCTTGTATATGTTTTTAATAGTTACTAGCTCCTATTTTGGAAAGTACTTTTGCTTTCCAACTGGTCAAGGCTTTTATTTAATTATTAAAAAGCACATTCTATTTTCCATAACATATTTTGTTGTGTAGCCTGGAAGCTCATATTGAGGTACTGTTTTCTTCTATTCACATGGACATGGACACACACACCCACACCTAGTTTGGGGCTTATTTCTGTTGATATACATGGAGAAATTTAATTAAGAACAGGGAAAGAAGAAAGTAACAATAGCAGAAAAACAAGTTATGGCATGCTGTCTGCCACCAGTCTCTCCCTTCCAATGCTTTTGAACCATTTCAGCCTAGGATGACAGAAATATTTCTCTATGAGACCACAAACAAGATTCCTATGGCGTCCCATGGGTTCTGTGGGGTGATAGAGCCCCCCAGGCAGCAGTGACTCATGCATGAAAATGTGGCCCTGTGCACTATCTGAAGGTGAGAACAAGCTGTTCACACACAAGCCAAACTATACTCAAATCATTGGACAATGCAAAATAGTGACATTAAGACTTTTGACTTGAAAATACCAGAATCCTAACTCGAATTTGCCTTACTATTTAAGAAAAAGGATTTTTTCAATGCAATAGAATGCCTGAAAAATAGGGAAATACACAACCCTAGGATCTTGAATGCTCTCAAGACTTTCCTCTCATCTCATTCAGGCTTATCTCTCTAGGCCGGATGCTTCATTGTCTCTGTAAACCTCTTTTTTCCACCTGGGAAAACAGAACTGCCAATGTGTCCCAGGTGTCACATCTGTGTTGGTTTCCTAGAGCTACTGTAACAATGGACCTCAAACCATATAGCTTTTTTGTTAAAAATGAAATTTATTGTGTTTCTGTTCCGGAGTCTAGTCGTTAGAGATTAACGTACTGGCAGGCCTGGGCACCCTCTGAAGACATCAGGAAAAGAGCTATCCTGGCTTGTCTTTGGGATTTTGATAGTTCCTCAAATAGTGGTAGCATGACTCCAGTCTTCAACCCATTAGTTTCATGTTCATGCAATATATATAACTCAATGTCATTTATATATTATATACTATGTATTATGTATGTATGCATATATAATATACATCATGTAATGTGTATATAATGTGTAGAAAATATATGCATAATACACATACCTACATACATATAAATATATATATATATATATATATATATATATATACACACACATATTGAAGCCCCAGGCTTTGTTGATTCTTCTACTGGATTTTTGTTTTTAGTTTAATTGACAAATCAATTAATACATACAACTTGATGTGCTGATACACATTGTAAAAGGATTACTACAATTGAGCTAAATTGACATAATTGTCATTCTAGTCATCTGTGTATGTGTGTGTGTATTAAGACCACTCAATACTTTAGCCAATTTGAAATACACAGTATGTCAGTAAAAACTGTAGTTGCTGTGTTGTACATTCAGTCTAACTTTAGGTTTTTTTCTAAGTCCTGGACATTAACCAATGGCACATGCTGTAGTACTGACTAATACCTCCAGTACTTAAAATTTATTTATCTTGTTATGACAAATTGATACTCTCTGACAAACATTTTGTATTTTCCTCACAGCATCAACCTTTGTTAATCTTTTATTCTGCTTCTGTGAGTTCAACATTTTTAGACTCCACATACAAGAGAGATCAAGCAACTTGTTTTTCCCTTATGGTGTGGTAGAGGAAAAGACAGAAAATGATAGTAGGGAAAAAAAATCATTTGTAAGAGTTACATGAAATCTATCCATTTTAAATAGACTCATTCAACTTTAATGGTTCATGATTTTCACCGATGACTACACATGTATTAGACATAGTAAGCACACCATATATGTGACATATATCATGTTCATTATATAACTGACACTTGTACATATTCTTAAATATTATATATATGTATATATATATATATGTATATATATCCTGTCTCACATGCCTTTCTATTGAACTGATATTCTTCCCAATGAAACTGAGTTCTGTGCTGTTTCTCTTTAAATCTAAGTTGACATTTTTAACTGTGTGGATGAACAAGATGTAGCAAAAGAGATGTCATCTGCTTTCTGAGGCCAGATCCTTAAAGGCAACAGGACTTTAGCATGGATTTGTCTCTTCTTTTCCCTACAATTCATTAACCATGTTGGGCCCCATAGAGAGGTCTTGGAAACAGCTCCAGTGGCATTCTCATTCCAGATCAGAAACAAATGGCCTTCAGATGAGTTTATCTCAGTCCTCAACACTTCTAGCTGAGTCCCCACACATTATGGAACAGAAAATCTCTATCCAGAGTTCCAACTCACATGCTGTTCTTAGAGATAATAAGGAATTATTGGTATTTTTAGCCTCTGTGGTAGTCTGAATTATGTCCTCTTCCCTCAATTTCTATGCTGGTGTTCTAGCTCACTATATGACAGAATGTTGATGCATTTGGAGATAGAATTTTTACAGAAGTGATTAAATTAAAACAAGGCTGGTAAAGTGGGGCCTAATCTAAGTTGATCTGTGTCTCTGTAAGTGAAAAGAAGGAGATACCACAGGTGCTTGTACCAGAGAACAAACCCTATGACATAGTAAAGCATGGCCATTTGTAAGCCAAGAAGACAGACCTCAGTAAAAGTCAAACCTGCCAGAACCTTAATCTTGGATCCCAATCTGTAGAAGTGGGAGAAAAATGAACTCCTGTTGTTTCTCCGCCCCACATATTATGTTTTCTAATGGCAACCCTAGCAATGTACCACAGTCATGAAACCTTGGTATGATTTGTTATATAGCAGCAGAGAACTAACTCAATGATTTTTGACTGTAGTAGTAGAGACAAAATTAAACATGACATCCTTGATGTGTAGGAACATAGAATAAAAATATAGCCTAGATGCTGACAGTTAATTTAGAAAGACTACAGTGACAACAAGACTCAACAAATATATAAACATACAATTACTTACATTACATGCATGCCTTAGGACAAATAAATTGACAACACAGGCTCTTTACAAATAAAGCACCACAAAAGCATACCATTAAAATGTCTTCAGCAATAAACCTTCCTATCATCATCTGTTCTTAATGAATGCTATAGTGTATGCCTTATAATTTAGAAATACAATTTTGAAAATAATTTCACTTTAAATACATGTATAGCAATTAGCCAAAAATCATTCAAAATATGCATAAATAATTAAGTACCTTCTCAAATACCACTTCAAAAATTTTTAGCATTCCTATGGGAAATAATATTGAAGAGAGACAGTTTTGATATTCAGAGTTCAGGAATAAAGTGGCTAGCTTTTTTTTTTAAATAGAGTCAGAAAAACCCATAGTGTAGAAAAACCATGAAACCAAGAAAGCAAAATAAAGCCGGTGATTAAACTCTAAAAGAATTAACAGCTACAATTATGAAGCACCATTTTAGAAATGGTATTCACGTGTTTGTTTTGCAGTATGGAATAGTTACTGCCATGTTATGAAGAAAAAAACTAAGAAAGATTCACTCATGCAAAAGCTCATCCCTAGAAACTATTGACACAGTTTTTATCAAAAGCCGGAATGGAACCATGCTCATGTGGCTCACAAAATTTTAAGACTCAGATATTCATTTGTACTGTCAGAAGGCTAGTTGGCTCATTGTATTTAAGCTGCTATAACAAAATACCTTAGACTGAGTATATAAAGAAAGTCAGTTTATATCTTAAAGCTCTATAGGCTGAGATAGCCTGGATGGCACTACCAGCAGATTCCTGTTCCTCAGAGATGGCACCAGCCACATGTCCCCACTGAGAGATGAAGTCAAGCATTGCCCTTCAACATTCATTAAGGCACAAATCCCACTTATGAGGGGGAGCCCATGTGAATGAATCAATTCCTAAGCGTCCATACCTCTTAAAATTGCATTTCATTATTAGGTATTGGTGAGGCACTAACATTCATACCACAGCCAACAACTTAAGTACATCTCTATGGAAGATCACTACAACCACCTTTAGGTATTCAGGAAAATATGAGACAGTGGGTACTGATCTTCCTCCCAGGAAACTGAATTTTATTACCATACTATGGCAGATCCCCAAAAGACAGCTGTTCCTAAAAAAAGAAAGCATAAACTTGTGTTAGGACCCCCCAAAAGACAATGATATTGTAATATTTTAATATAATGCTTGGTGGTTCATTTTTTGTTCAATTTTGCTTAGCTGCCAGTCAGTCAGTTTTATAAGAAGCTAGTAAGGTCACTTTCTGGTATTTTTGTCCAAATAGCAATTTATATTAAGAATTGCGTTTGAATGTTCAAGAGGAATTGTACTCATTACCTCACTCATGTAACTGTAACCCTCTGTACAGTATCTTTACAATAATAAAAAAAAAAGAAAGAAAGAAAAAATTGCGTTTGGGGCAGTAAAGTCACAGAGTCTGGACCTGCTTATCAGAGGAAAAAATAGTTATAAAATACTCATTAACATCTTAACATGGGAGAGCAATACCCCTTGATTCTCAATAGTTGATCATTCTGGTTATTTTATGGTCCATAAACCAGTAGGGTTGGATATGATTGATATCTTTGAAAGACAACTTGATTGGATTAAGAAATATCTAAAAGAGTAGTAAAACGAAACTGTGTCTAAGAGCATGAAACTAAGCATCTATCAGATAAATCCTCTGAAACAATGAGCCAAAAAAAAAAGTCTTTCTCCTTTAAGTTGGTCATATCAGGTATGTGGATTGCAGTGAAAAGAAAACTAACAGGATTATAAGGAAATAGAAATGGGTAATTTCAACTACAAATTCAAAGAGAGAAGCAAAACATTGATATATCTATCTATATATATTGATATTATAGGGTAACATTTTATATCAAAAATATTTCTTTCAGGGCACCGGTGGCTCTCACCTGTAATCCTAGCTACTCAGGAGGCTAAGATCTGAGGATTGAGATTCAAAGCCAGCCCAGGCAGGAAACTCTTATCTCCAATAAACCACTCAGAAAACTAAAAGTGGTGCTGTGGCTCAAGTAGTAGAGCACTAGCCTTGAGCTGAAGAGCTGAGGGACAGCACCCAGGTCCAGAGTTAAGCCCCATGACCTACACACACACACACACACACACACACACACACAAATCCTATATTTAATAGAGTAAAAGTCAGTAACATCTTGTTATGACTTGAAACCATAGGAAATAGCCCCTAGAAACAAAATTTAAAGACAAGTTGTGCTGTACTGCAAAGCTTCAATCAGTAAAATTTCACCCCATCTGCCTAGAGAAATTGCTTTATAGTTAGAGGCCATGAGACTGCCCATCAACCATTAGCATTTGTTCCCTCCTAACATATAACGTGGAAGATTGATTCTGTACAATTTATAACCAAAGATGAAATATCTCCACTCCAGCACCCAGTTTCTGATGGTTTATTCTTTATCTTACAAAGGAAATAGCCCTTTCCTTTCTGTACCACCTAACCCAATGTATTAACCTGTAACTCAGGTGGTTTGAAAACTCTTGGAGCTGTGGAGATTCTCTTATCTCATTTCCTGACACCCACATACTGCTTCCTCAAAGACCAATGTCATAGTTTTGGAAATTTGTTATCTGTAATCAGGGCCTTTGGAATCATCCTCAGTTCCCTTCCCCGGATAGCTCATGGATGGCCAGAGACAACTACCATTTCAGGAAATAAGGTTCTATCAAACCTCTCTTTACTCCTGTCTTCTCCAACTATACATTCTGCATTGAGGTTGTTAACTGTTTTGTGGAATTCCTTCAACTGTATCATGGCAACTGAATCAGAGTCGGGACGACGGAGGACACCTAAGGGAGGAACCTGGAATAGGATGGGGAGATGGCAAACAGACAACTCACACACATTAGGAGTGGATGCTGAGTGCTGAGTGCGATTTAATGCAGAGGATAACAAACTTTTATAGCAAAAATCTCCATAAGAAAGGGCAAAAGCTTACATAATCTTGCTGCAGGGCTTCATTCTTGGGCGGTCACCAGCTGGTCGCCTGATAGGCACTTGTTTCCGGCTTATCTCTAAGAAATATAATGGTTTCGATGTTTTGTCATCAACTAACCATTACCTTATTTCTATAGAGGCCTTAACTGTCCCATAAGATCTTTCCTGTTCTTTCTTCAATAGTAAGGTCACCGAGGCCTAGATCTGGCAAGTCTCTTAGTAAAGGAAAGAGAGTAACAGGAAGTTCTTTCTCCTAAGTAGTTATCTCAGCAATTGCCATACATTCCTTCTGTTCTAGCCGCGCCTACAGCTTCTTGTAAATCTCTTACAAACAATTCCTTCTGCTGAAGTGACTTTGTGAAACCCCCAATATTTACTTATGACTTGTCTACTAGCCTCCATAAGAGGGGTTTTAGGTTAGCACTTAACTCTGGTGAGTTAGTCATATTTTTTAAGACACTCATCAGATATTGGAGTCGTCAACACTCTTAAGAAAGAACTTTGAATAAGGGAACGTTGACAATGAGCAAGTACAAAGAACAGTAGAAACAGTAAAAGATTAATAGGCACTCTTATGAGGAAAAGAAAGGCAGAAACACATCTTTCCCAGGGGCTTGCCAGCCTTTTTCCAGAGTAGGCCTCTTAGAAGCCCTATTCTCCAAGGTAGACTTCGGTGAAGTCCCAAAACTTGGAGATAGGTTTCTGTAAAGCCCCATTCTCTGAGGTAGACTTCGGTGAAGTCCCAAAACTCAGAGATAGGTCTCTGAAGCCCCTATCTTGGTCTGATAGATGGTTTCCCATGCTAAGCAGACTCCACTGGAGTCGGTGTGGCACCAACTGACAATTTTAAAATGAAAAAAGATATTTGAGATATTGCTCTGACACCAGTTGCCCTTATGTACACAGGTCATAAAAAATGTTACAACCACATGGTTATCATTGCTTCCCATGCTACCCAGTCTAGTGCTACAGGTGATTGTTCACCCTTATTGTAGTTTCTTTTATCATAACCCAGTATGTTTTGCTTCTCCAGCATTAGCTCACACTATTCAGAGAAATATTGCCCACAGGTCATCTCCTAGGAAACCCTCAACACTTCACAGCAGAAATGCTGACCCAAAACTGTAGGAGAACAAAGAGACTACTACAACAATGGGACTTTTACTTGACACAACACAAATATGGGTAGATATGGATAGATCAACACATAATATAATACAGATACACATTCTCACACACACACACACACACACACATACACATTCACACCAGTTCTGTTGCTATATGACATAACCTTGATAACTGTGTCTTCTCATTTGGAAAGTCAAGTCCCTTACTTTGAGGAACTGACTGTGGAGTGAGTTTGTTCATTTGTTTGTTGTTTAATAGTCCTAGGGCTTGAACTCAGGCCCTGGGCACTATCCCTGAGCTTCTTTTGCTTAAGGCTAGCACTCTACCACTTGAACCAAAGCACCCTACCACTTGAGCCACAGCATCAGTTCCAGCTTTTTCTGTTTGTGTGGTATTGAGGAATTGAACCCAGGTCTTCATGCATGCTAGCCAAGCACTCTACGACTAAGCCACAATCCCAGCCCTGGCTGTGGAGTTTATATAAGGTGTTTCCTATGCAGTAGTCCCTAGACTACTGAGTGGAAGAAGGATTAGCAATATCAGACTATGGATATTTGTCATAGCTCTTTTTTAGGAAAAGGTTATTTTACTCTTAGCTCCAGCATGTAGATGAGGCATTGCCCATGCCAGAGCTTTGTTATCAGTAGCTATATCTACATAATTATGTCAATAATGAAATGTCTAGAAGCAACTCTTATCGTGGGGCCATTTAATTGTAACTTAAATAAAAGAATAAGCAAAATAAGTTCCCCAAGGCAGCCTTCACTTCAGCTACCAACTTATTATCATTGTTTATAAATAACCTGATAAGTATTGGCAACCCAGAGAGACATAAGGTGTGCATTTGAAGCATTTGTCTGATTTGAGAAATGGTTATGAAATGTTGTCTATCATCTAATGAGTCTTCTTGATTATCCTAAAGACAAAAGCAAGTCATTGAATTAAAATAATAGTAAAGGTGATATAATCAACATTTAAGTGATATAACCCCACCAGCATGTTATACGGCGATTACTTTGACTACAGTATGGAGAAAGAATGGAAGAGAACAATATGCCGAGAATAACAACAGTCCAAGCATACATGTTTTGATATAAATGATAGTGGTGATATAAAGAAGCAGCAAGAAAACACTTTACCAACAGGAGCTGGTGAATCCAAAATACTTTTTGAATCCAAACTCCCATTGGTCTTTGTCTCACAGATAACTTTGCCTTTAGGCACACCACACATACACATATTCTTGCACTTGTTTCTTCTCTGTTCACTCTTATATGCATATATCTCTAATAGAATCTTACAAATGATGTGAGTTCTTTGAATACAGGTCTTCTTAAAAGAAGGAACCCTATCATCCTAGACCTTTCCCTAATGGCCAGTGTACGGCGGTCACAGAGCAAATATTAAGTAGAATCAGTAAGTGCTTATTCTAATCATGTCAAACAGCAGGCAGGAACTTTACTCTGATGATCGTTGTAACTGTCAAAAGCATGTTCTGTCTGGCTCTCCAAACGAAGTATGTATTTTATTTCTCCTACAATAAAAAAGCAGGGTGGAAGAACAGGTCAGTAAAAGAAAAGTAGCATAGAACCATAAAATATATAAGTTCTGATCAAGTTGGAACAACTAACTAATCAGAAAACAAAACATAATAGCCCCTATTTTTTTGCAGGGCGGGGGGGGGGGGGGGGGGGGGGGGGGGGGGGGGAAGGTCCGGTCGTGGAGCCTGAACTCTGGGCCTGGAGCTGTCCTTCAGCTCTTCAGCTCAAGGCTAGCACTCTACCACTTGAACCACAGCACCACTTCCGGCTATTTTTTTCTGCTTATGTGGTGCTGAGGAATCAAACCCAGGGCCTCAAGCATGCAAGACAAGCACTCTACCACTGAGCCACTTTCCCAGTCCCCTATTTTTTTAATAAATGGAGATATGTTATAAGACCACCAGTAGCTGCTTGAACAAGGAAGTATTTCCAACTCTATATGTACTGTTTTCCCATATATCAAGTTTAATTTCTAAATTAGGAATTGTAAATGGTTAATAGCAATAACTGAAAAAAAAACAGAGCAATTAGAACACTATCTTGTAATAGAAGTTATTTAAAGCCTATTATTCTTCCCAGAATTTTTCATTTGATGTTTTGGACTCTTGACTTCAGATAACCTCAACTGTAGGAAACAAAACCATGGATGAAGGGGAACTAGTGCTCTAAAGTTCATATTGTGGTTTCATAACAATGTCAGCTGGTGTCAACGCTTCTCCAGAGAGTAGGGATTTATCTGGCCCTTTTGCCCATATGCCACATGATTTTTTTTTATCTAAAGTCTATTTTTTCCAAAAAAATATTACTTTTGAATCATTTCACTTTAAAATAATTTCAGATTTATTTTGTGCCACAATTAAAAAAGAGATTTGATCACATGTTGAACCTTACCTTACTCAAGCTGGAGAGCAAATGCATTCCTAAAGTTAAATGAAAACCCAGTCCTCTGGAGGAAATGGTTGTATTTGTTTATACTATGTCATTTACATGCTCTAATTGGTTACCTTAGCATTCTAAAGGTAAAATTTAGAATAATTTCTTTAGTTGAACTTTAATTTTCAAACTATTGTATCTTTTTGCATATTTAGTTATAAATTTGCATAAATAGTATAATTACAATGATCTGCTTTCCCCAAAAGATTAGTAAGGAAAAACTACTAATTAATCTCATTTACATGTGGATAAGGTTAATTGCTAAAACCAATTTTTATTTTCTCTTGCTGAGCTATATTAAAGGCTGTCATGCTTATTGAGATACAGCATAGATATTATATTATGTATCAAATTGAATAATAATTATATTTATGTAGTATCTTTCACTCCCCATTTTAAGAAATGATTTTCTTCCTTGTCAAGAACACATTATTTAATTACATGGGTGATTTTTCTCTGCACACTCACTATTTACAACTGTGATGGCCTGTCTTTCTTAGCCTACTTCCACGTTTCTGCTCTTCCTATTTACACAAAAACAAATATTTTTACAAGTCTTATATTTGAAAAGTATAAATTAAAAATAAAAGAAAGCCTAAAAAAGAATTGTATAAGCTAACACTTATTTTGTACTCACATTTATAAAGACAACTACATTTATTCAGTGTTACAATTTGCTTATATATCTAGGTCTTTCTCCATTCTACTTTGTGGCTATTTCTTTAATAAAACTTTCTGCCCAAAGTTTCATGTCTATTTTGGGGCTATTTTATATGGTTTTCATTATGTACTTTAATGAAGCCACCACTCTGGCCTTCTGTCCAGCACCCCACATTCCAGACACTTCTTTCTAAAATACAAAGGTAATGTTTTCACATGGAGATCCTGAAAAGCCTCTATTTCTAAGCTCCATAGGATAGCAAAAAAATCCTTCAAAACCTGGCTGGAGGTACAGTTGTATGGTAAAGTGTATGCTTGGTAGGTACGAAAACCTGGATTCAATCCTTGTAGTCACCTACCCCCCACTATTACCAATCTCTTCACAAAACAAATCCTTTATGCCCTGCTTTGGCCTATCTGTCTATACTGAGCACCAACTGTAATCTAACTCTGGTAAAGTCCAGTTATAAGCTGGAGTCCTGAAACTCACATGGCATGCTTCTGAAGTTTAGTAATACACAAGCATCTTCTCCTTGCCCACCAAACACGTGGACATTCTCGAAAGAGACAGTAACGCTGGGTGCCAAGTACAAAATAATTCTGTGGGAGCCTGTCTGTAAATCTGACAGAATCCTCCCAGGAAAACAAAAAAGGGAATTTAAGCTGCATTGTATACATAAATTGCTTTGTTAAGTGGCAAAAAAGAAATTCAATACATAACCTAAGAATTAAGAAAAGTGATGTAAGAGGTAAGCTGGAAGGGTGTGTGAGAATGTTGAAAGGAATGACATTGATCATGAAACACTCTATTCGTAAACCACTCTGTTGAATGATAGCTCCTTTGTACAACTACCTAAAGAATATAAATATATTCTTAAAAAGAAATTTAAAATCTCAAAGGCTCTAATAACTTCTTACCAAGTTTCTGTGTTTAAAAAAAAATGGGGGCTGGAAAGGTGGCTCAGTGGTAGAGCGCTTACCTTGCATGCATGAGACCCTGGGTTGGTTCCTCAGCACCACATAAGCAAAAAAAGCCAGAAGTGATGCTGTGGCTCAACTGGTAGAGCACTAGCCTTGGGCTGAAGAGCTGAGGGACAGCGCCCAAAGTTCAGGTCCACGAACAATCAAAAAAAAAATGTTCCTTTTCATATATTAATTTTGGAATCATTGAATTCTTTTTCCTAAACTGGACCTCTGGTTTAGCCTATTCAAACTCTTGCTTCTTTATCCTTGTTTCTTAATTTACTTCCTCTTCTGGTCCAGTTAGAGGGGGAAAAAAAAACCTACTTCTGTCTTTAAGAGTTGACTTCAAATTCACCTCCTCTGTTTCCTTATTCTTAAGCATCTCAAATATGTATTCATCCTTCCTGTTTCTTCTACTGTGGAATGTATCACACTGTATTTGCTCATTTCATTAATTATTTATTGTCTGGTAGTTGTTAAAGACAGCATGGTGGACACGTGTGGCACTTCAGATACAAGCAGGCATTCTTCCTCCTTAGCAGAACCCGGCTTTCCAGTGGGAAATGCTCTTTCCCCCAAGTCTTTCTTCTCTTACCCCTCCCTCCCCCCACACCTAAGTCGCAGCCCTGTCAACTCGGTTGCTCTGCCCTCACAGTCCCATGCCCTAGGATTCCAGGGGCTCCTTTGCCATTTTACTTCACCTTTTCCTCCCAGCACAGCAAGCGTGTTTCCATGGAACCCTCTTCTCACATCACTGCAATGGCTCCCTTGGGACTCTCATCCTTGATCTTGTGAACAGATGGTGTCTTTGAAGTAAGTCCTTCCTCTGAGGGTCTCTCACTTTGAAGATCTTGAGTCCTCAGCCTTTCCTTCTGAGACAGAGACTGGGAGTCATCTCCCCATATACGTTCCCTTTCTGTCAGACCACAGGACCTCTCAGCAGGAGAACACATCCCAGCCCCCTGTGCAGTTCCATGTGGCTTTATGACTACCTTCCCACCAGTGGAATGTGGCTAGAAAGGAGCTTTGCTGCCACTGGTCTCAGATTACTTAAGGCAGAGGACCTGATCCTCAGATTCTCCTTCAGCTTCTTCCTGAGTGAGGCAGGATCGCTCACTAGCTCAGGACTCTTCATGGAACTTGAGCAAACATAAAAATTCAATATTGTTATATCGCCCTGCACCAGAATCAACTCCAAATGGATCAAAGACCTTGAACTCAAAGCAGACACTCTGAAAACATTACAGGATGGACTAGGAGAAACCCTAGGTCTCCTTGGCTCAGGCCGAAATTTTCTGAATAGAGACCCAGAAACACAACAAATCAAAGAAACGTTGGACAAATGGGATTGCATAAAGTTGCAGAGCTTCTGCAGGGCAAATGACATAGCTAGCAAGATCAATAGAAAGCCCACGGATTGGGAGAAGATCTTTACTAGCCATACAACGGACAAGGGTCTCATATCTAAAATATACTTGGAACTCAAAAAATTAAACCCCCCAACAACAAATCCTCAAAGAAGCAACTGCCCAATAAATAAGTGGGCGAAGACTTAAAGAGAAACTTCTCTGAAGAAGAAAGAAGGATGGCCAATAGACACATGAAGAAATGTTCAACATCCCTAGCCATAAAAGAAATGCAAATCAAAACAACATTGAGATATCACCTCACCCCAGTTAGAACGGCAAAAATCAAGAACTCTAACAACAACAGATGCTGGAGGGGATGTGGACAGAAAGGAACCTTACTTCATTGTTGGTGGGAATGTAAACTTGTTCAACCACTTTGGAAAGCAGTATGGAGGTTCCTCAAAAGACTTCACATAGAACTCCCCTATGACCCAGCAATCCCACTTTTGGGCATTTACCCAAATGTTTACAAACAAGACCACACTAAAGCTACCAGCACAACTATGTTTATTGCAGCATTATTTACTATAGATAAGATATGGAACCAACCCAGATGCCCCTCAGTAGATGAATGGATCAAGAAAATGTGGTATATATACACAATGGAATTCTATGCCTCCATCAGAAAGAATGACATTTCCCCATTTGTTAGGAAATGGAAAGGCTTGGAAAAAATTATATTAAGTGAAGTAAGCCAGGCCCAAAGAAACATAGGTCCCATGGTTTCCCTTATTTGCAATATCTAGTATATGTATGAGTCAAGCGGAAAAGGTCAGATAATGTGATGTTAGGAAAATGAACCCTTAGATATGTATTTTAATGTTTTTTTCTTTCATGCATTTGTTTCTAACACATTTATAAGATTATCTCTTTGTTGCTTTGTTTGTCCCTCCCCCACAGTATAACCCCTGTTTTCACTATATTTGATGTCAGTATAACTTGTGGAGGAGATGGGGAAAAACAAGTTGTTTAAGGATACAGGTGGACCTGTTGCAACAATGAGAAGTACAAGTTGTCATGTCCAAAACGAGCTTTACAATGTCGGTGTGGGGGGGGGGGAGGAAGGAGAAGGATTGGGATTGGGGGGGAGGGGGGAGGCTGGGAAGGGATGTGAAGGGTTAACCAAAGGAGGAGGCTGCAATGCTTGGTAAGAAATGTACGCATTATCCTGCCCATGTAATTGTAACCCCTCTGTACAGTATGTTCACAAATAAAATAAAATTAAATTTAAAAAAAATTCAATATTGTATTGTATCCTTCAGTATGGAAATGCTGGGCCCCACAAAGGGCAAGAGAGATGCACTTGCTTAAATCCTGAAAAAGTAAAGAGCTCAAACTGTGAAAATCGTATTAGAACCCATTACTTGCTAAGTTTCATCAGGAAAGAGATTTTCCCTGTTACCCAAATGTCTTGTATGGTGTTCAATAAATACTATGTTATGAGCTACATGACTTAACTTACCATCTTTTGGTGATCAAACAATGGATTTGGTGATTAAATTTGCCTTCTGCATTTCACTACCAATAAAAACTACATTCGGTACAGCATTTTTCAACTTGTATTGTATATTGTTGCTTTCACCGAAAATCACATGTGTGGCTTCTGCATTTTGACGAATGGAAGTTTCTTTGCTTGACACAATAATATATCTTTCAGGGCTGGGAAGGTGGCTCAGTGGTAGAGTGCTTGCCTTGCATGCCTGAGGCCCTGGGTTCAATTCCTCAGCACCACAGAAGCAAAAAGAAAAAAAAGCCAGAAGTGGTGTTGTGGCTCAAGTGGTAGAGCACTAGCCTTGAGCTGAAGAGCTGAGGGACAGCCTCCAGGCCCAGAGTTCAGGCCCCATGACCTGACCCCCCCCCAAAAAAAAATAATAATATAATATATCTTTCAGTGAAAGCCTAGATGGCACAAGTTTGCCAGTGCTATAAAATGTTTGTGGATGAATATATGTGTTACATTTTCCTTTTTCATATTTAGGAAGCCTTCTCATTAAAAAAATAACCTTATAATCTAAAATTAACAAAACAACACAAAGAATTGAAAATTGCCATCCACAAATTTAATAAAATTAAAAACTCAGCAATTACTAATCTGGCTACAAATTAGAATTACTGAGGAAAAAAAAAAGCAATTTTCAGGCTAAAGCCCAGCATTCAGATCTTTTTTTTATACAACAGTTTTAGGGAATAGCCCTGAATTCTATAACATTTTTTATGTATCTCAAGATGATTATAATATACAAACATGGTTAAAAAGTAAAAACACAGGAAATACCTCTTGATCTTCCTTATCCTGTTAAGAACCTGTATCCTTGTTTCAGCATTTTGTTATTTCCCTACCCCTTCCCAAATTAGAAAAAAAAGTGTATACAAGTTGAAGGACACCAGAGTCAAATACATTGAAAACAGGGGTTATACCATGGGGGAAGAACATACAAAAGAAACAAAAAAAAAAATCACATAGTACATTAAAAACAACAGCAACAAAGATAAAACTTCTTGTGTCACTATCTTGGGGTCCATTTCGCTTAGCATCATCTTCTATGGTCATATGTACATAGCTTTTAACCTTTTCTACTTGTCCTAGACATATATTACTTATTGCAAATAAGGGAAACCATGGGACCTATGTTTCTTTGGGCCTGGCTTACTTTACTTAGGATCATTATTTTCAAGTCTTTCCATTTCTTAACAAATGGGGCAGTGTCATTCTTTCTGATGGAGGCATAGCATTCCGTGTGTGTGTGTGTGTGTGTGTGTGTGTGTGTGTGTGTGTATGTGCGTGTGTGTGTGTGTGTGTGTGTGTGTGTGTGTGTACCACATTTTCTTGATCCATTCATCTACTGAGGGACATCTGGGTTGGTTCAATGAGATGGAGAAGACACTATGTTGAAAATGAACTTTACAACTTTGCAGGGGGAGAGAGGAGTTGGGGAGGTGGGGAGGGAAGGGATGATAGAAGAAAACTAAAGGAGGGGATAATAATGCTTGATAGGAAATGTACTCATTACTCATGAAACTGTAATCCCCTCTGTACAGTATCTTTACAATAAAAATATATATTAAAAAAAAGAAGTTTCACTGGCAGTTAACTATACTTGCCATGTACATTAAATGGGACAATAAGAAAAACAATGGAAAGACTTGGAAAAAATTATATTAAGTGAAGTAAGCCAGGCCCAAAGAAACATAGGTCCCATGGTTTCCCTTATTTGCAATAACTAGTATATGTCTGAGACAAGCAGAAAAAGTCAGATAAGTTGATGTTAGGGGAATGAACCCCAAGATAAGTATTCAAAAGTTTTTTTTTTCCTTTCATGCAGATAATTTCTATGTTGCTTTGTATGCCCCTCCCCCACGGTATAACCCGTGCTTTCACTGCATTTGATGTTGGTATAATTTGTGGAGGGGAAGGGAAATAACCAAATTGTTTAACTAAGGATATAGGTGGACCCATTGCAACAATGAGATGTATAAGTTGTTATGTCGATAAACGAACTTTACAACTTTGGTGGGTGGGAGGATCGGGTGGGGGGAGGGGGGAGTTTGGGAAGGGATGGGAAGGGGAAACAAAGAGGAGGCAACAATGCTTGATAACAAATGTACTTGTTATCTTGCCCATGTAATTGTAACTCCTCTGTACGGTATTCTCACAAAAAAAAAAAAAAAAAAAAAAGAAAGACAATGAATCATCAAATACAGCAGTGGCATTCACTAGACACTATGTTGAAAATGAACTACACAACTTGTGGGTGGAGAAGGAAGAGAAAAACTGCCAGAGAACAAGGGAAAGAGTGACATTGACCAAAAGGAAATGTGCTCATTACCTGACTTACATAACTTTAACCCCTCTGTACATCACCTTCATAATAACTATTTAAAAAATTAATATGGAAATCAACACAAAAGTACATTAGAGGCAATAAAAGAAACTAAAGCTCTACTCACACCATCAAGGTTAATACCAGCCATGAAAAGTCATGTTGATAGACCTTGACAGAATGGCTCAACATCTTCCTCCTGAAAAATCAACATAAGTCCAACCATGAAAATAAGTCAAATCCAAACCAATTGTTACTTTACAAAATACCATGGCTCAATAGCTCTCAAAACTGTCAAAGCTAGAGCACTAGTGAAAGTCTGAGACTCTCAGCTCCACGGAGGAGCCTCAGGAGGCATAAGGGATAAATGTTCTGCGTGATTTTAAATAAGAACCCAAAGAGAACTGGGAGAGAACTCATACTGATGGACCCTCAAATAAATAGACATTTTAGAGAACTTTAAAAAATTAACAATTTTACCAACCCAGATGCCCCTCAGTAGATGAATGGATCAAGAAAATGTGGTATATATACACAATGGAATTCTATGCCTCCATCAGAAAGAATGACATTTCCCCATTTGTTAGGAAATGGAAAGGCTTGGAAAAAATTATATTAAGTGAAGTAAGGCAGGCCCAAAGAAACATAGGTCTCATGGTTTCCCTTATTTGCAATATCTAGTATAGGTATGAGTCAAGCGGAAAAGGTCAGATAATGTGATGTTAGGAAAACGAAACCTTAAATATGTATTTTAATGTTTTTGTTTCTTTCATGCATGTGTTTCT
The DNA here is from genome assembly GCF_019054845.1 of Dipodomys spectabilis. Lineage (NCBI taxonomy): Eukaryota > Metazoa > Chordata > Mammalia > Rodentia > Heteromyidae > Dipodomys > Dipodomys spectabilis. The sequence continues at coordinate 9,095,109 of NW_024870752.1, forward strand.
AACGCATTTATAAGATTATTTCTTTGTTGCTTTGTATGTCCCTCCCCCACAGTGTAACCCCCGCTTTCACTATATTTGATGTCAGTATAACATGTGGAGGAGATGGGGACAAACAAGTCGTTTAAGGATTCAGGTGGACCTGTTGCAACAATGAGAAGTACAAAATGTCATGTCAAAACCAGCTCTACAATGTCGGTGTGTGGGGGGGAGGGGGGGTATGATTGGGTGGGGGGGGAGGGGGGAGGCTGAGAAGGGAGGTGAAGGGTAAACAAAGGAGGAGGCTGCAATGCTTGGTAAGAAATGTACGCATTATCCTGCCCATGTAATTGTAACCCCTCTGTACAGTATGTTCTCAAATAAAATAAAATAAAACTTAAAAAAAAAAGAACAATTTTTTTCATTCATCATGACAAATCATAGCAATGTAGGATGTTAATGATTTTCTAAATTCCTGCTACAAGGAACTCTACTCAATCTTTACTACTTTTGTGTAAACCTAAAACTATACTAGTATTAAAAGCCTATTTGAATATTAAATAATGTACTTTGGATTTTTATGCATGCAGATACATACATACAGTAAATGAATTCATAATGAAATGAATGCCTGAAATTGGTTTTCTAGAAGATGAATAATACATTTATAGTTTATTAACATTACAACAGCAGAAGGGTATTGTAATTATAATTAGTTAGAGTTATAATACTTCAGAATCATTACATAATATGATTTTGTCCATACAGAAATATTAGTTCCAAAGATTGGGTCAAAATAGAGAGAAAAGCAGTATGGATTTTCAAGTGCACCCTGAAGGAGTTACGCTAAACATTCAGCAGGCTTCAACATTCCTGAAATGAAAGTATAGTATGCATTCTACAAGCAAGGGGCAAAAACATTTAAGAGGAATTTGAAAGTAATTGAACAAAAAATAGTTTTGCTAATATAATTCCATTACTCATATGTAGGCAAAGAGAAAATTAAATCAGATAGAGCCTGAAAAGTCAGTGATTGAGGGGCTAATGGAAGAGATTTCTATGAATGTAGTATTTCTCCCCATTAACAAAATGAAGAGACTCCCTTGTATCAAAAAAAGGGGAGGTGTCAGGATAAAGTTGGCTCTACAAGAGCTAAGGATAATCCCATAAATATAACAAAAACAAACAAGAATTCATCATCATCATCATTTGGAAATTCCCAATAGTGCCAAATTCCAGTTTAACCAGTCCACAGAATCTATCCCTCATCACTCTGTCCCCGTTAAAACTGCTGTGTATCATACCCCAAAACACAGATTTAAAGCAGCCATTTTATTATATTCTCAGATACTGATGACCAGAAAATCCGAGAGAAAGTTCTAGGGATGGTGTGTTTTTTTGGTCCCATGATGTCTGAGAGCTTATCTGAGAAGACTGGAATGCTGGGATTGAATCTGACTGGGGACTTGAATTAACTAAATGTTCACTTCTTCCACACATCTAACGAACAGAATACTAGGAATATCAAGTGGACCTTCCCAGCTCCCAAAGACTCCGCTCAGACTTTGATTTCCTCAATTCACAGGGACTCTAGTAGAGGCAGACTTTGGGATTTCCAGGTAGAGAATCCCAAGGAATCATAAAGAAACAGCATGGTTTTTTTAACATAATTTTTTTATTGTGAAAATACTGTACACAGGGGTTACAATTACATAAGCAAGGTAATGAGTACATTTATTATCAAGCATTGTTGCCTTCTCCTTTGTTTTTCCCCTACCATCCCTTCCCTCTCATTTCTACAATTACATTCCCCCCCCCCAATCCTACACCCCCTCCACCTAATTGTAAAGTTAGTTTTTTGACATAACATCTTCTACATCTCATTTTTGCAATGGGTCAACCTGTATCCCTACTTAAACAATTTGTTTTTCCCTTCCCCTCCCCAAATTATACCAACATCAAATACAGTGAAAATAGGGGTATATCATGGGGAAGGGACATACAAAGCAACAAAAAAATCACATGGTACTTTATAAATACGTTAGAAACAATAGCAAGAAATAAAAAAACACTTGTATCCTTATCTTGGGATTCATTTCACTTAACATCATCTTATCTGACCTTTTCGACTTGTCTCAGACATATACTAGTTATTGCAAATAAGGGAAACCATGGGGCCTATCTATGTTTCTTTGGGCCTGACTTACTTCACTTAATATAATTTTTCCAAGTCTTTCCATTTCTTAACAAATGGAGCAGTGTCATTCTTTCTGATGGAGACATAGAATTCCATTGCATATACATACCACATTTTCTTGATCCATTCATCTACTGAGGGGCATCTGGGTTGGTTGCATATCTTAGCTATCATAAATAATGCTGCAATAAACATTCTTCAAGAAAATAGAAGAGGCAATCCAAAAATTCGTATGGAACAATAAAAGACCCCAAATAGCAAAAACAATCCTTAACAGAAAGAACAGTGCTGGAGGAATATCAATATCAGGATCAATGGAATAGCATCAAAAACCCACATTGATGAACCCACAGACCTATAGCTACCTAATCTTAAGGGAGCTAAAAAAATTAGAATGGAAGAAAGACAGCCTCTTGAGTAAATGGTGCTGGCAACATTGGTTAATCACTTGTAGAAAACTAAAGCTAGATCCTTATATATCATCTTGAACCAGAATCAACTCCAAATGGATCAAAGACTTTGGAGTCAAAGCAGATACCCTGAAAACATTACAGGAAAGAATAGGAGAAATCTTAGGTCTTGTTGGCACAGGCTGAAATTTTCTTACTAGAGATCCAGAAACACAACAAATCAAAGAAGGGTTGGACAAATGGGATTGCATGAAGTTGCAGAGCTTCTGCATGGCAAAGGACATAGCTAGCAAGATCAATAGAAAGCCCACGGATTGGGAAAAGACCTTCACTAGACATACAATGGACAAGGGTCTCATATCTAAAATATACCTGGAACTCAAAAGATTAAATCTCCCAACAACAAATTCTCAAAGAAACAACTGCCCACTAAATAAGTGGGCTAAAGACTTAAAGAGAAACTTCTCTGAAGAGGAAATAAGAATAGCCAATAGACACATAAGGAAATGCTCAACCTCTCTAGCCATAAAAGAAATGCAAATCAAAACAACATTGAGATACCACCTCACCCCAGATAGAATGGCTATAATCAAGAACTCTAATAACAGATGCTGGAGGGGATGTGGCCAGAAGGGAACCCTACTGCATTGTTGGGGGGAGTGTAAACTTGTTCAACCACTTTGGAAACCAGTATGGAGGTTCCTCCAAAAACTCCACATAGAGCTCCCCTATGACCCTGCAATCCCACCCATATGATCACAAACCAGACCATCCTAAAGCTACCAGCACAACTATGTTTATTGCAATATTATTTACCACAGCATCGCTTTTTATGTCCCAGCCCAAGATTCCCACTGTCTAACTCCAGCCAACCTTCACTGGCTGAAATCAAAGTTCACTTCTCATGGGACTGTGTCAAAACGCCATGCAGACAAACTATGGAGCAGGAGATGTGGTAGTCTCCATCTTTGGAATATTCCTTGTGCCAGATCTTCCTTCTTCAAGTCTGAAGGAGTCTGAAGCACTTTTACTAGGGAAGGACTCAGCCTGAAGAGGGAATGTGAAGAGGGAAGATTTCAAGTCCAAGAAATCTGAGTTCAGACTGTTAGTTATACAGCATTAAATGTAGATGGTTTTTTACTTGATAATGACCAGACTCACTAGAAGACCTGCCTCAAATCTCATCCAGTGCAGAAGTTGATTGTTGAGTTTGTTTCAGAAGTTGTTTTCCACTTGCAAGTTCAAATCAATCTGCCTGGTTACAGGCAACCTACATAGGAAATACCATTAATAAAAATCACCCAAAATTCCTTGTTTGGAATTGGTATAGTCATCGCACAGGTAATAAATCAATTTCAGCCTCAAGCAAGTCAGGTAGAGCTCAGAAATTAGTTCTGTGAGAAAATCAGATCATTTAAAATATGGTTGTCAGTTTTTATTTAAAAATTCTTTGATCTGGAACGTGGCTTCCCCTAACTCTTTCTACCCTCACATCAGGAAGGCTATAGTGTCCTTTGTATCTCCATTTTTAATTTATAAATTAAATTATACTAAAACATTGAAAGAAGATCTTGTGAACAGTTGCACACTTGTTACTTTGGTTTAGCAATTGCCAAGTCACAGCTGATTTTTATGTCAATATGGTACATGTCTGCAAAGCTGAATCACCTGGAGTGACATGCAGAAGCTGACTGTTCAGCATGGATCACTGTGGATCCTGAAATGCCAGCCTTCATGTTCCTTTCCCTCATGAAGAGCTATGAGCACAACTCAAGGTAAACTTGCTTCCTGTCTTCCACGTACAGTCTTTATTAGCTTACATGAGTAAGGCAATGAGTACATTTCTTGTCGGACATTGTTACCCACTCCTTTGTTGTTCTCCCACTACCCCTTCCCTCCCCACCTCCTCCATTCCCCCAACCCCAAAGTTGTAAAGATTATTTCCAACATAGTGTCTTGTTGCAATGTGTCATCTTTTGTCCTTGTTTCAGCAGTTTATTATTCCCCTACTCCCCAAATTAAATAAATGTATGTACAAGATGCAGGGTACAAAAATCAAATACAATGATAACAAGGGACATACAATAGGGGGAAGAGCATACAAAAGAAACAAAAAAAAATCACATATTACATTAAAAACAACAACAAATAAAAATCTCGTGTCCATATCTTGGGATTCATTTCGCTTAGTATCATTTTATATGGTCATATGTACATAGCTTTTGAGATTTCTTCGTTTTCTTCCTCCTGTTTCTCTTCTTCTTCCTCCTCCATTTCATCTTCCTCCTCCTCCATTCTTATTCTTCTTCCTCCTCCTCCTCCTCCTCTTCTTCCTCACCAGTCCAATCTGTATAATTACAGGAGACTAGAAGGCATTCAACAGACATTGACAACGAGATGAGGATATTGAGCTTATTCAAGGGAAACACAATTTTGAACGTGGTTTCTGCGAACAAGATTCAGTCTCCGTCTCCAGGTGTAAAGCTTAGACCAAGTTAATTCTATTCTAAGCCTGGCTGGGATGCCTTATTTTACCCCAAATCTGACCTCAGCCCTGGGAATGGGCATGTATTTACTTTGGTCAGAAGGTTAAGGAAAGATGTGGAGGAAGTATGTGTAAACTATTTCTCTTCCTGACAACTTGAAAAGGCTGCTCCTTTCTATCAAAGACATGTTTTGACACCTGCAAATCTTCTCCCTAAGTATCATTTCTGAATTGTTTGGTACACTTGTGCACTTGCACATTTTACCTAGAAATATTTCACCGAGTAAGTAATTTAAACAGCAAGAAATGAAGTCCTCCTTAACCAAGAATTGCTGTGAAATAATTATGAAATACAGATGATTTTGAACACACTAAACACAAAATTGTGAGAAGAAATTAATTTTTAAAATACCATATCCATTAGAAAAAAATACATTCAACTAAAAAAAATAAGAAACTTACTGAAATGAGAGGAAAAAAGAGGAGCAGAAGATAGGACAAAAGAAGTATGAAAAGGAAATAAGAGACAAAGAAGAATGGAGATGCTGGGCTTATAATCCATATTCAAGGGCTAAAGTTTTGTTTTTTTTTTAAATTTAATTTTATTTTATTTGTGAACATACTGTACAGAGGGGTTACAATTACATGGGCAGGATAATGCGTACATTTCTTACCAAGCATAAGTTTTTTTGATTTTGAGTAGCTAGCAAAGATGTCTAAAACAAACCACGCAAACATTAGCTTGATGTTTACTGCTCTTTGATCTTTGCTCTTCCTGGACACCAGAGAAGACTCTATTTCCCAGACTCCTTTTCAGTCAGGAAAAGAAGCTATAACCTTCAGAACCCAGTATGAATGAAAATGTTGCCTTGCCTGCCCTTGAAATCAATTTTGACATCGTCAGCTCAGTCCCTTCTGTTTTTCAGTTTCCCAAAAGATACAGGTTCATATGACAGCTTGACAATTTAGAAAGAACAAAACTCACTAGGAAAAGAGAATGATCAAGAGAGTATCCGGATGTGCCTAGTTCTAACGTTACTAAGGAATTGTCTTGTTCTAGACTTCTGAGCTCTTAGTTCTGTTTGTTACAAGTGCCAACATTATCTACTCTAACAAACACAGTAGATGTGGGATGCAGTGAAGTTTGGGATTCAGTTAAGGCCATTTGTCAACTGTGCAATCATAAGTTAAAGCAGGCAAGCATTAAATTAAATGTTAAGTTGAACTTGAGTGTAGATTACCATCAACTTCTATGCATATTAGGAATTTGTACACCTAGCAAAGGCTTCTCAGCTGATATTACTGACCCAAGAAACAACTTCAGGGGTTTGATTACTCCACTACATGATTTTGAGACAGTAAAGCTTTGTGAAAGCAGAAATCTCATTTTGTGGAACATTCTTTCTCTGTTTCCCAAGTCATTCCTGACACAAAGTTGATATCCAACAAATGCATGTTTAATAAAGGAATGAGACTCCTGGTTGTATGTTAAACAGACATTGGGACATGTAAATACCATGGAAGTAATGTAACTTCAGTAGTTGAAATAGGCTTTGGTAAAAAAGAGTAACTAAGGAAAACACTTGGTGTAATTACGATTTTATATATATCATATCATATATATCATATATATCATTTCATATATATGGTAGGGTATTTTTTTCACTGACTGAGAAGAAATGAATGGTTAAGAAAAGAAATCAAGGACTCAGAGACAATGAGGAAGACCATGTGCCTAATACAAGCAAGAGAAAGCAGAGTGCTTGAACAAGGAGTGTCTGCATTCTCAGTCTGGAGGAAAGGAATTAAGATGAATGTGAGTATGGTTAAAGTTGCAAATGGTAGAATTAGCTGGAAAGAGATCATTTGGATGTAGGGAATACCAGAAGGGAAGGCTCTTGAAAAGCATCTAGGAGGGTAGAAATATTTATTGAAGAAAAGCAGAACTCTTACAGGGAGACAGGGAACCATTGAAAGCCTTCTAGATAGTACTGAGGGCATAGCTTCCTTAAGGAGCAATGTATTTGTGGACCAGGAAAATGGGAAAGTCTCATAAGAATTTTCATTCACTTAAAATTTACACCACCTCTTCTGTTATAAAGCGTTGTGCCAGTTACAGGGATCAAAGTGTGCTAATGGTGTTACTGTTTTGTATTTATGGTGGTTGAAGCACCAACAATCAGTCATTCACATAAAAACAAAACAACTTATTAGTTCATGGCAGGTAGACAAAATTATTGGCTGTGCAAAATTTTCCTTTCTCAAGCCTGTTGTTTTATTATAGTGGTACCCACAGGCTCCTGCCTTTATTTCTCAAGTTAAAGCTTTTAATGTGTTCTCTCTGTGACCTTCATTATATAAATCACAGTGAGCCTGACAGAGTCTGGAAACAAGGCTGATAAAACTGGGCAGTGAGAGAATCCTTCTACTTTTCTATCTTTCTGTGGCACCATTTCCCCTCTGGAGGAAACAGAATTTTCTCTTTTCTCGCTCGTTTGCCTTCACAGGCTAATCTCCATGTAAATGGGCTGAGTATGTTAGTTAAAGCTGAGAATTTTCATAAAGGAAATAAAGATGCTTCTATGTGTTTCCCTGCCTGGTGGAGGGGAGGCTGGATGTCAGTTTTCTGTAGCTATTGAATTAGAGCCCAGATCCTCTAGCCACTCAGTATCTAGAAAAGGCCAAACATTGCTGACTGGCAATAAATAATTGGGGTAGTTTATTTTCTACCTGTTTCCTAAAATTTGAAGTATGAAAATATTAATGACTTGATCAAACTGGGTGGCTAATAAGAAAACGATTAATGATCTGTGCATTGATGACAGTTAAATTTGTATTCATTGGATATAACCCAAACAACAATCAATTTTTCATTGTATAACAGAATATTATTGTATTAAATAATGTTGGCTTATTTCTAAGGTTATAGGGAATTTTTTTTCCAGAACACCAATGTTGTACACCATTGCAGAAGATTCTGAAAATAGTTCTTAAACAACCTCATTTTCTATATTATTGAGCATTGTTTTGAGAACATTAAATGCAATTCTATGTAAAGATATGTAATTGATAAAATAGCTTTTGGGGGAAATTACCAAACTACAGTGTGGTTTTAGCTCTGCATACCTTATCCATCTGCTCCATTAGTGAATCAACTTGAATGACCTGTGAATTATCCCAGTGAAATAGCAGAATTGTAATGACAGTCAATTAAACTAATTTCTAAATTCATCTACTTGCTTTTTCCAAGGTCATTCAACCAAACAAAATTTTATAAAAATTAGTATTCTGTCTCCTCTTTACTAAATCATCTCTGATGGGCTCAAGAGGAAGAAATGGTGAATGTCAGTCTAGGGTTATCTTTTAAATTCTCCTAATCAACTTCACTGAATCCTCTGCTAGATTTATCTTTTTAAATTGACAGACAAGATAAATGCAGAAAAGAGTAGGAGACTTTAAAACTGTAGTTGATATGATGTTTATCTTTTCAGCACTAAATGATTATTTACACTCCTGGTTGCTTCCTGTTGGAGCATTAGAATAAATGCCAATGCATGTTCCTCTAGCACAAGTCATCTGAGTAACTAGAGCTGTCTTATGGGGATAGAAAAGCAGCTCTGGAATACATGCTTTCCTGCATATCCTCTCTATTAATATTACATTTAATTATTGAAGCTTGAACAATTGCACGTTTAATTTCATCTCAAATCATATTTGCATTTTAAAATATCAATCTGATTTCTGTGCATGTGAGATTGTACATCCCATGTAGATTTCATCTGAATCTCTGTTTTCTGATTCCATCATCAAATCCAAGTTACCCTCATCTCTCAATTTACCACAACCTTCCATGGGGCTTTCCCTTTCTCCAGTATTCTTTAAAAGTTTCACAAGCCTTGAGGAAATTATGCTAAGTGAAATAAGTCAGTCACAGAAAGACAAATCTCCCATGATTCCACTTGCATGACTGATATACATGAAAATAGTCAGTCTTTGAATGAAGTGGTAGTTTTGAAGAACTGAGAGTAGGGAGCGCTATAGAGCTACTATTCTAGGCACGTGAAGTTTCAGTTAAGCAACTGTAATAAGGTTAGAGATTTGCAGTACAACTTGTACTTATCTTCAATGTTGTATTCCACACTTAAGAAGTTGTTCAGAAAATAGATCTTATGTCAAGTGCTCTTAACCACAATAAAACTTTAAAAATACTTTAAATTCATCATTCATTCAACAAATTCTTCTATTATCTATTGTATATCAACTACCGTTCAAGCCATTGAGCTTTAAACAGTATTACCCAAAAAAAAACCCTCTGGTAGTTTACTGGGCAGATTGTCTACCTTTAATATCTTTCAATGGTTTCTCACAGCATAACTAATAAACCTACAACATGTTAACATAGTTTGGGGAGCCCACCACAAACTGGCTTCCCATTATCTCTGTTTTAATCTCCCTTCATCTGACATTTCCAAGCTGCAGATTTTTTTTTTAAAGCTGATTCTAACTGATGTTATAGGAGAAGAATCTATTTGAAGGAGATGGGATGGTTCCCAGAATTATCAGTATGTTGGAGAACCAGTCATGATGCTGTTTAGCTTCCAGGAAAGCTGCCCAAAAGCTCATTGCATAATTGATCCGATATAGAAATCACTGCCTTAATCAGTTGCCATAATAATTTTTTCCAGTCCTGGGTTTGAACTTACACTGGGAGGATGGAGCCTCACATTGTCACTCAGAAGCACACGACCAGAAACGTATTTAGTAGAAAATGTATTTAGTAGCAAAATGTATTTAGTAGAATTTTCTCAGAGACTAAATACTCTAAGGGATGAGGTACCTCATACCGAGGGAGAGGGAGAAAGCAGGATCTCTCCAGCCATGTCTGCATGACGATCATCTCTGTGTAGAAATGCAGCTCTGGCTAGCGACAGTCTTTGGTTTTCAGTCTTCCCTTTTCCTCACCACACTTTCAGACTCCCCCTGCTTTGTCTCCCAGTGGATGCAGAGCAAATATTTTACAAACACAGGATTAAAGAATTTTGCAATCCTAGCAATCTCAAAGTACTTACATGTCTCCAGAAGACTGTGAATAAGTGAACACAGCTTTCCAGAATTACAATAATATACTATCTACAAGAATCTAAATGCTTGTTTCTACCATAATATAGGTCACATATTTTTAAATTGTTGGTTGACACCTAGTAGTGCATTATGAAGTAAACTTTTTTTTGAAATAAAATGAGTCATCAAATAGTGGAATAGAAGAAACAGAAGGCATTTATATTTAAAGCTGTACACACCTTTTTTCAGTTGATAAGTATAAAAATATATACATGTATTTATACATTGGGTCACACTATCACTGCATATATACATAAACACACATATGCTTATTGGATGTTGGTTAAGTCAAAAAACTTCAACAGTCCATTCACTGATGTAACACTTTTCATTTTCTTTAAAGATAATACTATAAGAGTTTAGAAGAAGGGCATTCTCAATTGCCGCGAATGTTTTAAGGAAAAGGAGAAGTGAGAAAATAAAAATCATCCTTCATTCAGATCTCCCAAGAGTAGAGACCTCATCTGGGAGTTCTGCCTATACCTATTGAACTAGAATCTTAATTCTAATAAAATACCTAAACAAATTGTATCTACATTAATGTTCAAGAGGCATTGGGTTGTTGATGGTAATACTGTTCTGCTTATATCCTCTGAGCCTCTTCTATTCTTTGTGTGCCTACCAGCTACTTGTTCACAGTTCTTGTGATTGTTGTTTGAGACAGGGTCTTCTGTAGTCCGGGCTGGCCCCAATCTCACCATTCTCCTTCTATGTCTCTTCAGTGCTGGAATTACAACAGTGTCTTACCATACCTAGCCCCAAGCTCACATTTAATATCAGTTATCACCCCCAGGCTCTAAAACATACTTTGCCAGCAAAGAATTTATTTTATTTATTTTTCTTTTCTTTATTGTGAAAATACTGTACAGAGGGGTTACAATTACATGGGCAAGGTAATGAGTATATTTCTTATCAAGCGTTGTAGCCTCCTCCTTTGTTTACCCTTCCCATCCCTTCCCATCCTCCCCCCGCCCCTCCCACCCAATCCTCCCCACTCCCCCCCACCAAAGTTGCAAAGTTCGTTTTCGACATAACGACTTGTACATCTCATTGTTGCAATTGGTCCACCTGTATCCCTATTTAAACGATTTGTTTTTCCCTTTCCCCTCCACAAATTATACCGACATTAAATACAGTGAAAACAGGGGGGAGGGACATACAAAGCAACAAAGAAATAATCTTGTAAATGTGTTAGAAACGATTGCAAGAAAGAAAAAAAACATTTGAATACATATCTTAGGGTTCATTTAAAAGATTGTGAATATACCTCTTGCCTGGGCAATGGTTAACCAACAGTGAACAAGTGAGCTACTATATGTTGTTCTATTTCCTAATCTTCAGTTTTGAAGCACAGTCACGATACTTAATTTTCTCTGTTAGCCTGAAAACTGGACCCTGTGTATCTAGATGTTTGCTTAAATATTGTTTTGGGTGTGTTTGGAGTTATTTCTGGATGAGCTTAGGATTTCCACTGGTACAGTGAGTAACACAGATTGTCCTTCCCCACATGGGTAGAATTTATAGATTAACCCATTTAGGACAAGAAGATAATCACAAGGTCTTTGCCTCTCTCTGCCTGACTTCAGATTCTGACTCATACTAGACCTTGTACTATTAATTCTTCTGCTTTTCAGGCCTTCAAACTTGATTTAAGATCATATCATAAGCTCTTTTCAACCTCCAATATACTGATTGCAAACCTAAGGGAATTCTTGCCTCCCTAATTATGTAGGCCAAATCTTCACAATCAATGGATCAGTCAATCAGTTTCTTCTTGGTTCTGTTTCTCTACAGAACCCTGACTAATTCAATAGCCATATTTTCTCCATGGTTCTCCTATGGGATTGAACCAAAGTTATTCCTGATGGACATTATTTAATGTGCATTCTGGAGTGGTTTATTTTACTTCTTCCATTTTCAAATCAAGTTTTCCAGGGAACTAATTTTAATGAATCACCTTGCCCTGGATCTATATCATATTGCCTGCCACTTGATGACTCAATGTAAAGAAAGGCACAGAGCATGGTAGTTATAGATGACAAACCAACAAACACATTCTCTATAGTTTTGCTCTACTCAGATGGATAAGGGATGAAATGAACTGGTTTTTTGTATGGTGCCCAGGAAAAGAAAAAGTGACTTTTAAAGTTGTTGTCAACAATTTCTACTTCAAACCGACATGGAGATACAGAAACTAATTTGCCCTGTCACTTGAAAACATTTCTTTTAAAAAGACAAAGAAGGTACTCAGAGGACAATACATTGAATGAGATTCAAGAAGTTCATATCATGTAACAAACTAAGAGCCAATAAATAAATAAATAAATAAAGTGATTCTTACTATAAGTAAGTACCTAAACTCACTACCCTTGAAAAATATCTTGGCTGCCCCACAAGTCAGTGCAACCTGTACAAAAAATTGGACCCATAGGAGGAAGAGAAGACTCCTGGGAAAAGGAAAGCAAAGACTTGGTAGGAAGAGCTAGAGAGAGAGAGGAAAACAATGCCAGATAGAAATGCACATCAACACCAAAGAATGAAAGCTAAGATTCTATCCAACTAAATACACAGGACAGATTGTCTTGTTTCAAAACATTGCCAACAAATGCACTGCGGATTTTATTGTCTGGAGTGGCAAAACTTCATATAACAAATTTCCATTACTTTCCTCTCAAATTCCATTCATGGAGCATGACTATTTCAATCTTTCAGGAATTGATATCCATGGAAATGAGATGTGAAATGAAAATGACCATTTTGGTATTTGTAATTCTGACCATTGTGTATGTTTCCATATGAATACAATCACATACTTCATCTTTCTTTTGGTTTCATTATAACACATTTCTATCATATTTTAAAATTTACATTCTGCAATAAAAAGCTTATCAAAAATATCCAGAAGAATTCCTTTGGAAACCTTTGATTTTAAAATAATTTACCTACCTTTTATACGTTTTTTTTAATTTCTATTTTTATTTTTATATTTTTACAGGCCTGGACTTGAACTCTGGGCCTGGGAGCTGACTCTGAGGTTCTTTTGCTCAAGGGTAGCAGAGTACCACTTGAGCTACAGCACCACTTTTGTCGTTGTCTGAGTAGTTTTTTGGAGGCAAGTGTCTCACGGACTTTTCTGCCCCAGATGGCTTTGAACTGCGATCCTCATATCTCAGCTTCCTGAGTAGCTAGGCATGAACCACTAGCTCTTGGCTATACTTTTAAAATATCTAAACTCTTCCCATAAAATGTTCAGCAACCAGAATAGTTTTCTTCTTAGCATCTGCACATACTTAGAAAGTTCAAGAATCATGCTAAATATTGCTACAACTGGATCATACTTAGCCATGTAAAATACTGATTTGCTTATTGATTGTTTTGTTCTTAGACAAAAGTTTATTTCATAAAGGACTTTTAGCATTAAGCAATAAACAAGCCTTTATGAGGGTAGGTATATTTCTCCATCTTTCTTACTTTATTGGAAAAAATTTCTTTATAAATTTATGTCCTTAATTATCAAGAAAAAAACTGATAAAAAAATCTTTCATTCTAAGCAACTAGAAAGGTACAAATGAAACAAATGCATTTGCTTTAAAGAGACTATGAAAATTTTCCAAGAATGATTCTGTATTAAAGCAAAGTGAGGTTCTTTAGACAGAATGTACAAATTAACTGTTTCATGTATAAATGCTTCAATATCTATTGGAAGTTAAACACAATTACACATTAACTTATGAGTCAGATATGTCATAGTGAAGAACTGAACATAGGATATTTTCCTAGTTTTATGTATATCTTTCTAGAACTTTGTAACAGATAGAAATTATAAAATATATCTTTCATTCACAAAGCAACGTATTTGCATTCTGAAGTTTTTCAGAAGTATTTTCTGAAGTATTCAGACAGCTTTGCTGATACTCCAGAGTAAGGATGGGAAGGTAAGTTAAGTTCAAGAGAACAACCAGCAATTAGGAATAAAAAGAATATCCAAAATATACACTTCTGAGTTTTTATGAGAAACAAAAACACCAAAGAAAAAAATTTGTACCCAGAATCAGTGTGTTATCCTGTAATTCCAGCACTCAGGAAATTGAGGAAGGAGGCGAGTTCTAGGCCAACCTAAACTACAGAGTAAGACTTTGTCTCAAATAAAGAAAAAAGGATTTCCTCATAAAGTGACTTTAGAAAGCTAATGTCAAAATATAATAAGAATGAAAGACCCAAATATAGAAAGTAGATTTGCAATTTCAATCATAATATGAAAGAAAGTGATTAACACAAAAACAGACTTTAAGAGTAAAGATATTTTATATTACACTTAGAGATATCACCTTCAAAACATTTTCATGATAAAATTTTTTGGTGAGACTGGAGTAGAAATATGTTCAGGTGTTTAACCTTTCAATCACTCATTTTTGCATTAAATCCAGATAAACAAAATCAAAGAATAGGAATGTCTACCTATATATAGTCAATGTGTTTAGGAATGGTGATAGGTGATATAAAAACATAATCAATCTCTCAAGCTTCTTGCTTGTATTTCTTCACTAATTTCTTGGCAGGAATTAGAAATTGTCCCTAGTTAAAAAATATTTTAGTAACTACTACCAACTATAAAAATTCATTTTATCATACACATATCTCACACATATGGATATGAAATTGTCCGTGTAAGATGCTTATAAGTCTTCTGGGAAGGAATTGGGAAGTCGTTTTGCAATAGAAATGCAGGAACATAGTACAGTGTTAGCGGCTAATATATGCCTTTAAAACCATGACTCACTAAAATATACAATGAACACATGTTAGAGATTTTTGTTGAGTTCATTAACAAGAGTTCCTGTAAGCTGTTAACGCTGGTATGAAAAGTAGGTAGGCATGGATGTAAACATAGATATGTAATGTATTTGAGAATATTGGGGTAATTTTACATACACAGCTGACTGGGAATATAAAAATACAATCTTCAGACTAAAGTCTTCTGTTGGGGAGATGTCAATTGTATTCCTAGCACAAAAACTCATTTGCATTGCAGTTGACAAGAATAATTTGTATTGCTCTTAAGTTTCTACTATTTAAAGAGTTGTAAAATAGGCTAGTCAAAGGTAATCAAAAACCAAGAACTTTCAGATTCAATAAACCCGGAATGATAGTCAGACAGCCAATCAACACAGAACTCAATTTAAGACAGATTAAAACCCACCAGAAACAAGAAAGCACTCCAGAAGGCACTGAATGGCAAGGAAGACCCGCCTCCATTTTCAGCCACAGTGTCATGGAGATCCAACATCACAAGCCTCAGATGTAGGACCTGAGGCAAAGGTCAAAAGCGAACACAGAAACGTAAAACCGCACATGGTAGACTACTCAAGGTTATTCTCATTTATCACTGGACTCTAAGTTCTTACTTGATTTGAGCTTATAGCTACAAGATTGCCAGCAACAAACACAAGCTTCCCTGCCATTTCTCACTCATGGGAGAATGTGTTTCTATTATCCATCTGACAGATAGCATCAAAAGTCACACCCGAAAATCAGTTTTCTTCTGATCCTTGTTGTCACCAACGTAAAATACATTATTTTCACACACACACACACACACACACACATACACTGGCTCATTTTAAAAAGGGACAGAATAGACATAAATTTTATTGCCACTTGGCCATTGACTCAAGAAGTAAAAAAGACAATTTTAAGAAAAGACAAAGCTGGGCTACGGTGGCTCACACCTGTAATACTACTCAGGAGGCTGAGATCTGAGGATCTTGGTTCAAAGCCAGCTCGGGCAGGAAAGTCCGTGAGACTCTTATCTCCAATTAACCACCAGAAAACTGGAAGTGGTGCTGTGGCTGAAGCAGTATAGCGCTTGCCTTGAGCAGAAAAGCTAAGGGACAATGCTCAGGCCCAGAGTTCAAGCCCCATGACTGACAAAAAGAAAAAAGAAAAGACAATTCTTTGTTCAGGTAGCCTATGACTCTCAAAACAGTTAAGATACTTTATTTAGCTTATTTATTAATAGGCAAGTAAGATTTTAAAACAGAAGAATCCAAATTTTATTTGTATGTTTTTACAGACAGATATATGTGATTACAACACACATACATATACACATAACACATCATCTCAAGTCATCGATCATCTCATAATAGTCAATACTGAAGCAAATTGTGGAAAGAGAAATGACTATGCTAATTAACACACAATGACGAGATCAGGGATAACTTTTCTCTTTGTATGGTGTACAAGGGGATTTGAATTCAACGAGTCTATTGATGTGTACAATGCATTTTGATCAGTCACACTTTCTATCATTCTTCCCACCTCCTACCTATCCCAAACCACAGCAATAATATTTTCTTACAGACTACATTCAGTCAATTGCATCTTTACCAAATAAATTTTAATTGATTTCTCAGGTTTTTTTTTTCATTTTTGTTTAACAAAAAACACAAATATCCAAAAAAAAAAAAGGAATTTTACTATGGAGCCCAGGCTGGCTGGAATTTGATGGTTACCATCCTACTTCAGCCTCTGAAGTGCTGCAGGAATGAGCCACCATGCCTGGCCTTTAAAAAAAAAAAATGTAGTATAAAATAATCCTTTGAATTACTGCAATCTTTCTAAGATGCATGGAGTTGTAAAACAACCCATTCAAAGATAAACTTGCTACAAATGGGGCTCTCCAAAGGGTCACTGAAAAGAATGACACCTGGTGAATTCTATTGAGAGCTACTCAGTAATTTTATTTCCCCATTTTACAGTATTTCACAGAGATTCCTTCCAAAATCAGAAAGACAAAGTGAAAATATTGACTTGTAGAAGCCAGGTCACAAAGGTCTAAAGAATATCCTCATTGGGCTGGGAAGATGGCTCAGTGGTGGAGTGTGTGCATGAGGCCCTGGGTTCAATTCCTCGGAACATAAGCAGAAAAAGCCGGAAGTGGTGCTGTGGCTCAAGTGGTAGAGCACTAGCCTTGAGCTGAAGAGCTGAGGGACCGCGCCCAGGCCCAGAGTTCAGGCCCCACAACTGACCAAAAAAAAAAAAAGAGTATCTTCATTAAAACAACAGAAGGAAAATTTAGCAGAAAGGCAGAGCTGAATAAGACATAATATCATAAGACATTAGTTCAAGTATATAATTTGGATCTTGAAAATGACACTGGATAGATTTATTGAAATTAGGTGAGTTTTTAAAGTAGCATCAATGCTAGGTTTTTTTTTTTTTTTTCTTAAGCAGTGATTAGTTATCCCTAGCAGAGATGAACTTACTAAATAGATATATGGAAAATGAGGAAGTTCAACTTGTATCTGGATGGGAAATACTCATGTTGGTGAAGAGGGAGAAGAAATGTCTTTGTAAGAGTAATTCTAGGGGCTGGGAAGGTAGCTCAGTGGTAGAGCTCTTGCCTTGCATGCCTGAGGCCCTGGGTTCAATTCCTCAGCACCACAGAAGCAAAAAGATAAAAGCTGGAAGTGGCACTGTGGCTGGATCCAAAAAAAAAAAAAGAGTAGTTCTAGACAGGGAGAAGGATCAGAGAGTCTGGAAAATGAATGAAGACATTTACTTTACTCTAGGTGGTTTTTCCCTTAGAAGCCCACAGTTGGGGTGCTTTTTTTTCCATCTTGGATTATTGCCTTATCCCATAGCAGTACAATGGTAAGTTGAATTCCGTGGGTGGAATTTGAGTAGGAATATATGTACCTGATGTCTTGCAACTGATTTCACTGGTTAAATGAGATAATGTCCTTAGGTTACCATAGAAGATCTTCCTTACAATCTAGGGTTGTTGACATGCAATTTGCAGTCACACATAAAACAAATGGTTATGGTTATTGTTTTAATTGAAGATATGTATATCCAAGTTTTAAAAGTAGTGTAATATAGCTGAACAGATTATAGAATTTAATCAATATGTTTTTTTTAAATGAATAACATTTAATATGTTTTTATTTCATAGTAGTAAATGATTATTTTTCATGAATAGTTACCAAGATTATGAATCAGTACTATTACTGTTATTTTCATCTTATATCATTTAGACATTTGAGGCATTTTCTTCAAGCATGGATATTACAAACTTCACAATTTATGGTGAGTTATTTCTATAACAACAACTTGGTAGTGTAAAGTACTGCTGTCTACAATTTTAATTTTCTCCAAATGCATATGCTCACATATCATTTTTTTAAATAATAGGTAAGTATCACAAACTATATGCCATTTTTTGAAAGTCAAGGAATTATGCTTGGACAAAAATGACATTTTTCTGCCTCCCCCAGAATATTTTTCAGTTAGAACTCATGGGGGAGATGGTAGTAATAAAAATACAACCCAGCAATGATTTTATTATAGTAGAATTTTTCTTATAAAGATGTTAAGTCAGGAGAAATGGTTTATGATACTGCTGATTCTTAAAATATGAACAGCTTCCCTCCCTGCTTTTAGAAAAGTATACCAAAAAAAGAAAAAAGAGACAATGAGACCTTGCTGAAACTGTAGAGTTATGACTGTTCTCATGATTGAAGATCTAATCATGACTTCAGGATATGACTTTGAAATATAAAGCACATTTCATTAAGATAATTTTTATCATTGAAACTTCTCATATCAAAGGGTCTTTTCCAGTGCTCTTTATACGAAAATGAATTTCTATTTTTGCAATTAATAAGAGATATGTTAATCAGATTGTTCTGTCTTAATAGATAAAATGAATTTACATTAGAAGAGAAAGCCTAGAGTATTATTTGGCTGGTGATCTAAAGCAGCAAGGGCAAATTGTGTGTGTGTGTGTGTGTGTTTGCATACATATATATATATATGTATATATATATATATAAAATGAATTCCATCACTTGCCTAATCATTTTCATATATATGCCTAGTCATTTCCATATATGTATATAGACACACATATACATATATATATATATATATATAATGAATTGTATTACTTGCCTATCCATTTTCCAACCTAGAAAACTAGATTTCAATGTTAGAAGTTCCTGATCTAAGAATATGCCTTTTTTCTCTAAAGCTGAAATCGACCCCAGAGTCATCCTCAAGTCAATTGGAGTTCGCGCATGAAAGAAAAGCTATTTGTCAGGCCTGATTCAATGGTCTAGCAGGAATCAAGTAATTTAGCAAGAAATTTTTATTTCAAATAATATTCATTCCCACTATAATAGAGTTCACTATTTCACTGATATCACTGCACTATTGGGGAAAATAACTGTTAGCCAAAACAACTGTAATGGAAATAAAATTTAATATATGTAAATATAATGGGAAGATTCAATCACACATGTTCCTTGTTGTTGATATTTCCTATAATTTACTGGAGATGAGGATAATTTCTAAACATTTCTATTAAAGATATTGATAGAGACAGCAGAGAACAACCTACAAGCTCCTTAGATATCTGCACTATTTCTAAAAACATAAAAGTAGTCAAAGTTGTCAAAATAGTCTATTAAGTAGGCAAAGGTATTATATTATGTATAGCTAGGATGCTATTCCTCATCTTGAAAAATATGAATTGTGACATATGACATAAAGGTAAGAGAAGTTCCAGTTTTGATTTATAGCATTTATAGCCCAGGGTTTTGATTTAGATGAGAGTATTAAATAGGCAGAAAAACTTAGCAATATATAATAAATGTTATCTGCCATTCTTTTCACTTTCTGAGAATCAAACTGAAAGTTTTTGGAGAGGGAGAATCATGTCTGTATTCTCAGCTGTATCCTCACACTCATGATCGTGCTCTACCTTTGTGAGGTAAAGAACTGATGTGAAAAGGTAAGAGTATCCCCATGGGTTGTAACAGCTTTGTATTTCCTCACACTAGTGGTGCTACAGAGCTGGGGTTGAAAGAAGGATCAGTATTTTTTTCTCTATGCAGTGCACCTTGGTTTCCAAGAATACGTTCATGTATTAGATGATATTGCCTAAATGGAAATGGTCATAAGGAATTTTGGTTGGATGATCATAACTCAAACAGGTGGAACAAGGCCAGCCTTTTCCAAGAGAAAGAAGAACCACTGTATTTCCAGGACAGTTAGAGGACTATTGTGAGAACCACCATGGCATTATAATGGACACTGGGGTGGATCCTGTTTGTTGGTATAGACTCAAAAGATTCTGGGCTGCTAGACTTGACAGGTAGGTCAGACATCTATCATCACTATTTAAGGAAACATCCTGGATAAATGGTCACCCAATATTTGACTTCACCATAAAATTAGTCTAGAGGAGTAGCTCACTTCTTATTTGGAAAGTACTGGCTATGCTAGAGATTTCTCTAAGGCTCATGTGTTGGCAATGTAAGCTCTAACTCAACAGGTATATTTAAGAGGTGATTGGCTGATGTGCCTAATTGCCTGATAAATGGATGAATGGATTAATGGGTTCCTTATTGTACTGGACTTGTTTTTAAGTGGTTGGATTTGTTATAAAAGTTTGCCTGGTGCTCTCTCTAATGTCTTCCCTCCCTCTACCTTCCACCATATATGACAGAGCAACAACCGTGCAGGGTGCTGGTGCCTTGGTTGTAGACTTCCAGCCTCAGAACTACAACCAGTAAATGTTTGTTCTTCATAAATTATCTACTCCCAGGTATTCTGCTACAGCAGCACAAAACAGATTAAGACAACCTATAATTCTATTTTATTTGGGTTTTGAGTTTTCATGATTTTTTTCTCCTTCATTAATGATATGGGGTCATTTTTTAAGAACAGATTTTGAGGGGAGAAAATGTCTTGAATATTGGGTTTAAAATGTTATACATTAGCCGGGCACTGGTGGCTCACACTTATAATCCTCACTATTCAGGAGGCTGAGATCTGAGGATCATGGTTTGAAGCTAGGCCAGGCAGAAAAGTCCATGAGACTCTTATCTACAATACACTACTCAGAAATGCTGGGAGTGGCACTGTGGCTCAAGTGTTAGAGCACTAGCCTTGAGCACAAAATGTCTCAGGGACAGGCCCTGAGTTCAAGCTCCAGGTCTGGCAATAATAATAATAATAATAATAATAATAATAAATATGAATACATTTTAAATTTAAATTTACTTGGTGCTCTGAAGGTCAAAAGATCCAAGTGGATTACATGGGGCAAAAATTAAGGTATTGATTATACTCCTCATGAAGGCTCTAGGGAAGAATTTGTTCTTTGTGTGGTTTTGCTTCTAGAAAGCTCCTGCCTTCATTATACCTGGCTCCCTTCTGACCTAGTTCCTAATTAGAGGAATTCTTGGGACTACCTTGGGAAAACCTAAATAATCCAGGATAATCTCATCTCAAGAACCTTAACTTTGTCATACCTGCAGTCTCTTTTGTTATGGAAGACAGTAAACTCACAAGTCTGATGATTCGATTTTGAACATCTTTGAGAGGTTTTAGTCTGCAGTGGTCAAAGATTAAGGTAAATACTTAGAACTATTTATCCTAATGTTAGGTAGTGGAAGGTCTGCTTTTTGAGAATGAAAAATATGGAGAACACACACTCTAACATAGTATCTTGAAGTGGCAAGAGATATATTTCTTTTATTCCTTATCAAGAATTTAAAGGCAATAGATCTCAGTAAAAGAATGGTCATTGATAATGTTTAGAATGGTGTTAACACTGTTAGGAAAAAGAAACAAAACTGATTTTTTCTACTTTTGTGAAAAAAATATTGGAACCAATATTTAAGTCCATCAATTAAAAAGTGAATAAATAAAGTCTATGGTATAATAATGATTCTGGCAGAATTGAAATAAATCTATATTTAAAAAAGGAAAGTATATGGGGGCTGGGAAGGTAGCTCAGTGGTAGAGCGCTTGCCTTGCATGCGTGAGGCCCTGGGTTCAATTCTTCAGCAGCACATAAGCAAAAAAAAAAAAAGCCGGAAGTGGCGCTGTGGCTCAAGTGGTAGAGCGCTAGCCTTGAGCTGAAGAGCTGAGGGACAGTGCTCAGAGTCCAAGCCCCATGACCGGACCCAAAAAAAAAAAAAGGAAAGTATAAAAAAATCACAAAGGCATGTAATAAAAAATATATTTAAAACTAATTTTCCCTAATCTAGTAATAAGGCTAGATTTTATTAGATGGATGCGTTTTGTTTAGAAAAAAAATCAATTGAACTGAATACCTTATGTGCCATTTTGTGTTATACTTCAAGAAGGTTTTAAAAAGTCTTAACATACTCTGATTATAATGTATGATGACACTAATCATAAATACATCACAAATTATTTGGACAACACCACATAATACCTTTGCTTATAAAAGTATAAAGTACTCATCACATACTACAGTGTGCTAGGCAATTCATATTCTTTCTAATGTTAAATCCAGTGAACCTCTGGTACAAGTTTAATCTAGTAACTAGTCCATAAGCAAATATGTGCATTAACTCATTTATAGGATTAAAGATTTTCTGCTGACCCTTAACACACTTCTGAAAATCTAAGAGAACTTTTGTTGCTCTAATTCAAATCTCATTTTTCTTGAAGAATTGTGACCATTTCACTCAATGACTGAATAAGAGTCAACAACACAAAATATGAGGAACTGAAAACTTTAGGTTATTTTTGCAGGATAACAGTTATATTGCTATTTATGATTAATTAAAATACTAAATTACATTATGGAGAAATTAAAATGTTCTCTAAAATGTTTTGGAAAGCATTCAATATGTTCAAACATATTAGTGTTAGTAAGGTTTCTGGGTACATGAAGCAGATGGTGAATGTTAAGAAGGACCAGATAAATTCATTAAAATGATCTTTTTATGTATGCTTGAGTTTATTAGTTTCTCAGATCCTACTTGAGTGCCAATTACAGGCAAGATCTTTTTTTAGGGCCTGAAATAATCAAATCTCACAAACAAAAACAAATTTCTCTGCCTTGTTTACTGCTTTTCTGAGCTATTGATCTTTCAATTAAAAAGTACCAACATCATCCAAGGTTTGAATGCCTTTTGGGAAGTTATATAAAGAAAACAATGGTCAATCTTTATGTCATAGGTCATAACATGTTCAATATATATATTAGATGTATGTTGTACCCACCAATAGACGTGATATTTCATTAAGAAACAATACTAAATCCTAGAGTTTTAAGTGTGTCTGAAATAAGGATATTAACTTCACAATCTCTGCACTGGTTTGCTTTAAGAAAAGCTTCTACTGTACCAAGTTTTACCTCATAATCATTTGATAATTTGTATTCTTTTCTTTTATTTTATTTTTGTGAACATACTGTACAGAGGGGTTACAATTTCATGGGCAGGATAATGCGTACATTTCTTATCAAGCATTGCAGCCTCCTCCTTTGTTTACCCTTCACATCCCTTCCCAGCCTCCCCCTCCACCCCCCTACCCAATCCTCCCCTCCTCCCCCCTCCAACGTTGTAAAGCTCCTTTTCGACATGACAACTTGTACTTCTCATTGTTGCAACAGGTCCACCTGTATCCTTAAATGACTTGTTTTTCCCTATCTCCTCCACAAGTTATACTGACATCAAATATAGTGGGGGAGGGACATACAAAGCAACAAAGAGATAATCTTATAAATGCGTTAGAAACACATGCATGAAAGAAAAAAACATTAAAATACATATCTAAGGGTTCATTTTCCTAACATCACATTATCTGACCTTTTACGCTTGACTCATACATATACTAGATATTGCAAATAAGGGAAACCATGGGACCTGTGTTCCTTTGGGCCTGGCTTACTTCACTTAATATAATTTTTTCCAAGCCTTTCCATTTCCTAACAAATGGGGAAATGTCATTCTTTCTGATGGAGGCATAGAATTCCATTGTGTATATATACCACATTTTCTAGATCCATTCATCTACTGAGGGGCATCTGGGTTGGTTCCATATCTTAGCTATGGTAAATAATGCTGCAATAAACATTGTTGTGCTGGTAGCTTTAGTGTGGTCTTATTTGTAAACATTTGGGTAAATGCCCCAAAGTGGGATTGCTGGGTCATAGGGGAGCTCTATGTGAAGTCTTTTGAGGAACCTCCATACTGCTTTCCAAAGTGGTTGAACAAGTTTACATTCCCACCAACAATGAAGTAAGGTTCCCTTCTGTCCACATCCCCTCCAGCATCTGTTGTTAGAGTTCTTGATTTTTGCCATTCTAACTGGATGGCCAATAGACACATGAAGAAATGCTCAACATCCCTAGCCATAAAAGAAATGCAAATCAAAACAACATTGAGATCATTTGTATTCTTAAGGGCCTCAGCTCTGTGGAACTCTAAACTTCAGGCTTGTAAGCGCTGGGATAGAGCCTATGTTTTCACAATTTCATGACAGGTGTCTAGCATAATGCTTTTTTTTGTGATTGAATGAGGAATGAATTTAGAGAAATCAAAAAAGTAACCAATTATGAAACTCAAATGATAAACTGGGAAGGATTTTTTCAGGCCTGTCACTACATTCCCAGAGACAGAGACAAGGGTACAAATGAAAATCCACACTTAGTATTACCCGATCACTGTCCAGTAATGATCCTGTCCAAGTAACTACCACAAATGGACTTCTTCATTCTGGACCATCACCTTTGAAATTTCCTGTGTCCCTTCACTCTCACAAGTGACCAGAAGTGCCACATCTTCCCACACATGGACATAAAAAGTCCTGGCCCCATTTTTCCCATGAAGCATGCTATCCAATTTACACTCACATCTATAACCCTAGTACATGTGTATCACATGCATGTGCGTGAAGACTTGCACCCACAGGTGCATACATGCATATCTGCATACACTCACACACTCAATGATATGACTTGTCCAGAGACTTCAAGTTGCTCAAAGACGCAACCCTGTGTGGTCATTTTGGGGATCTGACTTGGTTTTTTAAGTGGCTATGGTGTTGTCCCAACTAGAAGCACAAGAGGATCCTTCATGGTTTGCAGTTATGGATTCACATTCAACTGAGGGGCCTGGGGGCACCCACCTTGGAGAGGGCTGCTTAGACAAGCTTCTGGCATGGTTTGGAATGGAGGTTCAGGGGAGAAGCCCAGAACAGAACAGAAAATCTGGCCTTTGTTGCCCTCAAAAGGGATTTAAAAATGGCAGATTGACCATATAACATGTGCAAACAACATGTAGCCTGCCACAGTGCTCTGTCTTCTTCTGAGTTTTTGTTCAAATGCTTATTCCTATAATACTTGGGTTCCCATTTAAACTGAAGAGCCAGGGTGGTACATGCATAGGCCATCCAGCCATGGTGGAATGCCCAGGGGAGAAAGTGTGGGAGGAACCCTATGTTGTAACAACTGCTCTTCTTAAGCATTCCACTGGACTCCTATCTTTGGGACTCTCTCTCCTCCTCCGGCATGGAGGGGGAGTCTGTTTTGCTGCTTTCCTTTCCACGTTTTTCCATTCATTTTCAAATAAATGTGCCCCGTCTTCTCAGAACACTGTCCTGCCTTTAACTCTCAAATTGGTACAGAAAAATAAAGCTGAATCCTTCATTGACATCACTGTGACTCTCAGAGATATCAGAGAGGTAACGAAAGGCTGTGTTTTCATCTGGAGACATGACAGAAGCAGAAGTGGCGGACAGGAACATGCGAAAATCCTCTGCATGAACAAGACTGTTTATAGGAGCTATCCTCCCCATCCTGTCCTAGCACCTTCCTTTCTTCAACTTTCTGGGATTGGAAACCACGAACTCAGAAGTCACGAACTCAGAAGGTGTGGGAGAAGACAGGAGAATTCAACATGTCATGTGGACAGGTACAGCTAGGAAGGAGAGGGATACAGTTATCAGACTGGAGTTTAAACCCTGACTAAAAGAGGCTGTATCATCTGCCTCAGCTGGTCAAATGGTGGCTCTGCCAGATCATTGAAAATTTCAAGAAAATCACATTTAGATTTCTTTGGTGTAACCTCCCAATTTTAAATGACGGTGCTTTTTCAAATCACACAGAGGCCAACACAGCACACATGCATGAGGAATCAGTCCCTGGGACTAGCATTTCATGTTTTAAGAGCCTCAAATATTAAAAGAATTGATTTAACTCTTCTGGAAGTTGCTTTCCTAAACACCCTCATAGGGCCCTGAGCACTATCAAGGGAGGTTGGGATAGGAAGAAACTACCTGCAGTCACTCAGATTGATTTATATTCCTCCTTAGGCGATCAAAGAAGCCATCATGTACATGTCTCCCCAAAGCAGAAAAATACAGGATAAACACAATTTAAATCTCTAGTGAGGAAACTCACCATCTGTTTTTCTCACCTAGTCCTTCCTTAGCTCACTGAGGTGTCTTGAGGGTTCCTGATACAAAGTTTTACTTGCTGAAAGGCTGAGACCACAGTTTGTTAATCACTGGAAAGCACCCCAATTGATATTGCATTGAGGAATTGTCTTACAATGTTAAAATATCAAAAAGCATCTACTGTTCTCTTTTTTTGCTCCTAGCATGCTTTGTTGTCCTGCCAACTGTCATCCCATTTATTCAATGAACAAATTGTCCGCTGAAAGGGGATTCTCTATCTATCTATCTATCTATCTATCTATCTATCTATCTATCCTATCTATCTGAGTGTGTGTGTCCTGGTGCTAGCTCAGGGCCTAGGCTCTGTCCCTGAGCTATTATGTTCAGTGCTAGCATTCTACCACTTTGAGCCATAGTTCCATTTCCAGCTTTTTGGTAGGTAGTTGGAGAAAAGAGTCCCATGGGCTTTCCTGTCCAGCTTTGCTTTGAACCGAGATCGCTAGATCTTGGCCCCATGGGTAGCTAGGATTACAGGCATGAGCCACCAGCACCTGTTCATTTATTTTTATTTTTTTCCCCCAATCCTGCTACTTGAACTCAGGGCCTAGGTGCTGTCCCTGAGCTATTATGATTAAGGCTAGCACTCTACCACTTAAACCACAGTTCCACTTCCAGCTCTGTGTGTGTGTGTGTGTGTGTGTGTGTGTGTGTGTGTGCTGTGTACTGTGTGCGTGGATTCCCGCATGCCCACCCTTAATTAGAGATAAGAGTCTCATGAACTTTCCTGGCCTGCTGGCTTTAAACTGAGATCCTGAGTTCTAGGTCTCCTGGGCAGCTAGGATTACAGGCATAAGCTACCATCCCTGGCTCATTTTTTAAATATTCGAATAAGTTCCTTTACCTTAATGGGAAGATAGTCTCAACAGCTTTTGAGAAAAGGGTTCTTTTGAGCTCCAAGAGTTCTCTAAGATCTGAGGGAAACAGGCTCTGTTGTGTAGGCTATCAACAACCAAGTAGAACGAACAAAGAATAGAGAAAGCAAGAACTGTTTCCTTGCCCCATCCTAAGTATTAAAGAACTAGTGAGTGAAAGAGAAGAGAAAATGCTGGAGGAAAACCAGGAGGGAGTTTTTCCTCTGTCAGAGACTGCAGCCTGACCTCCATGGAGAGGAGGAAGAGCTATGCGTTCTGACTCTCATCCAGAGCCATTCCTCCTCAGTGGCCCCAAGAAGATTCCGTGTGCATCAGTGGCCTGGGCACAGAGAAACAGAGAAGCATTTGCAGAAGTGTAAGACTGTGATGCCCCAGATAAATTAAGGGGAAGACAATTACTAGGCTAGGATAGCATAAAGGACAGGTTTTCTGGGTATGGATAGAGTCAATTTTAATCTCAGAGAATACCATCCTGGCCGATAATAATGACCAACTAGATTACCAGTGCTTGTCTTACTAGTGCCCTGTGAAAACAACTCACTCTGGGAAGCAAGATCTGCACTATGCAACTACATCTACCTGGAATTGGCAAGATTCGTTTTTTTCCAACTGAGCAGAAGAGAGTCCTAAAATAGAAATTAAGCTCCATTACAGGGGAAAATTTAAAAAAAAAAAAAGAAGTTTCATTCCGTATACTTGAGTTTGTAGCCTGTGAAAATGCATGACCATTATACAAATATAAAATTTTCCATTTGAGCTGCTACCAATTGCAATTGCCTACTAATTTTGCATGATGGTTAACTAATCCTTTAAGTCAACTTGAACATGAACATGTATTTCCCAAAAACTAGAAAGGAAAAATAAAAATCCAGAAATCTTCCAAAGTCCAAAACCTTCTTCTAATGAATACTTCAATTCAATGTTGTCATGTCCTATATTTTTATTGAATGGCAAAGTCTGTGTGATTCAGTAATGTCTCATTCATTATGAAAATAGACCAGCAAATTATATTCTTTGTAAGTGAAATCATTATGAAAGTAATTTACAAAATACATTAAGGCCTTTCATGATCTTTGTAAAGGAAAAAGGCAAATAGTTTTAAACACATTGCAAGGTCATTATCATTTAAAAGTCTTAGATCTTACTTATCATTAGTTATTTTGTGAAATATGTCTTGCACAAATATCTAAATTCTGTTATACTTTTCAGTGCAGAAACTACTTTTGATGTGTGCCTGGGAGAATCACATTTCAACTATGGTTTCATCGAGTTGAAAATAAAGATGAAATTCAAGGTTGCTTTTAAAAAAAATACAGCATTCAAATGTTCTTTTCTTTTTTCTCTCAAATTTGTGTAAGTTTGTCTTACCCCTTAGAGACTGTAACATGATTCTTCATCTCTACAATTTTTTTGCATTAAATCATCATTTCAAACTTGCAAAAGCAGCATGCAAACTAGGCAGGCAAGTTCCAACTTTAAAATAAGGTTGTTTGACCCTCTTTGGAGTTGAAAACTCCATTCTCAACTTAAATTAAGATGGAAGTCAGAGTAGATTTACTGCCCTTCTAAGCTATGCACGTTTACAATGCTGTTCATTACCACAGACATGTCAGTACACGTTTGTTTCCCAGAAAAAAAAAAAAATAGAGCCCTATTCATTATTCATACAGGTCCTCTCGTACAGTGAAGACATTCATTCTCTAATGTCTCTATGACTGGGGTGTTGTGAAGTCCAAAGATGTTATTTTTGGAAGATAGTATACCAATTAAAAGCAAACAGCACCGATTGCTTAGTAATGTCTTCAACATTGATTGGCCATGACTGCAAATGAACATCAGGAGAAAAGCTACAGCACATCCTGTCTCTTAGTTTGCTTCAGATACCTCCCTGGAAACAGATCATTAGCAGATAGAACTTCTAACTTGTAAGCTCAGATTTTTGCTTTCCTCCAACTAACCCCCAAACTGTACTCGATTTATTCTTTCACAAGCATTTAATTATTTCACCCTGAAATGTAATAAAAAATGTGCAAAGTTAATATAGAAGCAAGTGTTAGAAGTGATTGCTAAGAAGTGAGTTCAGGATATAAAGATAAACAAGATCATATTCTTGCAATGAAAAAGAACGTTTTGTAGGTTGACTTCTTTTCTTTTTCATTTGCTAAGAATGGAGTATCCTATAAACCTAGCATTGAAAAGAGAGGGTGACCAGTCTGAGACCAGCTTGTTCTACATAAGTGACATCTTGTCTCAACAAAAATGAAATAATGACATCTTTAATGGACAAAATAAAACGTATCAATAAAGTTTTTGTTATGTTACTGGATAGACACTATTGGTTCAGTTTCATTAGGGCTTTGTCTTTTTTCATTTGTTGAGTGATCTTAATACAAACCTGGCTGTTTCCCCTTACCCCTCTATTCTTGTCATTCTTGGGACCAACAATAGTCATTTGTATGGTTTCTAATACGTATGTAACTGTAGCCAACAAATTGAGAAAGGCTACTTGTTTTTTTGCACTCAAGAACATTTCACCTAATCCCTTCTATCAACTTCACAGAAAAAGAACTGTCACTTTATGGTGGAACCCTCCACAAAGTAGTTTAAATGACTCATATTTACATGTACTTGAAGTACAATCCAGTTAATTTTTTCCTTACTACTCTATGGTAATTTATAATAGAACCTAATGGCTTTAATCATTGTATTTTGAAGTTATTAGCAAACTTTCTAAATTAATAGATTGGAATACATTGGTTTCTTCATTTTAGGGTATTCAGATTGCTTCCCATTACTAAAAGTAATTTCAAATTAATTGTATGATTACGGATGGCAAGGTTTAATCACATTCATGTCTTAATGTTTTTCCAGATTTTTCTGATTAAAAGTAATCTACCCAATTTATAATTTACTTCTCTAACTTTTTGTTTTCATTGTTAGGTAGGTATTAGGCTATAAATCAGAAAAGAACAGATTTTACTGCAGCCTCAGGGCGGGTAACGTCTAAGCTCAAGTTTCACAGAAATTTTTATATTTTTCAATTGTAAAAATAATATATAGAGGGGTTACAGTTACATGAGTAAGGTAATGAGTACATTTCCTATCCAGCATTGTTAACCCCTCCTTTGTTTTCCCCTACCATCCCTTCCCTTCCCACCTCCCCAACTCCTCCCTCTTCCCCACAAGTTGTAAAGTTTCTTTTCAACATAGTGTCTTGTACATCTCATTGTTACAATGTGTCATCCTGTATCCTTATTCAGCATTTTGTTATTTCCCTTCCCCTCCCCAAATTAGAAAAAAACGTGTATACAAGATGCAGGGTACCGACATCAAATACAGTGAAAACAGGGGTTATACCATGGGGGAAGAGCATACAAAAGAAACACAAAATCACATAGTACATTTTAAATACATTGAAAACAATAGCAAGCAAAAAAAAATATTTGTGTCCCTATCTTGGGGTTCATTTCGCTTAACATCATCTTCTATGGTCATATGTACATAGCTTTTGACCTTTTCTACTTGTCCTATATATGTACTAGCTATTGCAAATAAGGGAAACCATGGGACCTATGTTTCTTTGGGCCTGGCTTACTTCACTTAATATATTTTTTTCCCAAGTCTTTCCATTTCCTAACAAATGGGGCGATTCACAAACAATTGTATTAAGAGATTGAAGACTTGAATACAGTATTGTAATTAAATAGAGTAACATTTTCTGGGTTAATCAACAGGTATTGTTTTCCCCTAAAAATCAAACTGGTCATACTGTTCATTTAATGTTGAAATAATTAATGACAGGTAATTAACCCAGGCCTTTAGAAACCTGAGAAATCATTTCCAGGAAGAGTAAATGTGATCTATTGATAAAGGTTAGCGGCATTTGAAGAGCCAGCCTCAACGAATGTCCTTGTTTATGGTGACAGATGATCTGCAAACTATGCAGAGCTCCATTCATCTCACACAAAAGCAAAAGAACTGGAGCAATGATTGCCAAGATGTATGGTTCCAATAAGCTAGGTGAGACAAATTTACTGCCCAGTTACAGAATCATTTCTCATAGCAATAAAATCCAAATTTATAATGAGCAATGCAAGGTGACATGATCTCCTTTGATAAAGTACAAAACCACAAGTGGATTCATTTACAGGGGAGTTTTATTTTTGTCACCCTTTTATTGACATATCTGATGTGGGAACACTTCGCAAACACATGAACATTAAATAATGTTATTGTTGAAGGCATCAATTAATAGCCGAGTCATCAAATTGAAATGAAAAACTGCCTGATGCACAATATACTTTTCTAATGATGATATAAAATTAAGCCCCACAAGTGTTATATTTGCCAGGATGATTCCCAGGCATACAACCGTCTGAACACCATTTTTTTTGTTGGTCGTGGGGCTTGAACTCTGGGCCTGTGCGCTGTCCCTCAGCTCTTCAGCTCAAGGCGAGCGCTCTACCACTTGAGCTACAGCGCCACTTCCGGTTTTCTGGTGGTTTATTGGAGATAGGAGTCTCACGGTCTCTCCTGCCCGGGCTGGCTTTGAACCGCGATCCTCAGATCTCAGCCTCCTGAGTAGCTAGGATTACAGGCGTGAGCCACCAGCGCCCGGCCTGAACACCATTTTTTAAAAGTAAATATTTTGTTATTTGATATTTAAATACACACAACAGCTGAAGATCTATTTCTAGGTATGACAATCACGTTGAATCAATGGACAGATGACTCCTGGATCATTAATAAACATGAAAAGACGTAAATGGCACCTTAAATCATTGTAATAACAACGAATTTTCTATTTATACCATCTTGAAGATTAATGATAATATTTTCAAGTAAATCTCAGTGGCGCTTATGAATATACAAAATGTTTTCATTGCTTGTTTTCAGGATATAGAAAAAGTAAATATCATTAAATAATTATAGCTCTTTCGGTTCACTCTGCTATCTCTGGTAATAACTATTGGGCAAAATTTGGATGAAGTGGGTCCCATGTTTCCCTATTCTGAAGCCAAAGATCCCTGACTTCAGAGTCTGAGAGGAATATGCAAGACAAGAATTTGTTGCCCCTAAGTGTACATACAGCTTTCTCCCGACAGATCAAGCACACAGCTATCCAAAAGATGTAATTTCAGTTGGTTTGTATCACTACTATGTATTTTCTTCAGGCTTGAAAATGTTAAATGGACTCTTTGTATTTGGCTGGTTATAAAGTATAAAAGGAAATGAAATATTATTTTCATGATTTCTGATCGTTATTCACCCAAGTTTACCTTTTCTTTCTCTGTAACTCAGCAACCTTCCCATTATCCAGGCACCTGGCAGAGCTACTGTTGTTAAATTTCTGACAGCTTTTTCATTACAGGCTCTGTTTTTCAAGAGGCAGGTTAACTAAGCAATTTTGATTTGTGCCAAGCTGTGATGTGGAATAGACACTTGAAGTCCATTCTCTTGTTTTCATAAGATTTTATTTGAACTTATTTGTCCTACTTTGATCTAAAGAAAAACAAAAAACAAAAAGTACACACAAAGAAAAAACCCCAAATTTAGCCAATTCCTCATTCATGACAGTATAATTCAGCAAAACAAATAGAAAATTCTGTAAATTGTGTCTCTTTTCAACTCAAAGTTAAAAAAAAAAAATACAACAAGCAATTTCATCCCCCAAACATTAACAGCCATTCTTTTGCATGAGTGAGATAAGATAATGCTAAAATTCTATCTCCCCTCCTTTTGAAAGTATAATCCAAATAATGTTATATTTATATTTAGCTTAAAAGTGTGACAGTCATTTCACATCAATATATTTTGTTCTCATTTTTTTTTAAATCACATTTCTGCCAGGCATCAGTAGTTCATGCCTGTAATCCTAACAACTCAGGAAGCTGAGATCTGAGGACAGAGGTTCAAAACCAACCCTTGAAGGAAAGTCCATGAGACTTTTGTCTCAGATTAACTATCAAAATGCCAGAAGTTGAACTGTTGCTTAAAGTGATAGAGCACAAAAGCTCAGGGACAGTGCCCAGGCCTTATGTTCAAGTCCCAGGATCAGTGCCAGCCCCCCACATTCCTGTTGAAAAAAATATGTAAAAGTGTAGATAAGAAAGGGAAAAAAAGGTTAACCTATTCAATGAAATCACATTGAATTTCATTATTTACTCTTCCTCTTCCCTGAAGTCATAGAAGCTTCTTGTGGAAAACATATCTAAATATATGCCCTTTCCCAAAGAGAGCCAATTGACCCATATACAAATGGTCATTACATTGTAGTCAATTGTACCCTGTGTTTATGTGTTCTTGCTACCCATTTCCCATACAATTCCGTGTGGTTTCACCAGCTAAAATATTGTTTTGCTCCACTAAAATACGTTTCTGGCAGTTTTCAGCTAGCTGCTTTATCATCATCTGAATTTCACTTCTTAGTCTTCCTTGTTTTTCACAATAATTTGTTCTACATTTGAAAAGAATCTCACCTCAAGCCTGGCGCTGGTGGCTCTCGCCTGTAATCCTAGCTACTCAGGAGGCTGAGATCTGAGGATCACCGTTCAAAGCCAGCCTGGGCAGGAAAGTCCCTGAGACTATTATCTCCAATAAACCACTAGAAAACCGGAAGTGGTGCTATAGCTCAAGCGGTAGAGCACTTGCCTTGACCTGAAGAGCTGAGGGGCAGCACCTAGGCCCAGAGTTCAAACTCCACAACTGACAAAAAAAAAAAAAAAAAAAGAATCTCCTCTCAATTCCACCATGTTTATCTAACTTTTTTTATATTTGCAACCCATCCTGGTCTTTTAGCTATTCACTTCCATTGTTTCATGAGGAATCAGTAGAAGAACCAATGGACAGACAGGAATTAGTTATGTAACAGCAAGCAAAGGTGGGTTTGGTGGTCCAGGGAGGAAACCAGTGATCTTGGTTCATTTCAGGTCTTTGTCTAAGAGAGCCATCTATCTCCAAGAATGGAAGAGGTTAGGCAAAAAGACCTTTTCATTTTTTATTAGAGAAATGTGCATCAGAAATCTCTCCTTCCATAACATTAGGCAGAAATGGTTCTTACTTTTATTCTCTTGCATAGTTAATGGAAAAAAGAAAACAATTGCCTGCAGTAACTTAGACTAATTGCAGTCAGTCCCTTGGCAGTGAAATAACACTACTCAAACATAGTCTTTTGGTGGTAAGGAGGAAGGGGCAATGGCTTTAACATAGATGATTGACAAAGGCTGTTTCCTTAATTGTCAACTATAGCTACTCCAGACACACTTTTCCTCTTCAAATCTTTGAAGAATTTTTTTCCTCCTTATTCCCAAAGGAATAATTATGTAAACCAGCTCAGATGTGAAAGTGCTATATACATAGTTTTATTAAATATATAGCGTTTTCTCAATGAGAGACAATCTTCAAGTTTTGTGCACTGACCCATGTACCATATTATAGTCTTTTCTTTCTTTCTTTCTTTCTTTCTTTCTTTCTTTCTTTCTTTCTTTCTTTCTTTCTTTCTTTCTTTCTTTTCTTTCTTTCTTTCTTCCTTCCTTCCTTCCTTCCTTCCTTTCTTTCTTTTCTTTCTTTCTTGATATATATATATATATTATTGTAAAGATACTGTACAGAGGAATTACAGTTACACGAGTAAGGTAATGAGTACATTTCCTTCAAGTATTGTTACCCCCTCCTTTGTTTTCCCCTACCATCACTTCCCTCCCCGCCTCACCAACTCCCTCCCTCTCCTCCTGCACCTGGAGTTGTAAAGTTCATTTTCAATATAGGGTCTTATACATCTCATTGTTACAATGGGTCAACCTGTATCCCTATTTAAGCATTTTGCCTTTTCTCTTCCCCTCCCCAAGTTAGAAACATGTATAGACAACATGAAGGCACCAGAATCAAATACACTGAAAACAGGGGTTATACCGTGGGGGAGGAACATACCAAAGAAACAAAAAATCCACATAGTACATTGTAAATACGTTAAAAACAATAGCAAGAAAGAAAAAAACAAAACACTTGTGTCCCTATCTTGGGGTTCATCTCACTTAACATCAACATATATGGTCATATGCACATACCTTTTCTGCTTGTCCTAGACATACACTAGTTATTGCAAACAAGGGAAACCATGGAACCAAAGTTTCTTTGGGCCTGGCTTACTTCACTTGATATAATTTATTCCAAGTCTTTCCATTTCCTAACAAATGGGGCAATACATTTTTTCTGATGGAGGCATAGAATTCCATTGTGTGTGTGTGTGTGTGTGTGTGTGTGTGTATACATATATATGTGTATTTACACACCACATTTTCTTGATCCATTCATCTACTGAGGAGCATCTGGGTTGGTTCCATAACTTAGCTAGTCTTTTCTTTCTTAATTTCTGTTTTCCAGCCTTCTATTTTAAGCCTCAATCTAAAACTCTGATAGGAGAGTTTCAGACATGTCTGTCTCCTACTTACTTTTCTGTAGTTTCCATTTTACTTCTTCTCATAAGATATTCTTTAGTGTTCTAACACTGTCCTTACTATGCATAATATAAGCATTGTTGCTGGGTTCTAGCCCTTTGCCCACTACTCCATACCAACTCTTTTCTCTCCATATCCCATGACTCATCTAGGCTTCTGCCATTGCTTTTTGCTAGAATGTTTGACTTTGTCTTGTATACTGCTTCAAACAGTGCTATATTACTCAGTAAGTGGCCCAAGCACGTTACTTAATTCTTCAGTCTAAAGTTCACAACCCTACCTTAAACTGTTTGATTCTCCCTTGGGATTAACCTAATCTGTTTATACTTGGTTAAGTTAGTAATTCTCCCTACAAACTAGGCTTGCCACTAATCTTAAGGCTATTTTATAAGCTTTGACCTATGTCCAATAGCCTGGTGATAATACCAGCTGTTTTGGACACTCACTGTACTTTGTTATTTGTTGATCTTCAGTGTACCTATGCATTTTCCCACCCCCAGTGTTTTTCCTTATGGATTTATCTGTTGTTTACTACTAAGTCTTGGTAAATCACATTAAGTCTGAGTGAGTTTTACATGATAGCTTGGGCCTGTGTTTTCCCCTTTCCTTTGGAATGGGAAAAGCCTTCTACCTGACTGTGGTTCCAACAGAAGTTTGAAGGAGGTTAGACACAGTGACTTCAACTCCTCCTCTTACCAAATCTCATAGCAAGTATTTCAGACTTTGAGAAAACCAAGTTATGATTAATGTGAGTTCTGCCATTTTATCATGAAGGCAAAAATTGTGCTAAAACATGAAAGAAAAAAAACGTGTTTTTTTTTTAGAAATGTTTAGCTATATAAGACTTTTTTGTTTTTGTTTTGCTTTAGCTGTGGAGTTAAAAGAAGAAAAAGATCTTGTTTGTAACATCTTTTTTTTAAAAAAAAAAAAAGCATTACCAAAGCTTCATTGAGCTTGAGTCTTAAAGTGAGAGTGTTGAACACTGAGGGTCTTTAAAATTGAGAGTTTCCAGGGGTTTAGGAATTTATCAGAGAGGAAAAGGAGGTAGCTAGTTCATTGTGATGATAATGAAGATGACCTTGGTGGTGATGACAAATAGAATGATTCACAATTCCTGAGTCATGCTTGTCATTAACAGCATCATCAGGAAAACATGTGGCTTTAAAGACAAGTACCACAAAACCAGGCATTGCCCTGCAGAAATTTGTGACCAAAGGCCAGTCTAGTGAAGGGGAGGAGGAGGGCTGAGTTAGGTAGTAACTTAGAGACCTAATTTTCAGCGCTCATGATTCCTAGATAGGAGTTTGCTAATTAGCATGAGAAAGTCAGTGCCTATGAGAGAAAGCCGAACCTTCTTCATTCTATGACACAGATTCAAAGGGGGAAGTGAATTGGTTTTCCACCAGACAGTTGTGTACACTTGGAATAAAATGTTAGTAAATTCTATGAGGCCATCTGGTGAGAAGCAAGCAAGACATAGCCCCCTCCTCAGCACCCCTGGGCTTGGTTTCTTCTTTTCCACGGTTTTTCTGTTTCTTCGCTTTCTTGTTCCTCCAAACACTGGAAACCGAAGCATACAGTAGTAGTTGCTGATCTAGGACTATTTGGTATGTAAAATACAAAAGGAAAGATTGGTTGAGTTTGGAAACAAAAATGTAAAACTTTTGCTCTCTAATAGGTGCGCAAATCACCTGACTTTAGGAAACAAAACTAAAGCCATACACAAATCAGATAACGAAGTCAGATCCGTGGTTGAGCGCTGTTATCCGCGAGGGGGGGGTGCCCCTCGATAAGTTTATCTCGACCGTCTTTGTGTTTAACTAGGACGAGAGCAACAATTGGAAATACGGTGTCCTTCATCTCCAGGAAAAATAAAGCTTAATCACACAAATAAATGGCTGAACATATGGTGTCTTTCTACATTGCTGGTTTATATCATCAACCACTGCACCGCGGATCAGTGGGCAGGATATGAAATGAAGGAGAAGAAAGGGACGTTTGCCTTCTTTTTTATTTATTTATTTTTTAAAATTAATTTTGTTCCCCCCTTCTACCGAGTAGAACACGATCCAGTCCAGATTTTGTCTGCGACTCCGCCTCGGAATTTGGGCTGTGCAGCGAGTAGCACGTTTCTCTCCCTCGCTCTCGCTCTCTCTCGCTCTCTTTCCCCGCCTTTCTGGTTCCCTCTCGCCACCACCAGCGCCCGTCTCCAGGATTTCTCTCTTCCTATTTCAGGAGGACTCTCTCACAGGCTGCCTCCCCGTCTGTGCGGAGCTGAGGTTTCCCCGGGATCCTGTGCATCCCCCCCATCACATACCTCCACGCACGCACACACACACACACACGCACACACACAGATACACACCCGCGCGCGCGCGCGCCCGCTCGCTCGCCGGTCCACCTCCCTCCCCGGAGAGAGCACGGCGCGCCGCGCCGCCTTCGCCCCGCGCGCACGCACACTCACACACACACACTCCGGCCCGCCGAGCTCGCAGCGCGCTCCCTCCCGGGCTTCGGCGGCTTCCCAACTCCGCTCGCAGCTCCGAACCGCACCGCACCACCCCCCTCCTCCACCCCCCACCCCCCCAGCCAGGTTTTCTTTTCTTTTCTTTCTCCTGGCTCTCGCTTTCCCGGGCACCCCTTTCGATCTGAGCGGAGCCCGGGCGGCCGCTCCGGGGCTGGGCTCGCCATCCTCCCTCCGGCTTCTAAAAGTTTGCCGCGCGCAGTCCGGTGGCGCAGCGGCGCCGCTCGCAGCCCTCGGCCGGCGGAAGGGGGGGCGGGGGGGTGACGCCGGGGCCAGTGGCGGAGAGTGCGCGCTCGCTGGGCTCTGGCGGGCTTTCGACTAAGGTGAAGAGCGCACAGGGTCTTGGGGGTTTTTCGTCTTTTTTTTTTTTTGTTATATATATATATATATATATACATTGTTTTTTAAAACCGAGCTGGATTTGCAAATTGCACCATGCCTTCTTCTTGGATCGGAGCTGTGATGCTTCCCCTCTCCGGGCTGCTGCTGTGTCTCCCGGCCGGGGCGGACGTGAAGGCTCGGAGCTGCGGCGAGGTCCGCCAGGCGTACGGCGCCAAGGGATTCAGCCTGGTGGATATCCCCTACCAGGAGATCGCAGGTAAGCGTAGCGCCCCGGGGGAAGGGGGGCGGCCCCCCCCATCATCCATCGGGCTCCCTATCTCCTAGCCTCCCCCGGTGGCTGAGTTGGTGTTCACTTTCTCTCGGGGCTCCCCGGAACCCCGCGTCTGGGCGCCGGTGTGCGTGTGGAGGGGATGAGTGGGGAGGGACGGAGGGTGCGCGCCGGTCCCCTGCCTCATTGTGTGCGCACGCGGGAGCGCCCTGGCTCCGTCCCTTCCTCCCTCGGTCGCTCGGCTCTCGCGCCCTTCTTACCCACCCGCGGTTGTGGGCGCACGCCAGGCGCGGACCCCGGAGCTCCGGACACCCTCCACCCGCCAGCCACCACCACCACCACCATCACCACGGGGCTGCGGCGGGGCGAGGGTAGATCGCGGAGCCGGGACGCCCCATCCCGTGCCTCTCTCTCCGGCAAACTTGGAGGAACTGCGGCCACAGTTTTTGCCCAGCGCCCCAGTCTGAGCGGCGCCGTCTCCACTCCCGCCTTCGCGCTGGCGCGGGTCGGGGGGGCGATGGAGGGACGCGGGGTCCCCCCACTCCCTGCGGTCCTTCCCTCGGGGGACGAGGTTGAGCATCCGGCGGCCTGACCC
This sequence comes from Dipodomys spectabilis, assembly GCF_019054845.1. Lineage (NCBI taxonomy): Eukaryota > Metazoa > Chordata > Mammalia > Rodentia > Heteromyidae > Dipodomys > Dipodomys spectabilis. The sequence goes on from NW_024870752.1 coordinate 9,134,642, forward strand.
CGAGTGGGCTCCGCTGAGGGAGGTGGGCTGAGGGAGGCGGGTGGGGGGGGACTGGAGGGGCGCGGGACACGGGAACCCCAACCTCAGGACGCCCGCCTTTCAGGGCTGGTGTTTTGGGGAAGCGTCTCGCTCCACTGCAGTTGGTCACCAGTCTGGTGGGGGACCCCTCCCCCCTCGTCCCCCCCCAGCCACCACCCCGCGCGCCGCCGGGTCCCGAGCGCGGCCTCGACCGCTCCTCCGCCTCCGGGAAGCGGAGCCAACTTAAGCCGGTGTGGCTCAGTGGGAGATGGGACTCGGGGTGCTCGGGCCCTCCACCCCCCACAGCGTGCCGGGTGTAAGAGCACCCCCCCACACACACCCCGTGTGTCTGCGCTCGTGTGCAGCAGCCGCCGCCTGTCTGGGGTGCGCGTTTTCCGGCTCTTGGCTCCAACCGAATCCGAGCCTCTCTGGGACTCTGAATGAAGCGGTGTCGGGGGCGGGGGGAACCTGAACCCGGAGAGGCCGAGAGGAGCCCGGAGACGCTGGGAGATCTCGGGGTGCGGTGCCTAGAGTTCCTGGGAGAACCGCAGATTCCCAGTCTCCGGTTTACCTCCCCCCCAAAAAACCCACCCCAAACCAACAACTGGTGGGTGGCTGCCTAGCGTCTTGCGGATGTCTGAACGCGTCACGGTTTCAAGCGCATCGCGGAATTGTTGCTTTGCCAGGGAGGGTTGACCTCCAAACTCTTGGCCCCGACACCAACATGAACGCGTTTATGCACATGTGGGCATTGCAGAATAAATAAATAAGCGAGGAGGAAGGCGCGTGCGTCCAGGAGGAGCGGGCGCGTTCTATAGAGGGAGTCCTTTTCAATTCACAGCCAGACGTTTCCTCTGAGTCAGTCCAAGGCGGAACCTGTGGTGAATTCTAAGACGACTTTTCCATCCCGATCGCTGCGTGCCTCTCTCCCAGCTCTGAATAATTTGTTCATCAATGAAAGAGAGAGAGAGAGAGAGAGAGAGAGAAACACACAGAGAGAAACACACAGAGATACAGACACAGACAGACAGTCAGACAGAGAGACAGACAGAGACAGAGGAGAGACAGAGTACTACCCCCTCCCAGAGTACTACCCCCTCCAGCTTCTTAAGTTTCTTAACTCCTTTTCTCCTTTGTCTACTGTTATTTCATTCTTTTTAATTAATTGATAAGGATCAGCTGGGTGTTTTTTTTTTTTTTGGTCCTTCCCAAATTTAAGGAAATCCAACTTTTAAAAGGTTTGTAGTATGGATTACTTTTAGCAACTTTTCTCCTCTCCTCTAATCTGCCTGATTTCAAACTATCTTTAAAAAAAAAAACAACAGATTTTTTTTTTCCCCAACACGATTTTCAGATAAGGTATCTCAAAGAAGAAAACAGTTAAGTATTTTAAAATTGCTTTGGGATTCGTGTAGTGGATAATGAGACACTCAGAAGACGGCAGTTCAACCTTTCACATTGGGCTTAATATCGAGATTTTTCAGTGCGTGTAGTTTCTGTGCTCACCATTTATTTTGCTGGAGAACGTTCCCAGTGGCTTATAGAAGAATTCTTTAGTAGAATTTTAACTGCACAGTGCTTGTTTTCTTTTACAATTACAGCTCTACTTCTTAGTTACGGGTTGTTCATAAAAATATATCCATTTTGCTAAAGTCACCTACTTTTTCATAAATACCAGCATGTTGAAGACGTTGCCTTAAGTCTGGTTACCCTCTGTGCTCCAGATAGCATAATCAAGATTCAGGTCACCAGGAGGTCAGAGGTACATTTGACAGAAAAATAATGAGTTGAAAGATAATTTTAAGCATCTACTTGTTTTTCTCCAAAGTAAGCTTTACTTAATACTAAGGGAAATTGGATTCATTACTGCTGTTGGAACAAGCACTTAGGAAATAGGTCCTCATATTAAATGCACACTCCTCCCTGGCTTTCCGTAATCCTTACCTTTATCCAGTGAAGGCAAGAGCTGCTATGGTGCTGATCCTTCTTTCCTTAAACTCTTCTCCATTCTTCACCATGTTTACACCAGTGGTTTGCTTGAGAAATGCCATGTGTTGTTTGCCAGTCAGGAAATCTGATTTTAAAAGAAGTGTCAGTGGGAGCAGGTGGCTCATTCTCTCAATGCTAGCTGCTGAGGAGGCTGAGATCTGAGGATTGTGGTTCAAAGCCAGCCCAGACGGAATGTGTGTGAGACTTTGTCTCCAATAACCAGAAAAAGTGGAAAGTGGAACTGTGGCTCCAGTGGTAGAGTACCAGCATTGAGGAAAAAGGTAAGGAAAAGAACTTAGGCCCTGAATTTGAACACACACACACACACACTGCCTCTCTGATCTCAGATCCATGAGCACTGTTCCTACTTGACATCGATGATCCTACAGTTTCCCTCAGAGCTCACACTGGTAAAGGAATGCGGTCTTCTCTGTCCCAGAACAAAGAAGAGCTCTCAGAACCTTGAGATGAGGTACTATGATATGGAAAGCATGGACTTCTGTCAGATAGTGCTGGAAAGGGCCAGTTTGGCCCACCAGTTTCCACTCAGCCCTGATTTTAAACCAGTGCAGGCAATCTGATGATACGTCCTTGTTTGAAGATCTCCAGAGGAACAGATTCTTGAGCTCTTCTCTGCTGTTCATTCTAATACTTGGAAATTCCTGTGGTATAGAAATGTTTCCAGGTATCTAGCCAAAAGCCTTCAACAATGTGCTCGCTTATTTTCTCTTGTTGTGTCTTCTGGGAAGACCAGATTTTTTTTTCTTTTTTTTTGGTTTTGTTTGGTTTTAAATTAGGACAGTTCTTTGGATCAAAGGTCAGATTTAAACATTCCAGCCTTTGCTCAAGCCTCAGGGATACTGCTGTTTACCCCATTTCCCCAGTATCATTCATCTTGGTGGTTCTCAACTTCATCAGGAACTTTCACAACTGCTGAGGTTGAGGGTGTAGCTTTGAGGTAGAGTGCTTGCTAGCATGTACATGTAGCCCAGCAACAATCACACACACACACACACACACACACACAAGCTCCTGTGAAATTCAGAGAACATTGAGTAAATCTTACACTGTTGTTTTTGGCCTTATGAAGCCTGGCTGGGAACACTAATTATCATCATATCTGGCAAATCCCACTGCCTCACTGGCTTATGTGATCACTTGTACATTACTCATAGAATGTACTTTTGGATTTTAACAATGTGATATAGAAATGATGTGCCCACCACCTATGTATAGATGTTACCTTGAAGCTATTGGTTCATTGAATTTTTCTCATAACTTAGTACATACCAACCTTAGTTCTTTTATGAATACAAAGATAACAATAGAAAAATAACTGACTTTACCCAATGGTGACTCAACTAACAAGTCATGAAGTGATGGAGTAGGAATTCAAACCCAAGTATATTTCCTCCAGATATCACAGGCCAGCCCGGCTTGCTTGTAGACATAAGCAGGAGTACTTTTTGAGTGGACCTGTGTCAAATCTATTCTTCCCCAGTCTCATCCATAGATAGCCTGGTATTATCAGTCACCATATGTAGGCTGTGTCTTTCTTCACAGTTGTTCATGTTGAATATTTTCCATTTACGTTTAACACAATTTCTCTGTATTATTTTGAATTTGATTTCATGTTCCCATGAAATCTATTAAATTGTCTATTATTTATGTATTTTCCCAATCCTTTCATTGTGTAGTTAGGGTTATATAGAACATAGAAAGTCAAGTACATGAGCTACCTTCTTCTACATTCTGAGCCTACTGGAGTAGTAGATTAGAGCCCAGCTGAACTTATGATGAGTAGTTATCCTTGAGGAGGAGATAGGAAATTGAGAAGGAAATAGGACATTTAGTTTTACAGATTAGGATGAACTCATAATGAAGTCTATTTTCAATAGTCATGGTGTTCTCCTTTCTGTCCGAGGTATTTTGAGGATTGGGTTATATTGAATATAAGGAAAGTTATTAAACTCTTATTCATCACTTTAATGTTAACTCATTAATTATTGCAAGGTCTACTGTAAAAAAAAAAGGGTATTATTTCATGCATTGCTAGCATGCTAAACTGTTTTTAGCCTTTTGAGAATAAATATATAATATATATATATATATATATATGCATGTGTATAAATATATATATATATCTGCTCTTTGTTAGCCTGGCCTCTCTTTTCTTTGGAAACTTGTGCTCTCCTTTGCTTTGATAGCACAACACCACCATATATAATGCATGAACACATCTTCACCATTTTTTCCCAGTTTCCATGTAGATATTCCCATAAATGGGAAAACAGTGTTGGGCCACTCTTAACCCTGTATAGCCACTAGTTATCCTAGTTTAGATACATAGTTTAAATTCCATTGATCTGCATGCTTTCTTTGCCCTTTGGTTTGTTGGCTGTTGTCTTTAAAAAATACTGTGGCTGAGCAGTATGAGTTATAAATTTAGTAGCTGAACTTTATGTTTTCATTGACAAACCACTAGATTTCTAACAGAATTTTATTATTCCAAGTGTCAAAGTGATCTAAAATCTGGATACTAGGAGTTCCACTTATTAAATCTTGAGTCAGAAACTTATTTCACAGCAATCTTTGCAGACGGAGTTACTTTATTTTAATTAGAGGATAATATGTCATCATTGGGAACAAGAGTTCACTTAAGTTGACTGATATCCTTTTTTTGTAAATGAATTCTCACATCTTTTAATTGCATTGCATCTTAATAACTTGTGAGTAGAAATATAGGCCACTCAAAGTCAATGTAAAATGTACAGCATTATATCTTCAAAAGGTTTCAAAAAGTTGTAATCATCATTTATCTAAGCAAGTGACATTTTTTGAAATTATGGATAATTTAATAAACATTTATTAAATACAAACTTATGAAGTGCTTTTATGTTAAAATGACCTATTGTCAAACACAAGATTTGCATTCAAGTAGGAGTGTGGGTAAAAATTTTAGTTGAATAACTATTGGTAAAATGACTTTACCTACTTACTTGTAGCGTTTAAAGTTAACATTTGAAGACTACTTTTCCCAGTGTTAATTCCTATCTTTCCAAAGATTGATACAAAGGTGGTGAGCTAAAAGATGCCATATTTATAACACCTTCTATGAACAGCTGTTTGATACACACATACACACACACATAAAATCTAGTCCATTTCTCTACTTACACACCAGATTTCTGCTCAGTTAAGTTCTTTAACAGTGCATACCAACTTTAAATAGTTTCATAGAGTTTTTCAGTATTATTCAGAGTTCAATGATTCACATAACACTGTTTGAAAGTGTTATTGAGTATCTAAGATACCACTTTTTTATTTTCATTTTTACTTATTTATTTTTGTTGGTTGTGGGGGCCTAACTCTGGGCCTGGGTGCTGTCCCTCAGCTCTTCGGCTAGCCCTCTACTATTTGAGCCACAGTGCCACTTGTGGCTTTTTCTGCTTATATGATGCTGAGGAATCGAACCCAGGGCCACATGCATGGGAAGCAAGTACTCTACCACTGAGCCACCTTCCCAGCCCAAGATACCACATTTTTAAGAACAAAGAGACTTCATAGTGGTTCAACCTTGGGTAAAGATTTCTCAATTCCAATAATCCCGAAAGAATATATCTAAGTGTTTTTAATGACCCTGGATGAAAATATCTCTTAAACGAATAAAGCAGTAACAAAGTTAAAATGAAACTTGATTCTACACATTTGTATCATCTTGGTTACTGATTATTTCACTATCTTCTTTTCTTTTAGCTACCCTTTCCATTCGTGTAATCAGTATTTATTGTATGCAACTGTGTGTGTAGGTCATGCGTTTGCTCTAGAATCCTGGAGACTTTTGATCCTTGTCAGGAAGCAGAAACTCAGGGTACGATTTCAATTTAGGTAATTACAGCTGAGGTAAGTGTGTGGCACTTAAGGCACCTAACTCTGCAAGAGCTGATTATAGGAGCACATGCTCTGGAACAAGGGGCTTAGAAATTCTTCCTTGAGGAAAAACAGTGAGATTTGCATTGTCCATAGGAAGCCAGTAAGGGAAGGGACAGGGGAAGGTACACAACTATCCTATGCTGAAGACACTAAAAAATGGGAGAGGAGTCCTAAAACCCGAGGAAACAGGAATGGGGAAAAGGAGAAGAAAATTAAAACTAGAGAAGCTAAAATTTAGGGCCAGATTATTGACATACACCAATAATTCAACATTGGTCCCTGAAAATCAATCTTACATTTACTTTTTAATAACAGGCCTGGCCCCTGGTCCTTTCATTGAAGAGCACACCAGTGCTAAATACTGTTTATTATTATTATTATTATTATTTGTTTTTTATTTAACAGATCCAGTTGTTTAAGGTATATCACAGGAAGGTGATTTTTAGCTGTTTAGACTTCCTCATATGTTCTGCAGAATTGCATTTGTGCTGCTAACCGGCCATATGTTTAAGACAAAACCTGAGGTTGTAAATCTTGTGTTGAGGCTGCCCTTTGCAGCTCTTTGCTGCAGAGAATGGCCACCATGTTGCTAAGTGACATCACCTATATACTGGTGCCTTTTTGCTGATTGCCCACTCTCCTGGGAGTTCTGACCTCCTGCCCTTTTGGATGGTGGCCCCTCTGTTAGCTTTGGTAGGTCTCATGCTGGGAGGGACTTTCCCTTTCATGCAACCTGTCTAAGTGCCTCTCAAATAAACCTAGCTGTGAGCTACTGCCCCCTAGAGGTCATGCTTTATCTTCCATTAATCTTCAAACGCCTCAACTTCAATGGCTTTGGCCTTTGGCTTCAGAGCAGTAATAAGCTGTTAAAGACTGTTTTCAATCAGGGTTGCACATGGATTTGAAATGTGATGTTGGCTGTATGGAAGGGGAGCAAAACAAACAGAGGAAAAAGGAATGAAGAAGAGATGCTAGCTTAAATAGAGTAGCTGCAGGAATGGAAGGAGTCAAGAAATATTTAGTAGGTACAGTAGAAACTACCAGAAGGCCATTAATACATAAAAATTACTTAGCATCTTTTGTGTCACTGACGATGAATCGAGTCTGTAGTGCATATGATAGAGGGGAGGATAGGAGTGTAGAAGGGAAGAAAGAAAAGGGAGGGGAGGAAACATTATTTCAATTACCAAGGCACTATAAATACTGGGGCATAGTTTATGTGTGCTTTTTAGTGGAGACAAAACTCAGTGTCATTAGCCAGCAGAGGCTTGTTAGGAGAAGAAGGGGGAGAACACAGTCATAATAGTCAATGTATGTGCTATGCAATTACAAAATTAAGAAAACTGAGGAACGAGTTGGGTTGAGAGGTGACATTGACAAGCATGCACTGTATTTATTATACACTGATTTGTCGAATAGCAAATCCTTTGTACAATTACTTAAAGGTAATAAAAATATAATTTTAAAAACCAAATTATCAGTGTAGCTGAGAGGAAGTAATTTCTCAAATACAGTTCAAATGATTTATCTGTCTCAGAAGTACCAAATTATTAAACTACACAGAATCATCTATATCTGTTAGGAAATTTAAGTTATACTTCTCTGTGCTGTGGTCCTGTTTTTAAAAAAAAGAAAACAAACACAGGAAAGTTGCAACTTTCAATGAATTAGAGAATTAATTATATTGTCTCACCTCCTCCTAAGATTTAAACAATGCTGAGTGAATGGTGTAATTAACAAATGTCATTAATGATTTAATGACAGGAATCAAACAATGGAACAGTTTCTTTGGCCTTGCTGAAAGGGACTGACAAAATTTAATTGGGGCTCTGAAGAAATGGGGAGGGTTTGGCAAAGGACAGTGAATGAAGGTGGTGTTCAAGGTGGAGTCAGTAAGTGTGAGAAGAATAGGGTGTGTATGGAGGACAACACAGAAAGGAATTTATTAAGAACTTAAGAAAAAAATAATGTCAAGTGGGCCAGGGTGGGGTTGGAATGTTGGAGTGTCTTGGAAGTTCTCAGCGTGATGGCTGGAATCAGGAATGAGGTCATCATCCTGAGAACTTGGGAGCAATGAGACGTGATTGAAGTATTGTGGCAGGTTGGTCAGGCACTATAAACAGAAGGAGATCTCCTTCTCACCTCTTCTTCCCTGCCCCAGGGATGAGGAAGAAGAAAATTATTGGAAGAGTCTAAAAGGAAGGAATGAGGCCGAGAGGTGAAGTTACTAAGAAAAAAATAATATTAAATTGTAGCACCTTTAAAAAGAAACAACACACTTTATGATTTGACCATGCTACATATAGGTTTCAATCAATTGCTTAAAGAGGATGAACGTTGCAATTCTTGCCTGAAATAATATGTCTGTTAAGATACCTTGTCTGGGTATCACGGAAAATCCTGAGTCTCTAAACAAAAGTCACCACAGAAGGAAGCAGAAAGAAGTGAGAAAGCAGTAAGTATATTGTATCTGCAGATACAATATACCTACCACATCAATCTACGTGGTTACAAGAAAGCTGCTGGGACACCAGAAGTGAAAGCCAAAGCCACCATGAGAGACATATTTTCTCCAGATGTGTCTGTTCATGGGTAAATTACTGCCTACTAAGTTACTTAGTCTTCATAATATTAATAAGGATCCTAAGAAATTGAGTTGCAATGGAGAAAATTAAGAGAAACTACCCAGATTCTCTGAATTAATTAAATATTTGGTATTGTCTCTCTTGTCTGGTATTTCTCAATCCTGGCCTGTGGTAAACTAATAAATGTTTAACAGCTAGCCTGGGGAGAGATAGAGGGTTTTCCTGATAAGTATCATTGGCCAATTTCTCCTGTAAAAACATCTCCAACATGATCAATTTCAAGCTGCCAATAATTAACTACCAGTTCACAAAATTTCTTAAAAATTTAGCAGTCAACTCCTGTAAGTTAGAAGGAGCCTACTTATTCCAGGCAGTGCATTTAGAATCTGGTGGGACATTGAAAATAAATACTCAGCTTTGAGTTCTCTCTCTCTCTCCCTCTCTCTCTCTCTCTGTATGTGTGTGTGTATATATATATATATATATACACACATAAATATATATAAATTTTTTCTTTATGTTGTTATTGTTGTTGTTGTCAGTTGTGGGTCTTCAACTCAGGGTATGGGTGCTGTCCCTGAGCTCTACTACTTTAAGGCACAGCCCCACTTCTGGTTTTCTGGTGGTTAATTGGAGATATGAGTCTTACAGAGATTTTTTCAGCCTGGAATGGCTTTAAACTGCTATCTCAGATCTCAGCCGTCTAAGTAGCTAGGATTACAGGTGTGAGCCACCAGATGCTGGCTTGTGTATGTATATTTTGACATAATTGGTTTTAGAAAGAGTCACCTCCCTCCCTCCCTCCCTCCATCCTTCCCTTCCTTCTTCCTTTCTTTCCTCCCCTCCCTCCCTTACTCTTCCTTTACCTGAAGCAATTCTGGTCTACTCCATGGTTTAGAAGCAGTGGTCTTGAGCAGGGCATGCTTTATAATCTACGCATCACATAAGGTCTGGCTGCCTGTACATAAATAGCTGGGGCATGCCTTTGAGTTTCTGATTCAGTACATCTGGGATAGGTTGATCATTTGCATTTCTAGAATGTTCCCTGTTGAGGTTAATGCTATTGGTTCAGGTATATTTACTTCCAGGTCTCTGGGGTCAACCTTGTGGTTCCATTAGAAGTAGTTTAAATACAGGTTTCTGCTACAGTCCAATTTTGGGTAATGGCTTTTCCTGTTTTTCATCTTGATCTGTGATATGAAACTCTATTCAGAAAGTAATTATTAGACTAGACTGTATCAATGATTTCCCAAGATTTCTTTAAAGAAATGGATCTGGGCCAGTAGGGATATACAAAAGAAAATAGCATACCATGTACCTGGAACCAAGGGACCTACCTCTTTCATAAGGAAAGGCACCCTTCATGTTGCTTTGAAGAGAAAAATCAGTAAAAACTATTGAAAGTTTCATTCACTATCAAATTCCTATTTTACTTTGCTAGGTTGTCACGCTTTCTGTTGGTACATGTGAATGTTATTATTATCTTTGTCTTTCTAAGAAGATTTCTGGTCGAAAAGCTCCATCTATTCACCTCCTCTTTGAGTTGTTTTTCATATTCTACCATTCAGGTAGATATCTGGCCTTTTTTTTTTTTTTACCTGACCTCTAGGTTCTTACCTAAGAAGAGATTTTGAGCAGGTCATTTTCATTTCATACACGTTTAATTAAAGATGTAGCAAGATCCCTTCTGGGAAGACACCCCTGAGGTATGGGCTTTATCACTTGTATGATTGTTCCTTGTTACAGTTCTTGGATTTCTTAAGAAATTGACTTCTTTTTGTGCCCCCAGGACTGCTGAGATGGGGGGGGGGGGGGAAGAAGGGGAAGCAGTGTTCCTCAGCTGAATTTCAAGGAACTGGAGATTCTTCCTCATAAGGTAGCAGTGACATTGTGAGAAGTATTGTCACTGCAAAGCAATGTGAGTTCTTCTAAAGAAAGATGAATGACTTTTGCTTTCCATTTTCTTTATTCTTTTCAGGGGGTAGGGTGGGTTGTACTGGGGTTTGAACTCAGGGTCTTGAACTTCTCTAATACTTGTCATGGCTTTCATGATTTCATTATTTTTCAACTACTAGCCTGGGCTAGTCTAGACCAGATCCTCCTATTTATGTTTCTTGCATAGCTGGTATGATAGGCATGCATCATAGTGTCCAGCTTTTCTTTCTTTCTTTTCCTTTTGACTAATAGAGGGTCTCATGATTTTTTTTGGGGGGGGGGCCCTCAATCCTCCTGATATCTCAGTAGCTGAGACTACAGGTTTGATCCACTACTGGCAGCTTAGTTATTGTTTTAAGTAGGTCAGGATAGATCAAAGTTAGTACTGCTTCTGAAATGAACTTGAACAAATAGACTGAGCACACACTGTAGATATTTTTCAATAATATGCTTTAACTTTTTTCCAAGAAAATCAGAAAATATTGTTTTTCAGTTGGTTGCTTTGAAACTTTATATATGATAAAAACAACCATTTTTAAAAAGTATAATATTTTATTGTAAAATAATAACTTCTAGGAATGAACTTGTGAAACACACCATTCTTGTATGTTCGTAATGCTCTGTATCTGTAAGATTTCTATTCCTATTCATACCAATGGGCTGATTTTAAATCTAGAGTTTTTTGGTTTGTTTTCAAGATTTATTTTAGAAAACCTGTAGAAAAAAATCAATAAACTAATTCATTTTATCATTGACTTCTGTTTTCTGTTTGTTAAAGAAATGTATTTGAAGAAGGTAGGAACTCTGTTTGAAAAGTAGGAATTTGTAATTCTAATATAATACAATGTAACCATGCTGAATAATTGGGTACTTCTGTCTGAGTATCTATGTGCTAGGAATTTTTGTTCAGCCATGTACACTGTATTTGCATTGAACTTGAGAAACCATGGTTCACTGGTACTTTTACTTAGCAAATTCTAATGTGTGGAAGGATTTTATTGTGCTTGTATTCCTCATGTGACTGTGTGATATCTTATTCAATATTCTTTCTGAGAATTTGGGGTATTGGACATCAGGAGGTCAAGTACTATGTTCAAAATTTGGACTAACTTTTTATGTGGCTGCAATAAAAAATATATTCATTTCATTTATATGGCCACATGACTCTTTGGAAAGGTCATTTTCAACAGAATATGAAATGCCTTGCAAGATGGCAGGTCTGAAGTCATCAACAAGCAACCTGTTAGAATAATTTTTTTTCTTTCTTTCAGTTAGCACCTTTCCCACTTTAAGCAAAAATAAGAAGAGTTCATTCAATCACTTAAGAAGCATGGGCTGGGAAGGTGGCTCAATGGTAGAGCACTTTCCTTGCATGCATGAGGCACTGGGTTCGATTCCCCAGCACCACATAAGCAAAAATAAAAAAGGTGGAAGTGGCACTGTGGCTCAAGTGGTAGAGTGCTAGCCTTGAGCTGAAGAGCTGAGGGACAGTGCCCTGGCCCAGAGTTCAGGCCCCACGACCAGACCCCCCCAAAAAAAATCACTTAAGGAGCTTTATTATATATTTTGTATGGAAGACATAAAAGTTGTAGCAACAAACATTTTTGTGTTTTAGTGCAAAATATGTACCGTATAGAATACTCATTTAAATTACAGTTTAACTACATTCTTAAGTGAATTGAGTCTGCACTAGTATGAAACTATGCCTTTTCCATTTTGTTTTCAACATAAAAAATTGCACATGAACTTTGAGTCAATTATTTAGCTCAGGCTATTAATGTAAAGATAAATAATTTAATATTATAGGAAGTTGTATACATAAACATAAAGCTGAATGTTACAATTTGAATACCAATTTATTCTTACCCAGAATATGCTCAGCAGATTGTACAAAGGTTTCCGGTTTAACAAAAGGTTGGCTATATATAGATATATTGCTTGGAATTAATCATATGTGGTAACCAAGGTTGCATTTCGCAACTAGAGTAACAATTTCCTCAAACTGCAAAACCTATAACACATTATAAAATGAATTTTAGCCTTCCAAACCATTAGTTTGTAAAGCACAACTTTTGACAAAACTATGGTTATGCCTTTGAAATAGTTATTTTCACAAAGCATGACCTTATATTCGAAACAAAGTTTTAATATGTTCTGTATTTTAAAAGGTCTTGAAACAGTATTATTTTTTTGGGGTGGGGGGGAGAACAGGAGTTTCTGTCACAATTACTATAATCAGGAAAGCCAGAGGAATGGAATACAAATAAGCAAGATCAAGCATTTCCCAGATACACATTTTCAAAAGCTGCCTCTTCATTCAGGGTGACAGTTCTGATTTTCACCTAATTAAGTCTTTCAGAGAAGCAAGGTTGGAAGCTATCAGCCTGGGGTTCCTGAAGCATAGAGATGTTGCTACCTCCGGGCAGGCGCTGCCCGTGAGTCCCAGCCTGGCAAGGTGCTACAGATGTCCAGAAGGAGGCTCTGCTGCACAGCGCCAGTCCGTAGGTGCCCCATCTACAACCACATTGCAGCCTGGTTACTGCAGGATTGATTTTCACGGCTCATGACAGAAGCTGTTTCCAGCCCATGAAAAGGAAGTAGCTGGGGCTGATACTCCCTAACACAAACAGCAAATTGCTCTCTGGCTTTCATAGCCTTCGAGGTCTGTTACCTTAAGGTTCTAATGGCCTTTTAACAGGGTTTCCAACTGAGCAGCAGATGTAAAGGATCTCAACATTGAAAGCACTGTTATTTTTTTTTCTTTTCTTTTTGCAGACATTGGACTCACACCATATCCTAGGATCTATTCAGTGTTGTGTTAGATTAGAAAAACTGAAACAAATATCAGTTAAATAGAAAGTCATACCAGTGCTGTAATACCATCTTATGAGGCTGTGGTCAGCAGAGGCCTATTTTCACCATTAAGAGTGGCCCCACAGGAGTAGCATACATCTGGGGGGAGGGGGAAGCGGGAGTGGAGAATAACAAACAGAATCCCCATTCCTCAGTTGAATCCTAGAGGATGCAGTGTAGTTCTGAAAACAGCCCCTTTCCCTTTGGGAATTGTTGTTCGGCTGCCTCCGTGTCCCTTTCTGTTTTGTGTGTTTTGTCTCGTGGGGCCTACAGCTGAGAAGTGTTGCTCCAAGTGGCAGTTCTGTGCTGGGTGCAGGAGGGTGGGGTGGGAGAGGGGGTAGGGGTGAGGGGGGAGCATGGAAAGCAAGTTGAAGTAGGTTGAAAAAGGTATTTCAGACTTGTGTACTCGAGGAGGGTGTTGGAGGGGGGGTGGCTGGCGGGGGGAGGCGGGCAGAAGTGAAGCATAACTGAGGAGGCTTTGTCAAATTGGAGGTTTTTCCATTTCAAGAATTAGAGAAATAGTATGGCTTTTGATTCCACTTTCCAGTGGTAACTAGAAGAGGTAAGAGGAAAACAGCCATACCCGTGAGTCACTTTCTCCTCCAGGAACTTGTCAGTTAACTTACATAAGCTTTGGAAATGACTTTTTAAAATGATATACTTAAGCAGCTGCCCCCATTTTTGCCCTTCCCCCCACCAAGTTGAAAAGACACTCATCACATCTCTGATGTGAAAAGTCATGTAGCCATGTATCCTCCTCTTCCTCACATTCCCCTCCTCCTCCCAATCTTCTTCAAACAGATAACCATCTGGTTCTCCTTAAGGGCTTTTACTTGTTGAGTAACAGGGAAAGCATTTTAGTCCCATCATGTTGAACTCGGTGGATCCAGTCTGTTCGGTTGAGCCTTTCTGGGCAGGCGTTCACCATGTGGGATGGTGGTGGTGATGTAGCTCTGAGGCAGAACTTCAGTCCCTGGTCTCTTCAGTCCTTCCCACTGGCCTGGGCCTCAGTTATTTCCTCTGTAAACAGGAATGATAGAGTCCCTATCTCTTATCACCATGGTTCTATCTTATCACCATGGTTCATAAAGCTCTTAGAATACTGTCTTACATGGAGCCAAAGCTATTGGAACGGCCTAAAGCTAACCAAGAGTGGATAAAAAGGTCGATCTCAGAGATGGGGTAGGGAGTGAAGAAGGCAGGTTCCATGGGCTAATCCCCTCCTAGGACCTTGGCTGGTCTGCACGGCTGATTTCATGGGTGGTTTGTGGCTCTTATTATTCAGCTTGGGAAGGACCAGGTAGCCAGGCCCTCTCTTAGGGGTCACCATCACCTTGATCTCTTTGGCTCTGAGGTTTCTGATTTGTCACTCAGCTTCCTTGCTTAATGAAACAGAGTGGTGGGACCAATTTGACTCTTCCCAGAGGTTTTCAGATTACTGAGCTAGGATTGTGTCCTGTGGGGTAGGTGTGCGTGTGTGTGTGTGTGAGTGTGAGTGTGTGTGAGTGTGAGTGAGGCATGTGTAGATTTCTGTTTACTACTCCTACTCTGTGTTGCAGAGTTTTGCCTAAGCCTGGTGACAGGCAGCCCCACACCATCTCTGCACAGACTGCTAAGGAGAATCTAAGGCAGAAATCCTACACTACTCATTGGCTTCTCCATATGAATCAAATGCAGAGGAGGACCTGAGAAACTTAGCAAACATTACTTTCCTTTCCCTCCCTTCTTCCCTTGGACAGGTTCCTCTTTCTGGCTGGACCTAAAAGTCCTTCAGCAAGGTGTATGGACCTTGTTTCCCAAAGAGATTACATAACAGACCCTCTAATCCTTAGAGTCTAGAAAGGAACAATGGTTTAAAGGGTAAACAAAATAGCATCAGCTATTTGCAAATGATTTGCCCCATTACATAATTAATATGGGGAACTCTGAAGAATCTCTAAAACATCTAGTAAAATGGAAACAATATGCATTCTTTGGTTATATGAAAATCTTTGGGCTTCCTAGACAAAGGATTTAACTCTTTGTTTTGTGCTTGCAAATTGGTTCTTTTTTTTTTTGTTTTAAATCTTTTTGGTAGGTCATGGAGCTTGAATTTTGGGCCTGGGCGCTGTGCCTGAGCTCTTTTGCTTAAGACTAGCACTCTACCACTTTGTAAGAGTCTCATGGGGCTTTCCTGACAGAGCTGGCTTTGTAACATGATCCTTAGATCTCAGCCTCCTGAGTACCTAGATTACAGGCGTGAGCCACTGACACCCAGTACAAATTGGTTCTTTGAAAGTTTTCTTACTGCTTAGAGCCTCAGTTTCTGTATCTTTATAAAATGAAATAAAACTTTCTGACTCATAACGCTCTTCCTCCTTTCTGGTTAAGATTAAGCTGTGTAACTCATGTGAACCTATTGAAAGAGAGATCTCCAAGTCCATGTTAGTTAACCTTTTCCCAATTCCCTCCTGACAAGTAGGTGGTAGTGAGAAGTCTTCTGTTTCTTATGTAGAAAAGGAAAGAAACCTAGTAGGTTCCATTCCTACTCTAGACTTAGTCATTTTTAATTTCCTTTTATGATGAGCTTCTAAGAGAAATTCGAATAGAAATGTTAAAAAAGTGGTCTTGAAATACACTTACATGTCAAATAGAAATCTTTAAATAATTGCTCCTTTGTGGTTTAATACACAGAAGTGGCGCTGAAACTTCTCTTATGCCATTTTGTAGGTGTTTTGGAGCTTTCTGTCAAAGAAGCAGCTTGCTGTACTTAATTTGCTTGTTTTCTTTATAGTTGACATAACAGTATGCATTACTAGGGTGAATTATGATAGTTCAATACATGTATATGATATGTAATAATCAAATCCAAATAAATAGTATTTATACTCCTTATATTACCATTTCTTAGTGTTAGAGGCTTTGAACTTCTTTCTTCAAGTTTTCCATGAAAGACACCATACATTATTGTCAGCTATAGTTAACCAACCATTCTGTTTAATGTAAGAATTCATACCTCTTATTTAATGTGTTTTGGGACCGATTGTGTGACTTCCGTTGGCCCCATTCCTCTCTAGTTCTATTGTCTTTACTTTAAATTAGCTTTTTCAACCTTTCACAAACCCTTAAGAATACATGGTATTATTTTGCTCTGCCAGGCTTATTCTACTTTTATGTGGTGTCCTCCAGTTCCATTCATTTTGGTACAAATACTAGGATTTCCTTTGTAAAGCTGAATGATATTGTTGTTTTTTTCTCTACCACATGTTCATTATGCATTAATCTGCTGATATGAATCTATTTGATTCTATACTTTGGTAACGTGAATGGTGCTGTAATGATGGAAATTCACATATCTCTCTGATAAGCAAATTCTATTTTCTTTGAATGTGTTTCTGGTACTAAAGTAGCTGGTAGTTTGTTTGGTAGTTCTATTTTTAATTTTTGGGGACACTTCCATACTGTTCTTCATGCTTTATTGTAACCCTCATTCCTGTCACTAACTAGTATATGACTTGCTTTCTTTTTTCATCATTGTCAGCAGTTTTTGATCGCTGGCTTCTGTCTTGACAGTGGTCATTCTAACTGGAATTTGATGATACTGCACTGTCATTTACTTTGCATTTGCCTGATGATTAGTGATGTTGAACATTTTTTCCCTATATGTTTGCTGATTACGTTCATTCATTAAAGTAATGGTTCTTAAACCATTCTAGTCACCTAGAAGTTCTGGGTATATCTTGGGTGTTTCTGATACAGTAGATCTGAGTTGAAGCTCCAATCACTGTTTCTTAACAAGTCTTCTTCTAGAAATACTCATATAGCAGGTCCATGGACGACACATGGACAAGCATTGTCATCATCAGTTCACTTTGTTCTCAGTGGCTTACAAAGAACTTTCAAATATTATGGTTTGACATTCCTCAGCTCAAACTATCTCACTTCATTGCAAGCATACCTCTTCAAGGAAATGTCCATCTGATAAAAGTGTTTTCACCCAGCTTGTTTTTGTCTGGACCCGTATCCTTTGCTCACTCGCATGACCCTGCTGACCTGTCCTACCAATTTCTTCAAGTAGGTTCAACCCAGCTGAAATTCCCCTTCAGATTCCATCCAAAAATCGTCTTTAGACTCTTTTGTGAAAGGTCACTTTATTACTACTTTCTCCATCACCACGAATGGGTAATGTTCACCTCTTTTTTTCAAGTTCTACTCTTCCAGCATATCTGGCGTCCTTTACAAAGAGGCACTTACTTTTTATCTTTCACATCTGGAAGCATTCTCTTTCTCTGAATAGAGTGCCTGAGCATCGTTGGTGTTTACTAAATAACTGAATACTCCTCGATTGGAATTATAATGAAGATTTTTTCACACAGTAAGAACAAAAGTAGATGGCATATTGTAATAGCATCCTTATATTTCTTTGACAGATTGCTACCAATAAGCTCTATTAGCTTAAGCCAGTGGAAATCGATTTGAGAAAATATAGGCCAGCAAAATTTATTGTGTGGAACATGTATTTGGTTGCTTTCAATTTACATTAAAGTGTAACATTTCTTCCAATGAAGCAGTACCGTAGAATAATGTCTATCATAATGTTTTCTTTCTCCCTCCACCCCCAAAGTTGGCATATTTTAGCTATCACTGACAGCAATTTCCAAATACCTGAAAAGATTAGAGAAGTTAAATATAAAGAGTACTTTAAATGGCAGTGACATTTCCTTGGAGATAAAGAAGTTGATAGGAAAGTTAGTTTAAAAAGTCAGGCCTAGCGATAAAGCAATCAAATTGGGCTGCCATTGCCACGATCTATTTACAGTGGAGGCTTTGAATAATAAATCCCGCCGCTGGCATGTACATAGGAACCACTTGTAATTTTTTTTTTTTGTGAACTCCATTTTTAGCTACCAACTTAAGGCCTCTTTAAAATGCCCATACAGGTTGGTCAAAATTTATTTTTAATTGCTTGGTCAAGAGAGCAACACTCACAGTTTGCTCTGCCCTTGAAGTGAAGATGGGCTTACAGATGAGACTCTTCAGTGAACAGGGAGGAAGGTATGGGGAGGTGAGGAACACGGGTAAAGGTGACCCCATGGGCGGGAGAGGGTAAGTGGAAATGAGGGCTGAGTCAAGGGGGTTTGAAGTGATTATTTTCTCTTTTGTAGAATAATTTATTTATTATCCAACACTATACGTTCTTTCATATCAGTGGACAAGCTTTTAAATAAATCATGTCCTTTGACCTCTGGAATCCAAGGACCATTCTGGTATATTTCAAGGCTGTCCATTGATCTTTGTTTTAATTAGCTGAACTAGGCTATGCATCTCTCCTAAGGGAATTATTTAAAAAAGAAAAAGAAAACTACGAAGGAAAATATTTAACACCAGGCTATCTTGGTTTCCATATGTCTAATAAAATTTATAGAGACATATTAGGAAAATAATCATGTGGATCCGATGATTATCCTTGCTAAGAATGTAATTTTAAAGAATGGTAATTCTATTTCATCTGCAAATATTGCTAACATGCAAGATTTGGAATGTATGTATTAAAAAAAATCATAGTTATCCTCTTAAAGCATGTTTGCTTGTGTAAAATATATAAATGCTTTGATGATGCAAGAAGACACTAATGATGTGGGTATACATCCATATATACATATATATTTTTTTCTTTTTTGCTAAGGGAAACTAAAAGGAACAATTTGTGTTGTGAATCCATTTCCCTAAATTTCGTATGTAGACTGTGCTGCAAGTGGTACCAGATAGACAACAAGTTGACAGTATTTCTTTTGTGCCCTGTGGTTTATTCTGTACTTGGTGTCTATGTTTTCTATCATATCTGCAACTGTGAACATTTAAGCACTTGTGCTTGTTGGAGTTTGCATATGAAAGATGTTTTAAGCAAGCTCTGGAATTATAAAGACAGAAAGAGACAGAGAAGAAGGGATACCCAGATGACAACAAGCAGAGAAAAATTCCTCTCTCTACAAACGCCTCCCTTCCCATGTGGAAAGCACACATCCTTTCTTCAAAGTAGCAGCTGCAGGGAACCCCCTAAGAAAGACAGAAACACATGAATCTTAGTTGTGAAATGCATTTTGGTAGCTCAGCAGAGATTGAGCTATTTGTGAGGAAAAGATCAGATTTTAAAATGAAGGTATTTAAAACCAGTGCACAAGAGGGAGCCTTATTTATGAAGTTGGCAAGAATCCAGTTGCTCTTCCACAAGGCTGTTCGTCACCAGCTCCACACCCCTGTGCTATGGAAGCAGAGTCTCACTGAGACACATCAGCCAGGTGTACTAAGACATAGATACCTGTCTTCTCACAGTGTAGCAGTTGAGGAGATATGTGAATGTTAGAACTAGTGTTAAAAGCAAAAGGAGGTGTTTTTTCTTTCTATTTATTTATTTATTTGCTTAAAGTTGATCTGGGCAAAAGTACTATGCCTTTCTCAGTACAAGATTAAACAAAAGGGGTTCATTTCCCTATTCAAGTTCTGTGTGTATGCATTGCACTAAGTGACATACGAGTTAATACATTAAGTATACTGAATATTTCCTGGCAGGATAGTGGCAACGTTGAAGGTATCCTTTGCTTTTTTCTAAGTGATAAGCCTGATTGCTGGGGCAAAGACATCACATTTTGTCAAAGAATTAACTGTGCACTTTGGGCATGCAAGTTCATCTTGTAATAGTGAGTCTGTTTCCAAACCTGGAAACCCTAAGCTAATCTTGCCAAGGAACATATTCCTTGAGGCTGGAGAGTATGGATTTTGTGTGGGTTCATTGGTCACCACAAGTAATAGTAATAAGAGCTATGTCAGGGTCTCATACACCAAGTGTGATTTGGTAGAGCATTCATTTAAGTCTACGATAGACATATTAATTAAGTTTTCTAATCTCTAAAGAACGTTTCTCTCTGTTTCATTTAGAAAAACGAGACAAAGACTAATGACAGTATGGTTTGAAGGCATTTTCTTTTTTCCCCATGGACAGAGACACCATCATTTCCTTTCCTATAAAAAGGATACAGTTAGTAGGAATAATTTTCATCTTATTCTCATAATGTATTTCCACATTTTGGAGCAATATCCATTTTTGAACTTGTTACCGAGAATAGAGAACATGAATATTGAGTGTATTTGATTAGCCTTGAGGTCTGCAAACTCCTGAAAGTAGGACCAGGCTCAATTTAGCATTACATTGCTCTCGGTGTCACAGAGGAGGTCTTTGATACACACACGGTATGAATGAGTGTATCATTGGTCACAATGAACTGGGCTTTCATTGACTCTTAGAAAACAATCATTCTGTAGGTGTTGACCAATCTAAGTTCTGTAATGAAAGAATTCCATACACTATTGGATGTATCCCTACATAGAAACATTATCTTGTCACCTTTTATTTTAGCAGATTGAGCGTGTGAGTTTCCGGTACTCAAGAAGCTTGCCCTGTAGGAGCACATGCAGTGGAAGATGAAATGTGAGGCTGAATTGAGACTAATATTGAGCTATTTCTTTACCATGTAAATTATTAATCTAGAGGGTACAATTTGTATTGAAGGCGTATCCAGCTAAAGAAGGTTGTCCTTACCCTAATCATTTACATATTTTATCTGCAATTTTGACCCTGAAGAAAATTATTGTTATAAAACCATTACTTTTATAGCTATGTGGAATGTTCATTCCACTGATCTTTTAACAAAGATAAAGTGGTCTTGCTTTTCTCTTTTCTCTTACTGTAGCGAAAGTATCAAATGATTGACCTTTCTAGATAGCTAAAGGTTGCCCTTTAATGGATGAAACAGATCAGCACAAACTGTGGACATTGTATTGAGATTCGTAAAACTGGGCTTCATAATGTATGTTCTCCAACACCAAGTATGTATGATAAAACCGAACCTATATTGAGCTCTTTCGTACCCTGCACACTTTTATAGCATCTTGAACAATCCTTTCAGCATTTTTTTAATCATAGGTAGAATCCTTCCCATTGTATAGATAAGAAAATGACGGGTGTAAAATTAACTTTTGTGATAATTTCCCCAACTTATTGGGCTATGTATCTTTTATTGTAATTCTTTCCCAAGTATTTGGAAGCATTTAATTCTCAGCTATTAGAAAAAAGTAAAAAGTATCAAAAGATGATTCTAGTGCTACCATATCCCTGAGTAAGAATAAGAGTGATAATTTATTCTTAGTGCCGACTTTTGAGTTCACCTGAGAATATGCGTGTATGATGCTGTCAGCATTCTGACTGTTTGCATATGCTCTCCCTACCAAGGTTTGAAAATTTCACATCCTCTTGAGTCCTGATGGGAAACACAGCTTGCAGACAGTTATAGTAACTGAAAATTGCAGGTGCTGGATCTCTTGGCCTCCTTTCCTTTCAGGATATCTGTCCATGATCTATTATCTACCTGTCCTGGTTCTCTGAATTGGCCAGTTATGACTCAAAGAATCAGCGACACTGAAGAATTCATTCTGGAGGCTGCAGTTTGACAGCACTTGTGAAGATTCCATCAGTGCCTGAAGTACTCTGTATCATGAGTGGTGGATGGATCTCTGTGTCATGAAGTGCTCCCTTGCTAGAACCATGTTCTTTGTGGTGGCCTTTGTGGTTTGGTTGATAGCTGTAGTTTTGGCTGATGCTCCATTTTTTTTTTTCTGCTTGTCTTCAAATCCTAATTACTCATGCCTTTACTGCTTACATTAGCAGTAGTTGGTTTCTGCTTCATGCCACTAAACATCTAATGGAGGGTAGGAGGCAAAACACTGTAGGGTAAATCTTAGTTAAAAGTTAGCTCTGTGATTTCTTCGGAAGCTGGAAGATACTGGTGTTGCTGGCTGATGTGAGTACAAAGACTGGAGGTGCAGATGCATTTTAGTGGCAGAGTTATTGTTCTCTCTGGATACTACTTTAGAAAAAGACTCTATTTTCTTTGTAATTTCTTCCAACTGTGATTTCTCATTCAATGTCTCTGTTTCTAATTTATGCTCATGATCAAAGGGCTAACACGTATCTGAAACTGTTGACTTCCATTTGAAAGGCATCCTATTACATGTTGCATTTCATCAGGCCTATGGTACTTAAGGGACTAGCTTACAGAATTCTGGAGGAAGTTGAGTCCTAGGAGTTGGAGCCGTCTTAACATAGGAGAAGGTAAAAAGTGGAAAAATCATTAAAGATCTATGTATCATTATTTGCCTCCTAGCCATAAGTATCAATTATTCTACCTCAGTAGTATATTGAAATATGATCCTCATGTAGGGTATTTTTTGTTGGTCTTACTAGACTTTGATTGTTGATAGCTTTATTTCTCACTATTTGATCTAGTTTCTAAGAGGTACTGTCTTATGTACGTGTGTGTGCACATGCGTGCACACGTACTAATTCTGGGGCTTGAATTTAGGGCCAAGGCACTGTCCCTAAGCTTTATTAATTTATTATTTATTTTTTGTTCAAGGCTAGGGCTCTACCATTTGAACCATACCTCCACTTCTCTGCTTTTTGCTGGCTAATTAGATATCAAAGTCTCACGGACTTTCTTGCCCGAATGGCTCTGAACTGTGATCCTCAGATCTCAGCCTCCTAAATAACTAAGATTACAGGCATGAGCTACTAGCACCTAGCTTCAGTTTTGTACATTGTGTTTGTTGGCTATTTTTCCTTTTGAGTACTTTATTTCCCCCAGGCAGAGCCAATTTATTACTCTCTATGTAGTAGAATTACTTCGAGGGCAGGAGACGGCTCTCTGTTCCTACCTCTGGTTTCACTAAATGAGGATGGAAACCAGAAAGCTGGAAATGCCTGAAGTGGAACTAGCACACCAGCCATGAGCAAAAACAAGGTCCAAGGGAAGATTTGAGGCCCTTAGTTCAGATCCAGAAGTTTGAGGAAATTTGAGGCCCTTAGTTCAGATCCAGAAGTGTTTGAGGAAAATAGTATTTCATGCAGTTAGTCATTATGGCAAATATTGGAATTGGGTTGTATTTCTTTCTTTCTTTTTTTTGCCATTGAGGATTGGTACAATATCTGATTATATAGAATCAAAGTAGGTAGGATACACTGTTATCTTTTTCATACTACAGATACTTTCCCAATCACTTCTGCCAGGCAAAATAAATTCCTCCACTGACATCGTTTTTCTAGAACCAAAATATAGGCTCTTATTCCTACAGACCCAAGGACCAAGAGGTATTAATTCCTGTCTTCCCATCTGAAGGCTACATTGATTACTGAGCATGCTTTGTTCCTCCAGAAAATCCAAGTCCATCTGGTGTAGTACTTAGAGGGAAAGATACTTAAGGATCCTGGCTCAGGGATCAGAAGGAAGAAGCCAGCAGCAAGAGGGTGGTGACAAATTAGTGCTTGACAGTAGGGAAACACTGAGACTCTCAGCCCAGTCTTTCCAAACTCAGAGAATCACCAGATTTTTTTTTTCTTCTTCTTTTTTTCCTCCCCTCCTCAGGCATTCCATTTCCTGAGTGTACATCTTAGGCATAAGTTTCTGAGAACGTGAATATCCCCACCATGAGCTCAACTTCCTGTGCTGGTGCTTTTTCTCCTGAGTATTTATTTGAACGAATTGGGTTTTGGATGCAGCCTGCCTCATGCTTTTTCACATTCTACTGTGTAAGAGGAATCCAGAACATTCCAATAGACACATGGCACTTGTAGGTGAATAAATGTTGCGATTTCTTTGATTGAAAAACAAGTTAAAAAGCAAAGAGCTTCCCATTTTCCTAGGGAAATTGGGCATCAGTCTCTAGCTCTAAAGTTCTCTGAGAAACAGGGTTGCTGTTTGAAGATTTTAAAGCTCCTCCAGGGTCAGGTTTATGCAGTTTTACTTGTTTCACTTGTACTTTGCCCAGGGTTGGACAAACAGATAAGCCTCTTAACAGGAAGATTTAACTGCCTGCCTGTTCACTTTTGAGGTGTTAACCTGGGGTTTAGTGAATAATATGGAGGATAGGCAAACCTTACTGGGGATAAGCAGATAAGTACAGATAAAGTAACTTTAGTTCTTCTGGAATCATTCACAGTTATCCTTTCTCTCTCTGCACACACATACCCACATATGTACACACACACATGCACACATAGACACATAGTATGTATGTGTTTAAAAATAAGCGTAATAGTAAAAAGATTAATAAGAAAAAATACAGAATTTTAAAGTTATTAACCAGACTGCCAGTGTTGAAGTCAGAGAACCTAAATGCTGATTGTGATACTGTAGTATAGTGCTGAGGGTATAGGAAATACTATCACCCCAATTTTCAGCTTTTCACATGATGGGGTACATTTCTCCACTTTCTTTCATTTCTCTTGTTTTATAGAACATTCCTTCAGCCAAAAATTATGCTTACCTTCCTTAGGTTCAGACTTCAGGATCCTGTGGAGACAATTGCTTTTCAGAAAAGGAGAGAAATTTCCAGAAGATCAAGAGGGCTACACAAATTTAAATATGGTTGAAAATATGGATCCTTTCACTCTAGGGTATAGCTGAGTTGTCTCATGTAAAGAAGTTAATGAGAGCCTGAAGTCCATTGAAACGTGAATACATACATGTCATGACAGAATCTTCCAGATGATTTTATAGTTTTATTTATTATTGGCAGTACAACAATATTTTCTTGGTCCAAAAGGAGAGGCCCCTCCAGAGGCAGAAATCTAATAGACTGTTATATTCCTTATATTTGATACATTTCTGCAATTACAAGTTTGATTTTATATAGTAGCTCAGGTGGTAGCATGCTGAACACATTTTGGGATATTTCTCAATTTAATGCATCTTCAGATTTATTTCAGTTTAGTTCATAAGGACTTACTCTCCCTATATTCCCCCCAAAGGTTGCATTTTATTCCAGTGTGCAGATTTGAAATACTTGATTTAGCTAGTGGCCTGTCCCATGACACCTAAGTTGTCTTGTCTTTTCTACTACAAACAATACTGTATATAGTAGATGTCCTTCTACATGTTCACGAAAATACCAGAAGGTGGAATTACTGAGGAGAGGTGGGGAAGTACTAGTCATTGAACGTTTTGGTGGAAGTTGCCACATTTCTATTTGTGTTACTATATTCTTACAATAGCCCAATTCAGAGCATTCAAGGTCCTCATGTTGGGCCATCTAACAGGGGACCAGTCCCATGTGGGTGGACCTGTGCCAGGTCTGAGGCACTAACGAATGCCAGTCATTGTTCTGTTATGGGAATCAATGGTACTTTTTTGTTTGCTTTTTAATATTTTGAGATAAGATCTCTGTCTAGCCCAGGGTAGCCCCAAATTTTTGTTCACCCTGTAGTAAGAGTGGATCATTTGAGATTCTTTTAGGAATTTTTTTCCCTTAGGGATCATGTACTATTACTGAAGAAAAATGTAATGAATAAAGGTACATTCATTATATATGTCAAGACTCAGTGGTTTACCTCTGAGATTCTGCAAGTAAGCATGGTCTTCATTCACCACCATTCATGCCTGTAAGAACTTCAGGAATACAATAAGTTCAGATTATGAAATTTTCTACCTGCTTGGTTTTAGACACCAAACATATAATCATAATCTAATGATATACTTAAATGCTAGTGCATTTCAAAATTACTCATGTTACTCTATATGGTACTTCAGAGGCCATAATAACAGATCTGTTAAGACATGTGCTATAAAGTGAAATTCTGATCTTTACAAAAAACTATCATTAATTTCAAAAGAATCACTTTGAATAGAACTATAAATTTCTGCTTTATGTGTCCAGTGAATGTAAATATTTATTATATGTCCAATGTATATAAACATTTCTTAGGTGTGTGCGTGTGTGTGTGTGTGTGTGTGTTTT
Organism: Dipodomys spectabilis; assembly: GCF_019054845.1. NCBI lineage: Eukaryota > Metazoa > Chordata > Mammalia > Rodentia > Heteromyidae > Dipodomys > Dipodomys spectabilis. The sequence continues at coordinate 9,160,780 of NW_024870752.1, forward strand.
TGTGAGTGTGTGTGTTTGTATATTTCAGTTGCAGCTGAAGTTTAGGGCTGGAACCAAATTTTATTAGTTTACAAGATAAATTGACAAATTTTCAGTCAGAAATTGTCAGATTTTCAGTCAGAGGTTGACCTCACATTTGTTGCTTGCTATTAACCAAGGTAAGAGTATTTAAACCAAAATTGGCAAACACTAAAAATCAGAGCCATTATTCCTGGAAAGCTTTTGTTACATACTCAACCATTATATTTGTGTGCATAATTAATATGGTGTCTAAAAATGAACTTTTAAAATCTGTTAGCTTTATATTCTTTGATTTCTGTTAAGCAGGAAAAGCCTTGTTTATATTTCATAGGTAAATTTTTGCTTAACAACAGTACAGATTAAGTATATACCTATCATATTACTTAATTTGTGCATACTTCTTTGTGAATATAACTCTGACCATAGAATCTTGCAAATAATTTTAGTATTAGCGATGTAATGACACCCTGATTTCTCAAACTTACCAGTAGTAGCTAACAATGTGAGCAAATGAAAAGATCACAAAATATTGTTGGTTACTTGTGACTTATGCCTATACTTCTAGTTACTTAGGAGGTTGAGATCTGAGGATTGTGGTTCGAACCCAGCCTGGGCAGAAAGTCTGTGAGATTCTTGGCTCCACATAACCACCAAAATACTGGAAGTGGACCTGTGGCTCAAGTGGTAGAGTTCTAGGCTTGAACAGAAAAGCTCAGGGACAGTGCCCAGGCCCCAAATTCAAGCCCAGGACCAGCATACTAAAAAAAAAAAATAAAACACCAAAAAAACATTTCACACACAAACTATTTGATTACAGGAACCAAGAAAACTGGCAGAAGTCCTGATACAAAATAAAAAATATGCATATATTAAAGGGAGAGTTATGAGTAGTGTCCAGCATTTGAGGAAGCATGGGAATTACTGCTATTAATAGTGTTATTAATAGTACATTAATATCATTAATACCATAGCAGCTGCTTTGACTCTGCATATAAAATCTGAGGGGTTCTGGGCAGGCAAAATGAGTAACATACAGAGGTTGTGTTGTTTAAGTTTTTCTCTCAACATTCAAATAAAGAAGAATGACTGTTATTCAGTTAAATATAGGTAATGTGAACAACTTGATCAGAATTTAGGAAGATTAAATGTCTGAATTAGGCTCTGCTGGTAAATATCACTTATGGAAGGCAGTCATAATAGAGAATTATATATAGCCTTGCGGCTTTTGCCATTCTATAAGTAGTAAAATGTAATTTATTGTTCTGTACTCTTGTCTTGTGTTACTCAGAAGCCACAAAAAATGATGACTTAGAATTCCTGAATAAAAATGAACTGAGAGAGCTTCTTGGTTTTCTGGATGTGAGGAGATCATAAACAGATTGTGACACCTATTTTAGTTTATGACATTATCTATAAAATATAACTTGAAATACTCACATTAAACTGAAGTAATGATTGATCATTCCTAATGAAAGGCAAGCTATGCTAGTTTCTTTGTCAGAACATTTCAGCATTACATTGTGGCCCTTCCTTCCTTCCTTCCCTCCCTTCCTCCCTTCCTTCCTTCCTTCCTTCCTCCCTCCCTCCCTCCCTCCCTCCCTTCCTTCCTTCCTTCCTTCCTTCCTTCCTTCCTTCCTTCCTTCCTTCCTTCCTTCCTTCCTTCCTTCCTTCCTTCTTTCTCCCTCTCTTTCTTTCTTTCTTTTCTTTCTTTCTTTTCTTTCTTTCTTTCTTTCTTTCTTTCTTTCTTTCTTTCTTTCTTTCTTTCTTTCTTTCTTTCTTTCTTTCTTTCTTTCTTTCTTTCTTTCTTTTTTCTTTCTTTCTTTCTTTCTCTCTCTCTCTCTCTTTCTCTCTCTCTCTCTCTTTCTTTCTTTCTTTCTTTCTCTCTCTCTCTCTTTCTCTTCTTCACCTGCCTGCCCGCCTGCCTTCCTTCTTTCCTTCCTTCCTTCCTTCCTTCTTTCCTTCCCTTCTTCTTCGTAAAGAAATTCCACCAATTTGCATCTTCTATCATTTTATACTGATTACTTTTTTTTTTGTCAGTAGTGAACTCGGGCCTGGACGCTGTTCCTCAGCTCTTCAGCTCAAGGCTAGTGCTCTACCACTTAAGCTACAGCGCCACTTCCAGCTTTTTTCTGCTTATGTGGTGCTGAGGAATCAAACCCAGGGCCTTATGCATGAAAGGCAAGCAGTATACCACTGAGCTATATTGTGATTACTTTTAAAATTACCTTTATGTGTGAAGAAGTTTTGTGTGAAACTATAACTACTTTTGTCATTTTCTACTTTTCTCATTTTCTTCACTGAAATCCTGAATTATTTATTTTTTAAAAAATTATCTTTAAGTTGGGCACTGGTAGCTCATGCCTATAATCATAACTACTTAGGAGGCTGGGATCTGAGGATTGAAGTTCAAAGCCATCTCAGGCAGGAAAGTCCCTGACACTCTTATCTCCATTTAACTACCAGACAACTGGAAATGGTGCTATGGCTCAAAGTGTTAGAGTACTAGCCTTGAGCAAAAGCTCAGGGATAGCACCCCGGCCCCAGGTTCAAGCCCCCTCATCCACCCGAATTATCTTTACATACTTGTACAACAAGGGTTTCAATTTCGCATATCAATTTATGAATATAATCCATCTCGATCATTGTCACCCCTTTCATCATTCTCTTCATCTGTCCCGACCAACCCATCCCCTCAAGTTTCCTAGTTCCATTTTCATATGTATTCATTATATGTATTGAATATTATGACTGTATTCTCAATTCTTATGCCATTACCTTTGATTTTTTTATAGGTGACTTATCTAATACAATGAAGGTATTTTTTGAACAGCTCAAAATGATATCATTTTTAAATGTAGGACATTTCTATCAATATCTAATTTGCAAATTTTAAAAGCAATATTTTATATGATGTTTAGAATTTGGAAAAAAATGCCAAATATCATGCAAATGTTACCTATGGTTTCCTTCTTTAAAGCCAAATGTGATCTAGCCAAATGAACTATTTATTAGTCTATTCACTTAAGATTCTAGTGGTTGAGAGGATCACAGACATTTATATTTGTTTAAAGACAGAGTTTTAATATAGTAAATAAAAAAGATAAAATAATATGTGTTAAATTAGTAGCCCTCAGAGGAAAATGGGTTGTGTATCTGTAGAGATAGATTCATCTTGTTGAGCATTTTTTTTTGTACTTGTTGATAAAGGCTGACAGAAATAAGATTTTACTGTATTCCTTCATTCTTTGTAACCTTAGTAACTAGTCTCTTAATTTAGATTATATCCATGTCAACCTAAAAATAAGTGATCTATATTTGCATAGATGTTTTCCAGGGCTCAATTTTAATCATTGTATGCATCATAAAAGGTCTTTTTAAATGAACTATGTTCATTTCTATAGAAATGGAAAAAAGGTTATTTGAACAAGCAGAAGAATTATTATTTGAACAAGCAGTTAAGAATCCCTTGATTCTTAGAATCATAGAAGATGGAGTTCCCAATGTCATTTTCCCAAGACTGATTCTGCCTAGTTATAGGCAGGTGTGTTGATTTGCATCAGAAACTGTCCAGTTCATATGGGGAATTTACAAGGCAGAGAGACAGAGAAAAGCCATAGACCATCTCCATGTAGAATAAAATGATCTCAGTAGTAGGGTCCTCCCTCAATCAGTGAGAAAAAAAAGATACTACATTCAGCACTTGAAAATAGAGCATTTGGTTTTGCCTGCAGGTAGGTGTAGCAGAAGGAGCTGGGTGGATGGAGCTTTTTTGAATATAGAAAGACCAATTCTAAATGAACTGGGGAAAGACAGTAGTGGAATGCCTCTTGAAAGCAATACCACTATGTTTGTTGCAGTTGAACCAGTCCTATTAGATAACACAAGAATCCTAAGTTGCTTGTGAAGACTGACTAATTGAAGTTAGAGAGGTCTAGTCCAAGCAGAAGATAGAGTTGCTTATTGTGGCCTCCAGAACTTTCCTTCTTTACGCCTCACATAATCTATTCTCTGTATGTCAGCTCACTATAAGATCAGCACTTGAGCAGGCTCCATAAAGTACCATTCCCTGGTTCTCATCTTGGCTTCCCTCCCTAGTTCATAAGCTATCTCTTAGGTACTAATCATTTTGGTGTCTGATCAAGTCTCATGATGGTATGGAAAGCCTGCCCTGATCTCTTTGCCATAGTCAGGGTCTCTCTTCTTCCCCTTTCAGGATGATTAAACTTATAAAACACATAAAATACATCAAAGTGTGAGCATGCAAATGAGAACAAAGGGGTTAAAAATGGGTTTGGAATTATATATTTTACCCTAAGGAGAAGATGGTTTTCTGTTAGCAGTATTAGTTTCTGAGTGATTATGTGCTTGATGAATAATTGGAGGCCTGTCATAAGTTTGGAAGCAATCTAATACAGTATTGACTTAGGCACGGCTTCTATCAGTGAAAAGACAATAAAATTTAAATTCTGATGTATTAAGATAGACATATGAAGCCTATAATTTTTTAAATGACTATCCACCCAGCATTTATCTCTCAATCTATCTGTTGAAAATTTGGGTATTGATTTCCACTTTTGTATTTATCCGTGTAATGAACATTGATTGTCATAAAAATGTCATGCTGACATTTTGCAGTACTGAGTTCATGCCTAAATAAGGAAGTAAATTAAGGTTTGTATAATTCTATCATCCTATGTTCACACAGAAAATCTCCCTACCTTCTTTCTTCATTTCTGTCTATCTCCCCGCATCTCTCTTTAGTTCAGTTAAATGACTAGCTAGTATCTAAACATCATCCCACTGTACAGAAATATGTGTGGGAGATGACATCAGTCATACGAGTAAATGTTACAGTCACCCACAATCATCAATAATCTCACATCTCCTCCAACCAAACTTGATATGTTTCACCCTACAACTTGTTCTGAGCTTAGATATATTGAGCATACACACATGCACACACATACTATATATATATATATGTTTATCTTTATATAAATATATAGCGATATCTACTGCAATAGGGAGAAAGAAGAGTAGACATTAGAAAACAATATACTTAAGAAATTCTACTTGACCATCAGTTAAAAATAACTTTATTAGCCGGGCGCTGGTGGCTCACACCTGTAATCCTAGCTACTCAGGAGGCTGAGATCCGAGGATCGCGGTTCAAAGCCAGCCCGGGCAGGAGAGACCGTGAGACTCCTATTTCCAATAAAACCACCAGAAAACCGGAAGTGGCGCTGTAGCTCAAGTGGTAGAGCGCTCGCCTTGAGCTGAAGAGCTGAGGGACAGCGCCCAAGCCCAGGTTCAAGCCCCACGACCAACCAAAAACAAAACAAAACAAACTTTATTAGCTAGCTTTGGTGACTCCTGACTAAAAGCCTTAGATACTCAGGAGGCTGTGATCTGAGAATCAAAATTTGAAGCCAGCCCAGACCAGGTATGTTTGAGAGACTCATCTCCAATAAACCACATACTCAAAATAAAAAAAAAAACAAACCCAAAAACAAGTAGAAACAGACCTATGGTTCTAGAGGTAGAGGTCCAGTTTTGAGCATAAAGCTAAGGTATAGGTACCCAAGCCCTGAGTTCAAGCCCAGTACTGGCATTCCTGCGTGAGTGAGCGCGCACGCGCGCACACACACACATACACACACAGAAAAACAAGAAACAAAACACCAAACCCAACCAAAAAAAGACCCTTTATTTGTGAATACCTTGAGAAATTTCTTCTGTTCTTTCTCTATACACTGCTTTTCAAATACAAAATTCTTTTCATTTCTACTTGGAGTTGTCACAAAAGCCTTCTCAGAATCCCTTATTTAGAACCCCTCTCAGCCTTCTTTACCAGGTTCTTATTTGTGTTATATGCTTATCATTGCCTTTTCACATTTGTCTTCTTGTAAAATTTATTTTTGTGTTTATTTTCTTTAAAGGACAGTAAGCTCCAAGAGGACATTCCTCCCTAGTGTCTTGTATAAATTTTGGAGTTTGGCAGAAACAGTAATAACAGACTTCCCCCTTCACCTCCATACTTAGACCCCCAAATGAAAACAATCCAGAGAAACCAGGTAGATGGAGATTAAAGGTGATTGTAGATCTCACCAGAGCTTAGGTTAAAAAAGGCTCATTGCTAGTTTCCAAACTCATAGGCTTGTACCCATAGTTGGTGGACAATCTGAGAACTCCAGGGGTTTTACTCAGGAAAAACTCCTATCAAATTTATCAAATGAATAAGATAGGTTAAACTGTGTAAGAATTTAAGCATGGTATAGGAATGTATTTTCATTTTACCGCAGTTTTTTTTTACTTTATTTAAAAATAATATATGCACCAGTACACGAGACTGAGTTTGGAGGAAGTTGGAGAATGAAGCATTTGTTGCTTTGTATACTTACCTATGAAAAATGTTTGCATGATGTGGTTAGAAGGGACTTGTGTTTATCAGTTTTGCAAAACACGGATTGTTGAAACACAACAATCCAGGTTGCGAAGATTGTTAAATAATTCATGTAAGGTATCAGAGTAGAGCTCCAACAATTTGTTCTAGTCTTATTTGGATATAATGTCTGTGAATGACTCAGTAAATGAGGTTATAAATATTCATCTGTTTTATCACTGCCAACAGCTGAGAGTCTGAATAGATGGTGGATGATCGGGCCAGTCTCCTGTTTGCCCGCGTCTAACCATTGACTTTCCCAACTTTATTTCCATGTTAGAGATCAGGAATTCAGGAAAATTTTTGTTAACTGGCTGCAGAAACAGAATTATACTTCATCGTATTAGAATATGAAAAGCTGTTACCTGACTGAAAATGCCAGGTGGTAGGCTAGATTCTCCTAAACCCGAGGGCAAAGGAAAAAGATAGGCAGTGCTAAAGGAAACAATGCATAGTTTTCCAGCTACTTCTCAACAAAGTCTATATGCTGAAATACAGTTATAAAGCTCAGTGTAAATAAAGTGCATCCTGGGAAGGCAAATTTGTCTCTGGAGGGCTAGGAAAAAACCTTTTAGTTTCATTTGAAATCTAGGAATAAATTTACCAAGTTAGTTTTCACAAAAAGATAATATAAATCATATCTAGCTACTTAGAATTGTACTTCAAGAGATTTTTTTTAGAGAGCTGAATACATAATCTATTAGTAATATTTCTTATTTAATAACGGATTCATAGAATCTGGTATAACTCATTTGCCTAAAAGTTAAAAAAATATTTTACGGACCAAAATTTTGCTGTTTGTCACAGAATTTTATGTTGTTTGGTGTTGTAAATTTCTCTTCACGATATTCATCTTTAAAATCAACAGACCTATTTCATCATTTTCCAAGGGAAATGAATAAAGCGATCTTCTTGAAGCTTCTATATAAGAAATGCTTAAGCTTTTAAAAAGGGCTGTAAAAACTATATACCTAGAGGCTCATTTAGTCAATCGTTTTCTATTAAACACAAATTCCATTGCGGGCATTCTATTTTGGCAACCAAGTCCATATACACGGATGAGTGGTTTATCATTGTAGGAAAGTAATAGATACATTTTGCAAATGACACAAATGGTTTCTTATTCACTTACTTTTTTTTAAAAAGTATTTTCATTTGGAAAACGATTGTGCAGATAGTTTGTTGTCAGGTATTACTTTATTGGCCATTTCCTCTTCAGGAGTGGCCAATATTTTCAAAATAGACATTTTAGTGTACAAAAGTGACTTTTAACAGAAAAAATGCGTCTATTAATATATAACTTTTTTCTCACTAAATATGAATGGAAATGAACATTCGCATTACAAGTATGATACGGTTTCTATATGAAGTGTACCCCAAAGGGCTCATGTGTGAAAGCTTGGCTTTCACCTACTGGGTCCAGTTCTCAAGGGACAATCAAGTCCTATGCAGATGTTAATTCTATCGAGGAGCTAATCTCTCGATAAACTCATACTGAGTGGGTTATTAGGAAGCTGTGGCTGGTGGGAGAAAGTATGTTTCTGTGGACCTGTCTTTGAAGGATTTGTTTTGCCCTGTCCCTTTCCTTTTCTGCTTCCCAGGTGCACAGTTCAGTCCCTCTTTGCCCTTTCTCCCTTGTTGCTCTGTTTCTGTGAAGCCATAGTCCTAGGGCCAAGAAACCGTGGACTGAAATTCCTGAAACTAGGAGTCAAATTCTTCTACCCTTCAGTTGTTTTCCTTATACCTAGATGATTAGCTGATTAAGTGCAACTAATTCTAATTGTGTTAGAATAGTGTTCTGTACTTTCAGAGTACTTTCACATGGCTGCGTTACACACAGATTGGGTCTTGTCTAAGATTCTGTGAAAGATTAAGGCAAAAAAGTGATAGAGGGGGTTAGGCTTGGGTTTTAGCCACTAGGGATATTTAAACAAGCTCACATATTCACACATTTTGATTGTACATTCAAGCCTATTGCGTTGACGTACTTAATCAAGCAAAAACATTGGGGAATATCGTATGCTCAGATTCCAAACTGAAAGCCTCTCCTGATTATAGGCCAACCCGTCTGCCAGCTCTGACGTGTTGCAAACAGATGTTGTAGCCATTGAGACCCTTTTCATCTTATTGGGGGAAGACTGTTTTAAAGTTCTTAATGGTTATTTTTCTAAAAATAGTTCATTTAAGACCTTAATTAGGTACATGAAACTGTTTCTTCTATCATCAATCCTAGTTTAGGCACATGTGCACTGTGAACAGAATACATCCTTTTGTTTCAGGCATGACACAATTTTATGAGGCATGGAAATGAGGAGAAGAAAGCTTTCATTAAAATATTACATTTGACTAGGTCAGTGGATCTCAAACCTGGTGTAAGTGGAAGTACTGGAATCAGTTACTGCCTTAGTCTGCTAGTGTTAGGGCTGCCACAATAAAGTGCCACAACTAGGTGGGGTAAGCAACAGAAATCTATTTTCTCAAATTTCCAGAGAGCAAGCTGTAGGCAGGTTTGGAATCATCTGATGCCACTCTTCTTGGCTGGCAAACGGCTGCCTTCATATTGTACTCTCCCCACCCCTATTCCCTCCACAAGTGATTGTGTTGTCTTTTTGTGTGTCTAAATTCCTTCAGAGTTGAGGTGGGTCATATCAGAGTCTGTCTGACCTCTTGCCCTCATTTCATCTTAATCAACTCTTTAAAGGTGCTGTTCCAAATGAAGTCATGCTCTAAGGTGGGGTGTTGAGGTTTCTATGTTTGACTTGGGAGTAGGGGTACCGTTCATTTTGTAGTGCTAAAATTGTGAAGTGTTTTAGTTTACTTACAGTGACCATGGTGAAAATATTTACTTTTAGTCAAAGCAAGGGTCAAGATAGGTTCTACAGCTCCAGCTGGAGAAAGATTAGAAGATACATTCTGGAGATTCTTTTTGCTTAACTGAGATCTGAGCTTAAGTTTTCTCAGTTTGGAGTTCTGAAAAAGTCCTCTGAATTTATAAAGATTCTAACAGGGTGTAGGAGGCCACAGAGACATCTTTACCTGAGTTTCCGCAGGAACACATAATTGTAGACATGGCTGTGATTTTGTTTTTTCACCAGTGTATTCTTATTTCATTCAGGATTTTGTGACTCAGAGCCCAAGTGGTTGGTGTGTGTGTGTGTGTGTGTGTGTGTGTGTGTGTGTGTGTGTGTGTGTGTGTGTGTGTGGGTGGGTGTGTGTGTACTGGGAGATCGCAATAAAGAAAAGTCTTGGCCACAGAAATGTCCTGATGCCATGGCTGCTGAAAGTACTTGGGAGGAAGATGGATCACTCATGGAACTCAAGGCAAGCCCTTGTCCATGGAGTAATCATGGGGTGGCTTGTTACCACCTTTTATCTTCTATGTGTGGGAATAGAGATGTGTGGGACTAGAGGCCCAGAGAAACTACTAACCCCTTGGCAGAGATTCTAACATGAAGTAGCAGCCAGTTGTCTGTCTTGGAGCTTTTTGGAATGGTAGCATTACAAGTTCATATATTATAACGAACAGGATAATTGATGTGTCTAAAATCTTCAGAAATCAGAAATAGAATTGTTTCATGGCTCTGTGATGAGGGTCTCAGGGAGAGAAGTTTTCTTCCTGTGCTCTACCTATTGCATCTTCTATAGCCCTTGACCTAGACCCAATAATTTTGGGGGGGTTAATTATTAGTTTAATTATGATATTTTACAGAAGTTGACTCTTATTTTTACTGTGGGTGAGTTTTACTGCATCATTAGTTGTGACAAATAGCACAGGGAAAAGGAAGTCTGGATTTTAGGGCTGGTTTGCAAGTAATAGGCCCATGATCCTTAGTGTAGTCTCTGGCCTATTATCTACCATCTCTCCTCATCATAACATCTCATCTACAGAATAATGTACGTAATAACTGCCAACCTAATTAGGAGTAGTAGGGATCAAATGAAATAATGTTGAATGAAGTGCTTTCTAAACAACCGTTCACTATATAAACAAATGATGAATACTGGTAGAAAAGTGGGGAGAGGATGTTGGAGGCATTTAAAACTTTAATACATGCTCACACTTCTTGAAAATCTTTTCTGATCAGACTAGACCAAGGTATCTTGTTCTATCCTATTCCTTATATTCTGGTTTGAACTTGAAATGCCTTGAGATTGCTAAGCTCCAGAAAATTAGGTTCCCAGGACATTGTGGAACATACTGGACAAACTGTGATTAATTTATTTCTGTGTATTCAGTTTTCTGGCTGTCTTTTAGTTTTAGTTTTTTTTTTTTTGGCCAGTCCTGGGGTTTGAATTCAGGGCCTAGGCGCTGTCCTTGAGCCTCTTTGTGCTCAAGGCTAGTGCTCTGCCATTTGAGCCACAGCACCACTTCTGGCTTTTTATGAATGGTATCTTTGAGAGGAATCTCACAGATTTTTCTGCCCCGGCAGGCTTCGAACTATGATCAGCAGATCTCAGCCTCCTGAGTAGCTAGGATTATAGACATGAGCCACCAGCGCCTGGCAGTCTTTTACTTTTTAAAGAGTAATTGTTGCTGCACGCTGGTTGCTCATACTTATAATCCTAACTACTCTAGAAGTTGAGATATGAGGAATGAGGCTGGAACTCAGCTCAGGCAGGCAAATTCAGGATATTATTATTATTTTTTAAGTCTCTTGATAACCAGCAAAAAAAACTGGAAGTAGAGACATGGCTCAAGAGATAGATACAATCTCAATGGGAATACAAGGCTCCATGTTCACATGCCCCAATACCGTAAGACTAAAAAATGTTCAACTGGGTGTAATTTCATTTTTGTAAATACATCTTACAAAAAATTTCCTAAAGCTAGGAACCTGAGTTTCCTGTCCTTTTCCCTCTATGATTAACCTTGGTTACCTCAGTACCTACAACTCAGTATGAACGTGACAAGTAAGTGGCAGGGGAAATTTTCTTTCATTTGAATGAAAGGTTTCCATGTTTTCTTTCCTAACATAAAATTACTTTAGTTCTTAGATGCTATGCTTTTTAATCATAGTACTTATTTTGAAAATAAGTGCATATATGTCTCAATGAATTCATTGTCTTTTCCCACAATAATGTGGTTTTTACATACAGTGTATTGATTGAATAATGTTGGTGCTCAACAGTAATAATTTTCTGGTGAACATTAGGTCTGTCTGTTGGTTTTATGGCTTATCTTGGGAAAAAAACCAACATTTGTTTTGGACAGCAAATGCTACCGAGGGACCTAGTACATAAATATCTTATCATAGAAAGTGCTCTAATGGCTCAATTTTATCAGCTCAACTGAAGAGGGGGTTGAAAAAAATGTTTCTGTCTTATTTTAAATTGTGATTATTAACATGTAGCGTTAAATTGACCATCTCAACCTTTTAAATATGTTTACACTTCTGGTGAGAAGACTTCCTTGAAGATCATTGTGTCTCAAAGTTGAGTGTGCTTTACCAAAGGCTTTTTTGTACATACTTTACTAGATCTCACCTCCAGGCTTAATAATTCAGAGGGTTTGTATTTTAATCATGATTCTAAGTGAACACAAAGCCCTGGGCACTAATTACTAATGTGAACATGATGGTAAAAGTTCTGTGAACTAAAGATAACTGGAACATTATAACAATATTGGTTACTATAATTCTGGCATTTGTTTTGTGATTTGCAATTGCAAAGCTCTGTTTTGGTATGTTAAATGGATTGCAGTTTTTTAATTATAATGTGTGCTCAAATTTCATGGTAATAAATATACACAAATTAGTTGAATATTTTGGCGTATGCCTAACCTAATACAATAATCGAGGAGTTGGATGTACCAGGTGGCCTGCATGAAAAGGTAGTGCCAGTGTGAACTACTTCCTCCCGCAGCCTGGGCCTCCCCAAGAAGCATTTTGTCACCTTTGTGTGTGAGGTCAAATTTCTAGACATGGTCACGATCTTCACAGAGTCTTCAGGTTCCTCTGGAGAAGTAGCAGAACAGAAATTTCTTTCCAGGAAATGTAAAGAAAGTATGTTCACAATGCCAAGAACAGCTTTCCCCCAAATAAACGTGTTTTGCAAATGTTTTATTCTAGGATGCATGTACATTCTCCTTGTTTCTGTAGATTTTTACCCACATTTTTTTCTTTATCCAAAGTTCCCTATCTAACAGTGCAGAGATTTTCTAGACAGATAAACTAATATCTCTCCCTCTACTGTTTTCCCACGTTCTTAATTCTACTTGGATATCTTTGTTTTGAATATGAGACATGGGTCTGTGAACATAGTAAACATAAAATAAATATTGTCAAAGTATAGTGTTTTCCTGTTGTGGAAATCTAACATAGTATAGCCTTTTTGATACCACAAAGCCAAGCAGGGAAGGTAAAGAATGCCTGGCAAGGCACGCTTTACATGTACAGCCAAGCTATTTGTTTAATGGATTTCACCTCCATTTTCAAATGTAAAGATATCCAGAAAAACCAGTATCCTATCACTGGTCATTGGTGAGAATAGAATTCAAATCAAGATTTGGCTTTCAGAAGCCATCACACCACACTGCCTCTTAATAAGCAGAAGAAAGATAGAATATGAAAGCCTGGAATGATGTTTGTCTGCAGACATATTTGAATTTTGAAAGTAGAAAGAATATTATCAAAAGGTATCAAGAAAGTATTTAAAGAACAAATAAAAATAACTATCCTAGCTTGATGTTAAATTTATAGCAGTGTATTAATTGCTAATGTTACTTTCTACAGAGACAACTTTACAAGAACAAAGCTTCTATATGCAACACTTTAGAAACCACTGAATTGGAAAATTTTAATATTCAGTGCATAGACAAAAGGATGAACATTTTATTATATTTATTGAATTTATATCTTGACACTAATAGAAATGTACAAGGACGAGGTATATAGAGTTGGTTTAGCCGCACATTTTAATATTATTCCTATGGATATAGATAATCTCAGTAAAGTGGAATTAATAAGTAATCATATTTATGTGTTATAATTTCATTTGTGGGGAACTGAACAATTACTGAGCATTTTCATAGCCTATAAATATAAAATTCAAGTATACTATTTAAGGGTGAGTCAATGTAGAATGAAGTGAACATTTTATTCATTTTTTCATCAAGTCATCAGAACTTAGAATTTTCTTACAAAGGTTGAATTTAAAAATAAATAATATTCCTGCCAGAACTATGGCTAAACCCAAGAACAGTCTGTAAGATTGGCCTCAGCATGATGAAAGGTTCCTGACTGAGAGACTCTATCAGAATCGTTTGGGGAGACTTTTTCAATTAAACACACTCATCCTCCATGATCAGATTCTGCTCTCCCCCTGAGATAGAATCTGTGAAGTTATGTTGTAGGAAAAATTCTTCTGGCAGGTCTGCTTCCCATACTGCCCATCTCAGGTCATCTAATGAGTTAATGTGAGTAAATCCCCAGTGGCTTCCTTCCTTTTAATTTTCTCTCTGGATTTTCAAAGACTGGCTTTTGCTAAACAGGGGGAATATTTTCATTTCTTTACTATCATAAATTTTTTCAGTGGGGTTTTACTATGATATTTTCATCTACGCACATAATGTTTTATAATCAAATTTACCCCCTCGGTTACTCTTTTCCAACCCTCCTTCCCACTTTTAAGCAGTTTCATTAAGTTTTGTATGCTGTTTTCACTTAACACACTCATATACATAAACTTTAAGATGATTCTTTTGATAATGAATTTCAAATTTCTAATGATCCCCCTATCTTATTACATTTTGATTTGCATATTCTCTGTTGATGGCTCACTCTTGGTAGAGAGACTTTGCTGCTGCTTCTCCACACTTGAACAGTACCTTACCTATCAGTAGTCCAAAACATACACTGTTTTCTTTTCTTCTTTCCCTCTTATGATAGAAAAGAACTAAACAGAAAGGTGAGACTTTGAGGTTGAAAGAAACAGAGTGTTCAGGAAAGGTCATACAGGGTGGCCTCAATTTTCTCAGGAAAATAAGGGATGAGTTAATCTTCTGAGATGGAGCTACTATCAGGTACTATCAGTAATTCATTGTTGAGTTAACAGATAAATAAAAGCATTGCTGCAGACCAGGACTGAATGACCAAGTGATAAAAACTTACAGAAGTAGTCCTAAAGCTAATGGAGTTTTGTGGAATGGTGGAATATTAATTTTCATTATTTTCTATGAACAACAGAAAATACTAGAAGCCACATGGAAGAAGTACACAGTTTAGTGACTGAGAAACTAGATGTATAGTCTTTATTCAATTACGTATGATTACAGACTGGGGATAGATATGGCGGTAATGCAGAACTTTAAAACATATTTAGCTAAATGTGTGTGTGTGTGTATGTATGTATGTGTTTACACACACAGGCACATACATGTATCGTATATTTTGTTCCAGTTGATAAGTGTTTAATTGATATTTGTAAAGGCCCTAAACAAATTGCAGGAAGCATGTAACTCAGACTGGAGAAAGCTCAGATGCATTTTCAATTTTTCAGGAGAGTCACAAAGTAGATGGTCTATTAAATGGGCAATCAAAAATTGGCAACTCCATGTTAAGGTACACATTTTCTCTGAGGGCAGCGGTTCTTAAGAGACATGGTATGTTTTAGCTTTTTTCTTCCTTTTTCATACATTTCTAATAATGAAATTTAGCTTTTTGCAAATGGCAGATTAAAACACATACTTTTCTGCTTCTTTATTTTTTCAAGCAAGTGAGTCTGATTTTATGTTGTAAAGGGTGTACTTTTATAGCAGAAGACGAAAGGAGGGCCATTGAGTTAAGAGAACCAGAGGAAATCCCTTAGGGGTATAGCAGCAGCACAGTTAGCAATAATTTTAATTGGACACCCAAACTAAGCCAGCCTCAAATCATGTGTATATCTTACAAATAGGGTTTATTATGTCCTTTAAGTCCTTTTAAAAGCTTATGAAGATTTATAGAAGTAGTTAGTTGCTTTGTCTGAGCTACAGAGAATATTTAATAGATTTTACCAGGATTAATAAGCAAAAATGTCTCCACAGATGAAATTTTCTAGTTTGAACCCTGTAGTCATTTGGTATTCTCTTTGTTCATCTGTAGTACTATCAGTAAAAGGAGTTACCCTTTCATATGAAACTATGTAATTCATTTATTTGTCAGATTTTTGTGAAATTGTTACATAAAACACCATGGAACCCTTTTCTAACCATCCAAGAGCCATGTAGTAAATACCTAAAACACATAACTATTTTAGGAAATAGCAAAAAATTCATTCCCTTTATTAAACAAAGGTTTATTGAACTCATACTATGTTCCGAGTGCTAGAGATACAGCATCAAACAATTCCCAGTGGACTTTATGGTTTGCCTGTATAGAATAGTAATAAATATCATGTAGTTACATAAATCATAGTAATGTGACCCTTGGGAGGTAGAGAATTCTGCAAAATGAAGAAAGTTCTTCTTGACAAAGAGGTTGAAGGTCAAAGTCCAAGTTAACAAGTGGAGGAATAGGAGAGCAACCTTCCAGGCAGAGAGAATGACTGCTCTGGTGCATCTAGGGGCAGTGGGTAAAGGCTGCTTTAATGAAAGGAGGTCACAGGGATTGAATCAGAGGGAGGAATAAAGATCCCTTTTAAGCCAGTGAGCATTTAGAATAATTTGGAATAATGCAAGTTATAGTAAAGCATTACCAAATCGCCACAATTTACAGAGGAAGGTTAAACCGGCTATCCATTGCACCCACATCTAGTATTTTCAGTGGCTTTCTTTTGAGTTACGTGTAGCTACACATAAGAAAACTCTTCTTCCCTCTTTTTCTCTCCTTTCCCTTCCTCTTTCCTTCCTTCTTTCCTCTCTTCCCCTCCTTCCCTTCCCCTTTCCTTTTCTCCCTTCTCCTTCCCTCCCCTTTCCTTACCTCCCTATCTCTCCCCTCCTCCCTCCTCTTTCTTCCCCTCTCCTCCTCCATCTTTTCATCTCTTTCCTCATATCCTCCCTTTTTTACTCCTCTCTTCCTTTCTGATATTCTCCTCCCCTTTCTTCTCCTCCTTCCTTTTCTCCCTTTTCCCCTTCATCTTTCTGTCCTCTTTCCTTGTACCTTTCCCTTTTCCATCCCTCCTTCTCTTCCTTTCTGATAATCCTCATGTTCAGTGATACAATATAAAAAGAGAATCATAAGCAATTGAAGTATAGTTTTACAATAATGTATATACAATTAATGAATCAAACCAAAGATGCAAAAATGATTCAGGAAGACTATTTAGGCCTAAAATGAGCCAAAGACAGAAAGGCCTTTGCCTGTCAGGACTAGAAATGTTTCTGGACAGGTAGGACCTCCCAGAAGGCTGCCCTGCCTGGTGTCTACTCTGTTCAGGAGACTGGTCAGCATTGCTCCTTGCTTTTTTCTTGCTCTGGCTAAGCCAGTGGGATCCATGTATTAAGAGGCATGGCTTCTTTTCATCTTGAACATTATCATAACTTCAGCATATTCAAGAGATATGAGAGAGGAGCTGTGAAGTTCAGGCATAATTAGAAATGTGGCACATACTGCATTTATAAGACACATCAAGCTATTTTTCAGATATTAGGAGGTGTAATTGAGTCTGCAACACATTTTGCTAATGGCATTTCCTTTAACTTTGAAACCCATATGTATTTCAGGGGAAATGATATCCATATGTTAAGATTCCGTTACGTAGTTCATTAAAGGATATATTTAAAGTACTTCTGAAAATGGTTTGGAAGTTTTTTTCTACAAGATAATTCCTTGAAATATTTTTCATTGATGTTAGATTGATTTTCTACAGCATGATATTTTGAAGTACTTATATATTGTGGAATGGTTAAAGCTAAGAAATGAACAAACATGTTATCTTATGTAAACACATTTTTTGTGGAGAAAACATTTAGAATTTGAATTTTTGTCAAATATCTCCCCTAGGGGACAAAACTCTAATAATATATATATCATATACATTATTTGTCCGTAAACAATTTCTTGACTTTATTTTATTAAATAGTTTTAAAGCTTCATCAATTTTCATTTAGGTAAAAATTTGTAATACATAAATAATAAAAGTGTAACTGTAAGTTACCTAAAGTGAGCCATCCAGTTACAGAGATTCCCATGTCTGAATGCTTTACTTTTTTATTTTTTGGGTCCGGTCATGGGGCCTGAACTCTGGGCCTGGACGCTGTCCCTCAGCTCTTCAGCTCTAGGCTAGCGCTCTACCACTTGAGCCACAGTGCCACTCCCGGCTTTTTTCTTTTTGCTTATGTGGTGCTAAGGAATCGAACCCAGGGCCTCATGCATGCAAGGCAAATGCTCTACCACTGAGCCACCTTCCTAGCCTAATGCTTTATAATTCTAAGGTAAACTCCTAAAATTTAAATAATTAAAAATGATAATTAGAAAAAAACCTAACCAAAATAAGACAATCAAAATCAAAATCAATCTTACCTAAAAGGAAAAAGTAAATCAGGAGAAAAAACACTTTGGAAATCTAAGTGCCTTCTCAATTTCAAATGAGGATATTTTCAAGCCTAAAGTAATGTGATCAAATTATCAGCAGTGTTCTGTATCAACTGTAATTTAACATATCTGTCCAGAAGAGTAGTGAATAATGAATTATAGTAATCAATCCAGATAAAAGATGTTAATTAGCATTAACATCTCCAACTCTTGAAAAAAATGTTTCCTTTTTGTTTTCTCAATCAGAGTTTCTAATTTAAGGATTCTGCAAGGAGAGTATCTTCAAGATAGATTAAAAAAGTATTCAAGGTATTTTGTATGTGGGGACAGGAAATATTCCTCTGATTTTCCTTAAAAAAAGGTATGGCATTAAAAACTTAATAACATGTCTTATGAAGAAATCTGAGCATCACAGAGTTGTTTTAGAGACAGTAGGGGTAATTTGCAACATTGTAATCAATATATAAAAAATTGACTGTATGGAAAACTAACACTGATCCTCATGGTTCAGTCAAATAGTTTCAGTGACAGAAACTCAGCAATAGACAAAGCCCTACTTGATAACTCTCTGAAGTACAGGGGTTTTCCCAACAGTGATGCAACAACCTGCTCGACAAATATAAGTCATTATACTTTCCTGCATACAACCCCCAAGATATTTCCACTGACTTAACAGGAACTTAAGAGTTAAGACTGTGAGAACATGAAGTGAGATTCTGAATGTAGCTTCTCTATTAAGTTGAGAACTTCTCATTTGGATCCAAACTGGAAAAGAAAGAAGAGGCCAGGGTCAAGAAAGAGGATCCATGGATAATGATGATATTATACCAACCTCACTAACTGGATTTTATGAGGACCATGTTTAAACTCTAGTGTAAACAATAGTGGGACATATTTTTATGATCACATTTCAGCATCTTTTGTGCAGAATTTAGGATATAAGGGAATGAATGAGCCTGGGAGGCAGAATGCATGTCCCCTATTTCTTTCAAGCCATTTAATAATATCCATTAGTTTCAGTGTCCTCATTTTCTAGCATCTTCTCTGAGCATCAAGCATAGTTTTCTACTGAGTAATAAAAGTATAAAAATGGGTTATTTTCTGTTACACGGCAATATAATCGAAAGGTGTAAGCAGAGGTATTTGGAAGTACTGTTAAGAAATACTATTAAGAAAGAAGTACTATTAAGTACTACACACACACACACACACACACACACTTTCCAAATGAACAATATCACTCTAACTGCATAACCACTTACAGACAATGATGCATCTGTGTATCGAAAATGCCTCCTATGCTGCTAAAACTCATGTACAAAGCTCAACCTTCCAATGTAGATGATCAAATTCTAGAAAGAGAATCAACACAGATTTCTCTGAATTGCAATCTGTGTAAAAGGATTTGTTTATGTGTACAGCTTTCATTGCTTTCAGGATCAAAAAGCTAGGTAGCATAGTGGGAAAATAAATACCAAAGCTTTTTTTTTGCATTTTTAATATTTGCTGAAATCAGTGCTGTTTGTTGGTCTTGCTAAACTGGTACTTCATGGAATGATACCTTCTGTTATGGAAAATATTAAGGTTGCTCATGAACTCAAGTAAGAGACAATTTTGTTCTTTGCCTGAAAGAGATGTTAGAATTTCTTTAGGATATGGAATTACTTATTTATTTATTTTTCACAGTGTTTGGTCTGGGCTCTAAATGAAGCAGGGACATTAATTTAATGAGACTCTTGGTAATCATGCAGAACCATTTGCTGACTTGATAAGATTCAGGTGCAAATTCGTCAAGTCATCTAAATGCTTGCCCTATTTCCAAGTGTTTGCATGTAACTTTTTTTAAAACAGGAAAATGAAAAATGCAGGAGATAACTGCAGGGTTGAAATCACATAAAAATAACACAAATGAACAATAGAACAGAAATGATACTGTACACTGAGCACATAAATTAAGAACTATTTCCACAATCTGTTCAGGAGTTTTGTCATAATATCTACTGTGTAACCATTAACCAGTACATTCCTATTTTTCTCTTCAGCAGTGAAAGAATAAACAGAGAGAGTAAAACTGGTAAATTGATTCATTTTTACAGTGATCAAATGATTTGATTGAAATCTCAATGATGTATTCTCTGCAGTTACTCCGGAAGCTGTATAGAAATAATGACCTTTTGTACAGTGGCTAACATTCTTTCCTTCCTTCCCACTAAAATTACCATCACCCAATCTGACTAAATAAAAATCACAGCAGTCTTCTGTGCATAAAGACAGACTGCCCAAAGCTGTGAAAATTAGTGTGACTGGCGAGTCATTATTCCAACCTTGGAGAGAAATGAACAAAAGTCCTGGGACCCTATTGTTCTCATACACAAAGTAATCTTAGCTTTGAAATTTAGCCATGAAGAATGAACTTACTTTGGTAAATAAAATGTGTTTAAGAAAATGTGGAAAGAGCTGGGTGCTGGGCACAGGTGATTCACACCTATAATCCTAGCTACTCAGGAAGCTAAGGATCATGGTTTGAAGTCAGCTTCAGCAGGAAGATCTGTGAGACTCTTATTTCCAATTAGCCACCAGAAAAATCTGGAAGTAGAGCTGTTGCTCAAAGTGGTAGAGCACAAGCCTTGAGCACAAGAGCTCAGGGATAGCACCCAGGCCCTGAGTTCTAACCCCACAACTGACCAAAAAAATAAAAATAAAAAAAATGGGCTGGGAAGGTGGCTCAGTGGTAGAGTGCTTGCCTTGCATGCATGAGGCCCTGGGTTCGATTCCTCAGCACCACATAAGCAAAAAGAAAAAAGCCGGAAGTGGCGCTGTGGTTCAAGTGGTAGAGCACTAGCCTTGAGCTGAAGAGCTGAGGGACAGCGCCCAGGCCCAGAGTTCAGGCCCCACAACCGGACCCAAAAAAAAAAAAAAAAAAAGGAAAGATTTACATAAAAGTGATCGTTATTTTAAAGAGTACTCACTATTGTTGTTAATGTCTGTGGTGGTTTAAAAATTTTCTGTGGAATTTTTTTAATGCATTCAGACAATAATTGTGGCCAAACACTTGTTTAAAACTAATCAAAGTGCTGGCCCATTGAGAATTTATTTATTTTTAATGTCTAGTTCAAATTTGACTCAGAATGACTGTTAAGAATGCTGACATAGTATTGGATATAAGTTAAGGCCATTCAGGCCAATGGTGCTGGACCCTTTTATAGTCATAGTTTTGATGACTTTCGTCCCTTTTATATCTTGATTGCCAGGATGTGAGGTGATTATCTTTGACTCAGTGTTGGCAGTATGAATCAAGTGACAGTCCCTAAACACTTCTTAAAGAATGCCATCATCCGACATTATGACTGCTCATGCCTGTAATCCTATAGGAGACCTAGGCAGTGGAAACACAAGTTCAAACCTATCTGGGCTACAGTGACATTCTGTCTAAGAATTGTCTCTTGATTTCAACTGCAATGTCCATGTCTGTGATCACAGCACACTTGTGCTGTAGAACTCCTACTGATACCAATAGATTACTAAACAAACTACAATGAACTTAGAACCAGGGCTAGATAATGTTCAGTTTATAATTCAACCTTCTGGGGATACCTTTCCCTTTATAGCTTAGTCATTCTTTTCTTTAACTTGTTCTTATCATTAGGCAATAATGAATTACACTAGCCATTACCTGAGCATTGTGTTGAACAAGTCTGTCTGTCTACCTACTATTCATGTTGCAGAGTGTTAATAACACAAACAATGAACTACTTTTTTTCCCCCACCATTTCCTAGTCAAGTTGTCATGTATATGAACAGACACATGTGACATACATGTGTTCAGGAGAATCCTCAGAAATGTGTGGCTGGTGAGTTCCACTCAGACTTCATCCTATACTAGGTATGTGTTATTATAGTTTACCTTCTTTTTTTTTTGTTAATTACCTGTAGGTACAAGAAAACAAAAGACACTGTAAAAAATTCAATATGCCACAAAAACATAAAATTTAAAAATTTGGTAAAAAACCATGATATCTTCAAGTGAACGTGTAATATTTACAACTGGGATTACTTCAAGGAAGATTTGTAGTTTGGTGTGTGTGTGTGTGTGTGTGTGTGTGTGTGTGTGTGTGTGTGTGTGTGTGTGTGTGTGTGTGTGTGTGTGTGTGTGTTTTGTGCTTTGTACTGGTCCTGGGGCTTAAACTCAGGGCCTAAGCATTATTTTTGAGCTTTTAAGGCTAGCACACTACCAATTGAGCCATAACTCCATTTTAGGTGATTAATTGGAGATTATGGACTTGCCTGCACAGGTTGGCTTCAAACAGGATCCTTGGATCTCAGCCTCCTTCCTGGAGAGCTAGGATTACAGGTATGAGACAACAGGGTCTGGCCTTTTGTGTTATCCTTAAGTGGCAACTCATTTTCCATGGAAAGATCTTTCCAGGAGAGATGCTTTTATGTGAATCGGAGAGATTCCAGTTTTTGAAGAAATGCAAAGTTTTGGTAAGAATAACACTGGAAACAAATGAAACACTTCCACCCATGTGCTTTAAACAATATATCTGTTAAATTAGTGCTCTTATAAATATTCTCACAAGTATTGAAAGGAAGTTTTCCCAATTATGGATTAAATTGTAACTTATATTGTTTATATAGAGTGTATTGATGTATCTGTAATAGAAATGGATCTACTTTTTTGTGGTTAATGTGCCCCTAATAATCAAAATGTGCCATCATGTAAAAAGTATTTGTCACTAGGATTCTTTTGTTTTTACAAAATACTATATGACTTTTTGTACCATATGTATTAAGTTGTCATATATACTATTTAAAGTATTTTTAGAAGTCAGTTTCTATAAGTCAAATTCTGTAATTTCTGCCCTAAAAATGTACTCAAAACACAATTGTTATGAGTTAAAGGCTTATTTTCTTATTGTCATAGCTGTCAAAAGACATGCAGCATGTCAGCCTTTCCCAATGTATCAATTTATGTTCTCTGCAGAATTTCTTTTTTGAGTACCTATATTTCATAATTCTAGTTATAAAGACATTCAATGAGTATATCCCTTTACTTTTTTTTTTTTTTTTTTTGTTTTGCTTTTCTCCAGTCCTGGGGCTTGAACTCAGGGCCTAGGCACTGTCCCAGAGCTTCTTTTTTTTTTTTGCTCAAGGCTAGCACTCTACCACTTGAGCCACAGAGCCACAGAGCCACTTCTGGCTTTTTCTGTTTATGTGGTACTGAGGAATTGAACCCAGGGCTTCATGCATGCAAGGCAAGCACTCTACCACTAAGCCACCTTCCTAGCCCCATACTTTTGAAAAATACAACTTCATAAAGTATTTGGAAAAGTTCTAGTCAAGAAATTAGGGAAAAAGTACCTTCTACAAAAGACTTTATTTATTATGTAGTTTTGTAAAATTTAAGCTGATACCTATTTTTCTGAGTTAGAACTATGTTACCTGACGTGTGGAAAAAAGTTAAAAGTTGTTCCTTATCCAGAACTTCACTCACAGTTTAATTGGTGAATTTGAGTAGGAATTGAACGTGTTATCAGTAAAAGCATTATAAGAACATCTTCTAGCATTCAGTTTTGTATTAGGTACTCCTACCTATATTTCTCTCTTTCTTCTCCCAGGCTGTGTTAATCATTGGCTGTGTTAAAACAGAGTGATTCACAATGAATAGCACACTGCTCTTCCCATGATTTTGTTTTACCTTTTTGTCTGTGTTTTATAATGAGCCAGAAATGTAATTAGTCCACATAGTCTTTAAGGTATTCATCCTTGGGCTTAGGAAGTGAGATTTTCAGCTCCATTTCCTCCTGAGCATCTGACCTTGAAGCACAGAGAAAACAAAAGAATTCTGGCCTTTATATACAGCCAAGTTTGACCCCAGAAACTCTATTCTTACTTCTTTTGTGGTCCATTGTCAAGATACACTTTCTTCCCTGGCTTAGCCTTAAACCACGAATTCCTCAAGAACAACAGCTTTATTGTGTTCATCTTCTAATGCATTCCCAACATCTATTAGGAAATCTGAAGTGTGTGCCCCATAAATTTTTTTAGGTAAAAAATAAACATTGTTTTACTTTAATCAGAAACTGTCATCCCTCTGAATATTAAAATTGAGATTTACTTACAAGAAAAATTCACAGACATTATGTATAAAGTCAAATAGTTTTGACAGATGTTTACATTTATGTCTTTCAGTCTTTCAATAAGAACAGAAAAAATACAAAAAGATGCATATGATATATATATATATAATAGAATGATATAATGGCAAGGATATATATAATTGTATAATATCTACATATATAATATATACATGATCAGTTCTTTCATGATGAATCTGTTACTCAGTGTTTAGTCATTAGTTTTTAATGATTCCTACTCACTGATAACTCTTTCCTACTAATTATCCCCAACAAACAAGCAAAACAAAACAAAACCTAACTCCTTCATCTCAGGAATTAATAGATTTAGTGCTTTTATAGGGTAGTTCATGCATTTCTTTCTCATGTGATGTTCCTATGCTCTATGCTTTGCTGTCACTACCCTCAGACAGAAGCAACCTTGCCTCTACTCTAGTTGCTTACAGTCTAGAAATGTTACCATGACAAATGTGAGTGTGATGCACAAGAAGTGAAAACTCCTAATCAGGGTCTAATTTTTCCTGCTGACTTCCACAATCTCCAAAGTGTCCACATCTAATTAATTAGGGGTGGATCTTCTCTCTCTCTTCTTCCCTCCCTCCTTTCTCCCTCCTTCTTCTGTCTCTTTCTTTTTCTTTAGTCCGCCATGGGATTTGAACTCAGGGCCTACATGCTGCCTCTGGCCACAGCTCGACTTCCAGTTTTCTGGTGGTAATTGTAGATAAGAGTCTCACAGACTCTCCTGTCCCAGCTGGCTTTGAACCATGATCCTCAGCTCTCAGTCTCCTGAGTCGCTAAAATTATGAGCATGAGCCACTAGCACGCCCTGGCTCTTTCTCTTATTTTTAATTATGCAGTTGTTCAACAGTTTCCATTCAACAAGTCATGTTATGATTGCCAGGCATAGTGATGTATGTCACCTCTTCCGTCATTCTTTCCCATTTTTCCCCATTCCTTCCCTACCCACACGTTTTGTGGTTCAATTTTACTTGAGGTACATAGAATATAAAGATTATTTTTATGTTAAGTGAAACAGGTCAGACAGAAAGAGACAGAGAGACAGAGACTATGCAAATATCTTCTCTTTATAGGTGAAAGGTAGATTTAATAAAAACATATGCAGGGGTCTATGCATATGCACATAAACAAATCAACTAAAGGATGCTTTACTTTGGTGAGGAATCCAATGGTGTCAGTATCCTGTGTCTTGTGTTTTTGTCCTAAACTCCTCTCAATGCTTCAGCCTCATATCTGAACTATCTACTAGTTGTTCTACTTGGGTCTGCATTAATCATCTGAAAAATAGCTGAAGTTGATCACATCCTATCACATGTATTCCTAATTTTCTTGCATTCCTGTAACATTCAGAGGCTGTTACTATGTGGCCAAGATCCTGCATTTATTCCTTATGGTTCTGGAGACTGGAATTCCAAGTTCAAATCTCTAACAGATCAGGATCTGTTGAGAGCCCTCTTCTGGATTGTAGGGAGCAAACTGTCCCCTCCTGTGACCAAGAAGAGTGATAGAAGCTCTCTTTCCAAAGTACTCTAATTCTACCTAGGAGGATAATACTCTTGTGGTCTAATTGTCCCAAAGCCAACTTGGAAATTTGGAGAGAATCACCAATTTCCACAAGCTCAGTAGTGGTTAGATGTTGATCTCTAATGCTTATGATCAAAATGACCAGAACTGGGACTTACATATGCGTGTCTATATTAATTTATTAAGACAATTACAGCATGTAAGATCATTGGCACAACTGGCATAGACAAACATGCATTACCTTTTCCCTGCTATTAATTTTAGATTACACATGCACAGAGCTACTGTAAGGGTGTTGTAACCAATGCCATTTTGTAGAAAATTTATATAACTTTGTTTCCTTTCTGGTGTGATTACTTTTTTTTGAAAAAAGTTATAAATGATCTATAATTAGTAGTATCAACCAGAAGAGATCAAGTACTGTTCTTCAGGGACTAAATTAATCATGTGAGTAGTTATTCTCTAAGCAGATATTGCATCACACATGTCCAACAGCCTCTTAAAGTATTCAAAATTAATAAAGCAGCAAAGACATTAATCAAGGATGGTATCTAGCTGATTTGCATAAATTAATTAACATCAACAGCTACTACAAGCTGCAGCATAGAAGCACCTGGGAAAACCTTCCTTCCCAATGAAATGAGAAAGTGAGCCTTCAGGGCATAGGATCTATTTCCAAACACTCATCAAGGTCACCATTTACATAACACAAGTGACAACCCACCACCAAGTAACTGCAGTGGGTGGTGCTAATAGAGGCAAATCCAGGAAAATACCAAGCAGGCAAAAATCATTTAGTGATGTCTTTCATTGCTTTTCTGGAGTTTATATCTTAGAATCTCAGTGAGATTGTATGTTTTGGTGCTATACTACCACATACATGACTAATACTAACATTGATATGACTTTTATTATTCCTAAATTCAACTTTTTTTTGTTGATTCAAGTTTCCAGATAGAAGTGTGGGCAACAGAGGAAACAGTGCAGTTCCTGCCTTCAAACTCGTGCAGAATTTAAGGAAAACCTTTACTTGCTTAAATCATTGTTCCCATGTCTTCAGCTGCGATTAGCAGACGTCACCTTACTGTTAACTTTACTAAGTCACTCATTTATTCATTTACTCCATCAGTGTTACATAGAAACTTTCTTTAGTGGTAGGACTGCACGGCTCAGGATTCCCGAACAGAGTTTGGAACCTCTGTGTCATGCAAACAGTTAGTTGCAGACGGACACTGCTGATACTTGGACATGGTCCTTCCTAAAGAGAGCTGGAGAAACTTTTAATCAATCTCAATCAGAAAAGAAGACATAGTTCATCCTTCACTTCTGAGCCAAAGCATCAAATATACTTCCTGAAAGTTTTAGGCAGCTAAACAGCCTTGGTCCTTGTGTCTGGTAAGAGAAAATTCAGGTTAGACATCAACATGATAGAAAAATATATTAGAAAAGAAATATGGTAGCAAGAGAGAGTGTATGGTATCCATAGGTCAGTAGGAAGATGGACATCTCCACCATCTTGGCTTATCTTCCTAGGGACACAACTTGAGTTAAATAGTCAGAATTAGATAGCTTTCTGCTGATTATGCTTTCTGTGCCTTGTAAGGTTGTGATAATGAAGATTTACTGTCCATTCTTTATTTCTTCATTCTTTTGTAGCCCCTGGCTCCTAGTTTCCTGGTCAGGCAGGTTTTGGCTTATCAGCTCACCTTTGCAGTCTGCAAGCTGTCTAAGCCTACTTTCTACAGAGCAAATAAAACTCATGACTCAGAAATTTACTTGAGAAGCAGAGGAGTGAAAAAATAATACCTTTGAGTTGAAACAGTAGGTTATTTCTTCATAGTGATTACATTTTGAGGCAGATTTCAGTGCCGTTGTTGACATTAGTTTATGTAGCTTATATTGGTAAAAGGTGAGGAGGGGCAAAGGGAATTTCAGAAAGAATATTGCCTCACCTTGAATATTCAGTGTCCCCTAAATATAGGCAGATATTTGAACATTGGCTCTTTTAAGCCATTCCTGTTAGCTCCAGGAGACATACCATCATAGCTTGTGAGTAACTAGGAGAGTATTACAATGACAGTTACTCCTTCTGTAGTACAAGTGGAGTCTTTGGGACTAAAGCATACTAAAACATGCTGTGAGCATCGGATAGCTTCCTTCAGCCAGTGGAGTTGGTCATTCTAGCCAGATCTATCACAAGCTGGGCTGCTCTGATATCCTCCAATGGCGAACTTTCGTGGAGAATCATGTTATTACCCTTGAAAGATTCATTATGTATTTGCAAAATGAACAAAACATTTTAGTGGAAGGAACCAGATTACATTAGCAGTTGTTTTTTTTCTTTTATCCAATCTGTGGCTCAAACTCAGGGCCTGGACCCTGTCCCTGAGCTTTGTGCTCAAGGCTAGGCCATTAACACTAGAGCCACAGCTCCATGATCTTTTTAATAGTTAATTAGAGATAAATGTCTTAGGGACTTTACTGCCTGGTCTGGCTTTGAACCACAACACTCAGATTTCAGCATCCTGAGTAGCTAGGATTAAAGGCATGAGCCCTTGGCTCTTAGCTTCCTCTTCTGATCTAGATTTGGTTATATAAAAGTAAAGTAAGTGTAATATATTCAGACTTCTGAAAAGATGGAAACAGAGTCACTATATATTTGTCTCTGTGAGCACATGACATGTTCATCAAAGTGTTAGGAGGGCCTCAGTTTATCAGCAGGAATGGGATATAGGACTGCATATGGAGGGAATGCACTTTCTTTTTGGCAAGTAGACTGTTATTATTTTTGAGCATTAAATCTTAAACTCTATGCGCTCTGGTGTGCTGTCTGTCTGCGATAATGTTAATCACTTTTCTTCATTTTCTTGATTCTAAATGTTTATAATTTCTACAAATACTGGATGAAATAACATATGGCTCTTCTGTTTCAGAGATACCACTGTCATTGTTCAGTAGATTTTTATGTCTTGGGATACATGCTTCATCTAGGGTATGTAATTTAGACAGAAAATATTATCATAATTTACCTATAATGTGTTTCCCCCCAAATAATTTGATTTTATAGGGCAGAAGATCACAGAATAGTTACTATTTCCTTGACCAGATCAGAGATGTCTTTAGCAGTCTAGGATGCCTACATGGTTTGATAGAACTTAGTTGACCTTGTCTGACCTTTTGTTCTGGTTTCTATTGTGAATGGAACAATTTAAGATATGGATTTACTTGGGCTATCTCTAATCCTTTTGTCAGTGTGATCAAGGCATGAAATTTGGTGAGGGGAAGCAGGATGCTGATTAGAAAACACCCTATTATTCAGTGTCATAGAGCTTTTGGTAGAGTCCCTGTACAAGCATACCTATCTACAACTCATGTATGGCATTTGCCTTGCTTGATTTACAGACCTAAGTGAAACTTGAGTTATTTCTTATATAGTCCAGTTCACTTGTAAGCACAATCAAAAGCAACCAACGAACATATAATTACATGGTTATGGACTTTTTTATAGGATAGTCCACATAAAGCCACTGCATAACTGACCAATCAATTATTTTCTTTGCATTATGTCTATATTCACTGTATAGAATTTGCCTTTCATTTTTCTCCAGTGGAGCCCCCAAACCACTTCTGGTTTGGAGCTGCCTGACATTATATCTTGATGTTTACTAAAATAAACTAGTATTTTCAATTTTCTTTGTGACAGTTCAAATTCCAGTTTTGCTATTTACTTCAGGGACTCAAAGCAAGTTTGGTGGCCTTATCTTTATAAAGACGCCTTTCCAGCTTTCAGGGGATCCTATTTACTGTTGCTGTAGAACATCGCTCAAGAATTTCTTGCATTTTCCCCTTTCTTGTCTCCCCTTGATTTCTCTTTTGGATTTGACAATTTTCTAGTTCCCTATGTATTCTCTCTGGACTTGTCTTCTCTGTAGTTTTGATCATGTTTTAGAGAACATGGAACTGGTTTTGAGAAATTGTGTTGACTCTTAAGAACACCAAGATACATTATATTTGAGCTATGGCAGTAGAGGAGAGAAATTTCAGTACTGAGTTGAACTAAATTAAATCCAAATACAGCAAACACAAATGAGGACTCAAAGCTATTGGGTAATGTGAGGGTCAGTGCATGGAAATTCTCTTAGAAAATGACCAGATTTGGAGACTAGGTGGGAGATTCTTGGTAAACTGTGCTCAGCAGGCCCAGGCAAGGACTGTTGGGAGTCTTTGAAGAGGCTGAGCTAAGGAATGAGACTATATAGACACAAATGAGTCTTCTTTCATTGTTCTGCTGTTTACCTTAGTGCTGGGACCCTCCCACTCTAGCCCTTCATTTCATCTTCCAGCCTCAATTACTAAATGTCTGTTCTTGAAACTTGCAACAGAATTATTCCCTACTTTCTATTTGAAGTTACATGGCTGAAGAAGACAGTGGGGGGCATGATTCAGCTATGAGACATTTGAATTACAACCAAAACTCTTCAGAGTGCAGAACAAACACAAAACTAAGTCAAAACAGAATACGAAAGAAAATTCAAAACAAAAATTCTCCATAGAAATTCACCTCAGGTCAATTAAATCTATACCTCTGGAGTGGACACAGATGATAGTATTACTTGTAAAACTTCTCTAATGATTCTTCTGAGTAGACTGGTGTGAGGATCATGACACATAGGATCCTTTGGTCAGTAGCGGATCAGAACTGGTAATTATTATGATGTAGGTATTGTTTTTCTCAGCTATGTGAGCTTATTGATTCAAGGTGACAGCTTAGTGAGGTAGTTTAGACCTTCTTTGTGATGAATCACAGAGCTACCACTGAAGGTAGGGAAGATTAAGCCATTGCTGTTCCTTGAATATTATTTCATCCTAGAGTATTATTCCTTTTGCATATTTCTTTTCTTCTAGAAGCATTATCTTATATTAGGGTTTCACAGATGTATTATGAATGACTGAACAACTTCATTCTACTAAACTTCAGATTGCATTTCATATAGAAGAAAAACACTCCAGATTTGATTTTACTTTTCTCGTATTTCCTAAATGACTTTACCAAGCAATCTACTTTCCAGATTTGTTTTTATTTTTCTCATATTTTTCTAAATGTGCTTATCAAGCAATCAGCTTTCTGCATTCCATATGCACTGAAGTATATTAGAAAATAAAATATTAAAACCAAAGAGCAGAAAGTACAGATTACTGAAAGTGTAAGGTAGTCATAAAATGTTCTTCTTTCTTATGTAAATGAACGGAGGGTTAGTATATCCTGTACAACTATGAGAAAGAATATTAATGCATAGGGTTCCTGCCATGTGGTGTATGATAATCATGAAGTAGTTGCCAAAATTCTAATACTGCCAAATTGGCAGACTGCCAAATTAAAACCAACGCAATAGTTACAACTTAAAATGTGAAGACTAATCGTCATGAGTTTGACAGGAGATGAAAGTAGATGTTGCTGTCTTAATGAATTCAATATTTTCTAATATCCAAATACAATATCAGACATAAATGGACATTATACTTTGTAAAGTTGCTTATAATTAATTATACTAGTTCAGTACATAAATGTATAGGACAAGAAGATAATGACAGCTGTCCTTGTTGACTTTGTGATGTGGCCTCAGTTATTCAAATGCCAAAAGCAATGTGGCCAGTAGCCTTATGATCTGTCACAAAGGTAAATAATGCCTGGTAAAAATTAACCACATGATTGTGATTTCTGAAAAATTTCCAGTGTCATAAAACCATTAGAAGGATACTTAGCATTAGTTTTTTAACTTAGTATAATCACGTACACAACTTTCATTCACAGAAACAGCTTGAAGGATGTTGGAAAGACTTTTCTACTCTATAGAAAGCTTGGTGACTCTTGTGTTTTTCTCTGCAAGTTTGTGGCATCCCTCAACTACAGGAACAAGAACTGTCACTGTCATGTTTCCAATGTCCTTCTGTGGCCAAACTTGATTTTGCTCACCTATTCTATTTGAGATACACCAGAGAGATCTGTTTACAAGAAAACAAGGTCAAACCTGAGGCTGAGGGGAATCCATGTGGAAGGAAGCAGGAAAGAAAGATGAGGGCTGAAGAAATCTCTTGGCTTGAAGGACAGCTGGCTGACACGTTTTGCATATTACCTCTGCAGCTGCATTTATTGCTTGAGTGTTTAAGGACACAGATCAGCAGCAAAGTGAGGCTGGACACATGGAGTACTGAGTGAGCAAAGTTGGATAACCATTCACAGGAATGTTACAAAAGTATTCTGAACATGTCTGATTCTATGACACTTGCAAGGCACTGGTCACTGTGGCTTTTGGTGAACCTAGAGTACAGCTGTCAGCTTTCACAAGTAGCCCACTCAGTCACAGCTTTTCTCAGTGTGCTCTGTGAATTCCGTGTCTGTATCATCAGCCAAAACTGGCAGTGGATTGACAGTACAGGTAGATGCTGTTCACACATCACAGGTCACAACAGGTACAAGCTAGGAGTGATTGAGCTAGGCAAGGATGGCTTATTGATGTTGAACTAAAGAAGGAAGAGTCACCAAGGAACTGTAGCAATTCAACCACCAGTATTACTACATATATATAATATCCACACATGCCTGCCCACCAATTCAGGATTTATTTCTTCTATATTTATTTGAAAATTATACCATCATAAAAATAATTATAGCTTCCTGTGTTTCCATATATTTTTCACCAGATAACATTCATTGTTTGACCCTGTTTATATTAAGGTATATATACTTTAATATGTCATGTTATTAAATTAAAGGCATTACTAAGTAATATATAAAATACATCATGTTTCACTTTTTAATATATTATGTTAACTGTGCCTTCAACATGACTTGATATATGAAATAGTATTAAAACTAACCATCTACAATGTGAACATGCATGAATGAGTGTATTCATACCAGTAAAAAGAAGTGATTTCATGGATATCCTTAAGCTTATACTTTACGTCTATTGAAATTAGGCATTATAAGTCATCCTTTATTATGAAGAAAAGAATATTTACATATGAAAATGTTGAAAGTCCCAGTTTCTAATATACAATCTTTAAACTCTTTTCAGTGATAGTGGAAATAAGAGTTATTTATATATAATCTGCCTCCAGGTTACACAGATTTTTGAAAGGAAATGATAATCTCTTTGAAAGTGGGTATCCTTCCAGATGCCAGGACTCATTGCTGTCTCTAGTTCCTTGCTCCTGTGGCTAGGAAGACAAGACTTCCAGGATCCTATTGCTCAGAATTTTGCCAATTGATCCTCATGTGTCCATGTTAACAGTTCTATTCTATACATTTTCTATTTTTCTAAATCTATGGTTTTCAGGAATAAGATCTTGGTAACATCTTTCACCCATTTAATGTACATTTTCCATAGATAAAACCAGCATTACCTTCTCATAATAATCCCTTGCTATTTGAATACAACTAGCATGTACTTTCTCCCTATCTTTCAGTGTTTTCAAGGCCACAGGCTTACTGTCAGGCATAGAAACAGACCACTCTCTCTCCAACACAGAACTTTATATTTCTGTTATTGCAAAACAAATACTTTTATCACTTATTTTTTTCTTCTGGTCATCCTGGAATAGGATTATATTGCTTTCAAAATCAACAAGCCCTCCGAAGTCTATTGCAATTGTTTTGTAATTAAACTCTACTTCTTTCAAATGTTATGGGGGTTAATCTTTTGACCTGTAGGAGTTCATAGAAGCCTAGATGCACAGTTGTTTTGTAAACAAACATGACAAAAATAGAGAAAGATGTAACTTTTAGCTGATTGTTTGTGAGATGGTGGTAGGTATATACCGACAGAGAAAAACCCAATTTGCAGACTCATTGTTCAAAAACAATCAATGAATCTCCTCTTCCAAAAGTTACTTGGAACTACTGAAGGATCTTGAGCAGAAAGAGTCTTTGGGTATTTATGTAGTAGTAATTTTAGCTTTTGATCTAGGGTAAAAAAGAAAGAGATAATGGAGGAGAAAAAGTCTTTAAAGAAAAGTTTTGTAGAATATTTAACAAACCACTCATTTGGCATGTTACTTTGGCATTAAAAAATTGTAAATAGCAAAACCGTGGTCATTTCATCTCTGCCTTAGGTGAAACTGACACTGTTTTAGAAAGTATTGCCACATTAGTTTCAGCAACTTTTGAAACTAGTTGTTTTTCTCCCTATAGATTTGAATTATTTTCTTTTGTTGAAATTGATTTTTTTTAGTGCTTTTCATTGTTGAGCAGATTTCCTCATTACTTTCTTTTGTTAAAGTGTCAATAGCCCTGAGAATGTGGCAATCGTATCCCTGTGTATTTGATATCCTCTTTGGCCTTTTTCCAAGTCTGTTCATTTCACATTGTGATGTGTGTGTGTGCATTTGGGTGCACCCACACGTGCACATGTGTGTGTGTGTGTGTGTGTGTGTGTGTGTGTGTGTGTGTGTGTATTGCTTTCTATTTTGTGTTAAAAAAAAAACCTATTTGTCAGGCAGACTGAATTTAAGTGTTCCATCATTGGATAACACTTTCTTTTTCTGTAACAGCACAACTGTCCTCCAGTGAGTGACCTCATAATCTACTTATTACAGATTGGAAAAGTGTTCACTATGAACTAAGTCAAGAGGACTTGAACACCTTGAAATCTTGAAATCCATAGCTGGTTCTGAATCCTGTTGGCACTCAGTAATTCTTTGACTGCAATATGATTTCTCTTCTTTAAAACCTGATGTGCTGTAGTAGATTTACCCTGCCATTGGGTGGTTTAATTTGATTTTAATGATGATTTTGATGCTGTAAAGCTTACTGAAATCATCTTTGCTATGCTGGTAATAATGTAATATGGACTATAATAGTATTAGGTGATAATGAAAGCCGATATTAGAGACATAATCATTTTCACATTTAATAGAGAAGCAATGTGTTCTCAGTAATGAAGTTAGGACTTAACATGATTTTGTGAGCACACGTTTTCTGTGTTTGAGAAGACTCTTTTTCAGATGTAAGTAAATGTACTTTATTTTTTTATTTTTATTTTTTACCCTTCACCTCCCTTCCCAGCCTCCCCCAACCCCCCCCACCCAATCATAGCCCCCCTCCCCCCACACACACCGACATTGTAAAGCTGGTTTTGACATGACATTTTGAGTAAATGTACTTTAAAGTACTTCTATTCTTGTTTCTCTTGTGTCTGCTGTAATGTTGTGTTTCATGTTGTGTGGTATTCACTGCCTTTAAGATGGTTCGTTTTGCAGTGTAAGGATAAAAATCAACTTAAGCCAACCACACAATTAAAAGAAACTGATGTTTTTGAGGCTTAATATGGTAGAAATGATGTAATACAGAGTCTCTTTGGAAAAGTAACAGCCAGTTCTTATTTGAATGCAACCTTGGGTCTCACTATTCTCTGGTAGTAAAGTGAGATTGTCTTACATAAATTGCCCAATGTTTACGTGGCAAGCTTGAGGTCACTTTAAAGTGTGTCAGTATCATGAAACACTTGAGAAGCCAGGAGCATTCCCTTCAGTTCCTTTGTACTCTTTCAAAGAATTTTTTAAATTACATTATTAATAGGTGTTTCGGCAATTTTGTATGAAAACAGGAAGTTGCTTTTTTTCCATCCAGTCCAAGTGTAACTGATATAATTGCTTTTTTTTTATGGATGTACTCTGTACATTTTCTATTCAAGTCCATATAATCTTCTAAGAATTAGCTACTACAATTTTGCTCTTGAACTGGCTTTCTAAGCAGCAGTACAGTAGAACTTCATTGGACCTGGCACCTACTGACATCTTTTGTAGATGGATGCTTAGCATAACACTGTAGGTGTAAACTTAATGCCTGTCTTTAGGTTCTTTTTTTTTTTTGTCAGTTGTAGGGCTTAAACTCTGGGCCTGGGCGTTGTCCCTCAGCTCTTCAGCTCAAGACAAGTACTCTACCATTTGAGCCACAGCGCCACTTCCAGTTTTCTGGTGGTTCATTGGAGATAAGAATCTCACAGTCTTTCCTGACCGGGCTGGCTTTGAACCACAATCCTCAGAGATCTCAGCCTCCTGAGTAGCTAGGATTACAAGTGTGAGCCGTTGGCACTTGGCTAGGTTATTCTTGGTTGTAATTTAGTTACAAGTTTGGATGAACTCAGAGATGTAGTAAGTGAACTCTCTTCTGGTTTTTTTTTTTAATGCTTTATTGTCATCACTTCCAATATATTCAGATACCAACGAGAAGAATTAGAAGATGGCAGAATTGCATAAAATATTTTTTATTAACTTTTAATATTTATTTTTTTGCCTTTGTGGAAATAACACCATGCAACCAGTCAAACAGATAGGTGACATGTCCTTTCACACACAGTCATGTAGGTGATACTGGTCTAGAAAACAAATCCAAAGTCAATGTGATTACATCAAACAGCAGAGAAACAGGCTCTTAGAGTAGGCATAGTTTTGAGCAGTTCATACATCTTGAGTCTGTAACTCATTAGGAATTGCTGACCAGGCTGTGGAGACGAGCTGAGTTTCATACAATTTTCTCATTATATTCTTGTGTTTTCTATCCCCAGCTTAATGAAATGGCAGCTGCTAATCTAGGCTATCATCAGTCTTACCTTAGGAATGGGAAATGGGAGGAAATTTTAGAGTCCTTGACTATCATATACTCTTACTGTCTACTAAAAGCAGTAGGGGAGACGATCATGATGTCACTGTTACGGGGGGAACAGATTTCAAGGAGCATTTAGACCCTACTGGATAGACACATGGATTGGGGGATTGGTGTGTGTGTGTGTGTGTGTGTGTGTGTGTGTGTGTGTGTGTGTGCTTAGTTGTAATGCTTGCTCTACAAATAAATATCATCTAAGAAGATTAACCTGCAAGTCGATTGCAGAGTGAAAGGCTTAACATGCCTAAATTGGTTTTGGGGTGGCTCAGGTTTGAGGTTGATGAGGACCTAGTTTTTAATCTATGTAATCACGGTGGAAACAGAGTATTAGGGAATAAATACTAGAAGTTGAAAACGCATTGTTAGTTGGGAAGCTGATTAAGGTGTGATTATTTTGGGGTAAGTTAGAAGAAAGGCATTTCTTTCTCAAATACTTATGCAATGAGGGACCTATTTTTCACAGCTTATCAAGAAATAATTGACATAGTATAAAGAATATCTTTTAAGCATATCTTTAATGTCTTCATTTTGGTAAGGGTTGCTATATGTATAAACATAGGAAACGATCACCACAAGTAAGTTGTTGAACATTTTCATCACTTCCAAAAATGTCCCACCTCCAGTTAATCTTTGCTTTTGGCCCTTTTGCTCCAGATAGCCAGTGTTTTGCTTTAGTTACTAAAAGGGTATTGGGGTTTTCTAGAGTAGAGTATAGTACAGTGTTTTATCTATCACCTTCCACTGTGCTAAACTATTGAGATTTATTGAGCTTATTTGGGTAGCATTCCATCATGTGGCTCTATTTACAATTTGATTCCCATTCATTTATTCATCAATCATTTGGATTTTTGTCAATATGGGGCAATTACGAATGAATCTGCTGTAAACATTGGTGCACAAGTCTTGTGTAGTGTTAGGTGGAAGAATGGAAGAACTGAAAGATATAGTAGATTGCCTGCAATTTTAAGAAACCATCAAACTCAAGGTCATTGTATCATTTTCCCAATGTCAACAATGTATCAGTATTTCTTTATCTCCACATCTGCATCACCATTAGTAGTGGTCATTCTTTTCAGTTGTAGATTTATACTGATTTCTGATTGGTATATTGTACCTCCTGACAGTTTTAATTTGTATTATGCTAATAACTAATAGTGTTAAGAATCTTTCTTGAGAAGTTGTTGTCATCATTTGTTTTCTTTAATGAAGTTATTATTAGTTAACAGGCTGGATGGAGGGAGATGGAATCTCAATAATGTTAGGTTTTGTATTTCCTTTATAGATAAAGATAATCAACATTCTTTCATGTGTTTATTGGCTATTTAAATTTCTTTTGAGAACTCTTTGATTCATTTGTCCACTTGTAATTGGATTATTCTGTTAGTATACAGAAATATGACTATGAAACCCCTCACTTTGTACAATAAATATGTGCTGGTAAAAGTTCTTATTAGAATCATTTACTTATTTTATTTGGTTGAGTTTGTTTCTCAACACAGAATTATGTAAGTTAATTTTATTTTTATGTAAGTCATAGAACATAATATACTATGATCACATATATACAATTTATTATATTGGAACAAGTTACATACTTATATCATGGGAACAAGTATTATAATAATCTCACTTTGCAAAAGTTTTGAATTCAATGGATTATTAGCAAGAGATCTTATTTTGTATATTAGATTTTTCAACTTGCTCATCAAACATATTTGCTACTTTACATCCTTTAACCTATGTGTCTCTATTTCCTTTAAGAAATATTGTATTTTACTTTAGTGTCCCAAGGTTAAAACATTATATTTACAACTATAATTTTGCTTTGTATGTTTAAAAATGTCAGTTATCAATATACCTCTTTTAAGAATGTTTCTGAAAACTAGAATCTTTCATTTTGCATAAAAACCAAATATGGTCATATTGTAGAGTTGCTTTAACCCCAATTATAGCTCGGTTTGCAAGAGCAACAAAACACTTTATTCTTAGAAAAGAATTAAGTGTAGAAAAAAATTCTCTGCAATTGTCCCCATGAATATGAATTATAATTGTATTCATCATATATTTTGCTTTCATGGTTTATAAATTATTTGGCTGTTGAAAATTATAATTTACCTTTTAATCAACAGGGACAGGTCTACATATTTAATTATTGTTTCTCTATCTTTGATTGTACAAACGAGAGTTATCATTCAACATGTCAGTATATTGGTACATTGCATCTAAATCAATATCACCCCTTTCATATTTAATTATTTAATTAGTGATTGTTTTTAGAAACATTTGGCAAGTCATTTTACAGACATACCAATAATTAAATATTAACGAGCTTTAAATAATTTTACATTATTTCACTTAAGACCTGAAGTATACACAAGATTGGCATTTAGGCAGTTGTAAAAATCATTTATTTATCTATTTTAGTATAAGAAAATTATTTGAAAAAGTAGCATAAGAAATAGGAAATGTACTCATGACTTTAGTCATGTAACGGTAACCCCTCTGTACACTATTTGAAAAATTTTTTATGTGTTTATTCTATTTATTGTGGGCTTGAACTTAGGGTCTTTTGCTCACCCTTGGCTTTTTCTCTCAAGGCTGTCACTCCACTCCTTGAGCCATTGATATTTTGGTAAAAGGTCTCAGTCTGGCTCTCTAGCTAATGTGTGTGCACATGAATAAGACAAGATGAGGAAACAGGTTAATTAATACCTGTTAAAACCATTAATACCTGTATACCTATACCTTAATTAAGGTAATTAAGCAGGTCCAGTGACATTTTCCATTGGGAGTTATTTTAGATGGATTCCCATGGGGCTTGGATTTGTGACTATACTTGCTTTCCCTACTTTCTGCAAAGTGCTTTGCAATCTAAATTGGACCTACAATCATTACTGCATTAGCATTCTCTTTCACAAAGTGCTCCAGGCTGCAACTCCAGTTGATTAAACATGCTCTTTGAGTGAACAAAGATTTTTTTATTCATGGGCCAGGCCATTTTAAAATAAAGGGCTGTAGGGTAGGCCA
Organism: Dipodomys spectabilis; assembly: GCF_019054845.1. Taxonomy (NCBI): domain Eukaryota; kingdom Metazoa; phylum Chordata; class Mammalia; order Rodentia; family Heteromyidae; genus Dipodomys; species Dipodomys spectabilis. The sequence goes on from NW_024870752.1 coordinate 9,200,065, forward strand.
TCAACATATATACAAATACAGTCAGTATTCCTGATTGGGATTATTAATGTATGGCCACCTGGCATGATCTATTCATCTTATACATTTCCCTGACCAAGCCAGATGTTTGAAATATAGAGGTGCCTAATACTTCCTTGATCTTAAAGAGCTCACTGTCAAGTGCTGCCTGAGGACCTATGAAAAAATACATGTGGATGGCTAATTGCTTCTAGAACAATATAGAAATTGTAGTCTCTACTACCAACTACTGTCTTGTAAAACAGGAACTTTTATACTAAATAATCAAAAATAAAAGGACCATACTTTTAGTTCTTATTGCATATTGGGCATCTACCCATAAATTCAGTAGTTGGCTAACAGCATTTTATTTTGATAAATCACAGTTCCAAAGCTTCTTCTTCAAATTCAATAAATAAACACATTTCTAATAATTGGACTATGATTAGGAACTCACCTTCCATATTTAATTCATTGCTCAGCATGTATTTTAATTTAGATCACTTTTCCTAGATGGTGGCATACCTTGTGTTTAGTTCATTTCTACAGAGTATGTACTTCACTGTTAGGCTGCCCTTATCTGATTTGCAGCATGAGGGGCAAGTTGTGTTAATTTGTTGAGCCATTCTCATTAGCAAATCAATAATTTTGACAGTGCTTCTAAGTATGTCAGCTTCATATATAAATGTTAGAAGAGGTTTAGAAATATAATGGGAGAGGGTCTCATTAAGGATTGGCTGAATTTCTATATATCCCTGAGCTATGTTATTTGTGGTCTTGCATTTAGAGATTAAATTCAAAATTTAACAATCAGTATACTTGCATTCTTTTCCGTTCAAATGGTAATGTGCACTGAACAAGTCACTTAGCACTGCCTTAGCATCCAAAATAATTGAAAATATGTGCTAAACTCATTGGGCAGCTCACTGTTTTCTGAACAGATAAAAATGACTGAATACTCATCCTATAGGAAAACTATGGTTTTATGACCACGCAGATCTTCTTTTCTTCTGTCTGTGCTCCTTAGGGTGGTGTTAACATTTTATTTATGCAGACCACACTTGAAACTCGCCATATGCTTCCACCAAGGCATTTCTCCACACAGCTTCTCTCGTTAGCCCAATCCCAATGATTTTTTTAAAATGAGAAATAGGATTTTCTGTGTTGCTTTATTTTCAGTTTCTTTTGTCTTCAGAGTTGAGTTTATGAAAGCGTTTAATCTGAAGGAAGGGAAATCCCTGCGGAATCAATACCGACCTGCCATAGCCCTTACATTTACTTTTTTTATTGACTCCAACAGAAAAGTGAGTGGCTCCTGGTCAATTCACAATTGGTTTTATTAAGATTGTCAATGGAGAGTGAGATTCATGGAGAAGGCTCATACTTTGATTGAAATCCAATGTTAAAATATTTCTTCTTGTAAAGTCTGCCCTTTTATTCGTCGCTGGGCTCTCGTTTGGCCCTTGTTGTGCTGTGCTAAGCTCGTTGGCTAGTTCAGCACACTGAAGGAATTTTTACAAAGGTGCAGAGGATGCAGGAGGAATGACAGATGGGAAAGACAGCCACTTATTCTTACTGCCTTGGTCATAGCCAGGCTATGCAGGTCCATCATACCCACCTCTCTTCCAATAAGTTCAGTTATTATTTGGTGCTGTCACTTTACCAGGGGAAACAAACTGAGAAAAGTTCTGATGGATGTCTAAGAAATGGAGTAGCACTCTTCATTTTGTAGGTGATTGATAGATTGTCTCTGGAATTGTAGAGAATGCACTCAGAATGGTCAAGAGGTTGTTTGACACTCCCCTTTCTCTCTCTCTCACTCTGGCTAGTATTGGAATCATACTAGGTAGCTGAATTGCTTATAAATATGTGACTTTAAAAAAAAATTTGGTTAGTTGCTTTTGTTGTTTGATACTGACTGATAGACACAAAATAGAACAAAAACAAAAGGAAGAAATTATCTTTTTAAAGTTAGAGGGTGAAGGAATAATACGATTAAAATAGTTTTTTTCCATAACAAAGTTTAGATAACTTGCTTTAATTGGGTGTACCATATTTTTTGATATATATGTACTATCTTGAGATTTCAGTACATCATGACATGAGCTAATAACCAAAGAAAAATAATGGATCTCAAACCCATTAACAGAGAACTAGAGATAAGATAACAGTGTGTTGGAAATAGGCAGTTTGAGGCAGTCTAAATTAGAAAGGGAGGTCACTGGAGCAGGAAACATTGAATATCTTCTGCATGCAGAAGGAGATGTCAACACACTTGGACCATGTGTTTACTTCATGAAGATAGACATGAACAGTAGTAGGTACTGAAGAGGCTGGGAGGGAAATATAGAACAAAATCAGTAGAGTTTGCTGATATCTAAATAGAACATGTTATTCTTTCCTAGTCCTCTCTTCTTGTATTAAGGGATAATTAAATAGTAGTACGTCCCAAATTGTTATCTGAGGAGGTTTGTTCTGTGGAGAAGCTGAATGAAAGAGACTCCAGCTATGGGAACACCATGTGTAGTGTGCTATTTGAAGCATCAGATCACTTTTAAAGATGTGTTTTCTCTACGACAGACCTCATTTGTTGGTAAGTTATAGTCCTTGTGTACGGTGTTCTCTGAATTTTGTTTTTTCACTTTTAAATATTTGCTGGGGTTACCAAATATTTATTGTATGTTCTGACAAGAAAGAAATAGGTCACAGCAAGATAAAAAAATATCTACTGAAAAGGAACCTGGAGACATTAAATTAACATGGAACAGAAGAGACAAATAAAGAGTAAAGAAAATTAGCTTTAGAGATACAGGTGAACAAATCATATTTTTTTAAAAAATGTGGTACCATTACAACCTGAATCACTGAAAAATAAGGGAGACCTCAGAAAGTAAAGAAAACCAAAAGCAGAAATAATGATATATGTGTGTGTATATATATATATATGATTTGATCATTAAGGAAATATTATAGAAATTGAAACAAATAGACTTTACAATATACCCAAGTAATGTAGTCCTCAGAAAAGTACAAAGCAAAAAAGAAAAGAAAATTCTCAACATAATTATTAGAAAGTCCCAGCACTAAAAGACTAGGACTTGAACATTCCAAATTAATGGCCACAAACAGGACCATGAATATCATGAAATTTCCTGAAAATGAAATACTAACTGTATCTGAATAAGAAAAGTAAATGATTTGTGAACAAAGACTATATCACAAAATCACAAGTCAAATCTATGACAGGTTTGGGAAACAACCATTCCGAAAACAGCAGTAGGAAAATTGAAGGCTCCAGTCAGATACATTATTTGACTATCTGACTATTTTAAGATTCATATTTAAATATTGAAGAATTTGAGAAGAATCTATACAAAGAAGAAAAACATAGGCAGCTATTAACTCCAGAAAAGACATCAAATTTGACAAGAAAAGAAATTTTACAATGAAGAATCTGACTCAACAGAGCAAATATCAACTACTAATAGTGAACCTATTGCTCAGTATGTTAAAATTTTTGATTTAGAGAAATAGATCATTAAGAGGTTTATATTCCTTTGTGATTAGAAAGGAATATTAAGTTGTCAAATTTACCTTTTAAGTTTATTTTAAAATGATTCCTTATACACATGAATTAAAAAAAATAGCTATCTGATAATGAACATTTCTCAAGGTAAAAGAAAGGACTTTCAATTCATGACAGGAAGACAAATATAGGCAAAGTTGGAATCATAATGTTTTAGGAGGAAACAAATTATATACATCTTTCTGATGTGGATTTCAGAATCAGTACATAGACGAAGAGAAATTGTTTTAATGATAAAAATAATAATAGTCATAGTTATGATAATAGTTATTATTCATAAGTAGCAATGAGTTTGGGGATATTATTTTCTGGTAAGACTATAAAGACGTGCTCTGAATTCACAAGCTACAGTATCATGTGATTTGCTGATCGTCAATTTATTAAACCACAGAGCTAACTTCCTCAACTTTCTTTGCCAGTCAACTGCTAATGCTTTACAAGTAAGAATGGGAGAATTGGTATCCATCATAGATTTTCACAGCAGGGGCAAGACTGATTTTTAAGACAGGTAGAGTATTGTACTCATCATTGCCAGTTCAGCTAATTTCTATTTTAACAATAGCAATTTAAAAAATTACAGAGATTTTGCTTTTTTCATTAATCAGCACCATGCTGGTTATGAGCATAAAGGTTCATTTAAAGTTTTTTTTTTTTTTAAATTCTGCAGTAGGCTTGATTGTTAATTTCCAGGTCAGCATCTAGTCTGTCAAACTTTCATGGGGTGATAATTTATGCTTATAATGGACAGTCTATTTAAAAGCACAATGAGGTCACCTCACTGAAGTAGGACCCACTCTCACTTTGTCTGAGTCACATCATGTTAGAGTCTGCTAATTGTCTACTGTTAATAAATACAATCTGTGAACTGTGCCTCAACTCTCAATTTGTGTCCCTTTCCTCCCCACTCCCTTCCTTTTTCCAGTATTCTCCCACAACTCTAAATGAAAGCACCATTTCTTGAATTTGATTGATACAATCTTACATTGTATTCACAGAGTGAAGAACATAACGTTTAATTAAAAATACTCACTTTATTCCAATACCACCTAAACTACTTCCAAAGCTGCAATGGAATGAATTTAGCCTATTTTCCATTAATAAGCAAACAGTTGAATCAGAATTTTAGAGTTGAAATAGATTTTACAATGTCTTTAAATCCATCAAATTGGAATAAAATTATCTTGTCAAGACAGGCTGTTTTCCTTTCCTCATAAGAAATACTGCCAAATGTCATTTAATAAATAAAAGCAGTTGCATAAGCACAGAGCTTCTTCCTGTATTCCATACATACAAGTAGCCTAGAAACCAAAATACAGTACAAGTCGTTACGTCGAAAACGAACTTTACAACTTTGGTGCAGGGGTGGGGGGATGGAGTGTGTGGGGGGGGTGGAAGGATTGGTTGGGGGGGAGGCGGGGGAGGATGGGAAGGGATGGGAAGGGGAAACAAAGGAGGAGGCTACAATGCTTGATAAGAAATATACTCTTTATCTTGCCGGTGTAATTGTAACCCCTCTGTACAGTATCTTCACAATAAAAAAAAAAGAAAACCAAAATGCAAGTTGGTCTTGATCTTTTACTTGGAATTTTCAACCCATTATTGATGATTTCTAAATAAAGGATAATATTAGCAAGTAATTGGTTTGGTTTTCTTCTGGGGACTCCATATAGTAGTATAGTATTACTCAAACTCTTGTGAAGAACAATTCCTATTCCTCCTCCTCTTCTACTTCCCCCTCCTCTTCTAATGTCTAATTCTTTCTCCCTTTACTCATTGCTCCTTCTCTTACCTTCCCTCCTCCCTCTTTCCTCCTTTTCCCTCCTGCTTCCAATCCCTTATATGTTGATGCTTTCATCAAATATCATCAGTGATTTTAAGTTTAATGAAAAGATAAATCACAAGCTCTGAACTTTTCTCACGTGATTCAGCATATATAAAAGTATTAACCTGCCACAAAAAATTCTAAACATTTATTTGTTTTTCTAAAGGTAACATTTCCCTGGAAGGATGTACACACAAGGCAGCTCATTTTGAATAACAAGTTCTAGTCAACCTGCAGGATGATTGTGTAATTAGGTGTCTATTTTCTTTGAACTGGGCCTGGATATACTGTAAATATTTACCCAGCCATACAAATGTCCTATCCTTATATGATACATGCTTTTGTGACTATGTCAGATTATGGATGTTCAATTCTTTTTCTAACAAAAATTTCATAGTAATGAATTTATCAGCTGTTACCTTAGTAATACTTTAGTTATGTGACTGTTATGTATTTTAGAGATCCATGAAAACATCATTGAGGATAGTTAATGTGAATAACTTTATTATGTAAGAGGGAATATATATGGGAGAGGGTGTACATCTATGCATATTCTATTAAGGACCTCTCCCAGAATGGTCTTGACTGCCATTTTCCCTCTTCCTTTTCCTTTCTTCTGTGATGCTCACACTTGGAGCTCATTCCTGATGCAGAGTCATTTGTTGTCTGTCAGTGATGTGCCTCCATTACCCATGTCCACCTTCACTGTGCACATCCAGGTCCTATTTTGTGTCCATCCATCTCCTGGGCTAATGGAATTCTTCTCAGACCCACAGACCTCATTTTTTGACATGGAATCAGTCTAATTGGAGCTTTGAAAATTCTGCTTCCATGAGATGTTCTTTACAGTGCTGTTTCAATGATGTTAGATATTTGCTCATTCAACATGAAGTAAGCTCATTCAACATGGGAAAAGGATTGGCCCTTCACAAAGACTGAAAGTTTGATAGGAGACAGAATGTTGGAATCACTTGTTAGTAGCAGTTATGACAGTATTCTCTATAATGTATGGTACGGGCATAAAAGAAGGAATAGGCAAATTACCTTAGAGGCAAGTCAAGGAAAGCATTGCTAACATGTAAGGGTGGAACTGATTTAGGATGATGCAGTTGAAGGAATGGATAGTCCCTGTTGGGACAGTGTTCCTGTGCTGTATATTCTTTGCCAGATGGATTCTGAAAAGGGCACTGAAATGTGTAAATGTTAGGTGATTCATATTTTCTAGCTACATTTTCAGGCATCCACAGTTTATCTAATTTGAATGGTGGTTTCTTGTTTGATGCTGCCTTTAGATTCTCAGAACCCAACGTGGTATTTACTTTTAAGATTCCACTGAAGCCAACAACCACTTGTCTGCAATTTTTGCTTGAAAAAGTATTAGAAAAATGTATGGCAATAAATTCATTGGCAATCAACATCTTTCAGACTGTTGTCTATATGTTTAAAGACTTGGGGAGATCTTTGGAGCAATACAGAATAGTCATGCTTATGAACATACTAGATATGAAGAAACTTATTTGGATTGGTACAATGAAAATGTTTAGGTAGTTAACCTAAGTAAGCACGTGACTTCTCTCTAGTCAACACCCCACACATACTTTTAAGTTTTTGGGAGCAGGCATATGTGTGGATTGGGGTATGGCTATCCTTATGTACCTGTACATTTATTTATAATGTGATTGTTTTTTGTGAAAGTCTGTAGTCTCTAGGTCATCTGGAAAATACTTCTTTATGTCGACCGTAGATAGAACATATCTTGTTAACTTTCCTAATGGTTGTCAAAGAGAAATAATGAACTCGTGTTTAGAGATAATTGTTTCCAATCACACTCTATTTTTAAGTGTGACTTTCTAACTCTATTGTGTAAAATCTGTAAGGTGGTAAATAGAAGAGAAAATGAAATGTCCTGCTAACCTTTTTTTTTTTTTTTAATGTGTTTCTGTGAGAGAAGCAGTGTGTAGTGTTCGTTGCTTCTGGGGAACAGGATAGCAAGTGTCATATGTGGAATAAATGCATATAATTGCAAGTCAGATTCTGAGCTTGAACTGAAAGGCATTGGCTTTTACTGGTTTCCCATTTTCATGGCCTAACACAGGGTAAAGCGTTTTCAAAGGAATCCTTAGCTCTTCATTCTCTGAATCATAAAATAAAACAAAAATGATGAGACTACTGCAAGTAGTTTTCCATCGGTGCAGAGTAATGGAGAGGTGGGTATTTTGTAACAAATTCTTTCTGTAGTGTAGGTGCGTAGAAATACAGTGAAGTACTGTGATTGCAAAGAGGAAATATCAAATATTCAAATCTGATCAGCATTTAACTTATAGGTATTGGAGTGTTTTTTTTAAAGTACTATCTTATTGTCCAAAGAAGTAATTACAGATCGAAGCAAATACTGCTCTCCTTGTAATGGGAATGCTTCTCTGATTGGGACACTTTCCCCGCCCTGTGTGTGCTGGAATGATGTGGGGTGTGTGTGTGTCATACATCAATTGGGAAGATCTTCTAAGGAGTAAGACTTCCAACTTGCTTGGGTTCATGGTTTTACTTCTGGTTACACTTGTTTATTGACTCTATTCTCACTTAGCAGGGTAAAAATGAAAAGCATACAGCAAGATATTTTGGGAGCCGACAATCATGTAATGAAAGGTGCATAACATCAGAGGAGCTAGATTAAAATCCAAGGTCAGCCCCTAGTCACTGAATAACCATTGCATGGCCTTGGTCTCCTCAGTTGGAAACACAGAACAGGCAAAGTCCATTAATAATGGGATAATACATGTGGTCATGTGGATAGCACTTCCAATGAAGTGCTTTAAATAAAAACCATGGGAGTAATACACTGGATGATAAATCTTTAAATAACTAATAGTGCCGAGAGCAAACATCTAAAGGTAATGAATTCGTATTTTCAAAGACCTAAAATTTCAGCCTTGTAATTGGTGGTAAAATGTTACCAATGCCCTAATAAGAGACAGATGTTGTCTCTTAAAATGAATCCGTGGATTCAGAGGACAGAGATTTGTAGAAATGTGATAAATATATGAATCAGGTTTTGACAGATGATGATTTTGGTCATGAAATATCATAGTTTGTAATTCATATTTATACTTTTTCAAAACAATGAGGTGTTTTCTTTCTCTATCAGGTCAATTTTACTTTCTTGTACTTTTCTGATGGTAAAGTGATTATTCTTCATTTGTTTCCATGTTAGCAATAAATTTACTAAGTAAATAAAAACAGGAAGCAAATTCCCAGGGGAACTTAGATGAATAAAAGTTTACAGCCCCTTACACCCTACATTTTTTATGTAGTAGGTCTGAGAAAGCTCTTGCTTATTCTTTCTTTGATATGTGTGGGTGTACATGTCTTATATGAAAAATAAAATAAAGGGAAGTTAATTTGTCTATCCATTTGATAAAAATAATGTAAGTGTGGCTTAGGGTGAAAAAAGTACATAATTTTAAAAAATTAGCCAAGTTGCTAGTCAGAATCTATAAAATATGCCCCAGACAAGCTATATTAATTGCAATATGTTTATTAAATGCAGAATTAGTATTATAAAAGATATGCAACCATGGAAATGTGGAGGTTACCCCTCCAAAGTTGATCATATATCTTTACAATTTTTATTGACAGCATATAAGTAGGAAGTGAACTATTGCCTTCAGCTGTAGATATCAGTTAGAAGTCAGGACATCAAAAATCTCTTGCTGTGTATAGGTCAAAGACCAAAGTGCTAATATTGAATATGTGTTTTTCAACATTAGAGGAAATCTTTACAAGACTTACCTTGAGTAAGAATGGCTTATAAAATTTCTCTTCTTCTGACCTAGATTAAACTTTAGACTTTGAGACATTTTTGCTAAAATGAGATCCCGAGGAATATTTTACTTTTTTGCACTGAATACATTGGCTCCAGGGAATCATACATGCTGAGATTCTAGCTAAACCTAACTCGCTACAGAGAAAATTTTCTTAAATTTCTTTTCTGATTTCAATCCTAACTATAATCCAGATAAATTATGACACAGACCTACCTTCTGCTGCTGGTATAATAGAATAAAAACCAGCTAACTGGTCATTCTTGGCAAATATTTTTAATTATGAATAGATTACCCATAACTATGTAAAAATGGTTAGGTTTCATGAATTAAATTACTTTCATTTTAATTAAAGAGTAGTGTTGACATTCATAAAAATGATCTTCCTAATTCTAATTGATGGGCAAGAGTGGTATAAAAATGAGCTACTTAAATTAATTTTGATACCTAATAAAGATTCTTGTTGTCCCTTAAATTTGTTAAGATTCATCTGTGAATAGTCTGTATTTGAATACTTAATGGAGGCAAAATGTTTAAACAGGAAATTGCCAATCTTTCAGGGAAGACTGGGATACATTGTAGTAGCGCTTAATCTATCTTTTTATTCTGTGCTTTCCCCAAGTCCTCCCTGAATAGAAGTCAAGTGACCATCAACCACCAAGGAGATGCTGCTCCTTCCTGGTGCCTGTTTACCTTAAGCCCAACTCATGTAGGAATTAAACACTGCCTTGGTTGTAAAGCCTTTATAAACTTTAAATTTGTAAGAAAAACATAGAAACAAACCCACTGTTTAAGAAAATTCAAGAAGGCTTGAGTCATGTTTTATTTTACAACTGAAGTTACTTCCTCACAGGTAGAAGTTTTATGAGTCTTAGAAGCTGGGCTTCAGTGATCACACTTCACAATAAATAATTAAGACCCAAATCAGCATCAACCATAAAGGAAGATAAAGGCTCCTGGTGTATCTTAACATAGATGCGTTTTGCATTTCAGAGGAGGTAACCCTTCATTATGTAGGAGCATCTTATCCATTATAAGATGTTCATTATCTTTAGTTCCTGTTCACTAGATATATGATAACAAACAAACAAAAAAAAGCCTTCATAGCTTTTCAGATGCTTATAATGAGATGGGGGAGGAGGAACACCTAATTCATCCTTTCAGAGTCTCTGCTTTGTCAGACTTGGGCCCATGGAAGTTATGGCCCATTTTCTCACATGGGCATGCCTTCGCTTTTCTCCACCTATGAGTAATGTTAAGGAACCACAGCCTCAATGTCTGAGCCTTGCCTTATCTTTCAAAAGTTCCCTTGCGTTTTTATTTTATTTATTTAATTTTTTGGTTGGGTGTGGGGCCTGAACTCCGGGCTTGGGCGCTGTCCCTCAGCTCTTCAGCTTCAAGGCTAGCACTCTACCACTTGAGCCACAGCGCCACTTCCGGCTTTTTCTGCTTATGTGGTGCTGAGGAATTTAACCCAGGGCCTCATGAATGCAAGGCAAGCGCTCCACCACTGAGCCACTTTCCCAGCCCTATTTTTCCTCCTTCCTTCCTTCCTTCCTTCCTCCCTTCCTTCCTTCCTTCCTTCCTTCCTTCCTTCCTTCCTTCCTTCCTTCCTTCCTTCCTCCCTCCCTCCCTCCCTCCCTCCCTCCCTTCTTTCTTTCTCTTTCTCTTTCTCTTTCTCTTTCTCTCTCTCTCTCTCTCCCTTTCTTTCTTTCTTTCTTTCTTTCTTTCTTTCTTTCTTTCTTTCTTTCTTTCTTTCTTTCTTTCTTTCTTTCTTTCTTCTTTCTTTCTTTCTTTCTTTCTTTCTTTCTTTCTTTCTTTCTTTCTTTCTTTCTTTCTTTCTTTCTTTCTTTCTTTCTTTCTTTCTTTCTTTCTTTCTTTCTTTCTTTCATTTTTTGCTGGTCCTGGGGCTTGAACTCCTCAGTGCCCTGGGTGCTGTCTCTGAGCCATTTTGTGTTTAAGGCTAGCACTCTATCAATTGAGGCACAGTACCACTTCTGGCCTTTTCTGAGTACATTATTTGACATAAGAGTCTCAAGTACTTTCCTGCATGAGCTGACTTCAAACCATGACCCTCAGATCTCAGCCACCTAAGATGCTGGAATTACAGGCATGAGCTACCTTTTCTTTTTTAAAGAAAAACTTGGACCCAAACACCGTATCTTCTTACAGGTTTTTCTTTTCTTTTTCCTTTTTCCTTTATTGGCTGTAAGATTTAGAATGAGGGTTTTATTTAGACTTCATAATAAAATATGAAGGAAAATTATTATTTATTTACTAGACGAAGACATTTGACATTGATCACTCTTTGATAAGACTCATGCTCATTTCATTCTTTAACACGTTGTGGAGACTTATTTTGTGAATTGCATTTTATGCCTTTGTGTTTATTTCATTTCTATTTTCTAGGATATTATATCCTATTACAGATGTGAAGTATACTTTGAAATTTATTTATTTAGTCCTCCTGTTATTTTTCCTTCATTCTTTCTAAAAGTACTTTAATATTACATTTTGTCCAAGTTCCAAACAGCCTAAACTTAATTATATATCCATCATTCCTGTCCTTTGGAAGGAATTTTACTTACCTTTTGTGAAAATGACAATCATCAGTCTCTCTGGCATCTTCCAAATTGAAATTGCCCACTTTCTATTATACTTTAAAATGCATAATTTTAAAAGTTATGTCCTTTATTCTCTTTCTTAAGAAGCTTGATAGCGGATGATTCATCATCAAATTGAAAATGGTTTGTGATGGATGTAATTTACATAAGAATTGTCAGTTAATTTTTTTATCACCTGTTTGGGAAAATGTATTTGTTTTTCTCAGTCCATTATAAGCATGCATATATATATATATATATATATATATATTTATATATTTTTTTTTTTTGGAGAATTTGAGTAAAAACTTTGTTAACATGGAAAGGAATTTAAAATATTTTCTTCTAAAATATTCTTATCTTTCATTATTTATACTTCATGTTGATATGAAGTTGTTCCTCATAATATTTGTCCTTCACCTTGCTATAACAAATGCTCATGTTCATCTAGTTGTTGGAATAATTTTCTGTTGATAACAAGTTTATGTACTCTCTGACTGTGTGTGTGTGTGTGTGTGTGTGCATGGGTGTTTGCATGCTAGTATATGAACTCAAGCCCTTGGTGCCTTCCCTTAGGTCTTTCACTTAAGATTGGCATTCTTACACTTGAACCACAGTTCCACTTTTGTCTATTTATCCCATTTCTACTCTTTATGCCCATAGAATAATAGTTACTGTTTTCCTCCAGACTTTAACACTATTATGTGTGTAATATTTATTCAATGTGGATGCCTGGAGTTAAAGTTCACTCATTTTTTTTTCTGAGGTGAATTTAATTAAATAGAGATATTACTATATCTACATGAAGTTATTCTCACATTTTCCAGTTTAGGAACACTGTCTTTATAGTTGTTTGCTATAGGTTGGATCTTGTATGTCCTCTGTAGGTGTTTCTGTTATAGACCTGACCCTTAGGGTGGTACTATATTACCAAAAGATAGAATCTTATTGTTTGGTTTTGTTGGTATTGTTGGTATTAGGCTTTCAACTCAGAGCCTCACACTTGAGAGGTGAGTGTAATAACACTTATTTCATTTCCATTCCTTTTTTACTCTAGTTATATTTTGAAGAGGGTCTCACCTTTTGCCTGTGCTGGCCTAGACTACAATCCTCCTAATTACCCTTTCCAAGTTGTGTAACACCAAGCCCAGCTTCTTCTATTGGTTGAGATGGTATCTCACCAACTTTTTGCCCAGGCTGGGTTTGAATGACAGTCCTCCCAATTTTACCCTCCCAAAAAGCTCTAATGCCTGCATGATCCACTGTGTCCAATGATGTGGAGGAATCTTTCTGAGGAGGCACCTAGCAGGAGGTCCTTGGTCATCGAGGGCCTCTCCTTGTAGGGGGTTGTTGATTCCTCACACCTTCCTTCCTCTGACCCTGAGGTGTCCAGGTTATTTTTTGGTGTGTTGTCTGCTGTTGTCACCCATTGTGCCCACCACAGACCCAAAGCAATGGATTTCTTGATCACAGCCTGGAACCTCCAAAACTGTGAACTAAAATAAGAGAATCCTCACAGGTGGATGCCCCCAGGTATGGTGTGAGAGGGACTAGAGCCTGAGTAACACGGCGTTCTTGTCAGTTTCTTCTGAAGTTAGAGCACATGGGAGTTCGTTTTAGGGATTAGATGTTGTATTGGAATTGTAGAATCAGAGGATTTGCACATACTTAGTTTTACAAGGAAAAATGCCAACTCGCTTCCCAGAGTGGTGGTACAATGTATGCATCAGCTAGACACAGTTGCTGTCATCATAAATCTTTGTCAGTATTTTGAGTGTGAGATGTCTGAGGGTTACTTTATTTCCTCTTGTGTAAATCTTTAGTTCTTATGTTTAAATATCTTTCTACTCAGTTGTTCTCCTTTTTATTGGTTAATAAAGTTTTTTCTTGCATGCTGGATATGAGTATATTATGTTTTGAATCACACATATCCAGCTTGTGTGGCCTTTTGTCCTTCTGCTGTAAAGAGGACTGTTATAAACTAAGGTAGTCATTTTCATACTCATCAGCCAAATTTTTTTTTATAAATAATTATTTGTGTCTATTGACTAAGATCAGTTCTGTCATGTTTCTCATGATATTCGATTTTTTAAATATTTGTGAAGTAAATATCTACTTTTGTATATTGTTGCCTGGATAACCACTTTCTATCAGCATTTATTGAACTGTCTAGACATTTCTAAGTTAGCTTGTTCACCTGCTCTGTCATAAACTTTTCTTATATGTGTATGCCTGTTCTCTGAATCCTATGTTTTATTAATTTATCCGAATGAGTAGGAAATGGATGTAATTTTCATAATTATAGTTCTTATTAAAAACTCTTATTCTTCTTTTGCAAATCTTATTTTTTTCTTTTAAATATTTATTTATGGCCCTTTACTCGTTAATATTCCTTGTATAATCACCTAATCAAAGTCCAGAAAAACTTGCTCTGAGATTTTGGTTGGAAGTGTAATAAAACTGTATATCAATTTGGGAAAAGCTCATATCCTTCTGATATTGAATCTTCTACCTAATGGCATATATAATTTATCATTGATTTAAGTTAGCTCTAATGTCTCCCAATAAATTTTTATGAATTCCTTTGTAAAAGACTTGTACAAAAATTAACTCTGGCCCTTAAACCCATTTATGTTTCTCATAATATTTTCAGAAATTAACCTTGAGATATCACACATTTTACTGTAATGTTTTGCTGCTCCCCTCCCCAATAAAATATAGTTACTGGCAGTAAAGGGACAATTACTCACATAGATTTCCCTTTCTTCTTCACAGAGAAAAACAATCCTTTCAAGCATTGTTGCTCCTTGAGAATCATTCATCAAGTCTATTATTATTTCCATTCTTCCTCCAATAGCATGGCTAATTACTTAGAAGGCTGTTTTTTTTTTATTTAGGTAGTTATAGTTCATGCAGTTATCTTTTCTGCAACATGTGTAGTATATACTACAGACATCCTTCTCACTATTTAACCTAATAAATATCTACCAAAGTGTTTTACACTTGGCTGATCATTTTCTGGATTATTATTACAGTAATATCATCACATAGTTTGGGAACAACTTTCCCAACTTCTTTTACTCCCATCTTGTGTCTGTCTCCACAGAATTTTCAAGCTAGGTGTGTGCTAGCATCTTCGCTGTGAAGAGTAGGAAAGCCAAACCTGTACAGATTGCTTAGTTGGGAAAGATGCTCATAATATTGTGCAACATAGGGAAGTTTCAAATTCATATTTGCTGCCCTAGAGCTAATGGTCCTGTTTTGTCTTCTCTGGGATGATGATGAAGAGTAAGGGACAGTAGCCTCAAAAGGCCTTTGACAGTTTTTCTAATTGTTGTTAACTAACTGGAAGCCTTAGGAAAACCTTGAAGATTGCAGTCTTTGACAGGAGTCCTGCACTGTCAGTGTTATATTCTTCCAGTCCACTCTTGCTTACCTTCTTCTTCTTTGTTGTCATTTGAATTTGTATTATATACACACAATTTTACATATTTTCTCTGAATTTGTTATTAACTTATAGTTCTGGTTACTGAATATCAGATAATCTTAATTGCTTTATATTTTTATTATGAAAAGGATATAAATTGTTATCCTATCAACGGGTGAACATGACACATCATACATAGAACATCATGCACAGAACACATAATAGACTGACTTGGACTTAATGTATGCTTACTTAATGTTAATTGATGGTGAAAAGATTGGAATCTACCTCTTCATGATAAGATTTTGTTGTTAAATAAATAAAATGGAAGCACAAAAGATTCAACAATTTGTACAAACCAGTATAGAAAGAGGATGTGATAGAATCTGGGTAAGAACCCAGATGTTATGTTTCCAAAGTTTATACTCTTGACCAATATGAATTCATCCAGTCAATTAAAACATTATCCAGGGGTAGGGAATGTGGCTTAGTGGTAGAGTGCAAACCCTGGATTAGATTCCTCTGTACCATATACACAGAAAAAGCTGGAAGTGGTGCTGTGGCTCAAGTGGTAGAGTACTAGCCTTGAGCAAAAGAAGCTCAGGGACTGTGCCCAGGCCCTGAGATCAAGCCGCAGACTAGCCAAAATGAATAAATAAACAACAGCCAATACTTATACCCTTAGGAGAGCAAAGAAATTGGATGGATATCTGATGGATACATTTATTTTTTGCAGCTCACAAAGGGAACAGATTCTTTTATAGATGTAGTTTAGCATTGCAGAGTTTAGATTACCCAGCAGGTCACATTTTTTTACAGCTGAAAACGGAAAACAGTTAGAACAGGAAGAATGGATGTTGCTAGGTTCTATTTTCCTTCATGGATTTTTCATCTCCCAAAGCACTAATTCAGCCTGCAACCTCAGATGGTGCTCAATTCACTGCAGAATTAAATTTTAGTTGCTGCCTTCAATAACTGGGGAGCACCCTTTTTGGAAAGGGCTCACTAGGAGCCTTATTTGTTTGTTCATTTTTGCTAGATTAAAATTTAATATTTTATAATACTGTAAGGAAGCTACTGACTTTAAGAATTGGTATTCGCAGTTTCCTTTTCCTTTTCTCTCTTATAAATATAAAACAGCAAGTAACAAAAAGAATGATTTCCTGCAAAGTTATTATATGTAAGGAGTTGAACATGGGCATTATAATTCACTAGCAGCTGATGACTGAATGGATTGAAAGGAAGAATGAAAAGTGCAGATTTTAAAGATAAATTACAGCTGTAATAACTTCTTCGGTAAGATACATATAAAACTGAAATTTATGGCAGGCTCTCACACCAGAAAATCAGGAAGTGTGGATTTTCTTTCCATCCTAATCAATTTCTCCACTTCCTTTTCTGATTAGAGCCCCTGCCAAGTCTAAGTCATGTTCCTTGTATCTCTAACATATTTCTAGGAGACCTTTTGAAATTCCACTTTGGTTATCAGACAGTGATTTTTGCCCTAGCCGGTGTTTAGAACATGAAGGTCACTCATCTATATCCTACAAAGATGATTCTCACATTGATGTTTCTAGAAAGTAGGCTGAGAAGAGAAGTTCGCTACTGTATTAAGTTAATTAGGGCCCTTTAACATTTTGTATTCTCAAGATTAATCATTTGCTTGTTTGAACTAAAGTCATTTTCCTTAATCACCATCATTAGTGGCTGGCTATGAATGATTCTCTCTGAATTTTATAAGCAAGTTATTATTTAATGCATTTTACATTACCCATCAGGGATTAGATATCATCCAGCATTTTACTAGCCCAATATATTTTTCCTAGAGCATGAGATGGAATGTAAGAATAAGAATAATCTACCTCAGTAATTCTCAAATTGGTGTAGGGTGGGCGGGCTCAGAGAGAGAACAGTGGGATGAATTATTGCATCTAATTAGGGCATCTTGGTATTGTTTCATAGATTAAACTTCTTAGGTATACTAAACAGTTCACTCTCAAAAATGAGAACCACTGTTTGTAGTCTTTTTATTTCTTTAGTGAAGAACAGTTCGTTCATAGACCTTTAGAGCTAGCCCATTACACTTTGAGGAAAATCATTCTAAAATTTGACTTATTACATGTACTAGTTTCTAGTTTTGATCTTTATGATCCAAAGTAATATTTCAAAATTTGATGTTCCTTTATATATCTGGCACCTTAATCTTCCCCCTTATTGTCCTTATGAAGATGGGACATGCTACCATTTCCTGTATTTCATATTGTGAAACCTCTTAAGATCATGACTCTTGTCCTTATCTTCTGCATGTAGACTTCTGGTTTATTTCCTTGTTTTATCTTTAAAGCCATCCTGGTCAATGTAGATATTTCACTCTGGACTCACATATTAACCAGATGATTGATCCAGATGAGCAAGAATTGATCTTCTTGTAATCCCACGCCCAGGTGCAGTCCTTGGTAAACAGTAGGGCCTTGGAAATTAATTGGTGAATGAATAAACATTCAATTCCATCTTGCAGTTGGGAATCTACGATATATCCCTAGTAGAGTTGACAGTGATAGGTAGAATGGCTTTCAAAAATTTGGAAAGCAGTGAGTTTTGCCTAGCTCTATGTATAATGTTTTGCAAGTTGAACATTCTCTTTTTTTCATTGCTTATTTCAGCCACTAAAGTTTTTCCTTGGACTAACATCACTACCCAAATGTTTCACACATTAGAAGCAAAAACGTCTTAGTTAAATATATACTTTCATCAACACGCTCTGCTTTTCACAATGCAGACAGGTGGAAATTTAAGAAAATTGCTCTGGAAAAGATTGATCCAAATGAGTAAGTGAACCATCATATTAAAGTACCTGTTAGGCAATTAGAGTTGGGTACTGCAGTGAAATGCATACTGGGTAAACATTGGGTGCCAGTTGGTGGTTTATTGAATACTGTTAAAAATTAAATGTTTATTATGTGTTGAACATTTTCAAGGTTCTAGATATACACTAGCAAGGGGAAAATCATACTTTGCAAGTCATAGTCTACTTGGGAAATATGACAATGATGTATATGAAACAATTACTAAATAACAATGTGGTGAGGGGATGAGGGATGAGGAGGCAACATGGGAAGTTCTCACCCTTTCATCTGAAGAGAGAAATGCAAAGTCATGACTGTAGGAGAACTTGGTACACTCAAGAGATAGGAACTCTGGGTGAGCCAGAGTTGAAGAAGACTCACCATGAAGTCCTCATGGATTATGCTAAAGAATTTGATTTATTTCAGAAGCCAATTTCTCATGCTTGATGAGGAATTGATTTTTAGGAAAAGGAGAGTAAATGATGCTGGGAAGTCAGCTGGGAAGAAATAACAGCACAATGATAATAGTAGACGTGGAAAGATTTGAGACAGGATTTGTAGACAGCACGGGCAGCTCTGACTGAGGCATTAGATGGGTTAGTATGGAAGAAAGAGAGGCAATAAGGATCAATCCTAAATAAAATGCCCACAAGTCCAGGACAAATCCGATCAAGTTCTGTTTGGAATTAATCCATTCTCTTGTGTTATATAAATGCAAATTGGCATTGATAATACAATCCCCACTGAGAAAGAAAACTAGGAGGGAAGGGAATTAGAAAGTAAGTGAGAGAGTTCTGATAAACATTGAATTAGTTTTCCTATCCTAACTCTTAGTTCTAAACTTACTAGTGTGAATGAAAAATGTGACCACTGGTCAGTCATTATGCTTACCGGATTTGTTTACTTTCAGACATCTGCATTACCTTTACAAAAATTATATACATATGTATAAGCATAATGACTGATATATATATATATATATATATATATATGCATCTTATATTCGTTGCTCCTAATTAGTGTGAAATAATGACAGCCCTTTACGACAGACCAACCTTTGACCCGAATGTCTATAAATTTGCTCAGCTTTCCAAATTAGCACAAGGTTTCACAAAGATAAGACAGTTCATTTACATAACTCAGACTCTTTTGGCTGGCAAACTCAAGAAGATTGAGTGTAAGGACCAAGTTTGCCACATTCATTTAGATTGGTTGACTCCCATTCACTCCTTGTGAGCGCAGAGGGACCCATGTGTTTGGCTCTTGGCCAGAGATTATTGCGCCTGTGAGCATCGAGAGTTCTTATTGCAAACACCTAGTGCTTCATAATTGGTTTATGGTACCCCAGATACTCACCAGTAACATTGTTAATTAGCATCAATATAGGTGGCAGTTATTCTACAACTATGCTACCAGCCTGATATGAATACACTCAGGCACAAGTCTACGTTTGTCTATTTTGCATCATGTCACTTCTCTAACTCAAAAATGTTTTCACTATAACCCTCACATCCTCAACCCAGCATAAAACGGCTCTTTTAATTTTTCATGCCATCCTAGGCATTCCTCTGGAAGGATCTACTCTTAGGCTGAGAAAACGGTGCCAAGCCAGCTGAATTAGACCAACTGACCTTTCTTTAACATAGCCTTGTTTTCTATCCTTTGTGCCTTTGCTTCTTGATTCTTGAGGTTTGAAATTGGCGTTTTACCCCCCTTAATCCCCACCTGTCACACATTATACTCACTTCAGATGTCTGCCTAAGATCCCAGCCTTTGATCTCCTAATATTTTCTTTGTTCTTCTCTTTTGAGATTTGATGTCGTTCCTGTTGCTCTTGCTATCCCTGCTAAGGGTTTTATTCCATGTATGTTCCTCAGATCTCTTCTGATGTCAGTGGAGTACCTTATCCAAAGCCTTGTGGCCAATTAGGGTTTGGTGACTTCCATTAAATTTTTGGTAGTACAGTAAGGTCAAAACTTAAGTGGTATAAATAAATCATTTCATGACAAGGTGTAGGAATGGCCTGAAGAATGCTGATCTCATCACCAAATGGCTTGTGCTGCCAATCTGAAAGGGCATTCTGTTGTTTGTTTCTCTGTGGTCCAACTAGTCTACCTCTCTGGGTGGAAAAGCAGCCCAATGGTGGGTAATGATGGGTAATGAGTAGGAAGCTGGGGAGGAGTCAGCTGGCCTCCCAGCAGCTTTCTGTCACAGAAGCCAGTGGACTTGCAACCACTCAGGCAGTCAATTTTTTTTTTTAAGATTATATTGTTTCCCTTTGAATTCTCCAAATCATGTCAGGTGTTTTCTTCCTTATCTCCCTTGAGGACCTCCAGTTAATCTAAGATTAGCCTGGCAACTCCTATTTTCCAGGTCTTTGGTTTCATCAATAAAATAGGTTACATCCATTTTTTTTAAAAAATAGGTCCATTAACCTCCTTCATAACTCTGTTCTCTTGATCCATATCGTGGCTTATTCTCTAATCGAGACTGCCCCATCTATTTTTGGCTACACTCCCAAATCCTATTCCCATTCTTTGAATGGGGCTATTTAATTCAGTAATTGCTGGCTTGTACAAGTCTGACAATCCTGAGCCTTTTGTGGTGTTTACACCTCATCGCTTTTCTGTGTGGCCTCTGTTGAGCGACCATCAGCATTACTTTGTGTCTTTACCTTCTAAGTTCACAGTGAACTGACTTATTTCCCTGTTGTAACAAGTGATTTCTAGAAATTTTCACAAAGATCAGGACAGAGACAATGTGAATAAAGTGGGATATAGGCAGATGCATAAGATGACCCATTGTGTTCATGGTGATTCCATACCTTTGTATTCTTATTTTGGGTACATTTAAAAATCAATTTGATATCTTAGCAAAACAGGAAGAGACTATAATTTACAAAAGTGTATCCATTGATATATACCTGTTTGAAATGTTTTTATTGCCAGTGGCTCACGCCTGTAATTCTAGCTACTCTGGAGCCTGAGATCTGAGGATCACGGTTCAAAGCCAGCCCCGGAAGGAAAGTCCGTGAGACTCTTATCTCCAATAAACCACTAGAAAACCGAAGTGGCCCTGTGGCTCAAGCGGTAGAGCACTAGCCTTGAGCTGAAGAGCTAAGGGACAGCATCCAGGCCCAGAGTTCAAGCCCCACGACCGACCAAAAAAAAAAAAATGTGTGATCAAAAAGTTTTGAAGAGCTAGATTACAGGCTCATGCCTGTAATCCTAGCTACTCAGGAGTTTAATCCTAGCTATTCATGGTTCAAATCCAGCCCAGGCATGAAAGTCCGTGACATTCTTATCTCCAATAAACCACTCAGAAAACTGGAAGTGGTGCTGTGGCTCAAGTGGTAGAGCACTAACCTTGAGCTGAAGAGCTGAGCAACAGTGCCCAGGCCTAGAGTTCAAGCCCCACGACCAACCAAAAAAACAAAAAAAACAAAAACAGAAAAACAGTTTTGGAGGGGCCTGGGTATGTGGTTTAGCTATAGAGTGCTTGCCTAGCATGCACAAAGCCCTGGGTTTGATTTCTCAGAACCACATACACAGAAAAAGCCAGAAGTGGAGGTGTGGCTCAAGTGGCAGAGTGCTAGCGTTGGACAAAAAGATGCCCAAGGACAGTGCTCAGGCCCTGAGTTCAAGTCCCAGGACTAGAAAAAAAAAAGTTTTGGAGAACACCAGGTGGCTTATATCTGTAATCCTCACAACTCAGGAAGCTGACATCCAGAAGATCTCCATTCCAAGCCAGTGTAAGAATTTTAAATCCACGAATTTCCATTACTAAAATAAGACCAGGCTGGAGATGTGGCTCAAGTAGTTGAGTGCTGGCCAAGCAAGCAAGCAAGCTGAATGGGACTGAGGCTTGGACATCAAAACCATAGTACTAGTAAAAACAAAAACAAACAAACCCCAAAGCAAAACAGCAAAAGAAAATCCTCGTAAGTTTGGAACTTCTGGGTGTGGAAGATTACACTGGTAATTCTAATTATTTGGACAATTGCAGCTAGAGTCTAGGCTTAATGAAACAGTTTATGAGACTTTCATCTCAAGCAGTAAGTAAGATCTGCACATGGTGGTACTATCATCCCAATGAAATGGGAAGTGGAAATAAGAGGATGGAGGCCCAGTAGGGCCAATGCTAGGCTGTAGTTTGTCCCATTCCTAAGGTCTATTACCTGTGTTTCTCAGGTTACCTGGGACTTGTTTGTCCCAGTTAAATTTCATTCTTTCTTGGTCTAATTAATACTCTGCTTAACCTTGTTCAAACATAAGCTTGAGACCAATTTGAAAAACAATGACAGTAAGAAGGTATGATGTTACTGCTGCTGTTGCTGCTGATGGTGTGTGTGTGTGTGTGCATATGTATACTTGTGTGTGTCTCAAATAGGAGTATGCCTGTCTAGAAAATGTAAGGTGCTGAGTTAAATCCCACTAAAACTACCAAGGATTTGTGTCCATTGGTTTGCTTCTAGTCCTTTACCTTACTGTAACTAGGTGTGTGACATTGAAGTAGCTCAGGAATCTCTTTGGAGCATATGGTCCTCACCTGCAAATTGGAAGCAAAACCATTTCTTGCAGTTGTTAAGAGGTGATGCATGAAAAACGAGCAAACACCTGGCACACAGTCATGGTTATCCACTGCTGCGTCTGATTCCATTATTGCTGCTGCTATGATTAATTTTAAATTGTCCTGTTTTCCTGTGTTTCCACACACTAATAATAACACAGAGATTGCTCTACTATGCCTAGTAGGAAGCATGTCATCTTAAACACATTTAAATGTGGAATTTTAAAGATTATATGCACAGTCCTCTCCAACTGCAAAATTAAGAATATTGATACGTTTTTGTGATGGATATGCATAGACTTTTGAAAGAGAGGGGACAAAGTAATTCACTGGAGTTTCAAAACAAGAAGGGAATTCATAATGCACCCTATTGATCCATTTTGTTGGTCAAATTAGCCTAACGTGAATTTTCTTTGGCATTTCAGACATTAAGCCCCTCAATTAAATGTTTATGATAAGCAGGCCTTTTATTAACTGTTGTCACACCTTGTATGGTTTTAAAGTGTTGTTCCAAGATAAGCTGGCTTGAGGAATATAAAACAATACTGCACATTTATGTCTCATGTTTGCTGTGATCTGAGTGTGTGAGAGAATTCTTCAGTGAGGTAAAGAAAAGTTCACTGTAGTTTGCAAGACTGGTTCATGTGGAATTTATAAGAATGGACTGGCCAGCCTGCCCTTTTAAAATTCCATAGTTAATCTCTTTATTGAAAGCTGCTGGACTAGTTGATTAAGAAAGCCTATGGGATGACTGCTTTTAGTGTCATACAAATGAAGCTGAATTGTTGCTAAGTAAATCACTATAGATCAAAGTGCTCTGTGGTCAGAGGACTGCAGTTAATTTTTTTTTTTTTTTGCATTAACTTTTAAAGAGAAGGTGAAGGGTTGAAGAATGAAACACACCAAATTTGACATCTATGATGTCCACTTACATTCATGCATTTCTTTACACATCTAATCTGCATGATTGGACAAGCAGTGCAGCAAGGCATAAAGGACCAAAGATAAAGCTAAACCAATTAATACTTGTTTCCTATTTATAATTACCTGGATTCTGCCTAGCCTTGAAGAAACCAGTGGGCGCATAGGGAAATGTTCAAATGGTCCCAGGATAGCTGCAGCCGCACCTCTGCTGTCTTCTCCCAGTTTAGAATTCATCTGCATGTTAAGCATCCACAGGACCATGTGTGGTAGCTACTCTGTGACTTTGGGGGTGCTTTTTGTACACCTTGAAATGTAGAATTTGCATCCTAAGTCTTCTGTGCTGCCCCTACTGCCACAAGCAGCATTTGCATAAATTTGGGTGGAATACATGAATCCATAGATATATATTTTGCTGGATTCAGATGACAGGACAGTGATGAGCAAAAGGGACCAATTGAGTGGACTAAAATGGAAACTATCTCTGATAAGAATTCTACATGGGTTGTAGCTGTAGTTTGGTCCTACTTGTGAAAAGTTTTAGGCACTGTAGGCTTGAAATTTGTTTCTGAATAATCTAAGACATGTATTGTGCCAGTATATTGAATGATATAATGGTGAACTAAAGTCATTGTAAACTGAGTCAGTTCTATAATTTTGCTGGATTGTCATGATTGTTCACACTTACACAATCGATCCATGTGGCTGACCTGGTTAATTGCAAAGTAAAATTAACTTATTATCTTAAATTGTTTATTATCTTAAATTTATTATCTTAAATTTATTATTTTAAGTTTATTATCTTAAATTCTGTCAAGAAAGACAGAATTGCATAGACAGTAAATGCCCTTCACTTGGTGAGAGTTTATGCACTGATAGGGGAGAGGATTTGGAGAAGCATCAAACTGAATTAAAACAAGAGGCCACATCAGGTTGCTGTGAAAGTAGGTGTGAACAAAACAAATTCTTTAGCAGTGAATTAATTTAGAAAATGGTCTTTTATTGCATGGAATAATTGACCTAAGGCTGGGCTTATTAATACTGACATAATTAGGTCAGGAAGAAATAACATTCTCCTGCTTGACCATCTTAAAGTTTTGTGGTGATGTGATTTTTAAGTTTAGCTACTTCCTGATGAGTCAAAACATGGCAAATGCATTGGTGAAAGTTTCTAATGTGTCTGTCTATTACCACCATAAAGCATGTCATGTGTGGGACAAATGGTTTCATCTTCAAGTTTTCAGTATGACAATGACCAACGTTTTTTTAGTTTTGTCAAGAGAGGAATGAGAAACCATGTTTACTAATACAGCAGCCCTCCTGTATGGCTGCCTTCCCCAACAAAAATGGTAGCCCACATCGATTTTCCTTCTTTAAAAATGATGCATTTGCGCCACAGTATTCCAATGCATTGCATCCTATAGCTTGGAACTTTTGGTCTTCTAAGTCTTGTAATCCTAACTCAAGCTCTCCGAACTCACTTCCAGCTCACCCCAGTGAGACATGTTCCTATGAAATTAGTGAGTGCTCTGAGTGACTGAGGCCTCTCAGAAACTTCGCAGGGGGTCAGTGGGCAATCTTTTGCAGGGTTGTTTGAGAAATGAGTCATACTGAGAGTTGCTATTGAAACCCAGTGCTCCACAGATAAACCAGTGTGGGCAAAAATTCAGGCTCTTCCTTGTACTATACACTATACCCATGAGTAGTGGCACCGAGGTCACCGTGGCTGTTTAATCCAGCCTTTGCAGAGTTTTGACCATCATTTTTTTCTCTCTTGTTGTACATTTTAAAATATGCTAACTTGAAGAACTCAATTTGATACTACAAAGAAGCTGGCGTTAATAGGCTCAAGAAAGTGAACAAGAGTCCTAGGGATATATTCTACAGCCTCTAGGTATGGATTGGCCGACACGAATAGTTAGTTAAGAGGTTCTTCTCATTGCAGGTAAGTAAATGGCAAACGCACACACACATACACACACACACACATTCTCAACGTCATTAGTAAAAGATCAATATAAATTAGAGCAATTGAAGCTGGAGACTTACAGAAAACTTGTTCAAAGTTTAGCCAATGAAAATGTATGTTTGCATAATAGATAAAAATCCTTTCTAATTAGGAATTATTGCAGACTTCATTTTCAGTACATTATTTTTAAATCTCTCTAATAATCCTCTATCTTCTTACATAGGCTGTTCATTTGTACATAAAGATTTTGTTCTCAGGAGCAGGGAGTGAGGGATTACTATTGTACTACTACTGAAGTAAGTATCAGAAATTCCAAAATTAGTGGCATTCACATGTTTGATGCTTATTAATCTAGAGCAACAGAAGCAATCAAAACAAATAAACGGAAAAAAGAGACTGCCTTTTTTGTCTTTCTCACTCCTCCTTCCTTCCTTCCTTCCTTCCTTCCTTCCTTCCTTCCTTCCTTCCTTCCTTCCTTCCTGCCTTCCTGCCTTCCTGCCTTCCTGCCTTCCTGCCTTCCTTCCTGCCTTCCTGCCTTCCTGCCTTCCTGCCTTCCTGCCTTCCTGCTTTCCTTCCTTCCTGCCTTGTCTTTTTATTTCTGATCAAACATTTTGGGGAGAGATTATGTCTTTTAGTGAGATTTTTTTTTATGCTAGACTACAAAAAATTATATAAAGTTAACCAGGTCTCATTTAGATAAGACATTCAGTCTCACATTTTTTCCTACTAACAGCAAAACAAAACAAAAAACAAGCCCATACAAATTTAATGAATAGAAGCTACAATCACATTTCTTTTTATTTTTCCCTTCCTTTTCTCATTTCTTGTAAAAAAAAGTCACAAACATGAGGAGATTGCTTCCTCCTTTGTAGGGATTTGTCACTCATGTTACTATTGTGTTTCTGAAGTAACATTCTACTTGAATATGTGTCTGTTCAACAACCATCAATTGCCATATCAGCTCCAATTTTACATTGACATTATCCTTAGGAGCATAAATTACTGAAGCATTATATTACTTAGGTTCTATATTTCTTAGATTCTTATGGCAATGTAATTCCAATGACAATGATCATTGCTTTTAATTAAGAGCCCACTTGACAAGCCCTTGGATCTTTTGTCAAAATTTAGAGAGTATGCTGATCTTTCAATGTTACAGATTGTTAGCTTTGCCTTTTTATAAAAATTACTAAATTGCATTATTGATAGACATGTATATATCATTAATGAGCCACAAGCATATATAATTAATAAAGGGGAGGAGGGAGAATACAATCAAGAATTCAATGTATATCCTACAGCATTAAGAAAAGTGAAGGAAGGAGTTGGTTGAGGGAGATGGGTGAGAATGTTAAAAGGGATGATATTGATCAAGATGCATGTTATGTTTTCCTATACTGCTTTGTAAATTGACCAATGTTTGAAAATCTACTTAAAGATAATAAAGATAATTTAAAAAACGACTTTTAAAGACCATTTGATAGGGACAGAATTGTATGCTGGAAGTAAAGGATACTTTCTGTAAGAAAACAGTGTAATTTGCTGAAAAAATTCAAATGCAGCTGTGTTGAACTGGTCTGATAAGAAGTAAATGACATTTCTAACAGGCAAAATATTACTTTATACTGCTGATAATTCCAGCTAACCAAACTGAACCAACATGAACATTTCCTGAATGATTCAGATTTTAGTCATTTTTCTATAAATTAGAAAAGATGAATCCTAATTGTTTATACAATTCAATTAACAGTTTTAAGAAAGTATTTTCAAATAAATGTTGCCACCCAATAAAATATGTAATGATAAAATGGCTTTCCTAGACATGATTTAGTAGTCAAAAATTGCTGAATTGTCCAACATTGCCTATTCTTCACAATGTATTTGCACACTTACATGACAATCACATTTCATACTTCCCAGTGTTTTGTCTAAAAGATGGTACATTTCTCAGTAAGGCTGTACAATTATATAGTCTTCATCTTTATCATAATATTATTTTCCCATGAAGAAACTGTCATTCAAACTCATAGAATAGAATTATTTGTTCATGACTTCTTTATAGTTCTTCCAACACCTGTTTATCCTAAGCCATAGTATTTCCTCAGCTGTAGTTCAGGATAAAATGACTGTATTAACAGGGTAATAGTTAATACTCTAAATTTAAGCTTACTAAGAATTCTAGATACTTAATTGTATGGATTAAGACTGAGGTGTATAGTTATTTTCTTTAGTATATATGAAATTTTAACTTTATGAATAGAGCTCTGAAAAATTGAAATATAGAATTATCATATGACATTTCTAGATTTACACCTCAGTGTATTAAAATCAGAAGCTTATACACATACAGATTCTAACAACACAATTTACAATGGCCAAAATGAAAGAAAATACTTCATATATATATATATATAAAATCAGTAGGTGAACAAATAAACAAATTGTAGTGGTTATATTCAATGGACTATTATTGACTAACAAAAAGAAATGAGATATGAGAAATGAGATAATGAAATGAAACTTATGCTCAGCAAAAGTAAATCAGTTTTTTAAAAGCTTGTTTATATGTAATATCTAGAATCAGCAAATATACAGAGATAGGTAATGAGAAAGAATTGATAGATGTGCAAAGGAGGAATAACTGTTCAGTGATTATTGGGTTTTCTGTTATTCCTCCAAGGAAGTGATAGGATTAGTGATGAAAATACTTTGGAACTGGGGAAAGTGACGGTCCCATGGCATTGTGATTCTATTAAATGCCACTAAATAGTTCCCCTTAAAATAGTTACTTTTTGTTGTTGTTATATGAGTTTTACCCCAATAGAGGTGTGTGTGTGTATGTGTGTGTCTGTTTGTCTGTCTGTCTGTGTGTGCGTGTGTGTGTGTGATAAATTGGAGATTAGAATCATAAGGACTTTCCTGCCCAGGCTGGCTGAAACCATAACCTTCAGATTTTAACCTCCTGAATAGTTTCGATTACAGCCAAGAGTGACCAGCACCCAGGTAAAATAGATTATTTTTAAAAGGAATACATGTATCACTGTTTAACATTTTTTATTATTTTCAAAATCCAACAGTATTTACTTCATAAATTATTGTTAACACTGCAATAGGGCTTGCTAAGGATATGTTTAGAGTATGATAATTTATAATTTCTTACACAAGTTATCTAAAATTTGGTAATTATGTGTCAATTTATATTTTGCAAACTTTTTTTTTTAGTGAACCTTGACTTTGCTCTTCTGAAGCCTCCATGAGAAATTTTTATAATTGGAAAAATCAATATATACAGATTTACTCAGTATTTATACATTCACCCTTGTTTGTATTGAGTTCTTTATTATGCATGAATTTAATTTATTTCTAGAAGAAGTCTTGGGAAGTAATGCTATTATACCTATTGAAGATTTGAGGAAGCTACAATGCTTGCTTTGGAAGATACTGAAAACTGATTTCATAATTAAGGCAATACACATACAAAGGATCTTAAGGAAAATGATAAACAATAGTATTTCTCTGGAATTATCTTTTCATACCAGTCAGCTTACATTAGGTTCAATAAATATTCTTATTTTCAATACATATTTATTGAGTTTGTACTATACTACCTAACACATCTGCATTTAGTAGAGCTCACCTATGAGGGTGGACACAGACTAAACAAATAAATAAAGTAAATAGTGTAAGATACTTGATTGACTATTAGGAAAACACCTCAAGGGGACTCTGGAAAACACGATGTGTGTACACATATGTTTGTGTGACATTCCTCACTGAGGATTAGCTGCAGACAAAAAATCAGACATTGAACAGTGGATGTCTGGGGAAAATCATTTTAGGTGTGTAGGGAGCATTTGAATGAGAAATTTGAGGAAAGCAGATCTGGGAACTGAAGTCTGAAATGCGACCCCTAATTCTGGACAGAGAGCCAACACCAGGGGTTTTATATATTAAATCCAGCAACTCATCCAGCTGTGCCAAATAGAGTCCAGTAGAAGTGAAAGGCAAATAAGAGATTTATTGTGTCACACAGGTGTGCCACAGAAATATGCGTGATTTTTTGTCTAAAATGGAGGAAGAGCTAGGGTAGAGAGAGAGACAGGTATGTGTGATTACCCAGTTCTAGGCACGGGGAGGCCTGGTCGATCATACTCACTGTTTGTTCTGTTGTGGCATCTGCAGGATTTATCACTTGGAAGAAGCAATCTGTTCCCATGGGAATGGTTACTTCTGCTCTCTGTCTGGTATGGTACTGTTCTTACTTGGAGGGTAGCGGCTCTGCTATTCTTATCATTGAGGGCCATTTTAACTCTTGAAATAAGGCTGTTATCAATTGGTTCTCATTTTCCTGGAACCAGAGTTGATTTCAGAGCAAAGAGTGAATTGGTGTAAAGGACCCAGAGAGAAAATGGAGGTGGGGATACCAGGCTTTACTCTTTACCGTCAGAATTAGTTCTAAGTACATGTTCTGAAAGCATCCATTACTGGGGTGTAGGAAGAAGAGGAACCGTAGCAATGAGCACCAAATGACGTGGAAGGGTCACATCTATGAACGTGTGGTGTCCTAGTGGCCCTGAGGAGCATCATTGTTATCACTGGCACACAGCTTCCGCCCTCTAATGAATTTATGGTTGTATGCGTTCATTTCTCCCAGGACACCATGAACTCCTCAGTAGGGTGTGGAAATTGCCTTGTATTCAAATGTGCTTAAAAAGAAAGACACAGGATAGATGAAGAACTATGACGTGTTGTATGTGAAGATGTTCGTTGGCATTTTTGGAACTCAGATTTATGTCTTGTTGAAGGCCCTTCCCCAGTGCACCATACTCTCTGGGTCATCTGCTCTTTTGCACATGATTACTCAGCTAAGTTCAATGGGTAACTTGGGCAGAAGTCCTGGCTGTCATGTTTAATGTCCCTTGCTCCTTTTGCTCCTTTAGGGCTCGCTTTTTGCTATTCGGATGTAAATATTCACCACCCTTGCTTTCTCTTGCAATACCTCCTCATCTGTCTCTGACAAAATTCAGATATGTCTTTACTAAGAAAGAATATTTTATCTAAGTAATGGCTTTTAGTCACAGAGAAATGTTTTAGGTAGACAATTTAAGGAAAAGCAAGTGGAACTTTTGATGTTTTCTAAGGAATTGATTTGGTAAATCTGATTTAGTGTATTATGTTCTCTTTTTCCAAGAACAAGATGAGAACCAAGAAGCAAGAAAATCTACTGATTTGTCAAACCTTGCAGCTCTCATTTGAAGCATTTTTGCTTTGACCATGAGTGTATTTTCAGAGACTTAAGTTTAAGGTCCCACATCTGAACCATTTGGTTGTGAATATCAAGTGGGAAAGTGGAAAGTGGAAAGTAGAAAGATAGGATAGTGTACCAATTTGAAGCTGGGTGATCGTGTTCCAAGGGGAACTGGGACTCTTAAATTTTGCTTACCAGTATATCAGCTGCTGTAATTTGAAAGACAAGTCAGAGTAAAGTGCTTCTGATGGTAGGTTTAAAATAGGAGTACAAAAAGATAACATTGTGCATTTTATATCAGAAAACTAAGGTTGGTTAGAATCCTGTGAAGAACACCAACTCAGAGATTTCCTCTCTATGGGTGTGGATAGCTGTGTAAAGGGAAAGACCCAGAGAAGGAGTCTTAACGCATGAGGGAGAAGAGAGAAATTCCAGGATCAGCTTTACCATTCTCTAGTTTTTTCAAAATTATTAATGATATATTCAATTCAGCAACTCTAGAAATATTTCTGTGTGAACCTAGAGCCTTTTGTGTGCTAAACAACCATTTTATAGGCTAAGCTACAAAATTAAGCCCCCCCCCCAAATCATTCTCGATGAGCTCATTCATTCATAGTGTTCAGAGATTCATTTTCTATGCCACCTGGTCTCAGGTCAATTACAGAGAATAAATGCTATTCATCTTCTGCAGAAAAAAAAAGATTTTATTTTTGTATTTTGATTACTATTAATATCTGCCACTTTCTTCCTTCTTTCTCCCTCATTTTCTCTTTGTTATTTAGGTTGGCATTTTTATAACAGGTACATTGTCAGGGGGACAAAGAAGTCATTTTCAGTGAAGTTAGATGACTAGTTCTTAGAAGCACCATACTGAGGCTATAGGTCAAAGACATTCATGACAGAAGACTAAATGGGATGTGACCTGACCAAGTGACAGACTTGGGAGGCCACCATGCCATTTTCAGCACATCAGGAAGGTTTACATGGAAGTGAGAACGTTTCGTTTCAATCAATGTCTACACCTTTCATTTATCTTTGAAGTGTAAATAAGGTAGGAAGTTAAAGAGAAATAGAAGAACTTGATCTCGACCAGATGAACTGATGAAGTGACTTGAAGAGTTTCTTATGACAACAGTAGAGGGAATGTGGATAGGCGGGGACACTGGAAAGTCTTTGCATAGAGAAGAGTGATATGGTGAGATCTATACTATAAGACTATGATTGGGGAATAAAGAAATGCAGTGTGGTATGGGAATCCGGGGATTAAACGAGGTAGTTGTCCAATCCTGCAGTGTTTAGGGCTGGGCAGAGTGATGTTGCTAGTTGTTGGAGAAGAGAAATCAAAGGGAAGCAGATGGATATGAGCAATGGGACCGTGCAGGCATTGGGTGAGAGATCAGTCACGTAGGACTGGTACAGAATATGAGGCCTCATGATACTGAATGTGGAAAACTCAGGAATGGCAGGAGGAGAGCTACTTTGAAAGAAGAGGAATTTGAATCTGACTTTGTATTTGAAGCATGGGCAGGTGGAAATTGTCCAATACCAGTTATAACTGTAACACTGGGCTAGGCAGATATTTGAGAGGTATGGAAAGGAAAATGAGTCCTCCTTTTTTGAAAGGTAATAAATGAAGCTGAGTAGAACAGCATCATCCTTTGAGGTGAATTGGTATAATTAATACTCTAGCTTATTAAAAGAAATCTCACGCTTATGTAATAGGCTGTGAAATAGAACATACTTCTTTTATCTCCAGCAGGATAAGGGCTTATGCTAATTTCTTTGAACAAAATGGGTAGTAAGAACTCTGGGGAAGCATATTCAGTCTGTGCCTATAACAACTGCTTACATGAATATGAGCCACAATACAAGTAAGAAGGCCTTTTCCTTTCAGGCAAGACATATGTTTAATTTACAAGGGCAAAGTTTCTCATTTGATTGCCAAGCTCCCTAATTAGGAAGCCTTGAAGATCATTGCCTCAAGGTTGTTCAAGTTGAAAAAGCATTCACAAGTTCAAATATATTTTACATCCAGTAAAAGTCGCTCTAGTTTACTGACTGCAGTTAGCATTCAGTTAGTTAGCACAGAGACTTACCTGTTAGCTCCAGGCAAACACTGCCTACAACATTGGTATTCAAGACAAAAGGCTGCCATCAGTGTAAATTCTTGTCTACTATGCAAGGTGTATCTTTTGATCTTTTCAGAAAGAGCTAGAAAATTGGATGGTATTTGCAGGAGCCTTTCAGCTGAGAAATGTCAATAATGTAATCGTGTTGAGACCAGTACATGGAATTGACTTGTTGGGAGATGGATACAGGTGCAGGGATGAAATGTGTATCTGATTATTATATAGAACTGAGTTTCTGCATGAGATCCTGAGTCACCAGGCTACAGGAAGCAACATTAGGAGAATTTGATGAATCCACTGAGCAGATTTTTTTTAGGGCCACACCACATCTCAAGTTTTCAGAAAACAGAAAGAAATAAGGAAATAAATTTATTTCTGCTATTTGCATTTCTACTGCATAACCCAATATCCTCCATTTGGTGGATAATCTGGTGGCTGGAAAAATCAAGACAGGTCATTCCAAGTCCTTCAGAGTGAATTACCACTATTGTATACTGTATTTTTACATGACAACCAGGAGTTGTTCTGCTCTCCAGTGATTTCAATATGTTGTAGTTTGTGTCTGCCTACTTTAAAGATAAATCTAAGATGTGTAGTGGTGGTGAGCACTCTTTGATTTTGTAATTGCTTTCAATTACATTTTTTCCCTCTAATTCATTTATTTGGAGTTATCATGAAATTTGTTTTTCATAATCTGCTTTTGAGTTACCTTTGGATAGAAAGGAGCATAAAAAAATATGGCATTAGACTAATATTTATTTATTTAATGCTTGACTTCATTCCCAGAGACAGACATTTCTGGCAACATAATATTTTCTGTGCAAAAGAAATACTTTTTAAAATTAAAAAAAATGCAATTATATCATTTTCCATTTTATTCTATTTATACTACAATATACATTCACATATTGATCTTATATGAGACTCTGTTGAACCCTTAGTGTGAATGATTTAAGAGGTGAATGGTTTAAGTGGCATGTTTGTGGCTCCTGGGATGTGGCTTCTATGAGCCTTCTCATTCTTACAAAAGAATCTAGCTGGTCTTTCTGATAATGTTAATACCAAATAGTCTGACAATATTAACATAAAATAGTTATCGTGTGCCAGAGGTGCAGCCATTGTTTTTATGCATTCTCTTACCTAGCCATTATAATACTATCATAAGATAGGTATATTGCCATTTCTGCTGTATGGCTATGGAAAGTGAGATGGTATAAGTTAAGTAGCCAGTTGAAGATCCCACAGCTATTAAGTGGTGGAGTTAGTCTTTGAACCTGGTAACCAGGATGCAATCCTTAACAATATGACCATCCACTTTTATGAAGTGGCAATATTCTTACTTGTTAAGTATCTTTTATCCATCACCCTCTTTTGTTCTAAAAAAAGAGAACATTTTGAAAAAGATTTTTTTCTGTTGTCTCTGTTTATATGTTTTTTAAAATTAAGAAGCAAACATTTATTAAAATGTTTAGTTTTTGCAACATTTATTATGTTTTGTTTTATTTCAAACTTCATGCCTTTTGGAGGACTGTCATCAGAGCCTGACACTGCCATTTGATTTTTTTATTATTGGAACTACTAGGATTGGATTGCAGGCTGTGCACTAGCTAAGTAAACACTCTACCACTTAAGCCATTCCCTCAGCCATGTTCACCTCTTTTGGGCACAAATAACCATTTATTTTATGCCATTTGTCTACAGCAAGAAGTGCTTTAAGAGCAGAGGTTTTGATTTTTATTAGGTTATCTGCCACTACTAGTGATATTCAGTATACTCCATAAGTATTTTAATTGAAAAAATTGTATTTGTCAAACTCATATGTAGACAGATACATACCATTGAATATTCTTATCTGAAGCACTGATTGGTGCTATCGATGTAGCTAAGGGGTAGAGAGCTTGTCCAGCTTGCATGAGGCTGTGGGTTCAATCCTCAGCTTGCAAAACAAGCAAAAACAATAAAAAAGTTGCTTAATTGATTTTTGCATATGATACCACTTTGTACTCTGTATATCCCTTTAGCTCGTTATGTTAAGAAAATGATGGAATTTTCTGAGACCAACTTCCTCATCTGTTAGGAAATGTGACAGTTCAAATTGTACTCATGTCTCTATGTGGCTACAAGCTTGGGGTCAGGAAATGCGACTTTTGCTTAGAAAATGAACATTATTCTTGAAGATGTGTGCTTGTAATAAATATTCATTGTCTCTGTAAAATACTTGAACGTGCAGAGTGCAGGAAAATACTATATAGCAATGTTGTAATTGTGTCTGGAATGTAAATAACACTGGGTGTGTTTTGAAGCACTTTTGGAACAGGGCAAAGGGATCTAGAACCATGGAGACATGAACTAGAAAGGTGGACTGCTAATGAAAGCAAACACTTCAAGGCCATGTGAGAAGTCTAAGCCAGAGGTTGCTGGAGAGTCACTTATCTACAGTAAGAGACAGAGTTCAAACAAGCCCGTGAGTCTTTCTGAAGCATGTCATTTCATTCAATACAATCCTTGCTCTCATGATCTCTTGTCTTTACTTTTGAATAAATAACAAATAATGGGGCAAGGATATATAGTTTAAGAACTTTAAACATGTTGGAAGAAAAATCAGTAGGAGCTGGGTGCCGGTGGCTTAAGCCTATAAATCCGAGCTACCAGGAAGGAGGCTGAGATCTCATTCCAGGCAGGAATGTCCATGAGACTCTTATCACCAATTAACTACAAAAAGAAAAAAGTGAAGCTGTGGCTCAAATGGTAGGGTGCTAGTCTTGAGCACAAAAAGCTCAAGGACAGCACCCAGATCAGGAGTTCAAGTTCCAGTATAGGCTCAAAAACAAACAAACCAACAAACCAAAATCAGTAGTATGGAAACTATTCTCCTACAATGACTTCTCTATTAAACACAGGATTTTCTCCAAGTCCCTGGAAAAGGAGGGAAGTCCTCCCTTCCACCACCACCACAGGAGGAATATAGGAATATAAAGATCTCTCTAGAAAGAGAGAGAGCCTGAAAAAGAAACAGCAGTCTAGTAGCTATTGTCTCCAATTTATAAACATAAGAGCAGGATTAAGAGCACCCTCTATTAAGCAGAAAGTAGAGACTAGAAGTTTCATTGAATCCCCAGAGTGGACCCCCCCAAAAAACAAAAACAAACCAAACCAAAGCAAAAAGCAGACTAAGAGAGTGTATGGTTAAGGATATAGAGACCAGACTGAAGAAACACCTGGACAGGTGTCCAGAGTTTGGGAGAGTGGATTTGTGGGTAAGTGACAGAAGCATATCACATGAAAACAGTTCGAAAGCCACATAGTCAAAGGCCTTCGGTGAACTGTGTAGCCTCAAACTCAGTGTATTCTAGGGCACACAGCACCTGTAAGATTTATAAAATATGAGATGCCTATTTGTGCTGTGTTGTTAGTGAATTAAGAAAAATGGAATACCTACACATTAGCTTAGTAGGAAAAGAGAATATTGACTGAAGCATGGCACAGGTTATTCACACCTGTAATCCTAGCTACTCAGGAACCTGAGATCTGAGGTACATGGTTCGAAGGCAGCCTGGGCAGAAAAGTCTCTAAGACATTTCTCTCCATTTATAAAAAGCCAGAAGTGGCTCTGTGGCTTAAGTGGAAGAGCAAAAGAAGCAGTCATTGTGGTGGCCTGTTCTGGGCCTGGGATCTACTGTGGTGTGTGTGGTCTGTTTCTGTTCTCTGAAATCCTGTTGGCATTTTCTCTTGATACCTGAAAAATGTGGCCCTCTCTTGCTCACCACCTCTTGCATGATACTGCTGCTCCCTTTGAAACATCTGGGTGTTTACCCTCAGTTCATCAAATCTGGTGGGTCATCCCATAGTCCAAGGTTGCAAGTTCACATCTTGTGGCCTCTCCAGCCTTCATGCCTAGAATTCTGAAAGCTTTCCTGCTATGCATAGGCCAGAGGAGCCACAAGAGAAGTGATTCTTCTCAGCTTTTCAAAGAGAGTGTTCAAAACACCATGATTCCTGTCTGTACTACCCCATTTTTCCAAAATATTGATCAAAGCTTGGAAGAACCTGAATCCCGCTTCTCCCGCTTTTATTGCTAATTCTTTTCTCCAAATCCTCCACTGAAAAGGTGGTACATTGCCTCTTCATTGCCCGTAGCAAAGTACTTGTGACTGAGGCTCAGATCAAAGACTGCAAACCAGTCAGTGGAGAAAGTATGATGGAGGAAGGACCTAATTTGTGTGTGTGTGTGTGTGTGTGTGTGTGTGTGTGTGTGTGTGTGTGTGTGTGTGTGTGTGTGTGTGTGTGTGTGTGTGTGTGTGTGTGTGTGTGTGTGTACGTGCTGGTCTTGGGGCTTGAACTTAGATCTAGGCACTGTCCCTGAGCATTTGCCCTCAAAGCTAATATTCTACCACTTGAGTCACAGTTCCAGTTTCATCTTTTGGTGATTAACTGGGGATGAGATTCTCACAGACTTTCATGTTGAGGAGGGCTTTTAACTGCAATCTTCATATCTCAGCATCCTGAGTAGCTAGGAATAAGGGTGTGAGCCACTGATTCCTGGCTAGGAGATATT
The DNA here is from genome assembly GCF_019054845.1 of Dipodomys spectabilis. Lineage (NCBI taxonomy): Eukaryota > Metazoa > Chordata > Mammalia > Rodentia > Heteromyidae > Dipodomys > Dipodomys spectabilis. The sequence continues at coordinate 9,237,558 of NW_024870752.1, forward strand.
TCTTAATGCATCAGGGTGAGATACCTTCCATGGACAAGTGCCCAAATATATTATGTATTTTTGTTATGATTTTTATTTAAAACATCTGTGAGATGGAGTTCAAATGTACAGAATATTGAGCACTTAATGGCTTCTAAATGAATATGGGTAGAATTAGACTAAACTGAGTCATAATAGCAATTTGGATGTGACTATCAATAAGGAAGAATTTGTGGTCTTATGTAGAAGGGATTTTGTGCTGTTCCAAACTTGCTTTAATAATTTTCAGGAAGCAACTGCTTTACATTTTGTCCTAAATAAATATTTCTCAATGGAGTACTGAAGTGGCTATTAAAGTTTTAAGCACTCTGCATCTTTTTAAAATAAATGCATTGCTTAGCCTGTACAAATGAAACTCTGCAGTATTTTCTTGCCCCAGTGAGCTTGTTCCTAACAGTGCAAGTATTCATTTTTAGGTGGAAAGAGAGGTCAGGACAGTCAGAATCAGAGTTATACTTATGAGTAGATATTTCTGAAGTGGCTACATAATTTATTAGCATCTTTTTGAAGTTATTTCATATGATGTCATTGGATTTTTGTGTCTTAGTGAATTTGGCTAATATAATTTTCAAAGAAATAATTCTTGTTGAAGAAAGACAATTACTGTTTTGGGTGTTGATCACTATTTTTAGTCATTAGAGCAAAAAAGTAAAGTTCATGGAGAATGTATTTGATGTAGCTATAGCAGCTATCAAGAAAGAAATCATAGTGATGTATGATTTGTGAATCATTTTTATACTATAAAGGCAATTCCATTGTTCCCAGTCTTGGGGAAGAAAATATATTAGTAAACTTACGTTTTGATTTGGAGATTGGCGGCCCATATTTCTGTGACCAAATATTTAGGAGTTTTTCCTCCCTTTTAAAAAGCTATTGAGAATGAGATTATAATAAAATGTTATGAATTAGGTTGAAATGAAATTTGTTGGGAGTGAATTTTAAAACTTCTATCTCAGGTCTCAGGTGTGTGTGTGTGTGTGTGTGTGTGTGTGTGTGTGTGTGTGTGTGTGTGTGTGTGTGTGTGTGTGTGTGTGTGTGTGTGTGTAACATATACTACATATACAATCGGATTTTCACATGACACGTTTTGCCATAATTTGTATATGACATAATTGTTTATGAGTAAGCATACTAATTTGGTCTGTTTTCCTGAAGCACTGTGTCATTGCTTACATGACACTGATACATCTGTTCTCCATCCATGACTTGGTTATCCTAGCAGCATTTCTTCCTTTGATGTGTCTCTCATTGGATTTGTTTTCCAATATAGTAGACTTAGCTTCATATTCTTTGGGGGCATCATCTCCATCCAGATCTTACTCAACCATCACCTAAATGCCAACAAAAGCACTTCTGTGATTCATGGTAGTTTCTGATATCAAAGTATAAGTCATCCATCTAAAGAGGAGCTCATGGGTTTTCTTCTAGCTTTCCTGACATTGTTACTGACAGAAATATATGGCACTTTCTGGTCTTTGTTATTGACAAAGGGATTTTTTTCCGACTTGTTCCCTTCAATACTTAGTCATGTGGTGGCAATTGTGATTGATCTGGCTTTACAGATCCATTATCTAATCCTCAATCTATTCTTTCTTTAAATTATACTTTTATTATCTTTGAGAGCTGCACGAAAGCTTCACAATTCTCAATCTATCCTTTCCAACCTGCTTTCTTGCCATTTCAATGCAGGACTCAAGTATTTGGCCTTTAAATATTGACAATGCTACAACACTAATCACGTTGCCTTGAATATAGGATCCTATATATCTATACTTATAACTGTTGACTGTATCTTATATCCATCTAATTATCTATCCATTTATCCTATCTCTCTATACTTATTATTGTGTACCTCATTGAAATATGGTTACTTCTAACTCAGTCGTTAACTCTATGAGGGGACACATTTGATCCTAACATTGCAAACTTGATCCCTAGAAGTGCTACGTTTTACCCGCATTTACTAAGGTTCTATATTACAGACAGGAATGAAAAGCAAGTGAAATTGTGGAGTGAATGATCCACGATAGGTCAAATCATCAACCTAGTCACTTTGTAACAGAGAACAATTATGCTTTAAAAATAATGTGCCCTGGCTTTGCTCTGAATTACACTTAGTTAGAACATTGCATTTGTACAACTTTATAGATTATATTCTATATATGAAAACTACAATAAACTTTATATAACCTGCGTAATAATTGAAAACCACTAGAAATGTTGGAGAATACTCAGAGACACTTTGCATTAAGTGTTAACAAAACAAAACACACTCAACCCTGATGGAGCAGCATGTCATCAGCAATGACATTTCCAAACCTGATGGTACTGATAGGGGTTTTATTAGTTAATTAAATGTGTGCAAATTACATGCACTGTTGCATATAATGTGGAAGAGGACATGCATGCTTCATTGGAGCTCAATTTCCTTTTTAGAAATTATCACTGTATTAAATCATTTAACTTTCTAAAATAAGCCATCTGTACCTCACTAATCTTTTTATTCTCTTTTCATATGAACCATGGGTAGTTTATTTCCAGTTTACTTTTGACAAGTCTCATAATAAGTTTTGCAGCACATTATGGGAAAGAATTTCATTGAAACAGCACAGACTTCCAATGATATGTAACCCATTTATTTTTGGAGATTTGAAAGAAGGCAGGCAGAAACATTGAAAAATTTGAACAAGAATTTATGCCATAGTTTGTGCACAAGCAAGATTCCACTCCCAACTTTTCTATCCCTCTCATGACTTTTGCTCTGATTTAAGGAGTTCTTTATAATAAAATCAAGTAAATCAAGCATACCTTCTGAGCTCGCTGTCTATTTTCTAATTTATATTGTTTATACCCCATCCAATTATGAATTCCTTCAATTATTTATTCAGGACATATTGGCTGTCTCTGAGATCCTGTGGACACTGTTCTGAATGCTGAGAATGTGTTGGAGGGTGTACAAGATCCAATGTCCCAATCCTTGGGAAGCTCATTTATTATTTATTCTTTCAAGCTTGAACTTTCATCATCACCAAAAATTAGAAGAAAAGAAAAGAAAAGAAAACAACCCAACATTGCACTGCTCTGTTGATGTTGCAGTAGCAGAAATTAAATGAAAAGAACTGCACATTCAGTATTCTTACCATAGGAACTTGCGTGTGAAAACCCTAACAGAAAGGAATTTACCTTTTCTTGAATCTTAGCATTAACCGTTTGGCAGTTATTCTCATTCTGGGATTAAGTGTGATAAAGGCCTAGCACAGCCCCTGTTTGTTTCCTGATAGGATGATTTGTGACTGCTTCATTCTTTTCTTTTCCTTACTATAGATCTCTTACTAAAGTATCTGTCTTTTTCCACATCCTGATGTTTGAGTCCATGTATATTTTCTACTGTACTACTGTTTTCTACTTCAGCAACTTCTGTTCTTTATTATTTCCTTTGGTCTGATTGCTGTGGCCTTACTTTGCTTTTGTTTTTCTAGATGCAGGAGGCAAAATCTTAGATTATTGACTTCTCAAATAGGTATGAATTCAGTGCTGTCTTTGTTTTACATCCTATTGTAATTTTCATTCAGATTAATACATTTATTTTATCTTCCTTACAACATCATTTTTTGAACCATGGGTTATTTAATAATAGCTTCCTAGATTTCCAAGTGTTTGGAGATTTTCCTATCTTCTCTCTGTTGCTGTTGTTGCTGGATTACATGCTCTGTATATTTCGACTTTTATGTCTTCCATCTTGGTGTGTGCTTTGTGCTGTGTATATACAAAAAGACTGTATTCTGCTGTTCTTGGGTGTTCCTATAAATATCAACTGGATCCTTTAGGTTGTTAATATTGTTGATTTCCTGCGTCCTTGTTGATGTTCTGTCCATTTGTTAAATTGAGAGAAGATTTCTAAAGTTTTAACTATAATTCTTCATTTTATCTTGGTGCTAGTAGTAAGGCTTGATCTCAGGGCCTGGGCACTGTCCCTAAGCTTTTTGGCTCAAAATAGAGCTCTATAAGTTGAGTAACAGTTCCACTTCCAGCTTTATTCTCTTTAATTAGAGATAAGAGTATAATGGACTTTTTTTTTCCCCTGGGCTGGCTTTAAACCACAGTCCTCAGATCTCAGCCTATTGAATAGCTGGGATTACCAGGAATGAGTCACCGGCACCTGGCTCTCTTAACTCTTAAGTTTTGGCTGATTTTCCTATTCTACTTTTTTCTTTGCATATTACTGCACCTACATTTGGTGCATATATATTTGAGACTGCCAAGGCTTTTGGATGCTTGCCTCTGTTACCATTATGTAATGCCATCTCTCTCTCTCTCTCTCTAATCTCTCTCTCTCTCTCTCTCTGATCTACTTGTTCCTTCTTTGTTCTCTGATGTGAAAACAGTAAGTCTTGTTTTTTTTTTGCTTTTTGTTTTTGGTATGTGTTTTCTGATCCATGATGACTGAATTTCTTGCCTTTTCTATGACCTTCAGGGGTACAATAGAGGGGTGCCAAGGAGCCTTGTGGCTGCTGAATGATGGCACAAGGTTAACTCTGCTTGGTCTTCTCTGATAGCAGCCATGTAGGATGAGAGATTCCTCAGTACTGGTGACTGGGGTGGAATTATGTGTTCTTCACACTGTCCCCACTGCCTGTATGATCAAACATCACTTTAAGTATAAATGGTGTGATCAAAAGACACAGATTGGGATAATGAATTAAAAAAATGTCCTGTATGGAAGACTCACTACAACTATAATGATATAGACTTGGTGAGAATACAAATATTAAAGAACATACATCACAGAAACATAAAATAAATAGACTAAGCGTATATTAAGTACTGTACTGAACAATAAAGCTATCAAGAAGAAACTTTCCCCTTACAATTCATTTTGTGTGTATATTTTCAAATGGAGTTTTGTCAGCTTAGTCATCATTTTTATAATACCATTGAATGATGGAGCATGTTAATAAATGAAATGCTACTTGGTGACAGCCAGGTTTTGAGATTGAGAATGCCAAAGGTATGAATATGTTCATGTTTGAGAAGACTATGTTTTATAAGAAGTGATGCAAATACCAGAACTATAACAAGAAATGTTCAAAACAGCAGCCAGTTTTTTTGTTAATTTCCAGTTCTAAACTTACCACCCTTAAGTCTGGCATTGGTGGCTCATGCTTGTAATCCTAACTGCTCAGGAGAATAAGATCTGAGGATAGCATTTATGGAAGCTGTTATGTCAAATTAACTACCCAAAGGCTGGAAGTGGAACTGTGGCTTAATTGGTACAATGCTTGGCTTGACCAAAAAAAGCTCAGAAACTGTGCCCTGGCCCTGAGTTCAAGCCCCAGGACCAGCACACACACACACACACACACACACACACACACACACACACATGTGCACACACACATGCATATACAAATTATTAAATCCATTTTGATCAAGACAGTGTATTTTAACACATCCTTTTTTCCCCCATCGCCTGCCATGCTGGAGCTGACAAGTGATTATGCAGATTGTGTCATTATTATATTTTTTAAAAAATGGCAATAGACATTCCACCCCAAAGCAGCAAGAAGCTACTTTTCAAATGCACTTAAATGACACGCATTATTCTGTCTCTCTCTGGCAGCCCTTCAGTTGTGCCCAGAGCTTTATGGGTAGATGCCTTTAAATTGTGGAGGAGACAGAACACAATGTTGCATTCATTATTCCAGACAGTTGTCATCATCCTGAAATGAAAACTCCTTTTCAAATTTTAATTAAAATCCCAGAATTGGCATGCCCTTTGGGTTTCTAGATAATAGAAAGGTTTTTAAGCTATCTGGAAATGTTCAAAATTTGTTCAAACTGGGGATGCTCTAAAAGAAAGTAGGTTTTTGGGTAGAACTTTCTGCCACAATGTATTCTTTTCACAGCAAGCAGAGCACAGAAACCTTCAACATTACTTTTTTTTTCTTCATTTGATTGCTTGGATAAGGCAAATGTTTAAAATAATTTTGTAACAAGCTCATAATAACTTATTAGAAATAGCATGTAAAAAGAATTACATTCTTTCATCAAGGAAGGAATAATGTCCAATTTATAAGTTCAAAAGGCAGGGGATTGCTGGGTGCCAGTGATGTCCCACACCTGTAATCCTAGCTCCTCAGAGGGCTGAGATTTTAGAATCACAGATTGAACCTATCCCAGGCAGGAAACTCTGGGAGACGCTTATCTCCAATTAGCCACGAGAAAAGCCAGAAAAGGCTCAGTGGTAACGTGACAGCCTTGAGCTTACAATCTAAGGGTCATTACCCGTACTCTGAGTTTAAAGCCCATATTGGTGCATGTGTGTGTGTGTGTGTACATATGCTTGTGCATGCGCAAGTGCAAGCACACATACACACACACAATCCACGCAAATCCTATGCAAATATGGAGGATCATACTCATTAGGATAGCCTGATAATAATCAGAAATCGAGACATTGACAGGTTCTGGGGTTCGTTAATTCAGAGACTTCCACAACTTCTTCCAGAATTCAGGTGCTGTATACACTTGATTTCTGTTAGCCAGAGATTGGATGAGCATTCACAGAGCCTGCCATAGACATCGGGAAAACCTGAAAGGATTATGTGAATAGGTAGTTTAAGTTGTGAACAAACCCTTAATATAAAACAACAGATAATATTGGTTATTATCATCAACACTACAGTAAGCCTATCTTTGTTTCAGGTTTACCATATGCTGTTTTGATCATGTGTGATAAAAGTAAATAAATAAAGAAATTTCAAAGACAAAGCTCTTTAATTTTGACATGTGCATTACTCAGTTGATATTGTTAAGCTCGCAGTCAGTTCTGTTTTCTTGACAGTTATATGTAAATTGGTGAGTCAGTATCTTCCGTTTCCCTCTCCCTAATTTTGTGAAAATAAGCTCTCTGAAAGCAAATGATACCCTCCACAGCTAGCTAAAAGTTAATATCTTTAATTTCAGTGATAAAGTGAAAATAGGAGATTTGTTAAGGCATCATTTCTTTGCTGTAATTTAGATGATGTTATGAAAAAAAAATGAATCAAGCATCCATCTGTGAATTCTGAGTATTCACAGCTTTTCCCCAACTGTGTTCCTATCCATACCCAGGGTCTACTGCATGGTATATGCTGTTAGCCTTTGTTTGTAATTCTTCTTTTGGAGGTAATTGAGAAGGTCTCCGTGTCTTATAACTCACTGTTCATATAGATAGAGCATTAACATTTACTTACATGGTATTGAAATGCTAGGCAGTCAATCAGAATGACTCATCTCTCCTATAAATTGGAAAGAGAGTTTGTAAGAATTAAGTAATCTCAGAGAACACTAGTGGATGAAGAGCATTGACTTGGAGAAAACCAAATTAGCAGAGTCTTCAGATATATGGATAGTCGTGACAGATGTTTTATTTCTCAGTTTCAACCCCAGATTGAAGTTTAAAATACATCTGGACATGAACACATTTGCTACTCCAAAGATAATGGGGATCTAGGCTATGGGCTAGAAGCATAATGTTTCCTGATATACTCTGCTTGAAGAGGGCACTTAGAATGGCATTGTAGTAAAGTAGTCTTCTAGTAGACATTCTAGAATCTTACAGAGACATTAGGTTGATTAGAAAGGTTTAAATGTACTTAATCGGCCACCTCTTGTCATCTTAGGTTTCAGTAAACTATAACTGCAGCACTGAGAGAAAATATTGATTCCTACTATCATAACATTTTTATAATACGGAAAGAAATGAACTGAGTTTTACCAGTATTAGAATATAGGAAGTTCTTTTTATAGAAAAAAATGAGAGGGTTATTGGCAGCTTCTTATATTTCAGCTGATCAATGGCCACATTTTGTGAGTTATTCTCTAACACAGGTAAAATGCTGGGAGCTAAATATACCAGGTGATTCTGCTACATTCTAATGGGAAAGACACACAGTGAGCAAATAAACATAGAATATCAGTGAATATCATTGAGCAATAAGGCAATGAGAACTAAGTGTGAACAGGTAGAGAAAATTATAGTGCAATGCTATCTAATGATAGTTCTTAGGGAAAACAAAAAGCTAATGGGAGAACATCGGTATATAGGCAAAGAAGACATAAGAAGAAAAATTGAGGTAAGACTAATACTAGATTTCTTTATCCATTCTAAACCAGGGCCCTCAATTGCTGGCCCTTGTTTTGTTTTGGAACTTAAGACCACATCAATTCCACAGTGGTAAAACATTGCTTTCTTTGAGTCAGTTAACTGGCCTACTTTTGGCTTGATGGAAACATTTACTTGGAGATGAGTTAAATTTTGTTGGACTTTTGTAGTTCTTAAATTTTTTTCAATTCTTTTATTTTTCATGCCTGAATATGCTAGATACACAGTATATATTAGAAAATTATGAAGAGATTTGTAGTGATAAGATAGACAGCTTCAGATGTTTTAAGAGAGACAAGGATTCAACTGTTCTGGAGGAAATAGCATGTTTAGCAGGCTTGCTTGCATACCAGTTTCTGCATCTGCAAGGCTGATTAAGGTTTCCACATTGTAAATGGCTGGCATCACAAAGAGAAGAAATGAATGGAACAAGTTCTCAGCTGGATACATTTGCTTTCTGATAGATGAGTATAGAGATCTGGACTGCCAATCCCTGCCTGAACTCCAGGCAAACCATCTCTTCTTTGTTCCTCATTTAGTGGCAAAGCAAGAATTATGATTAGATCTTATTAGGATTGGTTACATTGTATTTTGTTGTGGAATTATTACATGCACAGATAGGATAGGATTGAATTGTATGCATTTGATTTTTTTTTCCATTTTGCCTTCCCCTTGCTTCCCTGTTTTCAAAATGTAATTTCCTATAGAACAATGTTCTCAGAACATTTATGGGGTCTATTGGAAGGACTTGACTTTGGTTGAAACCTTAGAAAATCAAATATATTACTGTTATTAAGGATGATACAAGCCATGTCCATTAGCCTGGCTCTGCGAGGTAGCTGATACAATGCAGATAATGAGAAAATCATCCTTGAAGGACACACTGAATGATGGCTTTTACTTTTATATAATTCTGTTGTGACCAGACCAGATGGGTGACTATAAACAAAATAACTTTCTATTCCCTTCTGAGACACAGGCAGGGCTGTCCTTCCTCTAGTACTGTCTGGAGTTGCATACAATTAGCAACAGAATGTTAGCCACCCTGCTGGAAGCAGCTCAGTGTCTCCCTCTGTGGTTTATAACAGTCCAGAAGTGACATTAAACCCATCAAACAATGGTATTCAGGCAACGTGGTGTCACACAAACCCAGCTGTTGGTGCTGGTAATTCTGTTTTTCACCAGAGGAGACTTTTGGGGGAGGGAATAAAATGAATGGACAGGCTTATGTTTATCTTAATGAACCTCAAGTTAATTCGTTGGTCTTTTATCTGTCCATTTAAATGCAAAAGAGTACATTTCATAGCACAGTGAAATAAACACTAACACACAATCTCCCTTCTTAATTCTAAGCCTCTGCTTCCAGAATGTCTAGCTTCCTAGTAGGGAATGTTTGACATTGTTGCTAAACTCTAAACAGATTTAATTCAGGGGCAAGTTTAAGTGAGCTCATATTTTGAGTTTTAATTCCTCTGGCAACTGAAAAGCAAACAAACCAAGAAAGAGGAACTGGTGACAATTGTTTGGAAAAAAAAAAAATTCAAAATGATCTGTGTGTTGAATCCGTGAGATTTTCTCTTCTTACTCTATTTTTCTTAGATTAATTTGTTCTCTGGGTTGACAATCTCTGAAGAAAAACAGTGGAGTTCAGATTGACAAAATGAAACCTGTAAGAATGACTGATTTAAAAATGAGTATGCACCTGATCAATTTACATAATTGATTTCTAATTCATTATTGGTATCGGTTTAGTTAAATCTGATTTCAGTTTCTTGTGTTTATATATTTATAGTTATATGACATACATTTTTGTCTTTATTTCGTGTTGTTTAAACTTATCCCCAGTAACAACAACAACAAAATGGTCAAGACTGTTTAGCAGGTAATTGTCAAGCAGTTGGGTTACTGAGGAGTTGATCTAATGTCTAATCCTGTCTTGTGGTTTCATGATGCACAGTGGCTGTGCCTGCATAGTTTATGATCTAGGGATCTAATTAGCAGTAGCGAAAATCCAGTTGATCAGCAGAATCACCTCATAATCTTTTATATAATAATTCCTAGTGGTTATACTCGGAGAATCTGATCCAAAGGGTTAACAACCCTTAAGAGCAATCTTCTTCAAGATTTCCTTCTGATTTCCATAAGCACTCTGATTTGGGATATTCTGAGGTGAGTTAAAGTAATTAGATATTACTGAAAATACTTTAGAAAACATCTGTCCTTTCAATTAGCCTCACTGTGAGTGAAAATTTGGAGATAACAGCACAGAGGATGGGAGGAAAGCCAGCACTAGAAGAAACTATTGAAAAACATTTTCCTTGTTCAAACACAATTTCTATCTATGCAACAGGAGCACGGTGAGGAGTGAGGTAGTCATTTCATGAAGTTGTTTCCCTAGGTGTCACGTGACTGTGAGTCTCCTCCTTGTGATGTGTTAATGAGTTATTCTAGATACAGTAAATTGGTTCTAGTAATGTGAAAGCATGGGAGGGAAGGGAGGTTGGGCAGGAAGGAGCTGCTAAGATGTGTCTGACCCTAACTACATAACTATGGCCTTTGCGGATATTTGGAAACTTAAACTCCTTACAGCCCCTCAAGTCCTGCTCCCTCTTTCAGTGGCTTCTTTCTTATCTCAGATGTAGTTTGGATAAATATCAGTAAGCAAATGAGGTAAAAACTCTGAAAGAAGTGATACCATTGTTCTTCTGTCTTCTTTAGAAGTACAGGTATATAATGATTGTTTTTTCTATTCTTTGTATTTTAAGCCTAAAATTGAGGAAAATGTAGACCTATTTTTGGAATTCTACCTAGGAAAAATTTTCTTATTCAAAACTAACCCTATGTCTGGTGACATGAATCACGTTAGGATGCTTTCTGTCTTTGATTTTCATGCCTGATCATCAACTGATAAAGAACTGATAAACAATCAGTTCTTCTAGCAATCTACTCTTTAACTCGCTGCAAGCCCCCTTTGCTTTTTGAAACCCATGCTATCCTGAACTCTGTAAAATTAATAATAGCTCCTCACTAATAATGGCATCAAGCCTACTTAATTATTCATAACTTATTATTTTCCTGATTATGCTTCTGACTCAGATGTAAATGATACTAAAAGACTGCTATTTTTGGAACTCATGAGAATTAACAAAACAGTGGCCGTTAGTGAGGTAAATGGGAGCTTGCTGTATCAATTTGTTTGTATCAATCTTCTTTTAATTTTTCTCACTGTGTTTACATATTTCTGTGTACTTTTGCCATAAGAACATTCTCAATGCATGAAAAAATATCCTTCTGGTGGTAACCAACTTAAGCCTCTACAGACTACTGCCATGTGCATACAATGATTGTATCTTCATTTTAGGAACTTAGAAGATGTATTTATAAACAGTTTTAATAGTTCTAGGAGGGGATATTTTGTTAATTTCTTTATTTCCTCATTTCTTTCCTGTTCATAATTTTTTTGTACCACAAGATAACCTTGAAGATAGTTTAGTGTTTGTTACTAACCTGGTTGTTTGTGCAGATGTGTAATTGTGCCCCTATACGTGTATATCTTTTCCAAAAATCCCAGTCAGGCAGAAAAAAGAAAGTTTTTCAGTAGCTCTGGAGTGTCAACCAGTGTGTTATATTTGAGTTGATGAGTACTTGAAGCACCCTGGCTCTCTCAAGTAAATCTCCCGTGATACCATAAACCAAAATGTATATAGAAATCCAAGAAATCAGGAGTAGAAACACAAAAGACAGTAGGGAACTCTGTGTCCTGGCCAAGATAGATGAGATAGGAATGTGCAAGAGTACTCTGTGTCAGGAAAGGGGCAAGAAGTTGGAGATGGTCCTGAATGATGCCCTAGATCTGACTACTCTTGGAGTCTGCAGCTTGCTTTTATGAGCCCTTCTGGGATTAGTTGCTGGTAGGGTCAGGGCTGTACAGGGTCAGAGGTGGAAAGGTCATTGGTCTGGTTTAAGAAAACAATGATAAAACCAAAAGTAGTTCATCACTTTATAACTCCATAGCAAAAAGATTTCAGTAGCAGATATAGAACAACATTCCCTGAAGAAAGAAAGACCCTGGTAAAATTAGCCTCCATTTTGTTTGTTACAAATAAAACATTACATGAGTATTTTCTGATAAAGAGATAGGTTTAAGCAGGCCTGGTAGTTCTTGCTTGTCATTCTTGCTAAGGAGACTGAGGAGACTGAGGAGATCTAAGGATCGCAGTTCAAAGCCATACAGGGCAGGAAAATCAGTGAGACTCTGGTCTTCAGTTAATCACTCAAAAGCCAGATGTGGACTTGTGGCTCAGATGCTAGAGCCCTAGCCATGAGTCCAAAAGCTCAAGAACAGCACCTTGGCCCTGAGTTCAAGTCCCAGGGCTGGTATTGTTCTCTCCATAATCTACTCTTCTATCTGTTGAGTGTATCACCTCTCCTATCTAAATGATAAAGTATCTCTGCTATCTCAAATAAACTGTTTAATAAACAATTTCCTTGTGAAACTACTGACTGAAATCTGTTATTCAAAGGAAATGTCTTATTATAAAAGAAGCAAGAAGTAGAATTGAAAAGTTAATCAAACTAAGATTTATTTTAACTCAAGTAAATTGGTTGTATTTTCATGCGGAATAGCATTTTCAAATGAATATATTTTCAAATAGCACTATAGATATAGGCTCAATATTCCTTTTTTGTTTTGCTTTTTATTTGCATTCAAAATCTGGTCATGCTTTGAGCATTCTGAGGTAGATTGAAAGCCTGCAGCCGAGTAACTAAGCCTTTGAAATAATATACTAGAGCAAATTATAAATATCGAGACTTTAGTGATTAATACTCTAGGCAAAAGAGGGAACATAATTGTACATTTTTGGAAATCACAAATAACTACAGAAATAAATCTGTTACTTGAAGGCTTCCTTCCCTCTTCCTTCCTTCCCCTTTTTTTTTTTTATAGTAGCACTGGGAATTGAACTCTGGGCCTTGTACTTGTTAGACATGTCCACTACTAGTTAAACCACAGTCCAGTCCTTGTGCTTTTAGCTTGCTTCTCAGATAGAGTCTTCTTACTTTTGCTAGGACCAGCCTCGGAAGGGATTTTCTTACCTTTTCTTCTTGAACAGAAGATATTACAGGCATGCACCACTATAAGCAGCCTAAATATATGAAACTTCTGTTCATGAATTAAAGTAGAACTCCAGAGTGACATATCCTTAGGTTTAGTGGCTTACTTCTTGACTTTCTCCCAGGTCACCAAGGTACCTACTCCAGTGCAGACAGCCCTTGGGGGAGATTGCCTTCTACTAGTACTCAGCTTTCAAAGCTCAGTTTCTTTTTCACTTAAAGCAATTCCTTTCAATTCCTCAGTTAGCATGCCATACAATTATCTACACTCAAACAATTGAGTGACTCATTGGCAATATTAATTTCAATGGGTTTCTTGTTGACAGCTCATAAGCATAAATTGTTTAGATGTTAATGAAAAAAATGAATGGACTTAAACAAAGAATATAATAAAAATGAAGTTTTATATTTATCATAAATTATTTCACATTAAAAATGAAGTATGCTGACAAAGGATCCCAAAGTCATTTTGTGTAGCTGAGGTCACAATTTCAGTGTTTGTGATTTTCTGCTTTTCTCTACATAATGGACTTTAATATCATCTGTACTCATAACAGATTGTATCATTGCTTCAGGCAGCCTTACTAAGAGAATTTGTTTTATTGTTGTGTCTGATGCTATGGCATTGAAACGAGCATTCTATGTTTTCCATAAAGGCAAGCATTATCACGAAGCATTTTCCAATGAGCTATATTCTAAATTATTATCATTAATTCTATCAACTAATTTCCAGACAATCACTGAGACTATTGGCTCATACATAACTCACTGGAATAAAAATTGAACTTTCTTTTCATTGCTCTGGGTCATGTATTCAACGGAAACTTTAGAGGGTGAAACTTGTCTTCGGTCTCCTAATATGTCATAGTAATGAGAGACCTTACAAGTTACCTACCTCAGTTTTCTAATTTCAAAGCTGAAGAAATCAACAATGAACTTCAATAATGTCCCAGTATCATTGCATGAAGTATCATAAAGGAGACACTAGAATACAGGTCTTTTCATTGTTCTAGCTCCATTCACCCCTACCTACTGCCTACTGTTGCATGCATTCTTAGTACTTGGTGTATACCAATTATAGTATGAGGGCCAATGAATTGCAATGCGTTGCCTTCTTTGCCTTCCTAGACCTTCAACATGCTTTAGTTTTGGGAAGTACAAGCATACTATCCATCTTGAATTTTTAATTCTTTTCTATTACCAGTGTTGACCAGTATTGAAATCTAACGTGACATTGGTGTGCACCTCACTTCTGTGAACGGTGATAGATACTCAATTGCAGCAATGCTTCTGATTATCTCCAAATCTAGAAATGATGTAATGGGACATTCTTTTTTTTTTTTCCTTTCTCATTCAGAGTGGTGATTCATTATTCATCGAAGATGAATGTTTCAAAATTTTTATTTCAAAGGACTCTCTCATTCAACTTAAGATTTCAGCATTTCTTTTCAGTTGGCCTAGTGTAATGTGGAAGTCTTCTAATTTGGCATTAATAAGTCTGGTAACACAGAATAATTAATTATCTATATTTTATTTATCTTGAAATGCTGTGAGAAAGTCCTTGGCAATTATGTTGTCAAAATTTATGAAATAGTGCCAAAAAAGGCATTATCAAATTGGCGAACCATTAGCTTTCTAGAACTAAGTTGCTATTGAAATAAGCTAATAAGGATATAAAAATTGCTGTGTCTTTTTACATCGTAATAATTGCTAAAACATGCTATTATTTTATTAGTGTAAAAATCTTTGTAGTTTTAAGAGCAAATCATATGTCTGTGTCTTGGGCGGTTTCTAAGAGAGATGATGAGTAAAAGATTATCCCATTTTATTTTCAATACTTTATTTATACAATGTCACTATCATCCTGAATGTAACATTTATTTCAATCTTTTCTTCCTGCCAGTCTCCCTCACAGGGATTTCTCTAATACTACACTAAAGTTGGTATTATATTCCAGTGGTTCAGATCAATCTATAATTGTGGTCTGCCTGTGTTGAAAAAGATTTTAGAGATTACAGCTCAGTTCAGTGGAAAAGACTACATGACCAAACAGTGGTATCTGCCTTGAAAATGGGTTTAGAGAATGATACATTTTCAAATTTTCCCCACAAAATTTCACCAGTGTATTTAATATCAGTGTAGCACCTGGACAATTAATTGATAAGAAAAGGAAATGTCTATTAGTGTGCTGTGAAAAGATTGGTTCCCAGCTTCTCATTTCCCTGGTTACTATTTCTTGTATATAGCTTTCTAGTAATGTTATTTGCTTTTAAAATTATTTCTAGTTAATGCTGGAAAACTGAATTCTACCCTACCCCCCATTATAGTATTTAGAATAAAATCTGCTTTTTGGATCCTGTATTTTTTTTTTTTTTTTGGTTGGTTGTGGGGCCTGAACTCTGGGCCTGGGCTCTGTCCCTCAGCTCTTCAGCTCAAGGCTAGCACCCTACCACTAGAGCCACAGCACCACTTCCAGCTTTTTCTGCTTATGTGGTGCTGAGATATCGAACTCAGAGTCTTATGCAAGCAAGGCAAGCACTCTACCACTGAGCCACATTCCCAGCCCCGGATCCTGTATTTTTTATGAGCTGTTACACAGACACAGATACATATTTAACACAGACATGTATTTAACATATACGTATATGTAACATACATGTAACATATACATATACTTAACGTGGAGACTGAATATACTTTGAATTTTCTGAAATTTTTCTTCTTATATTGAAACTATTCTGAGCATTCTATTAAGTTGGATATTTATGCCTTCAGCCCTTCCAAATTATATAGCTTATCTTTTTTGTGTGATTGTTTCTCTTGTTACCTAAACAATATTTATATTGTTTAGTCTTATATTTTAGTCTTCACTCTTAAGAAACTAATGCTTTCAACCCAGTGTATATCTTGGTTTGAGATGATATCATTGATCGTTGATATATTATCAGAACATTTACAAGTGTTAAGTTTTTGAAACACACTGAGATTTTTAAAAGGTGGCTACTTGGATTTTGGCCAGTAGAGAAATCAGCATGAAAGGAGTGGTCCACTTGGAAGGATTGTGCCTACATCTGAAGGTATTTCATTTCAGGTGTTTTACCATGATGAGTTTCAATCTAAAAGCCTCTTTGGTATTTTTTTGCTTTTATAAAAAGCAACACAAATTAATTGTGGTTGATAATAACATGCATTTATAACTAGCTAGATTAACATGGTGGTAATTATAAGGAAATCATAAGAGTATTAATGGATTAAAGAGGAGAGAACGAGATAAAGCTCATCAGTATTACTTATGTATTCATCAGGGCTGGACATGAAATTATAGGACCACTTAGTGAAGATGACAAAACAGTTCCCTACATTTCTGAGTTAGTGGTGTGACTGTCTTTGTGTTAGATCCAAGAGCATGTTAGTTATTGCTACACAATGAGCTTTTAGAGCTCGGAATAGTGAAAGCAGAAGGTTGAGAAAGCTGGGGGGTATGGCTCCAGTGGCAGAATCCCTGCCTCACAAATATAAGGCTTTGAGCTCAAACCTTACTACCCCCAGAAAACAAACAAAGAAGAAGCAAGCAAACATATAGCCCATGAGCCTTCTTTGCCACCAGTTCCTGAGTCATGAGTATTGTTACTCTATGTTGACATATTCTGCTATGGTGAGGTAAATTTACCTTGATTTTAGTATGCGTTTCCTTAAATTTGAATTTAAGGAAGAAAATGTTTTTTCCTTAGTGTTGAATTCTGTATTAGGAAGTAGGTTTTCTGCTAAGCATGCCATGGAAGCAGAAAGACATGGTCGCTCTACTAGAGGTGTTTTACATGATGACTTTCAGTCTAAAAGCATCTGCAAGAGAGATGTTCCTCTACTAGAGAGACTCAAAGGAAATGGAAAATCATATATTCATGCATAAACAAATGGAGATGGAGTTATTAGTGGGTAAAGGAGGTCCTGGGTAAAGTGAACATGCTACTGCAGGATGGGTGGGATCCAGGGCCCTTATTTCTACATGAAACAGGAAGGTGAAGCATTTAGAATGTGCCAGATGTAGAGCTGAGACCCTGCAAGGCTAACAGGATTCAGGACCGTGTGGCTAGACACCAGGACCCTGTGGCAGGGAAGGCACTGGAAGGCAAATGGGAAAGAGTGTCTGGGCCTCTGCCCTGCATCATTGCATAAGCCCTGCCAGTCAATGATTTTGGGATCTGTACAGGATGTAAAGGAGACTGTTGGAAAGTCTGAAACAGAAACTAACTTGATCCGTTTGATCTGTGCCTTGACAAGATCGATCCTTCTAACAGTTGTGGGGAAAAAAAAAACATTGGTAGGAATCCCAAATGAACATGAAGGACCTGGTTCTTATGGAGCAAGTGGAGAAACAGCTGCTCATAGACCAGGAATCTGAATGTTGGAAGAGCAAGAATGGCTAGAGGGAAATGGACATGGTTCCAAATATACATGCATGCATGCATGCATACATACATACATGCATGCATATATGCATATATATACATATAAGCATAATCTTATATATGTATATATGTGTATACATTTATTGGTGCTGGTATTTGAACTCAGGGCTTAGTATTTGTTAAGTACGTACTTTAACACATGAGCCCAATCTCCAATCTTTTTTGCCTTGTAGTATTTTTCAGAGAGGCACTAGTAATTTTCCTCAGGTAGGCTTTGAATTGCAATATGTCTACTTTGCTTCCTATACAACACGGGTATAGAACTTTGTCAGTATTCCTTACTTGTTTGACGTAGTCTTGTTAACACTTTGCCTAGGGTGGCCTTAAACTCTGAACCTCTCCAATCTCTGCCTCTTGTAGAATTAATTCATGTTTAGTTTGACAATATGAACAATGTAGAGAAATGAATGTTTTCGAATAAACCTTTTGGTTTATAGTCACTGTTGTGGCTCCTCCCTTTCTCAGTTCCCCCAAAACTTAGTTGGGTGTGACCATAAGTGATTCTATTTCTTTATTCTTTCTACTAGCAGCTCCCCATTATAATTATAGTTTACAGAATAGTGAGCAAAGCTGAGTTTTACATTAGAATCTATGTAATCTATTAGTAATTTATGCCCTTGCCAATTCTGTGACTATCTGAATACAGGCCAATTTATGTGGTTGTTGCAACCTAAGAGAGAACAAGTTTTACTATTCTCATGTAATCACTTGGACAATGTGGATGTGTTGGATAAGAAAAAATATTCCACTTTTGTATAGATAAATAAATCAAGTGACATCAAAGTGAAGAAAGATGTATCGTTGCTCTGTCCACACACACACACACACACACACACACACACACACACACACACACACACACACACACACACACACACACACACACACACAGAGCATCCTGACTGGGCCATCCGGTAAATGTGGAAATGAAAAGGCCCCTTTATTGAAAAATCCCACCTTGCCACTGTAGTCAGTCAAATGCTATTATCCTTTTATTACTCTGTAATTTTGAGGGCAAGTTCAGTGAATAACTGTGAAGGCTATTAAGAGCTGTCATGGAAAATTTATCTGTCTTTAAATGGAAGGTAGAAACATTACTGCAGAAACACACTGCTTCGATGTAGATAATTCTCCTCTTTGAGCTTTTTAAAATGATGCTTATTGTTCCTTACTACATCTCCCCAGACCATTCTTACACTGGCCGTGATGATTCTTGCCTTTGTCTTCTTGTCAGAAATCAAATGTATGGAAAAGGCATGGCCCAAGGGAACCAATTGTGTTTCATGGTAGTGTGTGAACTAAGTGTACAAAGAGGGTCAATAGTAACTTGCAGAAAACATGGTTTAAACTCACCTAGCTCCTCTGTGGTTACCAGGCCCACAAAGGACCTCTGACATCCATGTCTCTGTGGTCTCACTCTAGGCTCAGGAGAGTGCTGATGTGGTTGGTGAAGGTTGTGGCAGACACACAGGAATAAGTGAATATTTAAGAAAATAATCGCATTACTGTCCTATGGTTCCAGCAACAAATCACCACAAACATGGTGTTGTGAATGTATTCTCTCACAGTTCTGGAGGCCGGAAGTCAAGGTTTTAGTCGGGCTTTCCTTCCTCCGGACATGATAAGCTTTGTTCTTTCGGTGTGTGGATGGTCTAGGCATCCCTTTGGCTAATGACTACACCTCCCCATTCTGGCCTCCATCCCTGTGTCACTATGTAGTTTTGTTTCTCTTAATAGGAATATTCCCACCAGATTTAGTGCACAGTGTAACCCAGCATGATTTCTGCTACATCCTGCACTTGATTCTATCCACAATGACCTTACTTTCAAATAGATCATTTCCTGAGATTCTAAGTCAGCACAGATTTGGAACCACTCACTCTTCTTACTGACTTCAAACACAAAGCAATATTGGTGGATATATATTTTCTTAATCGCAATTTGATCAACTTTTAAAGAAGCTACTTATTCTTGATTCTATTTCTTGATCAGATTACCTCAAATCCCTATATATGGTTCATAAGGGAATAGAATTCAATAAGAACTGACTTTCATCTAATTGTAAAATGCTATTGGAATGTTGTTGAATTCAACTCTTGCAATAGAGATTTTGAGAGAAATATATGTCTACATATGGTTTCAATTTATGGCTTTTTCATTTAACTGAGTTTTGAAGTATTGGCTCTCTGACATAAAGTTAGGTCCTAGCTTTGGGAATGATTGTGTTTTATGTATTTATATGACATTCTACTCTATCATTTCTAGTATATAATACAGATTTTTAATTTGGTCTCAATTCTGAAAGTCTTATAGCCCCTGGTTTGGGATCAGGAGCTCTGCCAAACTTTCATCCATTAGTGATGCAACCCAATATCCCAATAGCCTTCTGAGTTTGATATTTTATAGGTGATGAATTGAAGCTTATATGATATTCCCAAAAAAATATCAGGTCTAGAAAAGAACTGCTATTCACCTTCTCTTAGCCTACTGTCCACATAACCATTGCATTATACGTCTCTGAAAAGACATCCACCTGACAATTAGCTTGTCCTCTCTATACTTACAAGCTGTTAAGGAAATATCAGCTCTAGACTGTGTTCCTGAACCTGAGATATCTTCCTAGGTCTTCCTGTGTTTGGCCAAGGAGATCAGCTGATAGCTCAAGTTCTATAATATGGAGGCCAAGTTCCTTCCACAGAGTCATGAAAAGCCTTTAGGGAAGGCTCTGCCTCAGTTTACCTCTTGGAAGCTCCATCTGCTCAGACATGGGCTTAGGTCACCCTGCAGGCTTCTCACCAGGCTTAGGTATTTACCAAACTGAGAGGTGATCATCTCCTCTAATTGTACTTTAAAAAAAAAAAAAAATCAGCTTTCCTGATCTCTTTGAGGTTAATAGTCTCCACCATCCTCCTCATTTCTTTCTGTCTGCTGGTTCTGCTCCATTTTTCCTGATAGTTTCTGTTGCCATCCATATAACATTCTTGTCGTGACAGTTTAAGCTTCATCAGGGCAAGAACTTTGCATTTTTTATGTTAGAATCACCAGAATCTAGGAAAGGGCTTGGTACAAATGAATTTGTGAGTAAGTGAATGAGTTGTGGGTGAGTTGACTGAGTGAGGGAATAAGGGAATGGAAGAATGAGTGAATGAGTAAATGAATGGGTGAGAGTACGAATCAATGAATGAATGTGTGTCCAACTACTTAAAGATAATAATAGTAAAAGGAGAGATGGGTTGCGTTGGGGTGATGAGGAGGGGAAATCAGAGCCTATGTGGCTGAGGAAAAGAGCGATGGCAAGTAAATAGAAATGCTCTGTAGTTTTTCAATTTTCCCTTGACAAGAAATGCCTTGGAGAATTCAGTGGAGATGGTTGATAAGCAGTTCTGGAGCTGTAATGGAGAAAAAGGGTCAAAGCACCAAGGGTGGCCAGTTGGAGATGTGTACTTTGAGCTGAATTCTGTCTCTGTGAATTTTGGTTACAACTTTCTCCTTTATGTAATGGAACTCATAGACAATCGAGAGTTAATAGCCCCATCAGCGTAGTATATTCTGGACCCCTAACAGAGGTGCTGCTGTGGCTGCTGACACTCAGAGTGCATCTAAATCATTGTGTCTGCCAGCGGCAGTGTGGTATGCACAAGAGAGGGAAAGGGACCCACAGTGTGTTCAAGAAGAGACTCCAAGAACTTTTGAAGAAATACTTCTTGGTTTCTGGTTTCGGAGAGGATCTGCTAAGCAGTTAGTATATTCCAAGCTTTAAGGCTTTTTTTTTTTTTTGGGGGTCAATCGTGGGGCTTGAACTCAGGGCCTGCACACTGTCCCTGAGCTTTTTTGCTTAAGACTAGTGCTCTGCTACTTATGAGTCACAGCTCCACTTTTGGTTTTTAGGAGGTTTATTGGAGATAAGAGTCTCACAGATTTTCCTGCCTTAGCTGGCTTTGAACCATGATCCTCAGATCTCAGCCTCCTTGGTAGCTAAGATTACAGGCATGAGCTACCAGTGCCCAGCAAGGTTATATTTTTTGATTTTTTTTCTCCTTCAGATTAATCTTTATTACCTGATGATGATACTCATCAAAAAATCTACTGTTAATATTTTCCCCTTTATTTTTTTATTTAAAGGTTATTAGTGTGCTAGCTTTTTGTTTTTCTTTATTAGTCTATTTGTATTTACAGTCCCCATCCATTTACTCGGAGGTTTGTGAGTAATCATCAAGATAAATTTACGTAAACTTAAGATGGCACCCAGGACCTGAGTTCAAACCTCAATATGGACATACATACCCACATGAAAGGAAGGAAAGAAGGCAGGAAGGAAGGAAGGAAGGAAAGAAGGAAGGAAAGAAGGGAGGAAGGAAGGAAGGAAAGAAGGGAGGAAGGGAGGGAATGAAGGAGAAAGGGAGGGAGGGAATGAAGGAGGAAGGGAGGGAGGGAGGGAGGGAAGGAAATCCCCAAACAATGCAAACAACTTTGTCTCTTTTCTTCTGGGAAACAAACCAGAGAGAAACTCCTGTTTTAGTAAGTAGCAGTGTAATGGAAGCTGGAAACCATTAGGTAGATGGAATGTTACTCAGAGAGGGGCATCTCCTACAACTCTAAGAACCATCTTCTAACCCATGACTTCAGTATAAATTTAGCTTGTCCTTCTTCGGGATCCTAGTAGGGAGATTTTAAATGGTTCAATTACACTCAATGTCACTTCTCATAACTGATACGTACCTAGATTAGACTGATTGTGAGTCTTGATGATCAATGCCAGCTACCTTTGATCACTAGAGAACAGCAGTATTTCTTAAGTATGTTTTACCTTTCAATACAATAAATCCATCTCTGGACATCACCCTGAAGTAAAAGTTTTCTCAGAACAGGTGTCACCATGTCCAAAATCGGTTTATTCTGAATCTCAGTTTCAAATACTAAGCTGAACACCCAGGCCTAGGCAATTATTTTTTATTGAAGACAAAATGTTTAAGCATATTGAATTTTGACCTCTTGCAGTAACTTGTCCCCAAATTTTGACTTTTCTAGTGATTCATGAACCCTGTAGAGTGGGCTTTCATTTCGTGGGTTTCTTTTTCTTTGCTTTTAAGGTTTAATGGTTTCTACTAAAAAACACTTACCCAACTCTGGCTAGTATGTTTCATTGACCTCATTCACTCCAGCCAATGAGTTACGGCAGGTTCTTTAATGTATATATTTTTCTTTTTTGTTTTTTTTCTAGAGTGGACCCTCATAGTGTTTTGACAGTTGGAAGGATGGGGGTTATGGAACATCTAGTTTCTCAGCTGCTCAGCTGTATTTTTTTAACCATATATCAGCAAAATTACACTGTTCTTTTAGAGAAGGTGTTCTGTTGCCAGATGGTACTCTGCAGGAAACAACTCCTTAGTTTTCTTAAATCAGGATTTATAGTAAAATAGCATAACACTAGGATATGGAGTGCTTCAGTTTCTGTGGAAGTCTTGGCACCTCAAATATCCCTCCTTTCTTGCTGTCCTCATGGTTTTGTATTCAAGTAAGCCGATAACAGAATGTCTACCCTGCTATCCAATAACTGAAGAGCATATTCGTTGCAATTTCCATCGTTCTGACTGCTCTGAGACCAGATTGAAAGGCTCATCTCCAGTTGCACCATTAGCTGGGCAACTGCAGCCAATCGTTACCAATGATTTTTGGTCCTTTTAATTGTTTTTCACCTTCGTGAGCTTATTCAGAAATAATGAAACTACATCCTTCCTTTCCCTAACAGATATTTGAGCTAAGGGCAGTTGCTATTTCTTCTATAAACTCATCAGTACTGCCTTAAGGAATCCCCTTAACTGTCGACTTTCTAGTCTAGTTAATAGAGCTACTAATTTGCAGAAATACCCCAATGCAAGATTTGAACAATTAGAAAATTGCCAAAGGAGGTTCTCTAGAGACCCCTTACTGCTGCACCTGCTGATGACTTCGCATCTCATTCTCTGTTGGGTGTGTGGGAAGTAGGAAGCCAGGGACGGAGAACAAATACCAGGTTAAAAACAGAGCTCTGTACTTCCTTTTATTTTATTTTTTCTGTTTTGCACTACTTCTCATTTGAATTGAAAGAGGGATAGGACTTTCAACAAATTGTACTGAAATATATTTATGTAAAACATTTCAGTAGTTATTTATTTACACCTACATCCATAAACAGGTCAAGTTTCTCTTAACCCATTGGGAAAGTATGAACATTCTTCTATAGTCCCATATATTTTATTTACTTACTTAGTTTTTCATTCACTCATTCATTTTTTTTTTTTTGTGTGTATACTGGGACTTGAATTTGAAGCCTGGGGCTGTTTGAACAATTTTGCTCAAGGCTACTGCTCTACCACTTGGGCCACAGCTCCACTTCTGGCTTTTTTTTTCTTGATTTTTGGTTATTAATTGGAAATAAGAGTTTAATGGACTTTTCCTGGCCTAGCTGGCTTTGAACTGTGATCCTCAGCCTCTCGAGTAGCTAGAGTTACAGATATGATCCACTGGCCCCCAGTTCCCCCATGTGTTTTTTAAATAGAACTTAATTGATTTTCCCAATATCAATATTGTCTTGCAGCCTATGATAGATCCTCTTTTATTGTTTGCCTACATACTAATGGAATATTATAAAAGTTACTAAAACATGCTATCTTTATATAGTACTTTTGCTATTCAGTCTTCTTTTATCTTCAGATGGACAAATGTCACAATATTTCCCCGTTTTACTGATGGCAGATAAAAGGCTCAGGCGATTTGGATCAAGGTCATAGGCAGAAAGGCATGGATTTCAAACAAGGCCTGTTCGACTTGAACCCTTTATGGGCTCTGCAGTCATCACTGAAAGTAGGTCTTGTATTTCCATGTGAAATTCAGTACATTTAGATATATTGTTAAAGTATAACTTCCACCATTTTTTTTTCAGTTGAGAGAAGGGATGTATATATGAAACTTTCTGTAAAAAAAAGTGCTTGGGGCAATCTCTCTCCCAATCTTTGACAAACTTTACATTCTGGGAATGGAAGTTGAGGTGAATAAGAGTTTGCCTTACTGTCAAAGTTACTCATTTCACAATGAGAATGTGGCTTTTAGTTTACTCATTTACAAAAGAGAATAATAAGATCATTTACACTAGAGGTTCTAGGAGTGATTAAGTGAATTTAGATAATAAAACATCATCTAGTGGTACTGATCACATATTTTGTGGTCTTTATTATTCTATTGCTGGTCTTTTTATTTTCGTGCATTGCCTTTGAAAAATTTCAGAACCAACCTTTATATACCACTTTTTATCCTAAATCTTCCATTCAATGGCATCTCAAAAATTTTTTCCACGTACTGAATATTCTTGTAGAATTTGTGTTTAATTACATACATTATGTTCCTATTTTTGTTCCTATTATAATTGGCCTAACCAATTCCTACAATTCTTTGTTTCCTACCTTTTGCTATTGTGAATTATACATTGAAAAGCAATTATATTTGTGTGTATTGATGGGCAAGCTGCATGATTTTTATTGAGGGGGAGAGGTAAATTCTAATAACCGCTCGAAAGCACGAAACTAGTTTATGGGTTTTAAAATTGTCGTTTTCTAACCTTATTGAGATATAATTCATATCTCACATAATTCACACCTTTGAAGTGTATGATTTGCTCCATTGGGTTGCATCCTCTCAAACAGTGTACAAAGGTTCCTGCTTTCCCACACTGTTGTTGACACCTATTATTCCCACCTCTCTCTTTTCACTTTCATAGAGCCATTTTGCAAGTGTGAAGTCGTATCTCATTATGGCATGTATTTAGACTTCATTAATGATTAAATAATAATAAAGATTAATAATGTCTAACACATTTTCAAATGCTTGTTCACCATTTGGATCTTATCTTTGGAGAAACATCTGTTCATGTCCTTTGTCCATGTCTTCAGATGGCCTATTTATATTTTTGTGGTTTGATTTATTTACCTTTTACACAGTACTTTCTAAATTAGTGCTGGTAACTTTCACCATGGAAGACATATTGTATTTTTCTTAGAGACTCTATTTGTAATCTCTTTTGGACAGTGGGATTGAATCTCTTGAGAATCCTTCCCAGGCTCTGTGCTAGGCTGTAGGCCCAATGGCATGTAATGACTATTTTGCCAAAAGGTATCTGGCTTCTTTCTTTCTTTAGTGACATATCTTTGTTGGTTTTCCTTATTTCTTTGCTTGTTCAGAGGCTACTTCTTTACTTAAAAGTATTCCTCAGCTCGGAAGGATGTCCTTTGCGAAATATAATTATATGGTGTTTCGTGACCATGGGCAGAGCATGAAATGTATATTCTTAGCACAAACAGAGAGCATTTCCAGCATTATAAGTTCCTGTTAATGTATCTGGAAAGGATTATATAAAAACAGGAGTTTTAATAGGATGGAACCAGTGTTGCTTCTATTAGTAGTAAATTTGTTCCGGTTTTTTTCTGTGCCACTTAGACAGGAGGATCAAGTTCTTATGCTTTTCAAAGTCTTTTTTTCAAGATATATTTTTTCAAAATATATTTTTCAAAATGTTCAAAATAACACTGTAAATTTCAAAATAGGAAGAAGAAAGGATTTTTAAATGTTCCTATCACAATAAAATTATGCTTGATATGTTGGTTCTGCTAATCACTGTCACTTGATCATTACACATTATGTACCTGTATCAAGACACCATATTGTAGTCCATAAATATGCACAATTATGATGCACCCATTAAAAATAAAGATTAAAACAAAAACATGATGTAGTAGTCACTTTTCAGTCTTCCTTGAATCAGTCTTGGAGCACATCAGAGGATACAGTAAGACAGAAATAACATGACCAGAGGGCAAAACAACATATTAGCAGCAACTGCAGGAACAATCAGGTTCACTGAACTGAAATCATTTTCCCCCCATTCTCTTCAGTCACCTCCTCAGCACTCTCCTTCATTGTGCTTTCCTTGCAAGGTTTTCAAATTTGAAGCTAGGCCTGGCTGGATTTGAGCTAAGCTGGCTTGCTCCCCAAGGGAGACACCTGTGCACACCATGAACAATGGCAATGAAAGAAGTTGTGTCACCTAGTGTACAATTTCTACTTCACATGGTGTTTCAGAAACTGGCTAGGTGTCACCTTTGTTTTCTGTACCATTGTCATCCAACTGTGTCCAGGAAGCAGCAGAGTACAGACCACGGTAATCATGACTGATTCCACCTGTGGTTCTGTACACCATGCCCTGAAACTCTGTCAGGTGAGCTCCAGGTTTTCCCTCAGGTAGGACATTGGATCTGGTGGATCCCACAGGTCTGTGCGATGGGTGCAATACTTGTTAATTAATGGAAACTCCCATCTATCGAGCTCTCCATGTCTTGTCAGTGCGGCAATATACTAAATACTTGACGTGAATGATCGTGTTTAATTCTCTCATTTACTTCAAGAGGCAGACAGTTACTATCTGCATTCTAAAGACAATCTACTATTGGCTTCCCTCCCAGTAGTCTCAACATCACTTAGCTCCTAGTGGCAGGGATTGTCTTCTAATCTGAACATATCTGTGAGGAAGGTCTGTGTGCTTAACCACATTCTAAAAAGTTGTCTCAACAAGAGTGCTTTTGTCTATTCAGCCTCAGTAGCCACTAATAGTGTTCTGTGTTACTAATCTTTTTGTGGTAGTCTTGCAAATTATCAGCTCAGGCTCAAAAGAGAAACAGAAGAAACCTTGCATCAGTAGCCACTTGGCCCAATTCTCCCTTTGACTGCATCACACACAAGTATCCTGTGCCCGAGTTTAACTGCTAATCAGGCCTCTTTGGGAAAACCTAAAAGCCCAAGTGGTAAATGAGCCATACAAAGTGAATGCATATTACTCTATTTTTCTCATTGCGGTTTGTCTTTTACTCTTCTTATTTACTAATTTGAATAGTGTCTTTTCTTTATCCAGTTCTGTAAGCTACATGAATGCAGACACCATATCTAACTTGTTTCCTACTGAATGCCCACTACCTGGCACAAAATAGCTGAGAGTTTAATAAATCCATGCTGAGTGAATGAATGTGAGTTCTCTCTGAGGGTTTAGAACATAAATCCAAATCCAGGCTTAAAGAGATTACTGATATTTCCTAAACACACTAGATGCTAAAATGGACACAAAGTTTTAGATGATAGACACAAAGAGGGATTATTACTTTGACTTATGCATCTCATTCTTCATGTTGCAGACTGTATTTACATTAGACAGAAGAATTTCTCTTGAGGTGAGTCTGAAGACTATGTGAGTCTATACGGACTTGTTTTTCCTAAGGTGTGCATCGCTTCCCCCAGATAGCCTTTGATGGACTTTATGTAAAGAGCAGCTCCTTCCCCTATCTATTGTAGATACCCATTCACTTCCCCCATTAGGGCTCCTTGGACACCTTTCTTCAAGGTGTTTGATTTCTCTCCCCTGCAAGGGACTGTGTGTGTTCCACCAATGTCTTGTAAGCCAGAAGGTAATGGATATCTGCCTAGAACTACTAGTAATAAGATTCTGACCAAAGGCACACAAGCGTAGATTTATACCTAGAAAACAAAGTTGAAATAGTCTTTAAGAAATTAAGCTTGGGAAATTAAGCTTGCTAATTTACATGGGTGCTGGCGAAGATGGAACTGGCCATCTGGGGTCCACCACATAGAATCTGTTAGTGACTGGTATTTCCAGTCTCACATCTCCCATGTTGTACAGCATTTCCTTGCATAACTCTACTCCTCTGGGGACCTGTGATCTTTTTATCTTAGAGACTTGCTAGTGCAACTTACTTTAATTTGGATGTGATTGTGTCAATGCTTTGCACTGAGCTTAAGATTCTGTGCTGGTAAACTGATCCTGAGTTCTGACCTTCCATTTATTTTATACTGTAAATGGTTTTGGTGTATTCACTGACTTTGTCTAGTTTTATGGAGCAGCGCCATTGAAAGAGTTAAAGCTTTTTACTAGCTGAGAGAATTCCTTCTCTCATTTTTATCTTTCTTTCCTTCTGCCATTCAACACCTTTTATTGAGTGTCAACAAAGCTCTTTGTTTGAAAATTGTCCCAAGGAATGAAAGAAACACAGGTTCCCTATTTTCTTTGGACTGATATCCATTTGGGATGCCAATAATTTAAGAAATAATCATAGAAGTTACTCGCAGTGTGTAATAGTGCCTTTGAGGGGAAAATTAAGATATCAGTGAAAGACTCTTCATACATCCAGGATACATAAGAACCTTTTAATATAGAGATAGGGGAGTGTACAACTGAGGAATGACTAGGTAATTGAAAGGGCTGAATGTAAGCAAGAAGAAGAATTGAGACAAAAAAAGAGATTGGTCATGATGAAAACCAAAAGATCCAATTCACCTCCCTCCTTGTTTTGTTTTGATTCCCTAGCAGTATGTAACACAATGTCGAATCGAAATCACCTTTCTTCTTTTTATTGTCTTCTACCAGCCTTTGGGCATGAAGATGGCAGAGATGGTTGTCCTATTTGTGTTTTATCTGATTACAGTTGTGTCCCTAAGCATCCAGAATAGTGTCTGGCAAACAAAAGCGTGCTGTTGCTAAAATGCAATGGACTTCCACACCAGTGAGGGCAGTGAGCTAGGCAGTGTGGGCCAATGGGGATTGAGGAGAATGTGAAGTCCAGGTCCCAGGGGTCATTGCAGGTCATGCTCTGGATTTAGATTTTTAGCAAACTGCAGTAGAAAACATTAGAAATAGAAAACCAAAACAGAAATAGGACAGAGTTACCCATTTTTCACTTTCCAAGGGGGATTACTGGAATTTCTTATTAAGTCATGCTATGTTATACTAAAAATAAAATAAAATAATGAATAAGAGAAATTGATATCATTTCCAACACCAGCACCTATTCTGTATCACAGAGTAATTGCAAACCAGCAAAAGACAGGTCAGAGGGTTTTTATCATCAGTCTGTCTACCAAGGTGGGAAATCAACTTTGGAATAATACTTTTGCCCCCTTTTCCTTTGAATAGACTTCTTAATGAAAGGCATTCCACTTTTAAGCTTTTAAAAAGCATCAGCATGCTTATTGTGTGTTTATATATTTTAAAGGATTACATGTGTGTTTCTAGTTACTTATCTACCTGCACTTGGGTGTCCATTTACGGGCAATGGCGAATCCGATAGAGAAGATTTTAATCCTTCTTTTGTACATAAATAAATTAAGAATAAAGCTGCGGGAAGGAAAACATATCTGAGTATCTACCAAGTATTTTTCAATTTCTATATCTATCTCATTTCATCTTTACACACCTTTTGAGGAGCTACGTGGTATATCTTTAATTAGACAAGAATGTGAATTCTAAACTGTCAACTAACCCAACCAAGAGCACACAGACTGAGGAAAGGGAAAAATCGAGATGCCAGGTATTTCTGAAGCTTTAAATTCAGGATGTTTGTCATTCATCTTCTGAAACGTGGTACTGATTAGGAAATGCAAGTGTGTATGGAACCTGGGTTTTCTGAAGCCAGAGCCTTTTCTAGGTTGTTCCCCTATCAGAAAGTACATCAATTACATCAATTACTGCTTCTAATTAATTTTCCAAGAGCCGAGCCAACTCCAAATGTCTCATGGGCACTGGACGCCTCCCGATGCAGAGTGTGGCCACTCATCATTCTGTTCTCCATGATGATTTTTTTTCCATCTACATTCTGTCATAGTCAATGAAATGTATAATTCACTATAGTTGATGCATGAAATATATAGTCTGAGGATGCTGCAGTGGCCTGATGTGCCTGCTTTTGAGGCTCTCTTCTTACCCATTATTTGGTACTAACTGGAAATGTGTTCTGTGATGTTTCTCCCCACAAAGCTCCCCATCTTCAAAGGTTTATTAACTGCCTTCAAATAAGTGTGAGATGAACCCTTTGCTATGTTGCTTCATTGGATCTTATACTGGGTCAGTGTTTCACATATATGCTGTAGAGATGGAAATCTAAACTTACTTGTTGGGCTCATCTTTGAAGGGAGTTCCACTTTCTCTTTATAAATAGAGATGTGGTAGGCACTTGTATTGGGCTTTGGGAATTATTTAAGGATAGACATGTCTTGAAAAAGAAAACCAAGAGCAGAATGGGTTGAAAACACATCTATAATCCTAGATACTCAGCAGTTGGACATTAGAAGCATCACAGTTTGAGAGTAGACTGGGTAAAATATTAGCCCTCTCCCCTGCATCTCAACAGTGTGGGTGTAGATAGTGTGCTCTTGTAATTCTAGCCAAGAGGCATTCATAGTGGATTCATAGTCCAAGGCTAGCCCTGGAAAAATCACGAAACCTTATCCATAAGTAACTACCTCAAAAGAAGTTTGGGGAATGGCTCAGTCAGATGTTAGAGCACTTGCCCAACAAATACAAGACTCTGAGTTCACACATCTGTATTGCTCCTCTCCCATCCAAAAAAAGAGGGAAGATGAAAGAAAGGGAAAGGGAAGAGAAAGAGAGGGAAACTTTTCTGTGAGAGATGGTTCCAAGATCGAGTCTTTATCACAAGCATTTATTCTAAGTCTCCAAAGTCTTTGTTTCTTGACCTGAGTATTTAGGTAACGGGACATCAGCTTTTTGGTTGAAAACACAAAGCTGGTGTCTGCTTAACTAAATAAAAAGCAACCATTGCCCTTTTCTTTAAATGCACATTTGTCTTAAAACATTTTTATGAGAAATGTTGGGTACACTGTTGAATTACGACACTCCATGTTTCTGTGGAAATGTCTTGATTTTAGGAAACTGGCATCTTTCTGAGGAGGACCAATATTTGCTTTCTTGGGAAACAGTGCAGATTTCCTGGGAGAGCCAACAGCATTGCTTACTCTTACCTTACATGACTCAGTTTTGTGATTTTGGAAGATCTTCAGTTGGGCTTCTGTGCCTTTTTATGACAATTAAATGGTTTTCTTTTCCTTTTTGAATATTATTAATCTTAACAGACCATAGAAACAAGACAAAACAAAACAATGTGAACTATAATGAAGACAGGAGTACCGAGATTTGCTTTATTTGGGAGAAGAGTTAAGGTAGTCTGAGAGGGAAAATACTAAACAAAACTCCAGCCTTAAAGAAAAATCTAAAAAACAAAAACCCTCACAAAACGAAACAAAACTGTGTTCAAACCAGTGTGCTGGACCAGTGTTTGCTCACAGAAAAATATTAAATCTTTGCACTATTCTTTCTCACATGGAGGTTGATTTTTATAAAATTAATTTTGTAAAATTAAACTATATTAGGGAAGGCTGCTCTAAATAACTGATACTGAATAAATATTTGGAATGTGATAAGGTAGCTTTGGGGCCCTCCACCTCATGTTTTCAATCTGTTTTTTTCTTTCTTTCTTTCTTTCTTTCTTTTTCTTTCTTTCTTTCTTTCTTTCTTTCTTTCTTTCTTTCTTTCTTTCTTTCTTTCTTTCTTTCTTTCTTTCTTTCTTTCTTTCTTTCTTTCTTTCTTTCTTTCTTTCCTTTCCTTCCTTCTTCTTCTTCTTTCCTTCCTTCCTTCCTTCCTTCCTTCCTTCCTTCCTTCCTTCCTTCCTTCCTTCCTTCCTTCCTTCCTTCCTTCCTTCCTTCTTCCTCTTTCTTTCTTTCTTTCTTTCTTTCTTTCTTTCTTTCTTTCTTTCTTTCTTTCTTTCTTTCTTTCTTTCTTCCTATCCTTCTTTCTTTCTTTCTTTCTTTCTTTCTTTCTTTCTTTCTTTCTTTCTTTCTTTCTTTCTTTCTTTCTTTCTTTCTTTCTTTCTTTCTTTCTTTCTTTCTTTCTTCTCTCTCTTTCTTTCTTTCTTTTTTCCTTCTTTTGTATGTGTGTGTGTGTGTGCCAGTATTGGGGTTTGAACTCAGGGTGTGAGTGTTGTGTTCCAGCATTTTTTCTCAAGGCTGGCACTTTACTACCTCTTGAGCCACAGCTCCACTTCTGGCCTTTTGGTGATTAATTGGAATTATGAGTCCCATAGTCTTTCCTTTCTGGCTGGTTTTGAACCTCAATTCTCAGATTTCATATTCTTGAATGCAGCCACCAGAATTACAGTTGTAAGGCATTAGCACCTTTTATTTCCTTAATCTTGACTAATTTCTGTAACAGAACATGGTTCACAGAGAGACAATACTGTACCAATTTTCTTCCCTTCCTTTCAATCATGCAATTGTCTACCCCATTTTCACCTTGGTTTTAGATCATTGAAATGACAAATTTTGTCATTTCTCTATTACATGGTGGGTTAGCCTATTCACATTTAGAGTATATCTTGCACCTACCTAAACCCTTGGAAAGCTCTGATCTGTACTTAGATTTTTTTTTTTTACCTCTGTTCTTCACAATCATCTTGTGGTTTGGAACCCCAGACCAGTGTAGTTTTCTTTGAAAATAATTGTTTTTGAAAGTTCAATGTAAATCCCATTTTTTAAATAAAGAGATTCTTATTTTCAAAAAAAAATGAACATCTTAATACCTTTTGTGTAGGAAGACAAATTTTTGGTAGATTGCTTAATAGAATCCTTGATAATTATGCCTTAAAAATTAGTCTTCTTGGGCTTTGAAGGTGGCTTTGTGGTAGAGTGCTTGCCTTGCATGCATGAGGCCCTGGGCTCGATTCCTCAGCATTACATAAGCAGAAAAAGCCAGAAGTAGTGCTATGGCTGAAGTGGTAGAATGCTAGCCTTGAGCTGGAGAGCTAAGGGACAGCTCCCAGGCCCAGAGTTCCTGCCCCAGGACTGGCAAAAATAAAAAAAATAAAAAAAATCAGTCTTTCTTGAGGTGGGAAGGGAAGAGATAGGAGGGGAAAAACAATGCTTGATAGGAAATGTAGTTATTACCTTACTCACGTAACTGGAACCCCTCTGTACAGTATCTTTGCAATTAAAAATTTTAAAAAACGTTTATATAAAAAAATCAGTCTTCTTTTCCTCTGGACATGTTTGTGGCCTCTACAATGATTAATCATTTTCAGAAAAAAAATGTGAGAATTGCACGGAATTTTTTTTTCCAGATTATCATTCTCATGAAGGTGTTTCCTATTAAAACATTTTCCATATAAGAATATAATTAAGGCCCAATTTTATAGGCTTGTTGCCTTCCCAAAAATGTGATAATTAATCTTAGTAATAACAGTAACATTTCTGACAGTCTGAGTTTCTTATAAAAAGAGGAAATATAAAGTCCATTCCACTTAATCACCTCATTAATCGAACATTTAAAGAGGACGGTAACAAGACAAAGATTAAGCATGGGAAGTTCTTTAATGGAATCTAAATATTGAAGATTGTGAGAAGCCAGTTTTTCTACTTAGTGTCCGTCTGGGTTTTCTGTTTTCTATTTTTCATATCATTTGGCTTTATTTTCATTTAAGGGCAAAGGGCTTCCCAAGGCCACTGGCCGAAAAGAGCTAGACAGAGATCTTACCATTCTGCACTATGTCGTGGACTGCTCCATCTGTTAACTTGCTTTTATCTTGGGTGATCAGGTTTTGGCTACTCAGTGGGTACACCTGTCTCATGGCATTTTGTACACTGTCTGCTGGAGCTGAGGTATTATGTGATGCACCATGGGAGTGAATCCACGGTATGAGAATCAGAAGTGGACCCAATCCTGCTATGTTCTGGCAGCCATTTGGATGAAATGGCAAGACCATTATTTTCCAGTAGCTTATGTACTGGAGTAGACAAATCAGTTTACCACTCTGGCTTCAGTTTTCTTAGCTTCCTTATGAAATGTTTGGACCACTGCTTTTTACAGTCTTTGTTAGAAACAACTTGCTTATTTATTTATTTATTTATTTATTTTAGTCAGTTGTGGGGCTTGAACTCTGGGCCTGTCTCTGAGCTCTGTAGCTCAAGGCTAGCCCTCTACCACTTGAGCCACAGCGCCACTTCTGGTTTTCTGGTGGTTAATTGGATATAAGAGTCTCGTAGACCTTCCTTCCCACGCTGGCTTTGAATCCTGCTCCTATTTTTTGTTGTTGTTATTATTCTTGTAATAAATGCTGAGAAGGATTTCATTGATTGAAAAAGTATTCTCTGTCAATAGTTTTAGCCTTGAATCTTACCACAGAAAAACTCATCTCCTTAATCTTAATATGATATTCTTCTTTCTTGGTTGAAGAAGCTCATGTGTAATTATATTAAAGAGATGAGTTAGCTATTTGTGTGTGTGTGTGTGTGTGTGTGTGTGTGTGTGTGTGTGTGTGCACGTGTGCATGCACATGTGTATCTGATCCTTGAATTCAACTTCAATATGGAAAGCAGATACGCATATACGACAATGCTTCCAGAAACTTAGGTTCAAGAGTTTGAATAATGTTACTTCTTCATTGTATTGTTCAAAGCAAATCAAAGGACATTCTAAATGTAAGTGTTGGGAAAATAGATATCACCATCGTGTGGGGTACTTGGCTAGGATTTGTGCACATGTCATCCACTGTTCATAGTTTCTCATGTCTTCTTCCAAAACTCATGCCACATGATCCTTTAAAACATGCTTTATGGCACGTTGTTGTATAGACTTAGAATCTTTTTAACATGGTACTCCAGACAGCTGCCACAAAACAACCACAGCTGTCCCAAGAAATGAAATGTATCTGTTTGTGCACTGACAATGAGTCGTTAGTACGATTTGGATGGAAAATCTGAATGCCTTACTCTCAGTCCAGTGTCTCCTCAACTGCTGATCAGTCAGTGCATGAACATATCTTGCGTTATGTTAGAAAAGCCTTTGATTATTACAACTAAAGTTTTAAAAAATATACACCCATGGAATTTAAAGACTATCATGGACACTTTGCAATTACATTATGACATAAACTGCTGGCTTAAGAGTATCTAAATGGATACTTTCTAGTAACCAGACTTGAATTAATCAAAGACCCCTTTAGATTAACAGGTCACAATGAGATTTTATGGGTCTGTTGGCACAACTCAATGGAAAGGACATAGTACTTACTGGGCATGTAACATGCCTATCAAAACTAGTTGTGAAGAAAAAGTAGAACAAATAGTGAACTTGAGACTTCTGTCATACAAAATAGTATCCTTGAACCTTAAAATTGTCTCAATTTCACGAAAGATGAAAGCCAAAACAGAAATTGAATATTTTAAAAGATAGTAAAATGACATGGTAAAATGTATTCATGAACTATTTTGGATTTCAAAAAGCCCTAAGAGTTCTTTCTGGGAAAGCTAAGATTATATATTTAGTAGTGTTATGAGAATGTTAATGAAGTCATATGTGGTTAAGATTTTTACAATTATGAACAAGAACGTGCTTACTCTATTAAAAAAAATAACCCATGATGTGGATTCAGAGAAGATTCAAACTATCTGTGATATATCCAAATTGGGCAGCAAAAATATGAGATGCTATATGTATATATATATGTATATATGCATATACATATGTATGTGTGTACATACTCTTATTTTTATGTAGAGAGAAGAAAGAGAAAGCAATTTGAACAAAATGTTAATTGATGAGTCTAAGTTATGAGTCTATACATCATCCTAGCACTTTAAACTTTTCTGAAGGTTAGAAAATTTTCAAATTAAGAGTTAGAGGAAAAAGTCACCAAACTCATTGTATTTTGTAGCTGAGACCATGCTTGACTTTGAGTTTTTATGATGAAGTATCCAATGTCAACTATCTGATTAAATTCCACAGAATTCAATTGCAAAATGCTGCATTTCTTTAAAAGGCACATTTCTTTACTTACCGAACTACTTACCACCGGGAGAAAAATCTCAAGTACAGGCAGTTGTTTGAATATGGTAATTGATAGAAAAGTTGACCAAGTAGAAAACTGCTATGTGTCATAATAAAAGCTGTTGAGGTTTGCTCGTATGTTACATGAACATTATGGTTCATAGAGTTATATATTATGCCAGAAGTCCTGGATGAGGAGGATTTCATCTAATTCTGCTCAGATTCTGTGAATGACTTTGAATAAGTCATCTCAACTTGTGCAGAACTCGGTCATAATATGGAGGAGTTAATGCTAGATTGCTTCATTTCTCTTTGGTAAAGATCAACTATGCATCTACAAGGGAGTTAACTGCTTTCTGTACCAAAATGTGCAGTCTTGGAAACACATGGAGAATTGTCCATTTCAATGGCTGAGGTCATGTTTACCATTTCTGTGTCTGTCTGGAGATTGTTCTTATAGGATCTCATACAAAATTTATCCTTACACCTCAGTCACTATATTAAGAGAAATCTCCCTGTGCTTTGACAAATTGATTTTTCTGCAATACTCTCCATTTTATTCTGAAAAGAAAACTATCTGTGGGAGGAACCCTAGGTACACAAGATGTTCTGTGTCATCTATGAGAACGTGGGACCAATTCTTTGTCCAAGAGAAGTAAATATGATTGCAAGTGTCTGAAAAATTGGATAACAACTTTAAACACTGTTTCATCACTACCATCCTTTATAGAGAAGTTTGAATCCACTTTGTTCCTGGAGTGGACGAGCTGAGAGATGATTTAGGTATGGCAGGACTGGTAGGGCATTGGCTTGATGGAGACTTGTTTGATGGGGACTTGTATAAATCCACTCACTATGTACACAGGATCAATGCATCCCTGTCTGATTATTGAAGAGACTGAGAAAGTTCTTGGGTATATGCAATGAAAGCAGTGCACCACTGAATGTGGTTAATGTGTAGTGATAACTAGGAAGATACCAATGGTGGCTGAATGGAATTGCCATAACACAGTGGAATTGGAAACCAGGTAACACTGTTATAATTAAACTGACAAAGACCGCCAAAGGACTTCCCCTTGGGAATCTAGGATGGAGATGGAGTGTTAATTCTGAAGTATAGTGCTAGCACAGCAACATTTGGGAGTGTGAGCGGAGCAAGGTTCCATAGAGGTGCAAAAGGCAATGATATCTGTGGCTGATTAGTGATGTCTGCCTAGGATCATGGTGGAACCAGGATGGCGTATAGGTCTTGTGTTTGTCATTTTTTTTTTTTTTTTTTATTCCCCAGAGCTGAGGACCAAACTCAGGGCTTGCACTCGCCAGGCAGGCGCTCTTCCGCCGAGCTAAACCCCCAGCCCTGTGTTTATCATTCTTGAACATGAAAGAAGTGAACCAAAAATTCTTATTCATGTAGCAAATAAATTAAAGTGGTGGATAACTAGTTTGGAACCAAATTTTTTACACTTCAGTTTGAACTTAACACATCAAGTCTGTTCAGGGTCTCAATCAGTAATTGTTTAGATATGCTCTGATGGGGTGAAAGGAGGTCAGACCTGGGGGCCTATGGATGGTCAAACTCTTGTGGAGTAAATGCGATAGATACATTTGCTTTACTGTGCTGCTTGTTTAATATACACATGCATTTCTTATAATGATTACTCAGCTCTGTTCACGCTAGTGGATTTAGGAACCTTTTGGGGCTATGTAATCACCAACCCAGACAGCTGGCAATTGCATTACTCCACTCATTAGTGAATGAAACAGAGAAGAATGCAATGCCTTTATTTAATCTAAAGTATTTTTTAAACCGTTTCAAGCAATAGATGTTGAAACTTAAGAGTTATTATAGAATGAAGGCATTGATACCTAACTTTGAGCATGGAATTGAGTTCTGTTTCCATCACTCTATAGCCTGGGACCATACTTACTTACTATGTGTTAAACGTAAGTCCCATAACTGGAACACGAAAGTTTGTGTCTACACCAGGGATGGTAAGTGTATGCTGACTCTCCTTTATTAAGCTTCGTGATACTATCATGAAGTAGCTAACGGCAATTAACTTATAAAGAGGAACGGTTTGAGTTCAAGCTTCTGAAGTTTCTAGTGCAGGATTCTGCCCCTTCCTTATTGCTTTGAATTTCTAGCAAGAGTAGTACATGGTATCAGAACAAGTGACCAGTGGGGTTTTCTCATCCCTCATGAAGGCATGTGATATATGACCTAAACACCTCCCGTTAGATCCCACCTTTTCAAGGACCATAACTCCTCCCAAGAGTGCCACAGAGGGGCCTTGGATTTAACATGTGGACCTTTGGAGAATATTCATACAAGGCAACTGGGACTCTTCTCTTTATCATCTCAACTGAGGGGTCCATGAGCCAACTAATCACAGCTGACAATATAATTATCATAAGATAAACTGAGGCTAACATTTATTGAGCTTTTATTCTGTCGCAGGGCCTACACAAAGAACATTATATGTAATATGATAATATTTATATAAATGCAAATGTTTTCAGGCAAGAAGTGAGAATAGTTATAGGAAGATGGAATTTCAATTTCAGACTGTAGACAGAATATAGATCCCATGGTTTTCCTTATTTGCAATAATTAGTCTACGTCTAAGGCAATATTATCAGATGTACAGAATAGTTCAATAGCTCTTATAGCTATTATATGGCCATATAAGATGATGCTAAGCAAAATCAACTCCAAGTCATGGACGTAAGAAGTTTTTCTTTATTGTTTTTTTAAAATGTACTATGCAATTTTTTTCTTTTGTTATGTTCTTCCCCCTATGGTTTATCCCCCATTGTCACTGGATTTGAATTTGGTACCCTAGTATTTATATACATTCATTTGAATTAGGGAAGGGAAGGGGAACAACAGAATGGTGAGACAAAGAACAAGAGAGGAAACCAATGCAACAGCGATATACACAAGAAAATATGTTGGAAATGATCTGTACAACTTGGGGGTAGAAAGGGAAAGGGAAAGTAGGAGAAAAATGAGGGAAGGGGTAACAAGTTTGACAAGAAACTCACTTACTCCCTCACTTATGTAACTGTAACCTCCTCTATAAATCACCTTGACAATAAAAACAAAGAAACTGGTTGACATGACTGAAGGAAATGGCCAGTAATATATTAAAAAAAAGTTGTACTTGTCCATTTCAAAATACAGAATAGTACCAATTAGGCTTTGAATACATGAGAAGGGGAATGACCAACCTTGCTGTGGCATCATTTGCTCTTAGTTTGAGGATTCAGCCTTTGCTGTTTTTAGCAACTTTATTTTATAGTTTCTCAGTGTTCTCTTTACTTGGTACTTTTACTGTGTAAGATTGCTGACTCATAGATTGATTTGTCCAATCCAAAACTATCAACTTCCAATTATACTTATTTCAACTCCTAAATCAAAAGAAGTATCAGAGTGTACTTCTGTAGCAATTTCAAACAATAAAGATTAAATTGATTGTCATTCTTCCTTAGGCTGAGGCTCTGGATATACGTTAGCTCACACCTGTAATCCTAGCTACTCAGGAGTCTGAGGATTGTTGTTCAAAGCCAGTCCAGGCAGGAAAGTCCATGAGACTCTTATTTCCAGTAAACCACTCAGAAAACCAGAAATGGTGCAGTTGCTCAAGTGGTAGAGCCCTAGCCTTGAGCTGAAGAGCTGAGGGACAGCTTTCAGGCTCAGAGTTCAAGTCCCATGACTGACAAAAATAAAAATAAGGCTTTAAAGCTATTATAAGTTGATGAATTGCCACAAGTACTAATAGTGACATCAAGTTTACCCTAGAAATGTGTCTTGCCTGAAAGACTATAAGCCAGTTAGTTAAATAATTTGGACATAATTTCCCTTACTAATACCTTGAAAAGAGTCAGATAAAGATGGTATTAGTGACAATTTTGACAGCTGGGATACAAATTCATTAAATCAATTTCTCTTTTGGTTTTTAGGATTGTAGTAAGTGGACCTACATAGCTATTAAATGAGTTCATTTTAGTTCT
The DNA here is from genome assembly GCF_019054845.1 of Dipodomys spectabilis. Lineage (NCBI taxonomy): Eukaryota > Metazoa > Chordata > Mammalia > Rodentia > Heteromyidae > Dipodomys > Dipodomys spectabilis. The sequence goes on from NW_024870752.1 coordinate 9,278,047, forward strand.
CAAAACAAAGAAGAAACTACCTTATGATGTACTACCTTAAAAATCTAGAACATTTATTGGATTTCTGCCTCATAATATAGCTTTCTAAAAGCGGTGATGACTTTCATCTTAAGCTTCTACTAGTGACAAATATCTCTACAGGGACTCTCCATGGGTGCTTTTGTTGGAATGTAGGAAATAGTAGTCAGCAGTATCGATCATGGTTCTAATCAAAATTAGACTATGGGAATTTTTATCCAACCTAAACTTAGAATGATTATATCCATATAATGTACATAGTCTGTCTATACTGATATATTTATTTTTTACATCTAGTGTTTCCTGTATCAGGTAAATGCCTATCTGCCACAAATAAACTATTTGTTTCCTACTCCTGTAGCTTTCAATGCTAGATTCAGGGATATTACAGTTTCAGTATGTGTGTGCTTTCCCCAAAGCGCTGGCTAAGTCCAAAGTTGGCTTTCATGTCTCTATAGATGAACAGTAGCTGAGAGATTAGTTCATGTGTTATATGGCTGTTTCTTTGTTGGCATCTTTATCAAAAGATACCAACTACTGGGTGGAGGGAGCATTCTGAGTCTGTGCAGGACCTGCTGGCCTAATTATTGTCCACACTGTAAAGCCAGTGCTCCACACAGTATGGGCACAGGATCACCATGACTGTGCTGGTCCATATCCATTTATTACCACCAACCACAGCCAAATCTTCATCCGCACTGCATGTCAGTCTGATTATTGTAGTGGTTGGAGACATGAGGCAGAGAGTGAAATTTTTCAAATACTGATTGATTTAATGTAGGCAGATAAAAAAAAAATTGCCACCTAGTGGAAGGGCAGCATTTTCCATGCTTATTCTTATGATGATTATGATTATTTAATCATTGTGTCATTGTAATTCCTGAGGCACACTTCTAGAAGTTAATGCATTAATAAAATTCCAGAACAGAAAACAAAAAGAGAGGGCAGCTCTGTCTTGCCTCCGTAAAGAAAATGTTTTGAGAAATATTTGAGAAATATTTCCAAATATTTCCGGAGAGGTCATTGCATTCTCTGCAGTTGTTTAGGTTTGGCCAGACTAACACCAATAAACACTAATGCTGCTTTAATATCTCGATTATCCTCCTCATATGGAGAGTAGAGATTGAAAAAAATCAGAAGGTGAATTTCTACCTTTTCAGAAGAAAAGGGTGGCTAGCGTCAGGTTTATTGGATGTATTATGTTTGATTTATAACAAGTATTTATATTCCAGTGCCCCGCTGAAACTTGTGTAGCTACCATCTGTTAAAACCATCATAATTTCCAACTTTGTTTATAACTACACAAGGTGCCACTTAAGAAATCTTTCATTTCAAAACAGAAGGGTATTAATGTTTGTTTTTCTGGCTCATAAAGAAGAAAAACATTCACCCCAGAAAATAAAATGTATTTTTCAAACACCATTAAGCATTGCAAGTAAAATAAAATGTTGACCTAAAAAAATGGGCTGACCAATGTACTCACAGCACCTCCTGTGTTTTGAATCTCAGAGTCACTTTTGACTCCATTTATAAAACTCTGCTGATTAACAGGCTGTGGTGGTTGCATAATTGGTGGAACGTCTTTTGGTCAGTTATATGTAGGAACTTCTCTTCTCTGTAAGATAAGCATGAATTTAGAGGTGTCTCTCATACAAGAATGGAATTTACTTTTAAGAGTGCTAGTGAATAGGTGTCATTGATTAAGCCAGAGTAAAAGGAAATCAATACATGTTACATAGTTCTGAGGTTATGGAAATATTATTCAAAGAAAAACTTTCCATTTGTGTAAGGAGCACTGTGTGGAAACAAATATTTCTCCTTAGAATTAAGGTAACCCTTGCAGATATTGAACCTTGAAAACTTATATCACAGTATAACAAATGTTAATGACTATATTATTACCCTGAGTGAATGTAAGGCTTAGCATCAGTATCTTTGCTAGTGAGCCTATGTTAATTCCATTTAAGTGATTTAACTCTACTTAAGTGACTTTAAATGAACCAATGTGCTTGCATTTTTATTGGTTACCTTCTATATAACAAGCATTATGTAGGAAGTGTCAGTCTCAAGAAAAAGCAGATTAGTGATCCTACTAATGCAATCTCATTTCAGATATCCTAAAATTACATCTGTTATGAAATAGAGTAACTGTTGTCTGGTACCAGTGGCTCACACCTATAATACTAGCTACTCAGGAGGCTGGGATCTGAAGATAGCAGTTAGAAGTTAGCCAGGTAGTTGCAACAATGAGAAGTACAAGTTGTCATGTCGAAAACGAACTTTACAACTTTGATGCGGGGGTGGGGGGGGGGGGGAGGCTGGGAAGGGATGTGAAGGGTAAACAAAGGAGTAGGCTGCAATGCTTAATAAGAAATGTACTCATTATCTTGCCCATGTAATTGTAACCCCTCTGTACAGTATGTTCACAAAAAATAAAAATAAAAATTAAAAAAAAATGAAGTTAGCCAGGTAAAAGCCCAAACTGAAGGACTGGCCCAAGTGATAGACCTTTACCCTTGAGCAAAGCAAATGAAAGAGAGCAAGAGGCACTGAGTCTAATTTTATTTAATTTTATCTCTTTTCAGTAATAAAATGGAAATTTTACCAGAAGAGATAAGAGGAATTGATGGCTTTTTATGCAACTATTCTAAAATTTAATTATATGATACGTCTTGGGGAAATGCAATGATTTTAGTACTATTATAGAAGGAAGGCAAGCTATGTTCAAGAATGTAGACCATAGGTAAATTTGATGGTGTATCTCTCTCTCTCTCTCTCTCTCTCTCTCTCTCTCTCTCTTTTTCTGTTGGTCATGGGGTTTGAACACTGGGCTTGGGGCGCTGTCCCTATGCTCTTCAGCTCAAGGAGAATGCTCTACTGCTTGAGCCACAGCACCACTTCTGGTTTTCTAGTGGTTTATTGGAGATAAGAGTCTCACGGACTTTCATGCCTGGGCTGGCTTTGAACTGTGATCCTTAGATCTCAGCCTTCTGAGCCACCGGCGCCCGGCAATGGGTTTTTCTTTAGAATTCTGCTCTCCATTCTAGTTTTTACCCCATTAAGTTTACTTATTAAAAATTTTCAAAACTAAAGTGGTTTAAAAGTGATAAGCCCATCATGGTGGTATGTTTCTGTAATCCTGGCTTCTCAGAAGACTGATGCAGGAGGATCTCAAGATCAGTGGAAGCCTTGGAAAGTTAGAACTTATGTCAAAACAATAAAAAGGTCTGGTGATGTAGTTCATTGATAAGTGTTTGCTTAGCAGGCCTAGGGAAGTCCTAGATTCTATCTCAAGCACCAAAAATATACTGAAATGAAATAAAGAAGCAAATAAATATATATATATATATATGATGTATGCTATTGAATATTTGTACGCATAAATGAAAAAAGGAAATTCCCTCTGGAGCATTGTTCACGAGTCTTCCTTCACAACATATAGAATGGAAATCAAATTAACTTAGAGTTCAGATTTTAGCATTTGTTAGATAAATATTGGGATACAAATTTTACAAAAAACACATGCAGAGATTGGTAATTTCTCACCAAAGTGAATAAACCTTCATTCTCTCCTGGAATCTTGCTGAATTTGAAGGAGGTAGGAGACCACATTCCTCTGCATATGCAAATTGTAAGCTATTCCCACCTGAGAATGCTTGACCAATAACCTTTGAGGGCTTGACTGATGGTGTACTGGTCAAGCGAGCACTTCTGCTCCTTGGTCCTTTGTTTTTTCTTTCTTATTTAGGTTTTTGCAAAGCCTTTTTGATTTCCTACATAATATCTATCTTCCTGTACCAGCAAAGATGCTTCACTTTCTATACAGTCTACCCATTGTCTCCACCAACTGGAAATTACTCTTGTCCTCTGTGCCTGCATACCCTCCCTTAGTGATGGGTCACTTCTCCTAGCAAGTGTTGGTTTGGCTTTCCACAGGACTTCAGAATTGCACACATTAAAAACTATCATCTTCTGTCTCTGAAAATGCAAAACATGGGGACATTTCTCAATTTTGTATCCCCAGGATCTAAAACAACATGTGGCACATTTCAGGAGATGTTTCACCAGTGAATAAACAGGGAGTAGTATGGGATGGCAGGAAGTATTTTAAGAAAAGTCTCCTGGTGGGAATACACTGTATACCTGAGTGGGGAGAAGGGAGAGAGGGGGAGATAAAAACAAATAAAAACCAACCAAAGATGTTTTTGGCTTATCAGATTATTATCAAGACAAGGAAGGGTTGGTTAGAGTGGCAATAATGGAGAAAAGAAGAAGGAGGTATTTATTACTGAGCCTTTTCCCTACATTTCCTTTAATTTTTTTTTCCCCTACCTAGTTCTCTTCCCTGAGCGCCTCCCACCACACCCCCACCCTCGAATCTTAGGATTGTGGTCAAGTCCAGCACAGGCAATAAAGTTCATGAGACTCTTTATTTCCAATTAACCAGCAAAAAGCTGGGAGTGGAGCTGTGACGCATTGAATGGAGCACTATTTTCCTCTATCTATTGGTCATTGAATCTCTTGACCTAGAAGTCTGTGTCTGTACCTTCGTTAGAAAAATAAAGCTAGTGGGAATCATAGCCTGCCTGGTGAAAAGCAATAATATAGCATTCCCAAGTTCTGCCACTCTGCTTCTGTTGTGTCTATCTTGTTTGAAAAACATATGTTTTAGAATTTGCTATGTAAATGCCAGCGTCAAAGGAAAGTGGGAAACGATGGGCTGGGAAAATATGTTTATTTTACTTAATATGTAAGGCTTTCACAAGGACTTGCTTCACTTTCGATTGATTTCATAGTTTGTTTATTTTTATTTATTTATTTATTTTAGTTACATAGCCTTGGGGTAATGTCAAGTTAGTCATAAAGAAAGGATTTTAATGAATACCCACAGAAAGTCCTCTCCTCCTCATTTATTTCTGGTGATTTTCTTTCACTCACTAAATTCTATAGCTGGTCTCCAGAGTACAATGTGATACTGAATCAGTTTTCCATCACTAGTTTCAATTCCTTCTTGAGCTCCCATACCCACAAACTATCACGCAGAGGATCAATGCCCTTGTAGGAAAATATATTTGCTCAGTGAGTTACTGTTCCAATTGGAGTTGTGTGCTGCATTATTTCCTTCGTGAAATAACTGAAATGCAGTGGGGACAGGGTTGGACAGAATCTCTGTATTTCTTGAAGATTAATTGAAAAAATTCCTATGAAATCAAAGAGAGAAAGCATAGCTGAGCTGTGAATGGGCCATTTTGAATTTATGTTTGACTTTCTGTTGTGCCTGGGCGATGTTGTTCAATATATTACCAGTTAAGAAATAGTGCTTGGTAAGAAGAGATGGGAACTGAGATACATTTAAGTGAAAGCTCTGCATAGTATGTAAATACTACACCTAAGGCTGACATAGTGGGTTTTCTTGTGTATGTGCACGTGTGCATGTATATACATACAAACACACATATGCATCTCTCTTTTAAAGGACATTTGGAAGACAACAGTGGTTGAAGGAACCATTTGTTTCATTTTCCACTTCTGAATTCTGCTTTCTCATGATAGGATCCTGACTAGCCTTTGCACATGATAGGCATATATATGCTACTTGCTACAGATAATTCTGCATTCATCAATCATAGCTGGAAAGATGAACTATTCAAAATATCTCTGATTGTCAGAGAATAGCCAACTTTCTATTTTTTATTAATAGTGCAGTAGAGTAAAAGTATGTGGAAATTAAAGGGGAAGAACTATGCGTATTTTACTAAATCTGATCATAGAATATATGTAAAATGGTCTGTGTGGAGATATTTAATGCTGGTCTCTATGTCAAGGCTGCTATCTGAATGAAAATAAGAGCAGAAGAGTAACTTACATTGATATACTCAGTGTGCTTATTTTGAGCAAGATCACCAAATTAGACAAAACAAGTTCAATTGATAGAACTTTGAGTATTTATCTTTGAGCTTTTTGTGGCTCCATTTCATATCTAATGGAGTTTGCATCCTTATATGGAAAAAAAATCCCAGAAGATAAAACAGTTTAATGTGCTGTTCATCCAGAGTAACATAGAAAAATTGTTTGCATCTGAGCCCTGGAAATTTACATGCCATTTTGAAATCTATTTCTGTATGGAGGACAAAAAGTATTGCATTGTGCAGCTGTGAACCTGAAATGTTTGTTGAAGTGAAAATATACCTGAAATGTTAGGAAGCCCAAAGAAAGCATGCATTTTTGTATTTGTTTTTTAGCTGATAGTTATTATGGTGTCTTCTGGATTGAATAAGCTTTTAACATGGTGGAAGCTTTTATCAGCAAGCGTAATGAAAAACTTGGATGAGAGTCCACCGGGATTACATTTTTTCCTTCATGACAGTCATTCTGTTTTGATGACAGTGTATATACACACATACACACACGTTACACATATATACACACATATATAATATATATTATATATACTGTCAATATACTATATATACCATATGCACAATATATATATACTGTATACACAATATATATGTGCTATACGTACATTATATATACCATATACACACATGTACACACACATAGACCTAGTGGTCTATTTCATGCTTGTTGAGCTTAGTTAGTTAGTGTGGCCTCTCTGATTTGTGTGAACTGAGTCCTGATGGGTCCATCATGAGGAAGAGATACTCAGGCCATGAGCTTAGCTTTTGAAGCAGGAGGAAGAGCACATGGAAGATGAAGTGATCTTGCTATAGGGACTGGGTGGTGGTGGGAAAGGAAGACCATGTTAAGGGAGATGAAGATAGAGAGGAATGTGGAAGTCAGATTTGCTGGGCACTGAAGATCATGGTAAGAAGTTTAGACTTAAGAAGGGTTGTTAGGGAGTGTCTGCAGCAGGAAAGGGACACAACTGTTCATGTTAGAAAAGATGATTCTGGACTCTGTGGAGGGTGAAATGTGGGGAGAAAACAAGGAAGAGGGACCTTTGCACTCTTGTAAGCAGAAGATGTATGCTCAGTTATTTATTCATTTGTCTACCAACAGAAACACATGAATTACTAATTCGTTAGAGCCCTGTGGTGATCTGTGAAGATCCTAACGTTATTAAGACAGGACTGACTTTCACTTGGAAGGACAGGTAGTGTTATCTCCCACAGAAACAATGTGACATGGTAATGCAATGGTTACATGTCTAATACTAGTGTCAAGTTCAAGTTTCATGTTGGAGCTTGAATGACTAGAAGAGGCTAGCCACAAGGGAATCTCCATGAAGAACTTTCGGAAAAAGTGAGTGCTGTAAGACCTTAAGGCAGGAGTAGCAAGCTTGCCATTAAAAGGACATGTGCCTGGAGGTAGTTATCTGGAGCCTCTTCCTGTGGAAGTTACTCCCTGTGAGACTTCTTTGGAAGTGGACAAAGTTTCAAGAGAAGTTCTTGTTGTGAGCTCTACACTCATGCCGTCATTTAAGATACAAAGGAATAGCTAGGCACCAGTGGCTCTACCCTTTAATCTTAGCTACTTAGGAAGCTGAGATCTGAAGACTGCTGTTTGAAACCATGTCTGGCAGGAAAGTCTATGAGACTCTTATCTTCAGTTAACCACCAGAGAACTTGGAGTGGTGCTGTGGCTCAAGTGGTAGAGTGCTAGCCTTGAGCGAAAAATCTCAGGGACAGTACTCAAGCCCTGAGTTCAAGCCCCATAACCAACAAAAAGAAAAAAAGATACAAAACAATTAATGTATGAACTTAATTTTGGTTACTGTCTAGTTGCTTATGTGAAGGTTAGCTTAGCATCTTTGTTATAGCTGTTTTAGAAAACTATTTATTATGAGAATTGTTAGAAACTGATTTTTTTACCACTTTATAAAATTCAACAATTGCCTAGAGACAAACCGAAAATCACTTATATCCAAAACCAAGAATGAATCATATAAATTGAAACTATTTCTCCCACTGTTCAAAGCTGCTTTTCTTTTAATGGTATATAATACAGCAAGGGTTGAACTATTTGAACATCTCATTGATGTACAAATATAGTTGGAATTGTCCTCATATCTAATTTGCTTCAGGTGCTCTTCCTTTAGTGCAAGCAGGTATAGTGTGTTAGAAGGCAGCATGATACAAGTGACGATCTTGGCTACTGTCTGAACAGTAATTATGTTGTTCTGACTGGACTTGAGAATGATTGGAAAGGAATATGGTTGTTCCTTACCTGCAACTCTTGTTCTAGAATGTTATTAAAGGGAGAGACTAGGAGAGAGTGTGGGAATTGAAGACACTGTACGGAAGGATATATACTCAATACCTGACTCATGTAATTGTAATCACTGTGTACATCACTTTTGTAATAGTGCCATTTGCCTCACATGTACAATGGACGATTGATTTCCTCAGCCTAACTAATAGAATACTTTCCTATGGTCCTGGAGGCCGTTAGTTTATAGTTGCAATTGTCAACATCCCATTTTTGACCCTCTTTGTTATTAATAAAGTTAAATATAATCCGAAACAGCAACGAATTTAAATATTCACCCCAACTCTTCAGTGTTGCATTTGCAGTCGCTACTGCTGCAGATTTGCTGGGTTTATTTCACATTCCTTCTCCACTGTCATTTTGCCTCACAGGCTAAGATGTTTGCTTTCAGTGGAAATAAATTCTAAGCATCACTCTTGCAATATGAAATCAGCCACAAAATTGATTACTGAAGATCTTTTCATTCAGAGAAATGATCGTAATGGCATGCTTGTGTTCACCAGTGAGATTTTGTCTTTAAGCTCTTAATGTATAGTTTGCCTTTAGAGTTAAATTGCTTTCTTTCCCAAACCAAACACAGATTAAACCCCCACATAATTACTTTCTGCATAGTTTCTTTGCTATATACACAAATACAGAATGTATTTCAAAGTCTTAATTTTAAGAGGGAAAAAATAAGAAAGCAGTTATTAAGGTTAAAAAGTCACCTGCAACCTAGTAAAGTGGCATGTAATGTAGCTCCAATAAAAGTTTTGCTGATGAGTGAATGTGTATCAACATTTGCTTAGATCAACAGATGAACAGAGCTGCCAGATTATCCACATTTAAGGTGTTAATTAGTTGTATTTAAAGCATTGTTTTTAACTGCAAAGTAACATTGCAGCATTGAGTAAACTGTCTAAAACATACAGTCCAATGTTTTTGAAAAAGCAGTCTCAGAGGTATTCTCACTAGAAAGTTGTCTGCCCTCAACTTTAAAGTTCTGTTTAGCAATAAGAGAGAGAGAATATGTTCATACCAATTAAGTGAAGGCTGTGAAAATGCAGAGTAGAGGTTTAATTAAAGACGGTTTTCCATATAGATTTACTTGGGGGAAAGAAGCAATGTGAGTTGCTAAGGATGTGTTTCATGATACTGCTGGGGGTTAGTTAGGGTTGGGTAGTAGTAGGAAAGAAACACATAAGATGGTCAGAGCCACCCAAATCTTCATTTATTAGCTAAGTGCAATGGTACATATCAAGAGTCTCAGGTTTTTGTTTTTCATAACTGCCTTTGTGTGTTTCTATTAAGGAATAAATGAGATAATGCATGGATTGTAGTTTCCTGAGTTATGGAAAATTATCCACCAAGCAGCAGTGGATTTTTTTAAAGCATGCCAGGTGTTTTTAACCACATATTTCTGATGAGATTGGAGAACATGTTATATACACAGGAAAGCTGGAATAAGGTTAATATACTTTAGAAAACCATGTTCGTGAAAGTAAAAAATTGTGTCCCTGAATAATGAATGATAAATTTCTTACTGCTTCATGTAAGTAGGGTAACCCATATTTGCAGAAAAAATCAGTTGTTTTGATGATCCCATGAAGAAATAACTCATATCTCAGTGTATTTAAAGTTCTTATAATTCCCCCCCCCCCTTGCTTTGACTGTTAAGATTTTTGTAGTCACAACTGATCATCTCTCTGGGAATAATTTTCTTCCTGAGCATTGTTTTTCTTTGCCCCTGGCTACTCTGCCACCTCTACTAGCACACCCACTTCTGATATTTTCTTGATTGATGGAGCAGTGATCATTTTCTCTTTTGACCTTATAAGATAATGAGAGCTGCTGGAGTGCCCTTTTAGTTAAATCAATAGAAAGTGCTACAGTGTATAATATCTCATTAATAGAGATGGTTAATGGCAAACGCAGGACAATTTATGTAGCTGACCTGCAGAGCACCTGCTAGAATTAAAGGGAAGGATGCCTTGTGACCATAGTGACAGTGGAGACAGAGAAAGTCAGCAGCTGCAAAACAAGCAGGCCCTACCCCCACCCTCCCCCCCACACCCCGCCCGGCATTCTTTTATTTGGTTCCTGGTGCTCCAAGACATGTTTTTATTTTTATTTTTTTATTTTTAGGATCCCAGGCTGGGTTTCTGGGAGAAGCACTCTGAAATGGATCTTTGTGTATAAAGAATTTTTTGGGAGAGTATAACACCTTCCTTGAGCAAGTGAAGCAGAGTGCAAAATTGGACTTTGTTGCAATGGTCATAGACTCAGCCGGTGTCAATTCTCTGAGGCCATCTCCTATTGGCATGGCCCTTCAGATATATTCTGGGGTTTTTGGAGGATTAGGTAAAGCCCTCCCATTAGTTAGGCTCAGACGCTGGAGAGAAAATCACCTTTGGGTGGCCTCAACTTATACCACTGGTAGATGGGCAATCATCCACCCTATATGTTCCTCCAGCCTGATGCAAGAAATCTACATGTTCCATTAACCTTAGGGACCATACCAATGCAACACCAGATTGTTGGTTTTGAAACTCCGCCCTCCTGACCCAACTCTGATCATACTGGTAAAAAAAAATGTTAATCTCACATCATCATGATCATTAAGTTCACAAATATATTGAGATTGCATTTATTGTTTTGCCTACAATAAACTTAAAAAAAATGTCTGATCTTGAGCTTTGGGGTTTATTTGTTCAACATTTCTATAAAATTATTTTATTCCGTGTGAGATTTGCTGTTGAAACTTCAAAGGAAGGATTGGCTGGGTGATGGTCCACATGCATGTTATCCCAGCTCAGCAGGAGGCTAAGATTGAGGTTCAAAGTCAGCCCAGGTAAAAATGTGTGTAAGACCCTGTCTCCATAGGAAATACATGTTAGCACACCCCTGTCTTGGCACCTTGAAGATGTGTAAATAGAAGTATCGTGGTTCTGCTAGCCTAGGAAAAGACAGATCTTTTCTCAAAAATAACCAGAGCAAAAAAGGGCCAAGGGGGATACACTTCCAGTGGAAGAGTGCATGTCTTGAATGTGAGATACCCTGAGTTCAAACCCTGTATACTCCCTGAAAAAGAGTGAAAGAGGGAGAGAAGAGAGAAGAGAAGGAGAGAAAAAGAGGAGGAGGAGGAGGAAGAGGAACTTCTGAGCTGTTTCCGAACAACTCAGATCTAATGTGAGCATTAGCTCAAAGGTTCCATGAGACTTAGAAGAAGCAGACAGGTGTAGGACTGTAGAGTCCATTCTGTTGGAAGTCTTACAGAAGCATGGTTCCAGACAACCACAAGGCCATTGGATGCTGTAACACAGGTCAGAAGGCAGTTGTATGAGTTAGAAAATAGTGATTTTATCCTTACACCTTTTATAGCTTACGATCATATCACAGAGTCAGGCAGATCTCTAGAGCCAATTCGAATTGTAAGTTCTTTGTATAACTCCACTGGTTTTATTTGTGCTTTGATTTGCTGGGAAACTATTCAGGGGCAGCAAGCTACAGTCAGTTAGGGGGAAATCATAGCAGTTTTGACTTACTATGATTACAGTCATGTCAAGCAGATGATGGACACATAGGCTAGAACGATGAATTTACTGGATACATCAGTCCTTCTCCAGGGAAAGTATAGCCTTCTCCCTGGCTCTTTGTCACAGACATCCTATGCTGAATCTGTGTCTACCTGAACACCTGGGTGTATGCTTAGGCATTCACGTTGGGTACAAACTTTAAGGCATGATTTAAAGAAAATGTTGAATATTTAGATTTTACTTTTATGGAAGTCTTTTTACTTGTTATATTGACTTCCATAAAAGTATCAAAGTATTTCTGTACATATATATAATAATTTGCTTTGAATATATTCACTCCTTTATTGCTTTTCCCCATTCCTACCTCTCCCTTCCACTATAATATTTTTAAAAATAAAAACGACACAAACATCCATGGGAAATAATTTTCAAAACCATAGATAGGAACAAAATCAGTATCTATTTTTTTCATTTGCTTGGCTTGTCCAGTGCTGTGAATAGGCTCTGACCAATTTTAACTATCTAACAATGGATGTCATAAACATCTTTTCACTTTCATGGACCTAATCAAATGAACAATTTTTAAATTGCCTTAAGTGAAATCTGTGTCCATACTTTTTAGAAATAAAAAAAAAAATCTAAAAGTAATTCGTTTAAATGTATGAGCTCCATGTCTAGCAATCAGAACCAATGGTAGACTCCTGGGAACTGGGAGCTGGCATCAGAGCTAAAGAAGAGTAAGGAAAGGGTCACAGGATTAAATAGGTTTCACCAAATAATCAATTCAGGGACACAGCCAGCACTCAAAACCCAGTCAGTGAGTTTAAAAGCTGGGAATCAGTTCTGGGGTCAAAGCCAAGTGGCAATAGTGTAAGCTTCACTATGCTTCAGTGATCCCTGAAGAGAGTTTGTTGTGAAACCACTGTTGCTTGTCCTCTTCTGTACCGACTGAGCTTGCCAAGTCTTAACTTAAATACTGTAAGCCTCTCTCCATTCCTGATAGAATGGATTCCAAATCTCTCAATATGGCATCTGAGCCTTTCACACAATATGGCTTTAATGTGGCTCCTCTCTCTCTCTCCCAACCCCCCCTTAGAAAACACTCCCTAAAGTCACAAACATAAGCAAGCTTTTACTATAGCTACAACACTTGCTTAATCCCCTTGCCTGAAGTATGGGTCTTTAGGCCCTGAGTCTTTCCATCTCTGCTTTCCCCCCATGTAGGAAGGAATACACCTACTACAAGATGAACTGTGGCCTTTCCTCTGAAGCCTTTCCTGCCTCTCCCAGATGAGGCTAAAGAACAACTTCCTCCCTTCCACTGTCTTGACATACAATAGTTTGTTCATAAGTCTATCTTCTAATCGATTTTTGTTTGCTGTATTTGTTACTTCGTAGTATTTTTAGTACTGATGAGAACTGTACAAATAACTATTTACATAACACTTCCTGCACCCTCAATAGCTTGGGCCATATGGAAAGCATTTTAGATGTGATTGTTTACTCAATAAATCCCCTACCATCACATGATCATTTCATGTTGTAGGAAGTATTTTGTATCATCTTAATTTTATCTATAAATGAAACCAAAGCTCTACGAGACTTCTACTTTGAATGAAGCTTTATGTTCATCTTTAGGCGCAGCAGTAAGCTCGTAGGCACTCACATGAGTTCAGGGAGAAAAGCTTGCATTACAGATGGTGGTGATTAGGCAGAACAAATAGAAACGGGTTCCCCGTACATAGATACCTACACATGAAAGTGTCTAATCGGATTTTACTTTTAATACAGTTTTTTATAATCGGTATTCCTTGCAAGTAAGGCTCACAGATAGATGAATGTATTTTACTTTGCAAAGTAATTGTTCACACCATCGATAGCTTTTGCAATATTCTGGTTCAATTTGATAAATTCAGGCAGAGCATACTATCTTAGCTATTTTTTTTTTTTAGGTTTACATCTTACACTATACTAGTTTTTGGAAATTCTGCCAACTTTACTAAGTTGAAATCCATAGCTATATGTATATATTTAAATGTCAAAAATAAATTTTCAATAGTAACATCATAATGTAAAAAACACAGCAAACAAATAGAAAAGAGAGCAAGGAAAAAGCAGTGGAATCCCACTGAGAAGTTATGCGAAATATAAGAAAGTATTGATCACGTATTGGGCCTGCTTATTTTGTAGAAAGTAGATGTGAAAGTTTGGACATAGAGCAAATTCAGCCTTCCTGGGTACATCCAGCAGACAGCATTCTACCTCCTGCTGTGACTGTTTATGCAGAAAGCTTAGGTGAGGGGTGAAAATCTATATTCTCGTCTCTATACTATCATTCATTAAAAATGTTCATCTTCTGAAGATTAAAAACTTCTCTACTCTGAAAGTAGACTTTTTATTTCCTGGCCTTGAAGATAAATACAATAAATCTATCAATATGCAATAATTATCATCCAGAGTGTTTTACCTACTACTTACATTGGTTCATTAGCACTTCTGAGATTTGCCAGGATATTAGCTCATCATTAGGTCATCTCTTCCAGCTATTTTTCTCTCGTGTTCTTTCGAGAGTCATAAGGGTTCTCACAAGGAGGGATTTTAGCAGGTATTTTTCTAGCACAAGGCCAGCATCCCTAAGCCTTTAATTTTGATAAGATTCAATTAAATATTAGTTTGAATAAATAACTAATTTTTAATGTTGAAGAGAAAAACAAGTACTCGACTTGCAAACACTACATATAACCCTAACACATTGTGTATATGAGAAGATGAATACCAGGATATAACTCTTATCAGTGCTGGTGACTCTCGATTTAGTCTTGGTATCACTGGATTCTTTAATTCTGGGCTTCATACCTTCTCCTACTTGCAAATCAGAATAATTTTGGGACACAACTGTCTTCTATGCAATGGTGATTCACGCTCCATAATTAAAAGCCCATTTAAGCAGAATCTCAGACATTGTCATGACACAGATTGTTTTAAAGGGAATTAATTAAGTTTTGCTAAAATAACCTCCAATGTTTTATTCTCCCAAAGAAAAAGGTAAACTCCCAAAGCCAATTGTAATACCTTTGATAAAACTCCATATTCATGCACACTTCTGTAAACTTTGTTTCTCAGAGCTACCTTAAAAGAAATAAAAAAAAATAACTATTCCCCTTAATGAGATTTGTGTTTCTATATACCATTACTCTTCTAGGCTAGGGAGAGCATTTCTTATGAAAGTGAAAATTTGGCATTAGGACCGAATTAGTGAGGGCACTGTAGACAAGGGATAAAGGCTGTCTGGAATGCTTATTAGCTGACAGTCTAGTAACTGAGATTGCTGGTTGTTTTTTTTCTTACGTCTTGATAACTGCTTCCATCTTTCCCTTTGCACTGCAACTCTAGACACACTGTCATTCTCTGTAGCTGTTGATTAAAACTCCTGTTGGTTGTTTAGGAGCATATCATGATAGTAGCCCTGAGGCATTCTGAAATGAGGGTCTCAAGCTCTGTATTGGAAACTCTCCTAAGAAAAGGAACAACCATGACCTTGTAGTTGAATCCTCAGTGTATTTTTTTCCCCTGTGTCACCATTGTTGTGTATGTTTCTGGAGACCATACTTCATGCTGTATGTCTTGTGGACTGAGGGACATGGGGGGCTCTGAACCATACAGTGTGGATGGCACAAAGGGACATTTATGAGTGGATACTGCCTGTCCTCTGGAATTTTAAGTTCCCTAGGGAAACAATGCCAGATAATATACCTATCCTCAGGCTTAGAGTTTGATCAATATGTGGCAACTTCTGGGGTTGTTTTTTCTTCCTAACAATGCCGAATTGCTAGCTTGCTAATAAATATGCTTAATTCTAGAGTGCCTTGGGCAAGGGCTGAAGTCAAGACCCTTGTGACAGTTTTACTATAGTACATAACAGTAAGGTAAAAAATTCTTTGTGGGGAAGGAAAGTGTTGTGGAAGAAAAGTAAAAACAAGCATAAAATAAATGGTTGAGAAAACAGGAATTAAAAATTATCTTAGTCATAGGCTCTATAAATGAAGTGAGAGATTTAAGAAATTCTTCTGTGAGAACATCTTTTATTTCCTAATTATTTTATATGTGTGTGTGTGTGTGTGTGTGTGTGTGTGTGTGTGTGTGTGTGTGTGTGTGCGCACGTATGTTTGTGTGTATGTATGCATGTTTGGTATGTTGACACTGGGGCTTGAATTCAAGAACTTCTCTCACCCCCCACTTAGCTTGTAGGCTCAAGGCTGGGGCTCAACCACTTGACCCATGCCTCTACTTCCAGCATTTTGGTGGTTAATTGGACATAAGAGTCCCATGGGTTCAAACTGAGACCCTTAGATCTCAGTTTCTAAAATAGCTAGGATTTTAGATGTGAGTGACCAGATTTTGCTTCCTTTTAAAAAGTAAAATAAATAAATAAATAAAGTGCTTGTTGTATGATGCAAGCTAGCTGGCTTCAAATGCACTTAAGGCAGTTGGTCTCAAGGTCATGATGCCCTTTGTTCCTCTTGTCTCATCCTTCCAATTATGGGGTGAAAAGCCTTCTCTGAGAGCATAGAGAAGCAGATAGAAGTGCAGTGTATACTACAGAGTGGACAATTTAATTTTATCTCATATTATTATACATGATAGTATTAGCATAGTATTAGTTTTGAAAGCAAAAACTGACACTAAAAAGATTTTAGAAAATTTAGTAGTACTATTTTGCCACTTGGAGAGTTAATTGTGTGAACATTGCTAGAAATGAAAATGACTTGGGAAACTTTCTTAGAAAGCAATGGGCAGGCAGAGATGATAGCCATTTGGTAGCGAGATGGATGGAATTGAGGCAGACTAAACAATACCTAGAGTGGACAAAGCAAATAGGGAGTCTAGGGAATCGGAGTAAATAGGAACAAGTACGAACAGACTCACTGAGTGCAGACTTTTCTTGACAGAATGTATGGATAACAACAGCAAACATTACTTAGGCACTTTAAAACATCTACTCATTTGCTCTTTGTGTCTCAAGAAAATCCGGCAAAGTGTTTCTTTTAAGAAGTTTATGTGCTTATGCAATTTTGTGGTGTGTGAAAGAGCTTTATAATCGCAAGCTTTTCTGCTTTAGAAACTAAGGAGGAAATAGTTTACCCCTTTGTAAAATGGTATTGACAGGAAGCAATTTTTTCCACTGTTCAACAGATTTAAAATTTGGCTTGTAACAGTCAGACTGGTTACAATGGAAGCAAATATTAGAAGGTGGATAGTGCGATGACTGAACCTGAATATACCACTGGAATTGTGTCAATCAATTCTACCACAAAGTATGCAGAGAACATGATCCTTTCCCTCTCCTCTTCTGTCTTGCTCCTTCTTCATCCCTTTATCCTTTCTCATCCCTCTCTCCTTTCCTTTTCACTTCTTTGGCTTACGATATGTTGAATCTAGGACACTTTCTACAAGTGATCCATATTTTGGTCATCATAATCTCTGGGAATTAGATTAGTATTTTTTTAGTGCTATGTATTTGTATTATTATACCAGCATTTCTCCTGGATTCAAGCTCATTGTAATTTATTGTTTATAGCCTGAAGGATTTAATGTTTATTTTAAAAGTCAGTTTGGGAGAAGATTTATGTGAGGAAAGACACATTTACCTAAAACATGTAGGGCAACAAAGATCTAGCTGTATGAGGTCTCCATAAAATCCTATGTACTTTGAAATTTGAACAAGCTGGATAATTGGAAATTTCTGTTTTTATCCTAGAAAATAATCTTTTCATACAGAAGGCATAAAACTTGATGCAATATTTCAGGTAATCTGAATGATAAGTGAAAATCAACTAAACTAGAATGCCACCTACATTTTAAAAAAATGTTGAGCGAGGTAAGCCAAGATCAGAGAGACAGACTGCACATGGGTTCCTTCATATGTGGATGTTAAATTCAGAATGCAAGGAGATATGACAAAGTAAACAGGACTCAAGAAACAAAGAACCTCTACTTGATTTGTCATATCCTTTCTAGATGACTCCAGATTCTTGACCTCTTGTATAGTGGATATATATAGATATCTATATCTATATCTATCTAGAGAGATAGATATAGATAGATATCTATTTATCTATCTCTCTAGATAGATATAGATATAAATATATGCACACCTAAGAGAAGCTAGGAGGAGGGCACAGAATCAGAGGGAAATAGGGGAAACATACAACAGAGGGGCCCATCAGCTGCACTGGACATGGATGAAAATGAACTAAGCAACTCAAGGGCAGCAATGGGAGGGAGGGAAGGAGAGGGAACAGCTTACACTAAGCAAAAGGAAAGAAATGTACATATCACCCAATTTGGAAGAAATAGTTTTATTGTCCAAGTTTGTAGAATTCACACACTTTATAGGCCATGGTAATGAAGGTGAAGGTTAAAATGTGTTTGTGACTTTAAGTGTCACTATCCCACACTACTGTGAAATTTGTGAAATTCATGTAATCACCTAATCTCAATAAAAATTATTTAAAAAACAATTAAAATTGGTTTTCTTGATATACAATATCCAGAATTTTGGATGATGGATGAGCGGTTTACTTTTAGGGAGAAGAAAGGCACTGTTGGCTTTGAAAATACTCTGATCAAATTTATAGAGAAAATAAAACACAAAAGTTAATTCTAGTGCCTAGCAAAGAATAGGTGACAGGTACATGCTGACTTGGGTGGATGATGTTTACTTTACTTAGATGGATGAGGCTAATGCAATTGTGATATTCCTTAAAGTGGGTGGAAAAGAGCCATGAGGTAACTGTTTCCTAAAGATTATTAAGTGGATCATGGGGTCCACTGAAATCTGGATTGTGTCTTTATGTGTATACTCCTATATATATATACCAGTGGATGCCATCATCAAAACCAAAGTCATAAAGTGGAATCCATAACCTCACCTAAGATATTTTTCTCTATTTATGTCAGACAGTAAGTATTGGGTGTACCTTACCAAGCTCCAGTTAGGACCAATTCTATGTAGTTGAGTTATACATAACCACTGCTTTCACGGAGCATATATCCTACCATGTAAACCTGGGAATGCTTGGGAGGAGGGGAAGAGTTACTTGCATCCTCACACATTAGGCTATGAGAGCTGTAATGAAGGCGTTAAGTAAAACACATTGGCGACACAGCAAATGGAGCTGTTCTGCAGAGAGCGAATTTGGGCTAAGCCATGAAGAAGTACAAACAGTGATCAAAGGTTGAGCAAGAGTGCAGACATGCGAATAACTGATGTGGTGCTTTTGTGTCAGGTTGTATGAAAACAAAACAGCCTCAAAGAGGCAGTCTTTTTGGAGCATTTTAATATGTGCTGCTAGGGCAACTCTGAGAAAGCATAGTTTAAAGTATGATGGCAGTGCTAATGCCCCAAATTGTTCCCTTGCTGAAAGATGTATTAATTTACTACCTAGCAGGAACCAGCAGTAAATAAAAGCAAGA
The DNA here is from genome assembly GCF_019054845.1 of Dipodomys spectabilis. Classification (NCBI taxonomy): domain Eukaryota; kingdom Metazoa; phylum Chordata; class Mammalia; order Rodentia; family Heteromyidae; genus Dipodomys; species Dipodomys spectabilis. The sequence goes on from NW_024870752.1 coordinate 9,297,288, forward strand.
CGTTGCTTGCCTACATTTTGCAGAGACCAAATGAGATAGAAAATTAATGATATTTATCTCTGCTCTTCTCCTTTTAAATTTCTTGTGAATGAATCTGCAGTCTGCAGAGAGTAATCAAGTATTGCTGAAGTTGTAAGCTTAAGGAAAGCAAAGACAAATACCTTGAATGGGGATTTTAAAAGGAAAATATACATAAAAAATTAGTGTTAATATTTGGAAATTGTTCTCTTTGTTATTTAAGATATAACTGCATTAAAAACTAATATATTGGGAGAAAAAAATTATATTGAAATAAATCTAGGTGAGCTGTTACTATGACATTAAAATTTAGGTTACTATGACATTAAAATTTAGAACAGATTTGAAATCATGATCAATCACAAAATACATGATGAAACTGAAGTCTCTTATCCTGTAACATCTGATCTGATGAAATTCAGGGGAGACAAGTACTAAGAACAATTCCTGGTAGTCTATAAAGGTTATGGGGCAAACCATAGGGAAATATTTACCCATATGCCTTTGCTGTTGTAGGACCTTCTAAGTTATTTCCCAGAAGCCAACAAATGCTCTGATGGATGAAGTAAACAGTTGAAATTGGATGTCCACAGATGAGAAGGGGACACATGCAGACGGGACATATGCATTGCCCTGGCAATGAGAGAGACAAGCTTGATTTTGAGGGTCATTCAATTTAATTGACTTGCTGGGCAGTTTATCTGACTTCTTTGAGCCCTTCAATGTAGTGATAAACTTGAAACTACATAAATATCCCATATCTGGTCCTGATGAGTAAGAAATGAACAGTGACAATTTGAGAGCAATTTTAATTTAGTTGTAAGTTACATCCTGGAATGGAGAAACTACAAAAATCATAATATTAAATAGGAAACACACAGCCAGAGAAGCAGCCAAGAGAGTTTTCCAGGACTTGCTGGACCCTGGGGTCACAGGGAAGGATACCAGTATGATACCGTGTTGTCTTGTATCCAGTATGATACCATGTTGTCTTGTATCCTGCCCAAATGTGGTACATATGAGGAAAAAAACATACCAAAGAACACTTGACTTATTGAATATGGTAGGGGGGGAGATACCACAACATTTGGTTCACAGAGAGATGAATTCAGACTGACACAATGAGGTGATGATTTATTCAGATGCTAGGAAGCAAATCAGGTTTCTAGCTATGTCAGGATGCGTTTGTTATTGTGCCTCAGTTTCCCTGTCTAAACAATAGATGATATGCAACATCGCTTTTGGTTTTTCGCTGATACTGGGTCTGTCCCCATAAATCAAGGTCCATAAATGCCATGACACACAACAAACCAAATGATATGGAAATGGCCCTTTTCTACCCCATTTCAATACAGTACCATTAATAATAGTGTTAGAATTTGCCTCAGGCCTTCTGATCTTCCCAAAATGACAGCAGTTTGGGATAACTCAGATTCTCTTAAAGAGAGGACACATTTTTGTGTGAATAATGTGACAGGAAGGGTGAGAAATAGACCATGTTACTGGGGACAGACAGGTGTTTGTATTTCAGAGATGATGAGTATAGACCAATTGGCAAGAATCCATTATGAACTAGGAGAAGGTGAAAGTTATTGGTACATCCAATAACACAGTACCCTTAAATGTGATTTATTGGTAGATATGATGCCTAATATGTTTGTTTACTGAAAAAAAAGTTCTTTTCATTCAAGGAGATGTAAAGGAAGATCTTATTGGGTAAATATTGGTTAATTTCTTATACATTTTCCTTCGTGTATCACTTCAGGAATTTTAATCAGAGACATTTTTGTTATTTGGATTGTTGCTCTATTTTCCAGTCGTTTTACCGTCTTGGTAAATCAGATAACTGGAAGGAAATTCTTACTGTTGCTCCCAGTAATGGAGAAATTTCATTTTAGGGCATCAGAAAGACATCAATAAGAGAAAAGAAACTTCTCCCTGGAGGCATCTGAAGCAGAGCTTTAAGAGATCCTTGATAACACAAGATTGTCAATAAAATCAGCACACTCCTCAGTCCATCGGCTTCTTAATTCTCTAACCTTGTGATCCCAGTCATGAGTCAGAGTAGGATTTAAGGCAAGTGTAAAGAAGTCAGACTTTGATTGTAAGGATTGCACAGGAACTTTTCCAGTTAACAAGTTCTTGGATGAGTGAACTTCCTTCTAGGATTTCTGACACCACAGATTAGTTTACAGAAAGATGAACTCAGATGGGGTACTGATGGTTCATGCCTATAATCCTTGCTACTCAGGAGGCTGAGATCTGAGGTTTGTGGTTTGAAACCAGCCTAGGCAGGAAGACAGTAAGACTCTTATCTCCAATTAAGCATGGAGAAAGCTGGAAGTGAAACCATGGTTTGGCTGTAGAGAGATAGGCTTGTGCTAAAGGACAGTGATCAGGGCCTGAGTTCAAGCCCCAGGACTGACACCTCCCCCATACACCCCGCGCAAAAAAACAAAAAAAGATGAACCCAACAGGAAAAACCATAATATCCATATTTAGATTTTTGGGTTGCTAAATGACAACCTGTATGATGTTCTTTCCTATGGAAACAAATCCACCTCCTAGACTGGTCATGCTCCCAGAAGAATCGAGACCATATATCAAGCCATGATGTACATTGTTTTGTTTTAGTCAGTCTTCACTATCATGACCCATTGAAGTCATTTGCATGGATAGAACATAGAATCCAGCAGTTGACTATTTCAAATTCCTATCAAAAATACCATGGAGTCTCCATTTCTCAATCATGGTGGGAACACATACGAAAGACAGAATGGTGTGGAACACAAGCAGGAAAAACCATGACACTGTAAGAGAGGGATTGAAACCATCTGCACACCAATTGTCAGTGGTGAAAGTGCAGAACAGGCTTTGGGTTGTATTTATAGCTGTGTGGACAATAAACCATGCATTTTTGTAAAGTGTGTAATGCTCTTTCCAGACCACACCGAGTACATTGTGTCCCATTCCATCACCATATAATAGAAAGATTGAAATTTAAGCTGAAGTGTATCTATTTTTTTTTTCCAAAGGGTGGTTAAATGTTCTATCAGACAAGCAAAATCAGGCTTTATTTTGGTTATGGCAGTGGGAAAGGAACTGGAATACTGCCAATAGTTTCTGTTAAAGTAATGTATAAGTGAATGTTGTACTTCTGCATACTTTCACAAAGATTAAAACATTGCTTTTGTTGTATTTAGGAAGTGCTTTCTTTTGTGTATTATGTCTCGTGTCTTGAGATTTTTACAACCATAGATTTGCTTCTTACCTATTATGGATGATGGACTGCATTGTGATGTTAGAGCAACACTGCACTGCCCAACTGTTTTGTTCCAGAAAATAATTGCATAGTATATGTTAAAGAAACCCAAGGGAAGAGTACCTTCCTTTGGAGAATTCAGATCTAACATATATTATGGGCAAGGCTTTTCATGAGGTTTAGGGGTCTTCTGAAAGGCACCTGGCTTACACCTTCTTAACTATTTCCTAGCTGTGTGTCCTTGAGAGTGTTGGTTAATTTCTATAAAGCTCAACTTAATCACATAAATTATTGGGATATGAATACACTGTATAATTATAAGAAATTCCTGAATGAATGTTCCTCAAAATACTACTACAATGAGTGAAGTGTAGTAACCAATACTCACATAGATGCTATTTCATCAACTACTTGAATATATTATTTCTGGGACTCCAGTTGCAATCTGAGAAAGGTAGTTCAAACATTTGTTGCTCTTGATCACACAGTTTCTGCTATTTTGTTCCTGGACAATTTGGCCTTGTGTTGGTGGGAAGCAAAGGCAATTGAAATCACAGATTTGCCAAATTGAAATTAATTTTGATTTTAATTGACTTTAAAACCATTTGATGATATCTTCAGAGACTTAGATGTAATTGTTTAAAAAGAGAGATTGTAGGAGGGAAGATAAGGCTTCAGATTGGACTAATCTGTATAGTCTTAAAAGTCATCTAAAAATTTTAAACTTGATTCTGGAGATGTTAGGGAAGCATCAGTAACATTTGGTTAAGGAAACTACATTATAATATCCATAGTGCAAAGCACTACTTTGGTCATTGTATAAATAGCAATTATTTAAAATAGCAATATGCATTATGTACGCTTCAACAATATTATGGGATATAATTTTCATTCGGAGAATAGATTTGCATGCTGTTCATTGCCTCATTGCATTGTATTTCAGGCTTTCAAAATTATTTCAGATAACTATAAAAGATGTAATAGAACGTTTTATGTTCAATTGGTGGGAAAATATCATAGGATACTGATTACAGGTTCCCAAATCCCTCAAAAATGTAATTTCTAATTTTTTCTGTCAGTTGGGTTTACGTGAAGATAAGGGTAAGGGAATTTTTCTATTGTCTAATCCTGAATGTTGAATTTTATTTTTAGAGGATAGACATTGAAACATTAAACTATCATCACAAGCATGAGCTTGCTATGCCAGAATGCAAAATGGGTATGAACTGCAACTATTTTTCCTTGTCTTTGTGCTTCAAAATAGTAGCTTCCATCAATTTTAATTCAAATATTTGAATTTCACATTTGGTCCTTTTAAAAAAATATCTTTAGTTGTGCAAGGGAGCGACATTTAATGAGGCAGTTTATGAATATATCTTGGTCAATGTTCTCCCCCATCCTTCTCCTGCCCACCCCTTCTCTCACTCTTCTTAATTTGTAGGATATACCATCAAGACTGCATTCCCTCCCTCTTCTCTTCATTTGTGTACCCCTTTTCCCCTGACCCCATCCCCCTTTTCAGTACTTGCTTCCCCATGTTTTACTTTGCTGAACTTTGACTTTGTCTTTCTAAGGAATTACACTGTCTGAGTTCCCTCTTGAATGACCGTGTTTCAGTTAATACATTTCTTATAACCATCATCTTTTTGCTACTTTATACATATAAAACATGCTTTCATTCTTTCCTTTTATGTTTAAATTTTAGTTATCCTTTCTCAGGAAAAAGTTCATAAGTAGGAATTTGATATTATATTTTACTAAAAATAGAACTTAACATTTTCCTATAAAACTAGGGACAGTCATAGGGAATTTTCATCCTCCAAATATATCACTTATTTTTATATACTATGACAACCTTTTATATAACTTTTAATGTTTTTCTCTGTCTTTGATAATTTCATAGCAAATATTTCTGCTAGGATAAGTCAAATTTTTATTTCAGTTTATATTTTCTTTTAAGATATGTGCAGGTCTTAGAAAAGGATTTATTTTCCAGTTTGCTTTTTAATTTTCTCTTTTATACCCTGCCTATGTTTAGTAAATAATGAATGTAAATAATATCATTATCTTCATAAAATATTGAGTGGATGTAACCTCTTTTCTGTAGTGGGAGGTAATGAGTCTTTCTTGTATATAATGCTGTCATAATTAAGAATTTTAGGTACCATTTCTATATAAGATGTGTATACTGAACGTAAATTGTAGTTTTTAGGTAAATTTTAAAATTGGACACATTTAATTCAGTTGGTGGTTCATAAAGGAGCAGTATTCAATATTAATATTTGAAGTGCTTCAAATTCTTTATCTCCAAAGAAGTGCACTCTGAGTTATGCACGGAGACTACACCCTCTTTTTTTTTTTTTTTTTTTTATTGTAAAGATACTATACAGAGGGTTACAGTTACATGAGTGAGGTAATGAGTACACTTCCTCTTGGACATTGTTACCCCCTCCATTGTTTTCCCCCTACCATCCCCTCCCTCCCTCCCTTCCCCGAGGTTCTTTTTTTTTTTTTTTGATTGTGATTAAGTGATTACATAATTTCAAAGTCACAAGTTCATTCTAACTTTCCTGGAGCAAATTGTCTATCACAGTCTGTAATATATAACATTGTTCACATGTTATATACCATATTTGTGATCAGCAGCATGGGGATATTTAGTAGTGGTTCAACCAGACGAACGGGAGTTCTTTGTTTCTTAAGTCCTGTTAGTTTTGTCGTATCACCTAACATTTTGGATTTAGCATCCACATATCAGGGAGACCATGTACCGTTTGTCTCTTTGTTCTTGGCTTACCTTGCTCAACATGATTCCTTCTAGCTCCATCCATTTCCCTGCAAATGCCATTATTTTGTCATTTCTAATGGCTGCATAATATTCCATTGTGTATAGATACCACATTTTTTGGATCCATTCATCTGTGGTGGGGCATCTAGGTTGTTTCCATATCCTAGCTATTGTGAACAGTGCTGCAATAAACATGGAGGTGCACGTGTCCTTGTATATTGGTTCCTGTTGTTCAGGGTAGATGCCTAGAAGTGGTATGACTGGGTCGTAAGGGAGGTCAATCTTTAGCTTTCTAAGGACCCTCCAGACTGCTTTCCAAAGTGGTTGTATAAGTGTACATTCCCACCAGCAGTGTAATAGGGTTCCTCTTTCTCCACAACCCCTCCAGCATTTATCGTTGGCTGATTTGTGGATGTGGGACATTCTGACTGGGGTAAGGTGGTATCTCAGGGTTGTCTTTATTTGCATTTCCTTCACCACCAGGGATGATGAACATTTCCTCATGTGTTTCTTTGCCATTTTTATTTCTTCATTTGAGAAGTCCCTCTTTAGTTCCCTTGCCCATTTAGTAATTGGTTTGTTAGGTTTGGGAGGGATTAGTTTCTTGAGTTCCCTGTATATACAGGATGTTAACCCCTTGTCTGATATATTGCTGGTAAATATTTTTTCCCAATTAGTTGGTTGTCTTTCTAGCTTAGTTGCGATAGATTTAGCTGTGCAGAAGCTTTTTATTTTAAGGTAGTCCCATTTGTCGAGTCTCTCTCCAACTTGTTGTGACCCTGGGACTCTGTTCAGGAAGTTCCTTCCTGTGCCTATTAGTTCAAGTGTCTCTCCTACTCTGTCCTGTAGTAGTTTCAGAGATTCAGGTTTAATGTTAAGGTCTTTAATCCATTTTGAGTTGATGTTGGTGCATGGTGATAGGCTGGGGTCCACTTTTAGTTTTCTGCATGTGGCTGCCCAGTTTTCCCAGCACCAGCGGTTGAAGAGGCTGTGTTTCTTCCATTGTATGTCTTTGGCTCCTTTGTCGAATATCAGCTGGCTGTAGGCCTGTGGATTTATATCTGGATCTTCTATTCTGTTCCATTGGTCTTCGGGTCTGTTTTTGTGCCAGTACCATGCTGTCTTTGTGATTATAGCTCTGTAGTAGAGTTTGAAGTTCGGCATGGATAGCCCTCCCATATTGTCTTTATCCCCTAGAATTGTTTTGGCTATTCTAGGTCTTTTGTTGTTCCATATAAATTTTTGGACTGTTTTCTGTATTTCAGTGATGTACGTCATTGGGATTTTAATAGGAATTGCATTGAATTTGTATATTAGTTTTGGAAGTATCACCATCTTTACTATATTAAGTCGGCCTATCCAGGAGCATGGGAGGTCTTTCCATTTCCTAGTGTCTTCTGCAATTTCTTTCTTTAACTTTTTATAGTTCTCGTTAAATAGTTCTTTTACATCTTTGGTTAGGTTAATTCCTAAATATTTTATTTTTTGGGAGGTTATTGTGAATGGGGTTGCTCCCTTTATTTCCCTCTCTTCCTGTGCATTATCAGTGTATAGGAAGGCAACTGATTTTTGTGGGTTTATTTTGTATCCTGCTATTTTGCCGAAGTGACTTATGATTTCTAAAAGTTTGGGGATGGAGTTTTTGGGATCGTGGAGGTATAGTATCATGTCGTCTGCAAAAAGGGATAGTTTCACTTCTTCTTTCCCTATGCGGATCCCTTTAATGTCTTTTTCTTGCCTTATTGCCCTGGCTAAGGGTTCTAGGACTATGTTGAAGAGGAGTGGAGACATTGGGCATCCTTGCCTTGTTCCTGTTTTTAGGAGGATTGGTTGTAGCTTTTCCCCATTAAGTATAATATTGGCTGTTGGTCTGTCATAAATGGCTTTTATTGTTTTTAGAAATGTTCCTTCTATTCCTATTTTCTCCAGAGCTTATAGCATGAATGAATGTTGAATTTTATCAAAGGCCTTTTCTGCATCTGTGGCGATAATCATGTGATTCTTGACCTTGGCTCTGTTGATATGTTGGATTACATTTATTGACTTACGTATGTTAAACCATCCCTGTGTCTCTGTACACCCTCTTTTTTAAAATTTTTTTAATCATCTCTACAAAACAAATGATTATTCCACACATCTGTGTTAATGCTATTCACAAGCAGCCCATTCTCTATCTTTATGTCTTCTGTTCCAGATTCTCAACTTGTTTATAGGGACTTGTTCATCTTCCTTATTACCATGGACATAGTAGGCATTAAATAAATTCTTACTGAATCACAGAGTGAATGGTATAAGGTAAGACATATTACAAATAAATGAATTTATCCAGTAATCCAATTTGCTGTGATTTAAATTACAGTGACTTAAAATGCATTTCAGTACCTGTATGAAGAACTGTCCAAAATATGCAACATTCTTTAGTTTAATCAAAATAAGATACACAATACTCAATAGAATCCAGAGAACCTAAGAGATTTCTAAGGCATCTTTTTGTCTTCTCAAGGAATTGAGACAAGTACTAGTTTGCTTTTTTATTTTTTATTTTTAAATATATATTTTTATGGTAAAGATACTTTACAGAGGAGTTCCTTTTACATGAGTAAGGTAATGAGTACATTTCCTATCGAGCATTGTTACCCCCTCCTTTGTTTTTCCCCTACCATCCCTTCCCTTCCCAAGTCCTCTCCCCCTACCCCACAGTTGTAAAGTTTTCAACATAGTGTCTTGTACATCTCATTGTTACAATGGGTCACCTGTATCCTTGTTTCATCATTTTATTATGTCCCTTCCCCTCCCCAAATTCGAAAAATAAATATACATGATGCAGGGCACCAGAATCAAATACAGTGAAAACGGCTTATTACATGCGGAAAGAACATACAAAAGAAACAAAAAATCACATAGTACATTATAAGTACATTAAAAACAACACCAACAAAGATAAAAAACTTTTGTGTCCCTATCTTGGAATTCATTTCTCTTAGCATTGCTTATATGGTCATATGTATATAGCTTTTGACCTTTTCTGCTTGCCTTAGACATATTCTAGTTATTGCAGATAAGGGAAACCATGGGACCTATGTTTCTTTGGGTCGGGCTTACTTCACTTAATATAATTTTTTCCAAGTCTTTTATTTTCTAACACATGGGGCAGTGTCATTCTTTCTGATAGAAGCATAGAATTCATATATATATATATAATGTGTGTGTGTGTATGTGTACATATGTACATATATATATATATATATATATATATCACATTTTCTTGATCCCTTTATCTACTGAGGATCATCTGGGTTGGTTCCATATTTTAATTATGGTGAATAATGCTGCGATAAATATAGTTGTGCTCGAGCTTTAGTATGGCCTTGTTTGCGATAGTTTGGATAAATGCCCAAAAGTGGGATTGCTGGGTCATAGGGGAGCTCTATGTGGAGTCTTTTCAGGAACTGCTTTTCAAAGTCTTTGAACAAATTTATGCTCCCACAAACAATGCAGTAGGGTTCCCTTCTGGCCATATCCCCTTCAGCATCCATTGTTCTTTTCTCTTTTAATTGTGAAAATACTGTGTAGAGGGGTTTACAATTACGTGGGCAAGATCATGAATACATTTCTTTTTTATTTTTTATTTGTTTATTATTTTAAATTTTTTATTATGAAAATACCGTACAGAGGAGTTACCAAACCCCCATCCCCACCCCTGCCAAAGTTATAAAGTTTGTTTTTGAGCATAACGACTTGTACATCTCATTGTTGCAATGGGTCCACCTGTATCCCTATTTAAACGATTTCTTTTTTTCCTCCACATCCACCAATTATACCAATATCAAATACAGTGAAAGCAGGGGTTATACCATGGGGGAGGGACATAGAAAACAACGAAGAAATTATAAGTATGTTAGAAACAATCTCATGAAAGAAAAAAAAACATTATTAGGTTTCTTAATTATAGCCATTTACTTCCTCTTCAGAGAAGTTTCTCTTTAAGTCTTTAGCTTCTTAATTGGGCAGTTGTTTCTTTGAGGATTTGTTGTTGGGCATTTAACTTTTTTAGTTCTAAGTATATTTAAATATGAGACCCTTGTCCATTGTATAAGTAGTGAAGATCTTCTCCCAATCCATGGGCTTCTATTGACCTTGCTAGCTATGTCTTTTGCCATGCAGAAGCTCTGTAGTTTCATGTAACACCATTTGTCCAACCACTTCTTTTATTTGGTGTGTTTCTGGGTCTTTATTAAGAAAATTTAAGCCTGTGCCAAGGAGCCCTATAATTTTTCCTATTCCTTCCTTTAAAGTTTTCAGGGTGTCTACTTTTATTTTGAGGTCTTTGATCCAGTTGGAGTTGATTCTTGTGCAGGGTGACATAAAGATCTAGCTTTAGTTTTCTATAGGTGATTAACCAATTTTGCCAGCACCATTTATGGAAGAGGCTGCCTCTCTTCCATTTTTTTATTTTTTACGAATTTAGTTGTGTAAATTATATTAGAACGTCCTAGGAGTTATGGTCAAGATTAAGATGTGAATATGGTGGCTACTTTGGAATGCATTCCTCTTGGTTTAGACTATCTCTTTTCAGTCAGAAATGCTCAAGGGTGTGATTAAAGCCTCCATTTGTTCATCCTACTCCACACTTCCTTTGTCTTGTTACTTTGCCAGAAAACTACAGGGGACCTGGCACTCTGCTTCTCTGAGGTCTTCTTTGTTGCACCATTTGAGTGCTGATTCACAAATACCACCATTACAGATTATTTGCAGTGACTCTGGGTAGGAGGTTGTCAGTAGCTTCAAGAATCATTAATTAAGCTAAAAGGTTTTTGCAGCCAACTAGGATTTTTACGATCCATTACAAACCGTTTTTGTACACATGAAGAAGCAGCAGAAGTGGCCTGTCCACGGATATAATTAGACCTAGCAGAATGAATGCAATCTGTTTTTCTCTATTCCCTTTATCTATTTTTTTGTCTGCAATGCCAAAAAGAGGTCTCTTATCTCCCAATGACTTTAGATCCTTTTCTTTTCTTTTTTTGTACTCCAGAGAAACTGGGATTAAAAGATTGATAGAAATTCTTTATTCTCATTTGATCTGGAGTTTATTTTTTTTTCTTTAAAACTATGGGCTTCACCAGGATTAATATGTATTCATATCATACACACTGTCCCAGATTTAATTTTTAAGCTGTTGAAATTTAAGTGTTGTAGTAGTTATTACCTTTTATTTGAAAAAAATTTGACTTATGAGAGTCATTTGTCCTAAGATTGGCTAGAAGACCAGAACTTGAGACAGTTTCCTTCACCTGTTCTTTACATGTTTCTGAAGTTACATTACGAGATGCTCAATCCTTACAGAGGATGAGAAGGTTTGCGTCACTCTGATCAGGTCATGCTTCCCAAACACACTTCCTTGTTAAATATCCAAGCTCACATGTATGATTATGCGGCAATATTTGCAATCATTGATTTGAGAAATTATGTATTATAGAACTCTTAATTATCAGGCTTCTCTCAACGATAAGTTTTTATCTTCATAAGCTGTATCTTAGTTATCAATGTCTTTTTCCATTGGGAAGCTTTGGAAAAATCCAATGCTGGCTTGTAGCTATTCTTAGTTTCTAGGATCATCTCATCATTATCAAACTAAGGTTTTCAGAACAAAGTTAACTCTATTAGCCCTAGCACTAATTAACTAATTCCAAATAGTTCTAATCAAGCATTTGCATATTCTTGTTCAGAAAGAATATCTATTTGTTACAAAGTTGAAATGGAAAAAGATTTTTTTTCCCCCACTTTAATCTAGTGCACAGGGAACTCAGGCCACAATGCTAGTTTTTCACATGTTTTTTTTTTTTTTTTCTGTCTCTCTTACCCATCTGTGAGATGGTTTTAAATAATAATGTACTTATATCAAGCTTGAAAGACTTAATTAATAATACATTGGTAAGTACATGGACTTTGGGCTTCTAAGAAATTCCCAGTATTCACTGAAGTGCCCTCTTAGAGGATGTAAAACTGTTTCATATGAAAATCATCATAGACAAAAGATCACAAAGACCTTTGTTCAGAGGTTAAACCACAATTTAAGTAGAAAGCTCTCAAAATATTCATATCAGGCAAGGCCAAATACTATTGGGTTACCACTTCTATACAAAAATGTAAAATCCAAAGTGCTCCAAATTGAAGCTTTTGGATGGTTTTATAATACCACATGTAGAAAATTCAGCACTGAACTCTTGTGACAGGTCAAAGTCAAAACGTGATTCCATATATGCAAATTTTGTTCTGTGCAGACAGCTATTAAAATTATTTTGTAGAATTACATTCAAGCTCTGTGTATGACATATATGTGAGTGTAAGTAAATTTTATGTTTACACTTTGATCTCATTTTTAAGGTATTTTGTTATCTCTAAAAAGTCTGAAACTTTTCTTCGAAGCCAGCCCGGCCAGGAAAATCCATGAAACTCTTATCTCCCATGAACTACTCAGAAAAAGCCAGAAGTGGAGCTGAGGCTCAAATGGTAGAGCACTAGCTTTGAGATTAGAGACAGAGCCCAGGCTTTGAGTTCAAGCAAAAAAAGTGTGAAACCTGGATTCTGGTTCTAAGAATTTCAAGAACAGATAGTCACATAGTATAATATAATCTGAAGGCTTCCATTGCAGCTTACATTTTAATCTGGCCTCTCTATGTGGAAATGTGTATTATATGTGAAGCAGGTATTTTGCAAGGTTCTTCTCTTTTAACCAATAATAAGTATCTTGTATGAGATGCAAGGAGAAATCTGTTTTGTAAAATTCTAGAAGACATTCTTACTTTTGGCTTTTAGATACTTGGAATGACATGGCAAAGGCCAAGGTAAGACTTCTATGTGTACATTTTAATAACTTGTTCACTCATTCATGTGCATTCTTTGCACATTCAGTGACTATTCTTTGACTATGTACTACATATGGAAAAAAAAATCAAAGATACATAATTTGGGGCTCATATCTTTAGGTAGCTAAAATAGCTTAACATTGCAGGCACTAATGAAGACATTAAATTCTTACGCTTAATATCCATAGTGATACAGAACATTGTGTGTGTGTGTGTGTGTGTGTGTGTGTGTGTGTGTGTGTGTGTGTGTGTGTGTGTGTGTGTGTGTGTGTGTACCAGTATGCCAGTCTTGGGGCTTGAACCCAGGGCCTGGGCACTATCCCTGAGCTTTTTTGCTCAAGATTAGCACTCTACCAATTGAGCCACTGCTCTACCTGTTTCTTTTTGGTGGTTAATTAAGAGACAAGAGTTTCACAGACATTCCTACCCAAGGTGGCTTCAAACCTTGATCCTCAGAGTGAGGATTATTGGCGTGAGCCAGGAGAAGTTTTATGAAATACTTGTGAACGGAGTGAACCATATGATGTGAACAATGCCATGTTTTGAAAGCCTAATTGAGGTTGTTTCCCCCATACACCATGAGGACTCGCAGGTTGAAGTAAAGAAAGAACAGAAAGGGAAGGAGGCAACAAGCACAATTAAAGGGGGGCCAGGCAACAACAGGCAATGTTATATTTTTGGAATTGCATGTGTGAAACAGAAACTATCTAGAATTCAGTTGTGAAAGACAGGTAAGCACCATATCATGGAGGTTTTTGTTGTTAGCATTGGTTTGAGTTTTGTGTATTTACCTAATAGATAATTGTCTTGATCCTCTGCAAAGCAAAGTTCTTTCTCCTGTACTCTAAGGAGGCAAATATTAACTCATCTTTTAAATCAGAAAGGACAGTTTAGGGTGGAAATTGCGCCGAGTACATAAAATTTTCTACTGACTAAAGAGAATGTCTCAGCCTGTACAGTATTGTTCAGCTTTGTCCACTTAATCATGTTCCTCTCTCAGTCACGGTTCTCTAGTGTCCATTATTTATTTTATCTACCATTTGAGGTTTTTTTTTTCCCTGAGTTCCCATTAGTAGCATCTCAGCTTAATGCTTGTTCATTTTTAGCACAAGAGCCAAATATTTACAGTTGAGCGAGCCAGAGAAAATAACATTAAAAAGTTAACAATTCCAGAGAGAACATTGAAATAACAAGTAGTTACGTTTTCTTAGGGCAGACCATGATTTCCTGGTGTGAATCCATCACCTCTTTTAATTATGAGAGCCCCTTCTTTTGGGATCCCAATGTGCTTGGCATATCCTTTATCTCAGTTTGAAATTAAGTTATGTTTGCTCATTCTTATCTTATTAGACAGAGAAATTGGTGTCAATCAGCGACTGGTAGATAAGACAACTTACCTCAGGATTTGTTTTTCCTAGAACCTTCCATTCACATACATTCCAAGAAGAAGAGTGCCATTCTTTTCCAGTAGTGTGAGCTGGCCAAAGTGTTTCTTTTCAATGTTCCTGCCCATTCCACAGAAGGAACTGCTCCTTCAGTTTTTCCATTCCCCGAAGTATCTATGTGGAAGAGTAGAAGGTTCTGGAAGAGCCATCAATTCCCACATTTTAGTATAACAGTCTCATTAAGTATAGCTCAGGGTGAGGGTAGATGATAAAGAAGTAGGTTATTATTGGTGTAATGCCAAGGTCGCAGGACTCCCGCAAGAAGACCACTGAAAGTCAGACTCTACAGCTGTTTTATTTAAATGGGCTGCAGCTCGGGCCTTGTCCTAAACTCCGACACAGCGGAGCCCAGGAGGAGAGCCCCGAGCTAAGGATTTTTAGGTCTTATATAGACACACAATCAACCAGGTGTTTTGATTACCACCACGTGTTGCTTTGCTAGACAGAAACAAGCAACAAGTGGTGGTCACTGCCTCAAACTTTAACCTTTCAATGGGGAACCAACTCTCTGAATGATGATGGTGAATCTGTAGATTATCCTGGTCAGTGTTGGTGTATGTGAATAAGCAAGTAAAATGATCTAAATTCAAAGGGACAGTTGGCTAGATCACTGGAATGTATTGTAGATAATTCTGTTGCTCGGAATTTGCAGGAGGGAGTGATTGAGTGGGTATCCTATTTGAGAGAGAGAAAGGAATCAAAATGTTTTTGAAATGGATTTCTGAGTATCTCACTGAAGTTGAAAGGATGTAGAAATGGCTAGACTGGGAAAGGTAACTACTTTATGTTCTAGATTAATATTTTACCTTAGTCACCAAACTTGTATGATTGTTGTATCTTTATATTTTTCTACAGTTAGAAATGTATCACAGATCTCTTAGCTTGAGAAAACATTTCTTCCAATTGTGGCGCCTTCTTTGGTTCCTTAGACATCTTGCTCATTTAATGCCCTAGAGAAGAGGTTGGAAAACTGTGGTCTTTGGGAAAAAATGAAGCTTGTTCCTTTGTATCGTGTGGTTCATTACGTAATAATTGGCTCATAAATTTTTATGATTTGTATTTTTGTTGTTGTTGTTGTTTTGTTTTTTGCCCATCCTGAGGCTTGAACTCAGGGCCTGAGTTGAACTCCCTGACCTTCTTTGTTTTTAAGGCTAGCGCTCTTGAACCACAGTGCCATTTCCTGTTTATTCTGAGTAGTTTATTGGAGATGAGTCTTAAAGACTTTTCTACCCTGTCTGGCTTTCAACTGAAATCCCCATGTCTCAGCCTCCTGAGTGGCTAGAATTATAGGTATGAGCCACCGGTGCTGTGCTTTGTGTGTGGGGGAAATAACAAGAGCGTTATTACCTGACAGGTACAAATTATATAAAATTTAAATCAGTTTCTATATATAATGTTTTATTGGAACATAACATGCAATGTCCATTCATTTGCATATCGGGTAAGTGGCCTTCAGCTGCAGAGCTGAAGAGGTAAAGTAGTAATTACCTTAAGAACCACAGTGACTTATGATCTACATCAATCTTATGACCCATGACACCTAGATTTTTTTTTTGGGGGGGGGGGGAGGGTTGGTTGTGGGGCTTGAACTCAGATGGGCCTGGGCACTGTCCCTCAGATCTTCAGTTCAAGGCTAGTGCTCTATCACTTGAGCCACAGTGCCATTTCTGGTTTTCTGTTGGTATTAAGGAGATAAGAGTCTTACCGACCTTTCTGCCCAGGCTGTCTTTGAACTGCAATCCTCAGATCTCAGACTCTTAACTAGCTAGGATTACAAGTGTGAGCTACTGGCGCCCAGCTGACACCTGGAATTTTTATTAACTAGTTCTTTGTAAAAACATTTGGTAATCCTTGTGCTAAATGACTGCTGTGATCTCAGAATTTAAAAGAAACATGTAGTTCTTTTTAAAAAAATGCTCTGGAACATCCCTATTGAAGAATCATGTGCTTGGGTAGGGTTTTGAGATTTATGATCTATGTCAGACACCAGATGCTCCTATGTACAACTTATTAATGCATTTAATTAGTATTGACTTTTTCTAATATTTACATTAGAGTACCATGAGAATGTATTTCAGAGATGTTGTTATTAATCCAGATAGTAAAAAGAATAGAGATGGCATCTTAGCTGGGTTTATCTTTACACTCACATTAAAGCTAATAGCAAGTGCTTTCTCTGGGCAGCTTCAAACTGCAATATTGTTAACAATACAGCAATATTTCATGTTACAGTAACTATTAGGATGTATTAGGTAGTGAGGTGAGTCTGGGTGCTACATGATGGCTTCTATAGCTGAAATTGGTTTGCAGTCATGCTTCAAACTATTTGCCTTTAGAAAAAAAAATAATTTCAGCCAACCGACCATAGTAATGACTGTTTTTCAAGTAGCATCACATACAATTTTCAGGATTATAAGCAAGGCCTGATATTGTGAGTCAGTTTTTCTATTGCATACAAAGCATGGGACTTACCTACACAATACTCATTTTTCTTAAGGTATTATCAGCTATTGGAAGGCACAGCAGATATTGATTCTTGTCAACATGTTTCTTAGTCATCAAAACATAGCAGGTCATATAAGCATTATCATTTGACTTGGAGACTTCTATATCAATTGATATCTGTTTAAAGACATGGGATATTTCCTTTCAAAGCTTCTTTAAGAACCACTATGTTCACAGGGATAATATCATGAATATTGACATTTTGACCTTGAAATAAGTTTCAAGTGGAAGATGTAAAAAACCCTTTAGGAAAAAAAATTGTTTTCTTTTCTGACAATCAACTATATCAACACTTTGGCTCATGATTTGATTCTTTGAGTTGAGTCTTATTATCTATTTATATTATCTGTGAAATAACATTAGGAAGACTAAGATGAATTTATGTCTAGTCTATGGATTAAAATAGGGATTAATAGCCTTGTTTTAGATGAGCTGTATGTGCTTCTCTACTCCAAAATCCTTTGCTAACCAATGAAACTTGATCATTTGCTTGTTTCTCTCCCTCCCCACCTTGTGAGTGTGTGTGTGTGTGTGTGTGTGTGTGTGTGTGTGTGTGTGTGTGTGTGTGTGTGTACGTGTACGTGTACATATGTGGTTGGCTTGTACTGAGAAGCTGCTTATTTTTGGTGTTCTACAACTTAAACTGTTCCCTCAGTTTGGGAGTTTGCTACTTAATTGGAGATGGACTCTCATAGACTTTTCTGCTAAAGTTGGGTTTGAACTATTATCCTAAAATCTCAGTCTCCTGAGTGGTTGATTACATGTGTGAGCTACCAGTACTTGGCTCATTTTTAAATTTTAATTGTATGCCTAAATCATTCCTAAGAGCATTCTTAGTTTCAAAAGCTTTCTGAGTCTCTTCCTTTTCTCCCCACTTTAATCATTCCCTGACTTTTCTTTTAGTTCCCAGCTTTCCTTTTATTAGCTTTTCCCTGTTTATGGTGTGACATATGGTTGAGGTTAGAATATTGAGTGAGATCTTCAAAGAATTGGAAAATAGTCTGTGGAGTTCCTCCTATGTCCCATATACGTCGCATAAACTGAAGTTCAACCATCTATATGTCTCAATAACCAACTTTATAGGAAGTCTTATTATTTCCAAATGAAGGTGGACATTCAAGAAGGTTGATTCTTTTGGTCTGATTAATAAATGTGTAGCTCTTACTTTGCGTTCAACATATCTGGATTTTTTTATGTCGTCTGCCTGTCTCTCCACAAGAGAGATAACACACAGATATGAATAGAAGTAAGGAGTAAGTCTCAGAGAAATGTCTCTATAGAAAATAGATTCAAAGATCAAAAGCCAGGAAAGATAACCAAGACAGAGGCAACAAAGATAGCAAGAAAATGACAGTAGTTATCTTTAACAACAACAAAAAAGCCATGAGGTGTGGAATTTCTAAGAGCAAAGAAATATCAGGACAGCCGAGTCTATGGATGAAACACATGAAAGACCTG
The DNA here is from genome assembly GCF_019054845.1 of Dipodomys spectabilis. Lineage (NCBI taxonomy): Eukaryota > Metazoa > Chordata > Mammalia > Rodentia > Heteromyidae > Dipodomys > Dipodomys spectabilis. Next base: position 9,315,633 of record NW_024870752.1, read on the forward strand.
GCGTGCCGGCCTACCCGGCACATTTCAGTTAGTCTCTTCTTTACTCCTCCTCTTGGTATTATCCCTGGGGACCCCCAGAACTCTCTGTGAGAGACTTGGGGTACAGCCCTCTCAAATATCAATCATCTTCCCGTTTTTCTAAATTCCACATGTCATAAGCTTGCTATTCTATGGAGTATTTCATTTCAGAAAGAAAGAGGCTTGCAAAATACAGTTCTCTTTATTTACTGGGCCAACTCACTGAAAGGAGGATACCAACTTTTTTCTTTTTTTCTTTCTTTCTTTAAAATCTGGACAGCGTTTCTTTGAAGTTGATGTGTTGAGATGCTACTGTGGACAGCCAGGACTATAGCTGTTTACTGTGTTTCCTGAGGCAACCTTGGGTGAGGGCTGCAGAATTTTAACAAGTGTCTTGACTTTCTCAGTACCTGGAGATTAATGTGCTAGTAAAAACTTTATGAACCCTTAATCATTCATACCAAACATATTGGATCCTCTGAAGCTAAAAGCTTCAGCATTCATAATTAAGAGACAACCGAATAGGTCCACTTAAATGTGGGAATGGTTGCCCAGAACATTTAATAACTTTCTCTTTTTCTTAAAGTTACAGACACTTGAAGTTTAAACAGAGGTAGACTTGCTTCATTGTGAAAAAAAATTCAAACACAAAATTATCACCATTTCTAAGTGATAAAAATGACATTTGGATGGAGATTGTACGTTTGGGTTTTTGAAATCGCATTCTCATTTTAAAAGCAAGCATCATTACTATTACTAGTAATTACTACTACTGCTCTTTTGAAAATAGATGGAGTCTGTTTATGAAGATATTAATTACTGCCACTGTTAGCTGTGCCCTTGTCCTATTTCTGTCCTTTGGGGAAAAAAAGTGTAGTTTATTAGCCTTTTCTTTGAAAAAAAATGTAAGTTTACTAGGCGAGTATATTCATTTTCTGGTGCCATTATTATGTACTTAGTAGTAATTACAGTAAGTAGTATATTTAATACATAAAACAATGAACCACAAACCAATTCACTAATGAAAATTTATTGTCTCTGGGTATTGGAAGCCTGAAGTCCAAGTTCTGTCAGCAGAATTGATTCTGATTGTCATAAAATCAGATTTGTTTATCCTTGGTTAGGCCTTGGTAACTGTCTTAATATAGATAGTATGTGCGCAATCGTGGGTGTTTCTTGGCTTCTCCTCTATCAACCTCTTTTTTTCCCCTCCTTTTCATCAGCTCTTTCTTGTGTGTCTGTGTCCAGCTGTTATCTAAGTCAGTAGATGCATTGGATTAGGGGTCCACCCTGCTCTATTATATGACTTCTTTTAAAATCTGCAGTAATCCATATCCAAATGTGGTCCCATTCTGAGATCTTATTACAACGAAGGTCCTGGTACATCCTTCACCATCTTGTCTATGTGGTGATAAGGGTTGACCTTCCGTTGTCATGTACTGCTGTCATTCTCAAGTCAAAGGAAGTGAACACTGGAAGACCCAGAGCCAGGAAACCAGTTTCTACAAGGAAGTGACTCATATCTACTAAAATTTTATTGACTGTAGTAAGTCACATTCCTCTCCTAAACCGAGAGAGAGATCCCTCCCGAATAGCAAGAAGAGCAATACAGACCAAAAACAGCATACTATCATTCTCCTACAGGTGAATTTTAATAAACCCCAGGCATCTAGTAGGAAGCCTTGAAAACATTCATGGTGGTCTGGATGAATAAGATTGGTTTTCTAGGAATTGAGATGTTGTACCATTATGCTTCCTTTGTGCTTTCCTTCACCCAATGAAAAAGGGCACTGCATCTCCACGGGTCAGTTCTACTCCAGGTTGTATTGTGAGCAATATTTATTGAACAGGCCCTCACCATACACATATACATATATGACCATGGTCCAAGCCTGAAAGAGCATGTATATGGAGCTTTCTTGTATCTAATTTATGATGATGATGGCGATAATGATTGTGTTATTATTATCATCATACTTCAAGGATAACACAATAGAACTCCTTTCACAGAAGTTGCCATTGACCTACCTTTAGCTAAAAGGAATTGCAGGATAAATGTCCTAGAGTAAATATACTCTCCCCCATCTCAAATTCTCCCCCCAGTTACGTCCTATCATCTTATCCTGTTTATCTCCCATTAGCCCTGAGTATACTCAGACATTTACGTATCTGTCCACTCGGTCCTTTCATTCCCTACCTGTTAGTACACATAGCCTCTTCTCTTGCATTCATGTTCCTAAGATCTATATTGGTCTCTGTCTCTTCACTGATAACTCAAGTTCTGGGAAGAGTAATACCTGCCTAATATTGAAGGAAATAATGCATTAAAGGAATAAATACAACAAGTATTGCACTTGAAATAATAACGTAACGTTGGAAGGCAGGAAATTGAAGATAATGGTTTACTACTGTCTCATATGGAGTACTGGGAACGAGAAGCTTATCAGGAAAACATGTATAACGTTTTCAAAACAACTTATTTTTCTTTCCTAGATTCTATAATATGTGTACATTTCTCCTGAGGTCTCTTATGACAGCACGCTATTTATTTAGAAATTATGTTCATTTATCTTATTTTCCAGAAACAGAACATTTTGTGTTCAAAAATATATGCCAACCACCCATGACAGTTATTCTGAAGGGACCATGATTTTATATTGTTCTCACTATATTTGTAGAGTATTTTGTGGTTAGAGAATTTGGAAAAGTATTTTTTTTCTAAATAGCTTTTCAATTTGAGTATTATCATATATATATATATATATATATATAAGCAACAAAGTTCATATATATATTTAAAGGAACTCTTTGGTCAAGATAATCTTTAAGAATATATTAGAATGTTTCTTTTTATTTTTAAAAATCTTATTGTTTTTAAGTAGTTGTACAGAAGAGTTGCCATTTAACAAAGCAGTTCATGGATACAGTGTGACTTGATCCATGTCACCCCTTTCCACATTCACAGAAGCTTTATGTGGCTTACATTTTCCTCTAATAATAAACATTAATAGGATAGGAATAAAGATTTATTGCCTGTCCAAATGAAAACAGCCAAGTGTAACAATAGAGCTATTACTGCGATGCAACCTGAGATTCTCATTGCGTTAATGCTTTATTTAAATGACTTTAGGAAAATCACTGCTCCAAAGGCTTTCTCAGCTATAACTGTCAGTTTGTCTTTACTTTTGATACAGAATTGGGATACAAAGCTATTTGGGGATTTTATGTGTAATTTATTTGCTAATTTCTCCCTTACAAGCCATTTCTTAGCCATTCTCTGGAGAGATTCTAGCCTAGCTGAAGCTTACTCTTTGTAACTGGAGAATTAGTGCTGTTGGAGTTTGCATTTTCAGAGGATATCTTTGTATTTCATTCTAGGCAAGAAGTGCCCCTGAATTTGTGCAATGTGATATCTAATTTAGTTTTCAGTGACCAAGTGTGTGGGAAATGAAACACATAGAGTTTTCTAAATCTGTGTCTTTCAGTTAATATTTCAAGCCGTCCTTTACGGAACTGGCTGTTATATTGGTTTCTGACGAGTGCTTCTGGTTATCTGCGTTATCATTGTCTGTCTCCATGGCGGGACTAAAATGACTTCTGTGCGTCTCTTGAGGCAACTTTCTTACAGGGCAGTGTCTAGTTGGCTTCCATACAAAACGCTATCTTTGCTTCTTACTCATTACAGACACTGTGCTTATTTCTAGTTATGAACGCTTGTCACTGTGATGGATTTCTTGACCTGGAGAGGCAGTGGCAGCCAAGATGATGTCATCCTGTATTTTGTATCTCTGTTTTTCTGACTGGATAAATGGTCATTTGTTACTGCTGGCTCTTTAACCTTGGGGAACACTTGGGTAATGTTATCAGTTTTATATTTGACAGTGTGAAAATTCAGAGCCTTTGGCCATAATATTTTTCCATGAAACACTTAAGTTTATGTTTTTTTCTCCAATTAATTTTATATAATAAAGTCAGGTTAAAATTCCCAAAACATTTAGATGTAGCTATAATACTCCATTTACTATGTCCAGGATGAAATATCATCAGGTAGCATTGATATACTTACTTATTTTTTTATTTTTGTGCTATTCCTATGCCTGGGTACTCCCTGAGCTTTTGTGCTAAAGGCTAATACTCTACCAGTTGAGATAGAACTCCACTTCTTCCTTTTTCAGTAGTTAATTGGAGATAAGATTCTGACAGGCTTTACTACCTGGGCTGGCTTTGAACTGTCATCTTCAGATCTCAGCCTCCTGAGCAGCTATTATTACAGATATGAACCACGGGCACCTGACTTAATAGTTAATTTTCAAGTTTTTTTTTATTCCCAACAAAAATGTTAACTCCCGATTATAGGAAATAATGATAAAAATTCTATTTAGGTGGCTCACACCTGTAATTCTAGCTTATCAAGAGACTGATATTTGTGATTCAAAGCCAACCAAAGCAGACAAATCCATGAGACTTCCAGCTCTAATTAGCCAGCAAAAAGCCAGAAGTAGAGATACAGTTCAAGTGACAGAGCACCCATTGTGAGTTTTTTTTTCTCTGAAATCAAGTCCTCGGTACTAGCACAAAAAACTTCATATTTTCTAGGAATGAAAGCAATCAAGGTCAATAGTCCTGTGGAAAATTATGGCCACTTTATGGTGAAATTGCGGGATTTTTTTTTCTTATATTGATCAAACTGAGCAAGTACTAGTGTTTTTCTTCCCTTTTGATTCTCTACTTTCTACAATCCCTTATTAGTGCCCTATACTTATATAGATATAGCTTTTAATAGTAAAGTTTTAAAATATTTTATGTTATCTTGTACCTGGATTCAGTTATTACTTGAATATAGTAATAAGTACTGATGTATACTTCCTTTAGCATATAGTATATAGTTATATATTATAGTTATATGATGCTGTTATAGGATATTATAGTTATAGTATATAGTATATTTACATATTATAGTTATATCATGTTGTTATAGCATATTTTAGTTATACTATATAATTTTACCAACTTTATAAATTGAAATTTCTATCAATTATTCCTATTTTCTCCCTTTGCCTGAGTCTGTTATCAACAAGGACCATAAATTCGGCCGTCATCTTTTAAATTGAATGTACAGTGACAGATTCAAGGTCATATACATGTTGTTGGTTTTTATTTGTTTTGTCCTCATGTATATTATATCTCTGAAAAATTCATCCTAAGTTTAAAAATGAATATCACAATTTAAGATTACTGATTAATCTACAAATTTAGTTACTGGCAAAACTAAGTTCTAGTCTTTGCCACTGTCTAAAGAAGAATAAATTAAAATAAGATGTGAGTATAAGCAGCCCAGTTGTTACACAGCAAGTTTTCTGGGAAGGTTTTCATCACAGATTCCTAGGTCATCATTGGCATACTGTATTGTAATCATTTATCTTTATGATTGTTTACAGGAAAGGAAAGAATGTGTGTGAATCCAGGCAATCTCATATACAGACTATAAAGACTCACATTTAGAAGCCAATCAGACAGTAAACTCCTAGGTTTTCCAAACCTATAACTTTTTTAAAGATCCTCCTTATTTTCTGTTTGTAATTTGATGGATAATCTAGTCCTTCCAGGGGACAGCATATTTTTCTTTTCAAAACAGTTGCTGTATTTCTGTTTTATTTGATAAATTCATTAATTATATAATCAGTCTTATAGCTGGAAAGAAGTTTAGTGGCGGCTCATCGTATCCCTTTTCTCTCAGCAGAAGTCGCTTTTTGGCATTATGTGCAGATGATTCTAGTCTCATTCAATGTGAGATGTCTCTAAATTGAAGGCATTTATGATTATTTTAGATTCTTCCTTCCTTTTCTGGAAAATTCTTGGCCTATTGCTAGCATATTCATTTCTGGATAATACCGTTGGTGTGGTCTGCTGGGCACTCATTTCTGGGGATAAAACATAGGCTTTTTCCAACAGAATTGTATTGATGAGTGAAAAAAACAACTCTGAAATAGCATTAGTAGTGAGAGACAAAAGAATGTAAAATGAACACGTGTTTAGGGACATTTAACCTAGTCTTAGGAGGAGTCAAGAATTTTCCAAAAAAACATGCCAGATCACCTGAGACCAACAATGAATCATAATTTAGGACAGAGATATTGTTGAGAGTATTAAAAATATTATGATATATATTAGCCACTGAAAGCAGTTGGCTGTAGCTGAATATTCAGGTAAAATCTAGTTGTTTTCCATGGAGTCTAGAAGTTAGAACATTCTTAGTTCAGCCAAGCTAAAATTGGAACTCTGAGATTGTTTTGAATGCTTTGCTATACAAATGGCACCCAATGGATTCCATCTGCCATTGTCTTTTAAAAATATAGGATCCTTTGAGCACTTTAAAAATGACGTTTGCTAGCTCAAAGTATGCATTTCATGTCTGAAGATACTGGAGATGAGTGCCTTTAATTTCCCTTTCTAAAATTTAGACATCTTTGTGGCCGTCTAAAGCAATAGCTTCTTTTGTTTCTGCTGTGCTCCAATACTGATTTTTTTTAAAAAAAATCTTATATCACCTTATGTCTTGCTATTTTTATCTTCTTATATCATGCTCCTTTGATCGTCCTTTTACATTCCCATCTCAACTCATCATTGTATTCGTAAAGGCTGTGTGTGCTGTTGATGCAGATATTTGTGGTTGAACGGAAATGGCTAATCATGAAAGGATAAGCTTAATGTGGGGGCTATTGCAGATCCTCCACCACAGAAGCACACCATCTCCTTTAGATGAAAGAATGAAGAACCAGGATAAATGCCTCAACAGCTGTCAGTGTTAAGTGATCTCTTAAAGCTGTGGAAGCCTTCATTTGCTTTCAAGAATTGTGACATATGGTCAAAAATGGCTTGAAGATTTATTGTGTCCTCCCTGTTGGATGAGATTCAAAATATACTTTAAAAAAGATTCCATCCTTCATCATCCTTGAAAACATCCTTCAGAGCTCATAGAGGATACAGGATTCAGACAGAGAGTGATGAGGTTCACATACCTTAAAATGACATACACTAATAGAGATTGCAAATTTATTACATCAAATTACTAGGGGAAAGTGCAAATTCTCCTCTGATGCTACCTTTGAAAGGCTGGATTTCCATTGTCTTAAACAAGCCATAGGTCTAGAAAAGACTTGACTTCCTCTTTCCCCGTGTTTCAGTAGGGTTAGAAGGCAGAATTAAAAATGACAGATTTAAATTTTAATCATTCTTCTCTCAAGAATGAAAAGCTAAGAAATTCAAGTTCCCTAGTAGGCTCTTGCTTCTGTGAAGATTGAGAGAAAAAAATTATGCTTAATATCTTTTAAGAATTCAGTAGAAGTAAGGAATAGAAAAGAAATAAGTGGATAAGCAGACGAACCACTTGAGTAAAACATTATAGGAAAGAGGTCACCTAACTTAATCAACTCTCCTGGGTGCAATGAGAAATAATCAAGCCTACTGTGTACATAAGCGGAAAAGAATAAAGCATCAAACCCCATGAGACAACTTCATTGGTACTGCCGCCATCTCCATTTCACCTCTGTCCTTCTCTTTTCTTTTGCCTGTCCTCTGCTCCATATCTGCTCTACTTTCTTGCTTTTTCCCTCTAAGGTTTCAAAATACTGCCAATATTTCAAAAGCCTTCCCAGCATATGACAGTTTGTGTGTAAATCATTTCATTTAGGAATTAGGACAATCTTTTGGTTTGAAGTAGAATAAATCGTGCTCCAATTTCAAGTGTTTATGAAAAATACATTGTACTTCAACCTGAATATTATGTTACATAAAGTACTCCTCCCATCCCATTCTGGGGCAAGTTTCAGATTAGAAATTCAATTGCTTGCTGTATAATCTCAATTATTTTTAGGGAAACGTCTAATTATCTCCTTAGAAAGTGCATGCTTCATTAGGTGGTCACAGAATTGGTGTCTGCATGAATGGGAAATACTGAAGAAATATTGTCAAAATGATTGGCTTAATGGCAGTTTGGCAAAATGGTGAGAATCAACCATTTGGTGGACCAGAGAGCTAGTGGACAGAGATGCGGGTAAATCTTGCCAGATTTGGCATGGAATTTCCATCTTCTGGACTTTGGGTGTGAGACCTGTTCTCCTTGTCATCCAATTACTACATCTGCTTGAAGGTAAAGGATTCTTGTCAGCTGAAGTTGAGCATTGTGATTGTTTTTGACAGTAGACCTTTATGAGAGTTTATTGCTGACATCTCATTAGTAATTTTTGGCATGCCACTGTGTACCAGTGTTGTACATTGTCAATGGAAACAGAGACAACATTAGGCCTGGAATGACAACTCTAATTAACTAGAGCCACGCTCTGAAACAATTTTTGAGATAAGGTTGTATCTCAAGGAAAATAGCATACACTTTTTAAAAATTTCTGTTTTGCTAGTAAACCGAGGGCCTACCATTTAAACATCCCCTTCTCGTAATCCTCAAATGTATCTTTCCTTTTCTTTTTCCTTTTGTCATTTAAAGTCTTTGTCTTGACCTACATTTCTTTCTCCCTCTCTTTGCAGAGAAATATTCACATTTCTTCCTAAGAGTTACTATCTGGACCACCTTTTGTAACGTAGGTTATGTAGATATTCTCTGCTTCAGTCTTTGCATCTGCTACAACTGACCCAATATATAATTCTATTTCAAGTGTTTACTTGTTTTTCACTAGCCTTCTTGGCTGGTGTATAAGCTCTGCATCAGAGCAGAGATGTTTTCTAGCCTGTGAATAGTTGTATTTCCATAACTTGACACCATCACTGACACTTAGAAATGGTCAATCAGTATTTATTGAATTTATTTCAACCAATGGGGATGGGAGTTGTGAAAATATATTTTTGATGTTTAACAATGATAACTGGGTTTAATGCCAGTTTTATGTTTTTCTATTCATTCTACTTGATAGCTATAATTGTCCACTTGAAATTGTTAAACATCTATCTTGTTGCCATGGACGATAGTTCTGTGGGTTTTATCTTTGGTTTTAGATATTATCTCACAATTTTGGCCAGGTCTCACACTCATGACTTAAATGATCCTACCAAAGAGCTGGGACTACAGGCATGTATTACCATATCCAGAAGCAATGAGCAATTTTTTTTTTTTTTGTCGGTCGTGGGGCTTGAACTCTGGGCCTGGGCTCTGTCCCTCAGCTCTTCAGCTCAAGGCGAGCACTCTACCTCTTGAGCTATAGCGCCACTTCCGCAATGAGCAATTTTTAAAGTGTTTTATGGTGTCTAGTATTGAGCATGCAACTAGAGGAGTGAATGACAGAACAAAGGGAGAAAATAACTAGTGAGTTATGATAAAGCACCAGAGAAACCTTTAAATTTTTACATCCTGGTAAAGTGATGCCTGATCCAACTTCAATAACTTCACTATTGCATTGGTTATCATTTGTCTTCAAATATAAGTTGAGTTCACATTCTGAGCTGACTTCAACTCACATACATCCTATGATATCATCCTCTAGAAAAATATTTGAAATCAAAATTATGTGAAAATAACTGAATAAGAAATAGAATCCCAAAAGAGAAGATGATGTTCTGCAAGTTACATCACAGTCAAGTTCAGATGCGTAATTTCTAGATCACAATCTTGATTACTTTTCTATATGCAGAATTACTTTTCTTCCTTCTCCTCATTTACACTCCAGAAAATGTTAAAAAAAAAAAAAAAAAAAAAAACAACAATTTTTTTTTTTTCTGTCTGAACCTTTCCTTAGGTAATTTTGCTATCTCTCATACGGGTGATAGACCAAGTTAATAAGGGCTGTTGATTTTCCATGACTTCTGACTGATAAATCATATGAGGAATTACAAACAAATTATAAGTACAAATTATAAATGGTGCTGCCATAATGCTGGCTTTCCCTTGGTATGGAGATTACGAATGGTATGTTCCATGTAATTGGCCCTGGAAGCTTTGATTACGGAATGTTAAAGTATGTATTGACTCCCACAGAACCTGAGAGGACCAAGGTGATTCTTCTGTACCTTGTCATTTTGTACCTGAGGATTTTTTAGGTGGAGTGCTGTGGAGAATCCAGGAGGAAGAAAGCTTCTCTTTTGGCAAGCTGTGATTCTGGTTCCTGTAGCCTGCCTTATGTTGTTTAATGCTAGGCAAAGATTTCTAACTGTCTTGTGAGCCTGAATGTTTAATTGAACCTAAGAAGCCTTGAAAAGACTGGCAGCAAGTAAAATTTCCAATTGTTTCCTTCCACATATGTGACAGATACCTTCCTAAGTATCTTAATGGGCATTGACCAGTATTAAAATAATTTGGACTTTGGCTTCAAAGGTAGTGTTTGCGTTAGCTTATTTACTTTAATCAAATGTTTGCCCCCAAATTAGAAATTATTTAACCCTGTGTTCCATAGGAGAGTACTGAATAGCTTATCCCTCATGAAACATACTGTCAAATTCATTATAGCTAAACATCCCCACTGGGCCTGAAGAATGAATATGCATATTTATCCTGTTGCAAGAAGGAAGGGAGCTGTAATGCTGCACTGGAGACTGGAGCTTGAAAGAAGTATTTTAAAAATTATTTTTAAGAGTTAATTCGTTCCCCAAATAGTATGTATGTATTTAAAAAAATACAGTTTAACAAATAGCGTTATTCAAATTCACAGTACTAAGAAAAAATCGAGCCTGGAGTGTGAAATTCAGCAACGCGCTCAGCACTCAAGAAGAACAGACATAAAGTGCAGGTCAACTGAAAAATGACTTCCAGTTAAACTAACAAAAGCATTAATATCTAGAGTAAATTCTTTGGGACAATTTCTAATGAATGCAATTGCACTATCAAGTATAGGGCAGTTTCATTAGGTTAAATAAAAATAAAAGTTTGGCTTGGTTTCTGTGAATTGTCAGAGAAAACGATTGTAACCTTTAACTACCTCAATATTTCATCACAAATAACACTAATTAAACCTTTTTTTTTTTTTTAAAGTCCCTACTGTCTCAGAGCAGAATTTCTAGGCTACTACTCCCCTTCACCTAGGTCTTCTCTGTTACTAATTATCAAAGTACATTAGGGAATTCTTAAAAAATATGTTACAAAACGCTGTGCCTCTTTATTTCAAAATTAAAACAGTATAGGCAAATGGTATGGTAGTAAAGACATGATATTGGAAATGGAAGTTTTAAATATATACAAAAATAAAATTCCTGGATATTCTTTTGATGCCATTTGTGTCTTATAAAACTTTCAGAGTTTTTTTGTTCTTGTTTATATCTATGATCTATGTTAATATAGCTTCTGCATAGACTGTGAAATGTACCTACGTTTTTTGTTTCATTTGTGTTTTGGGTCTCCATAATTCCAAAATATTTTGCAGGAGAGGACATCACTTTCTCCTTGTGTTGCTTTTGTATTTTCAAAGAATTTTATGGTCATGTTTGGGTGTGTTTATTTCTGTGTGTTCTACCTTTTATTTCGTTGGTCACTGAATGTATTCTTTCACAGTGTCAATTTTGTCAATTTTTAGTAAGTATTAAAATTTGTTAGTTTTATCCTTTTTTTCTTTGTTCTTCATCCTGGAATGCTTTTATTAATTCTGGGTCCTTTGTTTTTTTTCTTAATGGTTTGTCAATATCTACCAAATATTAAATCATTGCATAGATTTTTTTTCTTCACTTACGGCAATGTGTAGGAATACTCAGGATGATATTTGGCCTTTCTCAATGATGATAATAAGATTTATTTTTTGGTGGCTTCTATGTAAAAGATTAAAGTTATTTTTTATTTCTAATGTAACAAAATGTTTCATGATTGGTAAACATTGTAATTTTGTTGAATGATTGTTTGGGATCAGCTGGTATGATCATAAGTGTTTTTATTTCTGGATGGTTAATTAGCCTGATTTTCAAATATGGCTCTAACCTTACATTACTGATATATAACTCTATTGATTTTTTTTGTTTACGTATATTTTTTAGATTCAGTTTGTATCTTAGATCATGAAGGAGGCAAAGTTGTAGTTGACTTCAGTCCCCTCCACCGGTTCTTCCTGCTCATTATTTTAAACTCCATCTTCGTACTATCCTTGCTTATATTTTATATAAGAATAACAATTGGCTTATAAAATTATTTAAGTAAATGTTCACTTTTTTTCATTTTTTTTTTCCATTTTTTTTTTTTTATTGTAAAGCTACTATACAGAGGGTTACAGTTACATGAGTGAGGTTATGAGTACACTTCCTCTTGAACATTGTTACCCCCTCCATTGTTTTCCCCCTACCATCCCCTCCCTCCCTCCCTTCCCGGAGGTTCTTTTTTTTTTTTGATTGTGATTAAATGATTACATAATTTCAAAGTCACAAGTTCATTCTAACTTCCCTGGAGCAAATTGTCTACCACAGTCTGTAATATATAACAGTGTTCACATGTTATATACCATATTTGTGATCAGCAGCATGGGGATATTTAGTAGTGGTTCAACCAGATGAGCGGGAGTTCTTTGTTTCTTAAGTCCTGTTAGTTTTATCGTATCACATAACCTTTTGGATTTAGCATCCACTTATCAGGGAGACCATGTACCGTTTGTCTCTTCGTTCTTGGCTTACCTCGCTCAACATGATTCCTTCTAGCTCCATCCATTTCCCTGCAAATGCCATTATTTTGTCATTTCTAATGGCTGCATAATATTCCATTGTGTATAGATACCACAATTTTTGGATCCATTCATCTGTGGTGGGGCATCTAGGTTGTTTCCATATCCTGGCTATTGCGAACAGTGCTGCAATAAACATGGAGGTGCACGTGTCCTTGTATATTGGTTCCTGTTGTTCAGGGTAGATGCCTAGAAGTGGTATGACTGGGTCGTAAGGGAGGTCAATCTTTAGCTTTCTGAGGACCCTCCAGACTGCTTTCCAAAGTGGTTGTATAAGTGTACATTCCCACCAGCAGTGTAATAGGGTTCCTCTTTCTCCACATCCCCTCCAGCATTTATTGTTGGCTGATTTGTGGATGTGGGACATTCTGACTGGAGTAAGGTGGTATCTCAGGGTTGTCTTTATTTGCATTTCCTTCACCACCAGGGATGATGAACATTTCCTCATGTGTTTCTTTGCCATTTTTATTTCTTCATTTGAGAAGTCCCTCTTTAGTTCCCTTGCCCATTTAGTAATTGGTTTGTTAGGTTTGGGAGGGATTAGTTTCTTGAGTTCCCTGTATATACAGGATGTTAACCCCTTGTCTGATATATTGCTGGTAAATATTTTTTCCCAATTAGTTGGTTGTCTTTCTAGCTTAGTTGCGATAGATTTATCTGTGCAGAAGCTTTTTATTTTAAGGTAGTCCCATTTGTCGAGTCTCTCTCCAACTTGTTGTGACCCTGGGACTCTGTTCAGGAAGTTCCTTCCTGTGCCTATTAGTTCAAGTGTCTCTCCTACTCTGTCCTGTAGTAGTTTCAGAGATTCAGGTTTAATGTTAACGTCTTTAATCCATTTTGAGTTGATGTTGGTGCATGGTGATAGGCTGGGGTCCACTTTTAGTTTTCTGCATGTGGCTGCCCAGTTTTCCCAGCACCAGCGGTTGAAGAGGCTGTGTTTCTTCCATTGTATGTCTTTGGCTCCTTTGTCGAATATCAGCTGGCTGTAGGCCTGTGGATTTATATCTGGATCTTCTATTCTGTTCCATTGGTCTTCGGGTCTGTTTTTGTGCCAGTACCATGCTGTCTTTGTGATTATAGCTCTGTAGTAGAGTTTGAAGTTCGGCATGGATAGCCCTCCCATATTGTCTTTATCCCCTAGAATTGTTTTGGCTATTCTAGGTCTTTTGTTGTTCCATATAAATTTTTGGACTGTTTTCTGTATTTCAGTGATGTACGTCATTGGGATTTTAATAGGAATTGCATTGAATTTGTATATTAGTTTTGGAAGTATCACCATCTTTACTATATTAAGTTGGCCTATCCAGGAGCATGGGAGGTCTTTCCATTTCCTAGTGTCTTCTGCAATTTCTTTCTTTAACTTTTTATAGTTCTCATTAAATAGTTCTTTTACATCTTTGGTTAGGTTAATTCCTAAATATTTTATTTTTTTGGAGGTTATTGTGAATGGGGTTGCTCCCTTTATTTCCCTCTCTTCCTGTGCATTATCAGTGTATAGGAAGGCAACTGATTTTTGTGGGTTTATTTTGTATCCTGCTATTTTGCCGAAGTGACTTATGATTTCTAAAAGTTTGGGGATGGAGTTTTTGGGATCGTGGAGGTATAGTATCATGTCGTCTGCAAAAAGGGATAGTTTAACTTCTTCTTTCCCTATGCAGATCCCTTTAATGTCTTTTTCTTGCCTTATTGCCCTGGCTAAGGGTTCTAGGACTATGTTGAAGAGGAGTGGAGACAGTGGACATCCTTGCCTTGTTCCTGTTTTTAGGAGGATTGGTTGTAGCTTTTCCCCATTAAGTATAATATTGGCTATTGGTCTGTCATAAATGGCTTTTATTGTTTTTAGAAATGTTCCTTCTATTCCTATTTTCTCCAGAGCTTTTAGCATGAATGAATGTTGAATTTTATCAAAGGCCTTTTCTGCATCTGTGGCGATAATCATGTGATTCTTGACCTTGGCTCTGTTGATATGCTGGATTACATTTATTGACTTACGTATGTTAAACCATCCCTGTGTCACTGGGATGAAGCCTACCTGATCATAGTGTATTATTTTTTTAATGTGTTTCTGGATTCTGTTAGCTAGAATCTTGTTAAGGATCTTTGCATGTGTGTTCATCAAGGAGATTGGCCTGTAATTCTCCTTTTTGGTTGGGTCTTTGCCTGGTTTGGGGATGAGTGTGATATTGGCTTCGTAGAATGAGTTTGGGATAGCTCCCTCCTTCTCTGTTTCTCTGAAGAGCTTGAGGAGTATGGGTATTAGTTCTTCTTTAAAGGTCTTATAGAATTCTGCTGTGAATCCATCTGGTCCTGGGCTTTTTTTTGTTGGAAGACTTTTGATAGCTTCCTGTATCTCATTATAGGATATTGGCTTATTTAATTGGTTAACTTCTTCTTTGCTCAGTTTGGGTAACTTGTATTTCTCTAAAAATGCATCCATTTCCGCCAGATTTTCTTCCTTTAGAGAGTATAGCTTTTGAAAGTAGTCTGTTAGAATTGTTTGGATATCTTGGGTATGTGTTGTGATGTTTCCTGTGGCATCCCTAATCCTATTAATATGGGTTTCCTCTCTTCTTTTTTTAATTAATCTTGCCAACGGGCCATCAATTTTGTTTATTTTTTCAAAGAACCAGCTTTTTGTTTGGTTTATTTTGGTTATGGTTTTCTGATTTTCTAATTGGTTAATCTCTGCTCTCAATTTGGTTATCTGGCTTCGTCTAGTAGCTTTAGGTCCCATTTTTTCTTGTTTTTCTAGCTGTTTTAGTTGCAACATGAGATTATTTACTTGGTCTGTCTCCATTCTCTAGATGTGGGCACTGAGGGCAATAAATTTGCCCCTCAGGACTGCTTTTGCTGTGTCCCACAAGTTTCTTTGTGAGGTGTTTTCATTTTCATTGAGTTGTAGGAAATGCTTTATTTCTTCTCTGATCTCTTCTGTTACCCAGGCCTTGTTAAGGAGTGTGCTGTTCAATTTCCATGTATTAGAGAAATTTCTGCGGTATGCTTTGTTATTGAGAGCTAGCTTGATTCCACTGTGGTCAGATAGGATACAGGGGATTATGTCGATCCCTTTGTATTTGCTTAAGTTCCTTGCATGAACTATGATATGGTCTATTTTGGAGAAAGTTTCATGAGCTGCTGAGAAGAATGTGTACTGTGTTGTTTTAGGGTGAAATACTCGGTAGATGTCAGTTAATTCCGCTTGAAGTATGGCCTCACTTAATTCGGTAGCTTCTTTGCCAATCCTCTGGTTGGTAGACCTGTCCTTTGGTGAGAGTGGCGTGTTAAAGTCTCCTAGTATTATCGTATTGGGATCTATTTTATTCTGTAAGTTTGAGAGCATTTGTTTAACATATCTGGGTGCACCGATATTTGGGGCATATAAATTGATGATGGTTATATCCTCCTCTTGGATTGTTCCCTTTATTAATATGTAGTGTCCGTCCTTGTCTTTCTGTACTGATTTTAATGAAAAGTTTATTTTGTCAGATATCAGGATAGCTACACCTGCTTTCTTATTGGGGGAATTTGATTGGTAGATCCTTTTCCACCCCTTCACTCTGAGTTTGTTTGTATGTTTGGCTGAGAGGTGGGTCTCCTGAAGGCAACAGATGGATGGGTCTTGTTTTCTGATCCATTCCTCAGTTCGTTTTCTTTTAATTGGCGAATTCAGCCCATTTATATTAAGAGAAAGTATAGAGAGATGCATTGTTGTCCCTGCCATTCCGTTTTCCTAAGTTTTTCTTCTTTCCTTTCCTCCTGTGCTTGCTCAGTTAGACTTTGAGTAATGCCTGTTTGGGGCAGGTCCCAGTTCCTGGTTGCTTTCTTCAGGTTGTGTCCCCCCTCTTAGAATTCTTTGTAATGCTGGCTTAATGTTTATGTATTCATTTAGTTTTTCTTTGCTATTAAAAGTTTTCAGTTCTCCATTGAATGTGAATGCTAGCTTTGCCGGGTATATCAGTCTGGGTTGGCAGTTATTGGCTCTCAGGGCTCGTATGGTGCTTTCCCAGGCTTTTCTTGCATTCATTGTTTGTGTGGAGAGATCTGCAGTGATTCTAATTTTTTTCCCGTTGTAGTATAGCTCCTTCTTCATTTTTGCTGCATGCAGGATTGTTTCCTTATTATTCAGATCCATCATTGTTACTATAATGTGCCTAGAAGTGTTTCTCCTGGGATCTTGCTTGTTGGGTGTTCGATAAGCTTTTGTGATGTAGTTAAGATGGTCGTTTTTGAGGTGGGGAAAATTTTCATTGACTATCTTGTTAAATAGGTGTTGCATTCCCTTGCTCTGGAATTCCTCACCTTCGTCCACTCCGATTATGCGAAGGTTAAATTTTTTAGCATTATCTGCTTGCTCTTGAATTTCCCTTTGGTTTAATTTGAGTGATTTTTCCATATCTGTCACTTTTTGGTCCAGTTGGTGTATTCTGTCTTCTGTATCTGACACTCTACCTTCCATTTCATTCACTCTATTGACCGTGGCTTCTATTGTGGTTTGCATGGTGGAAATGGGTCCCTTTATGGATTCAATGTTGGTTCTCAGAGTACTGATCTCACCTCTCAATGAGGTGAGATCAGTATGCATTACCTCTAATTTGGCGTTTATCTCACTTCTTACTGAGGTTTGTGCAGCTTCTATTTTTGCATCCAACTTTTGTTTGATGTCCTGTATATCTTTTGATAGTTCATCCTTGTGCTCTTTCAATTTCTGATCCATTTCTCGCTTTATTTCTTGAGTCATTGCCTCCAGCAAACCTTGGATGTAGTTTTTGTCTTCCATTCCTGCTTTGCTCCCACTGGGGCTCTCCCCTGCGTGGCTGCTGGCTTTTGAGGTGAGCTTGCTGTCCTGGGTAGTGGTAAACCTTGTGCTTTTTCTCTGATTTTCGCATGGGGGTTCAGGAGACTGCTCTTCAATCTTGTTTTGGTGTGTCTGTCTTTGCTTGGTTGCTGATTCTGTATTGGTAGAGAGAGTCTGTGCCTGATCTGGATTCTGTTGGGAGCCTATTTCCAGCTGCTATTCTGACTTACTTAGGATTCTCAGCTCTCTGCTGTAGCAATTCCCGCCTTTGGAAGGGTTGAGCAGCCTAGACTGCTTGTGTTTGCTCCTGCGGGTGCTCTTGGGAAGATCAGATGCTCTGGATGCACTCTCCCAAATACTGGAGTCTGCTATGGGCTCCTGATGTGTTTTTGTTTGTTTGTTTTGGGCTGGTTGTGGGCTTGAACTCTAGGTTTGGGTGCTGTCCCTCAGCTCTTCAGCTCAAGGCTGGCACCCTACCATTTGAGTCACAGCCCCACTTCTGACCCTTTTTGCTTTGTTCAGGTGCCGGTCCCCAGGCCTGGTTCCGGCCCCAGCCTGGAGCGCGCTCGTTAGGCCTGTGCTAATGTGTATACCACCTAGGTTATGCAGCCTGGAGGACACAGTTCAAATTTCTTCTACTGTTGGTAGTCTTGACCCAGGGGCGCTGTTCCTGGCTTGAGCGTTTAAGCTCCCTTCCAGGGGCGCTCTTGCTCTGGCCTGGCCAGCAGAGTGTGCTCCACCGGCTGGTGGAGCTCTCGAACAGTTCCCAGTTTTAGTGGGTCCTGTGGTCCGGGTGTTGGGGTAGGGAGTCTAGGTCAGGGTCTGGGGATTCCCTCCAGCTCTGGTCTCCCTTGAGGGATTCACTGTCCCCTGTTGGGTACTCACCCTGTAGGTCATCAGTTGTTGTTGCAGTCCGTCAGTTGTTGTTGCAGTCCGAGTTCAGTTGGGGTGGTTGCGGGCTGGGTTGGGCGGCCCCCCGCCGGGTAGTTGCGATTGCGATTGGGCGGGTGTTCTGCAGACAGGTCCCTTTGTTGTGCTGCTGGTGCCGCGTGGCTTTGGCGGGATGGAGCCTCTCTGTTCTGGTGGAGAGTGATGGGTGGGGGTGGGATCCTCGTGGAGACTCCCGGCTGTTAGGTTTCTCTGTTCCTGGCGATCCGCTGTTTTGCAATCCGGTACCTGGTGATCTGCAAGCAGCCCCCTGTGTCTCTGTGGCTCCAGCAGCCCCCGCCGGGCCGGCTGGCCTGCGGCTTGGCGCACTGCCGCGTGGACAGTAAAGGTTGGGGGAGGGGTCTTCGCTCTTCTCTGTTCTGAAATTCTTCTTTTCCTCTCTTTCCTTTTTTGTTATTTTCCACCTCTGGTTTTTCTCTGAGTGTTCGTCTTTTTGTTGTTGTCGGTCTCTTGGGGAGATTAAACGTTGGAACTCGAACTCTCTTTTTGGTTGGAGAGAGCTGTGGCGTTTCCCTACTGCCCCGTCGCCATCTTGGTCCCCCCTCCTTTTTTCATTTTTTAAGGCATAAAATTCTCATTTGCTGGGTAGTGGTGGCTGATGCCTGTAATCCTAGCTACTCAGGAGGCTGAGCTCTGAGGATTGTGGTTCAAAGCTAGCCAGGGCAGGAAAGTCCATGAGACTCTTATCTCCAATGAACTACCAGAAAATGGCAGTGAAGCTGTGGCTTGAGTGGTAGAGCACTTGCCTTGAGCTGAAGAGCTGAGGGTCAGTGCCCAGTCCAAGAGTTCAAGCCCCATTACCAATCGCCCCAAAAAATTCTCCATTAATTTTGTAAAATTTGACAATGAAATTATTTAGATCTTGTGATTTCTTTTTCAGATTTTTAAAAACTGTCATGGTGCCCTTAATATACTTATCTTTAGTCATTACTATCAGTTTGTAGAATTAAAAATTGGTCATTTTTACTTAAATTATTGTATTTATGTGCACACATAAATATGTATCTTTTTACCCTTTTCATGCTCACTGGGTCTGCCGTAATGTGTTCACTTTCATTGTTGATACTGATCATTTGTACATTTTCTCTTCTCTATCTCCAAAGGTTTTTTTGTTGTTGTTGTTGGTGGTGATGGTGGTGGTGGAGGTGGTGATGGGGTCTGAATTCTGGGCCTGGGCGCTGTCCCTCAGCATTCCGGCTCATGGCTAGTGCTCTGCCACTTGAGCCGCAGCACCACTTCTGGCTTTTTCCTTATCTGGTGCTGAGGAATCGAACCCAGTGCTTCAGGCATGCAAGAAAAGCACTCTACCACTGAGCCACCTTCCCAGCCTCTCTATCTCCAAACTTTTATCAGTTATGTTTATCTTTCTAACTTACTAACTTTCTATTTCACCAATGTTTTGAATTGTTTTTTGTTAAATTATTTGGATTTCCAGTTTATCTTTCTCACATTCTTCTTGTACTTGCCTTGTATTTGTGTGTGTGTGTGTGTGTGTGTGTGTGTGTGTGCGTGTGTGTGTGTGTGTGTGTAATTAATTGGAGTCTCATGGACTCATCATACTTCTAATTCATTTCACTAATTTTGCCAGATTATCTTTCCATTTTATTCAATTCTCTATTGTCTCGAGATTTTTCTTGTTGATCCACAGATTATTTAGTAATGTGTTTACACCAAACAGGGAGAATTTGTAGTTTAATTTAGTAATAGTTGGAGAAAATGCTTATGTTGAAGATATTAAAGATTTGGATTTTGTTACTTTTTGTTTTTACAGTGTGGTTATGGTCTATCCTGGGAATTTTCCAGGTACATATGAATAGAATACGTAGTGTGCTGTTGTTGGTTCGTGAAACCTATAAATGTCAGTTAGATTCAGTTGATAGATGGCAGTTTTCATTCCTTCTAAATCCTTACTGACGCTCTAGCAACTTGTTCTACTTATTACTAAGAAAGCAATGCTGACTTTTTCACCCTTTGTGCATGCCTCTTTATCTTTTTGGTACTGTTAGTTTTGATTTTATGTACTTACCTCCAGTTTTTGGTATATGGTTGGTTAGGATTTTTTATTAATGTATTCTTGAAGCTTCTTGGTGTCTGATCCTCTGTCATTATTTAATAGTATGTCTTTAAATAATATATTTTCCAGTGCAATTGAGATTTCTTTTGTCTATTCTTCATATGCTAAAGGTATTTGATCCTCTGTTATTATTTAATGGTTTCTCTTTCAATAATATATTTTCCAGTGAAATTGAGATTTTTTTTTTCCTCTGTTCTTCACATGCTAAATGTAAGGTTCTATTTTATCCCGGGCATTGTGAATTTTACAGGAGTCTGTCTTGTTTATATTCTCTGGAAATTGTTTACGCTTCTGTTTCAGTGCTGCTAAGCTGGTTAAGTTTAGGATACTACTTTCAGCCTGATTTGTGGTTATAGTGTTTGCTCAGTTTTAATTTCTGTTTGGTAGTGTTTGGATCTCTCCCATGTGTATGCCAGGAATAGCTATCTTGGGTCCTGTGTTACAGCCTGTCTGTTGACCTGTATTAAACCATATATGTACAACTAATGGTTGAATGTAAGTGTTCTTGAAAAATCTTCAGAATTCTCAACACCATTTTTCTCTCCTATTTTCCTATAGATTTCCCATTCTTCAATGTGGAGGTATTGCTGAGTTAATATCATTCGGAATGGAAAAGCATGAATCTTATAATTAAGGAAACTAGAAAACTGAATTTCTTGTAGTCCTCATCTGATTATTAGCATAAATTATTTAGAATACTTTTCTATCCAGTAAAAATTTTTTTCTCTTGGATGAAATGAGAAATATTACCTTAACTCTATTTCATTTGTATCTGAGTAGTTTATGCTAGAGGCAAAATGATTCATTGGATAGTAAGAAAAACTTGTATCTCTAAAAACCTATGAAAATGATGAGCTTGCAAGTAGATGCCTACTCAGATATTTTGCTTTTAATCCAAATATGCAATGACCCATGTGGGCTTTCCAAAGGAAAGTCACCTGTTGAAGTGTTTCTTTCATGGTATTCAATAGAGTACTTAGGGAGAAATAGATTAATTCATTTTTAATGCTTGGAAAATACAGTCATTAAAAGGTAGATAATATAAAATGCCAGCAATGCTTTTAAGATCACAAGAGGTGCACTTCTTTCTTAAATAGCTTGCTACTTTTGGAGATCGAAAAATGCTGAGATATTAAATATTAAAATAGAGGTTGCTTTTTTAAAATGCAGTATTTTTTATCAGAAAAGATAGTTGAACAAGTATTTCTGCTGTATAATTCATGATAGTGCTAATAAGATAGTCTAGGAGAATTATTTGTTATGATTTGATAATGACTGGGACAATTTTGTGGCAATAGTCCCTTGTTCATCTCTTTTTAGTCATGTAGTTCTCTAAAACTATATGCATTAGTCACTTGACAATTTTCTTATACTAACACGGTTTCATTATTTTATGGAGAAATTCAATCAAACAGTAATATTGATAGGAATTTTACTGCCTTGAGCATTTTAATGGGGAAGAAATACATTTTTATAACTTATCACAGAAAGTAACTGTTAGGAAGGTCTGTCTTTCTCTGTGTCTCTCCACTTATATGCTATGATTTTCTGTACTACAAATGAATGTTTCTGTTTATTCAGTCATGTAGTTATTAGTAAGCCCCCAGTGTAAATATAGCCATTAATCTTAAAAAGCCTGCTCCTCTTCTTTCTATGCTATCCTGAAAAAACTGCTCTTCTTTCTTTGGTCAGTCATGTGCTTGTATCTTTCACATTAGCTTTTTGAGGCAAGAACAAACAATAGAGAGTTGACCCATGACTTTCAAACAGCAATCCAACTATTGCTTCGTGTCCTTCATCAGTTTAGAAAGAAGCAAAGTTAATACCAAAGTTATCTATTAGTTTTGCTACCTCGTACTTTAAATACCTCAATGGTAAAGGTCTCTCTCTCTCTCTCTCTCTCTCTATCTCTCTCTCTCTCTCTCTCTCTCTCACACACACACACACACACACACCACAGCTGTCATTTGGTAGAAGTGTCTTCTCAAACTCTTCACACTTGTTTCAGTACATAGCTGTGAAAAGGTGAGATTGCTTTTCAAGGCAAGTTGGTTAATTCTCTTTCTTTGTCATATCTGTTTCTTAATATTAGCTATGCAATAGAAAGATTTTTTTTAAGATAGCAAATATTTACTTGTGGTCATGTAAGTAAATAAAGTTCTGTGTGTGCACAGAAGGGAAAAGAGCAGTTGATCCATGTATAAATAAGTAATGATGAAACCAGAGCAATTTTCTAAGCTTTATTCCATTAATACGAGACACTTTAAAAAAAAATCTAAAGGGAGGAAATAAGGGATGGGGTAACATTATTCGATAAGAAATAGCCTCTTTCTTTACCTTACGTAGGTAACCATAATCCTTCTATCTCACTTTACAATAAAATAAAATTTTAAAAAATACTGAAAGATTTTTCCCGTTAACATTATGTATGATCCACTTGCGTTTCTGAGCCAACCTCAATCATCATTATTATATAGTGGCTATAAAAAGCAGAGGTCTAGATACACTGAGTTAAGTTTAATGTCCATCTCCCTTCTCATCTCACCAGAAATAGTGGTTGAGAACATGTGCTCTGTTCTCAATTTTTCAGTTTTAACATTACTAGTATGAGAACATTTGTTTTTCTTAGCAACCATTAATTTGACATTGGAGATTTTGTGGTGATATTTTCTATGCCCGCTTACGATGTATTCTGATCCAACTCACCTCCTTTCTTATCTTCCCTTTTTGCACTTCCTTCTTCTTAAGGCATTTTCAACAGATTTTATTGCTGTGTTTTCATACATGGAGGTAATCCACTGCAACCATATTTACCCCTTTCACCCTCTCCATTGCCTCCACACTCCAGCGATGTGCACCTTCCTAGCAGAGTCTGTTGTATTTTCCACACTCCAGCGATGTGCACCTTCCTAGCAGAGTCTGTTGTATTTTCCTGTTACTCCTTTTTTAGTATGCATTAATTATACCAAGGTGTTTTATCATGGTACTTCAGACATGCATATATTACATTTTGATTACAGGAACCTTCTCTGTTGCTTTTTTCCCCTCCCTCTCCCATTGGTGTACAGCTTTCATTAAATTACTTATGTGTGAAAAAATGAAACGTATTTGAGATCATCTCTGAGTTTAGGTTATAATTTAATCTTCTTGGTGATAAAACCTAGAGAATTGTGGATAATTCCAAGTGTGTAGCAACTGTATTTCCTAAAGCTTTGTAGCTATTATTTCTATTCAAGATAGAAATGAAGATTCTCCCACATTATAAATGTTAGACGTGTAATTAAATGCTAGAGGCATTGGCCTGCAACTTATATTTGTAACTGGTTTGGGCTGATAATGATACATTTTGTGGTGTTAAAATGAGTCTTCATGCCTCAAAATGAAAACAACAACAAAACTAGAGAGAGAGATGATTTAAGCAGTAAATTTCATAAGAGTAATGGCAAAATCCAGCAAAATCACATAAGCAAACAATGCACAAGGAAATTATGATTTTCTTAAGAATGCAAGCATCTGAATAGTGTTTGGAGATACCCATATGCTTTGTGGGGCTTTCATGTCTCTTTAAAGTCAAGTCTTATGTAGGAATAGGAATATAACTAAAATATAAAATCTGACTCATTTTCTGCCTGAAACTATTTTTTCTGGAAAGCTGCTAGTATTTTAAGAGTTCCTTTAATTACTTCATTCTTAACTATTTGTTTCTTAGGCTTGGAGTAAGTACACTGCAGGTGTTCCTTTTAATATAAAAGAACAATGCAAGAAGCCATTTAATCTTAATGCACTGCTGAATATGAGCTGTTTAAAATTACATATTAATAAATACACATTATACATGTGTATATGTATATATATGTATATACACATGTATATTTAATTGTCTTCTTGTAAATACAATTTTATTTCTCCTAATTTTCAAAAGGGAAGTGTTTAGAGTAGCTTGAGCCTCAATGTGGGACATATTTAAGGGCCTATTTATGACCAGCTGACCATTGGAAAGGATGAAACCTAGACACAAAATGATTCCACTTCTTAGAATATTCATCCTAGAAATCATCAATGTTTTGATTTATTATTTCTGCCACTTTTCTAGTCTCCAGTGATTAAAAAAATCAGTTTGATCTGACTCATCTTGAAGCCCATCTATTTCATTCTCTTTAAGACTGATAAGGAGTCTGCCTGCCTTGTAAAAGATACCCTGGAAGTCTCTGTTACATGAAGGACTCTATGAAATATTATCTAAAACTCAGGCTGAGACATGAATGAGATTTTCAGAATCGTATCTTCAGTCTTCGCTTTAGGAATTACGATCCTGGTAACAGCAATATAAAAGACATTATGTAAAACGGTCTGGCAAATCACAAGACATCTCCATATTGTGTATAGGAAAATTAAAAGCAAAACAAAACAACAACAAAACAACCCACTTACCAAACTGTATTCCTGTATTTGATTTATCCTGTTGATTTTTTAAAGGTCAACTAATGCTGTTGAA
The DNA here is from genome assembly GCF_019054845.1 of Dipodomys spectabilis. NCBI lineage: Eukaryota > Metazoa > Chordata > Mammalia > Rodentia > Heteromyidae > Dipodomys > Dipodomys spectabilis. The sequence continues at coordinate 9,340,598 of NW_024870752.1, forward strand.
ACTACTCTTGGAAATTCCTGTAGAGACTATGAAATCCTAGGTATGGTTAAACCTTTTCAGAATGAGGAAAGTACATAAAAAGCTTTTTATATCTGTCTTCATATATCTAACGAAAAGAATAATTTTTCGTCTAGACTGTTAGAGTGGGTAGAGAGTAAGGAGTTGCCTAGAGTTTAGGGCTAGGAAGGTGGCTTAGTGGTAGAGTGCTTGCATTGCATGCATGAAGCCCTGGGTTCGATTCCTCAGTACCACATACACAGAAAAAGCTGGAAATGGTGCTGTGGCTCAAGTGGTAGAGTGCCAGCTTTGAGCAAAAGAATCTCAGGGACAGCACCCAGGCCCTGAATTCAAGCCCCAGGACTAGCAAAAAAAAGAATTGTCTAGAGGCAAGTTGAACTAGAGGACATGTAGACTCTGAAGGATAGATCTTGCAACCAGTGTGGAACTACACTGGGTTTAAATAAAGCAGGGCATCTGCTTATAAGAGGGATGAAACTGTATTAATTTTGTTCAGTAGCCCCACATTTCCCTCCCCCCCAGTTTATAAACTGGGATCCAAAATTTATAAGTCCACTCTTGAATGGTGAGCTTAGTTTGACAGTTTTATCCATATCAAGTTTTGCTCATGAAAGTGTCTGTAAATCAAAGCCAAGGCTGAGTAAGTGGTATACCTATGATAACCATATCAGAAAAAACTTAAAGAAAATGTAGAAAGTAGAAATGACATGGGTGTACAGAACAAAGGGAAGATCTGATTACTGGACAAGAGAAACTTCTCATAATTAATGTCATTCAATGTAGGGCATGTCTGCCCAGCCACAACTTCCCAGTGTCACCATTCCAAGCCAGCTTCATGGAGAAGTTCAGGAATGTGTAGATCATTGTCACTGACAGAAATTGTGATTCACCAAACATTTACCAATTATGTACTTATTACTTTGAGCTCCATTCCATAATCATTTGCTATCTGCTGTTCTGGAATTTGGGGATCATCATAAGAGAACGTACAAAAACTTGAAGGAATAATTTTCATACAGCAAATGTTTGAGACTAAAATGATGATTTATTTCCCATGGTGAGTGAGACAGAGAGCCAGCTGGGGCCAAGTTTCACTGGTTTAATTTATTTTGGAAACAATAATAAATAAGACATGCACGGAGGGGGGAATCTGTGAAGTCATTACTAGGAAATGAAATTTACAACAAAGGCAAGATAAGAATAGCATTTTGGAAACATTGATAAGTGAATGTCAAATCATGCATTTCTTATGAGACAATTTGGTTACTTTGGCAACAAAGACATTATTTCTCATGTCTGATAAGCAGCATTCCTTTCCACCTGTGGCTTTTGTCACTGTGTCTCCAAGGGGCATTAATGCTTAAATGAAAACTAATTAACATTTAAACTGAAATATATAAACATTGATTAAGGAGGAGAATGTTTCTTAATATACTATAGAAAGGCCTCATGGAGATTCAATTACTTACACTTCTTTAAGCTTTTGAAATGTTTAATTAAATGTAGTAGTTCTTATGGCCTTGGTTTTATTTTCTATTTCCAGGTGATTGTAGCTGGTAAAATATAGGCTGGATACTGTAAAAGGGGGTTCTGAACGACATTTTTTCTTTTTTTTAAGTAAGAATAAAGAAATATTATGTATATGTATATATATATATATATGTAACATATATCTTGTTCGTTTAGGGTGCTGAAGATAGAATTCAGGGCCTTGTTCATGCTAGCTAACTGCTGTACCTCTGAGCTATACCATCAACTCTGCTTATTTTGATTATAAACAATGAATAAAATTTACCAAACATACATTGTATGTTATTGCCAAAGATCTAATAAATATGCAGCTATTCTTGAAAAAATGAATATGTGTAGGGGACATTGTCTTACACTTTAGAATGAGAATGGCTACTGAGAAAATCAATATAGGAGATATACTGAGGAAGCCATGGATGATGGTTGCGGAAGTTTTGGGGGGCTTTTTATGAGTTGATATAAAGGCTAGGCTTTGGAACATAGTAAAAGTAAGCAAAAAATTGATAGTTTATGGGAAGACATGATGGATGGAAAGAAGGACATTCCAGTAGAAAGAAGATCAGCAGACCCAACCTTATGGATGGAGAAAGGCTGAAGTGTGGGACAGTCAAGTACATAAAGATTTTGTCTTATTAAAGGGGCATTCAGCCTCAGTTAGGCTATAGCTTGCTCATTCCCAGAGCTCATGTTAGAGAAAAGGAGTTAGACGATTGAGCCATAAAAAAGGAAGAGGTGCTGATTTAGTTCTAGGAAGAGACAGATTACAGGTTCCTGGGAAAAGAGCAAATATTATATGAACATCCAACTCCAATTCTGGGGATAATCCTGATGTTTCCATACTCCTTTCTATTTTACTTATAAGTGTTTTAAATTGGTGAATAGCTGATAGAGCACCTTTGATGAGTTACAAGCATATTTAGGAAGTAAAAGGTTGATGGAAAGGTTGAAAAAGTATTCCTGTGCCTCTGTGCAGTACAAGTCTGATATTTTGCATTTGGTTCTTGTGTAATTGGCAACATGTCTGTGTAATATGACAACTAGTGGTCTTGGTGGGTCAGCAGGGTCAGTTGAAGAGACTTTAACTGAAGCTTGAAGGGAGTTGAGAAAAGTGACTCAGTGAAGGTGAATCTATGAACTTCATACTACCATAGACCATCTCAAGGTCAAATAGTATGATGTTAATGTGTTGTGTGATTTTAGACATACTGTGTAATGGAAGGAAAGAGAAAAAAATCCTTGTTCAGTTAAAAGGAGAAGGGCAGTCAAGGGACAAAATGGTCAGGGAATGAAACAAAGGAATTGTAAGAGCTACGGGCTGGGTCTCGTATGATTCAGCAGCAGGTTAGTGGCACTTAATATTGAGATCATGTTTGCAGAGTTAAATTCAGAGAGGCAAAGTAGTGAGGAAGATAACATTGAGGGACAATAAAGAACTTGAGTTACAACATTCATTTTCTTTTGTCTTTTCAGTCCAAATGCCTTTGTTACTTTTCTTTGACCATGTGGAACAGCACAGAGCTGTTTCTGGACAGAAAAAGGAGGGTAGTCATTTAAAAGCAAGATGCTTCTAACTTTTCATTTTGTACAAACATGTGTGTGTGTGAGGGGAGTAATATATGGAATCCGTATCTACTAGTTATTATGTAAGTACTTCATCAAAACCAAATATAAATGACAATTAAAATTTGACTTCTTTCATTTGTTGAAGACTTTGCAGGCCTAGATCTTCAAGATCTGTGTTAAATTACTATATCCATCTTCTTCTTATCACATTGGCAAGTATGTCTTTTTCAAGTTAAATACATATAGATATGTACATATGTTTATTTATGTATAATCATAATATATCTTCATCTAGTACCTATGCACTATTTTTCTTTATGTTTTGAAGTTGGAACATTTCATCTTTCCTAATGAAATTTAAATAGGGTTACTCTGAAGTTTGAAAGTCTGGCCTTTATATACTCTACGCTGCTTTAGAGAGACAGACATGCTATTAAAGTAAGAGAATATATAGATTTTGGAGTCAAACTGTCTAACTGTGACTCTTACAAGCTGTGTGACCTTGGAGAACTTACTTAATTTCTCTGTGCTTCAGCCACGTCATCTGTAAAGATGCTAATGATTTGGAACCTCAATTTTATGTACTTGTTATGAAGGTTTAATAAGTTACCATTTATAATACACTTTAAAATGTCCCTGGCTCAGTGAATTTATAACATAAATAGTGTATGTTAAATATAATAAATAACAAATGGAGCATTAAGCTGAGAAATTCAGATTTATCACTTTTTTTTCCCTCCTAATGTGATCCTTGCGAAGCAATTTGAGAATGATAACACAAATCCAAGTTCGATACGTTCTCAATATGTTTTTGGTTTCTGAGGGTTTATAAAATAACACCACTGGTAACACCATACCTCTGTCACAGGACCCTCTTTGGTCAGTTCTCTTTTATAAGAAAAAAATTAGAACAGCAGAAACCTCCGTTTTGTTCCTGTTGGATGAAAGGTTTTCACACTGGATCGAACAGTAGCCTAGAGCATTTATATTCCTATTGTGTTCTGATCATTTTGTGCAAGCCAGAGTAACACCATTTTCTTTATCATTATGGGATGAGGCTTGTCACCCCGCCTTATGAACAGCAAATTCTTAGCTTAGGGAGCAGCCAGGGGCAGGTCATAAAATAAAAGATTATAGAGCCAAGATATTAGTGTAATCCAAGCATCAGCACTTTTCACTGTATTTAACTCCAAGACCAGGAGGTCTGCCTGAGGAGCTAATACTATTTAACTTTGTTTGGGCAAAGAGCCAAAAGGAAATTGTATTTCACTAAGAGATGGTCTGGCATTCCATACGTTTAGGTAATCCTGGTCAGTTAGCAGAAATATATAGACATTTCACAAGAAGATAAAGGACTAAAAAAATAAACTTTTATGCTAAACAATACAATATTGATAGAGTTTGAGGCTGAAGGACAACTGGAAACTTATCATATCTTTGAATTATTCAACTTTTAATAGTTGGGGCCAAGGCATTCATCTTTGATAACAGGCAAGTCTCCATGTGCACTTGATGTTGGACTCTGTTCTCTGGATGACAGAACCAGTAATGATGATCACAACACATGGGCAAGTCACGGGTCATTGTAGAAATCTCCTTTGTGCATCAGGAGCCTAGGATGTTCTTTAACCTTTAACCCATGGATTTGTGGATTTGGTTCACATTCAATTCTGCCTAACTTTGAGCAATGGATAAGCCTATTTCCTTTTTTGTGCTGGTAATTGGAGCCTGAATACCAGGTCACCCATTCTTGCTTAGCTATTTTGCTCAAGAGTTGTGGCTGAACCTCCACTTGAGCCACATCTCTACTTCCAACTTTTTGCTGCTTAATTAGAGCTAAGATTCTCTTGGATTTATCTGCCTGAACTGGCTTCCACCAGTGACACTTAGAAATCAGCATCCTGAGTAGGTTGCATTGTAGACATGAGAAACTGGCGTCCAAGTTAACCTTGATATATTAAGCTATTCTTTGCAAAAGGGTTTCTATCATTGTTTTAGCTATTAGAACAAGCTGCCATCTCCTTTTATACCCATAATACTTCCTTGAGTGACAAAAAAATGCTCTGGAATAGTTTTGAGGACTAGAATCCCATCAGTTGTCTGCTGTGATTTTTCCAAAGTTCACAAAGTTTGCTGTATTCTGTTCTTTGTGATCTTTTTGTTGTTGTTGGTGGTGGTCATGAGGCTGGGCACTCTCCCTCAGTTCTTCAGCTCAATGCTAGTGCTCTACCACTTGAGCCACAGCGCCACTTTTGGTTTTTCTGGTGGTTTATTGGAGACAAGAGTCTCATGGACTTTCCTGTCTAGGCTGGCTTTGAATCACAATCCTCAGATCTCAGCCTACTGAGTAGCTAGGATTACAGGCGTGAGCCACTGGCTCCCGGCTGTTTGTGATCTTTTTCAAGTTACTCACACAACCTGGGCAGGACCAATAGCATCTATTCCTAGCCTTGTATGACTTTCTCAGCCTCTTTTCCTTTCCTACTAGTCACTTGGGTTGCCTTTGTCTCTACCACAAAAGCTTATTACACACAAAAACAGCTGTGCTGCTCAGTCAATGCAGAGTGCATTATTTGCTTTCATAGATATAGCTAGATTATTCCTTTTCTAAAAATACACATGCCAAATCCTTTGGGTGGGAGCGGGGCTTGAATTCCTGTCTTGGGTGCTATCCCTGAGTTTCTTTAGCTCAGGGCTATTGCTCTACCACTTTGAGACTTTGAGCCACCGTGTCACATCTGGTTTCCTGGTGGTTAATTGGAGATAAGAAGCACATGGACTTACCTGCCTGGACTGCTTTGAACTGAGATCCTCAGATCTCAGCCTCTTGAGTAGCTAGGATTACAGGTGTGAGCCATTAGCGCCCGGCAAGCCAACCTTTGTTCTGCTGGTCCTGGTGCTTGAACTCTATGCCTGGGCGCTGTCCCTGAGCTTCTTTTTACTTAGAGCAATTTACCACTTGAGCCACAGCGCCACTTATGCCACATTCTTTATGGTATCATTTTGTTTTTTCTTTAATTATAATTTTATTATCAATCAGAGAGGATAATTCCATTCCAGTCATTTTCTCCTTTTCAAAATATTCCCTTAAATCAAATTATTTGCCAGCATTCTAAAAACTTCCACAATTCCCATGTTGGGGGATGGTTGTGATTGTAAATGCCTGTGCAGTAATGTTGGTTTATTTCTGGCCATTTAAGTGTTCATTTACATAGGATTTGCTTATTGATCCTGAGAGCAAATTCAGAGTAGGGAAATAAAATTTAACAAGAGCTCTAAACAATCTTTCACTTACTCATATATATATATATATATATTTTTTTTTTGGTCAGTTGTGGGGCTTGAACTCTGGGCCTAGGCACTGTCACTCAGCTCTTCAGTTAAAGGCTAGTGCTCTACCACTTGAGCCACAGCGTCGCTTCCAGCTTTTCTGCTTACATAGTGCTGAGGAATAGAATCCAGGGCCTCATGCATACAAGGCAAGCACTCTACCACTGAGCCACCTTCCCAGCAGCTCATACATTTGTTTTGAGGGCAAAGGCAGCCATGATTTCTAGCCAGGTGTACTTTTGAGCAAAACCAACTAACTGACTGTCCCAAATATGGAATCCTTAAGAATGTGATCTTTTGATTTTAAGGAAAATGTTTACAGATTTGTTTATGGTTTGCCAGCCATAAAAATTCATAGTTGTTGTGACAGGGGGTTTATAAGGAAATGACTCAGCCTATAGTTTAAACAATTTGCAATAACTAGTATATGGCTGACACAAGCATAATAAGTTGATGTTAGGTAAAATGAACTCCAAGATAAGTATTCAAATGTTTTTTCTTTCTTGGGATTGTTTCTAACATATTTATAAGATCATTTCTTTGTTGCTTTGTATGTCCCTCCCCCACGGTATACCCTGATTTCATTGTATTTGATGTTGGTATGATTTGTGGAGGGGAAGGGCAAAAGCAAACTGTTTAAAAAGGGATACAAGTGGATCCATTTCAACTAGATGTGTAAGTCGTTATGTCGAAAAACCTACTTTATAACTTTGGTGGGAGGGTGGGAGGGGGAGATTGGAAGGGGAAACAAAGGAGGAGGCTACAATGCTTGATAAGAAATGTACTCATTACCTTGCCCATGTAATTGTAACCCCTCTGTATGGTATTTTCACAATAAAAAAATAAATTAAAAAAAAAGTGTCTCACTGACTTTCCTGACCAGTCTGGCTTTGAACCGTGATCCTCAGACCTCCGCCTTGTGAGTAGCTAGGATTGCAGGCGTGAGCCACCAATGCCCAGCTGCATGAGATTTTGTGTAGATCCTCCCAACTTTATCTGGGCCTTTGAATTTTACTCAGCCTTCCTGACCCATGGAAGCCTCTTCACTTACCTCTCCAGTAGGAAGCTGTCTACTTGCTCCTCACTTCCCACCGTGTGAGGTTTGTGGCTTTGTTTTTGCAGTGTTGAATCATCTTATTTCTTGACACACTTTGGCACATGTCAGCCCACCATGAGCATATGATGTGAATGATTCCAGGTTAGTTGTTGGGATCGGCTTGAGGAAGGGAAGGCAGAGAGCAAAGAGGGTGGTGTGCAAGCAAGAGATGACCAGAAGGATTAAGTGGTTTTCCTGGTGTTGGGAGATGGCACTGTAACGAACTGGGAGAAGAACAAGAATATAAAATATCTTTAATTTTAGAGAGGGGGTAGAGATATAATGTGTGCTTCTGTTGAGGGAATAAATTCAAGGCTTTAGTCCTTCAGAATACGAAGGAATGTGAGAATCAGGATAGACCAGCAGGTTTTCAAAGCTGGCTAGTAGGAGCTCATTTCGATTTGTCCTTCCATATATTGAGAAAATTTATTTCTACACAAAGCGCATCCAAACTGTAAAAAGAAAAAGCTTCTTAGTTGATATTCTGTGGGCATAGATGTATTTTACAACCTTCAACTTTCATTCATATATGTTTCTTTGAAATGAAAAATAATAGATTAGCCAACACATGCTAGGAATATTTTTTTTAAGTTTATACCTAGCTCAGTGGGAGGATTTCTCCCATAAAGAAAATCTTATTCTTGTGTAAGGAAGGAGATCCACGTAATCATTTTTTTAAAGAGCATACCAAGCATAATGGTTTAAGAAAAATAGACCATGAAGACAAAGGACATTACATTTTCAACTGAAATCCTAACCTCAGTCTTCCACAAATGAAGCTGTTCTCCTCCTATGGGGATTCCTCCTCCAGAAAGTCACACCTAAAGGCTAATCTTGCAGGGTGCCTGTGTGAGAACTGACACCTTTAAAAGACAATGACCTCTGTCTGAGTCAGCATTCTGCAATTAGCAAGCACCTGCCATTGCTTCCTGCAACCCTCCTTCACTGTCTGAGACATGTCAGTAGGTACCTCGATGAAGATCTCATTCTGCATCTTTCTGAATCGTGCACCTGTAGTCAGTGAATTACCAGAAACAAGGAAAAGCAGTCTTTGTTGTATTCCATCACTGACACATAAATTAAGCAGAGAAATTCACTAGCTTCAGTCATGAAGGATTTGATGGAGGATTTTGACCTTCTGGGAAATTATTTGATTCAGATTCTTCCAGAGGAATGCTGGGATAGGATGCCAATTGTTTAATTCCATAGAAAGGCGAAGTCAAAGTTCAGCAAAATAAAACACCAGGAAGCAGGTACTGGGGTCTATGGGAAAGGGTGGACAAATGAAGAGTTGAAGAGGGGAGAAGGCAGTCAAAAATGTGATGCATAGACTACAAAACTAAGAAGAGTAAGCGAAGGGCTGCGCAGGTGAGAATGTTGACTGTTGAGACATTGACCAAGCTCTATTATATTCATAAACTTCTTTGCTAAATGGAAAGGCCTTTGTACAGCTACATCAAGATAGGAAAAAGAAATACTGAAAATACTAAACTTAGAAAAAATATCTCTTTTAAATTAAGGCAGGTAGTAAGGAGCTGTGAAAAGCTCTTCTGTGAAGGAATCCGGGCTGGCGGCCCCCAAGACTAGGTCAGGAATTATTTTGCAAAATTTTCTTAGTTTCCCCTGCTGTTTTAGACCATCAAGGTTGACAATACGAGTGATAGAAAGCAGGCGTGGACGGACACACTTAGAAGCAGGTGTGGAGCATGAAGGGGTCTTGAGTTTGAGTCTAATGGGTTTAGATAGTGAAACATTGTCTCAAAGCGAAATGGGCTGTGTTCCATTTGGAAAAGTGGATGTTGGGTGGACAATATATCAACATAATTCCTCCCTAACTGGTGAGATTAGGAAAATTAAGAAGTATTTCTGGAAAATATCTATTGAAAGGTAGATACTTTTATAATCACTGCAGTGTTTACATCCCTTTAATATAGCCATACCCTGGTCTGCTTCATTTTTCTTCATGGAACACTATATAAGTAAAACTATATATGTATATATACTATTTCATTTAATGCATTCCCCTTGTGTATAAGGAAAAGAACTTCCTCACAGACATTCATTATTCCTGAGTCCAACACTGGAATCCAGGTTTAAAATAAATGACAACAGATCATGTAAATCGCTATTTGTCTTAACCAGTTCATTTCTTTTTATTTTTTTCTTTCTTTCTTTTCTTTTTTTTGTTGGTCATTGGGCTTGAACTCTGGGCTTGGACGCTGTCCCTCAGTTCTTCAGCTCAAGGTGAGTGCTCTACCACTTGAACTACAGCGCCACTTCTGGTTTTCTAGTGGTTTATTGGAGATAGGAGTCTTTTGGTCTTTCTTGCTTGGGCTGGCTTTGAACTGTGATCCTCAGATCTCAGCCTCCTGAGTAGCTAGGATTACAGGGATGAGCCACTGGAGCCCGGTTTGAACTTTAAAAAAAAATGTGAATAAGGAAATCATATCCCACATACCACTCCTAAGCTCTGGTAAGGATGGTCTTCTGAAGTTCTGTTGCAAATGTGATTTTGTTGTTCTTTAATTCCTTTCCTTAGGGCTTTCCCCTATAGACATTGGCCCGATCATTATGCATCTGTTTTTCTAGCCCTACATTGCCCACATAAGGCTGTAATCTGCCCACAGTGCCTTTAGGATCACTTCTCATTGCCAGGATTGATGTCAGAAAGAGAGGATTGTAGGTAGAGACTAAATCCCAGGAGGCAGATAAATATTGGAAAAAAATAGGATTTTGTTTTCATTCAAATATGGATGTATTAATGAAAAGAGGGGGCTGGAATAGAATGTACGGCACAAAAATTAAAATAGCTTTACGTAGAAGGTGTCCTAAAATATTCTGCAATTTTCCATTGTTTTGAGCTTGGATTATGTTTTCTCTTCTTTTTTTCTTCGTCTTCCTGATGTTTCCATGCCACAAAAAACAGGAAAACAAAATTCCCTTCCCTGGTTGTGAATGCAAATAATGACTTTTGGTATGCTCACTGTCTCTTCCTTTGGACTACTATTCATAATTTGTTTAGAATTTATAATAATAGGGCTCTCATTTAATGGTCTGATGTAAGCTATTGTAGAAGAGGTTTAGTGTCCACACCAAATAACTTACAGTCCTTACCATACTGAAAATTATAAAGAATTTGATTAACAAAGGCTATTATTATGAGGTATACATCATAAGTGTTTAACACTCAACTTTATTATTCTGTGCCATCTTTCCGAGAAGTTTCTAATCATTTCACCCAATAATCCTCTACTTTTTGAAGAAAAACACTGAGTATGTATCCTACTTTTTTAAAAAATAATAACAATTGGGGGTTGGAAATAATATTATGTTAATATCTTCTCCTGTTGTTTACAAAGTAAGTAAATACCCAGTCTTTTTAATTATTGATGTTAAGAATTCATTCCTGTAAATCCAATTCACACCATGGAAAAGCATTCAGAAGGTCTAGTAGTACACTCCTGTGTTAAGTAGGTACTTTGCAAAAACATGCTTTGAATATTTAGTATAAACAAAAGCTTTGAGTCCTCAATGCATTTGTTTTGTTTTTTAAAGAAAGTATAAATACCAGAACTTTATACATATCAATTATTCCTGGGAAATATCTACTGATCATATATTATTCATCTACCAATTATAGGAGATTTCATGGCTTTGAAAACATTTCTTATTCCTTTGTTAAAATGGGTAGAAGCTACGTAATTCTCATTTTAGTTTCAATTAATACTTGTCTTGCATGGACAAGACCCTGTGTTCACTCCCTAGGATCATGAAGAAAGTCAGAGTCATACACCACGATTCTTTTAATATTTTCATGTTTGATATTTTTGTTAATTTCGTGTAAAGCTGTTTATTAGCTTTCAAAAATGTGTGTCAGTGTGTGTGGTTTTATGTATAACCACCATTTGATTCTGTGGGGGTCACTATATTTTAATATTAAATTTCACTCTAAGATTGTACTGAATTTGGATCAGTGTTCCTGGACTTTACTCGTTCTTTAATACAGCAGGAGTTCCTGATTAACTTGCCCTTTAATTTGTGAATATGAGCAACAACTTTGTACTTTGGATGTTGCTATGTATAATTTTGTCACACATTCTCTTTGCAGCCACCACATTCCTTTTGAGGACAGTGTTAGCTTCATATTCATTTCTCCAAAGTCATCTGAAATGGCAACAACACAGCTTTTTAAACATGCCTTACACAAAGTTAAAGCATAATAATACTTCATGTTTTGCTCTTAAGGTTTCAGCCCTATCTGAAAGCTAATATTGTCTTACAGTTGACATGGTTTCCCTTTTAGTATGCTTCTACATCTTTGTGGGACCAATATTGCTGTATTTTATAGTATTGATTGCAGAGAGGGTCTATAATCTTTGGGACCTATGCTATTATGAAAGAGAGCCAATAGAAAGTCCAAGTTATGTTTTTATAGCATCATTCCCTGCCCCATGCTTAGTGTATGGAACGATTAGATGCTCAAACTTCAGGACTCCCTGGTAACCAGATGACTCACTTATCAGAATGGCTTCTTTGATTGGTTCTCCCAACATAATCTTATACAATGTTCCACTGTGATATAGGAAAGCAAAGTGAACTTGATTAATATCAATAAAGAAGTAAAGTATGCCCCAACTCTCTGTAGGCTTTATATTCTGTATAAAATATGTAGCATGGAAACTTCTAATTTGCTTGTCTTTGGCTTGTTTTGATCCACACCTACATTGTTTTGATCATCAGTAATATATCTGGGAAAAAACAGTATTTGATCACTCATTTGACTATTTCTTCAGAGCTATCCATGATGGACATGTTCATAGAGCCAGAGCCAGGTCCTTTTTGAAGTCAACAGAATGAATTCATGATGACTTTTATGCAAATATCCAATTCTTCAAGAATCCACCCCATTGTGACTCCTATTGCAATGCAACATCTCTTGTCCCTGGATAGGCTTCTCTACTAAATGCATTATAGCCTGGCAAGACATCTGCATCCTTACTATTTGTAAAACTCTGCTAATTTCATCCGTACATTCGTGAAGCCTAATAAGTTAGTGTGACATCCTACAATAATAGGTTGGACATAGTTCATTTCTTAATTGCTATACGAGGTGAGACAAATACAGAAAATGCTAGCATGATTAGAATTTCAGTCCCCTTCATCTTCATGATTTAACTCTTTCCTGTAACACAGACAGGCTCTTCTCTACGACTCCAAGCCCTCCTTTTCTCTTGCCCATGGTGTGCATACATGTTGCTTATTAAGTTTGAATAGCTTCTTTTGCTTTTCATTTCCTATTTTTTTTTACTCATGAAATGATTTACTTATGTTACATTGATTAATTACCCCCTTCTACCCCCTAACACCCACCTCCTTACCCTCTCTCTCTCTCTCTCTCTCTCTCTCTCTCTCTCTCACACACACACACACACACACACACACACACACACACACACACACACACACACCATGTTTTCTTTGAACATCTCCAGTCTGGCTTCCAGCTTGTTATTTTGCTGATGGAATCTCTTGGACTTTCCTACTTGCCCTAAGCTTGAATCAAAATCCATCAGATCTCACAAACCTGAGTTGGTAGAATTGTAGATAGGTATGGGCTACCAGTGACCAGCTGGTAGATTTTTGACAGATTTTTCTCTTTAAAAAGAAAATTAGAGACAGAAATGTTGAGAAGCAAATAGGGACCAATTTGTAAAAGGAAAAATAGCAACAGTACCTTAGAGCTCCTACTCAGTGCTACCCAGGTACTGGGAAACCTTCCATGCGATACCTGAAGACACTGAAGATATAAAAAGTAAAGTTACTTGTTCAGTTTTATGTAATGAGTGAATACACAACTAGATACTCACCCATGTTATCTCCAACACTAATGTGACTCTCATACTACAAATCTAGATCTTTCTGAGTATGGAATGAACTAATGTATTGTGCTTTATTTTTATAGTTTATTTCATGACACTATCCATGGAAAGGGATATGAAAGGAATCCAAGGATAGTTGGGTCTAGAATTTAGATTGTGCTAAAACAACAGCATAATAACTACAGATATTTAATGATGAGTGAGTTACTATTATACCATGCAGGCAATTAATTCTTCTTAGCTGTGGCCTGAGGGAAGCCTGTGACCTTGGTGCAGACTCATTTTATGCAGTAGTTATAGTAGCTCTACACACTAATTTAGCAAGTCCTGAACTATTGCTATAGGCAAAATGGAAGGCGAGGTTTCTGCAAATCTCTGGTCACACAATATTTTTATCAGTTAATCAATATTTGACTGTGTTTTATGTGTGCTTCTGTTTAAAGAGTCTCTTTATATACACGTGTGTGTGTGTGTGTGTGTGTGTGTGTGTGTGTGTGTGTGTGTGTGAAGGGACAGTCGTTAACATTGCACATGTGGCTAACGGCACTCAACAGCAGTGGAAATCATACCGGATTGCAGTTCATCTAGCACACATATTTTCTTTTTAAGACAGAACGTAGCCTTCTGTGTCTAAGACTTCAGCATTACACTTGGGAACCATTTTAAACAGAAAAATCACAGACATAAAGCACAAAAATACAAGAAAACTCCCAGTAATAGACTAGGAAGTGGACATTTGCTTATACTGTAAGAGCTAAAACAAGAAAAAGATGTCAGTTTGCCTGTTTGTCTCACCTGGGAATGTGTGTTTCAGGTAACTTAAGCTTTGCATATCTTTGGGTGACTTAAAAACACTATGAGCAATGATTTTTAAAGTAGAAATAAACTTTAGAAGTGATGTTAAACAAATGGAACTGAAACTGCACAGAGAAAGGACTATCAAATGTTATCTATTAAACTCTATTTCTAACAGTAAAATGTTAGCTCTTATATTCTTCTCTTGTATCTCATTATCCTTTTGCTGTTGTTATTGGATAGAGTTATTACCACCTAAATTATTGCTGTGGTCAGTGTGTTTTGCTGTATAGTGTCTCTGGATGGGAGTAGCCTGTTTATTGGTCATGCTTTGAAACATTTTCTTATTCATATTTCTCAAATCTTACTCTAGGGCTGGGGAGATCGATTTATGAGGTAAAATAAAGATTCACATATCTCAGTTAAGCCTACAGACTATGTATATATTATAATTATTATTAAAATAATAATAATAATTATTATTATTGTGCCTATCTTGGAACTTGAACTGTGGCCCTGGGTGCTATCCTTGAACTTTTATGCTCTCTGTCACTTGATCCACAGCTCCATTGTCAGCGTTTTTAGTGCTTAATTGGAAATAAGAGTCTCACAGACTTTTCTTGCCCAGACTTCCCTTTGAACTGTAGTGCTCAGATCTCAGTCTCCTAAGATTACAGGTGTGCCTGTCTCAGAGTGTGTTTTAAAGGGAATTCTGTTTAGACGAGTTGTGAATTTAGGGTTTGGGGGTACTGGTAGACTGTTTCACAGTCTTTAAGGTCACCAATAAGAAATTATTTTGTTTTCATGTGAGTAACATATACCTGGTTTTATTTCAGTAAGGCAACTGTTTTCAGTGTGGGTTTTTAGGCAGGTGATCATTCATCATTAAACTAGCTTGTACAGACTTGAAAGGAAAAGGTGATTTTTCCCTCCCATGTGTGGTTGGATTCCCAAGTGTTATCTCCTTCCCCTGGACCAGGGTTAGGCCATTTTGAGGACTTCCATAATGCTTCCAGGCTCCTGTCCATCTTTTAAGCATTGTTTTTTGAAGGATACCTTGAAGTCTTACCATTGAGACACTAAAAAGACAATTAATGGCTGCTTAATGCCTTTTATGCCTTTTAGGTATGCTAGCTCACTTTCTCTCTCTCTCTTTAGCCCCTAGCATGTGCTTTGAGATGCCTGGGATATATTCCAACTGCAGGCAAGCACTGGCTCACTTGTGTGCTTCTCTGTGGAGCATCCATATCTAAAAGATAATGAGCAAAGCAGGAAGGTTGGGAAATGGCAACCCATGAGGAGGTCTGCCCTTATCTACTGGATGGCCTGGACCAAATTACTCAGACGTTTAACATTAAGTCCAGATGTTAAGAGAGTCTATTTTCTCTTTTGTTTTTCTCTCCATTGAGCATTCATTAGTTGGTGATAGTTTCTTTACAGTGCTTAGATATCAATGAGATTGGAAATTCAGTCATCTGAACTCAATGCCAATTCACAGATAATGAGACCGGGAAGAAAGGAAATAAAGGTTATTGATTTTCTAGGCAAAATGAAGACTATATATTGTTATCTTAGAGGGAAAAGTACAGTCCTGTTGTCTGAGAAGGAAAACAGAATTTAAAAGAGTGCGGGGCAGTATAGACTATATGGGACATATATGTTGTGATTTGAGGCTAGGCAGTGGCCACAGGCCCTCTTATATCTACCTCCATGTGTTGATGTCAGTCTCTGGAATTGTATTTCTTGATTGATCCGTCCTTTCTATATTGAGCCAAGTAAAAATAGGAGTGTGGTGACCTTGTATGGAGTGGTATGACCTTGATGTCCCTCATACTGGTTAATGGTGATGATGTAGATGGTAGTAGGGGCCTGGAAGACTGAGACAGGAAGGTGAGAAAGAGAAGGAAAAAAAGAAATGTCTTTTTAAAGCGTGTGGAACTGAGCTGGGTGTTGCTGACTCACCCCTGCAATCCTAGCTACTGAAGAGGCTGAGACCTGAAGATCATGGTTCAAAGTCAGCCCAAGCAGGAAAGTCAATGAGACTCATCTCCAATAAACCACCAGAAAACCGAAGTGGTGCTGTGGCTCCAGTGGTAGAGAATTCTTCTTGAGCGGAAGAGTTCAGGGACAATGCCCAAGCCCAGAGTTTCAAGCCCCATTATCAACCAAAACAAAAACTTGTGGAACTGAAATCATCTAGCTAGTTGTTCACCTAAATCTATAGTTATAAGAATATTTATTGAGGTTCCTGCTGCATCAAGTCTTCCACTTTCATGAAGACTCCTTCGCTTCATATCTTGTAAGACACATGGTATTGTTACAAAAATCTTCAAAGGAGCTATTCTACAAGTCTATACACATTCTAATAGATGTTTTCATTCTGTTGAGCAGCTTTAGTTAATATTGTATCTTTAATGCTATAAACAATGATATTGATACAAAATATTTGAGTTGTATAACATGTCATAGCTCTTTTTTAATATGCTATGCTGGTCTTTTGCTTTTTGATTTGGTTAACTAATACTGACAATGCCAGTAGACTATAAAAAATTCTGCAAGAAAATGTTTTAATTATTCTGTCATATAGAATGTTTTCATTGCTAATATAGAAAAATACCACTTGTTTGCCTTTTTAATGCAATTTCTATTCAACAAATATTGCGGTATTCTTAAAATGTTCTGTGTGAGTTAAATGTCTGAGTGATTTAGTGGTAAGACAGAAAAGACATATAATATCATTTCATTCAACAATATCTATTGAAAGGCTCCTGTATGCTAGATGTTGCTCAGCATGTTAAGAATATAGCTTGTGGAATTGAAGCTTCATGTATTCTAGAAGTAGGAGAAAAAAAAGAGTTGAGTCACAAAGAATAGTCACTTGGTGGTAAGTACTAAGGATGAAGAGCGATATATGTAGGACAATTTTAGAAGGGATAATCTAGAATGGACATATGAAAAGTTTGTATTAGAAATGGTAACGAGTGAAATGGGATCAGAGAAATGTAAGAATTGTGTGGGACTCAAAAACTACATTTATAAAAGTGGGGTGAGGCCGTACACTGTTGGCTCATATCTGGAATCCTAGCTACCCAAAAGGTTGAGATCTAAAAATCCTGGTTTGAACCCAGGTAGGAAAGTTTGTGAGCCTCTTATCTCCAATTAACCACTGAGAAGCAAAATGTAAAGCCATGCTCACATGGTAGAACAGTAGCATGGATCAGGAAAAACCTAAAGGACAGTGTCTAGACCCTGAGTTCTAACCCTAGTATGTGCATACTGATAGGTAGTATATGATCAGGTCAGGGGAACAGAGATGTGTTATCGAATGTCTGGAGCAAATTTCTGACATAGAAAATGGGTAACTTGAGGATTGGTGAGGAAGCTGGTGCAGCCAGAAGAAAGAGAAGAAGAAAATACAAAATGAAGTTAGAGCTACAGCATGGGATGAAATCACTTCGGTCAGAAAAAGTAGCATGTATTTGAAGGTCAGACATGATTTGATTTAGAGATTAAAAGGCCAATTTAGGCTACTCAGCTGAGAATATATTGCAAGTACAGTGCAGTCTTAGAAGTCAAGCGAGGAGCCAGAGAAGTGGTGAGTCCATCATATTTTGAAGGTCAGGAGGTAGAGTTTCCATGAACATCACAACAGCTAGCACCAGGCTGTAGAGGAAATAGCAAGTGTTTCTCTAGGGAAAGGTAGAAGAAGGTATTTTCAGGCTGGGCTGAGAGGGTGGGCATGGTGATACTGGAGAATAAAGTTGGGAGGACTGCCTGAAATGAGTTTGGAGACTGGAAAGTGCACTTGTACATCACGGAAGCGTCTGTTTCCATCCTTCCAAAGCTTTGGAGACCTTGAGGGCTTATTAGCCAGGGTGGTTCACAGCATCCTACAGAAAGATAGTTCCTCAGGCAGGAGAGAAAGAGGAAGATACCAGAGCCGGTGTGGTGGGAGGAGGAACTGGCATTCTAGTGACTTGGCCTGTTTCATTGGGATGGACAGAAGAGGAAAAATTAGCAGTGGCACTTGTGTTATACATGAAAACACCGTTACATTACAAAGTCTATCCGAATGACCTCTAAAGGTAAAAGAGAGGTTAGTGTTCATTCTTTTGCAGGGAATAAATCGGGTAATGGCACCTCAAAGCTGGTTCCAAAATAAAGCAAGTTCTTCAGTTAGTGTGAACACCTTCTGAAAATTCAACTTACCCCTTCATATTATGGAAGAGTGTGTTCCCATGCCTCTGTAATGAGAAATTGTGAGACACTTCTGTCCACACGCTAATCTGTTGGTTTTTCTTGGGATAATTTTGATGGGCACGGTGTCATTAACTCACACAAGATCTGAGGGCAAACCCATTGAGGAACTCTAGAACAAGACAGCAAGTCAATAAAATCTCTTCCACTCACAGCAAGGAGGCATTTGCTAATTCACGAAGATGATTGTTTTCTCAAAGCTCCTTTCTTCTGTCTGAGTATCTATGGTCATAGTTAGGAAATTTGTCACAAACATGAGTATTTTCTAGGGCATTCCATGTTTGGGTACAGGTTTAGCACTATTTTTTCTAGATGTTTTCAACAGCACCACTAGAGGAAGACATGCAGGTGCTTGTCACTGGAAAAAAAAAAAAAAGAGAGAGAGAACTCTCAAATATTCATGAAGTGCCTGCGATTGCATTTTAATTTACTTTAGGAAATTGCCTACTTTGTTATTCATTTTTGTTTTGCATAATAGTCTTGACAGCTCTGGTTGGTTTTTGACTCTGAGGAACGTGTGCAGATGCAGATCTTCACAGCGCACAGATTTTTCTGTTGAATCATAAATTGAATTTCATTCATAAGAAGGTAATTTATACTTTAAGGCATAGTTTTGTTAATAAAGTAGATTCTTTTGAATGCCATTTCCTTTGAGATCTCCTGACATAAAAAAAAAATTCTGTCTGCCTCACTCTCTCTCTCCCTTTTTTCATCCCTTTAAAACTATTTTAGCAGAATATTGGTTAAGAGAAGGAAGAACATACTAGTTATTTCTGAGGTTCTGTGATTACTGTAAGTGGATCCATCTTAGAAGGAAATTAAATTTGTGGCTAAATGGTAGGTTATTTAAAGAATTTGGCATTATCCAGATGTGAAACAATAACAAGTTGAAAGTTTTTATACTATACACGGAAAAGCAGGTGTATATAGTAGCAGTGATTTATTCAAGAACTAAGAGCACCGAGTTCCTTTTTCAAAGGTATACGGAAAAATCAGATTATGAAAAGCTATTCACACACAGTACACATGTCCCTTTAACTTGATTAAATTGTCTATACAGGATGTTCATAGTTGATCTACATCAGATGCCATGAAAACTTGAGTTGGTTACCTATTCTTCTTGGAAAAATGGAGCCATTCTTTCATACTTGATTAACATTTGGTTTCTAGGGGCCCTGGTTCTCTTCCAATGGTCCTTGTTTCAATGTACCTTCTATTGGGAATGACGAGTTCCAAGATTATCCTTATTGAGTACTCTCCTTTCTATTGCAACTAGAACTTTAGTTTGCATTTTATTATTTGCAGTAGAATAATTCTTGCCTCTTCAAGTCTCTAGATGTCCATAGAATAATGGGGACATCTATTACTATTGCTTTTGAGCTTTTTCTTTCTCTTCCGTGCCTACCTCCTTTAAAAAAAAAATGTGAAAATACCATACAGAGGGGTTGCAATTACATGAGCAAGGTAATGAGTACGTTTCTTATCAACATTGTTGCCTCCTCCTTTGTTTCCCCTTCCCATCCTCCCCATTGTATAATTGTAAAATACTCAATAGAAATTCAAACAAGTCAAATTGTTCTTTGCTCTAAGAATACATTGCAGTTTTGCAGTTGTTGTTTTTTGAGGTTTGACTCTAATTCCAGGTTTTACCTTTGTGTCTGGTAATTCCTAAATGGTAATTGGTATTTACAAAATGGATCTTACCACATTCTGCTTTGCTATATTTATTAAAATGCAGCAAAGAGACTCCAAAGTAAAAACTCAGAATTGGTATTTCAGTAATGACTTGATAATGCCTCCTGCTCATTGGTAGTCTCTAAAGGGAATACAAACCGTGCTGTGTCCCCTCTTCTCCACCCTCCCCCTCCGCCCCCCCCCCCAAACACACCCCAAAACTGTTGTATAGTTCTGATTCAACAATAACCTGACTAAACCTCTAGTCCATGTAATTTTAATATTTTTATCTTATCAAAATGTGTTAAACATCACCTTTATTAGTGATTTTCTCAAACATCAGCATTTCCCATAATAAGATTTCAGAAAAATCATGCACAGACAACACATGCATCTCTGAATTAGTAAACACAGTGACTTAGATTCTTTTTTTTTTTTTTTGTCATTTTTTGTATTTTTTTACTGTAAAAATAGTGTACAGAGGGGTTACAGTTATATGATTAAGGTAATGAGTTCATTTCTTATTGAGCATGTCCTCCTTGGTTTTTTCCCTACCATCCCTTCCCTCCCCCTCCCCCCCCACAACTCCCTCCTCCCCGCCAAGTTGTAAAGTCCGTTTTCTACATAGTGTCTTGTACATCTCATTGTTACAATGGGCAACCTGGATCCTTGTTTCAGTATTTTGTTATTTCCCTTCCCCTTTCCAAATTAGAAAATTTTATATACAAGATGCAGGGCACTGACACCAAAAACAGTGAAATCTAAAAACAACAGATTCTGGAGGGGATGTGGCCAAAAGCAAACCCTGCTGCATTGTTGGTGAGAATGTAAACTTGTTCAACCACTTTGAAAAGCAGTATGGAGGTTCCTCAAAAGACTCCACATAGAGCTCCACTTTTGGGCATTTACCTAAAGGATCACAAACAAGGCTATACTAAAGCTACCAGTACTATGTTTATTGTGGCATTATTTGCCATAGCTAAGATATGGAACCAACCCAGATGCCCCTCAGTAGATGAATGGAAAGAATATGTGATATATATATATATATATATATATATATATATTTACATATGTAATGGAATTCTATGCCTCCATCAGAAAGAATGACATTGCCCCATTCTTTAGGAAATGGAAAGTCTTGGAAAAAATTATATTAAATGAAGTAATCCAGGCCCAGAGGAGGTTGTAAAGTTTGTTTTCAACATAGTGTTTTGTACATCTCATTGTTACAATGGGTCAACCTGTATCCTAATTTAAGCATTTTGTTTTTTCCCTTCCCCTCCCCAAATTAGGGAAGTGATTATACAAGATGCAGGGCACCTACATCAAATACAGTGAAAACAGGGCTTGTACCACGGGGGAGGAACGTACAAAGCAACAAAAAAATCATATGGAACATTATAAATATATTAGAAACAATAGCAAGAAAGAAAAAAGATAAATGTGTCCCTAATTTGGGGACATCATTTTATGTGGTCATATGTACATATGGTCATAAGTACATAGCTTTTGGCCTTTTCTGCTTGTCCTACATATGTACTAGTTATTGGGACTATGTTTCTTTGCGCCTGGCTTCTTCACTTAATATAATTTTTTCCAAGTCTTTCCATTTCTTAACAAATGGAGTGGTGTCATTCTTTCTCATGGAGGCATAGCATTTCATTATATATATATATATCACATATTCTTGATCCATTCATCTACTGAGGGGCATCTATCTTAGCTATGGTAAATAATGCTGTGATAAACATAGTTGTGCTGGTAGCTTTAGTATGGTCTTCTCTGTGGTCATTCGGGTAAATGCCCAAAAGTGGGATTGCTGGGTCATAGGGTTGCTCTATGTGGAGTCTTTTGAGGAACCTCCATACTACTTTCCATCGTGGTTGAACAAGTTTACACTCCCCCCAACAATTCAGTAAGGTTCTCTTCTGTACACATCCCCTCCAGCATCTGTTTTCATTAGAGTTCTTGATTATAGCCATTCTAACTGGGGTCAGGTGGATTCTCAATGTTGTTTTGATTTGCATTTCTTTTATGGCTAGAGAGTTTGAGCATTTCTTCCTGTGTCTATTGGCCATTCTTCTTTACTCTTAAGAGAAGTTTCTCTTTAAGTCTTTAGCCCACTTATTTATTGAACAGTTGTTTCTGTGAGGATTTGTTGTTGGGGGATTTAATTTTTTGAGTTCCAGGTATATTTTAGATATGAGACCCTTCTCAGTTGCATGGCTAGTGAAGATCTTCTCCCAAGCCATAAGCTTTCTATCTTGCTAGCTATGTCCTTTGCCATGCAGAAGCTCTACAGCTTCATGCAATCCCATTTGTCCAACCTTTCTTTGATTTGTTGTGTTTCTGGGTCTCTATTAGAAAATTTCGGCCTGTGCCAAGAAGACCTAGGGTTTCTTCTATTCCGTCCTGTAATGTTTTCAGGGTGTCTGCTTTGACTCCAAGATCTTTGACCCATTTGGAGTTGATTCTGATGCAGGGTGATATATAAGGATCTAACTTTAGTTTTCTGCAAGTGATTAACCAATTTTGCCAGCACCATTTACTGAAGAGGCTGTTTTTCTTCTGTTCTATTTTTTTTTAACTCCTTTATCAAAGATTAGGTGGCCTTAGGTCTGTGGGTTTATTTCTGGGTTTTTAGTTCTATTCCATTGGTCCTCAGGTCTCTTCCTGTGCCAGTACCATGATGTTTTGATTACTATGGCTTTGTAGTAGTTTGAAATTTAGTATTGATATTCCTCCAGCACTGTTCTTTCCTTTATTGTTCCATGTGAACTTTTGGATTGCTTGTTCTATTTCCTTGAAGAATGAGGTTGGAATGTTGATAGGTATTGCATTGAATTTGTAGATAGCCTTTGGAAGCATTGCCATTTCACAATGTTAATCCTCCCAATCCAGGAGCATAGGTTTTTTTTTCCCCCCACTTCCTTAGTTCTGGTTTGATTTACTTTTTCAGGTTTTTAAAGTTTTCATCGTAGTGGTCCTTCACCTCTTAAGTTAATTCCTAGGTATTTTATTTTTTGTGGGGGCATTACAAAAGGAGTTGCTTTCCTGATTTCAGCCATGCTCTTCTCATTGTTGGCATTCAGAAAAGCCATTGATTTTTGAGGGTTAATTTTATACCCTGCTACTTTGTCAAAGTTTCAAATCAGCTTGAATAATTTGGGAGTGGAGTCTGTGGGATTCTTTAAATACAAGATCATGTCATCTCCAAAGAGGGAGAGTTTTACTTCATCTTTCCCTATTTGGATCCCCTTTATGTTTGCATCTTTTTTTATTGCTGTAGCTAGGCATTCTAATACTAAATTGAAGAGAAGTGGAGAGAATGGACCTCCTTGTCTGGTTCCTGACTTTAGAGGAAATGGCTTTTGTTTTTTGCCATTAAATATAATGCTGGCTGTAGGTTTGTCATATACACTCTTTATTATATTGAGGAATGTTCTATGGATTCCAGAGCCTTCATCATAAAGGGGTGTTGGATTTTGTCAAATGCTTTTTCTGCATCTATTGAGATAATCATGTGTTTCTTACCCTTGCTCTTCTTGGTGTGATGAATTATATTATTTGATTTGAATCACATTTACTTTATTATATGTTTAATTGATATCTATTTGACATTTTCTTTTGGTGATATATTAAAGGTTTAATCCTACCTCTTTTAAGTATTAGCCTCAGAATCTTGGGCAATTAAAAAAATAATTAGGAGTCTGAATTTTGTTTGCAAATTAAGCCAATTCTGCTTTCTAGGCTTCTTGTGAAGATGGAATAATAATTCTTTCTAGGTAATTTACCTAGTAGAATTCTGATGGCAACAAAAATGCGTAGAGGTTTAGACACGTATGTAATCAGGCATACAGTACAAAGTATACTTTGTTATTCAGGAAACACAAAGTGTCAATAAAGGGCACATAAGCAGAAAAATCACACAGAATTTGTGAGCTATATGTGTCCTTCCAGGAAACCAAAGAAAAGATGGAGTATTTAGTAAAACTCAAAAGTCTAAAAGAAATCATTTCCTAAAGAAATCTTCAGCCATTTTTAAAGCGTGTTTTATCAAAATCCAGTCAAAGATCAACCGTCTTACTGACAGGAGTAGTGGGAGCTCTTTTAGCTACTACAGAAGCTTGCCATGTAAAAAATTCATTGGCAGCAAAGTTTGACATCTTTAAAGTCAGTGTGCTTTTTAGAGGAGTGGCCAGCCCGGAGTAGGCTGAAGGCTCCACATCAAAGGAGCAATCTACACAGCCCTGCTGTTCTCCTCCCTCTCCAGATGGGTGCTTTTCCATATAACACCACTTTCTCTTGTCTCATTAGCAACTGGATGTCTTATAGTTGACATCAAATGCCAGAACATGGCCCATAGTGTTAAACCACAGTCCAATCTCTTCATCAAATATTGTCTTAGAGAACATTCTGGAATATGCACATTAAGTGGAGTTCCTATCTTGCCAGATTACCGAGATAGTTCGGCCAGAAATTTGGGGCACCAATAATTGGAAACACCCTGAATAAAATTTCCAAGGGCAAGTCACAGGCTGCCAACAACAGTAAACCTTTTCTGAATGAACTCAAAAATCAAAAGGAAACTCTTGTGTTGGGAAGTAAAAAGGAAAAAAAAATCAGGTTTACAGAAGTAGGAAACAAAAAAAATGCCCACAGGGTAGAACAACATGAACTACTTGATCTATGCACAAAACAGAGTAAGAGCAAAAAGGTTTTTATTTTGCATTTCTGTTATCCTTATCCACTTAGTCCAACAGGAGGATGGGAACTGACATAGAAAATGAAAGAATTGGGAACTTAGCTGCGTAGGGGTCCCTGTAAAACCTTAAACTGTATATTCGTCTCCCATCAGCCAATTGGTTTGCCTGCAATCACTTTGGATAAGGACGGTCCTTACCAGCAATAGAGCTGTCGTATCAAGATGCATCAGGGTCAAGCTACCCATGAATACATTGAACTTTTGAGTAAATCGCCTATGCCTGGGTGTGCATAGTGTTCTCTCACGTAAGAAGTACAATGTGGATCGAAGTGCAAAGTCCTTTGAGCTCACATGTTATTTTTACTGCATTTGCAGAGAATTACTCTGTACTTTTTCCACCAACCTTTAAAAGGAAATAAGAACTTGAGCAGGCAGCAAGGAACACCTGCTGTATTTGTTACTATACTTTAGAAACATCTTCTTTCATCACAAGAATGGTAGTATCTAAAGATGTCCATAGTCTCAGTCGAAATAAAATGTAGTACAATTTTACTCCTTGCCCAATATTGAATATTCATGCCATTTTGGAGACAATATGACCAAAAGCAACTCTCCTTTCAGAGCACCTGATAAAAAGATGTGCCAAGTTTTCATTTGACCAGGTCAGGGGGAAAAAAATGGATCAGCTTTTAGGTTACATTTTTGTTAGATTTTTTTTGGGGGGGGGAGAAGGGGGTCGGTCATGGGGCTTAAACTCTGGGCCTGGGAACTCTCCCTCAGATCTTCAGCTCAAGGCGAGTGCTCTATCACTTGAGCCATAGCTCCACTTCTGGTTTTCTGATGGTTTATTGGAGATAAGAGTCTCATGGACTTTTCTGCCTAGGCTTGCTTTGAACTGCCATCATCAGATCTCATCCTCTTGAGTAGCTAGGATTACAGGTATGAGCTACTGGCACCGGGCTTGTCTTAGACTTGATGTTAAAGTTTATAACTAACTTTCCAGTGATGTGCCTCATTGGCTTTGTTAGACATTAATATGATATTAGATTCCTTTCCATGCTTCATGATTAATTTACATTTGTTGTTCTTTTCTGTGTTATGTTATATAAATTTGACTTTGGCAGATTAGTTTGGAGAAGGGTTATCTTAGACAAGACTTAAGTAACTTTTCTTATTTTGCAGTCATATCACAACAAAATACCACTCTGGTGTGTGTGTGTGTGTGTGTGTGTGTGTGTGTGTGTGTGTGTGTGTGTGTGTGTAACAGTTCTTGTATTGAACTCAAACTCTGGCCACTTCCCCTTAGCTTTTCCACTCAAAGCTGAGCCTCTTCTCCAATCACAGCTTTTGACTGGTTAATTGGAGACAAGAGTATCTGGGATTTGTCTGCCCAGGTTGGCTTTGAATCTTAATTCTCAGATCTTGACTTCCTCAATAGCTAGGAGTGATCAACCTATTCTCTGCCCAAATCTCACTTTAAAAGTTCATAATGTCAGACATTTTCTCCCAATTATTTGTGTATCTCAGTTGTATAGTAGCAACACTTTTAAAAAACTGTATTTTTTTGTAAAAGCTTAAACTGCATTTTGTCTAATACAAAGATTAGATGAAAGCATTAAACATAATTTGAATAATCAACCTCAAAATCACTTTCTGCATAGTAATTTCTTAATTGTAGAGAGGGAAAAAAATGAAAGGGAAACACTTTAATTGTTACTTCAGGAGGTTGCTTCACTGAAGTGGTTATGAAAGCAAAGACAAAAGAAAGCTCATGATAACATCACAGTGGCTATTTGAGTGGAATTGTATTCTAGTGTGTTGGACTTGTGAGGGTGCCGTACATTCTTTCTGCATCCACTCAGCACACCTATGTGAAGGCCCTCACGTCTCACTCAGACTGTGATTAAAAGAAAACCTGAAGGTCATACCTCTAAGTTGCTCTATTTCCCTTGTAGAAAGAGAGAATTAAAAAAAAGAGAGAATATTGAAGTTCACTCTCTAAAAGAATGTTTTGCTATTGAAGATTTCTTTTTTCAACTGAAATATATCTTATCAGTGAGCACTGAAGAAATGTTTTAAATTGAATTGTGTAGTGAAACCGTGAAACCTTCCTCTGTAAGACATATTTGACATCTTAATTTTCTTGCCTATTCTGACATAGAAAGTATTGGCTCTTCATTCATCATAGATCTCACTAAACTTTCTTATGTAAACTTACAATGAATGATTAAAACACACTGGGCCAACTGGG
Source organism: Dipodomys spectabilis (assembly GCF_019054845.1). Lineage (NCBI taxonomy): Eukaryota > Metazoa > Chordata > Mammalia > Rodentia > Heteromyidae > Dipodomys > Dipodomys spectabilis. The sequence continues at coordinate 9,367,699 of NW_024870752.1, forward strand.
AAGGCTCTAGTTTTCATTTTCAAAAACCATAAAATGCTTTGATTTGCAGCTGTTAGAAGGAAGTTCAAATATTATCAGAATACTGCCAACTTGCAAAGTACAGCTGATCTATTACTGGTGACTGTGTAAAATTATTACACTGTCCCATCCAGGAACCAGATGGTCCATCTCCCTTGATTTGAGGAATACTCGTTGACTACAGATTTTACTTCATGTCCTACTTGTTTTATTTCCTAAGCCATTAAATACATATATACACATACATACATACATATGCATATACATATGCATATACATATACATATACATATACATGGTGATGGATAGAGGCGTTACAGTTACATAAGTCTGGTAATTATTACATTTCTTCCTGAACAATGTCATCCTTTCCCTTGCCTTTTCCCAGGTTTTTCTTTATGTCCCTACTCACAAGTTATGGAGCTCATTTTCAACATAGTGAGCATTAGTGCTGCATTTGCTCACCCCTTCTCCCACCCTTTCTGTATTCCCACTTATCTTCCCAAAGACAGATAAACTAACAAACAAGACAAAAGGTAAAGAAAACCTAAACAGCCACAAAGGGAGCGGGAAAACTCTTGGTTCTATTTCTTGGAGTTCATTTTGATAAATATTATTTTATATGATTACATGGACTCAGCTATTAAGTCTTTGTGATCATCCCCTTAGAATATCCTCCTTTAAATTATTAAATTTTTGACTATAGATTTCCCGAAAAACTTCATCTTGTACTAAATTGCCCTGTTAACAACTCAGTTTAGTTTCTTAAAAAAAAAAAAAAATCAATGCTTTTTAACTCAAAGGACCAGTAGCAAATAAATAATGTCTTATTCCCTATTTTGTTTTTGTTTGAAAGTAAGCAGTATTTTCACAAGCAAACTTGCTTCTGGAATCAGCATATGATACATACATACAAACACACATATCTGGATACACACATACACACACACACACACACACACACACACACACACACACACACCACATGTTGGGGCACCATTGCCTCCTGCCTGTAGTCCTAGTGACTCTAGGGCCTAAAATCTTAGGATCATCATTTGAAGCCTGCCCTGGGAAGACCAAGCCAAGAGACTCATCTTTCAAGTGACAGTTATGAACTAAAAAGCCAAGCCAGAAGTTCAGGCCCTGAGTTCAAGTCCTAGTATAGGCACATGCACAAACCAAAAGTTATAGTCTTTAAAAATAACTGAAATTTCTGGAAAAATTGCAATACCAATCTTGTCTTTTAATCCCTATTTAATAACATGTTCTTAAATCTACTGCCGCTAGCATTCATGTGATGTGTCTCAGTGATTTGAACTGTCTTTCCCAGTGGGTCCCTATATGGAGATACCATCACATCTAGTGTAGAGCCCATCTCGTTGTCTCTCACTCAGGAACTAGTAAACTTGACCTCAGGGCTTTATCTCTATAGTGTAGAGGACACTTGATTTCTACATCTCACATTTCCGATATCAGGATTTTAGTTACTTTTGGTTACCAATGGATCTGAAAACAAATCCGTGTGTTTGCTTTTCTGGTTGACAATCACTCCCAGTATGCCTTGAAATTTAAAAGAATTTAAAGAAGTCTCGTTGCACTGTGTAATTTTCTGAAAAATTGCACTGGTAAGGACTGCTGTTGAGCAAATTTTAGGAAATCATAGAGATATTCTATTTTGCCAATCTTAAACTCACAGAGAATTACATTTTCTTTATAAGATAGATGAGAATGTCTAAGGTTGAACTCTAGGGGAAGAGTTGTTTTGTATTGTTTTTAAGAGAGAAAACTACAGGTAGTAAAGGGGGATTTATCTTGATTCTAGTAGACCGCTATCCTTAGTGAAGCTTCTTAATATACCAATCACATCGACTCAAACAAGATAGCTACTGGATTTTCCAGTCACATTGCTATTTTGGACTTATTAATGTTTCAGAGCTTACTTGTCTTCCGTTGGCAGGTGCTTGCGTATGCTGGTGACTCTCTTGCAGGCTGATTAACTGTTGCTTTTACAGTTGTCACATCTACTTTGGGCTGTCTCCCACAGTTGCCTTACTTCTGAAGCAAGAAGCCCCTCGGGCCTCCATGACTCTTAATATGGCATGACTGCTCCTGAAAAATGTTAACAGTTTGTGGCAGATGCTATGATAACGCATGGCAACACAGTTCCATGTGGAGCCTGCTGGCAGGGCCGTGTTTAATGCGCCACCCCTTTCGTTCTCCCGTGATACTGGGTTCATTGCCCAGCCTTTGGTTCAAAAGACTAGCAGCAAATAGAAGATGTGTTTTCTGCCATTTGTTCACAGTGATTCACTGCAGAACCTGAGACAAAGACAGAAAGGAGGTTTATTATATTATCTCTGTTTGTTTGGCATAGAATTTCATTTATTCATCCATACTAGATGCCCATAAATATACTAGGTTTTATTTTAGTTACCTTTACCCTTAACACACCTTTTAAAATAAATATCACTCACTTTCTGGTATCCTATTTTTCCTTGTATTTTAGGAAGAAGCTGCGAAAGACTTTGAAAAGGAATAAAGATAATGGCTAGGTGTCTTTAAAAACAGACTGGGTTATTTAATTCTCAGGAGTTCCTGTCCTTATGATAATCTTTAAGGTACTTTATATCTCTCTAGCTTGTAGACAATCAAGAGGAATGCAATATGTTTTCTGTCCATAAACATGCATGCTTTTTTTATCCTTTTCAAATATAATTGTGTTTTAGCTCCCACTTTTGGCCCATCAATGATGATAAGGGAAATAATCTTGGAGAAGCTGGCATTGGTACATCCACTCATAGAAAGAATGAGAGAGAACTTTGCCTACCACTCTCAGACTTGAACAATCCTATTGTTCAATTCAGTCACAGCAGCACAGTATTTTCTCAGACTTCAAGACACTCATTTTATCAGAGAGAATTCCACACCCAAAGTTCATGTTCAAGAATGATCCATTATGTCTAACACTAGAAGGTCATAGGACCTCAACTGTGTATGAACTTTGGTGAAATGGAGGTGGTTGAATGCCATTGGAATCTTTCAAGCACTGTGAGCTGTACCTTTCATTCTTTGTCACAGTGAGAAGTGCCAGCACCCGTGACTTGGACCAGCAGTGAACATATGTAGGGACCTCACCATGTGCTAGTCTTAATCTGGTTCTAGTAATTTTGAAACACGTAATAAGTTCTGCAGAAAATCTAAAAGTGAGCAATTAAGGGTCATTTGCTTTTGTTCTGGTGAACGGTCTAGCCTTTCTTAATAATACCCTCCACACCAGGTTGTTGGCTTAAAATGGACCTCCAGTGTCCTTGCAGGGCTTGTTGATGGATGAATCCTTTGGAAGCTGTAAGGCTGGATAAATACAGTGTGTTTCTCCAAGGGCAGGGCAATTGTGAAGAGCCACATTAATTTGGAGGAAGAAAAAAAAGAGAATTTCCTGTGAATCCCTAGAGGATGTGCACATCCAGACTTACAAATCCCAACCATTTTCACATCCTTTCTATATCTTTAGTTCGCTACCATGCATCGGGCAAAGTGTCAGGAACATGTTACTCCCCGCCCAAGAGGTAGCTAAAGATTACTCTCCCCAAATCTGCTCTCAAAATTCAACCGTCTACGAGCTTGTGTGAAAATCAACCTGAGTGTCACTGAAACCAGAATAGCTTCCGGGAGTTTATCTGGGAAAACTGTCAGATGTTCTTCTAGTGTGTTTATACAGGTTTATTCACTTTATACTCTTGCCTTTATTTCTGGGATTTCCTCCAGAAAGTGGGGACTATTGTGTAACAGAACAGGCTGAACTCTCTTAGGCCCTGTAAGGAGAAGTTAAAAACATTGTTTGGTCTGTTTAGGAGTGATTTTTCTTCTTCACCTACCCCAAAGCTCTCAACAGAAGGAGGCTTCAGAGATGACTGACCTTTATGTCAACCAATGGGAATCTTGCAGTAGCGTGCACTATATTCTGAGATGCTTAATTATTTGAAAGAGTCACAGATATCTCCAAAAAGCATTACATAGTAAATAGGCGACAGGCGGAAATGGTAGATGAATGTCAGAGGAAGTGTATCAGTGAGTAGATAAATGAACAGGTTTACTTCTCCGTGACTTCCATCTCTCTCGCGCAGGCCCTGTCTGTAGTTACTGGGAGCGTTTTATGTTACGACAATGCATAAGGAGCTATGCAGTTTATGATAGTTGAAGTGAAAATATGATGCAATGTATTGGTGTGTATGTGTACATTAGTGTTCCTCACGCTGGTGACAATACAATCAGTGCACATCTCAGGCCAAACCTCTGACATCTAACATGCATATTATTTTAATGGCAATACCTCTCAGTGTTCTACTTGAGATTGCAATTGAGAATGTGTACTCATTGAAGAATTTTATATATGGAAAATTATGTTATCAATGGATTTATGGACTCTAATTTGATGAGTTCAGATGAGTTGCTCTTAAAAGTAGTTTAAACACCGGAAAGTTTGAAAATCACTATAGACTAAATCTCTACAGCAGAGTTCCTGGACTTCCCTAACTGGCTTTACTGCTTCACCTGGTCATGTTATAAATCAGCTATGTTTGTTTCTGAGTCTATTATTCGCTTTGAATTCTACATAATGAGAAGTCTCTGACTTTCATTACTGCATTGATTTATCCTTAATTTATTTATTTGCCTAGCCAAAATGTATTGGATAGCATTATGGCCTAGGTAGTTTGGAGCAGGCGTTAGGAACCTAATTGCTGAGCTGTTTTGCAGGCTCTGCCCTTCAGCAGATTATGCTTCTGCATGAGATTTGGTTTACCACTGGCATGCAAACATATGTGTAGCACACGTCCCTGTTAAGGGAAGGACAACAAGAAGTGGAGTTAACACTTCCCCAGACTCCACATAGAGAAGTTCAAAAGAGGTTCCATTGATGAGAAAAGATGGAGGGGATAAAATTTCAAGGAGATTGCAGGGCTTCCCAAGTGGAGACAAAAGCATAATAAGGTCAGTGTATTGTTAAGCATACTATACTCATGCTATCAGTATTTCTGTTTGTGACAGGATTTAAGGAGACTGTCAAGATGAGTGGAAACATAGACTTCTTCTGCATAAATAGTTTCCAATGAGGGTTCATTAAGATGAACATTCTAATAGACACAATTAAAGGGATTCAATGATGTGTTACATGTGTATCATTCTCAACTGAGATGGTCAATGTAGGTTTCTCTCAGTAGAAGTTATTTAATCTCAGGGCATTTCTTGAGGAGGAAACACATGAACCACAAATTACTTCTTATATTGTTTGAACTATGAAAGAATCCTGAAAAGGCACTCATTGACATGATCACAGGGAAGGTCTACATATAAACAGGGCTGAACCTGACCCTTAACTTCCTTTGTAATACTGTTATGAATCTGTACATATACTCTCTACATTTCTTCTTCCCCTCATATACTGATATTTCATGCAGGAAGTTTCATAGCAGATTATGTGATTGGCAATGAACAATGACACTGAAGAATGCACTGGCATAGGCTAAAAGCTATCTTTTTGGAAGTAGCACCCACCCTAAATTTCTCGCTTGTTTTTCCACCCAAACTAGGCCTCAGTTTAGGACCCCTTCTCCATGAATATCTTGCTCTAAAACAGCCCATGTGAGAAATGTTTTCTGAGGTTCAACAATGTTGACAAATCCAGATATTTTGCATATTAGGAAATAATTGCTGGGTAAAAGTAAGGATACACCTATTTTTCAGAAGCATGATATAAAATAATTACTCCTTCTGCCTCCTTTGACAGTATATTCCCAAAGATATTCTCAAAAAAGGGATCATGACTATAAACAGCCAGTATATCTACTCTCCTGTTAACCGAGTGACTGACTATTTGTATTAAGAAATTTTTGTTTTTTAAAAATATATTCTCTTAGCAAGGCCCTGGTGGCTCACATCTGTAATCCTAGCTACTCAGGAGGCTAAGATCTGTAGATGGTGGTTTTAAGATAGCTTGGACAGTAAAGTACATGAAATACTAGTCTCCAATTAACCACCACCACTAACAACAAAATACTCAGAAGTGGAGCTGTGGGTCAAGTGATAAAGACCTAGTTGAAACACCAAAGCTCAGTGACAGCACATAGGGCCTGTATTCAGGGCACCAAAAACCCCAAAACCAAAACCAAACAAACAAACAACCAGCCAACAAACAAAAAAATTCTATCCCTGTTTTTGTAAGTTTAGAGATTTTATTTGTCATTTTTATTTATACAGTTTGTGCCAGTATTGGGGCTTAAGTTCTCACTTGGCTTTTTCAGTCAAGACTGGTACTGGAGTCATACTTCTACTTCTGGCAGATTGATGATACATAAATGATAATGGTCTCATGGACTTGTCTAACCTGTCTGGCTTTGTATCTTGATGGTCAGATTTCAAGCCTTCCTGAGCTGCTAGGATTACAGTCATGAACCATGACCACTTGCTGTTTTAAAATTATTTATCCATAATTAACACATACAACATGATGTTTTGGTATATCTGTACATATTGAAATTTCTTCAGTCAAGAAAACAAGTATATCTATCACCTCACACTGGTGTGTGTGTGTGTGTGTGTGTGTGTGTGTGTGTGTGTGTGTGTGTGTGTGTGTGTGTGTGTGTGTGTGTGTGTGAGAGAGAGAGAGAGAGAGAGAGAGAGAGAGAGAGAGAGAGAGAGAGCGTGTATGCGTGCATGTGCCTGTGTATGTGTGTTTATGTCTGGTAAAAGCAGATGATTCCGATACTCTTTGCAAATTTCTCTCATGGAGTACAATATTTTTAACCAATCATGCCATCTTTGTTAACATTGTATTCAATGTAAAGACATTTTTTAGCCTTCCATATTCAGCATAATCAATTTAGTCCTTCATTTCACCTTCAAGAAAATGGGATGGTTGCTCTGATTCCGACAGAGTTATTCCCATGTCCTCTGAGGTTCCACCTTCCTCTTTGTTTGAAACCATGGCTGAACTTTAATCACAGGAATTCATATGTTTTAATGCTTGAGTCCACTGCTATCACCTAAACACTGATGTTCTAAAGCCCTAGGTCTGCCTTTGAAGTTATGTCATTTTGCAGTCTAGATCCTATGCACAAATTTCAGGAAGAGACCTCCTGCCCTTTATTAATTGCAGAAGTAATGTCAGGGGATGAAGAACTATCTCCTTTTTGGGGGAGACCTCCCATCACTCATGTGTGAAATGGAGACTAATGCTATTTACCTGTGGGCATCCATCTTTAATGATTAGTGGGAATTAAAGTAATTATTATAAATTAATGGCTCTATGAGTTGTAAAAGGTTGGATCTTATGGAGTTTCATTGTCATTGAGGCAGGCAATTAGTGAAATATACACTTAGAGTCTGTCCCATAGATCTTGTGTCATTTCTAGCACTTTGCCTTTTATGACTTTCCTCTGCATGATATGATCTGTGTTACAATCAGGCCTTTGCAGATGCATACTCAAACTGCAGTATTTTATGGAGAAGAAAAATAATTTTTCATCAAGGCTTGCATGCAGTTCTATTTGATTAGGTTCTTAATCACTCACCCAGACTTGGCCCCTGTACTGAATTGGTGTGTGAACTAGTTTACAGCTATTGAGCTTTGAACAGTAAATTCTGAATTCTCAAGTGAGCTGTCATATAATTTAAGAAGAATGCTGATATGCTGTTATCAGGGTCAAAAACAAGCACTTTGTAAATTGGTTTATTGTATATCACTGCAGGATCACCAAATTCAATTGTAAAAATGGCTAACTTTGAGTAAGCAAAGAGTAGTGTGGGATTGCAGCTGCAATAAACTTGAAATTGATCATCATCTGTGTGAGAATTTGTAGGCGGCAGTTGGCTTGATGGATGCCCTATGGGGTCACAGAAAGGAAAAGATGTAAGTCAGCAGCTCTGGTCAGTTGAGTTGCAGAAGGTCATATGGAGCAGTGAGTTACTGTATGTCTCATTTTGGCAAGCGATGTTTGAGCAGTTCAACTAGATCTTGCCAAGCCTGGCAGTAAAGACAACACCTGGCCAAAAACAAAAAGGAGAGGAAAAATAATTTAGAGGAAAGATAACCTTGCAGGCTGGAGGATTAATATCGTCTTTGAACATCTGGCTATGCAGTTTTGGGTAATTCTTAAGATATGTATGGCAAAAGAATTGCAATTAGATGTAAAATTTGCAAAATATTTGTGAATGGTACTTGCATCTCTCTGTTTAGAGTTAGCAGTAGCCTCTCATTTGAATGCAAGAAAAATATGTTTACAAAATGAAAATGGGACATAAGTTAGTATTTTTAGGGAGCATAAGATGTAGTATATTAACATGTATACATATATTTAGACACCTGGATATCATTGGAAGAGATACCATACGTAAAGTAAGCCAAACCTGTCAGGAACTAAGCATTGGCTTAGCCAATGCTACCTATGACCCCACAACTCTATGTATTATAAAGGTATTCTGCCCATAATACTGGATGTTGTCCTTCAAGCTTTTTGCCTGAATGTATCATAAAAAGCATATTTGCAATATTGTACATGGCAAACCAATGTAAAACTACCAAAGTATTCACAAGAAATATTTTTATTTGTTTCATGATGAGCTCGGAGACATTCTATTCTATTTTAAACTTGATTGCTGGTGGCCACCTGCTAACAGAGTTTTAGATCCTCCAGTAATAAAGATGCTTGAGCCAGGGCAAAGTGAAGGAAACAGGTGTAACCTCCACTGGATGCTTTTACATGCTACTAGAATTTAAAGAGATAGGCAATAGCACCACAACTTGTCTAGAAATCAAGTAGACACAGTTATAAGCAAAGAGCCTTTGTGGTAAACATTCTGCTTGATGGGTGCATCAATGTTGAAGCATTGGGCCAATGTCTAGACGTATATCATCTCATGGAAACTTGTGTTTCTCTGTGTGGAAGATCTTAAATCATCGATGTGTCTTTGCATGCTGGACTTCTGAGATTCCTAAGGACAGGGGTCATCTTATTACTTATTACCAAGGATGGCAAATAATAATGCATGTTATTTATTCAGTTCATTACTGAATACATGGGTAAATTTATGAAGAATGGAAAGATAGTAAAATGTATCTTATTGAATAGTTATTCCACAAACTATCCTAAGACCTATACCAAGGTGCCAAGAATATATTAAGACATTGGCGCTTAATTATTGGTTTGGGGTCTAATGGCAGTGGGTATGAGAAAAGGGCTATGGAGCAGTGAACCTTACTTAGGTAATTCACTCTGGTAGCCTGGAGTAACAGCTTTCTTCTTTACTGTGACTCTCTGTCCTAAAATAGCAGGCAAAGTCTGGGAATGAAAATTGCAAAGCATGGCTGAGTCATCTTGGTTCACCTTGAGTGATAAGAACCTTGCTGTGACAGGTAGGAACTTTCAGATGCAATGGATCCCAGTGCCCCATCCTCCTATTATACTCTCCCTCTCTACAGAAAATTCTCTACTGTGTACTCGCACTCTGACACTCAGAAATGACTGTGAGGAACCAATTTTCCTTTGAGGCAAATAGTTATTTGACCAATAGATGTCAATGGGGGTTGTGAAAATGACAGATTCTCTTGGGTTTAGGGTTTTGGGATACGATACTTACCTAAAGGAATGGCAGCACCAATCCACAGTATATGTTGTTTTTCTTTTTTGTTTTCTTTCTTTCTTTTTTTTTTTTTTTTAAAGTAACACCTTTTTATTTTTAGTAGCATAAATAGAAGAGGCCTGATGATAAAATAATAAACCTTCAACCAATTCTCTCATGGTCCAGAGAATATGAGCTCAGAATTAAAATTTACTTTTTGCCTTAAACAGTCTAAACTCATGCATGTCATTTTTAGAATCATAATTGTACCTTCCACTATGGAATTCCCTCTGTAGTAAATTTGGATCTGTAGCCAATTGCTTGATTTTTTGCTACCCAGTTATTTTTCATTTTGAAGAGAAATACCTTGCTCCTTGCTTATTCCTGGCTTATGTTCTTATTAAGCAAGCAAGGGTGACTAAAATTCCAATTAGTAATACTTTTTAAAGATCTTAGCCAATGGTTCCATGGTGCTAAGCAACCTGTGGGACACTGCTCTGAGAAACACGATATGCATTTGTCTTCCTTGAGTGGTATGCTGGAGCTGCACATACTGGCTTCTAAAGAATGATATTAAATTGTCAGTAATTTTCGCAATCTATTGCTAAGCTGGGCCATTATTCAAAATTACACTGTATAAAGCCAAGTGGGTTGACACTTGCCTGTAATCCCAGCATTCCTGAGGATAAGGCAAGGAAGGTCGCGAGTTCGCAGCCAGCCTGAGCTATATAGTGATACACTGTACCTATGCATGCATACTTAAGTATCATATATAATGCATGTTTATGATTAAAGCACAGGAAAGCAAAGATAAGAGAGACCTTACACTCATTTCTTCCTGATTATTTTACTAGTTGGGATGTCAAGGCATATTGTACCTGAATAGAGAGAATATCTAGAATGGATATTACTGCATACTTCTTTCCCCAAATTGACATCTGGCGACCTTGTTCAATTACTAGAAGTTATGACATTAAAAATGTGTTATTTTAATTTAGGATAAATTAGAAAATATGTTAGAAACTGTTTCTTTTTACATCAGGCCTTCTACCCCACAAAAACAAACAAAATACCAAAACACTTTGGAGAGCTGGATTTATGATGGCATGTTGTGTAACCCCAAGTGTTTTTCAGAGAAAAAGAACTGCTTACACAACATGCTTGTGTACACATTACATTTGAATATACATCCAAACACATACACACATATGAATGGGAGAGAAGGAGCAATTTGGGTAAGGCCTCTCATGTTATTGAGGGTAATCTTTATTTAAAAGCATTTGGGCACTGGGTGCTGGTGGCTCACACATGTACTCGTATCTACTTAGGCTGAGATCTGAGGATCACAGTTTCACAGTTTGAAGCCAGCCCTGGCAGGAAAGTCCTGAAGAGACTCTAATGTCCAATTAATCACTCAAAATCTGGAAGTGGATCTGTGGCTCAAAGTGGTGGAATGCTAACCTTGAGCAACAGAGCTCAGAGTTAGCACCCAGGCCCTGAGTTCAAGCCGAGTAAAAACAAAAAATAAAGTATTTGGTAGTGGATGTTAACCACATCTAAAACATTCCTTCACAGACCTTCTAATTGCTACTGAAATGTACCAGCATCTTGATGATTTTACCATGGCACCTTACACTGAAGAAATAGCAGTGACTTCATTTATTGCCTAATCCAAAAAATTAAGTACTTGTGTCCTAATGAATTTAGGCTATTTGAAAACAGATATTTTTATTTATTAATTATTGGTCATAATTATTTAGTAATGGATAACACAGGAATTTCTCAAATCCCAGAGATGGATTAGATACCATTACCCTCCTTTCCTATGCCACAGAAATCCTCACACACTACTTATGACGTGAAAATTAAGAAAAAAAATGACTGTTTACAAGGATATGACATCCTTGAAAGGAATGTAGTAAATCTGATGTTAGAACTGTGAACTCCATCCAACAAATACTTTCATGCAGTTTCCAACAGACTGCAACATCTTGAAAATTTAAAATATTCCATGACACCCCATAAGTTCCCGGCATGCCACCCCCCCCCCCCCCCCCGCAGTGAGCTTTATCATCAGAGTAGTGTGCATGCAAAGCAGTATGCATGGCATCATGGATTTACACTGTTGCTATGATTTCTTATTGGTCTTGTGATATACAACCACAATTTATTTGCCTGATGTCTTTCTATAGAATAAGAACAATTGTACCAATTAATTTTTATTTGAGATGTTAAAAATTATTATTGTTAAATCAATGCTGGAAAACTAGTGTGTGTGTGAGTGAGTGTGTGTGTGTGTGTGTGTGTGTGTGTAACTACATAGCTCCTTTTTGTATTTTTCTTGTATCTCAGATTGGACTTAGCTTCTCAAGTTCTGGGATTACAACCTCACTTGGCTAATATTTAGATGAGGTTAATTTCCTGTTTGTGTATGTGAGGGCCTTGGATATGCTAGGCTACATACCCAGTTGCACTGATTATGTTATATTTAGTGCTAATAAATGTCAAATAGTTTCCATTTTATACATGTGTGATAAAGAGTAAACATGTAGTAATAGCTTTAATTATATACAGTAATATATGCATAGGATATATATATATATTATGTATACATATATAATGCATATATATGTACATTTAAGATGAAAATAAAATGTCACCTTGAAAGTGATTAAAGTATTTGCAAGTTTAATAATTCCATATCATATCAGAACCAATGTTACATGTAAGACAAAGAAATGATGGTTTGCTGGTATCTCACTCCTGTAATACTAGTTACTTAAGAGGCTGAGATCTGGAGCATCATAATTCATAGCCAGCCTAGGTGAAGTCCATTAGACCTCACTTCCAAATCAAATAGCTGAAAGCAAAGTAGGAGCTGTGGCTTGAGTAGTTGAGCTGGGATTAGCAAACAATCCCCAGGAGTTTAAATACCATGAACTGCATCCCCAAAATAAATGGAAGGAAAGAAGGAAAAAAGGAAAGAAGGAAGGATGGAAGGGAAGAAGGAAAGCAGCTGGGCTTTTTTCAGCCTTGCTGATCTTCAATCCCTTCCTACTACATATTCCATGCTCATTTTCTCTTGTCCTTATTCACCATCTATGCTCCTCTTCACCCTGAACAATAAGCTACTATGAAATAAGAAAGTCAGCTGAGTGGTGAAGGAATATTGGTATACTTCTATGGAATTTATTTCTATCATCCTAGCATGTTAAAGTAGCATGTAGTGATATCCGTATGTAAACAGTTAAACAATTCACATCTTGGTACCATTTTCAAAAGTGTTATTTTTTTATATAAAATCAAGAAAGAGCATTGAAGAAATACAAGGCTACCATTTAATGTCTCTATTGAAAAACTGACAACCTCAAAGGATGACAGCAATAATAAGACCCACCCCCTGGAGATGGTTATTGAATTTCCTCAAACTTGTTTGAGAAAGTGAACATTTCTCATTATGGTGCTGGCCAACTTCACTAACAACAGCAGCCCTTAAAGATATGAAAGGATCATACGTAACTGTACTCTAACATTGTTGAGAAAGTGCTTATTTGGAAGTTCAAACAAATGAACTGGAACCTATTTTTTTTTTAAAGAAACAAGTTGCCTTCTCTATTCAGGCATGTTTGATTAGCTTGTATAGGAAGACTATAAAACTAAAGACAGTACAATTTAAATTATTTTTACACTGTTAAAGTCTATGTTAAAGTGAACTTATTCTATAAGTTAGCTTCTTTTCCTTAGAAGATTTGCTCAAATCCATATATTAGGTGCCAGTCCAACTGACCAGTTATTGAAGGAGACATGTCAAATAATGAAATAATTCAGCTTGATACCAGACAAGTAAATTAACTCTATTTCCACAGTTACAAGATGAGAGAACTTCGATAGACTACACGAACAGCAAAGAGCCAGACCTAAAACAAACATTGCTCTTTCATACGTTTGAATTTGGATTGAAGCATTCTTACATCTTACCATCATTTTACTCTTTAGATTTTGTGACTTCTCTCCCTATGCCTACGCTCTGGCAGTCCAAAGGTTTCCTTGGCTCATTAGTCTGTGAACTGTCACTCAAAGAAATCACTTCATTTTTACCACTTCCTGGTTTAGAGTGTGCATTCTGAGATCCCCACAGTGTCACCCCAGGACAGAGAGTGTGACTTGGATTTGAATTTTCACAGAACGTTAACATATCCAAATATATTATTTTTTTTTCTCAAAATTTTCCAACTATTAGTTGCAAGTCCTATAAAAACAGGCAGTTGACTGGATTTGGCCGGGAGCCGATAAATACCTGTTCTACAGGAGAAAAGGAAACCCAAACAACAAATTGTTGTAAGCTTCTTGAAGCATTTAAAGTCATCTTTTTCGTCTTCTCTTTCCTTTCTCTTCCTTTCCCTTTCCTTCCCTTCCCCTTCCCTTCCCCTCCTTTCCCTTCCCTTCCCTCTTTCCTTTCCTGTTTCCTCTCCACTTTCCTCCCTTTCCACTTTCCACTCCCCTCCCCTCCCCTCCCCTCTCCTCCCCTCTCCTCTCCTCTTCTCTCCTCTCCTCTCCTCTCCTCCCCTCCCCTCCCCTCCCCTCCCCTTCCTTCCTCTCCCCTCCCCTCCCCTCCCCTCTCCTCCCCTTCCCTCCCCTCTCCTCCCCTTCCCTCCCCTCCCCTCCCCTCCCCTCTAAGACCTTCCCTCCCCTCTGAAACCTCCCCTCCCCTCCCTTCTCCTCTTCTGTTCTCCCTCTCTCCTCTCCTCTCCTTTCATTTGTGCCAGTGCTGGGTCTTGAACTTAGGACCTGGAGCTGTCCCTTACTTTTTTGCTCATGGCTGGCACTCTACCACTTGAGCTACACCTTCAGCTTCAGATACTTTTTGGTAGTTAATTGGAGATAATAGTCTCATGGACCTTTCTGCCTGGAATGGCTTCAAACCCTTAATCTCAGATCTCAGCCTCCTGAGTGGCAGATTACAGGCATGAGCCATTGGCACCCAACAAGTCATAGTTTCTTAATATGAAATACTGGGTCTCTAACATTTTCACTTACATATAAAATGTACTTCAGTCACATTTACTTTCCAATGCTCTCTAATATTACATTCTCTCCTGCATATAGGTAATCCTGCTTGTATGCTTATAGCTTTCTGTTTGTTTATTCATATATTAGGTTTAGATCCTAAAAAATAAGAGAAAAGATACTATTTGTTTTTTTTTCTGATTCTTGCTTACTTAACATGATGACCTCTAGTTCCAACTTTTTTTTTTCTGAAGACAAAACTTCAATCTTTATGGAAAAATTCTACTTTGTTGTATATGTGGCAATAAGTTCTTTATTCATAAATTGTTGATCAATTAGGCTGATTCCATGATTTGTCTATGCAGGTGATTTAGAGGAATGATAGTGGCTATTTTAAAGCTTAATCTAGCTGTAAAATCAGCCTAAGGGCCAATTGTATGATGAATGAATTAGAGAAAATTTGGTAAATACACAATAGAATATTTCTCAGCCATTAAGAAGAATAAAATTGTGTTGAGTCTAGAATGGATGGAATATTACACAAAATAAACCAGACTCAAAAAGACATACTCAGTTTTTTTTCTCCCTGAGTCTAGACCAAAAAATGAAATAAATGTACAAGAGAAAGCGGCAGGAGTGAATATGGTTAAAAGAGAGGGTGATGAAGGATGAATATCATTGAAGTACTTTATATGCATGTAAGAAAATAAAATGATTAAGCCTATTAACTTCTTTAACAATTTGGGAGATAGAGATAAAGAAAAAGAAAGGGAGGGAATTTGATCGAAGTACATTATATGCATATATGGACATATCACAATAAAACTGCTTTGCATAAATAATATATGCTAAAAAATTAAGTAAAGGTATTTGCCAAGCACTACCAAAAACAATACTGAACAAAGTCTAGTTTAAGAGTCTAATGAACTCATCTGCCCTGTGGGAGATATTCACAAACACAGTATTGGGAGGTGCTTTGGAAGTGTATTTCCTTTGGGAATTATTTTTTACTTTGTGAACTTCCCCTATCAGCTATCTTCCTCAGGAAATGCAACTCTATGGGATCTGCTGGCTTTGAAGTACCCATGAATCTGAATAAAGAGGACATGATCATAATCAAAATTTTGTGACTTTCATGAATGAATATTACTCATGTCCCCATACAAGTAATTAGAACACACAGAGTTTTTGTTTTTGGTTTATGTGAACTGTTTTGTTTTGTCTTTGTCAGGATGGATATTTCAAAGGTTGAAATAACTGGTTAGTAAGCCAGTTGCCTTTGAGAAAGCTATATTTCTTCCTCCCCATTTCCATAAGCTCTTTCCATGGAAATGGGTATCAGAGTCACATTGGTAAACATTTTATAATTCACATTGGTCTATCCTCCTTCTTTTTATATTGTCAGAACCTTGGAGTCAGAGCTGTCCAGGTGCACATCTGTACTTGGACAGATTTGGTTGTTACAACAGCAGCAAGTAAGCAACATGGCCAACACTGGTGTCTCTAGTAAGAGCATCTGAGAAAGAATAGGATTTGGACTTGATGTGGCTTGGGTTGATCCAAAGAAACCACTGTTTCCACCTAGATTATGCTGTGTTTGCAAGGGAAGAAAATTCAGAAATAGAGTTGTTTTATAGTAAGGTATCCCAACTGATCCCATCATGAAACACTAGTTGACACTAGTACAGGAATAAGTTCATCAGTGATTGTTGTTGCTTTCTGAGCTAAGGGGAGAGGTATTTAGTCCTTTTGGTTCAGGTTTCTTGGCTTCTTTTATCATGCTTCAGAGAAATCTTGTCTGAGGTTGGCCTTCTGTTTGTTGTAATGGAAGGAGCACATGGATTCTGAAAGGCCAGGGCAGCTTGTATGTGTTTCTTCTTATCTTCTCCTTGCCTCCTCTGTATCAAAAGTGTTTTGGCTACTATTCTTTTTTAATACATTGCTAGGATTTGTTCCTAGGTATCCTAATATACAAATATACAAATAATAAAGAAATACTATATATCTGAACAACCAGCAAACTGTTTAAGAAAATGAACACCAGAAGTGGGAACATGTTTGGGGGAAGGGCAAATAGAAAGCACCACAAAGGGAGGGAGGAAGGGTGAGCAAATGTTATAACTTTGATATGTGTGTATATATATTTATTATATTTAATGTTACATTAAGTGAAAATTGAACTATGTGATTTGAGGGTAGGAATGGGAAGGGAAAATTGGGAAGAGCCATGGAAGGCTCTCCATTGATCAAGATACATTGTACTCATGTACTCATGACTTGACTTTTGGTATTGAAATCTTTTTGTATAACCACTTAATAGTCCTGTTTATGTATATGTATATTACATACCAATCAAAAAGCTTAAGACATAAAAGATTACAGGTAAAAATATTTGAACATTTTTCTCAAACCCTAATCCCTTCTAGAAGGAAACTGTTTCCTTGAACTTCATGTATATATTATTCTCAAGAATAAAATATTTTGTCTCTTTTAGAAAATACACATGTGATGTTTTACAGTCTCCTTTCTTCTTAAGCATCAAAGAAGATCACTCTTCAATATATACTTACGATTATATTTTAAATTCTGCTATTGTTTTAAGTAGGCAATTAAGTGTTTATTATAATGACTGTGGAAACATGAGATACCATAGCCATCACCCAGAGCTTAAAGTCATACTTTTGAATGTACTGTTAAAAATCATAAGGGAATGTTATTATCATAGTATTGCATACTTTATTCATTTAGTTTTCCAGGTCCTATTATAAGGTCAGGAGCCATTTGCTGGTTTTATGTAGCGGGGCATTTTTGACACAGACTGAGCTGCCTCATTTCATGTAGTAACAGACCATTTTAATTTCACGAAGTAAAGGATTGGGTCTGTCTTGCAAGTAGCATTCAAAAGAAGTGGCTGAGCATATTGGGACACAAATCTGTTGTGTCAAAGTTAAAACTTGAATTCCCTTTAACTCTCCAATTTCTGTATGATTCAGCACTAATTAAACCCATAAATGGCTCCTGCATCTAACAGAATATTTACTTTCTGACAGGTAATGTCAAAGGAAGAGGGGAAGTATATTTGTCATAGGAGACCTTCCCTTAACACACACACACACACACACACACACACAAACACACACCACATGGGCACGCATATGCTTGTTCCAACAGGCACAATGATGGGAAGAGGATGTAAGCAACTATTACTACCATACTTTACTATTCTAATCAACTCTGATGATGAGACTTGATGTCTCTTGCTTTGCTGATATTTCTAAAAGAAAGCACACTTACTGTATGGAATTTGTCATCAATGTTACTCTGTTTATTTTGAGTGAAATCAGGAGGGAAGAAAAAAAAAAGCATAGTGTTTGAACACCAAGATAGGGACACAAGAAGTTTTATCTTTGTTGCTTTTGTTTTTAATATACTTATAACGTACTATGTGAATTTTTTTGTTTCTTTTGTATGTTCTTCCTCCATGGTATAACCCCTGTTTTCAATGTATTTGATTCTGGTGCCTTGCATCTTGTATATACATTGTTCTAATTTGGGGAGGGGAAAGAAAATAACAAAATGCTGAAATAAGGATACAGGTTGACCCATTGTAACAATGAGATATATAAGATACCATGTTGAAAACTTTGCAACTTGGGTGGGGAGGGAGGAGTTGGGGAGGTGGGGAGGGAAGGGATGGTAGGGGAAAAACAAAGGAGGGGGTTAACAATGCTTAATAGGAAATGTACTCATTACCTTACTCATGTAACTGTAACCCCTCTGCAGAGTAGCTTTATAATAAAAATATATATTTAAAAGAAAAAGATTTGATGCTCCTGCTCTGACATCCTGGGAAACAGTAATTGAGTTTCACTTAAGTCCTTTTTTTTTTTGTCAGTTGTGGGACTTGAACTCCTGGCCGGAGAGCTGTCCTTGAGCTCTTCAGCTCAATGTTAGCACTCTACCACTTGAGCCACAGTGCCACTTCCAGTTTTCTAGTGGTTTATTAGAGATAAGAGTCTCACAGAAAGCTGGGCGCTAGTGACTCATGTGTGTAATCCTAGTTACTCAGGAGGCTGCTATCTGAGGATCGAGGTTCAAAGCCAGCTTGGGCAGGAAAGTTCATGAGACTCTTATCTCCGATAAACCACTAGAAAACCAGAAGTGGCACTGTAGCTCAAGCAGTAGGGCACTCGCCTTGAGCAGGGACAGCGCCTAAGCCCAGAGTTCAAGCCCCACAACTGACCAAAAAAAAAAAAAGAGTCTCACAGACTTTCCTGACCAGGCTGGCTTTGAACCATGATCCTCAGATCTCAGCCTCCTGAGTAGCTAGGATTACTGGCATCAGCCACTGGTGCCTGGCTGACTTAAGTCCTTCATTAGGTGTTAGGAATGTATAATACATAGAAGCACTGATACCCAGATGGCATCCATGCAGATGTTTGGTTTGCACAAATGGATCAGGTTTTGAGGCAAATGGTAGAGAGGCTAAACCTCCAGAAGGTCTATATGAAGTGTTTGCCCTTCAGTACTGACCTTGTATTCTCCTTGCTGCAGGGGAGCATTTGCGGATCTGTCCTCAGGAATATACCTGCTGCACGACGGAAATGGAAGACAAGTTAAGCCAACAAAGCAAGCTCGAGTTTGAAAACCTAGTGGAGGAGACAAGCCATTTTGTCCGTACCACATTTGTGTCAAGGCACAAGAAATTTGACGGTAGGCAAAAGAGTTTCCACTTCACTTCCTTACTGGTGTGCTTTTCTACAAGAATGCTTCTGGGCTATGAAAAGTGTGTTTTGTAAGGAGAGTTTTTTTTTATTCATTCCCTCTTAAACATTTATAGTTTTGTCTAGTCTTAGATAAAGCCTGAGCCTTCTTGACAGTATATTTTTATAGTAATATCTTGGAAAAAAATTCTGAGTTAACAAAGACCTGTTTTGCATGTGTGCTTTGCCTTTGTGATTTATTCTGAAAGATTCCACTCCTTTTTTTTCATTATTTGAGTGATTCTAATTCAAGCTTTGTCACACAGTAGCTTGTCTTCAATTTTCATGTGGGGATTTTTCTTTCTAAAAAAATGTGTCACTTAATATTATGTGAAATAGAACATCACTTTTTAAGAGGACAGGCTTGTCTTAACTGCCAAGGACACAGAGTGCCTTATTGTAGAGTTTATCTATCACTGCAGTGTGTCACACATTACAGAGCAGTTATGATTCTCCATGTGAGGATACATTTCCCATAGATTTAATCTCTCCTTTGATTTCTTGATTATGAGCAATTGACTTTTTATAGCCCAGTTTTAAAATAAATATTTCATATTAGGAAGCACAGAGTAAGAACAGGTTTTACTAGGATTGCAACATCAGATTTTCTCATTGGAGCCTCAGAGAAATACTCAAATGCAGTATGATTTCAAAATATGCAAGAGTGTTAATTATTTTTAAAGTATAGTTAGTATTTTTGGCAAGTGTATAACTTTTAGTGCTTAAAGAACTCGATGTACCCTACTATAAGTCATTTACAAATTTTGGCACGCCATCCTTGTTGCCCATTTGATGGATTCCGTTTTTCTCCGGCAACAGAGCTAGTTTTCCTGTCGTTCATCCTCTAGTCAATGCATAGAGCCAATTAGTAAAAGTGTTGTCAGCCAGGCACTAGTGCCTTATGCTTGTAATCCTAGCTACTCATGAGGCTGAGATCTGAAGATCAAAATTCAAAACTAGCCAAGATAGGAAACTCTCCAATGAACCCCTCCCCCCCCCCCACTCGCCCCTCCCACAAAGCCAGAAATGGGGCTGTAGCTCAAGTGGGAGAGCACTAGCCTTGAGCACAAAAGTTCAGGGACATTGTGCAGGCCCTGAGTTCCAGCCCAGAGACCATCACCAGCGCCCCCTTGCCATATACAGACACACTCACAAAAAAACACAATTAAATAAATAAAAATGAAAGAAACAGAAAAAGGGTTGCCAAAGTTTTTTCTTTCACTTTTCTTTTCAGTAGGTAAAATGTTCCATTGCTGCTTTCATCTTTTTTATTGTGACTATTACTATAATGCTAACTTCTTTCCAATTAATTCACCAAGTTTTTGAAAGATGATGTCTTCAGTAGGCAGAATGGGGTGACCGTCTTCCTTGTTATAAGGACTTACTCTTTCTGTAAGGGACTCAGTAGCTACATTGTTCTTTATGGACCTGTATGAAAGTAACTCCTTATGTCCATGTAGTGCTGTGAATGTTGTGGCCTTGAATGCAACTAGAGAGTAGTTGAGGGTTTCCCTGGTTTGATAGATTGCACATCTAGTGGCTTTCCAAGAACTCCTCGTGGGACTCTGTGTTTGGGAGCCGACAATCTGTCATTGCAAATTGAGGCAAATTGAGACGTTTTATCGTTTGCTACAGAAAGCAGGTGAGAATCATCTGCTGATTTTTATCTATGTCTTTGGGAAATAATGATAGTGCCTTCACCCAGCTGTGCTCCGATTGGTGCTGCAATCATTGGAAGGCAACATCCACAGTAAATAATATATATTGCTTTTAAGAAAAATATTAGCTGTTAAGTAGTTTATAGGAAATTTCTTTCTTCCTTCTTTGTTCCTTCTTTCCTTTCCTCCCTTCTTTTCTCTCCTTTTTCCTTACTTCTTCCTTCCTTCTCTTTCTTTCCTTCTTTCTTCCTTTCTTTCCCATCCCCTCTCTCTGCAGCTTTTTTGGGTGGTGGTTTTAGACAAGAAATAAATCTGCTTAACAAGCCTGAGTGAGATACTTTTGATATGATATCAACAAAGCTTAATACCTTTGGATCTAAAAGACTTAATCCCAGATCTCATTTGTCTTAATTAAGAAACCTCTCCCTTTCTCTATCCCTTCCCTTTTACAGGTGTGTTTTATATCATGCTAATGTACTTAGGGGTCTAATGTCAGTCACTTTGACAAGACATTGATTTTGCTCAGGTTGGAGTTGACAATGGGGTGATGAATTCTTCAGTCATACTGCTGTTCACTGTGGTTGCATTAACCTGCCATGGGAGAGAAGTTAAGTTTTTCTTTTATGAAGATTTCAGCCAGACTTTTAAACAAAATCTAAGTGATATTAGTGAGTCCGTTCATGAAAAGCTTGTTCTTTCAATAATGCTAGAAAGTATATCAATTGAAAAGTCACCATTGGGTTTTTCTGCCCTTCTTTGGCCAACTTCACTTTGCAATTGTATAATTTAGCTAATTCTACCAGAGTGGGGATCTGCTTGTGGATGCATCGTAAGTAGTGTTGCATTCATAAGGAATGTTTTTCTATTCGCTTACGTGTGTGTGCACACTTGCACATACATATGTGTACATGTGCTGCTACTGATGGAACCTACAATCTTGTGCATGCTAAGCATACAGTCTTGTGCAAGGAAAGCATGGCATACTGAGCTATAACCGAAGCTCTTCCTTGGGCCCTTTATTGTGGCATTTCATTGTGGTATTTGCCAATGATAGGAGTTGGTGTGAACACAGGAGGAAGACCTAGGATCCATTGTGGACTATTGTTGTTTGGGTTTTATTTTCATACACAAAACCATTGGTGCTGTAAGGACTTGGATTTATATTTAGTGACTTCCAATTTTGTGTGGGTCATTTTGTATTATGTGCTTTGGTCTTAGAAAGGTACTCTGGCTCAAGATTCTGTCTCTGGTTCCAGTTTCTCAGCAGTCTGGTTTGGTCATTTGTATTTTTTGCATTATAGGTTCGTATTGTGTAAAAGATGAGGATGGTTTATGAAATACTACTGCCCAATTAAGAAAAGAAGGCAAGGACTTCTACTTTCATTAAGGAGAGCAACCATTTCATTTGCAGCCAATATATGTGATCCAGTCCATAATATATTCAAAGAGAATAAATTAAATCACTCTAATTATCAGTCTCCCCTTTTGGTTTCCTTTCTTTTATTGGAAATCCCTTGATTCCCTTTAAATTCTTACTTTCTGACAGTGGTAAATTCAAAACACCAATATACTTCACATAAAATTCTCTACTGTTTATAGCCAAATTCTTTCCTAACTTTTAATTAATATTTTGGGTAATAGCAAATATTACTATGTGTAATGACACATATTTATTGGATGTCAGGAACCTAGTCCTGAATCAATATGAATTATTTCCCTACTTTCCTAAATCACCAAATATGCTCTCTAGCCTCATTAGTGCTAACATTTACAGCTGGGAAAAAAGAGTTATCTATGTCACTTCTGGAAACTTTATCTTTGGCAGAGAATCTACTTATTACTTCCTTTATAAACATAAAATTGCAGTCCTATGAAAATATATCATAGATACTTATTTTCTTAATATTGATTCTGCCCCAAGTGATGTATAGATTTTTTAATTTATTTGTTTGTGTGTAAGTATTTCTCATTTCCCAGGCATGTCTCCACCTTTCCTATTACACACATCTGTTCTTGGTCCTCACCCTTTGGACTGGGGCCCTGTCACTACAGTGCTCACCTAGAACTATACAAGGATGTACTCAACTTGCTCCGTAGCCAAGTCCAGCTTGTCCGTTGTTCCCTCTGGTTAGAGCTGTACCCAAACACGCAGCCAAGTCCATCTGGCAGAGTGATTATATTATTCCTTACTCTCAACTTTGTCATCTCTGCACAACCTAGCACTAGCACTGCCACTGGCTACAGTTCTGTGTTTCGTGGCCATTGGACCTGTCAGTTTGGCGTTTGTGCCTGGGTCCTCATTGCTTTTGTGTTCCCAATGTCTCCTGTGAATGATGGGCAATGGAGAAGTAAACATTCTGATAGTTTTAACAGAAACACAAGGCAGAACCTGGCCTCATTCCTCATTCTAAGATGCTATAACCATTTATCAGGAATAAGTGCAATGTAAAGTCACAAAACATCAAGTGCCAAGAGTCAGGATTCTGTTCTGGGTTGGGCACACCTGGATCGCTGCCCTTAGCCACCTCTACCCCATAATCTCCACAGTTGTTTTCCAGTTTCCAAATGTGCTGACAATTTCTGGCCAATGAGCTGTCCTTCTATCTCCCCTGCTATTTTGGGAAGGAAGTGGAAGTGACCGTCAGAGAAAAGTAGAAAGAGATGATTACTCCCCTAAGTATAGTCCAGCTCCCAAGAAGCCTGGAGCAGAGCCTCGAGAGAACTTGCCAACTTTCCACCAAGAATGAGGAGAGCAAAATGATCACCTATTACTTACATTATCCCATAAATAATAAGTTATAGGAAATCCATATTTGGTTGAAACTCTGACTAAGCTTTTACTTGTTTGGAGTAGATAGTAGTGGGAAAAAATGACTACAGTTTCTTTAACATGGCAATAATAGTGTTTTGGGGTAAGAATCTTGCCACATTTTTGGAAAAGCCAAAACCAGTATTGAATTGGAAGTTTTTCTTCAAGGGGAATGCAAAAAATGTTATTAAATCAATGAAAGCATATTATTTTCTTTGCCTTCTAAAATCTAGTGGTTTCTATCTTGATGAAGGAACAAGTTTTGTTTGCCCCAAGAATATCAGTGGAATACAAAATTTTCATAGAGGAAAATTTGCCTGCCTGTATGTTTTATTTTTTTTAACCCCTTGGATTTATTTGAACTGAATTTTGTTCAGACTCAGGGCTCCATATGAGGGTTTCGTTTACTATGTGGATCTGATTATTTTATTTTTCTTCCTGGTTTTTATTTATGTTTTTTAATGTTATACATTTGTCCAAAGAATTTGGCAGCAAGTACATTTTTAAAAGAAAAAAAAGGACCTGTAATTTCCATCTTCATGAAAAACTTTTTCTATGGTAACACCTTTAGAGTACCCACTGCACTGAATGTGGAAATAATTTATTTGCAGGGGCATAATATTTTTATGCTGCAAATCTGCTTGTGTTTTCTTCTTAAATATCATTTCTCATGTATATACTGTAAAGATGACAATAATATAATGACTTCTTTAAAATATAGCCCAATTTCCTCAGAGAATGCATTCATATGAAAGAAGAAAAAATGCAAAGTACTTTTCCATATGGTGGTAGCCTTCCATAGTTCCTGTTCCATGGGGGATGTGTGCGTGTGAGCCCATTATGGACAAATGCATGCACATGCATGCACATGCATGACTTCAATTTATTCAAAGCCCATATTATCAAGATATTAATCCAAAGGTGTAGTAGAGAAAAAGATGATATATGATGACTAAAATTTGGTCATTCTTTGTCCCTCAAGGAGAGCCCCTGGAATGGTTTCCGCTCTTGTAGAGCGGAAATAATAAAAGTAGTGTCAAAAGGGGCACAATTGACTGCTTCCTTCTCTCTCTCTCTCTCTCTCTCTCTCTCTCTCTCTCTCTCTCTTGCCAGTCCTGGGGCTTGAACTTAGGACCTGGGCACTGTCTCTGAGTTTCTTTTGCTCAAGGCTAGCATTCTACCACTTGAACCACAATGCCACTTCCAGCTTTTTCTATTTATGTGGCACTGAGGAATTGAACCCAGGGCTTCATGCATGCTAGGCAAGCACTCTACCACTAAGCCACATTCCCAGCCTCTGTGTGTTTCTTAAAGTAGAAGTCCACTTGGAACCAAGAAGCATAGTAAAATTTTCTATCTGAAAGTATCAGATAAGACTTATTACAAGAGCTGGAAGTTCAATATCCTTCAGGCCTGGAATAATTGCAGTTTCACAAAGTTGTGAAGGGTTTCACTGACATTTTATTTGTGTCCCGTGAAGTATTCAGGGCATTTGACGTAGTTGCTACTGATATTCTTCCAAATTCTAATTTATTGACATTTAGCATATATATGCATATATATATACACTATATTTCGATCTAATATTGATCTTTGTATGAGCCTTCCACTATTATGTAACACGCACACAGTTTTAGGGAATATACAAGAAATAGTCATCGTTCTTTGATTGTGGTTGTTTTCTAAGCTGTATTCAATTGATTAGATTTTGAACACCGGATTTGTTCTGGTCTCTTCTGGATGTATCCTTTTTCGGGGAGCAGTACTTTAGCTTGGGTATGAAGACTCCATACAGAGGGAGGCAAGATGTCCCTTAAGTCTAAACCAGAATTAACACACTGTATTCTTAGGCTCTATGTGACAAAATAAATGCCATGATTGTTTCCAACATCATTAATGGAAGGGATTATACACTATTTCATTGAGGGGGAAATGGAGGATAGAAAGACTATTTCTGTGTCTTAACCTATTATCTTTCTTTGTTCCACCCAAATTTTGTTTGACTTACTACATTGGCTTTAGTTTTTGGTGGATTCAGAAATTCGGTACATTTGCCTTTTCTAAACAAAGCACTATTAGGAAGACACAAATTTTGTGCCCCTGCCTCTCTTTATCCTAATGAATATATCCATAGTCTCATGGACACAGTCATGGAGAGGTACACATGCATCTTTCGAATAACCAGAAGCAATATTTCCACTTCTTGTGCATCTGGTCCCCTTAATCATTATAGGGAATACTCAGTTACAACTCATAAGGGATACCAGATTAATCACGGTAGAACTAATCAGTTCAGTGTTCCTTTATGGATACTAGGATGCCCACCACAATGATGGGTTTTATGTGAGGGACAGTCTTCTTTAAGTCACAATGTGTTGAATTGTGTGTTTTGGAAAGTCATCTGATGCTGGGCACCGGTGGCTCATGCCTGTAATCCTAGCTACTCAGGAGGCTGAGATCTGATGATCACGGTTCAAAGCCAGCCCAGGCAGGAAAGTCCGTGAGACTCTTACCTCCAATAAACCACTAGAAAACTGAAGTGATGCTGTGGTTCAAGCGTTAGAGCGCTGGTCTTGAGCTCAAGAGCTGAGGGACAGTGCCCCTGGCCCAGAGTTCAAGCCCCAGGACTGACAAGAAAGAAAGAAAGAAAGAAAGAAAGAAAGAAAGAAAGAAAGAAAGAAAGAAAGAAAGAAAGAAAGAAAGAAAGAAAGAAAGAAAGAAAGAAAGTCATCTGACAATTTTCCCCAACAGGTAGACCTTCCAAAAGTGAAATTCAACTAACTAGGGAAGAGGTTTATCAATCACAGTTGCTTTGGGTTGGTATAATTCAATAAAATATCATCCCTGTTAAGATGAGGTTGGCAGGAGGTGGGGGTGGGGTGGGAGGTTCCTTTACATATAGTATTTGAAGAGTGCAGCTCTTGGTGTAAGTGGAACTTACCTTCCTTCTCTCATTTCCCTTTCTCGAAGCTTCTTCTTCCCTCTTTTCCTCCCTCCTTCTTTTTTATTCCTCATTTAGTCTTTGATATGTCTTTCAGACCTGAGGATGTGCACTGGGATAAATCTGCTCTGTGGCTTTTGTGATGTGCTACCAATCTTTTCCTAATTCTTGAACCCCTACCACACACCTCAAAGTAACTTAAAATACATTATGCTCCCTGTGTCGTTGAAATATTATCATCTTATTATCACCAATTCCCTT
Source organism: Dipodomys spectabilis (assembly GCF_019054845.1). Taxonomy (NCBI): domain Eukaryota; kingdom Metazoa; phylum Chordata; class Mammalia; order Rodentia; family Heteromyidae; genus Dipodomys; species Dipodomys spectabilis. The sequence goes on from NW_024870752.1 coordinate 9,394,771, forward strand.
GCACAGTGGCTTTGCTGAGCAGCTGTTTCACAGACAAGCCAATTTCTTTTAAGTATTGCTCTATCAGAGTCTGAAACCAGCTCTACCAGAAGGGTTCTTGGTCATGAATGTTAATAAGCAGACAAGTATCTGTTCTGTGACAGAGGCTCACTAATCCTTTGAGTAAGTATGAGTAAATTAAAGGAGAAATTTTATCGAAGTTAAATTGATCTGCCACAGAATTCAGAAAACAAATTTTCTTATTTTAATGAAAATCAAGAAAAAAATTTAATGGGGTTGTAAATTAAGGCTTGCTAGAAATGTGTTTATCATGTGACCTGAGAAAAAAGTACCTCTGTGTAGTCTGGTCTGCTGGGGAGTGTGTTTAATACGGGTGGACATTATCTCCTATGAGATCTAGATGACGCAGCATATTGAGTAGACTTACTCTGTAATTGAGAGTTGATTTCAAGAAATACTTACTATTCCTTGGTGATGAGCATTGAGATTAAAAACTGTTATTCCCTCCTCTGTTTAGACAATAGAAAAGGCTCTCTTTTGGGAAGAATAAAATGGCAAATCTATTTAAGAAGAAGCATTTGCTCAGGTACCAGTAACTTAAACCTATAATCCTAACTATTCAAGAGGCTGGGATCTGAGGAGCATCGTTCAAAGCCAACTCAGGGAGACAAATCCAAAGTACTCTTATTTCCAATTAACCAATGTAAAAGAGCCAGAAGTGGAGGTGTGGTTCAAGTGATCTAATACCAGTCTAGAACAAAGGAATCAAATGAGAGTAATGGGATGTTAATTTAGTCCCCAGTAACAGCACACACACACACACACACACACACACACACACACACACACACACACACACATGACATTTGTGTGCTTTTAGTTTTCTAAAGGTTCAGAAGAAAATAATGTGAGTGCATCTTTACAATCTCTAAATATGTAAACATGTTCTTAGCAGAGTCCATAGGTAGACAGATAAGAAAAAGTTGAATCAAAAAGAAATCCAAATATTCATATATAAACTTTAACGTTCAGAAAGTATTATCTGTAATGTTTCAGTGTCATTCAGTGGTTATTCAATATTAGGCACTATAGCAACTCCGAAGAAAGAGCTTCCCAAAATAATTTCCTATCATCCTTAGAATTTCATTAGTCAAGAAAAGAATCTGAAGACAAAGAGTCACTGAACAACATAGTTTCTTCTACATCTCATTGTTACAATGGGTCAACCTGTATCCTTACTTCAGCATTTTGTTATTTCCCTTCCCCTCCCCAAATTAGAAAAAGGTGTATACAAAATGCAGGGTTCCGGAATCAAATACAGTGAAAACAGAAGGGATGGTAGGGGAGAAACACAGGAGGAGGTAACAATGCTTGATAGGAAAGGTACTCATTAACTTACTCATGTAACTGTAACCCCTCTGTACAGTATTTTCACAATAAAAAAATATATATATATAAAAGAGTCACTGACCAGATAAAATTATGCTAAATGGTCCATAAGACTTTTAAAAATCACTCTTAAAGCCACATGCAGGTAGACTCACGCCTGTAATTCTGACTACTCAGGGGGCTGAGATCTGAGCATTTAGGTTTGAAGCCAGGCTAGAGAAAAATGTCTATTAGACTTTTATATCCAACTAAAAAACAAAAAAAGCCAGAAGCAGAGCAATGGCTCAAGTAGTAGAGCGCTAGCCTTGAGTGAAAAATCCAATCATGATCAAGAGACCTTGAGTTCACGTTTTACTCTAGTAATAATATTACTAGTATTAATATTATTTTATAAAATTATTTAATATCACACTATGTTATACTAATACTGTAGTAATATTGCTAACACTGCATTAGTAGTTCATACCTCCATACCTCACTGATACCTCCAAACTTCCCGTTGACTTGAATAACAAAACAACTGGGAAATAAAATACAAACCTTGATGTTAGATCGGTGCATATATGACTTCCAGATCTTTTCATGTTTGAAGAAATTATACTTCTCCACATGGTTTCCACTTCTGAAAGCTTCCCTGTATATTTCCTCTTTTCAATAGTGAAGTTTGTGGTGATTATTGGTTTTATACCATTCAGGGTCCCTGAATGATCTTCTCATGTCTCCTCCTTAGTGCTTTTTTGACACCTGGAAGTTTTCAATTATTTAGTGTTCTTTTCTTTTTAATAAGTTCTTTTAAAAATATGATCCATTGCATATTTTCTGTTGAAGTCTAAGCTCATTAAGTATAGGGATTAGGTCTCCTATTTCTGTTTTATCTTCCTATGCTTGACTTAATATGAGGCATATTTAATATTGCAGCTGTATTGTCTGACTGTGGTACCAACTTGTGCTAACCCAAGGGCATAGACCAGCTAGATGAATTACTTCAGTTCCTATAATAAATACAGCAGCAGAAAATAGGAAGCCTTGAATTCTAGTTATCTATTAACTCTTAGGGTCCATAAACTTGGAAGTCATATTTGATTTCAGCAGTATTTATTCCAGAGGATTTACTGGAACTAATTTAAATTCCCAGGGTAAAGATGGTCTTTACTTAGAGAATAAAGCTAGTAAAATCTCTTACCTTACAAAGCAATATGGCAATATGGATATGGGTATGTTGTGGCTCTCTCTCTGTCTCTCTCATTCACACACACACACACACACACCACACACACACACACACACACATACACACACACACATCACACATACTGTCTCTCATTCACACACACGTACACAGGCATGCACACACACAGAAACAAGGATGTGCTAGATTGCAGGATTCTCCTGGGTGATCATTTAATATACACATATGTAGATAAGTTGTTGGATCACTGGTTTATCTATGGGACTCAGAAAAATGTATAAGCGATCTACACCAATGGAGCAAGCAAACCTCTGTAGGACTCATAATCAGAACATAAGCATGGGTGCAGAAGTATGAGAGGCTTTGAATTATCTGCTGTTACATATTATGGCCAATGGAAAATTGATCAATAAGAGATTTTCACTCCTTTTTAAATTATGTAGTATTGGGGGTTAAATTCTGCCTTGTATTTGCCAGACAACTGCTCTACCAACTAAGCCATAGAGGAGCCCTTGCATTTTCATTATTTTAAAAAATAGGCTCTCACATTTATGCCTTGGTCAGTGTGGATTGTGATCCTCCTGTTTTTCCTTTCTGCTTAGCTAAGATTGCAGTTATGTTTCACTGAGCCCAGCATTTCCTAAGGGAAGTTCTAACTATATCTTCAGAAATGTTCCTACTACCCTGCAATGAGAACAGGAGCAATCAAGCAGAACCTACTGATGAGTTCAACATTTTCCTTTTATCTAAAGCATAACCCTGGAACATATGCAGGAACTAAAGACACTGAGGAAACAACCTGACATAATTTGTATTACCTATTTTCAAATTACTAAACATGTTTCTAGAAGGGATCTGAACACATGTGTGTATGTGTGTGTGGTGGTAGAGATTCTCTTTTCAGGATGCCTTTTCTCCCACATAGATTACAGGTGATTAAAGCAATCTCTACAATCTTCTTTTCACTTGTTCTTCATAGTTAGGAAAAGATCTCCTTGGTGTAGGACAATATGTCAATCTCTACATCATAAATTCAGCCCTGTCGACTGCACAGGCAGAGGTGGAAGGCTGGGTTCAACTAGAAAATGTTGATTTCATGGACAAGTGATATTTTGTGGCTCTTCAGGCAAAACTTTTTTTCTCTCTCTTCAAAATGAGGTTAAAAATTCCTACTTAGAAAATGTTATGTACACTGGCATGTAGAAAGAGTTTGACCAAACAGTTTACCTTTATTTTATGGGATTTTTCTTGTTTTTTCGCCCTCTGTCATGCCTGTTTGTCTTCTTTTCCATAAGTAGCTCATGTCTCATCGTGACTTCAACAGATCAGCAGCAGCTGTGATAGCAATTGGTACCACAAAGGAGAATTCAGCTGAACTTTTAGAAGAGTATGGAATCAGTGGCTCTGTGGAAAGACAGGATGAGAACTATGCTGAGAGTTATTAAGGATTTGGTTGTATGAAAATGTGATCAATGGGAAGGAGATGAGTTCCGTGAAATTTCTATGATACCAGAGATAATTTCATGAGATAGAAGAGGGAATTCTAAAGAGAAAATGATCCCTTACTAAGGTCGTGAATATGTTTGGAGTTTGGAATTATTAGCTTGTTTCCTGAATATCTGTATATGTTCTTGTTTATTTTCATTTAAATGATTGAGTTGATTGGGGAGTTTGGAATAAAGTAGGTAAAACTTACAATCCCTATTGAATACCATCTTACAGCAGCAGTTCACAATGTTTAATTTGGTTGCTGAACACAGATCTATGAATTAAAAAGCAAATTGCTCTCAGTAGATTTCTATATCCTTTCGTTGTGTGTTCATGTGACAATATGTGCACATAGGGTGTAAACTTCTAGGAGCCTGTGAGTGAATTGAATCTTTAATGGTTCATTTATAAGAATTATTCATATTAAAGGGCTACTAAAACAGTGACCCTTTCTCAGAGCACCAGCAAACATTTTAAGGTGGTCCAGGAGAACAGCATATTTAGGAGAAAACAATGATTTTTTTAATGTTAGGCTCCTGTAAGTATTCTCACTACTGTGAATATGTATTACGTTATAATCACACAAATCATTAAGTTGTTCATCTGATCATGAAAATGAAATAAATGGATAGCTCTCCCAAGACCATGCCAAGAGCTCCATATCCCTCTTAGCTTATAAAAAATACTTGTCTTGTTGAAGTTTTTCTCATGTTAGCGTCAGTTCCCAATTGCAAAACGCAAGCTATATTAAAGTTGCTAAATTTCATGATATACCTTATGGAAAATAACACTTCTGTTTCAAAGTATCATGCATAAAGTTTTCCCAATTATATTGTATATAAATATGCAGGACAAAGGACTCCTTTTAGTATTTTAACCAACAACACCAGCAGACACATAACTGATGATAATTGCTCAATTCGAGTAATGAATTGAATTTTCTCGGTAAGCAACATAGTACACAACTGACTAGGTATATAGATCACTGGGGATGGATGAGTACAAACAACCTCACACACTCCATTTTTCAGGTCATTGGAAATCCCAGGGCCTTCCAAGCTCTGTTGAAGTCTACTTTATGAAAGGACATGCATATTTACTTACTGTGTTTACTCACAGCACTTATTAAATACCAATTGATTTTTTTATCATTGCTTCTCAGCAATCTTAACTCCTCATTTACAATGTATAACTCCAAAAGAGAGCTCAAGATATTCTTTTTTTAGTTGGGAGGAATGCCTTGAGGTACAATAATCACAGTAGCATGGTATAACCTTGGCATGCAGCCAAAGATGAATGAGAGATGCATTGCTGGAAGACTAATAGTATTTCTTTATCCCCAGGTTCCCCAGCTGGGGTTAATAGCAAACCACGTTTATTTGTGCAGAATTCTTGTATAGGCCAAGGCATTAAAGATCCCTTTGACTAAGCAGCTCTAGGTATCACCTGCACACTGCAATGATCTCTTGCCAATGAGTAATGATGTTTCTCTACAGCATGATCTATAGATAAAACACCAGAGCTCTGTTGAAGGATTGGCTCAATCCTCTGATTGACTTCTTCATTGGGATCCTATTGTTGGATTAATACAGGTGTCCTCTATCCCTTACCTTATATGAGTGCTATAACATTTGATGTCATTTCTTTTCAGCCTAGTTGAGGAATGCATTTTAAAGAAATAAGAAAAAAAAAACAATTACAATGTATTTTCTATCCCTATGACAATGTTTGCCAATATACAGCATAGCAACATGATTTTGTGGGAAGATAATAAAAGATACCTTTAGAAGTGAGTGGAAAGGTCAACTGTTAGTCTTCAAGCTCATGTAAAACTGTAAATGTGTCTTTGTTCTCTGCATTCCTTCACTATTGGCTTCATTTTTAAAGTTCTTATGTATTTCAGAAGCAATCAAGAAATATAACATTGTTGTCAAATATCTTAACCTTACATGCAACAACTCTTCAAAATAAGTAATACAATGAAAGAAAGAAAGCACCAGTAACCTTTAGAAAGGCTAAATAACTTGAGCAGTAATGACTAATGACCTTTGTCTCCCCAAACATTTCCTTGCCATTTAAGCAAACATCAGCATATTATCAAATAGTGAGAGCATTTCAGGTAAATGGAGGGATGGCTCTTTCTTTTACCCATGGAAATGATAAACACCCAATTTACATATGATAATTAATTTCTTCCATTAGCAGAAGAAGGCTTAGAAATTATCTAAAATATACCCATTTTAGATAGATAGTAATATTGAGAAAAAAGCTCTAGGAAACTGATTTTCAATGATGTACATATATATTTATTTCAATAATTGTACATGATTTTGAGTAATCAGTTATTGTGGGTTTTTTTCAGAAGTATAAGTTTTGATGTTCCAATATTGGTTTCTGTTTTCCCCAGGAAAAATATAATAACACAATGCTGAATTGCATTTTATATTTCACATAAGCTAAGAGAACTGATATTACAAAATTGTGCTGAATATACTAGGGTTGAAAGGGTTTCTTTTTGTCTTATTTGTTTGCAAAACAAGCACAGACTAATGGAGGATCTTGTGTGGAAAGCTCAGCCATGCTGGGAGCTCATTAGTTATAACTTGGAAAAGACTCTCTAGCTTGTTTTCCCACCCCCTAGTTGGCGACAGTTGCATGTGTGTTTCAATTAAAATTTCCATTTACTTCCAACTGGCAATGGTAGCATCCATCCTACCAGACAGAGAGCAAAGTTCACGGATTCCTGTCTGAACAGACCTAGGCAATATATTCCACTGGCCTTCCTTGTGCAGATACATTTGAGCTACCCAAAGCAGGCCTGAGGAGGTTCTGAAGGGTCAAACTGCATCGGGACTTGTAACTTATTTACTGATGGAGCTTTGGTAACTGTTGGTCCAGATGTTTGCAACGGCTGTTGCTTTGTGGATTGGGATTTTGCAGCAGCTGTTGTTCTTTGCTAGAGCGTGTTTCTGAAATTCAAAATTTAATAGTCTGAGACCCTAGTCATTGAAAGCTCTGTGGAAAGTTAATTTGCTGAATCCAAGTTTATTTTCCTACCTAAACCATAGTTTTTGATGGTGTCTTTCCCTTGTGAGACACAATAAAAAGAGAAAAGGACTTACTTAGTACTATTACCAAGGCACTAGAGGAAGAAAATGAAATTGCCACAGAGCAAGGTATGGGGTTTTCAGCCTAGTGACTTGGCCACGTTTGCACCATCACAAGTTTGAGCGTAGATCATAGCCCTTTCCAACTTCATTCCTTTGGGCAACTTGGGGCAACTGCAGCTCCTCCATCTGCAACCATGGAGACAACAGATTCTCCTCTGTAGAGATTTGTGAATTAAATAATATGCATAGAACATTTACTGTCATTGCAGAAGTCTTGTTACTACTTTTACCACATCACCTTTATAAGGTTTTTCTAATAAACCAAAAGGTTCTTTATTTCACAGAAGAGAATTTCTTGCCTCTGCCCATAAGAATATGCCTAATATTCTAATATAGTTTGCATTTGTTTAGTAGTACCATGCTCCATGCATCACTGCTAGTGCCTTGTAGGTATTTACCCTTCACAGTGGTCATGTGAGGGGAGTGTCATTATTTCATTTCTATAATGTCATGAAGAGATCTCTTGCTTAGAAACATAGGTAACTTGATTGCAGTTACATAATCAGTTGAAGACAGGAATAAGACTTAAGCAAACCCATCCATTCTGCACTTACTTCCACAAGGAAAGCAAGTTGAATTACCCTGAGATGCAGTACTTCGGCTTTGTTTCTGAGATGTGTGACATTTTCTATCTGTTGTGGGAAGTTCAGGTGATTCTGTCATGTCCTGTGGCTTTTCCCACTCCCTAGATTCTATCTGAGTTGATACATAGATGCATATTTTATGGGTAGGTATTACTTTTTGAATAAGTATATGTTTTTACATCCTTGCTTGGAGGAATCTAGGTGTGATCTAATTAACCATAAGGAGATTGGAAAGCCTTAGGCTTGACATGGCCTCACCAAAAAGGAACTAGTTAGAGATGCCATCACTGAAATATAGTAGAAGAGGGGAGATTCAGTATTTAGAAAGCCAAGCTACCAAGGAATATGCCAGTCATGTACCCTACATCTGTAGCAGGTTGGCAGGGGTCTCTGAAGATAGTATCACTGTACTGGAGATGCAGACACACAAGGGACATGAAGAGACAGTACCCAGTGTAGATTAAAAGTGAGTCCATGCTTCCATGAAAAAAGTTGACCTAGGTGAAGCTCTACTAAGACATCAGACTTTCAGACACAATACAAGCACCAGCTAGGACTGTCACCCCGAATTCCACCTTAAAGATTAGCATCCTCTGTACCTATTAATCCTTCATTGGTAATGCCAAGACAGACCTGTAGATATTGGCTTTCTCACAATATATGGTTTTATACTTGATGTGAAAAGGGGAGACTGGAAATCAACACGACACTTCTTCGGGCGGCAAGAGCGGGAAGAAGTACCTTGTCTATCCTTAGGAAATAATTAAAACATGACTCGCTTGGGGAGGCTTGCAAGTTGTCACTGTTTTATTTGAGTGAATAAAATGGTTAATTCAGAACTGCGTTCTCTATTTTGTTATGTATTTTATGCTGTTGCATGTGATGGAAATGCTACTGTTCGTGCCAATATCACTATTTAAGACAAGGAAAAGATATTTAAAATTTCTAAATATTCTGTAAAACTCAAATTGAAATCCATTTTCACTGTGGTTCCACTAGAACTGACTATTGTTCTAAATTCTGGTAAACAGTTATATAAATTTTAAGTGCATGTATTATTCATATGCACAACATATAGGTATATAGTGTAAATATATGAATGCTAAAAATATATTTTATAGGTTAGATCCAGTGATATATGCAGGAAGCTGGTACTTGTGTTTGATTTAGGGAGGAAGGACTAAAGAAATATAGATCCTTTCTTATCTTGTTGCCATTTGATCAAGTATGTGAGTTAAAAATAATACTTTAGAGAATAAATGATTCCAGCTATCCTAAAGAAATCCTTAATCTTCAAATTTCCTACTTTATGTTAGAGGCAAGATGTGAGAAAGTCTTTTATTTTTCTACCTCTCATTTTCAATCCAAAAGTGACCATGTACATGTCAAAGTTGATGATAAAACACTTCTAATTTCAGTGAAAGGTTTTCACACCTTTTCGTAGAACACCTTTTACCCTCTCAGAAGTGAGTGACCTTGACATTTGGGTGTTATACTGCTTCTCTTTCCAGTATGTTTTGCCATCTTAATGACATCCAGGAAAAGGCCAATTCACTGCATAAAGATTTCACATTCCAAATAAGGTATTTACTAGGAGCTCTGTTGAAGAATTGACCACTCCTCACAGCTTTTTATTATTAATACCTTAACTCTATTTCTCAATGCTGTCATTTTAACTAGCTTCGAAATTTCCTTACCTTTTTGTCACAATATTTTTATTGAATTTTTTTTTCTGAACCGATGGCCTATGAAAACCAAGAAAAACAAACTTTACACATAGCACATTCTCTTTTTAATATTCTCATTTCCATGTGCTTTAAATGTTGAGTTGTCATTTGCTGCAGATTTTTTCCCCCTTGTATTCAGTTTTATTATCCAAAGTACCACCAATCTCCTAAGCCACATCTGTGCCTTTATCTCCCTTTGGTATGGGTCTCCATGCTGTTCCTCCTGCCTTCTTTTTGTTGTCAGTGGGGAGGAACACCACTCAGTGTAACATTCTGCAATTTACGACTTCAATTACATACCTGCTCCACTCTGGCAGGTGTCGGTCCCACTGCAATCCTGGAAATGAAAAGTGTAAGGAAAACTCTGAAAGGAATTTTAATGGGATCTGGTTCATTGCTTCTTTGGCAGCATTTTAAACAGAGGCTTCCTGTGGGATGAAGAAATATAAATCATGTGAACTAACAAATTTCAACTTCTTGTTCAACTCTTCGCCTTCTTCAATAATTGAGAGTATCTTGATCTTGTCTGTACTAGGAAATGCCTGATTTCTTGACTCTTAAGGATACATGAATAGACTTTCCAAAGACTATCAATGCTTCTTTTAATGGGAAGAGAACACAGTATCTTGATAAAGACAGATACATTAAAAATACCTTTGTCTAAGAAATCACCACAATTGCATTAAGCAACATGAGGGCAAAACATATAATGGAGTGATGTACTTTCTGCTAATAGAGGGCCTGTTGGTTGAGCTTGGACCAGAACTGACAGAAAGTAGCTCCTGTCAGGCACTTGTGTTGAAGAGATTAGAAAGATGAGTAGGCTAGGAGGTTCTGTAAGCTTTGTATTAATGCTTGTAATGGTAGTCTTGTATTGATAGTTTAAAAAGAAATTGCTACTTGAATTTTCCTCAGTTCCTTAGATGAGAAATGTTGCAAGGTGCTATTATTAGAAGCTAAATACCCAACTTATGTATTAAACATATTCTCTAGTGTTAATAACTTCTTGTTGTTATTGTCTGTGTTAGTCCTGGGGGCTTGAACTCAGAGTCTAAGAGATGTCTTTTAGCTCTTTTAATCAAGGCTGGTGCTCTACCACTTGAGGCACACCCCCCACCTCCAATTTTTTGGGTGCTTAATTGGAGATAAGAAAGTCTCATAGACTTTTCTGCCCAAGCTGGCCTCAAAACTCAATCCTCAGATGTCAGCCTTTGAGTAGCTAGGATTACCGGCAGGAGTCATGACCAGATTTATTAATACTCTTTATATTTTAGCCATTCTCCAGGATTATGTCAAATGGATTTTATCTCTGTTAAAAAATTGATACGGCTCTACTGAAGCATATTTCTAGATACCATTTATTAATCCTACACATTTAGAGGTCTCCTTCCTTTTATTAGAATTGAATGTTTACGATGAAGGTGTCTGACTGAATAAGCTCGTTGATAAGTTGGAGACAGTCTTGTTAACAGGCAATTATAAGAACAATGCAAAGTGTGTTGTGATAAATACACAAGGGAACATTTGGGTTAGAAAGAAGACTACCTTATTTTCTGTCATCAATTGAGTTCTTAGAAGAGCTAATAGAGTTGAATTTTCACAGAAGAGGGAACCACGAGATAAAAACGAGTTATTTGAAGTGAAGAGAATAATGTATGCGTTATTTCTAAATACATGTGGCCATTATGACTGTTTGCAACATAAAATAATCAGTTCAGCTCCCGTTATGATACAAATGGCATGAAAGATGTTGGATTGCCTAGAGCCTGGGGTTTCTTTCAATTGGAACCATTTTGCTGTTCTTCAAGGTTGTGTTGGGTCACTAGCACTGGATGTCATGTAAGCATGACCCATGTCAATGTGATTGAGATCAGGAATACGGAAACAAACACTTCAGCTCTTATTCCCTCAGAATGTTGAGGAAAAGGCTATGATGTCTGGTCATTCCAAAGACAGTTTTTTTTAGTACTTCAAAAATATGTATTATGTAGCCTAACTGGAGATTTTTTTGGAAAAAAAATAAGCCATCCAAAAGCCTGAGTTTCCTCTACTTCTTTTAGATTAAATTTATTCTCCAATACATTTGTTTTGAGACACACAATAAACGTTAGGTTAAATCCCACCTGCTTGGGGTCAGAACAGTACTCTGTTTAAATTAGTGGAGTTATTTTAGAAGCAGAAGACATAGTTGAACACCGGTGCCTCTGACCTATAATCCTGTCTACTTGGGAGGTAGACGATTGTAACGAGATTGGGGATAATGGTTGGGAGGCCAGATGGACAAAAAGTGTATGAAAAGCCATCTCCATGAACAGCTGGATGTACTGGTATACATCTGGCATCCCAGTGGTACTCAAGGCTGAGAAGAGGAGGTTCTTAGTTCCAGAACAATCCAGACAAAACGTACACAAGCCATCATCTCAGCAGATAAATTTTTGTAGTTCACACCAGTCATTCTCAGCTATGGCAGGAAACATTTATAGGAGGATGACGGTCCAGGCGGGTCTGGGCAAAAACCGAGACCCTACTTCACAAATAACCTGTGAGAAACCTATTTGCAGCATCAGTAAGACACTAAGAAACAATAAGAAAGAAGGTTAACATAATGTAGTAGAAAGAGGATCCATTTGATTTATAAATCATTACACTGTTGTAACTGCTCATAGTAAGACTCCGAAGTTCCCTTAACAATGTATTTTCTTTTTCTCATTTGTTATATTGAGATAAGTTAATACAGATAAATGAATATATACATATTATATTTTATATACTTCATTATAGTATTGATAGCCTTCTTATTGTTATTAGGATCATTGATGAGTTGGAAGATTAAACCTAAAGAATAAAAGTTGTGAATTTCATTCTTAAATCTGTACTACTCAAAAGTAAGCAGAGGTGCTTGTGAACAGAAGTAGTTAATGGTACACTCCAGGATTGTACATCATTTTACTGGGATCTGGAATGCTCTTTCCGTGAGACAAATAAGTTATTTTCCGGATTTAGTATAATTATATAGATTTAACTCATTGATAACAAAAAGGTATATGTCTTTATTACATATTATTTTAACATGACCACAAGCCTCGTGCAATTTTAAGAGATGATATATGGTATTAACGGTAATAATTATGAGATTATTTAAAATAGATGAAAATTTATTTAGTCTTGTTCCAATAATATTAATTGAATTATTATTTAATGTTAGTCCCCCAGCCATTTTATGAAGATTTATTTTATTGAACATACCATACCATTTAATGTCACTAAATATATTGTGATACTCTTTATATGTCACATAACTGCCAAGGTATTAGAAAATCTAATTATCTATTGCATATTTAAGTTTCTAGCACATTTCAACCCCCTGGACCCTCCTACATTTCTATTAGAATTTGAAGCAAATATCTATAATTCTGTATTAATTATTTACCTAAGACTATTTATGTACATATAAATGTTATCCTTATTTGTTTTGGTGGATTGAATGTTAATTGTTCTATTACCTATTACATACTCTATTACATGTGTAATTATTTAATATATTATATTACTATATTACTATTTCATTATTAGCACCCAGTAGAGAGTTTCCACTATGCACTGAGTATCTGTGCATGGGAATATGTCCAGGTTAAAGCCAAGATGTTTCTATGTCATATAAAGTTACAGTGTTGACTTTCAAAATGCAATTAAAGTGGCTATGCTGTTTGATATCAGTCATTTTGGAGCTGAATAATATAAAGAAGGGATAAAGGTATGGGAGGGATAGAGATAGTGAGAAAGAAAGAAACAAGGAAGAAAGGAAGGAAGGAAGGAGGAAGGGAGGGAGGGAGGAAGAGAAGGAAGGAAGAGAAAAGAAAGAAAACGAAAAGAAAGAGAAAAAAGAAACCTTTTCAGAAGGCAGAATACTTTTTTTGTGTTTTGCCCCATGGAGCAAGTGAACAAGACTAGAACTAAATGAATAGAAACTGACATTGGGAATTGTGTATTTGTGAACAGAAATATAGAGAGAGAAAGTAGACTTTTGTCAGGCATATAGTATTATACTAGCTTTCAAATTATTTGCAAAAGGAAAAAAACATTTGCAAAATGAGCATTACACCAAAACCAAGTATATCACTTTTAGTTAAGATTAAGTGGTACCTACTTATAATCCAGGTCTTTGATAACAGTTTTTGAATTAATTGCTATCTAGTATGCCCAAATGTAGGATTTCTCAATGTATGTCCTAGTGTATATCATTGTTTATTGCAGATTTAACAAAAATTGTGACATGAATCAAATGTCTGGGTCAGTTATAAGGCTAATTGTTTTAATGTCACCATTGGGAAAAAAATGTCATTTTTAATTGTACTCATCCATCAGAAGGAATAGTATGTTATTTGCAAGGAATTGGATAGACCTAGAACAAGTCATGTTATGCTAAACTCAGAGAGACATGTTTGCTTTCATATATGGAAGCTAGATCTAAAATTCCACTAAAGTATGATAACTTAGGCAAGGCTTTATGTATTTACACACAAACAAACCATAGGAAGTTATATATAAGAGAGGAATTGCCAAACGTGTAATTCCTTTGAACATGTAACGTACTATTGATCAAAATGAATTCCAAGAATTGGAAACATGTACTTTTTCCTATATTGTTATTTTTAGTTTTATATATGTTTTGTTTTAATTCATTTGGGTGGTGTGCAAAGAGGGGCACAGGACTAGAGGGGTGAAGGGTGAGCAAAAGTAGTCATTGTATTGAATATGTGCTATTTTAAAAATGAATGGTGTAACCTGTAGGTAGGGATGGGAGGCAGAAAATGGGAGCAAAGTGAAGGAAGGGGTGAAAATGCTCAAGAAGCATTGTACTCATAATGAAACATGAAATTCTAACCCCTTAGTGCAACTCCTTACAAAAAGGTAATAAATGTTCTGCTCTGAGTCCAGTGGGAATTGAGCTCCTCTTTATCCCCCTTTCCCACTTCCCCTGCCCAAACTCGTCTCTCATCACAAACACGGGCACAATTGTACACATGCAATCCGGGCAAGCATACTCATAGCCACGTATGTACACACTGGCTACTAATAGCTGCCCCAGTTTGAAAGCGCTAATTCTTCTGATTAGCTACCCATTCATGAAAATTAAATTTAGAATGTTTTGATTTGTGGTAAATTTGCATGGAGAGAAATCTTGTTTTCATTATCGGGGCTAAAATTGGTTCAGTTAAGATTTTAATATACCAGAAAATCAATATTAAGGACTTGTTTTATATAGTTTTATGCCTCTTCCAAATTTATAGCTTCCAGAAATCCACTTCCCCCTGTCCCCCCATGACTCTTTCAAGATGTGAGACTGTACTGGTAATGGAATCTGTATTGAGGTACTAAGGCTGTAAGATAAACTTGAGCTATTTTGATGTAAGGCTCTGTCTTATATTTACAGTCTTTATAAAGTTTGGGAAAATTAAAATTTATTCTTTAGCACATCGGGTTTTAAGCTGTGATGTTGACATGGAATGAAATTTGAGGGTCACATGAGAACCTCTTGTTTTGTGTCCTTCAGTGTCTTTTCTGTTTGAGGTATTTTCCTTGTATTTCATATCCTCAAGTGAATGACAATTTGAGCAGCAAGATTCTTTTCCCTATTATTCACCAATTAAACCTAAGAAAATTATTGATTTACTTGTCTTACCTTTTATGCTACTGTAAGGAAATGACTTAGTATCTTAAAATACCTAATTTAGTTTCTCCTTCATTATGTCCCCCAAAAGCGGATAGCCTCATTGTCATTTTGGAATCTGTATTATTGAATCATTATGCTATAACTGGCTAAAATATGGAGGATTTTGTTTGTTTTGTGGACCTTGGTCACGGTCCCTTCATCTGTCATTCTCCCTTACCCAATTCCCATACACCTCCCCAAGTTTTCAATTTCATTTTCACATACTTACATTGAGAATAATGACTGTTTCCCCCCCCCCCCATCATTACTTTCATTGTATTATGCCGTTCCAATTAACCCAAACCTGTTTGAGATACAACATGTTTCAGCTTTCTCTAGTCATTCTGGTAACCAGTCTGTTAAATTTCCATAGGGCTTCTACTGTGGAAACACACCCTGTGCATACTATACTTTCATAAGTGTGATGGTGTATATGTGCCCATGGCCCTGTTTTCATATGTCTCTTTATTTGTTAGGTCATATGAGATGAAACATGCACCCTTTTTCTCTCTGAACCTAACTTATTTCACTCAAGGTATTTTTTTGCAGGCCCATTCATTTCCATTCAAATAACTATAACTATATCACTCTTTAGAATATAGTATAGTTCTGTTCTAGTGTTTCTTAGTAACTTCTTTCATTCTGACTTTTACAATGGTTTTACTAGCTTTACATTCCCACCAAAAATGTGGTAAGGTTACCTTCCCCTGCCACCGCACCCCCGACAGCCTCCTCAGCATTTGGTGTTTGCATTCTTGATGATGGCCATTCTGATGGGAGTGAGAGACAACGTGTATATTGTTTTGATTTTCATTTCCTCCCTGGGTAGAGATGTTGTCCATTTGTACTTCTGGAAATAAAAAGTTAGATGCTCAATTTAAATATACAGGTTTATTCAAGGTAGCCTCTTTCATTGGTACTTGGCTGTCTTAGATTTGTACTGTTTATTTATCCATCATGAATATATTCTAGATTCTTGTAAAAGAGACTATAGAACTTCCTATATACTTTCAAGAAATCCCATGGAGAGTGTTTTGTGTGTTCCCAAGTGATTTATGACTCTTGTGTGTTCACAGTGCTTTTTTTCCCTTTTTAATTTGTGAGAAAATTGCTTAACTCATGATTCCCAACCATCTGTGATGTATCATTTAGCATGAGAAATCTGTGAAAATCTTGAGGATAAAAGAGAACAAATGAGATCTTGTGAATGATGTATGCCAAAGAGTCTCAGATATGGTCCCTGATTCACAGCATCAACATCACAGGCAAATGGTAAGAAATGCCAATTCTTGGTACCCACCTCAGGCTGCTGAATGAGATACTCTGGGCACAGGCCCAGCAATCTCTGTTTTAACAAGCCTCATTATTCTAATCCAGCTGACTGTTTGAGAAGCATTGCTGCATGTTCTTAAGCTTTTAGTGTTATTTAGAAATATATCATTATTTTCTAGAGAAATAAAGTATAGAGTTATAAATTTGATAGTAAATCTAATTGATTTGTCAAGATTAGTTGAATAGATTCCTTTTGTATTTTCTCTTTCCACATAAGCCTTTAGATCTCAAAAACAGTTTTGTTAATAACTATTTTCAGAAGAGTTGGGTCTATACTGAACTATGAAACCTCAAGAAAGTGTGTTGCTCTTGCTTTCATTTTAATTTTTTATATCTAATGGTTATTGAGGGATGACCAAATTGTGTGTAGAACATCATAAAAGAAAGTGCATACCCTCATTTGGAAAGATAGCAGATGAGTTGGGATGGAACTGTCCTTTGCCTATCAAATCAAAGTCAGTTATTACTTGAAACAATAAAAGAGACAAGAGATAGGCCTGGATATGCATTAAGTTCATAGTGTACTAATTACTTGAGTTATTTATAGTGAGGGAAAATAAGAGCCTTACGTAGGTAAGCTTTATTCAAGAAGAAAGAAGATATTCAATCACTTTGGAAAGCAGTATGGCGGTTCCTCAAAAGACTACACATAGATCTCCCCTATGACCCAGCAATCCCACTTTTGGGCATTTATCCAAATGATCACAAACAAGATCATAGTAAAGCCATCAGCACAGCTATATTTATTGCAGTATTATTTATCATAGTTAAGATATGGAGCCAACCCAGATGCCCCTCAGTAGATAAATGGATCAAGAAAATGTGGTATACATATAGATATATCTATATGTATATGTATGTGTGTGTATACACACACACACACACACACACACACACACACACACACACACACACACACACATAAGGGAGTTCTATGCCTCTATCAGAAAGCATGACATTGCCCCCATTTGTTAGAAAGTAAGCCAGGCCCAAAGAAACATAAGTCTCATGGTTTCCCTTATATGCAATAACTAGTATATTTCAGGGACAAGCAGAAAAGGTCAAAAGCTATGTACATATGACCAGATAAGATGAAGTTAGGCGAAATGAACCCCAAGATAGGGACACATGTTTTCTTGCTATTGTTTCTAATGTATTTATAAGGTACCATGTGATTTTTTTTTTTTGTTCCTTTGTATGTGCCTCCCCCATGGTATAACCTCTGTTTTCACTGTATTTATTGTCAGTATAATTTGGGGAGGGGAAGGGAAAATAACAAAATGTTTAAATAGGGATACAGGTTGACCCATTGTAACAATGAGATGCACAAGACACTATGTTGAAAAATGAACTTTACAATTTAGGTGGGTGGAGGGGTGGGGAGGGAGTGTAGTTGTGGAGGTGGGAGGGAAGGAATGGTAGGGAAAAAAACAAAAAAGGAGGCAACAATGCTTGATAAGAAATGTACTCATTACCTTGCTCATGTTAACTGTAACCCTCTGTACAGTATTTTCACAAGAAAAAACTTATAATAAATAAATAAGCTATTTTTGATTATATAAATCTGTAATTGTAGCTACTCAGGAGTCAGAGGCAAAAAGACCATGAGTTCTTGGCCAAATAAAGTTACGAAGCTATCTCAAACACAAAATACAAAAGATGCATAGCTCAAGTATTAGAATACTTTTCATGTGAAAAACAACTCTGAGTTCATTCTCCAGTATAGACAGACAGACAGACAGACAGACAGACAGACAGACAGGGAAATTACAAAAGCATCAGGAATTAAAAGGTGTGAAGGATAGTTTGAAAAGATCTAATAAAAGTGTATGGTATTGAGACTATAAATAGATATACCATGGATGAGGATATGACTTTTTTTTAAATAAGAATTGATTTATTGAGTGATTTTTATCAATGAATATATATGGGAGGACCTATGGTAGTTCTTGAATTTCCAGTGCTCCTCAATCTTGATGGAATTTCATTTGTGAAAAACTACAAAATGTAGATCAAAATTGAAATTTTCTTCCAATCAGAATATAGCTGATAGAAAGATGAGGTTTTTCAAAATTAACTTATCCAACACAAAAACCCAGGAAACTATAAGAAGTTGAAATGGGAGTGAAGGGTAAGTACTGAGACTGACTGAGCATCCCAAACCTAGTAAACTTAAGAACCAGATGCCTCTTTTGCATAAAACCAGGTCCTACCTTAATAGGGTCCTCTTCCTCAAAGACATCCACATCCACCAATAGATACTTTCATCCATTTTCTGTATCCTCATTTCTGTTATTTGTCTTAGTTAAATTCTAACAACTCATATGTCATTTATGATTCTCTCTCTCTTTCTCTCTCTCTCTCTCTCATTCTCTCTCCTTCCCCCTCCTACTCCCCCCCCCCCGAGGTAGTTATTGTCTTTTTGCAATAGAATAAAATGGGCAGTGTATGAATCTCTGAGGTCTTTTTAACAGAATGATTAATAATGCATTGAGTGAACATCAATAACATGTTGCAATACCTCAGTAATTTTTATGACCATCTTGTAGTTTTTGTTATCAATTCTTATTGAGATATAATTTGCGTGATTGTTACTGGTAGTATTGTGTCCCTCCAAAACTTATGTTGAAGCCATCATTATCAGTACTTAAGAATATGGCTGTTGGGCTGGAAGGTGGCTCAGTGGTAGAGCGCTTGCCTTGCATGCATGAGGCCCGGGGGTTCGATTCCTCAGCACCACATAAGCAGAAAAAAGCCGGAAGTGGTGCTGTGGCTCAAGTGGTAGAGCACTAGCCTTGAGCTGAAGAGCTGAGGGACAGCACCCAGGCCCAGAGTTCAGGCCCCACGACCGGACCCAAAAAAAGAAGAAGAAGAAGAATACAGCTATTGCAGAAAAAGTAAGGTTAGAGTGAGGATAGTCTTCAGTTCAATGTGACTTACGTCCTTATGAGAGAAAAAATAAAATCACACGTAGAAAATATGCCATATGTGAGGATAGAGGCAAAGTTTCTGTTGATATTTCTTCAGGCCATTGATTGTGTAGGTTTGCTGGGATGCTCCAGCAGCCAAGAGGAAGCAAGGAAGTTTCAATCTCGAGTTGGCTCACTGAAATATGGTCCTGTCCATACACTCATTTTCAACTTTTGCTCTCATTTAAGTCAGGAAATTTTTGTTATTTTTTAGACATAGTAATAGCTCTTCTTATATTAGCCATAGCATAAAATACATGTTTTAAGAATGTAATTCAATGATTTTGAAAAATTCACTGAATTGTGCAACTGTCCAGTTGTGGAAGATGCCCATTCTGTCTAAAAAGCTCATCGTTGTTAGCTTTCTGTTCATGTCTTCCTTAAAAAAGTACTCATCAGTATTTTTATATATTTGTTTTTTCTTGATATTTTATGTAAATTAAATCATATAACATAGTTTTTCCTATGATTTCTTTCAGTTAACATAACATATTAGAACTCATTCATGGTCTACTTTTTCTGTGATATGTGGTATTGAACTCATGGTTTGGTGGTTTACAAAGCAAATGCTCTCCTGTGATACTCTCCTCCAGTCCTTTTTATTTCAGCCATTGTTTATCTACCTCTCTTGTTCATTTTACATCAATAATGGCATCATACCTCCTACTTGTGCTTCAGTATACTGATTGCAGGTACACATCACCATGCTCAGCTTTTCATTGTTTGAGAAGGGGTGGAATCCTGTGAATATTTTCCTGGACAGGTCTTGAACCAGGCTCTTCTAATCTAGAATCTAGGTCTACACATATGAGTCATCATATTCTACTTTTTAAAAATTATCAAATTGTTTTTACTTAACACAATCTACATAGGACAAACCCTGAGAAACGCTTCACATGACATGGAAGAAAATATTAATTTCTAATTATAATAGAGCTTTAAACTCTATTCATAAGCAGCCATTAGATGTTCCTTACATTTCAGTTAATCATGCTGATATCTGAGTATATAAAAGCCTTGCTAATACATGTTGCTGGTATGTATCCACTCTGAGCTCCAGCTTTGGTAGCTCTGTGGCTGGTACTTGAGAAACTGCATCTGTCTAAACGAAGTCCCACAGAAACCTGCTGCTAGTCCATAGAACATCCTTTGAAAATGAATTTAACTGAAAACCAATTTAGTGTACTGAGGCTCTCTGATTGGTCATCTCATCCATTCCAGGCTTCTCTGTATCTTAATGACTAGAAGAGGTTTCTCTTTCCTAACCTACAATGGTCTCTAGTCCACTGATACCTTTGAAAACTGTATTTAAGTTTTGATAACTGACATCCATGCCTTCTGTGCACTGTGCCTCTGCCAAGAGCTTTCAATTTGTAGGATCACATTTTAGAAACCATTAGGTTAATGTCATTCTATGTGCTACACTCATCATTGGGATCATGGTCCCCTGCCCTGTTTTAAGGAAGTCCCAGATCCAGAGAAATGCAGTTACTAGCATTTTGTTGCTGTTGCTATTTCTCCTTCTCCTTCTCCCCATCTTTTTCTCCCCCTCTTCCTCCCTGTACTTCTCCCTGTTCCAACTCCTTTTCCTCCTCCAATTCAGGGATGGAGAACTTCTGGCCTGCAGGCTGTATACGGTCTGTACAATCACTCAATTAGATACTAACATTTATGCTTCTGGTATGTTTCATCTTGGCTGCCTGTATTGATCATTGTGAATGGCTCCCAATCATGTTTTAAATATCCTATTTTTGGAAACAAGGTTCCCAACCTCTGAATGGAAAGTATTCCCTGAACCTCTATTGGAAATCTTTTTAATTTTATTTTTTTGAATTGTGGATTGTCACATACTTTGCTTGTGTTCTTAATTCCTGATGAAAAGAAAAATCTCAACTGATTTGTTTATAGAGACAAAATACTTAGATGCAATAATATTTTTTAATTTTACTTATTGTAAAGATGCTGTACAGAGTGGCTACAGTTACATGAGTAATCTAATGAGCACATATCCTGTCGAGCATTCTTACCCCTTTTCCTTGTTCTTCCACTATCCTTTCCTTTCCCCACCTCCCTCACTCTCCACCTCCCCACCCCGCTCAAAGCTGTAAAGTTGAATTCCAGTATACCCTCTTGTGGGTATCATTGTTGCAGTGGGTCAAACTGTGTCCTTGTTTCTAGTTTTGTTATTCCCCTTCCCCTCCCCAAGTTAGACAAATGTTTATACAAGATGCAGGGTACCAAAATCAAGTAAAGCAACAGCAGGGTATATACCATAGGGAGAAGAACATGCAAAGGAAACAAAGAAATCACAGAGAAGATTTACAACAACAACAATGAAGAAAGGCCTCTTGTGTCCATATCTTAGGGTTCATTTCACTTGGAGATGCAATAATATTAATTTAGGACAGTTAGACTGGGAACACAAAACTGTGGTGTATTCAGGTTTTCGAAGGCATGAATACAGAGAAGAAACTTTTTAATTAAAAGTATGCAAAGGTTTGTTAGACTTTGTTCAAAATATAAAAGTTCATATTAACTGAATGTTATGAATAAAGTAATTACTAAAAATAGAAAATAAAAGATTGCCAACAGTCTACAGAAATGGCTCTTAATTATCAGCCACATTTCTCATTTGGGTATTTACTATGACAATATCTTTGTAAAATATTTTTATAGAGAAACTAGAAAGTAAATATTGTTCTTTCCCTAGCATTGATCAAAATTTATCTTTCATTACTGATAGATAAGATGTTGCTTTGAGCTATACAGCTCACTATTCGTAATATGAGGCTAAGGCTAAATTACTTCCCTGAATTATAATAAAACATGAAAATGAAACTAGTGACATTTTCATTTTTTTACAAACATTACTACAAGTCTAGTACTTAAAAACATAAACCCTGATGAATTTAATTTCATCTAATTTGCACTAAGAAAAAAATTGTATGTTGCACACTCATGTGTATTCTAGACTTAAGAAGAACTTCAGTTGTCATAGTCTTCAGTAAGAACAAAATCCTTCACTATTTATTTTTTGTATATATTTGGTATTAAATGTTGACTGAGAGCCTTGAGCATGCGAGGTAAACCTTATACCACTTGAGCCACTCTTCCATTTTTGCCTTGGATGCTTTTTGAGGTAGTTTCTCGTTATTTTATTTGGGGACTTAGTGTGATATACCTATTTCTGCTTCCCATGTTGCTGGGATTATAGGCACATACCATGGCTCTTGAGAATTTTGTATGAAATTAATATTTTTAGCCTCAAACTACTATCCTCTTGATTCCTGCATTCCAAGTAGCTAAGATACTGTTGGAATTAGCCAACGTAACTGGCTTCTACTTGAATTTTTATACCATGTATCTAGAAAAAAAATGTATTTTCTACTGAAGAACTTTTGCATTTGAAGTATGCCCACTCTTACCCCAGCACTTGCTACCCTTTTCTGTCTGAAGCTGACATTTCTCCTCTTTTGTAATTACATGATCTCTACCTGGAACTCTTTCCTGCCCTGAGTTTAGAGGAGGGTGGTTTCCAGAGCACAATTCTCATACCAGTGGTACCATGCATTACACAGGCATTCTGGGACCAACAGAAATATATCTTCCTAAACCCAAATTACAACTCTTCCTTTATCAACTCCCTTTTGCTTACCTTTCAGTAAAGCCCAAGGGCTTTCTAAGACTATGTAACCCAAGGAAGTATGAGATAGGGAAAAGGAGCTTGGGAACGGGAACAGTATTAACTAAGATAGACACTTACCTGTCTAACTTTTGGAGAAGATAGAAATCACAAGGCCATGTGACCTGTTGAAGAGATCCTTCTTAGTTCTTGGAGTGGAAACTGTAACTGCTCTGACCAAAGCTTACATATATTGTCCTTGTGGAATTCCAACCCCACCATCCCTATTAAAGAAGTGCTCGCAGATATTATGTAGAAAGTGAAAGAGTAGAAAAAGACGTTTCAAGTGGGAGCAAAAAAATGTATGTGAAGTGTGAAAGGCAGGAGAATTTCTTCTTTATATAATGCCCTGACAAGAACTGTTACTTTTTTTTTCTGATAAGATCTCTCACTTTTGCTGGTACCAGCATTAGGTTATAGTCCTTCTACCTCTATTTTGTAGGTAGGTAACATTACCAGTATGTTCTACATTGCATTTTCCTGAAATTTTTGAATGATAAAATAAGAAATGTTGAGGCATCACAATAGATTCTGAAAGGTTATTTTTTTTTGTCTTTGGTCTGGCTTTAATGTAGAGAAATAAGACAGGGTCCTGCTAATAGCCTTGGTTTTTCTGCAAGTTTCTATGTCTCTATATAGTACACACTGGCCTCAATCTTCCTGTAATCTTCCTCAGCCTCTAAAATTCTGAGATTATAGGCATGAACCACCATGACCAGATTGCTGTTTAAAATTTCAATCTGTACCACAGATTTTTCAAGAGATGCAGGCCACAAATGCAGCAATGGGCTCACAGCACAGTGACCACCAACCTTATACATTAACATCGTGCTCCATAGCAATGCCAATTATTCAACCTTCACAAAAGAACATGGAGGGCTGGATCAGCCCACTACTGGGTATGACCAGCTATGCCCCAGTTGCTTTTTCCAGGTTGCTGTTATAGTACCTTTCAGCAGATGAGTCCATTGGGATCAGAAAGTTGATACCTCTATTTTCCCCCTCTTCTTTTCTTTTTTCTTTTCTTTTCTTTTCTTTCTTTCCTTCCTTCCTTCCTCCTTCCTTCCTTCGTTCCTTCCTTCATTCCTTCCTTCCTTCATTCCTTCCTTCCTTCCTTCGTTCCTTCCTTCCTTCCTTCGTTCCTTCGTTCCTTCGTTCCTTCCTCCCTCTCTCTCTCTCTTTCTCTCTCTCTCTCTCTCTCTCTCTCTCTCTCTCTCTCTCTCTCTCTCTCTCTCTCTCTCTCTCTCTCTCTTTTGTGGTGCTGAGGCCCATACTCAAAGACATGAACTTGCCAAGAAAGCATTCTTTCGTAGAGGCAAATCTCCAACCCCCGAACCAATATCATTATGTTAAAAATACCTGTAAGGAAAGACCACAGCACTTATACCATAGAAGCCTGGAGAAAAGAAATTCTTGAGTTTCAGAATATATTTTTATTTAGAAGGAAATTGGAGTATGGGTTTAGGAAGAGAGGCATGTCTGACAGGAAGCATCCTGGGAACTCATCATTATTTAACCAACATTACCCCTGTGGCTGCTTTTCCTTAAGATCTCAGTGGATGTCAGAGGCTTTAGATATTTCATTGAAGTTAAAATAGTTTATTTGTATGTCCAGATATGCTTCAGATACAAAGGTTTACAAAAGGTGATGGTCACAGACAATTTAATAGCTATATACCTTGAAGACTCACTTAGTTTTAAATAACAATATAATAAAAAAGCTTGGCTAGTAATGGAATGTGATGTGAATCCTACCACTACTCCAGTTGATGTCATGTACATGTAGTTTTGTAATAGAAATTGAAGTTGTAATGTGAGACAAAAACCATGTATGTGTGATTGTTTACGTATATGTGTATGTATATTTGTTAGTTTGTTTGTACATTGTTTGCTAGTCCTCGGCCTGGGCACTGTCTCTGAGCTTTTTTTGACCCACAGCTCCATTTCTGACTCTTTTGGTGATTAGTTGGAGATAAGAGTCTCATGAACTTTCCTGCAAGCTGGCTTTAAACTGGGATCTTCAGAGCTCAGCTTCTTAAGTAGCTAAGATAATACAGGTGAGTCTTCAGTACCCAGCTTCATCTTCCATTTTTGATCAAAATGAGGAAATTTCATCCATTTTTATTAGATGATGGAACTTCGTATTCTATGTTTCCTAGTTGTTTATATTTATAAAAGCAAACAAATTTCAAAAATTTGGAAGTTGGCACAAAGCTTCCTGTTTTTAACTCAAGTGTTTTATAAAAGGCAAGTGCAACATCAACTCAAATCCCAGATGAAAGAATGGGCAACTATATTGAGCATCTTTAGCTTGATAAAGTATTTACCCTGAGTTTTACACAGGCACCTGACCCCTTAGACTTTGCATGAATGACCCTGGTGTTTGGGAATCTCTGCTGTCATTCACAGCCTCTGAGGGATGCAGAAGCACCTGCTGCATCAGGTTTACCATTGTCCAGAATCCCCTCGCTGTGGCTGTTGGCAGGTTTGTGTACAGTGGAATGTGTTAGCTGTGTGACATGTGCTAGTTCTTCAGTTTCTGTGTGCTGGTTCTTCAGACTGTTCTGTGAGAAAGACCTCATCCCTTTTTTCCTGGAAAGCACTTCTGAATTTCTTCAGATGTTCAAAAAAGAACCCAGCATTCCATCCCATGGAACATGATGGACTGTTAGAGTCCTCGTAACACAAAGATGAGAGTCTCCAACAGACACACCTCAACAGATGCTTACCTCGATGGTATGGTGAAGTGCATCCAGACAGCTAAGTGTGATAAATATGGTAGGGACTTGTTGGTAGGCTTCCACTTGATGGAAAATTGTTTCTGCCTCCATGTAAAGACTGTGGTGCTAATATTAAGCAGAATTATCAGAAAACAAGTATTATTTACCCAAGTCTCAAATACATGTTACTAATTATAAGCAAAATGATCATCTCTCCTCTTCTCAGACTGAGCCACCTGGATTGCCTTTCTTCTTATTGGGTATGATGGGTTTTCACTGTAATATGCGTCATATATATATGTAATTTTTAAAGTGATGTGCAAGGTAAGTGTGCGTGACTAGTTCCCCTTACTAATGTAGGTTATCTCTTGGTACTACAGTGAACATTGCTGTGGTATTTAGAATCTAAGTGACTATAATATATACATATATATATATATATATATATACACATATATATATATATGCTTATGAAAATCGTAGCCAGGTTCCTGTTGCACATGACAAGTTGGAGAATGAGACATATAGAATGATTAGAATACTCAATTCCTGTGATTTTTCTGTTGATTGCTGCCTTTCTATTGGAGAATGAAATAGGGGGAGGAAGGGTGTGGTAGATGAAGCCAGGGACCATCTTCAGGTCCATGTCTGTCCATGAAATTAATCATGTGACCATACTAGGCTGCAATGAGCTCTAGTAAACCTGTTCTCTGGCAGAGCAGACAAGACCCAGGGTGAAATCTATGAGTTACTTTTATGAAGGAGCAGAAATGGGCATCCCGTTCTCTCAAGAATCCAGACTTACTCCCCCTGAACCACTGAATATTTGGGGATGACAACAGCTCCAAAGATTAACTGAGGCAAAGCTGCATGGGGATGGGAACACTCGTGTATGAATGCTTCTATCTGATACTGGAAATGATATAATATAGTAAAGGATCTATTTACCAAATCTTCTCCAGATACCTTTCAGGGGCCCAGTAACCATTTGTAGGGAGTTCACTAACATCAAATCAGAGCCGTTTTTGTAGTAGTTCAAAGAGAACATTTGTTTGTCTCTTGCATCTGTGGTGGAATTTTCTTGAGGCTATAATGATGTATGTGACATTAAATCGAAGGGGGGAGGGATATGTATTCTACCTTCATCTGCTTATAACCTCGATTATAACTCCTAATGTGGCACAAATAGTGGGAGATGCAGCCACATTTAAAAAAAATTGGGCTTCTTTAACCTATATATATATATACATGTATATAAATATATATAAGCATATATATATATATATATATATATATATATATATATATGAATTTTCCAGTAATGAGGCTTGAACTCTAAGCTTCACTCTTTTACTTGGAGTTTTTTTCCTCAAGGCTGAAGCTCTGCAGTTTTAGCCACATGTCCATTTTCTACTTTTTCCTGGTTAATTGGAGATGAAGCTCTCAGAATTTTCTCTCAAGGGTAACTATGAACCTTGGACTTTAAACTGTGGTCTTCATATCTCAGTCTTCTGAGTTGGTTGAATTATACGTGTGAGCCTTCAAAACCTGGATTAACAAGTTTTAAGAGTGTGAAAACCTAGAATTTGTCCACCCATGGCTGCTTTGTTACCTTCTGAACTTTAACGTTAGAACTCTTTAACCTATTATTTGATTAGACAGTTATTTGACTCTGAGAACATTCGTTGAGTCCTACTCTTGCTAGGAAAACTTTCTTGTTTTTACTTCTGTATATCATTTTGGTTTCTAGTACTGCTTTTTTGGTATTTTTTGGAATACTCAAAATCAAATTGTAAAGGGGAAAGGACCATTGCTTTGCAACTTTGCAGCTAGAAGAAAATCACCAATCCATTGAAATATTTACAGAGAAATTTGAGAGGTAAATATTTCTTCATTTTTATCTGGCATGTGTTTTAAAGAAAATAAATGGAAACAAACAGATATTTTATGCAGTTAACTTTTGTATTTCTTTGGTTTTCTCCAGTATAATGTTTGGAAAGAGGAGGGGGATGTGGCATAGCCATTAGCCACTCAGTAAGATGTAAAGACCTCATGTCTTCATTTTAACCCAGCATTGCAGTGGGTCAGCCAGGTGTCTCCATGCTGAAATTACATTGTCAAATGCTATTTGAGATGTGTGGGAATTGTTCACCCACCTGGAAACCTAATAATGAGGTAAATTTTGACTCTGCACTGATGTGCTTGGCATTTTCATATCTTAATAATTTTGGCTTTCTCCAATAATTTATTTTAAAGAGAATTATGAAGGCCGTGAATTAGAAGACAGGGGTGTACTTACAGCTTTGGAAGATTTTAGAGGAAATTCATCTGAATTATTTTTTACTTCTTCTAATTAAAAGAGAGAAAAGAAATTTAGGACAAGCATAGGAGATTCAGTAGAGAATAAATGTCAACTCATATCCAATAAAAGCTCAAGCCATACCAACAGTGCACTTTAAAATGAAAAGGTGGGTTCTATTTATAATAAGGAAAGAATGTTTTCTCTTGCGACTATACAAGAGGTTTTCACCAAAGTAGGTACAATATGTTCTAAATACTTTGTACACATTTTTCTTATTTCTTTACAATATTATTTCTTCCTCTCCATTTCTCCTAATTATAGCAATTGCCAACTGCAGGAAGAAGAACCTCTGAAATGTCTAGGACCTAACCACAATAGGAGAGGAATTTCTTCCTTAACATATTATATTGAAATTTTCTGTATTACAGTGTTCTAGTAAGTGATGCAAAATTTATCAACTCTGAATAGCACGAATTCTGTGAAATAGATACTTGTTTGTATGTGCATGCATAGGGGGATATTTGGTGTTTGGATACTTGAGGTTATATGCTTACTATAATGTGATCAGAGGGTGACCCAGGTCATTAGAGATAGCTTACAACTCATGGTCTTTGGACCTGGTTTTGGTCCAATTTTGGTCCATTTTCCTGAGTAGGAAAATGAACAAGGTTAGGTATGTGGTTTTAAATCCCAGGGCTGTAACTTTCTTTGACATGTGAGAGGTAATTTGGAATGAGTCACTTGTCCTCTCTGGGGCTCTGTTTAGTCATTTAGGAAATGAGAATAATATATCTTTACTTCACACAGCTGCTGGAAGGATTATAAGAGTGTGTATACACATGCATGCACACCTGTCGATATGTGTGTATATACACACAAACAATATACGATATAAATAGTGTATTAGTAGCCCATCACATGTACAATATAGACATATTAAGTTCTAGCTATGATATAAAGGAATGTCCCTCCAGCCTATGGTGCTGCTGTTGTTAAGTAGTAGAACCTTCAAGATCTGGGGTCTGATTAGAACTCTTCCTTTCTTCCTTTCAAATTAAATGTATCATAAAAAGTGATATTTGGACCTTTCACACCACCTCTTTTTCTCTCTCTAAAAGAAAAAAAAGATGTACAACTTCTTCTGCCTTAGGCTACCTCCATAATTTGTTATGTGGATACTACCTCAAGAGTAATGAGTCCAATGGTCCACAGACTCAAATACCAGAAACTGTGAGATGAAATGAACCTTTCATCTTTTTATCTCTGGTATTCTATTACAGCAACTGAGAGCTGACTTGCACACTACCATCCTTAGTGTCTACAAAGTGAGACATCCTGGTGGTAAGCGCCACCAGGATTTTTTTTTCTTTCATTAAAGTCATATCACTTGTTAGATTTGCTTCAATATGTTTTTTTTTTAATTTTTATTATCTTTAAAGGAGTTGCCATTTCACAAAGCATCTTGTCAATCATCTCTTCAGATTTGTCAGTCATATCTCTCCAATCCACCCCGTCCATTACTCCTATTCAATTTGTAGGATATTCCTTGGAATCTTGACTGCATTTTCGCCCTTCCCCATTAACTCCACCCACTCCTTTTTGGTGTTTTATTTTGCTAAACTTTGACTTTACCATTCCATGGAATTTCACTGTTTGAGGTCTTCCTTGAATCTACCTTATTTCAGTTACACTCAATGTATTTTATGGCTTCCATGGCCTGACCAGGTAAACCAGACCTGTTCTGAAGGTAGTAATCTAAAAAATCAGCAGGTATCCCTAAGATCCCTGGAAAATGTAGAGTAAGGAGAAATCTCACTGTATCCAGATGCAGAGTCAGTACCTCTTCTTGGTTTTTAATCTGTGCATTCTAGTAAGTAACCTTTGTTGTAACCTTGCATAACAAGAAGATAATTAAAGTGGTTATTTACCAATGAAAACTTCTCTGTGGAATATTGAATTTTCCATCTCAAAAATTGTTTAAATAACTATTAAGACTTATGTATATTTACATTTATCTATCCCTTCCTAGAGAAAAATTTAAAAGCCTTGATAGTAGACCTTGTTCACTTTCAATTTTGTAACAATTTGGAATTGACAAAAACATGGAAAAACTAGTACCAAGAGCTCTTCTATGCTATTCATTCAAATTTCCTGATAGTTAACATTATCTGCTTTTTTAGTGACAGTTTTTTGAGAATTCGTTACAGTCATCACACCCATTAGTTTTTTGTTTTTTTTTTACTTTTCTCCCTAATAGTAGTTTAAAATGTTTTACACATAGAAGTGTTAAGGGAATTTAGCATTAGATATCTCTTACTACAAAATTATTCCATGAACAGCTCACTCTACATGTCATTCTAAATTTGTTACTCACCTATGTATACATCCACTTATTCACTCTAATCACTGATTTTCTAAAGACATTAGTAATACATACTTTATATGCTCTAAAATTTACCCATTAAATAATTTTAATCCATGGTCAGATCGTAAGAGACCAAGGTGTGTTTGAGAAATTCCAAGAAAATGTTTTAGCATTAATTATCTTGTCACAAAAGACTGATCACAGCTAGGTTATACTTCAAGACCTGCTCTGTGTGATAGTGAAAATTGGGAAAAATACATATAATTTTCTACAGCTTAGTGTTTGGAATTATGAAATGAAATAATTTGACTCTTTGATAGATGAAACTTCTTGTGGCTCATAAAATGTGGAAATCGTGAACTTTAGACTCCCACCTCCTGATTACTCTACAGCATAGCACATTTCACCTTCTGCTTGCTTTCATCAGAATTATTCCTTATGACATCACGTGGAGTAGGTTAGCCTGAACATTTAAGGGGATAAAACACTTATGCCTTAAGGACTCTTGGAGAGTGAATCATTTATACATAGCATTTGCAGTATTCTTCTGTGGAATGGACTCTTGCTGTTACTAATGCAGAATCCTGCTGCTAAATGCTCAGACTGTACATATTAGCCAGCTGGTGGCTGAATTCTGACTATTGAGCTGCCTGGAATTGGAATAATAAATTCTCCTGAAGAAAGTGCATTGTGTTGTAGCTTTTTAGATTTGTGACTGTAATCTGTAATCACCAGGGAATTTATTTAGGTTTGCAATTATACTAGAGTTAGTAATTTATAGTAAAGTATTGGGAGTTTGCTAAACAGGAAACATGGGCTGGGCGTTGTCCATTAATAAGTTTGTGTGCCTTCTGTTATACCAACATCTTGGTAAAGAAGTATTAGATAAGTAGTTCATGGTTGTCATAGCTAATGAAAGAGAATTAAACATGTTTGCTGTGGGAGTTTTTCCATTTATTCTAAGCATGATCTCTTTCATGAAAGTTTATTACTATAAGACACTTATACAAGTGTGATTATGATTAATAATTTCCCAGTTATATAATATTAGGTTTTAAAATACATTCAAGTAATAACTTTTATCTGAAAAGTAGCAACCTGTCATCTATAGATTCTCTCTTGAATGGAAGGATATTTGAAATGACTCATCTTAAAATTGTGCATTCTTTTTGACTAGAAACAACTTTTTTCTTTTTTTTGGGGTCCGGTCATAGGGCCTGAACTCTGGGCCTGGGCGCTGTCCCTCAGCTCTTCAGCTCAAGGCTAGCGCTCTACCACTTGAGCCAAAACGCCACTTCCAGCTTTTTTCTTTTTGCTTATGTGGTGCTAAGGAATCGAACCCAGGGCCACAGGCATGCAAGGCAAGTGCTCTACCACTGAGCCACCTTCCCAGCCCCTAGAAACAACTTTTTAAAAAGAAGGCATTCTTATTAACATATAAAACTCATTTTAAGGAAATTTTTAGAGAAAATATTCATAATCAAGCCAAGTGACAAGTCCTTAATTTGTAGTCTAGTAGACATTTCTATAAACTTAACAACCACTAAACAAACTTATAATTATTTGGAGTTATATGACTATCACAATTATTTGGAGTCATATGATTATCAATTGCTATTTGTCAAAAAGAGAATCAGCCAGGCACTGGTGGCTCCTGACTCTAATCCTAGCTACTCAGGAGGCTGAGATCTAAGGATCACAGTTCAAAGCCAGCCTGGGCAGGAAAGCATGTGAGAGTCCCATTAGCCACCAGAAAACTGGAAATGGCTCTGTGGCTCAAGTGGTAGAGTGCTCACTTTGAGCTGATGAGCTCAGGGACAGTGCCCAGGCCCAGAGTTCAAGCCCACAACTGACCAAAAAAAAAAAAAAAAAAGAATCATCTTCTTCAATATCAATATTGTAAAAAATATTTGTAGCATGTAGTCTTATGCTTGTGAAACTAAAAAGCAAGATTGCCTCACTCAGAAAATTTTAACTCTGAAATCAATTCTATATCTATACAACTTGTTACATATCAGGTGGGATCAATCTAGTATATTAGTACTTCTGAAACAAAATACAGATATAGAGATAGTCCTTCCATGTAAAATCCATAAATGCTGTCTTCCTTTTTGTTTAAAGTTAGGTATCAGTTAACATAGGGAGTATTATTGGAAATATTTTGGGCTTTCAAGCACAACTAACTGCAAATAACTATTTAAAGATAACTCATATAAAGCCAATAATTCTAACCAGATCATTCTGTTCATTTAATTTTAAGAAACAATGTAGTCCCATGTTCATTTCCTTCAAGATAAGACAAATTTAATTGGGTTAAATACTTGTAAATATTCTGAGTACAGTTGAAAGAGGGGAATACTCAATATCTTAGGATACTTAGGCTACTATTACATAATATCATGAAGCATGTTGCTTTTAACAACAGAAATTTAAACCTCACAGTAATGAACAATGAAATCCTAATGTCAGGGCACCAGCAG
Organism: Dipodomys spectabilis; assembly: GCF_019054845.1. Taxonomy (NCBI): domain Eukaryota; kingdom Metazoa; phylum Chordata; class Mammalia; order Rodentia; family Heteromyidae; genus Dipodomys; species Dipodomys spectabilis. The sequence goes on from NW_024870752.1 coordinate 9,427,881, forward strand.
ATTTGCTGTGTGGTGAGGGCCTGGTTTCTCATTGATGCTGCTGTCTTTATACCATGGAAAGGGGAAAGAGAATTTTCTCTTGCCTCTCTTCTAAAGGCATGGCTCCTATTCACAAGTGTCCTGTCCTCATGATCTGATCAACTCGCATAAGACCCAACCACCTGATAATACACATTAATGATTCAATTTCTTGATGAGTATTTTATAAGGACACCAGTCAGACAATAACAGTTTTCAGTTTTTTTAATGAATAAGGTATAATAAGTTTATGAAATTTTATTGTCCTTACCTTCTTGTAGTAAAGACTTTGGTCTGAATCTATTCAGATTTAGAATCTGAGTCACAGGAAATTCAAGAATACTTTTGTCTGTAAGATAGCTCTTTAAATTGATGATTACATTTATATTGCTATGTGAGTAGTAAGGGTTTCATTAAGATAGATGATCTAAAAATAAACCAGAGAGAAGAAAAGTATTAAAGCTTTAGATGAATTAGGAGAAAAACCTATTTTTACATACTTATATATGCTTAACGATAGCAGGTAAATTGATCAAGAACTTCAAAGGGTAAGGCATGAGCTGTAGTGCTTATGGTTGAATAAAATGTAAACTTATCACTGGAGGATGCTTTTAGCTCTGTTTTGGGGAATGATACTGCATAAACATAATTTAACATCGCTGTAACTGAAACCCAACTTGTGTGAGCTTACTTTTTTTGTAATAACTTATTTTTCAAAGTATTTGTAATTTGTTAAATAATACATCTACCACAAAGCATTTACATGTCTCTCTAACATAAAATTAAAATTTAAGTATCTCATAAAGTATTTATCCATTTTTACAATTGTGTGTTTAGAAACTTATGCAATATGACATAGTAAATTGGATGCTCAAAGGGACACTTAGAGGGCATTTTCTTTAAATACCTTACAATAGAATCCTGGGACTATTTGACATTAATAATTAAATGAATGAAAGTATCATTTCTAAGGCAAGCATGGTGGCACATGCCTGTAATTCCATATATAAATATATAAATCCTATAAAGATAGGATTAAGGCAGGAAGATCATGAGTTAAATAGCAGCCCTTTCTATATCACCAGTTCTAGACTAGCCTCGTATACAGAACCAAGACTCAAAATACCTAGAAAATGATGATACTGTCTTTTCTAATGATGAAATTAACCATTTTGAAGCAATTCTGTCCATTGCTATTATAAAATTCTACCCTCACCATTTTTAATCAGATGTAGAAGATAAAACCTACTGAAAAAAAATGAGGGACTATTTGTACGGACTGTGAGCCTCCTTCCATCCTACCTTTAAGAAGACATCTATTTGTGAATTAAACCAATCAGTTGGGTTAACACATAGATACCCAGATTCTTGCTAGACATGTGATATCTGTGTTATGAATTCAGGATATGCCCTGTCTTTTGCTTTTTATCTTCCTCCTTACTTTCTAAGTTCCACATAGAGATGGGATATGTGTTATTTCAAATGCTTGACATCATTATTATTTCCCTTAGTCATTCCAGTAAATGAAAATCTTCACGTGTATTACCATATCTGTTTATCTGATGAGACATAGCTTCAACAGATGGAATTCTTGATATTTTCCCATTGTGATGAAACAAAGGCAGCCATGTTATAGGCCTGAATATAAGATGTTAAACGAAATGAACCTCAAGATAAGGACTCAAATGTTTTTTCTTTCTTGCTATTCTGTCTAACATATTTATAAGATAGTTCTTGGTTGCTTTGTATGTCCCTCCCCCATGGTATAACCCCTGTTTCCATTGTATTTGATGATGCCATAATTTGTGGAGGGGAAGGGAAAAAACAAATTGTATAAATATGGATACAGGTGGACCCATTGCAACAATGAGATGTACAAGACATTATGTTGAAAATGAACTTTACAAATTTGGCGTGGGGTTGGGGAGATGGGAAGGGATGGTAAGGGGAAACAAGGGAGGAGGCAATAATGCTTGATAAGAAATGTACTCATAGCCGGGTGCTGGTGGCTCACGCCTGTAATCCTAGCTATTCAGGAGGCTGAGATCTGAGGATCCCGGTTCAAAGCCAGCCCAGGCAGGAGAGACCGTGAGACTCCTATCTCCAATAAACCACTAGAAAACCAGAAGTGGCGCTGTAGCTCAAGTGGTAGAGCGCTCACCTTGAGCTGAAGAACTGAGCGACAGCACCCAGGCCCAGAGTTCAAGCCCCAGGACTGACAAAAAAAAAAAGAAATGTACTCATTATCTTGCCCATGTAATTGTAACCCCTCTCTACGGTGTTTTCACACACACAAAAAAAGATTATTAAATACACTTTGAGATACAAGAAAGTCTCAAAGCATTTTTTTAATTGTTGCTTTAAGGATCACAGAACTTTTTGTTACGTTTTGTGCCTGCAATATTTGTGACTTTTCTATATTAGAGTCTCTGACTGACAGCCAGCAAATCATTTCTGTCTGAACTCCACTGCCTGAAAGTGCTAATCCAAATAGGATACGTGCTATAATTTGGAAGTTAAATGATTCAAACTATAGCTATCCCTAGCGTCCAATCATTTTGTTCATACAATAGTTGTCAATTCTTAGTTTTTATTATCTTTAAGTAGTGTACAAAGGACAACTCCATTTCACAAAGCAGTTTATAAACACAACGTATCTTGATCAATGTCACTCTTTTCAACATTCTCACCCATCCTGCCCCTAACCATCCCTTCCCTCACCCTTTGTAATGTTAGAAGCTATACATTGGATTGTTGGCTGCATTCATCTGTTTTTTTCCTCTTTACTTGTCCACTCCTTCTCCCTTCACCCTCCCCACCCCTTTCTAGTAGCAGCTTCCTGGTATTTTAATTTGTTGCATATTGATTTGCCTTTCTAAGGTATTGCAGTATTTGAGTTCTCCATTGAATCTGCTGTATTTCAGTGAATGCTTTTGTATATACTTGCATAGTTCTGTATTTATATCTTTATAAGCTAAATCTAGCTTCCACATATACCCAAAAGATTATAAACCAGAATACATAAGTAAGCCGCCAGCTCATTCATATATATTGCGGCACTACTCACCAGAGCCAAGGTGTGGGATCAGCTCAGATGCCCTTCAATAGACAAATGGATTGTGAAAATGTGGTGTATACACACGATGGAATCTTACTCATTCATTAGAAAGAATAATATTGTACCATACGTAAAGTAATGGAAAGATCTGGTAAAACTTGCATTAGGTAATTCTAGCCTAGAGACAAAAAAAAAAATGCATGGTTTCCCTTATATGTTGTCATTTCTTTTAGACTTACAAGTGAAGAAAGATATAGGAAATTCAAACATCACCATAATTTTGTGGTTACCTCTTGGCAGTGACATCTGAATTCATAAAGGTTTTATGCTCCGTGTCCCTACTGAGTAACTTTTCAACATGTCAGAAACTCGAGACATCTTTGTACAGACAGAATTATCATCAGTTCATAGAAGACACTAACTCTGATTTTTTTTATAATTTTATTTCTAATCACTTCAAACTATGCAATAAACCTTTGTGATAGCTTCTGATAATCTTTGCTGAATGTGCATGCTTTCTGGAAAATAGGTACCCCTGAGTTATTTACAGAAATACATATTTTATTGATTTTTCAACCTTCATTTTGAAATACTACTTTGATTGCAATCGAATAGTGGTAAAAATGAAGACATCAAGTTTTTTTTAATAAAGTACCTCAAAAATGCTATTTCTGAGCGCTTTTTTTGTCAGATCAAGTCCAAATGTTTGCTCATAGACATCTATTTTCTTATAAATAAGACTGATCAGGGAAGCATGAAATTGAGAACATTTTGAGGGACTGTTGGAGTTGAAGTCACTACACTCTGCTCATACTTGACTATCCTGCTTTGGTGATTTGTGTGGGAAAAAAAAAGGCAAGGTGTGAGTTCAAGAATGGCAACTTGTAGGGTCAGAGATCGCAGAAGAGGAGGAAGTACAGAGGACCCAAGGGATAAAGAACAGCTTCCTAAGGTTTTGATACTGTAGGTGTTCTTTGCCTTTGGTCAATAACTATGAAGAGGCCAATGATGACTGGGGACTTCACTCGTAGCATGTACTCTTCCTCTCCTTTTAGTCACTTGCGTCTATTTAAAAAGTAATCCTTATGAGAATGGTAATGACAAAGGGGAAGTGGAATTGTAATAAAGAAGGTAGTGGTTCACAAATAATTTGTAACAAATTCCATATATCTGTTAAAAATAGCATCCTTTATTTTCATTGGAATGTGTCTACAAGGGGGAGGGACAGAGCATCTCTGAGGAAGACGACACCTTAAAACAAGCATCCGGCCGTAGGTATGAGACTTTTTGTTATCTTTGAGGTCCTTGCAGGGTGTGTGTGTGTGTGTGTGTGTGTGTGTGTGTGTGTGTGTGTGTGTGTGTGTGTGTGTGTGTGTGTGTGTGTGTGTGTGTGTGTGTGTGTGTGTGTGTGTGTGTGTGTGTGTGTGTGTGTAGCTCAAGGCCATTTCTCTACCACTTGGACCACAGCTCTACTGCCAATGTTTAGTAGTTAATCGGAGATAAGAGTCTCAGGGACTTTCCTGCCCTAGGTGGCTTTGAACAGAGGTCCTCAGATCTCAGCCTCCTGAGTAGCTAGGGTTGTCAGTGTGTGCCACAGGTCTGAGATATTTTGAATTCTTCCCTTACTCTTTCCCATTCTGCAGAAAGTATGATAGCCATGTTGTTACCTGGGAGGTAACTTTTAACTCCAATAGTTAAATTTTGAGGACAAAACAAAACAACAACAAAAACATTTTTTTGTCAGATATAGGCTGTGCAGGACAAAGGGAGGAAATATGGTTACCAATACAAAGGTTGTAGAGTTTTGGTCCACTCTACAGTACAAGCTACAAAACAATTCATGCTAAGTGGCCTGCTGCTGATATAATTACATTCAAAGTTTTGGGGAAAAGTAAATTTACCACAGGTTGAAGTGTGTTTGTTGAAATATTCATGGATAATTTACTTTTAAAAATCTCCAGAAAGATGTTACCAAGGGTTAGAAAAGTTTGGTTATATGGTGTGGGAGGCTTGAGTTCTTGTTTGTGGAACAACAATCTAGAGAGAAGGGTCTACTATTTTATAAAAACTGCTTCTAGGCGGGTTTCTTCAATGTACCATTTTCCCTTTCTTAACTTAAAAGATATCATTTCCACATGTACATGTGTAACAGTACAAAGATGCTAAAAATTAGATTAAAAGCATCATCACCAAGGGGAAAAACAAGTTTTACAAACAAGGAAAACATGAGCTTCTAGTGTACATAGAATATCTATTTCAAGCATTGGGTCCAGTGAACCCTCAATCCATCAGATAACAAGGTCTCTGGATATTCTAGAACAAGAATATTTTCAGATCCAAATTTTCCTTTTGCTCTGTCAAAGCCCTTACTAAACGTCTGAGCTAAAATAACCTTGTATTATCACTGATGGGCTAAAGAGCCTTGCAGTTGCCATTTGGTTTGAGATTTATTTGGGACTCATGTTTAAGCTGCTCTTTTTAGGTATCTGTAGTGTATGGTCCAGGCATGGGGATATTCCAACAAGTAAAATTACCAAGCTATTTAGACAGATGTAAAGATACCTACAATTTTGGCTCCTGGTTTGGATGAGATTAAACTGTCCTGTCCATGAAATACGTTTTCAACAAAGTTGGTAATAGAAGAAACAACTAAATTGAATTCTGATGATTTTACCCACTAATATCCTATTCTTCTAATATATTTTTGGAGTAACTTATAATAAGGATTCTTTTTGTCTGTTCACTTTCAATCCTGTTTTTTTCAGTTGGGAGATATTAGTAATTCCTGTGTTATTCATTCATAATAAACATTATGTATCCTTATTTTTAAAATGTGTAATTGGACAGAAGTACATTGTCAGTTCTTGTTCTAGCTATGAAAATTAATTCATCTCATGTTTAAACTCCTAGACTATTTGAGAAGGTGAAATATAAACTAATGGCATTTAGCTCTGGGGAAAACTAGATTTTTTTAACCTATTTATATAAATTGAGGAAATATCTTGTTTCAGTTGTTATTTCCTGTACTTTAATAAAACATTGAAATGAAAACAATTGAATTACATATTAATTATCTCATTGCTATTTTTAACTAGAGGATTTATCACGGTTGCCCTAATCTTTAATGTGAAAAGATATTATGATATTCTAATGCTCTGGAGTCCTGTCATTTTCTACAACACTCTTCTACAACCTCTTTCCAGTATGATGAATAAAAGAAAACTGGAAGACCTATTAATAATCTTGGAGGAGATGAGCGTGAATACACTACAATGAATTGGTCTCTATTAAATTTTTTCTGTGTTGAATTAATAAACCATGTTAAAGAAGACCCAAATACCCCATGGCATTTCTTTCATTGTTTTATTTTCTACACACTATTCAGGTGTAATAATATTGTCCTTTATGTCTTACCAACAAAAAGAGAAATTGTAAAAACAACTGTGAACCAATCAGTAAAAATGAAGGAATGACAAAATAAAGCTACATTTTCAATTTTGAGCAGATCTTCTAAAATTGGGACATACAATAAATAGGAATGAAATTACTGCGACTATTTAAACCTTTGTTGAAATTCATTTCCATTGGCACAAAACACGTCTGAGTCAGGATTTCCTCTTGAGAATTCAGGCTGCGTCACCAATGCAGAAATTATATTTTCTATGCAGTACTTTAAATATTTGGTGCCTGATGGCATATATTGTTGGTTGCATACATGTTCTTGCTCTTCAAACCTCTCATGTGTTAACTCATTTAATCTTCACAATGAACTAGGCAAGTGTTGTTCTTATTTCAGAGGTGGCAAGCAAGATGACAGGAAGTTAACCAGTTTTTCTAAATTTACACAGTGATACACCAGAGCCTATCCTCAGGAACAAAGACAGCTCAGACAGATCAATCAATGAGGCTCTTACCTCCAATTAATCATAAAAACAAAAAACCCACACATACACAAAATTGGAGGTATGGCTAAAATAGAAGACTCTCAGACTTGAATAAAAAGCTAATAAGCAAGATCACAAAGTCTTGATTTTAAGCCCAGTCCTGGCACTAATTACAGAATTAATTACCTATTATATGTACACAATGGAATTCTATGCATCCATCAGAAAGAATGACATTGCCCCATTTGTTAGGAAATGGAAAGACTTGGAAAAAATTATATTAAGTGAAGTAAGCCAGGCCCAAAGGAACATAGGTCCCATGGTTTCCCTTATTTGCAATAACTAGTATATGTCTGAGACAAGCAGAAAAGGTCACGTAAGTCGATGTTAGGTGAAATGAACCCCAAGATAAGTATTCAAATGTTTTTTTCTTTCTTGCAATTGTTTCTAACATTTTTATGAGATGATTTCTTTGTTGCTTTGTATGTCCCTCCCCCACGGTATAACCCCTGTTTTCACTGTATTTGATGTTGGTATAATTTGTGGAGGGGAAGGGAAAAACACAAATTGTTTAAATAGGGATACAGGTGGACTCATTGCAACAATGAGATGTACAAGTCGTTATGTTGAAAAATGAACTTTACAACTTTGGCGGGGTGAGGGGGAGGAGGGAGGAGGGAGATGGGAAGGGATGGGAAGGGGAAACATAGGAGGAGGCAACAATGCTTGATAAGAAATGTACTCATTATCTTGCCCATGTAATTGTAACCTCTCTATACAGTATATTCAAAACTAAAAAAAAGAATTAATTACCTAACTAAATATCCTTCCGAAGAAAGCATTATTTTTCCTTGAAGCTAAAGTGCCAACACATGATTAGTAACTAGTAATCTGTAACTAATTCATCTATAGACAGGAGAAATAGACAAGTTAAAAACAAACTGTCCGACCAGTATGGTGGCTCAGTGGTAGAGTGCTTGCCTCACATGCATGAGGCTCTGGGTTCAATTCCTCACCACCACTTATATATGCAGAAAAAGCTGGAAGTGGCTCTGTGAGCACGAGTTCTTCAGCTGACGGGCAGTGCCCAGGCTCAGAGTTCAGGCCTCACCACTGACAACAACAACCACAACAAAACCTCTCTCCATATGTAGGAGGAGTTAAGAGAGAGAAAGAGGCAGAGACAAAGAAAGAGAGACAAACAGGGAGAGGGGGGGGAAGAAGGGAGGAAAGGAAAGAAGAAGGGAGACACAGACATAGCTTAATACAGTAAAAAGATGTAAGTACCAGGAAATCTTACCAAATTTGCCATTTACTAACTGTTATCAATAGCTCATAGTTAGTACTTGTCAGACCAAATCTGGGGTAAAATGTGTTGCTATTACCAGCATATTTTAAGGAGAATATCAAAAAAGTAGACTTGATTGGTATTCCATTCTTATTGCAATCTGTGCAAGGCAAGGAAATGCTATGAAGTACAAAACAGGTACCTTTCAGTTAACCATACGACAAAGGTATGAGGCATTCGGGTTTTCTGTCTAATGACATAGACAAAGTGAAGTGAAGAGCAGATGTTACTGGAAATACTCTTTGAAGTGAAGAACAGATGTTACCAGAAATACTCAATTTGATACAGAACGATGATTCAATGTAAGCGATTATTCCTTCGCTAGACAGGAAGTCAGTGTACGTCTACACCATTACACTGATTATCTGTAATCTATTAGCTCACAATTGCAAGTTTCTTTTGTAATCTGTGTGTCACTCTTGCAAAAACAACATAAAAAAGAATTGCAAACATTCATTCTTATTTAATATGACTGATAATTCTGAACATGACTGGTTTCATAAATAAATCAATCTCGAGCGTGGCCTGGAAAGCATTGGAAATTGTACTGACATTTGGACATCACTTTCATTTCTCCGAATGTTGGAATGAACCTGGGTGCTAGTGGCTCATGCCTGTAATCCTAGCTACTCAGGAGGCTGAGATCTGAAGATTGCCCAGGCAGGAAAGTCCGTGAGACCCTTACCTCCAATAAACCACCAGAAGTGGTGCTGTTGAGCTGAAAAGTGCAGGAACAGCGCCCAAGCCCAGAGTTCAAGCCCCGTGACCTGCAAAAACAAAACAAAACAAAACAAAGAATGTTAGAACTATAGAACCTTTATATCCTATTAAATAGAAATATGTTTTCATTTTTTATCATGAAGAGGAAAAGTGCTGTTTGCTGTACCTTGGCAGACAAAATGTCCTAGAAATCTATGATACGATCTAGATAAATTCTGTCTTACCTTCTGATGGATGTAGACTGAATTCAAGTTCTCCCTTCTTAATGGGATCTCGCTCATGTTCCTTGATAATATTTACTGTTTTCTGGTTTTGAAGCTTGACTGTGGCACCTGGCACATTCCTCCTGTCCTCACGGCATTATGTACTTTATTTTGGTTATTGAACGTCTTGCCTAATACCACATAGTAGCCCATTAGCCATAAAAGGCATTGTTCAAATTTCCTTTCATTAGACTCACTGGAATGTCCAGCAAATTGCCTTGAAAGTACCAGGTCTTCAGAAAGGATATTTTTCTATAGAAGGAATGCATCTTCAGAATCAATATACAATATGTTGTTATTTCCATTCAATGACTTATCTCTTGGTTCTCATCTTTAAACATCAGTTATATTTCTCTCTTTAAAAGCAATAAATGGTTATAATTCCTAAACAATATCATGTTACCTATTCCTCTCCATCATGGTCCTCAGATGGCACTGCCACACAAATCACTCTAGACACAAGGGCAAGTCCTAGAGGAATGTCGTGTTTGTAACTGAGGAAGAATGTATACAATGTAATCTCTCGCCATAAAGAAGAGAGAGAAAAAGTATTCAAATTCACTAAATTTGTTTCTTCAGATGTCTCTAATATCTAATTTCACAGTGGTCTCTGAGATCCATTCTGCTTCTCCTTAAGCTCAGTTGAAGCAGCATTTATGGAAGACCTACTATGCCAATATGGGTAACAGGATAAAAGTACCACTGGGAATTATAGTTTATACTCTAATTTTTGGATGTATAGGCAAATGTAGACACAGAATTTGTTTTGAATAGAAGACTGCCCAAGACCCTTGACTCAGCACCTCAAATCAATTATAGTAATTATTATTATTAATATAATAATATAAAAAGCATGATTGCAGAAATACTATGTTTGTCATTTTGCCCCCAACCCTACTTCCAGTCAATTATTCTCCAAGTCCTTTTGACTTTCCTATTTTATATATGTTAAAACCGGTCCTTGCTGTAAATCTCTTGTCTCCCTCATTTTCTCCTCACATCTCAGTTGGCTTATCTATTAACACTTCACTGGGACCCTTAATGATACTATTGCCTATCATCCTCTCAAAGGAGATAAATAAGAAACAAAGGAGATATATGAATAAATAAGGAGATAAATTATGCATGGAGGATACATTTGTGAACTTACAATGCATGTACATTTCCACATACATATATATTTAACACTAATGTGTTTATGTGTAAATGAATATATGTCCTATATAGATGTAATATACATGTACAAATGTACACACACATATAACCTTGAATTTAATAAACTAATGCTTTTCCTATGAGGATACTCTAATTTTCTTTTTGTTGTGTTAATTTCAATTCTATTTCATTTTTTAAAATATTGGTTGTCCTGAATTGGATTGATTTTAGAAGACACTAATGCACTGTGTCTCATGATCAGAAAGTACCTCCTTAATCAGAATATATTGAATGCCCACAGGTAGTCTACCATCGGGTAGACATAGATTTCATCGTGTTAGGACTACACCCCTCCAACACTATTAAGAGTAGAAGGATCTAGCATCAAAACCCCATCTTTTTCTCAGACCTCTCATGGTAAACCAAGTAAATTTGATTTCATAATCTGCATTCAAATCCCATTGTTCTAAAGGAATCTAAACTCTACCCATTCTCAAAGGAAGTGAACATTTTCATGTATATAATTATCTAAGTGCAGTGCTCTATGAATTTCAGAAAACCATTTCATATGGTAAAATGTTGACTTATTTTTTTGAGAATAAACAAATTATGAAAACTTTTCAATGCCATTGGTCACTTTGTTTTTAACACAATGGGTTGTGAACCCAGGGTGTGAAGCATGCTAAGCAAGCTCATCCCTAGCATGACTTTCAAGTACAGATATAGTTCACGTTTTCCATGGTTTACCTTATTTGCAATAACTAGTATATATCTGAGTCAAGCAGAGAAGGTCAGATGAGTTGATGTTAGGGGAATGAACCCCAAGATAAGTATTCAAATGTTTTTTTTCTTTCATGCAATTGTTTCTAACATTTATAAGATGATTTCTATATTGCTTTGTATGCCCCTCCCCCACGGTATAATCCCTGCTTTCACACTATTTGATATTGGTATAATTTTTGGAGGGGAAGGGTAAAAACAAATCATTTACCTAGGGATACAGGTGGACTCATCGCAACAATGAGATGTACAAATCGTTATGTGGAAAAACGAACTTTAAAACTTTGGTGGGGGGTGGGGGAAGATAGGGTGGGGGGGGAGGATGGGAAGGGGAAACAAAGAGGAGGCAACAATGCTTGATAAGAAATGTACTCATTATCTTGCCCATGTAATTGTAACTCCTCTGTACGGTATTCTCACAATTAAAAAAAAAAAAAACCCACAGTACACATTCACAAATGTTTGGTATTCTAGGGGAGGTCCTCAGAGCTTTGAAAGTTTTAAGGCATTGTGGTGCTCCCATTTTTATATATATTTACCAAAACCCAAATAAATCTTGCAATATGGTTTTGAAATTAAAAATACAGTGTTATCCGTGAAGTAGATTATCATCTCTGAAGAGCAAAGTAATAGCTTTGCCTGCAAGATTTTTTTTTTTTTTTTTTTTTGCTGATCTCATTTAGGAGAACTTTCCAGGTAATATATAATTTTACTTTCCTCTTTGGTCCATGAATAATAGAGAAGTCATCATGCCGTTTTTTAATTAGTGAAACAAAATAACTGCACAAGTCTGACTGTACGGACACTTGAATTTCTAATTGGGAGCTTTAGCCCTATCCTTTATGAGGTCATGTAGGACGGATTTAATTATTGATAAACTAGCTATTTAGTGAAATTAAATCCCTACTTGTCATATTTTAAGATGACATAATTGTCAGATCTAGTGAAAACTATCATCCTCCCAACTTAACATTACAGGCCAGGAGAATGGTTTAATGGAAGAATGCTGGCTTGTCATGTTCAAGGCCTTGGGTTGGATTCTTAACACTTAAAACTTCTCAGTGAGGATATTGAGTATCTTTTTAATTACATGTGAAGTGTGTAGTCATACCTTTCAAAGATAAATGACGTTTTAAAGCATCTATGTTGCTATAGTTTCCTTGTGTATATTAAAAGAGATTATGAAATACTTTATATGGTTTTGTGTCAATTTTGTTAGTATTCTACTGCAGTGAGGACTTGGGAGGATCAGAGTTCATCATGAAAGAAAATGGAAGAAAAAAACAAATTTTCTGATGGAAAGTGCATTTACTGTCAAGGAGATGCTAAGAAAAAAGTATGCTTTTCCCCCCAACCTTCTCCCCTTACATACCTAGATAGAAAGGGCCAGTGTTTTGTGTATGTTTGTGACTGTGAATATTGATACTGAATGACTTTTTACATATGGGTACTTGGGAAAGCTTCAGAGAAGTTGGATAACTCGACCCTGTACAGGGCTTTAATTGATCATAACGCTGGAAATCCTTTCTAAATTCTTCTTTCTACATGTAACCTGACATCTGTGAAAGACAGTTGTCTCTCCTTGTAAATTTTCTGTTAATTCCAAAAGATTTACAGGTGGGTGGAGGAGGGGTGGAAAAGAAGAGAGGTACAAGGAATCAACCATCAAAAAGCTAAAAGTTGAGCAGTAGCTCAAGTAGTAGAGTGCCAGTCTTGACTAAAAGTGCTCAGGGTCAGGGCCTAGACTCTGATTTCAAGACCCACTGGCACAAAAGAAGAAGAGGAGGAGGAAGAGAAGTTGGGGTGGTGGGTATACCACAATGAAGGCTGGAATGCATAAGGCTCTTGCTTGCTATTCTGTCTATAGCAATCTATGTCACTATTCCTTCATTCATTCAACCTGGGATATTTGAGGAATGTTCACTTTTCAGTAGTTGAGTGAAACAAAAAAACTCACAAAAAAACAAAAACAAAAGCCCAACAATTAAGTCTACTGAGTTACCTTCTTACTCTGTCCCTGAATAGAATCTATGTGATTTCTGTAGATGGTTAGGTTATGAATAAAGTTTGGTGTGAGTTGAGGGCATTATCAGGGCTGAGCTCTCATTATGAGACATGTTTATAAAATGAAGGAGGCAGAGCTGGGTCCTGGTAGTTCAACCATGTAATCTTAGCCACTCAAGAAGCTGAGATCTAAGGATTTAGGTTCAAAGCTAGCCTGAGCCGGAAAGCCAGCCTGAGCAGGTAGTTAATCTCTAATTAATTACCAAAAAACAAAAAAACAAGTACAACTGTGGCTCAAGTTGTAGAGCATTAATCTTGAGCATAAATGCTCAGGGACAATGCTCCATATCCTTAAGACTTGTGAAAAAAACCCACAATAATAATAATAATGAGGCAGTATCTGAATATTGAAAATCCTTTTATAATACAGTAACGCTAATTTTCAAATTTTTTATGATGCCTTGACACATTAACCATTCCTGACAAACTATAGCACATACCCACAACACACACAAAAGGCATTTCTCTCCATTGATGTCATTTGAGTCAATACTCTAGAAAGGCCAGTCTCTTTCTGTTGATGGTATTGTTCTTACTAGTCAATGAATTCATTGCATGAACTTTCTTCCTCTTCAGCCTCAAAGTACATCAGTCACAGCATTTCTTCACACAAGACATTTAAGGGTGATTCTTTTGCTAGCAATGTTTTTGCATAGCCAATATTTCAGCTCTTGTGGGTTGGATTTCCATACCCTAAGGTTTCCCTTCACAGAGACCTAGTCCTCCTTTAAGTCTGGATTTTTGCCTCTGAATGTACTGAATTGAGAAAGATGCAGAAATAATGCTGCTTTTCATTGTGGCCTAGAAAATATAGAAATTGCTTGGTTCTAGTCGATTTGGAGCAATTGGTGGTCAATTGACAAGATCACACATCAATCTGCCTTGGCATTTATTGTAGCCAGAAACCTCAAATGCTATAAAGCTGTCAGTCTTGTACATTTATGTCCAAGGAGTAATAGACTTCATTCCCTCCTCCAATATTTTTTGATTAGGCCAGGAGTTATCAGAGAAACCACGTCAAAACTTCAATACTCTCTATTTTAATGTTAACATAAATGTTATTTTTTCCTAGACAGTGGACCACTGCCTGTCTATTACTTCTTAGAAAAGATTTTGAAATTAAACTATAACTTCTAGAAAATAGTAAACCTGTCCAAATTTTGATCCAAAAGATCCCAAATGCTTCAAAGAAAGGCAATATGGTCAATATTGTTGAGTGATGAGGAACGTAGGTTTACAGACATCTGGGGTCACATTCTTCTACAATGTTTGCCAGGAAGTTATCTAGTTTTCCTGTACTCTCTGTCTTCTGCAAATTCAAATTAGTAATTATGTTCTTGAGTGGTGTCAAGAGGTAAATGGCTTGACATACAGTGGCTGATAAATAGAAATCAATCAGTATGAACCTAAGTGATTGCAAGTATTAAATAACTGCAAGTTTTCAAATAGTAAATGAAATACTGAGGTGATTTCAAGTATTTCCAATAGCCATAATTATTTAATGTTTATCTCTTATTTTAAAAATCATAAAGACTTCTAGAACTGGTTGCTGGTGGCTCATGCCTCTATGAATGCCAGCCCAGGTAGGCAAATTTGAAGCTAGACAAGGCAAAATGTTTGTAAGACTCCATCTCAATCAGTGGCTGGGTGGTGGGGCTTGGACCTTGTTATTCTTGCTCCACTGGAACGCACAAATAGGAGGATCATAGTCCAAGCATAAAGCAAGCCCTTATGTCAGAAATAACCAAGATGACAATGCTGGTGGAAGTAGCTCAAGTTGGCAGAGTTCCTTCCTAGCAAGTTTGGCAATCCTTGAATCCAAATCCTGGTATCACCAAAATTTAAAAAAAAATGGCTAAGGAAAGGATGCAAAAATTCTTAGTTAAAAATATACAATTAGAACACATAGGACTTATTTTTACAAACATATGAGCTCATTTTTTAAAAATTGAAATGCTGCTTTACAGCTTAAAGTACAGCCTGGTCTTTTCTCTTTCAGTTTTGACTTTCTCCGATTTGAATGATCTAGATAAGGAATTGCATTAAATTTCATGCTATAAAATCCTATTTGTTCTTCCTCTTAACGAATAAATGCAATGAATGTATGGTCTACACGTAAAAATATGATTTAATTCATAAGTTCTTTTTTTGAGATTGTCTATATTTCTCAGGATGAACTCAAACTCTTGATCTTCCTGGCTGTTCTACAATTTGCTAGGGTTACAGGCATGTACCACCATGCCTGGCTCAGAATATAACATTGTAGTAAGAAAACTATAATAAATTTTTGTGGGGAGAGTAAATATTGAGAGTGAAAATTTATTGGAGGTAAGAAAATATGAAATGAGTGGTCACACAAAAGGAAAAATTATTCAGGTCTTAGGAACTTTATGGATTATTGATGCTAGCTTGTGTTTTAAGTAGAAAAAATAATCATCTAAAATTATATTGTAGCAAACACATCTGGTAGAAAAATCAGTTTAGTTACAACAATGTTTAAGGTACTGATTACATGACTACTTCCTTAAGCTCCAATAGTGAAACAGACAGATTATACAGTGGGTAAGAAAAAGTGTTTCCTGTTAATAATGCATGTTATACACATCCTTCAAATGCAATGAGGAACACACAGGCAACAACCATACAAAATAATATATCCGTTTTTTCTTAGAATAACAAATGTTCCTTTAAAATACCATTTCATGAGTGCCCAGAGACAAAAGACAAGCAAACCACAGTTCCCACAACCAATCAGGGAACACGTTTATGAGGGATCTAGGATTCGTCATGAACTTTCACCACCAGTTATTGGCTCCCTCTCCTCTTTTCCTTTTGAACCATAAGTAATTATTAGCTTTACTAAAATACCTATGATTATTCTCTAGGGTATGACCACTTAACCAAAAGGAAATAACACATCATCAGCAGGATCCTTAGAGTTCACTCTCTATACCCAGATGAATTCAATACTCTAAAACTCTTTTAACCTATACTACCTTTTTAAAAAAAAATCTCGTAACAATCTTAGGTTCACAGTGGGAATTATTTTAAATCCAGGACACCGTTAATGTCAAACTGAGACCACACCAAAGGAACATAGACATTACTAAAATAATACTCACTGTGATGATAAAGAGACAGAAAGTGAAATATTCTTTTCAAGATCTTGGTAATTTGACTTTGCTATCAATAAGGACCATCTAAATAATTGCTGTTTGATTTATCCTTGAAATAATTTGATCACTAGAAGAAGATTACTGCCATAGTCTAGTTTTCTAGGTTTTCATTTTTTTTAACTTTGCTTCATTTACCTGCTAAGCACAAACTGTAAGCTCTCAGGAGTGCTTATAGCATTTGGTTCCCACTCAATTCCTGCAGCTAGAAAGCTTCTTGACATGACAATGAACAACAAATATATGTGGGAAAGGAAGGAGGCTGACACAACGTAAGAAACAGAGAGAGCTAATACTTTCTCTTAAGAAAAGGTCCAGCAAGCACCTGTGTGATAGGTTCTGAAATCTGCCAAGAACATTTAGTAGCTGCTTGCAGTGCCTATGTGTGCACCTGTGGCTTCTACCCCATGGTATGCAAATTACTGAGTCTAATCGTCTTGCTTATACATGAGAATATGAAACTCATATTTTCTAGAATCCCCTCTCTCTCGTTCCTTTCTTCCCTTCCGTCCTCCCGCTCTCCTTTCTTCTTTACCTCTTTCCTCCCTCCTTTCTCCTTTGCTTCTCCCCCTGTATGTATTCACATAGTATTTTTATAAGAACTGAAAAAAGACAGTGCTATATGATAATCTTATGAAACATTTTGCATTCAAAGAAATTATTCCAGGAAGACAAGTTAGATTAAAAACACAACTAATTATTTTTTACTCTATCCTTAAATGGTTATAACACATTTCTCCATAATTAAACATTCATTTATAATATTCTTTCTAAAATTTAGATGTCATATTCTTTATCTATAGGTAAAAAACCCATAATAATATTGTAGTTAAACTTAAGAAATAGTCTCCTGAGCTGGGCACTGGTGGCTCTTCTTTGTAATCCTAGCTGCTCAGGAAGCAGAGAAGTGAGGATCACATTTCAAAGCCACTCCTGTCCTTGTGTTCAAACGCCAGGAACACCAACAACAAGGACAAAAAAAAAGAGAAAAATCAGAAAGAAATCATCTCCTGTGTATTCATCATTAAAGATACTTAATTTCCATAAAAAATGTTTAATCACATAGTTGTTTCTTCTGGAAAAAGTGATCAGAGGAACACAACGTAAATAAGTGCAGATGGATACCCACAGTTATCCTCAGGAAAAGGTCATACTTATTTATTTCTCATCTAAAGATAAACTGGCTGATGTTTATAAGTCATCTCCACTTAACTATCTTTTGGGGATTTTTTTCCTTGTACACATCTTTAAATGTGTATATGTGGTGTATGCATGAGTAAAAATGCATCACCAGGTATGTAATCATGTATTTGTTTCTTCAGAAAATTAATGAAAATAATAGGCATTGGGCTAGAAAAGTCAAAGGTTAATACATGGATTATAAACATACCAGAACTTCTGAGTGAAATCTGTGAGCCTCACAAACTCGTCTAGATCAGAATCACCTCCATGGTAACGAGACTTAGGAAATTGTAGTAAAAGTGCTTTGCTAAAATGTGTAATTAGGAAGGCAAAGATCAAGGCTTTCAAGAGAAAGCTTAGTGGAGCAGATGTCCAAAGAGCCTTAGCCAGCTCGATGTCTCAATGTTTCTAATTACACTTTGGCTGGAAGAAGGTTGAGGATTTGAGCCCGGCACACTTTGTGGAGACCATTTTTTTAACCTTAAAATCACATGACATGTTTGAAATGCTTGTAACATTTTAATTGACCATCGAAAAAGCATTGAAAAATGCTTGATATTAGCGTCATCAATTGGTAAATATTAATGCATGTTTAAATTTTAAGGTATATAAATATGGATAAGCCACTTTTTGTTTTTGTTTTCATGAGTGCTGGGGTTTTTTTTTTTTTTTTAGTATTTCTTTTTGTGTCTTTGTATTATTTTGCTTTTGTTTTTCTTTTGGTTTTAAACTGGGAAATGTGTGATGCTGAAGAATTGGGGATATTGGTTTGAGTGGAAACTTACTCTCATTTGAGTACACCAAATGGATCAATGATCTATCTTTCTTTTTATTTTCCATCTATTGGGTCAGACAGTGCCTATATGGATTGTTTTTCAAGTGAAGAAAATACCTATTGAGTATGTTAAATACCGAATGCTTATAGCGAAAACTTTTAGAACTGGGGAAGAATACTTAAATGTTTTCACAAAAATCTGTGTTGCCATTGTGAAATTCCTGTGCCCTTTGGTCATTAGTACAGAGTATGTTTTGAGATGGTGAGGATTTTCATAAAATGGGTTTTGTTTGTGTTTTTGTAATAGATGAGACTTTTTCTCTTTTAATAGAGTGCTACAATGTGATGGTTTTTTTAACTGTTCGATTACATTTTAATTAGTATGGATCAGATGATAAGTTGACTTTATAGAGGAAAATGGTACACTTAATTTTTTTCTTCAAATTGATACCATTTAGAAGGCTTTTAGACCTCATTTCAATGTGTGCTTGTTTTTGGTGGAAACTCACACAAAGCCAGACTTTACATCTGCTTGAAATTTCTAAAACCAGTTAATACGATTTTTCCTACCAAAATATATTGCACTTACTCTTCTATGGCTGAAATATGCTTTGTCCAGACGGACAGAAACCAGCCATTTTGTCACCATTGAGTCATTGTTGACTGATTAACACATTGTCCTCATTGCAACATATGGCTTGCCCATAATTAACTGAAAATAATTCAGTGGCCTTGCTTGGATTTAAATCAAGTGAAGTTCTACTTGAGGCAGCCACGGCTGACGTAGTTTACGATGGTAATAATATCGTCCTTTAAATCATATCACTTCATTTCCTCTTTGGTATTTTTCTTTCCCATCAAGTTTTATTTCTTTAACTAGAGCCTGCTTCCAAACTACATCTGTGTTGCTCTAAGTCATGAGTAAACTTTTCAAATAAAGTGTGCAAAATGTGTTCTTATTTATTCAAAAGATGTTTTCAATTACCATTAAGATCATTGTTGGTCTAATGTTAGCAGTTTAAATATTTGAAGCCATTCTCTGGAAACCAGACACCCATCCAAATTCTAAAAATCTGGCATTTTCTTCATTTTATTGTGGTTTTCCAAAACAACTGTTGATTGCTCAAAGCAGAAGTCTCTTTGATGACTAGAGGCTTACTTAGTCAGAGTGGAGTGAGTGGGTTAGTAGCTATTTTTCTTGGAATTAACCAGTCTTTCCATTTTTAGTCTTCTTGCCATCTTAGAACTTCTCTTCATAGACTCTCAACAATGGCACATCTTTCACTTACTTTGATGAGTCAGTATTGTTTTTCATTTCATTGGGTTCGTATTCCTTTGTGATACCTTTTTCCCCTGGGCATCTGCTAAAAAGGTAGTTTATGTCCATTTCTTCATTTCAGGCTCAATTTAATGCATACAGAATTTAAGCATTGGAAAGACTAAGGTGATCCTAAATTACAACCAAGATTTAATTCTTGCTTGTGTTATACATGCAAAAGATAGGTAAAAGGAGATGAGGTGATTCAGACTTTGTCCTGTGTTCCTTAATAACCCAGCTACCAGAGGTTTTAGGCGATGTTGTGTCATTACTATTTTAACCACTGAACTCAATGCTAGATAGCATTGCCTTACTTATGTAACTGTAACCCCTCTGTACAGTATTTTTACAGTACAAACATATTTCAGAAAAAAAGACAAAGAGGGTGCCTATTTCTTCAATTGTGATAGGCTGGCGTTCATCTATGTACATTCTAAAACTAGGTTGACAATGAGAATAATATGGATATGTCCCCAAAATGAGAATCCTTGCCTATTCCTCAAACACACCATATCTTCTGGGTAGGAGACGGGTAATTTAGATGGCTAGTAAGTTCCCCAGGTGAATCGTAGATTTCAAATTTTGGAATACAGCATTAGAATGCTTCAAAAAAAAAGTAAGACATGAATATTATTTATTTATTTGCTCATTTGTTCATTTGTTTTTCTGGATTGTCCTGGGGCTTGAACTCAGGGCCTGAATGTTGTCCTTAAGATATTTTTAGTTCAAGACTAGCACTGTATCACTTGAGCCACATCTCTACTCCTGGCTTTTTGGTGGATAATTTGTGATAAGAATCTCATGGAATTTCCTGCCCCAGGCTGGCTTTGAAATATGATCCTCAAATCTCAGCCTCCTGAGTGGCTAGGATTTCAGGTGGGAGCCACCTGGGTTTGGTGAGAAGTACATTTTGTAATACATGTGCACATCATTAGGACGGGACATCATGTACAGCCATGTTTCTTTTACACAGATCTTGAGTGTCATAGTCTAATCTTTCAGTGAGTTTACATGAGTAAAATATATACTTAATCCCTCGCTTTCCATCGAAACACTGAGTATACTGCCAGAAAGTTTAGCAAATGTAAACCACCTTAGTACTTGCAACTGGCAAGAGAAGTCAGGCAAGATGTGAACATAGTCAACGTAATGGGAAGGTTTATTAGAAGAGAAATATGGCAGAGAGAGAGATCACGTAGCATACACAAGTCATAGAAGACAGAAGTTCAGCCCATTTCAGCCATCTTACCCTGGTTAAACAGAGAGAATTGGAGTCCTTGAAGATTGCTTTCTGATTGGCAAGTTTCTCCCATTTCCTGTAAGATGATGTACTAAAGATTTACTGTTCCTGTTGTTATTTCCTCATTATCTTGTCTATTTTACTGCCTCATTCTTTTGTAGTCCCCTGCCCTGTTTTGTTTCCAGGAAGGTATGGTGTTTTAGCTAACAGGACACCTGCAAGCTTTATAAGTCCTTATTTCTTGGTTGGATACTTTTCTACTAACTTACATCCACACAATTTATGGCCTTCCAATTGTGACAGAACTCAAGCAGGCATTTAAAATGACATCACATGGGCTGTTCTTATTCCATGATCAACTTAACTCTGGAAGTGGCATTGTGCTCAGGACCTAGATGTTTAGCACCTCACAATGTTGTTATTCCAAAGGCCACTGCATGATTGGTGAGGGAATTTTAGGATTTATAAACAAGATTTCTTCAAGGAGAGATCAAGACCTACTTAATAAAGCTGCATCAATTTTAGTCTCTCTCTTGTGTGCGCTCTCTCTCTCTCTCTCTCTCTCTCTCTCTCTCACACACACACACACACACACACAAACACATACACACACAGCACACAGCACAGTTTGGTTCACTCCTCACAAGACTGGAATGATGCTTTAACAGGAATGATCTGCCTCCCCACATTTCCAATCACTAAAGCATTTATTAATTTTAGTTTGAAGAAACAAATTCTCACATTTAACATTTTGCTTGAGGAGAACACATTTTCTTTTCTCTCCACTGCCTCTTAGACATAGGTATAGCTTCTTTGAGCACAAATCTAGGAAACTGTCAATGTAGTGAATTTTCTCACTGTCCTCCTATGATCTAAGAGCTGGCAGTGGAGGAGCTAATGGGAAGCCCAATAACTTACAATGCAGGGAAGATGAGGAGGGCTCTTAAAATAATATATTTCACAGGAAGAAACAGATTGCCTTATTTTAAAGTACATTTGAAACACTATGGGTTTGAGAAGGCTGTGGTGTTATTGAAAGAACATTTTCATTTCAAAAGCCTGGCTTTGTGTGTCTGAATTTCAATCTAAGTTATCTTGAACTTGGTTTCACACTAAAAGGACTAAGAGCTATTTCATTGTGAATGGAAATGCAAGATTAAGAAAAGAGGATAAAAGCCACAGCCCTCCTGATTTTCTTCTGAAAGTACAAAGGTAATCTTTTGCAAAGAGTAAAGTAAAACAAAATAGCTGGCATGTGGCACTTAGTGAAATGCCATGAGAGTAAAGTCACAGGCAGGTAAATAATAAATTATGGTAATAAGGCTCTTAATACTCCTGATAGCCAGCTTGTATATAAAACCTAGCTAACCCCAATGTAACTGGCTTAACAAAGGATGTAAATCAACACATAGGTGTCAGTTACCATAACAAAGTAGTTGTTCTTTGAAATTTTAAAAAAAGAAGAGTAGATAACTGTATTCGTAAGCAATAACTGAAATGCATGGGCTTTTAAGAAAGAAGTTTTAATTCTGGGGCTGGAGTTAACTGCTGTTAGAATCTAAACACACTTGAAGGGAGACCCACATTGTTAGGGAAAGAGATTTCTGGCAAAATGTTTTAGATAACATTATTTGTTTGTTCTTTGTTCAACTAATTTTAACTTTGTGAGCTCAGAATTTTCCTTATTCTGCACAATATAAAATGAAGTAAAATACAGAAGATAAAAATATTTTATTGAGTATGAAAGTTTGTGGTAGTGTTTGATTTTTACCCTCATGAAACTGTAAGTATATAAAGGAGAAGAATTTCATTAAAAGCAAACAAACAACAACAACAACAACAAAAAACGATGCTGTCAGGTGCTGGTGGCTCACACCTATAATCCTAGCTACTCAGGAGACTGAGAGCTGAGAATCACATTTCAAAGCCAGCCTGGGCAGGAAAGGCCATGAGACACTTATCTCCAATTAACCACCAGAAAACAGGAAGTGGCACTGTGGCTCAAAGGGTAGAGTGTTAGCCTTGAGCTGAAGAGCTGAAGGACAGTGCGCAGGCCCAGAGTTAAAGCCCCATGACCAACAACAACGACAAAAAAAAAAAACCAGACATACACAAAAAAGACAACCAAAGAATGATGCTGTTGTTACCATTCAAACAGTATCTGATCCATGGCACCAAAACATAATATTAGTAATAGTAGTAATAGAAGACTCAAGTTACAGAATGATATGCTTAATCCATAAGTTTCCAGCCAATGCATTAAATATGTTACCAGGAATTTAGGGCAGCAAAGTTGACCTCAGTCCTTGCACCTAGCAAGAGAAGAATTTGGGCAACTGTAAGTGATAGGAAAAATTAGAAAACAAATATGACAGAGAAAGAGAGTATGTGGCATAGGTGAACCACTGGTAAGACAGAATTTTAGCCCATCTCTGACATCTTGGCCTTCTCTCCCATTACTGAGCTTCATGTTGGGTTAAAGAGAGAGAATTAAGATGGCTTTCTGATTGGTGGATTGCCTTTTTGTTTCTCCTAAGGTTGTGACACCAAAGCCCTAAGTCTGAAGCCCTCTTCTTTCTTCATTCTTTAGTCCTTCTTATTTCCTCCTTATTTTCTAGATGGCTTCTCCCATTTCCCTGTCAGGCAGATTTGATTGATCAACTTACCTTGCTACCCGCAAGATGTATAGGCCATAATTCCCAGGCTGTCTACTTTTCTACTAGCATCGTATGGCTATGTCATCTGAGTGCTGACAAAGTCAAAATTCATCTATTGCCTTTCATTTTCCTCCCTAGTTTCCTTAAAGGAAAGGTAAAAGTAAAAATGTTCTATATGTTAACATTTTCCTGAGGATTTCCAGATATGGCCACCTTCTGAGGAAGACAGGACTCTGATGCCAACTGAGTTCCTGCTACACTAAGAAGGCTGTGCTGGAAATGGGCTCCTCCCACAGTTGAGTTCCCAGTTCCCACAAGCTGTGAATTCTTGGTCTTCTGCAGCCTAGAAAGCTCTTAGGAGGCTTCCACCTTTCCAGCTGTCTACTGACGTAGCTGGGGACTCTAGTCCAGGGCCTGGGCTTATCTCTGATAGAAGATACCTTCATACAGTAAACTTCAACCATTAGCTGGAAGATTAAAACATTTCTTTCCCTCTAATTCTTTCCTCTAAGCCTGAGGCCAAATTCCTTGGGAGGAAGAGTAGAAAGAAAGAACCTTGCAAGCAGCTAGCTTGTGAATAACTTACTCCTTTTTCATGCAAATTTGTCGTTTTCCCCTGGGGTTCCAAATTTGTTTCTGGAAGGAATTAGTGTACCTCCACTTTTCTTCACTTGAGAGGTGGCTCTCCCTGGTGAGAAAAGCCTGCTTTTATTGGGAACACATTGCTGTCTTCATTCCAGGTCCTTTCTCCCTTTATTTCCTTTACCTCAGATTAATAAAGGTTCTCTAAAATTCAAGTAGAGACAGTATTGTTTTAATGCTGGCTATAAATATACAGTTTTTCTTAGTTTTCTTTCACTATGACTGGTAAATATGGGGGGAATCAGACTACAGTAAGGATATAGAATGTGCTTATTGAAGTTTCCCTAGCTGATTTGATGATACTAATAGTGCATAACACCTCTCATCTCCCTGAAAGATCCACAGAATGAACACATAGTGACACATGGGTATGCACACACACACAAACATACACATGCACACACACACGCACACAGGCACAAATACACACACACACACCAGCTACATAAGTTGCTGGCTCTAATGCAAAATATAAAATGAGACACCATGTTCTAAAATATTTCAGGATTTCCAGATGACCTCAACAAGAGCATGAAATTGATTCTAAGCGTGGAGTCCAGTATTCCTGAGCCAGTCCAGCCCCACATTGAGTAGCGCACTACCTCAGCTCATCTCTTGTGATCTGAGTCAATAACATAGAACTTCCAGCTGACAATCTGCCATGTTTTTGATCGAGCCCTTTGTGATGGCCATTTCCACAAGTAAATTTCTAGTCTTTACCAAAAAATGAAGTATTACATTTTTTGCAATATTTTATCGTCAATGGCCATATATGTAAACTGTGCTGCTTTTTCTATAACTAAGTCTTGGGAGTGTTTTATTTGTAGTTCTATTTTGCCATAAGTCCCATAGTTTTTATTCATAATGTCATGTACAGCACCATGCTTATTTGTTTTGAAACTCAGGTTTCACATTTATCACTGAATGGACCTCAATTGTGAAGAAAGGTACATGACAATGTGAGATATAACTTGAAGAGTTTACGATTCGTCTGGAAGTCTGTGGGGCATTGTGGCTTCATTGCTGTTATCAAGGAGGACCTAGCATCAGACAGGCTGTTTGCAGCAAATCATAGATATCCTGCCCTGTAACTCTGAGTTCGAATTGCACTAAAGAATTATAGCTCAGTTGAAGAAAACACACAATCCTGAGATTAAGTTCTTTGATCACATGAGTGTATTGAAGAAAATGAGAGTTCATTTAATCAATTTATTGGTTACTTGGATTTAGGTGAGAGAATGGAACTGGAAAGCACAGAAAGTAAATGTGGATGGAGACTCACACATCTTATTAAGAGCCCATAAATTATGTTGGGAACCAGTGGCTCATGTCTGTAATCTAGCTACTCTGGAGGCTGAGATCTGAAGATACCAGCTCAAAGTCAACCTGGGCAGGAAAGTTCGTGTGATTCTTCTCTCCAATTTACCACCAAAAAAGCTAGAAATGGAGTTGTGGCTCAGTGGTAGAGCTCCAGCCTTGAGCAAAAATAATCTCAGGAATAACTTCTAGGCCTAGAGTTCAAACCCCAGGTCACACACACACACACACACACACACACACACACACACACACACACACACACACACACAGATGTATATGAATCAGAATAATAATTCATATTGCTAGGGGTTGGGAGATTCGAGGTGGAGAGAGGAAAAGTGGAAGAAAAAGAAGAGGGGTAACAATGTTTAGCAAAGTATGTATTCATTGCCTTACTTATGTAACTAACCCCTCTGTACTATACCTTTACAATGTTTTTTTTTTTTTTTTTTTTTTTGGGTCCAGTCGTGGGGCCTGAACTCTGGGCCTAGGCACTGTCCGTCAGCTCTTCAGCTCAAGGCTAGTGCTCTACCACTTGAGTCACAGCGCCACTTCTGGGTTTTTTCTTTTTGCTTATGTGGTGCTGAGGAATTGAACCCAGGGCCTCAGGCATGCAAGGCAAGCGCTCTACCACTGAGCCAACTTCCCAGCCCCTTTACAATGTTTTTTAAAAGAAGAATTCATATTGCAAAAATGTAAACTGAGAAGTAGATTTTATGTTTTGTTACTATTTTGTATAAAATGATTTGGTTGGGATGCAGGAAATGAACACTTTATAATACTTTATGTGAATTGACTTTATTTTGAAAATAAAGAATGGAAGAGCTAGACGTTAACCTGAAGGTTGTTTCCTTAAATACTCCACTCTACAAGTAAAGAAACTAGAACTTGTAGGCTACAGGCCAAATTGATGGCACAACCTAGCTCTTCTGAATGCCTTTGTGCAGGCAAGGCTGGTAAGTTAGAAACAGAATGCTTTATCTGTGGATTCATACTTTACACAAGCATGATACAAATTTAACATTCAGGATTTGGAACCTGAGTGTATACTCCAGATTGATCACCTTGTTAGCTGGACTTAATGAAAATGAATATGTCAACCCTGGTATAAAAGTTGTAAAGGATCTCAAAAGCTAGTGGTGGTCTAGTTCAGGGATGGAACGTTTGCCTCGCAAACACAGATCGAAGCAAGAAAAGTGGGAATAGAGGGAAAGTTTATTTGAAAGTGAGAGTAAGGAGCCAGAGGTGGGGATGGCCTCTTAGCTACTAAAGGGTTGGTATAAGTCTCCAACTAGACTCCACGTGTACAGGCTGCTTTATGCCATATAGGATCCCACTTCCTCCATGTAAAGGAGGAAAGGAGAAAGAGGAAGAAAAGCATGAGGAGGACAAGGAGGGAGAAAAAGGAAAAAGAGTACAAAAGAATACAGCATATTTGAGGTAAGAGGTGAGAAGGGGACCTGGAAATTAGTGGTCCACTTGCAATGCTATGGAGTTCCCCTTTTATATCCCTATCTGTCAGTCTTAGCTGTTCTGGTCTCTGGCTGGATCTCTGTCCACATCAGCTCAAGGAAAGGGGTGCCTTTCCCCTGTGGCTTTGCTCCAGGTCCTTCAAAAGCATTGTCTTGGATGGGCTTCTGTCTCACACGATCTGCTTAATTTCTTTTTTCTTCTCCTCACTCTTCCTCAGTAATATTTGCTAAGAGATTTTGTTTTTAAATGTAGAGAAAGGGATAAGAAGTATAAAGTAGAACCTAAGAGCTTGTATAAGATGGCAAGAAAAACATTCTTAACCAAACTGAACAAAGTAAGAAAGAAATCTCTGGACTTCTGGATGAATAATATTTTATCCAAAGGGAACAGAAGTGTGCAAATGAACCTGAATGTGCAAGGCAGCTGAGGGCCTATCGGTAAGTAAAGCGATGAGAAATGGTGAGAAAAATTCAGATCTCCTTAGAGACTCTAGCCAGAAGCTATCTATGCCCCTTCACTCAAATACTGACCTGCTGCTCTGACGCACTGGTCGTTCAGGGTGCTGACCTTTCCATCTTCTCTCTGCCTGTGTTCCTGCTTTTGCCCCATCTGTTCCTCAAAAACTACTGTACACATGACTGTGATGCCTTCCCAGCTGTCTTCTGTAGTGTGGCTTTGGCCCAACTTCAGGTATATATATACCCCAGACAGCCAGCAATGGCACTTCCAGTTCAAATTCAGGCAAGATAGACTGATTTCCTCTTTCTCTTTGCTCTTCAACACATATGTATGCCTATTGCATGATAAACGGGGAATGGAGTGTGGTTAGCCAATGCATATCCTTTCACAGGGCTGTGGGCAATGAGGTTTGCCTTGGTGATTAGGTGAATCTATTTCAGGTAGTTCTGCAGTGATGGAGGCCTGGGGTCAGTGCCAAGTCTTCTGGCTTCATTTAGCTAGACTTGGGCCATTAGCATCAGCTGTCTGCAGCCCATTAGTTGCACCTCTATTGCTTTGGGTTAATGTAAACGGTTGAGTGGAAGGTGTTATGGGTAGTGACTTTACTTGATTCTGTGGATTGTTAAATTTTATATCCATGACTTTCCCATGACTGAAAGGAGAATCAGGTTTTGGGTTAAGATAGGTGAATAAAGATATCCACCATATACTTCTAAAAACTATTTTATATACTTAAGAGTTATCCATTAGAAGGAGTACCTGTTTTTAAAAAGTATTGTCTTGGCCCTTAGAGTGTCCATTTTATGATAGAATTTTAGAAGTATTCTAAAGAACTCAAATCAGATTTTGAGTAGAAAATGTAGAAATGAAAAACAGACAAAGGCAAAACAAAACAAACAAAACGAAGGACTAGTAGTGACTGTTGGTACCCATTATAGGAAGAAAACAAGAAGTTGGACCATGTAACTTTGGCTCAATTTGTAAATGAACAAACAAATAAATAAAATGAAATCATTTCCTTGTTAAAGCAGAAAAGTTTGCTAGACTTAAAATGGGCGTATTAAATTGTACTTCTAGCCAGAAAAAAAAAAGAAAGAAAATTAGACTTTTGAAAAGTCATCATGACTTATCATCAACAATGCATTTGCTTCAAATGAGTTTTTAAGTCTGGCTAGACAGTCTTTAAGTTCTGCTTAGCAAAGTTGAAAGCCTCTAGGAAAAGGTTAAACACAGTCTGTTTATGTAGATAGTAAGTCTGGTGACACACTGAAAATTGAAACAGCGTTGCCAGCGACACTAGACTTTTGGAGATCTTTTAAGCCATCTGGAAATTCTTATTTTCTCATTTTGAATCCTGAATGTCTATTAGGAAAATAGTTATGTGAACATTTTTTGAATGAACATATGTATAATATTTATAAATAACACCATTAGTACAATATGAACGACATAATAGTAGGTCTTTTTATTTAGTAACTACAAAGAGTGTCAGGCAGAGCAATCGTTCACTTTTTCAGTGATAGCTGAAAAGTGATAGTAGAAAATTGGTTTATTTCAAAAGTTTGTAAGACTCCTAATTAGGTAAGTTTTTATTCAGTTAGTAGAAAGTTCAAAAAGATGAAATTAAGTTGAACCATCAGATATTTTCTTAGGCATGTAGCCAATGGTCCCAATATTTTGTTGTGATCTAACAAAATATATTTTCTATTTCTAAGGACTCCAGTTGGTAAAGTTGGTAAATAATATTCATGTGAAATGGCCCTACCTTAAAGTATATGCAGCAGCAGAACAATCAGTTACAAATTTGTAGCATTAGCAATTATTTTCCCTCTGAGTTATTCCCACTTTCTCTATTGAGGAAAGAAGAGATTGCAATTTTATCTTAGCCATATCTTCCTTCTACTACATTTGCTAATATGGAATCTGCTACTTTGACCTTACATATTTTCCCTGAAGTCAATAAACTCTTGCTTTCTTATCTATAAAAGTGTCAATGGTAAATGCATCTAACCTACAGGGTAACTGTGAGACAGAGATCAAATGATGGGTACAGAGCAGCCCACAGTATACTAGTCCTTTTGGATGATGAGATTGGTCATTCTGCTGATTGATTTTGTACATGTCACAATGGTAGTTATGCAAGAGCTTTCTCTGAATGCTTTATTTTCAGTTTAGTAATACCCAACAAGTCCTCATATGCAACCCAAGTTCACAGTTAGCTGCTAAGGGGAGCCATGGATTTACTGAAGTTCTGCATGCTAGTTCCACACTTCTCTACAGCTGTTGAGCTAGATCCCTCCTGCATATTTAGCCCGTGATCACATTTTAGCCATAGAGCCTATTGCCAAGCATGCAATATTGCCAAGATACATTCCACATGGATCAAAGATTAGATCCCAAGAGTGCTAAGGCAATTTCTTGTTGGAAAAAGTTTTTCATATATTGTTATTAATATCAGTATTGTTGTTGTTGTTAGCGCCAGTACTGGAGCTTGAGCTCAGGTCATCATCTCTTTTCCATTCAAGGATGATATTCTATTACTTGAGCAATATTGCCACTTCTGGGGTTTTGCTAGTTAATTGGAGATAAGTCATAAACGTTTCTGCGAACGCTACCTATGAATGGTGCTCCTTAGATCTCAGATCCTGAGTTGCTAGGGTTATGGTTGTGAACTACCAGCACATAAATAAAAACTAGTTTTCTTTCCTTTAAGAGATATGTGAATTCTTCATGAGTCAATATTTATTTGAATCATCCATTTATTTGGCTCTAGAAAATACTGTTTTGTGGCTGGGTCCCTATAATCAAAAAAGTTATTTCCAGTGGCTGGTAATGGATTGTTTATCTTATCAATGAACATAAATCTTTCTTGTTACTTTTATTTAATTTTTACTTTTATTGAATAAAAGTAAATTATATTTAGCTAAATTTTTCTAAGATTGTATTCTTTTAGCACAAATCCTTGTCCCTTTTTGGCTTACAATTATTGGCTTATAGTTATTGGCTGGATTGAGTATGTGGCAGAAGTTACAGGTAGGATCTTGAGACACGTGATTAAATGGCAGCTAGGTATTAGGTTCCAATTGAACATCAATAGTGTTTTCATGAGAAGAGATGATCAAGACCAAGTATATACTGAGGGAAGACCACATGAATTTACTGAGAGAAGATGATCAATATCATGCCAAGGGGAGAACCCAAGGAATCCATCCCCACATTGACATCACATGTCCTTGTGTTGTTCATGCTACCCACTTATGTCTAAGTATTAATTCTAATAGAACTTTTTTCACAAAAGTTTTTCTGGTAATATTAGTATGGGAGGTCCACTTGAGGTGCCTTGTGTTTTAATTTCTCTTCATAGTTTTTCATACATTTTATCCTTTTAAATGCTCATTAGTCAGGGGGGCTTACATAGAAATGTTTTTGTGTGTATTTGTATTGCATATGGTATATATATGGTGTTACACACAGCATATATACACACATATGTGTACACATATATACACAGTCCACCTATTCATATATGTATATATATATATATATATATATATATACATATATACTTACACTGTGGGAGATATTTATCTGCACTAATAGTATTTGGCATTCTTTAAAAGAATACACCTTCCTATGCAAATAACCTCTACAAATAACCAAACAATGTTCTCCTGCTATTAGAACCATAATGTTCCCTCCGTCCATCTTGATTATTTGTTTCCTGAACACATGACAATTAGCTTTGGATACATGCAGGAACACACATACATTCAAACTGTCAACATCAAAAGATTTTGATAAATAGATGCCAATAGCTGATCAATAGAATATGATAAATAGGTGTTAGAGGCTCACCTCTCTCAGCTCAAGAGGCTGAGATCTGAGACTCACAGTTCAAAGCCAGCCTGGGCAGGAAAGTCCATGAGACTCTTATCTTCAATTAACCACAGAAAAGTAGAAGTGGAGCTGTAGTGGTAAAGTGCTATCCTTGAACTGAAAAGCTCTGGGACAGCACCCAGGTCCTAATTTCAAGACCCACAACCAACAACAATAACAACAAAAAATGATTTTCATAAATATTATTAATATTGAAAATGTTTAGTTCTGATAAAATAGAAAACAAATAATATAATAGTAGCCTTTCAGGTCCTATCAAGTAGAAAGATATTTCCTGCATTGGATGAAATTTTTGTCAACAATGTTTTGGAAGAATTTGCCTCTCTAAAGTTGAGGAAAGCCAAGATGCTTTTCTTTGCCAATTTATAATTTGGTAAATAGCTTTTTTTTTTTTTTTTTTATTGAACTCCACATTTAATGTGTTCTCTTGGGTTGTACTTGTGAGAACTGATTACTCAGTAAATTTACATGGGGAAGTAAATAAGAATGTTACTTAGAGGTAATTGAGTTTTATAGATGAAAGACAGCCTTTCTGGGCCTAGCATCATGGCACACTGGAACTATTGTAAACTTCACATTTTGCCCTTACCTGAGTTTTATAACTTTCCCAGAATGTTCTTTTGCCATTAAAGAGGCAAGGTTGATCTCAGCTTTAACCAACAACTCCAGTTTTTGTAAAAACAAACCAACAACCAAAAAAAAACGCACAAAGAAAAAACAAAAAACAAAACCCAAAGTAAAATAAAAAAGAAACAAATGAAAGAACAAAGAGTGGGAAGTTAAAAAATAGACAATTAGG
Organism: Dipodomys spectabilis; assembly: GCF_019054845.1. Taxonomy (NCBI): domain Eukaryota; kingdom Metazoa; phylum Chordata; class Mammalia; order Rodentia; family Heteromyidae; genus Dipodomys; species Dipodomys spectabilis. The sequence continues at coordinate 9,460,106 of NW_024870752.1, forward strand.
TTATGGTTTCGTTCCCTTTGAAATTTTTTAAATTCAGGTTTTGAAACTTTTCAACAGATGCTGTTGTTGATTTCGATACTATTAGAGAGGAATTACATCCCAGGAAGTCCTTACTCAAAATTTGAGACTCCATAGTTGAAAGAAACCACAATGTAAAATTGCTAACCTTATATTCCTCAGCTTCCTCTAGCTACCAAAGAACTTTTAAAATGAGATAGAAATTACTATTTATTCTTGATCAGGTTGGCATACTTTGCAATTATTCAGTAAACCCTCACTTTATTTTACCTTTACCCAAGGTTGCTTTTTTGTTGTAACTTTTTAATTCATAAATGTGGCTTTTAATTTCACTTTGTATTTCCAGGTCTGAGAGATTCTACAACATAGAATAGATTTTGATAAATTGTAACTAAATTGAAGATTCTAAAAGCCCTAAATCACCTAATTGTCTTTGTCCCAGAAAATACATTACCTCTTGCTATATTAATTCAGCTTAACTATCTCTTGTCAGTCCTGTGTTGAAACCCAAATTTAATTTGGTTGGAAAAACCCATGATTTAAATGTGGAAAACAAATGAAAGTCTCATCCAGCAACAAATGTTAGCTTTTATTTTGTTTTCTTTTTACCATAATCACTTAGACATGATAAACAGTAAAGATTATATTAATATACAAATGATAGAAAAACTACTTAATAGTGGCATAAATAATTTCATCATTCTTTTTATTTTCCTTAGAAGGAAATCAGAATTTATCTAGTATCAAGATGAGTTGTGGCCAGTCATTGGTGGTTCATGCTTGTAATCCTAGCTACTCAGGATACTGAAATCCAGGATCGTGGTTCTAAACCAGCCCAAGCAAGAAAGTCTGTGAGACTCTTTTCTCCAATTAACCACCAGAAAACTGGAAATGGTGCTGTGGCTCAAGTGATAGAGCATTCTCCTTGAGCTGAAGAGCTGAGTGACAGTGCCCAAGCCCAGAGTTTAGGCCCCACAACTGACAAAAAAAAAAAAAAAAAAAAATCTTAGTACTTACTAATGTAGGTCCCAAATTTGTCTCCAATTGTTATTTAAGTTCCAGTATGAAGTGAGAAACCTGACTAGTTACTTGATGCATAGCGTCCATGGTGGAGGGGGGCGGGGGGAGAGGAGATGAGGTTTTTTTGGGGGGGATTATTTTTATTTTTTGTGTTTTGGGTGGATGTTTTGGCAATTCTTTGATTTTTAATTCCTGGATACAATATGTTTGCTGAGTGCAGGAGGAAAAAAATCACAAGTATGGGAAAGGATTTAAAAAAGAAAATAGCAGCAACTAGATAAGGAAGTCTAAAGCTTTCTCTGTTTCTTAGTGAAATTTACTTATACTCCATTGGCATGTTCTGATTGAGATGGTCACTTCACTTACAAGCACATAAATAAGAGAAAGTACTTTAATAGCTTTAGTAAAAGAAAGGCGAAAGAGCTGAGTATAGATGACTCGTGCTTGTAATCATAGCTACTCAGAAGGAAGGCTGAGAGATGAGGATCCTGGTTCAAAGCCAGCCTGGGCAAGAAAGTCAGTGAAACTCTTATCTCTATTAAACTCCTGAAATGCCAGAAATCGAGCTGTGGCTCAAGTGGTAGAATACTAGCCTTGAGCACCAAGGCTCAGGTACACCACCCAGACCCTTAGTTCAAGCTCAAGGACTGCGTGCTGGTGTGCAGGCACATGTGCACACACACACATACACACACACATCAGCAAGTCTAATGGAGATGGAATAAGAAGAATCATGAATCTGATAAACTGTAAAACCCACCACACACCTAGCCAGAGTTCAAAATATATGAGTATAATTTAGTATAGAACTTAACAGATCAGTGCCTTAACATCACATTCAGTTCAATCAATTTTTAAAATATATTACATAATTTAAAACAAGTCTGCAAATGTAACGTAAATATTTTAAATAATTAGAACTCAGAAAATTATAGTAAGTGTAATCTTGGATTCAATTTTAGTCCCAAACCAAAGATGGAGCCGTTTTGGTTCAGGCCGGTGAATAGTTGTTCAGTTGTGCACCTTTTGCTCATTAAAGAGCTTCTTCTAGAAAAACAAGGACCTATAGCAGTCTGTTGCACATCTAAAGAAATCCCACAGTGAGATCTTCTCAACAGATCACGGTGAGATTCACTGGAAACACACTACTGCAGTTGTGTTATCACTGGGAAAACATAAACAGAATGCCTCTTTTCATTGTTCAGCCAATTTTTTGCTGCACCCTGAGAGTTACACATCCCATTATGACCTCCAGACTAGGGGAGTCTGGGATTTGTAGTGTTGATGGCCAGGAAAGCTACTAGTCCTTTCTGAAAGTCTCCATACTTCCTATTCTACCATACAGAGTAACCCACCAATCAGCAATTCATGGGTTTCCTTCAACAATAGTACGAAGACTTTGGCATTGAATTATATAATTCTAACACCCCTGAAAGAGAAAAAGAACAACTTCTTAGTATATCTTCTATTACTCAGGAAATGAACAATGCTTTGAGCATATTTGTCTACAACAGGGCTCAATGTATGCTGTTCATCTTCTTCATTAAAAACAAAACAAAACAGAAGCAAGAAGGGTTGTTTATAAGGTGTACCAATAAATTAATATAAGATTCTTTTAAACTACTTGAATTTTATCTAATTGTGCTGGGCATTGAGGTCATTGGCACATTTATTTTGCCAATATGTAAAGCTTTGGTAGGAGGAAATAAACAATAAATGATGGAAAACATAACAATTAAGATCCCAGACTGAAACTGTATTTTCTCATATGCTTGTCAAGATAACTGAAAATTCCAAGAAATTCACTATGTATTGTGACAGGTCTAACACATTACAAGGCACAATCTGATTCCATTATCTCCCTGATTATTACCATGTGTTAATAGTGTTTCTCAAGGACCCATACATGTGCCAACTTTTGTTGACAGTGGACTTGCTTTGGCCAGAGGAAAGTGAGTAGAGTCCAAAGGTGTCATAACACACCCTCAGATGCAATTACCTTTTACCTCAGTTCTTCTGATCCTTCTCTTTGCCAGAAGAATGGTCTCATCCCTAAGTTCAATTTTCCTCCCTCTGGGCACCAAAATGAAAAAAAGTAGGAAGCTGAGCCGACACCATATTAACTCAGAGTGCACATGAGGTATCAGTGAGAGGAGTTTTTTAATGGGAATCCATTTTTGTTGTGCTATGTCTCTGGGGTTTGTTTATTATAATAGCAAAGCTGACTAAGTTGGAAACTTGTATGTTTTCATATTTTAAAACTGGGCCCCACCCTACCATGTGCTGCTTCAAAAACCTTCTCTCCTCACAAGAGCCCCTCTCCACCTTGCAGAGAAGAAACATTTTTGCCTTAAGAGGGGTAAGAGGTATAACATTCTAGACTTTTTATGCCTTATCATACGGAAACACTTAGAGCTAGACCTTAGAGCTAGAACTGGCTGTTTTAACTGTAAAGTGAGGGAATCAGTGAGGAAAGTGCTATGATCAAGGAAACAGTCCTGACATTCTGTACAACATTTAAACAATTTGCCTTCTGCCTACCCTTTCCCATAGAATCCAGGATGACATTTGTAGAATAGATTACCAGAATATGTTCACTTTTAGGGTATAGTAATCCATTGTGGACATTTAGACTTGCATATTCTTACATGTTTCATAGCATATTGATTTTTGACCTTAAGCACACTATTTGAATTCCTTGTTGTTTCCAGAAATTAAAGCACTTGCTGACTACAGGGAAACTGATCGTTAAAATAGAGGTCCCCTGCTACAATATTTTACCTAATCAGTGCACATAAGCTGGATGACATGGTCCTTTGAAATTTCCCTGTGTTTTTTTCTTCCCATGATTTCCCTTGGGTAAGATTTCCCATGTCTGGGAATATATGTGAAATATAACATAGATCATTCTCAGATATTATCTCAACCTGGCACTAGTATTTCACACATGTAATCATAGCTAATCAGAGACTGAGATCTGAGGATCAAGGTTAGCAGCCAGTGGGTCACAGAAATCTGACAGTCTTACCTCCAATTAACAAGCAAAATCTGGAAGGAGAGGTATGGTTCAAATATTAGAACAAAAAACACAAGTGAGAGCATGCAGACCTGAGTTCCAACTCCAGCACTTCTACCCCCGCCATCTCTCCCAGCTCTCTCTCTCTCTGTCACACCTATACATACATACACACATATGTGTATACCCATACATGCACACGTATTTCTTAAATGCAGAATCCTCAGGTAAAGTTCTATAGGAAATTTACTTCCTAGAGTAAAACTGAGATTAAGCAATGAGATTGTTGACAGTTGTTATTATTATATAATAACATCCTTTTATTAAATTGAGTCTTCGTATAGTAGGTCAGTAGACTGCTATAACAATCAACCTTTTTTGCCATCTGAAAGGTGCAGTTTTTAACTTGAAATACAATGTTAGAATGAGTTAATGATGATGGAAGGACATTCTGTGGACGTAAGAATAGCATTCAGGCAACGTGACCTCCATATGTGCCTGTCATATTAGAGATGACAAATGGGGACATTCCAGAGGTGACTGGCTTGTTCAAATCATTTTGTATTATGCAAGACAAGGTAGTCACCTTAAAAGAATAGAGAGAGAGAGAGAACTTTGAAAGTTCACAGATTGCTAAGCATTCCCAAAACATCAAATAAGAAAGTGAACATATCACCTTCAGGTACACAGTAGAAATGCAGAGCCACATTTTAGAGTATAGTTTCAGTGGCTCTGCGTGGGATTTTTATGAGGATGTTCTCATCACACTGCTGTAAAAATGCACTGAAGTTGTCAAGTACCACAACAAATGTGCATAACATTTAGCCAGGTGACATTTGGTGATGAGTCACTCACTCCCTTGGGGGTAGGGTATCATTTCATGAGTTTTCAAATGCGACATGGTCATTAGGGGTGGGTTAATTGATTAACAATGTTTCAAAGACATGAGAATAGTCATGTGGTTTGATTTATGTGTATGTATGAGGAACCTTTCGTTTTGACAAAAGGGTTCCGTTTGATTTTTTTTTTTTTTTTGGTCTAAATCTATGTTTTTAAACATTGGACATTCTTTGAAAAGTGCACTCCAAACATAAAAACTATTAAAATCTTTGAAGCCCACTTTGACAACAGAAACAAATAGCATCAGCTGTCTTCAGAAAAAAGTAATAACTCTATTTCAGTAGTACCTATAAATTTCTATCCAAGGCACATTTACCATTTTATTTTAACAACTCTAACAAGGTTCCTTCCCTGCCATCTGTGTCTCAGACTAGCAAGCCTTTCAGGCTTTTTACTTGGAAAAAAGTGTCAAAGTTATAGTTGAAGTTGATTAAAGATGACAACAACATATAACCATATACAAAAGCCAACCATGACAACTTGTACTTTGAAAATTAGCTTTTTAACCCGAAACTGTGGAGGAGAGTGGAAAGTTCACTTTTATAGAACATAATTTGTAAAGTAGCTAACTGGTACTGATGCAAGTTTTTATTTCTTTAAAATGGTCTTTACTTAAAAAATATTTACATAATAGCAAAACAATATGCATTTATATTAAGATGCTTATTCACTCTACCAACATTTATTTAACTCCTTTTATGGAGTGAAATTTCAGGTGCTCAGTATCTGTAAAGATGCTGTACAGCGAGGTTACAGTTACATCAGTAAGGTAATGAGTACATTTGTTGCTATGCATTGATATTTCTTCCTTTCTTTTTGTCCCACTATCCCTTCCCTCCCCTACCTCCCCCATCCCCCCCCAAAGTTGTAAGGTTCATTTCCTTCACAGTGTCTTGTGAGTATCAGTGTTGCAATGGGTCATCCTGTGTCCTTGTTTCAGTATTTTGTTACTCCCCTCCTCTTCCCCAAATTGTATATACAAGATGCAAAATATCAAAATCAAATACAGTGTCAACAGATATACCATAGGAGGAAAAACATACAAAAGAAACAAAGAAAAAAATCACATAGTACATTAAAAACAACAACAATGAAGAAAACCTCATTTCTTTATCTTGGGGTTCATTTTACTCAGCATCATCTTATATGGTCATATGTACAATTTAATGATGCAACTGAAGCTCCTTGAAAAAGAGTAACAAGCCAAACCCCAAAGCAGTAGATGGACACAAATAATTAAAATTAAATCAGAATTAATTACATTAGAGTCCAAAAAAAACATAGAAAAAAAATCAACAAAACAAAGAGTTGGTTCTTCGAAAAAATTAACAAAGTTAGTAAATCTTACCAGAAAAATAAGAGAACATACCCAAATAAAATCATAAATGAGAATGGAAACATCACCACAGAAACAACCAGCATTCAGAACATTATAAAGGAATACTTCTAAAACTTTATGCTAATAAGTTTGAGAATCTGGAAGAGATAGAAGAATTTTTAGCAAATAGTTGATATGCCCAAACTAAACCAAGATGATTTAAAGCAACTTAACAGACTCATTGAAATAGAAACAGCAATAAGAGACCTCCCATCCAAGAAAAGCCCATGACCAGATGGATTCACAGCTGAATTCTACAAGGTTTTCAAAGCAGAACTCACACTAATACTCCTCCAGCTCTTCAATGAAATTGAATATGAATGTTCACTACCAAACTCTGTCTATGAAGCCATCATAACCCTCCCCAAACCAGGCAGGGACTCATCAAAGAAAGAGAACTATAGACCCATTTCTTTGATGAACATTGATGCAACACTTCTCATCAAAATCTTTGTTTCTGTAGTTTTTAATGCACTTACAATGTACTGTGTGATTTTTTTTTTTTGTTTCTTTATTGTATGTTCTTCCCCCACGGTATAACCCCTGTTGTCACTGTATTTGATTCTGGTGCCCTGCATCTTGTATATACATTTTTCTAATTTGGGGAGGGGAAGGAAAATAACAAAACAAGGATACAGGTCGACCCATTTTAACAATGATAGGTACAAGACACTATCAAAGGAGAGGGTAAGCTGGGCACTGGTAGCTCATGCCTGTAATCCTAGCTACTCAGGAGGCTGAGATCTGAGGACAGAGGTTCAAAGCCAGCCCGGGCAGGAAAGTCTGTGAGACTCTTATCTCCAATAAACCAGTAGAAAACAGGAAGTGGCGCTGTGGCTCAAGTGGTAGAGTACTAGCCTTGAGCTGAAGAGCTCAGGGACAGTGCCCGAGCCCAGAGTTCAAGCCCCACATACCCGACAAAAAAAAAAAAAAGGAGAGGATAACAATTATTGATAGGAAATGTACTCATTACCTTACTCATGTAACTGCAACCCCTCTGTACAGTATCTTTACAATAAAAATGTATATTAAAAAATTTTGACCCATCGACTTCCAACAATTCATCAGAAAAATCATACACTATGATCAATCAGGATTCATTTCAGTGGTCTCCTTGTGGGTTTTCCAAATTCTATATACCCTCTTCTCCAAACAAATCAAATAATTGTACAAATTACTCAAAACTGGTTCAACATACACAAATCAATTTGTATAATTCATCATATCAACAAGAGCAAGAATCAGAACCAGATGATTATCTCAATAGATGCAGAAAAAAGCATTTGACAAGATCCAACACCCCTTTATTATGAAAGCTCTGGAAAAACTAGGAATCCACAGAACATTCCTCCATATAATAAAGGCTATGTATGACAAAGCTACAGCTAGCATTATAGTTAATGGCAAAAAGTTAAGCCATTTCCTCTAAGTTCACATGTTCAGTTCACATGCAAGAAAAGAAATGTAAAGAAGAAATACTAACAAACTGCCATGTTGATGCTATGCTCTGAATGTAACAATGAAATGAAGAAATATAGAAATGAAGCAAAGTTTTGGGATCAGAGCCAAATGGGGCAAGGCAGTATTTTTTACATGGTTGCTCAGGGAAGGATGGCCTAACTGTTCCCTACACTGTTCCCCTCTGCAAATGTCCAGAGGTAGCAACATACTTGGAATATTCCTGGAGTTAGAAAATGGCAGTGAGCTAGAATGCAGTGGGTGAAGGGAAATATCACACTAGAGCTCATGGGGAAGTTGGTAAGTTCGTATGTGGTCTCATGGATAATAAAATTCTGTCTCTCTCTCTCTCTCTTTAGACAGACACAGATATCTATCTAGATATATCTAGATATATATTAGATGAGCTCTGAGCTTCCCACTTTCTAGATAAAACAATGTCCTTCTTAATCCACACCACTAGCTGTTTAAACTGTGATTAGTTTCCACCAGAGTCTTATGTTAATGTCTTGAGACAATGGACCACAATCTTCCTATTTACATTTTCCACACATTTGGGATGACAGGCACATGCCACCATGCATCTCTTCACATTTGGTGATGTGACATCTCCTGAAATTTGTTTCTCAAGCTGGGCTTTAACATGAACCTCTAGATCTCTGCCTCTCCAATTCCTGGGTTTATAGGAGGGAGCCACGACATCCATACCTTCTTCTGAGTAAGATGGAAAGTTAATAGTAGAGCTTTGAGTAATTTGTACAATTATTTGATTTGTTTGGAGAAGAAGGTGTGGAATTTGGAAATCCTACAAGGAGACTGCTGAAATATCTAGAAGAAAAAGATGATGGCAGCCTGAGCCAAGATTATGTCATGAAGGAGTAACAGGAGTCAGTGTCTACGTATATCTGGAAGCAGGGGATACTGGTTTGAAGACAGTTTGGTTTTCAACAGAGACAGAAGCAGAGTTTAAAACTGTGTTTCATTAGGTAGATAACTAAGTAAAAAGGAATGAATGATGTCTGCGAGAAGATAATTTCGTATGTCAGAGATTCTGAAGCCCAATAGGATTTGTTAACAGAATTCACAGAATCTGCAGTCTGGACTGGGGAAAAGATTTCATTTTCCTTTTTTCAGAAATTCTTCATCTTTAATTATATCTGTAGCCTTGTTACCGGTGGAACTCACACATGCATTCATATCACATTACATTGAGGCAGATATCTCCCAATGTCATTTATACTCATTATCACTTCCCAATAATGATTGGCAATTAGATCTGTTGCCAGGCCTTTTTATGAGATGGGTTAATACATCTCATCTATCATAACAAAAATAACATTCATAACTTTCTTCCAACACAATTATTTTCTTTGGAATGACAGGTATTTTATTCTAGGCATTTTTAGAAATTATCCTCAAAGAGTGTTTACAGGCATTAGGAGAATGTCAGAGTACATGGGACACCGTTGTTGAAACATTCCTTTAAACTGTGGTTCACTCCACTAAAGAGTAATCCAATGGGCATAAGAAAGCCAGTATATATATATATTAAAAAAAAGGTAATCCCTAATCCTTGGCTTAGAATGGTACAAGTACCTTGTCTATATCATCCATCACACACCTAGGAGGCACAGGTTACCCGGTCTTAATAATGAGGGACAAAGGCAATGGTGGAATTCAAGTAGTGGCTGACTAAGACTGACTGTAGCTGTGTGCCATGTAGATTACATCCAGTTTACCTTGGCTTCATGTACAGCTCTACCACTTTCCTCTACTTAACTGTGCAAGTGTGAGCAACGTCTTTAATACATCAAACGGTGTTTTTCCTCTTACACTTCAATCAGATCTTTTGGGGTTCCCCTAAATCTTGCATGTTGCATTCTGAAGCCCAAAGGAAACACAGTTTTACTTCTTATTCTCTAAAGGTGTATAGCTGGGCAGTTGCCTAGAGACAGACTGATGGGAGAAAAGTAGACAGAGTCATTCTCCACAAGTTCATTTGGTACCATTTTTGTTTTCCTTTTGAGAGAGAAAGGGGAACTGTTTAGGGAGATAAGGATAAAAAGTGGATATCACACATGTCAGAGAGCACGTATCCCACCATGGTACTTCTTGTTCCTATCTTTCCTGCTGATCCTATAATGCTGTGAATTCCTGTTAAAAAGCTTCACACAATGCCTTGGGTGCCCATTCAACCAACTGCAAGAGCCTGAGCAGCCCAGGCCCAAACCATTTCATCAATCAACACAAAGCCCAAGGGAAGGAAATATGGGAGGAAACCTGTATTAAAAAACTGTACTAAAAAGGAATCTTCTGGACTCCTGTTTTGGGCCCCTCCCCAGATGGATAGATAGTCTTGTTAACTTTCTTCATGCATTTTCTTTCACTTTCTAATGTACTTACTGTCGTGCCTTTTATTTTATTTCTTGTTGGTCACAGGGCTTGAATTCAGAGCCTGAACAGTATCCCTGAGCTTTTTGCTCAAGGCTAGCTCTCTACCAGTTTGAGCCGTAGCTCCACTTCCAATATTCTGGTGGTTAATTGCAAATAAAAATCTCATGGGTTTTCTTGTCCAGGCTGGTTCTAACTGAGATTCTCTGATATTCGCCTCTTGAGTAGCTAGGATTACAGGCCGATTTATATTTTGGATGTGCTAAAGATCAAACTCAGGACTCTGTAACCCATTTCCCTTTTAATTTTTAATGGATAGAGAAAACAAATCCCTTCCCTAGACCTTTTAACTTCTTACCTCTGTTGACAAGAACATTTCTTCTCTTTTCCTGCAAGGACAACATCTTTGAGGTAGAAGGTATTTTTCCAATTTTGGTGATATTCTTAAAATATTAAAACCACAACATCATTCTCATGTCCGTGTGACATAATTAAGGCTAACATATCTGTCATCTTGTACCAACGGACCTCTTTACCCAAAAATATATTAGCCAAATTTCTCCTGTTAAGCCTATTCCTGCTCTCAATAGCACATTGAGCTTCTGTCTTCAGTGAACAGGCATTTTTGTATTGCATGTCCTTGATCAAAGTGGTACTTGTTCATTTTAAGTTAGGTAACCTGATCAACTAATGAATATGGAATATGATTTATTCCCTCTAAGTTAATTATCTTGTACATTTTCCCCAACGAAACTCACATTCCACTTTTTAACCAGTTGTTGGTTTTTAAATGTGTCTGTACTAGTCTTATTTACTTGATTACAAAACAAAAAGGTTCTATTAGCTGTAAAGCTGGAAATTGTGCCTCTTTTAGATTAGTTTTTAAAAATCCTAAATAAGGTCATGTGCCAGTGACTCACACCTATCATCCTAGTTAGGAGAGTGAGATTTGTGGCCATCCGAGTCAGAAAAGTCCTTGAGATACTTCCCTATAATTAAGTAACAGGAAAACTGGAAGTGGAATTGTGGCTCAAGTGATAGAGCACTAGGCTTGAGCAGAAACGCTGAGGGACATTGCCCAGGCTGTGAGTTCAAGAATCAGCACACACACACACACACATGCGTGCAAAACAAAAAACCGAAATAGTGTTGTACCAAAATCAAACCTGTTTTTCTTATCTTAATTTAATATTTATACTCAACATCTCCTCATAGTCATGTGAAGAAATAAACTCAAATGTGTACATCTCGGTCTCAGCCTTACTCCATGATCCCTTAGAAATAGGCCAAATACCCAACAATGGTGCTTTACTCAGATAAATTGTTCCACAGTTATATAACTATCAGAAATCTGAAAGAATAGAGTTTATGTTTCAAGTCAAGTTAATGGAATGGGAAAATATTTGCTGTACTTTATTAAAATAAATAAACAGATTATAATTTATGTAAGCTGGAGGATTTCAGGATATATTCAAGGACTTTTGGAGACAGAGGAATTAAAGGAATGAATTATGTTAAAATGATCATGATGTTTAACAATGGAACATCAGTGTGGTGAGATTAGTAGTGGTGACTTAGGTTTCCCCTGCCCCGTATATTGTCAACATATATTACTTTTGTAGTCAGGAATAAATAAATAAATAAATGGCAGCCCAGAAACTGACATTTTATTCCCACATTCTTTCCTGATGTTAAGGAGTTCGATGGAATTTAGCCAAATACACCCATATTCAGTGAACCCTTAGGTTCAGCACACAGCCAAAATTCTTTCAAAATCCCACAGCATTTTACTTGAGAACATTTCAAAGTAATACAGCAAAAGCAGGGAATGAAAACAGAGTCAGAGTAGGGATTGGAGAGAAGTAGAAGTGAAAAGGTCAGAGAGAGAGGGTTATAGAAAGAGGGGAAGAATGGGGAGAGGAAGGAGGGGAGAAGTATGTAGCTAGAGGGCCTGGCCCATGGACCAGGACCAAAGGAAAGAATTTTACCTCAGACCAGTGCTTGGATTCCTTGTTCAAAACATTCCAACCTTAATATTTCATGATCCCTTACAAGTCAAATGTAGTGAAATTCTACTTGCTCTTTTGCTCAGTATTTGGTAGAGGAATAATGGTTTTAATAGACATGAAAACACACACACACACACACACACACACGCAAAGAAATAATATTTAGGGGTTTTATGGGAAAGACAGCCTGTGCATTCTGAAACAGAAGTTTCATAGTTGCTCGTATACCAAAATGACTTCCAGCTAGAAGAGAAGTAAGAGCCATGTTTCTTAAACCACATGCTTTTTTGGCAAAGGGGAGACAACCTTGGAGAAGATTTTGTTCTTTTTAATATCCTGAGCATTGATCATTTCTTTATACGTATACAGAACCCGCTGGACAAGTATACTTCCTTGTATATTGGACTCAAATCCCTTCTTGTTCTGCCATGTTTTACAATGTCCTTGTGTTTTATTGATCCTTTCACTTTCTGGGGAAAATAATATGCTATTCATAGGCATTTGTTTACAGTGTTGGAAACATCATTAATTTCTTTCTCCAGAGTGCTTTTGGATTTGTAATTAGTGACTAGGAAGTCAATAATAGTGTGTTTTATTTCAAATTAGCATTGGACAACATGGCAACTGAATATATATATCTCTGTATAACATGTCTACGCACAATAGTTCTTTATGGTTACTCTAAAGCACATACCTGCTGGCCATTAAATGAAAAATAAAACACTGTTAAAGAATAATCTGGTCCCCCTTCTCCTCCTTGGATTTGTATACACTTATGGAAGGGAAGATGTACAAGACTATAGGGGTAACATTTCAGTTATAATGGTTGTCTCTTTAGATAATTAACCTATTTTTTCAGCTTTAAAGAGGTGTGCATATTGGTAGTGGCGCTGTGACCCAAGTGGTAGAGTGCTTGCCTTGAGCTGAAGAGCTGAGGGAAAGTGCCCAGGCCCAGAGTTCAAGCCCCATAACAGACAACAAGAAAACAACAAGAAAGAAGTGTGCATATTTATAATCATAAAAACTAAATTTTAGAGGTACTTTCTATCAGCTCTATCGTCCCAGCAGAATTCTGTTCTGAAAAGAGGGCCAAATTGTAAACTATCAAAGTGTACCTGCCATCATTACAAGTGAGAGGACCAGAAAAAATAGCTTGTGCATTTTCAATAGCATGTATGTTACCACAAAATAATGCTTCCCATCACATAATGATCTGAATTCACTTGGTGAACTTGGTAAAATTTGTGGAACACAGTAGTACTAAAGCATCTTTTGAGTGTACTTTCTTTTTTAAATTTATCTTAATAATTAAAAAGGGAAGACATTTTTCCACAGTGGAAAAGAGAAAACATGAATTGTTTGTAAATTTGCCAACAGTGTACTTTAGTCTGATTATCTTGGCAAATTCGTATTTCATCCTATCCATAGCCAGAAATGTGTTCTGTGAGGATGCCATTCACTGTCTGGGATGAGACAAAACTAAGAAGAAAAAAAAAACACCTATAAATATGCTGATGAGAATTCATTGCTATGTGTTCTATTGACCACACACCCCCACTGTGATTTTACTTACAGAACTATCCAACTGCAATCCTTATTTTCATCTGGTAGGCTTTGAAGTCTTCGATTTTTATTTCCATTCTCCTACATCATATTGTACTTGTAATACATTTTTCTCCAGCTGTTTTTATTAAAACATTTATTAAGCCCCATAAACTTGTGAAAATGCTGTTTTTATCCCAGTTTTAGATACAGGCATATCTTTAGCTGCATTCTTGATAGCTGCACCATGACATCCATATTTTTTTAGTTCTTTGTCATTTTTTCACAAGAAAAACTACTGGAAAGCTGGTCCTTGAAAAGTACAGTAGGAATGAAACCCTTCTTGGTATTACAATGGCATTTATGCCATAGTCCAGGGCCAATGCCTTGTCAGCAGAAGTGTGTGTGACACAGCCATTACAAAATATTCCATTACCCTAGAGACACAGACACTTGCACATGCTCTGTGACATTAATGTAGTTCTTAAGAGATGGTCTTTGAATTTCTTTGACTATCCCTTTCAAGGTAATAGGTTAACTCATCTTTAAATGCCATGTAGGAGTTTAAAAGCTGGGTTAATTAAGTATCTAAGTAGGTGCAAATTATGCCCTACATGTGTTTGTTTTTCAAGATTGAAGAAGTTCTTTTGTGTTATAAAGCCTTTTTGTAAATAATAGAGATGTTTCATTAATAAATATTTATCATGTACTTACTGCATGCCTTAAATATATCTTCAATGATATTGTTTATAGTGTAGAGAAGAGTTATATGGGAATGTCCATGACACATGGCAGAAAGGGGCTCATTTTGTTCCAAATTTTTTTATTTTTTTTTAAAGACCTCTGGGTGTTTAGGGTGGGAAGATAAGACTTGACTTGGAAAGACTGGCCTGTGGCTTGTGTAGCTTGCACCTGCCGAGACTAGACATCACTTAGGATGTGGATATTTTAAGAGTGGACGACTTTGTTGTATTCCAAGTCAGGAGGACTCATGTTCACTCATTATGGTAATACAACTCCTTTCAATTTGTGATTCTTCCATAGCTGTTATTTCAAATCACTGAGTTAATATCTTACATGTTTTATGTGAACACAGGTTAATTTTCTATTTCTCTTCACCAATTGCTTCTTCCGGTTCTTGTTCATGTTTCTCTTTCTATTCCTGGGATCCATAATCTGACTCTCAGTCTTTCCCTGATCAAAGTTCCAAAAGACCATCTTCACAGGCCAACCGATCATCATTTTCTGTGAGTGGGCTATCAATTCACAGATGTTTTTGGTTTAGTTGGGGTTTTTTTTTGTTTGTTTTTTGTCTTTTGTCGGTCATGGGGTCTGAACTCTGGACCTGAGCACTGTCCCTCTGCTCTTCAGCTCAAGGCTAGAGGGCTACCTCTTGATCCACAGTGCCACTTCTGTTTTTTTCTGCTCGTGGTGTTGAGGAATCGAACCCAGGGCCTCATGCATGCAAAGCAGGTACTACCACTGAGCCACTTTCCCAGCCTCTTGGTTTGTTTTTGACATCATTTAAGTTTTGCTAGAATACCTCTTGTCTTCCCACCCCCCTACCCCCATTAGATCTTACATATTTGCACAGCTACTCCCTTTGACCCGGTACATCCTCCTTATGTCTTTTACATGGCTAGGATTAAAGACATGTACCTCCACATCTGGCCTCCAGTTTGTGTTACTTATAAGATGCTCCTTTCTGATGCAATCACTTTTAGGTGGGGATAGAGAAATAAATGTCATGTTGCTGGCACATGCGAGTCTTTCCCATGGGAAGGTATTTTGATGAAAGACATTTTTCAGTATTCCTGGTAGTAGGTAACAGAGGTGAAGACCAGTCCCCCTCCACTTCCCCCCAGTTCTGGGCATCTTCAACAAAAGTAAAGAGGCAAAGTATGGAGCTTTAATAGAGAAAGAGAGAGAGAATGTATACCATTAAGGAAAAGAAAAAAGAAAACAGTGGCCATGAGCTTGGAGGCTCAAGAACAAACACATGGTTAAAAACTTTAGTTTTCAAAGGTTTGGTTCACAGTCATGATAATGGACAGATCTTAGGAAAACAAAGTATTGTGACTTGGCAGAATTGTTAGAAGGAATCTGCTCACCCACAAGGTTACCATTCTATAGTTTTAAGTATATGTATGAAATGTAACCCATAAGCAGGAAGCCTTAAGTACAAGTTTGTTCCTTAAGATCATGCTAAGGACCCATGAATTTCCACTGCAGAGATGCCTGGTTGGGCCAGAGTGGAGGTTTTCTACCTCTAAAGTGAAGGCCTAACTCCAAACTGACCACTACTCTGAAGGAGTATCAGCTCTGAGAATCACTAGGGAGGAGATAATGTCCCTGTATGCCTCCTTGGGTGTGACTAGGAAAGGGGCTTGCTTTCAGTATTCTTTTTCCCAATAGCAAACCTGCCTCACCTGTAAGTACTATGGGTATGTTAGCATTTCTCTTGAAAATGGTTCCAGTATGGCATTATGAAAGGAAAAGATACCCTGCTCTCTATATTATTGTTTACCTCTTGTTCTTCTTTCAAAATGTGAATGGTGACACATAATCTACAAAGTGTCACTCTCTCTCTGCCCTAGGGCTATGCCCAACTCTGGACCAATTGATTCCATTCCTTGTTTTAATTTTTGGGAGAGTCTAAGGCAGAGGCAGAACTAGATGCAGATTGACATAATGTTTAACAATGTGCAACCCCATTTGCTAGGAGAGTTCATGGACCACACATGCAAGTCATATATAATAGATGAATAAGACATCTCATGCCTCTTGTTGCAAGATATGACTGAAGGGAAAGATCAGTTTTCCAGTGTGGAAGTTGCCAACCTGAATGAATGAAGTGATGATGTTATTAAATATAATCTTGCAGAAAAAAAAGAACAATTTCCATTGCTAGAGCAATAGCATGATCTTAATATCACATCCCAGAGTAGAAAGTGATTTGTGGTCATCTTTCAGCTCATTTAGCTAGTATTTTGTAATCTTTGCAACCAACTTAATAAAGTCAGTACTGATGACCTGACATTGACAGTTGTGAGCTACCTGCCTAGGCAGTATTGCACAGATAGAGAAAATGCTTGTATTATTAGAGGTAGGCAAATCAGATGAATGCCGTAGCTTCTTCCCATGGTATTTTATGTCATGTAAAATCAGTTTCATTTATTCCAGTTCAAGCATTGGTGTTATTAACAAACACACCTTTCATCATATTGTAGAATATACTAGAATAAAATAGTTATCATACCCAAGATGGAAGCTCAGTATGGGAAAGTACCATGCAATTAATACAGTGCTATCACTTATCTGTATACTTTCTTATTCCTTGCAAGTCTAACTAAATGCAATGAATTCAGTGTTGGAGACTTTAATCAATGAATCATGGTCACCATAAGGATCAAAATGAATTAGACAATTTTTTTTGTTGACACTTGGTATCTTTATTTTTTAAATGTTGTTGAGCTATAATTAAGAGTCTATGATATGATCAACTAATTATGAGTGACTTTTAGTTAATCAAGTAATATTAATTTCAACTGAACAAATCTATTTTTATGCATAAATATTACCAAACTCTAGTGATTTCATAAGGCTTGTAAAAATATATTCAAAAATGAATTTCATCTAGCTACTTTTCCTAACTTTGTTCCTGACAAAATGATCACCGTCATTTAAAAGAATTTTATCTGATTTTGTGAAAGAGACACTAAATCAAATACAAATCATGGTATGTTTTCATTTGGCTAGGTAGACATAAAGTACAGATTATCTTTTCAGGCATAATGAAAATGCCCACTGAAGAACCTAAGATTTTGAATCCCTGCTGCTTATGACAATATTCACTCGGGCAAATTTTGCTTCTGTTAAGTTTTATGAAATTTTTCTTTTGGCTTTCTTTCTTCAGAAATGTAGAATTATCCTGAAGTGCATGTAAAGTCTCACATATGTATATAGTTAAAGGCTGAAGTTGTTTCTGTTAAAACATTCTGAATTGTTATGTTTATGTAGACCAGAAATCTATTATTGCTGAAAGGAAAAGGAAGCAACTCCTGTCATGTGGTTAAATTGCAATATTTTAAATATCCTTGGGACTGTTGTAAATTTATTTCACACAGCATTATATGAAATATTGTCTATGAGTAGTTCTGGCAAATAGATGCTCATATTTCAAGAATTGCATATTACATTCCTAGTTTGAAGCCTTTAGGAATAGACACTACATTGAAGTTAAGTTTTAAAAATGAAAGGAAAATAAAAATATTTAATGCCAACTTCATACTTTTCATAATTCTCAAGGATCAGATTTTTATGTACCATTTCCATGTACTTGCAGCTATAGGTCACATATTTTAAGGTTTTCATTTTGAAGAACATCCAAGGAATATGAAAAGATACAAGTTATTTTTAGCCTAAAATTTATAAATACCTTTATATTTTTTATATTTTCCTAAGTAAGAAATATTGTAAATATGGATAGCTAGAAGATCTGAAGTCCCTTATCCATACCATCAAGCTTTTGCTTTAGAAAAGAATTGGGTTCAGACTAGGCAGTACTAGTCAACTAGTGAGGTACCTACCTAAAAGATCTATTTTGAAACAACTCATCTTTTTTCCCCCTATTTTCCCCCCCTCCTCATCTTTCACATGAATCTTCCCTTTATCCCTGCTTCTTGAATTAAAAAGTATTCAAGATCTAAGTTTAAAAAGGAATATTTATTGTCAGACACACAAGGAAGACAGAACTGAAAATTATAGATAGTAGTTACTTCAATATGAAAAAATGTATGTTGAAAAGCAATATGCATAGCAAAATTCTGACGCTATTTAGAGGAAGTCTTTCACCAAGGCCATTTTCCAAGACTGTCAGTAGGAAGGGAAGCTATTCATTTAAAAAGCCATAAGCTTTTTGTTTTTGTCATTCCTGGATAGTTCAGCAATTAGTCAGGATTATTAGACATCTTAAATATCTGATCTTAAGTCCAGATACCTAAACTTCATGAAAGATGCATGCCTGTTTTCTTGGAAGATGACATTCTCTTCTCAGAATTCTCACCCTTTCCTTCAAATCACATGTGCTTTTTTTTTTTTTTTTTTAACCAGCTTCTGTTTGCACTAATTATACACTCAGCAGTCAAAATTATAGGTTAACAGTCTTCTTGCTTAAGAATTCCTTGGAATGTGTGCCCTCATAAGAAAATATTAAGTATATGTGAAAAACCAAAGAAGATAAAAATGGTAGTGCTTTCCCAAGTTTCTACATCAGCTATGCAAACACTAACCAGAGAAAGGTTACCCACTAACCATTTTTTATAAGTAAACACTCAATACTTTTGTTTAGGTATTTATGACCTCAGAAAACTCTGTTGAGCTATTTTCAAATACAGAAAAATAAATCAAATTGTTAGGTTGTTTTGTTTTGCTTTGCTTTAAGAACAGCAACAAATGAAATAACACCTGGATGTTTTCTAAGCTGCGCATAAGGTCAGGTTAACTTTCTTTGTTTTTTTCATTTGTTTTAAGTAGGATAGACATTCTTTGTAGATGCTGAAAATTTTTTGTAGGAATTATTTTCCTTTAGCAAACATAGATTTTGTTGAAAATCAAGGAAGCCAGCTTATTTCAGGAAACAGTAAGCTTCTGGAAGCTGGTGGTGTGAGAAAAACTCCAAAGCAACCACAAACAGGGATTGAAAAATCATGTTCCCTTTTGCTACAAACTGGCTTTCTTCAGAAGGTGTAAATCTGCCCTGCAAATACCTCCTGGCTTATTTGGGCTGGTTCAGCCACCAGGGAGATGTACTTGCCCTCGTTGGTTTAGATCACAGATTCAGAACACAGCCCATACAAACAGGCTCCTCTCCCTGGGACATTATGCAGGTCAGTTAGTCCCTCTAGATTAGAGGAGGAAACCTGGGCCCCTCCTGCTCTGTGTGGTATCCTGGTATACCCACTCAACCCACATACATCTTATCCTTCATGATTCTCAAACCTGGCTCCATTTTAGAACTACAGTGGAGCTGAACCTCCACTGCAGACTAATCAAACCAAAGACCACTCCCAGCATGGAGTTGGCCACAAGGAGCCTTAAATATTCCCTGGGTGGTTCCAGTGTGTATTCTTGGCTCAGTACCATTAGCCAAATCATAATCTTTCTTTTCAGTTTATTTTTTTGTTGATTGTGGAGTTTGAACTCGTTGTTCATTTTGTACTCATTGCTAGTGCTCTACCATTTTGAGCCACAGAGCCACTTCCAGTTTTGTGGTATTTTCCTGTGTAGATTGGTATGATCTGCAGGTATCAGCCTCCTGAGTAGTTAGGATTATAGTTGTAAGTCACCAGCATGAAGACCCCAAATGATAATCTTAATAAAGAGAAAAATAAAATAACTACCATAATTTCCTTTAAAACTCCAGTTTACGTTTAAAGAAAGAGAGAAAGCCACATAGAAGCGCTAACTGATCTCAGACATTTTCATCAGAGTTGACTCTGTCCAATAACTGGTTTGCAAGAAAGGGAATATGAAATCAGAATGACATATTTGCCTCTTCCTGTTTGTTATCTAATTTAAAGATTTTACAGAATTCAGTAATGCGTTTTCCAATCTTGACTTTAGTCAATTCATATTGACTAGTGGTGAATTTCTCCTTGTGATATTATTGTTTGATTTATCTCTTTTCTAATGTCATGTGAAAACATAGAAACTAATTATTAACCCATTCCAGTCTCCACAACCAACTTGTCTTGTCTCTTTCCCTGTGACCCTCCATCTGCTAGCACGCTCCCCTGGCTCCACAGGCAGTACTCAACTCTTATCACAAAAAAGGTATGTGACACCAGATCTAGCTGTATAGACAGCAAATAATACCTACTTGACAGAATTTCATTTCTGTCCAGGGAAAATAGAATCACAGTTTTTGAGTTTGCAACATTTTGCCCTTTATTCCAGAGAGTCCTATGTAGGGAAAGATAGACCTCATCATCTTTCACCTTTGAAAATATCTCCAGGGTTAAACTTCTAATGTTTTCTCACCAATTTTTCAAATGGCATCTGTCTTACCCTGTTGGCAATAAGTAAATTTTTCACAATATGGTTCTTTTGTGTGTATCCAGAGATATTTGCTATGGATTTTAATATCACATTTTGTGTATGTGCTAGAACACTGTGACTTTTGCTGTAAAAAACACATCTGCCAAAGGAAATGATGGGTTTACTTGGAGCCGTTAAGCTAATGAAATTTGAGCTAGGGGAGCCTACTTTTAAAAGTATAACATTTAGGTTTCTTTATGTGCTGCTGCTCATATTATTGGATGAGGAGGAGGAAGAAGAGGAAGAAGCGGAGGTGGGTGTTGAGGAGGAGGAGGCAGCAGCACTGCAATACTGATTCAGAAGGACACACTGAAACCTAGACACTGTGTCTGTGTACCTGGTGCATTTATACATAAAGCAGTGGCTTTTAGAGAAAGAACCAGACACTTTGTTTATACAGTTGTCAGAATATGATGAATGAGGTCAGTGGTCTGCCAACCTCAATTCCTCTCCCTTGGGTTCCACTGTCTTTCCTGAGAGTATTCTCTAGTTATCAATATCATATGTGTCTCTGGTGAATGTCTGTGAAGTCCTAGATTGTATTAGGTTATAGTAGGCTTCTGGAAGAAATCTTCACAGCACAAAAAAATGATATGCACAATAATATACATATATATATATATATATACATTTCCATTTAAATAGGACATGAATATGTCATATCTAAGACTGAATCACACTACAAACGTAACTCTCTCAAAACACAAGTATGAAGTTAGGTGCCAGTAGCTCACACCTGTTCTCCTGTTACTCAGGAAGCTGAGATCTGAAGTTTGAGGTTGGAAGCCAGCCCAGGTGGTAAAGTTTGTGAGATTCTTATCTCCAATTAAGCACTAGGAAAAAAAATAGCCTTAGGAAAGTTAAGGAAGTTAAAGATTATTATCCAAAACAATATTAAGTAAACTTAAACTCCAGATAGCAAATTAAATTCCTTTGAGCCTTTGGAAATTCCTTTGAAAATTTCTTCTTCGGGAACCATTAAAACATCATGAATTGGAAAGTAATAAAAATCATTTTAGTTACTTAAAATTTTATCTCAGGGAAATTCATAATGCTAAAAAATTTTATGTATGGTTAAGCATTGGGAAACAATTCTCTAGACAATTAATAGCACTTGTTCATTTATCTAGAGAAGTAAAAATCTGTTTTATTCTGTCACCCGTTTTGATATTTAACAATTTTCACATTCAGGGGAGAACGTATTTCCAGTGTAAAACTTTAACTTTTTAATGTATTTAAGACCTATTTTTTTTGTTAAGTGGTCTTTAGGCTTTGCTAAGGCGTACAGCTTTCTTTCTTTGTAGTTCTATGATTTGTTTTTAATTTTTTTTATCCACCTGGTCATTAGTTTCTGCACTTTACTCATTTTCAAAAGTCTCTAAACTGCTTTTTCTTTTGTTGGAGCATGTCTAATTTCCATGTAGGTCAAATATATTAGATTTGATAACTGCAATTCCCTTTCCTATCTGAAATCCTCCAATGAAGAAATATGCTTTAATTGTCCAGCTGAGTCAGAAACATTTCCTTCAAAGCAAGCTGTCAATATGAATCTTCCAATGCTACCATAATCAGATTTTTTTCTTGTTTCTCTGTAGTTGAATATTTTGACAATGATTTCCTTTTTTATCCAGATATATGAACACAAGTGCTTCTGCCTGCATGTATACTGGACTACTGTTGATGACTGAATTATAACTGAGTCATGCCTGTGCTGAGTTTTAGCAGACTATTCCTGCAGGATCCAACAAGGATAAAAATTGATGTCCCTCTTGAAACAGAGTGGTACAGATGGTACAGCTTTATAGCTGTCTCCAAATACCAAATGCCAAACTACTCCTTTGATAAGGCAAGGTGGTGCACAGGTTTAAATATAGCCTCTTGGTGGAATGTCAGTGAATGATGAATCCCAGGCACAAACATACCAAAATGTTCTCTGTTTAAACATTTTTTACAACCGTGGCTGTGAAAATTCTATATCGAGGAAATTATGCACAGGGGGAAGGATGTGAAACCTGTCCTGAACACCTCTGAATGATCTAACAAATCAACACAATTTGGAAGAGCAGAGATAAAATGATACACTGGGAACTAGTGAAGTCAGGTTTTTTGTTTTTTGGGTTTTTTTTTCTGCCAACACTTGCCCCAAGTAGAATGTAAAAAATGTTGTGTTAAATGCTTAGGACTCCTCTCTGGAGCAACAACAAGAAGTACTTGCTTTCTTCAATTAGCTTATCTTTTTATAAATAATTACATGAATGGGTTATCTTTTATGTGGCAAAGATTTTAACAAATGTCAAATGATGGCTCTGTATTTTGTGAATTTCATTGGTGTCAGAGAAGGAGCAAGTTGGACACTCATTTTACCTTTTAACAATCAAACACACACACACACACACACACACACACACACACACACACACACACACACACACACACACACACCAGTATAGCATTAACACTGAGAATGTGAGATTATCCAGGAGGGTCAGGGTTTGACAACAAGTTTCTTGGAATTCTTGAGGTCAATATGACATTATTTCTGTATTAAGAGGACACAGATATGAAACAAATAATAATTTCGTCTCTTGGATGTATTTTACCTACTTTTATTATGCTAAATAAAGTCTCGTAAGCTGGACTATATGAGATCAAACAGTTCCAAAGGCACCGAGTTAAAAATTCTCATTCCGGAGACAATTTACCAAGCAAAATAGAGCTTTTAAATTACTTATAAACCAATTTTCCAGGCTGTCAAAGTTATTTTTCAGTCCTTGACTTTCTTCCAGATGGATGTTTTAGTTTTAATAACCTGTTGAGGTAGGTATGTAGAAATTGCACTTTTTAGAGAAGGCCAGTAAGTATGTTTATGATAGTTCTAATTGAGTAGCAGTGGTTGAAGGGTTAAATGGTTTATTTTTTTCTCTCTCTGTATGTTGACAGACCTAACATTTAAAAAAATTCAGAAAGTTAGGATTCAGTTGGCTTACTTTTACAGAATCATGGTCCTGTGATTCTGGAAGAATACATAAATTCAAGCTTTGTCCTTGAGAGTCAATCTGTTTGTGCAATCTGTTCACATTTTGTAGTCTTTGCATACAATTTACATTTTCGGATTCACCTCTGGGAAGCTCTTTTGTTCTTTTGCTCTGTCTCTGGATCTGGACACCAGGTGAGGGATGCTAAAGAAAAATGTAAATCCAACTATTATTGCAGAAAGTTTTTGAACTCCTTAACAACAAACTTGGAGGGAGCACCTTCATTTACATTGGGATTTTTAAAAGGAACTTGACAGGTGCTGCTAACATGTATACTCTTTCTTTCAAATGAAGCACAAGCAGCAGGCTGTTAGATTCTATGACAGAGCTCATGACCCGCCCAAGATTAGTAGAAATGAGGGATACCTTCTCTCTTTCTAGAGCAAGGGTTGAGGTTCTGTTGGGGAGAGGGGCAGGGCAAACAGTTCTCTTCAGTGAGACTGTCGAGATTTGCATTCTACAGCATAGTAGTTGAAAAGGTGTACAATTTCTAACACAGGTATAGTATAGTACATCTGTAATATTTGTACAGTTTAGCAAACACATCTATAAAATAGCAAACAAGCATACCTGTATGAGAGAAGAGTGGTCAAAAGTATTGGGAGCGTTTTGCCCTGCTGCTTTTTCATCAGTTGCATTTGAAATGGAGGAAAGGGGCACACCAAAGGTGATAGAACTGATTACAACAAGTACCATCCAATAATAGCCTGAGATATTGGTCATAATGGAAAAATCCAGGGAGCGCTCATAGAGACATGAAATGATATTAATGCTGTCTCTAATGGGTATTCTATACACATTTGCTTTGAAATAGTCAAATTCTGTGAGTGTTCTAAGAATAGTCCACCCAGTAATTTGTGAAGCAGGGCTTGAAAACCATTACTGTAAGGCAATCATACAGGAAGCCATAGGGTGTACCTCTGTCACTGAACCAGGAAGGAGTATTTCTTAGAGCACCTAGCCTGCCCTAACCTAGTGTTAAGGATGAGAGTGAGGTGTTCTATGTTTCAGAGAACTTCAGAGTCCTTTCATATGTGACTAGCTATTACTCAGTGAGAGTAGCCATAGTTAGCTGTTAAGCTTGAGCATTGCTCTGCCCTGCTAAAATGATCTGGGATAGTATATCAGTCCACAGAGCTATTCAGAAATACATCCTTATATATTCTACTCATTAGCCTGATGTTACCATTCCAGAAGTCATCCATCCAATTCTGTTTCTGCACTTAGGCCCCAGACTTGCACGCCATTCTTTTGACTTAATGTATGTTCCTTTACTCCTTTGTTAGTCCTTAGTCATTCATAAATATTTAAGTAGCCAGAATGACCCATGGCATTTGACTTTATTCCTTTTAGTCTGTTACCCAGTCCCATTAGCACAGAGAGGTGATAGTGTACCTTAAAGTAGGAAAGAAGCAAGTGGAGAGATACTCAAATATTTCTATATTTAAAGTGATTTTAAATCAAAATGTCAGCTTGAATATATTTTCCATCAAGTATGTGTTTGCAACCATCAATTCCTTATTTACCTGTGACTCCTAATATGTAGGCCTTGATATTTTTGCTGGAATATTCACTGAAGAGACAATAGGGTGAACAAGGAAATAGAATCAAGTTAAAATTTAAAACAAAACAAAAAGGATAAACTAAGCACATGCCCCAATTAATCAACGGAGTTAATCAGAATGCTATGGGGGGTATCAATAATTTTATGTTAATAAGGTGCTTCTAATGGGTATCTGCTTTGGGAGTCGCTGTAGTGTGGAGACAACACTAGGTATGAACTATTCATTTATCTAGGTATTAATGAATGTTTACCTAGGTGACACTCTAGTCCAGGGACTTGCTTTAAAAAGCTCAGAGAGTGACAGAACAGAATAGAGTGCTAGAACATGAAAAGACTCCCATTGCCTGCAACAGTGCTCTTCTTGCAAGTTTCATAGAGCGATGCAGGTAGTTATAACAAGACACTGTGTGGTATCATGGGCAGAGAAAGCCTTTATAAACTGCTTGCCAACTGAATATACACTTGTGAAGTTACTATTATTCCACACTGCATTCTTCTTTAAAGCAAAAGCTGACAGGTACTAAGACACATTAATAAATGCCTGCTAAAGAATAGTTTGAGCCTTGTTTTTTCTTCTTTTTATGATTACATACATTTGCCTCCTAAGATCTGCTGCTGAAAAATATTCAAATGTAATGACCTTGATTGTTTTAGTTAATATAAAGTTGTACTGCCTTTTTTAAATGGTGAAAACAGAAACATTAGAATTAGGATAATGAACATGGTCTCGATGATTCTAGTCAATGTCTTTCTATCCTAACCCTGAGAAGGGAGCTGTATGGATCTCCACAAGTCATTTCCTCTTGCCAGGAACTAGGGGGTTGCCTTCAAATGACAAATGCTATGTTGATGAATACATAAAAATGCTAAGATGAGGTATTTTCACTTGTAAAAGAAGTAGCTGAATCACATTACCAACACCAAAGCTATAGTTTTCTTTTTTTGAGGGGGCGGGGTTCCAGTCATGGGGCCTGAACTCTGGGCCTGGGCACTGTCCCTCAGCTCTTCAGCTCAAGGCTAGTGCTCTACCACTTGAGCCACAGCGCCACTTCCAGCTTTTTTCTTTTTGCTTGTGTGGTGCTGAGGAATCGAACCCAGGGCCTTATGAATGCAAGGTAAGTGCTCTACCACTGAGCCACCTTCCCAGCCCATAAAGTTATATTTTTCCATAAGTCAATACCTAGAGGAGGCAGGAACACTGTGTCCTAAAGGTAGGTCCTGGTCCTTAACTTTTTTCTAAATTGGTGACCTGAGTATTGGTGCTCTCTCATATTCTATCTAGTGTAGCTTGAAATTTTCTTGATATGTTTTTATGTTATTTAAGAAATGAAAAGGGCCAGGCGCCAGTGACTCACACCTATTATCCTAGTTACTTAGGAGGCTGAAATCCAAGGATTACAGTTCCAAGCCAACCCAGGCAGGAAAGTCCTATTAACTACTAGAAAACCAGAGGTGGCGCTATGGCTAGACTTGAGTGAAAAAGCTCAGGGACAGCACCCCACCCTAAGTTCAAGCCTCATAACTAACAAGAAGAAAACAATAAGAAAAGAAATGGTAAGGATTTTGTAAACACTCCAAAATGACAAGAAGTTATATTAAATGAGGCCAACATTGGAATCACATAATAAGATGCAGAGCTGTTCTCAAGGCCTAGAGTATGTTTGAATTGCCCTTTGAAACTCACTAGGCATGTATCATGCCTTTTCAATTTTTAACAAACCAGATTCTGCTTTTGAAAAGCCGTAAACCCGTCAGACCTACAGAATGCCAGAGATTCAGTGTTCATTTTGTTTTTACTTTGAAACTTCAGAAAAGGACATGTTCAAGTGTTTTGTCATGGCATAGATTGTTGCTGGGAATCAATATAATTTCCCTTGCTATGATAGCATGGCTCATTGGTGCTGCCCACATCATGAGAGAGTGTCTGCCATTCAAAGAACAAGGTCAGTTTCTAGCCAAGTATTTCACTTAGTGAGCAATGAAATACCTGTTACAGTGAGGATCATGACAATTTCTGAACTAAAGTATATTTGACTTATATAAGAAATTGCCATGTTTGTAATTATTTGAATGTTTCTATTCTCATTTAAAACCAAGTGAGAAACTAGATCATTCTCTCCCAGGAACAGCAACATGTCAGAGTCAGATCAGCATTGTGAAATGAATATACATCGCCAAGATGAGATATATTATGAATCACTGGTATGAGAACTCTGACCCCATAGAAAGTGCCAGGCGCATTCTGGTTTATCCTGTCTGCCGACCTTTAACTTTGTAAACTTAACTGAGGCAATCTGGCTTGAATTATTCATATGTATTCCTTTTAATAATTTACAATACTACAACTTTCTTTTAAAGACACTAGAAATGCAGAATGATGCAGTCACAATATTCAAAGCAACATCTTTAAACAGTGTTTTGCTCTCTGAAAGAGTAAAAGAACAGGCATGAGTTTGGTGTGCTGTCTCACCTGGATTTTTATTTTGTAACAATATCAAACCTGAAAACAAACAGATTTTTGGTCAAAATAGATTGTCTCGGCCACATTCATGGTTCACACCTTGACCTTTAGAAACTGCAAATGTGACCTTATTTGGTAAACAGGTTTTGAAGGTATAATCAAGGATTTTGAGATGAGATCATCCTGGATTCATCCAGATGTGTCCTAAATTCTGTGGCAAGCTTCCATTTGAAAGACAGAAGGAGAGAACATATACACAAAGGAGAAACCTTTGGGAAGATGGAACTGACTGGTAATGATGCAGTCACAAGCCAAGGAATTCCCACAGCCCCAAAGGGCAGGGCGGTGATGAATTCTCCACAGGAGCCTATGGAATGCAGCCTTGTGGCTCACATACATGGTCTCCTGAGAGACCATGAGAATACCTTTGCTGCCAGTTTTGTGGCAATAATTTTTTTATGGAAGCCTTAGGAAGCTAATACAGTTGATTAACAAACAAAAAAACACTCCTTTGAACACATACACATGCAAGTAATGAAATTCTACTCCAGTTCAACGTGACAGTATGAAAAGGTTATTCGCTCTTAGATGAAAAAAAATCCTCATTTTCTTGCCTCATAACCACTCTGACTTCTTTTAAGAGGAAATTTTTTGCTAGGTCTAACCCTGACATGTGAAATGATCTTATAGATGATTCTCATTGGCTAGGGACAGTCATCAAAAGTTTGATGAAGTTGAGAGAACTAAAGTTACACAAATGTTTCTTCCCCAATCATGCAAAGGGACTTGAAAGTATCACCTGTTCTGTAACCATCAGGGGGCCAAGGTTCCTTGAGGAAAGAAGAGCCGGCATGTCTCACTTCAGGAACAGAATTGTAACCCTGGATGATGCTGTGGAGTCCTCGGGTGTCATCAATATGTGCTTTGAAAATTACTCCATTTTATGAGAAGGAGGAAAGCTGAGTTAAAAATTCTTGATTTGAGAAACAATAGTAGTCTCTCCTTGTTTACATAAACATAATAAGCATGGAGAAAGAATACTGAGGTAGTTACCAAGAGAACATCAGCTCCTCCCTTATCTATGTGTAGGGGCATGCCCTAGACCTTCACTAAGATCCATGAAAGCACCAATCAAGCAAGAAGACATTGAAATCCAGATTAGCATGATTTTAGGAAAAGAAGCTGTGTTATCATTTCCTCCAACCTGTTGAAATTAAAGTAGTATTGAGGACACTAGGCAAAAAAGAAAACAAAAGGGACAGGAGAGAGGCAGGGAGGAGAGGAGAAGGGAGAGGGAGAGAGGAAAAGGTAGTGGAGGAGAAGAGAGGCAAGGCAGGGGAGGGGAAGAGGAAAGGGAAGGGAAGGGAAAGGAAGAAGCAAGTATTGATTCCTCTATTTAAAGACTGATACACATGTTAATTCTCAATTAGTAAGGGATGTCCACTTACTTAAAGGTATTTAGCAACCTCTTTGCTGGCTAGGCTGTTTTTAATTTCAGAGACGAAGGGATGTGGTTACCTGATTTGTTGTTATCAGCTCTAGTAGTTTAATACTCTCTTATAGTTCACAGAATGAGACTAAATTGGCAGTGTAACCAACAGGTGATCCATTAAGGTCTTGAGTGCAGTTAAGTCTTCCTTTGGGATGGATACTTTTACAGCCAATAAACCTGGCCTTACCAGCTCTAGTCAGCTTGCTTGCCAATAACAAAACCTGCAATGCAGCAGAGAGACACCCAGTAGAGCCACTCCTTAGGTTTCCATGGTCAATATTGACACTAGAAGACTTTTAAAAATCATGTGAACTTGAGGATTGTGTTAGATGCCCTTACGGGACTGAGGATGAAGGTGACTCTGTGACTGTAATGTTTTGGTTTGCTACACATTCTAGAAGATAATGGGTCCTGTAGATTTAAAAAAAATTAGGCAGTTGTCAGTGGCTCACACCTATAATCCTAGCTAATGAGATCTGAGGATTGCAGTTCAAAACCCACCTGGACAAGAGAGTCTTTAAGAGTCTTACCTTCAATTAACCACCCAAAAGGTAAAATACAGCAGTGGCTCAAATGACAGAATTCTATCCTGGAGTAGAAAAGGTAAGGGAAAGCACCAAGGCCCTAAGTTCAAGTCTCAGTACTAGCACACACACACACACATACACACGCACACACACACACATACACACACACACTTTAAATCACAAGTCCCAAGCCAGGACTGTCAAAAACAAACCAAGGGGCTGGGAAGGTGGTTCAGTGGTAGAGTACTTGCCTTGCATGCACTCTTGCAAGGCAAGCATGAGGCCCGGGTTCAATTCCTCAGCACCACATAAGCAGAAAAAGCCAGAAATAGCGCTGTGGCTCAAGAGATAGAGTGCTAGCCTTGAGCCAAAGCACTGAGGTATAGCACCCAGGGCCAGAGTTCAGGCCCCACAACCGACAAAAAGAAAAAAAAATCTGCCAAGTGGCTTTAAAATTAGTGTTGAAATGTATTCATGTTCCTGCCTTATAATGTATGTATTTTTACACTCAGCAGATAGATCTGTTATTTGAGGCCTAGATCATTTAATTGAAAGATGATGAAATGTATGTCTGGGAGTGAGAATGACATTTTCCACTTTAATATAATGTTATAGAACACAATAGAACACCTGAAATGAAAGAACAGTGGTAAAAATATAGAAGGTACTTGAACATTTATATCTCCAGTATATTGTGAAGTGAGGGGAAGCATCCCCAGACAAAACAAATGCTTCTGAGTCCTGCATAGCACTTGGTAATGGCTTTACCATCTCCGCTTCTGTAACATTATATTTCCTTGTATAGGTTACCTCTAAAAGCACTAAGTTCATTGAAAGGAACAAGACATTTCTGGCTTATTTGTGGCAATTGTGTCTAGATTATTATGAAACCAACTTTTAAATGATTTTAGTTTTAGCATCACAGAATACAAGCAATGAAATGGTCCTCAAAGCCATTCCCTTATATTTATAATTTTGAAATATAAAGTCACCTGCTTGACACACTTCCATATCCCTGGCTGTCCATTCATTTCTCACTGTTGGCAAGACAAGCTTTTCTCAGCCATCTGCTAAAAGTAGTTTGGTGTTTTCTCAATACTTGCTGCAGCACTTGCCAACAACATGTTTCATGAACAAGTAGCTCAGCTCTTTGTCATTGACTTTCTCTTAAAAGGTTTGTTCTACTGGGATCAATATATTCAAATAGTTATTTCTCCTACCTTCTTTCCTCAAACTTTTATTAGACCATGTGGTCCATACTCATTGAGAAATGGATGGTTTACTGTTGCTTCCTCCATGAATCTCCTGGACTTGTGATTCAAAGAATTCCTCATTCTGTAACGAACACTGTACTAGTTAATAATCTTGAGAGGTCCATACATGAAATTGTATCTTTATCTTGAAAAGTTGACCCCAGACTTGTGGCTCAATTACATGTACCATTGTATTTAGGATAGATTGTGGCTCAAACTAAATGTGGCATTACCCTTAGGTGTTTGTGCTTTGTGTATTTATAGCTCCTGTGAGTGGCTAGGGCCCACCCCTACAATCTTGTTATACGTTTAGTTAGGATGTCAGATGTAAGTTCAGATGTGAGTCTATCTTACTTCAGGTTACCCTCCCTGCCAACATTCTGCCTATTACATTGTAGACTTTCAAGAAATGCCTATGAGCATGTTGAAGGGAGGAAAGGTGTAAGTGTCAATTTGAGATGCGGGGTTGACTAGGAGCAATGATGCAATCCTGTAATCCTAGGGATCTGGGAGGTGTAAATTGGAGGAAATCATGCTTCAAGGCCAGCTCGGCACAAAAGTGCATGAGACTCCACATTGGTAGACACAACCCAGCATAGCTATCATTCCCGATGACATAGTGGGTCCCAAGCCAGACTGAGCATACAAGGGGACTTTACTTGGAAAAAAAAACCAAAAAGGAGCTCATGTCACTGAGTATCTAGCTAGACAGATACTCCCCACTACTGCCAAAAAATACTCCTTAAACCAAAATAAAGCATGATCTGGCTGCATGGCATGGTTTTCATGCCAGCATGGGGTCTATGGGTATTTAATGCATAATGCATCACAAAGAAATCTGGCAAGATAGCTCTGTGATCAGTTTAGTTAATTAGTTTAATTTAGCCTATTCATGACCCAAAGAAACTTTTCAACACACACACACACACACACACACACACACACACACACACACACACACATTGAAAAGAACATGGAACAAACAAAAAAAAACATGATAGAGACCTTTTGCATTTGGTATAGAATTAGGTTCTTGGATATTTTTATTTTAATGCAATTGACCCTATGTGGACTCTTTTTAATAATAGTATTTGAATATAGAAACTACATATATATAAATGTTCACCAATACTTGCATATAAATCCTGTGCTATAGACTCTGGCAGTTTTTTTTTTCAGGAGTCAGATAACATTCAAAGTGGTTTTACTACAACTACCAGTTATCAGGCCTCTGACAACAAAGCTGCTGTTCTCATAAGCAAGCATGTCACTTCACTGAGAGACAAATTAAAATATGATTTTTTGATGAAATGAAGAGACAAAAAGGTAAAATAAAAAGCATAAAAATTGGATTTTCCCTCTTAAAAAATATATAGGTTTCCCCATGCTATGTGCTTCTTTTTATAAGGCACATTAAAATTGGAAATAAAAACTGAATTGCATCTCTCTCTACTAGTGTTCCCAGTATCTAATACATTAAAAAAATCAGATATATAATAAAATCAGATATATATAGTTTCTTCACCGACAGTGCTGAGATTGTTATAGAAGGTAATAACATCGTTAATGTATTTTAGTAAATGTGTTGTATGGACTGATATTTAATAGTTCTCTTGGTAAAATATTTTCTGAGGTCTTTCTCTTTTTTGTACTTCTTTGTTGGTGTATGATACCTTCCCCTATATTTGGAGTAGAATACGATGGTCTGAGACATTCATACAAAGTATAGTGATCAGATCTTGGTAGTGTAAGTTTTCATCTCTTTGAGCATTTGTCATTTCTTTATGAATGATCATTTGGACTCTTCTACTCTTTTATTTTTCTTGTACAACATATCTAATAAGTTCTTTCAGACTATGGTCACCTTGCTATGCGGTAGAACATTAGAACTCTTTTGGAAATGTTCATTCTTCCACTGTCACCTTCTTCTTTTCCTTCTGCTTCTCTCGGGTCTCCCAGTAGAGATCTTTATAACTTCTCTACATTCTGTTCTCAGAAAGACTATGTGTAAAGATGGGAGATCTTTCTATTCATTTGCTTCTAAAATAACATACCTAGATAATATGAAAGTACTATTGAAAATTGAGTGTGGAGATGTTTTATAGAAAATAAGCATTCATATAGAGAGTATATATTAAAGAATCCATTGGAGTCTGGGGGCTAGGAGAGCAGTGAGAGAGAAATGCACAGATCTAGTAGGCAGCGGGAAGCCGCCTGAGCATTCCTGTCAAGCAATCATTACACCAGAGGAAGGAGGTCAGAGGCCATTTCTCTATGGAAAAATACAAGCAGAGTGAGAAAGTTTTAATTCTGTTTGTTTTTTTTTCTGGTAAATTGTGGTCAGTTGTTTATCTCACAAAACCACATGGTCCCTCGCCTTTTAATTTTTAAATTCACAGGGAGTGAAGGGCACATGGAAGGGTAAAAGAGACAGATTCACTTCTTTTGGGATTTAAGGTTGCCTTATTCCATCTCAAACGCCTCCATTTTTATTACATCCCAATGTCAAGTGGATTTGCATTTACTACATACTTGCTTGTTAAACTTCAAGCAATCATAGTTATGGCCGTAAAAGAGGACATATACCACATCTTGTCCATAAACAGTATATGAAAATAACCTTGTATTTGTTTCCCCAGGCTGGTTTCGAATTATGAGCCTTAGATCTTGGCCTCATGAGTAGCTATGAATACCTTTGTGAGCCAACTGCCTCAGCTTACTTTTGTAATTTTAAGTAGCATTGTTTCCTCCACAACATGAGAAGAATATGATTATACCATGAAGTTGCAAATACTGAAATACATTGACATTGAAACAGTGTTATGTGTAAGTCTGTATATGTAGCATTTATTGTTAAGTCTTATAGTTTTGTTTCCTTTGATGTACTGTTTAAGGTATTAGGCCATGTTTTGCTGAGAAGACAAATTACATAGGAGGAAGATTGTATATTGAGGTATAGAAGGTAGGAAAAAGATTGTCATTGTTGGCAATACAATGAGTGACAAGAAATGAGAGTAATAAAATGTTGTAACCCCCAATTTTGGACCTCATGATAAATGTGGAAGACAGAAGATTTCACTTTAATTCATTGTACACCAATGTTCAGTGTAGCGATTGTCTTTAAATAATCTCATCTTATAATTTCCATAATAAAATTATCTCACAGATGGAAATTTCCATCTTGGGTTTTTATTTTAATTGTCTCCTACTTAAAGTAGGTCAATTCCCATCAACTATCACTATTTTGATGAAATGAGCAATCAAATAAATATGGTCTCTTCTCTTATCTGGCACTTATTAACTACTATCCAGGCTGGTTGAAATTCTGAAGGAGCTGATCGAACAGTAAATTGAAGCCATCATGGCTAAAATGCACTTGAAAGACACACAACAGGCATGTATCACGTTATTTCCATTTCTACCTGTCAGCAGAAAATGGAGGCAACACTCTTCCTTTCTGTCTGATTATTCTATTATTGACAGGATGAGGGATGTTACAGGCATACATGCTGATTTAGTGTTGTGCTGATGAAACCATTCAAGTTGTGTGATGTGTCATTTTTCACTGCTGCCTTATCAAGGTGTTTCAGCTGTGCCCAAACCAGCCCTGGTAATTGCTTTAGTTGCTTGTGGCAAAGTTATGTCAATGACAGCCCCTAAATGACTTTTGACTGCTTTGTGTCAGATGTTCCCACCAAAGAAAGTGTAGGGCAGTTTATACATGTGAGTGGGAGTCTTAATTCATAGTCTAAATGTCCATGTTCTCTGCCCTGTTTCTTTCCCTCCAGTCAGGCCTTAAATGAAAATGTTAGTTCCCCCCCCCCCCCCCCCACACACATATGCTTTGTATTAGCATGAATTAGTTTTACAGTGAGGGGAAATTCATTTTGATATGCCCAGATTTACATACAATGTACCCTTCCAGTTTCTTTATTGCACATGTACATGAAGCATTTTGACCATGTTTACTGTCCTTCACTGTCTCTCTTCACTTCCACACCCCCCACACACACTAGTACTGTGAATATTTTCTGTTTTCAGAAAATATTGTAGAGAATATAAACTCCTCCTGTCTGGTTTCTAATGTAATCTCTAATTCATAGCTATTCTTCCTTGGGCATATGATCTCCCAACTTGCCTCTGTTAAACCACGGATGAGAATGCATTGATAAGGCAACGTAGATCAAGCACATAAAATGATAAAGATGGGAGACCAAGAGAAATTAGTGTAGAGTGAGTCATATCTGAATTGGCCTTGGAAATTGATGGCGAGGAATGAAGAGATTAGAGGAAGGTTACTTTCTGAATGAAATTAATGTTTAGAGGGTTTTAATATACAGGCATATGTTCCTGCTGAAACTGCACCAAGATAAAGATTTTCCTCTTACTAGTATTTGTTGGGTTTGTGGGTAAAAAACATCTGTCCTGAGAAGGAGAGATATGTAAGGACAAGTCTAGAGAGGCCCTTCTAACACCCTAGGCAAGAGCTGATGAATTGCTAGATGAGGTGACAGTTTTAGTCACTTGTACATGAGAGGATAATAATGGCACGAGTGACGCTGATCAAGATGCATTATACTCCTAAACTGATATGTTGAGTTGGAATCTGTACAATACTTAAAGATAATGAAGAAATATGAAATGAGACAAAAATGTAAAAGAGAACTCAATTATATGTGTAGGTCATTGCATAAAATATATTTTTCCGTCTTGTCTTTTATATTTTAATACTTGTTTGCTTTAAATTTACCACATTTTTCTTATAGGATACAGGGATATAGGTAGAGTTCAGGGATATCTATTTACAGAGATAGGGATAGTTTCCATTTAGGTAATGTCAGATAGGGAGAGCATATTATGTTGATTATAAATGGATCATTGCAACACAGCAATAATAACTTGATATATGAATTACAATGCTTAAGCAAAATGATTGTTTTCTACTGAGCTTTCCAAAAGTTATTTATAATGCATAATAATAATTAAAGGAGCTTCCAAATAACTGAACATTTCAGCAATCTGAAAACAGTATGAGGCCAGCATTGAAATACTCACATGAGACTAAACTGTGTTCAAATAGACAGACAAAGGGGGCCACAGGAGCCACTTAAACTATGTTTCCTCCTTCTAATAAGTTATCTTTAGTGAACTACACACCTCATGACCAATCATAAGCTCAAAAAATAAAGAAATGAAGGTATAGTACTATGCAGGTTCTAGAACTTTGGTGACCAGGATAAATAAATTCCAAGGAGAAGGTAATTTCTATAAAATAGTTCAACTTTGCTAGGAAGTCTTGTTTTTTTTTTTGTTTTTGTTTTTTTGTCGGTCGTGGGACTTGAACTCTGCTCCTGGACGCTGTTCCTAAGCTCTTCAGCTCAAGGGTAGTGCTCTACCACTTGAGCTACAGAACTATAGGTGTCTCATAAAATAAGAGGGATAATATTAATGTAGCCCAATGCATTTATGTTAATATTTTAGTTGAATTTTAGGTATTTACTATAATGTGTCTATATGAATTAATAATGAGAAATAAATACTAAACCTGACAAAGAGAAAATCTCTCACACGTGAACTCCAATATTACCCATTTTTCATACTTGCATTGTTTCCTAAAGTAGTTTTACTTATTTAAAGGCCCCTATACTCTGGGCTGCTTCTTCTGGGACTTTCACTTTCTTTAAAACAGGGCATTTCTTCTTAGAGAAATTACTTTACTGCTCCATGAATAGCATTATTTTGCTAACATGTACACAGCAATCCAATCCATACGTGTATCACCGGTCTCTTTTCTGTTGCAGACTCGATTGTTTTGGTATTTTCTTATTATAAACAAACAGTCATATGTGATTACAGCTGTCGTATAAAGTCCAAATGAGTACCTTTTTAGTAGGTGTCATACCTCCTGTGTTCCTGAAATCATCTTAGAACGTCTGACTGTAACTGAGTCTCAGTAGCATCCACTGATGATCTAAGGTTCTAGGCTATGACTAGTGCTCATGTATTTCATGATTAAACCTAGGTAACTATGATACAATGTGATGGCAAGATTGCTCTTTGCCAGCAGTGCTCAGCAGCTCTTCCCTCTTACCAATCTCTGGATCATCTCCCCTCTGTCATCGCCAAATTCTTCACATCTACAGTCCCTCTTAAGTTCAGCTCTATAGCTGCACACATTCTTTTTTCATAATATTCATCAGTTAAACATACTTAAGGTCAAACACTGGAGAGAACGGTTTGCAGGGCTCAAGGAGGCCCCTTCTAGTACATTTTTTGGAATCTAACCAAATTGCTATATATGTCAGAACCAGTAGCCTAGGTACATCCTGAATGCCTCCTCTTCTGATTTCTACAGAGAAAGAAAAATCTAACTGTATGTCTCCTCTGTCTTCTTCTTAGGCTTAATTCAGGGATTAGATTTAAGACATGCCAAAGACTCTTCACTGTCTGCTGAAAAACCCGTTGGAGTTTTATAGTCAATTAATAAGGAACATTTCTATTTTTACTTGAAAAAATATGAAAAACCCCATTCTGTACCCTAAGTTTCAAAACATGCAGATGGAGTATGTATATGAAAAGATATTTCTAAGAAGAATTTGAAACTGTTATCTATTCATCAGCTCCCTTTTGTTCAGTGGAGTCAGAAGAAAATGTCTCTTTGTGATAGGTAAATACTCGATTTTGCCTAGTGACCTATGGATTAATAATGGGAAATGCAGAAGTTTAAACCCATCAACAGATATGATAGCCAGTAAGCCATGGAGCGATATCCACTGTTGAGCTGATTTATGGACAGCTGAATATATCTGAATGTGTATGAATCTCAAAGAGTTGAAATTGGCTATAGAATCTATATTTAGACAGGTGGAAAAGAGCAAATGTTTATTTTTTAGAAGGATACACCTATCTTGTTTGTTTGTATTCATCTCAACCTGGATTATCTCTACAGGTCATCTTTTTATCTAGACATATTGGTATCTACACTGCACCAGACAGAAAATTCCGTATGTGTAGCACTATGATTTTATCACACAAAAAGCATATCCAGCCAGAGACCCCAATGTTTACAGGTTTATGATCTTTCTAAGTATTCGATACACTCTTTAGCTTATCAACTTGTTATATGACCAAAAATCTATAAAGATAATGATTTCTTAATTCCAAAATGATTCATTGAATATTATTGTGTGAATTTTAGTATTAAGGTGTTAGGAATAAAAACAATCCAGCAAGTTGGTCACTTTCCTCAAGTACACATTCATTCAGAAAACTGTTATGACAGCTTAACAGGTGATTTGTACATACAGAGCAGATATTTCTAGAAATGAAATGTAGATTCCAAATGGTAGATCAGGAGACACAGCATGGAAAGATA
The DNA here is from genome assembly GCF_019054845.1 of Dipodomys spectabilis. Lineage (NCBI taxonomy): Eukaryota > Metazoa > Chordata > Mammalia > Rodentia > Heteromyidae > Dipodomys > Dipodomys spectabilis. The sequence goes on from NW_024870752.1 coordinate 9,498,643, forward strand.
CATCCTCTCATGGTCCTTTGAGGGAGTAGGATGTGGACATGGAGAAAAGGCCGCAAGGGACTGTTATGAGTTGAATTGTGTCCCTTGAATATTCATATGAAAGCATCATGTTTTGTTCTGAGAACATGATTTTATCTAAAGAAAATCAGATAAAACAAGGTTGAAACAAGATAATTAATTCACAACTGGTGTTCTTATAAAGAGGGGCGGTATTGAAAATGAATAATACACAAGAAGAAGGTGGCCATCTCCAAGGAAGTGAGGTAGGCCTGGAATAGATCTTCGCCTTCCTCAGAAGGAGCATGCCTGACTGACACCTTGATTTTGTACTTCTAGCCTGCAAGTGGTGAGGCCAGACATTTCTATTGGGTAAGCCACTCCGATTTGTGGGGTGACACTACCCCATCTCTAGTATACTAGTGGACGGTCTTCTTCACCTGGGGACACAGAGTCAAGAAAATCAGATAAAGTGTGGATTGTGGCTCTTAGGTGGAATATCTGAAGGAACAGACAATGGGAGCAAAACAGGAATTGAATGAGATTGAGGAGATTCTTTCAAGACAATCTGCAGACTTGTGGCTACAGAGTGAAGTCTCAAAGCAGTGAATGACAAATGAGTGAAGGTGCTCATTTTACCCACCATGGTTATGGGAAGAGGTTGCTCTCAGTGGAAGGCAATAGATCTAGGCTCTTTTAGATGACCTAGATTCTATTCTGGACAAAAAGAAATTCAGGGAAGGGTCATGACAGGCCACAAGAGGCCACTGAAGGTTTTGATCAGTAGTGTGATGCTTGAGAGCTGCTGGTTTTTGAGGATGATTGGATGGATAGGAAGAGTACCAGACCAATCATGGAAGTACTTAAAACAGTCAGGTAAAAAATACTGAAAGTGTCAAATGTAGATGAATGGTAAAGAACTTACCTAGCATGAGCAAGATCCTGGGTTTAATCCTCAGCATCACAGATCAGGGATGGAGGTATAGGCTTTGAATTAAGGGCACCAGCAGTGATACAAAGAAAGAAATGTAGCTGGATTTTATTTCTGTATAATTTTTCTCATTGATTTTCTCCTGTGACAAAAGAAAAGTGTTTCTTTCAAAAAGAGAACTCAAAATGAGTTGATATTTCCAGAAAGAGAGGATTTGTCAAAATTAAAGCTTATTTAGTTACAGACATTCCTATGTACAGTTGGCAGCATACAGAATTTATAGGAATAGATCTTTCAGTAGATAACCCTGAATATTTGGGAAGTCTGAAACTTGCTATTTGAAAAGTATGTATTTACTGCTGATAAGCTATTTAATTGCATAAGATGGTATTTTATCTTTTTTTTTTTTTGCACAAGTTTGTGAATACTTGCCAAACTAAGAAAGATGTAGAGAGAACCATCAATAAAAACTAGGGGCAATAATATACAGAAATCAATTTGTATGTCCTACGGTATTAAATAAAGCTTCATTTTATTATGTGACTGAGTGAACTGAATTCATCTATCTTCAAGTGTTACTCAGGAGTGGAAAAACATGTCTGTTAAATCAATGAAAAATTGATATCTGGTTATTTATCATGGTAATCTTAATGTTTCCTCGGGGAGTTTTAAAGAAAGCTATTCATTTTAAATACATGTCATAAGACTAGTAATGTCCAACCTATGAACTGACAGAGAAAGCCTAAATTCTCTTGAGCTTTGCCTATAACCCAAAGATACCATGGTACTTTGTGCTGTTAACCAGAGTGCTTTATTGCCTTTAACTTTTGATATATGCTATAGGTTTCATTGATTTTTTTTTTAGCCATGTTATTCCCACAGAGTTCATTTTTTCTATTTTCTTTGACTTTAACTCTTAGTATCTCTTTTTGACAGCCAGTTAATTTTATTGATTTTCTTTGTAGGTTAGTTACAATTTAGGAAAGAACATTTTAGTATATTTTGTTTAGAAAATACTGGCCTCACACTCTTGTAACTATCTCTGTTCTCAAAAGTATAGCAACACATCTTACTAATTCGCCAAGTAGACTGCTCCAATCCCAGGCAGTAAAAGGATAGCTCCAAATTTCATATTAATTTCATATTGACACTATAGAGCACAGAGTGTCAGGAAATATATACGCTTAAACACCTGCTATTTAAAATTAATTATGCAACACCTCATTTGACAGTACAAACACATTTTGCTCTGTTTCCTGTGCTTCAAATGATATTTTGAAATGTGGGTGGTCCTTTGCCACTTAGCTTAATTGCTTAGACTCAAGTTCTGATGAGCTTGGAGTTCATTTTCTGTAAGGTCAAATTTGTCTTCCATAGATAAGAACCCAAACATAGCTCTCCCCACCCCTTACTTTGACATTTGCAGTTAGGTGGCACTTGATATTTATAAAAAATATTTTTCCGGAAATTCCTCCTCTGTTTCACAACAATCCAGCAGGAAAGGTTGAAAAGTACCTGCTTTTCCACCCTCATCAAGAATGCATTTACTTCACAAAACAGATAGAGCCAGGTTTTCAGGTTTTTTTTTTAATTAATGTATGTTAATTGTCCAAAGTCAGGGGATCCATGATTGTATTTCCTTACATGCAGAAATATGCTTTGATCATCATTGTACTCATAACCCAATTCTTCCTACCTTTTTCCCCCTAACAATGCTCTTAAGAAATTTTATATGGTTTTTATTATGAATGTACTTAGATCCTATTCCTAGCCCTGATGCAGGTTTTCTGATTTTATTCATTCGTTCATTCGTTCAGGCTATTTTTTTTGGTGGGGGTTATTTGTACCAGTTCTTGTGCCTAAACACAGGCCTGGTGCTCTTATTTTACTTTTGTACTCAAGGCAGGCATTCTACCACTGAGTCATACGTTCATGTTCAGTATTTTTGCTGGTTCTTTGGAGGTCAGAGTTGCTTGAATTTGTCTGCCCAAGCTGGTTTTGAACTGCTTTGTTTTATAATGGATTGTTATGTTGTTGTTGTTGTCGAGTGAAGTCATTTGCATGACTCTCTCTTCCTTTGTCTCCAGCAATCCATGTGATAGATCCCCACATATGTTAAACTACACATGTAGTTTACGATATGGGTGGAAAAGCACTGAGCATCACATCTTTCAAAAAATATGAAACATTTTCTCTGAGGTTGTATACTGTAAATTAAAACATTGTGACAAATATTTGAATATTTTAGCAAAAACATATTTAGGTAATACTCCAAATTCATGTTGGTTAACCTGAAATCATTTTCTACAATGTTTTTAATTTGATGAGAAGAAATCAAATGTTTACTGTGTACTTTCTTCCTTATCATCTCCTTCTTAAAGAATGTGAGTTGTTTGTTAATTCATTTTTATCTTTCTCATATCTGTCCTTCCCATCTTGTGTTTTTCTTCCTTACTTTGATCTATTTTAGGATGACAATCAAAGTAATATTTGTATAAAGGAACTTATTTATATTTGCACTGCAGACTAAAGTTCAGGGCGATTGGGTGTTATCTGGTATACTATATCTAGTTGTGGTTAGGAACATTTCTCTAGTAGGATTACTTTGATTTAAATGCTTTTGGGAGCCTGGGGGGGCTTATATGACCTTATCGAATTTCTATAATCATTGTGTCTTAATTTCCCCAGTTATACAAAAAGTTTCATTGGGTTGAAACATGTGAAATTCATAGAATAAGTGCTGAAATATTAAAGTTACTTGTTGTTACATGTCTACATTTATAAAACCTACCAAGAAGTCCTAAGGTTACTGTTCATCTGACAGATTTATAGGGTGAAATCAGTGGGTATCTAGAGAACATTTAACCCTTTTCTTCCATCTATATGTTGTGGGACAACCTAAATATTTCAAAGACTCAAGAGTATTTATTTTCACTCTTAATTTCTTCTCAGAATAAGTTTTTTTTTGTCCAATAAATCCCTTGATAACACACACACACACACACACACACACACACACACACGCACGCACGCACGCACACACACACACACACACACACCACAACCAATTTAGAGCATTCCTTCCAGGATTTTTTTTTATACAATCGAATGATTAATTTATGAAGCAATTGGGATTATGAAACAACTTGGTCTTGATGAGGTGAGAATGTGTGGGGTGGAATATGAGCTGTTCAGTCCTTAATAACCAGAGGTCGAACTGAATCTAACAAGTAAAGCAAGAAATAAGAAAGGATGGACATAAACTCTGAGAGAAATGTGTGTGGACTTCATCAATGCTTAGAAAGCACCTTTCTTCTTCCATTGCTATAGAGGTTAGTGAGTTTGGTGGCTTCTGACAAAGTTAAGCAGATATGTAACATTATGATCCACCAGTTCACGTCCTAGCTATATATCCAAGAGAACTACAGCCAGAGTCTGGAGCTGACACTTGTATATACATGTTTATATTGGCATTAGTCACAACAGACAGCAAGTGTTGAGGTGAATAGATAGAATAAAGAGAAGTTGGGCTCTGATAACATGCTATAACATGAATGGACCAGGAAAACACTATGCTATCTGAAACAATGCCGATATAAATATCACATTTACACTTATTTAAGGTGCCTAGAATTGAACATTTCAGAGACAGAATTGACAGAAATGACATGGAGGGCAGTCATTGTAGCTTCTATGGATAGATACTGATGGTGGTTAGTAAACATTGTAAATGTACCCGGAGCCAGTGAATTGTGCATTTGAAATAAACAGTACAGTAAATTTTATGTTTCTTTATATGTTAACATAATCCTTAACATACAAAGAGGTGTGCTTATTTTCCATTGCGTAGTGTCTGGGCCTTGCTCAGGAGAAATCAGTTCATCTTTATGCCTGCTCTTCCTTTCAAACCTGCATCATTTCAATAACTTGTTTTCTCCACAGTTTTAGTAAAGCGAGCCTTGCTCGATGCAAACACACTGCGTTCTCAGATTTCTATTTCATATGACATATGATGACTTCACAAAGTAAGAAATTAACATTAAACGTTACACTCAAAGACATAAACATGGTGCTGAAATAATCTTAAAAGAAACTCAAAATGTTTAGCATTGAGTGGTATGTTTTCTAGTTTTAAGATAATAAGAATTTTTTTTGATATTGAGGACTTAGGAATCTCATGAAGAAGAGACAGTTTGTAACAAAATACCCAACTTCATCTAAGAAAAATCTTCTGTAAGTCAAACTAGGGAGTATTGATTGTATTGGAAGGGCAGGAGATACTTTAAAAGGAAGAAGGGTATAAAACTCTAAATATATTGCATTTCAATAAACAGTGGATAAGGAGAGATGGGAGACCAGTCAGGAAACTCTATGGTGTTTTTTAAACAGTATTCCCTCCTTTGCCTTTCTCTCATTTTTTTTTCTTACTATCCAGATCAGAGCTAAAAGATTAAGTCCTAATGTTTATTCCCTGAGTATTTAATATATTTGCTTTTTGCCCTTACTTAAAGAATTGCCCATTTCTCTAATTCACAGCTATGTTTCGCACGGGCCTTTTATTTTAAATCCACTTCAATCATTTTTTTGGAAGCAGCAGGGACATTGATCATAAGTGCATTGGAATACTGTTTCTGTTTATCATAAATCAGGGGCTTGCTGTCAGCATGGCCTAAGCAGACTTGTGTGTATTTGTGAGATTGCTTGAACATGGCGATTACAATGACAGATGCCCATCTTTGGTTTGAATAACTAGTCATTTAATTTCATTGAAAACAATAATTCCCAGTTCTGCTACTTGATCTTTACTGCACAGTTGTGCATGAATTGATGTTTCACTACCAATAAGACTAAAACAATCTTATTACATCCTGTGTATCTGCTTTTATACGATTGTACATACTTTGCCAGAATTCTCTGAAGCTGGTTTGGTTTTAAAGGAGAAAGGCTGTTGCTCGTCTATTGCTTCTATTCCCTGAACAAATGAGAACTGAGAGAAAAAGTACAGCCAGTCTATACTTTTTCAAAATGGAGACAATTCACAATGGTTCTGCATTTAATGATTAATCAAAATTATATTGTGAAATATTCATAATATTCCATAAGAACCTAAGTATGAAGTTCTCCTGCATTCCCTTAAACCTACAATGCTTAGATTTGGTATTTTCTTCTTTATGCTCCTGAACTTTTTTCTCATATTTTCTATGTACAACAACTTTATGTCTCTTTAATTTGATCAAAGACAAATATAAGGAACAGCAGAGAAACATGAACAAGCTGATCTCCTTGACTGAGGCAATAAACTGCCCAAAACCATTCCTTTTATATAGTTTTTTTAATAAATAGAAGGGACATAATTGATGACTGAACTATTTATTCTGCTGAAAAAAGGTGTATTTCTGTGCCTTGAAGTAGCCTTAGAGAATGTAAACTAGTAGGAAAACTCCACTAAGGTAAGGAGCTCTGAACTGGCAAAGTGGCTCAAGTGGTAGAGCACCTGCTTATCAAGCATGAGTTGCCTGAAGTCACACCCTAAAATAACAAGAACAAGAATTGACTTCAAGTTAGAAACTCAGGTCGGGGAGCAGTTGAAGTCACAGACCTATGCATAAGAGTGTGTAATTGATGTAGAAAATAATGAAGTCAGATAAAGTGTCATTCTTTTTATATGCCACTTCTGTGGGTGGTAGTTTTAGTTAGAGCATAAGACGAATCCATAGGGTCAAAGAGGACCATTTTACAAATCTGTTTCTTGGTAGTCCAGGACCATGGACAGCTCCCCAAGAGTCTGGAATCTCAAAATCTGTGTAAAATGGGAATATAGGTGAGCCTGTCTGATATCAGCTTCTTTATGTGATTAACTAGACTTCCTAGTCTTGACTAGAATGACTAGAACTTTCTAATTCTAACCCCTTCCCTACATTTTTTGTCTTTACTGCTTGGCCACAACCCCTTGTATGATCTGAAAGTCATATTCCTAAGAACATATACGTATCTATCTATCTATCTATCTATCTATCTATCTATCTATCTATCTATCTATCTGTCTGTCTGTCTGTCTGTCTGTCTGTCTGTCTGTCTGTCTGTCTGTCTGTCTGTCTGTCTGTCTATCTATCTATGTGTTTATATGTAATATAATATATACAATATGTGTATGTATGTGTATATGTCTGTGTTATGTGTATCTGTATTTGTACATAGATATGTGTATATATGTGTATGTAAATACACACATGTGCATACATATATGTATACATTTATATATACATGTATGTATGCACATATATTTACATATAATATATATATATATATATACACATACAGATCTACCTTTTTTTTAATTTTATTTTATTTTATTTGTGAACATACTGTACAGAGGGGTTACAATTACATGGGCAGGATAATGCGTACATTTCTTACCAAGCATTGCAGCGTCCTCCTTTGTTTACCCTTCACATCCCTTCCCAGCCTCCCCCCTCCCCCCCTAATCCCAATCCTTCTCCTTCCCCCATTTCCCCCCCCCCTCCCCCCCCCCCCCCCCCCCGCACCAACGTTGTAAAGCTCGTTTTGGACATGACAACTTGTACTTCTCATTGTTGCAACAGGTCCACCTGTATCCTTAAACAACTGGTTTTTCCCCATCTCCTCCACAAGTTATACTGACATCAAATATAGTGTAAGCAGGGGTTATACTGTGGGGGAGGGACATACAAAGCAACAAAGAGATAATCTTATAAATGCGTTAGAAACACATGCATGAAAGAAAAAAACATTAAAATACATATCTAAGGGTTCATTTTCCTGATATCACATTATCTGACGTTTTCCGCTTGACTCATACATATACTAGATATTGCAAATAAGGGAAACCATGGGACCTATGTTTCTTTGGGCCTGGCTTACTTCACTTAATATAATTTTTTCCAAGTTTTTCCATTTCCTAACAAATGGGGCAATGTCATTCTTTCTGATGGAGGCATAGAATTCCATTGTGTATATATACCACATTTTCTTGATCCATTCATCTACTGAGGGGCATCTGGGTTGCTTCCATATCTTAGCTATGGTAAATAATGCTGCAATAAACATAGTTGTGCTGGTAGCTTTAGTGTGGTCTTGTTTGTAAACATTTGGGTAAATGCCCAAAAGTGGGATTGCTGGGTCATAGGGGAACTCTATGTGAAGTCTTTTGAGGAACCTCCATACTGCTTTCCAAAGTGGTTGAACAAGTTTACATTCCCACCAACAATGAAATAAGGTTCCTTTCTGTCCACATCCCCTCCAGCATCTGTTGTTGTTAGAGTTCTTGATTTTTGCCGTTCTAACTGGGGTGAGGTGATATCTCAATGTTGTTTTGATTTGCATTTCTTTTATGGCTAGGAATGTTGAACATTTCTTCATGTGTCTATTGGCCATCCTTCTTTCTTCTTCAGAGAAGTTTCTCTTTAAGTCTTTCGCCCACTTATTTATTGGGCAGTTGTTTCTTTAAGGATTTGTTGTTGGGTGGTTTAATTTTTTGAGTTCCAAGTATATTTTAGCTATGAGACCCTTCCGTTGTATGGCTAGTAAAGATCTTCTCCCAATCCGTGGGCTTTCTATTGATCTTGCTAGCTATGTCATTTGCCCTGCAGAAGCTCTGCAACTTTATGCAATTCCATTTGTCCATATCTTAGCTTGTAACATCAGGAAGCTGTAAAGAGGACCAGGTAGAATTTAATCCTTTATATTAAATTTGTGAATTTTTCATAGGCTTTCTTTAATTCACTCATAGTGAGTCCTAAGTTTTAGAGAAGAATCAATCTTTGCTTTATGGAATTTGAAATACTCACTTTGGGTGAATTATTTTTGAATGATTGCTTCTTGTTTAGAGAAAGTTTTTTTTCCTGTTTCTTTTCTTTTTTTTTTTTACATTTTTTTTCATTGTGAAATACCGTAAAGAGGGGTTACAATTACATGGGCAAGGTAATGAGTACGTTTCTTATCAAGCATTGTTGGCGCCTCCTTTGTTTCCCTTTCCAATCCCTTCCCATCTCCCCCTCTCTCACCACCCCCCCCCCCCCCGCCAAAGTTGTAAAGTTTGTTTTTCGACATAACAACTTGTACATCTCATTGTTGCAATGGGTCCACCTATATCCCTATTTAGACGATTTGTTTTTTCCCTTCCCCTCCACAAAGTATACCAACATTAAATACAGTGAAAACAGGGGTTATACCATGGGGGAGAGACATACAAAGCAACAAAGAAATCATCTTATAAATATGTTAGAAACAATCGCAAGAAAGAAAAAAAAATTAGAGTACTTATCTTAAGATTCATTTCATCTAATATCAACTTATCTGACCTTTTCTGCTTGTCTCAGACATATACTAGTTATTGCAAATAAGAGAAACCATGGGATCTATGTTTCCTGTTTCTTTTCATAATAATGGTCAAATGGAGTTCTTATCTCTCTTCTTTATTGTATAGTTTCTTCTTGACCATTGTGTGGGGCTCAAATGCTGAGCTTTCTCGAGTCACTGCTGAGTCTGTCAGACTCACTTTAATGACTAGCATGAGATACTTGTCAAGCTTCTGGAATCAAGTTGCTGAGAACTGCATGGCTTCCAGGTACCAGTGGTTCACCTGTATAATCCCAGCCACTCAGAAGGCTGAGATCTGAGGATGAACATTTGAATCCAGTGAAGGTCGACAAATCAGACAGACTTTATTCCCAATTAACCTGTAAAAGCCAAAAGTGGAGGCATGGCTTAAGTGGTAGAATGGCAGTGGTGAGTGAAAAAGACAGAGAAGAATGGGAATCCCTGAGTCACAGCCCCTGCTGGGCCCAATCCACATGGAACAATGCCCTACACAGTGCCTTCACTGGAATGACAAGGTGATGCATATGTAGGAACAGTGAAAGTGATTTAGGATTTCCAGTTCACTTTTATCTTATTGGTGGTTCATCCATCTTAGTGAAAAGCTGCTGATAATCAGTCATGATCTCCAAGGTAAAACTGTACTTTATGCTTAATGTATTCTTTTTTAAAAAAATGTTTTTCATTCTAGATCATAAAGCCAAGCTTAGCATTTCTGAGAATAGTAAAAAAAAAAAAGAATCATCTTAGTACAAATGAACTAAATTAATTTAATCATTTTATTGTCTACTCTCCATAGATTTCTGGTAAACTTAACTACATGTGCAAAATTTCAGCATCTTATGTTCAGTAATTGAATAAGCTTATTTTGTTAAAACTCTGAAACTCTCAGTTTAATATCTATAGCTGCGTCAGAATGCTTGATATAATTTTATATCAATTATGAATGAGAAATAGGAAGGCATGTCTGATTTCTCCAATTCTGTGTATGTGTTGTGTGTGTGTGTATGTGTGTGAGTGTGTGTGTTTGTGAATATGTGTGTGTGAGTGTGTGTATGTTTTGTGTGTGAGTGTGTGTATGTGTATGTGTGTGTGAGTGTGTGTGAGTGCGTGTATGTGTTAGTGCGTGTGTGAGTGTGTATGTGTTGTGTGTGTGAGTGTGTGTGTTTGTGTATGTGTGTGTGAGTGCGTGTGTGTGTTAGTGTGTGTGTGAGTGTGTGTGTTGTGTGTGTGTGTTTGTGTATATGTGTGTGTGTGTGTGTGTGTGTGTGAGTGTGTGTGTGTGGTTTCTCCTTCCCTTCCTCCCTATATGTCTGTAAGTCTCTTTGAAACGGACAATAATGCCACACTCCCTGCTGAGCACTTTGTAAATTTTGCATGGATTTCTTTACCTTATTGCACAGAGTTTCTCTTGATTTGCATAGACAGGGGCCTGAAATGAAGCATGAGGTGCAGAATGGAGCATGGAAGATATTTCCTGCACAGATTTGCTTAATGAAACATTTATCTGTGTGAGAAACTGGTTTTGGGAAAATAAGACCTTTTTCTTGCAAATCATTGCCTATCTCAGAACCTATTTTCTTATAGAGCTTATTACATGTTATTCAAAAGTTTCATGTCTTTATCCACCAAAAAAAAAAATGTATGTTTTGAAATCATGTTCTAGTAGGAGCGCATATAGAAACGTAGGAATGGAAGTTGATACCTAGTTTGGATCTCAACTGGAGAAAGGATAAGATGCTCACAAAATGCTATGGTCACAAAGCAATCTAGGGGCTATGTAAGAGTGCTCAATGTTGGTTGCACACCACGTACATTTATATAGCTCTCCTGGCACTGGGCCAAATGCAACCCTTGAGGACATGGACCTGTGTCAGCGTCACTTTACAATGTTGCTAGAGTCATAGCCACTCTGGCATCTGTAGTTCCTCTCAGAGGACAGTGGGAGGTGACAATACTTGAGCTACAGTGTTTCTTTATGTCTTTGATCCCAGCACTTGAGTAGCCCCCAGTGTCAGCCTTCTCAGCCATCACCTCTCTTGTTCCTTTGACCTTTGAAGCAAGTCTCAGTTACTGTCTATCAAGCAGCTGTACAGCAGTAAGAGAAGATCACACATCTCTGTTCTGGAGAATGAAGACAAGTCATGTGTGGTACTGAGGATGGAATTCAGGGCCTTTTGTTTGCTAGGCAAGCAGTCTATCATATGAACCTTGCCCCTCATCTTTTTGCTTCTCTGGTAGGATTTTAACGCTTGTGCCACACTGATCTGAAACCCAAGATCCTCCTACCTCTAGCTCCTGATTATTTGGGATTAGAGGTGTTCACCACTATACCCAGTCTTTAAAGAAAACTTTGAAATGCTCAAAATCAATAGTTAAAACATGGACTAAAATAATAACCATGTTTTCCAGTTAGAGACTAGTAGTAGAGATGAACTATTCAGTGAACATTTAGCCAATAGTGAATAGTTAAGATCCTGTTCCTGAAATATTTATACAGACTTCACTTTTTATTATCAAAAACACTTCTTAAAACCACTCCAAAATATGTTTATCATTGCTAACAAATTGAGAATTTGATTAGGATCCTATTTAATAATACAAGTTATTTTTGCTTTAGTTATTTTTTCATACTGAATCATGTGCTTTTGACAGGGGCCAGCATGGCTGTCTTCATTCTACTCTTCATCTGGTTTGTTCTTTGAGTTAGAGGTTCACCCACTTTCTACCCAGCCTACCTTGAACCATGCTCTTTCTTTCTGCACCTCTCAAGTATTTGGGATTATGGGCATGAGCCACTATGCACCTGCTGTCTTGTTGCCTGTACCTTTAGCACTTGCCAAAAAAGCTAAGCAATTAGGTGTTAATGATTAACCACTTCTTTCTTCTTTTTTAAGTCTTTTTAAAGTGTACTGTTATATTATTATATTATTACATTGCTTACCTTCATTGCTTCACTGATACAATTGAAGCTATTTCTTCAGCCACCAGATTTTGATGTTTTCTTGTTTGTCTGCTTATGTCTCTTCAGGAACCCTTTCTTCAACCTTTTTTTTTTTTCCTCTTCTAACCCCAGTTTGTGTTCAGCGGGTTGGTGAGAGTACATCCTCATTCTGCTCACAATGTCAGGCTCCTCAGCCTGACCTTCAAGGCCTGATCAGTAATATCTGGCTTGGGCCTTTCTTTGGGACTTTAGCTCCTTCTTTTCACCACCCATTTTCCTTTCTCTCATCTCAGGCCTCTAGAATGGCTACAAAGCAACTGCCTACACTTCTAAATCTGAAGAATTTGTCACAGGAACACGCTGACTAGAGAGCATCTTCTTCTTGAGGCTGTCCTCTGCTTCCTTGGGAAGCTGCTGAAGTTTCTCTCTCAGGACCACTGCTTTACAGATGAAATAGCTGTGCGCTTTTTATTTTGTTTCTTACAGTAGATTGCTACATTTTGTACCATGGCTTTAGCTATTATCATTCTTAATACTCTAAATACATTACTGATTTGAATGTGAGCTCCCAGGGATGTGACATTTTGTCTGTTTTTGCTGTTCAACTTTGTTACTCTAGCAGTACCTGGTAGAGATATGTGTTCACAGAATGAATCTGCATGGTTTATAAACCTTACATTCTGTTCTGTGCTATCAATTAAGGCCACAGTATAAGTTTGTTTCTAGTATTTAGGACATAATGTTTATAACATAATGTTTATAATGCCATGAATAGTGCAACCTCATACATTGCACAAGGTGAGGATTGGTGAGTCTAAGCAACACCTCAAAGTTAAATCTGTGGTGCAAGCCTTCAAGGCAGAGATACTTTTTCTCATAGTCCATCAATTGCTCAACTTGGTGATCACTTTCTTTTTATACTTACTTCATTGTTTTCTGTAGTCCCATGGAATTCCCATCTGTATCTCATTTATCTTGACAAAGTGAATGTGGTCTTTATTTGCATGTTTACAATAATGAAATTCCTAATGAGTTTACCTACCAGATGCCCCAAAATGGAAAAACTTGTCAAGGCCTACTCTGAAGTTCTCATTATTGATTTATTTTTGTGAGTTTATTACCTATTTATTTTTTAACATTTCAGTCAGACTACTACTTCGGTCTGCTTTTGAGTGTTATGTCTAACAATGTCTATTTTGCCCAATGCACAGAGAAGGACTGACTGACTTAGATGTCGATAGTGATTTCAAGTTCTCTTCCTTCGACATGTAAACAAATGAAAAATCTAAAAAAGTTCAGATTTTGTGGCTATGAAACATTATTTTTTTAAAAAAACTTTCTGAGTGAACCACTCTTGACTCATGACTATAATCCTAGCTATGCAGGAGACTAAAATTTGAGGACTGCTGTTCAAAGCCAGCCCACAAAGGAAAGTATGTGAGATGCTTAAACTAAACTAACTTAATGCTTAAACTTAAACTTTACTTAATCAGTAAAAAGCCAAAAGTTGAGCTGTGGCTCAAATGGTAAAACATCAGCCTTGAGAACAAAATGCTGAGGGATGGTGTCCAGAGTCTAAGTTTAAACCCAAGTACTGGCACCGAAAACAAAATTCTTGCTGCATTTCATAAGCTTTTATATTATTATGCATCAAGGGAAGTTTTCTGGTCTTGTTTGTGTTATCAGATACATCAGTACCTAAGTAATTTTAAAAATAGGACTGCTTATTTATTTCATTTTAGGAAGCATTTTCCTGTTATTATTTTCCTTCCTTTTCTGCTTGCTTTTCTCGTTTGCTATTTCATTGATGAAGTAACTTTGGACATTTCTGGTTTGATCTATATTTTTTTCTCAATAATTCTTTCACTTTTAAGAATAATTTTGCCCTACCTTTGGGAAAAGTCCCAAAAGTTCCTTTATTTATTCACATGATCACTTATTATGGATTTTTATTTGTTTATTCACTTTTGAGACGGGTCTTGCTTTATAGCCCAGGGTAGCCTCAAACTCATAATCTTCCTTCCTCAGTCTTCTAGCGACTGAGATTTCAGTCATGCACCACCAACCTCAACTTATTCTTGCAAAGTTTCACGATATCTGCCTCAGTTCCCTCTCTTTCTTCTATCTTCCTCTTTCCTCTACATCTTCTCTTAAAGTGATTATCTAATTCTCGGCTATATAAAATAATTTGTAATAGAGCAGGATTTCTCTAATGTTCAAATATTTGAGGGGAAAGGGCCATGATGTGTTAGGAGATTCATTTACGGTCCAAATGTAGGAAGAGTAATTATGTGCTTAAAAAACTAGGAGAACTGAAGAGCTAAACATCACATCACAAATTTTAGTGGAGGCCAAGTAGAATACCCACGTCTTATGAGAAATGTCTGTTCAAGTAGGCACTTTAAAAAGTGTTTTAATTACAATTTGGGAAGATTTAAGCCACTGAGATACCCCAGAAAGAAACTACGTACTTCCTTCTGTGTGAGAAAATACTGACCCAGAGATTTCAAATCCAAACTCCGTGCAGCCAAGATTGAGTTTAAGTTGGCACATCTACCCATGGATAATAAATTTAAATCAAGGAAAGTGAAGTAAAAATATACAGAGTGGAAATTAGAACATTATAAAGTAGCTTGTGAGGAGAGATCAAGCCATGGGCTGTGTGAAAATATGTCCATTTAGCTTTCAGTTCAGGGAATAGAAAAGGGAAGGCAATGAAGGGAGAAGAGGCGTGTGTGTGTGTGTGTGTGTGTGTGTGTGTGTGTGTGTGTGTGTGTGTGTGTGTTCATTGTGCATGTTATAACAGCACAATCACTTGTGCTAATCCATGTGATAACTCTGCAGAGGCCTTGCTCATACACCAAAATTTAGTGTCATCTAATTAGACATAGAATCCTACATTATTTCTGCTTTATCTTTAATGTGTCTAAGGAATATATTTTTGTTGCCTTTAGAAATATTTTTATTTATTTAATTTACTATTTTATTTTCTAAATTGTTTCCTCAGGATTCATGATCGTGCATTTTATTTACAGAAAGTCGTATGTGTTCAGTAAGAATTATTTAATTTTGTATTGGAAATCATAATTGCTAAGGATATACCCAATATATGTTAAATTGAAACCTATTTTTTTCTTTGTGGCTATCATATAAAACTAACTGTTTCATGACTGGGAAGTCTTATTTTCTTCTCAGAGAAATTTTTCCAGTGATATTCTTTATTTTTGCCTACTTACCTGTCTTGTTGTAAAAAAAAGCTGAACAAACCCATTATATTTTCAGTATAGGAAAACTTGAGAATTTCACTTTAGGAGGAGAGGAATTCCAAAGACTTCACTAGTACATGCTGTCCTAAAACAGTTTGTAATATCAATCCTGATAAATCAGAGCAAAATTTGAAAGTAGGGCTGGGACAGTGACTCAGTGGTAGAGCGCTTACCTTGCATGCATGAAGCCCTAGGTTCGATTCCTCAGCACCACATAAGCAGAAAAAGCCAGAAGTGGCGCTTTGCTCAAATGATAGAGTGCTAGCCTTGAGCTGATGAGCTGAGGGACAATGCCCAGGCCCAGAGTTCAGGCCCCATAACTGGCAAAAACAAACAAACAAACAAACAAAAAAAAACCCAAAAACCAAAACAAAGCAAAAAACAAAAAAAGTGAAGATTACATTGGAGCGTATAACTACCACAATGCTCTTAACCCTGTAATAATTCCAGGTAAAGACTAGATGGAGCCTTTCTACCTTGGCCTCTTTTTAAAAAAAAAAACTATTATTAAAATAAAGCTACTTTAGTCTGTGTTTTATACTGAAGACGTATCTTGGTAATAGGGACAGTATATTATTTTACAATAGCTTACCATTACTGATCCTCTCACATCTTTCAAAAATGGCAGTCTTTCTTAGGGGAAATTGTTTCCAGCCAGGCAAAAGGACTTCAAAGCAGGTTAAGTGTAATAGGAATGTTAGGGTACTCTACAATAGCCCTGCCTCTACCCCTCAACCCAGCTCTTTCTTCTGCTTCCATAAGGAAGTACTAATCTGATCAATCTGACATCAAGACATACCCAAGCCTCTTAGGCTACCAGACATGCTGTCTTGAAACTCTTGACGTTGTTTAAATGAGGACAAGATTGACTGGGAGTTTCCTTTTATGAAGTACAAGAAGAATAGGGTCTTTGAGGGTGACATATTTTCTTTCCTAAACCTCTGAGCTCATAGATCTGCCCTTGTTTTGTCCTTGTGATCTAGGCACTTTTACACATGTCCTTATGAAACTCAGAGTTCAATGAAAAACCGTAATATGAAGTCCTAATATTTAAGCCACAGTTTTCTCCAGCACCAGGTACCAGGTACAGGCATTTGAACAAACCTGTTACCTGTTGTTTATTTGCCTAGAAGGGAATTGAAAAGGTCAAGACTGCATGGACATATGATTCATTATTACATAAATCCAGACTTGGGCAATTACAACATATGAAATGATGTTATTCATTTTTGTATTGAGCCTTTGAGTTAAAATGTATGCAAATATCAAACATAAAACAATTTGCACTTACAATGATTAGAGAAAAAAATGCAAATGTTATAAATTGCATACCAAAGGGACTATTTTTAAAAGTCCACAAATAATAAGCCATGATTGAGAACCTTGAGAATTGAACTTAAAAGGAAAACATAAAATATGCATACATTAGAAACATTTCTGCATACCAACACAATATTTTAGTAGACAAAAAAGAGATCATTATGTGGTATATTGTGTATATATTGTAATGCTCAAATGCATTTTAGAAACATGAATGAACTAAATGAGAAGAGATCAGAGATTCTTGTCTTTCCTAAATGGATGAGGAAGTCTTAAAGATAAACTTATGACATGTTAAAAATAGGAAATGCTACAGCATTCTTAGGACAACTTAATAAGTTCAAGTTTGGAGGAGGAGTAGGATTCTGAATATTTCTTCTTAGGTCTATGATTTTTATGGAACAGATGAAAAGAAAAATCCCCACTTTTAGCAGGCAACTGCTTAATGTCATACAGATGTTGTTATAGCCATGATTATGGGATTTTACTTAATTCAGAACAAAAGTATCTGAGTCTTATCTTGGCATAAAAGCAAGCCTTGTAATGATGATAGAGTAGAATTTAAACATTACACTTAACTACTCATGAATGGTCAACCAAACAGAATGTTTAATTAGCCAATAATTGAGAGAATTTCCAGCTTTGGTAGCTTTTTGTTTTGTTTTGTTTTTAGGTTGTCCTTTGCTTCTTTGAGCTCTAGCCTAATATTACCTCTGTGTGTGTGTGTGTGTGTGTGTGTGTTTGTGTGTGTGTGTGTGTGTGTGTGTGTGTGTGTGTGTGTGTGTGTGTGTGTTGGATGTTACAAAATCAGTTCCACTTTTGTACTTAATGAATACTTGGAAATATGTAGGTTCTTTCAGGATTCTGCTGCTGTATCTTTTTACATACATCGAACCAGTTATGGAAAATAAACCCCAAACTGAGAAATAAGAATAGGATTTGTTCTGCATGATTGCTCTTTGAGTTATTGTACAAAATTAAACTAAGGAAGATCACATTATAATTACCTAAATTATGATGTTATACATTTAAAGCTGGAATCACTTTAATTTTTTGTTCAATGGCCTTTTTCTTAAAACTATCTTAGAAACAGGTTAATATATTCATAGCTTAACCTTATTACTTCTCATGATACCATACTATGTTATGGAATTGTATTTGTTCTGACTGTTTTTTCTTCATAGAATTCTAAACTACATGAAATAATAAGTGTATCAGTCTAAAGAAAATACTCAATTTTTCTTTGGAAATTTATTGTCCCTCCTTTTCTACCTCTGTTTTTCCATTGTTTTCAACAACATATTGTCCATACACATTTGTCCATAAACAATTTGTAGGCTTGATCCAGACAAATGCTCCCAACGTATTTTTACAAATCAATTTTGTGTTGTTTTTTGAGAGTAGATAAGAACGGAAATTGAGAGAAAATGTTTAGGAACTTCACCAAATACTTTGGCAGAGTAATTTTATTTCTGCCAAACTCATAATTTAAAATGTACTTTCACCTTATTTCCTTTTCTAATTTCATTGCGCTTTACAAGCAAAATATTGGTTTGTACAAAATAGTCTTTTAGCACAGGAAACTGGGCTTAAGTACAAGACAGGTATCAGGGGAAGAGTATTTGCAAGGCAGGTGAGATGTAGCAGATTAAGTATTGAGGGTGAGAGGAAGTGAATGCCAGCATAGGATTTTCTAACCTATCTACATCCACCGGGCTGTGGTACTTCCCTGTCTAAGTCTTGAACAGTCACTGCCACCTCCTGAGATTGCCTGTACCCTGCCAGGACAATCTCTACATTGTCTATCTACTGTTCCTAGGAAAGAAAGAGGATGGCTCTTCTTGACTGGAGTTTGCTTGAAATTCACATGACTCTGCTAAGCAAGGAAGAAAATGTAGCATCTCATAGTAGATGTCTTTTAGTGTCTTGTCAGTGTATTTTTAGGATCAACTTTCTTTGGTTATATAATTACTGTGGTGTGTTAGTGCCTTGTACATGGTTCAGTGATATTCTTTTTTTCTTGATGATCTGATGTAAATAAATGCATATTGCAGTTGGATTCTGTTGTCATAACCCTTCTTTTGCAGCCTTAGGCCTAACTATAACAAGACAATTAGAAGTTTGTTGCAAGTAACTTAATCATCAAAGGGATATAATATATAGACTACAAATGAGGAAGCAGATTTTTGGAAGTAATAAGTGATATGGCCAAGATCCAATTCCTCTTAGTTTTGATGTTTGCTACAGTATCTTCATACTAGTCAAAAAATATTACTAATAAATCATGTTGAAGAACAAACATCAAACAGCACTTTTATCCCTCATGGACCAGAAAGCATCATAATTACTTTGAATGTGTGGGTGCAACCACTCGAAACTGATTTCATGAACCATCTTTAATTATTTACAAGAATCTCCTTAGTTCGATAACATAATTGTGGCCACTTCTATGTGTACATAAAATATTCTGTTTTAAAGGCCTAGGACTTAACAGGCGTAAGCATGCTGTAGTTTTCTGTTTTGTTTTACTTTTCTTCTAACATTTCAATATTCCAGCATATCTTTTCTTTTCTTTTCACCTACCCCCCCCACACCCCCCCCCCCCCCCGGGCTGTTTGAGAGACTGTTCTAGCAATTATCTTCTGGATGTGAATCACATTTGCTTTACTTCAGCCCCTCAGGAAAGACAGCAAATACTCCAAATGTCTCCAATGACATTGCTTTCAGTTTATTAAATTTTCTCATGTTACCCTTTAGGGATTTCTAGCAGCGAAGGCTTTGGACTTTTTATCAGCACTCGAGGTTTTGCTGTTATACTGTGATATTCACTTATTGAAGATTTCGATGGTGGTATTCAGCAATGTTATCTTTTTGTCTTTTTATGAATGTCAAATTCCCTACGTGGATATGAATTTCTTTTCTCAAATTACATTGTCATAAGCATTTTGGCAGATATTCAATGACATGTAGTTTTACTAAGGTCTTTATCACAATGGCAAATATTTAATATGAGCTCAATGCATCTTTATGACAAGCCAGACCACAGAGCTTTCAGTAGAGTGTTGCTGAGCTCATTCAAGGTAGTCAAGCGAGACGCGAGAGCTAAACTGGGGTAGAAATTCATTCCCATCAAGTCATGCACCACACTTGGGTAGCTCATCTTCAGAGCACTTCTTTAATGGTAGGTAACTTACCTGACTCACATTCTATTCTTACCATTATATAAAATATACCAAGGTACATTGTTCTCCAATACTTTCCAATGTAGAGGCCCAAGTTAGACATGCCAAATGACAGTGTTATTTTCTTTATTGTGAAAATACTGTACATGGGCAAGGCTACAAGTGCATTTCTTAACAAGCATTGTGCCTCCTTCTTTGTTTCCCCTTACCATCACTTCCCATACCCCCTCTGACCCCCCTCCACACACAACCTCCCCCGCACCAAAGTTGTAAGGTTCATTTTTGGCATAACATCTTGTACATCTCATGGGTGCAATGGGTCCACCTGTACCTCTATTTAAACTATTTGTTTTTTCCCTTCCACAAATTATACCAACATCAAATACAGTAAAAACAGGGGTTATACCATGGGGGGGGGGGGGACATACAAAGCAACAAAGAAATATCCTTATAAATATGTTAGATACAATAGCAAGAAAGAAAAAAAACATTTGAGTCCTTAACTTGGGGTTCATTTCCCTAACATCAACTTATCTGATCATTTCTGCTTGTCTCAGACATATACTAGTTATTGCAAATAAGGGAAACCATGGGACCTATGTTTCTTTGGGCCTGTCTTTCCATTTCTTAACAAATGGGGCAATGCCATTCTTTGACAGTGTTATTTTTGTACTGAAGAAAGTCATTTCCATTGCTACTTTTAGTGTGTTGTTTATTTTATTACTAGAGAACTTCATAATAAAAAGGAAGAAAGGGAGTTATAATATAACTCTACAAAGTCCATTGAGCTGGCCTTCTTCCAACTTAAAAAGTTTCTTTGATAAGTGAAGTATAATTATTTTTTACAATACTGTTCATGTCCTGAATATTAACCTTCCCAATTCTTAATCTCCTTCTAATAGGCTGATACCATCTCCTACCTAACATACAGACCCTGCTTCTATATACAGATTGAGAACATGTGGTTAATACATTCTGGGTAATAACCTTTTATATCTTTTTGCTCTTAAAGTAGAATTAGGCACCATAATTCTTAAGATATGACATTTATATATTGAAGTTCCTTCAGCTTTCTGACGATTGCATATATATGTCTGCTATGGCTATTAGACATTTTTCTCTCAGGAGGGCTCCATGATTCTGAAAGCATTCCTTCCTTCTACTGGAATTCTGTTGTCAATTACTTTGTTTGTGCAGCTGAGCATAATTTGTCCTAAAAATGAAAACAGGAAATTCAGGGACAAATTTAAGACGTTAGGTGTTAGGCCTTTATTAGAACAAACACACTGTGTATTTCCAAACTGTGGCTTGGGCTTCGCTCAACAGTTAAGTGTTAAAGGTAAATAGTATCACCTCAAGTGTATTCAGACCTATTTTGGATATGGTTGTTTGATTTAATTTACAGAGAAATGATTCAAGTAGCTTACACTTTGCTGGTTAAAAATTAGATTCCCATCAGGAAGTGCTAGCATATTTTTTAAATTATTAACAGAAAAAAATTTTATGCTAAGGACTATGAACAAACATAATTGAAAACATCCTCAGAAAGACTATGTAAACATAGGCCATTCATTATGCAGGGTTGACGTGGCTGACTGCTTGCTTTATAAATTACCCTTGAATAGAAATGTTTTTAATTTCTTTTTTGACTGCAAAGACTTTTTTGACTGAAAATTTCCACTCACTGATAGGCTATGCTAGAAAACTAAAACAGCAGGATACTATTTCTTCAGGGATTTCTTTTTAAAATTTGTATTTTGAATTGCGTGAATACTTTCAAAGTAATTAAAAATTCATCTGTTTAAAGAAGAAATCATTTAAATGCACTGGAACAATAGCAAATGCATCTGTCATATATTTAGTGAAGTCCACAGAGAATTACAATTAAAGAGAGTACATATGTCTGTAATTTAAAAGATGGTACTTTGGGAAAACATTAAATGATAGAATAGTAATATGGTACAGAACACAAACAGTTGTGAAGTGTAGTTCGTCTATTTTACACATTTTTGCTGAATCTGTAAGTATCAATGCTTTCTAATAAATCACATGTTTTCTAGTGAGTTAGACATATTACTTAGGATATTGACAAACAAGGCCTTCCACATGGTGAAACAAAGACATGGACAGATATTCCAGAAGAGTCTTACAATTCTCTTATCGTTAGAAATCCTCCTGTATCTACCAGCTTCTATAAATTTTCATTCCTAATCATTTTGTCAAATTTCCACCCCCATTACTTGGGGTTTTTGTCCTTGTCTAAATTAATTCCATATTTAGAGTTTGCAAAAGAAAAGATTGATCAGCACGAGCAAACCTATAGTCCAAAACTTATAGTGTGGGATTTCCTGCAAACTTTATGTCCTCTTAGCTAATAGTCTGTATTTGGAAAGTGAAAATACTCAACTTCATTAAAATCTATAAGCATTCTTCTTGTATATAAGACAGTAGTCTCAAATAGTATGAAATTGTAAATTATGATCAAATACACTTTGAGATAAAATACACTTTAACCAATATAAACATTGTACCTCAATATCAAAAATTACTATTAAAAGAATACAATCATTCTATTTGTAAATTATTCAATATATCATTACCAAAATCAAACTATAAATGACAGTGTGCTTAAGGCCATTACAGGTGAATAGAATGCAGAAGCATGAGAAATTATAAATAATAAACTAGAAATAGAGAGGGAAGTTTTCTAAGTGTGGGTGACAAAATGTCATACCTGAAGTCAAAGATGACAGCAAAGCTGAAATAAGTTATTTCAGGGTCTGTGTAGAATAGGTACATCCATCCTCAGGAATTATGTAAAACCATTATGTACTTAAATAAGCCTGGAAAGTTTGAGAATAATGTTAAGCGTAATAACTTTGCACATGTTGTACCTTCACATTTTTTTTCTTTATGTGATTGTGAAACTTCAGTGATCTGGTGATAGACATTCTTGGAGCAAAAATCAGTTGGTTTTGCTACTATTCTCTTAATTCAACTTTGAGTAGCCCCTTATGTCTTGGTTTTATGTAAGATTTGGCAACCTAAAATAATAATAACAATAATAATAAGTTTATATAATGATAGCTTGTCCTCTGGGTTTTTCTTATCTTTTCTTGTATGAACACTTTAAACAATATAAGCAAATGTACTACTGGAAAGCATGATGAAATTCATCAGTAAAGTTCCTTTGTCTGCAATTCTAGAGGAAACTATGTTGTCCAGTGTTTCGCATATATTCTTGTTGGTTTGTCTTTCTCACTTTTATTATCTAATTTAGATTTTCAGAGAAAACATAAATATTTATGTTTCTTGATACAATTCAGCAAATGTATTAAATAGACAGAAAGACAGATAGATAGATAATTGATTTTTGTTATTGGCCAGCACTTCAAAACAGAAGATGCAAAGGATAGAAACAATACCACTTAGTATTAATATAGAAATATAGTAGTAAATGTAGTTAGTAGAGAACAGTGAAAATCAAATGGATCAAAGACCTCAAAGGCAAAGCAGACACCCTGAAAACATTACAAGAAGGAATAGGAGAAACCCTAGGTCTCGTTGGCACAGGCTGAAATTTTAATAGAGACCAAGAAACACAACAAATCAAAGAAAGGTTGGACAAATGGAATTGCATGAAACTTCAGAACTTCTGCATGGCAAAGGACATAGCTAGCAAGATCAATAGAAAGCCCACGGATTGGGAGAAGATCTTGACTAGCCATACAGTGGACAAGGGTCTCATATCTAAAATATACCTGGAACTCAAAAAATTAAATCCCCCAACAACAAATCCTCAAAGAAATAACTGCCCGATTAAGAAGTAGGCTAAAGACTTAAAGAGAAACTTCTCTGAAAAGGAAGTAAGAATAAGAATGGCCAATAGACACATGAAGAAATGCTCAATTCTTTAGCCATAAAAGAAATGAAAATCCAAACAATATTGAGATTCCACCTCACCCCATTTAGAATGGCTATAGTTAAGAGATCTAATAATAACAGATGTGGCCAAAAGGGAACCCTACTACATTGTTCAACCACTTTGGAAAGTAGTATGGAGGTTCCTCAAAAGACTCCACATAGAGCTTCCCTATAATCCAGCAATCCATCTTTTGGGCATTTACCCAAACGATCATAAACAAGGCTATACTAAAGCTACCAGCACAACTATGTTTATTGCAGTATTATTTACAATAGCTAAGATATGGAACCAACCCAGATGCCCCTCACACATAAATAATAGAGTTCTATGCTTCCATCAAAAAGAATGACATTGCCACTTTTGTTAGGAAATGGACAGACTTGTAAAAAATTATATTAAGTGAAGTAAGCCAGGCCCAAAGAAACATAGGTCCCATGGTTTCCCTTATATGCAATAACTAGTATATGTCTAGGACAAGCAGAAAAGGTAAAAAGTTATGTACATATGACCATATAAGATGATGTTAAGTGAAATAAACCTCAAGATATTGACACAAGTGGTTTTTTCTTGCTTGCTATTGTTCTTAACATATTTAAAATGTACTATGTGCCTTTTTTTCTTTTGTATGTTCTTCCCCTACAGTATAACCCCTGTTTTCACTGTATTTGATGTCGGTGCCCTGCATCTTGTATATACATTTTTTTAATTTGGGGAGGGGAAGGGAATTAACAAAATGCTGAAATAAAGATATAGATTGACCCATTTTAACAATGAGATGTACAAACACTATGTTGAAAATGAACTGTACAACTTCGGGCGGGGATGGTAGGAGAAAACCAAAAGTGGAGGTAATAATGCTCAATAAGAAATGTAGTCATTACGTTACTCATGTAACTGTAACCCCTCTGTACAGTATTTTTAAAATGAAATCATATATATGATTTCTTTATATATATGCATATATATATATAGGTATATGTATATATAAAGAAAACAGTGAAAATCAAAAGTAAGTGAGTTGCTAGGTACCAGTGTCTCACAGTTTTAACCCTAGCTGCTCAGGAGGCTGAGATCTAAAGATCATAGTTCAAAGGCAGCTCAGGAAGGAAAGAGTTTATGACTCTTATCTCCAATTATCTACCCCAAAACTGGAAATGGATCTGTGGCTCAAAGTGGTAGAACACTTCTAGCCTTTAGCAGAAAACAAAAAAAATAGTAATAAAATAAAAATTTTAAAGTGATAAGAATTCAACTTCAGAAGCTAGAGGGGAAAAAGAAACATAAAACAGAAGAAAGGAAATAAAGATAAGAGTAGAACTCAATGAACAGAAAAAAGCAAAAGTACATTTGATAACCGAGCAAAATCTGGTTCTTTTAAAAAGACCAATAAAATTGTCGGGTTACTGACAAGACAAATGAAGAATAAAGACCAGAATCATAAATAACAATTTCTACAACAGAAAGAAAGATTAGTAATTACAGATTCATTTAAGCAGAAATTATACCAATTTACCTTTGTTTCTTTTTCTAATGTAGAATTTTCATATAAAACAAGTTTAAAACTTTGTGTGCTTTTCAGAAGAAAAAAATTCTCAATATATTTTTTTCTATCGTTATGTGTTGTGATTTTATCTGATTATTAGAGATGAAATTCATTCTGCAATTGATTTCAGAATAACAGAGTTTTATATTTAGTAGTATTTGTTGCCAATTGAGATGTTGTATGCTAGTAAGTGTAACTTAATGGAGCTACAGGTTTCTACATCTTTTTGGATCAGCTATACTTACTACATGGCTTTGTTTCTATAAGTATATCTCAAAAGAACAGTACCACTAGCTCCTGGAAGAGTATTAGAGATGCAGCACCTTAAGTCACATTCAAATGACATCTGACCGAATCTCAGATGCTGCCTGTATTTTCCTTGAAGTTTGAGAAGCACTGCTGGTGCTGTGGGTACTTATGTCTGTATATTGCACTGTATATAAATGTGTGCTTGTGCATGTACATATATAGTTATATATGTTTTATATATGTATAGTGATATATGTGATTATATAGATCACTATATATAGTTAGTCTATAGCTTTATATTGTATACAAATGTAAAAATATATGTGTAAATATATATATTGTATAAATATATAAATATAAATTGTGTATAAATGGCATAGATAATTTTATATATGATTATATATATATATATATATATATATATATATATATATATATATAACATAAAGTATGAGTAAGACTAGGGAAAGCAGTTCTCTTCTGATATAGACAATGAAATCCTAGTACCCTAGTCTCCTCATATGAAAACACAAAACATATTTAACAAATTTTATGTTTTTATTTCTGATTTGAATGGGTATAATTTTGAACTGAAAAATTGATGTGTAGAAATAATTATGGCTTAAAGCATTTGAATATAATTACAATATTATGGAAATTACTACACAGTAGTAACTTTTACCATTAAAGTTTAAGAGAAGTGAAGAAAACTCATGTGGAATGCATGTCTTTGGGTGGAAAAAAAATCTCATCATCTGTTAGGCATATGTTGAATAATTTCCAGAATTGTTTTAATAATTTGATGCTACTTCAGTGTAGTATATGGAAAACTGATTTATTATTAAAAGTCATGTCTTTATTTACTTCTAGGATAGAGGATTAAAGTGCAGTGAGAAAAAAATCATTGTCAGATATGCTTCTTCTGTATCTGTAAAGGAGGCAGAAAAATGGAAACAGGAATTTGCAGATGAGATTAATGAAATAAAGGAAGTGTCTAGCACTAATTAAAATTAAAAAGGATGAACAGATGGTCTTAACACAGCTGGAAGTATTCAAATGAAATTCTGCCCATGTGTTTAGCTAGACAGCTCTGTTGCAAGAAGATACACCTGTTTACTTTTCTAAGATTTCTATTAATGGTAGTTTTTTAATTGTTGGTATTTTGTCTCATAACTCATTCCCTAGTCAGTATGGTTCTCCTGTACGTATAGATAAGTGACTCTCAGTAACTCTAAACTACACACATTCATGAATATCTATGATGAGTCTAAGAATATCAATCTTTACCTACAAATTGCAAAGTTATCTTTTGTCTTTTTTAAGTGATGATTAAAAATGAAGAAAAAGAAAAATAATAAATATTAGGACGTACATTTTATAGATTCTAAACCATTTTTCCTTTGGTGTTTAATATAATTTTCTGTCTTACTCCTTCAGTATTTTTGAATTTGTGATATACACAGCATACTGAATATTAACGAAACCTGAATGAGAGGATTTTAACAAGTGATAATTATTTTGCAATTTCCCAAATAGCAATAAAAATATTCAAGAAGCAAGTTCAAAAACAGATAACCTCAATATCAATATTTTACTTATCTGCTCACTTTCTACTGGAGCCCTGTTTAATACTTTGCTAATTATCACTAAATTTTTCTCTATATTTTCCATTTTACATATTTGTAGTTATGTTCCACATACAATAGTACATTATATTCACCACTGTTTATTAGCAACTAAGTATGGCGTTATTACTATTAGAGGCATTATATTACCCAGTATACGACTAGACTCACAGGTAAAGAATCAATTTTAATTGATTTTTAATTACTAAATTGAATTTTTCATTGAAAGTAGTAAATTGGTATTTAGTCATTATTCCTAAGTCTTACTAGCTTCTTATATGTTCTGTTTTATTGCCTGTTTCTCACACTTACTGTGAAACTAGTGCAGGGAATTTTATTTGAACCTCAGAGGACCAGGAATTTTCTTCTCTTTTTAAATTTTCTAGATAGATATCGAGATAGATTAATTGATCAATTGATTGATAGATTATAGAAAATCAAGAGCTACTTGATAGATAACATAGAAGGGTAGATAGTTGATAGGAAATAAATGATAGATAATATATAGGTAGATAGACGATAACTAGTTAGGTAGGTAGGTAGATAGATGAATAGATAGATAGGTAGTTAGGTAGATAGATAGATAACTAGGTAGGTAGGAAGTTATGAGGTAGATAGGCAAACTGAAAGATAATAAGGTAAGTAGGTATATAGATAGATTGATAGACACAGATAGATAGACACAGATAGATTGATCGATCGAAAGATAGATAGATAGATAGATAGATAGATAGATAGATAGATAGATAGATAGATAGATAGATGGCAAATGGATGGACAGACAGACTTTATTAATTTCCCAGTGTTGTCATAGATAGGAACCTAAAATAGCTGTCTTAAAATGCCTCACCGTTTTGGATGCTGGATGAGTGAAAATTAGCATGTTTCCAGGGTCATGTTCTCTCTGAGGACCACAGCAACCTGTTCCGTGTCTTCTTCTTTTCCCCCTGGTTTTCCTATGGAGGGTATGTCATTATTTCTTAGTTTGTGGAGTTCCTGAGGAACTGTCTATCTTCTTATAAGGACTTTGGTTATATTGGATTAGATCCTCCATGCCATGTCCATTGACCTCTCCTTATTGCATCTATAAAAACCTTATAAAGTCACATTGGTGGAGCCAGTATTTCTACATGTTTTTGCAAAGCACAGTTTCACCCATGACAGTACCTTTACATTCGCCAACACTTACCTGATGGTAATGATCTTGGTGATAACTTCCTTAATAGAAGTGTATTTTATTATTTAATAATTACTTTTATTGTTTATGTGACAACCATCCCTTGCCACTGTTTTTTTTTTTATAGAAAATGGGTCATGTATTGCAAAAGTCAAACTTTTGTTCTAAGAAACTATTATTTGTATTTCAGTGCCCATCTTTCTTCTAGGATGCATTTTACGCTGTGATCACATCAACAAACATGTGATCCTCACAGCTAGCTGTTCACATTCTTACCTAGCAAAGAATGGAGGGGGGGGAAGGTTTCAAACTATAAGGCTCAGAATCCTGCTGAACCTATGAGTGCGCTCAGAAGCATATCCTTCCTAGTTCAAGCCTGGACATAATTGCAGGCTGCAAAAACATCCAAAACCAGGAGACTCAGCTGAGTCACATAGGATTTCTGGCCTTGAGAAACTGTGACAAATGAATATGGGTCTAATCCATTGCTTTGACGTTGCTATGAGGCAATGGATAATTAATACCTAACTAATAACTAATGGATAATTAATATGCTTCCTCTTCCACTTCAGTATACTATCTATAGCTAGAAGTCAATTCCTTGTGAAGATGCTCTTCTCTTGCATTTTTTCCTAATCACATCTTACTGTATTTTTGTAGAAGATGATGAATGCACCTATAAGATGGAGGGTTAGTGATGAGAAAGGCTGAAGTAGCAAGAAAATTTATATTTACCTAAAATCCTAAAAATTGAGTTTTGCATATTGATCATAAAGATCTTTCTGTCTTGCCTAGCAACTCAGATCGGCTTTTCTCAGTTTAGAACGAGTGATTGCAGGTGTTTATATTGTGTGTGTGCATATTAAAATTATAGTCAGTACGTATTTTAGTGCTTAAGACATTATCAGAATAGTTTTCATTGTGTTGTAGATGCTTGATTTGTGTAGGGGATGCTTCTCTATTACAAATAAATAAAAACTGATTTTAACCAAAGAGCTTTAATTGATATTACTAAACATGTTGGCGTTCATGAGATAATACAGCAGTTTTTCATACTAAATTTTGGTTGATGATCAAAGTACACCTTTTCACTATGAAGATATATAGGGTCTATCCTTCTTTTTGATTCATCATTTAAACAAAATTATACACCATACTTTTGTTCTTCAAAATTTATTACAGCCTCGAAAAAACCCAGCAATTCATTGATCATTTCTGTTGATGAAATCATATACTGTGGATAGGCTTTATAAATTTTTGTGATACTCTTAGGGGGAAAAAGACAATGAAATCTTCAGCTTGTGTTTTTGTTCTCTTCTAAAGAAGCACTTCGAAATTAAATTCCCAGTAGATATATGAAATTATATCCCTGCCATGTGTTCAAATACATCAATTTCTGTTATCACCTAACTTCAATTTAGGACATGGTTTTCCAATGATTAATGAGTAGATTTTAAAATAATCTCAAAATAAAGATTAAATACATCTTTTTTTGCCTAATAGTCTGCACTATCTCTTTTCCTTAGTATTTGCTGTTATACATTTGAACCATTTACCAGAATTTATTTACACAAAATTAGTGTCCTTGGTGTATCCTTTTAAAGGTGCAATCATTCACTGAAGTGCAATTCATCTTGATTTTGTAGCAGTATGATGAACACCATCTCTCCTTGGTGTTACATTTGTATAAGTAAGAATGATTTTACCCTTTTGTTCAAAAAGTTATCTCTCGTTGCACTCATGAATTTAAGATACCATTGAGAATAAAACTATCTGCATCCTCATGAAACCTAACATTTATTTAAAACAATAAGTGACTTCTGTGCACTCAAAAGTCAAAAATTGATTAAAAAAATATGTAACCTTTACAGTTCAATGCTAAGTCTGGAATCTTCTGTCACTTAACATTTTTTTTAAAAAATATACTTTGATTTAGTCATTTTTAATTGACTCTAAAATGTGAAATAACCTTGAAGAGTATAATCAGGAATTTGACATGTTCACAAAATTTTTCAGAAACAATGAGTTCAAGTGCAACTGGCATTCTTAGGTTGAAGGCCATGGAGTGTCTTAATTACTTTGAAGTGTCACACAAACAATGGGTAATCTGTATCTAATTTTCTTAGTATATTTTGAGTTGATTGTTGTAAAGCCTTTCAAAGATTTATGAAGGCCAAGATAATCAGCCAGTATAATATGATAACACTGTTCTTCTAAAAACAGAATTAGAGAGTAAAAACTGACAAGGAACTCAGAAATGCTTCTCAGAGCCTAATCTGCTAAATCTGATTATGAAGTTTGAAATGAAATAGAATGGAAAATTTCACTCCAGAGAAATGATATGTAGCAAACATAGTAGTTCTTCTGAGGGCCTTCATGCAAGTGAGGATCTGATGGTTTATCTCAATATGGTTTAACATATCTATCTATCTATCTATCTATCTATCTATCTATCTATCTATCTATCTATATTCCTTGCTATTATAGTCATTAAGTCACTGTATCCCATGCAATACCTCTGTCACTTGTTGTTAACATGTGTCTATATATCGGTGTGTTTAATCAAGGATTTCTTTCTAAAATGAGGCATTCATAAAAATCTAAAAAGAGGCATTCTTAAAACATTGGTGTTTTCTATAGATGCTTTAACCTGATTAGTGATGGGAAAATACATTCACTTTATTTCATCATCTGTATACATAAATCAATTCATTCCATCTTTTTGGCAAATAAAAAAATCTTGAATTAAAAACAATCCACCAATTAGAATCCTTCAGAAAGTTTATGATGTGACTTAAGCTGTTTATATTTGTACATTCAAGCAGGAGCAGTAAGACAATTCATTTTGTTGAGAATAACGGATGAACTCAGGAGCACAATCAAGAACTTTTGCTTTGTGTTTGTTTTTGTTTTGTTTTTAGCATACCAACGCGCATTCATAGAGATTAGGCCATTTCATTCTTGGTGACACACTTGTGTTCTCTAACTCCTGTATGGTCCACAGTGACATATTTATGTGTGTACATTTCTGTTGACCTTTTGGAGGGAACTCCTCCTTCCCCCCAGAGTGTTTGGAATAGCTCTTTGTCAGTTTCAGTTCACACCCATAAAATTGGCTTCAAGTTTCCACCTTGTTTGAAACTTCTTGGCCAATAACCTTCCTAACTCAAACCAGATGGGAAAAAGTTCACCCAAACAATTTTGAAATATGTTGACCCTGTCCACATCTTACAAAGTAGTTTATAAAACCTAACCTAAAGTCCTATTTTCCTTTCCTTAGGGTATGTTAAAGAAAATTCCATAACCCTTTGAAGGTCATTTTCATGTAGATCAGCAAATCTGGAACATTTCTCCAACCCACCACCTATCTCCCACATTCTAAACCTGCTTTAGAGATTGAGAATCCTCTAGAATCCTCCTCAATCCTCCCATCTTTATGAAGATGGCCAATTGGAATGCCTGCTCCAAGTCTGCATTCTTTCTGTGGGTAGCTAAGTCTTTCCAGGCTTGTAGTTATCTTTGTGCAATAGGATCCACTTTCCCATTCATCAGGAGTCACACTCTTCCAATACAAGGACAACTGCCCCCTTAGGACTAGAATTCAATCTCTTCCACCTTTAAGAGGCTTTGTTCTAACTGCTGCATCATGAGCATGCTCAGTGTAAGGGAATCCGAAATGAACTTTTCTCTGAAATTGACTTTCTGACTAATGTCAAATAGAGAAAAATCTCCTTTGCAAAATGAAGCCCAAGTTCATAGGTTGGGTTTTTATTTACATAATGCCCCTTTATGCTGAATGAATATTTAAAAAAAAGTCTAGATTTTAGAGAACAGATATTTACTGACACTTGGCATAAAAAGGGAAGAAGAACCTTGTACCTACTGTCATGTGATTTCATGTTGTGGAGCAGCCATCAATGACTATAATCAAAGAAATGTGACCTTGAAAATAATACCAATATGATTTTCTACTAAAATACACTACTTTTACCATAGAAATATGAACCGTTCCAATATAAGTTCTATTCAAAACTTGTAGAAGCACCAGCTCTAGGATCTTGCTTCTGACACCTTCTCCTCTGGAATTCTTCTACACACTCTTCTCAGAACCTACTCCATTTTACCACTCTCCATTTGTGCTAATCTCGATAACATCATGGTGTGCCCAGACTTTTGTAATTGAGTGGTCTTCCAGTTTTCACTCTTGCCCTTCTCCATAGTTTCTCGTTTATACAGCTACCAAAGTTATGATCTTAAAGAGCAGATAATCAACAGTTCAGAATTGTAGACATTTTTGTTTCTGCCCTGTATACTCAGTTTTGAGCTATAATACTAGCACAAACTTAGCTATAGTCAATAGATAGATAAAGAGTTTATGTATAATAAAATGGTATTATATAAACATGCCTCAACCCTGAGCCAGTTTGTCAATCCTTGCTTTAAAAATTCTTGTTTTAGGTCTCCAGATATGTGGATCTTCTGTTCCAGGCCCGCATCTATTCTCTTGTTATTTTTAATTTTTCTTCCTTCTGATAAAATCTGAACTTATCTTCATGGCTCATAAAGCCTGACTTTTTAAATCTGGCACTTACCATTCCAACCATCTCAAAATTTTTCCCTGCCTGCCTGCTTCTAAGCACTCCAGGCCTTTGGCTGTAAGTATCTCCTTAGAGTCCAATCATTTGCCAGTTCTCTCCCTTACCTCTTCCATCCGTGACTGGCTGATGTATTTTTGGTTTTGTTTTTAATCAGATGAATTGTAGCTCAAATTTATCTCTGCAGAGAGATTTCTCTGACTACTTTGTGAAAATTATTGTTCCTTTAGTCCCTACACCAATCATTCTTTATCTGTTTTACAGATTCACTTTCTTTCAGGTCTTCAATGATTTCTAGTTATTGTATTTTGTTTTTATGTATGCGCAGGGACTTCCAAGATCACTATCTAGAGGATGCTTGTATCATAATTAGTTTGCAACTAATGATGGCTGAATGAATAAATGAATACAGTATGTTTTATTTTTAGTACAGAGTCTACTTTTGTTACTACTTAAGAGAGAAAATAATTTCTTAAACACCCAGTTAAAACATAGTGAATCTCCATGTATTTTATTGTGTCAGTAAGTGTTAGTAGAGGTAGAGGGTCTAACATTTTAAAGAACTTCTTGCCTATTCTATTCTGTTCAGCCTAACACATACCCAGAGGAAAAATAAGTAGGTTATGCTCTACAAGGACATTAAGATTCTGGGACAGCAGAGGAGAGAATTATCAGGGTTAGAAAATAACATCAGAACATATTCTCAGAGGAGCAGTTCTCACAATCTGTGTTTGTTCAGCCTAGAGAAGAGACACAGCATTGTTGACTCTATGTTGATGTTCTACTGTATAATATACCATGAATATCCAAACACTGATAAAATTGTGTGAACATACATGACATCATTAGTCATCAGAGAAATGCCAATGAAATCCTCAGTGAGTGTACCACTGTATATTCCCCACAATGGCTTGAATGAGAAATCCTTCCAAATATGTTATCATTTTTGTTAATACCAAGAGTTGGCAACTCTTTCCATATATATTGAAACAAAAATGAGTACATACATATCCTATACAAGGCACATATGAAAGTTCACAACAGAACTACCTGTAATAGCCCAGAATGGAGGACGCCAAAGCAAAAAGTAGTGCACTCATTCCATGGGTACTGTACAGATATGTGAACAAAAGACAGTTGCTACATACAGCAAAACAGATGTACTCCATAAGTATAATGGAAAACAAATAAATGGAAAACCATATGTTACTAAATAATGACCCTGATGTGTCATTCCATTCATATGAAGTTAAAAATAATAGTACTTGTTACCTATCATGGGCCTGATGATTATTCTGGATGTGTCTCACACAAACTTGATGGATTACTTACCTTTGCATTGATATGAGCTTTCAGTAGTTAAGTTATACCTACTGAAATGTTCACTCCCCCAACAACCTTTATCTCTTTGCCAGTCACCTTAAGTAGAATAATCACTGCTTTCCCAACTGTCCTACAATCTTATTCCATAGTAGACATTCAGTAAGGACAACTGACAGTCCATTTTGGCTCCATAAGAAAAGTAGATTTACTCAAGGATATTCCAGCTGCCTTCTTTAAGATCTCCATGGAAAATACTAATCTGACGTGAATAGATCACCTCAATCTATCAAGTTGCTCCTTAGCCTTTTGATTTTCTACATGAAATTTCAAAGCCACACAAATATCCCCAGTACTATTTCATTGTTCTGAATGGGTTTATGATCATCTTCTGCTTCCCCAGTAGAGATGCTAGCCATGGTATATCTTCACTGAGATTGTACCCCCTGCTTTGCACCATTTATTGTCACTAATTGGCCTGGACCGCATGCCATCCCATTTAACAAAACGTTTGATGGCTTTTCCAGTTGATGTGTGCTTTGCAAGACTCCCTGAGTGTCTAAGGTTTTCATTAGTTTCAGAGCACACTGAGTTAATTATATCATGCAGGGGTTTTTAGGTTGAATAGTTGACCTAAGAAAGGCGTAAATATGGGGATGCTGCGAGTGGGAGAGGCTGGTTCTTATTTGGGCAGCTTTGTAGTATTACCCTCAGAATTCGAAAGTGTTTCACTATGACCTTTCTTTAGCAAACAGTTGATGACCTGGGAGTGACTTCCTAGATCCAGGTGGTCCTTAGACGAAATAAAACAAGACCTCACCCCTTGCTGGAATGAGTAATTTGTGGTAAAACTTGACAAGCCCATGACAGTCTGTTGACAGAATTCCTTCTTGAAAGGTCAAGACAAAATGAAAAGTTTAAGAATTAAACCCAATTTGGATTCAGCTGTGGCTCTGGGGTCCATGTGCTTTGTGGTGAGAAGTGTGGGAAATAACGAAGGATAGATTTGCTGAAGACTGTAGAGGTGTGATGGCTCATTCTCTGCATTGTTCTAAGGGTCATTTTTTTCCCTAGGACAATTGATGTATTGTCAGTTGCAATGCAAGAGCCAGTGTCAGAGGAAGTTAATTTTTATAAACTACCTTTCTGGGCCTAAACTCTTGTGCCCCACAGTCATCTTACTTCGTGAAACATGAGGGAATGGTTAGATTGCTGCTCTTCAGGGCAGGAATGGAGGTGAGCAGAATCTGGAGGATGTCTACCAAGTCCTCCAGCTCTCAACAACACATGAAGATTCTGCAGATGACCCAGCATCATATATGTTTAAAAGACTTTTGTTTAAAGGACTTTATACATTGTACATTTATTCTATAGAATCTTATTTATATCAAGTGTGTTTCTTATACCCAGGACAATAATTCCTAGAGTTTTTTTTCTTTTTCCGGTCTCAGATATATGACATATATCATAAGTACAGAATACACGTACAAATATAGATATTACATAAATGATAAATATGAATATGGATATGTACCAGTTGTATACAAATATTCACATAAAGAACTATATGTTTAAAGGAGACATAGCATAGTGTTTTGATTTATTTTTTAATGATAGCCTATCTTCTCAGTCTTGGACATTGGGTTTAAAATTCTAAGATGTATGTGTGTGTGTGTGTGTGTGTGTGTGTGTGTGTGTGTGTCTGTCTGTCTGTCTGTCTGTCTGTGTCTGTGTGTCTATGTGGCTGTCTGTCTTTCTTTGCATGCTGGGCCTTTTGCACTCAATTCGCTTTTTTGCTCAATGCTACCATTTGAGTTACATCTCTATTATTAGCTTTTTACCAGTTAATTGGAGATAAGAGTCTCATAGACTTTTCTGCCCTGGATAGATTCAAATACAATCCTCAGATCTCACCTGTGTGAGTAAATTGGGCTGCAGACATGAGTCACCAGCACGTGGCTTAAAATTTAAGAAAAAAAAAAGTGGATTCTACATATGCATAATAATGACAGTAACTTGAAATATGAACTTGATACTACATATATTCTTCATTTATGTTCCCAACCCATTATATATGGTAAATAACTAATAAAGGAATAAAAAGAGTAAATGATAAATACCTTTCATTCTAAATGAAAATAATCCAATTTTAAAAAGCTGATCTTTAAATGTTTCCCCATCATAGAAAGCTGCCCTATGTCCAAGTTCTTTCCCTGAGGAAAAAATCACACCAAAGCAAAACTGCATTTTGCATCTCTCTTGTTCTGTACTTTCCAAGCATAATCTTCCTGTCTGTCCACCTGTTCATGCGAAATGGAAGGCCAGTCCAGTTTCCCAACATGTACATGGCTTCAGTTATGCTCTGGGAGAGAAAGACATTTGACTGCAAGAATCTGTGTAGCTGACAGCAACTGCAGTTATTGAGACCACCACAGAAAGAACAAAACGCATACTGGAGATGAATATAAGACAGATGATTTTGTTTATCTCAAGTGAAAAAGACAAGCAATGAGACCCCTGGGAGCCTGAAAATGAGAAACTTCTAAAGCTAATTGAGATATGATTAAAAAGATTGCTGTGCATTATTGCCAGCAGTCATTGAGTTTAGTCATTAGGTTCCCCAGCGTTGGAGCAATCAAACCCATTATTATGGCTTTAGCAACCAGCAGACTATCTTTTAGTATATATATTTTCTGTAAAATGATAACTTATTAACTGTGTAAGTGGAGTTCCTGATACAAATTCAATAAATTTATTTCAAGAAATTGCTCTCTTTGGTAGTATTTATCCTAGACTCACACATGTTTTTTTGAATTTGGTCTTTCTATAGAGCAGTGTTGTATGATATAAATACAATGCAAATTACATGGATGATAATATATTTTCACAGAGGTAAATTATAAAAGTAGAAAGAGAAAATGTAATGTTAATATTTCTGATGACTCCTCAAGATCTAAAATAGTATTTTACTAGGTTCTACATATAAAATTACTAATGAGGCCTTTTATATTATTTTCTTGTGTACAAGCTCTGGAAATTGAATGTGTGTTTTACATTTCCACAGTATCTCAATTTTTTCTGGCTCTATCAAGCTTGATGTCTACAATCTGCCATGATGAACAGGGTTAACTACTGAGAATGTTGTAAGACAAACATTTCTACAAGCTGAAGACAATTGAAATTTTATAGGTATATTAATGTTGTTATATGTGCTGCCGGGGGCAGAATAGTATTCTATCAATGTATACTCCTTGTATATGAAACAATGGTCTCATCATTCAGAGCATATTATAACTACCCTAGAAACCATTAATAGTATTATCTAAACCTAAATGATTGTTTAGTCTAAATTTCAGCCCAAAGATTATCCACATTTTTGTTTTTTTGTGATATTGTATATTAA
This sequence comes from Dipodomys spectabilis, assembly GCF_019054845.1. Taxonomy (NCBI): domain Eukaryota; kingdom Metazoa; phylum Chordata; class Mammalia; order Rodentia; family Heteromyidae; genus Dipodomys; species Dipodomys spectabilis. Next base: position 9,536,475 of record NW_024870752.1, read on the forward strand.
GAAGTCTCTACTGAACAGAACTGCTATATGTTAGATTGTCTTTAGAAAAGGGTAGCGTGTACTACAGAATTCTCATTTATGTTGATACATGTATATGAAACTGCTATCCACAAAACACATTAGAATCATCATTGTTAACAAATGTTTCATTAGCTAGAGTTTGCTAAGCCATCATGTAGTAACCATATAAGAATTTTATCCATTCTGGTAATTGTAGATTATTAAATTTTCTTATATGCAATGTATTTCTCGGTTTAAATTTTTTATTTTTAAATTATGTATACTATAATTTTGGTTTTTGTTTTGTTTTGCTCTCTCACTGGGCTTGGGTGCTGTCCCTGAACAATTTTGCTCAGTGGTAGCATTTTACCACTTTGAGCCAAAGCTCCACTTCTGTTTTTCTGGTAGTTAACTGGAGACAAGAATCTCACAGACTTTCTTGTCTGCGCTGGCTTGGAACTGTGATCATCAGATCTCCTGAGTGGCAAATTTACAGGTGTGAGCCATCAGTGCCTGATCCTACAGTTATTTTATGGTATATTCAAATGTTTTAAGCTATATGGCAATTAAGAAATCAGACTTGCAGAAAAGGTAGTTGGAGAGGGTAGAGAATTGGTTGTTTTTTGTCCCACCCCCTCCCCCCCCTTTGAATGTATTAGCATTCTTTTTTGGGGGGCGGTCGTAGGTCTTGAACTCTGGGCTTGGGTGCTGTCCCTCCGCTCTTCATCTCAAGGTGAGCGCTCTACTGTTTGAACGGTTTTTCTAGTGGTTTATTGGGTAAGAGTCTCACGGACTTTCCTGCCTGGGCTGGCTTTGAAGTGTGGTCTTCAGATCTCAGCCTCATGAGTAGCTAGGATTACAGGTCTGAGCCACTGGCACCCAGTTTGAATGTATTAGCATTCTTGCTTTTGATTAGTCAACAAAATCACAGGCACTAGAGAGGAGAGAGTTCTCTCTTCCTGAATTCCTTATTCCTTATTCTGTCACTTTTTCTCTTTGTACTTCTAAATTCTTCTTCTCTTCTCCTCCTGGAAGCAAGACTTACAAACATGGTATAGAAGTTCTGGGATAATAGATGCTTGAGCTAAATGTGAAATAGTGTAGCCCATTTAATCTGCTATGACTTTAAGTAATGAAAAAAATACATCACCCATTGAATTTATATAGAAATTATTTGAGAGGTGAAGTGACACCATTGTCTTTGAAGAGTTGGTTCAAAATGCTTAGAAGGACTAGAAGTCATCTCATATACTATGATCAAATGCAGGGATTCTACTACTGTGGTGCACACACAGAATGACGGAACCAAGAGGGAATAATGGCATCAGTCAAAACATGATGGCTGGATGGTGTAGAAACCTCATTATATGGCAATTGTATTGGTAACAGTGGATGAGAAGACATGCCTATTATCTTTAGCAGCTGGTTGGAATGATGAGAGTAAATTTACTTGGCTCTTCTACTTGGACAATTGTTACAGCTAGTATAAATTTAACATCCTTTCATTCATGTTTTCCAATATGAAGACATCCACTTCTACAGCTTAATGACTTTTAGCCAGCACTAAAATTTAGCCAGCTCAAATATTTACTGTTAAACTCTGGTGCTTTGGCTTATTCGGAAATGAAGCATTAGAGTCCTGTGGTTTTAGAATGAAAAATGAGAATGCTGTTTTACTAAATACAAACGTGTCCTAAAGGCGTGGTGTCCAACAAATAAGCCACAAACTATATTAAACATGAATGAACCATAAGGAGCTCTTCAAAACTCAAATTTAGAGTCATTAAAATCACTTTGAATTTGCACTACTTGTGTTTATAATTAAAACATGCTCACAGGATCTCACAAGTGGGAATAATTACAGAGTTATTGTTTCACAATGAAGCTAGTACATCACTTTTACAGAATTTGCAAAAGTGGTAGATATTGTAGAACCTGAGCATTGTGGATGACAGCTTCATTTGTTTTCTCTTTGTCTGGGTGAATAACATTTAATAATCTGTATACTATTAACGGACTGAAATGCTACTCCCTCCCTACCCCATCACTGATGCTGTGGAAATTCAGAGACTTTTACTTTGAGAATAAGCTTTTGATTTCAATTTTGAAAATTGCTGATTTTCAGCACTTTGAATAAGTTTAAGAGATAATGTTTACTTAGGAGTAGAGTGGGCTCAAGGGGAAAGGGGAAAGTGAATGAAGAGGGGAATGGGGGAATATTGCAGTGAAGAATTTAGTATATATCCTATAAAATTAAGAAAAACAAGGGAAGGGGGGGGTGAGTGAGGAGGGATGGATGGCGTGACATTGGTCAGGATGCAATGTATTCATAAACCACTTTATTGAGTAGCTACTCCTTTGTACAACTACTTAAAGTCAATTGTAAGAACAAAATGTCTGTGATACTGTGAATAAAAAGTAATGAAAATTGATGTATCCAAAATTAAGCATAATAAAATTATGTTGAATTTTTCTCAATTAGTTTGTTTGTTTTTTGAAAGAAACAAACTATGTCACTTTGTAATTACAATGGGTCTTGATCAATGTCCCCTCTTCTACCCTACTCCTCTGTCTCCCAATCTCAACCATCCATGCAAGTTACCAAGTTTCAATTTTTACATATGTACATTGAATATTATGATGATATTTGCCCACTATTCTCTCTCTCTAACCAATTGCCTGATTATTGAGATCACAAATATTTTCCTTTCATTTTCTTTCCCTACTGAAAAACCAATAGGAACAGCACATTTGAAAAAGAAACCACATCATTAATAAGGACAATAACAGGTTATAAGTCACTTGAAAGTTAGTAGCTAATAAACAAATAAAGCAGTAAATTATATTAACCCAAGATTCATTTCATTATATTCCCTGCAGCTTATTTAAGGGAAACAATTAAATTTAAGATCAAAGAGTAAACTTTAAGATTAATATACAATCTGTTCTCTTTGGCATATTTTCTACATATGTGTTACTATGCTTTCTCTTCTGTGTGAATATTTTAATTGTTATTATCAAGGTGATGTACATTTGTGTTATATCTACATAAGTCAGGTAATAAGTATATTTCCTTTTGGACAGTGTTACCCCCTTCTCTCCCTTTCTTGCATTTTTCCCATCTTTCCCCTTCCATAAGTCATATAGTTCATTTTCAACACTGTCTAGTAAGTACTACTAGCTGCTCTGCATTTGTTTATCTTTTGTCACTCCATTCTTTGCCATCCCCTTACCCTTCCAAGGACAGATAAACCAATAAACAAGACAAAAAGAAAACAAAAACTACAACTAAGAAAAAAATTATTGTTTCCATTTCCTGGAGTTCATTTCTATAAATAATACTATTTTTATTTAATTTTATTTTCAAGATGATGTACAGATGTATGTAACAGACCATTACATACATAAGGTAGTGAGTATATTATTTTTATTTGTATTTATTTATTTATTGTTGGCCATGGGGCTTGAACGCAGGGTCTGGGCAGTGTTCCTGAGCTCTTTTGCTCAAGTCTCACATTCTACCACTTTGAGCTACAGCTCCACTTCTAGTTTGTTGAATGGTTAGTTGTTGATAAGTGTCTGATGTACACTTTTCTGCCTGGACCGGCTTCAACCTACGATCCTCACATGTCAGCCTTCTGAGTAGTGAGGATTACAAGCATGAGCCACTGGTTCTCAGCGATTCATATTATTTAATATGATCAGAGTCACATAGGCATTGTGCCTAAAATCCTGTAAAATTTATCATGTCTCAATGTATTTTAAATCTAGCTTCCACCTATGAGAGAAAAACGTGCCTTTTGGCTCTCTGAGCATGGCTTACAGTATGCTTTCTTTGTAACAATTATTCCCAATGGATAATAATGATTTTTTTAATAACAAGAATTGCTGCTAGATAGTTTATAATGTTAGGTAAAAATGGGAAGCTGATTATAATAATTAATGCACTGAAATATTTCATGTGGATATGACTTCTACATATACATACACATTACTCTTGCTGAGACTAACGGAGGAATGGCATTCTAGTTTGGTCAGCTTTGCCCAGGTTTTATCACGAAACTCATTCACCTGAGAAGCTAGATGTAGGTCTCCTTTGTCACTCTTCTTTAAACTTGACTTGTGTGTTCAATATTCAGTAATCATACTACTACTAATAATAATAATATACACTGTTACAGGGTCATCCCTGGAGAATTATTTCATACTAATTTGACTCGCTTTGTCCTTGCTTGACTGGTGTACTGGATTCATTTCTAGACTTTTTTGCATTTATTAATTGACAATTGATTATGAAAAGTACGTAATTTTTATACCTGAGATAAACTTGCTTGCCCAAGGTTAAATTACCAGCAATCTCAAGGTCAGTTCTCCATGGATATGAGAAAGGAGACTTCAGCATTCTGGAAGAGATTTAAAATGGTAAAAGTATGTAAAGCGTTGGGCATCTTGGAGTTAAGAGTTTATCATCACGCTATGCCAAAAAAGGGCACATATCATATTATGAAGGCTCTCAGAGGCCCAGACAGTCCCATGAAAATGAATATGAGTGTCCCCTTAGGAGACCAAAAGCTCCCTTGAAACTAGAGATGAATGTGAGGAATTTCAAAAATAACTACATGTCAAAACTTTAAATCTGTGGGAAACTTTTGCAGCAATTTGTAATCTCCTAAATATGTGTGACAACTACATTGACATCTTTGAACTGTGAGTAATAGAATTGTTAGCATCTCTCCTTGCCTTATACATACATCTATTTTTAGCAGGTTTGATGTAATTTTCAGTTTAAGATAATGCATGCCACTGCCCTTTAACGATAGTGATGAATAGAATATTGATTAGAAAACAGCCTGAGTAACAGCTAATTGATAGGAGTGGAAGAGATGTAGCAATTTCCATCTTCAGTTTTACATGATAACTACAGACCTCGCAACTGCAATAATATACATGCATATATATATATATATATATATATGCATCAAGGAAATGTAATATTTGAATTAGATTTTAAAATTGAAATGCCTGGTACTTAAAGTAAATATAATCTTATGTTATAATTCACATTACAAATGAATTGATTCATTTATGCATGAAGAGAGGAAGAGTATAATTTGCATACATAGACACAGAGGACACTGATTAGTGTTTTAGCAAGAAGTTTAAATATGTCTTTCAGTTTTCTTCCTGTATAGCGGCAGGTACATGCATTTTTGAGATTATACAATTCACAAAAATACACCCTTAAGTATCTTGTGTGTTTATGCATACATATATATGACTATATATACTAACTTCAAGCACTTATATCTATATATGCATACATATATTTATTTATTTAATTTTTATTGTGAAAATACTGTACAGAGGGGTTACAATTACATGGGCAAGATAATGAGTACATTTCTTATCAAGCATTGTAGCCTCCTCCTTTGTTTCCCTTTCCCATCCCTTCCCATCCTCTCCCCACCCCCCCCCACTCAATCCTCCCCCCCCCCCCAAAGTTGTAAAGATTGTTTTCGACATAATGACTTGTACTTCTCATTGTTGCAACGGGTCCACCTGTATCCTTATTTAAACGACTTGTTTTTCCCCTTCCCCTCCACAAATTATACCGACATTAAATACAGTGAAAGCAGGGTTATACTGTGGGGGAGGAACATACAAAGCAACAATGAATACATATATTTAAAAGGCTTTACTGGTGTGGAAATCAGCCACTTCATTTAGCAGAACTCAGAAAGGAGCACAATTTGCTTTTAAGGTTGAAGTAGTTTTCCAAGACAGAGGAGGAAGAAATGAGTCCAAAAAAAGTAAGATCATTCTCTATTTTACAAAATGGCGGTGGCAGCCATTCCATATTCAACTGACTGCAAATTCTTCCCGCTTTGGAATATTTTTAGTTCTTACAAAACATGCTTTTGTTCTATTCTATCTTCCTAAAACTTTATAATTGCTTACTTAGGCTACTGAAGTATACTGTGCTTTCTATAGTCTTTGGAAAAGATGCAGCAATTTTCCATGTGCAAGTCAGAGCTAAGGAGAGACTGTTAAGGGACTGGAAAGGTGGCTCAGTGGTAGAGCGCTTGCCTTGCACGCAAGAGGCCCTGGGTTCGATTCCTCAGCACCACATAAGCAAGAAGCCGGAAGTGGCGCTGTGGCTCAAGTGGTAGAGCGCTAGCCTTGAGCTGAAGAGCTGGGGGGCAGCGCCCAGGCCCAGAGTTCAGGCCCCACGACCGGACCCCCCGCCCCCCAAAAAAAGGAGAGACTGTTAACAAATGCTATTGAACATCTTCCTATGTGATTGGCATTTTTCCTTAATGTATACAACACATGTGCCTTCTCTTGAGGTTGGTCCTCTAGCATGTATGTTTTCAAGTATACACTTAGTTCCTGCTCTGTGCCAGACCTGCCTGTAGGTTCTGGGGTACAGTGGGGTTTCAGAGCCCTTAAGAATTTCTTCTCTACAAGGAGTTTATAATCTACTGAGAATGTGGAGGAAAAAGCCAGACAGTAGATGGCCAAAATAAACAGTTAAATAAGTAAGTAAGTTAAATAAGTAAGTAATTATGTAAAAGAGATATTTTGTCAGGTGTCTGTCGTAATATGAAGAAATATAGAAGAGAGGAAGAGTAGGTTGTCTTTGAGGTCTTCAGAAAATGCATTGCTGAATGGGAGTGTAAACTGGAAAGGAAAGCAGATGAATTATGTTACTGCCATATATTGGGGAATTTCACCACCTCTTCTCAATTACGAAGGGACTGAAGTCATTGAGCAACTGCTCAATAATCAATAACATGAAGTTGTAAAACACTTTTAAAATTAAAAAAACACTAGAGAATGCTACAGCAAAGTGACACTGACCTATGTGGCTATGAACTGGCTTAAATTATATTCAAAATTCATTGATGATGGACATTTTTAGTCAACTGTGTTCAGGAGACCTACAAGAAAACGATGGCAGATTAGAATCTATGAAAGAATAACCACCTAAAGTAAACATGCAATGAGACTAAATTATTTGTTTTATAAACATTTCAAATATCAGAGTCTAATTCAGTGGACAAGTGTTTTCTTAAAGGATTGTGCAGCAATTAAGGATAGAGACAAAAAAAATTCAAGGTCAAGAAGCAGCATTCCATAATTAGCCAGTCAGAGCAAGAGCAGCTTTTTGCTAGGAAGAATTCAAAACATGACCAGAATAATAAGTGGTACTGAAATTGATAAACAGTTTAATATTACACTTTCTTTGTAGTACCCTGGCAGTATCACATTTGTTCAACCATACAAGTCCTTTATGAGATAAAAATCATCTGATAGTATTTCAGTACTTTTCAAAGAAGACAAGGAACAATCCAGGTTGCAAGAAATATTAGATGAGTTTAGTACTAACCTCAAAGAACAGAAAAGAATGTTAGAAGGTGAACAATGCTGTAATGCATCTGTGAATGAAGAGGCAAATACAGACTCACTGAGCACTGTTAAATAATGGGGAAGAGAATGGATGGGGAAAGTGAGAGTAAGCGAGGACTGGCAATTTGACTACAAAAGAGTAAAATAGCTTGGTGAAGCCCCTTTGAACAGTTAGCATACACTAAGCATAAAGACAGGAATGAAAATGGATTGTGTCCAGAGTATGGGTACAAGCAGACTAGAGGATGGAGAGATGAAGAAAAGTGAATATAGTCAAAATTCTGTATGTAGTTGTATGAAAAAGGAATAAGGAAGCCTCTTGAGATTGGATTTAGTAGGAGAGTGATGGACAGAGGGAGTCTTGTCAAGGTACATTGTATGCATATACGGATTTGAACTTTCCCACTGGGCAACTAATTTGTGGTAATAAAATAATAGAAAAAACAAGAACAGAATCCTAAAATGATTGAAATCTATATTCTGCTGCAACAATTCTAGACATAGAACTCAAGAAGTCACAGTCCTCATTACATTCTGAAATACTGTGGCTAATTTTGAGATGAAGCCTTAAAAGGTCATTTATTTTCTGTCTGTAGAAATCTATATTATTTAAAAGGAAAAAAAAATCCTTTTAACATCAGTGATACTAGGACAGCAATAAAGCAAATGTGGGTGTTTTATCATGTTTACAATTATAGAGGAAATGCTGTTATTGGTATCATAATTATTGGCAAAGCTAGGTAGCTCCCATAGATAATATATCACAAAGCTAGTTTTCTATGTTTTGTGAAATCATACAGATACTCATTGAGAATGTTCCTGATCTTCCTTGAAGACTTAAAACCATGAAAACGGTTAATTTATTTCCTTCAATCTTTAGTGCCAAATATACCTACCTACCTACATATACATACGTATCTTAATATGTATGTGGTGCACATGCACATATTCATTACTAGTTCTGCAAACTTTGAGATCCTATGAATTCCTTTAAACTGTAGACAAAATAGAACAACACTATCCTAAGTTCAATTTATATTGTATGACTCATCTCTCTATGCCTCTGTTTACTTTCAGTAGTTTGTGTATCTTCTCTTGAAGAAACAACATATTAATGGGTAAAGAAAGGAACTAACACTCAGAATTATGATTTGTTAGGCTCTATACAACGATTTTTGATTGCTCCTAAACTCTCATTCTTGCCCTGCTTATAAATGTTAGACAGTGTGACTTTTCTTGTTGAGTTTTTCCACTAGTCTGACTCTAAACATCCCTCCTCCTCAAAATCTCTGGTTTTCTCTCATGATATTATTGAATTAAGTTTAATTCCTTCCTATGTTATAATTTGTACTTCAAAAGGTCTATGTAACCAAGCACCGTGACTCATACCTATAATTTTAGCTACACGGGAGGCTAACATCTGACTATAGCAGTTCAAAACTAGCTATGATAGGAAACTATGAGATTCTTTTCTCCAATTAACCATCAAAAAGCAAGAAATGGAGCTAAGGCTTGAATGGTGGAGTTCAATAGCCTTGACCATAAATGCTCATGAACAGTACTGGGCCCTGAATTTAAGAGACAGGATCAGCCCTCTCCCCTCCACCCACACCACAAAAAAGGCCTATATATGAAATCGTATCATTCCATCCCAACAAGAGCAGAGTTAGAAAATAAGAGAACATTTCAAATAAACTCATTTAAAAGACTGAAGGAAGGAGATAATTAATTTTAGCAATTTTTAAGATTTAGCTCATTATATAAAATATCATTTCTCTCTTTAACCATATATAAAAGGTGATCATATCAAGAGTTCAACTATCCCCTGTGGCCCGCTGCTACCATACGGGCACAATTAGAGAACTTCACATCCCCAAGTTCTCCATTTGATGGCTGTGGTTTCATTTTCTTATAGGTTACTGATACCAGTGTAGGTATTTTTGAAGAATTTACCTCAAGCGAACTTAGGTTAGGAACATATAGTCTGGAGTACAGCTGTAGGCTTCACGATCATTTCCATGAGTAGTTAAGCTTTTGCCAAATACAGAAATTATTTCCAAGAACACTCATACTGTTTAACAGTGCCATGATATAAAAGTGCCAGACCAGAGGCCAGCCATAATTACCTGGTGCTTCAGAGTCTCCAGCACTGAGTATATGACTAGCAGAGAAGCACAAGGGTTCCAACGAAAAAAAAAACAAAACTCATCTGTGGGACAATCTCATAATCATCAGACCTACTTAAACCAAAAACAGAATTCATTTCTCATCCGTGTCTGGTCAGAAGGGAAGTTCTAAATGAAAATATTCTTCTATCATGATAAAGAAGCAGGTAGAGTCATAAAGGCACCTTACCTTTTAGCCAGTCCTGTGTAAAGGGAATTGACCCAAATTCCTATTTTTGTACATGTAAAACTGTAAGCAGTGAGTACATCTGTGTGTACATTGCTTGTTTTGTGGATCCCAGTAACCAATAATAAAAAATAAATTTCAATCAATTACACTAGAGGAAAGATTGATGATATTTCTTTTGTATATATAAAAAAGATTACAAAATTGTTGTCATATGACAAGGAGGTGTTGTCAAAATCAGGCCTGTAATCCTAGCTACTCAGGAGGCTGAGATCTGAGGATTGTGGTTCAAAGCCAGCCCGGGAAGGAAAGTCTGTGACACTCTTATCTCCAATAAACCACTAGAAAACCAGAAGTGGCACTGTGGCTCAAACAGTAGAGTGCTCGCCTTGAGCTGAAGAGCTCAGGGACAGCACCCAAGCCCATAGTTCAAGCCCCATGACTGACCAAAATAAAAAACAAAAAACAAAAACAAAATAATGTAAAGGAGAAAGTGTTGTATTTAAAAGAGGTATGTCACAACATTCTGTATTTTATGGTATTTACTAATTATTGTCACTTGTGAAGTCTTATACTGTATTGTGCTTTTCCCTTCCTAAATCTTTTAAATACTTCCTAAGTCTTTTATACTTAAAAAAAGCAAATCAGAGAAAACAAAACAACAATACACAGACAGACAAACAGATTTAAAATTGCCAAAGGAATGTAACAAATGTCAGTTGTCTTAAAAAAAAAAAACTGCTTAATTAGTTGTATTGCTATCTTGTATCATAATTAATTGACCTTCCATAGGTCATAGGCTTGATTCTACTGACTGATAGTTATAAAAGAAAAACCATGCATGACATTTAACATTTGACATGAGTAAATAAATACTTCGTGGTATTTATTTTTATTTGTAGTGATATGGTTTCAAAATGAAAATTAAGAATGAACATTCCAGGCTGAGGAAAATAGGGACGTGTGCCAAATGAGCTCGAATTAAATATACAGATCCTTGTGACTAACTAATCCCACACTAGTCTTCTCTGTTGAGGATCTTCCTAGAAGAGGGGAAACTTCCTGTACTCTGGAGCAGTCCAGAATTTGAGGAAAGTGGAAATAAAATATAGATTACTGAAGTCATGATCTATGTTCTTTTGCTTATGCCACACTTCAAGGGATGGCTGTAGACATTGTGTAATTAGAATTTAGGAACTATTTTTCAATATTTCATGTTAACCTTGTGAACAAGATGGATAAATGGGGGCCAAATGACAGGACAGGCAAGTGGATTTGTAGCTGACTGAACAGTGTACCTTGGTGGTTGATTGATTTGTTGATAGCAATGTAGAGGTTGACCTATAATGTCTTTCCTCTGTGGGCTGCTCTTAGCCATGCCTGCCCAGCTTCTCCATCTTAGAAAAAAATCAGCACAATGTCGGGAAGCACAATCATCAAATTTGCTAATAATGTTAGGCATGGAGAACATTAATATGGTAGTGATAGTATTGCTATTCAAATAGTACTTTCAATTAGCTAGGGGTAGTATGGGTGCAAACCAGATAATCACACAGTAAAACACTGGTGAACAATTTACATCATCATATAGGCAGCTGAAGGAGATGCTTTGAATATGTGTTTGTAGAAAAAATTGAACGTGTAACTAATTGGAGGAGGATATTTAATGGAACGTGCAGAGAATTCCACAGAGAATAGGAGGGCCTGTGGTAAAATGCAGACATGGTCAGTTGTAACTGCTGTAAACAGTAGTAGAGGGCTGGCGTGAACCTGGTCTTGTACAACATCTTCCAAGAATTTGCCCTGGGCAATGTTTAGAGGCAGAGACAGCAGGTAGAGAGGACGTGATAGCAAAGAGAGGAGCATGGTAATGCATCTCAACATCAAGGAGACAAATGAGAACATCACAGATCATGTGATATAGGAGAAACACCAATCCTACAGACCTGGGAAAACCTGGGCTTGCTTCCTTCCAATCTATAGCACAGTATGTGTTCACTCAACTGAATTGAGCCATACTCTTCTTTATGTTAAAATGTAACTGGTACTAATTATCTTCATAGGTCATTAATGAAACAGATTTTACATTTGTTATCTTAAATGATGTAACGATACACTCAATTTTTCTGTGTACACTTTCAATATTTTTTCTCTCTAGATCTTGAAATGTTTTCAGTTCTCCTTTGTTTATAGGTCTTTGAAAAGAAAAGCATTTTTTAAAAGTCCAATTTGCCTGTGGTTTGTCTGTTTTATTATTCCCTTCTATGTGCCAATTTTTTGTTTATATTATTGTGATTTTAATGGTTTCTGATAAATTTATTACTTCTTTCATCTTTATTATTTCCTTCCTTTTATTTTCTAATAAAGATCTTAAGATCTATGCTTAATTCTCTTTTTTTCTTTTCTTGTCTTTTATCTAATAGAAGCATTTAAAGCTTTGATTTTTTTTTTCTGGTCCTACTTTGATCAGTTTTAGAAATCCCTTGTTTTCCTTAGTATTCCTTCTTAGGTGAGCTTATTTCTAAGCTGCTCAAATTGTTCTAAGTGCTAATTTGATACATTTTAAGTTTTCTGCTGAGACGAAATGACATGAATATTTAAATATTAGGGGCTTTACATTAGTGAAGTTAATACGTACTCTCTGATTTTCCAGTTATTTATTGAGCTTTTCATTTTCTGCTGCAATGTATTGAAAAGATTTATTTCCTGCTGGGTGGAGTTGTATTCCTTTTATTCTTGAGTTTCAATCTATTCCAGATCATTCTGTTTTTGCCAATGTGTTTGTTATTAGATACATGTGAAGTGGGAAATTTTCCTCTTGTGGACCATTTAACAAATTTTGATCTTTCCATGTGGCTTTCCATACTCTTGATGTACATACGGTCACCTTCCATATTCCCTGAACATACATTCTTCTTATCTTTTACTTTTTCCTCTATTTCCTTTTCCCTTTGCTCAACCCATGCAACATGAGCACTCTCTCTCCCCAGTATTCCTGACTTCTTGCCTTTATTTCTGACCTACTCCCCATGTATACACTCTACCTTCCTACCTCTCTTCCTCAAAGGCCTATTATCCTTCCTTGGTTTTCTACAAAGACCTTCAACTCAGCATGCTTAGATCTAAAATGGTCTCCCCCACATCCAGTTCCATTCCCCAAACTCTTTTAGGGATGATCGATTCTTGTAAGCAAGAGAGATTGTTGCTTCCACTGACATCAATCACTATCCTAAACCTGTTTTTTTCTCTTTCTCTTTCTCCACATTCCTAGCTGGAAACTTGATTCTTTTCCCATAGCCTAATGTCAACGCAAGGCCAGATCTAGTCCCAGCACTGATCCACAGAACCGGGAGTCATGACATGTAAATGCAATTCATTATTTCCTGCAGAAAACCCTCTAAGGTTCTCATTCTTCCATAGAATAGAACTCACACTACTTGTCATTGCTTCCCTGATTTTTCGGTGTGTCATTTGTCTCTTTCAGGCTTCAGGTCTCAAATTCCATCATTCTTTTTTGTGTTCTTTATGTTCCAGTATCATTAACCTGTGAGCTGTTCCTTGGAGTTCTCATACCCAGTGCCTTTTTAGTGTTTCTTTTCTTCTGCCTGGAATATCTCAGCTAGTGGCCCCTACTTGACCTAGAGATTTTTTTATCACCATCTAAATCTCTCCCTAAACATCCTCATATGTGATCCAAATACTCCTTCCTCTCATCACCCCATAATTTAAAGCGCTTACTTCACTAGACTAGGTCTCTATCTTCCATATGCCTTTTCATGTTTTTATTTTGTTAGACTTAGCAAATTATATTGCAATTACCTGCTTTCATGAAGATGTTCTCTCCAAGATTGCAGTATTATAAGACCATCTGTTTTCACAGCGTCTAGTGCACTGTTTGGCTCACAGTGTGCCTTAGTAATGTAAAAGTGAACCTATCTTGAAGTACTTTTGCTGTTTAAAATATGATGTTGTGATTTCCTTGTGACTGATGGTAATTTGTTATGGTAGGATCATTTTCTTTAATGTAGTGCTTATTACTTTAAATTCTACTTTGGTTAATATTATCATCCATAGTGTTCTTTTGATCATACACTATGAGAAAGTCTGCTTTTGAAATGAAACAAGAGAGACAGTTCCATGCTTACTGTAAAAATGTCTCCCCTTTTGGCTTATTCCGGTTATTTAGTTGTTTTTCTAATTTTGATTATTTTATTTCTTTTGCGTTTCATAAGCTACTTGCATTATATATTTCATTTATTATTAATGTGATCTTCACGATTTTTAAAATTATTTAATTTTACTAGCAGTAATAGGTAGAGTTTTTACATCTCCAAATGGTAATGGTTACCCCAGTAATTATTGTGAATATTTAACATAGGTTCCCAGATATATTGTAGTAAATATCTTTATATATTGAATTTCTAACTTTATGGAATACAAATGTCTTTCTTCATGTATGAATTAAACTACCAGTACTATAGTTGGGGATACATTTCTTTTCAATTGCTTTTGTGCTTTTCTTTTTGCACAGTATTTAAAACATTCAGATTGATACATTATAAGAAACTATAGACTATACTGTAGAGGTAAACTATCAAGGATCCCCTTCCTAAACTCCCAGGGATAAAGTGTGTGTGTCCACAGTAACAGCAATAGACAGACAATGTCCTCTATTTTACAGTGTTGGTCATTGTGTTTGGAATTCTGAGTATAAATCATTTTTGAGTTTTATATTTTCTTCTCCAATATGTATGTGTGTGTGTCTGTCTGAATAGTTTACTTGATAGGTCTTCAGACATATATACTACCTGCTTTCCCCCAATGGCTATAAGTCTACCAGACTTTTAGTAGGAGTTTCTCTTCCCAAACCCCTAGCCTGCCACCTTCCTTCTGTTTAATTCCATTTTGCCCTCTCTCTTCCATCTTAGCCACAATTTCTTCATCCATAGGTTCTGTGTTCCAGGGTGGTTTGCACAGGCTCTGACATCATTCTCCCCGGCTCCATTGTCTTTGAGGCTGTTTTTGATATGCTAGTAACCAGTTCTGTTGTTTGCCCTGAGTGTACTGAGTCCAGAAAAATCTCTTAAATGTGATTTTGGTTGTCATGTTGTCATTTGAATTTCAGGTTAAGCTGATTTTGAATAAGGGTAGGGCCACATAGATGTCTGTGTCTGGTAATCTTTCTTAGGCCAGAAGATCCCGCTAGGTGTTCCTATGGTAAACAACCCATCTTACAAACTGTGGCTTGTTCATGGGAGATGAGCAGTTCACACTGTGCGGTAGACATGCCGTGCTCAGGGGCTCAGCAGGGCCTCCTTCTGCTCTCCTTCAGCTCGTCAAGGCCGAGAAGTTTCTGATTTCATGTCAGGCAAATGCTATCCTCTTCACACATGAGATGAGCTGTTGCTTATCTGTGTGTTTTAAACTAATAAAGGAAAACAGCGCGTGCGCACACACATGCACACACAATAGAGAGAGACAGAGACAGAGAGAGAGAGAGAGTGAGAGAGAGAAGAGAAGAAAAGGAAAGAAAAGAGCCCTGAACAGCATTTATGAATAGCGTTACCAACTCCTTCCACTGGCTACATTAAAATTTGAACTGCTTAAAGGAGCTCAGGAAAGCCATGGCAGAATCTAATTGATATGCTTGGGAAACTTCTATCGCTGTGCTTTGGGGAAGCTTAGCCCTTCGTCTATTGCAGCGTTGCAGTCTTGAAAGGGCACCCGTCATGTGGGTGAAGAGTTCCAGAAACACATTCTCTCCTGTCATCCCCACAGGACCTGTGGACCTGCAGGCCTGACTCATGCCAGTGACGGCTGCGACATTTATGGGCCAGGCTGCATGTCTTTTATCGAGAGACAATTACTGGGGTAGTGCTGAGGCAGGACTGAGCCTCTGGGCACAGCTACTGTCATACCTACTGCTGAGGTTTGTGAATTAATGATCAGATGAATTCAGCAGGTTGTACAACATTAACTTGAAATTGTCAGCGCCACACTGAGTGTCCAACCATCATCATTTTATACCTGTTCTTTCATTCTGCATCTGAATTGTGAAGAATAAACACTTTTTACCTAGGCTGCTTCCTTATTCTTAAGGCACTTAGAGTCCTAGCAGGAATATTGGGAGTTCTTGTTTCCACTTCACTTGGCTTTGGTGATACGGCATTCAGAAGAGGATGGAATGTTCCTTGCCTGGATGCTATCATGATGGAAAGAGACCCTCTTACTTCCCAGACTACAATGTCTCTTTACTCAGTGTTTGGTGGAGTATGTACCATGCCATCTCAGTGAATATTTATCTAGCCTTAGAAAGCTTCACTTGAGCTATGATGCTCATACAACCTGCTGAACATCACTGTTAGTGGCTGTCTCTCTAACTCTCTGCCTCTCTGTCTTTCTGTCTGTCTTTCTGTCTCTGTCTCTGTCTCTCTCTCTCATGAGTGTTGATATAGATGTCAGTGTATAGTAGGCAAGGTGTAAATATTTTCCTGGCCTTGTTTATCTTCATTAATAACTAAATAACCAGAACACGTTTCCACATACAAAATTAAAGGGAACTCAAGGACACTGAGCACAAATATAAGAAGTAGCTGGGTACTGGTAGCTCACGCTGTAATCCTAGTTACTTAGGAGGCTGTGATCTAAGGATCTAGTTTGGAATTCAGCCCAGGTAGGGAAGTTTGTGAGACTCTTATCTCCACTTAATCACAAAGCAGGACTAGAGGTATGGCTCAAGGGGTAGACCCCTGGCATGAGTGATCAAATTTAAGGGTTAAAGTTAGTACTCAGACCCTAAATACTAGTTTAAGTACTACTGCATGTATATGTGCATGCACACACGTGGGTGCATGTGCACATGCACACCACACACACACACACACACACACACACACACAAACAAGATAGAAGGATAATGTGTGGAATGCAGGCTCCTTGCTTCCGTGGAAGCTGGCGTGTGCAGAATTTCTGGCATTTTGTTTTTTAGCTTTGATGAATATTACTCTCAACTTTTCTACTCAGGGTTTTTTTTTCCCTTTTTTTGGCAAGAAAATATCTTTTATTCTTTTCTCCTTGATTTGTTACCTACAATATTAAAACCGACATCTGTTGGTGTTTATAATTAGAGCTTAAAAAAAAAGACATGAATAACAATTAGATGACAAAGTAGTTTGGGGTATCCCATTTAACTTGGAATCTTGGCAACCCAGCAGAGCCATTTGGGGTTCTCTTCTCCTTCCTCAGGGTACAATCCTGATATATTCACCAAACCATTGTGACACCCTTCAACATGCCTAGAGCCATTCCTCCATGATGCCTTTAGAATAAAGCCAACTTTCCCAGCTAAAAGCGATGAATAACTTATTCCCACCAGAAAAAAAATGACACATATGTCTGAGTAGCAGGGGGAAATAAGAAAAAGAGCTGTTGATGGGCGCTACTTCCCTCTATCCTTAGAATGAGTGCATCAGTAAGCAAGGAAAGGCATACAACCCAGGAAGACATGAGGCGAGAGGAAGTCTAGGACTTATCTCCACGGAGATAATTTTTGATGAACAAGAAAACTGAAATGGAAGTAACCACTTTTCTTATAAATAAAAACATACTTCATCTCATATCCATCTGAATGTCTGTTGCCTGATTTCATTTGCTAGCTTTGTGTTGACCCAAGAAAACCTTGAGATCCATTTCACTCCTATGGTCTGAACACGACTTTAGTCCAATCCAAAGTGCACACCTAGAAGCACCTGAGGGAATTCTAAAGAGTAAGCGAAGCTCCCCAAGTATGTGCCAAAGATCTCCTGTGGACTGAGTCCATACTACTTCACATACATTATGGACTAGTGTTCACACGCTATGGGCGCTTCTGTGATGGATGCCACCCCGGCCTTTTTGCGTTTTCTTCCTCAGTACATTGCGGCTCTAGCCCCACGATCTCCCTGCAGTGTTTCTGTGGATGTGGCATGTGAGAAGTCTGGTATGTTTTTGCTGTGTGCAGAGATTCTTTTATGCCAGAGAATTGGGCAGCACCAGGATGGGGAGGCTTTGGAGTCAGCCAGTCTCCGGGAGGTAATACAGGCTACTCACAGCTGCTGGGAGAAGATCCCTGTGGAAACCCACCCCTCTTTTAGTAACTTCTGATGGACTACAGGCCTTCATCCTTGTTGTAGGAAAAGCATCATTTTTGCCTCCTATTAAAGAAAGTATTGGTTAACTGTAGTTGTAGAGGAGGCAATAGAAGTCAGTATGGATTATACGGCCCGAATTTCAGAGCTCTGGAGAGGCCCTCCTACCATTTCACATCTAGCTCAAAGATTTGATCCCTGTTCTAACAGATACGTTAGGGTTAGGTATCTGTTTATTATATCATTGTTTATTTCTTTGTGACACCACTGGCAAGGAGAACCTACGCATTTGAGATGGATGAATAATAACTGCAGAAAGGGGCAAAGTCCATAAGGGGTTCTGCAATCTGAAGAGGCAGTTTACTTGTGACAGTTTGGGACTCTAATTCTTTTCTTTTGTCTCCAGTTCTTAAGCTCTGCTAAGTGAACCGCTTGCCAAACAAACTGTTCAGCTATTCCAAAGATAGTTTCTCTTATTAATGGAAATGAAGTTTGTAATGATGTACTACTATATGCAACATTCAACAACTTCCTTTGAAAACAGAGCTTTCTGAAAGTTTGTAAAGAGAATCCTATGTTATAAAATCAGAGCATTTTTGTGAATGAAAGATGAACCACAGTAATTGTCAATTTGCTTCCTTTGTTCCACTAAGAACTGTATCCCAGAAATTGATTACTTCTTTGATGGATAAAAATAGCATCTCTTTCTAGAGGAAGGTGGGTGTGTTTACTGACATTTCATCTCTGTGTTTTATTTTTTATTCCAAGTAAGTTTTAAGGAAGCCAGACTTTTCAGCAATCCTCATGAGAAATGTCAGGAGCCAACCTTAACTCCACCCTGGTAGGAAAAAAATGTCAACAACACCCCCTAATATGTGGGCAGGGCAATACGACCTTGTGCAGAACTGAAATTGGCCACTATATAACTCTTGTCCTTGTACTGTAAATGTTGGACTGTCCTGTCTTCTTTGATGAGAATCTACCACACTGGAAAACAACTCCAGTATAAGGCCTCTTAATTTTGTGTTGATTGGGTTAATCATTTAATGCTTTATGTACAAATCTGGCTTTTCCCTCTGTTGGGGACTTGAGAGATAGGATGATGGAAGGTAGATCATTTTTCTTTTCCTTTATTCAGACTTTACAATCTCTCCAGCTGTACTTGGACTTCCAAAGTGCTACTGATAAGCTGATGATTTTGTTTTAGGGGCTTGAAAGGGAGTGGGAGATTAAATACTGCAAACTGTGAGCGGTAAGCTGTCCCCTAGGCAAATAAACAAGAGCACTTCCGAAAAAATGTAAAATTGGTTTCCCAGACTTAACTTCCACAACTGGTTTAATAATGCTCATAAAAATATACTCTAATTGCTCTGTGGCACTTTTTGCATCAAAAAAATGCTACTTCAAACCTTTATGACTCCCTTGTTCTTCAGGTAGAGGTTTATATTATGACACATACATCTAATTAGCTAAACAAGAAAAACAACCAAATAATTCCCCACGTGGAAATTTTGCCTTCTGGACCAAGTTCCAAACGCCAGCCCTCTGCTGCTACATTGCGTCTGGTTCTCCATTTAAGTGCTTGTGTGATCCCCAAGGCATCTAATCAATGTGTATTTGCAATTCGGTTCATGTAGATACTAGATTCCTAGAGTCTGGATTCCTATTGAGGACACCACACTGAAGAATGTAGAAATCAGCTCCTACCTAATCTGCCTACAGAATGTAAATGGGACATCTGGGCCTTTGAGTCTTCTCTGAGATACATCTTCACTCCAAGGTTGAAGCTTGCAGCAGCAAGGTGACTCTGACAGAGCACTAAGGTGATAGGAGCCATTACAATTGCCTATAGTTTTATGTTCCTGAAATCTATTTGATGAGAGAGAGAGAACGCGCCACACAGAGACAGAGAAACAGCAGATGCTTCTATTCTTGCTCAGCCTCTGAGGATCATAGCATAATAATCTCATTTACCTTAAGTACAGTGAACACTCCTTGATTTTTCATGTCTTCACTTTCAGGACTCTTAATTCTCCTAGTTTGCCTTGTGCTAGTGGTAGTCAGTCTCTGTTACATTCATTGTATACTACAGATCAACCCCTGAACTCTGAGGCCAAGTGAGGTCTACTAGGAGGATTGTCCCTGGAGATGTGGGAGGAAGTTTCCATGTAGAAATTTTCTGTAGCTATAATAATGTGTTTTCACGCTCGTCTCCCTTTCTTGACTTTCAGTATACAGGACAGTGTACTTTATTTCACATGGCCCCAAATGTGTTCAGCCGGTGTCTCACACAAACTGTATTATGAAGCAAAATAATCAAAGAAGAGATGGACACTTCACACTAGTTCTAATGTCAACAGGGATGGATGCACTCGCTTTTGTTTTTACATTTCATTTTATTGTAATGATGCTGTTCAGAGGGGTTACATATATATGAGTAAGGTACATTGAATATTGTTGCCCACTCCATTGTTGTTCTCCCATGATCCCTTCTCTCCCCCCTTCGTTTCTCCCCCCAAAGTTGTAACGTTCATTTCCGACATAGTGTCCTGTGAGTATCATTGTTGCAATTTGTACTTCTTTCACCATTTTGTTATTTCCCCTCCTTTCAGATAAATCAGATAAATGTATATACAGAAGGAGGATACCAAAATCAGACAGAGATAGCCAGAATAAACCAATGGAAAAAGAAAAATGAAATAAAATAAGAAGAAAGAACTAGATGAAGTACAGTGGCAACATCAAGGTTGACGCTGAAAAAAAAAAAAGACCTATTGTTTCCATGTCTTGCAGTTCATTTCAATTAGCATCGTTTTGTATGGTCATATGTACATAGCTATTGAGCTATTATGGTTCTCTGTCAGGACTAACCTAGGCTTATACTAATTATTACAAATGAGGGAAACCATAGAGCCTTTGTTCTTTGGATCTGGTTTATTTCACTTAATATGATTTTTTATCTTTTCCTTATGAAAGGGGTGATGCCATTCTTTCTGCAAAAAGCATAAAATTCCATTGTGTAAATATACCACATTTTCTTGATCCATTCATCTATTGAGGGGCATCTAGGTTGTTCCATACCTTAGCTATGATAAATAATACTGCAATTAGCATAGTTGTGCTGGTAGCTTTAGTGTGGCCTAGTTTAAGATCATTTGGATAAATGTCCAGGAGTGCGATTGCTGGATCTCCACACCACCTTCCAGAGTGGTTGAACCAGCTTACATTCCCACCAACTGTGCAGTAGTGTTCCCTTTTGACCACATCCCCTCCAGTATCTGTTATTATTTGTTTTTTTTGATAATAGCCATTCTAACTGGGGTGAGGTGGAATTTCAATGTGGTTTTGATTTGTACTTCTTTTATGGCCAGCAATGCTGAGCATTTCTTTGTGTGTCTATTGGCCATTCTTATATTAATGGCTATTAGTCAACAAGATGAAAACACATAACTCATGTATCTGGCAGTATTGGTATTCTGTGGACTTATAAAAAAGATTTTTTTAACTATTTTACTAATTCAATATAACTTCACACCTTCCCATTGTCCATAACTTGCTTTGTATAAGATTTCAGGTATAGTAAGTATGACCTTGACCCTTAGATTCAGTGGTTCATTCAAGAAAAATATATCATGCCTGCAAAATGCCAGTGGCTCTTATATTTGTAATTCCAGCTGCTCAGTAGGCTGAGATCTGAGGGTGGAAAATCAAAGCTAGCACTAACGGAAAAGTTTGTAAGACTCTTAGCTCCAATTGACCACCTCTCCCCGAAAAATAAAGCTGGAAGTAGAGTTGTGACTTGAATGGTAAAGTGCTAGCCTTGAGCAATTGTTTTTAATTTAAAAAATTAGAAAATAAAATTTCAGTGGCAGTATCCTAACTCTAATTTTAAGGTATAGAACTAGTACTAAATACAAAGAAAAGGGAAAAGAAAAAGAAATTCCTATGAATGGAGATGTAACTCAGTGATAGAACACTTGTCTAATTGTGCTAAAACCTAGGTTTGAGCTAACAACAAGAAAAGAAAATCCTGCCTTTAATTAAACGTATTATATAAACATATTATATATAACATGTTACATATATATATATATATATCTATAATATATAAAACATATAGCCATATATAATATCCTTCCTGTCATTTTATTTAAGTGCTCAAAAAACAAAACCACAGGGGCTGGGAAGGTGGCTCAGTGGTAGCATGCTTGCCTTGCATGTATGAGGCCCTGAGTTCGATTCCTCAGCACCACATAAGCAGAAAAAGCGAAAAGTAGCACTGTGGCTCAAGTGGTAGAGTACTAGCCTTGAGTTGAAGAGCTGAGGGACAGCGCCCAGACCCAGAGTTCAGGCCCCACGACCAGCAAAAAATAAATAAAAAAATAAAACCAGAACTTAATTTTCATTTGGCAATCACAATCAAACTAACTGACCCCAAAGCAGCTCTTGCGGAATTTTCTATTTGTGGATTCCTGCCCCATCACCCACAGAATATTGACTCGATCATCTAAGAATGTAGCCTCAAGTATGGAAGTCAAAGATAAGGAGTGTTGTGGTGTGAGAAACATTCTCTAAAAAAGCTTCACATAGTGATAGGAGTTAAAGTTCTGGGTTAACAATGAAATGTAGATATTTGTTGAATTTTCTTTGTTGGAGATGATTGTTTAATTCTATTATACACTGGACAGTTTAGCAATAACTATTATAAAGCTATTAATTGATTTTTACTCAAATTTAACAGAAGATGTGGCCCCAGTTTATTCATGAAGACTCTGAGGGCTAGAGATATTAGTTATTAAAGAGCTATAAGCAGTGAAGCCAAGAATGGAACCAAATCACTGGAAGTAAAACCATTATTCTTGGCCACCATGATACAACTGTAAAATTTCCCAAATGTACCTTAGTACTTCTCAGTTAATTATGCATAAATAGGGGTATATAGTGGGTCTCCTTCCTTCTTGTCCAAAAGAAAACTGATTTTTCTATGAGTTAGAAAGGAACACTAGGGGCTAGGAAGGTGGCTCAGTAGTAGTGTGCTTGCCTTGCATGAATGATGCCCTGGGTTCAATTCCTCAGTACCACATAAGAAGAAAAGGCCGGAAGTGGCGCTGTGGCTCAAGTAGGAGAGCGCTAGCCTTGAGCTGAATTGCTTAGGAACAGTGCCCAGGCCCAGAGTTCAGATCCCACAAACAACAACAAAAAAAAAAAAAAAGGAAGAAAGAAAGAAAAGGAAGGAAGGAAGGAAGGAAGAAAGGAAGGAAGGAAGACTATATGAACTTGCCTTCTGGGAATCTAGCTTGTGTTTCTGCAAGCAACTCCTCATTCTAGTGCAGTAAGTCATCTTCAACAAGACTTGCACTAAAGATTATAGCTGGATATTCTACAAAGAATGGCTTCTCCTTTCTGCTTACGCCTGAGTACCCTAAAACACACAAACAAACAAAACATTTCAGTCATATTCTATGAGTAGGCCCAGGCTGCCTAAGAACACATCCCTTAGAAAAAATGTGCAGTATATATGCTTTTGTGTTTTTGTTGTTGTTACTGCTGTGCTGGTACTGGGGCTTGAAATCAGGACCTAAGTACTGTCCCTCATTTTTTTTTCTCCCAAGGCTGGTACTCCACTGTTTGAACCACTGTTTGAACCACAGCTTCACTTCTGGCTGTTTTGGTGGTTAA
This sequence comes from Dipodomys spectabilis, assembly GCF_019054845.1. Classification (NCBI taxonomy): domain Eukaryota; kingdom Metazoa; phylum Chordata; class Mammalia; order Rodentia; family Heteromyidae; genus Dipodomys; species Dipodomys spectabilis. The sequence continues at coordinate 9,560,042 of NW_024870752.1, forward strand.
TTGGAGATAAGGGCCTCACAGACTTTTCCTGCCTAGGTTGGTTTTGAATTGCAGTCCTAAGATCTCAGCCTCCTGAGTAGCTAGAATTATAGTATCTAAGACTACAGATGTGAGCCATTGTTATCCTGTGCTACGCATGTGCTTCTGAAAAAATTAGTATGCTGGACTTTCATGTACTTTCTCCTACATCCACCTTGGAATTCCAACAAATGATTGCACACCCACTGCCTTTCTAGATTTAAAACCTGCTGTTTGGTTCCTCTGGTGACATATGCTTTAGAGTTGAAATTGCTTAGCATCCTTTAAAGTTTGCAAAACACCATGAAAAATCATTGAACTGAAAAGCACTAAAATATGTAAATTGTTGCTATTGTTCTTAAGTGCTTCTTCACATAGGATATGATCATTTCAAAGACAGAGTAAGATTTCTTTCATGTCAGTGATTATATTTACGGCATGGGATTCAGATCCCAAACATGAGCTGTATTACTTTTATAAAATTGAAAAAAAAACTAAAAAGCAGGTTGTTTTGAACTTTGGAAATCGTATGTTTCATTTTCATTAACCTCTTCATTACATGCTTGCTTTCTTTCTTTCTTTTTAAAACATCCATGTTGAAGAAAATTATCAGTTTGGAACAGTTTGCAGTAGTAAAATGGCCAGTAATTTTATTTTAGACACATTTCTAGATTCTGAATTTAAAAAGCAATTTAATTTCCTTTAAGGGAAAATAATAACAAATATTGATTTGAGGAGACCTGAACTCTGCTTTTTATGTGAGCCAAGAACTTAGAAGTTAGTTTTTCAATAAACACTAGCACATGAGTAAGCATCTACAGTTTGCTGGTATGTTACGTTTCTCACCTCAAAGGTTGTCATCTTTCTTTCCTCCTCCCTGTGCCTCTCATCTGCCAAACTTGTTTCGAGGATTTTAGTTGTTTTTTTTTCTAGTAAAAATAATAATTGCATCCAATTATGGGAATAGTGCCATATGTTGATAAGTGTACACTTGGATCAAACATACTAATTGACAAATCTACCACCTCACATACATGTCTCATCCCTGTGGTATAAACATTCAAAAGTCTATTCTCCTAGCTTTTTTTTTTTTTTTTTTGGTCGGTCGTGGGGCTTGAACTCCGGGCCTGGGCGCTGTCCCTCAGCTCTTCAGCTCAAGGCGAGCGCTCTACCACTTGAGCTACAGCGCCACTTCCAGTTTTCTGGTGGTTTATTGGAGATAGGAGTCTCACGGTCTCTCCTGCCCGGGCTGGCTTTGAACCGTGATCCTCAGATCTCAGCCTCCTGAATAGCTAGGATTACAGTCGTGAGCCACCAGCGCCCGGCTTCTCCTAGCTTTTTGAAATATAAGATATATAATGATCTCTATCGTCATAGTACACAGTACAAAGGATGGCCCGAATTCACTTCCTTGCCTCAATGGAACTTTGTCACCTCTGATCTCCATGTTCCCTTTCCTTGCTCACCTCTCTTCCTCTCTCAGCTTCTGGTAACCACAATTCTACTTGCATGGTTTGGCTTTTTGAGATTCCAAGGATATGGGTTCTGTATTACCTGCTTTTGTGTGTGTGACTCATTTAACTTAGCATAATGTCATATAGGCTCTAATATTTTGTGGCAAATGAAAGGGAAAATCGTGTTACTCTGGTGGCCAAACAATAAGAAAACTGAGATTCCCATTCATCACCCTCTGTCACTGAAAGTTAAAGAAAGTTTTGAAATCCTATAGCCTTCAAACCGAGGCATTTCTGTTCCAGGGAATCTCCTTGTGTCTGGTTTTGGAAGCATTAATAACCATTTTCTGAGGAACCTTTTAGCCAGATATGTGACTGATGATATGAGTCAATAAATGCTTCTTGACCTGAAGTCAGTGTAAAAGCAAAACTCTGGGGACACAAGGTATGCACCCGGAATAGAGCCATATGCTTGAATGCAGAAGGCTCTGGAAAAACAGTCAGGCAAAGGAGAAGAAAGGTATTCTGGGTTATGGAGCAAGCAGAGTGGGAATTAGGGACTTACAGGAAATTTTAAAAGAAAAGTTTATCCTTGATTTAGCTGTCACCTTTAAGGAAAGAAAAGTAGATTTTTCAAAAATCTTACGCAAAGGCAAAAATTATCTAATCGTTATTAATTGAGAAATCCATATTATTGTTCTACTTTGGGTCCTGGTGTGCTGTATACAGATAATATGCAGATCAATGTATTGGTTGCATGACTGGTGGCCATACTAATTGTGATTCATAAGTGCCAACTATCATTTGTGCTATTTGAGAGCAATTCTGCACATAGGTAATTATGGTAGATTGCCCCTGTGCCAAGAAGACATTGCATAAATCCTTCAGCTGAGGTACAACTGACAAGCTGTGAGTAATAGACTGCACCTTGGAAGAGATTTATATGAGACCCGGTTAGCTGGAGTGCTTTCCACTTTTCATTTCTCAATAACTTGACTGGAACTGAGGCAGTCAGTTATTTCCCAAATTCTCCATTTTCATGATAGGATAATCAATAAAGAGCAACTGTTAATTCAGAGTCACTCTGATAGAGTGGGACTAGACAGTTTTACTAGGATATTGATTACATTTGTAATTTACCACTGGGGGCAGACACTTTGGGAGGTCATTAGAAATAGGTTACTTCTTAGAGATGCAAGTTTTCTTGTGGTAAGTGCAGAGGTTTGCACAGGTGGAATCCTGGGTTCTTTCTGACACACGTGGAATGATGTAACACAATTCTGTCACTCATACTCCATAGCTTATAATGGAAAGACAAAACTCTAAGAAGATACTTTCCTTAAGATGGTGTTTCCCTGAATAGGGTTTAGAAATGATGATGGCCCTGTGTGTTATTACAAACATGCTATTTAAGAAAGCTAATGAAGATTATTTAAATAAGTACAAAGTATATGTAAGGTATCATATATCCATTGAAGTAGTTCCACATACCCATTTAGATGTCATTACGTAGTTGTTGGAATAAACATGTTTTTTTAATCTATTGGTTTTCATTAAGTCTTTGATTTCTGGAGGAAAAACTTATTTTACATGTGTATATATAGGCTATAGCTGATGAAGATCATTGAAGATTGGCTAGATATCATATTGAAAAGTTTTTCTAGTAGAGAATAAAAAATATAAGTCATTCACCTTTTAATGTTATTTATATCATAAATATTTTTTGAAGTGACATGATCATAACTTAGCATCTCTACCTACACACCTACAAGAACATAAAATTCTATCAAGAATGTTAGGCTTTCCTGCTGAATTTATATATGTCCCAGTTTTCTGGCATTTTTCTTCATTCAAGTTAAGCTTTGGGGTGATTATTTTACTCATTAGCAAATATTCACAGTGCTGAAGTTTAAGGTACATAAAAACAGATCAGCTAATGAAGATCAAAGCTGTCATATCTGACTTCAGTGTCTACATTTCAAATGTGTGAATGATCCTGGCTCTAGTACAGGATCCTGATTCTATTACAGGATGTCAGGTTCTACTAAACATCTAAGTTTATAGCAACCTCTAGCATTTCTTCCACAAAATGAGTTGAGAAAATTATATTGAAGCCCTTCTTTCAATGAAATTCTAAAATTACAACAGTATTTTTGAAGCTTACTAAATGTAGTCCAGACGATTGATGGACTGTGTGTGTGTGTGTGTGTGTGTGTGTGTGTGTGTGTGTGTGTGTGTGTGTGTGTGTGTGTGTGTGTGTGTGTGTGTGTTGGGATTCTGAAATTTTTCTTTCCTTAAAAATTCAGGCAGTCAAGTGCCAGTGACTGACTCTTATCATCCTGGTACTTATCCTCTGAAGATTGTGGTGCACAGCACTGGGCTGAAAAGCTTACAATACACTGTCTCAAATTAACTAGCAGGAAACCTGGTCTGGAGGTATGACTTAAGTGGTAGAGTGCCTAATAGCACAAGGCCCAGAGTTCAAGCATGGGTGTGATTCTCAGCACTATCAATTAATTAGCTTAATTAAGTTTAAAAAATGACTGATTTTTAGAGCTCTGTTGAACAACCTTATGGCTATAGTTAACAATACTGTATCGTACAGTGAGTTTTGTTAGGAAGGTAAATCTCAAGCTTTTTTTTTTAAGTACAAAAATGTCAGGTGCCAGTGTCTCATGCCTGTCATCCTAGCTACTCAGGTGGCTGACATCTGAGGATTGCAGTTCAAAGCCAGCACAGTCAGGAAAGACTGTCAATCTCTTATATCCAATTAACCACCAGAAAACCAGAAATGGCACTGTGATTCAAAGGTATAGTGATTCAAAGGGCACTAGTTTTGACTTAGTGCCTAGGTCGTGAGTTCAAGCCCTACAAAAAACAAAAAAAAGGGGCTGGGAAGGTGGCTCAGTGGTAGAGTGCTTGCCTTGCATGCCTGAGGCCCTGGGTTCGATTCCTCAGCACCACATAGGCAAAAAGAAAAAAGCCGGAAGTGGCACTGTGGCTCAAGTGGTAGAGCGCTAGCCTTGAGCTGAAGAGCTGAGGGACAGGCCCAGGCCCAGAGTTCAGACCCCACGACTGGACCAAAAAAAAAATAGAGCAAAATAAGTAATAAAAAACACACTGTCAACACTGATGTTGAAAATGAAAATATGTTACAGGAGATTCTTACTAGAGTAAATTATAGTTTGTCCAAAGGGAAGGGGTAACATTGATCGATTGCCTGACTCATGGAACTGTAACCCCTCTGTACAGCTTCTTTACAATACAATAAAATTTAAATAACTAAATAAATAAAAAGATCAGACCAGGCCAGTGCAAGCCAAAAGCAAGACCTTATTTGAAAAAAATAGCAAAAACAAATAGGGCTGGAGGACATACAGGGTAGAATCCCAGCCTAGCAAGGACAAGACCCTGATTTGTCTTGTATATAAGTGTAGCTTAATTGGGGAAGGGAAAGGGAACAACAAAATGGTGAGACAAAGGACAAAGAGTGAAACAATGCAACAACAATACTCACAGACAGCATGTTGGAAATTAACTTTACAACTTAGACGGGGGTGTGTGAAAGAGGAGGAAAAGTGGGAGAAAAATGAGGGAGGAGTAACAGTTTTTAAAAAAAGATAGTTAAATTTAGGGAAGAGAAAGGACAATGCAAGTATTCAAGTATACTATAAGTATTCTTTTTCAATAAATGGCCAAAAAAGATAGTAAGCTATTTATCTTAAGTCACTGCAAAATATGTACTTGGTTTTTGGACATTTTGTAAATAAGGCTGCAAAATGGGGTCTTCTGGAACTGACTGGCTTTATTCTAATGTATGTAAGCCGTCTGTATTTAAGTACTTCCATTTGGTTAAAATAAAATAAATGCAATTAGTTACTGGTGGCAAGAAAGATTTGGTTCATTTGGGGTCACTCATTTTAGATCAGGGGACATCCTGATGGATGAAAAACCAAAAGCAAAATGCTTTATGCACACTATTTTTTCTCTGCATTGGTGCTAACACAGGGATCATTTTGGAATGCTTTAGGCTAAGCTACCTGGAATTAGTGTTGATATTGTTTCCTGAACATTAATCCTCAATGACATAATTGTTACTTTTTAAATAATCAGTATGAGAAGCATACAACTGGGAAACTCCTGCCTGGAAAGACAGGGGCTTTCATGAAGGTACTCTTCTTGAGATAATTTTGGCTGCTTATCAGAACAGAAACAGCCTTATTTAGGACTTAAAGTTTTCTATGTAATGAAGCATAAAAAAGCAACAATTGCTGTACCAGGAAATGACATTCGGATATAAGAGCAAATGATCTTCAGTAGTGCACTAAGGATATTTGACATTGGGGGAAATTAAGAGGAGATTGTTTTTCTGGGCTCTCAGCCTTTATATATATATATCATATACTTTAAATTCAGGATATCTCGCCACTTAGTAAAGATAAGTCTACAATCCGTATCTGTCGGAAAAATTCCATCTCCAGTCCTCATGAGCTGTAATGTAAAGCTAAAATAATCTCACTTTACTCATTTGTAAATGGCTGTTGAGACTTCATTATTATAAGCAAATGGCAGATGGCTTACTCCAATGGATAGCTGATGCAAATTACGCATATACTCTATTTCATAAATGAAGGGAGAATTATTGGAAACACTCTTTCAGTGATCAGTAAAAACTGATTACCATCAAAGAAGGGCCTGATTACAAACCACCAGCTTAGTGTTTAGCCTTAACATCTGGCCGACTTGGAGGGGAAAATTTGCTGAGCTTAAAAAATGTTTATTCCAACTTTCAACTCATGCATGTATAGAACACAGATGAGGGAGCATCTGATGTCCTTCGGATTTCTGTTGCTAAACAAATGTAACTCATCTTCCAGCAAAAATTGAGTAAGACTTCTCTTTTTTTCTCACTGATTTTTCCTCTTAAGCTATTGAATAACAAGGACAAGGGAGGGAGGGAGTAAAAAAAAAAAAGGAAAATTAAAGGTGATTAGAGCCCTGAAAATTATGTACAGGATATTTTTGGCTTTGCATTTCTTCCCATAAACTTTGATCTAGGTGGAATGTCATTCTTTTAATTCATCTCATGTTGTACAAGGAATAGACCTGAAGACATCCTGGAGACAGATGAACTCAAGAACTTACCTTGCCTTTACTACAATAACCTCACCAAACTTGTGCCCTGTCTGTGCTCATATTGTTTTTCCTGCCCTTTAGATTAAGGTTCCGTTCTTAGAATTATATGTTCATCTATTGGATAACATTTGCAGTTGCCATCATGATTTCTTATCACTTCTACCTCCACAAGCATGTAAACAACTCATCGATAGTGTTTGCATGGAAGCCTGACGTGTACCCGACACTCAGTAAATATGGGTAGAATGATTGAATGAATGAATGAGACCTGGAAAGTTTAAATTGAGGAACAAAGGCTTGTATAAACACACACACACACACACACACACACACACACACACATGGAGGCAAAGAAGAGGGAGGGAAGCTCTGAAAGAGAAATAGAACAAAAAAATTAGTAATCATGGCCCTTGGGTTGATTTCTAAGAGACTTGGTTTTTGAGCAGTATGGGGGTTTGAACTCAGGGCTTTGTGATTTTTAGGCAGTCTCTTTACTACTTGAACCATGCAACTAGCCCTTTTTGCTGTAGCTATTTTTTGACCTGAGCTCTTGCTTTTTTTCTCCTGGGCTAGCCCAGTTGGAAACCCTTATTTTTGCTTCCTATGGTAGCTGACATGATAGGTACAACTCACCATGTACAACTTCTTCTTTGAGATGGCATCTCAGAATTATTTTTTCCCAGTCTGGCTGATTAATTGTGATTTTCCTGATGTTAGCCTTCTGCATAGCTGAGATTACAAGTATGCACTACTCTACCCAGATAAGGAAAGCTATTTTTATATGTGTGTTTCATTTAAAATGATTTTGAAGAAGAATACATATTCATGGTTTAAAAAAAATGTCTCTGGAGGATTATTTGCTTATTCCCAGTAAAATAGCTTTCATAAAAGGACATTCATTTATCAGACCCCAATTGGGGAGCTTTATGGGATAATTTTTGTCTTACCAAAAGTGGAATATAAATCCTAATTTCCAAAAAAAAAAAATCCAAAACAAAACATAGGAGCTAGCTAAACTTAGCATTGATTTAGTGCCTTAGGTCAACTTAAAGTGACATGTGAACATCAGGGAAGAAAATATTTCTCAATCTTACAAGTCTCAGTAGAGATTTTTCATTGGCTCATTCCATTATAATCTTGTTCTCAGGGATAAGGTTTTCTAAGTCAATATTTTTTTTAAAGCGTGCCTTTTTGTCTTCCACTAAATATGATAGTCTTTGTTTCTTCTACAACCATGGGAGAACAGAAGGAAAATTTCTTCTCAGAGAAGACAGAGCAAAGGAATATATGCTTCTTGCCAAAGGTTATCACAGCCTAATAGCAAGAAGGAATGTTCACTTCTCTAAACAAAATGTGCTCTGCTCTCTGATGCTGACACCATTTATTTAGTCTTGTTAAATAGCTGACAATGTGGTCCGAGATTGAGAGACACAAGCTGTAAATGGCTGCTCTGTGTGACAAAAGATGGGTGAGACCTGAAGCCCTGAGGTCTCAAGAGGAGGTGCTGCTCAGGGTTGAGGATAACAAAGAGGAGAACTTTCCCCTGCAGTCCTGGGCTCCCAAGCATACTGACTTCTTTCTCCTCTCTCCCTCATCTCCCCTACATCTGTTTGCTCACCTTCAGCCTATACCTTTGCCTCTTTCTTGTTCTGCTTTTTGTAATCAATGTGTCTCTGCTACGCTTGTATACTTGCGTTTTCTTTCTTTGCTTTTAATCTGTGATTATTTTATGTGTGGAGCTGTGTGCCAAATTCTCAACCAGCTGTGAATGAAGTTGAAAACAGAGTTGGTATACACCTTTATGCCAATGTGGTGACTGGGAAAAATGGGTCACACTTTATCTGGATTAGTTGAAGTCTGTTTTTCCACTTTCAGCCTGCATTGCCATTGTCTGAGAAGCCTGTAGAAATGAGATGCACATACTCTACCCCAGAGTTACTAGTACTCAGTTATTTGTATTGGTACTCAGTATTCACTAAGTAGTTGAGACATTTGTACTGAGAGGAGGACCCACTATTGTACTTTGCCTAGAAATGTGGCTTTTCTGGGCTATGTGTTTAATCCAGGACATTGCTGATCAAATTTATATCAATAGTCACTTTATGTAGGGATGGACACTATGATTAGAGGCTCACACATTATCATGTGTAAGACTTTTGTACTTAGCCACATCCTTTATACCTCCTCTCTCTCTCTCTCTCTCTCTCTCTCTCTCTTTCTCTCTCTCCCTTGCTCTTATAAGATTGATTTGTGTATTAAATATGATTTAAAATGCAAGGTACTTAATTTAGTGCCTCACACTAAGTACTCAATAAATATCATTTATTAATGATTTTTCTTTATGTCCCAAAGTATTTGTTTCCTTGGCTTTTGTTTGGCAAAGGGAATTATTCAATGGTCTTCTAAGCTAGCACTTGTGTGATGTAAGTTAAGTCATGTCTTGTACCATGATGCATCACTGTATTACTTCTTTCTAAAACAGGCCCTCTCGTAGCTAGTATGCTCATTGGAGTTATCTCTCTGCCAGAACCTGCAGAGTCTAGCCTGTCTAACAGCTTTGGGAGCAAGATCAAGAGCTTTCTCTATATTCTCCAAAGCAGGAAACAAGTTTTACCCAAGTTCACTTTAGCTTCTTGGTGGACTTATGATTTCTTCCTCAGTGGCTATCAGTGCCCAGACTCAGCAAATGCTTTAGAAATTTACTTTCTAACTTCTTTATTTAGTTATCAGAATGCCAATGTAAAGTTACTATTAGACCAAGTCCCACTTCCTCTGGAAAATAACTCCTTTCCTCTTACATACTCTCTAGGTCAAATAAGGTTTTCTATGTATTTGACACTTATTTAAGTAGTTTTCAGCCTTAGGATTGTTCATGGTCCTGGGCTGATGGAAACACAATGGAAACAGACACTCTTAAGTAGAGAAGCGTGCTTAGGTTGCATTCCTGGTGTTCCTCTCACCATCTCCACAGTTCATATCAGTCTCACAGATCAAGCTCTGCGTTCCTCCATCTGTTTTGTATGTCATGTGATATATATGGTAGGGCTACTGGTTCTATCCCACCCACATATCCAGTAATGTCATCTGTCAAAGAATGTTTTTCCTGGGTGTCTATGGCTCATGCCCACATCCTTGTTACTAAAGAGGCTAAGGTCTGAAGACTAAAGTTTGAAGCCACCCTGACAGGAAATTGGAGATTCTTATCTCTGATTAACAAGCAACAAAGCTAGAAGTGGAGCCATGGCTCAAGTAGAGATCATCAGTCTTGAGCAAAATAGCTAAGGGACAGGGCCTAGGCCCTGAGTTGAAATCCCAGTACTTAAACAAAGAAAAGAAAAGTAAAATGAAAGGTAAAAAGAAGGCAGGCAGGCAGGCAAGCAGGCTATCAAGTGAGAAAGAAATAGAGAAAGAAAGAAAGAAAGAGAGAGAGGGAGGGAAGGAAGGAAGAGAAAGAAATCAAATTACACAGTCACTTTGATAAAAAATAATAATAATAAATGGTCACAGTGTAAGTCAGTGAACTCACCGGAAACAGCTCAAGAAGGCTGACTCCCAAACCTGAACAGTTTACCATCTTGTACTTCCTTCCCAGGGATACTCACCAAGTCAGGAAGAATGAGAGCAACAACCTCTGAATTATACATGACTGTTTGTCTGTGTTCCCTCCATGGCTAATTGAAGACTCAGCGGAATGATGCCTTTTTGGCTCTATCTCTTATATCCTCTTATGTGTCTCCCAAGTGTTATAAAGCACACTCTACAATTTAGCTTCATCAAGGGTCAAATGGAACTTGACTGGTATTGAAGAATACTAGAGTTACATGTTTTGTGTCTTGATTAACAACAATATACACAGTTCATCTTGGTTGATTCATTGACCCATTTTGGAATGAAATAAATAAGTTTTAAAAGCCAACCCTAGGAGATGTGCAATTTGGTAGTAAAGGAATGTGAATGGTTGAAGAGAAATTATCAAAGGTTTTAAAGAACTAAATAAGAATAATGACAAATTTCCTGACTCATTTGAGTTATCTGTGTGGGAAGAATCAAACTTGGGTGAAATTGGACAACAAAAATTCAGAGTGTATTGTAGTTTGTTCTATCTGTTATGAATGAAGACTGACAGGGCGTTCGTGACTCACATCTTGTAATATTAGCTTCTCAGAAGTTGAGATCTAAGGACTGGGCAGGAAAATCCATGAGAGTCTTTCTCCAAGTAACCACCCAAAAGCCAGATATAAAGCTGTGACTCAAATGGTAGGGTGTTAGCGTTGGGCAAGAAAACTAAGGACAGAGCCTAGATCCTGAGAACAAGTCCTAAGTGGAGGGAGACAGACAGACAGACATACTCTGGAAGGACACAGTTGATCCAGATCACCGAAAGCACAATTGTTTCTGGTACAGTAACTCCAAATTGTGTGTGTGTGTGTGAGAGAGAGAGAGAGAGAGAGAGAGTGTGTGTGTGTGTGTGTGTGTGTGTTTTCTTTGCAGTTTGGAAAAAGAATTTTTATGCCATGTCTGATCATATGTTCTTGCCACATTACCCTTTGTATAAAATAGACTCGGTAGTCCCTACAAGGAAGCAATCCAATGCTAGTAAAATGCCATATTAATGGGGATATAGCCAGGTAGAATTAGATAACTATACAATGATCTGTTTCTTCTTTTCATTTTCTGGTTGTTACCTGTGACGGTCAGTGTCCTTGTTTAGCTTAGAAGCTGTCTTTGAGAAAACATTATCTTGTCACTGTCTCCCGAGAAGCCTCATTGTCTCTGGTTGAATGACAGACATAGATGTGCTCCTTCCGGTCTACAGCAGCTGAAGTTCATGGCCCCTGCTTGCCTAACCCAGTCTTGTGCATAATAACTTGTTTGTGCAGAACGTGGAGTCCGCAAGGTCCAGAATGAAAGCTTTCTGCTGGAAGTTTTGACGTGGGACATCTTGTGGTGAGCTGTCAGGCACAGAGGAGAGCGATACAAGAGTACTTGTGTGTGTTGACTACATGAAGGCAATCTACACACAGGACAGATTGAGATAGGGTAGTCCTGTAACTTCCTTCCCACATGGAAAAAATAAAAAAGAAAGCAAATGGAATGCTATGCTATTAGATAGGAGTAGGGAAGCACATGGAGAAGTCATAGACTTTTAGACTGGTGGTGCTGTACCTCATTCCTTAGGTGAAGATCCCAGCTGCCTGAGAGTGAAAGGGATAGCTACCTAATCACAGTGTACCTTTTGACAGCCTAAAAATGAGAGATTTTTGACTCCCTCCTGTGTCCTTTTTTATAATGACATGTTAACAATAGAGCCCTCAGAACAGTTGGAGTCCTGTCAAAAATCAAAATTCTCTCCAGTCAAGGTCTTATCTTCTCCCGTGCATGGTGGGAGATTTCCTCTTTCATCTCTTCAAGTATGTAGAAAGATATGACATTTAGGGAATGGCTTGTCCTCACAAAGAAAATGCTTTCATAAAGAATTTAGCCTCCTCCCCGACTCTCAAAGAGTAGAGAGTAAGAAAAAAACAGAATAGTTTTAAGATAAAGCAGTAAAGTGCTACTCTGGTTATTTAGTTCATTTATGTAGTTCAGCTTCTTTATTTAGCTTACGTCCACCAAGAATTTCCCAAGTAGATTTAAAATAGTCCATTACTGGCTCTCCTGTCTTTTCAGATGTCTCTATTCACTCGTCAGTGACCATGAGGATGCTAGTTAAGTCTCTGGGAAAATTCCTTAGCTAAACAATTGAAGAGAGGAAGTGGAAAGCATGTGCTCATAAAATTCAATGCATATCCCACAAAAGTAGGAAAGTAGAGGGAAGAGAGGGGGGTTGGGAGGAATGGGCACAAATGTGGAGAAGGGTGACAATAATTAAGAAACATTATATTCACCAACTGCTTTGTTGAATGACAACTCCTCTGTACAACTACGGACAGATAATACAAAATAATTAACATGGGGACAGGGAGAACACTTGAAACAACCTTCTATCCTAGGATTATCTTGCTCAATTCATGCCCTCTGATTTGACAATTCCTTTTTGATGTATTATCTGTTAAACTGTTACGTGTCCTGCTGTGCCCAAGAGAGTTTCTTCTATTTAGGCTTTATTATTTTACTTAGCTCTGAGCCTAAGACTGAATGCCTTCCAGTGGTCCTGGAAATCCAATAGACTTTTTTCTTGTCTTATCTTGTCTTTTCTTTTCTTTTTTCTTTGCCAGCATGCAACAGCTTTGGTCGAAGATACATACATCTAAATAAGGCAGGCTGAGGAGCTGTTCCAAGCTTAGAAGAGAATTTCTTCCAGATGTCTACCCCCCCCACACACCCTTTCCCCCCGTTCCCCCCCACCCCCATACTGAGGCTTGAACTCAGGACTTGAGTTCTGTCCCTGATCTTTTTCTTTCAAGGCTGACACTCTACCCACTTGAACCACAGCTTTACTTTTGGCTTTTTAGGTGCTTAGCTGGCAATAAGAGTCTCATGGAATTTCCTGCCTGGGCTGACTTGGAACCATGGGTCTCAGCTCACAGCATCTGGGTAGTTTAGGATTATAGGTGTGAGCCACTAAGTCCCCAGGGACCCCATGTTTCTGACAGGTCCATAAGCCTTGCTCTCCATGCTAGTGGTTAAGAGCCATGCTATGCTATGTTCAAGGATAGTCAAAGCAATGAAGACCTTTCTATGCACAGTGTATGTTGAGTGCCTCCCAGACTACACCCAATTCTAGACTATATACCATTCTTAAATTTCATAGTTGGTATATATCAGGTAAAGTTAGCTGGAACTTTCACTGGAGATCAAGTTCTTGTGAGCAGAAGGAAAGACTTCTGTTAATCTTTTGCCCACATTCCTCGACCATAGACACCATCCCTTTTATTTTACCACTTGTAAGAGCCATAGAGCCATTGAAAAGCTACTACAATGTAACTTACACTTTTCACTTGATCAGAAGCTAAGTTATGCTAATATTATACACTTTTGTGAAAATTCTTTTTAGTGTATTGCTTTTTTACCAGAATCCCAGACACACTTAATGCTATAATTAGTAAAAGTTATGTATAATGCCTGCATGATGGATTAACTTCTTCAGGAATCATCTCCGATAACACAGCATTGAATTCTAAGTGACTTCCCGAAGCATAAATTTAAATGAGTAAGTAAACATAAAGGTACACTCATCATTCTCTTAGGGAGAGTGGGTCTTATCCATAAGTATTTACTCACAGACCCTAATGAGTCAAGCCCTCTTCTTGGCTCTGGAAGTTCATAGTGAGAGAGAGAGATCTTCTTTTAAGGAACTTATACTTGAGTGAAGGAGATTGGCAGGTGAAAAATACAGAGAGACTTTTAGTTACAGGCAACTAATAATAGACAAGCAGAACAGAGTGTGGAGGCAGGGAACCACTGCTTTAACCAGACAGCTCAGCAGAGGCCTACAGGAATGGATTCTATCTGAGTTGAGGCCCAAAGTACCCCCCGAGTAAAGCCAGAAACACCCTGAACCTGGGCGCTGGTGGCTCATGCCTGTAATCCCTACATACTGTGGAGGCTGAGATCTAAGGATTGCAGTTCAAAGCCAGCCCAGACAGGGACGTGTCTTGAGACCCTTATCTCCAGTTGACTACTAGAAAACCAAAAGTGTGACTCAAAGTAGTAGAGCACTAGCCTTGAACAAAAGAGCTCAGGCACAGCATGTAGGTCATGCATTCAAGCACCAAGACCAACCAAAAAAGAAAGAAAGAAACAAGAAAAGACCCAGAGACAGCAAAGTGCTGGCCTGGCCATGTCCTGAAGAAATAAGGAAAGCATTTACTGTGCTCATTGCTTGAAGTTATCAGGCTATCAGGCCCTGTACCAGGCACTGTGCAAAATATGCAGTGCTCGCCAGGCACTGGTAATCCTAGCTACTCAGGAGGCTGAGATCTGAGGATCACGGTTCACATCCAGCCTGGGCAAGAAAGTCCGTGAGACTTTATCTCCAATAAACCACTAGCGAACTGGAAGTGGCTCTGTGGTTTAAGTGGTAGAGCGCTAACCTTGAGCTGAAGAGCTGAGGGATAGCACCCAAGCCCAGAGTTCAAGGCCCATAACCAACCAAAATTACAACAACAACAAAAAATGCAGTGCTCACTGTCTGATTTGTTTTTCAAACTATTAACAAGATTTTACAGATGAGGAAACTGAGGCCTAAGCAATTTAAGATAGATGCTGCATCATATCAATTTTGATCTGAGATTCAAACCTAGAACAGGAGTCATGCACTGGAAGATAAAACTAGAGTTGTCCAGAAAAGAATTAGCAAGCTGACAGAGCATCTGTGAAGCAAACAGAAGCCACGGGAAAGATGAAACCGGGAGTGATCCAGCAGGACAGCAGAGCTTTGCAGTCAGCTCCAGCTACGTATTTAACCCCTGTGACAGCTCAGGGCTGATGACATTTTCCAGTTGCTTGCTTTTGAGCAAACTGCCTGACTAAACCACTGCCCCAGTCTTTCATTGCGTAGAGCTGAGTGATTCCCTCTTTACACCCAAGGCTGAAGTTGGTGAATATTATCTAAACAAACCAGCTTCAACCAAAATTTGTAGTAATTCAGAGATTGAGTCCTGTTTGGAAATAATTCTCTAAAAAGTCACAAAATTCCACAACATGACTCACTATTTGCAGAGTGCATTTGTCAGAAAATGACTTTTTTAAACATGAAATGCTGTAGTCAGTAAAGTAAATAAATAAACTCCCTCTGGCAAACACATGATTCAGTTTCGTTGGACTCCTGAATGTGTTTATTATTTTATTTTATTTTATTGGTTCCTTCATTCATT
This sequence comes from Dipodomys spectabilis, assembly GCF_019054845.1. NCBI lineage: Eukaryota > Metazoa > Chordata > Mammalia > Rodentia > Heteromyidae > Dipodomys > Dipodomys spectabilis. Next base: position 9,575,469 of record NW_024870752.1, read on the forward strand.
CATCAAGCTGTAGAAGGCAAAATCAAACAGCCTTTTGACTGAAAACTACCTTAAAAGAATGAAAACTAGGTAATCTCTCAAAAAGTTGTAGCTATTAGAGCTTGCAGATTTAGAGGGCTGATTTTCATTTGTTAATGATGTTGTTGATGATAGCTCAGATATATTGAAGCCTCACTCAGTATAGGCATAGTTCTCCACACAGACACAAAGATATAGACACCAGGGTCATGTTACTATCTGGGTTTGAACTCAGGGCTTTCACTGTTCCTTGGCTCTCTTGTTCATACCTATTGTTCTACCACTTGAGCCACACCTCCAGAGAAGCTTTTTGCTAGTTACCAAAATTGACCAACTTTGCAGAGCACTTGGTGTTAATGTTACGATAGTATACACTTGCTGATAGAGCTAGCCCCTGCCTGCCTTCTTTATCTGCAGAGATACCCTTAATAATTAGACCAGGACCTATATCTACAAATGTTTGAGTTCAATACCAATGGACTTCTCACTCTTCTTCTTTCTGTCCAGCTCAGTTCTGTAACTTCTTTGATTTTATCTTCTCAGTTGATGTGATGCCGCCACAATCAGCTTAGATAAATAGATTTCTGGAGCTGCAACTTAGATGCTCTGACAAATGTTAATATGATCCAAACCACTCTCCTGCTTTCTCTATTTTCTCTATTACTTTCTCTATTTTCTGTGTTCCTGTCCCTTTATTTCTGCTACTTTCTTATATATCCTCACTCTTACAATAGGTACACTAGCAACTTTAGCTAACCTTTACATTCATCCAGAGAGCTCTTTCTAGAAGATCAAGTCTCATTTACCCTGTTGCTCATGCATTCCAGTGCATTCTAGTGCTATTACTTCTTTCTTGCCAATGAGTCTTTGATTGGTTGCTTAAGAAAATTATTTCATTAAGTGAATGGCTTTAAAGATTCATTCAATTTGATTTGATTGCAAGCTTGAAGAAAAGATATATATACAGCTTTCAAGAAAATATATAACAAAAAGTCTCTACTTACATAGGCATTATCATGATTTATTTTGCAATATAGTAATAAAAGTATTTACATAGGGTTACATTAAGATATTTATTTTTTACCTTGTGAATTCCTAAGCTAGTATGTGTAACAATTACTGATAGTGTTCATTGCATTCTAGATCAATAAACTCCAGTTTTTCCTGCATTTGTATATGAATCTATATATTTCTATATATTATGTATCTTTATATCTACAATTTATAGCTATACCTTACACCAGCTCAGGTTCCTCAGTCATTAAACTTGAGTTGTCATATTTTTAAGAAAAGAAAACTGACACCTTACTTTTACTAAAATACATTAAGGGCAATGCAAGTGATCAAGTCGACTGATCCTTCATTTATAATATTCAGTGAAGTGAGATCTTGAAAGAGGAGTCAAAGGTGAGTTTTTTCAATGCTGGTAATTAATTCTTGCTTTGCATAAGCTAATTGAGGGCAATCATCGAATACTTGATGTCATTTCATTTCCTAGCTGTCAATTGGACTACAACCTGCTTTCCTGGCTAAATCTGTTAACCTCTGTGCTTTTCTATGCTGCTAGCCTGGGGTTAAAGATAGAGGGGCACCAAGAGCTTTGTTGTTTCTTTTCTTTTCTTTTTTTGACTGTCAAAATTTCTTAGCAATAGAATGTCTCCTTTGACAGATTTTTTTTTCTTTTCTTAACATCTCTGTTAAGGCACAAAAATACTAAGACTTTTTAAAATATGTATTTTATTGTAAAGATACTGTACAGAGGGGTTACAGTTACATGAGTAAGGTAATGAGTACATTTCCTATTGAGCATTGTTACCCCCTCCTTTGTTTTTCCCCTACCATCCCTTCCCTTCCTCCCCCCCCCACCCCCCACCCCTGCAAGTTGTAAAGTTCTAGTACATCTCATGTTTACAATGGGTCAAACTGTATCCTTGTTTGTTTGTTTTTTGGTTACTTTGTAGACCAAAACGAGGAGCGTGAACTATATAGGTAGCATGCCTGATGTTGCAAACTAACTCAAATCAATGCAGATCCATGCATTGAATCACTCAGCAAATAGCTACTGCATAGCTATGGAATTACAGGCATCCTGCTGTGTATTGGAGAAGTGAGAAAGAAGCATGACACTTATGGTTAAGGAATTGTAAGACTGCTGCTGAGGCTTGAGGTGGTAGCAGTCAGTATACCTATTTAGATAGGACCCTGGCTGGGCATCTCCAGCAATTTGATTGGCATCCACATTCACCTCACTTGCATCTGTCTGTTTCTCAAGTTTTTAATCTTAGGACAAAAGTATTTTACCAGACTCTGCCTCTTTACTAATTCTACTTTTCTTCCTCTTTATCCTTGCCCAGATAAATGCCATTCTAAGCATGTGTCTTAAATAGTAATGGTTGAATCTATATAACCAAGTTGATGCCATGGAAAAAAAAATATATATGGCTGTTGTGCTTTGAATTACTGGGTTGGTTAGGTATTTGTGCCTTGATGGCCAGTAAGATTAGGGCTGTGTCTACGTCTATCCGATAATTTGGAGAACTGCAGCCAGATAACACATCTTTTTTTTTTCCTGAAAACTAATTGAGATGAACATTTCTGTATTTAAAAACCAGATATCATTATTTAAGCTTTTGTTTAAATGCTCACCTATCTTCATTTTGACATATTTATAATGGCCTCACTATTTCGATTCTGCGAATTTTCTAAGCTGAGTGTGGTGGTGAACACCTACAATCCTAGTACGTGGGAGTAAGGGGTAAAAAAAGTTACAAGTTCAAGGCCAACTTGGGGCTACATGGTGAAACTTGACTGAAGAAACAAAATATTTTGGAAAAATATATTCATCTGAAGACATAATTTTCTATCTCATATTGTTTATCCAGTTTATGTATTTATGTAAATTTGTACACATGGTTTTATTCTTTGGGAGATACTTCATTATACAACACCCTCAGGACGTAGTGTTGTGGTTCATAGTGGTAGAGCCACTGAATTCATTAGTTGACAATGACTGCTAATTTCTGTGCTATTTCCATATGCAAGAGGCATTTGTACACAAAATGTCATTTTAATATATTTCAGGTTTGCTATTTTAACACCTGTTGTATGATGTAAAACATTGCTGGGTTCTTTATACTTCTATATTAAGACTAGAAATGAGGCTGAGCATTGTGGCACAAACTGTACTTCTAGCTTCTTGGAAGATGGAAATAAGGACAATATTTGCTCAAGGCCAACCCAGGAAAAAGTTAGTCATACTCCATCTCAAAAAATAAGCCAGTTGTGGTGATATGTTGGTGCAATCCCAGCTATGTGGGCTATATGGGTAGGAGTGTCACTGTTCAAGGCTGGCCAGGAGTAAATAGCATGAATATAATGAGATACTCCTTGAAAAAAACATAACTAAAGCAACCAGGTGCAGGTGGCTCATACCTGTAATCCTAGTTACTTAGGAGGCTGAGATCTGAGGATTGTGGCTCAAGGCCAGTCTGTGCAGGAAATCCCATGAGACTCATCTCCAATTAACCACCAGAAAACCACAAGCAGTGCTGTCATACAAGTGGTAGAATGCTTGCCTTGAGCTGAAGAATTGAGAAACAGCACTCAAGCCCAGCGTTCAAGATGAGCATGACTGACAAAAAATATATAATTAATATATAAATTATCAAAGAAGTAATGAAGAAGATAAAAGTTCTGAACCCAAAACCAAATAACCCCATACACAAATACCAGCAGAAATTTTTCCTCCTCAAAATCTAAAGGTTAACCATGTTAACTCAAAGTAAAGTGTGTATGAGAGACAAACTTACTTATTGAAAACTAAAATAAATGTATGAATTTAAAAGAAAATCAAAATCCCACCATTTTTCCCCTCAAGGGAGCATCAGAATGGGCTGCATACATAGTAAATTACATCTCACCACAGCAGATCCCATTAGCTTGTATAAACAGTTACCTCAGCCATCCATTGTAGATTTGTATTTTCCAGTCTCCACAGCTTCAAATGACCCCTGGCCTATTTGGATTGTTAAAAAATAAAATAAAATATAAAAACAAATAAAAGAACCCCTGAAGCCTTCTCTAAACTTGTACACAGCATTCTTCATTATTAAACAGCTGGCACTGTAGCTATATGAAATTTCATTAAATTAGCCTTAATGGCTAATTTAAATGACCAAAAAGACAAAACAAAAAAACAAAAGAAAAGACCACCCAATAAAATCTTAGGGTGTAACTTCTACCCTTGTTTTAAATCACTTCTATTAAGGATTTATCTATTTATTATTTACTCATTTATTTATTTTTGTGGTGGATCTAGAGCTTGAACAGAGTGTGTAGGCACTGTCCCTGAGGTTTGTATTTTTGGATTCCCTTTCCCCAGCTAGTTTCAAACCATGATTACTAGATCTCGGCCTCCTGAGCATCCAAGATTATGAGCATGAGCCACTAGCAACCAGCCCAGTTACAGATATATCATGGCTGATGTTCGAAATAAGTCTTAGAGTTATTCGATAACCTATACTTTATTTTTAACTTTCAATATTTTGGTGGTCACATTTATCTTTGCCATTGTATTTCTTCTAATTGTAAAAACTGATTACCATGAAACAATTGGATTTTACTCGATATATATTTTTTTATTATTTTGATCTTGAAATTAATGATTCACTTTATTTTTTTGATGACTTAAGTATGTGAGGTCTATTACCAGTGTGGAAGTCCTATTTTCAAATCTCACTAAGATAAATTTATAATGATACTAAACCTATTTTTGCAAGCAGAAGATTTTCACAAGTTTGTTCCTTTTTCCTTTCTTTCTTTTTTAAATTAAAAAATATTGTGTCTATAGTAGCACTTGAACTCAGGGACTGGACACTGTCCCTTAGCTTTTTCATTCAAGGCTTTTACTCTACACTTAGTTAATTGGAAAGTGTCACAGACTTTCTGTAAGTCTGGCTTTAAACTGTGCTCATATCTCAACCTTCTGAGTAGCTAGGATTATAGGCATGAACCATCAGTACCAGGTATGTAAGGTCCATTCCTGGATGGGGAACAGACCTCGCCCAGTACCTACTTTACCTAGGCAACTGGGACACCTGGAAGAGGTCACAGCTGCATCTCGCTGAGGTCACATCTTAATCTGATGTGGCCATACCTTTCTCCCACCTGATCCCACTGCCCTTTACCTGGACACACCCTTCCCCACCTCCTACCCTATATAAGGCCTAAAGGGGGCCAGAAGCTCTTTTGCCAGCTGCGTGGAGTGCCAATCTTGCCTGGTCCCAGCAGGTCTACTGAATAAACCTACCCCTTACCTGAATACCACATGCGTGGTGCTGTTCTTACTCGGCCACCTCTTTTTAAAAACCTAACAGGTACAACTTTTGTTTTTTTTTACTTATCCTGTGAAGCCTATAGGTATAATTCCTCTTGTGCAGATGAAGAGTTTGGGATGTAACTGACTTTTCCAAGTTAAGGGATGGTTATAGGCTGAGACAAGACCTGAACTTGGAATTTTCTATACCTCCAGAATCTTATACCTTATAATTCTTTTTGTTTTTTTTGGTGGGTCATGGGGCTTGAACTCTGTTCCTCAGCTCTTCAGCTCAAGGCTAGCACTCTATCACTTGAGCCACAGTGCCAGTTCTGGTTTTTTGGTGATTTCATTGGAGATAAGAGTCTCATGGATTTTCATTGCCCAGTCTGGCTTTGAACCATGATCCTCAGATCTCAATCTCCTGAATATCTAGGATTACAGGAGTGAGCCTCTGGTGCCCTTATAATTCTTATCCTTAGAATTAAAGTCTTAAAAATTGCTTTCCTGAGGAAAATAGGGGAGAGAAGCAAAGCAAAAACTATTGGCAAATTTGGCAAAGATTTTGTGGAGAGGATCCTGCAGATTGAGATAGGTCAGTGATCTGAGCATGTCTGACTGTCTGAGGGAGGTTGTGCTGTAATACTAGCTATAGTTCAGATCAACCAGGAACAACACATCAAAAAGCTTTATTTGTGCTCTTCTTCAAAGTGTATACACAATATTACCCACCCCTACCCTTCCCAGGCCAGCATTATCAAAAGATAATAAATATACTTTAGTTAACAGATAAAAAGATACATGTTTATGCTATACAACTTTACATCTGAGATGCATTGTGGGATGGCTCAACAATTAACATATATTGTATAAATATTATTTTGGAGTGGTGAGAAAAAACACTCAAACATACACTTAGCCATTTTCCTCTCTGCCAGCTATTGTTAACGGAAGTGACCATGATGGATGATATTTTGGGCATATTACTCTTATCAACTTGAAGTTTGAATCATTTGAATATCTCCCAGTCCCCACCCTGCATCTACCATGGTTGTTTTGAAAACTAAATTAATTTTTACAATTAGACAGATAGTAAGTGCTTACCTCTATGGAGGACAGTGTAATAACTTGACATACATATAATGATCAGATCAGGAAAATTACACATTTGTCCTCTCTTTGTGGGAAGAGACTTCAAACTCTCCTCTTTTCTCTTTTTTAATGGGTAGCTGTAAGAACTCTACTATAAGAGCTCATTCCTCCTCTCTGTGTTTTATTGTGACTCAATTTTAAAATTTTTACCACTTGGGTCACACCTGTTGCTTTTGAATTTTTCAGGTAGGGATTTAACTTTTCTCTTGTGACAGCTTCAGAAAAACAGCCTCCTACCTGTGCCTGCTACCTACTCAGGATTACCTCTGTGCCAGTTATTTTTTGAGATGAGGGTCTCAGTAACTTTTTTCCTAGAATGGTCTAAAATCATTATCATTCTAATTTCTGCCTCCAGGGAAGCTCGAATCATAGGAAGAGTCATTGGATCCTTCCTTGCATGTGACTTTGGAGAATATCAGAAATGAGTGGGGTTTGTGGGTATTTATTATATTACCCTATATTTTTCTGATTTCAAAAAATATATATTTTGAAATGAAAACTCTGATGATAAGTAGGCAAAGGATACAATCAAACATTTCTCAGAACAAGAAATACAAATGCTAATAAGTATATGAAAACGGTTCAACATCACTGATTTTTCAGAGAAAAGCAAACAAAAACCACTTTGCATCTGGTAGAATGAACCACTGTGTGGATCAGCTTTCCATCACTGTGATGGCTGTGTTTGGACTCAAAGAGTAGAATGCCCACCTAGCCAGCCTTAAACCTCAGGACAAAGAAAAAAAAAAAGGGAAAACAAGAAAAACTAGAAAATAGATGTTACATTCAATATCTTGATTGATAAAAATATTAATATTCTATTATCTCCTGTACCCACAGCCCATCTACATTCTCTGTGATTCTCCCCCAACCTGACAAACATATTCCTCCTTCTATACTTTTTGCTGATTGAGAGTCCTCTTTCTAGAATAATCCTCCTGCTTTGTGAAACTGACCCTTTCTTCAAGGTTTAGTCACTCAGCTAGAATGGTATCTACCTCTTTGTTCTCCTAGTATTTGGAATGTATAAACAGATAGATGAGGGGGGGGGGGGGGGAGATAGATAGATACTAAGGTAAAAATTATTACCTAACACTGACAACTGCTTGTAAATGTTATTTCACAGAACCCCTTCCTCCCATCCTTGAGGAGATGGATTGAATGTGATCCTCACTGTAGCGTTCCTGAGGCTACATTAGGGCTATGTCCAAAATGTAGGACTTGAAAACAATCAGTCTTGCTTTAATGAAATAAAGGAGAGAGACTCAGAGGAGGGTCCCCTGGGAGTGTAAATGGAGTGATAGATGTAACCATAGGCTTTATTCATGATCTGGGAAGAATGAGTTGTAGCTGGATGCTGGTGGCTCACATTTGTAATCCTATCTAATCAGGAGGCTGAGATCTGAGGATCATGATTCAAAGCCAACCCAGACAGGAAATTCTGTAAGACTCTTATCTCCAGTGAACCACCAGAAAACTAGAAATGGCACTGCAGCTCAAAGTGGTAGAGTGCTAACTTTGAGCAAAAGACTTTAGGGATAGTGCCCAAGCCCTGAGTTCAAGCCTCATGAACCCCCAAAAAGAAAGTGTAAGGTCTGTGCTGGGCTATGCCACCTCCCTACTTCTTGGCTAAGTTTCCACCCAGTATCTGTGTTACCTAGGTAACTGGCACACCTGGAATCAGTCATCTCCCCCTCCTGCTAGGTGACATCCTTGGCCACCTCTGGTCACCACCTCCCACCTGACCATAGGAGGGTCCCAGACCCTGAAGTCACCTTTCCCCTTCCTGGCCATACCTCTTCCTGTCCCTGGCCTAGATAAGTCCTGGTCTGGGTGTGGGTCTCCCCTTGGTGCATCTCTACCAAACACAGCAGGGGCAGCAGTTCAGTAAATAAACTTCTTTTCCTGCCTGAATACTACATGGTGTTCTCTTCATTGGCTACCTAATGAAACCTACCTTACAGAAAAAACATCAACAAAAAGAATGAGTTGCCTTCCACTTAAGAGCCATTGGAGCAATTACCTTCCTGGAGGTCTAGCTCACAGAACAAGGAGACCAGGATATGTGCTCTGACTTGGCTGGAGCAGAGTCACCCCAGACACATCTATTGGCCTTTGTTTTTCTTCTTTCTTTTCATCCAAAGTGTTCTTCACTTATAGATTCATTAAGCAAACAGAGAACTAGGGTAACTTCCATTTATGTAACACATCCCAGCTGAGTTGACATTTTTCAACTGCCTTTCTGAAAACATGAGGTTTTCTAACCATGGCTCTGCTTATACTAACTCTCACTAAAGCCCATGCTGTCAGCGTCTCTGCAGATGCAGAAGTCCCTTTGCAAAGCCCAGATTTATCCTGACTTGCAGAATGTATCCTGTTTCAGGATGCTATGCTAAAACTTCTTTTTCCAATATCCTAGTTCTATCATGAATAGAAGCCTGTAGTTTATATGTGTGTGTAAAGAAATTCTCACAGTTACTTTAGGTCTTGTTTTGAATGTGTTTGTGTTTCACATTTTCTATTAGCAACAATTAGGGATATGGGAGGTGCATTCATTCTGACATGTCCATATCTGCATATCCATGATAGTTTATGAAGTTAAATCTATGTAGTTATTAAGCAGCTTTTTTAAAAAGTCCCTTGAGTTCTGTGATCAAGCAGTCTGAAGTATATCTGCAAGGGAAAAAAATGAGATAGACATGGAAAATAAGTAGTTAATAATGGTTTTCAATAGAACCTGAATTCAGCTTAATAAGTGGCACAGGAATCGTTTTGGCATTCAGAAAAGTGGTATTACTTCCACCCCTATGAGCCTCTTATGTCTGCATCTTCTCAGATTTTTATATGGCCTTGAGCAATTTGGATGAGAGCCAGATATAACATTTTTATTTCAGCAAATCACTTATCATTGTTGTACATTCTAAGGATGTACTGAAAGGTACTTTCAAGTGAAAATATCATCTGATCACACAGCAATGATACCTTACTTACAGAGGTCTTTGTGTAACCGCAATGTTTTCTTTAACAGTTAAACTATCTCAGGAATAGTAATAAATGTAAAGTACTCCTGTATAGTTTACCTAATCCATGAATTGTGTCATATGCTTTTAATTCTTTCTTGCACTTTGAAAAAACACACACATATACACACTACTACTTTCTATATGACAGGAGTTGGCAAGCATACATTTTCAGTCATATGCTGAAGAATAAATGCTTTCTACTTTGTGGGACCATAGGGCCTCTGTTCCAAAAACCAGCTCTGCCATTATAGGATGAAAACAGTCATAGACAATATGCAAAGCAATAGGCACACCTGTGCTCTAGTACTTGTAATAACAGGCAATGGGCCAGGTTTGGCCTTAAAGGCCATAGTTTGCCAGCCTCAGATCTATGTGATTTCTTTCCTTAATGTAAGTACTGAGAATGTGCTTGCGATTTAACATATTGAATTATGTCTCATGCTCTTACCTTCAATATCATGGCAGTCTTTCTCACAGCTCAAGTTGTGAGACAAGGCTCCATTATGAGACATTCTTTACAGAAATGAAATTGATATGTAGAGCTGCAGGGATTAGGAAATCACTGGGAGAAATGAAGGTTATAGCTTGATAGGTTACAGGTTCTATATCATACCATCACTGGGATCTTAGTCTCTTCATGCTGCTGTAACAAAATATCACAGATGGGGTTACTTATAAAGAACAGAAACGTCTTTCGTTCTTTAGGCAGGAGAGTGCATGATCAAAGCACCAACAGATTTGGTCTTTTTGGTGAGAGCTGTTGTCTGCTTCCAAGATGGTCCCTTGATATAAAATCCTTGGATAGGAAGGAAAGCCACGCCCTCACGTGCAATAAAGAGAAGGACTAGAGAAACAGGTGATGGGTGGAGCCTCTCTTAAAAGGACACCTATTCCCGTTCATGATTGACAACTGCTATGGTCTAATCAGCTCTACACACTCCTATTTTTCTGTGTCATTGCACTGGAATACTTGAATTTTGGAGGGAACACATTTATTCCATAGCACACCACAAGTGACATTTGCCAAAGAAAAATACTATTTGCTGAGGTGCCTCTCTCTCTTTCTTTTTCTTTCTCTCTCTCTCCCTCTGTCTCTCTCTCTCCCCCATCTCTGTCTCTGTCTCTGTCTCTGTCTCTCTCTCTCTCTCTCACACACACACACACATACACACACACATACACACACACTGAGAGAAGCAAAGAGAGAGTTTGTCTGCTTAACAAACTCTTTTTCATTCAGCAAATGGTTCTTTCTTCAAACCTCTTCAAACTAAGTGAAATCCCTCACAAGTGCATTGATTTCTCCTTGGAGTTCCTAAGCCATGTTGTACTGACTTGATTGCTTGTCGATAACCAAGACATAGAAACTGAGGAAAGAGTAAGCACATAGGCAGGGACCAGATTGTGAAGAACGTTACATACCATATTAGGTATGTTGTATGACAGCAGTTTGAAAAGAATAATTGAAAAGAATAATGCAGGAAAGTAACAGATCGAATGGATCTTTTTTAAAAAATGACAGAACAACTGCTGCAAGGAGCATGAATTACAGAAGAATGTGATCAAAAGAGGGAATTGGTCAGAAGCTATTTCGTGATATAGGGAAAGATGACAATGGCTTAAATCAGGAGGGTAACAGGCAAGACAGAGCAGCATTGAAATTCATGTTCAGCTTTATGAGTATATTGAATGAGAGAAAGAGAGAACAATACAAAAACAAATCAACAATAGCTAGAGTGCTTTTGGTTTAAACAGCTAAAATATAATAATATATAAGTGATTATATGAATATCTGGGAAAGAAAATGACAGAGCCAGAGCCAATCCAACAGATTGACAAGCCTAAAGCCTGAGCAGATCAGATACTTCTTCACTGAGACCAACATGTGCTACAAGATCTGCAATAGCTGTCATAGAAAGAAAGAAAACAATGTGCTAGAAGCTGGACACCAGTGGCTCACACCTGTAATCCTAGCTATTCAGGAGGCTGAGATCTGAGGCTTGAGGTTCAAAGCCAGCCCAGGCAGGAAAGTCTGTGAGACTCTTATCTCCAATTAACCACCATAAAACTGGAAGTAACTCTGTGGCTCAAGCAGTAGAGCGCTTGCTTTGAGCTGAAGAACTGAGAGACAGCTCCCAGGCCCAGAATTCAAGCCCCAGGACTGACCAAAAAAAAAAAAATGCTAGAGGTAATTGGTGATATTCTCATACCAAGAGACACAACAATGAAAAATGTGTGGGATACTGAGCTAAGACTATATTACATGTAAATGGCACTTCAATTTACTTGAATAGTGATAATTTTTTTTAAAAACATTGCCAAAAGTATACCAAATCTTATTACTAGCATCATAGTATGATTAGGATTTTGATATAACCCAGAGCTCATTCTCTACGCCCCCCACCCCCATTCAATCCCAAAGATAAATGCTAGTGAGAACAACTGTTACATTTAAAAACCATCTGTGGTCACCAATTTTAAGAAAAGACCAGCATAGTTTTATGGGATCAAACTACAACAGAAGACATTTACACAAGCATTTATCATATGTAAAGAAGAAATAATGAATAGATTCTTGCATTACCATTCCCAATGAAGTTTAAAATGGTAGTTTTGCCAGTGACTATCAATTGCAGAAATCTGCAGTGCCACTAGAAATAAACGTCTTCTTTTTAAGTGTTTTTACTTAAGCCAGAGCTATTTCAAAAACTTTCACTTGCAAAAGATTCAAATGTTTACAAGAAGATGCATTTTTTTTCTTCCTAAAATATATTAGTTGAAACAGCATGGAAGTCAACTCTAGGTGAAACCTAGAGTTATTATATATTTTATTTCCAAAGATACTCCACAAGAAACATTATTTAGGGCTGGGAAGGTGGCTCAGTGGTAGAGTGCTTCCCTTGCATGCATGAGGCCCTGGGTTCTATTCCTTAGTGTCACATAAGCAGAAAAAGGCAGAAGTGGTGCTATGGCTCAAGTGGTAGAGCATTAGCCTGGAGCTGAAGAGCTGAGAGACAGTGCCCAGGCCCAGAGTTCAGGTCTTCCCAAAACAAACAAACAAAAACACTATTTAACTTTCATTCTTTTCTTCCTCTTTTTTTTTTTTTTCCCAATCCTGGGGCTTGAACTCAAGGTCTGGCCACTGTCCCTGAGCCTCTTTGTGCTCAAGGCTAGCACTTTACCACTTGAGCCATAGTATCACTTCCGTCATTTTGTGAATAGTTTCCTGGAGCTAAGTCTCGCCAACTTTCCTGCTTAGGCTGGCTTCAAACTGCAATCCTCAAATCTCAGCCTCCTGAGTAGCTAGGATTACAAGCAAGAGCCATTGGTGCCAGGTTTTAACATTAATTCTTATAAAATATACCACTGAATTGAGTTAAATGTAAATGTGACAACAATCATCCTAGCTCCTCATGGACCTGTATCTACTACTCTCAATTTGGCGCATCCATTAAAGTTTTAAAATATCTGAGGATATCTATTTAGTTAGGAGAGACTATGAAAATCACAATTGAGGGCTGGGAAGGTGGCTCAGTGGTAGAGCGCTTGCCTTGTATGCATGAGGCCCTGGGTTCGATTCCTCAGCACCACATAAGCAAAAAGAAAAAAACCGGAATTGGCGTCGTGGCTCAAGTAGTAGAGCGCTAGCCTTGAGCTGAAGAGCTGAGGGACAGCGCCCAGGCCCAGAGTTCAGGCCCCACGAGTGGACACAAAAAAAAAAAGAAAAAAGAAAATCACAATTGATATTCTGGTATTTGGTGACAATGTGGCTTCATGGCTTTTGCAAAGTCGGGTTGTACAGCGTTACATTTGATGAATTCGATGTGATTTTTAAACGTATTTAGGTAGTTATATTGAAAACAGTAGAAAAAAATCAAGCTTTTAACTATGTTTCAATGATGTTATTAACACCATTGTTCCATCTTAGGAGTACTTAGAAATTAAATGTTTACCTGATTCCCTAAGGATCTATCTAGGAAATGAGGCAAACCCATGATTCTTTTAAGAATCTTTTAAGAGTCATGATTAACTCTACTAAGTTTAGAGTTGTACAACTATAATATTGCAAACACAGTCTTCATATAGACCCCTTTTTTTATTTGTAGTTGTTTTGGGGGTTGTGGTTGTTTTTTTAAATAGAATAACAGGAAAATGGGAAGCATTTTTGTCTGTGTATGCCCTCTTAAAGCAAGAAGGAGACCGTGGCTTCCTTCTGTGTCTTTGTACTGGCAATATTCTCACCTCCCAATTTGTACAGATGGCCATGTCTCTAGTTGCTTTTACTTTCTAGCTAAGGTAGGGTAGCTGATCAGTTTTTCTGCCTTATTTCAAGGTAGAATCATTGGGTTCATGGGATAGACTTTCTCCCATCTGCCAAGGGAAAATCAGAATGTACAATGACTATGAAACCTGGTAAGGGAAACAAATGGTCTTTACATTTATTCTCATGGACAGGGGGTACTCAGGCCATGCTGATGGAGAAAAGTATGTCCTGAAGAGCTGATTATTCAAAATGAGCAAAAATCAGTAGAATGGATGGTTAGATCAGTAGCCATGTGCTACTCAGGACAATCAGACATAATGAGAGATGCAAGGGTGTGTCTGGAAAAAAAAGTCAAGCCAGTAGGAGTTAGAATATTCATTACTTTTTACTGGTCCCCAAACTTTAGAAGTTCACTTTCTGTTCTGATCTTCACATATCACTTCTACAAAATGAGGAATAATAATATTGACTAACTTACTAAGATTAATGCAAGTACAATACCTGAGACATTGATTGGAACTTGGAACCTGTTAATATTCAAATTAGGGTCTAGGTCTCCTTGACCAATACTTTGACTATCTTGATACGCCTCAATACATTTCTATCTCAATACATCGCCTTCTCTAGTATGGGGTGGGTGTGCATGGAATCCTCTACAGACTATGATTAAATCTAACACTCTTTCTTACATTTAATCCTAAAATATCTATAAAGAAGTAATTCTCTAGTACCATTCTAGTGACACTAGTCAAGTCCATCCCTGGGAACATTGAGAAAACAGAGAGAGGATTATGTGTTCCATTCTGTCTTTGAGATGTGAGACCCTGCTGAACTGTGGGGTGCAAGAGAATCTTTCTCTCTGAATAGAAAAGTGTAAGGTAACTTCAAAATAAAGTGAAAGATGGACAACTTCATTTTATATCCTCTTATTTTAGAATATATTTGAGAATATCACTACAGATAGTTTTTGGTGAATTTCACACTAAGAGGATGTATAAACATTTGCACTCTGTCCTATTTTGTGTTGTATTGTGTTGTATTGAAGGAAATTGATAGCTGAAAACATTTATCTTGCCACAGTTAACCACAGATCCAAGCATTTTTAAATCTCTAATAGCTACTTTTACAATGACAATGAAACAGATGAAAATATCTGCATTGCTAGTAATTATCAAATAGAAGGATATCTAAGCTATAGAATTACCTTATAATGGTAGTTTCTCCTTAGAAACTGATCAGTTGATCCTCTTTATTTTAAAACATGAAACTACAGCTCATTTTCACAAAGAATATTGTTGCACTCGTTCTCAATTTATTGTCATTTTGCTGCAGATATTGACCAATATAAAGATAAATGGCATTGTAATTTATCAATGTTATTCATTAATCGTTCTACACAGATCAGGCATGTGTGTACATGCATATTATTTTCCTGTAGCAATTCTATGGAAAAAACCAGAGAGCAAGTTATGATTTAGCCTACAGTGATCGCCAGTACTTGGTATTTATTCTCACATCCTTTATACATTCATATCCCAGGTTAAATTTATGGTGAATTTTATGACAGTATAAGGTTCAAAGAGAAGCAGTAATTTTTAGAAAGCCTAGCGAAAAACCAAATAAAAATTTTATGAGATTTTTTTTTCTAAGAATATCATGAACTATAAGATATTGTTATACAGGGAATCTCTAAGTATGACTTATTAGAAATGCAAATTCTCATGTCCCTCCACATCCGTACCTAATCAAAAACTCTGGGATTTGGAGCCAGAAATCTGATTCACCACACCCTACAAATGAATCTGATATATGTTCAACTTTGAGAAGCCCAGTTCAATTACAGTGTCATACTTCCTCATATAGATGAGCCAATCTCCTTTATTTAATATACAAGTACTTTAAGCACCCCCTTTAGAGAAATTCTGGAAGAGGAAAAAAACACTAAATCTACTCTGAAAAATGTTATTTTTCCATGACATCATTATAGGAGCTGTGGAAAATGCCTTGAGACCTTGTACACATTTCCAGCTGGTTTTTTGATTGGTTGTATGACCAATTGGTAGAGCTAATAAGATCTTCACAGCTGTCTGCTAAAACCATTTAATGTACCATGCACTGGTGCCTCACACCTGTAATCCCAGCTACTAGAGCGACTAGGATATGACATTTAGGGTTCAAAGCCAGCCCTGGAAGGACTCTAATCTCTAATTAATCAGCACAAAAGCTGGAAGTGGAACTCTGGCCCAAGTGGTGGCACTATCCTTGAGCAAAAAAGCTCAGGGACAACACCAGTCCCTGAGTTCAAGTCCCAGGACCAGCAAAAAAAAAAAAGTTCACATAGTGGTAGGTACTATTCATTCCTTTTCCTCTGGTCAGGAAAGCTCTTTTTCCATAGTGATAAGCCAGTCACCACCGTGGACATTGCATTGTGTCCTCATGTCCTGTGTTGGCAGTTTAATTTAGGAGGGAGTATTTTGAAAAGGTAGAGACATGAATTGGAAAAGTCCCCAATGTATGAGTATTATCTCCCCACCCCAACCCCCCTTCCACCCCCTTCACTGCCAGTGCTAGGCAAGTGTTGTATTACTGAGTTATATCCCCAGCCCAAGTGTCTCCCTTAAAAAGGGTTTCGTGGGGCGGCGGGGGAGGGGGAGAATTAACTTCATATTAACAGTCTGGTAACTGTGTATATTTTTTCACTTTACAGCGAAAAAGAGCCCAAAGTGAAGGAGAACATTTTCTAATGACAAACTCTCCATTTTTACCATGCCATTTGAAGTACTTTAATATTTGTTAGGCAGTGGACATTTTTTTCCACATGAAATTATGTTTAGGCTATGTCTCAGACCTCACAATCACAGCACTAATAGGCTTCACATCTACTTATTTTCATCAAAATGTGACCGTCTTGACAGATGACACACTGTTATGTGTTTTTCTAGGGCAGAAGAGGAATGCATTTTGAGTGTATTCAAGGATATGAAATTAAGATATTTAAAAAGCCAATTAACACTGAAGACATTTTTTGCTTGAAGAATTAAAAGTAGCATTAAGATACAGAAAGAACAGGGAGGAAGCTTCCTTCATAGAACCCAAATTTTTCTGTTTTTGATCATTACAACTTATCACTTTTAACCTCTTTCTGGCCCAACATGGAAATCTATTATTCTTAGAAGGGTTGAGGATGCATGAGTATGTAGGAGAGAATAAACATAATACCAAGTATTTGATTCTGTAGTGCCAAGCTTCCATTTGCTGGGCTTTGCTATTCCAAAAAGAGCTCAGCCATTTTCATATGAAGTTATCCCCAACCTGCAGGTACATTGTTTCTGGTATCAACAAAATCTGAGTTTCCAAATTTCTCTGACCTGAAGGGATGAATTGTGAAAGTCAGGTGAATACGGACAAGTTAGCATCCCAACAAAGCATAACAAAGAGATTAGATAAGGTCTGAAAGAAAAAGTAGCCTTACCTTGAGAAAGAAAGATGCTTGTCTACTGTGCTTCAAGGCCTTGATTACTTTCCTTTGTCGTGTAATACAGAAGTAATTCTACAGCTTTCATATGGAGATGATGTGAGCAGCCTAACTTGCAGATCCTGACTTACAGGACCCCAGATGAAGTCTGCATTTTGAATGGGCTTAGATGCTAATGACCTACTTAGTCACAACCTAAAGCCAAGGTGTGGTGTTCCTAATGAAAGATGAATCCTTTCACATTGTGCTCACTGAGGTTAAGTGAAACAGAGGTGAGAAACCAATGGAGAAGAGACATATTTTTTCCAGTATATATGATATTTAGAAAATGAAAGTTTACCAGAAATTTTCCATAATTAGAGAGACTTCAGACTCTCCCAGACATAATATTTAAAGATTCCATTAAACACCAAATAAAGACTGTAAGAATAAATGAGAGAATAAATGACTGTTACATTGGCAGATTCATTATCGGGGATAATATCCTTTTGTTCTATAGAGGAGCTGGGGTGGAGTGCCAAGGGTTTTTATTATTGAAGTCATTTTCTGAGCTTTGAGCTAGGCAAGAGGTATAAGATAGTGTAAGACATTGAACCACCACTGAATTAGGAAATAGGACTGGTTGGCCAGGCAACATTTTCAGTAACAAATTCAGGTTAGGGACCATGAATGTAAACTGAGACCAGTCGACAAAGTTCAAGGATTTTGTTTGTTTGTTTCTTATAGTCACAGCAGAGAAGGACTGTTTAGAGCATGAAAATGAAATTTTCTGGGACTCAACTTTCAGCTGGATTTAAGAAAGCTTATAATTTCATTAGTCTTAATGTAATAATTTCATGAGTCCACATCAAAAAAATGACATACTTAATCCCGAACTTCCTTTTGTCTGGCTAGAGAAGAATTTAAGCAAGATGCGAACATAAATAAAGATGATAGAAAAGTTCATTCAAAGAGAAATATGATCCCGAAAGGACACACAGGGGCATAGACATGCCACAGGAAAGAGAGCCTTTTAGCTGATCTCTGCCATCTTGGTTGTTTGCAAAAATACTCTCTTTACAGAACTTGGCCATTAGGTAAAAAGTGAGAATTACTCCTTGAAGATTGCATTTTGAGTAATTAGTCTCCTTTTGGTCTCCTGTATGGTGCCAAAGATTTCATGCTCAGTCCTTATGGCCCCATTACTTTTGTCCCTTTTACTTATGGTTGCTAGTGGCCGTTGGTACTGACAGAGTCTAGGGTGTGGCTGTCTAAATCCCACCCTGTCCTTTCCCTGTTCCCAGATATGATCAGCAAGATGAAAGTGTGAAAGTACTAGAAGATGTGTTTTGTAATTGGGGCCATATTTAAAACTGCCTGAGGGGCCTTCAGTGAACCCAATTACTTCACTTGAACACGTGTAAATGACATACTAACGTGTTCAAGTATTTGACAGAACTAACTGAAGTTTCAGCTGAACAGGTGAGAACTTAAATTTTAAACACTGGAAAATTAGGTCAGTTGACCCTATAAAAACAAGATTTAATAAGTAGCAGATGACATTTTGTCTGCCTCTATTAGGTCTTGCGGTGTAAGAAAAAAAAATTATGAGCAAGGTAAAATTCAGCATTTGCTGTGCTGGAAGAGCGCCCCACCCAAAATGAGTATATGTGGTGATCAGTGAAATCACTCAGGATGTATGTCAGCTTTGTGTGTCAGCTTGTCACACAGGTACACTAGAACAAAAGTAGTGGTGTTACATGTAAGACGTTAGAAAACTGTATAGGACATTTTAGAATACATTTACTACAAGATACAGAGGAGCCACATTTTAAGAGATTGAATGGAGAATCTTTATTAGAAAGCCAGTGACTATGAGCAGACACGTGTTCCCAAAATTCTTGCAGCCTCCAATGCACTTAATACTATTAGGAAACTGAGCCACTAGGGGAGTAAAGAAAGAGCAGAAAAACAACCTCTACAGACCAGATCAACTCTAATGGAGAGCTGAAGAGGAATGCATGGTGATCTGAAGAGAGTCAAGAGACAGGAGGCATGGTGCAATCACAGCAGAGGTCCAGGGGATTCAATAAGGTCATGGTTAGGTGGGAGGGTCAAAGAGATTTGCTAGTTCATGGACCAGGTCTGGCAGGGCTGGGCACCTACTTTCCAAGTCCCTTCTCCCCCTGCTTCAAAGACTTCAGGCCCACCTATCATCTGGGGGTGGGGTGGAATTTCACCTGGAGCAGTTTTCAAAACATCTCCTTCATCCACCAAGATGCCAAGATGGTGCTAGTTAGACGCAGTATCCGTATTTCAAAGGTGCTCAAATTTTGAACACGTAATCTTCTGTTGATCCCGTTCTTTCTCAGTGAAGGGTTACAGTTGAGAGTTTTCAATAAAGGTTGCCCACACATGTCACTTTCTTTGCTAACCTAGGCATCTTACGAAGTTCTCATCACAAAGTATAGTGGGTTTATTCTCAGATATATGAGGTAAAAATATAAATCTGATTGCTGAGTTACTTAGTTTAAAATATTTAGTTGGATGCCAGTAGATCACATCTATAATCCTAGCTACTCAGGAGGCTGATATCTGAGGTTCTTTGTATCAAGGTTGACCTTACAAAGAGCTCTTCATACCTGCGCCTTAGGTCACAAACTATGTCGGCAGTGAGTAAGGGTACCCAGATTTTGGAAGCAACATTTTTGCCCTAACGATATATTTGTCTAGTTAAAAAAAAAAAAGTAAACTTTCATGTACTTCAGCACCAGGAGTATTGTAATTTATAGAAGGACAAAATGGCAATGTTCCTCAATTCCTGGACCTTCCCTGCCAATTCAGCACTATTTATATGGTTGTCACTACTACATAGATAGTGTTGAATCCATCCTTCAGGTGTCTATTTCTTATACCTTGAGAATGAAGATATTAGAAAGCGATCTCTTACTGAAGAGGGCATGTGTACCAACTACTGCAAAATAATATGACAGAAGAGTTGCTATGAATATTATTTTTCTTTTACTTACATATTAAATTGCCTTTTAATGTATGAGGCATTGGGACTGGTTGGTGAAGTTACTGTGCAATTAAATAGGAAGGTTTGATGATTTATAATGGGCCAAACTGAGTATCATAAACATATCCTGCCAAAGCATAGAAAAAAGATTGAGAAACCTGACTTAGAGTTTCCCAAGATGGAAGTGAATTATTTCTATAGAAATACTATCCTTGGAGAGAAGGATTATTCTAACTCCAAGGATGTCCAGGTTGCTTCAAACAGCACCCAAAGACTCAGCCACCATGCTCTTAGAGATAATTGTCAGGAAAAATTGTGCTCTCTGAAGTTGGTGACCTAGACTAGACATAAAGAAGGTTATGTGTACTATGATGTCTGCCAGATAAGACCTTATTGTGAACTAGAATTGTGCAGATCTCTATGAAAATGTGGTCTGTAAAGCTGATTATATTTTTGTAACTTATTCCATCTCTAAGCAATGTGCATGAAGTATGTTTTGTTAAAAGAAAGGAAATTGAATGCAAAGTGTGCAGTAAAAAGTACATCAACCTAGAAAATTGAATGCAGTCATTTCTCATATTTCATATTTTAAAAATGTTTCCAATATTATGGAACATTTCTCCTATTCATGAATCTGCCTGCCATTGCTAGAAGTTTGTATTATATTTGAGCTTTTATTATTTGGTAGATAGGGCAGTACAAATATAGGGTGGCTGAATTATATGAATTAGTATTAAATTCACTTCAGGTGAATTCTGAATGACACATTTATTTTAAAATCATTGAGAGATCAATAGAAACTATAGACCAAATTCTGTGAAGAGCTGAGAAAAGGCATCAATATCTATATGGGAAGACAATGGTCTGTTTCTCAGGAGAGTGTTTGCCCCTCTCAACTGAGTAGTTACAGCAGGTGGGATTGCTATATTATTGTATCTGGGCTAGGTCTGACAGATTATACCACTCACTGAGAACAAATGATGCTTTACAGGGCTTTTATTTTTTTTTTAAGTCCTGCCATTAAAACAACCATAAAGACTAAAATTAAAGAAGGGAAGATTAAGTAACACTAGGACAGTCATGTCTGTTTCTGACTTTTGCTTCTTTTGCTGCACTGAGTTTGGAACTCAGGATATAGCCCTTGCCAGGCAGGTAGTCTTACCACTGAGCTACAGCTCCCCACCTCTCCTGGTTGTTTGTTTCCAAGATCAGATCTCACTTCCTGCCTCTGCATATACTGGGATGGATCATCCATGTATTTTAGGCTTCAGTCCTTCCTAGGATAATAGGCTATGGACCATTGCATCGATCTCTCCATTCAGAAGAGGTCTTATTTTTCTGCCTGGGCTGGCTTCAAACCATGATCCTTCCAATCCCAGCCTCTCAACTAACTAAGGTTGTTATTCAACACTATCCACTAGGAAAACGCATACCACAACCAACATGAAATAATTCCTTCTTTCCACTAAGATACACGAAAAAAGACAAATGATAGAATGTATTGGTGAGAAAATGGAGAAACTTAAGCACTTCTACGTTGCTTTAAAAACAATCACAGAATTATCACGTTCCCCAGCCAATTCTACTTCCAGGTGAAATAATGATACCCACTACAACAGGAAAGTTTGAAAATATCATGCCATAGGTCTAAAGAAATTCAACTCATGAAGGATCACATGTATTCACGCGTTTATATGAGTAGATAAATCTACAAAGGCAAAAAATAGACTAGTTGTTTCCTTCAGCTGAGGGTGGAGTTGGAGGAAAGGTTGGGAGACCAGAGATTGTTTCTTGGATGGGAGGTTAGTTTCTGGGGTGATGGAAATGTTCCAATATTGACTGTGGTATTGGTTATACATTCTAGAGTGGCCAAGAGTAGATGAATATATTAAGAACATTGAACTGTATACTGGAAAACGGTGCATTTTGGCATATTTGCGATACTATAAAAAAAGGAAAAAATTGTAAATTGCCTTGGTAGACACTCATGATGATAGAGGCGTGTTACAGCCAATGTTTTGAGTCATTTCTGGCTGTCTCACCAAGGTGAACAAGAAAGAAAAAGATGAGATTTTCATGTGAAGCTCCACTAATTGCCTAAACTTATGCTTCACCTAACAGATCTCTAAAAGGTGTGATTGTCTCCTTTTCTAGAAAAATGGTACAATTCAAATGTTTCCATACCTTGATGATTAAGAATTATTACAGAGACATGAGGAATAGTGGCCATTATTACATATGTACAGAGCTTCAGGTTCTTTTTGTCTGATTGAATCGCTCTATGAAATTTGTATTCATTTGTTATGAAACACTCAGAATATACCAAAACCCTAGCTGTAACATGGATATGTTCCTTGTGTGTGTGTGTGTGTGTGTGTGTGCCTTACTAATTTTAAAAAGTGCTTTATTACTGCATAATTGCCATATATTTCACCCATTTTAAGCATACAATTCAATGTTTGGAAGCAATTCAATCAGAATATTATTTTTTATAGCCTCATTAAGATCTAAACTTGTTTTTCTTACTTTCACCTTTCAGTTAGTTCCAAATCCGAAGGTGCCCCAGGACCAGGCTTAATATCCTAATTCCACATTCTTTGTCTAAATAAAAGCCACATGGCATCACTTAATTTTCCTACTTGGATTACTGTCCAACATCAACTATTTTTTTTTTTTTTTGCATTCCAAGACAGCCGCTCCCAGTATTCCTACCTCCATGAATAGCAGAATTTATCTCTCAAAACTCTATCCATAGGGTTAGATGAACACAGACCCTATCAACTCGTTGCCCTTGTCAAATCAATCACTGGCAACCATGGGTGCTCCATCAACAATTATCCTAGTTTTCTGCTGTGCTCTGGACCATGTCTGAATGCCAGTCCCGTTCAGGCTTTTCCATTTAATAGCTGCATGGTGCTGGCACATCACTTAAACTCGATGAGACTCAGTGAACTAGAAAAAAATAAAAAGAGTCTTTTCTTTTCCTCTTGTTCAATAGCCCTGCTATAGGGATGGATTCATATACTAGAAGTTTGTGAAAAAGTTTTATGAGCCTTTAATGGAAGTTGTGACCTGCTTATTTGATCCTTTGGCATGGGAAGTATTTGTAATTATTCTGCAGGCAACAAAAGTTAGGAACACATAACATTTTGTTACAGAAAAACTAAAGCCAGGAAAGAATCAGCATAGCAAATATAGACTAAAGGCTATTCAGGTTTCAAATAATTTGAAATAATAGCCATGAGAGGAATGGGGGTATCATACTCAACATCACTCTGATTTTACCAAGAGTAGAAGAAACATTTTCTGACCAATTCTAATCTAAAACTTAATTTTCTTTCTCTCTTTCTTTCTTTCTTTCTTTCTTTCTTTCTTTCTTTCTTTCTTTCTTTCTTTCTTTCTTTCTTTCTTTCTTTCTTTCTTTTTTCTTTCTTTCTTTCTTTCTTTCTTTCTTTCTTTCTTTCTTTCTTTCTTTCTTTCTTTCTTTCTTTCTTTCTTTCTTTTCTTCTTTCTTTCCTTCTTTCTTTCTCTTTCCTCTCTTTCTCTTTCCTCTTTCTCTCTTTCTCCCTCCCTCCCTCCCTCCCTCCCTCTCTCCCTCCCTCCCTCCCTTCCCTCCTTCCTTCCTTCCTTCCTTTCCTTTTTCTTTCTTTCCCTCTTTCTTCCTTTTTGTCCATTTCTGAGGCTTGATCTCATTACCTCGAGCTCTTCCTTGTTTATTTCACTCAAGTCTGATACTCTACCACTTAAGCCACAATTCTACTTTGGACATTTTGCTGGCTTATTGGACATAAGAATCTCATGGACTTTCCTGTCTGGACTGGCTTTGACTCATGATCCTCAGATCTCAGCCTCCTAAGTAGTTAGGATTACAGTTGTGAGCCATCAGTACCTGGTTAAACTATTTTCTTCAATGTGTCAAAAAATAAAGTATTTAACACTGCTAAGGTACGTAAGCATGTGCCACTCTGTATCAGATGTGATTTGTATAGGTTACACACATTTCTCTCCTGGGGCTTTCCATATTTAACCAGTCTCCTGTTAAGTTCATTTAATAATGAGAGAGGGAGAATACAGAACTAAGAATTTTAATGAATATATGGAAAACAATATGAGGGAATGATATACATTTTGAAAAATGGTTACATTTTTATAATGTAGTCCAAATTTCACAGAAGTTTCATTTTTAGGCTAGGATTGGATACATTTTTATAGTAGCTCTGCAGTGCATGGGTAAGTATATAGCATGCATAATACATGTAATTCATACATACATTTTTACTATTTGTAATTCTCCACTAAATTTCTCTATGAATGATATTTCTTTGCATCTATTGGAAAGAAAGCAGAATTGCTAATTTCCATCATCTTTTCTAATAGCTTAATATTGAAAAACAGCTTATCTGCCAATTAAATTTAGTCTAGTATTTGAGCCGCTAGTTTCATCTTAATTCCCTCATTTGTTCCCCTTTTATTCAACCAAGTGTCATGTCATTTATGGCTTCTTTCTTTCCCTCCAGCCTAAGCTTCTTAGAAAATAAATGAGGCTATAAGTCCTCATTTAGCCCTTCTTAGCCCTGTGGATTCTGGCTCAGGATTTCATTCTTGCCACTCATTCGCCAGTTATTCTTGTAGGTCATCCTGCTCTTCCTTTCCTCTATCTATTTTCTTCGTGTAGTAAATTGTCAAAGTGTTTGCTATAGGAGTTTTGATATCAGAGCAGCCACATATTTTGAATCAGAAGCAGTCTTTTAGAATACCAAGTAATTCACACTTACAGTGGCAACTTTGAAGTCACCTGAGACATCTCTCGAGACTGAGAAGGGGTCCTTTGCTTTTCCTGGGCTGTCATTAGTCCACTCCATTTGGAAAGCATGGTGAAGGGCCTCTGTCATATTGTGTATCCATTGGTGTATACACTGAGCAAGGATGCCATCTTAGCCCATGGAATTTTTTCACTTGGCATAGTTTTTGATTTAGGTAAATATTAATATAGGTTCTGCTTAAATTCCTGTTGACACACAAAGAAGATATACAGGATATACAGTGTTAGAATTCTTAGCTAACAAGGGGCACTGCCAAATGATAAAATATTAATTCTATTACTTTGTATGCAGATATGCAAGAACTAGAAGCAATTACGCTGACTCTAATTGCTTCGTAGATGAATACAATTATGATGTTACACTCATTCTGTCTGTATTCTCAGTATAAAATAACATCCACATAAGACAGTCAAGAAATTTCATTTAAAAGTAAACCTTACCAATGTGAAATATATTAAGGCAATAAACCCAGAGATTAAACTTTCATAAACAGTAAGAGCTCATTGTTTTGTAAATGAGTGTATAATAATATCTTTGCAGCTCAAGTGAAACTATAAAACTGACTGGGGGCCTCACTTTTTTTCTTGCAAACTTTTGATTTATTGTTTTAATCTGCTCTTTGCATTGTATAGCAATTAAACATTGGAAATGGGCTCTTCTCCTCTTACCACATTGCTCTCTCTCCCGTCTCACTTCTGTCATTTCTGGTATAATGACAAGCAATTTAGAGGTACCAGGAACTATTAGGATGTAAGTAGCTCGTGATGTTACAGGTGTTTACTCCTAATGAATGAAAATGAGATCACAGAAAGGTGAGGTTTAAGGAAGGATCTCTTGGGGATGGGGAAGTTGAAAGACTTAAAGATCTGTAGATAGCATTCAGAAACGAAGCACAGATTTTTAAGACATAGTTCTATCAGGGTGACTTGATAGAATATGAATTAGATATTGAAATTACCTATATTTATAGTTGGACAAGTAAAATTAGGGCTTCAATATAGTGATATTTCAACTTGTGTAAGAATTGGATTCATTTGGAAAGATAATAAAATAGGATGAGTGTTGTTCTCTCTGGAGTTACTGATCCTGTAGGACTGGAATGGAGCTTGAGTTTGCACGTGATACCGTCATTACTGGTCCTGGGAACTCACTTTGATAACCACTGGTCTAACAGAAAGAAGTGACTTTTGCATTCTTTCTGTGTACTTCCTTGGATAAAAACTTCTAATACTAATAAAAGTGTTTGCAATGTCATGATCAATGAAATTGTTATATCCTAGACTCAGAGTTAGATTAAATACACAGGAATTGAATGTCACAGCTAAGATGACAGACTTCAGCTGTACTGGACATTTAAGGATTTTCTGTCTACTTCCTTATTGTACCCTCTTCGGTAAGCTGTGTTTATCCAAAAAAAAAAAAAAAATTCCATGTAAGACATTGATCATCCCCTTAAAGAAAATAGTTTAAGGAATTATAATTTTGTTTTTAATTCTGTCTTAATAGGGAAGCAGATGGGTGACTCAGACAATATGGTAGTTATGAAGTTAAATGGGCCATTTAGATTGTTCCCTCTCTCTCTCTAAACCAGTGTCTATATAATATATCACAGATAATAAAAAAGTTTGTTGATTATAAAACTCATTTCCAAATATTAAACATTTGTTCAGCAAAGAGTAGATTCATTAAGTTCATTAGACAACTCAGACTCAAACTTTTGCATTAAAAGAAAATTTAAAAAACCCACCCAAAGTCCAAAGTGAAGTGTGCAATATTCAGTTATTATGGAATATTTCGCTCTTGTAAGACATATTAGCTGATGCTTGGATATGAAAAGTTCTATAGCAGAATGTAAAACAAAAGACAGGACTTTTATGTGTGTGTGTGTATGTGTGTAAAATAAAATATATTTTATGTATCTAAAATAAAATATGCATTTATATACTCATTTTTCTCTTACATTTTTATAAGAAGAGTGTAAATAACTAATGTGTTTAGCATTTCACGTGAACTTGGCTATGTAGCCATACTCAGACTGATGTAGGAGAATTGTCTCTTCTTTTCTCAGTGTGAAGATTTATGTATTTGACTTTCAGGTCCCCAAGGGTGTAGCATTTAATGCCAAATCAAATGCAACATCAAATTGCCTTGTATTCATTTAAGTGAATTTTCAGATTTATGGCAGATAGGCACTGATCCAGGGAACTAGAGAAAGGACAGTCACTGTAGATGATTGTGTGGAAGCAAAATGAAGTAAATAACTGGGAATTAATTACTTGTAAGGTTAAGGTCCATTCTTGGAGAGAATCAGGTGTAATTTATTCTGTAATCAATTTGCAAGCACCTGGAGTGTAACAAACAACAGGTAACATTGGATTGCACAGAAACAGGTCATGCCAAACAAAACTAATTTCCCTCTTTGACAGAGTGATTGGTCCCATAGACTGGAAGATCCTGTGATTAGAGCCCGCTTTGACCTTTGCACAATTATCAAAGCCTCTTCACATGGAATAGTCATTGACAAGCTTGCCAAAGGTGATGTTAGTGGAATAAGAATCAGGTAGATATTGAACTGATAGTAGAAATGTTCTTGGGGTTTGTCAGCAAGTAATGGGATGATGAGTTTGTACCTATTTAAAAGTTTCCCACAAGTTTGATTGTGAATCTGAATTTTCTCTCCCTCTCTCCCTCTCTAACAAATGGTTTTGCAAGAGAAAGTGAAGTGTGTTCATATACACTGGAAGCAAAGTCAATGCTGTTAGAGCATCGTGGACAGAATTCTAACAAAATGATTGAAATCCAAAGTAACAATATAGAAAGGTGATATAAAATAACTGGATATGGACTGCTGAGTAATTGAAACTTTAAAAATATCAAAGAGGGACTGAGAATGTGGCTCAGTGGTAGAGCGCCTTGCCTAGCATGTATGAAGCCCTGGGTTTAATTGCTCAGTATCACATAAAGAAAAAAAGCCAGAAGTGGTGCTGTGGCTCAAGTAGTAGAGTACTAACCTTCCTTTCTAGTGAATTCACCTTTAAATAACTTTTTTTTCAAATTTATGTATGTATTTTATATACATATACACTTCATGAAGAATATATTATAACTTATCAAATGTAAAACCTGTTTTAAAACATGAGGGTAACATTACAAGAATGTCACACTTAAAAATTAAAATTAACTTCACAGGTGATAATAAACATAGGTGCAATTAATATCATACCCAGTAGTACATAGCCCAGTAGTTATTAGCATTATTTAAATTTAATTTCTCTGCCATGTTATTTTATTGAATGATATCATATATAAGTAACATTTTATTAATATTTTAACAGAAAACTCATTTTGCTTTTATTAACCCATTTTTGTATTAATCAATATATACAGGCTTGTATATAGTGGAAGCTGAATTAGTTAATAAATGAAATAGTGTACCCAGGACCTCGGGCTCACAAGGCAAGCACTCTTCTACTTGAGCAGTATTACCATCCCCTGCCGTTCCATAGTTACTTTGCTTTTGAGAAAGTGTTGTATTAATTTTGTCTCATCTAACCTCAAACTCATGATCCTCTGTCTCCAAGTCCTGAGTAGTTGGTATTATAGTCATGTGCCAACATGCTCTGGTACAGAGAACAAGTTTTGAATAACAACAAAGAATACGCAAGACATCTTTTGTCAAAGACTTCTCAGTGTTCTTGGAGAAATACCTTTACATCCTATTATTTTACTTTACTATAATATTGATCTTGACTTATGTCAGTAATATCTGACATATTTCTAGGAAATGTTACACGAATATACATCTGATATTTTTTAAGCTTTTGCTTAAACTTGTAAATTTTATTTCCCATAAGCATATTTGAATGGAAATTTTCTTAATACTCATGAAGTATATATTTAAGGATCATAATGCCTGTTTTTATATGAAATTTCTGGGTATTTTCAACCTAGTCAACCTCAAATTACCTTTTGATTATATTCTAAGTGACACATAATTAGAACCATTATCCAGTAGTTTTTGTCACATGTACACATTGTTATTCCTAACTTTTCCTGTTTCTACTTTGGAATGGAAGTCTTTCAGGGTTTGGGGAACCATTCAATTTGACATCTTTGGCACTTGGAACCAGAAAGTGTGGCGTGGAGAGACACAAAAACTGCTTTGGCAAATGATCTGTCAAGTGACCCATGAACAAAATCGAGATTGGGTTGCCCTTTGAAATAAACCTATTTGAATTTTATTATCTCCGGCGCACCTTGTGTCTCTAATCTTGTGAAAGGTTAGTATTCTATCCATCAGAGCAAGATTCAAGCCCCAGTTGATGTCTGTTCTTGATGATAACTGGGTGCAGCAGTCTGAGCTGGAAGAGGAGATTGATTACCATCAGCAGTTCAAAAGGAGAGGAGAGAAATGGATAGGGAGTCACATGTACCACACAGGCAAGCTACCTTCCCTGGGTCAGGAAACTTAAAACCAAACCAAAGGAAAAACAAAGACTGCTTTTGTGTCTCCTGCTCTGCAATTGTTAGGCACAATCAACGTAATTCAGAAATGGAAATATCAATAATTTGCAAGCTGTCTACCAACTAACAATGTGCCACTCTATGGAAATAGATGACGCATAGCTAGCATTTAACTTGGTTTTTAACATAAGGAAAGTAGAATTCCTATCTTCCACACTGTAGAATTTTAAATACTAGAAATCCCTTCTTGTATAGAACTAAATAGAAATTATCCACGAATACATTTTAAATACATTTAATACATTTAAAGCATTCATTCAAGCAATGAGAGTGTAATTATTTTTTTTATTGATAAATTATTATCTAACCTCACGGAGACCATTTTAGCTGTATGTTACATTTTAGAGAACACTACTTCTTTGGTTTATTAGAGGAGTCCCTTTTACTGATCAACTTGAATCTTTTTTATTTTATTTTTTTCTCGGTCATGGGGCTTAAACTTTGGGCCTGAGTGCTGTCCCTCAGCTCTTCAGCTCAAGGTAAGCGCTCTACCACTTGAGCTACAGCTCCACTTCTACTTTTTCTGGTGGTTTATTGGAGATAAGAGTGGCATGGACTTTCCTGCCCGGGCTGGCTTTGAACCTCAATCCTCAGATCTCAGCTTCCTCAGCTAGGATTATAGGTGTGAGCCACAGGTGCCCCGTCTTCAACTTGAATCTTTTAGGTTTAAAGAGACCCACATTCTGTTCTTCACTTACTTGTTAATATACTGCATGATTTTGAATTTTTTTTCAGTTTATTTGCTTTATTCTTCATGCCTTTTATTATTGGGAGTGGTTGTGATGGTAGAGCAAAGGTCTTAAATCTTGGCCTTCATATTGTAGACTTATTAAACAAAATGTTTTCATACAGTATTTTAAGTCTCTAAGTTATAATATTCTAACTGCTCAATTTATAGTCATTGTAAACATTGGGAAAACCTAAACAATATACAGAAAAGAAAATAAAGTAATTATCACCTTCAACATATTGTGAACGGATAGTGGATATTTTCT
Organism: Dipodomys spectabilis; assembly: GCF_019054845.1. Classification (NCBI taxonomy): domain Eukaryota; kingdom Metazoa; phylum Chordata; class Mammalia; order Rodentia; family Heteromyidae; genus Dipodomys; species Dipodomys spectabilis. The sequence goes on from NW_024870752.1 coordinate 9,606,055, forward strand.
TTTCATTTTTTTCTGACATGTGCATCTACAAATTCTGTACAAAATTGGAATTATACTGTATAAGTTCTAACATCTATTATTTCTATCTTAGCACTTAAGGAAAAACACAGTACTGGAGTTTTGGATTTACTTAGGACTTTGTATTTGCTAGACAGGTAGTCTATGACTTAGGTCACACCTTTAATGCCTTTTGGATTTTTGTTACTTTTTGGATAGTGCTTTAATTTTTTTTAAATTGGTTTTTTATTGTAAAAATACTGTACAGAGGAATTGCATGAGTAGATAATGAGTACATTTCATATCAAGCATTGTTGCCTCCTCCTTTGATTTTCCCCTATCATCCCTTTAATTTTTGCCTCCCCCCCCCCCCCCCACCCCTCTGTCCAGATTTGGCTACAAGTCTCCTATTTACTCACCCTATGTGGTTTGGTTGATAGATGCATGCTACCACACCCAACTGTTAGTTGAGATAATGTAATATGAACCTTTTGCCTAGGCATACCTCCAATCCTAATCCTTCTGATCTTAGCCTATTGAGTAGCTACAATTATAGACAGACATCATGCCTATAATGACAATTTCAACTCTTTCCTTTTTTTCCCCTTTTTCTTTTTTTGGGGGGTGGGGGCAGTCAGGGGGCTTGAACTTGTAGCCTGGGTGCTGTCATTGATCTCTTTGGATCAAAGCTAGTGCTCTACCACAGTGCCACTTCAGTTTTTCTGGTGGTTAGTTGGAGGTAAGAGTCTCATGGACTTTCTTGTCCAGCTGGCTTTGAACAGCAATCCTCTTATCTCAACCTTCTGAGTAGCTAAGATTACAGGTGTGATCCACCTTCCCAGCTCTTTTCTTGAATATTTTTTTGTGAACTGGTAAAGCAAATGCTTTTCAGTCCTTCACTTTACAGGCCCTTTCCAAGGGATCTTTTATATTGTGTTTATTTATTAAAGAGGGGCCAGTAAACTACATTAGCTTCACTTCTCACAGAATCTGGGGCTGTCTCTTTAGGCTTAAACCCTGAAGGTGTACTGCCTGCAGTGCAACTGTAGCTCCACTATCTCTTAGTTATATACCTTGGGAATTAACTTAAACTTGTGTCCCTGTTCCCCAAATCCAATGTGTGAAGATAACAACAACTACCTCAGAGGATTCTTCACAAGATTACATTACATAATTCATGAAAAGTCCTTAAACTTGGTGCTGATTCGTAGTCTGTGATTAATAACTATTAGCTTTGTAAAATATTATTTTTAAGTAATTATGAACACCACATGTTTTGCAATGTGAATATACACTTCTGGAAGGATTGTAAAATTGCTTTTACACCTGCTAGCTTGTAGAAATAATAAGAAGTTGAAGACAATTCTGAACTTGTGTTTGTGATTGAACTCTTCCTACTGTGTTCTGTTCTGCTAAAGCATTGTGCACACCTGCATGTCACTATTTATTTTCTTCCTTTTTTTTTTTTTTTTGGTACTGGTATTGAGAGGAGCCTTGTACTCTTCCTTGGCTTTTTCTACCTAAATCTGCTACTCTACTGCTTGAGATACACCTCCTGGTTTGTCTTGTTAATTGGAGATAAGAGTACCTTGGATTTGTCTGCCTGGCTGGGCTTTAAACTCCGATATTCAGATCTTAGTCTCCTGAGTAGCTAGATTGTAGACATAAGGCATGAGTAACCAGCAATATTATTTTCTAGTAACTAGATTTTAGTAATTAGTATGAAAGTTTTTTTAGAAAAAACTATAGGTAGTTGAATGAACTTAAAACTGAAGGAGAAATGAAGAAGATAAGAAGTCATCCTGTTACATTTATTTTTTGAAAATTCTAACAGCTTTCTGTTCAAGATTACTCTCATTTAGACATCTGTTGAGCAAAGTCAAGTTGTCACGTGTTTTCAGCAGTGCCAGTGTTTGATAGAACAGAAGGATCTAGCTTATAATTTTAGCTTAAAATGAAGACATAATATTTAGATGAAAGTTTTCACATAGAGCTACACTTGGACAGCTCAGAATACCCCTGTGTCTTTAGTTCTGTTGTTTTATGTGCTACCTGGCTGCGCGGTTATGCTCTGGCAGGCATTTCTTCACATTTGGGCATTAATTAGCTGGGTCATTAGGTCCTCCTCATTCCTTTTCCCATGCTACCTTTTTCTTCCTTTCTGAGCGTGGGATAAGTCTGTTGTCCTCTAATCAATGAAGACAAACAGTGACTTGGGACACAATGGTTGGTGTTGGCGAAGAAAAAGGAGATACTGTTAATCAATGTGACCCTCTGGAAAAGGAGTACCAAGAGGAGAGGTGGGAGGGAGGGGGGAGAAGTAAGAACCAGAGTAGGAAGAAATGGAGGAATAAAGTGGAAGGGAGAGAGGGAGGAAAGGCCAAAAAGACCATTAGGCTACCATAATACATTTACAGTGTAGCCCTTCTCTTCTTTCTCTCCCTAGTAACCAGCAATAGACATGGACTAAAATGAAAGTGCTAGAGAGCAAAGGAGAGTTGCTACAATTCTAAATCATAGCTGTACATCTGATCATCTAGGACACTTGCTACTCTGTTCATACTTGGATAGCATTCTAAGATGTACTGAATTACTGAAAAGCAATTTAGGGGTCAATCAGACTTATTTTTCTTTCTTTTTTGAGAGAGAGAGAGAGAGAGAGAGAGAGAGAGACTGACTATTCTAACTCATGCTAGTATCAATCTCACAGTCCTCTAACCTCAGGTTCCTAAGTGCTGAGATTATATGTATATGCCACTACACCTGGCTTAGGCAGGGACAGCATACTTTAAAACTCAGATGAAGAAAGAAAAAGAAATAAATTTCATTTTTTCTGTTCCTCCTCTCTCCCTTTGGCACCTACACACACTTATTTCCCCAGCTTTGACCTATAAACTAGCCTTCGCCCCTCAGGTCATGCATGCAAACATGTTGGTGGGTCTTTCTCTTCTTACAAAGTGATTGCACAGATAAGAGATGATAATCGGCCAAAAAAAAAAAAAAAAACTGGATATGGGAACACAATTATAAGTGCAATTATTTAATTTTTACTGTCTTCTTGTTTAGAATGTATTTATTATTATCCTAATTGGGAAGTGTATTTGCTTCTATCAGTGGAGAAAAAACATGGTAGGTAATAATTTTAAGTTGGCTTCAATTTAGGTCTGCACTTTAGGTACATAAGGGTTAAGTAGGAACACAATGCTGTGGTTAAAGTCATCTTTGAGTGGAACATGGAAGAAGGCTGGGGGGAAGGAAGGCCTAAAGCTATTGTCAGTAGGCCAGAAGACTGTGCCTCAACAGTCACGTGGTCTGCAAATATACATGAGCTCTTAATTTCCTGTGTAGTGCTTAGGGTAAGATACAAAGTAAGTTGGCAGGCTCAGAACAGTTAGTGGTTTCTGGGAGAAACCCTCAGAAAACGTCAAACTTACTTCATGAATGTGGGAATTAGTAGTTTATCTATTCCACCATAAAGACCATTAGTTGGTCCTTCTTACTTTAAAAGTGATTTTTGGAAGAAAGAACTTGCCAAAAAATAAAGAATTTACTCGTCTACTGTGTAAAAGATCCACTTAAGTATTAAAATAGTTTCATTATGAGAAATCAGAATTCAAGTTGGCAATGTCTATACCATTGCTACCAATCTCCCTCGGTCGAGTCATTGCATAGTCCACTTTCTGCTGTTGAATTCCATACCAGATTCTGGAAAAAACAAACAAACAACAACTACAGCAACAACAACTACAACAACAATAACAAAATACTCCTTCCAGTTAATTTCGTCCACTGACTTGACTTTAATGGTATTAAATTGAAGGACTTTGGTGCAAGGTATTGATTATTTTTAATGAACATTTGTGTTGGTAAACTGATGACTTATCACTAAAATTTTTCCTCATGAAAAATCTAGTTGATTAGATTAGATAGATTGGACAAATACAAAATGGTGATGTCCGATTGACCAGAGTAATGCATTATGCATGCATTATTCAATTATTCTTAAAGCATTAATTACTTCACTTGATGAATCAAATGAATTATTTTATCATTAGTAAAATGCATTATCATACCCTTGACTTTCTGATTTACTGAATGATTTTATTCCTTCACAACTATTAGGATTCCACCTATTTACATTTCATTTATAAGCGATCCTTACACACATAGCAATTAAGATAATACAAAGCCAACCAACCTTTGGATTAAAATAATGAGCAATTTTGAAGTTGCATGCAATAGTATTTTAACAGCTTTGTTTGAACATAATTTTGATATTAACCCTTGATTTGTAGTGCAACTTCTGTTTTATTGTAGGGTTTTGGTAGGTTTTGGTAGGTTTTCTGTTTTGGTAGGTTTTCTGAGATGTTAATTAAATTTAGAAATAAATTGAATTTCTATTTTTGCACTGTGCCAGTGACTCACACTTGAAATCCTAGCTAGTTGGAAGGTTGATACCCAAGGATAGCAATTTGAAGCCAGCTTGGGCAGAAAAATCCATGATTCTCTTCTCTCCAATTAACTACCAAAAAGCTAGAAATGGAGTTGTGGCTCAAGTGGTAGAGTCTTAGGCTTGAGTAAAAACCCTAAGGTACAGCTCCCTGGCCCTGAGTTCAAGCGGTTATATGAGCACAAAACAAAACAATTAAATACATTTTCATGGGCTGGGAAGGTGGCTCAGTGGTAGAGCGCTTGCCTTGCATGCCTGAGGCCCTGGGTTCGATTCCTCAGCACCACATAAGCAAAAAGAAAAAAGCTGGAAGTGGTGTTGTGGCTCAAGTGGTAGAGCGCTAGCCTTGAGCTGAAGAGCTGAGGGACAGCGCCCAGGCCCAGAGTTCAGGCCCCAAGACTGGACCCCCCCCAAAAAAATACATTTTCATTTATCATTATGAAGAAAATGTTTACAAAATGAAATTGTATTGGAGATGGGCTCAATGGAAGAGGGCATGCCTAGCATTTGTGATGCCCTGGGTTCAATACTCAGTAACACACACACACACACACACACACACACAGGAGACTGTTCTAAATATGAAAGCATCAGAATAGAGTATTTTTTCTATTTCATTTACATAGTATTTTATGTGCCAAGGTTAGTATAGGGCTTTCTCCTTACAAAAATCTCCAGAGAATCATTAGGCAACTAGAGAAATCTTTAGAGATTCTTACTTTAAAAATCACTAAAATCACCTTGGTACTTTAAGTCATTAAGTGGTTTAAGAATTTACTTCTGGATTTCTGTTACTTTCAGAGGAAAATGTAGAGATAATGGCCTGCCAGACTAGGTTAAAACATCGACGATTAAAAGCAACTTTTATTCTACTACTTATGTGAGAGTTCCAGACTGATAATTAAACTGTCTTCCTGACTATAAGAAATTAATGGCATTAGATGTTTTGTTGAGTTTACTTCCCGTCGAACATCTCACTAAGGATTAGGAACCTTTAAACTAGCAAAGTTTTTTCCATAAAAATATTAAATATTTTATGATAGTATGTATCATGTAAGGTCTCTATTGCATATTCTTCTCTACTGCTACAGGTTCTTCTGTCCAAATCAAACATTGAAATATGTAGCAAATCTTCATCATTCACCCTCCACTTGTAACTACTGTAGTATTTTCCAGATCACTTGTTTTTAAGTCATTTTCACCATTCATCAGTAGTTGAGGGAGGAGGGCTCTGTGGGGAAATTATGGAGGGAGAAGGGCAAGCAGATTCTTCTAGCTGTATTTTCAGTAAGTTGATGGACAGTCCTGGGGACTGAGCTTCTGAGAGGTCTCTGATGTCTAAGTTCAGGCACATATTGTCTTCCCGAAGAGGTCCAGTATAAGTCCAGGTTAGAACAACTTTAGAATACCAATGTCATAGGTCCAAAGTACCTCATCTATGGCATTGTGTGTGTGTGTGTGTGTGTGTGTGTGTGTGTGTGTGTGTGTGTGTGTGTGTGCACGCATGCGGGTTGTACTCTCTTTGATTATTATAACTGGTAATCGCAATAGTGAACTATAAAGAACATCCTCTGCTAGAATCTCACTTTGGAAATAGAACCATATAGACTTTCTGCATTGGATTACCACATGCCCTTCCTTTTATCTTTCTTTCCATTGAGATTTCTGAACAGAACCCAGGCCCTATTCTTATGAATTCCCTCCAGTGGAACTAGGTACTACTATCCAAATATTAGGTTTCCATCATTATCATGATACTCATATTTCCTTAATGAATATTTAGTGTAGAGTTATAGTAGTAAAGTATTTAAAATTTTTAGTTAAGCACGGTAAAAGTAAAGGATGAAAATAGGAATTATATATAGCTGTCTAGAATGAATGTATGAAGCTGGAGATGTTTGGTTGTTGATGATCTGTCACAATAAATGGGGGACATAATTTTTCAGGTATTTTTAGCATTCTTTTATGTGTTAGTCCTACTTTCATGCATTACCTAAAATCCAACCTTCTGTGGTTCCTTTTCTTCTACTAGATGATAGCCCTTCTTCTACTAGATGAGAGCCCTTAAATCACCAGGCTTGGATTTCAGTATGCACTCCAGTCAATTACCTATATCGCCTAATTAGTGGGAAAAGAAAAAGAATCACACATTAAAATAATGTATATAAATAATTGATATATGACTTGAAAATCATTTTGAATTTATATTTAAATTGAGTTTTATCCACTCTCTCTTAGAAGTTTAGAATACTTCCCATTAATTATTCATACCACAGTATGAAAATTTGGCTTGGGATAAACTATAAAGCCACTGTGCTCTTTTGTCCTATCGTAGAGATCATTTTTGTGTGTAATAGCTTTGGTGCTGTGGATTGCCTGCTGGTTGTATGATCTAGAGCAATTGATGTAACATTTAAGGCCTAGATGTCTTCATCTGCACACTAGATGAACTCCTATCTGAAAGATGCCAGTGTGTACGATAGCACAGGGTACGATGCTTTGTTTGAGAACAGACACGGTCTCAGTTCTTATCTTTAGTGATACTTTAAATCAACCCATTTCTTGTTTCAAACCCATTTTTTATATCCAAGTAACATTTTATTTATTTACTTTCCCCCATGATAAATAATAAACAAATACTATTTCTGTCTTGTTCTGCAAGTAAGTGTTCTCAAGAATATGAGCAGAGAATAGCAAAACAATGCCACCCAATGTTCAATCCAATGTCTGTGTTTATTCTCAGTAGTGTTACACAAGACATTGCTGGCTCAAATAGGAGAAGCTTTTGCGATGTCAGAAAGCCTGCAGTTCCTAGGGAGCCTCTTGCCTGGCTTGTCTTTTCTCTTTGCTTCTTTTGGCACTAAGTTCCACCCTTGATTTTAACCTTTTTCATTTGGTTCCTTCTCTTGATGCTTTCCTCAGCTATCCTCAGGGCAGCTCTTGACTCCTAGGAGTTCATTTTTGCTCCTTTAGAGGCCTTGCTAAACAAGAAGCAGAATTTTCAGTCCTCCTCCTCCTCCTCCCCCTCCCCCTCCCCTCCTCCTCCCCCTCCCCCTCCCCCTCCTTCTCCTCCTCCTCCTCCTCCTCCTGGTCCTCCTCCCCCCCCTCCCCCCCCCTCCTCCCCCCCCTCCTCCTCCTTCCCCCTCCTCCTCCTTTTTCTTTTCTTTTGGAACAGTGGTGGTTTGTTCTTCCACGTGAGGCAGTCTGCCCTACAGCAAACATGCTTGCTTCTAGATCTCCTCTCTCTTTGAATAAAATCCTCCCAGAGGCTAATGCTGGTGGGAAAAGTTTTTTTTTTTTTCAATTTTTTAAATTTCTTTTTATATGCACCTAGAAAGCATGACTGAGATCTGAGCGTCAACCTTTGTTGTATTTTTTGTGATTGGGGAAATAAAACTAAAAAGCATTTCTTTCACTCAAATTGTTCTCACAGATGAGTTTTGTTGACTAAAGGCTTTCTTCCTTATGAGCTTTGCCCTCTCTGAATAAAAGAAGGGTTATATTGATACTGCTTTTTCCTTTTTGATTGCTCTTGAATTTTCTTCTCTCTGATGTTTTTGGTCATCAGACTTCATTAGCAAAGTGGATCAGATAACTGTTATCCAAGTCTGTATCTTGTTTAGTCTTCTGTGAAACAATTTTCATCCAATCTTACCTTTTTCAAAAGCCAGCCTTCCCAAGGTAGAAGTTATGAACGAATATTCTTAATTCTGGAGGACATTAATTTTGTCTCAATGGTTTGTATGCCTATCTTCCATAAAATTTAAGATCCATGTACTCTAGGAAACCACATGTTTCATAATTGCCTGACATACTAGCATCTTTCAATATCAAAAATTAACTTTGACTATGGAATCTGTAAACAATGTAATGATTTTGAGCAAGGAATAATTTGACTTTTGAGGATCACTTAAGTTAACAGCAAACCTTTGAAATGATACACACTTAAGACAAAAATTGAAGCTTGGAATCTAATGAAATCTCTCTCTCTCTCTCTCTCTCTCCCTCCCTCTCACAATGGTTTTACAGAGACAGTGTCTTACTATGTAGCCCAGACTGGCCTCAAACTTAAAATTGTCCTTTCAGTGCTGGAATTATGGGTGTGTGTCACTATACTCCGCCACTACACACATCCAAATGAAGTGTTTCTCAAGCTATGTCCTTTTTCTTAGAAATCTGGTAACTTCGTGTTCTTAATTTTTATTCTCTTTAAGTAGTTGTACAAGGAGATTTCAGTTCATTGTCAATTTATGAGTACAACACATCTTAATCAGTGTCACCCCTTTCATCATTCTCCCTCTTATCTCAAGCCCTAATTCAAGTTCACACATGTATATTGAGTAGTATGACTGTATTTGCCTACCAATCTGTGTCTCTATATTCAACTATACAAACTAATCTAAACATAGGAAAACAAGCCAAGGCTTGTTTGAGTCACCAAAGTCTGTGGCTCAATGAAAGGCCCTGAGTTCAAAGCCTAGTACTGCCAAAGGAAACAATCCATAGGATACAGGAAGTGGGAGTCTGATTAAAGACATTCACCTTCAAGGGGGGCTTATGAGAGTAAAATTAGTTTCTTTGTCTGGAAAGAAAAGGCCTTAGGACACTTGCCTTTACTAATAGAAAAACAAAATTTTCATTCCTAGAGACATTTATTCATATCTTTGAGGAGCAATGAAGACCTGAAGAATAGCTCTCTCTCTCTCTCTCTCTCTCTCTCTCTCTCTCTCTCTCTCTCTCTCTCTCTCTCTCTCTCTCTCTCTCTCTCTTTCTCATCATACACACACACACACACACACACACACACACAACATGGAGAGAAGAAAGGAAGAAGAAAGAAAAGCAAAGAAAGAATCTCCTCCTGTGTGCATTAGCCTCCCTCTCCCCCCCTCCCTCCTTTCCTTTTAGCTTTCTTTGCAAACTTAGACCACACTATTGATTACTGACTATTTATTGCAGAAGATACTCCTCTGTGTTCAATAAATTATGCTTTAATTCCTCAGTCCAACAGATGGTTGACCTGAAAAAGAAGATAAATGAATAGATTGTCCAGAGCTCGTATTAGCTTCTACTCTTTATGTCTCACTGTATTAGTGTTTTTCAATTCAGTGAGTGAGTTTTCCATTCTTTTCTTCCTTCTTTCAAAATTATTATACCTTCCACAGTATTCCTGGATCAAAAAGGCTCAGCTGTCTTCCTTCTGGATTTCAACATTGAAAGGCTTAGCTTGTGATGTATTTATACCTTGGTGCTGATATTCATAATTTAATACACATTACAGTTTATGACAATCTAGGTAACTAGTGTTCATGAAAATATTTTAACATTCCATGAATTCATATAATCATAAATGGCACTGATATACAGCATATATAAGTAATTATTTCAACACTGGTTTTCCACACTGAATTTTTACCGAGTTTAGTTTTCTTTTTGTTATATTATTATTATGTTACTTTTGGAAATATATGGAGTACTCACTGATAGTTTGATGGCTGTATGTGGCCTATAATGGCCAAGTCAGGGTAATTAATATTTCTATAACATATTTTTAGAATTTTCTACTAAACATGAGAGTTATAGTTATACATGTTTGTGAGGTACAGTATATATGTGATACTTGTACTTATAATCAGAGTTGTTAACACTTGCATGTCTTTGTCAATTGAAGAGGTTTAGTAATATGCAACTTGATTTTGCATTTGTGAAATCATAAAATTAAGAAATATTTCATTGTTGGAAATGAACTACACAGGGATTACCAGGCATGACTCTGAAATAATCCCTAAAACCATGTTTTCTTTTGTGGCAAACAGAATTTCTGCATTTAGGAAAAAATAAAGTAAATGAATTCTTTCCTAATCACAGCATAAACTGGCAGAGGTTTTGTTCTTAGTTGAAAATAAATATAAAATAACTATCATCAGTATAGATTCTATTGAGTTGTGAAGACAGACTTAATCAGAATTGAAGTGTAAAAATCAAAGGCTTCTTCAGCCAGTTTCTGAGAAAACCCCAAGTAGCTTCCATGAATTCCCAACTAGAGGAATTCATCATGTTTCTCCTTCTGTGGCTTTAGTATGAACCCCAGTGCTCCAGGAGAAGAGTCTTTTTTCTATCAAGTTTTTACTTGGAGTCCTTGAAGTGTCCAGGACTTGATTTGCCTCTACATTTCTGAGGGAGGATGTAGCCACGGGGAATAACAAGGAGCTTTGAAGAGGTGAAGCAGAATCACTCTGTTGTTGGAAACTTAGATTGATAAACTCAGAAGTATCATTTTTCCTTAGCTTTTTCTTATCCAATTTTCTCCAAAGGATGTAAAACTTGGATTTGCTCTAACAGGTTCTCTCTGTGCAATGAGAAGTGTTCAATGTCTTCCTGGCTCAGGTATACCCTACATACATAAAGTGCCTCTTTAGAAACCATGGAGTGAGCACTAATAAGGCTGACAGTATTCAGTAGCTTTAATTTCAGTCTTATTTTTATTCTATGAATGATCTCAGTGATGCCTAAGTGGTATCCTGGGTACAAGAGTTCCTTTGTTGGTCTATACTTTTCCTTCAGAGTCTCTTAAGCAGGAAATGCAATTGCCAGTATCTTGTTCAAGTTTTGTTAAATGATAATGTTTGTGTATATACACACATAATGATTATCAAAGATATTTCATGGCTTTCTGATTCATTATGGCCACCTTAATTAAGTTTGTTATAACTTTAGCATTACATGAACTAAATTGCATTATGAGACTGAACACTCTTAATTGCTACATATGGGAAATAGAAAGAGATAAAAAATATTCCATTTGCACAAAAATCCCATTTAGACTATTCCAAATAAAACAATTTGATAAATTTAATCTTACAACAAATGTATAAATAATCTAGAGTAAATGTGTTTATTAGGATGCATTTGTTGCTCTGTTAATGATGGCATTTTGCACATTAGGTTTGCCACCTACTTTAAGTTTCTGTTGAACAAAAGGACTTCCTAAAATTTAATAAATGGAAAATTAATTGAGCTATTTTAAAAAAATGTATGTGGTAAACTCATTATTTCAATGGGTGTTCTTTCAAGAAGAAATCACTGGCTCTTCTGATTCCTATAGTAGATCACAGATGTACATCAAGTGTCATTTAAAATGTTTCTACCAACCCACCAATAACTTAATCATCACAGGAGATACAGGATGGATATATATATATATATATATATATGAATGAAACTACCCACTAAAAGTGGTTGTGTTTAAGACAAGCAGACAACATGGGCTTTCCAGATTTTATTAGTATAATTGCTTTCTTGTTTTATCTCCAGAATTTTTCCGAGAGTTGCTGGAGAATGCAGAGAAATCCCTAAATGACATGTTTGTCCGGACTTATGGAATGCTGTACATGCAGAATTCAGAAGTGTTCCAAGATCTTTTCACGGAGCTGAAGAGATACTACACTGGGGGCAATGTGAACTTGGAGGAGATGCTCAATGATTTCTGGGCCCGACTCTTGGAACGCATGTTCCAGCTGATAAACCCTCAGTATCACTTCAATGAGGACTATTTGGAATGCGTGAGCAAATACACAGACCAGCTGAAGCCATTTGGGGATGTGCCCCGGAAACTGAAGATCCAGGTCACCCGCGCCTTCATTGCTGCCCGCACCTTCGTCCAGGGCCTGACTGTGGGAAGAGAAGTTGCCAACCGAGTTTCCAAGGTAATTGTTCATCCGTGTACTTTCGAATCCCTCTTCCTCTTTTATTCTGATTTAATCAAATGTCTAAAAGAAGATAAGGTAAAAATTCTTTCTTACCAATCAAGTGTCCAAGCTCAACTCTTTACCTTTATTTTTTCTTTCTTCTCTGTGTGTGTTTGTTTTTATTTAGGAAATAATGTTATTTATCAGCAACACAGCAGGGTAATTTTCATTAGGAATGGGGTCAAAATAGCCTGGCTTGCAGACATGATCACTTGAAGTTTTTGATTAAAGCTTTAAGGATGATAGATAGTCATACACAGCTCAAGGGTTCTAGTCTTCTGGAGCATCAACGCTTGCAAGTAGTAATATGTTGTTCAGGAGGACAGCAGCTGGTCTTTCTTCTTGACCACTTGTGTCAGAGTCGCCAAGCTCCTTAATTGTGGGAGAAGAACCCTTTGTCCATACTCGTAGAACGGGAATAGGAAGGACTGATGAAACCAAAGCATAGATTCTGGAAGGCAATTCCTTGGGTTCCCTATTGTGCTTGTAATTCTATGTCATGTATTGTGGTGGACTTATGAAAAAGGTAAATCACTAATCCACTATGGGGCCTTTCCTTGAGGATAATGTCTCTAAACCATTAATGCAGGGGATAGTTCTCAAGGCTGCCATTAAACCTTGAGTATTTCCAATGTGGAGGATATCATTCTTTGTTTAAGTTCTGACTTGACATTTAACTGCTCTTATGAAAAAGGCCTACCCATTTATGAAGTCAGACCTACAAAAAAAACCTAAAGCATGATTATTATAAAAAGAAAAAGAAAAAATACATGAGAGGAATCTGGTATCAGGTCACCTAAAGAAGGTCATATTTGTACAAAGATTATTGCCAAACAGTACTTTTTTATTATAGGACCGTGCAAAAGAGCTACAGTGTTTTTCATAACTATTGGCATAACCTTGCTATAATTCTTTTTTTTTCAACTTTCATCTTATTATTTACATCCTGGCCAGAAGACATGTAATGGACATAACCCCCTAAAATATGTTTCTCTATGGCATGATTTGTAAAATTCATAGTAATCCTTTTTAAAATGATCAGGTCCTGAAAATTTTAAGCATATGGAAAGGTTATTTTCAAAAGGCTTTAAAAATTCTTTTTGAAAGAAATTTATTGATGTAAGGGCATATAATGTGATGTTTAATAAATTTCCTTATTGGATATCATTAGTTTTACATACCAAAGACACTAGGTCCTCAAAAGTGAATTAACAGCAAAGTAGTTCAGGGAAATGACAATAGAAATATAACTTGAGAGTAGTCTGTACAAGTATAAAAAGTAAACATATTTTATATTTTCTTTAGCAGATATATTTTGTAGTTGTCTATACATATAAATTAATAAACCGAAAGCCACGCAAGTTTCTGATTAAAGCTTTTGCTCTTGTTAAAGAAAAAACATGAAGATAGCTCTTTAGAAACGGCAGGGAGGAAGGAATTTAAAGCATAGACTACCATATGCTGTAGTTTCTGCTTATGTGCATACAGCATGACCTGAGAGGTTCCAGTGAAAAGGAAATATACATTTTCTAGAAATGTCTAAGAGCTGCAGGGAACACTGGCATTCACCATTCCTCCTGTGTCTTGGGAGATGGCATTAACAGCTGCCTACAGATGGCTTCTCCTTGGTCTTCATAGATTGGCTGACTCTGTGATCTTTGTTTACCAAACTCCAACAAGATTTCTTCAGGGGGCTGGGAAGGTGGTTCAGTGGTAGAGCGCTTGCCTTGCATGCCTGAGGCCCTGGGTTCGATTCCTCAGCACCACAAAAGCAAAAAGAAAAAAGCTGGAAGTGGTGTTGTGGCTCAAGTGGTAGAGCGCTAGCCTTGAGCTGAAGAGCTCAAGAGACAGCGCCCAGGCCCAGAGTTCAGGCCCCACGACCGGACCCAAAAAAAAAAATTTAAAAAAGATTTCTTCAGGTTCAAGGTTGAGCTTGTGTGATACAGTAGAGTATTACTTGTAATATTTTTCCCCAAAATGATGGGGTTGTAGTTGGCAGCAGCATATTCTTTTCTCTTTTATTTGCCAATCATCACCTCTAGATATAGGATACAATCTGTGAGTCATATGCCTTATATGTCTACCATTTTATATGCATGTTATGTTGGTCAATCTGAGTTGTCTTAATCACTTAAACTCATGAATCTTGTTTTCATACCTGGGCTCTGCATTTTGAAGATAGACAAGTAATAGATAGATAGATAGATAGATAGATAGATAGATAGATAGATAGATAGATAGATGGAACAAGGGAAAGAAAGGAAGGAGGGAAGAAGGAAGGAAGGTAATAGAGACATTGGATTAAAAGAAGGTAAACATAAAAAAATATAAATTCAATTATTTCAATATTTTACCCAGACCTTTTCTTACCTAGTAAGTTCCAGATAGTCTATAGCTAGGTGAACCAGAAGTTAATCTACTTACATTATGTTGACTTTATCATATTGGGAATTCACTCAGGAGATACAGAGAAGCCACATTTTGAGAAGTTGGATGGGGAGTCTTCCTTAGAGAGCTGGCAACTTCAAGCAGACACATGTCCCAGAAAAACCTTCAATGCACTTGATAGTGTTATGAAACTGAGCCATGAGGGTAGTAGAATAAAGAAAGAGCTGAAAAACAACCTCAAAAACCCAGGTCAACTGTAATGGAGAGTTGAAGGGGGGTACCATGGTTGTAAGAGTCATCAAAAGGAGACTACACGTGGTTCAGGCAGAAGAGAATTTATTGAGACAGATAAACAAAAAAACTGCCTCCCAGCACCAGATGTAGGTTTGCAGAGGTGGAGAGATTATATGGGGAAAGGCAGGGAGGAGGTGTGACCACAGCTGGTGAGGGAATAACCTCAGGCCTGGGGAACCTCTCACTGTCTAAAGGAGGTGTGACTGGGGAGGTTCAGGAAGTGACCTCAGAGGATGAGGAAGTGACCTCAGAGCCTGGGGTTCTTTGCTGACTTCCAGTCAGGTGATTGACAGTCACAAGTGATTACTCCTTTGGGGCAGGTGGTTTCTGGTAAGGCTACAGTGCTGTCCCTCACTTAAGGGTGGGGGATGGAGGCTATTCTCCCAGGCAGACCTAACAATGGTGAGCTGAGGAGACTCAGGAGATGAGCATCGCTCAAGGGCAGCTGAAGTGGTGAGGCCTAAATAGGATCATAGTCAGGAGGCAGGGTTGGTGAGCTCAAGTGTTCAAAGGGTCTAGCAAGTTCATGGTACTGGTCAGGCAGGCTCAGGAACCTATTGTCCCAATCTCTGCCCCTGCCACTAGGAATTCTAGCTTGCCAATCACCTGGGGGTTGGCTTGGGAATTCACCTCTTAAGTTTTTGGAAAGTCTCCATCATCCACGAAGTTTCCAAGATGACACCGGTTAGACCCAGTATCCATATTTCAATCCCAAGTACTTTTTGTAGCAAGAATAAGATGTTACGTATGTAGACTGAATGTAGTAAGAAGTATGTGGAAGAATGAACTTTGTTTGAAGCTTAAGGTGTTTAGCAATGAAAAGCACCCTTGTACTCTGTGGAGTGATTTACTGTTGGTGCAGGCACAGGAGGGAAGGAATTCAAAGCAAAATTAAAGATCAACAAATTTGCTTTGTACTTCCATCACATTTGGGGAATTTTGTTCCCTTCAGTTTTTCTTTTATTTACAGCGACTACTTAATCTTTGAAGGCATCATTAATAGCTTGTAATTAATTGTTTTGACTGGAAATTTACCTCTTTGGCAAAACACAGCCATCTGATACAAATGTTTTGACATAACGTAATAGGGAACTTCCTTGTAAGAAAAATAGATGACTCGTTTGTCAGTCTTGACAAAATCATTAATAAGTCTCAACAGAATTATCAGTTACTGCTTGTGCTTGCCATTTTATGCATACAAACTATATGTTTTTCCCCATTATTGAAAGGAACAAATTCACCGTAAGCTCTGACTGAGGAAGTGCTATGTGATTCTGGGGTGAATAGCCATAAACAGTAAAACAGGATTTGTTTGTTGTATAAAATACCATTCTGAGCATGCCCAAGTGTTAGCAAGAAGTAGAGTATCAGGAACTTTCATCCTATGCTAGTGAAAGTGTAAACAGGAGGTGATTTGAATGATTTGAAAAATGCTTCTATTCTTGAACATATGCATACGTTAAAACTACAGTTCCTCTTCTGGAGAGACTGTTTAGGTGTATAGGTAGGCATGTAGAAGAATGTTCATAACAAAGTCCTTAGCACTGACAAAAAAATACAAATATCACAGATATCTTATGTGTTCATCACTGGTGATCTAAATACCGTGAAATCTCATGAAGCATAAGCAGAAAGTAAACAACTGCACTCCATGGATGAACCCAGGAGTCTTACTTTGAGAGAAAGAGAGAGAAAGAGAGAGAAAGAGAGAGCGCACCAACCACCAAAGATGACATTCTACTTATGTAAAGTTCAAAATTACTGAAGTACATATTATTTTATTTAGGAGAAAAATATACATTGTAAAGTTCTGAAGACAATTTGTAGAATGACTGACACAATCATCAGATATTACTACCTCTGGGAATGATATGTGGATGATCAAGCAGATATGCTTAGGGGTTTCCAAAGGTATCCTTCTCATGCTAGTCTTAATCCACCTGAGGATGGGTGGGTGAAGCTATGTACATGTATATCACAGAAATTAGCGTTTTCAGAGAAAGTATTTATCACTGTTCACCTCAGATTCTTTTCAGCCTGAATAGCTGTGGTCAAGATTCTGAACTGCTTTTATTTATTTATAGAACTTACTGTTACCTTTGACTTGCTAGAAAATTAAACTTCATGTGCTATACTGTTCTAAATGATGTTGACTGTACATGGAAGGCAAAGATCTAAAATGAACATAAAAGCAAACTTTGATAATTTTGTAGCCTTAGAACAATGCAGGTCAACTACTTTTAATCACTTATTTTATTCAAACACGGTTCTTATCTTTTTTTTATCCTTTGTACCATTAGTGTGTATAAACATCTCCCAGGGCCCTCAATGATGGCTTTTTAGACAGTGTGAGAAGTGGAGAGAGAGAGACATTAAACCACTCAAATCATTCCTCATTGAGGCAAGCAAATGGGGAGTCTCCGGTGTCTTTTGGGTCCATCATGCTATCATGTCCATGAAGAACACATGGCCTTTATATCTTTTTGCTTTAATGAAGTACCTTTATATCTTTTTGCTTTAATGAAGTAACTTCTAGGAGCAGCAACTAAAAATTGTATTAACAACAATCACTTCCAACTATGATGCTTATTTCATTGATTCACTCCAAACAAATTGGGTAGTTAGTAGATCTGAGATACATAAAACTTGAACTGTTGACAAATACTGTCATCTATTATCTGTCTACAATCTTTCTTCCTTTTACATCATGCCTTTGGAAGAAAGTGTGTTTTTGAGTATTTAGAAAAAACAGATTTTTAAAAAAAAAAATCAACAGATACTTTCCTGTGTCTGCTATACACACTAGTAGTTTTGTATGAAGAACCTACTAAGTTGTTCATACTCCTGAGTGAATGCTTCCATTGAAATTCTGAAGAATTCACTGTGGATTTACTTTACACAAGCACTGAATAACTCTCTACTTATTCACAGTATGGAAAGAATTTAAGATATAAAGACTACCTGTAGTAACTGTCCCCTGAATTATTGGGTTTCTTTCTTCTGGAGCCATTTTTTAATTAAAGTTAACTTTTGTGGAGTAATCTAGAAATGTAAAGAACCACAAAAATGCATATAAAGCCCTTTTATAATTCTTTTGGTCTTTAGTACATTCTCTTCTTTGATTGATGGTTATTCAGTGTAGATTACTTGCATACTATACAGTCTTTGGAAGAAGAGTTAAGCCTTTTGAAATTATCAATAATGCTTTTATGTTTACAACTTTTAAGTCAGCCTAAATAATTTATGCTGACTGTTTTAGGATGGTCATGTGAATATTGTATTATATTTGGAAAGTGCTTTTTAGTTGATTAATAAATAATTTCATGATAAAAATTGTAATAAGATGATATTAGTACTAGGAAGCACTGCAATAAGAGCTAGCACATTAATATAAATTCATTGAAAACATATGAATTTTACCATGGTCCACTGTGCTAAACTGAAAATCACAAGAGAATAAGGCAATCCAGGTGGCAGAGTTAAAAATGAACTTTTGGCCAGGTACTGGTGGCTCATGCTCCCAGGCAGGAAAGTTCTCATGATTCTTATCTCCAATAAATTGCCAGGAGGGGGCAGGAAGGCAGAAGTGGATCTGAGGTGCAGATCACAGAGTGCTAGCCTGAGCAAAGTCAGGGACAGCACCCAGGTCCTGAGTTCAAGCTGCAGGATTCCCACCCACTCACCCAACCCCCCTGTGAAACTTTCTTTTCTTCTATGCAATAGCATATGGACTAGATCATACAGAGAAGGGCTCATTTCTTTTGTAATTTTTTTTATCTTTAAGTGGTTGTACAAGGAAGTTCCCATTCTACAAAACAGGAGAATGTGTCTGACAACATTGTCACCCATGGCTCCTAACCCACCCCTTCTCTCACTTTTCTTTTCTTCTTTTTAAAAAATTGATATTAAGTGATTACATACATTTTCTATATTTCACAGTATTGTGGAATAGTGAAACTTCGTTAAATTCACAAACACATTTTAACCTCCACAAGGCAAATTGTCATTATCATGGTCTATAAGGTTTGTGAATTCTATGAGCTTTGACAATACAATTATTTCTTCTACATCAGGTGCTATTTACATTTCTTTCCTTTTGCTTAGTGTAAGCTGTTCAGAAGGTCTCATTTCTATTAAAATAACTTTATAGCTTTAATTAAAGTAATGTTTTAAAAATCCTCATTTCTGGGCTGGGAAGCTGGCTTAGTGGTAGAGTGCTTGCTTTGCATGCATGAGGCCCTGGGTTCGATTCCTCAGCACCACATAAGCAGAAAAAGCCAAAAGTAGTGCTGTGGCTCAGGTGGTAGCCTTGAGCTGAAGAGCTGAGGGACAGTTTTCAGACCCAGAGTTCAGGCCCCACGACCAACAAAAAAAAATGGTTTAAAAAAATCATTGCTTTACTCATGTAACTGTAATCCCTCTGTACGACATCTTTACAATAAAATAAAATTTAAAAAATAGTATAAGTAATAAAGAATAATTTAAATAATCCTTTAAAAAAATCAAGGAAAATGAAGCCATTTATTGCCAAATCATTAAAAGCTGTTTATGTGCCCTTTCTTCTTGTTCTTTTGAAGCCATGTCTGATAGTATTATTTTATTTAATACACTAGTATTATTTTCTTTAAAAGTTATACTACTATTGGAATTCCACTTAAACGAGTATCTTCCTTCCTATGGAATCCAATTTTATAGTCTTAGTCATATTGGAAAGTAATAAGAAGAGAAGGGGCTTTTTAACCTTCTCTAAATATGCAACCAGTAGAAAGGTGTGAGGAACACAGCTCTTACTCTAATGCACCTATCAAATGTAATCTTCTGCCACCTACAGTCTGAAATAGATGATTGTAACAACCCATCATTCATCTGGCGCAGAGGTAGATCCTTGGAAAATTAGAACCGTTAGGAAGAGTTAAATGGGTCTCATTTAGTAGTTTGCTCAGTGTTTTGTATTTTGAATACTTTTTTGAGCTACAAAGAGTAAGCAAATTACTTACCAATACTAATTGTGCAGAGAGTAGAAATGCATTATGTCAATATTAGAGTAAGAGAATTATACAATGAATTCTTTGGAACCAGGGCAGGCAAGCAGTTAGCATTACTTTAGGGTACACTTTAAGTATATAGAAAACTGAACTGTATAGGAAAGGCTATCTGTGTTTACCTGGCCAAAAAATACATGGAAGGCAGAGTATAACCAATGCACAACTGCAGAGATGAGAAACCAAATGGTGTGTACATGGAGTTAGAAGTGTGTTGTACTGCTGAGGGATAAAGCACAAAGCCAACAGTAGGCCAAAATAAGTGTAGAAACCTAAGCTGTTCCTCTGAATTAAGATTGTGTGTTTCACTAATGATTTTGTATATCTCAATTTTGTAAGATTTATTAAAAAATAAATATTCTGTGGCTACAAACATTCTAGTGTTTTTGAAGGACAACATGTATACTCAATTCCATATCTACTGGACACTATTTTATGAGAAACAGAGGAAATAGCAATGAATGGTCTTGCCTTTGAGGAAACTGGTCTATCCAGAAGAGATGGAGATATAAAAATTTCTAATGTCATGTAAGTGCCCAAAATGATGATGGAGTATGGACAAAATACTATGCAAATCAAGCGAAAAGGTGGTTTTTATCTTAAGAAGTAGGCAGACATAAAAAGTGGAGAAGGTCTTTTAGAGGAAGAAAAGGAAAATAGGTCATGCTTATTTGCACATGAGGCCAAGAGGGAGATTTGAATCATAATATTACTTGGACACTGTATCTTTTTTTTTAATTGTGAAAATACTGTACAGAGGGGTTACAATTACACATGCAAGATAATGAGTACATTTCTTATGCATTGTAGCCTCCTCCTTTGTTTCCCCTTCCCATCTTCCCTCCGCCCCCCCACCCAGTCTTCCTCCCCCCCCCCCCACAACAAAGTTGTAAAGTTCGTTTTTTGACATAATGTCTTGTACATCTCATTGTTGCAATAGGTCCACCTGTATCCCTATTTAAACGATTTGTTTTTCCTCTTCCCCTCCACAAATTACACCGACATCAAATACAGTGAAAGCAGGGGTTATACCATGGGGGAGGGACATACAAAGCAACAAAGAAATAATCTTATAAATGAGGACACTGTATCTTAGTCTGCTTTAGAATTTGAAGACCTTTGGATGGATAACAGCTTCTAGCATTTTTTTTCCTACAGATAATTATGCAATTAGAGTTTTAAAAAAATTTTAATTGCTATTATAAAGGTGATGTACAGAGGAGTTACAGATGTGACTCGGTTCTTACTAAAGAAAGATGTTTGCATAGGGATGATACTGTGGCTGTGGTGAGACTGGTGTCAGGTATTTGGATGGGAAGCTCTTGTCACTAGATGAGAAACAATGAGACCTGAGTCAAACCATAATGGCACACATCTACAGAGACAGAATTTTCAGACCCAGCATCAGGCAGGGCTTCTGGCAAGAGTCAGTCTTTATTTAGTAGCAGTTGTGTATGTGCTGAGGGATTTGAAAAGTATCAAGATAGAGATGTTTATTGGCAAAAGGTGGTAACATGTAGGGAGAACAGACTGGGATCAGATAGACAATTAGGGACTACAGATATTTACAGAGAATTCAAAGGAGGAAGACAAATAACTGCCAAAAAGCAAAGAATTAATGTTGTGCCAAAATAGAAGATAGAGGTTGGATTTGTTCATTAGGTTATTACATAATTCAGTGAACACAGCTTGACTAGTGTAGTTTCCTAAGTTGAGGAGTTAAGACTTCATTCCCTTCTTATTCTGAAAAAATAAAATCTATAAGTTGTAGCTATGGACTGACATTTGTTTTGAATAAGGTATTACCATTATATACAGGACAAGAATGACAAGTAAAAATGGTAAGAACTCATTACAGATAGCATCTTCCCATTGTCCTGATACGAAGGAACCATGAATAGACTCGACTTTGTCTTTTCTTCAACTGGGATGTTAATACTCTTATGGTGGACTTCTGTTGTTTGTTCTCTATAGGGTTAGATATCTGGTCATGATGTATTTGGAAACATCAAACAATCAACTCAAGATGTTCCAGGTAATTTGAGTCCCAAACATAATTTGAGACATACTAGTCTAGAATCATGGGAGGAATAGGAAACAATGAACAGAATTTGATTGGTTCTGTGGGTGTTTCAGTTTCATCTGCCCTACATTCAGTGCACCTTTACCCATTGTGCCCTGTAGCCCTAGCTTCTGTTTCTTCCAAGGAATACTCTCTATATTTACGACCATGGCAGACTCACAGTAAACCCCATGTTAATTAGCAAGTCAACTACTTGCTGGTGTCCCCTTCCTCTGAGGCCATGGGGCATGTGTGTTATAGGCAGACAGGACGTCTTTGTTACTAATAGGGAAGATCCACTGGTGAAGTGTGCCAATTAAAGTACCTCACAACATTTAAAAGCCCATTTCCAAAGTTCTTGTGCTATAGCTCAGAGAATGCTGTTTCTGAAATGGCTTCCTTAAAAAACAAAACAAAACAAAAAAACACCAACAACAAAGGGACCTAACAGCTCATCCCAGGATCAACATTATCTTTGTCCTTGAATATTTATCTCTAAGTGCATTTGTGCTCATCCTAGCAGAGGCTTTACAAAGCAAGGTTTGAACAATACTTGTCCTGTAACTACTTATACAAAACTAAAAAGAGAGGGTCAGAATGTAGACCCAAGGTAATGCTGGGTGGGTGGTATCACAGGTCAAACTTGAAAATTTGCAGGATTTCTCTTTTATTTTTCCATACTCTAATATTCAATGGTGTTAAGGACATTTCCTAATGCAATATCCATGCACTATGGAAGTTTATGAGCCAAGATAGACATCAAAAAGAATTTTAATAAAGCTTGCCAGATATATTGTATTAATAGTGCTGACAGAATGAAGCTGAATTTAGATGGAGAGTGTGACATACAATTGTTTTTGTTTTTTGTTTTTTAAATGAAGTGTTAGGTTGTACAGATACTTGTTCGAAAGAAAGATGAGTGGTACATTATTACATCCTCTACATTTTTCTCCATTGTTATCTTTGTGATTATAACCAAAGGTTCTTCGTGTGTCTCTTCATTTTTCATAAACTCAATGCAAAAACTCAATGGATCAATCCCAGATGCTTCGAATACAGAAATCATTGCAAGCAGTATTAAAAGTCTGCATTTTCTTGTGTCAGACTAGGATATCCAGGAGTTGAAAATGGACAGTTCAGAGTGTCAGTAATAGGATAATGGTGACCTTGACATTCACATGTAAGTAAAACTGTAGCCAAAATCAATAGATAATCCAAGTTAACATCAGGTGACATTTAAGTAACTTGAATAAACTGAATTTTTAAATTAATTTTTTTGCCCTTGTAAGATGTACTACATGTCAAAAATGCCACTGGGTAATATTTAATACTCAGCAGAGAGCAAATTCCATTTTAGATGAGAATTTGAATCCCTTTTCTTCATCTTATCTAAGATAGACATAATGACAAAGTTTTCTGTGTTCATTTTGTTTAAGATTTTGGCAAAATAAAAAAATATTCATTTACCATTTTAAACTTTAATAAATACATTAATTATGGAAACTTTATTCCAAATGCTCTTCTTATAATAGATACACATATAAGTTTCTCCATAAAGAACTGTATTCATTTATAAATAATGGGTGTTAAAATTTTCATTTACTCTTGGCTTTCTAACAACACATTTCATAAGCTAAAAATATATCAAGACATAAGGTAGCATTAATTTCCCTGTTCTTCAACAAAATGGCAAGTGTTTAGGAAGAAATGCATCATTTTATAGTGTTATGAAAAATTTCAGGGCCAGAACCTCTACAGACGTCTTAATTCTCTGCTTTCTTTTGTTGCTTATTAAGAGGCTGGGCCAGGGAGAATTCAACTATTCAAATATGCTGCAATAAAGAATTTTATTGAAAAGATGAATCCTATGATATTTTGCTGCAATGTAGAGAGAAGATAATGATATAAAATATGTATGATACCATTTCCATAAAATATTCTAAATATCTATGTTGGAAGGGAGAAAAACATACACTGACATTTTGCCTGGTATGGCAAGTAGAACCCAGATTGAAATTAGTCATCTTTTTAAACATTTTAAGTGTTAAAGTGATAGCTTTCTTTTTAATCTTTTTTTTTTTTTTAGTAAATAACACCAGTTTAAAATGCCAAATGTTTAATATTAAATTTGTGAAGCCTTTTTTCTCCCAATTTTCCAAAGCCATCCTCTTGATCGAATTATAAGTTGTTACTTGTCATTATGGTACCCAGAGAACTGGTGAAATGACATACTCTTAAGAATCACACAAAGAGTGGGGCACTGTTGGCTCATGCCTGTGATCAGGAGGCTGAGATCTGAGGATCACGGTTCAAAGCCAACCTGGGCAGGAAAGTCCGTGAGACTCTTATCTCCAATAAACCACTAGAAAACTGGAAGTGGTGCTGTGGCTCAAGCTGTAGAGGCTCGCCTTGAGCGGAATGCTGAGGGACAGCGCCCAGGCCCAGAGTTTAAGCCCCAGGACCGACAAAAAAAAAAAAAAGAATCACACAAAGTAAGTGGACTGTTGTTTCTCCTCACATTACCAAGAGCATCCAAACTAAATTATCATACTAGCTTAAATTAACTAGAATTTCTTGTTGGTTATCAAAAAAGCTACATATTTTAATGTGTATCAAAATCAGTTATTTTGGAAAACTTAAGAGTACAAAGAAGAAAATCAAATAATACCAAATTCTGTATAGCAATGACTCATTAATGGCTTCATTGTGTGTTTGTGTGTGTGTGTGTGTGTGTGTGTGTGTGTGTGTGTGTGTGTGTGTGTGTGTGGTTTTCTGGGAATTGATCTTAAAGCCTCAGTCATACTAAGTAAATACCTTACTGAGCTACATCTCCCAGCCCAAGATGATTAGTTTTAATACTTTGTTTCTAGGGTATCTCTAATGAAATTTAGTATTGTCTATTCTTGTAAGATGTTTAGTATTGAGTTCTAGTTTTTATCTTAGCATCAAATATGTTTTTCCCATCTCAGTAGAATTTCTTTAACAAGCTATCGTCATTTCTTAAAAACTTCTATTATATCCTGAAGGATGTATTCTCCCTTCCAGTATCTGTAGAAAACCTCTACAAATAGTAACTCCATTTTCTTCTACTGAGATACAAAATAAACAACTGCTTCAAGTAATTTCTCTGTTTGTGCTCACATACATGTTTATCTTGAGTTTTTGTACTGTGAATTCCATGATATATCAGACCTGCATAACTCCTTTATTATGTATTTAAGAGTTGAAATTTCTTGATTGATTTGTATATATGATAGTTACAAGTCCTCCTCTCCCCACCATGAGTCGTGGGACTTAAACTTGGGTCCTGGGCACTGTCTTTGAGCTCTTTTGCTCAAGGCTAATGCTCTACCACTTTGAACTACAAACAAGAAGTTTGTTTACTGGTAGTTAGTTGGAGGTAAGAGTCTCCTTGTCTTTCCTGCCCTGGCTAGCTTTGAACCATGATCCTAGATCTCAGCCTCCTGACTATCCAAGATTGTAGGCAAGCATATCTTAGATGTAGTTTTCCACCTACTTCCCTCTCAAAGAGAAAAAAAGTATATGTGCATGAAGTAAAGGTAAGAATGGAATAACATTGATAGAAGGTTTCATAGAAATGCAAGCTTTATACTTCCCATGGGGCCAGAACTGTGTATCTACATCAGATTAAAAAATGGTCAACCTGGATTTAAAATTGGAAAAAAAAAAAAAAAGAAGGCCAAATGAGGCTATATTTCAAGGGAAAAATATATATATAAGTAGCTATTTTGTTCTTTGTGGCTGTGTAGACTATTTAAAATATTTGATATGCCAATGTTTTTGTTTGTTTGTTTATTTTGTTGGTCATGGGGCTTGATCTTTGGGCCTGAGCTCTATCCCTCAGCTCTTCAGCTCAATGCTAGTGCAAGGCTAGTGCTCTATCACTTAAGCCACAGCGCCACTTCCAGCTTTTTCTATTTTGTGATGCTGAGGAATTGAACCCAGGGCCTCATGCAAGCAAGGCAAGCACTCCACCACTGAGCCACATTCCGAGCCCCTAATAGTTTTATTTTTAAGGGACATACTCAATGAACTTTATCCATAGCTAATGATTTACTCACTTGACTTTGAATTAGCTTTCTACTAGCCAGCAATGTGAGGCAAAGAGTATTCTTTAGTCAAGGAAAAGTGAAACTCTAGATAAGAAATGCTGTACCATCCTGGGCGTTGAGATCAGGCAGGATTCTTCCCTGTGTAAATATATGCAAAGGCTTACTCACAATATGTGCAACCATGAGTTTATTCCTGAAGAAATGGACTTTACTTAGTAAGCATTTGCTTAGAAATTTTCTTATCAATGGGATCACAGCATTACAATCTGGTCAAGTTCATTTCCTCCCTAAGGAAAACAAACCAAAGCTCACACTTACACAGTACTGCCGGCCATTCTGTCAAGTACTTCACACTTAGTCCAGCATCTTTGAGATAGGTTCAGTTGTTATCTCTATAGTTAAATGAGGAACCTGGTTGTGGATCACACAGAGGTTATCCTGCAATTGCATTCTGCCTCACATACCAGTGAAGCTATTGTATTTAAATATAAAACTCCCCACTGCCATTCAACTATGTAATTAACAAAAAGTATTAATGGGGCTGGGAAGGTAGCTCAGTGGTAGAGTGCTTGCCTTGCATGCATGAGGCCCTGGGTTCGATTTCTCAGCACCACATAAGCAGAAAAGTTGGAAGTGGTGCTGTGGCTCAAGTGGGTAGTGCAAAAAGTATTAATGTATATATTTTAATTTTTGTCAAAAAATTAACTGCAAATGCAAACTACCCATTTGAAGAGCTCTGAAATATTTAACTCTTAAAAGTGGATTCTAATACTCATGAAGGTGGTCTGTCATTGAATTTTAAGTGGTTCAGAACTACCTGGCTCATTTCCATGTGGACAGAGTAGAAGGTATCTTCCTAGCCTTTTTTGTTTAATAATGAGTGAGTGTGTGTGTGTGTGTGTCTGTGTGTGTCTGTGTGTTTTGTGGAACAGTTTGTGTCAATTTCCCATTCTATTAAATACACACTTACTCAAACTTCAACATGTATTTTGTACTGATATTTCAGTTGATCTACTCACATTTCACATGCTTATCTGAGCCAAAACATAAGTTATTTTCCTATTCAAGGTAAAAAGGAAAGGAAAAAAATAAGGAAGGACTTCATGCTAGGAAGTCTAAACTCCTGTAGTTGATTATTTATTAAGTTCTCCTCATTACACGGGTAAGAGAAATGTTCTGTCTCTGAATTATGTATTTCTGTTTCTGATCGGAACTCTGATATAAATAACATAGAGTCTGTGGAGAGATTTGTTTGGGCAAGTGTTCTCACTAGCTCTGTACGTCATGCTCCCGTGTCTCTGAGTGTGATGTGCGTTTTTGGAGAAGAGTGCACATCAACACACAGAGATCACTCTATGACTTTAGGTGGAAAAGCCTAAAAAATGTAACAAGTGGAAGGCATCTGTGGTCTCATCAGCAATGGTAAAAAATGTAAGTACCCAGTTATGATCATGGGGGGGACTCTCTCTGGGTTATTTAGCTCTTAAAAATGGATCTTAATACTCATGCATGTGGCCCATCAACGGATTGAATGAAAAAAAATCACCCATCTTACTTGTGCTTAGATGGACTTGAGATCATTTCACTTTTTCTTTTGGTCGTTCATAGGGCTTGAACTCAGGGTCTGGGCACTGTCCTTGCTCAAGGATCTACCACTTGGAACCACAGTGCAACTTCTAGTTTTCTGGTGGTTACTTAGGAGATAAGAGTCTCATGGACATCCCTGCCTGGGCTGGCTTTGAACTGTGATTCTCAGATCTCAGCCTCCTGAGATTATAGGATTATAGGTGTGAGCCACCAGAGCCAAACTTCACTTTATTTTCTATTATGAAAGTATTTCGACCTTTTCTACTTGTCTGGTAAGGTTATTCTAGATGTATGCTAGTTATTGCAAATAAGGAAAATGATGGGACCTATGTTTCTTTGGGCCTGGGCTTACTTCACTTAATATAATTTTTTCCAAGTCTTTCCATTTCCTAACAAATGGTTCAGTGTCATTCTATCTGATGGAGGCATAGAATTCCTATCTATCTGTCTGTCTGTCTGTCTATCTATATTCCACATTTTCTTGATCCATTCACCTACTGAAGGGCATCTGAGTTGGTTCCATATCTTAGCTATGGAGAATAATGCTGCAATAAACATAGTTGTGCTGGTAGCTTTAGTGTGGTCTTGTTTGTGATCATTTGAGTAAATGCCCAAAAGTGGAATTGCTGGGTCATAGGGGAGCTCTAGATATATCCTTTTGAGGAACCTCCATACTGCTTTCCAAAGTGGTTGGACAAGTTTACACTCCCACCAACACTTCAATAGAATTCCCTTTTGGCCACATCCCCTTGATTATAGCCATTCAAATGGGGGTGAGGTAGAATCTCAATGTTGTTTTGATTTGCATTTCTTTTATGGCTAGGGATGTTGAGCATTTATTCATGTGTCTATTGGCCATTCTTATTTCCATATGACTATATAAGATGGTGCTAAGCGAAATGAACCTCAGGATAGAGACACAAGCGGGTTCATCTTTGTTGCTGTTGTTTTTAATGTACTTATAATGTACTATGTGGTATTTTTTGTTTCTTTCACGTGTTCTTCCCCCATGGTATAACCCCTGTTTTCACTGTATTTGATTCCGGTGCCCTGCATCTTGTATACACAGCTTTTTAATTTGGGGGGGAGGGGAAGGGAAATAGCAAAATGCTGAAACAAGGATACAGGTTGAGCCATTGTAACAATGAGATGTACAAGACACTATGTTAAAAGCAAACTTACAAAGTTGGGGTGAGGAGGGAGGAATTGGGGAGGTGGGGAGGGAGGGAATGGCTGGGGAAAAATAAAGGAGGGAGTAACAATGCTCATTACCTTACTCATGCAACTGTAACCCCTCCAAACAATACCTTTACAAACAATATAAAAAATAAAGTATTTTTCAGGTAATAGCCTCTGAAGCATTTATTCCTTTTGATTGTTTATAAGAAATGTCAGCATACAGTACAAAAAGCAAGACTATTGCAGAGTATTAGTGAAGAATTGCAAGAACATTTAGTAAATTACTACTTGAGTGCAAAAAAAAAGGTACATTCCCAAGATGCATTTTGCTATTAGGACAGAGGCTCCTAGAAGATGGATCATATCATATTCAATAATTCCTATTAATTTTGTTTTGAACTAGTACTGGAGCTTGAACTCAGGAGGATGCTGTCCTCTTAAAATATTATTATAATTATCATCTGTGAGTAGTTGTACACAGGATTTGCCATTCAACAAAGCAGTTTATAAATACAGTGCATCTTGATTGATATTATCCTTTCCACATTCTTTCCCATCCTCCCACCTCTTCCTTCCATTGTCCCTTAGCTTTTTCATTCAGTGTTGGTACACTCCTGATAGAGGCACAGTTCTACGTCCAGCATTTTGGTGGTTTATTGGAGATAAGAATCTCATAGACTTTCCTGCCTAGGCCGATCTTTAGCCCTCAGACTCATGAATAGTTTAGGATTACAGATGTGAGCCCACATTACCTGGCCAGTTTCTAAGAGCATTATAGAATTGTGCTATTTGTGATGTGCTGTTGGGCTTCTCTTTGGTACTAGAAGATGAGATCACAGCGGATGTAGGGATCTCAGTGGCAGAGTGTTCTGGGTTCCCGCAGCTTCTTCTAGGCTCATAGGACCATACAACCAGAGAGCTGACTTCACACTTCTTCTATAATGCTATTCATTACATTAGTTTAGAATATGCAAAATGATTTATTGTGAGACTTAAACTCATTTCCCTCAAGATAACTCAGAATATTAGGTTAGCAGTTTTTTGAACACAACTTAGGCTCAATTTCAGGGGGTAAGACAATAAAATGTCAGCATACTATCATTTTAGCTATCAAGTTATTTTCTCTCTACTTTCCACTGCTGTCAAAATAAAATTCTGTTCAAGATGAGACCAGTAATTGAACCCTTTGTACATCTAATATTATAAAAAAGATAACAAATGTTTTTTAAAAACATGGTACAAGTATGAAAAAGGATTTCCTGTAGCGAGAAAGTTTATGGATTATTTCTGTCAGTTGCCTCTAATTCCTACTTTTTTTTCCTTTCAGACTCTGTAGTCCACACTTTCTTTTGGGTGTTCACAAACCTGACAACGTATATGTTGAAACCTGAGGTTAATAATTTTCAAAAACGTAATTACTTAGTAGCTTCATTACAGTAGCTTTGTTTGTTTCCCTATTTATCTGCTGAAATCTGAATCATGATTACCCCAGGTAGAACTTCTTGCTACTCCAAGGCAATTCTTCCAGCTTTGGCTCTATACTTTTCTTTGGCTATCCTAAGAATGTCTTATTCACATACCATTTTAATGAAGTCACTGTCCTGTTCATAAATCTTGACAATGTATTTTATTTTATTAATCCAGAATATTTACTAAGTGTGTTGCTATTTGCTAAGACTTAGAATAGAAATGGCAGATTTCTGTCCACGCGAGATTGACAAGTCTGAAGTCAACTGTCTCAGGTTGCAACCCTTAATTATTTGTCTCACTTCAATGCCCTGATTATTTCATGAAAGTGTATTTATCTTGCCCCCTAAGGACTTGTTTATGACAATTTCTCTGCCATTTCTTTACCCTTCATGCCATTCTCTTCCTCCCTTTTAAACCATCCTTCAAAATCTGCAAATGTCAACTCTTTTCCATATCTAGTATTTCCAGGAAACTTCTTACAGGCTGACCTGGGCTTTTTCAGGATCTATGTTCTAAGATTTCACCATCTAAAATGAATTCAAGTGTTTTTTTCGTTCTTTCTTCTTTTTCTTTTCATTTTTTACATGTGTTTCTGTGTGTGTGTGTTTGTGTGTGTGTGTGTGTGTGTGTGTGTGTGTGTGTGTGTGTGTGTTTATACTGGAGTTGACCTCACTATCTCTTAGCTTTTTTGCTCAAATTTGACTTGAGCCACAGCTCTACTTCCATCTTTTTGGTGGTTATTGAGATGTAAGAATCTCATGCACTTCCTTACCTAAGGTAGCTTCAAACTGGGATCCTCAGATCTCAGCCATTTGAAAAGCTGGGATTACAGGTAATGGCTATCAGAGCCTGCCTGCCTTACCTTCAAGGTTTGATGTGCTCTTGTAGGTTGACTGCCACAACCTTGTCTATATACTAGCACAGACAGACAAGAACCATTTCTTGCATCCTTAATACTTCTCAGAGAAAGCCTGAGCACAATTGGCATATTTGTAACTGTTGAATAAATATGAGTAATGTTGTTACATTACTTTTTCCTCACTCCCATTGTTAACATGGTTGGAAATTTGGTTAAAAGCTATGTGTGTCATAATGTCCTCCACTTATGGTGGCCTAAACATAAGAGGGTTTTGGTAAAGGACATGGAACACTACCTCCTGCAAAGAGCTAATGTTACAGTAGTCCCATTTGAGGTTTATAGAAACGTCGGCATATGAGGATTTCATAGATGGTAGAAATAGTAATGCTTGATCAGAGGCTCCGAAGTCACACATTCCCCTTTGCTTTCCTTCATCCACATGATGTTGTTGCTCAAGTTCTGCAGGCAAGTAATGAATCTTCATCTGTGCTCCGTATTGCCAGAGTGTCTATCTCTCCATCATCTACCAATCTACAGATAAAGATAATGTTTCCATAGTTACTAGATCAGTGGATTTTCTTCTCAGATTTTCCCTTCATGTCTTACGATTCAGCTCATATATTCAGAGGCTAACTGACCGCGTGAGTAAAATTTAGTTCAGAGAATTGTGAGTTGAGAGAAATATGTACCACCAGTTTCATGGTCTTTGCACATTATCATGTAGATTTTCCTAAGTGTGATTAAAGAGCAAAGAAAAAGATGTACCAGAATGCCAGAAATCTTGGGAATGCTTTCACTATGAATTATAAGAATCATTAAAGAAAAGAGAAGGAAAGAGAGTACAAACAACTAATCTCTTTTTGTAAAGTGCTCACCCTGCACATTTACAATTAAGCTGTTCCGATTTCTGTAATTAAAATAATTTCCTTTGAGAGGCCTTAATCGTTCATACCCATGAGCGGAAAAATAAAAGGCTGTTGTCATGAATGAACGATTGAAAAAAGGTCTTATTCAGATGTATTAGTTCCTGTGAGAAATCTTTGAAAAATAAACCAAGCATGAAAAAGACAATCAGTAGGGTTGGTCAAGGTGAGTTTTCTGGTGTGTGGGATGCACCAGCTCATGTCCTGATCAATCTCTTATTCTGCAAATATTTCATGAGCACTAACTCTGTCAGGTGCTGTGAGTACAATGATGACGAGGCTTCCACTTTTTCCAGAAGGATTCTCATTCTGAAGTGGGTGGGAGGCAGAGGGGTAGGAGAGGGTAACCAGAGGTATTGCACACTTGTACACTAACATATTCATTTTGCATTTGGTTTCAATTTGACATTCACTTAAATTTGGTCTAAAAAATCTAAGGAAGAGTAACAGTGATGGGGATATAGCTCAGTGGGAGGATGTTTGCCTAGCATGTTCAAGGCTGTGAATTCAGCCCTCGGCTTTACAAAAACAAATCCATACAAAGACAACTAATGAGCAACCTGCATGAACATTAACAGAAGCCCAAACTGTGTCGGCCATTTGTCTTTAGGATTTCATATCTAACTTTCCAGCAGATAGGGATTTGGCAAAATAGGGGTCCAGATTCTAATGTAGATATGAAGTTTCAATATTTTCCAAGAAGATAAAATTGCACCTATTAAGTAGTTAATAAGTATTAATGAGTCATAAAGTATGTACTAGTAATGTTGTGACAAGTTTACATGTTTTGCACATGTATATAATGTATTATATTATGCTAATCAAGAGCTCTTAGCAATCGGAGCATCCTGAGATCAAATTCTTACTTTGTCCTTCATTAAATGTCTAAATTACTTCATTTCTTTCCTCTTGGCAAAGTGCAGGAAATAGACTACAATTATTGGGGCCTTTGGAACTGAGGTACATAGGCATGACTGAACCTGTGAGTATTTGGGTATGCTTTAGGCAAGAAAAGGGATGGCAAAAGCAATATGCTAGCAATTAATTTGAAAGTGGTAAGCCTTACTGTCTTGTTTGAGTTCTTGAATGTAGCTTTGGAATCTGTCTAGCTACTTCTTCTGGCTGTTACTTTAGTTAACTGGACCCAGTTGTAATTTTGAGATGATGCAGCTTGCTTTTACAATAACATTCTGTGCATAAATCACTTCAAATTCCAAAGATACTAGTGATCAGTGGGAGATTGGTACATGTGATGCATCTCCACGAGACTCCTAGGATTCAACCTGTCCTTTTGGCAGAATCAAACACCTACATCCACTGTGCTGCATTTTCTTCAACAATTCATAATTTGCATTTTGGCACTTAAGACGTATTAGGTGTTAATTCACATTACTGCCAGAGATAATGGACATCCTGCTGAAGAGATGGCATTTCTAGTGTTCTCTGTTCAGCCCTACATTTGATTGGCATGTGTGTCCTAGGAAAACTGGCAGAGTACCTTGTTAGAAGGCGAAGTGCCATCTAACAGTTGGGGAGGAAGTTAGACTGAAAAGTGATCACAAATGAAGTCATCTGGGAGTGTTCAGGAATGAAGGGCTGGCTCACTGGAATAGAGATACTCATAAAAACCTTTTATGCAAACGAAACATTTCAAATGCATCTCAGACGATTGGCAGATTCGTTTCTAACTCAAGAACAAGGCTTAAAATTTAATCATAGAATAAAGTTGAATAGTGGTGTGCTACACTTGTTTACTCACTGCGAAATCAACAAGAGGGTGAATATAGACTATCAAACACAGCTTCCACAGATGTCTGTGCCTAGAGAAGAATGAACATAGAATGCTGTTTATCTATCACTTATCACCTGATGATGCTCTCATGGTTAGTGAGTCAGGTCTTCTGCACTGTGGGGATGTCAGGTAGATGGAACAAATTATATTCTCACCATACCATGAAGCAGAAGGCTTTTGTTGTCTTGTTTTGTTTGTTTTTGGTTGGTTGTGGGTCTTGACTCAGGGCCTGGGTGCTGTCCCTGGGCTCTTCAGCTCAAGGCTGGTGCTCTACCACTTGAGCCACAGCACCACTTCCAGTTTTCTGGTGGTTAACTGGAGATAAGAGCCTCATGGATGTTCCTGCCTGGGTTGGCTTTGAACCTGGACCCTCAGATCTCAGCCTCCTGAGTAGCTAGGATTACAGGCATGAGCCACTAGCGCTTGTAATTGTTTTGTTGTTGTCGTTTCTTAAGAGTCCAGTTTATAGAATCAGATTAACTTTTAAGTTATTTTATTATCTTAGAAGCTGTGCAGTGGAGTTACCATCAACAAATCAATTTATGAATAAAGGACAGCCTACTCAATGTCGTTCCCCCTTTCATCATTCTCCTCCTTCCTTTCTAGCCCAATCCTTCCCCTCAATTTTCTTCATTTCATAAGGAATGTACTGAGTATTATGACTGCATTTTTCCTCCCTTGCTCTCTTCATTCAACTACAACTCTTTCTTTGGCTTCCTCCCTTGCCTTTCAAGAGCTAGTTTACAAGCATTCATTTTGTTGGAATGTGAGTTAATTTTTCTAAGAAATTGTACCCTTTGAACTCTCCCCTGCAAATACAATGTTTTAGTTAACACATTATGTGAATATATGCATCCAACCCCATGTATGTTTATTTGTATATTTATAATTAGTTCTAGTTCCACATATGTAAGAGATACTGCATCCTTTGTCTCTCTGATCCAGGTCCATCCATTTCCTTGCAAATGAATTTTTAAATCATTTTTAATTGTAGTAAATAATAAGCTTCATTTTGACATTTTCATACATGTATGTATACTTAGATAAAAAGTACAGTTATCATAAAAATCAGTTTTTATTATATTTTTATTAGCATGTATGGAGCGTTACTAGTACAGTAAATAATAATAGTTCAAAAGATTCCAACAGAGTAAAGAAAGCTTCCAACAAAGTAAAGAAAACTTCTTCATTCATCAATCTCTAACCTGTCCAATTAATAATAGAAAGGCTTAGGTTGTGTTGAAGATGATTTTTCTCTCTACAAACTCTCAATTCTCCAACCCATGACCTTACTATTGCTTGTACTTAACAACTGGCTGTGCTTCTGTTACCTGCACTTTTATTATTCCCTGGATGGGAACTTCACAATTTTACTTCTTTTCTGTTGAATCTTCTGGATGATGATGGTCCAGTTTCTAGAATTTGCCCTCTTTCCTCTCTCTCTTTTTGTCTAGGAGCATTAACCAAAGAGAACTCTCTCCGAGTATTTACTAAGCTTTACATCAGGACAAAAGTGTATGCTTCTAATCCTTAGTAGTTTATCATTTTCTTAATGTTGTGTAGGCAACATACTTATCAGCCTCCAGGGAATCAAACAATGATTTGAAGTCCAGTTAGATATCTGATTATATTGAAAATTTTATCTTACAAGATGAGACTAAAAATATGTCATCCATCAGAATATATGAATTGAAGCCTTTAGTTTATTAATAGATAAGAAGTATTGGTGCTTTCTGATTAAAATGATGTTTATGTACACGATGGCCTTAAAAATTGGAAAATGTATATATGTATTTATTTATTTTTGTTGCTGCTCCTGGGGTTTGAACTGAGAGACTGGGAGTTTTCCCTGACTTTTTTGCTCAAGGCTGCATCTCTACCACTAAAGCCATAGCTCCACTTCCAGGTTTTTAGTGATTAATTGGTAAGAAAAATCTCATGACTTTCTTGCCATGGCTGGTTTCAAACCAGGGTCCCTTAATCTGAGCCTTTGGAGTAGATAGGATTTATAAGTGTCAGACTCAGTTTCCCCACTTAAAAAAATCACTTGGTAAAACTTCTTTCTCAATCTAAATACTGTAAATATGAAAATCATTTATCAATGGGCAAGACTAGGATGTGAGTTTTCTGTGGATTATCAATGAAATTTTCATAATACAGTTCCAATGACACTAAGTAAGTTGTGTCAGGACAACAGTGATTTGGAATGAAAGAACTTTTTTTAAAAAAAGAAACATTTTTAAAGGCTATATCTAAGTAAACAAAACTCTATTCTTGTGAAAGAAGCATAGTTTGTCTACATGAGATGTGTTGAAACCATAAACAGGGATTCAGGAAGCTCCAAAAAAGAAATGGTATTGAGGAAGAGAGATTATTGCTGTTCCTAAAATTGCTGATGCCTTGTTTATGAAAGGGATCTGAATCTCATCAGGAAAACCTGTTAGGTCTCTCTGGGTTTCAATGAATTGTGTCTAATTGACTCACCGAGTAATCAAATTATGGTAATTTGGAAGAGACATCCCAACCTCTTCATGTAAGGTGTTCAGGAGTGATTTCCTCTTTATTTTCTTTGTTTTGTGGTTGTAATCAGATTCACAACATGAAGTGTCATTAATCACCTATGATAATGGTACTCCCCCCTGTGATTTATGGAAAAGGCTAAAGCAATTCTGACATCTGACAATAGTTGTAGTCATTTGATCTTGTCTCTGTGAACATGTTATTGTGTTTCATTAACTTGCATCGTTTGGTGAATTTCAATAAGTGCTCACATATAGTATTTAAATTTTCTCATATCATAAGAATAGCAATCATTTGGTAGGAAATAAAATGATGAAAATAGACTTGTTCTTTTCGGGAGTCAGTATGGAAATTCATGTAACACAGTAGTGCATGTCGTTAACAGATAGTTGCTGTTCATCAGCTATCCAACAACACAAAGATAAAAATTATTGCCATGATGGAGAGATAAAGTTATTGGCTAGCAAAAGAAAATGAGACATTTGAATATATGCTTTACATACCATACAATTAAAAATTCTTATTATTTAGTGTCCTTTCAGTTGAAGATTTCAGTAATGCTCTTGTGTATTCTGCACAGTGTGTGCTGTTGTCAGTGGTCTGGTGTTTTACTGTTCTAATAGGTGTGTGCTGGGATCTCATTGTTGTGTAATTTGTATATTTCTAATTTAATGAAATGGACCATCCTTCCCTATGTGAATTGTCATTTGAATGTCCATTTTAGCGAGGTGTCCAGATCCATGACCCATTATTTTAAATGCTCTCTTCTCACTGAGTTATAAAAGTTGTTTTTATCATTTGCTTTATAGTCTTTCATCATATATATCATTTGCAAATAGTATTTCCTAGTCTGTAGTCTGTGTTTCCATTCTTTTAACAGTGTCTTTTGTTGAGCAGAAGTTTTAATGTTAATGAAATCTAGCTTATCGATTTCTTCTTTCATGGATCATGACTTTGGTGTTTGTTTATTTCTTAGATGAATATGGATTGAGTGGAGAGCATATATCAATATTCATATGATGTCACTTCGAGCTCGAAAGTTGACAAAATATGCTTTTCAAATAATATAATTTAGTTAAAAAGTGTTGACTTTATGTGTCTGCCTGCTCAACTATAGCTGAGAGATGAGAGTTAATCAGGATTCTCTGAGTCCCAGTTTGTACCAGACCTGTTAAGTATAAGGCAGTTTATTCCTCTTGTCATTAATATTCAACAATAGTAAATGAGTTATTATACTGTTATAGGTGCTATGACTGGCAGAGTATCCAAAAGAGTCAGAGACCAGCGCTCGTCCGAAAAAAAGAGAGCACACACAAATGAGTAAACTCTGGGACAATGTGCAACAAAAAAAATTGTAGTTTATACCATATTGTAATAAATTATCTATTTTAAAGGGAGTAGGTCACAAGCAAGCTTGGAAGAAACTAATCTGTGTGTGTGTGTGTGTGTGTGTGTGTGTGTTTGTGTGTATGTGTGTGCTAGCTAGTACTGAGGCTTGAACTTAGGGCATCACACTATCTGTTGGGGTTTTTACTCAAAGCTAATGCTGTACCACTTGAAGCCACAACTTCTTCATTTCTGGCGTTTTGCTGGTTAATTGGAGCTAGGAGTTTCTCACATTTTCTGCCTTAGCTGGCTTTGAATCAGGATCCTCAGATCTCAACCTCCTGAATAGCTAGGATTACAGGCATGAGCCACTGGTGTCGGGTGGAAAGAACTAATCTAACTAGACAATGCTTGAAGATGAGTTTTCCGGGAGAGGGAGGTGGGTAAAGGGGAGAAGCAATGTATATAGAGTTGTTCTGCACAGATAGGAATGTAAAGGACAAAGGAAATATTGAGGTGGTTGTACTGAAAATTACAATTAATCAGTGAATTTTAGAAGTAAACCAGGTTTGATTATGATTTTGGCCAAAGATCCCCTTCTTAACACTGCTGGTCTCCAGTATGATTCATTGAGCTATACCTTCAGATAACATTGTGAAGGAGGCAAAACAAACATCATTTTATGAGTTAATAAATGTAGAATTCAAAGAAAAATAGTAGCAGCTCTCTTTTCTCATTGTTATTGTTTGCTACCTATTCTTGTCAATTTCGTCTAACATTTCCTATATTAAAATGGGGAGACAAAATACTCTTTACAGCCACACATCACTTATTTAGTGTCAACTGGATGAAATGCAGCATTGTATTTCACTAACCCACTGAAGGCTTATTTTGTTTTTTTTTCACATTGGTCACTATGGGAAAGGCTGTAAAATCCATCTTTATTGGAAAAAAGAAAATAGATCACAATAAATTGCAAACCCATCAGGGAGTTTCCTCATAAGCAGCAGGAGGGAATCAGAGTTGAGTTTTCATGTGGCAAGCAAGTGACAGACTGAAAAAAGCACTCTATGGGAGATAGCAAGCCATAAAAACATCAGAGGTGTTGCAAAGGATTTGGAAATAGTCAGCTGTGTCAACCCATTGTGAATTCTATAGATAGTTTAAGGTGTGTGCAGATGTTATCCAGAACCATTTGATCAGGTTGTAGCTTGTATGGAGCATAATAAAATGGTGAGTTTGTCAGCATGTACAAGTGATATCACAACAGATCGTTTTTGTTCCTTGTGCATTAGAAATTTTCTCAATAAAGAAAAGAAATTGAAAGACATAGCCCAGCATCAGGGACTTCGGAAAGTAAGCAGAGCAACGTAAGGAAAGAGAAGTTCCAAATGGATATTCATTGGGAGTCCTGCTATACTATTTTTTATTTATAAGAGTGCTGTTCGTATTTGCTTTGGTTTCTGAAGATACAAATATGTTACAGAAAGGGTATCTTACTGGGCGTTCCGTTACACTGATGTTTGGTAAGCACCATCTGTCTTTATTGCTGAGAGCCAGAGGAAGTCGAGGGATGGAACTGTCTTTTCTTAACTCATGATGTATCCAAGAAGATGAAAGGCATATACATCCAAGATAGGGAATAGCAAAGTATCAAACCATGTATTGGACTGTAAGTAATATGCAAGGTTAA
This sequence comes from Dipodomys spectabilis, assembly GCF_019054845.1. NCBI lineage: Eukaryota > Metazoa > Chordata > Mammalia > Rodentia > Heteromyidae > Dipodomys > Dipodomys spectabilis. The sequence continues at coordinate 9,645,458 of NW_024870752.1, forward strand.
AAAAAAGGGGAAACAAAGGAGGAGGCAACAATGCTTGATAAGAAATGTACTCATTATCTTGTCCATGTAATTGTAACCCCTCTGTACAGTATTTTCACAATAAAAAAAGATGACTTTTGTGGGCTATAGATGTTGAGAAAAGGAAGGAATTAAATTGGACCATTAGTAGTTTGTCTTATATGTTAGTGGATAATTTGCTGCTAACATAAATTAATCAAACATTAGATCACAATCTGTAACTACAATGTATACCCACTTATTTCAAATAATATTTCTTTGTAAGGATATGAATTATGTAACATCTACTCAGAGATACGTTAGTTGTTACTGATGTTTTCAGAGTCAAAGTGCTTTTTATTCACAAGTATTTATATATAATCTCTTTCTGTCATTAAATTAATCCCTATTACAACTTATTGTATCAGCCCAGAACTCTGTAGTTATATTATTAGTAGAAATTGTAAGAATGAACAGGTTTATGTTTATATGGGGGAGCTAGTAGATATATTTAACTTGATATTTTTGGTCATGTCACATAATTTGCCAGTATTCCCTTATTAATATAGAAAGTAAAAAATCTGAAACCTTACTCTACTACAGCCTGTGTGATTGGATGATATTGACAAGGAATCTGTAGAGAGAGCATAGAGATCTAAGGATTAAATTTTAAGAACTCAGAAAAAAGTCCGTAAATCAGCCTAAAGGATTGATAACAATCAAAGAAGTGGAAGGAAATACCAAGGGAATGCATTGCAAAATATAAATGAAAAAATTTATAGAAATAGGAGGGAAGGAGAACCAAGTCAAATTTAGACAGCAATCGGATGAAAATGAGCTAGGGAATTGAGCCATGGACATGTCCTTGGTCATCTTTACTTGGAGAAAATTTTATAAGAGAGAATGAGAGGGGAACTGGGAATTTTTTATATGAAAGTGTTGGGGAGACATTGAAGCTCCCTTCAAAGTAGGGCAAGGGTCCCATTCATAAGGAAATGGAAAGACCTGGAAAAAATTATAATAAGTGAAGTAAGCCAGACCCAAAGAAAAGTAGGCTGTATGGTATCCCTCATTTGTGAGAACTAGACTATGTCTATGATATTCTTAACAGGAAATCTCAATAACCCAATTGTTTTGTGCATAGGACCCTACACAATGAAGCATATCAACATGCGAACTCCAAGCTATGGGAACAAGAGGTTCTTTTGTCCTGTGTATAGTTTTTCTTTCTTTTTCTTTGTTTTCATTTCTCTTCATTTTCTGTACCTTGTGTCTTGTATATAAATTTATTCAATCTGTGGAAGGGAAAGGAAATCTCAGAAGCAGCAGGACAAAGGATGAAATAATGCAACATTGATATTCATTTGTCACTAAATTGGATATGAACCATACAACTTGAGGGGACAGAAATAAGGAGGGATAAGTGGGAGACAATGAGGGACAGGATAACTATTTAAAAACAAATATATTCATTACTTATGTAACTGTAACTCCCCTACTTATCACCTTTTCAATAAAAAATAAAGATTTTTCATGTTAAAAAATTAAAATCTATATAAAAATTAAAACAAATAAAGAAGGTCAAGGGAAAGCAGATTGTTGTAAAATAAGCACTATTTTCTTGCTACTTTAAGATGGAGAAGGTGTTTCACTGTATTGATCCAAAGGAATCAGTGCAGAGAAATACTTCTCTAAGTACTTATCAATTTGCATATTCATAAAACTCTTCAGCATATCTCTACTACCAGTGCTTCTTCATCAGAGGGTGGTATTTCACCCTTGTCAATCTTGTCTAAGGCCTGGGGTCTTAACTATTCCACTTGTACCTTTTCTCATCATTAAAAGAATAAAACAACAAAGAAAGGTTGGACAAATGGGATTGCTTGAAGTTGCAGAGCTTCTGCATGGCAAAGGACATAGCTAGCAAGATCAATAGAAAGCCCACGGATTGGGAGAAGATCTTCACTAGCCATACAATGGACAAGGGTCTCATAGCTAAAATATACTTGGAACTCAAAAACTTAAATCCCCCAACAACAAATCCTCAAAGAAACAACTGCCCAATAAATAAGTGGGCGAAAGACTTAAAGAGAAACTTCTCTGAAGAAGAAAGAAGGATGGCCAATAGACACATGAAGAAATGCTCAACCTCCCTAGCCATAAAAGAAATGCAAATTAAAACAACATTAAGATACCACCTCACCCCAGTTAGAATGGCAAAAGCAAGAACTCTAATAACAACAGATGCTGGAGGGGATGTGAACAGAAGGGAACCTTACTTCATTGTTGGTGGGAATGTAAACTTGTTCAACCACTTTGGAAAGTAGTATGGAGGTTCCTCCAAAGACTCCACATAGAGCTCCCCTATGACCCAGCAATCCCACTTTTGGGCATTTACCCAAATGTTTACAAACAAGACCACACTAAAGCTACCAGCACAACTATGTTTATTGCAGCATTATTTACTATAGCTAAGATATGAAACCAACCCAGATGCCCCTCAGTAGATGAATGGATCAAGAAAATGTGGTATATATACACAATGGAATTCTATACCTCCATCAGAAAGAATGACATTGCCCCATTTGTTAGGAAATGGAAAGACTTGGAAAAAATTATATTAAGCGAAGTAAGCCAAGCCCAAAGACACATAGGTCCCATGGTTTCCCTTATTTGCAATATCTAGTATATGTATGAGTCAAGCAGAAAAGGTCAGATAAAGTGATGTTAGGGAAATGATCCCTAACATATGTATTCAAATGTTTTTTTTCTTTCATGCATTTGTTTCTAACACATTTATAAGATTATTTCTTTGTTGCTTTGTATGTCCCTCCCCCACAGTATAACCCCTGCTTTCCCTGTATTTGATGTCAGTATAATTTGTGGAGGGGAAAGGGAAAAACAAGTCGTTTAAATAAGGATACAGGTGGACCCAGTGCAACAATGAGAAGTACAAGTTGTCATGTCGAAAACGAACTTTACAAGTTTCGTGTGTGGGGGGGAGGTTTGAGTTGGGGGGGGGGGCGGGGGGAGGCTGGGAAGGGATGGGAAGGGGAAACAAAGGAGGAGGCTACAATGCTTGATAAGAAATGTACTCACTATCTTGCCCATCTAATTGTAACTCCTCTGTACAGTATTTTCACAATTAAAAAAAATAAAAATTAAAAAAAATAGATGACAGGTATTGGCAAGATGAAAGTGTTGACAAAGAAGGTAGAGAATCCTCATATAGTGTTAGTGGAATTGTAAATTAGTAAAGTCACTTTGAAAAAAAATCAGTATAGAGCATTTGTAAAAAAAAAAAAATTAACCCAGCCCTCTCACTACTGAGTACAGAAATGCCTAAAGGATCTAAAATCTATAGGCCAACAAAATCTATGCAATCCTGATTTCATAGCTACATTATTCTCAATAGCCAAGATATGCAAATAGTCTAAATGTACATTAACAATGAACAGAATAATAAATCCTAAATTGCCTAAAAACAAAAACACTGTGTAAAGTGGCCTTGGCTGATTATACTGTTTGTTTGTCATTGATTATGACTACTTTATAAGCAAGTAACACTCATGTTTTGATAATACTCATGTGACCATTTTTCATTTTGAGTTAATTTTAGATAAAAGGAAGATTTGGATTGGGACTGAGGAAAATTAAGGTGATTAGGTATTAATGCCTAGATTAAGCTTTCTCATAGTAATTCTAGTTTGGCTTTTTGTTTTCTTACTTTGGTCAAAAGATAGTTAACAGGTCAAAGTTCCCATGAGTACTTTTTTTCCCCTTTTTGGAAGACCATGGGAAGACTAAGAAAAGAAAAGAAATGTGATCTGTCATCAGCCCCTTTCTGGCTGTGGTGTCACCCTCTGACCTCTACTGGTATAGTGACTTCATCGTTCTGTATCTCTGTAATGGGAAGGTTCTTTGTCAGAATCTGAAATCTCAGGAGGTCATTCTTACCCCTCTGACAGTGAGCCAGGGAAGAAAATTGCTCTGAGCTGCTGCAAGGACTCAGAGTCTAGTGTGTGGAAGAGCATTGCCCACTAGGAAGTCCGAATCACTGTTGCCATTCGTGGAATGACACTAAGCCCATTTAGGATTTCTCCTGGGTGATTATGAAAGCTTTTCATGCAATTTGGGTTTCAGAAATGACAGCACAGTAAAAGCAATATGCTCTTGTGCCTTGGAAGTTCACCAAGATTGAATGAAGAACACATGTAATCCTATCAGTGTTGAATTGTTCTTAAATTCTCTCCCACAGTAACAGCTAAATGCCATTTCCAAAGTATTTAGGAGGACAGTGTCAGAATTTTCACCATTCACATGAAAGCTTCGCTGGCTTGTGGGGAAGATAAGCCAGGTTGAGTTGAGAACAGACTTCCCTCTTTGCAAGGGGGGTGTTGCCACCTCTTCATCCCCCACAAAAAATTAATATACAGAGGCTCCTGGTGGCAGCTAACTAGAATGGAGAGGCCTTTGAGGAACTGCCTCTGATTCATTCAGGGATGCATGTCACAAAGCAGATTAAACAAAAAGAGGAGGGAATATATGGTACATGTGCCCTGGAAAGGAGTTAAATCCAATTCAAAATCTCAAATATGAAGATAAAACCTGCCCTGGTCTCCATCCCTGGGAGCCATATATACATTGCCCTCGCTACCTGCGAGAAAGAGACTATAAATTAATGGTATAAGCCCAAGATATTGGACAAGGGAGCTCACATGCCACTATATATAAGCAGACAAATCCAATCTTGAGCCTTCTAGAGTTATACCCCTATTGTCATTTATTATTCCCTCATGCTGCCAGTGTCATATATTCCCTTCCTTTCCTTCCTTTGCTTCTCTGCTTTCTTTCTCTATAAAATTCATGGTCTTCCAAATTATTTGTCTTTTATTTTCTCTTATTTCCTATGATTACACCCAGTCTTTCATTAAAACTATTTCAGGTAGAAAGAAGCTGTATCTGTGTGTGTGTGTGAGAGAGAGAGAGAGAGAGGGAGAGGGAGAGAGAGAGTGAGGGAGGGTTAGAGAGAGATCTGTGTGTCTTTTGGATATCAAATCCAGGACTGCAGGTACTAGGGCAAGTGCTCTACCACTGAACCGTATCCCCAGTCTCTGAGACGATGTCTCACTATTTTGCCTAAGCTCTTTAGCTTTCTACTTCTCTCTTTTGAATTGCTAGGATCACAGGTCTTTACATGATTAGCTTTAAACTCGTTAGCCTTAAACTCCTTAGCTTTCTACCTGGACCTGAATTTTTAGGATTACAGGGCTATACCTTCATGCCAGGAGAGTTGTAGGTTTTTCCACTCCTCATCCCTTTTTACATGCTGTGTGACCAAAGAATTAATCCTGACATGCTCTGTGGCCCATTGCTAAGAAGACTCAAGAATAGGGGTAAATGCCTTCCCAGTGTGGCCTTTTCTTGCTTATTTTAATCAAGCTTGTATGATGTATATTGTTCAAGTAAAGATTAAAAAGAGACTAGAGATAGCCACATTGTGAGAATTTTTCAAATTACCTTACTGTAGATTAAGGGTCTAGTTGAGAGAGTAACATTGTATTAAAATACAACCGTACCCCTTCTTTTCTGGTGGTGGTGGTGGTGGTTGTGGGGCGCTGACCCTGAGCTGTGTTGCTCAAGACTAGCATTCTACCACTTGAGCCACAGCTCCATTTCCAGTTCTTTGGTAATTAATTGGAGATAAGAGTCACACAGACTTTCCTGCCTGGACTGGTTTTGAACAGATTTTAGCCTCCTGAGTAGCTAGAATTACAGGTGTGAGCCACCAGCGCCTGACCTGCCCATTCTTTTCCATATTAGCTATGGCTAATTTCTTCTCGGAAGTCTCTACTACTTTCAACAGAGACCACTGGGTCTACAAAGTAAGGAAAAAATACTTACTAAAAGTTCCTTTAAACTACAGTCTGCCCAATTCAGTTGTAGACTATTTAAAATCAGAAAATGAAAGATTCATCATCTCCATTAGTAATTTGCCTGATCCAAACAATGATCTAATGCCACAGTCATCTTAGAGCCTGATGATTTCTTTTCCACATTTTTAGTCTTCTCTGAGTCTTTACTTCTCACATTGTGTGTAAATGAACACAAATTTTTGCCAGGCTAGGTTTAGAGCAGATAAAACCTTCTGGTGGTTCTAGCCAAAATGGTACATATCACTGGGCAACCACAAAGAGAACTCTGGTCCCGTGATGTCATAGTCCTCCATTTTGTAATTTGTCCTGATCGAAGTAGTACTCTTTCTTATAGTTATACTGGTAGCATCCAAGGCATCCAAGGCCAGAGCATCATTCGTAAGTCAGTAGTTTGAGCCCTCTACTGTCATTCTAAGATTTTCAGAGAAGCAGTCTGCTGGACTCATTTAGGAATGTTTTGGGACATAACTCTTGCACTGGAAAAATGAAAGATGAAATTAGTACTACTCAAAAAAATTTAAAAAGCCATAAAGTGTGACCGTTCTGTTTCTAAAATGCTTTTTCCACCTTGTCTTTGAAAGGAGCACACTTCAAACACATTGCTCCCTGATAATTGCCTCAGTCAGCTTTATGAGCAGAACTCCCGCCGTTCTTTTTTCTTTCCACTTTACATATACTGTAATTCAACCTAATTTCAAATTGGCTACCAAGGCAAATCCTTAGTTAGTGTGAATTAAAATGCCCGCCTTAAAGCCAGGTGTGGGGGTTCATGCCTGTCATCTCAGCTGCTCGGGGGCGGGGGGGGGGGGGGGGGCAAAGATTGGGAGGATAATCATTGGAGGCCAGCTGGAGCAAAACCTTCCTCAGACCCCTTCTCAACCAATAGCTGAATGAGGTGGTGATCACCTATGATCTCAGCTGTGGGGGAGGTAAAGGTAGGAGGACCATACTTCACAGCTAGGCCTGAGAAGAGGGGAGACCTTATCTGAAAAATAGATGTTAAAAAAAAAAGAGGTTGGTGGTGTAGCTCAGGTGGTACTGCACATGCCTAGCAAGTGTGAGGCACTGAGTTCAAACTCACAATGAAGAATTAATAAATACCTACCTTATCACATTTAAATATTCCATCTTCTGTGAGATGGTAACTGTTTCAATCCCTTCACTATCTCTGAGCACTCTCCTCAGGCTCCCTTTCCTGAGCAGTGCTCCCAAATGAACCCAGCGCTGCTCTTGTTGTGTATGTACTAATTGACTGTTCTGTGGAATTAACACCACATTGTATACGGCCCACAGGTGTGTGACACATCACTTAAAGCTGACTTCCATCAGTGCAAAATGCTGATGCTGGAACAATGCTCCCCATTCCTGCCCTGCTGCATTTCTGTGCAAACAGCCTCAAGGCTAGAAGAAATGCCTCTCATGAAAGAATGTCCAGCCTTGCATTATGTTTTAATTGCAGAGAAACTAGTAGGACATTATAGTATCCAATATTTATTGGCCACTTCCTCTGAGTCTGATGTGTATTATCCCATTGTATCTTCTCAAGGACCTTATGCTATAATAGTTACTGTTATCCAATAATCACGCTGGTAGTACAGATGGTCAAACTGAAGCACAGGTAGGCTAAGTTAGTCGCGTGAGGTTGGAATGCAAACGAAAGTCGGAACCAGAAATGGACATGTATAGTCTGATTGAAACATAGACCTTTAACCACTAGGCTATACTTCAAGTGCTCAAGAACTACACCCTGTGTTGAATAGGGCAGAAATAATGCACAGACATTGTAGGGGAAAATGGAACAAAGAATGACAGTGTTAACTCAAACTTGGGATACAGATAAAAATTCTCATTTTAATAGTCCACTAGCAAATATGGTTACTTGTTTGTTTTGTTTACTTAAATATGGCCAAAACACCAAAAGCTTGGGATTTCAAGTGTCATAATGCATGAACGTTGTGTCACCATTAGATTTCAGTGAGTGACACCAACCAAACTAAAATCAATCGTGAAGACAGTTTGGAGGATACGGTTTATAAAAGTCCCTCCAAACCCCTTAGAAAGGGCAATAAATGCAGTCCCCAAATCCTCCCCTTCTCCAGTTGGAAGATAAAATGACTGTTATAATCATGGGTCACTTCAAGTTCAATGAAACTTACTCTGTGAGAAAAAAAAATAGCCAAATAAAAAGTGAGTTTTCCACCTATTGTCAATGATAAATGTCTGGCCTATTTGTGAGACCCTTTTTATGGGGTTCAGCTAATTATCATGCCATTAGGCCCAACACACCAGTAATGATGGAGAGAATGAAATGCTGAAGGATTCTGAGATTATCACTTCGGCTCTACAGACAAACAGCATTTTATTTAAGCAGCATTCCTGGCATCTCCCTGTGGATATGATAGAAGGATTTAGTGCAAAGCCAAGGGATGTAACCTGTTGTTTGTGAGACAGGACTTCGGACCAGGGGTGCTGCATAGAAACCAACTCCCTGTGCTACCCTTAGGATGCCACCAGCTTGCCAATACCACACGGACCGCCAGGGTTTACCTTCCCTCATCAAGGAACGTGATAATTGAGGTGTTGGTGTCATGCTTCTCAATTTACTTCTCTACTAATTCAACTGGTTTTCATTGCCTATGAGAGAGAGTGCTAATGCAAAGTCTGAAGTCCATTAAGATTAGAAATCCACAGTAAACAAAAGGATGATGGGTAATTTGGCAGGGTTAGACTGCACTGTGCTTGCTGCCACCCTTACACATTCAACAAATGGTGCATATTGAGTAGTTCACATAGGCCAATTAGATAGCTAGCATTCATTGAGGTCACACAATTTGAACTGAACCAAAATCATAGGCAAAAACCGAATCTATCAGGGTACTTGATAAGCCCAGCCTCAGTGTCCTTGGAGCCAGATCAAAGACGAGTGTGTCCAAGACCACAAAATGGGCAACTCAGCAAACTTTCGAAAGCAGAGAAATGATAATCCACTGGAGGGTTTTTCTAAAGAATGAGCTTCTTATGCCTTCTGGAATGTAATGCAATTTTCAGCTCCAACTGGAAATAACCCAATTGTCCCTCAGTAGGAGATGATGGGTAAACAGTTGTGTTACAGCCATACCAAGGATTCTACTCAGCAGGAAGAAAGGAGAAAACATTAGCCAGGTATGGTGGTGGGTGATCGCAATTCTACCACTTGACAAGCTCAAGCAGAGAGAGTATGAATTTGAAGCTAACCTGGGCTATAAAACAAGTTCCAATGTAGCCTCAGCTACGTTTTGATACTGTGTCAAAAACAAAGAAGAAAAGGGAACAAAATATGATACATAAATTGACATCATGGATGTATCTCAAAGATATTGTGTTGACCTAAAGACTCCAGACACAAAGAAATACACATACTGTGGTGATTCCTCATTTACTTAAAACTCTGAAATAAAGAAATGCAGAACTTATTTAAACTACCAGAGAGCAGGTCTGTGCTTGTGCTTGTTCAAGGTTAGCAATTGAGATTGGAGAATGTAGGTATGTGTGTGTGTGTGTGTGTGTGTGTGTGTGTGTGTGTGTGTACATATATATTAAATGAAGCTATTTCTAAAAGTTTCACTTATGCAAAGTTTTTCAAAATATCTTCAAATCGGGCTACAATGCCTGAATAGAATAGTAACTTGTTTTGGGGGCAACACCATTATGGCTTATGGTGTTGGTAGATGTCTTTGAGCATTTTCTGGTCTGCTTGATGAATCCTGTTTGCTCCTTTGTGGTCCCTCACACTAAAGTGGTCTAAGTTGAGCCTTGCCATGATACTCTGAGTTGAAAAGCATGCAGTTAAGGTATTGGTGAAGGTGTCACTTTGACATTCTTCAGCTATGGATGTTGAATACTTTGTTGAACAGCCTCAAGCCTCACTGTTCTTCTCTGAAAAATGGATGTAAGTCATATAGCTCTCCTAATGCATTTAGAGAAGTGCAATAGATTCTAAATCTCCCAGCACATGACTTGTAGTGCATGAATTCTTTTAAAAAGTGAGTGTTCTACTGTGTTGACCCTTTTCGGAAACCCTTACCAATATACTTTCGGTAGGACCAGTCAACTCTTCATCATTACAGCATTGACAGGTTAGGTCACTGCTGGGTGTTGACCCACTTGCCTCTTCTAGTTCACCACGAGCTGCTTGAGATGAGGGGTATCATGCCTTCCCCATGCATCTGTTCTCAGCACTCGCTCCCCTGCCGCCTGCCCCCATCCTATGGCACTCTCCACCAGTGTAGGACATACACCTCACTTCAGGAGGAGCGGCCATTGACCCAGAGCCTTGTTGTTGGACCAAAGTTTGATCCTTCATGGATTTGAACAGGAAGCCAAGATTACAGCCATGAAAGAGCAGGTGTTTGTTCCCATCCCCTTCATATTAAAAATGGAAATTGGACTGATGCCCCCGACCTTGCTCAGAGAACATGGGCAAATCTCTCATGGCTTCTCCCAGAACAGGACCAAATGAGTAATAAACATTTCCACAATGGAGGACAAATTTAGAAATACTGAACTCTTAGGGGATAATAATTTTGGGTTATACCACAATGCTATTTCCCCAGGGTGTCTACTTACATTCCTAACCACTAGCTTTTGCTCTGTGTTACATCTCACGCTGCCCTCCAGTTCTCGGTTGGATCTTTAGTTCTTCTCTTCCAGGGATGTGCTGTACAGTTAAGTATTTAGCATAAGAACCTTAGCACTAAGAGCTTTATTACAAATTTTAATATTTTACCTATATAGCTATGTCTTCCTATGTTTCTTCTAAATTAAAATTATTATAAGAATACTATAAAATAATAAACATGTTAATTTGATATAGAGTTTTGCTCAGCATAAATGTACATTCTCATATAGAATTTCTTGTTGGTATATTCTTTTTCCCTTTCCCATCGCCAGTATTCTACTTTTGAGTATCTGTGATAATGAATGAATTACATCGGGCTATAGGAGCGATGTTAAAAAAAAATCATACCTTCTCTTCCCCCCCACTCCCCTTTCCTGTAGACTTTTCACTGGAGTTAACCTTTTTCAGAATATATCTAAATGATATTTGTTTGTCCAACAACAGAAACACTAAATGTGAATCTATTCTCATTTTAACAATCTATAAATGGTGTTGTTTGAAGGGAGGAGGGGAGAATGTTGGGAATCATCTCCTTATATAATGCTCAACCAAGTCAGGCATTCTTTGTATACCATTTGAGACAATTTTTGGTCAGGATATGGACCTTAGAAAATTCATATGTTTCAAATATACTTGTGCAGCCAAGTGATACAGAAAGAAATACGTTGAAAGTGCATTTTGCTACCGGTATCTGTATTCCACTTTAAGACATTTTCTTTTTACAACCTCAGGCAGGAAGTTTGCACACATTACTACCCTTTGTTGTCTGAGTGCCTCATTCTCCTACCAACTCCACAAGGGAGTTCAGGTCAATACAGAGCCTAGATGACTTTCCTTCAGTTAGAGTCAAGACCGTGTACAGGGATTTGGCCTACAATCGCAGCCTCAGAAACCTGCCCAATTTCTCTGCATAGGAGACCCCTATCTGGAGGCTGGCACTGCTGAAAAGGAATTATAAACAACAAAAATCTTTTCCTCACATCATAGTTTCAGGAATCACAGATACAATGTGTCAGAGATCCCTGGCTTTCTTTCCTTTATGCCATTATCAACTGCTATTTCAGAAATCAAGTCGCTTGTTAAAGAGTTCACTTAAAATTGCATGGTATTCACCCCAGAATTCATGCCCGGCCAATGACTCCTTGCCAATTTATCATACATTTATGAAAAGCTCAGTGTCTACATATTTCAAATAAGGGTCATCTAAAGGGTGAACCAGTCATTTGCCTAGCATGTTTCTTAATGCATGTTCTCTAAATATGTTCTCTACCATGGTGATATGGCTTTGTAAAACTGTTTTTGTAGAAAAACAGAATAAAGGACATAAGTAAATGAAAAACTTCTGCTTGGCTTCTTCTAAAGCTGGTGGAAAAGAATGCTTTTTAAAAAAGGATAGTTTCAGTGGAAAGACTATAGCCTGAGGCAGGAGGGAACAGTTGTAATCTCAACTCAGCCTTACTAGATTAGGAAAGTCATTTACATGATTTATCTCAATCAGAAGGAAATGTTTGGAAGAGCCAAAATTTGAAGACCCATGCATGGGTATGCACACATGCCCTCACACACACACAGAAAACTGCATGAATAGAAGAGAGATTCTCTTCTTTAAAAAAAAATATTCTTTCTTTTCCTCCTCCTCCTCCTAAGCCTCCTCCTCCTTCTCTGTATTGGTACTACACTTGTACTGAGGGCTTAGATGTTGTCCCTTAGTCTTTTCACTCAAGTCTGGCACTCAAATCACAATCTTCAAATTTTATCTTCCTGGTAGCTAGGATTACAAGTATGAACCACCGGCACTCACCTACAATGATTTTTCTTAATCTGTATTTGGTTTTCCAGTTCTTTCTTTTTCTTTTTCTTTTCTTTCTTTTTTTTGCTCAGTCATGGGGCTTGAACTCTTGGCCTGGGCACTGTCCCTCAGCTCTTCAGCTCAAGGCTAGTGCTCTACCACTTGAGCTATAGCACCACTTCTGGCTTTTTTTGGTTATGTGGTGCTGAAGAATCGAACCCAGGGCCTCATGCATGCAAGGCAAGCTCTCTACCACTGAGCCACCTTCCCCGCTCCTTTCCAGTTCTTTCTAAGTGAAAGCAGACAGTTAAAAAAATTCTTCATCCCTACGTGGAAGATAGATTGTATATGACATCACAAATCATGTCACCACTGTTTACAATGCCATATGACCATATAAGATGAAGCTAAGCGAAATGAACCCCAAGATAGGGACACAAGAGGTTTTATCTCTGTTGCTGTTGTTTTTAATGTACTTTGTGATTTTTTTTTGTATGTTCTGCCTCCATGGTATATCCCCTGTTTTCACTGTATTTGATTCCAGTGCCCTGAATTTTGTATATACATTTTTCTGATTTGTGGGTGTGAAGGGGAATAACAAAATGTTGAAATAAGGATACAGGTTGACCCATTTTAACAATGAGATGTACAAGAAAAGGAACTTTCCAACCTGGGGGAGGGGAGGGAGGAGTTGGGAAGGTGGAGGAAAGGGATAATAGAAGAAAACAAAGGAGTGGGTAACAATGCTGGATAGGAAATGTACTCATTACCTTACTCATGTAACCGTAACCCCTCTGTACAATATCTTTATATATATATATATATATATATAGAGAGAGAGAGAGAGAGAGAGAGAGAGAGAAAGAGAGAGAGAGAGAGAGAGAGAGAGAGAGAGAGAGGAAGGGAGAGAGGGAGAGAGGGAATGGGGAGGAGGTAGGATGTATAGGGGGCTCACAGCACATGCCAGGACATGTCCCAGCATCACACTCTCTGTCTTTATTCTGTTTGAATTCTGATTTATCCATTGAGCATTATCTGACATTTTGCAAGTTACTTAAATAAGTAAGTCCACATTTTTCAACAAGAGAGAGGGATTGCCATAATTATTTAAGGAATAGTGTGAGAACTAAAATATTGTTCGCAAAGTTCCTTTCATTGAGCCTGGCTTTTTAAACCATATTCTCTTTAGGTTTTAAAGTACTACATACAGATCAAATTTCACCATTCTAGTTTATTAAATAATAATGATTTCATAGAGGATAGTAACCATTTGTCCTTACAAAACCCATTTGAGCTGTGCTAATGGTTTTCCCACTGTCTTTGTGTAACACCAGACTAATCATTACAACCAGGATTTTACAATAATACTTCACTCTAAAGTACATTTTAATGTAAGGCATATTTTGTTCATTTTCCAAAGGCAATTATGTCTCAGCACAGATTGGAAGTCAGGTGTTAGAACACATCTTCAGAAAGTTCAATTTTTTAATCCGCGTGTAATTTACAAGTTCATAAAAGTTGTCCTTTGCATAACTACTGCCTTTTTCTTATTGCAAGCAAACAGTACAGAGATATCCCTTGGATTTCTATTTGAGAGTCAGTTTGAGTAAGGGAACCAGAAAAACAAAAAGTTGGCAGTAAAGATCCAAATGTTAGACTTGTTGTTTTTTTTTTTTTACTTGTATACTTGAACTCTCCATGTATTAATGAGGATGATTTTTGCATTTCATTTTCATTGCATTTGGGTTTTTTTTGATTAATGTAGTTCATACTTTCCAGATAAGAAGCAAGAAAAGAAATAAATAAAACAACTTTTTTAGACTGATTGCTAATTTATATGAATTCATGTATTCAAATTTATGATCTTTGAATCAAACACAAGTGCTCAAGTGCTATTTTTCAAATTCCTAACACTATTTACATAAAAGCCTTTTTGGAAATACCAAAAGAGATTATTTGTCATTGAAAAAATTTCAATAGTATCCTGATGTTTCTTCAAGATGTTTTGAAGCTATGTGAGAACCAAATATCATTTGGAAGTTAAAACTTGTTAGTGAAAAACACTTGTAAGTAGAAATATCAGATGGCTTTTTTGAGCTTCATTCTTCATTTCAAATTCTGATACAATGGTTAGAACATTCATTTTTAAGGGGTTACATTGTCCAAAAAGAAGCAACTATATGGGCTGGGAAGCTGGTTCAGTGGTAGAGTACTTTCCTTGCATGCATGAGGCCCTGAGTTCCATTCCTCAGCACCACATAAGCAGAAAAAGCCAGAGGTGATGCTGTGGCTCAAGTGGTAGAGCACTTGCCTTGAGCTGAAGAGCTAAGGGGCAGCGCCCAGGCTGAATTCAGGCCCCATGACCCTCCTCGTCCCCCCCAAAAAAAACGTGAAAAAAGAAGCAACTGTAACCCCTCTGTACATCACCTTCACAATAACAATAAAAATTTTAAATAAAACAAAATAAATTTTTAAAAGATATAAATGAAATAAAAACTGGATAAAAACATCCATTTTTTATAGTGAAGAATAGCAACTTTCTGGTAAAGAATAGTTTGTTTATCATACGGCCCATTTTCTTATACCAGTAATGCATTCACTTTCTATTGCTACCCTAACAGTCACAAAGCTGTGTCCTGCAGCAACATTGATTTCTGCTCTTACTCTTCTGGTGGTCAGCTTCACAGTGGTTTCAACTGTGTTGAGTTGGAGACGGTACATTGCTGTATTCTTTCTATTGGCCCCAGGAGAAGAGCCATTTTCTTTCCATGTCTAAGCACTGAATGTCACCAGCATTCCTTAGCTTGTGACTCCATCCTTTATCAGCCAGAGGACATTTTCAGCTCTAGCTCTTTCTGGTTTTCTTCCAACTCACTGCATGAAATATTTAATTTATTCATACCTGTAAAAATCTCTATAGCAATGCAGCATAGATTGTCAACAGGCACTGGTGACTAACATGTAGACATCCAGAAATTTGATTTATGAACAAAATATTTTCTTAATAATTTTTCAGATACTAGATTTTCAAATCACTAAACTGGATTAAGTTTGTCAGTGTTGTTGTTGTTGTTGTTCATCAGCGTTTTTCTCTATGGCAGTGCTGGAGTTTGAACTCAGGGCCTTGCCCTAGCTAGGCATGTTCTATATATCACTTGAGATAAGATGCAACCATGTTTACTTTTGTTTTTGTTTTTTGTTGTTCTATTACTGGGAAACTTGAATTCAAGGACTCGAGCTCTTGATTGGCTTTTTCAATCATGGTTGTAATGCTACCACTTGAACTCTACCTCCAGACTTTTCAGCATGGGCTGGGTTTGAATCTTGATTCTCAGATATTAGCCACCTGAGTAGCTAGGACTGCAGGCATGAGCCATGGTCTCACATTTACCAGAGCAAGCCTGGACTGTGATCCTCCTACTTTAAGTATCCTGGAGAACTTGGATGAGAGGCATACCCCAACATACTCAGCTTATTGATTGAGATGTAGGGTTTCTCTTAATTATTTTTGCCTGGTCTGGCCTTAAGCCCTGATTTCTGTCTCCAGTGCTGGGATTACAGGTGTGTACCGTCATGGCCAGGCCTGCCTCAAAATTTTAAAACATGGTTCTGACTAAAAGTCTACACTTCTCTTCAAAATTCTTATGAATGGCATGAATTTGTAAAAATTACACAATTTGTAAAATTATTACTTTGTGTAGAACACTAATACAAAAGAAGTGAAAGAAAATACCACCATTTACTAAACATTTACACTTTACAGTTATTATAAAGGGGAGAAGTGGAGCTTTTGTGTAATTTTTTTAACCTGTAAGAGTTAAAAAATTACATATATTACAGAAAATCCTCATGTAACTTTGTCATTACTATTTGTCTTAGCATTCTGTTTAAGCATAGTCAACTTCATTCTTACTCCACTTTCTAAAATAGTAAGAGTTAAAGGTAATGACATTTTAACACTCCCATGGTTTGGGAAGGGACTATAATCGGATGACTAAGAGCTGATTTTCTTTTCATTTTTTCTTTTCTTTTTTTTCTTTTCTTTTTGGGTCGGTCGTGGGGCTTGAACTCTGGGCCTGGGTGCTGTGCCTGAGCTCTTCAGCTCAAGGCAAACCTTCTACCACTTGAGACACAGAGCCACTTCTGTTTTCTGGTGGTTTATTGGAGATAAGAGTCCCATAGACTTTCCTGCCCCACCTGGCTTTGAACCATGAGCCTCAGCTCTCAGCCTCCTGACTAGCTTGGATTACACACATGAGCTACCAGTGTCTGGCTAGAGCTGATTTTCTTTTATATTCATAGAAACACTTTTCCTTTGTTGTCTGCTGCTTTGGGTAGTTTGCTTTTGCTCTGTTGTGTAGAGTATCAGCTGGGGTTCTGGCCACTAGGGGACATTTGGTGATACTTGAAAATGTTTTTGTAGAAACATAGGTCCCATGGTTTCCCTTATTTGCAATATCTAGTATAGGTATGAGTCAAGCGGAAAAAGTCAGATAATGTGATGTTAGGAAAACAAAACCTCAAATATGTATTTTAATGTTTTTGTTTCTTTCATGCATGTGTTTCTAATGCATTTATAAGATTATTTCTTTGTTGCTTTGTGTGTCCCTCCCCCACAGTGTAACCCCTGCTTTCACTATATTTGATGTCAGTATAACATGTGGAGGAGACGGGGACAAACAAGTCATTTAAGGATTCAGGTGGACCTGTTGCAACAATGAGAAGTACAAAATGTCATGTCAAAACCAGCTTTACAATGTCGGTGGGGGGGGGGGAGGGGGGGTATGATTGGGTGGGAGGGAGGGGGGAGGCTGGGAAGGGAGGTGAAGGGTAAACAAAGGAGGAGGATGCAATGCTTGGTAAGAAATGTATGCATTATCCTGCCCATGTAATTGTAACCCCTCTGTACAGTATGTTCTCAAATAAAATAAAATAAAATTTTAAAAAAAAAAAAACAAAACAAAACAAAACAAAACAAAAAAAAAAAAGAAAATGTTTTTGTATGTTGTGACTAGCAGGATGTTATTAAGTACCTTTCACTTCCTTTGGAGTAAAGGACAGGAATGGTACTAAGCCACAGACACTGTACATCACAGCCCCTCCCAACAAGTAATCACTTGATCTGTCTGTCAGTCATGCCCAGATGCAGATTCCTTTTTTTTTTTTTTTTTTTAATTTAATTTTATTTTATTTGAGAACATACTGTACAGAGGGGTTACAATTACATGGGCAGGATAATGCATACATTTCTTACCAAGCATTGCAGCCTCCTCCTTTGTTTACCCTTCACCTCCCTTCCCAGCCTCCCCCCTCCCTCCCACCCAATCATACCCCCCCTCCCCCCCCCCCCACCGACATTGTAAAGCTGGTTTTGACATGACATTTTGTACTTCTCATTGTTGCAACAGGTCCACCTGAATCCTTAAACGACTTGTTTGTCCCCATCTCCTCCACATGTTATACTGACATCAAATATAGTGAAAGCCGGGGTTACACTGTGGGGGAGGGACATACAAAGCAACAAAGAAATAATCTTATAAATGCGTTAGAAACACATGCATGAAAGAAACAAAAACATTAAAATACATATTTGAGGGTTCGTTTTCCTAACATCACATTCTCTGACTTTTTCCGCTTGACTCATACCTATACTAGATATTGCAAATAAGGGAAACCATGGGACCTATGTTTCTTTGGGCCTGGCTTACTTCACTTAATATAATTTTTTCCAAGCCTTTCCATTTCCTAACAAATGGGGAAATGTCATTCTTTCTGATGGAGGCATAGAATTCCATTGTGTATATATACCACATCTTCTTGATCCATTCATCTACTGAGGGGCATCTGGGTTGGTTCCATGTCTTAGCTATGGTAAATAATGCTGCAATAAACATAGTTGTGCTGGTAACTTTAG
Source organism: Dipodomys spectabilis (assembly GCF_019054845.1). NCBI lineage: Eukaryota > Metazoa > Chordata > Mammalia > Rodentia > Heteromyidae > Dipodomys > Dipodomys spectabilis. The sequence goes on from NW_024870752.1 coordinate 9,663,751, forward strand.
TGTGGCCTTGTTTGTGATCATTTGGGTAAATGCCCAAAAGTGGGATTGCTGGGTCATTGGGGAGCTCTATGTGGAGTCTTTTGAGGAACCTCCATACTGCTTTCCAAAGTGGTTGAACAAGTTTACATTCCCACCAACAATGAAGTAAGGTTCCTTTCTGTCCACATCCCCTCCAGCATCTGTTGTTGTTAGAGTTCTTGATTTTTGCTGTTCTAACTGGAGTGAGGTGATATCTCAATGTTGTTTTGATTGATGCAGATTCCTTTATGCAAGTGATCTGGAGCTTGAGAAGGAAGAATCTCCCAGGATTTCAATAACATAATGAATATCCTATATGATTAAGAATCCTTATATACAAACGGTGTTCTCAAACTTTCTCTCTTTTCACCTTCTTCTTCAGTAAACTAGTACTTAAATACTGTCATCCCTCATTCTGGCCTTGCAAAGTGTTCATACAAAAGAATTCAGAGTTATCCTTGATTTATCCTTTTTCTCATTTTGCCCACTCAGTCCACCAGTAATTCCTCCTATCTCTGCCTTTCACTTCCCAACCATTGATCTCAGCCACCTCTTCATCTTGCCGGTTATCTACAATAACTTAACTTGTCTCCTGCCTTCTTTCTTCATCTTGGCTGTTCATAATCCAGCAGCCAATCTTTAAAGTTTGCATCGGCTCATGTCACTCCATACCAGAGCTTCTTGTTATAAAAGGAAGTAACCCACAGTTCTTACCAGAAAAGATCTTAAAAAGCATCAACTAACATGACAGCTATAGGAGAAGTGACCTTCTCTCCAGACTGACCAGTTGGCTTTAAGGTCTTGAACACAAATGTATCTCCAGCACAGGCTTCTGCCCTTGCTGTACTTCACATCTGCATGGGGTCACACCTCCTCCTCTACATCCCTGAAGGCTAGGCATTTCTGTTTCATCTCAGAGCAGAGGTTTCCTCCAACTTACTACATTCTAGTGTGATTTCTCTCTCTGAACTTGAAAGCAGCTAAATCATCCCCTCTCCCCACATGTTCACAAGTTCATGATGGCAGAGTGCAGAATTACTTCTGTATTACCACAGTATTTCTTGCATATAACTATAGACCACTTTAATAAATGGTTTTGATTATTAGTTTTTCTTTTTGTCCGCGATCAGGTAGGGCCTTGAAGGCCTCTCATGTAGCTACACATAATGTACAAATGGAGCATCTATTTCAATTTTATATCCCAAGATTACTCCCCGAAATTATACACATCTCTGTGTATTTTACTCTTCTATTTCTGCTGGAAGCTATGTTTACTTCTGTATATTTAAGTAAAGCTCTGTTTAGATGATTCTTAGAAGAATATATATAGATGATTTCACTTAGATATGACAATTGCATTCTATCATAACCACTGCATTGTCTAAGTAACTTTTTTAAAGGCACTTTATCTTGCCTCATTTGGAAATGCAGTTCTTTGTGGGATCAGTTCAGATAATCCAGAGGTATATAAAATTTCAATCAGCAAGCAGTCACCACCAGCCCGTCTGTTTTAATTAGCATTTATCCCATGCACTGAGGTAAGGCAACTGAGACTCCTGAGGAAAGAGAATGTGTCTATCTTGCTCAATATTGTTGTTTTTTGTTGTTGTTGTTCTGAGAGCAATGCTTGACACACATGGCTTTTAGTAAATACTGTAACATGAATGAGATAATAAAGAGAGAGCAGTTAGCATAGTATGTGACACCTGGCAGGTGCCCAATAAATGATTCATACAGCATGGGAGGGATGTTTAAGCTAATCATCTGCCTTCTCTAGTAATGAGGCCATTTGGAGAACCCACCAGAGACACCATGCTAGAGAAAGAGACAAGCTGCGGGGAAGAGAGGCCAATTCCTTCCCCAGTGAGGGAGTCCATGGAAGAAATAAATGGGTCTTGTGTGGAAGGTGGGTGTCAAAATTAATAAGCTTTTTCTAACAAAGCCTGGGCATTTAATTAAAATGGATTTAATACCCAAAGTTAGATTGCAGTATTGAGATGGCCTTCCCAGTGGTGGGATCTACTAAATGGTAGATAGCAGAGATGTTCTGCTTCTAGGTGCCTTCCAAATTGGAGAGCTTGCATCCTATGGAATTATTAAGAATTAAAATAGAAAAACATGTTCTTGGTTCATTTGTGAAATGCTGAGATGCATGTTTTGTACATGGTTTAGAATTTTACTCCTTTTCAAACTTCTAAAGATTTCTGCTTCAAAGGAGCTGAGAGGTTAATGCAAGATGCTACATTATTGCACATCTCACAGACTACTACTGTATGATGTACTTATCAATTTCTAAAATCTCTGTTCAGGGATCCAGTCCCTTAGTTTCTGTAGCTCAGCAAATGATTGCTTAATCAAGTTTGTCCTCACTGGCCAGCAATAACAATGAGTAGCACAATGATAAAAACCCATTTATATAACCATTGGGAGGTCTGATTTTGTCCAGAGAGTTATAAATGTGGGGTTTTTGTAGTGGAAGGAATTTATAAATACTGCTTTTTAAAAAAATACTTTTACTTATGTTAGAGTTCTCATAGGTAATGTACTCTGGGTTATATGAACTGTGGTAGCACTGATAAATAGTAAAGTCTGAAGGAGGATTTGGTGTTAGGGATGAGTGCTGAACTTGGTTTGAGAAGCATGAAGTTTCAAGTGTCAGGGAGGGGGACTGGATTGCGATTGTTTAACTTGGTAGCATGTTTATGTTGAAAACAATGAACTCTGTGTCTAACGAAAAGGTGATTTTTTTAAAAAGGAGGAAGGGCATGGTGGTGTTGGTCTGTAATATCTGCATTCAGGACATTGAGGCAGGAGGATCAGAAGTTCAAGACTACTCTCGTTGGTGAGAGTAAACATGAGAGAAATTAATAGGAGAGAGAGTATTAACTGATAGGGTTTAAGAGGGCGTTTCTGAGACTACCAGTCTTACAGATGCCTTATTTCCTGTCCTTCTGCTTCTATCGGTCTAGCAAGCACTTCTCAGCTACCAGGTGTATCAACTCTGGTGAAGGAAAAAAAAAAAAAAGCAATGCCTGATCATAGTAAAATTGCAGGAAAAGCAGAGTAAAGAAAGCAAGCACCCCAAGATAAATGGCTAGATGTCTAGAAGGAGACTTGCTGGATCAAAGGGTCTGCAAGATTTTACAGCTTTTACATTGCCAAATTGCCCTACAGAATGGCTCAATTAATTTATACTCTGCCAACATGGTTAATGGACTATAGTGTAATTGTCTGTTTATCTATCTGTTCTCCTCATTAGGCTATAAGCTCTTCAAGGACTTTTTAATCCCTCAATGTCCAGCATCTAGCATTTATCCTGATGCACACGAGGCACACATTAACACACTTCTCTTTAGTACCTCTTAATTCTTTGAAGCACAAAACAAATGCATTAAAATCACAATATATATGCATAAATGATACATGATAGACAGTGGCAAAATGTAGAATTTCTCCCCCAGGCTCAACATATTTATACACTCTTATGTAAAGTCTAACATCTGTGTTTTCATTCAAACATGCATAATAAAGTCCTAAATAGCATATGATAAGTATTATTTGAGGGAGTTACATAAACCTGAGGATGTATTATTATGGGTATTTTAAATAAATACCTTCCAAATTCCAACTATATTTGTAAGTGACATTGCAGTAACTCCCTTCAAGGTGAAAATTTGGCTAGCATGTTGCTATGGAGACCACTTAAAAATATTGTGTAAGATTACGGCTTTCTTTGTGACACACACACACGCACACATGCATGCACACAAAATCTTTAAACATCCTCAAGGAATATGCCTGCTTGGTGAAATCTTTAGCAAAGTTTTAGAATAAATACTGTAATGCTTTTCTTTGGAAAACAAGGGTTTATAAAGATAAACATCCAAGGCTGCTTTCTTAAAAGATGACAGCCACGATTATTTATATTTCAAATGCATATTCAAGAAGGACATAAAGATTTAATGAGCCATGGGCAGTGGGCAGAAAAAGTTGCACTCTGCATTTTCTACAAAAAGATGGATCTCAAAAGAGATAAGTGAAAATACAGAGAATTCCACTATGAGAGAGGTTCAAAGCAAACTTCTGTAAAAGAGGAGTAAAAGAGGAGGTCATTCACCTTAGAATGTGGAGGTCCAGTTGAAATGTCATCTCCAAATTGAATGAGTCTTGTACTGATGCCAATTGAGAAAGATGTTCTTGGCCCCCTCTGTGCCTTAGTTGCAGCTCCTCTATGGGAAAAAGAAAAAGAAAAAACACTCACTGCTCACCTGTTGGGAAGGCAAGAACAAATAGTTCAGAATGATACATAACTTTGTACTTAGCTAGAGATCTAATATAAAATTCAAGGATAGTCCATGCTTTAGAATATATGCATATGATTTACGGTGTAAATAATCATGAAAATGTTTCTAGTTTTATTAGTTGCAATGAGCTTAATAAATATGTTTAGTGAATAACTGATTGGTAATTGATAATAAATTTATGTAATTAATTATTGAGAGAGACTTAAGGTATGTTATTTGCAAAGCAGTGAATCTATGACATAATCATCTGACAGTCAAAAATATTTGACAGTCAAATAGAGATGACTTTGGACAAGAACTTACACCAAAATAATGTATTCTTTGTTTTATCAATGCCAGCTCTATGGAGAAGAAAATGTGTTTTGTAGTATCAGTATTTCTAAATTGTCAGTTCATGAGTGACACAAATTAATATCTCGTTAGGCATGCTTACATTGACATTAAGATAGTATTATGAATGTAATTCTGATGGTATTTTTATAAAGTAAAATTGCAGCGAATGTGAAGCATTGTAAGAATTTTCTAGTGATAAGAAAAAGTGCCACGGTGATTATTTGGACTAGGTAGGGAAAAGAAAAGAAAGACTCAGTAAGTTACAATGAAAGGGGAAAAGTGATTCACCCAAAAAAGCTGCATCAAGAAAAATAGATTTAGCCAGTGGTGCAGCTCATTATTATTTTCACAGTTCACTTGGACTTGATTCACAAGAAAATATAGATAGATAATGCACTGTTTAGTCTTTTCCTTCATGAGAACTTGCCAAGGCTTTTGCATAGCTACTTCAATTGGAATATTATTGAAATAGTTATCAGTGCATTTTTACAAAATGAGTCAAATGTTAGATATAAATAAAATAAAGATCATAACTATGCCAAAGTTGGGAGGTTTGAAATTGACAAAAGTGTTGATAACTATATGCTTCAACATCTTTTATTCTAACAACTATTCTGGCTTTGGGATATGGGCTAGTCTTAGACTCTAAGAATGCAGTTAGACTGAAAAACCTGCAGGAAAGACCTGTAGAAATGCCACAAAAAAAATCCAAGCCTGAGTAGTAGGATTAAAAACAGATTTCTAAAGCTGTGCTGGAGTGGGGGGGGGGGGGGCGGGGGGGAGGGTCCAGTGGTTGCTGCTGGAGCTCAGTTTTTGCAGGAAAAAGTATGCTATCTCTGAGCCCAGTGGAAATCCCCCGCCGATTTCTCACTTTGTTACACCTTGCAATACAAAAGTCACGTGGGAAATATTAGGCTTAAGAGACGAAAGAAAATTTATTCTGATCTTAAAAAGGCTTGGCTTTGTTGAAGCATTGTGTAGATCCTGTCTCCTTAAGTCCTGCTCTAAATCTTGGCTAGTAGAAGCTGAGTGAATTAAATTGCCCATTAAAATGGAAACCGATCTTTCCTTCGCTGCCTGATTTCTATGTGATTTTTTAGCCTCTTAACATTGATTGACAAGCATGCAATGACTTTTGCAGTTAGTTTGATATTCATACATTGACATTTCAAGCATCTCTTGTCATTGATTTTCAGTTCTTTGTCTCATTTTTACCCTGATATTATCACACTAATACAATTTAAAATAGTGGAAATTTGACTCTCCAACTTTACTTTCAGTCAGTACATTATGTTACCTGAGGAAATAGAAATGATATGATTAATTTTAAATTATAGTTTATTTTGATAGATATCAAATTCGTGCTTCTAATTGGCTTGTCTAACCATCTGAGACATTTATGATTTCTTTGGTAGAAATGTATCAAGTTGTCGATTCATGACTGACACAAATTAATATCTCACTAGAGATGCTTACTGTGAATGTACCAGTATTTTTATAAAGTAAAATTATAGTAAGCATAAAGTATTGTAAGAATAACTTGTAAAATTGTTATCATTTTTGAGGGAGAATGGTACAAGAATTTGAACTCAGGGCCTTACAATTGCTAGATAGATGCTCTACCACTTAGGTCACACCTCCAGCCCTATTTGCCTTAGTTATTTTTGAACAAGGTTTTGTGTTTTGCTATGCTGGAATATAGACCAAGTACCTCTTGTGGATGCTTCCCACATAGCTAGAATGACAGGCATGTACCATTAGTTGTTGGATGAGATGGGATCTTGTTGATATTCTTCCTGAGGCTGGACTTGAACCACATAATCTTGATGTCTATAAGATTACAGGAGTTCATAATACATGAAAACTAAGTACATAAGAAAAATAATTTTGACACTTAAGAATCATATTATTAAGAAGTTAACGAAAGTGAGATATTAGAGAATTGGAGAAGTAAAACTAATAAAAAGAAATTTCACTCATGGGAATTATGCATGGCTTTTCATTTTAGATTAGTTTGCCATAAAAGGGTAATAACACTTTTTTTTTGTCTGTCATAAGATCTGGGGACTGTCCCTGAGCTTTTTCACTCAAGGCTAGCACTCTACCACTTTGAGCCACAGCTCCACTTCTGGTTTTGTGGGAGTTAATTGGAGATGAGAGTCTCACCAACTTTCCTACTAGGGCTGGCTTTGAACAGTGATCCTCATCTCTCAGCCTCCTAAGTAGCTAAGATTACAGGTGTGAGCCCCCAGCACCCAGCATACTTTTTAACGATGAGTTTCTAAGCAGTGAGTTTAGGAATAAGAGAATAATCTGGGGAAATCATAACAACACTTTTTTGAGCCTTCAATATGCCTATCATTGAAATGCAGGAACTGCTTGGTGAAGTTAGTGACCTCCACTAGAGTATGTGGCACACACTGTTAATCTCATTATTTTGGAGGCAAAAGCTAGAGGAACCTAATATTCAAGGCCAGCCTGAGCTACTCAGCAATATTCTGTGAATATAAGTCACGTGTTGTGAATGTTGCTCAGTGGTAGACTGCTAAGATTCATCCCTCGTGCTGTAAATTAAAATATAAAAATTAACAAAATAGATAACCTCATGAATGAGGTGATTACCAACTCTTTATGAACTTACACACAAACCTCAATGATTTCATGAATGAATCAAATTAGACATCACTGTTAGGCCCAGTTATCACTTTTCCTTAGTGTATACAGCTAAGAAAATTACAGTTGATAATATAGATAGTAATCCATTATGCCGTATGCGTGAATATAAATAGATCCACCTATCAAAATGTCCCCCAGGACATTCTCCCCGTGGTTTGGAGCTGCTTGTCAGCATTGTAACTTTTGATTAAGCCAGTTCAGGGTTACCAGGCCATGAGAATTCTCTACCTAAGTCACGAAGTCATGAGATTTCCTCATAACACCATCAGCAGGCCTTGTTCAAGGCCACAAATGCCAGGCAAACACCAAGAACATCTGAGAAAACCATTTGCCTTATTAGTCAAGCCTACAAAATTCTTTCAGGTTTTCTGTTGCTTGGTATTAGGCATATAGGGATCTATTGGACAGATAAGGCTGACTACAATAGCCTAAAATAGTGTAATTTTTGAGAGAAGTTGGGTCGCTTTTCCTGAACAACTTCCAACCATTTACCAAGTAAACGGCAGGAGCCATCTAACTCTTTGATGCAATCTGTTTTATGTGATGAGAAGATTTCTTAAAGATCCAGAGAGGATCTAGGATACAGCTGTCATTTATGTTTTTGAACTCAGTAAACTACAGATATTCATAACAGAATGAGCACCATCAATTCATTCAGAATTGCCTTGTGGTGTGCTCTTACGTGTGAGTTACCCTCCTGGTACTGCCCTGGGACAAAACATCATTTTGTGTCAGGAATATTAAGAGCAATGTGTCAGGAATATTAAAAGCAATGTTAATCTGGGAAACACCTCTAACTTTTCTGTTCATGTACAGGCTGATAATTAAGTAGACCACCTGACCTGCCCTCCGAAGACTAACATAATCTCCCCATGGAGCAGCCAGTGGGACAATACTTTCTTTTAACATGAGATTTTGGGCATAAGTTTCTTCTTGAAGTTTCCAGCTACATAAAAACTGCACAACATTTAATCTTTCCCGGAAGAAATACTTACATTTTCAGAACACATAGCCTCTAATTAGAGTAAATTATTCCTGATGGAATAAGCATTCTATAAAAGCAGGAAAGAAACCAAATTTAATTTTCCAGTGCCATAGGGAGGCCTGGACTATTCAAAAACTGTCTGTAAATCTTAGGGGCGATGCTTTCAAGAGCTAAACTAATAGAACTGAGCAGGAAATAAGCCTGATTAGCATTTTGTAAGTAATTTTGAGCACAAAAGATATATTTGCAATAATGGCCAAGACATCATCTACAATTGAACCTGACACTGGCAAAAAAAAAAAAAAGACAAAAAGTAAATTGAATCCATAAAATGACATCAAATAAATTATGATATTCATTTTCTCAAATGCTGCTTATCACTTTTTAATTTTAGAAAATATGCTAGAACAGCTCTAGATTCTAATAAGAGGAATGGGTTAGCATTGATTTGGATGACTTGTGAAGCATGGTGTCCACATTTCTAACTTGTTCTTAATTTATAACACAAGTTTCTCAAGGCTTACTGTAATTCAGCCTGTCAATCGTGGCTACGGAAGCCTTGAGGGCCATATTATTTTCTCCTAACTGAGTAACATCATAACCTCTAGATTTCCCCCCTCCCACCCCAACTATGGAATTACTTTGCATTCTTCAGCTTGGCATAGGGTAGAAGAGGAAATTCTGTGGTTACAAATACATTCATAGCTCTCAGTAAATCTAAATCTAATAACCATGTTATTCACCATGCTTGGAAGGAAAGCAAGAGGATTTTATGGAACCATGGTTACAATCAAGGAAACAAACCCTTTTTAGTAGAATTTTAATATAAGCTCTCTCCTTGTGTTTGAAACATGGACTAGTTATCACTAAGGTTCTACTGTCATGAGTAAAAGTTTATTGTAGAAGAAAAGAGGCTTTCAGTTTCTGTTGAGCACATGTTCTCATTTTGAAGTTTTAAAAGCAGCCAATGAAAAAATCAAAGATGTCCTCATTTTTTCTGGCCCCATGAAGAGACTTTCCATTTGACAAACTTGCTCTACTTTTATAGCTGTACTAAAGGTTTGCCACGGATTCATTAGGTTGCTTCTCTAAGTCCTGTTCAGTAACTTAGTACTTTTCACTTGTTCCTAAGGTGATCTGCTTAGTCTTATTCCTACCAACAACCCATACATATTATTCTCGAAAAAATAGTAATTTGGTGAAACTCATGACATAACCTTAACATGCCATAACAAAACTGTGTAGGAGAAAATAAAATGATGGTTTGGGAAGAATAAATAAAGCATGTGGAAACTGAGATGTTTAACATAAAACCTGTCCTCACTTCAGTGATCAGAGTTTTCACGTGAGCTTGCTGTCTGGGCTTACAAAATCATGGTGCCACAGGCTGAGTTCAGATACTTTCCATGGTTCCTGATGGTTTCTATGCTGATGGTAGATTATAGTATTGCACTGAAACTAATCTCTCCCCATTTCCAGATACCAGGGTGCTTTTATTCATCGCACCTTTGTGGTACTTCACTTTGAAGGTTTATGCAGTATTATTTGTATAAATGTCTTATCACTTTTGTAGACTGTTAGATAAGGAACTTGAATATGTCTTTGTATACCTTCAAAGACGTTTTGACATACTGTCTAGGATCAGATACATAGGTGTCTGGGTTTGTAGAATCAGTTTTGATATGAGTAAGTTATTAGATTGACTTCTAATAGCCTTTTACTTGTTCATATATTTATGTATTTATTAATGTAACAGAACTGGGGTTTCTCACAGAACTCCCAGCCTTACTCTCTTAATTAGCGTTTTCATTCAATGCTGGTACTCCATCATTTGAGCCATGCTTCCACTCTAGCTTTTTGCTGGTGGACTGGAGATAAGGGTTTCACAGATTTGTCACCCAGGCTGTCTTCCAACTGCAATTCTCAGATCTCAGTCTTTTATGTAGCTAGGATTAGAGGTATGAGCTACCAGTGCAGGCCTGTTTCTTTTACTGTATCTAGAAGAATACCTTAGTAGGACAGCTCCTAGTTGAAAATGTTAAATACAGATTAAAACTAATTTTTATTTCGGTTTGTTGAGGTCATCTGAGTGAATGATTTCTATGCATGATATTCCTCAGTAATTTCTATCAGACTCTTCAATACATAGTATAAGTAATTTATATAATATAAAGTTTACTTACACTTTTACTTAGTATTATATTTTTGGACAAGCACCTTATATATTTTTGGACAAGCACCTTATTATTTGCCTGTTACATTATTGCCTATCTTTTCAGAAAGTTCATATTTTTACTACTGTACTAAGGTAATTTCTTGAGTAGTCAGTTGTGTTTTTATCAATAGCTTGGTTTTAAAATTGAAAATTTAAGATAAGGCAAAAATCCAAAATTAGGGCATGGATCCTTAGTTAAATTTGCTTCTTTTGGCTGGGCATGGTAGTTCACGCCTGTAATCCTAGCTACTCAGGAGGCTGAGATCAAAGCCAGCCCGGGCAAAAAAGTCCATGAGACTCTTATCTCCAATAAACCACTCATAAAACTGAAGTGGCTCTGTGGCTTACATGGTAGAGCATTAGCCTTGAGCTGAGGAGCTGAGGGACAGTACCCAGGCCCAGAGTTCAAGCCCTACAACTTACCCAAACTAAAAATGCTTCATTGAATCTGTGACAACAGTTGGACAAACAAACAAACAAACTTACTTATATTATATTGGACAGATACAAAGGAAAGAAATGTATTTTGTTTCTACTGAAATGTCAGTAGAAACATAAAAATGTGTCTGTAGATACGAAATTAAACATATATGTTAGCATATATATTTGTATTTGGAATGCATAAGATCAAAATCAGGATCTTGTATACATTAGGCAAACACTCTACTTCTGAACTACACCTTTATCCTAAACACAATATTAATTGCAAAAAGAAATCACCTCCCCTTATTCCCAAGTGAGTAGTGATCATTATACCCCCTTTCAATTTAACTGTCCTATTTCTTCAATGTTCACAGTATACATTGCTATTTGTTTTATTATTCACAATATATTTAAAGCAGGAATCAGAGAAAAGCAAACTGCTGTTAGGAATGTTTTATGCTCTGCTTCTACTGCCAGCAAAAATATTTCATGTTTATTTTTAAATGCAGGTGGGGTTACTTTGTTTGGTTTTCATTCTATATATCTCTATTAACATCTGAACCTCAAGAGAAATTACCTGTAAATTGGCAGTTGTACCTTGGCTGTGCAATATGCTAACTCTCCTTCTCTATCGCCCTTCATCCCTTAGAGAAAGATTTGCTAATTCCAGATGCCCTGCAGAAATAGCTCTGGTCACCAGCTGTTCACGGCAATGGATGGGAACAGCTGAAAGATTCAAGGAATTTGCATAGGTTATTTGAAATGAGTTGCTTCTTGAAGACATGTATACCTTCTCAATCAATTATCTAACCTGTCACTTACTTTCTTTCCTTCTCCTTCCCTCCTTCCTTCCTTCCTTCCTTTTTTCCTTCCTTCCTTCTTTCCTTGCCTTCCTTCCTTCCTTCCCTCCTTCATTCCTTCCTCTTTCTTTCCTCATATCTTACTCTATCATCTTTCATCTGTCTGTCTATATAACATACATATATTTATATTTACATATTCTTGACATGCTCATACTTTGAAGAAGTCTATGTGTAACTCACATTGATACATGATCTAGAAAACACTACATTTGAGAGGCCCCAACACAAGCATTATAAAAACATTTATAGTGGTTGTTTTCTATGAATAACAAGGGAAATGATGACACTTTGAAAAGCACAGAGCTATATTCTCAGTCAACATTTTATGATTCTAAGTATCATTCCATGAATACAGATGGATTTAATTGTCAAGATAAAGCTAAAGAGTTTTATAAATAAGGTTCTTAAATGGAGAAATGGTTACATGTGTGATCTTTCTCATACTTTAAATACTTATCCCCTTTGGCCTTTAGTTACAAAAACACTTAATTCGAAATAATAAGGAAAAAACTTACTTATCAATGATCAAACCAACATTTTTGCATCTTATATGACACCCTTTTATAATACATATATATACAATCCTATATATATCATTATGGATATATTAATCTATCTAGATAGATTAGATAAATCTATCTAGATAGATCGTGATAGATACAGATATGTCATACATAGATATGTACAGTTTAATCTTAATTAGTTAAAATAAATTAATGATCTCTCTTTCTTAAAATCTATGCAGTGTTTTCACTTGTTCCCATTCTTTCAATAATGGGGACCAAACCAAGGGCCTTATGAATGCTAGGCAAATACTCAATTACTGAGCTACATTACTGACCTGTCTGTATGGTGTTTTCAACAGGCTATGTTGGTCTTCTTAAGCTATTCAATCGATCAGTATTACCTGGGTAGCAAGCTATTTTCTGTTGTTCTCTGAAAACTGATAATGATACACTACCATTTAAACATATTTTTGACTATTCTACTGGGAACAATAGTCAAAAATGGCTATAAAAGGAAAAGAAATGTAGGGTATACGTGGATAATTTCGTGAAACTGTTTTGATCAAGGTTGCAATGCCAATGGGCTGTACCTTATTAATGTTTACTCCTTGCACTCAGCTCCTAGGGCCACTGATTCTCATTTGGAGAAGATAGGTGGTCATGGCTTTTCCCACACCTGAGCACTTAACTGATAAATGTGTTGCTTTTCACTCACTTTTTCTCCAGTTTCATAGGTTTAGAAAAGAAAATGGCCATCACCAATTTATATTAATGCAATGCTATTTGGGAATACACATAAAAATTCAAACTGAGCCCCTGTATTTTAACAACTAGAATCTAAAGTGTTGTGTTATCTTGGCTTTCCATTGAACTCCCAGGTTTTGATTTATGGTCATTTTATTCTGAAATACCTGTTTCTCAACCATCCTTTGGGCAATCTTTTAAAGTTACTGAATGCATACAGAATGGTTTATAACCATAATGTTGAAAGAAAGCACTTTCTCTTTTAAGACAGACCCTTCCACAGCAACATCTTGCAGCAACTATGTGTGTATATATATATATATGTATATATATACACACATACACATATATATACATATACATAATGCTAGTAATGCTCACACAGAGGTTTTACTGTGAACCCTGCCTGAATTAGAGTCTGTGTGGTGCAGTCATCTGTCATGCTTTATGAGGTAAATAGGTTACTGAAATAGAGGCACATTACAAACATAATGCTTCCTCTAGGACTCACTTCATGCAGGCTATCAGTATGGTTGGACTCTAAAGAATTCTTTAAATTAAATGAAAGCCTTGCTTGGGAACTGATTCAAGTAAAAAGAGAAGCCACAGAAAATGTATTTTAATTTTTAGTATTTTTCTTCCTTTGGTATTTCTTTACACTCCCATCCTACCACTTCCTATTTTATAGCAAATGCATTTATATAAACTGCAGTATTTCCAGAGATGTTTAAATCCAGCAATATCTTTTTTATGGAGCCAAATAACTAATCTGAACTCCACATGCCACCTTAAAGATAATATTATGGAAAAGTAACTTGGTATTACTGTTCTGAAAGAAACGATTCTCTATCAGAACATAACCACCTGCAGGTATGATCTGATGAACGGATTCAAGTTGGGCTTTTGTGCCCAAATTTTTAAACCTTATCAGATGCCCCAAGACAGCTTTTGGAAGAGAAAATATTCCTATTTAACTTGTGAAATACATTTTTCTTCTGACAGACATGAATAAATATTCTATAATAGGGAAAATATATTTAGTCCACAGAGACCTTTTTTTTTTTTCACTTCTCAGTCAGGTCCTTCTTATTGGAATCATCCTCATGTAATTTGAGTTTTAAAATTTGAGAAAACCCACAATCTTTTCACCTTTAAAAGTCTGTAACACTGAGCTTATGTTTTCCTTGTTTATGATATGACATGAGTAATATCTGTTTGAATAAGCAACAATAGGGAATATAGTGCCTGAAAACATTTGAAACTTTTTGCCCCCTTCAGTGAATCAAAAAAATGTGTCACAGTGGTTGGTGGTGTAGTTCAATGGTAGAATAGTGTCTTGTATGCATCAGGCTCTTTGTTCTACCCCGAGAATTGGAAGAAAGGGAGAGAGGGAGGGAGGGAGGAGGGCAGGCGAAAAATATAATTTAGTATGTAAATATTGTTTTCTAGAATCAGAATACTCATTGCACATAATCATGATGCAAATTGAGTGTTTTTATGTGTTATTAATATGCGTTAGTTATATAAAAGCATTTTATTGTGGTATTTCTATAACTGCATAGAGTGTGGATTAGATTCACCTTTTCTACCACTCCCCTCCCCCTCCACTTGATAAATCATCAGCATGTTTCATTTGTCTTATTTTAATACATGTACATAAAATCTTTGAGGCATGTTCACCGCTGTCACTTCCCCATTCTACCCTTTACATGGAGGTACCTACCTCCAAACAGAAACTCTTTCACATTCCAGTCATTCATTCTTGAGGAGTAGCATCCACAAATATAGAGACAAGGTAATATCTGCCTTCTTTACTCTGGCTTACTCAATTTAATGTGATCTCTAATTTAGCCCATTAAGTTTTAAATAAGGCTTTTTAAGTTCTGTGGTGTTGATATTGAAGACACAGAATGCAACTTTCCTGTTTTGTTTTGCTTTTATCCACACACCAAGTTCATTTCATGTGGCTATTACTTTACTCAGTGACCTTTAAATTTAGAGAGAATTGAGAGTAATAAATGGAAATGGAAAATGTTTTTAAGTAAGAAAAAGCATCTGGAGAGCATCCTTTAGGATTGGAAATATTTACCTCTAAGGTACTAGTCTTCATAGCCTTTGCCTGTTAGAAGTCATCTGCTCTAATGGAGACTCAACTGCTTGAGGACAATCTTTATGTAGTATATGAACATATCTCACCCCAAATAATAATAAATTAGCGTGTCCAAAATTTCCTACATCCATCTTCGCTTTGTTTTCAATCATGTAAACCAAAACTAGAGGGTATTAGCCAGGTACCAGTGGCTCATGCCTGTAATTCTAGCTACTCATGAGGCTGAGATCTAAGAACTGGGGTTTGAAAGCCAGCATGGGCAGAAAAGTCCCTGTGAGACTCTTATCCCAATTAACCACTCAAAAAAGCCAGAAGTAGCATGGTGGCTCAGGTGGTAGAGCACTAGCCTTAAGCACAAGGAAGCTCAGGGACAGAGCCCAAGTGGAGTTCAAGCCCCAGGACTGGCAAAATGAAATGAAACCAAAAAAACTAACAACAACAACAAAAATCCAACAACAACAACAAAAAAAACCCTACAGTGTACTTTTCACAACAAAAAATTTTAAAAGTATAGTGAGACAGGCAAAATATTATTTTCTATTAATTTACTACATTCTTAATTTACTACAATTTGAAAGGAGCATTTCAAACTTCCTTTTGGAAAGAAATTTATTGGTCTTTAAAATTGTGGTAATCGAAGGGGTATTTGGAGATTGGTGACTGGCTTGCTTACTCTTACAGTCAGATTTCTTATTCATGGCCTACCTTTGCCCATTTGTACATTTAATGATCATGTACTAATTGGTGTTGTGTATACATTTTACACCCACATGATGCAATGGATACAAGAATAGTCCCCATGTGGGCTTACACCCTAGGAAAAGCAACCCTTGAACAAATTCTTGCAAATATATTCCGAATTTATGCTAGCTTCTTTGGGAAGGTACAGGATGAGAAATCTACAGCCATGAGAAGTGTGTCTTCAGTGAGAAGCATGAAAATTTGGGAGAAATTCCTTTGATACAATTTGTATATCCTATCCAATCTGTTCATATCAAGTTTCTATTGAAGTAGACCGGGGAGTCTAGGGCCATGGATGACAGTGCATTTGCTTCCTCATCTTTTGAGGCTTCCAGGATTGCTGGTGTTTTCATTCTACTGAGTAAAAGTAAGCCTGGTACCATGTTTCAAACTTAGGTGCTTTGGTGATTTCAGATTCATTTCATCACTCAGTCCCCCAGCTGTTTGATCATTCTTTCATATATATATATATATATAATGCAATTTTGAGCACTAAATAGTCACTGTACTGAAAAGTATTTCATAGGGTCCCCAGCATGGGTCTATTCAATTTCTGGACAAACAAGACATGTTTGACAGGGAAAATTTGTAGCAATAAAAGTACACTTCTTATGCAAGGTACTTGAAGAAGAATAACTGATTTGGTAACTAGTCACTGTGAGTTGGAGTGGTCAAAAGCAAGAGTTGAAGAAAACTCAAACTGATCCTTTGAGACTTTGTTGGAGAGAGGAGACTTCAAAAAAGGAGAAAGCTTTGCAGCATAACTTGAGTAGGGCTTATGGTAACCTCAACACATGAAAATAAATTATGGTGTTGATTACCTGGGGCATGTTAGATGTTTAATGAAAGGATGAACAAATGCCTGTACATAAACAGGACCTGTACGAAAATTAGCGGAATGGTTGTAAGCAAAGTTTTAACTGAAGATTTCATAAACATGATTGATGGAGAGCTATGCAATTATAGAATAGCCCAAAGAGGTTATATCACATAGGATCAAAACAAACAGTTTTCATCTACTGTCAATTTTATTTGTGTCTGTCAGGGCCTTTCAAGAAATGGAGCAAAAAACATCAAATTATTTATCTAGTGAGTCCAAATATTAGGACAATGTGTTAATTAAAGAATCTTAATCAGGCAATTGTGCTTCAAAAACATGTTTCCAATTATATGGAAGTTACAGGTTAATCAAAGAGTTTGGAAAATAATAAATTAGATGATTTTGCAGGCAACGGCCCATCATTAGTGTCTCACAGTCATGCTAATGCATCAACTTCTCCTTCTGAAAATAATTTGTGCACTCATAAAAATCTCCTCACCTTCAACCCACAGCTATGAAGCAGAGATTGCTGATGAAATTTGTATTTTAACTCTCCCTTCATTTTCCTGAGTCCTCTGTGTGATTTAAGCACTTGCTTATTTTTTAAGTGACTTGTGAATCTTCAGTGTTCAATTAGCAACCATTATTTCATTAGCTCTCAGATTCTAAAAAAGAATTAATGGCATCATGAATCATAATTAAGTCTTCTAGTTTGGGCATATGAAAATCCAAACATTCAGTTGGCCTCTTCCTTATCATGCATAAATGCTCTCATGATTTATTTTCACTTGTACAAATTCACTTAAATTTCTCTAGTCCCTTTCTGTTTGAATCTCTAAAGGGGTATGAAATTCTTTAGTCATTGGACAAAAGTTACATGGAAGCATGAAAACATAGAAGGTATTTCTTGAACCAAATAGACAGATGTTGTCTGTATATCCTTTTCCATTTATAACTTTTACATAAATAAGTGACCAGATGTTTAAAAATAGAAAGCTGGTAAGTCTTCCTCCTTAGATTTTACATTTTTCTACAGCTGTTTCATCTCAGTAAGAGAGCTGTGGTCATAATTTATTTGTTCAGAAGTATTATGTTGATTTTTCTCACTAGAGGTTTTGTTTATAGGAAGTTTCTGTCCACAGCATTTGGAGAAATTTAAATACTGTATAAAGCAGAAGACAAAAGGAATATGAGTATGGAAAAATATTTAATGAAAACAAAGCTGTGTCAAAAATAAATTAATGTTTTTTAAACAGCTTATTGTAAGATGGATTCCAATGAGAGAGGAATCTTCCATGGGAAATTGACTATTACATTAAGAAAACCAAATCCCGTATGACACAGCTGTTTTTGTTAGATCAGGTCCAGCTGCTCTAATCCAATTCTTAGTCTCAACTAATGGAAAAAGTTCATCATGGTCCACTTTAAAGAAGATCATCTTTCCTGAGATAGGTATTTATGCCTGTATTAAAAAAAAAAAATCAGTTACCTACTGCCCAACAAATTTGACCACATTGACAAGGATTCCAACTGATTTTTCTATTTAGAAGTCCATTTTACTAATTACTACAAACACAAATTCTCTTACAGAAAAGCTGATATAGTTGGCTCTCTGTATCTGTGAGTCTGCACCTCAAGGTCAAGTAGCCTTGTATCACAGATACTTAGGGGAAAATAACACCATGATTACATCTGTGTTGAAAGGTACAGATTTTTCTTGACATTTCTCACTCAATGACATATGACAACTGTTCATGTGTACTTACATTATATGGGTATTATAAGCAGCCTACAGAAGACTTAATATAGATGGGAGAATGTACCTACATGTCAGTTTTACACAAATACCACACCATATTATCAAGAGACCTTACCTTAACATTTGCAGATTTTGGCATGTACAGGAAAGTTCTAGATCCAATCCCCCACAAATATAGTGGATGACTATAGGAGAGTCATTTATTTGTAAAATATGACAAGTAAAACAAAAATCATACTCTGAAATTTTGTAAATATTACTTATACTTTAATCTTTGTAAACACATATCCGTACATCTTCTTCAATATAGAATTTTCTTTACAGTAAGGTAAGGAGTGGGACCTGGTGCAAAAAAAATACCCTTCTAGAATAGGCTTAGTTTTAAAAATTTACCATTCAGTCTTCTTTCATAATTTTTATGCTACTGAGTATCAAACCTAGGGCCTCAGGCATGCTAAACAAGCACTTTTCCTCTTAAACGGTGTCTCCTTTTCTCATAATTCTTTTGTTGTAATATTTACATTTCCAAATAAGCTAGATGAAACCTGGGTGACTGAAAATCCTCTCACCACGTAAAAATTACACCTAATCCCATGTCCCATCAGCTCCCTTTTGTTTTCTTCCTACATGGACACCCCGGTTTGGCCAGTATGTTTCTCTCTTAGCTTTCCTATACTTTTTATTCTCCATACCTTGCCTTGCTCAAGAATTTTCAAAGATAGCCACTTGTGGCCTGTAACAGCACCAGCTGAAATCTGGTTCTTAATATACTAACATTCTGAAACCAGTTTTTCTTAATTTCCCCTCTGATTTTACCCTGACTAGTGTAAGTGAGGAGTATATATGATTTGTGCCTAGCCAGGCACCAGTGGCTTACACCTGTAATCCTAGCTACTCAGGAGGTTGGGAATGAGGATCGTGGTGGCTCAAAGCCAGCCTGGGCAGGAAAGTCTGGGAGCCTCTTATCTCCAATAACCACCAGAAAACCAGAAGTTGCACTGTGGCTCAAGTGGTAGAGCACTAGTAGAGCTCAGGGACAGTTGTGCTTCTTCCCATGTAAACAAATGATTTTTTCCCTCTGAGTTTCTGCTATCTGTGAACAACATATATATAAAGAGTAATTTTATGTGGACTCATGTAAACAATGCATTTAACTTTCTCAGGACAGTGCATGAGACATAATGAGGATTTAAGTTGGAGTTTCTTCATGTGGTCTCACCTCTTCCTGTCCCAACTATTTCTGAAAATCCCATGCGGTTCAATCCAAGTTCACTTCCCACATTCTTTATGACCCTTAGTGATCAGTTATTAGTGACACTCATTTAGTTTGTACATTGTCATTTCTTGTGTGTGGTATCATGCTCCCCCAGCTAAATTACAAAGAGCTGTATGTCCTGGCCTTTCACACAGTGTCTTGCACATTTTGTGTTGATTAATAGATTAGAGTGAAGCTTGTCATAACAGTTTATTGGGCTTGTCCAAGCAGAGAATATAGATGACAGCAGGCTTCCCAAACAGCTGTTCCAGGATGAGCTTAAGTGCAGTGACCACAGGAGGTTTATACAAAGTCCCTCAGAAAATGGAACAGAGCCACCGAGGGCTGGGAACTCTCCATGTCTGGCAGCTCTTAGAGGTATTCAGTGTGCAGAAGCGAGGGAAGTTCATTTTAAACAAAGACTTTAGGTAGCTTATGAGGGTCAAGGGTAGAGCTGTGCATAGAAACAAACCTTGCAAATATCAACTAGAGCTTCAAAGGAAAAAAGGGCATCTCAAGGAGGATTTGCCGTAGGTGAGACATGTCAGCCCCAAACCAGTTGTCAGCTATGTTACACCCAGAAAAACTGTAGTGTTAGTGATGTGTCATCCACAAAAGGTGTAATGCAATTTTCAGGGTTAAGCTACTAGAATCTAACTGAAAGGAAAGAGACAAAAGATCTGCTTTCAAAGCACACTCATAATAAGGGTACACTTCCTGGGATGGTAATATATATTCTTTTTTAATTGAAATTTTAAAATGTTACCTTTATTTTTTTAAACTTCTGTGCTAATCCTTCTGTGGTTTTGTTTCTCAGATCATGAAGGTTATTCAGGATAAGAGTGATTGCTGATTTGGAAACTCCTTTGTATGGTGGGAACCAACTCATTGAAGGTCAGAACCTCTAGCACAATTCATCCATCCAGTAGTGAAGACCTGATCCCTTCAACTGGCTCATTTTCATCTAATCCTAAAAGAAAAAAGCAGATTATTTACCTTCTGGCCACATTCACGGGAGAAACCAAACTCTGTATTCAAATTATAGCTCTGTGCTCCCAGATAGAGTACACTTGTAATCATCCTATTAACTTTACCAAGAGGTTTGCATGATTACTCGTGCTGTAGGGGAAAAAAAAGTCCAGAATACTATTTAACCCATAGCAGATAGTCAAGAAAAGTATCTATTATGACATGCAGCTAATAAGGAATTGCTAATTTTCCAGCAAGCATATTGATAGAAAGGCTGACCCTAGTTGCAATTCATTTTATTAGGAACCACAGTTTTCTAAGAATAGGCAGGTTTGGGGTCAGATGTTTTATTATTTAAATTCATATTTGAATCTGTGTGAAATACTTGACTAGGAATCCAGGATGATAGAAGTTAAAGAATAAATCTGTTCTGGAATTTGATTTCTCTCTGTGAGTGTGGCAAATAATCCGCTTTCTTTCTTAGGGTTAGGTGAAAATGAGCCAGGTGAAGACATCAAGTTTGTACTTCTTGATGGATGAATCTTCCTAGGGGTTCCGAGTTCTATGTTTCTTTGACTGACAAAAAAGATGAAATAAGTAGAAGGAGACCAGACAAAAAGAAAAATAACGGGTGAAAGACTGAGGTGAAGGGCTGAGACAGTCACTTGAAGGAATTCATTGAAGGACAGTGATTTTTGTTAAGTCATTGATTATTTCTCTAAGGGGATATCTAAAAAATAATTTTAAAAATCAATCCAAGAATACATTTTGCTGATGAATTTTCTGATAGTATATGAGAGACTATTACTGTTAGGTATCTTTGGTTACAAACAATAGAGGCAAAATTTGTTAGCGTCAACATACAAAAAGGTAATGTATTGTAAAGATTAAAGTGTTTGTTCCACAAGTTTTTCTTCCTCAAAGCCCTGGTAGAAGAAGGCAGTCTAATTCCTGAGCCACGGAGGGAAAACGGTCTCAGTCTCCCTCCCTCTCTCCCTCCCCCCTCCCTCCCTCACCTCCTCTCCCTCTCCCCCGCCCTCTCTCTCTCTCTCTCTCTCTTTCTTTCTCTTTATCTCTCTCTCTCTTTTATAGATCATCATTATTTTGCAGATCATCTCTCTCTTTTATAGGTCATCATTATTTTGCCAGATCATCAGTTGCAATCAGCTTTCCATATTCAACCAAGCCCACATCAAAAATCTATCAGGACTGAACATGTACAGATCTTTTTCTCATCAATATTCCTTGAACAAACATGCCACCAACTAATTACACGTATGTTATATCAGATGTTATAAGTGATCTACAGATGATTTACAGTGTAAGAGGGGAAGTGCTAGCTTTTATGCAAGTGTTGTACAGTTTTCTGCAAGGGAATTGGACAACACCTTCAGATTTTGTTTCACAGATGGAGTCTTGGAACCAATGCCCCACAAAGATCCATGAATAACTTTATTCAGTTTACCCACTAGAAATTCCAAGGCTACAAGCTTAACATGTTCTCACTCCAAAAAACCCCAAGTAATTATCATATTTGGAATCTCAAAATCCCAATTCAAAATGTTCCCAGTAAAAAGTCCAATTTTTCACAAATTTTACATCAAGGCTGAGGAGGTAGCACGTATTAAGAGAGTTCATTGCCTGAGGGAAGGGAAGACATTGTATAAAAGGAAATGTACTCATTATCTGACTTGTATAATTTTAATTCTTTAATAATCACCTTTATAATAACAATAAAGTAAATTAAAGTTCAAAATTCAATAAGAGTACTTGCCTATCATGTATGAGGCCCTAGGTTTAATCCGAACATTTTTTTTTAATCTTTCACTGAAACTTAACTTGGAGACCAAATGATGATCATGGAATAAACTAATGACAGTTTTCAAGAGGTCCTTTTTTCAGGCAAATTAGCCAGTAGCCCAACTCTAATACAAAAGGTGATCAATGTTTGTGAACCAAAGCTTTCCGTGGACAATAAAACTTTTCCTTTAATATTGTATTACTAGGTACTAAAGGCAATTGTGTATACTAATGCCTCGTTTATAAACATATCTTAATTAAATTTACAGATACAGAAGAGAAAAATGCCAAATTAGAGGAGCTATATTTGAGTTACTGTTGTATCTGTGGTTCCACCTTTTGTTCCCTTTTAATAATTTTTGTTCCACAGGTCAACATTCTTGGTCTACTAGCCACATACACCCCAGGTGGATGTGTAATCAAGTATGCTCAATGCACAGAGTTGATTCTAATAAAGAATTTGCTTTTTTACATACAAGAAGAAGATATTATACATGCTTTCCATTTTCCTTTTATTTTAAGTGGCTGTCAAAAGTATATATTCAGAGATACACTTGTTAGATATAAGTATATGGATAGAAGATCTAGAGTTCTCATTCTGGCCTCTGCTAGAGCTATTTGAAGGAGGAGGGAAATAAGTCAGACAATTCTTTGTTAAAAGAAAATAAAAATGTATAATCTGGAAGGGAATTTGTGGTTTGAAATAACAGATAAGGTCCTCAACCTTTCAGTTAGTAGAAAGAAATGCCTCCCCAAAGTAATATTCTAGCTGTAATCCTTTGTTTTATTTAAGTTCTCCTAATGATGATATTAACAACCCAATAGCATCTCATTGGGTGCAGGATCTTTTGACCTCAAATTCTTGTTGAAATAATGTGTCATAAAAATGGATTTTATTCTTTCTTTTTCAGTGGGACAGATTCATTCAGGTTTTTGACTACTCCTAGTTTTCCTCCTAACTTTAAAAACACTTAGTCTGTATTCCTTTTTTAAAATTCTTTAATGTTTTTAAGATGACAAGTAATCTGTATTTCTTAATCATGAGTTTTTATGAAAAATACAGTTACTTTTCATCACTCTCTACAAAGAAATCTGTGGTTGGAATCTTCATATATTAAATTCTACTTGGGTACCACTAAATTATTTGTCTTTATTAAGGTTTATAGATGAAGAAGTAGACAGGGATTATTCATTCATTGACACCTAGCAAGGGTGAGGTAAAACTAGCATAAGTTAAGTAAAATTTCCATAAATTAGACTACAGAAACTGTGTTTCTATTTAATGCCTTCTTTCATCAAACTTACAGAAGCAAGTAAGTCAAGATACATTTCTTGCTACTCAAGAAGTAATATCAGAATTGAGAAATAATCTTAAATTTAATCTATGCAACAGAAAATCCTCTCAGATGTAGGTTTATAAGAACTTTGATATCTTTATTGACCCGCAAAAGCAAATACATCTTGAAATTTTGGATAGTTAGCAGAAATTAGTTGTTACAAATGAAAAAATAAATTAAGAAAAAAAAAGCTAAGTAGGTCTTATGCTGAAAGACCATTAGCTATTTAAAGAAAATTATAATATAGCAGTAGGAGCCACAGAGACGTCAGGCTAAAGGTAAAGGCAGATTAACCACATATACCCTACAACTCAGCCAATAATTCAGATTAAAGAAGAAAGAATAAATTGGATGTTGCTCAAATACTTGCCGGATGTCAAGGTCAGATAAGGACGAGAGTTTGAGTGAAACTGTTTCCGGAAGTCTGTGAATAGCTATTAGGGGACAAGCAAGGCCTCCTACTGTAGTTTGGAACTGATGGCTCATGATCTGATTACACTACTGAGAGTTGGATGATTCCGTGAATAAGCCTCCTACCGCCAGTGTGAAATCAAAGCTGAAAGGCAGCATCAGCTCCAGCCTTTTCCCTCTGTGTTAGCTGCATTCACAATTGTTTGTGTCTGCTGTCACAGGACTGTGGTCTTACTTCTGTTCTTCTATTGACCATGTCTGTGGTTGGTAGGTAGGGAAGAGCAATCAGAGGGACCTTGAATTTGCTTTCACCTGACTTGATTTTGCACTATGATTTCCAAGAATGTGGACTGCTCAGAAATTCTGTAAAACCTTCTCTGGAGCCATGCTCTGTCTTTCTTCCTTTATTTCCTCCTGCTCTGGCTTTCCCATTGTTTGCTGCTTTTCCCTGCCTTGCTGTCTTTGTGTATACTATCCCCAGGGACTGAGATACTCTTTGCTGGGACCACAGGCTGCTGGCTGTAACGTGCCCTTCAGGTAAGTGATCAAATGTCACCAGCCAGAGAGGCCCTCTCTGACTCCCAGATGCTGATAGATGATCCCTACCTTCACCTCCTTTCTAACCTCTTCTCGCACGTTAGTTTTCTTCTGAGCACTTTGCACTGCCCGGGTTTTACATTTATTTATGAGATCTCTGTCTCCCTTCTCAGAACAAAAGTTCTACAAAGTCAAGCATTTGTCTATCCTCTTCATCTATTTCTTTAGAGCCTAGAAATGAGCCTGTCACAAATCAATGTCTTTCTAATAATAAGAGACATTTATGGTTTAAAAAAATTAAATATAAAAGGTCAAGCAATTAAAGGTCAGGTTTAGAGCCTTCCAAGAAGTATAGAATTAAAAACCACACACTGTTTTCAAAATAAAACCTACAGTGTGGTATTGAAGGTAGTCAGAAAACCTAGAACTGAGAATTCAAAAAAATGAATTATATAATAAAATGCTGAGGGCTAAAGCCAGGTGCTCAGGATTACAGGCTCAGGCCTGTAAATCTAGCTACTCAGGAGGCTGAGATTTGGGGATCATGATTCAAAGCCAGCCCAGGCAGGAAAAGTACTTGAGACTATTTTCTCCAAGAAAGTACTCAGAAAAAGGTAGAAGTGGCACCATGGCTCAAAGGGTTGACTAGTCTTGAGCAGAAGTTCAAGGACAGCAGCCAGGCCCTGAGTTCAGGCCCAAGGACCCTCACACACACACACACAAAAGAAAACCAAAACAAACAAAAAACAAACTAAAAAAGCCAGTGGCCTAAGTGGGGGAAAAAATATAAGTAAAACAGGAAGAAAGGAAAGTGAGAACATAGGATTGCAAATCAGACACATATAGATATGCACATAAACACAAATTGAATGGCTTTAGAAATTTAAAAATAGCTTCCATGGGAATGACTCTAGAAGAAGAAATGAGAACACTGGAGTAACAAATGGAACTTCCTGGTCAATCCAGTTCTCACAATAAAAATTCATTGTTATCATTCTATCCGATCAAATCCTATTTGAAATGCCTGACCCCTCTTAAGGACTTCCTCTTTCTCCAGCACCAAGCCTTTTCATCAAGTGCTCAGGTATATTAAATGGAAGCAAAAGGATTTTAGGAAAGCCTTCTTGAAGTCACACTTCTTAACCTTTGGTTTAGAAGCAGATTTACACATAATGTGACTTCTCGTGGTGTCTTTCCATTTTCTAAAAGAAGATTTGGGCATTTGATCTCACTTCAGCCCCCTATTGCTGGGCATCACTCTCTTCTTTTCTGGTCTCTTTTCTTTCCTTCCTTTTCTCCTATTTCTAATACCATCTGGTTGACAATAAAGGGTCTTCTTCATTCACTCCCCTGCCCACCCCAAGACAAAGATACAGTATCTTTTACTGAAATTTCTATTTATTAATTTGTGAGGAAACCAAGGAAGGAATCAAAAGAAAAGCTATAAGGTGAACTTATAACTGGTGTGTGTGTTTGGAGTTCCGTGGGAGTTGAGGAAAGGGAGAGGGTTGAAGAGTATTTCTATTATTATTATTATTATTACTACTACTGTACCATAAAATACCATACAGAGGGGTTACAATTACATGGGCAAGACAATGAGTACATTTCTTATCAAGCATTGTTGCCTCCTCCTTTGTTTCTCCTTCCCATCCCTTCCCATCTCCACCACCCCTCTGCCCCTCATCCCCTACCCCCCCCACCCCCTACCCTGCCAAAGTTGTAAAGTTCATTTTTCGACATAACATCTTGTACATCTCATTGTTGCAATGGGTCCACCTGTAACCCTATTTCAACAGTTTGTTTTTTCCCTTCCCCTCCACAAATTATATCAACATCAAATACAGCGAAAGCAGGGGTTATACCCTGGGGGAGGTACATACAAAGCAACAAAGAAATCATCTCATAAATATGTTGGAAACAATCGCAAGAAAGAAAAAAAAACATTTGAATCCTTATTTTGGAGTTCATTTCGCCTAACATCAACTTGTCTGACAGTATGTTTGTCTCAGACATATACTAGTTATTGCAAATAAGGGAAACCATGGACCTATATTTCTTTGGGCCTGGCTTACATCATGTAATATAATTTTTTCCAAGTCTTTCCATTTCCTAACAAATGGGGCAATGTCATTCTTTCTGATGGAGGTATGTATGACGTGTATATATACCACATTTTCTTGATCCATTCATCTACTGAAGGGTATCTGTGTTGGTTCCATATCTTAGCTATGGTAAATAATGCTGCAATAAACATAGTCGTCCTGGTAGCTTTAGTATGGTCTTATTTGTGATCACTTGGGTAAATGCCCAAAAGTGGGATTGCTGGAACATAGGGGAGCTCTATGTGGAGTCTTTTGAGGAACCTCCATACTACTTTCCAAAGTGGTTGAACAAGTTTACACTCCCACCAACAATGAAGTAAAGTTCCCTTCTGTTCACATCCCCTCCAGCATCTGTTGTTATTAGAGTTCTTGATTATAGCCATTCTAACTGGGGTCAGGTGGTATCTCAATGTTGTTTTGATTTGCATTTCTTTTATGGCTAGGGAGGTTGAGCATTTCTTCATGTGTCTATTGGCCATCCTTCTTTCCTCTTGAGAAGTTTCTCTTTAAGTGTTGAGCCCACTTATTTATTGGGCAGTTGTTTCTTTGATGATTTGTTGTTGGAGGATTTAATTTTTTGAGTTCCAAGTATATTTTAGATATGAGACCCTTGTCCGTTGTATGGCTAGTGAAGATCTTCTCCCAATCCGTGGGCCTTCTGTTGATGTTGTTAGCTATATCCTTTGCCATGCAGAAGCTCTGCAATTTCATGCAATCCCATTTGTCCAACCTTTCTTTGATTTGTTGTGTTTCTGGGTCTCTATTAAGAAAATTTTGGCCTGTGCCAAGGAGACCTAGGGTTTCTCCTATTCCATCCTGTAATGTTTTCAGAGTGTCTGCTTTGACTCCAAGGTCTTTGATCCATTTGGAGTTGATTCTGGTGCAGGGTGATATATAAAGATCTATCTTTAAAAATAAAATAAAGATCTAACTTTAGTTTTCTGCAAGTGATTAACCAATTTTGCCAACACCATTTACTGAAGAGGCTGTCTTTCTTCCATTCTATTTTTTTAGCTCCCTTATCGAAGATTAGATGGCTATAGGTCTGTGGGTTCACTTCTGGGTTTTCAATTCTATTCCATTGGTCCTGAGGTCTGTTCTTGTGCCAGTACCAAGCTATTTTGATTACTATGGCTTTGCAGTAGAGTTTGAAATTTGGTATTGATATTCCTCCAGCAGTGTTCTTTCTGTTGAGTATCGTTTTTTGCTATTCGGGGTCTTTTATTGTTCCATATGAATTTTTGGATTGCCTCTTCTATTTCCTTGAAGAATGAAGTTGGAATATTGGTAAGTATCTCACTGAATTTGTAGATAGCCTTGGAAAGTATTGCCATTTTCACAATGTTGATCCTTCCAATCCAGGAGCACGCGAGGTTTTTCCACTTTCTAAGTTCTGTTTTGATTTCCTTTTTCAGGTTTTTAAAGTTTTCATCATAGAGGTCCTTCACTTCTTTGGTTAAGTTAATTCCTAGGTATTTTATTTTTTGTGGGGCTATTACATTGAAGAGTATTTCTAATGAGGTATTTATCTTATTTTCAGGCAATCACCTGTGATCTTTTTTATCCTTGATTTATCACCCCTTAGCTTTAACCTATTTCAGCTCATTTACTGTGATCATCCCAAATAGCCAAGCTGGTGTTATATATAAGATATTACAAAGCTTTAGAATATGCATGAAGTGTTGAAAAAATAAGGGGTACAACCTCCTAGAAGCTTTGCCTGCCACCCTGAATCCGTTCAGCCATTAAATAGATCCCTTGCCCAAACAGCATCAGTAAATTTTAATGAATTATTCAAGAATTCCATTTGTTTCGAGGTAAGATAAGCTGAATTTCACAGAGGGTATGCAGTCTTCCCCAAAGCTATGCAAGAGCTCCCACAGGACCATATATCAGAGTTCTTGTAACCAAAAGCAATATATAAACCTGCTGCACCTGCAGTTCAACATTGCTAGATCCGCAATTGCTGTGGATATCAGAGGTGTCGTCTTTGAACACAGAATGTACTATGATCTGAGAGATGATTTAATGCACTGTGCATGCCTGTCTACTTCTAACTCAAGTGTCTTTTTAACTTTCAATGAAAGTTCTAAAGGAAGAGTAGAGGGAGGTCTCAACTTCTATGAAAAGAGAGACAAACAAACTTCAGAGATATTCAAGGGCTAGGGTCTGACCGTAGTCTGAATGATCAGAAAAGATCTGATGGAATATTCTCCCTGGAGAATCTGGCAGCCTGAATTCTTCTGCTGTCATCTGGCAGTCCTAAGGAACCAGGAAGAATAGCCACTCCTTCAAAAACATAGGAGAAGCAATGAAGGAAAGAATTGGAGAGAATATATATTCCCTCCAGGAGGAAGAGGTGAATGTTCAATAATTTAGTATGTCCAAGCCAACATTATAGAATATAACTACTACAAATAAATAGAATTGGCTTTTTGTGCACATGTGCATGTATGTGATATGTGTGTGTGTGTGTGTGTGTGTGTGTGTGTGTGTGTGTGTGGTGTTTCTTTAATCCCTTTGCCCAATCACCAGGAAATATAATGGTGATGATAAATATATCAAGCATCATATCAATATCAAGGATATTGAGATATCAATACAGATAATATTAGGCAGGAAGTACTAAATTCTGCCCAGGGGTCTTGGGAAGGCTTACTGAGATGACATTCAATTACATTTTGAAGGATGAGTAGTAGGTTAGCTCAGAAGAGGAAAGGGTCTGGTCATAAGGTTTGATCACAGAATTCTGGATTGAAATCTAGACCATCTAATACTGAACATATCATTTAACTTTGTGACTATTTCACCATCTGTAAGATCAAATTTATATGCTTTCAGTATTGTTACCAATTCAGGAATGTGTTTGTAAAGTGCCTACCCCATTTACTGATGGAGGAAAGAAGTGGTTACTGTTATTAACTAATAAGCCCCATTGAGACATGTGGGCTGGTAGTTCTCTAGATGCAAATGCACAGAGAATCTGAGCAGCCGTGGGAGAAGATGCAGGGAGAGGAAGAGCATCTAAGTCATAAAGACCAGGGCTTAGCAGATGATGTGAAGGAATGTGAGCCTTGTCCTGTAGTATGGAGAAAGCCCAAGGAGGATTTGTCAATTAATGATATTAGGATCATTCTTAGACCTGCATTAATACTCATTCTGATGAATATATTATCACATGAAAATATTCTATCATTGCTCTTTACTATTTCAGAAATAGTTTTTCCTATTTGGCTCAAATTATTGATGTTTTGCATAGAATTCTTATACCAAAGCATTTGTACTGGCTGTAAATTATCTCATGATTCCAGGAGATAAAATATAATTGATGTGTTTTATGTTTTGTTCAAAACTGCATTTTTAATTCTTGTCCTTGATAAGGGTATTCGCTTTCTACAGCTGCTGTAACAAATTATCATAAGCTGGGTAGCTTAAAAGAATAACAATCCATTCTATTCACAGTTTTCAAGACCAAGAGAATGAAATCAAAGGGTTTTTGCTTTGTGAAGAGGTCCAAGGGAAGAAACTACTGGAAGATACTGTCTATTGAAAGCCCCTGAACTGGCTTTCTATGAACATTTGCCTGTAGCATTGGTGTGCCCAACCAGGGAAAAGGTTAACTTTACCCAAGAAGAGATGTTAACGATGACCTCGATAAACATCATACAGCAGGAAAACAATGTCTGTGAAATTCGCACACAATTTTCAGACTACCTCTCTCTCACCATGGAAGCCCTAAAGTGGGTGTTGGACCATGGGGACCATAGCAATGGGCCATGGTGTCCATTGCTATAATGTTTGGGAGACTCCTCCTTTCTTATCTGTCATGTTGGGGATCCACTGAAGATCTCACGCACACTAAATAAGTACCCTGCCACTGAGTTAGTCTTGTTTTCTTGATGCTCCCAGATTGCCCATCCATACACATTCCTCTTTATGCTATGCATACTGCTTACATTTTTCTGTATCACACTTGATTTTTCTGTTCTATTTTATTGTTGATCTGTATTTTAGGTATAATCTTATAATTATTGCTTATTTGTTTTGTGCTGGTCCTAAGCCTTGAACTCTGGGCCTGGGCACTGTCCCTAAGCTCCTTTTGCTTTAAGCTAGCACTCTACTACTTGAGCTACAACATCACTTCCAGCTTTCTCTGTGAGTAGTTGAAGATAAGGGTCTCACAGACGTTCCTGCCTGGGCTGGCTTTGAACTGAGATCCTCAGATCTCAGCCTCCTGTGTAGCAAGGATTACAGGTGTGAGCCACCAATGCCCAGCTCTTATAATTCGTATATGATTTTAAGGTCCAAGCAAATGGAAAATACAGTGCTCTGTTAGTAATTTTACTGTGTCTATAATCAGTGGTTGTATTTGGTTGTTATTCTATATTTTGCATATGATTGGTATCTTCCTCTTAACATGTTAAGGTCCTAGCAAAAGGAAAATACACTGCTCTATAACTTTACTTTCTCTATAATCCATAGTCACTATTTAGCTACTCTTGTTGAGTTTGTTGAAGTTAAAGATCCAAATTTATTTTGAAACTTGTCGTAGGCCTTATTCCCCAATAAAACATTGTCAGCTCCCTTACTAGAATGCATTGTGTCATATCTATTAGTTAAGAGTAGGTCTTCCCTTTATTCTTTTAATTATCTAATAATCAGCATAAGGAATAAAGGATGACTAGGAAAGAATGAAATCAGGGGCAAATGAGTAAATACAAGAAATTCTGGCAAAATTCAAACAAAAGTGAAACAAGTGAAACCAATTTAAAACTAAATTTATGACACTATCAAAGAAACTCAGTATTTCAGAGGATCTAATGGGTCTACCCTATTCCTAGCAATGTGATAATATCATTCAGAATTTAAGATTTCCAAAGTCCTTCCTACTCATGAAGAACTTACACTCCCTAAACTCAGCCTAGAACTGTATATTTTATACAGCATGAATATCTTATTGATCTTTCCATTTCAGCATGTCACAAAAGTATAAATGATCTCTCCTTCCCAAATTCCCTGCTTACTGCTGTCATTTAAAGTATCATGAATTCTTGCAGCCACCTGGGTTTTAAATGTTGAGATCGCCTTAGACTTTTCTCTCTTTCTCTCTGCCAATTTCCAATTTTATCACTCGAGTTTTCTATATATTATCTCCTTTAATTCTTGTGACAGCCTTGTATGGTACCTACTTATATCTCCATAGAAGTTATGACACTCAACCAGAGTATAAAATATACTATAAACATATCATAAGCACGGTTGAGAGACTAAACATATGGGACTTTGTTGAAGGCTATGCCATCTGCACTCTCCTCAGCACACTTTCCAATTTATAACACCTCCACTGCCTTTTTAGACCCCATCTGGCATTTACCAGAACATTCTTTGTCAGCATATCATTATCCAACTTTGAAGGGTTGAAGAAATGAGGCTATGAAACTCACAGTTTTATTAACTGTTAATGAGGACACCATTTATTTGCTTTAAACACTGGCAGTACCCCATAGGTACCATTTCTCCTGACTCAGTATTGGGAATAATTGTATTCTGAGCAACCAGCTTGATCTTATTGCATGAGTATAGAAAACTTCATCACTGATAATGTGTATTTTCTTTTCCTTTTCTTTCTGAGAAGTGCAGAACTCTATCTGTGACCTACATTTCCCAATTGTTTAGGATCATGGTCTCCAAGTCACCTCCTTCTTTCTCTTTTGGCCACACTCAAACCACATCTATTTTTCCCTCTCTTCTTTTCTGAACTTGAATGGAAGACCATGCCGGGCACATGGGACTTAGATTCCTGAGTAGCTACAACAATGTGGAAAATGTAGGAGACAAAGCTTCCCAAGGGATCCATGATGTAGGAAAGCAAAAGAAGCTGGATGAAGACATGCTGTCATGATAGGTGCTCACTTTCTGCCCTCTCTGCATCACTCTAAGGCATGACTTCTCCTTGAGAAGCCTTTTCTAGAAGCCTGGCATGGGAGTGAGGAAGCATGTCTTCCAAGAGACTTGCCCCGTGTCCAGGTTTTCGACACAGTACCCAGTCCACTGGCATATCATATGTGTACTGCCTTAATTCCTTGTTTGGGCTTTTTCTTTTTTTTCCTCCAGTTACTTTCGAGTTTGGGCTGCTGAAATACAATGTGAGCACCTCCATCCATGTTACAAGTTCTTTCTCAAGGCTTACTTGAATGTGAATGCATTGGTACAGGCATAGCTCAGTCCATCTCCTTGTTAGTGTTTGGTTGGCCAGTTGCTTTCAAGGGTAGTGACCACCCTTTTTGATCACTGAACTTGGTCTGTGTTGCCAAGAGTTTGTATGTGGCAGAAACTTTTCCTTTTGATGTCTTTCTTAGTAGAAAGCCGAGAGTAAGTGCAATTCCAATTCTTTTCCCCAACTCCAACATTTTGACCCCTGATTTCTAGTTGGTATAGAAGGGATACCAGAAAGCACCAAAGAGCAACTGACTGTAGCCTGCTGTTAATATAGTTGAAATAACTTGTCAGCCTTCCACTATGAAAGCAGACTTTTCCTCCTGCTGGCAAAAACTAGAAGAAATGCCATCAAATCAGAAATAAGCTCTGAACTATAGTTTAAGTTAATATGAAAATGTGATGTTCCATTGACCTCACATTCTGAAAGGCAAGCAGAATTGTCTTTTGAAGAATAATAAAACCGGGACGAGGGCTTCTTTGTAGTAAGAGAGAAGTAGGAAGGACAGGTTTCTTTTTTATTATTATTTATTATGTTGTTTCCTAATAAAAGAGACAGTTTTCTATGACCCCAGTCAAAAATAAATCCTGACACAGTCCCTTAGTAATGGATGGAATTCCTCTCTTAGACATCCTAACATTGAACTACTTAGAGAGTTTTCTGTGATCTGTATACACACTTTTTACCCCAAATGTGTTTTGCATTGTATATTTCTAACTATTTGTAATGAGTTAACAAGACATCTCTCTCATAAGCAAATGTATATGTTTGGTATGAATGAGACTTTATTTCCAAATTGCAGAACTTTTTTTTTTGGGGGGGGGGGATATCAAAGCAGAATATGGCTTTATGTTCTTTGTCTTCTTCCTGAAAGCTATTTTTAGTTTATTGCTCTTTTAGTATTTAAAAACAAGTCATGGCAGGGAAATAATTGGCCCATTTTAAAGGGAGCTTGATTTGCCTTCTTGATTTTCATTCGCTTTTATGAAAACTCAAGTCAGAAATAGAAGGGGAAAACATGTTAAAAGCTAGACAAAGCAAATTAGAACTGAACCTTAAGGAAAATGCTCCATTCTAATTTCAAGTTTTAGATTCCATCGCCAGAAAAAGAATATTGCGTAGAAACCAATTCTAGTAATTTCTCTACAGATTTTCTAGTTGTCACCTCCATGGTCCCTCACGGTAACTATACCTTCCATGAGAACCTCCTAACTGTCTAATTGGCAATCTTTTTACAACTTCTTCTTGGGCTTTCACTGAGTTCCAAACCTGCCCTAATTTCTATTTATTTATTTATTTATGTTTCTTTATATATTTCTTATTGTAAAGATACTGTACAGAGGGGTTACAGTTACATGAGCAAGGTAATGAGTCCATTTCCTATTGAACATTGTTACCCCCTCCTTTGTTTTTCCTCTACCATCCCTTTCCTCCCCACCTCCCCCCCTGCCCTAATTTCTTCACATTACATATTTGCTTTTATTCCTTAGCAGTCCCCTTTCCGTATCTACTACACTTATTCTCATCTCTTTACTTGTTCCTGATCTATTTATTGCCTTCAGATGAGTACATCCGTGCACTGGTGCTCTGTGGTTTTCTTTGTCTCTCCCTCTGCACTCAACCAGTTCCTGGGATTCTAATGATCATCTCCATTGATGTGACACTCACTGTCTGCAAATTACTCCTATCTATCACCTCACTGTTTAGATTTATTCCAATATTCTGAATTGCTCAATGGGAATGTCTGCTTGGTGGTCTCTTTCATATCTCAAGTTGATCAATTTGCAAGTATGGCTCTTCCTTCTGAATTTGGATTTCTTTTAGTGGGTCTATCATCCTCTAAGAAACCTTGAGTTACCTCTGGTTGAATCCAGACTTGATTTTTTTTTCTACACTCTGTATAATTCAAGGCCATTCTACTAACTTCCTCTGAGTATCATTAATTTTCTATCTTCCCTAGTGCCACCTTCTGGTTGAAACCTCCATTCCTGATTACTCTCCTGCATCCATATTGTTTGCCTTCAAGTCTATTCTGTCTATTGGTTTTCAGGTTAAGCTATTTAACTTACCTATTTGCTCAGGTTATCTCCTTGCTCTGATGTCTTTATGAACTGTTTCATACGCTTTCTGAACCTTCCATGGTTCAGCACCAACCCTTGTTTTAACTACAATATATTCTGAAATCACCCACACTGCCCAAAGTAGCATGAGCATTACTCTCTAACAGCACTCTGCTCTTTGCTAACTGAACATTTTCTAGTTGTTTCCATATGTCCTGCCAGCAAGCCCTAGTTGTTCAACTATGCCTGCTTTTGAAAGGCTGGTTCTATCATTCAAATTATATATTAAGATGCTTCTACGAGGAAAAAAAAATCTTTGAAGAATATAAAAATGTTCCATAGTTGTATGTGTGGCACAGAATTCAGATGAGCCAAATTGGATTCAGAAAAATATTAAACTCCCATTTCAGTCACATCAGAGCGATTAAGGGAAAACAAGTCAAAAGGCAGGAACCAAAAAGAAAAGTGGATCCATGGGAATAGAAAAATGTAGGCAGGTTTTATGTATTAAATATAAAGCCTTGTCCTTTTTGTTCTGACCTATTAAATAAGTATCTCCTTTGCTATATTTTTAGAGAGATAGACAGGAAGGCTTAAACTCTCCCTAGGCTTTAAACAGTGTCTGTTGTTTGATTTTTGCGTTGGTCAGGGGCTTGAACTCAGCTGCTTTCCCTTAGTTTTTTGCTCAAGGATAGCACTCACCCACTTGAGCCATAGCTCCACTTCTGGCTTTGTTATGGTTAATTGGAGAGAACTTCCTGCTGGGCTGATTTTGAACCATGATCCTCAGCTCTCAGCCTCCTGAGTAGCTAGGATTATAGGCACAAGCCGTCAGACACAAAACAATGTTAACAAATAGAAATGCACAGCTCTCCTAGTCATAAGTAATGAGCTCTAACTTGTTGAATTTGATACCTGAGCATATAAGATTGTATAAGAAAAAAGAAAATTGTTCCTCCTTGTATTATGAATGGTCTTTTGTATCTAAACAGAATTTATACAATGTGACGCTATTGTAATTTGGAGACATAATTCTCCCTCCCACTCCTTCTCTCTCCCCCCCCCCCTCCACTCCCCTTCTCTTTTGCTGATACTGAGACTTGCACTCAGGGCTTGGGTGCTGTCCTGGTGCTGTTTTAGCTTAAGAGTAGGGCTCTACCAATTGAGACACAATCCCACTTCTAGGTTTTTAGTGGTTAACTGGAAATGGGAGTCTCATGGAATTTCCTGGCCAAACCATGATCCTCAGATCAGGCACCCAGAAACAGATGATACTTTTTTGTGTAGGGTGTACACTGTGTTCGAGTCTCTGCCCAACCAACACCAGTGGAATTGTCCTCCTTTCTCTGAAACTGTGCCAAATAAAAATATCTACAGGCATCATTAAACATCCCCTAGGTAGCAAAAGCTAAATTTAAAGAAAAATATATGTGGTTAAATGTATATAGTTTTCCTAAAGCAGTGAAAATGGCCAGGCTAAGATGATTTTCCATGGCAAAGCAATTTGCCTCCTTTTTTAAGTCCCAATTCCTAAACCTCCTGTTTACATTCCTCTAGGCTAAGCTTCACATCGGTGTGTATTCCATAATGGTACCCATCATTCTGTAGCATCCATAATCGCGGGCAGCTATGAAACAAACAAGACTCACAGGCACCGTTGAAAACCACCTCTTATGATGAATATACAAATACAGGAAGAAAACACCCCCAACTGTCCAGACTGTCATCATTCTTGATTGGGGTCTAGTGAACAATTCAGTCCTAACCATTTCTGTCTGCACTGTGACCGACCAGACAGACAGATGTAAGGGGAGGGGGAGACATCAGACTTAAGAGACATTATCCAAAGCAGTTAATTTTCCTTATAAACCACCTCCCACACTGCAGATAACTGATATGTGTGCCCAACATAATGGGTTTTGTGTGTGTGTGTATGTGTTTCCTTTTGCCTGTATGCAAATACAAAGCTCAGCTACTGATGCGCTTAATTATTTTTAATGATAGTGGAAATTATTATGTCTAATAGTATTCTAGGGCTTAGATTGCCTCTAGAATATTAAGGAAATATTGAGAAGAATTGGAATTAGGGACAACAATTGTGTTAGAACAAGGAAATGTCTTGCCTTCTGATATCTAACTGCTGAGTGACAGATTTTAGGAGACTACAGAACTTTGACTCTAATTTTACAAAATCCCATTCTTACGGGTCACCAAAACCCCTGAAAGAGGTCGCTACTCTATTTCAGATACAGATAAATACAGCACAAATAAATAAAAATAAGCCACCTGCTAGTCCAGAGACTTGTTTATTTTAAAAAATAGCCACTTCTTTTGGTTTTAGCAGATAGAATACTTTTAC
Organism: Dipodomys spectabilis; assembly: GCF_019054845.1. Lineage (NCBI taxonomy): Eukaryota > Metazoa > Chordata > Mammalia > Rodentia > Heteromyidae > Dipodomys > Dipodomys spectabilis. The sequence goes on from NW_024870752.1 coordinate 9,701,298, forward strand.
AGCTATCAGAAAAATGCCCAGTATTGAAGCCTTAAATTGCTTTTCTTTTATAATTTGCCCAAAAGAAACCAATCCCCTATTTTGATTAAGGCAATAAAATATGTTTTCACTATTCAAAGAAAAGATTTGTTAGAAAGTCACCCAGGGCAGAATGGCCGTGCTGTATCCGTGTTAGCAAGGAAGGTGATGCTGTACATGTATTTCACTCAATTACTCTGAGTACTGGATCTGTGTCAAGTTTATTTAAACTCAGTTCCTTTTAGCCTCCGTTTATTACAACCCGAGGCCAATTTATTGTTCATGATCTATCCTTCTCACTCTTTCTGTTTATTATGCAGCTTCTTATTTGTGTACTAAGTGATGTAGCTTCACATGTGCAAATCCACACAAAATGACATTGTAAGCGCCCATAGCCATGTGACCGAGGCCTTACTTCATTGTCTACTTTCTGCATTGCAGATTTGTCTAACAGAAGCACTCGAAGTTTACAGGGTCTGTCAACTCCTAAGTTAGGATGGTTCTTTGGATGTTAATTATCTCTGTTCACACAACCTCCTTATTATACATTTGATATACAGCTTTATAGTCTCAGAAAATACCACTAATGATGATTCCCATCTCTGTGTGCTGTGTGCCCAGCCTCCCTTTCCCTGCATACACATGTGTGACAGTCTTTTAAAAATGAGCCAAGCCATTACATTGCAGCTAATTAGATTAGCTGTAGTAGTTGTATGCTCTTAGAGAGCGTACATTTTCTCTTCCCACGAAACCACCAAGCTCATAGTATTTTAACACAGAATTTATACTATGAAAAGGAACTTGAAAGCTTGTTTTCCCCTTCAAATTCTATTATGCATTTTAAGAAAAGAGGGCATCCTGATAGAGCCTCATCCTGTCTTCTTTCAACCTTCTCTTCAATAAAAAGGAAACAATCAATACTTCTTTCCTTGAATTCAAGGCTGCGGAAATGGCAGCTTTTTGTCTCAAATATAAATGCCTTCTTTGACTCAGATTTTTTCTTTCTCTCTGTCTCTCTTTAAGGACAACTCAAAAGGTAGAATAAAATCACCTCTAATTTCCCTTACAAACTAACCTCCTCAGATCCAGAGTCACTTTAAGGAAAAACTATAGCAGTAAGGGATTTAAAGAAAATCAATGGTTAATTTTTAAGTTAACGAAGAGGAGGCAGGTTTATGACATCCCACAGACAGTTGTGAAATATTATAATGACTATACTGTGCTACATTTTAGAGTGACTCTGTTGTGCTAATGAACATAGGCCTGACATCACAATGTCTAGTCTTACTTTACCTGCAGAGGCCTGTGAACAACATGAAGAGTTTGAAGTAGAGAGAGATGTAAAAGGCAGAAGAAGCTTCAATGAGAAAGTTTCATTACACTTTGCACAGTTCTTTGTTGTCCTAACAGACAAGTAAGGAAAGGACACCAGACCCAATTTACAAAGCAGGAACAAACCCATTTTGGACCACACAAGTTGAAGTATGGAAGCTGAAATTCAAGTGGAGGTCAAAGGTCTCCTTGATGCCAAAGTCTTTTCTATGTTTCTAATGCTAAAGGAGAGAAATAGGGATGGTGATTTAAGCATGACCTTTAAAAGTAAAATGGATGATTTTGTAAAAGTCTCTGATGATATTCTCTATATTTCTGGAAACTAAAGAAAAATAAAAGGAAGAAAGAGAAAAGGGAAAAGGAATGAGCTCTATTTGTAGCTTAAGAAATTTGAGTCTATGATAAAAAGTAATTTCCTGACAAATGTATATGAAACTAGCCTGCCTTCCACTGAAAGGGCTGTATCTGCTTGAAGTCCCACAGTATTGATTCTATGTTGGTCCCTACCTTTTAGGATAAATCCACCTTACTAGTATATAGGAAACAAATACAGGCATGATCAACTTACCTGTTGGTGTGCAAAAGAACTACCCAAAACTTGGTGACCTCTTTCCCTGGAATTCAGGAAAAGTACAGTTTCAACCTGTCTTTATTTCCTGGTATCTGAAGCCTTAATCAAGGTAAATTATATATCTGAGGATGATTAGAATGAGGAAAAATGAATTTTCTTACTTGGGATATATATATATGTATATATATGTGTATATATGATATATATGTATATATATACATATCATATATATATTTATATATATATATGATAGTACAGGGCTTGAACTCAGGGCCTATGCTTGCTGGGATTTTTTTTGCATTAGTTATTTTTGTTTGCTTTTTACTGCATCTGGCCTAGTACTGAGATACTCCTACTTATTTTACTTGTGCATAATACATAGGAGGACAGATGTGTGTCATCATACCTGGCTTGTGGGTAAAGATGGGACCTCATAAACTTTTTCCACAAACTGGCCTCAAACTGACATCCTCCATTCTTCAGTTCCTGAGTAGCTGGGATTATAGACATGAAACACCATACCCAACCAAGATTTTCTCTCCATGATACATTTGACAGCTCCAGACTAGTTTCTCTCTGTCTATCTCTTTCTCTCTCTGTCTCTGTCTGTCTGTCTGTCTATCTGTCTGTCTGTCTGTCTGTCTCTCTCTCTCTCCCCTCCCCTTTCTCTCTACTAAACTAAACATCACTTGCTTTTGCTATTTTTCTATATTGTCTTCACATGAAGGTCTTTGGCTTCTTCACTGCATGGAAGTCTCACAGTGTTCGGACTTCTTACACAGAACCTTCTACCCACCACAAGTATTACAAGCAGCAGAGCCAGGTAGAGAGTATGATGATTTCCATAACCTCTTCTCAGTAGTCATAGTGTGGAAGGAAGCTGGAGAAGCAGCACAGCTAGAGCCTGTGGCTTTTTTTTAGGCCATTTTTGGAGATTAGCTACAAGCTTCATAAATTTTTAGGGTTGAAAGGCATGTAAGCAGGTGGTTAAATATGGTCCACACATTAACCATCTATGGAAAAAGAAAAGAAAAGAGCATTGACAAATATTTTTCTAAGCCATCAAGGACAGTTTTGTGTGTGGATTAAAGGTGATATGCCCTTATAATGTCCTAATGTCTCTGTAAGCAGAGATTCATTGGGAATCTCAAGTGAATTAAATCCTAATGATCTATTTTCCTATATTCAAGGGTCAAAATCACTGAGGGCTATGCCTGGTAGCTTGAAATTTGCATCTTCATTCCACCAGAGAAGGCTGCTCTGTGACACATATGTTTGACTATTCTACCTGAAAATGAAGTAATTGTATTGGCAAGAGACGAACTTTTCATAATTTTAGCCTAGTGAATTGTTATGGGCCATAATTCAAATTTAATGATCTGACTCATTGAAACGATAAGATCCCAGCTTTAGGCAGGCAGATTGCTGCTTCTCCCAGGAATGTCAATTATTTTATATGGCAGGTACACCTTCTCCTTTCCTATGCATTTTTAAATAGAAGCCAGACACTGTCAGTTGGCCCTACCCAGGGCAAATGTTTGAGTCACTACAGCTTATGTGAACACATGGGTTCTGTATTTGATTCTAGTGAGCCTGTCGCTAATGACGCTGTACAGTTTGGAGATCTCACTGTTGACAAAGACCATATGCTCCCCCAGCAGCTTCCCATGTAACGTTCTGTTTACTGTATATTCAGCTGAGGATTTGAACAGCTTTACCTGGAACAGAATATTCTATTCACAGGCTGCAGTACGTGATGTGCAATAGGAAATAGATAAATGTTGTTGGAAATGTGTGAGAACTGAATTCTCCCACTAAGACAGCCTTGAATGAAGTAACTTCAAGGCTGAGACCTACAATCTCTTTGCCTACCTGTAGGGACCAAGAGACGATTAAGAAAACACATGAAAAACAAAGACTAATTTTAAACTATAGCCCAGGATCTTCTCTGAAAGGAGAGAGATTATAAGTAATGACTTTGTTTTTTTCTGTTTAGGCAGGAAGCATGTCATTTTCTTTCCCAGTAACATGGTGCTCTCAATAGTCTTCAGGTTAATTCAGTCAGAATCTTTTATTTAAAAAGGAAAATAGTTCAATATGAACAATCTGATTGACCAGCAGCAAGTACTAAAATAACAGGATACGTCATTGTGATTGCTTTATCATCTTTCTGCTTTTTGATTCTTTATACTCAAACACATGCATTTTGATGATCTAGAAGTTAAGACAATGTACCCTCAAAACAATCCATCAAAATTGAATCTTGGATCCTTTACCTAGTAAAACATGACTTTGGCTAATCGCTGGTGGCCCATGCCTGTAATCCTAGCTACAGAAGAGGCTGAGATCTGAGGATGGAGGTTTGAAGCCAGCCTTGGCTAGAGAGTCCCTGAAATTCTTATCTCCAATAAACTACCAAAAATAGCCCAAAGTAGCAATGTGGCTCAAGGGACCCTGAGAATTCAGAACCCTGAGTTCAATCCAAGTACCAGCCCTCACGTGCGTGTGAGCACGTGTGCGCAAACACACACACACACACACACACACACACACACACACACACACACACACACACACACACACACAACTTCCCTTAACTTTATTTTACTTCTTGAAAAAATAAGTGGAAAATAACTCATTCACTTCCTTAGGTGGCCATATTAGTTAAATGGTATGAGTCATTCAAGGATTTTACACAGTGTATGTTACATATACACATCGAATAAATATGGATTCTTATTAATCCCATTAAAACTGGTCTGAATATTATGTGAACTAATTTGACTCATGGAGGTATTGCCAATTAGAGTACTCAACTGAAATTGAGGGTCTAACATTCAGAATTCAGGTATGCTATAAAGGGGGTCAATGTTATAATATTTGGAAATGATAGAGTTCTGATTTCTTCTATGTAATAAAATAGTATGGGCAATTAGTTGAGTTTGGCTCCTTCATTCATTTCCTGCACAGACTCTTATAATTAAAGGCCTGACTTGCAAGTACTCTATGCAATCACTAGCGTGAATTCCAGTGGTGGCCAGTGCAATTTTATCCCGACTGCAGAGTAAAGTTAAAATAAACCAGATAATGAGAGCATAGGAAGGCGTCATGCTGATTACCTGAATTCTATACTCTCAATAATTAAACTCTGTAGTACAATGGAATCTTTTATTTAGTTTTTCATGCTTTTATTGACGGAGCAGTATGGTAATGAAGGTTATTTATCTCAACTACAACTCCATTTTCAGGGTTTCTTTGGTTTGTTTTCAATAGCACATCTGTACAATGTTGCTTTTTCTATTCAGCTTCTAGTTATTCATATATAAAGTACAACTATTCTTTTCAAGTTGCTAGCAAGATGATACAGTATTCACAAAAATGTTATATGGTGAAACTACACACAGTAAATTCAGAAGCTTGTAAGTTTGAATACTCCTAGGCACAGCAATAAAGAAAATAAGGGATAACATCTTCAAACCTTCATTTGTTTCAGATTGAGAAGGCCTCTAAATAACTAGTCACTCCACAATAGTACATTTCATTACTTCACTCAACCAAAGCCTGTGGTGGTTCATTTTCTGGAGTCTGGTTCTGATACATCCCCATGTTTGCAAGAAAGATAACACTGTCTGATCATGAAGAAGCAGACAGGCAGACAGATGATAAATAAGAACTGAAGATTTATTTTGCCTCTGGCTATTTTAGAAACAATTCACTGCACTGAGGATGTCCTGATAGGTAGATCTCTTTTTGATCTCCCTGTGTTTTTGTGTGTATATAAATGCATGTACATGCATGTGTGTAAGTATGTCCACATAGATGGGGAGATAAAGGATGGATGGATAGATAGCCAGATAGCCAGATAGATATTAACACTACAAGTGTTAAGAGACAGTGGAGCAGATTTCTGCCTTATATTGAATGTTCCTTTTACAGTGCCAATAGAGCTTTCAGGAGGAAGAAAACATTGTGTTGCGTTGAGTGTACTTGTCATTGACAATCTCCTCACCTCTGTGGATACTTAGAAAAGTTATGTCAAATCCTTACCGTGGACAAGGGTTTTGCTTTCATGATTCAGACCTAGCTCTTTCAGTAGTTGCCTTTCAGGCCAAAAAGCTGGGAAAGTCAGCCTCTCCAAAAGTCTGATTAGCACTTGAACTTCAGGAGATTTACAACCACTGTACTTGATTTTTTAAAAGCAGGTTTCTTCCAAGTACAGACCATCTATTCTGTAGACAATGATATTTATCTTCCACCTTTTCCATACATTTTATGCCTACAATATACAACCATGCTATTCTTTTCATTGCTTTTCGTAACATATGTATTTGGAAATACTAATGTCACCATCTCTAAGCAGAATATATCACCTGTTTAAATAGTTTAATGTGGCTTGAAAAAGGCTAATGTCTTTAGTCATCATTTTACAGGAAGTGAGAGAATGCTGACAATCTACTGATTATACTTCTGAGTTTACAACCCTTATTTTAGAACCTGGGGCTACCATTTGCCCTTCCTGTCTCATATGTCTATTGTGAAGTAGCTGCTTGGCATGCAGAATTTACAAAGGGAGCCAGACCCCTCTTGCCCAGTAATAGGTCAAGGTCTTTTTCTCCCTTGCTCAGTAGGAACATAATGTGAGCCAAAGTTGTAATTTTGCAATTTATAATAAACACTTTTCATAAAATAAAGAGGGAAAACACATTAATTTTAATAAAGGATTCTTGAATGCATCCTGTAAAACATCAGTATTTCAACGTGTAAATAGTTGTTAAGACTCAGAATGGGTCAGTTCGTGTTCTTTTTATGATACAGTGAGTATATTACACTTACAGCCTATTTTAGGTTGAAGTAGCTTCATTACCCAATTCATTGCCCAGGGGTCTCTGCGGTCTGTACCTATCATTGAGACAGCAGACATGTAGATGGTCAAATAAGAGCAATGATCCTAACCACAGGTTGATCCTGGCTTCCCCTTGGTATCATGGGAAAATCAGGTACTTAACACAACTTTGTGTCCAACAGATAATCAGTCTCTACTTCCAATGTAAAGTGATAACTTCCCTGAGTCTTCAATGAAAGCAAAGGGCCATTCAGTACAGTTACAAATTGAATTCCGTACAGTTACAAACACAGATAGGCAAGTCAGATCAAGGTTCAGTTCCTTGGGAAAGTTAGTTAACTTCCTTAAGTTTCAGTTTCCACTTGTGTGTAAGATTGTGATGAGGTTAACATGAGAACACTCATGTTAACTGACCTCGGCACACTGACCTACATTCAATAGATACTCTCAGTTCAAGTTACTGGATCAAGTTATTGTATAGCTTATTGTGTTCAACTGTTAATCAGTTTGTATGGATACAAGACAAATGACTCTCAATCTTGGCTGGATTATCAAGGATGTTTTTCAAAAGTAATGATGGGAACCATGCACTGGTGGCTCATGCCTATAATTCTCACTACTCAGAAGGCTGAGATCTAATGATTGATTACGGATTGAAACCAGCCTGGGCAGGAAAGTCTATGTGACTCTTGTCTCCAATTAACCACAAGAAAACCAGAGGTGGAACTGTGACACAAAGTGGTAGAGAGCTAGCTTTGAGCAAAAATGCTCAGGGACAGTGCCCAGGCTCTGAATTCAAGGCCAGGATCAACAGGAAAGAAAGAGGAAAAGTAATGATGGGAACTTCAAGGAAGGAACAAATCAAATAACACATTACTGAAATTAATCAATCTAGAATATACTATAACTACATGACCATCAGCTTATTACCAGTATACATCAGTGCCAGGGAAAAGACAGGAGTTTTGTTGGGAGTTCTTGATTTGAAAAAAAAAAGGTTTAATAATGTGATTTGTGGGTTTATTTTATTCTAATCTGAAGTAGGCATTTTTCTGCAAAAAAAAAATGTTTGGCCTAAAATGACAAGATTTGTTATGGTCTAGGTAGTAGATAATAAAATTGTTAAATAAATATTGTTAATTATTTGTGAAATGGTAAGATCTGGAATTTATGTTAAAAGCATTCATGAGTTATCCTTTGTTGAACGGCAATTCCTTTGTACAGCTACTTAAAGGTAATTGACAAGATATGATATGATATAATGTGATATGATACAATATGACAGGATAATTACAAATATTGGTGATAAGTATGCAGTGATTCATGATATCATACTTTGGTTTGACTTTTCAGGACTTGTCATATCAAAAAACATAAAATAGTTAAATATTTAGAAAATGCCATTACAAAAACAAAACTAGTCTTTGGCTCAGATTCTATTCTGGAGAATGTCCCACTGCTTTACGGGGATGTAACACAGTGGCTTTTACGACCACAAAGGCTGGGCACTGGTGGCCCGAGTCTGTTATCCTAGCTACTACCCAGGAAGCTGAGATCTGAGGATTGAGGTTTGAAACCAACCAGGGCAGAAAAATTCAAGCAGCTTCATCTCCAATTAAGCAGAGTGAGGAGGACAGAAAGAGAAAGAGAAGGAAGGGAGGAAGAAGAGAAAAAAGCGAGGATGGGGAGAAGAAAGACAGGGAGAGGGAGGAAAAGGAGAGGGAGGAGAGAGGAGGGAGAAGAAGAAGGAGAGAGGGAGAAGGACTGGGAGAGGAGGAACATTACTCATGGTTAAGGACAGGACTCTGGAAATATGAGCAGATGCTATACTGCCATAAAGGTGATTTAAAGGCTATTAGAAACGAGAGACTTAAGCTGGGGAACTATGCGATTATATATGCTGTTTACCAAAGTGCACTCTGGAAAACTGTGGACAATGAGTGCCAGACATCGTGTGTGCAGAGAACACTAAATATTGATTTTAAAGATTGATCACTTAACATGTGACTATTTTGTGTTGAGATGGGCCCTTATAATTTACATATCAGAGTATAAAATACTACGCGAAAAAAGAATATAAATCATTTCATTAATAATTTTAGGTCAATGACACATTTCAACATAGTTGAAATTTAATAGTAACAACTATTAAATCTACAGAAGACAATGAGGGCAGAAAGACATATAAGTGAGTGGAAAGTACTGAATGGCAATACCAAAACTGCTCTGCTTTAGGGGGAGAATTGGGACTATTAATACTGACCAGGGGCAGAAAGCTCTAATGACATGTTGGTTGTGAATTGAAGAACAGAAGTGCCATTTATTAACCTAAAACAAAATTCAAAAAGAAGACTTTTATGAACAAAAGAGGAGGGACAGCTGTTCTGAATAGCATAGTTTGAGGTTATGCTGGCAATGGCATATCAAGGCAAAATAAAATTCTACTGGAAAAGATCAAGAAACATCTTGGGAGTCAGACATAATGACTATGCCTATAATCCCAGTTACTATGGCTCAGCATGAGCAAAAACTCAAACTCCATCCTGAAAAATAACCTTTAGCAGGGAGGGGGCAACTAGGTCAAAGCATGACTCAGTGGTAGAGTGCCTCACTAGTGAACTTTCTCCTTCCATGTTATTGAGCCATCAAAGTGGAAAATGAATTCAACAACAGTCAGACAGGGTAAAGAAAACTAGATCTGCAAACATCTAGAAACCAAATGTTTAGAAATGCAAATAACGCATAAATATGCTTCTGATAAGACCTTTTTATGATTAGAATACTTTTATGGACCGTGTTACTACTTCATTCAAGGGTTTGCTAATGCCTTTTCCATGATTTTAATTGTCTTACAAATAGGACACAAAGGTCAGATTAATCTGCTGCTTAATCATAATGTTAAAAAGAGTGCTGATTACAAGCCCATATTTTTTTGGAAGGAAATTTTGTACAGATATATTTCCCCAAAGTGAAGAAATGATCAGTCAGTCAGAATGTTTTTCCTGAGTGGCAGCACAGATCTACAGCGAACTGGCCTTCTCCTTTCTCTATCTTCTCTAAGTCTCCAAATCTCTATATTCCCAGGCTGAGACACTCTGAGCTAGAATAGAATTACTTACCCCAGAGTCCAATGACTAGCTTCAGACTTAGCTTCTTCTTCACTCACTGAAGTCACCTTGTTCCTGTCCTGGATTGCTGGGAAGTGTTCATTTGCTCTATCTTTACATTGGTAATAATACCAGTACCATTGTGACGGTTTATTGTGAGAACTGAAGGAAATGATGTATGTAAAGCCCTTAGAATAATGCTTGACACACACATGGTTAGCATTCAATAAATGCTGGCTGTTTGGGGCATGATTACTGAGGACACTCAATAATAGTAGCCATGATTGATTTTTGTTTGTACATTTTCGGATGCCTATCAAAATATATTACAAACAAGTAAGTGATATTCTGTCAGTGTTTTATGGAGTACAGTAAAATCCAGCAGTTAACCAAATTATTTTATTGTTCAGAAGATCAGGATCTCTGTAGAATTATAAGGCAGCTAGCGAGCCACCAAAAGACAGATGCTTCATGGAGTCAGCTCCTTTTCATGAAATCTCACCAAAGCCACAGAGAAAGATCACCAGATAAATAACTTCAACTTCCACAGGCCATATCTCAAGTCGTCAGCCTCAGCAACATCACTTATTCTGATGTGTTTTTTTTTTAATTTTTTTTATTCCCCATGGCTTGGGTAGCTACATGTATTAAGGGGCTGATCAAATCACTGGTTTTGTGTGTGTATGTATGTGTGTGCATGTGCATGCACACTGATGTACTAGTCCTGGGGCTTGAACTCAGGGCTTGGGTGCTGCCCCTGAGCTATTTTTTCACTCTACCACTTGAGCCACAGCGTGACATACAGCTTTTTTAGTGAGTTTCATGGACTTTCCTGTCCAAACTGGCTTTGAACTGAGATTCTCAGATCTCAGCCTTCTTAGTAGCTAGGATTACAGGAATGAGCCAGAAACACTTGGCAAAACTTCCAGTTAATTGAAATTTGTCAAGATGATGCTATTACAAAGCATAAAAGGGCTTGATATGGAAATGAGATCTCAGTCCCAGACAGCATGTATCAAGGGATACTCTTTGGACCATCTAAATCAAAGTCAGTTGGAATGGTTATAAAAATAAAAGTTCAGCCGGACTCCGGTGGCTCACGCCTGTCATCCTAGCTACTCAGGAGGCTGAGATCTGAGGATAGCAGTTCAAAGCCAGCCCGGGAAGGAAAGTCCATGAGACTCTTATCTCCGGTAAACCACCAGAAAACTGGAAGTCGTGCTGTGGCTCAAGAGGTAAAATGCTTGCCTTAAGCTGAAGAGCTGAAATACAGCCTCCAGGCCCAGAGTTCAAGCCCCACGATTGACCCCCCCTCAAAAAAAAGACAAGTTGTTGGGATTCTTTCTAGCTAAGTCAATCAGAATCCATGTGCCTCAAACTTTGAATTTATTTATTTATTTTTACAGAAATTTCCCCTGAACTTTTATTTGCATTAAAATTGGAGCATTAGTGACTGGAAAACTTACTAGAACTAAGAAATGGAAACAGACTGGAGTGATAGAGATCTAAAGACACAAGAGGAGCTCTCTGTGGTGTATATGTCATGTGTTATTCAGTGTATCTGTTGCCACTGGTACTAAAGAGGTGACAGAGTTGGCAGTTGTAGTAGAACAGCATCACTCTATATGTCAACAACATTCCATATCTACATGAAGTCATTGTTCCCAATATCTTTCTGGCATGACAAGTCATTTATTCAGAAGACATAATAGAGTTTAGGGAACTCTATCTTCACCCCATCAAGTTACCCATGGACCAATCTGCATGAAAATACTGGTTTTTTGTTCATGGAAAATGGTGTTTGTCAGATTTTCCTTGGAGGGAGAAGAGTCTGTGTGTGTATATGTATGTGTGTGTGTGTGTGTGTGTATGTGTGTGTGTGTGTGTGTGTGTATGTGTGTGTGCGTACTTGCTCCCAGACATATGTGTATACACTTGTTTATATTGAATTAGGGGGAAAACGTATGCTAGAAATCATTTGTGGGATAAATAAGTTTGCTTATTACTGAGTTACTATGATTATAGCAGTTTTATGAAATTTTAATTACATTATGTGCCTTCTCAAATATTGGTTTTAAACATTAATCGAGTTACTTGAGAAGCATTTCATAGAATGGGAAATAAAAATGAAATGGTTTATTTACTTATCCCAATGCATTAAAGATAAAATTCAGTAGGGAAACTCAGAAGACAAGATGAAAGTCTTACCCAGAAATCTCATTCGGCAGAAACCACAGGTGGGTTTTGGAGGTACATAAATCATCTTCAGTGATTGAATCACCCCAGAAGTCATGCTTACAAGACAATGCTTAAAATGTAAGATGCATGACTTAGGAGTACATTATGGCTGGCTATTTTCTTACAATGTCATAAATTTAGAAACCTACCTGATATTTTGTGGCTACGAAGTGGGCAGAAAGCGTCCTAGTTCTACTCTAAACCAGTGCTATTTATCAGGTTCAGCAATCGGTAAGGGGAAGGAAGGAGACCATGAAAGCAAGAAAAGCAGGGGGAAAGGGAGATGCTCCCCTTGGTTGGTTGGCCAGAAACTGACATTGAGCTGATGTGACAGCTCGATGTTGTGCTATTGCATATGTTTTCTGTCCCGGTGATTTCTTTCTTGTTATAAATTACATGGGCCAGTGACTTTGCTAAAACCTAGATGTCAAGCTGCTGTATGAGTCCATACATATTTATTTTAAATTATGCTCAAAATTGTAATGCAGAGGTGGCTCACGCCTGTGATTTTAGCTACTCGAGGATGAGATCTGAGGATCTTAGGTCTAAGGCAGCTTGAGCAGGAAAGCCCCTGAAACTCTTATCTCCAGCTTGCCAGCAAGAAGTCAGAAGCAGAAGTATAGCTTGTGTAATACAGCTCTAGCCTTGAGCTAAAAAGCTCAAGGACCAGGCTCAGGCCCTTAGTTTTAGCCTCAGGTCCAGCTGGAAAACAAAAATTCTAGTTTGAAATTAGCCCAGATTGAAAGGAAAAATCAGAGATAACCAACTGTTCATTTTATTCAAGTACAGTCAGCCATCTATATAGCGGCAAAGTACTGATGTCAGTTTTCAAATCAGTCTTATCATTAAACACTTGGAGTAACATCTCTTTGAACATAACTAGGACACCTCTGAATTAGCTCTATATTTAATCTGCAGTCAGAAATTACCGCCTTAAAAAATATACCCAGAGCAGAATTTCCACCCACATGAGTACTTTCAAAAGTTGAAGTCTTTGTCTATAATATCTATTAGTATAATTTCTAAAGAAAGAACAAGTGGTAGAAATATTAATACTGTATAACTTTTGATGAATCATATTTAATTCATAAACACAAAAACACCTTGTTTAAAAAGAAATTATGACACCTTCAAGTTGTATGACCAAAAAAAAATATCTTTCAGGATCTCAGTTGTGAAATCAACCCTCTATAACCATTTCTTTAGCATTCTAGTTTATTCTAATTCTTGATATGATTTCAAAACTATCTTCTGAAAACTTAAGAGCAAGTATAGCCAGTTTTCTATGATGATAACCAAGTAACGTTCTGGAACAGAAAGCAGACAGATTCATAAATGAAATAATGTTTAAGCATTACTTAATTCTAGTTCATAAATAATGAACTTACACATTAAAGCCTGAAGTGTTACTTAAATCCCAACTAGTTTTATTTTAGTTTAATTTGAACTCCAGTGATTCTCAGTTTGCAAAATTAGGGTTGAAATACCACAGCTGGCTACACCTAAGATTCATAAGGCTTTAGAAATCTTAACCATGGTAGTCTAATCATTAGCTATCTTTAAAATGAAAATCAGTTTGCAAAATTAGGGTTGAAATACCTCAGCTGGCTACACCTAAGATTCATAAGGCTTTAGAAATCTTAACCATGGTAGTCTAATCATTAGCTATCTTTAAAATGAAAATCAGTTTGCAAAATTAGGGTTGAAATACCTCAGCTGGCTACACCTAAGATTCATAAGGCTTTAGAAATCTTAACCATGGTAGTCTAATCATTAGCTATCTTTAAAATGAAAATAGATATATTAAAGTGGGTATCTGAGACATGTTCAGAATTTGAAATACCAGTAGTCAAGACTTTTCAGGTATGGGGGGCTGGGAAGGTGGCTCAGTGGTAGGGCGCTTGCCTTGCGTGCATGAGGCCCAGGGTTCGATTCCTTAGCACCACATAAATAGAAAAAGCCGGAAGTGGCACTGTGGCTTAAGTGGTAGACTGCTAGCCTTGAGCTGAAGAGCTGAGGTACAGCACCCAGGCCCAGAGTTCAAGCCCCACGACCAACCAAAAAAAAAAAAAAGATTTTTCGGGTATAAGTAAAGGGAGAGGAATTTAGAAAGAAATTGGAAAACTGAATGACAAAGACAATCCTTGATATGATTAGCACTTTCATAGGTTATGGAGGTGATAGGATGCAAATCAAAGCAGGGTATTTTGCTGTAGAAAGGAAGAAATATCAGATCTTATGAAAAAGGTTCTTGCGGTTAAGTCCTAAGTTAAGAGTTTTGGTTTTTGTTAAGCAATTAAACATATCTGAAAATATCAGATTCTCTAAACATTGGACATGCATGATTAGTTTAGTTTTTAAAAAAAGAAATGGCCTTTTAATGTTTTAAGAATAGTACTGACTTATTTTGTGTGTGTGTGTGTGTGTGTGTGTGTGTGTGTGTGTGTGTGTGTGTGTAAGGAAAAAATTTTAAAAATTAAAAATGTAAAATAAATGCCTTGTTTTTTTCAGAGGATAACTTCAAATATTTTTTGTTTACTTTTTGTTGTTGCTTTTTATACTCCTGAAGTTTGATGTTCCAATCCATTTTTACACTGGTTACTTGTGAAATGTGATCTTACTTCCTGCCTAGGTACAGGTCTAGATTATCATCCTCCTATTTTTCATTTCCTACTGTATCTGATGAAATGTATGTACCACCCTGCCCATATAGATGGAATCTTGTAGATTTTTCTGCCCAAAGAAAATGTGGAACTTCAATCCTACTGATTTCAGCTTTCTATATAACTAGGATGACAGAATGTGAGCCACTATCTCCTGTTTTTTTCATTTTTTTCACGGTTTTTAAAATTGTACTGTTTGTTTTCATTTTTTAATTTTATTTCACATCAGCTAAAATGGCACCTAAGCTATAAAACAGTCAGAGCACCAACATTTTAAGGGCCCTACATATTTAATTTCTTTTGAATATCCGTTAGTCAGCAAATGCATGCTTATAAATGACTCATATACATTACCTCATTTAATATTTGCAAAACGACAAGCCAAATGTAACATTTTCTCCATTTTTTCAGAGGAGGACACTGAGGCACAGAAACATGAAGTAACTTAGAATTTATTATAAGCGTAAAACTGTTCTTATGATAGATGCTAATTTTAATTTGACTTTTTAATGTAGATTAGTAGTGATTCATTTAATTTATTATGCAAAGTAGTGGGAAGAAAAGAAGTATTGCATTCTTATACTTTGAGTCCCAAATCATTGCATTCCAACTTCGGTTTCTACGTGTATTTCTTACCTTGCATTATTTTTTGTACACCTTTCTCTTGGTACTGTAAAATTATCATTAGCAATTACTAGACTCTTAACTTTGTCCTTATTTACTGCATTTGTTTTAGCTTAAAAGAAGCCATTAAAAATTAAAACTATGGGCTGGGAATGTGGCTTCGCAGTAGAATGCTTGCCTAGCATTCATGAAGCCCTGGGTTTAATTCCTCAGTACCACATAAACAGAAAAAGCCTGAAGTGGCACTGTGGCTCAAGTGGTAGCATGCTAGTCTTGAGCAAAAGAAGCTCAAGGACCATGCCTAGGCCTTGAGTTCAAGCCCCAGGACTGGCAAAAATAAAAATATGAAAATTGGAGGTATTAGTTCATCTTTCACTACCTGCTCTAGAGAAATTTTGTTCTATAGATTCTCTATGGTTAACTATCAGACATAATGAATTATAACTTAATCAAATGATGCCTCAGGATTTAAACCTAGATTTATTAAATAAAGGGGGAAAAAAACTTTAACAATGGGCCTGGTAGAGTGGCTCAGGAAGTTGAGCACCTACTTAGCAAGCATGAAATCCTAAGTTCAAAGCCCAGTAATGCCAAAAAGAAAAAGAGTGAGTGAAGAAGAAAAAAGCAGTAGAATCTGTGAACTTTATTGCATCCTGACTTGAGCAAATAAACCAAAAAACTGAACACTGAGACCTGTAAAGCTACATGCTGGGAATATTGAGGTTGAATTATAGTGTTCAGGGATAACAAGGGTACAGTCATTATGTTACTTTTTTAAAGGTAAAACTAATAGTCCTTATTTTTAACATACCTTGAAATATTTATAAATGAAATAAAAAGACATCTAAGATTTGATTAAAAAATAAATGATCCTAGTAAGAGATGGAGAACAAGCAAAATCAAATGACTTTATCTTATTAATTGTTAAAGCTGAATATCAGGTACCTATTCTACCTATTTCTTTAAGTGTTGGAGATTTTCCAAGATGAAAATTAAAAACCAAACACTTTTCAGGATATAGCTGTCATTCCATTAAATCAGCAATGTCATTTCTTACCTCTCATAAAATTCCATCATTAAACATGAACAACAGGCCCTAAAAAATGCACTTTATCGGGAACGTCTGTCATACTTGAGAATGCATGTGAATATATACCAACTATCTGGTATACACTGTAAAAATTCTATTATACCCAATTAATATAAAACTTCTGAACAGCAATAAAACAATAATAAAAGTCAAGAAGTTTCCATCATCTCCTAAATAGACAGAACACTGGCTGGAAGATGTAGCGGATTTTTCTTTCTCCAGTTTGTAAAATGGTGGGGTTGGTTCAGGTGACTGTATCAGATTATCCATGACATCCTCTACCTTCAAAACTTGATTTTCAGACCCATCCTTGCACCAGAAGAATGCATCAGAAACATGTAAAATTTGGCTTGTGATTAAGGTATGAGCCAACTGTTTGAAATGTCAACTGTGGCAGTTGGTACATATTCCTCCCAAGAGATATTTAACACCGTAGTCCACAGGAGATTTTGTTTTTATTTTTCAAAACCTTGCATAAAAATGAAATAGACAAATGATTTATAGAACCGTCATAATATCAACTTCTTTCACACGAACAGACCAAGGCACCTTTTTTTGTAGTTTCCTTGACTGTCCCTAGAGAGAGAGAATAGGCTAACCATTTCAGCACTAATGAGGCCATCCAAAAATAGTATATTCATCAAAACAGACACTTTAATATAAACAGTTTTGTAGGACATTATTTCAGTTCTCCTGGGTCCAATGCTAGAGAAAAGAGGTTTTTATAAGTAACTAGGACTTTAAGAAGTATACGTAAATTAGTCTTTTATGACACATAAACCTTTTATTGGATTCAGGATAATGTTAATATCAGTGGCGACTTTCCTTACAAGAAGCCTTTCTTTAAGGTACCTGGTTTATAATCATCACTTCCACATATGCAGAATTTTTCTTTATATATTAATCTAATGACTCATCATGGTAACACACACATATATTCCCAGCACTTGGGAGGCTGAGGTATGCGTATCAAAATATCAAAGTTCAAAGTCAGTCTGAGCTCCATCATGAGACATTCTCTCACCAAAAAAAGAACAAAATAGAAAATGTCGTCCTATATCTCTAAGCTACTACTCCAATTCCTGATAAAAACACTTTGCCAAACTAGTGTCTGTAAGTCTGGAATCCACATGCAGTTTTGCCAAGGGCTTCACAAGTCTGCAATGCTGCAAGATCATGATGTCACACAGCATTGGTGTGAATGCACAGAATGTACACTGGCAACAAGCCACTTCAATGTCCATCTTTGAGTTCTGAGAATTTGAGTAGAGATTGTGGTTCTACCTTGCACAGGCTGAGGTCCTATTACCTACCTCTCTTAGACAGATCACAAAAACCCATTGCCCTGGTAGATTAGACATCCATGTCCGGCCACCCAGTTCTCTGAGCAGCCAGGCCATCTGTTTCAATGCTGCCTTTTTTGTTGTTGTTTTTCTTGTTATTTGGCTTTTTCTTGTACTCTCGCCCCTGGGAATTTTTTCTTTCTTTGAAGTTTATTATGCATTTAAATGGCTGTTTTTCAAATCTCATCCAACCCAAAAATGTTGTCATGGAGAGGTTATCTCATAGGTCAAAATATTGCCAGGAATGAAAGGTTTCTAGCACTGTACCAATTTCTCACCTTGAATCTGACTTCATCAAAAGCAATTTTTCTGACCTTCAAAATTTGACCACACTTCAATTTGTTTCATCCAAGCAAACATGAAGCTCTTCAGTGAGTCTTAGAATTTTTAGCCTTCAGGTGCTATGTTTTTGATCTAGGAAAGTGGACCAGTTTCGTAGATGTTCAAGGAGTCAGAAGCATGTTAGCAGACTAGCCCTGACTACTCTGTTCCTACCCAGATGTTTGCTATGGGCATCTTCAACACCTTTCAAAAGTCATTGAAAGGAATGACCGTGACACATTCTCCCGAAATAAAGAGCGAGGGAGAATTGGTCCTTCAGTTAGAACACCTGACTGAAAATTTAGGTGTGACAAAAATCTGATAAAGTAGAAGAGAGTGTCCAGAGATACGGGAAGAGAAAAAATAAGGGGAAGGATTCGTTGATTCTGAAATATTCCCATAAGTACTAAAATAAGCCAGATAACAGAGTTGAATATGGAAAACAAATTCTTGGTATTTTTTTGCTTGCTTCTTTCTTTTCTTTCTTTCTTTCTTTCTTTCTTTCTTTCTTTCTTTCTTTCTTTCTTTCTTTCTTTCTTTCTTTTTCTTTCTTTCTTTTTTTCTTTCTTTCTTCCTTCCTTCCTTCCTTCCTTCCCTCCTTCCTTCCTTCCTTTCTTTCTTTCATTTTTTTGAGATATGGTTTTGCTCTATAGCCCAGGCTGACCTAGAACTCCACAATCTTCCTCTCCCAGCTACCCAAGTGTCACCATGCCCAGCTTGATGGGTAGATATCTAAATACAATGTTTAAATTTACCCAACTTAACATCAAACAGTTGACTTAAAAAAGAAATGTCCAGACAACAGAATTGAATGGTGCTTATGTTGCAAAGTTACGATTTGCTATGTCCAGGTCTATACACAAGGAAATATGCTTAGTAAATACATTACAGAACTTCGAGACCGAGACTCCATACAAAAGGGGTTCTTCTTTTTCCTCTTTAACCCCTTTCCTTTTGGCCACCACAGTAGGAAGTTTGCCTTACAGTCCTTGGCTCTGCTATTTTTGTAGATTGTGGAAACCTTGCTACAATTCTTTTGAGAATTATTTGGGTCTTAAAAGAATGTCTTTGTTCAGACAGAAAATATAGTCTGAGCACGTAAAGCTCAGTGACAGAAGGGTAAATGCTCCTGTGGCTGTATCTCACTTTTCAATTTCCCTTATTGTGTTTCAATTTAAGCAGTATACTTAATTTTAGCACCCTTGTTACTTGAGAGCATTATTGTATTCTGTGTATGAGCTTGTAGGTTACTCTTGTAAAGATGAGAACATCTTTCAAGCAAATTTAAATTAAGAACAATAAACTTAGTAATCAGTTACATTATTCTAACTGGCCCAGAATTAACTTTTGTCTCGCAATAGTAACAATAGACACATCACTCTTAACCAAGCTAAAACTTTAGCTTTCAACTATATATTAAAAGAGGCCCCCTCCTATTCACTGACAGACTATATCCTTCCTGTCATATTTTCACCAATGCAAATACATATTCATGCAGTATAAATTTCATTCTATGCAGGAATGACAACTGGTTATGTCAGGTGAGATTGATTTGGTTGATTTGCTTAACAAATGTTTTCTTTTATAAGATCCAATTCTTCTTATAGGCTATCGTGTGGAATGTAGGCTTGTTCAATCGCTTGATTCCTAGCTGTGGATTCATTTAATCATGTTTCACTATAAATTCATGAACTATACGTAGTGGTGTCCAACCAGTTTTTCTTAAATTATTAACAGAGAGACCTAATGTTGGGTGTAGGTTTAAATCCTTGGCCTTGGTTTGAAAAAAAAAAATACATGGTTCAGGATAAAACTATGGTTTAATGCATAATTTATTTAAGGTTTAGCAAAGATGCAGGAGATGTTCTTTTCCAAACACAAACACTCTGAAAAACATTGCTAGGTGAGTAAACACTTTGCTTGCAGAGGGAGTGGGTGAGGCAATAAATGTCATCTCCAACTCAGATAAACACTAAAATTATATTTATGGGATGATGGAGATGTTTTTGTGGCATCATGCACCTTTAAAACCCAGCCAGGATTATTGATGAATATGCCCTTTGCAGTAGCTTTGCTTTGCTTGTTTTTTGTTTGCTTTGTAGTGATCTTTGACAGATAAAATTGTTTTTCCATTAATCCCCCTTCATTCCAATTTTTTTTAAATCCCCATATGTTCTGGTATTTCCAAAACAGTGAGTTGAGGTATAAAACTTATCTGAGGAGATGACAAGCTTTCCTCTTTCCTTGTAAACTGACATTTGTTATTGATCTTAAATTTATTTCCTCTGCAACTTTGGGAGCCTTCTGTATTTGTTTGTTTGTTTGTGGGTTTTTTTCATAGGGAAGATTTGGTCTCTGAATCATATTTAGCAGTTTACCATTAGTCTTTTCATTGTTCTTTATTTCAAAAGATGCTTGTTTAATGAGTCAAGGAGAGATTGCAGTAATATTCTAATAGACTTGCTTGGTGCCTATAACCTGCAAGTTAGAAAAATAAAACAATTTCTAGTTACCTACCCTGTTCTGCTTTGACTGACACAGGCAATGAATGGCATTTCTCCTAGTGAGCCAATAGGTAATTGTGATGGTATAGAATGAGTATGTAGTGGATACATGTGGATATATGTACTTACTTATGGTGGGAAGTCTAACAGGAAACAACCAAATAACTAAGGCTTTAATGTTCAAGTGGAATAAATTCCGAGCTTGTCAAGAATCCTCAGATTCACAGCAAATGAATATTTTATATGTGAGAAAAGGTCAACAAAGCTGAATGGGAATGGACAAGGTCAGCATGAACTTCACTCAGTCATTAGTCCTATGACATTCCATAGCAGTCTGGAAGCTTGAGGAATTTGACTCGGAATCTGAAAAATAAATAAAAATATCTAAGACTGTTTGAGGGTGGTTATCAGGCATTAGGGAGGGGGGAAGATGGAAAATGTCTTCTTACTAAGTATTTCTCTGGCATGATGTGAGAATTTGTAGAAATGACTTTCAGTGATGGTGATATACTTAACAACTATTTTTTAAAATCTCAATTTCACTACGACTTGAGAAAGGGCAATGGCAAATAAAATATATAGAAAAGATTAGATCTCTAAATTCCAAGAATCTGCTGAATTGAGTAGTGATATTTAAATGTGAACTTTTAGGGAACGGGCTCCCTATACTCTAATGCACTAAAGCCATATATATGTAGCTGGGCACCAGTGGCTCACACCTGTAATTCTAGCCACTCAGGAGGGTAAGATCTGATCATCATGGAGCTAAACCAACCCAGGCCAAAAAAAAAAAAAAAAAAAAAATCCGTGAGATTTTTATCTCCAACTAGCCACCAAAAATGCCACAAGTGGAGCTCAAGTGGTAAAGCACCAGCCTTGAGCCAAAAAGCTGAGGGATGGCACACACATATAAACAACAAGAACAACAACAAAAACCTATAGATATAAAAGGCAAAGGAATAAGCTATATCTTTCACCTCTGCAGGAAAAAAATTATAAATGATGCTTGAAGCATTCTGTAGATAGTATGACTAGTGTATGTACATTTGTAGACATCAAAAGTGCAGTGATGATGATGGTAAATTATATTTTGCTGGTCCCACTTATCCCCAGCAGACATTGTTGCTTAGGATGATCCCTTGTATCCTGGTATTTCCCTAAGGGTCAGTCTCTTAGCACATTAATTCATCTGCAGACTCTCCATATTTTCATGATCTGGTCTTTTCATGGATCCTCTAACCTTCCTGTGTACTTGATAGAGTTGAGTTTGTATTCTGGTACTATTCTGAAGAAGAAAGTTTGTGTTTACCGATTTATCAAAGCTCATAGATGATACACATTCACCAAGAAATCACAAATTCACAAAATTAATTGTGGTTACTGAGGAGTGTTATATATCATTGGCTTCCACACTAGCAGTCCATGTACAAGGCCCTTCTTTAGAAAAACTTGCTGGTCTTGGGGTTCTGTTAAAACAAAGTGTGTGGGGGGAGCATTTTTTCCTAGAATCAACAACAGAAAATGGCATGAATAATATTTTGTCTTGTTTCACCTGTAAAGTAAATTCAAGGAAAATTGAAGAGACGGGTGCTGAGGCTTGAACCCAGGGTCTTACACATGCTAAGCCCAAGATCTGCCACTGAACTACATTCCCAACTCCCTCAGGAAAATTTGGAATGTACTTTGTATTTCCCATGAAAATTATTTGAGTAAGGAAAAATGTATATTCTTTTATGCTGCCTGGGTCCCTATCAAGTCTCTTATTTTCCTGATAAACTCTTACCAAGCCTAAAAAAAAGTGAAGTGTTACCACCTGCTTGATACTTTCCTTGGTCCTCCCAGGTCAATTTAATTGGCTTAATCTACAAGTGAGCTCAAGTATTAAAATTTAGTCTCATGGCAGTAATGTGTTTGTGATACTAACTTCTCAGGCTGCTGAGAGACAGAAGGTAAGGCTTGAAGCCAGACCATAGGAAAAAAAATCTATCACCTCAAAAACAGTAAAAGATGGATTGGAGTTATGTCTTAAGCAGTAGAACTTCAGCTGAGCAAGCCAAAAGAGTAGGAGGTCCTGAATTCAAACCTGGGGGTGGGATGGAGGGAGGAGAGGAATTGATAGTATATGCTATTGTTTTTAGCCTCTGAAGCCCTTCAGAGCTAACATTATGTGCTCACTCAATGTATTACCACCTTCGAAAGCTAAGACAATCTCATTTTTCCCCCTTTGCTTCCTCAGTATGTCTTTCTTGGAAAGATGGATGGATGGATGGATGAATGAATGAATGAATGAATAAATGCATTTTTTAGTGAATGAAAAACATCCCACCTTATTTTTTCTAGTTATTCTTTTATTTCTGATTTGCTGATATCAAGAAGAGATACAATTTTAATTTCTATGACTTAAAGCAGGGTGACCTCAACAAATTATTCAACCCCTCTGAGCTTTAGTTCTTTAATCTGATAGTAAACATGTAATTTAGAAATTCCTGCTAAAGATGAAATGGAGGAAGTCATATGATGAAAGTTAAGTAATACGCTCTGGAAAAGAGCAGACACAAAAATAGATGTAAGCAAAAGCTTGGATTTTTTCTTATAAGACAATTTTTTTTTCAGATGAGAAATTAATGGCTATGAAGACTCTTGGGAGAGAACTAGAAATAAAGGAAAGGATGCGGAAAATATTCCATAGGCAGTCTACAAACTAAAATGAATAAGTTGGTGTTTTAGATGTTTTCCTTTAAGCAAATAATTTTGTACTTGCCTGTATACCTGAATTCAGGAGGTAGAGGTTAAGAGGACCTGGAGTTTGAGACCAGCTTGGAGCCTAGACTTCATAATGATACTATCTCAAAAAAAAAAAAAAAAAGAGAGAGAGAGAGAGAGAGAAGGGAAAAAATGAAACGAGTCAATTGCTTAGAGCTTAGAGCTCAAAACTAGTCAATTGCTTAGTTCTTAGAGCAACTTAATATTAGTACCTTAGAATCCATAGTGCACAAAGAATTAGTAGTCCGCTTTCCATCATTTTGCCTGTATTTGCCTGTGGGACACAACATTGTGAGTTCATAATTCCAGCTTCCAGCATCACAAGATTTGAACAGCAGTAATGTCACTGACAGCAAAGTGGAGGAAGGAGGTTAAAGAAATAAATGTGGCAATCAAACAGTCTCTGAAAGAGAACTTACTAGAATCAGATAACTGAATTAAAATTAAATTAAAATGGGCTTCTATGCCCATTTCCAAGATCATATTCAAAATCAACAAAAACCTCATTAATCTGTAGAAAATGGATTTTGTGGGGAAGAAGTAGATGAACATTTGTGTTAAATAGACCTAAATTAAAATCCTGTTTGCTACTTACGACCTGGAATTAGGAAAACTATATAGAAATTCTCGGGTTTTAATTTCCTCATATGCAAAATAAGAACAGCAATGCATGACCCAGGAATAAATTACTAGGAATATCTTTCTTGTGATACTTGTCTTTTGTGTTTGATCTCCAGGAGGAACTCCTCTTTATATTTTTATAGAAACTTTCTGTGTTTGGAACATTTCCATTAAAAACATCTCCACTATTCTTTTTCTTTTCTTCCTTTCTCTAGGATGATCAGACTTTCCATTATGTTTTCCTAATTGCTTGTCTTTATCCTTCTTTTATGGTTTATTCTTGGTGTTGGAATAATGTTTTATTTGCTATTTTCATTCAGTATGTCACTTTCCCTCGGGGTCTTTTATATTCAGAATGTTGGCTTTAATGCCCTCGGCTTTCTTTTCTTCCATGGTCTCCATATTGCCTACCAATGACATTGTTTTTGGGCCTCTCACTAACTAATCTCATTGTCACATCTTACCTAGCTTTTAAATGCTTTCTTCAAATGCTCTTTTTAAAAAAAAATTTTTATTATCTTTAAATAGTTGCATAAAGGGGTTTCCATTTAATATGTCGGTTTATGAGTACAGTATATTTTTTATTGTGAAAATACTGTACAGAGGGGTTACAATTACATGGGCAATGTAATGATTTTGATCAATATTGCTCCTTCTATAATTCTCCCCATCTCTCCCCAATTAAGACCCTTCCTACTGCCATCTTCATCTTCTGTGTTTGCACTTTTCTGCCATCGTCTTCAGCCTGGAAGGCTTTCCGTCCATTTTTAATGTGCTGTTTCCTTTTGTTTCTTTTCTTTGTTCTTTATTCTCCTTGTTCTTGGTGTCTCCCTGTTCTTTCTTGAACCAATCTCATTCTTATTCAATAAGTCCTGTTCCTCTTTTCTCAGAACAGTTCTTTTCCATCTGTATTCCTTTACATCTTGTTCTTCCTAAAAATGCTCTCGATTCTCAAGTGGTTGTTCTGACAACATTCTAATACCCATTTATTTTTCTACAATTTTTCTTTGGAAAGGCCGCAGCAGAATTCTGCATTCATCTTGATATATACGTTTTTCATTCTTTCCCTTTAGCCTGTCTTTGTTTTTCTGATTTTCATCCTAGGATCTGCTTCTGGGAAGTTGAACTAGACATCAAATCATAAAAACATAAAATACCTTCAGGTAGAAGGGACCATAAATATAACTTGGGTCAGACAATATGTTTTTGCCAGGAAGGAAAATGCCTGAAAAACATCTTCTCACAGCCAAACTCTTAAGCGTTACTTTCTTGGCCCTCTTAGAAACTTGAGGTAGAGCCGTCGTCTGTGTTGATTGCCCTCATATAACACTCAGACAGGGGGCTGGTACATTACATAACGTTATGTTTCATTTTGGTAACATAACAGCATAACATAAACTTTACCATATTAAAATGCACAATTCATTGTTGTGTATACCATTCACATTTCCGGGCAAATCACTATTATGTAGTTTCAGAGTACTGCATCATCTCTGAAGGAAATTCAGTACCCGTGAGGTAACTCACCCCAGGCCTTCCTCCCCTGTAGCTTCTGGAAATGACCAGTCTATTTGCTGTCTCTAAGCATTGATCCATTCTGGATCTTTCATATAAATGGACTTATAAAATATATGACCTTTTATATGTGGCTTCTTTCAGAAAATATGGCTTTATGAGCTATTTCATGTAGTTATAGAACTGGAAAAATATAATTAGATATGTGTGAATCTATATTTGTGTATATGTATGTATGCATACATATATACATACATCTATATCATATGCACACAAATGGAAAATAAACATTTTTCTAATATTTTTCTGAATACACAATGCTTTTTTCCTCTTATGACCAAATTTTCCATGCTATCTTTTCATACATATCTTTCCTTACCATCTTCAAGAAGATTTGTCACATCTAAATTCATGGATGGTACACATGTCAACTGCTCCTCTCCCACTTCACACAGGTTACATTTTCCTTCTGCCAGTGATTTTTGACTACCTTTTAGAGATCTCTGACCAAAACTCCTACACTGTTATCGTTCTTAACTACCATTTCTACCACCACAATTTGTGGTATCTTCTTGCCAGTATGAGGTTCAGGGGAAAATTTGTTCATCAGTAGTAATTTTTTTTTCGGTCATAGGGTCTAAACTCTGGGCCTGGGCACTGTCCCTGAGTTTCTCTAGCTCAAGACTAGCCCTCTACCACTTGAGCCCTAATGTCCCTTCTGGGTTTCTGGTGGTTAATTGGAGATAATAGTCTTACAGACTTTACTGCCTGGGTTGTCTTTGAACTGCGATCCTCAGGTCTCAGCCTCCTGAGTAGCTAGGATTACAGGTATAGGCCACCAGCACCTGGCTTATTATTAGTAATTCTTAAGTAAAACATACATCTGCCCCCACACATACACCTTCCAAACACTAATAGATTAGTAGATTAGTATCTACCAAATTCTTTTTGTCATCAAGAGTGTGACTAAGGGCGGAGAAGACATCTCTTCCCTTGTTAGTAGCAATAAAAACACCTTGTAGAAGTTTTAGAACTATTGCTTTTCATGTTTAGGCAAGACATCTGTAGAATGCTTCTGAATCAGATGACCTCCTCTTCCTCTTCCTCCTCCTCCTCCTTCTTTTAATTTTAATAACTTTTTTATTGTGAAAATACCACACAAAGGGGTTACAATTACATGAACAAGGTAATGAGTGCATTTCTTATCAAGCATTGGTACCTCCTCCTTTGTTTTCCGGTACCATCCCCCTCCCCCCCCCCCTCCTCCTCCTCCTCCTCCTCCTCCTCCTCCTCCTCCTCCTCCTCCTCCTCCTCCTCCTCCTCCTCCTCCTCTTCCTCTTCCTCTTTCTCCTCTCCTTCCTTCCTTCCTTCCTTCCTTCCTTCCTTCCTTCCTTCCTTCCTTTCTTCCTTCCTTCCTTCCTTCCTTCCTTTCTTCCTTCCTTCCTTTCTTCCTTCTTTCTCTCACTCTGTCTCTCTCTCTCCCTCTTTCTCTCTGTGTCTCCCTCTTTCTTTCTTCCTTTCTTGCAGTGCCACTTATCAAACCAGGTCCTTATATATGACCTATACCAGCCTGAGGCAGCTTTTTTTTTTCCTTCCTGAAATTTTCACATCTGCTTCTTTATTTAGGAAAACAGAGTTTCACAACAAAAATTATATGGGAAATTAATCCATTTAAATAAAAAAGGCTGATTTATAGCTCTGTGTGGAACAATTGCCTGGCAAACATAGGCACCAAAAACAACAAAAAAGAAAAGGAAAACTGTACTGTACACAGTTCTTGTGACTAGTAATTATAATTTTCCTATGTATATGTACACACAGAAACATGCATACACAAAAATGCTAGTATATAAACTGTTTTTCCAACCCCTGTTTAAAGATGAGAAAAGTCAATGAAGACAAGAAAACTGACCCTTGCCATCCAACTGAAAGGAGTCTTTAATGTAGGTTTCCTAAATACTAGTGTTATGTGTGGTCAATATTGTCCTCTTCATAATTTTATTTATTGATTGATTGATTGATTGTCAGTTGTGGGGCTTGAACTCTGGGCCTGGGCTCTATCCCAGCACTCTTCAGCTCAAGGCGAGTGCTCTACCACTTGAGCTACAGTGCCACTTCCAGTTTTCTGGTGGTTTATTGGAGATAAGAGTTTCAAGGACTTTCCTGCTGGTGCTGGCTTTGAACTGTAATCCTCAGATCCCAGCCTCATGAGTACTAGGATTACAGGTGTGAGCTACTGGCGCCTGGCTTCATAATTTTTTTAAGTTGTACTTGTTATTATAAAGGTGATATACAGAAGAGTTACAGTTGGATACGTCAGCTAAAGAGTACATTTCTTTTTTGGACAGTGTCGTCCCTTCCTTCACCCTCTAAAAGCTGAGGCAGCTTCTTAGAACCCACCTTATCTTAAAAAGATCTAATAGACATATCTGAATAAAAATATATTTCTGCTTTCTGTTTTTATCTTGATCAAGAAGTCAATGCTAATTAATCTGTTTTCTTTTTCTTGTTGTCTTCCTTTTGTACTTCCCTCTAGCTCAGTGGCATCTGTCTAACTTTTTGGTTGTCTCATTCCACCTTGTCCTGGATGGTTGACAGAAGTAAATATCATCTCCTGAAAGCATGCTACATTTTTTTGCTCCCCAGGTCTATTGTCAATAGCTGCCTCTTTTTCTGATTATCTTCTTTGAACTACTGTAATATATCACTCTTCCATGTTCACTGTCCCCAAGGTGACAGTAGTAGCTCCTTTCAAACATAAAACCCACAGTGGTAGGACCCCATGACAGTTCTTCAAGGAAGGCAGGGATATACAGTTAACATCTTGTTTTTATTTAATATTTTAAATTTTATGGTCAAGGTAATGTACAGAGGGGTGATAGTTACACAATAAGATAGTGTGATTACTTTTCTTGTTTAGCTTGTTACCCCTGCCCTCATTTCTCTCCCTCTTTCCCTCCCCCAAGTTGTACAGATCATTTCCAACATATTGTCTTGTGAGTATCGCGGTTGCATAGGTTTAATGATTACATAGCAGGTATGAGGAATGTCTTCGCCACCGGCTGTCTAAGGGTACTGAAAAGGCTTGGTACATGATGGAACAGGCATGTATACTTTTCATTGGCCTCCTATATTGATAATTTTGTATGGCCCAGGAATGGTGGTATGAATATCTAAAGGGCTGCTTGACAAGGAGAAAGGTTGCCATCTGGCAGCGGAAAAAAAAATTGTGACTGAGAATCCTCAGCTTTGCCTTAATCAGATAGGATTCCTTTACTTTCTTATGGCTGACCAACAGTGAGGTTAATTATTTCACACTTAAAACGAGTTAACCTCAGTTTCCTTTATCCTTAAAATCTCTATTACAGAGAAACCATGAGGGTTCATTTCTCTAGGGCAAGAATAAGAGAGGATTTTTTTTCTAAAAACAGAACCATGGAATACTTGAGGATTAGTAGGTAATATCACACGCTGTTGTTGCTACTTCTGTCCCATTTCTAAATGAGATGACACTATCAATTAAACAGCTGACAAGTATTTGTTCAGCACTAACTCTACACTACAGAGAATTAAAGCCAAGAAGTGATGTAAAGGGCAATAACATATTTGTGTCCATCTTGGCATATTTATTCTTACCACATGGCCAGGGACCCACTTCTAATCATCTATGTGTTCTGGACTTCCTTTCCAAACACACATTCCTTAGTCACATAGCCTCCTTTGCAAAGTTTTTTTTTCTTTCTTTTTTTGAAAATGATCAGAGAATCTCCTTGCCTTGCTTTGTTTTTTTCAAGGTGACTTGAAGTTAATTTTAAAAATATTTGTAGACAGGTTAGTTTTAAACTGGCAAATTACTGTATTTCCTTTTGAGCAATGTCTATGAACATGGTATCCCCGAGTGGGTCTGTGGTCAACCTGTAAAGGGCAAGAAATTGCCTTCTCTGGGCATCGAAGAAGCAGATCAGCATGTTATGTCTTTCATGTTTCTGCACCATAAGCAATTACTGAGTTCATACATTTGATGCTAATGAATAAAGAAGGAATACTTTTATTTATTTTCGAGTCACTATCTCTAAAATATATTACCAAGCAGTAATAATAAACTATTAAACTTTACATGGCCAGTAAAGAGAAATCAAGCTCTTCTGCCTTTGCATTCTTTCAAGGGATAAAGTTGTCTGCTGACCCTTTAAGTCTATGCCAGGCCATACCAACTGGGTAGGTATGTAGCTCAGCACTTTGGTGGGGGACTTCATCTCAGGGATCAACCAGTTCCCTGACACATTGTGAGACTGCTTGCTTAATGAGCCAGATACTCTTCTAAACATTTTATAAATACCAACTCATTTAATTCTCAGAATGATCCTTATGACCCAAACAGACATCTTACGCCTGTCTTACAAATGAAGAAGCTAAAATATAAAGAATAAATAGATCACCCAACATCACACCACTAGTAAGTTTCAGAGTTGGAGTTTAGGCCTAGATAATATGTAGAGCCCTCTCCCTGCCTTGAAGACCTTGTGAAGTAGATTTGCTTTATACTTTGCTTATCTTATCTAGTCTCCAGAAAGACAAGACTTGGAGTAATTACCAGGCTTTCCTGAGGGAGGGAAAGGATAGGAAAAGTAAGTCAATAGTCTCCTCTATTTGACCACCATGCCCTTCCTAATGGTACTCTCTTAGGCTGGCCTGGTTGGGCTTTGCCCTCTTACAAGTGGGTTATTGGGGCCCTGTTCCTAAGAAGAATGATTTTAATGTGGTACATAGTCATAAATGAAATACACATGAAATGTATTGCAAACTGTGCTTTTAATAACCAATTTGAACAACACCTCCAGGGCAAGCTTCACTCATAGATCTGTATCCTGCTCTTAAATCCTGCTGGCAATATTTCACAGAGATGTATCTGAAAAGGTGGCAGTATAAATCACCTCTGTGATTTAGGTCTTAGTCTATCAATTAAAGTATTCATAGAGAAGTAACCAGGAAGTGGAATAAAGTGCTGAGAAAAACGCTACAAAAACAGGAGCCAAGATGTTGTTAAGGTCCATGAGGCTCTCATGGAGTCTGCTGATCCCCAAGGAAACATCTCTAAAAGTCTGGAAGAACTACAACTCCCAGATTTTTTTCCAGTTTATTTGGCAATCATTTTGTGGCCTTCAACGATGGTCTCTGCTGTATCAAGAATACTCCCATATTAATAAGGGTTATTTTTGTCATCGTAACAGAATAAACATTTACTGTATTGTGGGAATGGTTGTGTCTGTTGGGTGTTACTACATGCCATTTGAAACACATAACTTATACTTCAGTTTTAAGAGGAAATCTTAAAAATCTAAAAGAGGAACCAATAAATAATATCTTTGGTCAGAACTGGCTGGTCACATAATAGAATAAGTCTACAGAAATATTCTGTACCTACAATAATTTCTAAGGTTTTAACATTGATATTTGATCAAAACGAACTGCGTTTTCACATGAAAAAAATCAAGTTTTCATTTTCCTTTTTATATTCAAATAAGACTAGATGCTTGAAACCTTAAGAGTTGACATACATTTCCAAATGAAAACACTGATTCATTATTCATTAAAGTTGTATTGTTGACATATTAGAGAAAGGCATAACAGCTTTTCAAACGCATCAGCCATCACAGTTCTTTTGATTGATGAAGGAAACATTAATATGCTTTGATTTCACCAACATATACTAGATATTGTTTGCCATTGGCATGATGAGCAATTCAAAGGCGGAGGTGATGATGAAATTTGCTAAAGCTTCACAAGAGATGTGAAGGTATAATGTAACTAGAATTCAGTTGACGTTTTATGTTTTAGCATGATTTTAAGTTGATATTTTACATCTATGTAACTGGTCAACTTTGGGGGACTGTGGGGGGTCTGTACCAGGTGGGCATGAAGCCAGGACCTCACACTTGCTTGGCTTGCTTGGTTGTCTTCAACTTGAGTCATCCTCCAGCTCAGCTTTCTGCTGGTTATTTTGGAGATTGGAGTCTCAATTTTTCTGCTGGGGCTGCCTTTGAACAATGATTCTTTGATTTTTTCAACCTCCTAAGTAGGTAGGATTATAAACTGACCTTCTGGTGCCTGGAGACCGAGGTTATTTGTGAAATACAGTGTTCCTTTCCACCTCAGTATGTACTTGGACTACAATTCCCCTTATTTCCACTTTCCATGAAGCTAGAATGACATTTGTGTGCTACTATGTCCAACTATTTAGTATATGAGAAAGGGTTCTTGAACCCTTTTTTGATCGAGCTGACCTTGGCCCATGGTCCTTCCCATCTTCGCCTTCTAAGTGATTAAGATTACATATGTGAACATATGTGTCTGACCCAACTTGAGTTTCTACAAAAATATTTAAATAATTAAGCCACACGGTTGTACTTCACTTGAAAGTAAAATCTCTCATTAGCATCATCTGACTTGAACCTTATATTATTATCAGTTCTACTTGGCTATTGTTGATTGAGAAAAAAGAAAGAAAGAGAGAAAAGAAAGAAAGGAAGGAAAGAAGGAAGGAAGGAAGGAAGGAAAGAGAAAAAAAAGAAAGACAGAAAGAAAGAGAGGAGGGACAAAAGAAAAGAAGAGAAAAGAAAAGATAATTGATTTTTCTCCATCTAAGCGCGTCTCTCCCTTCTTCCTACTATCCCCTGTGCCTAACTGTGAGCCCTATGCATTGTAACACAGTCTATAGAAGACTGAGCCATACAGGAATGAATAAACAACCTTACCTATTACTTTTTTGCTATCTGTGAAGATCTATTCTTTTTTGTTGTTGTTATAAAAGTTGTCTATCTATCTATTTATTTATTTATTTATTTTTATTGTGAAAATACCATACAGAGGGATTACAATTACATGGGCAAGATAATGAGTACATTTCTTATCAAGCATTGTTGAAGATCTATTCTTTGGTGATATGGATTGACATGTTCTTCCAACTTTCAGCTCAGATGATAAAGACCTTGGAATACCAGTTTAGTCTATTATGCAGATGTTGTTTCTCTTACTCCAGGTATAATTGATTTCAATGTATTATAAATTAAGCCTGATCTTTTCTTTCTTCTTTTTATGTTTTATTTTTTGGTTGTGAGACTAAAGGCCTGTCCACTGAGATCTTTTTCTCAAGCCTAGCACTCTACCTCTTTGAGCCACATCGTTACTTCCAGTTTTATGGTGGTTTATTGGAGATAACAGGTTCACAGGCTTTTCTGCTTAGGCTGGCTTTGAATCATGATCCTCAGATCTCAGCCTTCTGAGTAGCTAGGATTACAGCTGTCCAGTTCAAGGAGAAATCTTAATGCCTTTTACACTTAGAATTTAATGGCATTGTGCAAACTTTTCTTTTTAAATACCAAGTATGCATGTCTCTTAATTGTTTTGATAGGTACTTTTTAGATTCTTACTGCTTTATTACTTTTACAATTAAACAGTTTACCATATCTAGTTTTGATTTGTCTTCCAGTCCTTGAGATTTTCCAAGACTAATTGTGATCATTATCAAGAACATAAAATCATAAAGCATAGAGGAAAGTGTGCCACAATAGGTTTTAGTGGAATTGTTAACTTTACATGCTCTTTCTCCAGTGAATCTCATGTATTCTTGCTACTGAACAGAATCTGCTAAGAACTGCTTTTTCCTTCTTTGTGATTACTGAATAAAATAGAAGTTCCCAATAGTTTAGTCTCCTGTGGGAAAATTTTGTAAACACCAGGTGGAAAGGACACCGGTGAATCAAGTGTCTTCCACATTTTCAAATGTCAGCTGTTCCCAAGAGAGGAAGCTTAAGTAAACATCATCTATAGATGGAGCAGATGTTATCAATGTAGCCCACTTTAATTGCAGTTTTCCAATATCTGTGTCATTACTAACAGTTCAGAGAATATTTGAATTGCTTTGATTTTAATCAATGGTCATTTAAAAACAAAAAGGAAATAGAGGTGCTAAGTGACATGTTTTTCTTTGGATCATCCCCCTTAAACAGATGGTATCTTTGGATTTGTTGTGACATTTATTGTTACTAGTGGCTGATGACTCATTGTAGGGGAAAAAAATCCCTGTGTACACACAATCCATGAAAATAAGATTGTCTGCTGTTCTTTGCTGAAGCTAATTTTCAAGCAGAATTTCAACAGATGTGACAATTTTATCGCAATGTTGTCAAAATAAGAACAACCCACTGTCAGATCAAATCTGGCTCATGTTCAGCCCTTTGGTACCATTCTGGTTTGTTTCCCGTATCAAGAGACTTTGTATCAATGTCACCTGGGATCACCCGATCGTTGCAGATGGCACATTGTCAATTTGTTCACCCTTCCTGATGGCTCACTTTACAGTCACAATGCAGAACTTCCTGGATTTTCTCCTCCTCCTCCTCCTACCCACAGAATGCCAGAGGGACAATGTTTGTAACTGATCTTTAGTTATTTGGAAATCGAATGATATCATCTTCAGGAGAAAAGATTTAGAGGTCATGGAGAAAGATGATCCATTCTGAAGGAAGTTACAGCATCCTGAGGAATTCCAAGCTTAGCTGTGATTGTTGGGCTCATACCCTTGTACAGTTACAAAAATCACACCCACAACAATTCAGAATCTCCCAAGTCTTGATCAGTGTTGATAGGACTATTTCAAAGAAAATGAGGTCAACACACATTGTTATCATGTATTATTTTGAGTGAAAAAGGGCTATAAAAGTAGCCTATTATCACCAGTGGCAACTGGATGAGCAATAATGTTAAAATACTGCCTTCTCATTACAGAGGGCTGACACAACAGAATACTCAGAATCACTCGGGGTAGATCAGCAAAAGCCTTTTATGATATATTGTTGCCTCCAAGGGCTAATCAGAAACAGACAGAGGCAGGATAATGATTTTGCACAGTAAATCCTATTTTGAAAGAATGGAGAGAGTAAGAAGTGACACCTTTGAATAAAAGATAGGGAGGGATGGAGGGAGGGAGGAAGGAAGAAAGGAAGGAAGGAAGGAGGGAGGGAGGGAGGGAGGGAGGGAGAGGGAGGGAGGGAGGGAAGAGGAGGGAGGGAGGAAAGGAGGGAGGGAAGGAGGGAAATAAGAAAGAAAAGAGAAAGAATGAGCAAGTGTTATAAGTCAGGACTATGTTCTATTCAAATAGCATGTTTTATTTTTGATCAGTTTTCCAGAAATACCCAGAGGGCCAAAGTGTGACTGAAAGCAATACAGTGAAAATTCTATTGTTTCTCCCATTTCTGAAGTGACTTGTGTTGTACGCCAGCCACATTATTCACCTATTAGAAATAGAAAATAGCCTGAAGTTTTCCATTTCCATTTAGGCTCCAGTAATTCTCAGTCTGTTCAACAGCCTTCTACATGGGAATAAAATATATGATAGTAGCTGCTGCATTCCAGAAAACATCACACTCAGAGCTGTTGTGAAGAGAAAGCAAGCTCTAATTCTTTTTTGGTCATATAAAGAGCAAGATTGAGAAAGCACTCATTTAGGAAAATAGATCATTTTCATTTACATGCTTAATAATTATTGCTTGAATTGTTTATTTTTGAAGTACTTAAATATTAAATATAAAATTAAGTATTGGAGCTGGGCGCCGGTGGCTCACGCCTGTAATCCTAGCTACTCAGGAGGCTGAGATCTGAGGATTGTGGTTCAAAACCAGCCCCAGCAGGAAAGTCTGTGAAACTTATCTCCCATAAAGGACCAGAAAACTTGAAGTGGTGCTGTAGCTCAAGTGGTAGAGCTCTAGCCTTGAGCTGAAGAGCTTAGGGGCAGCACTCAGGCCCAGAGTTCAAGCCCCACAACCGACAAAAAAAAGAAAAATTAAGCATTGGAGAAACACCTTGAGCCTTAATACTCTTTTGAGCTGAGGAAATTTGGCCAATTAAAAATGACCACAAATACTACGATTTCCTCTGGTGGATTTTCCTGTCCTTTAAATTTGGGCTGACACTGAATTGTGCTTTGTGCCGTAGGATGTGTAGATTTGGGTAGATCTGATGATGAAGAAGTCTGAGATGAAGCATCAAAAACACATATACTTTTCACTCTCTTGCCGCCTCTTGGAAGCTTGTCCCCCAGGTGATAAATGGTGTTATCTGCTGGAGAAACTGGTAGAGAAGACCAAGGTATCCTAGCTGCCAGCTGCTACATGCCAGATACATATGCCAAGCCTTCTTAGACCATCTCCCTTGTTAGTCATCTCCCATGACTGCAGCTTGATAGGTAACCTTCCCAGAATCAAACAGTAAAACTGAGAAGTTGCATGCAGCCAAACTCACTGACCTCCAGAATCATGAACAAAAAAAGAAAGCATTGTGGATTAAGTTTTCCAGCAATTAGTTATGCAGAAAAATTAAGTAACATTGGAAAAGTAGAGTAGAAAACTAGTTAGCCCTCTCCCCACAGCCATGACCACAGATGAATTGTAAAAGGAGGCGTCAGCATGACTCTCTGACTTCACTCTGATCCTTCACCTCCTGGGAATATTATCTGTTGAAGTCATCAACTGAGTGAAATTACAAGCTGAAGGACAGCCCCCTGGGCTCTTTAATTGGATGGTCCATTTTCTTGACAAGTAACTGATTCCACTGATTGCTGACTGTTGATAGTTTATTGGCTATAGGTATGTCTGCATATCTGAGAAATCAAATAGCTTGATGACATCATAAGACTAAAGAATATAACCATGATGCAGCAATGTATCATAGTGGATTGCAGTGCTAGCAGGTGGCTCGTGCCTATTAGCTACTGAGGAGGTTGAGCTCTGAGGACCATGGTTCAAAAACAACCTGGACAGGAAAGTCCATGAGACTTTTATCTCCAATTAACCACCCAAAAGCTGGAAGTGGAGCTGTGACACAAGTGACAGAGCACAGGCCCTGAGTTCAACCCCTAGGATCAGCACAATCATTCAATCAATCAATCAATCAATCAATTCTTGACTCCATTAGGAAAGCCTTCCATGCCTGCTGTTGCTATTGTTGGAGGCTAAAGATAAATAAGTAATGAAACACCCAGTATTATGATGTAGTTAGATCTTGGAGCTTCTGATCATTCATTTTCCCTACTCCATTAATTAGATACTATTTGCAAAAGCTACTTAAAAATAGTGTCTTGCTATGTGTTATCATGAAACTCCTATCAATTTCCACTTATCTAGAAAATAGGCCTAATATTTGC
Organism: Dipodomys spectabilis; assembly: GCF_019054845.1. Lineage (NCBI taxonomy): Eukaryota > Metazoa > Chordata > Mammalia > Rodentia > Heteromyidae > Dipodomys > Dipodomys spectabilis. The sequence continues at coordinate 9,738,051 of NW_024870752.1, forward strand.
AGTTCTAAAGTTACAGATTTTGAAAGCTTCCTAGGAAAGATATGCAGAATCTTAAAAGTCTTCATAGTTGAGTTAATGTCTTCATTATATACTCAATGTACTTTAAAGCAGACAAAATGCAACGTGGCAAAATTATCTTTTCTACAAGGACTTGCATTTTGATAGTTACCTATTAATCAGCTATCCAGAATAAGAGTCATGTAATTTAAGAGAAAAAAAAGTAATACTACTCAAGAGCAAATTAGATTTCCCCTAAGACAAGTTCTTTTAAAATACTCTGAAATTGCAATAATAAATTATTCTTCACTAAGGATCAGTTTCATGAGGACATTCAACTTTAATAAATCAACCATCTCTGTGTGATTTAGTTCAAAACAAATTATTCCATTTCCTTAAGCCAAGGCACTTTTACATGGTTTAGAAATGGCTGAACATTTTTATAGAGATCTTTTCTAAAAGACTCACCTTTGAATACGTTATTAATTGATACCCTCCCCCCAAAAATGTTAGACAACTATGTGCTTCATATGAATTTTGTATGTATTAGTCTGGAAAGAAACTAAAAGATGAGGTATGAATTTGGGGAAGTTTCTCTACTCAAGCGTTTTTCTTTTCCTTGGAAAACCATAGCCCAAACTCAGGAAATAAAAATTTTAGATGCAATTGGTTACAAAAATGGGAATGACTAGTAAGTCTTATTGTATCTCTATGGTTGAATGTCATCAAAGAATTCATATATGCTAGCTTCTATTTTTCACTTAGAACAAAGGGAAGATATCCCACAAATCCACTGACAGTGCCATATTGACTTTGGGTCAATGGTAATCTATAGGACTGCTGTCTTACTCTTAAGAAAAGTGTAATTTAAGATAGATACTGACCATGTCTTCTGAGATATAGTATAGGGGACATGCAGCCAGCATGGCTTTCATCTTTCCTTAACCAAACTTAGACCTTAGTAACAGGCTTGCAGAAGAGCAAAGCAGCAAGCACGAAAAACCAAAGCCCAAAGAAACCACTGAACTGTGACGCTATGCCCTCCTCCACCCTGGAGAGTGATCACCAGCTCCAATGAAGGTGCCAAAGTCCTTGATCTCTGATTTCAATGACTAACTGATAGATTGGGCACATGAATGACCCTCAGATTAGCAGCAGCCCTGCGATGGAGATTCTAAGCCTGCTTGTATGGCTCTGATGTGGAAGACAGGCCCATCCCTAGGCAGAAAAGGCTGTCAAAATCAGATGGGATGTTTCATGTTTCATGTTTCATGTCCAGTCTGGACTAGAGGACAATTGCCTTGGCCTACAAATGCCTACAAATGGCCTACAAATCACATAGATCAGGCAAAGGAAGCCTGGCTGCAAAATGTTAAGCTCTCCCCAAACACACATACTCTGGATTGGCAGGATTTATTTGGCATTCGCTGCTTAATGACTGAGCAGCTTGCTCGAACTGATTTATTGGCTCAAGGCAGAGCTGGTAGATCAAGGTCTTCTCTGACTGCCATTGAGCAATCCAAGGAAAAGGGATTGGGATTGATGGTGTCTACCTGTATGGATTTTTATTTAGTTTCTTCGAGGAGACAGTGAACATCCCTAGGGATCTTTATAAATAGAATCAATACTCCCTAGTTGGAAATCTGGGAGACGAAATCAATCATTCCGAGAGAATGTTTTGCATCCTAATGTTTGTGCTGTCAAGTTTTCCAAGTGTGGCAATTTCCATTGCTTTCAGTTGGAATATGCAAATTTTCAGGAGGCAATGTCTCTAAGAGCAGGAATTCAGAGTAGACACTCAAAGTTAGTCCCTTTCCTTTCCTCTCAAAGATCCATGTTAAAAACACAAAAAATAAATTTCAAAAAAGGTTGTGTCTTATGTATCGTGCATTTTCCTGGAAAATTCATGAATACTATCGGAACCCTTAAAGAGCCAGAAAGTGAGGGAGGGGTTGTGTGTGTGTGTGTGTGTGTGTGTGTGTGTGTGTGTGTGTGTGTGTGTTGAGGGGGGAGATAATAGGTCCCCTGCCCCAATGAGATAGAAAAATGGAAAATCCAGGTGCTTGGCTGGAATCATTCACTGGCTAAATGGTTTCTCCACAGGAGCTTTGCAGATGTTTGTCTCAGCAAAATGAAAGATTTCCTTAGGTTGTAAAACATGGTCCACTCCTCCCCCATTTCTTTCTCTCTTCCTTCTTCCCTGCTTCCTACCCTCCCTCTCTTTCTTTTGCATGATCAAAACTTAATAAATATTATATTCATAAATGTGTAGACTCGATTTGTATACTATATCCATATCCAGTCTGAAATTGCCATGATCTACTTTCCGGAACCACAGGCTAAACTTTCTAGCTCTAACACAGTATCTTCATGATTTGGTTAACTAAGCCACAGAGAATAACGTGACCTTCCAATAACTTATTATCTTCTAAACAAAAAGAAGAAGGAAAAATGGTAGTCACTGGTGGCTTATACCTATAGTCCTAGCTACTCAGGAGGCTGACATCTGAGGTTCACAGTTCAAAGCCAGCCCATTCAGGAAACTCCTTGAGAATCATATGTCCAATTAGCCACCAGAAAACTGGAAGTGGTGCTGTGGCTCAAAGTGGCAGAGTGTTAGCCTTGAGCAGAGAAGCTCAGGGATAGCACCCAGGGCCTGAGTTCAAGCCCCATGACTGACAGAGAGAGAGAGAGGATATTTTTATTCTTCTTGTGGTAAAACAATGAAACACACCGATTGCAGAATTAAATGTTATAATTAATACATTTGTTTAAAAGTTTATGAAATGATACTATCTAAAGATTTAAACACCGTTCTCGTTTTTTATCTTGTTTCATGTATGTTATGTCAAAGTTTCTGAATTGAGGATTTAAAAGTTCTGCTTCAAAGACTGACTCTTGTACCCAAAGTTATAGATGTGCATTTTACTATAGAGAGGATTCTATAATTTTCTTGCCAGATATTCACAGAGGTACATGATCCAGAAACAGTTTAAAAAAAAAAAACTAATGATTTCCACAAACTTCATTGTACTCTGTGCTCTTCCTTGCAGAAGAAGTAAAATAAAATGAGAACAAGTACAGTTCTTTTACCTTTGAGTCCTTCCGCAGGTTTAGGATAGGTAAGTTCCTTGGCCCTACTCTATGCTTTTGAAGCATTGTCTTCTATTGTATCTCCAAGGTCATTGGCATGCCCAAGGAAAGCTAGTTTTTTCCCAAGTGGCTTCTTCCTCCTGCCCCACAAGCTCACATACATCCCCCTAATTCTCTGAATGTAGGAAAGTCACAGAGCAGCAGAATATCTTGTGGATGTGTGGCCCTCAGGAACTGTTTGTTTCCTAACATTTCTCCTTGCTGTGATTTAAAAGGTAATGCCATTTATTTCCTATTACCTCTGGAATCCAGAGACAAGGTCAAAGCAGTGTAAACTGTTCTTCAGACATGCGGAAGTAATGACCTTTTATGGGTTTTTAAAAAATATTTTATTCTACATAACTACAGTGTTATATCCATTCCCATGTCTTAATGTATCTTATATATAGTTATGCTAGTTAAAACAAAATACATAGATTATACTTTACGTATCAGTACTTAAGATAAGTTTTAAAACCAAACAAAATATGTAAATGGCACTATAAAATAGTTTCACCTCAGCATGGAACTTGGACTGCTTTTTTATTATGAGTAGCTACTTTTTTATTACAAGTAGTTAATGGATTTTTAAAAATTTTTTTATTTACAAATGATTGTACGTGAGTTATAGTTTATCCTGTTCTTTATATGTTCACTCTATTTTGATCTGTTTCCCCCTTCTGTCATTCTTCTTCCCACTCCAGAAAACACATATGCCTTTACTTAATTATTTGTACTTCTTTTCCAAGAAAAGGAAATCTGAATAGAATTCATACAATTTTTTCCCTTTAATTGCTTTTCAATGATGGGTTTTGAACCCAAACCCTCACATGCACTAGGCAAGCACTCTACCACTTGAGCCCTACCAGTAGACTTTTACTTTTGTTGTTTGTTTTTGTATAGGATCTTGCAAACTTTTGCTAAAGCTGGCCCCCAAATTTGATTTTCCTGCCTCCACATCTTGAGTAGCAGGAATTACATGTGTACTACATGTTCAATGAGGAGTCTGACTCCCTTTTAGTCAATTTATTTATACCAGAATAGGAACTAATTATTATTAGACATTTATTATATACTAAGCAAGTCACTTGCATTGTTTGCATTCAGTCTATACAAAGATTCTTTGATATAGGTATTGCTTTCAGCCTCGTGTTATAAATGCAGAAAGCAAGCTTAGATCAGTTGTATAGCTTATCAGAGATCATAAAGCCAGAAAGGAGCTAGCCTGTTAGGCTACCCTAACTTCCAAATGTACAAATCAATCATGCTGGAAGGTCTCAGACTCGGATATATTGAGTCAGAAATGCTAAGAATGGAGTTAAGTTCCTCTCATTTAACAAGCCTAGAGGCAGTGTGATACATAGAAAACTGTGAGAACCACCACTTACAAATTTTAGAATATATGTTAGAATATATTTTAGAATATATTTTGGAATATTTTTATCATCTTTAAGAAGCTATACAAATGAGTTGTCACTCAACAAAGCAGTTTGCCAAGTGCATCTTGATCAACATCACCCTTTCAACATTCCCACCCACCTCTCTCAGCCTACCTTGTCCCTCACTTCCTTAAATTTTCAGGATATGTATTTATTTTGTTTTGCCATGGAACAAAGCAGTTTATGTACATAATGCATCTTGATCTGAGTCATCCTTCAACATTTTCACTCCCTTTTGACCTATTTTTCTTAACTTTAAAATGGGACATTTTTAAAATGGGGCATTATCATTATTTACTCATCTACATTTTTTTTTAAAAAAGGCATGTGAGAGTCTTGCCCAAGACATATTACCTTAGTGTTTTGTGGTTCACACTTTGGGAATTTTGCTCTTGTGTTGCCTTGAGTGTCTTATGCATTCACTCATGATAATTGAGGGTGAAAACCAAAACACTTGTGCTTTCCTTAAAACACGAGGTAAAATCCAGTGAGGGAGTTCAGTTGGTGCTGTTCTCAAATCTCAGGCGAATAATGCTGGATGAGATTTGCACTGAACTGATCACTATTAAAAAAAAAATCCTGGGTCTGGGAAGGTGGCTCAGTGGTAGAGTGCTTGCCTTGCATGCATGAGGCCCAGTATTCAATTCCTCATCACCACATAACTAGAAAAAGCCAGAAGTGGTGCTGTGGCTTAAGTGGTAGAGCACTAGCTCTGAGCTGAAGAGCTGAGGGACAGCTCCCAGGCCCAGAGTTCAGGCCCCATACCCGCCAAAAAAAAAAAAAAATCCTATGAAATGAGGATTGCTAGTTGTACAAGAAGAAAAAATACTTTTAAAACAGTTTAACAATTATTTTAAAAATATTTTAAAACAATGCATATCGTATTTTCCAACTATGGGAGGCAACTTGATCAACTTCACTATCATGGTTCTCTTGGCCCAGTGTAGTTTTTGGTCTCCATGGTGTGCAATCCTGACAGAGGTCTGGATTCATTTCCCTTTCTGTCTCTGTGGTTATTGATGAGAAGATACCCATCCATGTAGAATGTCATTTGCATATTTCCCAAGTCCAAGGCATTTTGATGTTAAATGTATTAGATTTTGAAGAACTTAGGTGTGATTAGATGTAATTTAATATAGATATGGCCAGACTTAGTGTCCCTGGGTAGCCAAAATTCAATTTTTTTTTAATTAGTATTTCAGGGGAAAGGCCTCCTCCAGCCACGGTAATCGGATTTTCACTGTATTTTTTATTCCTTTCCAGATCTGACTGTCTTAAAATTTAATTACTGTTAGCAAGACCTTTATAAGAAGAATAGAAATATTCTCCTAATAGTGTTAGCATATTAAATGTAATTTTCAGGTAGCCCTCCTAGGATTCCAGCACTCTTCAATAGAGCCAATTTAGCTCCCTCTTTTTCTGTCCTGACAGTTCATGTTCAACTCAGAAATACATTCTTTCCCTGACTCCTCTGATGCTATTGCCATTCCATTGTCCTGGTGTGTTAGAACTGTTAATTCGTTAGTGATAAAAACCCATCCAATCTGTTACGCGTTTTAACACTGTGCTTACAAATATCATTAAACATTCTAACTATAGTCCTTCTACTGCTTCATGTAGACTTGCTGATTTGTTAGGGGTTTTTTTAACCATGGCTTTTAACCATCATTTGTATTTGAAAACAGAAGGAATATGAAAAAGCACACAGAGGTGCTGACATTAAAATGCAAGAGGGAAAAGGCATGTTTCACAAAAATCAAGATTACAGAACCCCAGAATTAATACACGTCCTTAAAACATTGAATTCTGGAGTGGCACCTGTGAAAGGGACGCTGCCCGGGCTTGGTCAGTCGGTGAGGATAGCGGGTCGCTCTAGCTCAGGCTTCTCCTGGACTGGCCGCAAGTGAAGGTTTAGCCATGTTGTCTCTAATCCGAAAGGTGATCAGCACCGCGAAAAGCTCCAGGCCTGTTGGTCCTTACAGTCAAGCTGTGTTAGTCGACCGGACCGTGTACATTTCAGGACAGGTAGGCCTGGACCCTTCAAGTGGAAAGCTTGTGCCAGGAGGGGTGGTGGATGAATCGAAATAAGCTCTTACAAACATGGGTGAAAGTAGCAGGCTGTGACTTCACCAATGTGGTAAAAGCAACTATCTTTCAGACTGACATGAATGACTTTGGTACTGTCAATGAAGTCTACAAACAATTTTTCAAGAGTGATTTTCCAGCTCGATCTGCTTAGCAGGTTACTGGCTTACCCATAGGAGCCCTTGTTGAAATTGAAGCTATAGCTGTCCAAGGGCCTCTCACTATAGCTTCGTTGTTAGTGGCCTCAGTGTGCTTTACTCAGTTTTCATCATATCTTTAACACTTAATAAAATATTACTTAATAAAATAAAACATACATTTTAGAGATGTGAACAAAATTAAAGTACTCAAACTTGAATAGTACAGGTAAAGGAGAAGGAGGTGGACCAAAATTTTATATGAGTAATATTTTTCTAATGGAAATAAATAAGCATGTATTCTCCCGCGATGTGATTTTGTCTTGGGGTTTTTTGTTTGTTTGTTTTTGTGGAGTTTTTGTCAGTCGTGAGGCTTGAACTCTGGGCCTGTGCGCCGTTCCTCAGCTCTTCAGCTCAAGGCTAACACTCTAACACTTGAGCCACAGCACCACTTCCTGTTTTCTGGTGGTTAATTGGAGATAAGAGTCTCACCAACTTTCCTGCCTGAGCTGGCTTTGAACTGCAGTCCTCAGATCTCAGCCTCCTGAGGAGCTAGGATTACAAGTATTAGCTACCAGTGCCTGGCTTTTTGCTTATTTTTAACAGTTTTAAATTATACTTGAAAGTGCAGTACCTAAGAAAAGAGGAAACCATGGAGATCAGTCGCAGCTGTTTCATCTCGCTTTGTCAATCTTTACATTTTTACAGATGTATTTGGGCTATACAATTTATGTGTAATCATTTTGTTTCTTCTTTAAAGTCTTTTGTGTGTATTTGTTGGGAAGTAAGGTAGATCTTGTCGTGTTGTCCAGACTGGCATCAAACTCCTGAGCTCAAGCAGTCTTTGGCCCCAGCCTCTGAGCAGCTGGGACCACAGGTGCTCACCATACACTTGGCTCTCAGGTTTTTCCTCAGTTTAAGACAACAGTTACATTAATACTATCTCATTATAGAATAAATTCATACAGAATTATATAGATTAAAAAAGGAAACTCATTCCATTCACCTCTCTGAAAAGAAGAAATCACTCTGATGTAGTTTGGATCTTGAACATACCCTAAATACCTCCAACTCCTGAGAGATAGACTTTTAGGAATGGAAAGAAGTGAAGTCATAGGTGCATGCCTTTGAAAGAGATAGCAAGTCCCCAATCTCTTTGTTTTGCTTCTAGAGCAACATGATGTATGCAGCTTCCTCTACCACAACTTCCTGTTACCACCACCATCTTACATAGGCCCGAGGCAGCAGGACCAATTATTCAGTAACTGAAACCTCTTGAATTGTGGACCTAAAACCTTTTTCCTCCCTATTAAAAAAGGAGGAGGACCCAGGTGCCAGTGGCTCATGCCTGTAAACCTAGCTGCTCGGAGGGGTGAGATCTGAGGACCAGTGTGAAGCCAGCTTGGGCAGGAGAGACTGTGAGACTCTTATCTCCAATTAGAAGTGGAGCTGTGGTAGAGTGCTAGCCTTGAGCAGAAAAGCTCAGAGAAAGCACCCAAGACCTGAATTCAAGCCCCACAAACAAAAAACAAAAAAAGGAGGAGGATTCACTGCTAGGAGGTTTGCATATAACTGGTAGATGGCTACAAGCCCATATGCTTTGTCTACCAGTGTACTGACCCCAGCAGAAAGCACCATTTCCTGGATCTGACAGGAGAATGTCAGGTTGGTTCAGCTCAGGTTAGAAAAGCACCGGTCTGAAGCCAATCACTCTAAGCTAGGAAATCAGATATTCTAGCCAGCTGAAGTTTCAATAGATCATAAGACTAGGTCAAACACTAGGTCAAACACTAGAATGAGGCTTGAAGAGGTGAGGTGGCTCCTGCCTGTCATCCCAGCTACATCACAAGAAAGATCTTGGTTTGGCAAAAAAAAAAAAAAAAAAAAGTGGGAATCTATCTCAGCCAATAAACTGGTGTCATCCCAGCTCTGCAGGAGGCATGAGGAGGAGGATCACAATCCAGGAAGGCATAGAAAAAATCTAGAGGCCCTATCCCCAAAATAACTAAAGCAAAAGGGCTGGGGAATGGCTCAAATGGTAGAGCACCTTGCCCAGCAAGCATGAGCCCTTAAATTCAAGCCCAGTTACCACAAAAATAAGTAAATAAAAGAGCTGGAAGTAAAATGTAGGTATCAATTGACTTGTGAACGGCTTGGGTCAGGATTTTTGAGACTTATTTTCTACCCCATAGAAGAGGCAATGGGTTTTGTTACTTGTGACAAAAAATAAATACTACATGTTGGCTTTTCAGACCTATTTCCAGTTACAGCAGTCCATTGAAGTGTAAGATATCCAAGAAGAGATACCTACTTTTCTTTCTTGTTTCAATAGTCCTTATCTTTGAGAATACATAATTTAAAGTTTGCTTTTTCTTCCTAAGGAACTCCATGGGTCAAAACAGTTTTTAAGTTTGCGTAATAATTCAGATAAATAAATTCACACACTTTATTAGCTGTAATAACTTAATCAATGTATAAATGTGGAACCATCAATATAAAACAATTATATTTTTAATATATATTTTAATTGTAAAGATAACAATTGTATTTTTAAAAAAACACTTTGGCTGTAATTTTCCTATAGGCAATTATATTTATAAGAATATTGTTATGATTAAGAGGAAAGAACATTTGTAACACCAGATTTGCACTAAGCCCTATGGGGAAATGAATGAGTATGAACCACCTCTCCTACCCTCAAAAGGGCTTACAATCTCTTCTCAAGTCTTCCATTGGATCAGCAATTGGAAAACCTTTTTAAAAAATTCCAAGGCTGAGTATCTCAGTAGTAGAACACAGGTCTACCATGTACTAAGCACTGGTAAGTCCCAGCACTGCAAGAAAACGTAAGAGCAAACATTCCATTTCAGTAAATGTTCATCTATGACTCATAAGTATTAACAGAGCTGATCTTACTACTCTATAGCAAGTATTAGAACCTTCTCTATAACTCCAGTTATCTCCAGTGAGGAAAAGCTTAAATGCTCAATGGACTTGACACTAATAAATATCCCTGTTTTAATTGTCCAAGTTTGCAACTAAAATATATATAACAATCCCTCATACACATGAACATATTAACAGTGCTGTTCTTGACTAATTGAATGGTAATATTTAGATTTCACCTTTTAAAGTTTGTTGTCTGATGTTAAATGGAAAGGTATGCATCTGTGACTAAGAAAAATATATAAATCTTTTCTTGCAAATATTACTTAAATAATCATTCTATGTTATAGAGAATACCTACACAGAAACTTATTTTTTTACCAAAATAAAAAAGATTTTAGTAACTGATATCCATGAAACTTGAAAAAAAAAATATTTAATTCTGAGAAGAATGGATAAAGAAGTGCTGCAGCCAGGCATCTGAAGAAACATGGGGCTGGCTTCTTAAACTGGAGTCATTTGGGACAGCATAGGAGGCTGTGACTACAAGCTTGCTGCAGCTGAGTCTCATTCATTCAATACATCTTAAACAACTTTGGCACTTATGACTGGAGAGGGAGCAACACCTGCAGCCCTGTACTTGCACCAAGAGGTTGTCAGCCTATAGGCTTCTAATTACTTGGAATTAACATATTTCCAGGCTTGGCTTTAATTGAAATGTTTATTCCCCAAATCAGAAACAGCATAACAAGATGTCTTTCATTTTTGAATGGTCCCCACTACTATTTCCTCTTTTCTTAAAATAAACGTACAGCATTCTGCTAAATTATAATAAATAAGGTCACCTAGTTAGTGACTGGGGGGAACTTAATCTTAAACACTGACCTTCATAATGGATTTCAGCAGAAGGTATCTGGCTGGCCTGGTCAGAGTTCAAAGTGTTTTCATTACTCAGTTGTTTGTTGTCCCTTCAATAAAGTAGCTACTCTTAACTACTTCATTTTTTTGTTGTTGTTGAGGACTACTCTATATTATTTTCTATTGTTTTTAGAACATGGTGGTAAAAAAATATAACGTTTGTTCTTGCATCTGGCTTCCTGTCAGAGAAAGAATTTTGAGACAACCATTAGTGGGTGGTTTCACTCTGTGCCCAATAAGTGAATTTTAATTCTCATTGAAGTAATGCTTTACTTTTTAAACTACAGAAGTTTGCCAACTGTCAATTCTAAGCAATTGTCTAAGATTTACCAAGATAGTATATATTTACCAAGATAGTATATGCTATATGCTATATAGTATATGTTATGTGCTAAACTGTATTTTTACATGCAATTATTTAACTTGTATATGCTGAGTTTCCTTTTGATTCAGGAATAAATGATTGATGTCATAAAATATAAGAGAAACTCATGACTAGAATAGCCACATTCCTCAGGTGGTAAAACACCTGTCTACCAAGTGCAAGTGTATAGATATGGGTCTATGTGGGTGTGCACGCAAATGTGTGTATGTGTATGGTATACATGTATGTAGATCTATAGTCTTATCTCAGGATTGCGTCTTTGTGGACTCTGTGTTCTAAACTCCTGTACTAAGGATGCCTACAATGCAGTTACTCGTCAGTGCACTCCCTATTTAAAGTGGCCAAATTCTCGTATTCCTCCTAGAAGTCTTTAACGGGGTCTCAACAGTGTAAAAATTTTTTTTTTTAATTTAATTTAATTTTATTTGTGAACATACTGTACAGAGGAGTTACAGTTACATGGGCAGGATAATGTGTACATTTCTTACCAAGCATTGCAGCCTCCTCCTTTGTTTATCCTTCACATCCCTTCCCAGCCTCCCCCCTCCCCCCCTAATCCCAATCCTTCTCCTTCCTCCCTCCCTCAACAGTGTAAAATTAAAGTGTCAGGGTAGCTGTGTTTCATTCTGTGTTGAACTGTGTTTTTAGCTGGTAGAGGTCAAAGCTACCTTCCTTCCGTAGATCATGGCCTCTTGTTGAAAACGCACATGCATGTACACACATGTATTATGTGAAAACAAATAGCAATAAGGATACCAAGCAGATGGTCTTCAATTAGAAAAAAAGTATGCTTGGATCTTAGGAGATGAAGGAGGATATGTACTATAATCACAAGAATCTTTAAAAGTGGTAGAGAAAGTCACAAGATAAGAGGAAGTCTTAACCTTGGTTTTTTTGTTGATTTTTTTTTTTCACTCTCCTTAATTTCTACTCTTCCTCCAAGGCTGGCTTAAGTCTGCAAGGCGAGCTTTTGTTGTTATTCTAATCTAAAGATCATCACCTCCTTGAATTGATGAATCTGTTTTTACCATATAACCTCATATACTTAACAATCTAGAGCAACAGTGTGAGACTTCTCATGTGTAGAACTTATTTAAAGCACAGCCAAATTACTGTGTATTTTTAACTTCAACAGGTTTCAGACTTCTTAACCAGATCACAGCTTCTTTGAGTACAAGCACGAATAGTTCTTTGCTTTTTGTTTTGTATGGTTATAGGCAGTATAATGCATTACAGATATTGATGGTTAGTAGTCACATGTTAATATGCTAGCACCCGGAATGATAATAAAGATAATAGGCCCTAGTAAGTCCACAAAATATATTTGTGAGTTCCTAGCCCATGGCCAATGAATTATGGACTGTGACACTAAGCATGCAGAAGCTTCTATAGCCAGTAACATTGATTGGACATTTGAATATGGAGCCAATGGGCTTGTCTTGAACAAAGAAGCCACTTGAGTTATTATCAATACTGCTCAGTGAGGCTAATCTGATGTGACAGCAAATCAGCACAGAAGAGTCACATATTGACCCATAAAAGACCAGAAAGTAAGAAAATATGGCTGGGTACAGTAATTCAAGACTGTAATCCAAAATACTCAGGAGGTGGCTTAGATGGTGGGGTTGGGGGGGAGGGAGGGGAGTAGGTAGAAGGCCAGTTGGAGGCCAGTCATGAGAAAAAAAGATGTTAGTGTGACTTCATCACAAGCAGTGACCTAGTGTGGCAGTGTACAACTGCCATCCCAACTATGTGGAAACATGCAGAATACTGTGCACCCTTCGGGGCAGGAATGGCAAGTAGGAATATCACAGCCCAGACCAGCCTGGACACGAAGGCAGACATCGCTTCAAGCAAAAAAGGAGCTGTGGAGGAGATGATGTAAATGATAGAGTTAAGACTGTAAAGTTCGAATTCAGTTCCCTGTACAAAGAAGGAGGAGGAGGAGGAAAAGAGAAGGAGGAGGAGGAAGGGGAGAGGAAGAGAGAGGAGCAAAGGGGAGAGGAAGAGAGGGGAGCAAAGGGGAGAGGAAGAGAGGGGAAAGGAAAGGAAAGGAAAGGAAAGGGGAAAGACAGGAAAAAGAAGGGAGAGAAGGGAAGGAAAGGGAAGAGGAAGGGGAAGGGAAGGGAAGGTTTTCTGACATTTGACAAAAGTAGTTGAGAAGGCCATGCAGGCCAGGGATCAGGACTCTATTCATCATAGATTGGTTAAATTATGTGGCCTTCTCGGAATGCTAGAACTTATCAACAAAAGCACCCCTCGACACTCTAGACTGCAGCTCCTCCTCTATTTATAAATGAAAAATTCAAGGAAAGCTGTGACATCCTTCAACTGCCCACACCAGAGCTTGCAGAACTCCCCTCCTGGCTCTAAGGCAAACTCTTTTCTACACCATGCCAAATAGATTTAGACCAACAGAGATCTAAAGATTCCCTGGCACAGCAAATAGAAGGCCGAGAGTATTACAACACTTGTATGAAATCCACCGTGCAGCTTGTGCCTGGACGGACTACTAGGACCCTCCTCCTTCCATAATCTGCTGCCATCGTGAGTTTGAAATGTCAATGGGAACAAGATAGTTTTTTGGCTCTGTGCATATGAGACGAAAAAAAATGAATTCCTGAAAACTTCCCTTCTACTGAAATTTAAAATTTTGAACTAATTATTGATTACTCTGCATTATTTTGCTGAGATATAAAAGGAGGCTTTAGATTTTGATTTGTCTCCTTGATTGGCTCCTAAGCAGTAAACAAATAGGATATAACTGTGTAGCCCAGAAAGCAGTCATCTGTGTATTAGAGACAGGGCAACAGTGTGCTGAGTGTGACTGATTGGTGGTATGGTCTCCTCCTTAAGACTTCCAACCAAGGCAGATGTTTCCATACTCCCCTGCCCTAACTTCCTCGGGAGATTTGTTTTTGGCCACAGGACCATCTCCCTTCTTCCTCCAGAACTTTGCTACCTTGACTTCTCAAGAATACACAAGTACCTCGTGTCTACTCTTGTGTGTTCTGGTAGGGGACACCCCTTTGTCTCCAGGCAGGATTTATGTTTCTGATCAGTTTATCCTGTTGAGCATTGTGTGGTAGAAGCTGAAACAAGATCTCTGTCAGGTCCACCCCCTTTCTGTATACTCTTTCCTCTCTTCCTTCCTTACAGTTTTTTTTTTTTTTTTCTGGAGAACATGCCCTCAATAAATCATATAAATCTCAGGTTCTGTTCTAGGATATATGACCAGAGGCAGAGTATGCTAAATAAAACCTTTTCTATTTTCTATTACCGCAACTAGTTTATCCTCTTGCTTGATTTGAATTAAGAAGAATATCTAATTATCTCCTTTAAAAAAAGATATCTGAATTTTGAGATTCTTTTGAAATATCTTGAAAAGTTTTCATCTCCTGAGTTTGGATTCCTTATTATTTTTGATCACCAATGTCAGAGCAAAGCAAAACTGTATTATAGAACAAGTAGCTATTTCTGAGCATGTGTTAATTGCTATTTCTTATCTGATGAGCCCATTGTAAAAGTTTCTTTGCAAGAAACTTAATGTATCTCCAGAACATCACTATTTTCTTGTACAAATACACACACACACACACACACACACACACACACACACGCACACACACAAACCTGTTTTTGAACCTGGAAGTTTTTACTCTGTTGTTCCTTGGGAGCATGAATCTTCCAAATGGTTTTCCTTTTGAAGACCTTGGAAAAAGCTGCTTTATTAATTTGTGATAAATAAAAAATTTGCTTAAATAGCAAACTTGGAAACATATGATTTCCAATTTTGTATTCAAATCATGTCAGTGGCATAGGAAGCAGGATTTATTTGGGAAGAAGCTACCGCTATTTGCATAATTTTCTTGGGCTGCAACATGAGGAAAATCTGGCTGCTTATTACTAGAGCCTGGTTTAACTTTGCTTTCAAATATTCATTCACTAAAATCTTGGTGGTGCTTACATTAAAAAGTGCACTTAAGCTAATAGAAAAATTACCTACTCTTCCATTTCCTCCCTATCATTTTGCAGCCACATGTGTTTGTTCATACATCTAATTGTCAGTCGTCTTCACTAGCTATTTTCATTAGAAATTTAGAAAGGATGATATAATCACTAAAACTCTAGCCACTAGCTTCAGCACTGTTTTGTTTCTCCTTCTTTAACCATCTATGTTATCCAATCTTTTACCATCCTTTCATTCAGGAAGCGGCTATAAATGACATCTTCCTTGTCTCCAATTTCCTAAAATCATGGCAGTTCTACAAATGTCCTTCTTAATTTCCAGAATTCCCAAAATAAAATCTACAGAGTGGCTCACTTTGAATGAATACAACTGACTTGCAAGTTTTCTAGGGTCTTAAATACAAGCAGAATCATCCCTGATTGTTCCTAACTTTGATTACAAGTTGATGAAACCCAGTCTTCTACAACTGAAACTCAAGCATTTCCCACCAAGAAAATAGGAAATAGATATTTTTGAGCATATTAAACAAATACTTATTTGTTTGTCAATGGAATTCAAAATGTGGTCCCTATTTTCATGCCAATCAGATTCCAAGAGAGAAGACAGACAGAAGCAATCACACTGTAGTGTGATTTATATCCATGTCCACCTCTCAAATCTGAAAGAGGAGGAAAGATAAGAAAACTGCCCATCTGCTGTTTGGGACAAAGAGGTCATAGAAGATTTCTGGTAGACATGATTTGTTACTTTAATTTTAAAGGGTAACTTTAAGGTACCAACCCTGAATTATTTAATTCTCCTCTTTATCATTGCTTAAGTCTTTCACTTCTCAGTCAAAAACCAATCTTCTTCAAGTCATTTAATTTTCTCCCATAACTACTTTCTTTCACTATCTACCAATTTCCTAAGGATTAGCCATAATCTAGTGACAGGAAAATTGAAATAATAATAGCTTAAATAGAATGGAAAGAATTTTCCAGCTTGTTGCTTGTAAAATGTTCTCTTGATAAAAGTCTGTAATACTAGTTTTTCTTTTAATCTAACTTGTTAATAGTATTGGGTTGGGTCTAAGGTTTAAGCAAACATGGTCTCCACTCTCCCTGTGGCCTGACTCAAGCTCTAGTTTACATGTTATACTCAGAACATTGTTATATGGATTATTCAGAATTCATATCTTTGAGAAATCTAATGCTTACCAGGTACAAAGAGATCCTTTTAAATGTTGGTGCTGATGTGTATGGTATGGCTTCCAGACTGGTTTCTTGTTGTTGTTGTTGTTGTTGTTTTAACTCTTGGCCTCAGCCACTGTCTTTGACCTCATTTGCTCAAGGTTAGTGATCTACCACTTTGAGCCACAGCACTACTTGTGGTTTTCTGGTAGTTAAATGGAGATAAGAGTCTCACAGGTTTTCCTGCCCCAGCTGGTGTTGAACTGTGATCCTCAGATTTCAGCCTCCTGAGTAGCGAGGATTACAGATGTAAGCCACTGGGACCCTGCCCAGACTGATTTATGTCATTGAAATCATAGTAAAGTGTTATGTCTTTAGCGATTTTTGACTAGAGCTCATGAAAGGAATATATATGTAGAAAATTGGTAGCTCACACTTAGAATCCCATACTGGGCAGGCTGAAGCAGGAGGATCCTGAGGATGAGGTCAGCTGGTGCTACATCGACTCTTTCAGTTTTTTCTTTAAAAACCTATGATTACATAGTCAATATTGATGAAATTGAGAAAAAATAGAATTTTTACATCAATTAAAAATGAGCAAAATCTGAATTCTAAGACTATGCAGTGCTCATTGCAGAATATGCTAGTTGCCAATGTAAAAAACCAAAAAATCAATATTTGGCAAACTGGTTATTGTGAAGATTGATTTTTTTTCTTCTGGTCACCAAATTTGATCATATGCATAATACAATTGATGCTAAGCACTGAGTCAGTTAGCCATTGAACAGTTACTGGCATTCAGGTAAATGGAGATAATCATGATACTAGACCATGACATTGAACTAACTAAACTATGTGTTTAATTAGTAGCAAAGATAGTCAGAACTCCTTAACACTGTAAAATGATACTCAATTAAAGCATATCCATACAGCCATTCTGCTGTCCACTC
Organism: Dipodomys spectabilis; assembly: GCF_019054845.1. NCBI lineage: Eukaryota > Metazoa > Chordata > Mammalia > Rodentia > Heteromyidae > Dipodomys > Dipodomys spectabilis. The sequence goes on from NW_024870752.1 coordinate 9,755,119, forward strand.
TTAATGAAATAAGAACAAAATTACATTACAGGAAATAGCCACCATTTTATTATAAAATGGGCTTTGTGTTAGAGGATTTGTGCAAACTATATGCAAATTCAAGTGCTAGGAGTACATTGAAGGCCAATGAAGCTAAACTTGGATGCTCTATAGGTAAAGGCATATTGCCCTAATTTTCAGCTGAGAGTCTTAGTTGTCAGTTGTCGGAGAAAGAGTACTACTCAAACCTCCCAATTTTTCCTGTTGAGCATCTTGGAGTGTTCATAGATACTACAAGTTCTTCCCATTGTTTTTGCTTTCAGAAGATTTATTTACATCAACAAGGAAAAGTTATGGTTAGAAATCCAGACAGTAGCTGTTTCTAGGATAATTGTAGAATAAGCAGCAAATGAAATTTGTTGCTGACAGCAACAACCTGTTTTTCCTGAAGAGAAACAAAGAAAAAAATTGGGAAGCCAAATGATCATTTTACCCATTCATTTGGAATTTAGAGGAATATCAAAATGGTTATTTTTGAATCAATGGATTATCAAAAGACTGTCTATTTTTCTAAAAACCAGAAGAGCCCAGAGTTGTGCTGGCCACTCAGGGTAGACATTTAAATCAATCAATCAATCCTTCTCTCTCTCTCTCTCTCTCTCTCTCTCTCTCTCTCTCTCTCTCTCTCTCTCTATATATATATATATATATATATATATATATATATATCATGTATCCTCTTTCTGTGGTTCTGAGGATTCGCTCCCAGGATTCTTACTGGTCTCTTCTTTCCTGTTTTGTTTCAGTAAGTTCCAGAACAATCCCAAATACTCATTGTTATAGGTCTGTGAAGGCTCATGGTTATTAAGGCGGTGGGTCTTATTTTTCTTGCTCTACATTTTTTGGGTATTACCTTCAGCGTAAATAGACTTTACCAAAGGGATATTAAGGCTGTTTTACTTTTATTGTCACTCAGTTTTTATCCTTGCAATAAAAGAAAATATCACTGAGTGAATCCTTTCCCCTACTTGAAATTAAATGAAGATGGTAAGGGATCTCAAAAGCCAAAAATTCATTTGTTTTGAGCCATATATTCATTTAATACATTTCATAAAATTTTCTTTCCTCCTCAAAGGAGTAGTTGAATTCAAATTTAAGTGTCCTTAGATAGCACTTTAAATATTCACACCAAAAATTTGTGATTACATTTAGTGAAATAATAGATGAAGCAAGGAAATACATAAATGATTTTAATAACCCCAAATATTATTTTCTTAGAGCTAGATAAATAGTAGTTAAAGGAAAAAATAAATTATTACTAAATTTATATCTACATGTGCAAACTGAAGGGTATGCTTGAGAACCATCTCTTCATATTAAAGCAAGGAAGTGTATCCCTTCAGATTAAAGCAAGAAAATGTTTTGCTTTGTATCATATTCTATTAAATGGAAATCAAAGTCTTAGGTAACTGGCCCTGACTTCATTCAAATAATTACAAATAAAGTACATATGTTTCATTCTACTAACTTTTATTTTGAAATGACAGGAAAACCAAAATAATAGTAAGTATATCCAAATAAAATGTATTTCTCTTATATAAACCAAGCCCAGAAGTTAGCAATATCAAGCTTATATAATATCTGTATAAGCAACCATATCAGAGTCTTTCTCCGTTGTTGTTGTTGTTGTGCTATCCTGGACAAGTTGCGTCTCATACATCCCTTCTAGCTAGAAGAGAAAAGAAAACAAAGCTCAGAGGTCAGATTTACCTTTAAACACATTTCCCAGAAATGTCACCCTTACTTGCTGTATATTTTGAGTCCAGAATGCAGATGGCCAGGCCCTAGGGAATGAAGATTTTATTTCAAATGACAATTGGCCCACCTGTATTTTGCGGATCCTAAAAATAGGTTTAGATCAGGAGATACAATCTCATAATTCCATCATGTAGTTGCACTGGGCATTTTCACAAATTAAAATTTCAATTTATACAAATGACAGAACTTCTAAATTCTTAGTGAGATATTATTACTACAACTTCAAATAAGCAAAATTTAAATATTATACAACTCAATTTGTGTTTTTCTTACTTACCAGAGTGTTACCAGGATTAGACACCTATAGCAACCTCTTATTTATTCCATTCCTTATTTATTCTTTTATTAAATGATAATTTAATAACTTTACTAAATTTGAGATATTCATTTAGTACTGTGATATAATGTATAGTTTAGTGCCACATGAATATCTGAGGCATTAAATATAGTAATGAAACATAAGGCATGTGTTTTAAACTTACTGAAAATTTATTTTGAACATAGTTGAATTAAGGTCAATCCAAACTTCAAGGACATGGGAAAAATAGTAGGGAAAAGTAAAAAGATTTTGGGAACTTTGGTTATCAGGAGTCAGATGTATTTCAGAATGTGGACAGCAGATTTATATGAACCTTAATAATATCTATTGTCAACTTGTTTAAGCCATTAGTATTATACTTTGAATATTTTTCCTCATTGTAATTTTAAGATCTGTGAATTATAGCAAATCATAAACAAAATGTAAAGTATAATTTTTATTCACCATTTTATTATCCATGTGAAAAAACACCCAATAATTAATGTATTGATATGTTATTAAAGCAAATTTACGTACATTTACATGCATTTTTAAAATTCAGCTAATATTTTTGTATGCCAGTTTCCAGATCACCTATTATTTTGCAAATTGCGTTTTGATAATTAACATGAGAAAATGCTGAACATGTAGCACCAAAGTGTCTTGTAAAACATGCTAATATTTTATCATGTGTCCATTCCTTAACTTAACCAGGGTCATCTTGGAATAACTGCACAGTATTACATTTAGGATGCATGCACTGCAGCTGACTGAGCCCTACTCCAATTGTGATGTCTTTATTTAAGCTATGCCAGATCAAACTTAATCCCTACTTTCTTCCTTTGTGAAGAGTGGGAAGGACTCCTGAGAATTCCTCCTACTGATCACACACAATGCATAATTCACAGGGAAAACAGCAGTAAGCTTTACCAGCCATTAGAATAGTTCTCATTTTATGTTATCCTAAGCAACTTGTTGCCCCAGGGCATTATTGGTTAAAGTGAAAAATGAGATTATTTCATTCAATCCTGTCTACACATCTGCATGCATTTCCAGTTTGTCCTTTTTACTTTGCCTGCATTTTAAAATTTTCTAAAAAGCCTCCTCTTGTATACCTAAGAAGAAACAGTTATTAAAGTTTCTACTAAATGTTACCACTACAATGATTGTAATGTTGACCATTGAAGCAAATATTATTTACCACATCTAGTTGAGATGTTGACTATTGAAGCAAATATTACCTACCACACCTAGTTAAGATTCTATTACAGAATAAGAGTCTATAAAATATAAAAATGGTCTTAAATTGGGTTATGAAAATATTCCTGCCATGGACATTTTCCCGATATTCAAATTGTTGTTTTGATCATTCAGATGGAGATGCTGGCACTTTCCTACACATTGGGGGCAAACACTGGGAGGTTGAAGTGTCAATTATAAAGTTCTTTCTTCACAGTTTGATAGGATGGGGCTCCACTACATTGAGCTCTCCTTGAGGCTTCCTGATTATCTGAAATCTCTGTTAGGATTAAAAAGTCAGTGCTAGTACCATGTTGAGTCTCTGCTTTTTTTTTTTTGCTTTTTTTTTTCTGTAAGAATCAGATTCTTTAGAAAATCTGCAAAGACCTGATCAGGTCTCAAGAGGAAGAACCTTCTGCATACAATGAGCTCCACAGCGGAGATCCCTTCTCTAATTGCTCAGGGCTCAGCCCTCTCCCTGCCTCTGTCTTGTCCACTTCCCAGGGTCTTTCTGAATCTCAAGTCCCAGCACGTTCGATTTCAGATCAGTCCTAGCTACTCTTTGTTCTCTCTCTTGCTGATTCTAAAATATAAGTGGTCTTGGGAGTTACCACAGCTAGGTCTTGTTGTTGCTGTTTTGTTGTTGTTGTTGTTTTCTACATCCACATTCCAAGTCCCACATTTGTCATTTTAAAGAAGTATTCTAGATGATTCTGATAAGATCCACAGACTGACATTTGCAAACTCCTGGTCTGTTTGGAGAGTCTATGAAAACTCATCTCTCTTCCTCGCGACCTCCTCTCTGCCTCTCTACACCTGTCAGCTGCTAACCCCAACTCCTATTTCCAACATGCTCCACAATTATTAATAATAAGTGGCATTTATCTACTGTTTTTATTGAGACAGACCTCCTACTATATAGAAGGGCTAAATCAGTTAAGATATGTAAAACCTAACATTAAATAGTTCTCAGTCTTTCTGAACTGCTGTAACATAATACCAAAGTAGCATGAAGGCAGAGAAATCCAAGACCAAAGGGCCAGCACTTTCAGTGTCTAGTCGGATCATTGCCTTTGTCATAGATGCCTATGTTTTTTTTTGTTTATTTTTAAATTTTATTTTTTTTGTGTGAACATACTGTACAGAGGGGTTACAATTACATGGGCAGGATAATGCGTACATTTCTTATCAAGAATTGCAGCCTCCTCCTTTGTTTACCCTTCACATCCTTTCCCAGCCTCCCCCTCCCCGCCCCCCCCCCCCACCAACATTGTAAAGCTCGTTTTCAACATGACAACTTGTACTTCTCATTGTTGCAACAGGTCCACCTGTATCCTTAAACGACTTGTTTTTCCCCAACTCCTCCACAAGTTATACTGACAGCAAATATAGTGAAAGCAGGGGTTATACTGTGGGGGAGGGACATACAAAGCAACAAAGAGATAATCTTATAAATGCGTTAGAAACAAATGCATGAAAGAAAAAAACATAAAAATACATATCTAAGGGTTTATTTTCCTAACATCACATTATCTGACCTTTTCTGCTTGAGATGCCTATGTTTTTGTTTGTTTGTTTTGTGTTGTGTTGTGTTGGTAGTGGTGGTCGTGGGGCTTGAACTCTAGGCCTGGGAGCAGTCCCTCAGCTCTTCAGCTCAAGGCTAGCGCTCTACCACTTAAGCCACAGTGCCACATCCGGCTTTTTTCTTTTTGCTTATGTGGTGCTGAGGAATCGAACCCAGGGCCTCAGGCATGCAAGGCAAGCACTCTACCACTGAGCCACCTTCCTAGCCCCCCATGCCTGTCTTTACCGTGTCCTCACATAGTAGAAACAGGAGCAAGCCATCTCTAAGAATACTTATAGCCTTTATGACCTAGTTGCTTCTCTAAGTCTTCTCCTCTTAGTGCCATCACATTGTGTAGAGCATACAGACACACAGAAAGTGTAAAATGAATGCTTTCCTATGCTTCTCCTGAAGCATAGTTTGGAGAGAAAGGGAGAGAAAAATCATAGATAAACTATAGTTTATCTGAAATATATATTTTAGCTAAACATGTAGAGGGTACACAGATAGAGATATAACAATCCTGCAAAATAAAGATCATATTCCCTATTGGTTTTGCTTTTTTTTTTAGAGTAGGAAATTGAGGATCTAGCAGTGGGTATTTGCAATTCCTTGAGCATTCTATAGTTTTCTGTCTCACCTGGAAGAGAAGGACAAGAAATTCATACTGCATTTTCTGCCCCTAATTCCTTTCTACATGCCTTCCTGTATAGTCCTTATCACACATCATAGGTTATAAATGTATGTTTTATTGATCAGTCTTATCAACAAGCTAATACACTTGCAGTTCCTGAATGCAAGAACCATCAGGTATTAATAAATGTATTGCCAGGACCTACCCTGAATCTGGTAAATGATTAATGTCTAAGCCTCCCTGGTGGTCACTAGCACAACTCCAGTCTCAGAAACTGAGGAAAAATTGCCTTCCATTGCAAGGATGACAAAAGCAACTGTTTCGGCACCAACTACTCCTGCTCTCATTTGGTGATGGGGTGTTGAGAAGGTTCCCAAGATGCCACACAACCATCATGTACTACACCTGCCAACTTGGAGGGGGAGTTATAGAAAGATATACACTATGTCCTTCCAGATTGTCTGTGTTCAGCAAATCAGTAATAACACTAGATTGGCTGATAAATCACTTCAGGCAGCTACCCTAGTGGTCATCAGTAGACTGAATGATTGAGTTTCCTTTCAGTGTATTGGATCATGAGAATGGTAACTTTTTTCTTATATGTTCGTGACCATTTTGAGTTTGAAGAATGAAAAATGGCAACATCAGTGTCCTATTAAACTGAACTTTAGGTATCTCTTTTCTTTGAATACTAAATGTGAAGGAATATATTTAAAAGGGAAGGTATACGTCGGTGTAAAGCACTGCTTTGAAAGATGTGCACAGATGAGATGGATTGTATCTTTCAAGGGAGTGTTACCGTTTGGCTGGAAACATATCGGAGAATGTGGTTAATGACACTATTATCATCCTGATAATATTTTAGGCTTGCTGAATTCTAGTGCTCATTTCATTAAGAACAAACTTCACCTATGTTCTTTAGGATCAAAGTACAAGTTTACTCAAGTGATCCTGAAAGGACAAGAATGTCTGACTTACTTTAGAATTTAATTCATTTTCTGCACTTATGTTCATGTGCAGTGAAATTTGATATTTACACAGGAGCAAAGAAAAGAAGGTACCGTTTTATTTTATTGGATGAAACATTGTGACTTGCAGATCATGCATATGTGTGAATTAGGCTAAGCCTTTTGGGACACATCTAGGAGAATATCTCCTAAGGATTGAGCATAGACTTGAGAAGAAATTGTAGGATATGAAATTTTGAGTAATGTTGAAGATAGAATTTTCATTTTTCTTTTTTCAAATTTTCCATGATATTTAATTAGTTGTACAAGGAGATTTCAGTCTGTACAAAGTATGTTCATGATTCACCCCATTTCTTTCAACCTTACCCATATATCTTTTTCAAGTGCAGATGTGGCCTATATTACTGACATCTCATCAATTAAGAAACTGAAAACACATAACAATTTTTAATACTTTAAAACCCCTTTGTAAAATTAACACACGCTAATCAAAAATGTGATACTGAATTGTTTGAAGAAGGTGACAAAGAAAAACATTCTGATCAGATGAAAACAAAATCTTACTTCTCCCCCGAACTGATTTAAAGTCAGGGGAAAAATTAATTAGCAATATGAATATGGTTCTGACTCCATTGTGACAAAATGGATTGTTTTGACTGGAAGATCAACAATATTTTTGTTTTTAATATCTAGCCATTGCATTTGCCTGTTTTATATAATGTTGGCATTGTTTTCGATGAAAATGCTTACTTCTTTTTATTTTCTTCCTTTGTAAATAAACACAGTATGATAGGTAGACATTAAAGTGAATTTTCTTGCCTTACCTGCTAAGTGTTGTTAAGAACTTAATATAAGGAAAAGTCTCACTTCAAATATCATATTTAAGGAAATAAATGGGAAGTGTTTGCTGAAATTTTTTTTTTTTTTTTTGGGGTCCGGTCGTGGGGCCTGAACTCTGGGCCTGGGTGCTGTCCCTCAGCTCTTCAGCTCAAGGCTAGCACTCTACCACTTGAGCCACAGCGCCACTTCCAGCTTTTTTCTTTTTGCTTATGTGGTGCTGAGGAATCGAACCCAGGGCCTCAGGCATGCAAGGCAAGTGCTCTACCACTGAGCCACCTTCCCAGCCCCTGTTTGCTGAAATTTTAAAAATAATTTTTATCTTATTCTCTCAGCTAATTTAAGAAATATTACTTATGAGGAAGAATATAAACACAAGTAGGTTCTACTCCTTTCTAGAGAAAGGAATTCTAGCAATTCAAATTATATTGCCTATGAAATGCTAGCACTTTATTCCAGTGTTTCTGAACATTAATAAAAATACCAGTTTTCTCTACCATGCCAGTGTATTCTTCGCCTGAGCCTAGAAGTTCCAATTTTATAACTTTTAAAGAATTTCTCAATTGTGCAGCATCCTTTCCCTTTTTTTCCCAAGTACTTACTGTATTAACTTTGGCACTATACCCATTGAAGCAATTCAAAAGAGAAGTTTATTTCATTTCTTCACAGAGAATACTTTCCTTGCTTTGACTTTAGACCTGTGATTGCACTCAAGGTTAATTCAAGGTATCAAGGAGGTGTGACTGTGAAAAGATTTAGTGGACAGCCTAAATTAATGCGAGATCAGTCGCCCGGATATCGATTCTTATCATGGGATTTGGATGAAATGAAGTCATCATTTAATTAGACTTTTAGTTATTCTAATAAATGATTCCCAGTATAGACTATATTTAGCTTTGATGTTGGTAGTTCTATCATCATTTATACACGTAAAAAGTCAGTAAGTAGAAAAATTAAAGGATGGTAGAATCCAAAAAGACTTAAAGAAAACCTTGTGTATAAGACCTCTTTCTTGTGCAAGGCATACAAATAGTGCAGAAGCAAACCTATCATCTTTTTTAATGCATTGTTGCTGTTTTTGTTTTATATTCCTTTTGTTTGTAAGTCTATCTGTTTTTCGTTGGGGGCGTCAAGTGCAGCAATAGTACTCACTAGAGACTGTCAAAAATTAAGTATACAACAGGGGAGGGGAGGGGAAAAATGGGAGAGAGCAAGGGAAGGGTGACTCTGCTCAAAAAGAAATGCACTCATTACCTTACGTATATAACTGTAACCCTCTGTACTTCTCCTATACAATAACAACACACACACCACACATATACATACATATATGTACATATATATATAATAAAAATGGCTCAGACACAATTTGGATAACATAAATGGAGCTTGGGAGTTGTACAAAAGGAGTTCTACAAAATCTTCATAAAGATGATCGCATGTGACTTATTTTTGATTTTTAGAAAGATCCTTAGAAAAGTTATCCCTAGCATACAACAATTAAAGGAAGACTTCAGAACAGGAAATGAGATTCTTGCTCACACAGTTTCAGAAAGTTATGCCAGAGAACACACAATGAAACCTTCAGCTGCTGTGCACACGCCTGCCATAGAAGACATCCATCTAGGCGACTCTTGGTTCTATACATGAATAGATCCTTGGCCCTAATATAATTCCTACCATTTTCTTAAAACTCAGTTTAGCTATTGTGCAGTCTGTTATATGAGAAGGCAAAATATGGGCGCAAGATTTTTACATATGGGAATATTTTTTAAATTTTAATTTTGCTGAGTAATTTTAAGTAGACAACTACCTCCCAGATATAACATTGTAAATTTTATATTTCTGTATTTTAATTAAAAATCAAAAGCAGTTTAATACAGAAAAAAATAAAGAACATTTTCAAGGTGCTGAAAAATGAAAATGGTTTTTATTTCAAGAGCGCCCACGAGAGATAATTTTTTCAGTTAATATGAATAAATTATAATTTCTTTTGAAATAATTCCATGATGACACTTCTGTTTTCTTATTTAAAAATTAAATATTTCACTTATGTGCATGAACTTCATCTAACCTCTAGGCAACTCTTTTTACTTCTTTATGAAATTTATTCCTAAGTGATAATTTACTACTCTGAAATCTAATTAAATGTATCGGAATGTTTAACCTTAAAAAATAATGTTGCTCCATAATTTTAATATGAGCTAATTAATTTAATACTCCCAAATATTATTAGTCCTTTAGAAAGTTTGACATGTGTATTATTTGTTCCTGTAGAATGCAATTTTGTCTTATTTCAGACAACTCAAGTATGACTTCTTTAATTAAGAGTCAGTGCCAATACTAAAAAAGAGACAGTGTTGTTGTTGGTTTTTTCCCTCTTCTCTACCTTTGAGGAGGTGAAGGTCAGTACCCTTTCTTTCCTTTCTAAGTCATGGAAATACAGGCAGTAACTGAAAGTGTTGAAATCACTGTTGAAGATATCAATTCCCTTTTTAAATTGTAATTATAAAGGTGTAAAGAGTCAGGTAAAGAGTACATTTATTTTGGGGGCAATATCACCCCCTTGAAGATATTAATTCTTTAAGAGGCTGGAACTCATGGTGTCTGTTGCTGGATTTTAAACTTCAAGAAGAAAATATTTCTCCTTTGTGTAACTATTTTTGCTTTTACCAATTTGAGCTTTATTTATTATTGTGGTACAGTACCCAGTGCGTGGTCACTTATTCACTGATTCATGTGATAGAATTTACCCAGCCTTTGTATGAGTCAATATAAGTAAAACTTAGATTTTAGTGTTCTATAATATAGGGCTATTTTTATAAAAATGAGTAGAAAAAAAATGAGCAGAAAGGGGGATTTTCAATAGCAAAGTCTACCTTTTTACAAAACAGGTGTTTTGACCCTATTACAGTTTGTTGAAATGCATCACACACCACTTAATGACAGGCCTATATTCTGAGAAATGCATCATAAGTGATTTTGTCTTTGTGTAAGCATCATAAAATAGACTTGCATGGACCTAGATGGTATAGCCTAACAGACACCCAGGATATATGGCATAATCTATTTTCCAAGTCTACAGATCTGTATACTGTGTAACTTTGTACTGGAGGGAACATAATGTACATAAACATAGGAAGTGTACACTACAGGAGTGGGATTTCTCAACTCCATTATAAACTTATTGTCATATACCCAACCTGTTAATGAATGAAACATTACAAGCATATTAATATAATTTTTGCTTATTTTTGAGACTATTTATATAAAGACATTCTTTTTTGTTTCTTTTTTTTTTTTTAATTGTGAAAGTACTTGAATTCAGGACCTGGGCACTGTCCCTTAGCTTTTATGCTTGAGGATAGTATTCTAACACTTGAACCACATCTCCACTTCTAGCTTTTTGGTGGTTAATTGGAGGTAAGAGTCTTCAGGACTTTCCTACAGTGGCTGGCTTCCAACTTTGATCATCAGATCTCAGCACCTTAAAAATGGAGGACTATAGGTATGAACCACCAGCACCTGGCTAAAGGCATTTTTTTAGATGCTGGCACTTTTTTGTCATCTTACATTTTCTATCAAATTCAGTCACCTCATGTCATCTGTTTCTTTGGTGTGTTATGATTGACAGAAGGTTATTAATAGCAATCACTGAAATTGTTCTAATTGCCAATGAGCCAACAGCATGTTTCTGAAGCACAAGGTTCTAGTGATGGCATCCAAAATTTGTCACACCACACACACACACACACACACACACACACACACACACACACACACATAACATATATAACATACATATGTAATATATATTTTTAACTGCAACCTATCGTTCATTTGTAGTGTTATCAAGTTCGTAGTGCTAAATGAACAAATGTAGCAAACAAAGTTATGAACAAAGTTATTATTCATATGTGTATTTTTTATTATATTTGCACAGGTGTAGGTTAAGAGTATGTATAAATTATTACTAACAATATTGTTTTTGCCAGGAGCCGGTGGCTCACACCTAGGTACTCGGGAGCTGAAATCTGAGGATTGTGGTTCAAAACCAGGCCAAGCAAGAAAATTCATGAGACTTTTTTTTTTTTATATAATTTATTTTACTTTATTTGTGAACATACTGTACAGAGGGGTTACAATTACATGGGCAGGATAATGCGTACATTTCTTACCAAGCATTGCAGCCTCCTCCTTTGTTTATCCTTCACATCCCTTCCCAGTCTCCCCCCTCCCCCCCCAGTCCCAATCCTTCCCCCCACCCCCACCAACATTGTAAAGCTCGTTTTCGACATGACAACTTGTACTTCTCATTGTTGCAACAGGTCCACCTGTATCCTTAAACGACTTGTTTTTCTCCATCTCCTCCACAAGTTATACTGACATCAAATATAGTGAAAGCAGGGGTTATACTGTGGGGGAGGGACATACAAAGCAACAAAGAAATGATCTTATAAATGCGTTAGAAACACATGCATGAAAGAAAAAAAACATTAAAATACATATCTAAGGGTTCATTTTCCTAACATCACATTATCTGACTTTTTCCGCTTGACTCATACATATACTAGATATTGCAAATAAGGGAAACCATGGGACCTATGTTTCTTTGGGCCTGGCTTACTTCGCTTAATATAAGTTTTTCCAAGTTTTTCCATTTCCTAACAAATGGGGCAATGTCATTCTTTCTGATGGAGGCATAGAATTCTATTGTGTATATATACCACATTTTCTTAATCCATTCATCTTACTGAGGGGCATCTGGGTTGGTTCCAGATCTTAGCTATGGTAAATAATGCTGCAATAAACATAGTTGTGCTGGTAGCTTTAGTGTGGTCTTATTTGTGATCATTTGGGTGAATGCTCAAAAGTGGGATTGCTGGGTCATAGGGGAGTTCTATGTGGAGTCTTTTGAGGAACCTCCATACTGCTTTCCAAAGTGGTTGAACAAGTTTACATTCCCACCAACAATGAAGTAAGGTTCCCTTCTGTCCACATCCCCTCCAGCATCTGTTGTTGTTAGAGTTCTTGATTTTTGCCATTCTAACTGGAGTGAGGTGGTATCTCAATGTTGTTTTGATTTGCATTTCTTTTATGGCTAGGGAGGTTGAGCATTTCTTCATGTGTCTATTGGCCATCCTTCTTTCTTCTTCAGAGAAGTCTTTCTTTAAGTCTTTCGCCCACTTGTTTATTGGGCAGTTGTTTCTTTGAGGATTTGTTGTTGGGGGATTTAATTTTTTGAGTTCCAAGTATATTTTAGATATGAGACCCTTGTCCGTTGTATGGCTAGTAATGATCTTCTCCCAATCCGTGGGCTTTCTATTGATCTTGCTAGCTATGCATGAGACTCTTATCTACAATTAACCATTAGAAAACCAGGAATAGTCCTATGGCTCAAAGTGTTATAGTTCTAGCCTTGAGCAAAAGAGCTCAGGGACAGTACCCAGGCCATGAGTTCAAACCCCATGACCAACAAAAAACAAACAAAATTATTTTCTCCAACGTCATGAAAAATGTATCTCCAATGTACCACCCAAGAACCTAATAAAATTATATTGATAGTAGCTCTTTGTGATAGGAAATGGATGATTTCTTGGAAAATGCTAATACAACCCTAAGAAAGCAAATCTTAGGTAGAAATTTCCCCATTGAAAACCTACTACACATCTGCTGGAAAAATTCCCAGAGGAGATATGAGCAAAGTACATTGCTGTGAATGTGTTTTATCACGTAGAAACATCCTAAAGAACACTAGTTTTTTTTTTCAGAAGATAATTAAAGAATGATTTTTATTTTTGTAAGTTCCAAGCTTATAATTTTAATCAACACTTTGAGACCATCATTCAAATAAAACCAGTTTTATTTGAGATTTAACATCTTTATCCAATCACTTTGGAGACACATAATATGCAACTGAATGAGCTTACCTTTAAAAGGAAAATTCCCTTTAAGACACTTGGAATAGTTTGGTGGTGCTTATTTAATTGAAACTCCCAAGTTATACAAAGAGCACACTTCAGAAAACAGAAGATTTTAGTTGAGAATTCAGGTCCAGTTGGGAATATTTTCTGACCATTTTCGGTGTGGTCATTGTGTGATTTGAATTTTTGTTCTTCAGGGGGCAAAAAAAAGAATTCTTTCTTTTGCCACACATTGCTCTTTGGGATTATCAACTTAGTTTCAATACAACTTTCAAATGATACAGTGATCTTCCTTTGCGGGCAAACACAGTGACATTCCAACACTGAGGGCTTGAGTCCTTAGGTACCTGGATCTAGGAGAATATTTTTCCCAGTGGTTGGTGCTCTCTTGTCTCGCTCCCTTTTTTTATTCTTTTCTAAAACATTTATAGTTGAAAGAAGCTAAGTGCTCTCCATTTTGTCTAAGACCACTCTAACTCGCAGGAGGAAGCCAATGTTATAAACAAAATGATGTTAAAGAATTCTGGGGAGCTAGGACAACAGGTCCCAGGAGACAGCTTAAAATAATAAAAGAACATTCAGACCCTGAGAGTGCAATAGAAGTAGGCTTTTCCTCTTTGGATTTCATTTTGTCTTTTTACACTATGCATTTAAGGAGCTTTTGTAAGCTTCCCATGTTACACAAGAATAATCATCTGTGTAGAACAGGAGTGATAGGATTCCTTAGGAAGAAGAAACCTGATTTCTGATCCTAGGCTTATGTGTTCTCTGTCTGAGGAAATCATCTCTCTGTCAGTGAATGAGGTTTTCCTCAACAATGGAATCAAGGGATTGTCTAGGAAGTGTGGCATTCCAACATCCAATTTTATCAGGAAATCAAAATCAAGTTTTTTGGGTTTTTGTTTGTTTGTTGGTTTTGTAAGCAGCGTTCCAGGCTCCTGATCCACCAGTAGACCTCTTTTTCCCTTTTTTCAAATTTCATTTTCAATAACATGTTCAATACAGGGCTTTGATAGATGAGTGAATGAGTGAGCAAATGAAGAAATATGTCTTGTTTGCTCTAAAATGCTATAGGGACCTGATTTTAAGCCAGATCGTTTTGCTCTTCATCTGTAAGAAAAGATAACAGTATACTTGCTATTCCCCTAAGGGTAGTTTATCTGCTAAAGTAACTGATTTCCTCTTTGCTTCCATTTCTAAAACAAATTGGGATTTCTTCCAAGTGTCATAATCCATTGACTTAGCAGCTACTCTAAAATAGGTAATTTATGGGGGGATTTTGGGAGGGTCCTTCCTTTACTTGTCTCCCCTTTGCTCTTGTAAGCTCTGTGTTAGACTCTAAGTACCTTCCTGGACATGTTCCTTTCAGTTGTGAGTGGCCATGTAACTTGCTGAGAGTAATGTCGTGCAAATCTTGAAAAACAATGAAAGCATCCATTTATAAAGACTGCTGGCTTCTGCTGTCAGCCCTCTTGGAAAGAAAGAAGTCTCTGGATATCAGGCAGAGATGGGCCCTGGCCTGGTCTTATGCAGTATTTCCATCACATAGTCTATACATAATCTAAAGAGCACAGATGACGCATTTTAGCATCATTAATGTATTTCAATAGAAAGTTATGAAGTGATGAGCTCTGAGTATTCATCGTTCTATATAATTTGCATGATTTTAAATTTATGTAATTTAGTTTTCATTAGCCACTATATTCAACTCCTTGCTCCCCAAATTTCGCTAAATTCAGTGTTGACTCTAGCATGTGCCATTAATTGAACAAAAATGAACCCAAACCCTCCAAAAGAGCTGTGAGGAAAAGCTCATGCTTCACCCAGGCTCCTCCTGTTCTCACTGCCATGACAGCTGAAATGTTCCAGAAAGTTTGATACAAGTTAGTGAAATGCTGGGAGTAAACATCAGGTGCTACCATGGTACAACTCCAGCTATCCAGAGTACACACTCGAGCTACATAAGGTTTATTTAGGCAGTTTCCCTTTTAATTGACAAAGTCTGTGTATACATCATACACACCGTAAGATTTCAAAATCTATATGTATAGTATAGGCTGGCTAAATCAAGGTTATTGACATAATCATTACCTCACAGGCTTATTTTTGTGTGTGTGGAGAGACAGTATTAAATTCTACTCCCTGCAGGTTTCAGAATACAATGTGGCTAGGTGTGGGGGCACATGTCTATAATCTGGGCTACTTAGGAAGACTGAGGTTTGAAATTACCCCAGGCAAAGTATTCATGAGATTTTACACACACACACACACACACACACACACACACACACACACACACACACGCCACTTCGTCCCAACCATAAACGTTAGGTGTAGTAGTTAACTCCCATAGTCCTAACCACTTATGGTGAGAAACATAAAGACAATGGTGGTCCAGGTCACCCTGAATAAAAACAAAACCCTATCTCAAATGTAACCAAAAGCTAAAAGAACTGAGCACATCACTTAAGTGGTAGAATAGTTCCCTGGTAAGTGCAAAACCTCAAGTTCAAACCCCAGTACCACCTAAACTCAAAGAAAACAAAAAGAATACAATTTATTTTTGTCTCAATCTTACTAATATGAAAATTACTGTTTAATTCCTGTTACATAGTATACTCACAAGCATCTTTAAAAATATGTTCATAGAATGTTGAACAAATATATTAGCCACTTATGATGCTGACACACTTATTTTGCAGTATAATATAAATACAGAAAGATAATTTCTTTTCAGAAATCAGATTAAGAAATTCTTTTCAGTAATTAAAAGTTTACGAAATTATTTTCTTAACCTTTTTTACATTTTTATTGTTATTATAAAGGTGATGTGCAAAGGTGTTACTGTTACATTAAGTTGAATAATTAGTGTCTTTCTTTTTGAGCAATGCCGCTCCACCTTTCTTAAAACATTTTTTCAACTTGAAATATCTTCATCAATGCCTTCATTTTTAAAAAAAATAAATTATTGTCCAAAATCATGTTTACTCTAAATTCTTATGTGAATGTGGCTTTACTGACCCCTATATATGGAATTATAGTTAAAATCTAATGTGTAAAATTCATGACTATACTTAAACTGGTTTAGACAAATACTATATGCATAAACTGTTTCACATTTCATGGCATAAAGACAATCCACACAAGACCATAGCCCACTGGCATTTTCATAACAATAGGTTGAGTTACATGAATGAACAAAGGGTGGTTTTTTATTAAAATCTATAATTTAGTAAGCCAAGATAATTGCACCAGTGAAGAAAGGGAAACAGCACCAGATGGTGTTAAAGAGATATAGAAGATCTTATTCAGGAGTACTGTAATGAGACCATTGTGGAAAGTGAGAGAAATTGAACTCAACTCCATTGGAACACAAGCGGGAGAGCCTCTGAGCACTGGGGTGAACTACTGGAAAAGTGCTGAAGGAGGTTAGTGAGGACTGGTCAAGGTGATTAAGCCATCTGTGTGTGCTAATTGAAGTCAGGCTCGTTGAAGTTCATCTTCTACCTTCCCACTGAGATGGAAATAGGAGCTCTGTCTTTCTTGATGATTACTTTTCAAGGGGGTTGCTCCTAGCTTCTTGAGAATTCCTGGGTTATAAAACACCCAAGATGGCTAGGAATGTAGCTCAGTGGTAGAACTTTGGATTTGCATGTGCAAAGCCCTAAATCAAATCCCTAGCGCTGCTAAACAAGATAAAAATGAAAAAATAAATCTGGCAAGATTCTAGAAGATGAGCATCTCAAAGCGGGTGGGGGCTGCCTTGGAATGATACATTTTATGGTAACAAAATTATCTGAGGCTGAGTGATGTGTGAACACCAAGAGGTTTATTTGGCTTGTGCGTCTGGTGCTGGCAAGTTCACAGATACCGCAGAGAGCTTCCTGTCTGGCCTGTGGAGATGTGACAGGGAACCCTGCCTTGGCAAACCCACAAAACAAGTGCCACTGCCCACTCTGGTGGCAAGAAATCACATCCAAGAGATTGGGTCATAGTGCTCTGTGGACTGGTCATTACTCCTATTTACAAAAGTAAATTATTTTTAAGTACAAAGGAGGTGCATTTAACAAAAGCAGTTTATGAACGCAGTGCCTCTTGATCGGTGTTACCCTTCAACATCCTTACCCACCCCCTTCATCCCACCCCTCCTTTCACGTTTCTCAACTTTGTGTTCTATCAATGAATGCATTACTGCATTATCCCCTACTCTTCCCTTCATTCCCTCTCCCCTTGGCCCTACTCTTTCTCTTGCAAGTATCCATTTCCTGGTGCTGATTTTGTTGATTTTGACTTAGACTTTCTAAAACAACAACAACAAAAAAAAACTATGCTATTTAAGCTCTCCATAGTACAACTTTATTCTTTCTAATAGATGAGTAAAAGTCCATTGTGTATATCCATTGTTTATATACATTTTCTTGATCCATTCAGGAACATCTGAGCTGATTTCGTATCTTGGCCAGGGTGAATAATGCTGCAACAAACATGGTTATGCTGGTGGCTTTGCTGTAAGCTTGTTTATGTTCTATTTGCTAAATGATCAGGGGTGCAATTGCTGGGTCATAGGATAGTTTTTTTTTAATACTTTTTAATTGTAAAAATACTGTATAGAGGGGTTACAGTTACATGAGGAAAGTAATAAGTACATTTCCTATCAAGCATTGTTGCCTCCTCCTTTGTTTTCCCCCTACTCTCCCTTCCCTCCCACCTACACAACTTCACTCCACCCCCCATCCCCACCTAAATTGTGAAATTCGTTTTTCATCATAGTGTCTTGTAGATCTCATTGTTACAATGGGTCAGCCTGTACCCCTATTTAAGCATTTTGTTTTTTCCCTTCCCCTCCCCAAATTAGAGAAGTTTATATACAAGATGCAGGGCATGGACATCAAATGCAGTGAGAACAGGGTTATATTGTGAGGGAGGAACATATAAAGAAATAAAAAAATCACCACATGGTGCATTATAAATATGTTAGAAACAATAGCAAGAAAGAAAAAAAACTACTTGTGTCTCTATCTCGGGGTTCATTTTGCTTAACATCATCTTATCTGGTGATATGTGCATAGCTTTTGACCTTTTCTGCTTGACCCAGACATATACTAGTTATTAAAAATAAGGGAAACCATGGGACCTATGTTTCTTTGGGCCTGGCTTACTTCACTTAATATAATTTTTCCAAGTCTTCCCATTTCCTAACAAATGGGGCAATGTCATTCTTTCTTTCTGATGGAGGCATAGAATTCCATTGTGTGTATATACCACATTTTCTTGATCCATTCATCTACTGAGGGGCATCTGGGTTGGTTCCATATCTTATCTATGGTAAATAATGCTATAATAAACATAGTTAAGCTGGTAGCTTTAGTATGGTCTTGTTTGTGATCATTTGGGTAAATGCCCAAAAGTGGGATTGCTGGGTCATAAGGCAGCTCTATGTGGAGGCTTTTGAGGAACCTCCATACTGCTTTCTAAAATAGTTGAACAAGTTTATACTCCCACCAGCAATGAGCATCTGTTGTTTATTAGAGTTCTTCATTCTAGCCATTCTAACTGGGGTGAGGTGGTATCTCAATGTTGCTTTGATTTGCATTTCTTTTATGGCTAGGGAGGTTGAGCATTTCTTCATATGTCTCTTGGCCATTCTTATTTCCTCTTCAGAGAAGTTTCTCTTTAAGTCTTTAGTCCACTTATTTATCGAGCAGTTGTTTCTTTGAGGATTTGTTGTTGGGGGATTTAATTATTTGAGGTCCAAGTGTATTTTAGATATTAATGATGCTACCACCCAACACCCCCAGCACCATCACACAGGGGAAGCAAACCTTTATATGACCATTGGTGGAAACAAACTACATTCAAACTGTAGCAGGGCCCATGAAAGAATTCACAATGTAACTTTTCTAATGTGAATGCTCTAAAAAAGAGGGAGAGGGAGAGGTCAGAAACCTCTCTAACATCTGGTGAACACAAGAGAAAATTACAGCCATTTTGGCCAATATCCTCCCAGGAAGTTGGTAGGCTTCATTCCAGAATTGTCTTAAAAGAATGAAATCAAAATATCTTAGCAAACTGAAAGTTATTTTTCTTGCTTATTGATTATATAGCTTGGGGAAAGTACAGATAGTTTTATTGGCATAAATTATGAGTTACATTATCTCAGTATTTACCTAGATTTATCTTAATTTATTTTAGACATTAATCTACCTTTTCACAGTAGAACTTACTACTGTAAACCAATTAACAGTAATTACAGAGGCATTTAAAGTAATAATGTAAAAGTAGGGGGATGAGAGCATCTTGTATGAGTTCCATATTTCCATGGGTATGCCAGAGGGGAAAAAATTCTCCATCTTGAAATATGCAAAGACGTAACACATCTTTTAAATTTGAGCAGAAGATGTGTGTGTGTGTGTGTCATTGATAGGCCCATTGCATGGGACCCGCAGGTTTTCAAGACATTTTGTAGAGTCTGATTTTAACTTGTATCAGTTGTAGCTGAAAGAATCTTCCTGAAGCCTGAAAAAGGAGGAAGGCCAATTATAAAGTGTTCTCAGGTCTCCTACATGGTTTTGTAAAGTCATAATGAAAAATCATTACCAAAGTACGTTTGGTAGGGTTCCATAATTGTTTCAGATTCAGACAGTTAAACAAAATCACCATCATCTTGAGGAACATCCAAGTTGACAAGAGAAAAGTGAAAAACTCACATCTAGCTGTGAATGTAAAAACAGTCTGAAGCCACCAGCTCCCTTCCCAGTTACAAAGCACAGTCAATAACCAGCCACAGCCAGGGAAGCAGGGTGCTTTTTTTTAATGTTGCTACTTCAGTCAATAAGGTATAATTGGAACCTGCCAAGAAAGTAGTGTGCCAAAAGTGTACTTAAGCAGAAACTTAGGTGTTGAACTGTTTGTGTAAAAATTGAGCACATAGTCGAATTATAAGTTGCAGAACTTTCAAAGTGTGGACAGTGTAAATCTGCCAGGCGAATGACTCTCACAGCTGGGGTGTGACATCTGCCATCAATGGAGCTATCAGAGAAGAGGAGAAAGACCTTTCAGCTTCACAAAAGAGCATTGTACTTAGTAAGTAATTAGAGGGAGGCTTGAGCAAGACGGGCTTTGGGCTTCGTCTTTCAGATACATGGAGCAAAGATTAAAATATCATCTTACCACATCTCCTTAAAATATACACAAAGGCAAATAAGACTATCTGGTTAAGCCAACAAGTAAAGGATGCTTTTACGTTATGCCTGTGAGGTGTTTAATCTCTCACTATATAGAGTTTCCTCTTTTTTCTTTTTCTTGTGTTGATATTGGTACTTGAATTCAGGGCCTCCTGCTCTTGCTTGGCTTTTTTACTCAAGGCTATCACTCTACCATTTGAACCACAACTCCACTTCTGGCCTTTGGCTGCTTAACTGTCCAGAAGAGTCTCACAGACTTTTCTTCCCAGGCTGCCTTTGGACCTTGATCCTCAGCTCTCAGCCTCCTCATTAGCTAGATGTGAGCCTCCAGCGTTGGTTTATACAGCCTAGTCTTTAATCCCAAGTCTCTTGGCACTGAAAGAAAGATGTATGATATTTCAAATAGAGTGACAGCAAGAGGCGCCCTGTTCTTGCCTGAGGTTGTTCTGGTAGACAGGAGAAAAAGGGAAGACAGTTCCAACTCTCTTAAGGCACTTTGGGGATCATAATTCTCTAATATGAAGATTCCAAACCTAGAGACTTCAAGACAACCACGGTATACCTTTCACTGGTGGTTTCACTTCTGTAGTTGGAAAGCCTTTTTCTGAGAACCAATAGATTTTTTTTCCTTGGTAGGTGTTTCATGCAAAATGCCTTAATCCTAGTTGCTCAAGAACCTGAGGTCTGGACAATCAAGGTTGGAAGGAAATTCCATTCCCTGGCAGGAATGTCCATGAGGAATGTCCAATTAATCACTACAAAGCTGCAAGTAGAGCTGTGGCTCAAATTCAAGAGTGCCATCCTAAAGCATAAAAGCTAAGGGATGGTGTTCAGACCCAGTACTGGCACACACACACACACACACACACACACACACACACACACACACACACACACACACACACACACATACATATACCCCAATATGATTTGCTGCTAACAGAACACAATCAAGGAAACACACTGATGAATGGATTCGTTTGTTAAGGAAAATGAATAATGCCTAAGATCCTTTTCTTCTATGTAAACTTAGCATTCCATTGGTAAAATTGCATTCATCATTCCAGCACTTCCATAAAGTAATCTCCATCTTTCTCCCTTCAGGCCATTTTGCTGATGGATTAGACCGTGGCCTATTGCAAATGATGCTTTGTAGAGGAAATTTTTATTTATGGCATGAGTAAATTTGACATATGTTAGTATGCAGAAAGACAATAATAGCCTGTTTGCACAATTTTCTCTTATTTGCATTGCAATTTCTTTCCAGTAATTAATGAAATAGTCACATGGGACATAGGACAGGTATCAATGACTGGAGGTATGATAATGAACAAGGTTTGCTTGCTTTGATGAGCCCAGCCAGGCATCGCTCCATTCCAGCTCTCCAACCCCCATTTCCTTCTTACAAAATGTAAGGTATGGAAGAGGACCGTGACAATGGCACTTATGTCAGCTTCTTGACATTTTCAAGTGAGCCTATATTGTTTGTTATGTTAAAGAGCACCAGCATTATGGTAATCAAATAGCTGTATTTTATGTAAACCATAAAAATAATTTATACTCCTAATTACTGGATTTATCAATAAGAAATCAGAAGTTGAACTTTAAATGAAATTTTTCATTTCAAATTTGACTTTTTATTCTGCCAGGAACCGGAAGGATAGAAGTCAGACTTATATTCTAATACAATGCATGGTGACCTCTCTTGAATAATTTGTAAACATCATCAGAGCTGTGAAACTGATAGCCTAGAATGCATTGGGAAGGTACAATTGAATCAGGATTCAGGAAAGCAAGGAAATTTTAAGTCTATGAAATTTTTGTTGAGATCAATCTATATACGTAGTATTCTGCAACCTCATTTTTAGGAAACTAAATTGTAGAACTCTGTCCATTCACTTGACTTATGACAATATTGGCACCATAGATTATGAAGCCTAGTTCAGATTCCCGTGTTTAACCTTTGTTGGATTTTACAGTGAACCTCATAAAATAGCAACCTCATTGAAATCTAAATTTCTCTTGTCTTTGGGACTGCTTATACAGTCTAATTATTTATTCAACTATTTAAACCTCTCTCTGAGAGTCTGAGTCTTGGCATGATTGGAGAGAAAACTTATCTCAGTTTTGCAACTGAGAGTTTACCTGTAACTTTGTTCCTGGGATTTAATTTCTGCATCTCATACTCCCTTGTCTCGGTCCTCATTGCCATGTACCTGTATTCTCAAGGGTAGACCAAAATCCTAAGCTATAAACATGAGCCCTAAAAGATTAAACTGATTTATTAGTTTATCCCCATCCTGTCTACCCAGCTTATCTGTGTCTGAGTCTTCTGATGTCATTTTCTCAAGGGAAAGATGCAAACCCTCTCAAAACAAGTCATTTTCTGAGGGCATGATTTATTTCTAAGTGTCTAAATTAGATCAGCTTATTTCTTTTTCAAAAATCTTCAAGACTCCCTGCTTTATAAAACAGACTTGTGCTGAGTACTTCAATTTAGAAATGCAAATGACATTGAAACTCCTCCTTTCCTAAGGGTAAGAAGATATTAACCACCCACTTGTTTATTGGTTCTAGTTAATAGCTACAGTAAATGAACATGACAGATAGCAACAAATTTCAGTGTTTTAACATTTTCACATAGACAAGGCTGGCATGTTAAGAACAAATCCCATTACATAAATTCATTCACACACCTACTCCTCAAAAGCCAAAGTTTCATGGTTTTTCTTGACTCCAAGAAAGGTGATGATTGGGAAGAGATTAACATACCCTATCTCACTGTAGTCGTAACCATTTGCTCACAGCTTAAGTCTAGGAAAGTATTTGATATACATTTATACAAGAGAGTCTCACTTCTGTTTATAAGAACAAAAGGGACAACTTGAACAACAGTTTGGAGTTTTAAAATGAGATCATGCATGTTTTTAAAAGTACTCCGTGATGTATATTGTTTTCACTTATTTTTCCTTTTTCTTTTCTTGTTCTGGTACTAGGGCTTGAACTCAGTATCTCAGCACTGTCCCTTAGCTATTTGAGTAAGGCTAGTTCTCTTCCACAGGTGTCAGATCTCCACTTCTGGCTTTTTGGTGGTTAAATAGAGCTAGGAGTCTCACAGACATTCTTTCTGGGCTGGTTTGAACAACCAATCTCAGCTCTCAGCCTCTTGGGTAGTGAGGATTACAGGTGTAAGCCAGCAGCACCCAGCTACTGGTTTCATTTAGATTTGCGTGTTCTAATGGGAGTATTTTATTCTCATGTCTCAAGAAATAAATGAAATACATTCCTTGAATCTTGATTCTCTCTTTAGTCTCTATTTTCCTGCACTGAATAAGTTAAGAATCAAGTTTCAAGGACTATGCTTCAAATATTAGTTGAAAAGCCTCTGGAATGGCCTCCTAAATCCTCGATTCAATCCCCTCCTGACATATTTTCCTAATCTATCTTAGTGTTGGACAAGAGTGACCATACTATTCCTGGAGTTTTTTCTTTGGCTTCCATCATTCTGAAATGACATGTCAATCATTCTTTGATTGGTTTAAACAGGTTCGTTTATCCAGTGGCTGTTTTAACAATCTGTAGTTTAGGCCTTGTTTGGTGGCACATCAAGATTTGGCGGCACCATGTTGAGCAATGAATGAGCAGTGAGCCCAGCAGGAGATAATTTGTGTATGCATGTTGCATCCACCTCATGAAGACAAACAATAAACGAGAAGAGGTTGACAGACACTGATTGGGCAATATCGGCATGCTACATGTAACACCCTGTTGCTGCTGATGGATAGGATGCAGAAAGCCATACAGAGAGAAGAGCCCCTAGTCATTTCTCTCAGTGCTTCATCTTGAGTTGGCAGCCCTTCCTGCCTACCACCTCCTCTAAAAGGAACATAATTTATGTTTGCTATTCAGCATTTTTTCTCCCTTCAAGACCTTGGAGAATTTTGTTGTTGTTGTTTTGTATTTTGGTTTTGGGTACCAGTGATGTGGCTTGAACTCAGAGTCTGGGTGAGGTCTTAGCTTTTGTGCTCAAGGCTGGCACTCTACCACTTGAGCCACAGCTCCATTCCCAACTTTTTGGTAGTTAATTGGTGATTAGAGTCTCACAGACTTACCTGCCCAGGCTGGCTTCAAACTGCTATCCTCAGATCTCAGCCCCCTGAGTAGCCAGAGTTGTTGGCATTCAGTCAAAACTTTTAAAAATAAATAATCCAACAACTTCTATTGCTGCTATATTACATAATCTATGCTTATCATAAAAGAAAAAGTGTGACTCAAACACGTTGTGCTTATATAGCTTTCCCAATAAAATCTAATGAATGTTAATGAAAGTTTAGAAATAAAATCTTTCATTTCTTCAAGAAGGACTTGTGAAAAAGTAATTGTTCTTCCTAAGTGTAATGAACATATTTTGTATTTCTTTAGACAACAACTAACACCAGATGTTCAAAAGATCAATAAATACTGATCAAAAGATATAGCAAACACAGTGTTTTGCCTATATTTAAGACTTCTTTTTTAACCAGATTCTGATGACTCACACCTATAATCCTAACTCCTCTGATGCTGAGATAAAAGAGTAGCAATTTAAAGCCATCCCAAATAGTAAAGTCTGAGAGATGCCCATCTCCAATTAACCAGACAAAAGCCAGAAGTGAAAGTGTAGCTCAAGTAGTAGAGTGCCAGCCTTGAGTAAAAAAGCCAAGTGAGAATGCAAGGCTCTTAGCTCAAGCCACTGTACTGACACCAAAGAGAACTGTTTTCAATAGACAAGATATTATTTCTTTGAAACTGAACCCATTCTTTAAAGATTCAGATGTTTGGGTCACTATCCTTAAAGTTACATTTTGTAATATGAAAACCATTTACCTTCTAAGTGATTCTGCATACATGGTTGAGAGGTGTTAGCACTTTCATAGAAAGACCCAATATGCTGATTGAATGCCTTGTTAGATATTCACACCATGTAAATTATTTAATATTAGTGTTTAAACACAACAAACTCCTTGGAAACATGTATCCATTCTATATTTTAGAAATATCCATAGGCTTTAGGACAATGTGGGAATTATCTCTACAACTTAGTAAAATTATGCTTAATATCTTCATTTAAGCTTTGACCTAAAATTTAATCAGTTATTTTATTGGACTCTTTTTAAACATAGGAATTAATGGTGGATGATGTTCGTGAAATTGGCACTGTGAATTGGAATAACGTAAGTCTAATAGGATTTTTTCATAGGAAAATGATATCATGGGGCATATATTCTTATCAGGAGTGGCACCAATAAAGATAGTTAAAAACATTATATTATTAACTCTTATGAGCAACATTACAGTTTTCTAAAATGTTTATAAGCCAATTTTCTAGCCAATCATGAAATTATATTTATTGGCATATTATCATGATATGCCATACAACATTCTCATTTAACCACTTACATCTCTTCCTTTCTGTGAAAGGTCCAGTACTGCAGGACCTTGGAATTCAGAGGCCTTCCTTGGGGAAATAGTGTAGGAATGCTAGAAGCACTTCTCCTTACATTTCATAATTTTAAAAAGTTTTTATAAAGTAATAGAGTTTTTTTCTGTTTGTTTTTTTTCTAAGTGATTCTGCATACATGGTTGAGAGGTGTTAGCACTTTCATAGAAAGACCCAATATGCTGATTGAATGCCTTGTTAGATATTCACACCATGTAAATCATTTAGTATTAGTGTTTAAACACAACAAACTCCTTGGAAACATGTATCCTTTCTATATTTTAGAAATATCCGTAGGCTTTAGGACAATGTGGGAATTACTATAAACAGATCAAATATTCCACAACTTACAAATGAAATTATCTCATCTTTCAAAGTACATTTCTTATGAACCTTGAAGGATTATCCAGGTGATCCTGTATTATGGAAGAGGGGCAGTTCTTTATACTGCCTTGACACATAAACACATGAACTAGAGAGCATAGGCAATAGATGGATGACAGGTAGATAGATGGATAGATAGATAGATAGATAGATAGAGAGAGAGAGAGAGAGAGAGAGAGAGATAGATAATAGATGATATAAAGATAGATCACACAATACAGATACAATTTTCTTATCTATACATTATACATCAACAATTCTCAAAATTACACAATGTGGTATTTGTGTTCCTGTGTGTATTAGAAGTATTTTAATTTTTTTCAATCTCTTACCATATGCCAGCTACTATACTAAGAGTTTAAAGTTATGTGTGTTCCTGAGCAATTGATTTAGTTCAAATTCATGAAGATCCTACACCCCTTACTTTAAAAGCAGATCATGCACGTTTCAAGGCCTATATATTATAAGTATGCTAGAATTACTGTACAGAGGTTGAAAATTCATAGTTTCTACCAAAGTGGATTCTCACTTCAGTGGCTCATATTTAAAGTCACTGCAAAGATGTTTCTTCTAAATGAAGTAATATTTAAGCTATAATTTCTAACTGAGGAAGACAGCTATTCCCCAAAGAGACACTTAGGGATCCTGTTTGACATTCTGGGCTTGTGTTTTGAAAATTTACAGTTGTGTAAAGTTTGGAATGTCAGGCGGATGGCCCAAGTGAAAAACAGTATGACCATGACCAATTATGATACAGTAAGGCAAAATTAAAATAATACTGTATCCTATTGGGTAAACACATTAAAATGAAATATGTATTAAAATAACAGACAAAAGTGAATGGAAATATCCATTCTTTCTTTCTGTGTGTGTGTGAGAGTGAAAGAGAGAAAAAAAGAGAAAATGTGTGTATGTTGAGTGTCTGTGTAGTTTATGTATGTCCTATTGGGCACTCTACCTAGTGAATAAATAGCATGCATTATTAACTAATGTGGCATTCATATTTATGATTTAAGGAATGAAGTTAAGAAGCTAGATGTAGATAAGTGGATTTGTAACGTAAATAACAAGCATTCACACAGATCTGGCTTGAAATAACAAAGAACTTAACTTTTTCCCCCATGTCCTGATTTTGCTTTTAAGTGAACCATAGCACTGATGTTACTGGACTTTGGGAATTCTGTGAATATGTTTATTAGAACCATTTACTTTCTCCTAGACTCAGAAATTTCCATCTTCATTTTATGGCTTTTCAAATGTTTCTTGCATTTCCAAGAAGATTTCTAGGTAAAAAGTAAATTTAAAACATTTAAATTGGTTGAATTTTTTTTTATCACAGTGCACTGTAAACATTTCAGGGAATATTTTTCCTTCAGGGTTTGATTTGCAATTCATAATTATTTCCTGTCTTTTTCTTGTTCTTATTCAATGGTACAAGATGAAGAGAAGATAGTTTCATAGCATGCACATTTTAATCGGTATTCAAACTGAACTTAAGAGTCCACAGCTTTTCTCCGCCTATGAATGGGAATTCATTTCCATTGAATCATCAAAAAGATGATTTTTTTGAGAGAGAGAAAAAAAATAATAAGGTCATTTGATCAAACATACTTGTTTTCATTTAATTTGGGTATGATATTATTGAAATAACTTTATAGTACCACATGTATTCTTTACCACATGCATTCTTTAATCTGTGATAAATAATTTTATTGCGTCTCTGAAATTCCTTTGTCAAAAATTTTAGTTTCTTTGCTACAGATGAAAATGTGGGGCTTTACAATTCTAAAGCATTTGCTTTACCACTGAGCAAACTGTCCAGCTCTTGTTTCTTTATTCCTAAAAATTATGATAGGAGAAATTCATTTATAAAATATTCTTGAGCCTCTTTTTAAACAATTGTCGTTTTTTCCTATTTTTTTTTTGTCAAGGTGATGTACAAAGTGGTTATACTTACATAAGTAAGGTAATAAGTACATTTCTTATCAAACTTGTTACCCCTTCCCCAATTTTTCTCCTACTTTCCATCCCCCTCCATTCTTCTTCTCCCCAAATTGTACAGATTATTTCCAACATATTGTCTTGCATATATTGCTGTTGTATTGTCCTTTGCCTCACCATCCTATTTTTCCCCTTCCCTTCCTTAACGCAAATAAACATGCATACAATATCAGGGTACCAAATTCAAATTCATGACAACAGGGGATATACCATAGGGGGAAGAACATACAAAAGAAACAAAAACTCACATAGTACATTAAAAACAACAAAGTAAAAGCTTTTGTGTCCATGTCTTGGAGTTCATTTTGCTTAGTATCATCTTATATGGTCATAGCTACATAGCTATTGAGCTATTCTGCTCATCTGCTGAGATTATCCTAGACGTATACTAATTATTGCAAATAAGGAAAACCATGGGACTTATGTTTCTTTGGGTCTGGCTTACTGCACTTAATATGATTTTTTTTCCAGGTCTTTCCATTTCCTTACAAATGAGGCAGTGTCATCCTTTATGGTGAAAGCATAGAATTCCATTGTGTGTGTGTTTGTGTGTGTCTGTGTGTGTGTATCACATTTTCTTGATCTAGTCATCTACTGAGGGGCATCTGGGTTGGTTCCATATCTTAGCTATGGTGAATAATGCTGTGATAAACATAGTTGTGCTGGTAGCTTTCTTGAGACAGAACTTACAGACCGTCTCTCAAAGTGAAGGGGTCAGTAATTTGTAGTGTATTTACATTACTGGCCAGTATTTTGAGAATCTAATTTCAGAACATTTTGATCACACAGAACATTGATTTACTTTTAGCACTCACTCTCTAGCCCCAGCTCTGCTTCCACCATGCCCCAACCACCAAAACCACTACTACATTCCATCTCTATGGATTTTCTCATTCTGGACTTTTGCGTAAAAAGAATCATGCAATGGACGATACTCTGCGACTGGCTCCTATTACTTGGCATAATGTTTACCAAGCTCATCCATAATGCTGTAGATATAATTCTTCTTAATTGCTGAATATTATATCATTGAATTTGTTTATCTACTTTGGATGTCTCCTGTGAGTAGAATCATGCACCATTCTCTTCTTGATCGTCAGTTTCTTTCACCTAACAGAATACCCTCAATATTCTTCCCATAGTATAGCAGATCTCAGGATTTCCATCATTTCTAAGGCTAAATAATACTCTAGTTAGGCATTTACCATATTTTTTTTCTTTTTTTCTATTTGTCTAGCAACAGAAGTTAGGCTATTTCCAACTCCTGTTTGTACAAAGAAAACCTCAATGAACACAGGAGGCCACATGGATCTTTGAAAGCTTGTTTTATATTCTTTGGGATAAGCATCTAGAAGTGACATTGTGATAACTTTTGTTATTATCTGTTTTATATGGGTTTTGAAATCAATTAAGGATAAGCTCTCCAACTTATTTCCTATTTTTTCAAGATAATTCTGGTTATTTGGGGCCTTCACAATTGTAAGTGATTTTCTAGGCCAGATTTTTCATTTCTACAAAGAAAAGTTACCAGAACTTTCATAGAGATTGCAATTAGTCTATAAATTTCTTTTAGTTGTATTGCAAGACCTGAAAGATTTCACACACAAAAAAAGAATACTTCTGAATCTGATAGTTTCAGCAGTGCAGCAGGATATAAAATTAGCACTTAAAAATCAGTAGCTTTTCTATATACAGCAATGAACAGGCTGAGAAGGAAATCAGGAAAACAATTCCACTTAAAATAGCCTCAAAAACATTACATACCTAGCTATAAACTGTACCAAAAAGATGAAAGACCTATATAACGAAAACTCTAAAATCATAAAGAGAGAAGTTAAAGAAGATACCAATACACGGAGACACCTTCCATGATCATGGATTGGCAGAATTAATATCGTAAAAATGGCTATCTTACTAAAAGTACTCTGCTGATTTGGTAGAAATCAAATTCTGAATATTATTCTTCATAGAAATAGAAAAGGCAATCCAAAAATTCATAAGGACCCATAAAAGAGCACACTCAGAAAAAGCAACCTGAGCAACTAGAGCAATATAGACTTCAAATAAGAAGAGACATAGTGACAACAACCACCTCAACAAAACATTTTACTGATACAAAAACAGATTCAAAAACCATTGGAACAGGAGGCTGGGAAGGTGGCTCAGTGGTGGAGCGCATGCCTTGCATGTCAGAGGCCCTTGGTTCAATTCCTCAGCACCACATAAGCAAAAAGAAAAAAGCCGGAAGTGGCGCTGTGGCTCAAGTGGTAGAGCGCTAGCCTTGAGCTGAAGAGCTGAGGGACAGTGCCCAGGCCCAGAATTCAGGCCCCATGACCAGACCAAAAAAAAAAACAAAACAAAACTATTGGAACACAGAAGATGTAGAAATCAAACCACATAATAACAGCTATCTCATTTTTTAAAAGGAACCAAAAACATACACTGGAAAAAGACAAACTATTCTTTACATAGAGCTGGAAACCCTAACTAAGACCAGGATGAAGAGATCAGAAGAGATCAGGAATCAGAAAGCAGTGTGTTTTTTTCTGGACACTAGAAGAAAGAGATTGTCTTGTGTCTGTCTCCCAATTTCTGGTAGATAAAAGCTTCCAAATCCTTAGTATCTCTGCCTTGTAGATACATCATTCCAGCCACTGCCTGCATCTTTCCCTCACTTTCTCTGTCTGTGTCCCTTTCTGCTCTTAAAGGACACTCTCCTTCTCTCTTGGACTAATAAAATCTGATTTATCTCAATCCTCATTTTATTTACATCTACTGAGAACCTATTTGCAAATAAGGTCACACATGTAGGTTCTAGGTAGGTGTGCATTTGGGATACTATAATCTACCCACTGCGGCATGCGGTCAGAAGTCAGAGAGTATTTTTTTGTTATTGTTTTATGAGTTTCTTGGATTTTATTGCTGCTGGAGAATCAAACTCAGAGCTTTGCACATGATAATCTGGCATTCTATCACTGAGCTCCATTTCCAAATTTTAATAGTTCTTATCTATATAAAATTAATAGTAATATCCTCACTTCTCTTTCTGATGTTGGTCACTAATTTCTTCTCAGTAATTTATTTTTATTGGTTTGTTACTGGTCCTGGTCATTGTCTCTGAGCTTCTTTTGCTCAAGGCTAGTGCTCTTCCACTTTAGCCAAAGCACCACTTCCAGTTTTTTTCTGAGTAGTTTATTAGAGATAAGAGTCTTACAGATATTCCTGCTTGGGCTGGTTTTTAACCATAATCCTCAGATTTCAGCCTCCAGAGTAGTTAGGATTACAGACATGAGCCACCAGCACCCAGCTTCTCAATATTTTTGTTACTCAATCTAGCTAAGTGTTTTTTTTTTTTAACTAGCAACTACTCATTCTATTTAGTTTCTCTGTTGTTTCTTTTTTTGCTGTTTTTATTATTACATTGTTATTCTTCATTGTTTCCTTCACTCTGCTAAGTTTAGATTTACTTTCCACTCCTTTTCTAGCTCATTAAGGCATAAAATTAGGTTATTGATTTGAGATCTTGTAAACAAACAGCCTTGAAAGCAGAGCACATAAGTTTTGGCATGTTATGTTTTCATTTTCATATATCTTAGTAATGTGTACTTTCTCTAGTGATTTCTTCTTTCCCCTGTTGGTTGTATAAGAATGCACTGTTCAAATTTTAGAATTTTACAGTTTTCTCTCTGCTATTGATCTTTGTCTTCAATTCCATTGTAGTCAGAGAAAATGTTTTGTAAGATTGCAATGGTATTTAATTTCTGAAGACTTTAGATTTAGAAATGCCTTTTAAGCGTAAATTTAATGGTTTCTTTCTTGATTAAGCCCTCTGTGGTTGCTGTAAGAATTTTATTAGATTTCAGTGTTCTGAAAACTTGATTTTGTTAGTTTTTCTAGCTTAGAAATTTCAATTTGATTCTCATGAACTTACTACAAAGCCTACTTACAGGTTATTGAGTGTTAAAGAATTAGAAAAATTATTTAACATGAAAACTCACTTGCATGTAATTTAATTATCTTTGAGTCCACAGAAAATACCTCAAGATCCTATGCTATATTATAAGATCATGAATAGAAATATTACATCACTTAATAAAGCTATACATTGCAAAGTGTGGGTAATGTCCTGAGTGAGCCCAACAACACACTGGGAATTTACAATAATTAAATAATTCACTGGCACTAACTTGTTTGCGCTTTGCAAACCAAAAATAAATATGTCTATTTGCTTTAGTCATGTGATTTTCATACGAACAAGTACTATCTAGGTACATGTTCACTGGGTACATACAGGTTTATAGCTTTTACTTGTGTTTCTCCTTAGTTAATATTTTAAGAGGTTGTCTTATTTTTTTTAATCAGATATTACCAGGTATTACTGATGTGAGAACCAATATAGAAATATTGGTACAGATTTAGAAACCCTGAATATACTGGAGACTTCTAAGTAGACTGTTTCACCATTCTTCTCCAAACTCTGTGTCTTTTTATCTTATGTTGCCATAGTGTACTGCTCGGAGATTTATAATATACAAAAATCACAAAAATGTGATTATGATAGCTTGCAAAGGGTGTGCAAACTATCCTTGCTAAGGATATTCTATAATGTTTTGGGACCTTTCATTCACCATAGCCCATTCTAGAAGGCTGGCGGAATATTACATAGAAGAAACTCACAACAAAATTAGAAATAGCTTGAGGCATCAGGGAGGAGGTAAGTCAAGTCGAAGAGGTAGACAGATGAAGACAGGAAGGATGAGAGAAGGCATTCAGAATATTCAATGAAAATTGAACTAGGAAAATTGAGTAGATGGGTGGGCATGGGGGAGATGTGGAGACTGATGACAGAGTGACATTTAGCAGGTGCATTGTACTCACAAACTAACATGTTGAACTCAAACCCCTTTAAACAATACATTTAAAAATTTTTATTTTATTGCAGAGGTGATGTACAGAGAGGTTACAGTTAGGTAATAAGTACATTTCTTTTCAAAGTGTTACCCCTCCCTCGTTTTCTCCTGCTTTCCGTCAACATTAAAAAGAAACCCCCCCAAAAAAAACCATTAAAAATATAGGAGAGACTTTGTGCTTTTATAATAGAGGTTAAATTGCTAACATTAAAACTAGTAATGATTCAGCTGCTGACATAGATGAGGAAATCACTGGCTATCTCATACACTGCTGCTGGAACTGTGAAATGATACAAAACTCTGGTACTCGCTTGGAAATTACTTATAAAAAACAAACATGGGCTAACACTTATCCTAGAGAAATGAAAATTTATGCTCATGTAAAAATCTGCATATAGATTTACCTTATAGCTTTATTCATAATAGCCCAGTACTGGGAAGTACCTAGTTATCCTTCAGTAGGTTAATATTTGAACATACTCTGCCCATTCAAATAATACAATACTTCTCAAAAAGGGAGAGGAATAAACTTTTGCTACATAAAATAATCTAAATAAACCCAGGGCTAGTAGTGGCTTATACCTGTAAACCTAGATACTCAAGAGGCTGAGATCTGAGGATCGTGGTTCAAAGCCAACCCGGGCAGGAAAGTAAGACTCTTATCTCCAATAAACTACTCAGAAAAAGACAGAAGTGGCACTGTGGCTCAAGTGGTCCAGCGCTATCCTTAAGCTAAAGTTACTCAGATACATTGCTCAGGCCCTGAGTTCAAGCCCCATGACTGGCAAAAAAGAAATCAGGATAAATATATATATATATAGTATAATTCCATTTATGCAAAATTCTTGAAATGACAAAAATATACAGATGAAAAATAGGCCAATGACTTCCAGGTGACCAAGAGGTCGAGATTAAACAAAAAAGGTCTTTTATCTGGTAGAACGGTTTTATATAGCAATAGCCATGATGATCATTTAAATATGTGCATGGGATAAAATTGCACTGAGCTCCATATGACACATATAGATATATACAAATGAATACAGTCTTAAAAAGCATGGAAATTATAATGAAATAGTTGAAATAGTTTAAAACAATGCAATATTGCCAATTTCTCCATCTTGATATTGCTCTATAGCTGTGCAAGATTTCACTATGAAAGGACCAGAGTTAAGGTATATATATATATATATATATATATATATATATATATAATGTTACCATTTGTTCCACTTTTTGTGTCTAAATATTTTACACTTGGCATTTTAAAACAACCTTCTTTGTGGAAGCTTGCTTACAAAAATTTCTTCAGTTCGAAAGTTTTTTAAAAAAATTTTAATTCAGACATGCTGTTGTGAAAGTTCAAAAGCTGTGATGTTTAAACATAAAAGCTTCAACTCTGGTCACTCACAGTGTATTATCTTCCTCAAACACCCTTTATTGCACCAAGAAGAATGTCATTTCCAAAAGTACTAAGAGACCTACACTTAGCTTGAACAACATTGTTCTTTTAGATTACTGAAGCTGTTCAATTTTCTCTGTTGGTTGCTACTTTGAGGTGGCCGCTCTTCCTAAATGTCAGATTGAGAAAATTGAACTGGTTCCAACACAATTAAGGAAAGAAAAAAAAAGCAAAGCTTTGGAATTAATGCAATCAATAGCCTTTGACAGCAACATTAGAAAGTAACAATCAAATGCTAAGGTGTCTAAAACCGTTTTGTTCTTTTTATCCTTTGAATAGCAATGTGGTAAAGAGATCTGGAAATACACTACTAGAAAGGTTGATTGAAAAATGACCTTAAGACTTTACTTCGTTACTTAGTAAGTAGGTAAGTAATAACCAGAATTACTTATATGAGGTACATATTGTACCAAGTGATCAAGGTCACAAGAAACAAGACCCTTCAGACTGTCCAAGAGATCTCAGATCTGCAGTCCTGACTTTTAATAGGATGAGAAACAAAGCATCATACAATACCAATGACAAACAAAGTACAGTAAAATAAAATAGTCCACCATCAAAGAATGAAATCACTTAGCTAGCTTGTGTGAAAATAGGGTGAGACCTTGGAGAAAAGTATCTGAATTAGGAAAGAAATTGCAAAGCTAGGTGTGGCACAGATGTGGGTTGTAAGAAAATTTGTAAGCAATTCTGCTCACTTGCATCTAAAAATTGGTTTTCTCAATGAAAACCAATCTAAGGAAGATGGTATGATGTCATTAATATGTCCTCAAAATAAAGTCACCAGAACCTCCACTTTTCTTCCATATTCTTCTTGTTTTTATTTTGTTGTAGGAGATTAAATGTTATACCTTCTTTAAACACCTTTATGCAGGAATACTAATTACATTTGCTTGCCTTTTATTCAGAGTACTTAAATGCTCTAACTTTCTATTGTGGATAATACTCTATATTTGGCTTAGACCAACTACAAATTACTAGGTAAAGTACAAATCAGAAGGCTATTATTTTGACCTAAAAGTAGCTTGGACTAATGAATGAGCAAACTGTGGAGAAGTAAATATAAGAAAATGTAAATTGTGTAATCTAGAAGTGGGAAATACTGCTGTTTACTATAACGTGTTCAACATTTCTGTATGCTTGAAAATTCTCATAAATTTTGGGAAGAAAATGCAAAAACATTTCAAAGGATAAGTAGAAATTTCAGGACCTAAATAATACGTGGTATCATTTTCTGAAGTAATTTACTAGGAATATTGTTGGTACACTGTGTAAAATTACAGGAAAGTGTTACAGAAAGCAAAGTCTTACATGAAATCAAGTTTGGTTTCAAGGTGAAAAATAGAATGTGAGGGACTGTCTATAGTATTTGGAAGTGTCAGCATGCTAGGTAGAGAACACCTATAATCCCATGAGGTGCTGGTGGAATTCCATCTGAATCAGCCTGGGAGGAATACTATACCAGATCCTATTGAAAAGTGCCTAAAACAAGAAAGGGGTTGGGGGATTGGGTCAAGTGGTAGAGCTCTTGTATCACAAATAGGAGGCTCTAAATTCAAACTCCTGTTCTGCCAAAAACAAATGAACAAACAAAACTCCATGTCTTCGTATCTCCATATTCCTTTCGTGTTTTATCAGCATCTGAATGTTCCTGTCTGTGGGATGTCACCTCAGGATCAAGGTCTGTCTGATAAGACAAAAGGTGCAAGTAAAGTTAAGTTGGGGCTTGCTTAAAATTTGGAAGCACAAAATTGACATTTATTTAGTTACTGGGCTAAATCCTGAAAATTATATAAAATTAATTAAATAACTATGACAACATTTTTACATCTAGATGTGAAAAAGAACTTTCTGCACTGTTGTCTATTTTTAGTTATACCATTTTAAATATACTTAAGTATACTCTTTAAATATGACTTACTTTCAAAGTCAAATTCAAATTTTTAATAAGTCAGAAAAGCACTTTTTGTTTAAGAATTGATTAGAATCACCTCATTTCTTATTCATAGCCAAGAATGTTCATTGTTAACAAATTACTAAGATTTCAGAATTACTGTAATAGTGCCTCCTTACACATGAATTTTCAGGACTGTACTGAAGATGGTAGCTTATTTATTCTACCTGTTCGAAGCAAGTCTGGATCTCAGAAATCCCAGACAAGATGATATTGATCCTTTCAAACAAGTTACATACAAAGGCAGGATTTCTGCCAACCTCCTTTAGAAATGGGGTCAAGTAACCAGTTGGAAACTTTTCTAAAGGTGTCACATTAAACTTTAATAATACCTACATTTTTATGGGGCTTTTAACTTTGCAAATTGCTTTCGCATGCGTTATTTCACTTCATGTTCCATTCAGTGAAATAAGAGTCTCTGTTTCCGGGGTGGAATTACAATGGCGTAGATATCAAAATGTTGACAGGGACATTTCAAAAGAAATTATTATTACTACCTTGCTGAGCACATTTAATAGGAAGTGACTCACTTCCAGATCAAGTACTAAGAAAGACTGAGAGCTGGGGTCCAGTGGCTTATAATTGCAATTCTAGCTACTCAGGAGGCTGAGATTTGAGGAACCTGGTTCAAAGCCAGCTTGGGAAGATGAGATACTTTATTTACAATCAACCACAAAGAAGCTGAAAATAGGCCTGTGGTTCAAGTGGTAAAGCACCAATCTTGAGCCAAAAATAAAAAAAGCTAGAGGGCATCTTTCAAGTCCTGACTTGAATCCCTAGTCCTGGCAAAATACATACATGTAAAAATCTTTTTAAAAATGTAAAGGATTCAAATTCAGCTAATACATTTAATCCTGTTCTCATTGTTTCCAAGTTTATCAGATCTGTTTTGCTTCCCTCCCTCCCACCCAGCCAAGTCCCCATGGGAGAGAGCTAATATTTTATTCCTCCCCTTCATGCGTTTTTCTGAGGTTCTGTTTCTTTCTGGATGATCCGCAGGTCAGTCCCACCCCTGGGTGCATCCGGGCTCTGATGAAGATGCTCTACTGTCCCTACTGTCGAGGCTTGCCCACCGTGAGACCCTGCAACAACTACTGTCTCAACGTCATGAAGGGCTGCCTGGCCAACCAGGCCGATCTGGACACCGAGTGGAACCTGTTCATAGGTAAGGAGCACAGCGGGGCATGCTGGTTGACTGTGTTCACCCGGCACAGCAGTCCGTGAGGATGGTTTATGGAGAGACTGGAAGCGCCGTTTTAGCAAACGAGATATAAATTCGCCTCTTTTCTTCTTTTCTATCTTGCAAAATAAGAGTGACTTGAATATAGGGCACAGAACATCCTGGTAAGGATGCCGAACTGTCTAGATTCGATTAGCAGAGATCTCTGATGAAGATGTAAGTAATGGACTGAAATTGCCGGGTGCCTGTCTGAGCAGAGACAAGTTAGGAAACAGTCTTGCAAAGCAAACAAAAACCACAAACAAAACAAAACGAGAAAGAAAGAAAACAGTGTCCTGCAATTTGCCATACTTCTTGTTTGTTATTTGTTTATATTCCCTCAACAGCATCACAGTTTGGGTATCAACTCCTTTCTTAGATTTCTAAGGTCGAAATAATTCAGTCTTCTCACTAAAACTTGCAAATTTTCTATCTCTTTCTGGGGAAAAGAAGGCTCCAAGCACATAAACATAAGAGAGCCTAGAGTGTTCTGAGGTGGGAGAAAAGGCAATGGGAGAAAGCAAGGGAAAGGACTGTGAATCACGACTCTGTTCTTGGGTTACAAAATCATTCTGGAGGTTGGCTACCCAAAGATATTTCCCATATAGCTATCCAAGGATAAAAGGACGGCTTTTATAGGCAGGCTTCTCCCAGAAAAATATACAGGCCTTGAAAGAGTAAATGTGTTTTCTTCCCCTCTGTCAACTAGCCTTCAAATAAAAGTACTTTCAATTGCATTTGTTGCAATTACAGAGTGACAGGCTCTGAGGTGAAAATAGCAACAGCATTTGTCAGTGCTGGAGGCCTTGATCATTTATGCAAACCTCTCCATAGAGTGCAGGATGCAAGTCCAACAGCGCAGACTAGGGTGTGATCAGAAAAAGATCTGGGAGTGTGTTAGAATACAGAGAATCTGAACCTAATATGTTAGGTGTGGTAAAGTTACAGACTTTGGCAATGGAAGCCATTGGCTAACTTGGTATTTTGTTTCAGAAGGCCAGAGAAAATGTACTCATTACCTTGCTCATGTAACTGTAACCCCTCTGTACAGTATTTTCACAATAAAAAAAACTTATTAAAAATAAAAAATAATAAAATTTAAATTTGCAATTTAATTTTAAAAAAGGAGAAAATATTGTTATAGCAGGTTGACTAAACTGGAGGCCATTTACAAAAATCTTGGAGTCATTTCCATAAGAATAAATTGAAGAACATAAAAAAAAACAAAAGAACATGTTCTCTTCCCCTCCAATTGGGGTGGGGGGAACAAAAAATTATATATAATCTGTTTACATAGTCTTTGGTTACTTAATTGGAAAAATAAGAGTGTTTTTAAAAGGCTAATTGTTACTAAGATACACTTCTATCAAAAGTGACATGATTCTTTGCTGAGATTTTTCTTCTTTGCCAAAATGTTGGAGATAGGAAGAAAAAGGAAAAATAAACTTGATCTTCTAGGATATAAGATTTAAGCTAATTTTGGCAAGGACAAGGTTCTCAGATAATGGTAATAAAAAGGTAATCTTACTAAAATAAGCTAAAGCAATTTGCATATTTTTGTTCTTTTCTTATTTTGTTGAGCAAGGAACTGGATTTTATTTTCAGCTTTTTATTGAAGAGATTGTACAAAGGGTTTTGAAAGTCAATGCATCTTGATCAGTGGCCTGCCTTCTCCCTCAATGCTCCCAATTCACTCATTGTCTCAATTTATCTGGTTCCATTTTCATGTTTGTCCATTGAACATTAAGATTTGCCTATTTTTAAACCAGATTTAACCTTATAGTATCCATTAGAGTCATCTAGATCATTTGTACTTTGTGGCTGAAATTGCCTACTTCTTAACCTGGTCTTTGGTTAGGCTGCTGTTTATTGATGAAATGGCTTTGCGATTCTGTTAGATAGAAGAAAACACAATTAAGACTGAGGATGTGGACTTTTTCATTTATTAGAGTCATAATGTCTTCTTGCTTGGCTTTTTCTCCTTGTCTTTATTGGCTCTTTTAACACAAAACCCCTCCAGTTTGAGCTAGCTGCATTTCTAGATGCAATCTGATACAAATTGAATGTCTGAGAAATAATTCGATTTAAAAATGGAAATATGAAATCCTCTTGTTTGGTTGTACTGTAATGAAAAGTGGAACTGATAGGCTTATCTGAATGGATTTCAAATATTTTCCTCTGTTTTTAAATTAGCCTTAGTAGTCCTTGAGAACATTCTCCTGGTGTTCTTTCTCCTGGCTTAACTATAGTATTGAGACTTGGCTACCATTTTAGATTTGCAGAGCAAAGTATGTGTTCTGGCAATACTTGTCTGGGTGTGAAGTGTTAGTTCTCACATTTATTATATAAATTAGTCAACAGTGCCAACTCCATTTCCCATGGAGACACATCCAAGATGACAACATTACAATGTTCTTGAACAAAAACACTCCTGTGAAAATTGATATTCACACACACACAAAAAAAATCACAGTCAATAGCACCCTCTGGTTAGCAATGACAATTCATCACTCCCTGGTTCCCAATATCATTTTATCAAACCCTTCACTCCTGTGCTACCAATTATATTGCCATCCCTGTCTAGGCATTACTATGGGAGGTTATGTCTCTTATGGATTTTTCTTTAATTGTTATGTTTTCATCTACACTGTTAGCAGTAGCACGTGTTGGTAGAGTCAAAAGTGGTGGCACATTGCCATGATCTTTACAATACCAGGAATCAACTTCGAATTCAGTTGGTATCTGAATCATCCCTAAAGAAAAGTA
The DNA here is from genome assembly GCF_019054845.1 of Dipodomys spectabilis. Classification (NCBI taxonomy): domain Eukaryota; kingdom Metazoa; phylum Chordata; class Mammalia; order Rodentia; family Heteromyidae; genus Dipodomys; species Dipodomys spectabilis. Next base: position 9,795,739 of record NW_024870752.1, read on the forward strand.
GTTCATGTAGAAGGTGAAATGTTTTAAGTGTTTAATTAAAATCTCGGGGGTTTTGAATACTCTTCCGAAGCTCCAGGGTCAGAGTACTGGTATCATTTGTTTTTAATCTTAGAAACAAGTTCAGGATAGATTTCGTAGTCCTTCTCTAGCTCTACACCATGCACAGATTTTTACCAATTCCCTAGTGTAGGTAAAAGGAAGAATGCTATGCCTTATGTAAAAAGCATTTTTTTTAAGTTGCTATCCACTTAGGAGAAGATGCTGCTAGACCCACAGGAAAGTACTTAGAGAGCTTCAGGTCTGTTTTCTAGTCACCTGTGAGATTTCCTTGAACAGCTACCACTTGCAAATAAGTCGCATGAACCAATACACTATGAAGATCCTGAGCTAGGAAGAACCTGAAAGGAGTATAAGAGGAGTTTTTAATCTGTTCTCAATATTGAAAACTATGAAATTGGAGGAAAAAAATCCTAATTTGAGACAATTTAGTTAACCACATCCCTCAGGTGTTTCTATGAATGCACATCAACTATCTGTGAGGGTGAGTCCAAATCAAAATGCTTTTCTTGGAAAACAAAATGTTTACATTAATTTAAAAATTTTCCTGGAGGGAAGCAGCTTGTGTGCAGAGCACATTTTAGTAGCATCCTGTGGTTATTTTGGCCCTTGATACAGATACTTTACAGATAAGAACTGTTCTGTTTGACAAGAGGCCATGTTGCAGATTACACCTAGCTCGTGAGCACAAAAGTCAAAGCTGAAGTTGCATTTATATGACGATAATAAATCTTGCATCTATTTTAAAATTGAGGATGTGTGGGACAACCTCCTCCAAACATCTGGTACCTTCTACGGTTTTATGGACTATGAAAACCAGAGACAATTTTTAAAAAAGAAGGTACTAGTGTGAGAAGGGAGGGCTGGTATGATAAAAGGTAGAGTTTTTGTTTCATTCAGTACTATTTTTATTACTAAAATGTTACCGGATGTTTCTCATGGCAAGTATAAATGTAAGATCTTAAAGCATTTTCTCCCATTATGTAGCTTAAAATTAGTAAGACCCTAATCATTACAGCATATTAATTCAACTTACTGTGAACGTTCACTTTTGCCCTGCATTTAATTATAATGTAGATAATTAATAAATGTTGATAAAATAATAGGTGAAAGGAACTCAGGGTTCCAGGTATCCTCTCAGTAGTGAGATTTTACCCAGTCTAAAGGTCCAAGACAGGGTCTACGATCAATAAGTGTAGAACAAAGTGCTAAATATAGTTGTACCAAATTAGTATTGTCAAAGCCAATTGATGATTAATAGCCACAACATACATGACTGTTATAACCTCTGGAATTGACAAATTCCCATGACAGTTTCAGTAGATCTAGTATGATCTGTGGTTCTTAAAATGCTTGGTTATTTTTATTTTTGACTTTTTTTTTCTATGGTCAGACCTCAGTATCATCACCAACACTGGCATGAACTGATAGGTTTGGAGAATTTTGTATTATGTCATCAAGAAAAAGTTGAGTTCCCTGACCCAAAGATGCCCTCCAGTGAAGGAGAAAAGAAAAGCAATCATTAATATTGTAATTTTTTGTTTTTTTAGTTTGGACACTGAAAGACTAGACAAACTAATCGTATCACTTTCTGGGCTTTGTTCTTTTCAAACTGAGCAATTATAAAGTTTCAAGCTGGCTCCAAAATAAAGAAACTGTTATGAGACTATCAAACATGATGGTACCCATTCAAAGGGATACTGCATCTATGACAGGCTGAGAGACCTTGTGATGTATCTCATCTATTGTTTTGTTAATTTATTTGTTAACCCACACACATTTATTTAAGGCCCACCATGTGCCTGGCTGTTGTTTAAGTATATTGACAGACAAGAGGACCTAGAAGGTTGAGAAAAACAACATGAAATGTGTGCTCTTTAAGTGGAATAAATGGAAAAACTAGACAGAATAGTGGAACAAAATGTAAAAAAGCTCTTCTATTTTACTTTGTAGATCAGATCTACTGTTTTAATGGAAGTCTGAGTAATTCAGTAATTTAAAAACTGCATGTCCCTGTTGCTAATGGACTCTTTGAGAGCAGAGATGGCAGAAACAAATCAGATAATGAGCCTAGTTCTTCCATGGTGACAGCTACTATCAAGTTGAAAATTAGAGTCAGCTGCAAAGAAGCTGTTAGGTTCGCGATGAACTGATGCCATTTATAAATGGCAACACTGGTGCACAAATGACTTTGTGACTGTAGATAAAATCTACTTGAAATTAGTAGATTCAATTACGAGATTAACTTTATTTGAAATTAGTAGATTAAATGTATTTGAAATGAATAGGTTAAATTTATATTGTATATAGCAAATAAACTAGGCTTCCTTTTAGTAAAGTTAAAAGAAGACATGATGCTCCATTTCAGAAGAATATACCATAAGCATAAACTATTTCAGACATTTGTATACAGTGTCACCTTTTAAAGATTTTTCTCAAGCGTGAAATTTATAATATAAATCTGAGAAGAATTTTTTCTAGTTACAAAGAATTCCATAGTAGGGGCTGGGAAGGTGGCACAGTGGTAGAGTGCTTGCCTTGCATGCATGAGGCCCTGGATTGGATTCCTCAGCACCACATAAGCAAAAAGAAAAAAACTGGAAGTGGCACTGTGGCTCAAGTGGTAGAGCACTAGCCTTGAGCTGAAGAGCTGAGGGACAGTGCCCAGGCCCAGAGTTCAGGCCCCATGACCGGACCCAAAAAAAAAAAAAAAGAATTCCATAGTTGGAAAAATACAACTTTAGCTGATAGATCTGAAATACCATATTGTAGAAACTTCTAGACCCTATGCATAAAAAGTTTCTAGCCAGGCATCAGTGGCACATACCTTTTATAATCCTAGCTATGAAGGAGGCTAAGATTTACAAATTACAGTTCAAAGCCAGCCTGAGCAGGAGTCCCTGAGACTTTTGTTTTTTCTTGTTATTGTCAAGGTGATGTACAAAGGAGTTGTAGTTACATACGTTAGGTAATGAGTACATTTCTTTTTTTTTTCAACAGTGTCACCTCATTCCTCATTTTCTCCCAGTTTCTTCCTCTTGACCCCCCAACCCTACAAGTTGTATAGTTCATTTTCAACATAGTATCACTGCTACATTTTCCCACTCTTTGTTCCACTGTTTCTGTGTTCCCCCTTACTCACCCCCAAACAGATAAACTTACATACAATATAAAAAGCACAGAAATCAAAAACAGTGACAAAGGAGAAAAGAAGAACAGGAAGCAAAATAACGTAAAAACTCTTCTTTCCATTTCTTGGAGTTCTTTTCAGTAAACATAATTTTATATGCTCATATTCCCATAGCTATTGAACCCTTGTGATCCACTCCTAAGAATATACTCCTTGGTCTCACTGTGAGAATGTCTAGAGTCCTGTATAATTTATCATATCCAAGTGTATTTTATTGTCTTTTGCTATCCAGTGTGTTTCCTTAAAGATTTACAGGCAGTTTCTAGTTACAACAAATGAGGGAAACCATGCAGCCTATATTTCTTTGGTTCTGGCTTATTTCACTAATATAATTTTTTCCAACTCTTTCCATTTCCTTACAAATAGCACAATGTTATTCTTAGAATTCCATTGTGTATATATACCACATTTTCTTGGTCCATTCATCTGCTGAGGAACATCTGGGTTGCTGAGATTCTTATTTCCAATTAACTATCAAAAGAGCCAGAAGTGAAGCTGTGACTCAAATTGTAGAGCACTAACCTTGAGCAAAAAGCAATATCAGGGAAAGTGCTGCCAGGGCCACAAGGCTTTGCACTGGTAGCTTACACCTATAATTCTAGCTATTCAGGATGCTGAGAACTGAGGATTATGCTTTGAAGCCAGTCTGGGCAGGAAGGCCCATGACTTTCTTATTTCCCATTAACCACAAGAAAACTGGATGTGGACCTGTGGCTCAAAGTGGTAGGGCACTAGCCTTGAGCAGAGATCACAGGGAAAGCACCCAGGCCCTGAGTTCCAGCCCCATAACCAAACATACATACATATCCTTTAAGCCACAGAAGAAGAATAGCTTCAGAACTGTCTTTAGCAAACAGCTTTCAGAGCTTCTCTTTTAATCAATTTTATGTAAGGATATTCAATAATATCATCCAGAAATGCAACTTTTAAATTTAGAAACAAATGCCAAAGCAATTACCTTAAAATCTCATGGTACTGTTATTAAGAGAACATGATTTTCTCCCCTCATACATTTCTAAAACCATCAAGATTTTTTCCTAGGAAAAAACCCCTGCAAACATTGTTGTCTATCTGTTGAAATCTAATACTTTCCAACACTATATAGTTTGGTTCAAAACTTCTCATTTTTATGGGCATTTATTATATCTATGTTCTCTATACTTTTGGCAGCATACGTAAGCAATACTAACTACTCACTTAAAAAAAAACCCACAGTTGTCTGATAGTCACCAGCATTTTATTAGATGTTTTTGTTATCAATTACCTAGGTCACCAAATGGTTTACTTAGGGGCTTCGAATATTCAAAAATGTTTTTATGTGGGGCTGGGAAGGTGGCTCAGAGGTAGAGCGCTTGCCTTGCATGCATGAGGCCCTGGATTCGATTCCTCAGCACCACATAAGCAGAAAAAAAAAGGCAGAAGTGGTGCTGTGGCTCAAGTAGTAGAATGCTAACCTTGAGCTGAAGAGCTGAGGAACAGCGCCCAGGCCCAGAGTTCAGGCCCATGACCGGACCCCAAAAAAAAATATTTTTATGTATTGCAATAAGGTTAATGCTTTAAGAATGGAATAATGTGCACAGCTCTTCAGCAAATACAGAAGAAGCAAGTATTTCTTAACCTGTGACCACCTATTAATGTTGCTCTTAAGGCCACAACTTAGGGAATACATATTCCCTGCAATTTCTGTTCTGCATCAAGCATTTTTCCAGTGGCTCAAACCAAGCAAAGTAAAATCAAATCTGCAATTACTTGATGTAATAGGTAGTCATTCCAAGATGTGTGTATACATGTTTCCTTTATTTCCACCAACTCCTATTCATCCATCTATTTTCAGTTATTACATATCCACCTTTTATACCATTTTACATTATAATTGTATAATTGCCTATTTTTCTATTTTTCTATTCCCATATTTAATCGTATATTTCCAAGACTGGATTCATGGTACAATATAAGATGATACCAAGGAATGGCTTTTAAAAAAGGCATACCTATTTTCAACTATAGAATTCATTAGGACAGACTGTTCATTTGCAATAGGAAATTAACTAAAATACCCTCATGCCTGATAAAGCTCTCCAGTTTCTTTGAAAACAACAACAGAAATATTTGTTTGCAAAGAAAAAGCAGAAAACACGAACATCTTCAAATTTACCAGAGATTTGAGTCTGTATTTTTTGTGTGTACATGTGCATACCACCCAAACATTTATTTTTTAATGGGTTTCTATTTGATAATCCTTAATTTTGGTATTAAGTTAAACCTGGATTTTAATATCTTCTCTAGACAACTAATTTCATTACCTAATTATATCAAAAAGTACTTCATTTTTGTCATTAGTATTTGATCTTTAGCAACAGGTTATCTTTCACATTGTCGTTTCTCTGAAGTTCAAACTATAAAACAAGTGTCTGGCTTTGGGCATGTTGAAAGAAAAATAAAGTACTTGATTCTTTACAGGGAAATTAAATAGATTCCAAAAAACCCGGAAATCCAGGCAAAAATCAAATACAATACACATTAGCCCAATAGTATCCTTAGCAATTTCAATTTCAGGAGGTAATAGGACCATGTGGTAGAAGAAATTGTAGTGTAGAAACCAGAAAATAAGAAATAGAACTAAGTGAATTGTTAGAGAAAACATTAAGCCACATAGCTATTTACAAATAGAAACTTATAACAAGTCCATGGCCATCATAGCTACAGCGTCCTTCATGTGGTGACCAATTTAATAAAATAAAGAAGAGGAAACCTCCCGACACATTCATTTCACTTTAAAAATTCTGATTATCAGCTAAAGAGAGTGAGGGAAAAAAGCCCAAATAATGTACCCTTATATGATATTGCAGTGCTTTCAGAGAGCTATATTAATGTATTAAATGATGGTAGTTGGAAATCATCTGCTACAAGCATAATATTTACACACAGATGTTTTTCCAGTTGCTGGAAAATCTCTTTTGATTTATGATGATCTCAGGAGTAAAATAGTGATCATATCTCCACATTGGAATCAGTTTTGAAATGAGGTTTCATTTTCATTCCTCAGGCTCGTTTCTTTAGCAATTATGAAAGAGATTTTTTACAAGTAATATCCCTTTGATCTTTTTTTTGTGTTGTGACTTATTTATTATAAACTTCCCTGCAAGGTACCCCAAGGTAAAAAAACCAGGCTGAAAAATGTGGACTCAGATAATTATTCTGATGGTCAAGGAATGTGTTTTGGTTTTTTTTTTTTTTTTTTTTGGGGGGGGGGGGTCCGGTCGTGGGGCCTGAACTCTGGGCCTGGGCGCTGTCCCTCAGCTCTTCAGCTCAAGGCTAGTGCTCTACCACTTGAGCCACAGCTCCACTTCCAGCTTTTTTTTTTTCTGCTTATATGGTGCTGAGGAAGCGAACCCAGGGCCTCAAGCATGCAAGGCAAGTGCTCTACCACTGAGCCACCTTCCCAGCCCCCAAGGAATGTTTTTATTGCTTACATTTCATGCTGTGTCTCAGTATCTGAATATATCTGATTCTCTTTAAAACATATGTATTAGATCCCTTTCTTCATGATTGTGCATCAGACGTGTATATGGTAGACGCAAGAGAACATTGACATGTATATGGTACATTGAACGTGTATATGGTAGACGGAAGAGAACCTGATGTGAACCTAAAAAAAATGACTTTCAAAGAGTATATGGTATATTGAACATAGATTTGATAGACACAAGAGAACCTGTTGTGAATCTCAAGAAAAAACTGATTTCAAAGAAATCGGTGAGATATATTCTTTCAATGTAAATTTGGCCAAGTTAAAAAAAAGACCCAAAGTTCAGATCCTTGAGTTTCTGCATGGGTTTGAGTCCTGATACCACTATTTATCATCTGGTAACTTTAGAAGCATTATTTCACTTATATCTCCTTTTTGTCTTCAACAAATTGGAGATCACAGCCTCTTAGTATTGTGAGGATTAAACTATAAAGTACATATAAATCACCAAAGGATGAGACATGTCCATAGAGCTAGCAATGAGGGCAGGATGTTGTGGCGTGATCTGGTGACTCGCCTGGGAAAGTTGGAATGGAAAAACAGAAAGCAGGAAATAGGAAAGAAAACATCAGGGGATAGACACATGTCAAGTAAAGCAAAAAACCAAGGTAAGCCAAATGCCAAGGGAAAGTGGTCTGATGGTAGTGGGTTGTGAAGGGGCAGGAAAAGAATGCATGTCGCCATGCAAGCTCTTGTCACCCCTGTCTCTTGGTTCCCCCAGAGATTATCATAGTAAGCACTTGATGGCCAGAATAGGAGAATTGTGCTAGGATGGTAAGAATAACCAAAGTAGACTCCAGAACATTTGGCACCTTTGAAAAGCCTGCTGAGCTTAAATTTGCATAGTTGCTGATGTGTCCTTTGGAGGGAAGATCGATCAGGTTTGGACTATGGGATTTGAAAAGTCAGGCTAAACACTTGACTTCCTTTTATCTTACAGGCAATGACAAGCCACAAGGCTGTTTAAAAAAAAAAAAACAAGGAATGACATAATCTCAGTAGTAATCTGGCAGCTAAGTGAAGGATGGATTACAGGTGGAGTATTGCCAGTGAGAAAAGTATTGCCAGCAAGACCAGATAGGCCATCAAGGCATGGCCTCAAAGAGAGGAAAACAACATCATGGGAGAATTGCACGTAAATATTTATAGGACTCAGTGTGTAGACAGAGGTGACTACAAGTGAAGGCTAAGAAGGAAATGCATCAGATGTGACAGAGATAAGCCCTGGAGAGAAGGATGGTGCTGTCAGCAAATACAGAAGCTAGTTCAGAGAAGAGTAGAGACAGATTTCTGTAATCACTTTAGGGCCTGTTGAGTTTGAGAAGCAGTAGGAACCAAACATGGAAATGTCCAATGAAGGAAAATTTGTATTTTACATCCCTGGAACAGGAGGCAAAATGCCAGAAATACTGGAGGAGTTCCATGGCCCAAGGGGCTCTGTGGCCAACTTCCATAATCATCTTGATAGATTGTACCCAGGGTTCTCTCTCCTGACTTTACATGGGTGCCTCCTTATTCCTTTCTTGGGAAGTAGTGCTTCACTCATAGATTTTTAAAAACTGAACACTGCTCACTAATGCATACTTCCCAAATTAGCCTGTACCTGTATTCCTCAGCCCCTCTAATCATGTGCAGATACAATGTATAAATGTGTATATATATATATATATATATATATATACACACACACACATACACACATACATACATACACATATATATATGTATATATATATACATATATATATATATATACATATATATATATATATATATATATATATATATATATATATATATGCACCATGAGAGTCAACAAAAGCCTGATTGCTTCCACCCTAAATGTTTTTGTTTTAGTTTTTGTTTCAGACTGATCAGGGATACTCTTACTTATCATGTCCAGTGACAATGTATGATTGCAGTTAATTCAAGAGGAAATTCACTTCCTCTTGGTTTTGACTTTTTCCATGCCTGGAATCTAGTGTTACTTTGCTTATTTCTGGCTGTCTCCAAGTTCTGAATTTCAAGATGAGGCATGAAATCTGTTCATGGAAACAAACAAACAAAAAACCCTAAGGGCATTCATTTCTTTCAATGGGAAGAATGGCCTGTTTCAGAAAGCAGCCTCTGACATTTCAAGTCCTGGTGGTACAATTGTCACCAATGAAAACTCAACAAGCAAACAGCAATACACCCTGTCCATTGATTTCTGGATTCTGAGCCCCTCCTCCCACCAAAGAACAAGAGAAATGTGCATGATACAGCTTTTGCAATGCCACATTCCAAGGAGAGTGAGCTACTCTTTTGTTTTGGTTTTTGAATTTCATATGGCCAGGCTCCTGATTTAAGAATGCCCTAGAGTATAAATTATTTCTCCAAACCTCAGTTGTGACTTTTGTCAAGTGCCTTCTGCTTAGCCCATTAAAGGTGAAAACCATGAAATATTATTTGATCTGTAACCCAAGAAAAAGGCCTAAAACCACCTGTCCCTCTTTGGGAAGCTGCCAAAACAAAGTGAGAGGAAAGGTCGAGCCTGAACAGTAATTTGAGGTTGCAACATCTGGCTGAGATCAGACGTTGAGCCGATGGGCTCTGTTGTCTTCTCGTCTCTTCGTGAAGATTTACATGTTTTGTTTTTTTTCTTAACGCACATGGGAGTTTGGGGTTTTGTGATCAAAATTTCAAACCATCTAACAGCAGCCAGGCAACATTAAGAAAATATGACAATGAATTTTGTTGAATAATGATTATATTTCCTTTGAATTCTGTTTGGAGAACTTAATTTTAGATATATTTAATGTACTTGTGGAATTAGCATATATTGTAATGCATTTTTCCTGCATTTCTCTAGATTTAATTCTGCTGGATCATACATTGCTGCCTAGCCATTTTAGTCTGATCCTTGGACATCTGATTGCCTGTGTTCAATAGGTATTTGTCCCATCAGCCTTTAATGTGTAAGATAAAAATATTTTAGGGGCTGGGAAGGTGGCTCAGTGGTAGAGCGCTTGCCTTGCATGCTCGAGGCCCTGGGTTCAATTCCTCAGCACCACATAAGCAAAAAGAAAAAAAAAAAAAAGCCGGAAGTGGTGCTGTGGCTCCAGTGGTAGAGCGCTAGCCTTGAGCTGAAGAGCTGAGGGACAGCGCCCAGGCCCAGAGTTCAGGCCCCACAACCGGACCCCAAAAAAAAAAAATTTTTTTAAGTTAGAGTTCCATTCAGACACCTTATGATTAATATCTGGGCACCTTAATTATTGATATTTGGAGCTGCAGATTGATAAATTTAGCTTCCTTAGACAACAAACAAAAGTAATTAATTTCACAATTGATCATTAATTTCTTTTGCCAACAGAGAAAAAACAAAACAAAACAAAAACAAAAACTACAACAAAACAATCAGCTATGGTAGTAGGAGGAGAGCAGGCTTCTTGGTAGAAGCTCTCTATTTACTTACCCAGTCAAACACAATGATCTGTACTGATTGAGTAAGAAGGGACACTAACATAAAATTATTGCCTTCAAACAGGCAGGAATGATTTTTATATTTTTAACTTTGCAGGTTGACTTTTTATTGGATGCCTATGAGCTACAAGATTATGTACCACACAGGATATTTTTATGCTTTTGGAAATAAGAATGAGTCTTCATTACTATGACATTTTGTTTCTCAATTTCATTTAGAAATCCTAGCATCCCTCTGAACATATGTGATCTTCTTTGATGATTATTTTCAAAGGTACTTTTAACCAACCTCACTTCTTCATGAATAAAATTCCAAATTTGAAATTTCTTACTTAACAAAGGTTTAATATATACACATGAAGGTTAACAGACAGGCTTTGTAGTCCAAGAAGTATGTTAAAAAAGTAACCTTATAAATGGTCATCTCCTAACTTTGATGTACCTGAAATTGTGGCTTTTGAAATATTTTTCAACTTATAAGAAAGTTGCAAAAAGTAGAGTTCACACATATGTATCATTCACCTTCTTTAATACTAATCCATATGCATGTAGCCATACTATAATAGACAACTTCAGTTCCAGCCCTAGCATTGTACTAATTAGCATTGACATGATACTATGAACAACAGACCTTATTCTGCTAGTTAGTTTGTTGTCTATCATGGTTTTATCATGTACCACAACCCAATCCAGGACTTCTTATGCAGTTCCATGTCAGGTCGTTTTGGGTTCATCCATAGCTGTGACAGGTTTTCACATTTCTTGTCCTCTATGACCTTGAAGTTTGAATGAACTCTGGTCATTATTTGGAATATTCTCAATTTACATCATTTCTGATGTTCCTTAGTATCTGCTAAATATCTTCATTGCAAAGTTACTATCTATTTTCCCTACTTGTTTCATTTCTTAAGGGGCTGTTATGGTTTGAATATGTTCCATAAAGTTCACATGTTGGAAACATATGTTCCATAAAGTTCATGTGTTGCCAATAGTGATTGGAGGCGGGACCTAATGGCTGGTGTTTAGGTTCAGTGAGTGAGCCTCATGCCTGGGGAATGTCATTAGCTTAGGAATGAATCTGCTACAGAGGGGAGTTCAGTATCTTTCTCTTCTGTCACTCATTCTTTTGCCATGGTGATGCTCCCTCTACAGTGTTATGACAGAATGGAGCCCCACCCTAGACCTGGCCCTTCCATTTAGGATCTCCTCAACTCCCAAAACATAAGCCAATTATACTTGAGCTCTTTAGAAATTTCCCAATTTGGAGCCATCTGTATAGTAGCACACAACAGCCCAAGACAGGAAAACACTGAACATCCAGGCTAACCCTCCATTTCCCCTCATCTTTGGCCAAGATACTGGTTAGCATCCATAAGAGTTGCTTATCTTTGGTAGTTGTTAATGTAGTATTTGTATCATGGTGATTTTACACTTCTCTCTTTCCTTCAATGTATAGTAATTGGAATACTCCCATCAAAAAATGGATCTGATTTCTTCCCAACTACTTATTTCCCATGATTTGTACATGTATCAATTTATAAATGATTATTTTGCCATTAGTGCCTTCCAGTTACTCCTCTATCCTACATAGAATTACCCAGGCCATACCTTCTTCTTCCTATGCTTTTCTGATCTACTTGCTGTAGGGTGATTCATCTCTGTAGTTTCTACCTTTTCTTCCTTGTACCCTTGCACAAATGAACAGAGACATGTGCATTTGCTAATATCCCCCTTTTCTTATCAGGACAATAGTGTCCTACAATTTCTTAAGCAACCTTTAGATACACATTTAGTCTTTGCTCTTGTCATTAAATTTTGTGAATCATGCCAGATCAGTTTATAGAGATTTTCCTCACATTTATCACAGCTGGGTTATGGGCCTTGTAAGTATTGTTTCTAATATTATGCTATCACAAATATTGTTACAATGATTAACATGGAGATAAGTATTTTTGTGTTGCAGGAGTAGATTCCCAGAAGGATGATAGCTAAGTAAAAAAAAATGTGTAACTAAACATGGAATACATACCTGTAAGCCCAGAACTCAATGGGAGGCAGATAAAGGAGGATTGCATGTTTGAGGCCACCCTGGTTACACAGTGAGACCCTATTTCAAGATAACTGTAGATGTGGTATTGTTCAGTATAACAAATCAGCTGGAAGCTGATGCCAGTTGGTATTCTCAGTAGCCACATGTAAGGTTCTTTATTTCTTTTAGTTATTGTTTTATGCATACAAATATAAATGTGTATGTGTGTGTGTGTGTGCACGTGCGCGCGCGTGTGTGCGTGCGTGTGTGTCCCTGTCCTAGGGCTCAAACTCAGGGCCTGGGCATCATCCCTCAGCTTTTGTGCTCAAGACTAGTATTCCACCACTTGAATCACACTCTACTTCAAGCTTTTGGTGTAGTTAGTTGGAGATAAGAACCCCAGGGACTTTCCTGCCCAGGCTGGTTTCAAACCATGATCCTCAGATCTCACACTCTTGAATAGGTAGAATTATAGGCATGAGCCACCAGTACCCTGCTCCCTTGTTATGTTTTAACATGAGCAATTAGGAGATCTCCCCCCATTCATCATGAGAATCAAATGAAGACATTTTAAAGCTAAAACATTTTTACTAAGGAAATTTAGAAAACTTCCTAAGGTAGGGTGCATGCTAATTTATAAATAGTCATTTGGATAATATGGTTGTGAATGGTAGCACATATTTTCATTGTTTCCTAAATTCTTGTAGTGTATCTGGATTTCATCACAAATCTTTTCCTGTCATGGAATCCTGAGAAACAAGTATGAACATATGAAGAAGACTGTAATTACAGCAATTATGGAAAAGTAATTTACTGATCATATAAATTGAGCAGATTTTAAGTAGAGTAGACAGACCATAAAAAGCTAGCAGGATACCAAAAATAAATATTTGGGGAGTGAGGAAATTACTTGTTAAATGCACATACCAAATGTAAATGTTTAGCTAACATTTGTGTAATTTAGCTTTTTTGTACTTAGAAACATAATTTGTAATTTATAAAGATCAAATTGGCACTAAGAGATTCGAATGTTTGCAGATATGATTTTTGTTCTTGTCCATCTGGTAGTTCAAAATGCTTAACCTAACTACCTATGTTTGGTGATAATTTGGCTAAAATGAAGCAGGAAATTATAACTGGCAGGAATATCTCCAAATTTAGAAATAAGTACAGCCCATTAGAAAATGAACTTTGTGAATAAAGCAAAAATATTTAAAACAGGTAGAGAACTAGAAAGAAAGGAAAAAAGACATAGTCTTTCTCTAGGAAAACTTAATTCATGGCCTCCACTTGACTACCTTTTAGTTGTGTAGAAATCCTAAGCCTCTAAGGATCATGAGTTTTCCAGGAAAATAGCTCTATGCTGAGTGTATTTTCTTGGCAGAACATACCACCATACCCACGCATGTCAAGGCAAGGAACCTCATCTGCTGGCTCTGTACCTTTCAGAATAGGATCTCAGTAGCATCCATTAATGACACTCATTAAAATAAGTTCTTTTAATTATTTTTATATAATCATCCATACTGTCCAAAAGATCAGGGCAATTATTATACCCATTTTACAGAGAAAAGTGAGGCTTAGTGGGGCCAAATTCAGTTACCAATCTGTGCTATACGATATAAAATACCAGGTTTGCCTGGCATGAGTGTGTGTTATCACCTATAGCCTATACCACACACACACAGACACACACAGACACACAGACACACACACATCTACCTTCCACCCAGAGAACCACCAAAAAAATAGCTCTGTTATGAACCTGAAAGCAGATTTCCACATACCCTAAATGCACCTTTTGTTGCTTTTTGACTATATATATATATATATATATATATATATATATACATATATATATATAAAACATTAGAGTACATAGGCCACTTACTCTGTCAAGTTGATTCTGTGATGTTTCTTAGAATTACAGCACCTAGACCTGAGTCACATTGTTTTGAATGTTTGTACTCGAATTGCTTTTACAAAATTATACTCTGGAGTGCTATCTGCCATCAATAGTAAGGGGTGTTGGAAGAACAATTGTGGCTGATCTCACTACTGGACTTGAGTTAATATACCCCAAATAAAGCTTCCACTCCACCTCACAACAAGATCTTCTGTAAAAGACTCAGAACAGAGTCGGGAAAAGTAATTCTCAAGTCACTGGTTTGCTTTAGTCTAGGGAAAATGCAACTGTCATAAACAATCATTTGCCCCTTGTTGCCTTGACCCATGCTACAGCAGTTGTAGCCACTATCATTTCTTATAACAGGACATTTTTTATTATTGTATCTTATCCTGGAAGTTAGTTCATTTTTTTCCACTTTCCTTGGTTTCTTTTTTATTTCCATTATTTTCCTTTGTTTCCTTTTCTTTTTCTTTTCTTTTTTTTTTTTTTTTGTCGGTCATGGGGCTTGAATTCTGGGCCTGGGCGCTGTCCCTCAGCTCTTCAGCTCAAGGCTAGTGCTCTACCACTTGAGCCACAGCCACACTTTTGGCTTTTTCTGTTTATGTGATACTGAGGAATCAAACCCAGGGCCTCATACCTGTGAGGCAAGCACTCTACCACTGAGCCACCCTCCCAGACTAGTTTTAATTTCTGTATACTAGTTAAGTACGGTTTACAGTGACGTTGAATTTAAACAGACCTACACTGTGCACTCTAGAGCAGGACACTTAAGATTTCTGAATCTTACCTCATTATTTATTTGTAAGCCACCTGCCTCTTTTAATTGTCGTAACTAAAACCAGTAAATTTTAAATGTTTGAGACAAGTTTGCAATAGGCATGACTATGACTAGCCACTACGAAGAATTTGAAGATTGTACTTCTTAGAAATAAGTTTAATGATGGGGGAGGACTTAATTTGAAGGATCATGATTATATTATCATTGATTTCTCTCAATATTTACTTAAGACATTTTTAGATCTATAGTCTTAATGGTTGCAAATTGTAATGAAAAGGCCAAGTAGTCATTTCCATTTTTGAGTATCAAATAGGTTCACCATAGGAAGATAAGAAGATAGTATTGTTCGTTTGGATATCGTTAAGGGAAATAAAATGAACCAACATCACAAGAAACTGCTAAACCCTACAAATAGACAAATGACGAATGAGTGATTAAAGATCAATCAAATATTGGAAGACACTGTTCTTCCTAGAGTGACATAATGGAATAAAGTGAGATCTTAGCCTGAATGAAAGCCAATCTGTTGAACATAACAAGAGAATAAATCACAGGTCTCACAATTGACAATGATGGTATTATTCTTTCTACCTTCTTTCTCAGGAAGGGACAAGAAATTGTTAAGTCTTTATTCTCTGACTTTGTTTTACCTACCAAAGCCAAGAAGTAAGGAAGAAGAAAATTATGTAAATATTCCAAAGATCTTAATGATCCAGGTTTAGAATATAATACACAATAATTATAGGGATATGAGGGATTGAGATATTTTCACTTAAACTTGAGAATATAACTGGGCCCAAGCCAATAGTGTAGCTATAAATACTCATTATAATAACGAAAACAGTTTTTCAAGGTGTAGATGGTCTTTGCCAAACAGATTTAATTAGGTTGCTTGAAAGGATTTTTAAATTAAGATACCAGATGCCAGGAAAATATCAACCCTGCACATTTATATCATGTTTTGTTTACCAACATTTCTTCATTGAATTTTCAACAAGTCTAGACACACACCAAGCCTCCAACTTCTGGTGTTTGCCCAAATCACACAACATCTGAGTCCAAATCCATAGTTGGTAGATAATCCTCAAATTTAGTCAAAGCATTTTCAAAATATTTATTTCACAGATTGGTTTCCAATACAATGGGAGCTAATACTTCTAAGAAATACCTCAAATATTTTCCTCTAATAAAAGTGGCAAATTAAGGAAAAAAATGTTAGCCTAGCCCAGGAAGAAATGGTAATATTCATTCAAGTCATTGTAGGAAGAGAAGAAACTTATGAAAGTCATGAAGGCTGTGAGAAAACATGGTGACCGTGGGGCCTTTTCTCCTTCAGAGGTAGACTTACGGAATGCCTCAAGTAGACAATCTGTGCTGTATACAAAAACCAAGTAGCCATAAACGTATGTTTGCTGTGTTCAGAAGAGCCATAGAACAAAATGGCAATGTCAAAGACAGCAATGGATTAAGGATTAGCATTTTTTCCATAGCACTATTGGCATGGAAATTATAAATTAGGTTCAATTAAATCAGTGTTGAGTCACAGAAGAAAAGCCTGACTTGCAAGTAACTAAGAAGAAAAGGAAGTGAGTTGAGGATGAGGAATGAGTGCCCTTGCATTATTTTGTTCCAAGGATTATTTATCATCCGTTTCTCAGCTTTTTTGGAGAGGACTAGTCTTTTCTTCCTTGGGTGGTGGGTTACGAAGGTTTTGTTTGTCTGTCAGTTTGTGTTGAGACAAAATCTATATAGCCAAGCTATCCATGAATTCACAATCTTCCTGTTTCAATTTCCCCAAAATACTGAGATTACAAGTATAAACCACCAAGCCTGCTTACCCACCATTTTTTTAAAAAATGAATCTATTAATTTTTTTAATCATTCTTAAATCTTCCATTCCCAGTGTGTTTGGTCCTAGGGGAGAATCCTGATAGTAAAGAGAGAAATAAGGCACCCAGGTACATTGTAGCAGAGCAGTAGATAGACAAGGACAATTTGGTCAAGCCCTGGAGGAGGTTTACATTTCCGGAGAGGGAGAGGAAGAGGGGAGAAGGAGAGAGGTAATAGAGCTGACAGTAGGGAACCCTGGCCTCTGACATCTGCTACTTTTGTCCTATCTTCATCCCACCCTGAGCTCTGCAGCCTTCACATTGCTTGGAATAACATGGCCTCCTCTTCTGCTTGCCTAAATCCAATTCTTTTTTCTTCTATGCTTCTGTCATCATTACATCTATATAGAAGGCCTTGTCATTGAAGTTTCTCCCCTTCATGCCAAATAATCATGCCCTGATTGATTCATGATTATGAGCCACAATTGGCTGATTGGAGAGTAGCTGGGATGTGTGGAAGACACCAGTGAGACCTGGGCTGGGCTGACTGAGCAACGATATGAGCTCAGAAGGCCTTCTCAGTAAGCATTGAGGCCTCCCCCCCACATCCTCACACCCTGCAGGCATATTCTCACTAGTCAGTGGTAGCCATCCTCAGTCCATTGAAGTTTTCCTTATTGGTGCATGCATCTTATTAGTGAAGATTCTCCCAGATGTAGATTTACATTTTTTAGCCACCCTCTGTAACTATGCTATACCTATATGTTTCCTCTCCTAAATTTGTCATACTGATAATCTACTTATTCCCCACAACTAAAAAGCTATTGTGTTGTGTTTTGTTCCCAACAATAATTCCTAGCACAGTAGGTGCTGAATAAATGTTTATAGAAGAAGAGGATGAGTTAGGTTCTATTAGCTTTCCCTTTTTCTTCTGCATTAAGGATTTAATCCACTTACTTAACATATTGTTGAAAAATCAGATGAAATTGTGTGTGTGTGTGTGTTTTAAAGCTTTCCCATGAAATGATTGATAGTAACTGTATTCTAATCATCATTATACATTGTTCAGTATCGTGATCATTTTTAATCTCATTGACATCCTAGAAGGTTGTTAAGCATTCTACTGCAATGTACCATCATATCATGAAACTGGCAGTGACGAAAACCAGGCTGCTGAGAAGGCACAGTGTGTAAGCTACAATCAGCTGTCATTGCTAGACCCGGACCCCTTGGTGACCTGCTGGACGCAGTGTTAAGTTCCAAGGATGGTCTTCAGAGAGCAACATGCTGCCTGGGTTCTGTTGTTGTTTTGAGTCAGTGTCTTTCTGTGTGATCCAGGCTAACCTCAAACTGGAATCCTCCTGCCTCAGTCTCCCAGTATACCACCACACACAAAGGCAACATGGATTTTTCTATTCCTTTTATCTGGGAAGATGAGACCAGAAGGATCACAGAAACATTGTCAATTTTCTTCTCTGGTTCTGAGGTGAGAAATAAGGCTTCCTGACAGACCTTGATACATTATCAAAGTTCATATTATCCTTCCCAAGTCCCTGTGTCAGTGCCATTTCCAGCCAGTGAAAGGCAATTTGATATCAGCACTAAAGCTGTATTCATGGCTTACCGAGTAGCTGAAAAACATAATGTTCTCTCGCTAGTGGAACTCCAGAGAGGAAATGAGTAACATTGTCTTCATTGACAGAGGACAGGAAATACTTCAATCACATCAAGTTCTAGCCCAAACAAGTGGCATTTAGACTGTCTAGATTTAGCCCCAGTTTCTCAACATTTTCTCAAGGACACAGAGCTAGGTAATGGAATATTACTAGATTGATTGCTCTGCTTTAATAATTAGAAGGTTTTAATAATCTGCTTGCCCTTGATAAATAGGATTGCTAAAAACTGCCATGCTTCTTGTGGACTAATAAAGCTGAAGTGTCAAGTTTTCAAATGCACTGTAATCTCAACACAAGGAGATTCCTTAAGCCTATCCATCATCTAGAGCCCTTAGAAAAATCCACTCCAGTCACATCTTACTTTAAGCAGCAAGTCCTGCAAACGCTGTTGAAATCGTTAAGGTAGGTATTTCAGCAGCTTGATGAGTTGAGTTGCATTATGCGGTACATAGCATCTGGCCACATGTATCCACATGCACCTAAGGCAGACACTGTTGGTGGTTTTGTGGATTTTCTCTCTGGTAATCATTCAGCTTGATTTGTCTTTCCCGAGATGCAGAGTATTTTACAACAGTGTTTGTTTACCAATTCCATATTGCTGGATACTCTCAAAACATGTGCGTTAAACATAATAACCTAGAGGAAAATATGAAAAGCTTTTCTCAACCAAAGGATATGTAATGCCTGTATAAAGCCATAGGATGGATTTAGAAGATAGAATTATTCTTTGCAGGGTAGGGGAAGGGAAGGGATAACACTCTTACAAAGATTCCATCCCATATTTAAGACAGGATTAAGGAGATTTTTGACTTTCCTTTCAGTTTCACTGCTTAGAATTCTGTTACTGTAGTGACATAAACTTTAAAACAAAATGTCTCATAGACCTTACAATTTATAGTAAGAAAGATTCATTATGAGGATGAAGTCTACCACCATGAATTGTTTCGAAGGGTATTTTCCACAACAGTCTTCAATGAATATTTAGAGTACCGACTAGCCAGAGTTCTACCACTCAAAGTAGTGGAAATTAAGACATGAAAAGACAGGTTTTCTGTACTCAGAGTTGCAGAGCCCTCAGACTGGTGGGAAAAGGATCATCAATAGTAGTTGACTATAGCAACATTTTTTTTTCATAATAAAATCCAACTTTTTATGTTGATAATACTATCGGAGTGGTTAGTGTTATGTAGATGAGTTTGGGTAACATTAGGTTGTCTAGAAACAAGGATCTTCAACCTAGAAATATTGTTACCTAAAAACAAAGAAACTTTATCATTGGAGGTGATATTTGAATTGGGCACTAAAATATGAAGACCAAACAGGGATTCAAGCCAGCTCATGTAGCCTAAGAAGATGCAGAACAAAGATAAACTGCAATGAAGTTGATTAGCTTATCTAGAAAAAATGGCTTCACTAACCCTTAGAATACAGATATGGAGAGTACAGATATGGGTTGGGAGTGAGAAAATTGTGGAGGAATGCCTAAAGACATCATTGTTAAAAGTTTACTTAGAACACATTATGAACTATCTCAGATACTATGCTATGTTGATGCATTTAGGCTACAGAGATCAAATTCATACTGTAGGACTGGGAAAGCTATGAGTTGTAGTTAAAATGTCTCAAACCAATGTATGTCCTTCAAATCTCTCTAATAATTCCACTCTCCTACATTTTTCTCATTTAAAAGTTTCCTTCAGTGTCTGTTCCGCACAGCTTAATGAGTATGCACTGATTTGTGCATGATATCCCTGATGCATCTTCCTCTGCTCCTCTCTCAACCTCTTCCTACCCGCAATTTTAAGTTTCTTGGAAACCTGTATGATCTAGACCATTACTTATGTGCTCTTAAAATGCACCAGCATTAAGGTCTGAAATCTTGTTATTAATGGTCTCCTATTGAATCTCGATACAGAGGGAGCTTGGAGTCAGAGTCCCTGTCAAGGCTGCTCTCTGCACTTCTTTCCTTACCCTCTCCACCTCAAGCCTTGGCTCACAGGACTCCACACTCTCCAGAGCCTCCTGCAGACACACCCACCTGGGCATCTGTCACATCAGCTTTCATTTGCTGAACATTTGGCTTCTACCAAATAAGGATGTCAGAAAAGGTTTTAGGGGAACTTATGATCAGTGACTTCATTTTTGAATGGAATGACTGTCACAGATCATTGACAGAATTACTGTAACCTAACCATAGAAGCATTGGAAATTGTGCAGAAGCAAAATGCTTTTGCCACTCAGTATAGCTAAATTCTGGAAGTACTTTCAGAGGATGTGTGGTGAGAGTAGTGTGTTTTTTCAACCCCAGCTCCTGAGATGGAATTCATAAGATGAAATTGGTATTAAAAAATAAAAACTCCGTGGACAATTGTGATAAATAGCTGGAGATGAAATCTCTCTGGATCAGAGAGTCATTAGTGTGGGGTGTGAGTAGGGATGTGTGCTGGTCCTGGGGCTTGAATACAGGGCCTGGACACTGTCCCTGAGCTTCTTTTTGCTGTAGGCTAGCATTCGACCACTTGAACCACAGCTTCACTTCCAGCATTTTTGACAGTTAATTGGAGATAAGAGTCTCACTGACTTTCCTGCCCATGCTAGCTCTAAACTGTGGTCCTCACCTCTCAGCCTCTTGAGAAATTAGGATTACAAACATGAGCTACCACACCCAGCTTTGTTTTACATATATTAAACCACTTAGATTATTCAGGTATTTGACACATGTGTTTTAAAAATGTGGTCAAATTAAAATCAATTCAGAAGGGCAGATTTGGGAAGACTATGTTTCAGTGAACACACAAAAAAATGCTAGAAGAATACCCTTCTAATAATAAAACAGATGAAACGTCCTGTAAGTAATCTTTCTTAATGTTTTTTCTAATGCTTTGTTCATTCCTCAGCCAGGATTTTGTGTTTGGTAAGAGTTATTCAGATTCAGGGTCCAAAGAAGGCCGAACTCTAAATAAAGAGGAGATAAAATAAATACCTACGCAAAGGTGTACCCAACCACCACTCTCAATTTGAAAAACACCTTCTTGGGTTAATAGATCGGACCACGTAATGTCATAGCTGATGGACAAGTGCCAGTCATAAAACACAGCCTCTGTGCTGGCAAAGCCCCCCAGAGGTGAACCCAAATGAATGGAGTTCGTGTGCACTAGTAGAATCATGGAGAAGGCTTGTTAAACCAGTGTTGGACCCACCCCCAAGCTTCTTACTCACAAACTCTGTGGTGGGCAGTGTGCGTTTCTAACAAGTCCCCAGGTGCTGCTGATGCTGTGATAGGAGACCGCACTTCGATAACCACTGAGCCATGAAAGGTCTCCTTTTGACTTCGTCTGGCACCTGGCCAACAGCCTCTGCAGAGCCCCAGGATTGCCCTTTCCTTCTGTGTGTAACCTCCACAACCATCTTACTGACCTTCCAATTTGCCTTTCAGATAAGAGTTCAGAAGAGTTCATCTAATCCACACGGCTCACAGAGCCAATTATCCCACCATTTGTTTGTACTTTTTAAGAAATCATTTACCATGTGGTTAGGAGACCTATGGGAAATCATGGAATTTCTTATATTAATCATGGGGGTGATAGCTTGAAGGATGTCTGGTACACTGTTTCAGAGACTGGAAAAGTCATCTGAGTCTGAAATCCTCTATCCACGCTCATGCTCATAACATAGAAACATATACAAAATTTGCACAATAGACACACAATACCAAATTTTTAGAATACCATCTGACACATGGGTGAAAGTCAGTCTTCAGGGTAGTTGTTGGTCTCTGGTGAATGTACTTGGGAAAGCAGCAGCTGACATCTCGTGACATCTGCATATAACTGCCAGTCTAACTCACATCCAAGATCTTTTTCACTAAAAACTGGGGAAAGGGAAGAGGGGATTGTAGGAAAACAAATGTAAGAAAGGGAGGGGGTCAATCTGATAAAGATTCTGAACAGGTGTGTGGGGATTCCATGATATATCCCCTCTGAATAATTGATAGTTAATAACAATATGGAAGAAAAAAATCTGCATGAAGGGCTTATTACAATCCTGGTAATCCCAGTAGTGAGGAGAGTAACATTGAAATCTCTTATCCCTAGCAAAGAAAGGAGGAAATAAAAGAGAACCAGAGAGCCACCTAGACTGAGACTGACCCAAACTCTTGCTCTCTGAAAAAATAAAGCAAACCACTATTAATCTCAAAAAAAAAATTATAAACTTTAGTTTCAGACTACAATGAGATGTTTCACTTCTTTATGATATCTTTGGGCCTAATTTCTGACATAAGGCTTTTTTTAGACCACTTAGGAATAATGTATGATTTGAAGAGGAATGTGTCCTGATTATACTATAAAATCAAAATAACGTGCGCACTTCTGTTGTCACTTTGATTCTTAGCGATAATTTCATGTTTTTGGATAGATTTTTTTTTTAATTTTGGAATGTGGCTGATTAGCCAATTAGCTGCAGTCTAATAGATTTAACTAGTTTTGAGTCATAGATCCTTTTGAGAAGTCTTTGAAAGCCAGGTGCCCTTTATCTAGACAAATTAGCATAACAATATTGAAGTCATGTCAGGGTGTCCCAGAATGTTCTGAAACCCACTGGTGGGCCTCCAGTTGAGGATACTGTCTGTCATTACTAGAGGCAATCACATTTAAAGTTAGTAAGCCAGTCAGCCCTCTGGTGCTGCCAAAATAGCTCCTCATGGCTTCTTTATCAGTTAAAAGGAAGAGCTGGGCTAGCGGCTTTCTGTATCTCTAAGCACATGATTTGCCAATCATCTCTGATGAATGCAAAGAGCCATTGCTTTCTCTCTATTTGCCCCTTCTTTTCCATAACTACTTCTGAACAGGAGACTAATATTCTTTATGATCCTCAATAACCCCTTTATTTGATTAATATATAGAGAACAACTCTTCTTTCCATCACTCCCCTATTTTCTACTCTTTTTCCTCTAAGGCTACTTCAGGTGTAGGGCATTTAAAATGAATGAGGAGGTTTTCCCTCTCCAATCCCACAGTCAGAGATTGATGCTGAAGGCAGCACAATCTCAAGTTGCAACAGGAAAAGATGGCCGAAGGCTAAATGTACTCAGTAGATGTACAGTTAGCATGTTGACCGAAGGGATCTTTAAATCCACATGTCTGCAATGGAGGCAATAGATGAAGATATAGTTCAAGAGCAGCTTTTCTTCTATGCTGTAATTCTTTCAAAACTGTGTAATCTTAGCTACACAGAAGGCTGAGATCTAAGGATTGCAGTTTGAAGCCAGACCAGGTATGAAAGCTCATAAGGATCTTACCTTCAAATTATCAGCAAAAAGCTGGAAGTAGAGTTATGGCTGAAGTGGCAAGAGAGTAAAAAAAGGTTAAAAGACAGCACCTAGGCTCTGAGTTCAAGCCCCAGTACTGAAACCCAAAATAAGAAAAAAATATTTAAGCAAAGTGTGGCAAAAAACAAAATTCTACTTGGAGGGGATAGGAAGTACCCAAAGTAGTTTAAATAGTCTTTTAAAAAATTACCATTATAAAATAACCTTTAAATTTGATACAATAAACTATATCTTAGTCAGAAAAGAAAACTATTCTTGAATTATATTGCTGAATAACAGTTATTTTTTAATGTTAGGCTTTAAGTATATACCTACTTCAAAAGATTTCAAATATAGAAATGAAGAAATCATCAGATCATAGTCAACTGACCAAAGTAAAAGGAAAATCTATTTTCATCATCTTCTGTGGGACTTTGAAGTCCCAAGCTTTATGAATAAAATTAGATAACTGGTTATTCTAAAGGTTTTTCCTATTGCATTTTTGTATTATCATGAATACAAAATGGGGTCAGAATAAATCAAACTTCAACATAAGTCTTTATGCAACTATTGTAAAGTGACTGCTGAAACATCAAAACATTGTAATCTTGTATTAACTAATCTTCTATGTGAATTGTGTCTTAGACATTGTGCCATATTTTATTAACTTTTGTTGAAATCCAGCTCTATGTTTTGGGAAAACAACAGTAGTTTATTCTTAATGAACAACAATTGACTCTTTAAAAAAATCTGAAATCCTTATTTTTTAAAATTTACCTATTATAGCATTGCTTATCTGTTTATTGAACTCACTCCATGAATCTATAAAACAAAGCAGTTTACAAAAGATAAGGGAGGAGAAATAGTGATATTTCCTTTGCGGGAAAGTACATTAGAGTTTAAACTGAGGATGTTACGCTTGTTATACAGGCACTGTAGCACTTGAACCGACACCTTTAGTCTTTTATTCCAAATAGGGTCTTGATTTCGTCAAGGCTAGTATGAACCACATGATGTTCCTACTTATGCATAGCTGGTATTTCAAGCCGATGACTCCATACCTAGCCATTTATTGGCTAAGATGGGGTCTTGAGAATGATTTTTTTTCAGGCTTCCTTCAAACTACAATCCTCCCAGTCTCAAGACTCCCACGTAGTTTGGATTACAGACATGAGCCCCTGCACCCAGCCTGGTTTAAGCAATACTTTTCAAGGATGCATCCAACAGTTGCCTGTTCCTTTTGCTCTGCTCCTTCCCTTGGCTGACACAGCTACTACAGATCTTAATGCATTGTTTAAACTATTAGTTGCCTCTATCTCTATTTGTAAATTCCTCCATGGACTCCTCCATCATTTTTTTTAAATTCCAGGGGCACTTACCTAAGGGGTGTTCTGTAAATTTTTCTGTACACACAGTTATTACTGGTGAGTAAAAATGGAGGAGAAAGTTGCTCAACAATCATTACTACAGTGATTATATGTTGGTTGTAGACACTGATATTTCACAGAAGCCTGGAACATGTGCCTAGCACATGGTTCGGTCATCTGAAGTATATAAAAATTACATTGATCCAAATACACTTGAATAAATATATACCCTGTAAAATACATTAGTCAGTTACTCAAAGATTAATAAAAATGAATATATCATTAAGAAATTAAGCAAGCAAATAGAGTACACATGGAGAATGTCACTTTATGAACACGTTAATGAGTAATTATGTTCCTTTTCAGACTTAGTCTTGAAAAGTGATAGCTTGTCCTTCCTGGAAAATCTCTGAGGACCTCACAGGGAGCCAGAGCTAGAAGATGAAGTCAGTGTCTGAGAATTTAGAAGAAGCATATCAAATTTTAACAATATAATCTTATTAGGATAAACAAATCTTCTCTAGTAATTATAATTATTCTCTCGAGGAGTAGACATGGGTTTCATTAGTGAAAAAATTCAGGAGAGGTACTAATGATCAATATAGGAAAAACCATTAGCCTGATGGTAATTTCTCCCATAACACCTAAGTGTAATCTGAACGGGCATGTAGTTAAAACATAAAAAATGTTTTCTACATCAGCAGTTCTATGCACTTTCATCCACAGCCATTATTCTTGATAAGACAGAATAATCAAAAAACGCAATGTCTATCAGCCTGTCCTGGAGATCATTAATGTTATCTGAAACTTTAGTAATGAGGAAAAGATACGTAAGGTTATCTCAGTAATTGATTATGATGCATTTTTCTGGCATGCCCACACATGCTTATATCCTTGGTATGATTTATTGAAACAAAGTTATTGGTTTTTCATCTGAGAAATAAAAAATATATATACCCCTTTTGCCCTTTTTAAAGAATAGTAGCTTGTACTAATTATATAAAATAATGAGCTCAATTATGGCATTTTCATATATGCATATATTATACTTTGACCATATTTCCCTTCCCATCACCCTCTCTGACCCCTCCCTTATAATCACCTCTGCTGACTCTTCCTCATCCTAAATAGTTCTCCCCTTCTAGTTTTATGGAGTGTGTGTGTGTGTGTGTGTGTGTGTGTGTGTGTGTGCTGTTCTGGGACTTGAACTCAGGGCCTGGGCACTGTCCATAAACTTTTTGCTCAAGGTTAGTGCTGTACTATTTGAGCCACAGCTCTGTTTCCAATATTTTGATAGTTAATTGTTGTTAAGGGTCTCATAGATTATGCCAGGCACCAATGGCTCACTCCTATAATCCTAGTTACTCAGGAGGCTGAGATCTGAGGATCACCTTTCAAAGTCAATTCAAGCAGAAAAGTCCAGAAGACTCTTATCTCCAATTAGCTACACAAAATTTTAAGTGGAGCACTAGCCTTGAGTACAAAATCTCAGGAAGAGTACTCAAGCCCAGAGTTCAAGCCCAATGTATAAATTTTAAAGGAACATTCCTCAAAATCAGTTCCATCCCAGGATAGAAACCCTTAGAATATTGAATTTCTAAATTTTAATGGAAAATAATTGTCTAGTGACCATTGAAACTATTATCTCTAAGTATTTGAAAATCTGTTTGCTGGTACAGTGCTAATTAGGATTATGTTTGCCTATTTCTTCCATTTATGTAAAGTTGAAAGTAGCATAAGCTGAAAGAATTTAATAATATGGAGAAGAAGGCTCTTTTCCAGACTATCTTTGTCCTTTCTTAGTGTTCTCCATGATCAGAAATAAGAAAATCGTCTGCTCAAGAGAGAACACATCCATACCAGGAATTGCCATGTGAACTATGTGACACAGTCATATTGTTTAACACATGTGTAGTTTCCTGATGGCTTTTGAATAAGTGTTTGAATGTGTGACCTTCTAAAAGAAGCAGACTCATTGAATTAAAAGAGAATTGACAGAAACCAAGTGTTCCTAAGAGCGCACATGGTTTTAATCAAGAAAAGCCCAGCAGAAATTAAACAGGACAACTGATAAAAGACAGAAGATCATTTAGATGTATAGATTTGGAGACAAAACATGCTGTACTCAAATCCACTATAGATTCATCTTGAGGATAAATTAACTTCATAACTTCACTCAGTATCTGGAACATACCCCCAGACATTCTGGTCATGAGTCCACCATCCTGTAAGTGAAGTTTCATATATATCATGAGCCATGCAAAAGAAAGTATTGGAAAGATTCATACTATTTCTTAAACATCAAGAAAGCAAATGTAGGTAACTATTACAGAAAACCTGCACTTTGAGGGCAAGTCTAGGCATCAGGACTGTCTCCAAATTCTACTTGACTCATTTTAGAAAATTGACAATAATACTCAGTTGTCATATCTATTTATTAGAGCTTCTTTCAAAGCTTGACTATGGAGTAGTAGGATATAAATATGTAAAGTAGGCAGCACAAGATGATTCGTGACTCTAT
This sequence comes from Dipodomys spectabilis, assembly GCF_019054845.1. NCBI lineage: Eukaryota > Metazoa > Chordata > Mammalia > Rodentia > Heteromyidae > Dipodomys > Dipodomys spectabilis. The sequence continues at coordinate 9,823,394 of NW_024870752.1, forward strand.
TCTCCCCATCTTTCAATAGGAGGACCAGTCTTACCACCCTTGATCAATTATTTGTATGCTAGATAAGGACCTTTCATTCTTTCATCTCTTCATTCAAAAATAAACCTTGAACTGATAACAACTACTGATATCAGCTAATTAGACTTTTCAACAATGACTGGGTTCTTTAAATGGTTCACAGAGGTTAAATGTTTTATGGTTTATAAAATATTCCCTTACACTCTGGCCTCTGGACAGTTGTAGTTAAAGTGAGGTTCATATCAAGATTTGACAACCTACTTTATTATTTGGAGGAGTGAAAATATCAGACAGCCAGTTTTTATAAGCCTGGGATAGTTCCTTGCTGTCCTCAGGAGAAACCAATGGTTTTACTCCAGACTTAGGGAGTAGCATTGACACTGCAAAACTAGCTATCCCACACTATGGGATCAGACCACAGAGACTCTCATAGGACTCAGTGTCCCTGGATCTGATTTCCACTGATGCTTTGTTTGTCCAGGGGCACAGCACCTTACCAAATTCCTATTCTGAATATTCATTTCACCAGCAATAAAACTCCTTACAAGATTATGCTAAGTAACCAGTTCTCTGGTGCAGAGTTCAGCAATGACAGAAGTTTTTACCCAGGTCCGTCTACGTCTAGATATTGACTCCTAGTTGGGGCATTGTAAATACTATCTCTTAGAGTTTTGGATTCAAGATTCAAGTAAATTTAAAGATGCATGCTATGGTGTTTTAGAAGTAAAATATTGGAGAAATACTGAAGCCCTCCAGGTAGCAAGGGCCTATGGCAGGTACTCTGTGTACTTGATGATGAAAACAAGGAAGTGAACAGTTTACATCTGAAGTTTGGGATCAGTCACCACTTCAAGGGGACTAATACCAACTCATGGAGATCGATGATGCCTCAGGCAGGCTGGAAGTAAGAGCAAACATATTTATAAGATTATTTTTTTGGTTGCTTTGTATGTCCCTCCCCCACGGTATAACCCCTGCTTTCACTGGATTTGATGTTGGTATAATTTGTGGAGGAAGGGAAAAAACAAATGGTTTAAACAGGGATACAGGTGGACCCATTGCAACAATGAGATGTACAAGACGTGATGTCAAAAAACAAACTTTACAACTTTGGTGCAGGTGCAGTGGGGGGGGCTGGGGGAGGAGGAATTGGAAGGGATGGGAAGGGGAAACAAAGGAGGAGGCAAAATGCTTGATATGAAATGTACTCATTACCTTGCTCATGTAATTGTAACCCCTCTGTACGGTATTTTCACAATTAAAAAATGTATATACAGAACAAAAAAAGAAAGAAAGAAAGAAAGAAAATGAAAGGGACTTAGTGAAGGCAGACATCCTGATGTTAACCCTGTGATGAGTTTCATTCTTGGGTGTCTCCTTTTACTTTGGTTGTGTGTCACAGAAATGCAGGTGGGTGAAGTCAACCATCCCGGAGTTGTGGGCTCAGATGAGTTCGAAGAAAATGCAGGAAAAGTCCTCAATCCTTGCTTCTTAACAAGCGGTTCAACATTCTTTCAACCACAAAGTGATTATTCAAAGTTTATGCTCTAAATATCTTTAGAATTTGAAGCATAGGATTTGGCTGGCATTCTTGGCTCAATCTTAAGGTTCTCTTGATTAAAGTTAAAAAGTTTAAAAAAAAAAACAAAAAAAAATTAGAGCTTTACATTATGTTTACAGAAGGTTTTTTGTTTTTTGTTTTCTTAAGGCAAAATCTTCTACAAAGCTTTAATTTTGAAGGCTAAATTCAGGATTAGGCATTAGCATGTTCTTCATTTATTTACACAAATAATTTATTTTTCCTAGTAACCAGAAAGATATTGTTTGAGTCAACATAACAATTACCAGTTGTAGATTAACATATATTGTTTCAAGTGTGTGTGTGTGTGTGTGTGTATAAATACACACACACACACACACACATACACACATGTGTGTGGTTGGGGGGGGTATGGGTATGTGGGTTTGTGTCCAAGACAACCTGAATGGAAGAATATATCTTCCCCTCCATTTCCCTTTCTGCTTCTCACATCATTCTTCCAACATTGACTCTTCTGTCCCTCATGTCACCATTTTCATTGACTCTCTGAAACATTATTTGTAATATCCACAACCAGCTTTGAAGTACAGATGTGGAAGGAGGAAGAAGGTTCAGGGTAGAAATGAGTATAAAACCATGAACGCTTGTGATTTTGTTTCTCATTTCCTTTTTTAATCTATTTGGGCTACTATAGCCAAAGTAACATCTCTGAATGACTTATAAAAAAACAAAAATTAATTTCTCTTTATTTTGCAAATGGGGAAATTTAAGACTACAGTGTAGGCAAATTTGATTATCTAATGAGGCCCTATTTCCTGATTCATAGACGGCTTTTTGTTGTGTCTTCAGTAGCAAAATTGGGAGCAAACTTTCTCTGGCTTCTCTTGTATCAGGGCACTAATCCCAATCATGAGGACTCTACCCACATGTCTCAGAGTATCTGATGGCCCTGCTTCCTGTTATCATCACATTAGGATCAGATTTCAGTAGCTCTACTTTGGGAAGACATAACTATCCAGTCAACATAAACCTGTTTCTCTGTTCCTAACACCAAAGAAGATCTGCCATCTTTTAGGTTCAACCTCAGATCCATTCATTCATTTTTTTTTTATCCATTTGTACATTTGTACATTACTGTTAATTGTAATGCCATCTTCTCCTAGTGGATTTCAAAAGTGGAACCTTATATTGAAATGTTTTAAAATTTGGTGGTGAAGGAAAGAACACATCTAAGTCTCCTATGCATGACGATAAGTCACCAGATCCCACTCAAAATTCACCTATTTTGAATTGCATTCTGCCCTCTCACCAATCTCCAGTACCCAGTCCATGGTTGCTTTGTTCCACAGCATAGGATATATGTTTACTTCCTCCTCTTTTTGAGTATTTGTTATTCCTTAGCCTTGCTAAGATGTAACTCCACAAGAATAATCTTGATTTTGTTTCTTGATGCATCTGCCCGGAACATATTTGGTGCTCTCATAATATGGGATGAATTGAAATGAAGGAATTCCTAAATTAATCTCAAAGGCTACCTTAATTGTTCATCTCATTTTCTACTTTAGACCATTTAAGATCTGAGAAATCATAGTGATCTCTATGTAAGTACCCTATTTTAGTAAAAGAAAAAATGATAGAGCCTTTTTTTAATAGTACAATATGCTATTATGTTTGAGTTTCTAATAGCATTAAAGAGTAAACCCGAAAAAAGGTTATAAATTTCAAATTGCATTTGAAGACCATATTTCATAATTAAGATCATAATGCAGCCATGACTAACATTAATATCAAAGCCTAATATTTAGGAGTAATGATGGTTAGTTTTGGGGAGTTTAAGTATGTGAATATCATACAAACTTTTGATTTGACAAACTTTCTGATTAAAATGAGTAAGTAGTTCCCTTTTGCAAAGAGCTGTTAAAAGCAATTGTACACTACAACACTTACTGGGTCATTTTTTTCATCTTGTAAAAGGATAATTTGCTAAACTTGATTAAAAATCAGACATTGAACTAGATCTAGCCAAGACTGTCGCATATACCATTGAGCGACTTTAATCAAATTCAGCATTATTATCCTTTTATTTGCTTTTCCTCTGCCTGCAGGTATAATAAAGTGAAAATATGTAAGCAATGGAGCATATTTATAATACTAGTCAGAGTGCCAGGTGGGTTGTAAAATAAATGTAATTGTTTTCAAAGATTGAACCAGATTAGCATGGATTAACACATTCATTTGGAAATCCATGGCAAGAAGTATTCTAAACATGCCTTCAGACAATCCTTGTTACTCTGTTTATATCCCATCTTAGTACCATGAAATCACTGCCCCATAAAACAGGAAGCATTTTCGCTCTGTTCATTTTCATATGAAAGAAATGCAATTTATTAAACAAGACAAGAAAACAGTTGTCTGCCATATTGAAGGCCAGATTTGTGGTGATTTCCACTCTGGCTTTTAGCAGATGAACAACAGTGGCAGACGTGAGAGCCAGAACTGCGGCTGTAATAAATATTCATAAGTGCTCCTCCCAAGGAGCAAAGGGAGGTGTGTGCATTTGCAGCACAAGGTTAGCAGAGAATGAATCGAAGTTAGACCATCCAACGCATGGGCACGGAAGCCATGGGCAATGCAATGCTGATTTTTCATAAGAGAGAAGTAACCTGTTACTAGGGGATCCTGTGGTCTTTCAGATATGCCCTGCTGAGGCCATTATCCCTCCTTTCTGACCTTAAGATAAACTTGCTTGAGAAAGTATGTTGTCAGTGTCTGACATACAGCAGGAGAGAGTCAGCCCTAGGGAGAAAAATGGTTTCTGATGCACTTCAGAGCCCAAGGCCTACTGTAAAGCACCTGCTGAATTTTAAGAGAAATCAGTCTTTGGAGAATTCTACTCAGTGAAGGTGAAAGAAATGTGTATTTCAGAGCCTCTGGACAATACACCATGGGAGCAGAGCTTGATGCTTTTGCGATAGTATCAGTGTCCCTTCATTGTATCTTGTAAGAGAGTATAATTCATTCTATATTTAATGCCAAGAATATTGTCCACTATGCAATCTGTGCTCACTCATGTGAGAATGTCACAAGATCGTCTGAACAACCAGAGACACTTCTAAACTAATCATGCATCCTTTTATTTATTTTTTGCACCACTAAAATGCTGTGTTGCAACATTTGCCCCAGATTTAGGAACTATGTGAGATCTTACCCTCTGAATTTTTGTCTTGTATTTCCTCTGTGGATTTACCCAATAGCATAAATGTTTTCATTTAATTTGATTTTTAAAAATCTTATTATATATGTCTTTTCAAAAATAAAAACCTGGGCCGGGCGCCATTGGCTCATGCCTATAATCCTAGCTACTCAGGAGGTGACATCTGAGAATCATGGTTCAAAGCCAGCCCAGGCAGGAAAGTCTGTGAGATTCTTATCTCCAATAAACCCTTCAGGAAACAGGAAGTGGCATAGTGGCTCAAGTGGTAGAGTGCCAGACTTGAACTGAAGAGCTGAGGGACAGCGTTCAGGCCCAGAGTTCAAGCCCCATGACCGACAAAGAAATAAAAAATAAAAACCTAAATCATACAATTTAGACATGTATGGAGATATAACAATGAAAATCCCAAAGTAACAAACAACTCCACTAAATCCTTTGTGGAAGGAACACATTATCTCACAGGTACCTAAATATATTGATTAGTAAAATGGTAAATGGTATGGAAAAATGACTAAACTTGAAGAAGTTTCCATTCTTCAATAGAACTGGTGACTCATTTCTATAATCTAGCTAACATAGTCTGAGATCTGAGAACTGCAGGTGGAAGCCAGCCCATGAAGACAAATCCATGAGACTCTTGTCTCCAATTAACCAGCAAACAGCAGGAATTAGAGGTTAGCTCACATGGTAGAACACCAGCCTTGAAGGAAAAAGTCAAGCAAGAGCACAAGGCCCTAAGTTCAAGCCCCAATACAAGAAGAAGGTACTTCATCATTATTATTTTAATCTGGATCATAGTGGTCTAACATTACCCAGTGCCTACATTGACATACACCCACACAGAGAGAGAGGGAAAGAGAGAGAGAGAGAGAGAGAGACCACTTTTTGGGGGGGACAATTATAGAGTTTGAACTTGTGGCCTTGTGCTTTCTCTTGGCTTGCTTGCTCACCAACTGGCATTCTGCTACTTGAACCATGAGTTCAGCCCAGCTTTTTGACTGGCTATTTGGAGATATAATCTTGAAGACTTTTCAGCCCGGGCTGGTTTCCAACCATGATCTAGATCTTGCTCTCCTGAAATACTTAGGATCATAGGCATGAGCCACCAGCAATCAATTCACTATTTAAACTTCTTTGGCCTGTTACATACACTATAGTTACTCACTAAAATCTAAATACCTTATCTGGGTGCAGTGCTATTAGTTTACACACAGACATACACACACATACACACACACACACACACACACACACACACACACACACACATCAGAATACTGCATCAGTATATTTTCTTCTGACTCTTCATGAAGTCTGGCTTTTCCATTTGTGTCAGGTCTGTTTGTCTGAAGTGATAGACCACTGGTTCTCCATATCCCTCAGTTCTTCATTTTTAGTCAGCCAACCTTGGACCAATAACTTTTGCAACAAAAAAAGTATTGTGTCTTTATTCAACAGATATAGACAATCTTTTTGTCATTGTTCCCTAAACAAGCACTGTAACAACTATTTCCATAGCTCTCTATTTTAGCTATCATAGGAAATCTAAAGATGGTTGTCGAGTATATGAGAGAATATGTGTAGGTTATACAAATTTTATATCAGGGATGTGAGCTCCTTGTAGATGTTAGTCTCCACAAGGAATACTGAAACTAATCTCTGGTGGATACTGCAGGATGACTGTAGTTGATTGCTCTGGTGATGAATTCTTACAAAGCATTCACTTTTAGACTTCTACATTTCCTCTAGCTTCCTCGAGCAATTGTGAGAGGTCTTCAAGAAAATAAAATAATTTCTTCCCGCCCTGAAGGATTTCTATATTCAGCAAGTGTAAAAACATGCTTGATTCTGCCCAAAGATGTGGATATGGAATCTATTTGTGATCTAAATTGGAAATCCTTAAGCACAATTTTTGGATACTGTTCCATAGTAGATTTGTTGTGATTTACTGCGGCATTATGTTTCACTGTGTGGTAGAATGCTAGATTCTACTGCCTGACACTACTAAAGTCGAACAAATCAACTTGTTCATCTTTTGCTGTGTCCTTGTTATTCCTTTTGTACATGTAGAGATTCCCTACAGTAGGCTATTAAACATCCAAGAGGACCCTGAAGTTGTTACTTCAAAAACAGACAAAAGACAAAGGGTGAATCAATGCAACAGTGATACTCACAAGACAATATGTTGAAAATGAACTGTACATCTTAGGGGAGGGGGAGAGTAAGTGGGAGAAAAATGAGGGGAGGGGTAAAAACAAGTTTGACGAGAAATGTACTCTATCTTACATGTGTAACTGTAACCCCTCTGTACATCACCTTGACAACAAAATTAAATTTAAAAAGAAACAACAACAACAAAATCAGACAAAACAGCATCCATTCATCTTTTCTCAAAGGCCAGGCCTCACAGTTCATCTTTTTCATGCCTGGAGAGCTGATACTCGCATCAGGAAACCAGATTATTCATTGTTATAGGCAAAAAGGATCATTGCTGAAATTGCAGCATTTTTTCTTTCCCCAGAGTCGTTAACCACAGTATTATGAAATGTGGATGAAAGAAACTTTATATTTCAGCATTTTATCCATGGTTTGTTTAGATCTTTATCTAGTTTGCATGTAATTCTTTGAAAAATAAAAGAGGGTTCTTCCACTTTCCTGAGAGTCTTCATAGTTGGAAGAAGCATTTTTTAACATGTTAAGCGTCAACTTAACATACAGAGAACCAAGTACAATCAAGAGTCTCATGGGACGTTTAGTAAAGGGTAGTGTGCATGTACAGTGATGATCCCATAAGATCATATGGTCTAATGATGTCCTCCACTAAGATGTCCACAGGCTACAAAAGCATTTAATGATTCTTCTCAGAGCATATCCCCACCATTAAGTGGCACAAGACTGTATGTTAATTAGCTAATGAGTTGACATACAAGGTATGCCTCCACCATTGGTCCACTCTGCGGAGGGTGAGTTGTTCAGTTAGTGTAGAAATGACAGTCAAGACACTAACTCTTCCTTCTCAGTTGTGACTCCTACAGTGTTAATTATTATTGACAAGTAATAGAACTGCTATGGACCATATGTATCACATATGAAGGGGAGGGGGGACAAATGTTCTCCAAAATGTTTTGCAACATCCAGTTGCCTAGGATAGTCACAATTGATCTCATCTATCTAAAACATAACCTACTTTGGTTCATTGTCCTTTTGAAGGAAAATGATAAAAATGGTAGTTCTTGATTTCTCATTTCATCTTCATTTACCTGTACCTTCATCTCAAAACACTTGAGAAAGAGTAAGTTCTTTTGCGAGGGATGCCAACTTCCTAGATTGAAAAGGAGTATGGGCTGGGGACTGGCCAAAGGAGGTGGCAGAATTTTGATAGAGGGAAACTTGTATTGAGTAAGACCCCCAGGTTATTCAGTTCTTTAAGGACCCCTGAACTGTTTTGTCCATTATCTGTCCTAACATTTGTTCTTGGACAAATAGTCTTCGTACGTTGTACAAATGTCTGTGAAAATTTCCAAAGTGGCTGCATCCAGCCACTAGGGCAAAGTTTTCTAAATCTCCCTGCCTTTCCTGAGCTTCAAATTACACTGGATTAAAACACACAGATCTAGGAGATTAAAGACATCGCTATGTAACACATGTCTTACAAGATTTGCACTAGTCCTACCTGATTTCCTAGCATCAGGCAAATTGTGGGCTGTGTAATGATTTCTTAATTATCTTCCAACTCTCCCATGATTATCTTTTAAAATGTTTTCATTCTGTTGAGGGTGTTCTTTTAAATTAATCTTTACATGAAAGTCTTATTCACTCTTCATTTACCTGTGATACTTAAGCCTGGTTCAGAGACTTAATAGACAAAGATCAGATCATTGTAGCTTTTCACAAACACCTAAGTCTGTGTGTATTAATTGATGCTAATCTTTAGAAATAGGACAACTTTTGATCTTTGTGCTATGTTCCATAACGTGTCACCTCTATAGTAAAGCCTCACATGGCTTTGAAGATGATATACTAATAAAATATGTGGCATGTGGCTTACCCATTAATCTTTCCTCTACCAATTTGCAATGAAAAAGAATTAATCATTAGCCAAGTTTTATAGCAAAGAAACCAAGGTGGTGTGATCAACTTCAAGGCATTAGGCTAGAGAAAAATGGAGTTAAAAATGAACCCAGAGTTTTCAAAGCCTGAGTTATGAAGACAGCATGCTGGAGAAACTGAGATACGATTCAAAGAGTTAACTGACTGAAGCAATCATAGAGGAAATTCAGCAGTTCGATGGACATTCTTTGTTAGGTTTGAAGTAAAGTTCAGGTGTTTATTACATGTTGCAGAAGTAATGCATAATTAATTGCTTTCAATAATGCTAAGACTTTGATGTTCTCTTATTTTCTAACACTGCTCTATAAATTCCTTAATATTTGAATAAACAGTCAAGTGCCACATGACTATGTTTCAGTCAATGATGGACTTGATATTCAATGTTGGACTTACAAAAATATGCTGGAGCTGAAAAATTCTTACCATCTAATGATGTCATTGTTGTCATACTGTCACAAAGCATGTATTACTCATAAGTTTGTACTTAGGAGTAGAAATCTATTGTGCTAGACAAACCTATTGTGCTACCAGACATAGGAAAGGGTTTTTTAAAATTATGTACAGACATAATAATTGTTCATGGTAGGTGACTGTTACTAATTTACCTGTGCACTGTACTATAGCATCCATTGTTATTTTAGAATCTATGCCTCCCACTTATAAAATGTAGTATGATGAAATAGCATTCTTTGTGCTATGGTTTGAGTAAGTATTAACCAAAAGCTTAGGTGTTAAATGCTTGGTTTAGCACCATAGTACCTACAGGTATGGAGTAGGATCCATGAGAGGTCTGAGGTCATTGGGACATGACCTTCACGGGCATATGGATGCCCATCTCCTACTCTTGTTTATCTTCTCAGTGACATAAACATGATGACTCCTTCTTCCTTTGTTCTGTGTTGCCACAAACCCAAAGCAACAGACATTTGTCCAAGAACTGAAATCCCCAAAATTGTACAGCAAAAATAAACTGTTCTTCTCTATAATCTGGTTATCTCAGATAGTTGCTACAGAAACTCAAAGCTGGTAAGAATCTCATGTGTGCTGCCCTCTCCTGACTATATCAGACTATATCCTGACTATATCCTGCCATATCCTGACTATATCCTGACTATTACCATTTATCTGTACACAATGATATGTGCATAATGACAAAACCACGTAGAGACTTACTTCTCAGAACATAGTCCTTTTGTTAAACCATTGTTAATTGACGCGTAGCTGAAGTATAGGCAGGATTGTGTGTGTGTGTGTGTGTGTGTGTGTGTGTGTGTTCCAGGACTGGGCTTGCACTCAGGGCCTATGTGCTATCACTTAGCTTTTTCACTTAAGGCTAGCAGTCTTGCCTCTTGAGCCACAAATCTACTTCCTGGTTTTAGTGGCCAATTTAAGAATTTCCATTTCTGATGCTTACCAGGCTCTCGGCCTTGAGAAATAACTTCAACAAATCCCACTGTCCCTCTCTACATGATTGGAATAGTGATATTAGCATCTCTGAGATCCTATTCTTTTATTCCTTCACTATCTACAGAATGCTTACCATTAAGACAAGCATTTTTAGCAATGAGAATGGGCTATCCTCATCATAGACATCTTGAATGATCTAATAACAGAACGCAGTTCCATCAGTCAACAAAGGGTTAAACAAAGCTGAGTGTTTTGAAATACTTTATTAGATTTTTTTGGAAGCAGTTCTTTGTTATATCTTAACCTTTGTTATTTGCTCTTAATCTTTTTGCCTATACATGATCAAGTTTAGTTTCTCTGATGGAGCTCAGTGAATTAGAATAGACAGTATAAATTAATTTTGTGAATAAAATTTTATGAGACAATACATCAAATGCTTCTGTAAAATCAAGATATATTATTATACTCATTGTAGATATTCATGGTCTAATCTTGTAATTATATTTTTAAAAATTGAATTTGTACAGCCTTATTATCTAATTATTCACCCCATGCTGTTCATAGGTACATAAATGTTTATAACTATGGGCCTTAATGTAGGTTCATTGTATTTACTAGAAATAATGTTAGAGGTAATTTCCATGATTTTTCTATTTTCTCTATTATAAATATGTAACATGTGTATACTTTTACAAGGTTCTGTTATTTTTTTAGTTAAGAAAAATTAATACAGCAATACAACACATACTTCTTTTAATCCAATGCATACATTTGGTTATGAGGAAGAAATCTTTTGGAGCTAGAAGATTTTTCACATCCAATAGCTAATAAGAAGCTGGGTGCCAGTGGCTCACATCTGTGTCATCCCAGCCACTCAGAAAGCTAAGATCTGAGGATCATGGTTCAAATCTACCCCAGACAGGAAAGCCTATGAGACTTTTAATCTTCAGTTAATAACCCCCCAAAAGCCCGAGGTGGATATGTGGCTGAAGAAGTACAGAGCCAAACATGAACAAACATGCTAAAGGACAGTGCTCTGAGTTCATGCCCATTACCAGCACACACCAAAGTATTTGCGAATAAGAGAATATTCTTATGTGTATTTCCATCTAAAGTCAATGCCACCCTCACTAGGCCAGTTCTTCAGGCTAAGGAGATCATGAGGCCAGAAAGAAGCCTGGGGAAGCCAATGTTCATTCATAAGCATTTGAATGCCCAGCACTATAGACTCATGACCCCTCCATTTCTACCAAGAGCTCATAGTGTTCTTTAACTACCAGCCACATTCACTTTATAATATAGGTATACAAGTAAGCGGCAGAATATAAATACTAGTTAAGACAGATGCTTGACTCCCTCTTGTCCACTCCAGCTACCCTGCAGGGGATTCAACTCGTTTTTACATTTGCAGTGAATGTGTTTTGAACACCTTAGTGATTACTGGAGCATGAAAACCCACTGGTTTCTTTCACTTTCCAAATCTTATGGAAGCAAAGATATTTACCCCAAATACATGAAGGAACAGAATCCGGACTCCATGGTTCCCATGGTTCCACATCTGATGCTTATTGTATTACAAAATTGTCAAGATAGGTCATGTTATACATACATATCTGCTCCTACATGTGTGCACACATCTATGTCCTTATATTTTTGTCTTGCAAATTTTGAAATGCAAAAGCAGGTAATCTGTGTCGAAGAATGTAAGTAACAGCATTCTCCAATTCTGTCTTCAAATGGGACAGTATATAACAAGGGCACATACCATCTTTAGTTTTCTAGCCATTTATTAAAAAATGACAAATATCTGTGTCTTCCCAGTAGTAGTTGTTTTATGAACCATTTAAAAATGCTGATGCATGATATCAATACTTAATTTATTTTTATTTAAAAAATATTAAAAGATGTCATGATTGTTAAAACTCTGGGTATCTCTAAATGCATGAGGCATTCTTCATTCTTTGGCTGTGTTTACGCTTAAAAATGGATTCCATCAGATGGAGTGTGTTATCATTAAAATATTAATTATGCTTTATAATCAAAAGTACTCACCATGCTCTGATGATAAAGGACATGGGAACTATGATGTACAAGTTACTACTGAAGTGTTTAGATAGATTTTATAGCCAAATGAAGATTAAAAAGCTGAATGCTAGTGACCCATGTCTGTAATCCTAGTAATTTAGAAAGCTGAGATCTGAGGATTGAGGTTTGAACCTAACCCAGGCAGACAAATCCATGAGACTCTTCTTTCCAATTAATGACCAAAAGGCAGGAAGTTGAAGTGTGGTTCAATTGGTAGAGCACCAGCCTTGAAAAAAAAAAAGCCAAGCAAGACCACAAGACCCTGAGTTCAGCTCATAGAAATGATGGAAAAGGTGGCTCAGTGGTAGAGTGCTTGCCTTGCATGCATGAGGCCCTGGGTTCGATTCCTCAGCACCACATAAGCAGAAAAAAAAAGCCGGAAGTGGCACTGTGGCTCAAGTGGTAGAGCACTAGCCTTGAGGTGAAGAGCCTCAGCGCCCAGGCCCAGAGTTCAGGCCCACTACTGTACCCAAAAGAAAAGAATAAAAGAAAAGAAAAGATGGAAAAGCTGGGAGGTGGTGGCTCCCACTTGTCATCCTTGCTACTCTGGAAGCTGAGATGTGAGAATCACAGTTTAAAGCCAGCCTGGGTAGGGAATCCTGTGAAACTCTCATCTCCAATTAACTATCAAAAAAAAAAAGCCAAAAGTACTGCTGTGGTTCAAGTGGTAGATTGCTATCCTTGAGCACAAAAGCTTAGGGACAGTACCCAAGCCCTGTGGAGAAACTATGAGATAATTCTTATTAGAAACATAGTCTTAAGCTTTTGAAAGATATTAAATTTACTATGTGAAGACATACTAGAAAAGTATACTTGAGGTGAATGTACAATCTTCTAACTTTTCTAAGGTGGTGTGGTATGAGTACTCCTAGTTTCTCTAAAGTGGTGTGGCGTGAGAAGAGCCTCCAGTCCTATAAGTGTTGTACAGGGGCTGGACCTCTTCTACATTGATTGTGTAGCAGTTGTTTGAACTAGATAACCTCCAGTCCACTTCCAAAGAGTCTATAAAGCCATTAAGACATTATTGAGTGATTATGGAACCAGGACAGGTGGTAGTTGATTTTATTGATCCTGTACCATTGTTGTAGCTGCCTAGAGCTCCATATTGAGAAGGCTCCTGAGGTCTCCTCTGGGCTCAGGTTGAGTGAGCCTTGTGATCAGTTAATGGTCCTACAACTGGGAAGAACTGGGGGAATGATTTTGTTAGGATATACTAACTGCCCTGGGCCAGAGACAATTGCTCTTAGAGACAATCTGTCTTTTCTCCATTTCTTAGGGCCTGATTATTCAATATGTTCCTTATGTGCCTAAGCACATTTGGCTAACTCAGGTTTGAAATCTCAGTGATGAATAGGCTTCCTTGTAGAGGGTTTTTTTTAATTAACTGAAAATTATACATTTATAACTTAGAATAAAGCATGTGGCATGTGTTATAGTCCCCTTTAGAATGACTTATGATTTGATTAAAGATTATAATGAACAATCAGAGGATTTAACTAATATAAAATTTTACCCAAATTGGCCACTTAAATTATTGAAACCTATATGGCTTTGTGTTTTGGGAAGCTTTGTGTCTGACTTCCACATGCCCTTTGTTCTTTTTTAAAGTTTGGCTCGCTTAAAGGAAATTATTCAAGACAGAACTCAATTACCATGTGCTTTGACAATCAGGAGGCAGCCTCTGTGGCTTTTATCTGCAACTTCAGCAGAGATGATAAAGAAGTTCCATGGTATGCAATATAAATTCATGTATCTACCAAAGAAAGAGCAATGCCTTCCCACAGCTTAAAACTTCAGAAAACGTGAAATTGGTGTTTCTGGTTCCGTTTTCTGAAGCAGCAAAACTTAAGAGATTTTTTTTTTCTCTAATGAGATCTGGTTGTCTTAAGAAGAATAGATTGGAATGCATGTGAATTGTTACCATGTGAAGTCACAATAAAAAAAATTATAGCAACCACTCCCAATAGCTTGAGTTCTACTAGATACTCAAGAGTTTCAGGACACCCAAAATCTAATGACCTGGTGAAAAGTATGGGGTTTGAATTCTCAAACAGGTGTACTTTTTCTAAATGATTTGTATTTTACCAAAGAAACATATCTTCAATGTTAATCATGGTAAATGTCTCTTTCTATGATCTAATTCCCCTTCTAAATAAATTTTATCTTTGGTCAGATCTAATTCCCCTTCTAAATAAATTTTATCTTTAGTCATACTCTCTAGTGAATATTCCCCTCTCTAGAGATAAAACATAAGCTAAAACGTAAGCTGAAAGTGAACGAGGAATCATTGATTCAAGTGCTAATGAAAGATTGTAAAAATGATGGCTCATACGCATCTCTTTTAACCTTTTATATATGACAGATGTGTTATTGTCCTAACATAATAATTTAGTAAAGATTGAGAAACCATAACATGAATATCTTGAAACACAAACCATTGTGCTTAAAATTCTTCCTGTGTCCCACCAGTGTCCCTTCCTATGTTGACCTGCTAAGCATAAGAGAGGCTTATGTTTATTGATGGATATTGCAAAGGTGCCTGTTATCAAGATGTGTGCCATCTCCAGGGAAGAGACAGATGAATTGAACTGCAATTACAGGGCAGTGTGATATGAGCTTAATGTGCACTGGAGTCTCCAGGAATTCACCTAACTATGACTAAAAGGGTGAGAGGTATCATGGAGAGTGGGACACAGGGAAGGCAGAAAACCTAGATATGAGACACATTCTTTTGAAAAGGATATGAGAGAAAGAAGCAACATGTAAGAGGACTTCAGAGTTAAGGGAATATTGAATTTCACTCAAGAAACTGTAGATAAAAAAACTAAGTATCTTAGTGTTGGAGAATAGAAGAGTCATTCCTACATCTAATTATTTTCCAGTTGATAATTGAAGCCTCCAGACAGCCCTCTTTCTCCATGACTTCTTCATCAAGTGGCAAAAATGAGAATAGAGCCAGGTGCCAGTGGCTCATGGCTGTAATCTTAGCTACTCAGGAGGTTGAAATCTGAGGATCAAGGTTCAATGCCAGCCTGGACAGAAAGTCCATGAGGCTCCTAACTCCAATTAACCACCAGAAAACTGGAAGTGATGCTGTGGTTCAAGTGGTAGAGAGCTCAACTTGAACTGAAGAGCTCAGGGACAGCTCCTAGGCCCAGAGTTCAAGCCCCATGGCCGACAAAAGAAAGGGAGAGGAGAGAGAGAGAGAGAGAGAGAGAGAGAGAGAGAGAGAGAGAGAGAGAGAGAATCAAGTCCTTCACTAGAATGTGTTGCATTCAGTAATGACTGAACCAAAGCAGTTGTCAGATTCCAGTCAAGAAATACTATTACCATTACAATCAGTCTCTCCTGAAGTATTTTCGGATAAAACTACTACACTAGTAAAAGGAGCAAGGTTGTCTATGTAAGTTCCCATATTTTTTTTTAGAAAAAAAATCCTTCTTTAGAACTCAACTCACAATCTCAAAGCATTTTCAAGATTTTAAGGTTACAGAACTCAGCCCCCAATATGGAACTACTGGAATGTCAGCAAGAACATCAAACCTTATTCGGGGCTTCTGGATGCATTTCCTTTGGTCTGTATTTGTATCTAGGAGTAGCAGGGAACACTTCAGTCTGTATACCTCTCTTTATTGTGGAACATGAGGAGAGTCTCCCCAGCAAGGCCTTCCATTCAAGAAAGTTGTCATGGGGAATAAACTTACCTGACCCTATGGAAACTCAGCCCAACTCGGACCTGTCATCCAGGTCCGAATATCAGATGCACTAGGCATACTTGCTGTGTTTTTTCTTCCCTGAACTATGAAGAAGCTAAAAATAACCAAAACTTTCTAGGACAGGCCATTAGATAATCTTAAATTTTTGACTAGAGTGTTGTTTAACCTTTGAGAGCAAATTTATTACATAAATAATGCTACATGATCATAGTAAAACATAATCAATTTTCAGAATATCAGTTCCCCTCTTTTTGGCACTGGAAGATGGTACAATTTGCAAGAATAAATGCAAAAAGGTTCTCATTTTAAAAATGAATGTGAAAGAAGAATAATGAAAGGAATAACTGATCAAGAAGCACTAGACACATAAATGGAAGTGTTAAATTATAACCCTCCCTACCTCCCATACAACCATTTGAAATTTGACAAAGAGAAAGAAACTGTTCAGTTAGCATAGGTTAAAAAAAAAGGATGTGAATTTATAAGTTATAATTTAAGTAAAATCTGTGAATTTGGTATATTTTACTTTTAATAATTAGTATGTGTTAAAGAACTGGACATTATTAGCAACACAAATTTTACCAGCAGTACAAATCAGTTCCGCCCAGTCATGAATACTGAGCATAAAAGCATCCTGTTTATTTGTCAAAGACTTTCGGTTACCCCATGCATTTTTTTCAAGGCAGCAGTCATCATGTAGAAGTATAAATTAAATAATCCATATTCAATAACTTAGCCAAAACACCACTTTTTAGTGGAAGGGATGTTAGTATGGCTTTTCTTCTTTTTCTAAGATCATTGGTATTTTCAAAAATATTATAGACAACATAAATATGATTATGTTTAAGTATTATATGCAGGTTTTTTTTAAAGTAGAGAATTTGTAACAGATTTCAGAAATCCCATTAGATTTAAACTATTTGATCTACTTTTGTTACTCTTCAGCTCCAACAAATTCCTCCCTTCAGAATCCATATACTTGACATTATGTCAATCGAGTTTTAGGTTCAGACACTAGCAAATATGATTTGCATGCCCATAACTTCAAATGAAAAGGACACTGACAGTTGTTCTTGGATAAACAATTAGTTTAGTGGAAGATGGAAGTACAGGAGGCAATGACTCAACTTCCCCAGATTCATTGCACTTTGATACCAGATACCTCTCTAGTATTCTGAAATTAATTGGATGAGGCTGTGATCGGAGCTCATCAGCACAATGATTATATTTTAGCCTTGTGTAGGAAGAGGGTCCACATAGCTCTAAATGATAAGTTCTATCTTATAATCTCTATGTGCTTCTCTTGGTTAAAGTTTATTATGTTGCGGGGGGCTGGTAGAGCACTTGCCTTGTATGCCTGAGGCCCTGGGTTCGATTCCTCAGCACCACATAAGCAAAAAGAAAAAAGCTGGAAGTGGTACTGTGGCTCAAGTGGTAGAGCGCTAGCCTTGAGCTGAAGAGCTGAGAGACAGCGCCCAGGCCCAGAGTTCAGGCCCCACGACCGGACCCACACACACACACACACACAAAAAAAAGTTTATTATGTTGCGGTAAGATTCCATGTAATAACTTGAGGAAAAATGGAAATTTTCCATTTTCCAAGATTGAAGTGGTTACTTTAAAATTTAAAACCTGACAGTACTTCTACTTGATGGCTTAGGCTTATAATAGCAGCACTGTGGAGGTAAAGGCAGGAAGATCCCATGTCTGAGGTCAATCTGGGGCTGCATAGTGTGCTACAGAGTCTGTGGCCAGCCTGAGCTTCATTGCTATACTCTGTCTCAAAAATAAAAATAAATACCAAAGAAATATCTAGGCAGCAAGCATAGTGGCTGGCTTATGAGATGTTTTCACTCCTAGATCTTAAAATTCTTTATGTACTCATGTGGTTGCAAGTTTATGTAAAACAAATTACAACACATGGAGAAAAATCTTTAAGTTTATCATGTTGCTATACAGAATCAGCTGCACTAATGGTGTGTGAAGACATAGACACTCTAAAAATGTGAAATAGTAAGCTTTAAAGCATAATTAGAGCCTTCAAAGTCTGGAAAGGTTTGAGATGTGTGTGTGTGGTGTGTATCTATGTGCCTATCTGCATATATATTTATACATACACAGACATATACATAGAGATATTTTATTGAAGTGTAATTGATTTTCAAAACCTGTATTTGTTAAATAAACATGATTCCATAAACCTGGATTTTTGAATATACCTATAATACCACAAACTCAAAGTAATAAATATGTAAATTACCCTCCAAAAATGTGTTCTTTTGTTCCTTAATGGTATATTGTGGGATTTTAATTTTTTCTTTATGTTTTTGTTTTGTTTGGTTTTACTTTTTACTTAACATGAGATCTACCCACTTAGCAAAATTTTAAATGCATAATACCATTCTGTACTGATACTATGTAGGGTAGTAGATCTCTAGAACTGATCTATCATGTAGAACTGCAGCATTATTCCCTCTAGGAACAACTCCCAATTGCTCCTTTCACTTTCCTGGGTACACAGAATATATACAGGTGTGCATGTCTCATATAAGTGAAATCATACAGTATGTTTCTCTCTCTGCCTGGCCTACTTCACTAAACCTAATGTCCTCAAGGTTCATCCCTGTTGTAATAATATGACAGAATTTTCTCTTCTTTAAAGCTAGATACTATCCTGTCTAGTGTATACACCATGTTTTATCTACCAGTTCATCCTTGTTCATTTAAATTGTTTCCATACCTTGGA
This sequence comes from Dipodomys spectabilis, assembly GCF_019054845.1. NCBI lineage: Eukaryota > Metazoa > Chordata > Mammalia > Rodentia > Heteromyidae > Dipodomys > Dipodomys spectabilis. The sequence continues at coordinate 9,842,230 of NW_024870752.1, forward strand.
TACTCAAATTATTGCTGTAGTGAACATGAGAATGAAGATACTTCCTCAAGGTCCTGATTTCAATTCTGTTGGATGCATAGTCAAAATGGGATTGCTGAACAAGATAGATATGGAGGGGAGGAGAGCTTAAGAGGGAGGGACAGAGGGACAGAGAGGGAAAGAGAGAGATTGTACTTTAATATCCCAGTTCTGGGGAGTCTCCATAATGTTTTCCATAGTAGCTTCATTATTTTACCTTCCCATCAACAGTGTATAAGTGTTCCACTTTCTCCACAACCTCTTCAAACTATTCTTTTGGCAATGGCAATTGTAACAGACATGATGTCTGTTGTAGTTTTAATTCTCATTTCCCTGGTGATTAATGATAGAATAGTGTTTAGTATATTTATCATACACTTTCATGTCATCTTTAGATAAACATATGTTTAAGTCCCTAACTATATACATGTAGATTTAGTTACGGATTATCTGTTTTGTTCCATTTATCTAAATACTTTTCTCTACATCAGTGCCATACCACTCAATTATTGTTACTTTCTAATATACTTTGGAATCAGGAAATGTTATATGTCCAACTTGGTTCTTCCTCAAGATAGCTTTGGCTATTCTGGATCTAGTAACTGCAGGATTATTTTTTATTTAAAATAATGCCATTAGGATTTTGATGAGGATAGCTTTGATTCTACAGACCATACTGGATAGTTCGGACATGTTAACAAGATTTTCTGCCCATTAATATGGGATTTCACATTTATTATTGTCCTTAATTTTTTTCATTGGTGTTGTATAGGTTTCCATGTATAACTGTTCAACTCCTTGGTTAATTGCATTTGTATGCATTTTGTTATTTTTGATGATATATAAGTGAAATTATTTCTTAATTTTTATACTAAATAGTCCATTATCTTACACAAAAACCTTACTTATTTTTTATGATTTTTATTGTGAAAATACTGTACAGAGGGGTTACAATTACATGAGTAAGGTAATGAGTACATTTCTTATCAAGCATTGTTGCCTCCTATTTCCAGAAGTTTTACTAAATCTATCTGTTAATCCTAATGACTTTTAATGGTGTCTTTAGGGTTCTTTATCTATATAAAATAATGTGATTTGCAAGCAGAGACAATTTAACTTCTTTTATGAATCAAATGCCTTTCTTTTCTCATTCTTACATAATTGCTGTAGGTATGACATCTTGAACTATGCTTAAGATAAGTAATGAGAAAGGAACTCTTGCTTTGATCCTGATCTTAGAAGAAAATATATCGGGAGTTTTTTTGCCATTGAGTATGATGCTTCCTGTAGGTTATGTGATCTTTATTTCATTGAAATAAATTTCTTCTGTCTCAAGTTTATTGAGCATTTTAAAATGAAAAGGTATTGAATTCTATCAAATGTTTTTCCTGCATTAATTGAGTTAATTATATGTTTATAATGCTGCATTCTCCTAAGGTTGCCTATCCTATTTATTCATTTGTATATGTAAAACCTCCTTGCGCTGCATAGATAAATTCAGCTTGATCATAGTATATCATCTTTTCAACATTTTTTTGAATTTGGCTTGCTAGTGTTTTTTTTTTTGAGGAATTTATATCTTTATCTATATCTCCAGTGTCGGGACCTAGCAGAACATTCTGCTTAACATCAACAAAATACACAATCTTCTCAAGTTCATGTGGAACTTTCTCCAGAACAGATTACATGTCATGCTACAAAAGAAGTCTTCACAACTTAAGAAGATTATATCGTGTCTTTTCTAAACCCTAGACACAAAACTCAATGTCAGTAACTGAAGGTAAATTATTAAATTCATGAACGCATGGAAATTGAACCTGACATTCTTGAACAACCAATGTAGTCAAAGAAAAAAAATCAAGAACGAAATCCAAACATATCTAACACTAGTGAAAATAAAAACATAGCACAGAAAAACTATTGAATGCCATACTTAGAGGGAAAAGTGTCTGTGTTAAGAAAAAGCTAAGCATATTTTTAAGATAGATAAATTGACAAACTTGAGAATTAAAACTCACTAGTTTAAAAGGAGGGAATACACAAATAAATAAAAGTAGAATTAAAAGGGAGACATTACAACTGATTTCACAGAAATACTAAGGTTCACGAGTCTACTAGCAATAATTGCATGGTAATAAATTAGATGCTTTAGAAGAAATGAATAAATTCCTAGACACATAGAACCCAGCAAACTTAGTCATGAAAACAATAATAGGAACAGAACAATAAAGAGCTAAGATTTAGTTAGTGATGAGAGAGCAAGGAAGGAAAGAAGAATGGAAGGAAGGAAGGAAAAGAATAAAAAGACCTCTTAGTAAAGAACACCTCAGGACCAGATGACATCATAGGTGAATTCTACCTAATATTTAAGGAAGAATCAATGCCAGTCCTCAAACTGTTCCAAAAATTGAACAGGGGGAAATCCTTTCAAGCTCATTTTATGAAGGCTGTCTCAGCCAACTCAAGACACTCAAAGAAACAGAAAACTTAAAAAACATTCAATGTGTTGGTAAGTACATTTTATACATGCAAAATAATGTTGTCCTAGGGACATTTTGCTTGAGGTAGAACTGCCAATTAAATTGTGTGGTCCTCTCTTTCCATTTCAGTTGTAAACATAGTAATATTTCAGCAATTTCTAACAGGGAAGTGTGAGATAAATGAAAAGACAGGGGAATGCTGTTATTTAGCAGCAATAACAGAACCACACTAGAGGTGTTTTTCATGCCTAAGAATGTTTGTAGAGTCGTTGAGATCTCTGAGATTGAGGGCAGTTATTTGAACTTAATGCAAAAATATATTTTTGCAAGGTGCTTTGCACTTTAATATTTCTAACTAATAGAACATTTGAAGTGTGTTTGCTACAGCTGCACATATGTGTGCTCATGAATTCCTCCTGATAATATACATTTCAAAAATGTCAAGCAACATAAACTCTACTTCCACAGGTTCCATAATCATTGTGAGATTTGTCTCTCTTGCTGCTGCTCACATGCAATGATATATTTACATATAGCTTTTTCATCAGACCTCTTAGCCTTCTGAATGATGGAATCCAGAATTTTCCATCTTAACTTCCTCAACTTAAACACATTGCCTGGCATTTTTAGGAGTGCCACAGCTAATGTTTGTTAATTAAATAAATTACATGGCTGAGACATTTGGTATCCAGACTATTGACCGCATACACTCTCCTGATGTTCCTTCTTGTTTTAACAAGTCTTAAGAAATGCCAAATACGATACCATTTGTTCCAGCCTTTTTACTTTCTGGGATAATACAATGCAAACATTTATAAGAATTCCGGTGAGATTTCATTCCTCATAAAACAGCAAGAACCACAAAAACAGAGACCAGTTACTTGAAATTTCTCCACTACAAATTTAATTTTAGAAGAGCCCAATTCCCCAGTTCTCATGTGAAACTTCTTAAGGAAAGACAGTCTGGCTTAGTGTCTGGAAATTTAGGATCTGTGAATCTGGGCTCTTAGACTAAGACATTTTATTTCCTTAGTGACTTTCTGCATTCAATGAGATTTAAAAGCTGAGAATTTGAAGGAAAGGGTGATAAGCGATTTCAATTATGTTTGGCAAAATAAATTGTGTTGAGAAAGAAAATAACTTGAGTATTCTCCTCCACTCTATTAATCTGTAGAGAAATCATACATAGACACTATGATTATCTGCCATTACCATAGAGAAACAAAATGGAAAACCCCAATGATAATAGTGAGAATAATAATCAGCTCAATAAACTTTTAAGTGTATATTAATCTGCTTGGCTGCTAGAAGTACTGATATCCATAAAACACCACTACCTAGAATTACAAGAATATAGCACAGCAGAACAGAAGTCAGTGTGTCCTTACCTGAGGCAGTTTTCTTTAGAGTACTCACCTCTACTTGTAAACTGTTTAATTTTTTTAATCATCTACCCAATAAAAATGCAAGTTATCTGGGTGTTGTGGTAAGTGGCTATCATCCCAGATACTTGGGATAGACAACAACAGGACTTCTCTTTCATCTCTTTGCTCTCAAGTTTAATACTAGCTTGAGCTTGTATTTAAAAAAAACATGGGGGGGCCTAAAGGTGTGGCACAAATGGTAGAGGGATTACCTAGCATGTGTAGTAGACCCTAGATTTAATCCTTACCACTGAAGGTCAGGGGAAGAGAAGGGAGGCAGGGGTTCAGAAATTTCCTTTATCACATTATACTCTTAGAGATCAGAAAAGTACCTGACATTTGAAAGACATTTAAATAATTGTTGAAAGAATGGATGGATCTGAGTAAGACCTAGTTTTCTGATTATCCATATGAGAGCTTTGATTTTTTTATTCAAGCCAATAGACTTGAAATATAATTAAAATGAATAAAGACCAAGATGAATAATCACTTCGGTGGACAACTTTAACAAGATGTTATGAAATTGCCATTAGGGGGAAGTTTTTATGAGTAACTGCTCCGTCCTTCCAGTAAAATACAAGATCCAGATATGAATGTTTCTACTCATCTCTGTTCACTTAAAGATAAACAGAAGGGCTTGTCAGTAAGCTAAAAGCAAAACTCAACAAAAGGGGAGGAAGATTAAAAGACTAAAACATTCTATGCAAATGAAATGGCTTTCCCATTTATTATAAGATGACGTGGACCATTCATTGTCATGGAGTGTCCACAGACATTCCAAGAAGCTCATTCTTCCAAGAATTTTATAAAGTTTTATAAAGTGTGCTCCTTAACAAAATTGTTTTCTGTCAATGTGTAGTTATCATTATTAATAAAAATGTGTGTAGCACTTTGTGAAATGTTCTGTGGACATTTTTATTAACTGCACATAAATCCAGAAAATATTTTCTGTTACAGCTACCTCCTCCTTTGGGGCATTGGGTTCAATGCCAAACACTGACTCATAATTAGAAAACCTGCTCAATCTTGATTTTTTTCTCTGTGTGCCTTTTTCTTGCTACAAAATGCATTGCAATTCTATGCATAATAAAATATTCTTATTATAAATATGTGTGTAATGTATTGTATATAGGTTTATATAATATATATGATATTTGAGAAAAGAAGAAATGGAGATTTTTTAAAAAGTGAGCCATGATTCAGGACAGAAAAAAATTAATTAAATTTCACATTACCCATTGTCTACATGAGCATGAATTCATATTCATAGGTCAACAGTTATGAAAAGCTGGTTATATGTAAATGAGTTTAAATACCAGCTAAATACTACTTATTAGATTTAAGACTGTGATCAAGAAACTTTGATCTTCTTTTGCTAGCATACTACCACTGGAGCCATAGTGCCACTTCTGGCTTTTTCTGAGTAGAAAATTGTAGATAAGTCTCCTGTGATGCTCAACCAGACACTACATTGAAAATGAACTATACCATAGGACCTATGTTTCTTTAAGTCTGGCTTACTTCGCTTAACATAATTTTTTCCAAGTCTTTCCATTTCCTAACAAATGGGGCGATGCCATTCTTTCTGATGGAGGCATAGAATTTATATATATCACATTTTCTTGATCCATTTATCTACTGATGGGTATCTGGGTTAGTTCCATATCTTAGTCCTTTATTTCCCTTATTTGCAATAACTTGTGTATGTCTAGGACAAGCAGAAAAGGTCAAAAGCTATGTACATATGACCCTATAAGATAGTGTTAAGCAAAATGAACCCCAAGATAGGGACACAAGTGGTTTTTTTTTCTTTCTTGCTATTGTTTTTAACGTATTTATAATGTACTATGTGATTTTTTTTGTTTCTTTTGTATGTTCTTCCCCCACAGTATAACCCCTGTTTTCACTGTATTTGATTCTGGTGCCGTGCATCTTGTATATACACTTCTTTAATTTGGGGAGGAGAAGGGAAAAAACAAAATGCTCAAATAGGGATACTGGTTGACCTATTTTAACAATGAGATGCACAAGACATTATGTTGAAAAACATAGTGGGGGGGGAGTGTAGTTGTGGAGGTGGGAGGGAAGGGATGGTAGGGGGAAAACAAAGTGGAGATAACAATGCTCAATAGGAAATGTACTCACATTACCTTACTCATGTAACTGTAACTCCTCAGTACAGTATTTTTAGAATTAAAGAATATATATTAGAAAGGAAAATAAACTATACAACTTGTAGGAGGTGATAGAAGGAAAAAACTGGGAGAAAGTGAGGGAAGTTGTGACATTGTTCAAAAAGAAAAATATACTCATTACCTGACATATAACTGTAACCCCTCTGTACATCACCTTTACAATAACAATTTAAATTTTAATGTCCTGCTCGGGCTGTGTTTGAACCACACTCCTCCTGAGCAGATAGGCATGAGCATGAGCCACTCATGAGCCAGCTCATAGAAGCTTCTTTTTTGGTGTTTATTTGCTTGTTTTACATGTCCTGGGCTGAAAGGGAATTGAGAAATTTTTCTATCAAAACATTATCCAAATATTATTATCCAGTCTAAAGTTGAAAAAGGTCAGTTGACTTGTCCCATTTCATTACAATGATCTCACTGTGAAGCAATGCAGGGCTATATGCCAATAATACTGACTTCCATGTTTATGACATAATACACTGAAACAATTCCAGCTTTTTTCCCACAAACACCATCATGTTCAGTCTTCATTAACCTGTGAAGAAGGTTGGACATGAGGCCTGGAGTTCAAGCTTTGGCATAACTAACATATAAGTAAGTAATAATCAAAAACATGTATACTTTGTAGTTTCTGCCTTCAGAACCCTCATGGTGTACACATGAATGGGGTTCACCTTCCCCACAATGAATGTGTGGCTTAAATGAGATCTGATGAGTGAATGAAGTACTAGACTGGGTCTTCTGGTGTTGCACGCCACAGCCAGACCAACTGAAGGGTTTTTGCAAAGCAAGTCATAATTCAAATTTAATTTCCTACATTGCTAAAAATTTTATTAAAATGACTATGGCTACCTTGGAAAACATGAGTTAAAGTTTGAAGAGTCTGACTTAGGGAAGCTAACATTAGAAACCAAGAGGAGGTCTTGGGTTTTTTTTTGGGGGGGGGGGGGGGCGGGCAGGGGAGGGTGTGCCGCCACTGGGGCTTGAACTCAGAGCCTAAGCCTGTCCCTTAGCTTTTTCATTCAAGAGTGGCACTCTGCCACTTGAGCCACAGCTCCAATTGTAGCTTTCTGGAGGTTACTTGGTGATAAGAGTCTTACAGAGTTTTGTGTTCAGACCTGCTTGGAACTTCAAACCCTAGATGTCAGCCTCCTGAGTAGCTAGGATTACAGGCATGAGCCATGGATTCCCTGCTCCTGGTTTCAGTTGTTTCACACCTGTCTGCAGTCTGGATGGTCTGGATCTTTGTTTGCTTCAAGTTGAATTCAGCAGGAGCCCCAAACTTCTATCTAATTAAGCATAAATCATTGTACTACATGCCACAAAGTCACTAAAACACCAAGACTTATGGTTTTAAGCCTTCTCAGGATACAAGAAAGTAAAAAAGATTTCATCTCGAGGATATTTTTAATAAGAAGCAACGTCCTAGTGAAGACTTCTGAATGGATTAAGGACAGATGAATTAATTAATTAACAGATTACCTCAGCAGTGATTCAAAAGGAAAACTCACCATTGCTTGAAAAACTGGGGACTTCAGCTTTGTCAGGAAATCGAATGTCATGTGAAGCACTCTGGAAAAAAAATAGAGAAACTCTGACCTTTAATTATGAACTAACTGGAGGTGGATAGGAAAATCACTCAGTGCTACTTTACAGACATTATGAAGAAAACTGCCATCCCACCTTATGACATGGATCCTGGATTGACGTAGAATGTGTAAAGGTAATCATATTCCCCTTGGCAAAAGTGGATCGATGAACAGACCTAAGGAAGTCTGCCTTATAAATCTGGAGGTATGCCAAGAATCAGGGCAGAGGCCTGTGGGCCATTCTCAGTGTCAAAGCATATTATGCAGGGAAGCTGACTAGCGCCAAGACATGAAAAAAGCAAGGCCAAAGTGATTAAGTCACCTCTGAGATACAAAATACAAGTCTTCAGAAATAGAAGCAAATGGGATCCCAGATAGCCAGTTCTTAGCCAAGGTGAAGTCAAGAACAGAAGCCAGACCAGGTCTCTTCAGGTATCATTGTTTGATTAACTACTTGGGACTAAGAAAAAAAAAATACCTGACACCTTTTAAGCAATTCAACTGTTACTTTATCTGCAGAGTCTCAAGTGTAGGCACCAATCCTAACAGGTTGTTTTCCAGGAAAGATTTAGTAACCTGTCACAGATCACTGTTTTAATAAACCATAAATCAGATCTTGGTGTCTTCAGAGCTGATGTTTCTTTAAGACCAGGTTCCCTTCACTGGGCGAAAAAAAAAAAAAACGAATGAAAAAATGCTCCACTTTTGTGGATTTCATTCTGTAACAACCTCAGTCTACTCTGAGTTTAGCATGTGTTGGGCTCATGTGTTAGACAGCAAAACGGGTTTTAGAGTTTTGCAAGCCTGGGCAGCTTTCTTTTCCTTGAGAAAACACCTAGAAATAATCAGTCATTTGTGAAAATAGTTACCACTAGCTGGCCTCCTCTGTGTCTACTGGATCGGTCTCATTTCAAAATCCTTTAAACCATTGCCATGAGCATTTTGCTAATGCTGACATATATCTTGTATGAGGTATAGATGGTGTTTGTAAGTTCTTTGGAAGGTCTTGCATTATACTGACAAGTCAATCTCATGATATTTAACATTTCTGAATATAAAAGTCTTGTAGTAAATTAAACCTGTTTTTCTTAGGAAAATAGTTTAGTGATCTCCAACTCGGTGTGAAGTTCAACTTTAAATAACAGAAGTATCATATCACAAATAAGAGCTTGACAAATGGGAAATGCTTAATAAAAGAAAATTATAATGGTTATAAAGAAAGTTTTGAATTGTATCACCTGTGTATAGACTTTGCATCAATATGTTGCGTAAAGAAAATTCTCTGAAATCTTTAAGGTAAAAAAGAAAGAAATTAGTTTTACTGACACACTATAGTATCTTGTTTCTCCACTGGCTAATAAAGCTCAGACTGATTTGTTTAGGATTTATTGTTATCACGTTAAATTATCACAAAATTACATACCTTTATTGTATGCAATTGGATCATTTGAAGGAAATATACATTGTGGAATGACAAGCTAATTAGCATTATGTATTTAGTGTCATTTTTGCTATGCACACACTTACCACCCATTTTCAACATGTCTGCCAAGAACATGAACTAGGCACTGGTGGTTCACATATGTAATCCTAGCTACTCAGGAGACTGAGATCAAAGGATTGTAGTTTGAATCCATCTGAGCAGAAAAATACATACAACTCTTATCTCCAATTAACTGCCAAACAGCCAAAATGGGGATGTCACTTAAGTGGTAGAACATCTTCTTTGAGCATAAAAGCTAAGAGACAATGCCCAGACCCAGAGTTCAAGGCCCTGTATTAACATACCCACAAAAAATAAGAACAAGCTATATTATTATCAGTTATATTCACCCTGTTGTGCATCAAAAATCTGAACATACTCCTGTTTACTAATAACTTCTCAACAAGCTCAAACCCAGGTGCCTACGATTCTGTACCCTATCTCTACATGATTCATCTCTTTATATTTCACACATGAGTGAGCTGATGCGATGTTTGTTTGTTTTGTTCCTGGTTTAATTTGCTTACATTAGTTGCCTCCAGTTTCATCCATACTGTCACAAATAGTGGGAGTTCTATCTTTTCCGTGTCCAAGTAGTATTCCATTGTGTGTATACCACATTTTTATTATTTCCTCATTTGATGAACATTTCCATTTCTTGGCTATTTTGAATAGCGCTGTAGTCTGCCTGGGGAGCAGATATATCTTCAGCGTGAGTTGGGTTGATGGGTCATGTGATAGTTCTATTTTTAAGTTTCTGTGGAACATCCACTATGTTTTACGTAATAGTTCTTCCAACTTACATTGTCACCAAATGTATGAAGGCTCCCTCTCTCCTATCATCTCACCAATACTTTTCTATCTTTTATCTTTTCAGAATAGCCAAGGTTGTCTCTCACTGTTGTTTTGATCTTCATTTCCCTGATGATTCATTTGTGATATTTAACATTTTTTCATGTATATTGTCAATTTGAATGTACTCTCTTAAGAAATTTCCTTTCTGGCGCTTGCTTCATTTTTTACTTGGATCATTGTATTCTTGGTATAAGCTGTTTAAGGTAATTACATATTTTAATATTTCTCTGTAGAATTCTTTTGAGTGCGAGGCATGTAAATTGATTTGAACAGGTTTTGTATGTATACTTGAGCCACAGCTCCATATACAGATTTTTTTGATGGTTAATTTGGCGAGAAGAGTCTCAGAGACTTTCCTGCCCAGGCTGGCTTTAAATCATGCTCCTCAGATCTCAGCCCTCTGAGTAGCTAAGAGTGTAAGTATGAGCCAACAGCACCCAGCTGCACATATATTTCAAATTCTAAGTCGTTCTAAAGAATGAACAGTTCCACATAAACTAGCCTGGTTATTTGAATTGATCATGTAATGGCCTGCTGGCCAAAGTAAAATAAGATCATCTGCGTATGCTGAGCCCTCTAACCCTGAAGGGGAGTTACCAGGTAGTTCATGGACATGTGGAGATGCTGTCAAGTTGCCCATGATGCTAGCACAGGAAAAACAAGGAAATTGCCCTGGCAGTATAAATATATTGGTCTGAAAGTGCAGTCTTGCAATCTAATGTGAAAGAAAGTCCTGTAACAATATTAACTACAGCAACAGGGCCTTGCCTTCTTCACAGCCCCACGCCATGTTTCTATCAGGGCATCAGTCAGCTTTATAGACACTACATCCAGCCACAGGGCTCAAGGGTGTTACGTCTCTTATTTCTGAAAAATGGAACAGCTGAAGTCTTCCTTCCTACTTAAGAGTGTTCCCAAGGTAATTGTATCACTCAAACGGAGTTGAATCAGGAAAGCAATAATGAATGCTAGGTAGACAAATGATCAGGCTCCGAAGGCTTGGGAGCATTAATCGGGCAGCTTGAAACAAAAGTGTGCGCACATATATGCATCAGTGTAAGTAGGTCTCTACAGAAATTACCAGCCTCTCTTGTTTCTTCCATTATCACAGCGTCTCTTCAAAGCCTTTAAGTATACAGGTACAGCATTACATAGAAAGCCTAAATGTAGTCCGGTTCAAACTGCTTATTTATGACTCAAAGATGCATATGTTTCTCCCAGCAATGAGGCTGTTTTCCAATATTTGTTATTAGGAACTTTTCCATCTATCTTATCCAAAGTAGCCTCCATGTGTGAGCACTGCTATGTAAAAGAGAAATTGCAGTCAAATGCAGTCTGTCTTTGATCAGCTTAGCCTTGTTCCATTGATGAGCTTTATTTTAAAGAAATTGGGAAGAGTAGGAAGGAGAATCAAGGATCTAGGTCACACTTGTAAATTACTTTTCACTTCATTTTATCATCATTTAGTTGCTTCACATGGTTTCCAGTGCAATCATTCTGTGAATTATGGAATGCATACTGTGCAAGGCTGTTAGATTTAGCAAATACGAACACAGGTCAAACAGTCAAATATAAATTTCAGACACACAATAAAGAACACTATACTGTCAGTGTGCCTTAATTATGTCAGCACTAAAGTTTTTGTTGTCTATTTGAAATTTAGGTTTTAGCCTCTGGCATTCTGATATGAGCTAAGAGAGATACAAATAAAAATTAGGTTTGTATATCATCGTGTTGCGTGTGTGAGTGTGTGTGTGTGTGTGTGTGTGTGTGTGTGTGTGTGTGTGTGTGTGTACTAGGGTTTGAATTCAGGGTTTTATATTTTCTAGGTAAATATGTTACCATCAATCCAGGTTCTTGTTAGTTTTATTTTTTGTTTTATTTTCTTCCCAGGCTGGCTTTAAATTGCAATCCTCCAAATTTTATCCTCCTTAGAGGCTAAGATTATAGGCATGAGTCACCAGCACATGTCTATAGGTTAAGGTGATAAGTGACTAGCAGTGTTGAACTTTTCCTTGCTATTGTTTCTAACATATTTATAAGGTACCATGTGATTTTTTTTGTTGCTTTGTATGTCCCTCCCCTTGGTATTACCCCTGTTTTCACTGTACTTGATGTTGGTATAATTTGGGGAGGAGAAGGGTAAAAACAAATTGTTTAAATAGGGATACAGATGGACCCATTGCAACAATGAGATGTACGAGACACTATGTCAAAAAACGAACTTTACAATTTAGTGAGGGAAGGGAAGAGGGGGGTGAGGAGGGTGGAGGTTGTAGCTGAGGAGGTGGGAGTGAAGGGATGGTAGGGGAAAAACAAACGAGGAGGCAACAATGTTGGATAAGAAATGTACTCATTACCTTGCTCATGTAACTGTAACCCCTCTGTACAGTATTTTCACTATAAAAAACTTAATTTTAAAAAAAGACAAGAATTAGAAAGAACCAGAGAGAAGAGTTGGGAAGGAATACAATGGAAACACTATTACTATTCACCATTTCACAATTACTTTGATTTTTTCCTTTTTACTAAATGCTCAAAGTTTGGTGCTCCATTTTATACTTCTTAGGGCATTTTAATTCAGACCAGGCACCTGTCAGGGCTTGGTAGTCACATGTGTCTAGTGCTGCATTGTGGGAGGGGACATCTCTGGAGAGTAAAGATTTACTCACAGTACATTAGCATAGAAGTCATGAGATGAGATTCAGATTCCCTTTATTATTACAGGAGATAGAGGAGGGGGAGAGATGAGGGAAGGGATTAACATTTGACCAGCTATCTAAGTAGTACATGAAAGAGAAGTTGATGTACATAAAGAGAACTTGATGCATGATGATAACTAGAAAAGGGAGGATGATGGAAATGCAGAGTATAATTAATAAGACACATAATTTATGCATATGATTTTGTTCTCAGACTTATATGGTCAGAAGTAGAAAACAATGAAAATGGGTTCCATAATGTGGCCAACTATGACATCTAAATGGAGGTTGTCAAACAGCAGTGAAAGGGATGCTCAAATACTGATAAGGGTGTCAGATGCCTTATAATCAGATACTAAAGAGGCAGAAGCCTAGAAAGATTGGTCTGAGGCCAGACTGGGAAAAACATGAGACTCTATCTGAATAGAAGCGAGAGACAGAGAGAAAAAAAGAAGGAAGGAAGGAAGGAAGGAAGGAAGGAAGGAAGGAAGGAAGGAAGGGAGAGAGGGAGGGAGAGAGAGAGGGAGGGAGGGGAGAGAGGGGGAAGCAAAGATGGAAGGAGGGAAGAGAAAAGGAAAAGAAAGAGAAAAGAAAAAATAACAAGAGGGAAAGCGAGAAAGAGAAAGAGAAAAAGAAAGAGAAAGAAAGAAGGGAAAAGGAAAGCGAAAGCAAGCAATCATGTCTCAGGACTTATCTTCTCACATCAGAAATATTTCCCTGTGAGTCATTGGGAAAATAGGGATCTATACCTCATGAAGCTACAATTGCTCCACACACATCCCTTTTAATGAATCAATCCTGTCCCTAGGTCCCTGTGTATAAATATATTTAAGAGGGCTTTTGTTGTTTCAAAGCCTTTCCAATCCACTACCACATATGATATATTCTCCACTAACTCCTGTGCTGTAGCACTGTGGCCTGCACTTTTGAAGATGAGAATGCTGAAACTCTGGGAGAAGAGCAAATTTGTCCTAATGTATATAGGTAGTAGAGCAGGCAATCATATCTTATGAATGTATTGACTGCTAAAACTTGCTTACAGTCATTAAAAATGCTAAGAAGAAAACAACCACCACTCTAAATAGAGAACCACACTAGGAAAAACCCTCATTTAAAGCATGGCTGTTACCAGCAGCAGATAAAAACCTCAACACAAGTTCTCAGGTTCCAAGAAACATGAGTATCTGATATGGTGTCCAGTAAGAAATTTAATATGGACAGAATCTCTTCAGTGTCATTAAATCTGCTTTTGGTCTCTTTCAAGGGATTCTTATTCTACAGCTCAGTTATTATTTTTTAATATCTGCTTTTGATCTCTTTCAAGGGGTTCTTATTCTACAGCTATAGTTATTATTATTTTTAATAAACTACAAACAAGTCAGAAGTTTCATCTGTACATGCATTTGTACGTTTCAGAAACCAAACATTGGTGAACTGATATTTGTTGCTTGACCATACAGCCAGAATATATTGTTAATACTTTATTAGCCAGGCAGTCTAGACAATAACAACCAAATCTGTATATAGGAAGTAATGCTGTTAGGTATAAAGTTAATTCAATATCAGCACTTTAGATAACATTTATCCAATAATGATATCATGCCTGCTTTTGTTAACCTACAGCTACTTTAAGATTGCATGTAGACAAGAACACGTAAGTGTCCTAGCCTTAGGAATCTTGTTTCTCTGTTAAGTATGTTATTTACACCATATTTGGACTTCATTCCATCTCATTGAGATCATTGGTTCCTTTCTTTAGTGATCATGGGTGAGCCTAAGGAATTTATAAATGATTTTCTGAGTAGCAAATGTAGGAGATTCAACTTGAGTATGCTAGAGTCGGATTTCCTAAGAGGCAGATATTTCATCTTGCCTTAGAATCTTGATGCATTATTTGACTAAATGAGAAAGGAAAATATTTGACAGGACAATAAGACTAATTTTTAAAATATTTCTTGACATGTTGCCTTCCTTCAGAAGTAAATCTGAACACTCACATTTAATAAAGTCAGTATGCATGTCATGTGAGACTATACCCATAGAAATAAATTTATATAAATTTATACCTAAGATCCTGAGAGCAGTCTGAAGCCCTTAGTAGTCTACATGAATACCTGATGACTGCAGTAAAATATATTTATCCTACAATTGAGGAGAGAATTGATTACTCTAGAGAGCTAAAGCAATAACTAATTCACAGAGGCTCTTTCTTATGATGAAGATAAATATTCTGTGTCATTCAGACCCATAAAATATACTGTTTTTACAACAGACTCATTGTAATAATTCATCTTAAATGTCTCATGGACATATTTTCCTAGGATTTCCAAACAAGAATCGTTTGGCATTCTTGTATTCAAAATAAGTTTGGGAATTAAAAATAATAGGTAGCATTAAGTAACATTGTTATAGTTGCTTCAAAAGTATAGTAATATAACATTGTATATGAGATAGAAATATTCCCTTCTTGATATTTACCAAGGACATATTATGTGTGCACATTTCTAGTGTGTGCACATTTCTAGTTAGGAAGAACTGGCAGTGTACAAAAGGCAACTCTATCTGTACATGAAGAAATGGTAGGATTTTTTTTGGATCTAGATAAAAGTTATTTCTTTTCCTTTTTTTTTCTTACCCACTGCTTCAATTTGGAACTTTTTAAAAAAAAGAATGGTAATCTGTTCACCATTACAATCATTAAGAGACATATTTTAGCTCATAGTGTTGGACATTCCAGTCCATGATTGCTTTTGGTCTGTGCAAGGCAGCATACCTCATAGCACCTCATGCCCAAAAGCAAAAGAGAGAAAAAAAGGACCAGTGTCCCATAATGCCCTTCCAGAGCACATCTCCAATGACCTAAGAATCTCCCAATGGGCTTCAATTCATAAAGCTCCTACTACACTCCTTGGTCAAGTTCCTAAGAATCTCCCAATGGGCTTCAATTCATAAAGCTCCTACTACACCTCTTGGTCAAGTTCCTGGAGATTAAGCCTGTAACCCATGAGCCTTTGTGAATACAAGAGCAAAGAATAGCCCTGAGTTAACTCTATGATTCCTTTATTTTTATTAACATTGATACTCAGCAATGTTTAAAACACTAAAGCTACTGACAATAATCTCTTAGAGGTATCCATTTATCATGTGTAGTACTTGAAGGACTTTATTTAAAGTGCTTGTGTCATCCTTACTCTAATCATGTGAGCGTATAAAAGAGATATGCCATTCCAGAGACCTTACAATCAGTAGGATGAAAGACTTTCTTAAAGAGGTCATTCTTTATTAAGCATCTGCTAGATAGCAGACATTGGCTTGACCACCTAGCTCACATCAAAGCCAGAACCTGATTTCTAGCCAATCCTTGGGGTCTTCCATGTCTCTGCCCTGGTCCTCTTTCTTTCTCCTGCTTCTTTTTATACCTATACAGTGTTCCAGCTTCCACCGAGGTCCAGACATCAGCCTTCCATCTCACACTGTATATAATTTATTCTCAGTTCAAAGGTGGCTCCTCTTAGCCCATCTCTGTGGGAGAGCCACTAAGCTCACTCAGGTGACATTTGGAAGAACAGGAAATGATGCCCTCCATTAAAAGCACTCAAGTTTCCATGTTATCAACACAGACCTTTCAGTCACACTCACCTACAAAATAAAAATTACTACTTTATCTGATGTCCCTGACTTGGTCATTTTAATCCCCATCTAGCAGCCATCTGAAGTAGAGAATCTGTATAAGTGATTTCATCTCAGGAGCAGGGCAGTTGGCACATTACTTTGGCGTGCAGAGAACTCCGATACATAAAACAAATAACAAAAGTGAAACTGGTGCACAAATGCCTCAAATGATCTCCTTATAGGAAAGGTCTATGAATAGATAATTTTGTTTTGCAGCAACAACTGTGTTTTAGATAATGCAGGGAAAGATTGCTTTCTCAATTTTGAACTGATGATTAATGTATCTGTGAGTAAAAAAGCAATAATAAAAGGTGAGGCTTGCATTCTTCCCTGTAAGCTATTTCTTAAATGTAAATGTTTGTCGATTAAATGCATCTTAGTAGACAATATTAGCACACTTGGAAACAGCAACAGCAAAAAGAAAACAAACAAATATTTATTATCATGAGTCATATGGCTGTACTTGGAATGCAAAAATAGAAATTTCTGGAAGACTCATATACAGCTGTTTAACTTGATGGTGCATACAGCTGTGGCTTGTTTATCTTCATTTATTCATGCTAACACATGGACTTATAAAGAAGAGTTAATGAAATGAGCATTTATTTATAAAGGGCATGTAAAAATTACTTCCCAAACTACTCTTTTAATGTATAAAACATGTACATCATATGTATACTATTGTGCTGACATATACTAATTATGTAATTACACTATTGTCTTCATCTGGTTTGTACTTACAGTATGAGCTGACATAAGTGAATATTTGGCTTGGCATTTCCTTTTCCTGCTTCTTTTTTAGCCATTTCCAGTCACTATCCATTCTTCTTCAGTCAATGGTGGAGGCAGGCAGCTAGGTCTTTTCCAAAGCTGTGTTTAAGCAGAAAGAACATGTGTTATGGACAAGTGTTGGATGAACTTGTTGAAGCAGTGGGCAACCTGTCCATCCCACACATATGTGTTGCTCCTCCACTGAGGTCTTGCCCTCCATCTGGGTATGGCCCTCCAGGTGTTTGCTGCTGTAAGCTCCACCTTAATCCTCTTCCAAAGCAGGGCTATTTTTCCCCCCATGTCTTTCTGTGTCCCATCACTACCAGGGGCTTGTCTTATGACTCAATATTTCAAAAGAATCTCTTCCTGATTCCAGCCAAAACTGAAGTCTAGCTGATATGCCAAGCTTTGTTAAGATGCCCCGTCCTGAGGATACATTTCGTATCCTAAACATCCAACAAGGTACATGATGATCCCTGACAACCTAGAGCTATCACATCTTCAGTAAGACACAAGTGAATATTATAGGAAGTAAGAAACAACCGTATGCACTTTTCCTTATAATGTTGACTCATGCTGTCTTTGCCAACTTAGAAAAACACAGATACTAATGGCACACAGTCGATGAATATCTATAGATAAAGACAGAACACCGCTGGCTTAGTAATCTTTTACAGCTTAGCTATCCCTCTCCCATGAGAGTTTTCATTATTTTTTTCTTTTTAAATTATCTTTCAGTAGGAGTTTTGAATTCAATATATCAGTTTATGAGTACAATGCCTTTGAATCACTGTTCCCACTTACATCATTCTCCCCCGCCCCTTGCCCCAGCCAGAACTGAAGTCTACCTTGTCTTCATCACTAACAATGATTAGCTGGAAAAGCCTGATGTTTTCTTTTTCAGAGCAGAACATCTTTCTTGTATTTTTCCTTTCTCTAAACTACCACATTATCTCCTCTCAACAATATACATAAGCATTTTACTTTTCCTGAGAAAAATGAATGGGCACTCTCAGGAAGCTCTCAGGACATTTGAAATGTTACTTTATACACCGTATATAAAGTAACCCAACGTTGTGTCTGTCATGAGTTGACATGGACTGATGGATGTTGGGAGGGGGCTGGTGCCACAGGATGGCCGAACTCCCTCCCATCTCCCAGCCTTACTCCCCCCCCCCCAGGGACTGTCCCCCAAGGGGACTCCTTTAACATAGGATTCTTCATCATTTATCATTAGGTACTATTATCACTGAGACCAATCTTTTTTTTGTTTTGTTTTGGTTTTATTTTAATTTTTTGTTAAGATACTGTACAGAGGAGTTACAATTACATGGGCAAGATATCTTAAACTGACTTAGCTTGTCAACCTTGCTAGAGGATAAATCTGTTAAGGCATAAAATTAAGTTGAAAGTCCAAAATATATTTGAAATCTGGTTTGGTTTTAGGACAATGAATATACATCAAATGTTTTCCCCCTGAATTTGGGTGTGACAGACAGTATCATGTTTCCTAGATGTTAGAGAAAAAGGAAATACTCTTTCAATGTATTTGTATAATTGAGCCATCAAAAGAAGGCTTCTATTTCTGAAAATGGGTCCTTGCAGTTCAATCATAAGAGTTCTTTCAAATGTGATCAAGACCTGTAAATCTCAATGCTTGTGTATAATGGACCAAAAAAAATAGTCATAATTCTAGCAAAAAGAGTTTTGAAACCAAGATTGGTTTAGCATATTTGCACAGCTTGTGTTTACTCTCGTTGAAATAATAGGATTTGTAACAATTATAAGGCAGCTCAACTCTCTTTACTGATGAGTATTGATCGTTACACTACAGAAGCTTTCCCTCATTAAAAATAAAGTGTTAGAGTCATTGCGGCTCCATCAACAGACCTTTCGGTGTCATTGTTACCTTAATCATGTGTTTGATGGGTATATTAGGACCTCTTTAAAGCATCAGTTGTAACATAATGATTTGCAAAGCTTTCAAAAGTTAATTATCTTCTGTGTCACCAACTAAAGCCAATGCGTATTCGCTCTGGTCTAAAGAAAAGGCTGGAGTGAACGGCAAGAGTGCCCTTGTGTCATGTCACCTGATGTAGATCAGAGTCACCTTAGGAAGAGCATGGTCGGGTGATTTGCTGGCTCACTCCCATCTGTGATTCCCAAGTCCAACAGCATAGGAATTTGGAGAATTAGGCTGTCATTTACGGTGACAAATATGTAAGAATTTATGAAATATGTATCAGAGAATAGAGCAGGAGGAAACCAATCAGCTGAAGCAGGGACCAAGTTATAGGAAAGCATGACTTCTAGGAAAGCATGTGGAATTATCCCCTATTTGCTGGAGAAAGCAGAAGATTCTGGAATAGGAGATTAATACCTTGATTTAGACATGTTGGTTTGGTGAGTATCAGGAGTAGAGAATGGAGTTGAGGGAGCTGGTGTGAGGTGGCAATAGGAAAAAGCAAAAAATATTGAGATACTGGAACACTAGAAAGGTTTTACAGTCGGCCGGGAACAAACTTAACAGGAAGGGAGTGATCAATTGTGATCAGATGGGAAAGGAAGGAGGAAATAATCAGAGAGGATTTGGGGCCTACAGGCTACTATATTTGGAGAGTGATTAATTGTAAATCTGGAAGGCAACAGGAGTGAGTGATAACACTGAGGCTTGCAATATGGTACTGTTCAAACACTTGATGAAATTAGCTAAACTGAAAGATAAAAATTGAGTATTAGGCAATGCTTTGAAAGATTTAGACTTCAGAACTGAAAACCCTAGCATAAAGAATTAAAATACTAATCAGAAAGTTACACTGTATATTTTTCTGCAGCACATTTCCCTTTGTGGAATTAGCTAAGGGTTTTGATTTGATCATTTTGTTCATGCATTGCTATGAAATTGCTAGACACTAAGATATAAATAGTTTCAATTTTATTTGATATGGTTAACTTGCCTCCTAAAGTGACTGAGTCAGAGACAGGAGATTTTCTTGGTTATTATTAGAATTTGTTCAAATTTTGGCTATTAACAGAATTTTTAATAGCTGGCTGACAGCATCTCTTCTTACTTGGCATACTAGTGATCCCAAGTTGAAGATACGTTTTTATGTATGATAGAGGTGCAAAGTTCCTATTTTTCTGAGTGCTTTGTTTCTATTCTTTGGTCATTTTTTTCTATTGTATTTTGTCTTTTTGTTTTATGTGTTCTTCTTATAATACATTACTAATCCTTTGCAAATATTTTTATCTAGCCAGTCTTTTTTTCTTTGAGACAAGACTTCACTATGTAGCTCAGGTTGGCCTCAACCTCAAGTTCATCCTACCTCAGCCTCCTGAGTCCTGGGTTATAGGTGTTACCACCATGCTGGTTCCCATCTCTCTTCCTAGCTTTACATATCTTTCTCTGTTTCTAAAAATATACATCTGAATGTATCATCCCAAACTATCTTCACCCATATTTAGTCCTGCAGTACTTACCTATTCCTTTGCCAAAGCCTTCTCTGATTTCTGAAGATTAATGCTTTCCATTTCTTTTTCTCTTTCCTATATTCTTAGTACTCTATAATATACAGTCATCATTGTACTGTCTTCTTTACTCTTCCTCCCAAAAATAATTATTATAAAGGAAATAATTTTGTTTACAAACATTTGGTGTAAAAAGAAAAATATCCAATCTGATAGTGCTTTATTGTAAATTTTAGAAAGGACGAATTCTATGTCTTTTAAGGGAAAGTGACTTGAAAGAACTTGGATAACATAGCAAACAATGTAAACTCTATGTAAAAGTATTTGAAGTCAGGTATGGTGGTGCATGCCTATAACCCTAGCGACCCAGAAGACAGACATAGAAGGATCATGGTCTGAGGCTTGGCCCAGGCAAAAGACTGAAACTTTAATTACAAACTAAATGTTAAAGTACTGGACACAAAAGTTTTCAACTGGTAGAACACTTATCTAGCAGATACAAGGCACTGAGTTTAATATGAGCTGTCTCTTTCTCTCATATACACACACACAAACACACACACATACATACATACACACACACACACACCAAGTATGATCCAAGTATATGCCCAGAGGGTTACCAACTCATAATTATAACATTTGCTGAAGTACAGTTCTTCAAGTTGCTGCCAGTCCTTTGCACAATATGCTAGACTGACCTTCGTCAACTGCTGCCACTCCTGCAATGTGGTGGTGATGCTGACAGCAGGAATTCTTGCTCATACTCTTTGACCAGGTACAGAGGATCACATAATTGCTTCCAGATTTGCTCACATTAAAGTCCTTCAGGCTACTGTCTCATACTTAGCCTTCAAATCACCACTCTGTAGCATCATCTTAATATCAACAGGGCAGTGACAGCCTGGAAAACTGCATCTTCTTTTCCTTTAGAATGTGTCTCCAAGCTTGCTTGTCCTTGCTGAATATGTTCCAGAGCTGTTTCTCTATTAGGCCCTGGTACTATCTTAAGTATGACTGGCATGTCTTTTATGTGACTTCAGAGCATCATGCATGATACTTTTCAGAGATGACAGTCTTGTTATTAAAAGTGTCATTTTCTTTTTCTGTCCGTAGATTCAGATTACCGAAAAAATGAACTCTTCTTTTTTTATTCTATTTTTTTTTCAGCTAAGCTATTGCTTCCTAATTTTCATTGATGATAACACGTGCAGAAATTGACTTTAATACTCTGCTGGCTTCTCCTGGCTGTTGGCTGTGGTTTATTGCAGTTGGACACATTAATTGGTTACCTGTACTCACACAGGATTTGATTAGATACCTAATTCTCTTTGGCAACTCTTTGAGCTTGTCACAAAGCAGCTTTTTTTTTTTCTTAAGAAAAAGAAGGGTAAGTTTTCCATATAACTTCATTAAGAACATTTTCTCAGGCCTTGGAATGCATACAGCAGTTTTGATGAAAACTCAAAGTAACACCGCTCCTGAGAAGCAGGTCACTATTCTTATTTTACTTCAAGATCTTCAGCAATAGTATGAGACAGACTTTTCAGCCATGAATGTTACCCATTTCTGGTCTTCCATGGACAAGTGGGAACACTCACTTAAGTTTATATTTTGCATTAGATCATAGGAGAGAAAAAAATGTTGAGTGAGCCGGGCTCTTGTGGCTTACACCTGTAATCCCAGCTGCTCAAGAGGCTGAGATCTGGAATCACAGTTCAAAACCAACTCAGGCAGGCACTTTATAGATTTCAAAAATAAGAATTAGCCAAGCACTGGTGACTCATAACTGTAAACCTAGCTACCTAGGAGGCTGAGATCCAGAGTACTGTATTTTGAGTCCAGGTAAGGCATACTACACAAATTTCCTTTTCAATCAATGGTTATGCACCTGTCATCCCAGGCTAAGCCTTGGAGAGTGTGGTTCTAGGCAAACCTAAGGAGGAAACTCCTCCTCCATATGAAACTCCATCTCATTGGATAAAACTAGGTGGGGTGGCATTGCACCTATCATCTCCTCTTTGGCTAGAAGAGAAAAATAGCATGATAGCAGTCCAGGCAGGAAGTGAGGCCCTATCTAAAAACAACCCTAGGGGAGAAAAGTAGGCTTGAGACATAGTTCAGAGTAGAATGCCTGTGCCCTTGAGTTCACACCCCAATAGTGAAAAAAAATGAAGAGAAAAAGAAATGAAACTTATGGGATGTTCAATTATTAACCTAGCATCACCTAGCTAGTCATGGCTCAAGGCCACAAGAATGGATTTGCGTCCCATTTTTGACCATCAAACTCTACTATCACTCTAAAGTAAATGCTTAAATGTGCGGTAAGAGCCAACGGGTTGGAACTCAAGGCAGTGTTGGGAATATTTTATCTGATTTCAACTGAGAAAATAGAAAGCACACAAGTGCTCTCGAAGGAACTCGGGCCTTGGGTTTATAGAATGAAATCATCACTTTGAAGGATGTACTTCATCTTGCAAGTACTTAGGCAGATAGGACTGTACATTTTAATCGGTCATGTGGCTGCAATCGGCCTCCAGGGGGCCATTTCACTATCTCCTTTTTTGCACCTGAAGGTTTTTAAAGATTCAAAAATGCATTGGTAATTAGGTTTATGTTGGAGGGAAGAGGGTCAAAGCGTTAGTATTATGTGGGTTCAACTGATACCAAGGAGAGGGTCCCAGATGAATTTTTGAACCGAAGGGAAAATACATCTCTTCCAACAAGAGGGTGGCCTTTTCTTTGATTCATGTCACATCATTTCTCTGCCTTTGAGCCAGTCTTTCATCTTCTGTAGCTATGGAAAACAGACTTCACCAACTATTCCTTCTAAGGCCCTGAACCATCTAGGCACAGGGAGAATTTGGTAATCTGCAATCTGTGTAGAAGAGATTTGAGGATATCAATTGCTCATGCCCTGATGGATCCCAAAGCCTGTGTCTTCTAGAAAAGAAATTATTGTCTTGGTATCTGGAATTTCTAAATTCTACCCCATCTTAAAAATCTCTCTGCATGGATACTGGATGAGAAATATTTATGCTATTTTTTTGGGTGGGGGTCCGGTTGTGGGGCCTGAACTCTGAGCCTGGACTATCCCTCAGCTCTTCAGCTCAAGGCTAGCGCTCTACCACTTGAGCCATAGCGCCACTTCCAGCTTTTTTCTTTTTGCTTATGTGGTGCTGAGGAATCGAACCCAGGGCCTCATGCATGCAAGGCAAGCGCTCTACCACTGAGCCACCTTCCCAGCCCCTATTTATGCTATTTTTGTTTATATAATAGGTATACTCTTATTTACAAAAAATATTTTAGTGAAAAACCATGTATTTTTATTTCACTGAAGGATCTTGGTAGTTATAGAAATCCTAAGGCCATTGATTTCATCTCCTAAATTATTTAATTTTACACAACAAGATTTCTGAATTAAAAGCCTGTATTTCCCATTAAATATTTCCTAGAGGTAGTCTATGAACTCAGTGTTTAGAAATTATTGATTTTGGGAAATTAATCTAAAAGTGCAGGATAATTATTAATAAGAATTTCCAGCCTCATATAATTTAATAACTTATAATGTTTTAATAAATTTTATTTTTAGGGTAGAGAAGAGGAATAGCTAACTGAATAGTTACTGAATGCTGGGTATTTTACATACCTTAATTCATCTAGTCTCCATGATAACACTATTAAATCAACTTGTATTAATAAAATGTCTATTTAGGGCTGGGCATCGCTGGCTCATGGCTGTAATCCTAGCTACTCAGGAGGCTGAGATCTGAGGATTATACTTTGAAGCCAGCCCAGGCAGGAAAGTCCATGAGACTCTTATCTCCAATTAATTGCAGAAAAAGCCAGAAGTGCTGTTGTAGCAAGTGGTAGAGTGCTAGCCCTGAGCAAAAGGAGCTCAGGGACAACATCCAGGCCCAGAATTCAAGGGCCAAGACTGGGCAAAAAAAAAAAAAAATGTCTACTATGTGCCAAACATTGTACTAGATATGGGTGATATAGCAGTGAATGAGACAGATGCAAGCTTCAACCCCTCAAAGCTTAAAAACCAGAGAAAATCAGACAAGTCCTAACATAGCATATAAAAGTGTGCAATGAGGTAGGCAAGGATAGAGCACTCCATGTATTAATAGTTCAGTCTAAGCACTGTTAGGCGCAGGATTCTCCTGTGTTGGGAGAGGGACAGGCCTCTGTGACTCATAAACACGACCCAGATATTGATTCCTCTGACCTGTGATTTCTTTATGACCACATCATGCTGCATTCTAAAAAGAACTGGTCATTTTCCTAGAGTAGCCTTTTATGTTAAGCACTTAAGGAACAAGTCTACCTTGAGTAGACCAATACACATGTTAGGAAACTTGAATCATGAGGGTATCTGAATAAAGAAAAAGCAGAAAATGAACTCAACAGACCAGATCAACTTTAATGGAGAGCTGAAGAGGGAGGCCTTGGTGGCCTGAGGAGAGTCAGAAGGCGTGAGGCATGGTGCAATGACAGCAGGGCTGGAGGGGCTTACTTGAGGTGATGGTAGGGGGCAGGGTCACAGGCAGCTTGATGTTTCAAGGGAGCTAGTGGGGATCACAGTCACAAGTAACTGAGGATTGGAAGAGTTTTCAAGGTCCAAAAGAGTCTCCCAAGCTTATGGTGCAGGTCTCAGTCTATTGTTTGAGCAGATCCCCTGCCCTGTTTCCAAGGAGCTCAGGAGCCCATCTCCAAATCTGGGGGTGGGAGTGGGGAAGTGGCAGTTCACATTTAGATTAAGATTCTGGGTTGGAGACGGGGCTGGAGAGTTTTGAGAATATCCCCTGGGGGAAAGGTAGTGAATGGGCCAAGCCATGGGAGAAATACTGGGTTATGAGAATAAAAGGGATTCCCACCAATGCACGCTTAGCATCCTGCCAGGTGAGCTCCTGCTCACTGCCATTCTCCCTTCCTCTGATGACAGTTTCACGGCCGATAGTTGCCTAGACGCTGCTTTCCAGGATGTGTGAGGGAAGATGATCGCAACTGAGGGGAACTATGGGTTGCGAACCGCTCTTGCTCGAACATACTACTTCCCAGATTAAGGGAGCATGCTAACATCTTTTTTTCCCCTTTGTTTGGCAGCCTTCAAGGCATTACATAATGAGTTCATCTTTTTGTATTATTTATTATTTTAATGAAAATGAGACATAACAGGAATTTTTTTTATTTTTTGTCAAATAGAATACTAGGTTTTTTTGGGCTACTGTAGAGTTACTTTGGCTTCAAAGTGTCTCAGTTACCCTTATGGTACAGTAAAGAAGAGCTATATTACTGTCTTATTAATTCCATGACAGCCATTGTCCATTCCTTGGTATCCAGTGTGCTTTCACAAGTGTTCAGCCTAATAAAGCTGCTTTCTTTGCCCCTGATGATTAGTCAGGTGAAGGAAAATGGCTCATTATTCACTCTACCTTGCCAACTCTGTTTCTAGCACTGGGCACAATGTGTGGCTTGTCATAGAAACCCAGGTTTCATTCTAATTACAAAGGCACTGTATCCTGAATAATTATTCTATGTCACTAACAAGTGGGAATCCAGGAACTGTTGGCGTAAGTGAGTCATACTGAGGGCTTAGGTCATAAGCCACTTTGATTCTTCCTGAGAAAAATACTTGAATGGTATTTTAGGACCAATGGCTGCTCCCATTGGTCCTAATTGCCATTTACATGTAGAATTTGCAGTACCACTGTGTAAGTCACACATATTCTTGAAGAACCTCTGGAGAAAGCCACAGAGGCTGTCAAGGTGAATCAAGTTATTCAAATTCATTCATTTAAATGATACTTGATCCAAATAGGGTGAATGGGATCCAACTACCTTATATGTATGTATGGAAATGTCATGATAAAACTCCTTACTATGTACAATTTAATATATGCACATCTATGGCCTATATGCAAAAAAACCCCAAAAGACAAGAAGAATAAATAATAAAAATAAAAGATAAGTTTAAAAGAGAGAAATATGTTTACCAAATCCTCACATTATGTTAGACCCAATATCAAGCCTTGAGTACAAAAAGACAGGAAGGCAGTAAAGGCAGGAAGGAACACTTGAACTTGAACTTCATCAAGCTCTTCGTGGCCAATTCAGTTTTGTCTATAAGATGTCCCTTTGGGAACCACCTAATCCTTTGTGTTACTATTACTGGGGTCAAAGGAATACCAAAACAATACATCTGAGTTTTTTTGTATGTGTCAGTTGTGGGACTTGAACTCTGGGCCTGAACACTGTCCCTCAGGCTCTTCAGCTCCAGGCATGCACTCTACCACTGAGCCACAGCACCACTTCCAGTTTTCTGAGTAGTTTATTGGCGATAAGAATCTCACAGACTTTCCTGCCCAAGCTGGCTTTGAACTGCGATCCTCAGATCTAGGCCTCCTGAGCAGTCAGGATTACAGGTGTGAGCCCCGGGTGCCTGGCTTAATCTGATTTTTTTTTCATGAGCAACATGTCTCCTGAATCTATGTGGAGATTACTGAGGGAGAATGAGGAGAATAGACTTGGAAAATTAATTCCTCAGGACATCTTTGATAATTTGGGAAAGTTGAAAACTTTATTGCTTTCTTGAAACCTTTGGTATATTTCTGCCTGAATGGTCTAAAGGGTGTGTAACAGAAGGATTTCAATGTGTAACTTCATACTGTGAGTGTATTAGAATGACCGAGTATGGAGAAAATAGATGGAATGGTAGAGGAGATCATAAAGGTCCTACTTACTAACATAACATCACTACTGCTCTTTGTGGGCACATGGTATTTCTATTTTTGTTTTTATTTTACCCTTTGCTTGGAATTTCATGCCCCATACAAGAAAACTCAGATTTTTCTCCATTACCCAAAGTTTCCACTTCCTTTTCCTCCCTTCTTTAGCTATAGCCATCTTTAAGTTCTTTTTATTTCGTTTCATGGAAGAGGAGGTTCCTTGACTCTCAGGCAGGGAGTTAATCACATTCAGAGTCCTATATGTTGCCTCCCTAGAGAAAGAAATAGCATGTGCCAATGAATGCTTCCCACTGCTTCACTACAAGGGTCTCTGGGCATAATGGGATTCTTGACTAAAGGTCTGGTGCAGAGTGTCCATTAACACTGCAGTCAGATTACAGACCAGGACATTCAGATTCTTGGTCCAAATATACTTATGTATATGTCAGAATGTGTATGTAAATAATACATTACTTGTATAGATGTATAATATATACATGTAATACACACATATATGCAAATATGTATGTATATGCATATATAAAATCAAAGTGCTTGTTGGAATCATCATACATTCACCCACTTCTTCAAAAATATTATTGAGCACTTACTAAATACCAGCTTCTGGTTGCTGTGCCAGGTTCTGGGGATATAATGAGCAAGTCAAAAGCTTGAGCTCTGTGGGGTCCTCATTTGGGTGGGAAAAAATAGACAACAATGAAGTGAAATGTAAAAGGCTCAGTAATAAATGGTGTGAAAGAAAACTGGAGCATAGAAGGGAGCCTGGAAGAAGCAGAGGATGGGGTATGAGAAACTTAACTCTTTTCAACACCAGAGTGAGGGAAGATTTCATTTGGAAATAGGAAGTGAAAGAGCATGGCCAGGGAGAAGAAAAATATATTACAAGCAATAGAAATAGCAGGTGCAAAGGCCCACAAGCAGGATTGTGATTGATTTCTTTAAACACAACAAGGAGTCAAAGGAGTAGATAAATACCCTTTACACAGAAAACAATGATCAGTGACCACTACCCCGGCCCCAAACTTGTATAACAAAATTGTGCACAAAGGGACAAGGGGCAGACCTCTAAAGGTTCATAGGCCTGAATTAAACCTTCGTTATGTTCAGCATTCAGTAGTGAATGATCAGCTCTTTGCTGAGTAGAGGGACGGGGATTTTCTTGCATCTATATGTAGCATTTATGTATTGTTGAGGCAGAAACAGTCTACAAGGCCTCAGTGTGGAATTGGGAAGAAAAATGGAGCAGTAGCCCTGAAATAGTATATCTGATGGGTACAGATAGCTGCAGGCAGACACAGAGATACTAGAGATATAATACAGTGACTGAGAACTGAAGGACAAAGCCAGCACTGGGCCTGGCCCTGTTCCCCTTTCAGGCACCCTTAGAGCATTAGAGTGTGAGCGTAGTCACTTACTGTGATGCCTCTATTCTCACATCTAGGTTGTTCCTGAGGGAATGATTCTGAAATCAGGATGAAATTGAACTGCATCTCAACATTGACTGTGTACATTTAATATATCCTGCTTCCTTTTCCCTAAAAATCAGCCACCAAAGTCAGATGTGAGTCTGCAATTGATAGCATTTTACCATGGCAAACTTATTCTATTTTGCTTTGTGAACCACAGAACTAACCACAATACAGTATTGTGTGTGTGTGTGTGTGTGTGTGTGTGTGTGTGTGTGTGTGTGTGTGTGTGTGTGTGTGTGTGTGTGTGTGTGTATCTGTATGCATGCATATCAAAGTTGAATAAAACTAGCTTAGGTTTTGGTATATACACACGTTATGAATAAAGCCTAAAGAAAGCAAGACTGGTTCAACAGGAGAGCAAACCCAGAGGTGGGGAGGAAGTTGGAAAGAGCAACCAATACTTGGGAGAAGTTGTGAATTCTGTAATGAAAAGACAGAGAGTCATGTAGGGCTGTGCTCTAGGAGTGCTGCCTTCTGCGCCTACCTCCCCCCCCCCCCCCCCCACCGCCTCTGCCTGCTCAGAACTCTTATATTACCATGTGATCATTTCTGTAGATGCCGGCATCGTCCCTGGGTCATCTCAGCTCAACAGTGCACACAGAGGTGAAGGGGAGCAACCCCCAGGGGAAATGAGCTAGGAAAACATTACTAGAGAATCAGGACTGGGTAGAGAATTGGTTCAGAACAGCATCTCAGGTCTACATACTGCCCTGCTATCTTTGAACAGATCATGTTGACTTGGACCAGCCAACATCGTCATGCGCCATTGCAATGCTAAGACGAAATTCAGCCACTGCTCAGCTTCCTTCCTCTGTGCCTCCTGTGGCCCTCAGGCAGCTGGGTATTTACTTGGCACAGAAGCCTAGATGAAGTGTTCCTTTGTTTCTTTCCCTCTCTAGCCAGACACAATTACATTTGTACATCGCTCCATCATACATTGCCACTTATTCCAAACCTCAGTTTATTAAATAATTCCAGACATGAATGTCATTCAATTGAAATCCTGTTCAGGCTGTCATTATTCTTTAGAAAGAGAAGTTTTGTTTTTATAACTGGTAAAAGTAACAACATGAATCTGATGGACTTGGGATGATTATCACCCTTGCACGTGGGATATAGAGCAATGTGTAATGATGCATTACCTGTGAGATGAAATGGAGAGCAGGAAGCCAGCACAGTTGTGAACCCAGTCAACACAGAAATAGAGATGTTTATAAATACCCACTTTTATTTTCAGTCATCCAGATGATTCATTTAATGTCCTCAATTTTCCCCATATTCTTTTAAATACAAAATTGTGAACCACACCTGCCTGGTATCTATGAAATCCAATTGAACTCA
The DNA here is from genome assembly GCF_019054845.1 of Dipodomys spectabilis. Lineage (NCBI taxonomy): Eukaryota > Metazoa > Chordata > Mammalia > Rodentia > Heteromyidae > Dipodomys > Dipodomys spectabilis. The sequence goes on from NW_024870752.1 coordinate 9,872,449, forward strand.
TATTTTCTCCATTCAATATTTTTCACAACATGAGCAATGCTAAATATCTCTGGGATTGAGTGTAAGATTCCACTCAGGCAAAAATAAGTTCTTACAAAAATCAAACAATTTTAAAACTGCTGGCTAGGACATAGGACACCCTAAAAGAAGGACTATCTATGGTTAAAGAGGTAAGAAATTATACAAACTCCTTGCAGAGTTACTATGTGAAAATCAGTGAAAAATGTTTCTCTGTCCTAAGAAGTATTTTTTATTAAAAAGTAAAGGTCGTAATTTTTTTAAAAAAATGGACAGAGTATAAATGATGTTTGTTGAAATTGTCCCATGCTGTGTTTTGTCAGGCAGTCAACAGACTTTTTCCAGTTAGTCTCTTAAAATTATTTTACAAATTAGATATTCCTTCTATTCTTCCTGGCTCTAAAGGTTCAACCAAACTGACTGTACTGTCTGTCTGACATTTCCAGCCTCTGACATTTACTTAATGTTTTAAAGTATATATTATAAATAAGTGTCTCCTGAAGGTGTGTTACATTTGGCTGTGCTCAAAGCTAATGTTGGAAGACCAGTTTTAGCCACTGAAGTCTTTTGGCCAACTTTTCTGTTTGTCTTCACAAAGTAGTTTTGGCATAGGAGAGAAGGGAGATGTGAAGTAGATGAAACTTCTCTGCAGGATTAAACTTGAAATGGTATTTGGTGGAAAAAGTGTTTCTAGGCTAAACTTGAGTTCTTTCATTCACTACTCTCTACACGTCGTAAATCAACCAGAAGAGAGCTATTTCCATATTTTAAATTGCTGCAAAAATCTCTCTAACTTCTTCATTGTGCAGATAAGGCTTCAACATTATATGAAGCTGTAGGTTGAATTTTAATGCTCGCTTCAGAAATTGCACTTGCTCACTCTGTGGCTTTTCCATGATCCTCGAACATACAAACCATAACCCAATTTGTTTGCAGATGTTTACTTTCTGTAGTTGTTTATTATTAAAACATTGCTATACTTCTATCTTAGCTATTCAAAAAACTAAAGGCAAGATCTCATCTGCTTTTGAGTAAAGTATTGGTCCTCGCAAAAAAAAATCTTACCTATAACTAACCAAAATTAGTTTAAAGAAGAAATATTTCAAAATGCCTGCCCCATTTCAATATGTGAGTTGCATTATAAAGCTAATGAATCTTTTGAAAATACTGAAAACTGCAAAAGCTCATGAGATGCAGAAAAAAGGCACAGTAAACATTTATATATCGCTCTTTAAAAATTCACAAAAATATGCTTTTGAAGAGATCTAAAAATAGTTTAAAATATATGAGCTACAAAATTCTAAAATAAAAATTGGCTGTAAGATATATGGCCATTTTGCATGCTGAATTATAAAGGATAATGATCTAAATTTAAAAACTTAAACACATTGTTAAATATGAACAGTCCTTAAAATGCTTGTGTATGGTTCAAGAGTCTATTATACAGCTGAGATATCAGACATATGCCGTTACTGGTTATATAAATTTAATTCATATACCCTGTATTTGATGGCCATCTCTGGTTACATTAAAACACATTATATTCATCATTATAGTGACTCCCACAACTTTCTGAGCTCTAAAGCAATGGCTTACGTGTGTCAGATGTGCATATGTGTTTGTGTTTCCGAGAGAAAGGAGGAAGTACTTGATATAGGTGTGGTTTCTTGGATGCTGATCTTGAGAACACAAGATTACATTTCAAAGGTCAGCTTAACAGTTGTGAAGTACAAAGATTCTGCGTGTTTGATACTAATGAGCCTGTTCATCCAGTGGGGAAAGTCAGATAAGTAAGATTAAATCTAGATCACCGAATGTCCTTATTACACACAGACAGAAGCCTCTCTGGGTACAGATGTGTGAATATTAAGTACAACATTACTGCAATATGTTTTGCTTGAATGACTGAGGTAAATAAGATATGGGGAGGAGGAATCTTTTCCAAAATTAAAATCCATTTTAATTTTCGAAAAGCACAATTAGGAGCATCTAACACCTTGAAATATGTGCCTTTATAGTCCCCCTAATAGACTCCTTTGGAAAATAAGGTCTTATGACTGAAATTTTCAAACACATGGATTGATTTCGGCATTATTTAAGTCATTGACTTTTCATAACATTACTCTTGATCTAGATCCCACTTACTTACACACCATTTCAGCTATTTTCCATTTCTCATCTCCTAATTTCTCCTTTCAGCTTTGTAAATAAGGCCTCATGGAGTTTATTCATTTTTCCCCCATAACAAATACAAATGTCCCTGAGAAAATCTATAATCACCAGGCACTGAGCTTGACATCCATCACATGAAGATTTTGGGGCAAGGGGGGGTCAGTCATGGGGCTTGAACTCAGGTCTGGGCACTGTCTCTGAGCTTTTCTACTCAAGGCTAGCACTCTACCACTGAGCCACAGCTTCACATCCAGTTTTTCTGGTGATTAATTGGAGATAAGAGTCCCACAGACTTTCCTGCCAGGGCTGGCTTTAGACCACAATCCTCAGGTCTCAGCCTCCTGAGTAATTAGGAGTACAGCGCCTGGCTTGCCCATAAAGATATTTGATTGGCTCATGATCCATCTTCAGGAACACTGTCAAAAACAAAGGAAGGACGGATGCATCCATGTGGATAGATCTGAGAATGCATAGCAGTCTTTGAGAACAGAACTTTCTAGAACAACAAGCAGTTAAACAGCACACATGGGGAAACTAGGAGAGAAATTTGGAAGCACTGAAAGATGGCCACAGGGTCAGGGGGCACAGGAAGAGACAGGTGTGGTAGAAAGAGTCACACCAGCAATGACTCTGACTCGAGTGCAGGAATTTGAACATCATTTCACAAGGGGCTGAGAGCTCCTGGAAGGTTTTCAATGGAGACTGTAAAAAATCAATGTTGTGGCTGTGTAGAGGGAAGGGAGGCAGAGATTAAAGACAAGGACACACACTGAACTTTTTCTAACTGACCATTCCTGAAGCTGTGGCCTTTAACACCTACTAGTGAAGATGGGGTTGAAAGGGACCGTTATGATGTCAGATAGATGCCATCAGACAGACTTGGAAGCCAACCGAGCATGTGCTTATGATCAAGATGGAAATGTCTGGCAAGTATCTTTACTTTTCTGGTTCCAATGACCAGGTGCACAGTGATACCATTCATGAAACAGAGAAACGATTTCAGATATAGTGTATAGTGAATGAGAAAGCTACCCCTTTATGGAGGGCATCCTCAAGAGTGAGGAAATCAAGACTCACAACAAACCCCCAAAATTGGAAAAGAAGCTTTCCCAGGTTGATAAACTTCCCTGTGTAGGCCAACTTTGACATCAAGCAAAATGAAAAGAAAATACCCAGATGTAGTTATTAAGTTGCTAATTTTTAAACAAGGATTTAATGAGACCTATCACACATAAAACGAGGCTGGAATGTATCACGTGAGTGATAAGATCAGGAAGGCCAACTGCACAGGCTCTGTGCCCCTTTCTTTTCTGCCTTCGTTAAACTCCTTTGTATATGCAAAAGAAAAAAAAGAAAACCTAAGAAATTGGCCTGGGAAATCTGAGAACACCTGGGAGACACAATCTGAGCTATGTTCAGAATCAGGCTGGCTGATCCATCAGCACTGGTCTCTCCTGAGTGGTTTGTTCCCAGGCTTTGCAGGGCTATGAAGATCATCTTGAAGATAAGGTTATTTGGCCTTCAGTAGCTTTCAAAAGGGAATTGTTCAAAATGAATAACTATTTTTAAAGTCTTTTTTCCCTAAGAGCAGTAGTATTTGGTGATAAATTGAATGCTTCTCACAGAATTGAACATATTACGTTCTAGATAGAAACTTGAGTCTGGGAAAGAAATAATAAAACATGGCAACTTTTGTAGTAACATGAGATAAGCTATTTTTGATACTTAGAGCATCTGGATTTTAGAGGAGGAATTTCTATTAATGCAGGTTCCTTCTTTTGTGACATAACTGCTATGTTTTATACAAGGCATGTCACAAAATACGCCTCGTTTGCCTCTATTGCCATTATTGATTCATATTAAATAGAAATTAACATAACTTTACTGCAAAGGAAAAACAATACACACCTAGAAAAAGACTTTAGTTACAATATTTTGGTTAAAAAAATCAATGATTTGCTTATGAGAGATGCACGTATAGGTCTAACTTTCATCTTTAAGACAAAGTAGAAAAATATGGAAAATACTATTAGGACAGATTTATAGTTCATGAATAGAATTTTTTGGTAGTTGTTACTTGCTTGCTTGCTTATTTTTCAACTTATTACAAAAATTGCATGGCCAAGCACTCATGAACTTGTCCTCCTGACAAACTAGTTCTACCATCTACTGTTTGCTCTTGACATTTCATTTGGAGCAAAATAGGAAAATAATAGCCTTTGGAAAAGGAAAAATAGTGTCCTATCATTATTCTGTTGCATGCTGCTGTTGTGATGTTATAAAGTTGGAAGAGCCAGGATAAGGAGTGAAAATTCTGGTCTGGTGAGTGAAAAACTTGTTTGTAAATGGAAATTAGAGCCCTGGGCCAGCAATGAAGAAAAATTAAACATTAGTTCTACTTTCATCTCTCTATGTGTGTCAGATTACATAGTATATAATCTCCTAGTTATTTTTCCTTTATTTCTAAAATAATGGATTTAGGTCACTATAAGCACCAAATAAATAAATCTCAACAATTGTGCTCACTAAACAGGAACAGTACATGTAACAAATTTCCACATTTTAAAGTCTCATATTGATGACGCTAATTCATCAAAATCAGAATAGGACTTTCCTTGGTGGCAATAGAATGGAAGCAAGGAACTTTTCAGGGAGATGTTGTTTAATGGCCATTCATATTTGTCAACACTCCCAAAAAGTGCTCTTAGACTATGTATATGTTACTGTGCATAATTATGTCACAATTGGAAGAGGGAAGTGGGCACTGAGAAAGATAATAAATTATATATTGAATTTATTAAACCAGGAAGTAGAGACAGAACAGAGGTAATGGAGAATGGAAAGAAGGAAGGAAGGAAGGAAGGAAAGAAGGGAAAAAGAGAAAAGAAACAGATGGGAAGTTATCTACAAAAATATTTCAAAATTCTCATTTGAGCTTGCTTATTAAAAGAATAGGCTGTGAAAAACTTGCATGGATTTTAATCTGAATTTCAGAAAGATCAGCTCTGAGAACTTATAACTGAGAACGTGGGTGCTGCATTTCAGCATATATATTGAGAGAAAATACCGATATCCAGCCTAGGTGATCCCTGTGAGAGCAGAGAACAGAATACATTTACAGTATTAGTGTTACGTCAGGCAAGATAAATACTCAGTAAAGATTCATTACAATTACGATGATGACACTGATGAATCTTTCCACCTATGCATTATGGAAATTCATACATATTTGTAAGTTAAAGCATTTGAACGCATTATGTTTCAAAAATTTGCCATAAGCCATTTTTCATGTTAATATATAAATATCTGTTTACTGGTGAAATTAATTATATAGATGGAACATTACATATATAACTGTTCTCCTGTTGATTAACATTGAGGATCTATTGAACTCTATTTTTATTTTATTTGAGGGGAGGGTTATTTTTTTGAGGTGGGATTTCAGTATGACCTAAACTGGTCAGGAACTCATGAGTCTCCTAAATCTGATTCCTAAATTCTAGGATTACAGATGTTTGCCATGACTCTTGGTTTGTCAGGCTTTATTATTATGTATTATACCCAAATCAATCTCTCTACATGGAATAATTGAAGAATTTAAAGCTTTTATGGAAAAAGTACTTATAAAGTTCTCTATGAGAGTGATTTTTTTTTTATTTCTAGGCTTATCCTACCCACTAGGCAGCCTACATTTCTTATTTTATCTTGAATGCCCAGGTGAATCTCTCAATTTATGGATTACAAAGGGAAAATTGTTTCCATCCATCCATCCTTATGGTGTCAACAGAGAAGGAAAGGGAAATAAATCATAATTTTGAAAGAAAGACCTCAAGGTGGCTAACACAAATTCCATGCCATCGGTTAAGAGTGGGAAAAATATGTACTATGCTTAGCAAATGCTAAAACACAATCTGCATAGGTATTCTGAGCATAGAGTAGATCTTTGAGATTGTCAAGAAGAAAGACCAACAGAAGCAACGATTCTCAAATGAAATTCAACACTTAGAAGAAGAAACCCAAATGACCACAATATTTAGTCACCACAACTATGAGCACAAGTAATATTCCTCCAGCACATCCAAAAGAATGCAAGACCCTAGATGATTTTTACAGGGCCTTTGGATGGCTTTCTTTATTCTTCAGGGAAAAAAGAAAGACCATGAGGTCATTCTGCTTCATTATGGGAGCAAAGTTTCAATAGACAAGTAGCTACTCCACCACAGGGTAGTAAATGATAAGCATTATTTCATAGGAATGAGTAAGTATAACGCCTTCACAGGCTGCTTTTATAACATATGGACTGTGAAGAGCTGGAGGAATAATTTGTTTGTTTTTACAACTTGTAGTTTAACGTAATGAAGCATTACCAAGTTGAATAAGTAGACAAGCAACCCCTTCGTTATGGGGAATTCTGTTCTGAATTAATGAATTGCAAATTGTAAGCCGATCCAGCTCCCATAAATATTATGAGGCAAGAAGTAGCAGTCTTACCTACACAAATTTTCAAGGCAAAATTATTCCGTGACGAGAAGAAGATGTAGAGCATAATTAAGGTTCCTAAAATATAAGTACTTAAGGAGAAACTTACCATATGTTTAAAATTATCGGAGACTACATTTATGATCTGTGATAAGTATATATTTTCTGGAATGCAGAAAAGCCCTCTTAAGGTTTTCTGTTTCATTTTTATGGCATTATCGTACACTTCACCACTAGCAATTCATAATGGGCTTTAAAAATTCAAAACTAAAATAAAGATTTTTATTCTGTGTATCTGACAGTAATTTCAGTTTACATTGAAAAAAACACTAGTTCACTCTTGCAAATACAGAAACTTTTAAAATGACAAATCTTAAGATGCAACATTCTGGAAGCATTTCATAACATACAAAAATCAAATTCAGAGTTTCATTCAGTTTTGAATGTCAGTTAGTTTAGGAAATGATGGTTTGGGAACTAGCATTTAATATCTGTATATGGGTTATCTTTTTATAAAAACAAACTGTAATCTTAGTGAATCAGATTTTTAAAAAGCCAACAACAACAAAGGGAATCCAAACACAAGGACAATACAAGTGGAGGAGGAGTTCAGATTTGGAATCAACAATTTTGAAAAGTCACATAATTCCATTTCATTGTAATTATCCAACCACAGCCAGCTATTAGTATCGTTGATTGGATTCTTTATTTCACACATATGTAAAGCAGGATACCTCTTTTCCTTATTTTTATTTTTAAAAATGAATCAAAGGGTAAGAGTTACTAATTCAAGTGAACACATTTAATAAAGGCTTCTGGAATTAACAAAAGTGTACACACAAGAAACCAAAGAAGAATTTCATCGTCAGATAATCTAGGATATGAGAAATTACTTAGAAAGAGAGGGAGTGAGAAAGAGATAAACAGACAAAGACACGGAGATGGGGACAGAAATAGAGAGAGAGAGACAGAAACAGATTTCTTGGAGACTCTTTTAAAGAAAATAGATCCTTCTTGTTACTACGTTTGACCTTGGAACTCTCGTTGCCCACTTTCAATTAAATGTCTGGAAATGGAGAAAGGTGATCTCAGAGTGCCAGGAGGCTGTGGTGGCTCTGCAGTTGGAGAGTTAAAACATTCACTACAGAACACTCAATGGGGCAAAGCTGCCTCAGCATTGATGGCACTCGTAACTTCTGGAGGGTGATTCTAGCTGAGTGTTTCTAGTCACTTCCTGTGAATGCATTTTGGGTAGGGTCAGAATAATAATAATAGTTCCCTGAAACAATTTCACATTCCAGTTGATCTTTGCAGGGCTAACATGCTTGCATCAAATTTTACTTGCCAGATTAGAATATGTGAAAACCTTGAAAATCTCTGTTATTGGGATCCTCCTGACACTTTATTTCCTGGTCCCATGGAGTATTTTATGGGAGGCACTGTGAGCTCATAGAGGAGGATTTTTGTTTTCCACCTGTCACTTGTTTTCTTTATTGGTAAAATGACGGAACAGAATACATCCAATATATTTTCTATGTCTAAAAAGCTGGCCCTAGTCAGAGTTCGACCACTCCTCTCCAGTTCCTTAGAGCACTTAGAGTTACCCATACCCTTCCCCTCCCCCCTCAGAGTTACCCATACCCTTCCCCTCCCCACTCCATGGCCTAAATTAACCATTGAAGTCTAAAGATGTTTCTAGAAGAGTTCCATGAAAAGTATAGTATCATTTATTCCATATCATTTATTGCTGTCTCTGGTAAAGATAATTTCTCACATTACATTACCACATGTCTGATTCTGTTACCAAATAAACTGTTAGTACTCTTAGTACTTTTAATACCTCATGAAGATTACTTATTTCCTATCATAAAAAATAATTCTAAATTGGGTTCTAGTATTTAACAAGCATAGTTTGCTTTGCCAATGAGAAGAAAAACAAGAAGGAAAATTTCCTCAGCTCAAGATATGTTAACTTCATGCTGTCAGTATTTTTTCAGGTTTTCATACTCCCAAACCTTCCATCATAAAATATACTGTTGGTTTGCAAAGAAAAGAAAGGAACAGAGAGGAAAGGAGGGTAGGGGAAATCAAAGGAGAGGAGGGGATAAGAAGAGAGAGGTAGAGAGGAGAGAAAGTGGGAAAGGAGGAGAGGGGAGAAAGGAGGAAAAAGTAGAGGAGAGGAGAAAAGAAGGAAAAAAGGATAAAACAAAAGAGAAAAGAAATGTAAGAAAAAAGAAAAGAAAAGAACTTACTAAGATTTGAACTCAGGTCTTCACATTTACTTGGCTTATTGATTCAGCTGATGTGCTACTACTTGAATCATGAATCAAGCCCAGATATTTGCTAACAATTTGTTTCTTTTTTAAATTTTTGAAAATTATCTTTAAATAGTTGTACAAAGGGGTTTCAATTCCTCATGTCAATTTGGTTATTTTCTAGATGGAGTGTCACTGACTTTTCTGCTAGAACTAACCTAGAACTTCTGACTTCTGAACCTTATTCTTCTGAATAGCTAGGTTTATAGGTATGAGCCAACAGCTCCTAGCTGGAAATAACTACTCCTAAGGATCAAAGATTTTGTGGGAAGATTTGAAGAACAACCTTTTCTTGGTCACTTTATTTTCACAAGGTAGGAGTCTTACAGTGCATAAGTACTGGACTAAAGATGAAAACGGGCTCTCTGAGTCTATCTTGATTTCCATAATTATTTATAATTTGAAGATAGTAACTGGTGCCCCTCCCCTCAAAAAATAATACCAAGAGCTTTAAAAATATATCATCCTAAATAAAATTCTAACTTCTGAAAACCTTAATGTCACGTAGCATATTGTAAAAAGTAAAGGCAAGTATAGTGACTTAAAGAACTTCATGCCTAAAAAGTGAAAAGCCAAACTAAAGCATCAGAACAAACAGGGCATACAGTGCTTTTTAAGGTCTATTAAAGATCTTAATTGAAAGTTCTTAAGTCCTAAGAACATAGAGTAAATAGGGGTTTATACGTATTACAATATAAAGATAGAGTTTCCTAATCTGGGTTTCCATTTCTTTACATTTACATGTGTATTGTTCCATATAATATAATTTGGAGAAAGAAAGTGAATTTTGTATAACCTAAAAGAACAAAACATCATTTTTTGGTTCTGTGCTGAATGCTAAGCTCATTAGAAGAACAAGAAGCATTTCATGGATTACTGATAGCAGAACCTCTGTCACAGACAGGAGGCTAGATTTCAGCCATAAATGGAACTATTGTATACATTAACGAATGTGAGATATTCATCCTCAAATCTGATCTGCCTCCTGCCAGACAGGTAGACATAATGAATACACAAAAGCAGCCTTTTTCTTCCAGAAAGCCACACTAAGAAACAAGTTATTAGAACATTAATCATCAGCTGAAAACAGCATTCCAGAAGCAAACAGCAAAATCAACATAAATACGTGTATCGCTGAGGTGACTGTGAAGTTCAACACACTTTACAACCAGGTTAAACTCTGATCATTTTTGAAACTAAGCTCTGATTTCGTTCATTTTTGTAAAAACCATGACAAATTGGAAATGGTTGAACGTACAATCTCACCTTGGAAAGCTGAATTAGCAGACTTAATTAAAGGCAGGACACATTAGACAGAATCTGAAAGGCTGGGTATTTTGACCACTTCATCCTATGAAAGGGGAACAGAGGCTAAAAACAAACAAACAAAAAAACTAATTAATGGAAGTGCTGGAAGAAAATGCAGGCGCCGATCTACAAGTTCAACACCATGTCCTTTACACTGGATGGTTCTGTTCTGTCTCTACCCAGACACGTCTTAGGAAGGACCACATTTCCAGCATTTGGCAACTGTCTTGACATTCAGATCTCCCAGTAAGTGTATCCCTTCATGCTGAATGCCTTGGTTGTGACTGCTAAAGGATTTTATTTATTCTTTAAAACCCTTTATGCTCGTAAACATGCCCATTCATTTTACAAATTACCACACTACTCATAAATGAGTTGTCTTCCTAATATAGCACATAACTTATTGTTGCATTTTATTGAACCATTTATAATAAAATTATGGAAAGTGTTAAATAACCCTTAGCGGGGGAAAAAGTATTCATCATCTTAGGGAGACGAACGTATTACATTTTCTTCTAGGTATTTCTAAAGAATTTGAATTCAGAATATTATACTATTTCTTGAACGGGACTCTTGGGTTTTCTATTTGAGGCTATTGCTCCTGTTTTTCTTCTTTACTGTTTTCTTATATAAGTTGCTTATATTGTTCTTACTTTCTATCTGAAGGAAAATGACTTGCTCCTTACAAATCACATGAGATCTATTTAATAAATTGTTTAAACTAGTAATTAAAGCTCACCAGCAAAGCCTAAATTTTCTCTTCTCCTTGTCACCCACTGCTAACAGAAATGTTGACACTTCTGCATGTGACTTTCAAAATAGCAGTTGCCACCCTTAAAAATCTCACAATGTTTTCCTTAGAAACAAGACATTAGTTCCTTTTGAAATTTACTGACGTAGTACAGAACCAGCTAAAGCCAAAAGTGCCCTCGTCCCAGAACACCCACAGAATTTCATCTCTTTCTGCTTAGTATTCACAGCCCTGGATATTTTCCAATAACTACCAGGAGGTGTATTACAGATTAGCCTCATCTAATGAAAGCTAGTATGAAAAAAAGAAAGAAAGAAAGAAAAGTTAAGGCACACTGAATTAATTATATCTGAGATTTGACTTACACATTAGGTGATTAAATATGTGCATTTGAAAGAGTCCCAGAAGGTAGTTACTTTAAATAATTGTCCAGGGCCTTTTGGCTGAAGTAACTTTCCCCACTAGCTTGCTTTTGTTATCTTAATTTTTCAGTGTCATAATTTTGTACTTGCTCCATTCCCTGTCCTTACTTCTTTGTTCGGTAAGCATTGTTGAAGGCAGAGGAAAGGAGCAAAATGTGCAGGAAAATAGAAAGGCCCACCCCTCTTAAGAAGTTCCACCCTGTAATGCTGGAGACAAACTTACCTGGTTTGTATGTCCTCCACCTGGTCCATCCAAGCTCCAGTCCAGACACAGAGGATTCATATCCTATTTTTTTATTCAACCTAGTACTGAATTAGCAAAAATGAACAGAGAAAAGCTTTACTTGCAGATTAGAAAAAAAAAGAAAGAAAACAAACACTAGAAGGTGTTGAACACAATGTCTTCATTAACCAGGAATGCCCCAGAAACAGAGAGGGAGCTTGAGGCCTCCAGAAAACAGGTTATTTTTTATTTTTTTAAGTTAAGCTCTGAAAAATTACACATTAGCTACACACCTGAGTTAAGCAGTTTTCAAGCACCATCATGCATGCAGGTGTTCCTAAGTTGCTTTAAAAATCATCAAGATATCACATTAGAAAATTATTTATGAAATGGATATGAGGTCACCAAAGGAAGCAAAGAACTATTCCCCTCCTCTTTTAATGAAAAAATTTTTCACACTCAAATTAAAGAAGAGGGACTAATCCTAGGACTAAAGATTAATAGTTTTTCTTAGTCAATTTCTCATCAGTGGAATCCTTGCTATACTTTGCCTAACCTTAATTGATAGATCAACAGATGTGAAATGATGTCAGATTGGAAAAGGGAGTCTTTGGAGGAGCCAAGAAAAGAGTCAAGAGACTGGGAAGAGTCAGGCTAGATAGACATGATGAAGTAGGTAGGAAAGACCTTGACTGCTGTGCTAAGTAATTTGTTTGTTTATAAGACTAAATAGGGTGTGTATGGAACAGTGGTAAAGAATTTTTAGAAGAGAATGCACTATGTGATTGTGTTTCAGAATGATCAACTGGATAATAGTTTGAGAGATTAGGAAAAGGCTAACTCTATAAATAGGGCAAAACAGAAAGACATTAACAGATTGAAATTCTAATGATCATATTGGGCCAAGAAAGGTTGTACATTTGGAAAGAAAAAGAAAAAAAGAGAATAGGAGATACCTTTTTTAAAAAAAAAATCTGAATTTTCAGTCATGAACACAGTTGACAGTTCACTCTAGGTCAGTTGAAGGAGGATCTTGATTTTTATATGTGCTGAAACTGAAAAGTGAACTTTATAGGGAGTCTAGCTGTTGCTATCCAACAGTGAAAGACATGATTCTGGGGCTTGGGAATGAGATATTGGCTGGACACAAATGTGCTAATCAGTGTGCAAATGAATGAACTATGTAGACAGAGCCTGTTGTTGAAAAGAGTAGGTAACTGAGCCAACAGGCAGGAGATTTCTACCAATATCTAGCAGTACTACAATATAAGTGTGGGATAATAAGTATAGAGAGGTATGAGAGACTCTCAGAAAGAGCTGAGCCTTCAAATAGTGGAAACAGCAGCCAAATTAAAGGAAGGCTATCTAGGTCAAGAAGAAGGAAATTGTTTGTCTACCCAAAAGCAGTGGTTCTTGAAGACTTAAATCACAGATTGGGTGAAGAAGGAGGTGGAGGAACCACACTAAATTTCTGATTTTATAGTTTTAGGATGGGCTGAAAATTTCACTTCTATGAAGTTCCTAGACAATGATTGCACTGTTGGTTCCTGAATGTGTCTTTGAAAACCACTCCCATTTAAAAATAAACAATAAAATAATCCCAGCCAATGCCGGTGGCTTACACCTGGAATTCTACCTAGGAGGCCGAGATCTGAGGATTGCATTTATAAGCCAGCTCTGGCAGGATTCTTATCCCATGAGATTCTTATCCTCAATTAACCACCAAAAAGGCAAGATGTGGATCTATGGCTCAAGTGGTAGAGTGCTAGACTTGGGCGAAAAAGCTCAAGGACAGTACCCATACCCTGAGGTCAAGCCCCAAGACTGACACATAAATAAATTAGTTAATTAATTAACAATTCTGTTTTCCATGTGTAAGAGGCATCCTCTTGGCCTAATTATATCAGATTTGCTAAATATGTCTATATTAACCCTGTATATACAGACTTTAATAATCTCTTCACAGCCCTCCTTTTTCCTATTGCTGATCAAAGGGTTTTATCTTTGTATCTCAGAGAAGTTCCAGGTCTGCAATCATACCCATCATCCTTGACTTACAATGATTCCAAAATTCCACCTCCCATCATATTCAAAAAAGGTGTGACTTTTGGCCTGAGTGAGATGATGGCTTCCTTTGTTTTCTTTCTGACCCTTTCTTTATCTCTTGAGCCATAATGGCTAAGAATCAGCATTGTACACAGTTAGTTCAGTGATAATAAGCATCTTCTGATGTTTTCTGCCCATTGTTTTTGCCCTGTGAGGTTTGACTGGAAGCTTAAATCTACTTGAATTATTACTGCCTCTTCTGGAAGAACGGTGAATGTGCACCCGGGGTAGCTCACCCAGATGCAATCTTTAATAGCAAGGAAAATGGTAACAATGATGCCGGCAGCTCTTTTATAACAGGTACTAAACAAGGGTTTACCAGTGTGTGGCATTAGAGGCTAGAGATGAAAGATACATTTCTCAGCACTGGGGAGCGTGGCTCAAGCAGGAGAGCACCTGATGAGGCCCTGAGAGCCAACCTCAGTGCTGGAGGGGCAGGGGAATGCTCCTGTCCTGCTTTGAAATAGATGAAAGCTGATACCTACTATAAGTTATGCTAAGGAATGCAATTACAGTAGGAGACTAACTAGAGCCGGTCACATTTAGGGAGTATGCCCAGGCAGACACTTTGTAGGGGGAGGCATTGGAGGAAACAGAGTGTGACTTAGCTGGACTAAAAACATAAATTCAGGGACCTCCCAAAGGCAAAAGAATGATGTATTTAGGAGACCACATACAGTTCAAAACTACCTAGAATGAGGATAGAACAATGAGAAATAGACTCTCTTTGCTAAACAATAGCAAAGTAAATGGATTGGTCAAGGTTGACTCTAACTTGTGACTTAAACCTTACGCAGTCTAGAGAGCAATTGCGGGAGGAACTACAAATAATACACAGCTATAACTATAGTGTCTGTCTAGTGGTGGCTGAAGTGAATTCTAAAAAGGTGGATGGCAGTCAGAGTCCCGCACCTGTTTGCAGTTTTTCCGGTGTCACATGTGATCCATGATCCTCTTCCTGTGATCTGGCTACAATCTTTTCTTGTTTTATCACAGGCAGAAGTGAGAAATGCTTGTATATGTGAGGTTTTTCTTCTGATGATGATGATGATGTCTGCTGTGTTTTTTGTTTGTTGTTCTTTTTATTATATATGTTTAAAGATACTGTACAGAGGGGTTACAGTTACATGAGCAAGGCAATGAGTGCATTTCCTATTGAGCATTGTTACCCCCTCCTTTGTTTCCCCTACCATCCCTTTCCTCCCTAATTCCCTAACTCCATCTTCCCCCTCCCAAAGTTGTAAAGTTCGTTTTCAACACAGTGTCTTGTAGGTCTCATTGTTACAATGGTTCAAACCTTTATCCTTATTTCAGCATTTTGTTATTTTCCTTCCCCTCCCCAAATTAGAAAAATGTATATACAAGATGCAGGACACCAGATTCAAATGCAGTGAAAACGCGGGTTATACCATGGGGGAAGAACATACAAAAGAAACAAAGAAATCACATAGTACATTATAAGTACATTAAAAACAACAGCAAGAAAGGTAAAAATCTTTTGTGTCCTATCTTGAAGTTCATTTCACTTAGCATCAGCTTATGTGGTCATTTGTACATAGCTTTTGACCTTTTTGACCTAAACATATACTAGTTATGGCAAATAAGGGAAATCATGGGACCTATGTTTCTTTGGGCCTGGCCTCTTCCAATGAGCAGTGGTTCTGAGTTTTCTTAACTTGTCTTCTGCATTTTCTACAATTGTAGTTTCCTGTGATGCATCACTTAACTATATTGTCTGATTGAAATTAACACTGACACTTAATGGTGTACTTACATTTTTCCATAAACATGTTTTTTTTTAAATTTGGACCTTCTATAATCCCCAAGAAATACAAAAAGACCATTGGTATTTTGATTCAATATACTATCTTCAGAAAATAGTTTAAGTAATCTCCCTCAGCTTTAGATTTTTCTTTTCCTTCTATTACGTTTTCTTGAATTTTAATAACCTGTTACACCTTAGGTTATCTGGCTCCAAGAAATCAAGGAAATAAAAGACAGGACCAGACGCAAGTGCAGCAGGATGCCTAGACTAGGACTCATTTGAATAGTATTTACATAATACAAGATGTACTACTACTGGGATCACAATGCCTATGTGTTCATTAGTATGCAATGCTACCTCAGTTTCGCAGTTCACATTTACTTTTAATTGGGATTCGAAAATGAGCACTCTCTCACAATGCACTAGCTTTGTGCTCAACACTGGAGACCTAGATAACCAAAACTGTGAGAAAGATGTTTAAAAGATGTTTAGAATTGAAAACAATTGTAAGTTGTTGTTAAGTAAATTGTTATTGTCTCCCATTTACTATGTTCTAGGGACCATTTTAATTCACAAGCTATGTCTTGTTTAATCTTCTCAAAAACATTGAGTAACTCTGAGGACCCTATTTTACAGATGAGAAAACTGATGCAGCTAGAAATAAAATTCAGTCCAAACACACTGCTTTTACGGTTTCTCCATAAATATAGTTCTCCCAAGTAGATATTTGTCTTGCAGATTATCACAAATCTGCTAAAGCAAGGATACTATTAAAGGTACCACGTTTTAGCAAAATCATACCCATGGCTGACTGCATGCTTGAGTTGAAAATCTCTAGCTCAGATGCTTCCAGACTATTTAGGATATTATTCCTAACTCATTTCTAAGGCTTGCTCTTCCTCTTATTTTCCTAGATTTTTTTTTCTGACTAGAGACCTTTTTGTACATATATATTGTAACTAGTACCAGTGTTTGGTACTAAATATATTCTTGCTTGTAAATCAGAGGCATTCAGTCTTCATTGGTGGATAATTTTTAATGAAATAGATATATAAAAACAACATAATATGATTAGATAAAATTACTAGGTTGTTCATTATCAAGATGATATAAGAATTCTTCCTTTGAGTACTTTATAGAGAGTTTTGATGTATTACTTTTCACTGGACATTTTTATTAGTAGCAAAGAGAGATGATGTTATTCTCAGTGTATTATTCATGTGTTTTATTTCACTTTTAATTAAGACATATACTAAGATTTTGACAAGCAGTATTTCTCTATAGGAAATATTGTCTTTTCAAAGTATTTGATATTTGAAATATAGATTTTAATGTGATAGTCAAAACTCATATTAAATTCCTTCACACGCTTTAAAATCATAGTATGCTTCTCAGCTATCCTGAGTATTAATTTATAAAATCAGAAAATGCAGAAAGATATCACTTATGTCCTTTCTATTCTAGACCTAAGAAAGAGTATAAAACTGTAGCAATTTAAAGTAAGTGTAAAGGCTCACTTGATGTGGACATTACTGATTGTCATATGTGATATTAACTATTAATTTATAGGCTCTTATTTTGTTTTAGCTGAAGCAAAGTTATTAAAAGTTTGATTTTGTCCTGGTGGTGAAAAGAAGATATTTCCTGAAGGAAGTAAGATTGCATTATCATTAAAAATGTATATAGATTCTACTGCGTACATTCTTTTAATAGAGTTGTTGCTCTATGTACAAATATTGAAGAAAAAGACATGGAAGATACCCACTAGTTGAGGAAGAGAACAGTAGTCAAAGCCAGTTCCCAAGATCAAATAAATAGCCAGGACCTGACAAGATTCCAACTCTAACATCCAGGTTGAAATGTAGATTTTTTTTTTTTAATAACAGAAGGGTAACAATATTTATTATTTTTAGTTCCATGTTCTCAAAAATGTGCACAATACAGATTTAATCCTGTGAGTGATTTATTATGCAAGCTATTGCCCATCCACACAATTCACCTTCTGTTTCTAAGAACTTTTCAACACACGTGTGCACATACACACATACATACACACACACAAATTCAAATGCCCTGGAAAGGGAGCATACATTTTCCAACGTCAGTTGGTGTATGCTTATCAGTTTAGTCCTAATTGTCTTCTAGAAAAGAGATCATTCTGTAGAAAAGAGATCATTCTGTGTCTGTGTGTATATGAGAGAGAGAGAGAAAAAAAAGGAATCAGAGAGAGAGAGGGAGGGAGAGAGGGGGAGGGAGGTACAAATAATGCTTAGTTAAAGAACACAAAAGAATTCTCCAAAACACCTGTTCCTGACATACAACCATAAATGGGTGATTTGTTCTTTGATTCTTA
This sequence comes from Dipodomys spectabilis, assembly GCF_019054845.1. Classification (NCBI taxonomy): domain Eukaryota; kingdom Metazoa; phylum Chordata; class Mammalia; order Rodentia; family Heteromyidae; genus Dipodomys; species Dipodomys spectabilis. Next base: position 9,890,361 of record NW_024870752.1, read on the forward strand.
AATCTATTTAATTTAGTATAATTCAGAGTTATCTTTGCAGATAGAAAAATAATATCTAGCTAGAGTTCATATTCTCACTGCATGGAATAAGAATAAGGAATCTTGATAGTCCTCAAATTTTGGAGCAGAGTGTAAGTATTAGAATACTATTTTTATGAGATAATTTAGATACTTCATGTAAAATCCCTAGGAAAAGGCCCAATATAAACTAATAATTAAAATAAAATATAGTCACATGATTGAAGTCATTAACCTCAACAACCATATAGCCAGTTCATGGGAGAAAACATAGATCTTAAACTAATGATACAATAGTAAATTTCTTGGGAAGCCCAAATTTCATTTGTTCATTTTACTTCATAATACCTAATACATAATAAGTGCTGAAAAATGAATGGATGGATGTATAGATGGATGGATAACAAAAACACTTCAGAACTCCAATTTGACCATATAACTAGTATTTTCTCAATATAAAGTGCCTTCTACATACTAGGTGCTTATTATTGTAGTTAATATTGTTTATATTCATGTTATGTTTTAATTTTAGTAAAGCTTGTCAGTTTAGAGTCACTTTGCATCTTTGAAAAACTGTCTTTTCTACTAGGCCAAATATAACCTAGTGATAATTTCGTCACTGATTCTACATACAGTCCAGCTACTTCAATATTTTTGTTTGGGAATTTAAAACTAGACATTAATTCATTTGCCTTAAGTACCTTTCATATTCAGGAAGTATTGTTTTCATATGGTTGTATGAAATGTACAGTCTTCATATATTTGACAAGTTAGAGCCTTTCAGTCACTCTAGTACTCAACACTGTTATGACTCATTTCCATAGATCTGTGGACTTTTCCAGGTATGGGGAAATTAAAAGATATCAAGGTCTTATTTCCTAGGCAGTATCAATTAAAGGAGACATGCTTATAAATGAATAAACACATAGTTATTTTAAAATTTATTTATGTATTATTGTAAAGATACTTACAGAGGGGTTACAGTTACATGAGTAAGGTAATGAGTACATTTCCTATTGAGCAGTTACCTCCTCCTTTATTTTTCCTCTACCATTCCTTCCCTCCCCACCTTCCCCAACTTTTCCCTTCTCCCCTCCCCAAAGTTGTAAAGTTTGTTTCAATATAGTGTCTTGTACATCTCATTGTTAGAATGGGTCAACCTGTATCCTTATTTCAGCATTTTGTTATTTCCCTTCCCCTTCCCAAATTAGAAAAATGTATATACAGGATGCAGGACACTGGGATCAAATACAGTGACAACAGGGGTTATACCATGGGGGAAGAGCATACAAAGAAACAAAAAATATCACATAGTACATTATAAGTACATTTTTAAAATAAGAACAGCAAGAAAGATAAAACCTCTTGTGTCCCTATCTTGGGGTTCATTTCACTTAGCATCAGGTTATACAGTCATATGTACAAAGTTTTTGACTTTTTCTGCTTATCCTAGACATATACTAGTTATTGCAAATAAGGGAAACCATGGGACCTATGTTTCTTTGGGTCTGGCTTACTTCACTTGATAAAGTTTTTCCAAGTCTTTCCATTTTCTAGCATATGGGGCAGTGTCATTCTTTCTGACGGAGGGAGGCATATAATTCTAGCGCGCGCGCGCGCACGTGTGTGTGTGTGTGTGTGTGTGTGTGTGTGTGTGTGTACACCACATTTCCTTTATCCATTCATCTGCCAAGGGGAACCATAGTTCTAAAGAAGAGATTCTATGCTATGATGAATGCAGTTATGACTAATTGAATTCTCATTACGTGATCAGAAAAATAAACAAGGAACTATCAACATTCTTCATTTAAAATCATGAAATCGGTTGAGGTCAAATCCTCTCACTGCTCATACTTGTGTTCTAAACACTCAGCAGAGAGCTTGGCCCATTGCAGATGTGCAATAAAGCTTGTTTTCAATTGACTTGCACTTACCAACCAGTTTGGTAGCAATAGAAAAGAAGAGAAAAATAGAAAAGTATTATTTCTTTTAGACACGGTTGTAATTGACTATCGAAGACAGTCTGTCCAGTCAAATATAATGTACCTTCAACAATTATTATTAATACCTTTTACCGACATGTACCATAGTGAAAAGGAACTTACAAAAATGTCTGTCTTTTTCATCCTTGAGATAATTACACCTGTCAAAAAAACTATGTGTTGGGGTTTCCAAATGATGGTGTTTTTCAAATCTCAGGTTGCAAAAGCTGAATCAGTTTATCAATAATGTACAAGAGACAGGTCCAAGGTTATTGGAACAAGGCCATAAATCAACTCCTTGACAATATGTCTCCCAAGATTAAAAAGAAAGATCATATAACACTTTGCAGATAAAAGTGCCACACATTGGTGTACATGTAAAAATGATACCCTGAAGAAGCCATTATATGAAAATACAGTAAATGTATCTTTGGCCAGATTTTATTTAAAAATTAGAGAATTGGAGGAGAAATGAGAGTGCTAATTATTGTTCAGAAACTACATTTTGGAAAAGTATATTCATGGTTGCATTTGTCAAATTAAGAAATAAATTATATATATTTCCACAGTCACCATAGAAAAGCAATAAATGTCTGCAAGTGAATAATAATGTTTGTTGTTCATCTTTGAAATCTGCTCCAAATGTTATTTCCTTCCCATTAAGCACATATTATTACCTTGGATTTCCTAAAAATATTGTATACTTTGAGAGTGAATATTACTAAATTCCAGAGAAAGTGACCAGTGCCAGATGATCCTGACTGGAAGAAACTGAAATATAAATGTAATTATAAAGACAATTTGCAAGTAAAAAAATAAATGTCCACCAATTTTCATCTTAAACCCTTTATTATCTGCACTTTTGAGTCTGGCTTTCCTAACTCAACTCTCCTTGATTTTGTTTTTTTTCAAATACATATTTTTTAATTGTGAAAATACTGCACAGAGGAGTTACAGCTGTAACTGAGCAAGGTAATGAATACATTTCTTATCAAGCATTATTGCCTCCTCCTTTGTTTTTCCCCTACCATCCCTTCCCTCCCACCTCCACAACTGTACACCTCCCTTTCCCCCCACTCCCCCCCCCCCCGCCTAAATTGTTAAGTTCTTTGTTCAACAGTGTCTTGTACATCTCATTGTTACAAGCGGTCAACCTGTATCCCTATTTAAACATTTTGTTTTTTCCCTTCCCCTCCCCAAATTATACCCTCATCAAATACAGGGAAAACAGCGGTTATACCATGGGGGAAGAACATTCAAAGCAACAAAAAAATCACACGATACATTATAAATACGTTAGAATCAATAGCAATAAAGAAAAAAACACTTGTGTCCCTATCTTGGGGTTCATTCACTTAACATCATCTTATCTGGTCATATGTACATAGCTTTTGACCTTTTCTGTTTGTCCCAGACATATACTAGTTATTGCAAATAAGGGAAACCATAGGACCTCTGTTTCTTTGGGCCTGGCTTACTTCACTTAATCTAATTTTGTTCTTTGATACTGATTCTTATTTTCTTAATTCTCAATCACTACTTTCTTATTACATTCTTCTTTTCATACAGAGAGAGATTATCTTTGTTATCACTATGTTAATTAGACACACAAGTACACTCCATGCCTTGCTTAATAATTTTAGCTCAGCGTCATCATTGAAGGATGCTGGGAATATTGGCATCATCAGACCTCAGGACCACTCCTCAGTAGCAGAGTAAGCCTAGATAAGTTACTTCTAGCCCTGTGATTTATTTCAGGACCTCCGTTGTATCACTTGTAAACTAAGGCATAAAGAAGAGAACTCAGAGTTCTCTTGGAGATCCAGATTTCTAGATTCTGAATTAATTTTATTGCCCGCAATTCTACTTATAAAATTGGTGTTGAACACTGGGATTTTACTGGTTTGTCATAAAGATCATCTAAGTTCTAGGAGGGGAACAAAAGTAGACCCTTGAAACCTGGTCAGGTGGTCAGAACCTAAGCACATCCAATTTAATATAAAGCCATTTTACAGGAGTGCTCTGTGGCAGTTATTTTGCTTAGATAGAGAATCTACACAGAGATCCTTGAGACCAATGTCACAGAAAATATTCCTGCAAATAGTTAATGGTGTGTGTATACGTATTGCCACCTACCCTGCTGGAGACCAGCAATCTCTCAGAGCAGATGAGTGGCACTCACCTAGATGCCTGGCTATTTCAGTCCATACTCTTCTCAATGATCATTATACTCAAATAAATCCAAATTAAGTTTTATGAACCAGGGTTGAAATGATGTAACTTTAATATGAAGCCTTCTAATAGCAGTTATTTTTTATTAAAGCAATTGGTTTGAGTCACCCTGAAAACACTGCCTTCATATTTCAAATAGGGTTAGGAAGCTGTCAACACATATTGCCATGGAATGGAGATATTTGCTTATTAAGTGATTTTTACCAAGGGGGGGAAAAACATTACAAGAAACATCTTGTTTACAAGGATGTCCTGGGCATAGCAAATAAGAGCAACATGTTACATTGAATTATAGAAATAAAATACGTTGACTCAGCTCACAGAGTCAATAGAAATACAAGACAGGATTTACAAGTCAAAGACAACTGCAGCTTAGTGAACAAGCAAATTTCTACTGTAGAATATGAATACTAGGTTAATAAAATAATTGCTTATGACTACAGAAATTGATGAGTGTTGTATCAACCCTCTGGGTTTGGTGCCAGTATCCCATGGCTCTTTAAAGGTCATTTGTTCATACATAGAACACACAAGGAGGGTTGATATAGTAGGAAGGGTGGAGAAGTTAAGACATGGAGAAGTTAAAAGACAGCTTTGAGTGAGCCTTCCAGTTCACTTTCTGGACATCCCTTAGGTAGAAGTTAACTTTGTAGAATCTCTATGGCCTCATTTTAAAAATGGAGTTCATAATATAACCTAGCTTATTACTAAACCAGAGAAAATGCATATGCATGAAAGTACATGTACTTAACATGGGATGTTTGCTACCTCTCCCATCATTCCATGTTGGTGTGGTCAAAGAATGAGAACCATGCTTACAGATCATAGAGTTTGCAGACTGTATCCCTAGGTTACAGTTTTCTTGAACATGTCTCTTACTCTTGATTATAGTTTTTGCTGACAAAGAAGATAGCATGTTAATTGTTAGTGAGGAATCTCCCACACACTCCATGAAGTCCACAGTACAGAAACTCCAAACATTTGAATGTATGTATGAAAGAAAACACTTAAATAAACAAAAATTCCCCATTGAGGGCATAACAGAGAAGGTTTCTCTGAAATAGTTTTCTGGTACTGCCAGGACTGATGGCCTGTTTGGAGCAGTAAAACTGCCATAAGAGTTTTACTTATTTGTTTTAGTTGTTTATTCTTTTATTTTTCCACTGGAAGATGTCTCATTAATTGCAGTGAAAGCAGAACTTGTCTCCACAGTATTCTGTCAGTGTGCCTGTTCATGTATACCCCTGTGCTCTGTGTGTGTGTGTATGTGTGTGCACCAGTCCTGGGGAGCTTGAATTCAGTACCTGTCTCTGCAAATTCCTTTTCTCTCAAGGCTAATGCTCTACCATTTGAGTCACAGCTCTACTTCCAGCATTTTTTGGTGTTTAATTGAAGAGTCTCATGGGATTTTCTGCCTGGCCTGCCTTAATCAGCAGTGGACCACCATTTTGAAGATCTCAGCCTCCTGAGTAGTTAGGATTATGGGTGTGAGTCTGTACACAGTGCCTGGGCTGTTGTGGTTTCTATGATACTGTAAAAGTCCTATAGTTGAAATCTTGTATAGCTTTGAACGCCCACTCAAATTAGAAGAAAAGAGATTTCCAGTGTACCAGAGACCACAGTAAGAATCAGACACCATGACTAAGCTTTCCTATTTGACCTCACAATGTTTCCTGCCAAAGGGATCTGGCCATGCTAAATCTGTGCCCTCATTCCTGTTCAGAATCCTAGAGACAAATATTGAGTCTGAGATCGGAGATTAAAAAGACAGTTGTGGGTTTTTGGTTTGTTTGTTTGTTTACCCATAGAGAAGAAATAGCCAGAAGGGTTGACATGTCACAGTTGGCCAAATTGGCAGAAATGGCATCTCCCCTCCCAATGTGCCTAGTTCTTTGTGGTAATTCCTATGTTCTCACTTCTCCATTTCACTAAGCCGAAATCTCCCATACTGGACTGGTGCGGTAGCTACCACATCTCCCAGCATACAACAGTCTGTCAGAGCAAGTGATATGGTGTGGATTAATAGAAATTACATGGAGTTTGGAGTGACCTGCACCCTCAGTTATTATGCTCACTTCTCTTCCTCCAAACCCAGTCTTCCTCAGAGCCCTTCATCTCAGAAAACAAAGCTATCATCCCCCAACCAAGCTCAAATAGCAAAGATGAGCCCTGCCCTCTGGGCCCTCTTCCATCCCTCCACCCTTCCAGTTGGTCACATTCCCATAGCATCTTTGGATGTGACCTACTTCATTCAGTCTGCCCTTTACCTAATTCACACACCATCTCTTTCTGCCTTTCTAATCCCGTAGCCTTCTGGTGGGTCTCATGGCCTTCCCCACTCCTCTATCCACTCTGCAGTTAGCAGATAGTGTGATCATTTGCTATTCTCAAATTGACCATTTCAAGTGTCTTTGATTCTCCAGAAGTCTAATATGTTAGTATTTTTCACAAGTCCTTTCTTACCTCACCTTCTTACAAGTCCTGCTTACCTTCCAATTTTGTTGTTCAACCAAACTCTGTCCTTCTCCAGACCAACAGAGATATACTTGTCTTCTTCAATGTAGTATCCTTTTTCCCAGTAGCACTCATGTCCTCTTCATCTAGGTCATTGTCCCTACTCTTTTCTCTTTCTCTTCTTCCTTCTACTCAGAGGCCTTCTTTGATATAGTCACCCTCCCCCACCCCCCCCCAAAAAAGCTAGCTTAGTCACTGTTGTTCCTATTGAAGCTTTTGGGACCAGCATGGAATGAAATTCTACTCTTGAAAGAATATCTATGTTGAAAGCCAAAGAATGTGTAAAGTCAGGGACAAGGACTCTCACACCTGGGAGCCTTTCTCTATCTTACTTTTGCTTTCAAATAAACTTGTTCTATCTGCTTTAAACATATACACACATAAAAATGTGCAAATCAGATGATGAAACAGATGGAGAAAAGATTGCTAGATTCATACCAACATTCATTAGATGAGTAAATACACAGAGAAACTACTCAATGAGTCGTGGAGTGAATGAATGTGTGTGTGAATGAATGAATGAATGAATGAATGAGTGAGAACAATTCTTATAAGAAGCACCTGGAATGCAAGTCACTAAGTGCCCAGTGTTCTGTTGATCTTGGTTCATTTTGTATGCGTAAGTAACCTAAAATATCCAACTACAAATTTTCCTTAATTTGCTTCCTCTCCAGGAAGCTCTGAACATTTTGAAATATATTCTTATGACAGCTCATTTCATAGTGTAAAGATGAGAGCTGCCTAACCTTGTAGATGGAGCCACTGAATTATTGACAAGCCAGACATTTCCATGATGTGAGGTAGAAGTAGAAATCAGAGATTACTACAGTCTAATGCTGACTCTTCAACACCTAGAAAAATCTCTGTGAACATGAAATATTATCAAGAAACAAGGAGGAAGAAGGGAGGAAGGAAAGCATATGTATCAGAAAGCTGAAAGAATTTGGAAGAGTTATTCTCTGTTTAAATCACTTCTTTTTTCCATGACTGTAAAAGAACTGTTAGAAACTGAACAATAGAGAAATGTGAAAACCATTTCTAGCTGTTGCCCTTGACATCCCATTGAGTGCTGATTCTGTTGTTATATTTTCTGAATCATGTGGCTTCTCGCCTAAGTGAGGAAGCTGCTAGAATCTTCTACGTGAAGAGCCCAGTGCTTTAGCTGAACAATGACTGTGAACAGACTGTGTGGCCTCCACAGTTTTTGAAAAGCCAACCAAAAAGAAGGAGCCAGGAAGCACAAGCCAGGGAAACTTCAGATTACTTGAGTAAGGTGGGCACCCTCCAATGGCAAAGAGAAATGTTTATTCCAATGTTTCACATATAAACGGCAAACGATGGCCGTTCGGTGACATTGTCGAAGCCTTCCTTGAAATCCTCACAGCTGGACAGGCTCCTAAGCTGAGTCAATGGTATATGCATCAGAATGTCTTCGGGCCATAGAGCATAGTAAGTGACATACAGTGAAAAGAAACAGAAAAGGATCAGTTATCTCCCCATCTTTTTTTCCCCCGATTCCTTTTTTTTTCCCTTGACTCTCTTCCTCCTTTCAGAGGAGAAAGATAAGCCCAAGGACTTGTTCTGAGTTTCAAAATCAGAGTGACCCAAGGCTCAAGAGTTTGTCTGATGACTTCTAACAATGGTCCAGAAGGAGCCCAGCAGATGGGTTTCAGGAGTTCTTCCCCTGAGCCAGAGGCAGAATTCCAACGTCAATCAAGTTTATTTCCCTCCCAGCCTCTGTTCTTTACCCATGCTACCCAGGGATTGATTCACTTTAGTTGGATGCCTGAAGTCCCCACCTTTCTGTAGAGAGTAGCATGGATTGGGAGACACAGATACATGAGCTCGAACCCAGTGCAGTTAATCGTTGCTGAGATGATCTTAGGCAATTCACTTAAATTCTCTGCTTCCCAGTTTCCTAACCTAGAAATGAAAATACACCTGTTCATTCATCAAACCATTTTGAGGCCTTAGTGCTTGCCAGGAATAGGGTTACAGCACTATCCCACAATGCAGATTATATTTCAGCTAATGATAGGAAGGAAGATCCTTTTAAGTTATTATTGTTACATGTTTATCCAGATCTCCAGGATTACCCTAAAAAGCATTATTTCTAGGTCAGTAAGGAAGCATCAATTACAAAATATTGTATTTATATTACAACATACATTTTAAAATTGTACAGTCTCTCTTATGGTCATTTCCCCCTCTTCCTCCTACTCACATTTGTTTATATGGCAAAAAGAACTGAAAAATCTGAAACACAGAGAAGATCTAACTTCGCAAGATGAAGCATGAAGCCCAAAGTTTGGCGTGCTGACTGCTCATTCAGTGCCTCTTCCTCTCCTTCCTCAGGCTGTTGCTAGCATGCAGTATGACAACATCTGCACTTGGAAACAAGGCTTGGAATCAAGTGACTGATTGAAGAGTTCTAGCTTTGCTTGCGTCAAGCTATGTATCATCTGCCACTCCTAGCTCGGTTATATCATCTTAAGAAATGAATGCCAGAAGCAAAATGGTATTGAAAAGATCTAGAGGCACCACTGGGCTGGGAGAGGCAAGCCTATAATCTTAGAGATGAGGGGATTTGGGTTCAAGGCAAACCTGTGGACAAGTGAGATTTTGTCACAACCAGTAACTGGGCATATTAGTACATCATATCCCAAGCTGTGGGATAAAATTAACAGCTACTTGTGGTGGCACTCTAGAGAACCTCAAATAGGAGGATCATAGTCTAGGACAGCTGAGAGGTATGCACAGTTTTGTTTTTCAGAAAAGTAACCAATACAAAAGGTTGCTGGTAGAATGGTTCAAGTGGTAGAGCACTTACCTAGCAGGTAGAAAGCCCTGCATTCAAATTCTAGCACTGCCAAAAAAAAAAAAAAAAACTAGAAAGAAAATAAAAGATTTTGAGGTGCTTTTTAAAGATGTGTTATAGATAACTTTATCTTGTTCCTGTGGTTTTATAGACCATGCTCGTATTGGTAATCAAAGCCAAATCATTTTCCTGTTTTTTCAGTTATCTGTCCTCTGAGCCATGCATCATTTTGTTCAATGAGCTCTCCACAGATATTTTAAGAATATTCCATGAGAAGTGCATATTATTTTATTTTCCCTGGTGTTCTCCTTCTCAGCCTTTTCTAAGGCTCTTCTCTTCCTTTCTATTTTTTGTGGACTCTGTATAGAGATTTAAGTATACCTCCATGTATGTCCCTCTCCAACATCTGTCTTCTAACTACTGAGAATTCTTGTATACCTGTGGATCGTATCTCTCTCCTGAATCTCACTCCTGGAAATCCAATGAACTACTGGGCACTTCTAACACTAGCCTGTAGCCACTTCCAAACGTGTCCAAAGCAGGATTCACTGCTCCCACAATACTGCCCCTCTTTCTCCTTAGCTTTATTTGGTTGCCTGCCTATTAATGGCCCTACAAGCTTCCTAGTAACCTAAGCCAAAGACGGGAATTCTTCTTGTGCTCTGAATTCTCTCCCCCTCACCTCCTAAATACTTTAAGCACAACAAGCTGTAGAACCCACCGTATAAATATCTCCAACTGCTTTATGCCTTTTCCAGTGCTTTCAACAAAGTTGTCATTAATGTTCACATGAATTCTAACCACCTTTCTCACTGCCTACAGCCTTACCTTTCTCTAGGATGTTAAAGAGCCTAAAGCTAAACTTTACGCTTTTGTGAAATGCAGTTTCCCTAGGCCTACCCAAAAAAACTCGTCTGGAGAGTTAGACTTTTAACAAACACCTTCTTGAAATAAAACCAAAACTACATTGACATGTTCCCTCACCTCAGTCAGAGTGGCTATCCTCAAGAAAACAAACAACAAATACAATGCTGGGCAGGTACGGGAGAACTTAGAAAGAAAATCTTGTACATATTCTAGGTGGGAATGTAAACTAGTCCAAGCACTATGTAAATCAGTATAGAGATTCCAAAAATACTGAAAACTATTGTATGATTCAGCTGCACCACTCTTGGATATACCTAAAGGAATAAAAGCACACAATAGAGATAGCTACACACTTAACTTTGATTGTCACATGACTCAAAATAACAAGTTAATGAATCAGCTTAGGGGCCCATCAACAGAGAAGTGGATAGAGACAATAGTATATACATATATGTATGTGTATATATATGTGCATGTGTATATACACATATATACAATATACAGTATATATGTATACATATGTGTATATATACATATATGTACATATCTATATATACTACACATATGTATATATTATGTATATGTGTGTATATATGAATATACTATGTATATATGTACATGTATATACATATATACTATGCATATAATATATACACATATGCACATATATATGTGCATATGTATATATATTATATATTTATGCGTATATGTATATGCACATATATGTGTGTGTATACACATGTATATACACACAAACATACTATGGAGTTCTACTCAGCTGTATCAATTCAAGCAAAATGAATGGAACTGGAGAGCATCCTAAGCAAAGTAATCCATACTCAGAAAGACAAATCAGCACCTTTCCTCTCATGTGCAGAATCTATATATATTTTAAAAGACATGAAAGTAGGGTGGGAATATTTCAGAAGATGATGGGAACCACGAGAATAAGGAGAGAAACAGGAGAAGGTACTGAGAAAGATCAATTTGATAAAAGTACATTATTGCATTTATGGAAATGTCATAATGAAACCAACTGTCTCTACACACTAAGGAAATAGAATACCTTTCTAAGACCAGCTGAGATCAGGCCCTAAAGATCAATAGAACCCATTCTCTATCATAAAAGAATGAGCTGGGTGCCGGTGGCTCACTCCTGTAATCCTAGCTACTCAGGAGGCTGAGATCTCAAAGACAGCCCAGGCAGGAAACTCCGTGAAACTCTTATCTCCAATAAACCACCAGAAAACTGGAGGTGGTGCTGTAGCTCAAGTGGTAGAGTGCTCACCTTGAACTGAAGAGCTGAGGGACAGCACTCAGGCCCAGAGTTCAAGGCCCACGACCGACAAAAATAAAAAAGAAGAAAAAAAGAATGATTTGTCTGATACACAGTTCTTTGTTTTTAATGTTTTTATTGTCAAGGTGATGTACAGAGGAGTTATAGGTACATAAATAAGGTAATGAGTACATTTCTTGTCACCCTTGTTATTTCTTCCTTCAATTTTCTCTTACTTTCCCTGCCCCACAATGAGACACAATTCTTTTTTTTTTATTGTGAAAATACTGTACAGAGGGGTTACAATTACATGGGCAAGATAATGAGTACATTTCTTATCAAGCATTGTAGCCTCCTCCTTTGTTTCCCCATCCCTTCCCATCCTCCCCAACCCTCTCCCACCCAATCCTCCTCCCACCACCACCAAAGTTGTAAAGTTCTTTTTCGACAAAACAATTTGTACATCTCATTGTTGCAGTGGGTCCACCTGTATCCCTATTTAAACGATTTGTTTTTTCCCTTCCCCTCCACAAATTATATCGACATCAAATACAGTGAAAGCAGGGGTTAGACTGTGGGGGAGGGACATACAAAGCAACAAAGAAATAATCTCATAAATGAGAGACACAATTCTTATATTGATACTTTTTCATTTTAAACTCCAGTGACTCCTCTACACAGTTCAAATAAAGTCTAAAGTCCTTAATATGGACATTCACCTTCTAAGCACTGTCTCTCACTAGCCTTGTACTCTTTCCATTCTCCACCCCATATATGCAACTGTGAAAGAATACTGGCTATAAAAATCAGAGAAGATGAGGGAAGAAAGACAGTGAAAATATCTAGTATTTACTGTGACCATGCTTAGCATTGTGTCATTTGATCCATTAGGCCCTAAAGACAACTATAAAAGCCCAAATGAACAGACTAGCATGCCTAGGCTTCAAGGGCAGCAGCAGAGTTTGGACCAAACCCAAGATAGTCAAACATCAGGCTATCTTTAACAATTCCATATTTCTACCTTAGCACATATTTTGAAAGTAGATGATCTCAAAGCATATAGTATGCCACATGTGGCCAAATGAAACAGAGAAGTAATAAGCAAGACAGCAAAAACCCTGGCAAGTTCTATCATTGCTGTGGACAGGCGGCAAGTTAGACAGATCAGGACAGCAGTCACAAGAGTTTAAGAATACCTTTTGAGTAGATCCTTCTGAACGATGGTGAATGTCAGAGAACAAGTTCTAGATCTAGATGCAGGTATGGGTTTGGATATGGATACAGAAAGATACATAGATATACACTGCATAGATAGGTAATGCCACAGAGATGACCCAACAGAACAGGCATGAACAGGCATGTGTGTGGTTTCTAACCATCATCATGCTGATGGTCACACCTCAGTCGCAAACATTCAGGCATCTCAGTGGCTACAAAAATCTGCTGCTTTGTTAGGCTGTCCAAATCAGATTTTGTCCAGGACAAATCAGTACAGGGTTAAGTGTCACACCAAGTAATTTGACTAAAGCATTAAGTGAGCCTATTTATATTCAGGCCTATCGCCTGCAGCTCCCAGGGGTGTGAGAAAATATTGCTTTTCAGATGGACATAAAATATACATAGTTCTCCTATAAGCTACTGCACATTTTCCCAGGGCCTCTCACTGTTGTATTGATGACCAGGTCCAAGTAATTAGGTGAGTGCTGGGGAATGAGACTTCACATTTCACAGCCTCAGATTACTGAGGTCCTTTCTGGGCCTTAGCTAAATCAGTTTAATTTAATTCAGTTCTTAAAACCTCCTTATCCTGATTGCCTACTATGTGAAGGTGATAGTGTTAGAAGCCATGGTGCAGGCTGGGTTGAAAGGTGGCCAGAAAGGCAGAGTGATGTAGCAGTTAAGGAAAAAAGAAAAGAAAAACCCCTGGCACCAACCTCCTTGGGTTCAATGCTCAGTTCTGGTGGCAATACTGTTTCACCTCCTTGGTTCCTGACCCTCCTCATCCGTAGGGACAGGTAGCGCCATCTCAAGACTCTTTAAATGATTCTGTAAGTTCCTGTCTGTAAATCTATTAGCATAATTTGAGTCTTTAGAACACCTTTTGTTCTGTGAGAAAGATAGGGTGAAAGGTAAAAAGGGGAAATTTGGGAACTTGGAGAACAAAGGGGATTCTTTCAACTGAGAGCTAACTAAGAGGACACTTTGTGATGAAGAGTATTGGGAATAGGAAGTCATGAAGAGGAGCTCTGAGTGCAGAAAAGGGAGGCCAGGCTGAGGGAAGTCCCAGGCCGTGTTCTTACAGTGATGAGCAGGGGAGAAAAGTGGGAGCGTCAGGGCATAAAGCCATTCAGGAAATAAAGACTGGGAAATCATGTTGAAGTCTCACTGTGGAAGACACATGGCCTTGCCCTTATAAGCATCCTTAACAATGAGAAGGGGAAGGAGAAGGACTTTCAGGGAGAAACCACTCTTCCCAGTGCTGTGACTTGAGAAGAGCACTTTACTACTTCCATTTAAGATGGAAGAATCAAAGCTAGAAGGTAGGAGGGAAGGAAGTGGTAGGTGTCAACATTAGCTAAATGAGACATAATTACGCTCTTCTATCCAGTATGGAGAGAGTTAGACTAGCTAAAAAGCATGAAAGAAGTTCCAGACTTTGACACTGATTAAATGTGAAGGAGCAAGAAGGGGTGAGTCTCAAGTAACTGAGACGTAAAGATGGATGGGCAGCGCTGGGACAGGAGGACATTTTTCAGCACTAAGTTAGCAAAGTTGGGGGTCCTTTCCCCTTTTGACCTGGTAATGTTGGCTTTAGGCAAAATCTTAAAAGCATCCTGACAGTTGACTTCAAGGATCCATTCTGGTTCAGCAAGCCCCAAACCTGGTATAAATATTAGGGCCTTGCTTAGGAGTTTGTCTCATAATGTTTGAGAAATTGAGGATGGACAGCATCTCAGAAAACCATGTATTCCATAATGAAATTATCTGAAGCCTTTTCTGTGCCATGAAGGAAATATTAGCTATGCATTGATATTCCAAAAAGAGTCTTAATAAATTGTTTCAGATGTTTTGAGGAGGATATTTCTGGAGTGTCAATTAGACACAATTATAGTTTGAGTTGAGTAATTACTCTTTCTTGTACATATTTTGATGATACATTTTGGAGGAGAAAAAAATAAACCAGACTAATTCACAAAGAAAAAGATGATAGCTCACATGCCATTAACTCTTTTAAAGAGAACACAATTGATAAATGAAATGCCTAATTTAAAAAGCAATTTAGAAAAACATTCCCAAGGATAAGCATTTAAAAATCTAGCTTAAGTTTCATTAAACAGAGGGTAAGGGCAGAAGGAAGCAAGGAGAATAAACATAGAAAAAAGAGAAACAGAAGTGACAGCAAGCTAATCCGTTCAGGGCACAGAGACAGGAAGAAATGAGTAAGAGTCAAATGCATCAGCTGTATTACCAGGATCCCTCAGTAAATATTTTCTTGCATCTTTCTGTGTTGGCTTGAGATGGTGTCCAGCACTCTGGCATGCCCGGTGACTGAGAGAACTGAGCATGTAGGCTGGTGTCTCTCAACCCATCTTCTTTGCAAGGTTAGAGAAAGGACCCAGTGGTTCAAGAGAGCTGCTATGGGATACAACAACTGAACGAATGCTGGGAAATTTGAATAATCCCATTGGATTCCATGGAGCTTGGAGAATCAGAAAATCAGGACAACTGTAAACAATTGAAAGACTTGATTAGATAAAAGGTGACCAACACTTTTAGTTTCTCTTTTCAGTGACCTGCTTTGGATGTGAACAAATGAATGAGCTTAGGAATTTGGGTCTAATTTCTTCTTCTATGACATCTATTCTCTAATTGTCTCCTGCAGTTTAATTAGACAGATGAGTATTGAGCATATATGGGTTGTGTTTCTTAGCTCATTCCAGAAATAGTTCACTCTACAGAGAGCTTAAAGTAAATTGAATCTCCTATTAGTTTCAGGTGACCAAAATCATGTAAGCATTTTTCTCATTATATGTTCATGATCTGATTAAACCCAATAAACATCCAATGTTTATAGGAAGTATCTGTTTTCTTTTGTGCTTACCTTTTAAATTTTGTGTTAACCTCTTGTAACGGAATTTCGGAATACCTAAAGCTAGATATAATGGTGTATAATGAGTTCTCATTTTCTTTTTATCTTGTTTTGATAATGATCTACATAGAGCCAGTCTTCTTTTGCCTCTATAATCCTCTTCAACCAATGCTTCGTTGGTTGTTTCCAAGCAAGTCTTAGGTGTTATACCATCTCTCCCTTACATGCTCATGTATGTATGTGGAAGCAATAATTTTATTTGAAAAATAAAAATCTGAAATACCATCATCACATGTTGAGAAAAATCTAATCCCTTAGATTCAATCTAATCCACAGTCAGTGTTCAAGTTTTATGAGAACTATCTTTTAAGAATATATTTTTTTTCCTCTGTACCTGACTTGATAATCTGGTTTGAGAGATGAGAATTACCGTCACCAAAGGATTAGAAAAGTTATAATCCAATCACACACTAGACTGTGTGATACTGTGTGCTGCACAGACAAAGACGGACTAAGGAATTCATGAGAATTATTGGAAGAAACCCCAGGACCACAGTAGGATTTGAGGAGCAGGCTGTGAGTCCTTGTAAAATTGTAGTTTCCTTAAAAATGAAGCATATTAGAGGACAACCAGCCACCATGTAGATGACTAGAAGAAATTGAGAATAAGTATACACTGTGTGGTATCAGGGAGTGGTGTGTGAATGAGTGAGGAACAATTATAATCGTTATATCTTCAGAAAATATAGAAGCCATTATTGAGAAGAAATCACATAAAAATGTAGAGACACCAGAAATAATGTACTTTCAGCCTAGTGGAGACTTAGCTTAGCCATATATCCCCTTTAAAAACGTAGCTTAACAATTCTGAAAACTCATGGGTTTATCTGTAAAATTGTGTCACTAATTGCTTATTCCTCTATCACATAGGGACTTTTCATAATCAATTGAGACAATGTCATTAATTTTGTACTATTTGCCAGACACATTTCAGTTTAAGCCAGGGATAGCTCCTATGCTTGACAAATTACTTCCAGCTCTGTCATCTTTTTCTTTGGATCCAGAAAGGTAGATCTCATTGACTCCATTTTGAAATGAACAAAGTCAACTTCAGTAATGATTTGCAAGGCCCTGTGATTCCTCTAAGGATCTAGACTAATCAAGATATTTGCACACCATCTTTCAATGGTACTTAAGACTTTTTACAGTGTGGAAGTATAACAAACATGAAACTCCAACCCAGTTAAACTCCCTGGTTAAAGGGTTTTTGAATTGCTGTTAGTGCAAAGTTCCACAGCTCTTACAATGAAGTCTTCACTTTCTCGGACAATAACTGGGGAAACAAGTACTTGTCGGGTCTGTCCCACAAAAGACGGACGGGGTCTGAGGAAAGGTAAGTGGGTCTGAGGAAAAGTAAGTGCACCGCTCGCCCTGTTCCCCAGCCTCCCTTAGCCCAGGAGACAATCAGACACAGAGGGGAGTCAAGTCAAGCAGGAACTCGTTTATTAACACACGGCAAGCACTTTTTAAAGGTAAAAAAGATCTTGTGGCTTGGGTAGGAAAAGGAACCAACCAATCACTGTAAAGGTTACACCCTATCATGCACCTAAGCTTCCAAGAATTGTTTACTCACTAAACGTAAACAACTCGGGCTCTGCCCACTCAACTCCCTCTCAGTGCCATCTTTGCTGCCCACGTGTCCCATAGACTCCCCCTTTTTGTTTTAATGGCAGACCCACCTCCCAGTTAGTTATCCTTTTCCCTCCACTGTAAAGGTTATTTTAATAGGATTACATTGGTAAGGATAGCATTGGCCATGCAGGGGGTTGGAGGCAAGTCTAGGGGGCGAGATTCGCCAGACAAGAATAGGGAGGGCCCTTGTGCATGATCCAAGAGCCTGTCCCAGTTACCTTTGTTTAAAGAAGCAAACCCTCCTGTCTTAGGTTGAGTGGATCACCTTGTACCCATCATCAGGAACTTCTTTAGAGCAAAGCTGAAGGCCCTGTCTTAGGTTGGTCACACTGACACCCCCTCTTACCTGTCTCTGGCTGTGGTCCCTCTCAGGGGGAAATTCATTCATTTGGAGCTTGATAACTGGCTGGCTAAGCTCATAAGACTTTTGCAGTGCATGTATAATGCAACGAAGGCATAGAAAAACCATCAGCAAAAGCATTACCAGGCCAAGCAATGTCATTAGCAGTCCTTTAACATTAGTCAGGGATGGGATAGCAGTCTTTGCCACTTCAGAGTCCAGAGGTGGGGCTTGTTCTAATCTGGCTATTTGCCTGTGGGGTTGAAAAAGATCTAAATTCAAGTTATTTGATGATTTCTGCATTGCCAGCGCTGATCACTGCCCAGGTCACCCGTTGAGGTTGATGCAGATTTCGTAGGGCCATTTGCTGGGACTGGGAGGGTCAGGACAGCCAACAGCTGGAGTATCGCCATCTGCAATTGTTAGAGAGCACAAAAGCTTCTCAAGGGCTAGTTGCCTTTGGGGATGGTTAGTAATTATCTTTTTAACTTTCCCTCTTTTAAACACAAGCCTCGGCCACCATAGCTGTTTTTCTTTCCTGGTTGGTTAGTTTATCCTTGGACATCCTCCTGTATAGAGGAAATGGGTAAAAAGTTAAGGTTCCTGGCAGGGATCCAAATGGGGGCTGTCTCCCCTATGGGAAAAACACATCCAAATCCCCTGCCCATGGAAACTAGGGTGTCAGTTCCTCTCCATTGTTGTGTCAGGGGGTCCTTCCACTTGATTTTCACTTGGGGCTTAGGGTTTAGCTGTCCCCAGTGCTTCAGAAATCTGGATTCAGTCGCCCCTTTTGAAAAATTTAAAATGTTAATGGTAAACAAAGCTATCTGTAACTGTATATGGGGGCTAACTCCCCTTTTTTGTTTTAATAATTGCTCTTAAGACATTGGTGATTTCTTTCTATAATTGTTGGCCTTGGGGATTATAGGGAATTCCTGCTCCTACATCGCCAATATTCTTATTTCTTTATTTTGTCAGTCATGGGGCTTGAACTCTGGGCCTGGGCGCTGTCCCTGAGCTCTTCAGCTCAAGGCGAGTGCTCTTCCACTTGAGCTACAGCGCCACTTCCCGCTTTTTTTTTTTCTTTTTTTTTTGCTTATGTGGTGCTGAGGAATCGAACCCAAGGCCTCATACATGCAAGGCAAGCACTCTACCACTGAGCCACCTTCCCAGGCCCTTCCTGCACCTGGGGCAGGGTGTAGGGGGCAGTTTGGCAGGGATTGTTGTAAACAGTCCCTCTTAAAGTGCCCCTCCTGCCCTCATTTAAAACAAGTCCCTCTCCCCGATGGTCTTGGGGTTCCTTGGCCCTGGGCTGCAGGTGCCTAGGTAATAGCCTCAGTCATTGCAGACGTCTGAGCCTGCAAAGCTAAAGCTAGTGATTGGGACTGGTGCTGTTGCGTTCCCACATCCTGTGGGGCCACTACCCATCTGCTCAGGGAACTCTCAATCCGGCGCAGGCCGTGAGGTGGTCTGCATTCATCCCTTCCCAGACCAGTAGCTTTACAAACTGATCCAGGAGGTCCCCTGCCGGCAGCTTGCGGTTAATACTCTGTTGGACTCAGTCTATACACTCAGCTAGAGGCTCACTAGGTTTTTGCCTCACTCCTGCTATGGGGGACTCAGTAGGCAATCATCCAGTTTGTACCATGCGGCAAGTCCTGCTTGCCTCACCTGGTCACAGTATGGGCCAGGTATTGCGGCCTGTTGGACTCCAGTGGAGTAGCTTTCCCCCATCCCTGTTAACATGGCATAAGTAATAGGTATTGCGGGTTGAGCCTGCCGGTTATTCTCTGCCTGCATTCTACATTCCTCCTTAAAGAAAGCACACCATTTAATAAACTGAGAACTGGTGAGGACGGCTTTGGCCACATCCAGCCAGTCCTTAGGGACACAGGGGTGATAAGCAATGTCCTGTAATAGGGTCTGGGCCCAAGGAAAGTTCAGGCCATCCTCTGCCACTGCATTGTGGAGCTCTTTATGATCCTTAGCTTCCCATGGATACCATTCCAAGGGCCTGTTGCTGCCAGATTGACTGGATACGCTTGGGGTAGCGGATCATGTGGCCTAGAGTCTGGGCTCTTGGGTGGCCCTTCCTTTTCAGAGGAGGTCTCCAAGTAGGTTACTTCCCCAGCCCTTGGCCCCTCCATGGAAGGTTGGTAGGGGTCTGGGTCTTGCAGGTCCCTCTCGCAGGTCATGTAGGGCACTGTACCTCCCCTCCAGTCGGGGGAATAGGGAGGAGGCCTAAGACCATCAGGATCACCTGGGTCAGAGCGGGTAACTTTCACCCTTGTTTTGACTTCCACTGTGCATGTTTCAGTACATTCTTGGTCGAATTTGACTCATTGCTTTATCCTTTTTGCTTCCCAACTCCTCCTTTACTCCTTCTAGGCCTAATGTTCCCTCCTTCTCCTTCTTTTGTGAGAGAGAATTACCCATACTAAGGGTTTCACTTACCCTAAGAGACCACTTAGCCTCGGCCGGTATCTTTTCCTTTCATACCCCACGTTGGGCACCAGATGTTGGGTCTTTGTCCATCCCACGAAAGACGGACAGGGTCTGAGGAAAGGTAAGTGGGCTGCTCGCCTGTTCCTCAGCGTCCCTTAGCCCAGGACACAATCAGATGCAGAGGGGAGTCAAGTCAAGCAGGAACTTATTTATTAACACACAGAAAGCACTTTTTAAAGGTAAAAAGACCTTGTGGCTTGGGGAGGAAAAGGAACCAATCACTGTAAAGGTTACACCCTATCATGCACCTAAGCTTCCACGATTTGTTTACTCACTAAACATAAACAACTCGGGCTCTGCCCACTCAACTCCCTCTCAGTGCCATCTTTGCTGCCCACATGTCCCACAAGTACTGATAACATTTAGAAGGATCTCATCCTTAACTGTAATCTCTATTGTGTATGTTGAGGGTGAAATTCTTCAGTGTGAAAAGTACAGATAAATGTAATGACAATTGAATTTTAAAATAATAAATTTGTTTCTGGGAATACAATGGAACTTATCTATTTTTGTTATACACAATGGCATTTAATAATGTCTATTTTAATGTAAATGGCATTTCAAGTTTAAGTAAACTAACAGCATTGTCATCCTGTCCTTCACAATTCTATCGATAAATCTCTTTTGGTTTTTCTGGGCAGGTTATGGTGGTACAGAGCTAGCACTCAAAACCCAGCCACAGCTATTTTTATTTTAATAATAATTTCTTTACCAAAGTTATAAATCACATAAGAGTAATATAATACTATTGTGGGTAGATAGACACCACTTGCTTGGCCTAAGCATATTTTATTCTTATCTTTCCTTCGTAGGGTATAATTGACCTCTCAATAGAAAACTTACATGTTTTATATGTGTCTCTCTCTAGAGACACATTTATATACAACAAAGAGCTTTCCAGAAGGAGACATTTTGTCTATTCCTTCATCTAAACTTTTAAAAGGTAGGGCATGTTAAATTTCTTCTACTAATTGATTCTTGGCTACTTTGCACCTGTGACCTGTGCAAGCAAACTTGATGTAAATGTGACACCTGCCTATTGGTAATGGGTTCCTAACCTGACTCATGGCACTGGATAATGGAGGAGCCCCTGGTTATAGTCTTTCCATGTTGAACTTTGTGATTTCACACTTCATAATGCAAGAGTATTACTTTAAAATGCATTAAACTTCTAAAGATAGCAAATAGCCTTTCGGATAATGCATTTTAAATAGGCTCTACATTCAGAATTTTAAAAAATGTTCATTTTGTAGGACATCATAATAGCTTTTATAACATATTGCATCCTGTTGATTCGCCTGTTCTTGTCTCCAGGGCCTTGCCTACTTCTCCAGGAGATACCAGCCTGTAGTTGTTCTTCTATTCATGTTATAATCTGAACCTGGCTTCCATTCTCAATAATAGGCCCATTTCTCATCTTTTTTCAGTAGCAACAACTGTGTCTTGTTTAATACAGAGGGAGCTCTTATAAATAGCTTCCCTGTCTAAAATTTGAAAATGGAGATTTACAGACACTACTCAACCAATACACTACAGCTCTCTGTTTTGTAATCTTTTTTGTCAGAAAAAATAACAATACATTCTGATGTAAATTATCACTCGTGCTAATAAAATGCATATTCTAATCTTCAAAGGTGAATTAAGATCAAGTACATTTGTGTCAAGGATGCTGATATCTAAAACATGGAAACCTAACAGTACATATTACTAAATAAATTGATAGATACTTTGTATCTAGTATCTTCCTGTATATTTCATTTTAAAAGTTGATCTTTCAGTTGGTTTTCTAAATAAAATAAAATGACCATGGGCTTAATAGATCAATAAATTAAATACTTATAACTTTGTTGTAATAATGAATGGGAACATTGAGGAAATTTACCTTGCTGCTTATAAGGGCGAAACCATTCACGGAGTCATAACTTTGATGTTAGGAAGGAGCCATAGAAAAGGAGAGAGAGGAGAGACAGAAGAAAAAGGAAAAGAAGGAAAGAAATTGGAAGGGAGCACCGGTATTAAAAGTTAAGGACTCTATCAATGAAATTTCTTACTTCACTCTAGCTGAATGAGTGACTAAAAGCAAGAGATTCTTTCAAACCTTCTTTTTCTTCTCTATCTCATCATGCTTAAATGGTGAGCTGAGAGATTGTTAGTGTTTCATTTAAATCCATGAGCACGAAATAAAACCACTTTTAAACCATTCCTTGTCAAGTTGTACTATAGTAAGTTTAAGAAATGAGAGGCGAGTGAGAGCAACCGATGTGAGCTCAAGGCTTTATTGGGAGACAGACCTGTCAGGCTGCTCCAAGAGGAATGGAGGCAGCGGCCATGGGCAGGTGTGGGCTGAATCTAAACAAAATTTTAGGGGGCAGTCACATGGGTCACATTATGTGGCCTATGGGAATTTGGGTGTAGAGTCAGTTCCAAGAAGATGTGTTGTGAAGATGTTACAGAGACTACAGGAATGAGGGAGAGAGTCACGTGCCTAGAAGGAGTTTAATGAGACTGTTGCAACTGGGTTGGGAATTTGTAAGTTACACAATACAACATCAGAGATAATAACAGATTTTTGTAAACAGGTGGAGACTCAGGGTGGGAACTTAATCGGCAAGCTGACTCTGAGACCATAGAGTAAGAAGAAGGAAAAGTGTTGTAAAGATGGCAGAAGTGACAGTAAAGAGGTACATGGAAGGAGAATGTGAGGAATTTTTCTATTTAGACAAACTTAGGGAGAGAGGAAGGAATGCCAGGCAGAGGGAATAGCATACTCAAAATCACAGAAGGGCGAGAAGGCCTAGACATTTTGAAGACATGTAAACACAGCAAGCTCAGTATAGCCAAACTGCATATGTGAGGATGGGAAGAAGAGTCACGATGAACAGGCATCTGTAGATTTGATTAAAGAAATGGCATGGACTAATAATAACAGCAATCATTTTAGTTTTTGCTACCAATTTATGTCTTTTTTACACTTTTTACTTCTTATACTGTAGCTTAATCCAAAAAGAACTTATATTTGGCTATGTAAAGTACTTATGCAGAAATTATGTTCAAACCTTAGAACAACTTCCAAGGTAGGCATCCTGATCCTTGGTTTTCATAGATTGTAGTAGTTGCATAATGTACTCAAGGCAACTTAGTTAATGACAGAGCCAAAATTTGCACCTGGAGCCTGACTCAACACCCTGTCCTCTTTATAGCACATGAAAATGACATTCGTGTCTTCTCTTTTTATTATGATCTTTAAGGAGTTGTTCAAAGGCATTGTCATTTCACAAAGCAGTTTATGAATACAATGCATCTTGATCAATGTCATCCCTTATATCATTCTTCCCCATCCATCCCAACCCCATCCATTCTGTCAATTTTCTTAATTTTCTAGGGTATACATTGAGTTGTTTGATGGCATTGTTACCCCTTCTTCATTTGTATTACCCACCCCCCCCTTGTGACCATTCCTGCCACCAGGTATTAGGTAGACACACCATCCTTTGCAGTCTTAGAGATCTATTGTCTCTGAGTCATCAGACTTCTACTGTGATTATCTGGTCACTAAGGCATGATGAAGATAACCTAGGATAAACAGTTGAAGGTTGGGGGTGCATAGGTCAAGGAGGGAGGAGCCTAGAAGGAAAACAAATCTCATTCCCCAAATGGTGTTTTTATTGTATTCCCAGTATGTTGTGAGTATCATTGATGAATACATCTTTTTGGACGGGAGCCATGTTCTGACTCATAGGCTCTTTGGTCTTTGTGGAGTCTCTTCTTCCTTTTATGAATTATGTGTGTGATCTTGTAAGTGCATTGGAATAAAGAGCCCCATTATTATATATTAAGTATTGATTTTTTCAAATATTAACATTGAAACATAGTTGTGAGCCCCAGGTGATAAAGATTAAGAGTGTGATCTACTCCAGAAGTAAATAATTTGAAATCAGTGACAGGTGTGTCCATCTCTGGACCTGAGTTACTTCCCTTTGACACCAGCTTCAGAAAAGGCTTAGGCAGGTGGGGGCCATGAGCAGGAAGGCAGAAAGGCAGTCATTGCACAACTGAATTATAGTTTTGTCCCTTACAAAGTGTTAGCCAAATTTAACTTTTTGCCACATATGCTAGAGAAGGCAACTTCTGTCATCTGACTTGTAAAAGTCACCACTTAACAATAAATGATGGCCTCTGTTGATGCTGTTGCAGTAATTTTCCTCACCTTGTTTGTTGTGCAATAAAATTTCCAAGAATGAAATGCTCCAGCCTCCAAAAATTAATGCAGGATGAGATCACAAGTTAATTCTGGCAGGAAAGAGGCAGGCGAAGAAACTTAAATACTTCAAAATAATGTGGACCTTCAAAACATTGTCATTCTGAAATTACACTAATTTCCAACTGGGTATTTAGAATAACTGATAAGTGTACAAGTGTTGGGAAAAGAACACTAAGCTCTCAGAATGCTAGAACTGGAAACATTAACCTTTTGGTATCAAAAAGGATTCGAGTGTGTGTGTGTGTGTGTCTGTGGCTGTGTGTCTGTGTGTCTGTGTCTGTATCTGTGTCTGTGTGTGTGCATCTGATGGGTACTTACTCAAGGGCTAGAAAATATATACAAATGGTTACAAACAGACACAAAGAGGATGGAGATATGACTGTCTCTACTGTATCAAATTAGGAAATCAGGAAGTAATAAGACAAAGGGCTAGCCAACAAAAAAGCCAATGTTCCACGTTCACAAGACACTAGCTGAGGGGAGAGTCATTGATTGGGCTGGAAATCCTGGGCTTTGAGTCACAGCTACATTCACTGGAGACTTGGGTAGCATACTGCAGCACAGAAGACATGTTTGGAGCAGTCTAAGATGCTGAGCCCAGTTTGATGTTGCCAGAGATTCCCGCTTGAGCATCTTCCTGCCTTCTTGGTTCCAGCTGAAAATGAAAACTTGCCCTTTTGCTTCAGAGCAAAGGGAAATTGGATGAGAAGTGAAGCCTTCAAGTCAGGCAGTCAGGACCTCTGGGGATGAACTTTCATAGTCACTGCTTCAAGTTATTTTGTGGCACCGAGTTGATTAAAAGAACTTTCCTTTGGCGTTGCTACTATTGGAGGCAAGAAAAGAAAATGCTAGTTTCTAGAAAGCAGGACGGCTGCCCCCACAAGAATGAGAAATAATGAATTCTCTGGGAAAAAAAAGATCTATGTATGCAGACATACAGAGTGTCCAACCAGAACACAAGTAACACAAAAACAATAGTAACATCCATTATTGAAATCCTTGCCTCCCTTAAAGACTAGGAAATGCAGACACGTTGCAATCTATGTTCCTGGGATGAAAATCAGACTCTCCTATTTGACATCGTTCACCATTAATTCCAAGGAAATGGCCCATGTTAACACACTTTTGAATATATTTTTTTGAATATATTCATGCCAGCAACTCTTCCTCTGAAGAATGCCAGAGGGAACTGAGCTGTTCGGGTTGAGTGATGGGTTTGAGTGGTGGCTGCTGGCTCTGTTGCACTCCCAAGCCAAGTGACATCCCTGCTCTGGCCACTGAGGAGAGGTGGTGATGTGGCTGATACTGAGAGAGTGATCTAATCTATTTGGAAAGCTAGCCAGAAGACAGGAGAAATTGGAAAAAGATTGTCATGTATTCTTTTAGATGCTAACCTTTTCCCCGTAACTATTAATGCTTTGGTGTCCTCAAATGCTGACCATGTGTTCATACTTCCAGATAATAAATGTATTCATTTCCTTGCTCATGCAACTGTAGCCCCTTTGTACAGCATCTTTACAATAAAATAAAATTTTAAACAAAGCAAAAAAAAACTAGTGTAAAATTCCAGATTATATGCAACCAAAATGTCATAGATGCCTAGAAGTGTAGTTGTGAAACAGTAACAATTATCAAGAAATTGAATTTTCTCTGAAAGACAATAGTAACTGTTCTGCATGGACATTTGAACTATTGTGTATAATTTGGGATTTTTTTTAATTTATGTTTTTATTGTAAAGGTGATGTGCAGAGAGGTTACAGTTACATAAGTCAGTTAATGAGCACATTTCTTTTGGTACAGTGTTACGCCCTCCCTCATTTTCTCCCAGTTTTTGTCCCTCCCAATCACCCTACCCGCCCCCACCCCGTTGTATAGTTCACATCCAACACAGTATCTAGTGAGTATCACTGCTGAATTGGTTCACCCTTTGTCCCACCATTTCTGTACTTCCCCTTCCCCTCCCCATTAATTAATTAATTAATTTTTAATGATTCTGAAAGTAGAAGGTTACAAAGAGACACTCATTTTTCCAGTAGGATGATATTTGTTTCTCTGTGTCCTGAGCATGAAGAAATAAATCTAGAATAGTCTGAATGTTTAGAAGCTCAATTGTAGTTGTTTATCTCAGTATTCTCTTGTGAAGGAAAAAAAAAGTGCCATTTGATTTAACTCTATGATATCCCATGACTATTTTCCTTATTCTACTATGGTTGGATTGGAAGCAGCCAAAGTGTACAACTCGTTAACCTCTCTGGTCCTTCGTCCCCCAACACTCCGACTGGGACCTACAAGTACTGATTCTACTACTGGATGGTCTAGAGATAAATCAATAAGATTGATCTTCTCAGCTCTGCAGTATATTTTCTCGATACATAAGACCATTGGAAACAGAGCAAGGGCAATGTAGACTTTAAGCCCACATTTTAGTTTATGCATCTGTGATTTGTTTTGCCTGTGTTTTCTGAATGTTCTCCAGTGAATCCTTAGGAGGCTCTCTGGGAATCAGCACTGCTGCTCTACTTTGACGGTGAGAATACCTGGGGAGAATCAGGGTGCACAGTAAAGCAGCTTATTAAATGTTTCAGCAAAAGTAAGAGAACTCATTTGTCACGCTGCATGACATTCAAAAGAACAAATGCTTCCTAGATTAAAATACGAAGGAAGGTAACTCTGGGGGAGGAAGGGAAAAAAAGTCTGAAGTTATGTTCATGATAGAAGAAGCCAGAGTATAAAAAAGGATTTTGCTAGGGGGTAAAGCTGAGAGATTTGTCTTCTCTGTGCATTTCAGTCATTAGCAGCCTGAGTTCCTTGAGGTCCTAGTTTATCATCTCCGATTTCCTAACAGCTTTCGTGGCATGTAGCACACACAGCAGGTGCTCAGAACAGCTTTGTAGAGCACCACCATGTGCTTCCATGATCCCTTTCTTGAGGGTAAAGTGACAGCAGTAGGAATCCTCGCCCTCATCCTAACCTGCACAAACCAAAACAGAAAACAAAAGACTACAAAGCCCCACTACAGAATCTCCCCTCATACACAGAAAGGACACAGGTTGTCTAGGAGGGAAGCCCA
Organism: Dipodomys spectabilis; assembly: GCF_019054845.1. Lineage (NCBI taxonomy): Eukaryota > Metazoa > Chordata > Mammalia > Rodentia > Heteromyidae > Dipodomys > Dipodomys spectabilis. The sequence continues at coordinate 9,918,027 of NW_024870752.1, forward strand.
AAAATGATCTTGTTACATGATGAAAATGAAGTTGGAAGCTATCCTCAAGTCATTTTGGGAGGCTAGGTCATTCAGGCAAAGAGTTTAGAAAAGCAGTGAGCTATTGCTTCTGCACCCTCCAAAACTATTCACACAGCCCTGATGAAATCAGGTTGTCTTGTTGAGCACAGGGTTAAAGGTCAAAAGATTTGTTAGGTTGTAGCTTAATTTGGCATACCCAAATAAAGAAAAGTATCTCATAGATTCCATTTGTAAGAAAGGAGATGACTCAGAAGACTACTTCGATGGGATATATTGATTACTCCTATATAATTATACTAGTCTTTCTTTTTCTTTTCCCAAGACTGGAATTGGAATTCGATTATTTGATGCTTTCACTCATTGGCTGGTGCTCTACAACCTGAGCCACGCCTCCAGCCCTTACACTTTGATTACACTTATGTTGACACAAGGTTTCAATTCTTCATATTACTAAATTCCTCTGTATCTAAAATGTAATTATTTACCATTTTCATGATAATGTTTAAAACCAGTAAGAAAATAGTAAATGCAAAATGTTTTCCCATAGTCTCAGTCTAAGGACAATTATGACTACACCCCAAATTTTGGCCACTATGTATTTTGGTAAATAAAGCTTTATTAAAACAGAATCATGCTCATTTATTATCATATTTTCTATGGCTGCTTTCACACTCAACAGCAGAGCTAAATAGTTTTGTCAGAGATAGGTGATCCCCAAATTTCAAAATATTACTATCTGACTCTTCTGAGTAAAAGTTTGACACCTCTTGCTCTAAAGAAAAGTAATCCTTTGGTTCTGTAGATCTTGGCTTTAGAACAAATGAACAAATGAACTAATTTATGGACTTAGATAAATAGCCAAATCACATACATTCTAATGCATTTAACCCAATAGACCTAGCAGAGTTCTTAATCAACTCAAGAAACAGCATGACCAGGTTATCTATACCCCCCTGCACCCCGCCCCCCCAAACGTGGGTTGAGTCCAAGTTCATATAGCTGCCACCAGAGACTTTCCCTGGACACTGATATAATATAAACTGCCATTCATATGTATCCATCAAAACCACCATCAGTAGTAAACAGTGGTTAAGAAGAGCTGAACTTAGTGAAAAGACTAGCTCTCATTGTCTAACAATGACCCTATATCAGGAAAGGGATACTTGTACTCCATTCTGTATTGGTCAATCTACAATTAGAAGATTTTGTCCAATACTTTTGGTCCTTACATTTCATAGAGAAAAGAGTGACCATATTTGGATAGACACTTGGAACCATTACAGACATTGCTCTTTGACCCAGAATAAAGAGAAGACCCAAGGGTACACCCAGGCTCTATTCAGATATTTAAAGCTCTTTATTTTCCATGTAGTTTTTTAATACAGTTGGAACCAATGAAAAGTGGTCATGGTTAGAGGGTATATAAATGAATTTAGTAATCTCAGAAGAACACTGAAATGTGGTGGAGTTAATTCAAGTATCAGTGGGGTCACTGGATTGATGACTTCAAAGTTCTTTCTACCTCTAAAATACTTCATGAGAAAAGATGAACTTCAGAGAATTCTCCACAAGTCTGTTCTAAACTGCTTCCTTCCAGGGTATGGTGGTATAAAGAAATAGTAGTAACTCTCCAGTTTTGAAAGGATGAGTACTTAAGATTGCAGTGAATGCCCAAGCTAGCCTGCTTCAAGATGGAACTCCATCTCAGATTGTGATTTTGGGAATGCCATTAGCATTAATCACTTCTTTTTTGTTTGTTTGTTTGTTTTTACTCTAAACTCATGTTAATAATAAAAACCAGGCATCAAATCCCCAGTAGAACGTCTTGCTTCTTATGAAAAGCTGAAAACAAGGTGAAGGCACCATAAAACAGTCCTGTGCTTTCTGCTACTCTCTCTTTCTGTCTCTAACAAGCATTAGTAATTCTCTAATTCTGACAGCAATATTATGAGGATCAGTGGGAAATAATTGCGAAGTGCTCAGAAATGTTTTCAAGAAAGGGCTCTTAATCTTTCATTATCCTCTTGATTACCAACTCCTACAATCGCACACTCTGTGGCTCTCCCCTTCTTGGTTTTCGTTTATGCTATTAGGAAAGGCTGTGGGTGCACATGATTCTGGTTCTCTGGAAACAAATGACAAGAAATGAATAAATCATGTCCTACTGTAGGTTGGCAGGAAGGACATAGGATTCCTAAATTATGCACTGTGTAAAATGAGGAAGCTAGAAAGAAATCAATCTTGAGCTAAACTTGAGTGATCCACACAATACAATTCTAATACATCGGTTAGGGATCCTCTGTACAAGAGTTCTCATAACCTAGTTAGGTTATAATTAGGACACAGGAACAACCAAAAGGGGGAAAAATAGGGAGCTTGAACAGCAGCCAAGCAAATTTTAAAATAAAGAAGAAATATCAAATAAGGTAAATCAATGGAGTAAGAGGAGACAAAGGGGAAATGAAAAACATTCAAAGATAAATTAATGTGGGCCCAAGGGTTATGCAAGCAATTTACTATAAATATACTAGTGAAAAAAAGGTATAGATCTAGGGGAATAAGAAAGTACAAAACTGGTAACACAACATTCTAAATCAGAGACTTCATAGAAAATAGTATGATCAGAGAAGAAGAAAGACAAGAATTCAAAAAATCTACACATAGCATCCTTCTTACCAAAGTTCTCACTATCTTGAAAGCCATCATATTTTCCTAAGTTCTTTTTTTTTTTTTCTTTTTTTGGAGTTCGGTCATGGGGACTGAACTCTGGGCCTGGGCGCTGTCCCTCAGCTCTTCAGCTCAAGGCTAGCACTCTACCACTTGAGCCACAGTGCCACTTCTGGCTTTTTTCTTTTTGCTTATGAGGTGCTGAGGAATCGAACCCAGGGCCTCATGCATTCAAGGCAAGTGCTCTACCACTGAGCCACCTTTCCAGCCCCTCTTCCTAAATTCTTTAAGGAAGTAAATCTGGCCATCCTCAAAGCATTCAACTTCTCCCAGAATCACAGAAAACAACAAAAATGTATCTTTCAAACTATAGGGAGAACCTTATCCAGTCTTCCCATTAAAGGCAGCACATTCATGATTCCGTTAATTTTTAATTGACCTATAAAAAGTAGAGCACTCTAATCTTGTGTATACAGCACAATTGCCTTTTATGTATGAAGACTTTGCTGCTGCAGCTACTACAAAAATCACCATAGTTTTGTTTCCAGGTTGCCTGGAAGGTTTTTTTTTAGTTTACATCAGTCAAATTATAAACACTTATTCATATTTCTGACACCATCAGTTCATTTGCTTATTCTGAAACTTCATGTACATGCAATTATGCACTATTTTTTTATGTTTCTGGCTTTCATACAACAGAATTATTGATGAGATCTGTCCTATGTTCAGAGCTGAACCAAAAGTCCAATCTTAGACTATTTAGACAAGGTTGGCAGACTTGTCCATGAAAAGCTAGGTTAAAAAAAATCTCAGCTTTTAGATGATATGGTCATTGTTGCTACTTTGTAGCTCTGCCTATGTTCCACAGAAGCAGATGTTGTCAGTGTGCAAATAATGAAATATGAGTTATATTATTGTTATTATCATTAACCAAAATTTGGCCTGTGGACCATATGAATTTGACAACCTGATCTTTGGTTGTCAGTTGTGTGACTATGTCAAAATTTACAGCACTATTGCCTTGTTGATGAACACTTGGATTGTTCCCATTCTTATAGTCAAATTATGCCCATATTTCTCTTGTATATTTAGGGGGAAAGTATTAGGTCATAGATTTGGGGGTTTTTGTTTGTTTGTATTTCCAGTCCTGTGGCTTATAATTCAGGGCCTGGGCACTGTCCTTGAGCTTCTTTTGTTCAAGGCTAGCACTCTACCATTTGAGCCACAGTGCCACTTCTGGCTTTTTCTGTTTATGTGATCTTGAAGAATTGAACCCAGGGCTTCATGCATGCTAGGCAAGCACTCTACCACTAAGCCACATTCCCAGCCCCACAGAGTTGGTTTTAAGAGTAGCTTTAACTAATACCACCAAGCAGTTTCTCTAAGTGGTTGTACCAATTTGTATACACAGAAGTGACAGAGGAGAGTTGTTGGTCTACATTCTTGTCAGTACTAGATATAGCTTCTTTTTTAACCTTAATTACTCTATTGAATGTATAGTGGATTTTTTTGTGGTATTGTTTTTTTGGTTTTATTTTTGATATTTATTGCTCACTTGTCTAGTGCTTTAATGAAATAACTGCTCATTTTCCTGCCTCTCCCTTTTTTGTACTGGGGCTTGAACTCAGAGCCTGAGTCATTTAGTTATTTTGCTTCTGACTAGCACTCTACCATGTGAGCCACATCTTCACTTCTAGCTTCTTGCACATTAACTTGAGATAAGAATCTCATGAACTTTACTACCTGGGCTGGTTTCAAGATACCATCCTCAGATCTCAGCCTCCAGAGTACCTAGAATTACAAATGTGAGCCAGTAGGGCCTGGCCCATACTCATATATTTTAATGGATTCATTTTATTTTGATTCGTAGATATTTTGATTTTGTTTAATTTTGTTCACATCCTGGATTCAAGTCCTCATACAATTTACATTTTCTCCCCCAATCAACATTTTATTCCATATGTAGGAGAGATAATAGGTATTGTGATTAATTTTTTTTTCAAACAAGCCCCTAGTGGATGATGGAATTAAGATAAGAGAGAAATATTTGAAGATTCCAGGTATCTGTGGCAAAAGGAAGACCAGTACTATTCTAGAACATAATATAATATAACCTTTCACCTTGCTTCCTTTTCTGGTGCTGTGGTTGTAGCAGAGGGAAATAGAGCACCAGGGTCTAGAAGCAAAAATAATATTCAGGAAAAAAGGCAAAGGGAAAGCATAGATGTAGCAGAACCAATATTTGAAACTATCCTCCTAAGTAAATCCTTTCCAATTTCATCCACAGTCCAACTCCCTGGAACTAAACAGAATTGAGAAATGAATGACATTGATACTAGTATTAAAAACCTTTCAAAAAAGAAGCCAGATTTTGGGAACTAGTTTTGTGATGCCTACCAAATACAATGCAACAAGCCAAAACTGTTGTTCAGAATTCTATGTTGTATGCTACACATTCTCTCTTTAGCTATGCATTCTGCTTCTATTAAGTTATTGCCAAGCAAAGGTGATTTATGAAGATGAGAAGCAGACATTGCTAAAACAGGAAGAAAAGCAAAAGAGAAATAAATGTTTCCTCAGAACCCACAAAGGAGAACAGATGTCAGCAGAAGCAGATGTATGCTTCTCCGGGGTGAAAGAAAGAATACTTAATGCAATCAGAATCCCGGTAATACAAGTAACCAAGAAAGTAGAGCATCTCAAAGTTTGCAGAACTCCTTCATGTGGTGTTATGCATCCTAAGTGCCACCTAAAGCAGCACAAGCTCCCAATGACAAATGCATTAAGACTATTTTTTAAAAGAGGGGGATAAATGAAAATGGACTAGCAAATGGATGGTTGCATTTATCCTATTTTTAGAATCAGAAACCCATACAGAAAGTTTGCCTTGAGGAAAGTTAAGTTATCCATTCTGTATCCTATTTAGCTCAATCAGCTAAATGGCTCATGTCTTCTTTTGACCCTCATGTGCTGAAATGAATGATTCATTCTTTCCCAAATTTCAACATGTAAGAGAGAATGATGTAAATTGTCTAGGTAAACATCTTGAGAATGATGATTCTGTGAAACAACCAAATATTTTCCTTTTAAACCATAACATAAGGAAAACTATCTCTTTAAAAAAATCTTATAAGCATCAACTAACAAGATAAATGTATTTGGGAGAATACTAGCACCAAATATGACATTTAATGGGATGATACATTAAGGCTGGCATGGTGGTATGGTTGTATGTATCTGCAATCCCAATTACTATGGAAGTAGATAGAATAATCATAGTTTGAGGCCAGTGCAGGGAAAAATTAGCAAAACTATCTCAAAAACAAGCTATGAAGGGAAATGCTGAAACAAGGATACAGGTTGACCCATTGTAACAATGAGATGTACACGACTCTATGTGGAAAAGGAACTTGACAGCTTGGGGCAGGGGTGGAGAAGTTGGAGAGGTGGGGAGGGAAGGGATAGTACAGGAAAAACAAAGGAGGGGATAACAAAGCTCGATAGGAAATGTACTCATTACCTTGCTCATGTAACTATAACCCCTCTGTACAGTAATTTTACAATAAAAATATTTTTAAAAAAAAACAAGCTAGGTCTTACAGTGCAGCTACTTAGGAGGCAAAAGTTAAGAAGCTTTCAGTCCAAGTCTGGTCTGAGCAAAAGCTTGAGACCCTTTGTGAAAAACGATTCAAAATCAAAAGGACTCAGGATGTGGATCAAGTAGTAAAGCATTTGCTAGTAAGTTTGAGGACTTGAGTTCAATCTCCATTATTACCAAAAGAAATATGAGAAATCTGTTTTATTGATTTTTTATTGTTATTGTTATTATAAAGGTGATTTACAGAGAGGTTACCATTTCATAAGTCAGGTAAAGAGTATATTTCTTTTTGGACAATGTCACCCTTTCCCTCACTCTCTCCTAGTTTTCCCTTTTCTATCCTGGCCCACAAGTTCATTTTCAACATCGTATCTAGTGAGTATCACTCCTGCATTTGCTCATTCTTTGTCCCTCCATTTCTGTGTACTTCCTTACCCCCACCAAAGACAGATAAACAAAGACAAAAAGAAAAAAAAAAACCTCGTTTTGATTTCCTGGAATTCATTTCGATAAATATCATTTATATGATCAAAGGCATAGAGGTTGTTTTATTGACTCTGATGTCCATTTAGACACATTTTCAGCAGTTTGGAAACAATATTTAACAAGGAAATAACTAAAATTAGTGAACATAAAAATAATAGTAGGGGGTGACCTTATCCAAAATAAAATGTACTCTTTTTACTTTACATTTACATATTTACTCTTAGATAGCTGTAATCCCTCTGTATAACACCTTATGATAAATTTTTTTAAACCTAAAAAGAATAATAATACTGAGCAATACCAGGGTAAATGAACATAAAATATACTAATTGTCACCAATCAAAGTAGCAAAGGTTTTTGAGATGATATCCTGGCATCATTACACATGTTGTTTGGATGGTATATCCTGCAAGGCTTTTAAAGAACTAAATAAGAAATGTTAATACTGTGTAGGTAGTAGAGCAAACTTAGCTTTTTAAGTCTAAGCTACAGAAATAGTCATGCAAATTAATAGGAATTTTAAGCAGGTCATAATTTGAAAGGCAGAAATAATCATAATAAATCACATGACCAAATACAAAGGCATTTAGGCATTTTCATCTTCCTCTTTGTAAACATTTATTCTTAATGTTTCAAAATACGTTTTTGTTCATTTCTTTCCTTTTCTTCTTTTCTTTATTGTCAAGGTGATGTGCAGAGGGGTTACAGTAACATAAGTCAGGTAATAAGCACATTTCTTGTCAAACTTGTTATCGCTTCCCTCATGTTTCTCCTACTTTCCCTCCCTACCCAACCCTCCATCCCCTGCAAGTTGTCCAGATCATTTCCAACAGATTGTCCTGTACATATCACTGTGATGCATTGGTTCCCTCCTTTACCTTTGTCTCACCATTCTGTTGTTACCCTTCCCTAATTCAGATAAACATATAAACAATACCAGGGTACCAAAATCAAAGACAATGACAATAGGGGATGTACCATAGGGAGAAGAACATAGAATAGAAATAAGAAATCACATAATACATCAAAAACAATAACAACAACAAAGAAAAACCTCTTGTTGTCCATGTTTTGGAGTTCATTTTGCTTAGTCTCATCTTATATGGTCATATGTACATAGCTATTGAGCTATTCTGCTCATCTGCTAAGATTATCCTAGATATATAATTATTGCAAATAAGAGAAACCATGGGACCTATGTTTCTTTGGGTTTGGCTTACTTAATATGATTTTTCCCAAGTCTTTCCATTTCTTCTATTTTTTTAAAGTAGAGTTTCACCTACGTAGCCCAGCCTAGCTTTCCATTCTCAGTCTTCCTGTCTCATCTTCCCAAACACTGGGATTATAAGAGTGCCCCACCAGACCCAGCTCACATTTGACTCTTCATTTTCTATCTGCTCCAAATTCTTTCTTCCACATCCTGTTCCAGGACCTCTTAGTTCACTTGAAATTTTCTAAAGGATTGCGGCATTTATCTTACATGTATCTTCCATTATCCAACTATAATTCATACACAATATTATAGTAAATCCATTGGGTGAAGAGTAATATAACTATATAAATCATATTCAAACCATGAAAATTACTATGTATGTAGTAAACATTGCTTTCAACAATAAATTTAAGTATTTGTGCATAGAAAAAGAATGAAATGGAAATCACTAATATATACCCAATTCCTGTATTTCATGCAAGGGACCGTGTTTTTTGGTCTTTCTTTGACTATTCAAAACTTTCCACATTTCTGTTAATAGGATGTACTTTTTCCCCATTATAAAGAAGCAAATTGTGGAAGTAATTGCTCTCTTTTTCAAAAGATGACTACACCCACAACCTTTTTTAAGATAAAAGTGGATTTGGGGTTTCCTTCCCAATATCTCTGAATAATAGATCTCAGGGGTTTTCTATTTATATCCAGTTTCACTATCTCAGTGCAGCCAAGATCGACACTTGGTAGGTACAGCCAAGAGACAGGTAGGAGTAGAGGGATTCAGCGGATTGAATGGAGTGAGTAGTCCTGCCTTGCTTGGAGATGCAAGGATACAGGAGGAGATAAGGCTACAGTCGCTAGTGCAGATGATACTGCTTAGAGGACAAGAGAGCCTTACATAGACAAGTCCCATGACCAGCATTGTAAATAGCTGTTAGTTTCTGAGTTCATCTGGTGCTAGATTGCATGTGAACACTAACTCCTTAAGACATATATCCTTTGGTCTGAGGCTTTACCACACGTGTGGATTGTGCTTTTCTGAATTGATGAAGAGGCTGTTTAGTGGTGCCCTTTTATATTTGATACCCTGCTTCAAAAAGGGCTATTTGTGCAACTGAATGCAATCTTTGAAGCCACAATAAATGTATTTTGTGCTTAAGTAGATAATGAAAATAGCAAGAAAGATCGATGAATGAAGCCACTCTTTGGAGGCCTCTTGGCTGTATTAAGATCAAAGATGTTTGGATGGAAGTGTGTGCAGAAGGAAAGCTTGTTCACAAAGGAGATAATGTGGTCAGGGGCCTCCTTCTCCCCAGCAATCAACGTTGATTTGTCCTCAGTAATTTTTTAATTTTCTACTAGGCATACATTTCTCTTTCCAAATAGAATAATGTACTGGAAATGAAGTTGATCAATAGACAATTCTGAGTCTTTGTCATTTTTAGAATAGTAGGGACAAGTCAGTAAGATGGAATAGATGATCTTATTTTAATGATTTTATCATCTCCATTCAAAATAATAGATTTTCTGTGAGACAGAGAGACATAGAGTAACACACAGAAAGAAACAGACACACAAAAGGAGAGGAAGAGAGACAGACAAAGAAGCAGAGAGAAATGTAGAGTGGAGAGAGAGGGGTAGAAAGAGAAAGAGACAGAAAGAGAGAGAGAAGCAGAGAGAAAGGTAAAGACAGAGGAGGATAGAGACAGAAAAAGAAAGAGACAGAAAGATTGTGTGTGTGTGTGTGTGTGTGTGTGTGTGTGTGTGTGTGTGTGTGCGCACGCGCGCAGAGAGTGTCAAAATATTAGAACAGTGGTTCTCAGCTTATGGTGCATCCCAGTCCCCTGTCAGGTCTGTGAAAGCTCAGATTTCAGAGCCAATTTCAAGAACCAGTTAAGGTGCATCGTATTAGAGATGCCTCCAATTCACCCATCTTATTTCCCCACCATCCCAGACAGCCACACCGCCTCTACCACCATGCAGGACAGGAGACCCAAAGGCTCCCTGGTTATCTTACCATCCAGTGGGGGTCTACACTAAGGCAACATATCTAGGTTCACAGACAAATATTATTTTTCTGACGAATTAAAAAGAGAAAGTAGAGCTAGAAAGGATTTGAAACACTATCGAGCTTAACCTATCATGTAAAGGGGAAACCAATCAGGCCTTAGCAGATGAACCTAATTTATTAAGGTCACATAGATACATACTGGTGACTCCGGGAACAAAATACATCTGTCTCTGAACTTGCAGGTCATGCTTTCAGTGAACTCTACACCTGGCTTTTGCAACTTTAATTCAAGATTCACTTAAAAATTACTTTCAATTTCAAGTACTTTCTAAAAGTGACAATTGCTGGAGTTCATGTGTCATACTTTGATTCTGTGGGGAAGGTAAACTAACCCTCCCTAGGGCACCCATGAAGAGCTGGCTCCCATGCTGTGTGTGTGTGTGTGTGTGTGTGTGTGTGTGTGTGTGTGTGTGTGTGTGTGTGTGATATCAGCCTGATTTTTCAAATTTGGAAACGGAGGCTCAGAGGGGTTGCATAGCTTACTTCAATTCGTACAGCAAGGTAAGAGGGGGCAACAAGAGGAAGACAGGAAATATTGGAGGAGACTGAGATGAGCAATGGCGACTCAGAGGTCAGCTCATCCCCCAAGGAGCACCGAAGCTTCTTGAGCTAACATAGTAGGTAGTTAGCCAAGAGAGGACCAGGCCGACTCCCGTCACTCACCCAGGACACTGGCATCCAGAGATCTCTTTGATCTCCACCCTTCATTTCTTTGGAGCATGTATCTAGAAGTGGAATTCCTGGCGTATATGGTTAATTCTATGTTGAACACTCTGCAGAACACAACTTGTTTCCCACGATGGCTCTGCACTCCCACCAGAAATGTCCAAAGATTCGAATTTCTCCATATCCTCGCCCACACTTCCTTGCCAGGTTCCTGTGTGGTTGTGTTTTTCCCTGTCTTAGCTATTCTAGAAACGGCATCCACTCTTGTTTCAGCACGCTAAGCTGAAGTCCCCAAAAGCCTTTGCAAGGCCAAAATATGCCATACCCAATCTCGTAGTGACTTGCACGTAAGTCTTCCATCGCATTAGAAGGGACTTGAATTTGTAACTATAACTGGGTCATCTTTGTGTCTCCAGCATGAAGCTAAGTGCTGAAGACAAAGCATCAATCAAAAATATGTAGGTTTTACTAGGAGCCAGTGACTTATACCTATAATGCTAGCTACTCAGGTGACTAAGATATGAAGACCATGATTATGTGTATATGAAATGAACCAATGAACTATGTCCCTCATCTTTAGAGGGGAGAAACGCTCTGTTTTCAGAAATGTTTCAGGGGAAAAACATCACATTTTAAATCAAGAGACTGGCACCAGCTGCAGGTCTAACCACAACTTGACGTTGATGTCTTTCCAGAGTTCATTTTCTCTCCATAGTAAGATTGATTCAGGCATTCTAAGGAGAATTATTCTAGATGCTGCTGGTCATTCAGTTAGTAATCAATTATTTAGGACAAACTCCTACCTTATTGTTTCATCTATGAGAGATTTCAAAGTTGACAAGTTTAAAATATATATTTTAGTTAGAAATTATTTAGGTCAATGTGGGTACAAAACCCTTCCCAGGAGAAAATGAAGAAGAGGCAAAGCATAATCCAACTAAAAAATACAAACGTAGAAATCCATTCAGAAAACTTGCAATTCAACGTTATTTTATTAGAATAATATTCTACCAACTGGAGTTCAAAGTTTTCTTACACAAGACAAAACCAATGACTGTTATTTCTACCTTTGATTTTCCTTTCTTATATTTTTTTTATTTTGTTTTTAAAACATGATACTCATATATACCTATGGGAAATTTTAAAAATAAAATAAGAACTAAAGTACTTGCAAAGCCATAAGAGCACAGAATCCTTCTAGATTCTTCTTGTCTTTTATGGATCTCATCATTATCTTTCCCTTACCAATATTTTTCAACAACTCTACAACCTAGTTCTCCAAATTATTTAATTCTTTTTTTCCTAAACTGATGTTTAGTAAACTATAAATACTATAAGCAAGTTCTGTGCCAAATGCAACTTATTTCTTTAGGGTTGGTGCATAGCTCAGTGTAGCACATATCTAACATGAATAAGGCTCTGACTCCAATCTTCTGAAAAAGAAAAAAAATCAGCTGTTGGTTATTGGCATCAGTATGGCATTAGAAACTAGCCTGCTACACTCAAGTAGTCAAGGTGATATAGAAATTCTCATAGGTATTTACTAGAAAAATGGGAAAGCATTGCTTGTATTTATGTAGAGCTGTTTTCAAAGAGTTCTTACTTTGAGAAAACATAATTTTGTAGAAAAAAATAAATATGTTCTCCTTTCAGAAAGGCCAGGTTACAAATAGAATTGTACCAGCTTATTGCCCTCTTCTAAGCCTAAATAGCAGTCCAGAGTTTCAGTAGAAGATGGCCAGGATTACGTGGTCTATAAAGTATCAGACTTATTCAAATGGAAAACGTGAATTTTGGACTTTTCAAAAGAAGCCATCTCTCTCCAGTTGTTCCTGTGTGACCCAGTCTCATTCTGAATAGGCAGATTGTTTGAAGGAAATTTTCAGATTGTTAGTATTTGTATTGGATGTTGTCTGTCACCTCTCTAAGCTTCCTCTTGGAGTTGCACTCAGGAAGGATCCGGGAGTTTATTTCCATTTCTTTTAGAAGAAAACTAAGAATGTGGAGACTGTAGAAAGTTCTTCGTGTCTTTGCTTCTGGCAGCCTACATGCACTCCTTCAAAAGAAAGGTTGGGCACAGTGATCAGGTAAGAATCCAGGCAGGGACGGTTAGGTGGTGAATGAATCATTGTCACAGCTGAAATGGTAATTTTGACATTCTCTTTTCAGGCTTTCTGGGCCCCACTGCTTATACATTAAGTTGATCCAAGCAGAAATTACAGATTCAAATTTATGCTCGAGCTAAGAAAACAAAACCAAAACCCAAAGTGATGAGTCAGAAAGAAGATCACACCACTCAGTGGTTTTCAGCATAGAACATTTATGAATTGTCTTAGCACCTGGACTAAAAAAAAAACAAACAAACAAATAATTCCTTCAACATAGGACTGTTCATTTATACAAGACCATCTTAGCCCTTACTCCCAATTTTTGGATTAATTTAAATCTAAGAATAGATCTCAGTGTGAATTTATGTATTAAACAAATGCATACTGGGCACCTACTACTGATCAGTCATTGAGGCTCTAGTGAAAAAAAAACTAAGCAAGAACACAAAGCGCTGAGTTCAGATTCACTACTTGTACACTTGCACACACACACAGGATATAGATCACTTTCAATGAAAAACATGGGTACCTTATTTTTATTTGTGCCTTACCATGTAATACAGAATGAGACTTCTCCCCACGAGGAATTGCTAGACCTGGTCTTGAACAGTATCTGTGCCATTTTATGAGACGTGTCATCTCTGCTGAGCTAAACAATTGTTAAAGCCACACTGGAGATGAGACTTCAGACTGAGTGAGCAGAAACGTGATATACCCGTTAACAGGGTGAAAAATGAATGCAAATTAATTCTCCACCCTCTCAGCAGCCACCTCTCCCACTTCCTTGCCCTTCTTCATCCCCCTGCCAGTTCTCAGAGAAAAGGACAAATATTAGGAATGATGTTCACTTCATGTCTCACTGACCTGGAAAGGAGAATGTGCAGCTAGGCGTGGTGGTGCACTAATGATGCTGAGCCCCAAAGCAAGGCAGTGACACGAAGAGGAGAACCTGATACTGAGAGCCACTGCAACAGCCTCAGCACTTTCCTTCTGCACCTCTTCCTGCAAGAGAGGGGCCCTGGGACTGCTTGAAGCTTCACCACAACCATGGGGCCCCTTCCCCATGGCTGGTTCTTTTTCTATCAGGGAAGGGAGTGACCTGAACATAATAAAAGTCCCTCAGAATGGAATCAGGTCAGCATGCCTCAGAGAGTTCTGTGATATGAGTGGTCACTTATTTGGACCAATTTCTTCTTTTGTTTTTTGTTTTTTAAAGAAACAGAGTGAAGCCATTTCAGCTACAAAGCTGGCAGTGGCCACGAATTCTATTCAGGGAGAAGGGAACTCCAATAGCTACTGCCCAACTCCATCTGGATACTTTCTGGGTGTCGGAGCCTGGGTTTCACATCTTGCAGTGGTCTTGGGATTTGGCCTTTCACCACTTGTCCACTTCTTAAGGGGTCCCTGTATCTGGAGTTACTGTCTCTCGATCCCAAGTCTAGTCACTGACAAAGGATCAAATGTCTGGGTCCTTCCAGCCTTCATTTTGGCAGTAGGACTCTGAGAAGCCAAAGAGTTTCCCTGTCTTCTGGTCTAATTGGGTCACCCAATTCTCCAAGACCTTTAAAAGATCTTCTTAAGGGACTATCATCTTCAAAGATGTAAATGTTGGCCAAGAGAGGGTGGCATATCCCCAGCACTGAAGAAAAGAAAGAAGAAAAGAAGGAGAGGAAAGAAAGAAGAAGAAAGAGAAAGATGAAAGGAAGGAAGGAAGGAGAGGAAAGAAAGAAACAAAAAAAGAAAGAAAGAAAAGGAAGGAAGGAAGGAAGGAAGGAAGGAAGGAAGGAAGGAAGGAAGGAAGGAAGGAAGGAAGGAAGGAAGGAAGGCAGGCAGGCAGGCAGGCAGACAAAGTTAGTATCTATAAAAAGAAACGCTTAGGAACTGTTCCAGATTAAGGGACTGAAGGTGCATGGCAGGGATTCTAATATATGATTTGAGACCCAGTCCTGTGCTAAAGAAAATGCTATAAAGGGTAGGATGGGCTAGGTGAATAAATTAGAATTCAGACCATAGAATTACTCTTAGACTTACTAAGTCTAAGGACTACACTAGAGGCGTATTTATTTCTTCTTAGGAAACATACACTGAAGTTTTAAGGAATAAAAGGCCACAATTCTAAAATAGTTTGCTACATATAGTAGCATATATGTATTAAGTATTATATTCAGTTACATTTTCTCAGTTCTAATTCTCTAGTAACTTACATGAGGGATGATTTGTGCTCAGTGGTAGAGCATATACCTGGAATGCCCTGGGTTTAATCTTTTACTGCAAAACTCAAATAGTTTGATAGTTTTAATCTTCAACACTGTCAAATTCAAAAAGTTGAAGTGGCATGTATAAATATGTAAATATTACTGTATATGGTCTCTATTGGCTAGATGAGATAGATGGATGGATAGATAGATAGATAACAGAAACTGCTAAAAAAGAAGTGAGACAACCTGTTAGCAGTAGAGGATTCTAGATAAAGGATGTACAGTATGCTTTGTACTGTTCTTGTAACTGTTCTGTTAGTTTTAGATTATTTCCCAAAGAGACAAACAGAAAAGCTTCCCTTAAGATGTAGCTACAAAGTAAGGACATGAGATTTCATGCCTCACATGTAAGAGGCTGTCTTCTTGTTTATCCATATGTATGATACTGCATCCACATCGACCAACATGATCATTTTATAAAACAATGAGTCAATGCTGGAAACCTAGATAAGGATCACTGGTGTGGAGGCTAAATATAAATTTCCTTCCTGTTTTATGAGCATTTGTGACATTTATGGCAGTTTGGGTAGTGTGACAGCCACGTGTGCCTCAGGGCTTGCTGGCTTTCTGTGATCCGAAGCGGTGCTGGGCTTCAGTAGCAGGCATTATCACGGTGCTGAATAAACGTAAGAAGGGGCACAAGAGGATCTTCAGAGAATTGTGGTGGCACACTCACAGGGCAGTGATTCAGGAGAGGGAATGATAGACTTTGAAATGGACTCTTGTTCCAACATGGCATCATTCAGATACAGCTTAGGTTAAAGCAGGGAATGAGCAATACCTTAAGATGTGAGGAGGAAAAGATAGAAGCAAGATTGAAGAAAGTAAGGAAATGGAGACTTACCTTTCCATGTCTATAGATCCAATCCAATCCTCCTAGCCCCAGCATTTCCCATCTCTTCTATTAATGATTGGGACCCCAGAGCTCCACACAGAATGAATGTTTCTTTTCAGAGCGTTCAAAGATGCAGAATGAAGTCTCCAAAGAGAATTGAGGAAGGTAACAAATAGAGTGTGTGTATAGAAGACATTTGGGAACCAGATCCAGATAATAGAAAAAGTGGTGCTCAAAGGGACTGAATTTCCTCCTGCACAGAATGGAAGATGGTATGGCAGATTCATCTGAAAAGTATCATCTTGATTGGAAAGACATTTAATTAACATCAAAATTAACATCCATGCTCATGTTTTATCCTACCATTGTCCTTCATGATACACAAGTAGGCACTTTCATTAAAAAAAAAAAAAAGCTACAGGAAAATATCCCTTTGATCATCACCTGCTTTATTTTATGTAGCATTTACTTACTTCAGCATGCTACAGTATTTTACACAGAGGCTGTTTCAATCTATCGGGGAAGTGCAGCCACCTCTGTGGGCTAACAAGTAAATGGTCCTCGCTGCACACTACTTCATCTCGGGGGCAAATACCAGAACAATCTATAAAGGATGGGAGGATTTTGAGGAGTTGGAAACTCACTATGTGAGCTGGCATCTTGCCACATCGTCAGGATGAAAACTCTGGTCTTCCTCAAAACACCATGGGATCCGAAATAGCCCCGAGTATTTGGCTCCTCGTTTTTCTGTGTCATCCGGATGATGGAATGCCAAGAGTACAGCTGGGGTCTGGGTTTAATACTAGCTGGGGGAAAGGGTACCACATAGTCAATCACTTCCCACATAAGCCAGATTTCCCCCTAAAGATTAGTCAGCATGCCAGTAAAATAATGGGCCTGGGTTTCAGAGGCTGAGAGCTAACAGCACACAGTCTAAATGTCGATGATGCCAAAATAGTTGTCGCGGGCTCGGAATGTGTGAGTCTCTTGCATGTGAAGCACCTGCCCTAACCGCCATAAAGACCCCAAGTTATAGACCTGTACAATGAGAGGCCATGCTATGTTCTCAACAGCACAGAGTACCAACTGTCCACATCATTAATACCCACTGTAGGGAGCTCAAATTGTATGTCAAAGGTTGGAGTTGAATAAGCTGGAATTTGTGAGATCACTTCCCCAGCTAATACATTCAAGAAACTAAGTGTAGGGTTCAGGGTAGTACGAGAGGTGGCTAGACCCTGGGTTTCTAAACACAGGTAAGATGTTGGAACCTGGTGCTGGTGGCTCATACCTGTAATCCTAAGCTGCTCAGATGGCTGAGATCTGAAGTTCATAGTTTCAAGTCAACCCTGGCAAGAGAGTTCGTGATATTCTTCTCTCCAATTAACAGCAAAAAATGTCAGAAGTGGAGCTGTGAGCTCAAGTGGTAGAGTGATAGCCTTGAAAGAAAAAGCTAAAGGACAGGCACCAGGCCCTGAGTTTAAGACCCAGTTCTCACACACACACGCACGCACGCACACACACACACACACACACACACACACACACACACACGCACACACACAGATTAGGATGCTGAATGAGGTGACCCAAAAACTGAGGCCAAAAGTTGTAGAGGAAAATATGCTAGAACTACATTTGACATTGAGAAACTCCTCTCATGTCTGTCTGTCTACATATCTGTATGTTGTTCCTCTTACCCATTTTATTCAATTCCCACACCATCCTGAGTTCAGTCTCTCTCCTGTACCACAATTAGAACGGCAACCATAATTGGAAGGGTTTGTTAGCAGCTCTGCCACTGTTTCCTAATAGTTCGTCTGGTTTCTAATGACCTGGGTGCCACACAGGAGGCCTTTGTAATGGCGCAGTGTCACCACGGGAGCCGTGCATAGTGAGTGTTACTTAATCACAGCCAACGATGATGAAAAGTATAGCCTTTCTTAAAGAAGCTGGTGAAACTGTAATGTTTAAATGCCACGAATATACTGCGGAGTGTAAGGAAGCTTCCATTGCTGGACTCTCCTTTCTCCTCTGGTTTTAATGCTTGAGGTGAAAATAAAACTTTCTAAATGGCCCTCATAATAACAGAACTGGAGGCAAGGGAAAGCTCTGGAGTGTTGTGTTGAATAGGAAAACAAATCTGGTTAATGTGTGGTGTGCCAGAAGGGGTTCACGGTGGGTAAGTTCCTGTGTGCACAAGCATCATTACCTAATGGGTTGGCCCAGGTACTGTGAGTGAAATTATTTTAAGATGCTCATTGGAAATCCATGAGATAAAAACCACCGTCCCAGCCAGGTGCTGGTGGCTCACACCTGTAATCCTGGCTACTCAGATCTGAGGATCCTGGTTCGAAGTAAGCCCAGGCAAGAAAATCCACAAGGTTCTTACCTCCAAGTAACTCCCAAAAGAAGTCAGAAGTGGAACTATGACTCCAGTGGTACAATGCTAGCCTTGAGCAAAAAAAAAGCTTAGTATCAGCACCCAGGCCCTGAGTTCAAACCCCGGACTGGCAAAAACAAAGAAGGGAAGTAGGAAGTCTTTAAACTGAAGCCTTGTATCTCTTCCGTGTTGTTCAGGGGCTGACCGGAGCTTTTGTCTGCAGGTGGACACTCATCACTGTCCTTTGTAGTTAGGTTGATCTATTGGTCAAGTTCTGTCACAGGCCTTCGTGGGAAATCTGTGCTTCCTACTTCATCTGTCTGGTTTTGTGATGAGTCTGAGTGTGAAATAGCTGAAATAGTTGAAGAGTTCTGATCTAATGGGGGAAAGACTGAGGATACTTGATACTTGGGAAATACAGGTGCTAGCCTGATTTTAGGATCAGTGCCTGTTATTTATAGTTGCATATTATAGGGATGCAGATTTGTTGTTGTTGTTGTTTAGTTTTTGGCAGTACTTTAGTATGAACTCAGGGTCCCAAGCTGCTAGACAGGCACTCAATCACTTGAACCATGGCACTAATCCTTTCTGCTTAGCTGTTTTTTATATAGAGTTTCCTGTATTTGTTTGGTCAGGCTGACTCCAGACAGTGATCTTCCCACCTATGCCTCCTGTGTAGATGGGATACAAGTGTGAGTTATCACTCCTAGTTTGTTTGTTGAGATCATATCTTATAAATTTTTGCCCTTGAATTGTGATCCTCCTCAGTAGCTGAGATTATAGGCATGAGCCACCATACTTGGTCTCAGAGGCATAGATTTAAATAACTAGATAAACAAATATATGTAAATAGATTTCATGCCCATATTTATTTAAATCTATTTTAAATATTCATGCAAATGTATTTATAGGCAATATATTTGTGTATATGCATAAACATATGGTCATATTTATTCAGATTACCAGATTTAGCAAATTGAAGTACAGTATGGACAATTAAATTTGCATTTCAGATTCATTTTTTTAGATTTAGGATAGACATACATATATACCATGCAATATCTGGAGCACAATTGTACCAAGAATGTTATTAACCTTAAGATGTACCTCAATAGTAGAGCACATTTCAAACAAGCACAAGGCCCAGAGTGCAATAACTAGTACCAAGCTATAAAAGAGTATTTTGAATCTGAAATTCAAATTTAGTACAGCATCTTGTGGGAATTTTTTTCCTGGCCATGCATCTATATGCATCTGTGTATATATTTGGTAAATACAGAGATACGTGTTTGTAGTATGTATCTCTGTATGTGTGTGTGTGTAAATGAGTGTGTACATATTTGGTGTCTGTATGTATATAATATTCTCTGTCTCTGTCTCTGTTTCTCTTTCTCTTTCTTCCTCCCTTCCTGTATCTCTCAGATAGGAGTATAAGAAGTAAAATATATCTTGCCACAGGACCCTTGGATATGGCTCCTAAAGTTGTATTTTTCCATTACTTTCTTTGCCAGTATATTGCTTTGAACAGGTAGGGGTAACCACAGGTATCCCCCTATTCTGTAAGGGAACCTAATCTCTATTCCACAGAGGAGTCAACCTCCCTGCTCCCATTCCCCTACCCTCCCTGTCTTCCAGCATATCATTCCTGAGTAAAGTATGGAAAGTCTTCTCTTAGTCTACTCAAGGAAGAAGGCAGCATGGTGTGCAAACTGGCCTGACATTCCAAGGACACTGTTTGAATTATAGTAAAAACTCAGTTCAGTCCTGGAGGATCAGAGTTTCTCACAATCAGTAAGCATACAGAAGCATATGTGTGACTTTAAATAGTGAAACTGGTTTTTTTTCAAATCACATCTCCTATCTAAACAAACAACTCAGCTGTCCAACGAGTCAGCACGAGAAGTCCTGCTACCTGGGAATCTCTTCCTAATTCACAAACCATCTCAGGCCCCCCGCAGCAGGATTGAGACAATGTAAATGCAGGAGTTGGTGTCCTTCTTAGAAGGTGTAGTGAGAACTCAAAAACACATAGGAGTTTCTACTTGGATGATGCAATATGGCTTCTATGTCTGCCATCTCCAGAGCAGAGATAGTTCTCATAATTCTGAGAAACATGGCAAGGAGACCCAAACCATAACCTCACTGCATTTTGAGGGTGATGAAAACTTGGTTTTGAAAAAGCAAGGACAGCCAGTAACAGCCATTGCTGAGTGAAACCCTGTAGACGTAAGTGTGGATTTTCTAGAAAATGGGCCACAGCCCCAGTGCAGCTCGCATTAAGGCCATTTGCTCAATGTGCTGGAAGCATCTTGAGGCTATAAGAACAAATGTCTCTTGGATGCTGACATATCAAAATAGATAGCCCTCCATGTTTCTTGTCGTCGGAAGACAAATAGCTTTTGAGGCATTCTGTCACCAGCTCAATCGATTGTGTCATTATCAGAGATGGAGAGTCGGGGAAGCCATACTCCATACAACAATTAACTAAAATAACCTTTTGAGGGTCTTTAAAAAACTTAAGCTTTGGAGCATGAATTTTTTTATAAGAAAGAAGCATTTTTTTAACCAAGTAGGATTTAAAAAAAAATCTTATTGGTGCTACAGAAAAATAGACTGTACAAATTATGTGTTCAAATCCTCCACAGTTTGAAAACCACAGGGCCAACTACATGCTATATAAAGATGTTTTATTGTACCTTTACATCTGTCAGTCATTAATTTGTAACTTGTGAGCAAGAAACCAGATTGTTAAAGGATCTTCTTTTGCAGTATGTCCAAAAGCCACAAAAGATTGTTTTATTTTAAGATGCTGCGTGGTTTGAGATACCCAACACAGAACCTCTACCTTGAAGGCTGAGTCTTGTCTTACATCCACTTCCACCCAGAACTAGTAAAGCTGTCAGAGACAATTGCTCTTGCCTTTGGCACTAACTGGAACTATCAGAAGAATTTTACCCAAGTGATTAGTGGACCCCAAACTGCTTTTCAAAACCTCTTAGCATTATAAGAGTTGGCATAACCTACCAGGTGTTTGTTAAATATACCTTTATGTAGTACATTTCCCATCTTTGCCTATAATTGCCACACAACTGAGTTTGGCCTTCAATTTCACGTGTGAAACATGAACTCCAGATCAGTGCAAAGTAGGGCATAGAAGCTATTAGAAAAGAAGACACTTTGATTCACTGCTGTATGTTAATTTGCTTGTGGCTTTAGTCTGTTGCATGATGTTTGATAAATGATGTAATTTTCATATCTCTAATGGATAAAAATAATTGTGAGCTTATATCATTCTATAACTAATGGTGTAGAGCTATTGATATCCCTCCCTGTGCATCTCAGAGTGAGAATTTATAAGGCAGGAAGGAAAATACTTTCATTGGAACTCTGGGAAGATAGAGGAGGGCTTAAGAAAAAGAGAGATTTGGGGCCAATTCTGCGAAATATTGTCCTTTTCTGGTACCTTCTACAATGTTAGGAAAGCTCCACAATTGCTGACATTACTCTAACCTGCAGAATTCAGTCATCCCTCCTATGGTTGACTGACCTTCTGCTTCTGCCTGAGTATCATGTATGTTCACAGAAACCAAATTGGACTTGGTATTCACACCTGTAATCCTGACAACTTGGGAGGCAGAGATCAGATGGGGGTTCTAGAACAGGCCCCTGAGAGGGGGGGGAAATCACATCTTTATCTCATCAAACAAGCTATGCATGATGGCATACATCCCAGGTATTCAGAGGGATAGGTAGGAAGATGACAGCCTGACAACATCTTTGGCAAAAAGAAAGAACCTTCCTGAAAATCGGTTCTTAATACCTGAAACACCACTAAAGGACTAGGGGTATAGTTTGAATAGTAAAACACCCCCCTAGCGAGTCAGAGGCCCTGAATTCAACCCCCCCACCAAGACACAAAAAAAGCTCCCAGAATTTATTTTCTTAAAATTCTGACAGGTAAAAGTCCAAATTCAAGATGTTGTTGGCTTCAGTTTCAGGGATGCATTTCCTTCCGAGAGTCAGATGACTTTACTGTGCACTTATACAGGTGGCAATAAGAGTTGTGTCTTCTTTTGAACCTTCCGACCCTCATGATTCAAATGAACTTCAGTTACCAACCCTAAAAGCCCTATCTCCTGGTACTTAGATTGGAGGTTGGGACTTCCACATATGCATAAATCTTTAGAAGACAGAATAAGACTAATAAAGAGTTTGTGTGTTTTGGCAAATTTACTGTTATGTTCTTCTATAAATATTCTTCTGTTGTCGTTGCTAAATATACATTTAGCAACAAAATGCTGAGTAGAATATTTTACCAAGAACGATAAAAATTTCACATTTTCACAAGAAGGCTGTATTCCCCCAAGTACAAATATTTGTAGTTGATGATGGACATTTCAGATGTTGACTTGTTTTCACAATGTTGTTTTTCTGTAGATGTCTTTGTAAGAAAAACAATGTTTTGAGTTTATTTGTGCCCTAGAAGGCGCTAATCATTATCCTACAAAAAGAGATCTAACATGGATCAAATTCTGTTTCCCAAAATATGGTAAATGTAAACAGCTGTTACAGCTGTCAAGTGTTGTGTGTGGGGTTTTTTTTTTTTTGGTACCACTATTATAAAAAAAAGAAAAAGGAAATAATTCTAAATCTACCAGGTTAGACTCACTCTACAAAATGGGACTGGTTGTATATAGGAAGAGATGAGACTGAAAGATGAAAGGTCAGAGATTCCAGAAGAAGTCTTAATTGAGAGAGAGAAGGATCATAAGAAAGTAAAAGGCCTAGCACAATCTTCCTGGGTCTCTTTTGTTTTAAGAGACTTGGGCTTGGTGATCTTTTTAGGACCATTACAGGAACGATGTTCCATTTTACAAAGTGGATTGATAAAATTAGGAAACATTATTGGGAGGAAAGTAATGGAAATAAAGTCAAGTGGTACTAATGACAAAATAATAGTCTGTTAGATTGTAAGATTATGGATATGCCTCCCAGATGAAATCATATAAGCTAGACTTCGAACAATAATTTATGCAAAGCAAAATCCCAGGCTGTGTCTATCCTGGCTGAGGAAAGAAACCTGGTGGGCTCATGCAGACTTTTTCCATCCCTAATTGCAGTGCATCTGCAACTGGGAGATGACTTACAGCCTTCTGCCTGCACCACATCACCTACCACACGTTTCATAAGAGACTCTGCTGCACTTCGCTGTATCAAGTACATATACACCTTAGGTGGAAAGCCATGGTGATAACGTGACTGTTTGTTCAAACCCCTGCCAAGAGCTGGGCTTCACACCCTGAAGCTGTACCACTTGAGTGAATTCAGATTAAATCTTTGTTCTCACTTTGTCCTCTAGCACAGCTGCCTTAAAGACCACCACCGACAGATGGACGCCCTTCTCTAGATAATGATCCAGAGGAAATTTCTTTCATGAATCAGACAGAGCAGTAGATCCAACCCACCGTGGAGAGTTTCGAGCAGTGGCATGCCAGGCTGGCATTATAATCTCATTTGCAACATGCTTGTTCGACGGGCTTTGTGCTGGAAGCTACATTAGGCATCTGGGCAGTAGTGCCATTGTATGCACTTCATCCTGTCCATGAGGTATTTTACCAGGGCTAATATCTCTGCTCAAATCTGCCTCATCCCTCCATTCCTCTATCATACCAGTGAGAGGGAGGAGAAGGAAAAGTCAAAGTGTAAGCACATCGCTAACACATCTACTCTCTTTTTATAAGTTAAATAATTATTTTAGCTTCAACCGATCTAGTCCTGAGTGGAAAATGTCGTAGGCATCACATCTCCCCCCTAGATATCACAGCATTGCACCACAGGGTGAAAAGAGATGGCTGAGCATTCATATCCTCCCTCTGCGCAATCCTTATGAGCTTGGAACTTTGGTTTCCTCATCTGGAAAGAACCCTTTCCATGGAGTGACCATGAGATCTCCTGTAATCTTGCTATACCATAGTGTTAACTGGTTGACTCAGCTCTGATTTTCTTATCTACAAAATGGCAGGAGAGGGAGGGATGTGATACAAATACATGTTATTAATTCAATTGTTGGAAGCACAAATGAGTGCATGACATGTGGTGTTCAGAACATACTTAGTGCCTGGCAAAGACTCTGTACATGCTACTTCTATTCATCTAAACAATATACCAATCCCTAATGGATACCCCTTCCCATCCCCACTCCTTTATTCTCCACAAATTGCTCTCTGTGAGCGCACATAGAAACCAGGAGGCAGGGTTTCTGTTACATTACAAACGTTCTCCATGATTTCGGGTATCTTCCTCTAAACACACTTTAGGAAATTCTCCCTGGGAATTCTAAAGTCAAGAAAAGATAAAGCACTATTAGGAAAGAATTTCCAAAGGAATGTTTTTAAATATACAAATGTACCAAGCTGGGTGGCCGTGGGCAAGTCTCTTAATCTCCCTGTTCTTTACTGGCTAAATTGTAAAATGAGAAATTGGGTTATATTATATTTGGAATCTCTTTTAAGCATAATAACACACAAGTCTACGATTATTACTGGGTACAAATGTGTGCCGAAGGCCATTAGTCAGCTGGTGAAAATATAGCACTGGGGACCATGTGAGGATCATGGTATAAGCCCAGCCAAATGGCTTGTATTTGTAAGCTGTGGGCCCTGCCTTGAGCAAATGAGGATTTGTAACAATGGATTATTTTCAAATCTGTCAGCAACTTGGAGCCCATGCTCTACTGATGGTGGGCGTGTAGCTTCATTTCCAGCATATGCCGGAGAGCAAATCTGCATACCATAAAGCAGACGGTACTAAGAGATGTTTAGAATGAGACACTGTGTCCTTAATATTCAGCTGGACTCAGAGAGTCTATTATTACCTCTACACATGGAGGAAAGCAATGATGGAGGATAGAAAGGCTAAAGCAACATGACAGGAACACCACCACTCCCATCCTTCCAAATGAAAAGAAAAGAAAAAGAGAGAAAAGAAGGCTTTAGGTAGGAAACATGGCTGCTTACATGGTTAACTGTAACCAACTCAATAGATTGAGATGTAAGTTTTGTTCATGTCCAAAAGAATTCTTTGTGTAGATGTGTAGATTGGGTCAGTTATTTGCACGGATGCATGTTGAATGACCTCTAGGTTGAAATGGTTATTGATTGTCCGAATGACAAATACCAAAATTACCATCACAGCCACACAGGATGCAGTGCCCATAATGAAGATGCTAGAGGAGAGGTAAATCCATGAGGTATCACCAGGGCCTTAAGAGAACCTGGGCTCTCATGGTGGCCAGACAGAGGCTGCCCAAGAAGCAGCAATCAGTGCTTGGCAGTTAACCGATTCTGTTAACAGCCACGAACAGTGATTAGCATCAAATACATGAAGGTGCTCCTTGGAAAACTACAATATTATCGAGAGCTGTCAAGAGGTTGCATCAAGTTCACATGAAGAGATGTGCTCCTCAGGGTTCACTTCTTCAGGCAGGAGGTGCTGGCTCTGGGTTTCGCAATCGGGTGTGATTGGATCATCAGGCTGCTCACAGGGACAGAGATATCAAGGAGTCAGGGGTCTGACAGTGATGCATTACGGGACAGGATCCTGAGGCTGATTATGATGCAGGTAACAGGAATAAATCACCCTTGAATATGCTGACACTGGCACTGCAGGAGGAGAGAGAGCAGTGCTCTTGAGATGTCAGTAATTAGAAACAGGAAGTCAATTCTGCTGCAAAGTCCCAGCCTGAGACTAAGGTGCTGAATGTCATCTGAGGAAATATTTTGGGCCAGGCCACTATCTCCCAGTCAACAAAGCAGGACAAACTCTTAACATGAGATAGTAGGGAGGCAGTTTATATATTACCTTGCCCTTCTATCCTTTTAGAACTTCTTAGGCATACATTTTGAAAGTTATCAGACATATTTTCTATTCATCTACCTACTTGTGATTGGAAGTTTGTATAAACATCCATCTATAAAATCATCTTGAAGATGTCAGTATGCAAAAGCTAAATAGAACAAAAACCTGATACTTCAATGAATAGTGAGCTTTAAAACATTAGCAGTAGTTCCACCCCTCCTCTGACTTTTATTTACTGTCATGTAGCTCTATTTTTTTTTCAAATGAATTAACATCCTATCCTCATTCTTCCATTAGATTGTAAATTCTTTTAAAACCAGGCTGTCACTTAAAATTCTTTGCAAATGTTCAATGTTTCATGCACGCATGAGCCTCTACGGGTTTTGGCCTGACAAGAACTAAAGGAAAGCATAGTGATACTAACTACTCTCAATAAAAAGATACACCAGTTTTCTTGGGTACAGGAAAGGAAGTGGGCTGCTTCAAGACAAAACAATGCGGAAGCCATGTTGGCCTTCCTTCAGTGGGAGGCTGGGTGAAGCGACAATAATGGCTATGTTGTTTACAGAGGGGAAGGCAGCAGAGTGCCAAATGAGAGAGAGGAAGACTCTGGCGAGGCTGCAAGGAGAGGCTCATATGAAAAATCTGAGAACAATTGTATTCCTAGTGCCCTAAGAAATCAAAAGACAACTCTCCCGAGAAGCAGAACGTAATCCTATTTTCAACACCTCCCAGGAGGATAGCATTTAAAAAAGAAAATCACCAGCGTCCTTGATCACACCGCCGCTAGTCATGCATTATGAGCCCTGGTACTCTCAGATGTTTTTAAAGTTATAGATTACATGGGTTTTGTACATTTATAAATATAGGGCTCATTAGTAGGACCTATGTTTATAGTGCTGGAGTTTGTTTTCATTTCTTTTCTTTTTAAACAGATCCAGGTTTTCCTAGATCCTGTTTATTCTGTGAAGTCAAAAAACAGAACAAGGAGAAATCAGAAAAGAAGCATGTATGCTCCATGATTGGGCATAGAATCTCTGGAAGAATGCATTTGTATTGTTTCTAGAGAGCAATGAGAAGCTTTACACAATTGCATTATCTCAAATTATTACTTCCTGTTGTTTTCCAGAGTTTGCAAAAAGAATAAATGATGTGTCATCTTTAATCTCCTTTGTCCTTAGATTCACCATAATAAATATTAAGGTAGTACATTTATTACAGTGCTTTTCACTGGAAAGACAATACCCATTAATTTTAAACCTTGGGCTGACAGCCCTTCTAACACGGCATTAGAATATTGCTGTCTCAATTTTAAATTATTTTAATTCATAGTAGAGCAGGACTCAGTGGAATGTCAAGTAATGGTAGTATGCTAACACTGCAGTTATTTGAACCTCAGGACTTGTATCTTCTTTCTAAAAAAAAAGTCAAACTATTTCATATACCTCCAAATTTTTCCTCTCCCTCTTATCTCCATTTTTTTCTTCTGGAAATTTTTATCAAATCTATATTTAATTTCTGTTTTTAATGGTTCTGTCATAGCTGTCATTGGAAGCAGAAAGGAATACTAAATTATAAATTCAGTCAAGCATTTCTCCATTATCCTCTTAAACATAGAACTCTGAGTATATACCAATGAAATTACACTTACTAAGACACCAAAGAAAACAATTGCTTCAAGGTGTTTGTTTTTACTCATTTCTCTGAAAATGGATGGTTTAAGGTAACATTTCAAGTAAAAATGAAGATGGAAACAAAAAGCAAAACTTAGACAAATCCTTCTGGTACAACATTCCAGCTATTTGCAATACAAAAAA
The DNA here is from genome assembly GCF_019054845.1 of Dipodomys spectabilis. NCBI lineage: Eukaryota > Metazoa > Chordata > Mammalia > Rodentia > Heteromyidae > Dipodomys > Dipodomys spectabilis. The sequence goes on from NW_024870752.1 coordinate 9,946,004, forward strand.
TACTTTAAGCTGATAAACAAAAAGGTTGCTACACAGTTTAAACTAAAAACAAATGTGGGTAAAAATGTACCTAGTCCTCTAGAGATCCAGGGCAGTGCTTAAGAATTATGTGCATTCTACTATATATATATATATTCTCTTAAGTTTTAGAACTTTAAAGTATGACTGTTACAAGAAGTCAACTAAAGCCTACAAAAATGCAAGGGCAACAAACCTAAATCAATAATCCATTTTTCTAATCCCACACATCAAATAATCCATTCTGAAGTGGGAGTATATCACTGGCAATAAAATACAAAATCTTTTCTTCCATCACTCTGCTAATTACTTGGGGCTTACCTTCATTTAGGGCTCTGTGAAACATCACTAGCACATATAATAGTTACAGAAAGAATGCACCCCATAGATTTGACTCTATAAAAACCCCTGGATTTGTGCTTTATTTTTTCAAACAAATGTGAAATTCAGGTATTATTTTTGGTAGTATCAGCTTAGCTCTGTATGTTAGTTGAACCACATAAATAGGTCAGGAGAGAAGGTTTTATAAAGCCTGTCAACTAGAATAAATTATGTTTGAGTGTTGCATCCTCTAATTCAGTCCATAAGCTTCCCCAGGTCTTATACAATCCAGTCTGTACTGGATTGTCTGGAACTATATTCTTAATGCATATGTGCAAGGAATATTTTCATGAAGATGTATTTGTTACACAATCCTTCTCTCCACTAATGAGATACAGCATGACCTAATAAACAATCTCAAAAATATTCAAATCAAAACTTCAACCTTAACATTGTTTAAATTCAATGCCTTCAATGCTGGGTCAGGTATAACAATCTTTTCTATGATAGGAATGGCATATTTATTGACAATAAAAAGGATAGGTCTATGGTGACATAAAAATATTTTATTGTATGCCAAAATTAGGTATTGCCTATAATACATAAGTGGTATGTTCCTTTGATCCTTTATCTGCATTTGTATTTCTCTCTCAAGAGTCCATTTGGTTCCCTAATTTTACCTACATTTTAGTGGCTGCTGTTCAGATTCCAACAAAAAGAGGCACTGGAAACTCCATGGACCAAAGGTTGTTCTCTGGTCCCAGTCATGTGTTCTCATATTTATGAACATCTGGCCCATTTTATTACGGCAAATCTCAAGTGGTTGTTATGTCTCTTGCCTGCTTTTGCATCCAATAGCAATGCCAGTTAGTGTAGCCCTTCTCTATTTATTAAACATCCATCTAGTATGAAACAATAAGAAACAGGATGACTGAGCTGCCTATTTGTTATCGAAAGTTTGGGGGGTTGGGTTTCTTTGTTTGTTTTTTATACCAGGCTAAGGATGATGGGGACTTGTAAAAATATTTTCAACCTCTTTTCCTTCTCTCCTCTCAGAAGCGCAAGTGGAGCAGCTTGGGAGAGTCTCCCAAAACACAGGTGCAAACGCACACATTTTTATCTCTCATACAGGAAGTTCATGATTGTTCTTCCCCACACCTTGTGCTAAGGGCTGTTTTACTCTTGCCGTTGCTCTCTGTACTCTGTGACTTTTATCTTCCTCTGTGAGACCCAGTGGAATAGGCCATCTCTCCACCATTAAACATGGTTTCAAGTACAAAACCTAGGTGCTTCCAGGATCCTAAGTGTAAGAACTGCATGTTTGCTGGAATACAGATTCTCAGTGTGAGGTATTGCTTTATTCCTGGGGGACATCCTCATTGCCTACAGACATTACTGATCTGCAGGTTTCTTGTTGGGCGATGCTCTTGGCATCTGGCACGAAAAGACCAGAGACTCTACAAAACATCCCAGACAGAGGACAGAGGAATTATTCATCCCACATTCCATAGCATTGCTTGAGGACATCTCATAATCTATGTCTTAACTCTCTCTAAGCTCCCTAGAAATGTATACTTCTAAAACAAGACAAAACAAAGCATACAAATCAAGAAATGGTGCTTTGGTAATGCCCTTTAAAAAGAGGAAATAGGTTTTTCTCATGTATTCCTCTTTTGTTTGAGTTTGTGATTCTTTTTCTGTCTAGTGGATGATGTGGAAAAATGTGTTTCACATTTGCACTGCATGCTGTAGAGCACATTATTTAATTTTAGGGAAGTCTGAAGAGTTATCTTTAGCAGTGTTCCTTTAACTTTCTAGTAAGATTAATTTATTCATCATGCTGGGTATTTTTTTATTTGGTAATTCATGATCTTTTGATGTGTTGAATCCTCACTAATCCTGAGAGACCATCTCTCCCAGGGCTATCTAATTTTGAAAAATGATCAACAGTTTGCCTGCTGGCGTACCTTTCATATGGAAACAAACCAATCCAGAGCCCATCTCCTGACCCACCTCCTTTATCAACTTCTTCTAAATCGAGCCAGAAATCTCCTGCCTTAAATCTTCTGAGGGCCTGGTAGCAGACAATGTGAGACATCCCATCCCGACGGCAATAGGACACTGCCATTACTCAACCCCAAGCTTGCTCAGTATACCTGTCCTGCCTGGACCACTGCTTCTCATGACAACCATAAGAAAGTCCTTTGTTCACAGTCTTTTCTGTTTACCTCACCATCTGCTCATCGGCCCTGCTGCTCCCTCGAGTGTCCCCCATGCTGTGCACATTGCTTTCTGCCTCTAAGGATCTAAAAGAATACCCTTCCTCACTCATGAAAGCCATTTTCATGGCACCATCTCTATTCCTTCCTAATGAAAACAAATCTGAGGTACAGTTTTTAAACACTTAGTTACCTTAGGGATTAAAATGAAAGGAAATATTGACAGACACATAATTCCAGTCTTCCCACATCTTCTACAGAGTCAAGCTAACCAGAAAGATAAAGAAAACTGTGAAGAACTTATTCTAGGGTATATAGCTAATAATATATCCATGGGCAAGAGCCATGCTCCTGGGAATTTCCATGTTCTGATCTATGAAATTTAAAAAAAGACCTGAGCTACATGGAATCTTGATGGTGTATTATTTGAAAGATTACCTTTGAAAGGAGTTACCTGCATTTCTAGGTCCAAGATGTCAGAACAGTGGAATTTTTTACCTATCTTTCCAATTCATAAGTATTCTTTTTTTTAAAATTTTTTTAATTTAATTTAATTTTTTTGTGAACATACTGTACAGAGGGGTTACACTTACATGGGCGGGATAATGCGTACATTTCTTATCAAGCATTGCAACCTCCTCCTTTGTTTACCCTTCACATCCCTTCCCTACCTCCCCCCTACCCCCCACCACCCAATTCTCCCCCCTTCCCCCCCCACCAACGTTGTAAAGCTCGTTTTCGACATGACCTTGTACTTCTCATTGTTGCAACAGGTCCACCTGTATCCTTAAACGACTTGTTTTTCCCCATCTCCTCCACAAGTTATACTGACATCAAATATGGTGAAAGCAGGGGTTATACTGTGGGGGAGGGACATACAAAGCAACAAAGAAATAATCTTATAAATGCGTTAGAAACAAATGCATGAAATAAAAAAGCATTAAAATTCTTAAGTTTTTGCACATTGCTTTGTTTTCTCTCGGATAGGTAGGTAGAGATTGATTGTAGGTTGCATTTGTTCACTCAGTGAACATTTATTGAGAAACTTCTTGGGTATAGTGAATTGGATTGAAAAAAGAGAAAAATCCCACCTGCCATGAGAGGCGCTCACAAAAATGTTTACAGAACGTGTGTTTGCATGCATCACTTAATATCTTCCATTTCTTCATCTCTGAAATGGATCTTGTAACTGTCTGTCTCCAAGTATTTTTTCTATAGTGAGAACATTTAAAGCCCTTCGCATGTCATGGGCTCTTGATAAATATTAGCTCTCATAGCAGTTAAAAGGAAGAGAAATGACTGGCTGCCAGAATTAGTCTGAGACACTCTGACATTATGTTAAAACAATAAATAGAAAGTCAAGGTGGGAAAGAATTCCATGTAGTCAGAAAAAGGCTCACAAAGCTTTGGAAAACTTTTGACACTTCTCAGCTAACATTATTTTTGGTTTCTGAGTATTTTACTGGGCTAATGTTTTAGCGGATATTTAATATATAAATTAGATGTATCATTTATATTTAATTTGTATACTATACATCTGCATTTGTGTCATTCTCATGTATTTGCACTTCCCTGTCCATATGACACTTATAAAATATCCTAAGAAAAGTGAAACTCTTTAGATTTCACTGGTCCTACAAACCATCATTTAGTACATCTCATTTATTCTCTTCTTCCTTCTCCAAAAGGAAGCAAAACCAATATGGTGACTCATGTAGTTCTTCTCATTTTTTCTTTATGCTTTGGTCTCCGAGTTGAGTCTCAGAATTTGGTTTGGTGTAGGTCGTTAAAATGAGCATCATTTTAATCAGGGTTTGTGACGGTTTCCTGTAGTTACTTGTGGAGTTATATGTATATGTAGCAAAGACATACTTACAAACTTGTTAAAAGAAAGATTATTTACTCATTTTTCCAGCATGGCTCCTTCCAGTCTACTTCATAAGTAAATCTATATTTAGTCAGCATTTTATTGATCGGCAACTAGAGTAGACTTTAATGTTCTTAGACAAATACACCATTAAGAGAAAACTTGATTTGAAAATTTTCCTGAAAGTCTTATCACATTTGAAAAATAATAGAAGAAAGAAAACTCATGCTTTATTTTCTGTCATTTTTCCTCTATTTAAAACAATACCGGAACAATGACCTTTATTTAATAGCCTGGTGTTATGCTTTTATTACAAAGAATCTCAGGCTTTTGGTATAAACATTATACATCCTGTGAAATTGATTATTAGGAAAATTAATGACAAAGAATCACATGATTGTTGGGTCTCTGTGATCTTTACAGGCATGTTTATTTTATTGTTACTATACTCTATTTTGTTAGTGTTTTATAGTTAAGAAGTTAAACATTTTAAGTATCTTTCTCAATATTGTCTGTAATTAAGGTGAAGTCCACCTAAAATGAGATCATTTAAGGTTAAAATGTATCCTATCTTCAGGGAATTACAAGATAAGAGGTAAAAGATGGGATAAATTAAAACTGGCTTAAAACACGAGTTAGAGACCCTGAGAAATTTTTTTTCATCTTTTGCCTAAAAGTTATTTGCTTACACATGAAATCATGCTGAGAAATTACTTTGGTACTTAGAGAAAATAAAAACATAAAAGCTTTTATGTATCAGATACTTAAGATCCAAATATCATAGCACACAAGTAGAAAAACTCCAAGTACAAGTGAAGCTGACATAAAACAAATTTTCTTTTACAGCTTTCAAGTGTTTTAGAGTTTATTGCTGTTTTATCCATTGAGTAAGAAGTTTCTAGGTGAATATGGGAGCTTACACTTGTAAATCAGAAACTTGGGCAATAAGTTTTGTTGTTCATTCTGTATAGGAATCATTTTTGGTTTGTGTATGAATGTTAGTCTATCATATACAAAACAAACAAGACCAATGGCAGTATTAGGTATTGTTGAACATACCATTAATGGCCAACTTTCTTCTCTGTACAGATATTGCAAGTTGTCATTGAGTTTAGTTCAGTAGCTGTGCTTCTTTTTTGTGCCCTGAGAAATATTAGTAACCTTGCTGCCTATGTCCAAAACAAGACCTTCTCAGTTGCCTAAAAAATTTTTTTAAAAAGCTTTAGGAAGAATGTACTTGCATAGCAAGAACACTGATAAGAGAATTTAATGGACATAATAACCAAGATTAAGCACTTAAATAATACATAAATAATCATGGATCAAAAACTTTTGTATCTATCCAGATACAAAAGTTTTGAATCTATCCAGAACTACTATTGCAATTTAAGAACTTGAGAAAATGCAGTTGCTTGTTATCTGCTTTCTTTGACCATTGTAATTTTTTTTTTAAAAAGTCTGTCAGCTAGACACCAGTGGTTCATGCCTATAATCCTAGCTACACCAAAGTCTGAGATCTGAGGACCCCAATTCATAATCAGCCCAGGTAGGAAAGTCTGTGAGATGCTTAGTTCCAATTAACCACCAAAAAGCTAGAAATGGACTTGTACCTCAAATGGTAGAACATCAACTTGAGCGACAAAGCTAAAGGATAACATGCAGAGCCTGAGTTCACTAGTACCAGTACAAAAAAAAAAAAAAAATAGCATGCCAATGTATTTGTGTTTGAGTGAGAAGCAGGAGCCATTTGATTGCAGGGAATATGTTAGATGGAAAAGGCTCAGTTTGCTAATGATAACACCTGTGTCTCCTTAGACATCGTGCTGGCCTAAAAAACCAGACCATGTCATTGACATCATTACCAGTTTACAGACAAGGGAGCTAAATGCCAGGAAGTTTAAATGACTTGTCCAAAGTTAAAGAGTTAGTAACTTGTAGAGCCAGAATTCTTCTTCTTAAGCCTTTGGCTTAAAGACCACAAGCTCAGTATTAGTCATTTTCATGGCCCCATTATATACAAACAGAGTTCCCAGAGAAGCCAATGCAATTTCCAGGGAGCATTTTACAAATGGAGAGAACAGTCTAGCCCACAAGGACACATAGTTCTGTATAACCTGCACCTGTGAGAAATGTATCAAAATGTTTTTCATATTTAATACCTAATAGACATGCACAAATTTTTGGTTCAGAGAGCTAATTAACCGGGCCTTGAAGTGAACATTAAATCCTCCCCTCTCATTGTCTACAAAATCAATGAAGACCTTATTAACACCTTCTTTTATATCCAATCCTGTAACCAGGGAAAATGACTTCTGCCGGTTGATGAGACACTATAGGAACCCCATTTTCCCATTTTAAAAAAAATTGACATTCAATACCCTGTGTCTGTTAAGTTCCACACAGCAATAGACCAGCAAATCAACCTTTCTCACTCCTCACATTTTTTTCTTTTAATATCTCAATCCTTATTTCAAACAAGTCAGGATTTCTTTTCTTGCATCAATATGTATGAGCAACTGGGCTGGTGGGAAAGTCATCTCTGACGGCTAGAGCAATCAGCTCCAAGCCACGAGCACTCATGGCTTCTTCTCCTTGTTGAACTGTTCACTGATATGTGAACCTGACAGTCTCACTGTGCCTTTGCAGCACCTGTATTCCTGGCATAGCTCTGTAATACCTGCAACATACTAATATCCTTGTGAATCACATAGTACAACTGAATTTCCCAACTGTTCTAGGCACTAGCTACAGGACATGGATTTACTGGAGGCAGTGCAGCACACAGAAATACCAAGCACTTGAAATTATTTACACACAGGAGAAAAATTAATGTTGTTCTAGAAATTATCTGCCACTGCTCACCCACCCCTCGTGTAATGATATGAGCCATAGCTCTTGAAGGAAAAATACTTAAAAAAAAAAACCTCCCATTATCATTTAAGCTTCTCCTTTTTGAAGAAATTTGTACTGACTTCTCAGTATAGAATGTCAATGAATCCTCACCCAAATCTAAGGATATATGTCCCATTATCAGCTCCGTTGAAGGGGATGGAAATCAGAGTTCACTCAACCTATTGAGTCCATGCCAAATAGCCAACCAAGGTTTGAGTGTGTGTTCTGAGCCTCCACTTTTCTCCTTAACTTAGAAGAAGCTTTTCTTTGTCTAGAAAGATGCAAAGCAGCTCAGGTCAGTAAAAATAACAAAAATAATTACGATCACAATGATCAATGACTGCTGTACATCAAACAATACCAATAGTGGCTTGAACATTTTTAAAGAAAACTAATAATTGTCTGAAGGTCTATATCAGTTAGCTTTATCTGAGTAACAAAGTACCCCAAATCAACTGGTTTAGAAGAAGCTACCCTTTTGCTCATTCATTGCTTTCTTTAGGCCATCTATTTGAGTTGGAATCTAATTACCTCTGGACTCACACCTGTTTGCAGGGTTACCTTTTGGGCTGTTAGAGGCCTGCATGGTAAAGGATGACCTCATCTACTCCTAGTGCTCTGTCATGAAACAGATGCCTAACCTAGGTTTTTTCCACATGATAGAAACAAGTTTTGATTAAGAGGCTATGCACATTCTCTGAGGCTTCATTTGGAATTGGGCTTCTATGGCTACAGTAAAAATGTGATAGACACTCATCACCTCAAGAAGTCAAGAAGAATCATTTACTTCTTGACAAGACACTCTGCAAATCACATGGCAAAGAATGTGATACCTGGTTGCTAGGATGAATCCTCATAATCAACCTTACCTGTTGAATATCTTGAAAGAGTGATAAGGCAATGTGTATTTTATTTTAAAAATCATTCCATTCACAAGGCTCAGGACAATTTGTTAACTATCCTTTTGTTATGTTATTTATTATAAAGATGCTGTACAGAGGGGTTACACTTACATGAGTAAAGGAATGAGTACATATCTTGCCGAGCATTGTTACCCCTTCCCTTGTTGTTCTCCCACTATCCCTTCCCCTCCCTACCTCCCTCACTCTTCCACCCTCCTCCACCCACCCAAATTTGTAACGTTGAGTTCCAATACATTGTCTTGTGGGTATCGTTGTTGCAATGGGTCATTCTGTGTCCTTGTTTCAGCGTTTCGTTATTCCCCTTCCCCTCCTCAAATTAGACAAATGTATAAACAAGATGCAGAGTGCCAAAATCAAGTACAGTGACAGCAGGAGATATACCATAGGGGGAAGAACTTACAAAGGAAACAAAAAAAAAAATCACATAGTACATTTAAAAACAACAGGGAAAGGCCTCTTGTGTCCATATCTTGGAGTTCATTTCACTTAACATCATCATATATTTAGGTCATATGTACATAGCTTTTGAGCTTTTCCTGCTCATCTGATAAAATTATCCTAAACATATACTAGTTATTGCGAATGAGGGAAACCATGCTACCTGTGTTACTTCACTTAATATGATTTTTTTCCGAGTCTTTCCACTTCCTAACAAATGGGGCAGTTTCATTCTTTCTGATGGAAGCATAGAATTCCATTGTTTATATAAACCACATTTTCTTGATCCATTCATCTACTGAGGGGCATCTGGCTTTGCTGATAGCAGGTACCTATGCAAGATAAGAATAGTTAACAGGAAATAGCTTTATACTTAATGATGAAAAGCTAAAGCCATTTCCTGTTAACTATTCTTACCTTGCATAGGTACCTGCTATCAGCAAAGCCAAAAATATTCTTTGGATTTGAGTTTGGGACCACAGTTTACCAAGCTGTAATTAAAGATAATTCTGAAAGACTCGTTATTTCATATTTGACTTACATTTCTCCATAAGATTACCTCAGGCATTATCATTTGGAAACCAAATTTAGTACAATTTCAGTGATTCTATTCCAAATAGCCTGTGACTATTTGGAGAATTTCCCCTGAACACTTATACTGACTTTCTCACCAAGGGATGTTTTCTCTACTGTGAGTTTGTTCTAATTGGGCCAGTCTCTGTATTATTATTAATTAGCAAATTCATCTTTCAATTTTAGTCCCATGGGGGACAGATTCAGTCAGGGTTCGATAGGTAGGGAATTGAGCTATCAACAAGTTGAATTTTTCATTATGCGCTTTGGCTTTCTTTTGTGTTCTCTCTTCCCTTTCCCCTTCGTGTCGTGTGTGTGTGTGTGTGTGTGTGTGTGTGTGTGTGTGTGTGTGTGTGTGTGTGTGTGTGTGTGTGCATACATATATTTATATATATATTGCCAACTAAGCTTATTTAAACCCAGATACCTGAAGAGTTTTTCTTTTAATTAGGAAATAAAAGAATCAAGTTATATGTCATAAAAGCACATCATAAAAATATTCTAGCATCATTTCTTTGGGGGGTAACTTTTAAGTAGGCCTTCTTACTGGTTACTTGAAGTGGTTTTTTTTTTCTGTTGTTCTCGTTTTGTTCTGCTTTATTTTGTTTAGATTTAACCTATGCTGGTGGCATCACGTAAACACCTACTATTTATTGGTCTAAGAACAAAGGGCACCAGTATGTGAGACTGCAATTCAATAGAGCTAATCTCAAAAGCAATTAATGTTCACATTCTTTATGTGCCCTATGGTAGTCTTGTTTGTCTAAGGAATTTATTGAAATGGATATATTTAATTAAACTCTTTTCAGCATTTGGGCAAAGATACAATTTAAGGCATGACATTCTACTTTAAAAAAGAAGAAAGAAAATGATCTGAATAACTTTTTTTTAATTATTCTAGCCTTTTGTCTTAAAAGTACATAAAATTTCAGAGAGTAAAGACTAGCTGGGAAAATACCTCCCTCTGCACCTTGAGAAAGGGAGAAAAGACAGAGAGGGAGAAAGAGAGAACAAACTGTCCAGGTTTCTAAACTTATCCTAACATAGTGATTTCCTTCTGTGTGTATTTTGTGTCTACAAAATATGTAAATGTAAGGTGTACTTACAAGACAAATGAAATAAAGTCCTTGTTCTCTATCACTGTAATTTTCCAGGTGCCTACACTAACACATTGCAATACTTTTATCACATGTCCTAACATATTTAATATTTGCACACACATGTACTGAGGGAACAGTGTCTTCTAGGAGAACTACTAGGTAGTAAGTGACAACACGAACATCACATTTATTACATCTGATTTTACTAACTTTCTCAAGAATTTTGGTCCTTTTTTTCAGTAGAAAAATACTTACTGAAAAGAGGAGGAGGGGCTGGGAAGGTGGCTCAGTGGTAGAGTGCTTGCCTTGCATGCTCAAGACCCTGAGTTCAATTCCTCAGCACCACATAAGCAAAGAAAGAAAAAAGCCAGAAGTGGCGCTGTGGCTCAAGTGGTAGAACGCTAGCCTTGAGCTGAAGAGCTGAGGGACAGCACCCAGGCCCAGAGTTCAGGCCCCACGACCAGACTCCCCCCCTCAAAAAAAAAAAAAAAAGAAAAGAAAAGAGGAGGAGAGAGTATGATCAAAGTACAGTGTATGAAAAGGTCATTATGAAAAGATCACAATGAAGTCATTTTTTTTTTTAACATGCAAGAAAGGTTAAAAAAGGTAGGGTGAAGCCGGGCGCTGGTGGCTCACGCCTGTAATCCTAGCTACTCAGGAGGCTGAGATCTGAGGATCGCAGTTCAAAGCCAGTCCAGGCAGGAGAGACTGTGAGACTCCTATCTCCAATAAACTACCAGAAAACCAGAAGTGGTGCTGTAGCTCAAGTGGTAGAGCGCTTGCCTTGAGCTGAAGAGCTGAGGGACAGCGCCCAGGCCCAGAGTTCAAGCCCCACGACCGACAAAAAAAAAAAGGTAGGGTGAGGAAAGAAGAAAAGAAAAGTAGTAGGAGATGGATGTGATCAAAACATCGTATGCATGTAAGAAAATATCATAACCTCCCACATTATCTAATAAATGTAGGGGAAGAAAAGTGTTTGTTGAACAAATGTGATGCTTTTGCATTCCTAAAGAGGGTAGATTTAGAGCCCAGAGAATTAAGAATTGAAGTCAGAAGGCCTAGCTCTCAGTCCAATTTGAACAGCATCTTTCTCTACAACATGAAGATGCCACTGTGTACCTTGCAGTATTCTTTGCATGTTACATATTTACAGATAATGAATATTAAAATCACCTCTCATACAGTTTCTTATACATTCATAATGCAAGCTTGATTTTTTTTTTATCATATACAATGCTCAGCATCCAACACAGTGAAGGGCCAAGGATAACTGATAGAAGGGGCTACTTGGGGGAAAAAATCCTACCCAAGTTAAGTAGAGCCTAGAAATTAGCCACAGTTGTATTCTATCAGTATCACCCACATCATCATCCTTATGATATGGGCATATTCTTCTCAGAAATGTACAAAACTGATATCTGTTCTTCAACCTTTTGCGGGGGGGGGGGGGGCGGGGAGGGGCAATCCTGGGGCAGAAATTCAGGGCCTGGGTGCTATCCCTGGGCCTCTTTGTGTTCAAGTCTAGTGCTACACCACTTGAACCACGGCGCCACTTCTGCCTTTTTCTGAGTAGTTTATTGGAGATAAGAGTGTCACAGACTTTCCTGCCCAGGTTGGCTTCATTCCGTGATCCTCAGATCTCAGCCTCCTGAGTAGCTAGGGAGCCACCAGTGCCTAGCTGTTGTATAGCATTAAGTCACTGGACATTTATGGAGAAATTAAAATATGAGATGTGTCTTCTGTGGAGTTCCGTGTGCTTTTTCATACTTTAGTTCAAGATGGAAATGAAAAGGACAAAGAGTGTTTGGGTGAAGTCTTCTCTGATTGCAAAGACACACCTTTATTGGACAGGGTGAGGCCGCACTCCAATAGTTCAAAAAGTCACGTGGACAGTTGGGTGGCATGGCCATCATTATTCTATCTCAGCCTTGCTCAGTGATGTTGAATACTATGTTCAATTGAAAAGTTTATATGTCAGTCATGAAAAACTGCTATTAACTTCTTCCCACCCCCCACAAAGGTATCTATATCTATATCTCATGCAATATTTACAAGAAGCATAGATTTTGGCCTCCCACTGAAACAGGGATGATCCCTGCTCCATCATTGACTCTTGTTTATCCAGGAGAAATCACACCATCTCCTAGGCCCTCCATTCTAGTATCTGCATAACAGACATGCTAAAAACCTACAGGGCAATGCTTCCAAGAGTAAGGATGATGTTTGTTGGAGCCAGACACAGCCAACACTTCACAAATATGAGCGGTTACCAATGGCCCAGTATTTCAACACAGGATGGTATTTCTTTCACCCTGAAATTGAAATGCAAGCATGTGATAATGGCTCTATATTGAATTTTGACTCTGATTTGGATTGTATCAGAGAACATGAAGTACATACAAAATTCTCTTATTTCAGGCGGCTGAGAATTCTGAAACTGCTGCTTCTTAAATGGGTCTCCAGTGAACTGAAATTGCTTGATAAGATCAAGCAACCCTTCAGACTTGCAGAGCCCTTTTCCTCCTATGAAACGGAAGAAGTTAGGCATTTGCAGCTAGACAGCATTGCTGCTAGATGATTTAAAAGATAGGTAGTTGGTTCTGCTTCTTACCTTCATACAAACCAAGATCAAGCTACCTATTCATATTGTGCCCAATACCCACCTTGGATAAATGATAGAAAAGCAAACAGCTTGAGGCTGAATCTTTCAGGAGATGGAGGATGAAGATGACAGAATTTGTTTGGGGTTCTCAAGACGTTTTCTTCAACAAAGGCAAGTAGGGTCCCAGTGCAGCCCATTACACAGCTCTTGCTCTGCGATGAACTCAAATCTGCTTGTGAAACTGTTTTGTACAGGGGTTTGCAACTCTTTCTCTCTGATGTGGGCCTTGCAAAAGTTGTGTCCTTTTTGTGACCCTCCTTTACCCTGAGGCTTCTGCACCTGCTGCCGCCCTAGGTAATGACAGAGCTTGGCATAAGTTTTCCATTTAGAAGCTCAGATGCCAGAGGCAAAGGATGTTCCTGAGAGACCTTTGGTGCCCCAACCTTTATAGCAGTGGCTCTCAAATTTTAATTTGCATAAGAATCACCTGGAGGGTGCGTTTTAACAATACAGATCCTGTGGACTCTTCTACCTATTTCAGTACTTGTAGGTTTAGGTCAATTTCTGGACTTGGTATTTTTATCAGCATCCAAGTTTACTCTGATTCAGATAATCATTTTGGAGCAAAAATGGAGGAACACCGCTTTACATTATTTCAGGATCACTGTTATGAAATTTGGAATCATAAAATAATGAATGTGAAGAATAAATGGCTCAATAGCATATATAAATTCGTTTATGTAATCATCTGTCCAAAGCATCACTGTGTATTCGTGTCTTTGACTTCCTTTACATAGTATGTGTAAGAACAATGGTGTAGCAAAAATACCAGGCGTGACCTATGAAATATCCACAGATACAGGCATTAGAGAGAGAAAAAGGGAGAGAGAGAGCCAGAGAGAGAGAGAGTAAAAGGTCAGGAACATTAGTGATGATATTTACAAGTTATCTGACTCTGAGCCTCTATTTGCTCATGTATAAAATGGAAGTAAGGACTGGTTAGTTATGAAGTACAGTGTCCCAGGGCCCTGGCACTTGGGAAGCACTTGGTGCTTCTCCCTCAGAGGTAAAAGTTAGGAAAGGTGTTTCTCTGTGCTTCCGTTAGGAACTCTACCACCTGGATTTTCCTCCAGCATCTTGTGCTGGTAGGTTTAGAAAGATGTTGGTCCCATGATTTCTTCATATCACATGAAACTAGGCTTTTAGAAACAGGGAAGAGGGAGGAGTTGGGGAGGTGGGGAGGGAAGGGATAGTAGGGGAAAACAAAGGAGGAGGTAACAATGATCTATAGGAAATGTACTCATTACCTTACTCAAGCAACTGTAACTCCTCTGTACAGTATTTTTACAATAAAAATATATTTTAAAAAAGAAACAGGGCTAGCATTGACAGGCACAAGAAGCAGAGTGATCACTTTGCAATTTTATTCTTGAGCTGGTTTTGTAGTCTGAGATCATGCTGGAATAACATAGCTTCTATTCTGAACCCCCCCCCCTTTACATTCAATAAAAATTTCTATTGAACAAATAGTTAAAATTCAGTTCATTTTTCTGGAGGCAAAAAAGATCAGCTTTTGGGGGAAACAGACAGTGCTGAATTAGATATTGTGATCAACATGAGCAAAGCTTTTACAATCAAGATTGAATGCACAAGTTGAAATTGGGAAATAGTCAAGGATATGATTAAAACCTTATTCATTTGCATTAATTAAACAGCCATTGCATATTATTATTTTATATTGAGAACTAATTGTACAGCCTTTTCAATCAGAAGCCACCTGAACTCGAAATCAAAATCATTCTAGTTCTTGACCACATTTTCTTCAGGACAGTTTTAAAGAATAGTAATCATTACTTTTTCTCATTTACATTATACCTCTAAATCTTTCTTTAAAAAAGCACTACAAAACTGAAGTGAGTTATTATTATTATTTACATGAAGAAGTATATTTTGTGTGCCTATGAATACCTAGATGCCTTTGACTTTTTGTTTCTTATATTACCTTGAACCCTTCAGACAAACTGAAGACCTATCCTCTTTTATTTGAGAAAAATAAATAGCTACATTTATTACTTGATGATGAAATAATGCAGCCATGCAAAGAATGACACTGACTTTTGTTAAGGTCATAATATCCTAGAATACTACCCCCTTTTCCATTTTAATGTACACTCTATGATGACTTTGATATTATTGTGTTCATTTTACAGAACAGAAAATTGGGTTTCACAAAAGATAACTCACCCGAGGTCACACAGTTACATCTCCACAAGATGAAGCTTGTATTTGAAATCAGATTTCTTTTGTTACATACTTGTTCTTTTACTTCCTTACCAAGATGTTTCCTCCTTTCTATCTAGCTCCTTGATGATAACAATACACCCGTCTCTTATTAAATATCTGTTGTGTACTGAGCATCTCACACACATTGTTGTAGAATGCTCTACCACCCTAAATACTGATTGATTCCTATTATCACCACTTGGTTCTCTGGGAAACTAGCTCAGAAATTCTAGGAAGCAAAGAAACATAGGTCCCATGGTTTGCCTTATTTGCAATAACTAGTATATGTCTGAGACAAGCAGAAATAGTCAGGTAAGTTGATGTTAGGCGAAATGAACCCCAAGTTAAGGACTCAAATGGTTTTTCGTTCTTGCTATTGTTTCTAACATACTTATAAGATGATTTTTTTTGTTGCTTTGTATGTCCCTCCCCCATGGTATGACCCCTGTTTTCACTGTATTTGATGTTGGTATAATTTGTGGAGGGGAAGGGAAAAAACAAATGCTTAAAATAGGGATAGAGGTGGACCCATTGCAACAATGAGATGTGCAAGTTGTTATGTCGAAAAATGAACTTTACATCTTTGGCTGGGGTGGGGGAAGGGGGGCAGAGGGAGGAGGGGCAAGGAGAAGATGGGAGGGCAGGGATGGTGGGGGGAAACAAAGGAGGAGGCAACAATGCTTGATAAGAAATGCACTCATTACCTTGCTCATGCAATTGTAACCCCTCTATACGGTATTGTCACAATAACGAAAAATAATAATAAAAAAAAATTCTAGGGAGCATGACCAAGCTCAAAGGTAGCAGAATCACAGTGTCAACTCCAATAGCATCAATCCTTGCTTGATACTGTCACTGGAATCAGGTCTTGTGGAGCTTTTCCACTCATTCTCAAACGTGTGCAGAGTTGTACAAATTTGAGTTGCCCAACACGCATGGCTCCAGTTGAGGGTGAACAAAATGGTGTGTGGGGTTAACCAGCCCTCTCACTGTCAACAATTGCTCCGTCTTCAGATACCACCATTTTACATTAGGGAGAGGGGCTTTGTAGTAGGATTACTGTTGCAAATATCTTCCTACACAAAGTGAAGAAGTGCTGTGGAGTGTTTACTAAGTACGTGATAGCTATTATGTGCCAAATGGAGAAATGAACCTATGGGTTAGGTAAGTTTCATTCAGCATGAGTCATAGTGCTGCTGGCCTTGAGCTCGATGTGAATACACTGAACAGATGTAGTCTTTCCTCAGATACCAAGGCATCGTTCACTATTTACTAACTCACCCTTCACAATGATTTTATAGACAGTATCATCACAATACCAAGAATCAACAACATTGCTGTTTTCGGTAGCCAGATTTCTTTACTACCCACCTCCTGATGGTCCACACATTCTGTGAATTCATTATGTTCTGTCTATTCCAATTTCCCATGAGTAGATGGTCCTCTCTCCCTAACACTTCTCCTAACTACCACCTCTCATCCAAGCATGACACTGTCCCTACAGTTTTGCTGAGACAACCAGTAGATTTTCAGCATCATTCTGAGCAATAAACAGCACCATACATAGTGAAGCAAACTCATTAAAGATTTACTTAGATTGATTTAGCTTAAAGCAAATTTAAATACATAAATAATTTGTGCTTCAGAGCCAGATTCTGAAATGAATGTGCAAAAATGTGAGGCCCACAGAAGTACTGGGGGCACATTCCAAAGTATCACTGGCCACCTAGGTCTAGAGAAACAGACACACAATGCTGCAATTGGCTCCTTTCACTGCGTAATGGTAACTTAACTCTCTGGAATTTTTCCTCCTTTTCTAATGAAGATAATTTCTCTCTCACAGACTTCTCCACTGAGAAATGCAAAAAAATACATCAGAAAAGACAATTCCTTTCACATTGCCACGAGTACAGAAGCCTAAAGCATTGTACCATCCGTAACTCCAACACCCACATATTTGCTACTGCAGTAGTGCTACTATCCTGGCTATTACACTGGCTTCTCTTGAGCCTCGGTGGAAAAAATAGAAGATGCAATAGATAGGAAGTCCAAATCCATGGGCTCAAGTTTGGCATTCCAGAACACAGGTTGGTCCTGGCAAATCCCAGGATCCCTTAGAGTTGAAACTTCTTCATCTGTGAAATGGTGGAATTATCTGCCTGTCTACCTCTAAAGACTATGGTCATTAGAGGAGTTACTAACGATGTGCTGTGTAGAGGACTTTGTAGTTAACAGAGCATTATTCTCATTAGATGCTCACATTCACATTATCAGGTAAGTATAATTACAATCACTATTATTTTGTGTGGAAGTCTTTCTAATTCTGGAAGGTTCTGTGTTCTGCAAAAATAAATAAAAGTAATAAAAATAAATCATTTCTTTGAAGGCAGCATAAGAAATTATTAGTGTGTGTAATCCTCTACATGAGGGAAAATAATATACTAAAGAAAACGTACTTGAGCCTCGTTTGAATTACATGGATCATTATATAAGGTACCATGCCAAGAAGGATATTCGGCATGGAGATCAGTTTATCCTCTTGTATGTATTCATGCATCCTACTGCCAATTGTACAAAATTGCCTTATAGGCTACAGGAGCCTGAGTTTAGTGGATCAAGAAAGACTTATTACTCTAATAGATACGGAACCATAAAAATTTGTGTTCCCTGCTCTGTTGTGGTCTTTTGTTCTTTAAAGGTATCTTATTATGTCTTTTTAAAAAAAAATTGTTATTATAAGGATGGTGTATAGAAGGGCTACAGTTGCATAAATCAGGTAAAGAGGATGTTACTTTTTGACAATGTCACCCTTTCCCTCTATTTTGTTATTTCTTAAGTCAACATAAGCTTAGTTCTGCAGCAATAACAAACAAACCTGATACTGATGGCTTATCAGAGCAAAGCTGCATAGCCATCACACATACAGTCATGCTTGCCTCCACCTCTGTTACTCCAGAGCTCAGTCAAAGGAAGTTACCGCAATGAATGTTGCCAATTGCCAATGTAGAAAACAGCCAAAAAGGTATGGAGCCTCTCACACCAGAATGTAATAAGTCTGGGCTAGAAATGACATGCTATCACTTCACTCCTCATTCTTCAGTAGCCCAAGTCTGAGGAGTCAGAAAACACAGTGCAAATGCAATCCTGAAAGTGGAGAGAACTGGAAATATTTTTGCAGGTGGTGCATGTTAGATGTAAAAGAATCCTAGTTTTCTCAGACTGTAAGTTCATTGAGCATTCCAAGGGACAAGGATGGTCAAAGAGCAAAAGTAGAATGTGGAAACAAGGAGAGAGTTCAGTTCCTAAAGCCTGCTGCAGTTACATTTACAGTGCAAATCTTTAGGGAGCATATGCTTACTCATTCTGTGTCACACAGTACTGAAAAAGAAGAAAAAAAATTACAAAGTCACTTACGATTCTACGACATTGGGAATGTTTTCTGCTGTATTTTTACCCTTCAAACATAAGCATGTTTAGTATTTCACATTAATTATGTCAAGAAATATTGAAACCTTAGAAAAGATAAAAAAATTTTTTTGCATAGTGGGAAAAAAGCTATTATTTCTAGAAATAATTGCCTGTCCAATCATTTTTTTGTCCTTACCTAAAATGACAGCCTTAGACTAGAATATGGCTGGAGGAGTATGCTGCAGCCTTGATGCCAGAAAAGGGTAGATTGCTTCCCAGGAGGTGCAAATCCCAGGGTAACATCCTGAAAGGTGAAGAAGAAGCTTTAATTTACTCTCCTCTCTCTCTCTCTCTCCTCTCTCTCTTTCTCTCTCTCCTCTCCTCTCCTCTCTCTTTCTCTCTCTTCTCCCCTCTCTCTTTCTCTATCTCTCCCTCTCTTTCCCTCTCTCTCTCACCCTTTCTCTCTCTCTCTCTCTCTCTCTCTCTCTCTCTCTCTCTCTCTCTCTCTCTCTCTCACACACACACACACACACACACACACACACAGAGGTAGGCTAAAAATTTTTCTCTTCTCTGAGAAAGAATAATGGTCCTAGAAAACCACCCCAAGCTCAAGTCAGGTTTATAGAATACCTTCTCCAATGCACACAGATTCTCCTTGTCTAGACAGATGAGTTTAAAATAGGACTTTCCAAAATGCTGTTAACATTTTAGGAAAGAGTAACTAGGCAGATATAAATACAGGCCTGAGGGTTACTTACACGTAATGTGCTGAAAATGAGGTACGTTTCCAGAATTGTTACCCTGCTCCATCACTGCAATACAGAAGTCTACATATGGTAATTTGAAGCAGTGTCATATCTGATAGGAACGGAAATGCACTCCATTTTACAGTCCTACAGAGGAAAGACATTTTGGCAATTGGATAAAAATCTGGGAGATGAAGATTCATGCCAGCATTTGTCTGAATTATTCTCGTGAAAGGATATTCATCCCAAACACAAATGTGTTTGATATATTGTTATTCAACATACTTTTAATTATTCCTTTCATTAACTTTTCCTAATTGTTTCTAAGTATTATTTGCCTTTGGTGGGATAATCTTAGTTTTATGATCTCAGAAAGGCAGGATGGGGAATAATTACATCAGGCTTATGCTACATCTGTAGATGAGTATTTCCCAACACACCAAAACCTTGGAAGAGTTTGGTTATCAAAGGCTATTTTATGTAGGAATATCAGGGGGATATTTATTGGTATTTGCTTCCATTCTGGCATTCAACCTTATATTGTTTAATTTCTAGCTTATTGTTGCTGTATGAAGCATACTTGAATGGCAAAGAAATGACAGAAGCCAGGAAGGATTTTAATTACAAATTCCAATTTGGTAAAATTGCTGGCCACAGACAGAAAAGGGGCTGTGCATGTAAAGAGGTTCAGAGAGGGCGGTGCAAAGAAACACTTACAGTGGGATAATTGTCCCCCTGCTCAATAACACAAAAATGGAAGGATGGCCTCATTGACTTCCAAACAATGAAGTCCTGCTCCAGCTTGCAAGTCCACTGCCACGTGAGAAACAGAGATAAAGAATGTTGGATAACCCAGGCTAACAGATAAAAAGATAACAGAGCAGTGTGATTCTTTAACCCAACTCACTTAAAAACAGAACATAACAGAAAAGGCTGTTAAGATTGGGTAGTGTCCATGTTGGGATGTGTATGGCCACAGATACTCTATTATCTTGGATGTGAAATAAATGGGATCCAAGTCACCATCACTGGGAAAGGAAAAGAAAAGCAGGAGTGGTAGGGAAAGAGCCTGGGATTTGAAGTTGCACAAGATTAAGTGTCTGGGCTGGTAGTAGACACAAGGTTTAGAAGACATGAGGCAGGTCAGACTTCTTTGAGGCTCCATTTCCCCCAAAGTATAGTCATATGGTTTTTCATCATAAGGTCTCTAGGAGAATTGAGTTATCAGATAGAAAGCCATTAAACACTCAGTGCCTCCCCTGTGTGGTTTAGCAAGAAGGAATCCCAGAACCAGTTCTCATTTTTTAAGTCCTATTCAAGGACCCCATGACTTAGGACACAGTAGTTGGATTCTTTGTGCCCATAACCTTCTACCACTCCCTCTGTGATGATCACACACAGATACGGAAGCAGAGTGGATCTGAGACCATGAGAGGAGTCTGCCCATCATTGCTGGTGTCAGCATGTTGGACTCTTCTGCTGGCCAAGGTCGATTCTATCCTCGATTATGAAAAACACCTGTGCCAGAGAGACTTTCTCCTCACAGTCTACATTCCATAAACAGCAGTTGCACCATCAAGCCACCTACCATTGCTTATCATCCGTGTCACAGCGAAGAGGGGGCCCTCAGAACAGCAGGGGACCTGTGAGCTGCAGTAGCTAGGCATTCCCGGGTTAGTTACTTGGTTCTCTGCACCTCAGTGATTGGCTCTTTCTTAAAGGACTGATAGGTTAGCAATATGACACCTAAAAACGTTCACCCAAGAAGCTGGATGCCAGTGGCTCATGCCTGTAATCCTAGCTACTCAGAAGGTTGAGATCGGAGAAGATTCTTATTGCCAATAAACTATGAGCAAGAAAAAAATGGAGCTGTGGCTTAATTTGTACAGCAGTGGCCTTGAGAAGAAAAAGCTAATGGACAACACTAAGGCCCTGAGTTCAAGCTGCAGGAGGGCACACACACACACACACACACACACTCACACTCACACTCACACTCACACTCACACTAGGTCCTAGCATGTAAATGCAGAACAGATCATTTGGATGGTTGCTGTTATTGTAGATGATGATAAACTGTTTAGGATTATTCCTCTTTCAACAGCATATCCCATTCAACCTTTAGGTTAACACATAAGAAGACATTATCTTCCCCATATTTTCAGATGAGGGGTCTGAGCTAAAAAGGGGTACAAGCTTAGGAGAAAAGAAATGGCTGAAAATCCTCCAAAGCATTTCTTGGCACATAAAGGTGGCACAGAACTACTTTAGAAAGGATATAAAAACTAGAACCAGCTGTATCTCCATAGCTATGCTGACAGACCAGAGCTGAACTGAGCACCATCAGACCCCTAAAACCCAACACAAGTTCTGGCATATACTAGGTGCTTAGCAAAATTTTACTAATTTGTTGAATGACTGAACAATAAATGTTGTGGTATTTGTGTCATTGCACAGACCCAATAGACAATTTTAGGGATTCTTGGACTGGTAAAAAATAAAATGCACAGACTGTTTGTAGAGGTAGTTCACCATAGGAGAGCCAAGCAAAATCCCAACCATAATGAGAAAGGAAATATTACTAAGTAAAATTAATGAAAAGCAATTATTTTGGCTGTTGGCCTCAGAGGTATTGTTCAGAAACATCTGGCAGTACATAACATTGCCTGTCAGAAACCAAGAATAAGGAAGGCATCTGAAATGAATTTATTTTCTGATTAACTTTCTATAGAAAGATTTTTGCTCACCCATAAGATGCAAAGGGTAACTTAATAGGCACAAGGTCATTAAAAATTAATGCTAAATGCTGTTATCAGAAGGTTTGCTTATTTTACTGTTATTAAAAATGCACACAGATCAGGTGAAATATTTTACACTTGAAACAGATAGCAGAAAATGGTTTTCTTCATTAAAAGTGAAAATTAAACAAAGTGACAGTCAATGATCTTTTCCTCTGATCTGTTTTCCTCATCTTGTCAGGAAAAAAAAATGTGTCCAATGAAAAGGTACATCTCATTTAATGGGACAAAATAGAATTGAAGTGATCTAGCTATTAATATGAAAGAATACAGACACACACACAAACACACACAGAGTTTTGACCATTTCTATAACTTACCCTTTGCTTTTATAAAATTTAAAAGAAGCTCCAAGTCTTTTGTTCTGATACAAAATACTGTGTAAGAAAATTCTAAGAATTAAAAAGCAGTTCAGTGTATCTATTACACTAACAAGAGTGGGTCACATTGGGAGACCAACATATAAGTTTTAGCTGCAGTACTAAAGCAAAAGAATCATTTAAAACAACATCAGAAAACATATTTTCTAAGAAAGCAAAGATCTCAGTGGCAGACATATTTCTTTACCAAAATGTTGCAATGACTTGTTTAAAATCTGCTTTCCACGAACTGACTAACCCATTCATTCCTAAAAATACTCCTTTCATAAAACTATGTTTAGCTAAGTTCTCACTTAAACTTAAACAGGAATCAAGGGTACTGAAAACTATTTGCTTTCTTCAGTCTTTCATTTTAAGGAAAAGAGCCAGGGAAAGTATCTCAGGTGCCTGCCATTGCACACATGGGCATGGCTGGCACACACACACACACATACACACACACACACACACACACACACACAAAACATTCGCCTGGCTCTACCACTCACAGCCTGGCATCGACAGGTTATTGACAGACCTTGCTTTGAGAGACTATTTGCTTTAGATCCTTATACAACTTCACTGAAGTGGGGAAATATACATCCTTGCCCAAAGAAATCACTCTTCTGCAGGAGCTGTTCTGTTTGTTTGTTCTTGTCAAAGAATGCTTAGGTCAATTCCTTATAGCAAGAGACTAGCAAAGCTAAATCTGTAACTTTCCTTTTTACCTATTTGATAATAATTAAAAGGCAAGGGTGAAGTGCTTATGGTTTTTATTTCCACACAGTACATTTAAAAAAATTCTGTCATAGTCCATACATTTGTATTCATGATCACCTCATCCAGAAAACTTCCCGGAGGCTGGAAGAACATCCCATGTTTTATAGGTCTCAGACATCCAAGAAAGAAGTCTGCTGTCTGCCTTGTTGTTGCACATCTTGGTTTAGGGGATCAAGAGCTAGTAAGCATAACTTGGGGATTTAATTATGGCCAATGTAAATGTCACATTTTAAATCCTACATGAATTCACAGTAGCTCAGGTTTTATGACTGTTTTTATGATACCAGGAAATATAAAAATGACTTACATAGGAGGCCAGGTTGACCTAATTTGTATTTTCTTTCAAAACTCTTTAAGATATAAATATGTCCCACAATTTCCCCGGTGACTAGCATCTTAAAAACTTCTAGGGAAACAAAAATGCGAGAGATGGCAGAATCTTCTGTGGATAGAGCTGAAAGCCCAGCATTAATTTGCATTGTACAAACAAACCTAAGAGGCATTAAGAAACTGGTTGACATTCATTTTATTGTCAATCAAAGAATTGTTTTGTAAAGCAAAGAGCCAACACCTACTAATCCATGTTGGACTCACCCTCTTGTACAACCTTATTTCTTCTAACACAGAACAGATAAAACATTTGGAGTTACTGAAGAGCTGGTATTCCAAGAGTGAAAGAGCATCAGGCGAGGACGGCTTTATATGGCACCTGTTTGTGACAAGAACTGAGCCACATTGAGAACACATAAACTTCCTAGATCTTATTTCATTCACTCTGCAACTATGTGAGATGCACTTGGACATTATCTTTACAAAGGGATACCGAGTCTCCAAGAGGTCGTTCAAATCCAATAGAAAATGGTAACACCAATTGAAAAACCATGACATTTATTTTCCCAAAGCATCTGAAAAGAAAAAAAAATACATTATAAACCCAGAAGAATCCATGCTTATTGGTACCTCTAAGTATATTTTATTATTTTATTATTTCTACTGTAATAATAGTATTTTACTAGACAAAATCATTGCATAACCCAATACATTACACAGTTGATCTCTAGAAGCAGTTGCTTACAGCTGAATATAATTTCCAACCTAAAGACTAAGTTCTCTCATTGAAAATATGTATTACTAGGTGAGAACTGGCTATTCTTTCTGTTTGCTTGTTTTTGTATTTCTTTTTTTTTCCCCAGGGCTGAGAACCGAACCCAGGGCCTTGTGCGCGCAAGGCGGGCGCCCTTCCGCTGGGCTAAGCCCCCAGCCCCTGTTTTTGTATTTCTCTAAGATAAAAAAAAATTTTTTTTTTTTTTGGTTGGCGGTGGGGCTTGAACTCTGGGCTTGGGTGCTGTCCCTCAGCTCTTCAGCTCAAGGCGAGCGCTCTACCACTTAAGCTACGGCGCCACTTCCGGTTTTCTGGTGATTTATTGGAGATAGGAATCTCACGGTCCCTCCTGCCCGGGCTGGCTTTGAACCGCGAGCCTCAGATCTCAGCCTTCTGAGTAGCTAGGATTACAGGCGTGAGCCACCAGCGCCCGGCTAAGATAAAAAATTTTTTAGAAAAGCACATAAAAATATCCTTGTTATTTAGTCATGCCAAAGAAGTAAGATCACTTTGAGGACTTCTTGATCTCTTCAAGTTTAGTCCATCACCAAGAAATATGATAGGCATTGATTCAGACACTCTTTTGTTTAAAAAATGCTTTTCTCTCTCCCAAGAAATTAGCAGGCTATCTACCATAGGCACTGGAAATACGGATCTTAAGGACCAATCTCTTTCAGTTGTGAAAGGCAGCACATGCTGCAACATGGGTGGATATTGTTGACTTGATACAAGGTGAAATAAGCCAATCCTCCAAAAAGAAATAATGAATGAGGTATCCAAAGTAGTTATGTTCATTGAAATCAAGTCAAATGGTAGGAAAGAGAAATGGCAGATTCTTCAAGATGAAAAATTAACACAAGATTAGAAAATTCTAGAAATCTACTATACAACATTGCGTGAACAGTTTTTATTACTGCACTCAAATTTATAATTGCCAAGAGGCTAAATTTATATTATGCATTTTAGCACACTAAATTTTTAAAAATAAAGACAATGTGACTCATCCTGATGATGCCTGGGCACACCTGCTGAGAAGCAGATTGAAGTGGAGACCAAGAATAGCTGTAAGACACAGTACTTCCTGACACCAAGTGAATACTCAAGTCAGGCAGAATGAACCAATGAGGGAGTTTCCTAACCATCTCTAGAAGATAATCTCATACTTCATTAGAACATTTCATAGCACTCGTCCCTCCAAGGGAACTCAGTACTGCTTGGTTGTTACTAAGTGTCTTGGCATCCTCACAGAGCTGCCTTCCTTCCCTAGTGCTGGTTGGTCCATCAGAGAACCTTACTGACCATTATCGCCTGGAGCCTTACTTATCACCAGAGTACACATGGATGAGAAGCACGCATTTCTTTTAGGCACTCTGTTCCTTATATGTGCTAGAGTACACAAGGATATTTCTGAATGATTCTCTACCCTCAGCTAATAATTTTTCTGAGACAGTAAGACTCAAATTCTGATCTGAAGATTCAAGTTCTAAATGAGCTTTTGAAATCTGTACTTGGACAAATGGAATCCATAGGATAAAGGGGTTGTAATGGCTCACAATTATATCAAAACATGGAGGACTTTGTTAGTTGGGAATTGGAGATGTTAACCTTGAAGAGATTCAACGAAGTTTCTGGAGCCAGAGACATCTTTGAAATCACCTTCTCCAATTGTTTAATTAAGTAAAGGACAAAACTGAGACATTAAAGCTAATTTTATCCAGTATTGATGGCAACTGAAAACAGATATAATTTTGGCCAAAGTGTTTACACTAGCTCAACAATGGCAACCACTAGCTGCTTCTTATTAAACTATTAGTTTGGCTTAAAATTGTTCTTGGTTCCTGTTTATGGAAGAGTTTAATAACTGCTATCTACAGTAATAAGAGATATAATAATGTTTATCTTTTTATTTCCTCTGAGAATCTTTGAATGTATTCCATCATTAATTAAAGAATCCTCTGAGTCCCCCTATTAGATAAATATTATTAACCCCATTTATAAAGGAAATGAAATTCAGAGTGATTAGGGACAGAGCAGTGCCATGCCCAGCTGTAATGGTTACAGTGGACGTTTTATAAAACCACAATCAGCCGAAACACTGGGATTCCTACTTCAAGTCCTTGAACTTAAATACACACAACAAGTTTGTATTGAGCTATTGCTTTGTACAGTGAATGTGTAAAGGGCTAGGGAAGAAAGTGTCAAGATAAGGGCTTCAAGTTCTATAAGGCAGTACCTGTTCTGAGATAGCATATATAGAACCTCTTGTAGAGGCACCAAGACAATAAAAGGTGAAAATCGTATCATTTTATGAAGTACTGTGCTGGTTGAAAGTAGCAAGAATGTAAATCAAGATGGAGAGATCCATTAACCTGGTAATCTATGAAGATAATTATCCCAGTGGCCAGCTTTGGGAGCCATTGTTCTTCATAGTTACTAATTCTACAAACATTTCTTGAACATATGTTAAGGGTCCTATGTGGCCTCTAAGGTCAAGAAAGCCAGACACCAAAGGAGACAAGAATACAGACCTAGTTTATCTAACATTCTTACTTTTCCTAGGTCATCCAGAGGAAATTTTCTCCTGAAATCTCTGCAGGTGCCTAAGTTACTTGAGACATGGAAAAGTCTGGTAAAAAATGAAATTCAACAAGAAAGTTGAAAGAATCTTGTTTGCATGTGAAGGGAAGAGGGCATGTCTATAGCTCCAGGAGAAAGAAATGTCCATGAGGTTAAATGGATAGGCAGGCAACCAGAGTGGGCGTGGCGATGTATGCCTCTAATTCCAACACTCAGGAAGATGAGTCAGGAGAATCATGATCTAGGCTTCCTATTGAAGATCGATGAGAAGGCAGTCTTTGGCTTTGTTAGGAGTGAATGGTTGGTTCATTATAAACAGAGGCTGGAGCAGAATAAAGAAGTTCACCCAAGTAGAAGGTGACGATGGATACAGACTTCCATGGAATTTTTAGATAGCAGAGCACTAGAGAAAAGTATCCAATGAATGAAGCTATGTTTTTCTAGTGCCTGTCCTTCCTTCCCTTGCTCCCTCCTCTTTCCCTTATTTCCTTTCTCCTTCCTTCAAACACGCTTTTAGATCTGAAAACAGGAGATGGAGAGAATATGGATGTAAAGAAAGCTGAGGGTCAGGAGGAAGACATTGCAACGAGACAGGTGTGGAAGGCAGAACACAACTCAAAAGGCAGGAACATGCCTGTTTTCAATCTGCCACTCATTATGCTACATTAGAGCTTGTGTTTGGTTGAAATAGTTTTTACACATTTCACTGCTCTTGAGTTCATGCAGATACAAACACTAAACATTTATCCTACCCCAGATTCCACCAACTCACAAAGTACAAAATCTGGGACGGGATTCCAGAATCGTTTCATACCTGGATTATTCTTCTCTTTTCCTCATTGTGGGGTCCTTCTTGGCTTAATGGACTCTAGTTGATGGTCAGTTAGGCAAATGGATTATAGTTGAACTTGATGACAGAGCTGCATTATGAATGGAAAAATATCACAGTGGACTCCTAACATGTAGGGCAAAGATACTAAGGTTAAGTGGTGATAGAGAGATCTCTAAATCAAAGAGTTTATTGGGCTTCTGCAGAGGCTAGCAAGACCAGGGCCTAGAACAAGTCTCACAGCCACCAATAGGAAAACTAGATAGCAGTCAGAAACCTGTCCTCCACACCTAAATCCAACAAGCATTCTATTAGAACAATTCGGAGAAGAAAAGCCCCAAATATTTACAATGATTTTACATGGGCTAGAGAGAATAGAGGTGTGGGAGATGGAGGGTAAGTTTGGGGATAGAGGTTAAGGAGCAGTATCTGAGGTACTGGTATAGGTTATGGGTGCTTCTAGAATGAAAGGCTGAAGGAAGAGGAAACACCTCAGGATTGTCTTTCCAGAGTTTCTGCTTGTTATTGTTGTTTGGTACAAGTGCTGGGTCTTGAACCCAGGCCTTTTCTGTTCCACTTGGCTTATTCATTCAAGGCCGGTACTCATCGAGTATGCCACACCTCCACTTCTGGCTTTTTGTATATTAACTTGAGATAAGCATCTCACAGACTATTCTACCCACGCTGGCTTCAAATCTCAATCCTTAGATCTCAGCCACCCGAATAGCTAGGATTCTAGGTGTAAGCAATAGGCACCCAGCACCACCAGACGGTGTTTTTTTTCCCTATTATAAAGGTAATGCACAGAGGTAATGCACAGAGGGGTTTCAGTTATATAAGTCACATAAAGAGTACATTTCTTTTTGAACAATGTCACCCCTGTCCTCTCTCTCTCTCTCTCTCTCCCAGTTTTTCCCTTTCATCCCTACCCACAAATTGTATCATTCATTTCCAAAATAGTATCTAGAAACTATCACTGCTACATTTGTTCACACTTTGTCCCACTATTCTGCGCTCCCCTTAACCCCTCCCAAAGACAGATAAATGAACCAACATGCTAAAAGAAAATGAAAACAGCAACAAAGAAAAGAAAACCCTCTTGTTTCTACTTTCTGGAATTCATTTTGCTAAATATTGTTATATATTGTCAGCTAAACACAATAGTTGCACCTATGTGATCCTCTCCTAAGATTATCCTCCTTTGGTCTCACTCTGTGTAAATGCCTAGAGACCTGGATAATTTATCATGTCCCAGTGTATTTTTTTTTTGCCTTTTACCATCCAATGTGTTTATTTGTAGATTTATAGGCATATTCTAGTTACCACAAAGAGGGAAACCATGCAACCATGTTTCTTTGGGTCTGGCTTACTTCACTGAATATACTTTTTTCCAAGTCTTTCCATTCCCTTACGAATTGTAAAGTATCATTCTTTCTGATGGAAGCATAGAACTTTGTGTATATATACCATATTTTTTTGTTCCAGTCATTCACAGAGGGGCATTTGGATTGATTCCTTATTTTGGCTATGTTAAACAATGCTGCAATGAACATAGTTGTGCTAGTCGCTCTAGTGTGGTCTTGTTTGTGGTCTATTGGATAAATGCCCAGGAGTGGAATTGCTGAGTCATAGAGAAGCTCTATGTTTAGTCTTTTGATGAACTTTCATACTGTTTCCCAGAAAGTCAAGGTTTTAATGTCCATTCCAAATGTGGAACTGTCTTTTGTTGGTTTTAACCCTTAGCTGTTAACTGACTGCTACACTTGTCTCTACATTATTGCAAGCCAGGGCCTTTAAAACTAAATTTAGGACATCTCAAAAAAATTTTTATATCATCATTGTCCATGACAAAGAAAAAGTTATGATTCAGGGGGCACACACACATGCACATACACACACACACACACACACACACACACACACTCCAGTTTGTACTTGAGCATACTGTTTCTGTGTCCCTTGACTAAACACTGTCATGGTTAAGGATTACCAAGTCAAAGAAAAAAGAATAGCACAAATAGATGATGCTCAAATTTAATTTGGAGAACTAAAGGAAACGAGAGGCTTTAACACCCACTCCTTGTTTCTGATCAAAAGCCCTGATATCTGAAATAGATGCTTTAAAGAACTCTGCATTAGAGCTATGGTTAATGATGTTATTAAGTGTGAGTTAGGAATTCGTTCTTGCAAAAGAACTATTTCCTAGGAACTCTACCCCCAAATTAAGAAGTTAGTGAAGGCTGAGGAGAAGTGGCTTGCTCCTTCCAGCCTGTTGTTTGGGAATTCTGTGTAACATCCAGAAGTGGAAAGCTAAGCCTTTCAGGGTATTAGTGAGAGAGCATTTGGTTCTTATTCTCCCTCTGCTTCCTCCTTGGAAGATCAGCAGCTATTTGTCTTGTGATGTCTTTGGAGATGTGTTTTGCAAAGGAGGCTCCTGGGACCACTGGACCCACTTTTCCTTAGAAAGTTATCTTTGCGTTCCGAAGTAAAAACAGCACAGGATGGCAAAATCAATCTCAAAGGCTGGGAGTTAAGCTGAGAGTTTAGATTCACTGTACATTTTGGACAATGTCCTAGGAAGAGACTGACTTAGCCAACTGTTTTCAGAGAAGTGGAATTTCACTAACTGCAATAAGGTGGATACCGTAAGATGGTGAATTTTAAGAGGCCTGTCTGTTCTTCCTCTCTCAAGGAGTCCAGGCTAGATTTTGGCTAGCAGAGAACAGATGGATTTCTCCCCTGCTCTCATTACTAATAGCATTTGCACAGGGCACAAGCTGCAGACAGGCAGCTGTCCGGGGCTGACTGTAAGATCCTTGTAGAGAGACTCTTGTCTCCGCAGAACTAAGCACCATGCAGAAGTACTCTCTCGGTCATTCAAAATGACATGTCTTGCAAAACTTGAGACTCATATTCATGTTCAGAGGCAGAGTTTACCTGGAAAGGCTTCCTTGTTTCCTTCAGAAGAAATGAAGTGACTTCCCCTACAAAGTAGTACATAGACTGCTCTTATTCATTTATTCATAAAAGTAGTGTCTGAGTTTCTGGTTTGTTAGACTCTGCTATAGAAATCAGAGATATAATAGTCGCAGCAATAGTAAATTCTCGTCCTCATGGTGTGTATGTATAAACATATCATATGTTTAGATATGTACATATTATATCTAAACATGTAGTGTATTATATTGCATATTATATAGTATATATGTATATATTAGTTTAAACATAATATGTAATATATATTTATACATAAATACATATAAATTTTTCCATAGTTTGGAGACAGAGAAAAATCACAAAATTAAACATAATGCAAATTAAAATAAGTATTTCAGTGAAGTACAGTGGAGGTGAAAAAGAGCAGGGAGAGGAGCCGGGGTCCTGGGCTTAGGGGTCTTAATTAACAGAAAGCAATGAGGCCAATGTTTCTGGTACCAAGGAACAACAAACAGGAAGAGTAGTAGGTGGGACGGCAAAAGCTAACAGAAGGCCCCTGCATGGTCTTTTAGGCACCTCAAGAACTGGACTTCTAGGTCCCAGATGGAGACTACACAGATTTGCACATGTCAGGTCTGCCACTTGCCCCCACAGGTCAGCAAAAGAGAGTAGTGATTGGTGAAAGGCAGAGAATTCAAGATACAGATGTGAATTTTAGGTTTAAATAGAGAAGGAATTTGGAAGAGTGAGGGATGCACCATGATGACACCTTCCTGGCCAAAGTATGTGCAGGTTGATAATTACAGAGGGGCCCTGGAGAAGTTCTTGCAGTCTTCCCCTGAGTGGAGCAATCTGGTCATGATAAACAAATCATTATTGCCTAGCAGGTGGTCTGACCTGGGGAAGTTCTGCTGCGCCTCTCCTTGGGGGAAGTTTCCTACATTCTTTGTAAAAAATGTTCTGTGTGATCAGCCCTGTCCTTCCCTAAGGTGACTGCTCAGAGCAATGACAGATGCAAGATGGAGACAGGCATGCCAAGCTTTGCTCCTGCTTGGTAGTTCAAGGGCCCAAGTAAGGAGTCTACTTTTCAGTAAAAGCAATTTGTAAGTTCCTGTTACCTACAGAGACTTGGTTTCTTCTCTAGGTGAGCTAAAGAGCCAAAGGAGAGAACGATGGGTAGTGGAAAGACTTGAACTAATTGACATGTAGGTTTAGAATCTAATTAAGAAAGGGCAGATTGAGCAGTAGTGGTGTGTGTGTCTAGACTGCTCCATTCACATGTTAAAATTTTGACATGATTGCTTGATAAGAAATGTACTCTACCTCATGTAACTGTAACCCCTCCTCTGTACAGTATTTTCACAATAAAAAACTTAAAAATTTTTTAACATGGTATAGTATTAAAGGACAGATCCTTGAGAAATAACCAAGTTTCTTTCTGTCCTTTCTTTCCTTTTCCCTCTTTTCTTCTTCTCTTCTTCCTCCCCCTCCCTTTCTTTCTTTCCTTTCTTGTCTTTCTTCTTTCTTTGTTTCTTTTTCTTTTACTTTTTTCTTTTTTTCTTTCTGTTTCTTTCTTTCTTTCCCCTTCCTTCCTTCCTTCCTTCCTTCCTTCCTTCCTTCCTTCCTTTCCTCTCTCTCTCTCTCTCTCTTTCTTTCTTTCTTTCTTTCTTTCCACCAAGTCTCACTAACCAGGCTGGCCTTGAACTTGGTATTCTTCTGTCTTAACCACAGGCTTACACTAGTACCAGTTTAAATGAGGTCTTGAACATTGAATTCCTTGATGAGATAAACCCATGCTGGAAAGTGTGCTTGGTCAGGAAAGAGACAGAGAGAAGGCAGAAGATAGGCTATCTGTAAGTCAGGAAGAATTCTGATTCTTTAAAACTGGGAGAAACAATGATATGTTGTTGAAGCTGCTTGATATATGGTAGTCTATTATGGTATAGTTCTAGAAGCTGATTTGTGAGTTTGGGGGGTGGGGAGATTCTGAGAATTCAAGTGAGAGGAGAGCATGCCTTTCTGCCATGTCCCTTTGGATTGAAGGTAGTCTTACTCCATACCACTGAGGAATATTATGTTTATGGCCCCTATCATACTTGTCTTATCATTTGTGTTTGGCAATAAAATGAAACCTTGGTGAATTTTAGGGTGCCATTTTAGGGTGCTCTCTGTGGGCAGTAAAGCGATAATGGCATTGCTGTGCTGTGAACATAGTGACTCGTCTCCTGCCACCTAGGAATCAAGTTCTGCACTTTGTGCAAATGCTGGGAGTTATCCACCAGAGCCAGGGAACACAGAAGCCAAAACCAGAAAAGGAAAAGCACTCAGTGGCTTTGTTTCTATTGAATCCAGAAGAGGTGTGGTCAGGCAGTCTGAAGCAAACCCTTTATCTGAAAAAGACAAACCTGTGCTTTATTTTCATTCCTAAGTGTGACTTAAAATATTGTGCACACATTCTAGACAACCCAACCTTCATTTCCTGGCACACAGTCTTTGTCTCCTGTACTCTAAGAAAAACCAAGAAAGTCTTTTTCTGTAGTTTTAATGGATGCACACTGAAACTAGCTCCTCTGATTAGGAAATACAGTGGGTTGAATTTCTTGACAAAGGGAGGGATTAGTCAAGACCAGAACTAGTGAAATTTGAAGGAGTTAATTTCATGTGGTCATTTTATGGGGCTGTGATTCATGTAACAGGACTTCATTTAAAATGGGGAGAGAACTGAGAGAGAGCTTGGAAGATTAAATGGCAATATTCTATATAGTCAGTTGAATCTGTAATGTGTAACTTTCTAAGAAACTACGTAAAATCTAATCAGTCCATGTCACATACCTTTATTTAACTTTGAAATGAATTGTAATGCCTGCAAACCAATTTTCAAAAGGGAAGTATTGCATTCTGGAATGCTCTTGTACCTTTCAAATGCATGAATTTTAATTGCTACAGAAGTATTTATCCAATGGAATCCATTTTTACGTACAACTGACCATGCCAGATTATATTAATGATGGTGTGATGTTTTTGGAAAGGGCTGCCTTTATCTCTTCCAATTTTCCTTATCTTATATTTCCAAATCAACTCAGGTAGTGAGCACCTTTATGCCGAATTGAAAACACATCACATGTAAAATAAGAGTAGAATGACTGATGCTACTGAAAAGGAAAAAAAAATCCACTCAGCGTCAGCATACCCTTCCTGTACAAATTTAACTGCCACAAATTTGGAAAATTATGCATGTCCTCGGGGAAAATCTAAGGAGTAGCAGTGAATTGGAACAAGCCTGAGATGATGTCTTTTGTGTACTGTAACACTTCAAAATCGTTGCTTCCTGAAGAAAAAAATCACAGAGGCTTTTAATATTCATAAAGATTAGAAACAGGTGTTTGAACAGAACTCTAGCCACCTTTGACAGGAGCACAATGGATTGTCTGAAAGGATCTTCATTTCTACTGTCACTCACTGGCAGGACTGAGAACATCAAAACAGTTATACTCCTGAGCTTTCAGTACCTGTTTCAAAGGATTATACTTGACATTTCTAATTTTTTTTTCAATCGTTAAACTCTGTCCTCCCCTTTTCAAATGGTATGATTCAGTTAGCAAATCAAAGCGGGCAGAAGAATACATTAGTGCTCATTCCTTATGGACTCTGGGCTGACCTCGTTGCTTTTTATGTCTATCGGTAGACCACACAAACTATTTTTGGCCTGTCATTTATTCTGTACAGACAGAGCTGTTCATCTGCCTTAGAATAACATAGAAGTCAGCCAGTTCAGGGTGAGTAACAAATTGTGGCTTAGATGTGAAAGTGGTTCCACATAGGCAGCATTGTTGGATGCTTGTCTTTCTCTGCCTCAGTTTCCTTCTCCCTTTGCAAACAGGTAAAGTTGTCTTCAAGCCAAGGAGAATGCTCTTTGGCAAGAGAGAGTATTCAAAAACTCACATCCTATCATTTGAAGTGACCAATACATAGGTCAAAACACTGAATCACATCTCCATCACATATATACGTCACTTTGAGAAATAACAGGAAGAGACTCCAGGGTGACCTTTTATTTAGAGGTATCCTAGAGATCTCACCCTCAGTTTCCCCATTAGTGTAAGTGGAATCTTGCATGCTTTCTCAAAGTTTCTGCCCAGAGTTAAATGCCTGTCACATAGTCCATCAATAAAAACTCATTCTTATCGGCAAGGAAGGAGAAAATAAGGAATGAAATAAAAATACAACCTTCAATTCCTGAGTAGTTCAATAAACACATCCTTTGAGTTGGGGAATAAGGTCAGTCTTGGAAGTCATATCCATTTCTATGAGTGACAAGAGAAAAAAGAGAACAGGGAGTAAGCTTTAGGGTGTTGAAATTGCTGAACGGGTTTAAGTCAAAGCGATGTGTCCACATGATTTTTGTTTTTCTAAATAGAGTTTCGCCTTTTTGCAAAAAAGACAGAAAAGCAGAATGGGGAACACTAGTTAGTTCTGAAATTATTAGGAGCACTCGTGTAAGAAATTTATAAATCAAAAATTTTAAATCCATTGGCAATGAAATTTACTTTCACATAAAAGAATGTCTTCCAGGGCTGGGAAGGTGGCTCAGTGGTAGAGCGCTTGCCTTGCATGCATGAGGCTCTGGGTTCGATTCCTCAGCGCCACATAAGCAAAAAGAAAAAAGCCGGAAGTGGCACTGTTGCTCAAGTGGTAGAGCGCTAGCCTTGAGCTGAAGAGCTGAGGGACAGCGCCCAGGTCCAGAGTTCAGGCCCCACGACCGGACCCAAAAAAAAAAAGAATGTCTTCCAGTGTACCATGGATTCTCATATCTCTATGTCACCTCCTCTTTGACATTTCAGCGCATGCTCTCAATTGAGCTGAATGATTTGGGATGAAATGGTGGGGGAGGGAGTGAGCGGGGGAGAAGAGAAGGGTATGCTCAAAGTACTTTAATGTCTTTCTTTTACTTAACATTTAAATTGGAGATGTAATTGGAATTTTTTTAAATTATTTACTTAATTGTTATTATAAAGGTGGTGTACAGAGGGATTGCAGTTATGTGATTCACGTAATGAGTACATTTTCTTGCGTACCATGTTTTTCCTCCCCTCCCTCCCAGACCTTCCCTCTTATCTCCACCACAAGTTGCCTAGTTCACTTGCTTTTTTGGGGGGGGGGGTGGTCTTTTTTTCTTTTTTGCCACTGGGACTGAAGCCAGGATGTTGCACTTGCTAGCCAAGTGCTTTACCACTGAGCTACATCCCAGCCCAAATAGTTCACTTGCATCCGTGTCCAGTGAGCTCCCCTGCTCACTCCTATTTTCATAGGAAAATTTAAAGTAATCAAGATCATGGAGCCTCATGTCCAGACTTTTTAATTTATTTTATTTTATTTTATATTTGTTGCTGGTCTTGAGGCCTGAACTCTAGGCCTGGGCGCTGTCCCTCAGCTCTTCAGCTCAAGGCTAGCACTCTACCACTTGAGCCATAGCACCAATTCCAGCTTTTTCTGCTTATGTGGTGCTGAGGAATCGAACCCAAGGCCTCGTTCATGCAAGGCAAGCACTCTACCACGGAGCCACCTTTCCAGCCTCCAGACTTTTTTTTTTTTAATCCTGTATGGTCAATGAAAGAAAAGACAGAGATTCATTTCTTATCGTTCTTGTGACACATTTTAAAATCACTGTAAATATCATCCCCCAAAAAGAGTCCTAAATGCCAAAAAACAGCATGAAGTGAGTTTGCAGATATGACTCACAGTAACCTGCCAACAGACCTTGTAGTCACCAGAATAATTTCCATAGGGCTGCAGATGTACCCATGAGCACTTGAGGCTTAAAAAGAAACAGAGAAAAACACAGGGGGAAGAAAGACATAGAGATGGGTTTATAAATTATTTTGACTCTAAATCCCCAAAGTAGAATCCTGCTCACATCTCCAGCCTATTACTTAGAAACTAGCACCTCAGGACAGGAGGATATTGAAGTACCATTGAATCCACTTTCCTTAGCTCCCACCTGTGAATTATGGCATACAGCAGGAGTTTTATGGTACTATTGTAAAAGTAATGTTCCTCTTAAATGGCCATTTACAAAGTTGCTGATGAAATGTATTGCAAATACCTTCATTTCAGGGTGGTTAGGAAAATTAACAACAGCATACTTTCCATATTGTCAGAAATGCTAACATGCAGAAGGAGTCAGGAACAGCTTTTTATTGGAAAGGTATTTAAATGTGACATGCAGCCAGTTAGTCACGTGATTGGAACAGAAGGCTGAGGAGGCCAAAGCTTGAGGGAAATCACCCGATACTGTTCTTTTCAAAGCAGTCCTACCAACAATATCCCAAGCCTTGTACTATTTCCCTTAGCCTCAAACTTTTTTTTTTATTGTGCTGCAGGTCTAATTTTCTATCCTATCAAGATGGTCCCCATACCTGCTTTTCAGCCTGTCTACTAACAATAGAGGGTAGTCGGGCCTCATTAGACCTCAGGTTATACTTTGAAGAAATCTCTTGTCCAGCCAGAGCCACTGAGACAATCACACAAAAGAGGGAACCAAAGAGAAAAGTGAATGTATATAAGAAACCAATGTCTCATTAAGTTTGCCCTAGCTTATCCTAGACAAAGACCTGGGCTTAGTTATATGACCTCTGGGATGCCTTTTATATTAACAGACATTTGTAGAGAGTGTTACAGTTTAAAATGTCATTCAGATTCCTTATTTCATCTGACCTTCACAAGCCCCTCTGGGAAAATTATCCAGTTTTTACAGATAAAAGACAAAAGCTAATGGAGATCAGGTGATTTGCTCAAAGTCATGTAACTAATGAAGGGTATAAGTAGGATTTGAACTCAAATCTTCTTGCTCCAACGCTATCATGGACACCAGAACTCAATGACTGGATCTAAAACACACAGGAATAGTGTGCATGACCAGCAGAACACTTAAAACTAGCAATATCTGACAAGTCAGTGTCACTGAGAAACTCTACTGTCTAAGGTAACAAAATAGTGCTACAGCAAGAACCTTGTAATGAACCTGACAGGGAAGCTAAAGCTGTATCCTAACTCAGAAGAGTGCAGTGATCAATTAGCAATGTCTGCCACAGGCACAAGAAACGACTAATGGCAGCATATACTTGTTCTTACTATGCTAAGGAATCTTTCACTTTATAAAACATAATTGAGTTTTACAATGAGAAGCCACATAGGCCAATAAATTTACAAGTCTCTGCTAAACATTAATATGTGCTATATTAAGCACTACAGATGAACACCAACAAGTTTAAGCAAAAGCCTTTGGCTATGTGACTTACAATGCAATCTGGAAAATAAATGTGCAACAAACCCTTTAGATTTTAATCTTTTCATAGTGATTGTCAACACCGTAAAGGTTCCCAAAGGAACAAATTACACAATAAAAGGGGTTCATTTATAAAAATATGTGACATCTTTTGAAAGAAATAGTAAAGAATCGAATATAGTTTTAAAGAAAGCTTTGACAGAATCCCTGTTTGTTTGTGTGATGTATTTTCTTACATTGTGTGTGTGTGTGTGTGTATTTGTTTTTGTGTCAGTCCTAGGATTTGAACTCAGGGCCTGGGGACTGTACTGGAGCATTTTTCTTCAAGACTAGCAATCTATCACTTGAGCTACTACTCCACTACTGGCTTTTTGGTGGTTAATTAGAGATAAGAGTTACATGGACTTTTCTGCCTAGGCTGGCTTTAAACCATGATCTCAGCCTCTCTAGTGCTAGGATTACAGGCATGAGCCACCGGTGGATTTTCTTTTATTTGTGCCATAAGGAAACATTTTGCAACAGAGCCTAAAAGCACTACTGAACTTGCTTATCTACACATATGCTCACATGCAGGTCATTAGCACTATCTTCACTCTACATTTGAGGGTTTAGTTTAAATAAAAGTGATTAAGAAATAAATAATCCAAGCTTCTCTTCTATCCTTTGTTCCCAGTAAGAGCTAAGAAATAAACAAACCTGCAAAGTAGACAACTAGCTTTCTGGAGGAGAATTGATTGTTACTCTCCTGTTAGTAAAATCATAGAAAGATTGGGACTCCTTTCATGGCAGTGCCCATCAGTTGGAAGTGGGTGAAACTGGAAAATAGATTCATGAGAACTTATTATGCTATTTTCCCAACCTTCGTGTGTATTTTTAAATATCCTTTAAGAATTTCCATTAAAAATGCATTTTAAATCCCTCTTAAAAGAGTGAGAATGATTTAAAGATTCAGACATAGCGCCATAGAATGAAAAGAGGAATCCACTCAAAGCCCTGACAGGCAAATGGGAAGTGCAGTGCAGAATGTATGCAGATGAGGACTGAGAGAAAAATCAGTACTATGCATTGCTACCCCCTCCCATCACCAATTGTCTCATGGGTGCAAATTTATCATTGATTTGTGTAGCAGGCTCTTTGGATGCTGTAATTTCTCATCTGTTTCCTGCTGCACACCCATCGGCTACGCCAGCGTTTGGGTCTGCATGACAGCTGTGAGACATTAATCTCAGGAACACTCCCCCATGGCTGGCCTGGCTGATGCCTGCTGTCTAGTTAGTTCCCCAGCAGGTTCCTGGCTCCTCTCCTCATGCTCTCCTGGCACCATAACAACTGTGGAACTCTTGTCACTCTTGAGATGGTTGCTGTGCTGCACCTTGGGTGGCCTTCAGCATGGGGGGCGGGGAGGAGGGGTTATTTCCTCTCACTTTTCCCTGAATTGAAAAGGGATTTGTCACCCGGGTGTCTGGACCCAAGGCCATTTTGTGACTTCAGCATAAGAAACCTTGATTTGAAACAAGGAATGCCCCTCACATTTTCTTTTGGTGATTGTGTCCTTCAGAGGTCCCCTGCAGAGCCCTGTGTACTAGCTACTAGAGAACCTATTAATTATGATATTTAGTGAGAAGATTGCTCTACAACTAGGTGGCACCCCCCAAGCCTAACTCTTGGTTCTGGTATTGTCTGATTTTCTTGGCCTTGTGTCTTCGTGTTTATTTTGCTGTGTTTAACAATAGGAACACTTTATCATGGGCCACCTGCTGATTAAAACCTCAGTAAATTAGTACAAAGCTATAATAACAGGTACTGAGATTGCACACTGAAATAGAGGATAAAAATTAGAAGTTGCAGGAGCTCACTTACACTGACCTTTCCAGAGAGAGAGATAGAGATAGATAGATAGATAGATAGATAGATAGATAGATAGATAGATAGATAGATAGATAGATAGATAGAAAATTATATATAACATATGTATAATTTATTTACCATTAATAGTGCTATCCTTGATATTCATCACAGAGATAGAATGTATGTGAGGAGAAGATTGCCTTTAAAGAAATAAAAAACTGCTTTTCCCCTCAGAAAAGATCACAAGGCTGAGAGTCAAAAGACAGAGGTAATAGGGAAAGTGTAAATGGACAGGAACAAGAAGGAAAGAGCAATTCCGTTTGGTAGAAATGGGACTCCAGGATTTGATAGACTTTCTGGACACCTTAAAACTGTCATTCCCAGTAGAAGATAATTAGGGTCTTCTGGAGTTGGGGGGTGGGTGGAGCAGGAAACTGAGGAAGGGACACCAGAATATAATGAATAAAGTTATAAAGGAAAAGCTTCGACCCAGTTGAGACTAGCATTGGAAATGATAGGAGTCCAACAGAGCCAAGGGAATTCAACAGCTCATTCTGTCTAGGCTGGGGAAACTCTATAGAGGTGTGGAGAGAGTCTGTATGTGAAATTCTGCCTCATGTCTGCATTCACTGGTCATCCCACGCATAATCTCTGATACTTACAGGAAATTCTTTTCTCCTGCTCACTAAATGAGAAGGGTTAGAAGAGATAAGAGGGGGGTTTGTGTTCCCAAAGCAATCGTTGGGGAAAAGAAGGATGCTATTTAAAGTGATTGTGACTGACTCGCTCTCTAAATTGCATGTTGTGTGCTATTCTCCAGTTGGTTCTCTACAACTGAGGCATTCTAAAGCAATGCCCATATAGACCACTGTTCTATAATGACACTGCATTTATCTTAAGGTGTTTTTTTTTCTAATAAGAAACAAAACTACCATGATGTCAAAATAATATTTGGTTGAGAAAATAACAGATTAAAGAAAGCTTTTTTTTTCTTCTTTATAAGATATATCTTTGTGAGCCTCTGGGTTCCCAGAATGAATCTTTGCTCTTGCTACAAAGTGCTGAGAGGGTGTATTTTTGATCATAGAAAACTTCTCTTATGCGTCAAGTGAGACACGGGAGTCTTTTAGATTCTGTTTGTCATTTTCACAGTCTAAGTTTCACAACAAAAGAAAGCCCAGATCATATCAGGACTG
Source organism: Dipodomys spectabilis (assembly GCF_019054845.1). Taxonomy (NCBI): domain Eukaryota; kingdom Metazoa; phylum Chordata; class Mammalia; order Rodentia; family Heteromyidae; genus Dipodomys; species Dipodomys spectabilis. The sequence continues at coordinate 9,987,108 of NW_024870752.1, forward strand.
AAATGATCACAAATTGGGATCTTGGTTTCTATAGACTGCATTTAGTCAACAAACGTCATCAATCTCTCCTTTCTGTTTGGTGGCAGTGAATGATGGAGCATCTTGTCTGCTCTTTTTATTTTTTTTTTCAATTAGATTGATGAATGTGCATTCCTTGAATTTTAAAGGTCGTTAATTTTCACATTAGTCTCTTAGGTTGGTGGCTCACAGATTGATGTATTGATAGTTTGGTCTTTCATTGACTCTTTATCATCTTTAGCACAGTGACACATGGTGGCATTTCCTTCCCCAACCATGATGTGATGTATGAAAGACATGAATATTTACAGAACAATAATGAACCTAGCTTTGGTCCCTGCAAGAGAATTTTAACATTCCTGGATAAAAACAACTACAAAGTGCAGTAGTTAATATCTGCAGTATGTAACAATTGTAGCTTCTGACCTTCCATTTATATTGATGTTTCAGAGTAATTAAGGAATTCCTGCAGTTATTTTCAAAATACTGCATTAAAGAACTAAGTTCCCCCCCCACCCCGCCGTTCATCAAGATTGATATTTATGGCTACACCTTTGATGTTTCATCTCATGTTGTATTAACATATAGGTATACATAGGATGAACCTCTTAGAAACTGATACTCCAGAAATAACCCAGCTCTTTGCAGCCTCTCTGGCCACAGAGGAGACCACATATACTTTGTTTATGCCAGGAACAGTCCTACTATAATGGTAGCAATTAAACAAAAGTTTAAGCCAGGTAACTCATACCTGTATATCCTAGCTACTCAGGAGACTGAGATCTGAGGATCATGGTTGGACGCAAGCCTGGTCAGAAAAGGCAGTGAGGCTCTTATCTCCAATGAACTACTCAGAAAAAGCCAAAAGTGGCACTATAGCTCAGGTAATGGAGCACTAACCTTGAGCATAAAGAAGCTCAGTAACAGCACCGAGGCCCTGAGTTCAAGCCCCAGGACTGGCAAAAATAAACTAAAATTTAATTGCCAGAAGTTGTTGCTATTATTGACCATTTTGAAATAATTAGAAATACCTAAAAGTTTAGGCTGAATTTTAAAACTATTCTACACTAAGACAACTAATAGTATTTCTTTTTTTTCTTTTTTTCTTTTTTTCTTTTTCTTTTGTCAGTCATAGGGCTTGAACTCTGGGCTGGGACACTGTCCTTGAGCTTTTCAGCTCAAGGCGAGTGCTCTACCACTTTGAGCCACAGCACCACTTCTACTAACAGTTTATTGAAGCAAGAAAATTCAAAAATAAAAAAAAAAAACCACAAACACATTTGAATCTTTGGAAAAGTTTTGTTTTGTTGTTACCAGAAAGGCACAAAGTCTCTAGCTCACTTTTAAAATAGATGTACTGTAAAAAAATAAATAAACAAAAAACAACAGAGGTTTCTAACTCATCAGTAATTTTCTAAGTAACCTGGGTCAGTTAATTTAACCTCTTATTTGCTAAAAGGAGGTTAATTTAAATGATCTTAAAGGCTCCTTAGGCTCTAAATCTTTATACATAAACATTAAGAAATCAAGTAGAATATCCAGAAAGCAATTGAAACAAGGAAGTGTTATCCAAGGTGCCAGCATAGACTTTAGTAAAAATATATATATATCCAGGGTGGCATGGAGCAGGGTAACTCGTGTTACCGATCAAATCAGCAATTATTTTATTAAGCAGTTGTTAGAAGCCCAAGCTGGGATAGGAAAGGAATTGGTTCTTTGAGTACAAAATTAAGTCTGGCTGAGATTTTACAAAAGTATAGTGGTAAAGAACTTATCATCAAAGCATATTGTATCACTCAAAGCTCATTTCTATGATCAAATTAGAAAATGTAGATTTCTTTCATTTAAAATACAAGAAAAAGAGATTTTTTTTTTTTTTAGTTCATTAAAAATCCTCACCTTGAGCTGGGCACCTGTGGCTCACACCTGTAATCCTAGCTACTCTGGAGGCTGAGATCAAAGGATTGATGTTGGAAGCCAGCCTTGGCAGGAAACTCTATGAGAACTTTCTCCAATAAACTTCTCAAAAACGCTGGAAGTGACACTGTGGCTCAAGTGGTAGAGTGCGTGCTTTGAGCAAAAGAAGTTCAGGGAGAGCACCCAGGCACAGAGTTCAAGCCCCAGGACTGGCAAAAACAAATTAAAAATCTTACCTTGCTGGCCACCGGTAGCTCAAGCCTGTAATCCTAGCTACTCAGTTTGCTGGGATCTGAGGACCACAGTTCAAAGCCAGATCGGGCAACAAAGCCTGTGCTACTCTTAAACCCAATTAACTCTCAAAAAGCCATAAGTGGAGCTATGGTTCAAGTGGTAGATCCCTAGCCTTGAGCATAAAAAGCTCAGGGACGATACACAGACCCTCAATTTGAGTTCCAGAACCAGCACCAAAAAAGAGAAAGAAAGAAAGAAAGAAAGAAAGAAAGAAAGAAAGAAAGAAAGAAAGAAAGAAAGAAAGAAAGAAAGAAAGAAAGAAAGAAAGAAAGAAAGAAAGAAAGAAAGAAAGAAAGAAAGAAAGAAAGAAAGCAAGTAAGCAAGAAAGAAAGAAAGAAAGAAAGAAAGAAAGAAAGAAAGAAAGAAAGAAAGAAAGAAAGAAAGAAAGAAAGAAAGAAAGAAAGAAAGAAAGAAAGAAAGAAAGGGAAAAAAAAGAGAAGGTTACCTCTTTTATATTACCCTTAAAACTATGAACATCTTAATTCCTATTTGGGGAATAAGGCCTAAAAGTAATGGCATCCACTGTATAACCAAGCACAAGGTGTACCAGCCTTGGGATAAAGGTGAGCTGAGGTGGCAGAGAAGAGGATGGGCTTTCAAACCACCCTCATTGGTTTCAGAAGCCCTATGCAGGCTCTTCTCCTCTGAATTCTCTTTTGTCTTCACTCTTTTTCTATGGAAGAGACTTAGTCCTTAGCCACCTACTCTGCTCCCTGTACGTATTCACCCTGGAAACTCATCACTCTTTATCACCTTAGCTCTACCCAAAGCAAGGGCCATGTTGGAGCAGAAACAGCGGGAATGTCCACAGAGGTGGGCATCAATTTGTATTGAGAAGATTGATATCAACCCAGATCAGACAGAAGCCAGTCTAGATACTAGCAGAGGAGGAAGGTCCCTGGCTCTAGAGTCTTGGTGCTTAACATGGGGACCATGGATAGCAATGCTCATATCTCTAAGGAACTTGATAGAAATGCAGAATGTCAGGTCTCACCCCAGAACTTCTGTCTGAGAACTTTTTATGAAGCTATAACAGAATACCGGAGCATTTATGGGACAATTATGATGAGTGGAAATTGATTTGGCTTAGTTTTAGAGCCTGAGAAGTACAATGAAAATGTACCAGCAGCTGGTGAGGGCCTTCTAGCTGCATCATCCCATGATGCTAAGTGAGAAGATGGCACAGAAAGAAGAGGAGAGATGAAGGGAGAGAAACCCATCATTTCCTTAGGAACTTATTCTAGCAATAACTAATCCACTCCCACAGTAATCACTTAATCCATTCATCAGGCCAGAGTCCTCTGACCTAATCCTGTATGTTTGTTTTTTTGCTTTTCCTTTTTTGTTTGCTTACTGAAATCAGATCTCACTATTTAACCTAAGATGACCTCAAATTTGTGATTTTCCAGCTTCAACTTCCGAAGTGCTGGGATTACAGGCATGCACTATAACACACCACTCTTTCAAACACCTCTTAAAGGTCTAATTTTTCAATACTGGGGATTAAGTTTCCAATACATGAACTTTGGGAGACATATTCAAACTATAGTCTTCTAATTCAGAACCAGTGACTCTGCCTGTGTGGAAGTCTTAAGAGGTACAGGTCAATAAAGACGGAAGACTAGATTGGGGCACTTGTCAGATAGCTTCTGAAGTGGACCTTACATTCTGGATCTCACACATAAAACTTGAAGATTTCTTCCACCTCTGATGGAAGTCAGTTGAAGTTAGACACTTAGTCAGTTTGAAGAAGCAAATACTGTAGAAAGTATGCCATGTCTGAAAAATGCAAGTCCTTAACAGGCTTTGGGGGGGGGGCAGGGAGAGCACAACAGCAGAAGAAAAGACTTGTGGCTCTGAGAAGCATACACTAGAATCTGCAAAATAATAAGAATAATAATAATTACTATTATTATTATTATTATATTGGTCTGGGGAATACTGAGAGTTGTCTTGAAACAACGGAAGTGTCTATGTCTTTCCTGAACAGGACGCATCCTAAAACCAGTGATTTATAATGTCTGGTGTTATAAATACGCTCTCTAAGAACCATTGGAGTCATGATGATAGATAGGAAAATAAAGAATTGTCTCAGCAAGACAAAATTTACTTCTACAGAAGGGTGCACCGTCAGCCAAATATCTGGCAAGAAATCTGGCCAGCTGCACCCTGTTAATAGCTAATTAGCTGGCCCTGGCCCTTGGCTCAGATTGGTTGAGCTCAGATTCACAATCTGCTCATGATTGGCTAGTGTGAATAGGGTTAAATCTATTTACATAAGGATTAGCCTTGCACAAGTAATCTCAAAATATACCCCCACCTTCTGCTATTTCTTGAACAGACTGAGGTATGTCTTAAGTCCGTCTTGAAAAGAAACCACTTTAAAACAAAACCTTACATTTCAAAATTCCTTCCTTATCCCAAAGCAGTTCCCCTTTGCCTGAACAAGAGCCTAGCCACCAGACCAATGTAGGAACTTTTAAGCAACACACGGTTTTTCTCACACCTATCAGCTATCAGGAAACTCAGCAGCAGGGAGGCTAGACAGGGCAGGGTCTCCTATGTCTTTCTAATTTTGTCCCTGTACATATATATGTCAGTGTCATTCCCAACAGTACAAAGTGGCCAGGCTACTCCTTTTGTCCTGCCTCTGTCATCGTCATCCTTCAAGGTCAAGCTCATAAGCTACATATTCCAACACACATCTTGCCTAGAGACATTAAACTCGCAGGCTCCTAGAGTGAATTCCACACAATTAACCTCCAAGGTCTTAATTAGACTCTATAGGCTGGGAAGGCCCCTGCCTGGGCTATACACTCCCTATGCCCACATTCTGAAAGCCCTCTCCAATGACAGAGATCTTGATGACTCGACAGGAGTCCATTACAGGTGACTGAGCTGGAATTGCTAAGAAAGAAAGTTCGTCCTGTATTGAGCCCATTCCTTCCTTTGTGTCAATCACACTCTGAAAAGCACAGGGATGGCATGGGATATGCCTTTCATCTGTTTCTCTTTCACAAATTCTGTTGAGTCTGCAAGTTAAAAGTGTTTTAGCCTTTCTCTTCTGATCTGAAAGAACTCGAGAATTCTCCTGGCTACAAGAGCTCATTTAAACAGCCTTCTTTTTTGACATAGAGCTACTCTGAGAGTACAGGTAGGCCCTAACTGGCATGTTCCCTTTTTAGTTCAAATACAGTTAGATTAGTTTATGGTTTTACATGTCCGCTATCACCCTAGTCTGTAGAGAATTTGAAGCAAGAATATCAGGTAGGCCAAATGACAAAAATCAATACATAATGTAAAAGATCAAATGCATGCAAAAGACACTTTAGAGACAAAACTTTCCTGGGCCAAAAGCAAGGGAACAAGAAGACTTGTCAGTGGCCTAATCAATGGCATTTACATATGTAAAGAGCAGCAGGCTTGATCTTCCTGAGAGTCTTGATGGTATTTTGGTCATCCTAACAGAAACCCACACATCAGACAATAATGCCCATGCCCTCTGCCCACCCCCCATCCGTGACTGTCACTCCTCTACATCTATTTCTATGTTAATTGGCCTGTTCTACTTGTCTGAGATAGCTAAGATCATCCTAGTGATCCTTCAGTGTCTAGCTTACTTCACTTAGCAAAACAAGGTTTTTCCATGTTGTAGCATGGGTCAGAATTTCATCCCTTTTTATGGTATAATAATAATATTCTCCCTGGCATATTTTTATTATCTATCCATCTATGAATGAGCATTGTGGCAATTATGAATAATGTTGTGGTGTATAGTGGCATACAGTTTCTATTTTAATTTGTTTTCTTAGCGGAACCTTTTTTTTTTTTTTCCTGGAAGTACTGAGGGTTGAAACCAGGGGCTCCATTTAAGCCATGCCTCTAGCTCTTTTGCTTTGGTCCAAGCTGCTTCAGACTGAGGCATCCTATCTCCAGCTCCCAAGTAGGTGGCATTCCAGACATGAACAGCCAGGACCAGTTTTTTGTTTTGTTTTGATTTGTTGTTTTTTTTTTGTCGGTTGTGGGGCTTGAACTCTGGGCCTGGACGCTGTCCCTGAGCTCTTCAGCTCAAGGCTACCGCTCTACCACCTGAGCCACAGCGCCACTTCTGGTTTTCTGAATGGTTTATTGGAGATGAGAGTCTCAAGGACTTTCCTGCCCAGGCTGGCTTTGAACCAAGATCGTCAGATCTCAGCCTCCTGATGACAGGTGTGAGCCACCAGCGCTAGGCAGGCCCAGCTTTTTAGCATGATCTTTAACTCCACCAGAACCTTGGGGAAAGGACACATTAATAACCTATTACAGGTGTTATGTTGTGGGTATATAACATCTATTGAATTTAGGGCTGGGAAGGTGGCTCAGTGGTAGAGCGCTTGCCTTGCATGCATGAGACCCTGGGTTTGATTCCTCAGCACCACATAAGCAGGGGGAAAAAAGCCAGAAATGGCGCTGTGGCTCAAATGGTAGAGTGCTAGCCTGAGCTGAAGAGCTGAGGGACAGCGCCCAGGCCCAGAGTTCAGGCCCCACGACCAGACCTACCCCCCGCCAAAAAAAAAGAATTGAATTTAGAGTACACTGTGTGAGTATTTCAAAGTAGCATCTGCTGCCATGGTCTTGTCTTTCTTGTTTTGTTTTGTTGTTATCCTCATATCAGAATAAAGCAGAATCACTCAAAGGAGGGGATCTTAGCTCAGCCTGAGTAGTCAGGAATATGTGATCTGTGCTCTGAAGATCAATTAAAGTTAGGCATAAATACATGTTATCAGTGGCAGTATATGCACATTGGGTTAGCCAAGAGCATGAGAGGTCTGGAGGCAGTAGTGAGTTTGTGGCATCATAGGCATCATTGCATTGGATGGTAGGTCAGTCCCCACTGATTCCTGAACCTGACTGTAAAGGTCCCTGACTTCTCTAGTCCAGCCTAGCTCAAGGAGCTTAAAGAACCAAAAATCTACTTTTTTTTTTTTTTTTTTGGGGGGGGGGGGGCGGGAAGCTGTCCTAGAGCTTGACATCAGAGCCTAGGTACTGTCCCTGTGCTTTGGTGCTCAAGGCCAGTACTCTATCACTTGAACCACAGCTCCACCTCTGGCTTTTAGTGGAAGTGGTTCATGGCTTTGAACCACCACAATACTCAGATCACAGCCTCCAGAGTAGCTAAGACTATAAGAGTAAGTCCCTGGTGCCTAGCTAAAAAGCGTATCTTTTGGGCTGGGAAGGTGGCTCAGTGGTAGAGCGCTTGCCTTGCATGCATGAGGCCCTGGGTTCGATTCCTCAGCACCACATAAGCAGGAAAAAAAAGCCAGAAGTAGAGCTGTGGCTCAAGTGGTAGAGTGCTAGCCTTGAGCTGAAGAGCTGAGGGACAGCGCCCAGGCCCAGAATTCAGGCCCCACGACCAGACCCCCCCCCAAAAAATACTACCCACAGAGAAAGTGATCTTAGAATTTACTTCATATTGCATTAAAAAGCAGGATTTCATGGCACCTTCTCATTTTTGCTCCCATAAATTATTTACTTTCTGAATTACTAAGTTCTGTATATGTAAATAGATAAAGCAAAACATAAATAATTTTCAAGACATTGAGAATAATAACATGTGGTTTTATAATATATGAAATACTGGTAATTAAAATTGTCATGCCCACAAAAATAGGCCTGAGGACCCTTAAAGAAACAACAGCCTAATTAATAAATGGACTGAAGACTTAAAGGCAGACTTCCCAGAAGAAAATGTAAGAATGGCCAATAGACACATGAAGAAATATTCAATATCTCTGGCCATAAAAGAAGTGTAAATCAAACACCATTGAGATTCTACCTCACCTCAGTTAGAATGGCTATAATAAAAAAAAAAAAATAACAATAACAGATGCTGGCCACAATGCACTGGGAAAGTTACTACCCTGTTGGTGGGAGTGTAAACTTGTTCAACCACTCTGGAAAGCAGTACAGATTCCTCAAAAGACTACACATAGAGATCCCTATGACCCATGCTATGCATTTATCCAATAGAACACAAACAAGACAACACTAAAGCTACCAGCATAATTATGTTCATTGCAGCATTGTTTACCATTGCCAAGATACGGAAGCAACCCAGATGCCTCTCAGCAAAGAAATGGATCAAGAAAATATGGCATATATACACAATGGAATTCTATGCTTCCATCAGAATGACATTGTACCATTCATAAGGAATAGGAAGACTTGGAAAAAATTGCATTAAGAGAAGTATGCCAGACCTAAAGAAACATAGGTTGTGTGGTTCCCTCATTTGTTGTAACTAGAATGTGCCTATAAATCTACATGTAAACACACTGGATGGCAAAAGTCTTTTAAAAAATATACTTGGACATGATAAATTATACAGGACTCTGGACATTCACACAGTGAGACCAAAGGAGGATATTCTTAGGAAAGGATCACAAAGACCCAATAGCCTCTGCATATGATCATATAAAATGACGTTTATCAAAATGAACTCCAAGAAATGGAAAAACAAATAAAATTGCCGTGCCAATCCCTGCCCATGTTTAATTTAACTATGTGAACATTGGAAGAACATGTAAAAGGGAAATAGAGATAAATTTCAAGTGCTAAGTATAAACCATGTTTTGCACTTGGTTCTTTTATATGATGTCTCATTTAACACTCTCAGCATTTCATTTTACAGATTTCTAAATCAGGACTCAGAAAGTAGCTTCATTTGTGATTGCAGAGAGCAGAGTAGTGGTGTTTTAAAAGACATGGGCAAGAGTTGGAAAGTTCAGGAGATGTGGAAATGTAAGTCTTGCCTCATTAGTAAGGACTAAGGAAGGAATCACAAAATGGAAGCATGACTTCCATTTGCAGATGTAAATATTTAAGATAGTATACATTAACACCTGCTATCCAATCCCTTTTCTGTTGACTTTGACATTTAATTATTCTACAGGGACCTTTACCCTTTAGCATGTAATGGATTAAAAGGGAAGGCAACAGAAACAAAAATGATGTGTGCTTCTGCCTTTCATCAATTTGTTTTAGCTAGGCAAGTCAGACAGAAGCAGAGAAAATGGCTCTTTGCTTTCATTTATTGCAGCATGTCAAAATAATAAATAGGTTAATCACAACATTCTTTTAGACTTGAGACATTTCAGACAGTCCCTGCCCTTTGGGAATGGAGAATCACTGTTCAGGGTTTACTTTGGAGAGTTCTGGCTCTTAGCCTGCAAAGAGTTCCCATTCTTTTTTTGGTCCCTTTTTACTTGGAGGAAGCCAATGTTCTAGGAAGTTGAACCTTATCTGAGAACAAACCTTGCAAGACAGCTCTGTAATTTATAGCCTGGCAGTGAGCTTTTAAAAATACATCAAGCAATCTAGAGTCGTAAGTTTTTTATATTAATAAAAGACGTGGTAGAAGATGAAGAGACACAGACACACTGAGATTGACAGCACCCAAGAACTGTGTCATTGGTGGAGAGTGCATGTGTCATTGTCACTGAAATTGCACCCGAACTGCAGTGCTTCCCATGGCAACCTGCCTGTCATCCCTGAACCCTCCATCACCAGTCTCTCTGGGATCTGGTGAGATAAAGATCTGGCAGTGTTGGGGAGGTAGGGAAGGAAGGGGATAGTAAGGGAAAAACAAACATTGGGTAACAATGCTCAGTAGGAAATGTACTCATTACCTTACTGATGTGACTGTAACCCCTCTGTACAATTAAAAAAAAAAAAAGACCTGGCAGAGACAGAGCTTAAGTCAAACAGCTGCCATGTCCCTTGGGTCCAGCATATGCAGCACGGGACATGGATTCTTTCCCCTCTTCTCCTTGCTGGTGAGACAAAGGATCTAACACCTGAAGCAAAAGCAAGGCTTTCGTTGCATTCTATATTTGGCTAATTTATTTGATAATGCGCTAAAAGGGAAACAATTGCAACATTTCCATTACTGAGGATTTCACTTACTAAAATTCTCCAGCCTATGTGCAATCCTGTGAGAAGTGAATGAATGAAGATATGTGTGTATGTGTATATATATATGTACATATATGTGTGTGTGTGCGTGTGTGTGTGTGTGTGTGTGTGTGTGTGTGTGTGTGTGTGTGTGAATATGATCAGGTGATAAGAAACTAGACTCTCCTCTTTCTGTTAAAACTTGGTCTGTGCATTCACCATGCATACAAAGGCCTGAAGTTCTCTCACCCTTTCTTTTACTACATATATTAGGAGAGGTCAAGCAGATGAAAGGAGAGAAAGGAGACAGACACCTCAGGAGATCAGATCAGAGTTTAATCATAGCTGGAGAGGGGTGCCATCTCACCCCAAACAGAGTTGGGGATACAAGGAGCATGGAAGCTGAGGACCAGGGTTAAGTATAGTCAAACAAGGAAATCAAATCAGGAAGATCCTGATCTAGAAGCCAGCTCAAAATGTATAGTGTGTTCCAGACCACCCTGGGCTACATATTGAAAAATAAAAAGCATATTATATGTATATAGAATATGTATATGTAGAAATGTCATAATAAAACCCACTACTTTATATCATTACTGTACATTAATAAAAATGGAAGCCCAGTCTCCTCAGCCGAAAGTATGTATGCTAAGGGAGAGGGGATGATTCAGGGGAAATGTGGCAAAGATTGATTATTCAGAAAATATTACTTTTTTGTGTGCAAAAATCAAGAAAGCACTGCCTTCCGAGGCATGGGGTTGAGCCTGTAGTATGGAAACAGAAGAATAATCCAAAGGTGAGCTTGCAAGCCTAGGGAGCAAAGTTGGTAAATGTGTACAGTCCAATCCAAGTTTTGCAAACCAAAACCTCTATATCATAAATATATGTGAAGAAAAGAAACTGATACGTGTAAGAGGACACATCTTTCTCTTATGCACCGGTTTGGGATTGTTCAGTAAGTATCTAGTAGCTTTTCCCAGATCATTCTTGTCTCAATACAGTAATTGTTTTCTGGGTTAGGTTTTCTCTAAAAGATTGTGCTCTTCTTGCTTAAATTCCTCTGTTGCTGCTACACAGAATACTACTTCATTTCTTGTTCCATCTGAAGAGTTTCTCAATCCTGAGATACAACTCCCTATAACTCTCTCAAGGTGACTGCTTTGCTGTGATGAGTGTGGCCATTTTGTTACTGTAAGGTATATTAAATAGGTAGGTTTCATTAGGTAGCTGATAAAGAGAACACCATGCACTATTCAGGCAGGAAAAGAAGTTTATTTACCAAACTGCTGCCCCTGCCGTGCATGGTGGAGAGGCATGGTCAAAAAGGGGAGGCCAGGACTTATCTAGGCCAGGGATGGGAAGAGATGTGGCCAGGTGGGGGAAAGGTGTGGCCACATTGGATAGGGTTGTGACCTCCAGGCCTGGGATCCTCCTATGGTCAGATGGGAGGTGTGACCAGGGGCAGGCCAGGAGGTGGACTAGCAGGAGGGGGAGGTGACTGCTTCCAGGTGTGCCAGTTACCAAGGTAACACAGATAGTGAGCAGAAACCTAGCCAAGAGGAAGGGAGGTATCTGCAGAGGGTCTCCATGGCCTGGGGCAGACCTTACAGTTACGTTAAGTGCTTTGTTGGGAAAGGGCTCTGAGGACTCCCATAGAAAGTCAACATAATGGGGCTGGGAAGGTGGCTCAGTGGTAGAGCACTTGCCTTGCATGCCTGAGGCCCTGGGTTCGATTCCTCAGCACCAAATAAGCAAGAAGAAAAAAGCTGGAAGTGGCACTGTGGCTCAAGTGGTAGAGCACTAGCCTTGAGCTGAAGAGCTGAGGGACAGCGCCCAGGCTCAGAGTTCAGGCCCACGACCGGACCCCCTCCCCCCCGCAAAAAAAGAAAGTCAACATAATATTACTCAATGAACCTTCCTTTCAGTTGCTGTGCTGTGTGGCTCTTTCAAAAGGAAGGGGCCTAGCTTAAGTTTTCTACAAGTAGTTAACCAATTTGCCAGCACCATTTACTGAAGAGGCTGTCTTTCTTCCATTCTACTTTTTAGCTCCCTTATCGAAGATTAGATGGCTATAGGTCTGTAGGTTCATTTCTGGGTTTTCAATTCTATTCCATTGGTCCTGAGTTCTGTTCTTGTGCCAGTACCAAGCTGTTTTGATTACTATGGTTTGTAGTAGAGTTTGAAATTTGGTATTGATATTCCTCCAGCAGTGTTCTTTCTGTTAAGGATCATTTTTGCTATTCGAGGTCTTTTATTGTTCCATATGAAGTTTTGGATTGCCTCTTCTATTTCCTTGGTATTTTTTTGTGTGTGGGGCTATTACGAATGGAGTTGCTTTCCTGATTTCAGCCATGCTTTTCTCATTGTTGGCATACAGAAAAGCCATTGCTTTTCAGGGGTTAATTTTATACCCTGCTACTTTGCCAAAGTTTTGAATCAGCTTGAGTAATTTGGGAGTGGAGTCCTTGGGATTCTTTAAATACAAGATCATGTTGTTATGCCAAGGTCGCAGGACCCCCCACCACCACAAGAAGACCACCAAGAGTCAGACTCTACAGCTGTTTTATTTAAACGGGCTGCAGCTCGGGCCTCATCCTACACTCCGACACAGCAGAGCTTAGGAGGAGAGCCCCAAGCTAAGGATTTGCAGGAGTTATAAAGGCACACAACCAACCAGGTGTTTGGATTAACACCACGTGTTGCTCTGCTAGACAGAAACAAGCAACAAGTGGTCACTGCCTCAAAACTTTAACCCTTCAATGTCATCTGCAAAGAGGGAGAGTTTTCATCTTTCCCTATTTGGATCCCATTTATGTTTGCATCTTGTCTTATTGCTGTAGCTAGGCATTCTATTACTAAATTGAAGAGAAGTTGAGAGAGTGGACAACTTTGTTCCTGAGTTAAGAGGAAATGGCTTTAGTTTTTCACCATTAAGTATAATACCACCTCACCCCAGTTAGAATGGCTATAATCAAGAACTCTAATAACAACAGATGCTGGAGGGGACGTGGACAGAAGGGAACCTTACTGCATTGTTGGTGGGAGTGTAAACTTGTTCAATCACTTTGGAAAATAGTATGGAGGTTTCTCAAAAGACTCCTCGTAACCATAGCTAAGATATAGAACCAACCCAGATGCCCCTCAGTAGATGAATGGATCAAAAAAATGTGGTATATATACACAATGGAATTCTATGTCTCCATCAGAAAGAATGACATTTCCCCATTTGTTAGGAAATGGAAAGGCTTGGAAAAAATTATATTAAGTGAAGTAAGCCAGGCCCAAAGAAACATAGGTCCCATGGTTTCCCTTATTTGCAATATCTAGTATAGGTATGAGTCAAGCAGAAAAGGTCAGATAATGTGATGTTAGGAAAACGAACCCTTTAATATGTATTTCAATGTTTTTGTTTCTTTCATGCATGTGTTTCTAACTCATTTATAAGATTATTTCTTTGTTGCTTTGTATGTCCCTCCCCCACAGTGTAACCCCCGCTTTCACTATATTTGATGTTAGTATAACGTGTGGAGGAGATGGGGACAAACAAGTCGTTTAAGGATTCAGGTGGACCTGTTGCAACAATGAGAAGTACAAAATGTCATGTCAAAACCAGCATTACAGTGTCAGTGTGGGGGGGAGGGGGGTATGATTGGGTGGGGGGAGGGGGGAGGCTGGGAAGGGAGGTGAAGGGTAAACAAAGGAGGAGGCTGCAATGCTTGGTAAGAAATGTATGCATTATCCTGCCCATGTAATTGTAACCCCTCTGTACAGTATGTTCTCATTTAAAATAAAATAAAATTTAAAAAAATTAAAAAAAAAAAAGACTCCTCGTAGAGCTCCCCTATGACCCAGCAAATCCCCCTTTTGGGCATTCACCCAAATGAACACAAACAAGACCATACAAACTACCAGCGCAACTATGTTTATTACAGCATTATTTACCATAGCTAAGATATGGAACCAACCCAGATGTCCCTCAGTTGATGAATGGATGAAGAAAATGTGGTATATATACACAATGGAATTCTATGCCTCCATCAGAAAAAATGACATTGCCCCATTTGTTAGGAAATGGAAAGACTTGGAAAAAATTATATTAAGTGAAGTAAGTCAGGCCCAAAGAAACATAGGTCCCATGGTTTCCCTTATTTGCAATAACTAGTATATGTCTGGGACAAGCAGAAAAGGTCAAAAGCTATGTACATATGACCAGATAAGATGATGTTAAGCAAAATGAACCCCAAGATAGAGACACGAGTGGGAGGGAGGATGGGAAGGGATGGGAAGGAGAAACAAAGGAGGACGCAACAATGTTTGATAAGAAATGTACTCATTATCTTGCCCATGTAATTGTAACCTCTCTGTACAGTATTTTCTCAATAAAAAAAATTTTAAAAAAGAAAGAAATGTACTCATTATCTTGCCTACGCAATTGTAACCCCTCTGTATGGTATTTGCACAATAAAAAAGAAAATAAATAAGTAAATAAAAAGGAAGGGTCCACCCCCTCCCTCCCTCTCCCCCTATCCCTCCCGCAGTCTATCTATGTGGTATATTCAAAATGGGCCTGTTTCCTAAAGGCACCTGGAAAATACCTGTAGAAGAAATAATGAAAGAAGCAAACAAACAAAAAATTAGATCCGGATGAAGTTAAATGGCCAACAGTAGAAAGGCCAATGAGACTGCTACACTGCAACTCTAGATCTGAAATTCTCAATGACAAGGCAGCATGAAAAATAATTCCAGGAAGTATCTTTCAACGCTGCCTCCAGCTTGCTATGGTGTCAATTCCAAATGGTGTTTTGTAGTTTGGAGAGGAATGTAGTGATAGGCAAATAGATCCCAACTACAGAATCCAGAGCTCTGCAGACTTTGGAATTAAAATCATTTCACAAATTTACTGACTTATTATCACATGCAGCGTTTTAAAGACAGCCGTGTCTTTGGGAAGTATAATGTGCAATAAATACAGTGACTATGCACATAGGATTCTTTTTCTAGAATACATTGCCTTGCTCTTTCTTTAAAATTAATCCTTTTTCATTGTCTCTTGGTAATCTCTAAATTCACTGTTGTCTTTCTAAGAAAAAAAAATCCCATACTCTATTTTCAAGATACATGTCTGCATTTAAAAACAGTGGTATTATTGATTTCTAAATACCCAAAGGTGTCTTGAGGTTAATTTAAGTGTATTAACAAAATCACTCAACATATGTCTCTAGAAACTGGGTGAGAATAATGATGAAGAGGCCCTAAAAATCGATTTTTGGAGTGTTGATTCTATCATAAAATAGTAGATACCCTGATACATATAATATATATAGATATAGATATGTGTATATATATCTATCTATCTATATATAGATCCTATTTCTAAGACAAGTGAGTCAACAGTCATTACTTCCCTTTATCTTAAAAACTAACAAGGTACACAGAAGAAACAAAGAAGAAATTTTCCAGGGAAGCATTAAGAGGCCTTTGATATTAGATGTTTTATTTGACCAAGGGAACAAAAGACTCACTCCTTGGAGGAGCATGTCTCAAATCATATGATTTCCCCCATAATATTCTGATGAATTCTGGAATCTTGGCTATGCTTTCTCCATTAGCTTTTGAACATGGATATTAAAAAGTATTTGCTAACGTTTAAAGGCAGAGCTACAATGGCTCAGATCAGATATGAGCCCCTGTTCGGCCTACAGACTGCAGGCTTTTCTTTGAAATGAAGTTGAAATGATCCCTTGCCTCTTAAAGTCACAAGATTAAGAAGGAAGCTGCAAATGCTGATCCCTGCAAGTCCAGTGGAAGTGCGGGGTGATTGGTGGCCTCCTTCAATGATTAAACCACACGTTTGCCTTTGAATCTGAATAATGACTTTAAGTGTCTGTATCTAAATCTTTCATTATTGTCTCCTGCAAAGGTCCAAATGCATTTGGCATTTGCGCAGCTTGATAATGCTGTCTGTTACTTAAAAGTCATGCTTTATTCACATTTCAGGTGTGGATTTGTGGACCTCTGGCCCATTTCCCTGTAACACTGATGTCTTGTACTGTCCCTCTAAAGTCTAGCATTTTCACACTGTTTTTCTAGGTTTTCTAATTACCTTGAAAGAAAACAGTCTTCAGAATGGATCTAATAGCAAAGGCCAAATGTTTAGCCACAAGGCATTAATCTCTTCTGCCTTTCCACACTTCATTCAGGTGCATCCAGTTTGCCTTTGATTCTCTGGGCTACATTCTCAGTCCTTTCCAGCTGTCACTCCATTCCTCCCTCTAACACTCAGCATCTCTGTCTGTTTTTGTCCCTCAACTTAGGGCTGAACCATAGAATTTCTTTTGGGTTTGTCTGTTGGACTGTGCCCATGTTCTTTGGTGAACTCTCTATGGTGTCTAATAAAGTCTAATAGGTTTTGAAGCTTTAAAAAAAAAACCCATGGGATGTCTACAAATCCAAACATTTAATTTTCCGGGTGGGAACTGCTGACTTCAATGTCACACACTAAGTTTGATACCACACCACTAGAACCTATATTCTATTCTCTTTTAAAATAATTTAACACTTCACAATTGTATGAGCAAATAATGTCTTTTGCTCTAAAAGTTTTCAGTTAAAAACAGGAAGTCTAGGAAGTGGAGGTATGGCTCAAGTGGCAGAAGGCCAGCCTTAAATGGAAAAAGCTAAGCAAAACCATGGCTTAACCCTGTTTAAGCCAACACTAAATACAAATTAATAAAAAGAGAATGTCTAGTTAGAGATCTGCTTTTGAAATGTAGAAATTATATTAAATTCTGGACTTAGAAATATGTTTTCTTACGTTCATTTATGTCTGCATATTAAGAATTCCATTGCAGGGCTGGGAAGGTGACTTAGTGGTAGAGCGTTTGCCTTGCATGCCTGAGGCCCTGGGTTCGATTCCTTAGTACCACATAAGAAAAAAGAAAAAAGCCGGAAGTGGCACTGTAGCTCAAGTGGTAGAGCACTAGCTTTGAGCTGAAGAGCTGAGGGACAGCGCCCAGGCCCAGAGTTCAGGCCCCATGACCGGACCCAAAAAAAGAATTCCATTGCAAAGGATAGGTTTGATCAATTTTGTGCATACTAAAATAATGGGGGCTGGGAATGTGGCTTAGTGATAGAGTGCTTGCCTAACATGCATGAAGCACTGGGTTTTATTCCTCAGTACCACATAAACAGAAAAAGCCGGAAGTGGCACTGTGGCTCAAGTGGTAGAATGCTAGCCTTGAGCAAAAACAGGTCAGGGACAGTGCTAGGCCCTAGTTCAAGCCACCAGACTGGCAAAAATAAATTAAATAAATAAATAATGTGTGTTTACTACACATAGTTCTTAATTGAATCAGTAAGTAATTTTATATGAACTATCTTAAGTAGATAATTAGCTATAGGAAAGAACAAAGAAAAGGAGCGTGTTTGGGGCTGGGAAGCTAGCTCAATGGTAGAGCACTTCCCTTGCATGCCTGAGGCCCTGGGTTCAATTCCTCAGCACCACATAAGAAAAAAGAAAAAAGCCGGAAGTGGCGCTGTGGCTCAAGTGGTAGAGCGCTAGCCTTGAGCTGAAGAGCTGAGGGACAGCTCCCAGGCCCAGAGTTCAGGCAATGGTAAAACAGAGACTCAGAAAAGTATTTATAGTACTTGATCACATAAAATACAATGAAGTTGGTAAAAAGGACCTTTTCGTAGTTTAATAATATAATACCTAAGTATATGCTTTTGCACCGGAAATGAAGGGAATACGCTGTTTATATAGTCTGACTCTAGTATATGCATATTAGAATTAACATCTAGAAAGAAGTAGCCCAAACATTATCTATGCTTATCTACGTCTTGATAGATTATAGGTAATTTTTTTTAATTCTCTTTCTCTTTTTCGGATTCCTTTTTGTGTTCTCCAAATTTTGTATATTATAAACAATACATGTGACGATAAAAAAGAAAACCAGTCTCATAAGAAAATAATTGCATTATTCTGGAAAAAAATATATAAATGAGGAAATGAGGTTACTTTCACTCCTTCACTCTCTTACTTCTTCCCCAACTATTTGCATCTTCTCAGACTACAATTTGACATTGTATTCTCAACATTTAAAGTTACTTTTCAATTGTAAGTCCTGGCAGATTCTGAAATAGGAAGAGAACAGTCAGGAGAAAAATGCAGATCCATAACTTTCAGTGTGTAGGCTGCTGGCTGAAGT
This sequence comes from Dipodomys spectabilis, assembly GCF_019054845.1. Classification (NCBI taxonomy): domain Eukaryota; kingdom Metazoa; phylum Chordata; class Mammalia; order Rodentia; family Heteromyidae; genus Dipodomys; species Dipodomys spectabilis. The sequence continues at coordinate 10,005,476 of NW_024870752.1, forward strand.
TCCCAGGGACACTTATTTGTTTGGTTCAACCTGATCAGGGAACATGGCCAGAGTAGTACAATTTTCTTTCTTTTTCACTTTGTTGTTGAGACAGTATCTCTGTATGTAGTCCATGGTGGCCTCAAACTCTTAATCCTCCTGCCTTCAGCCTCTGAGTCCTGGGATTGTAGTGTGTACCACCTCACCCCTCCAGAAGTATGATTTCAGTAACCTGTAACCTGCTATCTACAACCTTGCAAATTTGGATAAATTATTTTACTCCAGGGTCTCAGTAGTTGCTACTTTGCCTTAGTGTTGAGAATGTAAAATGAATCTCTATGGCCTAAAGTTATTAGAGCAATTTTGGGCCCTTGAAAAATGCAAAGCCTGCATTCTCTCTTGTTCTCTTTCCCTCTCTCTCTCCTTCTCCCTCCTTCTTCCTCTCCCTTTTCCTCACCCCACTCTCTGCCTCTTGCTCTCAACTTCTCTCTCTCTCTCTCTCTCTCTCTCTCTCTCTCTCTCTCTCTCTCTCCCTACTGGAAAATGAACTTTCGCCAATAAAGTATTTCGAAGATAGACTTAAGAGGTAAAATAGAAGATAACAAAAATTCATCTTTGCCAGTTCATCAGGTGACTCAGAAATGAATGGAGAGGAAATTATCACCTCCTAAAATGAGGGTTTTTGTTCTTCTTTTAAAAAAGCAATGCAGTTTTTTTTTCTTTTGGGTCTGGTGGCCGCTATTACAGGACATATTGTCCGCTTTTGTTTTGTTTTGTTTTTCATTTTCCTTTAGGTTCACTTGGCACTGAGCAACAAAATAATAAAAAAAATTGTTTTTTAATAATACCGGCATACACACAAGGAAGAGAAAAGGGCCAATGCTTACTCATTCACCCACCAATCACTGCTCCCATTCAGCAGGGAGCCATGACAGCACACCTGACTTTTCATTTATTTATTTTTTATTGGTTCTTGGAGAGGTTTGTGATTCATTCCATGTAGGTTGCAAGCCCTTGTATTACAAGAACAAATGGTCTCTGGGGTGATTTTCTTTATTAACTTTTAGGGCAAAGGAGGGAGAAATAGAAGAATTGCTTAACTGCAATGCACTGGCAAAAAGTTTGGACTTTTGTACTCTTCGATGACACTTTGAAATGTTTCACTTGATCCTGTTTCTTGTGATGGATTGGCTGATTGTATAGAAGGAAGCAAAGAGATGAAGTAGAAAGACAGCTGACTGAAAGAGAGAAATCACGTGATGATCAGAGCCAGCCACTTTGCCCCTTCTGCAGGGCTATATTGCTAGATTTCTGTTATCCCTTGGCCTTCGTGTACTTCTCCACAGGATGAAGGAGTTGACTGCCACTATCCTCCTTCCAAGGCTTGACAGCTTCACAAGTGATGATGAAGCCTTTGCTATGCACTCTGTTGAGAAATCAAAGGCACTCTCCTCCTGTCCATAATGATACGATAATCATCATGAAATAAGCATTTGTGGTATTACATGCCTGCTGTTGCATTTAATCCACACAATGAAGTAGGAACAGAAAATGATCCCAAGGCTCACTAAGTTATGCCCACGATTCCAGAATCTGTGGCTGGGGGCAGCTGGCCTCTGGCATGGCAAACATCTCGGGACCATGCCTCTGTTTCTCAGGAACATCGTGAGGGCCAGCCACCATGCAAAGAATTCTGAAATGTCACTCATGTGTTATGCAAGGTCATAAAAAGTAAGGCACAATGTGAAGAGAGCTATATCTAGGTCATGGTGCCCAGACTGAGAGAACATAGTCACTATGGAGGAGTTCACTTTCAGGCAAGAAAGAATGAAGAAAGAGAACAAAAATGTTTTTTCTTTCTCACCTATGCTTTTGCTTTCAATTTTCTCTTCAGTACTAGTGAAACTCTTGGAATTTAGTAAGCAAGTAAAAATACCCAGTTAGCACGTAGGTAGTATTTGAGCAATTTTAGGAGGGTTGTTAGAAGCTTCGATGGAGTGAGAAAGTATGACGTTGTTGGTACAGGGTTCACCATTTCTATCAAATGAGTTGCTTTTTTTCTTTTTCTTTGGCCTCCCAGACCATAAACCATTTGGCTTGACCAAATTAATTCAAAATCCAGAATAAAGCATGAAGACACAAAGATAACGATAGTTCTTGTCTCAGAAAGCTCTTTACCCCCTTAATTTCTATGATTCATCATCAATGAAAAGACTGATAGGTTGATGTGAATTATTTGGACATTCCAAGCTACAAATAACATAAAAACTTATTCACATGAAGAATAAGCAATAAAAATTTAAATGGAGTTATGGTTGGTAGTATACACTTCAATGTCCATCAAATTCATGATTTACAAGGCTTACTCTTTGTGGCTTATGATGTAACTAAACATTTCAAAGATAAAAAATAGTGGTGAGATTGTGCTTGCGTGAATATATTATATTTTATGAAATACATGCATCATTCTACTAAGAAAGTAACTGTCTGGAAATGAGTCGTGTGGATTCTAATACCTGCACTGTTCAAGAACAACCACTGAATTATCCCCCCGCCCATAACTTGCATTGCCTCTTGCATTGTGGATGCAAAGTAGGTCTTTGTTTGCCCTGGTTTCAGAATTAAATTAGTTCGTATATTTGTTTTCTCCTCAAAGTGTTGTCTTCCTGAATTTGGTTTCAAATAAAGTTATTTTCATTCAATTCTCTTTGTCTCTCTCTTCTCTCTTCTCTCTGTTTCTCCTCTCTCTTTCTCTGTCTCTCTCTTTTCTCTCTTCTCTTTCTCTTTCTCACTTGGCCTTCTTTTTTTCCTCTTATTTTTTCTGCTATTCCTGGAAATTGAACTCTGGGCCCGGGGACTGTCTGAGCTCCTTTTTGCTCAAGGCTGGCACTCTGCCAGCTGAGCCATTTCCAGCTTTTTCTCTGATTAATTGGAGATAAAAGTTTCATGGACTTTCATGCCCAGGCTGGCTTTGAACTGTGATCCTCAGTTCTCAGCCTCCTGTGAAGCTAAGATTACAAGTGTGGACCAGAGCTTATCTGGCCTTCATCTTTTACTTTACCTACTGTCATTATTCTGGATGGGTTTCATTTTTGGGTCTGATATCTATGAACTCTTTTAAATTCCATCTAATTGATTTGCTTTCGTTTTCTATTGCTTTCCTCCCTTCACAGTACTGTGTATGATATCTTTAGCTAAATCTGATATGATCCAGATCTAATTCTTTCTCAAGGTTTTGTTTATTTTGTGGGTTTTTTTTTTAATGGACCTAACCACAGTGTTGGTAAAGTAGAAAAAAAAGAAGATCAGAAACTTGGTGTTTATTGAATTCAAACAAATTACAAGGAAGAAACAAAAAGGCATTCATCACAGAGATGGTTTTGAAAGCTAATGGCAAACTTGGAGTCTTGAAAAGCAGCAGGAAATGCCATGTTTGGAAAAGCCAAAAATACCACATTTGGGGAGGAGTATGGGGGGAGGGGATGTGTAACCTAGAAATAACCTTCCACAAAAACAAACCAGCCACACTTTTCAATTTCAAGCTAGAAGAACTAAAAAGTTATTTCTACCTAATAAAAAAGTACAATAAGATTCTAAATTCCCCCAGAAATACTTCATCTATGTTATAACACATCAAAAGCCACCAAGGGGCCATTTATCCTGTAGCCAGTGCTTATAAAGTTTTTCAGGCATTTGTGGTTGTATGCGTGCTGGGGAGGAAGGAGAGGGACATTTAGGACAGAAGGGAGGGATAGGAGGCTTGTTTTTATTAAGCTAGTAGAAGAAAACATAGGAAGATTTAAATTTTTTGTTCTAAAAATTTACTTTACAAATAAATGGTCATTTAACACCGCTCAGGATTCAAGTACTGCCATTTTCCCATATCATGTTGTTAGTCCCAGCACCCCTGTGGATTCCTAAATCTGCAGGTAAAATGACAGTGTGGTATTTACCTGTGACTTAGGAACATCCATCTCATACTTCTGACCAAATGTAGAGTACTTGCAAGCGGTTGATAGAATGTATTGCTGAAGAAATAATGAGGAGGAAATCTATACAGACCTAATAACATGCATCTTAATTTTGTTTGACTTTCTAATCTGAAGTTGGGTAAATGTGCAGACTTGACACCCACAGATACAGACAACTGACCATATTGTTCCAGGAGTTGAAACAATCCAGATGAAGTATCTGGCCCTCTTCAATATTGCATAGTAATGGAAAGATCTGAGACAGAAGTAAATATCCAAATACTAAGGATAGAAAATAACTTGTATTTGGGGTAAAGGTCTGCAAAGTGCCTGGGCCCTAAGCAAGGGTCAGCAAGTCAATTAGTGAATAAAAATGCAAGTGACAGTAGATTAAGTCATAGAGGTGATTTGGGAAGGAGAAAAAGTAAGAATTTTTTTTAAAAAAGAGATTGTTAAGTTGAACTACATAAAAGTAAGATGTATCTGCCAAGCAAATCCATCGTGGATGAAGTCAAAAGATAAAGAACATCGAGGAAATAACTGAAATTTTCTGTCACAAAAGGACAGATTTTTCTCAGTCTTTGAAAAAGAAACATTTATATCAATGTGAAAAAAAAATTAGTAAGCCTAGCAGTAAAACAAGTGAACAAATTTATAAAGCGACAAAAACAAATAGCTTTTAGTTATATTAAAGGTGTCCAACTTACACTGAGAGACACTCACGTGAGAACTACACTGAGAGGCTATTTTCTTATGCTGATCAATTAGGAAAGATATAAACATTTTAAAATCTGAAAGTTGAAGACTTAGAGAACCAGAAATGGTCACATTTCACTACAAGGAACATAGAAATCTGGGCTTTGTGTAGAGAACTCTGGTTGTAGCTCTCAAGATTTTGAAAGTTCATACATTTAGCCTAAAAGTTTCACTTCTTAGACTTTATTCAACAGATATATTTACATAGATACTCATAGCAACATCATTTGTATCCTATAGGCCCTGAACCATGTTGAGTATAGGCATTGAATTAGAAGGCAGGAGTGGTAGAAGGCAAAACTAGCACAGTCAGTGTGTAAAGGGTCTTTCTTATGCCAGGTTTAGTGACAACTTTATGATTTTAGATTACAGCAGTGGCCTAATCAAATTTACATAATCAGATTAAGCACAGTAGCTCATACCAATAATCCCAGCTATTTGGAAAGACTGATAAGAAGGATCACTGCCAAGGCTAGCCGAGGTAAGGAAAAAACCTATCAAGACCCTCTCTCAACAGACAAAGCAGATATAGTAACAGGCATCTGTCATCCACTTCCACAGGAGATATAAATAGGAGGATCATAGTTCATATCAGGCAAAGACTTTAGATACTATCTGAAAAATAGCTAGAGCAAAAAAAAATAGCCAGCATGGCTCAACTGGTAGAATACTTGTCTTGCAAGCACAAGTACCTGAGTTCAAATCTCAGTACTTGCCAAAATGAACTTCTTTTTAATTCCATATTTAATTTTATTGTCAAGGTGATCTACAGAGGGGTTACAGGTATATGCATAAAGTAATGAGTACATTTCTTGTTGTTGCACTGGTTACCCTCTCCCTCATTTTTCTCCCACTTTCCCTCCCTTCCAATTCCCCATCCCTCAGCGCTCCTCCCCCTCCCCACCCCCCGCAAAGATGTACAGTTCATTTCCAACATATTGTCTTGTGAGTATCACTGGTGCGTTGTTTTCACCCTTTGTCCTCTGTCTCGCCATTTTGTTGTCTAATTGCATAATTAAAGGACAAACCCTCAATGTGAAAGAATAGCTTAGAAAGCACCAAATCCAGATGTAATGCAATGATAGTCAAAAACAAAAAATGTTTTGGAAACCCTGAGAAAGGCTTGGACCTTTTGCCTATGTATATTCAAATTCTCTGTTCTGAAGTCTGTCTCCTTGCCTGGTCATTCAGGCCTGGTCTGCCACTGTGACCGAAGACCCTCAATCCCCAGGAACTATGCTTTTCTTCCAGGCCTCTGCTGAACTGTATTCCCAGCCTAGATCTCATGGGGCATTTTAATTCATCAATTTGGGTGGGAGAAAAGGACAAATATGCTCAATGCACCTACCTCTAGCAAGCTGGGCCTTTAATTACACGCATGCCATGGGCATTCATCAACCTATATTTAAACACAGAAGCTGGTTTTTAATTTTCCTTTTAATGAAGAATTGGATGCCAATGAATGAACTGACCAGGGTAGTTGTAAATAAAATGCTTGATTTTTCCATTTTTTTTTTCATATGCTTCACACTGATTAAAGTGTCTCAGGGAAGCTAAAACAGAGGTAAGAGGAGCAAACACTGCTTCTAAGGAAAGTAACCAGACAGTTGCAGAATTCAAAAAAAGGCTAGGAGGGAAACTGTGCTTGCAGGTTTTGTCATGGAGGATTTATGAAAGACAAGTTTAGATGAGTTAATGAGAGTTCTGAACTGGCAATTATCTTAATGCAAATTTCACCCAAATGGAGAGAAAATATTTTTATATACTTTACCTTTGTGATCTCAAAAAAATAGTCTAAACTTTATGAGAGCAGCCCTACAGACAATTTCTGTCCGCACTTGTAATCTTTAGACCTTATGACACTTCAACAAGCTTTGAAAAGAGGCGGATACGAGATTTAAAGTAAGGTGTTTGGAGGGGGAATTGAGATGAGGTTTCACTATATAGCTCAAACTTGCCTAAAACTCAAGATCCTCCTTCCTCAGCCTCCCAAGTGCTGAGATTACAGATATGTACTACCATGCTCGGCTAACTTAAGATTATTTGAATTTTCAAGGTTATTTATATTCTCTAAGACTTAGAAAAAAATACCAGCTCAAAAGAAAGATTTTCTCTTCCTGCCTCCTCTAAAGTACTCTGGAAACCCTTATTCTCCAGGTTAAAGTCAATCTGTTGAGCAGTGTTATTTTATATCTCCTCTTCTTGATATGTATGTCTTAGTGAAACAGAAACCGCAGGAGTCCCTGCAGTTGGACAGTTTTCAATCTAGTCCCATGCAGAGATCAGAGATGGTGTTAGCGCCTCGTGTCCATCTTTGCTCTTCATGGAGTAAAACCAAATTTCTTTCTTTTTCCAAGCCATGCCACATCTCTGCACACACACACACACACACACACACACACTCCCCTTTGGGACATATACTTCCTTAACCTGAGGCTACCAACCTTACTATTCTGTGAAGCAGGAGCAAGTTTTTTCTATATATTCCCTTCAGGGCAACATTTTGTCTTTTTTCTGAACCATCACCATATTTGTGAAATTGTGGAATTTGGGTATTGTTGAGCAAATAGGAAAGAATTATTTTTGTATTTCTTACAAATGGTTGTTTGCTCCAGTTCTTTATTTCTACAAAATAAATTGTGCTCCAATATGACAAGTAGCAACTGTATCATCAGAAGGTAGCAAACTGGATCAGAGATTCAGGCAAGGCTCAGCCAGCTGATTCTTCTACTACCTGCCATGCTGACTGGGGTCACTACTTGGTAAATAGCAGGTGGATAGGCTGGTCTGGAAATTCCAAGATGGATCCTCTCATAGCTCTATACTCTGTTCCCTGCTGGGACTGTCACCTGAAGTGGCCACATAGGGCCCAACCAGGTATAACCTCAGGAGAGGAGGTTTGCAAGGGAGAACACGGAGGTTTTCTTAGACACTAGCTCTAGAAGTCTGTCACTGTATCTGACTAGTCATAGCAGTCCTTGAACGTAACCAAGATTCAAGGGGATGGGACATAACCCCTCCACTCCCAGTGGAAAGAGTGCCAAAAATTTTATAGTCATCTGTAATTGCCAAAGAGGCACATCATGAGAAAATAATTCAGGCTCATAGTTCTCAGTAATGAACTCATCTCTCAAGGCAGCTATTATCTAAACATTAACCAAATATACATAGCAGGACCAGCTATGCATCTTAAAGCTACCCATTTCCATTAGTAAATGGATAACATTATTCCTCACATCGATCTGTCAATACTTCACCTCCCTCCCCCCCAAAAAATGTTGCAAGTTAATCCTCTCTTTTCTATTCATACTACCTAGTGGTGCTGACTTATAAAAGGCTAAATTGTTGAGTGTTAAAGAGGTGACAGAAAAGGTGGTAATAATTATTAAAGCAGAATCTTCTGTCATCGCACATAGTACCACAATGAGGCAGATGTTGTCGTAGTTTCCATTGCATAGTTGAAGAAAATAGTACTCTGTGGCTGAAGGGACTAGGACATTTTCTCCTGGGTATTTAGTGGAAGGGCCTAAATAAAAACTCAGGCACTGACTTCACAGCCCTTCTTTCTTTCCCTACCAGAAAGTCTGTGCTCATGTAATCCTAATGCCTTGGCCTAGAGGTGCAGCTTTACCTGCAACCTTGTCTCATTGCCTTTGGAAGGACAGCTCCGAATCTCTCCGTGTGCAACAATAACTATTATACCAGCTGTTTCTAACCTTGTATTTTTATTCTCCATAAGGAGAAGCAATATTGTTTAAAGAGAAACAAAAGTTGAGTAACACCAAAGATTTGTATAGACACAAGCACCTCATCATTAGCTCACATACTCTGACTGTCCTCATTTAATTGTCGAGATAACAGCTTTAAGACCATAGGTAAAAAGAATACCCCAAAGTTATTTAAATATGACACAGATAATTTTGATAGCACAGGATGGCAGCCTCTGAAGCAAGTTATGGCCATGTTATGACTTAATTGGTTTCAGAGAAACTTAACCAGCTATTGTCTTGGTGTCTCAAAACTATTTTGTGGTTTTCTGTAGTTTGGGAGGAGTAAGATTTCAACTTGTCCCACTGCATGAGTTCCTTCAGCCTCAAGGGAGAAGGAGGCTGGCCTTAGACACAGGGTGCATGACATGAGAGGTTTGCCAGGCAAGTAGAAAGCCAGTTTGACACACAGGTATCTACCAGTCAGCTCGTGGACTACTCAGACTTTCTCTCCCCACTGGAGTCTGCAGCCAGATCCACCAGTCAATAATGCCTTTTCTGAAATCTAGGGCCCAGTGGTGACTTTCTCAGTTTGTAATCCATGGGAACAAGACTCCTACCAGCAACAGGTGCTGTAAGTGAAAAATCTTGGAGAAGTTTTCCAGAAAACCATATTTTCCTTTCATGCCATGTATATTTAGAACAAAAAGGGAAAGCACAGGTAGGTGATTCCATTACCTAGATGTTTGTGGTTTTGAATCTAAATGTGTTTTTTTTAATATTGTAAGCATCTGTGTATAATTTACTTGTATAGGTTTATCTGGCCTTTGACCATCTAGCGTATTTTCACAAACAACTATGTAGTAGGAAAATATATGTCCTTCCCCCAACCCCGTTTATGTCTGCCACCTTTCTTCCCATTCTTACAATGAACCTATATATAATGTAAATCTGTGTTATTTTATGGAGATATTATACACATACCTTATCTGAGCTTTTCTGGGAATTAGAATATTTTGTGTATTTTTAGGCTTAATGAACAGAGTATTTCGATGCATTTGTGTGCATTCGTAACTGCTGAATGATTTCTCTCCATTTTGATGAAGAATTTGTGAAATGCTTTGTCTTTATGGAAGAAGTGAGTGGAATCTGCTTTCAACAATTTTTGAAGTGTATAATTAGTATTGTTAACTACATGCTCATTGTTCCTTTGTAATGATGATCCTGATGTTTTGAGCTGAAACAGTATCTTCATATTGTAATTTTTTAAAGAAAGAAAACTACTAATAGGCTAAACCATATAACTAAACCTCTTTTTAAGAAGGTATATTCTGACCTAAGACCTAAATTAAATGGAAAATGGATACGTGCATTAAAACTTAAGTATACTCAATTGCTTTGTATAACAAAGCAAGTGAATTGACATAAAACAATGGAAATAGAAGAACAGGAAGTTTGAGGTGGAGCATTTGTTCTGTATTTTATTGCCTCCTGACAGTAGGATCCACAGGCTGGCAGGCAACTAACTGAGAGAAAGCATCAACCTGAGCACTATTATTGTAGTTTGGGGAAACGAGTTTTCAAGCTCAGAATCGACAAGGCTAGCTAGCATGCTGGACTTATACAACACCAAACAGGACCGGGAACATGGCTTCAGTGGAAGAGTACCTTTCTAGCAAGCACAAAATCTGAGTACAAACCCCAATAACTCCAAAGAAGAAGAAAAAAGGAAAAAGAAAAAGCATCAAAGGACTGAACTCACCAGGTTATGAGGAGCCAACACAAATAGGCCAGATTGAATCTGCTTTCTGACTTTTATTACAACCAATATTACTTCACCAACTAAACCTATTCATGTTGGATATATATGTGTATGTACTCATTGGCTACACATTTTATTCAAATACACATATAAAACACAATTAACTGGCAGCCATCTCACAGTTATCAATTGCTTCTACTACATTTGCTGGGTAATTTCTTTTTTCCCCGTACAATGATTTCCTGATGGTTTTTCTTTTAAAATATGTTATCTGTCCAGAGTAACCTGTTCATTCATTAGAACTAATCATCAGGGGGGACCTGCTAGGAAATTTTGTAAAAAAAAAAAAATAAAAAGAAAAAGATCTTTTTTGATAAACACACAGTGTATATATAAAGACACAAAAGAAGTAGCTTCCAGACAACATTCATTCACCTATTCTTCCAAGCCTTCAGGAATAAAACATTCAATATTGGAATATTACAATCAAAGTGCATCCTCTGTTCATACTGCCATATAATTAACTCATAAGATCCAGAGAAATAGCTGTTTTCACTTAAGCCCCTGCTGTGACATACATGGATACTTCTGCATCATCTAAAGGAGAAAAAATGAAAAAAACATGGAGGGCTTCTTATGAGACCTTTTGTTTGTAGGTATGCTTTTTGGTCACCCACATAACAATGATGTGTGGTACAGAGTGAGGGGTTGGATGGAGGATGCTCTCCACTGCTCTGGGCTCTACCACAGAAGAGAAGAATTCACTCTTGCGCTCATTCCGTGGAGAGTACAGTGACGGCTCAGAAGTCTGGGGAAAAAAACACTAGTTGATAGCTGTAAACACTGATATGGCTTTAGAAAGCCTTAGGCTCTTTAAAAACAGGAGTCTTTGTTTCCCAGACAGTTCTGTATGTCCTATAAAAAAATGTCATCTTAAAACATTTCTCACCCATCTAATTCATAGCTACTTTATAACCCTGAGAGTTTTTCATTGTGGACTTGGGTTGAACATGGTTAGATAAGCAATAAAAATAAAATTTGGTTTCTTTACACCCCACTCTAAAACAGCTAAGTATAAACAGTGTTGTGCATTAATAATATATTACATTTAGAAAGTAGATTATATGATATATGTGCTCTATATTTCATTGCCTGCTTAAAATATTCATGCACAGAGGGAAAAACATAGAGTACATACCACACTGTTTATAGTGTTATTCTGGGAAGTAGGATTATGGTGTATTTCTCTTCTGCTTTTCTTTTCTACATTTTGTGACTATTGGATAATAAGCGCATATTATTTTGCAAAAAAAAAAAGTGTGGAAGATTAGTTTCCATAAGCTATAACAATTGAAAATGTTGACATCTTTTGAGTCAAGAGGTTAAAAGTCTACACTGTACTGTTTAGTTTGCTAGCTACTGGACTCAAGGGATTATTTTTAATTATATCTAAATTAATTTTTGAATTCCTCAGTCCTGCTAAACACAGACCTTCTTCTACTGTCAAACTTTCATTATTACAAAAAGAATTCTAATGCAGATTCTGGGTGGACAGTGGCTCATCAAACCATGTTCTGGTTACAAAGAATGGATGCTGTAGAAAGGACATCTGTCCCCACAATACACACAGAGAGAGTCCTTGTCCTCTGTCTTCCTATATGCTCACAAACTTGTGGCTTAATAACACCAAAGATTTTTCTCATAGCCATTCAGCCCTTTAGAACAAAACAAGGCCTGATTGCTCCATCATAACTCTTGTTTCCATGCCATCATTACAGTCTCCTCTGGGAGTCTCATGCATTCTGAGTAATAGTTAGTTCCACTAAGTTCAATACATCTTACAGACATTTGAAAATACCAAACCAAGTAAGGGAAGTTCCCCTTATCTCCCAAGAAGTGTTGAAAATCAAAAACAGAAGGGCATGCTGGGTAGAAAGTTAGCACAAAGTAGGAACATGTCTTTTGGGGAGAAATCCAGAAATGCTTCACGCAGGTAGATACACTTGACTGGCATCTTGATATTTGTGCACCCAATTTACAAATCTGCATTCTTTTTCCTCTAGTATTTTCATTTTCCCTACACTCAATTCTTGATCACATCCTATTTTCAAAATGCGGTTGATTGCTGACCCTATATTGCTTTTTATTTCACACAAAATAGGTAGCTATGTTCAACTGTGTGCATTTATACTAATTTTCTTATTTTCAGGTATGCTTCTGTGCAGGTAAACTAATCATAAATCTTCGACTGAAGTAAAACATACTGTGATTTTTTTAGTTGTCTATTTTATTTTCGACTATGGGAAAGAAAAATGGGAAAGATTGACATTATCTTTCAGGCAGTCATTTTGAAAATGGGTGAATGTAGCTGGAGCTCCTGGTTCTTGGTAAATCATGTCTTTGTGTTTTTACAGATGCAATGCTTTTGGTCGCAGAACGATTGGAAGGGCCATTCAACATTGAGTCGGTCATGGATCCTATAGATGTCAAGATTTCTGAAGCCATCATGAACATGCAAGAAAACAGTATGCAAGTGTCTGCAAAGGTACTTGCATTAATAACATTTCTATAAACATATGTACATTATACAGGTGCCATAGCATAAAATGAAATAACACAGTATGCCAGCTTGGATTATAAATTATGCACTACTTTTCCTATTGACTCACAGATCTATTACTTCATTAAAAAATGTCTGACAAAGTGGCATTGAGAAGGTACATTCATTTTGAGTTCCCAACTACTCAATCACGATGAAATTTATTGGCTACCCAAAACTTCTAGTGAGCCCCAAGTATGCTGACTAATCTCTCACATATGTGAGCAATTTGGGGGGAATTTTCTTTCCCAATGTTTGTGATTTTCCTGCACACCTTGTTCTTTCTCTAGAAATGTCTATTATGTCATCAGCTGTGTACCTGAGACATACATGGTATATGTTCAGTTGTTAATAATTCAACATCACTTCTTCCTTTTAAGGCTACAGTATAACTTTTATTCATGGACCTTCAGGGGAAAATGGTCCTTTGTATGAGTCAAACACATGTTAAAAGGCAGAAGGTAGCTCCCTTTCATAAATCATACGAGATGGAGCTCCTGGGTTTGCACCTGCAGAATACAATTACCAGGTGCACAGTGTCTATTTGTCTCCATCCAGCTGAAGATAAACAGGACCCACCTTAAACCAAATGGAGAAGTGCAATGGGTCTTCATCCTTGATAGTGCCTCTTTTCTGCACAAATGCCCCTCTGTTCTCTTTATTAGTCTCCTGTAGTGAATCCCTAACCTCCTCTCTATCAGTCCTTTAAACATGGTGATGGAGTGATCTCATTCACACTGAAACAGATCAGTTACCATAACCTATGTTGCCAGCACCACCACCACCTGGAGGTGGATATTTCTGGCTTCCTGAACCATAGGGATCAACCATGTTCATTGCTCCTCCACCATGCCTCTTTCTCTTGGAACCATGCGACCCATCAGGCTATAACTTTCCTCTCTTCGGCATCCATTTGTTCTTCTTTCTCATGCTGGTGAATCCTCATCTCTTCTTCCCTTCTACACCTTTTTCCTCTTGTCTTGAAGCTCACTCTGTACCACAACCATGAGTGTTTCCATGATGGGAAGCAAGATGTGTATTGAGTGCTTTGGGCAAGGAAGTGTGGGGTCTATGAGTGAACAGGCTCCTAGAGGAATGAGGCCTGGAACTCCAGCAGGATAAGGTAGAGGGAGAGAAGAGGATGAAGGTCCAAACAAAAAGCCCTGAATGTAGATGTGATATCTAGGCTTTCATTCCAGTTTGTTTTGGTCTTTTCTTGTCTGGATACCACCTTTCAAGTCTTGCATTTTAGTATGATAGCTACCTTTTTATGGATGTTAGCAGTTTATTGGCCTGATATTTGTAAATGGTCTCTTTGGGCAAGTAAAATTATGTAATGCACTGCTCAAAAAAGGAGACAATTTTTTCCTTTTATTTCCTTTTTTAAAAAACTGTATAATGTTCCTCAAGTTAATGGCAGTGATGTGAAACTGAATATCCAAAGTGTACATATATATATATATATATATATTACTGTGCTTCAAATAAATAGAAAACATAGTTAATACTGATCTTCAACTTTGCCACTCATGCCTCTATGCACATTAAGGTAGGTATTCTAATTTGAGAGTATCTCAGTCTATGAATAGCATATGCTGTTTTCTGGGAAATGTACCTGGAAGCTTAAGCATTGCTTTCTACAAAGAACTACCCTCTTGTTTTAAAAAGCAATGTATTTCGAAAGCAGTTCATGATATATTTGACAGTATAGGAAGCAAGCTGGCACAAGTGGTTATGTAAGCAAAGCTGAATTGTAATCTTTATTCAGGAATAAGTATATGGAATGGGTATAAGCTATTGGTAGGGGGTTTGGTTAAATAGATCTTTCAAGGCCCTGTGATTTACACTTTCTTTGAAAGTTTATAAAAAGTAGAAATATCATTTTGTCACATTTCCCCTACTCTTGTTTTTAAGAACAAATTCCCAAGCTCTAAAAAATGGCTTGTACTACATTTTAGCATTTGAATTAAAGATTGTTAAACATGAAAAAAAGAGAAATATATCAGGCAAAGAGTTCTATGAATAGTTTTCTTCAATTTTTAATGCTTTGTAAAAATTACTTCAAATACAATCAAGAAGGGGGAGAGATATTACAGAGCAAAAAGAAAACCATAGTTTCCCACAAAGGTCGCCTTGGCTGGGTATGAATCAAATTGGATTAGGGGTTGGTGGAAAGTCGGGTAAGAAAAACTTTGGTCTGGGTTTCTTGCTCTCTGGGAGAGAGCCGAGCCAATAGCTTGGTAGACCTATTTTAGGGCTTTAATGAGCTTGGGGTTCTCAATGTAAAGGATGATGTTCCAAATTACTCAACTTTTGGGGCTAATAGCACACTTGGGGTTTGCACAAAAGACTATTTTCTTTCCTTAAAAAAAAATCAGATCAATTACCTTTCACATCTATTACCTACAAACCAATTAGTGTTGTTTGAGAGGCCCCATCTCCCAGCAGTGCTGGAGGAATTCAGGGCGGCTAAGCTTGCAGATGTTTGAAATGGCTCTGGAGAATAGGACAGGTTAAAAAAAAAACCTTAAGACCAAAGTGTCTAGGGCCTGAGACCATTATCAGACTTCTCAGAAGTAGGTGTTTGTATCAGTATATGCTCATGTTCAAGTCAAGCATTGCTATTTGCTTTTCAAGTATTCATCCAGCAAAGATGTATTGAGTATCTGTGTGGCACACATTGTTACAGGCCTGCAGCATACAGGAGTGGTCCAGGCTCAACTCCTCTCATCAAATGCAGTAGAGGAGACAGACACTGAATAGATAAACAAGTATACCAATAAACACACAGATATAATGCCAGACAATCAATACAGGTAATAAACAAGCTCCACCACCCCATATGACTAATTTTGACAAAAAGTTCCTTTTTATTTTTTAAAGAAACCTTACAAAAATGTTCCTCTAATGATAACTGCCTCCTAATTAGTCTTCTGACTTTCTCTGGAATCCCTTCAAGTTCATCTTTCACCTAGCCACCAAAGTATTTCTAAAACCTGAAGGAAGTATATTCCTCTCATCTGTCCTTCAGTAGCTCCCCTTGAGATATTGAGGATTTGAACTCAGAACTTTGTATTCACGAGGCTGGCAATCTATTACAGACCAAGCCTCCAGTCCTCAGCAGCTCCCTCTGCACCTACAGAGGAATCTAATTCCTGCTCAGCCATTGCCTGCCTACCTGTGACCCGTTTTCTCATCACTGGACTCTGTACTCACAGCTCACCATGAGGTTTCCTCATAGTTCCTTGCATAGACTTGCAACTCCTACCTGTAACGTTTCCCACCACCGACTTGTCAGTCCCTCTGTGGAAAACTCTCCTAGAACTGGGATCATACTGTGTTGCAAAGTAGCTAGGGCCAAGTCCAGCCCTCAGCACGTTGAAGTTGTAAACAAATGCAAATGTAGGCAAATTGTTGAATTGTTATTTTTAATGGAACACCCTTAATAGTGAACTCTACACAACTTTAAGAAAATTCGCCAAGGGAAAGAAAAGAAAAAAAAACTAAGTTTCTGCCTTTGAACTTCAGATGTCAATACATAAATCTCCTTCCTCTCTTAGCAGGGAAAATAAAACTGATTTCACAAGATATCATTTTCTGTAATAGGAATGATTTCAAATCTAATCCGGGAAAAGATTGGTTTGTCAGATATAATCTAAATTAAGAAGGAAGACTTATTAAATTGCAATTGAAACCATCCATTCAATTAATAGTTATTACAGACCAGAGTAGAATCCATTACAGAAGAGCAGGACAGCCTTCAGTTACTTAATTTTCTCTTCTTGAGTCTCCAACTCAAATAAAGACCAAAAAATCCTAGAAAAACAGGAAAGAAAAGAAAACTATTTCTGTTTCTAGCCATTGAGTTTTAGTTTCCTCATCTACAGAGGTGTTGTTTATCTAAACGTCCCTTTCCAGCACAACACTTAGTAGTTTTACAAACACATTTTTTCATTAACTATTTAGTTTTATTTTTCCAGTCTCCAAGTTATTTTCTTTTCTCTAGATCTTTTTTTCAAAACATTCACACATTAAGTAATATCTCGAGAATTCAGATGCAGAAAACACCTTCTTTTATTTGTGAAGGCATTGTTTAGAGTTTTATTATATATATGTATATGTGTATGTATATATATATCTATATATATAGATATATATAGAGAGATATATATTATATGGGAAAAACTGATCCTTTGTCTCTCTGGTCCTGACTTTCTTCACTTAACATAATTTTTTCCATGTCTTTCTACTTCTTTACATATGGTACAATATTCTTTCTAATGGACAAGTAAATTCTGCGATAGAGAAAGAGAGAGAGAGATAAAGCTACAGAGATAGATATTACATTTTCTTGATTCACTCACTCATTGAGGGGCTTCTAGGCTGATTACATCCTTGGCTATGGTGAATAGTGCTGAAATGATTATGGTTGTGCTAGTAGCTTTACTGTACCCTGATATAGTAGCAACCTATAAAATTATGACCTTGGTAAAGTAGCATCAAATCACACACACACACACACACACACACACACACACACACACACACACACACACAAAATGTAGCTTTCCTATATGCCAACAATGAGAAGATCAAGACTGAAATCAGGAAAGCAATTCCATTTGAAATAGTCTCAAAAAAAACATAAAAATGTGTAGGAATTGGGACTGGGAAAGTAGCTCAATAGTAGAGTGCATGCTTTGCATGCATGAGGCCCTGGGTTTGATTCCTCAGCACCACATAAGCAGAAAAAGCCAAAAGTGGCGCTGTGCCGTAAGTGGTAGAGCACTAGCCTTAAGCTGAAGAGCTGAGAGACAGCACCCAGGCCCAGAGTTCAGGCCTCATAATAGACCAAAAAAAAAAAAAAAAAAGTAGGAATTAACAACCAAGGACCTCAGCAGTGAAAACTATAAAAATGTAAAGGAAACTGAAGAAGACCCAAGTAAGTGCAAAAACTTTCCATGCTCCTGGATTGGCAGAATTGATATCATGAAAATGGCAGTACTGCCCCAATCTATAAACTCAATGCAATGCCCACTAAAATCTCAACATCATTTTTCAATGACATAGAGAAAACAATCCAAAAATTCATTGGAACCATAAAAGACAAAAGTCATCCTTAGCAGAAAAAGTAGTACTGGAGGTCTAACAATATCAAACTTCAAACTCTACTACAGCGCTATAGTAAAGAAAACTACTTTTGGAAGCCATTGGCTGATGCCTGAAATCCTAGCTACTTGGGAGGCTAAGATCTGAGGATCACCATTTGAAGCCAGTGCAGGGAAGTCCACAGGATCCTTATCTCCAATTAACCACCAGAAAATGAGAAGTGGTACTTCAGATAAAAGTGGTAGAGCACTAGTGGTGAGTGAAAAGCTCAGGGAGCTATCCCAGGCCCTGAGTCCAGGCCTCACAATCAACAGCAAGAGAAAAAGAAAGAAATAGCTTAATATAGGCACAAATGCAGGCATGAGAACAAATGCACACTCTTCCCTAACACTTCATTTTACATATGGAAGAAACAATTCTTTTTTGCTTAGTTGAATTCATAATATACACTGCAGAGAGAACTCAACAATAAGGAATGGCAAATACTTTAAAAGTTTGCCAGTATTCTCTTTAAAATATTACAGAATAGTAGTTGTCCATCAGAGTTTGACATCAGACCCATCAAAGATCTGGCAGTTACCAGCTGTGTGATTGGGGGTGGGGGTGGGGTGGAGGGGAGGGAATGTATATATTATCTAAACTCAATTAGATAATTGAAGACTAAAAGGGTTCTCAAAGAGTTGTTTGAATGAAACAAGGATACAATTCATGTAAAATGCTTCTCATGGACTATCTAAAACCACTCCTAAAGGTTAAGTATCTTCATGGTTATCATCGAAAATACCTATGATACGTTAAGGTGTCATAGTACTCATTCTCTGCTCTTTAACTTGTCTGTCCACCAGAGTCTGTAGTTCTACTTTCATTATCTAAGATCAGAAAAGAAGATTTGATATCCTTACCCCTGCACTTAATCCTATGACTATATAGTTATTTTCAATTGAAAATTATTTCCTAGAGGAGAAGAAGGACCTATATAGAGGTCCAACGTGAGCAGACTCCAGGAAAGAGCTGCTGGTGGCTGTTGTCTACACCTACATTACCACAGGAATTTCAATGCTCTATGCCCAACAATCTATTATTCTTACATTGAAGGAAAAACATTGGCCTACTTCATTGACAGATTGTCTGTTCCTACCTGCATGATCTCTGAGAAAAAAATGGACATACTATTTATAAAGCTTTATGGTCTATTTCTATTTCTCCTTTAGTTTTGTTTTCAAAGGAAAATCATACAGTCTCAATGATTCTAAATTTACAAGATTTTCTCCGGTTTATTCAAATTCAAATTTTATATTCCATCCATCAATTGTAACATTACTTCAAGGAATAGTAACCTTGAACCATTTTCTATTCTCTGATTTCTTCACTACTGCATAGAAAATCAGGATCTGTTCTATTTCTGTTTGTAACAAGGCCATGTTTTTCAGGGAAAGGCATCTTTAAAAAAAAATATATATATATATATATATATATATAAATGAAAGTTTAAGAAAAATGCTTATAATGCATTTATAGGATATATATCCAAAGCAAACTACTTTTAATTCCTCTTCTATGTAGAAGAGATTAACATTTTTCTCATTTTGATGAGAAAGGAAAACTCCTGATTATTTCTAACCTTTGGAGATTTATCTTAAGATTTTCTTTCAGTTTAACTTCACAGAAAACGATGAGAAGATTATATTTAATGTAGTCTACTCAAAAATGGATGATTGAAACTCAATTTCATTTTCAACACTCAGTGTGTTCTTAGGAATAAGGGAAGACATTTTCCTGGATCTCCTGAAATTTCCCTTCCAACTTTTGTCCTAGTCTCCTGAAATTTTTTCTTCAAGTTCATATAGGGAACTCTCCCCCAGTCTGTATTTCTCATATTCAGTGATGATTGTGCTAGAAGAATGGCATGAGCCTCTTCCCATTCTCACATATAGGACCTTATGTCCAGCTCTTAGCATTTCCTTTCTGCTAAGGTGCATGTGATCTGGTTTGATTCTAAAGGAGTTGTTGCTTCTGTCCTCTCTCTGTAGTTATGTAAAAGAGCCAATTCTGTGGGGGGGAAAATATGCTAGCTGATGGTTTTTCCCAATTGCTCTAGTGTAAATACACCTACAGCGGCTGGTTTCAAGTTCCAGTGTGATATCACTGAACACAACATAGCATCTTATGATATAATATTCCATTCTTTTATGGGTGATTGGAACAGATAACCTCAAGATTATAGATAACACTAAAATAATTAGTGCACCATTAGTTTGGAGTATGTACTACCCTTAATTTTAATATAATATATCATTTTAAGTTAGTAAAACTTAATCTTTAGTAAGTTGCTCATGTTTAACACTTGGTACAATTCCTGAAAATTTAGCAGGTGATCTCATGAGCCAGTAAAAGCTAGTTCCAGGATGGATGCTTTAGAAAGCATTGTAGACTCTCCAGTCTGGGTCACTTACCACATGTAATGACCTGAGTTCTTGTCAGGACCAACATGGGATCATGGACATAGCCAATTTTCACATCCCCAGCACTCATTTTTTGCAGTAGTGACACTTAACAGATATTGTTGAGTCCTGGCTTAAATGAGGAGTGGTAAAAAGCTGGGCTGAGCTCCTTCATATTCTGCAAAGTGAACAAAAAGAATTGCTATAAAACCTACAAGCAAAAAGCATTTGAAATAATCATTTAACCAGGCAGAGAGCCCTAGGACTTCTTTTCTCTCCATATCCAAAAACATGTTGCATTCAATTCCTTGAAACTCTTCCCTTCTTGTTCCCCTTTTGGGAGAAAAATATTAAGTCAAGGTGTTCTCTATTTAAGGAAAGTAAAATGTTCAAGGGGAAAAAAAATACTCTCCCTAAGCCAATGGTAGGAGTTTTATTAAAAAAAAATTAAGAAGTATGGAATACATCTGATGGATATTCTGGAACCAAACTGTATATGCATCAGGAGTACATTTTTAAGTCTTAAAACTGTCATGGTGGCTGGCTTTTAAAAACTGAAGCCAAGAAAAGGAGCCAAAACTAAAACTAATGACTGGACTTGATTCAGTAGAATCCAAAATCCTCTCACAGGATGCTGGTCCCATCCTGGAGTTTGAGTTTGCCAGAGAAATTGGCTGAGAAACCATTGCAATCCATCTTTAAGGAAAGAAAAGCATGAGTCAGGGAGAAAAGGACAAAGGAGAAAGAAAATGGGAGAAGAGGAAAAGAGAAAAGAAGGCAGAAGATGAGAGAAGAGATGGTTCTGAAATGAAGGCCAAGAAAATGTCTTCTTAAGAGACAATCCAAACAGAAATTTCCAAACAAAAACCTGGACCTTTAGAACACTTGTGCCACAACTATCATGATCTTTATAACTAAAGCACAAAGTTACCAGTGAAATATTTTGTTTGTATAACAATTCTTAGGAAATAAGCAGAAAGCTGTTAGGACTCAGAAAAATTGTGTAAACTTGAACTCTAAAGCTCCAGCTTAATTTTATATAATGGTCATGATAGAGCTCCTGTTGCCACTAACTTCGAACAAAATGATTTTTAAAAAATATTTTAAGCCAGGTGTCCGTGGCTCACATCTATAAATCATAGCTACTCAGGAGGCCGAGATCTGAGGATCATGGTTTGAAGCCAGCCCAGGCAGGAAAGCCTGTGACACTCTTATTTCCAATAAGGAACCCTGAAAAAGCCAGAATTAGTGCTGTGGCTCAAATGGTAGAGCACTAGCCTTGAGCACAGAGAAGGATAGTGCCCAGGCCCTGAGTTCACGCCCCCAGGACCAGCTATACATAGTCACTGCTGTTGACACTGATAAGAAATGTCTCCCAGAACATGGATTTCAGCCACAAACTCTGACTTTGAGAAAGAGCCTACGATTCTGTACAAAAACTGTGTCTCTCTACCCAGGCTGTTTTTGCTATTTTGGTTAGGTTAGTATCAGGAGGGGTAATATTGTATAAAGTACAAGTTACCTGCTACTCTAATGTAAGCAGTGGCCATTGCCTGAGCTCAGAGCTTAATCACAGTACTTTTCCTTTAACTGAGGATTAACTGTCTACACTCTTAGTTACCCACAGTCAACTGCTGTCCAAAAGTAATAAGTATAAAATTCCAGAAGCAAACAAGTCATCAATTTTAAATTGTGTACCATTCTGGATAACATGAATTTATCACGTCCTTTGCCCACTATATCCATGTTGTATATGCTGCCTGCCTGCCTGTCGCTTGTAGCCACATCTGGTTATAGAATGACCGTCAATATTATAATGTTCAAAGAACTCTCATTTTACATAATAATGGTTTTCCCAAAGCAAAAGAATATGACAGTTTGGATATACTGCAGAGAAGATATAACGTGCTTCTTTTAGGTGAAAAGTTACATATGTGTAGGGAAGATGATACACATAAGATTTAGTACTAGCTGTGGTTTCAGGTATCCATTGGGGAGGGGTATCCTTGGAGCTTAACATTTCAAATAAGGGGGACATTGTCTGTCAATTGCCTGTAGCTCTTAACTCAGCCCTCACCAATCAGAGAGCAAATCTGACTATTCTGTGTACAAAGTCATCCACTTTCTAACTGGCTTCTCAACTACAATAAGTACAGTCAAATAATGAAGCAGCAGGATGTTTGGTGCTAGTTATTACTTTAATTAAAGTTGAAGGTTTAGTTTGCTTTAATTTGGCACATTAAATGGAACAAAAATATCTTTGTGTGTGTGTGTGTGTGTGTGTGTGTGTGTGTGTGTGTGTGTGTGTGTGTGTGTGAAGATTCTCTGATAGATTCCAAGATACTACTTTCTTGATGTGTCCTTTGTAGAAAAGGGCTACAAAAGTCCCCTAATCTCCTTTTTTAGGAACTATTCCCATATTTGTCTCTCAAAGACCCCAGATCTTAATAGTAGCACCTTACAGGGAAGTTTTAACAAGTGA
This sequence comes from Dipodomys spectabilis, assembly GCF_019054845.1. NCBI lineage: Eukaryota > Metazoa > Chordata > Mammalia > Rodentia > Heteromyidae > Dipodomys > Dipodomys spectabilis. Next base: position 10,028,282 of record NW_024870752.1, read on the forward strand.
ATTTGTGTGCAAAACTAGGGCTTGAACTCAGAGCTGGGGTGATTTCCCTGAGCTTTTTTTTCACTCAGGGCTGGTGCTCTACTACTTGAACCACATCAGCTCTTCCAATCACAAACCCTTTTTCCAGCTTTCTGAGGGTAAGAAATTATAGACTATTCTGTCCTCGCTGGCTTTGAATCAAGATCTCAGATCCCAGCCTCTTGAGTAGCTCGGATTAGAGACATAAGAAAATGGTACCCAGCTAAAATGTCATTTTTTAAGCATGGACTCATGATTCATTTTGCAAACCTGAACAAGTATTCATCCTTGATTTTGAAAAGCTAATTAATTATTTGAAATAGTCTATCAAACACATAGAAGAGTTAGCATCTACCTAACACATTCAATACATGGTTTTCCTTTTTTAACGTTTCCCTCTCATGATATTTGCCTTCAAAACAGTTTACAAGCTAGGGTAATTATAGTTAAAAATTTCATTCATAATCTTTCATTAGTGATTATTTTAAAAAACCAAGTATGTGCAGAGAACTCATAGATTCTGGAATACTATGATAAGCAAAATGTATAAAATCCTATTCTTCAAAGAGCTTAAATTGCCCCCCAGAATGTGTACATTATTATCTTATCTAATTATTGGTTATGTCAGTTAAAAATCCTACATTTTTATACATCACAGTTTTCAGTGTCTCGTGTGTACATCTCACCTTTTATTTGTGGTACTAGGGTTTGAATTTATGACCTCATACTTGCTAGTCAAGTGCTCAACCACTTGAGCCATGTCTCCAGACACTTCATCCATTTTATCTTCACACTACCTTTGAAACTTGGGGAGATCATGTGATAGCAAGGTATTATGAGTTTAAGGGAAAAGAGGGAAGCTGGTATCCCAAGCTTTTAGGCTTTTATTTATGAGCTGTTATGGTTTAATGTAGGTTTGCACACAAATTCACTTGTTAAAACTTCCCTGTAAGGTGCTACTATTAAGATCTGGGGTCTTTGAGAGACAAATATGGGAATAATTCCTAAAAAAGGAGATTAGGGGACTTTTGTAGCCTTTTTCTACAAAAGGACACAACAAGGAAGTAGTATCTTGGAATCTATCAGAGAATCTTCACCAGATAATCTGCTGGTGCCTTGACATTGAATTTCAAGAACTACCTTTAAGAACTCTAAGAAATACCATTCTGTTGCTCATAAATGATATTAAAAATCTCAGATATTTTGTTTAGCAGTTTGAATGGCCACATTTGGGCCAATTACACATAAACCTGAGCAGATATGAGAGTTTTTCTTTCCTTGGGTATGAACATGGTAGATTGGAATTCCCCTGAAGAGTTAACAAATACTTCAATCATTAGCACTGTAATATAAATTAGAATCAAATAAGTAAGCAAAACTTTGAAAACATCAAGTCTGACTAAATCTATACAGCACTCTAGTTCCATTTGCAAGTTTCAAAACAGTACACAAAAACAGAAACATCTTTCCTACTCTAAGAGCTCCTGGTGAAAATTGGGGGCGGAAGGGATTTTCTTTAAAAACACAAGAGATGAGACCAGGTTACATATGCTTCTCAGGTTTCTAGTAATGACTTTGTTCAATATATATTGAGCTCCCAGGACCATGTAGAGATTAAACAGACAACGAGATATAGGTGTAGAAGTGTATGTGTGTTCTGGAAAAAAAAACATACCATACACACCCTGTTAGCTTAAGAAAAATACTTTAAAATGCTGCAATAATTTGGTCCTCAATGCTTATATTTAAAAACTTAAAGCAGGGCACCTAAACCCAATATATCACACTTCCCTGCCCTGCTCTTCCTCACCCCTCCCAAACTGTAAAATGTCTCTTCATCCAGCACTTTCTATCTTAATGTCAGCTGCTTTAATCTCAGAATGCCAATGTACTTCTGAGACATTATCTTAGTAATCCTCTTAAGAGAGCGGATTCAGGAGCCAGATATCCTCCTGATATTCAAACATCTTTTGAGTCAGCCAGGTAAGAAAGATAATTCCTTTGAACATCTGCAGCATTTGTCTACATCGGAGCTTCCAAATACTTTCTGGAATTATCTAATTATCCCTTTCAATATCTCTTGTGGGGAAGCCAGCAGGAGCTAACACTGCCTGTATTATTTTTTTTAAAGGGGTAGACCTAATGATTTAGTCCACAACTAGGGGACTCAGCCTGGCCCTGGCGTTACCTCCTCTAGAAAGGACTATCTTATTGTAAAGAGAAGACAATAGTGTCTGGAAATGGTATTCTCTCAAATTAAAGGTTACCGGTGGCAGATTTGCATCACAAATGCCTCCAAATAGATGCAGTTTTTATTTGAATCACTGCTCCTCCTCCTCCTCTTGGCAGGTTATAACCATCTCCCTGGTATAGCTCAGAGCTTGTTCTCCAGACCACCAATTTTGTGAGAAATTCCTGGAGAAAACATTGCCAAATAGTTTGAGGGCACAGAACAAATATCAACCTTCCTTTTAACGAGTCCTTTAACAGAGTAACATTAGCAAAAAGACCTAATTTGACACACAAGCCCTTGTAACAGCTTTGAGCTCCTTGCAAATAAGATTGTGTGAAAATAGTGAAGAAACATCAGCCCAGATGTGTCTCTTCTTTCATATTTCCTTATTCAGGAAGCAAAATTTCTGGGCAGTACCATTTATACAATGATATCACTAAGTAATAGAATCAAGCACTTGCTTTTCTAGATGTTGGGTTCTGTTTTCCCTGCCTGGTACATTATCTTGGATCACTTTAGCTTATCTGTGTACTAAGTAGTATTATTACTCCCACTTGACTGAAGAAACTGAGGCTGATAGAGGAAGCTGTAAATATAGGCATGGCCTTAGGCCAGCCCTAGCTCACCCCAACTTATCTCTATACTTCCCCTTGATAAAAACAGTCAGTTTCAGGGCTTTAAAATGATCTTTATCTAAGGGTCCAAAATTATACCTCCAACCTTGACCACTTGATCTACTGACTTTCATTTAACCAACCAACCAAAGGCCTTTAGCTTCACATACTTTTTCATCTATTTCTTCTCTTCTTCAAGAGATAAAATATAAGGGAATCAGGTCACCGGAGAAAGGGTTCCTTGGACCTTTATTTTAACCTAACCCTGGGCTTCATGAGCCACAAAACTTTAACAATATTTCCTTTCTGTTTTAGCCAACTCAAAAAATTGAAATCACCCTAATTCCTTACATAAGAATTTTTTTCCTTTCAATTGGTGAACCCTATATAGTTTTTCAATTTTTTTTCTAACGGATTGCATATAATCTTAGTCTTTCAGGCAGATATAACCAAATACAATAAACTAAGTGGCTGAGGAACAACAGAGTCTGTCTTTCCTCAAGACGTCAATCCTGTTTATGAGGACAACTGATCAGCTTCCCAAAGCCCCAGTTCCTATAACTTCACCACACTAGAAACAAGCTTCAGGTTAGGAATTTAAGAAGGTCAAGATTTCTCTTGTATGAGACTAATACAGGGGTCTTTTATCAGTACTAAGCAAAAGCAGGGCAGTTGGCATTCTGGTACATCTTTTCAATTCTCCTTGGGAAGTTTTGTCAAATACTGAAAATCAGCTGTGAATGCTAAGCTTAGAACTTCCAAACTGACCATTTCTCTTATGACAGTTCTGTTTTTCTAAAGGAATGATAAAAATAGATGAAGAGACCATTTAAACTTGACATTAACATGACATTTTTATGTAGGTGTCTACCTGCCTATGGGATGAACTGTGGTTTCCCAAATAATTAGAAGTCTGTGTCTTATTCAGTTTGGATCATAGACCCAGCAATCTCTCTCCCTCACCAAATCTCTCCATCATCAAATTCCAGCCTCCCAAAAAAGAATGGAAAGAGACTAGGCTATGTTAATTAACAATGCCCTGTAACAGTTCAGTCACAACCCCAAAACAAACAACAACAAAAATCTTCGTGGCAAGTTTTTTTTTTTTTCTATTCCGATTAATTGTCTCCCTGCAACACTAGTATTCTGGCGGGCCATCACAAGTTCCTCTGATTTAGCTTTTACCCAGACAGCAATTAAAGGTTTATTAACTCTTTCAGTCTAGGCTTCAGGAACTTTCCACAAGGCCACTGCTGTTTTGTTGCCTTGGGCTTTATGCTTTTTAAAAGTCAGTAGTCATTTTCAAAGCAATCCAAAATAGCACATGCAACAGATCCCTGGAGCTTTGGAAATGTTAATACTCTTCCATCAGCAACGACCTTGCCATGGGGATGTGATTTAGGCACCAGGAGAAAAGGGCCCACTATCTTTATCACACTGGTTTATACCATCAACTTCAGAAATTGTAAGAGAGAATAATCAATAGTGTGTTAAGCCCAATCTTAAAGAATGCCAAGACAAAGTACTCCTGCTGTGCAAAATGCTGAGTTGAAGGAGAATTTTGGAATGCAACAGAAGAGAAATTAGCTGTAGTGGTAAGGCAAAATGAATTGTGTGTGCCTCAAGATGGAATTTGTCATTGGGAATGACACTCAAGGGCTCTCTCTCTCTCTCTTTCTCTCTCTGTGCCTACCTCAGTAGAATTACATACTATGTATGATGAAAAGTGCTTAGTTTAAACAACAAGAAATCAAATAACAAAAACAGAAGGAATGCCAGAAGGAATATACATATGCAAGTTACGAATAAGCTCACATAGTCTTAAATTTTTTAAGTATCTATGAAAAGATTTATACTCTATATACAAATAGATCTAACAGCTTGATGCCATTGGCTCACACCTGTAATCCTAGCTATTTGGGAATCTGAGACCTGGATGATCAAGATTTGAAGCCACTGCAGGCAGAAAATTTTATGAGACTCTTTCTCCAAAATAACCAGCTGAAAACAAGGCTAGAAGCAGTAAAGCTCCAGCCAAGCAAGCAAGCACAAAGAAAGATAAGAAAGAAGGAAAGAAGGAAGGAAGGGAGGGAGGGAGAAGAGGGGAAGGAGGGGAGGGGAGAGAGAGGGGAGGGGGGAGGGGAAGGGAGAGAGAGGGGAGGGGAGGGGAGGAAAGGGAAGAGAAGGGAAGGGAAGGGAAGGGAAGGGAAGGGAAGGGAAGGGAAGGGAAGGGAAGGGAAGGGAAGGGAAGGGAAGGGAAGGGAAGAAGGGAAGAAGAACAAAGCTAGACTTCATCAAAATGTCCTGAAATGTTTTTCATAAATCTAGGAAAAGTATTACATCTTGATAACTGGCATGAAGTTTTCTGCCTTCTAGAAACAGCAGAGGAAGGACTCCCACACCACCCTGAGTGAAATCACTGTGAAAAAGAACTGGCAACTCAGTCCCTAAGTTCATTACAATAGAATGTTTGATTTCCCATGGCAACCCTAATTGTGACAAGAACAGCTGTCAACAAGAAAATGAGAAGAAACTGTCATTATATTGATTTCATCCACATTTGCTTGTCCTATTTCCACACCATTGCTCAGGAGAGAGTTTTCAAAGAATTCTTCCAGTAGACGTGTTTGTTATTCAAAGGGAAGTCCCTCAAGTTATTTGGCATTATATGTTACACATGAAATACATTTGTCTTGATAACACGAATCCCAAAGAGGTGTTTACTGAATGCCAAATTCAAGTATATGAATGTATCTGGCAAGACCATTTAATCCTAAAATCATCCTATAAAATACCTATTATAATATCTATTTTTAATACAGTTGATTCTCATTATATGCTGTAGTTACATCCAATAAAGTCCAGGCAGACACCAAATGAGCAAATACTGAACCACTGTTTCTACTGGAAATATAGGTTTGGGCTCCCATGAGCCACTGGGTACATTACTACTGACAACCCATCAGTTCATAACATTGTTGTTTGTGTGTGTGTTGGTTTAAGACACTTTTTAAAAGATGCATATACTGATGAACATTTATTTGATGACACTAGTTTAGATTGAAGTATAGGTAAAACTTGTTGGTTTTTTTTTTTTTAGTAGACATATTTATTGCTTCCTATCCTTAAGAACAGTAGACAGTTCTTTAGCCCTATGCTAGGGAACCATTTAAATGGTGAAACAACCAAGGAAAAGAACAAAAATTGTTGGGCCTGGGAAGGTGGCTCAGTGGTAGAGTGCTTGCCTTGCATGCATGAGGCCCTGGGTTCGATTCCTCAGCACCACATAAGCAAAGAAAGAAAAAAGCCAGAAGTGGCGCTGTGGCTCAATTGGTAGAGCGCTAGCCTTGAGCTGAAGAGCTGAGGGACAGCGCCCAGACCCAGAGTTCAGGCCCCACGACTGGACCCCCCCCCCCAAAAAAAAGAACAAAAATTGTGACAGCTGTGGCCATAAACAATCACAAAAGTGTATGTGTTTACAGAATGACAACTGAAATAAGAACAGAGAGCATCACTTGGTTTAGCAGCTGCTAACAGACATGGATGTTGAACCATGCTAATGTTTCTCCCTATGTCTATAAAAGAAGTACTGAGCAATGGTGTGGGGACTACAGATACATTTGGGTGAAATTGGCACATTGACAAATACCAGATTCTAGACCAGATGAGGATTGGCATACATCAATGAGTCAGAGAACATGGAGGTCCCTTGTCCCTGTGTGGGGAAATTCTTTCTGTCTTCTTACTGGTTTGTATGTGTTTCAGTTTCAAAATGAGAGTTTACTGGAGGTCCAATTCCATGAAAAACATGGGAAGGGCTGTATGGCACACATCTGAGTCCTGGTTTTAAGAGGACATTCCAAAGTAATTTCTCTACCTCTCCAGGTATTCCAGGGATGTGGCCAGCCCAAACCAGCTCCTGCTCTTAGATCTGCCCGCTCAGCTCCTGAAAATTTTAACACACGTTTCAGGCCCTATAATCCTGAGGAGAGACCCACAACTGCTGCAGGCACAAGCTTGGACCGGCTGGTGAGTAACTCTCCCATATGAATGAACAGAGAACATACTCTCTGACCCTAGGCGCTCATGCTGCAAAGCCAGGTTAGGGGATTCTAAAGCAGTTGATTGTAGAAGTTATCTCTTTCTTATATCCACTCTGGGTCTTCATTAGAATAGTGGTCAGTAATGGATTTTTTTTTTTAGGTCATGAATTAGATTAGCTAAGAAATCTTATATCAATCCTCTGGTGCAATGGCCACATTTTCAACTTCATAATTCTTCTGAAATAATTTGAAAACTCAGTTACCAGTTCTTGCAGAGATGTAATTACATTAGCACATTTCTTATTCATCTGCTTCATTTCTTTTCTTAAAATGGTTATTTATTCAATGATGAAAGAATGTTACTTTATTATGACTTCTTACATGAGGTTTTCTATTTGAAGGTCTGCCAAGAAACCCTAAATCATTGGGCATTTTCTATATGTGTTTTAAAGGTTGAAAGCCTTAGAAGTAGTCACTCTTTGAGCCGTTTAAATGTGCATCATGCACAGAATGCTATCATCAGAGCAATTTACTTGGAAATTACAACCATAAACATACTAAACACAAATTTTTAAATGTGTTTTAAAAGCCAGATTTGGCATAACAAAATTAAAAGCTCATCATTTCAAAGAAATACTGCCTGATAATATCCTATTCCATTTCTTCAGTTTATAGTACTATAAAGAATTTATATACCTGTAATTGTTAGTGCTGTTTACATTGCTTTGCCAATTATCTTGATGTGAAATTAACAGATAAAAAAACCTGAAGGTGCTAAAGCATTTGAACCATGTCTGATTGTGTCCTATAAACCCAGGTCTTAAGAGTTTCTGGTTATGAAAATACTTTTATTAGTCACTGTTATAAATTACTTTATGATTTCAGTTAATATCCTTCTACAGTCTAAAACTCATAAGATTAAATTGGTTGTGTGTGACCTCCATGTAAGTATACTTCAGCATTTTTCTCTATTAAAAAAAAATCTAATGAACTTACAACATAAAGAGCTGTCCATTAAGTGTCAAAATAAAGGGCAACTGTAGTTGTTAACTGCTGAATTGTGTGATAACTGTGTTACCATTTGTTAGCAAGTAATCCTGCTTTCTGTGAAGGTTTGGGGAAAGGGTATCACATGTAATTGTTTCAACCTATTTTCCTGGCTTATTTCTATAGTCTACCATGAATTCAGGAAAAGTTTAAAATTAGTCATGATTTTTCTTTTAAATAGCCAATTCAATTCTGCCAAACAGCTAGCCTATGGAGTCAAAGAGTGATGTTTTTCTTTCGATTCTTTCATTTGGGTTCTCCTTTACAAATTGCTTTGTGTATCTTGCTAACTAGCTGCACAAATGATGAGTTTAGGTTTGATCCATTTCCCTGCATTTTACTTGGCTCTGAGTCATTAGAAGAGGTTAAGTCTTTCAAGATTTTTACAAAATCTAATTCAAGAACTGTAGTACATGTCAGATGAATAAATTTTACAGACATGATGTGAAAAATAGTGCCTGCAGCTAACAATACTGAATTATACACTTAAAAACCTCTGAAAAGGATATATCTCATTCACCTCAGGTTTGAAAGTCTGATAAATATGAAAATTGGAATTGGAGCATTTTTAAAGAGAAACTTCATTGGTGACCTTAAAGACGCCCTCAAATAACAGGATTTTGAAAGTATTAGCAGATAATCAACTGATTGAATATACCTTCAAAATATGTATGATTATTTTTTTTCTGAAAGTAATTAGTAATAGCTAATCATCAGGTCAGAAGTGAAACCCAAAGACCAGACACAGCCAAACATTATCACAAAACATTCTTTGGTAGCATGTAGTACTACTTCCTTGTCGTTGTGACTTCACAATAAGTAAGAATTGCACTTTGACTCCTTATTTTTATTGCATTACATTCTGATCCCTTCCCCACCTATAAGAAATTAGAAATTTGTAGTTCACAGCCAGTGGACTGAGTCACCAGCTCCTGCCGAGATTAAATAAGTGTCAGGTAGTAGGTAAGCCCACACAAGTTACTTTATTCCTTAGCTCCTAAGAATGAGAAGTGGTTTCCACATCAAAAAGACCTACCCTAAGGTTATTCCTAAGAAACACAAGGTAGGCCCCGAGCTAATATCTCTCACCATTTGAGGCCATTGGTTCCCCCAAGGCTTTTGCCTTTTAAAGGCTGGATGTTCATTGGAACAGAAGAAAGGAGGAGGAGCCTGATGTCAGACTTGATCGTCTTCAAGGAACAAAAAACTAGACCAGCAGATGAGGCTGCTCTCCAATACAGCCCATTTCAACTTGTTTCCAAACAAGGCTCATGTTACCTGCTCCTGTTTTCGTTTTCCCCTGAAAAGATATTTCCTGAATATTTATAGGAAGCATGTGTCCCAGAAAAGAAGGATAACTGGAAAAGAGTTCCCTTCATTTCTTCGCTTAGGTAGAGAAAGCGCTTCAAAGGCCAGCATCAAACGAAATCTCTAACCATCCTACCTCTTCTGGGCCAAAATGAAAGTAACTTAACTAGACGGCTCTCAGAGTGTTACTTCTGAATGCCGCTTAAATCTGTACCTGTGGTGTTAACTTTACCTGTGGTGTTAACTTTGGGATGTGTTGGGATGTGTTCTGATGTCAGTTTTTGGAAAGCTGGATTGTGTGTGTGTGTGTGTGTGTGTGTGTGTGTGTGAGAGAGAGAGAGAGAGAGAGAGAGAGAGAGAGAGAGAGAGAGAGAGAGAGAGAAAGGGAGAGAGAGAGAGAACTGGTAATTATAGAGCTCAATCTCAAGTGTATGTTAAAACTTACACAAAAGAGGCATTACATAAAAATGTATTAGTACTATTATTTAACCTCTTTGTTACATGTACAAGGAAGTTGTAAATTCTTTTATAGCAGTTGGAAATATTTTCATTGTTTCATCAAAAGTTATATAAGCCTAAAACACAGTTGCTATAATCAGCAGGTTTCAAACCTACCACCCTAAAGTATTTCAGTTCTCCAAGAATGAATGAATAGATTTGTATAAATTCAGCTGTTCAGGGAAAGCCAGCTCATGTGAAAATATCATAGCCCCTACTGCCAGCAGCCACCATTTATTGAAGGATACAAATGCCATCTACGAAGGCTGCTGCAAACACTGATCTTCCCATCCAGTGTATTTTTTGTTGCCTGGTCTCACATTAGCAGCTCTCTTGTACCCACTGACTATTCAGGATTTTCAGTTAAATAGGCCACTTTGCACTCACAAAGAGACTGGCTGGTTCTCTTCCCGTTTTCTTAAATTTATCCCCTGTGAATTCTCTTAAATAATCGGATGCAAAGCTATGATTTTTTTGAAGGAAGTTCCAATTCACCAGAAGTTATCGACTGCAAAAATAATTCAGCACAAAGTAGCTTGAGTTTTCAGATCTGAGCGTACAGAGGTGTTTCAAATTATCCACTCTAAAAGGCAATTAGTTGTACAGCTCGGAAAATTAGAGCTCAATGTGCTAGATGGCTCTGGAATGCACTGGGGCAGGGACAGTCTGTTACTTACTCCAGCTCTTTCATTAGAGCAAAAATGTACTCTAACTTGTATTCCTTAGAGGAACACATTTTATAAAGTAAATCCTTTTAAAAAGCCAGACTTGGAAGTTCCTTCATCAAGTGAGTGATGACTTAGCCCAGTAAGTATTCAACCTTGTCTTGTGTATGAGGAGTTCTCAAATACTCATGCAGCCATTCTGAGGGATTGTGGGTAAGAGGAATGCCAACCTATAAAGCTAACCATTGTACCCGTGATGTGTTATTGTGTATAGAATAATCTCTTTTTCTTTTTCCTTTAAATTTGTTTTCCTCTTGCTTCCCAGAGGACTGTGTGGAGGACAATGCAGCACAGTGTAAGCACTGGTCTTATTCTTCTCCCCATCCCATTTGTCTTTGTACAGCCACTCTGGACAGTTCCTCAGAAACTCCCCCTCTGTTCTCCCTTTCCATATTATCTGGAGTGAACTGAATACTGCTCAAGGCCAACTTGTTTAGAAGCTTCCTCTCTGCTTCATGTGTATGGTGAATGGCCATCATGGTATTCTTTCCCAATGGCAGTGTTTTCAATCTAATCTTTGTGTAAGACTTGCTTGTTGAGTCACTGATTTAAATTCCATCCCAATGTTCAGACCCATATGGAATGCATGAAAAACTAGCTCTTCTTTAATAGGATATATGGCCTTTTCTCTTGGGCTGAGCAAATAATTACCTTACTAATAATAAGAACAAATCAACATTGGCTTCTATGCATAAGCAGCTAATTTTTCCATTAACTGGGACACAGAGAATTTAAGAGATTAAGAAATGGTTTGTGGAATATTAATCTCTCTCTTTCTCTCTCTTTTTCTCCCCCTCCCCACGTCCCTTTTATGCTCCCTTCCTACTTGTATTTACTGATTTGTTTTAGAATATTCTTGGAGGTAATTTTTTATTTGACAATGGGTTGCACTTGACTTTTTATGCTAACCATAACTAGGTGTTATCCAGTTTGGTTCTTTCAGTACCATTCCATATGGTAACACTCCTAAATAGGAACTTATACCCTGTATCACATCATGACCCAGGAGACAAAGATGAGGAGCACACCCGCACCCCTTACAGCACTTACGGCATCGTGGACCTCACTACTGAGCGTAACACCATCCCAAATTCCTCACACTACAGATTACGACATTCTCTTGTTTCCAAGAGAAATTGTCCCCTATGTAGTGCTCTGATTCAATTCCTGCTGAGTCTAGAACAGATTAAATGAAGTTCAAGAAAAAAAAAAAAGATTAAAAGGTAAATCTAGAATAGGAACATCCTGAAAGTGACATGAGGGAGGAGCAGAGAAGACAGCCTGGTGTTAAATAAGGAATGGGAAGATAAATGGTTGGACAAGTTAGGATTCTAATTAGTTATGCCAATCAAAGCTATAGCACCAAAGTATGGGTCTGCCCTTCCCATCCTTTCTGGGCAGTCTTTGTTTTTGTTTTCAGCAGACGGACCAGCATTATCTCCTTATTAGGTGTTTACCATGATCCTTATAGCTTTCCTCCAAGAATTTTGGGTCCCTGAATATACTCAAATGAATGCAATCATGCTATCATCTTTGTGTCTATCAGACTTCACTGATTGTCTCCTATACTCTTTATCTAGTCCAAAAGGAAAAACAACAACAACAAAAACAAATGCTAACTGCATTGCTATATCATTTGTAACAAATATATTGGTACTATTACTATATACAGGTTTAAGTACTTGCAAAATATCATCAAAATATGTGCTTTTGAGTTGAGACTGTAGCTCAGTGGTAGAGCACTTACCTAGCATGCACAAGGTCCTGCAGTAAATTCCCAGCAAAATTCCCAGCACTGAAGGAGATGATAGATAAGTAGATAGATAGATAGATAGATAGATAGATAGATAGATAGATAGATACATAGATAGATACATAGATAGATACATAGATACATAGATAGATACATAAATAGATACATAGATATGCACATACATATGCTTTTTATTGATTTGAAAACAATGGACAACTAACATTCTGGCATTATTTTCTGTCTGATGGTTAAGACCAGTTTCAGAGGAATAATAGTGGTCATAAAGATGTTCTTCAAAGACTCTTTTTGGTTGTAAGAATGGGGTAATTGCATTTTCTGTTGCCAGGGCATTTTATTGCCACCTCAAAGGAGTCTGTATCCGGCTAGCTGAACTATTTTGCATTTCAAAAGAATGTCAGACTGTTTTTAAGAAACTGCTTTATTTGCTGGAGCTTCAACCATAGCCTAGGTAAAACTGATCATTTCTACCTTCTCTCCCAACATACACACACACACACACACACACACACACACACACACACACACACACACACTCACCTTCCATCTTTGCTTAGCCTCAATAGGCCAAAGTAAAACCTCCTGAACAAAAGTAAACCAGATTCTCCAGTTTAATTAGTTTTCTAAAGATAAATGGGTCAAAGCCACATTGGCTTTCTGCCTCGACTGGAGCTGAATAAATTAAGCCCTATTCACCCCAGCAAACAAATGGCTACCGCTCAATCCACTTCAGACAGCAAACTGCCCAGTCTTGCCTGAATCTACTTTATCTGTTCACTGCATAAGCCCCATGGAGACACCCCAGTTTCATCTACAACAAACCCTTGGTAAGAACAACAGCCAAACGCAGTGAGCTTTAAAAGCAAGGAGAGAGACAAGAACAACATTGAAACCATCCCACCCAACATAGTCGGTCTCAGTAGCACCAGAGCTTGTGGTCTCAGGGAAGGGGGCCTGTCACTGCCTTCTTTTGTTGCAGGAGACTTGTGGTTGATGAGGCTCAGGCGGGGACTCTCATTAGACACACATATAACGTGATAGCTTATCTCCAGGATTTTTTGCTAATCCCATGAGTCAGAAGGATGCTCAAATCGAGTTCAGGGCTATGCACTGTTGAAAACTTAAGTGAAATCCCTGCTCCTTATATAGATCTTTTAGCTCTGTTCCAACAGACAATGAGACTGCATTTTTGTAAACCTCTTTGGGAAGCTATTCTTCCAGGCATATGGAAGAATGATGAAAATAGAAGGAGCTGTGTTTCATTGCCTTAGGATATATACCATAAGGAAAAAGTAGATAAATCATAGCTTCGGCTGCATAACTTCCTAGGAGATGCTCAAGCCATCTCTGCTTTCGATGCATCCAGAGAATCATACAGATGTCAATCATGAAATCAAAACATGCCACACATTTTGAAGGGGGAGACTTTTTGCACAATTTATAGTTGGTGTAAGGGGTCTGGAATCAGTGGGGGATAATTTCCTAGTCAAACCCTGTTCGACTCCCATGCTAGCCCCTCTTCGGTCCTCATAAAACACCTAAGCAAAAGCTTTTGTGACCTCTGTGTCATAAAAAGTGAAATGTTAGACTTTCAGATCCGAAATCAGACTATTACAGATTCATAGCTCTTTTATAGCATGTCAATATGCTGATTTTCTCCTTCAGACTTTAAAATTTCTTTCAGAATTCCTAGACTTCAGCAAAACCCAAATTGATGCATTCTATGGCTATCAATCAATCAACAAATGTTCTTATTGAGTTCTTCTCTGTTGCATAGCACTTAGTAAAATGAGCTGCCATTTGCAATCTAGATCACAGGGAGGGTCTAGTGTTGGAATTATCAAAGGCCAGGGGTACTGCTTGCAGAAGACATTGGTTTCCAAATCAGTTAGACACACACAGCCTGCTCTCGGGAATAATACCTAGTGTAGAGCTTCACAAACCATTAGCATATAGTAAATAGGAATTTGATTTTGTAATCTAAGATAGACTATGCCAAACAAAATGTAGAAAGAATATTAACCAATGAATAATCATTGACAAAATATGCAAATTGAAACATTAAACATCTGTAGCATCCTTAATGCAGGCTATGTCTGATAGCTCATTTTCTCTCCTTAAGCTCAGAACTTTCTGAGTCTTAAACAAATTAAGTAGAAACTTGGTTGTCAGTTAGAAACTAGTCAGATATAAACACCCATCTGTACCCTCATTCTGCAGTGTAATTGGTGTTTTGCTGAGTTGATTGTAAAAATCTAAAGTGACGAGCCACCCTAGACTACTCAAATCATACCTCTTAAAGTATTTGTTCATATGACACATTACTTGACATAGATAGTTTATCAAATTATTGAACAGCTTTAAAGAACCTTTTTCTTGTCATGGAAAATCAGCAGTCATTTTTCTTCCGAGCTGTCTGAAATATTTGCACCACAACTCCCAAATGTGATGTTCATGCTTATGAGAGACAGAGGTGAAGAAATGGAATACTTCATAAATACCAGTTTTGATATATTTGCTGTATAATCAATCAGCTTTTAACTGACTCTGGGGCCTATAGAATGCATTTTAAAGCACTGGGAATTTGGCTATTCCCATAACATACTTGGACACTCTTTACTACTAGCAATAAACCTCAGGCATAAACATTGTAGAGAAAACCAGGTGGAAAGAAACCCGCTTGAGTGAAAATTGGCTTCTCTTTCTAAGTGTTAAAGGTAGAATGATATCTACAGTACACAATAATTTTATTACCTACGCTAATTCATGGTCATTATCGTCAAAGGCCCTATCGTCATGGTATTTTCTTACACCTGAAAGACGGACAAGGCTATTAAAAAATAAAAAGTCAGGTTTGTAGAAAATGAATGCACTGGCAGCAGGAGCAATTCTGCTCTACTGCTAGTTACCAAACTGATTGTTTTAGAGCTTAGGTCTATATAATACCAGCAGAAGCTTAACTGGGCTCTATTGATCTGAATGAGCCAGACTGAGTCAAGACCACACCTACAAACATCCTTCACAAGGACACACAGTCACACAAGTAAGTGTATCTCGTTTGAGTCCATTACCACTGTGGAATGGTTGTTGGCCTATTCCTCACCATCTCTGTCACCAGTTCTTCTGACCTTGAATGACAGAGCAGCCATCGGTTGGAGCCTCACCTGTCATGGTGAAAAAAGAGAATGTGGGAAAGATGGCTGTAAATGTCTACACCTAGAAAGGGTCCATCACACTGTTTACGTGTCATTGGCCAAAGTGAGTCGTGTGACCAAGGCAGCCAGAGATAAGTGTGCCTGTGTGTCACACAGAGAAAGCATTGAGTCCAGGCAAGATATTTAAACTGAAATTTCAACTACATTACCCTCTCCAACTCTAACACAAACCTGGTATAGCCCCTTAGAACAGCTAACCCACAGTCTAACAAAATAAACACCAGGAAATAGATACTCAGAAAAAGGGGACAGGATCAAAAGGAAGGTGGTAGACAAAGGACGAAAGGAAGGGAGGAAGAGTATTGTCTACACTCTGATGCATCTCCTACAAAAGTAAGAAAATTGAGGGAAGTGGTTGGGTTGGGAGGGATGGGGTGACATTGCTCAAGAGGCACTACTTTGTTGCGTGGCAACTCCTTTATACAACTACTTAAAGATAATTTAAATAAAAAACTGTCAAAACAACAAAGGTTTTTGAAAGAACATGGAGAACCATCCTTCATTCACTCAACATTGAATTCAGCTAACATGAGCCAAGCATCTAGAACATAATCAGAGCTAATCCATCTTGGGTAATAACAGGCAAAATTAGCTATAACTTAAACCATGGCACACTTTAAGAACTGTCATTCAACAAACTGACCTTTCAAATACCTCCGAAAGAACATTAGAAGTCCTTATTACAAAAACAGTGTTTCTATTGCCCTCCAAAACCAGCATTTCCTCCTGAGTCAGAAAGATTTTTTTATCATTTGCTGCTTAATAAGAACTTTGTATTCAATTATAAATCAACTGGAGCAAAGAGATCTCGTGCCAAATCTGAAGATAATGTGTCAAAGAGGTATGCAAAACTTATTATCAATGATTAGTTCCAATTGGAAAATAGAGTGAGGCAAGACTTTTTTTATGAGTAGTATTTTAATGTCTTTCAATATTTCCAGTGAGGCTCCAATCTTTCACATTGTGAGTGCTACTCTCGTATGACTGCATGTCATGTTTGCTTAGGGAAAGCAATTTTTCTACTCTTCTCCTTTCTGGGTCAACCTGGTTGAAGCAAATCAAATTATTCTCCCTTTTTCTCTCTTTCATATATCATCATTTAAGATCACCAAGAGCTTGCGTTCTGGAACCTGCCCTTGTCTCCTTTTACAATATCAGGTTATTTCTAAACAGAATTCATGAAGGGGAATACTTTTTTTTACAGGTTAATCAGGGAAATTGCACTGGCTGACAGCAATGGCTAACTTATCCAGGGCAATGAAAGTCTCAGGAATGGGGGCTGTCATTGACTTCTATATGGAAGTATTTGCCAAATCAGAGAACTTTAATTCCACTGGAAAAAAAATCACAATATGAATTCATAAATTATTTATGTGTAATGAAGCAGGAAACCAATGACTTGTTAAGTTTTATTCTAAGAGATGTTGACCTCAGAAAACTCCCCAAAGCCATCAGCATTCGTTTCCATGAAACGAATGCTGATGCACTTGAAAAGCTCAACATGTCCTTTGCTCATTCTTTGCAGTTCCTTGATGCTAGGGGAAAAAAAGAGGGGGCTGGAACAGCTCTGGGAAGAAAACACAGAGGCAACAAACTGCCTTAATTGATCTCCTCACATAAAATCCAAAGGGCTAGAGGCTGTCTTTAGCGTAAGACATGTGCACATAAAAAAATGTTTCCAGTAGTCAGGAAAAATCAAATGTTTCTTATACAATAGCCTTCAAGGAACAAGAAATATTTTGTTAGGCTTCTTCATCCTCTCTTTTGTCAAAGCTTTCTTGAACAAGTAAAGGCAATTAGAAACTCTTTATAATATTTTCATTTTTAAAAACTTGCTTTTTTTTCCTATGATTTTTGGGGAGTGAGAAGTAAAATGGATGTTGAATAATAATTTTTGAGGAACCTGGCCTGGACTTTGCTCATGATATGACAAGGAATGATCTGGGTATGAGAATATCTTTGTGTATTTCTTGCTATAACTACCTTGCATTCTTGTGTCTGTTATAAGTGAACAGCTCAGGGCTTGTTGTAACTTGAGGTTGACATACACTACTTTTACACAAAGGGTAGTTATTCATCGCTACTCTTTAAAATTCAAGGACAGTCAGTGGTTACGAGTGAATTGTGAAAATATTATGACCCAACAGTGGAAACATACATTTCCAGCACCTCTCATCCTCTCCCATCATGCCCTGTGCTGACTCCCACATTCCCACAGAGAAATCCAGCTATTCTCTCTGCTTCGTGAAAGAGGAGAGAATTTAGGATCTTTGGCAAAATTGTCCTCCAATCTAATGCATGTTCACTGTTTTAGTTTGTTTTTGTTTTGGTGAGTCTTCTTTGGGAGTTGTTTTTTGACTTAGCTCTTCGGTCTAGTAATGAAAGACAGATTTCAATATGCAGCTGGATAGACTTGTTTCTCCTTAAAATTCTGTTTTCATTTTATGTACTTTGAATCTATATTTATAGCTACAAATTTATCTTCCATGTGAATTAAACCTTTCATCATTACATAATAAGCTGCTTTCTCTACAAATGGCTTTTGGCCTTTAAATCTATTTCTGTCTGTTATCTATGGAGTTGCACCAGATTTTTTGTTAATATTTAACCAACACTTTCTTTTCTTTTTAGCTCTCTACTTTCCACCTTTCTTAACCTGTATATCTTAAGAGTTGATTCTTGTAAACATCACATAGACATATTTATTTTTAAATCCAGGCCAACACGCTTTGTGTTTTAAAAGGAGCATTTAGTTCATTTAAATTTACAAGAGATGTTTATTTCTTCCATCTTTGTCTTGTAATTTCTATTTGTCTCATCTCTGCAGTCTTATTTCTCTTCTCTTGTATGCATCCATTGAGGATTTTTGCCTCCACATTTTTAGATTCCAAATCTAAACATGTGATGCACTTAGTGATGACCCTTGAATTTCTTTTAAAAAATATTTTTTAAAATCTTTCAGTAGTGGTACAATAAGGTTTCGATTCAATGACCCTTGCAGTTTTAACATGCATAGTAATATCAAAGTCACAGTACCACCAATCAATGAATATCTTCACCCTTCTTCAGAACAATACAAGGAACCTTCAAACATCTTCATGGTGCCAATTCTCACTCCAAATTATGGGCTGTTGTGGGATGATTTAGTTTTAGTTGTATGTTTTAATCTCTTCCCAGATTTCAGGTGGTTGTTACCTTATACTGGAACTAAACACACATTCCCATCTCTCTGCTTGTCATTCCTTCTCACCTAAACCTCTTCACAGAGAACCACTCACTTGATCTGCGGCACACATTATGGGTTTCCCTTGACTGATAGTTTTAGTTGCAGATGCCCTTGTCTTCATTCTGGGAAGACATCCGTGCTTAGGACTCAATTTCAGATCGACAGTGATTTTTCCCAGAATGCACTCTTGCTTATGTTTCACAGTCTTCCTGGTTTCCATTCTTGCTGTTGATAGTCTGCTATCTGCCTTTCCCCTTATAAGTCATTTTGTGTTTTCTTTCAAGTTGCCTTTGAAGTCACCTTTGTTGTAACATAATTTCACTGTAGCATGTGGAGTTCCCAAAAGATTGTTTTGCAGCTGGATGTATTCACTGATGCCTGTATAAACATCTAAACCAGCACCATAGCAATCCATTACCACTATCAAGTATTAGGTGTTGCATATAATCATATACGCTTTTGTCATTAACAGCATAGTTGTGTGTACATGGGAGAAATCCTTGGCCTATGTTGTTTCTATGTCCCCATGCCATAGGGATTTTTCAAGTCCATTAAAATGGCCCAGGTATGTCTATGTGATATGTCGCTGTTGGCTGTTGTAAATTGTGAATTGCAGAGCAAGCACTTTCACCTCAGCAGTCTATCAACTCAGTCACTCCCACAGACTACTCAGAAGGTTGCCCAGCTACATTCCTGGCTGTATGAGCTGGGGGTGGTACCTGTGAAGTACCTAGTTTGTCCTGTTCTATTTGGGGATTTTGATGTTCCTCATAGACCTATATGCCAAAGTCACCAACTTGTAGCTTTATAGTTTGGGGCCTAGTAGAAGGAAGTTAGGTTATTAATTGTGCTCTTAAAGGGTATATTGGTACAATAACACCTCTTCAGTTCTCTGTCCCTCCTGCCTGCAGTGAGATAAACAGACACCCTCTGCCAGACACCCTCTGCCACTTGCTCATCCATGAGGGACTTGGCGACTTGGCGACTACATGTCAGAACAACAGAGCCCCAGTGGCCACGGATTGAAACCTCTGAAACTGTAAATCAAAGGAAATCTTTTCTCCTTATAAGTTGATCCACTCAAGTATTTGTCACAACAGAAAGCTGACTATTACATATCA
The DNA here is from genome assembly GCF_019054845.1 of Dipodomys spectabilis. Classification (NCBI taxonomy): domain Eukaryota; kingdom Metazoa; phylum Chordata; class Mammalia; order Rodentia; family Heteromyidae; genus Dipodomys; species Dipodomys spectabilis. The sequence continues at coordinate 10,048,101 of NW_024870752.1, forward strand.
TTACTAGATAGGCTGGCACAGCACACAAATGCTTTTCATTTCATTCATCCATCTATCCATTCATGCATTCATTTCCTCACTCAGACAAAGAGCAAGCACACGTTGAGAAAGAAAGGCATGTTTGACTTTAGCAAAGCCAATGCCATGTGACCCAAACAATGATTATACAACTTAGAAAGAAGCCAACCCCAGAGAATTTAGCAATGATGCTCGCTTGCTCCATTTTCCTAACCCTATCTATGGCCACCAGCAAGAAGCACATCCTTTTAGTTCGCACATGGTACAACATCAAAGCTAAAGGCAAGATTATAGGTGCATGTAAGCAGAATTCAGACTATGTGATAGTGATGAACATTTTCATCTGATCTCACTTTCTGTCCTGTAAAATGCTGGCTCTGAGGCAGTGTGTATAAACCGCCTGCTGGGCCATTTGCCCCACTAAATCCACTACCAGTAATAAATCACGATAACAATGGTAGACTAAGCTTGGCTATGAGTACTAATCATAATCATGGTAACAAACAAGAATAACATTTCAGTTGGAGATTTTATTTGTGTCATGGGAAGAGCCTTTATTCCCAAGCACCTCTGCCCAGACTTTGTTTTATGGACAAAGTGCATGGCTTCTGCACTGACAGTGAGCCTCTGCTCATTGAGAGTGAGAATGCAAGTGAGCACACACTGGCTTCCAGCACTGCCATCTAATGAAGTTAACACCGGAAATTCTCTAAGACACAGCCACACCGCAAGCTTACAATGAAATGTCCCCAGGTACCCACATAGGAAGCTGATGAGAGAGACTCAACGTCTCTGAAAGTATTCTGGACAGATCTAGCTAAACAGTAGATAAAAATAACCCAGAGGAATGATGGCGTTCAGACAGACCAGGGACTCATTGCCAAGAGCAGTGTGCATGCCTAGAGCCTCCTATCACCACCAAGGACTGCTGTTGAAAGACTTTGAAAGACACATTCAAGATGGGACAGTGAGATATACTGGCAGAGGACATGAAAAACCCAAATCAGGTAGTAGGATCGGGTAAGGATCATAAAGGTGAAGAGCATATGAAATAGCTTTTAAAAAAGAAAAAACCAAAACCACTTGAAAGTGAACACAGGAACAAGCCCAGACTGTAATTTGTCCGTAAAATGATCAGTAAGAGCTTGGAGAGTAGATTTGACAGGAATGACAACAAGAAGAATCTGTGGCTATATTTTATCTCTGCCCATTTTGACCTCTTTCCTTTTCGTATGATAAGACAAACTGAGTTTTGTAGCCCAAAGATGAGGGACGTAGAATCTGAGCTTCTTATTTATCCTGGATTTCTGTCCACCTGATCATCCTACCTGCCAGTCCTACAAAATAATTACCTAGTTCATCCTAGCAGAATTGCCTAAGAATCTTTTCCAATTCAGGAAAGGGTAAGAGGAGGATGAACCTTTGTGAAGAGCTTCAGATGAAAGGTTTTCGCATATTGCCTTGCTCGTAAAGATGGAAGCAAATGGGTCCATTTCATGTTTCCCTTGAGGAGATTCTGGGGCTGGTTTTCTCGTTCCCAGGAGTCTAATGCTACAATCCTATCCATGTCCTTGATGTTTCTTCCATCATCAGAGGTCAACCTAGAAGTGGCCCAGCATTTGGGGTTTACTACTATTTTGTCTCCTCTTAAATGGCCAAGGTACTGTCACAACATCCTTTGGATGAAAGAACAGAGCAACTTCACAGAAGCCATGCGAAGCATAGAAAAAGCTCTGATCACTCATCTCTTGCTCACCCAAAGGGGACGAAAGAAAGGAATCTTGCAAACAACAGAGGCAGAGGCAAAAAGATTCTGGATGCTAGTAACTGTTGGGTTTCCAGAATGTTAAATCCACTCTCTTCTTTAGTTTGCATCTTCCTCAGGCATGGTTCTGTTATCTAAGGCTGCTGATCACTTCAACTTGAGATTCCCGGTCTTCCATGTAATAATATTACCAGGCATGTTGTTTTGTTTGCTGGTTTGCCACAGTACTGGGATTGAACTCAGAGCCTTGTGCTTGCTAGGCAGGTGCTCTACTACCTGAGCCAAGCCTCCAGCCCAAGCACATTGTTTGGGGCCAAGCAGTGGATCAGGAGTAAAACTACAGATCTATTGATTGAAAACCATAGAGGCTTTCCACACCGGTTATTTAAAGTGCTTGTGGGAATTGTAAAAAGCCCCTCCAGGAGTTACTGACTTTTGAGTTAAATCCCTTATTGCATATTATTATTTTTGGCTTGTGTCTGTCCAATTCATCTCATTATCTTGACTGAGGTTACTTCTTTCCAATCTTTGGAGTCCATATGACTCACGCGGTTCTTTGGTTGACCAGAGTCACCAAAGCCTTAGACTGGTTTGCATCAGCTCTGAAAACCTGATCGTTCTGCGGAGTTGAGCAAGATGACAATGAAGCCAGAGTCCTAATCCTTAACAGTGCTGGCTTGGTGCATGCCTTCCTTGTGTGTTCATCCTAGGAGTGGAGGAAGACGCTTGCTCATTCACCACTGCCAGGGAAAACAATCCCAAGCATCCACTCTTGTCCAAGGAGCCTTAGTGTCTGAAAAGACTCAAAGGCCATTCAGGCCCAACCCTAGGATCCACAAAGGGGAAATGAGTGATCCCTAAGCCACATCAACGTGGCCAGCCAGGGTATTCTGCGTGTCCTCTTCAAGTCCAGGAATATGTCTAGCCCTGATTTTTTTTTTTTTTAATTTTATTTTATTTTATTTGAGAACATACTGTACAGAGGGGTTACAATTACATGGGCAGGATAATGCATACATTTCTTACCAAGCATTGCAGCCTCCTCCTTTGTTTACCCTTCACCTCCCTTCCCAGCCTCCCCCCTCCCTCCCACCCAATCATACCTCTCCACCCCCCCCCCCACCGACATTGTAAAGCTGGTTTTGACATGACATTTTGTACTTCTCATTGTTGCAACTAGCCCTGATTTTTATAACCTAATGTCACACTGCTTATAATAAGCAGACTGTGTATTCCATTTTCTTCCCCTAAGAGCAGGAAATTTGGATGTATGGACTGTATATAGGTTGCGTGTGTATATGTGTGTGTGTGTGTGTGTGTGTATTTAAGAATGGAGAAAAACTACAGAATTATATTCACAAAGAAACAAAAGAAAAGTTAGAAAAATAACTTGTTGATATCACTGTCTCAGAAATAGATCCTTTAAAAAGAAAAGGTAACCTTATCTATTAGAACGATTATACAGATTTGCAGCAAAATTCTTGCTACCACATACCCACAAGTTCCCCAGCTGTCCCTGGCTGGTTATCTGTGACAATCAGTAGCTACAAAGCTTATCTTGTTTTTGTTTTTTTGTGTTTAAGTATTTGGGGGGATGGGGTCCATGCCTGTGCATGCATGCATGCATGCATGTGTGCATGTGTGCATGTCTGTCTGTCTGTCCTAGGACTTCAGCTTAGAGCCTGGGTGCTCTCCCTAAGCTTTTTCACTCAAGGGTAACACTTTAGCTTTTTTGAGTGACAGCTCTGCTTCCAGCCTTTTGGGGTGCTTAATTGAAGATACGAGTCTCATGGACTTTCCACCTGGGCTGGCTTCAAACCACAATCCTCAGATCTCAGCCTCCTGAGTCACTAGGATAACAGGTGTAAACCACTAGCACTAGCCATAAGATAACTTTTCATTTTAAGTTAATGCTTAAGAAAAATTCCTTCTGACAGATTGTCATTTTCTAGCAAACACAAAGAAAATGCTAGAACTTTGAGTGAGTCCCTGAACACTTTTCTCTCTTGGTCAAAAGGCCCAGCATAATGGAGCAGAACAAGACAGAAGAAGTAAGGGGAGACAGCTTAGGCTTCTTTTCAGCTTGTAAACAGTAGTAGCAACTCCAGCCCTCCTCCTCCTAGGAGCGCTTCAAGGACTGGGAAAAGGCCAGTCTCCTTCAGCCGCCATTGTTCCATTAGCAGCAGTAACTGCCTCACGCCCAAAGCAGATTTGCAATTTAGCCCCTACTGCCACTTACATGAGGCAGCAAATCTCAGCTTCTCTCCGGGACTCCTGTATTGGGGGGCACAGAGAAGGGGTTTGTTATTTCTTCTTACACAGGCATGATTTCACGCTTCATTGTAAAAATCAGGGCCCACTGCTCTCTGCCAGGCTGTTTACGTAGCTGTAACTCGATTTTACTGGCTGTGTTCGTGGTGGTGTTTTACCCCCTGAGTCACCAAACTTCCTGTGCAGTGGAGCTTGGGGACCAGTGGAATCTCACGGAGATGATTAATTACCAAGCACCTTGTCACAGATGTTTTCTTCAGAGTTCTGGGCTCTTGCAGCACCCCTTGCCTGCCTCTCCTCTTCTGCTCCACTTTTCCCACCCTGCCCCCACCCCCACAGCTACCTCACAGCTGTAGCTTCTCTCCTGGAATTTGAGGCTACCATACAAGGGGAGGAGGGGAAGGGGTTTTCAGATCACGGTTCAGTTCCTACAGTCAGAGCAAAAACAGAAGCCAAACTCTCTAAAAACACCAAGTAGTTGGAGGAAAATCTGCTTTCCTTGGCTAACACTTCCCTTGACTTCCATCCCCTGTGCTGCTGATCAGCCTTCCTGCAGGAGCACTAGCTTCTCCTAGAGGTTCAAACCCAAGCAGGCCATTTTCTCTTGTAAGAGGTTTTTGAGTTTGAGTCTTCCTTCATTAACAATGTGTATACCACCACTTCCCATCAGATGGAATGTGAATGTAAACGGCTTCACTACCTCTCTCCCCTTTCCCTTCCATCGCCCTCCTGTCAACTTTTCTAAGGATGAGGGAGCCGTGTGAGGATGTTCCCTGCCTGTGATCAGCAGAGCCACCTTACACACATTGCACATTGACGTCCATGTCCACACACGCTTCCTCACCCTCCCCTGTGATTTCCAGTGCAAAAGAACCTAGCAAAGGCTGCAGTACCTCTTCCTGGTGTTTCAGTATACCACAGAGCTGTCAAAAAGATATGTTGCTATTGCTACCAAGCACTTCTTTGCCTATTAGGCCCATACTCACATTTGTGAGATTTGGATGTTTATTAAAATACTGATTTTAAACCTGGCATGGTATCGCAGGCTTATAATCCTTGCTAGCCATGTGGCAGAGATCAAGAGAATTACAGTTCAAAGCTGGCTCAGGCAAAACATTATCCAGACCAATTAAAAGCTGGGCATGTTGGTCCATGTCTGTATAAATAGGAGGATCATGGTCCAAGACCATCTGGGCACATACATATATATATATATATATATATATATATATATATATATATATATATATATATATATATGAGAAACAGTATTGGAAAAAATACTAAAAGCAAAATGACTGGGGGGGGGGGGGTGCGGCTCAAGTTGTAGAGCATCTGTCTTGTACATGCAAGATCCTGAGTTCAAAACCCTCATGCTACCAAAAATACTGATTGCAAAGGGTCAAGCCAGAATCATAGTAAATCATTGATTGGGGATGGAAGGACAGCAAATGTGTATTTGTCACAAGCCCTGAATTCGCTGCTCACTGTGCTAAACAGACTGTTACTGACTTGGAGGACCTGATGTTTTCATCTCTACCTCCCCACGACCAGCACGTTCCACGCATGCCTTGTAGAAGAATGACTACTCTATTAAACATGTATAAATGACCGCTTGGCTCACCCATGGTAGAAATCACCCTAAAGCAAGTTCACCAACAGAGGTAGAAAAAAAGCAAAGTAATAAGCCTTCTTGGAGAGGCTGGCATTCTCAAATGCTTGCTGGCTGGCTGGAAGTCTCTCTAATGCCCATCACAATGTTTGTATCACCGCTCTGTCTTTGTCAGGAACAAATGCAGAGAAAGACCCCCAGAGACAGCCAGCAGCACGGCCGTGCCTCCCGGATGTCTGTTCTAGCTGGAGGTTGTACATGAGAGATAAGCGGAACGGTAAATACCATTTCTGCACATCCTTCCCCTCATGCACTGTTTGGCATTTTCCTGCTGGGGGAAAAGGAGGAAGACCACATTCCAGTCTGTAGCTACACATTGAGTTCAGAAATGAATGGCCTGCTGTCCAAGGGATGCTGACCTCCCCTTCAAGAACGTAGGATCTAGGAAGTGGCGCTGTGGCTCCAGTGGTGGAGCGCTCACCTTGAGCTGAAGAGCACAGGGACAGCGTCCAAGCCCAGAGTTCAAGCCCCACAACCGACCAAAAAATAAAAAATCTAGGATCTAGGCTTACATCTTCTCCTGAATCCTCTGGTGGACTCAGGCCAGCCCCTTCCCCTCAGGGAGCCTCAGAGGGCTCACCTTTAAACCCAGGACTGGAGCACAAAAGTCTCTGCAGTCCCTCTGAGATACAGGGTTGCAAGCTGGGTTTCAGAATCCAATGCACTGATCCCTGCCTGACCACAGTCTGAAAACACACTGTGGGGCTGGAGGCGGTGTGGTTCTGTAGTAGAGCTTGCCAACAAGGCCCTGGGTTCCATCCCTAGCACTGTGAAAAGAACACAGTGAAACAAGGCAGTGAGGCAAGGCGTTTGAGGCCCTTCCTGATGCTATCGCCCTCTGGGGTTTGTTTCCTATTCAGGATACCTGGTGAATCCTTTTTTAGGACATACATCATATTTCTTTCTTAAGCAAAATTGAGTCAGCAAGGGGTAACATTTTTAAATATTTTTAAATGCTCTCAAGAATACTCAGAAAGAACAGAAGTGGAGAAAATATTTGAGCCAGGCACCAGGGCTCATGCCTGTAATCCTAGCTGTTCAGAAGGCTGCGCTCTGAGGATTGTGGTTCAAAGCCAGCCCAGGCAGGAAAGTCTGTGAGACTCTTATCTCCAACTGATTAGAGAAAAAGCCTGAAATGATGATGTGGTTCAAGTGGTAGAGTATTAGCCTTGAGCAAAAGGAGCTTAGGGAGCTTAGGGACAGCGCCCAGGCCCAGAGTGTTCAAGTCCCGGGATTGGCTAATTAATTAATTAATTAATTAAATTTGACTGAGATCCCCCAGCACAGCCCATGTCATGGGCCCCTAACATCCTATGCCTCCCTCCCTACTCCCACCCCATGGATCCACATCTGTCAACATCTGTAACAGCTGCCCCTTGCTTAATCTGGGAGTGGTCCTATTCCTTCCTGGTAAGAGAATCGTGCTTCCATTTCCCCTTTGACAAAGTGTGGCCCAAATTACACAGTCCAGGTCTTCAGTCCAGTTTACTCTCCACAGGATCTGCTGAGTGAGAAAATTCCATCAGATCTCAAACAGTTATAGTTGAATAACTGTGCAATGGTAACTGAAATTCAGGTTTCTGGATGAAAACAGATTTCCACCCCAGATGTTAGATTGGATGCCTCTCAGGAACCCAGAAGGCTGGACATGGTGGCTCATCTCTGTAATCCTGGCTCCTTAGGAGGTAGTGATAGAAAGATTGCAGTTCTAGGCAAAAAGAAGAAGAAGAAAGAAAGAAAATACATGAATATAAAAACAAAAATAACTAGCAAGACTTTATCTCAAAGAACAAACCATGTATGGTTGTATATACCAGGATTTCTAGGTCTTTGAAGGGTCCAGCTAACAGAATTGCAGAGGCTTACATAATAGGATCACAGTCTGAAGTTGACCTCACCAATTCAAGACTCTATCTGAAAAAAGCAAACCACTAAAGAGGATAAGATTGGGCTGGAGGCCCAAGTGGTAGGCCACTTGAGTTCAACCCATAGTACTTTCATTAAAATAAGTTTCACCAAACTTTCTTCTTTTCCCTCTTCTCTTGGTTCTATGTAGGACAGAAATCTCTGGGTCAGAAACTTTGTCTGTTCACAAACACATGACTGCTTGAGTCTCCCAAGAGGCAGAAAGGAAGGCATATGGGATTGCTCAGCCTCCATAGTCTCATTGTGCTGTGATCCCTCCCGGTAACTGGAGGTACTGTGCAGTTCTGAGCTTAAATGTGCCTCCCCAGTCCCTCCATGCTTCATGGACAGGGATTTTCCCAATGGGAAAGGTGTCACCTGCTTCGTGTCACCTTGGCCAGTGGTATTGTCCCCATACCTGGATGAGCATTATGACTCACTTCCCTGTCTCCTCCCCTCATAGTTGCTATGATTCTGGAAGCTACATGACCATTGCCTCGGTTCTGACTTCCTATTTTTTAGGATCATTTGTAAAGATCATCCACACAGCAAGAAGTTAACTCACTTAAAACCCCTACTTCATCACTTGGCTCAATGACCTTGGGCAAGTCAGCGGATTTCTCTGCACCTGTCATACAGCAATTCTCTTTCGTCCCTGCAATTAAAATTATTACTTGGACACTTTGGAAGATGCTCATGCTAATGTTCTGTTTCCAGAGATGCTGACTTGTTTGTTTCATGGCTGAACTCTTCATTTGTGTTTGGCTCAGGCAAAGAAGTAGGGCCTTATCTCAAACATAATCAGAGGGAAAATAGCTGAGGACCTAGTTCCAGTAGTAGAACATGTACCTAGAAAGCGTGAAGTCCTGAATTCAGACCCAAGTACTGCTCTCCCCTACCCCACCCCCACCCCCACCAAATAAAGAAGAAAATAAAAATATAGAGAGGAAGATTGTATGGATCTTGGCCTGTTTCACAAAGCTCTGGACATGGTGCCTGGTGGGTTTGTTTGTCGGCCCTTGATGTGGTATCTTAAGGGCTGACAATTCGGTATTGGAATTGCCACCTCAAATGGTCTGCAAGTGAGTTTTCTTCGATCTGAGAAACTGGAGCTCCTCTCAATATGTAATAAAATTTCCCTCCCTTTCTATCATGTTTTAATTTCACTTGTGAATTCTATATTCTTTCCAGTTGGCAGGCTAGTTTGAGAAACTGTATGAAGTGCTTGATAGGCGGGATTATGCGAACTAGAAGATGTCTGAGTTGGGCTCGGGCTGGATGGATTTCTTTGAAGGGCTAAGTAACTCTATTTTTTTATAAATGAATTTTATGGGAGCGCAGCCCTGCATTCATTTCTACCTTGTCTAATGCTATATTCCTAGTATAACAGCAGCACCACGTAGTCATGATAGAAACTCCATTTCTGCACAGCCTAAAATAATATCCCCTGACTTTTCACAGATGAAATGTGCTGTTCCCTGATTTGAAGCAACCATCAAATGAGGCCAAGTTTGGCTGTTCAGTGGTGATCTGGGCCCATTTCTTTGGCTCAGATCCCAACCAGACAGGAGCATATGTGTGGTTACATGGATCCAGGCAGGGTTTAGGACTTCTCATTCATCTGCCTTCTGGGAACAGAGAGGTACAAAGAGAGTATCATCTTTGCATGTGGAGAGATACATTTGTTTGTCAAGTTGGTGCAAGGATTGCCTGAGCTTCTGTTAAACTATCCCCTTTGTGAGCAAATACATTTCACAACAATGTGGAAAGGAGCCCAGTAAGGCTAAGTTAAGAGCGAGGGGAAAAAAAAACTGAAAGATAAACTAAAGATGAGTTTTTACCAGGCTTTGTCAAGCAAGAAATTCCCTCCTCAGACAAAGGACTGGGCACTTGGCATATGGACACAAAACCGATTTTGAATACTATCAAATTGTTCCTAAAATAAAAATCCACACCTTCCAGTGTCTTTTTTTCTCATCATGGAGCTATGGAAAAATCTAGAGTCTTCCAAGATTTGATCCTACTGTCTGTTTGAGAATCAGTAATTGCAAACTATATAGCAGAAAGGTTTTATGCAAGAGGGCTCTTAAAAGGGGGGAAATGGATAGTATTCCACAGAGAATCTCCTCTAACTTGGGTTCTTGAAATGGGACTCTATTTTGTGTATGGTATTTATAAATTAAGGGCTTTGTTTTCCTCTCATGGTTCTTTGGGGTCCTTACTTAATCTTTGTTTGGCTTTGTCTTCTAGTAGGTGTCTTTGAGGCCAAAAGTTGAGTCATTAGAGAGCCTTTGGATAGCAGTCTAGTAATGAGCTATAGCCTCACCTTCTCTCAATGGAGTTTGTAGATATAGGCAATGCTGATAAACAGTACCAACAAAGTAAGAGACACTAGCAGTGTCATACTAAATGGTTGTCCAAATTATATCCTTGCTGTTTATTCTTTTTAAAAAAAAATCAAAATGGAAAAATAGGAGCTTTTTCAGAATCTCCCTGTAAGTCTTTAGAGGCCAGTTTATTCTCCCTGGTCTGGGGGCTAACTCAACTATAGGCCTCTGATTTTAAGCTGCTTCTGCCTTCAGAGAAGGACACAAAATAAGTAGTTTATAAATGTAGGAGAACTTCACAGAAGCAATAATGCTCTTGCGTCCAATCATCGCACGAAGTAGGTTATTTTTTCCAAAGGGCTTTAAAAAATGTTCTGGAATGCTTTTCTTTTTCTTTCTTTCTTTTTTTTTTTATAAACAGAATTAGTTCGGTGGTTCTGATTGAGTTGACCAGTAATGAGTTTTGCTGTAAGTGAATTTGATGTCAGATGATTGCAAGAGAAGGAACAGATGTGAGGAGCTCTGTTTACAAGAAAGATACTTTTTCTCTCTTCTTACTCCAGGCGAGTTATGAGAGATTCACGTTGTCTTTTTTTCTGGATATTTACATGAAGTTTCTGGAAATCATTTTGAGGATGCTGTACATGACAAGCATTCCCAGGGGCAGTGGATGAGGGATTTAGGGATGAAATTGGTCTGTGCATCAGGGATGGGAAAGGTTTCCAGATCCTCATATGCTTTGTGAATTAATAGCTGTATGCATTGTTCTCTTCATGTGGTGTGGAGCCAGGAAGTCTCATGAGCCACAGGAGTTAGTTGGAAAATACTCAGGGCCTCCCTTTACATTTTGCCATTTCTTTTAGGTGAAGATGGTTTCTTGACTCTTATTTTGCCATTTCCCAGAGTTTGCATTAGATGTAGCTAAGGCCATAAATCTCACTCAAGGCCAGTGCTGTGAAGCATCTAAGTGTGTAGACTTTGAGCACCAACCCTGAGATCCCTAGTCAATCATCAAAACTATAGCCAAGAAAGCTTTGGGTCGTGTTTCCCTTAGGGAAGTCCGGTTGGGATCAACTCAGGTTTAGGATGTGAACAATTACTAATACTTTCTGAGGTGAGCCAAAAGGAAGCCAAGGCCTTGGCCTTTTTGTTTACTTCTCTTATTCTCCAAAGAAGTCGTGGCTGATCATGATTAATGAAATGTGCTCTTATATGCGCTGCAGTTGACACTTTAGCTCATCTTTCTTAATTCTTGCAATGGCCCAAAAATGGGATATTATCACCTCTCTGACTGTTCAAGCAATTAAAGACTACAGAAGCTAAGAACATTCTCTGAGAGTTCATAGAAATAACAGAAGTAGAATTGAAATCCTGGTCTTCTGACTCCAAATACCATTCTCCCCTCCCCCACACTATAACAGGCTATGCCATGAAATGGGGATAGCCAATGGCCAGAGTTCTGATGTGTGATGTGGAAGCCAGGCAGCTGAAGCACAGGAAACTGAAGACGGGAAATCACAAAGGTGGAGAAAAACAAGGATGAATACACAGGAAGCAGAGAAGGAGAAAGGCAGAAAGAAAGGAGACAGAGATGGAGGAGAGAAGGAAGGAGGAAAAAAGAGGAGGGAAGGAGAATGAGAGAGATCTAGGGAGGGATGACATTATGAAATTAGAACTTCTATTCAGGTCCCTTATAGAAGAGTTCACCCATCTTTCATTTCCTGATGCACCTACACATTGCCTTTACAAGACTTGGAAAGATTCATCAAAGGTAAGACAGTGTAGGGTGTCCTCCGTGGTTTCATCTATATGACTATATTACTTAGAAAAGACCCAAAAGTAAGTCAACATATTAAGCTCAATTCTGTCCTTGTACCATAAAGCAGCTGTAGATGGCACATAAACAAACAAGGGTGGCTGTGTTCCCATAAAATTTATTTACAAAAGCAGCACCAATAGAAGCCACAGTTTGTTAGCCCCTGCCTTCATGACAGCTTTTACCCCTGGCACACACACATTACAGTCACCTAGAGAAACAGAAAGCGCCAATACCATCGATCCCTCTCTTCATCTGCTGTGTCTTTTTGCAGGGTCAGGATAGCAAAATAGAGTTTTACAGCATCTCATGAAAGTCTAGTGTGAAAACAGGCTGGATGACCTTAGATCCTGAAATAGTGATTCTCGGTATAGGGTGTTGGGAACAGCAAAGTCCAAATCAGATCGTGAAAGATGTAATTCTCAAGCCCTATTCTAAACTTATGGAATCTGATTTGTCTTTTTTTTAAAATCAAATCCAAATCCTCCAGTGGTTCTAGAACATGCTTGAGTCTGAGAACCGCAGGTAGGGCCTTCAGAGCAAGCACTGGGTCACATAGCCCTCAAATGTTCAAATGAGCATCCCTCTTGAGTGACCCAGGTATAAAGTTCTAGAGCCAGCTCTGACTGTAGCCTCAAAAATGTAACCCTGAGATACATTACAACAATGAGATGTACAAGATGTAGAAAAACAAACTTTACAATTTAAGTGGTGGGGGGGAGGGCCAGGCGCACTCGCACCCTAAGTGTAGTGGTGGAGATGGGAGGGAAGGGATGGTAGGGGAAAAACAAAGGAGAAGACAACAATGCTTGATAAGGAATGTACTCATTACCTTGCTCATGTGATTGTAACCCCTCCTCTATACAGTATTCTCACACTAAAAAACTTCTTAAAATGTTAAAAAAAAAATGTAGCGCTGAATCTCCATTTCACCTTTAACTACATCTCCCTGAGCCATGAGCTTTGTCATCTATAAAAGGGGTAATATTTGTGTACATACTTATAGGATTCGGTAATTACTATGGAAGCAGTTAAGATACTATGAGGCATGGCACAGATGTCTTGGAATGTGGAGAAAGATATGCAGTTATTGTCCATGGTTTTTGGTTCCAGGAGCCTGCTGTGGCCTAGTGGGTTACTAATGCGCATCTCTAGAAAGGTACTCAGTCATTATTTGTCTTATGCTTACCAAAACCAGCATGGTCCTGCCCCTCTTGTGGGTGTGAAGGTTATAAAGGGAAGAAGGCAAGATGAGAGGGCAAGTGCCACTATGGACAAGAGGGTGGGCAGGACACTGTCACACAAATGAAGGAGCAGTTACAATTAGATATTATAGGATATGCTGAATCCATAGAGCCTATATGAAGTGGGAGAACGGAACTGTGAATCTTTATCCAGGAGTCTCAGAGCTGCAATGGGTGGATACCTTGATATATCTCACCTGTCAAGAAGTAATGCCAGCTACAATCACAAACGTGTTGACAGGTCTACATACCTCTATGAATAACATACATAATTTGTTCCATTGACAAAGTGGGACATTTTGGGTCAGATTTACAGTCTGTAGGTCTGACATCAATGAGGATAAATATTTGACATAAAATATCCCTTACAATGAAACCAGGATCTAACACAGTATGATGATTCTTGCGTTATTGTACAGCTACAACCAAGAAACATTCCAAGATGTCTATTGTTTTACAAACAGTGTGTTTCTAAAAATAAAATGAAAACCCTTCAGGAATCAACTATCTTTCAGAGACTAAAGTTAGAGGAAACACCCATGCCAACATTGTTGTCTTCCTACTTGAACCAAAAGACCCTCTTGGCTTTCAATGTTGTGATTTCAGTTTTCTCTTCTGGTTCATCGATGCATAAAGGAGTAGAGTTAGGAGAGTCAGGGAGGGATTTGTCAATCATTATTGGAACAAAGGCTCAAAAAGGATTATGTAGACATTAGGTAGATTAGATGCCATTTTTCTTAATAAAATGTTCTGCAAAGCATTTGCTAGTAGATGCTGGGGGGAAGTCAAAGGAGGTTAAAAATGATCCGAGGCACACCAGAATTGCAAGTACAGCATTTGGAGACCAGTTGGGGAAGACCGGGGAAATACATCCTGCCGTTCCCCTTCTAGCCTTGCTGAAATCTTCTAATCCCAAAGGATTGGTCCAGCTTGCTTTTCTCAGGGCAGTGTAACTGTTTTAATACATGGATCTGTTGAAATACGAGCTAAGCAGGGTGTGAACGAGCTCAAAATATGCTGATTTCCAGATGTTCTTTGGTTCTCTCAAACACTGATGGCCCCTAAAGACCATCCCCACGGCAGTGGATGCCAGTGATTACTCAGATTTCTTCCCATGGTCAAGGCAATAGTTTTAAAGCCTCATAGTCTTCCTCATGAGTCCGGGTCAGGGTTTTGTCTTGGTCAGACATTATTTCTCAGTCTCACTGGATTGGGTTGTAAAGCATTTGACGTCAATGCTGGTGTTTTGATTTGTTGCTTGTCTCTGGATGGGAAACTTTCCCAAAATAGGAATGAACGGACCTTGGATGACCTTCTATGAAGGAGAGGTTATAGAATATCTACTTTCTCAGCAACAAAAAGTTGGAAAAAATAAAAACAGAGTAAATGTGAGCTTATTACAGGGAAAGTGAAAAACTCCCTATCCAAAAGAAAAAGGGGAAAATCATTTATGAAGTAAGGCTCAGCCTTCACATGATGGCGACATTGTACACTCTCACACCTTTGAACACTAAAAAAGAAAAATCCAGAGTATGAAAAACAGGGGAGGGTAAATGCTCAAACTAATGAGAGAGTCTTCTGAATCTGTTTTATGGTATCCAGGTTAGATACAGGCTTACCAAAAATCCTTGAAAAAACTGATCTTCCAGGAATTATGGAAAGGAGTTTAAATGTCTACCACTACCGATATGTTAGCATGGCAGGGAAAGAATTTCCACAATGTTCTGTGACAAATCTGTGGCTACCTTTCTCACCACCCTCTGAGCCTCTCCAAATGAACACATTTCCTTTCCATTTCTTTCAAGGAGAAATATGCCAAAACTCTTCAGAGAGTTCTTCGGACAACCTCAATCTAGGTTCACATGTCAGCTCTAACCCATACAGGAAATGATCTTCATGTCTATGAGTCCTAATGTTCTCATTTGTCAGATACAATCAATAATACCTAATGAGGAGAGGTCAAGTGCTTTAATTAGTCACATGCTAGTCAGGAGGTGGGGAGCAGTAGGGACTTGAACCTGGCTGGGCTACTAACAATGAAAGTGCATTTAATCCATGATATACATAAAACGTAATTAGCTGTGTTCTTCAAAGAACCAGGTTTAAATTTATTAACAATAGTAACAGGAATAACATCTGATGAGGAAGAAAGGGGAGGAAACATTAAAAGTCCTTAAACAAAGGCCTAATGTTTAGTGACTTCTGTGAATATTTGGTCCTATTTCCCTTCATCTTTTCCTCCCTGAGCCAGCTCTCTCCTGAATCAGTTGAGGTAATCTTTGAGGACACAAGATAGGTATGAATGAAGGTGACTTGTGAGCCTTCCAGGCATTGTGCTCTAATTATTCTTGTTGCATTCTTTAATTTGTTTGCTTCTTCTTTATGCATTACAATGGATTTTCTTTCATTGTAAATGAGGTTCCTCATTAGCAATAGCCATTTAAAAATAGAAATCATACTTAGATGGTAAATTCTTACTTGAGAGTTGGGGAATAATAGGGAAATCCAAGGCAAACTTCACCTAAATATTGCTAATCTTGAGCCAAGGCATTGGTAGCTCATTAGCACGATTACAGCTACTCAGGAGGCTGAAATCTGAGGATAGTGGTTCAAAGCCAACCCAGGGAGGAGAGTCTGTGAGACTCTTATCTCCAATTAATAACAAAAAAGTAAAAGTGGAGCTGTGGCTTAAGTAGTGGTACCTTTGAGCAAAAAGGCTCAGGGACAATGCCCAGGCCCTGATCATAAAAAGAAAAAGAAAGAAAGAAAGAGAAACAGAGACAGAGAGACAGAGTGAACCAGAGAGAGAGAGTGAGAGAGTATGTGTATGAGACAGACAGAGAGAGAGAGAGAGAGCGCAAAAATAAAAGATTTCTAATCTTGCCTGCAGGTTTGGCTTACATCAGAGAGGTTTGGGGAATTCCTGGGCAGCATACAGTACAGACAGGCTGATGGGAACATAGACTCCTATGATGATTATTATTAATCTACCATGTTTTCTAGAACCTTCTTTGCAGAGAACATAACTTTCTGGCTGCTAGTTTCTATGAGATCCAATAATTTAGATTCTTTCAATCTTAGGGTTTTCTGACCACCCATGTCTAATAGCTTCCGAGTGCTGGATGACGACATCATTGAACATTATCTCAGACAGAGTGTGTTTTGAAGAAGACACAGGGTGACTGATAACCCTGACTACTTAAAATGTGCCATAAATGAATATATTCACTAATATTTTGTGTGTAAGCAAATGAAGTTGGAGTGGACAAGAAATTTCACCACTTTTAGATGTCTATAGGCAACCCATGTAAGATACCTCAAGGTGATACCTCAAGGTCTATGTTACACATTGGCAGCCGGCTCAGGGAGTGAGTCACAATGGGAGGTGGCTAACATTTTGAGCCTAATATTAAGTAACTATCCATCTCGCTATTGCCCTCAGCTGGAGCCGTGGTCTCCCTTCTGGAAAGAGGCATTGTGTTCAATTAAATGCCCTAGCCACAGGAACCAAACAACGAAGGAGGGTTCTTTCTGAATCACTCTTCCTAACACATTCATATGGCTATGTTCTCACCTGTATACAGAGTCCTGAGCCTCTGACGACTCACTTAGTTTATTCAACAGACAGGACTACAACTTCAGGAAATGTACTGCCAAGGGGGAAACTGGGGTTGAATGTGAATATTTCATAACTTAGGGTCATTTTTTCGTTGGATGTCCAACATCAGGAATGCTTGAAAAGAGATCAAAAGGCTGGAAGAGGGGGGCTCTGGGAGAACCAAAGTAGTGAAAATAAAAGTGAGCAGAGAAGCAGTAAAATAGTCAAACTCTTACCCTAAACTTCCTAAGACTAAAAATCAATATGGCAACCAAAGTCTGCATACTAAGTATGCAAAGTTGTATCATTTTTAAGTTTGGCAAAAAGATAGAAATTCTGAGGGAAGTTCTCATTTCTCCACAAGTGGTTACCACTCCTGACTCGCAGGTGTGAAAAGTGAATAATTTCCAAGAGTATCTCCAGAGAAGGAATGGCAACCACGTGGAGAAACCTAAAACTCATGGAAATGGTAAAAATCTGGGACCAGGCAGAGTTATAAATTGTCAAGTATTAACACAGCATTAGTAAATTATCCACAGTAGAACATGTAACAAAGTTAAATATATATATATATAATTTTTCAATTACCAGACAATTAAATATGAAAACATAACTTTCCAAAGGAAAGCAGTGGAGCTTGTTAGAATCCTTCACGACCATCGCAGGGGACCACACGGAGGCAGGAAGACACAGGAGAAAGATTATTATAAGGTTTATTAGAGGGGCCATATCTCCCCCTAGAAAGGGAGAACATGGCGTCTGGCCCTATCCAGGTGGCAGGTAGCTCTGGGGCTGGAAGTGAGGTAGGCGCATGCGCAGGGAAGTCTGGGTGGAGAGAGGGAGTGGCCAGCCTGTATGACATGCTGGGAACTCTAAGGGACGGGGGAGCTTAGGTCTGGGTGGACCTGAGGACCAGAGGCGGGGATACTGCTAGCATGTTGTCCCACAGCTCTGCTTCTGAAAATTAAAAGAGTAAAATTCTGGAAGCATCACATAATTGTCTGAGCTTTGGCAAAGCATTTCTTTAAAAGCTTTACATGACATTCATTCTGAGTTACCTCTAAGAATATGGGTATGCTGGGTGAAATATGCGTGTATATATAACATGGGTAAATGTACACAACACTACAAATGAAAAGTCAAAGAATAGACCTAGATAAATAAGACTTCTTACAGTGCCATTGTGCTTCAGTCCAGCCACTGTATGAAATTTTTTAATCTTGTTTCAATTACAAATATTAACCGTTTAATAAATGGAGACAAACAGGGCTCTGTTCTCTTTCTGCTCACAATGAAAAACGAAAAAGGGCTCACCAAATATTTGCCACATGGGAACATTTAACACATGTCTATATAAAAGGGTTTCAGGTACACCCAGCTGACAACTAAATACTGTTTGAGGAGATGTCTCGGGGCCTGTCATTCATAAGCATTGGAAGGCAGTGGGGCAGGGAAGCACCACCGATACATCTTCCATTGTTAACTCTTGTTCTTAGGTAATCATTTGTAAAACAAGAGGGAAATCCTTGACAAAGATACATAATACCATTTTTCAATAACCAAATAATAGCTAATATTTATTAAATAGTTACTGTCTCACAGGCCCATCCATAACCAACAGGTTCTATAACAAACCCTATTTATTACTCAGATGAGGAACTTGCCTTAGGGCTCTTCAACTCAGGCTGGCAGTAGTTTCCTTTAGCCACTGGCTTACTCCTTAATAATCTGCTAAAATCCTGTATATGGTCATCAAGTCTATGCTGTAGTTCAGATCTTGAAGGTCCCCCAAACACACAGGTGTGGCAGAGAGTTGCCCATCCATGGCAAAATTTGGGAAATGGTAGAACTTTCAAGAGGTTGGGCCTACTGGAAGGAAATTAGGCCAGGAGGAGAGGTTGTCCTTGAAGGGGTGTTGGGAATCCTCCTCCCTGTGTTCTCTGCTTCAGTTTCTCTTCCTGGCTACCATGAGGTGAACAACCTATTGCCTTGTATATATTATTATTGCTCCCTGTACCACCACAGACCAACAGCAACATGGCCAAATGGCCATGAGCTGACAGCTGTGAAACTGAGTCAAAAAAAAAGAAAAGCCTTTTCACTTTCTAAGTAGATTTTCTTGAGTATTGTTTTTTACAGTAATGGAAAGCATATTACAGCCTTTCATTAAAGACTATCTCCTGGGGAAGCACATTTTGCTTCTATTGGACTTAATCTGATATCATGGCAACCTGCTTTTTAAACTTTGATAATTTGAACGAATAATGAAGCGATTTGGAAAGAAGATAAAGAGTATAGTGGCTATGACAGCATATGATTTTCCTGAGGAAGGTCTCAGATCACTGACCTGCAGTCAAGGAATGGTTAATAATAAATTAGGACCACCCATAAAGATCATTTTATGTGTCACATTATAAAAATGAGGCAAAGACTAAAATGTTACCAAACCTAGAAAATACCTGGGAAAAGAATAAGACACTAATCATTTGGGGAGCATTAAAGTTAAATCACACACATGTTTCTCAAAGTAGGGTTTCCACATCACGTATGTCAGGATCACTTAAACACTAAATACAAACCATGGTCCCCCTTACAGAAATTCTGTATGTTCTTTTAAAATTAGACATCCCAGATGATTCTTCCCATTTCAATCCAGTATTGCCATGCAATATAAAAGAACACTTAGAAGAACTTAGTTTTGTTTCAGTAACTGAAGAACCTTGTTGCTATTGTTTTTCAATTTGAGGTACCAGCGGTTGAGTCGTATCAAAATCCACTACCTACGCGCAAGGCCTTCATTGGAAATGAGGTCTTTGCAGATGTAACAGAATTAAGATGAAGTCATACAAGAGTGGGCTGGGCCCTAAATCCAATGAGTAGTGTTCAGATGGGGAGAAAGGAATTTGGACAGAGAGGAGGAGACACAGACATAGGGAAAACACTAGGTGAGGACAGAGGCAATGATATGATCGAGTCAGCTAGGAGGGAAGGGATGATGGCCACCCCTGAGGCTGGGAAGATGAATGGACCAGACCTTCTCTTGGATCTTCCAGCAGAACAAACTTAGCCAAAGCCTCCATTGGAGACCTCAGGTCCTAAGGACTGTGAATGAATACTGTTGTTTCAAGTCGCCAGGGTGGTGGCTCCTTCTGCATCTCCATCCTCAGTTCTAGACTCCATCATCTCCCTGTTCAATACTTAGAAGAGCAGCTGGTCTGGTCTGCAGTTGCTTCTGCCTGCCACTCTCCCCGAAAAAGGATTTGAAGGATTTCATAATTCACTAGATGGCCAATGTCACCCTGAAGTGTGAGGCTTTTCAAAATTAAACTTGAAAACATATCTGAAAAATCTCCTGCCCTGCCACAACTGATTTAAAAAGAAGAAGAAAAAAAAAAAACCAGTGCAAAAGGCAGAGAATAAAGTAACCCAGAAGTGATCCTTGTCATCTTGGCCAGATTACAGTTCCCTCATGTAGTAACCAGGTGTCTGTCACACGGGGATCATCCACTTAGAGGGCAGACCGAGCGAAGGTCATTTTGGTTTTTATTGATTCTATGGCTCTGGCATTACTCATAAGGATTTACAGTATTTAACCCACCCGGGGAAGCCATGAACTATAAATGGCTTCCCGTTTGCCAGGAGAGCCTGCTTTTTATAAGTGACACCAGCTATGTGGTCTCCTTCACAGCTGTCTCTAATGAAAGCTTGCCACCTCCACCTCCGTACAAAGGGACGTGGCCTCTCACTTGGTGGAACTGATTCTGCCTTTGGCTCCAATCAGCACAGACTGTTTAGCTTACTAAGTGGGCTGAGTCCAGATGCAGGAAGATATGAAAAAAACCCAGTGAGTAGAGACCCGTGCTGTTCACTTCATCTGTCAGCATCCCCCATGACCAAAACTGGGATGGAGAAAATGAAAGCTGAAGAGCATGAAATAGAGAAAATAGGAAATTAAGGATAGAATTTGATGACTTGCGAAGAGTTTTCATACATGTTACCAGGGACCCAGAACCCAACCGGGGCGAGAGATACATATGTCTGTTGAATAAGCAAATTAATGAACTCAAGAGGTTTTTTTGATTAAAAAAAATAGAGTATTATTATTTTAACAGAAAGTGTTCCATCTTCAGAAGGGAATTAGAGAAATATCAAGTACATGCCTAGTGCTTATTAATGGTGTTCTTACAAGCAACCATAGCTGAACTCAAGACTGCAATGAACCCTGAGGCCAAAAGGGAAAATAAACCGACACTATTGATCCCATCTTTATTTAAAATTTTGATATTTTATTCATCACAGAATGTCTTGGCACACATTTTGAATTTTGGCCAAAGTGCATGAAAATAGTATTTATCTTGCTTATTTGTGGGTTACCTCCCCCCCCTTAAATTTTACACCTAAACTAAACGTCAGCCGCCTCTTTAGACACTTAGAGAATCTTTTCTCGTTCAGAGGAGAATGTGAGGATTCAGGTTTTAATTAAAAACGGATGTTGAGGGAAAAGTCCCTGTGAAACAGGGTACAGTCTCACACATGAGCCTGAAAAAATTCCTTGTATTGTGTGTGCTCCCAGAGCTGGGGATAGGGGGAGGGAATGGTTTCCTAGACAAACTCCTTTCCCCAGAATCTTGGGATTTCACTTTGCTGGGCTCACGTTGCCAGTTTGCCAGTGGGTACGCACAAAACCATGCCAGAATTTCAGGACTCTGACGCTATAATTATGGTCTTTCTCATTGGTCTTCTCCCAAAATGAGTCAAGGCAGTGTCTACAGAGAATGTCAGACCAATAACCCAAATCCCTGTCCAGGAATATCTCCAACCTCCAACGCCATAGAGCACTTCTTGTCTGTGCATTATGTTCTGCATCGGGTCATTACGCTGTCTACGATTTGCCCCTTTCCTTGTCAACATCCTCTGCGGGCAGTGTGCAGGAGTGTATGTAACTCAACTGATGAGACAAGCCAACTGGGGTGACACACACCTGTGATTCCAACTCCACCAGGGAATGTAGGGAAGAAAATCACAGTCCAAAGCTGGCCCTTGTGAGACTCTGCCTGAAAAATAACTTAAGAAGTAAGTAAAATAAGTACATATTTACAGTCTGGAGATGTGACTCCAGTGGTAGAGTTCCACCTACCAAGTGCAAAACCCTGAATGTAAACACCAGTGTAACAAGGAAGGAAAGACGGAAGGAAGGGAGGGGGAGGGAGGGAGGGAGGGAAGAAGGAAAGAAGGAGGGAGGGAGGAGGGGGGGAGGGAGGGAGGAAAGGAAGGAAGGATTAACTGATTTATGAGTAGAGTTCAGTGGTGCATACTTACAATTCCAGTACTCAGGAAGCTTAGAAAGGAGACTGTGAGCTCAACACTAGCCTGAGCTACATAGCAAGACTGTATCTTAAAAACAAAAGCAAACAAACAAAAGAACAAAAAAAACCCACTGTGCTTAGATTTTCAGAGTATGCATATGGTACTCAGTATATTCTGAGCAAATCCATGAATCAGATTCCCTGCTTTAGTGTCTCTCTGGTTGAGTTAATTTTCTTCTATTCTATCCTAAGTTTTCAGAGCATTCCAAGGAATTTCCTTTTTTGGAAAAAATGTGGGCTTTTCGCAGTCATCTCAGGCTGGGATATGAAAATAAAATATTCTTCAATTAATATCAGTATTATTACATTTATTAAAGGCAAATAGATCAGCAAGTCTATATTTATAGAATCTCAGATGTTGTAAGTACATCATAAAATCCACCCTGTTTCTCTATTTAGAATCTTCTAGCAAAAAGCTCTGAGTAAAATTATTCCAACTCTGCCAGCTTATAATGTCTGAGGAAAACCCTATAGGTCAGCCTTCCCTGTCTCTCTTAAGCTAACACCAAGTACTAAAACTTTTCCCCCCTAATGGTATTGAATACATGACTGTGCCCCCTACTTGAAGACAACTAAGATCAAAAAATCTTGTTTTGTAGGGGAACAAAAAGCTCTACTTGCTTTGCAGAAGAATTTAATTTAAAAAGCAAGCTCCCTCTGAGTACTTAAAATATGATTCAATTTACCAAAATGTTACTGGTGCATAACAGAGAACATCCTGTTCATCTCCTGTTATTTAGGACACATCCAGAGAGCATGCCCACCGCAGAGTTATTGTCCTTCTATAACAGGGACATAGTGCCATCTACATGAGGAAAGTATATGTCCAAGTTTGCCAGGGGGTTCAACATACCTGACTCGGAAAAGCTGTTCAAATCTCTTGAGAACATCCACCTGTCAGGGCTGGCCCCTTCTGTAGGGGACAAGTTTGTTGCTGTTGTTGTTTTACTAAAGGATATTTTAGATTCCCAGGGCTGCTGTACAAAGCACCACAAGCTGTGTAGCTTCACATAACCAACATGTGTATTGTTTCTCAAGTCTAAAGGCTAGAAGTCTAAAATCAAGGGGATCTGGGAACCCTGCTTTCTTTTGGGAGGGAGTTCCCAGGGAGAATTGAGCATGATATCACCTAGCTATTGCATTACTACCACTCCTTGGCTTTCCTTGGCTTGAAATAAAGCCACATGGTGGCTTCCACCATGGCCAAATGGTCTTCTCCCTGGATGTCTGCATTACTTTTCTCCTTCTTCTATTCTTATGCAGTGCTATGGTTTGAACCCAGAGCTTTGTACTTGCTAGGCAACTGTTGGCCACTAGTCCAATTGGATGAATAGCCTACTCTACTTATGACTCATTGGAATGAATTATACTGGAGAAGACCTGGTTTCCAGATAAGTTCATATATTGAGGCCT
The DNA here is from genome assembly GCF_019054845.1 of Dipodomys spectabilis. Classification (NCBI taxonomy): domain Eukaryota; kingdom Metazoa; phylum Chordata; class Mammalia; order Rodentia; family Heteromyidae; genus Dipodomys; species Dipodomys spectabilis. The sequence continues at coordinate 10,071,496 of NW_024870752.1, forward strand.
GAAGATTAGAAGTTCAAACATTTGGGGGGCGGTAATAGCTCAATTCTACTCATGATAGTCATTTACTAATGTACTGATGGTCAGGAAGAGGAGGAGTGCTTGTCCTGGATGCACTTTTCATGAATATTGCACTATGTAACATTTTTCTGACTTAAACTAGCTTTGTGATGGTCCACTTATGTGGATGGGTGTTCAGAAGGTTCACTTCTAACAATAACTCCAGTAAACATGGCAAGCACTGGTACAGGAGGAAGGACATGCAGAGGGGTGGGATGTGGCTAGAAGGATATGAAGGAGGAGAAAGCTAAGGACTTTCACAGAAAGGAGGGGGGGGGGCTCACCTTGAGAATGAGAGATAGGAGCCTTCAGAGGATGAGGAACAGACTGTGAACTTTGTCTCTGGGTCATCACCGTGCTGTATTTCAATCTTTCCCATTGATGTGACACCCAGAAGACCAAGAGATGAACCAAGCAAAGCACAATAAGGATATTTCACTTTTGACTATTCCTTTTGCTTACATTGTATGGTGTTCATTATAGGCGAGCCCGACGTACTGGGAGATGAAGTGGAATTTTGCCATTTCAGAGAAGTGGTTAGAAGAAAACCCATCATGCCCTGCTCTCTGAGCAGTTATGTCGATCGATCACATTCTCTTGTTTTCTCCCCCATATCGTTTGGGGAGTTCTGCTTTCAGTGGGGAATGAAAAATTAGGAGATAAAGGACAATATCTTCAAAAATGCATGTTGGAAAAGACTAAAACTGTCCAGAAGACCAATTACCCTGAGTTTTCTGCTCTAAGCTTTTATTATATGCTTTGACAGAGTATGCCAGTCCTCACAGATGATACTGTTTTCCTGCATAATCTGCTTTCAGAAGTTATCCAACTAAACCTTGTGGCTAGTAATTCCGTACTAAACTATGAAATGAAATTTTCCTTGGAAGTAATGCCTGATCCAGTAACATTCTTTAAATTGCCTATGGCTACAAATTGACCTGATATAATTTAATAAAATGTTGAAAGTAATTTAGGAATATGAATTAGACAACTGGGCAGTAAAATTGTTCCTGTTGGCCTTTTGTTTCCTCTATGATTGATTCATGCAGAAGTTACTGAAAATCATCCATCAAACTTAATCAAAGATATTTGGACAAGGACTTTACAGCTAGTGAAATGCGTCGAGCTAAGTTGTAAAAAATGAAGTGGGACTAGAGATTTTAGTGTAGCATTATACTGTAAAGTCAAATTAAGCTACTACCTTGTTACTAACTGTATTTGGGATGGGTTGGAGGAAAGATAAAGAGATAATGTCAGTGGATCACTTGTTTACCAAAGACAGGAGTTACTTGATTTGTGAAAGGCTACTGTTACACAAAAGCAGGTGATCATCATGCATTTCACCTATTCCTTGGCTGCCTGCTTCTTTGGGGCCATTCATGCAATACCAGAGATTTCCAATTATCAGGAAATGTATTACTCAGTCTTCAAACAGCCTAGACTTAGATATCTGTTTCTTAGCTTCATATGTCTCTTGCCCCATTTTGGTTGGTTACATGGGTCTCTTCCAGCCTCTAAGGGTCTCAGAACCGTCCTACACTTACTTCTAAAGCAAGACTTTTAAATCCTGGTTATATATTAGAATCAACCTCTTGGAAAGTGTTGTTAAAGCTATCTTCAGATCAGCTAACTTCATCAGAATCTTCGTGATCCAGATAGTGGCATCTGCCATTTTTTTTTTAATGCCTCAGGTTATTCTACATGGAAGAACCACTGTGCTATGAAACATCTGTGCCCTGATCAGTTGTAAAAAGGGGCAAAGCGGCATCCACAACACACTGGGCAATTCGTTTGGGACTCATTCAGGGTCCCAAACATCTGTCTCATGGCCCATTGTGGTTCCCAGTGTGAAGCAACAGAAATTCTCCTTTGAATTCAGCATGACCTCCAGAAGACATCATAAAAATAGACATATGTAAGAGCGTGGTACATTTAATATGATGCATGCACTTACATAGAGATATACATGCATAAGTGTTCCCTAGAAGGAAGCATCCATTCATTTCCCAGCTACAGATGGAATAAAAAAAGAAACTGTTTCTATTTTAATTTTCTTGTGAGTGGGAGAGGAGAAGACCTAGCAGAAAGAGCAGGGCACACCAATGTGCTGGACCTCCTCACATGTAGTTCTGGGGAGCTGCCGGGCACAATAGCAGTAACTGATGTCTCAGCAGTACTGGAAAGGTAAGAGACAGGGACACAGAAAAACAAGTCAACAGTCAGAGAGAGCCTTTACCAACCATCAAGTTTCTCATACTAGCCAGTGCCAATCCGTCACTGACATTGGCAGGCTGACTATTAAAAAACTTAATGGCTGGAGAGGGGAAATGTTTATAGTGAATGGGCAGGTGAATGCCTATAACATGTGAAAGTTACGGTTCAGTCACCCTGTACTTTCTGAAACTTGGGTTTAAAAAAAAAGAAAAACAGTAGGCTGGGAAGGTGTCTCTGTGGTAGAGTGCTTACCTTGCATGCATGAGGCCCTGGGTTCAATTCCTCAGCACCACGTAAGTAGAAAAAACGGAAGTGGAGCTGTGGCTCAAGTGGTAGATCACTAGCCTTGAGCTGAAGAGCTGAGGGACAGCGCCCAGGCCCAGAGTTCAGGCCCCACGACCGACCCCCCCAAAAACAAAACAAACATTAGCAACATCCAGAAAAAGAGACAGAGTGACCAACAGCAGAAACAAAGAAAGAAAGAGAGCAAAGAAAGAAGAAAGGAAAATTGGATGGGAGGAAGGAGGGGGAGGGAAACAAAAACCAAGAAACCCTAAAGAGAGGGAAGCCCCATAAAAATAAAGCCATGAGAAAAAGTTTATATAGACGGCAGCTTTTCCCCAAGCTCATGCGAAGAAGCACTTGGGGACAGAAATCCATGGAGATCCCTCTCTGCATTCTGCCTAATGAGAATTTCTGAAAACAAAATATGCCTAGAGTGAGTCCCCTACACCATGCTGATTCTGAAATCAGCTGGTTCGTGGTGGAACAGAGCCTTTTGTGGAAAACAAGACTATGGGAAAGAATTTGAGTGAGAGAAGGCTCCAGAGATAAAGAAGGACACATCTGGGCCTGTGATTGCACCTCAAAATCACTCAACCACAACCTCCCAGGAAGAACCCACTTCCTCAGCCTTGTAAACTAAGATGCATCATCACAATCAGCCTTTGCCTGGAGTAGGAATCGCTGCTCAATTGCCATCGGCTCCAGAGGAATGCAAATCTGTTGCTAGGTCCTGGGTCTGATCCCCCCTTCTGTGACCTGAGCCCCACCACCCCAACTCCCTCTGTCTCGAATGTAAATGAAAACAACCAGACATGAAACAGCAAAGGTCTATTACTGCCGGAATCCGATCCCTGCAGCCTGTCCTCAGTGAATTCTCCTGATGGGTTTGAGTCAGCAGTGGATGGCTCAGAAAACATTCCAGATGATTTCACTGAGACGAGGGGCAGACGAGTAATTAAGCTTGCCCAGAGCAGGAGGGCTTCCAAATAGAGGACAAAGCACAGGGAAAGAGAGGTGTGTGTGGGGGGGGGGGGGGGGGGGGAGATAGAGTGGCAGGAAGAGTCTGCCCATTCTGCTCTGTCAGGGTGGGGCTCCTGGAATACTGTGTCACATTGATCCCACTCCTCGGTGTGACAGGAGCTCCTGAAAACGAGTTCCCCTTTGCCCTGCATGCAAATAGCATGCATGTGGGGGGGGGGGCAGTGAGGGGGCAGCCGGGTCTCAGGACTGTCAGCGCCTTTGGAGCTAAACTCACATAGCAGAGAAGGAAGGGCAACTGGAGTCAGGCTGGCAGGAAGAGGGGCTCTCCTTGTGTCCCCCCCCCACTAACCCTCTCTCCCCCTAAATGCTGGGACACTTGGTGTTGCACAATGCTCTCTGCACAGCGCAGAAGCTTAAAGGCCTGCGATCCTCAGGGATGGGGATACGTGGGGTCCGAAGGCCTCTCTGTCCCCATCGCACAGCCGCTTGTGGCCCCTTCCCTGGGCAGTTCGGCCCTGGACATCTGGATGATGGCACCCAGGGTATGCTCTGACTCCCGGCTTCAGCTAGGTTTGGCCAATGGGGGAAATGACAGGAGAGCGAGGCCCAGTGCACTTGCTGTGCACTAGCCAGCCCTGCAGCCGAGGCACACAGCTCCCTGACTCTCCTCCTCTTCCTTTCTCTAGACCATAGGCTTGGAGATGGTGCCAAATCATGGATTCTGCACCGTTTCTAGAATCATTGCCCACCTTACTAAGAAATCCTCAAACTAGCCAGGTTTGCACTCTCCTCTCCTTCTAGGAGTCAGGTGACCTCTTCCTCAGAATGCCAGTTATGCATGGAACCTTCGCTGTCCCGTTGCAGAGAGATCTCAGATGGCTAAGCCACTGCACCACCACCTTCAAAATGTCTCCTTCCTGTAGCAAAAATGCCAAGAAAGGGAACTGGGGGGATCGGCTCCATGCCTGCAGTGCCAGTCCTGGTACTTAACTCAGGGCCTGGGCCTTGCCCCTGAGCTTCTTTGGCTCAAGGCTAGCGCTCTACCACTTGAACCACAGTGCCACTTCTGGTTTTTTCTGTTTATGTGAAGCTGAGGAATTGAAGCCAGGGCTTCATGCATGCAAGGCAAGCACTCTACCCCTGAGCCACATTCCCAGTCCAGTTCTTTTTTCTTGGTCCTGCTCATGAGAACCATTAGTAATCTCTGCAACACACAGAGAGACTCCACTGACAGTAGCATAATCAGAGAGGGGCTTCTGGTCTCTTGGCTCAGCACACAGGTTGAAGACACTGAGAAAGGAAAGGGAGGATAAGGAGTTGTTGTCACCAAGTGTGCTGCTCCTGGAGCAGAGTCACCAGAGATGAGGATGAGATAAGCAGGGATCTTGGCAGCATCCCCTTCCTTGCCTGGAAACCCCTCCCACAGTGAATCCAAAAGCTAAGCTTTAAAAAAAATTTTTTTGGAATTTAAAATTTAACCAATCTCGAGTGTTTGATGTAACATGAGATTACTTTATCCTCCCTCTCCCCAGTCTCTCATGAAAATGCAATTCCTTTTTCTCATTTGGGGATTTGAGAGGAAAATAAAACAATCTGGATCTAGGTCAGTAGAAAGTCTGTGTGTTGGGTGTGTAAGTAGGCCTCTCTGCTAATTAACACATTCCCGGAAAAATAAAAAAGAGTGAAAGGCAAGTGTGAGGAATGGAGATATATATATATATGTATACACACACACACACACACACACACACACACACACACACACACACACATATTTCTCCATTTTGAATTCAGTAAGACAGCACTTGGCCTCCAAACTGCCATCGTCATCGCACATACTGAAAGCTTAAATTCCAGAAAGCTTCCATGTTGAAAATTCAGCCAATCACCTGACAAGAGTAGGCAAATTTCTTAAGCTGTTAACTACTACAAGGGGCACTTGTAAGTTACACATCCATGGGTTCAACCAACTGTGGTTCAAAAATACTCTTTAAAAAGGAAAATACATTATGGGTGTACTGAATAGAAACAACTTTTTTAAAAAAAATTGCGAGTATCCACTAAGCAATATAGTTCACCAAGTGTTTACATAGCATTTACATTGGATTAAGCATTGTAAGTCATCTAGAAATCATGCAAAGTGAGGGGATGTGAGTAGATTCTGTATACATACCAGGCCATTTTATGTAAAGGACTTGAACATCTGGGATTCGGGTATCCATGAACGGTAGCCAGTCTCTCAAATACTGAGAGATGACTGTGTTTCTGAATTGTGGAAGTAAAGCTCTAATTCTGCTCTTCTTGCTTCAGAAACGAAGACATGTGGTCACTGGATGAGCGTAGATCTGAAAAGATATCACAGTGATTTCATAAATTCGTATCATGATTATAGTAGTAACTACATCAAGCTATAGCTGTGACAAAGTTGCACAGAGCTATACACACACACATCCACAAGTATGTAAAAAGTTGGGGAATAATCTCTATATTCTATTTCTCCACTTTCTGCAAGTCTATTACTATTTGAGAATAAAAAGCAATATGGGTACAGTGGTTATGCCTATGGTCTTAGCTATGTAGGAGACAGAAAAATCATCATCCAAGGCCAATCTTAGGAAAAAATTAAAATAAAAAAAGTGGCATCCTTTATTCCTGAAAAATAACTAAAGCAAAAAGGTTTAGAGACTTGGCTCAAGTGGTAGTGTATTTGCCTAACAAGTACAAGACTGTGAATTCAAATCCCTGTACTGCTCCCCTAAAACTGAGATAGGCAAATTAAATAAAAAATCAAATATTCTGACAAGAAGCAACCAAGAGATTGCCCTGCTGACTGAATGCCAGTGCTATCTGAATGCTGCAGATTGCATTCAGACTTTTACCTAGCTCATGTTATTGACCCAGGGATTCTGAAGAAAGAATTCTTTGTTCTTTCTTCATCGCCTCCAAATCTTTAGGCAGCGGGAACCATAGCAAAAGAATTTAATGGAAGGTTCTAGAAAAGCTGTAAACAGGAACATGTCCCTACCACAGTGCCTGGTGGGTTCTCAGCAAGCTGTGGCCAAATGATGCATGGATGAACAAGCCATCGAGTACAAAGTGTAAAGTCGAATGAATGGGCATTCCCTGCAGATAAGACAACCTCAGTATACCTCTCAACCATCTGCTATCTCTGGAAATGCTCACTGATCAGAAGCTACTTGCCTCATCTATAACGCTTCTGAAGACACCTGTGAATGGTTCTCTAGTCAAAGGCACCTGCAGAACTCCCCGCCAACTCTAGCAGACCCCCAAGCTCCACCCCCTCCTCCTGTACCCTCCCTGGAAATCAGGTGTGTTCCATGGCCTACTGGTTGCAGCCTGTCAATATTACCATGTATCCATTATCATGGATCCTGACTTCACCTTCATGCTCTCATTTTAATCAATTTGGAACAGAAATTACACAAGTCTGTCCTTGAGAAATGCCCGCACTCCTTCCTATGCTGTAGTTCTATACTGTAGCCAATTCTCACCAATGTTGATGTGATATTGTACTACATTTTGTTCTGCTATGTATGCTTTCTCTTCAGAGAAAGTTCCTTCATGGTACAGACTTGTCCTTTCCATCTTTAGAGTCCCAGTGCCTAACAGGGAACCTTGCACACAGAATGTCCTGACCAAATGGTTGTCGACCGAATACACGGACACCTGCAGTCTGGATGCAGACAATCCCATTGTCCTCAAAGAGGAGTGGTAACGATACAACAAAAACGTTCAAGAAATAAATTGAGAGAAATGCAATGAAAGAAATTAAAGAAGCTTCTCTAAAAAGCAGGCCAAGTGCAAGTCCTAAGGCAACTATGCTCTGGGAGATCTTTAGTTTCCTGATTAACCTGTGTGGTAAGTCTCGGTTTTTAGATTTCCTGTGGCTCAGCATTGGTTGGGGTATATCAGATAGATAGAATAGAAATGCAGATTCTCAGGTCTTCATAACCCAATCTGTGTCTGCAGCACTGTAAGCAGCTAGCCAGGTATGGGGTTGGGGAGAGGCTAAGATGGCTGATGCCCTGACATTTGATCAGGGAAGGAACACCAAGGCATTTCCATAATTTCCAAAAGAATTCATTGCATTTTCCCTAAATCCTCTTTTGGAGCAAATTTTAGGGAAGTTTGCTTTTAAGGCTCTGTTTACAGAACACACTATTTTTAAACGACCTTAAAAAAGCAAAATGAAAACCAAAACATCTTGTTAAGACAAAAGAGGAATAACTTCCAAGCTTTTCTTCCTATACTGGGGGGTGTCCTCTGTGTGTGTGTGGTGTGTGTGTGTGCGTGCCAATCCTAGGGTAGGGTCTGAACTCAGGGCCTAGGCATTGTCCTTGAGATTTTGTGTGCAAGGCTAGTACTCTACCACTTGACCACAGCTCCACTTCCAGTTAATTGGAGATGAGTCTCGTGGACTTTCTGCTTGGACTGGCTTGATCTACAGATCTCAGCCTCCTGAGTAGCTAGGATTACAGGTATGAGCCACAGGTGCCAGGCCTAGGATCACCTTCTGAGACCAGGAGAAAGCCAAGTCAAATTCTGGACCTAAGTCCTAGCTCCTCTGACACTTCGACTTTCTTCTCCATAACTTCAGTGATGAAAAGAGAAGAGCTTTTTTTCTGGGCAATTCCTGAGCATCCACCGTGTTGTAGGGAGAAGAAACCCATGGAACATAGGCCGAGCCTTTGTTAAAGGCCTGTGATTTGACTTGGCAGAGAGGATGGCTTCTCCACATAGAAAACAATTTGAGGAAAGAAAGAAATCAAAACTATTTTCAAATATTCCCTTTCCCTTTGTTCTCCTAAAAAGAAAAAAATGAAGCCTGTTGGGATTTCTGATATATGGGTCACCGTGGGGTTTTATTTAAAAAAATCACAAATAGCTTCTAATGAGAAAATAATCAAATCAGCAAATCTCATAAATCCAGGGGTAACAACGGACAGGTTAGGGCTTCATTTCTGTTAGTAAAGTCTTACATTCCCCTCCCTGGAGTCAGATTAACATCATCATGTAAGTCCTGATGAGCCAGGAATAAAACATAACCCATCCAGAGAGAACTAGAGAAAAAAAAAGAAGAAAAAAAACCACAACCCTAGATGAAGGCCGGAGGACCAGTCATCGCCCTAATTATTTACACTTGGAGCTTCTTGGCTGAGATCTTGTCTCGAAGCTATGAAGATTACTCTCTAAGCACTACTGCTTAGCTACCAAATCTATTAACAGAAGGCCCCTGGCATTGGATCGGGAAGGCTCCACGGTGCGTCCGGTACTGTTTTTATACTTACCTGCCACAGCAAGGTGATTTCTTCCAGTGCTGTGCATACGGTGCAGTCAAATTTACTGTCTGGCTCCACGGCCTTATTCCCAAGCAGAGTGTAATAGGAAAAGGCAAGGTTCTTTCAAGTCCCCATGGATTCCTGTGGCAAGGTGGTGAAAATGTTGTTTGCTTTACTACTTTCCATTTCATAAGAGAAATAGTCTCCAGGAGAGGATTTCTAATGCAATTTTGTTAGATACAGTCCATTAAACATGTAGGGCTAGTTTTCCAGCCTGTATCTGTAGCCCTCAGGGAGAATGAACTCTCCCTTTGTCATGAAAACTCGGGGGAACAGTTGGGCTGGGCTGCTGTATGAATTCAAATCCAGAATGGGGACACTTTTTTCCATTTTAAAGCCAGGAAGAGTTTTAGAACTTTCACACTGGCATGCTATAGAAATGGCCCAGGTTTTATAGCATGGAGAGTCTTGGATGCCCCCTGAAAATGACTGTTTTTGCTGATAGTGAAGATATAGGATTGTTGGTGAGAGAGAGATAATTGATAGATGATAGGTAGATATAGGTAATAGATGAGAGATAATAGATGACTGATTGATGGATAATAGATAGATAGATAGATAGATAGATAGATAGATAGATAGATAGATAGATAGATAGATAGACAGACAGACAGGTGTATTCAAGGGCAATATAACCTATTGTTATGTATAATGAGAAGAATAACTGTGAAAATAGTATTTGATTCTTTTGTCTTTGGACCTTCAAGAGGAGGAATGGATCAATATTAGCCTTAGCAGTGCACAGGCTTGTATTTATTTGGTGGCTTCTCATCCTGGTTCTTGTTAGCAAAGGCTGAGAATATCAGGAAAGACTCTTTTTTGGTGGCATTAGAAAAGGTTCAAAAGTTAGGAACATTTTTCAAAGGTCCACACAATAGTATTGGGGGTTTAGGAAATGAGTTTGGACTAATATGAGCTTGAGCAGAGTCCAATGACTTCCAGCCCACCCCCTCCTCCCCCCATCCCCTACACTCCCAATGTATTTTTCATCCTTTTTGAAATGAGTGGTATCTGCCAACAGGCCCCAGGGCTCTGGAATGCCTTCACACTTTGGGGGTCACCAGGCTGGTGGAGTGGCAGTTCAAGAGGACAGGAGGTGGAGCCAGGGCGCGTCCACAACCAAACCCACAGCTTGACTCTTGTGACTCCTTCCCGCCTCTGTGTCCCCAAACCCTCATCCTTGTTCATACATTCCAGTTGCTCCTGCCACATAGGAAGAGCCTGCTGACATTGCACTACACCAAAACATCACCATGAATGCCTTGAAGGACTCCGTGATCTCTGTTCACTGGAGAGGCCTAGAATTTCTCAACATTTTGGGCCAATGGGAGGTGACTGTGGATGTGCCTGCCAGGTGTCTAATAGCTACGTTGGCCTGCATCACCATGGTGACCATTCATCATTGTCTCAGGGGCTGGTGAGATAATCACAATCACACAGCTTGTGCAGTTCTGCCATTCCTGAGGGCTTCAAGTCTCTTCTGTGCCCATGTGGAAGTTCTCAGTGATATTGAGCAAAGACTCCCAACTTTTCCACCAGCCTCCTCCCCTCCCAATTATGTCACCAGCACTGACTTTTTTTTCCCGAACTGGGTTTTATAAGACTTGTTCACCAGACACAGCTCTTTCTAGGTAGTAGAAGCACATGAAATGTCGGCTGACAGCATAGCCACTGAAGAGTAAAAAACAAGGAATGTACCCAGTGTTCTGCCCACACTTAGAGAGTTATTTTGGGGGCCTATCTTTAGCCAATAACAAGGATCAGTGATGATAATATTTATTTTAAGTAAATTCTATAGATGCAGCAGGTGATGGAGTATGCATGGGATCTACATTAGTAAATTCAGACAGGAAAATTGATTTAATGCTCAAAATGTTTTTTTTTGAACAGATAAAAAGAGTTCAAAAAATGTTAGCGAAATCATTTGGGAAAAGATGGCTGGCTTCTAATGTTTTCGGAGTGACACCATTAGCAACTGACTTTAACTACTTTCTTGAGCAACGTAAAAAGCAATTTCAAGGGAAAGGGAATAAATTATAATGCCATTAACCATTATACATTGTAGAAGTACTTATTATAAAAGAAAATCCTTTCTAAGTTTTGCCATTCGGGATCTAAGCTTCTTTCATGGAAATAAAGAATCAAATACTATACTTGATTTCATTTTTGAATATTAATGGAATTGAAATAAGCCATAAATTTTCTTTTGACTCATTAAGTTAGAATGTCAGGTGCTAAAAATATATACTTATGCCTCAAAATAGAAGGAAATGGATAGCTGTCGAAAAGATTTGGTTTTTGGTTCTATGCAGGAATGTAACTTAAAGGATCTATTGGAAGAAATTTGAACAAAGTATAATGCAGAACTGGGCGTGATATATAAACATATGTCTACATTCATCATGTAGCTTTACTCATCAAAAATATCTTAAAACTTGTACAGTCAGAGAAAGTCTCCATAACATAAAATTTCACTGCCCCCTTTTAGAACTGTGGCCTTAACATTTTGTAGGGAAATAAAGCTTTGGTTAACCTTGGCTCTGGAAGACCTCATTAAAATAACAGCCTGTCAGTTTCAAGTTTAAAATAACAGGGTTGTCAGTTTTATATGCAGTGGAACAATCTACAATTTTAGTCCCTAGGACAAGACTGTGGGAAGGGGGTAGGTGAGCAAAAATTGGACAACACTGCCATCTGGTGGTTCGACTGAAAGTAGCCTCTAATACCTATTGAGGCAGAGCTGCCTTAATTTAAAAGTAAGGGTGGGGCAGGGGGAGGGGAGGTGTTTGAAGAAAAGGTTTTAAAGCCTTTGTCTTCAAAATCTATGCACATTCTCAGAGCTTGCCTGTGGTTTATAATCTTAAAACCACAGAAAATTGGTAAGAAACAGCTCCGTAACGTGTGTATTATTTGAGGCAATTAAGTTTCAAGAGTGGAGTCTTGTGAAAAGAGGGATCTAACAGCTTCTCAAACATTTTCCTTTGCAAGAACGGTCCCATCCTAGTTGCTTGTCCCATGAGTATCTGGATGGAAATTCAACAAATGAGATGTGATTAGCCCCCCTCTCCCCAACACCTTTCCTAGTGATGGTGATACTTCAGTAAAAATGAGTCTGTGAAAAACTGTCTGTGGGCAAAATTATCGGCAGCTATCCCGGTGCTGAATGCATCATTTTCTCATTCATATGCTTGGAAGCAATTCTAGAGGAAGGCTGGATCCCAAATGGACTGGACCAAAACCTGACTTCAATTCAGTTCTCTCCTTGATGTGCTTTGCGGAGTGGATAGGAGCATTTGTGTTCAAGAGACAGGAAATGACATCAGAGAAAAGATGGAAATGAGTTCTGATGATGTTCAGTGCAACCTAACCCACCGAAACAATGAACCGGGAGATACTAACACTCTAATGCTAAGTGGATAACCCCTCCGTCCCATTCAAGCTACAGCCTTTATTGTGGCTCTGCAGTAACTGCTCCCTCAGTGCTCAGGAAGGACCTTAGACTGTGGTCTCTGCATGGTAGCCATCAGCTAGCTCCGGGGTCACTGAGTCCAGAGACATGCTGGAGATAAATACCATGCAAGAGAAAAATTCTTCCCCGGACTGTGAGGCCTGTGCCCTCCAAGATGGCTGCCATATAGCTGGTTGACATGGGATGTAAGTATCAGATACAAACCAGATTTTGAAGACTTAGTTAAAAAAAAAAGAATATAAAATAACTTATTATAAAATTTCATATTTAGTATATGGTGAAATCCATACCTATTCTTAGTATATTGGGTGATGCAATAAATAATCAAGTGCATTATTAAAATTTACTTTTTAAAAAGCCAGGCACTGGTAATCCTAGCTATTCAGGACACTAAGATCTGAAGATTGTGATTTGAAGCTAGATAGATAGGGAAGGAAAGTCCATGAGACTCTATTTCCAAGGTATCAGCAAAAAGAAATGGAGGAACAGCTCAAGAGCTAGAGTGTCAGCCTTGGGGAGAGTCGGGGGGAGTCAAACTGAGTTCAAGCCCTCAGCACCAGCCCAAACTTTTTTTTTTAACTTTTCTCAAGAAGCCACTACAATGGTTGAAATGACATAGATAGCTCCTATTTGTGGTTTGCATCATATTCTACTAAGCATTGCTGTCCTCGGCTCTCATTGCTCTCTTATCCTCAAAGGCTGGTCTGCCATTCTTTGGGAGGGTTTCTCTCCCACTGGAGCGACATCAGGCATTTCTGACATCTCTGCAGCTCCGAGCAGATGAAGCACATCCACGTAGGTTATCAGATTCCCGAGATGTAAAGGTGAAAGTCGAGTCCTGTTATATCACTTGGGTGTAATTAGGAGATGGGTACAGGGCACTCCCTGGTTGGTGCCCCATGGGGTAAATTGGATCTTTAAGGTAAGCAGATGGCTCCCTGGAACAGGTAATTTACCTCACAGGGGTAAGACCGCGATTTCCAAGAAAGAGTGCCGTGTAGTTGCCCTATGCCATCTGTCCCTGTGGTGATGCTTCTACGAGTTTAAGAACTTCCAGTTCCAAGTGTCTTAGCAGCGTATTAACTTACTAAAAGGTATTAAATCCTTAGGGAGAGAGCATTTAAAAGAGGGAAGTGCCATTCTCCATTTTGAAAATGTATTTGCAGGAAAGTCATCGTTGAAGCCACAACTGTCTGTGCAGCTCCATGCTCCTCTCCCTGACTGAAAGGCTTCACAGCTTCTGCTATGCAGGGTTTCTCTACCAGGTTTCTCTACCTGACTTTTCTATCTGAAGGTCTCAGCTCATCCTTAGAGTTCCAGTTCCATTGCCTCATCTCCCTCCAAGTCTTCCTCCTTTATGGAAAAATACTGATTATACTCAAACCATACAGCTTTTAAACATAAAGAAAGTATATTGTGGCTATATTATGTATATAATATAGCTGGCTATACTATATATATAATATAGCCACAATACATTTATATATATATATATATATATATATATACAATATATATATTTGCAGAAATGTGCAAACATGTATTTACTCCATTGAGTGGCAGGTTCATTCAAGGCAGGGCCATGTCTGCTACAGTATTGCATGTCCTGGACCTTTAAAAGTTCCCAGTGCATTGTGGATCCTAAGCAGGTATGTGTGCATGCGTGTGTAGTTGAACTGAATACCTATATATAAACCCAAACAACCATTTCTCCAGGAGGTAGGGAGATTTGCAAGGTATAGCAGTCAGGTTTGCCATCAAGGGCATCTTAAAATCGGGTTTATTTGCAATTCTACTTAGAGATTCAGAATTTAAATTTACATGTCTCTGTTTCTTCCTTCTTTTTTCTTTTGTTCATATGCTACAAATGAAGTTCTACCCTAGGCAGACATTGTACCAAGACATTGAACACATACCTCTTAGGAGTTTTGTACACAAAGTTCAGTGGTTCTATCCCTATGTTTCTCATAGGCTGGGGTTGGAGGGGAGAGGGGAAGACTTACAACTGCAATCATAGGAAACAGGAAAATCCTTGTAGCCAGGAAGACCAAAAAGATCCCAGCTGACACATCCTCACTGGGAAGAAGTGAATGGCTCTGGGGTCAAAGAAGAAGCTTTCAAAGAAAGATAACTAAGTTGAGATACACTAAATCATTCTATCTCCTCCCATGATGTGGCCCTGTCATTGCAAAAAGTTCATGGACACCCTGGGGCCCATTGATTGGTGGGTTCCCGGGTATATTTGTTAATAACTCATTCTATCATTTTTAAAACTCCCTTAAACCAGAATCACTGGCAATTAAATTTAAACCAATTCTCCAGTCAACCTGTGAAGTTAAAAGCAGAACATTGTGTTATATCAGAAATATAACACAATTGATATTAAAGTAACAGCTCTCATGCACTACACAGGACCAGTCTACCTAGTGAAGTGTAAATCAAATCACATGTGCCAAAAGAAGATGTATATGTTTTCTTTTTGGGTTCATAAAAGATTGGGATCAACCCATCTCCACCCTGAGTGACTTTAGAATTTAGATAAATCCAATTTGTACCTACCATCTGCTAAATGATTTTCTGAACTAAAATTCAAATTCCAATGAGTATACATCTTTGTGAGTACTCGGGCTGTTAGATAGAATCACGTTTATCATATCTTACTAAGAGAGGATCAGCTTGATTATACAACTCTCAATTGAGCAAAAACAAAGATGCTTCTAACCCAGGCATCAATCTAAGGATTGGGGTTCAAAGCCAGGCCAGATAAGAAAGTCCATGAGACTTTTATTTACAGTTAATCAGCAAAAAAAAAGCTAGAAGTAGGCTTGTAGCTCAAGTGGTAGAGTGCTAGCACTAAATAGCTCAGGAACAGTGCCCAGGCCCTGAGTTCAAGCCCCAAAACCAGCACAAAAAAAATAAGAAGAAAAGGAAAGAGAAGAGGAGAGAGGAGGGAAGGAGAGGAAAGAGGAAGAGATGCTTTTCCTGTTCAGTTTTGAATAGCTGTGCATCTGTTTCTTAGCATTGGTGTAGAAGAAGCAAGCCCCAAACACGTCCAGTCAACTGATACATTCTGAAATAGTCAGGATGAGTAGGCTGAGGGGAAATGTTTTGTGATGCATTCCCCCTTTTCTTGACTCAGCAGACCTACTTGTAATGTCCTGAAGATGAGATTTCAGTATTTTAAGAGTAACTTCAAGTCCTTTTGAGCTTACCATGGCACTGATGACAAGGGTGCAGGTAGAGGGTACGCAGCTGCCGGCCCGGGCTGGGCACCGTGGAACCCCTGTGAAGGCCTTGTGTATTGGAAAGGTTACTTTGAAAAGAATCCGGATTTTTCAGCAAGACTACATATGCAAGCATTCAGCCTTTTTCCTGTTGGCAAAATTGTCTGTTTTCTAAATGAGTGCTAACTTCTACGTTAATCCTATCCAAAGAGGTCAGGCCTATCCCACAACACGATCCTATTGACTACATCAGGGAACAGAGGAAAACTGATTTTCAAACCATCATGCACTTTCTAGAGGTTTTTTTTTTTAATTGTATGATGATGATGGAATAGACGATAGGCAGAAATCAGTGTGCCTCCCATAATGCTAGAAATACTGAACTCAGTTCTACATTTGGAACTGCAGCTGAGGTCCTGCCTACCTTTGTGCCAGCTGCATTTCTAATAACCTATTTGGGAATCAGCCTTTGTCTCAATTATGCTCTCGACCAGGGCAGCTCCTGGGAGGATGTCTGTTCTTGCACAGCCAAAATAATGCCCAAGAATCAATAGAGGCTAAAGTAACCACCATGGTGAACAAAGCTGGTCTCCAAGGCAGAGCAGAGACAGTGAAAGACAGTCCATATGCGAGGTAAGAAATGGATCAAAAAGAGGTGGGGAAGAGGAAAGAGAATCCGTTCTTCAGTGGTTGAATGTATGCCCAGACCCTCAGCACTGACCTGTCACTTGCGCTAGATCACCAGAGAATCCTAGGTCCTTTTCAGTAGATGATAGCTTTTACAGTAGCATTAAATAGAGTCTAGGGAATCTTGGTCAGGAACATTCTAGAAGTGTTGGACCATGGAGCTCTGGTTTCACAATTCAACCATATCCCGTGATTCAACAAGAAGGCCATTCTTTAAGGCTGTTCACGGGTCAGGTTTGGGGTTGTTTTTCTCAGTCTTAAGAAGTACATAGTGTCAAAATTGATTTCATGTGAAATTCCACAGACCAAAGGACGTCCTGCCTTTTTCTCTTCAATTGAATTCAGTATTGGCTCAGTTGTGTCATCTCTCAAGGACACATGGCACATGTACTGTACTAGCTTTGCAGAAAACATCCAATCCCAGGGAATGTAGCACAAGAGAGCATGAGGTACAAACAGGAAGATCTGAAAGTTTGCTGTTGCTATTTTCTTCAATTACGCTACAGAAGTCTGATCTGAATAGCACTGGAAGACATTGCCGATCTGTCTCGTATTTATTTCACACTGAGGACCAGTGTTTTGCCAGAAAAAGACCCCTTCTAGCTTTACAAGGTCATGCCCTTCAGAAAGTCTGATCGTTTAGCTAAGAAACTCCAAACCGGAAGCCAGAGGGGATAATTCTGAGTCTTTACATTGTTTTTTATCCAATTCCCCAGCCCCTGAGAGACTCAACAAAACTCAGCATTGTCTTTTTGAACCTTCAAAGATTTTCTCACTTCCTACTGGGTTTCTATCCTTCCTCGTTTTTTTTTTCCCTACAAAATGCATGAGTGTTTATCTCCTCGGGGAGGTATGTTAAAAGCCCCGTACCACCAGTGAGGACAATGTGTCTATGGCAATAGACTAGAACTTGTTATTCAAGTCTCTGGGGATGTGAAGGAGGGCTCGTGCGGGTGTTTTCAGATGGCACGGTGACTTGAAGATTCAATGGAATGCTGAGTACAATATGTGGGCCAAATCTGCTAGGCAGACTGGAGTCAACAGAACAGAACCCCACCAACATCCCCAAGTTCCTGGATAGAAAGCCTGATACAAGTGATTGCTCCACTCAGCATTACAAAACTTAGCTGAACACTACACTGCAAACTGGGAGAGTAGGAGACATGGAAACTAATACCGAAGATGAACACAAACTCAGAATAAATGGAAAACTCGTGTTCCATGAGAAGAGTGTTAAAAGCTATCCTTCAAAAGACATGGATTTGAGCTGGGCATCAGTGGCTCATGCCTGTAATCCTGGCTACTCAGGAGACTGAGATCTAAGGATCACGGTTCAAAGCCAGGCAGCATAGTAAAGTCTGTGAGACTCCAATTAACCACAAGAAAACTGGAAGTGGCACTGTAGCTCAAAGTGGTAGAGTGTTAGCCCCGAACAAAAGAGTTCAGGGATAGCACTCAGGCCTTGAATTCAAGCCCCACAACCAACAACCAACAACAACAAACAAACAAAACGTGGATTTGGGTCAAAGCTTTACCATCATCAGAGCAGGTTGATTCCGTAGAGCTTATGGATTCAGGCCTTGGTATTAGTAACTCCTAGTTCCTCTAAGGATGTTTAGGACAATGTATACTCATGTTCTCTCTGAGATTTAGGAACTTTGGAAACTCTACTCCACAACGTGTGTGTTGCTTGGTTATTGAAGGTGTTGTGTACATCACCTGATCATTAAGCGGGCTCCCTTTGAGACTTAAGTGACTTGGTCCTGGAGGAAAGATCACTCTATTACAGAGTAAAGCTAGACAGAATCACTGTCTCCAACACTGGGTTCTTTAACCCTTAGGTTACAAACATGACTTCGTGCCTCGCAACATTTCTCTTTAACTTGACCAAAATAGAGTAGGCTTCTTCATGAGGCATAAAACAGGCCACCTGCATTTGTTTGAACAGATTGTTTTCCAAACCTAACAAATGACCTTCAGCCTATGAAATATTCACATTGTTTTCCCCTCATTATGTATTATTTAGTGTATAGCCCTTTAAATATTAATCATCTTTTTCCCCTAAAGATATAGTATATATTATTTACATCCAATTACATTATGTTTTTGGACAGATGAAATAGGCACATTGGAATCTCTCTGAAGTCATTTAAAAAAAAAACACCCAGGGCATGGGGACAGGTACATAAAACAAGTAGTCAGGAAGTAGATTTTGGTTGAGAGATGATTGATGGGAGACAGCACATGGTCCTCTCACAGTGGCTGCCCAGGGAAAGCCCAGAAGAAATAAAAGCATCCATGGGAAACAGACTTTGAGTCTTCCATGAATGGATGAACAGCCATGGGAAAAAAATATCTTGAACAAGAAAGTCTAGTCTCTCCCCGATTGTATAATCTACTAGGAGACAAAGGTAATAAGAATTCTGCTTAGAAAACCATAGGAAGAATGGATAAGAATAAGTAAAGACTATTGAAGGTGGAATTCATCCAACTTTTAGCTAAATTCTCTTGCTTTTTCCCCCCTCCAAGCTAAGATTGTCTTTGAGATCTCTGAACTTCTAGCATACCTGTGTAAATGCCACCTGGACTGACATTTGTGACGACTGGAGCCTAGAATCATAATCACAGGATTGGAGGGATCACCTGACACCCCCCTCTTGCTGAGAAAGGGAGGATGGTAGTCAGGTCAAGGAAATAAACTTCTTTTCTAAAGGCCTGCCAGAATTTGCCTGTGTCTAACTTATTCTCCAAAGGAAAAGTCTGGGCAGTAGCCGCTGGCAGATAATCGATAACTTTTGAGAGCTTTCTTCTGTTAACATAGAATTGGTAAGTCTGTCCATGTATGTATTCACTCAACAAATAATTACTAAGAGCTCAGGACACACACCGTACTGTTTGTTGAGTCTCAGGCTGCAGAGGAAATCGTCCCTAGGTGTCTTCAATGTCCAGCTGCCACTTAGTGAAATAAATAGCAGAGGATCAGAGCAGTGACTGGGAGCAGTGGATTCTGCATGGCTAAATTCACCCCATTCCTGAAGGAGACAATGGAGAGAATATGATGTTTTAGCTTAACCCCTCCTGAGAGAATTATGAATCATCCTGCTTGCTAATTGTTCCAGTCACAGAGTTGAGCAGTCACAACGAGCAAATATCAGCCCACCTTCACTTGCTTAGGAAGGAATAGGGTGTTCGTCAGAAAGAACTCTGCAGACAAATTAAGATCCATGACCTCATGCTTCCTTGTTTCCTTACAGCGATGGTAGCTGCACCTCTGTTCACCACATCAAGGGCAGCGACACGCGCTCATATAAAACACAACTTGTAAAAATATAGAATAAGGGCTTAATGAAGGAGTACAAGAAATAAAAGCCTTTTTATCTTGTTTAACCCGTTAACCCATGTATTGAAGCTTCCTCTAGACAGGATTCTACTTCCCTGCCTCATTAAACTAATTTTACTGAATGTCACTACGTGATTTTGTTTGCTAAATCACTGATTAAAAATAATAATTTCTGGGAGCTTCTGACCTGCCTGCTAGTGATCTCCAAAATGTTTCAGTCTTATACCTCTCTATTAACAGTATATTCAGGATCACAGACACACAGGGTACCTCCTGAGTATAAGCACACATAAAAAAATGTCACCTGGTGCTTCATAAACATATACAATTACCATGTGTCAACTTTAAATTTTTTTTTAACCAGGTATGGGACACATGCCTATAATCCCAGTATTTTGGAGGCTAAGACTGGAGAAGAATGAGTACAAAGCCAGTCTGAACTACACAGCCAGACCTTGTCTTGGAAAAAAAAATATTCTATTTTTAAAAAGCAAGAGAAAGTGAAGCCTCACCCAGTGACTTCCCTTTCTCTGGTTTCAATGATATAACATGGGAAATTCCAGAAATAAGCAATCCCTAAGTTTTAAATTGCACCTTTTTCTGATTAGTGTGATGAAATCTCACACTACCCTGTTTCACCCTACCCAAGATATGACTCATCCTTTGACCCAGAATCTTCATGTAGAAATGAAACCCATCTGACATTGCAGTAGCTCAATGATCATGGATCTTCCACTGCAAATAACAGTCCTCTGATACCTTGTTAGAAGGTGAGTCTTAGTCTCACACTACAGCATTCACCTGACTTCCTCTCGCCATGGAAACTTTGTGTTGTTTCATGTCCTTCCACAAGGAAAAGTGAACAGAGTACAAGAAGACAGTTTGAAAGACAGAGACTATCTTCACCTCATGTTTCTTATGTTACTTTGTGATCATTGCCCTATTCCATTAACAGTGTGGTTGCCAACCTCTTACTGTGACCTAACTTACAAATTAGATTTCTTCTATAGAATTGCGTATTCGTGGGGGTCTTGGGATGTGTCCCAAACCCTGTGGTGGCTGCTACATTCTCCCAGCCATGTTACCATTCTTTGTGTGTGCTCGCATTGTTTGAAATGAAAGAAACCCCAGCTTTCTTATTTAACCAAAAAATCATTTTAAGTCACTATTCCATTGAATGAGTTTAATTAAAAACCTTGTTACCTAATCCAGGAATGCATTCAACCACAAACAAAGCATCTGACTACCTCCTGGGGAAGGTGCCAGTACCCCTCCCCACTATGGAAATGGCCACCGCCATTGAACTAACTGGATAGCCACCTATAGGTTAAATACTAGGAAAGCTTAGTGCCTCTTAACTATTTATGAAAGGAGAACTCAAAGTCCCAGTGTTTTCATCCTGGGTCACACTGAATCAATGACTTGGACGTCCTTACTCACTGAGATCCTCACTCAGCCTGGCCATCAGCATGCCTGTACCGAAGGTCAGGTTATAGGCAGTGACACAGTCGAGCCTACATGGTTAAGAGTCATCGGTTCAGCATCTGTGTTTCAGTCTGTCTCACTTCCACAATTTTACTAGGAGTATGTATTCTTTTTAAATTTCCAAGGCCCCTGCTTCTCAGCTGCACGAAGGGTATGATGATGCTTCATCACAACAGGGTGGTGAACACTGAACAAATCCTTAACTTCATGAAGGCTCACAGCCTAGCTCTGGGTCCTAAGGACTACCATATACTGAGCCCACCTAAAGCTCTTAAAAGCCACAGGCTTTCCTGATCCAGTCTTATTTCTTTTCCAACTTTTTGTTCTGTTTGACTTTCTCAAACACTACTGAAATGGCTGAAAAAAAGCAGAGAGAGGATGAACATCAATATATAACTTTAGTACACTAAATAATGGTTGAGGGTTCATTCATTTTGTTTTGTGTTCAAGTAGTACAAGACAAAATGGCAGCATGGATTTCCTAAAAGCAAAAGCAGTCTCCACCACTGTGATATCATCATCATACTTAAGAAAAGTCATCTTCCTATAATATCTGTTCCCTACTCATATTTCCCCAGTTATCTCTAAACTGTATTATACAGTATATTATACAGGGTGTCTGCCTCCATCTCCAAGATTTAGTCAAAGTCTTACTTATGACATTTGGTTTGTTATGTTCTAAAGTTTCTTTTCATCTACAGCAGTCTTCCTGCCTTTATTGATTTATTTATTTTCTTTTTTGAAGAGTCAAGGCCAGTTGTCTTATGTAATGTCTCATTCTCTGGTTGTATCTGATCATTTATTTATGATGTTACATAGCTTATTCCTCCATCTCTAGTATTTCCTGTAAACTAGAAGTTAAGGCAGAAATGTGAAGAGATTCAACTTAAATATTTGGCATAATAATATTTGTTAAGGGCAGCTTTCAGGTAGAAGTGCCTGTGTGATCTTTCTTTATGCTCTTTGATTTTTGTCATCTCTGTTGTTAGTTTACTAAAATGACTTGCCTTCCTTCCTTCCTTTCTCCATGCCCCTTTCCCTTTCCTTTCTTTCCCTCCTCCTTCTTTCCTTCCTTGTCTTTTCCTACTTCATTAGTCTAATTGTAGATCTGTGTAAGGGCAAGTGTGGCAATGATGTCACTCTTTTCTGATAATCTTTTGATGGTGCTAAATTACTCCACTAAAACCAACAGTCAAAATAGTCCAAAAACTTTGGGGGGCAAAATCCAGATAAATCCTAAAGAGAGCTCAGATGTTTCCTTGTGAATCCCAGCAGTATATATATACATTAGATTCCTATGGAATAACAGAAAGTTGTTAACTTCCAAAGTCTAAAAATACCATGATAAAAGAAATTTAACACCTGTGTATTACTAAGGGAAGAGTATTACTCATGTCATATTGGACCAATGGTAAATATGATTTGTAAGTGGTGATAAGAGCTGATTTATCCTAGAGTTTCTTATTGGGGAATCAGAAAAAAAGATACTGTTATAAATTTGTCTCTGATCTCAGATGTCTGCTCCTATCAGGCTTGTGTTATTAATAAATCAGGGCTCAGTGATAGCATCAATAACCCACTTGTACAAAAGAATATTCATTAACATAAAGGTTAGCTTTGTATGTGCACTTGTTTCCAGGAAAACAAAGCAGGAAACCAACACTGGGGTCCAAAACCACAGCCAACAGTTACATATTATTCAGAAATCCAAAAAGCAAATAGAATGAGAAAGTATTTCTATATGACATGAGAATTGGAAAACATGTCCAATACTGAAAAGTAAACGGCCATCATTGAGACATACTTCAGAATCACCGGCATGTTCTTTCCCAGGTGTCTATTTGTTCAGCGGCCTGCCTCACTGTCCCAGTCTGGAGGTGAATTGGCCAGGTCCTGTGCAGAATGTTCAAAAAGCATCCCCATCACTGACTGCTCCTTTGCTTTCCCCCCTTCAACTGTACAACGAAAATGCACAGCTACTGAAATGCTGGAGTGAACATGTTCTGATTGTCAAATATGCTACAGTAAACCATAAAGGGTGAGCTACCCCCCCCCCATCCCTACCAGGGCTCCTCACATAAGAAGAGCAACTGCACTTCTTCCCCACACACTCCTTTTGGAATGAAGAACACCCATTATTGTGACCCACCACCTCCAATACTTAGTGATATGTAATGAGCACCTGTGTTCTGCTAAGAGATACCATTGAGCAACTCATCCTGGGCCTTGCCACTTTTAGTACGGAGAATTCAGCAGCAGGAGACCCACTAAATCATTCACTAGAAAGACTGGTCATTCAACCCATACTAAGCCCAGAGGAAATTATACCGTGTCTTTACCCCCAGGGACTCTGGGGAAGCCACCAGTCAGAGTTTGGAGAAATCACCAGGCACAAATATCCCCCAGTAGAGTCTGAACCTAATGGGCCAGAGAATGCGCCTGGAAGGAGACCATGCTGGAGTCTGATTTAAAGATGGCATCCCTCATTTGTGGTAGCTAGAATATGCCTATAAATCTGTGAGTAAACACACTGGGTGGTAAGCAAGTGGTTACACGTGAATTAACTGAAGTATAGTAGACTCTGTGGACACCTCAAATAGTATAATTCTTTAGAAAGACTAAGTCAAAGCCCAACAAAATAAATACCAGGAAATGGGTACTTGAAAGAGGTGGGGTGAGGCCAAGGAGAGAGAGGTAGACAAGTGACGGAAGAAAGCAGTCTAAAATTTATTGTATATACCACAAAGTTAAGAAAAGTAAGAGAAAGGGAGGGTGGAAGGGGGGTGTGACAAGGCTGAAGGATGACACAGATCAAGATGCATTGTGCACATAGACTGCCTTGTTAAATGGCAAAACAAATTCAATACACATATCCAAAGAAGTCTTTTGAGAGTAAAAAGAGGGGTAGGCTAGGAGGGGTGGGTGAGGATGATGACAGGAGTCACATTGATTAAGAGGTACCACAGGGCATCTCCTTTGTACAACTACTTAAAGATAATCAAAAATAGCAAAGAGATATCTGTGGACTCCAGCCCACCTTTTTGCTAGTTATTTTAGAGATACTTTTCTGCCTACACTAGCTGTGAACCTCAGTCCTCCAGATCTCAGTCTCCCGAGTAGCTAGGATGACAGGCATGAGCTACAGACACCCAGCTGCATCTCTTACTCTGGAAAAACTCTTCTACCTTTTTTTTCTTTTTAGATCTTTTGTGACTGACATTTGGAGTAGCAACTGGCTGCTTTTCAGAATGTCCAGACTGCTTTTCAGTCTGCCTGATACGACCTTACCTTTAGACTCAGGGTATGAAATTTTGGCCCACTAAGTGGCGTGTCTTTCTTGGCAAATCATATCAGGAGATATAGAATAGCAATCCTTAAAAAAAAAAAAAGAATAACAATCCTTCATGAGGGTCAAAGACTACCATGTTTCTTCCCTCTAAAACTCTCAGTTTTTCCTTTGTAATTAATAAGTAATTAGTAGGTGGTACCTTAAGATTATGTAAATATCTTCAGTAGATGCTCTGATGTGGCATGCATCTGTATGAGTTTCCTAGAGCTGTTGTAACAAAATACCACAACCTAGGGGGCTTAAAATGACAGGAATGCCTCATAGCCCTGGAAGGGGATGCTGAAATTGGGGTGTCTGCAGGGTGGGTCCCTTCTGAGGCCTGTGAGCAGAGGATCCACTCTAAGACTCTCTCCTAACCATCTTCTTCCTGTGTCCATTCATGCCATCTTCCTTCTATGCATGATTCTCTATCCACATTTCCTCTTTTCATAAAGATGTCAATGATACTGAATTAGGGTCACCCTAGTGGCCTCCGCTTTGCATCTTTATCTTTATAAAGACCTAATCTCAAAAGAAGGTCCCATGTTGAAGTCCTACTCATCAGTACTTCAAGAACACAAATTTGTGCAGACCTAATTCAGCCCATAATCAATGCCTTTCCCTCACACCTGGCTTTGCTAATGTCTGCATGGATAGAATAGGATATCAGGACTGGACTGCATGAATCTAGATACTCATTATGGAGCCAAAATGGTATTGACTCCCTCTCCCAACCCTCCCTGCAGGTAAGAAGTCAGTGCTGAGCCTGAAAACTCCCAGGACACTAAGGCTAAACTTCCCCTGTCCTCCATTCTTCAAGATGGGCGGTTTCCACTCTTCTGTGCTTAGAAGGACTTTCTCTCTTGGTGCTGGAGATCTTGAAGTGGGTTTGGCTTATAGCTTACCAGCCACGCACATGCAGTGTGAGGCCTGCTCATTGTATGCGGAGGTTGTAGCAACTGACTTAATGAGAATATGGATAACTTGCAGTGGCAAGCAGCCTGTTGGGAAAAGTGTTTTATCTGTTGGTGCTTTGTTTTGGAGCATTGAGCTGACATCCAGGCAAATGAATTCTAAAGCTCATACAGAGGAGATTTGCAATAGGGACTCTCAGCAGGGGAAGTACCCAGAGCCTGGTGAGGCACTCTTTAGTGTGTCATTCAAAGGATGGAGGGAAAACAGAGCCAATTACCTGAGCATTGCTGCCAGGCGCTAGAGGAAGGTGCTGGAAAGGGAGCTTTCCTGCCCCTGCAGTCATGGGGTTGCCTCTCTCTTCCAAATAATCACCCATACCCCTCACATCCCAAGCTCTGCAACCTTCCCCTCTGTCATATCCTTGTGTAGACACGGGCAAAGCCTGAAGCGGATGCTCACTAGATTTTCTTGGTTTCTTGATCAGGTCACAGACATAAAAGAGAAATTGAAGCTGTCTAAAAAGGTCTGGTCGGCGTTACCCTACACCATCTGCAAAGATGAGCGTGTGACAGCAGGCACGTCCAATGAGGAGGAGTGTTGGAACGGGCACAGCAAAGCCAGGTGAGGAGCTGGGTGTGCAGATGGGACCCCAGCACACTCGGTCCTACAAAACTCTGCAGCAGATGGGACCCCAGCATACTCGGTCCCACAAAACTCTGCAGACCTGTTGATGCACAGAGCAATGGAGGGTGGCGGAACGGGGCCACATCCTTCCATGACAGCTGTGGAGAGCGGTGTATCTGATGGGCTCTTGGAAGCACTTACTCTCAAGGCACCGGTGGTGTGGAGCTCTTATTCTGCATGCCTCCACAATGGCTGAGGACGGGAGGAGGGAGAGAGATACCAGCTTACACCTAACCTGAGACCACAGAGTCCTTCATATTCCCTTAATGACTTTAAAGATAGCAGCACTCTTTTTAGCCAGAGTTAAATTTTCATAGTATTTTGTGTTTGCAAGTTAAACCGGAAATGGAAATTCACCAGGCACTGGTGGCTCGCACATATAATCCTAGCCTCCTCGGGAGGCTAAGAGCTGAGGATCACAGTATGGAGCGGCTCCAGGCAAAAAAGTGTATGAGACTCTTTATCTCCAACTCATCAGCAAAAAGCCTAGAGTGGAGGCATGACTCAACTGATAGAGCACCATCCTCAAGCTAAAAAGCCAATGCATGCATGCATGCACACACATGTGTGTGCGCGCGCACACACACACACACACACATATGCCAGAGAATTTAAATTCAACTGTAATTTTTCCCATTGGGGAAAAAATAATTGAATGGTTGTTTGAAAGCTAAAGTAAGATGGTAAAGGATAACTGAGGGAGGGATCTAATGGGTCCCAAGCCTTGGGATGTCCCACTGGAACCTCCTGCCAAAAGATGGCTCTGACTTCATCTTCCTGCTCTGCTGACCACTGCTGTGGCCACTTGATAAGGAATTTCCAAATGTGTTGATTCGGCTCCACCATGGGCTTGGCCTGGGCTCACAAGGGGTGGAGAAGTTGGATGGGGGAAGTGGCTGGGAGTTGGCAGGCAAGGCCGCACATGAGGAGAGGAGTCTGCCACAGCCTCTCATCAGTGGGGCTGCAGTGAGCGCAGCAGCTGGTGAATTGGACTCAAGGAATCTTTAGGGCTTGATCAGCAGGTGGAAAAGCTAAGAGGGAGAGAGTCTGTTCTAGGGGTGTCTTCCTGGGCAGCTTTGAGTCTAGGTAGCAGCTGTGATCCAAAGGGAATAAGAATGTTAAGCTTGGAAGAATGAGCAGAAGGTAAGCGGGGAGAGCAGATGAGGTACCCATTGGATGTTATTTCTGACCCTTTTGCATTGCAGATTTTTCCAGCAAGGAGTACTGATAGTATACTAATAGTACCAGGAAGAGCCTAACTGGGGGGGAATCTAAGACATCCATACAAAGGGTTGTGGCCATTTCAACTTGCCCAGAATATCAATCTACAAAGCTTAGATAGTGAGAGGCTGGAAGGAACTTTGGGATATTAGCAGCGTGCCATTCAAAAATACTGAGCATTTTATAGTCCCTGGCCTTTTTGAAAGGAGACCTCTGGCCCTCAAATTCAGCTAGGAATTAACAGATTTGAAGGTGTCTGTTCCCAAGGACTCTACGGAAAGACCCTGGGAAGGAGCAGATGGCCTATGAGTAAGGGGCTTGATATCTTTTGAGCTATTCTGTGACTCATCTGTGCATACCTTCTAGCCCAGGCTAAAATGAACACTGCTGTGAACCCTGGATCGTGACACAAGTTGTAGCATATTAACCCACAGATGATTTCTTTCCAAAAGAAATATAAAGAATGGTTATGACTACAGATAGGAAAGACAACTAGACTCCATCAAGGAAAATGAATGGGAACATAAAGACTACTGAAGTAAGAGCTATAGAAGGTCAGGATTACTCAGCCATGCCCCTCATTATGCAAATGAGGTACAGAGGCAAGGCAGATGACTAGTCCCTGAGCCCCCAGCTAACCAAGGCAAAAGCTGGATCTTCCCTCTGCAACATCGGAGAGCTAAATACTTCCCACTCCAAACAAGGAAAATAGATTCTTGTCTATACTCTTCATTCAGTCCCTCAGTCCTACCACAGCTATAATTAAGCAGTCATTCTGTATAGACACTAGGAGAGGCTTGTGAATTGATTGCCTTGAGAAATGCAATGGAGGTGAGACATGGAAAAGCATAGGAGCTGGAGAGAAGACGGGAGATCTGGTCACCAAGAACCAGGCAGTGCTGCTGCATTGTAGATTTAAGAATGAGTCACCACAGCAGAGAAGCATGCAATCTATGCCCTGAAATTTATCCTGAGACCAATAAGAAGCATTGGAGGATATGCAGAGAAGAAAATGACCAAGTGAACGCAACAAAGTCACGTGTAAAAATATTCTAGAACGGAACCCCACAAAGTACATCTTTTACTATGCAATAAGTCTATTCTCATAAAGATGAGATGATCGAATATTGCTGGCTGGAACTATGTTCCCATTGGAAAAATACAACTTCACAGTTCCTTTTGTTTTTATTCTTCCAATGGAAAAGCAAATCTTAATATTACAACATTTTCTCACTTAACATAGCAAGTAAATCACCAATATAGATCAGTTGAATTAAATTTAACTCAAAATCCAAACAAATAATAATTTATCTAAAAAAAAATCACATGAGATTTTTTTTCATGTAAAGAAATTCTACTATATTATTTTGAAAGTTAAAGAAACCATTGAATAGAGCAAAGCTATTCAACAGACAGTAAGTTAGAGAGGAAAAATAAGTTCTTTTGTGCATATTGTACAGGAAGGTGATTGTAGCTAATAATAATTTGCTGTATATGTATTTTAAGTTAAAAGGAAGGATTTTTAAATGTTTTTACCAAAAATAAATGATAAATGTTTGATAAGATGGTTATTGTACCCTGAATTTAACATTGCACAATGTATACTGGTATGAAATTATCATAAGACCATATAAATACGTACAATTTTATGTCAATTAAAAATAATCATCAGCTGGGCACTGGTGGCTCATGCCTGTAATCCCAGCTACTCAAGAGGCTGAGATCTGAGCATTGAGATTTGAAGAGACTCTTCTCTCTAGTTAACCAACCTAAAAAACAGAAGTGGCTTGAAGTGGTAGAGTGCTAGCCTTCAGCAAAAAAGCTCAGGGACAGCACTCAGGCTCTGAATTCAAGCCCACGATGGACCCAAAAAAAAATCATAATAAAGAAGAATGCACTTGTAATGAAACCAATGATAACACTTTTGCACTTTTGAAGTGTAGATTTATAAGATGTCAGGCATTTTTATGAATGGAATGTTTATGAATGGTAGTGAAACAGGAACGAAAAGAAGAAACAATAGTTCTTCTTATCAATTATGTGAAGGAAAAGAAGGTGAAAGTTTATTGGTTTTAAATGTGCCCACATATGGAGTTCATGGATATGACTCGCCTATTAGAATTGATGGCAGGGGAAGGGGGGGCATGGGTCTGGAATTTATAAACCAAAGCCTGTGTGCAGTACTGTCTGATAAACCACACCATTCTTCCCTTCCAGTGTTTTGTCCATCAAACTCCTCCAGACACGTTCCTCTCTTGGCACCCATTCATGAGGCCCTTTTGTCCCAAGTACTTGCTTACGCTTCTCTTACTCCCCATATTTCTCCTGGTTATTGTCTAACCTCCACACCACAGGTCTTGATTCAGAGACATACCTGTTTCTGATAATAATCATTCTCAAATCAAAATGACTCCTATAGTGACAGGTCCATTTACCCCAGTGGTTATTTTTCAAAAAAAAAAACAAAACCTGTTATCAAAGTTAACGGCACCTATGGCAAGTAGATGAAACAGAGCAGGATATACATGCTTCTGGTTGCGGAGGCAGCAGTGAGTGTCTACCACAGGCAGATCAGGATTCTGAGACAACAGAAAGTCAGGGCATACAGTTCTAGATGCTAGGCTAGCCAAACTTGGGGTACCAGCAGGGTTGAGTTGCGACATGGGACGGCTTCAGGAAGAGGCGCCATTCTGAACTTGGCTCCCATCTTCCCATAGGTTCGTGAGGTGGAAGGGGACCACTCTTGGCCCTTACTCTCTTTCTAAAGGCACAGCAGGTTCGAATCTCATGTCCCATCTAATCTTAATCACCTCCCCAAAGTCTCCCTTCAAGCACACCATATTGGGAAATAGGGGATGAGTCCATGGATCTTGGGGGCATGCGGACATTTAATGTATAGCGGACACTACTCAGAATCATATACCATTCAGCCGAAGAGCCACTGCAGGATTTTCCTTAGTCTTCCCACCTGTGTGTGGCATCTGAGTCAGCCTGCAACACATCTGTGGTGGCCAGTGGGAAGTAAGTCTTCAGGTGGGATTTCTACAGCTCCCATTTTCCACTGACTCAACCAACTTCTCAGGTGGGAGAAGACACCAGAACACAGTGACTCCAAGGAACTGAAACTAAAAGGAAGCTAGTAAGTAGCAGAAGAAAATCCATAACCATCCAGAAGGCCAAAGGGAAACAAATGAAAGACTCATGGCACAGGTTACAAATCTAGGCCTCCTAAGTTCCCAGGATGAACCTGGAAGGACATTTGCTGTCATCAGTCATCCCTAAGAAAAGTGTGTGGGCGGCCAATAGCCAGAACGAGCTGTCTGCACAAGAGCTGGGAAGAATGATGAGGTAAGAGGCAGAAGAGCACAAGCTTGAAGGAAATAAAACTTCTATATGGTTCACGTAGACAGGGTAGACCTCCGTCAGGCAGCCACCTTAGGAAAATAGAGCCTACAGGTGCATTTTCACAAAGCCTGTTTGCTAGCGGACAGGTAGATTCTTGCTTCATTTTTTTAAGGACATGGCCAAATTAGACGATATCATCTATAACTTCCTTCAGGATTGTTTTCTTGTCATTGGGACCATTTTAGTAAGCTTGCAGGAGAGGATAGTATTGGAGGGAGTGGGAAGGGGTAGGAAGGCCCCCTGGTGCGTTATCAAATAGGAGTTTAATTATTTGAGAGTTTTCAGTCCTTTAAATAAGTCATTTCCAGACTCCTCTTTCATCCCACAAAACTAGTAAATACCCAGGTGTCAGTGGCTCATGCCCGCCGAGCTACTCAAAAAGGCTGAGAACTGAGGTTCAATGTCCAATGCATGTCAGTGTTTACCTGCCGATATTTACCTGTCAATGTTTACCTGTCAATGTGTTCTCCCCCACTTAAAAAAAAATAACAACAAAATGACTCTGGGAGTTGGTAATCAAGGAACTGGCTGAGAGACAAGAATTAATCAGACTCACAGGAGACCTGGCTTTTGCAAGGAGCTGTGTTTCAAGACACCTGGTCCTCCCAGAAATACTGTGTCCCCCAGGAAATCCTTCCTGAGGCCAACAGGTAAACATCGTAAAGTGTTAAAAAAAAAAAAAAAAAAAAGTAGGAAAAGAAGAAAAATCCAGAAAATACATCATTCAATCCGACCAGCCACTTTATGGATTGGCTAACCAAGGGAAATAGCAAGTTATGACTGGCAAAGTCTGAGCAGATGGAAGGAAGGCGAAATGAGGCAGGGTGATGTGAAATCTGTCAAGATAGTGACTCGGCGGTTCTGGCAGGACAATATTGTTTTAGTCTGGTGGCAGAAGGGGTCTTGAAGCACTCTGGCTATATTGGAAAGAACCATAAAATATTCACTGTAGCCCCAGCCAGACAAACACATGGTGAAGGTAGGTAGTAAGTATCCTGGTGGTCATCGGAGGTGACTTGTCTTGTGCTGCCTGGCATGTGGGGAAGAAGGAATCCCGGGGTCTCCCGGACTATCTTGGGGAAAACTCTGTGGACTTCTTGCAAATGGTAGATGTGGAACAGAAGAACGAAAGGGAGAGAGCTGGTGGGTGCTCTACAATTTGTAGCCTTGGAAACTGGCTCCTTGTCTTCTTTCCTACCTCTTCTAGTGTGTCCACTCTCGTTGCACCAAGAAAGAATGGGTTTAGGGAGCTCCTGCCAATGAGTTAAGCTGCCAAAACACTGAGCTTCTCTTCACTGCAGTAACCAATGTGGCGTGGATTCTCAGAGAGTTCCCAAGCCCTGCTCTGCTTCCCTTTTCCAGCTGGAGCCCTGCCACTACAAATCCTCCTTTAGCACATGAATTCGGGGTTTAGAACTCCAGATTTTGCTCTGTCAGGCATTTGGGGGAGTCATGTGATCGTTTCATTTGCATAGGAGCGGGTTGGTACTGTGCAGTGAATAATGAAGTGTGTAGGGAAGGTCGTGGGCCACGGGCACACCACTGGGTCCTGGGGGACCTCAGGTGTCCCGGGTCACAGCTCATGAACCTTTGACCACAACTTAGCGTCATGTGTCACAGAATACTCTTGCCACAGACAACAGTAGCTTCACAGTCTAAAAGAATTTATAAATCCACTGAAAACAGGTCACAATATGCTTGGGTAATACTATTTTCCAGCCAGAAAAAAATGAAGAAGACAATATATATATATATATATATATATATATATAGTTTTATATATATATAGTTTTATATATATATAGTTTTATATATATAGTTGTATATATATGTATAGTTATCTATATATATGAAAAACTTTAAAAGTACTGAAAATTTGATTTTTAAAAGCTTGGATTAAAGTATATCAAACGTAAAACTTACTTTAGCCATTTTGCAGTGGGTAACGTTTAGTGGCGGTCAGCACATTCACGCTGTGTAACCATCACCACCGCTCATCCACAGAGATTTTTTCATTTTTCTAAACTGAACCTCTGATCCCATCAAACACTCACTCCCCTGGCAACTACCACTCTGTTTTCTGCCTCCATGATCTTGACCGATCTAGGTATCTCCTGTGAGTAGAACCAGTCAGACCCTATTGGGCCTTTTGTGAAACCTTATTTGATTTAGCTTAACAGCCACAAGCTCATCTATGTTGGGCTATGTGACAGAACTTAAAAACTCTGTTTTTAAAGCTGAATAATCTTTCTATTATATGTGCATCTCATTCTTCCATTTTATCCATCAGTGAACACTTGGGTTGCTTTAATTTTTTGCCTGTTATGAATAATGCTACTATAAACAGAGGTATACAAATACCTAATCCAGTTCATGCTTCCTATTCTTTTGGGTATTGCTGAATCACAAAGTAGAGTGTGTGTGTGTGTGTGTGTGTGTGTGTGTGTGCTACCATGCTGGGGCTTGAACTCAGGTCCTCACAGTCTCAAGGCTTTTTCACTTAACACTGATGCTCTACCACTTCTAGCTTTTTGCTAGTTCATTGAAGATAAGAGACTCATGGGCTTCTTCTGCCTGAGCTGGCTTTGAAACTATGATCCTCAGATCTCAGTCAGGAGGCTAAATTATAGTGACTCCGATGTTAATGACTGCCTTTCCCTTTGCTTGGAGTGGCTGCATCATTTGTATTCCCAGTCTCTCCACTTCTTCACCAACACTTGTTACTTCTGTTCCTCTGTGGCTGTGAATAAGAACCATCCTAATGAGTGCACAGGTTAAAACTTGGATTTTAAGTACTTCTAAAGAAGAGAGATGATATTGTACCTGGCAATCCCTTGAGACCCTTATGAACATATGACAGTCTATGTATTAGTAAGAAATGTCAATGTAATGTCATACAATATGTAGAGTGGGCCTGATTCTATCTACTTAATAAATTTTCATTTTGTTTTGTGTTTGCTGATATTCTGAAGCCCTGATTATAACATTTCTGAATATCTACCCTATATTAGGACCCTGGGGATACTCATTGGTAATATTTCATTAGAGATTTCAGCAAAATTAACATTATACTTCCTCAGAAAAACATTTACATAGCTGCATTAACACAATTCTCAATCGGTATCTATCACTTTGGTAAGCAGTTAAACTTGATCTCGTATATTTTCAGGAAAAAAAAGAACATATGCACTTTCAGAATTCAGGATTTTTTAGATTTTAGAAAATTACCACAGTGACTATGCTGTACATTATGTAATATTCCTAGTGGGTTACAGACCAATACTCTACAACCAAACACATTGATATCTCTGCAACAAAATGTATTCCTATTATTCTAAGAACCATAATTGGCCACCTTGCACACTTGAATATGTTTTGCTAACCGTTGAGTTGCTGGAGGAAATAAAAAGAGCGAGGAAAGTATTTCCAAATTTACAACTGTGTATGAAGAGATCAGAGCACGTGTGTGTGTGTGTGTGTGTGTGTGTGTGTGTGTGTGTGTGTCCTCCAGCTGAACGGCTTGTTTTCACTCTGAAAACAAACTCAGGTCAACACCTAGCTACCCCATTTTTCCCTGTTTCTGCCTCAATACCTGTTATGGTTTTGAATGAAGTGTGGCTTTGCTCCCCACCCCCACTCCCCAAAATAGGCTTGTGTGTTGAAGTCTTAGTCCTCAATTCGAAGTTCATAGGTGGAACTTCGGGGAACTGATGAGATCATGATCCACATCAATGGATTAGCCAACTGATGGATTCATAATTTGATGGTATTACTGGGATGTATTGGAAACTAGGACAAGTGGTTTAGTGAGAGGAAGTACTTTGCTGAGGATCTGACCCTAACAGATATATTGTGTCTATTCCCATCCTGTTGGTCTCTGCTTCCCAGCTGCCATGAACTGAGCAGCCTTCCTCCTCCATTTGTTCTGCCTTACCTCCCTCAGGCCCAAAGGAATGGAGCCAGTCAGGTGACCATGCACTGAAACCATGAGCCAAAATAAGTCCCTCTTTTTATGGATTCCCTCAGGCATTTTATCATAGGGACAGAAAACTTAACACAGCTCCCATTTGGACTCCCATCAATCACCTGGGGACCTCTCAGCTCACCTTCTAGGCTAGTGCCTTACTTCTCAAACTTCTGTTAGCTTTCAAGCCACAGTTTTGAGAGAGAGAGAGAGAGAGAGAGAGAGAGAGAGAGAGATGTACTCCTTAGGTCAAAATAACTACCAGCAGAGGCATGCTGATGAGAAATACTGAGACTTAAACAAGTTACCATGTCTCTCCTCCCAACAAGCACATTCGTTTAACAACAGGAGCTGTCTGGAAGCATTGGCTCAACCAGGAGGAATGCATTTCAATGGTGAGAATGTCAGGTGCAGGGCTTGGCCAGTGAGAAAGTTCTGCATGGATGGCAAGTGTCTTTAATGTCATTCAGATGACAGAAGCTGTCAACTCTGCTTGAAGGGGTCTCAGCACAGAGCCTCCAGCTGCCTACAAGGTTGGATGTTAAACACTTCTCCCCTGCTAAGTTTCCATGGGGCATATACCCCATTCAGCTGTAATGTCTGGCTATAGTCTAGGAAACCACACTAGCAATATGAGATTGGATGTGAAGAAAAATCATTCTGTAGAGCTGTCAAAGATTTAGCTCCTAGCCATGTTCTTATAAACAGAAGCCAATCAAAATGAGGAGGCTCTGCCTGGCTGTTCTCGCCCACCCACTTGCCACTCCACAGCATGGCGCATTGGCAGAAAACGGCATCCCTCTTCAGCACTCCAATTTGTCCTTGCTTCTGGGTTCTTCCTGTTCCAAGTGCATGTGCATCCAGCCTTGGAACCTGGGCCGCCAGCACCAAGAGTTTCCTTCTGTGTCTCCCAGATACAGAATGGCCCAGAAAGCCCACGGCTGCTGTGTCAAAGAGCTATGCAGGAATTTATGAGGGGGGGGGGAAGGCACCTTGTGTGCTCAATCACCAGTCTATTCTTGCAGGACATGAGTTTCATGTAAAGAAGCCAAACAGGAGAGACACAAATTAATGGGCTCATGAGCCTCTAGTGTCCCAGGTGGATTTCACAAAGCCTTCCAGCTGTCACTGTGGATTTGGCCCAGGGACCTATATCTTGAGTGACAAAAGAGCTGTTTTCCTTTTTCAACAATTTTAAGTTTGCACACTGTCTTTAAAGTTGCCCTTTGAATACAGCCAAAGGAGAAAAGACTCTGGAGGGTACAGGTGTGCTGTTCCTTGTTTTGACAGTAAGTGGCTGAGCATCAGTAGGCACGGTGAGAAGCTGGGTCTTCTTGGCAATCTCTTATTGTTTGCTGGATGTTTCGACTCCCAGAGGCAGCATTCCCATGGAAGACACTGCAGTGAGCTGCTGATAAATGAGGCTTAGCCAACACAGCAGTGTGCGCAGTGCCACAGGGGAGAGAAGCAGAACTTGCCTCTGAGCCAGCCAGATATGGCTGCAGAACTCCAAGTCTAGAATTTGAAGGGAGGCACCCTCATCCCCTCTCCCTTTGCACACTTTAATCTGTGTCAGCAGCAGAAGGCCTGCTCTGGCCATCTTAGTCTAATGGGCCATTGCAATTAGCTGGAACTCCTGGAATCTGGTTCATAGAATTACACGTGAATGGTAGTCAATGTGTTAAAAGTCACCCCAGGAAGACAATCTTAGAATCCAATAAGAATCGATGGATGATGAATAGATAGTGGGGGGGAGGATGATGGAAGGGGTACCATTGATCAAGATACATTGCACTCATAATTGACATGCTGAATGGAAGCCCCTGTATATAATCATTTAACTGTAATAAAAAATTATTTTTAAAAGAATATTGATATACAAGAGATACCTTTGCCATGATCGGACCTCCTCTTGAGGGATCTCTGAAGCTTCCCAATGGGCTGCCTACCAGTCTGGCCCTGCCCATAAGAGGCTGCAGCCAGAGGTCAGACGGGACTAGAGATATCTTTGAGAGTTCTTTGACTACCTGGCTTCCACCGTGCCAGGCCTTAGTTCGACAGCTGCTGTGCCATTTGGTGCCAGTTTGAACAGGTCCTTCTGTAACCTCTATGTGTTCTCCTATCTTGCAGCAAATTTGAGATCCTATAACCTACCTTGAGGAAGGGAAATTCTAGTTTCTTTGGCTTGGGGAGGAATTCAGGAGCCAGAAAATAGAGATAAAGACCAAGTATATATACTATTATAGACAGCCAACTATAGGTGGATACAGGGATGAGATTCTGTAAGACAAGAAGAATCCATTGACAGGAGTATCACAGCTTAAGAAAGCAGGACTAGGAGCTGGGCTTTGATGGCTGAGCTGTGAAGTATGAATTGTGGTTATGACCTGCCAGGCAGTGTCGTGCAGCGGCTGGGTTTGTGGACTCTGGAGCTAGGCCACATTTAAATCTATTAGCCTGTTCATCTGTTTGTCCCCACTAAAACTAGGTTTTCCATTTCACACAATGGAGATAAATCTTTCCTAGCTCTTTAGTGGACTGGAAGACCAGACTTACGTTTTTGTATGTGTGAAGTGCTAGATGTGTGCAGCAAGTAGTAGAATACCTACTTAGCAAGTCCTGAGTTTAAACCCCACTTAGTAAGGGTTCACTGGA
Source organism: Dipodomys spectabilis (assembly GCF_019054845.1). Lineage (NCBI taxonomy): Eukaryota > Metazoa > Chordata > Mammalia > Rodentia > Heteromyidae > Dipodomys > Dipodomys spectabilis. The sequence continues at coordinate 10,108,770 of NW_024870752.1, forward strand.
CAAAAGTGACGGGAGAGAAGGGATGTTTTAGGAAGATTAACCACACAGCTGTGTGAATGCATTAGAAAAGAAAGAACAATGATGGGAAAGGAAGTCACTTAGAGCCATTTTTTTGTTTTTATAGCTACTCCAAGGAAGGACAGTAGAAAGAAAGAAGCAGCTCTGAAAAGCTTTGTGAGACCAAGAGTGAGCAGACCAGAAAGGTGTCAGGTTAGAGGGTGAGGAATCCAAAGGGTTCCAAGAATGTTCCTGAAACCTCTAGCTCCACTTGTATAACTGCTCCATTGTTAAGCAGGGGACATTGGAAGAATGACAATTTTGACCTTTTGGTACAATCAAAAGAAATATGAGGCTCAAGCTGGATGACAGTGTTTTACGCCTATAATTCATACTATCAGGAGGCTTAGATACAGAGGACTGCAATTGGAAGCCCTCCTGGGCAGAAATGTCCGTAAGACTCTGTCTCCAAAAAGCAGAACTGGAGGTGTGTAGAGTGCCAGCTGTTCAAACAAACCAAGTATAAGGGCCTGAGTTCAAACCCAGATTACAATGCCACATGCATTCACACACACACACACACACACACACACACACAAACACACATACACATATACATATATATGAGTATGTATGAGTGTATATATATAAAAACATCTTATAACATCAGCTGTTATAAGATAAATATCCTTATTTACATATCAAACATGCTAAAATCATTTCTTCTATATCTCCTTCTGTTGGAAAGAGCCTCCTATGAGAACACTCTCAGATCATATGTCATTTGTAGGTCCAGTTCTTATTACCAAAATTGACAGAATTGAAGATGCTATCAGGTGTTCATTTGGAGCTGAGCACCTTTTTGACAGTAATGTTTTAAATTTTTCATTATCTTTAAGTAGTTGTACAAAGGAGGTGCCATATAACAATGCATCTTGGTCAGTGTCACCTCCTTCAACTTTCTCACCCCTACCCCTGCCTCTTGAATGAAGGGTTTTCAGAAATAATTGTTCCACCTCCCCCAAGTGAGCATTTAATTGTAGGCAAGTCAACCTGAGAATTTGACGCTACTTATAAACAAACTTGGATTTTGATTGCTCTTCACCAAGTGGTTTGCCTTCCTGTTCAAGCTTCCATGGCAGCATCTGTTTGTGAGGTTCCTGCTGCATCACCCTGACCTCCTCTGCCTCTATTTGCAGATACTTGCCTGAGATCATGAATGATGGGCTGACCAACCAGATCAACAATCCCGAGGTGGACGTGGACATCACACGGCCCGACACATTCATCAGACAGCAGATCATGGCTCTCCGTGTGATGACCAACAAATTGAAGAATGCCTACAATGGCAATGACGTCAATTTCCAGGACACAAGTAAGCAAATCTCTACCAGACAGTAACTTCCACAGTGAGAAATGGTTCTGGAAGAGTGCGCTAGAATTTCTCTCCCAGTGAAGAATGAGAACCTGTCACCAAAAGTATAAGGGCTGGGAATGTTGTTTAGTGATTCAGGGTTTGCCTACCATGCAAGTCCCCTGATTCGATCATCAGCATTGGAAGAGAGAGAGGTTTTGAGTTTGCCTCTTTTTCCAGGTCAAGAGACCTCAGTGCTTTTCCACTTAGGTTTTTCTTTCTTTTTATTTTCATTGCGATGTGACTTCATTGTAAGTGAATTATGCATTAGAAAACAACGAGAAGCATCTTTGCCCAGAGCTTGTTGGTAGGCTCCTTTGACGTAATGTGTGAAGGCACTAAGAGGGTGTCTGCTGTGTAGTGAGTAGGTCCAACTGCATTATTTTTTTCCAGTTGTGCAAATCCCAAACCATATACATTTGTATATGAAGAATCGAGAGAAAGAGTAAAATGCTGGTGCCATATTATATGTGAATGTATTATTAAGGATCACAAATGCATTGGAAGTGATTTGAAAGACCAGCAAATGAACAGTAACAACTACTAAAATACCAAAGAAAACCCTAACTACCTTTCTGTTTTGTATAAGTGATCTCTAGATGCATAGCTGTACAATGGCAAGTGGTTTGGGGTTTGGGTTTAGGTTTTGGTTGCTCTGAGATGTTGGCTTTCTCTTAAATGTGTATCCTAAGAAAACTCTTAGGAAAAGAAGTCTTGAACTTAAAGATGTAAAAGTCACCAGTAATTCTGTAATTTGGTCCCTGAAGCAGAAGATGATGCCTGTGTGCTTGAATTAGTGAAAGAGAAACAAGTTACAGATGGAAGACATTAAAGTCATTTTCAGTCTTTGCCACCATCCTACCAAAATGTCCCTGCAGAGCAATCTCAGTGCTTTCTTCCACTTTCCAGGAGTCCAATATTAATTTTCTAAACACAGGCTTCTTGCCAACCCAATGAACTTCATTGTTGTCGAATCTCCTAAGAATCAGTCCATTTTCTTTCATTCTCAATGTTTCCCTTCCTCTTCAGAAATGAATGTTCTCCCAGATTTTCGCTTTTGTTCGTTCTCATTTCCTTATCACTGTGTCATTTCCTCATTTTTATTCATTCTGTCTTCTTATGTAATAAAATGCTTTCTTACCTGGTGAATAACTAGTGAAATAGATAAGACAAGCCATGTAATAATTAGTTGATGTTGGTCTTAATGCTTCTCTCTCCTCTCTGACCTAAAGAGGCTACGTACATGTTAACTCATAAAAGCTCAAGGAACACCCAGAAGGAAGAGCTCTTCCTCCAATTCTCCATAAAAGAAAGCAGAAATTGTCAAGAGCTAAAAGCATCCTTTGATTCTAACCCAAGTGCCTAACTTGGCTGGCTATTTTAGAGTAGTGCCTGTCATATAAATTATTATGACACCTCACAGCTTCATTACCCTTATTACCTGTGACATATTTTTTGAGTTTTCCATTCCACCCACCTTGCATTTATGATTCCTTTTAGGAAGAGAGAGGACATTATTTTTACCACCTAAAACCTCTTGTCCTTATTTGCTTCCCACAATTTTAATACTCCAAGTCACTTTAATAATATCTTTGTAAAGGTTATATTACTTCTTGTTCATGATACTAGTGTTCAGAACAATTCCCTTAGCAATTCTGATAGCTTGGAATTTAATTAATGGGCATTTTTCCTCTTGTAAAGGCCACTAAAGATAAAGCAGAGAAAATGTTAAGAACTTGTATAGTGTATTCAAATGATCTTATCTGGTATTTAGATGTCCCATTTGGACATCTGAGTGTGTCTTTTTCATTCAAAGGGCTTTAAAAGAGTCTCTCCCCTTCTGTGGCTTTACTTAAATAGCATCAGCAGCCAAGATGGCAGCAAGTCCTTAAAAGCAGCTCTAAGCATATGAGCGCTTGGGTAGTTTAAGGCTATGGTTGCAGTCTTGAACATGGGTAGCAAGAGCAAGTGTCAGTATAAAGCTTTCAATTTCCTGAGCCCTTACAGAAACATTTTCTCACTTATTTCCCGCAATATAGATGTTTTTACTTTCCTTTTCACAGAGCCTCAGGGGAGGTCAAGTAGTTTATTTAAATTAATTATAGCCGATAAAAATTTGCTGTTGTAATCCTATTTCTTCCATCAGTGAACGATGTGATATCCTCATGCTGTTTGTTTATTTTTTGTCAGTCATGGGGCTTGAACTCAGGGCTTGGGTGCTGTCCCTGAGCTTTCTTGTACAAAGCTAGTGCCTTTACCACTTTAAGCTGCAGAGAGCTGCTTCTGGTTTTCTGGTGGTTAATTGGAGATAAGAGTCTCATGGCCTTTCCTTCCCATGATAGCTTTGAACTGAGTTCCTCAATCTCAGCCTCCTGAGTAGCTAAGATTACAGGTGTGAGCTTCCTTATGCATTTTATGGAGTTGTCTTCATACACATTTTGTAAGGCAAATGCTATCATCCATATTTGTTTAGATACTGAAACTGACAGAAGTTGAGTCAAGTGTTCTAAGCACATTTATTTATTCAACAAATATTGATTGAGTCCCTGTTATATGTTGCATAAGATCAATGACCACGGAAATTCAGTAGTTAACTATAACTATATATATATATAGTTCACTATTTAGTATCTATCTATCTATCTATCTATCTATCTATCTATATATATATATATATACTATTTGAATATAGTATACTATATCAATATATATTCACATAATATATGCTACATATACTATATAGTATATATATAATATATGACATACATATATATATGTGTAATAAATAGTATATGTATATATCAAATATGTATGTATCAAAAATTTACATATATGTATATATCAAACATTTACATTTTCATGGAAAAGACTAAGTAAGTAAAAAAGCAAATAAGTGATAAATCTCATCAAGTCATTAAGTACTTTCATGGAGCTAGCACCATACTGGTGCTAGAACCATCTATGGATACAAGAATCCAAATATGCTCATGCCCTTCCATAAAATATATATCCTGATATAAAATATATATCACATATATCCTGCTCACATGCTCCAGTACAAGATCTAAGGCAATCCTCACTTACAAGATCTAATGCAATGGCAGTGTTTCTGTACTGTTTAGGGTATAACAACAAGAAAATACATGTCTTCTACGTTTAATATACACACAACTCTCATAGAACTAACTACATAGTGCTGGAAAGAGCCTGAGGTCCCAATCATGTGTGTTCACCTCAATGTGAAGCCAATTAAAATTTGGGGTTTTGGAACTATGTGGATCTGCAGTTGGTTGGATTTACAGACATAGCTTTCTCAGATGGAGAAGGCTGAGTATAACAGATGGAGCCTGAACTGGGTCAGATCTGAGAAACAAGGTTTATGAAACCATAAGTTTGTGTCCAACAAGCACTAGGATACAGGAATAGAGTGAACCAAGAAGCACATTGGGCAGAGAGAGCAGACACTACTCCAAGACAGCATCCTAGGTGAGCCCCAAGACATTGGTTTCAAGCAGGGACTACAAGTGTTTTTTGTAAGGAGTTAGATACTAACTTTGTTAGGCTTGCAGGGCCATAGGGTTTCTGGCACAACTAGTCCACTCTATTCTAGTAACATGAACACAGATATAGATAAATAGGCACGTAAACAAGTATGACTCTGTTCCAATCAAACTTAAATCTTGAATTTTACATATACGCTTCTTATAGTCACAAAATATTGTTCTCCATTTCATTTTTTAATTCTTATAAAAAAGATATTTAAAAAACTCCTACTTTGTAGGAGATACAAAAACAAGAGAATGGCACTAGCTTATCAATTCATTTTAAGGGGAGATTTTCCTTGAAAAAGAATCTATTCTTGTTCTTAGGAGAAGAACACAGATTGGGAAAAGAGGCCGGGGTAAGTATACATCTTACCTTCAACAAGTCTTTGTTCATATTCCACTTTCAATGCTTGCTTTCCTTTTCTATATCTTAGAATATCTTTTGTAAATGTTCATTTTATCTGTAAGTGGTTATACAAAGGAGTTGCCATTCAACAAAGTAGTGAATCTTGATCAGTGGTACCTCTTCCATCATTCTCCCTCCTCCCTCTCATTAAAGTCCTTTTCAAAGCATGATGTCTGCGGACAACTACAGCTGAGGTAGGAAAAGAGCAAAGCATGAAATATATGAACACAATGTTCATGTTGACCACTGGAAGAACTCATCTCTTGAATGCCAAATTGGTAAGGATAGATTACTTGTAGAATGCTGGCTAGCAATGCCTATTTTGTTTCAATCCTATTTCCATATGGACCACCAGCCCATCATAAGCCTACTTTGAAGAACAAACCTACCTGGGCAGGTGGACACACTATGGAAGGAAAGTTCCCAGACCTTTGTCTCTTCCTAGCGTGAACTATAACTTTCTTTTTCAATTTTCCCACACCAGGTGATGAGTCCAGCGGCTCAGGCAGTGGCAGTGGATGTATGGATGACGTGTGTCCCACGGAATTTGAATTTGTCACCACAGAGGCCCCAGCTGCTGACCCCGACAGGAGGGAAGAAGATTCTTCAGCAGCCCGGCTGAGCCACTCCCTCCTCTCCTTGTCTGTGGCCTGTGTGGTCCTGACACTGCAGAGACTGTGCAGATAATCCTGGGTTTTGGTCAGATGAAACTGCATTTTAGCTATTTGAGTGGCCAATTCCCTTCTTTTCTTACACTCTTGGGCAATGGACCATGCCACAAAAACTTACCCTTTTTTATGAGAAGAGAGCAGCATTGTAATCTGCCTCCTTTTTTTGTTTTCCCAAAGAGTACCGGGTGCCAGATGAACTGCCTCCTCTTTCCTTCAGTTATCTGTGGGGACCTTGTTTATTGCAGAGAAAATTCTTACTCAAATCTTTCATACCAGGAGATTTTTCTTACCTTCATTTGCTTTTATGCTGCAGAAGTAAAAGAATCTCACGTTGTGAGTTTTTTTTTTCCCCATTAAAAAAAAAAGGTAGGAAGAAAAAAGAATTTTCCTTTTAAAATCAGGCTAAACCCCAAGACAACTGCATTTTCAACAAAGAAGCAACAAGAGAGGAAAATAAAGGAACTTTCATGTTATAGGTTCAACATTAACATCCAACTCCCAGGGAAGCTTTTCCGTGACAAACCAAGATGACACAAATATTTATGGGAAGAAAGCTTGAATTTTTTTTTAAAGTTGTAGCAAAGTACAGTGTTGTCTTGGAGGCATTGTCTTGCACTCTGACCTACACAATACCAAATTGATTTGGAGGTACTGATATTAAATTTAGAATTCCGTCTTTACTGCAAGAGTAAACCTTACTGCAACTCAGCACCTCTCTCTCTCTCTCTCTCTCTCTCTCTCTCTTTCTCTCTCTCTCTCTCTCTCTCTCTCTCTCTCTCCCTCTGTTTCTCTCTCTCTCACCCGCCTAATTTCAAGTTCATTAATGGCACCACTTTTTTAAATTTCCTTCATGTCTGTCCACTGTATCCAATTGGCACAGATTTTTCTTCAGTTACTTATAGACACCCCTACTGAATCATGTTTCTCCCAAGTCTATTGAAAATCGCCTTCAATGATACAATCATTGCTTTTGCTGTAAGTTGATCATGGATTAAGTGGGGGTTTTTTTTGCCCTGTGTTCATGACTCTTACCATGTCAAGTTATTTTCTTGAATTGACAAATAGATCTACACATCCGTTTTCATTTTTAATTACTTGTTTTGTGTCAATTGGTTTCTACATCACAAGGGCATTCTCTGACAAAATAACTCACAACAGACAAAAAAAAAAGTTAAAGAAAAAAAAACCCTATATATATATAGTATTGACATGGAGATTTCTTTCACTTTTTTAGTCTTAGTATGATCATCTATTTTTATATCTATAAATATATATATAAATCACAGATTTTAACTTCTTAATTCTAAGCTCAGGGTTGACACACCTTTGTAACAAAAATGTTTTGTCAACCAGCTCTTCTTGTTTTGTGCTGCTCAGTGAAGGAATTCCTCAATGACCTATGAGCACCAAGACTCAAGACAGAGACCTTTTTTATGTATCTAACTGTCCATCTACTAAAAGTTTGCCAGGGCACACCTTTTTCTCAAGAGCATGCTTCGTTCCTGGTGCTCCAGCCTGTATTGAGCTCATGGGACGAGCCCCAGGTGTTCAGGCCTAGTGATGAAAAACTGTATGTGTAAAGAATGTTAGTCTCACACACACACACACACACACACATACACACACACACACAGAAAACATTGCTTTCAAGTACACCTTTGGTCTGAATTACTGCTTGGCACTTAGACAAATGGCCTAAACGCGAGTCCATTCAAGAACCACAGATTAAGCTATCTGCCAAGCCAGGCCTAACTCTTTCCCCCCTGGGCAGAAAGAAACAAAATATACTATATGGAGCTTTATGAATACAGTTAGTTGGCTGTCCAGGTGTTTCTTGGTTTTACTGATGCATTTGGACTAGGGAAAGGGAATGTGTGAGAGACTACTATAGTAGGCCACTCACATTTTTAACTAACTCATCCTCAGTATTGACGCATATGTGATACCTTTCGATCTCTGTTCTCATCAAAAAGTAAAATTAGTTATGGATTTAAGTCATTCCATTTTAGTAGTACGCACGCAATAGTATTAAGTATATCTGAGCATCTTGACAGAACAGAAAGTATTTACACACATCTATTGCCACGTTATGCCTAATGAAATTTGAAATGTAGGATTCTGCAAGACTTTGTGGCATCTTTCATTTAAGTTGTCATAAAGTTAACTATCTAGTTCAGTATTCCACACTTCTAGAAAACCACCCAACAGTTCACCACCAACCTTTGACTTCCTATTGCCAATGACACAGAACATCTCTTTCTGAAGGATCATTTGTGTTGCTCATTTCATCGTATGTTTAGAAACCAGGTTTTTTTTTTCTTCAATAATTAAGGTGCAATACAAATTAAATCCGCTGGGGTTTTTTCATAATATTTGAGTAATAACTTGTTTTATGGCTTTAAACTCCAAGTCTTTCTTTTTAAAACTATATTTCTACATTATCTTCCATGAAATGGATCAGAATGTCGTGTTTTACCCTGTGCTTTGTACCCCCAAATGGTTTTGTGCATGTGTATGAAAACACATTATCTTAGTGAATGTGAACCCATGTTCTGTACTCACTAATCACACAGATAATATATAAATGCCTGCTTCATGTGTTTTAACACCGTCATTATAAATATTACTCTTGTTGAAGAGACATATGAACTGGGCAGCGAGCTGAAAGGATTATCCATTAATGATGCCACAATATTAGCCACCTTGCATGGATATAGTCCAAACAATACTCAATTGCTATTCCTGGTCTTTATCATCTTCCTATTATTCTGTATGATTTTCAGACTAATTTAACATGAGAGCTTATTTTTTTTTCCTATCACTGCGATTTCATTGACTCTGCTTACTCCTTTTTCAACATGTATCTTGGGATCCTCCTCCAAATTTAATTCTTTCTTTTTTGGCATAGTGACAGGGGACACAATGACACTCCATTGATGTCATGACCTCCCCACATTTATTGTGATGCCCCCTAAATTCTGTAATCACATCATAACTTATGAGTAGAGAGGAATGGGCTCACTGAATTCAGATACTAGACGTGGGTGGGTGAGACTCACAACTACAAACACTTAGCTTATTGAAGTGCCTCTATTTACATGTTCTTTAGTTATAATATGTATTTTTCTAACAGAAATACATGTCTGTAATTGATGTATCTTATACTTTGTGTATTTTACAACAAAACCTAATCTGAGGCTAAGGTCTTTAGCAGAGAAGGAGGAATTGAAAAGTTGTGGATAAGAGCTCTGTTTGTGGTTCTGTTCTCCCAGAGAGCCATGAGACAGATTTCTGTCTTTAAAGGAAGGCCACGTGGGCACTTTGATTACAGCCACCTGAGAACATTTGTTCGGGAAACCTGACTCCCTTACAGAAACTTTCCCAAGCAGGAGAAATAATATGTATCACCTACTTCAAATGTAAGGACTAGACTGAAAAACACTATTTAAAAATAGTGATAAGCAGTAACAATTTAAAAAAAACAACATTCTGGAAAATCAAACACATTAAAAATATTACTGGATACAAAATCCTGAGATTTAATTTATATCCCCTGCTACAGACATTAGCCTGCTGTAATTCTTTTGCCATTACACACATGCTTTGGCTACAGACTGAACACAACTAAAATCACCAAGGAGGAATGAAACAGCAAATTCTTGAGTTGTGATTCTTTTATTACTTCTCTTTGCAAGGCTAAGAGGTGGCTTCCTTCAAGGTAAAAGGGTCAACAAGTGCAGTTTTTGACTTATCCAAAATTTGCAGAAATTAAGATTCATTCTCATTGATGTATAGTCACTAACATCTTACTTTTTTTTGGTGTGTGTATGTGCCAGTGCTGGGGCTTGAAATCAGAACCTCAGGCTCTTGCTTAGCTCTTTCCCTCAAGACTAAAACTCTACCACGTGAGCCACACCTCTGCTTCTGTCTTTTTGCTGGTTAGTTGGAGATAAGAATGTCTCAGATTTGTCTGCTCAGGCTGCCTTCAAACCAAGATCCTCAGATATCAGCCACCTAAGTAAACTAGGATTACAGGCATGAGCCACCAGTGCCCAACTTAATGTCTTTTACTTTTTAAAAAGTTGAGCTTTGCTAACAAAAAGAGAGTGAAGGAAATTATAACATACGTTTGCATTACATTCCTCCTTGGTGCAAATATTAGCCAGTGTTGAGTTTTAGGCCAAGTACAACAACTCAAGTATTGATTTGTACGCATTCTGGAGACTTGGTTTGCAGCACAGACTCAGCTTAGCATGGGAACATTTGTGACTTTCTTCAAGGCTGAGAAGAGACTAGATTCTAACACTGCCTTGTAATGAAGTACTTCCAAGAAAAACACCTACGGATGGCATCGTGGTGAGGTCTCTGTGTGCATATATGTCATTTATATGCAGGATAAATGTGTGCACCAATCAAACTGAAAACTTCATGTGACTGTCAAACAACTATTATTTGGGTTAAGATTTTTCATTTCTGATTTGGATAGAAAAATTGCTATTAATCTTGTATTAAAATAGTTTTTAAAAATCAACCCATGCACTCTCTGCATTTTCTTCATTGTTACCATGATCGATGGTGCAGAACTTTGTGGATCATCTTTTATTTGAGATTTTCTTTAGAAATTTCAATAATTAAAAAAAAACACTCAGATTAAACCAATGACTCTCATCAAAGTACACACAGAATTGAGAAATAAGGTCTTCCAGAACTCAAACACTGGGCTTCCCACATGTAAATAAAAAGCACTAGTCCTCTCTTCTTTCATCTTAGTTTCCTGAAGAGAAAAACTAAATGGCTTAGATCTGATATCAAGAGAATATAAATGAGACCAGAAACATAAGATTATAGGTCAGTGGACTAACAATTTCCAAGTTAAGTAAATTGCATCAATTTTTATATTTCTAAACTGTTTTCATGCCCATGGGAATGCTAAATACTGTGTAACCCAGTAAATGTTCATTTAACAAATATGTATTGAACTCCTCCTCTTGCTAGTCCTGCCCTATGTGCTGTATTGTGTATGCATTACCAGAATCCACCAGTGGAAAATAATTGATTTCTTAATGCTCTTAGCCATGATTATTATAAATACATCAATAATTTCAAAATGATCTTTTAAGTGAGATAATCCATATAGAAAATTTGAGAATATATCATTTAGCTGTAACACTATAACTCACAATGCTATCTTAATTTTCATTGAACAAACTGATTTTTACAAGACAATTTTCAGATAAATCCACTGACAAATGGGATGGAATAATTAGATATATGTAGATATATACATATATGCTTATATACATTATATAATATATACATATCAACATCACATTGATCATAGAAAAAATACCATCTCATAATATAGCAGCAGTTAGAGGTGAAAACTTGCTTTTCATCTTGTAAGAGCCAAACTTTGAGTCACAAGTTCAATTCTTTTTGCAAACAAGCATCTGCAATTGATGCGGCACAATACATTTCCATTCCACAGACACATTTATTTGCTGGTTATGAACGTGGGGCTGAACATATTTTCTTAGCTCATAAATGGGACCCTGCAAAGCCAGGAGGAGTTAGATGCCTGTCTTCGTAGCCCTGCCCAGGGGACTCTTGCTCATGTTCACCTTGAAGCAGAAAGCCAAACAAAAGAAGGGAAATTTTACCCATAGAGTTCTCAAGTTTGGGGAGAAAAACAAACTAGACAAACTGAATTGAAAAACACTATTTCCCTTTTATAAAGTTATTTCTTTTAAAACTTGAAAACAAAAAAAATTGACAGGCAATTATCTATAGTCTTCCCCCCCCCAAAAAAAATGAGCCATTATCACGTGCCAGACACAGTTGTAGGTACAAGAGCAAGACACCAGATTCCTGCTCCTGGACAGTTTACATCCTGGTTGGGGGTGAGAGAGAACAGCCAGTGCATTAGGTAATATAAATGAGCAAGATGATTCATTAAGTGGAAGGTGCCTTGGAGGAAATAAAACAGGAAAAGGAGCAGGGATTAGGGAGGAGATTGATGTTCCAGGAGAACCTCTTTGGATGACATTTGAGCTCCAAATTCATGTCCAGGAAAGAGACAGCCATGAACAGATCTGCAGACAGCACAACTAGAAATATATACATATATATAATTATATATACATATACACATTTATCCACTCTGAGAGTAGTTGTGTGGTAGGAGATAGTTGTTTAGAGGTAGCCATGTTATGCTTAGGGGCTAAAAGGTTTTAACACATTAAGCCAGAGGCCTAATGATACATATTTGGCCCTATATTGCAGCCCTCTGGTACTTAGTAACATTTTAAAGAATGTTATAAAATGAAATGCATCCAGAGCAATGAAATCATGACATATACCATCGTTTTCATAGGATTTCTGAGATGGAAATAATAATGCCCATTTTACACTAAATAAAATGAGATTTGGTGAGCATAATGAATTTAGCCAGTCATATGAATGAATTCCTGCTATCTGTCAGTAATAGGCATAAAAATGAAAGTACATGAGAATAATTGTAATATTTTAATTGCAATTCAATGATCTAAGAGGATGTTAGGATTTGGCAGCAAGTATGCCAACAACAAGGAGGTAGGCAAGCAATCCATGCCTTTTTATTTGCAGACAACTCATAAATTACATGTTTATTCTAAAATGTAGTGCCATTCAACTGCTAGTCTTCTCCAATTTTCAAATAAAGATTGTTTGCAAATAAACCACTGATTCTAGGTTGAACTTATGGCCTCTGCAAAGCAAAGTGAGATGCTTGGAACAGAAGCTGTCAAATCTGCTTCCCCCTGGCTTGATCATTTGACCTAGACATCACCTCTACAGAAAGCCAACCATTACTACGACTATTCCACCCCCCTCCTGACTCCTTCCATACACCAGGCTCATCTAGGATCTATTTGTGTTGTTGGTTCACAACACAACAATGAGTTGATCCTAACCAAAAGCTAGTATAGCAGCTTTGTTGACTAAATCAACTATGAAATGTCCTGCGAAACACTATGATGTTGAAGACCAGCCATCAGAGTCCTGGTGGCTGTGGCTGCTGGTAATGTCCATCTTGAAATTTTTCTCCCCAGGTGTACAGAAAGCTGAATGTCAACTTAAAAAAAAGGTCTGCCTATAAAAGGCTACTTGTTTCTCTTCCTTGATCTAGGAAACCCTATATTTACACAAATCATTTCTTTCTTTTTCTTTTTTTTTTGGGGGGGGGGGGGTCCGGTCGTGGGGTCTGAACTCTGGGCCTGGGCGCTGTCCCTCAGCTCTTCAGCTCAAGACTAGCGCTCTACCACTTGAGTCACAGCGCCACTTCCGGCTTTTTTCTTCTTTGCTTATGTGGTGCTGAGGAATCAAACCCAGGGCCTCAAGCATGCAAGGCAAGCGCTCTACCACTGAGCCACCTTCCCAGCCCCACAAATCATTTCTTTAAAGGAAATTCTCAAGTCCCTTCCACTTTCATAGTCTTCTCCACACATCATACACATGGGAGAAGCCACACAGAGAAGCCAAGGTCTTTTCTGCCTTTTGTTGTTTCTCTTCTTTTTCATTCCCTTTCTCCAGGGCTCACCCAAATCTTTAGAATTTGAATATAAATGATTCTAGTTCCTACCAACTTATTATTTTTGTGAAATCAACCCATCAGTGCAGCCACAGAAAAGCCAGTAACCAATTCTCTCAGCCGAGACTGGCAGAATGACACCCGACAGCCTCCTGATTCATCTCGGGCTCTGAATCATATATTGTGAATTATCATACTCCAGCTTCCTGCATTGAAAAATGAGATGTCCCCAGATTCTAGTAAGCCCAAAAGTTCCATCTAAAGAGCAATGTTAAAAGCTTGTTAAGTGACACAGGAATGATTTTATTGGGTTTTGTTTGAACTAATGTGTTACTATGAAGCAGCATGTGGAAGCTATTTGTATTTAGCAGAAGATAAGCATGAGTTCTGTTTATGTGTTTGGTTTTGAATATGAAAGTCTTAAAGTTTTAGGGAAATGGAAGGGAAAACTGGATATCAAGAAGTATATTGTTGGACAGAGCATGAACCAGGAGCAATAGGCAGACAAAACAGCTTTCTCACACCTGAATCTTTCTTCTTCCATGCCTAAAAGCAGAGAGGGAGTGATGTGGCAGCACAAAAGGAGGGAAACAAAGGAAGAAGGAGGAATGAGATCTAGTGTCCATGAAATCCATAATGTGTTCCCTATACTCCCCTGATTATTGCTGAACCTCCATCATGAGAGTCTACAGATAATATAAGAGAATGGCACTTAACAAAAAAAAAAAAAAAAAAACAGGAACAAATCACAGAGGAACTGCAGTCCAGTGAATGAATCCTCATCTCTACTCACCAGATATAAATCAGAAGGCCCTAGATCCCAAATTGTCCATGACAGTCCTTATTGTCTATTGCCGCAATACAGCTATCACTCTTTCCACTCTTTAGCATCCTTGGTTTGAATGATAAATTATATAGTCACCTTAGGTATAATAACAGCCATTCATGAGATCAATTCAGACCCCACTGTATGTGACACCTTACTATAAATCTAATTACAGCGGTATAAGCCCTCTTTTTACCACGCTTGGAGGTGATTAATCATATTGAGCTGCAAGTTTGAAGGAGCAACTTCAATCCTACCAAAGAAGTCCTAAGTAATGTTATTATCCACCCCGTCCTTAGTTAAAGCTATCTTAACTAGTTGTATTGAAAACATCCCTAATCAGAATCCAGAATCCAAAACCCATGCTTACATCATCAGGTACACAATCAACTCCCCACAAAATGCCTGGCTCTCTACACCAGCCTCAAAATGGGCCTTGGTTGGAACACACTTGGTACACACACTGGGTAGGGCTCTGAACTTTCTGCACTTCAGCCATTTTGCTTGATCTTTCCATGAACAAAACCTCCGGTGGCCATTGCTGTTCCAGAAGTATTGTATTTAGATTCTATTGGATGCTGCCAACAAACTGAGTTTGAGGCTTAATTTATCCATGGGCCTATCTTACCAATTCAGAACAACTCTAGGCATTTTCTTTGGTTTTTCAGAATCACCTCTGTCCTTTCCCTCCGATGACAGGCTACGTGTTGATGTTCAAGTAGTACCAATCATTTCATATTCACCAAATGGCATCTCTGCCATTCTAAAGGACAGACCAACATGCAAGGAAGTGATGGATAGAGATGAACCCTCTCCAACTTAAATTGCCATTCACAAATCCTCATCATTCAGTTTTTGTTGCTACTAAGCTCCTTGTAACACTTTCCACTTGATTCCCACAATAGAGTCATAAAACCCTGGTGATCATCCACTTGACAATGAAGAGATGTGTTCCACAGGGAACAAAGTATGTTGTATTTTTTAATGCCATCTGCTGGTACCTAACAAAAAAAATCTCTTTGATTGGCAGCAATTGTTGGAAAAGAAGTTCATCTCTGATTAAGTCATTCAGCCCTTTTTAAGGTACTTAAGCTTGCTTTCACAACATTACTTGTTCCTAAAGTTATCCTGTAAAGATCAATTTCATACAAATGTGTCTACACACCACGCTTTTCTACAGGACAGAGATGAAAGTTTTTAACTGGAACTGGGAATATCATATAATACCTGTAAGTCTAAGCAGAAACCACATTTCAAGTCATAAACTTATTGCACAGATCCCTGCTCTCTGACTTTACTTTTGAGAAGACTTATGTTTGGGAAGCCTGTCTTCCTCAAGAAGAAAATAACACCTAAAAATAATGCCAAAAGCAGCACCAACATCATCACAGTTTCAAAAAACAGTGCTGAACTCCTCCAATTTGCTAACTCGCCATAATCTACAAGCAGAATATCTTCCCTCCCTTCAAAGAAAAATCAGTAGGAACTATTTTTGTTCTTAAAAAAATTAGGAAACTGAAGCCCTAAAATGTTCAATGATTCCATCAAGGTCTCAAGGAGCTTAAAAGTAGAGAATAAAAATATGTTCTGTCACAAGAGCTGGAAACTGATGCTGCTTTGAATAAATAAAGGCAAAGCCCCCACTGCTACAGGGTAACATTAAGGAAAGAGAGAGCCCACCTTCTAGAAATAATCATCTAGTGTGGGCTCCTTTGCAGGTGATGTACATGAACAATAGTGATCATCTTATTTCCACACATAGTTTACCTCTACCAGGACTCTATTTATTTTAATATCTTTTTTGTCAGTTGTGGGGCTTGAACTCTGGGCTTGGGTGCTGTACCTTAGCTCTTCAGTTCAAGGTGAGCGCTCTACCACTTGAGCCACAGCGCCACTTCTGGTTTTCTGGTGGTAAATTGGAGATAAGAGTCTCATGGACTTTCTTGCCCAGGGCTGGCTTTGAACCTTGATCCTCAAATTTCAGCCTCCTGAGTAGGTAGCTATTACAGGCGTGAATCACCTGCACCCAGCTGCCAGGATTTTTTTTTTAGATTCTATTTCCTGGAGTCTGGGAAGACTTTGCAGCTCTGCAAGAATACAGAGCCATACAGATGTGTGGAGGTAACGACGGCTTAGAATAGTAATTGATCCGATGGGGCCCCAGTTTTAACCCCACTCCCAATACTCCAAACATACACACAGGTAAGATATTGACTAACAAAGTCCCTGTCCCATCTCAAGGTCCTGATGATCTCAAAACACGTGGAAATGGCTTTGTGTTGCCTGCTGATAAGATCACTAATCTCTTGACTGAATTACAGCTTTCTAATCACACACTGTCTATTTATTACCCTTACATCCAGCACTCCATTGTCCAAAAAGCAGTCAGTTTTTTTTTTCTACATGCCTTCTCTGCAGCTGACTTTCCCTCATTGTAATGCTTTTCTTGCCTTGCCCTGCTCTGGGCTGTGGGAATGGGAAGAAATGGAGGAGGAAACTATGTCCTGATGTTCAATGACAAGAAGAAGGTACTTGACATTTCTTTCCCCTTCCCCACACTTAAGCCTGTACTGCTTCCCGCTCTCTCTACTTTGCCCTGAGCCTTTATTAACCCAGTGTGGAATATGGCAATTTCCTAAGCCACGGTCATTAAAGTAAATACCATTGTGCCCCAAAGGGCTCCCTTGGCTGTGTGCTCCTCGTGCTTGTTTAGTTCATGATATTTCATGCCAAATATTTTAGAGATGCTTTTTTTTTTCTTCTTAGCACTCACCAAGCAGCTTACTTACTTAGACTGTGAAATGTGCCATTCCCATCCATCAGGGGCAAGAGTCAGACTGTGGGGATGTTGTATTTTGTATTTGCTTTACATTCATTATGTGTTTCTTGCTGAGCCGGCCTTTTCCATGGACATGGAAGGCTGAGAGGACTAATGGCGCTCTATTACCACCAACTCGCGATGGTGATTATGCATCTTCGCAAAGCACTTAATAAATACTATTAAAAGATTTTGCTGTACAGCCATGGCAAATCACACCAGATGTGATATTGTGTTATTAGACAAAAAGCAGTCTTGAAAAGCTTTCAAGGTAACATTTAAAAAGTAATCCTTTTTAAGTTGCCTAGCAGAATGTTCCGTAAGTACTCAGCACACAGAAGAGGTACGAGTTCAGCCGAAGAACGAGCTACCAGATGGAGACAGTAATTACCCTGTCCCCAAACCCAGATTGTATTTACCTTGCCTCTTGCCTACCAAGTTGACAATACAATATCTGACTTGTCAAGTGGTATACACCATTTCATTTTTCCTGCTGGTACGTATATTAATGAACGGGCGCTTTTATTAACAGCAGTGCAAGACTCGAAGATTTCAGTCATGCTGTTACCCTACTGCTTGATATAGATCATAAAGGACAAGAATAAAATTTAATTTGCAATAACTCTTTGGAACCAGAGTAATAGTTGCCCAGGAGTTCTTTGTCAGAGCAGCTTGGCTTTTCATTAAGTCGTCAGCCACTAAATTTTTTTTCAACTCTGGCAGAAACAGCCAGGGAATGCTTGGGAACTCTATAAAAGACATTCTCCTGATCCTCAAATTGTTGGAAAGACTCTTTAGCATCTGTTAAAATAAGACTCCCCCCGCCCCCCCCCCCCCCCGCCCTCCTAATCTGCCTGAAACTAATAGGGAGAAAATTCTGAGGTATTTCTTAATTAAGTAATACCAAATGGTGGAGGATGATCTAACTTCACCACCCTGGCAAAGCAAGTAAAAAGAGGAGTTGAACACTCCTAAATTCTAATGCCTATGGCATGCCCCTGAATGGGCTGTATTGTCACTACTGTGATTTCTTCTTTTTTTATTTCAAAGTAAACAGACACAAATGTAGAAAAATCCAAACTCAAAGAATGGTCAACGCTGAGAGTAATGTGTGAACGTTTAGCCCAGAGAAAGTGGGGATGTGAATGCCAGTATGGTGCTAGGACAAAGGACCTCTTCTTTCTATTTTGTGACCCTGGATTCTAGTGGCTTCTCGGTGGGGCTTGTGGAGCTATTTCCTGAATCATACAGGTAATGAATGCTGTAGGCGCAGGATATGCATGTGTGAAATACCACGGGTGTCACTCCTTTGAACATAGACTTACCAAATTAATACTAGGAATGTAAAATAGGTCCTGTCCAGGGAGTGGGTGCTCATGGGAGGAGAGGGTGAATGGAGAGAGGGTGGAGGAGGGTGAATAAGGAACACGTGTGAATATGTGTGAACAATGACGCTTATTGAGGATGGTTTGGGAGGTGAGAGAGTGACAGAAGGGTGAGCTGGATTGCATACTTACATTTCCATGTAAAAAATAAAACCCCTTTATACAATTAAATGATGCTAATAAAAAGGGAAAGGGAAAGAAAACACTTCGAGGAGCAAAGCAGCAGGATAGCTGATGACAAACTATGAGTTGGCTCCACCGACAGAAATTCATGTGCAATTCCAAGATGCTCATTCAACATCATAGAGCTGGTGAACAAACAAGCACATGTTATGAGAACAGCAGTCCTCTTCCTCCAAACAGCAGCACCCTTGGCCTAATTCCTAACTCTCATCTTTGGCCACCATTCCGCGTCCCTACAAAATCCTGATGAAGCATCTCAACTAAAACATGGTGTTTAGTCACTCTGTGGACCCACTAGTTTTTTTTTTTTTGATGAAGCAAATATGAGCATGTGCGCGTATATTACATATATATATATATATATATATATAGTGTGTAAATTTAAGATACATATACATGTGTTAAATAAGATGAATTTACACAGAAATGTGCATAAAACAAAGTGATCGGTTGATGAAAGCATTGGGACACAGACACTAGGAGAATCCAGCCTCCTATTTCCTCTGGGAATCCTGATTCATTCTTCACTGTGCCTGTCATTAATTGTTCCTGTGAATAATGAGAATCAATTCTACCATGAGGATGATATACTTCATGCTCTTCCAAAAGAAGGCCCTAGGCAAAAATGAAGATAATAGCAACTGTCTGGAAGGTAGGTAGTTAGCTAGTTTAGTGGGTCTAGAGACAGAATCTGAGGCCTCACACATGCTAAGTGCTGTACAATTGAGCTCCTCTCTCTTCCTTAACTCATATTTATTTTGAAGGAAGATTCTTCTCTGGTCTTCACCTAAGTATCTTATAGATGTTTAAAAGTCTTTTGATCACAACTATAACTGGACCTTTGTAAGGGGAAACTTCTCAACTTTTTCCACCATTTATGTGGCTAAAATCACTGGAGCTGGGTACAGTCCTGGCTGGGTTTTTAACCAGCCTTGGTCCATCTTTAGGGCTAAGAAAATCAGAATTATATACTGTCTTTAACTCTGCTTTAAGGAATAAGAGAGAGGGAAATGAGTGATCATCAGAAATATGTGGGAACCTTTGTCTAGTCAAAAGACTAGAAACTCCATGAATGTTAGATGTATCTTTTTGAATAGAGACAATTCCCTTACTACATTCTCAATCAGTACCTCACAGCATGCACGGCTACATCCTAACTAGGCCCACTGAAGGGAAGTGCAGAGAACTTGTACAGAGAAAAATTATCGTTATACCTGCAAAAGTGTAGACTTTCTACTTTTTTTACATGGACTGTCATGTCTCGCAAGCTATGGTAGAGTTATTTTTTAAGTTGCTATTTAATGCTGCTCTAAATAAGCAAATAAGTAAATTATTGGCATGAATTTCATTGCCCGTCTTGATATTGTGCACTGCCAGCTCTATATGAAAAGTTAAGTGCATTTAAGCTGTATGAGAGAAATTATTGAAATCACACACTCAGTATTCCATAGCGCATCCATGCAGAGGTATTTTTGTGAAAACACTGCACAAAACTAACTCATTTCTGTTCTTGATACATGCTCTCCCAATACTCCCTACCTTCAGCTTCCAAACGAATGAGGATAGATTGAAAGGGAAGGAAATAGGAGGGCTCTATCTTCCACATTCCTCCTATGTCATCATTGTCAAGTAAGTGGTTGATTAATGGAGAAGAAGTAGGAGTACGAAGAGACATCGTCAGCGTGCCTGATGATTTGTCATGCTTACAACGCTACTGATGTCTTCCTGAAATAGAGGCAAGTTCTCGTTCAAATGGAAACAGGGTTGTCAGAGCAGCTGCACCCCTTCTTATACTAAGTCTCACCAAACTCTCTGTGCATCAAAGGTTCACCACAATTTTGTGCATACAGGACACTGTAGTGCTAAAGAGGTGACAAGAACAATAGACGTGCATATCCAGTAGAGGTGCTCCACTCATCTGCCTGCCCATACATACATTTTCCCATGAGACTTCGTATACAAAGTGCAGGTTCAAAGATAAAATGAATCTCAACATGGTGATGATAGAATATTAGAGCAAATACAATGATCCCTCTGAATATGGCACTCTTTGTGAGGTATAATAGCTTCATAGTAATACAACAAAATACTCAAAGCAACTAATTTATGAAGAGAAAAGGTTTCTTTATCTCAGGAGAGGGGTTTAAATCCAAAGCAGGCAGCTCCATTGCTTTGGCTTCCTTGCTTGGTAATGACTTGTGCATATGCTAGAGTTAATGTTACGTTTTGAACCAGAAAGCCAAGAGAGACTGGGAGATAAGTATCTCATGACCTTGTTCAAAGACATGTCCCCAGTGACCTAAAGGCCTCCCATCAGGCCCTGCCTCCTATATAGTTCCTATCCCTGCACAATCATGCTATCTTAAAAACTAAACCTTTACCATATGAAACTTTGGAGAACGGTGTCCATGTCTGAACCATGACATAACTGCACAAGTCACACATTTATGGAGCTTGCCCTGGTACTCAACCCATGTACTGGAACCCAATATCCAGCCCAATTCCATATACCTGGAACTCATGTGAGGTTTTCACTCATGTGAAAAGATTCCCCAGCCTAGGTAAAGGAGGGTGCACTTTCTACAAAAAAAGGAGCATGTGAAATAGTGAGTGTGGTCATCCGGATTCAGACTGGGTTGGTGTTAGTTATCTAAAAAAAAAGCTTTAGATCTTAACTTAGAGCTGACTGAGGGTTTTAACGTAGCTCAGTGGTGACGTACTTGCTTAGCATGTGTGAGGCCCGGGGTTCTATTCCCAGCACAGCTAATACTAGTAATAATAAACAATAATAGGGGTAATAGTGATCCCTGTGGTGTGGACCTCATGAAATGCCACATAGATCAGATCTGCTCTGAAAAAGATAAATTCAACTTTGGAAAGAGATTAATTATCAGCAGGTTTTTCAAGATCAGTGATGCCCACTGAGACTGGTTTGAAGAAAAGAGGAAATCTCCAGTGTAATCAGTGGCAAAACGTTCAGAGCAGGAAGCAGGAAGGGGAGCATGATGGGAAACAGAACAAAAGGAGGGAGAAGGGAAAGAGCGGGTATTAGAAGCGGGCCCCTCAGTAGCTTTGAGAATGATTAAGGATAGTGGATTGCATGGGAGGGACTATTATTTGATCACCATAGGTGAGAATGAGACTTTCAACTTCAGAAAAAGAGAGGAGCCAATTACCAGTAACTGAATGCAATAACAAGGACAGAACAGCCAAGGAAGGAAATATGGGCTGAAGGCTCAGAAGGATGGATGAAAGGAAGAGAAGGCATTCGGAAGCCAAAAATGATTATTAATTGATGACTGACTTTGTAGATTTCTGATCCCCAAACCATTTGTGAATCTCTTACTGAAAATATGGATGCTTGCTCACTGGCAAGGGTAGTGGAGGACAGATTCTTATGTGGTCCATACGATCCAGCTCCTGGCTTTATGGCCTTGGATGCTCCCTCTGTTGAAGTTCAGGTGGCATTTGTGATTGCTTCAACCCAATAGAAAACTGTCAAGGTAAAGACCAGTATGTGGTTATGAATGAGTAACTATGTGCGTTAGATGCCTTTGGCTGTCACTGTGAATGTCTCTCCTTTACTGGCTTGAAGGAAGCAGCCCAGTTGGTAAGCCCAGGTTGTGGGAGCTGAGATCCTGAGGGCCTAAATTATACAGGTCAGGTCAGCAGGAACTGAATGTGAGCTGGGAAAGAATTCCCTCCCCTGCCCTGCCTCAGATGAGACCCCAGCTCCCACTGAACCTAAGCAAGAGTTCATGGAAACAAAAAGGTCCTGGTCTAGCCCTTTCTATTATCACAGAGCATGGGCTTCAGATAGTTGAATATTCATTCGCTCTGGGTGTTGCCACCACTTTTAGTATCATCATACACTACCTAACTCAAATTTTGTACCCTTGTAATCCAAGGATCTTGAGATTCAGAGAGCACATAGCATTTCCCCAAAGCCTAGAGATTACACAGGTTAGACAAGGAATTTAAACCCAGCCTTCTGCTTCTTCCTTGTGTGTTCTTTCTGTTCTTACATGCTGTTATCTTTTTAAGCTTGATGGAGTCTGGAAGATAATTTAATCCCAAGCCTCCTAGTTGAACAACAGGCAAAATGAGCTCAGAGAGGTCATCCAGGCTACCTGAGACCACTCTGCACTTCTAGAAAATGGCAAACATGGAATTAGATTTCTCTGTCTCTGGGCCAACACCTCTGACTGCCCCTCTCGATCACCTCTTTGTGGTTGAATTCTTTCCAGCTTCCTGCCCGGTAGAGTCAGGCTGTGGGATTCCTCACCTTTACTTTAAATATGTGGTACTCATTCACAAACTTCCCTGGCTATTTAAACTCTGGACTTCAACTCTTCATCGTTAATTCCCTAAAGGTCACTAATTCAGGTAGTCAACCTGATACGATTTACTCATCCAATTAGTGAATTGAACGAAACTTTCTTTCCTCTTTTTTTATATGAATAAGTTTTTTATTGTGAAAATACCATACAGAAGGTTTACAATTACATGAGCAAGGTAATGAGTACATTTCTTATCAAGCATTGTTGCCTCCTCCTTTGTTTCCTTTTCCCATCCCTGCCAGCCCATACCACTCCCCATACCAAAGTTGTAAAGTTTGTTTTTTGACATAATGTCTTGTACATCTCATTGTTGCAATGGGTCCACCTGTATCCCTATTTAAACAATTTGTTTTTCCCTTCCCCTCCCCAAATTTATACCAACATCAAATACAGTGAAAACAGGGGTTATACAGTGGGGGAGGGACATACAAAGCAACAAAGAAATCATCTTATAAATATGTTAGAAACAATAGCAAGAAAGCAAAACCATTTGAATCCTTATCTTGGGGTTCATTTCGCCTACCATCAACTTATCTGACCGTTTCTGCATGTCTACAAGGATGTCCACTAGTATATGTCTTTCCTCTTTTTAAGGTATGTATCTCAGGTATTCTGTCACCGTGACAGGAAGTTGGTTAAGACAGAATCTTATTCTCCCTCATTGGCTTGTCTGTCTCTACCATTTTTTTCTACTTGGATCTCCAACCTATGGGGAGAGTTGTCTACACTCATGGTGGGCTTTCCTTTCAGCTTGTCCTCCCACATGCCAATTGTCTCTGGAAACATTCCAATAGACACAGTTAGAAGTCTAGTTTACTAATTTCCTAAGCAGCTCTCAATCTAACCAAGTGAAAATCAAGACTGACCATCTCAAGAGATGAGAAACATGAAATTAAGTACTGAAGATGTGCATAAATACCGCAGGCAAGTGGCTCCCAGTTCTGTGTAACACGCAATTTTCATTGGTTCAACCAAGTACACAAATCCAATGTGCAATTTGTTAAGGCAGCATTACAAATTTGTAAGTAATGCCAATGTGTAATTTCTGGAAGAATATGCTCTACTACCACAGTCAAATGGGCGAAAAGTGCAAGTCAAAAGAGGCAACAACACATAAACTACCTCTAGAAGGTTTAAATTACAAATACAAAGCTTATTTGATCACATAGCTAAACAGCAAGGAATCCTCACTTCCAGTGAAGTAAGGTACACTAGTCACTTCCTTCCCCATCCATTTGTATTCCCTTCTACCCCCAAATAAAAACTCAGAGAGACAAACCGAAAAAGGACAGGCTCTGTTCATCCAAGATATGTCTTCTCAATCCAGGCTGAGCTTAATATTCAAGCTCCAGGAATGAACTAGAAACTGGGAACATTTTCTCATGCTGCACTAGCAGGGGAAAAAAATGAAATTTTAATGAAGCAGAAGCACCATGTCAGTTGCTTAAAGTTCATTCACATTTAACATTTCACACACCATTTGCCTTTCAGATCTCTCTCCACCAAGTGAGAGGCAACAGTGCCCTTTGGGGCTCAGTGGAATGGTTGGATTTCTTTGGAGTGGTGTCTTTCTTATTTCCTTCTTCCTCGCTCGGGGGTAAAAGGTCTTAACAACACCCAAAACCATCCAGGGGCTTAGTGGCCCATCTAAGTACCAAAAAATCACACAGGTACCTCCATCGTGAATATCAAGGGAAAAGAAGCAATGATTCTACAACAGAGCCTTGCTCGGTTCAGATATCTTTACAGAATCCACAAACCTTTTGGGAGTTCCAAACAAGATTTCCTGTCTTGATGGATGAAATTTAGCCCACGGCTTTGGTTTCACACACCTAGGACTCCAATATCGTTTGCTAAGTAACACCAACATTTATTTAGCAACTTCTCTGTTCTTAGCTATTACAGGATGAATTATGTCTCCCGCAATTCATTATATGGAAATACCCTAGAATGGAACCACATTTGGAGACAAGGTCTTCACAGAAGTGATTAAATGAAAATGAGCCTGAGCCATTGGGGTAGACTCTCATCCAACATGACCATGCTCTTATGAGAGGAAATGTGCACACAGAGACAGAAAAGATGCATACACTCACTAAGCAAAGACAAGACACAGGGGAAAGGCAGCAAACCAAGGGAAGAGACCCTAGAACACACCTGGAGCTGGAACTTAGCCTTCCAATTGCTGGAAAGTAATTTCTGCATTTTACACCAACACAGGCAATGATATTCTAAAGAAGTTATATTCATTCATAAACAGTATGTGTATATGTACATATCTGTGTAACAAGAGGAACATGGTGAATGTCCTTTTGTAAGCAAGGAAATGAAATCCCACAGCAGTTAAAACTAAAAATTTAAAAACGATATCTGGTACTGGGAATTGGTGGTTCATATGCCTGTATTCCTTACTACTCAGGAGGCTGAGATCTGAGGATCCCAGTTCAAAGTCATCCCAGGCAGGAAAAGTTTGTGAGATTCTTATTTCCAATTAGCCAGCAAAAATCTGAAAGTGGAGCTGTGGAGGGTGGGAAGGGGGAACTAAGGAAAGGCACTCAGGCCTTAAGCTGACTGGGGAAGTAAATGACTGAGCTAAAAATTTACTTCCTTGGGCTGGGAAGGTGGCTCAGTGGTAGAGTGCTTGCCTTGCATGCATGAGGGCCTGGGTTGGATTCCTCAGCATCACATAATCAGAAAAGGCCAGAAGTGGCGCTATGGCTCAAGTGGCAGAGAGCTAGCCTTGAGCTGAAGTGCTGAGGGACAGCGCCCATGCCCAGAGTTCAAGCCCCATGACCAACCAAAAAAAAAAAAATTAATTAATTATACTGTCTCTGCCCCTAGAGACATGGGAATCACTGCATGTTCCTGTGTGTTTCTAGAGGAGTCCTTTGTATTAATGTTTCTCCACTTCTCGTATCTTTAAAGCACAAAGAAAAACTTTTTTTTCAATTGAAGGTAGAAATTATGGTATTTGGAAATAAAGAACTAAGCAAACACACCAACTCCCTCTGTCTTCCCATTTCTTTTTCAAATTCTCTGGAAGTTAGTTAAAAAATTTCATGTCATACTAAAGTTCTTGACTGAAACTGGACCAAACTTTAAGCAGGGGGGGTAGGTTGAAATGAAATAAATAGGATGGGTCACTCCCTAGCTAGTTCAAACTCCCAAACAGGCAAAATGGCTGCTGTGTTTCCAGACTTTACATCTTTATACTGACTCAGGTCCTCTACAAAGATCTGTTCCTATTGACTGGCTTTCTGTTTCAAGGCTGGCCAAGGACATGGAACATAGCCACTGCTGCTTGGTCTCCCCCTTAGCCTCATGCTGAGTTCCTAAGGTGGAAATGAGAAAAGCTTCCTAAAGCCTGGTTAGAGGTTGGTTGCCTACCATCAAACACCTTGCTGGCAAAAAGAGGATTATTCATGATGCCATGATTTATATTCTTATTTTCCATGAGAGTGAGGGAGAGCTCAAGGGAAACATACAAAACTCCATCCAGGGCTTGAATTTCCTGTCTCTATCCAGGGCCTGAATTTCCTCTGTCCTCCATTCTTAATGGGCCAGAGTCCAAGTTCACTCTCCGTGTTTTCACAGACCAAAGGGCATGACACTAAGAGGCAGGTAACAGCTATCAGGAAGGATTTAAGTACACCGGGCACTCATCCTGTCTTTCTGTCACTGGACGCAGGTGAGGGTTTGTGAAGTTTCCATTTGAAAGGAAGGACTCTTCACTTGAGGTCTTTGACTTTGATTGCAAGAGAAGTGTTTCTGGGTAAGTCATAATGGTAAGAAAATGTGGCAGAGCTGCTTTGTGTAAGTTAAGCAAGCAAGAAGCAGACAAGCTCTAACGGAGTGTAGGTGCTCAAAGCTTTTTGGCCGCAGCATTATTTATATGATAAAGGCAGGGAGTCTGACTTCAAGGTTATGCAAAGATAGGTATTTTATCTTGGCTCTAATCACTCCTGGGGTTATGCTTTCTGAGTTCCTGGATGTTTGGGGCATTGTTTGCAGGTAAGAATACCTCCTGTCATAAAACAGATGCTTTTCCTTGGGATAAGGAAGGCTTCCTGTTGTCTCTCTTAGAAGCAAAGAGTACTTCTAAATACTTTGTTTCTAAGTTGCCTTCACCACGCCTCATTTTCCTTAATTTATCTTGCCTCTTTTTCCCCTAAAATGACTTCGGTGCCTTTTAGTCTTAAGGGAAGTAGATAGATGCATATCTCTTGCATTTGCTTTAAGCTTCAGTTTTTGAATTCCTGGCAGCTGTTTACCATGTCTTGTTTCCCTTATCTATCCTGCCTCATTTGGACAGAATCACTGTGCAACGGTCAAGCACTCAGAATCCTATATAAACAGGACAAGGGAAACCTCCCATGGGGCTCCAGAGTCCCCTGCACCTACCTGAGGAATGGGAGGTATACAGTACTACAGAAGTGTGTACCTGGGGTGATTAAAAATCCTGCAAAAAAGGATGCTGGAAAATGTATCGCTAAATTGTACTTGTTCAAATGGATCAAATATCAAATTTCATGTTACCATGTTGCCACAAAAAAAAAAGCAATTAACAAGCAAAAGAGGAAAATTGTGCTGCCACATTTTACATTTCCTGGATCAGGTGGTATTCTGAGATTCAACTGCCCAGTTGATATTCTGCACCGCCCCTCTTCCCATCACCTCTGCTGCCCCCTCCCCTTCCTAACCGCCCCCCCCCCCCCGCCCCAGGTGTCCCTTGGCCATTATAGACAGCCCTTGAGCATCCCAAACCACTGAAGCAGTACAAGGCGACCAAGCGTTAAAGCAGCCAAATGTCAGCAGAGAGAATTATGTTCAAATTGCACAGAAACTTGTGTCTGGACTCCAACACACAAACCCTTATCTTAGACTTCCAGGGATGTCATAGAGGGAGATCATTAAGGTCAAATCGCTTGTGAGTGGTTTAAGTTGAGGGTAAAAAAGGCCCTTGGCTGGTGCTCTGGAGTGTGGTGTTTTCAGTGTTCAGAAGAAGGGGACAACTGGTGGGTGGCAGGGCTGTACCTACACGAATCTCACCTTTCTCCTGTGTCTAGTACAGTTAGTTTCTTACCCAGAAGCCCCTTCGCCCACAGACATCACCAGGGTTTTACTTCCAGGCAGCCACAGTGAAGATGAGCTGCTTACCTGGAGATAAAAAGCACTTGATGAAATCCTGGCTCCAGCCAAGGGGAAATCAAGCTCAAGGCAGCCATCTAGCTGCAAGGTGAGTTCATGGTAATTGGAGGCTCAGAGCCACTATTGTTTAGAAAAAAAACACAAAACAATGAATTGACATCCATTATGCCCAGCCTCTACTTCAAAATGATTTTTATCGTGTTTGCTTTTGTGCAGCTAAGCTGGAAAATGTGGGCTGTGACAGACAGGCAGAAAAGGAACACATTTGCATGTTCCTGGGTAGTTGTAAGAGGCTTGGATTGTTAGAGAGAACTGATAATGCTGTCAAGACACTGGCAGGCTGAGTGACACCCAAATGCACCAGATTTTTCCCGTGATGTGGCTGACCGTGAACACCACAGTCAGCATGGAGCCAAAGAATTTCAAATATTTCAGGTAAAAATGCTAAACACACAGTGACATGTGCATCTGGGTAAGAAGATGTCCCTGAGGAGACTGCACAGAAAGAGAATGACCATGCTTTAGAAAATGTTACACACCACAGAATGATAAAACTCTTGAAAGAGAAAAAAAAATGTGTGGCTCAAATATGAGTTTGTGTGTGTGTGTGTGTGTGTGTGTGTGTGTGTGTGTGTGTGTGTTTGAGGTAACAAAATGGCTGAATGTCATGTGCTTGCCACTGGTGAGAGAAAGAGGGACTTCCCTTCACAGAAATTGTTAGACATGGACGGTGGTTTTGATTACACACCTGTTTTTAAGGCTGGCCTTTTGCTTGTAAATAAGTCTAATGATGGGTAAACATGTGTGTGTTTAGCTACACGTGCTCTATTTGATATGAAATGCAAGACTTTTGAAACACACAGGTATTTTTCAATATATGAAATGTTTTTATTACCACCAGTTTTTATAGCTCAGATTTAAAAAGAGGATTTTCCCCAGTGAAGAGAATTTTCGGATGCTGCAGTTTCAACTCACTAACTCAATATTTATTCTAAACACTGTGCCAAAAGTTTTCTTCTTGATTACAGTTCTTAATTAATTAAAAGACAGTTTCCCAATCTCTACTGGAGTATGACCATATAAATAAGTTAACCAAATTTATACTGCGTATTTACCCAGAGAAAAAATTTTCCCAACTGCCAGAAATATTCCCCCAACATGGAAAACATTTAATGCCTCAAAAGAAGTGAACAATTAAATTCTGAGAGCCTACAAGAAAACTTTTTCCTATTTAAACACTACGCTTTCCCAATTGTCAGTTCTGAACCCAAAGCCCTCCCACTCCATAGCTTAGCTGTGAGGAAGCTATACTGCAGTGTGCAATTTTCAAACCAAACACAAGAGGGCAGGTTTTGCTTTATTGTTAGCCTAATTCTATATACTGGTAATCAAGATGGTCATTGGGCTAATTGCACATTCAGAAAAAGACACACAAAGACAGGGAGTAATCAGGGTGTGTGATTTGTGTGTGAAACCTCTATTGTTTTAATAGGGAAAGCCAACCTGGAGTCTTTCTAGTTTAGCCTTTATTTACAGCACAGGGAATAATTACACTAAGGAAGCATGACAATTGTAACTGGTTGTATGTTTACAAACCTCCATTGGAGTAGAGAACATCTGAAACAAAGAAGAGCAAATTGTTATGTTACATCCAAGAGATTTCAATGTGGCAAATTTCACAAGTGATTTTTTTTTTTTATCCAATAGATACAATCTTGGTGAAAATACACACAGCACCCAGACTTTCTATTTTTGGAGTATTTATATTTTGGGGCATTTTGTGGTTTTTCAAACGCCTTGCCATATCTTATAGTTCACAATTTCCTTGTGTGTTGTTTTTCAAACTTTTATTAGATAAACTGCCAATACATAATTTATTTCATAGAGGTTGTTTCAATGTAAACTTTGATACGTTTAAAGTCAAAGTAGAATCAGTTCTCAGTATATGAATGCTGATCTTCATCAGACTCAGCTAAGGATAGAAAACATTCGAGAAACCAGGTACTAGAGGCTCATACCTGCAATCCCAGGTACTCCGGAGGTAAGAGAATTAAGGTTCTAAGGCAGACTAGGTAAAATGTTCACAGATCCTCATCTCAGCTAATAGCTGGGCTGGATGTGATGGTGTGTGCCTGTCATCCTAGCTTAGTGGGAAGAGTAAATATGAGAATTAAGGTTTAGACCAGCTCAGGAAAGAAAGTAAGACCCTACTCAAACAAAAACAAAGCAAGAAATACTGAAGGCATGGCTTAAGCTATAGAATAACTGCCTGGTAAATGTTGAAGCCTGGATCCCAAACCTCAGTGCTGCTATCAAAAAAAGAAAAAGAAAAGAAAGAAAGAAAGAAGGAAGGAAGGAATACAACACATGTCATTATTCCCTAAACATGAAAAACTTGAGAATTTTGGGTAACCTTCGAGATTCTGGAGTTAAACATGCACAGAAACTCACAGACAGCATTTTCAGTAACAATCTGGGAGTTTTCCAAAGTGATGTTGCTCTGGTTCATTAGCACGAGAAAATGAATCTGTGCTCAGACTCCCTCCATTGAAATGAGATTTTTAGACGGGCCCGAACGTGAAATGTGAAAAAAAAATGGTCGTGTTTGGTTTTTCCTTTTGCTTTGTGTTGTTGTTTGTTTGATTTTTGCTTGGGCAGTTCTGAATGCCCAAACTCAGCGTTTTATACAGACTGGCTAGGTTGTTGTAATATCCCTGAGATGCACTGCCAGCCCTATTTTGTTCTCATTATTTTTAGAGTAGGTTCTCATTTCCTGGCAGGTGTATGTCTGAGCTTTGATATGCCTGCTCTAGGCTTCTGGTCATTGCTGGGTCATGGGTGTGCACCACACAATCCAGTTTCCTTCCCATAGAGATGAAGTCTTCTTGACTTTTCTGGCCAGGCTAACCTGGCACTGTGATCCTCCCAATCACAGACTCCTATGTAACTGAGAACAACAGGCATGTGCAGCTATGGGATGAGAAGGGGAAGGTCTCTCAAATTGTTCTGCCTGGGATGACCTCAACCATAGTTCTCCTGTTCTCAGCCCCGCAGGTAGCCAGGATCACAGGTGTCAGCCACTCGTGTCTAGCTAGCAATCTTAATTTTTTATCCTATTCCTGATAAATGGAAGGATTAAAGCCTGCCAATGGTGAGAAGATGTATCTAGAAAGAAAATATGTCTGAAGTGTGTGTTAGGATGTATGTAGTAAAATTGTGCAAAATATAACCTTGTTGTTGAATGTAGTAACCCCCCTCCCATAGGTAGAACTCAAAATTTGAAGGTTAGATTGTCCTTAATTTCACAGGATGTAATGTTTCTCTCTAATATGTTTTATCCAAGACATTAAAATGCATGCCAGAATCTATCCTGAACAACAGGAACCAGTATACAAGGACACATGCACCTCCATGTTTATTGCAGCACTGTTCACAATAGCCAGGATATGGACACAACCCAGATGTCCCACCACAGATGAATGGATCCAAAAATTGTGGTATCTATACACAATGGAATATTATGCAGCCATTAGAAATGACAAAATAATGGCATTTGCAGGGAAATGGATGGAGCTAGAAGAAATCATGTTGAGCGAGGTAAGCCAGGTACAAAGAGGCAAATGGCACGTGGTCTCCCTGATAATTGGATGCTAAATCCAAAATGTTAGGTGATACGACAAAATTAACAGGACTTAAGAAACAAAGGACTTCCACTCATCTGGTTGAATCTCTACTAAATAACCCCATGCTGCTGATCACATGTATGGTATATATTTGCACACCTGACAGAAACCAGGAGGAGGACACAGAACTAGAGGGAGTCAAGGAAAAACATACAAAAGTGGGACCCATCAGCTGCACTGGACATTGACCAAAATCAGCTAAGCAACTCAATGGCATTGATGGGAGGGAGGGAACAAGTGAGAAAGAGGGAACAGCTGATGCTATGCAAAACAAAAAAAAGTACAGATCACCCAATGTGGAAGAAATAACTGCATTGCAAAGCTCATAGAACTCATAAATGTTATAAACCATGATAGACAATTTGCTCCATGAAAGAATGTGTTTGTGACTTTAACTAAGCAGCACTATCCCACAATACTGTGAAATTTGGGGAATTATGTAACCACTTAATCACAATAAGAAATAAATAAAATAAAATGCATGCCAGAGACATGATTGATTCCCTTATTCATGCATTCATTAAAAGAAAACATGTATAGAGCACTCAGGATGAGCAAGGCACTAAGGAAACTGCAAGACTCCAACCATTAGTTTCTTTATTGCATTAGGGAACAGAATTCTGCTCATTGGAAGGAGTCATCTCTTTAATGTATCTACATCAATTAACTACCAATATTTTTCTGAGTACGTGTGGCAAAGTGGTGGTGTATCACTTGACCTCTAGCTTCAAGTCTAGAGGTGAAAGTGAACACAGAATAATTATTTCATTAGTTCTAGCTTCCTTCTGGAGGTTGACTGGACATGAGAACATGGAGGATTCTTTTGACCTTCAAGATTTAACTAGAGCACCACCAAGCTAACTCCCTTAGTATCCCTTCTCCTTGGGCTACCCCAGCCCAGGATCAGTGTTTAGACTGTGAGGATAAGAAAAACTCTACCTAGTCAAGGCTAGCTCTCCTTTTCTACTTGTTCACAAGAGATACAATTAATAGAGTATCAATTGCTTAGAAACTTACCTAAGAACTAGAATGTCCACTTACGAACCTCCTTTCAGAAGTAAAGTTGAACAAGAGGAGTTTTTTTTGTCATTTTTTTCATTTTTGTCTTGTTTGTTTATCTATTTGTTTTGGGGAAGATAAGGGGAGGTACAGAAATGGAGGGACAAAGGGTGAATGAATGCAGCAGTGGTACTCTCTAGACACTATGTTGAACATGAACTACACAACTTGTAGGCAAGGACAGGAGGGTAAAATGGGAGAGAGCAAGGGAAAGGAAGGGGTGATGTCCCCCCAAAAATGTACCTATTAGCCTGACTTATGTACATTACCTTTATAGTAACAATAAGAAAACAGGAGTGAAGTTGTTGTTATATATGTGTGTGTGTGTGTGTGTATTACAATATATGTATGTTGAGGGACCAGAAGATGGGAATCATTGCACACAAATTTAATTAAAAACAAAACAAAACACAAGAACTCTTCAAAGATGAGCAATGATTTGCAAGATATTTATTTTGCTTTTTAGTAAGTTTTTAATTACTTGTTAATGGCAAGTGGCAATTACTCATTAGAAATATTATAACTAATGATATTAAGATTGAAATTAATGTCAAAGAATTCTAAATTTAAAAGACAGCTGAAAGAAAGAAATTACCAGATTTTATTTCACTTCTGGATGTCAGCTTACTTCATAAAAGCATTTCTATTGGAATCATAATTGATATGCATACAGTTTTTCTAATACTGAGGATATAAGCATGTAAAGACATCTATTCATTTTCTTTTAGGTTAAATTTTCTCCCTATCATTGGAAAGTATAGCCCCATATTCTCAGTAATATTTTCTTGAGTTTATTTGCATAATATTCAATGTAAGTAAATACCAATCTTTTATTCTGCAAGTGAATTCTACCTTTAGATTTGTTTAAAAAAGCACTTCTTAATTGATTTATTGTACAGTTAGAAAATGCTAAGAAATTTTATTTCTTTTATATGAACTATGAAATTAGAAAATTGTTTCTGATAGGAGCACATCCTAAAACATATTACTTCTAAGAAGTTGTATCGAGTATGGATAAAAGCACCTAAGTATAAATGATTACTACCTATGTCTACCTCAGATCTTGTTTTAACCAAATCTTATGAGAATATGATGTATAAAAATTCTGAATACCCAAAAGATAAACAAGAGGTGATTGCTTGACTTATAGAATTATTCATAATAATTCATCTATAAAAAGTGATTTTTTTCCTGGTGCTTTTAAGATCTAATTGATTTATATGTAACTTTTCAGGAACATACCTACCATACACAATTATATCTTCATTTTACTATATTTCTCTTTCCATTTTAAAGCTGTTGTAAAACTGTGTCCCCACCAACCACGAGCCCAGAGAATAAACCTTCCATAGAGGACCGTGTGATCCATACATTGCTGCTGTTTTCATGAAGATTAATAATGGCAGGAATTGAGGTTCATATGCATATGATTGTGGTTAAAATGCCCACGTGGGCTTCATCCTGTGCAGGACCCTAGATTGTCTTGGTGTTTTCTTTTTTTCTTTTTTGGTCCGGTTGTGGGGCCTGAACTCTGGGCCTGGGCGCTGTCCCTCAGCTCTTCAGCTCAAGGCTAGCGCTCTGCCACTTGAGCCACAGTGCCACTTACAGCTTTTTTCTTTTTGCTTATGTGGTGCTGAGGAATCGAACCCAGGGCCTCAGGCATGCAAGGCAAGCGCTTTATCACTGCACCACCTACCCAGTTCCTGTCTTGGTGCTTTCTACTAATTCAAGGCTCAGAGATATGTGTCGTTTATGAGGCTTGAGCTTCAATTCATTTCCAGCTGGGCATTGTCCATGTCTCTGGGGATAATATTAATTCTTCAGCAGTCTGACCCAGGAAGTCATGCTGATTCTTGATTAACCAGGCAGCTTCTTGGCTCACCATGTGGAGAAGGCTGCTCCAGAGTCATTCCAATGCCATTATTTACACACATCCATCCTAGCACCAAGGGGCCAACAGAAGAAAACTGACAGGCCGTCTCTAGTGCTTCAGCCTCACTCCCGATGCACAGGTCTGGGCCTTGAAATCTCATTAACATTTGACTTCTCATCCTGAGGACTGTCGTGGTAAGTCTAAACATTGTAGAAAGGATTGCCTCTGCTGCATATCTCAGGATCTGATCATTATTTAGCTGAACATAACCGTTTAATTCTGAATTGTCATACCACGAACAGACAAATTGCTTTCCAGTGATACGATTAATTGATTAGCATGCATGAAGAACTATCAATGACAGCCCAACATTAATGAATTTCATGTCGACTCTTAAAAATAAGCATTTTATAGACTTTTTTTTCCTCTGAGGTTACCTTATAAAGAAATTGGTTCAGGATTGGCCAAATGAGACCTCAGAGTAATGGTGTCTAATTGCTACCAGGGGAAGAAAAGGCATGAGGAGGTTCTTACAGCTCCCCATTTCCATGCAGTTTGCAGTCACGAGCTCTACATGGGAAATGGTTTTGAGGGGTCTTATGAAAAGGAGAGTCTTACAAGATAAAAGTTTAGCAAGGATTTATTTCAATAAGATAGGGTAAAGTTGGAGGACAGAAGAAAGGAAAGAGAAACATTTCCTGCTTCACACACCACAGATAACAGTGCAGAAAACTCAAATGGTGGTTCTTATCTTGTGGTGTTCAGGGAGCCCATCATGAATTCCCATGACCACATGATGTGACCGGGGTCTAGGGCCAGTCTAATACTCAAAAAACAGGGAGAGCTGGGTGGTGCTTATGCTCACACCTACAATCCTCCCTACTCTGCCGGCTGAGATTTGAGGGCAGCAAAGTCCATGAGACTTTTATCTCCAATTAACCACCAAAAAGCTGGGAGTGGAGCTGTGGTTCGAATGGCACAGCACTAGACTTGAAAAGAAAAAAACAAGAGTCAGCACCCAAGCCCTGAGTGTAACACCTAGTATATAGAAAAGAACAGAAAAAACACACCAAAAAAATGCACAAAAAACAATCAGGAAAACCTCATTTGTCAATCATGTCCTTTTATATATTCTCTCTCTCTCTTTTCTTCCCTCCCTCCCTCAATTATATCCCTATTCAAATAGCTTACAGCATCTTAACATCTAAAAGGAGTAGACAGGCCAGCCCTTTATTGAATGTCTCCCTATCCAAGGCAATAACTTTATTTAACATCTAAAAGGAGTCTGGAGTGATGGGAGGAAAGTTCATGGTTTTAGCCTTCTTTTCCTGCTTCAAATTCCCGATCTAGACTTTTCAGTACTTTCATTGTTATTATTTTTATTTTTATTTCCCCATTGCCTCCTCCGTCCACCTTGCCTCCTGAGTAGGCTTCTCATGTTCAGGATTCTAGCCTTGCCAGTCTTCTCTGGAGACTTTCCTGGAAAGAGTGACTCCATACTTGCTAATAGGTTGAGAGCAATATGTTAATTAATTAGGAAGCTCCATAGGTTTATAGGATCAGTGTTTAGCTTATTAGTATTAAGAACTGCAAATTAAAACAAATCTGTAAATCTCAATTCATTTTTTAAAAAGAGCACGGGTACAGATCCTTCATTTCTTCATTCTATGTTCTATATGGAAAACCAAATCAATTTTCTTCTTCAAGGCTAGAGAAGAAAAGACAGAGAAAAGAGGGGGAAAAAAAGCCTAAGACAGATGAGAGGGAGGACACCTAAACCACAGTTTCTGTGATCTTGGGGATCTCTGTGTTTCTGGGACAAGCATCTAATGCCGCCAATATGAGGCTTAAAAAGGATAATGAAATAAGGACACTGGGTCTAAGTAACAGTGCTTTGTTCTATTGTCACTCTGGCATCTCATGGGCAGTGAGGGCTTTTCCCCTAGCTCCAAAAAGCCTAGAAGTGAGACAGGCTATTCTTTTTTTTTTTTTGGGGGGGGGGGTCCGGTTGTGGGGCCTGAACTCTGGGCCTGGGCACTGTCCCTCAGTTCTTCAGCTCAAGGCTACTGCTCTACCACTTGAGCCACAACACCACTTCCAGCTTTTTTCTTTTTGCTTGTGTGGTGTTGAGGAATCGAACTCAGGACCTCATGCATGCAAGGCAAGCTCTCTACCACTGAGCCAACTTCCCAGTCCCGAGATAAGCTATTCTTAAAAATGCACATGTATCATGATGAGTAGCTCCAGGAAAGTTTTGCTACAGAGAATACTTTCCCAGGATTTTTCTCCCCCAGATGGTTTGCTTTTGTTGAGCTTGGGTCCCCACCCAAGACTCATGCTTTTCACCTTTAAAAGCTTTGTGCTAACAGTATTCTGAGCTGAAGGTCTTTGGGACAGGAGTCCACTTGAAATTGTCAACTCTCTAATAACAACTTGGGATTGGACCTCTCAAAAAGTGGCTTCTCTGTTTCTGGTGATTGAATTCCTGTATAACAGTAGAAACAATCGAATCATGGTAATGACTAGGATAGATAAGGCCATCTGCATGTGTGGTTGGATCCTGGTGGGCTTTATTAAAAAGAGGGAGAAAAACCCTACAGACATATAGACATGTCCTCTCCCTGATTTTCCCCTATGCTGTTCTGCATGACCTCAGGAGTCTGTCAACAAGAAAACTGTCTTCAGAGACAAACACTAGACCTGTACTGACAGACAAGGGAGCCAGAACTAACTTTTCTTCTTCACCAAGTTAACCTGCCTCAGGTAATTTTGGAATAGTTATGAAAAGCTAATTAATATCCACTCCCACCTCCACATCATTACAAACAAAAACACTTGGACTAAGAAAGATGAAACAGTCTCCCATCCAGGTCTCAAACAGCACTAGCCTACAAATTTAAAGCTACTCAACTCATTTTCGGGTGCTTTTAGGAAAAGGGAAAGATTCGATCAATATAGTGAATTCTTAACCACAAATTATCAGTTCTATCTTACTTTGGTGATAGAGACAGCAAGCACTTGAGTGAGCTTGAGTTTGTTAAGCAAACAAGCAAAACATGAACTACAGCTAAGCATTGTTATTTGGGATCAACATGACAATAATAGAAGCTAAGCCAAAGATCTCCAGCTAAAGAAAGAGCCTTGAGCATTTCTTTGATTACCATCCAGGCTAGAAGTATAACTTGGCTGATATCTGATCTAGGATGAGGCCTGAATGCCCTAGTCTTCCCCTGTATATCTTTTAGTGCTTAAATTTGTCTCCATGAGAGGTGTGTATCCTCTTCGAAGTTTTCTGTATTGAAAGAAAGCCAGCAGCACAAAAAAACCAACCAAAGCCACCAGCGTCCCCATAACCACTGAGAGTGTTGTGGTCCAACCTGGAGTTTCTTCAACTGAAATGAAAGCAGAAGAGAAGAGGCTCTGATGAGACTATTCGTCAGCTGAATATGGTTAGAAGGGGAAAGGGAAGCTCATTCTGTCAACGAAGCAAATCCACCACTGCTAGAATATAATTTTATCTTCTCTTTGCTCACAAACTATTAATCACAACTGTTTTCTTCAAGAAGTTGGTAGTGACATCCCATTGTTTACATACGGCTTATGACATTTTAAAATTTGTTACGATAAATGCTTATGTGCAAAATAAGCCCTCTAAGGGAGTACCTAACTGCTTCTGTAAGATAGAAACTCATTTGTAAAACTCATTTGAATGCTAACATGGTATCTGGAGAATTGTTAAACACACAACCCTTGGTAGAAAATTCTGCTGGAGGTTCTGCCATTTTCGCAGGTGACAAACATATGAGACAAGTACATTGGCTCTAACAAGAGAGGACAGCAGACGTAGATAACATTTCTGCTCATGTTAATGATCGTGATCAAAATCTGACTTCCCCAGTCATCCAATCACCCACTCATATATATATATTTTTAGAGTCCTCTCCAACAAAATTAATGCATTTTATTTATAATATATTTATGCTTCTCTATGAAATCAGCTTATCTGTCTTTTTTTTTTTTTTTGTCAGTTCTAGGTCTTGAACTCTGGGGCCTATGCACTGTCCCTGAGCTCTTCAGCTCAACGTCAGTGCTCTACCATTTGAGCCATAGCACCACTTCCAGCTTTCTGGTGATTTATTGGAGATAAGAGTTCCTGCCTGGGCTGGCTTTGAACCTCAAACCTCAGATCTCAGCTTCCAGAGTAGCTAGGATCACAGGCACGAGCCACCAGTGCCTGGCTTGCCATTTCTTTTTAAATGATCTATCCAGATGCTCAAAAAATTCAGTCCCTCAAGACTGATAGAAAATGACCAATCCAGTTGTTGGAAAACAATTGTTATTGAAAATGATGATGCTGGATTGTTCATCATGAAATTCTTCTAAAATATTGCATTATATTATTACTTAACATAATTAACTGAGGTTTTTAGCCTCCCTTTGAATTTTATGCTAAAAGCAAATCCTGTACTTGTCTCACCAAAATCCTGGCCCTGCCCTCAGGCAATGGTCTCTCTCTGGGCTAGTTCTATTTGACTTTCTTGTCAGACATTTCAGTGACCATAGGAAAGTTTTCTATGCATTCTATTAATTCAGATAGAATTGTCAAATCAAGTAGAGGGGTAGATAGTTACTCTGTGGGATGAGGTCACATAATAACTTCATTTTTTAAGACAAGAGTCTGCTTGCTAGTCTCTGATATTTAATTGTTAGTTTAATAGCTTGTCTTGTTATATAGATACATTCTAGAAAAGTGCCAATAAGCTTAACTACAACGGAATGTTTCAATTAAAGGTCTTGGTTCACATAAGGAAGGAAGGAAGGAAGGAAGGAAGGAAGGAAGGAAGGAAGGAAGGAAGGAAGGAAGGAAGGGGGGAGGGAGGGAGGGAGGGAGGGAGGGAAGAAGGGAGGAAGGGAGGAAGGGAAGAGAAGAAAGGTCTTTTAAAAGTTAAATGAGAGGCTGGAAAGGTGGCTCAGTAGTACAGTGCTTGCCTTGCATGCATGAGGCCCTGGGTTTGATTCTTCAGCACCACATAAACAGAAAAAGCCAGAACTGGCGCTGTGGCTCAAGTGGTAGAGTGCTAGCTTTGAGCTGAAGAGCTGAGGGACAGCGCCCAGGCCCAGAGATCAGGCCTCACAACGGACAAAAAAAAAAAAAAAAAGTTAAGTGAATCACCATTTGGAAGTTGTTTTAGTTACCTGTCAGATCAATGGCATAACTGTAGCCAAGTTGGTCAGCAGCTAAGAAGAGTTCCTCATTAGTCACCGGGGGGAAGAAAGGAACCATGTTATACATCCGATTGTGACCAATGGGAGCCAGCTCCTGAGGCCAGGCATCTCTAGCAGGGTTGTACCTTTTCATCCACTCATCAAATATGGCATCTGTAAAGGAATGAAGGACCTGCAAGACAGTTGGACATGGAATTTGATGTTGATTGGTTTGTTTCAATCAACTACTCAGTCAACTTCCTCTACAGTTAGAATTGAACTTCTTTTTACCTGGAGAGCTACTTTATGCCCCATCATTTTTGATAAAATATTCCATGATGTGTGACTATCTTCTTCTAAATATAACTGAACACACTAATGTATGCATCGCACACAATAGATACAACTGCAGCACTATTCACAATAATCAATCTATGAAATCAGCCTGGGTACCCAACAGCTAATGAATGAATTAAGAAAATATGTTACATCTACACAAAGGAGTATTGCTTGGCCATAAAGAATGGAATTAGGTAGGAAAATGGATGGAACTAGAGACGTCATGCTGAGCAAGCTCAGAAAGCCAACCATCACATATTCCAGTTTTATGTCATATTCAGATTCTACACCTAATAAATAATACTAATAATATTATGACATGATTGTAAAGGAGGGCTAAAATTAGGGGCCAAGGAGGAGAGGGTGATGGGGTGAATATAATTGAAATACATTATGTGTTTGTATGAAAATAGCATAATGAAATCAACTAAAAACTTTAAAGGAAAGAATAACACAGGGATGAAGTTTATCAAAACATATTATAACTTATATAAAATTATCACAATAAAACTCTTTGAATAATTTATGCTAGTTTTCAAAATGTAACAAAAAAGAAAGTTCACTTGCATATTTCTCATTGCTTTGGGAATGTCTGAAGCCTTCTGCATGTGTGGTTAATTATTCATTTCATAAAGGCAAAGGAAATATGGCATAATTTCTACTCCATACCCATATACTTAGGCCTCACAAGAAAGAGAAAAAGTGGTCCTTATCAGTATTGTGAATTGACAGTAAGAAATAAGAAAAGAAAATCTCTAAATTGGATTTTCAGATTTTCCTCATCAGAAAGGCCTTTGTGTCTACTTACTGTAAAAATACTCTCACTTGAATTCTTGTTGTTATGTTTAGAAAGTCTAAAAATGTCATCATGAGCACAGTGCTCTTTAAAATATTTTTCCTCAAAGAAGCCTTTAAAGCAACCTTCTCAAATTCAATAATTCAAATTATTATTTCAAATACAGCAATGGTGACATGTTTTGAAGCATCACTAGGATACTCTGCACATGCATAATCCTGAGTTCAGCCTAGCGCACATCTGGCAGTCAGTTTCCTTTTTCATTTCTCTACTACAAGTTCAGAATCCTCAGGGACAGCTGCTTTCCTTTCTTCTTATATACTAAGGTTTGTTGCCCATGAACCACTATATGAGATGTCTAACTATCCCCAAAAGGAAGCCCAAACCAATCCACACAGAGAGACTACTCAGAGTAGTCCTGAGACCTCAGGAAAAGAAAACAATAATTGACTAGGCCACAGCTGTCCTAACACCTGTCACCACTGGAGTGTAACTGCACTGAGACCTTGGAGCCAGAATTGCTCAGTCAAGCCTTTCCTGAACTTCTGCCAAGATTCATGAGAAATGCAATGAGAAATCATGAGAAATGAGTTCATCATTAATGCTTTAAGCACTAAGTGCTGGCATGCTCTATGCAGCAGTGAACACAAATGCAAAGTAAAAAGACCTGAATGCAGTCTGGTGGACTTAACGTTTACCCCAACAAATGCAGGGAAAGAAGTTTCCTGATCCCAAGGTGAGGGCAGAGGTTCTGGGACAAAAGTAGAGATGAGGTTTGAAAGGAGAGGAACATAGCTCATGACCTGATGAACAGGAAGATGACTGCAAAGAGCAG
This sequence comes from Dipodomys spectabilis, assembly GCF_019054845.1. Taxonomy (NCBI): domain Eukaryota; kingdom Metazoa; phylum Chordata; class Mammalia; order Rodentia; family Heteromyidae; genus Dipodomys; species Dipodomys spectabilis. The sequence continues at coordinate 10,150,860 of NW_024870752.1, forward strand.
CAGTGAACACGTACCATTAGGAAGGTGGAGACGATGCTATCTATAAATCACTTAGCTCAGCCCAGTAAATGTAAATGGTTGCTGTTACTGTGACTCTATCATCAGTACTGTTATAATTTTAACTTGGGGTAAGAACTTATGGAAGAAGAAGGAAGGAATTCATATCTTAGAAGCATAGAGGACTATAAGACCTCTGAGATCATATATTCTACATCTATAGCTAATAAGAAGCTGAGCCTTTAGAAAAGCTTAGAGTTCATAATAGATTAATATTATTAGTGCTTATTCTATATCAAATACCATTCTAAGCTCTGTTCCTCTAATGAAATTTCCAACACTCAAGACAGCTTGATTTGGTAGACCATTGTCTTTAAGTGCCTTAAATGCTCAGGTTACCATAGACTAGATGGCTTAAGCAGAAGCCATTGTTTGCTAGTTCTACAGGCTTCAAGTCCAAGGCCTGTAGAACATATCTGCAAAGCTGGTTCTTTCTGGGTGCTGTGAGGGAAAAGCCATTCATTCTCCCCATGTAGCTACTGGTAGATTGCAAAATACCAGTCTTGCCAATGTCTTCACTTTCACATCATGTCTTTACTATGTACAAATATACAAAGACACCACTTGCGATGGTTTAAGTGTACTCTCCCAAACTCATGATAAAGGATAATATCCTACGGGATCATGTTGAAGCTGTTCCATTAAGCAGGTGTCTGGATCACGGAAGGTTTGGACCTCATAAATAGGTTTATATCATTGTGGTGGGAATGGTTATGATGGGAGTAGCATGATTTTTACCTGATTTTCCTTTGTGTTTTCCACACTCACATGCTGCCTGCCGCACACCTGCCCCTCCGCCCCGCCATGACCACCATGTGGTGAAGCAGTACAAAGCCCTCACTGGGTTCTAAGCCATGCTCTTAGGCCTCATATCCTGCTGAATCATGAGCCAAGTAAATGTCTATTGTTCATCTTTACCAAGACAGTGTTATTTTGTTATAGAAACAGGAAGTGGACTTAGCCTTATTCATCTTGAGTTAAGCACTACTCTAAACAATATGACCTCATCTTAACTAGTTATATTAATAAGGACTCTGTTTCCAAACAAAGTCATTTTTGGAGGGATGAGAAATTGGGATTTCAACATTTGAATTAGGTCTGGGGGTATAAGTCAAACCATAGGGTTATTATCCCAATTATAGGTTAATTATGTTTATATATGAATTATGAGCATAAATTTGAATCCCAGAAGTTTATTTCTAAAGTTAGAGTTCCTAAAACACACCCATCTTCTGCTATTCAATCACATGGTCATACAATTATTAATACAACTCCCAAGACCAAATAGAATAAGAGAAATGAGTTTAAAATCGTGTTCTCAAGTCTTACCATGGGAAGAAAGCACAGTGTTTGAACTAGGAGTTCTAAGCCAATTCTGAAACTGTTAGATATTACCTGAGCCCAAGTTAGAGATGAAATTAGAATTTCATCTCTAACTTGGAGAGATGAGAAACTCTTAGGACAAAAGGAGGATGTAGTTTTTGTGTTATGTGAGAAAAAATAGCTTTTGGAAAAATAGAATTCACCAAGTGCAAAGAGTAAATAATTAAAAACAGGCAAGAGTAGAAAACAATTCATAATCTGGAGAGATAAAACAGGTGGAAATAATGAGGAAAGGCAAGAGTATCAGAAGGTCTATAAATTATTACATAATAAATAATCTAGTATGAACCATATAAATAGTGCAATGTGATTTTTTAAAAAGAGGCAAGATATGCTGAGAGATGCAAAGAACTTCATAAATAATATGCCGCGATCAATAATGTAGGCAACAAGAAGTCACTGCAACCCCTAGAGTAGGTATTTTTGTTGTACTTGTGGGCATTCTTCCTCCAATGAATTACTCTTGATACTAATTCTATCATTATTGGACACAAGTTAAAAATGCACTTGCTTAATATCTCTGCAAGGCCAAATGTCATTCCAGGATAAGAAACAAAAATGAAAGTAAAATAAATGCATGTTACTATTGTCTCCAAATATTTTGGTATTAGATCTTGAGTCTTTAAAATATGTTTCAAAATTTGTATACAGACCTATTTTACTTTATTCAAAGAAAATATAGATAAGGATAGGAAAAGAAAAACATGAAATTTCAACATACTGTATATGCAGGCATAAAGAAAACAAAACACAAGAGTACATGCTTCTCTTTTCAAGATAATTGGAGGATAAGGTTAATACTGAAGGGCTAACTTTGATGATTGTAAATTCAGATTATTGCCACAAAAAGGAAATGAGAATGTCTGCACCTGGAGAAAGGAAACTATAAAAGTCTGAATCTAGCTGAAAAACATGTGTATATTACCTAGGTAGAACCAGCACAGTTTGTGTTTTAGTCCATTTAGAAATTTAGTATTTAAGGTGAAAAACAAACTCATGAACTGTTTTGTGAGTATTAATTACTCAACTTATGGGCTTCCTAATAGCTGGAGATGTGAAAATATTTACAACTTACCCAATTCACTTTCTAAAAGAACAACATCAAAACCACAACCACAATGAGATACTACCTCCAATCAGCCAGAGAGATTATCATCAAAACCCCAAAGACAGAATTGGCTGTTTACTTCCAGTGGAGTGGAAGCGGTGACTCGGTTTCCAGCTATTTCTCCTTTCCTGGAAGATGGCGCTGGAGACAGTCTGAAGGATCTGTGGCATCTGTGGACGGGTCTGCTGTGTTCACTGGTCAAGACTATAGACCAGATTGAATATGATGGATGTGATCATTGTGATACATATCTATAAGTGAAGGGTAACAGAGAAATGGTATATGACTGCACCAGCTCTTCCTTTGATGGAATCATTGCAATGGTGAGTCCAGAGGACAACTGGCTCTCCAAGTGGCAGTGAGTCAGTAACTTTAAGTCAGGTGTATATGGTGTGGCAGTCACTGGTTGCCTGCCCCCAAGGAATTATACAGGAGCTAAAAAGTCGAGGAGTGGCCTACAAATCCATAGCCACTGTTACAAAAACCTAGCAAGATGCCGGACTGTCAACATCTTTGCTTCTACCTTCTGCCTCTGCTTTGTTTTTGTTCTGGAATCTGAACAGACAGAACTTCAAAATCTCTGCTCTTCAACTCTGAGAATCATCAGACTGTTCAATGAATAGCAGATCCTGTTCTTGGGCTATGGACTACTGGTAAAATGGGAGGGCTTGGAATGGTGGATTCTCATAGACTGAATTGAAGGAAGATAGTGTTTTTTCTACTTGTTGAAGGCCTTGCTGTATGCTTCCTCTTGGGTCAAATGCCAATAAGCATGAACTCTTGGGGGGAAAAAAGGCAAATTCTGGTAAAAGGCAGGGAAGGAGAACCTTAATGCAATGTAAGTGTAAAGTTACCACAGCCATTATGGAAAACTATGTGGAGGCTCTTCAAAATAATTGAAGTAAAACTTCATGAGTCAGCAATCTCACTCCTAGCTATATAACCAAAGGAAAAGAAATAGGTATGTCAAAGATAGATCTATCTACACTCTCTTGTTTACAATAGCATATGCACAGTGACCACGACAAAATTCAGCCTAAGTGTCCATCAGATGAATGGAGTTTAGAAATGCGGTACAACCCACAGTAGAATATAATTCAGTTATTTTAAAAGGATAATTTCCTGTCATTTGCAATAGCATGGCTGAACCTGAAGGGATGATGTTTAGATGAATTAGACAAGCACAGTAAGACAATTACTGCTTAATGTCACCTAAATGTGTGTGTGTTGGTACTGAGGCTTTAACTCAGTGCCTCACACTATTACTTGACCTTTCTGCTCAAGACTGGCACTCCTCTACTTTTGCTCTACCATACTCAGCTCCACTTCGGGTTTTGGGGTGGTTAATTATAGATCAGGGTCTCATGGACTTTCCTGCCTGGTCTAGCTTCAAGCACTCAGCCCCCTGGGTAGTCGAGAACCATACGGATGAGTCACTGGCACCCAGCTCACCCAAATAAACTTTTAAGAAGAGCACTTTTAGAAATTAGGGAGAATATGATACAATTTCTTTTTTGGCTACAAATTAAACTTTTTAATCCTACAGTCTATTTCCTGTTTTGTTTTTCTCTCTTTATTTTCTGGATTCAAGGCAGCATTGCTTAACATTCCTGGGGCCTAAGCTTATTTTCCATGATAAATTTGTGCATTTGCTTCAATTACCCTCAGAACTATTAGAATTTCAGAGATAGGTTCAGAGATTTTCCTGCATTTTAATGATCTGCCTTCTTTTATCCCTTATTTTAATCATACACAACTTTGTACTTTGTCTGAAGAGATTTCATAAAACATAAATAAATGTTACATGTAATATACGTGCATGAATTGTCTCATGATTTTGAACCTCTAGAAGCTATAACTCTGTTGACTAAAATGCTTTAACCTAAATCTCAGTATGCAAAATAAACCATTTAAGGCTGAATTGGCTTCAATATAAAACCCCTTGTAAATAGCCTGAAGTATGTTTGGGAATCAGTGCCAAAATATTATTCCTTCTGTGCTTTCAAAAAACGGGGTCTTGCTTTTCTTTATTTATATGTGGATGGTAAAATTCTTGTCCAAGAAAAACAAATTTCTAAATGTCAAAAAACTAAAAGTAATAAATAATAAAATGAACATGATTTAGTATCTTTGAACTACATCCATCAAATGGTAACATGAGTTCTGTCTTAGGGCAGGAAAAGATGACTAAGGAGGCTAAGGCAGGAGGAATGAGAATTCACAGCTAGATGGGATACATAGCAAGACCTTGCCTAAAAAAAAAAGAGAGGGAGAGAGGGAGAGGAAGAATATTTTTTATTTACATATTAGAGTCTGGGTTGGCAAACTAACACCTGAGGATATTATATCCATGAAATAAGCAAAGCACAGAAAACTACGGCCTGGGCTCACCACCTTTTTTCTAAATAAAGTTTTCTTAAAATACCACAGTCATTTTTGTATGCATTCTCCGCAGCTGTTTTCATGCTACAGTAACAGAATGGAGTCACGGCCACTAGCCTGGAAAGCCAAGAATATTTTCTACTTGGCCACTTACAAAAAAATATTAACAATCCCTAGGCATTTTGTGAGCTTTTCCCAAAGAAAAAGAAGATAGATTTGTAATGCTTAAAAATATCAGCGTACTGTTTCTTTTAGGAAGAGAAAGGCCTGGGGTATCATCTTCAATTGGTCAGTGGATTCCACACTTCTACTCTACATTTTACAATACTAGATAATAAGTATTATGACATTTTCCTTGTGAATATGGATTATGTGCACAAATTATGTAGTTAGAAAATATTTTTAAAATATATTTATTTAGAGATATGGAATATGATAAAAAGCATAGTAACACATCTATGTAGATAGTATTTAATATATGTATAAATTATATAACATCTGTACCTATAGAGTATAGATAAATGACAGAGAAGGCAGACATCAATAATTCTTGTCATAAGAATTATATCTGTTCTTCTAGCTACTCAGGAGGCTGGGATCAGAGGATCCTAGTTCAAAGTCAGTCTGAGCAGACAAATTAGAAAGACTCTTATCTCCAATTAACTAGCAAAATGACAGACATGGAGGTGTGGTTCAAATGACAGAGTACCAGCCTAAAGCAACGAAGCTCAGCAAGAGTATGAGGCCCTAAGATCAAGCTCCAGTACTGATGGAAGGTGGAAGGAAGGAAGGAAGGAAGGAAGGAAGGAAGGAAGGAAGGAAGGAAGGAAGGAAGGAAGGAAGGAAGGCAGGCAGGCAGGCAGGCAGGCAGGCAGGCTATTATAAGCTGTTATAAGCTGATGGTTGAGATGGGAAAACAATCTGAAGTATCAGGTAAGAGCCCTTGGAGAGAAAGGCATCCCACAGATGGCAATGGTGGCTGTGGGACCACTTGTTTAGTGCAACACTTGTGGCAATCCTGTCATTTATTGCTTCTACACAAATCTGAGGAGAGAAATAATTTTTAGGAGGAAAGACAGCCTCTTTCTGTTGTAGAACTTCCTAAAGTTCATCCTTCCCTTGCTTTAATTGATCTGGGAGCTCCAGAAAGCCACTTAGGCCTATATCCTTCGTGTCACTAAAAAAGGCCAAGGGCATTGGAACCTACGGCTCCACTCTCTTCACATCTCCTTTATTGCACCCCAAGTCCCATAAAAACAATAAATCCCCTTTGAAATCCCTCTACTTTTGTGCTAGCCATCAGCTGCCTTAGGACATGATTGTGTGCTATGAAAAATAAGATAAGGAACTTTAATGAAGGTCTCGGAATGCAAACCTAACACAAAGTTCTCCAATTCTCTCCCACTGACTACATCCAAACACATTGCTATTTTTTAATAAGAACTTTTGTGTTGTCCTGGGTGGTTCCTCAGACAGCCTCAGATTAGCACAACACTGTCCCACCACAAGATCAGGTCATGTGAACATCACTGGACAGGGAGAAACGGCTTTTTGTTGTTAGGAACATTTTCAAGATTCCATAAATTATGACTAATTAAAACCAACTTGAATTGCAACCTAGAGTTTCTTTCACAATGTTATGGACCATGCCAGGATTCAGAGAAACAAACGGCTTTAAACTCATAATACTATGAACTGAATTGCTCCCATAAATTCCTATATTGAAACCCTAGATCTTGATGTACCTACATGTTGAACATAGGGCCTATAAAAAAGTAATAACTGTTGAATGAGGTCATAGGGTTGAGACCCTGGTATGATATGACAGTTTTCATATAAAAAGATACTAGCACATTAACAACAACAACAAAGAAAAACCTCTTGTGTCCATGTCTTGGAGTTCATTTAACTTAGCATCATCTTATATGGTCATATGTATTGAGCTATTCTGCTCATCTGCTGAGATTATCCTAGACGTATACTAATTATTGCAAATAAGGGAAACCATGGGATCTATGTTTCTTTGAGTCTGGCTTACTCCACTTAATATGATTTTTTCTGTCTTTCCATTTCCTAACAAATAGGACAGTGTGATTCTTCCTGATGAAAGCATAGAATTCATATATATATATATATATATATATATATATATATATCACTTTGTTGTTGTTTTTAATATGCTATCTGATTTCTTTTTTCTTTTGTGTGTTTCCCCCTTTTGGTTTATCCTCTGTTGTCACTGTATTTGATTTTGGTACTCTGGTGTTGTATATACATTTATCTGAATTAGGGAAGGGAAGAGGAACAACAGAATGGTGAGAGAAAGGACAATGGAGAGGGAACCAATGCAACAGTAATATTCACAAGACAATATGTTGGAAATGATCTGTACAACTTGGGAAGGGATTAGGGGAAGGGAAAAAGGGAGAAAACTGAGGAAAGAGATAACAAGTTCGACAAGAAATGTACTTATTACCTTACTTATGTAACTGTAACCCCTCTGTACACCACCTTGACCATAAAAAATTATTTTTTTAAAAAAGACACTAACTCAGTATTAGATGACATTGGGGAAAAAAAGAATATTTTCCATAAGAATGCTCTTTTTAGGTGGGGCACCAATGGCTCACACCTATAAACCTGCTACTCAGGAAACTAAGATCTAAGAATCACAGTTCAAAGCCAGCCAGGGCAGTGTTCTTATCTCTAATTAATCACCAAAAACTATGAAATAAAAAATGTTTTGGCTAGAGGATGTTGACTAAGGGCATCTGAACAACATGGCCCGATTGTCACATCTGCCATTTTGTTCATCTGTCTTAAAAACTAGTACAGCTTAGAATTCTAAAACTTACACTTCTACTGTCAATTTTTATCAAATTTGTCCTTTTGTTTTAAAGTCATATAGAAATGAGACTCAACTATACCAAAGCAGTCCATTATACTTGAAAGGTTTGAGAACCATAGGCTGCTGGTCACCATGGCTCATGCCAGTCAACCCATCTACTCAGGAGACTGAGATTGGAAGGATCACAATTCCAGGCCAACCCAGGAAAAAAGTTCATGATACTTTATCTCAACCAATAGTGAGGCATGGTGGTACATACATGTCATATATCTGTCATCCCCACTATGTGAGAATTGTAAATTGAGGGTCCTAGTCCAGGCTGGCCTAGATAAAAAGTAAGACCCTATCTCAAAAACAGATTGCAGATAAAGGGCTGGAGGTATGGCTCGAGTGGTAAAAAGAAAGGGAGAAAGAAAGCGGAAGGAAGGAAGGAAGGAAGGAAAAAAGACAGAAACCATGAGGTTCCTCCAGATTTTGCTAAATTATGGAATCATTATGCTAATTTGTGATTCACCTCTGGATCATAAACTGTTGTCCAACATCATCTAGAAGCAATCATCCTTGACACACAGGTTTCAGATTAGAACTTACAAATGCTATCTAGCCATCCCGGGGCGGGGGGGGGGGTGGATTAAAAATAATTTTGCATGTGCACACATAACATTGTTCACAGAGAATGAATCAGCACCAAGCGTTGATTATTCAAAAACAAATAAATCTAACATACTGTCTACAAACTTTTCCCTCTCTTCTGAGTCTCTGAACATACCACAAAAACAGGATCATTGGCCGCAGAATGTGGCAAGGCATTTGTCCCATTCAGGAAGGAGTGGACCAAATTGTGTAGGCTCATAACTTGAGAGTCCAGTGTTCCATCTGCTTTATCAAAGCCTTCCAGGGCATTCCTAAGAGAAGCCAGCATGTCAGTGACAACAAGCAAATATTGACTAAGGTCTCTATTTATTGTCTCCAGACCAATCATCATCTAATCTGAGGCTGAATAGGGATAGGAGAGGCCATGTCATAGCTAATTAACAATCAACCCCCCATGGAAGTGGAGCTCTAGTTCAAGTGGTAGAGCTCTAGTCTTTCTGAAAAAAAACTAAGGGACAATACCCAAGCCCTGAGTTCAAGTCCCAATATCAGCACCTTTCCCCTAAAAACGCTTTAATGATAATCTTTTATTAGGGAAGGAAACACCTAAACAATGCTCCTTCTGAATATATTGCATCTCCATAGGATATTCACTATCTCAGATAATTCCAACAATGTTGTCTGGGGACTACACTCCTAACTCAAATCTATAGGAAGTACAATGAGTTTTAATGGCATTTTTATCACAAACTAATGCACATTCCTTTATAAAGACAATCTTAAATCTCATTTTTGACCAACCATTGACCCCTACTTTAAGGGTTGTGTCCATCTTGAGCACATACTCCAAACCCTGTTACAATTAGCACAACTTCCGCATCCTGCCCCTAGCCCACAAGTTATATAATTAACAGAAAGAGAGAGAGAGACAGAGACAGAGACAGAGACAGAGACAGAGTATCCAGCAACTATAAATCTAGACACTACCTCTCTTTGGAAGACACATTCATCTTAGTTAAAACATTGTTTCTCTATATATATGTATTCCTCATAATTCTTAAAGTCTGTTTTGGGTGGGAGAAAAATAATAGTTGGCCTATAAATTTTGGATATAGGAATGTTATTACTGTGCATTCATTTGTGTTGAAGTTAGTCTGCAAAACTCGAAGAGCTCAGATCCTCCTAATGTTATTTCTAATGTTAACATTAAAAATAAGAAAGAAAGCTTAGCATGGTGGCATATGACTACTCTCAGCTACTCAGAAGATGGATATTGGGAGGTTCATAGTTCAAGATCAGCACAGACAAATAATTAGCGAGACCCCATCTTAAGCAACAACATGTCAACAAGGCAGGACATAAATGTAATCCTAGTTATGTGGGGGCATAGATAGAAAACTTGTGGTATGAAGTCAGTGGTGGGAAAACCTGAGACTCTCCCTATCTGAAAAATAATAAAATCCAAACAGGGCTGTCATCCTGGCTCAAATGATAGAGTACCTGCCCAACAAGTATGAGGGCCTGAGTTCAAATCCTTCTACTACCAAAATAAGCAAATGTAAACAAGTATATACATTTGTTTATTCTGATAGTAGAAAGATAAAGAGAAAAGAAAGAACATTTTTAAAGTACTGTATTTTAAATGTTCAAATTATCCAAACAAAAGATCGTTTTCAACAGTTATGTTCGAAGCTGATGAAACCACACTATTAGTTATAGGTGTGATGAAGACTTTCCTAACATCAATCCTTCTTTAACCTCTGTTATTAAGCACATTTACATTTCTTAGCTTTGTAGATGTCTCCAATAGCTAGAATTCTCTCCAGTGCAATACAAACACTTGGGTGAAATGTTAGTTATTGTAGAAGAGCTCAGAGCACCAACCTGAAGCTGAAGGTAGAGTTTTGGAAGAAAGGAGGATTGTCAAACTTCTGGAGGGACAAACAGTCTTGAATGCTTTTTAAGGTTGGCAATTTCTCACCATTGCTTCCCACTTGATTTCTTCTCAACAACCCTTCATAGGTTCCATTACACAGAGTGACCTGGCGGTTGTAGTCGTCCAAGCTAAGAATCAGAAGAAGGTTAACAACAGTATATCTTAATTGATGTTATAAACTTGGACCCAGGATACAATGAGGATCGTAATAATAACATTTTTATTACTTACCTTATAAGGACCAAAATTAGGTGGTGAAATATTACTGTTGAAATAATCGTATGCTAAGATATTTGAAATATATAGATGCATAAAATATGAATACAGCAATAAAAGCTATAATAATTCTATCCCATTGAAAAGACAATGACAGGGTCTAGTAGACAAGATGGTAACTCCTACTGTGTGTATTTGACTCTGGAGCAAGCCGGGTTGCCTGTATGACACAAAGCCCAGCAAGTTTGGGTGGAAATGGCTATGTAGAAGGGAAAAAGCAATTTAAACACACTGAGTAAAACCAACAAAATTACAGGAAAGGCTTATAAATATTTTAGGAAATAAAAATGCTAACTACCTTGGTTGGCTGTATGTATTGAAGCATTACACTGTATCCTATTATTTACAAAATCAAAATATATTTTTGAAAAAAAAATGAAGAAACATACATTGGCAGCAAAGCTCTGGTGGTAGAGTGCCATTTGGGAGCAAAACAAGCCAAAAAGGTTTGGGAGACCCTGAGTTCAGGCCTTGGTGCCACCACACACACACACACACACACACACACACACACACACAAATAACCAGATACTAGTAGCTCATACCTAGTTTTTCATTGAAAAAAATGCAAAATGTAGAAAAGTGCCATGTCCACTGGAAAATTGTTATATGGAAATGTGGAAATGACCCCCTAGGTACATTAGAAACAGAAATAGGGAAATAGAATGTCCATCCTTCTGACATAAGATAAGCCAGTCTCTCTTATGCAGCACACATGCCATTACCTGTTGCAGACAATTTCCCAGCTGGAGAATCTTGAGCTCTGACTAATCAGAGTTGGGTCATCTTGTCTTGCTGCTCCAAACAGCTGGTCTGTGCACACATCACATTCATTCCTCCCAGTGGCAAAGTTCCAGTAAGGCAAAGCGAAGGACTCATTACCAATGAGTCGCTAAAAGCAAAGGGCAGGTGCAGTCTGTTGATTATGCAGCAGATACAACAATAAGGCAGATAAGCAAAGACTGATGTCCCCATCAAATGCATAAGAACCAGAGAGATGAATGCAATTTAGTTGAGCTTTAATAAAGAAATCCTATCAGCGGCAACAAAATAGATGAACCTAGGAAATACAATGCTAAGTGAAATTAACCATACACACACACATACAGAACAAATACAACATGATCTCACGTAAATGTGGAATCTAATAGCTAGAAATCAGGGAAGGGAATTACAAGATGAGTAAGTCTAGAGATCACATATACAACATGAGGACTACCATTGGTAATAATACATTGTACTCCACACTGGTGATTTGCAAAAGAGTAGGTTTTTAGATAATCTTAAAATACGCATGAATTATATATAAAAATTATATCAAAAATGAATTATATGAGATTTGAGCATGGTACCTTTCTTAACTGTCACTTCACTATGAATACCAAGACATATACATCAAAACATCATATTGTACAGTAACTCTGTTTTTTAGTTTAAAATACTCAATATATAGTTTTGACCAACCTGGAGATCTCTTTCCAGCCACAACAAATGGTACCGATGCCAGGTAACAAAGGCAGGCCCTTGGTGTGAGAAATCGATGGCCTTATAGGGACGACCTGGTCCTAAAACAATTTGGAAACATTAAAGATCACAGAAGAGAATATTTAAAATATTAAACCGTGCCTGGGATATGTGTCTATAGCCAATAATTTCATGATGAAGAAAGAGAGGTTATTTATGTCTTCAAAAGCAACCATCATGCTGTTCTTGGACTGCGAGGGGAGGGTGGTCAGGGGAGAGTACAGAACTCGAGGGAAAAAAGGGTACAAAAGTGTGGCAGTGGATATTGATAAAAGTGAACTATATAAGTCATGGGTGGAAACAGGAGGGAGGGACTGAGAGAGAGAGAGGGAACAGAAGACACTGTACAAAAGGAAATATACTTATTACCTGACTCATGTAAATGTAACCCCTCTGTACATCACCTTTGTAATAATAAAGAAAATTTTAAAAATCATGACAAAAGAATTTCAAGTAACATTTTTAAGACAAAGTCCTTTCATCTCTCAAAAATCTGACTTTTAGAGGGGACCCAGAAAGTTCAAGTACTTTTCCTACTAAGAGCCTTGCTATATAGTTAATTGTTTTAGCAAGGGGAGGAAGAAAGGAGGGGAAGGAGGATTACTAGGGCTTCAGGGCCTCATGCTCTTGCTTAGCTTTCTCTAGATTTTTCTCACTCAAAGCTGGCACTCTACGACTTGAGCCACATCTCCACTTCTGGTGTTTTGCTGGTTAATTAGAGATGAGATTAGTACCGATTTGTCTGCCGGGGTTAGCTCTGAACCTTGATCCTTAGATCCCATCTTACAGGTATGTGCCAACAGTGCCTTTTTTTTTTCTGGAATCAAAGGGAATTTAAGAATTTTAGAACCAAAAGGAATTTATAGAATATAAATTTAAACCAACTATGCATTAAGAAGAAATGCAGTCTCTGTAGGTTATTAAGACCCAAATGAACTATAATTTTAAAAGACATTTGTGTCTTACAAATGCACAAATTTATAAGGGAAGAACTAATTAATTACATAGCAACGCTGACCACACAGAATCCTAATGCAGTATTTATTCAATCAAAAGGAACTTCCACAGATTCTGCTTCACTCATCCATCAGCTCCAACTACTAGCTGACAAGCATAGTCATGGACACCAGAAGAGAGAAAAAACATTCAAAGCAATTTAGTTGGCCACTGGAACTGCCAATTTTAGTGAGGCGCTTTGGGCAATTTAATGCCCTCCTTACTGCCTGTTCCATCCTTCTTCTCCCGCTTATAACAGCTTTGGATGGTTATGTAGAAACTTTAGCTAACTTCAGTCCTTTCTCAAAGTATCTATAATAACTTCAGAGAGCTGAAAAGACATGAATATAAATTTAATTCCTCAATATGACCAGAAACTATAGTTTTCCTCTTGAGAGACTACCCACTCATAAAGCAAAAATTCCTCAGAAGGATGACAGGAAAACTATAAAGGTTTATAGTCGGAAGAGCCTCTTTCCTTATCTATCGATAAAGAAAGACAGATGGTTACCTGTGAGGCAGGTATTTAAAAAAAAAAAAAGACTCATACCACGAGCAGAACTGTTGTGTCTGTTATTGGAGGCAGAAAGGTTTTTCAAATGTTTTTTATCTAGAGCTCAGTTTCAAATTTCTCCACACAAAATGATGAGGGAATGTCAAAGGATGAGAATAAATGATAAACACTAGGAGGAAAGGAGACTTCAAGTAAGAATAGTACTATTCCAGGGGAAATAAATTGTCTTTATTTACTGTGATCCCCCCAAAAAGTACACTAAAATTAGGAACAGTTGGTAGAAGAATCTAGAATAGATTCAGACTCTCTTGGAACAATATGATAGCTTCTCTCCAACTGATAAACAACCCACCTATTTGATTAATGCACTTTATAACAAACCATCTCCCATTCTCAGTCCTACCCAGTCACCCAATTTTTAGAACCTGAGAAGGTTCTCAATATTTCCTCAGCATCATTTTCATTTCACCATTTTTGAAAGCATCAAATAAAACCATAGGCCAAAAGGCAAGGCAAAAGAAACTACCTTGCTGTGATTCCACTTACACTTTTCTTAAACAATAAAGCTAAAAATAAAATAAAATAAAGTCAGGGATTCCTAGCAGTGGCTATGTATACTGTAAGTGATTATCTAATGGAAAGTCTAAAAGTAAGTTTAACAAGATTCACATTTCCAACATGGATATCAATTGTGCACAAAGAAGGTCCACGTGCTTTGCCACAGGCTCAAGTTAATTCCTCTAATTTGAAGAAAAGGTCACCCAGGGTTTCTATGGCCAGATTTGAAGTTCTTTTTTTTTTCTGGAATCAAAGGAATTTGCCTCCACTGCACTGAACATGACTTTGAGGATTAATAACTTCACAGAGGACAGTTTAAGGCTTTGAACCAAGAACATAACCCGAGGCATCTGCAGCCGACATACAGGACCAAACATCTCCATTCCAACTTTAGGCAGTATTTGGTAATTTTACCCATTGACAGACCGGCCACTTCCTGCCTGGAGGTTGATTGCTTCCTTGTTCATGAACTGGGGTCAAAGTGACTTTCCATCCCACATCCTCACCCAATCACACGTTTTTTGCAGTAAGCCTTACGCCAAGAGAGGGAAACCCACCTAATAATGTATCCCTAACAGAATAATAATGAAGCCACACGAAGAAATCATAAATGCTGCAGTTGGCGATCTGGGGCTGGGTCCCATTGGGCCCAAGCAGGCCAAGCCAGTGCTGGGTGGTGATCACATAGTCGGGGTGCACGCTCCTTTTCGCCAGGTCCAGTGCACCCAGGAACTGTTCCCGCTCCTCAGGCGTCAAAGAATGGATGTCCCTTCGCACAACCAGTGGTTTCCTTTGGTCACAGTTGGAGCCCGACCAGCCAAACTTGCAGTCTCCACAATCATAGCCAGCAAAGTTTCCTGATTGATAGAAAGGGAGAGAGAAATGGGGGGGGGGGGGGAGAGAAAAGATGTTTGATGTCGTTTGGTACAAGTTTCTGAACTAGAATTTGGGGGAAGAATGAAGAGAATGAGAAAATACATAGAGGAAAGCAAGTCAGTTGCCAGATACATACAAAGAATATGATTTGTAACAATCGCCCATTCTCAGTCCTACCCAGTCACCATATTTTTAGAACCTAAGTGTTCTCAGTATTTCCTCAACAGTTTTCCTGTCATCCTTTTGAGGAATTTTTGCTTTGTGGGGCAATAAATTTCTGCTAATAAAGTCAAAGATGAAAAAAGAAAAAAAAAAAGTCCACTTCCTCCCCCCCACCCCCCAATCTCCTCTCGAAATCTAAGTAGGACCAACACTAAAAACTTCCCTAGAATAATCCCAGCAAAGAAACAGGACATGAAATGTTCTAGAAAGTTCTATAGAAATCCCAACAAAGAAACAGGGTATGAAATGCTCTAGAAGCTTCCCTAAAAATCTCAGCAATGAAACAAGACATGAAATCCAATTAGAAAGTTCCATAAAAATCCCAGTAAAGAAACCGGTTATAAAATACACTGCAAAATATTATAGGCTTAACTGTGTCCCCTTTGAAATGAACATACTCAAGTGCAAACCCCCAGAAACTTGTGACTATAAATATTTGGAGATCAGGCCATTGAAGAGATCATTATGGCTGGGCACCGGTGGCTCACTCCCATAAACTCAGGAGGCTGAGATCTGAGGATCATGGTTCAAAGCCAGCCCAGGCAGTAAAGTCCTTGAGACTCTTATTTCCAATTAACCACCAGAAAACCGGAAGTGGCGCTGTGGCTCAAGTAGTAGAGTGCTCACCTTGAGCTGAAGGCTGAGGGACAGTGCCCAAGCCCAGAGTTCAAGCCCCATGACAAAAAAAAAAAGCCTAAGAAAGAGATAATTATGTAAAAAAAGGTCCTAGTCAGTATGATTATTGTCCTTATAAGGAAAGGAAAGAGAGACACAGACATACATAAAATAAGACTGTGGAAGAACTCAGGGAGAAGATGGCCACCTGAGTCAAAGGAAAAGAAGTGTCAGAAGAAACCAATCTTGTAGACAGATGTTCTTAGACTTCAGCCTCCAGGGCTAGGAGGAAATACATTTGTTGTTTAAGTCACCCAGTCCAGGATAATTTGTTATGTCATCCTAGTAGATGAGTGCACATGCTCTAAGGCCTCTTTAACAGTCACAGATCTGTCCATCCATTGTCCCTGCCAGGCCCCACCCTGGACTGATCAGTAGCCTGGGATTTCCCCTGAACCCTGCTGTCCCCAGGGCCGGCACAGGCCCATTCATTGATTTACAGAGGGAGAGAACATGTGCGTCAGTGGAGCCAAAATTAATCAACAAGCAGGCTTCCAGGAATGCAAGTAGACTAGCATCAAAAACATGGGTTTATCTCACAAAGGAAACAGCATGAAGACAAAAAAAAAATCAATGGAGGCTGGCAGGTCGTAAAGGTGAATTAGCTGCCACCACCTGAGCAAGTGAAAAAAATTCCTGCAAGTTTCACTGTCAGCTGCTCTGTGTCCTTGATTTTTCATTGCCCAAGGGACCAGGACTAGTGCTACCCACTTCTAAGATATCCCAGGTTGGCTTTCAATAGCTCAGTCTTTCAATGTGCCTTTGACTTCTCCCCCCACCTTCTTAACCTTTCTTCCTAAACTCCTCGGGCCTGGGCTACCTGCTCCCTCTTTAAACCGCATGATGGATCCTCTTTATGGCATTTTGCAATGTTGGAGATGGAAGCCAGGGCTTCATGCATGCTATGCAAGCACTCTGCCAATGATCAATGCCCCTGTTCTACATGTCAGAGTCAGGTGGGCCTGAGCTATGCTCACCTCTTAATCCCCCTTACATTCACATTTGTCATACCAACTGCTGGACTTACAAACTCTATACATAACCCAGGGAGCTAACTCACGACAGATGCCTGGGCTTGGCCTTGTATGCAATGAATGTATCGAATGAATGATGGAAACGTAAAGCAGGTAGGGAATAATACATGCTACTGCTTCAGAGACTTATGCTGTTGCTTGGCTTTCTTACTCGCAGCTCGTGCTCTATTACTTGAGCCACACCACCAGTCTAGCTTTTTGCTAGACTCTATTTGAAAATAGTCTCTCAGACATTTTTGTCTGGGATGGATTCTAACAGCAATCCTCAGATCTCTGCTTCCTCAGTGGCCAAGATTACAGATTTGAGCCAATGGCACCAGATTGTTTGATGGCCAAAGAAATTTTCATTAAAAATACAATAGGCACATCTGTAATCCTAGCCACTCAGGAGGCTGAGAACTGAGGATTGGGGTTCAAAGCCAACCCAGGCAGGAAAGTCCATGACACTCTTATCTCCAGTTAACCACCAGAAAACCAGAAGTGGTGCTATGGCTCAAAGTGATAGAGTGCTAGCCTTGAGCAAAGGAGCTATAGGACAGCACCCAAGCCCCTAGTTCAAGCCCCAAGAACAACAACAACAACAAAAAGTAAATAAAAATACAATAGGTAGGATGAGCTCAACGGAACAATAATTGATTGCATTTTGGGCTCCTTTGTAACATGCAAAGTATTTAAACTTTTTTTGCGGCTGGTCCCAGAGCTTAAAACGGCTTGGGTGCTGTCCCTGAGCTTTAACTTTTTCTGTTTGTTTGTTTGTTTGTTCGTGGTTAATTGGAGGTAAGAGTCTCATGGATTTTCTTGCACAGCCTGGTTTTAAACCAGTCTCCTGAGTAGCTAGGCTTACGGGCATTAGCCACCAACATCTGGCTTTTATCTACACTTAAATAAATGAATTGCTTGTATTTTCCTGCTTCAGTAACATAGGAAACAAAAGTAAAAAAAAAAATCTACTTCCAGACTCAGATTCATATTTTTTGCTGTGAATCTCAAGCAGCTCAAATATTTTTTAAATACTAAGGAATAACACTTGTAATGTTATAATAATAAATTTGAAACATTCCTATATTCAAAGGCATAAAGTCTATTTTTAAATTTGGGAGCCTCATTATTCAAATTGAATAATTCATAGTTAATGCCATAAACTTCAAGACTAAACAACTTCCTCTATTATGGTTTGTTTTGCTTGATAGAAACAAAATTATCAATAACTAATTGTCTCCCTCATTTATTCCTTCAACAAACAGTATACTAAACATGTATCTTAGTGCAGTATCTGGGTAAGCTATATGTCCAGGGGTGGCATGTGGTAGGAAGTATGAGGGGTTCTCTGTGCTACACTGTGTGTATGTGTGTGTGTGTGTGTGTGTGTGTGTGTGTGTGTGTGTGTGTGTGTGAACATGTGTGTGGGTGTGTGTATGTGAAAGTAATGGGGCTTTTTTGTCTTTTTTTAATTTAATTTTTATTTTCAAGGTTATATACAGAGGGGTTACAGTTACATATATAAGGTAACGAGTATATTTCTTGTCCAACATTGTTATCCCCACCCTTGTTTTTTTCCCCTCCAACTCTCCCTCACACCCCAAGTTGTAAAGTTCATTTCCAACATATTGGGGGGTTTGAACTCCAGGCTTTGCATCTTGCTTAGCTTTTCCACTCAAGGTTGGTGTTCCAATCCTTGAGCTACACTTCCACTTCCAGCTTTTTGCTAGTTAATTAGGGATATGTGTTTCACAGACTTTCCTGTTGGGGCTGGCTTCAAACCTCAGTCCTCAGATCTCAGCCTCCTGAGTAGCTAAGTTTACAGGTGTGAGCCACCAGCTTCCAGTTCTCTGTGCTTTTGTTTCACTTTTGCTGTCAACCTGAAACTGCTCTAAATAATAATAAATACAGTCCTGGAAAAACAAAATTTCCACAGGCCTTCCTCCATGGCCACAGAGCCTTCTGTGCATTCAGAGAAGTTTCCACACTCAGGAACTTTGCACTTAACCTCTCAGAGCCTTCCATATTAGGGTCAGACGCCCATTTCAAGCACATTAAGACAAGGGAACGTGCAAAATCGTATGCTAGCGCTAGCATTATTGTTGTCAGTACTTTTCAAATAGGAAAGCAATGATTTCTTTTCCTCTCCACCTCACCTATCACGACACTGAACACACTCACAAATCATGTTATTCTTTGCCTCTCACACAGCTTAATACAATCAGTGCTAAATCAATGCTAAGTGAATGGGTGGAAAGGAAAGGAAAAGAAACGATGAAAACTTACATCCAAGGCATCAGGCCCAGTGGGATATAAGTGCAAACAAGGCACAGTGTCCAAGTCAAGGGGAAAATAAGGTGTGGGCATTGTGCATTGTGCGAGAAGACACCCACTCGTCTAACTGTAGGAAGTGAACACTGAAATATACCCATCTCTGAGGGATGAGAGATGACAACAATGAACACTGACTCCCAAGACCAGAAACCCTTCACAACTGTGGAGAACAAGGAACTTTCAAAGACCAAGCAATGTCTTCAACACATTGCTTAACTAATGCTAAGAAAGTATCAGAATTTTCAGTTCATAAGTGGGAAAGAAAGAATGAGGTTTGGTTACTGGGAAATAGAGAGAGGGAGACTTAAAATCAAGGATAGCAATCTATCTCCTTGAGAAAAAAATAAATTTAGAGTCTGAGTCCTCACCTGACTTAGGACTGGGATAAAGAAAAAGAGAACAGCTAAACATCACATGTGCCTACATGCATAGCATCAGCTCAAACTCAGAAAGTTATTAGACTAAATAACGGCCAGTGATTAGTGAATTTACAAGGAACTCTAAATGGCCTATTCCTTTTAATTAGAGATTCTATTATTTTAATAACAATACTTTATACTCACGTAGGTCCTTTCATCTACAGAGCTCAAAAAAGATTTTACAAGTGTGGTTTCCCCATTATCCCCATTTCAGAGATTGGAAAATAGAGGCAGTTAGTCACTTGTACAAACAAGAACTTCTCAGCCAACTGTTCAAAACTATTTGGTGCTCAAGGTTTGGTTTGGTTTTGTTTCCAAAAGTCCAGAGACACAGCTGCAACTGTCATATTCTCATAAATGCCAACTGGCAATGCTTTAAATGGTAAATAGTGAATGCCAAAGTCTCCTGAAACACAGCTTAGCCTGACAATTAAGTTCAGCAATTTTTTTTTAATTTGTGTCTATGGAAAATAAAGAAGTGTTCTACAGGGAATTGAAATATATTATTTAGGGTTGTTTTTTTTTTTACATATCAGTGTTTGCACTTGCCTTTCATTTATGAGGCTGAAGTTACTTTTACTGTTTCTTCAGTGCAGTAACAAAAGTGAGGGCTATCAGCAGCCTGATGGCCCAGAAAAAAGTGGGGGGGCGGGTTGGGAAAATGGCTCAGTGGTAGAGTTCTTTCCTTACATGCATGAGGCCCTGGGTTAGATTCCTCAGCACCACATTAGCAGAAAAAGCTGGAAGTGGCGCTGTGGCTCAAGTGTTAGAGTGCTCACCTTGAGCTGAAGAGCTGAGGGACAGTGCCCAGGCCCAGAGTTCAGGCCTCACTACTGACAAAAGAAAAGACTTTTAAAAAAAAAATATGAGATACAAGGAATCTTTGGAGATGTGGAGACGCTGGCTATTACCTTGATTGTGGTGACAGCAACTCAGAGATAAACCTGGGTCCAAACTCAGGAAACTGAATTACTAAATGAAGTAAATGAAGTATTTCGAAGCCAAGCATACATCACTAAAGCTAGGGGGAAAAAAGATGGTCTATTAAATTAAAGTTGCTGTACAGCAAAATTTAAGTGACTTAAAAAAAAAACCTCACATGGACACAAAAATTTGATATGAACTTAAAAAATAAAAAAGATACTGAGTGAATCTAGCCAATTACATAGAGAAATCACAGGAAGGACCTGCAGGCCCAGCCTGGCCAGGAACATGGCTAATGATGAAGAACACAGGCAGTGATAAGGAAGCCCAGCTTCCGTGGATATGCAGTGCAGTGGTTATATAGTGGCACTTACAGGATGTGATCTATTACCGGCTCATAGTCTTTTGAATAAGGCATAATGAGTTTTGTTCTAAAGTAGATTGCTTATAAGTGGGAGAAAATTTATAAACATTCCTTTGGCAAAAGTGATTTGATATTTAACAAGTACCCCTTCTATTCTGCCGTTGTCTGGCTCTTCCTATTCTTGCCTTTTAAAAAATACATGTGCGGTGGTAAATCAAAGTATATTTTATGCATGGGCAGATGTATCCAAATGAGAACCTGCATGTTATATAATTACTGTGCCATCACTTAAAAAATGAGATAGGATATGCAATGCAGATTTGAAATAGAAAGGAGCTAGGGACAGGAAAAGTTAGCATTAATCTCTGAATCACTAAAACCTTTTCACCCAGAAATCTATAAAAGGAGATGTCCAACTTTTTGAATGTCGTGGCATTTTATCATCCATTAACATGGAAAACAATTACAATAGAAGTGCTCGGGAGCTTAATACAAAGGAGTAGCATGTTAGTGGGGTTTGCCCTGCGCAAGTTGCCTTCATAGGCTAAGAACCCAGGAAACCTTGTAAGAGAATGTCTATAGAAGCAAGTGCTTAATATCTTGAGAAAAAAATAAATATGGTCAATGTGTTATGAAAACGTTTGTCACAAGAAGTATCTAGGGCAAAAGTAGGACTGAAAAAAATCTCTGTGACTCCCATCACTGAAAATATAACTGCAAAGGCTAGGGATGTAGTTCAGTGGTTCAGTCCTTGGCTAGCATAGGTGAGGTCTTGGGTTCAATCCTCAGCACCACAAAATAAATAAGTAAATAAGTAATAACATAGTAC
This sequence comes from Dipodomys spectabilis, assembly GCF_019054845.1. Classification (NCBI taxonomy): domain Eukaryota; kingdom Metazoa; phylum Chordata; class Mammalia; order Rodentia; family Heteromyidae; genus Dipodomys; species Dipodomys spectabilis. Next base: position 10,172,692 of record NW_024870752.1, read on the forward strand.
TTATTTATAACATATATGTGCACACATAATGATTATAAAGCCAGAGCTTTAGCATTGTAAAGAAAATCTAATGTCATTCTTATATCAACATTACCAGCCTTTGTATCTTCTCTTGGTAACATTTTACCAACTCACTTCTATATTCTCCTTAGTTCTAGCATCATATGAGAATACGAGGATGGAAGTAAGACAGCCAGCCACCAAAGAACCAGGATTTAATGAAGCTGCTACCTATGGGGGGTTTTGTCTTTCAAATGTCCTGCCAGCCTTTATCACTGCTCTACACAGCTACTGGAAGCCAAAAAGGAGCCAGATTGATTGGAGAGGATTATTTGAGTATGCTCAGAAGAGCAGAGACATAAGACATGCAATCAGATAAAATAAATAAATTAATTAAATTAAACAAAAAATAGGTGGGAAGAGAGACCAAAATTCCAAGGAAGGACACAGAGCAAATTTTGTAATGCCCACTTCCAATTCAGACAAGGAACCCAGGCAATTTGTAACTGAACAACAGCCTTCCTTCCCACTTGATGGAGGAAGCTGCTTGTCTGTCTCCCCAACCGTGGCAGAAGCATTGCTAACTCTTCCTGTTAACGAGGATGATGGGCCCTGGTTGAGGTTTGTCCAAACCCTGAGAAATGCTGAGGCCAGGGCTGCAGAGCACCTGCCTTCCGTCTTGGCCAGGCAAACCGCTCCCACCCATGCCCAGCAAGTGCAAACCCATGGCAGGGCAGTGCACCCTACTCTTCTTGAAAGGACTTGTTCTATTTTCAAAGCACACTCTAGGCCTTTAGCCTCCCCCTTCCAATAAGCAAGTCAAAGGTATGTTGGCACGCGTTCATGAAACTGGGCTTGGCCCAGGTAATAGCTATTTCATTTTCAAAGCTAAAAGTACAGGAGGATGGGAAGAATATAAATAACCAGGATCTCAGCCTTCCTGACACACTTGCTACCAAAAACACAACAGGCTGGCTTTTCAAAGCCTAGGCTAATAGTCTCTGTCTACAGTCTCATCTCTCCCTTCGAAAGGGTTGTTTTCTCAGCCAAGACGAAGCTCAGGGTGTGGGCTAGATCTGCCCGGAGGAGCCTCACCTGTGCACTTGCATGTCCGGTTGAAGAACTTTCTGGGCCACTGCTCACGATCATCCTGGTTTCGCAGGACATAAGGGCCACTCCAGGGCCTGGTGTCCACCTGAACCTCCGTGCACTGCCCCCGACCCTCCTGAGAGCCACAGATATTGGCTGGCTCCACACCCAGGGGTGGGCAGCACTCCTTGCTCACCAGGCTGCCCAAGGTCATACAGACCCGGGGAAACTGTGCCCAGGCTCCCAGTAGACTTCCATAACCCAAGCAAGCAAACAGAAGCCTCCACTGCACAGGACTCATGGCTGAATGGCTGAGAAAACTCGTTCAGCCTCTCCTCCTGACTTAGGTCTGGCTCTTCTCCTCTTCTTTTCTTAAGTTTTTGGGCATTCATTCACTCGTCTAATTTTTTTTTCTTTTTGTGTTAGTTTCTTTGCATTCTATTCCTCTCCTTTCAAAATCCCCACAAAAATCACAGAATCTACACATGTGCACATGGGTACCTGCTCGTGCACACACTATTTTATGTGATTCAAATAACTAACACAGATTTAATTTCGTAAGAAATGCCTCTAACAGCCAAATTTAATGAGGATAATGCTTCTTGCCATCTCTCCTCCACCTTTAAATCAGGCTTTGTCTAATTGAGTTAATTTACAGAACACTCCAGTCTTACTGCTTATTATGCTGGTATTTCTAAGCCTCCTCTTTCCCTCCTTAGCCCTTGACTTTAATTGCCTTGAACTAGTTCAAAAGCCAAACGCCGTGCTGCCTTTATTCTGTCTGGTTTGCCAAGTCATGGGGCCTAGTAGGGGTTTTGGAAAAGCTGGGAGAAGCCGTCATTAGGGGAATTATAGCTAGAGAAATCCTCATTGTTAGCACATGACCCAAAGTGCACAATGGAGCAGATAAAGTTTCTGGCTTTGTTTCAGGAGGGTAAAACCACCCTCTTTATTGGGCTCATGTGCTCCAGCCAAGCCTGTGACCTCAGACTTCCCAGCGAGTCAATAGATGCAGTGAGCCCTTCGTCAAAGGCCCTTTACACGAGAGCACACATCGCTAGCTACTTTGCCTCATGACTGCTCACTGACGTGCAAGAACGACCACTACGGGAGGTCATACAACTTCAAAAATAAAGCAACATTGATTTAGGACTGGTAGACAAGGAACTGCCTTGTTCTACCATGAGATTTCTCTTCCCTCTGCCTAATGACTTGCTCTTCTCCCATTCAGCACATCTATACAGCAGGTTTCTTTTCATTCATTCATGTGCAGTACATGCCACCAGAACCTCCCAACTGTCATGAACTGGTTGTCCAGAGACCAATGGGACAGTTTGGAGTGAGAAATGACAAGTGCATCTTTTGCTTTATGTTCCAGTTAGGCATGATGTAGTCTGTAGACTAGTGTCTCCCAGATGCTTTGGGATGAAGCAAGATGAATGCCCAGTGGGTGACCAAGGTCACTCATCAGAGCCTCTGTTTATGGTGGAAACAGAACTGTCATGATACCTCAGGATCTGACAGACAGCCGATCTGAAACTGCTTCAGCTAGCTTTTCAAAGAATGCTTTCTACAGAGACGTACTTAATGTTAATTTCAAAGAAATTTCTTAAAGGCTTTTTTTAAGGTATCTGGGTATGCCCATACCATGTATCCTTGTGGCACCCTCGTGATAGTAAATGCAAGTGACTAATTTGACAGTGGAGCTTACTTCTTGGCCTCAGAATCTCTGAAGGGTGTTCCACACATCAGCCTTTTCACAAGGTTTCTGGATGGGTTTTACTATGCAGCTAGAATCATAAACCACTGAATGAGAATGACACAAAGGTACAGACAGAAACTGTGCAGCCCCATCAGCTAAGATATAAAGAGACATTTGCCTCCTCAGGGTGCTATAACAAATTACTCTAACTTGGATGACTTCAAAGAACAGAAATCTCTATTTTTGTCATTCTGGAGGCTTGAAGTCTGATATCAAGGTGTGGGCATGGTATGTGTGTGTGTGTGTGTGTGTGTGTGTGTGTGTGTGTGTGTGTGTGTGTGTGTCCTCCCAAGAGATTACTTGCTCTTTCTGGCCTCTGGTGGCTTCCAGAAAGTCCTTGGCTTTCTTGACTGAATCTAGAACATTCTAATCTCTACCATAGGTAGAGGGCATCTTCTCTTTGGTGGTGCTTCTCCATTTCTGTCTCTTCCAAGAAATGTCATGGGATTAAGGACCATTTGAATAATCCAGAAGTCAGTTTAAGATTTATAACACAATCACATGTGCAACGGAGACCTCTTTTTCCAAATAAAGGCACATTTACAGGATTGGGGGGGGGGGGAAGCAGGGAGAATGGGTATCATTCAACCCATCATATCACAGATGGAAACTTGAATGCTAGAATCATAGTACCTCAGAGTTGGATGGGCATTTTGGACCTCGTGCATTCAATCCATGGATGTTTATGGAGTGTTACTTCATGCCAGCCTGGTAACACCACAGGTGTCTATTCCGGGTTTTATGAAGCTTTGGACTTTGATGAACATTAGAATTACAGTTTTGGATGTTAACTCTCACAGCAGAACATCCCAAGGCCTAGCTCCTGAGATTCCTTTATTATCATTAAGATTTGTGCTCCATAACAGCTTCCTGAGGCTTTAACACAGGCTGTTATGACTCTAGTTCTGGCCTCACTTGTAGGCTGACTAGTTCCCTTGGGGGTCTGAACAGCTCTTGCTTAATGGACTCAAGGCAGAATTTTTCCTGTCTCCTCCAGTTTTCCACCACCAGTCTTCTCCATTAGTCCTTAAATCTTTCATTCTTCTCCTTCTCCTTTCCCTCACAAAGTTTTCCAGTGTACATACAGTAAACCCTGAGGTTCCTGCATGCACTACTCAAAGCATGGTCCACAACACGTTCCTGGTCTCTGTCAAGGGGCTGGGAAGGTGGCTCAGTGGTAGAGTGCTTGCCTTGCATGCATGAGGCCCTGGGTTCGATTCCTCAGCACCACATAAGAAAAAAGCTGTAAGTGGCACTGTGGCTCAAGTGGTAGAGTGCTAGCCTTGAGCTGAAGAGCTGAGGGACAGTGCCCAGGCCCAGAGTTCAGGCCCCACGACTGGACCCAAAAATAAAAAAAGACCAGTACAGGGCAGGAAAATAAAAGCCAGCATGTAGTAATGTTCCCATTGACTAAACGTTGTCACACCTTTGAGCACGTGATCAGTCCTCTCTTTAAAGAGGGAAGGGTGCGGTTAAGGGATTAGCTAATTTTCACCATGTGACTCAAGTTGCAATCTGGTCATCCGCATTTATTTGGGTCACATGCTGATCTATGACTGAAAATTGTCTTTGAAAAATGCCTTACCATAGATAGTTTGAGATGGTCTCTCTCCCTCCCTCCCTCATTCTTGTTCTTCAGGGGCACAGTGCTATCTACCATCACATTGTTCACACATAGCCCCCTTGGCCTTTGTGCTACTCTTCCCTTTACCTGGAATATTCTTGCTCAGAATCCTCTTTGCCACTCAATTTTCATCTCCTTACTATTCATTTTAACATGGCTACACCTAGCCATCTACCATCCACTACTGCATTATTTCATTTTCTCCTTAGCATTAATTCATTCATTGGGTACTGTCTTGATTTTATTGCAAAGAAACTAAGGCTATTAGAACTTAGATGGCAAGCCTACAACAGAGACATTTTCTAAGTTCTAAAAGCCTTAGTTTCTCTTCTACTTCCTACTCTGTGGCTGGTTCTGTGCTACCTTATGTTACCTCATTGAAATGACCAAAAAAAAAGCTCCTTGAAATTTAAATGATCATAATTGAAGTGAATTGTTTCATTATTGCTATCCAAGATGAAATTAAGAAATCCTCATCCCGAAAGAGGAGACCAATTGCAGTTGAGAATCAGGATTGGTTCCCTGCTAGCCTGGAATTAACTGAATTACCTTTGGGTAACAAGCTGTCATCCTATATTAAAGTATGTTTTTGGAAATTAGTGTGTGAAGATCATAAGGTATTTCTTAATATCATCTAATATACTTCACATTCGAGAGATTTCTCTCAGAACCTACTGTCCAGAAGAACTGTCCTTCCTTATAGTAACCACTACCTCCAAATTTTCAGCCTTGTGAAGCTCAGGATGGTATTTGCTTTGGACAGTGATGGAGCTTAATGTCAAGCCTACAGGCCTCACATCATGCGATTGACTTGTGTAGTATCTAGTTCAATTATTTTCTTTCTTAGATTTCTTAAGTTATTTTCTCTATTTGGCAAATCATATCTTTTTTTTTAGCTCTTTTACCTCCTTTGAGCCATAAGACTGAAAGAAGTATACATGCACATGGATATTTCTGTGTGAACCAAAGGTAATCAACATCCAATCGAATAAGCAAGACAAGACTTAGAGAAAAACTGAAGAAGGATTCTCTGAGGAATGGGTATGAATGATCACAGATCTAAGAACAGAATTCCAAAAGATCACAGATAGTAAGCATGGCTACAATTAACACTGCCTTAGTTACAAGAGGAAAAGGCAGTAAGAAATTGAATAACAAAATCCAGGAGATATCATGGAGTATATCAAGATCATTTGTTGCCCATAAAAACTGTAAAATCAAAGGTTAGGGGAGGAATGTTCTGAAATCCAGTTTAAAAAGAAAAGAGTTCATCATAGAGTTGAGAGAAGGAAAACGCCTTCTTTGAAACAATTCATTTTACCCTCTGCTTTTACAATTTGAGGTTAGACTGAATTAAAAATAAAAAGATGTCCCACACATTTTGTTGTTGTTGTTTTTTTTTTGGTCCCTAGCCCCATCTTGCTATAAGAGGAACTCAATGCATTAGATCCTTAATCTCTATATGAGATATGTTAGAGAATGTGTGCATGGATGATATAGGGTGTGCATGCAAAACTTTGAAGCTTGGATGACAGCCATGCCTTCCCCACACTGAAAAGAAGAAATAAACAGCTCAAAACCTGGGCAGCGATTATATAAGATGGTGAATGTCTTAGAGCCCTGGCTAAGGTTAATACAGAGAAAACATACACAGCATTCTTCTGCCTGTCACTGAGTTGCCTGCTCTTCTCTCTCCAGTCTCTGAGTGAAAATTCTCCTATGTGTAGCCCCCTGCTGGGCTCCTCTGTCAGATGCTTTTTTATCTATTCTCTGCTGCCACATCATGGGGAAATGAGATTATTTTTTTCCCTGCATCCGAATTGTTCCTAAAAGCTGAGCATCTGTCCTGATAAGGCTTTGCTTTCCTACATCTAAGAGCTTTTCTTTTCCTGGTGGCAGGAATTGTTCTTCAGAGGAATTAAGAGGTGGGAATGGGCTAAGCTGTTCCAGTCATGTCCAGTGAGACTATTTTTCCCTTTTTGCATGCATTTTTTGATGGTTGATCCTTAAAGCTGTGTTTATACATCAAGCATGCTTTTTAATTTCAGATTTTGCCACATTCATCTGTATATTTATCTCAGTTCTCTGTCATGTATGCTTTCCCCCTCTGATGCTCGTTTTATCATTGTCTTTACCCTTCACCTGGGACAGGGTTGTTGTAAGGTGAGAAAACAAAGAAGCCACATTTTGAGAAGTCGAATCTTGGAGTCTTTATTAAAAGGCCAGCAATTACATGATGGACTCCTGTCTCAAAGACCAGCAACCAGCAAATACACTTAACACTGATAGGAAACTGAGCCATGAAGACCAGAGAGGAAAGACAGAACCAAAACAATACCAACAAACCAGTTCAACTCCAATGCAGAGATGAATTGGTACACCACTGTGACAAGAGAAGACCTAGGAGATAGGAGACAGGACATGAACACAGAGACACATTATTTGGTGTCCTGGCACCTGAGATGGTCCAGGCCTAAACAGGGTTAGGTCAGAGGGCAGGGTCACAGGAAATGCCTAGTCCAAAGCACTGGACTGACAGGTTTAGTAACCTACCAGCCAAGTACCTCCCTCTGCCGCGGGGATTCAGGTATCAGGTATACCCATCACCTGGAGATGATGGCTTCACCTTCCCCCACCATGAAGACGGTGCCAGACCCTACCCCATTCACCATGTGGCCAAGATGGAGCCAGCCAGACCCGATCACTCTATTCCAGGTATTCAGTTTGGATTCTTCTTATATGAACCCATATAATTTAACAGCTGAGTTGAGTAAGTAATCGAGCTACTCCACTCTTCAGAGCACGGATCTGTAGGATGGAGAGAATATCTGTCCCTTCTCTGTCCCCTGCAAACCAAACCCAGTACACACCACCTATACATTTGTGAGGTGCAGTACACTTCTCTGGACAACTTTGGTACTGACAGGCCTATCAGACTTATCGGTATGCAGTGAGGACTGTGTGAGGTCTTCCAGGAGCACCCGTGACAATTTTCAAGGGAATGCATAAAACACCTAGCTATGAGGTCACTATGCTTACAATAACATTTACCTGTGAAGGACTGGGAGCGGGCAGTATGTCTCTGTCTGTTATGCCTGTCTGCCTGTGTGTTTTCATGTACAGAATACACTCAAGAAACAGGTCATGCGGCTGTTGATAAAAGGGCTTTGTGGGCTTGGGAATAAGAAGGGAACCAAGACTTGTTTTCATTGCAAGCTTTTCTGTGTCTTGATTTTGAACCCTGGGTGTCTACAGCTTACCTCTAAATTCAGTAATGAATAATTTCAATTTAAAATGTTTTAGAATGATGGGTATTTGTGATAGCTGCCTTATTCAAATAGATGAACTTCCTATAAGTGTACAAAGTGTATATTTCAGTAAAAAAAAATGCCAACAAAATGGAGAAGGGCAAATTCATTCCAAAGTTCAAATGGAGAGAAAAAGAACTTATCAGTTCTATGAACTTGGATAGAGCACTTGTTCGCTTGCAGGCTCAGTTTCTTCACCTGTCAGCCCTAGAAGATTAGAGCCACTTAGTAAGCCATCATGATAGAGATTAAATGTAGAACGAACCATACGGACAAGTTGCTTAGCAGAAGCTAGCATACAGCAGAACAGCAAATTCTGACCTTCAGCAAACAGAGGCTGTAATTATTATTTCCACAAAACAATCTATTAAAGCCATTGTCAGCCTCAAATTTCTGCACTAGCAAACCACTAAGCACTAATTGTTGAGAAAAGTAACACTTTCTAATTGATAGTCCAAACTGCCCCTATTTCAATGGACAATGGAGGGAAATCCACAAGAATACTGAAATATTCTCCCCACCAAGAAAATCTTGATTCTAATAATTCTCTATTAATGTTCTCTATTCTAATAATTCTCTATTCATATATATATATATATACACAGTCATACTTATGCATATACACATACACATCTAATTTTTCTTCTGACAACCAAATCAGTTTTGTGACTCTAACATATGGAAAATATTCTTCCCCTCAATTCAATATTTCTACTCAGAAATTAAAATAATCTTAGATTCTACTGGTTCAAATAATATTTACAATTATGTGATTAGGTTTAGAGTTTAGGAATCTCCATCATTAATTACAACAAAGATATATGAAAACAAAAATATGATAAAGCCACAGAAGTTGTGGATAAACTAGATACGACTACTCATTAATTTTTAAAAACTGACAAAGTGAATTCAATCATTGAAAATACAATTAAAAAACTTCTTAAAAAATTCTTGACCTTGATCTCATGCTTTTACACTGAGATCATTATTTTATGACTATCAGAAAGTATCTAATCATACTTTCTGTCTGAAATTCTCTTTGAAAATGGCTTTCTCATGTAATCTCATCTGCACTAATTCCGTTAACTTCATGGACCAAGCATACACATATGAGCCCAGAAAACAACTTGCAAAATTTCCATTTGTTGTATAAACTATAGAAAAGACATATGTTCTTACAAATCACAGCAGACAGCTGCCTAGCAAATGCAAATTTTGCTGTTATGAATTTTTCATTTTTAACAGCATTTTTTCCTAGTATAAGAAAAATAAGCTGAGAAGGAGCACAGACTGAGATCACTTCTTGAAGGCTTTGATTTACCCTCAATTACAGAGAAGTTTAGAATGTTGATATTTTTATAGTCACAAGCAATCTATAGGATATATGAAAATCTTGGCTAATGTTTAAAGAGAAACAACAGGCCTTAACAGAATTGAAGTTAAATTTCAAGCAGTTGGCCACAGATGTGAAAACAACATCCACCTGCAAGCCAGGGGAAATGCAAGGAATATCTAGCTCTTTTTTGTTTAAAATCCTGCAGAATTTTTGTGCTTTGGCTATTTTTCCTTGGCTATTCAGTGACTTATTCATTTAAATAACTCATGCAGAGTCTTCCATTTACCAAGCACTCTACTAGGTTTGACATAGCAAAAGGCACATAACACAAAAGTGAAATGGAAAAAATCCAAAAAGAGAGGCCATAGGAGAAGAAGAATCAACCTCCATGTTTTCTTTTTCATCCTTGGTATCACTCTGTCCTGTGGGGGGCACGGCGGGGGTATTTGTTCAGCTTGAAATAGTCTGTCAAAAGTGAACATTAAATCTGGTGAGTTCAAGGGAGCATATTTATTCTCCCCATTGCAAGCAGACATCTTAAGCTAGATGTGGATAGATTTAAATTCCAAGCATCATTCACAAAGTTCTTTAGCTTGCCTTTCCATGCTTAGGCAACTGAATTCATAGAGCTATTTACTAGGAAGTACAAAGTTTTCTTCTGCAAAATACAAAGGATTAGGTGGTTTTTCATGCATGTCTTGTGGGATATTCTAAAACTATCAGACAATACATTGTAGTTTTTGAGGGCAATATCCCAGTTTTGTGAAATGTGGAAATCTCCAAGTCTTGAATAAATAATGCAATGTTTATTAGTAGAATATGCTCTTACCCCTATATGTTGGTCATTATGTTTCTCCAGACAAGTTGTGTTCTAGGACCAAGTTGGAGCATAAGTTTTGGGGGGTTTTTTTGTTTTTTTTTTGGGTCCGGTCATGGGGCCTGAACTCTGAGTCTGGTCACTGTCCCTCAGCTCTTCAGCTCAAGGCTCTACCACTTGAGCCACAGTGCCACTTACGGCTTTTTTCTTTTTGCTTATGTGGTGCTGAGGAATCGAACCCAGGGCCTCAGGCATTCAAGGCAAGCGCTCTACCACAGAGCCACCTTCCCAGCCCTCTAGGACCAAGTTGGGATGATACTCTTCATCTTTGAATTTATGACATTGAAGTTGTTGTCCTTTATATTCCATAGTGAAAAGAGCAGTGATTAAGGCATCCCAGTAAAATATTTCACCCCTGAGACTGAGGACCATTTCCTACATCTTCGCTCCCCTCACTGTGGTGAGGATCCACAATGGCTTCTCTGAGGTGCCTTGAGACAAATGCAGCTTCCTTCAATGATATCCAGTCCTTTCCAAGGCCCACCTCTGCATTTCCCATGAACACAGGTGCGCCTCAGAAGTAGATGCAGATCTGCAAATCATGTAGATAGCTCAGGTCACCGTGAAGACAAATCTGTATGTTTCCCCAAAGAAAACCCAGAATGGCACATTGCAACAGACTTCTGTATATACTAAGACTAGAACGGTGAGAGAAGCCCATCTCAGAGCCACATTCTGGCACTCCCCAAGCCCAGGACCTCCTAGGACAGCCATAAAGAACACGCTGAAAACAGAATCCACCTTTGTCTCATAGGGGCTGTTCAGCCTGTCCTGAGGGAGAACTGCTGTGTGAGCTGTTATGTTGTCAACTTCACCAGCTGCCCACAGTCTCCTACACATTATTCTGGGCATTTCTGTGATGTGTTCTTGTTTGTTTGTTATTTTGTTTACATTGTTTGACTTTTCTTTTTAGATCATCGTGTAAACTAGTAGATCCTCATGTAAAGTAAACTAGCTTCACAAAGTGGCTAGTTATCATCCAATCAGTTGAAGCCTTGACTAGAACAAAGGCTGGCCTTCGCTCATCCAGAAGGAATTCTGCTAACCACAGAATTCCTATAGTTTAGACTTGAAGCTCACCTCTTCTCTGGGTTCTGTTTCTCTGGGGGTGGGGGGGGGGAAGGTGATGAACACACCTGTTTTGTGCTTTTGGGTGGAAGATATTCTAAAGTGGAAGGAAGTAATCTACCTTCTTCAGTCTTTTCTTAAAATTGTTTTTGTATAGTTCATATACAGAGGGGTTACAGTTACATGAATCGGGTATAATTGGCACAATTCTTTTTGAACCATTTTTTCCCCTTCTGTCGCTGTCTCCCACTCTTTCCCTCCTGTCCTCACCCATAAGATATCCCTGTTCCTTTTTGACATAGTGTCTGGTGACTACAAGGATGAACAAGCACCTTCTGCAGTCTTAAATAAGAGCTGTCATCATGAGAAGCAAACCCACGGTTAAGGACAAGAGCAAGAAGAGAATGATCTTGGATGGGCGAGACCCCAGGCAGATGCATTAATGGCTATAGCAGATAATATAATAGACAAAAGCTGTGAGGAGTTCCAGCAGATGATAAGCACCCTGCTCACCACAACAACTACTCATGTGGAAGCTGGTTCTGGTGTGATGTTTTTGAGAGGTGATAGAGCTTTATAAAGCACAGAAATCACAAAGTAGGGACCCTCTTCGAAGGATTAATGTAGTTTCTGCAAGAATTGGCAAGTCTCCATGAAGGCAGGATGTTATACAGCAAGTTCAGATTCCTCAGTTCTCACTTGCTTTCTCCTCTGTCCTCTGATTGCTTGCGCAACTGGCCCCCAACAGAAACCGAACAAATGCTAGTACCATACTCTCCGTACCTCAGAGCAATGGCCTAAGTAAACCTGTTATCTTTATATAAATTACTAAGCCTTGGGTACTTGGTTATAGCAACAAAATGGATCAAGACACAATTTAATCTACCACTGAGTTATAATAAGTAGAATGATGATAATGGAAGTAATTTTTACCGATTTTTGTTGATTGCCATGGTTAAAGTCCAAAATAGAGAAGCAAATAAATCAGCAATGAAGGAAAAAAAACTTTCTTTGAGAGCTATTGTAAACTGAATGATTGTGATCAGGACCCACACACCCCCCAAAAAAAAATTTTCTTCAGGAACTTAGTAGAGACCATGAGAGTAGAAACATCATTAAAGTGTCATCATGAAAGAAAGTCCAGAGAGCTAGTTTTTTTACCTCCATGTGGGCACATACACACAGCCCTCTATCAACTAGGAAGAGGCCCTCGCCACAAGCCAGATGGTTTCCACTCTGATCCCAGACGTCCAGCCTGCCTGGTGAAGAAATGTATATTGTTTCAGCCACTCAGCCCATGATAACTGTTGTGGCAGCCTGAACTCAGGCAGGAGCTCTGCATTACCTGGTCTTGAATTAATATGTAGCATAAAGAAAACTAAAGCATGCAGATATTCTCATTCCACAAGCAGTAAGGCATTAGTGGGAAGATTTTTTTTCCCTTCTGAAGTACCAAACACTGGCTGTTGATGGTAGTCTAAAAATGTGAATAATGTAATGTCGTCTTTGGGATATTCAAGACCCAAACAGACCACGTAAGTTAGGCGGAGTATCCTTAAACATAAAAAACATCTCTATATTCTTATTAGGCAAATAATCAAAGTGTGCTACCAACAGCCATTCCAACTTTACATTGGAAACAAAAAAGGAAGTTTGATATACTTGAAGAAATTCAAGTCAAAATGACACCATTTCACCTATCAGAATGGCCATCATCAACAATAAATGCTGGCAAGGATTCAGGGAGCAGAAGGGGTAGGGGGAAAGAGGAAGAAGGTCAGGGAAGAAACCTTCATATACTTATAGTGAGAATATAAACTACCACAACCAGTATGGAAATCAGTATGGAGATTCTTGAAAAAGCTAAAAATAATGCTGCTATATGCCCCTATTATAGTACTCTTGGGCCTATATCCTAAAGAGACTAAGTCAATGTATAGTAGAAACACAGGCATGCCTAAATTTAATCACAACACTAGTCTCAATATCCAAGCTATGGAAATAAAATGTGCAAAATAGGCACAATGGGATATTATTCAGCCACAAAGAAGGATGGAATCATGCTATTTGTGAGAAATGGAATTGGAGATGGAGATTATAATCCTGAGAGAAATAAGCCAAGCTGAAAAGTTAAATATCTCATGTTTTTGTTCGTATATGGAATCTGGATCTAATATTTTTTAAATAATAATAATGGGACCTGAATGTAAAAAGGGTACAGAGGAGGCACCCACAGAAGGAGGAAGGAAAAGAAGAGGGTGCTGGGAGGTAAAGAGAATCAAAAAATATATTACATGTATATGAAGACAGAATAATGGAATCCATCAAATATTGATTGAAAAGTGAGGAGGGGTAGATCTAAGGAATGTAATAAAGGAAGTAAACTTGCTAAAGTATATTGAATGCACCTATGAAATATTCGCTTGCATTATTAATAAATCATAAACAAAAAAATAACAAAGAACTTAGTGCTGGGGGCTAAACCTGTAATCCTGGCTTCTCAGGAGACTGAGATCTGGAGGATCATATTTCAAGAACAACCTTAGCAAAGTTCTAGACACTTCATCTCCAAAATAACCAAAAGCCAGGCCTGGGGATATGACTCAAGGAGTAACGTGGCTGTCAAATTAGTCAAAAGCCCAGAGTTTGAACTCTGAAATGAGAAAGAGAGTTAGAAAAACTTTGGTTCCCAATTCTAACATCAAGCTCAAGTAGTGGAGAATATAACACCAATGCCCCTTACACTCCTATTAGTCCTGGTTCAAGATTTGCCCACCATATCCCAACCAAAAACACTCTTGGCTTTCATGTTTTCCTCATCTTTAATGAGATATAATTGACAACTAAAAATGATACATAATTAAAGTTACAATGTGAGGTTCCTAGGCATTGCAATTACTTGATTACTATCATCAAGCTAATTGATATATTTCTCAGCGATATGGAAATATAATAGACAAATAAAAGTCATACATATTAAAGATTATGTAATATGATATATATAAACATTATAAAATGATTACTATAATCAAGCTAGTTAACAATTGACATATCTACCAATTCATAAAAGTTATCTTCTTGAGCGAACAACGCTGATCTATTTTCTTAGCAAATTCCTTGCATAAAACATACTATTGTCAATTATTGTCACCACATCTTACATTAACTCTCCAGAACTTATTTTCTCTGCACATATGAAGCTTTGTATGCTCTGATTACCAGCTCTCCACTTCTTCCCCTTCACAGTCCTGGGAGCTAGTGTTATACTCCCAGCTTTTAAGAAGACATGTTTTTAGAACCAACATTTGAGTGATATTATGCAATGCTGATCTTTTGGTGACTGGCTGATTTTGCTTAGCAACATGTCCTCTAGCTTCATCCATGTTATTAGAAATGGGAGCGCTTCCTCCTTTACAAAGGCTGGCTGATCTTTCATTGTATATAAACACAAAGTATCTTCATTCATCTGCTCATGGGCACTCACATTGTTTCTTGTCTGTTGTGAATATTGCTGAAATGAGCAGTACTGGAAGTGGAGTTGTGGCTCCATGACAGAGTGTCAGCCTAGAGTTCATAAAAGCAAAAGGGCAGCACCCAGGCCTGAGTTCAAGCCCCATAAGGAATCAAATCTTGCCAATGATTGGATTTGAGATTCTTTGCTTAGAAGCAAATCCCTTCCTAGTTGAGCCTCAAGAGGACCACAGGCATCTCTGTATAATTATAAACACTATATTTGCTTAGTTGCAAAGTATCTTCTTATCTATTCATTATAAAGGGAGAAGCAGTTTTGAAACATGGGAAAGTCTCTATGATACCATCTGAACCAAGTGACTGAATCTGCTATCACCAATGATAAAAGATAATATACCAACATCACATGCCTCCTAAGCCCATGTGACGAGTCAGACCATCACTTGGAAGTGGTCTTGTCTTCAATGCTTCATTTCCACCTTTATTTTAAACTATCATATCTATTCACATTGAGAGTTTTATGATCATCTTACTGTATAATATTTTCTTGGTCTTGGTTTCTTTATCTGGACAAAAAGGGGGCTTAGACTGCCAGTAGTCTTCAAAAAAATGTCAAAATCACAAAAGACACATAGATGAAGAACTGCAAAGATGTGAGAAACCTACAGAACCATGACAACTTGCCATCTGCTGTCAAAGGAGGGACAGACAAAGGAGGAAAACTAGTGGGCTTCGAGTAAGATCTCTAGATTAGTCAGTGTCATGGTACCAGTTCTGAGTCATTGTTTGAGTGATTGTACTATAGTTATAGGAAATATTAACATGAAGAGCTGGGTAATTTCCAGTGGTAATAGTGGTAGTAGTAGTAGTAGTAGTAGTGATGAGTTTTGTAATTTTTCTTCAAATGTAAAGTTGTTTCAAAATAAAAGTTAAAAAATTAAAAACAAATACCTGGTTTTCTGAGAACAGAGTCCTGATGGTCTTTTGAGTTTCATACCTTCCCTTTGATGTAAGCTACGAAAGAGTCTTTGCTTAGAATGCTCCTCTCAGCCCATATCAAAGCACACCCTGCTTTTGAACAAGTAGCCTTTGCATCTCTGCTGTATTGACTTTTTAACATTTAAACTCCTAGAAGACGTTAGCTCCACTTGAATTTATCTCTTCTAACTTTATTGAGTTGAGTCCACAGAAATCTCTATACTTCACATCGTTCATGTCAGAAAGAATTGCCCATTTGAATCATAGCAGAAGAAAAAAACGGGCACAGCAAGAGCCCTTACAGGTAACTTCATAATCACCTATAGTCCAGAGCATGAATAGTATGCTACATATCATCTTAGGAAAAAGTGATTGCCATTAAATATTATCTATTGTCTTGGTGATTAAAAAGTAAATAAATTTGTAAGTACACACACGGTGTGGTATACAAGTAGGTATAAATGAATTGACTGAAGTATAATAGACTCAATGGAGAGCGCATATTGTTTAATTCTTTAGAAAGACTAAGCCAGAGCCCAACAAAATAAATACCAGGGAATGGGTACTTGAAAGAAGGCAGGGACAAGGAGGTAGGGGTAAAAGAATGAATGGAGGGAATGAGTCAAATGCAAGCAAGAATGTATTGACTATACCACAGAGAAAAATAAGGAAAGGGATGGGGTGGAAAGGAGGGTGAAGATGTTGAAGGGATGGCACAGGTTGAGATGCATTGCATATATAAACTGCTTTGTTAAATGACAAAAAAGAAATTTCAATACTTGACCTAGAAATTAAGAAAAGTGAGGGTATGATAGGAGGAACGGTGAGAATGTTGAAAGGGGTGACATTGATCAAGAGGCACTGTATTCTTAAACTGCTTTGTTGACTGGCAACTCCTTTGTACAACTACTTAAAGATAATAAACATATTCAAAAAAGTCTCTATTGTCACCCTAATTATTTCTCATGCTAATTTTTTTCTTATTAATATTATACACCAGGTATTGAGCAGACCAGTTTATGGATCATTGCTTTTATTCCTTCAATAGCTCTATTATGCACTCAGCACAGATCAGTCAACTCTCACATTTCTAGTAGTATCTGGATCAGAAAAAGAGCTGTGTGGGTTACACTGAGCCCCAGGGAAGATCTGCGCAGAAGTGACAGAGTTGTCATAGCCACATTTACTGCAGAAGAATTCCCTTCTACTTAGGTCTTTTAAATCAGTTTACTCTGTGAGTACTCAGGAAAGGGGACATAGATAGAGAGCAGGAAAGAAATGCCTCAAATTCTATGAAGAACAGCAGTGCTGTCATGAAAATGGAGCCGTCAGTGTGATGTGTCTTAAATTAGACCAGCTTCAAAATGGAGGAGAAACACTCAGAAGGAACATAAAAGTCAGGTTTTAAAATGTGAAGGGCTGTTGGAGCGATGGAGGATTCAAATTGTGTGTGTGTGTGTGTGTGTGTGTGTGTGTGTGTGTGTGTGTGTGTGTGTGTGTGTGTGTGTGTGTGTAAGTAACTGGGTGGAGCTGTACTATAAGGAAGCATGCTCTCAGTAGCAAGGCCAGTTCTGAGATAAAATGGAGCAGCTGGTGGAGGATGTGGTAACCTTCCCACCCCTGGAATGCTTCAGAGAAGGGTGAAAAACCACTTCCCAAAGAAAGACAACATCTGGGGTTACATATTTAACGTGGCCAACCTTAAAAAGCCCTGCTAACCAGAATGACTGGGGAGGAATTCTAAGCCTCTACTGTCAATAGATGAGACCCTTCTGAGGCTGTTTCCTAGTCCTGGCTCTGGGGTGTCTCTGTGGTCTGGAGGATAAGACCACTCTCCTTACAGCGTAATAGACCAAGCCACTTACCTCTCCCCAGTTCCCTTTTGTGAATTGGGCTGTAGGCCTCCGGCTACACCGAACTGCCTCTGAGCATCTGACTGACAGGTCTGGGATCTTGGCATATACCATGTTCCTTCTGGAATGCACTTCCTACACCCCTGCTCTTGCATAAGTTTGTTATTTGGGATCCCCACATTCCTTCCTATAAAGCCTGGATGAGCCTCTTCTCCCACCCTCAATGCTTTCATGACCACCTCTGTCCCCTTTCCTAACCACAGGCCCCAAGACCTAGCATTGCAATCGTCTTGTTACTTTCTTTACTTCTGCGTTTGACCAGAATTGTAAAGGCATTGCTGACTTGTCTTTGTCTCCCAAGTCCCCTACCCAGGGCACAGACATGGAAACAACAAAGAAACAAAAATGTAACAAAACACATGGGGCGTGTGAAAACCACACTGGCCTTCGCACACACTGCCTCTGTTATTAAGAACTGTATAAATGTCTACTGAAATAATAAATTTAATCATGTGATCAGACAGTGCTAACTAAGAATCATTTAAAGGAATTGGAAATAGAATCGAGTCGCAAAAACAGCCCAAGGTTCTTTCAGACAAATAACTTCTAATTGATTAAAGAAATAGCTGTGTCACAGCCACCTCATTAACAACTAAAGACTTAAAGAGAGACTTCTCTGAAAAGGAAATAAGAATGGTCAATAAACACATGAAGAAATGCAAATCCAAACAATACTGAGATTCTACTTCACCCCAATTAGAATGGCCATTATCAAGAAATCTAATAACAACAGATGCTAGAGGGGATGTGGCCAAAAGATAATGCTAGTACGCTGTGGAGAGTGCAAACTTGTTCAACCACTCTGAAAGCAATGTGGAGGTTCCTCAAAAGACTAAGCATAGAGCTCCCCTGTGACCCAGCAATCCCACTCCTGGGCATTTACCCAAATGACCACAAACAAGGCCATACTAAAGCACAACAATGTTCATTGCAGCATTATTTTCCATAGCTAAAATATGGAACCAACCTAGATGCTCCTCAGTAGATGAATGGGTCAAAAGATATGGTATATATACACAATGGAGTTCTATGTTACCATCAGAAAGAATTACATTGCTCCCTTCATAAGGAAATGGAAAGACCTAGAAAAAATTATGTTAAGCAAAGCAAACCAGGCCCAAAGAAATATAGATTTCATGGTTTCCCTCATTTGTAATAACTAGAATATGTCTATGATATTCTTAGCAGAGGATCACAATAGCCCAATCACTAAGTGCATATATAATGAAATGTTATCAAATTGAACTCCAGAAATGGGAAAAAGAGTTTCTTATTATGTCCTGTATGCAGTTATTTCTATTTTCTTCTTTCTGTTTTAGTTTTTGATACCCTTTCTATTGTGTATAACCTTATCTGATCCGTACAGGGAAAGAGAATCACAGAAACAGCAGGACAAAGGATGAACTATTGCAACAATGATACTCACTAGACACTATGTTGGAAATGAACTTTACAACTTAGGGAGGAGGAGAGTGGGAAAAAAAATGAGGGAAGGGGTAACTGTGTTTAAAAGAGTTGTACTCATTGCCTTACTTAAGTAACCCTCCTGTTCATCACCTTTACAATAATCTTTTTAAAAAAGAAATAGCTGTTTCATGCATCTAAAAATAAAAATATATGAGTAGGAATTCTAATCATTATGAAGGTTGAAAACCCAGAATTAGAGAAAGGTTCAAATTGTTCAGTGAAATCCAGACCTTACACAGCTTCATTCACCAAAATACTGACTCAGCGTGGGATATTTCCACTCAATTTCACATGGTCCACATTGCTGCATCAACTCAATAAATCCACATATTTCCAATATTGCATGCAAGTGAATATGGTATTTCCCTATATACAAACACCCAGGTGCATGCATAGACACACACATACGAAGTATATAAGTGAATATAGGACGAAGAAAGAAATATATGAAATATTTAAGAAAAATACCTTTTGGAGTGTCCTAAACCCAGTAGTACTCCAGAATAGCATGAAAAGGGTGTAACCATGCCCACCTCCTGGAGATAATAAGATTTGAAAAGGAAATGAGGGAGATCGAATGGGAAGATGATTAAAAGATTTCTCTAAAAGACAGAAAGAACAGAAGCTAGGAAGACATGACATGGTCAAACAACATGCCAGTTGTTGCCAATGTCTTTCAAAAATGATGAAGGACTGTTTTGTAATTTCACATTATTCATATCTGAGTTCTTGCTTGTGAAAGAATGTGCCTTTTAGACAAGTTCAAGTTGTTCCCAAGACTGTAACACCCTCAGAAATGAAATTGATGATGTCTCCTTCCTTACCTCCTTTGAGACAATAACGGAGCACTTCCCACTTCCCATTCTATGTTGCAAATGGTAAGTGGATTTGTGAACTGTTCCAGCTGGGCACATAAATTACTCTCTCCACTCAAGAGTGCTTCCTGAAGCACCTGGATTTATCACGTGGACAGGTAACTATGGTCTGTTACAGTTTTATTGGCATCTGTGGAATAATCCTGAGCTTAAAGTACATTTAAGTCCAACCAGCACTTTATATAACAATGTGCAATCATCTTTTTTATCAGAAATAACACAGGAAATGATGGGCAGCTACTTGTTGTGGACTTGCTAGAACTCTAAGATGTTGAGAGTACCTTGTGACAAGGAGACAGATCTAGGAGGATTCAGCCAAAGCCTACATCCACCATTTGGAACGAAGTTGGCCCCAAAAAGGGTCCAGGCTGAAGGATAAATCAAGATGCCTTTGACTTGTCCCACCTTTTCCGTTGATCCAAATTTTAAAAATCAAGGATGGAATGCAGGACAGCCAGAGCACTGGGTCTGAGTTCAAACCAGAGCAAACAGAACCAAAGATGACAAGGCTGCAGCCCAATCTGTCTAGGTGCCATGCATTGACACCAGTTCCATCCTGATGAAATACAGGAAAAAGTAAATGCAGTGTTGAAGTAACACGCTTGAGGGTTGTCTGACAGAGGAAGCAGAAGTGGCAAATAGGAATTTTCTTTTGAACTACCAGTGCTTATACCAAGTCTTCAAAACAGAAGGGACTGATGTGCCTCACTAAGGTTGAATTCAAGTTGAAGTCACTGAACCACTTCTTCCCGTCCTAAGAGGCTACTGACCACTGCCAAGTTTATTGGAAATAACAAAGTTAGAGGTTGGTTCCCTGGAAACTGCCAGTTGGGACAACTTGCCTGAGCTGAGTGTCTAGATAGTTGAATGCTGCAGAACCACAAGATGAGATGTGAGACTCCTGTCAGAATAGTATCAGGAAAAGCTAGGCAAAGAAAGGATAAATAGGAGTTGACTGAACAGGGCAGGGAATACTTAGGAAAAGGGACAATGGTGCAGGAAAACTGAGAAATGAAAAAATGGGAGCCCTCAATATGGCTATAATTCAGAGAATTTGGAAGCAAAATGGATGTGGACAGTGAGGGACGGGAAATAAAGGATGGCCTCATGTTTAACATGAGGTAGGTGTTGCTACCGGGTGGCTGCTGCTACTCCTTCCCAAATATGGAATCAGGTGGTGTTTAGCTAAGAAACAGAAGCCACTCCATGTATTCCATGTATAGCCTTTAATACAACGAAGTAGACTATTGAAAAATCTCAAGACAGGCCACATGTAGTTCTCAGAAGTTCTATAGCTACTGTAGGAAGAGAAGCTATTAGAAAAATTATGAATTTCCAGAAAGCTTGAGCCGCAGCCTACAGGTACAGTGCAAGCCATCTTAAAGATGCTGCTGCTGTTGTGTAGATTTCACACAGTGTTGCACCAGAGACTCACCTGGATGGTCAGCTGGAGAACCGACAGATGAATTGGGACACACCATACGAGCTCCAATGTGTGCCTCCAGGATACAAGAAAGAACTCGGAACTACAAGGGCAGATTCGAGAGCTGTAGAGATTCAAAATTAAGTCACCCAGAGAAAATGTGGAGAAAAATATGAGAAACCACCAGACAACTTGCACAGTAGACCAAAACATAGAGGAAATGATAGCAGCAACCCAAGCATCTTGATGCTCCCTCTCCACTCTCTAACTTAGAATTCCTATGTCGCATAGAAAAAAATGTAGGATTGGGATTCAATCAGTCCCAGCCACCCCTGGGCTCATGTTCTCTAGCACACACTAACTGCAGCTGTATAAAACATCTGTTCATTGACTATACCTGACAGGAATTATAAACCTAGAAGTTCAGAGTAGAAAAAGAAGATGGCTAGGTGTGGGTAGGCAGAAAGAATTTGTAGCAGAATGCAGATTTGAAGGAAAAACAGGCTGTTTTCTATGTTAAATTTAAACCCTGGACGGGTCTGCCACTCGGAGAAGAAAATGCATCTGGTGATAATCACATGGTTCACACAAAGTGAACTAAGCAATTTCTCTTTGTGCTGAAGATTTCATGGTTTGTTGAATATGCAATTGGAGGAAGACTTTTGAAAAAGAATAAGTCTTCATGAGACAACTCGTGTTTACCCACTAAGTAATTTCCAAGATTATACAAGAAAAGGCAAAATAAACCAATTTCAAAAGCATATTCTAAAAAAAAAAAAAAACAAGTTTTATATGCAGATACAGCTTAAACAATGCACCTCATGGCATACTAATTATGTAGTTTCTAAAATTTCCATTCCAAATGTGATCACGTTCTAAATTATGGGGGATAGGGTCAATGATGAGTGAAGAAGGGTAGAAAGGGAAATGATAGTGGTTGGAAATAGGAAATATCTACCTTACAAATTCTCTCTCACACTTTTGATCATTTAGTTCTATCCAATGACAACACTCCTTCCTTTTTTTCCCCTATCCTCTTCTAACACTTAATCATTTCCTCTCATTCCCTGAGGGCTTTGGCCTCTGCAATTTCTTCCATTGTCCTCTGTGGCTTCACAGTCTATCCTGGTATCAACCACATAACTAGGCTTCAACTCCTTGAACTCATTCTGGAGAATACCTCTTTTCCTCTACCTTGGATGCTGTCCTCAAGGTCCCATTCTTTACCACCAGAAACTGTGTCACTTCCAAAGATGATACTTTCAAAATTTACAATATGTAAATATCCAACTCTGTGACCACACCCTCCCATCCAGCAGCTTTCTAGCCCAAAGATACTAGAGTAGCCTAAATAATGACTCCCAATGATATCAGGTCCTAAGTAATGAGCCTGTAGTTATTACTTTATATGGCAAATACCTTGCAAATTGAATTTTTTGGGAATCGTTTTTTAAGAATATCTTTCTAGCTTTTTCATACTACTTATCATAGAATTTTTTTTTAATTTTTATTGTAAAGCTGATGTACCGAGGGGTTAGAGTTACATAAGTCAGGTATTGAGTAGATTTCTCCCAGTTTTTTCCCTCCTAACCATCCTCTCCCAGCCCAAGTTGTATAGTTCATTGCCAACATAGTGTCTAGTGACTATCACTACTGAATTAGTTCATCCTTTGTTCCACCATTTCTGTACTTCCCCTTCCCCTCCCCAAATCGGATAAAGTTACTTACAAGACAAAAGATACAGAAATCAAAAATAGCAGCACAAGGGGGTGGGAACCAGAAAACAAAAGAACCATAAAAAGTAAAATTTTTAAAAGCTTCATGTTTCCACTTCTTGGAGTTCATTTCAATGAACATCATTCTATGTGATCATATATATACACATACCTATTGAGCCTTTGTGATCCTCTCCTAAGAATACCCTCCTTTGGTCTCACTGTGTCAATGTTTAGAGTCCTGTTTAACTTATCATATGCAAGTAAATTGGGGATCCTAAGATGAGGTAAAATTATCTAGATCGAACATAAATAAAATTACATGTGTCCTGATGTGCGATATACAGAGATTCACCATAGACAGAAGTAGGGAAGTCATTGTAAAGAGAGGCAGAGATCAAACAACATCCCAAGCAAAGGAATGATGGCAGCCACCAGATAGACATTGAAAGAGGAAACAAAGGAATTCCAACCCTTAAAGCCTGAGGGAATCCAGGGATCAGGGTGCTGATTTCAGGCAGGTGCAAGTGATATCCGAATTTTGACCTCCATAACTGTGAGAGAAGAAAGCTTTTTGTGTTGTTTGTTTGCTTGGGTTTGGGGTTTCTTTAAACCAGTCCAGGGGCTTGAAATCAGGGCCTTGAGCACTGCCTCTGAGCTCTTTTTGCTCAAGGCTAGCACTCTACCTAATTGAGAGCCACAGCACCACTTCCAGCTTTCTGTTTATATGTTACTGAGGAATCGAACCTATGCTAGGTTCATATGTTAGGCAAGCATTCTACTATTAAGCCACATTCCCAGCCTGAAGAAAGTATTTTTTAAGTCATCAAGCATGTGGTAATTTGATACAGCATATCCATGAAGTAAATACATACTCCCAATGAAACTGTTATCAGTCCTATGGAGCTACCAGTTACAAGGCTCATCCATGATTGCCATATCATAAATACTCACATTCCTTTGTCCTCACTCTTTACATAACCAACCACCTTCAATGAATCAGACCAGTAGCTATCAATAAGCTAGCAAGTTTCAGAAAAATTACAGAAGTAAGCACACTGGTACTACCCAAAATGGTTAGTTGTGAACCACACCACATATTCCTCAGCCATGTTACAGACCAACTGTAACTGAAACTGTGTCCAAAGAAACCTCAGAAATCCAGCGGACCCAAAGTAATTTCATGATCTCACTTTCTAACCCCACATTTCAGTATGGGTTCAGTTCAAAACTTCATTATCTCCAGCTCTTGAACTGTGTTGTTATTCATGATAGAATTTTTGACAGTTTTCTTGTTTCATCTTGGTTAATCCATGACCAATTCCTGTTGATTTTTCCTGCCAAAAAGCCTGTCAAAGCTGTTTACTTGGCTGTTTACATATTTTTAATCAATATCATGTTCAACTCATCATTGTTTGTCACTTAAACTGGGACAATAGTCTCTGTGCAGATCTGATTTGTACATTGCTGGGCCACATGTTTTCTAGGCAAGTACTCTCCCACTTTAACTGCCATCTTCAGCACCTATAGCTACTCTAATTCTCTTTGGTTGATTAGTTTCTCATGGTTATAATGCTTTAAGTTTCTGCTTAAAACTGAATATATGAATAGATTTCAGTTCCAGATAGGATAAAATGGCAAATCCTGACCATGACCCCAGGGCCCCAGGATTTGGCCTCTTTCCTTTGCAGCCTTACCTTCGATCTCTTTACATTTTCATCCAGTGGCCTTATTCTAATTCATAGAATGAACCAAACTCTTTCCACCTTCAGAGCCTTGGCTCACATTCTTCTATTTGTGAGAAAGTTTCTTTCTCCCATGCTCCTCTTTCTCCAGCTTGGTTATTTATTTTTGATGAGTTGCAGGTCAGATCTGCAAATTATATGCTCATAAACTGCCCTGTATTCACCTTCTCTAGGCCTACCCAAGGGGAGAATTATCATCGGTACTGTTATTTGTTTAATCTATCTCATCCCACTAGATTATAATTTCTGTAAGGTCTAGAGTCTTTTCCGTCTAATTCCTGGCAACAATCTTCATTCACTTCATTCAATTTTGGATTGGAGGAGAAGAAAGTATAAGAACTCAGGGACATAAAAGATGAACAAAACCTTTCATACCTGAGAAGTTAGCATTTGGATCAAATTGCATCTTACCTAACCCCATCTCAGAGGAAAGAAACGTGAAGAGAGAGAGAGAGAGAGTGTGTGTGTGTGTATGTGTATGTGTGTGTGTGTGTGTGTGTGTGTGTGTGTGTGTGTGAAGGATATTCAGACCAGTACCTAAGCAGCTGAAGATGAAAAAGGTTGTTAACCCCTCTCAGCACTGTAGGCCTCCGTGGGTATTGAATTGCCAGAAGGTAAGTAGGATTTACTAAAGTGCTCAGCTTTCCTGGCTACCTATCTATAAGGACTGTATTAACTACAGATGTCTTTTTCTAGAAGGTTCTAGCGGTTGCCTTGGTTCAAACTCCAAAGCAGCTTCTTTTTTTTGTGATTAAAGTGATGCCCCAAGAAATTCAACAGCCTGGCTGTTAACCAGATAGTTTAAGAACCAAGAAGAAGCCCACTGTTTGAGTCTAATACTCTACTGTGGAGTAACTCCACAGCTATGAGGAAGACTGAAGAGACAATATAAATATGCAATGAGTTCTGAGATGGCAATTAAGGACATCTAATAGAATACTTTAAGTAGTCCCCATCTGACTTTAAGATGTCTCTCAGGCATCCAGAAGGGTCAAACAGAGCCTTTGAATACAAATCTTGCTATTTAACTTCCTCAGTAATCTTCATGTTTAACCCCTCACTAGCTCTCAGATATTGTGTCATTGACCACAAAATTAAAATTAGAATCAATACAATGAATGCTTGCTAGGCAAAACAATTCCAGCTCTATTTCAGCATGAAGTTTCATTTAACTGTAGGAATGAAAAGCGGAGACAACCTTTTGTTCTCTTCATTTCACAATCCCACAAATGGCCTCTTAGCCAAAATAGCTCCTCTAATCTTTAAGTTTTAATTAGCTGCCCACAATTCATAAAGTATCAGGAATTCAAATGCTGATACCTCATTCTCCTGAGAAATGGCACACAATTAACCTCTTTTTTCTGGTCAAAGGCAGAAATTGAGAAAGGGTAATGACAAAATTAATCTATTCTGGTGGCCAGACCCGGCCATGGAGCAGGGAACGGCATCCAATCCGGAATCAAAGAGGAAGGTGATCATTGGTGTGTCACACGCTGCATTAGTTGTGCCTTTTGTACTCCTGACATGCTATATCACAACTACCAAGCCCCAAATAGTTTACAAAAAATGATAAATGATTCCACAGAATTAAATTAACCAAACCCACCTTTTCCTTCCCTCTGAAAACAGGTATCTAAACAAGCTTTCGATAATGTCAGAAGTAATTGTAACCCTCTGTACGGTATTTTCACAATAAAAAAATAATGTCAGAAGTTCTGGCTTTCTGATAAATTGGATAGAGAAAGAAAGGGCTGAGAAATCCACACCTTTCATGGCATGATCTCTGCACAAGCAAAAGCAGACGACTGAGTGCTGTTACCAAATGTTCACTCATTCTCCAGAAAAGATCAACTCTACACTTTTCCCCTTAATGGCAAATTGCATGATAAACACAATTAGCCTTCTCCATTTAAACTTAGTTGAATACAGAATGGAGTCCAGTATTTCAAAGGTAACTATACTCAACACAGACTGCCAATGAGGTCACAAGACAGGATCCTATTGGAACTCGATCATGAGAAACAGAGTGGCCACACTTTGAGAGGTCAAATTGGGAGTCTTTATTAGAAAGGCAGCATTGTAGGTGATGCCTGCCAAAAAGACCTGCAGCCCCTTGCATACACTTCACACTGTTAGAAAACTGAGACATGACAGTAGCAATGCAAAGAAAGATCAGAAAAATAATACCAACAAACCAGATCAACTCCAATAGAGAAGTGAAGTTGGACTTCATGCTGACTAGAGGAGAGCCAGGACACAGGAGACATGGAGTAATGGTGCTTGAGTTGGTTCCAGGCTAAACCGCATCAGGGCAGGGGGCGGAGTCACAGGAAATTCCAGACACTGGCCAGTTAGAAGCATAGGACTGATAGGTCCAATAGCCTACCATCCAAGTCTCCACCCAGAGGCATACCTGAGGGTGGAACTTCCCTGCCTCTATCATGAGGACAAGGTGATGCCAGTTAAACCCAATTCTCTATTATCCACTACATGGCTAGGATGGCTAAGAATTCTATTACAGTAGCACAATAGACTAAGACAGCTACTATTAGTCTCAACAGAGGCTAATATTTGTTCTCAACAGAGAACAAAATACTGTGCTATATTTTAAAATCCTTTAATATTTCCATTTGCTATTTTGGGGGAACTAATTATTGGGGGGACTAGAGAAAAGTAATGGCTCTATTGATAAACAATCTGCATATAACATCACTCATTCGAAGAAGACTATTCAATGTTTTTTTTATATTTTCACAGAGTTATGAAACCATCACCACAATCTATTTTAGAGCATGTTCCTTACAGCAAATCATCTACACTTGAAACTCAGTACCTATTATTTCCCAAACTTTCTGGTCCTGCCAGCCCTAAGCAACTACTAATCAACTTGCTAAGGTCAACTCAGCCTCTCATCAGGAATCCCAAAGAAATGTGAGCTGGAATGGCTGGTACCTCTACTCTAGAAAAGTTTGGCTATGCTTCCAAAATGGTCTTAAGCACCAGCTCAGAAATGAAAAAGAGACAAAAATCTTCCAGGTTTTTTTAAAGAGCTACTGAAGGCCCAGTGGATCAAGGATATACTCAAAATATGGTAGCAACCAGGAGATAGCCTAGGATCCAGGTCCAAATCTCATGAGAACAATGTTCTAGAAGGCCTGGACTTGATAATTTAACATTGACACTAAACAGATTATTTTTCTGGGAGCTGCCAGGACCTGTGCCATCTAGCAGCTATTCATCAAAGGAGACCTCCAAACATACCTGCCAAAGAGCCATACCCATGTAACCTTCTAACCCCCATGAGAATGATTGGATTGATCATTGGCAGACTGAGTAAAATATTTTCATATAGACATGTTTTTGTTTGTATTGGACTGTTTGGTTTCTTTATAGTTCTCTGAATCCAAAACATTTCTTTAGTTCTTAGTCTCTCCATTACATCTGAATGTTTCCTAAATATTGTTTATCTAGAAAGTTCTTTGAAGCTTACATTTTAAAAAAATATCAGCCTTAAGATGGAAAAAATTCTTCTGTTGTTAGGACATTTATTGAATGACAACCAAATGAAGTGTGGTTGTGATCCCGGTTCATGGGTTCATGACCTGAATTAACCTAGTAGTTCTCTTTAAATGCCTCCATTTATGTCTGTTAGAGTAGTCCCGTGATCTTTTTGCAGTAATAACAGAGTTTTTGCTTCCTGTTCTACTTTCAGCAGTACTGAAGAAAGTGTAGTCTTTCTTTTTCTCTCTTTGTGTTTTATTTTACAAATGTGAGAAATTTTAATTCAGATAAACAACAAAATACTGAAGATCGCCCATAGTCTTAAACACACAACATTTTAAGTCCTTCTAAAGGACAAAAATGATGAAAAAACAAGCACACCCACCCGAGTACACATGCATGAGGAACGGCACCATGCTCGTGGTGGAAATGCAGCAACTTTGTCCCGGTATCCTATCTACAGTGGACATTACCTGTCTTCGGATATCAACATTGAACATAGATAGAAGATTAGGATACCAAGTGAACAACTTTCAGGAAGGGTTGTAGCATCTCCTATTATGGAGACTCTAGTTGGGTAGGGCGAGCCTGGGGGCTTCCCCCAGGACGCAGTGTGCATTTTGTTTGTTTTTTTTTTTTTAGGTGTTGGCTTTTAGTGTTTGACCTGGGAACATGATTGTGATGATACTGTCTCATCGAAGGAGTAATGACGCCGCTTTTGCTTGAAGACAGTCTGACGTGCATTGCTTAATGGCAGGGACACATTCTGGGAAACACTGGATGATTTCACCATCATACAAACATCACCATGTGGTTACATAAACTAAGAGTTACAAGGTCTCTAGGCAACATAATCTTTTGGACCTCCAGTGGCCATGCAGTCCATCATTAAATGAAATGATCGTATGGGGAGATTTGGGGTTAAGAGACAATGACCCTGCAATTCATCCCAGTGAGCCAGCACACTTCCACTGTCATGACCCCAATTGTCCAAACATCACTCTAGCCAAGTCCTTTCCTTCTTGAACTATCAGCACCAAAGGCCACAAAGGGTCACAACTCAGATGCCTCTAGAGTGTCAAAAGTTGATGAGCAGCCCTTTTGAACACATGCATCCATTTAATAGCAACTCTTTAGGTCACATATTCCAAACAGTTCCTGTCCTACAACAAAATCCCTCCTTTCACCTACGCTCTTTTCTTCTTGCAACATTCCTTGGAAATTAAACACAACTAAAAAGTAGACTTTGGTCTGTCATGGGGCTTGAACTCTGGACCTGGAAGCTGTCCCTCAGCTCATCAGCTCAAGGTGGATGCTCTATCACTTGAGCCACAGCACCACTTGTGGTGGTTAACTGGAGATAAGAGGCTCATGGAGGTTCCTGCATGGGTTGGCTTTGAACCTCCATCCTCAGATCTCAGCCTCCTGAGTAGCTAGGATTACAGGCGTGAGCCACTGGCACCCAGCTAAAAAGTAGACATTTAAAGACAGTACTTACCTTTCACATCTTTTTTTGTAGACCAATCTAATTCATCTGTGGAATGTTGCTCTTTAAAATGAATGTCCATGCTCTTAACCACATTTATATGCTTTGTTAATGCTTTTAACGTTTAACATTGAATTAATCAAACCTGAATAAAATTCCTACATGGAGCTCAGGAACACAGAGAATATTTTTTTTAAAAAACCTACTACTTTATTTTCACAGCTTGTACTCCATTTTAACACCTCTCAGTGTAGGAGGCTTTCACTACAGTACTTGTATATAATATGCATTTTTTTTATTTATGTTCAGCTATGCTTCTAACCATGGAGGGTTTTGGACAAGTAAAATGGGATTTATATGAAAATGCATAATTACCAGAATGTTATGTACACAGCCCGCACCCATAGTGATGATTATCATTTCTCTTGATTCTTTGGATTTGAATGAGTCAGGGAGAGGATTTGCACAAAGTGGCTTATACAATGTATTAAGGTAATGAACAGCAAACTAGCTGAGACCTACTTAAATACTATTCATGAGAGCTGGGTACAAAGGGCTTGTACCTATAATCTCTGCTACTCAGAAGGCTGAGATCTGAAATTTCAGGAGCTATCTCAAGCAAAGAAATCCAAGAGAATTTTATCTCCAAATAACCAGCAAAAAGCCAGAAGTGAAGGCATGGCGCAAGTAGTAGAGTGTCACCCATGAGAAAGAGTGAAAGGCCCCTAAGTTCAGACCCCAATACTGATGAAAGAAGAAGGAAGGAGAAGGAGGTGGAGGAAGAGGAAGAGGAGGAGGCGGGAGAGGGAGCAGGTGGGCACTGGTGGCTCACATTTGTAATCCTAGCTACTCAGGAGCCTGAGATCTGAAGATCACAGTTCAAAGACAGCCCAGGTAAGAAAGTCCATGAGACTTTTATCTCCAATTAACCACCAGAAAATCACAAGTGGCACTGTGGCTCAAAGTGGTAGAGAGCTAACTTTGAACAACAGGAGCTATAGGATACTCCCCAGTGCCTGAGTTCAAGCCCCATGTCTGACAACAACAAAAAAAAGACTACTCAGGTGAAAAGTGGAAGTGACGAAACTGAAATAAGTAGAGATAGAAGATAGTGCTTCTTAGGCTGTCCTGTGTTGTTTGCAGGCCATCTATTAGTTCTCTCCAAGTGCTTGATTTCTCCAAGATTACCAGTTAGGAATGTAAACAGGGTATTGTGATATCACACATTCAGGATGATTGTGTAGGATTCATTTATTCTTTGAAGCTGAAGCAAATCCAAGCAGGAATTATATCTGGGCAAAGTTTCAACATCAAACAAACCTGAGATATGACAAATATAACTAGAAGATAAACAACTATAAGCCACAACCCATTTAAAAGAGTCTAAGTGTGATCCAAGACTATTGAAATGGGCATTGATGTGTGTGTGTGTATATATATATATATATATACACATTTATTACATGACAGGCCACAATGAATTATTAAATGTTCATCTAGTTTTATTGTGTGAAACAAAAATAATAGTTTAACTGAATCATAGCTTTGTTCTAAAATGAATGTAGTACCCAGAACAATGAAGAAACATTAACTTAGAGATACATTTGTATATTGCCTTAGAAAGTCTTCAGGCGAGGCTGGGAATGTGGCTCAGGGGTAAAGTGCTTGCCTAGCATGCATGAAGCCCTGGGTTTGATTCTTCAGTACCACACAGAAAAAGCTAGAAGTGGCACTGTGGCTCAAGTGATAGAGTGCTAACCTTGAGTGAAAGAAGCTCAGAGATAGTGGCCAGGCCCTGAGTTCAAGCCCAAGACTGGCAAAAAGCAAGAAAGCAAAAAGGAAGGAAGGAAGGAAGGAAGGAAGGAAGGAGAGAGGGGGAGGGAGGGAGGAAGGGAGAGAAAGAAAGAAGGAAGGAAGGAGGAAGGAAAGAAAGAAAGAAAGAAAGAAAGAAAGAAAGAAAGAAAGAAAGAAAGAAAGAAGGAAAGATAGAAAGAAGGAAAGGAAGAAAGGAAAGAAGAAGCAAGAAAGAAAGAGGTGGAGGGGAGAGGGAGGGAAGGAAGAAAAGAAGGAAGGAAGAAAGGAGAAAGGAAGGAAGGAAGGAAGGAAGGAGGAAGGAAGGAAGGAAGGAAGGAAGGAAGGAAGGAAGGAAGGAAGGAAGGAAGGAAGGAAGGAAGGAAGGAAGGAAGTCCTCAGATGAGACAGTTGATGTCCCAGGTTTCTTTCTGCAAAGCTTTCCAAGGAAATTTGAGAATATGCTTTCTTCCTACAATCCTGGATAAACTGCCCAAAGCAGGAGGAGGTAATCACAACCTTTTTGCTGACAAATGGAAATTAACTCATAAATGTCATAAATGATACTAGTGTTCATCCAACACCATACATGATGCAGGCATGCTTTCCAGTGAAAGCATGCCTTTCCTAGAATAAAAGCTGACTCCATAGTCTACCATTCTGTCTTCTCGGCTGGAAAGCATGTGGAGGAGCTGCCTGGTGTCAGAGGGGCTCCCAGGGGAGTTCATGGGGGGGGGGGGGGCAGGGGGGAACCTGATGGTCTTTCTCAGCCCTCTTTCTTGAGAAGTGATTGTTTGACATCTTTGAGAGCATGTTGCACCCCTGAGAAAGACAATAAAACTTATCAGATTACATCTTAAAGTAACATATATATCAGGATCAAACGGATGATGGCCAGATCATACATAAATACAGAACTCTGAGCCACTCTGCCCAGAGAATCGTCCTGGGTTTATCTTCACTCAAAACCAGCCCAAGAGCCAGACTGCTTTAAGTCAGATTTATAAGAAGCCAGATCGCTATCTCTACTGAAATTCTGGAGACAAGAATTTTTACACCACAGAACCAATATGGCCAGGGCTAAATTAGTAATAGATGGCTTCCCTAATTTCTCTCCCACTTCCACTATAGAACCAACCAGAAAAGGCCAAATATGCCCCTAACAAATTATATAGGCTGCCTGTTGGGAACTGTGGTGGGGAGAGAGGTGGTATCTCCACACTGTTATGCCAAGTTTACAGGACCTCCCCCCCCCCTCCCGGCAAAAAGACCACCGAGAGTCAGACTCTACAGCTGTTTTATTTAAACGGGCTGCAGCTCGGGCCTAGTCCTACACTCCAACATAGCTGAGCCTAGGAGGAGAGCCCCAGGCTAAGGATTTGCAGGTCTTATAAAGGCACAAAATCAATCAGGTGTTTGGATTACCACCACGTGTTGCTTTGCTAGACAGAAACAAGCAACAAGTGGTCACTGCCTCAAACTTTAACCTTTCACACACTACCCACTTCTAGTTAGTGGCTTCCAGCTCCTCCAGGACAGCAGTCTCCAATCAGAACCTACCTGAATCTGTCCCTTCTCCCTTCTCCCATTAGGAAACTTCCCCCACCTTCTGGTCAGCCTTCAATCTCTACCACAATACAAGAGACTGAGGCTGGTTCCATATTAGAGCAAGTTCTGAAGTCTTTTTTTCTCTCAGTGTGTGTATCTGTATATATATGTAAGAGAGAGGAGACAGACTGACAGACAGACTGACACAGAGACAGAGTATTAACGCTGCTTTCCTGCTTCCTGATCCTCAATACCACGAATCTGGAAACCCTTCACAACCACTATTTCCACTGGAGGCCTGTCTGAAACTATTCCCTTCTTCCTCCCTTTTGCAGACTCCCAGAAAGAGACTCACTCCTGGACAACTCTAGCCAGGCTTCTCTGAGCAACTCTTCTCTACTAGGCCTCAATACTGGCCTATAAAAGCAAGTGACATGCAGCATAAATGATTTTGCCCACCAGCTGTTTCCTGCATTAAAAGACTTAAATGCTACCACAGTTTCTAATTACTACCCAGGAGGATACCAGCCAGTTAAGAGTGACTGCTTGAAAAAGCCCAAGATTGCAGAAAAACAACTGATCCTACATCTGAGATAGGCCCCTGATCACTTGCTTAGATCTCTGATGGAAGAGGAGGGCTTACAATTGTAAATTCTTCCTCCATCTCTTCAAGATGAAAACATAGCTGGCCTGATGGGCATTTATACTGACCAGCCCTTCATGAAGGCTCACTTCATTGACCTTGTCCAAACCCCTGCCTCCCTCATCTTTTCTTCTAGTCAGTCACCTCTGTACAAACCAAAGCAGAATTCAGTTCATACTTGACCATCTTCCTTATTGCAAGCATTATTTATATAATTATCATCATTACTGATTAAAATCTGTCTTTACCTTAACTACTATCTGGCGTTATCTTTGACACTAACTAGGTACATGACTCCAGGCTTCCCCTAACATACTGCCAGTAATATGTGGCCTTAGTTATGAAGCTTAGGCATCCAAGTATCCTGATAACTGATGCTGTTCTCATTGTGGATGCCTACATCATTATCGTTGCACGCCAATTAACTCCTTCCTAAGTAAGAAATTTCTCTGACTCAATCAAGACCAGCCCCCGAAAGCCCTCTCTGATTAATCAAAGGATTTTTTTTTATATCTCTTACACTGCTTCTTATGTTTATGAGCATGGATTTTTATTGTTGTAATTTTGAGAATACAGTAACATTAGGAGTAATACTCAGGAGATAGATAGCAGATGGATCTTGTTTCATCCTGTCATCCCAGAAGGGTAGTTCTGTGTAAAATTTGAGATTACTGATCCCTACTTCTGAGAGTTGCTAAGAAGAGTTCACCATGTCGCAGTACCAAGTGGAAAGTTGACTGATAGTACCTGTCCGATTAGAAGAATAAACAAAAGATATCACGGAGTACCTCTGCAAATTTGAGTTGTCTCTTACTCTCCAAACAGCAAAATCAAAATGAATCAAGGCAAAAAAAAATCCCACAAGTGACGTTTTTCATCTTATGGACAACTCACCTCCTCCCTAAATTGACTGTCCCATTTGCTAGTGACTCTGCTAGCTTTTGATTTCTCCTTCCTTTCATTCAAATCGACACCCTGGCGGCTGGAACTCCACAGGTCCCAGGAGCCAAACCCTATCAAGTCAGGCACCCGGGCCCCCATTTTCTTCATCAAACCACTGAGGCTTCCCACAGGTAGCTAGGAAAGCTGAAGCCCAGAACCTTTTACACATCATCATCATCATCATCTGAGCAAATCACTTCCATTTCAGTTGCAGGACAGAAGGAAGCAAATGCCAATGCTGGCTTCCAGTCATCTCGGAAAGCAAGCATGCGGAGCCCCGCGACCGAGCTGCGGGGCAGGCAGGTGGGTGGGGATGTGTCGAGACCCCCAGGCCGGGCCCCGCCAGGCGTGGCGCCCCCGCCCCCCGACCTGCACTCCCGAGCCTCCCTCCGCGAAGCCGCTCTCCCACCCCAACGCCCCAGGCGGCGCTGCGGGACCCGACGCCTCTCACAGTGCGCACGCGCGACTGCGTCCCGAAGCCGGGCCCCTGGCGCTGCGCACGCGCTCTCGCGCGCTTCACGCTGTCCGGACCCGGACGCCGGCAGTAGAACCTGGAAGTGGTTGCCCTGTTTTCTGCTCTGCGGCGGGTGCTGGCGACGCCGTCCCCTACGTTTACGGGGGCAGAGCGAACCCCGCGGGGAACAGTCTCCACAGGGCGGGTGTTTCGGACAAAATTGGAATTCCTCTGAGCTCGGGTTAAAAACGAACTGCCGAAACCCGGGATCGAACCAGGGACCTTTAGATCTTCAGTCTAACGCTCTCCCAACTGAGCTATTTCGGCGTGGCGCTCTTGCCTTTCCAAGTTTCTCATTAGTGACCCCGCCGGCCCCATCGGCCCGCTGGCCCGGGGGCGGTGGCCGCCCGGGCTCGTGCCGGCCGGGGCGGGGCTTCCCGACGGGTCTCTGGGGAGCGAGTCCTGCACCCCAAGTCTTGTTCACGCGACTCGGAGCGCGGGGTGGGCCAGGGGTGGGGGGGTGGGGAGTCTGCCAGGTCCCGCCAGGTGGGGGGGAGGAGTCCCCGTCAGGTGGGTGGAGATCCGTCAGGGGTGGGGGGATCCGTCAGGTAGGGGGGGCGCCAGGTGGGGGGGGCGCCAGGTGGGGGGGGCGCCAGGTGAGTCGTACTCTGTCCCGGGTTGGCCCCGGGGAGCACGGGGATTCCAGGAACGCTGGTCCCGGAAATGCCGCCCTCCCTGCCGGCCCGTCGGGGTGCGGGGAGGGGGGCGCTGCGGAGGGTTCGCCGGCCCCGGGCTCAGCCGGCTCCCCCCGAGGGCGGTGGTTCGATGTCAGCGCTCCTCTTACGCGGATCCGGGTGCTTCTGCAAGGCCTCACATTCCGCAGTGCCCACCATCCATGTGTTTAATCTTTTATTTCCCCCTCCGGCGAAATCCTACTGATCGCACACGGCCCCTTTCGCTTGCTCCTTAAAGCTTTCTCCAGTGGAAGTCGGGCAGCTCTCTTGAATAGCTGGATGGATGAGCGTGTGAGTGGAAAAGGGACATTATTACGTGTTGGCAATCTCGGGGGTCACCAGGGGTCTCCATTCTTTTTTTCCTGTTTGTGCTTCTTGGTCATATAAATCCATAAACTATGATCAACTCCAAAGTGGAGAAAGGCTTGAGTTTTTTTTTTTTTTTCAAGTGGTGTTAAAGAGGAGGCAGACCGAAGAAAGTTTGGATGTGGAAATGTGCCCCCCTCCACAAAGAAAGGCTTGGTGGAGGCTTGTGAGTGGGAGAAGTGTGTGGCAGCCGCCTTTGTGAGAGTCATTCATACATTTAAAAGAAGGCGTTTATGGGTGTTCTTGTGCGTTCTGAAGATAGCTACCTTTACTTTCTCCTCTAAACACGGCAGGAAAATTTTGAATGATTTCATTGGTTCTTCAGGCTACCCAAAGCAGCTATTTGCCTAGAATGAGTGTGCTATTGCTCAGCTTCTTAGTTAAATTAAAATCTAATCAAGGAAACCTCTCCCCAAATCCTTAAAGCTAGGAGAGGAAGACAGTACAGCATCCTTGGCTTCTTGATCTGCTCGTCATTCCAGCAAACCTGATCAATCAAAATCCAGCTAAGATTTGAGGCAGAGACAAGAAAAAAGAAAAAGTGTAGAGTCTGACAGGAAAATGTCCTGGATGACTGAGAAATAATCAGTGTGATCAACCACATTTCCACTCTGTGCAAAAGAACCTCAGCAGGTTCCATTGTTAGTAAAATTGTTTTAACATTAACCAAATTGCTATTGCTCTTTTACCAGGAAGCCTGGAAGTTTCTGGGACTTAGTATGCTGTTACTGTGTTCATCTTCTATTACTTAACAAATATCTGAGATAAATCAATAAGAAAAAGCATCTGCATTGATCATAGCTCTGGAGGTTTCAGTGCTGGTTGGTTGGCCTCTTTACTTTTGGCCTGTGACAGAACATTATGCTGGGAGCGTTATGTAGAGGAAGCAAGCCCATTTGCCTCATGGGTGTTGAGGAAGGGTGTTGGGCTTGCACCCAATGACCAGCAGAACTCACACTAGGCCACACCTCCCAATAGCTTCACTCTGGGGAACAAGGATTTAACAACTAGACCTTAAGGGGACATCTCAGATCAAAATATAACAGTGGCAATATAACAGGAGCCCAGTACCCTGAACTGCTACAGTGAATTCTCAGGACCCCTCCAGAGTGCATTTCTAAGTGGCACAGGAGTGATGATTGACATCTCTGTGGCACTGTGCAGACTAAACAGAAGTTCAGAGGTTCAGCAGTAAGTCACGGGTTTCTTTGAGGAATGGCATCTCTTTGCAAAGCTAGGTTTTCAGCAGTTGTGACACAAAGTGGAGACTAAGAAATTCAGATGGGAGCATCCAGTCTTCTTCCTTGAGAAACTGTATGCTGTGCACAGTGCACACGTTCCATGGTAAAGTAATTGTGGCTGTAAGAATTAAATGGAAATATAACTTTTAATTTATGTGTATAATATTTTTTCAGGAGGCTACAAAGCTATTAGACATAAATACTTATTAAGTGGTTTGGTCCTGAGTCCTTAATAAAAGGAATTGCTGGGTATTTCTTTTGGCCCAGAAGCCATTGCTTAAACACAACAAAGAAATTACTGAGATACTAAGAGTGCTATGAAGATAGTTTGTGAATTAAAAGTGTTACTGAATTTAAAAGAAAACATTGCTTTGCTCGGCAAAACTTAAGACAGAAGATGAACTCCCAGAGCAGCCACAGAGACTGAGCGCCACGGGCTACAGGGAAGTAAAATGTATGTGTGCACTTGTCATCTGAAGAAACCCAAATAACAGAGAACTGGCATTAAACGTAAGGATACAGATGTGGAATTAAACTCTAGATTAAAATTTTTTCATAGGCCGTAGTCCTGTCTTCCCAAGGATATTGGCCAAATTACCCGTGATAATTATGAAATGTAATTATAAGAACTTACAAGTCTGAAAATAATAAAACTTAGGAAAATATGATACATCTAGTTATAATAGCTTTGGAATCGCTGACCATTGATATCTGCCCGTCATTTTGCTCCTGAAAACCCCACAGTGCACAAAACCCGACAAAACTTATTTTTATTTGCCTCTGATTTCAAAAAGTTAAGAAGAAGCTGGGTGCCAGAGGCTTATACCTGTAATTCTACCTACTCAGGAGGCTGAGATCTGACGATCGCAGTTCAAAGCCAGCCTGGGCAGGAAAGACTGTGAGACTCTTTATCTCCAATAAACCACCAGAAAACTAGAAGTGGAGCTCTACTGCTTGAGCCAAAGAGCTGAGGGACAGTGCCCAAGCCCAGAATTCAAGCCCCACGACTGACATTAAAAAAAAAAAGAAAGAAAATGGAAAGACTTGGAAAAAATTATATTAAGTGAAGTAAGCCAGGCCCAAAGAAACATCGGTCTCATGGTTTCCCTTATTTGCAATATCCTAGTATATGTCTGAATCAAGCAGAAAAGGTCAGATAAGGTGATGTTAGGGAAATGAACCCTAAGATATGTACTCAAATTTTTTTTTCTTTCTTGCGATTGTTTCTAACACATTTATAAGATTATTTCTTTGTTGCTTTGTATGTCCCTCCCCCACAGTATAACCCCTGCTTTCACTGTATTTGATGTTGGTATAATTTGTGGAGGGAAAGGGGAAAAACAAATCGTTTAAATAGGGATACAAGTGGACCCACTGCAACAATAGATGTACAAGTCGTTATGTCGAAAACAAACTTTACAACTTTGGTGGGGGGGCATGGAGGATTGGGTGGGGGGCGGGGGGGGGGGAAGGATGGGAAGGGATGGGAAGGGGAAACAAAGGAGGAGGCTACAATGCTTGATAAGAAATGTACTCATTATCTCGCCCATGTAATTGTAACCCCTCTGTACAGTATTTTCACAATAAAAAAAAAAAAGAAAACGAATATGTGAAGGATATGTGTGAAGGGCTCTTTACTGGTCCAGACTGAGACAATCTAAGCGTCTCCAAAAGCAAGGAGAGAAGTGGATTAAGTGAAAGCAAAAAGGCACTGGGCATGGTGGAGAGAGGGGAGAGTGAGACTTTTGACTTAGTACAGAATTGTTTGCACTGTATTAAATGTAGAAGGAATAGCAGGCCTGGAAAGTACTATTTTTCAAGTATCATAGTCAAGATTGGTTCAGTCAAAAAACACCAAGTCTAGGGAGATAAAGGCACTTTATAAAGGTATCAGAGGGCTTTGAGGAGTCTCTTCATAGTTTACTTCATAACTCCAAGGAGAAAACATAATGGCTATTCAGTGAAGGGCAGTTGCTTAATCTGGTCTTCAAAATGAGCATCAACAACCAGGCTCTGGTGGCTCACACCTGTAATCCTAGCTACTCAGGAGGTTGAGATCTGATAATTAGTTCAAAGCTAGCCTGGGTAGACAAATCTGAGAGACCCTTACCTCCAATTAACCAGCAAAATTAAGCTAGTATTGGAGGTGTAACTCAAGGGTTAGAGCATCAGCCTTGAGGGAAAAAGCCAAGTGAGAGCAAGAGACTGAGTTCAAGCCCCAGTACCAGAAAAAAACTGAACATCACCAATAAAAGCCATGTGGACATCATATGTCTCCTAATGTGACACCCTAAAAGGATACTTCATGCAACTGTGTCACCAGGGCCACAGCCACAGAATTTAATCAGGAGGCAACATGAAATCTACTCAAACCTAAAGTCAGTGTAATGAATAAGTAGCCTGGATGTGTCTAACACAATTGACACAATTGATCAAATTGGATCAAAGGCTACAGATTACATAAGTGTTCTACCACCAGGAAGTTTCCTGGAGGTAGCAACCATAGCTAGTGAGAAAATGCCCTGTACACTTTGAAGTCTTAAGGAATAATTAATTTTCTATTGGTTCACAAAGAAATATGTGTCCATATTATACATATACATGGAGAATATGAAAAAAGTAAGAAAAACTATTAAAAGTTGGCTGAATCTGGATAAAAGATGCATAGAACTTCTCTGTGTCATTTTGTAACTCTTCTGAGAACTTGAACCTCAATTTAAAAAACACACACAAATATTTTTGGCTGTCTACTGGAACCAACACAATTTCAGTTAGATTCAGTACTAACGGTGAACAACAACTTGGTTATATTAGCCTGATCCACAAATTATATATTTCAGGAAACTGAGACCCAGAAATGCTATGGAAGTAACTTACTTGAAGGTTACTTACTGTATTAGTCCGCTTGAGCTGCTATAACAAAACACTGTAGATTGGATGAAAACAAGGAAATGTCATCATTTGAAGGGTGGGAGTATCTAAGAGCAAGAAGCTAGCTGGTAGGGTTTCTGGAGAGGACTCTCTTCTTGTCAAGCCAACAGATGCCATCTCCCTTCACACACATGTATGTCCACACACACACACATACACACACACACACACACACACACACACACACACACACAGAGCTACTTCTTTTAAGGCCATTCATCCTATTAGATACAGGGCCCACCCCATGGCCTCTTTAACTAGAATTTCTTCTAAAAGCCCTACCTCCAAATATAACACAATTGGTTGCCACATATGAATTAGAGTAGGCTCATGATTGAGGCCCTAGTGGTTAGTTTTGTTTAGAACTGTGATTAACCCATATCTCATATTCTCTGCATTGTAATCAAATGCTTTCAATTTTTTATAAAGACTCTGTTTCAATTAAGCATTGGCCCAAGAGTCTAAATCTAAAACTGGAATTTAGGGCCAGAGCTTTTCTGCAGATGAGGTTTTATGGCTTTATGAGGTGCATAGCTACGTGTTTTGAAGTTTTCTGTTCGGAGGAAATATTACCTTTGCTTGATGTATGTTCAATGGTTTCTCCAAAGTTATATATTAAAGTTTTGTAACTTGAAAAGTTAATAGATTGCAAATATCATCAGTGTGCTGAATTGATCCAAAAGAAGTTAATTTATTTAAAGCCATTAAACCACAAGTCGATGAAGACCTTATTGTTTTTTGTTTTTGTTGGATCACATACATCAATATAAAGCCTCTGGGTATACTTACCAGGCCAGAAACAATTAAGTAAATTATACTCAAGAACAACCTAGCAAGCTTTTTTTTTTTTAATGTTCTAATCCAATCTTCCCACATCCATCCAGCAATCGCCTAACTAACCATCTGTATTGTGCACAATGCCCTGAAGGGCAGAACTTGGATTCCAGAGCTTGAATTTCAGAGACTTGGGCATCCTTAAATACTTCTAAGCTTAATTGCTGCCTCTCCCTTTGATGAAGTGGGCCAGCCTCCCACCTCTTTTCCTGTCCCTGTTTCTCCATCTGCCTACTCTCAACTCTCCAGCAACAATTCATCCGAAGAGATTGAATGAGATAAACAACACTGGAGCTTCCTGAATCCCTTGCTATTTTTAAAATAATGATAGACAGTATTTTTTTTAATCTGTTTGTTCTTTTGCCCAAGTGAAGGTATAGAAGGTGGTATCCTAATATTCAGGGGCTCGGAAAAGGCCAGGATGTAGAAGTGCTTGTGGGCATTAGCCCTATTTCTCCTCCAACCTCTCAGCTGCTTCATTCTCTTGACTTCTCACAACCCCAAATGTTGTCAAGTCATCTATGCATAGATTTTCCCCATCACATCAAGTTACATACAACTCCAAAGGGAAGAAGATTGTAGTCCAACCCCATTATTCTACAAGTTTTTCCAATGACTGATTTTAAGCAGGAATCCACCATACCCCACACAGAAGCCCCCATTCAGACTATATACTTTGATCTAGTGACAATGTTTTGTCAATGTCAATAATTGGTAAAGAATAGTGCTTTGATTTAAGAATAATACTTCCTTCCTGACAGTGCTGGGTTGGAACTCAGGACCTTGCATACTCTGCCACTTGAGCCACATCTCCACTTCCAACTTTTTGGTGGTTAATTGGAGATGAGAACATCATGAACTTTTCTGTCTGGTCTGGCTTTGAACTTTGATCTTCAGAACACAGACTCTTGAGAAGCTAGGATTACAGGTATAAGCCACCAGCACCTGGCCCATGTATGCTATTGTTTTTAAGTTTGGTGCTAAAGTATTTGGAGGCAATTTGTCATAGTACCTACAAATATTAACTATCACACACAGAGAGGCAGTACAAAATGTTAGTATTATTAGATTCAGAAGGAATGTCCCAATGGCCTTTTTCCATTTATTGCTAAGTTTTTCTTGTATATATCAAGACCATATTTTTAGAGTATGTGGTTTTAATGAGGATTTTTCTTTTCTTGCTTCTGCTTTTACTTTGAAAATCACACAAAAGCAGAAGAACCAAAACATGTATCGGTTTTCTGATTTAATACGTCAGTTGTATCTTAAAAAATAACACAACTAAATGAAATGATGCTATTTCAAGGAAATATCTCCACACCTCATAGTCAACTCCAATGTGATTTACTGCAAAAAAAAAATCTTTAATTTCACAAGGTCAATTTAATAATCTATCATGACATACACTGGGGATAATAATGTCTTCCTTGTCTTTTATTCTTAACTTTTAATTTCCATTCTGAAGCAAACTTTCAGTTTTGACCTTCACAAATAATAAGGAAAATCAGATTGCAGTAATTAGAATATTACAGTAACACCATCTAAAACTATGGTTTGATTTGCCCATTAACTTAAGAAACCACAATTTCAACTCCCAAGGATTTGAAACTGATTTAATTGAAGCCATATGTCATACTACTCTTTTTTTTAAAAAATGATAACTGAAACCTTTGCAGAGTAGGTCAGAGGTTATACACTTATTTAGAACACCACCAGGCAAGCAGAAGATCTACAAAGCAGCAGTTCAATTTAAAGGAAATATGTATTTTCTAAATATTAAGTCGAATTTTCATTTGATATGTACTATCCAAATAGGTAAAATGTACACTTTTCTCTGGAGGGTTTATCTGTTTTGGGCAAAGAAAAATTGCTTTATATTTTCTACTAAGGTTATTCTGGGTTTCCCCACAATGGGAAGAACAAAACTCCAAAACTATTCATTAACTTAAAGATATTTATTTTTCCTGGAAATAGGTGTTCCTCATAAGACTGAACCTAATTTAATATCCATCCATCTTTATCCATCTTTGTAACCTGGAAATATACTTTCTCTCTTCTCCAAAATCTACAGTTAATTTTTTTTAAAACTACCTACCCTGAGAGTAAACTGTTTTATTCCAAATCCATCAATGGAGATGGTGAAGTACAGGTTTACATTAGACACTGAATTGGGAGCCAGAAATTTATAGCCATGGGGAAAGATCAAGAATTAAAATTGCTTCTTTGGCTCAATGAAATGGGCTTCCCATTTTCTGAATTTAGGGTAGAAAAGTGACTTTGGGAAAATGGAATATTTTCCATCATTAAGAATGCTCTCAGCTGGGCGCTGGTGGTTCACACTTAAAATCCTAGCTACTTACGAGGTGGAGATCTGAATATCATGGTTTGAAGTCAGCCATATAAGGAAATCCCCAAAACTCTTTCCTCCAATCAACCACCACAAATGGAGCTGTGGCTCAAGCGGTAGAGCTAAAAAGCTCGGGGAGAGTAGTCAGGCCCAAGACTAGTGTATACACACACACACACACACACACACACAGTCTTTTAAGACTAGAACACAGCAAGTTGAGCTATAAACATAGCTACAAACACCGACTATAGGAGCTGGCCATGGTGATGAATAACTATAATCCCAGCTGCCGGAGAGGCAGAGATTGAGAGGGTCTCCACCTATGCCAGTCCAAGCAAAAAGTTAGTGAGACTGCCATCTCAATCAACAGACTGATGTGGTGGTGAGTACTTATAATCTCTGTTAAACAGAGACAGATTGGAGGACCAAGGTCAGAGGCCAGCCCCAGGCAAAAACATATAATACTATAGAAAAATAAAGAAACATAAAGACTGAGATGTGGCTCAGTGGTAAAGCATCTAAGAACACTGGGGGAGAAAAAGAAAAGAAAAAAAATAATAAGAAAGGATCAAAGAAAAACTACCCAAAGACAGAACTTTCTACAAAGGGGCCTCATACTGAGCATTAAAGCCAAGTTCTCCTAAACAAACAACAAAGAAGCTGTCAGAAGCAAGCATTAAAACTTGCAACACTGGTTTACTTCTTTCACAAAGTGTGAAGTTCAAGGAAGAAAGTGAGCTTTCTGTGGTTAATGGTGCTGTCTGAAAAAGCAAGGGTTCTGCTTAGGATGTGAACAGACAGATGTGCATGTGAGGAGAGAGGAAGGGGGAGAGGAGAAAGAGAAAAACAAATGAACCCATATCCAGGAATGCAGATGATTACAATATAGGCTACAGGTCCTGGGAGGGAAACAAATCCCTAACACCTAGTGTGATGGTCACAGGCTAGAACCTCAACAACTGCAGGTGAGGCCAACTGATACCTTCTGTCACCTGTTATTCTAGCAAAATGCCTGAAGCTGGGTGACTTAAAAAGAAGTTCATTTTGTTTACAGTTTTGGACACCTCAAGTCTGAGACTAGGCAGGCCACTTCATTTGGATCTCTGAGAACAGGCCGGATAGATGTCGTCACATCAGGTGCATGTACAGAAGCCAAAGAGGGGGTTGCGGGGTGGTGGTGGGAGGGGACTCTTCATGGACTTGCTCTTTCTGTAACAATTCATTCTTGGAAGAACCCAGTTCCTAAAAGAATTACATGAATCCCTTGGGAAGGTAGTACTCTCAGTGACCTAACTA
Organism: Dipodomys spectabilis; assembly: GCF_019054845.1. Taxonomy (NCBI): domain Eukaryota; kingdom Metazoa; phylum Chordata; class Mammalia; order Rodentia; family Heteromyidae; genus Dipodomys; species Dipodomys spectabilis. Next base: position 10,217,460 of record NW_024870752.1, read on the forward strand.
TGTCTAACACTGAATAATGCTACCACAAGTTCCACTGGCAGGTATTCATACATTTAACTCTCAAGTACATGTCTCTAGATCTTGAGCTCACCAATTTGAGTTTCAATCTCATTTGTTCCACAGACCCCTAAAGCTCAGTATCTCCCAGCCAGTATCTCAACAACTAAATGTAACTTACCTTTCTAGTTCCCCACTTAAAACCTTAAAGTACCACTGAAGAAACAGTCTTCCACATTATCATCAATCAATAAAAGGTTTTTTTAGCTTGAAGTTCTCAGTCCATCCCTAGCTCCACCCCATCCACAGTGTTGTGCTGTAGGTCCTATCATTGCAGCTTGATTTAATGCCACCGTTTCCTAGGTTGGATCCCTGCAGGAGTCTCAGTCTTCCTTAAATTCTTCCATACTGTTGCCAGTATAAGCTACCGAAAAATGTAATCCTCCAGTCAATAAAAATGGCAAAAGAGCTCATAACATGTGAAAATGTTTTTGATATACTGCCAATGGAGCCAGGGATGGTGGGGTGGGGGGCGGCAGGGAAAGCAGACTCTAAAACACCTCTAATAATCCTCTATTTATTTTTTAAACATGTACATCTGGGCTGAGGTGTGGCTCAAGTGGTCCAACACCCACCTAGCAAGCACAAGGTCCTGAGTTCGAATCTATCTATCTATCTATCTATCTGAAGAGCACATATCTATATTAGCAAAATTAGATTGTGGATGTAGATTATGGATAATTTTTAACTTAATTTTCCAAGTTTTCTTTAATGTCTGCCTGTTATTTTCAAAATTAGAAAGCAGAGAAGTACAGAGAATTCTGATAATGTCAATAGCTTCCTTAAAATTCTGAATTAGCTCTGTGCTGGCAGGATGTGTCTTAAAATGAGGTGCCAGCCCATCCCCCTCTAGCCCTTTGTTCCTGTCTCATGCCACAGAGGAATGGTTTCCAAAGGCTAGAGGGCATCTGAATTATGGGCCCCAGCCCTAGGATTTTTGATAGTATAAATCTGGAAGGAGGCCCAAAAAGGTACATTTGACAGTTTCTAAAAATTATTGTAGGAAAATATACACCACTTTTAAGTGTACAAGTATACTTAAGTACATTAAGTGGTATATTGTGTAACCATCACCGTTATCTACTTCTTTGTCATGATCCCTAACAGTAACTATACATTAAACAATAGCCACTCCCCTTTCCTCATCCCTGGCCCTGATAAGCCTCCAATACACTGTCTGCGCCTATGAATTTGCCTTGGGTTTGGCTTACTTCACATGATGTGTCCTTCCTCAAGATCTGTCCATGCTGTAGCATACTTCAGAATTGTGTCAAAAGGCTACATTTTAGTTACCCACTAATGTACTGATGGACACTCATGCTGTTCCACCTCTGGCTATCATGAATAGTGCTGAGCACTAGTGCCCAAGTATCTGAGTCTTTTGGCTATGCACCTAGAAGTAGGATTGCTAGGTAACATGTAATTCTGTTTAAGGTTTTGATAAACCACCACACTATTTTACACAATGGCTGTATCATTTGATATGCCCACATACAATGGACCAGGGCCCCAATTTCTCCATATTCTGGCCTACACTAGTTTATGTGTGGGGGGGGGGGGTGGGGAGGTGCATAGGCATGTGCACTGGTACTAGAGTTTGAACTCAGGGCCTTCTGTTCCACCTACTATCACTTGAACCATGCCTCTAGCCTGGCTTTTTGCTGGTTCCTTTTTGGAGATGAGGTCTTGAGGACTTTTTTGTCTGGTTCATCTATAAGGATCTTTCAGAACTCAACTTCTTGACTACCTACGGTGGCAGGCATGAGCCACCAGTGCCCAGCTAAGTTTTCTTTTAAATAATACCCATCCTAATGGTGTGAAGAGCTAACTTATTAGCTTCAATCTGCATTATTTTCAATACTGAACTAGGAGAATGGTTGACAAAGCAACACTGATAAAAAAAAAATAGAGCTTCCACACTGCACCAGTCCTTCTGCCCGGAATCACCCCCAACTTTCTCTACTGGCTCTCAGTCAGTCTTTGACATGGATAGCTTAAATATCATCAAGGAAACCTTCTTGGAACCTCTTGATTAGGCTGGTGGATCTCAGAACTTCTGAGGCTCAGGACCCTGAGACACTGGGGGGCCATTCCCTCAGTAAGGTATCACTCCCCTAGCCAAGACAGTAAATAAAAAACAAAATTGCATGTTGGAAATGGAGATGACATCACCCTTGAATATCTCAAGGATGTAGAGGTGGGCCCACAGTATATCTCCATTGACTTCACCAGCCTGGTTCTTGCTGTAACTGTAAAGAACCTGCAGAATCGCCATTCTCCTGAGTTCTATGTGTACAAAGGGTTTGCAGATGGCTGGGAGTGTGAAGAGCCTAGCTGTGGATCACATGGTGATGCCAACTAGAAAGCAACCACTGTGGAAGAACAAAGTCCTGAGCAGCCCAGCAGACTAAATTACATGGGTAGTTAACTTGAGCCAGCCATCAGTACTGACCCCAGAACTACCACAATGGGCAACCTGAATAGGACAGTTATGAAGGCAGAGATGGAACCCACTGTGATTCACATCATAGATCCTCACTTCTCACAACCAATCCAGCTGCTGTTATCTGTCAACATCTACTGTTGGAAATGGTGACAGATGCTGAACCTCCAACATGGCACTGCTAACAAAGAAAACAACCAATTAGTTGGTGACAAGCTGACTTGATGCTCACAGTAGACATTTTTTCTACATGGGGTTTGCCTTTCTGTAAGCCCAGCCACAGCAGCACCATGATCCTGCCCAAGTTTGCTTTCTCCTGTCTTATCTCTGCAGGCATTGCTGTGTCTCCACATTTGCCTCTTGCAGGACCTGACTGCCTCACCTGTCCACTTTCCTTCCACTCAGGAAATTATCTGGAAAAAAGAAACAGAGGAAGTGGACTTGGAGACCAGAAGACACAGTAAGAAGGCTGGAGTCAGAGTACTGATAAAGTGTATCAGGATTTTTAATGGTGGGTCAACAAGCCACAATACCAACAGAGGGTCATACGCTTTCCTTTCCCTTTCTCAACCCAGTACCCAGCCAGTTACTTTTTCAAGTCATTTTAAAGTCTTTAGGCAAAGAGATTTATAATGCACAATCAAGCATTAGAAATATTTTCTACAGTAAAATAAAAGCATTAATAAAAATTGCCATATTCTATATTAAATATACTAAAATATTGACAGTTTTATAAATAAAATCATTTTAAACAATACATACATGATGATAAAATTTCTTCAATACAGGTTATATATAAATCAACAACTAGCTTTGAAAACATAAAAATCTTATATGCCCTTTATAAAGTACCAAAATTCATTTTATAAAATTATCAAAACTTAAAAAGCTTTAGAAATACTTCCATTTTTTTCCATTTTTAAAGAAACTATAGCATAATAGCAGACCTTTTTAATTTTTTTAAGTTGAAATACATTATAATACTCAACCTACAGTGCCTAAAAACACTTCTGAGACTTGCAGACACCGGGAAAAGCTAGGAGCGGAGCCCCAGACCCACCAAGCTTTACTGTCTACCCTGTGCTACTACCAACCTTTATTCTCAAAACCACAAGCCTCCTTCTTGACCCTTCTCTAGAAAGCCTGTCATGAGTGATTTTCTAATTTCCAGAAGTTCTGAAAGAATTCTGATCTTTAAAATCCCATACCAAAATTGAATGAATGACTTATTTTAAATTTGAAGTTAGCCAGGCGCTGATGGCTCATACCTATAATTCTAGCTACTTAGGAGGCTGAGAGCTGAGGATCATGGCTCAAAGCCAGGCCAGGCAGGAACCTCCGTGAGACTCACATCTCCAATTAACCACTAGAAAACCGGAAGTGGTGCTGTGGTTCAAGTGATAGAACGTTAGCCTTGAGTTGAAGAGCACCGGGACAGTGCCCAAGCCCAGAGTTCAAGCCCCACGACTGACACCTCCCCCCCAAAAATGGAATTTAATACAAAAAAACCATGGATCTATTCCTAATGAATTAGGGCTCTTCATTTGGTCACATGATTTCATGTCACTTGTTGAGGTAGGACAATTTTTTTCTTCCTCTGAAGACTGTGCTGATTACATAAATGGTGGCTGTACTGGAAAGGGCTCTAATGCTTGTTCCACATTCTTCCAGTTGTGAAAATTCTCTCTGTACCATTCAACTGATAGAAAAACAAACAAACAGAAAAACAGAAAATAAAAAATCTAAAACCAAATGTCAATCAAGGTTACTGAGTTCTCATTATATAAGAAAATTCTTGCCCCTCAAAACCCATCAGCAGACCAAGGCTAAATAATCTGGTTTTTAACTTGACAATGATACTATAACCTGAAAATGTTAGAATTAAAAACACCTTTTTTTTTTTTCTGTTTCACTTCAAAAATCCTCCAATATTGAAACTGATGTAAGTGCAGAAGACATTCTGATTTCAGGGAATTCAAAGTGAGGGAAAAGTCATTTGTAGTGGTTTTTAAAGTTTTTATTTAAAAAATATGGTTTATATAAATATGGTAGCACTGCATCAGAGGCAGAGTATGCTGATGTAAGCTTCCTTCTACTATGTGAAATTATTTTATTCAATACTATCAGTAAAAACTTTCTGAATTAAAAGAAACTTAACAGCTATATGTTGCCTTTGATTTTTTTTTTCTCAGCTCTTCAACTCAAGGCTAGCGCTCTACCACTTGAGCCACAGCACCACTTCCGGCTTTTTTCTTTTTGCTTATGTGGTGCTGAGGAATAGAACCCAGGGCCTCATGCATGCAAGGCAAGTGCGCTACCACTAAGCCACCTTCCCAGTCCCTGCCTTTGATTTTTATTTTCAGTATTTGACTGAAGTATTTTGTATTTCAAGATCCAAATCATCAATTGTCTTCATTTGTGTAGATGTTTTCTAATAAGTACATTTCTAAATAGAATTCTAAAATACATGCAGACTTTATACTTTTCTTCATGGATTTTCCAAATACATTGAATTTGTTTCGTATTTGTTTCTTTCAATATAATGTAACTCAAGACACTCAAAGACTATTGCAGCTTATATTTCATCAAATTTTAGGAACCACACCTGAAATTGGATTCTTATTTATAGAAAATGAAAGAAGAAAAAAGCTACAATAATAAATATAAGGTATCAATGATTACATTACACAAAACTTTCTAGGATATAAGAAGGTATAAAAATATGCACTTCAGAATCAATGAAATAGGCATTTGATTAATATTAATATAACACAAAAACTGATGCAGTTAGTCTACGAACTTCAAAATACTCAGAAATATGTTGTGTAACAATTTAAGAAGTACAAATGATTTATTGAAAAATTTTATATAGTGTTTCTAACAATGAAATATTTTCATGTTTTTCTGATTGCTCCTAAAGTGATCAAATTTTAACCTACTTGTTTTCTTTATTCCTTCATTCCAAGGCACTTTAGGTTTCCATCCTAAACCGTGAATCTTTTCTGACTTCATTGGATATCTCATGTCATTGGTAGGTCTTAGGGGGAAAAAAAAAGAATTAAAATGATGTTCTGGATATATGTCCACATATTTAACACTGAGAGGTATGTTTGTGTTCATGAATGTCTACAATAATTCATTTTTTTAATTAAAAAAGAAAATCTCTCTGAGCCAGGTGCTAGTGGCTCATGTCTATAATCTTAGCTACTCAGGAGGCAGAGATCTGAGGACTGCAATTTGAAGTCAGCTGGGGCAAGAAAGTTTATGATACTCTTATGTCCAGTTAATCACCAAAAAAGCCAGAAGTGGAGATGTGGCTCAAGTGTAAGACTTGTGGAAAAAAATAAAGCTTAAGGACAGTGCTCAGGCCCTGAGTTCAACCCCCAGGACCAACACAAAAAATAAACAACCAAAATAAATCTTTGAAGGCATACTCAATGCTGAGTATTAAAAACAAATTATATAATATATAATTTATAAAAATCTATAATGCCCAATACCTAACTTTCTCTGGGGTTTATTCTTATAGTTACAATTTTAAATATAAATCTAATGTCTGGTACTTAATAAATGCTTAATGAGTGAAAAAATAAATACATATAACTTAGGAGTTTTAAGTGTCAGGCCCTAGGCCAGGCACTTTATTCCCATTGTAATTAAACCTTAGCATACTCATGTAAGCAAGGTATTATTATCCCTCTTTCACAATGGAGGAAGCCTCACACTTAGAAAGGGCCAATAACTTTCTTTAAGTGTCACAGCTAGTAACAGTGCTATCCTTAGTCTGTATGATGTTTATAATTAGGGAACAATTTACTAGAAAATTCAAAAGAGATAAACTAGTTTTCAGGTAAGTCCATAAAATTTATAATTTTACACTAAGATTTCACAACCTTCCCCCAGTGTTTTAACTTGTTACTCACCTATCATTAACATAATCAACCCAATTTTCCATTTCAGACTCTGAATTTGTCTCTTTGATCTGTCAAAATGAAGAAAAAGCTTTTGAGTCAAATTATAAAATGAGACCAGAGAATAACAATGGTATTTAAGGGCTGATAAAAACAGTCAAGAAAGACAACTGCCTCAAGCACAGGAGACACCAAAAACACTTTCTATACCTCATAAACCACATTCCATATGAGGTGCAAAAGAGAATATGCAGGATATAAACTACAGGAGAAAATGTATTTTCCTGCTTTTTGCTTTAGGTTTTTAATATATATATATATTATATATATATATATGTATGTATATATATATACGTACACACATATGCTCCGAATTATGTTATATGTCATGTGCTTTGATTCTAAAATACACAATTTTGTATTTCTGACAGTGAGTACATCTCACAATATGGACGTGTACATTAGTGAATTTGTTTCTTGCAAGGAGTGACTACTAAAAGAATTACCAATGAAAATACAAGTAGGACATGTAATTATGAATTCTACTTCCCATTTTTAAATTTAGTAAACTGCAAACTACTGATACTGATAGGTATGAGTCAAGCGGAAAAAGTCAGAGAATGTGATGTTAGGAAAACGAACCCTCAAATATGTATTTTAATGTTTTTGTTTCTTTCATGCATGTGTTTCTAACGCATTTATAATATTATTTCTTTGTTGCTTTGTATGTCCCTCCCCCACAGTGTAACCCCCGCTTTCACTATATTTGATGTCAGTATAACATGTGGAGGAGACGGGGACAAACAAGTTGATTAAGGATTCAGGTGGACCTGTTGCAACAATGAGAAGTACAAAATGTCATGTCAAAACCAGCTTTACAATGTCGGTGGGGGGGGGAGGGGTATGATTGGGTGGGGGGGGGAGGGGGGAGGGTGGGAAGGGAGGTGAAGGGTAAACAAAGGAGGAGGCTGCAATGCTTGGTAAGAAATGTATGCATTTTCCTGCCCATGTAATTGTAACCCCTCTGTACAGTATGTTCTCAAATAAAATAAAATAAAATTTAAAAAAAAAAAACAAAAAAAAAACTACTGATACTGAATAACCTTGCGCTTACTGTCACTGACTTTTTGACAGTTTTCATGTATCTCCCTCTGAAAGAGTTACATACCAGATGTATTAGTTCTTTGGCAAGCTGGACAACTGACATTTCAAAATTGGTTCCAACGTTATAAACTTCGCCTGGCTTTCCCTTTCTGAGGACAGTGAGAAGTGCTTCTACTACATCGGTGGCATAGAGGAAATTTCTTCTTTGAAGCCCTGAGCCATGGATGCAGCTAAAGAACAAAGCAGAATTGGAAAGTGTGAAACATTAAGCTCTCCCAGGGTAGGATAAAACAAGACTGGTACAGCTCTGAGAACTAGTTACCACAAGGAGCTTAGCAACCTTACTGAAACCACAAATTCTCATAGTTTTTGTATACTGTATCTCTGCAAACTTTCTCGGTCTACTCAATAATTGGCAAATGTGAACCACAATGAATACTTCTCAACTTCATTCTGTAAATCCATCTTGAAGAACTAGCCACAGTTCTACCAATTAATCCTTTGAGAATAGGAAAATTATATAAAGATTGATGCTAAACTTAAACGTTGTAACTCAAAATTCAATGACAGGTCATTAAGAGTTGAAATTATCTTATTAAATTAAAATGATGAACTATGGATTATAATTACCTAAAAAATATCACATTACATGAAAAGATTTTTAAATTTTGTGGGACATTCAAGTCCATGGCCTCCAGCTCCAAAGCTCTATGACTTTTATGAAATGCTATTACCCAACACTTTCAACAGACCAGAAAACACAGCAGTGAAAAAGCAAGTGATAACATACCATTTCCTGTTGTGTTGTAATAAAGATATAAATTTTGGAATAACCTGAAATAAAAAAATATTGGAATAACCTTTCCAACATTGGAAATCACTCACTAATATGAATCTAAATTCAGAAGATTAGAGATAAATTCTAGTTCTTTTTAGTCATGAATCCATGAAAGAGCTCATAGTATTTGATTAGCAAAAGAACTCTCAGATAGTTTATTGTATAAAACGTGGATTATCTACAGATAAAATTACATAAATGAAGGAGAAATCAGAGGAAGTCTTCATAGGATGCTCGCTGTCCTCTCTGTGCTGATTCCTCACAGAAGGTAAGAATATTATCTTACTGCTCACTTTATATATGACTTGTACTTTATAGAGTCAAGTGCCCATGGACTTACAGATAATTTTATGTTAAAGGGAAAATAAGAAATTACTATATTTATTTTATACTTGCTAAGGATACTCTACAAATAAAGCAATATAAATATGCTGAGGGTCTCCTGTTTGGACAAATACGTGAAAGCAATCACCTGTGAAGTAAGAAAACTAAGCCTCCAAATATAAGCAGAGCAGTCACAGTTATCTAGAACCGGACTTGTGGCCAAGGACCAACTGCATAGGCACTTTCACTCACTTAACTACTTTTCCTATCTCCTGCTTGTTTGGCTTTCTGAGGCCATTCGGCCATATAACAATAAAGATGAGTTGTGGTACAGTTAACCATCTGACAGCAAGACAAATTTATGTACTAGCTTCCCACATCACTGCCTAAGGAGCTCTGAACTTTCTGTCCATTGAGATATATAGATCTGACTGCAGTCTTAACTGCAGCATAGCAGCAGTGGTGGGACTCCTCTCTGGCATTTCAGTCCCCCAAAGACAAGGCATCTGCCCGTACATCATCTCACTGGATCCTTCCAATGCTTTTCTAAGCATTTTCATTATTCCACCATTCAAAGATGCTCAAAGGGCCTACAATCGTGCCAGCTACTGTCAAACTGATACTTAACCTCAAGCCTTTAAACACTAAGTCTGATGAGACTTGCATATAGCCTATGAAGAACCTATAATTACAAAATAATTATTTAGACAAGTAATTTAAAAGGGATTATTTTAAATATTAAGAGATTACAATCACTAAAACCCACTATGGATTCAGAAGTAAAATTTACCTTTTCTGGATATTGATGTGGTCCATAAACATTACTGATTCTTGTAATGACAACTGGAAACTTAAAAGAGTGAAATTCAACATTAATGTAATGAAAAAATCCAACAATGATTATTTTGAAGATCTGCAGAGGTTTAAACAATAGGTACTGTCACCTAAATAATTTTGCACATTTTTAAGGAGAAGGTTTTTTTGTTTGAAGTTCTCAAGGTTTTTGTTTTTTGAATTTGCTTTTCAAATAGGATCTTGTGCTAACTTTTCTCAGACTAGTATTCAACCTGATTTGTCTGGATTTTTTTCCAAATGCTTGGATGATAGTCATGGGCCATCACATTCAGCTCTTGTGTTTTTAGGAACCTTACATTAGAAAAGGTCTCTTCAAGGGGAAAGGGACTGTGAATCCAAGCTAAGTCTGGGATGCACAGTGGGACCCTGTCTGGAAAGATAGCAAGAGAGCTAAAAGTGACAGTGAGGTGGGGAAGGGCAGTAGAGAGTGACAAAGGAAAGTAAAGGAAGGAAGGAAAGGAAAGAAAGAGGAAGGAGAGTAGGAGGGCAGGGGAAGCTGGGAGGGAGGCAGGGAAAAGACAGAAGAAGATGGAGTTCAGATAAAGGATCCCCCAAAAAAGGCTCCTCTTTACTGGAGCAAGGAAAGGCAAGTTTGTAAATAAGCCTGATAGAGTACTGAGGACCTTCTACTTGCTCATTTCAGAGGCTCCCTCTAGTTCTCTAAGTCTGCATGGGGCTAACCCTCAAGTTGGCCCTCTCTCTGTCATATCAATGCTTATACATAAAAGAACTACTTCAAATGGAAGAGGACCAATGTCACTAGAACAAAAATGGTGAGAGAACCTTGTATGCTCTTGGCCTGCCTTTCTGACCCAGATCCTAATAGCTAATGATGATCAGTGGGAAGCCAAATATGTGGGGGTTTCATTGGGCCAGGCTCCCACATGGACACTCAGAGCCACCCGGGGCGAGTCTACCTCCCATTCACGAGGAGTCAAGAATGCTGAATGATGCAGAGAGAAGCACACGGCAGGAAAGGAAATCTGTCCACCCTCTGTCTTCCTCCACTCATAGGAATCCAACAGGGCTTTTCACTATAGCTGTAACATTCTACCTAGTACTGAAATGGGAAAAATATATATTCAAAATATTGCTTTAATGATAAACTGAGTCATAAGAGGTAGGTCCTATGTTGTCCACATAGTATAAGAAATCAGTATTTTAAATTCCTTAATATGTAAATTTTCTCAAGCTATATCTTCTATTCCAAAAATGAAAGTACTTGCAATTTTAGCACTTAAGTCCAAAGTAAGTGGTTAGTGAGTTTCAGAAATCAGTTCTTACCTTGTGTTGTTCCCAATATGACTGTACAAAACATTCAGCAGCCGCCTTAGATGATGCGTAAGGATTTGTAGGCTGCTTGGGTGAAGACTCATCAAATTCCTAATTTTTAAAAGAAGAAACAATGGAATAACAGTTTGGAGTGTCCCCAAGCACATAAGTAGAGCACAGAAACAGCCCAGTATGGGTTTAGTCCACTTGCTCAGTAGGTGGAATATATATTTTCTCCTATTCAAGTTTCTAACCCCGCCTGACCCTGCTTAGCTTTCAAGGTTAAAGGAGATACCTTGCTACAGGGTGATATGGCTTGTAGACTGTTTTCCCTAAGCTTACCTGATCAACACTGCCTCCGTATACTTCATCTGTGCTGATGTAAATAAATTTCTCAACTCTGGCTTCATGAGCAGCACTTACCAAAACATGAGTGCCATAGACATTAACATATGTAAACTCAAAAGCTCGGACAAATGAAAGATCTAAAATAAATAAATAGATAGATAAATGAGAAAACAGCTAGAACTACTCAAGGGACTCAGGTACAAAGCAAATATCAAACATACTACAAATATTATTCATATCTTTCCCCAATATCATTTAATATAAAGCCATCTGCTCCAGCCCTATTAAAAAAAATAAGGTGTATGTATGAGTACAATGGTACATAGGTGGCTATTATTTAAAGTTCCTCAAATGTTTATGAATTCAAATATCCATCAAGAGTAAAAATACATAAGAAAGCTGCAATATATTCTTAAATTGAGATAGTACACAACACTGAAAAATGAACAAATTCTATCTACACCTATCTGGATGAGTCTAAGATTTTTTTTTAAGACCAAAGAAAATCTACACACTAGTTCATATGTGTTTATTTTTTTAATTCAAAAATAGTCCAGACTATGGGCTGGGAAGGTGGCTCAGTGGTAGAGCGCTTGCCTTGCATGCCTGAGGACCTGGGTTCGATTCCTCAGCACCACATAAGCAAAAAGAAAAAAGCCAGAAGTGGTGCTGTGGCTCAAGTGGTAGAGCGCTAGCCTTGAGCTGAAAAGCTGAGGGACAGCACCCAGGCCCAGAGTTCAGGCCCCACGACTGGACCCAAAAAAAAAAAAATAGTCCAGACTAAACTATAAGTTTTAGAGGAAAAGATGTAGGCAGCCAAACTATAACAAAATGCAAATGGAATGATAACCAATCAGTAGGTACTTGGTACAGACTACCAAGGACTCAGCAACTTTCAATTTCCTGCTTTGCTTCAGTGATGGCTACTCAGGTATACACACTATCACTTTTTTATTTAACTACACTTCTAAATTCTTCAGAATATAGGTAATCTTCCACAATATTAAGAAAATTATCAAAAATATCGCAAATGCACAAAAATAGTACAGATAATTAAAAAAACAGTTTAAGACCCATTTCCTCATGCTTCTCCCTCCCTAGTTTGAATCTGATTTAACTCCAAGTTGTAAGATATATCAAAAATTATATTTCAACCTACATTCATAAAAATAATTTTAAAATGCCAAGTAGACCAGTGACCAGAATCTAGTTTACAGCATGTATATCTTCTTTCAAAGGTATGCATTAAGTTACCCATTCATTCAGTGCCATTACCGGACTTTAGACTTCTGCCTCCAAGGGATTAATGTGCCAATCATGACTGCAACATAAAATAGTGCTTACCTACGTGTGTTTGTGCAGCAAAGTGTAGAACTATATCTATCTGCTCTGTTTCAAAGAGCAGCTTTACAAAGGGCAAATCACATATGTCGCCCTATATGGAAAAAACAAACAAACATGAAAAAGTAAGTTTCCTGGTACATTCTTATTCACAATAGCCATTCTTATTTCATATCCCCCTTTTCCTACTTCCTATTTCAATAGAGAATATCTTGAAAATTCAGCGAAGTAGACAGGCAGATATAGTAAATGTGGTGTTTATCCAGTACCTCAGAATATATGAAATTTAATCCAAAAATTGTTGCAAATAAATGTAAAATTATATTGAGCAACAACTACTAGTTTTATCACAATTGTGTGTATGTGTGTGTGTATGTGAGTACACACACACATGCATGTTTGCTGGTACTGGGGTTTGAACTTAGGGCCTCTCAATCTTGCTCTGATTTTCCGCTCATGGCTAGTGTTCTACCACTTGAGTCATGCCTCCACTTGCAGCTATTTGCTGGTTAATTGGAGATAAGAGCCTCTTGTATTTGTCTGCTTGTTCTGGCTTTGAACCCAGATCTTTAGACCTCAGTTTAACTAGGACCACAAGCATAAACCACTAGGTTGAGCAAGTTATAGCACATTTTTATGACTGCTACATCAGTAAGGAACCCTAGTACTGTGGCAGTACTAGGGTTTGAACTTAGGGTCTGGGTACTGTTCTTTAGTATTTTGTTCAAGGCTGGTGCTCTACCATGTGAGGCACAGCTCTACTTCCAACTTTTTGATGGTTAATTTGAGATAAGAGTTGCATTGACTTTCCTGCCCAATCTAGACTCAAACCATAATTCTCAGATATCAGTCTCTTGAGTAGCTAGGATTACAGATATGAGCTATCAGCACCCGGCTAGGAAAAATTTTAACATTAAAAGAAAACACAAAAACCTTTGAAAGAACCATTACTGAAATATATTTAAACTAAGTCTAATAACATGCATATTTTATCTCAAGTAAGTAAAATTATGGTACATTTAATGTTTATATGGACAGCGTGTTTTTCTTAAAATACACATTCTCAACAAATCTTCAGTAACTGAGGAAAATACTTTAACATTAAATTTTAATATATTCTTTAAGTTTTACAGTTATATAAAGAGTTTATAGAATTATATTCTTGGGGAAAAAATCATACATCATAACATAGTTTCATGGGACAGTATTGCTTCCCTCTCTAAAAGTGAAGGGCCCAGCCCTGTGGTTTACCCTTTGGACTTACCTAAGAGAAATTGCTAAGAGTCAGCTGTCCAAAGGCAATGGCCTTCCTAAGGAAGACTGTCCTGCCAGCTTCCCTGATGGTTGATGTTTCAGAGTAACACTGTACTTCATATCATTTGTTGGGGAAGGCATTATTAAAAGAGGCCAGTGAGGACCCAAAGTCACAAACCAGGCAAATTCTGCTAGTTATGCATGAATTTGCTAATGTATCAAAAAAAACCCCAACAAATCATAGTGTAATGTCAAACCAAAAGTAAAATTCTCTACAGCATGTGCTACTTCTAGCAATGACTACCTGATCCTTTAAAAGGTCTTCAGTATGTAAGTATACCTTATAATTTATAATGGAGATAAACATTATTTCTTCATGACTAAAAGGACACAGTACAATAGTTATAAAATCTTGCGTACCTGTATAAATTTGTAGTTTTGTTTGCTAGAAATGGCTTCAAGATTCTTCAGACTTGCACAGTAATCCAGCTAAAAGTAAGAGAATGGGGGAAGGGGAACACAAAAAAGCGGTAACATTATATTTTCCTATAAAATAGAATTTATTTTATTTAAGACTACGATGATGAAGGCTGGAAAATCAATGTGTGTTTGTTGTATTTTTATACATTTTAAAGTTGACATCTTAAAAGTTTAAGGAAGTAATTTTTCTTAGCTTTTCAAAATATCAAACAAATAACTCTCCAAATTAACCTTTCAATAAAACTCTACTTAAAAATGCTCCTGCCAAAATATGCCTGCAGCTATTGGTAGCTAGGAAAGTTACCACTAGTAAAATTAAAGTAACCATTTGTATAATCTTTTACATCCAAAAACATAGTGACTACTAATCTTAGCTATCACATTCTTCAGGGAGACTCCAATTATTGCTAATTCTCAAAAACAAATTAATTGTATTACATTTTTAAAAACACACATAATATCCAGAAAGTTACAAAAATAGTAACAAACAAAGCCTTTCAGACCAAAAAGAATACAGTACAATATCAAATTATACTAGCTCCCAGTATAACACCAGTAACTACAAGGTTACATTAAATGTTGAATTTAGGAAGGGTGGACCTGTTTTTGTTTGTTGCATGATTGGGATATTTTTTTAAAGGCTGCCCTTGGGTTTGGCATGGTGGCACATGCCTGTAATCCCAAATATTTGGGAGGCAGAGATAGGGGTATCAATATTTGAGGACAGCACTAGGCAGAAGCACAAGATCCTATTTGAAAAATAAACTAAAAGGATTGGGAGATGTGCCTAAAGTGGTAGAGCACTTATCTAGCAAGCACAAGCCTCTGAGTTTGATCTCTAGTTCAAACAAACAAATAAACAAAACAAACAAGAAAACAAGGGGGGGGAAAACACAAACCTTGGTCTGCTGGCAGTGGTGACACATGTCTTTAATCTCAGAATTCAGGAAGTAGAAGCAGTAGGATCTGAAGTTTCAGGCCAGCCTGAGCTATGCAATGAGACACTGCCTCAAAATAGCAAGGGCTATGGAAATATAGCTCTGTGTTGAAACACTTGTCTAGCACAGACAAGGCCAAGAGTTTGATTCTTTTATTTTTTCTTGCTACTACTACTGTATTATTGTTGTTATTATTGTTATTTTGCCAGTCCTGGGGCTTGAACTCAGGACTTGGCCACTGTCCCTGAGCTTCTTTATCTCAAGGCTAGCTCTCTACCACTTGAGCCACAGCACCACTTCTAGCTTTTTTTGTTTATGTGGTACTGAGGAATCGAACCCAGGGCTTCATGAATGTTAAGCAAGCACTCTACCACTAAGTCACATTCCCAGCCTGGGTTTGATTCAGAAAGAAAGGAAAGAAAGAAAGGAAGAGAGAGAGAGAGAGAGGGAGAGAGAGAGAGAAGGAGAGAGAGAGGGAGAAGGAGAGGGAAAGGGAGGGAGGGAGGGAGGGAGAGAGAAAGGAAGGAAGGAAGGAAGGAAGGAAGGAAGGAAGGAAGGAAGGAAGGAAGGAAAAAGAACTCAACTTTGTGGACTAATACATGCTAGTTTAGAAAGATCTTACATAAGTTTTACTACATCATGAGCACATACTATAAAGATCCATAAGTAGCTATCATAACTAAATAAATAACAGGATCCTGAAAAATATAATTCAATTGAAACATAACTTCAATGCATGGTTCATTTTTATAAAACTCACCTTGTCTAGATTTATGATCATATAATTTGGATAATCTTCTACTAAGGAGACAATCACATGTGATGCACTGTAAGAAAAGAGTAGATTGTAGGAGTAGAAAACTTTTACCTCTCTATATTCTTGAGTGCTTTCCTAAGCTGGTGAGTATCAGAAGATAAATTTAACTTTTCCAAAATAACAGAAATAAGGTAACCACCCGCCAAAAAAAAACCCCAACATTTTTTACCCAACTTTCAATACTATATATAAACTAACTCTTATACTCGCTTTATACCATTTGGGAAAAAGAATTGGGTATAAAGTATAAAGAAATAGTCACTTGACCCTATGTTGCTATCAACCTAGTCATCCCATCAATGCATGATGAGTGTGCTAGTCAGAACAACTGCATTGAAATTACACCATGCCTTTCAGGAATTGCAGATACAATTGTATAAAATGTAAATCAGGTTGAACAGTCATTTGTCTAGGTTTAGAGTAACTTCTGCAATGGCTATCTCTTGGTATGACAGTTTGGCAATGCAAACCAGAATCCTCAGGAAAGATTTCCAAGCTAATGATCCAAACTATCCTGAGTTGGCTATCTGCAGAGGCTGCTAGGCTTCAGAACACTTGGAAATGGAACCAAAGGCTCAATGAAGTCAACTACTAGATTGTCAAACATTTAAGCATTGGGCTTCCAGGAGAAGGGTAAGCCCTGACCAGATAAATTATGAATTCTGAGCCTGTACCTGGAAGACCTTTGACAAACAGTCCACCTAGATCAGCATTCTCACACAAGTAACACACTTTAATGTCCTTTTTTAAAAAATCCTCTTATTAGATGGAACTAGCCTGTCTGATACTCTCCCACAAATGACTGTCAGACAAGAAGCAATGAGCTAATGGATTAGTGGGGGAAAAACAGAAATACCACATCCCTTCCTCTTCTGCTAGACACTGAGTTCCTTGAGAGTAGGAAAGTGTCCTGCTTGTCACGCAAGCATTTATCCTTTCAATAATTACTGAAGATCTTCATAAAATGGGCCAGGCATTCTTTCAGGTACTTAGTGAACCAAAGTGTCTGCCCTCCTGGAGTTTACATTCTACAATGGAGATGCAGGCAATGAACACGCAAATACAAACGGGCAATATACAAATATGTGTAATATCAGGAAGAAGTTAAGCCTGTTAACAGAGAGCTAGGCTGTGTGTGTGTGTGTGTGTGTGTGTGTGTGTGTGTGTGTGTGTGTGTGTTCTATATATAATGTATTCAGTCAGGTAAGGACACTGCAGAGGTAGGTGGATGTGAGTAAAAAGCTGAATTCAGCAATGCAAAAAGATGATAAAGGACAGGCCTACAAAGCACTCAAGAAGGGGGTGGGCACTAGCCAGGTGTGCTCCAAGAACTTAAGAGGGTAAAAGGTAGCAGGCACAGAAAAGAAGAGCAATCAGGTTGGAAACAGCAGTTAGGCACCTGCATCTTCTAGGTGCAGGAGAGTCTGGAGTTAAGTCTGGGAGGAGACCCCGCCGTGCCTTCGCATAAGTTACACAAACGTTGAGCAGTCTGAGAAGCAGAACAACCTTGAGGGAACAGAGTGCCACCGGGATGCTACAGTCTTAATGCAGACAAAAGGCAGCTCGGGTGGGGAAGGCTGGTGAGCCCTGGTCGCCTGAAGGACGTGCTCTGGAAACGGACAGGAGTGGCTGCTCGCACGTGGGTCCGAGCAGGAGGCAGAGAGCCTCTTGGGAGTCACTGGGTTTTTACGTATGCTGCATGATGCATGTCCTAGGAGATGGCTGTGGGGTGCGGGAGGTATCCACCCATCAAGGCCTGGACGCGGTGCTGGCCGGAGGCTCCTTTTAGGGGTGGGGATTTCCGTGACACGCGCGCACCCCAAGAAGTGACCAGGGGTGACTGGCGCCAGGCGGGGGCGGGGACAGCACCCCCAACACCCTGGCTTTGGAAAGGACTCGTCTTAAAGAAGTTGCAAACGGATCGCGTCTGGCGGGGCAAGGGGTGGGGCGAAGTGGGGGCGCGCGAGGACCCTCCCCAAGTCAGACAACCCCTCCCCCGAGGCAGGCAACAGCGGTGGGGGCAAGTTCGGCCTTCCTGAGGAGAATCTGCTCGGCCAGCGGCGTCGGTACCTACATGAAGCCAGCACCGCCGGTCACCAGGACCCGCTTCGCAAAGCTGTCAGGGCCCCCAGGTTCCGCCCCGACCGCCATCGACATAGCCCAGCTCGGCAGCGCTCGGTGCCGTAAAGCGCGGGGTCTGAGGACCGCCGTGAAGCCCCCACCACGACGTTTTGCGACTCGCCTCCCTTCCCTGATACGTTACTGGGAACTTGGCCGCCGCTTCCGGAAGGTGGGGCCTTCGCCAATTTTCCACGCCCACTTTGGGGGCGGGGCTGAGGGAGTCTTCCTGCGCAGGCGCAAGTCCTTTTGGCCTAAGACTGGTCTGCCAGGAGCAATTGAGATTGTCCAAGGCATTGGGCATTTTATAAGCTAGTGTGTCTGGTGTGGGTTAAGCTTTACTTAGATTCACAGAAGTACAACATTAAGAGTGAGTGACTTCTTTCTTGTACTTCATCCATCTCTAGCGGTTATGCACCGTGGAACCTTTGTGGGGTTTTCTTCTTTCAGGGTGGAAATGAGAAGTCACTATTGCAAAATTAACTCTTACTATTGTTGTTCATACGATTATGGACAGCACATGCTACTTGTAATCATAATAATGATGCACTCTATCCTTTTGCTCACTTTGCCCCACTCCCCTGGTCCTCCTTGGTCTTCTTTGAATTGGATAAGAATGCTATTTTCCTACCCCTTTTCCTCAAATGCCTGCTTAGTTTCCCAGTATTCAGTCCTAGGTTTAATGTCTTCCTATCAGAGACCTTTTTTCACCACACAATTAAAATAGCAAGTTCCCCATTACCCTGAAAAACCATCTTAACCTTATTTGTCTTTATACTAGTCAATGTGCGAGTTGATGATGCAATTATTTGTTGTCTCTGCACCTTCACTGAGCTTTTTGTTTCCTGATTTAATCCAAAATCTCTACAACAGAAAAAATGATCAGTTAGTACTGTCCAACAGATAAAGATCTTTTTCTCTGCATGGTATGTCTCAGCAAAGCCTAAACAGAAGTATTATTCAGAACATTTGGAAATTAGAAACTCTTTTATTTTTTAAGACTACCTTGCTATGTTGCCAGGCTCCTGTCTTAGCCACCACACCCCATCATTATTTCAAATTTTTTTGAGGAGAAGGTAGTAATACATAGGACAATTTCAAATGCGTATACTCTGGTGACAAAATTCCACGATGGACAATATTGATCATTTTATTGCTGTGTTGTTTAATAAGAAAAAAATGGGACAGAAGTCAAATATCTATAAGATTGTCTAACTTTTAAAATAGAATAAGCTTTAAACATAGGAAGCCATTACAGAATGAGAACCAAAATATATTGGAGTAGATACTTATACTTTTTTCCTGACGCATATCTTCCTCACCCCTTTATGATCTCCTTAAGTGGGCTCACTCCAGGAAGGTCACATATGGGCACCCTACTCAGCTTAGGCCAGTTTAACTTTCCAGAGATTTCAACTTGATGTAACGTTATAGTGATTGCTGTTCTTGAATTCTGAGGACTTACACATTTAGAAATTGTTCACAGTCATCTTGTTTGCAGTGAACTGAGGAACCCAAATGCCTGTTTTCAGTGAGAAAGACAGAAGGAGAGAACTCATAGCATTCAAGGCTTATTTTTATTTCTTCATTAGGGTCGATTTTATACCTTTCTTTGGTTTTCAAATAACATTATAAAATAACTTTAGACAAATTAAACAGAGCTAATTTGAGCAAAAAAAAAAAACATGAAAAGGGAAACAGAAGGTTGAGAGCTTCACAAGTAGTATTTATAGTGGAGGTATGGAGAAGAAGGGCATTCATCTGGTTATCTTATCTAGACTCAGGCATTCATCTGCCATATATGGACAAAGCCTAATTCATTAGCCTCCTATGATTGACAGAAATTTGGCTATGGGCTAGAATACATTCCCTGCTGGATTGTTCTTAGTTTATATACTGCTAGGTTGCAGTTCCTTGCAGTAATTCAAAGCACTAGTGGCATGTGCAGACCAAATTTAGGTTAACACCACATGTATTTATAAAGGCATGTGTAAAAGGACTTATTCTACACTATCAAAAAGGATTACCTTTCAGTATTAGATACATGCAATGACACAAGGAAGTAGGCTACGACTCTAAATTTTACTTTATACACTTTTGCCTATGACTTCTTATGTAAGCTGCATGAATTGCTCTTGTGGGAGGAAAAAAACCAGTGAAATTTGAAAAAATGATCAAATATTAATGCCGCTAGTCTATTCCTGGTCAGTTAGAGAATCTAAAATGATGGTTATAGGACAGGAGGTATGTAGAGAGAATTTGTTTTTCTTATATAAATGCTTATTGTTGAATGAAAATGTGCATATATTTGTGAAATGATTTTTTTAAGTTCATATTTTCATCAATCCAGTCTCCATCTCTGACTAACTGGAACTTCCAATATAGTGAGGGATGCATATAAGTCAATATTGATTTACAGTAATATCTTGACGAGGAAGTAAGGAATTCTGGTTCCAGGGGCAACTAACACAGAATTGAGAATCTGAGAAAAAGAAGAGAAGTTGAGTGGTTCAAATACCTCCAGCCAGTATTTGCAAAATCACCTTCCAGAAGAGAAGTTGAAGTATTTCAGGAAATGACAATAGGTAAGGATGGGCACTTGGAAGATCTGAGAGCCTGTCAAGAGTTTGGTTATGCACTATAGACTATCTCTGAAGGGATATCTCTATCTCTATATGCACTAAGAGCTATCTCTAAAGGGAATCTCTGAAGAAAAGTGATGCGGTCTAATTGCACTTCTAACAGCTTTCTGTGGCTAAGGAAGAGATGGGTTGTAGTCAGTTGAGAGAATTAAGACCAAAGGAAAGTCAGGTACCAAAGGTCTAGTAAGTGATGGAAGGAATAAGAATGTGACCACTGTATCCTTCCAGCAGAAGCGAGGCCACAAAATAGTTGTCCGTGAGCTGTTTAGCTCTGAGGGTACCAGAAAGGTATGATTCCCACCTGTCTGATCTGTTTGGGAATCAAGAAGACAGAAAACCTAGGCAGGAAAAATCACTTAGAAGCAGAGAAGTTTAATTTAAACATGGTCATGTTCAAAACATATCCTTGATGAGACAAAGGATGAGGGGGAACCAAGGCAGCAGCTATATACACACGACAGTATGTTGGAAATGATCTGTACAATGGGGGGGGGGGGGGAAGGAACGTAGGAGAAAAATGAGGGGAGGGGCAACAAGTTTGAAAGAAATGTACTTATTACCTTACTTATGTAACTGTAACCCCTCTGTACATCACCTTGACAATTAAAAATAAATATCCTTGTCACATTGAAGTGATCTGGGTGTAGAGGAGGAAAAAATCAGCACATGGTTCCAAGTTTGAGAGTTTTCTTTCTGAATCCCATAAACTAAGGGAAGAACCCCCGCAACACACACACACACACACACACACACACACACACACACACACACACACACACACACACACACACACACACCTGCACTTTTGCAGGCCAGCCGCAAGGCAACCGAGGTGATGGTTTTTCCCGTAACCTGAAGCAACAGCCTCCCGCTGCCCCATTTAAAAAAGGCGGGAACTAGCCAGAAGACAGGAGAGAGATGGGACGCCCGGAGGTGCCCGTCCCACCCTCTTCGGCCTCTGATTGGTTAATATCTTTGGCTCGTGGCAGAGGAAGCGCCCCTCATTGGCTATCAGTCTCCGAGGGTCCAGCGTTGGCTCCGCCCCCCTCTCCTCTCCCTCCCTCCCCCCCGGTTGCCGACGTGGGGCTGACGGCCCGCAGGCGGTTGGGAGCGGGTGCGGGTGTGAGGCGATGCGGGGACTGCGGCTGCTGGCAGTGGCCCTCACGTGCTGCTGGTGGCCGCAGGGCAGCCATGGTAAAACCCTGCGGGGCAGCTTCAGCAGCGCCGCCGCCCGGGACGCTCAGGGCCAGAGCATCGGCCACTTCGAGTTCCACGGTAGGTCGGGGGGGGGGGGGCGGGGAGAGGGATGGAGGCTCGCGGACCCTGCCCGAGTCCCGGCCCCGAGGGCCGCTCCTCCCCACCCCACCCCCGGGGAGGCCGGGGCTCGCGCCGCCCGGCCCCTCCCCGCCACGTCGGCCCGGCCCGCCACCCCCACCCCCTGGACTGGCAGTGCCGCCGCCGCCCTCGCCGGCTCCCTGCCCCCCTCCGCCGCTTCCCGCGAGCGCGGGGTGCGTGGGGTGGCCCGCCTCGTCGTCGCGGACGGAAGGCGCAAGCCTGGCGGCCACCTCGCTCAAGCGGAGCTCCCGGCCGCCCCCAAGGCCC
Source organism: Dipodomys spectabilis (assembly GCF_019054845.1). Taxonomy (NCBI): domain Eukaryota; kingdom Metazoa; phylum Chordata; class Mammalia; order Rodentia; family Heteromyidae; genus Dipodomys; species Dipodomys spectabilis. The sequence continues at coordinate 10,239,804 of NW_024870752.1, forward strand.
TGCCCGCGCCAGCCCGGGGGACGGGCTGCCTGGTTCCCGATCCTTCCCTCCCCCCCGCACCCCTCCCCCAAAGTGACACCTTCTGCCAACTCCAGACACCAGCCGGTTGCCATACGTTGGGGCACGCAGGTTTCCTGTCCCCTCCATGTGCCATCCATTTGGAGCAGGACCGGTGTACGTTCTTCTACTGGTAATTACTACCCACAGTTGCTAGCAGCTCCCACGGTTCTGGTTCACTGAAGTACAGGCGCTGTCGACTTCCACTGGACCACGAAGACCTAGAATTAAATCCATGGCCATCCGTGTCCTTGGACCTTTTGTCACCGGTATTCTTTAGGGCCTGCCTGAAATCAGACTTCGATTTGATGGTTACCTTCGGTGCCCCCCGTCAAAAATCAGTTCTGTTTTCAAGGAATGATTTTTTTTTAAAACCATTCTAAATTTCTGCTTCATTAGCACCCTCAGAATTTTCGGTAATTTTTCATGGCACTCTGGTTGTCATTCCCCTTGATGAAGTTAGGATCTTTTGTTTTTATGGTTCTTAATTGCACTAAAAAGGCACAACTATGGAGATCAGAATATAGACCTGGAAAAGATTCTTAGGGGAATAAAATAGAAATGAAAAGCTGTTTTGATATTGACAGCGAATTTGAAGTCCCGGAAAGTTACAGAGTTGATGGTATAAAGGGAGAAAAACCTGATTTAAAGGAGGAAACAAAATCCGAAACTGAAGTTCTAATGCTACCTAAAAAATGCAACCAGTTTTCAAAATCTAAGGTGCATAAATGAAGAGATGCTTTAAAAAGTTTTGCGAGTGGTATTTTTTGTCAGATTTTCAGTATTTCGGTTTTTCAATCAACTGAATTGTAACAATACTTGGAATTTAGTGACGGTGGCAGTTATGATAATTAAATGGCACAATCCAGAAAGTGTGTGACTTGTATTGTTCTTAGTGACCATCATCAAAGACATTTAGATAACCTGATAGTGGATAAGGTGTTCCAAGTATATTTTTCCCTTTTTATATATGATATATATTATAAAATATACAACTATATGCTCATATATTTTATTATCAACTTTAATTAGCATTATATTTTATACTATTATACTATCATCATTTATACTTAGGCATAATTTATACTGAAACAAGTATAAGTAGTGTGATTTAAGGTGTTAAGAGGCCATTTTTAAGACTTGATAATTAGCTGGGTGCCAATGGCTTGTGTCTGTAAGCCAAGCTACCCAGGAGGCTGAGATCTGAGGATAACAGTTCCAAGCCAGTCTGGGCAGAAGTCTGTGAAACTCTTATTTCCAAATAAGCACCAAAAAGCTTGAAGTGGAGCTTTTTTAAGTGGTAGAATGCCATCCTTGAGCGAAAAAGCTAAGGAATAGTGTCCTAGCTCTGAGTACAAGCCCCAGATCTGGTTTGTGTGTGCACACTACACATACACACGAAATAAGATACATTCTCTATGTATATTACACATTTACATTTATTTAAAATATTTAATCGGAACAAAATTGCTAGTAACAAAAAAGTTTTTTAAAGATCTAAGGGAATTAGAATCTTAAAATGAAAAATGAGAAACAGTGTCCTGCTTAACCTCTTCTCATACAGAGTCCTTTCCTTTAGAGACAACTACTTCTGTGAAGTTCCTCTTGGGGTCCTAACTACAGTTGGTTATGTACAACCAGGCTTATTCTGGATCAGTCATCTAATGTTCTAAAAATTCTTTGGAAGTTCACAGATATAAAATTTTATTTCCAGGTGAAAATTGTGTACCACTTCAGACACATTTACTTAAACTTTCTTATCATTTATGGTTACTTTTACATTAAAATATAATTAAGCATGATTAATCATGGAACACTTTTTGGTTAGAAAAAGGAGCTTGGACAAAAATCTCTATACACTGTGATCAAACGTAAAGTATATGGCAGTGATTATAAAACAAGTCAAATTCTATTACAGTGAATGTCCAAATATACCAGATGTTGCTTTGTATTCAGTGAAATACAATCAATTACATTATAAAGATTCACCAAGTGTTAATTTTTTTAAGCTTGATGACTTCTTTTTAAAAAAAATTATCCGGGGCTGGGAAGGTGGCTCGGGTAGAGTGCTTGCCTTGCATGCATGAGGCCCTGGGTTCGATTCCTCAGCACCACATAAGCAAAAAGAAAAAAGCCGGAAGTGGCGCTGTGGCTCAAGTGGTAAAGTGCTAGCCTTGAGCTGTAGAGCTGAGGGACAGCGCCCAGGCCCAGAGTTCAGGCCCTAGGACCAGACCCCCCCAAAAAAAAAAATTGTCCTAGGTGGGCGCCGGTGGCTCATGCCTATAATCCTAGCTATTCAGGAGGCTGAGATCTAGGATCATGGTTCAAAGCCAGCCTGGGCAGGAAAGTCCATGAGACTCTTATCTCCAAGAAAACCGGACGTGATGCTGTGGCTCAAGCAGTAGATTGCTCATCTTAAGCTGAAGAGCTGAGGGAAAACGTCCAGGCCCAGAGTTCAAGCCCCATGACTGACAAAAAAAAAAAAAAAGATCCTTTATGTAGTTGTATGACAAGGTTTCAATTCAACAGCTGTGAGTACAATGACTTTTGATCAGTGTCATCCTTTTTATCATTTTCCTCATCTCTCCCAACCCCATCCATCCCCTCAAGGTGCTTAGCTTCATTTTCATGTATGTACATTGAATATTATGACTACATGATAATCTCAAAGTGATATTTTTTCAATTGTGATTCACCTTGTTGAGATTTATACTGGATTTTAAATACCCATTTTAATTAGTAGAGTTGTTTAATTGTTCTGTCACCTCAGTTCACTGTTAGACCACACTTGGTAATTTCTGTTTTAATGTCAAGGTGACCATGCTCTTCTGTGTGTCCGAATCAACAACATAGCAGTAGCTGTTGCAAAAGAAGCTAAACTCTACCTGTTCCAAGCACAGGAATGGCTAAAGCTGCAGGAAAGCAGTCCTGGCTATGGTTGTAGTGAAAAGTTAACCAAAGCTCAGTTGACAAGTGAGTATAACCCCTCCTTTGATTGTTGGATATGACTTTTTCCCCTTAATATTGGACAGTATAATATGTACATAGATACTAAACTGTTTCAGTATCCTATACCTCACAGTGTGTTAATACTTTGGCTAATACGTTTTGTTTTTTTGTTTTAGTCCTTCATGAGGCTTGAACTCAGGGCGTGAGTGCTATCCCTGAGCTTTTGTGCTCAAAGTTAGCCCTCTATCACTTTGAGACATAGCACTGCCCTCCCCCCTTCCAGTTTTCTGGTGGTTAATTGGAGATAAAAGTCTCATGAACTTTCATGCCTAGACTTGCTTTGAATGGTTATCCTCAGGTCTCAGCCTCTTGAATAGCTAGGATTACAGGCATGAGCCACCAGCACTCAGCTGGCTAATGTGTTTGGGGCTGAATTTTAAACAAGCTAATCTTTTCCTTGTTCAAAAGACTGAATCTTTTCCTGCTTTATCATTCAAAAAAAATTAAACATCCAGATAATTTATAAAGGAATACTTTCCTTCATTTAGTCTCTATAGTTTGCATAGTTCATGCTAATATAACACACATTTTTTTCCTTGGTTTTAGGTCACTGAGTGAATAATAGCATTTGTTGGATGCATATCACTTTAGCACTGGGCTAAATACTAAATAGGTATTTAATTAGTCACATATATGTTGCTCAAGACATACTGTTTTTGCAACATATCATTGGTTTCATATAATACAAGAAGTCTGTTGGGGGACCAAAAAAAAAAAAATGTCACTTTGCAATGTACCAACACCACATCATTTGTAAACCTCAGGGTTTGCTTCCAGAGAGGCTCATCTTTATCCTAAGCTAATGGCTTGAGTCCTCACTTGCATCCATTTTTTTTTTAATCATGTTTCAGGTGCTAGCCACTCTGAGTGATTTCAGAGCTTTCAATAATGTAGAAATGAAGTATGTGTGCCAGTCTGCTCATTTTTTGGGGGGGGGCTCCGGTCGTGGGGCCTGAATTCTGGGCCTGGGTGCTGTCCCTCAGCTCTTCAGCTCAAGGCTAGCGCTCTACCACTTGAGCCACAGCGCCACTTCCGGCTTTTTTCTTTTTGCTTATGTGGTGCTGAGGAATCAAACCCTGTGCCTCAGGCATGCAAGGCAAGCGCTCTACCACTGAGCCACCTTCCCAGCCCTAGTCTGCTCATTTTATACCTAGAAGCAAACTGATTATGAGACTTGAGTTTGGTGCATCCTTGAGAAAAAAAACAACAAAAAAATAAACTACCCCCCTTCTCACCCCTGTTATTCAGACTCAAAAAATAGGAACTACTCCCTTTCTTCTCTCTCCTGTTATTCACACTCATCTGCATGTAAGATTATGATGGGCTCTTTTAGCCTAATAAAGTAAAACACTCCCATTTCCCATTTCCTCTTTTTCTTTTTGAGGTACTGAGGACTGAACCCAAGGCTTCCATCTTTATTTTATTTTATTTTTTTAATTTTCCTTTCTTCCCTGTTCTTTCAGTGCAGGGGCATTGTTTAAAATTATGAAACGGAAGATAATCAGGAAACAGGAACTTTTGAGGAATAAAGATGGTTTTGTTAAACTTGAAGACCTGAAATAATAAATTAAGTACCTATTATATATATATGTGTGTGTGTGTGTGTGTGTGTGTATATATATATATATATATATATGTATATATTCATCAATTCTTTTTCCAGTAACAAATCTATTTCTTAAGAAAACCTACTGTCTTAAACTTGTATATGTTCTAATATTTATAGTATTTTGTTATTTAGAAGCCTAGGTATATTGAAACGAAACAGTATATGCTAGTACCACATACTTACAAATAATTTTTATAGCAAGTGTTCTTCCTGGCTACCAGTATGACTTTTAAGAACTAACAGCCTTTCCCCTTTGGTAGTGAACTCATTAACTGTACCCAGCTTCTCTGCACAACAGTACTGCTGCTCTGCACTATGAAAGATGATATTTGAAATATCTTATAGTGTTGATTACCACTGGACTCTTCCAAATTAGTGTTTAAGAGGTTATTTTCCATCTTTCTTTGTTGTCTAGTGTTATAACATATCAGAATTATTTTCTTTATCTTTTTTCCTTTTTTTGTGGTGCTGGGTATTGAACTCAGAGCCTTGTTCATGTTAGGCAAAGTGGTCTAATGCTCTACCTACCTGATCTATACTTCCAGTCAAGATTATAGGTGTGTACCACCGTGCTTGGAAAATATTTGTTTTAAGCTGCAAACTGTATTGTCTGTTTTTAAAGCAAGCAGACAGACAGTTTAAAAAACTCTGCACTGAAAATGATGTTATACATATTTTGGTCAAAAACTTAATCTAAATGAAGTTGACAGTAATTTGTTGTAAGATTATAGGAGCGAAATGTAATCTTACATATAATCTTTTGATGTTATCTTGTGCATATTTTAAAAACCACTAAAATGTATTGTTTTTCTGTATATTTTGATTTTCAGTGCATTCTCTCTTATAATTGGATAATTATGCATTCAGTGCTACTTCCTGTAATTCATGTTAATATTTGAGGCACTAATTACACCACCATAGAATATTGCATGTTCTCTTGTAGTCTTTTTGTCTCTAAAACAATAACGTACAGTTTTGTCAAGAGGTTCCTTTCCCAGACTTGCTGAAAAAAACACAGCGAGACAGAAGCTAAAAGCTAGTATCATTTTATGAAGCATGTTTTTGCTTCTTTTTGATGTAAATCCATATAATTTAAAATGAAATGTCAAAAACTATATTGATGAAGATATAATGATGAATTGTCTTATCGAAGAGAGTAAGTGTGAATGATAAAATAGCAACATAAAAGAGCTTTTTTAATGAGGTCAGGATTATGTAATTACAAGTCTCACAGTTAAACAGTCTTATTTCTGAGCCCTTTACTAATTGTATATATTAAACTCTTATTAGAAGTCTTCAAATACTTAAAGAAACAAGGTCTTAGCTATATTTTTTCAGAGACTGTATAGTTTAAAAAAGTAGCTTAAATGAGCTATTTAATAGCAAAATGAGTTCTATTACAATAGCCAAAAAAAGCAGTGTTATAGTATTATTAATAAAAATCCTTGCTCAATAAACTAATGATGAATGAAATTCACAATTTATAGTCAAGTCCTCAAAATTAAAACAATAGGGAGTCATATCTCATTCATAATGATTCATAAAGATATGTCATCTTTCCCCAACTTTCTATTAGGAAAAATGTTCCACATACAAAACAGTTGAAAGTATAGTACAGTCAGCATCTGTATATCTTTTGGTAGATTCAGTAATCATTAATACTTTGTTACATTTGTTTTTAATAGAACCATATGAAAATAAGTTATAGATACTATAATTTGCTCCTTTATTCTTAGTATGCATTGTCCAAGAGTAAGGACAAATATATTTATTACCATCGTATTATTATTACACCTACAAAAATTGATAATTTTATAACATCTTCTAAACTCTATTCCATATGAAAATTTTTAATTACCTTAAGAATCCCCCCTCCACTTATTATTATAGTTATATAACAGCAGAACAGTTCCCACAGATTCTCAAATGCCCTCAATTGGATTTTTTTGGATTGAGAATCACTTGGCAATATAGCTACTTTGTTTTAAAAAAAGGAAAGGAGAATTTATTTAGCAGGTCTGTCATTGACAAATACCATGCTAGATGGCTCATATTTGCCATAGGTTTTTTCTTTTATGAGTGAAAAAAATGAGTGTTATTTCTTGTGTAACCTGGGCAAAGTCACATAGGTCAGAACTGAAGTCAGGACAGGAAGAAAGCCAGGATTCAAATACAGACCTATAAGATCATAAGATTTTCCCTTTCTATGTCCTGCTTTATTTTTTATTCTTTATTCTGTGTTCTGTATATTTTTTAGATTCCTGTTACATTTGTGTTCCTACTCTTAGTACCTTTTTAAAGAATGGCAAATCTAAAAAAATGAATATTTTTGACATAATGTTTTTCTAAATTGAGTGTTCCATTTAGTTAGCTCAAGTAATGTTGGAAAATATTGTGATGTTGTACAGCATTGTGAGTCTGTTTCATGCCACAAACTGTTCTTGGAAAATTTTTCTCCTAAAAATTATTAGATGGTGAGTTTTGTATTGTGTCTATTTTTTCATGTTATTTTTAATAGTGGACTTATTTGGTTAAAAATGCATTATTTTAATCTGCTTGGCATTTTCCATGCCTTGTTCCAATACTACACAGGGTTTGAGTTTCTGAGGCAAAAGACGGAGAGGGACTCTAACTCCAATCAATTATTTGACTGAAACAATGAACACATCCAAAGGCTTTGCTTTGAAAGGTGCTGTTTTCTTTCTCTTTAAAGTGACAGTGAACCAGACTGAACATAATCTGACAGTGTCCCAGATTCCATATCCACAAACCTGGCATGTGTTTTATGCAGACAAGTATACCTGCAAAGATGAGGAGGAGAATTCTCAGGAAGATGGTATCCCATTTGAAATGATGTTACTAAATCCAGATGCTGAAGGAAATCCTTTTGATCATTTTAGTGCTAGAGAATCTGGTAAGAATTTGTATTGAAATATATCCTGGGACTGGGAATGTAGCTCCATGGTAGGGTGCTTGCCTAACATGTAGAAGGCATTGAGTTCTATCCTCGGGTACCACAAATTAAAAAGAAAAGAGAGAGAGAGAGAGAAAGAAAGAAACTTTATGTTGTGGTTTTACAATATTAGAAATTAAAATCAACCCATCTATTTAAGAATGGTAGCTATTAAGTTAAAAAAGCAGAACATTAAATTTTGTATAACTTCAATTGTATTAAAATGCAGAAAATAAAACAAGTTGCAAGTTGTGTATTTGGTAGAGAATTACATTATTTTTAGTTTTTTTCTGTACAATCTAGATTTTTTGTTTTTTGATATTCTAGTCTCAGTTTTATAAACAAAAATGCTAAATGCTAATAAATTGAGCAATCTTAATTATTAATTTAGTGATTAAGTCAGATTAGAAACTATTTTAGAGGGTGTCACTAGGTTGTTTGAATAGATTTAGAGATTGCCTTTATTGGTGCTTGCTTAGGCATAACTAAATCTTTATGTTTCTTAAATGCATATCCTCCTATAAGACTTTTAATCAAAATTTTAGGTGACTATATCCAGTCCTAGCAAAGTGAGATTCTTAACTCCAACAGAAATGACTTTTTGCTGTCATGATTTATTTGTTATGAAGTTTAACAGATTTGCCAGTTAATGATTGAGTAAGGATCTTTGTATAGCATCTGCAAAGAAAAGTATTTGGAGTTGACCTCTTTGTGAGTTTATTGCCATTTAAAAGGTTTGCCTACAGGAAGTGCCCTTGGATTTTATTGGCCAAAAAAAGGGAAAGATAGAATGTAGGACAAGAGTGGGCCACATCAGACTAAACCAGTTCTTTAGGTCGTTTGATACAGCTAGAAAAACAAGTCAAAGATCCTATGTAAGAGTCAGTAAGCCACAAATAGCTTAGAGTGACAGAGGTGCTGAATATTTGAAAATAGTTTTGAAGTTCATTCTGTGAAGGAAATGGCATAGGGTAAACCACTTACAAACTATTTTGAAAGTGGGTAAACTTCAATTTTACATTTCATGAATAATACCTTCGCTCACTGTAGATTATTAGTGGAAGTGAATTTAATCCTGCAGTTTGTTTTTGTCTTTATAAAAGATGTTGATGCCCAGCTCACACTTGTAATTCTAGCTACTCAGGAAGCTGAGATCTGAGGATCCCAGTTCGAAGCCATCCCAGGCAAGAAAGTCCATGAGACTAAACTCCAGTAAACTACTCAGCAAAGGCAGGAAGTAGTGCTGTGGCTCAAGTGGTAAAATGCTAGTCTTGAGCACAAAGTGGCTAAGGGATAGTGCCCAGACCCTAAGTTCAAACCCCAGGACCAGCAAAGAAAAAGAAAAAAGATGTTGACATTTATTCATGTTCCCTATTTCGGAGTGACATTAGGGAAACTCAGGTCTACTGGTAGCACTGGATGCCTGGTTGAACTAATTATTCATAAGGTATCTTTCAACTATAAGACTTCATTTTTTCACGACCCACTTTTAGGACTGGTAAGGGCTTAGCAGGCAGTGTCTGCTTCCATCATTGGCTATGCAAACTCCACATCTACTCGCCCCTTCCCCTTCAGCCTTCCAGGGCATGGACCCTCCCTCAAGTGATTGTTTTATTTATTGTGTGGATTCACAAAGCTCTTATGGATCATCCAGTAGTCTTTGTCTTTTTTCTTAATCCAGGCTCTCATTTCTGGGCTCTTCCTCACTCCTAATTTTATCAACTTTAACCCCACACCATAAAGTGATGGCATTTCTGATGGCTTGGGCTACTCAATGCCAGTCATACTCATCCTACCTGTCCTGAATCTCACCCGTGTCCTCTATCCTCTATTCTTTTCCTTAACATCCTGAGTTATGACTGGCTTTCTGTAGGATTCTCACTAAGCATTCTGATTGGATTCTTGCCTGACTTTGTCACTGATTTTGACTTGATGCTTACTCTGATAATCTAAAAGCTGTCTTTCTTATTTAAAAAATGGGAAGAGTTACATTAGTCCCATCACTGACAATGTTTAAATAAATTGCAAAATCCTCACTATAATAGGTTGATTAAGCACAAGGTTCTGCGCAGAACTTATTTGCAAAGTATTATTTTAAAATGCCAGAAGCTCTGTACATCACCTTTATAGTAACAATTTAAAATTAAAAAAAAGAATAAACACAATAAAAAAATGCTAGAACTCCCCCCAAAGGATCCAACCTTGTTTCTTGGCTGACATAATTCTTCACATCATGACATTTTATTGATTAAAATGCTTATGAGCCATGGAAGTCTAAATTGGTAGTTCTCAGCCCATCACTGCATATATTTCTAGAGTTTTCTTTTTTTGAAACAACCCAGATGTTTACCCCCAGAGACCCAGATCTATTTTGGAGTAGAAGCCAGACATTGAGAACTCTGAAGTAGTTTCTAATACGCAGAACCACTGATCTAACAATCTATTTTTCACATTGTTTTGGTGATATATTGGTTTTAAAGTACACAGGGAATCTTCCTAGTGGATAACTTCAGGTATGGGATTTGTTTCAGGGAATAATCTCCAATTCATTTTAGAAAGATGCTGATTATCTGCTCTGAGTAAGGAAAATTGATTTACTATGCTTTTTACCAAGAATTGACTCTTATCATATATCTGTTGAAATTACAGTAGCCTGCTGTAAACAGCTGCTATTAATGTTCTACATTTAGGCAAATGTTAAAATTTTATATTTTTTAATTAATTATTTTATATCGACTAAACTAGCAAACTAAGGCAAGTTTGATGCCACTTGATAAAGTTCTAAATAGGAACATAATGCTTTAAAGTAAAACAAAATGAGATTGCTTTTTAAAAATAGTCAAATCTGCTGCCATATCTGCCATTACATTGTTTTTAAGATTCCAGCAAATATGTTTATGCTTTTCTGTTTTCTGTTTTTGTTCCTTTTCCAAACAAAAGCAGGTTGTGCCTTCCACTTAGCACTGGTAACATGTTGGAATGTTTTGGATTTCTAGTAAAGGAAAACCCTAGTGCAAAGTATCTTAATTCAGAGCTTCTCCGGAGGGGATTATTCAGCATCTCTCTGCTTTACTGTCCTTTAACTGACTTTGTCTTTGGGCTAGCTCCCTTAAATTCCAAGGTAGCAATCTGGACATTCCATCTAGGTAATGGCAAAATTCAATATCTCTTTTTAAGAGGAAGGAAATCTTTCTTGGAAATCCCCCATAATGTTTCATTGGCCACAATGGGATCGTGTGCCTTGCTATGCAGCATCATCAGAGAAATATGTTTCGATATCAGAAAGAAGAAAACTGTCAAAAAGGTTAAATCTGCCTCTTGCCAGCAAGGATATTGCAATTTTTGGTTTGGAGATACTTGAGGGCAGTTTGGAACTGAGACAGCAAGGATGAATGATGTACAGGAATGTCTGCTCTATGACCATGGACTCCTCCCCATTTTTCTTACTCTCTTCTGCTCTACCATCATTTAGCTGGGGGTGAAGTTATATAGAGAAGCTGTCTTACATAATTTTCTTCCAACTTAAAAACTTGTGAGTTCTTTTTTTCTTTAACCTGGACTTAAGTCTACACATTTTCTTTATAAGTGTTCACTGCCCACTGCAGATTTATTTAAAACTCTTTTTCTTCTTGAGGGTATATTAACTTGAGTGAGACTTATTACACATTAGATTTTAATTTCAGTTCAGAAGTACTTGCTTATAAAAGCCAGTAGCAGAATGAAAGTAAAACTTGTGGTTGAAGAAGATAAAACAGGGAGACTTTTTTTTTTTAAGACAGGATTTATTTTTCACAAAGCCCTGAACCCCAGCATTTTATCTTTAACGTCTTACGGACAGGTCCATGATAAGAATCCTTTATCTGAAACTTAGTGAACAAAGTGTAGGACAGATGTCTTAGGTTAGTTCATTTAATACATTATTTCAGTAAAATAATTTTCTTAGTTAAATGTTAGTACATTCTTGGAAATTCATTTTTGCTGGTGGTGTGTGTTTATTTTTCAATTATTTTTTTGTCAGTTGTGGGGCTTGAACTCAGAGCTTGGGCACTGTCCCTGAGCTGCTTTGTGCTCAAGGCTAGTGCTCTACCCCTTGAGCCAAAGTGCCACTTCCAAGTGTTATTTTCAAAGTTCCTTCCTCCTACATTATTTTGATTTCTCAGCAAATGGTCTGAGGATTTTCATGATGGATTTGTTTTTTTGTTTTTGTTTTTGTCAGTCATAGGGCCTGAACTCTGGGCCTGGGCGTTGTCCCAGATCAAGGCTGGCGCTCTACCACTTGAGCCACAGTGCCACTTCTGGCTTTTTCTGATTATATGGTGCTGAGGAATCGAACTTAGAGCCTCATGCATGCAAGGCAAGCACTCTACCACTGTGCCACCTTCTCAGTCCCTCATGATGGATTTGTAACTCGAAATTTAAAACTATCCTATAATGAATATTCTATAAGGTATTATAAATAAATAAAACTTGTGTTTTGTTTAATCGATTACTTCAATACAAAGAAGAAAGATAAAAATTAAGTACCAAACAAAATAACATAAGTTGTTTTATTCATCAATAGCTGTTATAATATGGTTAGCATTTGCATTTTCTGTCTTGTTACAATATTATACAAACTAAGTATTTTGGTCCCATATTTTGAAATACCTGTTTAGGTAAGGAGATTACTTTAAAAAAAAAGTAATCTTTACTTTTTTTTTTTTTTTTTTCTTTTTTTTTTTGGGTCCGGTCGTGGGGCCTGAACTCTGGGCCTGGGCACTGTCCCTCAGCTCTTCAGCTCAAGGGTAGCCCTCTACCACTTGAGCCATAGCGCCACTTCCAGCTTTTTTCTTTTTGCTTATGTGGTGCTGAGGAATCGAACCCAGGGCCTCAGGCATGCAAGGTAAGCGCTCTACCACTGAGCCACCTTCCCAGCCCTAATCTTTACTTTTTAAAACTCCTTTTTTCCTGTTATTTGGTCTTCCAAAAGTCTAATCATACCTTTTACTTATTGACATAGAGCAGGAGAGACACCCAGTGGCTACAAAACTTCTTGCTGCTCTTTTTTCCCTCTGATGCGAGCGCGCACACGCGCATACACACACACACACACACACACACACACACACACACACACACACACACACAAAGTTGAAATAAACATTTCTTCACAATTTTTCCTCTGACATATTTTCTAAAGTTATTTTCCAGATAATGGAAGATTCCCATTTCTGCCCACATGGGAAATTGGAATTGGAATGGGCTCAGTATTCACAACTGGAATGGGATGATTGCACATTAGACTGTTTATCTTCATATGAATAGAGATGGCTGTTTCTACTGCAATGTCACTTTACTTTAGTGTTAGGATGTAAAAGCCCTAGAATTAGAAACCATCTTGAATGTAACCTTTACAATTGGCCCTCTCCATCAATGGATTTCCCAGCTACAGATCAAAAACATTTGTAAAAAAGTTTTGTCTGAACTAAAAACATACAGGCTGTTTTTTATCAGCATTCATTAGACAGTGCAGTGCAACACCTGTGCACATTGCATTGATGTTGTTTTAAGCACTGTAAATAATCAAGAGAAGATTGGACTTTGCAGGAGGATATGTGTCAGATATATACAATACTATGTTCTTTTTTTTTTTTTTTAAGAGACTTGAACACCCATGGATGTTGGTAGCTGAGGAAGGTCCTGAAACCCACACCTTTTAGATACTAAGAGATAAATGATAACCATAAAATGCAAAGGCTTGTAAGAAATTTCAGAAATTTCTCAAAAATAAAAACCTCAGTCAAAAGATTCATGTAACATGAACATTGCATAAAGAATATTAGAGAAGGTGCTGGCAGGAACCAAAAGTTGCTATGGCTAGTACCATTCTTAACAATAACTTTTAAAATCTGTACTTTTTTATTTTGCTATTATCTTCTCCACCCAACCCCCTTTGCTCATAATTTCTGCTCACTCAGAACTTTTATTTCATTACAACCTAGTTTGATTTTTCTACCATGTCTTCTACCCAAAGTCAGCTTCTATGGCTGACTTTGTATATTTTACAGTTCTAACTACCAAGAGAGAAATGATTTAGCTAACTTATCTTTAACTCATGTTTGCTACTTGTGTTGGGGGCCATTTATTTTGTGTTATAGTCAGCTATGGAGAGGAGTCATTTGCTCTTCATAGGATTTCCTTTTCAGCCAGAGCTATAAAAGTCTACCTCAGAAAGGAGTCTGGGGCATGCCAGGTGTTTTACAACATTCTCCATAGAAATGCAAGGCACTAGAACATTTCAGAGCTGTGGTTCTCACATGTAAGTTCTATTAGAATCACACTAAGACTTACTAGAACAGATCTCTGGGCTCCACTGTGTTTCTGAGTGTTTCTGTGTTTCTGCTGTGGAGCACTTATCATCAGCTCTCTGGTGCTGCTGTTAGCTCAGGCACCATGCTTTGAGAAACATTGTCAAAGTTAACTTTTTGTCAGAATAAATCCATTTCTAAACTTCTTATAAAAGAAGTCTTCTTTGATTGAGGGTAAGCAATCTAAATGAATGCTGAAGTCATTGTTTTCATTTGCTGCTTTCAAACAAAATTCATTTTATGGTGAGTCTTTGGGCTTTGGTGTTGGGATATATACATATATATACACACATATATATGTATACATATATGTATGTGTACATATGTAGTTACATATAGTAATTTGACTTTATCTAGGTTAGTTTAATCTGCCTCCACAGTTAAGATATTGTCCCCAATAATATCTTAATGATTTCCATTTGTTTCTCTCCAATTTTCAAATATGTTCTAGCTGGGTATCACAGCATTCAGAATCAGGCCAGCCTGGGCTAAAGAAAGAGTTCCATGGGAAGATCCTTTCTCAAAAAGTGAATTTAAAAAGTAATCAATGAATTTAAAAGTTCTAGAAATATACTAACAAGATTTAAAAGCATCCAGCACTATACTGGTTTTGTTTAACTGAAGCCGACTCCCTTTCTTCTCTTCACAGGGTTACATGAGTTCTTTTTCCTCCTAGTCCTAGTGTACTTTGTGGTTGCTTGCATTTATGCTCAGTCATTGTGGCAGGCTATTAAGAAAGGAGGACCCATGCACATGATTTTAAAGGTTCTGACAACTGCATTGCTGTTACAAGCTGGTTCAGCTTTAGCTAATTACATTCATTTCTCCAGGTAACTCAAAACCACTAAAACTGTGTTCATCATTACATCTAATTAATCCTAATTAGTCCACCAAAATTATGCTTGCTTTGATTATAGCAGTTGTTTTTTTCACACGTGAAATTTACACTTAATACTCTCCTTTTCAATTTTTTCAGGTACTCCAAAGATGGGGTAGGGGTGCCATTTATGGGAAGTTTGGCAGAATGTGAGTATGTTCCTGAGCATTATTGAAGCCGATGATTTTTAAAGCTAAACTTGCCATTTACTTACCTGTTTTTCTTTTTTAAACTTAATTCTTGTCTGAGGTTGTAGCTCAGTGGCAGAGTGCTTGCTCAGCATGCATGTGGCCTTGAGTTTGATCTTCAGCAATATAAAAATAAAGTAAGTTATTTTTTACCATGGAACAATTTTTCTGTCAAGGGTGGTTAGAATTCAGTTTGACTGTCCTATTTAGTATCTTCTTGATAGTGAATAGTAGGCATAACCCTTCATTGTTTTTAGAACGTATTTATATATATCCTCAATATATATAATATATATCCTCAATATATAATATATCCTTAATATATGTATATATTTGTATTGATCCTCAATAAAAAAAGAATGCTTATTCCTACTTTGCAGATACAGTACATTTCTAAGTATCAGTCAACTATTGAGTTACAGTGCGGGACCCAGAACCAAGTTTTCCAATCCAAAATTGAAAGTTTTCTTCCTAAGATAGCTCCACTTTCTGTTATAATGTCTCTGTTTCTGGACCAAGGCCTTATGTACAATTATAATTGAGCTGAACTTGTAGCTTCATTATTTGATGTCTAAGGGAAACTCTTACAAACATATTTAAAAGATCCTGTAATCATGACATTTTTAAAGAGAGCTAAAGAGGAACAACAAGTCATGAGCTCTCTGTAATCTCTTAAGATTTGCTTTTTTTAAATAAAAAAAGCACATTTTGAATATGAAACTGCTGTAGAATTGACTTTTCCTTCCATTTCCATAGTTCTCTTCTAGTTAATTCTTTAATGGGCTAACTTGTGATAATTGCCATTTGTCATTTTAAGACTCATTCAACCAGAACTTGCTACCTATTCTAAAAGTCTAAAACCTCAGGAAAGTCTCATTTTCCTTATGAAGAGACTGTATGTGAGTAGTCCATCTCTTGTACATATGCAATAAGAACTTAATCCTTTGTGAACATTGTCTACAGCCCTGACCTCTCCTCTCCTCTCTCCTCTCCTCTCTTCTCTTCTCTCTCTTCCTTTTCCTTTCCTCTTCTCCTTTCCCCTTCCCCCTTTTCTCTTCCCTTTTCTCTTTTCTCCTTTCTTCTTTTTCCCTTTCCTTTTTGCTTATCCTTTCCTTTTCTTTCTCTTTTCCTTTGAGTATCTCTTCGACATTCAGTAGAATTATATCACATTAAGGCTAGCTAGATCCTTAGAAATAATTTTGCTTAATGCATTTAGATGAAAAAATTGACATCTAAAGAGTCAAAGCCCTCAGAGCCAGTTAGTGGCAAAGCTATTGCTAAAGTCAAGGACCATTGAATATTTATGAGTGTCTACTATAGATTAAAACTATGGTTTTAGCTGTCTAGAAGTTTCACTAAAAGTTTGAAAAAAAAATTCGCCCTTTGTTTTTTGTTTGTTCTTTGGTGATTTGTTTTGTGAGGCTAGGAGATAAAACCCAGAGCTTTGTACAAGCTAAGCTAATGCTTTATCACTAAGCTTATCTCCAGCTTGGGGTTTTTGGGGGGCGTTGGAGGGAGAGGTTGTTTTGTTGGTTGTGGGTCCTGAACTCTGGGCCTAGGTGCTGTCCCTCAGCTCTTCAGCTCAAGGTGAGCACTCTACCACTTTAGCCACAATGCCACTTCTGGCTTTTTTTGCTTATATGGTGCTGAGAAATCAAACCCAGGGCCTCATGCAAGGCAAGCACTCTACCACGGAGCCACCTTCCCAGCCCCTCCACCTTGGGTTTTTGAGATAGGGTCTCACTGTGTAGTTTATAGTTTTGCCTGATCTGGAACTTGCTAATCTTCTGCCACAGTCCCTCACTCTTCCCCCTGAATGCTGAGATTTGCAGCATGCACCACAGGTGCCTAGTGCAAACGTTTTCTGTTTTTTTTTTAACTGCAATAAATTAATACTGTTAATTTTTACTAGTTTCCATAAGACTCAGTTGAGAGATTAAAATTCAAGACAATTTTGCATGATCTGTGTATTTGATCTGCAGTTATTTTTCAACAACAAATGAGCAGTGTTCTACCTATCCACTATGTAGATCTCTGCATTACTTTCTATATAGAATGAGCTATCAAAGTAGAGGAGTTTTCCCAGGGGATTTTACTTCTTAGCAGATTATGCAGAAACATCCATTCAACCAACTTTTTAAAAGAATCTTGTTAGCTAAACATGTATTTGGAACATATTAATAAAATTAGTTGTCATTTGAAAATCTGATGACATAAAAATATGCTTGATCTGACAAGTCATAACATTTTTTATCATTCAGATGTAGTGACCATTCCTTATTGGAATTTACTTCCACAGGTAAATAAACATAAATGTAGAGTAGCCAGTTTTAATTTGGATGACAGATGTCAGTATTCCTTAAAAAGTGCATCATTAATAGAGTTTTGGCTTGCAGCGTTAAAATACCACCATTATATGCTTGGCTAGTTTTCTCTGTATTGGTAAAGAAAATACTCATATAAAAACATCTAAGTTACAGGTGACAGTTTATTAAATTTCAGTCACCAGGTTTATTTCAAATATACCATGATAAAAAAAAGCGTTGGTATTTTTTACATCAATAACTCTTAGTTTATAAGATAAATGTGCTTGGAACTTGAAATATTTAAAGGTTTTTATTTCTTTTGTAGTGCTGATGGACCTTTTTTGTTGCATTCTTTTCAAAGCAGCAGACTTCCCCTGCAGTACAGGTGATGGCCACGTGGTGGCACATCACGCTAATTCATGGAGCCGTTCAGTTGTCTCAGGTTTTCCATACTAAGAACAACATAATGGATGATACAGGGACCATGTACTTCACTCATACTGTCTCTCATTCGTAGTTTTACTATGTACCCTTCATATTGTAATTCACCCAGAAAACATACTGTTTTCCTTATCACACAATATATATTTAGAATTTGTCTCTTTTTTTTCGGTTGGTCGTGGGGCCTGATCTCTGGGCCTGGGTACTGTCCCTCAACTCTTCATCTCAAGGCTAGTGCTCTATCACTTGAGCCATACAGCCACTTCCTTTTTTTTCTGCTTATGTGGTGCTGAGGAATCGAACACAGGGCCTCATGCATGCGAGGCAAGCACTCTACCACTGAGCCACTTTCCCAGCCCTAAAATTTGTTTCTTTTAATAAGGTATAGTAAATCTAAGAAAAATGAGAACCATGAATAATTTTATAATCCAGCTAGTAGATACAATATATATTTAATGTGTATATAAAACAGTGTTTTCCCACACTTCTAGCTTTTTATAAACAGTTACAACTTTTATAGACAATTTTAAATTGTTTTAGAATTATTGCATGTAATTGTCTTTTCTTTGAAAATGCCCTTTTATGGCAAAAAAAAATACGGTATTGTATCAATACAAAAAGTACAAATTCCAGGTGTTGCAAAAATGTGGTTGATTTTGCTTTTGTTTTTCCTCTAGTTTTTGACATTGCTTCCCAAATCCAGATGTTATACCTACTTCTGAGTCTATGCATGGGCTGGACAATAGTCAGAATGAAGAAATCTCAAAGCAGGCCTCTGCAATGGGATTCTACCCCCGCGTCGACTGGCATTGCAGTGTTCATTGTGGTCACACAGGTGAGTATTGGCACTCAATCTTTGTCACACAGGTGAGTATTGGCACTCAATCTTTCTGCATAATAATGCTGAGAAATGTCAACGTAAACATTGCTCACTTCAGAACCAGGATCCATGACGAATTTGTGTTGTTTTAAAATGTAAGTTAAGGGCTGGGAAGGTGGCTCAGGGGTAGAGCGCTTGCCTTGCATGCCTAAGACCCTGGATTCGATTCTTCAGCACCACATAAGCAAAAAGAAAAAAGCCAGAAGTGGCACTGTCACTCAAGTGGTAGAGCGCTAGCCTTGAGCTGAAGAGCTGAGGGACAGCGCCCAGGCCCAGAGTTCAGGCCCCACAACCGGACCCCCC
This sequence comes from Dipodomys spectabilis, assembly GCF_019054845.1. Classification (NCBI taxonomy): domain Eukaryota; kingdom Metazoa; phylum Chordata; class Mammalia; order Rodentia; family Heteromyidae; genus Dipodomys; species Dipodomys spectabilis. Next base: position 10,258,774 of record NW_024870752.1, read on the forward strand.
CAAAAAAAATGTAAGTTAAAAAAATGATTGTTCAGATAAACTACTAATCTTCTGGGTGCTAACATAGATTGCAACTTATTTGAATTAAAGCCTTCTACCTGCTCTTCTAAGCATAGTATGTCCTATGTCATAAAATAGTTTTCTTCCATATTTTCCATCATATGGCAAGTCTCAGCATTGAATAAATGAATCAATAAACTTGCCAGTGAGTTTTAGAACTGGCTACTTCTTGCCTAAGTATTTACGTGATCTCTGAAATTAATTAAAAAGCAAACTGTGCAATGAAGAAAAGTGGGATTTTGTTTCTGGAAACAAATACAAAAAGCAGATCTGGTCTTTTAGGAACATCTCTCTACTTTTATTTTTCTTTTCCTCTATAGCGGCAGCATTGATATTCTAAGATAGCCATATGCATATGTGCAATGGGTTTGTAAAATTTAGGAAAAAAGAAAGGTATAACCAGATATTTATACTGTTTATTAACTATAAATAGTAATGAAATATGCACTCATCTCTGAACAGGACATTATAAGTTTTGATGCATTAAATGAAGAGTTTATTAATGAAAGGTGGAACTTGTGCTTCATTCATCCCTTTCCCTAGCATTTCTTAAGTGCAGTAGGTGCAGAGTGCAGTAGGAATATTGAATTTACATGGTTGGTTTGAGAAACAGACTGTAACCTGGTGGTAATGTTTAAAGTAGATAGTGCCAGAAATTGGATTAGAAATGATTTAAATAAAGGCAAAGTTCTAACCAACTTACAGTTTTGATATAGCACTTAACAAGACTAATGTTAACATCAGACTAAATTTTCAATTTCCAGCTCTTTTAAAAATTCAATTTTCTTTGCCATTTAGTTGTAATTTTAATTCATTATCATAGACAAATACAAACTGAGAACTAAAGTTGACACTAGAGCTTAAGCAAGCATTTATGGTAAGTATATTAGACAAGCTCTGATTTTCAGTAACAGCCAGACAACATTGAGACAGGCAATCAATGACTACATAAAGGCATATATGTATTACACAAGATGCCATCTTTGAATCTTGATAATAGTAGTAGTTTTGTTTATGGTGTCTCACCTGACTTTACCAAAAAATCCCTCTTCTCTAACCCAGGGCTACTAAGACTAATTAATGCCCTTTTTAGTCTGAACAGTCTCTGTACCTCCTTAGGAATGTTTACGGAAAGTTTAAAGGGTTGTTTATGAATGAGTTTAACAAAGTACTTTAGTGGAAATAAGAGTCATGTTTTATATATACATAATATTTATACACATAAACACATACATATATGTACACATATATATACACACATATGTATAATTTGTTTCTCTTTTTCTGCAGAGCATTTTGCTCCTTTGGGAACAGTTTGAAGATACCAGTCATCATAGCTCCCATTCACATCACAATATAGCAGGGATCCTGCTAATCATTTTAAGAATTTGCCTCGCATTCTCACTGGGCTGTGGACTCTATCAGATCATCACCGTGGAGAGAAGCACACTCAAAAGAGAGTTCTACATCACATTTGCCAAAGTATGAGCTGGGAGAGAACAGAGCTTCTTCTAATGCTCAGCTTTGTGCTGGTGTCTATGGGAAGTTTATAAATGACAACCTGCCAACTTGTATTGCCTTTCACTATGTGCCAGGCACTGCACTGGGCCCGTCATGTGCTTTACCAGTCTTCACTGCATCTACATGATATGGGCGTTACTAGCCCCATCACAGAATCCATGCAGCAGTATATCCCTGAAGTCTGCAGTAGTCAATTTTGCCTCCTCCACAGTTTCTGTATAAATGATTTTTTTTGTGGCAACAGAATATGTTTTAATAAATTAGAATAGAACTCACAGTTTCTTAAGTCGTTAATTGAGTGAGAACTGTGACTGTCAGAGTTACAAGGTCTTTTATCGCAATCTGAAGAGCTGTCCTTCCATGTGAGCACATGAGTCCAGGAGGCCAAGTATCTTTTTTATTTGTCACTCACTTCATCCACATGAGATCATATCTACTTCATACCTCCTCTTTGTATCCTTGTGTCCAAGAAGTCCAAACACAAATATGATTCTCTCCATACTTTTTTAGTCAAAGAAAAAAGACTTCATCCTAGCAACCCACCCCAGAATTCTGATCCGCTCTCCTGTTAGCTCAGCCTGCTCCACAAAGTCTCTAAGCCTCCAAGGGAGGTGGGCAGAAGGGTCAGAGTTCCCCTTTATTCCTGGTGTTAGGCTTTGCAAGGCTAACAGCCCCGAGATACACCTCCAGCTCTGAGCACCAAATGACCATTTACTTCGGAATTTTTCATAAAGACAGTAGTGCTTACTGAGCTTAAAAATTCTTAATGCATTTTAATTTTGAATAAAGGCAAACATCCAAAAGCATTTACAGAGTAGCATAAAGTGCTACTTGATTCTCTCCCATCTACTCAGCAATCATCACCTCCTTATGTAATCCCTGCTGAGAGTACATATTCCTATATTCATTTTTCTCCATTTCTTTTGTTCCTTTGTTTTTGTGTCTGTCCTGGGGCTTGAACTCAGGGCCTGGCACTCTCCTTAAGCTTTTGTGCTCAAGGATGGCATTCTACCACCAAGGCACAATTCCACTTCAGGCTTTTGGGTAGTTAATTGTAGATAAGGGTCTCATGAACTTTCTGCCTTGGCTAGCTTCAAACTGCAATCCCCAGATCTCAGCCTCTTGAGTAGCTAAGATTACAGGTGTGAGCCACCAGTATCCAGCTTCCGTTTTATGTAAGTAGTAACATGCTATAAACACTTTCTTGTATACCTTTTTTACCTCCAAATCTTCAGTGTACCTCACATACCATAGTAGCTACTATTAAATTATTTGCTTCAAATTTAATTTTGGAAAAGAGAATATGTTTCCACAACTCAAGGAAAAATTTGAAAAGTCCCCTCTTCACTACTGCTCACACACCTATCTGTTGTTGGTTGGATTATGTGTTTGCATACTTTTACAGCACTTATGAATTGCATTTTATTTCTTTACAGAAATACCATGCTTTTCTCAGTCATTAATTTGTCACTTATATTAATGCATTTGTGGTATATTAAAACACATCTGTAACAGATTTACAAATATAAATATTACAAGAAACAATTATTAGAAACAAAATATTAATGTCACAGCAACAAACTTTATATCTACACTTAATATTTTAAGGTCTACTTTGAAATCCATTTGAGGCCATGCAAAACCTAAATAGGCTATGTAATTCTTTTTAATCTCGTATATTCTGAAGATAAAAACATAGCTGAACTTTCTTGATGTACTTATTTCTTTCAGGGCTGCACCTTGTGGTTTTTGTGCCATCCAGCTCTTGCGTTCATTTCTGTCATGTTTAATGACTACCAAAGAGATAAGGTGAGTAATATGCATCATCTAAACAGGTGGGTTTTTAAAACTTGAAATGGCCTTTATGTTTAAAATACTAAAGTAGGAGGGGCATATTTATCTATGTTTCATGAATTCTCTAAAACTCTGAAAATATTAAATTAGTGAAGTATAAAATTTGTGAAATTATTAAAAATAGAAAAGAACTTCTAAGCAATAGAAATAGCTTTCCTTATTTCAGCTTATTTCAGGTATAATGTTTTACAAATTACAGAATCGGTAACATCTTTGTTAAGAAAAAAAATGGTGAAGATTGCTACAAAATGGTAAAACCAAGATGGATTTATAAGAATCGGTAGTTGCTTTACTGATAGGAGTTTGCTAAATTTTGATTATCAACCTGCCTTCTTAGGTGAATAACTCTAGCGTTTCAAAGTGGAGTTCTGCCAAGAGACCTTTACAAGCAATGCAGTATGTGCTTGAAAGCACAAATGTTGGTTGAGCCTGAAATGTTTTCAAAGGGCAAGTAAATAGGAAGCTAATCTATAGAAATAGAAAAGTGACCTGAGGATTTTTGAAAGGACTTTTAGAGTACTCTTTAACATTTGGCTAGGAACATGCTTTATTTGTGTTGTTAAAATAGCCAGAAACGTCATTTTTTCTTAATATTTACTGAAACTCAGGTCTGTGGTATGCACATCCTAAAGCAAGAATCTTTTAGCAAATCATGTTTTATGTAACTTGCATCTATAAACTGGGGCATCTATAAACTTAGAGACAATATACTTTTGGACAATCATAGTTCTGAATGTAAGTGGTATTTTCACATTGAAATTTTTGATAAAATGAGAGCTGGGAATGTGGGATGTGGCTTGGTGGTAGAGTGCTTGCCTAGCATGCATGAAGCCCGGTTCAATTTCTCAGTACCACATCAACAAAAAAAGCCAGAACTGGCCCTGTGGCTCAAGTGGTAGTGTGCTAGCCTTGAGCAAAAAGTTGCTCAAGGACAGTGCCCAGGTCCTGAATTCAAGCCCCAGAACTGGCAAAAAAGAAAATTTTGATAAAATGTACCCATGTTGGAGCTGAAGGTAAAGTACTACATATAAAAAGCATATATGATAAATTGAATGTAGTTTCTTCATTCTTGTAGTGAAGGTATTCCCTTTGTTTTCTTTTCAGGTTATTATCATAGGTGTAATCCTTTGCCAGTCCGTTTCCATGGTTATTCTGTACAGACTCTTCCTGTCCCACAGTCTGTACTGGGAAGTTTCTTCGCTTTCCTCAGTAACACTACCACTGACCATATCATCTGCACACAGAAGTCGCCCACATTTCTGATATTTGATCTTTGTTGAAAGAAAAAGTGATTGGACACAAGAGTGCAATATGGATCAGATATGATTCTTCATACATTTAGTATGAAAAAATGAACAGTGAAAGCATGTTATTTATACAACTGCATTTAAGCAGTATCAAAACTTAGAAAAGATAAGTGGAATGTTTTGAAATTTACTTAAACAATAAACTTTCCAGAAAGAATGCTGTTATAAGGTGGTTGAAGCAATTTCCGTGTAGAAATAAATGTGAAAAAGATAATGATATTCTCAGAAGCTATTCAGCACTGACAATGCCTCATATCAATTGCTAACTCAGGTTTGATAGTCTTATAAATAGTAATCAGTTGAATGATTACTTGTTTATACATATCCAAACTAGTTCAGTTATGGAATCAGTGTAGTATACTGAATTTTTTAAATTATTCTTTTATGCTTTAAAGAAAGTGCATTCCACATTAGAGTTGAAAGGAATTGAAAATGAAATTACTTCAGAAATAAAAATAAAATATGTTCACAGTTAAATGAATAAGCTTTTGTTTATTCATGGGTTTTAGCTTGATTAGCAAAGGATATTGGACAATTTAGACACATGTATTTGTAAAAACAAAGGATTTTAAAATCTGAGCATTTAGGTAAAGGGACAGCAGGTTTATGTGTCTAAAAAGAAGGAAAAGTACTATGCAATATAGTGCTAAAATTTTAATCCTGATATAATTCATTTCTCTTACATTGAATCCCCAATCATAATTAAGCCATATACACAGATTAAATTAACAGAAGCATTTCACATAAACGTTGGTTTCAGTCATCAACTACCCATGAATTCCTGCCCAAGGATACTTAATCAGGATTAAATTTTCTATGAATAATTGAAAAACAAAATACTCACTGGATTTGTTATAATCTGTGTTGGCACTGGATTTTAAGTAGTTGCCATCTTGAATCCTTTGTAATGAAGCCATATTGGTGTGTGTGTGTGTGTGTGTGTGTATGTTGCCCCCAGATTGAGTAGTTAAAAAATACCAAGTGCCTGAGTAAAGAATTGCTATATGGTTGTCAATATTTGCTGTATAAAATGATTATTCTGCTTAATAGTTACTGATTGGAAATTATTCTGTTGTTGTTTGTTAAGTTGTTCAGGCCTTTTTATTTTTAACCTGTGGCTTATTTAAAAACATTTTTATCTCCTTACTTTTTAAAGCAATAAATGGTGCAATGACTTGGTAATTAAATTCTTCAATTAAATAGTTAATGTAGCCCAGCTTAAAAGTAACTATGGTTTTGTCTTTGTTTTTTCCACGCACATAGACTCATTGGAAATTAAGCATTCTCCTTCATTTCAAAAGCAGAGTATATATGTTTGTGACTAGTTGAATAATAAAAGAATGAAGGTTAGGGCTGGGAAGGTGGCTCAGTGGTAGAGTGCTTGCCTTGCGTGCCTGAGGCCCTGGGTTCGATTCCTCAGCACCACATAAGTAAAAAGAAAGCCGGAAGTGGCGCTGTGGCTCAAGTGGTGAAGCGCTAGCCTTGAGCTGAAGAGCTGTGACAGCGCCCAGGCCCAGAGTTCAGGCCCCACGACCGGACCCCCCCCAAAAAAAACCACAAACAAACAAAAAAAGAAGTTTAGCTTCCTGATTAAATCTCTAATCATCTCTAATAGTTATTTGTATAGCATTCAGGAAGCAAGAGTTATGGGTGAAAACTAGAAAAGTTTGAGGTATGTTTTATTTTACAGAATTAGCTAAGTGGTCATCATTTTTTTTTAACTGTGTCTCAGCACCAGTTCATGTCTATAGTTTGTTTTTCAATGTCTGTTCAACTGACTTACACTTAAAAAAAAATAATAAAGCCTTGGGGGCTGGGATTGTGGCTTAGTGGGAGAGTGCTTGCTTAGCATGCTTGAAGCCCTGGGTTTCATTCCTCAGTACCACATAAAAGCCAGAAGTGGCTCTGTGGTTCAAGGGGTAGAGTGCTAGCCTTGAGCAAAAGACGCCCAGGGACAGTGCCCAGGCCCCAGGTCTGGCAAAAAAACAAAAAAAAGTGAAGCCTTTTCATAAATTTTGTGAATTTTCAGCAATGGAAAGATAATGTTATGTTGTTTTACATGAAGAACCTAGTAACTATGATGAACATATATGAACATTATTATGCATGTGTTTATGAACCTTCCAGGTTTTTTAATTTTTGTTTTTAATGTATAAAATTGCTAAAAAATTATCTTGTTATTTAAGAGCTAATGTTAAATGAGAAGCAGTTATAAACTCCCTGATGAGCAATTGAGACAAAATTTATAGTTCATAGGTCATGATATAGTGTCCCTTCTTTTTTCCTTTCTGAATGTTTACCTGGAGAGTCATCATTGTAGATTACATAAAGGTAAGGATATACTTTGAACTATTAAAGATAAAATCTTTTCTATTCCTCTATCAGATAATGTTTATATGCTGATAAACCTATTTTATATTTCTTACAGAATAGCCCTCTCCCATTTTAAAAAACTTTTCTGCTTTTAATGAGATGTGATGTTTAGTTTTATTGACGTATGTGATGTGAATTGCTACTATGACTCAGGCATTTTCCCTGCTTTCCCTACGCTCTATGGCAATAGCCAAGCTCCCAAATCACTGAGAAAAAAGAAAGCTCTCCTCACCATCGTTTTTCTCCTTTACAGTTTCGCGATTTAATGAGCACATATCAGGTGTGTTTTTAGTGAGAATGAATGACTATAGGTAATTGAGACTATTGAATGGATTATTAAACCTGTGATTGTGCTGAAATAAAAAATGGGCTTCATTATATAAACTCAGCACACTTTAATATTTGAGCCTGCCTTCGAGCCAGGGATTTTTATCTCAGGGCTTGGTGCTCGCGCAAGGCAGGTGCTTGCCTACTTAAGCCTCCCCTTTTCTTTGTCAGATCTTTGAGGATTTGGGGGGGGGTTAGTTTTTGTTTGAGAACACCTATGATTATAAGAAACAGCCTATCAATTGGGGGTCAGATCTAAGAGTTTATAATATTTTGGATTCCAACATGAATTTATGAATGAGACTAAAATAATGAGATTACTTTTTCCAATTACACCTGAAAACTAGAGTGGAAGCACAGTAGCTTGAAGCCCTGTTATTACTTCCACACATGGGCAGTCCTTTACAAGGCACCACGGACATCTTGGTGCACACTTAAGTGCCACGAGGCCAGGAGGAATGGGAAGAAATGGTCCTGCATATGGCAGCCAAAACAGTCTCTTAAAAAAAAAAGGAAAATTAGCCAGATGTTAGGTATAGGGGAACCTTTGGGCTAATAATTTATTTGTAATTATAAAATTATATAAACATATCAGTCAGACCCAGTTACTACACCCCTAATAAGAATGCTGCATTTGTCTCCTATTGCAATTAGTAAAAGGGAATTCCCAAACCTGACATTCCTCTGGAGGCCTCATGGGATCCAGGCCCTGCCTTTGCATGCTCTTGTTTTGTACCAGTATTTCCTCTCATATCCCCCACCCTTCATGGCCCTCCACCGAAGAACATCCAGTTTATCACTGCCTCTGCACGTTGGCACCAGTCATTCTCCTATTGGGATGTTCTTCCAAATCCCGGCATACCTCTTTGGTAGAAACCATATCCCCAGGTGCTCAGCTCAGATGTCAGAGACCTCAGACCATCAGTGGTGGGTTCTGTGGTGCCAGTTCAGTTCTGCTGGAGACATGTTCCTCAGAATTCCCTCAGAGTCTGGGACAGCATGGGACACAAGAAATGTTTGATTAAGAGATTTAGGAGACAGAAGTCCCTGTTCTATTGGAAGATCCAAGCAAGGCACGGGGCATGGTTGCAGCTCACCCACAATGTTGCTTACCTGTTAACTCATCCTGACATGTGGGGCAGGAATGCTGCTCCTGCTTCTCCATTGCTTTCTGTCACTCCCAGACCCTGGTTTGTTTTATTCTGTGACCAAGTTCTGAGGACCACACTTTTGTTTAGTCTTGGGTAATGGGAGGACCTGAGACCAGGTGTGGATTCCAGCCCATCTTCACAAGTTCTACTTTGTCTTCATGGGAGGCTTCAGGCTTTCCCCCACTCTACATCTTTCTTTCCTAACTGCCAGACACCATTGTGGGGGCTTGAACTTGGTGGGGGCACTGTCCCCGAGGTTTTTGCTCTACCACTTTAAGCTTACAACTCCCACTTCTGGTTTTCTGGTGGTTAATTGAAGATAAGAGTCTTAGGGACTTTCTTACCCAGGCTGGCTTCAAATTGCAATCCTCAGATCTCAGCCGTCTGAGTAGCCACCAGCACCAGGCTGTAAGTCCCTTATTTTTAAACACTAACACTGTGTTACATCCTAGTGTTTCTCCTTTTCTGATCAGACCCTAATCAGTAAGCCATCCTATTTAATACTGCCTCCCCCTCCCTAACTGCTCATCTTGTCACCTAGTCCTCCATTTCTTTATTCTACTATATCTTCTTGGTTGGTCCCCTCCAATATCAATTATAGTTAATAAAAATGTAAGATCTAAGGGCATTTCCCTTAATGTCTAATGTGCATTTCCTAGCACCTAGAACATTTCTGGTGTACTTTTGAGTAAATGAACAAAAGCAACTCTGAAAAAGTTGCACATATATCCTTAGCAATGTAGCTAAGTTTTTAAAAAGTAATTAATAGAACCTTTTACAGTGCCTTTAATAATGCTTTACTTGCTTTTTAATTATATGGAACTCATAAGTATATAAAATCTTGAGTAGTCAATAGTAGTTATCAAACTTACCAATAAAACTCACTAGTTATGAGCAGGTGCCTCAAAATGTCGCAGAGGCAGTTTCCTTTTATTTTGTATCCAATGTGGACCATTGTGTCTATTTTCTTAATCCACCACACCTAGAGGCACTAACTTCTAAGAGTTTTTCAGTCCGCTGAAGGAATGTTGGCATTGGTGGAAGGAACTATGAAGAAACAGGAAACTCAAAATGACAACCCATCCTAGGAGTCATTTAGTGGGGGGTGAAAATAGCCCTATCTCCACAGACCCAGGGAGCGTTATTTCTCAGTGTAATTCATAACAGTGGCCCTGTGGTCGAGAGAAGATCAAGGTATAAATTGTTTGATAGCCTCTGACAAATGTACAAATATATTGTAATTTTTTCTTGTTAAATAGATATTAGATACACATTGCAAAAAAAATCAAAAAGTTTAAAAGGGTTTAGAAAAGAGGTGTTAAGTAAGTAAAAGTCCTCTCAGCCACTTCTTTTCCCCAGATCCAATCTCTGTTACCTGAAGTTTCTTTGTTTTGCTTTGTTGTTGGTAATGGGGCTTGAACTCTGACTCTGGACCTGGGCTCTGTCCCTGAGCTCCTCAGCTCAAAGTGAGCACTCTACCACTTGAGCTACAGCACCAGTATTCTGGTTGTTTATTGAGGATAAGAGTTTCACGGACTTTCCTGCCTGGGCTGGCTTTGAACTGCGATCCTCAGATCTCAGCCTCCTGAGTAACTAGGATTACAGGCGTGAGCCACCAACGCTGGGCTTTACTCGAAGTTCCTTGCTTATCATTCTAGGGATGGCCCAGTGCATATGTGAACATGCCTATGTATGAAACACAAATTGTAGCATGCCCTGCAGTTGTTCTATTTTTTGTACCAGATACATAGAACTCTGTTACATGATTGTACTTGAATTGTCTTTATCAGTTCTCTGTTAATAGACATGGTTGGTTTCTACTCTTTTGCTATTATAGATAAGGCTGAAATTAAGACTGGAATTTGGAATTTGCTTCGTCTTCTTTCCCTCCTCTCAGATCCTCCCACACCACTTCTTAGGTCTAACTTCTTGGGATTTCCCAAGTGATTGAATGGTATTTTTTTGTGATTCATGATAGACCTGATAGTTAACACTGGAAAGATGAATCTGGATGGGAGTTGGTCACACCAGCAAGAACAGCCATATGTTTAAAGGATTGGGACCTTGAAGCACATGACATCAGTCGAATGTTTATTGAAGAGAAACTGAAGATAGAGTTGGAACCTATGGCCAATGACTCAATCATGCCTGGGTAATGAAACCCCAATAGAAACTCTGGACACTGAGGCTCAGGTGAACTACTTTTGTTACTCTATGTGTTGTCACAAGTCAGTGTTCTTGGAGGGTCATGTGCTCTAAGGACACAGGAACTGTGTTGGGGATCTACTCAGATCTCACCCTGTGCCTATCTTCTTTCAGCTGTTTTGCTTTATTGTTCTTTTGCTCTAATAAACTGTAATTGTATGTATAGTGCTTCCCTTTGTTCTGAGTTGTTCCAGTGAATTAGCAAACCCCAGGGCCTAGGGGAGCATGTAGTCAGTTGGTCAGAATTGAGGATGCAATACCTTTAAGTTGTTTCTGCTAGTGTCTGAAGTAAGTGCAGTCATGGGGAGAATTAAACTGTGATGTTTGGCTTCACTTCTGGTAGTTTGTGGTAGAAATCATTGCAAATATCCCTTTGTGGTGTTACCTGCCAATCTGATAAATAATAACTAATCTCATGATAGTTTTTATGGGCATTTCTCTAGTTAATTTCTATGTTTGAAAACCATTTCCTTTCTAGTTCTGTGATCTGTCTGTTCATCCTTTACAAATTTTTCTTTGGGCTGATTGTCCTTTTATTGATTTATTAAAGCTCTCTTAAGAGAGTGCGTTGAAAATGTGATGAGTTTAAAATGTGTTTTCTGTTTTTTCCCTACTTCATTAATGACATATATTTTTGCACTTTTTTTTCAAATACAGATGGGATTATCAGCCTTCTTTCTTTTCTCTCTTCCTTTCTTCCTTCTGATTCTGATATGCTTCCAATTTCACAAGTAGAAGAGCCTTACTTTTTTGAGATTAGTTTTATATGTTTAAAATTTTGATCTGCTTGGGAATTTATTTTCTATAAAATATGAACTAGGGATCTGTTTCTTCAAGCAGTTACTTAGTATAACACCATGTATTATGAAATCTGTAATTTCTTCACTGATTTGCTTGTAACTTTTAAGGTTGTTCATTGAACTGTTGACTCATGATCTAATACCATACTGTTTCAATTATTATAATAGTCAAATGTGGTTGACTAGTCTTACGATTTTTCCCATTAAAAAATCCCATTACTGCCCGGCACTGATGGTTCACACCTGTAATCCTAGCTACTCAGGAGGATAAGATCTGAGGATCTCAGTTCAAAGCCAGCCCAGGCAGGAAAGTCTGTGAAACTCTTATCTCTAATAAACCACCAGAAAACCAGAAGTAGTGCTGTAGCTCCAGTGGTAGAGCACTAACCTTGAGCTGAAGAGCTAACTCAGGCCCAGAGTTCAAGCCCCACGATGGACCAAGAAAAAAAAAATACCATTACTCTTGTTTATTTTTTCATATAAATGTTGGAATTCATTTGTTCTGATTTTTTAAAAAAATACCTTGGTATTTTAAGTAAAATGTTAAATATGCATATTAGTTTAAGGAGATTTGGCTTTCTTAATATATTGAAAGTTAAACCTACAGATGCCAGCTTCATCCCATTGGCTCTTCAGCCAAGCATCTCCTCTCCTGTCTGAAACTGGTCATTTCCATACTGTTCTAAGAAATTGGAATGAAATACTTTTCTATTTTTCTCTGTAACTATTAATCATTTTTAAAGACTTCTTTGTATAAATCTTACACATTCCTTGATATTCCTGCATATTTTAATGTTTGCCTTCATTATACTTTGTGTATTTACTATTATTTTACAAATGTATCTAATGTGTGTCCAGTCACCTAATCAAATTCTAATAGTTGTATTAGGTTGTATTTGGTTCTCTTGTGTATTCTAGGTAAACACATTCGTTATTTTCAAATAATAATTATTTTTGTCTTCTTTCCACCATGTACCTCTCATTTTTGTTCCTTATTGTTGCTTCCATAATGTTCCATTAGTTCTGATAAACAGGTATGGTAGGAGGATTTTTACATTCTACACAGAGTGGTTTCAAGTAGACATTGAAGAGTTAAATCTGTATATCTTAAACATTAGGGCAGCAATTAAACCTGCCCTGTCTGACTTTGAACCTCTATCCTCAGATCTCAGCATCCTGACTTGCTAGGATTATAGGGATGAGCTACTGGTATCCAGCAAGAATTTTTTTAAATGATGCAACCATATGCTATCAGCAAGAAAATCACTTCCAATATAATGATATAGGTACATTAAAAATAAAGTAATGGGAAAGTTATACTCATGTCTCAATGTGGTCTAGTTTTATAAGAAAATACCATAGAGCAGGGACTTACAAGTGACAGATGTTTATTGTTTTCAGTTCTGGAGGCTGGGAAGTCCAAGATGAAGGTAACAGAATATTCTTATTGAAGAGAGCTTGCTCTCTGTTGCATCATTATATGGCTGACCTGGTGGTGCTTTGAGTCCTTCTGGTCTCTTTTTAAAGGCATTAATCCAATTCATTGTGGTTTAGCTCTCATACCCTAAACATCTTACAAAGGCCCACTTCCCAGCACCATCACATTGAACATCAAATTTTGACAGGTGGGTAGAGAGGACACCAACAGTTAGAACAAAGCATAAGGCAAACAAAATGAAAGTAGAATGGCTATATTATCAAAGTAGACTTTATATAATAAAATTATCATAAGGAAGATACCAAAGGAAGATGCCAAACTCATCTCAAAGTGCTTGCGCTAAAAACCAACAATTGGAAGAAGTAAATCATAGTTGGCGTTTTCAAAACTTTTAGTAATCAATAGAAGTAGAACATCAGAATACAGAATCACTAAATAGCACTATCAGTCAACTAGATCTTTTTTTTTTTTTTTTTGCCATAAATCATTCAATCCAAGTGCAGCAAAATACTTGGTTCCTCAGGCATACATAGACGATTCACCAAAACAGACCAAACCCTGGGTCATAAACCTCAACTTGCCCAGCTGGCACTGTACCACTGGAGCCATACCTTGAGCCTGGTTTTTTGCTGGTTAATTAAAAGTGAAGTCTCAGACTTTTCTGCCCAGGCTGGCTTGAAATTTCCATCCTCTGATCCTATCTTCCTAAGCAAGGATTACAGGTTGTAACTACCAGTACCTGGCTAATGTTTTTTCTTTCCTTTTTTTTGTTAATATGGAAAATAATATTCACAGGTTAGTTATCATTCTTTTTTTGGTTTTTCTTTTTTTGGGGGGAAGGGTGGTGGAGGTAATGGCAATGAGACTAAAACTCAAGACCTTGTTTTGTTAACAGGTAACTCTTCCACTAGAGCCTCAATCCCAGTTTGGTTTTCATTATATTTTAGATAGATAGGGCCTGATTGAGCTTCCAACCACAATCCTCCCTTATAGCTAGATTACAGATGTGTGCTGCCATACCTTGCTGCTAGTAGATTTCTTTATGTTAAATGTATCATTCAATACATTTTTTACAAGTTTTGCTTTCCCAAACTGAGGAAATGTAAAAACAAACTACTTTGGGGTTACTTCCAAGGGCATAAACTTTACCACTGTAAAGTTTGATTCATTTCTTGAGAAGGTCTTTTGGCTTATTTCATATTCTAAAAGGTATATATGTAAAAGCAGCTATGTTTTTGAGTTTTTTTCCTTGCCTAATACATCACATATAGTTCAGAATTATTGCTGCTAGATGGTTCAGTACATGGCTGGTTAAAACAAAAGGCACTGAGCCAATTTCCAGTGGCTCACACCTATGATCCTGTGACGATCCTGTGATGATCCTATGAGGATCATGGTTCAAAGCCAGCCCAGGCAGGAAAGTCTGAGAGATTCTCATCTCCAATTAACCACCAGAAAACCAGAAATGATACTGTCGCTCAAAGTCATAGAGTGCCAGCCTTAAGCAAAAGAGCTCAGGGACAGTGCCCAGGCCCACAACCAAAAAAAAAAAAAAAAAAAAAAAAAAGAATAAAAGACGCTGAAGTCTTTTGTACCTCAAAGATGTTATGATATACTTTAAGGACTATAAACTTTATGGAGGAACAGCCCTGAAAAAACCTAGCTCTGCCAGCTTCTGTAATCTAGTTCAAAGGCATGCAGCATACTAGGCACACTGAGGAGAGACCTTATAGCATAGAGTGAGAGATGAATTCTAAAGTGTCGGACTCCCTGGATTGTTGCAGAGATTATAGATGGTGTTTGGGTCTTCACAGTACAATGTCCACTGTAGACTTGAAGGATATGTGTCAGAGTTTCAGTGAACTTTGAGATTATTCTTATTTGTCCATAAAAATATTTAAATTCCCCTGGAATGAAATGTTTGCTTTACATATGTGGTTAGAACAGAAAGTAGGTGTGATTGGAACACGTTCAAGAGTCTAATTCACACAGGACTGCATTCCAACTAACTCCCACACAAAACAGTAAACTGTTACATCTCTTGCCTAGCCCATGAACCTCATAGATTTTCAGATTAGTTTTAAGACTTACTCAGAAACCAGTAATGTAGAAAAAGTTTTGTGCCGGGGAATTTTTTTTTCAAAACTTAAAAATGGATCTTTTTAAAATGGAAAGTGATTCCCTTCTGAATACACCACAAATTGCTAAAAAAAAAAACAAAAAAAACAGGTTCCTCATCAAAAAAGTAAATCATTGTTTCAGGTTTCACAGAAATAAGTGATATTCACCTGTGTCCTAACAATTCTACATTTGATGGTTCCTTTTGGGAAATATATGCAGTGTTTTGAAATAGTCCCTAGGTTTTAAACACACAGCAGAAATCGAAGGTTTTGCTTCAGTTTTGATTTCAACCCCATCCAGTGCTCTCTCATCTTTTTGAATATGAATTCCCTTCCAGAAAACATCTCACCTTCCAGGAACCTGTCTCTCTGATGTAGCCACTCCTTGCTCTATCCAGTGAGATCTCCTTTGGATTAAAGGGGGAATAAATTCACTGTTTGCTCCCAAGCAGATGTCTTCCCCCAGGGCTCTGTTTTAAGTCAATAAGGTAATATTTGTCTTGTTAATTTTCATACTTTGATTCTTTATCATAACGCTGTTTGGTGTTTCTGGTTCTTATGATACTCTCCTGTCAACTCAAGCATCTGCCAAGTTCCAATAACTGCTACATGTCTAAACTGCATTATCTTGCTAGTCTTGGCTCTGTCTGAACATCAGAAAACAGCCAAATACCACACAAAACATTTCAGCTTGTGGATATGTCCCGCAAGCAGGAATTACACCTTGGGTGGAGTTGACAGCAGCCACGGGGAGCTCTTCTGCACTCTGCATCATTTGTACACACGCCATGTAATATGTGCCGGAGAAGAACGGAGCACCAGATGACTGCAATAACATCACTAAAGGTGTGCCTTTCTGCCTATAAACCCCTGTTTAAATGGGTTATTGTGTTTGAAGTGATTTATTACAATCTTTAGAAAATGAAATATGAACACGGGACAAGGGGTGTGGAAACCAAGGTATGAAATGGTATGTTTTATGTAGAGGAGTAATCAGGAAATAATGAGCATGCATTCTAATCAGAGTCAAGTCGCTACAGCAGATTGAAAAGACTTCCTTTTATTGCAGGTTGAACCTGCGCAGCGCTGGACTTGTGCGGTAATGAAGTGTTGCTACGTTCCTCTGCATCTGATTTTATGAGAGCTTTATGTGTTGGTGGGACTTCCCTCTTTATGCATTCATGTTTTGGTTTTAATATATTTGCTTTGAGTTCGATTATTTTTAATAAGCTGAAGCTTCACGGCATGAATGTGAGATGAGCACTGAGTTATGAGTAGCTGGAGTGAGGGAGGAGTCAGGAAAGGAAAACTGTATCCTGCCAGGAGGGTCAACTTGCTTTTCATTAAAAAGGAAATGCTTTTTATCTCCAAATATATGGTGACGTTTTTTCCCTAGGTAATTTTGCTGTGTTTGACCTTTTCTATTCATTCTTTTCCTTTGTAATTTTTAAGAACTTTGCCCATAATTCATATTGGAAATATTTTTCCTGCTTTGTAATTTGTTTTTCAGTTTTGTATATGTATATTTATATATACACATGTGCATATTCACATACACACACTAATCTATTGTGAATATGTATGTGCATATTCAGAATGTCAATGTTTTCTTTTTAAGATATATATTATCTTTAAGTAGCATTTCTTATTTTTTCTATTATTTGAAGTAGTTGTAATGAGGAGTTTCAATTCAGCCTGTCAGTTTATGAATACAATGCATCTTGACCAATGTCATCCCTTTTATCATTCTCCCCCAATCCCTTCCAACCCTACTTGAAAATGTTTTCATATAGCCAAATACATGAAATTTTTCATTTGGAATTTGTGCCTTTGATGTCTTCCAATAGCCTAAGATTTTTATTAATTTCTGTGTTTTTACTCATGGTTTCAGCTAGATTTCTTTCAATCAATTCTTTAATGAACTTGATATTTATTTTTATGTAACACAACAGTTCTCATCCAAGTTTTTGTATTAGAATCACATGAGAAAAAAGTATGTCTAGATTTCCTCCTAGCCAAATTCATTAAGTATATATGAGGCTGGGCTTTTTTTGGGGGGAGGGGGGAATCCAGTCGTGAGGGCCTGAGTGCTGTCCCTCAGCTCTTCAGCTCAAGGCTAGCACTCTACCACTTGAGCCACAATGCCACTTCCGGCTTTTTTCTTATGTGGTACTGAGGAATCAAACCCAGGGCCTCGAGCATGCAAGGCAAGTGCTCTACCACTGAGCCACCCTCCCAGCCCCTGAGGCTGGGCTTTGATCACTGCATTCTCTCAGAATTTCTGGAGGTCACTCATGACATATAAGCCAGAATCAAGAACACCTGGCGTAAAGAGTGAGGAAGAGAGACAGCATTATATTTTGTGAAATTGTTTCAGTCCACCTTGCAAAGAAACCGTTGATAAATGTTTTTTAATATGAAAATAGTCATGATGAGTATAGTTGAAAAAATATGGGTGTAACATTGATGTTTATCAACACTCTTTAAGTTTTATGCTACCACATTAGTACAATAGACAAAAAGTACAATCAAATCTTAACTATCTGAGGATAGTGGGATTTTATGTATGTATGTATGTATGTATGTATGTATGTATGTATGTATTTATTGGTCATGGAGCTTGAACTCTGGGCCTGGGTGCCTTCCCTCAGCTCTTTAGCTCAAGTCGAGTACTCTGCCACTTAAGCCACAGTGCCACTTCCAGCCTTTTCTGCTTATGTGGTGCTGAGGAATATCAAACCCAGGGCCTCATGCATGCAAGGCAAGCACTCTACCACTGAGCTACCTTCCCAGCCCATTGGATTTTAATTTTCTTTTTTAAAAATAATTTTTATTGTGAAAATACCATACAGAGGGGTTACAATCACATAAACAAAGTATTGAGTACATTTCTTATCAAGCATTGTAGGCTCCTCCTTTGTTTTCCCCCTACCATCCCTTCCTTCCCATCTCCACAAATACATTCTCCCCCGCTCCGGATTTTAATTTTCGTATTTATTTTTTTCTTATTCTTTTATGCATTTTCCCAAAATCTTTACAAAAGCTGTGGATTGCTCCTTATAATGAGAAAAGCAGTTGGAAAAGAATATTAACTTTGAAAAACCAAGACTAATTTCTAACACTAAATATTACGTAAAGAAGTACTAGAAGAGTTTCAGCTATGCCATTATCCTTAGATTGAGTTTGTCACTTGCAAAGTGGACTATTAGTGAGAACATACATAGATGTTACTGTCTTTACTGCTTCTGCTTATTTATTTATTCTACATACATATATATTTACTTAAATTATAACCAAGGCTTTTGTGATACTGAGATTTGAACTCAGGGCCTTATACTTGTTCCACAGGTGCTCTACCACTTGAGCCATACCTGTAGCCATTTTTGCTCTGGCTATTTTTGAGATAGGGTCTTGATTTTTGTTCTTGGCCTTGGTCACAATCCTGTTTATATTTGTGAACATAGCTAGGATGACAGGCACACACCACCATGCCCAGCTTTCTTTCTATTGAGATGGAGGGGTGGGGTCTTAGGAACAGTTTACCCAGGCTGCCCTTGAACTCCAGTCTTCTCTATCTCAGCCTCTCCAATAGCTATTTATGCCCGGCATAACTGATTTTAAGTTCACTAATTTTTTTCCTTACTATAGCTTATCTGTGAGATTGAAATATAGTTTTGAGATGATTGATAAAAAGAACTTATATATTTCAGCATTTGATTTTAAAAAATTAAGTGCTTCTCTGGTCAAAGGACCAAAGAAGGAATCACAGTAGCCAATATGTTTTTGTTTAATCTTATCATTGCACAATTCTTATTTTTTTACAGGAAACCAATTTAATGATAAGATCTTGCATCTATATGGGATATATAAAAGTCACAGAGATTAAGAATTTAAGACACTTAAGACACATTTAGTCCTCTTGACAATTGACAGGGCTTTTTTTTTTTTTTTTTTTTTTTTTTTTGTGGCGCTTGAACTCTGGGCCTGGGTGTGTCCCTCAGCTCTTCAGCTCAAGGCTAGTGCTCTACCACTTGAGCCACAGCGCCACTTCTGGTTTTCTGATGGTTAATTGGAGATAAAAGTCTCACAGTCTTTCCTGCCCGGGCTGACTTTGAACGACAATCCTCATATTTCAGTCTCCTAAATAGCTAGAATGACAGGTGTGAGCCACACGCACCTGTCAGACAGGGCTTTCTTGAAGACATTTATTTCATCTGAGCTTGACAGAAGTCGAATTAGGTGGATGGAAATTTTATTTTTTATTGAATCTAAAATTATTTTAAAGATTGGTCACTAATTTAAGGAAAATCTAATTATGATGTATCCAGTTTCAGAGATTTGAAAATTTGAAAAGTATGTGCATCTTAGAATCAATAAAAGACAGAGGTAATTCTCTTCAACCAAGAATAGAGAAAGAAGAGTATATACTTGCCCAGTATTAATATCCTGATTTTCCTACACTGTATCATTAAATCATAAAGATGACAATTGAGATTACTGACAATTGAGATTACATGATAATTGGTTAGATTTACTTAGTCCAAATGATAAGGGGAATTATGGTAGGATTATTAGAGTCCATGTCTTTTTTTCAATCCAAGTGACACTCAGGAGATCTATTCAGAAATATTTATGTCTGCCATGTCAAATATAACCCTGGATTCCTTGAAAGTTTTTTGACCTTGACCTCAAAAACATCTATACCACTGGGAAGAATTGTTACAATGCTCTGTCCTGAAATAAAAACATACAATACTCTGTATGCAGCATTGGCATGTAGCCTTCTCGATACAGTGTTTCTTTAAAAGAAAATGAAGTTCTAAAACTAGAATCAGTATTTTGTTTATGTTCAGGTCCAAATGGTCTTATGAACCCATGCAAAATAACATAGGAGACAAGACTACTCATCTATTTAAAGGAGCTTGACAAGGTGTCAAAGAGGAATTGCACTGATTCTTATTATTATGTTCACCAAAATAACCAATATTTGTTTAATAAAATTGACTTCTCTTTTTTTTTTTTTTTGGGTCCAGTCGTGGGGGCTGAACTCTGGGCCTGGGCACTGTCCCTCAGCTCTTCAACTCAAGGCTAGCGCTCTACCACTTGAGCCACAGCGCCACTTCCGGCTTTTTTCTTTTTGCTTATGTGGTGCTGAGGAATTGAACCCAGGGACTCAGGCATGCAAGGCAAGCGCTCTACCACTGAGCCACCTTCCCAGCCCCTTGACTTCTTCTCAAAGGTCTATTTATCAGTATTAAATAATGTGTAATTTTAAAGGTGTAGACAGTAATCTTGAGAAAAAGAACAAAATATTCATATGACTTGATGGTAAGACTTACTGTAAAACTTCTATAATCAAGATTATATGGCTTTAGTGTAAATACAGAGGAGCAGGTCAGTGGGACAGAATATAGGGTCCAGAAATCCAGCCCCATGGTTTACAGCAAAAGTACCAAGACAATGAAGCTCAGAAAGGCCAGGGCAGCAATGGCACTGATATGATGATAAAAGTATGGAAAAATGATGAACCTAGATTCCCACTCAGACCTCATCCAAAAGGTTAATTTGAAAGGACATGAATTTAAGACATAAAAACTAAAACTATAAGACTTCTCAAAGAAAATTTTGTGGCCTTTTTGTAAGCAAAAGTCTTTAAGACATGAAAAAAAGATCACTAAGAGGCAGGTGCTTGTGGCATACCCCTATAATCCCAGCTGCTCAGGAGGCTGAGATCTGAGGATTGTGGATCAAAGCTAGCCTGGGAAGGCAAATCCCCAAGATTCTTATCCCCAACTTAACACCAAAAAGCTAGAAGTAGAGGTGTGGCTCAAGTGATAGAGCACCAGCCTTGAGAAAAAAAATAAGGAGCAGTGTTCAGGCCCTGAGTTCAAGTCTCAGTACCAGCGCACGCGTGCGCGCACACACACACACACACACATATAATATCAGAAGATGCTGAAAATTAAAACTTTATCTACTGAATAAACAAAAAGATGAATGGCAAGCCACAGAATCCACAGAAGCCACAAACTGGTACAAAACACACACACTGTCTCTCTACCTCTGTGTCTCTGTGTCTGTTTATAGACAGATAGACAGATAGATGATAGGTTTTATCTTGAATAGATAAATAAGTTCTAAAATTAAAGGAAAAAAACATTTATTTAGGCTGATGCTAAAAAAAAGAAAGAAAGAAACATGATTAAGCACATAGGAAAGTATCAATTTAAGGTACTAGGAAAATACAGGCCAAAATCAAGTATCATTTTACACCTTTGTTGTTTTTCTTCATGCATTTGTTGTTGTTATTGTAAAAGCGTTGTACAGAGAGGTGAAGAAAAAGTACATCTCTTTTTAAACAATGCCATCCCTCCCATTGCTCCCCATTTTTCCCTCCTGTTCCCACCCACTATATAGTTCATTTTCAATGTAGTATCTAGTGAATACCACTGCTGCATTTGTCCACCCTTTGTTCCACCATTTGTGTCCCCACCCAGAAAGATAAATTAACAAACCTTCCCAAAGACAGATAGATGAGCAAACAAGACAAAAGGAAAAGAAAACAAAAGCAACAATGAAGGGAAAAACCTCTTGTTTTCATTTTCTGGAGTTTATTTCAATAAATATTATTTTATATGATCAGATGCATATTTTTTGTTTGTTTTCTTCTCCTTTGGTCTCACTGACTTCACATCTTTGAAAATGGATGAAATTAATAGGTGAGTTTCCAAGTGGGAAAACTCAAATGCATTGCTGAAGCACAAAATGGAGGTGGGAAATAACACAAACATGTTGGAAATTGTATTGGCACTTCCTTATACTGATAAACATGCATTTATTGATAGCCATTCTACACTTAATCTTAGGTTAAAAAGACACAGAAACAAAAAAGAAAAACAACCATACATTTCCAAAATTCCTTGACTGAATAAGGACCACCACTTTATTCAATATAGTCAAAACCTGGGAACCACCCAAATATCCATAAATAAAGTAAATAAGCGTTATGTGATTATCACTCAGCAAAAAAAAAAAAAATGGGGGGGGGTAAATACTGACATCCAACAATATAGAGTAGGCTTTATATTTTCCTGTGAAGGTTTTCATTTACATTCATGTAAAGTTTTAAAGCAGGCAAAACTATTCTAATGTGATAAAAATATGAACAGTGAGAACTGGTGAGAGGAAAACAGAAGGGAATAGTCTGAGATGATGGAAATATTACCTTGATTAGGTGTTGCTTGCATGTATGTACACATTTATCAAAATTCACCAATGCGTCCTTACTGCACACTCAAGGATGTACTGTCCTGGAAGGAATGGGGCCAGTTGACTCTAGAATTCTGCTTACCACAGATACAGTATGTCAAGAACCGGGACAAAAAATAGACAAAAGGGAGCAGTTTCTTTGGAGATAAGTATTGAATTATATTTCTAAGATATTGCTTTTAGAGTGCCCATTTGTCATGTGGCTGGGGAATAACCATATTTGGTAACTCTCTACCTAGTACCCAAGGGTTTTGGCACACACTCTCTGGCAGCCCAGATCTTACCCAGTCACCTTCCTAATAACTGTACTCACGCAAATGAATGAAAATAGAAGTTGGGTGGATGCCAACAGAGTCTTGTAATTGCTTTGTGTCATTACAATCATAATGTAAACATTGCCATTTTATGTGTTCTAATCTTACTTGTAGTTTTGAATAGGTGTGTATACACACCCATATCTGGAAATAATATAAAATTCTTTCCCATTACATAGTTGCTTCTAAGCAGTACGAGATATTCCTGTGAAGAATATGTATGAACGATTTTCTTTAAATAGTTCATTAATAGTACAGATGTATTTAGTGCTTTCTCTGGCTGTAGGACAGAAACCAAACCACATTCTTTCTTGGGCTTTGAATGCTAAGAAGAAGCATCTTTGTAATGATAGGCTATTACGGGCCTCTCCAGACTGTGACCTCATGCTGTAAAAGGCAGTTTATGTGCTACCTGACACGACACTCCATAATCCACGTCTTGAATATCATCAAATTCTGCACTGACAGCATGCAGGTTGGCCTTTTATAAGAAGAGTACGTAATACAGCTGCCCAATTGCCCCCACAAAGGTTGAAACAGTTGCCAGCTGAGCAGCAGCACTGCCCCGGGGCCCTCTAGAGCCCTCTTCAACTGCAAAGGCAACTTCAAACACCCTGGTGGATGGCTTCATTAGCAGCTTGTTTGGATAGCATTTTCACACTATAAGATAAAAATGTTCTGAAGAGTTTGTTTAGGTCTCCTAATGAGTATTTCATCCCAGCTGGAGCAAGCACACAGGAGAATACTATACAAACAATCCTCCCATCAACTCGCTTGCCATTGTGTTCCACTGGTGTGTAGATGGTAGGCTTAGACTACACATTGGCAACAGAACTCCACTCAACAACTGTTTTCTTTGCCACATGAAACAACCAGGTTCCCCACTTGGATTCTAAGACTATATAGTCCATAAGACATTAAATTAGATCAGTTTTTATGTGCTGCTCAGCTAATTTTAGGATTTTCAACTCCCCCTTTTAAAGGCTTTTATTGGGCTGAGCCTTTACATGGGATATAGAATTATAAGGTTTACAAATAAGTATGTTTTTTGCTGTGTTGTATGATGATTTTAATTTATGAGTTTAAGGGGAAAAAAATCTTTGAAGTGTATCAGCCCTTACATGTTCAGCAGATCTGCAGGGTCAGGCCCTTCATTTGCATTTTTCTATTTTCTTTGGCTCAAAATAGATTTGATTTAAAAAAAAAAAAAAAGAACAACTTTGGCACAAGATAAATCCCTAATAGGATTTTATTGCTTCTGTTATTTAAGGAAAACAATGTTATGCTTTGAGGTGTGATTAACTCATAAGTAAGGCAGCCACTTTTCAGATTTTTTTTCTTTCATATTCACCCATCAGATCCCACATGGTGTCTGATGTGTTGGAAGTGTGCAGTGTACTTTGTTCTCACATCTATCAAGAAACAAAATTCAGCACCATTTTGTTTCTCTCCAGATGGCAAGAAATGAGTCTTCCTAGTTTACTAGGCATGAGGTCTTATGCATTGAAAAAGCTAAAGTTTGCCTAAAATTATATCTAAAGTCTTACTTGAACTGTAAGAAATGTAGGGTTACACTTGATATGCTAGAATTGATTTGTCCCAGCCTGACTCAGGAATAGCTACTATAGTGACCAGATTTTGCTGTTACACATTTATCTCTCTGTGTAAATATGGGGGAAATCAGGTGGATTATGGAGTGTATAATTGACCTGGAGCATCATTATTTGTCTTTGTCTAGTTTGTTTGGAAGAATGATTATTGGCTTAATTACCATCAATGATCAGACAGGATGAGACTGAATTCTTTCTTTGGTCTCAATTTATTCTTCTCTTTTCTTCTTTCCTTCCCTCCTTCCCTCCCCCTCCTTATCCATCTCTCTTTTTTCTTCCTTCTTTCCTTCCTTTTCTTTCTTCCTTCCTTCCTTGTTTCTTGCTTTCTTGTTTTTCCTTCTTGATTTCCTTTTTTTGCTATGCTAGACAAGTATTCTACCACTGAGCTACACCCTTTGCCAGACATTTTAATGTTTCTTATGCATAAGTTTTCATTTAATCAAGGCTAAAGACTGAAACATAATCTTGATGCTTAGGTTTATGACCTAAATTAACCATGTACTTCAAAGACAAGTTGCTAAAATATGTTATAAATATATAGAGCTGATTATCTGAAGAAGTTATGTGATTCATACCTATGCATTGGATAAGTTGTGAATAATGTATATGTCTAACTCCATAGGTTCATCCATTGTCTTTTTTTACATGTTATGCATATGTACTTGACACATGTATACATAAATACACAAATGTGATAAAGGATGAGTATGTAGCAAACTGAGTATATGTATAATTTACATATTTTTGAATCTCACTTGTTTACCTTAGTGGATATTGACCCTGTACAGCTTAAGGATTAATCCAGCTCTATCAATTAAAGGTGTAACTTTGGACACATTGACTTCCTCCCTTTCCAGAAGAGCCTACTTAGAAAGTCATCTATCAAACAATTAATCCTAGACTTACATTTAATCCTAATTCCCCACTAATGTGCTAAATGGGTCTGAAAATAGGATTTATCTCACTAAAGAAGAATCGAGTTAGAACTAGAAAAGCAATTGAAACATTATTTCCAGTTAGTTTGTTTAATTAGTAAAATGCACTATAAAAGGTAACTCTTCCAATCAACTAAGTTGATTGAAAATGACTTGAGAACTACCATTTTCAATGTGGGAGAAGAAAGACGCAATCAGTAGAAAATAGAATCCCATAACCCTAAACTATCATTGGAAATATCACTACGAACACTTGATGTTGCTCATCATTAATGTGTACACATCTTATCATTGACTGTAAAGAACAAGAAACAATGGCAAGTCCAGTAGCTGTGAACATATCTAGCATCCATAATGTCAACTCCCTATACTGTTTCTCACTTTAAAAAAAACCACAGTTCCGGTAGGATATTGCTTACTCTAAGTTTGGGCACGAAATATTGAAGATAAAGCCAGAGCATTGTATCAAACCAGAAAGAAAAGAAATACTTACAGATAATTAGGATGCTCTCTACAGGACCTAAGAACTAACTATAAAAGATTGCTAGTAGCAAAGTAGGAACAACTAGGAACATTATTTAAAATGGTGAAAGTCTTGGATTGAAATGGATGGAACATGGTTTAAGATATTAGTTCAGAATGACACCAAAAACATTGATCACTGTTGATGAAAACCAAGTTATGATTTTGCAAATTGATATAGGAGAAAATATCAAAATTACCCTTGTTTGCCTAAATAAGCTGCACTCATGGAGGATGCTCCTCTTTATATGACTATTCGAGCTAATAAATGAAGAAACGACAGCATGAAGATGATCACCATTGTACTCCAAAGATCAAATGGATTAGGCACCAGTGCCTGCTAATATCACAGAAAGAGCAAGGATTGTGTCTCCTGATAAGAAAGATACAACGACTGAAGTAGACCATCAAAGTAGACATCAACCTACATTTGATCAATTCTCTCAATGAAGATCCAGCAGATTACTAAAATTAAAAAAAAATAGAGGATGAACTATCACAAGACAAAGTCAGCAAAGTGTGAGATGGGAAAATCTCCACAGGAGGGAAGAATTTGATTTCTTCAAAATAATTGTCAAAAAAATGCAAAAAGATTATAGAAAACCAAACAATAGCAGACTTAGCAGCCAAATCAGCCAGACAAAAAGACATGGTCCTCAGCTCTTCATTTCTTGGCTAGAGCTCTACCACTTGAGCCACTGGGCCACTTCTGGTTTTCTGAGTGGTTTATTGGAGATAAGAGTCTCATGGACTTTCCTGCCTGGGCTGGCTCTGAACCGAGATCCTCAGCCTCCTGAGTAGCTAGGATTATAAGTGTGAGCCACTGGTGCCTGGCTAAGACATGGTTCTTATTTGAACAAAGCTTTTAAAAAAATGTAAGAAAACTTTTCACATAAAAGAGACTATGGGAACTGAGTGTTACTCCTGTAATCCAAAAAATGTTGGAAGCTGAGGCAGGAGGATTGAAAGTTCAAGGTTAACACAGAGAGAGAGGGGGAGGAGAGACAGAATGGGAAATAGGAAGTATAGATACTCTAAGTCATTAAGGAATCATGTAATATCTGTATTGTGGCTTCCTTAATATTATATCAACCCTGAAAATATCATTATGATGTCACTATGAAACACAAATGCTGAATGGACATTTGCTTCAGCTTATGTGGGTTAGGTGGTAGATGCTGGAGTAGATGGCTAATGGTTGTCAGGGCAGGCTATTGCATACGTGGAGACTTATTGTATCATCTGTCTACTGTTGTAAATTCAAAATTATCCATAATCAATTTTTAAAATGAGTAAGATGGTTAACAAAGTCAAAGAGGTGTTGTTTCTTTTAAAGAAAATACAAACAGATTTTTCAGGAAGTACACAGAAATAGTTTATGTATTCTGATCTTTTCTCATTTACATCTTTTTGGATTCCTAAAGTTATGGCTAGAAGTAGCTAAAAGCTTTTCTCATGTAATATTTTATTTACACAAACTACCCTTCTATGATATATTGTTCAGTGTGTCATGATTTTAACCTTTGCATAAATGGCGTCATAATGGATGTAATTTTTCAGTCCTGTATTTATCCATGTTACTGTTACATGTCTCTATAACTTTTTTTATTCTTCAAAGCTGTATAGTATTCATTGTGTAAGTAGATTACAACCAACTGTTTAGTGTGAAAAGTGTATTGAACCTACTCTTATATTCTAGAACTTTGAACCATTATAGAATATGAGTCTCTATTTTGGAATGATGAATCATAATATCTAATTGAAAAGGTAACACAACTGTAGAGGAAATTAGCCTTAAATTCATCAAGCAGATGACATATACAAACACAACACACAAGAGCAGGAACAGACATGCATACATGTCCTCAGAAGATTCTAGACTGAACAGATGCCCCCATATGTGTGAAATAACAAGAATGTATGGCTGGAGTGAGTCTTCATCTTTCGTGGCCCAAACTGTACATAATTTGTAGCATCCTCCTCAGGAAAACAAATGTCACATTAGGTATAAAGGCTGAGAAATGGACCTTCGGAGCAAGAACTCGGAAACGTAATATTCATGAGCATTGCGGTAAACCAGCCACTACCTACCCCACTGTAGGTGTGTGTAAAAAGCAAAATGCTGGTTCAAGGTAGAACGGGCAGATTTACCTAACTGCAGTGGGAAATGAAGCCTGACACCCAGAGGGATGCAATAACTGCATAACTAAATGATTGATTGAGACCACCAGCCGCTTGGGGACACAAAGCTAAGGAGATTAAGTTTCATGATAAAGTAATTGGGAACTGGAGCAGATTCCTGAGAGGAAGAGTTGCATGGTTAGATAGGTTGTTCTTCGCACTGGGTTTAGGAGCAATTAATAAATAAGTAGAAAAGGCGACTGGGGCTCTGCTAGATAGTTGTAGCCAGAAATGATGATTTTTGTGTGTGTGGAGCCAGGTGGAGACTGCAGAAAATCGAAAAGAGGCAATTGAAGCGAAGCCCCAACTATTTGGGCGAAAACTGGACTTTTGACAAATTGTCAAGGCTGAATGTAAGGAGGTTGTGGATGGATTCAAGCTTTTCTGTTACTTTTGTCTCCTAACATCATAAACTTGTTGGAGGGGTGGGGGGTGGGGTCAGGGTTTAGGGCTTTCAGATAATTCTGTACTTTTTTGGTAAATGAACATTTGCAAATTTTTTTTAATGTCTTATTGTTATTGTGAAGGTGATGTCCAGAGGGGTTACCGTTACATAAGGCAGGTAATAAGTACATTTCTTTTTGAACAGTACCACCCCCCCCCTCATTTTCTCCTACTTTTTCCCCTCCTGACCCCCTTCTCCTCTCACCTGATTTTAATTCAGTAAATATTATTCTTTTTCTCCCATATTCTGATGATAGAAGAGATCTTGAGCTTGTCCCTATGTGAGCTTTTGAGGGGACATCATGACAGTGAGCAGAAGTGCAGGATTCTGTGGCTCAGTACTCTAGAGAAGGAAGGAGCTCAGCATCATGGTCAAGCATGAGGAAGCCGCTCTAGAGGCGGGCAGCCATCTCCATTTCGTTCCCCTGGTCTCTGACGTGCTTACGTGGCACAGCACGTGCACATTCCCAGCTTGCCATGGGTTTAGCCTAGGCCTGGAGGGGCGCCCATGGGGTGCTGGATAGTCATTTCACTTGTCCTCCCTGCAGGAAATAGCATTTCCCAGCCTTTGTGTCTAAAGGTAAGGATTACATACTGGAATGATGATGATGGCCGGGCATTTTCTTAGTGGTCACACTTGAAAAACAGAGAGAGTTTTTCAATCGTTTAAAGGTAATTCTATCCTAAAGGATTGAAATAATCCAGTTTGGGCCAAACCTTGCCTTTCAAGGCATAGACCGTTTCTAGGATTTCCTCTCTTTCTCTTCAGAAACTCAAATCCCAGAAAAATTGAAAAGATGAAACACACTTCATGAGGTGGAGTGGAAAGTCAAGTTTATGAGTCGAGGTCGGAAGAAGCCCCTGAGATGTAAACTCTACTCTTCAGGAGTAGATCCGCAAGCAGGTGACAGTACCTTGGAGTAGGAAAGAGGAATTCCCTGAGAATTCAGCTCAATTCCAAATTATCTGGCTCTGGTTTTATCTATGATTTCTTTGCAATGAACCTATAAATAAACCAAGTGGGCAGTTCTGGAAAAAAATTCAGCTCATAAATCACCATGAACAGGAATCATGCCACTAGGGGGGATAGTTAAGCCATTTTGTGCAAAAAAAAAAAAAATGACACTTAACTTTTGAAAATGATTGTCTTCACATGATTTCTAAATCGTCATCAGTCAACATTAAGGACGAGCAACACACCAGACCTGGAACTCAACCTCTGGAAGCAAACTCCTATCTCCACCTGAAGTGATCAAATGCCTTTAAACATCCCTTTCTTGTTTTAATTGTGAAAGGATTAGTGTGGGCTTTGAAGTAAGAGCAGCTCCTAGACCACCTCTCAGAAGCAGCTGTTCCCCAGCCCGGCCCCACCCTGCATCAGGTAGTGGGCCATATCTTTGCAGAGTCCAATTTGTGTTCAATTCCTGAATTAGTCCTCTTGGTTATCAGAATGGTCTGAAACTAAAAGCCAACCAAGAAAATAGCCAAGAGTAATTCCTCCTTCAGCCATTACACTAGCACCTGGGTCAGAAAAGATAGTGACAGGCCAGACCAACGGAGTTTGGGTTTTTTGTTTGTTTGTTGTTGTTGTTTCAGACAAAGAAGCAAAACTCTAGATTTTAAAAAAATGCGAGAGATGCTGCGATGTTCATGTAAGGATTATTTCAACAAAGTGCCAGTCTTTATAGGATGGTTTCTTCAGCCCATGAGAGCTCTTGCTTTCTTCGCTATGCTAATAATCATTTTCAAATCCGTCACCATAATTTCGTTTCTCTGGACAGCTCTTGGGTTTGGTGGCCTTGAGAAGAGGGCTCCTTGCAGGAGGCAATACAAAATGTTGTTTTTGGAAAAGAGGAGAGAGGGAACTGGGGATACCGCCAAACGGCTGGTGATTGTTTCAATCATTAAACACCGATATTTAATTTGAGCTTAGTAATCCAAGGCACCTATTATTTGGGCCCAAGCAAAAAAAAAAAAAAAAAAAGAAGAAGAAGAAGAGGGGGGAAATAAAAGAAGAAAATTAAATAAGTATAATAAAGCAAGGGAGGGAGCAAAGAAGGACAATAAAAGGAGTCTGTATTACTGCCTGATGGAGAAGCGGGATTTCCCCCGCTCCCCACCAAACAGAATGTCAAATTCTGTCTCCCCTTTTCTCCTCTCTTAAAGCATGCTAAAAGGAAAATTCTTCACAGAATCTTAAAGAACTTTTTTTTTGACACAACAGCTACAAAATCTATTTTCTAAACAAAGATTTATACATATTTATATGAGCTTAATCCAGATTTTTTTTAATAAATCATCCTCAGAACTGCAGAGGTAAACTATATGTAAATACCTCAAGTAATAGGCTTGTAGTGCGAATCACATCATTTTATCTTCAATTTTGCATTCGTTTTTCTGGCTTAAAGGTGCATCAGAGATATGCATTTTAGCATATTCAGAACACGGGGCGTGAAATTAAATGTTTGACAGAGTGAGAAAAATATACAGACTTTGGAGATGCCTTAAAAATAGTAATTTATGCAGATCTAGAGGAGTGAAATCATTTGCAATGGAGTGACCCTCTCTCCAGGAATTTTGTGCTTAGTGTTCTCCCCTAATCTCCTGCTGTATCTTCATTTTTCATTGAACTAGCCAGTTTTCTGCGAAGCCGTCTTGTAGATAAGCCGAGTGCTAAAGAAGAAGAAAGAAGACGCTCGGTGGGTCCGTTTCCATTGCACTTTTACCCAAGGCAATGGGCAGAATTTAACGGATTCCTTCCAACATATGTTTTTGCCAGATAAGTAAACAGTGTGTGTCGGAAATGAAAAAGCATTAGCAATTTAATGACATTACAGCTCTCAGCTTAGGCTGGCGTGCTGCGAGGCGAAAAGCAGAAAAAGAGAAGAGAGTAGAAAGAGAAAAAGAACAAAGTTCATCTTCCCTTTTGTGCATTTTTATCAAGGAGAATATGACTTCTTTTTCCTCTCTTGTTCTCTTTTTCTCTTTTCGTCTTTTGGCTTCTTTTTATTTTTTATTTTTTGTCTCACTCATTTACATTTTTTTTTCTATTCTGCCTCTCTATCCTCTGTTCACTTTTTGCCATTTTTTTTCTTATATATTACCACTGACTCATTTTCCGTTTCTTTCTATTGTGTCTCCTTATTCATCTATTT
Source organism: Dipodomys spectabilis (assembly GCF_019054845.1). NCBI lineage: Eukaryota > Metazoa > Chordata > Mammalia > Rodentia > Heteromyidae > Dipodomys > Dipodomys spectabilis. The sequence continues at coordinate 10,290,360 of NW_024870752.1, forward strand.
TGGCCATTCAGTTTTACCTTAGAAAAGCTGTTTATCCCACATTGTATCTTTTTTTTTTCTGCACTGTAGTCCTAATGCTATAGCTTCTAGTCAACAGGATTGTTGGAGGGATTAAAACGTGTCATTTCAAAGTACTACAAATCTGCTCTCTTTCCTTCAGTCCCTGTTCCTTGTCATCTTTGTTCCCATCCATCGTGGCCTTTAGTTTCACCTCCAGACATCACAGCTCCCTGATGTCTAACCATTGATACTCACTATCTCTGCATTGCTTGTTGATACTACGAGATTCTAGAACTTTACCTTATCATAGTAGAACTGGTTTCTGACTCCCAGGTCAGGTATACACACACACACACACACACACACACACACACACACACACACGCACACACACACACTGGTCTGGACAGCAGATGGACCCATGGGTCAGAGTTGCTCCCTTCCCTCTGCTTGGTATCTGGGACAGGGTATCATGGAGGTGATGCATGTGGTAGACCATCTTCCAGCAGAAAATGAACCCCATAGGCTACTACTGCATTTACTACAGCTTTTTTTTTTATGTCAAATAGCATGTATAAGTGATTGCTGAAATGTGTATATTTTGAGTTTTGTGCTTGTGTGTACTTGGTGTATGTGTTTGTATGAGGATATGAGCTACACTATATGGTGAGTGTACACAGTTATAAGGGTTCCAATGGAGCCTGGGAATACAGGCTCACAGAAGGACATGCCTGTTTTTGAGCTTACATTCTACCTTAAGCTCCAAATGTAAAAGTTGAATGGAAAAAAAAAACCAGTATTTTGTCCGCATGGGGTCAATAGCATTTTTCTTTCTCAGCTTATTTTGACCACCAGTCTTATAAATGGGAATAAGATTTCCAACCCCCTCCACACACACACAGGCTTCCCTTTCTTGGTAGAAAAATTAGGAGACTGAGCCACCCTCTTTAGAAACTCAAAATGGCTGAGAAGCTGGTGTTGGTGACTCACTTCTGTGGTCCTAATGTACTCATGGGGCTGAGAGCTGAGGATCAAATGAACCCAAGCAGGAAAGGCTATGAGCTTATTATCTCCCATTAACCAGCAAAAAGATAGTCATGGAACTGTGGCTCAAGTAGTAAAGCACCGGCCTTGTATAAAAAAGCTCAGGGACAGTGCAAGGCCCTGAGTTCAAGCCTCAGTACCGTCTCAAGAATAAAAAGGAAGAAAGAAGGCTGAGTGCTTTTCATAGGCTTGAATGGTCAGTGTGTCAATCAAAGCACTTCCTGAAGAAACAACCTTTTCCACGAAGATTAGGATGCTTAATTACGTCTTTCATTTTGCTAAGCAAGTTAACATTTTTTCAATAATATTATCATGAACATTTGAATATCAACACTCCAGATTTTTAACATAAATTCCACTCCAAGCCTTCACTTGAAAGTGACTTATTAGATCCTAAGGTTAACCTACAGCTTGAACATGGCTGAAAGAACCATAATCACATTGCAAGTTCTGTCACAGAAATACAGCACAGACTTAAAAAAAAAAAAAAAAAGAAGAAGAAGGAAAAGAAAAAAATGCTTTAAATAAAATGCTCTTGTCTAAAGACATGTGCATGTTTTTACCATAAAATTACATCTTCCACATCTTCCAGATCCGGCACTTGGTAAGTAAAAAGAAAATCTATTTGGACATTAGGATGTAAAGTAGCTGGGGGTGGTAATTTAATCAACCAAGGATATATTTCAATGTTTTTTTTTCTTCTGGTCTTCTAGGCATTAGCACTTTAAATTCATTATGTCAGTTTGACAGATATATACAGCCTTAAGGATCTAAAAATGAAATCCTAGAAGTATAGCCTGCTAGGGGATATATATTGAACTTAAGAGATTAAAATGGTATAACCACTGCAACAGAATGGAACATATCGCATTTCTCATTTTTCCCCCACTAAGCATGAGTTTTCACAGATGTAAAATACAGTCTTCTCTAATTATAAAACCTGGCTCAAGAGCCAGAGCTTTCTAACTTTTATTACTGATGAAGTGGATATTAGAAAGAAAATGTTGGCTTTGCATAGAGTCTGAAGATGAAGCAGTCGTCTTCCATTTTGAGATTTTTTTCCTATATCAATACTTTATTAAGCAAACTACACAAGTAATAACATGCACCCAACTTGAAGAGGCAAACATCGTACGTGTTCTTCCTATTTAAGACACATAACAAAAGAGCCAAATAATAAAGCAGGTCTTAACGTAGCTAAGACGTTGAATCTACCATATCATTATGCCAATTTAGTCACGTTAATGATCTGTAATATTAATTCATCATCCTGAAAAATGGGCAGAGTTGCCATCATTAACTATATTAAGCCACAATTTAAAAGTCATGCAAGCTGTTGTAAAGATTCTTTGTGATGATAAGGGTGTTTGTTATATCACGAACCCTTCTGACCATGTGCATTTTGTACATAAGACTTTGTTACAGACTAACTCCTCACTCGGAATTCAGATATGTCAAAAGTGCAACCACCCACGGCGGCCGTGGCACCGACTAGACACTTTATCAGCCATTTCTATCGCTGGCTGCGGTTTAACACTTTCTGACAGCGAGAATCGGCTTTGAAAGAGGTACAACCTTTTAGCATATCTACTTTAATTCCTCCCAGGGAAGCAAAATCAGGCTGTCTTGTGAAATGCACATCGCTTAGACAGAATATTTACACCCCTGAGATTAGGCTCATCTTTGAAAGTCACATTTCAAACTGCACAAAATGAACGTTTTTGATGATTTAAAATGGAGATCCCATTAACACTGAAGCCTGAACCCAAGTTGCTGGTGACCAGATGCCAGATAAGGCTCTCGCTTCTCCTCCCTCCCTATCTGAAGTCTCGATTGTGCAGGGAACTTGTTAGGTCACATACAATGTCCAGAGGAGAGATAAATGAGGCCATGTAAGGGCCCAGATGCAGTCAAGATGGCAGCCCCTTTAGCTTCCCAGGCCAACCAATTCCTTTTGTCTTTTGTTGGGACAGACCAGCTAGCAATCAATTCCAACTTTCCTTTCCATCCACCATTACTATCCTTGCCACTAATGAGCATGCGTTCTTCTCCCTAACATGCCTATGCTGCTATTCTGATGCCTAAAACTCCTATCCTCCCTGCCTCTCCCTCCTGCACCCCTTGGTTATCTATAAAGGGTGTTTCTGACAACTAGGTGAGCTGGTAGCTCACACATAATCCTAACTACTTAGGAGGCTGAGATCTGTGGTTCTCAGTTTGAAGTCAGCCCAAGCAGGAAAAATCTGTGCGACTCTTACCTCCAATTAACCACAAAAAAGCCAGCAGGGTTGCCAGGCACCAGTGGTTCATGCCTGTAATTCAGGAGGCTGAGATTTGAAGATGGCAATTTGATGCCAGCCAGGGAAGAAGAGTGAGAAAAGCATGTGAGACTCTCCTCTCCAATTAACCAACACAACAACCAGACATGGAGGTAGGGCTCAAGTGGTAGAGTGCTAACACTGAGTGAAAAAGCCAAGCAAGAATGGAGGTCTTGGGTTCAAGCTCTGGTATCTGCACATACCAAAACAAAGAAGGTGGCAGTGTACCCACACACATACCTGAAATCAATTGGTGAGTCGAGGATAGCTAAAACACATCAGCAACTTGTTCTGAATGGTGCTAGGGATTTACATAAGGAGAGATTCTTAAGAGTTCCTCTGGATATTGGATAGCTCTTTTTTTAATTTAATTAATTTATGTTTATTGTTAAGTCCAAACCCCAAAGCATACCTGACAGGGGATTGCTTAGCATTTGCTTAAGATACTACAATAAATCTTCCTCAGCACAGGTACCTTTTCATCCAGAGGATGGCAGGGCCCTTTGTAGTCAGACACTCACACTCAGCACTGAAATCTGCAATACTCTCCAAACCATGAGTTCTCGACCACAGCACTGACTGACAGGGAGATGGAGTGACCTTCACCCTCCTCATCAGAGTATGAGACATGGTAGCCCACCCCAACATTCTCCCTTAACAGGAGAACCCAATATCTTGTTCTCAGGGAAAAAAGAAAATTTTCTCTTCAAAGAAGCTCGTCTGAACATCTTCCAAAGAAAAATCAGCTTTCTTCAAGGAATACTGGAAGCTTCAGGACTGTTATCTAAAGACAAGCTCCTTTAAATGTGGCATTGGAGTCACATGTCCGTGGCTCACAGCTATAATCCTAGCTACTCAGGAGGCTGAGATCTAAGGATCAAGATTCAAAGACAGCCCAGGCAGGAAAGCCTGTGAGATTCTTATCTCCATTTAACCACCAGAAAACTGGAAGTGGACCTGTGGCTCAAAGTGGTAGAGTCCCCAGGCCTTGAGTTCAAGCCCCATAACTGGAAAAAAAAAAAGTGGTAAAGAAATGTCAGGTACTGCTTCCCAAAGGAAGGAAACTAATTCCTAGAAACATGGCCAGAAGCAAAGCAGGGCTTTACATAAGCTCTTGGAAATGAAAAGAAGTCTAATAAACCTAACCCACCTTTTCTCTTATCTGGAGTAATAATCCACCAAGAAGGCTGAAGTGTCCTCAGTGATGATGGGAAGTGACATAAAGAAGGGACAGTTTTCCAGATACATTGTCTGGATCATGTTAGATGTTAGAAAGGAGACAGTCTTAGTGTGTCTTCATCTGTAGATGTACCTGGGCCCAATTCAAACCTGTGTGTTCAGAGAATTCAAAAGGAAGCCAGACTTGGGGTCTTTTCTGAGGCTCTCAGTTCAGTTTCTCCTCTTTGGGAGTCACTGTGTTAAAGAAGTAGTTCAGCCAATCACTATCATCTGTATGATCACCATTGCAAGACAGTGTCTGTGTGTTGTGAACCAATCAGGGAGGATTGCTGCTCTCCAAAGACAAAACCTCCGTCTCTCAGCTCCTCCAGTAGGCATGTCTGAGTCATCTTTGTTGACCATGGCTGTTGCCCCCAGGCCTGGATTCTGTTTTTAGAACGGCTCTTCCTCTATACTTAGACGGGTATGTCTCAGTGTATTTGCATTCCTTTAAATTCATATCTGTCTTTGTTTGGTGAACTATGCACATCCAACACATTCCTCAAAGGTTTTGACTCTATTTCCTTTGTCACATGGCCACACAGGAGGGCCTCATGTCTTCCAAATGAGCAGAGGGAAGGAAACTTATTCAGAGGACAAGAGAGACATCAGCATAGCTCTAAATTTTTCCATCTTGTGTGATTGGTGCATTGATGTTTCTACAACCCCATCGCACGCTATATGGGAACTGAAGTCATATTGATTGACAAGCACTTGTTAAACCAATGGATACCCAGTGTGGAGACAGTATGGAGTAGGCCCTGGAGGTCTTCCTCTACAGCATGGGGTAGCAAAAGCTGTTTGTTCCCCACCTCATGTACACATGATCCTATTAAATTAGGTGTTTCAGTATTCCATGGAGAGGGGTCTGGGAAGGAATATAGGGAATATTGTCTAATACCTTCTGAGGACACTGAGACTACGGAAACTGAATCATCTGCCCAATGCCACCAGCAATCTAGGTAAGCCATACCTGGAAGACAGCAACCCATCTTACAGCAGAAATAGGCAACCCATCTTACAGCAGAATAGGCAACCCATCTTTACAAGAGATGTGGACTTGTTGAAATCAGACTTTAGTAGTAGCATTTAACTTTGGTCCTTCTGAAGCTTTTGACCATTGATTGCTGGCCAGAGAGTTGAGAAGATGAGTTGTACCAGGCAACTCATGATATTGGCTGGAAGAGCATCTCGTGGGATGACATCTAGCATGAAACTCACCCTCTCTAGGCTATCTACCTTAAAATGCTACTGCACTCACACATGACTTGCTCACTAATTAAAACTCAGATTTAAAAAAAAGTCATACCAAGTTAGCATAAATTCCAGAGGTAATTTGATTATTATTCAGCTCCCCTTGTTTTAGATTAAAGTAACTCCACCCCCACTCCCCCCAAGGAAAAAAAAAGATGTTGAAGTTCTGATTCTCACTTGCTCTAAATATGATGAGGTTGGGAAATGGGGTCTGTGTAAATGCTCATGTGAAGATGGAGTTCCTGGGATGAACCCTCATCCGCTATCACTGTATCTATAGGAAATGAGGCTACTTGAACACACAGAGGGGAGAGGGGATGAAGGAGGATGGCCTGTTCAACATGGAGTGATGATGCGCTATATCTCCAAGCCAAGAGACCGCAGTGAGCACCAGCAACCTACCAGAAGAGAGGGGCGTGGCATAACACAGATTCTCTCCAAAAGCCCTTTAAGGAATCAATCTGTCTCATCCCTGGATTTCAGTATAATGGTCTCCCATACTGTGAGACAATCAGTATTTGTGATTGAAGTCACTTCACTGCGGGTGCTGTATCATGGCAGCTGCAGGAAAATATACTCTAAAAAGGAATATGGAATACAGGTTTTCTTTTAAAAATTTTTTTAATCCACAAATGATTTTGTAAAGGAGTTCCCCTTTAAATGGCTATTTCTGTGTATGATAAAATTTTCTTTTGTGGGTAACTTCATGTATTTTTGTTGTTGCTGCTGCTGTTTGTTGAGGCCAGTTTTGAGGTTCTAAGCCTGAAATGTGTTTGGAGAAAGATGCCCTCATCCAGGACACCCTTAAAAGGAAAAGAGATTTGTTATGCTCAGTCTGTAACAGTTCCAATTTTTCTCTTTAGGGAGTCTTTGGATTCCCAACATTATTTTCTCTCTTTGTTTCCTAAATATGATTGCATTAATATACCTAGAACTTGCCTGTATGTTTCACTCTTATCTAATTAGATGCTCAGTGAATAAGTTTTGTGGGTTTTTTTAAAGTAAATTTAATAAGTGCCTATTTGGCCCTCGTTTAGGTGTTAACAAATATTCTCTGTGTGGTACATTGTCGGAGATTTATAAACCCTGAATGGATGGAGTACAGAAGAAACACCCTTGTAGCTAGATGACAAGTCAAAAGACTTGGTAACAGAGTTAACTCATTCTATTTAAGAACTTTGTGAGGCTGGGGTGTGACTCAGCTTGTGGGGCACCTGCTTAGCAAGCCCAAGTCCAGGTAAAGAATGGAGATGGCTTAACTATTTTTTTCCCTAATTTCTTCATGGTAGGAAAGATCTTGTGATGCTACTTCATTTTATATTAACAAAAAAATGCTATAGACAAACATCTTCCACTAGAGAGTTTAGAGAAAGATGGAAAGTTTGTATAATTAAATGATCCAACCCCAAGGAGCGAATTATACAAGAGAAGCCAAAATGTTTACTTAACTCAAAGATCTGAAAAGGCTAAATTATATGTGCTGCTCAAAGTTTTATGTGAGATTACCTGAGGGGACTGAATTGGACAGCCTTGAAATCAGGAAGAGTTGAGTCAAAGGCCTCAAAAAGGTTGTCTCTGCCTGCCAGTGCCATGCTTTTTTCCCAACAGGCATCTGTCCTGGCTCCTTCGGCCTGTTCTAATGGAGGATGAGAGGCTGGGTGCTTAAACAATACATCATTACTTCTCACCATCCCAGAGGCTGGGAAGTGTAAGGTCATGGGGCCAGTACCACAGTGTAGTGAAGACCATTTCTGGCTTTGTCAATGCTCATCTTCACAGGAGGGGAGAGAGATGATAGCTCTCTAGTGTCTCCTTATAAAGGCACGAATCCCATTCAAGAAGCCAAAACCCTCAACACCTACTTATCAACAGCTTCCCAAAGGCCTGACTTTGAGTCCTGAGATTTCAACATATGACACATTCAGTCCGGGAAGAGGAAAATTTCAGGACCCTGGCATTTGCAGTGACAATCTAGGGCAAGTGAAGATCAAATGGCCACCCAGCGAGCAAACAGTAAACACATACCTATGTGTGGACACACGTACACACACTTTATCCAATCATTTAAATTCATCCTTCAAGAAAATTAGCCAATCTTACTGGAGTTCATAGTTGATGTATTTGCTGAGAAAGTCCCACACACACACCTCAGGTTTCTATATTAATTGAAAAGTTACTGCGTTAAATTGAAATTAGCCCCTGAGTAATATGCTCCAGAACTTGGCTTTGGCTAACAGCAGACGGACACCAACAAGCCACACAGTAACCCAGGCTTCCAGACCCCCAACCTCAAGGCTCTCTCCTCTGCCATCTTTTCCTGGGAGCCACCTAAGTGGCTGGCTCTGTCCCACCTCAGAGCCTTACTAGTTGACTCAGGCTGAGTGCTCATCTGGGATTACCACATTAAAATACAGGATGACACGTTCAATTCGAATTTCAGAGACATAACCAATACTCTTAGGCATATCCCAAACATCTGCAAATGCATACTAAGACCCAGTCATGATTTATCTCCCCTCTTCTCCTCCTATTCATTCTGAGGTTGTTCAAGTTTATCTTTGAGATGACTTTTTCAAAGAAATCTGAAGACCCGCTCTAAACTAGGTTATTCTGTCAGTCTTCATAACACACAATTTGATTTTTTTTTAATTTTCTCACATTGATTTGTAACTGTTTTTCGTATTTGTATTTGTTTGATTCAAGTCTGTTTGCCTCATGGAGTCAGGAACTGTGTCTTTGTAATACCTCCTGTCTGACATTTATTAAATAATCAATACATATTTGTTCATTGACTGGGTGGATGGATGAATGAATGGAACAGGGACAGTCTTCCTGGGAAAAATTCCATATCTTGCTTTATTTCAAATGTATTTGTTGGAATAGCTAATGAATTACACAGATTTACAGAGAAAATGGGATTTCTTAAGAAGTTAATGGAATTGTCACAGAATATGTGAGAATAGTGTTGTGGCACTTTAGATCATAAAGTGAATAGTCACTTGTTATAAAGAAGATGTTCAAAGAATTATACACTAAGTAAAGTTTTATCTAATGAAATAGATCTTATTGGTGTTGGTCCAAACTTGACCTGTCTGCTCAAACATTTTTCTTACAGCAACAAGGTGGAATTCTGAATAGGAAACTTATTAACTCTGATCCATTTGTTTAAAATGGTCAAAGTAAACCAAGCAGGATTCCTGTCCATTAATTGGAGATTAGATTACAAATAATTCAATCCCTTGAACATATCAATCCATCTAGCTAGGTGTTAGAATGGGTCTTATTATAACATACAGCAAGCAATCTTAGGAAAGAAAACAGATGTTAGAACCTAACAGATGTTAGATTCTCTGGAGCTAGAAAGAACTAAGCAATCAAATGGCTTGCACTTTCAGTGAAAATAACTTCAAAATCATATATATATATATAATATATTTGTACATATACATATACATGAATACAAACACACACACTCACACACACACACACACACACACACACACACACACACAAGATTTCCACATTGCTCAAAGTTCTAGCACTTTGGATATTTCTTTTTTTTTTGTTGGTTGTGGGACTTAAACTTAGGGCCTGGGTGCTGGCCCTAAGCCTCTTTGTGCTCAAGGCTAGCACTCTACCACTTGAGCCACAGCACCACTTCTAGTTTTTGAGTGGTTTATTGGAGATAAGAGTCTCACGGGGACTCTTCTGCCCTGGCTGGCTTCAAACCACAGATCATCAGTTCTCAGCCTCCTGAGTAGCTAGGATTATAGGCTTAAGCCACTGGTGCCAGCTACAATAGATGGTTTTAACAGAGGCTTTTGTATGGAACTCTGCTTTTTGAGGTTTTCTCTTTCTAGTTAAGTGATCCATTACTGTATGTTGGATCATAGTTGTTGCTCTAAGAAAAATGTTTGAACAGACAGGTCAAGTTTAGACCAACTCTACTAAGATGAAGAGAATGATTAGCCAACAAGTTAGGTGGTATATTAGCAAAGTTTAACTTATCTAGTGGTTTAATTTTACTTCTTTTTAGATTTTTTAGTCATGTGACTAGCTTTATATAGCATTTAATCACAAATTTATACTGTCAACACCAGAGTTGTACATTTCTAAAATCTCCAAACATTCTCATGTCAACTTTCTTTTGTAACTGTCAGCCTCTATCCCATCTAATCGTTTAAGGAAATAGAAATAACAGAGAATTACATTTACTATCTTTTATAGTTTTGACCCAAATGTATTGATAGAAAACATACTTGTAATTGACATTAGACACCCTAGCTCTTGCTATTAAAAGTAAACTACATCCAGGCCACAATTTGTGCCTCATCTTAAACCTCTACTTTACCTCTTCTATTACTTTGGTTTAAATATTGCAGAAATGTAATCATTTTCCAGATATTGACCAAATGCAAATTTCAGTGAGGTGAGGATACAGTTCATTCAACTGAAGATCTGGTTCGATGTTCCAATGCAACTTAAAACAAAAACATTCAATTGCTTAGCAAAGTTGTTGCATGTTTGTGTATTGTTTGGTTTGTATTTTAGGAAACCGTGTTGGAGTCCCCAGAGTCTTTCAGCTAATCATCGAGAGAAATTCAATCACAAGTAGAGGCAAAAGATCTTTGAAACTGTGCACTCGCTTTCACCAATTTGGCTTTTTATAAATCAACTGCAGAGCAAGTTTTTGAAAATCCTAGTTGTCAAAGTATGATGGAAGGTATTACAATGAAGTATCACTCCTGGACACTACTGGCATGGGCTGGCATATCACAAAAGTGGCAGTGTCACCTAGCTTGATGACTTGTGGATTACCATCTTATGCTGAAAGAAGCCACTTTTGGCATACAATTCCTGGAATCTCTTCTCTTCAAGTTTCAGAAGATAAGTGGAAGTCTTCTTTCAGTGATTGTAGCAACCTGAAGAACATGTTCTTTGAGCATTGCTTTATAACTTGCTTGCTTTTTTTCAGTATGTCAAAGGATCAAGTTAGGTAAATTCCTTGGTAGAGCTTTGTCCAAAGAAGTTGATATCACTGAGATGTCTACCTACATAAGATGTTAAAAAAAAAAAACTCAGGGTATCTCTGTGTGTGTGTGTGTCTGTGTGTGTGTGTGTGTGTGTGTGTGTGTGTGTGTGTGTGTGTGTCTATAGAGAGAAAGAAGAAAGAAAGAGGAGAGGAGGGAGGGAAAGACTTCATGTCTACATTTAGGCAACATGTCCTTTTACTTGAAGCAAATTTTTTCTTTGCATTGTTTTCCTTTGCCAATTAGCAAATAAATTTAATATGACTTGTGCTGTTATTTTTGCTGAAACTAAATATCTGTTCATAGCACAAATATATGCTGACATCTCTTTTTTAAATTTAATTTGTTTTATTAGTAATGAACCATCCACATGGTTCAAAACAAACAATATATAGCATGTAATGAAAGGGCTTGGTTTGGGCTTCCTCCACTCCATTCTCATTCCTCTTCTATGCTTCTTTTATTTTCATCCAGAGTTTCAGAGATTTCCTTTGTATTTGAAAACTTACGTTTCAGCACTTTTGAAGATACATGAGTGAAAAGAAATCTGAAACAAATTGTAAGTAATACAAAGTGTGGCTCAAACCTTTGAATTTCCTAGTTCTCAGTTCGTTTGGCTAGCTCTAGTCTTTTCATTTCAAAATTAGGCATAATTAAGATTCTTTGTTAAAGTACTCAAAATTACAGACAAATCTATACAAAGTTACTTATTTTTCAAAAAGGAATGTGATAAAGTTGGTTTTTTTCACAGTTTTGTCTGAGGGTAAGTTTATCACTAGGTGGCGCTCACTTGCCTAGAGGTCCTGAAGTGAGTTGCTTAGCCCTGGGCAGATGGACAGTTCTCCAATCATCCGGGGCAGAGGACCATTCACCAATCTTCCTGCTCTTTCTATGAAGATCTCCCAAGCTTTCACATAAGTCAGCACCTCCACATTTCTTTCTCTCAAAGAACAACCCTTTTACTTACATTTCTGTTCTTCACTATATGTGATTTTGTAAGTGGAGTAAAATTACACTCTCCCCTTTTGCCTGCAAGACCAAGTTTTTAAGTTTTAAACCCACCAGGCAAAGGATTATGACAACTATTTTCCTTGAGGAGGGACTAGATTTTTAGAGAGAGAGGTTACCTTTCACACATGAATGATTTGGAAGATGATTCCACTCTTTCTCTGAAGACCTTGACACCTATCCAACAACAGAAAGCTATAGCGGAACATGGTGGCTCATACTTGTAATCCTAGTTATTAGGGAGGCTGAGAGCCTGAAGATCATAATTTCAAGACAGGACAAAACAGAAAACAGAAAAAGGTGGACTTTGTGATGTATCCCTGTCTTCCTAGAAGTAGAATGTATAAACAAGAGAATGGTGGTCCAGGTTAGCCTGGTAAAAATGAAGACCCTATCTCAAAAAACAACCAAAGTGATCAGGGCTGTAAGTGTAACTAAGCAACCAGATGTCTATTTAGAAAGTTCAAGGTCTGAGTTCAGACCCAGTATCAGAAGAAAGGAAGAGGGAGGGGGGAAGGAAGGGAGGGAGGGAGGGAGGGAGGAAAGGAAGGAGAGGAAGGAGGGAAAAAAGGAAAGAAGGAAAAGAAAAAGAGAAAAAGAAGGAAGAAAGGGAGAAAGAGAAAGAAAGAAAAGGGAAGGAAGGAAGAAAAGAAAGAAAGAAAGAGAAAAAAGGAAGAACAGATGGAACCAAGCAAGCAAGCAAGAGATTTTTTTTCAAACCTCTTGTCTTTTAGTTTAGGTGCTATGTGCTAAGGCAATCTGGAAGATTTTTGGTGGACTGATCCTGACTCTAGTGTGACCAACGTAAGTGCCAACAGGGTAGACTTGCACACCTGAGCACTTAGGCAGAAACAGTAACAGGCAATGACACAATTTGCCCCTACTTTCTCTCAGCCTCCTCTCATTTCTACAGCTTTCTACAAAAGCTGTTTCCCTGCACGCCTTGGTCTGTACAGGTGGAGATCAGCACAATCTTTCCCCACAAATGATTCTTCCTAGCCTTCCCATTAATTACATGACTTCAAGAGTGGCTGAATTGAACTGAGCTCCCATTCACAGCCAATAAATTCCCATCACTCGTAAGAGTTGGCCCAAATCACAAGGACCTCAATGGAGACATATAACAGTCATTTTCTTTGGCCATCAAACTCCAAACATGGTGTACTCCAATTGCATCCTAATTACTAGTTACTGAGGAGTTATTGGCAACATATAGTAGTGTGTTTGGTATGAGAAGGAGATATGAAATGCATAACACAAGTACTTCCTAGCAAGGACTAATGGCCGGCCATAGTTAAAGGGCACGGGGCCTTGGGCTGACAGAGGAGGACACAGATGGGGATGAGGCCATCCAAAAGGCCGGACTCGATAGGGATCTCCAAGGATCAACACAAGGCTCAATAGAGCTAGCGAAACTGTTCCAGGCTGATGAATGGTGTGACTAGACTGGTCTTACGGAGCCTACAAAAACTGTGGATACAAGTGGGCAGTAAGCTGGAATTGTGGATTGACGCCAGATAGTGGAAGGAAACTAAGGCGCTTGGACTTTATCCTGGTGGTAATGAAGAGATAATGAAGATTTTTAATTAAGGGTTTGGCATGATTAAATGGTGTTTTAGGGAGATTAAAGTGGCAGCAGTGAATTGCAGGGGGAAGAAACAAGTAAGCGATTAGTTAGGATGCTATTATCATTATCCAGGCTTGAAGCAGCCCGGGTCTGGGGGCGATGGGAATAGAAAGGAAGGGTGGGGTGGCAGAGATAGTGCAGGGGAATGCCAGGCCAGCCTCGGTGACTCACGGATTTGAGGGACAAAAGAAACAGAGGGCGGTAGTGAGCATTGGTACCACTGCCAGGAAAATAAGAAAAGTGAGCTCACTGGGGACCAGTGGGTAGATGGGCTCTGGGTTGGGAAGCTGGGGGGTGCTATAGTGAGTTTAAATGCCCAGCAAGTAGGTGAAGATGCAAGACCTAGGCTCGGTGAGCAGCCCAACATCGGACAACCCCCCCCCCCAATTTCTCTCTTTTGTAAGTCAATCTTCTTTCCCTAGAAAGCATTGAAATTCAGTGACAGAGCAATTATGATAGAATGTGTGTATTTAAAGTAGGTCCCTACCCAGCAACAGGAAAGAGGAATCCAGGTCATTTGTTGAATATTTTAAACTTTGGGAAAATGAGTTTTTGATAAATCACCCAGATAGTCCAAATGAATATTTCTTAAAAAGCCAGATTGGTCCGGATGCTATTCCCAAGTGCTTACATTTTCTTCCTTCGGGGAGGCTCTGCCGTAGTGGCCGCTATAGTTCGATTACAGAATCATTTCCATGTTGAATATGGTGGAGACCGGGCTGACTACAGGGGGCTCTGGAATTGCTGTGTGACTCCAGACAAATGGCATATGAGTTCTGATCCTTATAGGCCCATTGCTTAATTCTCTCATGCAAATTAGGAAGAAGAAAGGCTTCCAGATCTCGCCTATCAGGAGAGTGCATCCTTCTAGCAACAGGAATCAGCAAGAAGAGGTTCGCTGGTCCTTCAGCATATAAATGATGTGGCGCATGACCACATAGAAGTCCACCAGCCTCGATGCCAACTGGCACCTTTCTTTGCAAGGTAGCGTGCTGTAGATCCAAAAGAGTCCAGGGCAGAACTTTTACAAGAAGCTTTGACCTTCATTTTGGACTGTGTCTACTTACCTGACCCAAATCTTCTCTATGTGACTCAAGACTTTAGTGGACATTGCTTGAGCTTTGTTGTCAAATTCAAGGGACTCAATGTGTCAGCAAATGAGCTACTATCTAGAAATCAAGGGGAAAACATTTCTTTAACCTGGAAAATAAATACTGGTTTATCAGTATTTACCTCCAAAGCAAGACATTTCCTCTTAACTGACAGATGTGTTTAAGTAGTTCTTTCCCTTCCATAAAATGTACAGAGGGTTATTTGGGACATGTTGGTGTTGTAAATGTGAGCTCAAGGGTTAATACAGGGGTTCCATGACATTTTTAATGCAAAGCTCTCAAGAACAGGATCTGTATCTGTTTTGGGAGTCATATCTTCCCCATCTGCTTGTCGTCTGTTGGTCAGTAGTTTTAAGTCTATTTCACTGTAGTTCAATCCATGAACCAGGCCTGTGCTTGCCCTCCTCAGAAGATAAATTCTCCTGATCAGTGCCTTGAGCTATTTGTGGTTGGACCGGGGGACATGAGACATGCGTTTCCCTTCTCTATGTGATCTCTATCTAGCTATCTCCAGGGTCCAGAGAGCACATTTAAAGGGGATGCTTCCATCTCATGGGCATTGCCAAGACAGTGGACAGCTTTCCCTGACCCAACCGCGCTTCACTCAAGAAGCAACTATTCCTCAATCCTACGTGTTAAATTGAGATCATCTCCCAAGAATCCTTCTGTGAGCTGTACTTTGTCATTGAGATGTTTGCATTAAGTGACCAGGAAGTTGAGGAAACAACCGAGCGAGACTGGATGGTGGTAACAAAGCTTCTCCTCCACGCTTCATAAGAGAACAAGTTATCAGGAGAGTTTTGTTACTGATTTTGGTTGGTTGGTTGTTTGGTTGGTTTCACACAGAGTAGTGCAACTAGTAACCATTTGGGGCCCTGCCAACCCTGAGATCTGAGGACCGTTGATTAAGATTAATACACTGGCCTACTGAGTACATTCTGTGCATTTGCTCCTCAACAAAAATGACTGCTTTAGAATGACCTTGGTTTGGGGGAGCCCTTACTAATAACGACTGGATGTTCGAAACAAGGACATGCATACACACATATATACTTTATTTTCCACTGAGCTGCTCTCAACAATTTTCGGCCATACCTAAGATTTCACTTCCCTCATAGTGAAATCATTCTCGAATTTTGGTATTCAGGTGCTTAGACTTGCGTATGTAATACTTGGCTAAAAAATATTCCTAAGCTACATATAGGAAGACAACTTACAAAGAAATCTAATCTTGGCCAGTTCACAAGAACCAAAGTTGATCGTTTGGTCTTAGTTTTTCTTCAACCAAAAAAAAAAAAAGACAAAGGTCAAAAATAATCTTTTTTCCAGTCATTCTTGGTTGGAAGTAAATTCTGAATTTCTTTTATTAATATGTTGCCCTTTATTGTGTGTCAGAAGTGGTAGAAAGCTAACCTGTGATGGTGATATATGACTTCACTGCTCTTTCTTCTAGCTGTGGAATTATCATTTCATAAAAATTACATGTGAAAGGGAAGAATGTGTTTTTAAATCCTGGGCTTCCCAATGAATAACCTTTGCTAGAGTGATTAGTAATTTCTCACAGCAATGAGCCTGGAAATACTCAATTCTAATGACCTATAACCATTTCATTCTGCCTCTATGGTAGTCGCACATTGGACAGAAAACTCACATGTCTGCCATCCCTGGAGAGCCTCCCACTTGATTAGCTTTCAGGAAAAAGGAAAAACAAAAGCCACAAAGCTCAGGAGGTAGGGGAAAGTGGGTAGGGTGAATGAAGATGCCACAATATCTAAATTAATAGCAGTTAATTCTCTAGCCGTATGTCTGTACCTTAGTGGCCTGATTGGCACTCTTCAGGAAGATTTAAGTTCAAGCAGTAACTAGGTCTTGAGAAGAAGAGGCCATGGTATTTCATCAACTGTAGCAAAAACAAATTACCTCAGACTCCCGAACCCTGAGACCACTTCCTAAAACGAGCAAACACTACTGGAATGGAAAGGAAATTAATTTCTCCAAAAAATAATGGTGACACATGCTGGCGGGGTTAGGGGGGAGGGGAGAGAGGAGGAGGGAATGGGCAGCCAACTCCCATCCTATTTGCACCTTATAAATCCTAAATTGGCAGTTCCTCGGGAGACCCGCTGCACCCACGGGTGACCTTATACTCATTGCTTACTGTCAGATAGACTTTCTGTTGCTTTGTGTCAGTGTAAGACCTTCTAGGAAGGCTTGGAGCAGGTTTTGCCACATGGGGCTACAACCTTGAGTTGAAGACAGGTTTGGATGGGCATGTGGGGGGAGGGGTTCACTGGGCCCTGGGAATCCACACTGGTCCCACCTTTTTGTTGTTGTTGTTTACACTTTTAAGAAATGGGCATGAAAAAAATAAATCTTGTTCTCAGTTTTTACCCTCCAATAAAGGTTCAATGAAGTTTTAGCTCTTGATGCAACATGAACTAGGAGGCAAATTCATAGCCATGAGATACAACCTATGGACTAGTCATGTCAAGTGTGGACCACCATCAAGCTTGCAACATGCCAAATATTGCTGTGTGTTCTCTGGTAAACAATTGCTGGCTGTTAATGCAACTTGTGCTTTAATAGGTATTTTCTAAAATATTGCAGGAAATCAAGGGGTTTGTAAATACGTTACATGTTCAGAAGTGAAGTAGATACTTTAAAGTTGAAACCAGGTCGCACATTTAAGAAGAGACCCCTCCTTCCCCCGCACACACTGGGTTGTTCACTTACTGAATACTGAGACCACCTGAATAATCACTGGCATCTTCTTTCCTCTTGGCTTGGAGACACACAGGTCTGTGTCTCCTGTATAGGGAGGGGCAGACTGGTACAGTGGTTAACTATGGACTCTGAAGATGGCCTGCCTAGCTTCATATCCCAACAGATACATGAGCTGTGCTGCAGGTGTTCAGGGACTTCAGCTACTGTGCCTCAGTTTCCCTGGCTGTGAGACAAATTCATTCACTCAGTTTTACAAAACACTTATAGATGCTTGAGCTATGGGGTAGGGAAGACAGAGAGTTTGTTCTCATGGAGCTTACATGACAGCAAGAAGAAGGGCAGTACAGAGACAAATGAAGATGTATCAGCAGTAATAAGTGCAGTGAAGAGAATTAAAAGAAGTTGATGTGGCAGAGTGGCAACATAGCTATTAGAATGGCAAGTCAGCAAAGGCCCCTCTGAGAAAGACAAGGTGTTAGCCATGAAAAGAAGCTGGAAGGAGCATTGTGTGGTGGGCAACAGCAAGTGGAAATATGGAGATAGGATGAGTTCAGGCTGTAGTCACAGGGCAATGCAGACTCAATACCATGGGTCAACCAAACAGGGAGAAGGTCAGGACCATGAAGGAGGCCTAGGTGTTTCTTCTGAATATAACCAAAATCTCTGCAGTGTTTAAAGCAGGGGAATGATACAATGTGGTTAAATCGGCTATGTGGTGTAGGTTGAGGTAGGGCAGAATTAAGGAGAGAGAGTAGCCAGGAGTCTACCACTGTTACCCAGATCAGAGAAGACCAAAGCAGGAGATGCAGACAGATGCTGGAGATGCTTGGAAGGAGGAGTCAGGAGAAGTTATTTTGGGATGTGAATATAGGATATAATAGAAAGGATCGTAGCTAGGATTTGGGATGGAACAACCAAGGATTTGCAAATAGCGTTATCACTTATAGAAAGGAAAGGGCCTGATTGAAGCAAGAAAAGGTCAAGGAAGGTCAAGGAAGCTCAAGGTGGGGCCCAGTGACGGTGGGAGATGAATCAAATGGTCTGTTTTAAACAAGATACTTGAGATGCCTGTTAGATGTGAAGATAAAGAGAGATGTCAGGCAGATGTCTGGGGACATGTCAGGGCCGGAGAGTTCAGAACTGAGAAATCTATGTGGCACATAAGACCAGGGAAGAGAAGGGAAGAGCAGGGAAGAGCTCAACTAGACAGACACTGTGGAAGAGGATGGGAAGCAGTCAGGGAGACTGAGAAGGGCAGATGAGAGGCAAGGAAACAAAAGCACAGAGCCACTGAGATCAAGAGCAGAGTTTCTACCAGAAGGGAGGAGAGGTTGTGTGAAATGATAGGAGAAGGTAAAGAAAAAGAGTAGTAGTACAAGAAGGAGAAAATGACCAACAACCTTGAGGTTATTGTTGGTTAGGGCGGTAAGGGCAGGCTGGTTTACAACAAGCCCTAGCAGTGGGTGGATTCAGGTCTGTGGGACCTGAATTTTCTAGAATTAGCACAAAACTCATTTATGGGACGATAGCTTAGTCGTTGAGTGTTTGCCTAGCAATCACAAGTCTCTGGGCTTGAGTCTCACCCCCCCAAAATACAGTAAAATTGAATATAAATGTAAGTATGAATGTCTGTCTAGAATGAGAAAGAATAAATATGATAAAATCTGTACCTAATAAAATTAGAAAGAACATTTTTATTAATCTTCTATCAGTTGTACCTCTATGTTTCTTCTCAAAGTATACTACCTTTTGGTCTCTTCTTCATATGACAAGGATTTTTTTTAGTATTTTCTGTTAACAAAAAAAGATAGTTTTATCACATAAGAGCACTGAGAATGCAGAGTATTTCAGATTTTTTGGGGGGGTTGGAGCTAATCTTAAGTCCTTTTTTAATTGATTGTACTAATTAAGTAGCTTTTGATGTCTTCATGGTAACGCTGTCTTCTGTTAGAATACATGAAATGTAACTTCATATATGGAAATATCTACAGAACAAATTTCATTCCCACAAGTGCAGAAATCTTGATCAATTCTACTTTATTTGATTCCTATAACATGGTATGTTTGTTATCGATACACTGTGTTATGAAACCAAGAATTTACATATTTGGACAAAGCGACAAGAAAGAACTTACTTGTCTGCTAACAGTTTTCTTTCTAACTACATGGAAGAAATTCTCCAAACTAGTCTCTGGCTTTGGCTACATAGCAACTTAAGCAACTCAGGCAGGTAAGAATTCTTAGAGGCCCTTCCTACCTAAATGGGTAGCATTAACTTACACCCCAGACTGCAAACCATATAAATACATTCCACTGAAGATAAATCTTTCTCCAAATGATACCTAATTCCTCAAAATGCCCTATATCACTCCAATGCCATCTGATACAATGGCAATGTAGGAGAGAAGAGATCATTATTGTAACTCATCATAGTTAAAACATCTTGCTTTAACTTAACTTACAAAGACTAACGATCATGGGAACCTACTGGTAGGAACTATTTCTCCTTAAAAGATTCTGTGCATGAGAGGAGTCCTAAAGTTTATTGGCCATAGCTGCCCCTGGATTCAAAAGTGAGTAGAAGTTGGGAAAATCGGGGTAGCAAATGACATCAATTCCTTAGAAAAATTTCAAGTTTAGTTGTATAGGTTGTGCACTGAACAACTCCTGTGGCACCATTTCTATTACGCATAACATGTAATTGTTCATGACAACTTCACGTAATAGGAAGCAGAAAACCAGGACATTAACCAGAGCGGATGTGGTTGAAGGCAAGCTTCACACAAGAGTGATATTAAAAAAACATTTGGCAGCTTGAATGATATCAGCTTTGGCAAATCAAATTAGACACTCACTCCAGAGAAAGACAAAGGGTCTTGTAGGCCTTATCAATGTGAGCTGGTTGATTCTAGTCCTGATTTGAAGATTGTAAGATATCACAGACGTTTTCAACAACTCACTGAGAGATAAAACAGTAAAGGAGAAACTGATGCTGATATCGGTGAAGGAACTAATGTTGAGTCAGTCTTCAGAAGGACAGGAAGAGCCAGAGGGTGTTGTATAATTGTAGGATCTTTCCCATTCAACATGGAAGTGAGTGAGATCAGCTGCTTGACATGTCCACAGAAGTGTCCACGTGGATTGCTCAGTGGGGAAATTATTCAAAGCAACCCACTACTTGGAGTACTATGCATAAACTCCTTGCCTTGCAATTCCAGAGCTTGTCCTAAATTTCTAGTGACTGAGGTAATGGCTCATTTCACAGGGGGCTAGACTATACTAGTACCCAGTTACTTAACCAAATATGAGTCTAGGTGGTGCCTTGAAAGTGATCATATGACTAGATCTCTTTGAGTCATCTGGAAGCATTCAAAGCACAAACTAATATTTCCCCCTAAAGAAGACACTCTATTCCAAGTCTACAGTGTCAATCAGGTTTCCCACCTCCCAGCTGCACTACAAGTTTCAGACTTGCCATCCACAATCATGAGAGTCAATTCCATGAAATAAGTCTCTGTAAATAGGTATGAACATATATACACATGCATATATATGTTATATATAAATAGATGCTTGCCTACACATTTACGTGTCCATTGTGTACACTGCTGGAACTTCCAGGTGAGGTGTCAGTTTTACTCACTAGGCATATGGAAATTTGAACTTCTTCCCCATCAAACTACCACTTGGAGGCTGAACCAGTTAGAGTAACCAAAGCCTGTGGGAAAATAAAAATAAATCAAAGACAGGAAAAGCTCTCTCAGATGTCTTATTACCTTAGGATCACTATTGACATTTGAGGCTATTGAATGTCAATAGTAGAGTCAACTTCCTTTGTAGTCAGTAGAATAGCCAACTTCTCTTATGTGGAAGTTGTCATACGCATTACAGGACGCTCACTAGCCTCCCTGTCCTCTACCCACTAGATGTCAATACTCCATCAAAAAATCTCTCCATTGTCAGGTGATCCTTGGAAGGACACATCGTTGCAGTTGAAAGCCACTGTGCTCCTTGGCTTGACCTTTGGCTTCTGGGAATTGGTGGCTCACAATCATTATTTATCCCAGGATACTTTTTGGTTTGATTTTTTAAATCTCGATGAGCAGTTGTGTAGGGATGAAGACCTCACAGGACTTCCCTCCCCTCCTTGCACCCCAGCCCTGAGCATGCTGAAAAAAACTCAACCCTTGGGAGATAAAAAGCTTACATGGCTCTATACCCACGTAACCCTGAGGAGTGATGAGATATTGAATATGATAGTCCTAGCTTGATGGGTCGCTGAAATTATGGAGGAACGTAGGAAAATTGAAATAATGAGTTTTAATTTAAATGTACAAAGTCCTGATTTAGGCAGAAAGTATGTCTAACAAATCGGTCACATCAAGATTGGTTCAGGTCAATAATAGAATTAATTTTAAGAATGATATAGGGCTAGAATTGTGGCTTCGTGGTAGAGTGCTTGCCTAGCATGCTTGAAGCCCTGGGTTTGAATCCTCCATACTACATAAACAGAAAAAGCCAGAAGTGGTGCTGTGCCTCAAGTGGTAGAATGCTTAGACTTGAGCAAAAGAAACTCAGGGACAGTGCCCAGGCCCTGAGTTCCAGCCCTAGGACTGGCAAAATAAAAAAGAATGGTTTAGGGACAGGTGGCTCAGTGGTTGAGCGCTTGCCTTGCATGCCTGAGGCCCTGGGTTCGATTCCTCAGCACCACATAAGCAAAAAGAAAAAAGCCGGAAGTGGCCTGTGACTCAAGTGGTAGAGCGCTAGCCTTGAGCTGAAGAGCTGAGGGACAGCGCCCAGGCCCAGAGTTCAGGCCCCACGACCGGACCCCCCCCCCCAAAAAAAAAAAAAGAATGGTTTAACAATGTATCACTAATATGAAAGAATGTGCAAGAATTTGACAGAATTTGCAAGACTCCATCTCAGTGGAAAGAAGCTGGGTGTGGTGACACATGCCTGGCATCCCAGATGCAATGCAAGCCCCCCAGAGAGGCAGGCTGAACTTCAAGCATTATGCAGACAGTAAGACCTTATCTCAAAAATAACCAGCCAAGAAAGGTCTAGAGGCATGGCTCTGTGACAAGGTTAAGCCTGGCTAGCTAGCTCAAGGCCCTGAGCTCAATCCCCACTACTTTAAAAAAAAAATATATATATATATATATATATATATATATATATATATTAAAGAGGCAATCAAATCCCATATGGAGCAAGGCCCTGGGTTCATGCCCCAGTATTAACACCCCCCCTTCTCTCTCTCTCTCTCTCTCTCTCTCTCTCTCTCTCTCTCACACACACACACACACACACACACACACACACACACACACATTTTTTTGAAGTGGATTTCAGAACCCCGAGAGGCTTGGACAATGATATGATCACCTGAACAGGGTGCTATACACACTTGTAGAGACATTCTTAAATACATAGCTGTTTATTGAAGGCCTACTATATGTAGGCCTTTTCCTAGGGGCTGAGCGGGTACATCAGGAACTACACAGAACCCCACAAAGCTCTGCCTCTATGGAACACGAGCCCTAATATAAGCTCTTCCTAGACAGCACATGTTGAGTGCTGTAGTGTCAAACTACTCCACGTTTAGAAATCAAAACCCGTTCTTATAAGGGATGGTTGAGTGAACTGAGTATTTTCGCCTTTAGAAGACTGAGGAAGAACATGATAACAGCCTTCCAAAGCTGTTTGGAAGGAGAGTCGTTTCATTCTTCAGTGCTCCCAGAGCAGAGCTCACATTAAAGGGTCTATGGTACAAACAAGGGGATTTGGGCTCATGAAAGGAAGGAAGGAAGAAAACTCCCTACTGTCCCTGCTCAGCAGTGGGCACTTGACTAGGTATTTGCATTGTATATCCCCTTCCATCCTGACAATATCCCTACAAAGTGCAGCGATTAGCCTGTTTTTACAAAGAGAGGACATGGAGACTTAACAAGGTGAGGTAACTACCCTGAAGGTACCACAGGCCACCTGGTGGCCACTGTGACAGCCAGTTGTTACCTTAGCCGGTTCTATACTCCTTTACTGCACTCTTTCCAAACTCAGGTCTTTGCAAAATGTGCACATTGTACAAGGGAGGCTGCCTGGGGTAAAGGTGAAGATGACTAGCAACCCAGCGACAATCTCAAAAGTTGATTTGCCATTTGACTGTAGTATCTGTCCTACCAGCCACTTGGTGAGGAAGGAGAATTACAGGGAAGAACGAAATGAACAATAACCCATACGTGTGGGTCAGATGAGGTAATATGTATGCAGAACTGAGCACATTACTCAGCAAGTACCTACAGTGCTTTTTCTGTCAGCCACTATGCCAGAGCCCCCTGCCTGGTTTTTATAGTTTTGTCCAAAAGAAGTTTATAGTTTTGTCCAAAAGATATAATCCCTGTTGGTCCCACCCAAAAACCCACATGGCCCCCAATGCAGAGCAAGCTATGTGCCTAATTTTATACACATTTTCAACCATCCAACAAAATGTAGCAGATGCTTTCTGTGTGCCAGAATGCTTCCAGCCATTGGCGATAACTCAGTGAAAAAATATACACAAATATTCCTACTTTGTGTTATTTGCTTTGATGACTACAGTAAAGAAATAGAGAGAAAATGTTTGTTGCATTTGAAAGTGAACTGTAGTATAGAAAATAATAAAGCTTGGAAGCGAAATAGAAGGATGGGCCGGGAAGTTGGCTAGTGATAGAATGCTTGCCTTGCATGCATGAGGCCCTGGGTTCGATTCCTCAGCACTACATAAGCAGAAAAAGCCAGAAGTGGGGCTGTGACTTAAGTGGTAGAGTGCTAAACTTGAGCTGAAGAGCTGAGGGACAGTGCCCAGGCCTAGAGTTCAGGCTCCATGACTAACCAAAAAAAAAAAAAAAATAGAGAGAGAGAGAGAGAAATAGAAGGAACTGGGGATTTGGGGGAGGGGGTGGTCTACATTTCAATAAACAGCCTGGAAGGGCCTGGCTGTGAAGGTGTGTCACTGAATCTACTTTGGAGACATGATTCAGGTGGTTGTAAGGGAAAGAGAACTTGAGGCCAAGAGCAAATGAGCATGAGTAAATGCCTGGAATAAGATGCATGCTTGGCATTTGAGCAGCAGAGAGGAGAAGGTATTGGAAAGGTCCTGGGGAAACTGGCTGGGTAGGGCAAATCAGGCATTGTGAACAACTGAGTCTACTCATAGTAAGGTGGGAAGTTAATGTGGATAGGGGCAGAAGATGGACACTGTGCAAGCTGGAATAACAGTTTGGGAGCCTGTGGAGCTCTCACATTTCTATGTTGTACCCTCCAGAATTTGTGACTATGTGGCATTCCATGACACAAGAGGTGTTGCATACACAGTCAAGGATTTTTCAATAAGGAGATGGTTTGTGATTGTTAAAATGGGTCCAATCAAAACCCAAGAGCCTGTAAAAGCTAGAGCTTGATGCAGCAGCAGAAGAGGTCCAAGAGACACAAAGCTTGAGGGGATTGTAAGCACAGGAAATTCTATTTCTGGCTTTAGATTTAGATCTGGCTTTGGATTTAGATCTGGCTTTAGATGATGCCATATAGCAACAGATATGTGTAGACTCTCAAAAGTGAGAACAGCTCTTAGCCAGTAGCTAGCAAAAAAATTAAGAGCTCAGTCTTATGATCTCATGGAACTGAATTCTGCCAACAACCTGCATGAGCTCCAAAGCATCATCCTTCCCCCAGGGCCCAGCTCAGGAGACCCCTAGGTTTCAGCTTTTGAGACTTTAAACAGAGGGCCCAGCTAACACACTATAACCAGACTTCCAATCTGCTCTACTGAAAGCTAAAAGTGGATGTCGTGCAAGCCACCACATTTGGAGTGCTTTGTGAAAGTCATAGAAAATTAACAAAATCACCAAGAGAGTGAGTGTAGACAGAGATGAGGAGAGGCTGTAGAGCGGAGTCCTGAGAATCCTCATGTTTAAAAGCTGGTGAGAAAAAGAGAAAATGGAAAAGGAAGATTGGAAGAGGAGTAGGCAGAGTATTAGGAGAAGGCCAAAAGTCAATGGGGAACCAGAAACCAGTGGAAGAAAATATTCCCAGGAAGAGTGAACAAAACATCTATGCCAAAGATGGCAGATCAGTCACATCAACACCACCTCCAGGGAAGCATGGACCCCCTCCAAAATAGCACAGACGGACATTTGCAGAGCTCCGTCTGTTGAGTTTGGCCTCTCCATTCACATCACTTTGCCACCTCCAACTCAGTTTTTCTTATGCTGAATCAAGTTCAGAAGCATGGGAATTTTCAGCCTGTGTTTATTTGCCAAGATAAACCCATAAATGTTGACTCTAGCTTTAAAATGCCTTAATGCCCTGATTTGCAGGGGGGTGGGGGAGGAGGGTCTCATTGGATTCTGCTCTCTCAAGGCTGAACAACTGTTGTCAATCTTGGTTGTAGCAGCATGTTTTCTACATACAGATGTCCAGGCACAGTCCTTTGGAAATTCTAATTCAACAGATATGCTAAAGTCTCGGCAATGGTTGCAAAGTTCATTAAAAATTCTCATGCTTTGCAGGGCTAGAAACCATGTTCATAGAACTTTTTTTTTGGAATTTAGGTCAAGGTAGGAAGAACATTATCTGATGGGAAAGGCTCCTTACCTAAGTCTTCTTTCTTTCCTTCCTTCTTCTTTTTTAAAATTTTATTTCATTGTAAAGATGCTGTACAGAGGGGTTATAATTACACGAGGAAGGCAATGAGTACATTTCTTGTTAAACATTGTTACCTACTCCTTTGTTTTCTCCCACCATCCTTTCCCTCCCCCACTCTCCCTCCCTTCTTTTGTTTTTCCTTTCTCCTTCCCTTCTTCCCTCCCTCCTTCTTTTCTCTCTTCTTGAAAAGTTTATTTTATTTTATTGTAAGAGTGATGTACAGAGAGGTTACCCTTGCGGAAGTAAGGTAATGTGCACATTTTGTGTCAAACATTGTAAACACCCCCCCTTGTTTTCTGCCACTTTCCCTCCCCCCGACTGCCCTCCTCCCTTCTCTTCCATAAGAAATATTTGTCATTACAGTACAGTTTCCTATGTCCCCTTTACATAGATGTGTATCTCCAGTAAAGCACTGGAGCAGTTGTATGGTGAATGAATAGAGCACTGTAAGGTGAAAAAATTACTTGTAAGGTCTTTGTTATTTGGTTTTTGTTTTTTTTCTTCTTTCTTTCTTTCTTTCTTCCTCCTTTCTATTTTAGGAGATGGTCTCACTATGTAGCCTAGGTTGGTTTTGGATTTGTGATCTTCCTCACTGCTGAATTACATGTATGTACTGCCATGCCCAGATTTTCTTAGGCTTTTGAAAATAAACAACATATATACCTTGACATTAGGTTACTGTACTGGGATTCTAGGCTAATGTAAAGCCCACTGTTTCTAGGCTTGGCAATAAGCTACCCTGCAAGAGCCATGGGTGCTCACCGCTTGTCAGACATCTGAAATCATCCAGAAAGAATCCAGAAAGCCTGAGGCGATAGCCCAGCAATACATTAGAAGAGGTGTAGATCCTAAGTCACTGATTAGAGAACTATGTCTTGTCTTGGACTGTGAAATGCAAGACAAATTATTGCAATTATTGATTGAGGGCCAAGGTCTGAGCCAGGTATGAAGAAAAGAAGAAGGTTCTGTTCAGATAAAAGCATAAAAGAGGCCTCCATTTTTTTTACACAATACTGTGGATACAGATATGTGTAGTAGAATTGATGATTGCAACAAAATCAATAAATGCCTAACAGAACAAAAACAGCAAAAGGCAAAATAATATAAAAACATTTTTAAAAGACCAACAGAGGGGCTGGGAAAGTGGCTCAGTGGTAGAGTGCTTGCCTTGCATGCCTGAGGCCCTGGGTTCAATTACTCAGCACCATATAAGCAAAAAAAGAAAAAAGCCGGAAGTGGCGCTGTGGCTGAAGTGGTAGAGTGCTAGCCTTGAGCTAAAGAGCTGAGGGACAGCGCCCAGGCCCAGAGTTCAGGCCCCACGACCGGACCCAAAAAAAAAAAAAAAAAAAAGACCAACAGAAAAAATCCTAAATGGCATCAAAAGTCAGTGACGCCTAAGGTATAAAATAGAGAGAGAGAGATATATATAGATATATAGTAGAGAGAGAGAGAGAGAGAAGGAATTTGGAGAAGATCTCTGACTTTCAAGGTACAAAGGTGAAAGGGTAATATCACAAGCCCCTGAGACAGAATTATTTAGTAGGATATGGGTCAGAATGCACAAAATAGGTGTTTTCATGTGGGAGGATAGAAAAACAACTGGAAATATGAAAGAAAAGACGAGATGATAGTTTGCTGTCTCCTCTTCTTCCTTCTCCTTTATTGACACAGCAAAGACAATTAGGAATGATTTGTTGCCTGAATATGAATGGCTCGGTGAAGAAGTACAGTTTTTAGGTCCATCACAGGATTGTAGACCTTCCAGAAATCCTCAGCAGCAAGGGACCCACTGTGGATCTAAGAAAGCCAAGCCTGAGATGTAAAGTCAGAGCGTTGGGTATGCCAAAGTGCTGCTCAAGTCTGACTGCTTCTGCAAAACCATGAGAAAGCTTTTCAGTTATGAATGGTAAAAAGACTAACAAGTCAGGCATTGACAAGCTGCATTTTCTTCTATGGAGCACCATGTTTTGATCCAAAAGAGGACATGCTAGTATTGCTGTCATTTAAGAGTCAGAATGTATGACAAAATCTACTGGAGATAATCTTCCTGCAGTTTGACAAATACTTTTGGCTCTCCACCTTCTGGGCACACGGTGGGATTGCACATCTATGCCTGCTTTGAGATTTCGTGTGGCTGTAAGGTCTATATGTGAGCAAAAGTGACAAGTGTTTGTGATCAGCTGACCCCCTGGCTTTGGGCTTGTGTCTGCAGATCATGGTAGAAATGCATGGTGGAGAAAAGCTATTCACCCCATGTCCAGGAAGCAGAGGGCTGGCATTCCATTATCTCTTTTGAGGACACATTGCCAGTCAGTGACAGGGGGGCTTCCTATTATAACCTGCTTCTTAAATGTTCTATCTCCCAATAATACTGCACTGGGGTCCAAGCCTTTCCCACATGAACCTTGATGGGCCAGGGATGGAACACTTAAGATCTGAATTTTAGCAGTTGTCATGCTGTATGGGCCTGAATGAGCATAGCCCACGGCTGACCCCCCCCCCCAAAAAAAATGGTTCAACTGGGAGGCACAATTCTGACATTGCAGGAGAAAGGGAAGAGAATTTTCTGGAGCCAGGTCCTGGAGTATATCATATACAGTACATACATCAGTTATCTTTTGCTGAGTATCAACTTACCCCAAAACTTAATGGCTTAAAACAATGACCATTGATCACTTCCTGGCTCTGTGGGTTAGCATCCAGGGAGTCTTGATGATTCCTTTAGGCACAGGGGACCCCTCAAGGCATCCTGTCTGCATTCATCTCAAGGCTGGACTCCAAGGGACCCCATCTCATGTTATGGACTTTACTGTTACCAGGCTTCAGATCCATGCTAACATTGGCCAGAAAAGTTCCTTGCTCTGTGGGTCTCTCCAATAAAGCAGCTCACAACATGGTGACTGGCTTCTGTCTGAGGAAGAACTGAAAGAGAAGTGGGAGGTGTTTGTTTGTGTGTGTGTGTGTCTGTCTGTCTGTATGTCTGTGTGTGTGTGGTTGTGTGTCTGTCTGTCTGTGTGTGCATGTGTGTGTGTGTGTGTATGTGTGTGTGCGAGGGAAGAGTCACCATCTAACTTAATCTTGGAAAGAACAGCATTCTGTCTGATAAAAGTGAGTCTCTAGGTCCAGCCCACATTCAAGGGAAGAGGTTTACACAAAGGTAAACGTTTACACAAAGGCTATAGGAATCCTTGGAAGCCATCTTGGAGGCTGCCAACCAGTAAGGGGATGAGACCTAGTGCACAGGTAGACAGGCCATCCCTTACTGGGAATAGAAATTGTCCATATAACAGGATGGATAATTTACTGAAAAGATAACCCTTGCTCCTTATGGTATGGGTTGAACTATGATCTCTGAAAAATGCCAGGGAAGAAGCCTCCAAGGACCCCCCAGCTCACCCCACCTCCCCCCCAAACAGCAAGGAGTGGATCTTTGGGGGAGAGGGAACTTGAACTGGGAGCTCACTGCTTTTGCTTGGCCTTTTTGTTCAAGGCTAGCACCCTACCACTGGAGCCACAGCTCCCGTTATGGCTTTTTGCTGGTTAATCAGACATTAGAGTATCACAGACTTCTCCTTTCCCACGCATGCTTCAAACTGCACATCTCAGATCTCAGTCTCCTGAGTATCTGGGGTTACAGGTGTAATCCCACCCCCACTCTCCCTCCTCCTCCCCACCCCGTGCCCCTGTGGGAAGGGTTCCTAGATGAAGTGCTTTCCAGCTCTCAATCCTGCAGTCCTGAGGATGCTGGAAGGCCTACCTCAGTCAGCTTAGAATCCAGGCGGGAGTGAAGGCAGACACCTGGGATGGAGGCCCTGGGCAGCAGCAGGAGTCTCAAGCTAGAAGAGGGCAGTAGGGCCCTGGAGGCCAGGATCTTGCTTCTCTTGGACGACTGGGGTTCTGCTCAGATCCCGGGGAGAGCTGAGCTGGGCAGGGAGGGAACTGTGGACAGGTGCAGGAGATGGGAGACCTGGAGATGGGGTGAGGCCCAGGTGAAGCTGCCAGGCCTGGGGGGGGGGGGTGGCACTTAGCTTTGCTACTTCTCCCAAGGTGCAAAGGCCAAGATGCCCTGGTTTTCTGGGGCACAAGAAGGACTTTGTCCAGCAGGGGAGAGATCCCCACGTTCTTTGCGAGGCTAGTGGGTGGGCGGCTTTCCCCTGACACTGTTTTTGCAGACATCAAGAAAGGAAGGTTTGATGCCCCTCCCCGCCCCCGAGAAACCTCCCCACCCCACCACCTCCGGAGCTGGGATGAATGAAGCTTCTGAGTTGACCTGAAGGTCTACAGGGTGATCAGACACCCGGAAAGGAAAGGGGGGCTTCGCTTACACACACATCGCTGGTCCTACGGTCTGCCTCTCGATTGCCCAAGTGGAGAGAACTTTCTAGATAGAAAAGAAGGGGTATCCCAAGACTCGGGAATGGTTGGGAGCGGGCTCAGGAATCAAGAATGAGAGTCTGGCACAGCCAGGTCCCAGAGGGCCCCCCCACCAGGTCCAACGAGCTCCCATTCGTCCTTAAACAGCCCGAGTCCAACGCAAGTCCATCAACCACTCTGACTACGTACTCCAAAGTGAACCCCCCGCCCCCCACTCCCCCTCTCCCGGGGACAAAACGTGGTTCCTGGGGAAAGAAGAGCACCCATCCCTGGGCTAGGAAGTCTGGGGTTTCGGGCAACGCAGCCGGTGCCTTTGTCCGGACCACCCCCTCCCCACGCGGCCTGAATTGGGGAGGTCACCGCGAAGTAGGTTGGGGGGAGACGATCAAAGACAGCTCTGGAAGTGGGGACCAGCCCCAGGGTTGTCCTAAGGATCGCTTGCGGGTGCAGATCAGTCCGTGCAAAGCCAAGAGTCCTTCGCTCGACACTCATCGCCTTTCCCAAACCCCATCCAAATTCGGTTGCTGTTTTCCCGATACCCGCCCTCCCCCCACTTCCCACTCCCCCCTCGTGGGTCCGCAGGTCCCACATCAGTGGGAGAGAGGCTGCTCCCCACTTTCTAACAGGATTCCACCACCTGATGGGGGGAGGAAGGGATGGGGGTGTCTGAAGGATGCGCCCTGGCTTCTAGGTCCCTCTTTTTCACTTCGCTCCCTCCAGAGCCCGCGGTGATCATCGCCTCTCTCTCTCCTCCAGCCTCTCCCCAGCCCCCGCCCCGTCCTCCCTCCAGACCTCAACTCAGGAGCCCTGGGCGGAGGGGGTCGGGTGAAGGCTGGACTGAGGTCTGGGGGTGCGGGGATTCTGGGGCGCGCCGTCCTCCAGTGGCTCGGGTGGTTGGCTGGTCCCGGCGCTCCTCCGCGGTGCCTTCCTCAGTGAGCCTGAAGGCGAAGCAACGTGGTTCCAGTTCTCCACTTTCGCCTGGTCTAGTTCCCCATCTTCCCCTCCACATCGCCCGGTGCCCTTTCCCCGCAGCCGTTCCCTAGCCTTTCTTTCCCGGGCTCAAGGGGACTGCTCTGCGCCGAGCCGGGACCGCGCGGAGTGCACCGTCCAGGCGCTCGTTCACCTGAGCCCAGTGTACAGCAGTATCGGTACCCGCTCCCTCAAAATCAGCCCGGTGGGAGAGAGGGGTTGAGGGAGAGGAGGGGAGAGCGCACCTGTGAAGCTTGGTCCCCGCAGAATTCCCGGGGGTCTGCGTGATCTACAACCCACACAAGAGCCTTTGCTCCCCCCCACCTCCTCGCAAGCGCCCCGCGTGGACCTGCCACCCGTTGGAAGCTCTCGGGGACGTCTTCCAAGTCTGGGTTACCACCCCACCCCCCGACACCTCGGGTGGCGAATAAAGCCGCCAGCACTCCAAACCTGGCCGGGACGCGCGCGCACGTGTGCGAACTGCGTGCAGAAGTGAGCTCTGGGACCTGACATATCCACAAGGGGAAGGGAGAAAGCGCCGGAGACTCCCCTGAACTCAGGGGCCAGTACCGGGGCGAGGGACCGGGAAGCCACGGCAGGGGAGGGGGGTGGCCAAACCACCAAATGGATGCAGGTGAAATGGTGACCCTGTGGAAACTTGTCCCCCCTCCCACCGTCGCCTCGCCCCAGTTCCTTCCAGATCGTCTACAGGTAGTTAGTCTCCAGCGCTGCCTTCTTCCCAGCCGACCTCCCGAAAAAGCAGCTCTACCAGAGACACCGGTTCCGAAAGCCTCGCTTAGGTCTGGTTTTCTTAAGCTTTGGGCATCTCCGAGTTTTGGCTAATTATCTTGAGGCTGACTCTAAAATAGAACAGTCAGGGGTAGCAATGAGTTAGGGAAGAGCGTGCTTAAAGTGCATTTGACAATCCTGGAATCTCGTTCTGTGAAGAGGGACTGAAGACAAACTCCTACTAATTTCCCCTAAGAAATCTGGTTTTACTAGTCGATCTCGGTAGAATTCCTTGCCCAGAGGCTGGAAATGAGTAATAGGCCGTGTGTGTCTCCGACTCCTAGGTGAATATGCTAATACATACATGCAGGGTGAGCAATGGGGTGTTTACAATTAGTTCTTAAACTTTTTCTGTTTGTCAAAAAAAAAAAAAATGTCCCTAAATCACTCCTCCCTCCATCTAGCCAGAAGCTCCAAGGAGGTAGCTAGCAATCAGGTGCAGACATCTTCAAAAGGAATTAAAAAGCCAAAGCCGATTTTATTTCCTCCAGTCAAGTGTGAAAGACGGCTGGGTCGCAGTAAGGGTGATGAGGGTCGGGGAGGGGGTGTCACCGGGGAAGGCCACTGAGCCTAAACCGAGCAGATAGCAGTTCTCCCAACTTTGTCGGGTACTTCCCCCAGGGCTGCCAGGATCCTGGAAACCCCAACCCATCAAGTCCTCGACTCCCTACAAACACCTCCTGTCACCCCAAATCGTTGTGAGTTTTATCACCTTCACTGGCTTAATCCAGGTAAATCTGGTGGCAACATTTTTGGGAGTGTCGATTTCTAGGAATTTGCCTGTTTTAAGAGAAGGTTAAAAACCAGAAAACTCAGGTTACATTCAAAAACGAATTCAGCAATGATACTCACTAGACACTATATTGAAAATGAACTATACAACTTGTATAGGTCGGGAGGGGGAAAAAACTGAGAGAATGAGGGAAGAGGTGATACTGTTCGAAAAGAGATGTTCTCATGACTTGAGTTACCTACCTGCAACCCCTCTGTAAATCACCTTTACCACCAAAATATTTTTAAAAAATGCACGTCTTTCACACTGCAGGGTCCCTTGGTGGAGCTGAAGGCTTCTTAAGAAAAAAAAAAAAAAGGGAAGGGGTCAGGGATAAAAGAACATTGCCTTGAAGGTTTGGAATTCCTCTTTTTGTCACAGTTCTGAAGTTTAATTCCTTTGGGCCATGGAAGTTGTGGCGCGGGGCTCTTTCTGAGCCTCGGTGCACTTGGAAGGACCTGGCTGGTGGCCTGTCTGTACATTGCAGTATTCTGTTAAGGATAACCTGGACGGAGAGAGGAAAGTTAGACAGTGGTCAGAATTATGGCCGCCAGGTCTGGCAATCAACCACTGAAAATAAAACCATCTGTGGCATCAAAGGTCCACTCGAACCTCCCCCCAGGGCAGAGCAGGGTATCTGCCCAAGATGTCCCAGATTCCAAGGATTTTGCCTCCAGCTTCTGGTTGGATTCAACCAGGAGGGTCTCCGACCCTTAGTGTTCAAGCACTCACTGGTGGTTAGGAATGGAAAGGTGTGGGAGGGCAATGGAGAGAGACCTGAAAGAAGGAAGCTTTACATTTATTCCTGGCTGGAAGTTCCTCCTGACCTCTCCATCCTTGGCTTTGGAGTGGATTCGTCAGTGAGGATGAGGCCGGATTGAAGGAAGGGTGGACAGTAATTATTCCTGGTTTGATCTCCTAGTCCTTTCCAGAGGCCCAAGTAAGCCAAAGGCAAAATCCCCAGCAATGTGGCATCCACCATTCTGGGCCTGTCCCCTAGAAAGGGAGGTGCAGAGAAAAAAGGTGGACTTGATGTATGGGGTGGGAGGGAGGAGGAAGGAGGGCTGTGTGGCAGGTGGCTTTGGTGTCTTCCCACTACAATAAAGAAGCTTGGTATTGGTATTCCCTAGTAAATTTATATTCATTCCTTCTTCTCACAAGTATTTATCAAACACCTACCATTCACCCCGATACGGTGGTATCAGACTCTCCAAACAGCATCATAAGTGGAAGTCAAGTACCTCACTCAAAATCTCAGGACTGATTTCCTGGACAATTTGAAGATCACCAGCACTGCATCTCACTTGGTGTTGCTTCATGAATTCCAACACTGGGCAAAGGGACCCAAGGGAAACATAACTTCTGCATAACTTTTACTTCTCCTTTTCTTTCTTTCCTTTCTTCAAGTAATAAAGGACCATTAATTAGAAGAATAATTACTGCTACCCCATATTATCCCAACCTGTTCAATTTCTATCTGCTGCAGACAATGCTAATAACGGCAATTATTGCTTCTATAAACACCCCAAGGCAGCCCTCTTCCCCCGCAGTGTGTGTGTGTGTGTTTAAAGAATATATATAAAAAGTTCCCCCGCTCATTTGCATAGCTTCATCTTTACCTTTTCCCATTCAGCTCTTGCAAAAAAAAAAAAAAAAAAAGCATATCTATTCAAAGCCCTTGCAAAAAGCATATCTATTCAAAGGGCATTTAGTCCATTTCTTTCTTGGCCGGTAAACCTATTCATCAATTGTTCTGCCTTGTAGATTGCATTCTAATGCTAATCTAGCGTGTTAAATATCTTTTTGTTCCCCTTTCACCGTTTTGTCATTCAGTTTATCCAGTTTTGGTCACCCATTTTATTTATTTATGCGCCTGCTCCTATTCAGGGGCTCATGTATTTTTTATTATGTTGTTTCACTGTCACGCAGTGTCAACTTAGTCTATTCAATGGGGGCTACTTGAAGGCCGGAGGGACAAAGCGTGTACACATTGCAGCGCTATTCATTCCGGCCAGCTGGATCGGCTGAAAAAAAAACCTTGTGAAAAGAAACGGCTCACAATGGACACAGAAGAACTGCACAATGCTAACAGTTTTCCAAATACCACTGATTGGTTTCTTCACAATGAGGAGAAAGCCGCCGCTTTTTCTTAGCTCCACTTCAACAAACAACACTCTCACAAAACCTCCCAACCTTGCGTTTTGTTCCCGGACAAAACCTCCTCGACTGTCTAAACGCTCCCACTGAAGGACAAAAAAAAAAGAAAGAAAGAAAAAAGAGAGAGAGAGGATAAAAAAAAGAGCTCTTTTCACCATTTCCCTCTTTTTTTTTCCCTCCCCCTGGAAGAGAAAAAAAAAGGAAAGAAAGAAAAGGAGGGGGTGGATTGTTAGTGAATTAATAATATCAGTCTTTTAAAAGAAGAGGGGCTGACCTTTGAGATGCACTGGGCCGAGGGAGAAAGAAGAGGGGAGATTTTAATAAAGTTTGGACGGCTCTCTCTCTCTCTCTCTCTCTGCCTCCTCTGGGCTGTGGGCGCAGGGAAGCCTCCATCACTTCGGGGCGCACGAGTTGTGGGGCCTCCCCTAGCCTGGGAGCACCGAGCACTCCCCCCTCCTTCCACTGGCCCGGAGCATCGAATCCCCCCCCCCCCCCCGCCCCCCGGGCGAGGACTCCCGCTCCTGGAGCACTGCGCTGAGTCGCAGCCGTGCTCTGATTGGCTGGCGCTCGGGTCCCCGTCTGCACCGGGAAGAGCAGGATCTTGTGAGCATCTTCCGCACGCGCCCCTCGCCAAAGCCGCCCCGGGCTGGGGCGTTCATTGGAAGAACCCAAGTGTTTGCCCTAGTTTCTGGGGCAGGCAAGGAGGGGTGGGGTGGGGACGGGAGGAGGAAGAGGAGGAGGAAATTGTCAAAAAATAAAAATAAAAAAAGTAAGCTGGGGGTGGGAGGGCTGCCCTGCTGCTTCCTCGAAGACACCCCCGGGCCGCAGCGTCCCGGGCGCAGACCCGATCGCGTCTCGAGAACAATTCCACCTGTTTGCTCATAGCCAGAAGCAACAGGCCCGGTCCCAAGTTGGTTCAAAGTTTTCAGGCAATGATGCCTATCCATGGAATGTCTTTTATTTTTTTTTAATCTTACATTTAAAATAGGAAAAGGGAGAGGAAGGTGTCTTAGATGTAAGAGAGAAGGAAAGCAAGTCGAAAAGGGAAGAGAGAGAAGCAGGGAGAAAAGAGACGGGGGGGGGGGGGGAGCAGGGGATATGGAGCCAACAGCATCTCTTTGGCCAAATCTCAGCGCTCAATTTTTTAGGTTACTTTCAGATTCCTAGGCCCACCCACCCCTGATACCTTGTGAACACCCCTCCGGACGTTCCTGCCACCCCCCCCCCACTCCTGACTTTTGGCCAGTAGTTCTAGGGCAGGGGGGTGGAGGGCTCAGACCCACCAACTTGTGAGCAAGACCATTGGAACTAGAGGGGTTGATAAATGGATCCCGGGCGCTTCTGAATGCACTCAAACTCACTCACCATCTGTGGGTGAACTGACCCTGACTCTCTTCCCCGCCTGCCTCTCCCCTCCCTTTACTAGTCTTTCCAGTCCTCTTCTTATTCATCAGTTCTCGGGAGCGTTTTTCTCCCCCAGAAAACGCTCATCTTTGGGAAAAGGAGAAGGGGGTGGGAGAGGGCGGAGAATCTTCAGGCCGGTGGGGCCCCCGAGCTGGAAGGCTCCGGGAGGTAACTAAGATTTAGGGCTGGGGTGATTTCCAGCGATCCGCAGGAAGTTCCGTGTAGGGAAGTGATGGGTTGCTACAAAAGGGAAAGACGAAGCTTTGAAAGGATTTAATTAACCGTGTCAGGGATAATTACCCCTGGACAGTCCAAATTAGTTTTGCATAATCGCTCAGAACCTTATGAATTAACTTATAATATTGCAAAGAGCTCGGAGAATAACAGGAAGGGGATCGTTTTAATTAGTGAATCAGGGTCAAACCAGCAGAGTCTATTTCTCGCATTTCCAAAAGTTTTTATGGTGGTTGTTGTTGTTTAAATATTACTCCATTGGGAGAAAACAATGACTTTAAAAGACCGGGTGCTTATAAAGACACTCCGCTCTGGGATGGCTTCTGTCCGTGGGGACATAGTTTAGGACTGGTTTATAGTATCTTGAGAATTTCTGTATTTGAACGGGGAAGGGAGGAATCTCCCTGCAACTCTATTTTTTTTTTTTCTGGTTATTTTCCATGGTGGTCTATCATTTCCTTCTTAAAAGTAAGATCCTTCCTAAAAGTAAGACTCCTCTCCAGAGGAGTCTTGGCTAGTTCTGTAAAAGCAACCTTCTCCCATCAGAATTGCTACATCGTACTTTTAGTTAAGTGCTCTCAACTTGCCAGAATAAGGCCCTAAAGAGGCCAAAAGTTGTCCATTTCTGTTGGCAGCGATTACCCTCCCAAATAAAACCTTAAGGTGCAAATAAGGAATACCCTGAAGATATGTGAACAAATTACACTGATTTAAGTGGCAGGGCTCTTCTGCTAACAAGATAAAGTGGTCGGGCAACTTTCTCCTCTGAAAATGTTACTGGAAACTGATGAAATGCTTTGAAGAGTCTGGATGTTTTCAATGGGCCCTGTTCTACTGGTTCATGAATGTTTTTTACTCTCTCTCCCCTCTCTCTTGCTCGCTCTCTTTCTAAAGATAATGCAACTACTTGGGTTTGTTTCTTATCTTCTTTCCTATTCACGATTAAAAATGTGATAAATCAGGTTTTTGGCTCTGAATAACAATGGCTTGATTTAGATTTCCTAGTAAATCTATTCAAAAGCGAAACAAAGACTGCCTTTGGGGGATACCTTACACTTCACCTGGACCAGGCACGTAAGGGCAGTTCAGATAAAAATCTTGTTAGGAACTCAACAAGAAATAGAGGATTTTCTCTTTTCCCTGGCTCAGGCTTTATTTAAACTCTTTGTTCAAAAAAAATGAACAGAGTGATAGTTGGATTCTAATTTACAGATATAGCTTAGACGCATCTAATATTAAATTAGAAGATCACACAAGGAAACCATTTACACATAAGAGTTAAAACCAATATTTTAAACTTTTAAAACTTTATATTACATAAAGCCAAAATGAAACTAAATACAAGTTAGCCAACTTCATTCACAAACATTAGTCAAAATATATACATTTAAAAAGAAACAAACAAAAGCTACCTTTGAGGAAGGTTCTTTCTAGAATGTGCTTTATCATAATTCAAAAATAAATTGCGGGCAATCTTAAAAAAAAAAAAAAAAGAAAAAAGGAAAAGCTTATCCAGGAGGGAACTCCAAACACATTAAAAGTCTTCTAGGTGGTGGAGAAATGCTAACGAAAAATCAAAGGCATCTGTCAAGTCAATTCTGTGCTTCCTTCAGTTTTGCTAAGTAATAAATATATAATTACCACTCAGACAAAAAGTCTGACTTAAACTTACACAAAACTGCGATTCTTGAAGTAGTCCCGCAATTTCTAAAAATTAACTTTGACATTTGTTCGAAATGTTTTTGGGTCTCAAGTCGAGTCCAATTTAAGGGCAACAAAAATACTTTCCAAGACTGCATGTTTTCACTGACATACACACGTTCATAATCTTAAAATGAACTCAGCCAAGAGGGTTGGGGTGGGGGGCGGTGAAGAGCTAACTAAGCCTTTCTTTCCCTCTTTCTGTTAACTGTCAAAAATCCAAGCCAGAGGTATCAGGGAGACTTCCAATAGATTTTTAAAGGGGAGAAAAATCCAATTGACAACTTCCCTCTCACACGCACCTCTTTGCATTTCTCGCTCTGATTTGCATATGGCTTGATAAAAAGAATTCCTGATCATCCCACATACAAAAGGCCAGATTTGAGCTGGTCACTAGTCTAGAATGGATCCGGGCTGGGGAGAAGGGGGAAGGGTTCCGCTTAAAAGAGAACAGATCTGCAAAAGTTCAACTAGTACACATAGGGAGCAAGGTTGCAAGGCGGCTCCGAGCCTTCCCGCTCAGAGAAAACTACTGACAACAGATCACCGGCTCGACCCCCTGTGCCAGCCATGTTCAGACCTAACCTTGGATCAGAGCGCACGTAACTCAGAGGCCGGGGAGGGGTTGGTGGTGGAGAGACCAGGGGAGGAAAGGCAATGAGAAACCAAAGCAAAACAAAAACACCATAATAAAACTTCCAGCAAACAGAACTAAAGGAGCCCAAACGTGTCCAAAGGGGGGTAAAGTTTACTCCTCCACCTCGTGTGGGATCAAAACGCAACAGGTTCCGAAGTGCAAAGCCAACCCTTACACCGCGGCGGCCGGAGAAGCGAGCCCGCCCTCTTTCAAGTAGGGGGGCAGACACGCGGGTCGCAACACGATCGTGTGAATCTCACGCGCACACGCGGCCCGCGCCCCGCCCTGGCATCTCCGCCTGGCACCTATACAGCTTCTGTACATACACACCGGGCCCCCCTCCCCCAGGGGCGGGAGGGCGCCCCGGGAGGCCGCGGAACTCGTACCTATACATATGTACACGTGTGCCCACCGGTCCTCGGGCGGCGGCCCCGCGGGGGTCATAGCGCAGCGGCGTAGGCCGCCGGGTAGGGGTCCAGCTGCGGCTTGCCCATGCCCGGCAGCAGGATGTACGCGAGCGGCGGCTGCAGCCCGGGGCTGGGCCACGCGCTGCAGTTGCACGGGATCATGTAGCCCGGGTTGCCCGGGCTGGGGTGCGAGTGCGTGTGCCCCCCGGCGGCCGCGGCCGCCGCTGCAGCCGCCGCCGCCGCCCCGTGGAAGGCGCCGGCGCCCGCGCTCGGGTAGCCCAACGACGAGGCGTAGGGCAGGCCGGACGACGACGACGAGATCTCTGCCATCTTGGAGCCCAGGTCGAGCAGGGAGTACGGGCTGCCCGCGGCGGCGGCGGCGGCGGCCGCGGCGGCGGCGGCGGCCGACTGCGGGAAAAAGACGCGCGCGGCGGCGGCGGCGGCGGCGGCAGCCGCCTTCTCCGGGTTGGCGAGCAGCGACTCCGGGACCAGGCCGCCGCCCGCGCCCGCATGCAGCCCGGCTCCCGCCTTCAGCGCGGGGTGCTCGGCGTCGGCCACGCCGCCCAGGCCGTAGGGCACCGGGAAGGCGAACTTGTCCTTCTTGAGCAGCGTCTTGGGCTTGCGCCGCGGCCGGTACTTGTAGTCGGGGTGCTCCTTCATGTGCATGGCGCGCAGGCGCTTCGCCTCGTCGATGAACGGCCGCTTCTCCGCCTCGGTCAGCAGCTTCCACTCGGCCCCCAGCCGCTTGCTGATCTCCGAGTTGTGCATCTTGGGGTTCTCCTGGGCCATCTTCCGCCGCTGAGCCCGAGACCAAACCATGAAGGCGTTCATGGGCCGCTTGACGTGGTCCACCGGCTTGGACATGCTCTCGCCGTGCCGGGGCTGCAGCCCGCCGCCGCCCGGGCCCTGGCCCTCGCCCTCGGCCCGGAGGAAATCAATGTTGGCGGCCCGCGGGGCCCCGCTCGGCCGGCTGCCGGGCGCCCTGGCGTCGAGCCCGCGCGGGAGGAGGCGGCAGGGGGACCGGCCCAGGGCCGCGGCGCTGCGCTGCGGGGCCGCCTTGGCTTTCTCCCGCCCGCCGAGCGCACGGGAAGGAAGGAGAAGAAAAAGAAGAAGAAAAATCCTCTCCGGGACGCGGGGACTCCTCGCGGTGCCCGCACCCCTGCGGTGCGGTTGCCTTCTGTTGCTTTTTTTTTTTTCTGGTCCTTCTCTCCGATCGCGGTGGCCGGCGAGGTCCTCTTCAGGTCACCGCTGCCCGGCACCGTTCTCCCCCCCTCCCGTCTGTCTTCGGGCTCTCAAATGCAAAGCAGCAGCACAGCAGCAGCAGCAGCAGCTGAAAGAAAGTTGCGTGGCGGAGGCTCCACCAAGTTGAGCCCGGGAGCCCGGCGCCGCGTGCTGCCAAGTGCCAAAGGGACTCTCGGCGGCTGGAGTGTTTGGGTTCTCCTGGGTGACTTTCTCATTTGACAGAAGCAGATGGGGGTGGAAAGGAGGGGGTGGCCCCGAGGAGGAGGGGGAGGAGGGGGCGCGGAGGAGGGTCCGGGCGCGCCCCGGGACCGCAGTGTACCGCACCGCGGCGGATATAAATGCAAATAAAGCCGCGCCCGCTGCTCTTCTGGATTCGGGGGCCCGGGCGCGAGGGTGGGGATTCCACCCTCCCCCTTCAATCGGCTGCGATTTGTTTCATTTGGGGTGGGGGGAGGAATGTCCCCCCCTGCACCTGCCTCTGGAGGTTTCCTCTCGGGTCTTCGCGCCGGAGAGAAGAGGAACGAGGTCGGAGGGAGTGTGAGCAAGCCTGGGATCCCGCGGGGTTCAGAGGAAATTCTCCCCGCCCGCCGAGGCGCCGCGTCGGGCGGTCCGCTGGGCCACGGTGGCTCCGAGCGCCCCCCCAGGCGCGTCGGGTGACTCGGGCTCCCGCAGGCGCGGCAATCTGGAGAGTTAATCCGGCCGGGACTGTGTTCTCTCCCGGCTCCGCTCGCCACCTCCCGGGTACTTGCAAACTAACTTTTGTCGCCCAAGTTTGGCGGCGCCGGCGCGGCCGCGCCCCTCGCGGCGCGCTCGCCCAGCCCAGGTGCGCCCGCGATCGCGCCGCGCCCCCGGGGGCCCCGGGCTCGGAGATCTCCAGGCCACGTCCCGACTGGGGCCGAACTGGGGGGTGGGGGACAGCCTGAGGAAAACTCGCCGTCACCTCAGTGTGCGCTGGAGCTGCTCCGATTTCCCTTCC
Organism: Dipodomys spectabilis; assembly: GCF_019054845.1. NCBI lineage: Eukaryota > Metazoa > Chordata > Mammalia > Rodentia > Heteromyidae > Dipodomys > Dipodomys spectabilis. The sequence goes on from NW_024870752.1 coordinate 10,332,039, forward strand.
CCAACTCCGGCCGTCGCCAGTCCCGGCTCCCTTTGAGGCGTCGAGGACGGCTGGCGTCCACCGCACCCGCTCAGGTGAGAGTCTGTACCTGCGCGCGTCCGCGCCCCGGCCCGGCGCGGGGTGTGCACGTCCAGCCGCAGCTCAGTGTGTATATCTTGGGGCCTGCGGAGGAGGTGGAGCCGGGGACTCCAGGAGGGAGGAGGGACCAGCGGCGCCTCCTCCCGCTCCCCCCCCCCCCGCACCTCGAATTAACAGGATCGCCCCCCCCCCCCATCTCCCGCGTCTCACCCCCCCTCCTCTCCTCCCCCCTCCCATTCCCTTTTCACTTGGTGAGCAGGTTTCGGCGAGCGGAGAGCCGGCGGCGCGCCGCGGAGTCTGCGCACTGTTGGGCGCTGGCAACCCCCGGTGTCCTCGGCCAGCTGCCCGGGCTGGCCCCGCTGGGCTGCTCAGGTCCCAGCTCCGGGAGTCTCGGCCCCGAAGGAAGAAGCCTTTTCGCAGGAGATGGAGAGTTTCATGAACTACGAAAGAAGAGGGTGAAGCCCGGGGAAAGGGACATCTGCTCCTCTGAAAATCGTTGAAGACTGTGGCCTGCAAGAAAGTTACTCATTTTCCTGCAAGGTCCCGAGGGCGCTGGCGGTCGATGCCTCCCGCGTGTTCTTGCGCTGGTGATGTACCACCCAGCCAAAGGTAGTGGCATGAAAGACAGAGCTCAGGCAACTCTGGGGGGAAAGGAGCTAGCCGAGGATGCTATTTGGCGTTAACCATTCTGGCTCGTTCTCGTACTTGGTACCAGAGCTATCTGTGCTGACCTCTTTAAGGTGCAATTACCTTTATCCTATCTTTCTGAAAGGCACAACTTAGGGTAACGTGTTTAACATCTGTAGGAAGCAGAGATTGTTTCTCTGAAGAAGTAAAACGTAGTCACACACTCTCCTGGAATAGTTTAATGCTCTTCAGCACGGTTTTCTTGTTTAGTTAGAGCAATTTTCTTTATAATTGACATGCTGCAAAAAAACTCCCAAAAACCCACAAACATAAAAACCCCAAACAGCATAGTTTTGTTTGCTTTATTTTTTTCTCTCACTTCTTGCTTTGTAGCATATCTTATTCTCAAGGTAGCCTGCCCGTCGGGGAGAATGTCCATGCCCATGTGATATATGCCATCGGAAACTTATTAACAGTGGTGGACATACATGTTTAAGGCTTTCTGCAACTTGTGTTAAACTCACATATGCACAGAGAAACCCAGCATCGATTGTAATTCTGAACTTAAACAAGGATTGTTTGAGGTCATCATATTTATTTCTACTTATTTAAAGGTTAGGCTTGTGTTGCTCACTTTAATAGAAGAAGGGCACTTGTGTTGTTAAATGTTAGTTATGGTAATAGAAATCTGAATGAGCAGTGACAGGTGTGTGTGTTTATTTATTTTTTCTTAAGATGGCATATTTACAAACGTCTATTCAGTATCAGTTCTGCCCTTGTACTGGTGAAAACAATTGGGCTGATTTCTCTAGAACCATATTCCTTTAACAGGCTCTATAAAGACACCGCATTCACAAGCTCTGGGATATGCAAGGGTAAAACACTGGCAGATGTAATTACATAGACTAGGATATTAAATATACTGTCTTGTGATGATAAACTACAAAATTACTGTCCTTGAGCTTTTTAACCTACTAACTTATATATAATAGGTTTGAGACGAAAATATTATACACGGTCACACAAAGAACATATGTATAGGGACACAGGTATAAAAAAACTGTTATTCTCTGATCATTTGCATAAAGTTAAGTTTAACCTTGACATGTAGAAAATGACTAAGGTTGACAAAATTCATTGTGTGTTGGTATTCTAAATTATGCTGTTGAGCTCTGTTTTAAAATCTGCAATAAATTATCATTAAAAAGATCTGCTTGTATTATGTGATTGAAATGTATGCTCATATATGATATGTGTTCTAAAAAATAAATACATAAGGTAACCCAAGAGTGACTTTTCTAAGATAAACTGCAATATTACATGATTACTGATAGGCAGTGAATTTGAAAGTTCTCATGTCTAAGAGTGTTGAATTTTGGAAAACAAATGTATCATGACAAGAAAAATGACCATTTGTGTGTTCATTTATTCATCCAGCAGAAGTTTATACATTGCAGAAGCAGAAATTTGGTCTTCAATTTGGGATTTTAAGGAGTCTGTATTCTTGACTTGACTTCTTCACAGCCAAGGAAAGAGTTCTCAAACTATCAAGGAGGGCAGTGTGGCCATTGTTTTTGTTAACCATGTGAATGAGTCTTGTTGAGCTTTTTAGCAAAGTAAGATTTCAAGCCAATTTTATTTTTAATTTCTTCTTCTATGATGACACAATGGAAAGACTGTTATTTTTTTTTCTTGGGAGTTTTTTATCCTAACAATGGAAAGTACTAGAATATTGGAAATGAAAGGGAATAATTAAAGAGAATTCTAACTGGTGGGTCCTGACATCTTTTGATTGTAAAAGTCTATAAGGGAAGAGTCTATATTGGTTAGTAGAATCCATGTGGGACATTACTTTCTTTGAGGTCACAGTAGTTAATACCTGTGGCCACAAATGTCTCTTATCAGAAACAGAGATACTCAGAAAAAGTTTGTGGGTCTGTGTAATTTCAGTTTCTTTCTCTCCCTTTTAGTCCTCCCCAGTAAATGGTCTCTTTTTTCAATTCAAAAACTTGCACTAGGAGGCAGCAATGAGGTTGCTGGAGAATAATAATTTTTAGAAAACGTTGGCAGCTCCAGACTAACTAGTTCCCTTTCTCTTTCATAAAAGGAGGGAGAATTTTCAAGTCCCAAAAATGAAGTCAGAGTTTTCCCTTTCATCTTTCCATCTTCCCCTTTCTCACTAGATTTTCACTCAGATTGGTTCTGTGTTGCGTAGTTCTACAATCATGGAGGTGACAGACCACAGCAAAGACAGGGAACCCTTGCCAGATGAGAGGTGAGCGGATGGAAGTGATAGTAGAGGTAATACCTTCAAAGTGCGGAGACCAAGTAATCACACCTAGAACACTGATTGCCTACAACTATAGTTAGAAGACTGAAGTTCTGTGCTTAAGCAAGTGTAATGAAAGAAGCTAGGTGCTTTCAGACCTACATAGGAAGGTCATGCATGCAGCCTGTTCATCCTGTTAAGAAGAGAGTAAGCAAATAAAGGAATGCCAGAGACAGCCTTTGGAATTGTCACAGCTCTCCTGTTCCTTTTAGTGGCATCAGGAGAAAAATTCCCAAGCCTACATAAATCCCAAGAGACCGGAAGAGCTAGCTGGACTTGCCAGTCATGATAGGAGCCAAACCTTCCAAAAGTGGCTTTGTACCACTTACTGCTTCCATCTTTCTGAGATTCTTGTCCCTTTTATTCTCACTGTTCCCACTATCTTTGGAAAAGTAGCACTATCCAATTTCATGAGGGAGACCATGTCCCTATTCTTGATGGTGCTCAAGCTGGCTGATGTTTTCCAAAAGGAGTCGTTAACTAAAGGACAGGGGAAGAAAAAACAAAAATAGCCACACACTCTAAATCACCCTCTATAGAAAAAATAAAAAAGACAATCCACTAATCCAAGACCAAAAAAAAAAAAAATGTCTCAGTACTCTGATTTTAGACCTGGAGCAATGAAGAGCTTTGGTTCTCTTAGGGTAAGTGGTTTGTAAGAGGGCCAGAGCTAGTCTCAAATATGGAGGAGGAGGAGGCTTGTATAATTGGCTAGCCTATCATGTCTTTGGTGTAATGAAAAGGTCAAATTTCAATCTTTTTCACATGAGGAGACTTGGTTCTGATAGGCTGGGGTCACCTGTAAATGTTAACCTCAGTGCATTTTATTCAAGAGGAAAAAAAAAATCCTGAGAAAGGTCTCCTTAACTCTCCCAGCAGAGTGGCAAATAGGCCATGCTCACAGTTTTACCAAAGTCACTCTGTCTGATGGTCCTTCTATCCAGCTGCCATAATGCTGAGTTTTGGGTTTCCCTCCAACTCCTATTTAGGACTTCTCCTCAGGAGGGCCTACCGTAGGGCTCACGTGCTGAGCAGTTTGCTGACTTTGTAGCCACTAATTACTGAATTGTTAAGATACCATACCTTTGATAGCCATTATCTTATCAAAATTTCAGGAAAACCCTATAAGGGAAGAGTAACCATCTTCAACGCAGTTTGGGAAATGAAGCCTTAGAGCAGATGAGCCAGTAACTTGTCCACAGTCACAGAGTACTCCTGCTGGGGCGTAATTTGGAATTTGCACCCTGCCAGTGTCCTGCACCACCTATATTAAGAAATAAAAACCCTTCTTTTTAGAATCCAAAGCAAGGCTTTGGTTTTGAGTCCTGGCAGAAGGCTCGGCCTCTTCCCAACTCAGGTTCCCACGTCTACCCACTTCCTCAAGCTTCCCGTGACTCATGCAGGGCCCTACTCCTGTTCTGAGAGGAGAGGGAGTGCCCTCACTCCGAGGGCAGCCCTGAATCCATTCTGTGGTTGGGTTGCCAGCACTGCCTGGCTCTGTGGTCAGCACAGATTCGGTCTCAGCTGCAATCCACTACCCTTCCTCCCATGGGGCCACCCGCCCATGGCAAACATGAACCATTGCCAGCCCTGAGTAAATGAGTCTCTCCCCTTTCTCGACGGCCAAGGGCTGCTAAAAGTACTCTCCTAACAATGTTATCTAATCTTAGTCTTTATTTCTCTCCAACTCCAGTTGTCCACCCTTCCCTCTTACCTTTCCTCCCTTCTCCTGCTTCTTCTACCTTTGTTTTGTGAAACCGAATAACTGTAGTTTAATCACAGTTTCTGATTCAGGATACGCTGTCATCCTTGGCCCATCAACAGTCCATTTTTCTATTTAGTTATATTTAATAATTTAACCAGCACTTGTGAATCACCACCCCACATGAAATCTGTTGGCACACCTATTTCTAACTAAATTATCTCCCCAGTAGACTATCCATCTGTTGCTGCCACAGGCCCAGTGAATATATAGTATATGGATAATATAGATATTGTATAGCTATTTATATGTAATATATATAACATATTTATATGATGCTATATTATATTATGTGTAATGTTATATATTATTAGATATAATATTATTATATATTATGTATTTATTACATATTTATTTCACAATGTCAGGCTATGTAGGCCTCCAGCCCTTTTGTTTTTATTTAGCTTTTGAGCTATGGCCCCACTTTGAGGGGCTGACCTTGAACTAGAAATCTTCCTATCTCTGCATCCCATCTCCAGAATTGCTGAAATTATAGACATATACCAGCCAAGACCTATGTCAATGAAACCATGTGTATTCTCTTGATTTTGATAAAGTTTTGAAACATTGGACGTACCCTTTAAAAGTTTGATTTTATTTTAATTTGTGTTTCATTCATAAAATTTTTTATGTAAATACTTGAATACAATTTCTATTGACTCCTTATTTCATGATGTTATTTAGATAAATAAACAGATTTAACTGCCTGTCTCTGTAGTTTTGTTCATCTTAGCAGCCACCTAATATTCAGTTGTACAAATGCACCCCAGTGTATTGCTCATTCCTGCTTATAATCAAGTAGATGGTTCCCAGATTTGAATCACCAGGAAATGGTTGCTATAACATCCTCATTCATGTCAATGATTGTCTGCGCATATAGGAAGAAAGCTGTACAAATGGAAAATACTTCCAGTGCTCTACCCTTTGTCCATCTGGGTCCTTTTGTGTTTCTGTTCACTTTTGACTTTTTTCTTCAGACATTTGTCTTCTTCAGAATGGGTATGTGTGTGTGTGTGTGTTGTTTGTTTCTTTTAATACTTTGCCTGTTTGTTATCAATGGGATATGGAGATATTTCACCTTGAACAGAATTGGTGAGCTTTTAATCCATGTGTCTAATAATCCTCCATTAATTTTGTTCTTTCTCCTAGTGACACCATACATGTATATATATGTATATATATACTGTAAATCATATATAATTTTATACTTCTCCTAGGTTTTTAAAAACATATTTAATTCTATTATAAATAGCACATTTTCAAAATGCTGCCTTTTAAAAAATAGAGCATCTTTTCTACAAATTTTACTTTGTTATTAGTATATTGCAATTCAACTGATTTATATACATATATATATATATATATATTGATTTTTAAGTGATAACTTTGTGAAGCCATATCTTTAATTGAAGAAATTTATTGGAAAATTTTTTCCACATACAAACATCATATTGTCTGTAACTGTTGAGGGCCTTCTTCCTTCCTTTCTAATACTTTTCTTTCTTTTTCTTGTCTTATGAAGCAGTGCAGGCTCTTGGGGGCATTACTGAGCAGAAGCTGTGGTAGCAAGTGTTCTTATCTTTTTCCTGACTCTCCTGTGCCTTTCTAGAAGGTTCGCCAAGCTCTTTATGGAACTTGGGACATGTGACGATTATTTCAAACCTGGCTCCATGGTCACCCTACCACACATGTATACATTTTTCTGGGATTCTGTTTGGTTAGGCTTTACTTAGTCTAGACAATTGGCCAACCAAACCATTCAGCCTTTATCTCCAGAATAAGAAATCTAGTTTATTGGATCCATGAACTCTTGACAGTACAGAAACCATTTCCTCTTCATCCCATCATCTGCCCAGTGGAGATTTTTGCCAAATGAAGTTCAGCACTTACCTAGTTATGATCTCAGGCTGTTTGCTGGGTGTGTTCTTCTACTACTTCTTTTAAAAAATGTTAAAAAAATATTTTTTATACTTTTAAAAATTAAGGCTTTTTAAATTAGCATACATTAGTTGTACAAGGAAGGGTTTCATTGTGACATTTCCATTATGTGTATCTGAGGTATCTTATCAACCTTATCCCTGTATCACTCTCCTTTATCTCTTCATTCTATTTTCATATATGCCCATAAAATATTTTGGTCACACTCATCTTCATTCATCCTCTCCCTTTGTTCTCCCTTCTCCCACTGATACTTCCCGCAAAGCAAAAGTGAGCCTATTTCATTTCCCTGTCATTCACTAGACATTAATTTTGTATTTTAATATCTATAATTTTAGAGTTATTGTATCCTTCAGTGAGATGTCTTATGTCATCTTCATACATAGATGCAATGTATTTTTATATTATTCACCCTCCATCATTTTCTTTCTCTCTTCCTTCTTCCTCCATTAACCCAAATAGCCCCATCATTACAGTCATACTACTGCATCTTGAGTGAAGAGCCATGACCACTGTTCAGGGCCTGGTAGCTGAGCGAGTTTCCCTTTGTTTCTCGCACACCTCTAGAAAGGGTGACAATTTGGCCTAGCCTCAGTGCCTGGTGTGTTGTGGAGTGGTAGAGGATAGAATGTTCCATCACGCCTCCACATGGTCCACATTTGATCTACCCAGATATTATTTGTGTCCTTTCTTAGAGTAGGGGTAAAATAACCAATGGGAAAACAATGCCCCAATTCCTTCTAATTTTTGGTACTTGAGTATGATGAGAGGAATCCTGCTGTATTAACAGATACTGATTAGTCTGATCGCAATCTGTGCTTAATCAGGCCAGCTTTCTGAAAAGCTGACTCATGACCTCAGTGGACTTATCACCCCGTGGTATTTGTAGAACCATACTGCATCTTAGTCCTTTGTTTGTGCAGTAAAGTGTTTCTATACACTAACTTCCTAGTTGACGTGTCCTTTTGTTCATTATCAACCTCCAATTTCACATGGCAGTCATGTGTCAGGTGTGGCTGGACTCTGGGATCACAGGCATGACTGCAGCGCTACTTTTCAATGAGCCTTTAAACCATTATTTGACGTCCACGCATGCACATTGTCTGCTAGCAAGTTCATCTATTACTGTCAAACAAAGCCTTGTTTTTGATAAAATTCTTTTTTATTTATGTAAGACAAAGGAGGATCTCATTGCTTCACTGGGCTTGCTTTTCAATAAAACGTACAGGGGAATGAGTTAAGAGACTGGAATCAGCAGGACAAGAAAGTATTATCTAATGGATCCATTAATAGTAACTTGGAGCTGCTTTTCCTACAAACCTTTTCTGACACAATTCCAGCAAGGCTGAGTTGACTATTCCCTGCACTAGGTTGCTCCATATCCTGGATCAGCTCTTATTCTCATGCCAGGAGCTCTGGGTTACAACCGCTAACCCATCTGTGTTTTCTCAATCAGCTTTAAATACCCATAGGCAAGGGTCCTATCTTTATGATCTTTATACTTCAGCACCAGCTAGGCTCTGGACATCAAATAGGTGCTCAAATGAGTGCTTGATGAATGAACAAATCAGCCACTTGCTCTAAGCCTCAGGGCACATAGTCAGGGAGAGAGGAGATACTGAGAATTTATCCCCAAGATATAGATAAAGAATTATCAAGCGAATCCTAATTGATTAATTAATCTTAAAGAAGTCTAGATTCATTCTGGAAATAAGATGACTTCGATAATATTAAAAACATGCACCCCAACTAAAATTCCCATGTCCTTACCTTCTATCACCTAGATATTTTAAATACAATTTACACTGAAACCTCTCTCCCTCTGAATGATCTGGTCATTAAAAAGTCCACAATTTTAAATTGCTATTGAAGATAGATATGTTACAAGAACCACAGTTGTTAAGTATCATCTGTAAAAGTTATTCAGTCTCTCTGGAGATGTTGATAACTCAGGTCTGTAATCTTAGGTACTCAAGAGACTGCAATGTGGAGGATCATGGTAGAAGGCCAACCAGTTTCAAGACTCCATCTCCCAAATAAACAGCACAAAGCTGAGCTGAAGGTATAGTTCAGGTTGCAGAATATCCACCTAGAAAACCCAAGTTTTGCCTTGTACTGGTAACAAAAAAATTAAAAGTTTAACTTTATCTCAGATACTTGGAAGGTAGAGACAGTAGGATTGTAGGCAAAAGCATGAGACCCTATACATACATACATACATATATATATATATATATATATATATATATATATATATATATATATGAACTATGAGATGTGGCTCAAGTAAAGAAACACAACCACCAGGCCCCAGTTTAATCCTCAGTACTGCTGGGACAGAGGACAGTTGTTTAATTTCTGTGTTTTAAAATTTCTTGACTATATAATGAAAATGTGTTGAAAACGAACTTTACAACTTCGGGGGGGAGGGTAGTTGTGGAGGTGGGAGGGAAGGATTGGTAGGGGAAAACAAAGGAGGAGGCAACAATGCTCAATAGGAAATGTACTCATTACCTTGCTCATGTAACTGTAACCCCTCTGTACAATATTTTTACAATAAAAAGTACAAAAAAGGGGGGAAGCACAGAAATAATGGGAGAAAGAGTGAACCAATTCAGCTGTGAAACCCACTAGACACTATTTTGGAAATGAATTATACAACATGGAGCGGGGAGGGAAGTTAGGAGGGAAAAACTGGGAAAGACTGGTGGGAGGGTGACACTGTTCAAAAGGAAACATATTCATTATCTGATTTAAGTAACTGTAACTCCCTCTGTACATCACCTGTACTATAAAATTTTAAAAAATTAAACCAACATGCAATTGAATTAAGTAGGAGGTTTTTACATTCTTATAAAGTAAATGGAACACTTGAAGGAACTGTGATTCTACAGTCTCATTGAGTTTGTTCTAAAAATCATAATTCTCTTTCCAGTGCTTTAACTCTGAATAATACAACACTAATTGTTTGGACTTAGGTAGCAAACACTCAGGAAGCTCTCAGGTTTGCCAACATGAGCCTCTTTCCAAAAGCTCTATTTGAGTTCCAAATAAGTGTCTAGACAAGGGGACAGGTAAAGAGGGACTTAAAGATTTTACCTTACATGTATGCTCTGGGATGTTTTGTGATAGCAGCCTGAATTACCTAATACCACTAATACCACAGTGTTGGAGCAAAAGTTTAGTTTTTTATGTGACTTTTGTCTCCAAAAAAAAATCAATGAATGTGATTCCCATCATCAATAACTTTCTCTTCTTACTCTTCCAAATAAAGATTTTTTTATTCTAAAGCAGAAATTGACTTCAAATTAATGCTGTCTAGTGGCATAAACTCAGAAGAGTTTAGTGGTATAGACTGTGAAACCTAGAGATTTTTTTTTGTATTTTTCATAGACAAGCAGAGATCTGGAGTGCTGGGCAGAGATTGAAATACACTTGAGAAAACTTCCTAAGGTAACTTTTTTTGTGCTTTTATACAATTACTATACTTGCAAAGAACTGTTGTTATCAATTCTACATAGAGTTGGAATGACAGGCTGATGTTGAACCATGTAAACCTTTGATTTTGTGTTACCAATTGACTGCATCCAGCAACCTGTGCTTCAGGAGTAAAGACTCTGTAGTAGATTGAAGATTGAGGTGAATTCTTCATTATTCCTTTGCTGAGAACCAAAATTGAAGAAGCTACCCCTTGAGTCTGCGTTGGCCTTAGTGATTTGGCTTAGCCAATATGGAAGAACCAATGTGTTATTCTGGGACCTATGAGGCTAGGTCATAAGAACAAATTATAGCTTCTACTGGAGTTCTTGAACTCCTGGAGCTTGGAGCTTCCCTGTGAAAACAGTAACTACTCTAAGTCTGCCTTGTTATAGATTTGCATTGATGGATGGCATCAGCTGACTTAAACCTTCTAGCCATTTCCAACCAAGGCACCAGACATGAAAGCAATTCTGTCCTGCATCTTCCAAAGTAGCTCATCCACCAGCAGATACAGCCAGATGACCTTGTGGTAGCCATAGGAGACATTGCCCTGCTAAGCCCCGCCCAAATACCTGGCCTACAAAAGCAGAGCAGATAATAAATCACTTACTGTAATAATTTGTTATGTTTGGAGATAGTTCAGGGCAATAGATGCCCTGAACAGCTAGCTCTTCTAATGAAATAGACAGGCCAATCAGACTGTAAGTGGATTCTGGTGAAAACTACTTCATTCATTTTAACCTTGAAGAGCCTTGTTTAACAAGAAGTGGAGGAAAACACATGAGTTGTAAAGTCCACCGGAGAAGACTTGTAGTCTAAATGAAATGACTCAACATGTGGAGAAATTCTGTAGATGAAAGCCCCTCCTCCACTCCTGAAATCACAGGCAGTGTTGGGAAGGCTGGATGCAATCTTGCATGGCTGGACCTCACTGTCATCCTGCAGCGTAGCTCACAGGAATAGCCCCTTCCTCTTCAATCCTGAAAATGTTAGTCTTTTCTTAGTCACTGTCTGGATGGTAATAAGTTCTCTTTCCTAGATTTTCTGGGAATAGTCAACAACACCAACTCCTGTCTCCATGAGAAGACAGAAACTTCCGGTGATTGGATGGGCCATTTCCACTTGAGTGATTACAGTTTACCTAGTCTTTAAAAATCTATAAGTTCAAATCTAGAAGAGTGGAACTCCTCATTTATACACAGAAATCGAATGCTCTATATTGCCTAGTGATATTTGTCTATGGTTGGAAGGATTCTGTAATCGTTCAATTTAGTCTTAGTTTTAGAGGTTATATTCAGAGTTGCATCTTGTTTTCTTTTTAAACTCCTTATTTTTAACTTTATTGTTTTGAAATACACGTGAATACATTCTCCTCATTAAACTGAGAAAATAATCCGTTGCTTATATGACAGCCAATTACGTATCTCTTAATGATACCGTGGGGGGGGGGGGGAGAAGGGGGAAGGAATAGAAACTAGAAATAGAACTTTGCTAGAGGACACAAAGCGTTACCCAAACATTAACATGTAACAATGCATTTTGGTGGTGTCTATTTGGGGGGTTCCATCTTCTTCACTTGAGCTATAGGTCTTTTCGCTTTCATCTCTTTGGGGAAATACATTGCTTAAGGAAAATATTAGTAATGTCTGCAGAGGTGGATTAATGAATTCCATTGCTGACTGGACTGCTACTCAACTCGATGAATCAGTGGTTTTGTGGTTTCTGAAATCAACAGAGCCCATCAATTAAAATGCATACTGCAATTAATGTTTTTAATTGTAAACACTCTGAAAAAGATGCAGCCTCGGAGAACAAGCAATGTGTGTTTTGAAAAGGCAGGTTGGAGCAATGGCATGGAAGGAACACTCTTCTTGGAATCAGATGGCTGGGTTTGGGCTCCATGTTTGTTTTATTCCTGTTGCCAGCTTACCATTGGGGCCTTGGTAATAACAATACCTTTCTTAGCTAGCAAAGAATGTTGTAAAAGATTAGAATGAGATGAACCAATGCACGTAAAAGATGGTCAAATATTGTTTTGTGGATAAACACATCCCAACCTAAGTGGAGACTAAGAAATTATTTGGTTCATCAGGGCAATAGGCTAAACTGGCAAGATATTGGAGTAGGAAGGCAAAAATTCTTGGCTAGAAATATGAATGGGAGTGATGCACATAGGACATTGCTTTTTTTTTTTAAGGCATGTTAAGGTTTGTCTTCCTTACCTCCCGCAAACACACACTCATTTTGATTCCCAGCACCCTTTTCTTCCACTTGGTTCACAATTGTTAAGTATCGACATCAATTGTTTCATGAAGAGGTTTATAATATCTTTATTAAGATGTAATTTGTATGCCATGCATTTCCTCATTTAGTGTCTATCACTCAATGTTTCTTTTTTTAATGTCACATACAATAATTGTGCAAAGTCCATGTTACCTATTATAGTCTCATGACAAAATTGTGTAACCATCACCATAATCAATGTTGGAACATTTTAATCACCACAAAAAGAAACCCTATACCTGTTAGCAGTTATTCCCTGTGAACTCCAGCTGTTGGCGGCCACTCACCACCCCCAGGCCTGGACAACCACAAATCTACTTTCTGTCTCTACCGATTAACCCGTTCTTGATATTTCATGTAAACTTAATCAGATGATTTGTGGTATTTGGTGAGAGGCTTCTTTTGGTTAGCAAAATATTTTGTTAAAACTAAAGGTTGACAAGAAGGTTCATCGAGTCTCAGCATGAGACAGGAGTTTATTCAGTTTTATTGTTAAATAATACCACATCCTGTGGCTCTAGCACGTCCATTTATGCATTGATGGGCATTTGAGTTGCTTCCACAATTTGTCTAGGATAAGTAATATCACTGCGAATATTCACAAAGGAGTCTTTGGGTAGACATTTAATTTTTTCTAAGTAGGTATCCTGCTGTTGAAATTCTACTTCTTCTTCTTTTTCTTTTTTTGCTGGTCCTGGGGCTTGAACTCAGGGCCTGGGCACTGTCCTTCAACCTCTTTGTGTTCAAGGCTAGCGCTCTACCACTTGAGCCACAATACCACTTGCAGCCTTTTCTGTGTAGTTCATTGGATAGAAGAGTCCCACAGACTTCCTTGCCTGGTCTGGCTTTTGAACCATGATCCTCAGATCTCAGCCTTCTGAGTAGCTAGGATTACAGGCTTGAGCCTGTAATTTCAGCCTGGCTGAAATTCTATTTGTAAATGTAAGTACTCTCTACCTTTTGATGAACTCCTCATCAAGACAATGTAATAATAATAATAATAATAATACTTGTTTTGCTGTTTCCAAAATGACAGTCTCTCTAAGTACTCCTGTCATTTTCAGAGAACTACACCCAATAGGAATCTGTTTATGGAGGCTGAGAAGCCCCATGAAGCCCAAGAAACCCAGCAGATTAATTCAGAGTCTGAAGACCTAAGAAAGGAGGTAACTCAAAAGTCTCAGACATGTCCAAAGATCTGAGAACTAGGAGCACCCAGGTTGAAAGGAAAGCACAAAATGTTCTTTCTCAAGCAGAAGACTTAATCCATCCCTTTGTTCACTGCTCTTTTGTCCTATTTTGTCCTATTTGGGTTCTCTTTGAGAGATACCCGAGGTCAATCTTCTTCACTTATCTAAGGACTCAAATGCTAATCTCTTTCAAACACACCCAGAAATAGTATTTTACCAGCTATCTGGACAGCCCTTAAGCCAGTCTAATTCATACAAAAAATCCATTCTAGGGCTGGGAAGGTGGCTCAGTGGTAGAGCGCTTGCCTTGCATGCCTGAGGCCCTGGGTTCCATTCCTCAGCACCACATAAGCAAAAAGAAAAAAGCCAGAAGTGGCGCTGTGGCTCAAGTGATAGAGCGCTAGCCTTGAGCTCAAGAGCTGAGGGACAGTGCCCAGGCCCAGAGTTCAGGGCCCACGACCGGACCCCCCCTCAAAAAAAATCCATTCTAATACTAACATTTGTTATTTGTGTTTTAATTTCTTGTTGAATATTCCCTCCCTTCAATTGTGCCAGTTTTTTGCCTATGTATTTTGGGTTCTGTGGTTAGATATATCTGATATTTTCACATCTTCCTTAAGTATCCACCTTGTTATGATGATAACACATCTGGTTTTTTTTGTTTTGTTTTGTTTTTTTCTCTGTCATGGGACCTGAACTCTGGGCGTGGGCACTATCCCTCAGCTCTTAGCTCTTCAGTTCAAGGCTAGCGCTCTACCACTTGAGCCACAGTGCCACTCCGGCTTTTTCTTCTTCTGTGGTGCTGAGGAATCAAACCCAGGGCCTCATACAGTTAGGTAAGCACTTTACCACTGAGCCATCTTCCCAGCCCCACATCTGTTTTTATCTCTAGTGAAAGAATTCTTTTTCTTTAAAGTCTGTTTTGTATGATATTGACAAAGCCAACCCAGCTTTCTTACAGTTGCTATTTGTTTGATGTATTGTTTTCATTCCTCCTGCTTTTCTTGTTGGTCATAGGGCTTGAACTCAGTACTTGGATGCTGTCCCTGAGTCTCTTTGTGCTTAAGGCTAACACTCCACCGCTTGAGCCACAGCACCACTTTTGGCTTTTTCTGGATACTTTATTGAAAATAAGAGTTTCACATACTTTTCTGCCTGGGCTGCCTCCAAACCTCAATCTTTAGGTCTTCTTGAGTAGCTAGGATCAAGGGCCTGAGCCATGGGCACCCAGCTTTCTCCTGCTTTTTTTACCTGTTTGAATCTGTGGTTTTCAAATGAATTCTCTGTATGTAGTATGTAGTTGAGTCATTAAAAAATTTTTGAGCTGAAAAATCTCTGTGTTTTGACTGTATTATTTAAGCCATTCACATTAGTATTATTAACATACTTCAATAAATGTGGCCAAATTACTCTTTACTTTTTTTTGTTGTTGTTGTTGGTCCTGGGGATTGAACTCTGGGCCTGGGCACTGTCCTTCAGCTTTTCAGCTCAAGGTGATTGCTCTACTACTTGAGCCATAGCACCACTTCCAGTTTTCTGAGTTGTTTATTAGAGATACAAGTCTCACAGAGTTTCCTGCCCGGGCTGGCTTTGAACTGCAATCCTCAGATCTCAGCCTCCTGAGTAGCTAGGATTACAGGCATAAGCCACCTGCACCCAGCTTACGCTTTACTTTTTATGGTGTCATGCCAGTTTCCTTCTTTATTCCTCTGACTTTGTTTTGCATTAAGTGAATATTTTCTAGTGCAACACTTTCAGTTTTTTTTTCACCTATGAGTGAATATTTCATCTTCATCATTGCAGGATAGTTTTCTGGGTTTAAGATTCCTTGACATTTATTATTATTATTATATTATTATTATTGTGGTCATGGAGCTTGAACTCTGGGCCTGGGCGCTGTCCCTCAGCTCTTCAGCTCAAAGCTAGCACTCTACCACTTCAGCCATCACACCCACTTCTGGCTCTATGTATGTGGTGCTGAGAAATCAAACCCAGGGCCTCATGCATGCGAGGCAAGCATTCTACCACTGAGCCACCTTCCCAGCCCTATTATTATTATTTTAGTACATTCAGTATTCCAATCCCGCTGACATCAGCCTCCAGTTTCAGAAGAGAAATTGGCTATTTCCTCTTACTGGGTTTCCTTATATATGGAGTCACTTTTCTTTTTATACTTTCAGATTTTTTTCTATATTTGTATTATAATGTGTCTGCTTCTTTCTGTTATTAAAAATGCACTGAAATTTGTGTCTACATAAACTGGCATTTTCAATCAAATTGTCATAGTTTTCAGCGGTTTGTCCTTTCATTATTTTTCTGCTCTTTTCCCTTTCTCCTCTACTTACACGTTGGTGAGCTTAATGATGTCCCATGTTTTTCTCAACCTGGGTCTCCTTTTATTCCTTCCTTTCTCTTCTTCAGATGGTGTAATCTCTATCAATCTACTTTAAAAACTATCTAATTCCTCTGTCAGCTCATGGAGATCTTCTAGGACATTTTTCTTTTTTCTTTGTGTTCCTGATACTGAGGATTCAGTCCAGAGCCTTGTGCATGCATGCTAAGCAATCTTTCTTCCACTGTTCTACATTTCCTGCCCTTGAAGTTTTCTTTTCCTTTATTATACTTTTGAACTTTAGGATTTTCATTTCCCTTTTGTTATTGTTTGGTAAGATTTTTTTCTTTGTCTGTTTTTCAAAGTGGGTCCTGCTATATAGTCCAGGCTACTGTTGAGTTCACAATTTTTAGCTGCTAGGATTGTAGGCATATACTACTATCACAATAAGCTGAAATGTTCACATTGTAAAATAATTCATTTATTAATTTTTTCATTGTTGATTCATTTACTTAATTTCTATAGCATATTTCTTGCTTTGTTTGGTTTTGCTGATATGACATTTTGAACTCAAGAACTTGTACTCGCTTGACTTGCTTATTTGCTAGCGCTCTACCGCTTGAGTCATGCCTCTACCTCTGCTTTGTACTGGTTATCTTGGAGAAGGGGGTCTTACAGACTTTTCTCCCCTAATTGTCCTACCATCATGATCTTCTGGATTTCAGCCTTTTGGGTATCTAGGATTTCAGGTACTACTTGTCATGTCTGGTCCTTCTCCTGGACAGTGTTTTTATTTTGGGTCCGGTTGTGGGGCCTGAACTCTGGGCCTGAGCGCTGTCCCTCAGCTCTTCAGCTCAAGGCTAGCACTCTACCACTTGAGCCACAACACCACTTCTGGCTTTTTTCTTTTTGCTTATGTGGTGCTGAGGAATAGAATCCAGGGCCTCAGGCATGCAAGGCAAGCGCTCTACCACTGAGCCACCTTCCCAGCCCATCTTGGACAGTTTTTGTTGCCTGCTTTTTCCTTTGAATATGATTTATACCTTCCTGTTTCTTTGGGTGGCTCATAATTTTATTCTGAAATTTGAACACTTGAGTTAATACACAGTATTAACACTGATTCTTTGCATCTCACCCCTCTGGCTCTAAGGGATTGTTGCTAAACTGTATAGGTTTGATGGTTTTGAAGGCCTGTGTTAGCGAATTCTTCCCCCTGTAGTGTGGAGTCTCTAATATCACCCCCTTCCACATGCACACACTCTGGGATTACACTGGTTTCTGCAAAGCCCTCTGGTTGCTTCCCTGGCTCTCTCTTGTTGAGTCCTCAGCTTGTTTGTCTGACACGGGGTTACTAGGCTCCACTATTTGCACACTGATAGTTCAATTGTTTACAAAAATGCACTGGGGAATAAATTGCTGTACAGAATGATTCCAATAAATATAGGACTCTTTGTAAAGATAGTCTTTGAAACTAGTCTTTTGAGGTTTATTTCAACAGAGATCTTCTTAGTTCTCCTCTTTTCTGATTATCTTTAGTATGCTTTTGGCTGATCTCCAATTTAGACTTTTCCTTCCTGGAGCTTCTTTTTTACTCCTAATTACTTACTAGGAAAATCTCCATTGTATTTAGAGACACCCTCAGGCTTAAACTTTCTCAACTTCTGTTCTAAATAAAATCTGTCCCCTTGGGGGAAGCTGTAGAGATCTCTATTGTTATGGCCTGTTTCTGCCTCTAAGCAGAATTCTTCTGCTTTTGCTTTGGGGTTGCAGGTGGCCGAAGAGGCGGAGAGCTCGGTGAGCCCTCCCGCTGTGTTCTCCACCCCCAAGTGGCTCTAACGTTCTCAGCGTGGTTACCTGGGGAGGGGCCAAAGGTAGACTTGACCCCAGGATTCTCAGTCTGTCTGGTCTGGGTGGAGCTTCCATCCTATCTGCAATCTGCCCCCTGACAGCTTTCACTCAAACGCTGGTTGGGGAGGTGAGGAGGGCTGCTAACAGTCCCTTCTAGGAAGACACCTTAGTCCTTGGCTGAGTGAGGCCTGGGATAGGGAGAATCCTGCAGTCCTGGCCATTGATTAGGGAGACAAGGTGAAAATGAGGAGTAGATTCTCTGGCTCAACAATCTTCTCAACAGTTAGTAGATTTTCTTAAATGTTTGTTCATTGGTTACTTTCCCTTCAGATACCTTCTAGAGACTTGAAATTGTTGGTTTGCTTCTTACAGTTTTCACAAAATGTGTTTTTTTTTTCCCTCCATCCACGGGGAAGAGGGTCTGAATAACCCCCAAGGCTACCTTGCCACAGCAGTCTTATTAGTTTTGCTGATCTATAGAAAATAATAATAATTTAAAAATACAACCACCCCCCCCAAGGTTCTGAGCTTGAACTCCTTAAGTAGTGTACAGTGTTGAGTTTGTGGCTAAAAGAGAAAGAAAGGTACTTGCCTTGAGCTGAAGAGTTCAGGGATAGCACCCAGGCCCAGAGTTCAAGCTCCATGACCACAATAATAATAATAATAATAATAATAGTCAAGGAATCTTTATATATATATAAATTTATGTCACCTATACATATATATACATATACATCACCTATATAACACACACTATATTTACACACTATACATAGTGTATATATAATATATAATTATACACATTATGCATAGTGTATATATAATATATATTATATATGTTATATATTATATTATACATTATGTTATATATGATATATAATATTATATAATATATGATTATATTATGTTATATATAATATATTTTGTATATACACTATGTATATATAGAGAGTGTGTTGTATGTGTGTGATAGAGAGAGAAAGAGACTATCATAACTGCCGAGAAAATTACTTAGACATTTTCTATCAATGGGGTAGGCAGTTAGCTAAGTAATAAAAGCAAGTACAACTTTCATGGCATAAAAAAATACAAAGACAAAATTCTATTTAAGGATAAAAAATATTGTAATTGCTTGTACTGAGAATTAAGAAGGAATATTTGTCTGTGATAAGTTGACATATAATTTATAAATGCTATCAGAACCAAATTATTAGTTGGTGCAATTATTTTCTTGGAGCTGGTGTAATTCATCAGTGTCCATGTAAGTGTATGGAATCCTCATGGATAATATTTCAAAATTAGAGCTAGATGTTAGATCTACCCCTCTATTGTTCATTCACTCATTCATTTCTCCATTCTGTTAAAATCACATTGTTGCTACAAAGAGCTGTGTGACTTTTTTTTGACAAACTAACTTCTTTATAAAATAAAAGAACTAGATTTGATTTTAAATTACAGCTCTAAAATCTTACTATTCTAAATAACATGGAAGCAATCATTCCTTCATTAATTCAATAGTTATTGATTGCTGATAGTTAAGAATAGCAAATATCTTTGTGAAAATAGTAGACACTTAAACAAATAATAGCAAGAGTGGTTTGATTTCATAAAAAGGGAAACAAAGTGGAGCTTGGGGATAGAAGTCAAGACTGTTTTATCAGTTCTGATAGGCTTGCAGGTATTTCAGAAAAGGATTTTCTGAAGAAGCTAAGTTGATGCTTGTATTTGTTTTTGCTGTTATAAAAAACCTCAAAACATTGGGTAACTTTTTTTAATAGTAGAAACTTATTTCTCACAGTTGTCTGGAAAGGGCTTATTACTTCTTGTTCATAAGATGGATCCTAGTTGTCATAGCTTCCAGAGGAGAGTGGTGAGCTGCACTTACCTGGTAGAAGGTTTAGAAGCACAGAAGGAGTCAGCCTGCTTTCTCCATCCTTTTTATAAAAGCCAAATCCTATCTAAGAGCAGAGTAGTCAGCCTTGCCCTTACCCCCACCCCCTTTTTTCCCTTCCTTCCTTCCTTCCTTCCTTCCTTCCTTCCTTCCTTCCTTCCTTCCTTCCTTCCTTCCTTCCTTTTCTTTCTTTCTTTTTTCTTTCTTTCGTTTTTGTTCGTCATGGGGCCTGAACTGAAGGCCTGGGTGCTATCCATCAGCTCTTCAGCTCAAGGCTACCACTTGAGCCACAGTGGCATTTCCCGCTTTTTCTGCTTATGTGGTGCTGAGGAATCGAACCCAAGGCCTCATGCATGCAAGGCAAGAACTCCATCACTGCCACTTTCCCACCCACCCCCCCTTTTTTCTTTTTGTCAGTGGTGGGACTTGAACTCAAGTCAGGGCTTGGCCGCTGTCCCTGAGCTCTTATGCTCAAAGTGAGCATACTACCGCTTTGAGCCACAGCACCACTTCTGGTTTTCTGGTGGTTTATTGGAGATAAGAGTCTCACAGACTTTCCTGCCCAGGCTAGCCTTGAACCACGATCCTCAGATCTCAGCCTCCTGAGTAGCTAGGATTACAGGTGTGAGCCACTGGGACCTGGCCTACCCTCACCCTTTCCATTGTCTTCTGGCCAAATCCTCACATGGTGGAAAGAAGTGAGAGAACTTCTTGGGGTCACTTCTCACATTAAATACATAAGGACTCTACACTCATGGCATAAGCTATTTCTCAAAGACCTTTCCCTCTTAATATCATCACACTAGGGATTAAGACATTGACATAGGCCATAAAAAGAAGAGGCGGCCACAAGAGGAGGCGGCCATAGAGGAGGAGGCCGAAAGTAACATTGGAACAGTGTCTATGACACATGTCCTATTGAAAGACCATAACAAGGATCTCAGATGGAAAAGGACTCCAGGAAATCACATCGACAGAGGCCCCAGAGGGCTTGAATTAAGTCACAGAGAAATAGTAAATCTTGGGGTTTATTGTAATGCTTTCAATCACCATGTCATCTAAGAGTGCATCATTAGTACATCCTTCACAAAAAGGGGGTGCTATAAGCAATGAGCATGTAATTATTTCCATTTAAGTACATTATTTCTATTGATTTTTAGGTTGTATATTGTGGTCATTATAGGTGGTTATATACTACTGTTGGGCTATAGGGAAGTGGGTTTTTTTGTTTGTTTGCATGCTTTTTCTGATATTGAGGTTTGAGCCCAGGGTTTTGTACTTAATCATCTGGCACTCTATGACTTGAGCCATGCCTCTAAGTGTGGCTTTTTGCTAGTTAGTTGAAGATGGAGTTTCATGGACATTTGTCAAGGCTAACTGTGAACTATGACCTTTTGAATCTCAACCTCCTGAGTAGCTGGCATCAGTACCTAGCAAGGGAAGCATCTTTAAGAAGCATATCTATATGTTCATGGGCCTCATAGGGCAGCCTTGTACTGGATGGCTGGTGCAAGGCAGATACTGCAGGATTGGTGTGTGTATCGGATGCTGAGAACGTTCACGCTCTTCCTGGCATGGGAAGAGCTTGGTTTTGTGCTGATTACAGAATGTCACAGCACATCTGGCTATTGATGAGAATGACTCGAGAGCTTTTGACTTCTCTGCAAAGTATTATGAAAAAAACCTTGTTGCCATATGTAATACGTTTTGTTATGATAATTGTGACATCTGAACCAATTATCTTCCTTGTATTTTCTAGACGGGAAAGATTCCATTTCTCAGAATGCTAAATACCTCAACATTTAGTGGGGGAAAAACTTCAGATGTGTCTTGACTACAAAAAATAAAAATTGTTTACTTGTTTCAAGAAGTGAAAGACCCGAAAGTGTTCTGTCTCTCCATTTCTTGAAATTGTCATTTTGGCCAAATGTAACTTCACCAGTCAGTTTAGCCCAGCTCTAGAATCCAGAATGAAGCCCATTCTTCTCTTGGCAAATAATAAAAGCCTTTCAATTTTTTTGCTCTGATTTCTGATTCACAGTCACAATTACAACAAGGCAACAGTAACCATTACCTATGAGATGAAGTGAATATTCGTGTCCCTTCACCTCCAAATCATACATTGAAGCCCTAATCCCCAGTGTGATTGTAAGTGAACCTTGGAAAACAATTAGGTTTAGATGAAGTCATGAGGGTGGACCCTGGTGAAGGGATAAGGGTCCTTTTAAGAAGCAACTAGAGCTTAACTATGTCCTGCCTCTTGAAGATATAGCAAGAAAGTTGCCATCTACAGGAAGCGACCTTTACTGACTTCCAGAAATGTGAGAATTTTGTTTTTAAACCATCCACTTTATGGTATTTGATGATAGCATCTCAAGCTAAGACATTATGGGGCACTGATCAGCAAGAGGAATTCAATGGAGATTCATTGAAGTAATGATAACAAAAATATAACTGCCTTTTTATGGAAAAGAAGACAGATACAGGATAAGAAGAGGGAAGTTGTCTTGTTGGTGGTAGTGTTGGGGTGTGTGTGTGTGTGTATGTGTGTGTGTGTGTGTGTGTGTGTGTGTGTGTGTGTGTGTGTTTTGTCAGTCATGGGATTTGAACACAGGGTGCTGTCCTTGATCTTTTCTGCTCAAGGCTGGTGCTTTGCTATTTTGAACCACAGCAACACTTCTGGTTTTCTGATAATTAATTGGAGACAAGAATCTCAGACTTTCCTGCCTGGGCTGGCTTTGAACCATGATCCTCAGATCTCAGCCTCCTGGGGAGCTAGGATTACAGGCCTGAGCCATTGGCCTTCAGCAAGAGAAGATATTTAAAAACTATACACAGGCCAGTTTCCCAAAGTTGATTTCATACTTATAACTTCTTTGTGCTAACAATCCACTGTTAAGCTTCCACAAATGATTATGTGCAGAATTTTGTGATTTTTGAGAAAGTATCTTCTGGATCAAAACATAATGTTTTTGATGGTAACAGTGCTAATATTTTTAATCAGGTAAGGAGGAGGGGCTTTTGAATAAAAAGGCTAATGCCTCTAATGATGAGCACATTGAAATCATGACTCTATTGCTTTAGGGTATGGATATTGTTACATTTATATCCATTTAGCCCCATATGTAGAGAACTGCATTAAATGTTGTATTTGAGAGAACTTATTTAAAACTCAGAACTGCTCTAGGAAGCGTGTACTTTTTCTTTTTAAGACTCTTTTCATTTCATAAGGAGACACAGACTCTGAAAGTTAGGTAAAGATTCTAAAAGATGGGAGGATAAATTTGGTCCATATTCTTTTCTTTTCTTTTTTCTTTCTTTCTTTCTTTTTTTTTTTTTTTTTGTGGCTTGAACTCAGGGCCTGGGCACTGATCCTGAGCTTCTTTTGCTCAAGGCTAGCACTCTACCACTTGAGCCACAGTGCCACTTCCGGCCTTTTCTGTTTATATGGTACTGAGGAATGGAACCCAGGGCTTCAAGCATGCTAGGCAAGCACTCTACCACTAAGCCACATTCCCAGCCCTTGCTCCATATTCTTTAGATATTGTGTCATTACTTCCTCATACACTCACCTACAAAAGCATGAACAATTAACTAATGAGCTACAATTCTCATTCTTTAATTCCTTTGACAAACCTATTGGCCAGTGTGCCAGACACGTGAACTGCAAGCCACAGCCAGTCAGGGCAGAGGTTTCCCTTTCTCTATTGAGGGTATCTCAATGTATCTGAACCAGGAATTAGATGTGAACCTGTGGCATTTTGTTTTTTCATAGCGAAGGCCCACAAGTCCTAGAGAGAGAAAGTGGGGCCTTGCTGCCAGTAACACAGGTGTGAAACATATCTAAGCTTCCATTTATAGAAAATGGAGAAGGAGGAAGAGGAGCAGAAGGAGCAGAGGAAAAGAAGAAAAAAGAAGCAAGCAAGCAAGCCAGACAGAAAGAAAGAAAGAAAGAAAGAAAGAAAGAAAGAAAGAAAGAAAGAAAGAAAGAAAGAAAGAAAGAAAGAAAGAAAGGAGAGAAGAGGAAGAGAAGGAAAAGAAGAGGAGGAGGAAGAGGAGGAAAAGAAGAAGGAGGAGAAAAAGGGGGAGGAAGAGGAGGAGAGGAAGAGGAAGGAGAGAAGGAGGAGGAGAAGGAGGAGGAGGAGGAGGAGGAGGAGGAGGATGACGACAGCAACAAGACAACACTTAAGAAGTATATTTTAGGACTGGGAAGGTAGGTAGCTCAGATAGAGTGCTTGCCTTGCATGCATGAGGCTCTGGGTTCGATTCCTCAGCACCACATAAGCAGAAAAAGCCAGAAGTGGCACCGTAGCTCAAGTGGTAGATTAGCTTTGAGCTGAAGAGCTCAGGGACAGTGCCCAGGCCCAGAGTTCACAGGCCCCATGACCGACCAAAAAAAAAAGTATATTTTAGAAAAATGAAGGAAGGGGTAACAAATTTGACAAGAAATGTACTTATTACCTTACTTATGTAACTGTAACCCCTCTGTACATCACCTTGACAATAAAAAAAAATTAAAAATGAAGAGTATTTTATTTTGGTTTTCTTTTGTCTATTCCTTATACATGTCTAGTATATTTGGGCAAAAAGCTTTAGCTTGCATTTTAGAGAGGACACTTCTGTTAAAGATGATAAAAGATAAGAGAAAGCTGATCAAATGGCATTCAGTGATGTGGGGAAAGAGAAAAGTAGAAAGGGAGTGGGAGGTAGTAGGGGGCTGATAGGATTTGCCCTATCAAACCTCAGGTTGAAATTTGACTTCCAATGGCAATATTGGGAGGTGTGGCTTTTTGGCAGAGACTAGGCTGTCGGGTGACAGTAATGCTCCTCTCTAGGGAAGGAATGCTTGCTCTCTCTCGCAGGACTGCGTGAGGTACTTACTGAAAGCCTGGGCTGTAACTGAGCAAGGCGGCCCCTCAGCGTCTGTCTCTCCCACATACACTCCTTACCCTTCTTCCCATCCAGCAGCATCAGCGGGGGACCACCCTGAGGGTCACTCTCCTGGACTTCCTAGCTTCCAGAACCATGAACCCAACTAAACTTCTTTCTTCATAAAATATGAGTATTCGTTAGACATGCTGTGATAGTGATGGAAAATGAATTCAAACAGAGGGACAAGGGACCCTACTGTCAAATAATGAGAAAAATGTTCCCCGTCCTGACCCTAGAGGAGCCATCGCTGAGCTTTTCTATAGAAAGACTTGGATGATGCTCCTACATTTTAATACAACACATAATATATATAACACACAGGGGAGAGCAAAGGATAATTAGTGTGCAACTGAATTTCAGAAAGTGTACCTCAAAAGATCACTAATAAAAGTTTGTAAATTTCAAATGCTGAGCTTGATTAAAAGGCATTTTTTTTTCCTTGCTAAAAGCTTAACAGGCTTCCTTTCTCTCTTATCTTGTCATTATTAAGTCTCATTGTACTCATTAGCACAGCCTCTCATTATTCTATTTTTATAAGTCCAACACTATCTTCATTGGTTACAAGGTCATTTCATTTCATAGATGTTATTTTCTAAATGTAACCTTGACTAGCTTTGACGGTTGCCATTCACATCATAGAATAAAACAAAATATTTAGAGGTGACTTTTTGTATCTCACATTATATTCTTTACCTTTAACAAGGCAAACACACACACACACACACACACACACACACACACACACAGAGGCCCTAATGTGCATACAAATCAACTTTAACCCCTTGGCCTTGCACTATTTTTAAATGTTTAGATTATTGTTTAGAAATCTTCTCTCCTTTAGTTATAATCAATACTTTCCTCTTTATATATAAAATTTGTATAAACTATTAAGTTATAATCAAACATTCCAAACTAATCTACAACTCTAAAGCTCAGTTATGTATTCTTGAGCTATTTCATAAGCCAGTTTTCAATACCCTTGTGTTAGAAAGGATTGAATTATAGCTTTGCCATAGATTAGATTTCTTTGTACTATTGTATTTACACATCTGGTTGGTCTTTTATGCATTTTCTCCATATTATCTTATAAACTGATTAGGACATAACTCTTTCTCTATTGTGTTTCTAAGAACCCACTATAGTATGGATTTAAAGAAAAGCAAAATTAAATAGCTAATATCTCTGGCTTAGAAAATCATTGACACTCAATTGTTGCATTGTAATTCTGTCTATGGATATACTTACCTACATTAAGCTTTAAAAAAGAAAATGCAATTAAAGACACAGATTGCTAGGAACAAGGAATTATATTCTAGCCATAGTAATGAGTAAACTTTCCCCACTCCTGACCCTAGAGTAGCCATCTTTGAGTTTTTCTATAGAAAGACTTGGATGATATGCTTATGTCTTAATACAATACATAGTATATAAGAATATTCACAGATCAGTTGGTATTTTGCTTGGCTTTAAAAAGCTGAGTCTTTGTGTCCTAAAATTATAGGCACATAATCCTTGAATCTGCTGTGTGGCCAAAAAGAAAAAAAATTGAGCATGCTCTTTTTGTTTTGAAAGACTCAATATGCACTATGATAACAGAATGTTTAGTCTTTTACTGAGCAATAAAATGTCATTCAAGTGATAATAGCCTGGGCCATTTAGCAGTTTCTGGCTTTTATGTTTAAGAAAACCAGACCAGATGAACTGGTTAAATCCAGAAAATGTAAGGAGATTCAGAAAGCTTTTTTTTTTTTTCACTTTTGAGGCTCTGCTCATAGTGTGTGGAAATGTGTTTATACACTGAGAACTGAGAACAGCCGTTTAAAGCCTGGGTGCAAAAATAAAAAGCCTGGAAATCAGTTATTTGTAAAGTCCTATGGCATGTTTCTTTTGCAAACAATGAAAAGTGAGAGTTTAAAAGGTTGCTCTTTTTTTCCCTTTCCATCTTTCTCTTTCTTTCTTTCTCTCTTTCCTTCTCCCTTCCTTCCTTCCTTCCTTCCTTCCTTCCTTCCTTCCTTCCTTCCTTCCTTTCTTGTGATAGTACAGGGGCTTGAATTTGGAGCTTCACTGTCTTGCTTGGCTTTTTTTGTTGTTGTTTAAACCAAACTTTTTTTTAATTAAGTTTTTTATTGTGAAAATACTATACCAAAAGGGTTACAGTTACTTGAGCAAGGTAATGAGCATATTTCTTATCCAGCATTGTCTCCTCCTTTGTTTTTCCCCTACCATCCCTTCCCTCCCACCTCCTCAGCTAACCGCCGTGCTCACCTCTCCCCCCCCCCCCCCCCACTGCTTGGCTTTTTTACTCAAGGCTGGCACTCTGCCACTTGAACCATACCACTACTTCTGGCTATTAATGTTATTGTTGTTGTTGGCTGGCTTCTTGGTAATTAATTGGAGATAAGAGTTGCATGGACTTTCCTGCCTAAGCTGACTTCAAATCTTGAGCCTCAGATCTCGACCTCCTGAGTAGATAGGATTACAAGTATGAGCCACCAGCACCCAGCTTTAAAAGGTTAATTTCAGATGACTTTCCTCTGGAACTTTTACTGTCCTGTGATCATTTCTCCCTTTATTCTTCTCTGTCACTTTGCGAACTCCCCAAGAGCAAGGACCCCACTTATATAGCTCATTAGCAATGGCTGGTTTAAGACCAAGTACTTAATAGGTGCTCATGAAATGCCCATTGAGTAAAATGAATGAATGAATGAATGGAATGAGGTTGGCTTAAAATACTCTTTTTTGTGGGGGGGGGGTCTGGTCATGGGGCCTGAACTCCGGGCATGGGCGCTGTCCCTCAGCTCTTCAGCTCAAGGCTAGCGGTCTACCACTTGAGCCACAGCGTCACTTCTGACTTTTTTCTTTTTGCTTATGTGGTGCTGAGGAATCAAACCCAGGGCCTCATGCATGCAAGGCAAGCGCCCTACCACTGAGCCACCTTCCCAGCCCCTAAAATGTTCTTTTACTCTAGTCTGTGAGCTCAATGAATGAAGCCTTTCACTGTGCCAAACTCAGCATAAATATTCATAAGCTTGTAGCCAGATTGGCCAAGAAGAGAGTCCTGAAGCACTCAGATGCTTCCAGAAGCATTTAGATTGTAGATCGGAAAATAACAGTGATCCATAACATATAGCTAACACGCTTTTGGGTCCTGTAAACACAAGTACTGAAATATGCTTGTCACCAAGACCTTTTAGACGGTACCTAATGTACACTTATATTCTTAGATGTTTACTTATGGTAGCTTATGTTGCTTTCACTGGCTTCATGGAGCTGGGGAGATTCTATTAGTGTTGAGAAGAGTAAGAGAAGGGTTGCAGATTTAGCAGTACACGATACGTTTGTTTTATTTCTGCTCAGTCTTTCCGGTTTCTCCTGTCTTTCTTATTTTGCCTCCCACAGCCTCCCTTCTCCCTATCTCTTGTCACAAGTTTCTCTACGTATGAAACGTGCATTGGACCATGACCTATGCAGTTCTTGGAATTGTTCTCAGGATGAAAAACCTTCATGAGTGTTAGGAACAATTAACATTTCCATTTACCACTAGATCCAAAGCTTTAAGAGTAGCAAAGATGTAAATTTATTTTAACCTTAAACATACAGTGTAATTCTAGTGTGTGGGAAGCGGCAATGGGAGAGAAATGTGATTGGGAGATACATTTCAATTAATTCTTCCACTCATCCCCTATCTCTTCTATATCAGAACCTTTTATAGTGTTAAAATTAACAATTATGCCGCTGATGGCTGGCTAAATCCACCAGGGACCAGGAGAGCGCCTCAGATAACACGACACATATAAATCATTCAAGAGAACAATTCATGAAAGAAAAGTTATCTGTGTTTGGGATGACATTGGAAGAGTTAAATAGGAGTCAATTTGAAGAAGGGACATTTAGCCCCATTGTCCAGTTTGTCTTTTTCTTTTTAAAAAAATTGTGTCATAATATACATTTTTGAAATTAATTATCCATTAGCCACAAGATAAATGTCTCTTCTTGTGTTCTGGAAAGAGTAGCTTCAGCACTGGAAGATGACTGCATGTGAGTTAGCGTTCCTGAAGAGAGCTGTTCCCAGATACGGTGGCAAATGCTCATTGAAGCAGTACAATGACCAGTGGTGACAGGCAAGCCCATGCTGACCAAACGGAATCAAAGACAGGCCGATTTCAGTCCACCAATCAGTGACGTAGGCAGAGGGACGCCAGTCAGGACTGATGTCCCGCCAAACCACACAGATGACACAACGGTCTGAAGGGGAACAACCCTGGAAACTGGAGGCTAAGACTCTTTGTAAGCTTCTCCTCCACCACCATCGCCACCAAAATATTCTGAGAGCATAGCTCCAAGTAGTTTCATGAAATCTTCTAGTACATAAAAGGTGTCTATTCCAGGAATTGGTTGTGTGTGTGTGTGTGTGTGTGTGTGTGTGTATGCGTGTGTGCGTGTGTGCGTGTGTGTGTGTGTGTGTGTGTGTGTGTGTTTAAATAAATGGTGTGATAGTGCATGCTTGTAATCCCAACTTGGAAGGTGGATGCAGAAGGATTATGAGTTCGAGGTCAGTGTAGGCCAAGGTAGCATCAAGACCCTGTCTCAAAAACAAAACAAAAACAAAAGGGCTAGAGTGAGACTCAGTGGCAGAGTGCTTGCCTAGCAAGTTCTTGGCTCAATTCCCAGAGCTGGAGGGGTGGTGGGAGTCTATCAGTTCTATCTATCTATATCTATCTATCTATCTATCTATCTATCTATCTATCTATCTATCTATCTATCTACTATCTATCTATCTATCTACTATCTATCATCCATCTACCCATTCTCTATCTACCTACCTACCTATCTACCTATCATCTCTCTTTCTTTTCCTTTCTCTCCTTTCTCTTCCTCCCTCCCTCCCTCCCTCCCTCCCTCCATCCCTTCCTTCCTTCCTTCTTTCCTTCCTTCCTTCCTTCCTCTCTCTTTCTTTCTTTCTCTCTCTCTCTCTTTCTTTCTTCCTTTCTCTCTTTCTTTTCTTGATGCAGTGAACATATACGCATGTGTGATCTCTAGAATAAACAGGAACTTAATGGGACCAATTGCCAAATATTATAGTCTTGCAAGTGATCTGTTTTATATCTTTAAATTTTTGTTTAAATTTTATTCATAAGACATTTTATTTCACTACTTTTATTGGGGGGGAGTTCCGGTCGTGGGGCCTGAACTCTGGGCCTGGACGCTGTCCCTCAGCTCTTCAGTTCAAGGCTAGCGCTCTACCACTTGAGCCACAGCGCCACTTCCGGCTTTTTTCTTTTTGCTTATGTGGTGCTGAGGAATTGAACCCACCCAGGGCCTCATGCATGCAAGGCAAGCACTCTACCACTGAGCTACCTTCCCAGCCCCTTATCTCACTACTCTTTAAAAGTATTTCTGTATCTTCCCAGAGAAGAAAACACCAGACAACTAATAAAAAAGACAACTAATAAGTTTAGAAACATAGGTTTTGAATTTTTTAAACTTATTTATAGTTAGCACAAATATTTGACTCATAGCCTGCATATATGGAATCATAAACAGCTTTTCTAGGGACTGGAAGTAGTAAAGATACCATTTTCTAAAGTTTAATGATTATTTTTCCTTTTATTTTACTAATTTCATTTATTGTTTATGTGGCATCAAGTAATCAAACTCAGGGTCTCATGCATGATAGGCAAGCACTCTACCACTAAGCCACATTCCTTGACTTCTTTAAAATAAATTTATTCTTTTTCTATCACTTGTATACTCTACTAGTAGTATGCAGAATAAAAATTCAATGTAAATCCTGAAAAATTAAGCAAAGTGAGCTCTGGTGTCTGGAATTGGAATGAGGATTTTCTGTGGAGGTAAGCATTCATAATGGTAGAGAAGAGAAAGAAACAGCTGGGTATGCAGAAGGGCCATAAGTTGTTAGAATTGTACTTGGTGCCATCTTGGTTTGAACCCTTGCCTTCTCTTTTCTTGAGGTTATAATATCAATCCATTTCAACTGTTGGTGCTAAATGTTAAGTCCTTCTTCACCTTTGATGAGTTTATAAAATTTTGCTAAAGATTATTTTCATCTGAATATTTAGTTAAAGAATATTCTACTGTATTTATTAATTTTATTTTGATCCTCATATACCAGTCTTCATTTTCATCCATATTAAACCACATATTTATTTTTAAATCAAAATAAGAAAGAAAGAAAAATCAAGACATTGATATGACTTTTCGACATGGCTCAATAATTGCATTAGAGTTTGGTGAACTTTTAAGTACTTGCTATTCTTTAATGAAATATGCTTTAAAGTTGCCTTAATATTTATTAACTGGGAGAAAATTGTTTTCTTTTTGTAGTCCATGCCTAAAAATATTTGTAATGACACAGAACAATGATTTTAACTTTGTGTTTCTGAATTTTAACCTGTCGGGTTTTTTTCCTCTACAAAGATATGTTTGCAATTCAATGTTGATAATCAATAAATGGTACAGAGATGTCACTGATTTGGGTAACCCATTCATTCAAATGTAGGAAAAAAGCTGAGTGTGGTAGCTTATGCCTGTAATCCTAACTACATTTCAGGCTGAGATTGGGAGGATTACACTTTAAGACCAGGCAAAAGTTCATAAGACTTCATTTTGATGCATAGCTGGACATGGGATGCATAGCTACCAATCCAGTAATGGCAAGGAGCAGACAGTAGGTTTGTGGTCCAGGCTGACTTGTGCAAAAAGTTGGCCTTTACCTCAAAAATAACCAGAGCACGGTGGCTCACACCTGTAATCCTGGCTACAAAGGAGGATGAGATCTGAGGATCACTATTCAAAGCCAGCCTGGGCAGGAAAGTCCATGAGACTCTTATCTCCAATAAACTACCAGAAAACCGGAAGTGGCGCTGTGGCTCAAGTAGCAGTGCACTCACCTTGAGCTGAAGATCTGAGGGACAGTGCCCAGGCCCAGAGTTCAAGCACCATAACTGACCAAAAAAAAAAAAAAAAAAAAAGAGCAAAAGGGGCCAGAGGCATGTTTCATTCAGTAGAGCACCTGCTTAGCAAGCATGAAGCCTTGAATTCGAACCTAAGTATTGCAAAAAATAAAAGTAGAAATAATGCTTGAAATATAGTTTAATCAATAAAGAAGAGAGACTGTGAAGAAACTGCCAACTTGACACTTACAGAGGAGACAAGTCCAAAAGGCTCTGCAAAGGAAACTTGCAAACCAGACTCGCTATTCTCACTACCTTAGACAAAAAGAGATGACTGGAGGTTAACAGTAGATTTTAGACCAGATGTATACAAAAATACACATATAGGTATAAGAACATAACAGTTTATTTTATTTTATTTTATTTTAATTTTATTTTATTTGTGAACATACTGTACAGAGGGGTTACAATTACATGGGCAGGATAATGCGTACATTTCTTACCAAGCATTGCAGCCTCCTCCTTTGGTTTACCCTTCACATCCCTTCCCAGCCTCCCCCCTCCCCCCCAATCCCAATCCTTCTCCTTCCCCCCCCTCCCCCCCATAACAGTTTATTTATATAAAATAAAATGCCCTTTTTCTTGATTAGCACAGTTTGAATCACTTACATAGGAATTTTTTGTTGCTTTCATCATTTCAGCTGATGAGACTGGTAGACCCCAGAGACATTCTCTTCTCCTCATGACCTGAGGTAACCCATTTCTGTCTTTATTTACTTTCATTCTGGTTTGTTGGCCATGGAAGTCATTTGTGTTCCCTTTTCTTCTAAGTTCCCTTATGAAATCTGTCTTCCCAATGCTGCCATTCTGTTTCCAGCTCCATGATATTCTTTCCTTTTCCCTTCTCTTATACCTAGGAAGCTTCTGTGCCCTTTTGGTGTATGTGTGGTGTAACACTTCAGTGTCAACTTTGATCTCTTGCAAACTCTAAAGATCAGATCAAATAATAAAAACCGACAGGTCTTAATGTGCTATTTTCCTCTTGTTCCAATTCAGTTTTATATCTTTGTTTCTTTATTCCAATCAATGATTGATTGTTAGGTTTACTGAAGTTGTTAATGCAATGAAAAAAATCTTTTTATTACTGCACTGTATACTTAAACACAGGTTAGATGGGCAATTGAGTGATTTAGTTTCGTGTGTGTGTGTGTGTGTGTGTGTGCGTGTGTGTGTGTGTATGTGTGTTTGTGTGTGTTTGTGTGTGTGTGTGTGTGTGTGTGTGTGTGTGTGTACCTGTCCTGAGGCTTGAATTCAGGGCCTGAACTCCATCTCTGAGTTTCTTTGAGCTAGAGTGCTGAGCTCTGAGCTAAAATGTTAACTTCAAGGATAGCAATTTACCAGTTGAGACACAGCTCTACTTCCAGCTTTTTCTGAGTAATTTATTGGAGTCTTGTGGATTTTTCTTCCCAGGTTATTGCACCACAATCCTCAGATCTCAGCCTTCTAAGTAACTAGGATTAAAAGCATGACCCATCAATGCTCAGTGAATATATGTTTTTTTTTAAGTTGATGTTACTGTGTTTTCTCTATTCACAGTTTCATTCTTAAGGACTGTGGGTTGCATTTTGAATCATTAGGAAAGTCTTCCAAAAGCACTTACTCTTTTTTCTTAATACCACATCCAAAGTCAAGGCTGACAATATGAATCACCCACTAAACTCTTTACTTCCTCAGATTGGAATTGTGAAAATTCTTGTAAAGAGAAAACACTCAATAAATGTTTGTTGGATGAATGAGTTAATCATAATTTATCTCATGCCAGTTATAAAAATAATAATATCTTCATCTCCACCAAAATTACATCATCCAGACCGCAAGAGCTAGTATTTACTAGCAGTTTCTATGTACCAAAGACCAACCCTTTAAAGATAGTATCTAATCACAGCAGATGTATGAACTTTGTTTTTCTTTAAAGTAACTTAATTTGCATCTCTAAATTCCATAATCTGTGATTGGAGATGCTTTATCTGAGATACTTCAGGATTTCTCACTCTTCTGGGAGCAATGTCTAAGTTTCAGGTTTGTGACAAGCTCTTTATCTACAGAAGTGGAGTCCTAGTATCCAGTTGGATATTCCCTTTCTTGGTCTCCTTGGCAGTTGCTGTAGCCAGTTCTGGCCAATAGGTCAAAAAAAGTCAGACGGAGATTTCTAGGAAAAGTTCTTCCTTCCAGATGGCCTGATGTTGGCTCTCCCTCTCTCTTCTATGAGCTCAGATGGGATTTCTTCTTTCATGGTAGCAATCTTATGGCCATATGGAAAAGATCAATATTTACTAAGCACATTAGTGAACTGCATAATCAATTTATGTCATCATTGACTTTTTTTAAACTTTTTGTTTTATTTATTTTATTTTATTTTTGTCAGTCATGGGGCTTGAACTCTGGGCCTGGGCACTGTCCTTCAGCTCTTCAGCTCAAGGCTAGCACCCTACCATTTGAGCCACAGCGCCACTTATGGTTTTCTGGTAGTTTATTGGAGATAAGAATCTCATGGACTTCCCTGCCTGGGCTGCCTTCAAACTACGATCCTCAGATCTCAGCCTCCTGAGTAGCTAGGATTACAGGTGTGAGCAACTGCCACCCAGCTACTTTTTATATAAGAAAAATTGATGCTTACCAAATTCACTGATGTGGTCTTTGTGCTGCTTGTAGAATGAATTATCTTTATGAGTTATCTCCAATTAATTGTACAAGGGAATTTCAATTTGACATTTCCATTTCCATATATGTACAATGCCTCTTGATCAGTCACCTGTTTTACCATTCCTCCCTCCTCACCTATCCCTTCCCCTCTTCTCATCTGTTCATGTTTCTTAGCTACATTTCCGTGAATGTACACCTAGTCTTGTAACTGCATGTGTCTACCATTTCTCTTCCCATTCATCTACCATTCTCCCACAGTCTGCACCTCCTGTAGTCAAGACATGTTTTAGCTTTTTAATATTTATTTTGTTAAGCTGTTAATTGTTCAAAAGAGTTGCACTATGAAATCTTACTCCTGTACAGACCATACTTTAGCCAGTTTGATCATATGGGTGTGCATGTGTGTGTGTGTGTGTGTGTGTGTGTGTGTGTGTGTGTGTGTGCACGCATGCACATAAGACTCTAGATTTTTCATGTATGTTTATATATTTTTTCATATGTTTTACATGTATGTCTAACATCCATACATGAGAGAAACATGAGCCACTTGTCTTTCTGAGCCGGGGTTACTTAACTCAATAATTTTTTTCCTTCATTCTAACAATGTCCCATATGGCCTTGGCTTGTAATATTCCTTTTTTCCCCAGAAGAGCATTTAGCTGGTGTCTTTCAAGGTCAAAGTAAAAATCTCTTTGTTTCTCACAAGAATGTTGTTGAATGGTTGGTTCTATCTCCTTAGTGATAAAGTTATAATTTGAACTCAACCTTTCATTCTAGAAAGGAATATTCTTTACAGGGATGCCCAGACAGTTTACCTATATGCTCTTACCTTTTGAAATTATACAATTACCTCTGTACTTGTATGGCAACATGCTTAGTCTGCTTTTCAAACCGCTCATTCCATTGCTTTGATCATAGCATTTGAGTGCTTGGTTTTCTAAAAGAAATGCATACATTCAGCTTGTTCTCAGAGTTAGTAAAGCAGAAATCTGGGCTTTAAAAATGGTAGAGCATGGGGCTGGGAAGGTGGCTTAGTGGTAGAGCGTGTGTCTTGGATGCATGAGGCCCTGGGTTCGATTCCTCAGCACCACATAAGCAAAAAGAAAAAAGCTGGAAATGGCGCTGTGGCTCAAGTGGTAGAGTGCTAGCCTTGAGCTGAAGAGCTGAGGGACAGCGCCCAGGCACAGAGTTCAGGCCCCACGACAGGACCAAAAACAAAAAAATGGTAGAGCATGTGAATGATTCTGAAATTAAAAAAGAATGTCTTCTAAACAAGAAATGGAACACAATAATAATACTAGAATGATACCACCCCTTCCCTTGTCAAGATTGCCAGCCAAAGGGAACAATATGCCAAGAGTTCTATTTGCGTTCTCCATGAAATGTAAAATTTAGGCCCATCATTTGTTTCGGGAGGGCTACCTGACTAGACAGAGCATAGTTTTGACACTGTTGTAGTCGTAGGAAGTAATATCACTATTTAAAATTATTTTGGCATGAAAAGGTTGAGGAAACATCTAGTTCGATATTTGTTTTCTTCTGAAGATAACAACAGTCACCAAACTTTCCTGTGTGAGTGGATCTGGAACCTTCTCAAATCAGTATGAGCAATTTATTCTCAGGCCTCCTCAATCATTCCACGTAGGGGTTTGGCCCCATTTTTAACTTTGTTCCCTCCTCAAAATATAAGCTTTGGAGAAAAGCATAAAGGGTTCAAACTCAACTGAAAATGAGCCCTGAATTCCCCCTGGGCATCAATATAAAGAAGACATTATCAGTGATGACTGCTCTTCTTACCCTTTTATACAATCCTAAAGGTGGATTCTGACCAAGTAGGACAGGAAGACCCAGATCCCTGGGGGCTGTTCTTATAAGAAAGTGACAAATGGCAACTGCAGAAACACAATGATGAGAGGAAGAGGCTGAATGGAAGAACTAATAAAAAATGCTTCAGAGAAGAAAAAGATGATACTGAAAATGTTTGAAGTGGGAAATGAATGGCTACTTGAATGTGATGCATACAAAAGAGAAAACAATGACCACAAAAGAGGTCTTAAAGAGATGTGGAAAAGCCCTGGAGATGAAATGGTACCTAAATATTGCAAGTCAGTTATAATCAACCATGGCAAAGCCATATGTTTTGTGACTGAAAGAACTTACAGAGGCAAAATGATCACTCAGCATTGGGCAAAAGGAATGAGAGAAAAGGGTATTGATTAATTGTGGGGAAAGAAAACAGAAAGGGATGGTATTTAGGAAAGTTGAAGAAAAATACGTAAGAATCATGGAGGATGACAAGTTTGGGAAAGTAGAATGAAGGAAGGACAGATCGGAAGAACTGGGAAACTTATGTCTACCTTGGAGTTATGTTGGCTGGCATTAACTAAGAACTAATTGAGCAATGATAACAACATTCAGTGAGGGCTGAATGTGATCAATGTACATTGTGTATGTGTATGGAACTATCACAATAAATCCCCACACACTGAACAATTAATACGCACACATAAAAAAAAGAAGACTGTGGCAATTACAGGAAGTCACATGAAAATTTTAGGAATAGTCTTACCAAGTTCGTCTGCTGCTGCTAAAAGCCCAGCGGGTCCCAGCTGACTGATGAACTAACCAGCCCTAGTGGCACTGGTTCTACTGAATTCTACTGATTCTACTGAACCATGGCCGTCCTAACCCTGCTCAGAGGTCTTCTTGCCTTCTTCTTTATCACTACCTGGTCCTCTACTGGAATAGATGCCTCCTACCACGTCAAAAATCACACTCAGGTATATATACACAATGGAATTCTATGCCTCCATCAGAAAGAATGACATTGCCCCATTTGTTAGGAAATGGAAAGGCTTGGAAAAAATTATATTAAGCGAAGTAAGCCAGGCCCAAAGAAACATAGGCCCCATGGTTTCCCTTATTTGCAATAGCTAGTATGAGTCAAGCGGAAAAGGTCAGATAATGTGATGTTAGGAAAATGAACCCTTAGATATGTATTTTAATGTTTTTTTTCTTTCATGCATGTGTTTCTAACGCATTTATAAGATTATTTCTTTGTTGCTTTGTATGTCCCTCCCCCACAGTATAACCCCTGCTTTCACTATATTTGATTTCAGTATAACTTGTGGAGGAGATGGGGAAAAACAAGTCGTTTAAGGATACAGGTGGACCTGTTGCAACAATGAGAAGTACAAGTTGTCATGTCCATAACGAGCTTTACAATGTTAGTGTGGGGGGGGGGGGGGAGGAAGGGGGGGAGAAGGATTGGGACTGGGGGGGGGGAGGGGGAAGGCTGGGAAGGGATGTGAAGGGTAAACAAAGGAGGAGGCTGCAATGCTTGGTAAGAAATGTACACATTATCCTGCCCATGTAATTGTAACCCCTCTGTACAGTATGTTCACAAATAAAATAAATTTAAAAAGAAATCACACTCAGCCAGAGTCAAATCACTACATCTCCTTAGCTGAGAAGAGAATTGACACTTTCAGGAACTATTTCCATCAGAGTCAGATCCAGTATTTCTGGTGACTATTAATAAATTTAAACAATCACTTTCTTTTTTTTTTTGTCGGTCATGGGGCTTGAACTCTGGGCCTGGGCGCTGTCCCTCAGCTCTTCAGCTCAAGGTGAGTGCTCTACCACTTGAGCTACAGCGCCACTTCCGGTTTTCTGGTGGTTTATTGGAGATAGGAGTCTCAAGGTCTTTCCTGCCCGGGCTGGCTATGAACCACGATCCTCAGATCTCAGCCTCCTGAGTAGCTAGGATTACAGGCGTGAGCCACCAGCGCCCTGCTAAACAATCATTTTCATTCATTAATTGCATGTAAATCTCAAGGATTTTCCTGCCTGGGTTTGGCTTTGAACAGTGATCTGCAGATCTCAGCCTCCTGAGTAGCTAGGATTATAGGTGTGAGCCACCGGCACCCAGTTTAATCTAAACGTCTTGGGAAAATAATTTTTCACATACTTATATAATGACTATGAGTCATGATAGAAGACAATATTGACATACTGATATGCCAAAGTGTTGCCCATGACTGTAATGTACGTGATATTTATATTTTTCTTTACACCTAAGAAACAATACACTATTAAAATATTATTTTTCTCTGTATCACAACGTGATTGATCTCAAATATTTTTTTCCCCTGAACTCCCATGGAGCTTTCTTTCTTTAAAATTATATTACTTTATTGTTCTTTTTGAGACAGACTCTCATAGACTAGCTTTGAACTTATAAACTTTCTGCATCCTTTAATATTACAGGCATGTACCACTATACCTGGCACTAAAATCATACTATTTTTTAAGCATACAAAAAAAAAGATGGATATTCACATAGGTTATAATCAATTAATTTTTTGTGCCAGTCCTAGGGCTTGAACTTAAGACCTGGGTGCTGTCCTTGATCTTTTTTGCTCATGGCTACTTCTGGTAATTGGAGTTAAGAGTCTCATGGGTTTTCCTGCCCAGGCTGGTTCAAACTGCAATCCTCAGATCTCAGCCTCCTGTATAGGTAGGATTACAGGTGGCGGGGAGGGGGGGTACTGGAGCCTAGCTAGTCACCAGTGCCTGGCTATCATGTAGTTTCCTTTAAAAAATACTAATGAATATTGCTGGGAAAGGAATATGGGGTAGCCATTTTAAGTTTCATTTTAAGAAGATTTGATCTTGTAGTTTTCACTGTTGACCATACAAAATTTCATATATCTAAGTATAAAAATTGAAATCATAGAAACACTAGGAAAAAACCTACAATTTTTTCACATGTCATTTAAAAACTCTTCATAATAATCATGTTTCTATTTGTTCTTTTAAAAATGTGAACAGCAAAGTCCACTCTTCTGGATTGTCAATTTAAATAACTAATTTCCAAATTAATCAAGAGACAGTAGCCTTATCCCTTCCTTGGCCTTCTATAAGGCATTTGCAGGACAATGTTTTCAGAACACACTGACAAACCCATCAGCCATAAGATGCTGTTCTGCCACAAGAAAAGGGGGTGCAACTGCTAGGGAGCCTTTTCCTGGAGGAGATGCGCATATATTCAATCCATAATTCCCAAACACTGACAGCCCAGACACAAGGCTGAGACCTTCTGCATTTGTGACTCTATGTTCACCCTTCTCTTGTTCATGATTTTGGGCCAGTCATATATGTATATAGAAAGATAAATAGACATATCTTATATAAATATGAACTGACTTAAAAAGTACAAACTTTTGGGCCCTATAAATATTTTTGGGGAAATACCACCTTCCTCCCCATCAAGGGCAGAGGTACTTATTAAATATGGCTATCTTAACAGCATTAATCCTGAAGCTGGGTGACTTACAAGAAGAAAGCCAGAAAGGAAAAAATAAAATCCACTTTCCAGTCTCTGAACTATATGCATTTCCAAAATTCGAGCTACATATTTCTTTTTCTGTCTTTTAACTAATATATCAGGATAAAGGAGGGGCCGCTCCCCCAAATGGGTCAAGAAATAAAATGTATTCAGCCACACGCTCTGTGTGTGTGTGTGTGTGTGTGTGTGTGTGTGTGTGTGTGTGTGTGTGTGTGTGCCATCTGCTATAAAAAGCAAAGGACAAGAGAGAAGCATGTAGATCCCAGAGAAATAGCCAGTGTTCACACTCCAATGGGTCCAGTCCAGGTCCCCAGCCACTAGACACAAGGCCTAGCTTCTTTGTACCGGCTGCCCCTCAGTTCCTGGTATCATCAGAGGATACAGTTCCAGGAAGCTGCTGGAGGAGGTAGGACGGTTCCAAGTCTAGATCAGGGACTAAGAAACCCCTATAGGCAACATATGAATAATAGAAGCTTAAATTTCCCGAACAAAAATATTTAACAGTAAACAAACACAACCCCACCCACCCTCCATGCTGTGGCACAGCCCTACTGACTCCCTGTCACTGATTGGACAGAAGAAGAAAAGGAGGATCAATTCTCCAGCCTTGGCTTCTGGGCTATGGGGCCTGTGGTAGGCCCAGGGCCAGGCTGCAAGGGAGTTCCCATTGGACATCTGTCCTGGGTGGAAATCCTGAAGAAACCCTGAAGATCAGCAGGGGAAGCATCCAGGGTGGCTCTCTGCTTACCACTGACTGCTGGTATCCAAGAACCAACTCGGAGGTGGTAGAAAACTCGGTGGGAATCTGCGGGGATTCACACATGGACACCCTCCCTGATCCTCACCGACCATCCGTGTAAAGTCAGGGAACCGGAAGTCCTCCGTGCCTGACTCTGCCCAGCAGCCTTTTTCCTCCGTGGGATGCAGCTCAGAGATGATGATTTTTTTTTTTATTTAAATCAAGATGATCACCCCTGCCAGCTGCACACAGGCCTTCCCCAGCTCACTCTCTGACGCTAGGGCTTCAGCCCCCAGCACGTGTACAGGGTTTAGTTCCCCTTCTGCTCCCCTAGGTCAAGAGCAGAGGTACCTCCTCTTCCTGCTGATGGTAGCACCCAGGAGCTACAGGTGAAATCCCTGCCTGTGAATCCTCTGCCTGGCCCAAGAGAACTCCAGCGAAGCCCACGGGACTAATCTTTCCAGCTCCTGTCATGGCTGCTGTCTCTCAGCAGAGTCAAGCAATACTTCAAAGCTAGAGAGTCCAGCCTAGAGGAGGACCAGGTGGAGCACCTGCAGTCTAATCCACAACCCAGTGCCACTGGAAACCACCAAACAAACCCACAGGGGGCCCGAGCTAGATCATCAAAGAAAATAGGTCAACAGCTTCACTCCACAGAAAAATCCTGGCTTAAACATCAGAGCACACCTTGAGCCAGCCCCTAAGAGTTCCTGCTCAGATCCCCATGGAAACTGAGCTTACAGTTGCCCTGCATGCACGGAGGAGAAGGTCACGGCTTCCACAGGGAACAACCCACACCCGTAATTCTGTCATCTGCCTGTCCATGCGGACAAGTTCCTCTGCCCTCATTCCTCTAGTTCCAGGCTCCTGTGTCTTCTAGCTGACTCCCTTCCTCCCAGCTGATGCTGACCAGAGGACTCAGGATATCTGTATTGCCTTTCTTTGGTTGGAAAGTAATGGGGATTCCCTCACCCCACCCACCTCGACTGGACATATGTGGAAAATCATGGGGGAATTTAAGAGGTTCCTCATCATCCTATTCTTTTTCCCACTCCATCTTTCTCAATGCCAGTGGGATGAAGTTCTGAGAAGGGCCACCTCTTCTTTCAGAGTGAGGTCCTGTTGGAACTCACAAGGTTCTCTAGAGATTTCACACTGTTGGAACAGGAAAAAACAAAAACAAAGCAGAGATGTTATCCCCTGGTCCCCAGCTTCATTCTTGCTTGAGAATTCTTGGTCTACTCTTGACTCTTTGTGCAAGGTCCTGGTGAGTTCTGATGCCAAAAAGTATCCATCTGGTCAGGGAGGCTGGAGGCTGGAGGCTAGATCCAGGTGACACCTCTGAGCAGATGGGTCTGAAACCAGAAGATCTACAAAACCAGCTGTGTGGTTTTCCATGACAACTCCTCACCTTTGTCTATTTCCACTTCTCCTTGTCAACTTCTTTTATTGTTAGCAAAGTTTCCCAAAAGAGGGAAGAGGATGGAGCTTGTGTTATCCGTTTTCTGCCTGGTTACCCTCAGGACTTTGTATCTTTCATACCTTAAGTCAGTGACTACCAGAGCCAAAAAACAAATTGATTGACAATGTTGGGCTGATTGACATTGCACAAAGGGACGGCTCCCGCCGGGAAACACCAGAGAGCATCTCTAAAAAGGAACTTTAAAAAGATCTTGGAGGACTAGGGCTTGTTTATGAGATTATAGGGAGGGGTCATGATTGGAATTCCAGTGGAATTTTTTTACAAAGAGGGAAAAACAAAGCAAGGCAAAAAAAAACTGAAACTGGCAAAGATACAGCTATCATTGACACTAGTCAGAACAGGGTGGTGGTTAGTGGTGCCGAGCCTCTTTTCCTAGCACCTCAAATAGTGCTGGTTTCATTCTTAGGAGCTAGTAATATGTACTATTTACTCAATGAATGTCTACTGAGGACCTACTATTGCTGAATCTAATAGTGGGCAGATGAATCTTCTTTTTGGGGGGTCAGTCATGAGCCTTGAACTCTGGCCCTGGGTTCTGTCCCTCAGCTCTTCAGCTCAAGGCAAGTGCTCTTCTACCACTTGAGCCACAGCACTACTTCCAGTTTTCTGGTGGGTAATTGGAGATAAGAGTCTCACAGACTTTCCTGCCCAGGCTGGCTTTGAACCACATCCTCAGATCTCAGCCTCCTGAGTAGCTAGGGTTACAGGCATGAGCCACCAGCACCCCACTCAATCTTCTTAAAAATAGAGCCAGAGGAAGTAGAAGGAAGAGGAAAGTCTGAACTATTATTTACAAGATGTAATAGCTATTATGAAGGGAAAATGCAGAGTTCTTAAGAAAGCATAACCACAGAGCTAATTTAGTCTAAAGAGTCAGAAAATTATGTCTGAGCAGAAATTCTAAGGATAAGTCAGTTGACAAGCTGAGGGTAGAAGGTGGAAAAAGGTATTCTTGATAGATTGAATGTCACCTGCAAAGATCTCTGAGGATGCTGGAGGGGATGTGGACAGAGGGAACCCTTCTGCATTGTTGGTGGGAATGTAAACTTGTTCAACCACTTTGGAAAGCAGTATGGAGGTTCCTCAAAAGACTCCACATGGAACTCCCCTATGACGCAGCAATCCCACTTTTGGGCATTTACCCAAATGATCACAAACAAGGCCACACTAAAACTACTAGCACAACTATGTTTATTGCAGCATTATTTACCATAGCTAAGATATGGAACCAACCCAGATACCCCTCAGTAGATGAATGGATCAAGAAAATGGGGTATGTATACACAATGGAATTCTATGCATTCATCATAAAGAATGACATTGCCCCATTTGTTAGGAAATGGAAAGACTTGGAGAAAATTATATGAAGTGAAGTAAGCCACGCCCAAAGAAACATAGGCCCCATATTTGCAATAACTAGTATATATCTGGGACATACAGAAAAGCTCAGCTAAGATGCTGTTAAGCAAAATGAACCCCAAGATAGGGACACAATTGGTTTTTTCTCCTTGCTATTGTTTCTAACATATTTTTTTTTGTTGCTTTGTATGTCCCTCCCCCATGGTATAATTCCTGTTTTTACTGTATTTGACGTGGGTATAATTTGGGGAGGGGAAGGAAAAAACACAATGTTTAAATAGGGATACAGATTGACCCATTGCAACAATGAGATGTACAAGGCGCTAAGTCGAAAAAACGAACTTTACAATTTAGGCGCGCGCGCGTGTGTGTGTGTGTGTGTGTGTGTGTGTGTGTAGTTGAGGAAGTGGGAGGGATGGGATGGAAGGGGAGAAACAAAGGAGGAGGCAACAATGCTGGATAAGAAATGTACTCACTACCTTGCTCATGTAACTGTAACCCCTCTGTACAGTATTTTCACAATAAAAAACATGTAAAAACAAAAGACCTCTGAGGCCCAGAGACTTTGGAGAAACTGAAAGAAGGCCATAAAGACTGGCCCACCACTCCACCAGAGCTGTTTCAGGGTACATACATATATGAAGAGATCACAAACTCGATATTTTGTGTTGCTAATACATACTAATCTAAAGTGATGTCCAAATCTTCTCCTTACACATTCCTTACAGTAGCCAGTATTCTTAACAGAATACTATAGCCCACCCAGTAGGTCTTTTAGAAGCCTCTTGGCTTTAGCTCAAAAAGGGCTTCTATAATGGTTAATATGTGAAAATTCAGCTTTCAGATGTGATGATCTGGGAATGTATCACAACCTTCATGCTCACATTCTAATCTAGAACCTGGCAGTGTCACACTGAATGGCCCCTTGGCCCATTCCTTCTCCTTTCCTCTTCTTTCCTCACTACTGTCTTGGTTTCTAGATCTCTCATTAAGTCTCACCTCTCGGGTGGAAGTCCACCTCTGTCACACACGTCGAACACCTGGATACTTAGGAGCTTGTGTTGGTTTAATGAGCACTTACTGAGCCATGTGTCCAGCCATTCTCTGCATTGGGATAGCCCAAAAATCATGGCCCTCTGTTTTTAAGACGTTAAGAGCCAGTGCCAGAATCTTGACCTTATTGTCCTACAACCTGAAACTCCTCCACCACATTAGTAAATAACACAACATAAATTTATGTATCGCTTTTGTCAAGCAATACATCTTTATTTTCAACTTCAGAGTCTAAGAAACTATATTTAATTTTTTTTAATAATAAAGTTCGAAGATGACAAGATGGTATTACTG
This sequence comes from Dipodomys spectabilis, assembly GCF_019054845.1. NCBI lineage: Eukaryota > Metazoa > Chordata > Mammalia > Rodentia > Heteromyidae > Dipodomys > Dipodomys spectabilis. The sequence continues at coordinate 10,376,624 of NW_024870752.1, forward strand.
TTGTTAAAATCAAATGGCTTAATTGTCATCCTATTTATAATTGATGTTTTCACCTAGGGGTATTTGAAAATGAGGTACAATTCCTTTTATCTTCCCAATGGCTGCCCCTGGAAACGGCTCCTGTAAGTACGAGACTAGGAATTAGGACCTCTTCATTCTGCTCCTGACTCACTCCGAGTTACCCAACTTCACCTCGTGTTTCCTCATCTGTGAAATGGGGCTGGTACTGCTTACCTCCCTCACTGGGGGTGTCATGAGTATTAATTAGTGTTTGTCAAGGGCTTTGAGATCCTCAGATGAAAGGCCGGGTGGAAGCTTAGGATAAAGTATGATTATGCAAAGCCTCTTCACCTCCTACTTTCTCCTGAACAGTGATTCCCAATTACAGCCAGTTCTAAGTGGGGGTAATGCTGCATTCAGACAGGACAAGGCGAGTTTTATTGGCCCATTAGGACATGCCTAGTTGAGGGAATTAATTCTGTGAAAATGGTTATTATGCCAAGGACTTTTATTTTAGGCAGTTGTTGCCCTTCGTAGTTAATAGTTTAATATTAAGCTATTTGGAAAGGTTGGTTTCACATTTCAATTGGACAGGCCTTCCCAGCCATGCCTCTTACATCTAAAGGAGCTTAGACTTGTGGCGTGGGACAACTTACCCATAAAATAAAATTATATTTCTATGGAAGGCCGACTTCAGTTTCTGAGAAACCAGCTGGGCAGAGAAGACAACACTACCTACTTAATTAGGAAAGGAAGGAAAAACTCCTCCCTCCCTCCCTCCCCATTCCCCCTGGTAATTTTCTGGACTCCAATTTCAAAGGATTTGTTACTCACAAAAAATTAATTCTCTCATTAGACCCACATTTCATACATAGCAGCAGCAAGCTCAATTCATTTATGACACTTTATAAAAAATGTTTTACTCTTACGCATCACTATGGGTGAGCTAGCATTTGAACATTAACGAACCAATGTTGAACTTCAGAAAGTGCATACCACTCATAACCGCTGGTGGTTAAAATGATGGCTGGTTGAAGTAACAAGTGCTCTCTGTGGACTTGAAGCATGGTGAATGTGTTCTGTTCTAGGTTTATTTGTTTTCTGATCTCCTATCAGACTAAGCATTTTCCTGGTTCAAATACAACTAGTCATTTCTGCTTCAAGAAGCAGGGAATAACTCAATGAGACAAAGGCTACCTGATACACTATGAAGATGTTATCTACAAGTCAGCCAGGTGACATAGTCACATTTTCATTCAAAGATGCTTTCTCTTTTTTCCCCCTCTGATTTCCTTTATTCTACCCCTACTAGGGTTTGATTTCTGGGCCTTGTGTCTCCCTGCTTAGTTTTTTTTTTTTTTTTCTCAAGGCCAGTGCTCTACCACCTGAGCCACACCTCCACTTTAGGCATTTTTTATTTCTGGTTACTTTCAGATAAATATGTCTCAGATCTGCCTGCTGAGCCAAATCTTGCCTCAATCCTCAGATCTCAGCCTCCTGAGTAGCATGAGCCACTAGTGACCAGCAATAACAAGTTTCTTCTTAAAATAAAAAAAAAAAGAAAGATCTTTTGAAAACCAATTCCCTTGATCATTGTAGAATTGTGCTTTTATATCTGAAAGCCAAAAAAAGATGGCATGACAAAATTTTACCTAGGAGATGTATATTACATATACATATATAAACCAGTATATTACTTTCATACCACATCTTCATTAAATGAAGGTCTATCATGTTTACAAACACCCTGTCATTTCATCTGGATGCAAAACTAACTGGCAATCATTTAGAAATGAAGAGAGGTAAAACCACCTTGTTGCACCTGTGAAAGCAGAATTCCTGAAGTGTATTCCTTGTGTAAGCAAGGAGAATGTGTTCTTTACTTAAATTTAAGGTCTAACATTGAGCAGGGCTGAGACACCAGGCAATGATATTGTTGGCATGCCAATTACAAATGATTTTTATCTCTGAACATACTTAGCAGTCACACTTGGACACTAAGAGCCTATTATCCTGACCATAATTTTGCTATATTGGTACTAGAGCACACATGCATATTATTTTTTAAAACTCAAAATATAGGTTCAAAAAGAAAACATAAAAAAAAGAATAAAACACAAAATAAAGTTTTGTCTTGTTTTGATGGATTTTTTTTTCCGGTCAGTCATGGGATTGAACTCTAGGCCTGGGCACTGTCCCTCAGCTCTTCAGCTACTACTTGAGCCACAGCACTACTTCCAGCTTTTTCTGCTTATGTGGTGAGAGGAATTGAACCCAGGGCCTCATGCATGCAATGCAAGCATTCTACCACTGAGCCACCTTCCTAGCCCCTGTTTTGATGGATTTAAGCTGGGTAACCAGTGGCTCACAACTGTTATCCTAGCTGCTTTGACAGCTGGGATTACAAGGTAAATCCTCGAGACCCCTTCTCAACCCATAGCTGGGCACAGTTGTACATGCCTGTCATCTTACCTATAAGGAAGGTTGTGAGTCCAGGATACCCAAGGTAGAAAAGTCTGGAAGAGTCCATCTCCACAGAGGGAAGCTGGAAGGGGTGGCTGGTGACTCTAGCAATGATAGGGAGCCTGCAAGTAGACAACCCAGGTGTGTCCATGAACTGGAAGTGAGACCCGAGCATAAAAATAATCAGCAAAAAGCAGGGCTAGAGGCATGGTTCAGCTGTGGTGCACCAGCCTCACAAACAGAGTCTTGAGTTCAAACACCCAAACTGCCAATTTTTTATTTTCACACATGTAAGTGAGCTAAGAAAATTTCATCTATGTTTATACTACTGAAAAAAGTAGTTTCACATTGAAATTTATTCATTTCAACAAACACTACTCCATCGAGAACATTGTTATCTCTGAGACATACAAGGGGAGAAAGCTTTTACTATTAACAATCCTTGTATGGTGTAACAGAGGAAAACTTTTTTTCCTGTCATTAAGTAGTTATACAAAGGGGTTTTGATTTAACACATCGGTCAACTGGATAATTTAAAGAAATTATTATCCCTTATAGGCTGATAAAAATTGATGTTCTTAAACAGAATATGATTCTGTGTTGAGGAGAGGTGTTTAAGGAGAGGGCAGACAAAAGGAGAGACAGTCAAAATATTCATTGGACATCTGTGAAAATGGGACCAGGTAACCCAAGGGGATGGATGAGGTTGGGAGAGAGGGGAGAGAATGACGGAAGGGGGTAACATTGACTGAAATGTATTGCACTGATGAACTGACATCAAGTTGAAACCCCTTTGTATAACTACTTCAGGATAATTTTCCTTGGTAGAGAAAACCTGATCCTTGATAAATTTTACTTTAAGCACCTCTGGTTTCCTAGATTTACTTTATTGATCCTTGGCATATAATACCTATAACAACAAAGTTTTAAAGCCAGGGGTCCAGTTACTATTGAGCTACCGCTTTCAAAAGTAATTAGGATCTAGGCTCAGTGGTACATGCCTGTAATCCCAGCCACTCCAGAGGCTGAAACAGGACGATCATGGCTCTAGGTCAGCCCAGGCAAAATCAAGAGCCTCTATTAGAAAAACAAAGTAAAGGGAAAAAGATTGGAGATACAGTGCATGAACCCCCTCCCCCCCCCCCCACAAAGTAATTCGATCTTCAGTTTCCTTGCCAACAAAGACCATACTCAGTTAATTGAGGCACAAAATATGGTAATAGGAATTGATTCTCTTGGGACTCTTAAATGTTTATGTGGTCTAGAATTTGTCAGTAATTGACGTGCACCACATAAAGAATTTGAAATAAATTATTTGATGACAAAATTCATGCAGTTCTTAGGTAAATAGCTTAATTGTATAGTGTTTTTATTGTATTTAATTGAAAGATTTTGCATTATATAATTTGCTTGCTGTTACTCTTCAATAAAGATTTTTAATAGAACCACAAGCCTTGAGTCTTTGGTAATGCCCAAGTCTTAACCATTAGATGTATTATTGGACCAATAAAACATGCCCTATTGCCTCCTGCACAGATGTTACTCTTTCAAAAGAAAAATAATTATAAGAAAAAAATTAAATAAAGGAAAATAAAAGTATTTAAAATAGTGTTCTTGCCAGGCACTGGTGGCTTACGCCTGTCATCCTAGATGTTCAGGAGACTGAGACCTGAGGAACAAGGTTCAAAGCCAGCCTGAGCAGAGCAGTTTCTGAGACTTTTTATCTCCAATTAACTACCAGAAAGCTAGAAATGGAAATTGTGCCTCAAGTGGGAGAGCTCCAGTCTTAAGGAAAAATGCTAAGGGAAAGTGCTCAGGCCATGAGTTCAAGACTAAGTGCCAGCACCAAATAAAATAAAATAAAATTCTTACTGTAGGATAGGTAATTCGGAGAAAAAAGTAATTATGAATTAAATAAAATATTTCAAGCAAGGAAAGTCAAGAATTTGCCTTAGAGGGAAAAAAAACACATTAAGCCAATCCTTTGCTTATAATTGTTTAATAATGTCATTCTATATAAACATAGTTCTGTTTTGGAAAAAATAAGTCATTTTATTTCTTAAATCTTCTTAACCTGAGATCTTGTGAAACCATTGCATCAATTCTCTTCTTTTAAAAATTATATTATATATTATATATTATATTTTGTTGTAAAGGTGCTGTACAGAAGGGTTACAGTTACACAAGTAAGATAATAAGTACACTTCTTGTCTAACATTGTTACCCACTCCTTCCTTTTTCTCCCGCTTTTCCTCCCCACACTCCTCCCCTTCCCCCTGCCCAAGTTATAAAATTCATTTCCAGCATAGAGTCTTGTGAGTATCATTGTTGCATGGGGCCACCCTTCATCCTTAGTTATTCCCCTTTCCTTTTTCAAATCAGATATGTGTGTGTGTGTGTGTGTGTGTGTGTGTGTGTGTGTGTGTGTCTATACATATGATGCAGGGTACCAGAATCAAAAACAGTGACTACTGGGGATAAACCAAACGGAAAAAGAAAAAAAAATAAAATAAAGTAGAAAAAATAACTTGATACAGTACATTGACAACAAGGTCAGCAGCAAAAAAAGACCTCTTTCCATATCTTGTATTTCATTTTGATTAGCATCATTTTATGTGGTCATATGTACACAGCTATTGAGCTACTGTTGTTGGAAATGTAAGCTTAGTTCAACCATTCTGGAAAGCAGTATGGAGGTTCCTCAAAAGACTAAGCAGAGAACTCCCCCATGACCCAGCAATCCCACTCCTGAGCATTTACCCAAATGATCACAAGCAAGGCCACACTAAAGCTGCCAGCACAACTATGGTCACTGTAGCATTATTCACCATAGTTAAGATATGGAACCAATCCAGATGCCCCTCAGTAGATGAATGGATCAAGAAAATGTGGTATCTATACACATTGGAATTCTATGCTTCCATCAGAAGGAATGACATCTCCTCCTTTGTAAGGAAATGAGAAGACTTGAAAAAAACAATTCTTTTTTAAGAAGAAGAGTTTTCACATATTTTGCACTTGCCTTTCCAACCTGCTTTCTAGAAGAGCAAAAGCAAACCATCCTAGCTGCTCAGAATTACTGAGAGCTTCTGGAAGCTCTAAAGGCTTCTGGATCAATGTTAGGGGCCAAGCTAGGGACTTTTCTGAAGTAGGTGGAGCTCAGAGATTCTCCCTTTTCAATTTACACACAACACATTTATCTTTCTTTGTTTTACTTTTGGAAACATCTAGGTGGAGATGGAAAGAAATTGAATAGCTTGTTACAATTTACTCCATGTCAGAAAATATGGTGTTGAGGGGAGGGAAGGACTCTGAAATTTTACACCAGAGGCAGAGGTTCAGTGATTGCACAAGATGAAGTGCGTGTCAACAGTCATTGTGTGAAGCTAATTTATATTATAACAAGTATTTACTCACTGTAATTCTTCAGGTACTTGGACATCAAGGATGAGAACGTTTTCTTTTCTTCTTTTCTTTTCCTCTCTTTTTCCTTTCCCCTCCCTCCCACCTTTCTTCCCTTCCCTTCCATCCCTCCTTCTCCTTCCTTCCTTCTCTGTTTTTTTTTCTTTTATTTGTCAGCATTGTTTATAGCTGGGGCTTCACATGCCAACAAAACACTTTACTGCTGAGCTAGAGTCCCAGCCCTGAGGTGGAATTTTATACTGATTCCCATGAATGTTCATAGTTTAGGAATCAAAAGGCAGGCTTTGAACTGGAAATATCATTTCTCTCCTAATCTTTGAGTTGTGGGGAGAGAGGAGGGAGGGAGGGAGACTCTTTTTTTTCTCCTAGCTCACAATTCAGCTACGTGATAGTAGGAAAACTATTTGTTTACTGTGGGATGAGTGCGATGATATTTCCTTGGCACATGTTGTCTGGCAGGACTGTTGGTGAGCGGAAGGGCCAGTAATACTCTGCTCAGTCTGTTGAGCCTTTATGTAACATGGCTGGAAGACTCTAAAAATCCACCTGTGAGCTCTGTGCTTCGATGTCTTTTTACGGAGGGAGGAGAGTCTGTAATGAGAAGGGATTCGGAGAACCATTGTGATCAGACCAATATCTTTGGCTTCTTAGTTTCTTCTGGTTTTCATCTTTAGGTTTCTTCCCCCTCTCAACCACCCATATCTAGCCATAATCTTTATCATGCACACTAATATGAAGGGTTTTCACTCACTCCATTTGTGGTCCAGAGGGATCTTTGCTCAGAGCAAACCCTGAGCCCACGGCAGTGATTACTAGGTCTAAGGTCAGGGGTGCTGACTTACAATCTGGGGGAGCTGGAAGCAGTGGAGCCTCCTCTCATCTCCCACCACATCTACAGCTGCTGGGAATTTCCAGAACAGCCCACATCAGGCCACATCGTGCTCACTCGTATAGCTTCCTTCCCATCTTCTTTGACTACAACAGCAAACATGCCTGAAACGGATGTTTGCAACCCAACTAGACATTTTGCACTTAAATGAGGGAGAGGGGGAAGTGATTTTCCTTTAAGGGTGTGCATCAGCTTACAAGTTTAGAAATCACTGTTCAATTTTCCCCGGGGGCACCATAGCCCAGCTACCTTCCAGGCTCCCAGCGTTGAGTGCATTTGCTGATATGACAGACTCCTCACTTAGCGTAGATCTCCTCTCTTTTATGTGGCAGGAGTTTTACATAAGATTGTCTGTAAAAGTCATTTTGCAGCTTTAAAGAGAGAAAGTTGAAGAGGAAAGCAAAGCTCCCATTGTAGAATTGATGTTGGTACCTTGGTATTATATATACATTTATTGGAACTAGGGAAGGGAAGGGCAACAACAGAATGGTGAGATAAAGGACAAGGTGGGAACCAAGGCAACAGCGATATACACAAGAAATCATGTTGGAAATGATCTGCACAACTGGGGACTCGGGGGGAGAGAAAGTAGGAGAAAAGTGAGGGAAGGGGTAACAAGTTTGACAAGAAATGTACTTATTATCTTACTTATGTAACTGTAACCCCTCTGTACATCACCTTGACAATAAAAAAAGAAAAGAAAAGAAAAACCAAGCTTTGGCAATCCGTCTATGGTCACAGCTAAGAGAAAGAGGTGGCCTCAGCAAGTTCAAGTGATTCATTTTTCATGTGTCTGTTTTCAGGACCCAGACGGCATGACTAACATTCATTTTCAAGTGTTTGTGTCATGTCTTCATTTTCTGTTATTAGTGTGTGATTTTTATTCTCCAGTGACTGGTGTTTATATTAGAATGAGAGAAACAGACAGAGACTAAGAGAAACCAGAAGCAGTTTATTTGCATAAAGCAAGCTTTTTTATTTTTATTTTATTTTAATTTTTGTTGGTGGTGGAGCCTGAACTCTGGGCCTGGGCGCTGTCCCTCAGCTCTTCAGCTCAAGGCGAGCGCTCTACCACTTGAGCCACAGTGCCACTTCCGGCTTTTTCTGCTTATGTGGTGCTGAGGAATTGAACCCAGGGCTTTATGCATGCAAGGCTAGCACTCTACCACTGAGCTACTTTCCCAGCCCCATACAAAGCAACCATTTTAAAGTGTATGGCTCTGTGGCACTTACAACATGCACGATGTTGTGCAACTATCTCCTCCTTCTAGGTCCAGAAGATTTTAGTCAAAAGGTTGCCTTGACCCATCCATAGTGACTCCCCATTTTCCGTTCTCTTTAACTGGCAGCTCTAAACATACTTTTTGTTTCTGTAGACTTCACTGCCTACTTCTCTTACTTAGCACACTGTCCTCTAGATCATTCATATAGTGGGACAGACTAGCACTTCATTTCTTTTTCACAGTTGAGTAATATTCCATAGCATGGGCATTACCACATTTTGTCTACTGTTGTTTATGTATTGTGGCCTCTAAGAGCCCCTTTCTTGGACTTTACAACTTCAAGCACAGGAGGTGGGGAGAGGGAGGAATTGGGGAGGTGGGGCCGGAAGGGATGGTATGGGAAAAACAAAGGAGGTGGTAACAATGCCCAATAGGAAATGTACTCATTACCTTACTCATGTAACTGTAACCCCTCTATACAGTATCTTTACAATAAAAAAATATTTTAAAAAAGAAACCCATTCTTGTTTCTCAAGTGTGAAATGTGCTGCTTTTGTTATTGAACCCAAGGGTTGAGAACAAACAAAGATAACAATTAAATGACCACAATCAATCCACCAGTGGCCATAACTTGTCTCTATAACAACGTAGCTTCATACTGACCTTGAATCAGTTGCTTAATCTCCCCGTGCCTCAGTTTCCTCAGCTGTAAAGTAGGCTTGATGATGGCCTTCTGCCTAGCCCACAGGGAACCATGAGTTAATGCTCATTAAAAACTCTGGGATTCTCAGATGTGAGGCTCCCTATATCATACATAAGTACAATGTAGCAATATAATAAGCATCTTCCAGTTTGTGTTTTTTTCTAACTACCTTTTTAGAAAATGACAAACATCAGTGAATTTTCCCAGGCATGCTGAGTGTAGTCTTTCTCTTTCCAGAATATGCTTTACCCTTAAACACAGTGGAGGAAGAGCCTGGTCTCCGCCTCCCACAGTGTGCTTTCCGCTCCTCGGTATTGGAACGAATGTGCTCACAGTTACTAAGCTGCTTGTGTATACGAAGTGTAAGACTATTGGCTCTCTCGTCTCATTTGATCCTCATGGAAGGCCAATGAGCGCAATGTTACTCGAATTTGAATACAGAGTGGCTATCCAATGAAACGGTGTGACTTGAGCCAAGTCCCAGAGCCGGGAACAGGATCCAGTCCTGATGGTGTGCCCTTTCTTTTAGGCTTTTCTTTTTCTTTTTTTTTTGGTCAGTCATGGGCCTGAACTCTGGGCCTGGGCGCTGTCCCTCAGCTCTTCAGCTCAAGGCTAGCGCTCGACCACTTGAGCTACAGTACCACTTCCGGCTTTTTCTGCTTATGTGGTGCTGAGGAATTGAACCCAGGGCTTCATGCATGCAAGACAAGCGCTCTACCACTGAGCCACCTTCCCAGCCCCTGCCCTTTCTTCATCCTGTGCTACTTCACCTCCTAAATTCATCAGTTCCCTTCCTGGAAAGGCTTAGAATAGTACTGTTGGCCTCCCTGCATCTGAAAGGTCTAAGGAAAATGGTGACATGGAGTGGAAGGAGGAAACTGCACTGTACTGTCCACTCCCAACCTCAGAATTAGATCTTATTCAGCAGTAAGACCTTTTCTGAGATCACTGGCTCTGAGGAGGTCATAATGGATTAGGGGGACCCCCAAATCCAATGATGAGTGACATTTCAGATGCAGATAAAAGCCAAGGAACACTCAGGACTGGGAGTAGGCCCCAGGACCATGGCATTGCCAATGGCTGGATTTCAGGCCTCCAGCTTTCAGAACTGTGGGTCAATGAAAGCCGTGGCTGTAAGCCACCTAGTGTGGGGTATAGCAACCCTTGAGAACCAATACGCAAACCTTTCTATATTTTGTAATTTTGGCTGTGGATTCTTCCCCTGGATTCTTCACAATTCTTACAATGGAATGATCAGATTTTTTGAATCACACTGTCCAAATGATTAACAGAAAATGGAAATATGAGAACAATTCCTGTACCTAGGTCACAGGGCTCTATGATTCCTATATAGTTACATATATGCACAGGTATATGTAAATGGTGGCATGGAGAGGGTAGACTAAAAGCCTAGACTTGATGCCCAGAGAACCGAGAATTGTTTAAAGCAGTCTATCCAATAAATGAGTAGAAAGAGCCAGAAAAAAGATACTTAAATACATTGAAATAAAGAAAAAGAAAATGTTGGAACCTGCCTAAACTGAACATCTTGATTAGTATTATTTACCAAGATCAGTTGTCTGGTTAATGAGTCTTGAAATTAAAGATAAACTAGGTGTTGACTCTGAGGTTCAGTGGAGGGATTAATTGAAGGCAAAGCTAATGTAATTTAGCAAAGTAATCTAAATTCTTTGGTACTTGCTTATGTTACTTTTTATTCTTTGTTTAATCTTACTCTTTATAGGTGAAAGCTATGGAGAGGATGGTTGTTCAAGTTTGGGACAAAAGAGCCTAATTGCCTGGCTGAGGGGTGAGGGGTCAATAGGACAGAAAGAGTAGAGGATGACCCAAAAGGGTGACCCCAATTCTATTTCAACTAGCTTGTGATCTTGTGGCTAAGCTCCCCACTGTCTACAGAAGTCTCAAATTTCTCTTCTTTTCCCTTAAGTACTACACAATGGTGATATAGCAAACACCTCCATCCGTGAAAATAGCCCTTCACAAGTTAAGTGAAGAAGCCAAACATGATAAAGTTGCTACTCTGCAAACCACTCAGGGACTGAGGCAGGAACCCGGCACGTGGGTGGCAAGGTCATGTGTTCTAAACAACACTGATGATCGAAGATGAGTACAAGGCAAATGCAGTCTATCAATTAACTTGGTGATCCATATGTGCAGGTTAAAGTGATATGTCCTATCCTGTGGATATTCTGTATTTAGAAGGAGCTGATAGAAACAGCAAAAATTACATTTTAAGGAACTGGATTAATGTGTTAATATTTTGTATCTAATTTCTGGCCCAATCCAAATATGCTATTCACAAGTAATGAGAATGGAATATGATTAATACACTTGGCGAGAGGAAATGGGATTACTTTCATAATCCTGTGTGCTCACATACTTACATATAGAATGCCTTGCTTTTGGTTTAAGAAGACTGGCTGGATGAATAAATACTTGTCTTTTACATTAGATCAATGCACCTTCCTGTCCAGTTTGGCATGTTTGTTGGTTTTCATTTGATTTTGTGGGTGATTGTTTTGTTTGGGGCTTTACCTTGGGAACAGCGTTGCAAGAAATTGATTACTAGCCAGGCATGGTAGTATGTGCTGTAATTCTACAGACGCCATAAGTTGGAGGATCGCAGGTCTAGGCAAAAATTCTAAAACCCTATGTGAAAAATAACTACAGCCAAAAAGTGATGGTGTGGGGGTGGGGGGAGGCAAGGAATGATCTAACAAGCAGATGCTGAGTCCAAACCTCAGAACTGCCGAGAGAGAGAGAGACAGAGAGACAAAGAGACAGAGAGAGACAGAGACAGAGAGAGACAGAGAGAGACAGAGACAGAGACACGGAGAGACAGAGACACAGAAACAGAGACAGAGAGACAGAGACAGAGAGACAGAGAGAATTCAGCTACATTTCTGCACCTGCCCTGGTGATCCCTACCTCATCCATTTAAGCAAAGCTTTGACAACCCTCATAAAACCTTTCCATGAACAATTCCTAAGACTTCATGACTTGGGCACATTCACGCTAAGTACAAACAAAACAAAACAAAGCACCAATCCAATTGTTGAAGTTAAACCAACACCAAAAGTTGTTAATTTTTTTTTGTTGTCAGTCTTGGGGCTTGAACTATAGGCCTGGGTGCTGTCCCTCAGCTCTTCAGCTCAAGGCTAGTGCTCTACCACTTGAGCCACAGTGCCGCTTCTCGTTTTCTGGTGGTTTATTGGAGATAAGAGTCTCACAGACTTTCCTTCCCAGGCTGGCTTTGAACTGTGATCCTCAGATCTCAGCCTCCTGAGTAGCTAGGATTACAGGTGTGAGCCACCGGCGCCCAGCCAAAAGTTGTTTCTTAAGACCAAATTTTTGTGTGTTGTCTGTTGGGAGTATCCATGGGTTGAGTTTGGGTCAGAATGGGCAAACAATTTTATCTTGTCATCAAAACACATTTCATGAGAAACTCTTGTAATTAGCACTGCTGTGACAGTCACACGAAGCTAAGGAATTCCTGAATTCCACAGCTCTGCCTACCATTGCCTTTGTCAATTATAGTCTCCTGGCAGTCACAGGTCACTCAGCATAATGGAAAACAGAGAGGATAGACTATGTGGGAGAGCAAAGGCTTGTCACTTGCCCCTTTGATACCATTCTACTGAAACCCGTTCTGATTACTGTGATCATGAACTTCTGTCAATGGGTTTCTACTCAGTCTATTTTTCTAGACGCTATGAATAATCCCCTCATATGGATGCTGGTCATAATTAATGATTATAAAAGGGACTGTCAGATCCATGGATGAAAGGCAAGAGATAAGTACAGTGTATTATGATTATTAATCCTGATGTTATTATTATGATTGCTGACTATCATTATAGTTTTATTGGAACCTCTCTAATGATCATGGTGATGATCTTGGTGTTTCTTATGTACAGGATTCTTAGCTCCTCTATCAGTCCTAGTTATCTATTGCTTTGTTTCAGTGTAAAGGATTTAAACCAGTTGAATTAGTAGGGCATAGTGTAAAATAACTAGGGCAGAATTGGAGGGTAAATAGTACCAGCCTTTGTGAACAAGATATAAAACTGCTCTTAAAAAAGCAAAAAGCTGTTTATTAACACCTCTTTTTTTTATCACTGTTTGGAGACAGAAATCAGCCTTCTTATAAGGAGGATAATTTGGATTTAATCTAGTCAGTTGACAGTTTATAAGTTTTGATTTCAGGTTCTGTCTGTCTGTCTGTCTCTCTCTCTCTGCATCAAATTAAGTAAAATCTCTCTGATGAAAATTATGTATTTCTATATTATTTGTTACAAGATGACAAATAGTTTGAAGATATAAAAGATGTAGTTTCAGTGGGACCACAACAAGGAAGGGAAGGGGTAACAATGATTGACAGGTAATGTACTCCTTGCCTCACTCATGTAACTGCAACCCCTCTGTACATCTTAACAATAAAATATTTAAAAAATTGTAAAAAAAAGATGTAGTTTCTACTATTAATAATTCTCAACCTAGTTGGAGAGAAAGAAAGGAAGTCAACAATTAAAGTTGCAATGTGATAGAAATGGACATGTGTATTATAGTATATAAATAATATATAATATAAATAATGTAATATGTGAATGTTGTGATAGAAATCTATAGTACACGCTAGTAGAGGGGAACCACTGGACTATGGGGCAAGATCCTGGTGCAAGGAAATAACAAGAAAAGAAATAAAAGAAAAGGGATGACCAGAAAATAAGAAGCAAGTAATACAAGACAAGCAGTAGTTCACTAAGGAAAGAAGAGTAATATATGTGGGGATATATATAATGTGGGGATATATTTTAAGAAACTTACTTCTGAGAGAATAAAGAAACTTGGAAGAAATGTTAGAAAATTAGACTGGACCGTGACCTGAATCAGAACAGAAGAGCCCTGAATGGTAAGGAATGTGGGTTTTGTCTGGCAGGTAATAAAAATCATGAAATTGTTTTCACTGGATGTTTAGAGAACTGCAGAGAAAGGTAATTTCTGCTGTAGAAGAATATGGAATGAGAGCCATCAGAGATGGGTAGAGTGACCATTAGGGGAATAGAGTCAATAAATTTGGTGATAGGTAGGATACAGAAGGCATGGACCTTTGAAGCCTTAAGGTAGATACCAGATCTGAGCTGATGATGGTGGAGATGATGAACCCTGTGCTTCAGACGTAGGGCTGAGACGATGGAGTGGTGAATGTCTCTGCAGTTTATCTCCTTGCCCACCATAGTGGAGCTCATAGAGGGAGGAAGAGTAGCAGGAAAGGTTAGGAGGTAATGTGGGAGAAGGTATTGTTTGAATGTCTCTAAGATTTATCTTGACAGCGAAGAGTCAATACCTCTGATTAGAAGCACAAGAAACATGATCCACATGATGTACACTAAAATTTAAGTTTCTCTAGGTTAACAGGGAAATTCACACACTGTCAGCATTTAGCCACTTGCGATGGCTAAAATATTCGATGTAATTTAGAGGCTTGTGTACTGTGGAGAGCACATTTCATCTTCATCCTTGACGACCTTAGAACCCAGAAAACTATCTTACATGTAGTGATCATAATGATCTTTTCTCTCCTCAAAGAGTTATCATCTGTGCTTCTTAAGATAAAAGTTAGGAGAAGGAAGTTGGGTCCCATGGGGAGTACCACCCAAGGGGATTTGGGGACCCTAGTCTCCTCTTGTCTCTCTTTAACTTTCTAGCTACCATGAGGTGAGAAGTCTTTCTGCCACGTGTTCCTGCCATGATGGGCTGCCTTGCCACCAGCCCCAAGCCAGCAACAAATCTACTGGCCTTGGACCGAAAGCCCGGAGACCATGAGCCCATGATGAACTTTCTCCTTTTAAGTAGATCGTCTCAGGCATTTTTGTCACAGTCACAGAAAACTCAACAGTTTCTCATAACTTAACAGCACCCACAAGCTAAGTTCAAACCCTGGCTCTACCACCCTTCTCAGCCATGTGACTTGGGAAATCTATCCCACTTTATATGCTGTGCTTTTCTCTCATCTGGAAAATGGAGATACAAAAACTAATGACTTCATTGGATGGTTGTGAGAACTGAGTTCTTTATACAAAGTAAGCCCTCCAGAATGAACAGGCCCAAGGTGCAGATTTAAATATTTCCTCTGCTAATGCTGTGGCATTAGGGGTAAAACAATGGGGCCATTTAAATCATTTTTTAAAGGCAAAATCTACATGCTGTAAAGGTCACCATTTTATTTTTTATTTTTAATAAGTTTTTTATTGTGAAAATACCGTACAGAGGGGTTACACTTACACGAGCAAGGTAATGAGTACATTTCTTATTAAGCATTGTGCCTTGTTGCCTCCTCTTTTGTTTTTCCCCTACCATCCCTGCCCTCTCTCCTCCATGACTACACTCCCCCACCCCAGCCAAAGTTGTAAAGTTCGTTTTTCGACATAGCATCCTGTACATCTTTTTATTGCAATGGGTCCACCTGTATCCCTATTTAAACAATTTGGTTTTTTCCTTCCCCTCCCCAAATTGTACCAACATCAAATACAGGGAAAACAGGGGTTGTGCTGTGGCGGAGGGACATACAAAGCAACAAAACAATCACCTTATACATATGTTAGAAACAATAAAACTCACCGTTTTAGAGAGTAGGATTCAGCAGATTTTTTGTTCATTCTCACAATGTTGTATAACCACCACTACCATTTACATGTAGAATAGTTTCATTACCTGCTTCCCCCACAACTTCCCAGTGCCCATTCCTTACTTCCTCCATCCCCATTCTCAAGACCTCTGGTCAGAGATCCCTATTCCTATTGGACCATCTCAGATAAACAGAAGCATATGGCATGCGGCCTGTGTGGCTGACTTCAAGCTTTACTGTGTTGTGGCCTGTGTTGGAGCTGATTCCTCTCTGCACCTGGATGGAGCTGGGTATGGTTCTATCGAATGGATATACCAGATGTTTTGTCCCCTTGCAGCAGTTACTTCTGGGGTAGTATTTTAGATGTTTGTAACGTGATATTATGGGAATCCATAATTCAGATAGTTTTAAAGGAGTTTAGGGATTGTTCACACACATGCACATGAGTCCCAACATGTGCACACACATTTACACAGACACAGACACAGACACACACACACACACACACACACACAAACACACACCTCTTACTTTTTCTCCCTCTGATGGAATCTATCATCAATCTGAGATTCCGGATGATCACAAGTTGAACCAAAATGCAGGGTTAAAATCAATCCAAACTGGGTCCCAGTTGAAAGGACAGATTTGCACTGTGTTGGGTGACCAAAGTTGCAAGGTTAAAACACCTCGGCTTCTGCACAGGCTATTTTGTTTTAAAACTCTGCGCGTAAAATATCACCCAGCAGCAGTCTTTCTCCCTTTTCCCTGGTCACTCCAGGTAATGGATTGTCTCTTGGCCTGTAGCCTGCCTTAATCAAAGTTCGACTCAGTAGTAACAAATGGCTCAAGTGTTCAGCCGAGGCCCTACTTGACAGACTATAATTAGAAATATTTTGCTTGACCTTTTATGAGCCATGATTCCCAACAAAATTG
This sequence comes from Dipodomys spectabilis, assembly GCF_019054845.1. Taxonomy (NCBI): domain Eukaryota; kingdom Metazoa; phylum Chordata; class Mammalia; order Rodentia; family Heteromyidae; genus Dipodomys; species Dipodomys spectabilis. The sequence goes on from NW_024870752.1 coordinate 10,392,907, forward strand.
TGTCACATCGCATTTAAAAAATGCGTTTGTATCTTTTGTGAGTATGGGTAAGATGACAGGATACGTTTATTTTAGAATAATTACACGGTGACCTCTAGAGTTATTTATAAAGGTCATATTCTCTTCACATACCCTTGATTTCCTTTCCGTTTTTCCTTTTGTCCCACCAGACATAAATTTAGCAGAGGGAGAAGAAAGGGAGAGTATTTTCTTTTTTTCCTGTGGATGAAAACTGAAGAAGATAGTTCAAAGTCTGTCCCCATAGGCGCTTGGAGGGCTGTGGGCTGTGATAGGCTATTTTCTACCATTTAGCTCCTCCATTATCTCTACTTCTTTTTCTTCATTATTCTCTACTTATCACATGCAGCATCTCGGCAGAGCCCAAATACAGAGTTGTAATTACCCAGCTGCCACCTGATAGCACCGGGTCTATCATCTTTATCTCACTAGGCCTTGTGGTTTCATCATTGGATAAAACTTGCCTGTGGCCAGGCCTGTGATAGTGCATCTCAGAGATACATTTAAAGTTTACTCATTTATCGCAGGAAAAAAAAAATGCTGAACCCAGCCAATTATTAGATACACTGCCAGTTTAGTTTTCCACGAAGGTTACTTAACTCCCTTTTGTATCCTTTTTTTCCTTTTTTTCTTCTGGGAACCATCCAGGTTGCAACTAACGTCTGAAATAAAATTTTAATGAAATAAATGGTTCAGCATGGAGAAAGCCAAGGGTACTTTTGTACCTGTATGTGCATGTGTGCATGCGTGTGCAGGTATTTATGTGTATATGTGTATGAGTGTGCCTGCCACTTATGTACTCTTGTTTTGTGCAGTTAGAGAGACGTGTTTTCTGCACATTCTTATTTCATGTACCCTAATTTATTCACTGACGGACATTGTTGTCTTCTTAAGTCTTTTGGGAAATTCAAAGGGTAATTTTGAACTCTACTATAAAGTTTATTAAGGAGAAGAGAAATTCCAGGGCTAATTTTTGTAACATTTTTTTATTTATACCTGGAGTAGAAATAAAGAAAGTAGTAAAAACTAGTGTAGAAAAAAACTAATAAAATTAGTTTACATTGTGGGATGTGATTTAAAAACAAAGATTGAAATGAGCAAAAATCGTTCACATTTGTTTCAACAAGGGTAATTGTATTTAAGTGAACTTTTTTTAAGTCAATGAAAGTTCATTTTGGCAAATAATAGATTTGAGAGCAATCCTTTACTTTCCCAGACAATGTTGCAGGCAATCTCTCTCACTATAGCAAAAGCAGATTTGCAAGCAAAAGATTTCCCCCACAAAGTACTAACCGAAGCTATTTATTTCCCAGTGTATGGTTTCCATGTGGCTTTACAGATGTGATTTTTAAATTTATATCCTTCATGCATAATTAATCTGCATGATTAATTTACTTTATGGGATGATCTATGTAAAACAACAATCTAATTCCTCATAATAACCACTTCCTGACAGCTCACTGTAAATACACCCAGTTACACACACACACACACACACACACACACACACACACACGCACACACACACACACACACAGAGCAATGGCTGCATTACACAATTTTCCAACTCACTGAAAGTGTGGTGCTAGTTTCTCTTCAATTGCAAGATAAATTAGAAGTGTACCTTATACTTCCTGAAAACTGGCCCTCTTTTCCCACAGAAGTTGAGAAGGTAATATGGGCAGGAGAGAATGTACATGGCCATACCAAGAGCAAGAAAGGAAAAGAGAGAGAGAGAGAGAAAGAAAGAGAGAGAGGGGGAAGGAAGGAAGGAAGGAACGAAGGAAGGAAGGAAAGAGGGAAGGAAGGAAGGAGGGAAGGAAGGAAGGAGGGGAGAGAAGAAAGAGAGAGAAAGAAAGAAAGAGAAAGAGAGAGGGAGAGAGAGAGGGAGGGAGGGAGCAAGGAAGGAAGGAAGGAAGAAGGACTACTACAGATACCAGACATTTAATATTTACTTTAAAAATCTATTATACTTTAAATTTCTGTGGACATGATAGTAACCTACCAAGAAGGTTAGAGGACATTCTGTAAAATAGAGGAGTCACATATATTTTTTAAGTAATAAAAACAATTGAGGATGGAGGCTTGGATAACAAGGGTGAATTTTTTGTGATCCTGTTTTTTTTTTTCTTCTGGTGTTTTAACCTTGAGTTTTAGGTTGTGTTTAAGTAATTTTTCTCTCTCCTTTTTGAAGCACCTACTACTTATTGCAAGGAAAAAAAAACCATGGCCTTATAACGATATATTCTCAGTATACTGAGACTGATATGCTCTGATAGTAGCCTCACCAACAGCAAGATCATCTGTTTATCTTGGGATCTTCCTTGAGAAGGTGTTCCCTGGGGGTAGTAAAAATAGTACTTTACAACTGTCCCTTGGGTATCCAAGGTGGAAGTTTTACTTATTATTTTATACCCTATTATACACAAAATTGGCTCTAAATCTAGTCTTTAAAAATATGATTAAGTAGTTGTACAAAGGATTTGCCATTTCAAAAAGCAGTTTATTTTGATCAATGTCACCCCTTTCAGCGTTCTCACCCATCCGTTCCCTCCATCTTCCTTCCCTCACTCTTCTTAATTTTGTAGGATATACATTGTCTGCATTTTTGTATGCATTCCCCCCATCTTTTCCTTTTCATTTGTCTACCCTTTTCCCCACAATCCCAATGGCTCAAGAAAATGAGGTATAGATACACAATGGGATTTTACTCATCCATTAGAAAGAATGATATTGTGCCATCTGTGAAAAAATGGAAAGACGGGGGGGAAAAATCATGTTGCATGAAGTAAATCTAGAGAGATAAAGGATCCCTATTTCCCTTAGATGTGGAATCTAGATTTAGCTTACAAACTGCTAAGTGAATATGTTGGGTGGTATTCAAAGATATTCAAATGTATTATAGGGTAGATTCAAGGGAGATTTCAAGATGTGTAGCAATTCCTTAGAAAGCCACAACCAAAATTCAGCAAAACAAACACCTGGAAGTGGGAATTTTTCTTTTTATCCTCAGTCACACGGAATTAGAAAGGCTACCTGTCTCTTCTATCACTGGCTCTGCCCTGGCTGGAAGAGAAGATGGCTCAGCATGAACACAGACTCTTCATCGGGAGCCCCAGGGAGTGCGTTGCTCCTGAGATCACGAGTCTTGTCCAATCGCAGTAGTGTGGTGGGGGGAGGGGGGAGCAGCAGGCTAAGGATGCTCTGGATGCCACAGCTATCACTTACTGTCATGACAGTTACTTATCCTCTGGTACCCTAGGCGTTTAATCACTTGTACACAGGCAGGAGAATCCCAGCACCATTACAGGTGTGAAGACTAAGCATGAGAGGTAAAGCATCTAGCCTTAGAATGGCGGCCTAGGATGAGCTGGTTTACTAGCCCTGGGCAGTAACAGGGCAGGGCATGGCAGGGCAGGGCAGGGCTCTTGTGCTGCATCCTCCATGCAGTTTTCCTGGGCAAGACAGATGAGTCACAGAAGCCAGTTTGTCCTATGAAGTAACTAAGTGACGTAGGGCTGTGGCTCTCGCAGAGTAAACATCCCAGAGCCCCTTCTCTAGTGAGGCAGAGTTTTGTTGCAGATTGCATATCGATAAGGAGAAGGAGACAGTGGCTTTTATAGATCTTGATGCTATGTAACTCAAGATGTTAGGATTAGCTCTGTACAGGTGGCTCTTGCCTGTAACCCTAGCTATTCAGGAGTCTGAGATCTGAAGATCCTAGTGTGAAGCAAGCCCAGGCAGGACACTCTGGGAGACTCTAATTAACCAGCAAAAAACCAGCGGTGGAACTGTAGCTCATGCAGTAGAGTGCCAGCCTCGAGTGCAAAAGCTAAAACACAGCCCTTAGGCTTTGAGGTTTTTGTTTTTTTGTTGTCGGTCATGAACTCTGGGCCTGGGCGCTGTCCCTCAGCTCTTCAGCTCAAGGTTAGCGCTCTACCACTTGAGCCACAGTGCCACTTCCAGCTTTTTTCTTATGTGGTGCTGAGGAATTGAACCCAGGGCCTCAGGCATGCAAGGCAAGCGCTCTACCACTGAGCCACCTTCCCAGCCCCTAGGCTTTGAGTTTTGCACACACACACACACACACACACACACACACACACACACACACACACACACACACACCCCACACAATGTTAGGATGGCAAATCTGGATTTCTTGTTAGGTTTAAGATTCAACCAGAAATGATTACACTAACTAAAAAAAAAAAGAAGAACCTAAACCTTCCTCCAGACTATCTGCTTTTAGTGTGGAACAGAACCCTGTATGGAATATCTTGCTTAAAAAAAAATCAATCTACTATCTCTGTAAGAGGCAGAATAATAAATAAATAAATTAATAAAACCTTCTCATGACCACTGCCAATGAGGAGGATAAGAAATGTCAGAGGGGCTGGGAAGGTGGCTCAGTGGTAGAGTGCTTGCCTTGCATGCCTGAGGCCCTGGGTTTGATTCCTCAGCACCACATAAGCAAAAAGAAAAAAAGCCAGAAGTGGCTCTGTGGCTCAAGCGGTAGAGCGCTAGCCTTGAGCTGAAGAGCTGAGGGACAGCGCACAGGCCCAGAGTTCAGGCCCCACGACTAGACCCTACCTCCCCCCCCAAAAAAAAAGAAATGTCTCAGACACCTGAGACTTTTCCCTAGAGTCAGAAAAATGAACTAATTTAGGTGGCACTGGGTTTGAACTTAAGGTCTCACTTTATGACTTAAAGCCATACACTCTCCCTGCCAGCCTAGTCAGTATAAATCCACAAGTTGGAATAAACTGTCAAGCTGGAACATTAGGAATTCTTTATTCTGGCTAAGCTGGGAATTAGAAACAAAATATCCTGCAGGTTTAGCAGATCTCTAGAGTGACTTTGCTTTGGTTTTATTTATTTATTTTATATTTTTGTGCCAATCCTGGGGCTTGGACTCAGAGCCTGGGTGTTGTCCCTGTGCTTCTTTTGCTCAAGGCTAATTAACGCTCTACCACTTGAGCCGCAGTTCCACTTTTGGCTTTTTTTTTTTTTTTTTGTAGTTTATTGGAGAAAAGAGTCTTACGGACTTTGCTGCCCAGGCTGGCTTTGAACCTCAACCCTTATAGAAGTGAGCCACTGGTGCCCAGCTTAGAGTGGCTTTTTTCTCTCTCTGTTCACGATAGAAATGTTTGGCAAGGTTCTTAATTTGGAGTCTAGAGGTGTCTCACAGGACTTGTCAGTCTTGTACGTTTTTACGCTTGTACTCATTTTTCTAGGACAGCACCTTGAGTTTGGAGGAGATTTTCGGAAGTCTTTGTGTCCCAATAAAAGAGGAAGCATTATACTTTGAAGACAAATTGTCCAGTAAAGAGAAGAACAGAAAACAAGAAAGGAAAAAGAGAAAACAGTCCACATAAGACGGAAAGAAGACCGAGACAGAATTTGATAAGAATAGAAAGTGTGTAATCTTTTCCCTGATTTTTGTGTTTTCTCCTTGTGTCCCTGGGTTGACCTCAGCAGAACCCCTGTGCTGCAGCTGTGGATGGACAAACACGGCTGTTCACACTGCTGAGGACAGTGTGCAAAGGCTTCGTGGAGCCCTCCCCGACTCCCTTCAGAAACCAGAGCCAGGAACTAGTTAGATTTGGCTCTGGATTTGCCTTGCTGTGTCAGAGCTGTGATTTGTGTGCAGTGCCCTGGGACACAAAATGGCATGTTGTATCATGCACATTTTTAACTCAAATTTTATTGAACTCTAAGGTGTCATCCCTCCTGACTCCTTTTTTTTTTTTTTACCACTTTGAATAAAAGTATAGGTGTTACAATGGCAGCTCCTAAACGCAAGTCTATTGATCTATTAAAAGAAGCACTTTAATTAAGCAATAATATGTGGTTGATTCCGAATGCCAAGTGGTAAATGTCTATGAATGACTGCCAGACCAGAGCACAATAGAAACTTAGTGGAGTTCTCTGCCAGATTTGAGAGCTGTTCTTCCAAGGAAACGTTTCCCACTTCTTGAGAAGCCAACCTATTTGTCATTTTGATGCTGTTCTATTTCGAGTGCCTGGAGCTTCATTCACTTCATGATGGGTGAACTTCCTTCTTGGATGTGTGCAGGAATGAGATGATGCTTCGACTTCTCCCCGCTGTCTTTCTTGATTGTCAAGAAGAATCCTGACACTCTTCAGTGTGTATCATTGCCTATTTTAGAATCTGTAAATATCCTGGATGATAGGAACGTGCTAAGCATTGGAAAAACCTAGAATCAGCAAACTCTTGTCTTGTTACCCGCCATGAGTGGTCTGAGAATTCCTGACTGTAAAGAGAGGTTTATGTCATTCTTTGTGGTCCAGTGATGTCTCAGCCTTAACTCCCCAGCCCTGTCTTAGTGTGCATCATCCCTGCTCCTGATAAGGTCTCCTATCTCTTTCCCACCTATCTAGATTCCAGGCACTCTTAGCTTCATCGCAGAGCCTGCCTCTTCCTTGAGGTTTCTGCTGGATTTCAATCCTCACTGCTCCTGTCCTCCTGAGCTCATTTATACTACAGTTCTGCCTCTCTTGTCTTCAGGTTAATGTTATTGTGTTACCATTGGTTCTTTCGTGTTTTGAATGAGATTGAGAACTCCCAGTGGAAACATGTCTTGGATATTTACTAGTGCCAGATGGCACATGTAGTAGATGCTTCCTTCGTAAATAATAAAAATGGCAGAGTTGCTCATTTTCTTAGAGTGATTATCTAGCATTGAAAGTTGGATTAAATAGGTTAAAACAAGTTCCTGCCTGCGATTGGGAATTTCCCTCTATATTTGGTTTCCCATCATAGTTTAAGAAAAAAAGAAGAGTAGGCAAAGAAGAGAAAAAGAAAGCACCCCAGGCTATACAAAATTTTGGCAACTTAGATGATAAATATGCATTGTGAGCTAAAAGACTGCTCAGCAGGTGTTGGTCACCATATTTCGAGTTATTGAACGGGGCTCTCCAAATAAGATGAAAAAAGTTGATTCAACCTCATTGGTTTTTGCATGGGTGTCAAGAGGTCTCACTAGAGTCTTGGTGAGGAATAATGAACATAACTTACTATGGAGTCAGTCTACAGTTGTGAAGGCAGTTTGGATAGCACTGAGGAATCGTGGGGCCCAGAAAGAGGTCCTGGAACACTAGGGCATATACCTTAAGGTCTTCACAAGACAGAAAAGAAAACCACTGTCTATATCAGGGACCCTGTAGCTTATTAAAGCTTAAAACTTTGAAGTCTTCACTGTTCTGAAAATCATGGCCTCCGCAGGTGCTTTCCAAATACAAGTGTGGGTGGACGTTGACTCATGTTAATTCCTGTTAATATGCCAGAGGTTTGGAAACTAGACTGCACTTAACTTACCAGATCCAGGCTCTATCAATCATTCCTTCTGGGTTCTAGGCAGGTCACTTAACTACTCTGTGCTCACATTTTCCTATCTATGAATAGGGGACATAATTGCCCTTAACTCCTCAGATTAAATGAGACAAAGCCATATCAAAATGCTTAGGAAAACATCTAATTTGTAAGCTTTTGATAAACATTAGCCAACAGAGCTTTTTATAACATGTTTGGATTAATTACTGGAACAGCACTGAATGAAATAGTCAAACCCTCTCTTTTCCCCAGAATGTTTTCTGAAGATTACAAGAGTTTTATGATTGTAGAATCTTCACATGGCCTTCACATTTTCAGTTGAAATGTGTCTCCAGGACAAGTAGGACTTTGGTTGTATGAGTACTTTGAAAATGACAGGTCAGTGTATTCATTTTTCCAAAGTACTTTAGTTTGGCAATCACATTGGACACGATAAGAAAGTTAGATCAACAAAAACCTGCGATCCAAGAGAGATAGGATAAGATAGAAAGTCACCTAGTTTTATGGGCTGGACATAGAACAAGGGGGACTGCCAACAAAATGCCTGGTGATGACTCAGTTTATAAAAGACCAATCAAGCAGAGGCTAATCATGAAAGAAATGGATTAATAGTGTTAAAGATTAGATAGGAAGCAAAGGTATTAAAGAGAGATTGTCCTGGTCAATAAGAATAAGGAATAGAATGACCCCAGCCTGACTAATCTCACCCGATCGTTGGTTGATGTGTTGCTGATGGAAAAAGATTGAAACACAAAGAAAATGAAGTCAAAGGACAGACCAATCTCCATCTGTCTGGCTTTCAATCTTTCCTTGGCAAAATGTGGAGGTTGAACTCAACGACCTTTCTGGTTTTTTCCCGGGCATCCATTGTCTAATTGCATAATTCCACCATGGAAGAAGAGCGAAGACAGTCCAGGGCTAGAGTTGCTATCTATGCACATACACACACACAAAGCTCTATTTGATGCAGCAATCTCACAGACACTTATGATTTTATCCAGTGATGGCAATATCCATCATTTCATATTGTTGTTATGTGTCAGAAAACCCTTCACCTTTATTTCTTTTTAGCTTTCCCTCTTAACATGGTTTTAATCAGGAGCCACTGCCTGTGAGACCTCTCCCACATTAGCTGATTTCTCATTTCTTCCTGTGTCATTGCAGCAGTTAGAGGGAAAAAATCCTGCAAATGAAATGAGACTATATCCTTGTTTTCAGTGGGAAATGTGGGCTGTCTGGTGCTCCCACTGCCAGACTGGGGGAGGTCACCTTAAGGAAAGGCTGCATGATGTGAATGACCAGCAAGAGAAGAGAGCTGGCGCTATTTGAAAACTGTGTATTGCGACATTATGGAGGAATCCATCATAAACTTTAGAAATAGCCCATGAAAAGATGCTGCGGACACTTTTGAGAATCAGTCATTTAACAGGGACTCTTGTCTGGGTTTTGTTCTGGTTTCTTCTACTTTATCTCATACATATTCAGGAATCTTAGCCTTTTCTTTATGATCTTTGGATAGATCAGCCAGCCACTGGATACTAGAGATTACCCATCTCTGGATTTCTATTATTTAGAACTTAGTTTGACTTCAAGACTTTCATTTTCAAAAACCTTCTAAACAGATGTGTTTAGCCATCTCTAAATAGAGATAGAGTATTTGTAAACTGTAAAGCACTTGAGATGTAAAAACGTAAGTATAAGAATGTGTTGGGAGAAGAGGATAAATTTGTTCTAAATGTCCTGTGTGCACCTATGGAAATGTTACAATGAAACCCTGTCCTGTTATAAATGTATGCTAATTCAAAAATACAATGAAAAATATAAAGAGCAAATCTGTTAGTATTTTACTGTAGCAGAAACAAGGTGCCCTCAAGTTTAGTGGCTAACATAACACAAATGTATTAACATAGCTCTGTAGATCAGAAGTCTGTCTTGGAACCAGGCATGGGGATGTATTCCTGTAATCCAAGCGCTTAGGAGAATGAAGCAGGAGGCTCTCGAGTTTCAGACCAGCAAGATATAGCATAGCAAGAGACATCTTTTTTTTTAAAAAAAGTGCACTTTGGGTCTCACTGGACTAAATCAAAATGATGTCAGGGAGAAAGGTCTGCGTTCCTTTCTAGAGACTTGAGGCTGCCTGCATTCCTAGGATTATTGCTTTTTCCCCTCTACTTTCAAAGTCAGCAATATTGCCTTTCTTTGCCTTTTCTTCTGTCTTCACTACAGCCAGGAAAGGCTGTCCACTTGTCAAAGAGAAAGGGCTAATTTTTTTAAACCATATCTTCTATTATTTCCAGTCCATTGGGCGGTGTATGGAGGTTTGAGTCTCATTTTGGTTCATTTCTGTTTTCCTAGAAAACAGCTTTTCATTGAAAAACTTCTTTAAATATTTTATTAGGAATTTCATCAAAGTATTTTGCCATAATGTTCTTTCAACATTTCTCAGTATCTGGGAGTCATGCACTCATCCTTATTTATCACTTATCCTTAATTTTGGTCAGTTGTATCTTTTCTGGCTCTTTTTGAAAGAAATCCAGTACCTTTCTCTTTTTGTGCATGTGAGACTTATTTTGCCTTACTACCTAAAAGGGAAAGCACGATTTTTTTGATCCAGTTAAATTGCCAGTGATAATTAAAGAAATAAAAAAAACCAGAGGAACAGACGATCCAGGGAGGAGATACTGGTTAGGTCCAAATGACTCCATGAGGAAAATAGTTATTCTGAGGTTCATTGTTTTCTATAAAAGACAAGTATATCAGGAAGTGAAATTACCAGGTCTAGACCTGGGCATGGTCCAGTCTAAAGTAGTCATCCAATTCTTCAAAGTCTTTCACTTCCTAATGTGACTTCCTTGTTCTCACAGACCTTTGCATCTCCTTTGGTCCCATCAGTCATCTTCCTCGTGCGTGGAGGGCTAGGACTGCAAGAATAGTTAGTAATCAGCTATTTTATAGAACGTTTAGATATTGCTTAAGCAAATTTAACCTGAAGATTCTGTATAATTGAAGACAGAAAGAAATTTAATAGCAACAACAAACCCCCACAATGGGTGACAAGAGTGAATTCAAAGTTTTAGAAATCTGAAGCAAACTCATTTTGCTAAGTATCATGTTAACCTTTGAAAATGAACATGAATCACTTAATGATTGTATAATTAATACGCAGCAAGGTCAAATTTTTGCACAAACCTGTGGTATCTGATTTAAATGTCACGCTAATATTTCCTAAATAAAACCTTTATTTTTGTTTTTTTTTTAGCTACATGAAAAAAAAGTTATATTTTTGCTCAAACTTTCTGGAGTTTCCTGAGATGATTGTGGAAGGCTGGTAATGAAATTTGATTTTGCATGCAAGTTTTGTTCTTATGGTAATTTGTTCCGTGTGCACATAAGTTTTTTTTAATCCTTTGCTCATTGTGAATGCTAATTAGGCACAATTAAGTTCATTTCTCTACAAAATTCCATCTTTGCCATTAACCTTGGCCTTCATGAGGTGTATTACAACTTAGAAATGTGTCCATACACAACTCCCCGATCAATACAAGGTACCAGTTTATCAGTAGACATTCTTAAATGCACAAAGATCACTTGAGATTTTCCTGCTTGTTATTACCTCTCATTTTGAAGTGAAATAATTTTATGACATCATCGTGTTATTTATCCATGTTCTGTGATTTTCAGACACAATAAACAAAAAACTGCAGTGTGTTGCTTTGGCTAGCAAATCTTCAGGAGAAGATTTCATCCATCACTTTTGGTGTGTAGTGGAGATGGTGAGTGCCAGACTCTAGCCATGGGAATTATTTGCCAAATATTCTATTTCTGTTATTATCTTCACGTCTAATCCTGGGGTTCTGATATGTAGTGCTATAATATTCAGAACCATTTGGTGTGAGGGTCAGAGTGGCAACAATGGTAGCTACTATTTACTAAATGTCTACTGATTTCAGACTCTTTTCAGGGCTTTTTATCTGTTCAGTGGGGGCAAAACCCACATGGTTCAAATGTAGAGCTTCTGAATCCTTGACCACAGGGTCTTCTATTCCTATAGATGTTTTAAGGACAGACTCTACACAAGATATAAACTGTCACTCTATCAGGACTTTTGAAGCTTTGCCTCAAACTTCCAATTTGCCCTATGGGTTACTGATTACTTCTGGTAAATGCATACCATTTGGGACTTAAATGTAGGGCTCTGCTCATTGCACCTCTCCCTAATGACATCGAAATCCTAGGGGCTGATGAGCACCATGAGTTTTGGGGGAAGCATGTACAATTAATATTTATTTCCTATCCCTCATTTGCTGATGGTGCCTAGTCCAGTTGTGAGACCCTGGCAACAGCCTCCACGTAGCGTTCTCATTGCCTCTGTGCAATGAGGAGGGGGTAAGAACAGGAAGATGTGTTCAAGAATGTCTCAGCTAGATCTGCCTGTTGTGCCTAATGGTACCCACTCTACCCCAGGTCTGACCTGAGATCTGGGAGATGCCACTGTTCAAACAATGATAGCACTAGAGTTTGTCTTTTACACTGTTCAGAGATGTATACTAGAACAACCAAGTTTCAAATATGTGGATATGGAGTTGTTCATAATAGACTCTTGCTTGAAATTTCTCTTGTGATATTTCTTTTAAGTTCTGGACTGTTCATTAGAGCCTTTTTCTTGAATGTGTTCAGCGCTGGCTTGCTGTGCTTATTAGTCTTTTCAAAGAACTAACTTTTGACTTTCTTAGTCCTTGGTTTAGTTAATCTTTACTCTTACTATGTACTTTCTTTTTTTGGGGGGATTAGGTAATTCTACTACTATTTTCTGACTTTAATTGGATAATTACCCTTTAATTCTTAATCTGCCTTCTTTCTTTCTTTTCTTTTTTCTTTCCTTCCTTTCTCTTGCCTCTGTTTCTTTTCATCTGTCTTTTGCAATATAACCATTGAGACTACAGCTAATAGAAAACATATATTTTCCTCGAATCCCTTTTCTTATAGGCCAGATTTTGTGTGTATATATCTTCTATCGTCATAGTTTTATTCTGCCTTAAGATAAAGTTTGTTTTGTGGCACACTTGAAATGTATAAAAGGTAGTTAATTAGAATGCAATAAATTCATGCACATTCACCATTGGACTTCCAAAGATTCACCTCTTATGTTTCATCTGTATTTCTCTCTATTGCCCTTCAGCCTGAAATACTTTGGAGCAAATCCTAATAATCTTATTTAGACAATATTTGGATATATTTCTCTAATACATAATTTTTAAAATCCAAATTAAATACCATCATCATACTTGAAATTACTGTCATTAATACTGATGAGTATTTAGTTGACCTTCAGAGTTTTGTAGTAGCTTTATCCTTTATATTTATAGTTTGTGTATTCAAACTAGGATCCAACTTAGGTTCTATATTTCAGTTAATCATTTTAAAGATGTATTTAATATTTACCTTTTCTCTCTATATGACTCTTTCCCCAACAATAAACTTGAAGAAATGGGATGACTTGTCTGTTTGACTTTTCTACAATTTGGGATTTTGAAGACAAACTCCAGTAGTTTTATTCTTTTGCTGATTATATGTTAAACTGGTAGCTGGAACTAGAGCTTGATTAATAATATTGGTTGAGTTAAGGCAAGACCTCTTTGTACGTAGTAGCATATCTTTCTTTTGGAAACCACATAATGTCTGGGCTCTTCCTTTTTCAATTATTGCCAATTTCTTATAAGTATGACCTGGATTCATTAATAAATTAGTGGCTGAGAAATTTGGATGTTCTAAGAAAATTTTGTGGAACTAAAACTTTGCTTTATTATCCTAGGATATAGGACAGATAACAAAAGCAGGTTCAAGACTGGCACAATAGCTCATGCATATCATCTTACTTGGGATCAAAGTTCAAGGCCAGTCTGGAAGGACAAAAGTTTGTAAGACACATTCTTGAGGAAGAACTGGTTGTGCTGGTACAGGCCTATTAGTACCAGTACTGGTAAGCCTAACATAGGTGGATCTCACGCAGGCAGGAAAGAAGACCCCCAAAAATACTTGGGAAAAATCAAGAGTTATGCCTGATCAGTTAGAGTATCTGCCTAGCAAGCTTGAGGATGAGTTCAAATGCCAGTATCACAAAGTAAAAAAACCCCAAGAGGATGCTTGATTCCTTTCATGTATTTTACCAAACTTTAAAACAATGATTTAACAAACTTGGAATAAGTAACTTTTTAAAAAATCACATTTTTATTCCAAGAATATCTCAATGATTAAACTATTCAGAGCTGCCATCAGAGTTCCATTCTAAAACTTCAAAACCAGTTGTTGCTTTATAACTGCATTGTTTTTCATTTCCTCTTGATAAAAAGGGATTGGATTCATCGATTATGCAACCTGTTTCCTCACATAATTATGCATGAGTTTTGATAGTTACAGAAAATTGAAGTATTTTATCAAAAATGACTTTTCTCACATTATCAATGAAATTATTTTAATTGATATGTAAAAACTTCCAATCTTCTTGTTCCTCCAAAATTCATCCATGTTCAATCTTTGTCTATTCATCTATCCATCAATCTGTTCTCTATCCATCCCCCTATATCTATCCATCCATCTGTTATCTATCTCATTACCGATGTATTTTATGGTCACAGGGTGACTAATGTATAACACTCATCTGGTTTGACTCATATAAGGTGGCCATTGTTCTGTATTATCAGGTCTGTCAAGGTCACTGTCAATGCCAGTTGATGACAGGTAGTCCCTCCACATGCTAAGGCTTCACTCCTGTAGCAGCTGTCTCTGGGAGATCTTAACCCATCATGGATGCTCACCCATAGTTCATCTCATACACATAGGGCTTGGACCAAAGATGGCTTTCATCTTGCTTTAAAGCTACAATTCCTTAATTTCCACCCACTCTTTCAGCTGCTGCTGCCAAAAAATGCAGTGGGGGTTAGGTAAGACTCAGTCCCCTGTTAAGCTAGAACACACCGCCCCCACAAAGCAATTGGGGGTTGGCAAATATGTCCACCTTTCTTCTCCCACAAGGAATCTTGGAGGAAGTAAACATTGTCAACAGAGGAAAACAAAATCCTATGGTGTCTTTCTTTGCAGGACTCTGTCCACTTGGCTGATATTTACATAACTAAGTGATTATGCCCAGAAGAAATAAAATCTCTGACTGAATCTATCTCTATTTCTAAAATCAATTGGCAACTTTTAAATTGAGCCTTTCTCAAGGTGGTTCGTGCTCCTTTCTAAGAATTGTTATATTATTTAAGACTTAGAAAGGTCTATGAATTGGTTTACTCTGTGTTTATCTCCCCTTTGTCACATGAGGTTAAGTAGATGAACTTGGATCAGATGGACCCAGGGGCTAATAGCATCACTGCTCCCTGGTCCCAAACCAGCTGCGTCAGCACCATCTGGGAAACGACACCACATCCCAGATCTACTGAATTGGAGTATAGAGGTGGGCAAAGGGGTAGAATCTATGTTTACACACCTACTGAATGACTCTTATAGACAGCAAAGTTTGAAAATCACTCTATACAGTGTGGCCCAAGGTTCTCAGGGCTGCATTTTAACATGAGATAAAACAAGGACCATTTCCACCCAACAATCTACCCTCCAGTCTACCACTGGTGGTGATGATTATTGTAATAACCTGAGTAATCAGGAAGAAGACAAGTATCTCTATAAAATCAAGAGCAGATTGAGTACCTACAAATGATTAGAGTAATCCATGGCCTTCCACTATTGGGCAGAACTATATTTGTAGCCAGGAGCCAGTGGCTCACACCTGTAATCCTAGCTACCCAGGAGGCTGAGATCTGAGGCTTACAGTTCAAAGCCAGCCCAGGCAGGAAAGTCCACATGACTCTTATCTCCAATTAACTACCAAAAAAGCCAGAAGTGGAGCTGTGACTCAAGTGGTAGAATGCTAGCCTTGAGCAAACAAGCTCAGGGACAGGGTCCAAGCCCTGAACCAGCCACCGTCTCCCCACCCCACCCCAAAATAGGAAAAGTAAAAAGAACAGAAATATATTTGTAGTTCAAGCTAAAGTTAGAAACAAAACCACAGATATCCATAGTTCTGTGGACTTAAATAGGAACTCATTTTCTTTTCTCCAACAGTAAAAACAAGAATGAATGATTTAGGAAAACACAATCAATGCTTAAAGCCAGTTTATACAAACACAAGGAGCATCAATACATGCAAAGTATTAAAATCACTGTGGTAGTAAATTGAAGCTGCTTCTTCTGAGAATGGTGAAGAAAATGAGCACACATCGGGAGGAAAGAAGTGAAGAATTTATTAATAAAGACCCAAAGCACGAAGAATCCTATTTCTTCTTGCTCCTTACTTTCTAACTCTGCTCATTTTGTTTAGGTCTTTCATTGCTTTGAAACATGAAAATAAAATATACACTTGCAATATAAACTATGTCTGCTATAATGCACACTTTTTTCCCACCTTGCTTTTTTTAACAGTATATTGTGAAGCACACTCCATAGCATAGCAGTCGATAGATATACTTTTTATTGTATTTTATTGCCAAGTGATATTAAGTCTTGAAGGTATGGAGTCATCACAGCCCGTTTAACCAGTCCGGCACCCATAGACATTTGGCTGGCTCCTTTTTGCTTTTAGAACACAGTTCACAAAGAAGAGTCCGAGCCTGCACGGATTTCAAGTGTGCGTACACCAACACCGTGTTTTGCACAGATGGATCTCCCTGAATTCTTACAACTTTTCAAAATGGGGCTGTTACCTCTCTTTCTGGCGAGGAAACTGAGATTTGGAGATGTTACTTTGCATGCCCAGTATCAAGCAGCCGAGCGAAAGGCCGGGCACTTGGCCTACTTCCTCCTCCTGACTCAGGTCCAGGTGGAGAGACAGAAGGGACTGTGATCTCCTGCTGACACCCCCCTCTCCCCCGTCACATGCTTTTGCAAACTCCTCAAGACCAGTCTTCCTTACCCCGCTTCCAACAGGCTTACAGCCCTGGCTTGGAGCAGGTTTGGTGAATAGCTGCACAAGGTTGGAAAGCTGCCCGGGAAGTCCCCATCTTGACAAAGCAGAGCTCCAGCCTCATCTGCATTCTCTCTGACTCTCCCGAGATTGCCTTCAGGGCCTCTGGCTCACGGGGGCTGACCCAGAAGCATTGGCTTGGGGAGAAAGGAAGAAGCAGAAGGCAGAGCGGAGGGCCCCACCTCTTTATAGACAGTGGCATGCACTATTTTTTTTCAAACCCTGCTGCCTCTCTCTCCTTGTCTCTGTCCTAAAATGGCCTTAAAATGAGGTTTCTACTGACAAATGTGGGACAAGAGAGTGTTTGGTGTGGCGGCGACATATGAAGTTTGGGGGCATATGAAGCAGAAAGTAGGGGCCTTGCAGGCTCCATCCATTGCTCCCTGGCCTGACCTGCATGTAAGCAGAGGAGCAATGATAGATAAGAGTAACAGCCCTGTAATTCTTCCCTACTCCCAACCATCCATGTGGTGAAAGGTTAGAGCCCCTGGACACTAGATAGAAACTGTAACATGTAAGAATGTCATAGGGGGTGCATTGAAGTGAGGGAAGTTGGGGGGGATCTGTGTATATTAGGGTGGAGAAAGATGAAAGTTACACATTGAAGAAGAACAAATGATCTTAGAAATGGGGTCAAACCAGCATTCTATTTTGGAAGAAAATTAAAAGTAATAGCTAATGCTAAATCAAATTTTTAGGTTAACAAATGGCTTACGATATTTTTTCTTTCCTTCCTTCCTTCCTCCCTCCCTCCCTCCCTCCCTTCCTTCCTTCTATCCTTCCTTCCTTCCTTCCTTCCTTCCTTCCTCCCTTCCTTCCTTCCTTCCTCCCTCCCTCCCTCCCTCCCTCCCTCCCTCCCTTCCTTCCTTCCTTCCTTCCTTCCTTTCTTTGCTTCTTTCTTTCTTTCCTTCTTTCGTTCTTTCCTTCTTTGTCAGTCATGGGACTTAAGGTCCCGGCCTGGGTGCTGTACCTGAGCATTTTTGCACAAGTCTAGTGCTTTACCACTTTGAGCCACAGCACCATTTCTGGTTTTCTGGTGGTTAATTGGAGATAAGAGTCTCACAGGGACTTTTCTTCCAGGGCTGGCTTCAAACCACGATCTTCAGATCTCAGCCTCCTGAGTAGCTAGGATTACAAATGTGAGTCACCAGCAGCGGGCCCTTATGATATTTAAAAGACACAATTGCCATTAGACCACTACAAAATTGAGACTCAAAGCTTAAGTCATTTGCTATAGTTTGAAAGATCTAGTGAGTAGTGGTGTCCTAATCTCAGCCCAGCCCAGCAACCTGCAAAGTCCAGTTCTGGAACCATTCTATTACATTGTGGCCTCTTTCTTCATTTGCTCACTAATTCATTCACTCGCTTATTCATTCACTCGTTTGTTCATTCACTTGTTTATTCATTTACTAATTCATTATTCACTTAAAAAATTTAACATCTCTACTAGCTACATTTTATTATGGAGCTATAATAATGAATTAAGACAGACCAAGTCTTTGCCTTCATGGAGTTTATTTTCTAGTCTGAGTAAAATAAACAGGTCATTAAGGAAACAATAGGATAACAGACTATGATAAATGCTATGACTTCCACATAATAGTTAAAATTTGTTTACAATGAATCTTTTTAAAAGTATCTAGTATAGGCACTGGTGGCTCATGCCTGTAACTCTAGCTATTCAGGAGGCTGAGATCTGAGGATCATGATTTAAAGCCAACCTGGCAGGAAAGTCTGTGAGGCTCTTATCTCCAATTAACCACCAGAAAACCAAGGCTCAAGGTGGTAGAACACTAGACTTTTTCTCTGAGCAAAAAAGCTCAGAGACAGCACCCAGTTTGAGCCCCACAACCAATTAAAAAAAGCATCTAGTAATCAGTGGAAGAAAAGGATTCTATGTAAACTATCCTTACATTGAATTTATCTATGTCATAAATTTTAAGAAAGTTTCTTAACTCATTTAGTCAACATTTTATTTGATCAGAATTCCTCTTATGTGGAGGCCAAACTAATTTCATTACAATTTTGTTTGGGAGGGCTGTTTTTAGTTTTGTTGTTGTTGTTGTGATTTTGAGAGTCTGTTTTGAGTTGGGTCTAGAGTTTCACTGTGTATCTAAAGATGACCAGAAATTGTGTATGTAGGTCAGGCCTTCAACTTGCAATCCTTTGTCTCAGTCTCCCAAGTGCGGGTATTATAGGTGTGCAACATCACGCATAGCTGTTTTGTTTTATTTGTTTTTTGGTTTGGTTTGGTATGGCTTGGTTTGGTTTTGTGATTGTGATTGAACTCATAACCATCCAACATCTTACTCCTAAGTATTATAATTTTTTTTGTAATATTGTGATTTCAATATCCCCCAAAGCCAAAGAGGGGCATTAACAAAGTCCATTTCAAATGGCTTGGGGTTCATGATCCATCCTCAGGGGAGCAGAAAGTATACCCTAGGAGGAGTAGCTAAAGAGGAGCAGGATGCAGAGTGCCCGCAGAAGGTCGGTCCTCTCCTATGCTCATGCCATCTTTCCTTCCACATATCAGAGCTGTGTGAAAATCTCCCATGGAAGAACACAGGATATGAATTCAACCCATCATTGGAAAGACAAGAATATCAGATGAAAAGTGATCTAGGCAGTATTATTATATTCTATCATTATCATTGTTCTTCTGTGTAGTTAGAAGATTTAGATCTGAGCAATCTTCTTTCTTTATGTTCACAAATACCTAGGAGGAAGGGAGGTAGGAGATGTTAGGGTTCCCATCATTTCCTAAATAGCACTTAACTTGAAAATCCCTGCCCTTTCCCTACCTGCCTGGGACATGGAGTTTAATTAGATTAGCATTTCTCAACTGCCCAGGTTTCCCAGAGACAGGCATTATGTAAACACAAGGTATTATTACTGTTATCATAGTGTCATTATGGTATTGTAATCGTGTGGATTCTCCCATAAAGCTGCCTAGGATGGGATCCTAGCCCAAGCCATTATTTGTGTGGTGCTTTGAGAGTAGATGAAAGGTATGTATGGCCTGCCTTGTGTTGTTAACCTCATTACTGTGATTATTACTGCACTCATGATTATTGAAGAATGAACCAATTTTCAAATTCATCTCAACATCTCTCTCCTTGTTGTTGTTGTTGTATGTTTCCTGTTTGACTGTAACTATGTGCTTTTCCACGTTGATGTGAAGCCTGGGGCAAGAGAGGGAGATGTAGAATCCTCAGCATGGGCTTTTTGGGTGGTTGGTTGGTTGGTTGTTTTTTAAACCTTGATCTACTGGAAGCTTGGTGGATGCACCAGGGCCCTAGACTCATGACAGCCACACTTCAGTAAATTATTCTGCTTCAAGTCAACTGTGAGTGACTTGTCTGTCCCAATCGCCAACTTTAGAAGTCATAAGTGGCTATTCTCAATAAGATTAAGATGAGATACATAGCAAAAAGGGGACAGAAGAAGAGATATAGAGCCAAACAGCACACCAGAGAATAATTTTATGAGATTAAAGTAGTTGATTCATCACGAAATATACCAGCTGGTAACATTGCTCAGTTTATTTTAGGAGGTATTCATATATCTAAAGATTTATGTTATATCAGTAATGAAAATATCATTTTTGGAGTTTGTAAGTTCAAGACCTGCCACATTTTATCTTACTGGGGTCTGACAATGTCAAACTCAAAGACCATTTTCATTCATTCATTGTATTGGTTTATCCCCAATAAATTCAAGTAGTAAGTCTTCATTGAATTTGTGGATATGGCTATAATTATTTCTATTAAGGCCTGACCTCTCTGATTTAGATTTTTTAAAATTCTCTACTAAAATGTTCATTTTTTTTCTACTATGGGAGCATCTAAGAACTATGTAATTTAGAAATGAAAGATGATAGGTCTCTTTATCTACTTCTCATTACGTATCAGTAATTCTTCATAGAACTGAATAGTATCAGATTTAATGAAGGGAAAACTGGTAAAGGGAAGAGTTGACTGTTCCCTCACGTTTTTATGTCTAGGAGTTATTAACCATGTTTGTATTGATGTCATTACTTCTCTTTCTACTTTTTGCTGTGTCAAGATTGGTTCTTGGGATGCTTGTCATGGCAGAGGAAATAGTTGGTTCTTCTCTGATAAAGAAGTTCCATCTAGACCAGATGTCTGGGAACATCCCAGGTTACTAGGGTGCTGAAGAGGATTCAGGACAGAGAGGGGACACTTGCCACGGGGACTTAAACTTTGGTCATCTAACAAGAGCCACTGCCCCAGAAGCTGCTGTTTTGTATAGAATTTGTGGACATGCCTTGTGGGTCAGCCACAGGTTGCAGCTGGCCTGGCGATAGTTGCGTGTGTGTGTGTGTGTGTGTGTGTGTGTGTGTGTGTGTGTGTGTGCTGAGGCCAGCACTTTATTATCAGGACAGAACAAATCTGGACTAATGTGCGTGGTATAAAGAAACCCAGGGAGCCACTGTGCCTCATTCGCCAGCCATTCTTTCCAGTTCTTCTGCTGTTGCACTCCGGATAATTGCAGTTTAATTGGGTGACATGAAATGAAAACTGTGTCCACATTATCCGGGATTATCTCTTTTTCCCAAAGCCTGCCACCCGTTGAAAGGAGCCCATTTATCAGACCAAAGAGCTGCTCCCGGCTGCTTTCACAAATGGGAAAAGAGTGTGAGAACAGGCTGGGGAAGGGAGAAAGGAAGCTGACAGCTAAGAAAAATTATTTCAGTTGTTTATCATGGAGAAGGCTTATCTGATTCTTTAGAAAATGATATGGAGGGCCCAGAGTGTCCGGCCATGAGTGATGAACACTCACCAAGTTTGCTTCCCCAACTCTCTGGACCCAGGCCCTGCCTCTCTTTTGTGTGGGCACAGATCAACTTTAAAAGCTTCTTTCAGGCAGCATGAATGCCCTTCATTTTACCAAAAAGAACTTTGTATTGATAGCCAGAAAAAAGGAAGGTTGTTTAAAAAGGAAGGGTTAGACAATCGAGACAAAATGAGGAGCTTTCAGTTTCTATTATGAGCATGTCGCTCCATTCTTTTAGTCTGTTTATACATTCCCAGCACAATAATGTCTCTTTGCAGTAATATGCTTCTCCCCCCTTTACACTATTCATATTGAAAAAGCCCTCACATCACGACCATGGTAAAAAAAAATACTATAGAAATGTGCCTATGATGTCAATTTGCATTCCCTGAGCAGATCAAGGTAAACCTAAGGGGCACAAAGAAATATTCTGGTAATACTCATTCATCATCCCCCAGATCCAGGTAAAAGAAGGACCTTGTGACTCTATTGCCAACCCCTTCTGTTGTTATTGCATTTGCGTGAACAGTTTAGCCTAATGCACCAATTGTGAAGTAGAAAGAGCAGTCTTTGAAATTGTCTATTGCACTTGAATCTCTAGCTGTACAAGGTCTGAGCAGGAGGCGTTGCTTTTTCAGAAGGAAAAAGAAGGCTTTAGTTCAGTAAGCACAGTGTGGTTGAAGGTTACAGAGGACAGTGTGTGTGTGTGTGTGTGTGTGTGTGTGTGTATGTGTGTGTGTGTGTGCGTGTGTGTGTGTGTATGTGTGTATGTTTAAAAGAAGTTTTTAGACAAGGGAAAAAATCTCATCATCAAAAATGAATATGGAGCTGGGCGCTGGTGGCTCATAACTGCAATCCTCATTACTCAGGAAGCTGAGATCTGAGGACCACAGTTCAAAGCCAGTCCAAGCAGGAAAGGCCTTGAGACTATTATCTCTAATTAACCACCAGAAAATTGGAAGTGGAGCTGTGGCTCAAGTAATAGAGTGCTAGCATTGAGCAAAATTGCTCAGGGAGAGTGGCCCGGCCCTGAGTTCAAGCCCCATTACCGACAAAAAAGAAAAAAAAGAAAAAGAAAAGAAAGGAAAGGAAAAAAGAACATCAGGATGTTTTCAGTGTGCCAAGTAGAGAGTTTCTCATAGTGTGAGCGTATGTGGTCAGTCATATATCCAAGATTATGCTTTGTGTTGTCACACCCATGGATTCTAGAGTTTCAGAATGGCTGCTGCTTAATATGGTACTGACCTTCAAAAACTAGAAGGGAAAGGTTATAAGCTGATACAGAAGGTCAAAGGTAGATGTTCTACCTATGTGAGGAATTGACCATTATACTCATTGATCATTGCGTGAGGTCACATAATTCATCTACTTCTGGAACTCTCCCAGAACAGATAAGAAAATGTCAGTAACATTTTCAAAGCAATGACTGGAGGTTTTCAATATGCTTGCTGTATTTTCCATATTGTCCAAGAAGTACAGAAAGGAATGGAAAGATTTCTAGAATCCCTTAAGTCTATCTTATACTACTTTAGAAAAATAAGTTGCAAACTCTTTGAATGACTTTTTTTTGCAAGTTATATTAAAAGCTTGTTAGTGTTTTCTCATTCTACTGTCTTCAAAAGGTTTAAAGTCAAATACTTTTTTCTTAAAATGTATTTCCTTTATCTTGTATGTTACATGGGCTTCTCTACTTCTCTTGCCTTTTATTCCCATTTGAACTATTGTTCCTTCACTCTTAGTTTAAATATGCATGATTTATTCAGGAAGAAGAATCAAAAAGAAAGAAATCATATGTAATTTTTGTCAAAAAGATATAAGCACACTAACTGAAACTGTGAATCATGCTTTAAGAAAAGGCAAATCAAAAGGGAATTTGATAGAACCTCTTTGTGTCTTAGGAGAATTGAGCTCACCAAATATTGTTACCTCAGTTTTATACTTTTATTTATAACCTTGATCTTCAAAAGGAGCTACATTTGCAGCTAACACCCAGAGCAGAATAGTTTGACGTTCAGTTATTTCTTAAAGGGACCATTCACTTCTTTCCAAGCACAGAAACAATTACGTCTGCTTCATCTTTGATCCTGTGGCAGAAATGACAAATGCACATACAGGCAGACAGAAGGACCCCAGCCCCCATCAGACCGATTTATAAAAGCCTGTAGATGAGTGTTTCAGATTGGAAACCTATTTATCAAATATCCATGCTGACTCACACTGCCTACCTTGCAGGCAGCGAGGATCATATTGTGGATGAGGCTCCTACGCAATATTGAAATTTTGCCTTACTTTAGCTATCGGAACACTGGATGAACGTTCATGTATATTTATCCTCTGAAGAAGAAGTGGGTTGAATAATCACAGGGTGAGGATGTGATGGGGGGAGGGAGGATAGTTAACGGAATGCATAATACTATCGATCAAAGACAGCAAAAATACTGTCGTCCATCAGAGGACAGACCTGGACTATAGACTGTTGCAGGTACAGGGGACAATCAGTAAAAGAAAAGTTAAATCACAACAAACCCAGACAGACAAGCTCAGAAATTAGGAAAAACTCAAAAGAGCTGAGGAAGAGAGGGCTGTGGACCTTTCTCCTCTCTACTTGTTTTTATATGTGGGTTTCAGCCAAAGGCCAAGTAGCGCTTTATGTATTATTTTTACTCAGCTACCCATTCAGAGCTCAATCAGGAGTAGAATACAAATGCCCTTTGATGAATCCTAAGGCGGAGACAGCAAAATAGTATGTGTGTTTTCATGCAGCTACAAAATAATTATATAAAAATGCATCTGAACATCTAGGAAGTTATTATAGATGGTCCCTGGAGAAACAGACCCATCTACAGCTGCAATAAAGCAGTATTATGTAGAACCATGGAAAAGAAATACTGAACATAGCACAAATATTAGCTAATGGATACTGGTTGTTTACAATGCAAAGCATTTTACTTTCCTTGTTTCATGATAGTTCTGAATCACCGGTATTACAGATCAAAGAACATAGTAGTGAAATAACTTGTCCAAAGTAACAGAATGTTACAGGCTGATTCAGATTCCCCCTGCCTCCTCATACATATGTTGACGTTCTATGTAACTTTATCTGGAAGTCAGGTTACTGCAGATATGAATAATTATCCTGAGGTCCTACTGCAGTAGGATGGGCCCATAATCCAAGATGGCATGTGTTCTTATAAAAAGAAAGAATTTGGACACAGATATTTGTATGAACACACCTAGGCATACATGCACACATGTATCAACATAAATGAATAGACTTAAAGACCCTGAGAAGTTGAACATAGACATTGGATGATGCTTTTATAAGTAAAAAAAGAATTCCAAAAATTACCAGCAAATCTCCAGAAGCTGAGAACTGTAGAACAGCTACTGTCTCACTAACTCAGAAGAAACTTACCTGCCAACACCTTGGTATTGGATTTCTGCCTTTAGAACTATGAGCAAATGTATCCCTGCAATGTTTGAGCAACTCGGTTGTGGGATTCAATATTGTGGCACTGGTCACAAATAGATATATAGAAGTAATAGGTAGTGAAGCTGGAACTTGAACTCAAATCTTGTGTTACAAGCAGAAATCTGAGAGCTCTCTGCCATGTTATTCAGCCTCTTGACTTCTTTGTACCTGAGCTAATGGAAGGTTTATCAGTGCATTTTGGCATGAAAGCCAGTGAGATGCTTTCAGAGAAAGATCTCTCCTCTATTACTTACCACTCATAGAATATTACAGTTCAAATGAACCTTAAAGATACTGCAAACCAGTGGCTTCCTCATTGTGTTCCCTAAAACCTTGGAGGTTTCTTGGGGGCCTCATGGTCCCTTGAATGTTGGAGTCAAGGACAGCAGGTAAGTTTCCAGAACTGTACTTGTATATCACCCTGACCATTATACTTTGATATGGTTTGGACTTTTCCATATTATTTTGTTTGAAAAGGGGTTTCATCTGGAAAAAAAGAGCTCAAATGTTTGTTTGTTTTTTTACCTATTTTTCTCTTTCTATTATTTATTTATTTTGTTTTCTCATTTATTATTTATTGTGCCAGTTCTGAGACTTGAACTCAGGGTCTGGACACTGTCCCTAAGTTTTTTTGTTTTGTTTTGTTTTTTCTCAAGGCTAGCACTTGAGCCACATTTCTACTTCTGGCTTTTTTGGTAGTTAATTAGAGATAACAGTCTCATGGATTTTCCTGCCCATGCTAGCTTCAAACTGTTGATCTCAGATCTCAGCCTCCTGAGTAGCAGGGTAGCAGTAGCAGTAGTAGATTATAGGGGTGAGCCACCAGTACCACAGTGGTTTTATCTACCACTAACACCATTTTGTTGATAAACACTTGGGATGTGTTCTAAAGCATGAATTTTAGCAGTCCATTCTACTTCTCCTCACTGTTCATCAGAACAGGAAAACAAGTGAATGTAACCTTAGGGCCAAGAAGTCTGTTGGGAGGGGTCTTTAGTCTCTCTGTGGCTAAAAAGGAGCCTAGATAGCCTGACTTCCAGAAGGTTCACCTAGCACTTTCTCTCAAACCCACGGCAGTAAATAGTGGCCCTGAGATGGAAATTTATTCTTGAATAGGTTTTTACATTCTACACATGTCTCTCTGCTCATCGCCCAGGCGGGAGCACTTTATATAATGGGGCTCTTTCTATCTGGCTACTAGTGTGCTCTCCTAGTATTTGAGAGTGCCTTTTGGGTTCAATTATCCTGCAGTTAGGGGAAATTGGTAATACCCAGATGATAAGAAGAACCATATTTTGAGGCCTAGAAAAAGAACTTCCTTTCAAGCCTTGAGCCCTGCATGTGACCTGAGTTGACACTGCCTTCTCTCTGAATCTTCTTCTATTTACTGATTTATCTGGAACTAAAGAAGGCCCTTTGGGATTGAGTCATACTTGAATCCCACCCAGAATCAGTCAGTGGTCAGACATGGAGAATGATGGACTGGAAGAAGGGAGAAGGATAGAAATGAAATTCTGTGCAAAGAAGACAGGGACAGACTGAGCGATAGCCCCTGGAAAGGAACACTGTGTCCAATGTGCTGTTGTTGTTGTGGCTGAATTCTGTCCAGGTGAAGTTAGAGTGGTTTCAGTAAACCATTTGTGTGTTACATCCAAATTATCTATTGTAAGACTTTCAGAGCCCCCTCCCCCATCTTGTCTTCCCTCTTTCCAATCAAAAGAGATGAAAAGAACAAGCAATGTCTGCCCTCTCTCTTTGTAAGAGACCATCAAGAGTTCTGAAAGGCTCAAGTCATCTATCTTGTGGCCAGCCTTACAGGGAATCTGTACCAAGATGGAGACTCATGGTCATGATACCCATGCAGAAATGTCACACTCATGTAGCGTATCACAGAAAATGCAGTGGTTCTCAGCTAATCCTTCAAAATGGTGGAAATAGCACATCCTTGTTATGAAACCCTTTCTAATTGAGAGTGAGAGGAAAGGAGTGTTAGATCATTGAGAGCCAGCACAAGTTGACAGGAGCCCTCTTTATGAAGTGGCTGAGCTGGCACTGAGATCACAGTGAAGTCCAGTTTTAGTAGCTCAAGATAGTGGTGGTGGTTTTTGGTCAGTCTCAGTGTGACAAACAAAAAGAATAATACTCATCCAAGAAAACATGTCAAATATGCCTTACAACTTAGCAGAGGTGTTTGAAGGAGAGAAATCCCTGAGCAACTGTGGAGATCTGGGCATCCTTGTTGGGATGACTGCATCAGCACATGGGTGTGGAGCATGTGCCATTTGGGACCGTAGTTACTATTGGTCGTGATAGCAGAGCAACTTGCTTCTGAAACGAAGCCCCAAGATCTCAATGATTCTTTCTCCCCATCAACGCCCTGTATTTCTAAAAATCAGTTCTGGCTTCTAATACAAGATAGTCTCTTTTTTGTCCTCCCCACACCATTGTGATGGCAACAAGGAAGAAATGAACTTGAGAAGAAGGAAAGAAGGAGCAAGACCTTCTTGCTGGTAAACTTTTTTCTTTTCTTTTCTTTTTTTCAGTTCTGGGGCTTGAACTCTGGGCCTGCGCGCTGTCCCTCAGCTCTTCAGCTCAAGGCAACTGAGCCACAGCACTACTTCCATTTTCTTTGTGGTTTATTGGAGATAAGGGTTTTATGGACTTTCCTGCCTGGGCTGGCTTTGAACCATGATCCTCAGATATCAGTCTCCTGAGTAGCTAGGATTACAGGTGTGAGGCACGGGCGCCACTCCCCGCTACACTTTTTAAAATTTTTATTTTATTGTTATTTTAAAGGTGATGTACAGAGAGATCACAATTACATGAGTCATGAGTACATTTGCTTTCATACAGTGTCTTCTGTTCCTTCATTCTCTCCTAGTCTCGCCCTCCTGTCTGTCTAGTTCACTTTTATCAGTTTCCAGTGAGCTCCTCTGCTGCACTTTTTCAATCTCTTTCCCTCCAGTACTCTACCCTCTCCTTAACCCTCCAGACAATACACATGTGACTATACCATACATGAAGAAAAGAAGACAGAATCATCAAAAATAAAATAAAAATAAAATGGAAAAGATCTCCTGTTTTCATATTTTGGAGTTCAAGATAGATAGATAGATAAATAGATAGATAGATAGATAGATAATTTTATGCAGACACTAAGAATTTCATGGATACACCAAGACAGAGGAGTCACACTGGGTGATATCTTATAGTGGGCAGCAGCTAGGGAAGTGGGCAATGCGGGCAGGCAGCCTTCTGTTGGTGGCTGAGCCAGAGAATGGCTTCAAGCACAAGGTGGCAACAGATAGCAGGCGCGAGTCATAAGATGGGCAGAATTGGTAGTGGTTTTTGGAAGAATAGTTTCTGGTTTATATGTGTCCTTTCTCCTCTACCCTTATCTCTGTCCTCTCCAAAAATATAGAAGGCATCTTTAGTCCTATATTTAAAAGCACAAGGTTGCTCTCTAAAAAAATAACTGCTTAAGGAGGTCTAGGGAACAGATTGATGCATTTGCCAGCTTTTTCCTGCTAAGCGATCATAGTTAATGTGCCCTCTATACACACACATTTGTGTGTGTGTGTGTGTGTCTGTGTGTCTGTGTCTGTCTGTCTGTCTGTCTGTCTGTCCGTCTGTCTGTCCTGGGGCTTGAACTTAGGGCCTGGACACTATCCCTTAGCTTTTTGCTTTAAAGCTGGTACCCCTGCCACCTGAGCCACAACTCCACTTTCAGCTCTTTTGGTAGTTAGTTGAAGATAAAGAGTGCCACAGACTTTCCTGCCTGGGGCTGCCTTTGAACCACAGTCCTCATATCTCAGCCTTCAGAGTAGCTAGATTTACAAGTGTGAGCTACTGACACCTGGCTTACTGTGATTAATTTTATATTAGAATCTTACTAAACTTGTATCATTCTCCCCATATTTCAGGGTCTTTCAAGAGGAATTGGTTGTCTGTACTGGAAAAGGAATTGGTGCACAAATAAGGCTGGATGCAGTCTATCTAAAATTGGGCCTCAGAGCCTCTGGACTTCAACTTCATCAGTAACTACATCCATTCTGTGAGGAAGAGATTCTCAGAGTGTTAGGACTAACCTCCTGTAGGCACACTTTGTAACTTTAATAGATTAGTTTTGCCAATACAGCTTATTGCATTATTAAATCCTATAAAGGCTCTGTAGAGGTGTATACTGCTATTTTCAGGTGCTTATATCCCAAGGACATTTGGTAAAAGGTTATTTTTTCTTAAGAACTGTATTTAAAGCACAACATGACTAATTTTTCAACATTGTTCATTTTTAACAATTTAAGCTGTGCTGTATTTGAACAAAATTGAATGCCAGAAGGCTGGCTTTTATGGTTCTAGCTTTAATAATCACAGGGTAATTTTTTATTGATATTATTTTTGTAACCAAAGCTGTGACTTTGACTGATTTAGTTTAATGAGCATACCACTTGCTCAGATATCAGAAAAGGACAGAAGACTTCAGAATGTTGCAGGAAATGGATTCAGAATAGATTCAGAAGTTGTAGAAAACAACATATTTTGGTCACTTAATAGTGTTCTATTTTGTTGGGAAGTAACTGTTATTTTGATTTTTTTTATAGATTTCAAAGATGGATGAGGCTGAGCACTGTTGGCAGATACTTGTAATTCTACCAACTCTGGAGGCTAAGATCTGAGGATCACAATAGGAAGCCAGTAAAAGTTAAAAAATGTGTAATACTCTTATCTCCCACGCACCAGCAAAGTGCTGGGAGTGGAGGTATGGCTCAAGCAGAAGAGCACCAGCCTTGAACACACACGCATAGAATGTGAGGCCCTGCATTCAGCCCTAGTACTGGCACCAAGTTAATTAATTGATTGATTAATTAAGGCTGGTGGCTTTCACTTCATTGCATTAGAAGTACTCAGAGAGCAAAGGTTGGGGCCATTTCATAAACGTTGAGTCCAGGCTTATGAGAACAAATGGGTCATTAGATAGACTTAAGTCTTCAAGGTCTTTCTGTAGTTCTCTGTGCAGAAGCTCAAAACACATCTCGCATCACAGTCCCTAGATTACCAAAGTAGACTCAAAAGTTTAAGAACTCTAAAAGCAAAGGCTGAGTCCATAAAACTTATTTTCCAGTTCTGATCAAATGAAACCATAGGGACAGCCTCCTCTCCTCCATGAGTGGCATTTATGCCAAATAGATTCCATATGCTAGACAGTCCATTCTAAGTGTGTGAATTTATCTCAGAGTTTAGACTGCAAATAGGCACCATGGAATCCATAAAAGTGAAGAGATTGTGATTTATAGGAAGATGTGTATTTAAATCAGAATATCTCCTTAGGTGAAAACATATCTTTCCCCCCTAACAGATTTTGTCAAGGGATAGATTCAGTGATAATGATGGGCTGACAGGTGGGAGAGATAAACCTGAGAAATGGCTGGCACACCTATTGAACTTGGACATTCATGAGAATTTCCTTCCAGCAATTCCTTCTAGAACATGTCCCTCAGGGAACGCTGCTCCACTAGTGCGCTATCTGCCAACCTCTGAAGCTTTGCACTGGAGTTTTTTCCGAGAATGGCATTAAGTAAGTTCAGCTCCTGCAGCCCTCATTTTCCCTAGCCACAGCCTCACACACCTCTCCTGCCAGCATGAAAATAGAAACTGCTTTAGCCCAGAGGCCCAAATGCTACAAGAGAACTGGAGATCCCTTTTCCACAACTGGAAACGGGAGAGAGAGTGTCCTATGGCTTTGTGATAGCCTCAGATCTTCCAGTGGATCTTTTCTTTAGGTCAACAAGAACATGGTGACATAGGCCTTACCTTGCTTACTCCCTGCTTTCCTGGGCAACAGCGGCTCATACTTGCAATCCTAGCTTCTCAGGAGTCTGAGATATAAGGATCAAGATTTGAAGCCAGCCAGGCCAGGAAAGTCCATGTGACTCTTATCTCCAATTAACTACTAAGAAGCCAGAAATGGAGTGTGGTTCAAGTAGTAGAATACCAGCCTTGAGTAAAAAAGAAAAAGTTAAGGAACAGTACTCAGGCTTTGAGTTCAAACCTCTACACCAGCACAAAACAAAGGAAGAAACAAAAATCAGCCCTGAGATTTTATTTATGATAGATCTTGGAAAGAAATACTGGAAGTAGGATAAACCTTCTGAGTTGCATTCCAAGGTTACCTCTCTCTTCCTTCTCCTAGCCTTCAGTTTATCTGTTGGGGGCAATCTGGCAAGTTTGTTTCTTCAAACAAGAGGCTTCTTGGAACGTCTCCAAGAGATGCTTGGAGAGGACACACCTTTAAATGTAATGCAGTCAAAGTGCTATTAAATTAATTACAGCACTTACTATAGAACTATTTACAAGGTAAAGTCCTACACATAAAACATTAAAGAAACAGAATTATACAGAAATGGAAGAGGGACGAGAGGCTGTCAAATATGAGGTACTTCATTAATCAGTTGGCTCCAGAATGGGTCAATGAGGTGTAACCACTCGATCACAGAGAAAAAGTCAGCCATCTTAGAAAGAGTCAGCCATCTTTTCAATATAATTTTTTAAACTATCTTTGAGCAGTTGTACAAAGGAGTTTCAATTCAACACGTCGGTTTATGAGTACAAAGCATTTTGGTTAATCTCACTTTTTTTATCATTCTCCTCATCTTTCCCAACCCCACCCATTCCCTTACCCCACCCATTCCCTTAAGTTACATTTTCACATGTAGACATTGATATCATGACTATATTTTCCCACCCTTCCTCTTTCCATTCATCTGCCCTCCCTCCCCTTGAACGTCTTTCTTCCAACAATGTGTTTTCCAGCTTCCTGGTAATCATTTTGTTAAAATGTAAGTTAATGGGTCGAAGGAGTTATACCATTGCAATCTTCCCCTGTGTATACCATTCTTAAACAGTCTGGAGTCAGTCATCCTGAAACCCGGATGCTCACAACTGCCATTTTAGTTATTTTCTCTTTATCTTAGCCATCAGTAAGAATTCATAATTTTTCCTTTCAAGGAATTTAGTTTTCACATGGAATCATTTTAATTGTCAGTCATTTGTATTTCTCCTAACCGAGATGAAGGATATTACTAAGTGTTGGCAAATGTGCTATTATCTTCCTGCATAGAATAGATAGTAATCTTGCTCATCTACCTTGAAAGGAAATGCTACCGGCTACATTACAATGTTTCCCATATATAGCCTCTCACAACTTGTAGGGTTTGTTTGGAATGATGAGAACTTGAGCTGTACCATTCACTCTGCTTTTGGCATGTCCCTAACGCTTACAGGGGGTAATTCAAATTTTAAGACCTTTCAAGGAGGGTTCCAATTCAATGTGGTTCTTCCTATATTAATCCTACTTGTTCATTCATTCAGCACAGACATTCCATTCTCTCACTAGTTCAAGCTAAAAATCACAGGTCATTCATAACCACTCTCTCTCTTTTTTTTTTTACATCCCATTTTAAAATCAAGGAGTACAACTGGGTTTGCCTTCCGAATATATCCTTGATGGGTGCTGGTGGCTCTTGCCTGAAATCCTAGCTACTCATGAAGCTAAGATCTGAGGATCATGGTTCAAAGCCAAGGCAGGGAAATTCATGAGACTCTTATCTCCAATTAATCACAGAAAAAGCCAGAAGTGGCACTGTGGCTCAAGTGGTAGAGTGCTAGCAAAAATGAGCCCAGGGACAGTGTCTGGGCTCAGAGTTTGACCCCTAAGCATGGCAATATATATCTCCAATAGACAGGGGTAGGGGTTGGGAAGGTGGCTCAATGTTAGAGTGCTTGCCTTGTTTACATGAGGCTCTGGGTTTGATTCCTCAGCACCCCATAAGCAGAAAAAGCTGGAAGTGGTGCTGTGGCTCAAGTGGTAGAATGCTAGCCTTGAGTGAAAAAGCTAAATAAGAGCTCGAGGCCCTGAGTTCAAGCCCTAGTACCTGCACACATGTGGAGTGTCCATGCACACACATACAGAGAGAGAAAACATGAATAATAAACATTATAATATTAATTTTGAAAAATAAAATTACTCAAGAGAAGCATACATGGTCTTTAAGAGAAAATACAAATATATTTAAAAATATCATCCATAGCTAGGTATTTGCATTCCTAAGCTAGAGACATTCAGGAAAACCTGAAAATCTTACCAATTTCAACAGACTATCAGTTTGTAAAGAATATATCCAAGGGATGGGACGGTAGCTCAATGGTAGAGTGCTTGCCTTGCATGCATGATGCCCTGGGTTCAATTCCTCAGCACCACATAAGCAAAAAGAAAAAAATCCGGAAGTGGCGCTGTGGCTCAAGTGGTAGAGCACTACCTTTGAGCTGAAGAGCTGAGGGACAGTGCCCAGGCCCAGATTCAGGCCCCACGACTGAAAGAAAAAAAAAAAAGAATATATCCAAGCCAAGCACTGGTAGCTCATGTCTGTAATCTTAGTCCTAGAGACTCAAGAGGCTGAGATTTGAGGATCATGATTCAAAGCCAGCTCAAGCATGAAAGTCTATGAAACTCTTATTTCCAGTTAGCTACCCAAAAAGTTGGAAGTGGAGCTGTGGCTCAAGTGGCAGAGCTCTAGCTTGGAACAGCACTCCGGTCCTGGGTTCAAGCCCCAGGGCCCGCACAAAAAACAAACAGAAAAAGAATATATTCAGACTCCCCTCTCATGAGTTTATGAATTTATTCTTGGAAGATTCTACTGTTATACATTTTCTGAATTTTCTATAAAGAATACGAGTAACTTTTATAATCAGAAAAATATTTAAAATAGTTTTTTAAATTAAAGTGTATTTGGAAATTTATATCTTTTGTTAAAAAAGATTCTAACAAGAGGATTTAAAACATTCCTGTATCCTAGTTTGCACTTGTTACACTAAAATCAAGAAGTTTTTTTTTAACAAAGAAATGTTAAAACTGCACTGGTTACCACCCAAGAAAATCAAAATGGAATTTTAATTTATTTGTATTTTTAAGGTCAATGAAAAGTATCAAGCTTAGGAATTTGTCAACCATACTTATTTTTGAAATTGAAAATTTATCCTTGTACATTCCAGTGTATAGGTCTCTGGGGGGGCAACTTTTATAGCTTATTTAGTCGTTTGGTTTCGGCTTGTAAGTTGTATTATTAAAATGTTTATAAAAGTTTGGGGTATATAAAACTAATGAAAATGATCCTTAGTGTGGCTTTTCCCATAGATGGGCCTTTGAAGTACAGTGCTGTGGTTTAGCTAGTTTAAAGGCTATATTTATTCTATAATTTTGAAATATAAAAGTTAATAACTTAATAGTAGTAACTCGAGCTGTAATTTTAATTGTGAAACTGTTCTTCATCTTGACACCACACTTCAGTAGAGTTAGAGTTTGAAAATCAGGCAACAAAAACAGACCAGTACCTATAGATTCTACTTTCTCTCTTTTCCATGATACTATTTTATAACATGTGATTTTTCATCCTGCAAGCTCTTCCTACATGTATGAATAGCCTAAAAGCTTTGGCAAATTTTCCAATATAATGACCTTACTCTTATATGTATGGTATGTTGGGTACTAGAAACCATGAAGGGAGAAGAGAAATTTTAATTCTTGTGTGTGTGTGTGTGTGTGTGTGTGTGTGTGTGAGTGTGTGTGTGCGCGCACACGTGCACGCATGTGCACTGGTATTGAAGCTTGAATTCAAGGTTATTGATATAACCAGCTCAGCCACCAACCCAGAATAGATACACAATAGAACAATGTCAAGAGTTTAAATATTACAGGCCTGGAGCTGGTGGCTCATGCTATAATTCCAGCTACTCAGAAGGCTGAGGTCTGAGACCAGCATGGGCAAAAATACCTGTGAGACTCCTTTTTCAGGTTAACCAGCAAAAAGACAGAAATAGAGCTCAAGCGGTAGAGCACTATCCTTGTGCTAAGAGGAAGTGGCTAGGCCTTGAGGTTCAAATCCTGCATTGCTACTTTTATCACGGTCTTGTGGGACATGACTGCCTGATTCACTCCCAGAGGGTGGTACACTCATCATTAAATTCTAAGCCCACTGCATACTACTCCAAAGATTGAAGGGGCATGAATTTAGGAACAGGAGACCACAAGATCAAATATAAACCACATTCCAATAGATCTCACAGCAGAATAGTATATTATCCGAGTGTGAAGATACCAAAGTAAAATGGAACCGCACAGACTTCTGGATAGGGCCTCTGGTGTGTTCTACCAAACTTCTTGACACCCAGCTTCCTGGGTTATTATGGGGCAATGGGAAGACAGAACCAGGGAATGCAATCCTCTTTGAGACCGCTGCCATTGTCCTGTTGAGAAGAGAAGGGACCTAGTTCAGTCCTGAGAGCCTTGTGAAGTTCTAGAAGGGGAGGCAAGGTGGGGAGACCCATACCTTCAGCGGCCCAGCTGCCTGGGTGAGACTGAGTTATAGAGAGAGGAAGTGTGAAGCCTAATTATTTGGTTTTGAGGACTTGGAGCATGCCTGTTTAATTCTGCTCCTCCTTGTTTCCTTCTGCTTCCTCCTCTTTTTCCTTCTTCTTGTGCTGTTAATCAAAACCATGAACTCAAAGGAGGGGATAACAATGCTTGACAAGAAATGTACTCATTACCTCACTCATGTAACTGTAACCCCTCTGAACAGCATCTTTACAATAAAACAAAATTAAAACACAAACAAACATGAACTCTCTATGCTAAGCAAGTAAGCTACCACTGAGCTCCATCCCCAGTCCAGGATTGTTTTGTTATTGTTCTTTCTTTTTTTTTTCCAAATTATCAAAACAAGAATCTTGATGATGTCAGTTGGCTCAAAACTGTGAAGAGCCGGGCGCTGGTGGCTCACGCCTGTAATCCTAGCTACTCAGGAGGCTGAGATCTGAGGATCGCGGTTCAAAGCCAGCCCGGGCAGGAGAGACCGTGAGACTCCTATCTCCAATAAACCACCAGAAAACCGGAAGTGGCGCTGTAGCTCAAGTGGTAGAGTGCTCGCCTTGAGCTGAAGAGCTGAGGGACAGCGCCCAGGCCCAGAGTTCAAGCCCCACGACCGAAAAAAAAAAAAAAAAAAAAAAACTGTGAAGAGTAGAAAATGGACTTTTATTCAGTAACTGAATAAAAGAAATAGCTTGATGAAATTTGTTGCTGTGTCTATTGTGAGATTCTTGGTAAGACTAGTATCTTTTCCACAGTGCAGAACACCCATTTTCTTTTTTTCTTTTTTTTTTGGGGGGGGGGGCGGGTCCGGTCGTGGGGCCTGAACCCTGGGCCTGGGCACTGTCCCTCAGCTCTTCAGCTCAAGGCTAGTGCTCTACCACTTGAGCCACAGCACCACTTCCGGCTTTTTCCTTTTTGCTTATGTGGTGCTGAGGAATCGAACCCAGGGCCTCTGGCATGCAAGGCAAGCACTCTACCACTGAGCCAACTTCCCAGCCCCCAGAACACCATTTCTCAGTTGCCATTTCCTCCCAGTCTTAGCACTAGAAATAGTTGGTGTTGGGTTTTTTTCCCTATATATGCTGGGCATCATGTAATTAGTCAGGTTTCTCACTTCATACTGGAACTTAAAGAAAAAATTAGAGACAAATTTGGGGCCTACTTTAGTAAGTACAAAGAACTTTTTATTTTATTTTATCTTTTTTGTCGGTTGCAGGGCTTGAACTCTGGGCCTGGGCACTGTCCCTCAGCTTTTCAGCTCAAGGCAAGTGCTCCACCACTTGAGCCACAGCACCACTTCCGGTTTTCTGTGGTTTATTGAAGTCTCATCGACTTTCCTGCCCAGGCTGGCTTTGAACTGTGATCCTCAGATCTCAGCCTCCTGAGTAGCTAAGATTACAAGCATAAGCCACCGGCACCCAGCCAGCCTTGTTATTACCCTCATTCCTCATGCTCACTTTTTTTTCAGTTTCGCATTGAAATACATTTTACTTCACATTGTATTTTTGGAACCCCTATACAATGCTGAAGGAGATCACAGGCTGACTGGACTCTGCTACTCCCAACCTCTGCACAGGTGAAATGAGACTTGCCTTCCTCCAGCAGTCTCCGCTGGCCTCCTTCCCACAGCCCCACGCAGGTGGGGAGGGGGGTGCTTAGAGACCTGGAACATAGTGCAATGGCCCAGTCTGTCAGGGAGTAGCTTCCAACTTAGGTCTGGCTCCTGAGTAGTACCCCTGTAGTGTTCTGAGAAAGGGAAGCATCTAAAAAGGATTGCACTTTTGATGATCAATGTGAGAAACAGATTAGTGTCAGTGTGCACGCAAAGAGCTTTCTTCCCATGTAGCTTGCCAAGCCTACAATTCAGTGCTTGCTCTGTGTTCCCCATTTCCCCTCTCCGAACACACACGATGCTTCTGCCAGTGTCATCCTGCTGGGCCTGGTTCTCGCCATGGTAGCAAAATGAGTTAACTAATTTCTAACACTCCAAAGAAATTCATTTCATCGCTAAGATCTAGGTTTCATGCGCATGTTTTCCTATTTCATGGTAACATAGAAGGCAGTCATTTTCTTCTACTGAAGAGCTGTTTGTATATGGCCATATTGAATCTTTTTCTTTTCTCTTTTTCTTTTTTCTTTCTTTCTTTTTTTTTATGCTGGTACTGGGGCTTGAACTCAGGGCCTGGACACTGTCTATGAGCTTTTTTGGTCAAGGCTAGCACTCTACCACTTGAGCCAAAGCTCTACTTCCAGCTTTATGCTGGTTAATGGGAAATAAGAGTCTCACAGACTTTCCTGCCTGAGGTGGCTTCAAACTGTGATCCTCAGATCTCAGCCTTCTGAGTAGCTAGGATTTCAGACTTGAGCCACTGGTATCCAGGTATCCATATTGATTTTAACAATAGAGTTCTTTGGATAGAGTTCATTGAAGGAAAAATGACTACATAGCACAGGATATTGTAAATGGAACTATAAGCATGATCTGGTTTGAAATATCTGCTGAATCTCTCTTTTAGACATTTTCACACCCCCTTTGATCCTAGGAAAGCAATCTTATGCATACACACACACACACACACACACACACACACACACACACACATGCACATATGCACTACTTTGTACTACCTAGAGCACATTGTACTACCTAGAGGAAAACTATCAACTTGAAAGTCATTGGAATGAGGATAATTAAAAGTGTTATTATGCATATATTACAGTGAAACAATATTTGCTTTGGTGACTCATAATAAATTAGGCATTTGACCTGAAACCAGTGACATATTATGTAATGGGAAAACAATTGATCTTAGTTTTTATATGCACAATCTTGTTGCCTCCAGTTTCTTCTTATTAAACTTCTTTACACCTTTAAAATAGTTTGTGTCGCATCGTGGCAAATTAATAGTTTGAAATAACTATGCACAACACAAACATGACCTGACTGTAACTGAAA
The DNA here is from genome assembly GCF_019054845.1 of Dipodomys spectabilis. Lineage (NCBI taxonomy): Eukaryota > Metazoa > Chordata > Mammalia > Rodentia > Heteromyidae > Dipodomys > Dipodomys spectabilis. The sequence goes on from NW_024870752.1 coordinate 10,430,949, forward strand.
AGTTCTGTTCCATTTTAACCATCATAATTAATACAAACTAGAAAAACAAGAAAAATATATGTGAATCATAAGTAAATTTTCATCCACTTAAAGCCATTATATGAATCCATATTAGCATAAATTTATTTTTCCTGTAACTGTAAAAACTCAGTTAGCTCAACTTAGTTTTTAGCAGATTGCTATATATTAAAAAATAATAAAATTTATTATTATAAAAGGTCTTATCAATCATGGTGTGGGAATTAGGCTACTTAATGACTAAAATCTGGATCTTTTTCCTCTAACAACAGACTATAATTACCCAAAACTTTCAACTATGTCTTATTAAAATTTTCAGAAAACTTGTACCATACACTGCTGAGGAGGTATTTTATACTTCTATCAAAGCAATAAGTTAAGGAATAATCAGAGAAACAACACATTGCTTCTACATTTTTATTTGCTTGTATAGGAACACTACTTTAATTAAAATTTTGATGATTCACTATAACTAGTAGCTAAGAAATCTTTCCTTTTTATTTTTAATAAGTTTTTTATTGTGAAAATACTATACAGAGGGGTTACAGTTACATGAACAAGGTAATGAGTACATTTCTTATAGAATTCTTTTCCATATTAAAAAAATTATTAACTCAACAATTACAACCTCAGTTTGGGACTCAGAGTTTAGTCTCCTAAAGCACTGCTGTATGCAGTAGAGTAGTCCAACCTGATCAGCTAACACTTACAAAGTGGGCAGACAGAAAAAAAAATTGTTCCAGAAACTCGATTGAGGCTGATGGACCACATTTCTGTAGTTAGAGGAAGAGGAAAGGTTGGGCAATTTTACTAAGCAATTTAAGCTAAAACCATTTGGATCAGGAAGAGAGAGGGCACAAGAGAGAAGAGCAGAGTGCTGAAGGGAATAAAGCAATCAGAATGATTTATCTGACCCTTCATGGTACTTTAGCTTTGGAACCTGGCTCTAGCATGGTGAATGGGCAGCATGTTTCATATTCTTTCAGTTCCTAGGTCTGTGGTGTTTTCCTTCAATTCCACAGCATTTGGGCAAAGTCCACTGGTTCAGGGGATTCAACCAATATCTTCAGTGGGGGTTATTACCCATCCACATTTAATCTAGATTCTTGAGTGGCAGCATTTTGCTGAGGATCCTTTCAGTATGCAGTGAGAACTAGATACTGGAACATCTGTAAACTAGGCCTGGCTTGCTGTATAACATTTCTTATCACTGGTTTTGTTTATTAATGAAAGAACCATGAAGACAGGGATATGATCTGACCTGACTAGGGTATTCATTGGAGATGAATGTCTATTGTCTGACTCAGGATCTGGCCCATGGAAAGATCTGGATATATACCTGAGGAAGGGATGAAGGAAGAAGCATCACATACATGCTCTTCCCCTCATACTCCTCCCATTTATGGACAAGAGGCTGCTATCGTGTTCTCTTGGAGATACATCTTTTGGAACGCGGCTTTATTTCAGACTGAAGTTCCAGCTTGGATTGTTGTTTGGGGCCATGAGTCTAGGATGTCAGCTCTTGCCTCAAACACCTAACTTCATGTTTGGTTATTGATGGATCTGCTATATGAGTATGTTTCTCCCCTCAGCCATTTCCAGCATGACAACATGACTTAAGGTAGCATTGAGAAGCCACTCAGAGGTGGTTTATTTCTACACATGACACACAGACACACACACACACACACACACGCACACGCACACACACACACACACAAAACGATTAGAGTTTTTCAAGACTATATTTGACACCTCAGTTGACAGCTCCTGGATCAGGAAGTGTATTTATAGTTTAGGAATACCAGTAGCCAAAGCTACTCTTTTCCCCTGAACTGTTATTCTCTCTCACCTTCCATAACTTACAAACATGGCCCCTCATCTTATTGATCCTGGTATATCATTTCCTAGAAACTTAAATAAGCAGAGACAGTAGAATACATTTCTACAATGTGTTGAACCCGGAAGCCAGTCATGTTAACAAGTTTCCCCATCATTGGAGCTCTACACAATTCCTATTCTGTACTCTGAAGAAGCTCCTTTCTTGAAGGCCAAATGTGCTCAAAAGGAACCTTTCAATCCTCATTTCTTCATTGTTCAAAATAGTGTGCCAATGAGTAAGCTTGAACAGTAACCATGCCATCAATTCGTTAGGACAGATTCTTATGTGTTGGCATGAACTTTTGTTCTAGTGAAGGTTTGTAAAGAGGTATTATTTCCAGATTTCTCAATTTATGTATTTCTCAATTTATAAGCATATATGTATTAACAATGAGTTTCTCATTTCACAATAGCTTCACCAACACTGAATGTTAGTATTTTAAATGTTTGTTTGTTCGATGCCTCAAATAATAGTAAATCTTTTAGTTTGGATTAGGCCAAATGGTATAGGAAACCTTTTTTTTAATGTTGTTTAAGGAAATGTGACTAAACATTATCATATGATAGCATCATAGGAATATTTTAATCAAAGTTTGATAATTCAGCAAGGATACAATGGAAAGAGAATGTTACAACAACTTTCCAATACCTATAATTCCAGAGAAACAGTTTCAGTTATTCACTGAACTTTTTTCTTATAGCTCGACAGTGACCTTCAGCCTCTCTTAGACAAGATTGAAATAAGTCTTAAATACATCACTGAGGCTCTTGTCTGGTTTGCTCACATTGTGAAGGATATTTGAAAAATACACCTTATAGAAGGAAGTTGATTCCTGTTATTTTCTATTTCCTCATAATTTCAGAACTGGGCAATTTATCAGAGAACTCAGAAAACCAGAAGAAATATGACAAAGTACTACCCCCAAATTGCCGTGAGCAATTTACTTGTCTGCAGAAGACGCCCTTCATAAAACTGTTTGCCTTTGAATTTCAGACAGGGAGAATTCTAGAGAGCTGGTTCTTCTCAGAAATTTACAAAAAAACAAGCCCAAAGAAGCCTCTGGCAGTTGCCTAAGTAACTTAGCTGTATAATGGACTCCTAATGGAAAAGCTTGCCAACCCACTTTGTAGAACCACAGCCCCAGGACTAGCCAGTCCATGTAGAAACCAGTTGCCACAGCTGCCTCTTTGAGAGGAAGAGTCATGGCTTCCACGATTGCATACATGACAATGGTTCTGCACCCCTCAATGTGTAGGCCTAAAGACCTAACGAGTCCTGACGCTGGATATTAGGTAAAGGGATGGATTAGAACAGGAACAAAAGTTTCAGCAACTTGAATTCCATGCCTCCATGCTACTTTCTAAAGAAAACAACTTTGCCTGAGGTTCTTCTTCAATCGCCTAACTCACAGTCAGCCCACAGTGTAGAAAACTAGGCCATTGCAGGTGTCCCTGAGTGGGCACGACCCTAGAAGTTCTCTCTCCAGTTTCAAAAGGAGTAGTAATCCCCATGAGGCCTTGGAGAATAGGATCACTGCACAAGCAGGATGTTAAAAATGAAAACCTTCTCAAGCATCTCTTCCCAAGAAACACACATGCACACAGCAGGTGCACACACACATACCTGCACACACACATGCACACACATACACACATGCACATACACACACATACAAATAGGTTCCGACATTCACATGTGGAGTGATTCATCTGTTCATTTAAGGCTTCCTTATGCATTAAGTTTGTAGCTAACTTTGGGTTAGGCTATAAAGCTTGAGATCTTTCTGGAAAGATCCAGAAAAATCCCCTATTAGAGCTCTTTCTAGAAAGAACCCCTATTTGAGTTATTCCTTCCAGTCAGAGAGTGGCTTCAGAGATTCTTCTCAAGGTGTGGAGGATGGGGTAGAAAGTTGACTTGGTAGCAGTCTACTCTCACCACCTTGTACATTCACTCAATCGCTGTCTCATCTGAGTCAGCTGCCATGAGCAGGTGGCAAGGAAGGTGACCTTCCTTGAGTTAAGGCCCTGAAGAGTTCCTGGAGCTCTAGAGCTTCATGAAGAAAGATTTGGAGAACAATGTTCTCCTTCATGTTTTTTCCTGGGCCTGGACTGGAATAGTGGGACAAGCCCGTCCTAATCCCAGATACTCAGGGGAAAGTAATCAGGAAGATCTCAGATTGAAGCCAGCTAAGTTAAAAAAAAGCTAGCAAGACACATCTCAAAAAATAAGCCAGATGGGGCTGGAAAGGTGGCTCAGTGGCAGAGCACTTGCCTTGCATGCATGAGGCCCTGGGTTCGATTCCTCAGCACCACATAAGCAAAAAGAAAAAAGCCAGAAGTGGCATTGTGGCTCAAGTGGTAGAGTGCTAGCCTTGAGCTGAAGAGCTGAGGGACAGCGCCCAGGCCCAGAGTTCAGGCCCCATGACCGGACCCCCCCCCAAAAAAAAAAAATAAGCCAGATGTGGTGGTGTACAAGTGTAATCCCAGATAAACAGGAGGTGAAGATAGACAAACCATGGTGGTCCAAGTCTAGCTAAGCAAAAAGCACACTGGGCAACTGAGATGTTTCACTATTGCAAATAATGCAACAATGAATATGGATGTGCCGGTATTATGCCTTGTGATGTTCTGAGTAGATCCCAGGAGTGGTATGGCGGGGTTGTAGGGAAGATCTCCGTTTAGTCTTTTGCGGAACCTCCAGACTGCTGTCCAAAGTGATTGTACCAAAAATGCAATAGGGTTCCTTTTCCCCCACATCCCTGCCAACATTTGTTGTTTGAGTTTACCATGTTGGCCAGTCTAACTGGGGTGAGATGGAATCTCAGAGATGTTTTGATTTGCATTTCCTTTATGGTGAAGATTCATCCATTATTCTTTTTTTTTTGGGGGGGGGGTCCAGTCGTGGGGCCTGAACACTGGGCCTGGGCACTGTCCCTCAGCTCTTCAGCTCAAGGCTAGCGCTCTACCACTTGAGCAACAGCGCCACTTCTGGCTTTTTTCTTTTTGCTTATGTGGTGATGAGGAATTGAACCCAGGGCCTCAGGCATGCAAGGCAAGCACTCTACCACTGAGCCACCTTCCCAGCCCCTCATCCATTATTCTTATTCCTATCCTTAGTTGCCTGTACCAGCGATGAGTAAGAGTCTAAGTTATCACTGTCACTCCTCCTAACCAAGTCATCACAGAAGATGGCTATCTTAGCTGAAAAGCAATGAAATTTTAAAAGAATATCTGGTTCAAAGGCACGCATTTTGAAGCTGGTTGTAGCATCTTTTGTTTCCTCAGTTTGCTTGGTGGCCCATCTAGATGGATATCTAAAAACAACTCTAAACTCTCCTCAAGTGATTCAAATGTTTCTCAAGTTCTGCTCTGTGTTTGTATTTCCAATGTGTCCGACGATCCTCAAACATGGCTATCTATGTGCATGCACTCATTGAAGAACTGACTGGCTGATGCCTAGCTATTGCAGAATGTGGGGCTGTTGAGAGCAAGGCTGTGTCTCCCTTCTTCTCTGCTAAGACTTTAGCCCAGGGCACTGACAGGCATTTAGGGGAGGCTTGACAAATCGTTTCTGAATATAGACTATCAAGCATAATTCACCTTGTTTCACCTTCAGAGAGGTAGATGATGTTCTCTAGAGATTCAGGATTTAAAAGAAGAAATGAGCTGGATGCTATAATCCTAGCAACTGTACTCCTGTAATTCTAGCAACTCAGGAGGCTGAGATCTGGCTCAAAGCTAGACATCAGTACCTGACTAGGTTTCCTTTTTCTTTGTTCTTCAGGTCTGAGACTGAGACTCCCACTTGGTACCTGATACTTTTGCTCATTGGCTAGTGTTCTACCAACTGATCCATGCCATCAACTCCTAATTTTTCCTTTTAAAGAGAAAAACTCTTAAGCCAGTGGCTTAAGCATAACAATTGTTATAGTACTATATAGTCTATATAGTACTATATAGTCCAAATACTTCCACAAAAAATTCTTGAAAACAATACCATTCATGAATCAGGTGCTAGTGACACATACCTGTAATCCGAACTACTCAGAAGGCTGAGGCCTGAGGATCATGGTTTGAAGCTAGCCCAGGCAAGAAAGTCCACGAGATTCCTATTTCCAATTAGCCACCAAAAAGCCAAAAGTGGAACTATGGCTCAAGTAGTAGAATGTTAGCCTTGAGCCAAACAGCTAAGAGACAGAGCCTAGTTCAACCCCAGTATTAACTACTTCTACCTGATGTCCCCTACCCGCCCCCCCCCCCCCCCATGAAAGAGTGCTAGCTTAGCTAAAAATCTCTCCTCAACATTTTTGATGGTGCAAAGCTAAGCCAACCTGGACCAAACATACACAGTGACTTCCTCTTTAGCATTTGAACAGATTAGTGTGATGTGATACAGGCCTGGGAGTGGAAGCATGTGTGTCCTCTTGGCTGGACCATCCAGAGAAGAGGAGGCTGTCACGGCCTCTCTAAGAGGCTACTGGCAGGCAGGCGTTGTGTCAGCACTCTGTGGAAACACCAGTGTCAGGGCTGGCTGCTCAGGGACCTCAGCAGCTCTGTGTTGCCGGGCAGCAGTTGGCCGGCTTTCATAGCTGTTATCCTGCAGGACAGGCACTGGACTGTCCAACCAGTGGCAGCTGCAGAGCTCCTGGAGACTCAGCCACAGCACTTCCTGCAGCCCAGGGCTCTTCTCCACCTGCAGTTTGTCACTAACTTTCCTTTGTCACTGCTCCCTGGACAAAAGACTGTACTGGACACACAAAATGCTACTCATCTGGTGGGCCAGGCGGTAGCAGACTGGGTCCAGCACTGTCACTCCCATTAGCATCAAATCACACAGGTTTAATTTAAAGCAGAAGCCTTCGAGTTTGCTATTATCGTAGCCCTGTCTGACAAACACCCTCATAAAGCTGCATGCAGGGCATAGTCCCAAATAGATGGCACAGTACTTTTCATGAATTCAGCCTCTAAATTTTAAGTAGAAGTCTGTGAGGAACTCATCATCAGATGCCCATCATCTCCCTTTGAAAATTGAATTTTGTCCCAGCTTGTCAAACAAGCCCATCAGTCAGAATATCAGGAAGTCCAGAATTCTCCTGGCTACTGAAGAGGCCACATTAAACAAACAGAACATATCGAGACGATGTGTTGGGCTTTGGTTCCTGGCATGGTATTTGCCACCCACATGAATCAAGTGTGTGAAAGACACAATAGAACGTCCAAGAAACAGAAAAGATGAGTCTGGCACTGGTGGCTCAGACTACTCGGGAGACTGAGATCTAAGGATCGTGGTTCAAAGCCAGCCCCGGCAGAAAAGACAGTGAAACTCTCATCTCCAATAAAACCACCAGAAAACTGGAAGGGCTCTGTAGCTCAAGTGGTAGGACACTAGCCTTAAGCTGAAGAGCTGAGGGACAGCATCCAGGCCCAGAGTTCAACTCCCATGACTGACAAAAAAAAAAAAAAGAAAAAGAATTAGAAAAGATGATAAATAAGAAGCTGAATGGAAAACTAGTTCATAGCCTTACCCCTCAAGATCATATTCAATATTCCCTGATGTGGGAAAGGAAGGGTTGGAGGAGGCACACCTGAAAAAATGGCCATTTTTAAAGAGACAGGCCTAATAGCAGTGGTTCCGGGTCACCTGTGTTTAATGATAAGCTGTACCACCAATGATCCATGACTCCCAGCCTCTGTTGTCTTTAAGAAAAAATACCTGAGATGTAGATTTGAATGGCCATCCATCACAAGTACAACCTTGTGCCACTTAACAGAAGAAGTTCTGAGGAATGCATCATTAGTCAGTTTTTGTCTTTGTGCAGTCATCGGAGGCAATGTTAGACCTCATAGTCTACGACACACATAGAGCCTATGGTACAAGCCATGCTGCTGCCCGTGTCCCGTCAAAGGCCAGAATGACATTATGCAATGTGCGGCTGCTCTCTGTTATGTTGGCTCAGATTCTGTACCCTTAGAGATTTATGTTCTCTGGTTCATCCACAATGTTGCTACAATCTGTGTGCAAAAGCCCCTGCAGAAGCAACAACTGATACCTCCTTTTACTTCCTAAGCCTTTGGCGCTAAAAACAAATAAAATAAAATCATCTATACTTTCTTATTCCTCTTTGTCCTTTTATCTACCTTTTCCCAAAGAGGTAAGTCTGTTTTGTTTTGTGTACAGAAGCCTTAACACATTAGGGTTATTGTAGACAGTGAAAGAGAGCAGAAAAAGAAGGAAGAAAGAAACAGGGAGGGAAGGAAGGAGGAGAGAGAGAGGACGAGGAGAGCAAGGATAGAGACAGAGTTCCTGCCAGTTTTTTTGTTTGTTTGTTTTTGTTTTTGTAGCCAGGCTATTACGTTTTTTTTTTTTTTCTTCAGTTCTGAATTAGCACCAGGAGCCCTCAAACCCCCAGGAATAAAAATTAAATTTTTTGCATAATTGAAAGTGACTTCAAGGCATCCATACTTGGCTCTGGAGTTAGCAGCAACTGTAAGGAAACAGAGATGTCTGCAAAAATCACAGGGATCAGTACATCCCAAGTGCTGAGCTGCATGTGAACTCTGTTCTCAAAGCTTGTGAGAAACCCTGTCAAAGTCTGGGCTCAGTGTCTACTCATGCACTGTCAAGTTCAAGGGCTGGCTGGCAGGCAGGGGAATGGATTGGAGAAAGTGAAGGTAATCACTTAAATATCATTTGGATAATTATATCAGAGAACAATTGGAGAGAAGAGAGTAGACTCTATTTTTTAGGTTTACAATATACCTAGCATGGCTCACAATTGCATATTTATAAAATAATTCCTCTGTTAATTCAATAATAACAAATTTTTACACTAGTCCTAGGGCTTGAACTAGGGCCTAGGTGCTGTCCCTGAGCTCTTTTGCTCAAAGCTAGCTCTCCACTACTTGAGCAACAGCTCCATTCCTTGCTTTTTTTTGATAGTTCGTTAGAAATAATCTGAGTCTCATGGAGTTTCCTGCCTTGGCTAGCTTCAAACCCCAATCCTCAGACCTCAGCCTCCTGAGTAGCTAGGATTCCAGGCGTGAACTGCTGGAACCCAGCTTCAATAAATATTTGTAAAGGTTTAATTATAAGGAACCTTTTTCCACGTTCAAGAATGGCATGTGAGCCATTTCCATAGGTTCCCCACATGTAATCTCTTTTCTTAGTTAGACAGCATGAAAAAAAATCAAAAAATGAAATGTGAATAATATGTATATCTCCAAATCAGTGATTTTTATGGTGTTTGAATACAAGAGCTTATAGGTTGAAAATAATACATATGCTACTTATTGTATACATGGCACTACAAAATGAACCAGTCAGCACACTTTGTAAAAATGCATAACATGAAACAGGAAGACTTTGGGGACCTGAGGCAGAAGTGAAAACAGACTCTGCCCTTTATATTCAATGTGAAAATATTTGATTTGTGCCAACAAAGCATTGCTCTCATAAGACAGTTTCAGAGCTGTTACACTGGAGATAAATTTCACATCTTGTCCCAACCTTGCGTATTTTCCCTGAAGGTGACATAATTTAAGAAGAAACATACAGAAAAACATTTGATATATTGGGAAAGGCCTCTGAAATGAGTTATTAACTATTACGCCCCCTGGATCTCCTGGATGCGTACTCATTTTCTTCTCCTCTCACAAGTTAGTATGCTCTTTATTCTAAAATTTTCCTATCAGCAGAAGGTCAGGTCCTAAAAATGTTTCACACACACACACACACACACACACACACACACACACACACACACACACACACACACACACACACACACACACATGAAAACCTCGCTATTCAAAGGTACCTGGAAGAGACCAGGCTAAGGGAGAAAGAAATGCTATTAGTGTGAATGTGAGCCATTCGTGGCTGGCTGGTATGCTTGTGTCAAATGCAGGACTCTGTGTCAAGACTCTGCACAACACAGGCTTCCTTCAAGAGATGGCTGCCTGATTCAGGCAGGATGGTCCCCCAGCAGCCCCACCTCCAAAGCTCAGTACTGGACCCAAGAAGTGGTGAGTGTCAGATGCCATCTTGTTCCTGGCTCACTGGGCTGGGCTCAACTTCCCTGTGGCTCCCGAAAGACTAGCTCTTTTGTGGCAGTGTATAAGAATGCCCATAGCCACCCAACTCCTAGGCTCCCCTGGGCTTTGGGGCTTATGATTGGGTTTACATGGTGACCTGGGGTGGCAGTCTGGGCTTATGGTTGTGAATGTAAAAGAGGGCAGCCTTCTTCATCCACCTGAGGGGCTCAGCTCCTTGCTGCTGGAGTTTATGGTTGGGCAGCACAGGGGTTCCTGTGGCTGTGCTCCCCAAAGCAAATGGACTAAGGGGTGAGCTTTGAGATTTATGTGACACTAGGATTGCTTGTTTAGTTTTTACTATTATTTCTAAAATCTATAGGCAGAATTTAATCTATTCCTTTGTACAATCAGCTCATTTTAATTTCAATGTGATTTTTCTCAGGCCTTAGGAAAGAGTTTTTGTCTTTCTAACAAGAAAAAAAAAAAGAAGAAGAAATTTTGTGGCTTTTGGTGGACCTAATTTCCTTCTAAATGAATCATTGACATAACAGGAGAAGGTCAAACAAGAAGACGTCTATTATCTATCAGCTGACTTCTAGTTGACAATATAAACTGGCCATGTTGTACACCTTCATCTCAACTTCAGTCCCTTATCATTGTACCTTTTGATTCCTCAGTGTTACCTGATTCTTGGAACGAAAAGAATGCACAATCCTGTTCCTGAGTCTAAGTGTCTGAGGTCATTTCTCACACAGGCTGTGGGCTTTACCTGTCAAAGAATATCAGAAAAAGAAAGTCTAAAACTGCAGTGGTTTGGGGATAGAAGCTTCCTGGTCTTGAAAAACACAGGCTTTCCTGATCTGGAGAAAATAATAATAATAATAATAATAATAAGTCTCCTCCAATCTATACAGCCTTCACCTACAGTTGATAGACACTTGAATTTTACCAAAAAAAAAAAAAAAAAAGTAGCTAAGTATGTCTGTTTCTACCATCTGCATCTTTAAGCCACTTAGGAATAATCACCAAAACAAAGCGTCTCTGTTGGCTGACATTTTTTTCAATTATCCAGCTGAAAAGCCTGGGAATGGTTTATACAGTGTGTTTGGTCTGCAAAGGGTTAAGGCCAAAACAAAATGTCTGAAGAAAATCAGCTTAAATATGTTGTACAACCAAACATGTTATTGCGGGTATTGGAGTTTGGGTTATGGTAATGAATGTCAGACCCAAATATTTTCTTTGATTGTCACAAAAATATGCAAGGAGCCAAGAGTTTGCTTCCAGTGTGTAGCATAGAGTTGGTGGTGTTTCATTACCAGGGGCTAATTGTATGAAACCGCTTTCACAGCCAGAAATCCTGATATGGTAAAGGGAGAGGGGGGCACAGTGGAACCCACACGCCCCATGTGGATGATGATTTAAAAGAGGAAGGATTAGTAGTCGCCGTTGGTATTTAAATACTTCTTAGAGGATGGCTCCGTGATTGATACTCATTTCCATAAATCAACCCTATACGGCTCAGGACACTTCTTTCTTGCAAGTACAACCATGGCTCTTCCCAAGCAGATAGGGAAATTTCTTCATTGGTCCATAAAAGTTCTCCATTAGGTCATTAAGCAAGTCAATAATGTCAAACAATCAAACCAGAAGAAAATATGTTATTAATCCTCTTCTTCAAGAAGGTTTATTTATAGCCATCATTCATCACTGAGAGCCTAGGAGGTTACATATAATTTCTTTTTTTTTTTCCAAATGGGCTGAGATGCCAGGCCTTGGTTAAATACCATTCAGGATGCAAACAGGACAAACCTAAGACAAATATGGGCACATTGCTTGATAAGGGATTACAGAGGAAGTGAAAGGTTGACCTGCAGTCAGGAAATGTTAATCATTTTTACACCAAAGTGAGTGTAACGTTTCTATAGGGAAATTACTTCAATCTGGTCAGTGCAAGGAGCAGTTTGTATAATCGGATTGCAAATAAGGTTTGATCACATTCCAGCTTAATCTACTCTCTGAGCACTATTTACGGCACTAAATCAAACCCAGGGAAGCTGCTGGCCAGGTTTTACAGTCATTACGCCCAAGGGGCAGGGACTTGGTAATAAACAGCAAATAAATTGAAGCACTGGCTTGCCTGCTACGGGGCATTTCTAATTATCCTCTAGTTTAGCTGGAAATTGTCATGCTCTCATCACAGCCTATTTTAACTGCTGCTGAAGAAGAGTGATACTTTTAGACTGAATTAATTGAGAATATGGGAAAATGTAGATTGTGCCTCCATCTCTCCCCCCCCCCACCGCTTCCTCTCCTCCCTGCCTCCTCCCACCACCCTACCAGCTGATTGTAGACATTTAAGAAGACCCAAGCAAATGATTTATTCTGGATTCATTTGTCTCCCTCCTCTGAGGAGGGAATACAGAATTCAGTGTCACAACAGCATGCCTCATTTATTTCAATTGCGACCCAAAGAGCCACTGGAATGGACAGAAGTAATTATTATAACTAATATAAAGACTCCACAACATACTAGTAAAGGGATGTTAAAAGCTTGTTCCATCACTGAGCTTGTGGGTAAGTAGAGTGGCCAATCTCTAACAGCACTGTTTAAATCAGATTACGGAAAGTTGGCCAGAGGGACCCAGTGCTAATAGCCTTTGAATTTACCTCTTCTCAGCACAAGAATTGTTGTCTTCTATTGGAATTCACCCCTTCTCCCCACCAAGGCAAGTACACAGCCAGCTGGGAAGGACAAAATATGTCTCTCTACTAAAATATCAACGTAGGAATAGAAGAAGCTTCTCTCCTACTACCTCACCAATCGAGGCAGGATTTCCACAGCAGTCATCATCATCGTTGAATTTGCTAATGGATTTCAAAATAACTTTCATTATCTTCATGTATCCCCCCCCCCAAAATGGACATATTAAGTACCCAGGTATTTCATTATCTGATGATCTTAACTACGAGGACTTTCTCCCTTGGATGTATTCCTTCTATCTCTGCAGGAGGTAAGAAAGAAAGTCATCCTAGTATCTCTGTGGAGATACTTCATGACCCCCAGCCTTCTCTCTCCAAACTCTCCCTGCCTGCTCTTGTCCTGAGAATTAAGCTTACAGGAAGGAAAGTTCATTCCTGAAATGTGGGACACTAGTCAAAGGAGTTGTTTGTATTAGATATCCTCACTAGTTTGTCTCTGGAGCTCTCCAGGAGAGCAATAGGAGTCCTATTGCTATTGGTAAGATCTCGGTAGTAGCATCAAAAGTTTTGGTGAGAAGGAAATAATAGAATTCTGCACTCAGATGAGATCATCAATTAAAAAAAAGAACCATCATAAAAAAAAATAAGTTCTGGGACAGTTGCTTCTTTTATATTAGTTGAATCTGAATAATTCAACCTCCGTAAAATAATGGCTTGGCCAACATTTTAAGACCTCTCCTTACAAGAGGCCTTATAGAGGTCTCATCCCTAGCAATTGGATGAGAATCCCTAGGGACCCTTTAAAAACATCCCTATGCTGGGAAAATACCAGAAGGAAGACAGAGACACAGAGATAATGACATGAGATGACAGAGGCTGAGACTTAAGGCTAGGACTACACACCAGTGAACACCAGTGACTGGAAACCACCACTAGAAAGAGATAGAGAAAGATTCTACCCAGAGCCTCAGAGGAAACATGATTCTCCTGACACCTAGATTTTGTACGTCTAGCATTCACAACTGTGAGTACTTGTCTAGTGTCTTAAGCTCCCAAATTTGGAGCACTTTGTTATGACAGCCTTAGGATTCTAATGCCCGCCAATTTTCTGAGAGTCTACCTGATGTAGAATCTACATATAGTGTGCCTACGTGTTGTAGAAGAGCTCTGCTTTCCTATGTTGTGTTCTTTCTTTCCATTTGGAGGCAAATTAATTAACAGGATACAGAAAAGGGAGCCGACAAATGCTGTAGCCCTTACTTTAAGCCCTCCTACTCTTTTGTTCTCCATTATTGCACCAAATTATTTAATTGGGTCTCTCTGATTGTGCTTAGTCACAGAAAAGAACACAGTCTATTGTGAGACACCCTACAACCATAATGCAATATCAAATTCAATTCTCATCAGAAGTGCTCGCTGCTAAAAGCCTGTTCTGTGGCTGCCGATTCATGAAGATCTGCATTGAGCAAAGTGGTGGTCGTAGCGACATTATTTTCCTCCAATAGAAGGCCTATTCTTGAAGAACAATAAAAGCCTAGAGAAGCGTTAGTCTGCTTATGGATAGAAATAAATCAAAATGAATAAGAGGGTTGATGGAAATAGTCTGAAAGCAGCTGAGTGAATTCTGAAAATACTGTTTTTGTTTCCTAAGGACATTTCCCTTCTTGTGCCTGAGTCCCTCATAAAACACTGCTGGATATAGAATTGAAAGCTGTAAAGAAAATAAAAAAGAATCTGAAAATTCAAAGCCCAGTTATTGATAACCAATGTTTTATTATTGCAGTCCAACTCACCCCAGACTGCTTGTACTCCCAACAGGGATTTGGGCTACACCCAAACTGGCAAGAAATACACAGATGGAGAGCAATAATTGTGATGTGCTCAGAGACACTTACATTGACTCCCTCTCTGTCTCTGTCTCTGTCTCTCTGTGTCTTCTCCTCCTCCTTCCCACTTCCTGCTTCCTTCTTTCCCTCTTCCCTTCTCTTCTCTTCTCTGTCTCTTTCTCTTTCTCCTCCCTCTTCTTTTACTGGAGTTTAGGACTCAGGAGCTTGCCTTTGCTTAGGGCGGGCACTCTATCACTTGAGTCACATATTTAGCCTTTTTTGCTTTAGTTATTTTTTAGATAGGGTCTCTCGCTTGAACAGTCATCTTCCTACCTATCCTGGCTTAGAGGTTGAGATCAGGTCTCTAATTTTTTGTCCAAGCTGGCTTCCAGTTCTGATCTTTCCTGGTGGGTGTGATTTCAGGTGTGAGCCACCTAGCTTCTTGATTGTTCCTTTTGTTCTTGGATAGTTGGCTTTTTGGATCCTTTTTCCTCTATCTCCATGTCTGGAAGGCATTCCCCCCGCCTCCCCCCCCCCCCCCCCACAAAGGCATTTGGGCCTTAGAATGGCATTTTACCATTGCCCTCTGATCCTAAATTCCATGACAGATTCCTCAGCCTGGCAACTTCAGCCTTTCCTGATCACTGCCCTAATTTCCCCAGGCACGTTTTTTCAGACTGTACTTTGATACGAGTATGTATACCTGTACCACCAGCCACATACAGCCACTGGATACTTGCAATGTGGCTAGAGCAAATTCAAGTGTGTGTATGTGCTATGAATGTAAAGTACAGAATTTTGAAGACAGTGCAAAAAATGAAATAGCCTGGCACCTTTTAGAATTTGATGACATGTTAAAATGCTGTTTTGGTTTGAGTTAAATAATATATAATATTAAAATTCATTTCCTCAAGCCGGGTGCTGGTGGCTCACACCTGTAATCCTAGCTACTCAGGAGGCTGAGATCTGAGGATCACAGTTCAAAGCCAGCCCGGTCAGGAAACTCCATGAGACTCTTATCTCCAATTAACCACCAGAAAACCGGAAGTGGCACTGTGGCTCAAGTGGTAGAGTACTTTCCTTGAGCTGAAGAACTGAAGGATAGTGTCCAGACCCAGAGTTCAAGCCCCACAACCAACAAAAAGAAAAGAGAAAAATTTATTTCCTCTCTCTTATTTGACTTTTTTTTGTTTTTGTTTTTCAGTACTTGGGCTTGAACTCAGGACTTGGGCACTGTCCCTTAGGTTTTTTTGCTCAAGGTTGAGGCTCTTCCACTTGAACCACAGGTCCACTTTTATGGAGGAATTGAAGGTAACAGCCGTATAGACTCTCCTGCCCTAGCTGGTTTCCAATGGCAACCCTCAGATCTCAGCTTACTGAGTAGCTAGGATTATAGACATGAGCCAAGAGGCCCGCCTCTCGTTTGATGGAAGACTGACTTCCAGTATTCAAATAAGGTATCAAATTTTCCCAAGGCAAGCCCCACCCCAAATATCCCCCCCCCCCCTCGCTCTCATTGCCCTGCAGAACCTGATCTTTACCATGGACAGCCCTGTGCTACTGGTCCTGATGGACAGAGCTAGCCTCAACACCTTCCCCTCCCGCCTCCTTTCCTCCCTGGGAGGCCAGTGTTCCCTTGCCCTCTCACCACTGTATCCTATCAAAGATCCATTCACGTGTCAAGGGAATGATTAATTATGCTCATTGTGCAGCCGCCCTCAGTGTATTGTCTCTTTAGTAAAGGCACCAACTTCAGAGCTGACTTCAATAAAGTGAATCTTAACAAAGTGACCACAGGCACTGGGCAGACAACAGGAAGGAGGCGCAGAGACTTCCAAACTTGGGGAAGCGTGGAAGTCCCACTGCTTTCTTGAATGCTTCCTGGCTGCTCTGTGAATAGACTAGAACCTTTCACAACGGTGTTCTGTAATTGTTCTGCAGCAAGACTCAACTCTTGGGCCAAATGGAGGCTGATCCATCAGGGTTTCCTTTTTTCTTTTCTTTTTCCTTTATGACCATCATTCACCTGTGTCTTCTCTTCAATCACTACTGGTCTCTCGTCTTCCTCGATGACCTCACCCCTGGCCTTTGTGTTTTCCTTTACTTTCCTCCTCACTGAAAACTCTTCTTTCTCATGCACTGCTCTCCAAGCTATTCATTAACTCATTAAAGTTTTCATCTCCCAAGAGTTTCCATTTCTCATGCAAGGAGAGAACCATAGTGTTACCAGAAAGTCAGGCAGCTAACCCTGATAAGTTCAACTTATTTTCAACACTACATCATAGGCCCCTCGAAGGCAGAATCCTTAGAAGAAAATTTTTTCTTGGAAGAAAGCATTGATTCTTCTTTGGCAAGAGCAGCAAATAATGAACAGAACTGGATTTAGACATGTCCTAATAAGTCGACGACAATTTTGCATCAGTAAAGAGATCTCTGAGAACTAGCCAGTCAACAACAGCTTTAATCTAATGAGTGTCTTTTATATCAACCAATCAGCAATGTTCTCCAAAAAGTACATCTACATTTCATAGCTAAAAGATAAGTAATTCCTAAATACTCCCATTTTGGGGGGAAATTCACTAAACTCTTAACATCTCCATTCTTCTCCAAACCCTCTATAAGACCAGGTCTCAGATGAATAGATTTTCTCAGAAAAAACCCAGAGTGACTCGGCTCATTCTTCCCTTCATATTTCTACCAATTTTTGCATCATACATTTTGTAGCTATGTTATTTGCTGTTAAAAGATCGAACGAAGACCTTCCCAACTTTTTGGCTAATTGGACATATGCCTTATGGGGCATTCCTCTCTGTTTCATTCAGTGTTTCCACATTGGTTTTAACTTGGTCAGAGTCTGTTGGGATATCACATTCTTTTCATTTGGCATTTTCTGATTTATATGGTTCGTGCCTGTTTTTTTAGCTTCTCTAGTTCTGGAAGAGAGAGAGACAGAGACAGATAGACAGAGGCAAAGAGATATTTCTCATAAATAATGTAGAGCAGGATTATGATTTTTAACTCCCTCTAAATAACTTTCAGCTTAAAAGTTAAATTTCTTCATATTAATTGTAATTTCTGACATGTATGCCATCTTATTTTGTGTTTTCTTTTAAGTGTGCTTTTTTGCTCCTTTCCTCCTGTTCATTTCTACATTGGTCCAAACTCTATTTTGTTGTTTGGTTCTTTCCAGCCTTAATATTAGTTTCGGAGTTCTTTCTCCTTTTTTGCAATGCAATTTATTTATTGTTATCATTAAGTAGTTATACTAAGGGGTTTCAATTCAACATGTCAGTGTGTGAGTACAATGCATCTTGGTCAGTAGTACCCCTTTTATCATTCTCCTCCACCTCTCCCAATCCACTCATCCCCTCAGTTTACATAGTTTGGGAGTTCTTGGGAGAACAGAGGTAGGAGACTGTATGTGTTTTATTGTACATCACTTCAAATCCTTTTTGAAAAAATTAGCTGGGAAATCAGGAAGAGGGAAGGTAAGAAAATAGTGGAGAGGAAAATAGGAAATAGATCATCACTGTCTAACTCCATTAGTTGACAATTTCATCTTTGTCTTTTGTCTTCACTTAAATAAGAAAAGGTCGCTTCCATCAGAAAGAACAATACTGTCCCATTTGTTAGGAAATGGAATGACTTGGAAAAAATCATATTAAGTGAAGTAAGCCAGTCCCAAAGAAATTTAGGTCCCATATTTTCCCTTATTTGCAATAATTAGTATACATACAGGATAATTTTATCCAATTTTGAGCTGAAAAGCTCAAAAGCCATGTACAAATGACCATATAAGATGATGCTAATGAACCCCAAGATATGGACACAAGAGGTCTGTCTTTATTGTTATTGTTTTAAATTTACATGCGATTTTAATTGTTGTTGTTGTTTCCTTTGCATGTTCTTTCCCCTATGGCATATCCCCTGTTGTCACTGTACTTGATTTTCATACCCTGCATCTTGTATATACATTTGTCTAATCTGGGGAGGGGAAGGGGAATAACAAAATGTTGAAACAAGGACACGGGATGACCCACTGCAACAAGGATACACATGAACTTTAAAACTTCAGGAGGGGGAGGGGGAAGTGAGGAGGAATAGGGAGGAGTGGGGGAGGTGGGGGAGGGAAGGGATAGTGGGACAACAACAAAGGAAGGGGTAACAATGATTGACAAGTAATGTACTCATTGCCTTACTCATGTAACTGTAACCCCACCGTACAGCATCTTTACAATAAAATGAAATAAAGAAAAGAAAAGGTCTGCATTCTTATCTGCATCCTTATCTTTTAATGCTCTAAAACAACAAACCAATGCATTAAGTAGACAGAAGCAAATAAAAAACAGATCTAGGTGTAATAGTGTTTCTCCATCCAGACAGAAATGCTTGCCTGGGTTGCTCTCTGGTAATATAGTCCTTACTCTAGAAACTGGGTGTAGGAGGCTGGACAGGAAGTAGAACTTCTAGTAGAGTAAATAGACATGACACCGTGGTAAATAAGCAGATGGCACAGTGACAACCCAAAGGGGTAATACCGTTGAGAAGATTATGTGAGATGAATCTTGAGATGTGACTGGTCCTTAGCAGTGTTGAGGGTGGAGAACTGCTGAGAGCATAGTCTCTTTCCATACGTGTGGATAGCAAGGAACATGGAGGAATTCCAAAATCACATGCAAGAATGATGATCTTCACACAAGAATAAATTTAATTGAGTTCTGTATTTACCTAAAGGCACAAAGAGACCAGTTCTTTGGCCCAAAATATTTGCTTTTGAAACACTACGCTCATAAGACCCACATATCTGGAGAAATGGTTCCTTTTGGAGAAAATCTTCCAGCTGTACTCTGAGTGCTTTGAATTCAACTAATCAGGAGAAATTTCCTTTCTGAAGAAAATAACATAACACAAAATTGGATAACGTTACTAATAGGAAATATTCTTTATGAAGAACTTGATTTCTTTAATATAGTATTCACTTCCCTTGGGGGAAACCATCTCAACAAATGAAAACATTTTTATGGAAGATAATCTATTGCTTTAAGTTCATTTAATTTGAGTTGATAATGTTTCAATTCTGGTGGCAAACTTCTATGTTGAAAGAATTTTAATTAGAACAAAAGTAATATATTCATAGGACTGAAAGAGTAGAAATAGTACAAAGAGTATATAAGAATAGTTCCTTGCCCAGCCCTCCCTATTCACCTCCCCTAGAGATAATTGTTTTAATCCAACCTGATTTTTAGTACTTTCAGAGGTTACTTCACTGTTTCTGAGTGATATATTTCACTTCTCTATCTTTATTTTGCAAGGATATTTGCTTCCCTTATGTCCCCCGCTCCTGTGTTTAAATGCCTCTGCCCTTTACTTCTTTTATTAATTTACCTTTCCAAGCTAGCAAATACGCTGAAGGTGTACTTGGCACTGTCTCACTTGGAGCATGTATATCTTAGCACCCAGCTGTGCAACATGAGCATTTAGTCACTTCATTTTCCTTCCCACCAGTTCTTCTCCCCAACTTTTGCCACCCAACTTTTGCTCTATGGCTGTACTATAATTTTTTTGAGTCAATAAATAAATAGTCTTTCCCACACATTCAAATGTCATGATAGGGCTCTACTATCTGCTCTATAATTCCAAACTCATGTCTCCACTCAATGAGTTAGTGTTACTATAGAATCCTCTTTATTATATACCCCATCACTGATTGAACAGTTTTGCACTGGTTTATTGGCATTGCTAGCTCTTTGGAGATTTTTCTCCCGTGAGATTCTGATTGCCTTCAGACAACATCCTTAAATCTTTCAGGATTTTACTCATTCTACTTACAATCTATTCATTATTGTTGTTGTTGTTGTTGTTGTTATTTGCTAACTTCCTACCCTAAGCCTTTTCACTCAAGGCTAACTCTACCATTTTGAGCCACAGTGCTTTCTGGTTCTGGTCATCAATTAGAGATAAGAGTTTATGCATTTTTATCCCCGGGCTGGCTTTGAACTGTGATCTTCAGATCTAAGCCTCCTGAGTAGCTAGGATTTCAGGCATGAGCTACCAGTGCCCAGCTTGTGAGGCTTTTAATTCTCATTCTGTTCCATGCACTCCGTACCTTTAGTAATCATCAGGTTCTTCCATTATCTTAATTTTTTCTGCTCATCTGTGGAACTCACTCAGGATGCACTCGAGCTATGTGCCTGGATTGACTCTGTCCCAGGCCTTTTGCACAACTTTTCTCCTGGAACTTCCCTTCTTTGCTTGACTGGAGCTATAGTTCTCTGAATCTCAGGTATTCCTTCATTGGGTTTACTCCCTCATTTTATTGGAGCATATCTTGAAACAACTTCTCAAGGAGCAGATGAGAGAAGGGAACTTTCACAATCTTTTATGAAGTTGAAAGCACACTGATTCTGTCCTCAAAACTGATGAGCACTGGGGCTCAAGATAAAAATCCTTCAAAACACGTCCTCTTTCATAACTTCAGAAGCACTGTTTGTTGCTTGTAAGCATGGAGAACTACTCATGAGATGTCTAGTTTAGTCTTTTGCAAATACTGTCTTTTTTTTACTCACTATAAATATGTGACTATTCTTTGTGCCATTCTACAATTTTATAATGATTGTCCAATTGAGGGAGTGAAATACACAATCTATTTGTGAGTTGACAGTCCTTGTCAATTTGAAGAGTTGTGAATCCCTTCATCTCTGGAAATGCCCTTGTGTGCTTGTTTTTCTACCTACTATTGTTTTACTAACTTTTTCATCTCCAACTTTTCCATTTTTTTTCTTTATTGGAACTCTTATTAACTATATATTGGCCATCTGGAACAGTCTCCTTATGTCCTTCTTTCACTCATATTTCTCGACTCTCAATTAGTGTTCTGATTTTTATCCTTCAAGTGTTCTTCAAACATTCTATGCATATCTTTGCTTTGACAATTGTTTAATTTTCAAAAGTTCTCTATTCCCTTTCATATATTACTATATTTCCTATAGTATATATTACTATATTTATTATACTACTTCTATTTTCTGAATGAATTATATTCTTGGCTCCTCCTACTCCCCCTCTTTGTCTTCTTCCTCCTCCTGCCTCTGCCTTCCGACAGCACATCTGTGCTTGTCAGCTGAGATCTAATGTGTGAAGCTTGCTTTGTGCCTTCTATCCTTGTCAATATTTTTCAGTTCATTTTCTTTCATGTGGAAAGTTTCCTAAATTCTTTAGCACTTATAAACCCCTTCAGAGCCGAGCACTAGTGGCTCACACCTTTAATCCTAGCTACTCAGGATACTGAGATCTGAGGATCGTGGTTCAATGTCAGTCCAGGCAGGAAAGTCCGTGAGACTCCTTATCTCCAATTAACTACCAGAAAACTAAGCTACCACTGAGCTGTGGCTAAAAGTGGTAGAGTGCTAGCCTTGAGTAAAAAAGCTCAGGGACAATGCCTAGACCCTGAGTTCAAGCCCCACAACTGTCAAAAAAAAAAAAAAAAAAAAGAACCTTCACACCCCTGCATTACATAGAGAGGGGCAGACATTTTTTTTTTTTAACTTTCATTAATAGATCCTGGGGGTGGCAGTAGAAACACACGTACTAAGTTTAAATTGTCTATTCAAATCATTAAAAGTTTTCATCTATTGCACATATCACACATGGAATAATTAGGAATGGACTTGGAGTTCTTTTCCTATGCATCTCATTTGCTGGAGAGTATATCGGTTAGGAAAGTCTTTGACCACAAGTAACAAATATTATTGACTTAAGTAGGTAATGAGCTGTTATTCTTGTCTGGAAAAGAAATTTGGAAGTAAATTACTGAGACAGTCCTTTTGTCAAAGACCATCTATTAGGAAGCCAGGCACTTCCTGCCTTTCCCTACTACTCCCCAGTAGGCTTGCTGGTTTGGTTCTGTTCTGCTGTCTCCTCAAGCAAGCCATTCATGCAGCTACAGGACCACACTGAGTTTTCTGAGGTAGCCTCAAGTCCACTGTCAATCATATCTGTCTCCTTTTAGCGGGAAGGCAAAAGATGTCCTGTCTCATCTCAGAGGGGATCACTTCTGACTGGACAAACTGTGTCGCATGATTATCTTGTCTGCACAGGATCTCGGAAATTCATACCACCCTTATTTGGGTGTGATTATTGCCCTGAACAAAACTGAAATTAGCAAAGAAGGAAAGGGGACAGAGATTGAGTAAGTAGTCATAGTGCCTATAGTAGGAGCAAGATACAAAATTTTAAAATAAAATTGGGGGAAAACATTATAATTAATAACATCACATAAGTAATATAAGATATGCTACAATGGGAAACATTTTTACAGTTTGAAATGACTCTGTTTGGTAATTTGATGCATTGGTTGTAATCATCCGGCAGCCCAAAGCTCAGAATGAGTATTTGTGGTTCAAACATATCTGGGTTACGAAAATACAATATACCAGTTGATTTATGGTACAACTAGTACATGCTGGTAAAAAAGTTACGTAAGGCCGAGCACCCATGGCTCACGCCTATAATCCTAGCTACCCAGGAGGCTGAACTCGGAGGATCATGGTTCAAAGCCAGCTCCAGCAGGAAAGTCAGGAGACTCTTATCTCCAATAAACCATTCAGAAAACAGGAAGTGGCGCTGTGGCTCAAGTGGTAGAACACTTGTCTTGAGCTGAAGAGCTGAGGAACAGCACCCAGATCCAGAGTTTAAGCCCCACAACGGACAAAAAAAAAAAAGTTACCTAGGAGTGATTAAGTTGTATTAGGTCCATTTAAGGACCTTAAATTGCATGTCCCTTCACATTCTAAGAGTAATTTCTGGGGGAAAAATTATCTCAGTTTATCTTGAAAGCTGTGATTCCTTTCTGCTTAGCACCCAAGGGTGAGAGCCACTGCAGAATTCCAGATAGCCACCTCACACTTTTTAGATGAATCTCAAGGCTGGTTGTTAGTTTACAAATGTCCAACATGCTAAATAATTTACATATCTTAATTTGTAAATGTCTCCTCTGCTACAGTCTTTAGACGCCCCCCTCCCAACCCACTTCCCACCCCGCCCCTCCAGTGGGCATGCTCAGGTTCCAAGTTTTCCAGCAAGCTCTTTCTCCACTTTAAAAAAAAAAATGTATCTTTTATTTTTTCCCTCTGGTTTATTCCCTTTTGACACTGGCTTTTTTGGGGGGAGGTGTATCCTTTGTCTTGTATATAAGTTTATCTGATTTGGGGAAGGGAAGGGAATCATAGAAATGGTGGGACAAATGGTGAACCAAAGCAACAGCGATACTCACTAGATACTACATTGGAAATTAACTTTACACCTTCGGGGTGAGGGGATGGGGGAGGGGAAGTGGGAGAAAACAGGAGAGGGGTAACACTTCAAAAAACTGTACTCATTACCTTACTTATGTAACCGCAACCCCTCTGTCCATCACCTTTACAATAAATATTTTTAATTAGACATTTACTTTTAAAATGATACCTCTGGGCTGGGAAGGTGGCTCAGTGGTAGAGTGCTTGCCTCGCATGCATGAGGCCCTCAGTTCGATTCCTCAGCACCACATAAGCAGAAAAAAGCTGGAAATGGTGCTGTGGCTCAAGTGGTAAGGTGCTAGCATTAAGCTGAAGAGCTGAGGGACCGCACCCTAGAAATCACTCATGATACTTCCTATGAACTATTGGCTTTATAGATGACCACTCCTAGCTGCAAAGGAAGCTGAGAAAAATACTCCTGATTTCATATGGCCAGTGAAAACATGGAATATCCTGGTTGAGAGCCTGGCTCAAGTAGTAGAGTGCTTACCTAGCAAACACAAGATCCTAATTTTAAACCCCAGTGCCACTGAAGACAAAAATAAAAATCAGTATTCTGTTCGTAGGACATTTAGGTCAACATTTTGTCACAAAAGGCAGCTGATAAGACACAATAATTCTTTCTATTCTGTAGTATGTAATATTCTGCTTCTCCCAAGGGCTTCTGAGTATTAACTTACGTCTCATTATAGCTTTGTGGAGTCAGAGTTGCCATATCTGTTTTTAAGCTCAGATTAGGTGTTCAGAGATTATCCTATTTGTTGATGCCCAGCACATAGCCTAACACTGTACCTCTAGCCCTTGAGTGTTTAATTAATGATTTTTGAGTGACCGTGAGTGACGACAAATACCTCAAATCGGGGAGAGGCTGATGTGGGACTATTACTTGGGTAATGATGCTTGCAAGGAGTTTTAAATTATTGCTGTTTATTTTCTAGGAAGCTTGCATGGCCAAGCTGTGTGCTTGGAAGAAGGGCCTTTGTGATGAGACCTGTTTGCTACATAGCCCCAGGGGGCTGGAACCTCCCGTGGGTGATTTCAGATTGCTAGGTCTTGGGGTTCAGCAAGCATTGGCTTTGTGTGCTGAGGAACAGTAATGGGTGGCAAGGATTTGAGACAGTGGGTGTAGAATGGGAAACAATCACAGTTTGGTAGGGGATGAGGAAAGAACATCCAAGAATTATTTATGTACCCCTAGAGTGGCTAGGGGAAGGTGGACTGCCATCTTGTTGCTTTGTTCATGGTACTGGAGTTGGAACTCAGGGCCTTAGATTTATTCAGCTTGCTTGCTTGGCTGGCACCCTGCCAGCTGAACCATGTGTCTAGCCCTGCCATTTTGTTTAGATTTTATTTTATTTTTTATTGTTATTATTATAAAGGTGATATACAGAGAGGTTACAGTTACATCTTCCAGATTCTTCCTCCCATCTCCAACTCTGCTTTCTTGCCGCTCATTTTGGACAGAAAATTTCTTGAACTTCTCTGCCTAGGCCTCCAAACGTCACCTCTTCTGGACGTTAGTCTCCTGAGTAGCTCAGACTGTAGACACAAGCCACTGGGACCTGGCTTTTGTCATCTTTTGCAGGTTAGTGTTTTTCTGTCACTTCCTGGGGTTCTTTCACAAGTCCTGAAATTTTAATAGAACAATTGGCCTTTTGTCACCAAGACTGTTTGGCCCCAAGAAATAGTTGAGCAAATCTGACAGTTTTCCAAAGCTCTATCACATGTGTCTGTGCACTTGCTCTTAGTTCAGCTTCTGCATCAATGTTGGAGTAGACCTTGATGATATCAGGCCATGAAACCTCTCAGACTGTTTTGCGGTGACTTTTTACATAGTTCACACAAACTGTAGATTGTAAGGCCTGTGACAGTTTCCTTCACCTGTAGGCTGTTTGACAAATAAAATACCAGGAAAGAACCTGTGGCTTTGATTTATTTTTAATCATTCCTGAAAACGTATTTCTTCTCTCAGCAACAAAGGAACTTTGGCTCTTAAAGGCTTCTCTCTGTGTGATAACGTTCATATAACCCTTGCATACCCATTTTTCTTTGGCTACATACTGTATATCATTCATTGCAAGTTTACTTCATTCCCCTGGATTCATAGCTGATGCTCTGTGGACCATAAAATTTCAGCTGCAAAACCAGAACATCTCATTATTTCTGAAATATCAAGCTTGTATCTTCTTGATAAATAATTCCTACTAGTATAATGTATCAGACTAAAACATATTTTCTGAGGCCAGTAAGGTTAAAGCGGTAATCTCACCTTTTTTAATTTTTTTGCCCTGAAGACAGTGATTTCCATATATAGAGTGACCCCGGTTTGTGTTGAACATGGGGAATGAGGATGAAGCATGAAACGACACATATTGCTGTCACAGATTGGAAATGAGGCCTGCTAACCTGTGGACAGCCTTCCACACTAATCAGCGCTGGCTTTGCCAATATATTCAGATTCATCGCTGCCTACCTTCGCTCAGAATGGGCTGGAACTTTTCTCCTCCTTCCTTCTCCTTCTCCTCCTTCATCTTCTTCTTGGCCTGTTTTTTTTTTCTTTTTTGTTGTTGAATCACAGCCACTGATAAACATTACATTTCATACTAGTCTTCCTTTTCCTACTCCTCTCTGATAAAAAGGGAGGTGGGGAGGAAGTGGAGAGCCTCCTGGCATCTGGGCTCATCTGGTTTTGCTCATGCTTGAAGAGTGGGTGCGACTATTTGGATTTGCTTTTGAATATCCATCAGTCAGCAGTGCTTAAACAGGTGCGAACAGTTTTCCCCCCATCTGCAGTTGACAAACAGTCAGCGCTCTGGAATTCAGCCACTTGCTAAAGTCGGCTGTGCATCCTAACACAAGAGGTTTTATTTATTTATTTATCTATTGTTAAGGAAACTGTGTTGCTACTGAGATTTGTTTGTTGTACATTGCCAAGTAGCAAGACTGGGAAAGTGAAGAGATTTTTCAAGGAATGGATAATGTGTTTCCTCTTGCCTGAATCCTTCCTTGTAGTATCTGCTAAATAAGTAAAGTCTTGCCAAAAATTACCTTTATCCTCAATCTACAGGGGAATGGTGGAATTAAAAGTATGTGCTTATATTTATCTACACATATCAATTTAATATATATATATATATAGATGCATGATGTTTCTCCGATAAACACACACAAACACATACACACACATACATACACATACACATATCCACACACATATACACAGAACCACAACCTAGATGACTTAACATAGGCAGTTCACCATCAGTGATCCCATATCCATTAGAAATGTCTCAATAGTTGTTAGCAAGGTCAAAAAGGACTGTGTTGGTTTCCATCATGGAGAGAATTTGTCTCTGTGATGAAGCTTTGAACAGTTAACAGCTACACTGTAGATCCCACTGTTGGACTTTGGGCATTTGGGCTGTGAAGAACTTCAATGGTCTTTGCATCCTTGTGCAAACCCAGTCTTCTGAAGATACTGAATAAGCAAATAGCCCTTACACACTCAGGGCCATTTAATGTATATGTGGTATTAGGATGATTTAAATCCTAGAGCTCATGTAATAGCATTACTGAATTTTTTATATCTATGTGATGTATTTTCCCTATGAAAAGTAAAATCATCTCTTGAATGGGGATCTGGTATATTTACCATAAAGAAGGGATTTTAGACCAATATAAGAGGGCTCAGAATCACTGAACTAAGGAAGACCAGGAATTCCTGTGGACTCCAATCACGGAGATGCTACTTGCTGGGAATGGAGGCTGGGGCCATGGGACACTGAACAGCTGATAGACCTCCAAGGAGTGACGGATCCTCTGCTAGAGACAAAGCCCTGGGTTCCAGTCATGCGATTCAGGACTCCTTCTCAGAATCCAGGCAGCCATGTTTGCTTTTCTTTTCTTTTTTTAAAGCAATGTGTTGAGGTATTATTGTACAAAATCATTTTGGTATCAATTTTTTTGTCTACAACTTGAGTTTGAAGATAAGAATATAGCCTAGGTCATAAAGGTATTCATCATCTCCAAAAGCCTCCACTGGCTCCTACCTCCCCCTCCTCCTCCTCCCCCTCCTCCCTCCTCTTTCTCCTCTCCTCCTTCTATTATTATCATTATTATCTTTCCTATTATTTGTTTATGGTAAGAATACTTAACATAAGGTTTACATTTTAAAAAATTTTAAGTTCACAATAGAGAACTTCTTTCTATAATTATATGCTATATATAGAGCTCTAGCATTTAGTTATCTTGCATAACAAAAACTTGGTGTCCTTTGCCTAATATCTTCCTATTTTTCCCTCCTTTCTCCTCCTATTATCCCTGGTCACCATGAGTTCAAATATTCTAGCTTTCTCACTTGTCACATTTGTTCTTGTGTGTCTAGCTCATTTCACTTAACACGATTTCCTTGTCACAGTAGTAAGATTTCCTTCTCTTTGAAAGCTGAACAGTATCTCACTGTCTTCACACACTGTGTTTTCTTGTCCAGTCAATCATCAATGTACTACATTTAGTAGCCAATCTTGGCTATTATGATTACTCCTGAGATGAATGTGGGAGGGCAGACAGTTCATTATGATTCTGATTTCAATTCTTGTGTGTGTGTGTGTGTGTGTGTGTGTAGAAATAAGATTTCTCAGTCATATATGGTAACTGTATTTTTAAGTTACTCAGGAACTTCCATCCTGCCTTCACAGTGTAGACATCCATGTTTACTTGACTAACTTTGTCACTGGACCTGTCAACCGATGATACACCAGCTTGTCAGGGAGGAATTTAGATGAGAACTTTTCACATAGACTTAAAGAGAAAACAAGGATCATGTCTGGTTATTAATGTTACTTAAGTTATGCCAATATAAAACGAGGTGTAGCTTCTAAATATTGTTGGTTCTGTGATTAATAAATCAATCTAATAGAAAAATCAAACTTCATCCTTATTACATTATTACATGACTTTGCTATGATATCACTGAAAACCCACAATATAGAAATATACATGATTGTCATGATAGACTTTTATTGTAAAAGTACTTTTCTCTTTTTAAACTATTTTTATTTTACAGTCTCATTACCATCTAAATGAATACATAAAGCTATAAGAATGTAGCAAAGCACTCCTGGATGTCTTAGGACATCTATTAAGCACCAGAGGACCAGGGATAGAGGAGCACTGTTTCAGACTTACAATGTGAAGCAAACAGCAAGGCAACACCTGAGCAGAGGGTACAAGCAACATGTAATCCAAGACAGCAACTCACCTTAGAGCGACAAACACCTACATGTGAGTAAGACCAATTCAGTCCTTAAACAAGACAAGGGGGCCTCATTGTTTGGATAAGAGGTGGGAGTTTATGATAATTTCATGCAACGTTTTTCTCCATATTAACTTTTCCTAATTACTGGCAAATTTGTTCAGCTCGATATTTTTGTCTTTTTTTCTTAATTTAGAAGTTTGGTGCGGGGGGAGGGGGGTGCGGGGGGGAGGCAACTGAGCACAATATTTTATGTCTATAATCTCAGCTGTATACAGGAAGCAGAGCAAGAGATCCTATCTGAAAAATAACTAAACCAAAATGGACAGGGGTGCGTGCCTACCTAGCAAATGGGAAACCTTGAGTTCAAACATCTCCAAAAGTTGGAAACTAATATTTCATGAAACACTTTTATAATTGCTTCTTTTATAGCTTAACTACGTCTTTCCTAACTTTTAAAAGCTTTTGTTTTCAAAGCATTTATTCAAACTACCTCACACCAAGTTCTTTGACAGACTTACTCCCAGTGTACGTTCACTTCCCAACTGGCAGCTGCACCCATTTGCTTAAAAAAAAAATAGCAATTCAGCTTGTAGAAGACCAATGAATTGTCAAGGACTTATATGTTCACTGTTTTACATTCCCAGAGAATCAATGGTCAAATTCTGCTACCTGTACTGTCCAATGTAAGTGGATTTGGGCTCAGAAACTACCTTTTATTTTGTTTTCCCTTAGGAAATCCATTGGATGTTTTCAGTAACAATGTCTAATTGAAAGTGCATGTGCACTCAAGAAATTTGCATCTTTTCTGCTTTTCCTCTCATTCAGAGTTGCTATTTAAGAGCATACTCAGATTGGTATTTTATTCTAACATGGTTAGTCATTGTATTAATGTTCTAAAAGCCAACTACCAACATTTGAGTGAACTACCAATTTACACGTACTGAGAACATCTGGGTAAACTTTGTGAATTTGTGTTTCTACAATGTGTTTAGCTTTTTCACATACTTTATTTCTAATTTTAACCATCACCCCCCAAGGAAGAGTTCTGTAAACATTTTAAGAAGAGAAAGAAGGCTTGAAGAGATAAATTTGTTCATCTTGAAATGTTTCCTAAGTTGCTGGGCCAGAATTCAAACTGAAGCCAGTCTCTGCTCCCACTATAGCTCTTTGTGTTCGTCTGTTTGGGTGGCCAATGTTTATAAAGAACGTGATCTATGGCTCATGGATCTGAAGGCCTGAACAGGCAAAATCAAGCCAGAAGCAGGTTCTGGGTCTGCTTTCATAAATGTCCTGATTGCTCTATGCACACATAGTAGAAGCATCTCCTTTCAATCTGTTTTGTAAGAGCACTAATTCTAGTTATAGAGGCCCTACCTTCATGACCTCGTTACCTTCCAAAGACTCTAAATTTAAATACCTTCAGACTTGGGGTCAGGAGTTCAACTTATAATGGGGAAGGACATAAGCGTTCCATTCATAACATCTTATGACCTCAGTCTTTACTTTATCAGAAAATACTTCCTCCATACTTCTATGCTTCTAGATTAGCATTATGTGCAAAGGCTGTGCATGCTCTTCACCTGTGTCTCATGGTCTTCTTAACTTTCTTATGAAGGACTGTGTCTTATTTAGAATCAGGACCAATTTTCTTACTATTTGAGTCACTTATAGTGCAGTAAGTAGATTTAATAAAGGATCCTTCTCTTCAACATACTATATCCCACTTGGGACTATGAAAGGATTCAGAAAGAGCAGGTTAAGTAAACAGTATGATATCAGTATATCAGGTGGGCTTGGGTTGTATGGTGGATGCATGGAGCACATTTTGAAATAATTCTAGGGCTTATGATGATACCATGCCTAAATCTTCTTTGGTTTAAGTCTTGTTCTTTCCACTGTGACCACAGTTGTTTCAATATTCAAAATGAATGTATGTATATGATGAAGACCTCTGTCTGGGAATTTATAGATGCGAAGTAGAGGTGAGCTAGTCACAATGTATCACACCTGTAATCTTAGCTACTCAGAAGGCTGAGATCTGAGGGTTATGGTTCAAAGCCAGCCCAGGCAGGAAAGTCCATGAGACTCTTGTCTCTAATTAAGCACCAGAAAACCAGAAGTAAATCTGTGGTTCAAGTGGTAGAGCACTAGCTTTGAACAAAAAAGCTCAGGAACAGTATTGAAGCTCTGAGACTAGTACACACACAGACACACAGACACAGACACAGACAGACACCCATACCCACACACATGTGTGCACACACACGTGCACACACAGAGTGAATCAATAATGGTCTCTCAATCTAACAATGAATGTTGATCTGACATTGTATGCCTCATAGCCATGATGAAACTTAAATCCTACCAGCACTTTTGCATCTACATTTTATAATTGCTCAAAATTTAAGTAGGAGAATGAACAAACTCCCCATAGATCTTTCTGGACTCCCAAAATGCTTTCTATAAAAGAATATGGGGGGCTGGGAAGGTGGCTCAGTGGTAGAGTGCTTGCCTTACATGCATGAGGGCCTGGGTTCTATTTCTCAGCACCACATAAGCAGAAAAAGCCAGAAGTGGTGCTGTGGCTCAAGTGCTAGAGTGCTAGCCTTGAGCTGAAGAGCTGAGGAACAGCACCCAGGCCCAGAGTTCAGGCCCCATAACCAAATTGTGTATATATATATATGTTTGGTGCTGAGGATTGAACCCAGGATCTTTGTGCATGCTAAGCACATGTTCTATCGAGACTTTCAGTCATTTGCATTCTTAAATGATAAATGAAAGTCTGCAATTTGCTGTAAATGTGAAGGTGTACTTTGGAACATTCTGGAATTTTTTTCTCTAGTTTTTGACACTACAATGTAGGAATAGGATAGCTCTTGACCTGCATCACTTCTGAGCAACACTGAGTAAACACAGCTTGTGCCTGACCATGGGTGTTTCAAACTATTCTCAAAACCAGGCAGCTTTCTCCAAATGCTGCCATTCACTTCCTGTGTTGGGTTGTTCCTGTCACCAACACAGCCCCAACATCACTGGGGTTGTAAAAAGGAATTCTACTAGCACATCGCACATCTTCTCTCTCCTTTTGTGATTTGCTTGGTCCTTAGTAAATTAGTGACTTCCTTACATAACACAGCCTCTGATAGCTTATGGGAAGGGAGTTCATTTCCCTAACAGCCTCTATGAGGACTCTAGGAGAAATGTCTCAGACCTTCTTGGTCCAGTGTGTAAATTACACTTGTAGATGGGTGGTTTGTCTGTCTGTTTCATGAGACAGAATCTCACTGTGTAGTGAAGCTGGTCTCAGACTTACAATTTCCTGCCTCTGCTTCCCAAGTTTGTTCTGTTGATGTTTAATATTTTGAGTTCTCGCATCTTTGGAATATTTTTGTATGTCAAGTGAATAACTGTCCCATTCTGTAGGCTGTCTCTTCGCCCTGATAATTACTTCTTCTGCTGTGTAGAAACTTGTAATTTGTTATCATCCTATTTGTCAATTCTTGCTACTATTTCCTAAGCTATTAGAGTACTATTTAGAAAAAACATTGCCTATGTTTACACTTCAAAGTGTTCTCCCTATGTTTTCATTTTTTGGTCTCCAATTCAGGTGCTATATTAATGTCTTGGGCCCATTTTCAATTGATTTTTTTTTCACAGCATGTCTTCAACATGTGAATGGGTTGTCTTTTTACCAACATACATTTTTGCTACCTTTGTCAAGAATTGTACCTGGTTCTTTTACATATTGATCTTTTTTATTTATATCTGTTCCATTTGGGTTCATAATTTGTATTCTCTTAAAATGGTGTTACTTTTTCTTATCTTTTCTGAAAAAACATTAATCTTTTCTATCATGTAATTTTGAGGTTATTCCATTATTCCATTACTCAACTGGTGAATTGGATGAATAAACTCAATGTCATGCATCCCTAAAATGGACTCTTCTTCACTGTTTAAAAGGAAGGAAATTCTAACACATGCTACAACATGGAAAGGAGAACATTGTGCTCACTGAAACGATCCTGTTTATCCCAAATGCACCAAAGCTCTGTGAATCTACTTACCCGAGCTACTTACACTCGTCAAACTCAAAGAGTTAGAAAGCAGGATGGTAGTTGTCGGGGAATGAGGAAAGTGGGGATGGAGGATCCTTTTTAATGGGTGTAGGGTTTTAGTTCTGAAGATAAAGAGTTCCGGATACAAATATGGTGTTGATAACTGCAGGCCAGTGTGAACATCCTCAATGCCACTGAACTATACTCGTATGTTGGCTAAGATGGCAGTTAAATACACATATGTACTTATACACACGTGCACATATATAAATGTACATATGTGTATGTGGGAGGCATGAACACACACACACACACACACACACACACACACACTGACATCAGCATTAGGCTAATTGAATGAGGCTCTAGGGCAAGATTGGGCTCCAGTGTTTTATAAATGCTCTGTGATGTTTTGTGTAGACAAAGTTCACTCTAGAACAACATGTCCCATTCCGGCTCTCCTCCCCGCAAACACTCAGCTTTAGTACCAAAATGTCATTTGCTAATTTGGAGCAACATAAAAAATAAAGCTCACTGGCATCACCTCCTGTGAATATTCTCTTGAGCATATTCTACTTGGAGGAAAGAAAAGAAGCTTCTGTCTTGGGTTTGCGGAGAAGAAAGAATCTTCTGTGCTGCTTACTCTATTCTGAAACAAATCTCACTCTGAGTTCTCTGACCCAAGGGGGGGAAAAAGTCCTTCTATCTGGAGAAAGCAAAGGATTCCAGGCTCCAATCAACGGAGAATGCCTGAGGAATCAGAAGAACATTACAGTGCTGTATAAATTTGGAGAGAGAGTGCTCAGCCTGCAGCATTGTCCTCAATTCTATGCAAAACACCAGGGAGGCTGGGGAATTGGAAGGGGACTTGGATAATCATGGGCCTGGGGCCTCACTGTGATGATGAAGTTAGGAAAAGATTTATAGTCAGAAGAAGAGAGGAAATGAAGGAAGAAGAGGTTTATGAAGTGGGTGAGAGGATGGAGGAAGCTGTTGCAAAGTGTCTGAGTGGATGATGATGTGCTCTAAAACAATTAGGTGTGAGAGTAGCAAGGAATTTGGCTGAGTCTGGGGAAGGGAAGGACTGATGAACAGATTAGGGCCCTTACAGCTTTTTCTCCTTGCTGCCAATACAGGATGGGGATGATCTCACTCTGTGTGTGTGTGTGTGTGTGTGTGTGTGTGTGTGTGTGCTTCATGGTGCTTGAATGCAGGACCTAAGGCTCTGTCCCTGTGCTTTTTTGCTCAAAGCAAGCATGCTACCACTTAAGCTACAGCTCCACCTCCAGCTTCTTGCTGATTAGTTGGAAACTAGACTCTCATGGACTTTCCAGCCCCGGCTGGCTTTGAGCTACACTCCTCAGATCTCAACCTCCTGGATAGCTAAGATTACAAGCATGAGCCACTGCTACCTATCTGTAACTCACCTCTGGACTGGATATTTATGTTGCCATGTGTATCCACTGGGACATCAGATCAACACTAATACAATTTTATTTGGTGTGTTGGAGCATTCTTTACTGAATTGCTAGAACTGGGTGGTTTTATATTCAGGAATTTTGTAAGCTAGGTTGGGCACTTGTTGTTATTTGAAAATTAAATTGTAGAGACTTTCCATCAAATATCAACTGGGAGTGTAGCTCCATGACAGGATGCTTGCTCAGCATGTATAAAGCCCTCACTTCAGCCCCCAGCCCCATAAAAAAAAAAACTAAACAAATGAAGTTTAAAAAACACCAAAGTAACAAATGCTCAAAGCACATTACTTTTTAAATATTTCACTGTGTGTGTGTTAAGTACATATTGAGATTTTCAATGTCGACCATGGTGGCTAATAACCACATAGGACCAATGGAGTATGTGAAATTGGCTAGTGTGGCTGAAGAAATGAATTTTAAATTTCATTTGCTCCAAATACATATATACAAACATACATACCTATCTACATGCATATATATATATATATATATATATATTTACATTTCTATATATGTAAACAGCTACATTCAGCTAGTGTCTACTGTAACCAAGAGTGAGAGTCAGGAGTTTTTGGTCGGTCGTGGGGCCTGAATTCTAGGCCTGAGCCCTGTCCCTCAGCTCTTCAGCTCAAGGCTAGCACTCTACCACATGAGCCACAGCACCACTTCTGGCCTTTTCTGCTTATGTGGTGCTGAGGAATCGAACCCAGAGCCTCATGTATGCAAAGCAAGCACTCTACCACTGAGCCACCTTCCCAGTCCAGGGTTTTTTTTTTTTCTGGGGGGGTGAGGGGCAAAAAGAAAGAAACCCCAGAAACTATCATCAGCTGTGATGGTAGAGAATTACGAGTAGACCTATGACTAGAAGATTTATTTCAGATGCTTTCTTTATCATGTTAATAATTTTGGGGTTTTATTACCAGGTCACGTGGATCTGACCTCACAGCACTTGGGAGATGGGTGGTGAAGGAAGCAACCATAAGAAAGAGCCGGCTGGACAGAGAATTCATGTAGAGAACCCTGTGAGGTGTGAGACTCCTGCCAGTGGAGAAGATCTGGGCTTGATGCTGCCCTAACCTGGGAGCTGAAATCGAGAGACAAACATGCCTGCCTGGTCCACTGTGACCTAGGATGATGTCTTGCCATTGGCAGGCATTTCTGGAACTCAGTATACAACATTTATCTTCTGAGGTCGGAAGGAGAGTCCTCTTTCAAATACCACCACTGAATGGCTTGATTTGCAAGACCTCAGTTTAAGATCGGCTCTATTCCTCTAGCTGGGAAAGGCTGGACAGCAGACACTTTGATTACCATGTGCTCAACCCCATCTCCCTGCCCCATCGCCCAGGTAGCTTCCTGCTTCAATTCCCCTTGCCTTCCCCCTCAGGCTTCAGAAGGACGCATTAAATTATAATCACTAGCTGTTTTGTGAGCAGCCTTTTGTAACCAATAATGACTGTAATGAGAAAAAAAGAAAAGGAGAAAATGGGCTGACTGAGGCTCGCTGGGATGCTTTTTGCTGAGCATTTGTGAAACAACACAGGCAGACCCTTCTTTACCCATTCATTTGTATCTGCGTTTTCATTTGTTGCTCAAAGGTGAGCCTGTTCATTAGGCATCTGCTAAACAACCGAGACCACTCTACTTAACCTGTGGTGGGATCTTAGAGATGCAGCACACACAGGCCTCCGCCTCCTGAAGCATACTCCAAGTCTGAGTCCTGCTGTGTGTGCCCTGCGGCTGGGGTCTTCTGGTGAAGCTCTGACATCTCGGCCCTCCTACCGTCAGAGCCTCTGGCTCTATGCACATCTGGGCACTGAGATTGCTCCTCCTCCTCCAGGCTTCCAGCTATCTGTAAGCAGCTTGGAGTGGTCCTCAAGAACCTCTGCAAGGGGGACTTTATGGAACTGCGGAAGTTCTCTAAGGGCAAGGACTCCATATCTGGCTCCGCCCTTTAATCCTAAATAGCAAAGTAGTTTGGACATAAGAAGCCCCAAAGAATCTGCTGGACCAAACTACATCCAAAGCAAAAAAGAAAAAAGAAAGCAACTGTAACCTTTTTACTAACTGTAACCTTTTTACATTGTAATTTGGATATGCAGACATAAAAGGAGAGAGAGCAAGAGAGAGTGGGAGAGAGAGGGAGGGAGAGAGAGAGAGAGGACAGAAAAAGGAAGATGAAAGGGTACACTGCATCTTGATCAATGTCGCCGTTTCATGATTCTCCCGCATTTCCCCAGCCCTACCCATCCCCTCAATTTTCCTAGCTTCATTTTCACATTTACACATTGACTATTATGAGTACATTTTGTTGTTGTTGTTGTTGTTGTTTTGTTTTGTGCCTGTCCTGGGGCTTAAACTCGGGGCCTGGGAGCTGTCCCTGAGACTTTGGGTTCAAGGCTAACATTCTACCACTTTGAGCCACAGCTCTACTTCCTGCTTTTTTTTGGTGGTTAATTGGAGATAAGAGTCTCATGGACTTCGCTGCCTGGATTGGCTTCCTATTGCAATCTCCAGATTTCAGCCTTCTGAGTAGGATTATAGGCATGAACCACTGGCACCCAGCCACCTAGGTTTTAAAGCCCCCTGTGGATTAACGTTGGAGAAGTTGCTTAGACATCCCTAGTAACAGTTATTTCCTCTCCTTAAGACACAATTCAGTATTAGCTGCTCACTGGAGCTACTTCTGGAGAATATGTCTCATTTCTCTTCCCACAATCACCAGCAGGTTCTCTCTTCAGCACTGGCACATGCACAGCCCCTAGCTCAAGACCCCAGGACTGCTTGATGGTGGGAACAAGACCAGAGCTAGAGTTGCTCGGGGCTTGTGGCTGATGTAGAGCCAGCTCCCAATGTTAAGTCTGAGGCTCGAAGGGTGGGCATCCAGTCAGGCAAACATTTCTCCTCAACTCCTTATTGTTAAAGACCAGCACTCACCCAGCCCATTTACCCAGAGGGCTGCAATTTATTCAGCCTATGTCTACTCCAATTTTACAGTGTCTGGCAGAGAAAGTCATTGGAATGCACCTGCCAATTTGGCAATTATTTATGAATGTGTGGGGTGGAAGAAGAATAATCACAGACTGATAAAAACTGCTTTTTCTAAATATCCAGGGTATGAATTTCTAATATTTTAAAGAAAAGTCTTCTTATAAGCAGAGTGACCAAAATAACTCCGATTTTATTAGTTTATTCACCTTAAATTTGTTTTTGTACTGAGTAGGAAAACAAACCTGCCAATCATATGACAACAGCAGTAAATATTTTGTTTTGTTTTTTTACTGAAAGGGGAAAAATCAACTTTAATTTGAATACTAAACCATCCAGAATATCTAACTGAAAACATGTTTTCATTATTTGCATTCTTAAGTTCAGCTTGTTATGCTTTGGGCATATCTGCTGATATCGCTTGCAGTATTTTTTCATTTCATATATTAATATTTAATATTCTTTAAACATTGTTCAACCTTAATGGTTGTCTAATTTCTGTTTTTCATCCACAGAAAAGCTATTAATTTATGAGCATATAGGGCAATAAGTAATAATTTGCATGAATGCCTTGAACAGATATGCTCCCATAGACCTCCCATAGTATAGACTCAGGAAAGGAGGATACCATCTATTGGCTAAGCTCCAGTGAGCATTGCTTTACAAGAAGTGGGGGGGAAAGTTTTTTAATCCATAAGAAAGTCTACTAAGTGAAAAGTCAACAGAGATGACAGGAGCCAGTTGGTTTCTGCTCCTCTGTTCTTTTGTGTGAGCCTTGAAGTTGCCTGTTGGGAAAGGTGGGTGGAATAGCAAAGCAGCAGCACAGGTGTTTTGAAGACCCTTACCTAGGTCCAAAGCTGCCCTCTCCCCCAAGTACCTCTGTCAAAAGGGAGCCAGGCCTACACAGTGCCTGCTGAATTAACCCCAAATTAGTCCAGTCCAGTCAAAATATCATCATTGAGTCAATCAAGCCAGTGGTTTAATTATTTCTAAACAGCTGGGTCAGCTCAGTTCCCCATCTCCTCAGTAATGACACTTCGTGTGGTGTAGATTTGACAAGGGGTATCAGGCAGCACAACACTGTGTTCAATGCTGATCTTGGAAGTGGGGGTACAATTGTACACTCAGGCGAGAGAGGATACTTTATGTTTGAAAAGACATTTAGTTAATTGCCTTCTGAACAGTAGTCCCCCCTCAGGCCAGGAAGTCAGTGATAAAGGTAATCACCATTTCCTTCCATTCTAGCCCAGATTTCTTCCCCTCCAGTCCTCATCTCGGCCCTGAGATCCCCAGATACTAGAGTTACATTGCCTAAGACCCCCAATTTACAGTCATCTCAAGACAGACACCACCCTAACGCCCCGAGGTAGATAATTAAGGTAGTTACCCACACAATTTAGAAAAGAGAAAATAATGCTTCCTCAATTATCTGCATATTACAGTCTTCTCAGGTAGCTAGGTGATGGCTATAAATTCTCTTTTTAGCATTTTTTCCTCATCTTGAGCAAACCTTACAAGTAATAGTAGAAATGTAATAAGAGTCAGATTTAGTGCCACACCAATAAAATCTTGTCTCATAATCTAAGGTGTTGACGCGCAGAAAACACATTTTCAACAGAAAGACCAATTTTCTTAATGATCCAGGAAGTTTTAAAGTATCTATTTTGACTCAGGGAAATCTAAGAACTACAGTGTTAAATCTAACTCTTAAAAAAAACCACACCACTCCGCTCTTTCTTTTTCCTTATTTGTGTTTTTACTAGGGCTAGAGGTCGTCAGGATAGGTTTCCCCTCATTAGGATACTGAAATAAAATAATTAGTGCTGAAATTATGAATATGCATTTGAAAACCTCCTATTTGAGGTGTGGGGAATGATTCTTACTCACTTGCTGTTTGGAGCTAAAATCTGTATGAACTAAGAAAGCATATTTGGGTATAAATTTAAATATGTGGGTGACCTGTCGTTGAACTTCACCAAACATACAATATTTTTTCAATTCATTGCCAATTCATTCATAAAAGTGTTTTGTCACTTGACAAATAGCTAAATTTAAGAGTTGGTGAAGATTTAGGATTCTCTTATTGAAATAATAACTCATATAGTAATTTAGCACAGTTGATATAAACTGAACATATTTTCGTTCCCATAAGTACTAATTTAAAACAGTTTCTGTTATTATGGAGGTTGATTGTTCTGCCAGCTACCCTTTGTGGTGCTACAAATAAGAAGGTGGACTAAGGAATGACTTTGAAGTATGCTCATTTGTCATTGTTTCAACTCTAACTTCAAACAGTAGCATCCCTGTGTGGGATGCAGTTGTCACTCAGTGCAATGATATGGGAGGTTAGGATTCAGGTAATAGCAAGTAGGATTCAGGTAGTAGCAAACAATTGGTATGACTTTTTTCTCAGGAGGACAGAAAACAACATAAGCAGAGCCCAGATCATTCCATGACAGCATGACTGTCCCACTGCCTGTTTCAAAATGCTGCCTTGAGGGATGCTCCAGCCAAATGCTCATGGAATAAGAAATGGCATGCAACCTGTAGACACTTTGTCATGGACCTGTGGACCACAGCCTCAGCCTTACAGTCAGTTGGCTATGTTGACTGTGTGATGACTTCCTAGTTATTCTGTGTTCCTGTCCATTTTACCGAAATCTGAATAAAGAACATGCCTAAGACATATGAAGAAACACAAGTAGTATATTTACACTTTGCTGTGATCAAAATATCATGAGTTCTCTCTTGGCATCAATAGCGGCATAGCCATCCACATTGAGTTTCCAACCATTCTAGGGTTTTTTTTCTAAAAACCCAGGAGAGTCTCTGTATTACTTTAATAAATAGCCGTAAGTATCAGTGCTGATTTTTCATGCATCTTAATAATATTCCCTAGACAGATGATATCGGGGGGGGGGGGGGGAAACAAGAATCCTCTATAAAATGCAAATAGTATTTTATTTTTTTCAATAGAGTAAGTTAGTATATTTACTTCTTCTCAGGAAGTGACAAGTTTGGGGTTTTTTGAGATCTTAATGTTAGTGGGCTTTATTACAAATGTGCTCATAAATAGAAGGTCAGAAGGACATTTCATTTTCTTTGGGAATTTTTAAATCTGGATGCACCTATAAAATATGAACATGAACTGTCAATCAACTATAAGAGCAGCCACATTAAAGAGCAGAACAAGTGAGTGAAGTTAGAACCAGAAGACATGATTCCATGCGTTAACCCAGTTTTTCCATATGTTTTGAAATAAACCAGAATTTACATCTATGATAGGTAACAGCAGTAAGAACAGGAACAGTTATCATGCATACAGTATGTGCCAAATATATTTAACTTCATTAATATATTTAATCACTACAATAGCAACAATATGATGGATTATTAATATTCCCACTTTGTTCAGATTATAGAACATAGCCTGTAATCACACAGATGATGAAAAGCAGAACTGAGATTCAAACTCTAGCTTCCTGTTCAGATCAATCTAGGCATCTCGTTCAGATCAACCCAGCAGCCCAGTTAGCCATAGGTTACATAGGCCACTGCCAGCCAGTTACCAGCTTTTGTAGGGCCTGTGAACCTAGAGTGATTTAAATGGTTGAAATCAAATGGACAATCTAAAGAATCATTTTACTTTGTGAAGTAAAAGGATGAACAACATTTACATTGTGTTAAGTATCCAGGAAGTGTTATTAGAATACTAACCCCTTATCCATTTTCATATTCTCTGTGACTGCTTTCCTGGTGAGTAGTTGCAACAGAGACCATATGGCTCACAAAGTCTAAACTGCTTATTTGTCTGTTTACAGCAAAAGGCTGCAGTCCTAAGTCAAACCATCATTGAATCAATATGCAGAGCATGCAAGAGTCCCTAGATATTACATGAATGCTCTCTGAATACATCCAAAACTCACTCGTCTTCCTTGGGTACAGGTGTGCAAATGGCCACTCTAAGAGTACAGCTCCTCTCAGCCTGTCCAGCACTGGCCTGTTGTAATGGGGGCTTAAACTTAATCCAATGATTCTTTCTTTTTGATGGTTTGAACTCAGAGCCTATTACTAGGCAAGCACTCTACCACTTGAACAGTATGTCCATTTCTTCTGAATTTTACTTTATTTTTCCAGTAGGGTTCCATGCTTGTGCTTGGGCTGGCCTTGGACCTTAATCCTCCTATGTCTACTTCCTGTGCATAACTGTGATTACAAGAGTGCACCACCATGCCCAGCTGGGGTGATTCTTTCTAGCTAAGACTCAGCAGCTGCAGAATCTTCAGCTATAATTTTTATCTGATGAGAAGGATAAGAATTGACAACTCAGGAAGGACAAAACCACAAAGAGATGGTTTCATAGAATGTTCTCCAACTCTTTACAAAATCAATTTCTTCAACAAACTTGTGTTCAGCTTAGGCTACAGGTGTGTTTCCTGGAAACCTCAGATGAGGGTAGGTCATAATTTCTCTCTGGAGAAAGGCACTAGAGCAATAACTAAAAGGCCCAGAAAGTGGTATTTTGATGAATTATCAGAGGCTTGTGTCCAGGATAAGTTCTCAATAATAAATGTACCCAATGGGTAACTACAATATTTCTACATCCCTATGATTTCTTTCGAAAGACACTGA
The DNA here is from genome assembly GCF_019054845.1 of Dipodomys spectabilis. Classification (NCBI taxonomy): domain Eukaryota; kingdom Metazoa; phylum Chordata; class Mammalia; order Rodentia; family Heteromyidae; genus Dipodomys; species Dipodomys spectabilis. The sequence continues at coordinate 10,473,111 of NW_024870752.1, forward strand.
AGAAGGCTGAGTTGTTGGATAGCTGGCATGAGGAGTTGGATAACTTCAATGCAAGGTGTATTCATGTGATGATAGCCAGTATCAATCTTAAGATGTTATTGCCCATCTACCACTTGTAAAGAACTGTTCCAAATTCTAGTTTCATCAGGATAAAAATGGCAAAAAAAGAGATTCTGGTGGTATTTATATCCCATAGGAAGAGACATGATGCATATACATTTACATAGTTTGTTGCCTCTAAGGAAGATTTAAATCATAGCTCCTGTATTAGGTCATAGCAATGAAGTGTCTGACTAATATAGAAAATCGATACCAATCGTGAATATCTGAAGCCCCTGGAACTGCACTGCAAGAACTAGGAAAGCGGGCTGGGAAGGTGGCTCAGTGGTAGAGCGCTTGCCTTGCATGCCTGAGGCCCTGGGTTCAATTCCTCAGCACCACATAAGAAAAAAGCCGGAAGTGGCACTGTGGCTCAAGTGGTAAGGCACTAGCCTTGAGCTGAAGAGCTGAGGGACAGCGCCCAGACCCAGAGTTCAGGCCCCACAACTGGACCCAAAAAAAAAAAAAAAAAAAAAAGAACTAGGAAAGCTGTAGAAGGGGACTAGAGAGAGCCTGCATTAGTAGACGATATTTCTGAGTGTGCCTGTGAGGGCCTTTGGGGGAGAAGATTAGATTAATTAAAGTCAAAAGACACATCCTGAATGTGGATGGCACCATCCCTTAGACAAGCATAGACAAGGTGATTCATAAGAAATAAAAGGGGAAAAAAAAGAAAAACCTTTGCTGGTATAAACATTCCTCCTCTCCGTTTCCTGGCCTCCATGCTATGAGCTCCTCTAGTCTACCATAATTGATGGGAGACCCCTGCAATCAATACACACATACGTGTGTATGGATATGGATGTGGAGGTTATCTACTGGCCAGTGGGAGGGCATTTGGGCTTCTTTCATAACTTTTTTTGTGAATAGTGTTATGATGAATGTTAAGTGTTCAGGGTCTTTTATTGTATCCTGACATGTACTATTTCAGATAAATGCCCACCAGTGGTTGTAGTCATTTACATTCAGAGTGTTCCTTCCCCCTCCCCACCCCCTGCCACATCCCACATTCTCACCAGCATGTGTTGTTGTTTGTATTCTTGATGATGGCCATTATAATTGACATGAGGTTTGATTCAACATTTTCTTTAAATACTTTGATTGAAATAAAATAAGTACTAGATTTAGTTTTGGCACGAAGTTACAATGATAGCATGGTACATGCCAAATACATATTTAAATTGATTTTTGACAATTTGGAATAATACACAAAATGAATAAGATGGAATTTAATAGGGGTAAATGTAAACATCTGCAATGATATTAAAAATGGCTGAACGGTGAGAAGATGAAAGACACCTGAACTATTGGTAATGCAAGCAAATTGTCTCAGGAGTTTAATGTAATGAAAATTGCAATTCTAGACAACAGACACAGTTACCCAAAGAGCTAATGAGATTGTACATTCATAGAAATACTTCATCCAGAATAAAAATCATAATAGTCCCAGATGCTTTGCTTGCATGCATACAGGACCGGGTTGTTTATTCCTGAGCACCCTATTTTAAGAAGCATATTGGCAAAGTAGAGTTACCCACCCCCCCTCAGATGGAAACCAGGTCGCCATGATATTTAAACTAGAAAATAGGTGTTGTTATGGGAAGAATCCTCTTTATGTATTCCCTAGAAGTCTGGCTTTTCCTGCTCCTTAAAGCCAGTCTCCTCCTCTGGTCAGTTTAATCACTCAAGATGGTAGTTGAATGATCACATTTCCCTGTCCTCCTCCACCCCACTGGTCACCAGCTCCACTCACTCAAAGCATTCCAAAGACTTCTCTTTTCTCATCCCTTCTCCACCCCACCTCACTTCCATCCCATTTATTCTTGGTTTTCCCAGCCTGAAAACTACTGTCAGGAAACAGAATGTTGTTTAGGACTTCCTTCCCCAAGGATCAGATCCTATGCCCCAGAATCATCCTTTTCCCCAGGCAATGGTCTGTGCTACCTATTCACTTATAGTGGCCCCTGTCCCTCTCTTCCCCCAATTAATCATTGTTTTAACTTCCCAGTAAGGGCCTATCTAAATTCTGCCAGCACATGTATCATTCCATGTCTTTGGGTATAGCAGGCATTATTAGTAGCTAAAGACTGCCTTTGGCATGGCTTCCATTGGCTTCCCAGACTTGGGTAGTTATCGCACTTCATCATGTCTGATTTCTTTATAATGTTACACACACACACACACACACACACACACAATTATAAACTCTACTTCCTTTCAATGCTAGAGTTATGCCAGGCACAATAAATTATTTGTCACATGAGTTGGAGGAGAAGGCCTTTCATAGATGAACATGGCTCATCTTAGAAAAGTAATTTCTACCTTCTTTGGAAACCCATTGTGTCTTCCCAGGGATTGGAAATAGGACAGAGGATTCAACAGTTTCTACTTCCTCATTAAAGAAGAGAATGAACATTTCAGAATCTTAAACAGAAGTTTAAATCATCCTCCTTTTTTGGGAATCAATTATACACATTTCCAGAGAGCGTGGATTCTGCAACCTTGTTTAGATGTGGTTCCTGGTTTCCTTTCCTTGCTTGCCATGGGGTTCATTTTCCAGTTAGATTTGTTTTTATTTCAAAGATGGAGACACACCACACGGGGAAAGCTACCTAATTCAAAATTCAGAAACTCATTTTTTGAGCCAAGGGTGATGGCGCCTACCTGCAATGCTAACAATCAAGAGACTGAGGCAGCAGGATCTGGAATTCTAAACCAGCTTGGGCTACATAGCAAGATCTTGTCTAACAACAAAACAAGAAAGTAAGTCAGGTGCTTTGGAGACTAAAAGGCATGTGCCATCAGATTATAATGAAGTCTACCCCTTTCTGCACACCTGATTCTCTGACTTGTGGGCACCACTCTTCTCAAAGGAGAAAATAACAATAATTTAAAATATAAGCCACCATTAGGGATACAGAAGAGATTCCAAATAGCTAGGAAAAGGATTGTTCAGGAAGAAAAAAACAGCATCAACAACGAGAGCTGCTAAGGATCAGTTACCATTGAGCTCCTAATGATCTTCTTACATCAAAAGCCCTTTCAAGACATTGCAACATACCTGCCTTGCAAAAATACAAAAACTAAACAAACAAAAAAAACAACAACCCAACTCTTCCAAATCGGACAATAATGTAATAATCAATACAATATCCTTTCTTTCTTCTGAGTACTTTAGAGAAAGCCTGGCCAAGTAGTGACTGTGAGATTAAGTGTCATTTTAAACAATACCTTGAAACCATAATGCAATCTTACTCGCAAAATGTGAAGTATTTGCTGCGGTGGTAAATTACACCTGACACGTCTGGTTGCTAACTGGAATAAATCTGTGCTTTGCTTTCTGCTCGCTTTCTCCTTTCTGGCCTGGCTGAGTAAGTTGCAAATCAGCTGAACTTACCCTTCTTTTCTGCTTTGTCTCAGGGCTTGGTATTTGTTTGTGCTTTATCTTCCCCTACTTCTTAATAAAAAAAAAGAGTAAACCGGTCTGCCTGCGAGAGTATTGACCACAGCAAGAATGCAGGATTGTGTTGCAAAGTAGCCCAGGCCTGTAATGTTATCACTCAGCAGGACTGGGTCCCATCAGAAGGCACATGGTGTGCCATGACATAGCTAGTCGCCGACCACAAAAGCAGACTTTTCTCTGTGAATTAGACAAACCACACAAAAGGCAACAATAGCTAGCATAAACACCATTTAATACTATTCACAGGCTATTGAAGAGAGGGGCGTTGACGAAGAATTGCAGCAAAGCTGGGACATTGTAGTCGGATGAAAAGAAGCCTAATGAACAGGAAGCATCATATGAGCAGGCTGACAGTAACCGTATAGCAGCGCGATTGTGGGGCTGGCATTTACCCCAAGGGTCTTTACAGTCAGAAAAATAAAGAGAAATTAAAGCATAAGGAATCCTCTTTGTGGGTACTTAAGGCCCATGAAGCAACACAAGACGCTATACAATTGTCCTTTCAAGACTCCTCTGTGCTCCAGCTCATTATGAAAAGGAAACATTCGGGGTGTGCTTGCTTATAGGATTCTATATCACCCATTAGGAAGACTCATCTCCAGAAACAGAGGAAAATATTTCACAGCAAAATGAATAGTCGTGTAATCTTTTGCCACATTTTAAAACAGGAAGTGCTAACTTTAGCTGGATTAGTCAAGCTATTCCAGATGTCTAGGGAGGGGTATTCCTTTTTTTTTTTTTAATCAGGTGTATAGAGAAAAAGGAAATCAACTAGGCCCTTAGAAATATAAGGCCTATTTTTAAGCTATTTATACCTCTGACTAACAGAATCTAAATTACATGGATATATTTAAAGTACTTTTGGAGCAAATCTTTAATGGTTTTTATTCTTTGATGTACGCTGGGTCTTCATACAAGTCATAATGAATGTACAAAACTACATTAAGGACGATTTGTGAGGAGAACATAAGGAGATTTTGTGAGCTACAAAGAACCCTAGAATGTTCTGAAATGTCATTTTACTAGAGCAAAAATGAAGTTATTTCACAATCATATACTCCTAAATGTAGCTCCAGTAAAACTCAGCTCTCCTGGCTTCCTGTCCATGCCCCATTTTCAATATAGGAATATTTTTGTTTTTAAAAATAGAAATCATTCGTTTCAATGAAAAATATAACATCTGGGTTGTTTAGCTGGATGTTTCACTTTCCATCATTGCCTGACTTATGTGCCTCAGCGTTATAGTTGAACGGTGGTCTTAGAAGATGCTGAAAAAGATTAAATGAGTGAATGCATGTAAATATTTGTTCCTATTCACGTCTGCTTATGAAACAGCTGACAGAGTTTGAAAGGCCGTAACCTCAGTGAATTTGGGGGCTGTCAGGGATGATCTGAGTAATTGGGAAAGACCTGTATTTCCTGAAACAGGAGAAGGGCCTGCTTACAGAGCAGATCTGGGCAGCTCAGAGACCAGACTACAACAATGGGACCAGCCTTCATGTCCTCTCTCTGCAAGAAGAGAACAAGAGGATGGTTCCTAAGACCTTCAAATATGTGATTACCACCACAAACCTTGTGGAATAAGGGTCTAGACAGAAGCTGGGTATACCCGAGAAATTCCTTTTTTCTTCAGAGAAGTGGTTCTGAGATGGTAATGTACTTTTTTTTTTTTAAAGAAAAAAAAAAGGAAGTTTGGGGAGGACTTTCTCCAACATATTCTGATTCCATAGGTTTGGGGGATGGGTAGAGAACTTCTTTTTAAAACACTTCTCCACTGGGTGCTGGTGGCTCACACCTGTGATCCTCGCTACTCTGAGCATTGCGGTTCAAAGCCAGCCGGGGCAGGAAAGTCCGTGAGACTCTTATCTCCAATAAACCACTAGAAAACCAGAAGTGGCGCTGTGGCTCAAGTGGTAGAGTGCTAGCCTTGAGCTGAAGAGCTGATGGACAGCGCCCAGGCCCAGAGTTCAAGCCCCATGACCAACCAAAAAACAAAAACAAAACACTTCTCCAAGATGATTCATTTTTTCTTTTCTTTTTATTCTTTTCTTTTCTTTTTCTTTCTTTCTTTCTTTTTTTTTTCCCAGGGCTGAGGACCAAACTCAGGGCCTTGCGTGCACCGGGTGGGCGCCCTTCCGCTGGGCTAAACCCCCAGTCCCTTCTTTTCTTTTTATTCTTATCCCTAGCTAGTTGTATGAAAAAGGTGTCACTTAACAAAGCAGTTTATAATATACTACATCTTTTTTTTTTTTTTTGTCGGTCGTGGGGCTTGAACTCTAGGCCTGAGCGCTGTCCCAAGCTCTTCAGCTCAAGGCTAGTGTTCTACCTCTTGATCCACAGTGCCACTTCCAGCCTTTTCTGTTTATGTGATGCTGAGGAATCGAACCCAGGGCCTCATGAAAGAGCCACCTTCCCAGCCTCTGTACTGCATCTTTATCAATGTCACCACTCTCAATATTCTCACCCATCCCTCCCTTACCCACCCTTTCCCTTGCTTTTCTTAATTTTGTAGGATATACATTGGATTCTTAACTGCATTCTCCCCCTCTTCTCCTCTTCATTCTTCTATTCCTCTTGACCCCACCAGATGATTCTTAAAGAGGCTGTCCAAAGACCACGCCTTGAGAAAAAAAATTACCTTAAATTATAGATGATTCCTGCTTCCCCATTTTATCTTCTTTTGGGTCTCCATTTGATTTTCATATTTACTTAGCCTTGATTTTCATATTTTTATTCTGTCAGCTAGCAGAGACACTTAAAAGAGTTTTTCACATCAGAAAAATTAACCAATTCAATTTTGACATATTCAGACTCAGACTCCAGCGAGCCATCTTGCTCATGTGAACATCATCAGAATGTGAGAGAAAAACCACAGAGGTCATTACCAAGATCCTGTCCCACCAGGAAGAGCTCTGGGACATGCATGCTACTGAAAGGTGGGTACACCAACAGAGGACATTCATTTATCCACCTGCGGATCATCTAGGTAAAGAACTTTAGCTCTGGAAAAGAGAGATGTGCATTAAATAAGTCCAGTACCTCCAACCCTCAGCAGTGTATCATCTAATAGTAACATATACACATTTATGCTTACAGGAGAAAACCGAATATATCGTGCCGATTGTTTGCATAGGACTCAACTATTGATTTTCTACTCTATTTTCTCCTCGCGTTGCTGGAAGTGACACCGGATTCAGAGACTGGGCAGAAAGCCAGAGCAAAGAATATAAAGCAAGAAGAGGCCATCTGCTGGCAGCTTCTCTCTGTCCACTGGGCTGTCCTTGCGTCATTTGTGTACCCTGAAGGCCCTGTGCATTTTATCTTCACTGTTTCACTTTAGGCTCATCATAAAAAAAATTTAAAAAGCACTGAGCAATGATGCTTTTGAACCAGCTACAAACACATTTCTAATAACAGGGATGAAATGAAATGAGGCTGCTGTAGTATTGGTATTCTCTCTGCCCCAAAGCACACATATGATCTTCATGAATTATGACATCATTTCATCTGCACCACCCTAGTGGAATTATTACTCTGTTTTTACAATGTAGATACTAATGAGATCCTGGGGAGGTCAACTAAGTTCCCAGCATCACATAGCTGGTATCAGGACAGAGCTCAACACCTTGCCTAAGCCTAAAAGTCACAGTCTGTCTTCCGTATGTTGGAGTTCATATTTTCTGAGTACTTCTAGCTCAGGCCCACTGCTGCATAGATGAATTACAACACTGTCGTAAAGTGGTCTGTAAAGTTGTAAAGTAAGGCAACAGCATTGCTTAAGGATAAAGCAATGGTTCCCCTTCTCCCAGCAAATTTGAGATTCCACCTACTAGGGATGTTTACCCATGGCTGGAGACATTTTTAGTTGTTGAATTGGAAGAGAAAGAGACACTGGTCAAAATGTCAGCAACGTGGACATTAAGCCCTGTAATGAAGGAACTTGGTAGAAACAGTAGTATAACTCTCTGGGGAGAAGGTCAGCAAAGGTTAGGATGAGCTCAGAAGGTAATTTTTTTGAGCTTAGTTTGTTTGTTTTCAGTCCTGGGGCTTGAACTCAGGACCTTCGCATGGTTTGAGCTCTTTTGCTCAAGGCTAGCACTCTCTACCACTTGAGCCCCAGTGCTACTTCCGGTTTTCTGGTGGCTAACTGGAGACAAGAGTCTCACAGACTATTCTGCCCCAGTTGGCTTTGAATCATGATCCTCAGATCTCAGCCTCCTAAGTAGCTAGGATTATAGGCCACCAAGCGCCCAGCTGGGCTTAGTTTTGAAGGTGAGTAAAAGATCTTCCATCCATCCTGAGAGAAGAGAGTTGGTCAGGAAGAGGGCACAAGTTGCTCTTATGGCTCACACATGAAGGTCTTCAGGGAACAGTAGTTGTTTGGCAGGGTATGGGCAGAGAGTGAGACAGGAGGGAGGTGATTGAGCCAAAGAGGTTGCACAGGCACTGTGCTGCTGAGGAGGGTGCAGACATCCCATGGAGGGAAGAAAACAGGAGAGGATCAGAGTGAGACCGGACTATGGCCCAGAAAGTAGTCTAGTGAGGCCTGGGTGCCTTACATAAGGATCTCCACCAAGCAAGATTTGTCCGTGCAGATGCAGAGAAAAGATACAGGTGACTTGGCAGACTGGAATCGACTTGCTTTGGCCACTCGGGGAGGTGAGGAAAAGGAGGAGTCCAGGGGTAGAGGCTGCAGGACTAGGTTCTGTCAGAGTGAGAGAGGAGGAGCCTGGGTGGAATGAGAAGGTCGAGGATGAGGCTCACATCCACCGCTCTCATCCAACTATCTGTGGGTCTTTTGAGCAAATATTCAGGCCCTGTTTTCATAGATCTAGAAATGAAGTCTATGCATTTATCTACCCACCAAGTAAGTCTTTCCAGCTCATGAAAAAGGGTGACCTCTGTCCTCCTCTTCCCTCTCTCCCCTCCCTTCCCTTCCCTTTTCCTTTCTTCTCCTTCCCTCTCCTTTCTCCTCCCTTCCCCAACTCTCCCTTCTCCTTCTCCTTTCTTTCTCTTCCCTTCCCTTTGTTTCTCTTCTCTTTGAGATGCCCAAAGAAGAGTCTGGTCTGCCTTCAAATTCCATTTGGTATAGTGGTCTGTTTTCTCCCCAGCCTGTAACTAAGGCTAAGTGTCCAAAACTTATTGTAGATCCTAGCACTCAGGCTCAATGGCCTGCTTCAAGCTTCCTCCTCTATGATGAGTCATAGTATGTAGCACGGGGGGGGGGGGGGGGGGGGGGGGTGCTGACTCCTTGAAATGAGCACTATCTGTGTTTCCACGTGCCTGACTCTTGAGATTCTCTCATTACCCTTCTTGGAACTCTGCAAAAACTCAAAAACTTCAGTCACTCAATAGGCTACCCTTGACCCTCCTCTCATCTGCCCTCCTCCTGCTATTCCACTGGAAACTATAATTTATTGTTTCTCAAACACTCCTAAATGTAATGTACAATTCCAGCCCCAGCTTCCTCCCCATGTCTATCTGTTCCTTATCTCCACAGAGAAATCATGCCACTGACTCCAGCTGAGAAATACCGTGAAATAGATTGAACGACGACCTCTCCATTTGCCTGCAGTATGGCATCATGCTCATGGCTCCAAGTAGCTCTCGAGTGAAGTATGCATTACATGACTGTTAGAATGGCTGTCACCAAAATGTCAGCAACAAGTTTGGCAAGGATGATGAGGAATTGGAAGCCTCACACGTTGCCATGTGGGAATGTAAGATAGTGCAGCCATTTTGGAACAGCTAACAGTTTTATTTTTAAAAAAAATTATACATAGATTTATTCTTTAACCCAAGAATCTCACTTCTAAGTATCTACCCAAAAGAAATGAAAATATATGTTCATGCAACAAATCATTGTAGCTTACTTATGATGGTCAAAAGTGGGAACTACCTAATGTCCATTAACGATAAATACACAAATTGTGGTGAAGTCACACAGTGAAAGTATTACATTAGCAAGAAGAAGGAAAGATGTACTAATGCATGCTACTATATGAATGAATTTCAAAATCATCATGCTACATGCAAGGAACTAAGTGCAAAAGACTGTACATATTCTGTACAATTACACTGGTATGAAATGAATCCAAGAGGAGACTCCATATGAATAAAAGGTAGATAGAGAGTTGTGGCCTGGGATTTGCAGAGAGGTCCAAGGTATATTTCTGGGGTGAAGAAAATTTTCTACAACTGGATTGCATAAATGTTTGCACAATTTTGATTTACTAGAAGTCATTGCTTAGAGTGAGTTAGTTTTATGATATGGACATTATCTCCATTTTTAAAGATGGCTACTGCTATGATTGGATTATCTTCTATATAATACTCATACTTCAGGCCTCTCTGTCAAAAATATTATTCACTGTTTAAAATCAAGTAAGAGTTCCTCAGGAATTATTTTTGAAAGCGAAAACACAAGAATCAGCACCTTGGTCTCAGTCACAGTCCAGTATGTGTTCACAATTCAAATACACAATTGTTTTCCTACATCTGAAGCTTTACCTCCTGGCTGTGGTTTGTACATCAGCCATATGAGAATAAGTCTGCTTTTCATAACTAAACCCTACCATATTTCAGTCTGAGCCCTCCCTGTAACATTTATTTGGTTTCTCCAAAATATTTTTATAGTCGCCACAAAAGTATACCAACATAATTCTTGCTTAAATCATTACAATTTCTCAATTATTCGGCTAAAAGTAATAAAGCTCACTTAAACCCTGAAACTTAAACGCTATTTTCAGAGTCATGACGATGATCAAAGTTATCAGAAATAATAGGCAACAGATTTAACTATTACCTTCCATATTTTTGTTATCAGAGGAGAGGCCAATAACACTAACTTAGAAGTCATGCGAGGCTGGTAACCTTTGAGATCAACTCAATGAAATTAATAGAAGTCTATACACACCATATGGAATTTATGTTAAACTCAATTGCCAAATAATGAGTGCAACATTTATTTGTTGTGTTTAGACAATTTAGACAGTATTTGCCATTTCTAAAAGTTGAAGAAAATTAATAAACTATTCCAGGCAAGCGTTTTTTTTTAAAGTATTTTATTATCTGTAAGTAGTTATACAAAGAAGGTTCCATTCACCAAAGCAGTGTATGGACACCGTGCATCTTGATCACTGTCACCCTTTTCAATAGTCTCACCCACCCTCTAGGCAAGGTTTTAATAAACCTAAGTTTTAAATCTGTCCTGGATTTGGTCTTGCAGTTAACTAATGATTGAGTACAAAGTCTTGATTGTGTTTATCCTCATTATCTGCAGGCATGTTTGTGTTTTGCAGGCTGAATTTCCCCCTACTTTGCTTACAATTCATCCCAGCATCCTGTGACTAATATTCACCTATCTCCTCTTCATCAGAGCCTCCTACCTGGGAGAAAAAAACAATCTCCTGGGACACGCCCTGTAACGGAGCACAGCGCTTTTTACCCTGCCTGTACCCAGGGAGGAAGCCATGTGCTTCCGAAGGGGAAAAGGCAGAGAAACCCGGTACCCACTGCTCTGGGGAGTTCATCGCTGCAGCGGCCTCCAGATGGGCTGAGCTGGCAGCTTTCTTGGGGCCTGTGGGAACTGCGTGATCTCATGGCTCTTTGAGCCCAGGGACAGCACTGAGGGGCTTTATTTGCACTGCACCTGCCCCGTAAGCAACAGCATTGATTTCTGCTCCCAGAAGCCCTCAATAAGGAGAACTATTCACTGGATTTGCTGCCCTTTTTATCACCCAGGAAGAAGGGTCTAGGAGTTCTATGCCTCTGGTGCTTACAAGTGTTAGAACTTTCATCTGGTTCTTTTCCAGTGTGTTTGTTTTCTCTAAGAGACTGCACAGATCAGAAACACACACAAACTCTGGTTTCTGGATCTGTGAGGAATAATACAATACAATATCTCATTATTCAGATTTTTATGAAGATAATGCATTACTAACTTACTCTTGTCATAACCAGAGGAAGCAAGTCAAAGAACCCTTAATATGACATATTCTCCCCTGATCTTTACTGGCAGCTTCTGGGAAGTAGTTTTATCTTATTAATGATAACAAATGACCTCAGTGACTCAGAACCATGGAGCTAGAACGGATTTTGTGAGACTTTTCAGGCCAGATTTTTCCAGATGCCTAATTGGTGGTTCCTTTGTAAATATCTCTATGGGAAAAATTAAATTTAAATTTAAATTTAATTTAATTTAATTTAATCTCACACGACTAACGTCCCAAAGTTTATCCCAACTTTCCCGATACCATAATTTGGGTGTTGAATGTCTTCCAAAAGGTTCACATATTAAATAAAGGCTTGGTTACCCAGCAGGAAGCATTATTGGGAAGTGGTAGAACCTTTAAGAGGTGGAACCTAGTGGAAGGTCTTTAGATCATTGGGAAGGACAAAGTGTATTATGGGACTCCAGCCCTTTCCTCGTCCTGGCCATGAGGTAAGTGATTTTGCTTCATAATAAGCTGTATAACCACAGCCCCAGAGCAATCAATCATGGGCTGGAACCTCCCAAACTTGGTTGTCTCTAGTATTCATTAGTGAGAGGTTGTCCAACATACTCCCAATTTTTCCCAACTGAAGTGGAATTTCTTCATGTGGTTCTGGAGAAGTGGACCCACCCTTCAACCTGTACCTCCTACATTACTTCACACACAGAGCAAAGGCAACACGTTTCTTTGTGACAAGAGAATTTCAAGTCTTCTGGATAATTGTTCTTCGATTATTGTCAGTTACAGGGTTTCCTGTGCAGGAATCAATATATTCCACAGAACTCCAAAACCTATGCAAGTGAGGAATTCATTGTATCAAAGAACAAGGCAGTCTGTAGTAGGAAAATCCATACTTAAATAAATGTATAAATTAAATTATGCTTACTTGAGTGAGGCTTACCACTCAGTCATTTCTGCTGGGCCCTTCATGGTGAGTCTAGAAAAATACAGAATGAGCTGGAGTCTCTTTCTTTTAGGAGAAATGTTGATATTTGGCAGTTCTTATTTCTCTTCTTCCCTCTGGCCCAACAATCAGTTCATGGACATAGACACTCATATCCATTCACTTAATCACAAGCCCAGATGGCTGGAATGTACTTCAGTTCTTTTATGTCCTGATGCTCATTTTTGCATTTATATCGTATTAGAGCTATATGTGTTCATGTTCCTATTCAACACTATGTGTTTGTTATTCAACACTATGCTGAATAAGTGAATTTGTTTATTTTTCTATCCTGGGCCCTCACAAATGCTAGGTGAGTGCACTACATTTGAGCTGTGCCCTCAGTCCCTATGCTGATTAGCTATTATTAATTCACTTATCTAAATTGCAAAGTTCTGTAAAAGAGAGCTATATACAGCATACTCTAAGATTATGTCAATTAAAAAAAGAAGGTTTTTAACTTTATTAACTGTTTCAATGACTCAGTGAAATATGTGGTTTGCCTAAACTCTCCCTAAATGGAACAAATGAAAACAAAATGGACTTATTCTGCTTATAAAACAGAAATAATTTAAAATTAATAAGTTTATAAAATTTTAAAATAAAAATTACTTTAAAATAATGCTGATTTAACCTAATTAGAAATCATTAGTTTACTTTTTCTACCTATGTCAAGATGTATCTTCTGAGAGTTGACTGTGGATGAGAGCCAGGCATGACTTTCTCCATTGTGGAGCAATGGTGTGTGAAGCATAGAGACTGTTTTCCTAGGTACACAACTGAGTAAATCTGAGATTTTTTTTTCCGTGATCTTCAGAAGCTATGCTAAAGTGCTAATCTTTTTCCATCTTTAAAATGGAGACAGTTGCATGGAAGTTTAAAAAGTCTGATTTTAAAGAAGAAACTAACAAAAAAACTGATGGGAAAAGGATGAACTTGAGAAGTTGAAGATAGATTTTATGGAGAGATGAGCCAAGGACAATTATTTGTACTCTCTGGTTACCTGATCTATTCATATACTACACTAACAGTAGTATCGTAGGCTGTCACCTTCAAAATTGGACAATTCCCTGCAATGGGAAGGAGAAAGAAGTATTTCATAATCACACTGTTCAGCTATCAGTGAATTTGCAACATCACTTAAAGAATCATGCATACACAAACACACAGAATAACACAAAAAGCTGAAGAACTGAATCAATTTTTCTAGTTTTTAAAAGAAAAGCTGTTAGTATTGGAACTACAAGTAATAAGTGACCATTGTCTCTATTGGATATGTATTAATAAATAATCAGCAACTATTTTTTGTGGTTGATTCCACGAGCAGTATTGTTTCTCTGCTTCTCACCTGATGCTTTTGACAGTTAGAAGGTAAGCTGTGGCTAGTATGGCAGACAAAGCAGTATTCTGAAGAGTGTAAGCGAACTTTTCATCATCCCTTTCATCCACTACCTGAAGGTCTAAGTAACAAACATTGCCCATGCCAATGTGACTGCAGCCTAAAGATTCTCTGATGAAGCTGCCTGCTTTGAATCCTAACTAGAAAAACGTAAAGACTTCCTAGGGAAGATGAATAACATAAATGGCCTTCTCCCTTGGGGAAAAAAAATCTAATTATATGTGTATAGATTTTTTTTAAAGGTTGGTACTGAATACTCAGAAATGTATTAAAATCATATTTACCTTCAATGGGAAAGTTGAAAAGGAAATGATATTCAGAGACAAAGGCCAACTCTGAAACTCAGGAGATGGTGACAACTAAAAAATGTAAATACAAAATTGTATCCATGCAGTGCAGAGACCAACCTTCTCTTTAGTAGAATATGGGACCTTCTGAAGCACCAAACCGGGATCCTTTCCCTGCTCCTTGCTGAATGTCTTCTCAACAAATGAATGCTCCTTCTCTTACAGGAGCTGGGGATTATGTTGTTGATGCCAGAAGTGGTTATGATTTTGCACTAACAAAAGAGATGATGTGAATAACGAAATGATGATATGAGTCATTGCTAATACATTGTTATGAATAATATTCATAAAAATATGCCACACTAGCATCATTCTAAGAACATGGTTCTTGGACCCTGAAAGACTTGGCTTCACTTTTCTTAGTTTTCCAGCTACATAAAATTATTTAAACTCTCTTGCCTTTAATTTTACCTCCATAAAATGGGAAAGAAACCTCGACTATGGAACTTCAACTCAAAGGATGTTTACATTCAATATGACAACATGCATATGTGTTACTTGCATGGCCAGTGAATGGTTTCCTACTAGCAATGTGGTAAGTTTGTTTTTATATTCAGCTGTTCAAAAGATTGCTAACTGTATATTTTTTGGTAGGTTTTGGAACTTGAACTGGTTAGTGTCCCTGAGCTTTTTCACTCAATGCTAGCACTCTACCACTTAGAGCCACAGCTCCACTTCCAGTTTCCTGGTGGTTAATTGGTCTCTCAGACTTTCCTGCCTGGGCTAGCTTTGAACTACAATCTTCATATCTCAGTGCCCTGAGTAGCTAGGATTATAGGTGTGAGCAACCAGCACCTGGCTCTGGATATTCTTAGTAACTATTTTATATTTGTTCTATCAAAAGCCCAAATCTGTTGCATATTTTTAATTTATTGTAGTTATTTGTCATGTTATTTATGGAGAATTTGAAAGAATGAATGTCTTTAATAATATCAAGGCTTCCACTTACAACTGTTTCATTTTCAACACCTTCTCTGCTCCCAAAGGTTTTCAAAAGGTGACACAAAAATAGTAAACTGGTGTCCATAAAATCTTATTCAGTTTTCATTAAAATTGCAAGTCTAGAGGATACATGGATAATTTTTTATTTTGGGTCCGGTCGTGGGCCTGAACTCTGAGCCTGGACGCTGCCCCTCAGCTCTTCAGCTCAAGGCTAGCGCTCTACTACTTGAGCCACAGCACCACTTCCAGCTTGTTTTTTTGCTTATGGGTGCTGAGGAATCGAACACAGGGCCTCAAGCATGCAAGGCAAGCTCTTTACCACTGAGCCACCTTCCCAGCCATGGATAATTTTTTAATTGGCCAAAGAAATAGTTACTGATTCAAGTCCCAACTCTGGGAGCGTTTATAAATTTAGATCCCTGTGAAGCAGTCTCCAGAGTTAAGTATTAAAGGCATAAATGCAAGAAGATATTTTGCTACAAACTGTACAAACAATACCTTACACAGCCTCTACATTTTAGATTTTTTAGAATACTGAGACTCCACATCTACTATGTGGAGAGGAAAAAGAAAATGGGGGCTGGGAAGGTAGCTCGGTGGCAGAGTGCTTGCCTCGCATGCATGGGGCACTGGGTTCAATTTCTCAGCACCACATAAGCAGAAAAAGCCAGAAGTGGTGCTGTGGCTCAAGTGGTAGAGTGCTAGCCTTGAGTTGAAGAGCTGAGGGACAGTGCCCAGGCCCAGAGTCAGGCCTCACGACTGACCAAAAAAAAAAAAAAAAGAATGGATAGAGGTTGGATGAGGTAGTAAACACCTGTAATCCCAGTAATTAAGAGTGTGAAGAACAAGAATCAAGAGTTCAAGGCCAGCCTGGGCTACACAGACCCTGTCTGAAACAAACAAAAAAGTAAAAATATCTAGAATAGATTGTTCAATGGAAGAAGCAGGTTACTAAACAAAATAACTCCATATGTAAGTGAAAAACACAAATTAAATATATGTAAAAAAGAAAGAAAGAAAGGAAGGAAGGAAGAAAGAAAGAAAGAAAGAAAGAAAGAAAGAAAGAAAGAAAGAAAGAAAGAAAGAAAGAAAGAAAGAAAGAAAGAAAATGGAGTCCTAGGGATGTACAATTGGTATTTGCATGATACCAAAATAAAACATTGGATGTCTGTTTTTGATACTATTCTTGTGTTATGTAACATTACACCAAAACTTAACACCTAAAACAGCACACCCACCCCCACCCCCCACACACACACGTAATCTTAGTTTCTATAAGCACAAACCCAGGGACACTCTGGGAAAGTAAGTGCTGACTCTAGATTACCCCTGAGGTTGAGTGAAGCCAACAAGTAAGGGTTTCAGTCTCATCTGCAAGCTTGACAGAAAGACGTTCTGCATCCAGCCTCTCTCCGGCTGTTGGTAAATCTTTGGTTCTCAGAGGCTGTTAACAGAGATTTCAGTTTTGTTCTTTGTGGGCCTCTCCACAGTGGCTTGAATGTTTTCATGACATGACAGATAATTTCTCCAGTTTCCTGTGGGTTACTGGACTGACGGCTCGCATTTCTTGTGATGGGGTCGGGGGGCTCCCTCTTGGCAGCTAATAACATGACAGCTGTCTTTCTCCACAGCAAATGAAGAAAAAGAGAACAAACAGTGTAAAGCCACAGTCTTTTATGACCTAATGTAGGAAGTGACCTGGCACTGTCTCTGTATATTCTGTAGATCACACATACAACTCAGATATGACCTGGGAGGGGGTGACTCAGGATGTGAGGAAAGGAGATACGATCCGTGTGAGCCTCCTTGAGGTCTGGCTTCTAAGCACTCATGGTGGTGAACAACAGAAAGGTCCTTGCCTCTGTGTTGAGACTCATAGGATGCTGTGCTACTCTGCCTAAGAAGGCTTTTGACTTTGCAGTCTTAGAACAAAACCAAATGGAAAGATTTCTTCACAGACATTCAAATGCAAAACTACTGATATAACCACATATTGTAGTTAGGTTTCTATAAAGAAAGCATGCTTCCAGTGACTTTTCTACATGAGGAGGAAGAAATGGTTTGGAAAACTCTGCTTTTACTTAGGCAAACTATATAGTCTCCAAAAACTGTTTAGTTTGCAAGCAAATCCAGCCAGGTGCTAAATTTTCAAGATCTTTTTAGATAAGAATCTGCTAGTGGCTCACGCCTGTAATCCTAGCTACTCAGGAGGCTGAAATCTGTGGATTGAAGTTCAAAGCCAACCCAGGGAAGGAAAGTCTATGAGACTCTAACCCCCAATTAACCACCAGAATACCAGAAGTGGCGCTGTGGCTCGTAGTAGACCACTAGCCTTGAGCTGAAGAGCTGAGGGACAGTGCAAAAGAATCTACCAACGAAATTATGAGGCTTCTACTGGAATTTATTCGCCATGTAGAGATCTTTTTTGTGCCAAGGAAAGGAAAATAATACAGAACTTAATTCCTACCTTCCAGGAACTCAGGAAGCTCAACGTCATGACCCCTGGATGAGTGGGGTCCACGCATGTGGAACTTCACTGAGAATCTAAGCACCTACGGAGAAAATTCACAGGCCACAGCTTCTATTTCTTAAATTGTTTGGCAGAGTTAGGAAGTTTCAGATACAGCATAGCTAGGAAACAATTCAAGCTCTGGAAACACTGGCTTTTCATCAAAACTGGGTTATTTTAATCAAAGGGCTGGATTATTAATGATACTTAAATCCAAAATGATCCTACAAAACACAAACTTTTGTTACCTACATATTCATTCATTAAGCAAGTAATTGCCATGTACTAGATGCCAAGCACCTTGCTAAGTACTGGTGACAGAGTAATGAATAACTCGGAGGTGTCTCCATGCAAGCGTTATGAAGCTCATCATCACCTTTGTTCCACAGAAATGATCACCTTTAGGCTGGCTATGATGGTTAATGCCTAAAATGCCCTGCCCTGGAATTATAGAAAAAAGATTAGCAAGACCCTGTCTCAAAAAATACAAACCAGGCATGGTAGTATCTGTGATCTCAGCTAAGGGTAGAAGAGCCTGGATCAGGGCAAAAGTTAGACCTTATCTGGAAAATAACTAAAGTGAAATGGTCTGGAAGTGTGGCTAATGTGGCAGAGTTCATCAAAGCTTTGGGTCCAAACCTAAGTACTGTCAAAAAGAAGGAATGGGGGGGGAGGAATTTTCACTTCTATTTTTGCATCATTACTAGACTTATTTTCTCATTCTTGCTGCCATGATCATCCCAGATGCTATAAGGAAACACAGACTTCAAAATCCCCTAGTATATAAAGGTGAAAAAAATTCCAAAAGTATTTTTCACTGTCGTATGGGCTCCAATATAGCCACCATTCCTCAAAGAAAGATTTTTGAGGTTGGTTTTCCTTAACATCAAATGTGCTTGAGATAATACTCAATCTACCAGCACCAGATTGGACTTTCCTTTCCAAGGTCTGTCTGTATGTTTTCTTTCTTCCCTGGGAAAGAAAGCTTGGGTCACCTATCTGAAGGAAGAGTTGCTTGCCTATGTTTGAGGTTCATTGGAACATTCAGGTTTCCCAGGGAGTGGCATTGGAATGATTGGACAAACTAAACACCAATCAGGAGCCAGCAATTTGTTTTCCTTTAAGATTCCACTGCAAACCCCATGTACTTAAGGGGCCTTTGGGGACAATAGGTAAGGGGCATTCATATTTCCCTCTTCTCCTGGGAGGCTCACTTTTTTTTTTTTTTTTTTTTAGGAGGTGACATCAGTGTGAAACTTGGCCTTCTGGGGCTTTCGGAAACATGTGTCCTTGTTTAAAGATTAGATTATCCTTCTTCTATTGTTTTCCATTAGATTTTGTTTCCTTTCTCCTTCGGGGAAAGCTAGCTTACTATTTTTAAGAGGTGATGGACCATGTCAGGATTTAGAAAGTGAAAAGGAAAGAGGTCGGTTTGGATTTTCTCAGTCCCTTTGTGTGCTCTAAAGCTCAATAAACTCCAACCGGTGACTGCAGGTAAAGGGGTAGCAGAGAGCTTTTGTGTCCTTAGAAAACCTAGGTTTCAGTTGGATTATGGAGGTAGTTGGGAGAGAGGGGGTAAAAAAGTTAAAATAGCACTGTGACTACTTTCCATGTCAATGGAGATCCCTTGACACACAAACATAAACCACATTCCATTGCTGTATGTAAGAATCAGCATGTTGAAGTATTGATTTAAAAAAAATTTTTTTTTGGAGCACACAATGCAAGTTATCAAAAACTTGGATGAGTTTGCTGTAATGAAGATAAGTCTGGGTGTAGTTTATATTATGGATTTTTCAGACTTCTGAATAAATTGTCAAAATGTGAATCAGTGCAGACTGTTAATCTGCCAGATACGTGTGTGGAGGGGGGCGGTGTTTTAAGGCTATAAGCAAAAATTTGCAGCTCATTCCAGCACTATTAGAGAGCTGTACTGGATTTGTGTTCACTCATTGTATGGGTCTAATATCATCTTTCTTTAGAGCAATTCACAAAATATGCCAGCACATAGCATATCTAAAGCCAGCATGAAAACAGAGATGTGAAATCCTTATTGTGGCTTTCTAACACATGGGAATTTGTCTGTGTTTAGAATATGAAACTAAGCAACCATCGCTAGTCAATATTTATAAGCATAAAGGTCTCCTTAGTTCTTTACCAAGTTATTAAGTATTACAAGAACAGAGTTTCCTGTGACAATTCTTTCTTTCCTTCTTTCTCTTTCTTTCTTCTCAAGGATTAAAAATCTTAATTGACGGAAACTTTCCAGTTTCAATGAGTAGACTCTTTGGAGAAGCTGTGGAATTGTTAAGAGAGATGCTGGTTTAAGGGTTAATAAACTTGAATTTGCATCCAGTCCGGTTCATTCACCTTGTTTTTAAAAAAAAAATAATAAAGTTATTTTTCTCTCTTCATTTTTAAATTCTTAGCCTAGGGCTCCCTTTCCCCTGTCAGAGCTGTGCCAATTGGAAATAATTGGGAAGAAATGAAAGTTATTATGTGAATTAGGAAGTGAAGACAATGTGTCTAGCCAAGGTTATGGGCCGACTGGATGAGGCATAGCACCATCCCTTGCCTGGTGTCACTCTCTGATGTGTGGAAATAAAAGCCATGAAATCATCAGTCCATTGTCAGATGGCCACTGCTTCTCACCACTCTTTCTTTTCCTGTCTTTTTGTTTGGGTCCATATAAAGTATCAAGGGAGGTAAAATTCATTCATGATGCATAATTACCAAGTTCTCCAAACACAGGCAGACTTCACACAGTGTAAACTGCGTGTTACAAGTAGTTGGTATGGACGGTAGAGAGCCCACCATCTATCGGAAGCTTCGTCTCCCAGCAGAATTCAAGTTCAGAGGATGCATCCCAAAATATGGTCCAAGGTAAAGCATTGTAAATTTCCTTGTGGAAAAATAGAACGGCTGCCTTACACAGGGTACGTGTGAGAACCATACTCCCACTTTCAAGTATTTAAGTATCAGAAAGAAAATGAGAATAAAGGATTTCTATAACTTTACATTTTGTGAGTGGATATTTTTCTTTGGCTAAACACAAGAAGTCCTTTTCCCAAATACTCTAAGAACATGAATTGCATTTAAAAAATAGATCCAGATACATTGCACATATAAACTGCTTTGTTCAATGGCAAAAAAATTCAATATATTACCTAAGATTGAGATAAGCAAAAGAAGGTGTGGGTTGGGAGGGGTGGGTGCAAATGGTGAAAGGGATGACATTGATCAAGATACTCTATATTCATAAACTGCTTCCGTGAATGGCAACTCCTTTGTACGACTACTTAAAGATAATAAAAAATATTCTTTCAAAATCTTCACAGCTGGTTGTATAATCACACCCACGGGGGGGGGGGGGTGTGGGGGCATGGGGCTGGATTTCTTCAACAATGCTGCTAGTTCTCTTCCCTTCATAACCCTGCAGCCGCAATACACTCTCCTTCCAAAGTTTGGCAGCACACTGCTTTGTGTAAGACACCTCTTCCTAGAAGCAACTTTGTTGGCCCATGAATACCGAACTTACAGAAAAGGTTCACACCACATGGATCTAATGAAAACGTTTTCAAATCAAGGACAACAATCATAACAGAATTAATTATTGTAATGTGGACGGCCAATGTATAGACATAAATAGGTGATCTTTAGTTTTCCATATTGCTGGTGGAAGAGAAAAAAATTGCATTTCAGACGTGAAGACCTGGGAGAGTCCGGAGCTCCAGCTGCTGGGTGAATGCCCCCCCCCTCCCCTTGGTTCTGGCCAGCAGCCTCAACAACCCAGCACAAAGTAATCACAGATCACAGCATTTAATCACTGAAAACAAGCACTCCAGAGGACAGCCGTGTCAATATCCCACTCTCTCATTATCTGTTTGGATTGCACATCCACACTGTCAGATAAACAGAGTGGAAAATTAAGATTAAAAATATGGTAATTTCATTTCGAGCAGCAGGCACCACTCACTGCCCCTATTATGCTATTGATTACCTCTGAATTCAATTTTTCTTTCAATGCAAACTTTAATCTGTTTGCTACCCAGCAATTCAACTCCCCAAGGGCTATTTGAGAGTAAGTAACCATTTAATCTGATGCTAACTGAAAAATCACCGTCCTTAATGAATTGTGTAAATCATTCAGCTCTAAAGCACCTTTGACTTCTATTTCATTTTTTATTTTCCACTCAATATAGGAAAGGATCGGGCGTGTGAATAATTACAAAGTAGCAAGTATTTTTACATAGAGCAAATATGATAAAAACCCTATTATAGAGGGGCATGTGTAATGAACAGTACTTTTTAATTTCAAAATAGCTATTCATTAAAAAAAGAATGAAAGATTAAAAAGAGAGGCTCAAAGCTCAAGGTAAAAGTTGATAGACATTGTAATTACATGGTTAATTTCAAAGATTTATATGCTGTTATGATTTAAAAGGAATTTTTATGACCTGACATTTTCATTTGAGAAGATTTTTTTATTTAAAATTAATCTTCGAGCTCCTATTCTTAATTATTTCTTGGCAAACGATAAATGGGAATACCAAAAAGGAAAAAAAAAAAGCCCTATATCAAATTTTAAGCCGAATAAATGCATGCGAATTTTCCAACAGCAATCAAGTGGGTTTTTAAAAAAATATTTTTTTTTTACTTTTTTGAATTGCTTTGTATTGAAAGAGGGAGAAAGAGAGAGAGGAAGAGAGAGAGAGAGAGAGAGAGAGAGAGAGAGAGAGAGAGAGAGAGGGAGGGAGGGAGAGAGAGGGTGAGAGAGAGGGAGAGGTGGAAATTATTGGCCCATTTAAGGAAGGAGTGCAGCGCTGATGACACTGGAAAATAGATTGGAGAGAGGGTCTCTGCTTGTCTTTCAAGGTGTCATTGAGTTTTCAACAGGTCCCCTGCCCCGCAGCTGCTGGCTGACCGGTGGGCGCGGAGCCCGGGACCCCCCCCCCCCCCACCGGCCTCCTCCTCGCCCCGCGGAAGTGCGGACGCCGCAGTCCCCCGGGGTGGTCGCGGCGGCCTCCTCCGCGTGCGCCCGGCGGGTCGGCGGCCGGGAGCCGGAGCGGGAGCCCGGGAGGCCGCTGTCCGCACACGGACGACACCGCGCCTCCCCAGGTCGAACCCTACTAAGGGCAGGGCTTGGCACGACAACGTGGCGGGGCTCCCCGCGATCCCCGCCGAGGGGCGCGGGGAGCCGAGCGGGGGGCCTCGGGCGCCGCATCCCCATCCCGGGACATCACGGCCAGCACGGCCTCCTCCCCGCCGGGCGGCCTCCACCTCGCACTCGGCCTCCTCCCCGCGTCGGCCTCCTCCCCGCGCCGGCCTCCTCCCCGCGCGCGTCGGCTCGGCGATGCCCCGAAGTTCGGCGCAAAGGCGCTTCCTTCTCTGGCGGGGGCTCGCGCCGCACGGGAACTGGGGCGACTCTGCGGGCCCCGCCGGCCTCCCCCACTCCTCTCCCCGGCCTCGCGGCTCGGCGCCATCGGGGTGTGGGGGGATGGGGGGGTGCGCTGGGCACCGTCCCCGGGTCCCCGTCCGGTCCTCGCCAGGGACCGCGTAGTCCCGTGACGGGGCGTCCCAGGACCTAGGGGGGGCTGCAGGGGAGGGCGGGGAAGGGGGGCGCCGGAGAGCAGAGGGACGCTAGGAGCGGGAAGGGGGGGCGGGGGGAAGGCTGGGGAGAGGGCTGGCGGGGAGGGCGCCCCGTTCCCAGGGACAAGGGGGGGGCACCCTGGAGGACAGAGGTCTAGGCCGGGCCCCGCAGCTCCGGGGCGCACACGTGGGGGGCGGTGCGCGCGGCCTGCGGTGACTGTTTTTAACCCAACGGGCTGGGCTCGGCGTCTGAAGGTGGGGGGGGGGGGGGCGGGCTCTGCCAGCCTGGTCCTGGAGCTTCCACTGGGCTCTCCCAAGACTCATTCACGGACTCCCAGATCTGCAGCCCCTAGAATTTCCAGGTGGGCATGTAATCTTCCCCATAACCACCAGCTCTATTAGTCATAGCCCTGGGTTCAGATCCCGGTAACTTAAGAAGTGTCTGCACAAAGCTCCCCACCTCCACCACCACCCCCTCCACACATTGTCCCAGGAGGCGACTTGGGGTGGAAAGTACAAAAGTCAGCTGTGCCGGCCAAAATCTGAGGGTGAAATTCTATCCTGCAACCCAGCCCTCCTTCTGAGTTTCTGAACTTGAAGCTGGTGGTGGTATTTCAGGTTAGCCACAGTTCTGGGAAGGTGTGCGAAGAGAGTGGGGGAAGGGAGGGAGGGAGGGGACAGAGAGGCCAGGAGGATGCCCTGCAAACTCTGCTGTGGTTCTTTAAGTAGTTGTACAAAGAGGGTTCCATTCCACGTGTCCATCTATGAGTACAAGACATCTTGATCTATGCCAACCCCTTTTATTATCTCCACCGCTCCCCCCAATCTCTCTCAACCCCACCCAGACCCTCGATTTTTTCTAGTTCCATTTTCACATATGTACACTGAATATTAGAGGAGCTTCTTGCTGAATCCGCGAGCCTATAGGAAAGCCATGGCCCCACATCAAAACCCTGTCCTTTTTGCTTCATCATCTTAGAACTCTATAGGCTCTTGTTCATCATCATTATGATTTGAAAATCAACATTAGCAAAGACTTAACCTCATTCATTAAATAGTAATGGAGCACCAGACACTGGGCTCTGCAGGCAGAACCTTTGTGGTCCATGCACTTTTCTAAAACAGTTTGTTTTGCTGAGAGAAATGATGGTTGGCTGCCTAACAATACTCAATGTATTTTAAAGTACAGCAGCCATTTCTCTGAGTAGTTGTAAAGGCTGCCTTAGGTGCTTTAAAGAATGGGAATCCTACAGATGATGGCCCAGTACCTGAAGCTCTGGTCTTTTAGCTGTATTTGAAACTGCAACCCTTCCTAAGTCACAATGTTGGGAATTCTAGTGAGCTTTCACAGACCTATTTTGACTACACATTCAGGCCTATATTGCATGCCTACATTGTTGTTGTTGTTTGTTTTTGTTGGGTTTTTTTTTGTAAGTACTTTTATTTGCTTTTTCCAAAATTTCCAAAGGCCACAATCTCAGTGTGGTCCATGAGGCAGCACATTTTTCAATTTTAAAATATTGAATTATATGTAAACCTCAAAAGAGAGAAGAAAAGAAACAGCAGTGTATGTTCTGATCTTTGCTTTAAAAATGCCTAAGCCAATTTATTTTTCAGCTGTTGATTTTTAAAGTAAACCTTTCACCGAGAAGGATGCAGAATGTCAAGAAGCTGAACCCATTAGGTTTGCATTTTCTCAATCTGAAAATGCATGCAAAACAGCACATTTGTAAACGCAGGCCTATGACAGTATATGTAAATGGAATATTTAATAAATGCAAAGCTCCTTTAAAATAGTCTGACGTGTCACACAATATGACCAAAATACCAGTTTATGTTTCTCCCTCTTGCTTCCCTAATGGCCAGTGAATTGTATTGCAGATTTTACAATGCTTGAAGATACTATCATCATCCTATGTATTAAAAAAAAAACAAACAAACTGTTGTTTGGTCATTTCTTTGGATTTGGATATTGGGTAGAAAGAATCAGGGATAAAGAAATACAAAAATAATAAATGAGATTGGCAAAAGGCTTATTTATTAGTGGGTATTTTATTCTTTCTATTTCTCATATACATTTGGAAAACAACCAAGCATGTGAGTGTGCGAAACATACAAATATCAATTCCTTTTGGCTTTAGGCTTTCCTACTTTTAGAAAGTAGGAGATGGTAGATAGATAGATGGATAGATAGGTAGATAGATAGCCATATATGTGGATAGATATATAAAGAGCTATCACTTTCACTGTACTTGTTAAGAGTTAATTTAGAAAAAAGGCCCAAATAATGCTTCTGGTGAAGCATTTCTGAATGTGGATCAAAAGCCAGGCTGTCTGCAGCCTCCTGGATGAGGAGGCCTGTGTCACACACTGACCAGAAAAGAAGGAGGATGGTCCATATGGAGGAGTCCAGAAACAGGCTGGAAATTCCCCTGAGGGACTCCATGGGGCCAAACAGCTTGTTGAGTGCTCAGGTGTGGAGAGCAGTGGTTCAGCAGGGGAACCTCTACTGAACGAGGCCCTGTGTGTTTAGCTGAGAGAATTCTCTCAACCTTTGGCCAGTACATAGGGAAACTAAGGAGAAATATAAGAGATAGATCTTTTTTAAAATCCGTGCATAAATTATTCCAGGATTGCTGAATCAAAATGGTAGGGAAGAGAAGTAACATCAGGTGGAGGAAATACTGATTTATTTGTTTGCTCAGCAAATGTCTATTGAGCATCTACCAACTCCAGGCCTTCCTCAAGCCTTGGGATAAAGTCCCGTCCTTAATGATGCTTATAGTACAGTCAGTAAAACCATGCCTGCCATTATTTGCTATTGCTGGAGTAGAGAAAAGTTATTCATAACTTAATACTAAATGCTAACTTTATGCTTTCCTTTAGAACTGTCCTGACCCTTTGGCTAGTAAAATCAAAGAGATTCCACGTTGAGTTTTGCCCACAGATTTATTCAAATTCAGACCTCAAAGCTCTCCAAACTCATCCACTTTCACCAAAGAGAGGAAAATGAGTATTTTCAGACGGCTACTCGTGAGCTGGGAGTATTGGAAGTTGTCCATTTAATATACAAAATGACATTTATGGCTGGTCGTATTCCACTCCTTATTCCACATAAGGAGATTTCTGATTTCTCTTTAGTAGGATGAATAGATTTTGAAGCTATGCTGGTTTCCTCGTCTGTCCCCCTCCAGCATGAGAATCCATCAAGCTAACCTTATAAACTGGAAGCTGTGTCTGATAACCATCAACTCTTGGTTATTTTAAAGTATCAAGTCTTACAATGACGAAGCAACAAGACATAGCTATCATTTTATTATTGTGAGTGAAATGAATCCTAAGCATTAAGTCTTCTGTTCCATTTGAATTGTTGTGACCGAAATTATCTGATAACAGTAATAGTAATTTATCTATCCACAGACGTCTTTCATGGTATGGTTACTGGCCTGCGGGAAGAATTTGGATTCTCAAGCTAATACCTCTGATCCAAGCTGTGTGCACTATTCTACCATGTTAAAGATTGAATTTCTTCTAATTAGGCACTCCTCCAAAAAGAACTCAATTAGCATGAGAACATCATCTGAATCATTTCCAGCTGCTTACTGAGTGCACCTTTTATACAACTTCACTATATTTATGAACTAAGTTTTCTTTTTAGTCACTTTCTGTAATTCTAAGAAGAGTTAAGCGTTACCTGAATTCCAAAGAACAACCTTGGGACAGAAGGGATTTTTAGCAATTTCATTAATAACAAACTCTAGAAAAAGACAAAGGAATCTTTAGAACTAGGGCAAACACTATTGATACAGGAAGTTCCTGTCCTGGGCATTGAGTGGTGGAACAGGAAGTGATGTCACAAGCTTGCACACATGAATGGTGAGTGCCTCATTAAGCCGTTGGGTTTCTTTTTTTTTTAGAAATCATTGTAATTTTATTTTTTTTATTTTTTTTTTAATTTAAATTTAATTTTATTTGTGAACATACTGTACAGAGGAGTTACAGTTACATGGGCAGGATAATGTGTACATTTCTTACCAAGCATTGCAGCCTCCTCCTTTGTTTACCCTTCACATCCCTTCCCAGCCTCCCCCCCCCAATCCCAATCCTTCTCCTTCCCCCCCTTCCCCCCCCTTCCCTCCCCCCCCCCCCCCCCCCCGCACCAACGTTGTAAAGCTCGTTTTGGACATGACAACTTGTACTTCTCATTGTTGCAACAGGTCCACCTGTATCCTTAAACAACTGGTTTTTCCCCATCTCCTCCACAAGTTATACTGACATCAAATATAGTGAAAGCAGGGGTTATACTGTGGGGGAGGGACATACAAAGCAACAAAGAGATAATCTTATAAATGTGTTAGAAACACATGCATGAAAGAAAAAAACATTAAAATACATATCTAAGGGTTCCTTTTCCTGACATCACATTATCTGACCTTTTCCGCTTGACTCATACATATACTAGATATTACAAATAAGGGAAACCATGGGACCTATGTTTCTTTGGGCCTGGCTTACTTCACTTAATATAATTTTTTCCAAGTTTTTCCATTTCCTAACAAATGGGGCAATGTCTTTCTGATGGAGGCATAGAATTCCATTGTGTATATATACCACATTTTCTTGATCCATTCATCTACTGAGGGGCATCTGGGTTGGTTCCATATCTTAGCTATGGTAAATAATGCTGCAATAAACATAGTTGTGCTGGTAGCTTTAGTGTGGTCTTGTTTGTAAACATTTGGGTAAATGCCCAAAAGTGGGATTGCTGGGTCATAGGGGAAGCCGTTGGGTTTCTTACTACTTATTCCAATGACTGAGGCTCCCCAAGTTGGAACAATCCACTCTGGAGCTTTTCAGTTGTGTATAATGAGCAGTTTTTCAGGAAAATGAAGACTCTTATAGGTAATTTGACAGTAAGGAATCCTGAAGGTTTCCCATCAGTTTACAAAACACCAAAGACACAGAACTAAATCTTAAATGACTCATCCTCTCATCTAAAGGTTTCTTGTCACTGACATGCATGTCCAATGGAGGAACATGTGCTCGTATCAAAAGCTACTTGACGGGTGGGATCTTTCCCTTGTACTAATCCTGGGTCTAGCATGTTGGCTCTGGTTATGCTTCGGGGCCATTGGGCATCTTTGCACCAGCCACCTGAAGCTGTGTTTTCTGTCTCCCTAGCAGTGTGATCACATAGAAATCTCTTGTTTGTGGGGTGAGTTTTCCTAGATGTCTCTATGTCTGGTTTGTCTGAAGCTTATGAAAAATTAAAAGGGCTTCTGTTTGTTTGTTTGTTTCAGCTTGCCAATGGAGAGAGGAGCAGCTAAGATTCAGCAAGATACTGCATGGATTCCAGGGCAAGACAGCCAGGGCATGACAGCACCTGTGCATTTCCTTCTAGGGCCTCTAACCACCTAACCACCTACCTCCAGACAAGGAAATCCGTTCCCGTTCCACACTGAGCTATCAGTCCCCATTGAACACTTCCAAGATATGCTCAGCCATATAAGGGATGATCTTATCCAGCTTTATGAACTGAAAGAGAAAAGTTCGGCTCTCCATTTCCCTGGAGGCCTTTGAAAGTGACCCACTGCTCTTCACAGCATTGTTTAATCCTGGCCAGATGGTAGAATACATTCTATACCTGATGGAGCCAGGCTTCTTTTCAGCTGCTTTCTGGGTTATTCTAGATTCATGTTCAAAAGCTGCTCGGCTGGTCCAGCTATTTGGTGTGTTGGTCAGTGGGGGTGAGCGCATTATGCTAAAAGAGTGCTAGCTTAGCTGAATTTTAAGAAGTTATTTATAGCCACGAATGTGTGGAGTACTCCTTCCACTGGACATATACATCCAAGGCAGGATGTTGCTTTAAAAACATTTTTTTACAGTTATTTAAAGAGAATCCTTTTTTTTTTTTTTTGGTTCCTTAAATATTCATCTTTAGCTGATCTGTCTCCATCAATTTAACACTTTTAAGGGATACTGGGCCTCCCCGCCATCCAACGGCGGGACTGCTCATCTCCTATCCCACTGCATCGGTGGCTTCTTGGCCTCCACCTGGGATGTTAACCAGATTATTTTTCTATCACTCTTGTCCACACTGAATCTGCTGAGTCCTGTATCTCTAAACTGCCTAGGCCACTCTCACAGCCTGACTCTCTCTATTATCGGCAGCCACAGCATGCGTATGTTTATTTAGTCGCCAGTCCCTGGGGGGAGCCTCTCTCTATGCCCTTCCTTGAGTAACAAAACCTCTGGATTTTCGCTCTTCAGTGACATCTCCGCTAACACTCATCTTTGCAGGTCTGTTTGCAGTGGTACAGAGTGCATTCTCACAACAGTAACATGCCTTAGCCTGCTTTGAATTCTGGCACAGGACAATACGATTATTTTATGCATGCTTGCCTTGTGTCTCCTGGCTGGTTTCAATGGCTCTGCATCTCTCCTTGCAGTTTTCTGTAAGCATGGTGGCTCACACGCTGTTTGACAATGTGCTGCCTCCTTCAGTCCAAATCCCAGCCTATTGGTTTCAGAAGAACATTCTGGCACCAACCCCTTGGTTAAGGCAATAGGAACAATATCTAAACTGCCAATATTCAGGTAGTTCTGTTAGCCATCCTATACGAAGTAGTACATTCCTGTTTGAACACTGAACCCTTTTCTATGGACTATATCAGAGGAGAATTACAGCTTGGATGTTGAAGTGTGCTAGTGAACCGCACATCACATCCCAAGGACCAGCCTAGAACAGGAAAGGAAGGGCAGGGGTAGGCAGAGCAACTGTTTTTAACCTCCAAAATGCACACCTCATCTTTCCTTCCTAGTTGACTCTGTAAGATTGCACACTTATCCCAATATTGTTTTTAAATTAGTTGTTCTCTTTTCTTACATTTTACAGACCTGCCGTCTGCTTGCTGTAAATTGTAAACGGTCAGTGGTGCAGAGACTATACTGTTAATCCAGTTGTATACACTTCCAGGAAAGAGAGCAATTGATGAGGTCAAGATCTCAGACGTGATTTTGTTTCCTATAGCAGATAAAGCTTCTCAGGAACAAACAAACCATTTATCACCTGTGATTTGCCCTGGAGAGGCAAATGTGTTAAGCACAGGGAGCTTTCGTGGACGAAACCTTTGAAGCAGTCTTGCCTTACATTGGCAACAGATTCCCTGCAAGGAGCTTGGCTTCTTCTGACTATTTTAATTAGGGATAATTTGCCCTTAGACTTGGGAAAGGGGCAAGTCAAAGTGCTGACAAATCTTTATCAGGATCCCGGTTTTAGAAGCAGAGCAAAAAGAGGCACAAGGCGGACAGATGAGGTCATCGGAGCACTTCCTCAGTGCCTTGAGATGTGAGCGTGATTAAGTGTTCCCGCAACACTACACAGGAGAGGACAGGGAAAGCGCTTGGTGGGCTAGCTTGACACTTGAATGAAAAGATCCCAGAAAAACCTGCATTGAAGTGGGACATGAAACTGACTGGTACCCATCATACTCACTCAAAAACAAAAACAAAAACAGAATATGCATTCAATTATCTAATATATTTCCCACCATGAAACTGTTATGTAAATGGCATTTTCCCAAGCATCTTGAAGGGAAAAAAATACCAAGAAATATAAAATTGACCTTCTAGGAGCTTTTCTTATTAGTAGAGAAACATTGTATGTTAATAGTAGAACTGAAAGTGTTCAAAGCAGCAAGCCATGAAGTTCTGGTGCCCGATGTAATTACTGGGGCATAGTAGATGTTCAATAAATTAGTTATTCATTAGTTGCTCACTCTCCAAGCCCCAAAGTACATTCTTCTGGAGTGTGTGTGTGTGTGTGTGTGTGTGTGTGTGTATGTTTGATTTACTTGGCTAAACTTGATACAAGTAGGTTTTAGGAAGGTAAGTTTTGAATTATATTAAGTTTAAAAAATTGCTTTGGGGCTGGGAAGTTGGCTCACTGGTAGAGTGCTTGCCTTGCATGCCCTGGGTTCAATTCCTCAGCACCAGTTTTTTTCTGGCAGAAAAAAGCCAGAAGTGGTGCTGTGGCTCAAGTGGTAGGGCACTAACCTTGAACTGAAGAGCAGAGGGACAGCACCCAGGCCCAGAGTTCAGCCCCCACAACCGACAAAAAAAAATTGTTTTAACCTTCAATTTTTCAGTTACCTTGGCCTCAAAAAAAAACTTGCAAATACAGTAAGAAAATGTCTATATACCCTTTGCTGAGCTTCAAATATTATCAAATGATTATCAAATGATATGGCTCCCATCTGTAATGCTAGGTACACAGCAGTGGAGATTAGGAAGATCATAATTGGAGGCCATTGTGAGAAAGGAAAGAAAGAAAGAAAGGAAAAAAAGAAAGAAAGAAGGAAAGAGAGAAAGAAAGAGAGAAAGAGAGAGAGAAAGAAAGAAGGAAGGAAGGAAGGAAGGAAGGAAGAAGGAAGGAAGGAAGGAAGGAAGGAAGGAAGGAAGGAAGGAAGGAAGGAAGGAAGGAAGGAAAGAAGGAAGGAAGCAACCATTTCAACCAATAAACTGAGTGTGGAGGTACACACCTGTCATCTCAGCTGCAGGAGAGGATTAAATAGGAGGACTCACAATCCAAGCTGACCCCAGACAACAATGTGAGACTTTATCTGAAAAGTAACTATAGCAAAAATGGGCAGCAGATGTGGCTTAAGTGATAGAGTACCTGGCTAGTGAATTTGAAGTCCCGAGTTCAAACTCCATTAGCACTGAAAGAAGATAAAAGAAACAACTGTTACCACCTTACATAATTATAGAAATATTGTCAAAGGTAGGAAATTAACATTGTTAAGTACTTATCTACCAACCCTATCCAGATTTGCCCAGTCGTCTACTGCTGGCCATTTTCCAATCTAGGATCCAATCCAGGATAGACATTAATGGCCCTGTTTCCTCACCTCAGTGCCAATCTGAATTAGTGTTACTTTGTGCTTCATGACCTTGATACTTTTAGATATCTACATTAGCCCATATTAATTTGTTTATATTAATGTACAAAAGAGCTTCATTGTGCTCTTTTCATCTCACCATGTGATGTGTTTTGATCAAACTCACCCCCTTTATTTCTCTTTCTTATCTCCCATAGCCCACTTTTTAAAAATAATTTTAATGGGTTTCATTATTTTCATACATGCATATGAAATCCTTCAAATAAAATCACCTCTTATCACCCTGCTTTTTCACCCTCTCCCACCATGGTCTCCATTTTACATTTGCACCGTTTTTTTAATTGTTAGGTGTCCATTCTGAATATGAAAGACAGCATACAATATGTGTGACTCTGATATTCTTGAAGAGGATTGATTAATTTGGATTGGTCTGATATACCTTCTTAAATAAAGTCAGGTTGTGTCTTCTTTTGGCACAAATGCCACAGAAACCATGGTGTGTTGTCCTTAGGAGGAGGTTCTGTAGTGCCTTCATATGAATGATATTAGCTTTGATCATTTGGTGACAGTGGTATCGGGCAGGGTTCTCTATTAAAAGGCTATTATTCCCCCCTATAATTAATCAGTTTCTTATGAGGATGTACTTTGAGGTTGTACAAATATCTTATTTCTCATTATACTTTTGCCCACTAATTGTGGCATTCATAACCCTTGCCTACAATTACTACTGTGGTGTTTGCCAAATGGCAGTTTTCTATTTCCATCATTCTTCCTACATCGATCAAGTGAAATTATGCTGCAAAAAAATTCTCCTATACTATTTATCCATTGAAGTGAACTAAGGAATTGGTATTTCATGGAGGCAGAGTGTAGGCCAGTATCTCACAGGAAGCAGAGTAAGCACTTTGGAAGAAAGGATGACCTGGCTGTTTGGAAGAAACAAAGACCAGAAGCTAAGCCTTCCATTAGAAGTGTTATTCGCTGGAAGGAGAAAATGAAGCCCCCCCCCCTTTTATTTAACAGTTTCTGAGAAGGCAGAAACACAATTAAAGAGATGTTCAAAGATGGGCATCTTGGATAAAATGGATGTCGGAAGGTTGGCAATGAGCACACAGTATATGAAGAAGACAGGTGGCTGGAGAAGGATGGGTTCATTCATGGAGAAGAGGGTGATTCCTCCTGACAATTAGTGCAAGAAGAATGGGACTCTGATAGTGACTAGGTGGTTAAAAGTGCTCGAGACTCTGCAGTAGGATTGATTCAACTGGGTAAAGCAGCCATGAGAAGATGTGCTGAAATCTAAGAAAGCAATAGCTATAAATGTTGGATGGTAAATCCTTCCTAAAATCAATCATAGAGGGCATTAACCCTTTATAGCTTGAGGCTATCTTAACTAGAGAGAATCATGGACTCTTGATTAGTTGGGTAAGACAAAAACTGGTCATGAAAATGTTTAGCTACTTACCAAATCTTCTACATTATTGTCAGAGAAGAAAGGAAGTACCCACACTCTGCACATACTTCTCCTCCTTCTCCACTCCCAAAGCACCCATCAAAGGGAACATACTACGTACTTACCACCTTCTCAAAGTGACCAGGTGGACACAGTGAATTGAAGGGTGCATTTCAGGTGTCTGTTCTATCTTCTCTAGTTCCTCTTCCCAAAGAATGTGTTTTTGAGCAGTCCTTGGTAGCTTTCCCAATATCATAATAGTGTCAAAGTATTTTTCAAGTAATGGCTATGGGACAAACTGAAATAATTTCCTTTGTTCTCTGGCTGCTAAGGGGAATGATGGCCTTTGTGAATCCTGACCTGGGCTTCATATTGGTCCAGAACATTCACTTGTTTCACTGGGAACTCTTGCAGGGTGACTAAGCCTGTGTGACCAACAGCAGTGACCTAGAGTAGCAATTCTCTCCTTCTTCAAATCCTTAATTGAGGGCTCGTCCTAACTATAACAGGCAATAGAAGAACCTGTCTCTCCAATTAGCATATGGTAGCAAGAAGATCCTTCAAGAAAGTCTATAAGAAAGCCTTCCAAATTTCCTTTTTTTGCCAGTCCTAGAAATTGAACTTAGGGTCTGAGCACTGTCCCTGAGCTTCATTTGCTCAAGGATAGTACTCTACCACTTGAACACAGTGCCACTTCTGGATTTTTCTGTTTATATGGTACTGAGGAATCCAACTCTGGGCTTCAGGCATGCTAGGCAAGCACTCTACCACTAAACCACATTCCCACTCCCACACCCAAATTTCCCTTTGAGAATACAAGACTTTGAGTCATGGACTACACTTCTGTGGGAGGAATGTCAGGACATCAGCTTGAGACCTCAAGCAGAAGGAAGAGTAAGCTTTCCTACCACTGAAACTTCCAGGGACTGAATTTTCCATTTCCTATTGGGGACACAATGCTATCAAAGTTTGATGATCTGTGTTCAAACCCCAGGATCACCATTTGCCTCAGACAAATCATCAGGTCTACACTCCTTTTCTCAAAAAACAACATGGTGCTTGGTTAGCATTCTATGCCTGGCAGCCATGATTAATATGATTGATGAATCTGGACATCTCACAGTAGTATCCTGATGTTCCTTGGCTTATAATTTCTTTTTTTCATGATCTCTCATCTTAACCTTCTTGTGCAACTACCAGGGACTTGAATTCTGGTTTTCTCAGGAAATTAGATAATGTCTGCTAGCAACAATGTAATGAATGTTATTAAGATGTTACTTAAAATGTCATAATAGTATATGTAAGTATCATCAATCAAAAACTAAAGAAAAGCTTGACAAAACTACTTCTTGTACCACTCAAATGAATTGCACCTAGCTGTCATTTTTACACATTCATTTAACTTTTGGTTAATTCACTCCTGTCTTGGGAGAATTGTCCTGGATGGCTACACTATAATCCTACCTAATGCTTTTATTTTCACAAGTGTAGTTTAGTTTCAATTATTTTTGATAATTCTTAATAGCTTATATTATCCAAATAATGATGACCTAGTATGATGAGACGTTAGTAAAGATCACTGTTATTAAGTCTTGCTAAGAAGTGGGGTATTCACTGCCAAACTTTTTAATAAGAATTACTAAGTTACGAGGCCACAGGAAAGGTGGGGCAGGACTCTGAAGCACATTGCAAATACAGAAGACTGTTAGAGGCAGTAGATACCAGAAGATCTAAGAAAGCAAGTAGGTAGACCGAAAGTATTGTTAAAGGACGCTAGGTGCCAAGAATCCCACAGAATTTCTATGAAAGAAAATGTTGCGTTAATTAGTAACTGTGATCCTCTTACACTAAGTGCAAGTTTTTTTCCTTACCTATAAGGTTGAATGAATGAATGAATGAGTGTGTGTGTGTGTGTGTGTGTGTGTGTGTGTGTGATCATGTTTATGGTTCCTCTAATTACACATGGAAGAGCAGAGCAAAGATGGAAAGTCAAAGAACTAAAGAACATTCACCATTGAGCAGAACTTTTTTTTTTAATTCTTTAAGTAGTTGTACAAAGGGATTTCAATGAAATGCGTCAATTGGTGGGTACGACCTGTCTTGTTCTATGTCACTTCTTCTGTCATTTTTCCTGTGCCCCTCTTTGGGTTTGAATTCAGGGCCTGGGCTCTGTCTCTGAGCTTCTTTGGCTCAAGGACAACGTTCTAGCACCTGAGCCACAGCTCCACTTTCTGCTTTTTTGGTACTTTTCATGAAGATAAGAGTTCCCCAAACTGCTTCAGACTGTGATCCTTAGATCTCAGCTTCCAGAGTAGCTACTAGTAGTATGTCACACTGGGACCCAGTATGTCACACTGGGACCACTGGGTCTGAATATTTTTCAAGATTCTACTGACATATCTTCCTTGCCAGTAAATTTCTCTTGGAGCTTAGAGAAAGAATTCATAGGCATGGTCATTAGTCCTATTAGTATTCAGAATGGTTCTGGGTGAAAACTAAGACGTGTTCATCTATCGCTTCATAAGCTCCCTAGGGAAAATAATGTGTGGCTAGGTAGTGTTGAATCTGAACATGCCCACTGAGCCCTGGAAGAGAAAAGACTTACATTGGGCAGGTTGAAAACGGTACCGTTTCCTTCATTTTACTCCATGTGAACCTCCTGGTGGGTGGTAGAGTGATTAAAACTTTCTGTGCCTTGGTTTATTTCCATGCTTGTTTGCAAGTCAGCTATAGCATTTCTACATTCCTTATAATTTACGTGTTTATTACACACTTTACAAGGCACTTGAGTAATATGATAGCAGACTTAAAAGTGGTATTGTATATATAGAAACTCTATTAGTAAAAATTACTAAGTAGTGCTATTTGTTTATAGTCAAAGGAGTTTAGTTTATAAACAAGATGGGAGACTCTTGTGGGCATAATGATTTAATTAGCAATTTGAGGGTGTTTTTCTTGTTTTGCTGCATGACATTTCCACCAAATTCATTGGACAAACTTACAGTAATCCATCACATTCCCCCCTTCCCCCTCCTGCTAGGAACTAGGTATTTTGGATTGGGACACCTGAGCTTTCTATGGGTTTATAAAGTCTCCATTATGATATGTCTTAAAATCACAGTATTACAGAATACTGATCAAAAAGTTCAGAGACAGCACCCAGACCCTGAGTTCAAGCCCACAACCAACACCACCACTAAAAAAAAACCCCAAAAACATTGATTGAGTCAACACAAGCATCATATGGAGTGTGAAGGCTGTTGCCACTACAGTGGTCCTTCAGTATCCAAAATGATTGGTTCCAAGACTCCCTCTCCCCAAATCCACGGATTTCCAATCCCTTCATATAAAATGCATTTTATCTATTTATTTTACATAACATGCATTTGCATTTTATATAGGTGAATACTTTAATAGGTGTGTATTTAAAATCATTTCTAGATAACTTTTAATACCTAATGCATTCCCTTCAAGCTATGTGAACATGCTGTACTGTTTAAGGAATAATGAGAAGGACAAAGTTGGTACATGTAATTTCATCTTCAGTAAAAGGGAAGTTTTTCATTAGTGTTGAGCCATGGATGGTTGAACTCATAGATGCAGAAGACATCAACATGGAAGGATATCTGTATATCACTCACTCCATTGTTAGCCAAGTAGATTAAGCTGAGCCTTGGTTTATTTATCTCACTGTGCATTCCTCTCAAAGCCCAAAGTTCCAACCAAAAACTTCCAGCAACACTGTCAGGTTCCAACTTCCATGAAGTAACTAGAATGTTGAATGGTCTTCTCATTTGACTCTTACTCTCTAGCAATCTAGACTGCCATTATCTTGGCAGAAATTAAATTAAGAAGAGGACCTAACTACAGTCTTTATCACATTGATATATCAATTTTCCATGGCTTTTTATACAGGAGAGGTTTTCTGTAGGTCATTATTATTAATGATATATATGGAAGACTATCTTATGTGCATGAAAAATTAAATTGCTGGAATTATATCTTTCATACACATAAGACAGTCTTCCATATATATCATTAATGATGGTTTACAGAAAACTTCTCATGTATAAAAAGCCATGGAAGATTGATATATAAGTGTGATAAACATTCTTCCACCAGATAGGAATTATATCTGAGAGCTAAAATTCGCTGTGGGAAATGGGAAAACAAGAGCTGCTTTTGCAGCCTTTTAGGAGTATCTGATTGTGCTCTAAAACTCATAACTATTTTCCTCTAGTATACCTGGCACATAGAAAGCACTCAATAGAAATACATTGAATAAATAAGCCGAATGAATGTGTTTCCCCCTTTATTGTTGATCAATAGCTTTCCTGAGTGAATGAATTCCTACCCTAAGGTACTTTTAGTAATTGAGGAATCATGCCACTCACTGCTCTGGCAGTCAGAAACATTTCCAAGTCCGCAGAGCAGCAGGCAATTGGATATATTGTTGTTGATTTTTTTTGACATCTTGGAAAATCAATAGACTTATATTGTTTCTGGTCATTTAAGTTACCTCAGAGGCCATTTTCTCTATAAACTGATCTCATTTGGCAAGGTTTAGAGAGACCTCATTTACAGTTCGGTGAACTTCAGTATGAATGGCATCTTCTGAAGACTCGGCAAACTTAAGAAATTATTTTTCCAGATTGAAAGAAAGTATATAGACATGCATGTTAATTTAATGGGCTGTTTTCCAAAGCTTCTCTTTCATCAAGAGCAAACTGAACACTAATAGAAAATGAGGTTACTGGGCTGGGAAGGTGGCTCAGTGATAGAGCGCTTGCCTTGCATGCATGAGACCCTGGGTTCGATTCCTCAGCACCACATAAGCAAAAAAAAAAAAAAGCTGGAAGTGGCGCTGTGGCTCAAGTGGTAGAATGCTAGCCTTGAGTTGAAGAGCTGAGGGAGACAGCATGCAGGCCCAGAGTTCAGGCCCCATGATTGGATCAAAAAAGAAAGAAAAGAAAACGAGGTTACTTTGTTTATTTACTAAATTTAATTGGATTTTGCCCAAATGTTGTATTAAAAGTTATAAAACAATAGGGAAAATATTTTAACTTAGCTTGTCCTTATCTCTCTTCTCTCTCTCAGAGACCATGGATCATTTTCCATGGGTCACTTATATTCTTTTTGTTGTCTAGTCATGATGTGATATGTTACATGAAGATTTTAACAAGTATATAGTAAAGCCATGGGGGTATTTATTCAATAACCATTTGCACATATTGATTTACATTACTATGCACTCATGCTTTTGCCTTTGAAACATTACTTACTCCACATCTTAAATTTCTGTAAACAATGATTATATTAAGGATTAACTTCTCTGTAAAAACAAAAAGATTATGCTTTTTAACAATACTATTTAATAAGTATCAAGTACAAACTGCTGTTTAAATGAATAAATAAAATTCTCAGATGAAGCAGAAAGTTTAACCCGGTATGATAAGGCATTAAAGAGAATACAGAGTAATGGTAGCAACATATGCTAATGACTTGTACCTTTTAATTAATGGAGTTGTTTATCGGGCTCCAGACAGCCAGGCAGGAGTCTTCCCTATTATTTTTGGAGGTGTACAATCTTGCAATCGTCATGTTGTTAAGTGTGGAATGAGTCCAGTGATCTGCATGGAATTCAAAGGAGCCTTTCCAAGCCTGAAGATTGGTTTTAATTGCAGATATTAATGAGTGGAGTTTTTGCCTGTGTCCTTGTTCACCTGGTCTTTGATTGTTGCTTGAAATTGAGATTGTTATGTTTATTCTCCTCTCTATTTCCATTTTTTCTCCCTCTTCCTCTCCCTCTCTTTCTCCATCTCCTCTCTAACAAGGCTTTGTTCCCAGCTCAGGGTGGCTTTGAACTTGTGTTTCTGCCTGCCTCCACAACCTGGAATTACAGCTGTGTACAAACATGACTGATTAGTAAGGGTGATTTTTTTTTTTTGGTCAGTTGTGGGGCTTGAACTCTGGGCCTGGAAGTTGTCCCTCAGCTCTTCAGCTCAATGCAAGCACTCTACCACTTGAGCCACAGCGCCACTTCCTATTTTCTGGTGGTTTATTGGAGATAAGAGTTTCAGGGACTTTCCTGCCCGGGCTGGCTTTGAACCGCGATCCTCAGATCTCAGCCTCCTGAGTAGCTAGGATTACAGGTGTGAACCACCAGCTTCAGGCTTAATGGTGTTGTTTTTTTTTTAATGGTGCGACCTAGAATGAATTAAAACATTCTGTGGATGTACAAAAAAAATCAGGTCAGAGCTTTCTTTTTTTTTTTTTTTCAAATTCTTTATTGTGATTAAGTGGTTACATAATTTTCCAAATTTCACAGTATTGTGGGATAGTGAAGCTTAGTTAAAATCACAAACACATTCTAACTTTCATAGGACAAATTGTCTATCATGGTCTATAACATTTATGAGTTCTATGAGCTTTGCAATACAGCTATTTCTTCCACATTGGGTGATCTGTACATTTCTTTTGTTTTGCATAGCATCAGCTGTTCCCTCTTTCCCACTTGATCCCTCCCTCCTATCGCTGCCATTGTGTTGCTTAGTTCATTTTTATCAATGTCCAGTGCAGCTGATGGGTCCCGCTGTTGTATGTTTTTCCCTGATTCCCTCTAGTTCTGTGTCCTCCTCCTGGTTTCCCTCCGGTGTGCACATATATACCATATATGTGATGAGCAGCATGGGGTTATTTAGTAGTGATTTGACCAGATGAGTGGAAGTCCTTTGTCTCTTAAGTCCTGTTAATTTTGTCGTATCACCTAACATTTTGGATTTAACACCCACTTGTCAGGGAGACCATGTGCCATTTGTCTCTTTGAATCTGGCTTACCTCACTCAACATGATTTCTTCTAGCTCCATCCATTTCCCTGCAAATGCCATTATTTTGTCCTTTCTAATGGCTGCATAATATTCCATTGTGTACAGATACCACAGTTTTTGGATCCATTCATCTGTGGTTGGACATCTGGGTTGTTTCCATATCCTGGCTATTGTGAACAGTGCTGCAATAAACATGGAGGTGCATGTGTCCTTGTATACTGGTTCCTGTTGTTCAGGACAGATGCCTAGAAGTGGTATGACTAGGTCATAAGGGAGGTCAATATTTAGCTTTCTGAAGACCCTCCAGACTGCTTTCCACCAGCAGTGTAATAGGGTTCCTTTTTCTCCGCATCCGCTCCAGCATTTGTCGTTGGCTGACTTTAGGATGTGGGCCATTCTGACTGGGGTAAGGTAGTATCTCAGGATTGTCTTTATTTGCATTTCCTTCACAACCAGGGATGGTGAACATTTCCTCATGTGTTTCTTTGCCATTTTTATCTCTTCTTCTGAGAAGTCTCTTTAGTTCCCTTGCCCATTTAGTAATTCAGGTCAGATCTTTCAAAACACTTATTTCCATAAACAAAGGAATTGAAAGACCAAGGAAGCTGTTTTCCACCTGAAGAGGTCTACTGAAGTGGACTAAGTTAAATTCAAATGACTTGGATCAAAATCTTTGTAAAAGAACTTACCTACCATATTTTTTAGGAATGAACGGATTGGTAAGTAACCTGGATTTCTAAAATCAAGGCATTTGGGTTGCGTACAGTAGATTACAGAGTCCTAGGATCTTCAAGATGGGATTAAGCAGTTAAGGACAAGACTCACTGTAGATGAGCAGTTAGAGAAAAAGGATACATGTTCAACATCTACAGCTAGGAACGCAATTAGTCTCTGGGCTAGTCCATGCCCAGAACCTTTCCTCCCTTTATATCTGCAGTGAAACGTGTTAGGTGAAATAATCATTTAACTGTTGCAAACTGTCTATTCGTGCCTCAGTTAAAGATGGCATGTCCCCTCGGTGACACATCATACAACTATTACAGATAATATTTATGAAGATTATAATAACAGAAATGTGACCCATGGGCACCGGTAAGGGAAGAAGCAGGAAATAAAGCTTTGGATGTACATGACTTTGTGTGTGTGTGTGCGCGTGTCTGTCGTGGGGCTTGAACTCTGGGCCAGGACGCTGTCCCTCAGCTTTTCAGCGCAAGGCTAGTGCTCTACCACTTGAGCTATAGTACCACTTCCAGCTTTTTCTGCTTATGTGGTGCTGAGGAATCAAACTCAGGGCCTCATGCAGGTAAGGCAAGCACTCTACCATTGAGCCACCTTCACAGCCTTATACATGATTTTTATGTTGAACATTTTTTAAAATATCAAATGTAATTTTTTAAAAAACCTTCCAATTGCTGGACACGGGTAGCTTATGCCTGTAATCCTAGCTACTCAAGAGCATGAGATCTGAGGATCCTACTTTGAAGTCAGACTGGACAGGAAAGCCTATGAGCCTCTTATCTCCAATTAACTACCAAAAAATGCTAAAAGGAGAGCTGTGGTTCAAATGGTAGAGCATTAGTCTTCAGTACAAAAGCTCAGGGAGAGTTCCCATGCCTTGAGTTCAAGCCCCAAGACCAGGACAAATAAGGAAAAAAAAAACTAGAAGAGAGCAAGGGAAGGGATGACATTTTTCCAAAAAGAAATGTACTCTTTACCTGAGTTATGCAACTGTAACTCCTCTGTACATCACTTTTATAACAATTAAAAAAACAAAACAAAAACCCTTAAATAGAATAAGAAAAAGTAGAAAGAAATTAGAAGGTTATTTGCATTTCTATTTGAATGATGGGCATAGCAGAAAGGAAAACTTAGTCTTTTCCCCCTTAGTTAAAACTGTAGAAGTATAGATTTTAAAGGGGAAGAATGAAAACAAGCGTTCTCTCACGTTCAAAGACATTGAAGGCAAAGTGCTTTTGTGGTATATTTAAAGATGTTTCTGGAACAGAAGAGATACTCAACATAAATGCAAACAACCCTTCTGCTGGAGAAAAGGTGGGGTGCTCCTCCTGATTTTCTTTCCCAGGTAGCCCCAGGTGGAATGTGGCATGTGAGCTGAGGGATGCTCTTTCTGCTTAGTGCTGAGTCCAGCCTTGGAGAGACAAGGGAGGAAAAGGTGCAGTTAGTAGAATCTCTCTCCATTAACAACAACCCATAGGGACTCTCTTCAGGCACCAGGGAGCAGACTTGAGCAAGAACCTGTTTTGTACCTATTATATATATATACAACAGGTTCTGGCCCTGAGAAACTACAGCATGAGACCTTGTGTTTCAAGGTGCTTCAAGTTCCTCACCTAAGTTCTTTCTATGAGACATCATCTACCAGCTTCCACCATTTGCCTGCAGGCACAGATCCAGAACACTAACCCTGGCTGTTTGCTTTTAGATGTTCTACTTGACCTCTCAGAGGCAGTTGTTAGAATTCCTTCTTAACTTTATTGTAATTCTTTTTGTTTTTCTTTTTCTTTTTTGTCGGTCGTGGGGCCTCAGCTCTTCAGCTCAAAGTGAACACTCTACCACTTGAGCCACAAGGCCACTTCCATTTTTCAGGTGGTTTACTGGAGATAAGAGTCTCACAGACTTTCCTTGCCTGGGCTGGCTTTGAACTGCAATCCTCAGATCTCAGACTCTTATGTAACTAGGATTACAGGTGTGAGCCACCGGCGCCCAGTGTTTTAATTCTTTAAAAAAATTATGCTGCAGAGATTTAAAATATGCATTTTGACCAGTTTTGACAGATTTCTTCTCCCATGAAACGATAACCACCAATAAGCTATTAATATTTTCATTACTTCAAAGATTTCTTGTATCCTTTTCTCCAAATTCTCCTTCCACAAGCTATCCCCTTTGCTCCCAAGCAGCTGTTTATCTGCTTTTTGTCACTGTAGATTAGTTTTCATTTTGTTAAAATGTGTACAAGTAGAATTATACGACTGGTATTCTTTTTTGTCTTGAGTTTGGATTTTGGTTTGGGTTGAACTCAGAGTGGTCTTTCATATTCCCTCAAGTGGTTAAGTATATCCTTACATGGTTTCTTCTTATTGATAATCAGTAATCCATTGCATAGGCTTCCTCTGGTACACCTGACTTTGGGTACTTCACCCCAGTCCTGCCCCTGGCTTCATATTGACTTTTCTGAGTGTCAGCCTCAAATTTCCCTTCGACACTCTAAAAAAAATAAACGAACAAACTTATCCTTGGACCTAGGTTTTACCTGGATAATCCTGCAATATCTCCTCTTCTCAAAACTCAAACATATCTGCAAAGACCTTTTTATCCAAATCTGTACTAGGTAACATTTATAGATTTAAGAGATATGACATGTATACCTCTGGAGGGTCATTCTTTAACCTACCATCCTTGCTCAGAACTGGGTAGGATGCCAGACATTTCATAGGCTATCTGATCTCCTCATTAAAGAAAAAAAAGACTGATATTTTCTCTATTTTTCAGATAATACAGATCTTAAGAAGTATCTACTCCAAGTCCAAAGCTGGTTAGAAATAGAATCTGGAATACAGAGGTGGCTGGTAGCCACCAGAAACTGAAGACGTCATGAATGGACTTTT
Organism: Dipodomys spectabilis; assembly: GCF_019054845.1. NCBI lineage: Eukaryota > Metazoa > Chordata > Mammalia > Rodentia > Heteromyidae > Dipodomys > Dipodomys spectabilis. The sequence continues at coordinate 10,517,203 of NW_024870752.1, forward strand.
CCTTCAGCCTCCACAAGGTGAAAGCTCTTTTGAGACTTCGTTTTGGTCTTCTGAACTCTGTAAGAGAGTACACTGTGCCTTGAGCTTCTGTGTCACAGAAATGTTAAAACCTTCAGAAATGTTAAGATCTTACTTGAAATGTGTACTAGGTGAATTTCTTAGCATTCTATCAACCAATTTCATTATTGAATGTTCTAGGATGGTCTTTGAATCAGCAGTCCTTAATCCTCAATATATATTTAGCTCACTCCGAGGGCTTTAAAAATGATGTCTAATTTACCCCTACTATTTTGGTATCTAGATTTTTTTAAGCTTCTTGGCAGGCAGGATTAAGGAAACGTGGGATTTTCTATGGACGTGTGGTTTCTAAGTTCTATGCCATTTTCCTTGGAATCCCTCTGAAGTAGGTTAAGTCCATTCAATGTTCAGAAATATTCTAGTGTCCCACCAGCAGTGTAGGTGATCAGTTCATTTGTGCAGTAATTTAAATTCCCTAGGTCGAAATGAATGGATAAGCTTAACTTATGGCTCTACCCACTTTCTCTAGTTCATTTTGCCAGTCATTACTCAGGTTTTTCTTTGAGAGAGAGAGAGAGAGAGAGAGAGAGAGAGAGAGAGAGAGAGAGAGAGAATCTTCCAGATACTTATCTGTATGAAGTTGCATATTCAAAAATACATCTCCAAACACTTCACATGAAGAGACAAAGAGAAAGACATTATTTCCACGAAAAGAACATGGAGTCTATTGTAATTACTCTCCTTTGTATTATGAAAGGCATATTATTTCCTTCCTTTGCATAATTAGAAGTGGCTGGATACATTTCATCTGATTTTCTTTCTCCAAAACTTGCCTAAGGGCTAGATGCAAACATGGAAAGATTGACTCCCCAAAGTAAAGCTTTGGGAGACAGTTACAGTATCTTCATGTTTGCTACTTTGAACACAGTAATTAAGGAATTGTGATCCCTCTGTTGATGTACTTTAAATGTTCATGTGGACTACCTTCTTTACAGTTCTGCATCAGCTGGGTGCATTTTTCCCATTAGCCATGTGATAGTGAATATGAGTCTGCTAGGATTTCTTCTACTTGATATTTTATTATGATTTCTCTAGCATGGTACAATTCATCTGAGAAGTCCCCACTTTTCAGCGTTGTCTGTGGAAAATGTACAATGTGTCTTGCTTTTGTATCACATTAAGTTGACACTAATTATATATTTTCCATAGAGAGTTAAGAGACCACTCAGGGCTGTTCTTAGCATTTATGTTTTTCTGTCTAATCAACATGTAGTAATTGTATTTATATGTAGGAATCGGAGTTACATTTCAATACATATATTCCATGTTTAATGATCAAATCAGGGACATTATGATTCTCTGTCCTCTTGGTCCTTTATGTTTGGAGCCTTTAAGCTCCTCTCTTCTAGTTCTTCTCAAATATGTGATAAATTTTTGTGAACTAGAGTTATCATAGTGTACTGTAGAATGCTAGAACCTATTCTTCCTAACTGTATTTGGTGTCCCTTGGGCAGTTGAATTTCTCTCTATTCCTACAGCTTCCTCTCATTCCTAGCCTCTAGTAGGAGCTATTCTACTCCATTCTACTTCCTTCTTTGGCAGAGCACTCAACTGAAAGTACTAAGTTAAAATTAAATCAAATGTCTCAGTTTGGGTCCTACTAAAGGGAATAAAGGCTTCCCTAGTGGGCCTTCCCGCAGAATAGGAGAAAGCTCCTGAGTTAAGGGTGAGTCAGAGGCCTTTCTTCTGGCTAACTGCAGTGAGATGGGTTGAGGAGCTCTGTGTGCTGAGATACATCTTCATGCCTTCATGCAGTTCATAGAATGGGAGGAGGTTTCTAAAAACAAGCTTTATTTGGGAAACTATTATCAGTAAGAATGATGTAATGCATTTCCCAGAAAGGATTCAGAAGGGAAAATTTAAAACTTTTCCCTCTGAATGTGCTCAGGGAAGGCAGCCCTTACCTGTGTGAATGGCTGGGCAAGTGAGTCCCAGAAATTCTTGCCAAAAGATTCTGCACTGTAACTCTATCCTCAAATGCCCAGCAGGTAGAAGGAGTGGCCTGGAAAAAAAAGGTTGCACATAATAATTTGCTATTCAGTCATTACTTGAAGTATAGTTCACACAGTCAGTTGATTTGGGTTATTTGGGCTACTGCAGAACTGACTGAATGTCGCATGCTTGACCTGATTTAGTTGTCACAAAGGCAAGGGAAAACCATGTACATTTCACAAGAATAGTAACTTCACTCACATTCATAACTGAATCAGATTTCAGTGAAGAGTTCAAAATGACTATTCAGGCATCACATTTTGTTCTGCCAGAAGTTGTCAGACAACTAGGCTAATTAGTATAATTATGACCATGGTTGATTACAAACTGTAGGCATTTCTCTACTTTCTTTTGGGTAAAATATGTTTCTTCCAGGGAACCATGAATATTTGCAGAAGGTTCATTTTGGCCCATAGGATTTCACAGTCTTCAGTACTGAAGAACATACTGATCTCTCCATTGGGGCCTTGAAAGGAATTAGTTGAAGAGCAAAGGTCAGCACTCCTGGACTCAGCAGAGCCCCTTGCTGGATGCCATAGGTAGGTGGAGACATGAGACTGGTCCAGAGTAAGAACAGGATACAGAATAATGGCACATGTTACTCACTACATGTTTGCCAAATAATCATAACATCAAGCTACTGTAGTACACCTTCTTTTGATAACTTTCCACACAAACGTACACAAAAAAGCCCAGCATTGCATTCAGTCTCTGCTGGATACAAGTGCTCCAGTGATAAAATTAGGTTACTATTTGTCTCCTATCTGTAGAAGTTGAATATGACTCTTATTAGCATATGGAGGGTTTTCTGCAACACCGATTCTGATGTAGGAAGAGAATTTAGAGACTACATGGAAACAACTCCAAATTCCTCTTTATGTGCTTTCCTGAAAAGCATACAGTCTAAGCATGGCTTTGGGTCCTGCCCACATTCCTGTACTAATCCCTGCAGGCAAGAGAAGATCTATTTTGATTGGTCAAAAGCAATTACACACTCTTCACCACCCTCTCCATTCCTGAGGTTATTAATTATGGAAAATATAGTCTATGACCAAGAGAACAGGTTATTCTGGCCAAGGTCTGAGTAGAAAATATATCCCTAAATATCATGTATTGTATATTACTATGTGTTAGGAACTGCAAAAAATATTAAAACACTTCATTTGTCCAACAATCCCATAAACACAGAATGATATTCAAATACACCTATAAATCAGAATGAATGTGGCAGTGTCTCAGGGATCCTTCAAAACAGGTAATATCCTCTTCCTCTCCCTCTTTTTTTTAAAATTTGTTGTATAATAGGCACATCTGGGGAAGGAGGCTCTTGTGGGAGAATCCAGGAGTGCTAGCTGGTGGGAAAACACTTGGAATGTAAAGAGATCTATCAGTTCTTTCAGAATTAATTCAGCATTTTCTAATAAACAGCAGAGTGTTCAAGAATACCAGTTGCTAGGTGCCAATAGGATTAGGAATTATCTCTTCTGTATCCCATAGAAACTAGTTAGGAAGAATCTTTAGTTTACAATGAAGGCACTGTATCTTACAGAGACTAGGATTAGGGACTATCTCTAATTTGCAATAGGAGACTATATCTCAGCAGTTAGAATTAGGAACACTCTCTCATTTATGAGGTAACTGTATATCACAGAGGCCTGGTAATTCACTCAAGGTCAAATAATAAAACTGTTGAACTGAAATTCAAAAGCAGATCTGATTCCACATATCTTCATCCATCCAGAAATTCTCCATTTATGATAATAAATGTCCTTGTATATTTTTGCTCTGCCCTTGATAGCCAGAAGACTTCTCTGAAAACTAGAGTGACTTTTAGTGTTTTCGGAGTGGCTTTTATCAGTGGGACAAAAGTCACAAGGATGCTCAGAATCCCAAACTTCCATATTTTAGTCAATAATTCCACTGCCTCAGCAATTGGGAGAAAGAAAAAAAAAGGATGGCATTATCAAAAGGATGGCATGGCCAAAAAATAACATTTCAATAATAAACTTAAATTTAAGTTTATCAAGGAAATCTAAAAAAGGAACACTGTTCATTAAAAAAAAAAAAAAATAGAGTCGACCAGGGAGAGGTAGCCCATGTCTGTACTCTTTGCTACACAGATTTTTTTTTAATATTTTTTATTTTTTTTAAATTTTATTTTATTTTATTTGAGAACATACTGTACAGAGGGGTTACAATTACATGGGCAGGATAATGCATACATTTCTTACCAAGCATTGCAGCCTCCTCCTTTGTTTACCCTTCACCTCCCTTCCCAGCCTCCCCCCTCCGCCCCACCCAATCATACCCTCCCCCCCACACCGACATGGTAAAGTTGGTTTTGACATGACATTTTGTACTTCTCATTGTTGCAACAGGTCCACCTGAATCCTTAAACAACTTGTTTGTCCCCATCTCCTCCACATGTTATACTGACCTCAAATATAGTGAAAGCGGGGGTTACACTGTGGGGGAGGGACATACAAAGCAACAAAGAAATAATCTTATAAATGCGTTAGAAACACATGCATGAAAGAAACAAAAACATTAAAATACATATTTAAGGGTTCGTTTTCCTAACATCACATTCTCTGACTTTTTCCGCTTGACTCATACCTATACTAGATATTGCAAATAAGGGAAACCATGGGACCTATGTTTCTTTGGGCCTGGCTTACTTCACTTAATATAATTTTTTCCAAGTTTTTCCATTTCCTAACAAATGGGGAAATGTCATTCTTTCTGATGGAGGCATAGAATTCCATTGTGTATATATACCACATTTTCTTGATCCATTCATCTACTGAGGGGCATCTGGGTTGGTTCCATATCTTAGCTATGGTAAATAATGCTGCAATAAACATAGTTGTGCTGGTAGCTTTAGTGTGGTCTTTTTTGTAAACATTAGGGTAAATGCCCAAAAGTGGGATTGCTGGGTCATAGGGGAGTTCTATGTGAAGTCTTTTGAGGAACCTCCATACTGCTTTCCAAAGTGGTTGAACAAGTTTACATTCCCACCAACAATGAAGTAAGGTTCCTTTCTGTCCACATCCCCTCCAGCATCTGTTGTTGTTAGAGTTCTTGAATTTTGCTGTTCTAACTGGAGTGAGGTGATATCTCAATGTTGTTTTGATTTGCATTTCTTTTATGGCTAGGGATGTTGAACATTTCTTCATGTGTCTATTGGCCATCCTTCTTTCTTCTTCAGAGAAGCTTCTCTTTAAGTCTTTCGCCCACTTACTTATTGGGCAGTTGTTTCTTTGAGGATTTGTTGTTGGGTGGTTTAATTTTTTGAGTTCCAAGTATATTTTAGATATGAGACCCTTGTCCATTGTATGGCTAGTAAAGATCTTCTCCCAATCCATGGGCTTTCTATTGATCTTGCTAGCTATGTCATTTGCCCTGCAGAAGCCCTGCAACCTTATGCAATCCCATTTGTCCAACCTTTCTTTGATTTGTTGTGTTTCCGGGTCTCTATTCAGAAAATTTCGGCCTGAGCCAAGGAGACCTAGGGTTTCTCCTATTCCATCCTGTAATGTTTTCAGAGTGTCTGTTTTGAGTTCAAGGTCTTTGATCCATTTGGAGTTGATTCTGGTGCAGGGTGATATATATGGATCTAGCTTTAGTTTTCTACATATAGTTAACCAGTTTTGCCAGCACCATTTACTGAAGAGGCTGTCTGTCTTCCATTCTATTGTTTTAGCTCCCTTATCGAAGATTAGATGGCTATAGGTCTGTAGGTTCATTTCTGGGTTTTCAATTCTATTCCATTGGTCCTGAGGTCTGTTCTTATGCCAATACCAAGCTGTTTTGATTACTATGGCTTTATAGTAGAGTTTGAAATTTGGTATTGATATTCCTCCAGCAGTGTTCTTTCCATTGAGGAGCGTTTTTGCTATTCGGGGTCTTTTATTGTTCCATATGAATTTTTGGATTGCCTCTTCTATTTCCTTGAAGAATGAGGGTGGAATTTTGATAGGTATTGTGTTCAATTTGTAGATAGCCTTAGGAAGTATTGCCATTTTCACGATGTTAATCTTTCCAATCCAGGAGCATGGGAGGTTTTGCCATTTTTTAAGTTCTGTGTTGATTTCCTGTTTCAAGATTTTAAAGTTTTCATCATAGAGGTCCTTCACTTCTTTAGTCAAGTTAATTCCTATTTTATTTTTTGTGGGGCTATTACAAATGGAGTTGCTTTCCTAATTTCAGCCACACTTTTCTCATTGTTGGCATACAGAAAAGCCATTGATTTTTGGGGGTTAATTTTATAACCTGCTACTTTGCCAAAGTTTTGAATCAGCTTGAGTAATTTGGGAGTGGAGTCTATGGGATTCTTTAAATACAAGATCATGTCATCTGCAAAGAGGGAGAGTTTTATTTCTTCTTTCCCTATTTGGATCCCCTTTATGTCTGCATCTTGTCTTATTGCTGTAGCTAGGCATTCTAATACTAGATTGAAGAGAAGTGGAGAGAGTGGGCATCCTTGTCTTGTTCCTGAGTTAAGAGGAAATGGCTTTAGTTTTTCACCATTGAGTATAATGCTGGCTGTAGGTTTGTCATATACAGCCTTTATTGTATTGAGGAATGTTCCATGGATTCCTAATTTTTCCAAAACCTTCATCATAAAGGGGTGTTGGATCTTGTCGAATGCTTTTTCTGCATCTATTGAGATAACCATGTGGTTCTTATTCTTGCTTCTGTTGATGTGATGAATAATATTAATTGATTTGCGTATATTGAACCAGCTTTGCATCCCTGAAATGAATACACAGATTTTTTTTTTAAGTATCTAAAAATACATGGCTGGGTACAGGTGGCTCACACCTAAAATCCTAGTTACTCAGGAGGCTGAGACCTGATGATTGTGGTTCAAAACCAGTCTGGTGGGAAAATAAGAAATTCTGTGAGACTCTTGAATCTCCAAATAACCAGTAAAAAGTGGAGGTATGGCTCAAAAGTTAGAGCATCAGCCTTGATGAAAAATGCCAAATGAGAGCATGAGGTCTTGAGTTTAAGTCCCAGTACTGACACAAATAAAAACCATAACAATTTTTTAAAAACTTTATTCTACTCAACTTTCTATATGAAAATATCTAAATGGTACTTTGTTTTAGACAAAAGGCCAATCTTGTGGCCTTGAAAGCCCACAAGTTGAATAAAGGAGAAGATGAGTAACTTCAGCCTCCAGATCCTGAATAACTGGAAGGTGAGCTCTCCAAGATGAAATAATTAATGATTTTTGGAGCCATCCATTTGCAAGAGTACCCAAATGTTGCAAAACATGCAGTTTGTGTTTTTCCTCCCTTTGCTACAACACTCTCCATGCTCCAAGGAAAACAAAGTAAGTGAATAGACTTGATGCTGCAGCAGATAGCAGGCTCTGACTCAGTGCCATTGTTCCAAATGTTAGTACATGACAGAGAAATGGAAGATAGAGTTCACTAAGCATCTAGTCAGGCTGGTGCTTTTACAATACATAGTATAAACTGAAAGATGCTTTTTTTTATTCTTGATCTACTTCTCAATAAAATAAAACAAGTTTGGTTATTATCACTTACTATATACTAAAACACAAGATCAAAAAACACAATTCAATAAAAATTAAGCAAAACCTTTTATCAGACTTTTCACTAATGAAAATCTACCCAAGCAAGTGTATACAAAGATGTTCAAAATCACCAGCCATTAGGAAAATGCATATTAAATCCAAATCAGATGCTACTATTATGTACTCACTAGAATGACTCAAAAAAAAAAAAACCCACAACCAACAACAATATAAAGAACTAGATAGAATGTGGAGAAAATAATATCCTCATTATTATTAATGTTATTATTCTCATTATTTTATTTGCCTACCGTTCTGGAAGGCAGAAGTTCAAAACTCAGGTGTGGGCAGCACCTCCTTGTGTCCAGAGGCTCAGGGGCCTCCTCCAGCTTCCAGTGGCTGTTGGGTTTCTTTGGCTCCTGTTTGAGTTGTGTCACTTCTTTCGGTGCTTGTCTCTAATCTCCTTCTCTGTTATAAAAGACTTTTAATGGCATTTAAGATCCATCCAGATAAACCAAGATAAGTTTCTCCTTTCAACAGGTACACCTTTGTACTACGTAAGAAGAAAGCATTCACAGGTTCTAGGGATTAATGTGTGGACCTATCTTCAGCTTACTCTACCATCTGAACGTCCACCATGGATAAAGGATTAGTGAGCCACCCACAGCACCTGTAATCCTAGCTACTCCTGAGGCTGAGACCTGAGGATTACAGTCCAAAGCTAGCTGGTGTGGGAAAGTCCTTAAGACTCTTATCTCAATCATCAAAAAGGTACAAATAGAGCTATTACTCAAATGGTAAAGCCCTATCCTTGAACAAGGAAGATCTCAGGAACAGTACTCTGGTCCCAAGTTCAAAGCCCCAGAATACACACACACACACCACTTAAGACAGATCCAGATTGAGGTGGGTTTATCATTGGCCTCCACTTTGACCTTCAAAATCCCCAAGAACCCACCAAAAGACAGAAAGAAAAAGAAAAGCCACGGAAATATCTCTTTCAGATAAACCTGTCAACACTGCTGAGAGATGTGGCACCTATCTTCAGCCAGAGAACTTTCTAGAACCATTATAGGGGATCCTGAGGACTCCTGAGTCTGTAGGCAGGAAGGTCAATGGCTGCCACCCTCATGACATCACAGTGGTGTAGTGGAATTCCCATCCACAAGGAAAGTGAATAAGCATAAGGAAAAGTTTCAGTAGAGGTCTTTTTTTTTTTTTTTTTTTCTAACAAAAAAGTAATGTTAACTTCTTCCTTGTCTCTCCTTCTGTTGGGAAGAAGCCAAAACAAGAATATCCAAGAACACATTTGTCTAAACCGACATGGCAGCTCTCAAAGTTTTGGGAATTTCCTGTAATTTCCCAGCCCTATAGAATTGTGCCTCTTTATGCATCCAGTGTATCTGTATCCTAATCAGACTCGAGCCCGCAGTGTTCTCCACGTAGAGCTGTTCTCCACACAGGCCCACCACCTTCCAAAACAGCAAATCCACTCATGTCAATGTTCAGCTTAACTTTTGCTTCATTTCCCCCTTAAAAGATAAAATCATCTGCTGTGCGAATTAGAATTCTTAATAATCAACTCTTCATCCTGTCTTCCCACCCATCGTTCACCTACTTCCATAGTGTACTTTCCATGTCTCAAACTCCTTACCCATTTCTTCACACAGTACAGGTAATACTTCGGTGCTTTGGTTTATGTTTTGTTTCCAATACCTTGCTCCTGCCATTCCTCGGTTAGGCCTGAAGCCCGTCATTGTGGCTGGTCTGGTGGTTCTCTACCTTGACTGCCATTAGAAATGCCCTTCAGGCTAGAGATTCTGCAATCTCTGCTCAGTGTAGGAGTAGCTGGACATTAGGAATTCTTTCTTTTTAAGCTTCCAGGTGGGTCTAATGGGCATTCAGGTTTGGGAATCCCTGGCATTTACTAATCCAGCTATAAGTGGCTGCCATTTATAGGTGAGGGGTGGCATGGACTGAGAAGCAATGGCCTTTACCAGCAGGATTACATTTGTATCCTGTGCTCTGCTATTAGAACAAATGTATTAATGTTTTACAATGCAATTGTATTTCATTATTCCTTTGTATGAATTTAAAAAAAAACAACCAGCACGTGTTTGCCAGGCATTCTATTTGATTTAACCAACAGCTCACCACTTGGTGAGCTATATATCCCAGCAGGCCTGTGGGCTTTTGTCTGCCCACAGTGGGAACATGGCAGACGGACATCGTCCTGGGCATCCTCACTGGCAGCCCTGAGTCTCAGGGAGTTAAGAGTATGGCTGCACACACACACACAAACACACACACTCACACACCCCTAGGGTGCACAGCTGGGGCCTGGCGGGCCAAGGGAGCCTTGGTTGCTGTGATGCCCACTTCGGTGGGGCAGGGTTGGATGCCTTTAAACTACATCCAAGCTTGCTCCCCGATTCCCTCACACTTTATTCTTGTCTTGGAGGCCTGCGAACTATCAGGATGCAAGTAGCTAAAAATCACCCCCCCCAGTCCATTCCAAGTGGGGTTCACGTGGAAGGCTGTGCATCTATCTATACAGTCCTTCTGGGGAGGGGGCCATCCCGATTCTCCCTCCTTTCAGTGCCACCTTCCCACCTGGGAGGGACACCCTGGCGACAGTGTTGGGAGAAGCCTCCCCGTGGGAACGAGCCAGCGATCGCTCTCCCCAAGGGCCCGGGCCGCACCCACCCGGTCCCGGGCCCCGGGGGCGCGGAGCAGGGCTGTGATCGCGGGCCAGGGAGCAGGCGGGCTCCCGCGCGGGCCGCGGCGGAGGGCGGGCGCTTGTGATCTGCGTCCAGGGCGCGCGCGCGGCCCCCTGCTGTGATCGCGCGCCAAGCGCGGCCCCGCGCCCGCCCCGCGCCCACCGCGCGCCCCGCTCCGCCCCGCGCCCACCGCGCCCACCGCACGCCCCGCCGGCCCTGGGCCCGAAGCTCCCGCGGAAATCTCCCATCCCCCGGGGCTCACCTGCACCCCGCCATTCACCACGGGTAGCCAAGAGCTCCCAAACCCTTCTCTCTCTCTCTTCTTTAAATCAGTCGTGGGCCTTGAACTCTGGGCCTGGGCACTGTCCCTGCGCTCTTCAGCTCAAGGCGAGCGCTCTACCACTTCAGCCACAGCGCCACTTCTGGTTTTCTGGTGGTTTATTGGAGATAAGAATCTCATGGACTTTCCTGCCCGGGCTGGCTTTGAACCACGATCCTCAGATCTCAGCCTCCTGAGTAGCTAGGATGACAGACGTGAGCCGCAGCGCCCGAGGCCCCCAAACCTTTCTAAGTCCTACTCTCTTCTGCGGGCAACCAGGGGCCCCCAGCCGCCGCGCGTGGCTGGTCCTGTTCCCCTCAAAGAAAGGAAGGGGCCCCGGCCCTGTTCAACCTGGCACACGCCCCATTCCAGGAAGACTTCTCTGACTCGGTGTTTTCCTGGGTGATCCCAACAGGTGTGAATAGTTTATCAAGAAACTTAGAAAAGAAAAAAAAAAAACGCTGCTTAAATGGCTCCCTGGGCAATTTGAAAGCAGACAAAAAGGCCCTGCATTAGCATAGGGTGTGCAAATCCACCTGTCCAAATAAATCAGGCAGAGAGCGGACACTCTCCTGGGGAAGAAAAGAACTCAAAACCAGTGCAAATACTTGAGCCAGAATCGAAGGATTAAGCTCCATCGCGGTAATTCACCAGCACTAGGAGGAGGAGAGGCGTTTCCTGTGTCCTACTGACAATCAAAACCTGTAGGGGTTATTTTTAGCAGCTTATGTAGCTTTCATAGTCATGTGAAAATAAAAATACAAAAAGCAAAAAAACAACACACACACACACACACACACACACACACACACACACACACAAAACCCCAGTCTGCCCTAATCTTGCAAACATGTTGGTTTGCACATCTTGATTTCTGGTCCTGGATGAACAGATGAGAAATACTGTTCGAAAACAATAGCTCGGCCCGGGAGAGGTTGTGTCTTTTGAGTATTGTTACTGCCTGTCCTCCATTGCAACAAAACAAAACCACGATTTCATCAGCATTCTTTTTTTTTTTAATAAATATTTTGGAAATGTTATTTTACATTTGTTTTGTGGCGTAAGAGAGACGCGGGGGATGGAGTGGGAGGGCAGCAGAGAACCAAGCCAAGAGAAACTTGACTCCAGGGCGAGTGGGTGGGAGATCAAAGCTGAGCCTCCGGGGGAGGCCCAGGGCCCACGGTATGGGAATGGAGCGCCTTGGTATCACTGGGATGTGGGTAAAAGAAGAGGGGACCGGAAACACTGAAACCAGGGCAAGAGACCCTCCTGTGAAAGACTCCCTGGTAGCCTCCTGCGACCTTGCTTATCCTCTGAAGGCAAGGAGCCGAGACCACACCCATCCACAGCCCCAATCCTGAATGCTGGCTACCACAAACAGCAACCTCAGTCTCAAGCTCCTACCCTCCAGCCTTAAAGAACAAACTTAAAATACCTATCATCTATCTATACCTCTGTCAATCTGTATAATCTTTAAGTCGTTGTACAAAGCAGTTGCCATTTAACAAAGCAGTTTATGAATGCAATATATTTTGATCCCTGTCTCCCTCTTCAACATTCTCATCCCTCTTTTTTTCCCTTGCTCTTCTTAATTTTGTAGAATATACAGTCTACAAATTCTTGGCTGCATTTCCCCCCACCCCCCATTTTCTCTTCGTTTGTCTACCCCTTTCCCCTTGACCCCACCCCACCACTTTAGATTACTCAATTTACTGGTGATTTAGCTTGCTGAACTTTGCCCTTCTAAGGAATTAGATGATTCCGGTGCTCCCTTGACTCCATCCAATGTATTTACTTTTAAGTTTATAAGCTAAATCTATCTTCTACTGTTACCTTTAAGCAGTTGCACAACGCAGTTACCATTTAACAAATGCATTTTAATATGAACACGGGATGGATATAAGTACATTAGAGACCCAGAAGTAGTGAATTATTCCACTCAGGGTATTGGTGATCCAAGATGGCCCCAGCCCACATTAAGTGTGGGCCTGTGACCTAAGTCTCATTCTCACAAAAGAGATACCAGGTAATGGGCCTGCAGGAGCCCAATTGTCAGACTAGGAAGGAGTGGCTAGCTGTGTGTCTTTCTCTGTGTACATGATGCCCTCCCAGAGTTCGGCTGAGCACCCTTTTCTTCCCCCCACCCCCATGCTTTCCCCTCCAAACCCAAGAATTCTAAAATCCAGTCAGGCCTTCAGGTACTTATGAAAGATTATTAAGGTAGAAGGCTAATGCATATGGAGTTCAGCGTTACATTAGCTTTGTTTATAGTTTTACCCATTTAGACATGTAATATGTGGACTGCCAGTCATGATCTTGCCCTGGGTGGGAAAAATATCAGAGCTGGGCCCTGCAGGTAGCAGACATTTCCTACATTAAAAAGGAAGCATCTGTGTAATATAGCACTTAGCACATAAGTGCATAGTCTCCAATCAACTGTCTAAAAGTTTAAACTACATCTGAATTTTTTTTTTTTAATGTTGGGATGTCAGTGACAGTTGTTTGCCTGAAAGAAGGATTAACTTCAAGAACAAACGGAATTCAACGTGTTCAACCGTCACTCAGTATGAAAGCCATTCATTTTTTTTCAACCAACACTGATTATTCCTCCATTATGGTCCAGACACCATGTTTAGCATGGCTCTGCTGAATGAGATCTGGCTGCCCTCAAAATTCCCCTGGCCACTTAAAGCAGGTTAAACCTTTCTTTTCTATGCAGCTCTACTTCTCCAAATGTTCTTCTTCCCGCAAATGGTGAACTTTAAGTCAAATCCTACAAGATTCGTCAACTAATTCTTACTCAGATTGCACTTGAGTGGTAATTTGGCTTAATAGGCAAAAAAGGCAGGTGGATGGAGCTTAATCTGTGTAGCTGGCAGAACAAAGTTAAGGCAAAGTTCACTGCTTACATGTTATCAATTCATCTTCTTTAGGATACTGGTGATTGGCTTAGATTTATATTATTGGCAGTCTCCTTAATATGATTTGATATATTTATTTATATATATTTATTTATTATATATGAAATCTAGTGTCAACTGATGTAGGTCTTGTCATGTTTACCATGAACCAATTTTTTCCCCTTCCAGACAGATTAGAAACACTCGCCAAAACCATGTGTTGTATCCATTGCTTCCTCTATGAGGGAAAAAGCACTTGATAAACTCCTACTGAAGTGTTACAATATGTTTTACACCTTCGTAAGAATTCAGATTCTTGCTTTGTGAAAGGAACTCAGGAACACAAGGCAGCCACAGCAGTGAAATGACCAGTGATGACTCCGCTGGCTTTCCTGGAAAACACATTTTGTACAGGATTTCCCAAGGCTGTTAAAGTGACAATCCATGGGCAGAAGTTACCTGGCCTACCAACCCCAAACCTAGTCCTAAAGAAGACGCCACATCTGGGTAGAGCGATATCTTTATTGGGTATGTCTGACATCCGTATCAATCCCTGCTCCAAAACCAACTGTCAGGGAAACTAAGTCAGAGTCTTGTTCTAATTAAGGGAAGGGACAACAAAAAGTGACGAGAACATGGAAGAGAACCATCCTCTTCCTCAAGATGGCATGGAAAGCAATATAAAGAAATCCCTGTTGCCGGGCGCTGGTGGCTCATGCCTGTAATCCTAGCTACTCAGGAGGCTGAGATCTGAGGATCGCGGTTCAAAGCCAGCCCGGGCAGGAGAGACCGTGAGACTCCTATCTCCAATAAACCACCAGAAAACCGGAAGTGGCGCTGTAGCTCAAGTGGTAGAGCGCTCGCCTTGAGCTGAAGAGCTGAGGGACAGCGCTCAGGCCCAGAGTTCAAGCCCCACGACCGACAAAAAAAAAAAAAAAAAAGAAATCCCTGCCCCATTCTAAAGACAACACAAAGGCTTTGAAGACCAAGAAGGCAACCCTGAGAGGTGTTGTCCATAGCCACAAAACACCTAGTTTTCAATGGTCCAAGACACTGCTATTCCAGGAGCTGCCAACATACCCTCAGAGAATCCTCAAGACAGGTAAGATAGATGGCTAGGCTGGTGTTGAGTTTCCCCTGACTGTGCCAGGTATAAGGCAGAAGATGCTGCCACACTTGTGTTCATTGTGAATGTCAAAGTCACTATGCACGGGACCAACCAGGCATAGACCAAAAAGATCTAGGACCCTGACATGGTTACCGTGAGCATTCTAGTCAGGCCTGGTGGTAAGAGCAGAAGGTATATGTTCATGCTTCACCCATTCCTGACTACTGTGTTTTGGATGTTGCCCACAAAAGTGGGATCATCTAACTTGAGTCTCGCTGGCTATTTCTAAATGTATGATTTAACTATGAAAGGCAGGGAGTGGGAGAAAACCAAAAGCCAGAAATAAAATGTGAATTATTTCATTTGATCATATTCACTGTGCACAAGTATTGATGTACTACACTATACATCACATGTATATCACATGTTCACTGTAGCAAGAAAGCTCAAAACAAACAACTAAACATCCTTAAAAACCAAATAACCAAAAGCTCCCTACGGAAAATTGTCCCATTCTCGTGCTGGCTGGCAGCCTGGAGGTAGGGCTGGCATGTCCATACAATCATTATCCCTGCAGCCTGGCTACTGGAGAAAGACTCGAAAGTCTTAACTCCACAAAAATGAGTTAAATGTTTCAAGTTCCTAATTGCCATCTGCATTTCTCACCCCCGCACATGTGAATCAGGAGCTCAAGTATCACTATAATCTGGGAAACCATGTTTCTCAGGAAAATTTGCCTAACCATTTCTCTTTGCTTGATAACTGATTTTAGGTACCTCCCCAAAAGACAATTGGCAACAAATCTAGGCCCATCGTGCAGTTTGGGAGCAATCCTCTTAGTACAGACTTGATCTGATGTGGAGTAGCCTGTTATCCAGCCACTTGGAAGTTACAGTGACACTAAGTAGGTTGTGTTCACCACTGCTCTTTGCTAGTAATATTTAAGCATTTACAAAACAAAACAAAAACCAGGAAGTTTTAGAAATAGTTATATGCCCTCCTAAAAGTGCTAATTGTTTTAAAATGCACAGCACTGCACTAAAAGCCAGGTGAAACTTTTAGTGGAATTAACTAGCAAAAAGCTGGGCTGGCAGTATGGTTCAAGTGGTACAGTGCCAGCCATGAACAAGAAATTAAGCCAGTTCAAGGCTTTGACTTCAAGCTCTGGAAGTGGCAGGAAAAACACATTAAATAGGCACCACAAACTCTTTATGTACTTTCTTGTAACTCATGCTTACTGCAAACAATTTAGGAAAAAATTGGCACTCATCACACTACTCAGAAATAAAAGCTGTGGACATTTTAAGTTCAGAGTTTTAAAGATACAAATGTGCTTTAGAAAAACATTTAAGTAACTATTTTCACAATATGACAACTTTTGTCACTTAAGGAATATTTATTCATCAATTATCTTTACAAATATTATTTTACTGGCCATTTTATTTACTAAAAATTTTTTTTTGGTTCTGGTCCTGGAGCTTGGGTCCTAAGTGCTATTCCTCAGCTTTCTGCTCTTACCACTTGAGCACAGCCCCACTTCCAGCTTTTTGGTGGTTAAGTGGAGATGAGACTTTCCCAAGTGAGCTGTCTTTGAACCTTAATCCTCAAATATCAGCCTCCTGAGTAGCTAGGATTCTGGCATGAGCCACCAGTGCCCAGTTCACAGTTCCTTTTATCTTAACTAGCCTAAATAAGACTTAAATTTATTTTTTGTCTAAGTGATCTGCAAAATTCAATTTACAAAGTTTTTCATGTAATACCTTCTAAAACTAGATAATTAACTTTTGGATCAGACATTGTTTTGCAATGCCTCTGGTCTTACATTGTGATGGGTAAATGCAATGGATACTTTTATGATGATTGCTCAGTGTATTGTTAGAACTTCTCAATGTAAGTATTGTTAGTGCATCTCAGTCAGAATTTGGGTTCCTCTTGAATAATCAATCATATCAAGCTAAAGTTGACCTTAAAGGCAAGTTAAATAGTTTCCAAATAGTTGGATATCCATGTTGCCCTCCAGTCTCATCACCATGTATATTAAATGTGTTATCTTCTTGTACATCCCTCAACAAAGTTGTTTCAGAAATAATATAATCACAGAAATAGAGGGATAAAAGGTGAACAAATGCAGCAGTGGTACACAATAGAAACTATGTTGAAAGTGAACTACACAATTTGTGGGCAGGGACGGGAGGGAAAAACTGGGAGAGAACAAAACAAGGGGTGACATTGTCCATAAAGAAATGTACTCATTACCTGAGTTAAGAAATGACAATCTCTCTGCACATTGCCTTTATTATAATAATAACAATATAAGAAGCCTTATCATTTCTTACTTTTGTACTTATTCTGTGACTGGAGAAAATCAAGTTTAATGCTTCATTTGCTATAGACCCCAAGACAACTCTAGAACAGCTTTGGACTTTTAAAAACTCAGCAGAAGTTTTCTACATAAAGACAACTCACTTTAAAAAAAGATTTAAGGTCTTTTATTTTTTTCCCCAGAAGACTGAGGCAACATATAACTGTTCAGAGAACATAGGAAAAGCCTAACAAATATTGATCTAATCACTACTTAACCCTGTAACACATAAAACACACACACATTTTAAGCATTCCTGAAGACACTCTTGTGTTTCTCCCCATTACTACTGCCTCTTATCTCTCAAAATTATGTACTGTTTTGCCTTTGTATATTATGATTAGTTGTAACTATTGCTGTTGACCTTTGTGAAAATAGAATCACAGATACTCATTTGGGACACACATCTCTGGAACTAAATTCTATTTGGGAAATTCTTCTGTGTTGCTCTTGCAGTTTGATTTTTTTTTTCCACCACTGCATTCTGCTACCTCATTTATTTCCACTGGAGCTAGTAGGAACTGCATTTCTAGGAGCATCCTTAAATGCATCTCTTCATGTACAGGTGTACTCATAGCTGGGTTTGCACCTTACATAAGCATTGTTAAACTGCCTTTTCTAAAAGTTTCTTCAACGAATGTTTGCATAGAGAGCAGTGCATGAATGGTCCTGTTGCTCCATTGTGCACCAGATATTTTCAGTCTACTGAATTACAGCCATTCCAGTGGATGTGCTGCTTGTAGCATTCATCTCCATTTCCTTGGTAACCAACAAGGGTGAGTATGTTTCTAGTTATTGGCTATTTGTTCTACTTTGTGAAGTTCCTAACTAAGATTCTTGTCCAATTCTGTAGTTGGGCTTTCTGTGTTTTCTCAAGCTTTGGGAGTTCTTTGTGTTCTGCAACACTGGTTGGCAGACTTTAGCTGGTATTAGAACCAGCCTAAAGCCTGTTAAAGAAGAGTATTGGTCTCCACCGAACTCTGTGTTTCAGCAGGTTTGGGCAAGGCACAAGAATCTGCATTTTTTGGGTCTTGGAACTCAGGGCCTAGGTGCTGTCCCTGAGCTTTTTTGCTTAAGACTAGTGCTCTACCACTTGAGCCACAACCCCACTTCCAGCTTTTGGGTGGTTAATTGGAGATAAGAGTCTCACAAACTTTTCTGTGCAGGCTGGCTCTGAACCCACAATCCTCAGATCTCAGCCTCCTGAGTAGCTAGGACTACAAGTGTGAGCTTCTGGCACCCACAAGAGTTTGCATTTTTATTAAGTTCCCAGGTAATGTTGCTTACCCTAGAGCCACACTTTAAGAACCATGATCCTATACCGTTTTAGATGTAACAGCAATGTGTCTTGTTCAAGTCAGACCAAGTCACTTTAAAAACAAAAATTAAAGCAAAGCTCAGAACCATTTAATACCTGTCAAAAGTCCAGAGCATAAACTAAGCTAATATGCTGTTTTCTAGAAAGGAGAGAAACTAAGCTAATATGCTGTTTCCTAGAAAGGAGAGCAACTGGACTCTTCATCAGCGACTGTGTGTCTGGAACTCACTCATCTATTTGGAATATTTGGTGCATCTAAGCAGCTAAGACATCTAGTTAATAATGGGTTTAGTAATTAATAAATTTATTTACTTATTATTGGTTTATTTTAATCCCCAGAAAACTCAATGGCTTTCATGAGCAAGGCCCTAAATCAGTAATCCCTCTAAGAACAAAACTACAGAGCTCTGAATGGAGAAGAAAACTGTCATTTATTTCAACTGAATTTTGTTTCATTAAAAAAATCCTATGATGACACTAAAACAGAAATGGAACAAAAACACACTTACAGGACTACCTTTCAACTTGTAATACCCAAATAAACATATATACACTTAAAACATCTGTCACATTTAAACACACCTTACCATCATCGTTGCCATTTCAGTGTCCTGAAATACCAACTACAAATAAACAACTCTGTGTGCGTGATTTATTTGGACTAAACATTAATCACAGGTTTTTCTGGATACAAAAAGTCCAACAGCCAAGACACTCAGTGCATTTTGGTGGTTTTTGTTGTATGCATTTTCTTTTCTTTTCTTTTTTGTTTCATTCTACAAAAACATCTGTTTTTCTTAATGAGTCTAAAAACCTGCTAGGTATAGGCATTTACATATGTATACATTTACATATTAATAGATTCAATGTGGGTGGGCATACCTTATTCTGAGAGGTCAAAAGAATCTATTTTACATGGAAAGCCTTTAGTAAGGTCAACTCAACATACCACTGCCACCACCATCAATGAAACACTACCAACCTGCAGTTCAAGTGAAATACACCTAGGAAGTACTGTGGTTTGTTGATTCACTAATCCGAGGGACCTAAAGAAAACTGCTATTAGTGGTCAGAAGTAAACTCATCTGGACAGGATCATGAAAATGAAGCTCTGGATGTAACCGGAGGACGTACTACATAATTACCACCAACGTCTGCCATGGTTTTCAGGTTTTCTCACTGAGGAGGGAGGGCTTATGCAAGCAATTGTTGGAAGGTTTCAAGAAAGGCTAAACCCCAAGGCTTAGAGTCAACAGAAGGTTTACTTTTTGTAAACCAAAAATCCAAATAAGAATAATACCACCTATTTTAGGAGTTGCAGTTAGAGGTTTGGCCTTTTTTTTTTTTCTTGTTTGTTTGAAAATAATACCATGTAACTTCTGTGACTGCAACACAGGTTCACATCCAGAAGAACCTACGGGGCAAGGATGTTCAAACCTTTGTGGCCATTTCTACTGAATCACCTACGAGACCATGTAATGAAATTTTGTCCTTCTATATTTTAACCATATATCTTTTTTTTTTAGGGGGTAGGTAATTCTCCCTACTATGTCACCTAAACTAAGGAATTTCTTTCCCCCCTGTTTTCACCAGAGGGCTTTGGGGAAATCATGGATCCTGGTTCAAACAAGCAGTGAGACAAAGTGGCAACTTTACACAGTCTTCAAGTAAACAGGATCCTTGAAAAACAAATATGTTCTGTTCTGGACAATGAGAGGAGCCAACTCATGTCAACTTTGTGCTATTATTTCTTACAAAGTCAATGGGCTTTGGTTTTCAAGTCTTTTAAGGCACAAAACACGGCAGACACCTTTTGTGGAGACTTGCCGCACTGATTTGGAATTTTTTTTTTCTTGTAAAGAGTAAGCATAACATATAGATAAAAATAACAGACCATTGTGTTATTTGTTATTGTTTCGTCAATGGGTGAAGTTGGATAAAATTGCAAACAAACCATGTTGCATGTGTAAATATTTGCTGCTAGAGTTAAAATAAAAGCTCGATGTAGTTCCAAGGGTGCCCAAATGACTTCAAAACAGACCACATTTCGGAAGAATCACAGTGCAGTCTCAAAAATAGTTAAGGTGGAAGGCTGTCCATTGGAGGTGTTCAGAACCACAGAGCCAGGGTGAGTGATATCTGGGTAATTTCTTTTGAAATACACCTGTTTAAAAAGAAAAAGATAAAAAGGGCATGTTAGAAAGGTATGCAAGTCCTCTAAGACAATGTATTTCAATGTTCGCTTCTTCATGTGAAGCAAACTGCCCCCCACCTGGAGATGTAATTAAAACCCAAATGAGACACTGGTGGCTCACATCTATAATCCTGGCTACTCAAGGAGGCTGAGATCTGAGGATACTGGTTTGAAGCCAGCCTGGGCAGAAAACTGTAAGAATCTTAACTCCAATTAATCACCAAAAAGCCATAAATAGAGCTAAGAGTGAAGTGGTACAGGGCCAACCTTGAGTGGAAAAACCAAGAGACAGCAGCCCAGGCCCTGTATTCAAGTCTCAGTACTGGCACAAAAACAAACAAACAACAGGATGGATATATCATAGAGAGGAATTATTCCCCCAAAACCCTTTAGCTGGGTTGGGCTGAAGACCCAACAACCTGTAGATCCACTTTAGTGCTGATCACTCTGATTCACAGATAGGTTTTTATCACTCCATTAAATTGATAAGCAAAGCCATTCTACTGACTTAAAACCTGGAGATAAATTAAAAACAGAGTGACAAAGAGGCCCGGAAAGCTAGCGTCGGCACGAGGGTTTCTCATTTTCACACATAAAAATGAGCACAATAGATTCAGCTGTTAATATCAGGTTGTAATCCCTATATTTTATACTCCCTTGATTGACAACCATTGAAATGCTGGCCTCTATGTATGAAATATCCTGGTGTTTAATTTGTGCGGCAAAGCAGTCACAAGGTCCATAGAAATGTGATCTGTGGATAGTGGGCCACAATAATGAAGCAAAAGCTCGAACAATGACCCAACCAAGCAACTTCTCTAAAAATGTAAGATGATACCAAATAATAGGTCGGTCCTTTGAGTTCCTGAATTCTACCAATTTCTAGCAGAACTAGGAGAGATACAGGTTCCCTGATAAATGTATAATCAGAACATAAAGGAAATGAAATGCTGTCAAGTTTCTCTGTTCCACAATCGTTGGTTTTTAGTAGCTGTATCGTATCTTGGTTCCTTGACAGATGCGCATAACAAAATGAAATAATGTCAAGACTTGTGAGCTCTTATCTCCAAATGTGTTTGGATGAAAAAAGGGACTTCAGAATGTGATTTTTTTTTTTCTACCAAAGAAGAATGTAAAAAGTTTTGAGTCTTTAAAACAGAAAATATTTCATGTCTCTGCAGCTGACACGTGTCATGAACTGGTGTCTCAGGCATGCAATTCTGGATGTACTTCTTAAAAATCTGGCTCCAAATATATTTGTGGGTGTTGTAAACAAAGTTATCACTGGATTTCACATTCAAAAGAGAAGGGAGTCAAGGCATCCACCTACATATTACACATCGTTTTTTTTTTCTTTTGTTGCTTCCATACTTGTTACTCCAAAAATATCACTACAAAGAAAATTCAAATTATGAGAATATCACTTGAGAAGAAAAAGAGGAAATTCTCAACTGGTTCAAAGCTGAAACATTTACATTATAATAAAAAAATCTCAATGTGTGTGTTATTTCCTATCACCTACCCCTCTCACACTTTTTTTTTTAAAGGTAGCCGTATTTTGCATGGTTTTTTCTATATTAATGCATTCCCAAAGAGCTAGTAACTTGTTAGAACTAAAATCAGCCCAAAGGGCAAATGGAAATATAATTCATTTTCTATTGCTTGAGAATCCTCTCCCAAAGAGGCTGGCTTGCTTTTCCTCCCCATCATCCATCTCAATGCAATATTTATAAGGAAAATATTATTATTAACAATTCCTAATTAAAATGGTCTTAACTCTCAAGTCTGCAATTCTTTGCTGAAAGCAAGTTCCTATGTAGAAAGTCCTCCATTGGACCTTTCTTTTTTCACATCTCTTATCATGTTCTGTAACACACTCAAAATAACAGCACAGGTGAGACACAGCCTCTTTTTTACTGAGCAGATGATGAAAGGAGTCAGATTGTTGATGTTCTCCAGCCAGGTCCTTGTGTTTCAAGCTAAGCCTAGGATGGAGGCGCCCAGTCTCAGTTCTCAATCCTGGACTTAGTGCTGATCCTAGAAAACACTACTCTCCCTCTCCACACTGGCTGCCCCATCTGTAAAGGGAGATAAGACTGACTTACCTCACTGGAACTAATTAATGGCTACAAACTACAGGTTGAAAACAGACTGAGTTAAGTGTTGGGTGTTTACGAAGGCTGCATAAGGACATGCAAAGTAGCAGCATTACTCAGCTGAAAGGTGAAAACAAAACATCTAGGAGCCCCTTGTGTGGATCGCTTATTTTTACAGAACCCCAGAATCAGAGTTGGGATGTTGTTATTTGAGTGAATATGGTCATTTAGCAGGCAGAAAGACACAGCTGCAGGCATACTGGAGGGAGCGTAACAACACTTAATAACTGGTGATTTTTCAGATTTTTAGATTCAACTGCCTTAGTTTTTTCATGTGTCAAAAAGGGACCAAGCCAGGCACCACCAGCTCATGGTTGCAATCTAGTTATTCAGGAGGCTGAGATCTGGGGATCGCAGTTCAAAGTCAGTGTAGGCAGGAAAGTCTATGAGACTCTCATCTCCAATTAACCACCAAAAAACAACTAATGACCTTTAACCCCATACCTGTTCCATAGAGAGAAGATGCACCTTTGGATGTTAAGATAATCAAAGACATATAAGAGAAGCAAAGTGGAGTTTGGAGGGGAGGGGGAGGGCTTTGTTTGAGCCAGGCAGAACAAAGTTCATAGCAAAAGCCCAAGCCATGAGCATCTGTGGGCTGAAAACAACATTAAAAAAAAAACAACTCCAAAACAAAAAGGATAGGGCTACAAGAGACTGCTTTATCTCCTGACATACAAGTCGTACCAATGTAAGGATACATAAGGATAGATCTGAAGACCTATGTAATACAAGTAACAAAGTAGAGCTAATGAAAAGTTGGTAAGCTATATATTTTACCTAGACACAATTGCGACGTTTTAATGCCCAAAGAATATTCACAAAGATTACCTTTATACCAGGACACAAGAAAAAAAAGGAGTAATTCTAAAGGGGTAGAAAAGGTACAGAAAAGATTGTCTGATCACTAAACAATGACAGTAAAACTGGAAAGTAAAATAGGAAATAATATCAACAACAACAAACTAACTCCTATTATCAGTTAGTTTTGAAAATCTCCTTCTTATATAATTTTTGGGCCAAAGAAGAAATCAAGGCCTAAACTGCAGGATGTAAAATATGAGCTTTGATGGAATTACATATTGGAATTTACATGGCTAAAGCAGCATTCAGAGGAACATTCAGAGCCCTATTTTTTTTTAATGTTACTAAGGAATACAATCAAATACATTCAAAAACTAAAGAACCAAAAATAAACTAAAAGAAGAAAGACTCAAAAAAGAACAGAAACCAAATAGTTGTAAAACAGAACAAAGGAATTAGTAAATAAATCCAAGAGCTCATTCTTTGGGCGTTAAAAACTTAAGAGCTAACAAATAGAGGGGAATGCAGCAAGTTGAGTGGAGAAAGTATAAGTATTAGGTAGCTCTTAAAAAGAATGAAATAGAGCCGGGCGCTGGTGGCTCACGCCTGTAATCCTAGCTACTCAGGAGGCTGAGATCTGAGGATCGCGGTTCAAAGCCAGCCCGGGCAGGAAAGACCATAAGACTCCTATCTCCAATAAACCACCAGAAAACCGGAAGTGGCGCTGTAGCTCAAGTGGTAGAGCGCTCGCCTTGAGCTGAAGAGCTGAGGGACAGCGCCCAGGCCCAGAGTTCAAGCCCCACGACCGACAAAAAAAAAAGAATGAAATAACTATGTATTAATATATAAAGATATAATCTTAAAAAAAATCTCATAGTGCTGTAAGACTGAACTCAGGACTTTGTGTATGCAGGGCAAATGCTACACTACATCTACAGCCCAAAGAGTAATAGTAAGGAACAATTTCATCTGTGCTAACAAATAAGAGCTCTATATGTGCACACTCTTGCTTATGCATATACTATGTCAGCTAACTGCAGGAGCTGAAGACAAGACTCCAGCCAGAGGGAAGGTCTGTATGTCAGGAGACCTGAGTGGAAGAGCAACTAACTTGCTTTTTACTTATAAGTTAAAAAAAATACTACTTAAAAAATTTATAGTACTAGAATGAATCATCTATTAAGCTGATTATTAAGAATAGTTTTTTATTTATTCTTAGTATAGAACTTCACATTCTTGCTTGGCTTTTTTACTCATGGCTTGCACTCTACTACTTGAGTCATACTTACACTTCAGGCTTTTGGATGGTTGACTGAAGGTAAGTATGTCATGGACTTTCCTGTCCCAGACTGGCTTCAAACCAGATCTTAAATTCCTGAGTAGCTAGGATTATAAGTGTGAGCAACTGGTGCCCAACATCACAATAGTTTTGTTTGTTTGTTTGTTTGTTTGGGTCCGGTCATGGGGCCTGAACTCTGGGCCTGGGCGCTGTCCCTCAGCTTTTCAGCTCAAGGCTAGCACTCTACCACTTGAGCCACAGCGCCACTTCCGGCTTTTTTCTTTTTGTTTATGTGGTGCTGAGGAATCGAACCCAGGGCCTCAGGCATGCAAGGCAAGTGCTCTACCACTGAGCCACCTTCCCAGGCCGTTTGTTTTGTTTTTAATGCTGGTCTTAGGGCCTGAACTCAGGGCCTGGGCATTGGGCACTATCCTTGAGCTTTTTTTTTTTTTGTCCAAGGCTAGCACTCTACCACTTGATTCATACTTCCACTTCTGACTTTTGGGGGTTAACTGTAGGTAAAAATCTCCTCAAATCTCAGCCTCCTGAGTGGCTAGGAAGGCAGGCATGAGTCACCAGCGCAGGCCCCAGCATAGTTTTTAGTTTAGATCATCTGAAGCTACTTACAAGAGTGCTGGATGCTTCTTTTGTTACTATCAGGAAGTAAGAGTTGGGTCTCTAGCCTTTTGAAACCAGTTCAAACTTTTGTCATCAATTAGGCAGCATTCCCTTACTTTCATAAGATGCTCTGCAATATCAACCGTCTTGCAGAATGAGCCCCTGCAGGATGTTTGCAAACCTGAGGCACCAAGGCCAGGGTGACTCACACCCACAGCCACTGCCAGCTAAGTGCTTCTTTACCTATTCAATTAGGCTCAGACTCTTAGAACCCAGGATGTGAAGACTTCCTAACTTCAGGGCTTGTATATCGTGATTTTGAGAACAGATAAATGGCACCTCTGTTATACAGCAGGAGCAAAGGAAGTATAAAAACCTCAATGAGATCTGGTCACTGGGGAAGGACAACAGATATTCGTCCTACATTGTGTGGGACCCCCTTGTCCTGAAGCCACAGGCTCAGGTCCTGGCTGTCAGTACTTCAGAATGTGACAGAGTCCTTGAAGACAAGATTAAGTTAAAATGAGGCCTATAGGGTAGACCTGGTCCAACATGGCTGACACAGAGCAGATGAGAACTCACTATACAGAGGACCATGTAAAGACATGGAGACCACAAGCCCAGGAAAGAGGCTGCAGAGGAAGCCAATCCTTGATTGTGAACTTAAAGCTTCCAGCACTGCAAGAAAATACATCTCTGTGTAGGCCAATGTCAGCCCAGCAGAGGAATGCACACTTGCATATTATATGCTGAAAAACTACTTTCCCTACTTCTCCAAGGATGATGGTTGGCCTAAAAGTGATTCAGCTCACCTGGACTGACCTTTACAGAACAGCAACTACGTGGTCAAGAATACGTGACTTGGAAGTACCTCTCCCTAGATGTTGGTTTTTCTTTTCAAACAAGTGAATTCTGATCTGCGAGAGTGAAAAGCCTGTTGACTTAAGACTAATCCGCACAGTGCTACAGTTCTGAATGATGTGTGGATATTTGATCTGGGACATGTAAGAAAGCTGACAATTTGACAGTTTGTTCTTCTAACAGGGCCATGTGCATGCAGACAGAATGTCAAAGAAGAACTTCCAACTTGGGTGGGAATCAAGATCGGTATTTCCCTGTCTTTCTGCACAGGTGACCTATACCAATGGTTCAGCAAGCCTCAAAGTCTACAGGGAAGTTCAGCTATGGTGAGGATGAGCGGACTGGCCCCAACTTGGACATGATACAAAACTAGGACCAAGGTTTCCTAACTCAACAGGGTTGGCCATCAGCCTCACCCACCTATCACCCTGCCACTAGCTCTCTATATGCCCTCCTGAGACCCCTCATCAATCAAGTAGGATAAAGAAAGAACTGTGCTCACACACAAGGGAAAGCATGCATGCAAGAACTATGTCAACTATGCAAAATAAAGTCTAAAGAACAAGTCACCACTGACAGTGTTGAGCTAGACAAAAGAACTTCAAGAGACTAGGACACAGGTGCTCATCTGTGCAAAGACTACCATGAAAAATGCTAATGTGGAAAGAAAAGATTGCTCATTCTGTCTCCGCTCTGAACTGCAAGAACAGGGGCCATTTCATTTCTCAGGGCATTAGGTTTCTCATCATTGGAATAACAGAGTTCAACTGTATTATCTCCTAGAAATTAGAGGATGACAAAAAGTAACTTTGAATCTCATCCAAAACAACAAAGAATCGCTGGGGAACGTGGGGAAGACAGTGAGGTCAAATTTTCTTTACCAACTGCTAAAACCCAGACCAAAAGTAACGTATGTGTCCCTCTGTAGATCTTTCTAGAATAAGTGAACATTTTTTTGGATGTACTCTGCCAGCATTTGCATCTTAAATATTCTGAACACGAGTAAGAATGAAATGCAACGGGTTTGTAGAATGTCAGTTTTGCTCACTAAGAATCGGGGCCCTAGAATCTTCAAGGGGCAGAAAGTCCTGTGTAGTCTCTGTCTTAGGCACACTGCTTGCACATGCATGTGTTCCTCCCTTCCCCCCTCACCCCCATCCAGTCCTCACAGACCTGACTTCAACGGTGAACGTGTTGAAGCTTTGTCTCTGGAGGCTTATAATTGAAAAGGGCACCTAGTACTTGTTAGCCGACCCACACTGCCAAATTGTGAGGAGGGAACTGGTGAGACAAACTTTAATTACAGCTCCTGGGCATGCTCACCTGTTTTGCTATTTCAGTGAGTGCCGCGGCTTCTCCTTTGCCCAGCTGCTGCACCATCTTGTAAAAGAAGCTGTCTGTATTTTGCAGCAAAATGTATGGCTCATCATATTCTTTCAGTCTTCCTGAATCCAAAACCTGGTAATCAGCAGAAAGAAGCTCATTGAAACACAATGTTTTGGAGCAACATATTATCACTCACACAATATTTCGGAAAGGAGTAGGTAAGGGAGAATATAGAGAGTCTATTTGGGTGGTAGGCCCAGAGGGTGTTTAAATGGTTTGATTACCCTGTTTTACGAAGCAAACAAAGGCCTAACCTGACCTTTTATTATTATAATGTCATAGGAAAGGAAGAAAATGAAAGTTCTAGACTATGATTATGGGTACTCAGTGGTCCCGTGGCATTTTATATTCTGCCAATGGTATTTGGGAGTTGTTATTACTAGTTGGTGCTTTAAAAACTCTCAGACTGAGCTTTATACATACCTCTAAAAGGGTGAGAAACTCCTTTTATTTTTTATTGTTGTAGTTGTTATTCCCCTGTTTTTTCCTTGGAATGGCATACCGTACCAAGAAGTTGTTTTGTTTATTTATTTTTAACTTCATAGTCATGCAAAGGGGCTTCAATTTACCCTGTCAGTTTAGGAGTATAACACATCTTGATTGGCGTTACCTTTTCCATCATTCTCCCCCATCTCTCCTCCTCAAGTTATTTTATTTCATTTTCATATACACATATTGAATATCATGACTGCATTAGCCCACCCTTCCTCTCTCCATTCATCTTCAGTCCTTTTCTTTAGTCACCCATCCAGCACACATTCCAATTTCCTGAAATTATTTTGTTAGACTGTCAGTTAGATGTTGATAGAAGTTACACCATTAGACCCCCCCCTCAGAATACCATACTTGGGTCAATTCATGTGGGTATCTCTTCATATGGCCCTGTATATATTTTTATATGTATTTATAATTTATATCTAATCTCTGAAATTTCCTACCTGAAGAAAATCAAACTCGTTTTATCTAGCATAATCAGATTAAACCAAAATGGTCAGGACCTGACAGCAAAAGAATCGTTTGAAAGGATCTGAACAGTAGTTAGAAAAGAAGCAAATGTTTCTAGAATTTCTTTAGGCTCCTAGACTATGTGGCTTGGTTAGAGGAACGAAATCCATCAGCAGTGGCATCAAAGGTGTGCCCCAAAGTTGCCTCTGTTTGTCATTTATGAACTTAGGAGGGAGAAAGACTGGCCAAAAGAGCTGCTACCTAAGCAGCTTTAGCCTAATTGCTTTGCATAGGGGAAATCTCTGGAAATCCAATTTTCTCTTTGGATAAGACTAAAGAAGCAATTAAGAAATTGAGCTCCAAAGTCCAATGATCACAATACATAGAAAGTGAGGGGGACTCACTGTTGAGTATCTGCTGTCACAATTACCTTGCCTTCCTTCTTCTCTCTCTCTCTCTCTCTCTCTCTCTCTCATTGCCTGCCTTTTGGCTGTTTTATAGCTCATTAATATGTCCACTGGAAATTGAAAGGTGGAGGAAGGGACTCTTTAACTCTGCATTTCTACTTATTAGTGGCTTCAGTAAATGGTTTCAGAGAGAAGAAAGAGTCCAAGACAATTGGCTCAAATGATGTACCTAGGAAGAGTTCTGATATTAAGTGGCACTTAATTCTTCATTTAGACTGTGTTTATAATAAATTCATCTGAAGAGAATACACTAAAACTCTAGGCAGGACACAGGTTGTTGCTTTTTTCATGTCTAGATATTGCAGTTAATTCTGGCCTGTGGTATTTAATCGGAAACATTTATTAAGTCTCATAAAGGGCATTCTCCTGTTAATCTTTTGTTTACTACTGTGAATCACTGCTAAGGGCAGCTTTTCTCAAAAGAGTTCAAGAATAATTGAATCTGTCACATCCACATAATAATTAAAAGGTCCTATAATTTGGCATGCCAATTTAGATGCCCTGAATGTGTAATTTTACTTAAGCATAGCATTACAGGACATAACCACTCCTCCTGACGTTCAAGAAATAAAAAAACCCTGCAAATTTAAAGTACAGGTTTCTCCCTATGCCAAAGACTAAGTAAATAAGTGAATCAAATTGCTTTACAAAATGATGAACTTTCTGTTCTGCAAAAGCAATAAACAAACTTTAAAAAAAAATCACCATTTCAGAGATTGTGGAGGCTGAACTCTCTGACTATACATAATGTGTAATGGAATGAAAGTACTACTCCTCTGCTCTTTTGCTCTTCTTCAATATTCTATGGAATGTACTCAAATTTGAGACAATGGTTAATCTTCCCACCTTTTCTCACACTGTCTGAAAAGATACCCACTATGCTCAGAACTGACCACAGTCTAAGAAGGTAGAGCCAGAAAAACAAAAAACAATACTCCCAGAAAGCAAGAGGATTAACAACAGAAGCTACAGAAAGATTATGTTGGTCATAATGTTTGGTGCCCGTATACATGAACAATTTAATGACTGCACACTTTATTTTGTTAGGACTGTTTTAAAGTTGGGTATGTTCATGTGATAGAACTGCTATCATTTGTTATAAAACTTGATAACTTATTAGAACTAGGTTTCTTTTTTGGATACTGGGTATCAAACCTAGGGTTTCTCACATGCTAAGTACATGCTTTACCATGTTTACATTTTCAGCCCCTTAGAAATCATATTTTAGCTCTTTAAGACAATGCTTTAAAAATAAAATAAAATGGACTTCTCTGATATTATCTGAATATGCATTAAAACATAGGGCTGATAGTGTATCTCAGGTCTGGGTTCAACCCAAACATCACATATACATACACTCACCCCAAAACACATACTATATTATTTTTTGGGGGGGGGGTTGTGGATATGTGGGTGTGTGCCAGTCTTGGGGCTTAAATCCAGGGCCTGGGGACTGTCCCTAGGCTTTTACACTCAAGGCTAGCACTCTACCGCTTGAGCCACAGCTTCATTCCTGTTTTTTTTTTTGTTGGTTAATTGACGATGAGGTAAGTCGCATGGACTCAACTGCCCAGGCTGGCTCTGAACCATAGTCCTCAGATCTCTGCCTCCTGAGTAGCTGGCATTATAAGTATGAGGCACTGGCACCCAGCTTCTAGTATTTTAATATTCAATAAAACATACAGGGCTGGGGGTGTATTTCAGTCTTGGGTTCAATTTCAAGCATTGTATCCTACACACACACACACTAGTATTTTTCCAAGAACTGGATTATTATTATAAGTCCAAATGGATGAATCAACTTATGTTTGAGATAGTATATGGGCCAGTACTTAAATAAAATGTAGCAAATAGTAGGGTCACCTTTTGAGTAAAATAGAAGTCTTTGAACTTGAAAGTGAAAATGAAAATGGCTATGGGTGAAATAGTCACTACTTTTAAAGCTATCAGAGCTAACTTTCAAAATAAGTTAGACAAATAACAGAGTTAATTTCATCCATCTATCCATTCATCCTCCATTTGACCACCCAATATTAAATAAGTAGTACATATTTCCCTGCACTGATTTAGGAATGAAGACTCAATGATGAGCAAGACATAGTCTTTCATGCTTCTTACAGCCAGAGACAAAGATGGAAACATAAATAAATAAGTACCTTGGTTCTGGCTACATAATCAAAGCCCAGGTTTGAACCAGTATTTTCCTTTCCCTGTAAGTTCCCAGAGAAATACACTGTTAGGAGTTTAATAAAATGATATTAGGAAATTGAAAGCTATCTCAACTAAGGGAGCTAAAAACAGAAATACATCCAAATAGAAAAGGGAATGGTATTTTGTCCTAATATTAAAAGTATTTATATGAAAATGAAACTAAAAAACTTAATGTGACCAGCAGGGATGGCACTGATGTGGGGTTAAGATGGTGGAGGAGTTGACTATAATCAAGATGCATTGGACATACTAATAGACATGTTAAATTGAAGCCCCTTTGTAATTGTTTGAAGATAATAAAAATTAATAGCTAAATGAGTAAGTTTTAAAATCAGCAGTGCCCACACTAAAGCCACCAGCACAACCATATTCATTTCAACATTAGTTACCATAGCTAAGATATGGAATCAATCCAGATGCCCCTCAGTGGATGAATGGATAAAGAAAATGTGGTACACACACACAATAGAATTCTATGCTTCCATCAGAAAAAACTGACATTCTCCCATTTATAAGGAAATGGAAAGACTTAGAAAAAATTATACTAAGTGGAGTAAGCCAGACCCAAAGAAACAGCTGCTTGTGTTCCCTCACTTGTAATAACTAAAATATATCTAGGATATTCTTAGGAGAGGATCACAAGAGCTCAATAGCTATGTGCATATGACCATATAAAATGATGTTTATATCAAAATGAACTCCAAGAAATGGAAACAAGAAGGTTGTTCCCCCCCCACAAAAAAAAGGGGGCTGGGAAGGTGGCTCAGTGGTAGAGTGCTTGCCTTGCATTCATGAGGCCCTGGGTTCAATTCCTCAGCACCACATAAGCAAAAACAAAAAAGCCGGAAGTTGCTCTGTGGCTCAAGTGGTAGAGCGCTAGCCTTGAGCTGAAGAGCTGAGGGACAGTGCCCAGGCCCAGAGTTCAGGACCCACAACCAGACCCCCCTCCTCCCCAAAAAAGAAGAAGAAATACACTGTTAGTACACTTATTGCCAGATTTAAAAGAGGGAAAGGATACCTTTAAAGCATTTAACTTTCTAAGATTCTATCTCATGTTGATAACATATTCACTTTGCATAATGTAAGAAATATGCTTGTAGGGCTGGGAAGGTGGCTCAGTGGTAGAGCGCTTGCTTTGCATGCCTGAGGCCCTGGGTTCGATTCCTCAGCACCACATAAGCAAAAAGAAAAAAGCCGGAAGTGGCACTGTGGCTCAAGTGGTAGAGCACTAGCCTTCAGCTGAAGAGCTGAGGGACAGCGCCCAGGCCCAGAGTTCAGGCCCCACGACCGGACCCAAAAAAAAAAAAAGAAATATGCTTGTAAACAGAAATGTCTCCTTTGTCTCCCTGCAATTTTATTATATTCAGGATCCAGATTATTTACTGGGTGTCTGGTACATACTAGAAAAAGGAAAACAACTTATTAAACTTTGAAGATGACTGTAGTAGCAAGAGAGGTCGCCGCTGGCCAGAGATTCTGAAGAAAAGCCATGGAAAGAAAAGGGTATCAAACTAGACTGGAGTAATAAAGATGTGGACACACAAAAATGGGAGTGAGAAGTTAGTCATCATTCTAAACACAAAGAACTTGGACCCTGAGTCCTGGAGGTGCACCTGTCACCTCCTCAGAGTCAGGTGTGAGACCTGCTGTATTCACTTGTGCATCACCAAGGCCTGACATCATACATAAGTGGTAGGCACCCAAAACATATGGGCTAAAAGGACAAAGGAAGTGAAATTCAGGGCTTAAATGGATGACTGTCCAATGGTGTAGTTTGGGAAGACTACAGGATGAGAGCACGAGGGAATGAGTCTACAAAGGGAAGTGGGCTTAGATAATCAAGATAGGGACTTGGAGGACCACACAATTCAAGTTCATGGCTAAAGGTAAATTAGTTATAAAAGCAGAGGCCTGGAGAATCATTGATGTTAAGTAGTGGACAAAAGAAAGAACAGAAGGACAGTTACTCAACATGGAAAGAAATGCCAGAAAAAAACTCTTACCCTCCTAGCCTTAGTATTTACTGCTGAGATCTTTCAGAACAAACAACTCTGAATATTGTTTTCTGTATAGAAAAGCAGAATTAATTTCCCTTTTTTTTTTTGTAGGTTGTGGAGCTTGAACTCTGGGTGTGGGCACTGTCCCTTAGCTCTTCAGCTCAGGGCGAGTGCTCTACCACTTAAGCCACAGCACCACTTCCAGTTTTCTGGTGGTTTATTGGAGATAAGAGTCTCATGGACTTTCCTGTCCAGGCTAGCTTTGAACCATGATCCTCAGATCTCAGCCTCCTGAGTAGCTAGGATTACAGGTGTGAGCCATCGGCGCTTGGGTGAACGTCCCACTTTTATCTTAAGAAGGAGAAAAAATAACTTCTTTCATCTATAAGGAAAGGTTCTTGAATTGGTCTCTGGGGTAACTCCTCTGCCCCATTCCGGTACCCAAGTAAACTCTAAGAAAAACCACACATTAAACTAAACACACTGAGGGGACAGCCATCCTTCTGTCCCAGCATCTCTCCAGGAATGGCAACCTCAAATTGCTCACTGTTTTCTAGAAGGCGAAGGAAAAATACATTACATGGGATGAGTCAGTCAGTTACATAAGCTAAGTGAAGATGGGGCTATCAGGCCTTCATATCTGCAGGTAGCCCAGGTAGCTGTCCTAGATAGAAAAATTAGATGGACCTGTTGCAAAATAAATTAATCCAGTTCAATTGGCGGAACGTGGACATGGTAATGGGGTGTGCTCAGGGAGCGATGAATGACAGGACATGGTACAGAAAAAGGCTGACTACAGGAAAAGAAAAGCCCAGGAAAGCTTCCAAGCAGTACAGGGGAGGGCAGAAGGGAGAAGCAGAGGTATGGAGGTTTGCTTCCAGCTGCCAGGGGAGAAATGGGGTGTGTGGATTGGGCTCAATGCCTACAGTGGAACGGTAGTTAGCCAGTCCTGGAAATTGCCTTCCTCACCGACAAATGAATCCTTCCCTAGTCTTTAAACCATGTATAGTTCTTCTCATCAGGGAAGGTAGAGAGGAGGTCATGGCCATCATGACCTACCATGGATATTACTGCTCCAAAACTGCTCTCTCACATACCCCTGCTTTCATTATTTCTTCTGCCTTTATATGTTTTTTTTTTTTTAATTTTTTCATTCAACACTTACCTTCAATCTCTAGGGTTTTTTTTTTTTTGGTGCCAGTCCTGGGGCTTGAACCCAGGACCTGGGCACTATCCCAGAGCTTTTGTCTCAAGGCTAACACTCTACCATTTGCGCTACCCTACCACTTGAGCCACAGATCCACTTCAGGCTTTTTGTTGGTTAGTTGAAGATTCTCATGGACTTTTCTGTCTGGGCCGGCTTTGAACCTCAGATCTCAGCCTCCTGAGTAGCTAGGAAAACGTGAGATATTCGTGCCTGGCTTAGCATATTTTTGAAGGAGCACTGTTCCTTCTTTCTGGAATGTCCTGGTTGTGGTCATGTAGGCTTAAAAGTTCCATGAAGGTTGAATTAAGTCTTGAGTTGTGCTTTTCCAGCTGAGTATGGAAGTTTAGTTACTAGCTTTGATTTCTCTGGGAAACAAAGAGATTTGAATTCAGAAAGCAAGGTACAGATTAGGAAACCATAATTTGTCCCAGAAGCAGAAGAGTTGTGACCTGAGTTTCTGAGCTTTGCTTGTGGTTCTCCACAATTCATTCCCAAAGAGTTCACCAAGTGGTGATGCCAATGCTTCTGTGCAGGTCAAAGTTGTGGCTGAAGTTCTCTTCAGCATCTTTTGCTCCTGCTGTTAGGAGAACTCAGAGCTGCAAGGGCTGGGGTTGAACAGAAACTGGAAGGATAAGCTGTGTGACCGGCTAAGAAGGAAGTAGATGACAAGTACCCAGCTAATCCTTAAAACCACCTTTCATCTAGAGTTAGTGCCGAGTGCCAGGAGAAAGAGGCTCTCTAATACTTCAGTCTGGCACCACTGTTTTGTGGCAACTGAACAAATGAGGGAGATTAAATTAGCCGTCTAACAACTACATCGTGCTTAACACATTTAAAATAGGGAGAACATCTTTATAAAACAGAATTCTAAGCCTAGCACATTAGTGGCGCTTAATGAACCCAAACTGGTTAAATCCCTTTGGAGAGCCAACACAGAAACAAAGCTATTAATTAGGTCACAGTTGTTTCCCAATAAGACTTTTGTTTGAATTACTGACAGTAAACAAAACCATATCCATTCCTCTTTGTGAAGAAGAATTCATCAGTGCAACAAAATGTAATTATTACACCTTAAGTGCTTGCAATTACATGACAACTTTATGATGACAAAGCTGTTGGTAACGTCCTTTGTTAGCATCTGTCACCTCTCCAGCCATTTCCTGAACCTGACCACTGCCCTCTGGAGC
The DNA here is from genome assembly GCF_019054845.1 of Dipodomys spectabilis. Lineage (NCBI taxonomy): Eukaryota > Metazoa > Chordata > Mammalia > Rodentia > Heteromyidae > Dipodomys > Dipodomys spectabilis. The sequence continues at coordinate 10,552,860 of NW_024870752.1, forward strand.
ATTAAACTTTGGGGCTGACTGATTTGTCTTCATGTCCTCAAATGCTTTTAGACTAACAGAGCAGAAAAATCCCTTATTTTCTGGAAAAGGAACAGGCATTTTTAAAACAAGCAAGAATATCACTGCTGCAGTTTGATCTTCAACTATTGTATTTCTCCCATGGCTACCACCAGGCTACCCAGCCACTGAATGAGATGGAGTCTCTTGAACCTTTATGTCTGGACTGGCCTCAAACTGCAATCCTCCTAATCTCTGCCTCCCAAGAAGTTAGAATGATAGATTTGAGGCAAATAAACTCAATATTAAAAAAGGTAAGTAAAGAAATTACTAGACAGACTATGTGATAACACAGAATGTGCAGTTAAATGCTTGAGGTAGTGTTGGGAAGAAGAGAAAAAAGTAACAGGAAATTAACTTATTGAGGCTTTCTATCAGCGTTTGTAAGGAAGGATACATTAAAAAGTGGACATCTGCCAGGCGCCTGTGGCTCTTGTCTGTAATCCTACTCAAGACCTGAGGATTGAGGTTTCAAAGCCAGCCCATGCAGGAAAGTCCCTGAGACTCTTATTCCAATTAACCACCAAAAAGCTGGAAGCGGAGTTGTGATTCAAATGGTAGAGTACTAACCTTAAGCAAAAAAGCTCAGGGAGAGTAGCCAGGCCCTGAGTTCATGGTCTAGGACTCATACACACACACACACACACACACACACACACACACACACACACACACACACGCACACACGCACACGTATGCACACATGTACACACGACACACACGTAGCGGACCTCCCTGGAAGCCATTGGATTACCATAGGAACAGCACTCACCATTATCTTGTCACTGTCGATGATGGTGTTCAGTCTGTGTGCAATTGTCAGGACAGTACAATGGGCAAACTTCTCCCGGATTTTTTTCTGAATTAACTCGTCAGTTCTGGAATTTTAATCAGTGAATATGGGAAAAGTGAACTCAAGACTTTAAAAATTAGATGTTAGTTCAAAAATGTTTAAAAGGACACAATCTTGTTCTTAAAGTATTAAAAAGTCAACTTAGGAATTTCATTGTTTATCATTAAAAAGTTCCCTTTAGAACCATACCTACTGTATTGATGGCAGGAGTGTAAACTTGTTCAACCACTTTTGGGCATTTACCCAAACGATCACAAACAAGGCCATACTAAAGCTACCAGCACAACTATGTTTAGCACAGCATTATTTACCATAGCTAAACTATGGAACCGACCCAGATGCCCCTCAGTAGATGAATGGATCAAGAAAATGTGGTATGCAATATATATATATATATATATGTATATATGTGTATATATATATATATATGTATATATATATATATATATATATATATATATATATATATATATATATATATATATATAATAGGATTCTAAGCCTCTATCAGAAAGAACGATACCACCCCATTTGTTAGGAAATGGAAAGACTTGGACAAAATTATATTAAGTGAAGTAAGCTAGGCCCAAAGAAATATAGGTCCCATGGTTTCCCTTATTTGAAATAACTAATATATGTCTAGGTCAAGCAGAAAAGGTCAAAAGCTATGTACATATGACCACATAAGATGATGCTAAGTGAAATGAACCCCAAGATAGGGACACAGAGGTTTTATCTTTGTTGCTGCTGTTTATAATGTACTTATAATGTACTATGATTTTTTTGGTTTTTTTTTATATGTTCTTCCCCATGGTATATACTATGATTTTTTTTGGTTTCTTTTGTATGTTCTTCCCCATGGTATAACCTGTTTTCACTGTATTTGATTCCAGTGCCCTACATCTTATATACACATTTTTCTAATTTGGGGAGGGGAAGGGAAATAACAAAATGCTACAATAAGGATACAGGATGACACATTGTAACAGTGAGACACTATGTTGAAAACGAACTTTACAACTTTGGTGGGGGGAGGAGTCAGGGAGGTGGGAAGGGAAGGGATGGTAGGGGAAAAACAGAGGAGGGGGTAACAATGCTTGATAGGAAATGCACTCATTACCATACTCATGTAACTGTAACTCCTCTGTACACTATCTTTACAATTAAAAGAAATGAACCATTTTTTTACAAAAAGTTCCCTTTCATATTGCCTGAAAGTATCAGAAGTGGAATTTAGGAATTTAATTTGCTCAGGATGCAACACAGACTAAGTAACCCTTATATGAAACGCCAGAGGATTTTGGACTTCACAATATTTGCATAGCCTGAAGGTGATTTCTATAATATTTAAAATAATTCTGTGCCTGTGGCAAAATAAGGATATGTCAACTGAAGGAAGTGAAAAGACACACTGGGCCTCTGTTCTCACTATGACCTAGCCGTAAAATCACATGCAGAGGAATTTCCCATTTGTACTGTCATGTTAGCACATAAAAATTTTGGATTTAAAAAAAAAAAGAAAGAAAAAGGCCTTAATAATAAAGGACATTCTTTTGCTTAAAAAAAAAAAATTGGATTTTAGAGGCTTTTAGATTTCAGGTTTTTGACTTACGAATGCCCAACCTATCAGATTGTTGACACCACAAAGCATGCTTTTGTTTCTTCCTTCATCTTCCAGAATTAATGGGATCAAGACTTTTCTTTGGGGCCAATACAGCACTTAGAAACATTTGTCAGTATTATTAGTGTTTGCCACATTTAAAATTTAGAGTCAGTGTAGTGTCCATCTTCAGTCTGTACCTTGGATCCACATTTGCTGTTGCTTCATCAATAATCAATATCCGATTTTTCTTGAGAATTGCTCTGGCAAGGCATACCAGCTGTCTCTGTCCAACACTAAAATTGGATCCTGACTCTGCCAATTCAGTATCCATTTTACCAGGAAGATCTTCGATGGCTTCTTTGAGCTGTACCTATAGATATAGACAGAAGAATGGCATCAGAGCTCTGAGGTCCTTTTTTCTGGAAAGAATACCTTATGTGACTTCTATCCTGTGTACAGTAAGAGTCAGTTCCAGCTAATGTTCCTTAGAACCACAGTACAGTTAACTCAGAACACAAACAATCTAAACTGAATCCATTTATATGCTGAGGGGCAATTGGGATGATTCCATATCTTAGCTACAGTAATAGTGCTGCAATGAACATGGTTGTGCTGGTGGTTTTACTATAGCCTTGTTGTGTTCTACTGGATAAATGCCCAGGAGTGCAAACTGCTATATCATAAGGTAGTTCTATATTTAGGCTTTTTTTTTTTTGGTTTGTGCAGCTTGAACTCCCATCCTGGGCGCTGTCCCTGAGCTCCTTTTTTCAAGGTTAGTGCTCTACCACTTTGAGCCACAGCTCCGCTTTCAGTTTTCTGGTGGTTAAATGGAGAAAAGAGTCTCACAAATTTTCCTGCCAGGCTGGCTGTGAACCGCAATCCTCAGATCTTAGCCTTCTGAGTAGCCAGGATTACCCGGGTATGTTTAGTTTTTTTGAGAAACCTCTACATTGCTTTCCAGAATGGTTGAACAAGCTTACATTCCCACCAAGAAAATGTGATACACACACACACACACACACACACACACACACAATGGAATTTTAGAAATGATTTTGTGCCATCTGAAAGACTTGGAAAGAATTGTATTAAGTGAAGTAAGCCAGGCCCAGAGAGACAAAAGTTGAAAGGTTTCTCTCATTAGTGGTAGATAGAATGTGCCTATAAATCTGTAAGTAAATATGATGGGTGGTATTCAAGTGGTTACAAATGAATTGACTGAATTATAATAGATACTTTGGAGAGCTTACGTAGTATGATTTTTTTTTTTTTGAAGGACTAAGTAAAAGCCCAACAAAATAAGCACAAGAAATAGGAACTTGCAAGGAGGGAGGAGGTAAGGGGAGCCGGGTTTACAATGAAGGCAGGAGAGAATGCAGTGAAGAATTCATTGTATATACCAGAAAATTGAGAAGTATGCAGGATGGGATGGGTCAAAGGGGGATGAAATTGTTGAAGGAGCAACACAGATCAAAATGCATTGTAACCATATACTACTTTGTTAAATGGCACCTCCTTTAAACAACTACTTAAATAAATATAAATGTGTGTATATCTATCTGTCTGTCTGTCTGTCTGTCTGTCTGTCTATCTATCTATCTATCTATCTATCTATCTATCTATCTATCTATCTATCTATCTATCTATCTATCTATCTATCTATTTATCTCAAACAACCTCCCCCCTAAAAAGAACAAACTTGCCAGAACTATTGTACTTTTCTGTTTACTGAGTTAGCACTGTTGGTGTGAATGCCATTAAAAATACTAAAGAAATAATCCTCTAAGTACAATATAGCCAGATTGAAAAGTGCCCTTCCTTAACAGTTTAGTAAAAGGCCACTGCAGAAATCTATAGATAGGGAACGGAATGGTGGGTGTGGACACATGGACACAGTGGACACATGGGCTCTTTGGGGCTGACAGAAGTATTCTTAAATGGAGACTGTTATGATGGCTGTGTAACCCTGCAAATCTGCCTAAATCAGAGAATCACATGTATTAAGGGAGTCTTTTGCCTTTTCTGGCATGTAAATGATGCTAGTAAAAGGCATCATCTTCATGCCGGTCACCTGAGCTACCTCCCTATCATGTGACCTCTACCACCAACCCTCCCAAGGAGTCATGGAGGTCTCTCAGAAAGGAAGCTCTTCCTCCCAACATACAAAATACCCCTATAGAAAAGCTAAAGGGGATTGTTACGCTTGAATCAAATTTCCCAGAGTATCTTTAGCACAGGAGTTAGTCCACTAAAAAGAAAATTTAAACAGAAGTGTAGCTGCAGGAAGTATGGTTCTCTAAAGCTATAATCCTATAGGTACTTTGCCATTTTGGAAGATTTTAATCAACTGGAAAAAGTTTTAACAAGTTCAAACAATGGCAACTGCACCTCAAACGTCAGCATCTCAGCAGCTTGTTCTTCCCCGGATTAATCCCACATCACTAAAGCTGTCAAGTGCATTTTCTTCAATTTCATAAATGTTTTGCAGGGAATGAAAAGTCAGGAGAACAAGGATACAATGTAACACTTTAAAAAACCACTTTTTTTTACTAGTATACTGCGCAAGGGAGAGTCATGGTGGCATTTCCGTTTATGAACACAATGTGCCCCAGTCAAACTCCCACCTTCTACCACTCTCCTTTATCTCCTCCTTATTCCCCTCCCCCTGACACTTTTTTGTTGGTTTTGGGGCTTGAACTCCAGGGCCTGGGGGCTGTTCCTGAGTCTCTTTGCGCTCAAGACTACCACTCTACCACTTGGGCCACAGCGCCATTTCCATGGCCCCCTTCTTAAAGTAGTTACAAGTCTCACTGTTCTATTTTCTTTTCTTTTTTTTTTTTTTTTTGATTTTTTTTATTGTGAAAATACTGTACAGAGGGGTTACAATTACATGGGCAAGATAATGAGTACATTTCTTATCAAGCATTGTAGTCTCCTCCTTTGTTTCCCCTTTCCATCCCATTCTCCCCCCACCTTCCCACCGAACCCTCCTCCCCCCTCACCAAAGTTGTTAAGTTCGTTTTTGACATAACCACTTGTACGTCTCATTGTTGCAATGGGTCCACCTGTATCCCTATTTAAACGATTTGTTTTTCCCTTCCCCTCCACAAATTATAACAACATCAAATACAGTGAAAGCAGGGGTTATACCGTGGGGGAGGGACATACAAAGCAACAAAGAAATCATCTTATAAATATGTTAGAAACAGTCACAAGAAAGAAAAAACATTTGAATACATATCTTAGAGTTCATTTCCCTAACGTCAACTTATCTGACCTTTTCTGCTTGACATATACTAGTTATTGTAAATAAGGGAAACCATGGGACCTATGTTTCTTTGGGCCTGGCTTACTTCACTTAATATAATTTTTTCCAAGCCTTTCCATTTCCTAACAAATGGGGCAATGTCATTCTTTCTGATGGAGGCATAGAATTCCATTGTGTATATATACCACATTTTCTTGATCCATTCATCTACTGAGGGGCATCTGGGTTGGTTCCAGATCTTAGCTATAGTAAATAATGCTGCAATAAACATAGTTGTGCTGGTAGCTTTAGTGTGGTCTTGTTTGTGAACATTTGGGTAAATGCCCAAAGGTGGAATTGCTGGGTCATTGGGGAGCTCTATGTGAAGTCTTTTGAGGAACCTCCATACTACTTTCCAAAGTGGCTGAACAAGTTTACACTCCCACCAACAATGCAGTAAGGTTCCCTTCTGTCCACATCCCCTCCAGCATCTGTTGTTATTAGAGTTCTTGATTATAGCTATTCTAACTGGAGTGAGGTGGTATCTCAATGTTGTTTTGATTTGCATTTCTTTTATGGCTAGAGAGGTTGAGCATTTCTTCATGTGTCTATTGGCCATCCTTCTTTCCGCTTTAAGTTTTTAAGTCTTAAGTTTCTCTTTAAGTCTTTAGCCCAGTTATTTATTGGGCAGTTGTTTCTTTGAGGATTTGTTGTTGGGGGATTTAATTTTTTGAGTTCCAGGTATATTTTAGATATGAGACCCTTGTCCGTTGTATGGCTAGTGAAGATCTTCTCCCAATCTGTGGGCTTTCTATTGATCTTGCTAGCTATGTCCTTTGCCATGCAGAAGCTCTGCAATTTCATGCAATCCCATTTGTCCAACCTTTCTTTGATTTGCTGTGTTTCTGGGTCTCTATTAAGAACATTTCGACCTGTGCCAATCACTGTTCTATTTTCATACAGGAAATAGAAAGCCCTTCAAAAATTCACCTTCATTCATCTTCTCCATTGTTCTTCCTCTTCCTCTGATGCTTGTACTACAACAAAGTCTGTTTTACTTTCCTGTCATTATCAGTGTATGCTAATTGCATAAAGGGGTTCCACAGTCATATTTTATACACATTTTTATATTTTAGTCTGATTAACCCCATCTTTTGCTCTTTCCCCATCCCTACCCTGTAATGTTTAACAGTTTTCAGTAAGTTTCCTTATAGTATCTTCATATGGAGACAAAAGGTATTCCCATATTATTTGTTCTCTCTTCCAGACAATCCCATTACTGCAATATTATATACACTACCAACATCTACATCTATCTCTTCTTTCTTTCTTTTTTCTTTCTTTCTTTCTCTCTCTCCCTTCCTCCCTTCCTTCCTTCCTTCTCTCCCTTCCTTTTTTTTTTTTTTTGCTGGTCTTGAACTATTTTGTTACTGGCTAGTGTTCTACAACTTGAGTCACAGATCCACTTAAAGTTTTTTGTTGTTTTTTTTTTGGGTGCTCAATTGGACATAGGAGTCTCACGGATTTTCGTGCTCAAGCTGGCTTTGAATTGTGGATCCTCAGGATCTCAGCTTCCTAAATAGCTAGGATAACAGGTTCTGAGAGCTGCCAATGCCCAACCTCAATGTGTATCTTTAGGTTGAAATTCCACAAGTGGAAAATATGTGATATATACTTTTTAAAAAATCATAGCTTAACTCATTCAACATGATTATTTCCAATTCTATCCATTTACCTGACAAAGATATAACTTCATTTTAATGGCTGAGTAATATTCAATAGTATATATGTATGTGTATGCTGTTTATCATCTTTTTTCCTTTGTCCATTCACTGGTTGTTGAGTAATTCAGCTGATTCCACCATTTGATAACAGTGAGCAGCATGCAATAAACATGGATGTGTTGAATATCTCTCTGGGCATTGTTTATTGCTTGCTTTCTTCATGATGAACATTCTGACTGAAAAGAGATGCAATCTCAAGGTCGTTTCTATTTCCTTATGGCTAGGTATGTTGAACATTTAGGTATCTATGTACTTACGTATGTATTTATGTATTTCTTCTTCTGAAAATTGTCTGCTTGCCCATTTGTTAACTGGTCTTTCCTTCCTTCTTTCCTTCCTTCTCCCCTCCCTCCCTCCTTCCCTTTTTTTCTTTTCTTTTCTTTTTGGTACTGGGGTTTGAACTCAGGGCCTGAGCCTGGTCCCTGAGCCTCTTTGTGCTAAAGGCTAATGCTCTACCCATTGAGCCACAGCACCATTTCCAGCTTTTTCTGAGTAGTTTATTGGAAATAAGAGTGTCATGGACTTTCTTGCCTAGGCTACCTTCAAACCATGATCCTCAGATCACAGCCTCCTGAGTATCTAGGATTACAGATGAGAGCCATCAGTGCCTAGCTGGACGATTTGTTCTTTTACTATCTCTTTTATCATTTGACTAGTTGGAAAAGATTTTCCCCCATTCTATGGCTTGTTTCTTAGCTCTAGTAATTGTTTCTTTTGCTGTGTAGAATCTTTAATTGGATACAGTCCTGCTGGTCAATTCTCATTCTTTTTTTTCTGAGCAACTGTGTCTTTATTCAGAAAGAAATTAATATCTGAATCTTTCAGTTTTCACCATGGTTTCCTATATTAATTTCAGTTTCAAATCTTACGTTAAGAATTTTTACCTTTTTGGTAAAATTAAATACCACACTCCTTAAAGTCTACATTCCAATTTTTTTGTTTTATTTTTTTATTTTTCCCAGTTGTGGATCTTGAACTCTGGGCCTGAGCGCTGTCCCTCAGCTCTTCAGCTCAAGGCTAGTGCTCTAGCACTTGAGCCACAGTACCACTTCTGGCTTCTTCTAGTTATGTGGTGCTGAGGAATCATACCCAGGGCCTGATGCATGCAAGGCAAGCACTCTACCCCTGGGCTACCTTCCCAGCCCTGGAGTTGATTTTTTGTACAGAGTAAGATATCAAGGTCAAGTTTCAGTCTCCTACAACTAGATAACCAGTTTTCCTAATGTCACTTGCTGAAAAGGCTGCCCTTTCTCTAGTTCAAGTTTGTTTTTTTTTCCTTTTGTTAGTGATTAGATTACTGTAGCTATGTGGTTATATTCCTGGGTCTTCTATTCCCTTCCACTGTTTTTATTCCAGTACCACACTGTTTTTGTTACTATGGCTCTGTAGTATAATTTTAAGTCAAGTATTATGATATTTCCCAGAGTTGTCTCTTTTACTCAGTATGTCTTTAGGTATTCGAGATCTTTTATTATTCCACATCAATTTTAGTATTGATTTTTCTATTCATGTCAATAATGGCATTGGGATTTTGAAGGGAACTGCACAGAATCTATAGATCACTTTTGGTAGTATAACTATTTTTATGGTATTAATTAATTAATCTGCCCATCCAAGAATATAGAGGTCTTTCCATCCCCTGGTGTCTTCTTCAACTTCTTTCCTTAAGGTTTTATAGTTTTCGCTGTAGGTCTTTTAGGTACAACTCCTTGGTGAAGCTTACGCTTAAGTATTTGGCTTTGTTTTGAAAGTACTGAGTGGAATTAAAAAAAAAATCTTCCTCAGCTTGTTGATTGGTTGGTTTATAGAAATATATTAATTTATTTTTGGTATGTTCTGCTCTATTTCCCAAAGTGTTTGTCAGACTAGGAAGGGTTTTGTTTACGTATGTTGGGGCGGGGCGGGGGGAGGAAGGGGGGGGAATCTTTAGGGCCTTTTAAGTATAGGATTATATCACTGGATATGTTTTCTTTCATTTTAAATAGATTTTAAGAATTTTTTTTGACAGCACCCCTCCCATGTACTTTAATACTTTTGTGGTTTCTATTGCTGTAGAGTTCTCAGATAATTCCATTGTAGTCTAACTGAATCCAGGGACTTATTTCAATTTCTTGTATTTGCTAAGACTTGCTTTCTGCTCCCAAATACGATCTATTTTAGACCAAGTTTCATGGGCTGCTGAGGAGAATGTTGATTGTTCAGCCGTTTGATGAAATACTCTGTAGATGTCTATCAAGTCCATTTGGTCTACAGTGTCAATAATTCTGAGGTTTCCTCATTTTTTTTTTTTTTTTTTTGTCGGTTGTGTGGCCTCAACTCTGGGCCTGGGCGCTGTCCTTCAGCTCTTCAGCTCAAGGCTAGCACTCTACTACTTGAGCCACAGTGCCACTTCCAGCTTTTTCTGCTTATGTAGTGCTGAGGAATCGAACTCAGGGCCTCATGAATGCAAGGCATGCACTCTACCACTGAGCCACTTTCCCAGCCCCTCCTCATTAATTTTTGTTTGGGCCATCTGACTACTGTGGAGTGGACTAAGAGTGGATTATTGAAGTCTCCCACAGTTAGGGTGCTGGGTTCCATTAGTGCTTGTAAGTCCAGAAGTGTTTGGTGAACTTAGGTGCATCAACATTTGGTGCATATATGTTAACAACTGCTATTTTACCTTTTATTAATATGAGGTGACCTTCTTTATCTCTTCTAATTTTAGTTTAAAGTCTAGTGTATCAGTTAAAAGTATAACTATTCATCTTGCTAGGGGGGAGGAGGTCCATTTGCTTAGAAAATCTTTTTCTAGACTTTCAAACTAAGCCTATTGTCTCTGGAAGATATTTATAGGCAAAGAATTTTTGGGTTTTGCCCTTTTCTTTCTTTTGATTGGAGTTGAGATCAGTAACATTTACTGTTAATATTGAAAAGTATGTTACATTTCCTGCCTTATTTTTTGTTGTATAATATTTACTTCTTTCCTATTCCTCCTTTGCTTATTTACTCCTTTACCAAGGTTTATTCTTTTTTTTTTTCTTTCTTTTTCAGGTAAGGGGTAGGTTTATTCATCGTTCCGGCTGGCACCAGGCCATCTTGGTCCTCCACGTGGTGGGCAAAGGCCTGGGAAAGAGAGCTGGGAGGGTTTATTCTTTCTTGTGTCTTCCTATTCCCGTTTGTTACACAAACAAACAAAAAAAACCCAAGGGCATATAAACAACATATCTAAGTTACCCTAAATGCTAAAGTACTGCAATGATGTGCTCTTGGGTTGGGTTCATAGTGGAAGTCCAATCCAAGAAGTGCAAATGCTTGTTAAGATGAAATATGGTATTCGTGCTTGGTTGTAATACAAGATATAGGGAAACATGCAAAATTTGAAGTGTAAGCTTCGGATTGTGGTACTAGTCTTAACATTTATAACAACAAAGAGAATTTTTAAGTACTGTTCTGTGTTTTGTGTGTGTGTGCACACATGCAAGCACATAGAACTCAAGGCCTCATGCTCTTGCTCAGCTTTTCTCACTCATGGCTGGCATTCTACTCTCTGAGCATGCCTATAATGCTATAGCATGCCTATAGCATTATGGCTGGTTAATTAGAGATAAGAGTCTCATTGATTTTTCAGCCTTGGGATGTCTTTGAACCACAATCCTCAGATCTCAGCCTACTGAGTACCTAGGATTACAGGTGTGAGCCATTGGTACCCAGCTTGAATACTGTTCTTATGAGACAGATTCATAGATCTGTACTCTGGTAAAAGGCAGATCAAAGTGGGTAGTGGCAAGGTTTTCAGTTTTTCTTTCTGAGAAGACTTAGTGGGATATTTTTACATATTTTAAGAGTGATCTGCAACTTAATGAAAATGTATACCAATATATCTTCAGATGGTTCAGCAAAATTCAGATAAAAGATAGGAGATGGTAGCTTACTCCTATAATCCTACTTACTCAGGAGGCTGAGACCTGCAGGAATCACAATTTGAAGTGACCTCTGGCAGAAAATTGCATGAGACTCCATCTACAATCAGCCAGAAAAAACCCTGCCTAAAGGTGTGCCTCAAGTGGTAGAGCACTAGTTATGAAAGAAAAAGGCTGAGCTCTAGGGAATGAGGCTTTGAGTTCAAGCTTTGGTACTAGCACATAATTTAATAATTTAAAAAAAAACCAGATCAGATCAGAGAGAAGGCAGTGGTAGCAAAACATTAACAACTAGAGAATCTTGGTAAAGGATATGGATGATCATCATATTAGTCTACCATACTGTGATGTGAAATTCTTCAAATAAAAAATTGTACCTTTGAAACTAGACAGCCTGAACATTAGTACTGCCTGATTTTGCCAACTGGGTAAATTTTTGAACTTTCTCTACCGTAGCTTCTTAACTTGTAAATGAGACTAATACTGTCATAACCATGATGTCTATCCCCACAGATTATTCAAGTATATAATAATTCAGAATGTGTAACTATTTAAAACAGTGCAAAGTTAAGCAATCAATAGATATTGCCTATCACGCACAGCACTGTCTGTTAACTCTCATCATTCTTCTTTACTTTTCTTGATTATATTTATCAGTATCTAACTTTGTAGTATCCATGCATTAGCTTATTTTCTATCTTTTCCCAGTGAATTCCAGTTGGCTATGTGCATATGTGTATGTGTGTGTGCATGTGTTGTATTTGTCAACACCTACTATAGTCACCTCAGAAACTTCAGCACTTGCATAACAAATGATCAATAAAAACCTGCTGAATGCATGAAGCCATGAGTGCATCTCATTTCATAACATGATGACATGTCTGTTTCTATGAATTAGAAAATGAATCCACACTCACATATATTTTATATAAATCATCGCCTTATTAAATGTCATCCTCAAAGAAATATATTCCTTATTAAAAATCAGCTGGCCCAAGGAAATCATAATATCCATGTGTTATAACATGTGCAAAGCATTAAAAAAAGAATTATAATTTTAGGAAAACCAGTTCAATAATAGCATAGTCATAATATAGTATTTTAAACTATATGACTCACTATGGAAGTACTTCAGATTGCTTTGGAGTTTGTAAACAATAAACTGCAACCAGATACTCTGAAAGGCATCCTGGTCTCTCATGGTAAGTATCTTCCAAGTCACGCACCATGTATCCTGCCGATACCAGGTGCCAGGGACTCTCACAGGAGAGAAATCTGTTCTGTTTTCACTTATTCTGGAACTTCCTAACTTTACAGAAAGAGGGACCGATGGGGATTGGAAAGAGAAGAGAGACTGAAATGTGATGAGAAGGTGGAAATGAGTTTTAATTTGAATAAAGCCATGATGCGGTTCTTGCTGCGTACACTACCAATGCTCAGATTTCTGTATCTTGGTCTCTTGTATAACGAAACCTACTTATGTCTAATAAAGATAGTATCAGTGATGTGCATAATGAGATTTCTTCACCTTTCCACATGACATACCTCACTCTTAGTTGTACATCCCAGTATTCAAGTTGTTTTATAACAGATGTAACATAGTGACTTATATTCAGTTTTATCAATTGAGATCTTTTGACCCTTTTCCCATCTATTGCTTCTATATCTTTAGTTACTAGCTCTGTTTTATTTATAGACAATCATTGCTTCTTGAGACATCCCTGGTGTCCTGGGTTCTAGTAAGGGTTATTCTTTTCACAGCTAGCAATTTTTCAGTCTTTGAAGTAACTTTCTGAATCTTTTAAAGAAATAACCAAGATAAATGGATAACAACCACAGCACTGTCTCCCTTCTGAATATCAAACCTACTTCTTCCATCTCAGGTACTACCCTCTTCAAGGAAGAAGGGTGAACAAGAAATACTACTTCTGAAAATACCATTTTTACTCAAAACTACTAGAGGTAAAAGTAATAGTGTTCTCCTAAGGAATCACAGTCAGCCCTGCCTGTGGGTTTGGGTTCCCATTTCCAGCTATCAAACTGGTCAGTGCTAAAGGGACTCAGGGCCATACACATGCTGAGCATACTATATGACTGAGCTACAGGTACCCAGTCCATTTTAACAAAAATTGCCAAAGACACCAGGTCTCCAACTATCCTCAGAAGATGAGGGTAGATCATGAAGCTCTGGTTTGAATGGGAAGAATCTCCTGGAGTCAGCACTGTACTACAGAAACCCAGAGGAATCTCATAGCACTGGTGTTGAATCCTTCACATATGGCATCTTTTCAGATAGCCACACATGTAGAGTATCAAGCTTACGATTCCAAGGATGTGAAGGTACGAATTCTAGTCACCAACGAAAGAATCCCTAATCTAGTTTTTGTGGTTATGAAGTCCAGCAGTGTCTCATAGCTAGGAGTCTCAGCCTTTTCTCCCTCTCCCGAGCACACAAGAATCTCAGAATAATACAAAAAGAAGCTGCAAATGTCAGAAAATTTTTAGTAAATCCCAAGTAACTGATCTAGATAGTTTGGTAGCAAGATTTCTGAGCTCCAGGTTTCAGAATAGGTGGTGATTAAGACACAGATGGAATCAAGTCAATGTTACAGCCTAGTTTTTAGGAAATCTACCAAAACCTGTCTGTCTGTGTCTCTCTCTGTCTGTCGGTCTCTCTGTCTACGTATCAAGAGGAAACTAGCTGCCAGTGGCAGGATCCTGATTTGAAGCCAGCCTGAGCAGGAAAGTCCATGAAACTCTTATCGCCAATTAAGTACCCCAAAAGCCAGAAGAGGAGTTGTGGTTCAAGTGGTAGAGAACTAGCCTTGGTCAAAGAAGCTCAGGGCCAGTGTCCAGAGCCTGAGTTCAAGCTCTAGGAATGGCACAAAAAAAAGTGCATATGTGTGTATACATATAAATAACATATACAATATATATTCTATGTATATAATCTCATGAGGAATTCCTAGAGAATGATGCCATCCTTTCCATTTCTGAGAGCCGAGAGATGCTACTCAAGTGATAATGCCAAGTCCAGAAGCACTGTGCATGCACCACATTTCAAGGCAGGTTTCACAGCCCCTCACAGGAAGCTCCAAATGTGGCTCACACAGAGGCACACCAAGTTATCTTCCATTTCAACTGCCCAACTCTCAGGATTGTGAGGAGCTACCCAAGTGCAATTCTGGCTATTCACAGTTTGAATAAGTTGCAGCCAAGTCCTCAGATGGCTTTTGATGGAACAACTAAAGTTTCTTCATGGAGCATGGACCAATGTGTTTCTGAAGTCATTTTACTATCTGAGCATCTAGAAGAGAAATCTAAGCACTGAAGCCAATTGAAAAATAATGGACTAGTAATTCCTGTTTTTTCAGGGTGTGTCACAGATTGCCATTCAATTTGTCCTGGGAGATCAAGAATAGGGGGATTATCATATCTTTCTCACCATCTTGGAAGGGTAAGAATCCTTCCTCCCTCTTCTCTCCTAGAATTTCAGTACAGAAAAAAAAAAAAAAAAACAACTTCACAAACTGAAGTGATATCAAAGGCCAACAGCTTTTCAAGTAGGAGATGGAGAGGGACCTGGTCCAATGTAGGAAAAGAAAATATCTCCAGTTTTCTGGAGAGCAGCGTGCATGTGTAAAAGCTCAGTGTAGACATACCTTCAGAAACAATCACTGGAGGAGAGCTGTGAGGCCTCCACGTCAGAGCTGACACCGGAAGGGTGACATTGACAAATACCCTGATTCCAGACAGCAATAACAATGCGGAGAGTTGACCACTGAGACTGGTGGTTTTAAAGAAATAAGGTGTACTTTTCTCAAATGAAGCGATTGATCATTCACTACCTACTTATTACATGCTTATTCTCTAAATGGAAAAGACTGAGCTGTTAGGTCCTACACAGGATTGGAAGCCTAAAATACACTTTCTGTCTAAGTGGCTTAGAATTAATTTGCATAACTAGGGTGAAATTACAAAATAACTAGTGTTGAAACAATAAATCTACAGTGTGATAACAGTCAAAATCATTTTTCAGCTAGGCACCAGTGGCTCATGCCTGTAATCCTAGCTACTAGGAGGATGAGATCTGAGGATCATGGTTTGAAGACAGCCCAAGCAGGAAAGTCCATGAGATTCTTATCTCAATTAATCAGTAAAAAGCTAGAAGTGGAGCAGTGGCTTAAGTCAGAGAGTCCCAGGCTTGAGAAGAAAAAGCCAAGAGAGAGCAAGAGGCTCTCAGATCATTCCAGCACCCAAAAATTAACAATTAAAAACAAAAACCATGTTCCTGTAAGGAAAAGGAAATTTAAACAGTGGACCACAGAAATCCACTACACAAATAATAGCAAATTTTCCAGGAATAAATATATTAGTAATATAAAAATGTAGCAAAGCTGGGGGTTTGTGTTCCCTGAACTCACTCTGCAGTCTTAAAATGACATGTTTGTCCATAAATAATGATCGATCACATTCTAACTGCATAACAGAACCTTTTGAACACTTTCTTTTAAAACATCAAACCCTTTCATAAGCATCACCTCCCTCATTGATCTTTTGGTTAATAACGAAAAACTATTAATGTCTCCATTTCCTAGATTTTCTTTAAAAACAGCAGTAAAATAAATGTTCCAGGGCACTTTGTGGCAAGGAGAATTTGAACCTATACATACAGATTCTAACTTAGTGCCCTTTAGGAACAAGTAAAATAATGTCAGCTAACATGAGACAATTTACTTTTCATTTCCACCATTATTTATACATTTTAAGTGCATCTATATCTTCTAGGTTACCCAGAAAGAACACAGTTTAAGAACAGTAAGTGCTCCTCGGTTACCTGAACTGTTACAAACCTAAGCATACACACAGCTAGCAGATTAAAAATAACCATAGTCTAGCTGGGCACTGATGGCTCACACCTGTAATCCTAGCTACTCAGGCTGAGTAGCTGAGATCTGAGGCTGAGATCTGAGAATCACAGTTCAAAGCCAGCCAGGACTAGAAAGTCTCTAAGGCTCTTATCTCCAACTGACTACCAGAAAACTGGAGGTAGAGCTGTGGCTCCAAGTGGTAGAGTATTAGCCTTAAGCAAAAGACCCCCAGGGATGGCACCCAAGCCCAGAATTCAAGCCCCTTGACTGACAAAAATAAAAATCACATTTTATACATTACCTCATTTAAGGCATTCCACAGTTCTTCATCTGTGTGTTCATTAAAGGGATCCAGGTTTCTCCTCATAGTTCCAGTGAACAATACAGGTTCCTGAATGTCCAAAGAATGAATGTCATTACTAGGGCCTCTTTATATTTTATTCTGATGTTAGTCTTCATAACAGAATTAAAATACAAACCAAAATTCACCATCAACATTAATTCTAAAGTTATTAATGTCTATTTACAAAATGGTATCTTCATTAATTTCCCCATTCAACAAACTTGTGCTCCAAAATAACTTCCAGACTTCTGAACACTAGCGAAAGAAATTGTTATGGCATGTTATTATGAGAAGAAATTGAAGAAAAAGGTTCTGTGTTCAAAACATGCTTTCTTAGTCACATCGACTGCATACAAAATTCAAGAATATATGTATTTGAGAAACTGAACAGCCAGAGAAACTAATTACTAAAACTTAATAAAAAGAAATAAATTACTGAACCTAATATAATAGTAGAAATCACTGACTACATTACCAGTTAATATTTTTGCTTCAAAGGAACATTGCTAAGTGGTTTTCCATTGGTAAAGACAAAAACGGTCCAGCGGATTGAGACAGTCCCTGTATGCCTGCATTTTGGCTCTGTTCTTTGTCTAAAGAGAAGTCACCCATGAGGCCCATGGGGCCCCTACTCTTGAGAGAGGGCTGTGATACTGCTTCAGCTATGCTCATCTTGTCTGTATATCGGGCTCCTGTCTCACCAAATCTCCTTATAAACTACAAGAGCAAGGGAGCCTGAAACCCATCAGGAGGCAAGTATTATTATTAAAGTAATAAAACTATTTTAAATAGCTCTTCCTAATTCACCAGCTTCAGGAGGAAGCCACAATTAAATTGCTCTTGAAATACACGCTTCCTCCTGGGTTTCTTGAGAGCATCTTGTATGTGAACGTGGGCGGGCTGTGCACAGGTTTTCTTCTGGAAGGCGTTAGCAACCCTGGCCCGGGTGAGAACCATGAGATGGGAACCAGAGCAGCCTGGCTGATCAGGACAGTCTCCCATCTCACCTGACCTGGGGGCTGGCCACTTAGTGCCTGAGAAGATTGAGGAGAAAACCTTTTCTCTAGCCATAAGGACACTGGTTCTGTCTTTCACTGTCTCAATTTTAGGACTAAGGAAGAAGAAATGGTATGCCACCCAAAACAGGTATCTCTCAGCAACATAAAAAGAAAAAAAAAAAGACATTGAAATGGCCTTTCATTTGCACAAAAGTGAGTAAGTGATCAATATACCTGAGAAGCCCTGGGGGGGGGGGGGGGGATCACTGATCCTATGATATTTCAAAATGAACACTAAACGGAACCAAAAAGTCCTGATTGCCTTTATTCATGGTTTCACATAAGACTACTGAATTTAAGGCAGAGGTCTAAGCAACTTCTATGCAACAGTGGGATACAGTGACAGTCACTACTCTACTAGAAGACTTCATATTAAAATTAAACAATCTTGTCATAATGAATTCCAAGATTCCAATGAGGCCAGGTAATTTCTTCTCCTCGCCTTGCTTATATGAGGTTTACAGAAGAGATGGGGCCATATATGGGGCAGCTGTTACTCATTATCCCTCTCTGTCGATGGTTCTTTTACCCCTAGAATATCTGAATGCTGTGGGCTCCGAGGAGATACAGACGTGGGAGAGGACAGAACAGTTCTTGTCCATGTGGAGAAGTTTGCTAATATGAACAACAGATCTGTTTCCTTGTCCACGATGACTTACGTTACTTGAACTTATCTTCCCACCAGGTTCTCATAAAGCAAAAATCACACCCAGTAACAGGTGAAGGGTGTGATAATACTTTTTCCAAAGTACCACCTTGAGCCACGATCCCTAAGCTAAGCCATGAAAAACATGCTTTGCTTTGCCCAGTTTGACCTTCCTTCCTGGTTAAGGGATGAGAAGGTTCCTAACTTTAGCACACTACAAGAATGCACAGTTTAAATCTAGCCCTCTACTTTGTGATCAGAGTCTTATGTCTGTAACCCTCCCTTACCTTCTTCCCTTTAGGAAACTCCTTTTTTTTGGGGGGGGGTCTAGTCGTGGGGCCTGAACTCTGGGCCTGGGCGCTATCCCTCAGCTCTTCAGCTCAAGGCTAGCTAGCACTCTACCACTTGAGCCACAGTGCCACTTCCTGCTTTTTTCTTTTTTGCTTATGTGGTGCTGAGGAATCGAGCCCAGGGCCTCAGGCATGCAAGGCAAGCGCTCTACCACTGAGCCACCTTCCCAGCGGAAACTCCTTTTTGACTTTTGGTTAGCACTGGATTTGAATGCAGGACCTTGAGCATCGTAGGCAGATACCTCCTCCATAGATAGGATTACAGGCCTGAGCTCTCATGCTTGTTGAGAAGGAGGCTTGAGAGTATTTTGCTTGGGCTAGCCTCAAATTATGATCGTCCTGCTGCATGTTTTATCTGAGTAACTGGAATTATAGGAGGGAGCCACCATTCCTGGCTAGAAACTCCTTAAAGATGAGTGAGTTTCCTAAAGAATGTGGATTAATGAGAAATTCTTCACAGACTTATGAGTCACGCTCGCTGAACTTCTGTCCATTTGTACCTGCTTTCTGCTGACTCTGAACACTGACCTCAGACAACAGCCCGGAGGAGCTCTGCTAATTATCACCAGACCACTGCTGACTGGCAGAAAGAAACACTTAGGCACCTTCCCACCAACTCTGCCAGGTTAAAGGGCAACAGTGAGCACCATTTCTTTAGCAGTATTAGAAAAACAAATCATTTAGTAAATAAGAGCATTTTTCTTCATGATGACACACCAAATATATAAATGTATTGTTTTTCTGTAAGCAAAATTTCAATCAAAACTTGTTGGATGAGGAGAATGATTCAATAAAAGATTCACTGATTGAAGCTATAGTTAGTTTTCTTACAATCACCCAAGCAATTTGCTCACAATGGCTGTTTTACCACAGCAATGTGTTTTATTCATGGTGTTCATTTTTGTGTCTTCTTAGGGGACTTTTATCCACCTGCCAAATAAGGAGCCATCATTTTATCTTCATAATAAAAGTGATCATAGTAGACACCTACTGCAAGAAGAGATAAGGGTCAAAATAATTATCATTTCTGATAGGTATTATTATTGCAAGTGTCTACCTCCACACAATGAAGTTAATAAACTAATCTTATAAATCAGTGCCTATAAACATGTTTTCAGGCAGAAGAGTTTGGTGCATAAATTTATGGGAGGACACACGGCCTTCTTGAAAATATATACAACATTTATTAACTGATATATATTTTTTTTTCTGCTGGTATGTGTTTAAATCTTGTTTAATAAGCATTTTATGTTAACCTCTACTGTTAGCTGGCATGACACAGTTAGGGAAACAAATGCTCTTATTTAATGTAATCATTTCAATGGAGAACTAGTAGCAAACCTCTTTCAACACAGTACGTTCACACACTTTATATCCTTTGGGCCATCATCACTAGCTAACTTTGTCTTGAGTCACAAACACAGCTTAAGTTCTTATTTAGGCCTATAACCCCAAAGTGACCACCAAGAATCAAAGCTGGGAAGTAATAAAATGATAATCCCTTGATACAACTCCATGCTGAAAACTACAGCTTTACTTAGAGCTATTGTGAAGACTGACAGACTTCCATTATGTCAAGAAGAAACTTTACCCACCAACGTCAGACTTAAACTGACCTGAGACAAAGACAAAAAGCCATCACAACTAGCCCAGGTAAGTCTAAACACTTACGCAAGTCTTTTTTGGGGATGCCAAGCAGTAAACTTCCCCATACTAAAATGTATCATGACAGCCACTGCTGTTCCCAGGGTCCCAGAACTCCTTTTTTATTTCCAACTCTCTAAGGACAGTATCTCCAGGTCTCAAGAACAGAAGTCACCTGAAGTTACTCTAAGGTATGGTTCCTTCCTTTAAAAAAAAAATCTGTAGCCTCTGAATGAATGGATTATCGTGTATTTTCAGAAGAAAAGAACACTGTTCACTGACAAAAGAAAAAGAATTTAAGTCTTGTAAAGTCTTCTTTAAATACAGAAAGGTCACCAGCTCCAGGGAGCAGAGCCCGGCTTTAATGAAGACTTCAATGTGCAGAAACAAAGCAGGAAGGCATTAGGCTGGGATCCAATTGTATTTCTTTACTAGTAATAGCATACCTACCTCCTTTTCTCTTTGAGTTTTGTTCTCAGAACGAAAAAAGAAGAGGAGGAAAAAAATAAGGTAATCAAAAGGGAGTTTTAAAGAGACAGAGCTCTGGATAACCTTTCAACCTACTGAGAAAAATACAGGTAACAGAAATATCCACAGCTAGCAGAACAGATTGTTTCTAAAATACCTGGTGGCTGATTCAAATTTAAAACAACAATTAAGTGTGAAAAAGTGGTTGTTTAATCATATTACAGATTATATATGTAGCACTGATAGGCATTGGACCTTAGGTGAATCTGCATGAAATGATTGAAAATATTTCCTTCTGCTGGCAGGCCAGAAAGCCCTAAGTGTATAAAGAATCCATGCCCTAGATGGGTATGGAGAGAGAGGTCTGCTTTGGAGGTAAGAGGGAACAAGAAGTTTGAGAAACTCCATCTCAACCAATAGCTGATGTTACTTGATCCTGACAATCTGGTCTTTCAAAAACCAATTAACTACACCAATGAAGTACAAAGCCCCTGGAAAAGGTATCTCTTGGCTTTGTTCTATATTTATTCTCTTTGGTTATGGGGTTTGGGATTCTTCTTTTTTTTTTTTTTTGGTCAGGTGTGGGGCTTGAACTCTGGGCTTGGGCACTGTTCCTGTACTCTTTAGCTCAAGGCAAGCACTCTACTGCTTGAGCCACAGCGCCAGTGCCACTTCCAGTTTTCTGGTAGTTTACTGGAAATAGGAGTCTCATGGACTTTCTTGCCCCGGCTGGCTTTGAACTGTGATCCTCAGATCTCATCCTCCTGAGTAGCTAGGATTATAGGTGTGAGCAACCGGTGCCCAGGTTGGGGATTCTTTTATAAGTGGCATGGCTAGAAAAACAATGGGTAAAATATTTGATACAATGCCAGTTAGGTAAATATATATTGTCAAATATTTTCTTTTTTTGTGTGGTTCCTGGGGCTTGAACTCAAAGCCTGGGTGCTATCCTTGAGCTTATTTTGCTTAAGGCTAGCACTCTACCACTTGGGCCACAGCTCTCCTTCTGGCTTTTTGATGGCTAAATGGCGGTTAAGAGTCTCATAAACTTTCTTATCTAGTCTGTAATCCTGAAATCTCAGCCTCCTCAGCAGCTAGGATTACAGCCACTGGCACCTAGCTGAAAACATTTTTTAGATTCTGACTCTGCTAGGTTCTGGCTACTGGCTGTAACCCTAAAGATAAGTTCCGAATCTCCTTATGCCTCAGTTTCCTTCCTGGAATCTGGAGCTCACCCTCTGTTGCCTGGCCTGGTGTACCATAGCTCTGAATTCTCACCCCATGCTGACAAGACAGCACAGCCAAGACCACACAGCAATGGATGGCAGGCTGTGTTTGTAAACTGCAGGTGCGACCAATGGATCATGAAATCAATTTTGTGGCCCATGATCATCATATTGTCTTTTCTATGAACCAGAATAGAGTGGGAATAATAGAAAAGAGCGGAGTGTAGCGCAGAGAGTGGTAATGTTTTATGAGAGTTTTTGTTTCAGTGCACGTGGGTGTACAGGGCCTGCGCACCACCCAGTGGCGTCAGTGTTAAAAGTGGAGAGCAGAAGGAGCTTCCAGAACTGGTGTTGAAAATCTTTCTGGATCCCTGTGGATCCTGGCTCTGCTTCTTTGTTATGTGAGTTCAGTTCTCTGGGCCTCAGTTTTTAACGGTCCAATGAGAGTGATGACAGAATTATAGGAAGGGTTGAGAGGCAGCAGGGCAAGATGGTAAAGCACAAGAAAGATTCCACAAATGTAAGAGATGATGCCTCTTGTGTAACTCATGGAGGCTGCACTCAAGGAGTGGAAGGGAGAGGTAAAAAGGGAGGATCTTCCCCTTGCCTCCATGTGGGAAAAACATTTGATTTCCCTGGGAGGTTTTACCTTAGAATGCTCTGTGTGTGTGTGTGTGTGTGTGTGTGTGTGTGTGTGTGTGTGTGTGTGTGTATGAATATGTGCCTGTGTTATGAGTGTATGTGCATGGATGTGTGCATATTATAACTTCATTTTTTTTAATGTAAGTAATTTGGTTTAAAGAAAATCATTAAGGATTACAAAAACATAAGTAATGAGTCGAGTCAAGTCCTTCCAGAAGGAGCAACAGTTTTTACTTAAGTAGTGATTTCATCCAGAAGGACAATTCCCAAATCATTAATGATAAACTTACTGTTTGAGGAGCACTGGTGGCTCATGTCTGTAATCTTAGTTACTCAGAAGGCTGAGGTATGAGGACTAAAGCTCAAAGCCAGCCCAGGCAGACAAATCCAAGAGACCCTATCTCCAGTTATCCAGTAAAAAAATCATATGTGGAGGTGTGACTCAGGTGGTAAGAGTGCCAGTCTTGAGTGGATAAAGCTAATAAACAAAAGTGTGAGGCCCTGAATTTAAGCCCCAATGACCAGCACAAGAAAGGAACAAAAGAAGAGAGAGAAAGAGGAGGGAGGGAAGGAAGGAAGGAAGGAAGGAGGGAAGGAAGGAAAGAAGGAAGGGAGGGAGGGAGGGAGGGAGGGAGGGAGGAAAGGGAAAGGAAAGGAAAGGAAAAGAAAAGGAAAAGGAAAAGAAAAGGAAAAAGAAAAGGAAAAGGAAAGGAGGCCAAGTCACTATTTATTGAACATTCTTAAGAAGTGAGCACTGGTCACCTACATGCTCTCCTGCGGTCAATCTCCTTCATGACAAACCTGAGACACAATAATTACTAGACCAGGTTTAAGGACAGGATGAAGCTGAAAGGCTGGGTGACTTCTTCAAGGTCCCACACATTCAGGAGGAAAACAGGGTTAAAAATGTGGGTGGTTTTACTCACTATTAACCCATGCTCTGAAACATCTGTCCTAAGCTTTTGGGGACCCTGCCTGGTTCTTCAAAACATGCTCCTTGTATCAACCCACATTGGTTCTTGGAGACAAAGGCACACAAAGGCAACCTATGAGGATGGCGTGCTTACAATGCCTGGTGATCCATGATCTACATGGCTACAAAACTCAGCACTGTTTGGTTAACTCTGCTCTCTGGAGTTGATTCACAGAGCATTTGCACAAAAGGAGGGTGGGAACTTATGGAATAGAACCAAAACCTGGTGATGTCAAGGTGTGTTTAGTCTTTGCTCAGATGTGCTTCCAAAACATTTCTGGCAGAGCCAAGAATCATCTAAGGCCACTTCTTTATTTAGAGTTCTTTTATGTATGCACTCACACAGCCATTTCTTATTAAGAAGCATTAAAAGTAGCGCAGGGCACGTTTCTAGATCCTTTCATCCTAGGATATAAAAGTACTTTATGGGTACGCCCATTCCCTCTGTTAAACAAATCTCCCCTGTCCCATTTCTGAGATGGGTACAAACAAAGGATAGAACTTGGGAATTTTAAACTCTCATTTTCTCCTGTAACCATTGTCACATTTCTAATAGGCAAAAGGATTTCTAAGTGTTGGAAGACTTTCCCCATTTTCTTCCTGTCAATCATTTTTTCCTTTCTGTTATTATCTTTATAAGTAGTTCTACAAAGGAGATGCCATTTAGCAAAGCAGTTTATGAATACAATATATTCTAATCAACATCATCCCTTTCAACATTATCACTATCCCTCCACATCAACCAATTTAAAGAACATAGTTCAGTGATATTTAAGTATAACTTCATTATTTGACCACTACCATTACTCTCCAAGTACCTCGTATTAGTGAAGCTATTTATAATTGTTGTGACTGGCTTACTTCACTGAGCAAAGTATCTCCAAAGTGTACCCATGTTGTAGCATGTATCAGAATTCCCTCCCTTTTGAAAGCTGTATAATTTTCCATTGTATGCATAAACCACATTTTGTTTTCATCTACCGATTGGTTGGTGGATGTTTGGGTTGTTTACACTCTTGGCTACTGTGAATAATTTTGTTATGAAAGTGGATATAATATTATCTTCTGAAGACCCTGTTTTTGATTCTTTTGGACATACACTCAAGAGGCAGAACTGCTGGTTCATCTGGGAACTCTATTCTTTATCTGATGAGGAGCCTCCACCTTGTTTCTCATAGTGGCTTTACTATGTTACATTTCCATTAGTAGAGCACAAGGGATCCAACACATCATTTCCCATTCTTTTGGTGGTAGCTATTGTGAGATTATATTTCATTCTGTCCTGGGTATCGTGTGTGTGTGTGTGTGTGTGTGTGTGTGTGTGTGTGTGTGTGTGTATGAGAGAGAGAAAGAGAGAGAGAGGGAGAGGGAGAGAAAGAGAGAGAGAGGGAGAGGGAGAGGGAGAGGGAGAGGGAGGGAGAAAGAGAGAGAGAGAAGAAAAGGGAGAGAATGTGTTTGTGTGTCTGTGTGCCAGAACTTGGACCTGAACTCAGGGTCTGAGTATTGTTGTTTAGCTTTTGTGCTCATGGCTGTTTTTGTGACTTGAGTCACAGCTCCACATCTTGCCTTTTTGGTAGTTAACTGAAGGCAAGAGTCTAATGAACTTTTTTGCACTGGCTGGCATCAAACCAAATTACTCAGATCTCAGCCTCCTGAGTATTTAGGATTTCAGGCGTGAGTCACCAATGCCTGGCATGAACTGAGCATTTTGATTTCAAATTACTTGAAGTAACTTCAATTATTTTAGAGGTCAGTGTTAGGTAGCAGTAACTATACTTGGACATAAGGCCAACATTTGTATTCTCTTTTCTTTGAGATGGCAGGACCTCTATGCTTTCTAAATAAGTATTTAAGGGCCCTTAATGTTCACATCCCAGACAAGCATATTAACTTACCTCTCTGTATTTCTTATCTCAGGAGTAAGTGTGTGTGCGCGTGTGTGCATGTGTTCCTCAGTTCCCCTTGATTATCAGACAACTGTGGAGTATGAAACACCCCAAACTAAAAGCCCCAAATAGCAAGTCTAGAGTTGAATACATACAAGTGACAGCAGGAAGAAGCTGGGAAGCCAGCAGGTGCAGGCCCCAGGCCTGTGGAAACAAGGACCTATGCTGCGCAGCCACAGCTGCCTCTCTGGCGGGAAGTAGTTACTCAATAAATACATTCTGAATTTATGTTGAATAGAGGAACTATGAGCAACGACAGGAATTATTGGGCAGGTAATCCAATCTCTAGAACACTCTCCAATAGTCTTCCATTAAGCAGAATTTAAAAAAAAATTAAAAGCCCAAGAGAAAATGGCAATTCACCTCTGTGCCATCTTAGCAACCAAGTCCTGGGCCTATGTGAAGTGTTCAGCCCACATTATGTCACGGAATTGCCTCATAACAACTCCCAGAGATGGCTCCTGGTAGAGAGAGAGAATAGAAGTATGAGTGTTCCCCATGGCTCTGTACTGGGGTGAAATCACTCACTAATGTTTAGTTTTGAAAGTATCTGCGAAGCATCTATGAGCTCTGGGATTCTCAGTCTCACAGATCCACAGGACGCCTTCCATGGCGATAATCACCCCTGAAAGGGTAGCTTTAGTTTGTTCAGCCAAATTCCCTCATTAAGACACTTAAAATCCATGTTTCCTCTCGAGTGCTAAGTAAACCATTTATCATTCTATTCTCAGAATTATGTGGTTATCAGTGGATAAAACTCAGACCTGGGGAAGATGAATCCTGAAATCTGCCTAGGAAATCTAGGTATTATTGAATCAATCACTCTCTCTCCATCTCCCTCTCTCTGTATTTCTTTCTATATATATTCTTCCCCCACCTCATCTCTTACACATACACACTCACACAAATAAACAAACATACCAACTCTAGTATCTGGTAAAAAAAAAAAAATGCCCATTGGAAATACGCTCCATTGGCAGATAGGATCAATCTTTTTATCCAATTATAAAAAAACAGCAATAAAATTAAAAGCAATTAAACTTGGGTGCCCTTATGAAAGGAACATGTGCAAACACTCTGACTTGCATACCTGAGGTATGATTGACATTTTCTTCCTTAAATCATGAAGTCCAATTTCACTTGTCAAGATCTTATCAATCCAAATTTTCCCTTCAGGTTCTGACAATCTGAAAAGAGCTGAGATGAGGGAACTTTTTCCAGCTCCCGTTCTTCCCACAATTCCAATCTACAAAGAAATCAAGAGAGAAGATTTAAAAAAAAAAATCAACAACACGCAATAAACTAGGTTTAACACATTGGGGTCTGAAGGTGAATTAGGAAAGCTTTGTGTTGAATACTATCTAAAAATTCCTCAATCTGTAAGAATGGCTGGCCACTTTTTGTTGTTCTTGGTTGTTGACAGTGGTGAAGGGGTTTGAATTAAGGGGTTTGAATTAAGTTGGACAACTGCTCTACCACCTGAGTGATGGCCTCAGTTTTTTTCACCGTTAGCTTATTTTTCAGACAGATCCTAGTACTCCTTTCACTGTTCAGCTGGTACTCAACCCCTTGAGCAACACCTCCAGCCCTGCTCTTTTGCTACTGATTTTGGAGCTAAGAGTCTCACAAACTTTTCTGTCCAGGCTGGTTTCAAATCTCTATGCTACAGATCTCAGCTTCCTGAATAGCTGAGGTCTGTAGGCCTGAGCCACCAGCACTCAGCTCCCTGCTTTTTGCTTGTGTGGGCTTAGACTGCAATTTTATCTTCACCTCTTGAGTAGCTGAGATTACAGGTAGATACCAACACACCCAGCTTGATGGCATATACCCAGGATGGCCTTATACTGCGATCTTCCTCTCTCTAC
The DNA here is from genome assembly GCF_019054845.1 of Dipodomys spectabilis. Lineage (NCBI taxonomy): Eukaryota > Metazoa > Chordata > Mammalia > Rodentia > Heteromyidae > Dipodomys > Dipodomys spectabilis. The sequence continues at coordinate 10,580,338 of NW_024870752.1, forward strand.
CGCCTGAATTGCTGGAATTACAGGCATTTGCTATTATATCTGCATCAGGGCGGTACAATCCATTTTGGTGGGGGCTATCCTGTGTACTCTGGGTCATTTACCAGTATCTCTGGACTGTACCTTCTTGGTGACAGTGGCTGCTCCCAAAACGTGACAACCAGAGATGTCAGACATTGACAAATGTCCCATGAAGATAAAAACAGTCCCTTGGTGAGAACCAGTGGTCAACAAAAGAGTTAAAAGGAGCCACAGGGAAAAGCCAGCAGTTTCCTAAGTGGGTATTGAAAAGAAGCTTTATTTCCAAGGCTTCAGTGCTTTTACAAAGTATGTGAGAGTGCTGGGACTTGAACTTAGTACCTCATGGTCTTGTCTGGCTTTTATTGTCCAGGCTAGCTCTCTACAACTAAGCAACTGCTCTATTTGCAGCTTTTTGCTGGTTAACTGTACATTAAGACTCTAGTGGACTTTTCTGCCTGGGCTGGCTTTCAAACTGCAATCATCAATTCTCTGCTTCTGGAGTAGCTAAGCTTAGAGGTGTGAGTCGCCATGGACATCTAGCTAGGTCTCAGTATTCTGAACTAAAAGAATTTCTTTGGTAATTTCATAGAGATGTTATTAACCACTCATAACAGAGATGCTATACATATACAAGTATTGGTTTTTCCGAAGTTCTATCGTTTAAGAGAAATTACTCACTGGAAGAGAAAATAAGTCACTTCCAGATATTAACTGTCTGGTTATATTCTGTTTCAAATAAAAATACCTTAATTTTTTTTTAAAGTATAGGTCTCCAAATCTTAAAAGACAAAACCAGTAACCAAAACACAAACAATGAGATCAACACCAGCACCACAAATAACATTTGCTCCATGCATGAGGCCTTACATCTGTGCAGTTCAAAAGGCATTTACCAACCAATTAATACTTACAATTGCCCCTTGGGAAAGATTTGTGTCAAAAATTATTTCTCTTTTTGAAGCCAGAGCAAGGGAAAATAAGAACACCAACAATAAGATCAAAGAATCAATAATAAAATGCAGGTAAAAATGCAGACCAGGAGTGAGACTGTGTTATGAAAACTGGCTCTTAGAAGTGTGCATTTAAACCTGTAGGAGGAAAGCTGGCATTTCTGCCAATGAGCTGGCCCGTCTGCAGACTCCATGGTAAGAGCTGACATCATTCTTATTCAAAACTCTGCAGCTATGCAGGGCATAGGCCAGGCTTTCTACTGCCTGTAAATTATTTCAATAAAAATTTCAAACCTCATTGCTTTATGCAGAGAGCAATGGAACTTTACTGCACACTAATTACATGCCGGGCATTTTATGTATTATCTCATTAGAATACTTCCAAATGAAAATCTATAAACACTAAATATGGCAATTCAACAATTTATTCTTATAGAGATCAATGTAGAAAAGTAGCTTTATCTACTTTTTTTAAAAAAAACTTTGTAGCTGTTACTGTCTTGTGGGAACTGAATTTTTTTTTTTTCACAGATGGCCTGTTTTCTGCACCTAGGTATGCCCTCCATGTGTCTGCAGGTATCTTACCAGTGTTTCTGTCATCTCTGGATATTCTATGCAAACTGCCATACAGCAAGACACATGCTGTGTTTGTGTGAGTATGTGGGCATTCATGCTACTGTCTTCCAGGGGAACCAACACAGCTACTTTGTCTGCTATGGGGAAATGGCCGGATAGACGCCTCAAAAGCAAGTGTCTCAGGTACCACAGGATGGTGGGCTCCAAGTTCTATTAATTAATTGATTTAATTAGTTCAATTAATATATTTAATTAAAAGGCAACCCAAAGAAAACCTGGCACTGGCCATTTCTTCCTACCTTGTAAAATGCATCAAAACTACAGTCTGGAAGATTTTCACTGATGGCTGGCAGGAAGGTATTGCCAAGTTCACCATATTATACCCCTGGGACACTTGGAGATAGTCTTATTTCAGTTGCTTTGCCACAGATCCTTTGTGCTTTACCAATTCAGCCAAGGTTTACCTCCAACAACTTTACAACCTGTTAGGTATTTGTTTTTGGATCTCTTTTTATACACCAAACTCAGCATGCGCAATGCCCCGTGGCCCATTCAGCATGGCTGATGTCTTGGACTTCCCCAGTGTATCTGTTGACTTTTCCACCTTATGTTCAGCTTCCTTCAAAGGCAGCCTAGTGCCAAGCCCTGAAAATATACTTTTATTTCATTACTCTGTTCTCTTACTTTTACTTCCATGGCCATCATAGGTGCAGAGCTCTATCACTTTCAAAAAATAAAAAATGTCACACTGGTGGTGTTAAGCAGTGAAGTCTTCTTCCCCTCAGGGTAACGACAACTATGTCTGACTAAGCATTTCCTCCGTGTCAGTCTCTGAGGTCCATAGTTTTGGTTTGAAGTTTAATATTCTACCTCCCATTTTACAACTTGTCTGAAGTAAGCCAGCAGCAGAGTGGGGCTAGAACCCTGGTCTGTCTGCCTCTTTCTTAGTCATTCAGCCTTAGGCCTCTTATTGCTCCCCTGGCCTAGTACTATATTCCTCCCTACAACGCAGCTAGCAGGGAGACAGTGGGGTGAGGTGTGGCCTCTATACAGTCACCGCTGCAAGGCATGTAGAACACCGTGTGGACATGAGTAGATGATGTGGAAAGCGGGAGAAGAACATGGGACCTAAGCAAGACTACAACTCTCTACAGAAGAACTGGTACCCATGGCAGAGGCTGAGAAAGAAGCTCTCAGTAGGGGAGGAGGGGCCGCCACGCACTGGCCATCTGGGAAGCAGGACATACCTGTTTGGGGGCAACAAAGCCGCTTTTCTCTGTCACCAGGTAATAAAAGGAACTCAAGAGCTGAGAGTGCCTCCTTGATTGGTGGAGACTGAGACTGCTGGGGAGAGGGGAGAGCACTGGACTGCAGATGAAAATGGATGAGACAGACTCTATTGGAAAGTTGCAGATAAATGCATAAACTTGGAACTGTACAGAATTAAATTACAATGTATCCTCACACTTTGCAGAACACAAAAGCAAAAAAGCATCTCTAAAGTAGTCAATAGCCCAGCACTGCCTAGTGTGTCACGCTTAGTTCCAAGAGGGCTTAGTGAAACCCATGAGCTCAAGTAAGAAGTATATGGAAGTTTCTGGAAGACCTGGGTTATTCGTCATGAAAAATTGAAAGACGACTTGCGAGGTGGGGGGAGGGGGGGAGGAGTTATATAAAAGCCAGTCTGCTTCCAAAAGGGCTGGGGTCTGAAGCTCTGCCTTTCTCCCAAGTTCCCACCAAAGTAGGTGTTGCCAGGCAGCCAGGCCGGGAGACTGCATGTGACAGAAGGGCTCTCTGAGAAAACATTATGTAAAAAAGGAAACAAGATAGGAAACTAATATTTTTTTTGCACATTATACCAAGGTCTGGTACACATCTGTAAAAATGTATTATCGAAGTAATAGCTCTGCCCAAGGAAAAAAATAACAAACCAAAATCAATCTACCTCTCGAGCTAGAAATGCTTTAAAATGGCCCAGTACTCTCTCAAATGATCAAATCAACCACAAAATCACCTAAATGAAAAATGCCGCCAGTGTTTAGAATCTAAACAGGAAAGCCGGGGTGGCTATTGACTTCATTTTTATTCTTTATTTTTACTTGCTATTTCTTCCATGAATTAGAAACCTGCTTAGTACCGATTATATATAGATATATTCTCATTTAGTACAACTTCCAGGAATCTCAGCAGCAGAAACCACTGAAGGAGAATAAAGCTCTTGTTTCTGCTGTGTGGGCACACTCTTGTGTCCCCGCCTCGAAGTGTCTCTCAATCAAAGCTGACACCATATGAGGGCTGGGCACAGGTGGCAAAGACAAAACCTGATGAATACAGCCAGAGAGAAATCAGGGGATGCTGCCGCCTACATACAGTCTCTAAATACATAAAGCAAGTGAAGACAAGGTGGACCAAGCTACAAATCCAAAGTCCAGTTATAGGGAACAATGGCTGACAAAGAAGAATGTAGATAGGGTGAATCTGTGTAACTATCACAACAAAATCCCTTTTCACAGTTAATATAATGTACTTTTCAAGAATCTAGTTATGGTACATATTATAATTCAGCCTTCAAATTCACCCCAAACATGGTAGCCTATGGTTTGGGGGGAATTTTAAGTCTGAAGAATACAAGTCTGGAGCTATAGGTTGTCTTCTAAGCTACCTAACAGTGTTTCTTGGATAATTCCTATTTTGTGGGTTCAAGGGAAGTGGGTTCTGTGTGACAGAATGATGTTTGCAAAGGTCTGATGCGACAAACACACGGTCCGCAAGCAGCCAACATTCTACAGTGCTGTCAGGAACAGAGCTGAGAGGCTTGGCTTTCATTCTGGTGAAAGCTCATGTTTGGCCCACAGTCATGCTTATTACCATCCTCAGACTTACAAGGATGCTGTGGAAATAATCAGGGACTTGCTTGTGACTTACTAACGCTCTTTCCTGTATACCTTTTGTCTATTTCTTCTTTCTTGTCACAAGCATATTACTCCTTAATCATGGATTAGGCCATTCCATGGATCCACGGTGGAAAAAGTGAAGAAGAGCAGGTGCATTGAACTCATGAATTGATAGGTTGAACTGAAACTCCTTTATATAATTACTTAAAGACAATTAAGGACTTTTTTTTTAAAAAAGCAGTTTATAAAAGCTCTGGGGTAAAGCGTTAGCCAACATTCAATCCCCAGTAACACCAAAACAAACCAACCAACCAACAAACCAACAGGACAAGTATTTACTACTTCCATTAAGAAATGGGTTGTTCAGGGTTTTCTCGAGTATATTGTGTGGCATATTTCTTCCCACCTGTATATTATTCCCTCACACTTGCAGCCAGCTATCCTTAGCATGCTTTAACACAGATCATTTACTGGGAATAACAGTGACTCTGAAGTGTTCCCTAACTGTAAGAGGCCCCAAGGGTCCATGAGATAAAGGTTCAGAATTAAAAACAATGTCATGATATTTTATTTTTCAGTTGTGGTAAAAGAATATAAAATTTATCCCTGTAATCCATGTGTGTGTGTGTGTGTGTGTGTGTGTGTGTGTGTGTGTGTGTGTGTGTGTGTGTGTGTGTGCGCGTGCGTGCGCGCGCATGTTGGTATTAGGGCTTGAACTCAGGACCTATGCACTGTCCCTTAGCTTTATTGCTCAAGATTAGTGTTCTACCACTTGAGCCACAGCTCCCCCAAAAGATGGTTGGTTGAAGAGTCTCATGGGCTTTCCTGTTCTGGCTGGCTTCAAACTGTGATCCTCAGATCCCAGCCTCCTGAGTAGCTAGGATTACTGGCATGAGCCACTGGAACCTGGCCTCACTATCATCGTTTTCAAGTGAACATGTCCATAGCACGAATTACATCCCATTGCTGGGAAACCTTTACACCATCCATTTCTGGATCTCTTTACATCTGACGAAACCTGTAACCATTAAACAAAACTCCCCACTCATGGCTCTTCCTGTCTCTAGCCATCCCCATTCAATTCTATGTTTCTGTGAGTTGGACTCTAGGCAATGCATTTTAGTGGATCACACAGTACTATCCTTGTGTCTGGCTTTCTGGTCAGCCTGATCAGCCCATCTGTGCTGCTGAACATGTCAGAATCGCCTTCTGTTTTTTTTATCCCAGGCATGCAAACATGCAAACAAAAATGCATCACATTTTGCCCATCCATTCCTCTACTGATAGACCTTTAAGTTCCCTCCACCTTTTGAATGGCATGAATAATGCTGATGTGAACATAGCATTCCAAAAAATACTATCTTAAAGCTTCAGAGACGACTATGTGGAAGAAGCGCTTTCCCACAGGCAAAGATGTTTTAAATGCTTCTGACTAAAGCCAGACAGCAGGAGAAAAGGGCATCTGAGGCCCAAGGCAGCAGAGGTGCACTGGGATTTGGAAGGCAAGTGCTTTGGGAGAAAAGCAGATGATTTGGGTATAGAGGTGCTCATGAGGGTATCAAGGTTGGAGGAGAAGAAATTTCTACTTTCTAGATGTACTGGTTTAGCTCTAGTTCCGAGAGCACCAAGCCACGAGTGAAGAGGAGCTTGTTGGGGGGATGTAGGCAATGGTAGAAATTGAGGTCCTTGAAACCAGCTCCACCATCTCCTGAGCCTCCCTGGCTTTTCTTTCATCAACTCTGAGAGCATCTTTCGGCCCTGTGCTGTCCCCAGCATGGTGCTCTGGTTTCTGAGCTCTAATGGGGTTGTGGCTTGTGGGCTCTTCCCTAGTAGGAGACCTCTACTGGGCTCTGCTGGAGCAGGGCTGGAGTCCTGCTGGCCTACAGCGGTTTGTCCAACCCAGAAGCTAGCAGCGCATAACAAGAAGGTCTGATTTGCATTTCAGAAAGTAAGTCTATAGCTTAGAGAAAAGCAAGGAAGACAAAGAAAAGGGACAAGGGATGACACATGAAGTAGGAGGGACAGGAAGGGACAGTGAGGCAGGAGAGAGCAAATAAAAGTGATAGAAAGCAGACATGGGAGCCTTAGTGACAGTAAGTCAGGGTGGACTTGTAAGGTGAAATTGTGAATCAGAAGATGTATCAAATTCTGTATCCCAAGACAAGTGAAAAGCCAGCTCTGGTAACCAGGACTCAGAAGCCACCTATCAGTTACTAAATTCCAACGAAGTCTTCCAACGAAGACTTACTTCAGTCGCCACTGATCTACTCTGCACAGACAGGGGAACAGAGTCTCCTTAGAAGGCCCACCAGAAAGTCAACAGGCAAATGCAGGGCTCAGTCTCAGGTGGAACTCTATAGAGAGGCAAGGAGCATTCCACAAACCTTTTCCCTTGACTTAATGAGTGCTGTCAGATGCTTCAGTACCAGAGGCCCATCCAAGCTGTAGGTGAAGTTCACATTATCAAAGACAATCGCTCCTTCGTGGGGCCAGTTTGGGGGCGGGCGTCTCTGGCATTCCCAAGGTGCCTCTTTTTCGAGGTCTGTATATTCAATCACCCTCTCCACGGAGATCATCTGAAAGAAACATGGAATTATGTGGGTCAGGCCCTGAGGACCTTGCTTATGACTCTTCTTAAATTGACGGCTTCATTACAAAGCTGAACGAGGGTAGCTCAGGGCTCCACACACAAAGACTCAAGCGGATCTCTATCAATTGTAAGCTTGCACATGATCACAGAAATACCCCAACTTAAGGTGACTTCCTCATGATATCATACAATATAATACAATAATTCCTATAGTACTAAATGAAAACCAAGAGGGTTTTGTTAAAAAAAAAATACTTCTGACGTCCGATCAATATTCTTTTGCTATAGAAAGGAGACTGGCTATGGCTCAGTTCAAGAGTCATCAAACCTCACTGCAATAATAGGAGAAGGGAGAAATGGGAAATATTTCGTGTTTGTCATTTATCTCCTTTCAGGAGGAGTAAATACATAAAAGAGGAAGTCATGGCCGGGCGCTGGTGGCTCATGCTTGTAATCCTAGCTACTCAGCAGGCTGAGATCTGAGGATCGCGGTTCAAAGCCAGCCCGGGCAGGAGAGACCGTGAGACTCCTATCTCCAATAAACCACCAGAAAACCAGAAGTGGCGCTGTAGCTCAAGTGGTAGCGCTCGCCTTGAGCTGAAGAGCTGAGGGACAGCGCCCAGGCCCAGAGTTCAAGCCCCACGACTGACCAAAAAAAAAGAGGAAGTCATTTGCATATTGCTTGCACCCTCCTAAACAACCATAACCTGATACCTTTGACAGAACAGTCCAGGAAGGGACACACCACCCTCCCAGGAAAGAACAGCAGCTTAACCCACAGCCTCCCATCTTCAGCTCATCACATGGGAAAAGAAACTCAAAAGCTGGGGTTGGGGGAGGGCTGAGGATGGGGGAGTGAGGAAGATCTATTAATTAAACAAACAATCTCAAAATACTGGATGCCTCTTTTGCCAAGCACGAGGAATTACCCATTAAGAAACAAAAATAAACAGGCCTCTAAGAAATTAGCTTATACCCTCTCTAGGATTTCAGAACTTCCCTCCTACAGAGACATTTATTACATTTGAAGACAGCTTGTGATGAATATAAAACCTGCTGACATAGCATACATGAGACTGAGAAAAAGATGTATATATTTCATTTTACATTAACTTTAAACAGATGGAGGAGGGAATCGGAGAAAGAAAAAAAAAACCAACTCTGTGAGCTACGATGTAAAAATAACAGTTTTAATATTTTACATAAGAATCGCTTTTATGCCATTAAATGGCAAGGCCACTTGAAAAAGCCATGAACGTTGAGATAAACATTACCATATTCTCCACTTCAGCGCTTTGTCTCACGGACCACTGGAACATCCCCATGAGCGTGAGGGCGTAGGACAAGGCCAAACCAACCTGCCCAGCATCCAAATCTACAGGAAGGGGAAGGAGGGAATAAAGTCAAGGTCATGCCTGAACCTGGCTCCTTCAGCCACTTGATCACAAGGACCCAAAAATCGTTAACCATTATTTCCATAACCTGTTGAGATCATGATAAAAAATTTAAACCGCTGTGAATTCATAAAGTTGATTCAAGTGAGTTCACTCATCCCAACAGGATCAACAGATTTTAGGAAAACAATAGCATTTTTACAGATGAAAGCGAATGTCTTTATTCAGATAGTCACCAGTACGGTTTTGAAATATATTACATAATCTCACCTATAGGCAATGACATCACAGGAAATCATTGAAACTAGAAGAGAATGGGTGCTGGGACACAATGTTTGTGAAAGTAAACTACTATCCTCATTGTTTTATTCTGGAAATAGTGTAATGTGGTGGTGAGACTGTGGATGAGTTAGGCACAGCGAATTCATGTCACCCACGCAAACATCTGGTGATATGGAACTCATCTACAGGTGATGACGATGTTCTTTCCTGCTAAGACTTTCTCAACCAAGTATACAGACAATGACACCAACATCCAAGTAATTCAGTGCTCAAACCTAGACCTTGCAGTGATGGTAACGTTGGTTCTTTCCTCCCAAATACCAGGACAGGAATGTTCATGATGTTATTGGCAGCCCACAAAAAAAGAAAGATAAAAGCGATCCGGGAAGACTCAGTGACTCCGCTCAATGGGCGCAAGCACACCCATCTTAACATGTTGTAAACACTTTAACACAAGTCATTAGAACCACACAGTATACGCCATTGGACAAGGTGGCAAGAGTTTAATTTAATAACTGTAAACACAACTATACATTGTAATCATGCCATAAATAGTTATTCACATCTGCACTTACTTTTTGCCAGAATCAGGGACCCAAAGGCAATAATGATGACAAAGATGGCACAGATGGCGTCCAGACGCACGGCGAACCATCGTGACGTTGTCAGAAACAAGAACCAAGCCTCTGGATTCGTGAACCACAACAAGCACGACAAATCAGTACAAAGCCATATGAACTGCAGTGAACTTGAGAGGCATTAAGATGTTTAGGCAGAGTAAGATGACAAGTTGGTACACGAAAAACTTGAAGGTTCTGGGAAGCTAGGTAATACAAGGCAAGATACAATCCATATCCAAGACACTTTGCTTTATGGAAGATGCATTAAAATATGTAGCCTAAGCCAGACACTAGTGGCACAGGCCTGTAATTCTAACTACTCAGGAGGCTGAGATCTGAAGGACTGTGCTTTGAAGCCAGCCTGGGTAGAAAAGTCCAAAAGACTTTATCTCCAATTAACCAGTAAAAAAGCTGGGCTGGATATGAGGCTCAAGTGGTAAAATGCCAGTCATAAGCAAGAAAGCTTGAAGCCCTGAGTTCAAGTCCTGGTACCATCACACACACACACACACACACACACACACACACACACACACACACACACACACACACACACACACACACACACACGGAAGGAGAAAGGTAAGGGTAAAGGAAAGAGGAAGGAGAAGGAAGAGAGAGGGAAGGGGGAGGGGAGAAGAGGGAGGAGAAAAGGAAGGAGGGAGAAAGAAGAGGAGGGGAGGAGGGAGGACAGGGGAGGAAGTAAAAGGGGAAGGTAGAGGGAGGGGAAGGAAGGAGAAGGGAATGGGGGAGGGGAATGAAGGAGAGAGAGAAAGAAGAATGCAGGTAAGAAGAAAGGGAGGGAGGGAAGGAAGAAAAGGAGGGAGGAAGGGAAGGAAGAAAGGGAGGAAGGAAAAGAAAAATACAACTCAGAGGTAACATAAAGGACATACAATTATGAAAAAGAATGTGAAATGTATTGTAATGTCATAGGGTTAACTGTTTCCAGTTCTCCTATAGTGAGTAGTATAGCATTCCATTCATTTCTAGCATTTTCCTTACATTTTTAGCCCTGCACACACAGGACATTCTTACAGACTGGTTGTAAATAACCAGAATGCTCAAAGGAGCTCATGGTTGTTGTTTTTTTTAAAGCAACATCTACCCATCAAAATAAAAAATTGAACAGATAGGTCAGGATTTTATAGATTCAGAGAAAATTCCAAAATTTCTAAGTGGGTAAAAAACAAAAACAAAAAACACCTTTACTCACACAAAGATTGTACATACCAAGTAGCAAATCTGATAATCAAGAAATTGATTTGTTTAAGTCACTGTGACCCTGAATCTCAGTTTTTATGAATAAAGTTTTATTGGAACACAGTCATTGCTGTTTGTTTTCATGCTATAGCAGCCAAGGTACGAAGTTGCAACAGGGACAATCATGAGCCTGAGACATTTGTTTGGGTAGTGTTTGCAAAAAAATTTTTTTAAAAAGCTTGTTGACCCCTACCTTAAAGGGACAGGGCCATAGGGTAAGGAATCAATGGGCCATGCAATCCAACTGGAATGGAAGCTAGACAGTGTAAAGGGACACTGAGAGGATTCCAAACCCAGGGGCGGGCAGAGAAGATGTGAGAAGATGGGGTATGCAGCTGTTCCCCTAGGGAAGCAGAGGTACAGATTGACAAGATCGCCCGGCCTGGGTGGGGTGGTGGGGGTGGGGGATCAAGCTTGAGGAAGCAGTGGACTCTAGCCCCTGGGACCATGTACAGACCTGAATGTAAGTCCTGGTGTGCATCAAACAGCTCCTGACATCTCTCTTCTGCTTTGTAAGCCCGGATGGTCCAGAGCCCCTGGAGGGATGAGGACAGGTGGGAAAATACCGGACTTCGTGCTGCAGAAACAAGAGACAGACACAGAGGAAGCTCAGCGAGGTAGGGCACAAGTAGACCAGCTCCCCCTTGTGCCCCTTAGGTATCCGCCAAACAGTACACACAGTGCCTTCCAGGAGGTTCCAGTTCCTAGATGGAAGACCTATTGGTAAGATATGGAGTGTCTAGGAAAGGTAGAAGGAATCCATCTTCCAGTGGCTGCATATATTTAATAAAATGGAGCAAGGGAAGCCTTGAACTTATTCTCTGAGACATCCTAGTGACTGCCTGTGACAGTATGGTCCAATATGGATATATCAACCATGAACACAAGCATTGTATGTGTTTCTAGAGTGCTGGGGTACACATGGAAGAAGACACAGAACCATTCATAGCTGGGTACAGTGACTCATGCTTGTAATTTCATCTTCTCGGAAGTGGAGATTGGGAGGATTTCAGTTAGAGACCAGTCAAACAACAAGTCAACCAAACCCTGCTACAAAAAATAAATCAGGTGTAGTGGTGCATCTATTTGTCATCCCAGATATGTGGGAAGCAGAGGTAGGAAGACCTGCAATCCAGATTGGTCCCGACAAAAACTTAAGACCCTACTTGAAAAGTAACAAAAGCAAGAAGAACTGAAGGCATGGTTCAAGTGGTAGAGAGCCTGAGTGCAAGGCCCCTAGTTCAAGTTCTAGTACCACAAAGAAAAAAATCCTAATTAGAAGTCAGAATCCTGTTTTGTCAGTGCTATTCTGGTTAATATTAGTGCTACAAGAGACTTCTGGCTATTAATATATTTTCAATACCACGGTATAGAAGGTTCTCGTGCCTGTGGTAGTGGCTAGCAAGCACTTTGTATTGTCTCTGGCATGCCTCATGAGAACACCACAGGGCAGTTCCTATTATGATCTTAACAAAGCGAGAACAGACCTGAGATACTGAGAATGCCACCTAATTAAATAAGCTAATCCAAGTAGCAGAGCTGGGTGCCAGACCTAACTCTGTTCTATTTACAAGGCTTTTAATTTGAGCCACAGTGTCTCTGGAAGAATAAGCTGGGAAGAGGATTCTCATGTATCACTAAATGTATTTTTCCTCTAGGCTTTAGGGCCTATGGTTAGAAAACTCCCAAATCTTACCTAATATCCAATAAGCTTCTCCATTACTGTATTTCTTACTAAGGACCTCAAGTTGAACAATATCCCTGGGAATGTGACATAGGAACTTTTTAAAATAGCGGACTCAAGGATCTATGATCTGAAAATATGTGGCGCGTTCTGCTAGCCATTCCTGTGACAGACATTGCTAAGGGATCACCGAGGATCTTCTCACTTACAATGTGGATGTAACTTCACAAATCCAGGAATGCCAAATGAACAGAGATGATTAGAGAACTGCAACCAAAGTCCATTCTGTTTTTATGTATTCTCTGTGACTGGCCATTGCTACATTCACTTTAGAAAAAACAATTATGATCAAATGTCATGAAAACTGCTTAATTATCAGTATATCAGTGGCAGCTAGACAGTACTATTGGAATGTAAACTTTGGGACTCAGTACTTCATCAAAACACGTGACTTATCTTGCGAGTACCTGTGGTCTTAGCTTTTAGAATGCAAAGCCAGCCTACAATTGCTCTATCTATCCATCTCACAGCTTCTGTGATACAAATCTCACCCTTCTTTATTTTTTTGGCTATGTCTTTAAACTTCCTAAAAAATACAAATTCTGCCGGCACCACTGGCTCACACCTGTAATCCTAGCTACTCAGGAGGCTGAGATCTGAGGATTGCAGTTCAAAGCCAGCCCAGGCAGGCAGGAGAGTGTGTGAGTCTCTCATCTCCAATTAATCGCCAGAAAGCCAGAAGTGGTATCGTGGCTCAAGTGGTAGAGTGCTAATCTTGAGCGAAAGAGCACAAGGACAGTGCCCAGGCCCAGAGTTCAAGCCCCATGACTGACTTAAAAAAAAACAAAACCAAAAACAACAACAACAAAAACCAAATTCTATTATCCTTATGGTTTTTCATTTGAGTAATAATAAAATATATTTGTGCATTCACAAGATGAACTCTATTATTTCATTCACTTTGATGACCTGTAAAAGAGTGATTTATCATAAGGTATATGTCATCCCTAAACCAGGAAGTTGAATAGAGCAATAGATTAAATGCACTCTATATTGGTCCCTCTCTTGTGGTCTCCAAAGGGGATTATGTATACAACAACCATTTATAGCAGAAGAAAACTCAGTGTGGTGTTATGCCAAGTACCATAAAAAAAGGAACAAAACTGAAAACAATGCTTAGATTTTGAGAATATTTAACAACTGCAATCTAGTATCAATAATAGGTAAAAAATAAAAATAAAATTTCACATGAATTATTTCTGACATCCACTCCTTTTCTTTCTCTAAAATCCTTCCCTGTTCTTTCTTTTGTGACTGTTGGTATTTTCAGGGAAAGAAAAGTACTTTCTTTCTAATTTATTTCCAATCTATGATAAGTTTAGCTATTAAAGTGGTATGTGTGTGCCTGCACTGTGTATGTAAGGATTTAAGAATGACCCCTCTCTTCCATTGGAATATTATGCCATATACATCATCCACTTGTGCCTTGAGTTAAAATTAAAAAGTTGCCCCTGGCAGGCCACCAGTTAAGATCATAATGACCAGTGGTGGCCATAACCCTGTTATTAATGACCTAATGTAAAGGAGATCATAAATTCTAGAAGATGAGAGTCCATAGAATTTCAGGGGGTCTCTTTAATAATGACACAAATGAAACTCAGGTCATACTGCCACACTGATGTTGACTTTCAACACTTACTTGTAGATTCCAGGCGTTTGACATCCCTTGATGTTTCTAAGAAGTATCTCCGGAGAACCAGGAAAATGATGGAGAGGGGGACTAAGGGAATTGCGATCCAGGGGATCACCGCCACGGCCACGGCTACCACGCTGACCACAAGGAGCAATGTCTGCAATCCAAAAACAAGATGAGCCTGCTTAGGCACAATTCTCAAACACAGACTTTAATGGGATGTGTGTGGGGATTTTATGCCTTTGAAAAGCCTTGCTGGGATAACTGGGAATGCTTTCCCATCCCAAGAAAAATGACACTTATCGCCTGTTCACTGTGATCCAGACACTAGGAAAACAAGGCATTTGTTATTCAACATACTCGATAGTTCTATGAGGTGAGAATTTTTACTTTCTCCATATAGGAGATTAGAACGTTGAAATTGAGAGTAGAATTGAAGCCCCCCACACCCCATAACCTGAATCAGTAAGATGTTATTAATATAGAGGCATAATACATATATAATACAAGTAAAAAATAAAATAAATTATATATAAAATTATACACACACCGTCCTTTTACTGTCACTTGTCTCATGCTCATTATGGAAGCTGGCAAAGGACAAAAATAGCTAAGTAAAAAGCTAACACAGCGCGACAAGATTCCAGTAAATCCAGTCTTACCTCTTCCTTCTGCAATTCCCAGGTATTCCAAGGAGCCTGATATACACACAAAACTTACATGCATGATTTGATTCCAAGTCTATTTGATATTTATCCTCTTGGCCATATCAAGGCTCTCAGAGATGACGATGTATACATGACAAGAAAATACTTTGGCCTAGAAAAACAATTGATCCAACCTCCAAATCCCTGAGATCTGTATCCATTTGGGAATACTATGTAGAAATTCCACTCAAATTTTCTAATTCCACATAAAATACAGAGAGACAAATCTTAGGTAAAATCTTCTACTTGGGTTGAGGTTTCATGATTTGTAAAAAGTCTGTAGTTTTCAGAAAATAACAACCAAAACCCAGAAGGGAAATTCTGTGAGCCCAGTACTAACAGCTTTTAGATAAACTTTTGAGCCAACTCTCTTTAAATATCAGATAGAAAGGTAAGACTCCATTTCTCTGAGTCTTAGGAAAAACTGGGATATACTAACAAGCTAAAAGAATGGTGTTGAGAATTCAAGATGCTCATGTATACAGGGTTCTTAGAAGTTCATGTGTAACAAGTAGACTCTAACAGCCTCATTATCATTCTTTGCTATATGGTTCTTGATGCCCAAAAGGGAGAGATGGCACAGTACTAGATCTTAAGATTCCTTAAGAATATCTTGACATCAGCCAGGCACTGGTGGCTCACTTCTGTAATCCTAGCTACTAAATAGGCTAAGATCTGAGGATCATGATTCAAAGGCAGCCCAGGCAGGAAAATACATGAGATCCTTATTTCCAATAAGCTACCCAGAAGAAGCTGAAAGTGGCACTGTGCCTTAAGTGGTAGAGCACTAGCACTGAACAAAAGAAACTTAGGGATGGCATCTAGACACTGAGTTTAAGCCCCAGGATTGAGAAGGAAGGGAGGAAGGGAGGGAAGGAGGGAGGGAGAGAGGGAGGAAGGGAGGAAGGGAGGGAGGGAGGGAGGGAGGGAGGGAGGGAAAGGAGGGAAGGAGGGAGAGGAGGGAGGGAGGGAGAGGAAGGAGGGAGGGAATATCATGACATTGAGCCTTGAGAGAAAGCTAACTCTGACCAATAGAACACCTTGGTACTACCTCATGGCATATAGGAACAGGTGCATTTTTGCCTAAATAATCACATGTTTCAAGTAAACTGAGATATTTCTCTATCATGTCTGAAATATAAACTTTTGACCTAAGATGGCCAAATAAATCCCGTGTCCAGTGCAATTTCTCAAGTTTCCATAATTTTCTCAACTCTATGCATCCTGAAGATTGATAACCTGAGGGACACAGAGGCAACTCAATACTTTTGAAGATGCTTCTTTTTATATTCCATATTTCTTTTTTCTGTTTCACCCTTTTTAGGTGAAGAATTACTGATGTGCAATTGCTGAGCACCTCTGGGACACCAAGAGAGAGGTGGTAGATCTCTGAATCAATAGCACAGAATCAAATACCTACTAAGCAAATTCCATATTTCAAAAGAAGTCAATCTGATATTTCCTTTTCATTGTACCATGTACTGGCATATCCATATCAATGGAAATACAAGTTAGACTCTGTACATGAGTGAATCCCAGGAAATTAAACCATGTTGAGTCCCAGATGGCCTTGTTGGTATAGGCAGGCATCTTGCTTTAGATGTGAGGAGATATTATAGCTATGGAAGGACGTCTCAGAAACGATGCTGCCTAGTAAGTAGCTGCTTCCAACAAGGCACACTTACATCTCAACGAGTTGCTGGTGAAGTGTGAAAAAGCAACAAAAGGAAAACATGATGCTTATGAAAAAATGTTGATTATTTTGTGTGACTGTTTAATTCAGACAAAATAAACTAAAAAAAAAAAAATAAGATACTGCTTTACTGCTAGTACCCAGGGAAAATGTTTCTATAGTATTGGAGAAATTTTCTACATCTAGTTGACAACTAAAGGTACAACTGCTTTCTCCTCTAAAATAGAACATTTTGCACAGCTTGCTTTGTGTCTGACCTCTCCTGTAACTCCTGGGCATTTTCTAACTTGATCTTGTCCTCAAAATAACTAAGACAAAATAGGGTTGAAGGTGCTGGTTAAAGTAGTAGACTACTTGCCAGCAAGCATGAAACCCTGAGGTCAAACCCCAGGATGGACAAAAATGAAGTGTTTCATGTTAAAAAAAAAAAGTTTCATGAGGAAGATGAGCATTAACCCCCAAAGCAAATTTTATTTAGGAAAAGAAAATAACTAAGCTTAACTGGACACTAAACATGGGTTGAATATGTAAAATATTTAAGATCTGTATTTGCGTATGGTAAAACACATAAAACTTCCCCAGAAAGACTTTGTTCTAGAATTCATATATTCTAATAATACAGACTTTTAACATATTATTTCCACAAGCAGAATCTGAATCATAAAATTTTTTTGGGGGGGAGGGCAGTTTGGCACTAGCCCAGCTAAATATCTACCTACAATTTACTTAATCTCATGGGGTTCTGTTCCTGCTAGTTTATAGAAAGCTGTGCCAAAGAATGTTTCCCCACAAACAGTAAAAATGTATTCTTCTTATTTTATGTTAATGAACAAGCCATTTGATTTTGGCTCACTCCATTCTTTACTTGAACTCTATCTCATACCTGTATTATGAAGAAAGTGAAGATGAACATTTACTTGTAAGGCTATTTAATCCGTACACAGTAGTTTTATTATTTGTTTTCAGTATTAAAAAAAATAAAATCAGGATCATTGAGATTGCTAACAGCACAGTGGAACTGGAAAGCTTTTAATTCTGCTGCCAGTCAGACTCTGCAGAACTCTGTTCCAAATTGTGATAAGTGCAAATCGTCCAGATTGCCTTAAACTATTCTTGATTCTGCAGGAGATAGGCCCTAAGAGCAATAAACAAAAACAGGATTCACTTCTTGGCAAGAAAGTACAGCAAGATTTTCCTCTGATTTAGAGAGAGAAAAACTGATGTCTAGTTTTTGATCAGTAAGCTGTTTACTCACGTGGGTGTCAAAGAGATTCTTTATCTATTTACTCTGGAAACATATGAGATAAAAAAAATTACCTCTGAATGAAATGACTGTCATAACAGATTGTGTTGCTGGCTGATACTGGTTTTCTTACAGATGCACTAGAATTTTGAACAGGCTTATAAAAATTTGTGAGATTATTAAGAAATAAAAGCATAATTTCTAACACTTGTACTCATTGACCTTTGATAAGTATAAGTAAGGGAAAATATGGATGGCCTTCAATGGAAGCTCCTAACCCTAAACATGGTTTTAGTGTTGATCATTCAGCTGGCAGGTGTAACTTAACATGTTGCTGTGGACCTTGCCTGCCTAATGCCCAAATCTAGCATATAGTAAGACCTGCCTCAGGAAGTTTCTCCTTTAACATCTGTTTTGTTAACATCTGTTTTGATTGACCTCACTTAACTCAAGTTACCTTTGTTAAATCCTAACTTCATGCAGTGCTGGTATGTCTTATTTATATTAGGAGATACACAAATGTTCTCTGCAACTGAGCTGTTCTAAACTTGGATACAGTAATCATCCCATTCATTCCTCTTTTGGTTGCTCCGGTTTAGATGATCAGATCTAATCTGATCCTCTGATCCCACCCACAGCAGCTCTGGGACCTGTGTCCTCCTTCGGTTAGCACTGTCGCCTGAGCCACAGCAAACTGTACAGAGGAGAGTGGCTCCTGGCTTGTATGTTTGCCACAATAATAGAAGGCATTAGGAAAACGTGGCCTGTCTCTTCCTTCCTTTGTGTCAGGCATCTCTTTCTCTCTCTCTCAGACTGAGAGCTTCCTTTCTACCTTTTCTCAGTTAATGCTTCAAAACCAAACAAAACAACCCTGGAATTGGAGCTGTGGCTCCAATGTGGTAGAGCACTGAAGCCCTGAGTTTAAGTCCCAGGGCCAGCATGCGCGCACGCACGCGCACGCGTGTGTGCACGCACACACACACACACACACACACACACACACACACACTGACTAGGCTAGGCACTAGTGGTTCATGCTTGTAATTCTAGCTACTCAGGAAGCTGAAATCTGAGGATCCTAGTTCAAAGCCAGAGACTGTTATCTCTAATTAATCAGCAAAAAGTCAGACATGAAGGTGTGATTCAAATGGTAGGGCACCAGCCTTAAGTGAAAAAAATAAGTGGGAGTACCCAAGCTCTTAGTTCAAGTCCCTGTACTACACCAAAAACAGAGGGAGGGAAGGAAGGAAGGAAGGAAGGAAGGAAGGAAGGAAGGAAGAAAGGAAGGAAGGAAGGAAGGAAGAAAGGAAGGAAGGAAGGGATGGTAGGTGAAGGTACAAGCACTGAACAAAAGGAAAGTAGTGCTGTCTGCTGTTCCCATCTCTGTAAATGCCGGAAGGATTCCTATAGGAAAACATTTCATAAAGAAAAGCATCATATTGCCTAGATAATATAAACAGATCATTTATATGAATCTAAAAACAAAATGTTAAAGCAAACAGCAACTGAGCTCAGGAGAAATAGACAAATTCATAGCCATTGTGAGAAACTCTAACC
Organism: Dipodomys spectabilis; assembly: GCF_019054845.1. Classification (NCBI taxonomy): domain Eukaryota; kingdom Metazoa; phylum Chordata; class Mammalia; order Rodentia; family Heteromyidae; genus Dipodomys; species Dipodomys spectabilis. Next base: position 10,599,499 of record NW_024870752.1, read on the forward strand.
TACACATCTCAATAAGTGATATAGCAGGCAAATAAAAATCATTACAGACACACATTTTTTGGGGGGGGGAGTTGGTCGTGGGGCTTGAACTCTGGGCCTGGGTACTTTCCCTGAGCTTGTCAGCTCAAGGCCAGAGCTCTACCACTTAAGCCACACACCACTTCCAGTTTTCTAGTGGTTTATTGGAGATAAGAGTCTCACAGACTTTCCTGCCCGGGCTGGCTTTGAACAGGATCCTCAGATCTCAGACTCTTCAGTAGCTAGGATGACAGGCGTGAGCCACGGGCACCCTATTTAGACACACATTTTTTAAATTAACAAACGATCTAATGCATAGCCAATAAGGATATTATTTTCAAGTATGTATCCACTATGTCATTGGTAAGTATAAACTAATGTCAAGGAAAAAAAGAATATATTTGACCTAAGTGTAATTAACAAGTTATCAATTATAAGATAACTAGAATATGAATACATGTTTAAAAATCTAACATCAGACTTCAAAAATAATACATGGTTTAAAGAAATTACAATGAAATGATAGCATTTTGAAAAAGAAAACCTAAATATATTAAACTTTGAGAGTTGCAACTAATGCTGTCATTAGAAGTAAATTTATATAGCTTTAAAAATAAATGGCTTAGAAGGCAAAGGTCTAAAGTCTACTCTAAGAAAATAGGAAAAGACCAACATATTAAAGTCTAGGAAGAGTTGGAAAAAAATTTAAAGTAGATACTAATATGAAATAGAAAAGTAACTTTTAAAGAGAAAAATCAATAAAATCAAAAGTAGGTTCTTTCAAAGCAGTAATGAAATCAATAAACTCTTACCAGGAATGATTAAGAAAATAGAAGGGGAAATTGACGTTATCCTAAATTTTTATAAGTAGTAACACCAGCATTTAAAAAATCTACTATGCTCCTAGATTTTAAAAAATTGATAAAAAGGAAAAAATGTCTTGAAAAATGGTGGCTGAAGATGGACCTAAGAAGAAATAGAAACCTAAACCATTTTTCTATCAATGTAAGAATCTGAATTCAACTTGGAAGAAAATTAGTATATAATCAAAATCTCAAGTAAGAAAATTCATGGCCTACAGGATTTCATTGGTGAATTCTATGAAGCACCTAAGAAAGAAAAATGATACCAATTTTAGAAACTTTTTTTCATTTTCTATCCAAAAACAGAGAAGAACTGTACCAGTGGGGTTCCACTACACACACAAAAAAGAACTTGCACAGAATACGTAGTAAAAGACTCACTGGAAGCAATGGGCTAACATGATCTGAGGGTAAGTGAGGAAGCCCACCCAGAATCTACACAGCAGGCTGTTAGAAGGACAGAAGGGGAGGTCTTCATCCACATGGGGGAAGCTCCTCTTTTCCAAGGGGAGCCCCAGCTCTGAGGCCCTAATGGAATCAGGTTCATCCAGGTCACCTAATGCAATTGCCCTTATGTGAAAACCAGCTGATTATGGAACTGAACCACATCTACCAACTGCCTTTATACCAACCCTATACTCCTGTTTGCCGAATGGCAAGATGTCCTTACTTAAAAAACAAAAAAGCCACCGTACAAGCTAAAAGAAAATGATTTTTATTTTCTTATAAGTAAAGCACATCTTGATAAAAAGGATTAAAAAGAGATTATGTCACCAGAATTCCATTCCCATCCCTGTGCTATGTTCAGACAGGTTTATGACAAGTATAAGTACATACTATGGTGACAAGAGAGGGCTGCCTTGGGATCACTGGAAATGGGGAAGGGGTGTATATGTGAAGGGTACCAGCAATTGACCATGTGTCCCCAAACGGACAGGGTTCCTGAGGCAAAAGGGTGACATTTCTCTCACAAGCTGCTGGTCCCTTACCATACTATGTTCTTTGGGACTGGCTGTGGACTGCAATCACAGACCAGGCAATCAGCAAAGCAGAGAAAGGGCTCCGAGAAAGAAGTGCGTCATGCAAGGCAAACTAGCAGATAACCAGGAGACAGTGGAGATGATACTGAGCCAGGCTCTACAGAAGCCATAGATCATCCATAAGATAACAAGTGAAGATTTTAGTATAATGGAGGCAAGTTTTCCCCAGTCCAAACTTCCTGAGAGAAGTTATTGTACACACAGACAAAAATGGATACAACCAAGAATGGTATCTGGAGAGCTCGGCACAAGTGGTTCATACCTAGCTACTCAGGAGGCTGAGATCTGAGGATCACAGCAAAAAAAACCCCAAAAAACAGCAACGCTGTTTTATCTTTCTGATAAGAGTCCATGACATTTTTAAATAATTTTTTCAAAAACATTTTTATTATCTAGTTGTACAAAGGAGTCGTCATGATCCAGGTCACCCCTTTTAACATTCCCACTCACTCCCCCAACCTACCCCTTCTCTTGCTTAATTTTAGGTTATAAATTAAGTTTTTGCAATTTAACAAGGCAATTTATGTACACAATGCATCTTGATCAATATCACCACTTCAACAGGACATCTGTACCTCTAATTAACCAGGAAGAAGCAAAAGTGACGCTGTGGTTCAAGTAGTGGACCACCAAACTTGAGTGGAAAAAGTGAAGAGACAGTACGAGAACTGAGTTCAAGCTGTAGTACCAGCAACAGTACACAGAGAGAGAGAGATGGGGGCGGGGGGGAGAGAGAGAGAGAGAGAGAGAGAGAGAGAGAGAGAGAGAGAGAAAGAAGACAGCACACAGATAGTAAACATTTAGCTATGTTCCTCTTCTCAGTAGAACAACCGACACACAATGGCAGGGAGTGGCCACATCCTGAGTAGCCACTGCTGTTGTGCCAAGGATACCATCCAATAATGCCAGGAAGTAAAGTTCTATGACCTGCAGCATGCCATCAGACTTCATAAAAACAAAATCTTTCATTTTTATTTTTTTCTTTGCGTATTAATTAACTTCTTGTTAAACTACAACCATTATCATTGGAGCACACATGCCAGGACAGATTGGAAGAGTGGTTGCCAACTTGGAAGGCAGGGACGGTCCCCGGTGGTCCGCTGGGACCACACTGATGTCAACAATGCGACTTCCTAAGTGTGCTAACTATCTCACTGGAAAATAAAAAACCCCGGCCAGCTCACGTTTCATCCCACAACTGGAAAAGGCAAGGAATTGGAGGTGAGGGCCTTGTGGGCCTGTGTGAATCCCAGTGGCCCCAACGTGGAAACCCATGGGTCAAGTGTTGATCATTTCCAGTAACCCTTCTCATCAACAAGCAAACAGACTCGAGCCTGGCAGCTAGCACAAATCATTATCTCTGGGGCTGGCGGGTCCACAGACTATTCCCTTCCTTGTAAACACACTGACTACAAACTCTTTTGTTGATTCCTGAAAGCCTGGAAAAAAAAAAAAAAACTGTGATTCGGTTAAAATGGATGAGTTTACTTTTGAAGGAGCCCATAAGACAGAGGATCTCTGGAATGAAGGCAGTCACCCTGCTAACCATCTCTTTTGTCTGAGAAAGGATTTGGGGGTGGGGGGGAGAGGGGATGGGACAGGAGTGAACAAACCGTAGAAATCTCAAAATGACAAAGTCATTGTCCAGGGTGCTTTCTACACACTTTCTCTGACATGTCCACACAATGAAATGCAAGGGTCAGTGGTACGCAGACAAGTCCAGGCAGTTCCACTCTTGTGCTTTTCTAAAAGCCAGAGACCCAATCTATTATCCCCAAGTCTTAGGCAGGTTTTGTTCTCTAGATCCAGATGCAGACGCTTTTTCTCACTCTTCCCCTGGCCTCCCCCAGGAAGAAATGATAGAGGATACCTCCTTCCCATATATTCTTTTTTTTTTTGGCTCAGCACTTTCACTTCATAAAGAGGCAGTCAATGTGGTGTTTTCGGGGGGATGGGGGTACCCATTCAGTGGTGGTCCCCGTGACTGCCTGCACTGGTGACTCAAGTAGCTTCAGGATTAGCCTTTTGTGTCCCATGAAAGGATATGAAAAGTCAGTTATTTAAGCTCAGTCAAGCTGTTGATTTTTTTTTTTTGAGATGAGGGGTGCTTGGGGGAAGAAAGGTTTTGCAATTCAGTACTCTTCAATAAATTACAGTGTTGGGTGGAGGGCAGCTGTACACGCAAGTCTGCATACTCAAAAGCTGTCCCAAATTAGAGAAGAAAAATTCAAATGCTAAAATTCTATTGGTATCGTGTACCTTCATTTTCAACTGTTTTGCCAGGAGGAAAGATTTCTTGGAAGTTATGATGTCCACTAGGAGAATTCCAGATAATCAAGACTCTTTATTCAATGTTATTGGAGAGTAACAATAGAGTTTCAGACACAGAAATAACATTAATACAGAAGTATTTAGTGCTCAGTGGTCTCTTCTGAAACTCTTCTGATACTGTGATTTGGAATGAGAAAATAGCCATTAAAGTCTGCAGGGAATAACAACCATGATATCTAGGAGACAAATTCATGTGGACTTATGGATCCGTTTATCAGCTCTTAATGCAGCACAATGTAACACAATGTCATTATAAGACTGTTTCTCATACTTAGCATAAATGTAAGTCAGGTATGGTGACACAGGGTTGTAATTCCAGCAACTGGGAATCTGAGGGAGCTGGGTTACACCATGAGACCTTGTCCCAAACCCCTCAAAGTAGTGCTTTTGTTTTTAGTAAAATATATATATATGTATCAACCTCTTATTTAGTGCATTTTGAGTGACTGGATGATACACCAAGCATTTGAGTGGTAGAAGTCTTGTTGAGCATGTGTGAGGCGCTACATTTAAAATGATTTTTTTGTTTTAATTGAATTTTACTTTTCTTAGGTAAATATAATGGCAGCTACTTGAGAAGCTGAAGCAGAAGGATTACTTGAGTCCAGATGGAGGCCTAACAACCTAGTGAGACACCCCTCCCCAAAAAACAAACACAAAAGCAAAGATGATTTTATAGAAACAAGATCCTTTTCTCCTCACAACACTTAGGAAGTAGCTATCATTCGTACCAAGGCACAGATATAGCGCTGCATGGCTTTGTGGAGGATAGCGACAGCTAAGTGGTAGAGCTAACACCTGAACTGAACACGGAGTTTCCAGCGTGCCTCCCCTTACTCCCATACATGGTACTTTTCAAGCTCACTTACTTACACAGGAAGTGCCACCCACCACATATAACTGCATTTACAACAGCACGCATTACCCTCATGCTATGAAAACATGGCATTTACCCAGTGTTATAAATATGCTCTCTAAAAACCACTGGAGTCACAATGGTAGACACGAAAATGGAGAATTGTCTCAGCAAGGCAAAAATTACTTCTGCAGAAAGGTAAATCATCAGCCAAAAAACCTGGCAAGCAAGCAGAGCAGACAAGCTGCCTTTTTATTTACCACTAACACAACAAGCCCTGCTCCTCTGCTCCGATTGGTTGGACTGAGGTTCACAATCTGCTCGGTGGGCTAGTGAGACTAGGCTAACATGTATTTACATAAGGTGACTTTGAAATAAGATTAGCAGTACACAAGTAATCTCAAAATGTACCCACCCCCTTTCTGCTATTTCTATAAGTTTGAGGGGTGTCTTAATTCCATCTTGAAAAGAAACCAGGTTAAGACAAAGCCTTACATTGCAAAAGTCCTTCCTTATCCCAAAGTGGTTCCTTTTTCCCTTAACAAGGGCCAAGCCAGCAGGCCAAAGCAGGAACTTTTAGGAAACATAGTTGGCTAGAAAAGAGTTTTTCTCAAACCAGAGAACCAAGAGCATCCACAGAAGCAATTTTTGAGGCTCTTGTGTCTTTATGAGACAGATCAGAGGAAGCCATCTCTCCTGGGGACACTGGGGCAAGGGTTAAGCAATGAGTTCTGAAACATACAGTTAAATAAATCACTGTTAATGATAACCTTTTAATTTTCCTTTAAATCAGCTAAGATCTTGGGAGGGCAACTTGACTTCCTACCCATACAGCTGTTAGACCCTTCCCTGATGCCCCAGCTACCTTGAGCAAAGGACTATCATTCAAGGAGCTAGACTGTCTTCATGATGGCACCAGCTGTATGAACACTCAACAGCCACCTTGAGGAAGCTGTACAGTTAGTGCCCATAGCAACTGTCTACTGAAGCAGAACTCCGGCTCCTGAAGGTGCCATTCCAGTAATGAGTGTTTCAAAGACCTTAGACCAGGCTTTTGCCCTTGTGAGCCTTTGTGAACTCTAGATGACGCTGCTTTCATCTCCACTCAAGCCAGAGAAGAACTTCATCCTTTGGTGGCCCAACAGAGGTCTTGTGACTGCAGAGGACAGGACGAGTCCAAACACAGTCCTTCATCTGTAGAAAGGACTGCTGTGACTGTGTAACCCCCTTTACTATACCTCCTTTCAGGAAGAGAGTTGTTCAACTCACCTTATGTACCAGCATACCCTCCTGTGCTTCCCCAACCCTGTCCTCCATGTTGCAACATTAGGCCAAATAAAAGGCTTCTCTCCAGTGATCTTTTCTTGCTTACTTTTGATCTTTATCAGCAGAACAGGCTAAGCCGAAAACACAGATAGTGACCAAGTGATAGCAAGAGCATTAGCAGTCAAGAACGCAACAGCAGTAGTGATGAAGGGCCACTACAGAGTTCCAGAGTCGCCTGGACAGAAATGATGGGGAATAGAGGTGACAGAGACAACGATGGCTATGGACAAGACACTGTGGACCCTGCTAACTGAAAAAGATGTAGAGAACTAGAGAACTGTCAAATCCCTCGTTGTTATCATTGTCGTTGGTGTTATTATTTCTGTTATCCTTCAGTAGTTGTACAAAGATGCTTCAATTCAATGTATCAGTTTATGAGTACAATACATCTTGATCAGTTAACCCCTTCATTATTCTCCCCCATCTCTCCCAACCCTGCCCATCCCCTCCGTTTACCTGGTTCCATTTACACATACATACGTACATTGAATATTATGCCTATATTCACTCTCCCTCTGCTTGCTCTCCACCACCTCATGCTGCCCAACAACATACAGAGAACTGTCCAAATCTTAGTGGCCAAGGTCTTGGACTATCAAGACCTCAAAAGCACTATGACTTGCCTGGCCGGGCTGAGGATGCTAGCAATTGAACTGTGTATGAGAGCTGTAATACCAGAAGGCACAGCTTATTGCTGCTGCTATTGCCCACTGCTTCTGGAAGCTGAGAGTATCAATGGCTACTAAGTGTTAGGAACATATGAACTTCCAGCTTGAGTACATAGAGCCATAAATCTCTGGCTGCTAAAACCTCAAGCAAAAGGCCCCCATCTCTTAGGTTTTGGAGCTTTAAGCTTTTGCTTCTGCAAGTCCAGCCTTAGGGATGTCGTGAGTACTGAAGGACCTGAGATTGCCAACATTAGAAGAACGTCTTACCCACAGACAATTCCTGTCTTACCCACAGACAATTCCTATCTGGTTAGAGGAAAAGGCCCCCAGTCAGCTGACTGGTAACCATCAATATTAGTCTTCCTTCCTCCCCTGGAACTGAGAAGAGTTCTAATCTTGCCAACAACTATAATGTGATTATGCAGACACCATACCTAGTAGCCTTAATAGTTGAACTATTTGATGGTCAACCTTGATTGTCCCTTGGCACCTAGTCTTTCCTCACTCTGACCCAGATCAGCTTTGCATTATCTTTCCCTTCTTAGTGTTCAAATTCAACGTCACCTGCTCCCTGACCACCAAGTCCATGTGATTTCCGAAGCCTCCCGAATTCATGTGGGACTTTGCTTGTTTATTTTTTCTTCTCCTTTTTCTCTTAGCTAGTGTATTAGTATTTGAATTCAGGGGCTTGAGTTTGCTAGGCTAATGTTCTACCACTTGAACCATACCTCCAGCCCTTTACTCATAAACCTTTTCTGCCTGGCCTCAAACCTTGATCCTCTAGATCTGAGCCCTCTGAGTAGCTAGGATTATAGAAGTGAGCCACAGCTGCCAGGCTCAACTTGTTTATTTCTATTGGTTCGGTTGCTCACAGTCTGTCTCCAGTAGTAAGATGTCAATCACTGTGAAATCCAATACCTCCCTCCCACCTCTGTCCATAGCTCTGTACTCTATGGATAAAACAACACCTGGGGTGTGTGCAGGACCACATCCATACTGGCTTGATGGCTCTGAAAAAGGTTCAGATGAGATAAGGGAGGTGGACCATACTTAGCTCAGTGCTTGGCTCCCTATGGTGATGCCATGATCACTCCCTTTCATAGGACATGGAGATTGTTCCATTGTCAAATGAAGAAGTAAAGAGGTGTCTGCCATTGATAGGAAAAGATGTTTTTAAATGGTGAAAAAAGAGTATGTATTAGGATGAATTCAAACTGTGCAAACACAGACACACATATACAGGAGTGTACAAGAGAAACTCACACACCAAGACATACAGATATAGACCAAAAAGACATCTGATCTGGCTGGCATGAAGCTTTTTTTCAGGAGCTGGAGAAAGATTAGACTGAAATGTTAGGCAATACTCTCTGATTGGCTTCTACAGAACAAACTATAGGTGAATAAAACAGTAAGACAGTTATAACTTAAGATATATTCCCAGCTACCCTTCACTTCTAGTCTGTCCTGCTCCACAGTGTGGTCAGTGAAAAAATCTCATCTCTTTTGTCACAGCTGCTCCACATCTGTGCCTATGCAGGCAACGCAGGACAGCAGTAAACAACACACACTATGAAAATGAGCTGTGTTACTGACGTGTGAGCATGAGTAGCAATAGCTACAAATATAAAAACCAAGGAACATTAGGGTTCACACAAATACAGATCACTTTTTGAAGTACAAAGTTAGGCAAATAGGCTCTATTTGGGCAAGGAGTGTGTGTGTGTGTGTGTGTGTGTGTGTGTGTGTGTGTGTGTGTGTGTGTGTGTGTGTGTGTGTGTGTGTGTGTGTGTGTGTGTGTGTGTGTGTGTGTGTGTGTGTGTGTGTTAAGCCAATACTAGGGCTTAAACTCAGGGCCAGGATACTCTTACTTAACTATTTCCTTCAAGGCTGGTGCTTTACCACTTGAGCCACTCTTTTACCACTAACATTTCACTAGTTAACTGGAGAAAAGAGGCTTCATAGACTTTCTTTGCCCAGGCTAGCTTCGAACCACAATCCTCAAATCTTACCTTCCTGAGTAGCTAGAATTACAGGCATAAGCCACCAGTGCCCAGCTAGGTTTGTGTTTGAAACCAAATTTCCTTATCTCAGTCATTTCATCAGTGGAGTAGTAAATCTGCTCCTGATTTCTGACTGGCTTCCACAGAGCCAGACATCATGCTACCAACTCATGCTTCCCCTCATCCTTGGACCTCTGACTCAATTGGAGACACCAGTTTTAACCCACTGGTCCACACTCCTGAACTCTTACTCACAAAACCAACAGAACTATCATTATCCCACAGAAAAAGTAATCAGGCAATGTATGCTCTGGATTAAAAAGTTCACATGGGTAAACGTAATTACATTATTTATTTTACAGCTATTCAATTTTAATTCTCCAGAAAAGGCTGCGCATGCCTATCTTTAGTAGCGAGAGCGATAAAAAAAACGTAGATGAACCTGGAAGTCGTTGTCTGAATAGTCTGATAAGTGGAAAACTCAACTGGCTGTTCACAAAGATGGCTTCGCTTTGGATTTCCATTTCTACTCCGTGTGTCACTACCTCCTGCCAGTTCTTCCTGGCTGGAGGAATACCAGGTGATGTGTGATTGTCTCTGGAGACCCATGGCATCCGTCTCCTGCTAGCTAACACCAAGGCTTCTTCCTGACAAGGACATTCGAAAGCCTTTCTAAAGCCAGGTGCCAGTGGTTCATGCCTATAATCATAGCTACTCAGGAGGCTGACATGTGAGAATGGTAGTTCAAAGCCAGCCTGGGCAGGAAAGTCCATGAAACTCTTATTTCCAATTAAATACCAAAAGGCCAGAAGCAGAGTTGTGGTTCAAATGGTAGAGGGCTAGCCTTAAGCACAAAAGCTCAGGGACAACACCCAGGCTCTGAGTTCAAGCCTCAGGTTCAGCACCCAAAACAAAACAAAACAAAATCCAAACTCAATTGCTTCAATCTAACTCAAAAGCCAAGTTGAGAAAAGAGGTCGGGTCCCCCACATCATTCTGTCTAGAAGGAAGTGAGGTACTACTGGTAATTAGTCACGCAATCTGATGAGAAACCTGAAGACCCCAGGCCTTCTCATGTCAGCTGCAGGATTTGCTAATGACATTAAGAACAAAGATAGACAGGAAGTTTTTTCAACGAGCTCAATTTTGAAAGAAGCCAACGAAACCCTTTTAGGAGCGCAATGAGCCAGTTAGGGGGGCCTGAAATGTCATTTCCATTTCAGAGGCCCACCCTTGTAACCCAGAAGGCTTCTGTGGAGAAGATAACATCCATCCTACCTGTAATTTCTTATCTCATGGCTACGTCAATTTCTTTCAATTTATTAGAGGACTGACAGTAGACAGCAATTCCTCTGAAAAACACATGCCTGCTTTCCCCCGGAAAACATCAACAACTAAGCACAACCAGGCGCTGACTCCAGCTGACTGTCATTTTGACCTTGCTTTGCTTTAATTCAGGAGACTATTTAGAAATGTAAAAAGCAACCCCCTTCCTTCGGCTCAGCTAGCAGAGCTAATAGGCTTCTAATTAATTTCCAGAAGATTGCTGTTATAACTAACAGGTTTTAAACATTTGGTTGATTGGGGAAAATGAATTGAATATAATGTATTTGATTTGGAAAATTAGTTTTCATTCTATGTGCTTACCATAATAGTGTTTATTTTAAGTTTACATGATTCCATTAAGAGTCTCAGAACACCACTGGGTTTTTTTTTTCTTTCATCCTATCTAACTTAAAAAAAAAAAAGAATCAATTTACATTTAGATGTTTGTTGGTCTTTTATTGGAATGCAGGTTAAATTCATTTTTTTGTGGCTTTAATAAAAATCTTTCCTCTAATATAGCAGCAAGCCCTCAATACTTCAAAATGATCCCAGGGATACTTCAGGAGGGAAAAAAAGGCCCCTCATTGAATGCAAATCCTCCAGCGAAAGGCTCAGCCGACTACTACGGTGAACCAGTTCAGGCATTGTTTCTGAAGTTTCACTTGATTCCTCCTGACAACCATTTAAACAATGAATGTTGGGAAATGTCCCTCAAAGAATCGACAACAATAGCAGGAATGGGAGCTTTTATATTTAGCTAATACTATTTTTAAAAGGAGAAAAATATTTCTTCCTGAAGGGATTATGGGAAGCCTTATTAAAGACACCTGCAAACAAAACCTGACAATAGGTCTTTATCATCATTGATAAGTGAGTTATCCTTTATATAAAAACTCTTTTTTTCCCCCTTGGAAACAATAACACCAAGATTCACCTTGGCTATAAGGGCAAGAAATAGGCTAATTGGGACCAGGCGTACTCAGCTATGGAAAGCTGACCAAGATGATGCGACTAGGTGGTCAAAAGGACCCTCGTCTATCTGGTTAAACGAAGTACGAGACTAGAATGCTCTCTCCTCCCTCACACTGCTGAGGATGTTCTATATTGAAAGCAAGTAGCAGCCATCCCCTTCGCACCATAATGGGATACAAAAACACAGGAAGGATTCTAATTAGCAGGACTCACTCGGCTAAGCACCTAGTGGGCCAGTCAGCTTTGGAAACCCAAACTTGGCCTAGTTCATAGTGGTGAACCATCGTTGTGTAAAGCACCCTTCTAGCCATCTGTACTCTATGAAAAACATGACAAGTGCTTTCGTGAAAGATTGCTCCTGGTAGGAGAAATAACACAGCTAAATCCAGCAAGGTGTATTTAAAAAGTAAGTTTGTAGGAGAGAGAGAGAGAGAGAGAATCCAAGGTGCTTGTGTGCAGTACAAGGGCTACACCTGCAAGGCCATGCTTTGCGCTGGTTGATAGGAGATACCTTTACCCATGGGCTGAGCTGTTTGCAATCAGATATTCACAGCTGTCTTTCTGTGAGACTTAATAGAAATGTCTATAAGCATTTTAGGCTGATTAGTGATTTTCCTGACATAGCAAAGTTTCCAAACTAAGTAATTTTTACTCCTTTGACATCACAGGAGCCAGAGACAATCCTAAGCTTGGGATGTGAGGCCATCAGGACCCAGCTAGAACAGAAGATCCTACCTACCTCTTCTTTGTCTAACATTCAGCTCACAGTGAGAACAAACATTGTTAGAGCATTTTAGACTTTGCCAGAAAACCACATAGACATCCAGGTATGAAGAACAAAGAAAGGTTTATTGCCAGGAAAGGTGCCAGCAAGACCCCTTCTCACAAGGGAGAAGTGAGAAGAAGTGCCGGCTATGGTCTGAGGTAACCTATATAACCTAGGAGGTTTAGATGGGGCTAGAAGGCGGAGATCCTGGTGTGGACGTGAGGGCCAGGGGCTTCATCATGGCGGACTAGGATTTATGGCTGCTGCCCAAATAGTAGATAAGGGGCCTTGCAGCTGCCCTGACCTGAAGGTCACCCTAAAAGGCTCTTGTTGCCTTATATGGTGGTAGCTGCCCCAGAGAAGTGCCATCCCAAGGTAGAGGGGGTTAGAGGCTGATTATTTACTGGCTGATTATTTACTGCCTTTACTACATGGGCCTAGTGTGGCCTAAGAAAGGAGCCTGCTGAGCTGTGGAAAGGGGAAGGAGCGTGCAAAGCTATGGGAAGGGAGCTCATTGGGCTAAGAAATATCAACTCACACTTAAGGAAAGTGACAACTAAAGTCCAAACTTCTGACAAGTGAGCAACAGCACAGCAAGTAGCTTTTGATGCAGTTCATTTCCAAAATAAACACTTGAAAAAAAAGAAAAGTTCTCACACCTGAGTCACTGAAACATAGACAGAATTAAATAAAGGGGGAAGGAGGCGGTGGTGGCGGGGGGGGGGGGGGGGGGGGGGGCGCAGGAGGACAACCAACCAACAAATATCCACAGAAGTAATACACCATGAGGACATGAGAGATAATATGACCCAATGTTACTCTTTAGGACCTTAAGATCACAGTCAAAACTAACGCCATATAAAAGGTATTTCTGTGGGATTGTTGGGTCTTTTCTTTTTTTAAGGACACCTTAAGACAGAGCAATCAACATGTGAAAAGAAAAGCTGCCTAGAAAAATAAAAAAGACATTTTCTGATATGACTTTGATCCTGTGCTCAAATTATTGGCTTAAGCAGGCTTGCCTCTAAAAGCTTTGTATCTGCAATAACCGAGCTCCATTGTCCTTGTGAACAAAGTATTATTTTCACCTTATTATTACTAATCTTTTCTTTGTAAGGAACCACACCTGGTTTTATCCCCCTTTCAAGGGGGGGAGAGGGAGGGGAAAAAAACGGTGCAGTAAATATTTGCCCTTTGTGGTAATACAATGCATAATTTAGTTAATCTGGGCTATCTTTCCGTGAGAGGTGATTGTTTCTATATTATGAAATGTGTTCACAGTCAAGCGAAATCCCTGCCAGATACCTGGGAGGCAGACAGAGAGCCACTTACCCAGCATGTAGATGCCACGGACCAAGGCTGACAGGCCTGGGAGGCCACACCTACACACAAGGTATTACTCATGCTAACTTAGCCTCCCAACCATTACCACACCTTTCTTCTACAAACATGGCCTTTTATTAAGGTAACAATTACACATAGTCAGGCCCAGAACCCTACTCCTTCTCCCCCCACCCCCTGCCACTCCCATCCATGGAAAGGCCTAGAAAGAAGAACTTGAATTTTACATTTGAGCCCTTCACAGAACAGTTATGTTACCTGGATGAAATCGAGAAATGTCAGGGGGAGCAAGTCATCCATATGTCCAATGTCTTTGGAGAAACGATTTAAAATTCTCCCTGCAAGAACAGGATATGAGAGATTATTCATTTCCCCAGACAGACCCTTGAAGAGATTCAATTTGAAAATGAATCAAAACAATATTTTCAATGCATAATGTAATTAATGTTATACATTCATCTGAAACAAGTTGATGTCAGTGGCAAAGAAGAAGTAAAGTAGGATGATAGCCTAATGAGGAATAAAAATACCACCAAATCAAACTAGACAAGGAGTTGTAAGATGGCCCTGATTTTTTTTTAAACTATGGGGAAAACTTTTTGCGCTAGTATTGGGCAGGACTAGTCGGCTTTACGAAGGTCTATCCTTTTTAAATCCCACCTAGGATTTCACTCTAAGTAATGAGATGAACAGTTGCAGAATATATACATGAATCCTCATTGTGGCACCAATTCTGTTTTAGCTATCACAACTAACTTTGCTAAATGGTGAATTTTTTTCAATAAATTGAATTGTTAACCTTTGATTCCTTTCCTCAGGATGCTTCTGGGTACCTTGCATCCTGGGAAAATTTAAAATCCTTCACTACTGGCATCCGAGTGGTTATTTTCAGACAAGCATCAAATGTGACAAATGCACACCTCAATATCCAAGAAGACAATGAGGAATGAATGCCAGAAAACATAAATAATACTCAGTGATTATGGGTCACTTCTGATCACTGAATGGAAATTGAACCCATGCCGATGTCAAGTAGAATTCAGGAAAATGGTATGTTGTCACCAGGCTTCCAAAGTAGAAGGCAGACTTCTAATAAATATCTATTCTCTTCATTTTAACACAGATACACCTATACACACTGAGTTTCTGAGTTTATTTTGATGCAAATAACCCTTGTTTGTATAAGCCCTTGAACTTCCTAAAGCAATGCTTTGGGAAGCCAGTTGGAATGCAACATGGGGTTTTCGAGGTGTTCTTCCAAGTGTTTGTCAAAGGAGATTTCTTCTGGGGCCCTTCACCCCAGGAAGTCAAAGCCATGGGAGCATGGCAGATCACCGACCTCGTTCCTGGGGCACCTGAGCACAGCTGGGAAATGCAAAATATATAAACCCAGAGATAAGCTGGGCCTCAATTTTTTTCTGTCTCAGGCTTAGAACATACAGACTCCAGCATCTGTTATGTAGTGACATTCTTGGCAGGCCCAGTGACAACCTTTCTTAGACTAATAACACCTCCTTTAGAGAGTTGTTCAGGGGATTAAATGGGCCCATACCTACAAAAGAAGCTCATCACAATGCCAGACACATTTTTAACAGGTTCTCAAAACAAACAAACAAAACAGTGGGATGGCAACTGTTTCCCAGGTTCTGCAGGCTGTCACTTGAGAGGAAAGTCAACTGCTAGCTCAGGGTGGAGGCTGAGCATCTGAATGTCTAATAAGCTCCCAGGATGCCCTTGTGCCCTTGTGCCCAGCAAACCAGGCTTGAAGGGGAAGAGGTTGGGCAAGCATTCATCGGAATGCCTGAGGAACACTACAACTCTTCTCGCATATTCTTAAGGGCGTCTGTGGTGTAGCTAAGTTATTTCTTAAAGCATTTCAAAGAATCAGTGCAAAAAAAGAAAAATGAACGCTAGAAAATACCAACCATGTAATTAAAACACTTGTAATTTTTTGATGGGGAAGTTATAATTTTTTAACATAAGCAAGATTCAGACACAGTGAAAGAATGGTTCTACTCAAAAACTGTCAGAGCCATTTTTTAAAATGCTTTTTTTAAAGACCAACTTTAAAAAAAAATCTTTAAAAAGGAAGACAGAAAGGCTATATAGAGATGGTGGGAATATGAAAATCATTCCATTATCTTTTCTCAGATGAAGGTCTGAAGAACCCATAACCAGTGGACAGAAATAAAATACAAGAGTAACACAAACCACTGAGAAACATCATTTTCATGCACACTCAATGAACTGAGCAGGGTGTAGAAAATGTGAGATCAGAAGGTTCAACAATTCCTTCCTTTTCCTAAGGAACAACGAAGAGCTGCCGTGGGTTGTTTGGAGATTATTTTCATCTGGCTTTGTGGCAGGCTATTCTAATCAGAGCCCTGATGTCAAGCTTATGGCCCCACAGTCATTTTCCCAAGTCTCCAAATCAAATCCTCATGATGAATTCCCTCCAGGTTTCTGCCAAGCCTCTTCATCCCACTGACACGGGGCCCCTGGAGAAAAGTGTCCAGGGATATAAGAGAAGGAAAGTTACAGCTTCCTGGGGGGGCAGAGAGGGTACAGCCCAGCCCATCTCTACTGTGTAGAAAGAGCTTGCTGACATGAAACCAAATTCTGTCTTCCTGAAACACCCAACTGTTACTCTGCTCATTTTGTCTGCATAACCAGGCAGAGTAACTTGAGTTTCTCTTGATGTGGCAGCCCTTCATAAACATTAGGGGAAGTTAATCACAGCCTTCCCAGAGTTCTCACAAGCGAATGATCCCTGGTATGTCAATTGTCCTTCATGTCCAGCCTTGGTCATTGTCATTGTCTCTGCTTGTGCCCAGACCATCAGACCAACTGAAATGCTTTGTGCCCAGGATTTAAAGAAACATTCCTGAGATTGTCTGTGAAGCTTAGAGTTCTGCACAGAGTGTAGCCCAGTCACAAAGCTCACCATCATAGCAAATTCTAGCAGCTACATCACACGCTGGATTCAGGTTCAATTTATTAAAAAGAAAAATCCATATCACATCAACCCTGCACTGACCGCACAAGTGGATTATGGGAAAATACTAAGTAAATATGGATAAATACACTTACTCTTTTATGAGTGCATTCGTGTTGGCCTAGAGATTCCATTTCTAGGAAGTATCAATACATAAAGACCTTTACTGTAGTATTATTTAACAAGTCAGAATATGTTGGGGGTAAGATGTAAATTTATTCTATGTTTACTTTTTCCACAGTGAGTACGATTTTGTTTTTGTGTTTTCTGGTATTACTGAAGTATGAACTCAGGCTTCTGTGGCTTAGCCTAGCAGAGTGAACTTTCTCAGGTTCATTCATGACATAAAATATCTCGGTAGCTCTTCCCTTTGCGTCCTAATTATAGTTTTAGGTACCACTAGATCCCTAGTACCACTAGGCCCCACTATACCACAGAGCCTTTGAGGGTAAAAAACATGCTTGGTGCAATCTTTGGTCTTAATCATTGTACATATAAAGAGGAACATATCTAGAACCTACTAGTGGTTCTAGAAATTCAATATTTGGGTAAGTATTGGCCATTGGTACTGAGGGGTTAGTGTAATGTGAAGCCTAGAGCCAGGGTGATTTGGGTGGGTGGGGGAGATTGGTTTCACATGAGTTGAAAACCAAAAATGCTGTTTGAGAAGGCCACCACTGTCTTGGTCCCTGCAGACAATGGTAGGTACAGTGGGGGTTGGAGGTACAAGTAAAAGAACGATTGTCTAAGTGAGTCATAGACTCTAAATTCAAGCAGTCTAACCCAAAGAGTATAGTGTAGCTAATGATGACTGAACGAGAATGGGCTAGGCATAACACAGCACAGTAGGAAGAGAGTGATTCAAGGTAGAAGCACTGAGTGAAGCCTTGATGAATTCCAGGGCCGTAAAAGATCAGTGTGTGTGTGTGTGTGTGTGTGTGTGTGTGTGTGTGTGTGTGTGTGTGTGTGTGTGTGTGTGTGTGTGTGTGTGTGTGTGTGTGCGCGCGCACGCGCATGCGTGCGTGCGTGGTCTGGTTCAACTTTGTGTGTGTGTGTGTGTGTGCGTGTGTGTGTGTGTGTGTGTAGTCTGGTTCAACTTCATCCTTAAGGTCAGAATCTACAAGACAGAGGTTCACAGAACAGCAGAAAAGAGAAGGAGCAGAAAGCATTAGGGCAAGGCCCCAGGAGATCTTCTTCCTCTGATATGCAGGAACAACGGGACCCTAAGACTCCTTGAAGCCCTGCTGAGACTCAAAACAGTCATAATAAATTTACCTGACGACCTCACAGCAGATGAAAGATCAGGAGGATCTCACAAAGTCCCTTGTTTAAGTTCAAAGTAGTAAGGTTTTGAGCAAGGTTTTGCTCCTATTATTACTAGAGCGCCAAGGCTATTCATTTCCATTCTCTATGATATGAAGATTCTGAGATTAGGGGCAGAGGAAGAAGAGGAGGCCAGGCATGGCTGACGCTGGCTACTCTGTACTCTTCTCCTCCTGTTGCCTTTCCCCTTCCTGACAGGAAGCCTCACACCCATGCATTATTTGCACAGAGATCACCTCTGAAGAAAGCTTCTACAGGCAACAGAAACATTCGTGGCACTTGAGTGGTCCACATTCCTTGTGTTAGAGATGAAGAGACAGAGACCACGCTCGAGGAGATGCTGTATTCATATTTCCTAATGCGCAAGGGTCTTCGGCCCAGCCTTCTGGGGATTTCTATACTGAAGGAAAGCGAGCATGGTGACCCTTCCTTCTTCAAGGCAACTAGCTTCAATAGCCTTTGCTGGCTCTTATTTTCCCTAGGATTTTTTTTTTTTGAGTTCTCTTTTTTGAGTTTGCCAGTGCTCAAGCCGTTCATTTCCTGTATATTTACCCATCCCATAGCTTATCTGCGCTCCTCATCTCACCCGGCTTACTCACTCACAGCTATCCTATAAAAACACCTAACGCTAATCTACACAGAATCCTTTGAAACTGACCCAAGACAACCCACAGCCAAACTTCTCAAGCAGCGCCTGAGACCTACTCCCCAAAACCCAGGGTGAAAATGTACAAGGCACTCTTGACTTACATGGATCTCACATAATTACCAGCAAACGTTCATTATTCATTTGAAATAACCTCTTTCATATCCTTACTTCTTTATCTACTGAATGTGTATGTGTTCTATCAAGTTGTCAGACACAGGTACCAATCTAGCCTCCCTCCCATTCCTCCTGGCTAGAACTCCTCTCTCTTCTGCTCCTCCATCAGAAAGGGTCTTAGACTTTGCTGGGCTCCCACCAACGTGTCAGCCTTTGCCCTTCCTGCTCTCAAATTCATGTTGCCACATGCAGTTCCACCTGAACTTCTCTGTCCCCACAGGGCAGGCTGTGCCTAACTATGGTGCCTTCTCAGGAACCTTCCCATAGCCCTGGTTGATCACCTAGTTGGCTCTAGTTGATCACCAAGCACTGGCCAGCATCAGAGTGCCTTTACATCAGAAATAATCTAACAGTCAAAAGGACAATGCTTCTGAGATTCTCATTTGCACACTAGTCATCTGGTGATGTAAGAAATATGCAGTCTCGGGGCTGGGAAGGTGGCTCAATGGTAGAGTGCTTGCTTTGCATGCCTGAGGCCCTGGGTTCGATTCCTCAGCACCACATAAGCAAAAAGAAAAAAGCCAGAAGTGGCACTGTGGCTCAAGTGGTACAGCGCTAGCTTTGAGCTGAAGAGCTGAGGGACAGCGCTCAGGCCCAGAGTTCAGGCCCCACGACCGGACCCAAAAAAAGAAAAAGAAAACAAACAAATATGTAGTCTCTAAAGCACTCAGTGAGGCCTGAGAATTCCAACACACTCCCAGAAGATTTGAATGCTGCTGATCCAAGGACCACATTTCTAACAGTGGGGAATAATCAGGAAATTTCTAATGATGTTTGTTGTGTTTAGAAGTTAACCCCCGTCACATGTATAACATCACACACATATGTTTGCTTTATATATATATATATATGCATATATGTATATATATGTGTGTATATGTGTATATATGTGTGTATATATATATGATATCATATGTTTAATGACTGTCCTTTTCAACTCCTTCCTAAGTTTCCAGGAGCCAAAGAACAGTTGGCTCTTTTTATTCCCATCGGATGTCAGCATATAGACTTGTTTGGTGGGGTGGGGAGCAGCTGTCAGAGGAGGCAGGAAGGGTGAAGCAAATGCAGACCAGGGCAGGGAAGGGGGGGAACATGAATAGTCATGAAGGACGGAAGGGCAAGCCAGAGGAAATGCAAGGCTCAGGTGAGAAGAATATCATAGGTCACCAGATCTCAAGGAAATCTCTGATTTAGACCTACATAATAATAAGCAAGGAATCCCTTCTGGAAGTTAAATGTAAAAATTAAATAACAGATGGCTATCAAATGCCATCTGACCATCTTAAGGTCGCAAATTGGACACACAAGTGCTAAGGCCCCAAAGCGACCCCTCTTTCAAATAAGGGACAAAGCACCAACAGTTGCTTGTCCTTCCTCTCCCACCTTCAAATCCCTGCCTACACACTAGAGAAGTCTAACCTGTTGTCTGCAGGTGGGTTTCCAAGATCTCCTTCATGATCTAGTGCCAGCCCTGGGATCGTAGCTAAGGAAAGCACTGTCTTAGAGATAGCAGGAGCAGGGACACCTCATAGTCTGGGATATTTGTTTCCTTCTGAGCACAGAAAGAACTGGGATGGCAGAGATTCCGTTTCTACTATATAGCCCTTTGAAACAATGCCTTCCTAGGATAATTATGCTGTCTTCAAAGCTAGTGGTCCCTTGCCTTTTCAAATAATTAAAGGTTACTCAGACGTTTTATTTCCAGGTTTGATTATGACACACTGGGGTCAACTGGTTTCGAAAGTATTTTGTGTGTTCTTCTCTTTTCTCTTATTTCTCCACTTTTGCCCTTACCAACAAGATGCCAGGTATGATTATCCTAATAAGATGACTTATAGAATCCTAAACCTCCTTAAGACAAAGGGCAGCCCACAGTCTGTCCTATATGACACTTCCAACTCTTTTTTCCTCTAAATCTTTTTTCCTCACCCTCCTTTTACTTCAGACTCTTCTCCATCTGTTGACCAGTTAGGCACAATCCATTCCTAAGAACTTGCTATTTAGAATTAAAGCCAGATCTGTCCCAGTGTTTTGTATACATATGGGTATTTTATTTAATCTTTATAGTACTAGGGATAGATCTCAGGGTCTCACACTCGCCAGCAAGCACTCTATACTTGAGCCACACCTCTGGACCTTTGTATTGAAGAAAGAATGTAGCTACCTTTACCCCCGGGGCTGGCCTTAAACTCTCAGTCCTCTTGCTTCCACTTCTCAAGAAACTCAGATTGCAGGCATGTACCACTAGGCCTAACCCTTTGGAGCAATTTATAATCCAATCTTGGTGTTCAGTCATCAGGATATAGTAGTCTTCCCAAATCTGCAAAGATACATTCTATAACCCCCTGTGGCTGCTGAAACCAAGCACAGCACCAAACCTCATACATGCAATAGCAGCTGTTCTGCCTAATATACATAACCTCTGATAAAGTTCACAAACCAGCACAGAAAGAGATGAGCAATAACTAGTGAGAAAAAAAACAACACTACACTACTGTAAAGAAAGTTACATGCAGATGATATTTCTCTCTTAAAAGAATTAAGACAGGGCTGGGAAGGTGGCTCAGTGGTAGAGCGCTTGCCTTGCATGCTCAAGGCCCTGGGTTCGATTCCTCAGCACCACATAAGCAAAAAGAAAAAAGCCAGAAGTGGCGATGTGGCTCAAGTGGTAGAACGCTAGTCTTGAGCTAAAGAGCTGAGGGACAGCACCCAGTCCCCATGACCGGACCCCCCCCCCAAAAAAAAAAAAAAAGAATTAAGACAATACTACTTCTTTTCAGACCACGGTGGACTATAGACGAACCGTAACTCTGGAAAGTGCAACTGTGAGTCAGAAGACTAAGCAAAAACAGAAACTGCAACAACACAGCAGGAATGAGAGAATACACGCAGGCAGCAGAATCAGAAAGGTCTGGACCACATACCAGGCAGCTGGCAATGAGAAGGCCAGTACAAGCAGGGGCCTCCATCAAAGAAAGTTACAGGGGTCAGGCAGGGTTAGCCTACCATGTTTCCACAATGGGAATAGGGCCTGAGATTTTGGGAGGCCGGCAGGCAGAGCACAGGTTAACAACATGCACAGAATTTGTCCAAGTGGAGAAATGACATCCCTCAAAACTAAAGAGGTGAAGAGGGCAGAGGCCAACAAATATTTACCCAGTCAATGGAAAAAGCATGACCTAAGGTATGCTGAGACAAGGAAGGATCTAGCCGTATGTAGCACAGGAGTGGATAATGCTGAGAGCCGAGGGGTATCCAATGGAAAATTCCCCCTCGTAGGCAAGAGCTGTGTTTTCTGTCTTCCATCCACAGCTCGTCAAATCCATGTCTGTATGGAGGAAGTGTGGGTATGGAATGGCTATACTGCAATGAGAGTCAACAGACACTGAACACCTCTAAGTAGGCTGGAGATAAGGTGATAGGTTCTACACCAAGGCCCAAATCAATCCCACTTGTCTCTATGTGATTGAGATGCCCCACGGCGACACATGGGGTGTCCTCATCCAAGTCTGTGAGAGAGACTTTCTTGTGGTCATTTGCGTTCATTCATGCCCACTTTCTGAAAAAAACATCAATGCTAGGCATTAATAAGCGCTAGAGACTGTGTTAAGCACACACACCATCACTAAACTATGACAGAGATACTGTCTCCGTTGCAAGACAAGGCATCTGAAACTTCAAGATAGTAAGAAACTGACTCAAGGAATTGAATTTCAACCTAAGAAGTAGCCACGCTGAGACTCACACCCAGCCTTATAGCGATTCAGAAAGGTGTGTCCATGTCAACATATCTGTGAATGAGGCTATTTTACTGGACACTTCTGCAAGCACTATTAAATGTTCACTAAGAAGGAGCTAATAAAGTTATAGGCAGAGCAGGCATTAAGCCAGAATGGATAGCCAGGCTCCTTCCGATTGGCTTATGCTTGCTGCCCTGGATGTTAAATACTTTGACTATCACTCCTGGTTAGTAGAGTTTCAGCAATCCTCTCTTGGCTAACTATAATTAAAGTAAAACATTTAAAATAACTCCACCTCAAAATTATATCACATAAGTCACTGTGGGCTGAAAAAAAACCATTAAGACGTGAATAAATGAATGATTGAAGACATATGGTCTAATAATAATGATTAGGAAAGTCTAGGGGCTTGAGTGTCACCTCATCCCAGGTCTTACGAAGCTGTGTAACCCACAGCAAATCAAAGTGCTAGAGGATTATCCTTGAAGGAGTGGCTCTACCTCACAGACGGCCCCAGGAAATTGGAAATGCTTTGCTACAGCAATCGGCATTGCTTTTCATTTTCTAAGCATTAACAAGGAAAATTTAAAATGCAGAAGGCAGACTAGGCCATTTCCTTTACCCCAAGGAAATACAGCAGTGAGCCTAGAAGGTCAAGATCTACCTCCCTAGAAGAATCTCCAGGATGGAAGTTCTGAAACACCACAGATCTAATGAAAGCTACAACGCTGGCTCACTGGATAATGTGCACACATAGTTTGCATGTGATATCAGGGAGTTCCTAAATCAAGAACCAGAGGCATTGGAAAGCCTAGGGAAATGTAGCTAAGGAATGGCGATGTGCAGAGAATAAGAAACTGCTATACTTGACCTCTCACCATAGGAATGTACTTTTGTTTCCAAGAACTTTTTTCTCCCTTATCCAGCATCCTTAAAAAAAATGCCCATGCAATATCTCCAGAAAATGAGTATTAGGGAAGTTAAAAACAAAGATCTGAGAACATTTAGCCTGTAATACTTCCCCATTCTCATAAACAAATATCCCACAAAAGATGGTGGCAGTAATACCAACTTATAAAGCAATCACCTAAACAAAGCATTCACACTTGCACAAAGACCAGCATAAGACTTAATCATGGAGATTACCTTGAATGGTAATTACCATATGGCAAGAAAAACATCCCAGTCTCCAGTATACATACAAGTATATGTAATGCTCAAAAAATAGGACAGCAAAACATTTGGTGTGAGAACGTGACTGAACTTGAAGACAATGGGCCCTCCCACTACCCACCCTATGTAAAGCACCCAAAGGTGTGCTGGAAAGGAATCAACCAACACCCAAATCTCATCGTCAGTTCTATCTCCAGTGCATCATTTTAATATCTGGGAACCGCCAACGGATGTTGCACCAACATAGGCTAGCCTATGCTCAGTGTAAACGTGGAGACCTCTGTGGGGATCATAAAAATATTTTAAAGGTAAGGGGTAGGGGGAATCATTTCCAGCTATCATACTGCTTCTTTTAAAAATCCATAGGAAATGGAAATAGCACCTTAAATATCACGATTCTACTTGTCTTGTTGGTCATAAATAGCTTAGAAAGCACATGACCTCTTAATCAATGCATCTTCTTGTACTTATGGGGCATTGGGACCTATTTAAATAATCTCCAGTCCTTTCTAATCTGACTCCTGTTCCTTTTTTTCCCATGGCATCCCTAGAAGTTTAGGAACTGAGCCAATTTCTAAAACCTGAAGCCAGCTGTCCGCCAGCCCTCATTTTCCTCCACTTTTTTGGTTTTTTTTTTGGCAGCAACTGACATTGCTCTACCCTCTTCTGGAAGTATTCATATACTCTGGTTTCAGAAAAAAAGAATATATATTATTTTTCCTTCTTTTGTGTGTGTCATGTGTATGTATGCACGTGTGCACACGTGTATGTACTAGGGCTTGAATTCTGGTCTAGGTAGTGTCTTTTATCTTTTTATTCAAGGTTAGTACTTTACCACTTAAGCCAACACTCCACATCTGGCTTTTTGCTGGTTAATTAAAGGTAAGAGTCTTGTGGCCTTTCCTGCTGGGTTGGCTTTGATCCTTCATCCTCAGATCTCTGCCTCTTGAGTAGGTAGGATTTGGTGTGAGCCACCAGAGACCAGACTATTTTTTTTCCTTTGAATACCTGTCTCTTTCCATTCCTGCTGCCCTGCTCATTTGTATTTCAGATTCTAGCCACTCAAGGGAGGTTTCATCTGCTCTTATGAGGTCACCCATTCTCTAAGGACAGCAACTCCCAAACCTGAGCTGGGCACACTGACTTATTTGTAGTTTTCAGTGTGTCGAACTGGTCGACCTCTTCCTGACACTGCTACTACTTCTGCCCCACCCCCATGTGTCTTATGGATATCAATGAATGCAAAGTATCTACTGTAACCTGAAGACACCCTCAATAACTCTTGCTTAAAATGCTTAACAAAGTCCAATAACTGACTTCAAAGGAATTTCTGCATTTTATAAAAGGCCTTATGGATTTACACTGTAATTGTGAGTGTGTGTGTGCATGCACACACACAAGCATGTGCATGTATGCGTGCTGTTACTGGGTCTTGAACTCAGGAACAGGGTGCTGTCCATTGGCTTGTTCCACTCAAAGATGGTGCTCTACAATTTGAGCCACACTTCTACTTCGGCTTTTGCTGGTTAATTGGAGATGAGAGCCTCAAGGATTTTTCTGCCCTAGCTAACTTCAAACCTCAATCCTCGGAAGATCTCAGCTTCCTGAGTAGCTAGGATTATAGGTAAAAGCCACCAGTACCAGCCTCAAACATTTTTATATACTGGAAAAGACGGAATTCAGATTCTGAGTGTTTACTAATTTAGGACTATCCATCAGCTTAGAACCAACCACACAAGTTGGCCTCTTGGTGGCAAGGTGTCATAAGAACGGAGCTGACCTCCCAGCCCTGATGTCTGTTATTACATCAGATAACTTAATCAGAACACAAACTGCTCTGAGACTGCTGTGGAGGTAATTAAATAACAATTCGATGCCAATTAATCACAGTCAAAAAAAGAGTCTGTCAGAGAAGAACTCTATACACACTGGAGACTATTTAATGGTCAAATACTTGGCAAGATCCTAGTTAAACAATGATTCATTAAACCTCCTCTGCTACACAATGGCTAGGCTAAACTCGATGTGAAAGAATCGAAACTCTTTTGTTCTCTCATAAAAAGACATCAAACCTCTGTGCGTGATATTCTTTTCTCTCTCACTTAGCAGACTGCTCAACTGCATGATTCATGCTGTGTTCAACTGCTCCTATGCCCATGGGCGTCTGCAAGTCCTCCTCGGCCCGGAATACTGTAGTAGCTGCACAACTCTTTCCTTCCCAACTACAAAAGCGAGCTGCCATAGCTGACCACTCATTCCCTCCAAGCAAGGAAAAGAAGCCCAGACTCAGAAACTACCTTCTATCCTAGGGAAAAGAAGCGGTGACCATTTCTTTAAAAGCAAATGATTACCCCTTTGGGGGGAAGGGGAACAATCTCAATCTACACAACGTGTCAATCTAGCAAAAATCTACTGGACATTTTTGGTTGTGTGCGCTTACATCATCAATTAGGCTCTTTTACATTAAATGTCCCATTAGAACACAACCGAGATCCACTTCAAGTTCAACTGATATTTCCCAAAGACTTGTAATCATATTGCTCAGAAGGCTTCTATTAACTTCCTGAGCATTCATTTATTCCTATGGAGAAAGAATCCAGCGTGTTATTTGCTGGGTTTTGTCCAACAAACACAATAAGCACTCATAATACCACCAATGGAGCTCTCTTTCTTTTCTCTTCTTTTCTTTCCCTCTCCCTCCTTCCTTTTTTTCTCTTTCTTTTCCCTTTCCCCTTCCCTTCTTCATCTCCTCTCTGCCTCCCTTTCTTCTTTCTTTCCTTCCTTCCCTCCCTTCCTTCCTTCTTGCCTTCCTTCCCTCTCTCCCTCACTCCCTTTCATTCCCTCCTTCCCTCCCTCTCTCCCTTCCTTCCTTCCTTCCTGCCTCTGATGATTTTTTTATATTGAGCTGTTGATCTGAACAGAAATTAAGGGCAATAGAAGAGGCTGGTATTAGGTTGGGATGCTTCAACTGGGGGAAAAGCTGGGCCTCTCTGTTGCATTTGCTTCTCTTTAGAGAAGGGTTCCGAGCCCTACTTAATAAATATGAGGTTCTTACTAGTTTTCTTAAAATTAAAATTTTAGTTGAGGATGTAACTCAGAGGTAGAACGTGGGAGCATGCCCAGCATCTCTTAAAAAAAAAAAACTCAGTAAAATCTCAAAAAAGTAAATAAAGTAAGATTCACTTGCTTGAGGGGGAAAAAAGTGAACTATAAAACACTTTGAAAGAAGAAATGCTTCACATACCATTTTTTTCTAAAGCTAGCTATCAGATATTTAACGCATATCCAAGCCAAACATATATGACACAGTTTACATAAAAACATTAAGAAGCTTCACGGAGGACTTATTGGCAAAACATATTTTAACTCTGCTCAAACGCTGAGAAGGAAGAAATGAGAGTCTCTTCTTTACTGCGTCTTGTGGGATACGAAATTTTGAAAGCAAGCCGATTATAACACTGATTATTGGACTTCCTATGCATTTACTATGTCAAAATATGTCAATCAAAATCAATCAGATATTTTCATGTCTTAACCCAACAGCAGAAGAGAAAAGCATGCCAGACCTATGAACCCCAAAGCCGGGCTTTGTGTTCCCTTCATTGCTAGTGCCCCTCATTTTATTTCCTGTTGCTTTCCACAGCACACAATGACAGCAACCCTGAGTACATCTATGTCTCAGCTAAACTATGACATAAAATGAATTTCAAGAGAGGCGGGGGGAAGGAGGGAAGGCACCCCAAGTCAAACCCACACATATCCTGGCCAAACAGATTTTCCTGCAAATATAAGCAGTTTTCCAGGCTAGCAGAGTAGTGGCAAAAAAAGGAGATTTATGCGTATTAAAGTGCTGACAGGAACAAGACATTTCAGCAGTAAATAAACTACGTTGTAACCCAATCGTCAAATCAATAAAGTCATTAAAAATAAACTGCATTCTTCAAGGAAATGGTGAGTTTTAAGAAGGAGGGGAAAAAAATTATCTTTGCTGGTGATGGAGGACATAGCTAGTGCCAGACCCAGATGACAATTACCAGACCTGGCCTGTCTCTTGTCGCGCAAAGCAGCATCCGCGGGCACCTTATCTTCTTTCACGTGTGTTTAGACGTGGAAACTGCCACGCGATGACTCTAGCTTCCCCAAAGGCATCTTATAAATACAAATAAGAAAATATGCCCTGCCTTTTTCTTCTCTTCTTCTTCTTCTTCTTCTTGGGCCCCAAACTGACAGAATATTATCACTTCTGTAGATTCTTGCAAGTCGGCACGATGGCGTTGGAAAGAAAAAAATGTGCTGGGATTATAACATCCATTTATCTAAACTGCCAGCATGGAACAAAATTCAGGTGAGGTGCATGCCACCTAAATTAATTTACTACTTGAAAAAGACTTCTTATGCCAAGCCTGTCAAGAGCAAGACAGGAAAGGAGTTGGGAAACTGTAAATAAACCTGAACACGGTTTGCGTTTGATCTAATTTTCAAGAGTAGGATTAAAAAAGAGGAAGAATGCCAAGGGAAAGCGACAAGAGGAAACTAGCTATGAAGAGGCCTGCACTTGGGAGCCCAGGACCTGAGATCTATGTGACTGCTCTTTGTTTTTTGGGGGGGGGTGGGGGGGGTGCTTACCATGGCAAGAGACCAAGTGTTCCTCACCATTGATGATTAGAGGTCACTTCCTATGACTCACTAACACAACAACAACAACAACAACAAAGAATTCATCATTGCATACTTAATAGACAGCTACTATCACAAAGCCAGAAAAGGCTGAGCACTAGAGGCTCAGGCCTATAATCCTAGTTACTCAGGAGGCTAAGATCTGAGGATCATGGTACAAAGCCAGCCCAGGCAGTAAAGTGTATGAGACTCTCATCTGTAATTAACCAGCAAAACACTAGAAGCAGAGCTAGAGAACACCAGTCTTGAACAGAAAAGGCCTAGGGAGAGTGCAAGACCCTGAGTTTTAGCACTAAGACCAACAAGGCATAACACAAAAACAAAACAACAATAAAAAGAAAAGTTATCTTGCAATTGGCACTGAGGAAGTGTGAGGCCAGCAGTTGTTTAAGTGAGGACAAAGGCCTTGCTTGGGGGTGGGGAGGAAGAGGAAGGAAAAAATATTCATGAAAGATGAGGGCCAGGGAGAAGAAAGAAGTAGGGGAGAGTGCCCAGAAGTTCAGAGCCTCTTATTTAGAAAATCTGTAACTGTTTTGATTATATCTGATTTTTTTTTGGGGGGGGGGGGAGCGGGGAGAAGGCCACAGATCCTTAACTAGTCTGGAGACTTCTGTTTCTAGAGGTTCCTATTACAGAAGACAGCAAATTACTGTTAAAGTCAACAAAAAGCTAATGGAGAGTATAAAACTGATAATTTCTCAAACACAGGTTTCTTTCCCTGAACCGTACTTTTCAAGCTCAGATAAAATATGCAACAACTATAATTCTCATGTAAAACTTAAGATGTTGCTCATATTCTAGACATCGGTGTTCGAGGGGTGGAAATGTAGATCTGTGGTACTATGCCTGGTTAGCATGCTCCAGGCCCTTAGACGGATACCCAGCAACCACAAACAAACCAATGTTAGCACGATAAAGTACTTACACAATTATAGCAGTTTTATTTGTTTAATGAATTTCAGTTATCAAGTATAACTAGCATAGGCAAGTACTGAAAACAATAGTCAAAAAACTATTACTAGATAGGTGATGGTGGCTCACACCTGTAATCCTAGCTATTCAGGAGGCTTAGATCTGAGGACCACAGTTCAAAGCCGGGCCAGACTGGAAAATGTGACACTATTATCTCCAATAAACTACACAGAAAAAAAAAAAAAACCAGAAGTGGTGCTGTGGCTCAAGTTGCAAAGAGCTAGGCTTGAGAAGAAGAATCTCAGGGACAACTACCAGGCTCTGAGCTCAAGCCGCATGATCAGTGTGTGTACACTTACAAGGTACACACATACATACTATTACTAATCTTATCACATACATACGCACACAACTATTTAAACTAATCTTATTCATGAAAAATATAGATAATTATGTTTGAAAGGTACCTCAACTAGTCTTCAAG
The DNA here is from genome assembly GCF_019054845.1 of Dipodomys spectabilis. Taxonomy (NCBI): domain Eukaryota; kingdom Metazoa; phylum Chordata; class Mammalia; order Rodentia; family Heteromyidae; genus Dipodomys; species Dipodomys spectabilis. The sequence continues at coordinate 10,629,136 of NW_024870752.1, forward strand.
ACTGAAAGGATTCCAAACATTTTTATCATGAACACAGTCTCAGTCCAGTTCAATTTCGCTGTCTTTTAACATACATTGAGCAAAATCAAAATTTGACAAGGTTTTAAATGTAAGTAGACCATGATGTCTCATCTAATTTAATATAAAACTCATTTAAGTGAGAAAATGATTTTTGTAGTATATAAGGAAGAGCTCAAAAAAATTTTTTTAAGTGCTGAGTAACTCTAGTTTGGGCCAACCATAGCCTTTTGAGGGTATTCCTGGCACACAGGGCACCTGGGCCAACTTCTGATAGTCAAGATGCTGATTTACAAGGTCAGGTTCCTCAGAGGTAACCCAGACTTCCCCAAAAACCAGAACGTTCCTCTCCAATAATGCTGAGTTGGAGAAGACAGAATTCCACAGCTCTGCCAGTTGAATTCACCTCGCCTGGGTTCAACTCTTTGACTCAAGACAATCAACATACCAGGGAGAAAATGAATGGAGTAATGAGTAGAGAATCACACACCTTAAGATGGCAGGAAGCACCAGCAAGTGCCCACAAGCATAGATGCCAAATGCCAACCTCGCCTCTACCTATCCAGGTAATCAGCCACTGAAAGCTATGTTGCTATAGCCAGAAAGCCCTCCTGTGTGAATACAGGTGCCTCAGACTTGTTAAGACTAGGCTTGGGGTGAGGAATGAAGAACTATAGATGCCATGGTCTGCTCTGCGGGGAATGCTGGCTGTATTATATAGATAGGCAGAAAAATGGGGGACCATTTCTTCTCATGGTTGTTACCTTCTGTGCCTCATTTCCCCAAGCCACCAAACCCCAGCCAGAGGAGATCTTTTGTAAGAAGAGATGAAACAAGGAAATAGTCATTGCGTGCTTTCCTAACATTTGCCAATGATCCAACAAGCAAAATCAGTGGATCTTAGAACATGAGAACTTCATCCAAGGAAGACCATCCACACTTGAGAGTTTCTCATTCAGAACACTGCATGGTGTTGCTCTGGCTGAGTCTCTGTGAGGACTGAACCAACACACTTCCTTCCTCTTTCTTTCCCCTCTTGCAGAGATGAAAGTTCCAGAAGTTATCATCATTGGTCACAACAAAGAGTCTTATCTCAATGATAGATACTAAACATTCTCAAAGTAATGTAGGAAACAATACTATCATTTCAACAAAGCACCTACAATTCTACATGGTAGAATTAATATTCAAGAAGAGTGGAGAAATGATTAATTGCCATATTTTAAAGGAAGAATGAACAGGACATCAATAATAAAATAGGGAAATACATTAATAGGGTGCTAGTGAATTAGCAGTCCTGTGTTGTGAGGTGGTTTCTGACCAGTGCTCTTCATTCAGCAGAGAGAAAGAGCACTGATGAGACAAGTTCTGCTGACAAAGTCCACTGGGTCTTTCAGTTCCTATCTAGAACATTCCTCACAATACAACTTGGACAGGGAGAGCTTTTATTCTGTTCTTTTAATATAAATCATTTTAGGGACTGCCCCAATGTACTGCAAAGAGTTCATAAGACACTGGTCTTTGATCTTTGTGGCTTTGCCATGTATGTTTTGAAAATTTCTGGAATGCACCCAGGGAGGCAAGCCGCTTGACAAAGACACTATAAATATCCGAATAAATAAATACATACAAACATCTGGAACCCTGATTAAGCACCAAAGTTGTATTATTTGGAAAGAAAGTGGGGAGTGGGGAGGAAAAACACTCAACAGCATTTTTATTTTTATGGAAAAAGATGGAGTTATTCTTTTCTTATGATAAAGCCCCTGATACTAAGGAAGGTTTTAGAAAGCCTCAGTCTGTAAGTTGTATGGGAAGTGGGGACAGTAGTGTTCTGTAGCTTCTTCCTCCCAAAGAAACAACTTGAGCGTTACTAAAAGTGAGACTTGATTGAAATTCCCTTTTAAAATAGCCAGTGGGAGATGAGTATTTGTGAAACAGTAGCCCTTATTTATGACCAAAAATAAACCTAGGCAATCAACATGAGCATAGATTTCAACACACTGTATAATCATTCTGTGAATTAGAGATGTATGTTGGGTTTTTTCTTTCTTCACTGCACATTTTTGTGACGTGCTTGGAATGGTGTGACCAGTGAGAAAATAGAATCTTGCCAGAGGTGCATCCAAGGGTAACTAAAGTAAACCAGCCACTCAAAAGGGCCCTTGATCAGTTGGGGATGCATGAAGTAGGAGTCACATAATTACAAAACTTGTTACATGTTAAATTCCTTCAAGTTTAAACAACACAAACTAAGCCCTGGATGATCCCCCATTCTACTCCATTATAGGGTTCTCCAACAGAACGATCTAAGTTGGACCTGCTAATGTTGCCTATAACTACAGCTCTGCACAGGTAGGAGGATCACAGTCTGAAGCAGGCTTGTGTACAAGTGGCTCACGCCACTGTAATCCTAGCTACTCAGAAGGCTGAGATCTGAGGATCTCAATTAAAACCCAGTCTGGGCAAGGAAAGTTCATGAGACTCTTATCTCCAATTAGTGACCAGAAAACTAAAGTGGCACTGTGGCTCAAGTGGTAGAGTGCTCACCTTGAGCTGAAGGGCTCAGGGACAGTGCCCAGGCCCAGGGTTCAAGACCCATGACTGACAAAAAATAAATAAATAAATAAAGGTGTGAGCCCTAACCTGAAAATCAAAAGAACTAGAGATGTGGTTCAAATTATACAGCACTTGGCTAGCAAGTGCTAGGCCCTGAGTTCCCTCCCTGGTACCACATGCATGCATACATATATACACATGTAAGTGCATACATGCATGAGTATGCAGAGTTGACAAGCATAGCAAGTCATGTTTTCAGGTATCTTACCCAACAGAAAGATGTCTCCTGCTCTAGTATTAGAGTAAAATGTTTTACCTGCCCTCCACCTGGCCTAGGTGTGACCTTCCCCGCCCTTCACTCTTGTTCACATTTGCTTTGCATCAATCAGCCAAGCAGCCTCTTTCCCTGTTTCCAGGACCATTGTCAGGCCAATTTTCCACCCTGTGAAATTCTACCACCATCCTCACCAGGCCCAACTTCCTCAAATCTGCTTCAGGGATTTTTCAGATTCCCCCCAGGCCCCCGGCTTTCACACACAGCACAGAAGAACAGCACCTCTGATGGGACGCGCTCCATTTGGGCTGACATCAGTCTTCCACCTAGACATTGAGATCCGTGGCAATAGAGGGCACATCTGTTTTAAGGACCTCTTCGCCTACCTTAAGATATGGCGCCTGATTCCACACAAAGTCTTTCTTCATAGATGGACGGAACACTAAATGATCGTATTTAGGAATGGACCCTTGTAGAATTTTGCCCAGTGTAGAAAACAGACATTCTGGAAGCTTCATCGTGAGAATTTAGACCAACGTTGTAGCTGGCTGGCACTGACCACCCACAGGAGGGATGAAAGAGATCACCAAAGATAGATGTCAAGAAAGGTAGGTTAGAAAGGAAAAAAACCAACAACCAGTGGTCAACAAGTTCAAAACAAGAGGAATGTTCCAGCTTGTTCCTGCAGCAGCTGCAACCCAGAAACTTGGCCCCACTACAAAAGCATGAGGGCAAGCTGTGTGGGGGGTGATGAAAATAAATACCCCCCCAAGCCCCAGGAGCCCCCTGCCTCGGCACCTCCACAGCCCATGCCCAATGGGGCCACAAGTGCTCAGAAATAACATGCACATTTATATGGTTCTGGTTTGCCTCTACCTCAAGGAAGGCAGGATAAAACGCAACAAATGGAAGAATTCGTCTTGCTCTTCTTTCTGCGTTCCTTCTCTGCAGCCTCAAGATATTTAACCATCCAGTGTCATATTCAATTGCTCTTGCCTACTCACGCATACCCCGCCCCCCTCACCGTACACGACTCTAAATCGGTAGGTGTTCTAGAAGAAAATATTCAGGGCTGAATATTTGGTGGTTAATCACATCTATACCAATATGTGCTTCCATAATTGCCATGACATCCCTTGGCACAAAGCTGGCAGCCACACAGTTGAAAACTTCTCATTGATTCCATGGTGAGCTTCCCTTGTCTTCCTCTCACTCCAATCTATCCTACAATCTACCACCAAAGTTGCCTGTGTGTCACTCTGTTTCCACACCCCCGTCTCCACACACCTCCTCAAGTCTTGACTTTGGTTCTGATGCTTCAAAGAGTCTCTTAGTGATGTTATTTTCTAGTGAAGCTAGATGGGAAAAATATATATTTATGATCACTAGCCGGGGCATTTCTAGCATCCTGCATGAATGCTACATGAACCGAAATCTTCGATTAATCAACTGTAGGGAAGAGCTGACTGCAATCTCATATTCTCTTGGAAAAGAGGGTAAATCCACAGCCTCAAAACAAGAGGAAACTGGGTCAAATAGCAAGCTGCAGACTGCCAAACTATCTGTAGGTACATTAAAACCTGGCTGTATGTTTTCTCCTTGCAAAAATAAACCAAATGAAGAACAAACCATCTCATTAACTCACACTGCCACAGAGGTGGCCCAAAGAATCCATATGCATTTCTTTATGAACATCAAAGACATCCACAGAGTAATTGTCTTCTGTGATTTTGCTCAACACAGAAATTTGGGAGCTAAGGTAAGAGTAGGAATTTCTATGTAAGGAGATTTCTATGAAATCTATCAGGAAATCATTTTTAAAAAACAAAAATTCAGAAATCCTCCACTTGCAGGATTTGCCAAAGTGTCCAGTTGTCCCCTTACAAAACCTAGCTGACACGTTTGCTGGAATATTCTTGGCCCTCATATTTATGGATTTCCATGGCTAATATTTTTCATACTAGTTCTTCCTCTTTTTTCCTCCAAATCCGTATTCTGCCCGACATTTCCCATCACTCACAGGTTATGTCTGCTATTGTAACCCACAGGAACAAATATTCATCTCCTAAGAGCCATACTGTACAAGCTTTTCATGCATATTAGGAGAAAATCAGGCTTCCGCAGGACATCAAAGTCCTTTCAGACCATGACCTTAACTGTGTTCTCTACCAGCATTGAAAACTTGGTTGCATTAAATAATACCAGTGTAGGCTCATAATGAAATAAAATCACGACAGGATCTCAATCTCCCAGGCTGTCCTGGCTTCAGCATCCCTCAGATGAAATGGTGTGTTGCTCTTCCCCGAGCGGCTCCCTTAAAGCTGAATAGACTCATGAGTCACAAATCTGAAATTGCTAATATTTTCATCAGAAAGGAATAGAAGAACTTTAATTCACCAAGACATTACAACATGGAGCAAAGGCGACAAGCTAGCTCAGGCTGAATGGGTCAAGAACCAAATGCTAGAAGATGGGACTTAGTAGGAGTAGAGAATTGGGTCCAGCATTTCATCTCCGCTCAGATCAAAACACACTATTCTGAATTCTTAAGACCTTTTTTTAGGCCTTTTCACCAAAGGCTCTTTTTGTTGCTCTAACTTTTCATTCAGGTGCATTACAATCCAGGTTTGGGAGGTGTGTGTGTGTGTGTGTGTGTGTGTGTGTGTGTGTGTGTGTGTGTGTGTGTGTGTGTGTGTGTGTGTGTGTGTGTGTGTGTGTGTGTGTGTGTGTGTGTGTGTGTGTGTGTGTGTGTGTGTGTGTGTGTGTGTGTGTGTGTACTGGAGCTTGAACTCAGGACCTGAGTACTGGCCTTAGCTTTTTTGCTCAAATCTGGTGCTCTACTGCTTGAGCCACAGCTCCACTTGTAGCATTTTGGTGGTTAACTGGAGAAATGAGCCTCACAGAGACTTTCTTGACTGGACTGGCTTTGAATGAGGATCCTCAAATCTCAGCCTCATGAGTAGCTAGGATTACAGGTATGGGCCATGGGTCATTTACTTGGTTTGTGTGTTTTTCTATCATGTGTCCAAGAATTCAGAAAAGAAAACAAAAAGGTTTAGAAAGTCAAGGTATTTTAGCATCATCTGAGGTGCAATATAAATCAGAAAACCAGAAGATGAAAAGTAAGTATGAAAATGTATTCTATCCATTTATACTTATTATATTTATAAAAAGCTCCATGCATAATCTCTCTGATCACATTGCGGATTATACATAGTAGAGGATGATTTAATATATTCATCTATTTTAGGCTATATTTGAAAAGAATTTTGGAAGTGAGGCTGAAGATGGAAATAGCTGGACAACCCGGGTCCACCACAATTATTCCTCACTGACCCCCGCCCCCTTGCCCACAAAAGATAAGCTGGCCAGTCACCTACAAATGGCACGCATATTGCGTCCTCATGTGTTAGTTTTTATGAAGACCATCAACACATAAAGGGAAACAAAAATCTGGTTTTCCAGGAAGCAAAGAAATTATTATATAAATAAGTCTCACAGCTCAATTTTCCAACAAAAAGCAAAAGAGATCTAAAATCGAAATTAGATCCCATCCTTACACAGTTTGTGATAAACTGTAAGAAAAAAAATCAAAGTATCTTACTATAAAATACAAAGCCTTAGGGAGACGGAGGAAGATGTTTTTAAGCACTATTTTCCCACAAATTTGCAAGTAATGTCTGACCTCTGTAGAGGACAAGCCAGTACACATGCAACAGCTAAGGTTATCCTTCTCCTCAATTACTCTGAATCACAAAAGTTTTTAATCCCTTTCATTATAGCCTACTTTTCATTATTCTCTTTTATTAATTATCTCTTATTGAGCCTAATTGATAAATTAAGCTTTATCATAAGCATGTAGGTACAGGAAAAAAACATACCTCTGGTTTCAGCCTTATATCCTCTAGGCCAGGCCAAATTCAGAACTCAGTTACCAATGATAAAAAAAAAAAAAAAAAAAAGACATGGAAAACCTGAATAAGCAGAATGAGGGAGATAATAACCAGAGAAATTGAAACCATTTTAAATTTGTAACTCAAGTCAGAAATTTGTATGTTAACAAACACACATTTGCATTCTGAAACTCATCCACTCCATCCACAGCATGGCTTGCAATTTCCTAAATTTTTAAACGCATTTCTGATTAACACGAAATATTATATACTAAGCCTAAAGGGGGAGGGGGGGAAGGGAAGAAGGGAGGGAGGGAGAGAAAGAAGGAAGAAGAGACAGAAGAAAAAGGAAGGAGGAAGAAAGAAGAAAAGAAGAGGCAGAGGTGGAGGAGAAGGAAGAGGAGGAAAGAAGAGAAAAACAGAATGAGTAAATCTAAATGGTCACTGAAAACACCATTTGGTTATCTCAGGCAAAGCTGTCAGCACACTGACATATGGATATATTTAATAATAATTTAATAATAAATAATAAATATTATATTTATTAAATAATAAATTGAATAATAAATTTAATAAATGTTGGGTGGTAGTCTGCACTCTAATAACTTGTAGCAATCTTATTATTTTCAATTACAGACTCAGCCTCCTTTAAACCATGAGAATAACAGTAAGAGGCTGGACAAAAGGGCAAAGAGCATAGATGTCCTGAGCAAACACACAGGTAGAGACTCTGTCACTGTGCTGGTAGTGCAGACGAAATAAGACAGTGAAAGTGGAAGGAAGGAGATGAGTTTAAATTGCTGAAGTCAGTCAGTCATGTGGCTATAAAAGGAGAAAACACAATGAAATGCCCAAATTGGTAATACTTCTGATTAATACTTTCAATGGACACAAACTCTCACAAAGGATAGATCCTCAAACTGCCAGAGGGTTTGAGAAATTAAGATTATAAAGAACCTCTGTCATTTTTTTGTACACAGCCCAAGGGCTTCCTGCAGAATGGTAGAATCACTAAACTGTAGTGTGGAGGGCCTTTCTCACCAGACTGAGGTAGAGCCCCAAGTCTGGGGACTATTTAGGGCTCCCTTTTCCTACAGATGCCCAGCTATTCCTGAACACATGGCTAAGCAGCAAGCCCTGTGTCTTTAGTTATGTATCTCCACCCAAAACTAGGTATCTTGACATATCTCAAGGCTATTATAACCAGCAAGTAATTTATGGCATTTCAATTGTTGGCTTATTAACACTAATGGGCAACAGACATGGAAGAATTATATTTATCCTGTTTGATTTATTGTGCCTTTAAGTGTTTTAAAACTATAATCAACCAGAAATCTCATTTTCTTCCCAGACTGCTTTGACTGTATTTTAAGCAAGAGAAAGTTTTGAAGTATCGGAATGTCCATCAGATAGAAATGCAGAAGGATTGCCCAGAATTAACTGGAGTGAACAAGCCATAGAATGTCTCTAAAAACATCCCATGAATAAAATTTGAAGGCTCAACAATCTAAAACTGCCTCAAGTCAACTTTAACTTTCACTTGTGAAATTTGTCATTTTTCACGCTTTTTGAAAAAGGTGAGTACGTGGAAGTTCTACATTTTGACCTGGTGTCACATTTTTTTAAAAAATAGCAAGTTTCACCTACTAGGAAGTATATCCATTTCCCTGGAATAAATCCAATGTTCCATTTAAATGGAACTTAATTTATAAAATTTCAAACTGTCTTTCCTTAATTACACAATAGACTTCTGTCCTGAACTTCAGCCGTATCATTTTCAAACAAAAAGTAAACCAGATGTTCAGCACTTACATGCAAAATTGAGTTTTCATTGTAAAAGAAAATTAAATTTAAAATGAACTTTGGAATGAAGTGAAGCCCCACTGAAAACAAAAACGAACACCAAACAAGCCAAAAACAACAACAACAAAACGCATAGTGTTGATTTTTGTCCTGAGGCATGTCCATCTTGGTCATTTATCAGTCTTTCTTGGCAGCTAGGCAAATATACATAACCCTTCCCAATCCCTCTACTATTTATCAAAGCTAGCATATGCATTTGGAAGCTGTAGATTAGTAAACAAAAACAAATTTCATCATGTCTGATAAATGATATACCAGGCACTCACTGTTTTAATATAGACTAGATAGATAGATAGATAGACAGACAGATAAACAGATAAACAAATAGACAGGGATAGATAGATAGATAGATAGATAGATAGATAGATAGATAGATAGATAGATAGATAGATAGATAGATAGATAGATAGATAGACAGACAGACAGATAGATAGGTATCTTAAGTCTCGTGTACAAAGATCAGTACTATTACTTTTGCTGTAACACAGATAAAAGCTGAAAGGGATTCAGCCAGGCCATGAAGCCTGTTAGGAAAGTCTGGAATTCACAGGCAGGCAGGCTGATTCCAAAGTCATGCTCTTTACCACAGGACAGTATGGATTTCAAACCACATAGTGGTTCAAAAACCACTATAAGGAAATTAAGGAAAATCATTCCATCTATTGAAGAGGGAAATCTAAGGCCATCTAATTTGCTGGTTCATTTTTAAGCTTTAAATTTCACACTTCCTTAACTGAAAGCAATAATACAAAACCCACTGTGGTGTAAAAATCTAAGTCCCCCACACACATACATACACACACACATGCGTGCACACACACACACACACACGTACATACACACACACACACACACACACACACACACACACACACCACACAGAGGCTGCTCAAGATGACTGCTTCAATTCCAAGGATCTTAAATGATAAGGTTCTCTCTCACCTACATCAAATCATATACTAAGATGAAATAGAATAATAAAACACACATCAATATGAAATGGAAGAATAAAACCTATAAAAACTGGATGGAGAAATAAGGAGTAATGCAGAGGATGAATTTGATCTACATTATATGCACGTATGCAAATATCACAATGAAACCCTTTATGCAATTAAGATATGCTAATAAGAAAAATTTTTACACCAGTTACAAAAATAAAACAACACAAGAATTAAAGGGAGAGAAAATAAGCTGTATTAGGAAACAATGCCAATGTTTATCAAAAAATAAGTACTTCATTTTGTAATATAAAATTTCATACCTAGCTCTATTTACTTAGCTATTTTGATAGAGAAAACCTAACAGAAAAATATACTATTTGAAAGCCAATAGTCAATTAAGCTTTAAATTCCTACAACTTCTAGAATATTAGAGGAGTAGTTACACCATGTGGCATCAGGTGAACCAACACTTCTACTGAGTTTTTAATTCTCTAGTGTAGGAGCTAAATCTACTTTCTTAGTTTGAAGACCTGACAATTCTTGAACAAACAGCAGTTTATCTAACTGTGCAGTAACAACAGCTAGTATCTGGTTATGCAGGTGTTCCCTTTTAATTATCTGGCTCTCTATGTCAAAAACAATTTAATCTTTTTTTATTGTCAAGGTGATGTATAAAAGGGTTACAGTCACATAAGTAAGGTAATAAATACATTTCTCTTTTTTTGGGGGGGGAGGGGTGGGTTTCAGTAGTGGGTCTTGAACAATGGACCTGGGCGCTGTCCCTGAGCTCTTCAGCTCAAGGTGAGCACTCTACCACTTGAGCCAAAGCGCCACTTCTGGTTTTCTGATGGTTAATTGGAGATAAGAGTCTCCCAGACTTTGCTGTCCGGGGTTGGCTTTGAACCATGATCCTCAGTTCTCAGCCTCCTTTGTAGCTATGATTACAGGCATGAGCCACAGTGCCCAGAATAAATACAGTTCTTTTCTCTTACTTTCCTTCCACCCCAAGGGAAAACAATTTATTGGTACCACAGTTTTCTTTTTTAAAAAATTATCTCCAGCCAAGTACTGGTGGCTCATGCCTGTAATCCTAGCTATTCAGGAGGCTGAGACCTAAGGATGGCAATTCAAAGCCAGCCCAGGAAGAAAAGTTTATGAAACTCTTAACCAGCAAAAAGCCAGAAGTGGAGGTGTGTAACTCAAGTTGTACAGCTGGTATGTGATTCAAGTTGTAGAGCACCAGCTCTGAGTGGAAAAGGCTAACCAAGAGCATGAGGCCCTGAGTTCAAGTCCCAGTACTGACACACATAAGAGATGATCCATCAAAAGTTATACAAAGTAATTTTGACTCAACATGCCAATTTATGCATCTTGATTGATGTTACAATTTTCATCATTCTGAAAAATGTGTTCATTTAATGAACCACAGCAAGACTAAACTTTTAAAACCTAGAACCAATAGTAAATACTTCTGTATGGAATATAATTCATTGGTAGAATTCATTAAACCATAGTTGACCACCTTTTCATTTTTCTCTAAGTAGAAGGGAGGGCAGAGAAAAGATTATTAGAATGATATATAATTTTAAAATGTCATTACTACTTTTATTTTCTAAAAAGAGAAGAAGAGAGTTATAGTTCCCACCAAAGAAGATAAATTTTACAGAATATTTTGACACTAATAGATTTTTTTTATTTTAAATGAATACTTATAAGGAAGCAACCACTTTTCTTCTTTTCCTATTTTAATGTATTTAAAGGTAATGAGAAAAAATTAAATCGTGATTCTAACTATGATTTAAAGCACTGCTACTGATCCGGTATGTGGAACTGTACTGCGAAAAATTTCATTTAAGAGAAACCAACTTCAATTATAATATCTTTATAACTATCTTTGGGCAGAAAAAAATTTGGAGTGCACTTTCATTTTTACTACATCTCTACACGTCTCTACACTGATACTGTGATGACATGCTTCCATCAAGTAGAGTGCAAAAGAAGTCTCTGAATCAGAAGAACTTGTGGGAATTTCAAGTGGAAGTTCAGAGACATATATCATCAATGTAACTTTCGACCAATCTCAAAATCTGGGACCTCAGACCACAGTTTTCAGGGCAGATCCTCTGGTTTCTATGGGACTTTGCACAACCAGCTCCGCCGTAGACTATTGTACCAAAGGCAGACCCGTGGGCAGGAATTTCCTCTCCTGATGAACGCGACTGTGTTTGGAATAATATCTAGCTAGAGATTTCTAAACACCAGAACGAGTCTAAAATAGACTTTCCAGGTGTTCATGAGGTTGAAACATTTGCCCATGTGATACAATCTATTAAAATGCAAATGAGAAAGAGAAATGAAAGGAAGGTATTTCCAGAACAGAGAACTTGATTTTATGATAGCTTTCCATACAACCACAATATTTTAATAAACTTCCACTCAAAATGTACTTTGAAGCTTGTCAAGTCTTTCTTCTAGCTATTAAAGGGCTTTTACTTAAATGAGGGGGAAATGTCTCCAAGATTAACCCTGGTTATCAAGAACATAACACTCAGTGGATTATGGTTGATTTCATGATAACATTAGAGAGAAATCAGTGTCTGTAAAGCCCTATGTGTAAGCCAGGCCTCATCAAGGGCAGTCCTAGAGGACCCTGCTTGTCTCCTGAGATGAGCCCAAGTAGCCAGACATCCCTGATGGCTCAGAAAAACATCTGGATGCAGCCAAGAGTCTGGTTAGAAACCATGTTGTTTGCTGTAAGCTTAGTAATTGTGAGCCTAAATAATGAAATACTGTAGCAGATGCTGGTGGCTCATGACTATAATCCTAGCTACTCAGGATGCTAAGATATGAGGATCCTGCACCAAGCCAGCCCAGGTGGACAAATCCATAAGCATCTTATTTCCACCAAAAAGTCAGAAGCTGAGCCGTGGCTCAAGTGGTAAAGCACTAGCCTTGAGTGAAAAAGCTAAGGGACAACACCCAGGCCTTCAGTGTACCAGTATAGGCAGGCACGCGCATGCACATACACATACACACCACTTACTAAGTGGAAAAGACAAGAAATGAAAACACTCTCAACTCCTAGTTCACAGGATGATTTCAGTTTTAAAACAATACACTTGAAATACCAGAAGAGTTTTGAGAAGCTTTGTGAAATGAACACCAATCACTACATAATCGTTTAGGAAAATATGTACTATGGGGTTATGTTTGTAAGAGCATGCATTGCGTGCTCCGTGTATTGAGATCTCCATTCTACAGCTTTTACATTTTAATAAAGATATTTTCTATAAGGAACCACAGTTATTTTTTTTTGGAAATGGTCAATTTCCTTACTTAAATGTGCACATCTTTCTTATTTTTTTGATGATCTGGAAGCTTTCCTACTAGCTAGGCAGGCATTCCATCGCTTGAGTCCTGTTTCCAGACTTTTTTGCTCATTTTTGTTGTTGTTATTTAAGACAGAGTCTTGCTTGATTATTTAGCTCAGGTGGATCTGGACTTGAATTACTTTTCTATGCTTCCCACACAGCCAGAATGACAGGCACATGCCCCTGTGCCCAGCTACTGGTTGAAAGAGGGAGTCACAAATATTTTGCCTGAGCTGGCCTCGAACCACAGACCTCTTGATCTCTGCCTCCTGTGTAACTATGACTGTTAAGTGTAAACCACCAATTACTGGCTAAATTTGCAAATGCCTGTGAAGACAGGGGCCATGTATGCCAACACTGGGAATCCCAGAATATAATTATGAGCTACCCAATAATGCTTGGTGAACAAGAAAGGAGTTTTCTACCTATTTGGAACCCAAGGGTAAAAGAATTAAATGATTGGCTTAGTGATCGCACCACAAAAGAGTCACTTAGCATTTTAATTCCCCATTAATTAGGAAATGCCTGATGTTGGGGAGAAAAAGGGGGGTGAGATTGATGGAGGAACACTGTATGCATTTTTGGACGTGTCAAAATGAAACTCTCTAATTGATACGAATGAGAAAGTGTGAATTGTTTTTTGATCCTCAGGAAAAACATCTACTAATCTTTTAAAATTAATTCCTTGCTTACTTATTAGGGTCTTGTAGTTTATAGAGTAAAGCTATGAAGTGCCAAATAGATAGCTTGCTGAAAAACTTCTCCAAAGCTCATCAGAAACCAAAGCAAATTTGTTAGGCATGTGGTAGTTTCATTTCCTTGATTGGCAAAGAACTGGAGGATCCAGAATCACACATAGTCTAGCTTCAGGAATCATGGCTTCCCAAGAATCAACATATAGTTTTCTCTCCATGACATCTACACTGAAATAACATTTCCAGCAATAATCTATCACCAGTGTGCTCTTGGGGAAAAAAAAACCATAGGGAAGAGTTCACCTGGGCTTAAACTCAGGGCCTGGGTATCATACATTTCTCACCTTTTTACTCAAGGCTGGTGTTCTACCACTTGAGTCACAGCTCTACTTCTGGCCTTTGGGTGGCTAACTGGAGATAAGTCTTGTGGATTTTCCTGCATGGGCTGGCTTTGAACTAGGATAATAAGATTTCAGCCTATGCAAATGTGTACAAATACATTATCTGAAATATGGTAGATTCAAGCGAGAGCTCAAACAGTGTAACTTTTTAGAAAGTTAAAGTTCGGCAAAATGAAACACCAGGAAGCAGTTACTCCATAGGAGTGGTGTGGGGTCAAAGGGACAGGGGTAGACAAATGAAGAGAAGGAGAATGCAGTGGAGAATCCAATGTACATAAGTACAAAATGAAAAAGAGTAAGAGGAGGAGTGGGTAGAGGAGCCATGGGGTGAGAATGTTGAGCGGGGCGGGGGGACATTGATCAAGATGTATTTATAAACCACTGTGTTAAATGGCAACTCCTTTGTATAACCACTTAAAAGAAAATTAACAAAATAAAAACAGATTCCAGCCTCCTGAGTAGCCATAATTTCAGGCATGAGCCACAAATATCCAGCTCCAATTTTCTTATAGTATTATAAAATTGCATTGTTTTATTGTAAATGTAGTGCAGAGAGATGCATAGGCCTCCCTTGCCTCTTTCTAAGAGGCCAAGGTGTATTTTCTCATCAGCCCTAATGTACCTGAACCTGGGCTTGAAGACTCAGCACTAAAGCACAGTAACCTTAAGGAAAATACCACAGGCTTAATGCTGCAATATTACCTTTCTGGATTCTTCAGAGCAACAATATAATGATTTTTACCATAAGGAATCAGGGAGAAAATAATCAACTATGAAGACTTGAATTGGGAAAGATAAAGCTGTTCCCATTGTCACTGGAGAGCTGTGACATCAATCCTTGAAGGAAAGCACTTAACCTTGCAGAAAAACAAAACACATTTTCCATCCAGCAAATCTCCAGTGACTTCTACTGACTTTCAGAAAACTATGCTTTATACCAATTAGGCTCTCACTAATATACTTATTAATATGTATTTGTATTCATATTGAAGTTGGTCCAAAAATATTATTTCATTTTCTCTTGAAAATGAAACACCAAGAACTATGCCATAACAGTGGTTCACTGTATTCCTGTTCATCACAAAGAGCGTGATGTGGAACTCACGGTAGAGGGCCCTTATAGATAGATGACTACACAAAATTAGTATTAATCACATATACACAGAGGCCAGAGCCCAAGCACTGAACATCATGCTAGCTCTAAGTTAGCTGAAGGAGAAGACAACACAGATACCAAACCAACAGAAACCGCAAAGTTAGGGGCACTGACATTGTAGCCACACATATCAGACTGAAGTGGTATGTTTTAAACACACACTCACTGTGGGAGGACAAGAACCACAAAGCTAATAGAAGTTGCAGGCAGTAAATACAAAAATAACTGTATTAAAAGGTAGCTATCATTTTGACAAGTACTATGAAAAATTTGAAACTTCACGTGAAATAAAATGTCACTGTTCACTATTATAAGCATTCATGTTTTTTTCCTAATTTCCTTATGGTACAATTAATAATGCTTAAAATAAAGAAGACCAGGGTGAAATATAAAAATGTCTGCATTATTTAATATACCATGTATACTATTAAAAATAATTTAAAAAAACAACTAAAACGTAATCCTTGTAATTTCCTGAAAATATTTCATGATTATCACAATGAACAAGGTACCAGCTTCCCACATCTTATGTTTTGAATATTCTATTAATACAGTTCTTTCTCTGCTACTAAACTACCAGCATTCTCAAATATGATTTCTTATTGAGAAAAAACGTGAGTAAAGAATAAGGAGAGAGATTCTGAATATAAAATGTACACTAAAAATAGTGCAATATTTACCAGCCATAGACACGTGTTCACACGTGCATTTATAGAGATTACTGGCAAATTAACAACAGCAATCAAATATCTGTAACTATGTAACCATTTTAATGCGTAACAAAAGCTTTTATTATGCTATTAGAAGTAAATGAGCCACTCCCATAAAATATCACTTAATATCATGCCTGATAAGAGTTTAAGTACATTTAAACATTGTTATGGGAAAAAACATTATTTTTAATATGTGACAACTCGACAAGATTTAATCACCGCACCTACTTCAAACCATTAGCTGCTTCATTCAAACCCAGAAAAATAATATTTATGTCGCTATTGAGAATCATTATGATTGATGCCATCTTTTGTGTGGTTCCCTTTATAGCCGCTCACATTTGTTATTATTAACAGGGACAAATGAAAAGGGAAATGTGTGTTTTTGTTTTACAATAAAGCTTTCCTGATGATGACTAACTTCTTCCTTTGAGCAGAAAAAAAGCCTCTTAAACTAACTAATGTACATATAAATGCTTTCTTTACAATGCGTAAGAAGCAAGAAAGGGGAAGAAAGAAAAAAAAAAGCAAGCCCTTAGGACTTTAGGCCAGAATTCAAAGAGCCCTAGGCAAAGATGCGCACAAGAAAGCTGTCAGGATATTTGTTATTCTTATTCTCAATTTCTTACAGCTCGTCTGCTCTCAAGGAAGAGAAATCATAGTTTCTTTTAACCATATCCACAACAGATCTCACTTGAAAGGAAACACAGCGAGTCATTTGGCATGAATGGGCATATTACCAATTTTCCAGCACCACTGCTGAATATTTATGTCGGTGACGAATGATGACACTAGTGAGATATTTTAACACGAAGCCTTGCCTTGTAAATCGTCTGAAGGATGCTGTGTCAAAACAACACCTACCATAAATCACAGGTTTTAAGACCAGTATTTCTTGTTTAAACATGCTACCTGCTCAGCAGAAGCACTTGTGTGAACAGGCATAGATTAATGTGTGCTAGGCAGAGCCATTTTACCTCCGAACTTATAGAGCTATAATTTAACAGGCCTATTATTGTCAAGGTAATTTTGACAGTGCTGAAATATTATACTTGTTAAAATATGCATTTAACACTAACTCCAGTGGTCATTTTGAACTGAATAAACAGACAGATAGGTATCCTGCAATTAGATTGTTTCTCTATAGATGACTGGGTTTGGGTTTTTTTTTCCCCCTTGCAAGGCAAAATATGTTGACAATTGATTTCATAAACAGAGTAGCAAGACAACCTTTCTAACAGTACAAAAAGCTCACCACATTGCCTTCAGCTTGCTTCTTCACGACTAATTTAACAACTTGAGACTGATTCTAGAAGAGACTCTTTCTAGGTTGGAGAAAGAAAATAATAGTAGAAACCAGTCCCCTCCCCCTCTTTCCAACCACCCCCTCACCTCTGGCAGATGCACAACTAATGCAGGATTATTCCATGTTTGGGAAGTCATCAACACAGCCAAATGTCCTACTCAGTGGAGCTGGGGATCATAATCATCAGAGAATCTCTAGATCTTTGAGTGGGAAGAGAGGAGAAGGCCTGTCTTCAACTCTAGGGTCACCCATTCACATCCTCCCTTGTTGACTAGAGTACATTCCATCAGAATAATTTTTTTTTATTAAAATCAACAGAAGTCAGCCTGTTTCTTTTTTTTTTCCCCCTACTGCTTTAGGTCTCATCTAAATTAACCAATAAAGAAAAAAGGATGATATAAATCATCCTTTATTTTTTAGCAGCATGGAACTCATCAGAGAGCATAGACACATGCAAGGTAGAAAAATCCACTGTGTGAACTAACATATATACTGGCTAGAATCCAAGATTAACTTCGTACCTCTCTGAGGAATAAACAAGACACATTCACTGACATGAACAGACTCCACAATTAACAAGGGCAAATAAACATTTATCTGAAATCCACTAGGGTCCATATAGTCAATCATATGCAAGGCCACCGTAACGGGCCAAGAGAAGACAAGACTCCTGGAGTCAACACATGAAGAGGGAAAGCAGAGAGACTCCGTGGAATCAAAGGTCACTGCTGACTCTGATGACAGGGAAGAAAATTTGAGGAACTCTCGTCATCGTTCTTCTTAACTTCCACATAAAAGAAGACAGAAGCAGGTCACCTCAGCAGCCAGAAGCTACCCTGTAGATAATAAAATAAATCCAGCCAAGATGTCTGTGGCTGCTGTTCCCGTTTCTAGTGCAGATGGTGTTAATTAGAAATCCAAGCACCTTTCTTTGAAATGCTAGGTATTTCTAGGCAGCATGTAAAAAAATCCTTAATAAAATATGTTTCATGCATAGTGAATGGTGAAAGCGCTTCTAAAAATTTCCTATCAACGTGCATCAAAATACCAAGATTCAAGCTAGCAAAATGGAATTTCCAAGAGAGTCTCAAAACCAAACTGCAGTTTTGCTTTGCCTTCTTACTCCCAGAATCCTGAAGCTCATGCTGCCCTCTTGTGTCCAAAGTGGAAAGCAGAGTGGATCTTTCAGCAAGGAAAACCTGATTGACATTTCAAAGGGAAATCACCTGCTAATGTCTTTTTTTTTTTTTTTTTGTGGTTGGTCATGGGGCTTGAACCCTGGGCCTGGGCATTGTCCCTGCCCTCTTCAGCTCAACGCAAGCGATCTACCTCTTGAGCCACAGCGCCACTTTTGGTTTTCTAGTGGTTTATTGGAGATCAGAGTCTCACAGACTTCTGCCCAGACTGGCTTTGAACCTCGATCCTCAGATCTCAGCCTCCTGAGTAGGTAGGATTACAGGTGTGAGCCACCGGCTCCCAGCACCTGCTAACTTCTGAATGACTTCCATTGGACCTGCAATTTGGGTGCCCTGTAGATTAAGATCTGATAGGAATAAATTGGCTAGAATGGGGGCAAAGTTTGAGGAGGTACAGGTAGGTACAGTACAGGGCATCAAATGCAATGGCAAAAGGTCTGTTCAACTCAAGATACAAGGAGCATAGGAAAAAACAATGCGAGGCTCTGTACCAGACACACAACACCAGTACTGAAATGCATGGAAGGAGCAGTGAATAGAAAATATAGATGGGTGAGAAGGAACAGGGAAAGAAGGAAAGAGGAAACATGAAATCTGGCTCTTAGCTTTCAAAGGTCACATTGTTTTAGATCAAATTCCATCCCAAAGAGTTTACGATTTATCAGATTATGAAAGATGAGTAGACAGCAAGGCCTCATATTACAAAAACAATCAAGACAAACTTCATACCACCAAACATGGTTCCAAAGGGAACATGATTGCTTATCTTCTGACTCAGGAGGTGTCACCTTGGTATTCAGCCATCTAGAATAGTGAAGTGCAGTCATAGAAATTCCTCTATCACAAAGAAAACTGTACCTCCCAGGCTTGCTCTGCTGGCCTCAAGAAAGTGACCTTGGGATGCAGATGGATGCCCCAACTAGTACAGCTGCCCCGAGCTGCCTATGGGGATGGTTCAGGTCTCTGTATAAGTACAAAGGTCTTCCACTGATGAGTGACAGAGAGGAGACTCTAGGTAGATGTGGTATATAGAGAGACACCTTCCTGGGATGGGATGCTGAAGAATGAATGAATGACAAAAGTTCTACATCCCAGATCAGGTCACTGAGAACATTCCAACACAAGTAAAAACTGCGGATGGGGACGGAAGGGAAATCTGGCCCAAGCTAGACTTAGGCAGACCCGTGTGGCTCCACTTGGAGTTTCTATACTGCACCCCTACACATCACCCAGCTCAGACCACTAAAGACTAGCAAGCATCCCTCCCTTGGTTCTCTATAATCTGGGAGGACGTAGGGATGCCGAGTTCATAGGAGGCTCTTCCTGACCCCAAGGGCTCCAAAGCAAGCTGGCACTGAAGAATGACATATGGAGAAATTAAAAACACAAACTTCTTATCTTCCTACAAGGCTCAAAGGTCGTGCGTGGTAATCCAGGAACGTGCAATTGTGGGACACTTCCGTGTATGTTGAGCAGTGAGAGGTGACAGCATGTGCCCCCTGCAACCCCAGAGGGCAATTCTTTCACCTATATTCTATAACCATCACCATGCAGCAAGGAATCATGGAAACAAGAGCACATCATTCACAGTTTGGGTGTATCCTTCCCTTGGTTAAGAACTGCAGAAGTTTTATTCAAATTAAACTTTAAATCTAATTCTTTGAAGTTAATTTCTGGTTAAATCCAGACCTAAAAAGAGTACATTAACGGGTGACTTTTATAAACATTTGGGGCACACGAAGGCTTACCTTTGGGACATGGTTTTGGGCTCCTATTTCATTGGAGGGAGCAAGTCCTTCTAACAGACACAGAAGGGAGAGGCACGAGGTAAGATCGGTGGACTTCAAGACTTAGGGTCGATGTGTACTTTGTGTCCATGTATGAGAATGGAACAGTGAAGGTTGCTGAGATTGGCTTGGGAAGAGGAGAGGGGGATGGGAGGAATGACGGAAGGGGAGAAGAGTCTGATCAAAGTACATGATATGCATACATAGAAATGTCAACATAAAATCCTCTGTAAAACCAACGGATGCTAATGTTTAAAAAGGTGGGAAAAAAATGTTTCACGTGGACCTAAATCCCAAATAACTACTAAATCAAAATGAGAAAAAGCTGATGATGAGTTCTGAACACAGAGAGCCCTGGTTAATGAGAGTCAATTGCATTTGTAGGCTTCTCACAAAGTACAGTCCTACTGAGAGACTCGAGAATTGTGTCTTGATTTTGTAACTGGCCAGGCAGAGAGGCATAACTCTGACCGCTTTCCAGCCCCTGAGATATATTCAGACCTGTATGGCACTTCTATAGTGCCTGGACTAAACAAGATGTGTTTAAAAAAAAAAAGTCTGCTTCCAGAACTGGAACTGCAGGTGATTATTCAGTTCTCACAGTATTTCAGTAAGGTCAGTGTGAATCATACCCCCATTTCACAGACAGGAACACCAAGACACTGGGATATTAAGTCACTAGCACGTGCCCCTTACTGTAACTACAGGCAGCTCTTACTATTAGTCACAAGCTGAGATTGAGCCTGGGAAGTGGGCACCAGTATCCACACTTTGAGCCACAACTCTGTTTTGGGAAACTGCCAACAGTGTTCACGTGCTTTGGCCTGATAACCCAGCTAAATAATGACCAGGCCAAAGATATCTGAGGGCTTCCTCTAGGCCACCTCCCTGTCACTGCAGACACCAGCCATTATCACCTACATAAACCAAGCCATTCTAGGTATCACCTCCAAGACTCCTGGCTAACCAGGGTGGGCAAGTATGGTGATGACCAATTCTTCACAGGAAGTTGGGCCCCACAATGTACCTTCACAAACAGATGACCAGCCACCAGGGAGAGGAAGTCATCAGTCCATGCATGTAGAGACTGAAGATTTCCACATAGCTACCACAAAGCCCCCACAAGGCAGCCAGAATCTGCCTTCAAAACACAACCTTCATAGACAGTTCTAGGTGATGCTAACAATAACAACAAAAGTGAAGAAGAAAGAAGACTTATTTTAAGGTACGAGGTTAAAAAATTATTGAGGAAGACAGGCATGGTGATGTATGTCTATATCCCTTAGCAACTCAGGAGGCTGAGGTCTGAGAATCAAGGTTTGAAGATAGCCAGGGCAGAAAAGTCCAAGAGACTCTCATCTCAACTAACCAGCAAAATGCTACTAGTGGAGCTGTGGGGGGGGGGGGGGGGGGGGGCGGGGTAAGTACCAGTCTTGAGGGAAAAAGCCAAGCAAGAACACAAATCCCAAAGACTGATACTGGGCCATTTGTAAGGAGATCAAAAGACTTGGAAAAACGTATAAAGGGAAGTAAGTCAGACCAGAGAAACAAAGGTTGCATTGTTTTCCTCATTTGCAGTAGCTAGGATGCGCCTATGAATCTATAAAAAGTAAACATACTTGGTAGTATGTAAGTAGTTACAAATGAATTAACCGAAGTACAGTAGATTCTATGCAGAGCTCAAATAGTGTAATTATTTAGAAATACAAAGTCAAAGGCCCATAAAATAAATACCAGGAAATGTGTACTTGTAAGAGGGGATAAAGCAGGATGGTGGGGAAGGGAGAGGGAGTGGAGAATGTAGTCAAGAATTCATTGTACATACCACAAAATTAAGAAAAGCAAGGGAAGGGGTAAGACCAAGGAGGTGAAATGAAGGGTGACACTGATTAAGATGCACTATATTCATAAACTACTTTGTTATATGGCACTTTCTTTGTACAACTACTTAAAGACGATAAACTGAAAAAAGAACGGAAGTCCTTGAGTTCAAGCCCCGGTACTGGCTGGCGTGTGCGCGCACGTGCGCACACACACACACACACACACACACAAAGTTACTGAATGGGATGTTGACATTTAACCATCTTAGGTTTTATCATTTCACATCGGCCTTATGGTGATGGTCTGTTCAAGAGCCCAAGAGTTCTAGAAATGGGTCAGGCATCCCAAGGAAAGAAGCAAACACAGTGCTGCCTCCTGTGCAGAGAGCATTTCTCCTAGAAAGACCCTTCCCAGAGGTAGTAGTACCAGCTCACGCCATTTGGACAAAAAAAAAAAGCCAGCACCATGTCACAGTGTGCCTGCATTAATACACACTTGCACAGGGCACACACAACAGGAAGATTTCTCAAATCATGCCACAATGCGAACATCTGTTTATTTGTCCACACACATACACACTGAAATGATCACAGGCTCTGATAACTTGGATTTTCTCTGGAGGAGAATGGTATCAGTGAAGCTTTCTGTAGAAAATGAATCAACACACAGTGGTTTTCTCCAAGCCTTGCCTCTACTTTTCAAAGACTGAACTGTCCTTCAGATGTTCCATGTGTTCACGAGAAGTATTTGCTGAGAAATATGGTGTCTGACTTACCGACTGGATTTCTATCGAAGAACAACACTGGGGCTTTCAGAATGGACTCAAACATTCTGTTGTGCAAAGTTTGTGAAGCATTAACAAGGACGTAGAAGACCAGCAGAGATCTGGCTATGCCGAAAAGGACTGTGGCTACAGTTAAACCTAAAATAAAGAAATAGCACTTAATAGAAAGCAGGATCTCTGCTTTGTCCTTAACAATGCTACAAGCAGGTCAAGTGATTTATAAAGATATTGCTCATTTCATTCCATAAAGCATCAGGGTTCTACCAAAAAACAAAAAGTATTTGCAACATAATACTGTCAAAGAATTAAAAGTTCATTTTTGTTGTCTCATTTAATGAAACTCTGTGGGAGAGAATGAAGTGTAAACTGTAATTTCATCCCAGGTTCTCCAAATTCAATGACAAGTTTGATCAGAGCCAACCTTCCCTCCTCTACATTGCAAGTCTTCCTATTTACAACATGGCCAATGGGCAGATACCATGGGATGCTTGATACCAATGTGTGAGATTAACAGGACAGGAGAAATGATTTACCTTTTCCTTGTAGAAAATGCCCAAGGAGCTTTAAAGAATTTGAAAATACCACACTGAGTTGCAAATGGAAAAACTCTTACAAACTTGAATTGCAAGAAAATATCAAGTATATATTAATATACAATAAGTAATCTAAATAAGCAACTAATCTCTGACCAGATAACTTAATAAAAACACAAAAACGTTTTTGAATAAACACAACTTAAATTGCATATCTTATTAAGGCATGCATGAGTACCCAGAGAAACTTAAAGAACTTTTCCTGATGTTTGTTTTTCATTCACTCATTCATTCGTTCATTCATATTTGTCTAGAGCTGAAACTCAGAGCTTCAAGCATGCAAGTTAAGCACTCTACCACTGAGCTACATTCCTAGCTTCTACATTCCTAATATCTATTCGTTCACAATGCTACAGAGTGGAGATTTCTGTAATAAGTAGTTCTCCTTCTAATAACATCAGTATTACTTAAAAATCTGAAAGCTAATTCCCAACACCACCAACAGGCATTTTCCTTCGTCTGGCCCCATCTTACGTGAATATTTAATAAAACCCCTTCCCTTTCTCCTTTAGGTCTCCCTTAGTGCCTGGATTTGGATGGAAAACAGCTAATGGATTTAGGATTTCTTTGCGAAACAGCAACAAAACAAGCATGAAATTTTAGTGAGTGGATTCTCACAAAGATAACTCACTGTATCCCAGAGGAAAACTTGTATGAGCATTTCTTGTGGAAATACTTAAAATTTTAAATGAGGATTTCCATTAGAAAGTATGTACTGCAACATATATTTCCAAGCACTGCTAGGAAAACTGAATGCTGTGGTATTATTAGTGGGGCAAGCCAAATGTTAAATGCATCCCACAGTTGGGCATGTGATAACATTGTGATCTGGAGGGAAGAGAGAAGGAGTTCTAATTCCCAGACGCTGGGTTTCTCCCTGCTCAGCTTCCCTCTTCAGTAATTAGTGAAGCCCAGGGGATGAGCAGTGGTGAAGGGAGCTTTGCATATCTGGGATGGAATAATGCTTTTATTGGGGAAAGGGGGAGGAGGGGCTTGCTGGAGGATTTCATCCAAGTTCAATAAAAGCCAAGGTTTATTCAGACAGAATTGGAACAATCCGAACCACAGAGTGGGGATCCGTTTCTAATCCCCTGCCCATCCATAGAATGATAGGAGATTTAGCTAAAGCAACCTATTAGAATAGACAATAGCCACATATTTCCAGTGGCTGATTTCCTGAACGCTCAATCCTAGTTTAACTTTCAAAATCCAGTAACGGAGTAAATTAAGAGTCTTCATTCAACCTCTTTCTTCTAGTCGATTTTTAAAAAAATAATTATTCTAATTAATTCACAGAGTAAATGCGACTCAGACTCCTAATCTGTGAAGACATTACTGAATTACTCCTCCAAGCCCAAGGCACCCACACAGGCTCATTGTAAGCACCTCCAGCTCTCATATAAAAGACCAAATGATTAAACTTTACCTGCATACATTCCTAAGTACCAGTTAAGATCTAGCTGCTTCGTTACATTTCTTTCCTCATTTAAAGTGACATTCAGTTCATTTGCCCTACAGAAGTAACAAGGGAGAAAAAATAATATTAAACTATAGTTAGAACTGAGATGAACACACACACACACACACACACACACACACACACACACACACACACACGCGCGCGCGCGAACCTAAGTTTGGAAGAAATATCCTATTCTGGTTCACACAGTCTTTTGTACAGCCACCTTATAAAAATTCAACTTGAATCCCGACTTTCAGTCAGGATTCAATACATGGCTGAAGACAGACGAGGGCAGAGACTATTATGGGTCACACTCCACCAGCAAGCACTTCCGTTTTTCTCCAGGTAACTCAGTGAGGATTAGGAGAGGAGGCTCAACAAACTCTCCTCTCCCACAACTCTGAACAAGTGAGGCTTCTTAATGCTTTTACAGCACTTCAGGGAAGACCAGAAACAACTCACCAGTAGGAAAGCCACCAGTCCTGAAGGACATAGGCAACCTGGAAGAGGAAAACACAAAACAAAACAAAAAACCAGCATTGGCATGATTTATGAAGCCAAAAAACCAAGTAACTAAAGATATATAGTCAAAAGGAGAAGGTTCTACAGTATTCACATGGTCCTTCTGGCTCTTGTCTGTGCCAAGCCTCTCTTTACAGAGAGGAGAGGGTCAAGAAAACACACTTAACAATCTAAAATCTTCATTAAGAAATCTGTTACTTTTCCAGAAGCTCTTTGTAATGTACATGCATCTCACTGATGCAGGTCCCCAGCTCAACCCAAGTCCCAAGTGACCTGGACACTACAGCACTCCTGGGGAGAAGGTGAAAACGCAATGTCATCTTCTACCTGAGCTGCAATGTTGAGCAGAATAAGGAAAACGATCATCAGCCAGGGGGCACCAGCTGTGAAGTAATTCTTGTAGGCCTTAAAACCAATTTTTCCTTCAGAACGGCTCTCCTCAGACTGCACAACCTGGACATCCTCCATCTGTAAGAGACAGGAGGCAGAAAGAGACAAAATAATATACAAAAGAGTTTCAGAAGCTGATAATACACCCTGCCGGGAAAGCCATGAGAAAGAAGATCCATTATACACTAATGGTGAGAGCCCAAAATGGCCCATCTTCCATGGAGAAGGTTATGCAAACAGTCCAGTCAACCCCTAACTGCGTCACCCTGCACCTAGACATGCCTTGCTCAGAGACTATCAGAGACACAGAAGTAACTTCTATACATTGCAGCTTTCTTAACATGTGGCATCATGACTTCCAGCACATGCCTAGTGCAGACAAGTTCAATATATTAATATTAATTGACAAAAGGGTATGGCAGTCTAGATTAGATATACCCCAGAATGGAGGGTTGGAGATGAGGTTCAGAGGCACAATACATGCTGAGCCTATGCAAGGCCTGGATTAAGTCCCAACATCAAAGCAAAAATAAATATAATAATAACAACCATTATAGTAAACTGGTAAAGTACAACAGAGGCTCAAAATGTTAGCCAAATACAAAAACAGCTGGAACATTACATCTGGGTAACAAGAGTTTAGGTAGCAAAGCAGGGCATAGCACCTCCGTCTATTTTTATTTTATTTTTTAATTTTTATATCAGATTCAACCAGGCTCCTGCATTTGGCTTCTGAGAGTTTAGACAGCAAGGCTGGCAAGGATCAGACTCTGCATCTTGGATTCTGCAACCACAGAATAAAAATTTTCAGGAGAAAAATAGTGAGTCTTGATTAAACACATAGAGATGTCTTTCCTTATCATTACTCCCCTAAACAATACATTATAACAACTATTTATATGGCATTTATAGTTTCATTTTAAGTTGTCTAAAGATGTATTCAAATACATAGCAATAAATAAAGATATAGGTTACAGGCAAATGCTATGCCATTTTATATGGCTGAATCGAACATCATCAGATTTGCATATCCATGGAGGGTCTAGAACCAATATCAAGAGATGACTATTTTGAAGGAAGCTAGAGCACATTTCTGTTTAGAGAACTGGGATAGATTTCAAATGAGCTGAAGATGTGGTTGGCTTTATGCAGGCTAGAGGGCATTCAAAGGTGGTAGCAGCCAGGTGTGGTAGTAGACACCTATAATCCCAGACATCTGGAAAGCAGAGCCAGGATTGCAATTTGAGGCCAGCCTACACTTCTTCCCAAAAAGAAGCCAAGAGTGATGGCTCACCCTTTTAGTCTCAACCACGTGAAAAGTGGAGGTAGGAAAATCAGTTTAAAACCAGCGCAGGGAAGTGGTGCTATGGCTCAAGTGGTAGAGTGCTAGCCTGGAGCTGAAGAGCTCAAGGACAGTGCCCAGGCCCAGAGCTCAAGCCCCACCACTGGAAAAATAATAATAATAATAACACCAGCCTGGGCAAAAGCATGAGATCTATCTAAAAAATAAACAAAAAGCAAAATGATTAGGGGGTATAGCTCTAGTGGTAGAGAGCTGAGGGTCCTGGGTTCAATTCCTAACACACACACACACACACACACACACACACACACACACACACACACACACACACACACACACACACACACACACACGTACACAGATGAATAAGATGTGACTCTCAGGCTAGAAGTAACTCTAAAAAAATCTCCTCTAAAGGAACTAACTTGAAAGTCAGTTAGGTCCTTGTACATGCTCCTTCTGCCTAGACAAAAAGAATACAGTGGTAGACGAGTCCACTAAATAGGAAACGTAGTTGATTCCATGCAAGTCACAGCAGCTCTCTGGCTGGGAGGGGGAGAAGGGGAGGTTAGCAAATTCAGCCTTTTTGGTTGCAAAAGCAAAGCCTGGGACCACCAAAGCAAGTAGGATTTACCTACAGTAAGTTCCAGACTTCAGCTTAAATTCTCCTGAGCCACACAGACCTTTAGAACATCTAACAACCTGCCCACTACTAATCTCCAGGAGATGAGCCACCCCGCCACCAAAGGAGAGGCTACTAAAGGCTATCTCTCCTTCCTTCTGCTTCAATCCTACCAATACCACTGCATAAGGCCTGGGAGCTGCACTGAAGACTCATGGGGAGAATCAACTGATGACTTGTGAGATCCCAAAGAGCCAACAAAGCCAGGCCTGTTGTGACCAGAGAGGACTCACTTCTTGGCCCTCTGGGACGCCATCTTTCAAAGAGAGTTTAGAAGAGTGCTGAGACCAAATGGAAGACTCTGAGAAGGTGCGATTCCTCAGCGTGGGAGTCCCAGGCGCTGGAGACGGCTCCGCTTCCTCGTTTTCCTTCTTTAAAAGGGACCCAAAATCGACTCCAGATTTCAGAAACTCAGTGTAGGTTCCTTTCTGCACCATTTCACCCTAAAATGCAAATACTTTCAGAGGGACACATCCATGTGATTTCACACGTGAGCTGTCTCAGATAAGTCACCGTGATAACAATACTGACAGGACACAATCAAACATTTGAAGGTACAAAGGCATTGTTTCTGACCTTCAATGAGGGATATGACCCAGGGAGTTAGAGAGACAAAGCAAGAAGGGATGGATCAAAGCACCCAAACTCTTGAGAAATTCTCACTATTCCTCACATCCAAGATGGGAGGTTTCTCATGGATTAAATGGTGATGCACAAAAGGATTTGTTCATGTCCCTAAATCCTGTGTATGTGATTACATTTGGAAAACAGGATATTTACAGATGTAGCCATGTTAACATGAGAGCATGCTGGGCCCTGGTGGCTCACGCCTGTAATCCCAGCTCCTAAACTAAAGAAACTGAGATCTGAGGATCATGGTTTGAAGCCAGCCTGGACAGGAGAAGTATGAGATGCTTATCTCTAATTATCCAGCAAAAGGCCCTAAGTAGAGCTGTTGGCTCAAGTGAGAGAATGCCAGCCTTGTACCCACCTTCCCAGACTCACTCAGCCCTAGCCCAGGGTCTCCCTACCAGCTTCTTCAAAATCATATCAGGACCATGTCACCGCCCCCACCCCACGCCTACTTCAGATGCTCCTCTCCTCAGGGGATGGCATGGCCGGCACCTTCACATCACTATTACTTGGTCCCCCAGGAAGCTGCCCTGCCTCTGTGTCTCCTTTGTCAAGAATGGAAGCCCCAGCAAGGCGGCGGTGGCTCAGGCCTATAATCCTAGCTACTCATGATCTGAGGATCATGGTTCAAAGACAGCCTAGGCAAGAAAGTCTGTAAGACTCGTATCTCCAATAAACCACCAGAAAACTGCAAGTGGCACTATGGCTCAAGTGGTAGAGCGCTAGCCTTGAGCTGAAGAGCTGAGAGACAGCGCCCAGGACCAGAGTTCAAGCCCCACTACTGACAGAAAAAAAAAAGAATGGAAGCCCCACAAGGTCAGCAGCTTGCCTCGACAAGGTCCCTGGGAGGCGGAAGGGGAAGTAGGAGAGGGAAGGAGGGACTCATGACTGGCAATGCCAGGGAAGCGGGGTTCTGAGCGGGGCACACTCAGCAACCCACTGTGTTTCTGTTATTAACAGAAGCTGTTGTGTTGTTTTTTTTTTTTTTTAGACAAGCTGGAGATAACATTCAAATGGATTCAAACATGCCTTACTATCTGTCATTTCCAAATGATCTACTTTGCCATAAAGCATGGAACAAAGGAAACAAAAATGGCTAAGGAAGATGGCATCCTCATCATGAACAATGTCACCAGGACAGTTGCAATGGTGTAATGTGAAGCAGCAATTGCGTACAGTTTAGGATAATTACAGCAGGGAATGAAACAGTGGCAATGCTACAGATCCTCTGAAAGCATCCTCAAAGACATGAATCTCAGCTCTAAGGAAGGGTCATGCAACTGAGGGAGTTTTCCAGGCAGAGGAACCTGCCAGAGATGGCACCATGGAGTGCCAGCAAACTTAGGGAACGTCTAGAAACTACTTACATCCTTCAATATCAGAATCTGGCTGGCAGCCCTGAGGTACTGCAACTGATGTGTCACTAAAATTGTGACCTTCTCATGCAATGTCTGACAAATGCACCTGGAAATGTAGAAGGCACAGGGTGAAAAAATATGTGTCAGTAAGGGTGATAGGAAATAACAGTTCAAGCAATAACGAGACAAAGAGCACAGCTGTCAATGATACGTCATTTAAATACAGATGTAAATGCAAGTTAACTGAAAATACAAATATAAATCAGTGATACCAACAGGGATTCAAGCTTACTAGCAAACAATATGGAGTCTCAGTCTGGCAAAGGAGACAGTGACTGCTGACATTTCCCTAAAATTCCATTTAGCAATTATTCTGATATTTCATGATAAAAGCAATTGAGCAATACTAAAGATTCCAAAACATGACTTATATAAAATATGACCTCATTGCCTTGTAGCAATGAGAGTGACAGATCGACATTTTTTCCCCCTGATAATCATATCCTAGGTGATTACGATCAGAATCCAAGACTCTAGATTCTAGATATAAAAACACGATGCCAGAGGGCTTTTACCATTTTCCTTCTGGCATATCTTAGTTTGGCTTACTTCACACCAATGTTTCTCAACCTACTTAAACCCCTCTGCAAGTACAACACTACGCTTTCTGGCTTTGGTGGTACTAGGGGTTGAACATGCTAAGCAGGTGTTCTACCATTTGAGCCATGCCAGTTCTTTTGGTTTCCTGCATTATTAACAGGGTCTTGTTTGCTGCTCAAGCCCACCTCAGAGCCAAGATCCTCCTACCTAAGCCTGCCAGGTAGTAGGGACTAGCTGTGACCACCCCTGCTTGTTTCTGTGTCCAGATGGGCCACAGAGAATGGTCCTCCAGATCTCCACTCTCAGAGTAGCTGGGATTACAGTCAGAAGCCACCTAGCCACACTCACACTGTTAACAGAACAGTTTCTCCTTAATTCAAAATTAACTGCCATTGACTTACAAATGTCTGAAGGGAAAAGTTAACAATTGAAGCTGATGGGCTGTTATGTTCAAGAAGGCCCAAGTCAAAGGTTTCCCAATGTTTTCTTCCCAACATCTCCCAGCATAGACAAGATTATAGAAATAATTATCTTATTGTCATTGGTAGCTTTAATTTTTTTCCTAAACTGGCTATTTTCCCCAAAATGTGCAGGAAAATAGTTCCTAAATGCTTGAGAATGTCCAACGAAATTAGAAACAAAAATTCTTAAAGAGACATGTTCTTGCTTTGTTGCCCACGCCGGCCCCAAAATACTGGGTTTAAGGGATCCTCTTGCCTCAGTGTACCAAGTAGCTAGAACTACAGATGCATACCTTCATGCCATAAAAACTAGTCTACCAATGAGCCACTGAATTCTGATCCTATACAACAGTTATGAAGAGTCAAATACACCATGCTGGAGGTGAATACATAGGAAAGTTGGCCCCTACCGGGACTCATTTGGTTGTCACACATTCCCTGAGCAAGTACCCGAACAGCTGAGGATGCAACCTGTGGCTGAACAAACAGACAACGTGGGATCAGCAAGAGGAACAACACTGCCACGAATACAGAAAATACAGCATCAGATCATAAGCATGAGCTCTGAGGGCAAACCAAGATGAGAGCTGCTACTGTGGAGGGAAGAGGAGTAGAAGGCCTTTCTGCAAAGAGGTGACAAAGGAGCTGAGGGAGCTGAGGGTACAGCAAGAGCGATGGCCCTGGGGCTCCTTCGGACACTCAAAGCCCCATGTAGTGGAAGACAAGACATGGAGGTCATCCAAACCCTCAGAAGACCATGGTGTTCCCTGCCTGAGCAGAGGGAGAGGCAGGCAGGAGGCTTGCACCCTTCCTTTCTCCTAGACCTGACAGCTCTGCCTCCAACAGAAGGAACACTGAGACAGGCAGTCATGACGCGGGGTGCACTGGATGGAGGGGATGTCGTAAGCTGCCATGGTTGGAGTACTAGTTGGTGTGGGAAGAAATGGAAAGGTGCACAGTCTGCCGATTGCAAAGAACCTTGATGGCCATGCATGGACTTTAAACCACATCCTGAAGTCAAGGGAAGTCTGTGAAGGAAAATAGAGAGGTGAACTTCTGCTGTGGTCAGAATGATTTCATTCCTCTCCAGATTCTCACACAAGGGCATGTCTCAGGCGAAGGGGCCCTTTCATGAAAAGCTGCCTTTGTGACTGGAATCAGTGTCCTTGTAGAAAGAGGCTTGAGATGGGTCACAATAGCCAAAGCTATGGAAACAGTGCAGATGCCCTACAACAGATGAGCACAGGAATAAAATGCAATACATATACACAATGGAACTGTACTCCTCCATTAGAAGGAATAAGATTACGCCATTTGCAGGGAAATAGATGGATCTAGAGCAAATCATGTGAAGTGAGGTAAGCCAAGCACAGAGAGACAGATGGCACATTTTCTCTCATGTCTGGACCTGGTAACCTATATAGGACTCTAGGCATCCACACTCACATACTCAAGACCAAAGGAGGAGACCCTCAGGGGAGGAACTTGAAGGTCTAACTGCTCTGAATATTTACAATACTTTTTATCAAAACAAATTCCAGGAAATAGAAACCTGGTGTTTTTTGCTCTTGGTGGGGTGGCAGTATTGGGGTGTTTTTTGCTTTTGAAGTTTTGGGGTGGGGCAAAAAGGGGGTACAGAAACAGGGATGGAGGATGAACAGATGCAATTATGATATTCAGTATATACTGTCTTGAAAATGAACTAGGTAACTCATGAGCAGTGACAGAAGGGGCAAAATGGAAGAAAGCAAAGAAGGGGTAACGTCCAAAGGAAGAAATGTACCCAATACCTGACTTATGAAATGATAACTCCTCTGTACAGCACCTTAACAATCACAAAAAATAAATTGTTTTAAAGAAGACTGATGGATTTTGGTCTATGCCCCTTCTACCCTGTAAAGGCAAGGCAAGAGATGAAGATTTATGAACCAGGTACCAAATCTGCTAGAACCTTGACTTTAAACTTCTCAATCTCTACTACCGTGACAAAAGCATCTCTGCTGTTGATAAGCTACCCAGTGCGGTCTTCTGCTATAGTTGTGTGAAAGGACCACACTGGTAGTAGTGTGGGTGCTCTAATTAGTCCAACTCCAAAGTGCTGATTGTGGAGGAAGGCAGGGTACTGAGAATTCAGGGCTAAGTCAAGCTCCACAGAGAACAAGAGATCAGACTGACATCCATTCATCTAGAGCCCGAGGCTTCCGTGTATAAGAGAGACTACTTCATGTTCATGACATATAGTTGTAAAACCCGAAAAGTCTAATAACCACTGGATGTATATTCATGACCGAAATACAACTGCTAATGGCAAACAGTAGTATTAATTCATTCACTTTTAATACAAAACACTTCACATTTTTTCAACACAACCGCCATCTTTCAGAGCAGATTGTTCAATCCAATTTTCTAACTCGTTGAGAACATTCTCCAGTTGCTGCTGAGTGATTTCCTAAATTGCATTCCAGCTCCCTGCTCTAAGACCCCCGCCCCCCCCACCAAGAATGTAGTTCTGATTAGCAAACAACATTTTTAACAAGCTAGCTTCTATCGAGTGTATATCCAAAGTCATTAAACCTTAAAGGTGAGAGAAGACTTTATAAACACTTCCGTGTTCAAAGAGATACTTGGGGTCGGGGGAAGCCAATGCTATGCATACTCATACTCAGCAACTAGAACGCCTTTCTCCATCTTCTTCTTGGGGGTCCAGTAGGAGTTGATCTTCCAGAGATGGAAAACTTGAGACTGGACCCACAAGGCTCACATAGGCAACCAAGAGCCATCTCTGCCCATAGGAAAATCCACCAAGTTACTATTGGAGTGGATGGGAAAGGAGGGTCAAAGCAGAGAGCTGAGCCAAAGGTAAAGTGCCAGCTACTTCCGTGTTCTGCTCTCTGCCTTCTCAAACACTCAATGCCACAACGCACTTCTTATTTTTTACTGTGACAGACACAGGTTGAAATTTACCATTTCAATCTGATTTCACTGCAGAATTCAATGGCAGGAAGTATACTCATGTCATGCAACAATCACCACTATCTGCTTTCAGAATTTGTTCCATCACCCCAATACTAGGTACATTCTTCCCCCCACACCCTCCAAGAATGTCCTGCTTAGTGGATAACCTAATCCTAGAATGGAACCTGGAGATGTGAGATTGTCACATTGCTACAATCTGCCTTTGCTTTGCTATTTAGGACCTGTTATGAGTCACACACACACACACACACCCTCTTCCACCCCAAAGTGTTACGCTGAAGCCCAATGACTGCATCCTTTAAGTGAACAACAGAATATTTAGATAGGTAATTAATTAAAGAGGGGCTGATGGCTCACACCTGTAATCCTACCTACTCAAGAGGCTGAGATCGGAGGATCATGGTTCAAAGCCAGCCAGGGCAGAAAAGTCTGTGAGACTTATCTCCAATTAACCAGCAAAAATGCCAGAAGTGGAGCTGTAGCTCAAGTGGTAGAGTGCTGAAAAGGCTAAGCGGCCAGGCCCTGAGTGCAAGGTGAGGGAGGGGTGAGGAGGAGGAGGAGGAGGAGGAGGAGGAGGAAGAGGAGGAAGAAGAGGAAGAGGAGGAGGAGGAGGAAGGGGGCAGCCTGTAAGGTGGCCTTCATCAACCTGACTCAGCGTCCCTCTAAGAAGACCCAGACACTTTAGGAGGAAAGATGACAGGACACAGCCAGGTCACTGTCACAAGCCAACCAGAGGCACCACAAACTTCATCTCAGATTTCCAGCCATCCAACCAGGAGAGAGAACTCTGTAGGTAGAATTTTGTCTTGGCAGCCTGAAGCAAATACTACAGTACTTTACAGTTCGCATTTCTAAATGTTTTTACGTACTGTATCACCCACTTCACTGCTAGACACAGCCTGCCTACTTCCTGCCTGCAAGGCCCCTGCCCACCATGCCCTTTGCTGGTTCCTGGCTGTAAACATAGTGAGTGGTATACATATAGCTTACACCCAAGTTCCCAGGGCTCAACTCTTGAAACCATATGATATAACACAAATCATCCTTAAATTCTAGAATTCACTAAGTATTTCCAAAGCTACAGACCAATACCAGGCCTTTCCACAGAGGCTCTAATTAATCAGGACTGTTTAAAAATCAAACAGCTTACAGACCATAAACAAATGACAGAGTATCAACAAAGTGACAACCCAAAACTAGGCACTAGTGGCTCATGCCCATAATCCTAGCTACTCAGGAGGCTGAGATCTGAGCATTGTGGTTGAAAGCCAGCCTGGGCAGCAAAGTCCATGAGACTCTTATCTCCAGTTAACCAGCAAAAAAAGCCAGACATGGAGGTATGGCCAGCCTTGAGTGAAAAAGCTAAATCACAGTCTAAGGCCCTGTGTTGGAGCCCTAGTAACTGGCACAAGAAACAAACAAATAAGCAAGCAAATAAATAAACAAAAGAAGTGTCAGCCAGCGCCAGGCTGCTGAGTAAATGAACATGGTGGCTTTTTTTCCTCAGATCTAGATCCCTGACCGTTTCTTAGTTATCTTCCACATGTAGCAGGGGTGTCAAACAAAACATAATTCCCAGACAGGAGAGCGCTACTTGCTTCCTGACTTTCTGATGGTGACCTCATGTTCGCATCAATACTTTTCTCTGCAAAACTCTTGCCTACAAATGAATGGGCTCTGAGAGGCCACAGCGAGGAAGGGAAGAAGGCCACAAAGTAGCAGGAGCTGAATCTGAGCCAACCAAAAAGGGAGACAAACTCACAGCTGGAACAGGTGCTTGCCGACTTCTGCATCCACAGCACTGAGCGGGTCGTCTAGCAGGTAGATGTCCGCATCTTGATAGACAGCTCTGGATAACAGAGAGAGGACTCGGATGGAAGCATTCCTTCTGCTACCCACTTCTTCTGGGATCTTCCCAACATCCCCAACTGGACTTCCATTGGGTTGTCAATGGAATAGCCCCACACCCAAACTTCCCAGGGCTCCCCAACGCAGCGAGCAGGCCCTGAGGTTTTGCCCCCTCTCCTGCCACAGAAAGCCCGTTACCTCGCAAGGTTCACCCGCGCTTTCTGCCCTCCACTCAGTGTGGCTCCTCGATCTCCAATGACGGTCAGGTCTCCATCCTCCAAAAGCTGTAAGTCCTGCATGGAGAGAGGCAGGAAGAGAAAAGGCCATGGGAAAGTGCTCAAGTCTCCTCATAATCTTCACAAGATCTTTCTTTCATCAGACATCCTGCGAGAACTTGATCAACAACAAAGCATTGCAGAGAGACTCACTTTCACCCTTTCAAAAACACCCATAGGTGTTTTCATGTTGTGCCTTGGTTTTGTTTTTTTTTCCCCCTCACAGAATTTTAATTATTTTAATGGCTATTTGCTGAATGTCAATTATGAGCCAGAAGATTGTCCTGGCCACAAGGACTGTAGCCATGAAAGAAGCAACTGAGACCAATCTCCAGAGCTACACAGGCAAACACAGAATAGAAAAGAACAGTTGGATTTCCTGTCCCCAGAGAGTCAGCTAGTGCCTAAAAGACTGTTATGACTCAGGAAAGTGAGCCAGTGTTCATCAGCATTTGTTCAGTTACCATATTAGGATTAAAACAGCAGAGTGTGTGTGTGTGTATATGTGTGTTTTCACAGAAGACTAGCCTGAAGTATTAAATAACAATTATAAAATTTCTCAGAACGAATTCTTTTTGCTACTTTATTGGTTACAATACTAGAGTTTCCTTGGTCATGCTGGTGCTCTACCGTTTGGCCATGCCTCCAGCCTTTTTTGCTGATTATTTTGGGTGATGGGATGGGAATCTTTCAGACTTTTCTACCCCAGGCTGCCTTCAAACCTCCTCAATCATCAGATCGCAGCCTCTGGAGCAGCCAGGATTATAAGTGTGAGCCTCCTGTGCCTCTATGGAAATCCTGTCGTTCAGGCAATACTACGACCAGAAACTGAGCATAAGAAACGTAACCGTTGTCACTCACCTTTTTCAAAGCGCAAGCCTTTAGTACTTTCTCATAGCGCTCCTTCTCGTATTTCTTCCCAAACAAAATATTACTCCTCACAGTCCCTGAGAACACCCAGGGCTGCTGGGAGACGTAGGCAATTCTTCCGTGCACGCTGACCAGCCCCTGACTCGCAGGCAGCTCCCCCAGCACGGCGCTCAAGAGCGAAGACTGAAACATGTCACAAACAAATGCCTACAGTCAGCATGGGGGGGGGGGGGGGGCGGCGGGCGCCCAGGGGGAGTGCGCAGAGCGAAAATGCTGTACGGCAGACCCAGCCTGGGGAGTCAGCTAAGACCAGACCCTCATTTCAAGTAGATTGAAATAAGAACACTGAGCAGATCATTGTGAGGTGGTGTAAACCAATGTTTTGTAAAAGAATATTAACAAAATATACCTCTAGTCCCCCTAAGCAAGTTTCTCCCAGACGGAATACTGTGTAGAACTGTTACATGTGATTAGGAAAGCTGTATGAAATGCTATGTGTAATGACGACTGCAGCCCACACAGAACTGATGCTGAAGGAAGCCACTGGCACACCCAGTTACCCTTCACTTTAGCAAGACTTGGTCCAGAAAAGCTCTGAATAAGTAATATACCCATCGTTATTATGCATGGGGAAAAGTTTATTAAAATTAGAACTCTGGAGAGCAAAAACCCATCCTGAAAGCAAGTATTCACCCTGCCATTTACACCCCCTATATTTAGATTCCTATTCTTTGCTGTTTAAGAAGGTGTGGCACTAAGTGTGCATACATGGCTCCTTCAAGTCTTTCACCTCACACAGATGTGATGAGTCTCTCTGCCTACAACTCTGAGTGCTTGGAGCACTGAACTCCTTTGCCTATCTGCCTTGCCTAGAACCTGGAAGCTTCTGGTGAGATATTAGGGTTTGGCTTTTCTGCGTATCTTCATCAGAAGACATGTACAGGGTGCCAGTGGCTCACACCTGTAATCCCACCAAATCAGGGGGCTCAAAATCATGCCACCTGCATTCTCAGATCTCCTGCGAGAACGTAAGACATCCTGTGCTGTTGCAACAAGCTACCAGAAAGCATGACAAGCCTACCTTGCCTGCTCCCACGGGGCCGATCACAGCTAACAATTCACCGGGTCTGACGGTAAAAGACAGGCCTTGGAGGGTTGGCGTATCTAATGTCTACAAAAAAAAAAGAGTCCATTTTAATTTTAGTAAAGTAAGACAAATCATTTCAAAGAGTGGAGAAAACACAACAGTGATCATCAATACAAGAACACAGCCCACATCTTTTTTTTCCTTCTCCTCCTTTTTACATAGTGTATACTGCGTTTCAATCACCCAATGATATGTCTTGGGGGTCTGTAGCAGTTGGACAGCTTTGGTAGATAAGGAAGGCTATTATTTCCTTGTACTGGATTTCCTATGAAAGCAGCTACCAACATCCACAGCATTTCAGTAGCACATACGGTCGTTTCTTGGTTCATTCAAACTTCCTGACTCAAACTTCTAAATAGAATATTCAGCACCAGCAGTGTGTCTTACTATGATCCCTCGTTTCTATCTCTGTACCCTCCACAAGGTGGCAGCAGAGGCTTGTGGCACGCTGGACCCTGACTACTAAAACAATGTGAAATCTTTACAAATCTTTATTTGATAGAGAATAAATCTCAGCAATGCTCTATAAGCAAGAAGATGCTTTCTGTTATAAATGTAAATATAAATAAAATTGCTCATAAAAATAATGGCCCACAGTACAACTCGAGCACTAACTTCACAATGCAAATCATGTCCCAGTTCTTTACATGAGGTACACCTTACCTATCCTCCTGGCCAACAACAGTAGACACAGAACACTGTTACTATGAAGCCCATAGAGGTATGTGCTACAGTATCAGTCCAACATTCGTTTACTATTCAAACTACAAAACTAACCATCTATCCACCCTAAGATGAAGAGAGTGAAGACTATGAAGACTATGACTTTACATAGTATAGGCTGAGCAGCCCTTATCTAAAACCCTCAAATATGAACTTCTCCCAAACCTGAAATTTCTGGACATCCCATTCAACAGCTAAGGTTGCTGTGTAAAATCATCTTCACACTATGTGCATATGAAAAACATGTAGCTGAAGTTCATGTTTTGGGGTACCACTCCCCATTGGGGTCCCCTATCCAAAATTCTTCATTATGTTCCAAAATCCAAAAACTATCAGAAATTTGGAATGTTCTTGGTCTCAACCATGAAGGTACACACAAGGATAAAGGCACACTCAACCTGTATGAAATTTTGAGAAAATCCTGGGTAATATTTAATGGGTTTAGGGGAAAAAATTGTTTTGTAGTGTCTCGGATCAACTTCTTCCTTAAGAGGCCAAATCAAATTCATACCTTCTAAACAGAACTTCCCAATATTACAAAACAACTGAGAGGATTAAAATATGCACTGATAAGCCGGTGCAGGTGGTTCATGACTATGTAATCCTAGCTACTCAAGAGGCTGAGATCTGAGGATAGCAGTTCAAAGTCATCCCCAGCAAGAAAGTACGTGAGATTCTTATTTCCAAATTAACCATCAGTGGCTCAAAGTGATAGAGCACCAGCCTTGAGCAAAAACACTTAAGGACAGCACCCAGGCCATGAGTTCGAGCCCCACAACTGACAAGAAAATAATGAATTGGGAAACAAGGGGGAGGATTTGCATCATAAGCCTAAACAATGTTTTCTTTCCCCATTCAATAATAGTCAGTAAAAGTAAGATGGTACAAATAAGAATTGGTTTAAATTGAGTGGAGAACCTCAGTAGTAGTAATCACCAAGCATAAAAACTTTCGTTCAAATCCAGATGTCAACACTATTAGAATAAATCTAAAGCCAGGCTTTATACCTGTAATCTTAGCTAGTTAGGAGACTGAGACTTGACAATTGTGGCTCAAAGCCAGTCTAGGTATAAAAGCCTATAAGCCTCTTTTATCTCCAATGTGCGAAGAGCTAGAAGTAGCAGCTGGGCGTTGGTGGCTCATACCTATAATCCTAGCTACTCAGGAAGCTGAGATCTGAGGATAACAGTTCAAAGCCAGCCCAGGCAGGAAAGTCCATGAGACTCTTATCTCCAATTAACCAACCAAAAAAAAAACCAGGAAGTTGCACTGTGGCTCAATTGGTAGACCTTTTGCCTTGAGCTGAAGAGCTCAGAGACAGTGCCCAGGCCCAGAGTTCAAGCCCCAGTCCTAGAACAAAAACATAGATCAATAAACATAAGAAACAATAGAAGAAAACTGACAGTGAGGTCAAACGGATGATGTTTGAGAACCTGCAGGGGTTCCACAGCTAGACTCTTCATCCATATGCTCCACAGGATGGATCTCAAAGGCTTGACTCTGGACCAAATACCTGAGAATTCAGCAAACTTATGAGTCCCAAGCCCTTGCCCTGTGCTTCTCAAAAGGTAAGATCATGTCAGGTGGTCCTGGGTTTGAGTTCTAAGGTCAAGGGGAGGAGTCAGACATGGGGCTGGCTTTCAGAGGGAAGCTGAGGTAAGATGAATGAACACTTTTGGGATTTTCTCTTCTGCCACAGGAGGGAAAAATGATCAAGGGTGTATCAAAAGAAACACAGCCTCTTGAACTCTAGAAAAGGATCCTTCACCACAGAGCCTGGCACCCTGGAAAGCAGAAGCCTCTAAAGTAAGAGAGGCTTGTATAAAATAGTTTAAACCCCTGCAGGAAGATCAGGCCCCAGGCCTTGCTTCACTGTAACCACAAGGGGGCAGCATTTGATGGCTCCAGGAGCTTGAGGGGGGGCCATCTCAGTGGGGGGTATCTGTCTGTGTAAATACCAGTAGTGGTGCTTGAACTCGGGGCCTTGATGCTGTCCCTTGGCTTTTTTGCTCAACTGTCACTCTAACACAGAGATAAGTAACAGTCTCATGGACTTTTCTACCTAGGCTGGTTTCAAACAATGATCCTCACCTCCCAGCTTCTTGCGTAGCTAGGATCGCAGAAGTGAGCCCAACAGCACCTGGCTTATCCTTAACTTTCTACTGACTGCAAGCCTTACTCACAACTTGGAGAACATTTATATGGCGTGTTTTCATCACATGAGCCAGTCACCTTTTAGTCAATGTGTAACATTTCAAAACTCTGTTCCATCAGTGTCACCCAGTATCTCTTGGGAGTGACAACCTTATAATGGAGAATCTGTTACCTTGTCCCAGAAGGCAGTGAAATCCTGCACATGCACGAGGGCTTTACAGTCTGGCGGTGGCAGGGTTTTGCGCTGTGAGATCTCATCAAGTAATAGAAAGTTCTGGGGCAGGGGGAGAAAAACAGAAATTATATAAACTGCAGAAACAAAAGCACAAACAAAACTCAGTAATACATCTCTATGTCTAACAGATTTACTGATCATTTAAATAATGGTATAAAATACCAACTCCCATCCAAACATGCTCTCTATTAACTGGAAGTGAGGGGAGAGAAATTGAGTGAGAGACTGAGAGAGAGGAAGAGGGAGGGGTGGGGGAAGAGATAGATATCCTAGCCTTAGGAGAACTGCTGAGCACAGGCAGAAATGAGCATTTTTAATGATTTGGTTTGTGTTTCTAACAATAAGCTTGGGGGCTAGGAGTGATTTGTAAATATATACAGGATGGTGCCAGAGGCCAGAAGCAGAGTAGAGGGTCGTTCCTCACTCTTCAGCAATGGAGTCAGGCCAGAAGTTCAGGCTCGAGACATAAGACACTTGGCAGAGAAAGAAGGAAGGATGGACTCTTGTCAGTCTGTCTGGATACCTAGGCAGTTAGACTTACTCTGCCTTTCCCTCTCTCACACATGTCAAATTGACATATCCTAATTTGTCACTACCACTTACATGATCAAATCTAAGTAACACACCCTTATCTGGTTAAGTTTCTAGCTCCTAAAAGAAACATATTTTAGATACCTCTTTTGCAATCACTTGCCTTTTTCCATAGTAAATCTCCTCCTCTTTGACAACAAGAATGACTTCATCTTCTACTATCTATTTTCTGCCCTAGTTAGTAGCCAGGCAACATGATTTAATTGAATAAAACCAATTCTTTCTGATCATTACAATCTAACATAATGATGATAATAGGAAAAGACCTTCCTGTTCCTCAAACACCAGACCATTTGTAAAGCAATAGTGACACAGAAAGTAGACGATCAAGAATATTTCCACGTGTCTCCCCCTGTTTTTGAATGGTCCAGAATGAGGACCACTCCGGGCAGCCTCCCCGGTCAATGTATGGTCAGTGACTCAAGCTAGGGCCTATGGAAATGAGCTTCTTCCCCCCCACCCACGGCCTCAAAGGCTGCCCTCTAGGTGAAGGACATGCGCAGTGGAGAAAGGAGAAGTACGGGTTCCTAATTCTACAGAGCATCACACTAACCTAGAACTTGAAATGGGGTGCACTGAGTCCTCCCCTCTGTGCTGTGAAATGTGTCCCCTCTAAAATTCAGATGTTGACATTCAACAGCCAATAAAGTATTAAGAGGCGAGTCTTTGGAGAGTGGATATAACTTAATAATAAAGCATTTATCCAGCATGTGTGAGGCCCTATGTTTGCTCTCTAACATGCGCTCTCTCATACACACACACACACACACGCACACACGCACACACGCACACACACATACACGCGCACACACACACACACGCACACACGCACACACACATACACGCGCGCACACACACACACACACACACACACACACACACACACACGTGTGGGTCTTTTAAGAGGTGATTAGACCACAAGAGCTCCCCTATTGTAAGTGGGATTAAAGCTCTTTTATAAAAGGTTTTCGTGAGGACTGCTCTTCCACCTTCCGCCATGAGAACACGGTATTCCTCCTTTCCCTTCCAGAGGGTAGAGCAGCAAGCAACCCTCAGCAGACCACCAAACCTGCCAGCACCTTGACCCTGAATTTGCCATCCTCCAGAACCGGGGGTGGGGGGGGTGGGGGGGGTGGGGGGGGGGAGAATCTACTCTTTAGAAATTACCCAGTCTGTTGTGTTCCACTGTGGAAGTACAAACAGACCACACATCCCTTCCCCCACTGCACTCCCGCCCCCAAAAAGATGAACCCCCATACCTTCTTAGGTGTTTTTAACTTTAAAACAGGTTGCAATTGTAATTAAGATGATGTCATATTGGAGTACAGTGGGTCCTAATCTAACACGACTGGCTTCTTCGTAAAAAGAGATGAGACAGGGAGAGACACAGGTAGGAAGATGGAGACAAAGACTGCAATGTTGAGCTGCAGGCCAAGGGGCAACTGTGACAGCGGCTAGAGGCTGGACAGAGCAGGGAGGATCCTTCCCTGAGGCTCATTCTCTCAAAGGAATGAGGCCCTGCTAACAACTGGATTTCACATTCCACGTTCCAGAACTGAGAATGAGTTTCTATTGCTTAATGCCCTCCAGTGTGCGCCTGCTTTCTGCAGGCCCAACACACCCACAGAGAACCTTCCAAGAAGTTGTGCAGGAGTGACAAGTAACCTACCCGTGCACAGGATCTTTAGCAGGCATTCTAGAGCCCACAGGCTAATCTAATATAATACAGGGGGTGACTGAAGTACGTGAATATGTGTGAGAAAGGGCCAGCAATCTTTGAACAAGTTACTCTAGAAATGGTCGTTTCTTCCAGTCCTTAGAATTCTTACCCAGCATTTACCTGATGGTGATAGTCTACAGTGTCAGTCACTTCAATGAAGGAGTGAACTATTTGGTCTCCTATGTACAGAAGCTTCCAGTCATGGCCAGCCTGCTCCATGACCCTAGGCCTGAGGTGATGTCGAGCATGCTGGTAGGGAGGGTGTGGCAGAGAAGGCTGGTCACCTCTTAGAAGCCAGAAAGCAGTTAAGAGTGGTGCAGGGGCCCAGGAAAGGCCCCAGTGACCCACTTCCTCCAACCAGGTCCCCG
This sequence comes from Dipodomys spectabilis, assembly GCF_019054845.1. Taxonomy (NCBI): domain Eukaryota; kingdom Metazoa; phylum Chordata; class Mammalia; order Rodentia; family Heteromyidae; genus Dipodomys; species Dipodomys spectabilis. The sequence continues at coordinate 10,672,831 of NW_024870752.1, forward strand.
CCCAGAAAGTATCCACCATCTCCCAGAAATGCTAACAAAGCAGAAGTCCATCAGTGGGTCAAGTCACTGATTAGGCCACAGCCCTCATCATTCAATTCCCTCTCAATATCTGGACTCACTAGCTTGGGACTAAGCTTTCAACACTCAAGGCTTTTAGGAGACACCTTTTATCTAAACCACAGTATTCTATTTTTTAAAAGTCTAGTAAAAACTGAAAATGAGGTAGGCACCAGTGGTTCATGTCTATAATCCTAGCTACTCAGAAGCAGAGCTGATGAAGGAGGTTCACAGCCAGTCTGGGCAGACAAATCTGAGAGATTTTAATCTCCAATTAACTAGTAAAGAACTGGAAGTAGAGGAGGTGTGACTCAAGTGGTACAGTGCCATCCTTGAGCAAAGGAACTTAATGGACAGTGCTCTGGCCCTGAGTTCAAGGCCCAAGTATCAGCACACACACACACCACACACACACACACACACACACACACACACACACACAAACACACTGCCTGAAATGAACACTTTCTTCTCTGTGTAGAAAACTCTATCCTATTCATCTCTCTCAAAGTCCTCAGAAGCCTCAGACATAGTTCACTCCTGTCCCACTCAAGATAAAACATTAAGATGAGGCTGACCACTGCTACCAGCATAAGTCATGTCCAGCCAGGAGCCACCGTGAGCCCCAGTCACATGCCAAATGATCAGGGAGCGAACCTGAACCTTTGAAACTGTGAGCCAAGAAGGAAACAAAGTTGATTTTTCCAAAGCCTAGATGCTCCAGTTTATGCCGAGGCCCTCTCACAGAGCCAATTAATCTTTATTTCAGACACAGTTAGGTACACAAACATTTGAGTACCTGTCACAGGCCAGGCCTATATGGTAGCTATATGAATCATCTGTTCCTAATGATGTAGGGAAGGCAAGTAAAGGAATGGTGGATACTCACAGACTGGACTAGGAAGAGGACTATTACAGATAAGTTCTTGAGGATCAGAAAAGTCAAAGAAGATGGAAGAAAACAAAGTGAGGAACCTAAAGACAAAAGCCATCATGTAACTAGCAAAACATCTGTGAAGAGAGAAACAAAATGGCAGTCTTTGTCCTAAGTGGAATTATACTCCTGAGCCTGGAGACATAACAGGAATTCCAGCTTGATCCTTCACCTGGTCATATGACCTAGCAAGGCCTACTGAGTTCTTAAGCACAGAGAAAATGGCTTAAAGTAGATCTATTACCTGCAACAGGGAGGCCAGGGGCCTAGGATAGCTCTTACTATTTCTCAAAACATGGACACTAAGGGTGTGACATCTAAAGCATTCCATAAGGCACTCGAAGAGACTGCAACAAGTTCCTTAATACCTAACAGAGGGAGGAATGCTTGCTGTTGTTAAGGGGTGTCAACTTTATTTTCTGACTCCCCCATTTTTCAACTGAGATAGGCAGTGAAGTTCAGGACATTGTTCCTACTGCTCAAGGAGCAGGGACCATCAACAAATTCTTTCTTTCCACCCCAAAGACAAGTCTCATTCCACTGGGGATTCCACTCACTTCCTGGTCACTGCCTTAGAAGTGCAATTTGTCTGTTTTTTGGGTTTTTTTCCCTCACTCCCTGTAGTCATTCATACATCAAAGGCTGTTTATATTGTACTTATAAATGATCAACAATTCTTGGCTACTGTTAGCATATTCTACACAAAACAGGAACACACATACAACATTTTGGACTGCACATTTTGGTATTCAGCAGGTTACAGCTTCCCAAATGGGAACACATGAAGCTATGTAAAGGAAGGCATCATTTTACTTAAGGGCTACCTACAACTTTAAAACTTTATTTGCCACCAAACCTCGATTCTTTGAATGCTGACGATTGCCTCTGACGCTCTCTCAATGGCTGAGGGGAAGAACAGGGTGACTGTCAATCGCACAGCCCCATACAATGTCATTGCCACAAACACCCGGCTGGCTGTGATGGCATTGCCCAGCAGGACGTAGGTGGTGAAGGTCATGAACAGGATGATTTTGTTTGCAACGAAAAACGATGCCAAATTCATCCCTCTGAGGTAGGAACTTCTCAAAACCTTAGAAATTTCCTTCCTGGAAAAGAGAGTAGAATACAGGTTCCCATAGAAGAGTGAACATCAAAGTCATGTAGGTCCTATGCTAGGCCCCAGGTTAGGTAAGAGACAGCCACTAAGATAAACCGAAGTAATGGGTTCTGGGGCCTGTTTCATAAAACACTTAATAGCCACAATTGACTCATCTAATCCAAGATGCTTAAGGCATACTACAACCTTCTGGCCACTCTGACTATGACTGAACAGCACAGAAACAGGGTCATTCAATAGGCATCACCAATAAAGTCTTGGGCCAGACCCCTCCCTGATCACAAAGGATAAATGAGGCACAGCCCACCCCCTCCAGGAGCTTAGGACTCACAAGAGGGGAGGAAAAGGAAGAGGAGAGAGAAGAAGGAAAGGGAAGAAGAGAAGGAGAGAGAAGGAGGGAGGAGGGAGAGGGTCAGGACGGGAAGAGAAGAGAAACCTGAAATTTTGAGACCCCAAAATCACAGACAGGAGTAGCTGGCACAAAGCCTCAGGAGGTATGAGGAAGAGGTGGTTGATGGGAAATAGTGGTGTTCAAGGGCTTCGTGTCGGTGGAAGCCAAAAGAGAAGGAAGAAAGAAACATGTTTGAATAGACACACCTGCAGAGGTTACAAAAATGACAGGTGACCAGGAAAGACTGAAGTATAAAAACCAGCCAACTGGCTGGGCCCCAGTGGCTCAGGCCTATAATCCTGGCTACTCAGGAGGCTGAGATCTGAGGATGATGGTTTGAAGCCAGCCTGGGCAGGAAAGCCTGTGAGACCCTCATCTCCAACTAACTAGCAAAAAGTTAGAAGTGAAGTGGAACTATGGCACAAGTAATAGAGAGCCAGCTGGAGGGGGTGGAAAAAGGCACCTAAAGCACAGTGTCCAGGCACTGAATTCAAGCACAAAGAAAAGAAAAAGAAAACAGAATCAAATATTGCAAGGCAAAACAAATTGTATCTCCATAATTGCTAGTAATAAACACACCCAATCTCTCAACTCTTCCCACTTGTCTATATTAACATAAATTCTTACACTTTTACATCTTTTTTCTTTAATTTTTTTGTTGGGAACTCTGGGGCCGGAACTCTGGATCTGGGCGCTGCCCCTCAGCTCTTCAGCTCAAGGCCAGTGCTCTACCAACTTGAGCCACAGTGCCACTTCTGGCTTTTTCTGCTTATGTGGTGCTGAAGAATTGAACTCAGGGCCTCATACATGCAAGGCAAGGGCTCTACCACCTTCCCAGCCCAACTTTTTACATCTTGAAACCATTGCTGACGGTGGATTTGGGGTATTTATAAACATGTGGGACTTCATTTTTGCATCATTCTGTATCATTTTTGTATAATACTTGTGGCTTTAAAAATGGAAGCCCATGGAGCTGGGAAGATGGCTCAGTGGTAGAGCGCTTGCCTTGCATGCATGAGGCCCTGGGTTCGATTCCTCAGCACCACATAAGAAAAAAGAAAAAAGCCGGAAGTGGTGCTGTGGCTCAAGTGGTAGAGCACTAGCCTTGAGCTGAAGAGCTGAGGGACAGCGCCCAAGCCCAGAGTTCAGGCCCCATAAAAAAAAAAGAAAAAAAAAAGGAAGCCCAGTGCCAGGCGACTCACACCTTAATCTAGCTAACTGAGGAGGGTGAGAGCTGAGGATCATAATTCAAAGCCAGCCCAATCAGGGAAGTCCATGAGACTCTCATTTCCAATAAACTACTTAGAAAAGGCTGCAAGTGGCACTGTGGCTTAAGTGATAGAGCATTAGCCTTGAGCAGAAGCAGCTGAGGGACAGTGCCCATGCCCTGAGTTCAAGCCCCAGGACCAGAAAAAATTATTATTTTTTTTAAATGGAAGCCCAAGTTAAAAAGCGTCCCTCTGCCACTGTATGTAACCACACTGCAACAAGCAGGGGTGGGAAGGGTCATATTTAAGTTGATCCTCATGGGAAGACATAATCAGGCAGTGTGTGTGTGTGTGTGTGTGTGTGTGTGTGTGTGTGTGTGTGTGTGTGTGTGTGTGTGTGTGTGTGTGTGTGTGTGTGTGTGTGTGTGTGTGTGTGTGTACACTGGGGCTTGAACTTGGGGCCTTGCGCTCGTCCTTAAATTTTTTTGAACAAGGCCAACACTCTACCACTTGAGCTACACCTCTACTTCTTTTTTGTTCTTTTTTTTTGGGGGGGGGGGGGGAGCGGTTGTTGGTCGTAGGGTTTGGGTGCTCCCTCAGCTCTTCAGCTCAAGGCAAGAGCTCTTCCACTTCAGCCACAGTACCACTTCTGGTTTTCTAGTGATTTATTGGAGATAAAGAGTCTCACCAACTTTCCTGCTTAGGCTAGCTTTGAACCACGATCCTCAGATCTCAACCTCCTGAGTAGCTAGGTTTACAGGCGTGAACCACCAGCACCCAGCTTTCTTGGTATTTTTTGTTTTGTTTTTATTTTGGCTAGTCCTGGGGCTTGAACTCAGCCTGGGCTCTGTCCCCAAGCTTTTTGCTCAAGGTTAGTGCTCTACCACTTGAACCACAGCACCACTTCCAGCTTTTTTTTTTTATTGGAGATAGAGTGTCACAGACTTTCCTGCCCGGGCTGGCTTCAAACCACAATCCTCAGATCTCAGCCTCCTGAGTACCTAGGATTACAGGCATGAGCCATCGGTGCCTGGCTACACTTCTGGCTTTTTGCTGGTAAACTGGAGGTAGGAGGTAAGAGTGTCTCAAATCTGTCTGTCCAGGATGGTTCTGAACTGTGATCCTCAGATCTCAACCTCCTGAGTAGCTAAAATTATAGGCCCCAGGCCCCTGGCCAGACTTAACAACTCCTATTCAATAAAAACAGGACAGAACAAAGCATAAAATATGACCAACACAAAAACCTACCTTCTCAAATGGGTAATGAGATCAGCAAATGACTTCTCCCAAGCATACATTTTTATTATCCTTATGCCAGTTATAACTTCATTCATGGTCCTGATCCTCGTGTCTGTGAAAGCAGCAGTTTTGCTCCTGAGGGGATAACGTGATAGATGAGCCACAGCAGCCTTGCTTTCCTTAGGGCCGCAGGCACAGCAAGAGACCTACTGTCTAATGAGTCCCTAAAGCTCCAGAGCCACGGCAACACCCAGATGCCCAGATGGCCTTCCTCACACCACCAGTGGAAAATGAATACTTGCAGTCAGGAAGTCAACACAACAGCCCAACTCCATAAACACTTGGGAGCACTTGCCAAGTCTGGCAGAGGAAAGGATGGTAATGAGTCAGACACAATCTGTCCATCCTCTTCGGCAGCTGGGGGGGGGGGGAGCGGGAGGAGGCAGCAGGGCACCTAAGTATGACTGTGAAGCAGCTGGCACAGCCACAGCCAGGGTAGAACAGGGACGCCATGTTACAGGACAGAACAGAAAGGGTTGTAGCAGCAGCATCCCGGAGCACTGGATAAGGAATTTGTTGTTGTCGTGGTTTTGGGGCTTGAACTCAGGGCCTGGGTGCTGTCCCTATGCTTTTCTTTGTTCAAGGCTACAGCTCTATCCACTTGAACCACAGTTCTACTTAAAGCTTTTTGATGGCTAATTGGAGAGAAGAATCTTATGGACTTTCCTGCCGGGGCTGGCTTTGAACTGTGATCCTCAGATCTCCGCCTCTTGAGTCGCTAGGATTACAGGAATGAGCCACCAGTGCCTGATGGACTGACCCCTGCCCTTGGGGAACTTAGAATTTACTGGAAACACTGAATTAAAAGGAACACACAAGTGTATACATGCATGAAACAGTCCCATCGCAAGCTCAGGAAAAGCCAATGCAGTTAGAATTAAGCCTCTAAAATATCTGATTTTATTAATATTTAACATATGTGTCAATAACTCTACCAAGGTAACTTCTGCTTACAGACACTCTGCTGACTAAGACCACAGGTGCCTGAAAATGAAGCTGACAGCAGCCAGCAAATCCTTCACCTTTCACCTCTAAGACTGGCTTTCAGCTCACGACTAGAGCTCCAATGGCTAAGCCTGAAAAGCCTGTAGTATATGCAAAGAAGAGATAATAAAAGGCATTTCAAGAAGAGATAATAAAAGGCATTTCTTGTCTCTCTGAACCAAAGCATCAGGCAGAGAGTTGGCTTAAGCAAATATATTGGCCATGGGTTTTTTTGTTGGATTTTTTTTTTGTCACGCCAGCCTTTCTCTTACCTCAGAGATGAAAACAACTTCCCAATGCAGCTTTGCAAAGGCAAAAGAACAATCAGAACCGCCATCCCAGCGAGACACGATATTCCTATCTCCATCCACAGCAGGGCGGTCACCGCGATGGCCTGCAGCGGGCCAGCCCAGAGGAAGTGTAAGAAGATTGTCACCTTCAAAGAAAAGGACCACGCATTCTTGTGAGTATGTAGAAATAAAACTAGGAGGAGCAAAGAGAACGGCTTCAACAGAACAGAGGAGAAGTCAACAGAAAGGGTCAGAGTGGTTTTGATCTGCTAAAGCAGAAATGCAAGAGTCTATACCACAGCCCTGGCACAGCAAAAGGGCGGCTTTGACTCTGCATGCCAGGACCCACAGCCAGTGCTGGCATAGACCTCTATCTCACAGATGAGTCCAGCACTTCTCAGAATGTTCTCTGCCACAAAACTGAGCCCTGGTTCACCAGAAGCCCCCAGGACCTTAGGGAAAGCTCTACTACAATGCTTACCACAGCCTTTGGGTGCTCCACAGCCAAGTATGTGACACTGAGTAGGGACCTTAGTTTGTATTCAAATGAGTAATTGAAAAAGTGGCCCTGGTGCAATGCAGATCCAACCAGCAGTGGATATATCAAAGTATCAAATAGGGAGGTAGTGCACTGGTGGCTCACACCTGGAATCCTAGCATCTCAGGAGGCTGAGATGATGAGCATTACAGTTTGAAGTCAACCTGGGCAGGAAAGTCTGTGATACTCTTATCAGCCACCAAAAAGCCAGAAGTGGACCTCTAAGTTAAGTAGTAGAATGCCAGCCTTGAACAAAGAGGTAAGAGACAGTATCCAGGTCCTGAGTTCAAACACAAGCCCCCCCGCAAAAAAAACAAAACAAAACAAAAAACAGCATAGCACATTAGGAAAATGTTTTATTTCTAACTAGTAGCCACCAGTTAGCATTGTTTAATCAAAGGGTTTCTCTATGTTAGGCACAGTATTGAGAAAAAAAAAAACACAAAAAACCTGTACGTGTTAGAAGTTTACTCTTTAGAAAAGGATAGTCAGGTGTTATAACATATCCATAATCCTAGTTCTTTGGAAGGCTAAGATGAAGACCCCATCTCAACCAATAAAAAGCTGGGCCTGGTGTCACATGCCTGTTATCATTCAGGAAGCATTGGTGGACGATGGTCCAACCAAGCCTGGGAAAAAAAGGGAGACCCTAATAGGAAAACAATCACAAAGAAGAGCTCAAGGAATGGCTCAAAGTGGCAGAGCACCTGCCTACAAACTTAGCACCTACCAGTCCTAAATTCAATCTTCAGTACTACCAAAGGAAAGAAAGAAAATAATAATAATAATAAGACAATTAGCCAAGACCCCATCACCACACATGCTAAGTTAGGAAGAAGCAGTAGAGGACGGTTCTGATATTCTACATAACATCAGAAAAACTAAATATCAAAGCTACAGAATAACCATGGAATTACTACATCTACAACTGCACATCAAAGTGCAATGGCTGGCCTATGTCCTCAAATAAAAATCAATGAAAAAGGTAATAGTGGATAAATAGTCATAATACTTCATGTACATATGGGAAAAAGGAAATGGAAAACTTGGTGTGACCAGTGGGGGAAGGAATTAGAGTGAAGAGAATGGTAAGGGCGATTCTGACCAAGGTAGTATATTGACACAAATGGCCATGTTAAATTGTAATCCCCCTAACAACCATTGGAAGTTTTGGGGTTTGTTTGTTTGTTTTTAAGTAAATACAGATTGAAAAAACAGAACCCTTATCTATTAAAAAAAAGTTGGAGGGGGGAGGAGGGGTAGAAATATGCTAAAAAGGGACCACTAGGGAGCAACCTACGTGATCAAATTTGTTCACATCGTTGGACAGCAGGTTGACGATCTGGCCTGTGGTTGTCTTCCCCATAGCCAGGTTACTAAGACGCAGTGCCTGAAAGAAAAGGAGAAATGAGAACTGCATGCAGACTGGAATGCATAACATCACATAGCAAAGCCCACATCTTCTTAGAAAGGCTGAAGAGACTCAGGTCAGCAGCTCCGAGAATCAGCACTGGGAAGAAAAGAAGAAAAGTCTCCACCTTGTTTTTTACTAACTGTGAGTAAGGCCATGTACAAAAGGGTGTCAGTTTATACCAAAGGACCCATAGTAAGTTGGGCTGAGTCAGAAATGATCAGGCAGGTAGCCAAAGGAATACAGCTACAGGACTGGAATTATACATCTAGAGGCAATCATTAATTCTCTGAAAACCCATTCAAACATTCTATAAATGAAAATGAGCCCCAAAGGGTCCTAATGGGAGAAAGATTACAAGTAGTTACAACCAAGTGGAGGACACAAGAGGTCCTATGATAACATAGGAGAGTCACATACAGCCTTCTATCTGCAGAAACAGGACCAGACATGAGCACATAGAGCCATAACTCAGTGTGAAGAAGCTAAGTAGTCCAGCAGCCTGGAGACCTGGGGAGGCCTCTATCTTTCTCCCCATAGGAAGGAGGGGCCTTGCATGGTTCAGAGAAAGGAAGGGTACTGTGGCTGGAAGGTACAGTGTCAGGAAGCACCAAGAAGGGAAATGTGGAGACAACCGAGTAAAGAGGATCCAACAACTGGCTGGTAAGGAAGATTAGGAAGCAGCTAGTGACCTGAAGCTAGTAGGATCTGTAAATGGATGTTTTATGTTTTGTTTAGCATGAGTTAGAAACTCAACTATAGAAAAGTTAAACTATGGGAATGATTGGCCAGAAGAATCCTGGAAGGAAGAAGAATGAAAGGCTGGGCCATAGAGTCCAAGCAAGAGAAAACATAAGACTGTCGTGAGGTCAAGAGACATAAGCAAATCCATCACCAAATAAATAAGAAGATGGAGCGTTTATGTATATGGGCTGCAACTTAGAAGAGAAATGACTTACTATACCGGAGTCATTAGAAGCTATGAGAAAATAGGTGTAAAGCCAATGGGACATACAGACACAACACCAGTGATTCAAGATCTATGTGTATGTCACATTGGCTTTACACATATTTGCACTGCAAATTCCAAAGGAGAAGAGACCCCATATCTCATTTCAATAGTTAAAACAAGGCCCAACAACACACCTCAAGCTTTGATTTTGTAACTGATCAGAGAGGGGTAAGGAGGGAGGGAAGGAAGATGGGTAGAAATATAAGAGACAAAAAGAGAGAGAAGGTAAGCCTCAGAACCCAACTTGAGTTATGCGCACTGTCGTGAGTTAAGAGCAGCGTGGCACCAATGGCAATCTATAGTCTACAAAAGACGACATCCCAGTGGCTCACAGGGCAGCCAATCAACAGGGAGTCGGTGCTGTGGTGGATAAAAGGCCAGACTCAGGAAGCTCAGACACGTGGGTTTACAGCAGAACTAAGAGATGTTAACGAAAAACCCTTTGAAGTGACCACAGAAATTAAGGCTGTGTTGATAGAAAAATCAGTTGTAGTCCAGATAGGATCAGAAACATAAACTGGTAAAGTGCTTTTAATATTGTTAATGAGGAAGACGAAGTCCCAGACTTCTGTTCCTAACCACAAGAGAACAGACAGAATAATTGATGCTGCCGCCCTCTCTGGTGCAACTGTCAAACCCGGACACTGCACAGGAAGCAGCTGTCCTCGGGCACTGACCGCAGGCAATGAAGAACCGAGCTTGCTGCTTGGCCTGAAGGCTTTTTCTGCCCAAGCAGAACTCATTCCCCTGAGCAGAAGAAGACATGGATGGCTGCTCCACATAGTAGAAGCAATGGGAATCTGCAGACCAGAGCAGCAAAGGAGAGGCCAAAGGAAATGCTGTGGATATTTGTGAAATGTGCTTGACCAATGGAGTCACTGCCCATGCTCAGGGCAAGTCTCCATGAGATAGAGGGTCACAGGAAGATCCTGGTGGTCTGGGGATCGGGGGTGGGGGGTGGGGACGTGGGACACCAGCATTCTACTTAACTATGGAAGAGGGATCATTATAAGGATTTCAGGCTTTCAATTGGGACACCAGGAAAGTCATGTAGGAGTCGTGAAGATCTCATTCAAGAATTATAGCCAGCCTTTGGACTAAGCTCAAAATGGAAAGAACTGCCATATGATTGAGAGAGAGAGGCAAACTAATTCTGATAAGCCTTGCACCAGTGGCTCACACCTATAATCCTAGCTACTCAAGATCTGAGGATCCCAGTTCAATGCCAGCCCCGGCAGGAAAGTCCGTAAGACTCTTATCTCCAATAAACCACTAGAAAATCGGAAGTGGCGCTGTGGCTCAAGCAGTAGAACACTCGCCTTGAGCTGAAGAACACAGGGACAGTGCCCAAGTCCATAGTTCAAGCCCCACGACTGACCAAAAAAACTCAAAAACTAATTCTAATAATATCAATCTCAGAAACAAAACTCCACCCCCTTTAATCCAGACTTCCTATAAGGTACCACTCAACCCATAATCGAAGGGGGAAAAGTCAATAGAAACAAATACTGCAATTGATCAGTACAATATCTGAAATGAAAAATTCACCAGTTACATCAATAACAGATTATTTCCAATGATCCATTCCCAGAGCCACAAATCCTTATTTCTATAAGTTAGGATGTGAAGAGCAAACAGAAGGTGGAGGGGACCAAGGCTGAAGAACAAGAAGAAAGCATGAAAGAGAACAAGGGAAGAGGAGACATGATTGAAAAAGAATTATACTCATTACCTCATTCAGTAACTCCTCTGTATAGCTCTACAATAACAATATATAAAAAGAAGAAAGCATGAGACTTGTATGGGAGAATATAAATCAATGAATGGTACACATAGATTAGATTCTGGAAGAGAAAGAAGGAACATGGTGGGAGGAAAATATATCAGAAATAAAGTCTGGAGAACCAAGGGTATGGTACTTGCCTAAGCATACACAAGTGTACATGGCCCAGAATTTGGTCTCCAGTACACACACAAATGAATACAGAACGAGAGAGGCAGATACACAGAGACAGACAGACACACACACACACACACACACACACACACATAGAATGACTGTAATTCCCCCTAAATGTGGTAGAAATGTTAATTTACATACCTAACACTCAAGAAGGATTAAAAAGCAAATGATCTGTGCTGGACAGGGTACATCATGATAAAATTGTGGGAAACCAAAAATTAAAGAGAAAGTCTTGCTGGGAGTTGGTGGCTCACACCTGTAATCCTATCTGACAGTGGACTGATCATGGACATAGGACAGCTCCTAGTCAGCCTGGGCAGAAAAGTTCATGAGACTCCTTGCCTAACACAGGTGGAGAGTGGGAGGCACACATGTGAGCAGGAAGCAAGACCTTATCTCAAAAGTAACCAGCAAAAAACAGGTCCGGAGCTGTGGCTCAGCAGTAAAGAGTAACTGGCTACCACCACCCAAAAAAAAAAAAGGTAAGTCTTGAAAACAGCCTGAGAAAAACAATCTATCTCAGAGAATAGGGAAAAAGGTGACAGTTGGCTCATCAGAACAAGGGACCAATGACAGAGCTGCCAGCGACAGAAGACAAGTCTGGATATATTTTGACACAAGGACTCCACCAAAAAAAAAAAAAAAATGTGGCCATGAAAATGTGCAGATTCTTAAAAACCTAACAAAATGCAGTCTCTTCACACCAAGTTTAGAGACAAGTAATAGAATTTTACTATTGCATGCTACCACCAAAAAGTAAACAGAAAGACTGCACTAATAGAAATACTAAGACAATAATAAGCTAAAAACAGCTATTTTAAATTCTAAGGCTACATTAAAATAGAAACAGAGATATTACTTAAAAACACAATTAAAATTTTAAATGGGCCAAGTGCTGGTGGCTCTTGCCTGTAATCCTAGCTACTCAGGAGGCTGAGATAGGGGGATCCAGGTTCAAAGCCAGCTCAAGCAGGAAGGCTCCTGAGACTCTTCTCTCCAATTAACCATCAAAAAGCCAGAAGTGGAGCTGCGACTCCAATTGGTAGGATGCTAGCCTTGAGCAAAAAGTTCAGGGATAGCATCCAAGGCCTGAATTCAGGCCCCAAGATCTGGTGGACAAAAGAAATTGAGGAGAAAGAAAAGAAAGAGAGAGGGGAGAGAGAAAGAGAGAGAGAAAGGGAGGAAAGGAAGGAAGGAAGGAAGGAAGAAAGGAAGGAAGGAAGGAAGGAAGGAAGGAAGGAAGGAAGGAAGGAAGGAAGGAAGGAAGGAAGAAAGGAAGGAAGGAAGGAAGGAATGGAAAGAAGGAAGGAAGGAAGGAAGGAAGGAAGGAAGGAAGGAAGGAAGGAAGAAAGGAAGGAAGGAAGGAATGGAAAGAAGGAAGGAAGGAAGGAAGGAAGGGAGGAAGGAAGGGAGGGAGGGAGGGAGGGAGGGAGGGAGGGAGGGAGGGGGGAGGGAACAGTTACAAAATACATTTTAAGTATTCAAGATAAAAGCAAGAAAAAAAGACCAAAAATTAGTAAGAAAATAAATAGCAAGAAGAAAGGCATAAACCTAACCACATCAATATTCATACTATATGTAAACAGACCAATAATTCCATGAGCCAAGTATGTTGGCTTATACCTATAATCGCATGAGGATCAAAATTCAAAGCTATCCCAGGACAAAAAAGTCAGGGACATCCTATCTCAAAGAACAACTGAGCATAATAGGTGTCACATGCCTTTAATCCAGCTATGTGAGAGGCAGAGGAAGAAGAGTCATGATCTGAGCGTGGTATAAGGCTGTACTTGGTAAAAAGCATAATACATTACCTATAAAGAAACTAAAGCAATCAGGACTGGGGGGTGTGGGTCTCAAGTGATCCAGCAATTGTCTAGCCAGTGGGAGGCTCTGAGTATTCCCCCCCACAAGAAAATCCAAGTTAAAAACACTCCAAGTGAAGCATACATGCAGAATACCAGAGTCACTTGAAGTACAATGCATAGGAAAGACATGCCATTCCAACCACAACACAAGAAAGCTGGGTAGTTGCTGCCATTGCTGCAGTGTAGACTGTAGGATGAAGACTAATTACCAGAGATCGAGAGGATATGTCATAATGATGTTGACAAGGGAGTCAATTCATCACTCTTACACAAGGACCTAATCATAGAGCTTCAATATATATGTAACAGAAAACAGAGCTGAAAGGGAAAAACAGACAACTTCACAAACACAGCTGCATATTCCAACACTCTTCTCTCAATAACTGATTAAGTAAACAAAAGGGAGTAGTGCACGCAAGAGTTAAACTAGTAACCAAACGAATCTGACCTTTATGGAACCCACACCCAACAATGAAAGGACAGTTTTTCAAAGACACATGGAAATTTGAGCAAAGGGACCTTCTGTTGAGACAGAGCACAAGTCTGGCTGTATTTCTGTACATAAAAGTGTCACAGAGACTCTCTCTAATGGCAACAGAATTAAATGAGAAGCCCACAAGAACTCTGAAAGCCCAAATATTTGGAAGACAACAATGTATCTTTAATAACCAAAAGATATTTTGAGGGAAACTAGAAGTACTTTTAAATAAATGGCAATTAAGAAATACCCTATATATCCTAATTGGTGGGATACATCTAAAATAAACCTTTCAGAGGAAAACATGGCTTTAAGTATTCCATACTAAAAGGAAGAAAATGAGGGAATGGGAACCTTTTTTTCTGGCACAAAGCCTTTTGGACATTCATAATATCATTCAAAGGCCCTTCATAATTACCATACAGGCAGACTGCTGTAGGCAGCCCACAAGCCGCTTATACAACCGTCCTGTCATATACCAAACAATTTGCTCTTACCAGTTGGATTTGTTTTTCTTGTGAAAAAGCAAGGTAATTTCTCCCATAAGAACAATAGAAGGCAAGCAGAGCAAACTGAGGTTAATACCTGAACAATATATGCCAGAGCTAAAACTAATAAATCAAGATCACCTGAAAATCAAGAATTAGGAGAGTTAACGATGGAAGTTCACAATACCATCACAGATGGCTACAGAATATATACAAGTCCTCAAATTAAGAATTACTAAATACCACGTAAATTAAAATAACAAAGCAATATTATGTTTTGCCTATGAAACTGGTGAAATCAACAACAGTGTCTCTTTTTAAAAATGTATTTTACGGGGCTGGGAAGGTGTCTCAGTGGTAAAGTGCTTGCCTCACATGCATGAGGCCTTGAATTCGATTCCTCAGCACCACATAAGCAAAAAATATCAGAAGTGGCGCTGTGGCTCAAGTGGTAGAGCACTAGCCTTGAGCTGAAGAGCTGAGGGACAGCGCCCAGGCCCAGAGTTCAGGCCCCACAACTGACAAAAAAACAAAATAAAATAAAAGATATATTTTAACTCTCTAACACATGCACGCGCACATGTGCACGTGCACACACACATACATGCAGGTATAATACCCGGTCTAGATGAGAGTGTAGTATTATCTCTTACCTCTGGGGAGAAAATGTAAACAGTTAATAACTCACTGGGAATTAACTTGGCCTATCAAAAGCGGGTGCTGGCAGACTTCGCCAGCGGTGGGGATGTCCTGGGCAGAAGGCACACCTCCAGCCCTGCCCACCCCTGGTGCTCCTTCCTGGAATGCCCATGCACCAGGGACTGGACACTTGTCCCAGAGGGCAGCAGGGACAGCTCTGGCCAGCCAGGACCACAGACTTCTGTCACCTGTCTTAGATCCTGCTCCCTCCCTCTTTCCTGCCTCTTGGGCTGAGGTAGAAGGGGGCAGGGCAGGAACAGCTCCAACTACAAATCCAGGACACATTCCTGACATCAAGTGACAGACAACCTAAGAAGAAAGATTTATTTTGCTTTTTAGACGTTTCCGTTTGGGCCAACCAGCCAAAGTCCTCAGAGAGTCCATCCTCTATAACCAGCAAAATGTGAGACAGAGGTGTGGCTCAGGTAGTAGAGCATCAGCCACGTGCAAAAAAGATGAGCGAAAGTGGAGACCCGAATTCAGGCCCCTGTGCTGGTACCAATAAACCATGGCACTGGTCCTTCCCCCCACCAAAAGTAGCTTTACTCTTCTTAACCACTATAAAAAGATTTGGCTTAGCTGAATGCTGATGGCTCATGCCGATAATCCTAGCTACTCAGGAGGCTGAGATCTGAGGATCATAGTCAAAGCCAGGCCAGGCAGAAAAGACTCCAATACACTACCCAGAAAAAAAAAAATCAGAAGTGTCACTGTGGCTCTAGTGGTAGAGTGCTAGTCTTGAGCCAAAACAAGCTCAGGGACAGAATCCAAGCCTTGAGTTCAAGCCCCAAGACCAAAAAAAAAAAAAAAAGGCTTTAGTCTGATCCACTATACAACTGTGTATAATACTTAGAAATGAGAAAGCATTTCAAATACCCAATTATGGGCTGCACTGAAATTTGAGTGTCCATTTCAGAGCAAGGTCGTGAACCGTGGGATGCAAACTCTGCCAAGAGGAGGAGTCTGTGCTAAGACTGGCTACTGCTGGGGTGGGCAATATAATACACCCAGGATGACGACAGGACTCCTACCTCACCACAACATCAATTGAGTCCCATCTTAAACATCAAGTAGCATTGCTCACTCATCTGAGAAATAAACAACTTGTTCTTTCCCAGTCATTTCAATCAATAAAGCTGAAACCTAGAACCCACCTGTGTGCACACGGATATCACCATCATGTGTGGAAGTTCAGTCTCCCACGCCGGTGCAAATTATTCCTTCCTCAGAAAAGCCAATTTCCATCTTGGTAGAAAATCTTCAAAAACTACTAATAGTCTGGTTAATCCAGATCATGCAAATTGTAGCTTATCTTCCCAATGTAGATTCCCAATCATCTGCTCCATCTTACCTGTGCCAGCAGCCCTGTGTGGGGGGGTTCCTCCTGAAGTAACCCTTAACTTGGCACCCTGCCCCTTGCTGTCAAGGCTGGCCCTCAGCTGTCCCTTCAGATTTTTTTCTACAGCTTACTACTGTTTCTGGACTAAAATGGCTTCAATGGGCATCAGTGGCTCACACCTATAATCCTAACTACTCAGGAGGCTGAGATCTGAGGATCTCCGTTCAGAGCCAGCCTGAATAGGAAAGTCCGTGAAACTCTTATCGCCCATCAACCACCAAAAAGTTGGAAGAGTCAGGGTAAACAGGCTCTGAGAAAACAGCTATAGGACTTGGGGTGTTTGGTCTTACTTCCTGGTTCATGGCCTATCCCTGAGTGGAGCGTCAGAAACTCAGCATCCAGGTAACCTGGCCATGACCGCAGCGGAGAAGTATGATGAGTATGCCTAGCTCGCTGGAGCAGAAAATTGCCTGTATTTTTCCAATACTGTTGGCCAGAGTTGCTTAGTAATGCCGCCATGCCTGCTTCAAGACTGAATAATCTAAGGACATTCCCGGCTGCTTCTGAGGGGAGGTTGAGGAAGGCCCCTCAAATCCTCCTCCCCATGAACACGAGGGGGGACTGGCCCAGGCAGGATGGGAGCACCCCCCACCCCCGCCCCCATGAACCCTCTGTGAAGGAAAGAGAATCCAGGAAATGAAAAACCAAATAAACACAAAAATCACTCTCCATAATCCGCCAGTTCTGCTGCCTTAGGCCAGGTGAGGGGGAGGAGGGGAGGGGAGGAGGTGCCGTCTTGTGTTGCTTTGTTTTGGTTTTGCCTGATTTTCCACAGCTGACCCATGAGCTGGCAGACCTGTAGAGAAAGGAGGATGTGGCATTTGCCTCCTCAAGGTACCCACAGCTTTTCAGTTCCCAGAAACGTTTCCATTACATCACAGTCACAGGGTGACAAAAATATGAGAGAGCCCTGTGGGACCCTTGGGCCATAATGAAGACCTCAAAAATCCTTCCATGCAGGGGAGGGGGAGATCCCATGGTATATGTTTGAGATCAGGATGAGAATCTGGCACTGGCCACTTCTGGAAGTCCAGCAGAGCTGAAATGATAGGAAGGATTCTTTGCAGTCCCTCACCTCACCCCCTCAGAGAACCAAAGAAAAGGCTGTTTCAAGGCCACCGTGAGTCTCTGAGGCTCACCTCTCCCATGTCCCTGTAAAGCAGAGGGTGGCCAGGTCCCCACCACCTAGCCTTGCTGGAAAATGCTACAGAGTTCTCAACAGTTCGCTGGTGACAATGCTAGAAGCAAACACTACTCCTTCTCACAAGCCCCAGAATGTCCCTAATTCTGGGGATCATTTTCAAAGACCTAATTATAGAAGGAATCAAGAAGATTTGCAAGGATTATTACACTTTAAGCAGCATTGTCTGCAACTACCCATGAGGAAAACAGGACCCAAAATTTGATGGTAGTCCATTCCAACTAGGGTCCGATCCTCATTGCGTGACTGAAGGACTCCCAGCCGCAGACCTTCTATCCTCAATTTCTTTGTTTGAATGAGAAGCTGCATCTGACTGGTTTACCAGCCAAGAGAGGAAGCAGGGCTGTGTGAGATGTAGCAGTTGTGGTAAAGCTTAAAAACAAAACAAATTTTCACAATAAAAAAAAACAAAACATTGAGACCAAAAGCCTTTGAGAGGAGAGAAAAGGTAGCCTTGAGAACAGTATAAACAGTATAAACAGTATGCACCGCTTAGACAAGGGCAAAGAACCAAATTTCTATTATCTGTTTTGTTTCTAAAATAAAACAGAAAAATATCAATAAGCCAGGCACTGGCTTACAGGTCTGTTATCCTAACTGTGTAGGAGGCTAAGATTAGGAGGATTACAGTTCCAGGACAGAAGAGGCAGAAAAGTCAGCAAGACTCCATCTCAATGTAAGAAACTGGATGTGGCAGTTGACACATGCCATCCCAGCTACAGCAACAAGCTAAAATAGGAGGATTATAGTACAAACGTATGTCTGGGCAAGAAGAAAAATCCTATCTCAAAAAAAAATTTTTTTTAAATGCCAGGCTCCAGTGGCTCATGCCTGTAATCCTAGCTACTCAGAAGAGGCTGAGATCTGAGGATCACAGTTCAAAGCCAGCCGGGGCAGGAATGTCCCTGAGACTCTTACCTCCAATTTACCATCAGAAAACTGGAAGTGGTGCTGTGGCTCAAGTTGTAGAGTGCTCACCTTGAGCTGAAGAGCTCAGGGACAGTGCCTAGGCCCACAACCAACCAAAAAAAAAAAAATCTAGATAACTAGTGCAAAGACAAAAGAAGACTGAAGGTATGAATCAGTAGTACGCCACCTGCTTAGCAAAATCTGAGGCCCTGAGTTCAAACTATAATACACCTGTCTCCCCACAAAATATACAAATAAAAACATTTCTAGTATATCTTCTCAAAGCTAGCATGTTTTGTCATAAAAGTTTATGGTGAAGCCAGTGCTATGTTTTCTTTAACAACTATTTTCATAATTATTTTGTCTATAAAGTTTCAACTACTAGCTGGGCACCAGCTACTCATGAGGCTGAGATCTGAGGATCTCAGTTCAAAACTAGCCTAGACAGGAGAGCCCATGAGACTTTTTTTGGTCGGTCATGGGGCTTGAACTCTGGGCTTGGGTGCATGCACTCTTCAGCTCAAAGTAAGCGCTCTACCACTTGAGCCACAGCGCCACTTCCAGTTTTCTAGTAGTTAATTAGAGATGAGTCTCACTAAGACTTTCCTGCTCAGGCTGGCTTTGAATCATGCTCCTCAGAACTCAGCCTCCTGAGTAGCTAGGATTACAGGCATGAGCCACTTGTGCCCAGCCATCCATGAGACTCTTATCTCCAATTAATCACACACAAAAAAACTGGAAGTCATGCTGTGAGCTCAGGTGGTAGGGTGCTAACCTTGAGCAAAAAGGAGCTCAAAGACAGTACCCAAGTTCAAACTCCAGGACCAGCAAAAAATAAAATCTACCAGCAGAGTACTGGAAAAGCTTTGGAGCTCAAAGTGGCAGAGTGCTAGCCTTGAGCTGAAGTGCTAAGGGACAGTGCTCAAACCCTGAGTTCAAGTCCAGCCACCGACCAAGGAAAATGCCAAGGGTGCATTTATCCTGGGACCCTGACAAATGATGGAGCATCCTGAAGCCGTAAGCCACTGCTTGGATGGCAGAAGTGGTGTCAGATCCTGGAGTCATTTGTGCATGGCCCTTCAAAAATTGGTCCGTGCCGGGAAGTCATGGGAAGATAGTTTGCAATGCCTTCTAATGCCCTTATCTGTCTACTTCATAACTGTGGAAACTTGCCAGTCATCTATGATAGTGGATAAGCTAAGGTTGTCAAATGGGGTAGTTTAAATCCCAACCCCCCTGTATCTGCTTAAAGCCCTAATGGGCAGTGAATTTGGGGCGGGCACCAGCCACATGGATTCATTTGTTCAGGAAAGGAAGAGTTCTGTGGACCTGGGATTGTATTCCTATTGAGATCTGTTTAAAAGCCTACAGAAATAATTTAGGCATTGTTGGGGGGGGGGGCGGGGGGGGGTCACAGGAGATCAGGTTCCCCAGCCAGCCAGAAAAATGCTTTTGCAGACTGGGGTATTGAACAAGCTATACTGCCATAGCCCAAGAAAGAGTTTGTGCAGTTGCTAAAAGTTAAATGTTGTATATAATTTATAGTCTGGAGTAAAATATTGTTTTTAATGAGATCTAATCCTGACAACCCCTTGGTAAAATAGGCTAAGATTATAGGTTCCTGGCTAGGCAGAGTCGGTGCCCCTGGTCAGCCTGAAGAAGTTACAGAAGATGGACCTTCACCCATCAATCCCTTTTTAGGGTCAGGGGACTGGAGTCAGTTTTAGAAAAATGAGGCAGAATAGACAGAAGGAAGAGGCATGGGAAATAGTGGTACAGGCCCGAGCCCTCTGTGTCTATCTAGAAAATCCTAGCCTTATCAAAAGAAATATCTCATTAAAACAAGAGTTGTCACCCTGGTAAACTGTCCCAGGCCACTGCCTAAAAGGTTACCTTAAAGACCAGCTGGACACCAGCCTGCCAAGCCTATGTCATGCCTCTTTAACCAATCTATGTAGAAATTTACAGCCCAACGTGAGGTGTGACAATCCACTGGAGCCGCTGAGAGACCCTGGTGCAGCTGCCCACCCTTCTGAGTAAAGTTCAAAGACAGCCTAACAGTTGTCTGGAGGGGAAATCTACATCATCACCCTGACCACCTCCACTATGGTAAAAGTGGACTAACTCCTGCCTGATTCCATCACCCACAACCACTTTCCGGTGGAAAGCTGCTTTGGGTCTCCTGAAACTAAGATCTTGTGGGACATTCTTTTGGTGATATCCATTAACCCTCTCTACTCCCACAGTGGATATTGAGGGCAAGGCAACATCACTAGCTTGTCTTAAGCATTTCAAGGCATAGAGAACTGGAAATCTACTCTATAGTCACAGCCTAGTTTGGCTCTGGTAGGGTAATGACCTTCTTCCTCCTGGGTGTGTGTTAAAGTACCGACCCCGCCAGGCTAGACCCTGCCTCACTGGTTGTGGGTGATCCAGAGTTCCGTATGCCTTACATCTCCTTCCCCTACCAGACAGCTACCAACAATGGCTGTAAAGGAGAGATCTTTATCAGTGGAGGTAGTAAGAGGAATGAGACCCAGCGCCACTCAGCCTTAAAATCTAGCAAGCTTCTCCACTCCAGTGGTACCTTGAGGCAGCTCTGAGACAGCTTGGTTCCACGAGCCAATGGAGAAATGGGCAGTTTTAAATTCTAGCCACAAAGAAGCTCAAGAAATTGTAAAGAAAGAGGGTAGTAAAGAAAGCCTTGGGAAAAAAAAATTTTTTTAAAGGGGTTTCTTTTAAATAATAAAGTATTAAGGGAAGAAGACAAACCCCAGCAAGTTTAAGTATGTAGCAAATGGTATGAGCATGTCTTAAAATGGAGCTTATATACAGCGTCAGGATTGGTGCACTGATGTGAAACTATTCTTTATGTCTATCTGTATGGTGGGGCGGACCCATTTCAACTTAGACGCTGGTTTAGTACATTGAGCAGCCCCCACTTTTAGGTCAACTACAGGTGAGAGTAGAAATTGCAGGATTCACAGCATGGGGAATGCCAGCCTTGGTATCTCTGAGATAAAAATCTCAGAGAACTAAGCATTGAGGTAGTCTTAGAAGCGTTCTTGGCTAAAAAGCCAGGTAGTCTCATTGGCAGAGGTAATCCTCTAAAATGCCTGGGAACTAGACTTCCTTTTCATAAAACAAGATTTATGCATGGACTTACGAAAGGCCTGCTGCTTTTATACAAACCCATCTGATATAATTAGAGATACTTTAGCCAAAGTAAGAGAGGATCTGTGTGCCAGTGAGGACAACCGGCGACGATCCTCAAATTGGTATCAAAGCTTCTTTGATTGGAAACCATGGCTAAGGGCTTTTATCTCAACCTTAGCAGGGCCTCTAATAATAATTTTAATAGTCCGGACAGTGGGACCATGCCTGGTAAACACATTGAAAAAAATAGTGGGGCTGTGGCTCAAATGGTAGAGCACCAGCCATGAGGGTAAAAGCTCAGAGACTGCACTCAGGCCCTGAGTTCAAGCCCCAGGACCGGTAGCAAATAAATAAATAAGTATGTAAAGGACCTTGTACACTAAAATGCATAATTAAATATATCCAAGACCGTATTAGTTCTGTAAAACTCATGGTCCTGCGTTCCCAAGATATGCCCCTAGCTAAGGATACTCAGGGGTCAAGGATTTGACCCCTGACAAAACAAAAGTGGGGAATGATATGGTGGAGGATGTAAAGATGGAATATGATATTTGACTTGGATTGTGTAAAATGGATAATGAATGATTTTAAGGTATAAATATAAGTGTACTGTGGATAAGGACTTTCCTGGTAACTCATTACTTTAGCTAGTAACTGTAATTGTAACTAACTCCATAACCCTGTCACTCTGTAACTCGGCTTCTGCTGTGTTCTGAGCAATGGGAGCCATCACCCAGTGGACCATCACCACCCTTTGTTCTATTCCCTTGTTTCCCACAAGCAAAACCTTGGCAGGAAATTTAAACTTAAGGTGTGCATTTCTTATAACAATCATTAGCTAAAACCAACACCCAGCCTCCCCCTTTCCCAGCCCTAGCCCAAAATGCTTAAAAGCCCATATGGGTTGGCACTGGGGACCGTTTCCTGGGATCCCAACTCCAGATGCAGTCCTGACGTGTCAGCACTTTCACTCAATAAAATCTTTCACATTTTCAGTGCAGGCTGAGTGGTCTCACTGCCCCACCCCAGTACACCAGCACAAGGAAAGTCTGCAGTACCTGTATGTGCACAGTGCTGGCCACTCTAGGCCATGTTTCTTCTAAGCCCCGCCCTCCCCTGATCTGAGTGGAAAGACGGGCTTATCAAAGAGCAGCTGTGGGCCAACAGCTGTTACCTCTAGGAGACAATGGCCCCTTTCCTTCAGCTAACAGGTCCCCAAGGGAGGAGAAAGGAGGAGAGGAAAACTTCAAAACAGGCAAGACAGGTCCTTGCTCGGACAGGAAGCACACAGGAAGAGAATCTTTGGAACTCACCTTTTCCTTTACCAAGAACCTGAGGCGCAGCTCTTCATAGCTGGGGATATGAGGGGAGAGTGGGGGGCACCGACTGCCATTTCCTAAGTGGACATTGAGTAAACAAATGATCTCAACCCAGCCAGAAACTGAAGGGACCCAAGGACAATATGTGAATGACAGAGCAAACATCCAATTGCCTAATGCCCTATTCACAACGGTCAGCCTCATAGAGCCAGAAAACAGAACGGAGGTGGTCAGAGGCTGGGAGTGGAGGATGGGGAAGAAAGTCTTCAATGGCCACTTCTGTAACAGGAAAACAGTTCTGGGGATGGATGGTGGTGATAGCTGTGTAATAATGTGAATGCACTTGGATGCCTAAAATGATTTGAATGATAAATTTCATGCAATCTGAAATCTACTGGGATTTTAAATTGTTTAATGGACATTTAGACTTGAAAGAAAATCACCACCACTACCAAACTCTAAACCTAGAGATTATTAAAAGAATACAGTCGGGGTGTGGGGGGAACGTTTTTTATTTTTCAGATTAGCAAAAAAGCTTTAAAATCAAAGTAAAGATTACAGAAATAAAGCATCAGCTACATCTTCAGCCTGTACCCCAGAAAAAAAGGAATACAGAGATCCTTCCCAGGAGGCCATCCTCCCTACCCCCAGCCATCTCCCTGACTTGTCTCCTTCTGTCCCCTACTAGGGCTGACCCCAAATGTTCCTTAGGGTACAAACTAATGATACTCATTTCTGGGACTTTTCCTGGGCAATTCTAGCAGAGAGGCCTGGGCTTTTAACCTAGATACACATATGACTTGAGCCGAAACCTGAGGTTTTCTCCTGGCATACGCCCTCACCCATTCACTACCTGCTCAGCACAGATGTCAAACAGGCCTGCCCTCCAGTTCAGGTGGCCACACCTTGTACTGTGCACACACCTCTCCTAAGCTCCACCGGACGTGAAGACTATTAAACCAGGGGAGAGAGAGCTGCTCTGAGCAGGACCCTGGAGTAGACCAGCTGGCACTTCCCAAACTATTATAAACCACCCAGGAAAGGGATAAACCCATGAGGCAGATGCTTGCAGGCACTGGATAATAAGCAGTGGGTAAGACAAACCCTCAGAGGAGAGGATACTGGCATTCAGTATCCTACACTGCCCAGGCCAGTGTAGGATCCTACCACAAAGAATCATCCGGGCTGACATAGAAAAGGGTCGTGGTTTAAACGTCAAATGTCTCCCACAGGCTCACGTGTTAGAAGGGTGGTGGTGCTGTTGGGGAAGGTTCTAGACACTTTCTGGGGGTAAGGCTTGCTGCAGGAAGTAGGCAAATGATGGGCACTGGGTCTTGGGGGGTCTTGTCCCTGGTCCCTTCTTTTCTCTCCCTCTGGCCCTTGCCAGCCAGGGGGAGATTAGTCCTCTCCTCCACAAGCTTCCCAGGGACAATGGACTGAATCCTCCCCTCCTTTACACCATTTCTGCCAGGCATTCTGTCATAGTGATAGTAAACCTGAGGTTTTATTGAGGGGCTAAGGTTAAGAAACCTTCCTCTAAAACAAACACTACAAACTTGTCCAAGGAAAATGAGAACTAAGCCCTCAACAACTTTGGGTCTGGGGTCTTAAAACTGCAGTTCATATCTATCAGCAATATGACCAGGTCGGTAAAGAATTGCTTCTAATTTCATTTTGTTTATTTAGTCAACCTTTATTTCTGCATATTACTAGACCAATGCACACGAATCAGATGAAATTGAGACAATGCTTTCTTGCAGTGGCTCATAACTCTCCTTGGCTGGATGTTAAGAGCTATTCGTATGAACTAAATGCTTGGGACCCTTATGGGTAAAATGGTTAACTCTGACAGAATGAATGAGTGGTCTGTAAGAGACTCACATTTCACCTCCCAGTCCGCACCTCTCTTCAATCCCAAGGTCACGATCACCCTTGGCTGGAGATCACCAATAATATTTTTCAAAATTACTACCCAGCTCATTTCCCTCCTAGAAAGCTTCCATGGTTACCTTCTCTCAAACAATGAGTCTCCCTTGCCTTTGGCTCATGATCAAGGTCTTCCACCATCTGGGCCCAAAGGGCCTTTCTAGGCTGACCTCCCACACATCCCCCAAGCACTCGATCCTTCTCTAAACCATGAAACCCACATGCTTGGCACCATTGAGACCCCTTGCTGCCATCCTCCTCACTAGGTATTTCCAAACCTTCTGTGACTAATTGCCAACAACCAAGACAACAGCAATGTTGAACCGCCACTAGCAGGATGCCAGCACCAGACTGACTCACAAAGTCATCAGCACAAACATTCAAGACAGCACTGTGATCTTTTTCATGTGACAAGTGAACAGGGCCAGGCTCAGAGCAGTTTGCCTGAAGTGAACAGCTACAAAGAGGAGAAGTAGGCCTTACTACAGAGACCTGAGTCTCCAGTACCCCTCTCCTAAATAATTTGCCTCTTCTGTATCATGTTCTTCATAGAAGTTGTTCTAAGGAGGGTTTATAAATACCCCTATGAAACAGCGAATTTTTATTCTCATTTCAAAGATCAGGAAACGGAGACTCTGAGACCTAAATGAGCCTCTCATTTAGCAGATGTCAAAGTCAGGCCTGAGACTTGGGGCTGACTGCTCGAAGAGTCCATCTACATCTTGCATCTCTGTCCTGCCTGACAGGCTACAGATTCTTCCTCAAAGGATCAGGCATTATTAACTCAACAAGTACAACTCCATACAGGATTCAGCCAGGTTCCACGACACTCAAGGCTGACAAGCAACACTGAGACTTGTGCCTGCAAAAGGTTTTTCACTTCTGAAGAGCTCAACCTGTAACCATATGCTACCTCTATGCACGGGGAAGTCTTGATCATAAATCATGTAAGGCAGAAAAGCCAGGCATGTTGGCTCACACCTGTAATCCTAGCTACTTGGGAGGTATAGATCAGTTTAAGGCAATTATTTAAGGCAATTTTCAAGAACCCATCTCAACAAGCCAGATGTGGTGATACACGATTGTAATCCCAGCTAGGAAAGAGGCAGAGGGAGCAAAGTCATGGCAAAAAGTATAGGCTCTAGACTCTATCTGAAATAACTAAAGTAGAAAAGGTGGGGGTGGGGGGGTGAATGAAAGTGTGGCTCAAGTGGTAGAGCTTCTATGTAACAACTGAAAAGCCCAGAGTTCAAATCCCAGTACCACTAGCAAAAAGGAAGAAGAGAACAGAGAGGGAAAGGAGAGGGAGGGGGAAAAGAAGGGGAATGGGTGGAGGGGGAGGGGAAGGAAAGGAAAGGAGAGAGGGGACAAGGAAGGGAGAGGAGAAAGAGGAGAGGAAGGAGGGAAGAAAAAAGAAAAAAGAACTAAGCTGAGAGCTATCTTATCACATGGAACTTATAACACACACACACACACACACACACACACACACACACACACACACACACACACACACACACACACACACACACACACACACACACACACACACACACACACAGACCCTGAACCAATTAAATAAGAATGTCTGGGGGTAGAAAGTAGACATCAGTGTGGGTTTGAAGATTTCCTCTGTGAATCCAATATATACGTAGCCCAATTTGGGAGCAGAGCTGCAATCTTCCCTTCTTGGCCGCCTGGCAGAGCAGATAGAAAGTCACCCCTGGCTACTCCTAGTTACACTGCAGGAGTGGAGATCACCTTTGAAAAAGGAAAACAGATACTGATAGAGTTACTCCCACTCCTGACCACAAACAAAGTGAGCTCCTTTTCACTCTCTTCCCTAGCAAACTAGAATTTGTTCTGCCCAAAGCAACTGGTCCTTGATGAGATTAACTTTTCAAAAAAAATACCCAGGGGCTGGGAAGGTGGCTCAGTGGTAGAGCGCTTGCCTTGCATGCCTGAGGCCCTGGGTTCCATTCCTCAGCACCACATAAGCAAAAAGAAAAAAAGCCGGAAGTGGTGCTGTGACTCAAGTGGTAGAGTGCTAGCCTTGAGCTGAAGAGCTGGGACAGTGCCCAAGCCCAGAGTTCAGGCCCCACAACCGGACCCAAAAAAAAAAAAAAAAACCAGATATGGTTCATATCCCAAGTAAAACAGAAAAATCATGGACATGAACACTTAGAAGAAAAACCTTTTCATGTACTATGTTGATAGCACTACTAGGTCATTCATACCATTAGGAGACAAAGTACAACCAGAGTTTCCTAGGCATTCAAGGAAGATATTTTATTTCCAAAAATAGCACCGTTTCACCTTGACAACCCTTGAAGACCTCAGAAAGGAATCCAAACCATAGACCCACAGGTGACATATCCCACTGAACCATATGAAATTTCTGGTTTGAGGACCCAAAACAATTTCACATTGTCCAGCCTATCTATAAGGTGATGCAGAGTCTTCATTGAACTAAAACTGGCATTCAATCTTTCAAAAATTAAGCTCTGAGAACTACAAACATGGCATCATACGCAGCTCAGGTAATGCCAAAGCTTCCTACCAATGGCCTCTCCCCAATTTGCTGGGAAGAGTCCCAGGATATGCATTATATGCATCTATAACTATCAGGACATGAATTTATATGTATCCATAAATATCAGGACATGCATTTATATGCATCCATAACTATTGGGATATGTATTTTCCTAAAACAGATGGACAATGCCTTGTGAAGAGAAGCTAAAAGAGAAGACAATCCCTCTGGCACAATCATCCCTTGGAAGTAACTCTAGACAGTGAAGACCAGTGGTTTCATGGAGGACAAGATATCTAGCCAAACTAGGTTCTGCAAGGACTCTGCTCCATATAAAGCAGCAGCAGAGACTCATGCCAGCCAGCTGAGGAACTGCTCTGGCTCCAACTGGCATTCTGAGCAAGCCAACCCATTACCATTAACAAAATCCACCCCACAGAAGCCAGTCCAATGGGAAACCACCCTGAACCCAACATCAGGAAATCTACAACTGATTAGGCCCGTGAGGAAAACCCCACTGTGGGCATGTAACACAAAGCAGATGCCAAGACTGAGCCCATTGTGGAGACTCATCCTGCCTACCCCCCATACACAGACCTTAAGCACACAACTTCAGCTCTTCACTGGCCCTCAGCCAAGGCTGGGGCTAGCAACAGGAGGCCCTTGCCCATGAGTACCTGGGAAGAGGGCCTCATATCTCTTTAGCCTAGTCTCAATGTGACTAAAGTCACCATCGTCACCCAGCATATAGTATCCCGCCTCCCCCAACCCCGCCCCATGCTCAGGCCCAGAAAGGAACTCCTTGAAGCCGGGAAAGTCCCAATTAGGAAGGAACAAGATCACTGGAACCGCCAGGGTGGTGACAGCAACTCTGTTGACAAGGGGACTGGAGATCCCCAGACACAATTTCCTAAAAGAAATGAGCACAATGGCCACACTACTCTTACCCTGAGGAACTTGTACTCACCACCAACTCATTGGGTTCAATGGAAAACTATCCAGAGCCCAGAGATGACCCAGAGATCTGAGGAATTTTAACAAACCACCATTAGAGTCACCTTGCCAAAGAAAAGGCTGAGTTCACAAAAATTTCTCTTTAAATCAGGTGTGGCAGCACACACCTGAAATCCCAGCACTCAGGAGGCTGAGGCATGAGGATTACAAGCTCAAAGCTAGCCTAGTATAGCAAGTATAGCAAGATCTTGACTCAAAAATATGTTTTTTCCTTATTTAATCCTCAGAAAATCAGTCATGAGATGGAAATGTAAACTGGTACAACTGCTGAGGAAAATAGCATGGCAGTACCTCATAAACTGAAAATCAAAGCTACCTCAAGATCCAACAATCCTACTTCTGGGTATGTGAACAAAGCAAATGGATTCCAGGATTCAAAAGTCACCTATACAGCCATCATCATAGCAGCAGCTGCCCCAACAGCCCAGAGATGGAGAAAACCCAGATCCACCAATAAGTGAGTTAATAAGTAAGAGTTGGCATATCCACACTAGGGAATATCAGGCAGCTTTGAAGGAAATTCAGTTGTGACCCAGGCTACAATCTGTACACACCTTGAAGATTGCTACAGAAACAAAAGGACCAACTCTGTGTGATTCCACTTACATGTACCATCTACTGCATTCAAATTCATAGACAGGAAGTAGAATGGCAGTAGCTAAGGATGATGGGAAAGCAGACCTATTGTTGATGGAGACAAATAGGCCATCTGGGAAAATGGAAAGCTCTGGAGATGGATGGTGGCAATGGTGGTGCAACAATGTGAATACAAATAATGTCTCTGAGCTGCATACATGCTTAAGCAATAACACAGCCAGGTGTAATGGCTTATGCCTATATCCTTAGCTAATTGGCTGGCAGAGACTGGGCAACCAGCCTGGGCAAAAAACAAACAATTGTGAGACTCCATTTGAACAATGAGTAGTTGTAGTAGTGTACCCTTGTCATCTCGGCAATGCAGTGAAGCACAAATAGAAGGACTGCAGCCCTGCCAACCCAGAGGTAAAGAAAAACCTTGTCAATAAGCACTGTACCCAAGGCTAGCAGAATGGCTAAACTGGTAGAGCATGTGCTTCGCAAGTTCTGAAATCAAATCCTAATACCACACAAAAATAATAACAATTGGAAGTGGTGCTGTAGCTCAAGTGGTAGAGCGCGCGCCTTGAGTTGAAGAGCTGAAGGACCACGCCCAGGCCCAGAGTTCAAGCCCCACGACCGACAAAAAAAAAAAAAAATAATAATAATAACAATTACTACTAATAGTACTAACATGGTAATGTGTTACACATATTTTACCATCATTTAAAAAAGTTAGTGATAGGTAACTTTACCCAGGTTGTAAAGGTAAGTAAGTAGCAGGTCATTTTTACATATGATACATCCTATAAGGTTGTTCAGTATCACTAACTGCAGAAATAAGCTTAGCAGTCACACCATTTACAACACACAACCCAATTTCTTCCAGAACTAGGGATGCACAGCAGACCTGAATATGAACTTCCAATGTTCCCAGCAGGGCCTCGTGGGGCAACAGTTCTCCCATGAGGTAGATGTGTCCTATTTCTTTATCTTGGCAAAGTTACAGATACAAAGCAGGCAAGGGCAAAGTCATCTTTCTCACATTTCTACAATTTCAGGTTAAATCTATAGTTTGACCCATGCAATTCCTGACTTTATAGAAACAATTCTTCTTGGATAACCAAGCAAGCAAATTAATACCTTTGGGAGATGTTTACATTCAGGCTAGCAAATCTGCCAGGCTAGATCAGCTTTCCCTAAGGCTACTTCCAAAGCATTAGTGGAAAGAGGAAGAAAAACAGGTGGACAACAACTCACCTGTGTAAGAGCACCTCACACCTGACCCCAGGGAGTCTGGTGTCCACACGGTGTGTTAGTGAAAGTTCCTATGTGTTTGGGAGTTGAAGCATGATCTACAAAGAGGAAAATCTAGCCAATCTATAGAGAAACCTGAGTAGCCTCCATGGTAGAAGGGAGTGCCACAAGCTAATGCTGGTAACCATGGCGATGGTGATGCTGAAGCCCTCTTGATTAGAATTGATGCAGCTACCATTTCCATGCCACAGATGAGGAAATGGTGTGCTGGATATGCCCACCATAGGTTAGAAGATGACAGGTCCCCAGGACTCACAACCCCATGATTAATAAGACCACTCAAGCAGAACCAGGGGAGAGGGTCTTGCATTTGGCCAAGAAAATGGTTCATTAGAACAGAAGTTCCAAGCCAGGTGCCGGTGGCTCATGCTTGTAATCCTAGCTACTCAGGAGGTGGAGATGTGAGGATCATAGCTCAAAGCCAGCCCAGGCAGGAAAGTCTGTGAGACTCTTATCCTCAACCACCAGAACACCAGAAGTGGCACTGTGGCTCAAGTGATAGAGTGCTCACATTGATCTGAAGAGCTGAGGGGCAGCGCCCAGGTCCAGAGTTCAAGCCCCAAAACTGACAAAAAATAAATAAAAAGAACAAAAGCTCCAGATAAATCAAAAAGAAGGGAAACAGGAACTATGTTAAACTATTTGACTTTATCTTTCAATAGTGATGCTAAAGACTGAAAAGTAGGCTAGGTACTAGAGGCCCATGCTTGCAATCCTAGCTACTCAGGAGGCTGATATCTGAGAGTGGTAGTTTGAAGCCAAGCCAGACAGGAAAGTCCGTGAGACTCTTATCTCCAATTAACCATCAAAAAGCCAGAAGTGGAGTTATGGCTCAAATAGTAGGGTGCTAGCCTGTAGCAAATAAAGCTCAGCAGTCACACTCAGGCCCTGAGTTCAAGTCCAAGGACCAACACAAAACATAAAAATAAAAAATAAGAATTAGATCAGGTATTGTGCCTCAAGCCTGTAATCCTAGCTACTTAAATGGTTAATATCTGAGGATCCTGGTTTAAAGTTAACCTGAAAGAAATAGTACATGAGACTCTTACCTCCAATTAGCCACCAAAAACACCAGAAGTGGAGCTCAAAAGGTAGACTCTTGGTGAAAAAGGGTAAGAGATACTGCCCAGGCCCTTAGTTCAAACCCTAGTACCAACCCATACACATACACACACACACACACACACACACACACACACACACAAGCACACACAAACACACACACACACACACACCAGAGCACAATCTAGCTCCTCTAGTATAATTTAAGTGATTTATATGATTTTTTAATATACATAATTATTTTCCCTTAAAGCTCTAATGCTTCTGGTGAAATCCACAGTTCCTGCCAGTGGTGGTCACTTACCTTCCGGTAAATCATATGGCACATGGCTACCCTGAGCCTCATCCCGGCACACTGAACGTGATAGAAGTACAGGTGGTGCAGAATGGCCAATATTAACGTGCACACAGTCAGTACAGTGGCATAACCATAAGCCATATGCAAAGCCACAGTGTTGTTAGGATCATAGTCTTCAAAATAATTAATAACTTTCCCCAAAAATATAGGCTGGATGACTTTGGTGCCTTCCTAAAAGAAAAAGAAAACACTTTCATTAGCAACAGAACCTTGTACCAAGTCTTTTAAGACAGAGACTTGCTTTTAGAAACACATTAAAAGGCTTTACAAAATTGAAACATTCACCATGATTAACCTAAAGATAAAAATACAACACAGAACTGTTTGTCTTCATAAAGACAGCAAGTTGACAGTGTGAGTCTGAAATCCAAACTGTAAGCTCAAAGTTTAGTACTCTGCTTGGTCCAGGCAGATGCTCACTCAGTGTCATATCTGTGCTTCAAAACACATTTGGCAAGCTGCCAAATAATTCTTGGCTGAAGATGAATAAGGAACAACAAAAAAAAGTGGCCAAAAAGGAAAAGCATAAGGAATTTGTATCAGTATGATGCATCAGTATGGTTAATCTTCCATTTCCTCTAAATTTTCAATACCACATCACAGGGCAAAGGGAAAGAAAAGTGTTTCAGATATGGCCCACTCCTACCACCTCCTCCCATTTGAGCTACCCTTACACTGAAACTAGAAAAGATAACCTTCTACAGCTTTCCCAGCATTAAACACCACATATCAGGAGATCCACAAGTAGGTTTAGCTTTTGTTGAAAGTACTGAAAAGGAGCCAGGTTTGTAAGATACCCAAGGCTCCCAGTCCCAGCTACTGAAGGAGCTTTAGTATGTTTATTCCCTAGAACCCGAGATGTGCCCAGCATTTCCGCCATCTTCAGACAGTCGGGAGGCAAGAGTTAAACACTAGCTAGGATACAATGGCTCATGCCTATAATCCTAGCTACTCAGGAGGCTGAGAACTAAAGGACAGCAATTCAAGACCAGCCTGGGCAGAAAAGTTTGTGAGACCTTATCTCAAAAATAATCAGCAAAAAAAACCAGAACTGAAGGTATGGCTCAGGTGGTAGAGAACTGGCCTAGCAAATGTGAGGTCCTGAGTTCAAACCTCAGCACCACCAAAAAAACAAAAAAGAAACACAAGTCTAGACAAAAGATCATGTCTTATCATGAGTGGTTCTCAATCAGTCTTAAATTCTAGGTGCTGGCTTTAAAGAAATATTAATAACCAGTTAGGGGAGATACACAGAAACACAGTTCAAAGCCAACCTGGATTAAAAGAAAAGAGGCATGCTAATCCATCTCCAAAAGCTAGGCTGGAGATGTGGTTCCAGAGGTAGTAAGCTGGCATAGCAAGTGAGCCAAGGAAGCCGGACTAAGAAAAAGATGTAAGCCAAGTGAATAGAAGACCCTGAGTTCAAATACTTATACTAGGGGAAAGGAATGAGAGAAAGAGGAAGGGAAAGAGAAAGGGAAGGAATGAAAGAAGGAAGGGAGGAAGGAAGGAAGGAGGGAAGGAGGAAGGGAGGAAGGAACGAAGAAAGAAAGGAAGGATTTCCTATAGCAATGAACTTTAATGCACTGGGTTTACTTCCTGAACAAGACATAAGGAAAACCATTTTCCTCCCCACAACTAAAGCAAAGAAACATCGAGCAGTGCTTTTGCTTGGTACAAAGTAGACAAAGGAAATTTCCGAGACTTGCTCGGAGGGCACTCCCTCCATACCTTCTTCCTCCCTTCCAGCCCTCCACCAGGGATTTCCCTTTAAGGAAAAACCAATACTTTCTGCAAAACCAAGTCACCAAAGTGAACACATCAGCCCTGAATGTCATTTCCTCCTCCTCAAAGGACAAAACAAGCAGGGCACTGGTGACTCAAATCTGTAATCTTAGCTACTCAGAAGGCTGAGATCTGAGGACCATGGTTCAAAGTCAGCCAAAAAGCTGGAAGTAGAGCTACGGCTCAAGTGGTAGAACACTAACCTTGAGCAGAAAAAGCTCAGTGACAATACCCAGGCCTCACCCCCACCCCCGGTTGAGTTCAAGCCCCAGGACCAGAAAGGAAGAAAAGAAGAGAGAGAGAGAGAGAGAGAGAGAGTGTGTGTGTGTGTTGAAAAAACATTAACTCTTTTAAGAACCTGACTTTGAACAGTTTTCCTTATCCTTATAAGCATGCAAAACACCTGACAGGTTTATTCAGGATAGCTGTTTCCTGTAGATCTGAAGTAAGGTAGCCACCCACCAGAGGGAGAGAGGGTAAATGGACCGAGGAAGGGCAAGGTAATACTCATTTTCTTCCAAACTATCTGGTTAGGATTTTTACAGATGTCCTAGGCCTTCAAATGAACCATATCATGCATACTTTCTGACCTGCTGTGCGCACGCGCACGCACACGCACACACACACACACACACACACACACACACACACACACACACACACACACACACACACACAGCCTCAGCTGCCACACTGTCTTCCATGAGGTCTTGGAAGTTTCTGTCCACTACACAGAAGGAAGCAAGCACTATTAGAGGAGTTAGGGACAAGCTGGCCGGCCATGGAGGGTACAGAGGCTGCCTCATTCCCAGCATGCCCCCTCCCAGCTCAAAGGCACAGGGAGATCATGACCACACAGACTACAGTTTGCTGAGATGAATCTCTAGAGTCCACTCAATGACAAGGAACGCACTCTGTACACATGGGCAGCCCCAGCCCAGGGGAGGCCACAAGCAGCCCCGCTCAGCAGCATGCAAGCCTAGGCCTTCCACCAGAATCCCTGAGGTCATTCCTGGCAATCCAAACTCGCCTGAAACTTCTCAGGGACTCTGGGAGTTGTGGCGACCTGGTGCCTAGTCCTCCTAACACAGGCAGGGTTCAAAGAAAGAATCATGACAGATATAACACATACAGCCAGTTGGTGTTACCCTGGTGCCTTCACTGGGAAACAGCATTTCCCAACCCAATCAAGCAGGCAGGCTTGAAGCAGTAGCTTCAGTTTATGGTCCCTACCTTCTTCCCTTCCACAGACTTGTCTATCCCTGATCCTACCCCCTATATAAATAGTAAGAAATAAACAACTGGAAAGAAGTGTACCTTGTGGGCGGGGGGGGGGGGGGGGGGGGATGCGAATTTAAGTTGCTGTAATCACTATGGAAGCCTGTTTGGAGATTCCTCAAAAAAAAAAAAAGAAGAAGAAAAGAAACACAGAACTACCCTATGATCTGGTAAAATGGTCAGGATACAGTAATGACACTTGTACACCATGTTCATTGCTGTGCTATTCATCACAAGCCGAGGAATGGATCAAGAAAATGTGAAACATAATGTATAATGGAATTTTACTCAATCATTAGGAAGAATGATATCATGTCCTTTGAGGGAAATGGAGAGACCTGGGAAAAAAATTACATTAAATGATCTAAGTCAGGCTCAGAGAGACAAAGCATGCATGTTTTCTCTCATATGTGGAAGTTAGATCTAAATTATAAATGCATGTGTATATATATATATATATATATAAACATATATAGGGTCATAGGTATATGCAGGTTCATGTGCAAAAACACACAACATATGAACTGAAGTATATGCAGAGGATGATTCTAATGGCGTGAATCCTTTGAACAGCTAACTTACAGTTCCACAGAATGAATACCAGGAAGCTGGAATGTGTAGATTAGGAAAGGGTGAAGTCTAGGGGAGGGAACAGATGAATGGGGAGAGGAAGGGTGGGTGAATGCAGTCATGTATGTATGGGAAGATGGATTGGGGGGGGTACTCACGACATGGGAGAATGGCGATCTGTTAATGACATGTTACATTGAGACTCCTTTGTACAACTACTTAAGGATAATCAAAATATATATGAAAAGGGGCTGGGAAGGTGGCTCAGTGGTAGAGAGCTTGCCTTACATGCATGAGACCCTGGGTTTGATTCCTCAGCACCACATAAGCAGAAAAGGCTGGAAGTGGGGCTGTGGCTCAAGTGGTAGAGCGCTAACCTTGAGCTGAAGAGCTGAGGAACAGCACCAAGGCCCAGAGTTCAGGCCCCACAACTGGCAAATAATAATAATAACAATAACAATAATAATAATAATTTTAAAAAAGAAACACAACCAACTAAATTTAAACTTTCTGATCAAAAGCTGCATAATCCTCTATCTTGGATACCTATCTGTAACCCACAACAAACCTGCCACAAACCAATTAAGAACACTGCTTGATTCCTCCACAACCATTGTCAAGTATGAGCTTCAAAGCTTCTTTAGAGTCCAATGTGACCCCTCAACACCTCACATGCAAGATTCTGCCGGAGTCTCCAAGTGCTTGAAGGCAGTATTTCTCAATGGAGCCTTCGGTACTCAGCCTCCATAAACACCCACCCTGCAGTCCTCTTTGTAGAGAAACCTGTTACATGGCTTGACAGGTCAGGGAGGCCTCACACTGGTCCAGAACAGAAGACTTCCCTTGCTCAATCCACCATCCCTGACTGGTGAGGAGGAAAAGAAAACACAAGACATAGAAGCTCACTCTTTAGAAAGGAACAAGCAGGGGATGGAGGTGAGTGTGGAGGGTCCAGAGACAAGGAGGGATAATGAGATGAACTGGGAGAACGCATCAGCACTTCAGGTGACTACACGTGAGCATCACCAGGCACCTGCAGAAGCCACTGCGCACCCGATTCAGACTTCATTGATGGGATGAGGCTGAGCATCCTTCTCCTTGGAATGTTCTGGAGGAGAGAAACCAACCCTAGCTAAGTAGCACTCTCCTCCTGTCCTGCTCCATTCCTATGTCTGAATTTGAAGGGGTTAGAGATGGCTTACAAAAGTACAAAGGGATTTTAAGCAGGGCTGTTGTCATAAATCATTCATAAAAATAACAGAATCCTGAAGCAAAGACCTACCCTTCTGCACAACAGGAAAGAAAAATTCAGTGATCAGAAAAGACCATAATGTAGCTGGGCATGGTGATACACACCTGTAATCCTAGCACATGAGAGGCTGAAGCAGTAAGACATAGTAAGTTCAACATCTACAAAAATAAAAAAAAAGAGCCACCCCCATATTATCAAATGAAAGTGTGAATTATAGTTTACTTTTGAAATGACTTATTTAAGGAGAGAGGGAACAGAGTAGAAAAGACCAAGACAACTGCCTTCTTCAAAAAATAACCTCTTGGATACGTTTCAATTTGGAAGCATGAAATTATACAGATTTATAAAAAGTAAGTGAATTTCTAAAAAAGAACAATTCCTAAAACTTGAGAGTAAAATAAATCACATGTGTCTAAATATATGCCCATCCAACTGTTGGTTCAACTCTACAAAAAAAAATAATAATTAAATGATTGAAAGTGGTCTTTAAATAAAATAAAAATAAATATTTAAATAAAATAAATAAAAATAAAAAATTTCACAAATCATATTATGGGTGATAGTGTCAATACAGCATAATGCATCAAATGAATATTTCTATCAATAAGATCAAGAATGGTCATTAAGAACAGGGGGGAAAAAAAGGTAGAATAATAAAGAGATTATGTAAAAACATTAGCATCCTGAATCTGACTTAGAAATGCCCACAGGAGCTCATGATGTTTATCTTGAAAATACATACTCTAGCTTTGCCCAATGAAAATTCAATTTAGCAGTGATGGCCAACTCCAGTACCCATTCCACAGCTCAGACTGGCCTCCAACTGCGAGTCCTCCTGTCCCAGCCTCCCATGTGCCACCATGCCCAGCTACAGTCTCTAATACCATCTCTATCCATAAAGGGGGCAGAACAGCTTGGAGAAATGGCTATTTCCACAGCTGTTGGAAATGTATGGGAAATACCTTCTCACACTAGAAAACAAGAAACAAACTCTACTAGAACATGAGCAAAAGACTCAGGATCCAACTCAAACAAGATCTCAAAAGCACATCAGAAATCTTTAGACCCTGAGCTCATAGTGGTGCTCATCAAAATAAACCATGAAGACAACAACAGAACACTCATCAACCCCACAGCAGAATGTTAGAAAACGGGTCACTATTTTTTTACACTTTTTTGTTGTTGTTGTTGTTTATCCTTAAAAAAAGAAAACCCAATTATAACTTTTCCCTGATTTTGCTATACTTATTGGACTGTTGGACTCTTGGAGCTGTTGGACTGTTGGAGCTATACCTATTGGATCCATTGGAGTGTCCAAAAAGCTGATAATAACATGGAAATATTTGAATTTTAAAAAGGAAGAGGAAAATCACTGGAAAAATCTCCATTTTCTCCATATTCAATTAATGGATCTTAAGCAGTGACCATAAATAGCTCCCAATGTCACACAGACAAAAGACAGCCACATGCTACGTATCTTCGTGGAGGTGTTAGACAGTTTACCTATGAGCAACGATGTCAAAGCAGATTCAACTCTGAATCAGATAACGCTTCTCGATC
This sequence comes from Dipodomys spectabilis, assembly GCF_019054845.1. Lineage (NCBI taxonomy): Eukaryota > Metazoa > Chordata > Mammalia > Rodentia > Heteromyidae > Dipodomys > Dipodomys spectabilis. Next base: position 10,710,783 of record NW_024870752.1, read on the forward strand.
TACCCACTCCTGGTACCAGAGGACCACGTCAGATGACATGGAAGGGGAGATGCAAACGTCCAAATCCATAATGTGGGAAATTTAACAAGATAAGCAATTCAGTGTCTTCAATTATAATTAATAACAATAATTAATGATAATATAGACAAAAAACCAAAATAGCCCTTGTCAAACAAATGTACCTCGTGGGGATACTGATTCAAAACATAGGAAAAATAAGACAGCAATAGGGAAAGTTGGTTAATTAATTTTTGTGCCAGTACTGGGACTTGAATTCAGTGCCTGGCTTTTTACTCTTAACCTTTTTCCCAAGGCTATTTCTCTACCACTCACTTCCTGCTTTTTGGTGGTTAACTAGAGATAGGAATCTCATGGACTTCTTCCTGCTTTTTGGTGGTTAACTAGAGATAGGAATCTCATGGAATTTCTTGCCTAGGCTGACTTTGAACTGTGATCCTCAGATTGCAGCCTCTGGAGTAGTTAGGATTATAGGTGTGAGCTACTGATGCCTGGCTGATTAATTCTTAACAACCAGAGACATAGGTGTGTTCCTATAGTCCCAGCTACTCAGAAAGCTAATATTGGAAGATCGCTTGAGTCCTAAAGTTCTAAACAAGCCTGTACAACAAAGCAAGACCTTGTCTCTAAAAATAAGTAAATAAATATATAAATAACAAATAAATCAAATGTAGAGGGTTATTTAAAAAAAAAGAGAATTAAACACTGGTTAGATAAGTCATCACATATTTTGGTAAAGTTTAAGTATCAGTTAACATGCATACATTACACTTGTTTACATTTGTATTATGTAGGCTCTGTTATGCATATCTTTTTTTAGCAGTGCTGTGTATTAAACCTTAGGGCCTGCACATGCCGGAAAAGAGCTCTAGCACGGAGCAGATCCAGTCTTAAGAAGAATCTCCACCTTTTAGAGGCAGATACTTAAACACTCCTAGATAAGAGATCGCAAGGCCTAGGAATGGCTTTCAAGATTGAGAAAGCAGGGCTTCAGATAGCCCAAATCTGGTCATGTGTCTGTAATTTGTGCAGCTGGCTAACGGCAGCTTAGGCTTAGTACCCTTTCTACCTTTCTATTTGGAAATCGACTTTAAAACCTAAGAAAGAAAATAATCACACCAGGTGTAGTTGGGTTACACAGCTCAACAAGGAGCTCGGTTTTGCTTTGAAATCTGGGGCTGCCACTTACAAGCGACCTGACCCAGTGTGTCATGTTCTCTCCTGAGCCTCAATGGGTATAGCCGTGGAAATCTGCCCTGCATATACCTCAGAGGAGCTACAGCAGAGCATGGCACCCCCAAGTAGAATGCAGAAGCAGCCCAGATTGCTTTTGTTATGGAAAAGCCCTGGGAAGCAGAGGGTGGAGCTGGGTGGCATTGAATACCTGTCTTGCACCATAAAAATTATACAAGGAAACCAAAGTCCTGGGAAAATATCTACTCTGGTTGTGTGTGTGTGTGTGTGTGTGTGTGTGTGTGTGTGTGTTCTTTTTTTTTTTTTGGTGGCCTCAATACCTGCTTTGGCTTACAAAATCCTATTGTGCTGCCTGCAGACTATAGCAAAAGAAGAATCTTGAGCAAAGTCATTTGGAAAAACTGAGTTTCCCCAGCAATTCTTAGGTAATTTGCGTTTTGTGGCAATGTTTTGGCTTGCTAGTTTCAGGGGGTTTTGTTTGCTTGCTTTTTGTTTTGCTTACCATTATAATCACAATCTGTTGTGAATGAGTCATCTGATGCCCAGATTTTGTAAAACAAAACAAAAAAGTCATGTTATTTGGGTCCGTGCTATAGGAGCATTTGGTTTCAGACCTGGAGCCCCCACTGCGGACATCACTACACTACTGTGATGTGCACAAGAACAGCGTACCATGTCCCTTCCCTCCGTGCCTCCTCCTCCTCTCTGCCAGCTTCAGTACCCACAGGATCTTTGCCTCCTCAACCCCCTGGGTTGGGCAGAGGGCAAGGGGCCCTGGGAAGAAGGAAGAGGGGGTACAAAAGCCCAGTAAAACTCTCAAAAACCCAGCCCTGCAAATATCACTGTGGAAGTCAGATGACTGTTTCTTTCCTTCCTGCCGATAAGCTGACTTGCAGAGTGAGGATTTCCTCACACCTTATCTTCCAGCAGCTTCCTATAGCTCTACCTGGAGGTAAGACAAGCCAAGTAACACCTTGAACAAACACCAAGTCCACAGGCCAGGTTGGCAGCCAACTGGAAGTCCTCTTGCTAAAGTTCATCCCTCACCCCAAGCCTCCTCCCTTATCAGAGCCAGAAGGAGTGGGCACACATCAGTGTCACCCCCACTCACACTCCAGCAGGCCAGACGCCTCACTGTGTCTCAAATCACAGGCCTGGGATGATGGGAAAGGCACTAATGTGTGCCATCTCCCCGTGGCGCTCCCCACCTCGCTGGGGCCTTGTGCAGGTGCAGACTCGCTTCGGTCCCCATAGCACTGTACACAGGGGACAGGCGTGCTGGGAATTCCCAGCCTGCTCCTCGCTAGCCAGCCGTGGCTTGCATGTGTGTGTATTCACCATCATCATCCCTGGACTTGTTTCTCCAAGCATTGTAATTATTCTGCAATTCTTGCATGACAAGGTGTGTGCTGCTTTCAAGTCCCAAGCTTGAAGCCACCCCTGGAACAGGTATTGCCTGCTTCTTCCTGCTGGTGCCCCTCCCCTCACACTGAGGGAAGGCCTTGCTCCACATCTGGCTGGGTAGCACCCCATTCAGGAGTTCTGAAGACACGGTGGGTGTCAGGTCCCGCATAGGCCCAAAAAAGGCACTAGAGATCAACAAAGGAAGTATGTCTGCATTCCACCAACTGCCCGGTAGAGCCTGAACTGCCCACTGTCTAGAGCTCAGAGACCAACACACAGCATGGACTCAGACCACAAAACAAAAAGTCCACTTCATACAAATCAATCATTAAACTAATGTCCATCCTGTTTGGCTCAGGAACTAGCTTTTATGATTCAAACTCCAAAGAGCACCAGAAAATAATTTTCAAAATGTAACAGGATCGTTTTTTTCTTTTTTTTTTAATTGTGAAAATACCGTATAGATTGGTTACAATTACATGGGCAAGATAATGAGTACATTTCTTATCAAGCATTGTTGCCTCTTCCTTTGTTTCCCCTTCCCATCCCTTCCCATCTTCCACCCCCTCCCCTTCCCCCCCACCAAAGTTGTAAAGTTCGTTTTTCGACATAACGACTTGTACATCTCATTGTTACAATGGGTCCACCTGTATCCCTATTTAAAACCTTTGTTTTTTCCTGTCCCCTCCACAAATTATACCAACATCAAATACAGTGAAAGCAGGGGTTATACCATGGAGGAGGGACATACAAAGCAACAAAGAAATCATCTTATAAATATTGTAACAGGATTTTTAGTCAACTTCGCAGTCAAGAAATTATTTCTGACTTTTCTAAAACAGTAGTGTCCACAGGCAAGTCTACGAAAACCTAAGTGGTGGGCTGGGAAAGTGGCTCAGTGGTAGAGTGCTTGCCTTGTATGCATGAGGCCCCGGGTTCAATTCCTCAGCACCACATAAGACAAAAAAGCCGGAAGTGGCGGTGGCTCAAGTGGTAGAGCACTAGCCTTGAGCTGAAGAGCTGAGGGACAGTGCCCAGGTCCAGAGTTCAAGCCCCACAACCAACAAAAAAGAAAAAGAGAGAGAGAGAGAGGAAAAGAAAGAAAGAAAGAAAGAAGGAAGGAAGGAAGGAAGGAAGGAAGGAAGGAAGGAAGGAAGGAAGGAAGGAAGGAAGGAAGGAAGGAAGGAAGGAAGGAAAGAAAGAAAGAGCTTGAGACCCAGCAGGCCTAGTTGTAAGGACACACTTCATGACTGGGTGAGAGGGCTAGCAGTCTAGTGGGGTCTGTCTCCTGCATCAGAGCGCCGGGAATGGAATCTCAGCTCCAGTAGTCATTTATGTTATAGGTGGCTCTGGGCACCCAGGGACCTTCCAAAAGCGGGGCTCAGAAGAGCACCTCTCACTTCACCAAAGGTTTAAAGTCACCCTCACAGAAAGTACACATGGCAGTGCCTGCCACACTCTACTCTTCATGTACTCATTATCATTACTAAGCCTACCAGTACTGCTCCAACAGTACTGAGTGTAAGTGCTACTAACATTGCTGCTGCTACCAACACTACTACCATGAGGTCTATACCACTAGTACAGTACGAGTACTGAAGGGTACTAAGACTCCAGGGTATAGACTTTAGATAATACAGCTACTGCTGCTGCTTCTAGTACTGCTCCTAATCCTGCTGAGTACTACTGAGGCTGTTAAGTATTACTGCTGCTCCTAGTCCTGTTAGGTACTGCTACTGCTGCTGAAGATTACTGCTGCTGCTTCTAGAAATGACATTAGTATGCTGAGTACTGTGCCTGCTACTTCTAGTCCTCCTACTATCACTGCCCAATATGCCTTTCCTCCTGAGGATGAACCCCACACTTGGATAGTCTAGTCTCCCCTATTCTGCCATGCTTCCCCAAAAGATTAATCTCCTACAAGACAGGCCAGAGTTCTACAACTGTACCAAATGAAGCTCTCACCAGCTCTTCCTCAGAAACACATAATAACCGGGGCTGGCCAAGGATGGCAACCGTGCTCCTGGCATTGCACGGGGAGGGGGGGGGGCCTCCTCTCTCCTCCAGCTTCTGAGGCCTATCTCTGTGTTTCCATCTCCCCAACGCCTGCCCAGAGAGACCTCCAGCCTGTTCTGAAATAGGATCTGGACACAATCTGGGATTTAGAGATCCCAGCCAAGGAGCAGGCAGGTGGCAGCCAGAGTTGCTTCAAACCCAGCCCCCCAAACACCATCCTCCCAAGATGACTTAGGAAGTCTTTAATTCCCTAAGCACTTGCTAACAAAAGGAAAGCAGAGAACAGGGAACAGACAGACACCCACTCCACGAGATGACCTGACCCCTAAGTACAGCCGCTCAGAAGCTGCTGGCTCTTCCCATACCTCACCAGACACCCGGCTGGGGCCTCAGAACACATGGAGGCTCCAGGACTCTTTGGCCTGCAGAATTCGAGCGACTCTACTCACTGAGCTTGCACCACCATACATGGGCAGGAAAGTCCTCGCAAGCACACCACAGAGACAGCAGCTGTAAGTCTACTTAATTCAAGCTGACACTTGCTGTGACTATGTAGAGACAACATCACTGTGTCCCTTGGCATAGGGCTGGGAAGATCTGAGGGGCTCCTGCACCCCCCAAGTCAGCCCCACCAGCCTGGGTCTCCCCCGTGTCCTTCACAAAGCCAGGGAAGCCTGTACAGCGTCTAGGTGAGAGGAGATGCCCCTGTCCAAGGCAGCACCCTCCCTCAGGCGTGCTGGCTAACCTCCCTTATCACCAGTGAGGCCAACCAGTCACCCAGAACCTGACATATCCCTTGGTTTTCTCCAGGGGCAAAAGGAATGACTTGCTACCTCCTCCCCTAACAGAGCACCCTTCACTAAGCATAAAGCAGGCCAAGAAGGCAGGCGTGCGCACATGCACGCACACACACATGCACACACACCTTCAAATCAACTGGTCCATTTGTCTCACCCCACCAAATGCACTTGTGACAACTCCTCGCCCTTTGGGGAGCCTGAACTCCCACCCTATTATTCCCGCAGCAGCTCTAGTGCCCCAGAGGCTGGTGAGACACCACCAAGAGCACAAGTCACACAAACAGATTTTTCAGCATCGCCTCAAGCAGGTCTCAATCCACAACAGGAAAGTCCCAGGCAGGAAACTGCCTTACTGAAGGACTTCGTGAGGGTGATGCCCTTCAAAAAGTACAGGTCATTGTTCCCATAGCTCTCTGTCTTAGGTTTGCCACTGTATGTCCACTTCCGAATTCTACCATTTCTGAATTCTGCCATGCTGGGCTACTCAAATACCACCTTCCATCAGCAATCTGTCCCAGCCACCAGGACAAGGAACCATGAAGGCACATAAATTCCCTGGAATATGGGTTGGATCTTCTGCCTCAACTTCTGGGCTCTAGCCTCGGGGTCACCCTATTCAGCCCAATCTGTGTATCTAAGAGGGAGATGGCAACAGTATTTATCAGAATACTATCAGGATAGTACTTCTCTGGAAAGCATTTATCAGTTTGGCATGATTAGGTTAATAATTACTTGCTGGGTCCCAGTAAACTGTCTCCCGTTCTTCTGGGCTCTGATCCAAATGTATTTCCTTTATGCCTCAGGCCACATCTCTGCCAGTCTCTAGATTTCTCTTCTGACCAAAGATGGCTCTCAGGACTCAAAACATTTACCAAGGATCAGAGTTTGGTACAGACCAGCATTATCCTTACACAACACTGGATTTTTAATCAGTTCAAAGAAAACATAGTAATGACCTTGTATTGCAGTCACTAAGTATTTACCCTTCCAAAGATAAACACAAGGATAGGCTGCCTCTTGCTTCTCAGATCTCAACATACTTTCAAACTCACAGGGCTTCTTTTCCTCTACAGGCCCAATCCATTTCAGTACTTATTGACAGCTAACACTTAATGACAGCTATTCCACATACACCAAAAAGCAACCCACTAGGTGTAAAAGCATTTACCTCAATTAACGTAAAAATTCCCAAAACTAGGTAAGGTTTCCAGTAACACTTTATGATTGCTTTTGTTAGAGAGGGTTTCCGTGCATTCTCCTCAGCTCTTAAAACTTCTTTATCCCAGTACCTACAAGGAGACAAAAGTTGGGTCAAGTACAATCTATACTATCCCTATGTAAATCAGGGGAGATGATGGCACAGAGATAAGAAAGCATTTATTACAGAGTGTCCTGAGGCTGCCCCCAAAGTGCTGGCTAAGGGTCCCCAGGACTCCTAGAAGCTGTGAAATCTGCAACACCAGAAAAACAGGCCTCAAAAACAATCTGAGAGCCAGGCGCTAATGGTTCATATCTGTAATCCTACCTACTCTAGAGGCTAAGATTTAAGGATCTTGGTTCAAAGCCAGGCACTCCCCCCCCCCCCCCCCCCCCGCCCCCAGGGTTAAGTCTGTGAGACTCTTAACTCCAACTAACAAACAAGGGTTACAGTGCCAGCTTTGGGCAGAAAAAGCTAAGGGACAGAGCTCAAGCCCTGAGTTTAAGCCCCAGTATCAGAAATACACACACACACACACACACACACACACACACACACACACACACACACACACACACACACACACACACACACACACACACACACACACACACACACACACACATCCCTTATGGGAAACAAGTTCACTGCAGAATAACAACATTCTTATAGCCTGAGAAGGTAGAAGTGGTGCAAGCAAGCCAGATACCTCCCAAGGGTAATACTACTGCAGGACAGGCCTTGGGCATCTATGGCCTGGGGCACCAACACCCTACCCTTTTCCAAAGGCACCAGAAACAGGTTTCCAGCCCACCAGAGAGGGAGGCCAAAGCTATGAACAGCCTCAGGGGAGGTGTGAGATATGGAGGGGGGGAGGGGACGGGTTGGAGGACTTAGGACTTAGGAAGGTCACAACCTCAGAAGATCTCTTTCTTCTTACCCCTTCTCTCATTGCCTCTCACTTACCCTTGCAGCTCTTCTCCAAGATGTTTCGAGCGATCCTGAGGAAGCACTGAGTACATATCATCTTCTTCCAATTTCCGTTGATGACCAATTTTAAACAAGGGATTTAGCCACCTGTTAAATAGAAAGTGAACAGGAGTGACATATACTCTAACCACACATTTGAATTTAAGGAGAATCTTACTGCCAAAGCTAATTTTAAACACATAGAACCATAGAAAAAAAACATTCAATATGCACTTGCACACACACACACACACACACACACATACACTAGCTTTCGCCACTAAGCAGACCTTGGAAGCAATGACACTCCAGTATATGAGAGCACCCCAGCTTCCAGATCTTGAGTTCTGGGGCTTGAACTCAGGGTCTGGATGCTGTCCCAGGGCTTCTTTGCTCAAAGCTAGTGCTCTACCACTGGAGCCACAGATTTTGGGTGGTTTATTGGAGGTAAGAGTCTCATGGACTTTCCTGTTCAGGCTAGCTTTCAACTGCAACCTCAGATCTCAGCCACCTGAACAGCTAAGATTACAGGCATGAGCCACCAGTACCCAGCCCAGATCTTTTCTTAATATCTCCCCTCTCCCTGAAAATAACAAGGTTTCCTTAAACAAATGGCTAATTTCAAGGCTGAGGGTAAGAAAGCACAATGTGGGTCTTGAGCATCTTGAACCCTAAATTATTCAATCATGAAACTGGATCCCAAAGAGAGAAGCCAGCCCAAAGGGTCCCACTAGAGCAGTATGAACATTCAAATACATAATGATAGCCATGACTCATAACCAGGAATGACAAAAGAATCTATGACTCCTTATTACAAAATAATGGAAAAGAAAAGGAAAACTCTTATACAGAAGGAATAATGAAACTAGAAAATTCCCACTGGTAGCCAGACACTGGTGGCTTACACCTACAATCCTAGCTACACAGGAGGCTGAGCTCTGAGGACTGAAGTTCAAAGCTAGCTCCAGCAGTTAAATCTATGAGATTCTCATTTCCAATTAATCATCAAAAAGCTGGAAGTGGAGCTGTGGCTCAAGTGATAGAGCACTAACCTTGAACACAAAAGCTCATAGACAGCACTCAGGCCTTAAGTTTAAGTCCCAGGAGACACACACAGACACACACACACACACACACACACACATACACACACACAAATTCCCAATGGAAGCTGAACCAGAAGATGCAAGTCATAACTGAAATGAGATAAATATATATAGCCTCCAATTGTCTTCCTATAAGACACTTATTAATTATGAAAGGAGAAAATAACTGCAGGAAAAAAAACTTATTCAAATACTTTATGATTCAGTTTTATTTAAAAAATTGATCATTATCCATCAAGTATCATTTAAATAATAATGTTCAGAAGTAAGCCTGATTTTTGCAGGGGGAAGATGTTTCTGAGATCACACAATAATCCATTAGGACAGAGGTGGTGTTTGTCTCATTATTTAATCCCTTAGGATGGACTAAAGATGGAACAGGAAGGGCTCCAGGAATGTTTATTGTGTCCATGAATATACAAATTGTTAGAAACACAATCACAAAAACAGAGCTTTGGGCTCAGGAAACCCTAGGAGCTTGGATCTTCCAAGGATCTCAGATCCTGGAACTAGAAGCCAAGATTCTAATCCCAGGCTTCTATCATTGCACCCCCTCTACTTATACAAACTGGGCAACTTCATGACCTTTTGTTCATCATTAAATACCTCTAGATTCCTCTGCCAACCCCAGCCCCCCACCCTGTTAGACTGTGAGACTAACCACCAAACAGATTTCAAAACTCAATGGATCTTTTACAGTTATTCTAAAGTCAAGCCCTTAGCACCAGGCTTGGCATGGATGATAATGACCCCCAAAACTCCCTCTACATACTGTTTGAACTCATCTGTGCTGAAAATCCTCCAGCATTAGGATTCAGACTTTTGTCACTTTAGGGGACATGTATGACAGGGGGCCTGGGTCCTCTGCGAAGCCCTTCCTTTGGGGAATCGACAGCTGGGGAAGGAGAGAAGCTGCTATAGTTATGGTGAGCATTCAGGGATAACAAGGAGCAAGATAGGGGGTTAGCGTCCATCAAATCTACCTCAGAACTCAGAGGCTCTGAGGACTTTCTAAAGGCACAGCAAACTTCCACAGCTCCCCAGGATTAGAGAGACATTGCAGAAGCATCCAAGCTAACCTTGTGGTCCCAGAAGACTCTGGTAGCCTTCTCCAGGTCTCTTCCTTCCCTCTCTTTCCACAACCCTTAGAACTCAGCAGCAGAGGTTAGTCCAAAAAGACCTGGTATCTTCTTATCATCTTAAAGAAAACAGCCCAAAACTCAGGAGACCACCATGTTCCTATTATGTTCCAGTAACAAAATGAGAGCGATGTCTCTGAAACAACTCCACGGACAAAGACTGAGCTGAAGGTCATCCAGGTCTCACAGCTGTAACCTGTAACTGCTTTAACTATGTATTATCTTTTTCACACCTGTCCCCAGTTCTACCTATATTTAACCTGAGGCCAGGGTCTGTGCCCCTGAGAATGGCTGAAGACGTATTGCTTCCCCTGGCTACCATGTAATAAATCTCTTTTCCCTGTACTTCGCCTTGTCTCTTTATTTGGCAAATGGGGATAAAGTGACTAACTTGAGACTCCTAGATTTGAGGCCTGGGGGTCTAAAAATCTAGTTGCAATTCAATAGAAATAAGGAGAATGTAACACAATCTAGCTCACTTTCAAACACACAAAGCTATGAGCTCAAGAGATAGCAAGGAGAGAGATACCCAAAGGAGAGGATCTTACAGTCTCTCTCCAAGTAGGAGAAAAGACATAAACATTCCAACAGCTTCTTAGGAGTTTGGATGTTTTGCTGATTTGTTACTGGTGCTTTGTTTTATTTTCTTAGTTTTTCAAGAATGTGAGAAGTTCTGACTGGTGTTTCCTCAGTGTATAAAAGGAAGAATGCCAGACCTAGAGTCCAGTATTCTGGGTAACAGCCGTAGCTAACAAACATACAAGGAGAGAAGGAACTAAAAACTAGCATAGGTTTGGGCTGATAAATAGCCCTCCTTTCTCTTTACTGATCTCTGCTCCTCTGTGCCCATCCCAATTTCTCTTTTTCTCCTTCTTCCTGATTTGGAACTACTGGCTGAGATGGAACCAAAATATTATTTCATTACTTGATATTTCTTGAATCAAAGGTATTCTCTTTCTTTAATGCAGAAGTTCACCTTTTTATATTGCTCTCAAAAGCCAAGCCTAATAAACCTCACAAGACATTACAATAAGATGCCATGAAATAAAACAAGACCCTTTTCCCTTCTCTGGGAATAAATACATGAAAGAACAGACTTTCTCTGCTCTCGAATTACTGAGCCTACCCCTGGGAACACTGTGTCCTTGAGGGCAATGGGAAAACACGTCTGTGCTCAGGTTCCCAAAGCTACAAGCTTAGATACGAGTTTTTACAGCAGACAGGGTGGGGACACTTTGGATGCCCATCCTCTAATGCAGAACAAGTTTCCCCACGTCAAAAAGCCAGCGAGAGCCAGGGATCTGTGGCTCACACCTGTAATCCTAGCAACTCAGGAGGCTGAGAACTGAAGTTCATGGTTCAAAGCCAGTCCAGTTTAGGCAGGAAAGTCCATGTGACTCTTATCTCCAATTAGCCACCAGAAAAACCAGACATGGAGCTGTGGCTCAAAGTGGTAGAGCACTAGCCTTGAGTGACAAAGCTCAGAGACAGTGCCCCAGCCCTGAGTTCAAGCCCCATGACCAACCATAACAAAAGACAGAGAGATAGCTGATACAGAAAGGACATGAACTAGACTGTGGCCTGAATGGTAACTTCTGTGAACTTTTTCTATTTGAAAGACACAGTTCTGGCGCCAGGAATTCAACGTAAACATTGTTCCTGTTGAGGGGTCTTCCCAGGTTATTTAGAGATTTCATTCAATGGCTGGTTCTCTCCATTGCTTTGGGGCTTTGGGGGCATGGTTGGAGCATGTGATGGAGAACATGTCCATAAAGCAAAGAGAGCCAGAAAAGGGTCCAGCTGAGAAGCTCTACCCTAGAGCTTCAGGGCCTTCCCTGGTTTATCCTGGCTCCTCATCTCCCTCGTTCCCTAATCCATTTTGTTCACATCTTCACAGCCCTTTATTAGCACATCTTCCCATAACCTTCTCCATACTGCATACAACTCACCCCAAGAATCTACAACTATCATGAACAGATAAGCCCCTAATCTACTTCACCTAAAAAAAGGAAAAGAAAATCCACTTGACAGAACAAAAAGAGGAATCGCAGGGAAGATCGGGCTTTTGCTTCCCAAATCAGTTATAACATAGAAAAGAGTGCCTATCCTTCCACGTTTCAAGCAGAGGTTCTCTTAACTGGAGTAACACCCTAGTCTCACTAGTTAGATCTACTAAGTGCAGGACTAAATTGTCACTGAGCGTCCTGTGTCCCTGGGGATGTCCTGCTAACCGTGACTCTCTGACTATTTGTGACTCTTCCAACCAGATGCTTTCTTCCAAATGATTCAACCTCATTCCCCCCAAGGGATGACACAGCTCTTGCTTCCAAGCTCCAGCCCCGAGCCCCATGGGAAAGGATGAAGAAAACTACTTAATGAAGTAAGCACTTCATGCCACTCCTTTGGCTGTGTACACCTAGAAGCACAGAAAAGAATATAATTTACTTGGGTTAAACAAATGTTCTGGAAGCTGAATCATGGCATGTGGACATGTAATTCACATTTGTTTAGTTACAAGCAAGCTTATCCGTCCTTAAAGTTTATCCGTCCATGGGACACAAACATTTGTGCACTTTTATCAACTGAGGAGACATGCCATCTTACGTGGCTTCTAAACCGGCCCCTGTCAAGATCGATTTGAGCCCCTGCACACACGGCATACCCTTATGCTGCTCCCCTCTTCCCCATCAATTACAGCAAGAACCCTTAAACACACCTTGACCTACCATCAACCCAGCAGGCCTCCACCCTTTGGTTTCTTTATTTAACTTTAATACACCTAAGAATTTTTTAGAGCAGTTTTAGATTCACAACAGAATGGAGCAGGTGTGTCCTGCACAGCTTCCCCGCTACCCTTGAGGCCTGGGTGACCCCTTCGTTATGACTCAGATGAACCTACACTGTAAGTCCACAAACACGTGAGGATTTGCTCTTTGTGGTACACATGCTATATGTTTTCATAAATGTACAATATCACAGTTGTCCTCACTGTTCTAACATCCTCTGTGTTCAGCCTATGCCTCTCTCTCTCTCTCTCTCTCTCTCTCTCTCTCTCTCTCTCTCTCTCTCTCTCTGTCTCTCTCGCCTCCTCCTCTAGCCCTCATCTTCTTACTGTCATTGTACCTCTTTTTCCACAGATTTATAGCCTTAAAATGGCTTCTCTGCCTTAACATTCCCCTCTAGTCTTTTGGCTTGATTTAATTCTTTTTTTTTATTACTAGCTACTAGTGTATTGTCTAGACATACCACAGTTTGCTTATTCATTCGTCAGCTAAACAGCACCTTGGTTATTGCTATCAACATTGTACGTAGTGTTTTGTATTAAGGTTTGGGAGCTGGTCTGCTTTGGTGGATTTTGAGACAAGAGTTTTGCCATGTAGCTAAGGCTGGCCAGGAATTCACTACGTGATATAGTTTGACCTTGTTCATGAGCCTCCTGTCTATCAGCCACTAAGAGTTGGGATTATAAGTGTGTGTCCCCATGTCCAGGTGAGTGAATGTTAGTTTTAAACTCATCTGGGCAAATGTCAAGGAACGTGCTCAGTCATGTGACAGAACACAGTTTTATGAGAAGCCACTAAACTGTCTTCCCACCAGCAATGAACTTAAGTTCCATTACCACTTCCTTCTTCATCTGACTCCATCCCTACTTCAAGTACCAGTTCCTTCCCAGAACCCTCTCTGACTCTGCAGTAAACCTCTTCATGGGATTCACAGTATTTTTGTGACATTCACGGGATTCACAGTATTTTTGTGACATTCACAGCATTTCTGTGACACTAACAGAAGTCTCCAGCACAAACTCTTACATTTGTGCTACTGACAGTCCCCAGAGGAAATCCTAGCAGCAAATGCACTGGGTGCTGTGTCACAAATGTATGATTTCTAACTAGAAAAAAATACAAGAATGAAGGCGATTTCCTATAAAATCCACACTCTCAACCCCCAGAAGAAGGCCTGTGGGCCGTGTCCACAGATCCCTACTCCACTCTAACATTTTCTACATTTTTTTTGTTAAAAAACAATCAAACAAACAAAAAAATCCAGTTATTGTACACCCAGGTTCACAGCAAGTCTCTTCACAAAAGCTAAAATGGAGGCATAAACCAAGCATCTGAGAAGGTGAATGAATGTTTTATGTACATATGATGGGTGAATGGATACATACAATGTTTTGTGTACATATGATAGGCTTTTAGACCCCAGGCCAAATGTCCATAAATCCCAAGTTAGGTCCAGCTACTTGACCACATATGTCAAATAAGGAGACATGGTAGAGAGAGGAGATTTATTACATGGCACCCGTGGGAAGACAGCACTTCAGTACATCTTCAGTCATCTTCAGAGCTACAGACATTAGCTTCAGGTTAAACAGGGAGAATTAGAGGCAGGGGCTGGGGGAACAGTATATAGGGTTAAAACAGTCCCAAGTCACAGGTATGGCCTGGTTGACCATTAGCTCTGTCTTTGTCCCTACAGAATTTCTGGAGATGCTGTTATCACTTAATTACCAGAACAGAAAAGGAACAAAGTGGTCTCCTGAATTTTCGGCTGTTGCTTTAAGATAACAAGACTTTGTTTATTGGAGGGCCAGTTTGCCTTTCACACAAGATTCTCATCTGAATCTTCTCTTTCCTTCTGGAAACAAGGGGATTGGAAGCTTGATTGTGAGAGGGAACAAAGGGCAGATCAAAGGGCACAAGGTTGGCAGACTCACAGGACCCAGCGAAAGCAGTTAAGATTGCCTCTTAGACCATTTGTAGAGTGAAGAAATGAAGTCAACCAGGGATTCTAGAAAGTGACAACACCTGAGAAAAATCTAGAATAATCTGGAACTTACCAAGAAAAGAAGGTGGGAAGAATGGGTAGGTTGTCCTGAAACAAAGGGCCTCACCACAGGATATATTAGTCCAAGACTACAGGAGGCCCAGCAGAAGGTTTAACAGGATAACCAGAGGTTTTGTATTCTAAGCCTTCGTCTTCTTTCAGGATGAAATCAGCAGAGATAATGAAAGGTTTTTAAAGTCAAGAAGCAGATTTGAAAGAATCACCAAGAAAGCACAACTACCCACGTTCCTTCTTTCGAGCAAACCTCTCTATCTTCCTTCCATCCAACAACATAAATCTTACCTCCTTTTGTTGGATTATAATTCTGAAACTCTCTACCAGCATGCCATCAAGACAAACTAGGTGAACCAGAAGTCAGAACCCAAAATTCATCCTACTCTAGTAACTCAAAACCTAGAACCCAAATCACGGACGTAAATTCAAAGTAAAAAAAAAAAAAGGCAAAAATAAAACAAGAAAGCCAAAAAACAAATGACTTATACCATGAAGTACTGTGGCATGAAAAGAGACCCAAGCTAACAAGAAAGAGCTCTGAGCCTGAATATACATCTCACAGGAGACAGAAAAAATAATCAGAGTTCAACACACATGCACAATACCCAGACCCTTAGTGTGTGTATCCTCAAGGCCCAGCTTTGAAGAGGAAGCAATGTACAGTTACTATACAATTCAGTGACATACAGATTCAAGTTCCAGGCCATGGCCTTGCTGCTCATCTGTACATCACGTTGAATAGCAAGGCTCTAACAGAGCCACTACTGAAAAGTTTCTCTATTTCTGCTGCCTCAGAGATGGTGCTCAAATGGTAAACAGTGGAAAATCCAACAGAAAAAGACTCTACTGGAATAAAACAGCTGGTCTTTCTCTCTTGATCCATAATAAACTTGGGTCTATGATTAACTCTAGTCTCAAAATGCAACAAGCCAATGAGGCCAGAGACAGCTGCAGACAGATTACACTCGTGTGCAATGGGATAGGAGTTGGCTGACTTCTATGGATACTGGAGCTGGTTCCCTGAGTCAGACACGGACTTGTACACAAACAG
This sequence comes from Dipodomys spectabilis, assembly GCF_019054845.1. Classification (NCBI taxonomy): domain Eukaryota; kingdom Metazoa; phylum Chordata; class Mammalia; order Rodentia; family Heteromyidae; genus Dipodomys; species Dipodomys spectabilis. The sequence goes on from NW_024870752.1 coordinate 10,726,520, forward strand.
GAGAGATATCCAAAGGCAGTCACAGAGTAAGATTGCAAACACTGGCTGAGGAAGCAGGAGCCGAGAGGGTCCTTGTTGTGTCAGCCTTTGAAGTTCGTTCCGTCCCCACTAGCCAGGCAAGTCCTATGCAGAACCCACAGACAAGCTGTTTATTCTCTGAGGCCACAGTGGTGACTCACAGATGACATCTATAAAACCTCAGCAAATATTTGCATCGCCTCCACTAACAACATCCTAGCATTCATAAACATCCTAGGTGTTTATGAATGCCATCCTATTTGTCCAAAATTATCACAAGTACATAAGAACTTGCAGTATTCCTCCTGGACATTTGAAAACTCTGGCTTGCTTTGGAACCTTCTTGGTTCCAATTCAACCTTCTCTATGTTCCTTTTCTGTTGACACAATAGACATCAGTCCTAATAGAAACAGTGGACCATGTGACATCACATCACACGCAACAGCAAGAAGGAAACAGAGTTCGCATGGCTTCCAATTATCCTTTGTGAACAGCCTAAAACACAGGCTGAGCTCAGTCTAGGAAGTTCCTACCCATCCAAAAAGATTTTTCATAAGCCTTTGTCCACTACTTTCAAGAGAAGACCAGCTAAATTCATGAGAAATCTACATTAGTAAATACACTCAAAGGCATGCAGAAGAGGTCATTTAGCCAAGCACCAATGATTCACACCTGTGATCCTAGCTACTCAGGAGGCTGAGATCTAAAAACCATAGTTTGAAGCCAGTTAAGACAGGAAAGTCCATGAGACTCTTATCTACATTAAAGCAGCAAGTAGCTAGAAGTGGAGCTAGGACTCAAGTGACAGCCTCGAGCAAAAAAAGCTAAAATACAGGATATGAGTTGAAGCACCACCAGTACCTTCATACACATACAAATAAAACAATTCTAGTTTGTTATCTATGGCCACTGATTTTTCTCCAAATTCAAAAAATAACTTATGCCCAGCAAGTTCCCTACTTTTTTGGAATCCCTCCCTGAAACTTTCAAACCAAAGTTTCCAAACGGTCAGCACTCATGTTACAATTCATTTGGGGAATTTTTCATCTCTTTCGGCTTTGATTGTGTAGGGTGTCCTGTAATAAAGGAGTGAACTTCAGGTTGCGGGGCCATCTTGTCCAGGTTCCCATCCATAGCTGTTAGCTTCTTGAATCAGGATAAAACACTGAACCAAGTCCTGGTTCCTTTTCTTTCCTGGTCCTTTCCCTTCAAGTTACAACTTCAGGTGCAAGGCCATATGACCTCCAGGCAGAATGCCTTCTTTGCTGCATGCAGGGAGCTTGTGCTAAGAGCATCGTGGATATCCCGCCTCTTCCTCCTGTCTCCAGGTTTATCCCAAGGTTCTTCATTTCTGCCCGAGCAGAAGGCCTTCTGCCTGGGCCTTCCAACTGCCCTCTGGACATCAGACTTTTGTGTTGCTTATGTATTTCTTTTTAATTTTCAAATCCTTTTTTGGTGTGGGGGGGGGAAGGGGTGGTGGGTGGGAAGAGGGGGGCCTACCCAAATGGAGCTGGCCAAAGCTTTGAAATAGCTGAGACTGGATGGAAACTGGCTTTGATATCACACAATCATGGCAGGATGAGATCCCCTCCTGGCCTGTCCCCACTGCCTGAATCATCCCAGAGCCAGATGTCAAGCAACTAGGATAGCTGAGAATCTACCAGAACAACACAGACATCCAATCTAAACTGTCACTTGCCTGACCTGCCTTCCCCTAGGCTCTGGGGTCACTCCAGCCCCTCTGTTTCCTGCCTCCTCCTGTGTGGCCCCGCATGGCACCCCTACCCCGTCGGTAGCACCTGGCTTTGCCTTGCTGGCCCTCTCCCTCAGTCTCCATTTGTGGCTACTCAAGAACAGACTTCTCTGTTCCTTTGTGTGCATTTGGTGATAGCAGAACCCAGGGTCTTGAACTACTGAACTACAATGCTCAACACCACCACACACACAAGACTAAGACTTCCCTATTAATTATTAATGTTTAAGGCCCTACAGGAACACTCTGATACAAAAATTCCAGCCCCAAACTAGGCTACCCTACAATGCAAAATTATCGTTTTGGGCCAATGGTATAAAACTTGAAGAGGAAGGGCATTTGTTTGCGATGTCAAGACTTCACTGCAAGTAAACAAAGCAGCTACTCAGAGAATTGAGCCTAGGTTTCCACTGAACTCTCATGTCACCACCTATCTAAGCCTAAGGAGAAAGGCCAAGGGTTAAATAAATAAGCACCAATCTGAATTGCACTTCTGGTACTTACCCATGAGCTAATAACTGAGATTGCTTAAGCTCCACAAACAAAACACAGGAAGCCTTCCAAGCTCTGGGATAGAACTGAAGGTGTGACCCAAAACTCCCATCCCCACATCGGCTTAGAACACGGAAGCGATGTACCACATAAATTAGCCAGCTCCCCTGTGGGTCTCCATACCATCACTTTCCTAGACACTGTACAGAGCTCTTGGCAATCGCTCCGGATCCAGAATAAACTTCAACGGCAATGCTCTGAAGAGCATTAAGAACAGCACCTCAAAAATACAGGTTCAGGGTATCATATTGAACCATGTGACAATAGCTGTCCTCAAAGATGTGTCACATCTGCCAGGTGTTAGTGGCTCAAGCCTGTCAGCTACTTGAGAGGCTAAGACATGAGGATGGAGGTTTAAAGCCAACCCAGGCAAAAAAAAATTCATGAGACTCATTGATGCATACTGTGTGCGTTCTTGCTCTCTGGGGCAGTATAGAGATAAAGCCAGGAACCATGAAAAATTTAAACAGAAGAGAAAAATTATTGCAAAGCACAAGAAAAAATGCTTCCTGGAAGAGCACATGGGATGGGGAGGGGGGCAAGGCCTAAGTGGGGAAGCATCCTCCCCCCCCCACCCCCAACCCCAGGAATGCCAGAAGCATTCCTGCCAGTTCTGGAAGCCTGGTTGGGGAGAAGACAAATAAGATTCCAGGAGTGACTGAGAATAGGTCCCTGGAAAAAGCACAACTATATAGCAAGGTCAATAAGACCAATGACCTTGGCTTTTTCCCCATCATTATCTCCAATGAAGCAACAAAAACTGAAAGGAAAAGAGTGGCTCAAATGGTAGAGCACCAATCAGCAAAGAAGCCAAGAATGCAAGGTCCAGAATTCAATCCTGAATACTGGTGTATGTGTGTGCATGCACGCACACACATACACACACACATACACAGAGTAACATTCATTTAACTGTACTATTATTTGCTTATTATTTGGAGTTAAGGGAGGAAAGCTAATTACAAGTCATACACTTTTTGAACTGGGCAGTACTATGTCAATGGCACAGATTTTAGGAAAATTCCAGCTTAACCAGTTCATTCTTTAAAGCATTAGGTCAATTAGGAACATACCAAGCCTCAGTTTGAAGAGCTGCATATTCAGAAAGAACAAAAACATCCTTTGAAAAGCCTCCTACAAGTTCTGTGCAAAGGCTTACTTTGGAGGAAATGTGAAGACCATGGCAAATCTCTGGGCCCAGCCTTCAGAAGAACCTGGGTGTCTCCTCCAATTCACACTGGAAAATGTTTCAGGTTACCACCAAGGCTACAAAGGTGGAAGAACACAGCTGGTTCTGTCAGACAAGGTGCCGGAGGGCCTTCCCACATCCATGTAGTCCGTCAATCCCGCTCCAGCCCGGCCAAGCTTCACAGTTCCCTCCAGCAGACCTTTGTGCCCCTTGCTCCTCCATCAAACTTGCCTGTTTCTCAGTTGCAACCTGCCATGGACTCCTTAATTTGCAACCACCAGGAGCAACACAGTTAACAGGGACCGGACCAAGGAACTGTGGTTTGGGGGACCTGTAGCCTTCTGCCAGCAACAAATCCCAAGGTTCCATTAACCAAGGTTTTTGTAGGTCTTGTGCAAGGAAGTAATATGGTACAAACTTCAACATGTGACAATATTTCGTATACAAGTGGTAGGTGGCCTTCTTATTCTAGGAAGGAGAGCTAAAGAGTAAACAGGCTTCCATTTGCATAAACCTAAGCTGACCCAGACAGTTTAGGGTGGTATCTGAGTTCCCATATAGTCAGAACTGATTGACCTTTCCAGGAAAACACTCAGCATTCTGAGAGCGTACTGGGAGAAGACATTCCAAACTCCCAGTCCTTTCGGGGTCTCACAGTTTGGATTTTTGGGCTCTTACAGTTTCTACTGGGAGAAGACCTTCAGAAGCAATCCATCCAAAAAAGCGTAATAGCCAAAATATACCAGAAGCAATACCTACACCCAAAACTAATAAACCAATCAATCAATGGGCAAAAGGAGCTTTAAAAGAAACGTCTTAGAAAAAATAAGAATGGCAAAAAGACACATTAGGAAATGTTCAACATCCCTGGCCATAAAGTAAATGAGATTCCATCTCACCCCAGTTCCATTGAACAACATCAAGAAGTTGAAGAACAAATGTTGGCATGGATGTAAGGAAAAAGGAATCCAACTGCACTGTTGGTGGGAATGTAAACTAGTACCACCACTCTGGGTGATGGTCTGGAAATTCCTCAAAAAACTAAACATAGAACTTCCCTAGGATCAGCAATACCACTACTGAGCATCTACCCAGAACATCACAAGTCAGGATACGGTAAAGACATTGTTCAGTGCTGCACTATGCACAGTAGCCAAGTTACGGAAACAGACTAGATGCCCTACAACAGATGAGTAAATCAATAAAATATGGTACACATACACAATGAGATTGTACTCATCCATTAGAATGAATAAGATTATGTCATTTACAGGGAAATGGAGGGATCTGGAACAAATCATGCAAAGTGAAGTAAGTCAAGCTCAGAGAGACAAATGTCACATGTTTTTTCTCATATGTGGAAGTTAAAACTAAAATATAACTAGACATGAAAAGCTACACAGGCTGGGCGCCAGTGGCGCACACCTGTAATCCTAGCTACTTAGGAGGAGGCTGAGATCTGAGGATCATGGTTCAAAGCCAGCCCGGGCAGGAAAGTCTGTGAAACTCTTATCTCCAATAAACCACCAGAAAACCGGAAGTAGTGCTATAGCTCAAGTGGTAGAGCGCTAGCCTTGAGCTGAAGAGCTGAGGGACAGCACTCAGGCCCAGAGTTCAAGCCCCACAACACAGGACTCCAGGCATTCACAAATAAACAGAGGCTAGAGTCCAAAGGAATCTTCTGCCTTCATCCTCAGCCCCCAACAACCTAGCAAATGGATAACAACTTCATTAGCAAACAAGGATGCAACCACAAACTAACTTTCTTCAGTGGGAGTTTCAAAAAGACTATGAAGAAGCTAGGCTAAACCCACTCCTATAATCCTAGCTACTTAAGAGGCTGAGATCTAAAGATCACAGTTCAAGCTAGCCAGGGTAGTAACATCTTTTATCTCTAACCACCAAAAAGACAGAAGTGGGTCTCTGGCTCAACTAGTAAAGCACTAGGCCTTGAGCAAAAGAGCTCAGAGACAACGCCTTGGCCTTGAGTTCAAGCCCCAGGACCAGAATAGGAAAAAAAAAAAAAAAAAAAGTTACAATCAATCTCACCCAGTAAGATTGTCCAGCATTGAGAATTTGAACAATAACAAATACTGGTAGGGATATAGGAAAAGAAGAAACCCTATTACAGTGTTGGTGAGAATGTAAACTAGTGCAACCACTCTGGAAGGCAGTTTTGGGATTCCTAAAAAAAACTAAACATTTAGAACTATTCTGTGATCCATACTACTCTTGGCTATCTACCCACAAGTCAGGATGCAGTAAAGATATTTGCACACCCATGTTCACTGTTACACTATTCACCATAGCCAAGTTATAGAAACAACCTACCTGCCCTACAATGAATGGGTAGATCAAGAAAATACATTGCATACACATATTAGAAAAAATAATATTATGTCATTCGCAGGAAATGGATAGGCCTAGAGTAAAATATGTTATGTGAAATAAGCCAGGCTCAGAGAGACAAATGGTGCACGTTTTCCCTCATATGTGCAAGCTAGATCTGAAATACAACTAGGCCTGATAACATATACAGGGCTCAAGTCATTTCCACGCAAAGTGACTAAGGGTGGATATACTTAGGGGAAGGATCCAAAGCAGTAACTCCTCTGAACAATTAAGGTACCGTTTACCAAAATGAACACAAGAAAGTAGAGGGCTCAGGAATGGAGAAAGGAAGGGTGGGCAAAGGCAGTCATTATTTTCAATGTACATTATGTAAAAAGTGAACTATGTAACTTGAGGGTAGGGATGAGAGGGGAGAAATGGAGAAGAGCAAAGGAAGGGGTGACATTGACCAAGAGCTATCATACTCATAATCTGATTTATGGACTTGTAACCCCTTTGTACAACCACATACTAGTAACAAAAGGAGGAAAAGAGAAGCTCGAATTATCACAAGAATCTGTTGGAACTTACTCTTCAGCACCTACCATGTCAGGAGAACTTGTCTAGGTTCTAAACCAAAGACAGGTCCTTTTGATTGATGGACAGACAGGCTTAGAATGACAGTCCCACAGTAAATTCAACAAGCTACCTGAGATGGGGCAAGAGGGACAGAGCTCCCCTAGTGCCAAGAACAAGGGCAGCGTGTTCCAAGCAAAGAGAACAGCCCGTGCAGAGGGGTGTGGCCTGGGGCACTCCCAAATCAGTCCTGAACCATGCTGAGCCCTCAGGAAAGGGAGGGCAGAGTATCAGGTGGAAAAGCAGCAAACTTGATCCCATGCTCATCCATCCACACCATAGGGCGAACCGCACCCCAAATTGACAGAGATCAGAGCCCAGATTGGAGCCGGACCAAGATCACAAGGCTATGTACCACCCCAGGGACACTCACAGTGAGGCAGAGTCAACCCAAGCCCCAGCTTCTCAGACAGGGGTCATTCAGCCTTCCTCAAGGCAAGGCACCCACATCCGCTGCTGCTGTGACCTCAGTACTCCCCAAAGCGGGTAAGCACCTCCCAGTCCTGCTGCTTCTTCCAGCCCACCTCAACAGGACACAATCCAGCCACCAGTGTAACCTAGCCAAAGAGCAGGGACGGGGAATCCCCACAATCAGAGACTTTCTAGGCCCTGCCCCCTCACTCATGATGTCATTGAATCCTGAGCATCTGATGAGGTCCCCTAGCTTTGGATTTCTGTCTAGTGTCACCACTCTGTCTCACACCTCTGGATGTAGCTGCTTATTTATAACTATCTGCACTGGCTAAACTTACTGTCATCTCAGGACACATGAACTTGACCATGAGTTGATGTCCCAGGTGCTGGTCAATCCTGGACCAGCTCCTATCAAGCCTAGGACAGACCAGTTCACATGCCCACTGCTTGGCCAGGCATCAAAGCAGGTGGGTCCGATCCACTCCGAGCCAAGGCAGGGTTTACCTCAGAGCATAGCAATGACCGCGTATTTTCTTTGTAGCTGCCACAGTTTTTGTCTTTATATGCAGGGCCAAGGTTATAGGCCATTTCTGAGCCCACCTCCTCATGTGAGAAAGTAATCAACAGGTTTTCAAAATGTTTATTCTGGGTAAAGGTCACCCTACTTAGTTTCTGGGTAATTAACTTACAGTTAGTTCCATGCATGTACTACAGAGAAGGGGGGGGGGGGGGGGAAGTACTTCTAACAGAGGATTAGCTCCAGCTGGGTTAGTGATCAAATTATTATCCAACCTGGGATAGATTTAAGACTGAATGTTCTTGCTACTAGCAAGAACAAAAGGTGTAACTGAGGTCCACCCATGCCACCTGGTGCAGCCTGAAAGGAGGATTGTTTAAAAGAGAGGGGAGAGACTGACCACAACTCCAACCTCAGGGAATCAGCAACTCTACCATTACTCTGATTCCATGGTAATTCACAGTGTGAGAGGTAGTGCTTCCTTCTGAAATAAAAGGATTCGTGAACAACACATGGGACCATGGCCTGATAGGAAACAACCTGTGTTTTTCTTCTACCTAACCAAAATGCTAGGCAACTTCAGAGACAAATACTTGGCCTGAACATGGATAGCAGATTCCAACCCTAGCAAAGGGAAATCATGTCTGTTCTGCTTTCCAAAGGAGATAAAGACAGGAAAGCAGATTCTATACACAGTAAAACACAAGCTTTCCCATACTGGGCTCCCACACAAACACGCTCAGGAACATGGCCCCTTCCTTCACCTGCTGAGATGCTTTGCCTGTGGCTTTCAACACCTGGCAATGGGAATCCGACAGCCCACTCAACTCATCTTATTCAGTCTGCTTCTTTGGGCCTGATTTAAGCTCTCTGCCCCTCAGTTTCCTCAGCTGAAGGCAGAGTATGCAAAACCTCTTCAAATGTTATTCGTGGCTATAGTAACATGCCACGTGTCCTAGAGGTTGTCTCTAAAAGGTAGGAATCAGTTCCGAACAGTCTTCGTGTGCCACCCCCAATCCAGAATGGCTGGGATTAGCTGAGAGGGACCAGGGCCTCTGGTCTGGGAAGAGAAGGTGATCCCATCATTGAAAATATCTATATCCTTACTGTACATGGATCTTTATGGAACTAGACCATGGGGCTTCTTTGCTGAGAGAAAAAAATAACTAAAGAAGTTAGGCGGGCAGGGAAGGCAGACGAAAGAACAGAAGGGCAACAGGACACAAGAGGCCTAGAGAAGTGAGCACCAAGGAACTGAGACTGAAAAGTCTTTGAGCAGGGTGGAGAAGGGGGATTCTGTGTCTGTCTGTTGTCTGTCTGTATACTAGAGCTTGAACACAAGACCTGGGTGCTATCCCGTAGCTTTCTCATTCAAGGCCGGTGTTCTAGCATTTGAACCACAGCTCCACTTCCAGCTTTTTGCTGCGTAACTGGAGATGAATCTCTTGGACTCTTGGACTGAGGCTGCCTTCAAACCAGAATCCTTAGATGTCATCCTCCTGAGTGGCTAGGATTTCAAGCGTGAGTCACTAGCGCCTGGCTCAGGATAGCCTGTTTCTGGCCCAATTCCTTCGAATTACAAGAATACAACCAGTGCCACTTGGCACTAGGTCCTTAAACATTCATGGTCAAGTTCACCTCCTCCTCCCTTGGAATTCTGGCTAGGAATTGGATCTAAACTCAGCACAGGGGAGACACAGGACACTGACTTGTTCTGTGAGACCCCACTGTAAGATCTCTCGCTTGTCACTGACTTCTGAGCATCAAACTCTCTTTGAGGCAAGGAATCAAAAGTTTCCAGTCAGGGCTCACCCACAAAGCCTGCCTTGGGCCACATTCCCCACAGCCTGATGCCATCCTTCCAGTGCTAGCTGCCACAAAACTTGTGCTCCTTTATAAAAAATGTTTGTTCCCAGAAATCAAAGGCCATTCATTCCTTCTCCTGTGTTCTTGAGCAGGCTGCTTCATGGGATCCCTTCCGGCTGCACCTCATCCTTCCTGATCCGTGCCTCTTAGAAAATGTGCCTCCCTCTTACAGGAAAGGAGGAGCGGCAAGCCATAGATCCTAGGCAGCTTTGTTGAAACTACCTTCAAGTGCCTAGAGCTTCCTTTCTGGGCAGCTCTTAGCAGAAATGGCCAAAATCTCGAGAAGAAGGAGAGGGAAAGAACCAAGGAGAGAAAAAGAGGGGAGGAAAAGGAGGATTGGGAGGGAAGGAAAAAGGGGGAAAGATAGCTCTTGTTCTGACTTACCTCAAAAAGACTAATTTTCTCTTTAGATTAAAAAAAAAAAAAAAATTAAGCAGCCGGGCACCAGTGGCTTATGCCTGTAATCCTAGCTACCCCAGGAGGCTGAGATCTGAGGATCGTGATTCAAAGCCAGCCTGGGCAGGAAAGTCCCATGAAACTCTTATCTCCAATTAACCACCCCAAAACCAGAAGTGGCACTGTGGCTCAAGTGGTAGAGCACCAGCCTTGAGCACAAAAAGGCTCAGGACAATACCCAGGCCCTCAGTTCAAGCCCCACAACTGACAAAATTAAACAAACAAACAAACAAATAAATAAATAAGGAAAACAAGTACATTATATTTTAGGTACGGGAAGAAGATTTTGCGTTTTCGGGAGAAAACATCAGAGCAGCCATGACTTTTCTCCACTATGAATACTGGATATCCTCAGGACTCACCCTAGGTTGTCATAGCTGTTTTCCCCACAGGTAAAACAGTTCAGAGAACTTTGACTGGAGATATAAAAGAAGAAGTTCACAAGGGCTACACAAACCACCTTGTGTCAAAGATGCATCTCACCTACCATGGGGAGCAAACCCCAGCTGTCACAGTGACCTGATTTCTACAGCAGTCATTATTCTGGGAACACCAAGGGCAAACCATGCTCTCCTCCTCCAAATCAACCTGTCACGAGCATGATGGGAATTGCCTCCACAGCTGAAGAGTTCTAGGAATTAAGCCCAATACACAAATATGAGGGAAAACTCAAAAAACTAGAACAAAGTGAAGGATCTATAAAGGACATCTATAAAGGCCAGAATGTTGGGTGAGGTCAATCTAATAAGGTCAAGCTGGTGCCATTCAAAGAAGCTCAGATTCAGGAAGCCAGTGGCACCAAGTCTGGCCAACGCCTCTGGAAGGCACATGGGTGACATCAGCCTGCCACAGAATACACCAGTCTCTGTGGCTAGAAACAGAAATGTAGGGGAGGGGGGGGAGGAGATGGGAGGGGATGGTAAGGGGAAACAAAGAAGGAGGCAACAATGCTTAATAAGAAATGTACTCATTATCTTGCCCATGTAATTGTAACCCTCTGTACAGTATTTTCACAATTAAAAAAAAAAAGAAAAGAAAAGAAACAGAAATGTACTCCCTCCAGATCAAGGCAGCTGCAACACTTCTGCCCTTGGCTTAGAGATGGCTGTCTTCTCCCTGTGTCTTCACACTGCCTTTTCTCTGCATCGCCTTGTCTCTGTACCACCTCTGTGTCCAATTTCTTTTTCTTCTGGAAGTCTTACAAGATCAGGGTTCAAACCAATGACCTAGTTTATTCCTCATTATCTCTTTAAAGACCTCATCTCTAAGGGAATGGGAGAGAATAAGGGAACCTATGACCCTATGAGAAAGGAAATGTACTTATTTCTAGATGTATGTAAAGGTAACTCTGCTGCATATCACCTCTAAAACAATAATAAATTGGAATTAAAAAAAAAAACTCATCTCTGAATACAATCACATCCTAATGTACTAAGGGTTACCATTCCAGCATAGGAATTTGGGGAAGTCTGCTATGTCTTAGGACACGGCCCATCAGAAATGAGATCTTTCCAGGTTCTACCTGAATATAGTTTTCTCTGCTATCTCTCCCCTGGACCTGAGAACTGGGCCCCCACTTATTCTCTCCACTCCTGCCCTGTTCTCATTTTCCTGTGTGTGGACAGAAGGCTCTGCTACTACTTGATAGCTGTGCAACCTTGGCCAAGTAACTTAACCTCCCCAGAACTCAATTCTGATCTTTGAGGTAATGGGTACCACCTCTGAAGACCTGCTGGAAGATTAAAAGGGCTAAAATGCAAAAAGCACACAATAGAGATGCAGAGGTTTTCCTCATGACAATGCCATCAATAACCCAGCCTTCAGCACCAAGTGTGTGTGTGTGTGCCCGTGTGTGTGTGTGTGTGTGTGTGTGTGTGTGTGTGTGTGTGTGTTGTGTGAGAATTGAGGCTGAAACTCAGGGTCTAGGTGCTGTTTCTTGGTTTTTTCACTCAAGGCTAGTGCTCTACCCACTTGAGCCACAGCTCCACTTCCAGAATTTTGGTGGGTAAGAGTCTCATGGACTTTCCTGCCTGGGCTGGCTTCCAAGTCAGACCCTCAGATCTCAGTCTCCTGAGTAGCTAGGATTCCAGGCCTGAGCCCCTGGTGCCCTGGCTGCTTTCACCAAGTTTTTAAAAAGGATTTTTACAACCTACGGATGGAGGCCTCTAGCCAAGTGCTATCAACAGAACTTTGTGTGACGACAGATAGGCTCATTCTAGAACCACAGGAAGGAAGGAAACAAATTAAAATGTCTTTTATCCCTATAATTAGCAGCCCCTTCACCGGAGGGACAGTGGGAGAGGCACAAGCAGGATCAGTTCAGTTGGCAGCAGAGTTGCCCTGTTGGTACCCAACACTGGCACCAGCACTGGAAACATGCTCTGAAATGGACACATAGACAACATCCCACACTTCTGGGAGCTGACAGGCAGCTTTGTGGCTAAGCTGCCCCCCACTCTGTCCCTAGTCTTGACACCCCAAAAAAAGCATCTCACTGCTACAGAGAGCAAGGACTCCAGGCCAAGCTGTCTACCAGCTGTGAAGCTGGACTCTGCCACTCACAGACTATGATCTTGGACAGTAACAGTTCCTACCCCATAGGTTTGGCAATAGGACTGACACTGTCCACAAGAGAAACGTACATAGTACCTGAATTATGAAATTGTAAACTCTCTGTACATACTGTAATAATAACAATAAAATTGTAATTTTTTAAAGGATGCATTATACTTAATAACTTGACTTCTCAGATTGAAACCTCTTTGTACAACTTGATAAAACTAATTTTTTTTTTTTGTCTGTCGGTCATGGGGCCTGAACTCTGGGCCTGGGTGCTGTCCCTCAGCTCTTCAGCTCTTCAGCTCACAGTGCCACTTCCAGCTTTTTATTCTTGCTTATGTGGTATTGAGGAATTGAACCCAAGGCCTCATGCATGCAAGGCAAACACTGTCACTGAACCACCTTCCTAGCCCCTAAAGATTTTTTTTAAGCTAAATGCGCCAGCCAGGTACCTGTGGCTCGTGCCTATAATCTTAGTTACTCAGGAAGCTGAGATTTGAGGATCTTGGGTTCAAAACCAGCTTGGGCAGGAAAGCCTTATGAGACTCTTATTTCCAATTAACCACCAAAAAGCCAGAAATAGAGGTATAACTCAAGCAGCAGAGCTCTAGCCATGAGCAGAAAAAGCAAAGTAAAGGTAAGTGTCCAGACCCTAAGTTCAAGCCCTGGTACTGCATATTCAACCAAGGGTGGGGGGGAGGAGGAAAAAACTGACAACTGAAAAATGAGCTACAAGTTGGTTGATGAACAGATTTTCAGGGAGGATGTTGGAGCAGAGCCACTGTAATTAGAAAGAGCACGAACTCAAGGATAGCAAAGGACTGGTAAGGGCATGGGCAAGACACCACACTGACTGCCTGGGAACTGCGGCTGTCTGAGAAAATACTAGGTTGGTCCCATGCCAAGGAGAGCACTGAGTGCCAAAACAGACACCGCCAATTCAGCAGCAGCGAAGTGGGGCTGGGGAAAGATAAAGTGTGCTAGAATCAGGAGTTACCGCCAAAGAGATGCAGCCTAGCAGAAGCAATGGACTGACATCCTGTCTCTTCTTGAACCAGACATTGCATGTCCACATTAAGACAGGTGCAGTCCTGTCCCTAGCAGCTTCAGCCATGCCACTCTGGCCCCTAGGGATGTGGCAGTCCCTACTGAGGATTTTCAAAGTACTTCCACAGACACTGGCCTAGCTCTCAGTGTGAACTATGTTTCCTTTTGTTTTGTTGTTGGTCTGGGTTTTGCCAGTACCAAGACCTGAACTTATGGCCTTGTGCTCTCATTCTGTTTTCTTGTTCATGGCTGGTGCTCTACCATTTGAGCATACCTCTGCTCCAGAATTTTGTTGGTTATTTTGGAGGTGGAGTTTTGTGGACTTCTCTAATTAAACTACAGCTGTCCAGATCTCAGCCTCCTGAGTTGTTAAAATTTCAGGTATAAGCCACTGGTGCCCAGTCAGCCTTTTTTGCTTTTGCTTTTTAATAGTTCTTCATTTGTAGGGAGTAGTTACAAACAAGTCACTTATCTACTTGTCACAGATGAATATGACTTATGCCCTACCCTCAGATTATTTTTCTGCTGCCTTGTCCTGCTTAATTGAATGGTAATCGAATGTTATTCCTTACTAAATATAATCTTGGACTGTGCATGAGATAGTTTAACTATATAAATCTATACAAGAAAATACCAAGTCCAGAGTGGTCGCTTATCTTCTCCTGGACTGGAGTCAAGGTCATCTGGCTCAATTCTGCTAATCTAAGGTCAGGTGTTGGCAACTGAAAGTTCAAGAAGCCTGCATTAAGACTGAAGTAATAAGTTACAATCATGAATGAAGAACACCGAGTTCAAAATGCCTAGCTGGGTACTAAGAAAGAACGAGAAAAATGCTAGTTACAACTCCAGAGAACTGACAATTTAGTGCTTTCTTTTTAAGTCACAAATGAATAAAGTCTGTACTCCTAGCTAAATGGGACGTGGAGACTGGGGGAAGGGGGGGGGGGGGGCTTGTGGTTCAAGCCAGCCATTGTATCAAAGTTCTCATGACTCCATTTCAATCAATGGCTAAGTATAGTGGTATAGTCCCTATTATCTCTGTTACAATGGTTGAACACAGTGATATGCACCTGCATCACCAGCAACATTGGGAAACATAGCAATTAGTCACATAAATAAGAGGATTGCAGTCCAGGTCAGCCCAGACATAAAGTGAGACCCTGCCTTGAAAATAACCAGTGCAAAGGGGGGCTAAGGATGTGGCTCAAGTGGCAGAAAGCCAGATTAGCAATCATGGAGCACTGAGTTCAATCTCAGTACCCCCACCAAATAATAAAGATCTGCAAATACAAAGAACATATTCATTATAGGAGCAATGTTTCACTCCACTGGGCTCCTCTTGATCTCAATCTCTGTCCCAGAATGTGACAATAAACACAAGAACACAGAGGACAAATGCATGCTTGGAGTTTGTGGTACCTGACTCAACTGGCCGCTCCATTCATCACATCCTAACAGGGTGATACTCGACGATCTGGCTTCTCCAGCCTCAGTTTCCTTCATCAATAACATAAGGACACAAACAACAAGGTAAGAAGCCAAGGATCAGCTACCTCTAGGATCCTGGGCCCACAGTGAGCCCTTCCCCCACGACTGCCACCTACTACAAGCCCACAGGGACAACTAAGTCCCATTGTGGCCATGGTTGTCATGTTTTGAGATCAGAGTCCTTTGAGAGGAATTCAAAGGGAGTGGGGACAGAGAAGTTCAGAATCCTTGGCCTAAAGGGAAATGCCTTCAGAAATGTTTGTGACTTCTGAGAAGCTGGGAACCAACGGTTCTCAGAACAACAAAAACTCCAAAGGAACCTTTTAAGTAAGTAAAAATAATGTCTGGGTGGCTGCCTGGAAATGAGCATTCAAAGTGACCTAGGGGTAGTCCAAGCACTGGAGTTCTTTTGGCTGCCCAGCTGACTTGCTGGCTGAGCAGGGCCTCCACAGAGCGCAAGACAGCAGTCAGCTTCTCAGAGTCAGGCAGAGTCACAGCTGGTATTGACAAATGACTTCAACAAGGGCTGGAGATCAGTGGCAGAGCATGTCCTGAACACACAAAGACCCTGGGTCCCATCCCCAGTACCACCAGAAAGAAAAAAAAACAAAGGAATTTAAGTGAAACAAAACTAGTAAATGTCACAGAAACTGCCTCAGCAGATGTTTAAAGCAGGCAATTTGAGAGCATATCCACAGAAGGTAGTACTAAGAACCAGCCTGTGATTGAACAGAGGAAAAACCACCAAACTAACACCAATCTCTCCTCTGTGGGGTCATAGAATGATTGCCCAGGACACCTGGGACCTCTGGACTCCCATAGAGCAAATGACACATACCCTTCCAAACTCTCCCCCATGGCCAACCTAATCTACTATGCTTAGTGTTGCCAGGTGGATCAGATACAACCAAAGGACAGTCCAGGCTTGTCCTTCCTACTGTTCGGTTTTTTAAAACAGTTTTCAAGAAACTTTCAATAGCAACCACAATGGTCACTCAACTTTGCCATCAACCAAATGAACCCAGAGAGCAGGTTATGTGAGGGCAAACCCCAGCCCCCACAGGCTGTGCGCTCAGTGGACTGTGGATCATATATCTGCAAGCACTTCAGCTGAGCACTCACTGATCTCCAGCTCAGACTTCATCCCCAGTGCCGGATCAGGACCGACTCCCTACCTAACATCTTCACTCAAACACACTAAACAAGCATGCCAGGCTTCACATGCTCAAAAGTCATCCTCTGACCTCCTCCAAACTGTACCCACAGGCTTCACTCCCACCCATCTGCGAAGCTCCATCCTGCCCCTGGCCCAGGTCAAAGACAGACCCCCCCCTTCCCAAACCTGACCCTCAAATAATAATCATGGGCTAGGACAACAGTATGGATCACCTGCAAAACAGACTTGAAACATTTATTCCAGCCGTCTCCACTTTGTCTACAACCTAGCAAGTGCTCAAAACATATCTGATGGATAGAGACATGGCTGAGTACTAGAGCACTTTCCTAGCACCCCAAAGACCTTTGATTTGATCTCAAGTGTGCATGCGTGCATACACACATACATACATACATACACACATATACATACACACACACACACAATATTATAAAATTATTGAAGTTATTTAAAAACACCAGCCTGTAGGTGGAACAGATCACCTGTGGAATATTCTGTCTTGTTCTGAATGCCACGTTAAAATAAAGACAGTGATAAATTAAAGAGCAGTGGGCTCAACCAGATGGATAAAGGAGTGAAGAAAGATACTGCCACTTACTACAGCATGGGAACTGGAGACATTTTCTTCAAGATGGTGTTTAATAGGGTCATGCTAGCTCTCTGATTACAAAGGGCCAGGATAAAAAGGGAGGCAGCCAATTTGCTCTGAAAATAAGGGAGGTAAAAAATAGGTAGAAACTGTTGAGATTAAAAACAAACATACAAACAGGGCTGGGAAGGTGGCTCAGTGATAGAGTGGTCGCCTCACATGCATGATCCCTGGGTTCAATTCTTCTGCACCACATAAACAGAAAAAGCCGGAAGAGGCGCTGTGGCTCAAATGGTAGAGCGCTATCCTTGAGCTGAAGAGCTGAGGGACAGCACCCAGGCTCAGAGTTCAGGCCCCCTGACTGACAAAAAAAAAAACAGCAACAACAAAAGAACCTGCAGCTCAATACATCATGATCCAGCCTTCTAATCATCTAGGGTCAAATGTGAAGTAAGAAATGTCCCCAATGTCTCTCTCCGAAGGAATTCCTGTGATGATGGTGGGAATGGCTTCAGGTGGGCACCACTCCACAGTGACAGCATTGAGCCTGGAGGACTCGCCGTTGTCACTTCAGTACCTCTGACTCTGGCAGGTGACGTGGGCCTGGTCATTTACCTGCATTTGGATTGACTTGGAGCACAGACTGTGGAACAAATCGATCATGTGTCCAGACAGAGGTGACCACATGACTAATCTGGCCAACAGGATGTGTATGCAAATGGCCTGGAATACAAAAACCTCTCTCTGGCTAATAAATAAGATTGGGTAGAAAGAACCCAGGGACTTGAAGGAGTCATAAGGAGCCACAAGAAGGGAAAAGAAAAAAAAAAAACCACAGCTACACATAAGCTTGTGGTATTGAGATACCCACCTAAGCTAATCCAAAACAAACTGTTTCAGATAGGGTCTCTGGCTAAGGCTAGAGACTGGAGGAAAGGAATCCAAGCTCCAGAAAGATGAAGATTTCTGCAGAACCTTTGAGGCCCCCAACACCTGCATTCAGAAAGCATCTGCTGAATGAATGAATGAATGAATGAATGATACACAAGGACATTTCTAAAGTTGAATTGAGAAGATCTGATGTCAAAAGTTCACAGTAAAGAATTAAAAATTGAACAAACCTGATACCAATTGCCAACTCAAACAGTAATTCAATGGAATGAAGAGGAAATATGCTTCACATGTAGGTGCACATAAAGTACATCTATGCACCCACATAGACACAAGGAACGAAGGATTCAGTCAGCACACATTCATTCACTCAATCAACTGACATTTACCTATCTGAAGCTCAAGTCCAGTAGGCAAATGCTGACCTTGGTCTGAGACACAGCACACCCAGGGAAAGCTCTGTAATACCGCCACATCCTAGCTGTGATGCTCCCAACAAGTTACCAACTTCTCTGGGCTTTGATGTTCTCAATGTTTGAATATTAAATTATAGACACTGTTGGGTGCTAGTGGCTCATGCCTGTAATCCTAGCTACTCAGAAGGCTGATATCTGAGGATCGTAGTTTAAAACCAGCCTGGGGAAGAAAGCCCCATGAGACTTGCCAATAAACTATTTTTAAAAAGCCGAAAGTGATGTTTTGGCTCAGTGGTAGAGCACTAGCCTTAAGAAAAAGAATCTCAGGGCTGGGAAGTTGGCTCAGTGGTAGAGCACTTGCCTTGCATGCCTGAGGCCCTGGGTTCGATTCCTCAGCACCACATAAGCAAAAAGAAAAAAGCTGGAAGTGGCGCTGTGGCTCAAGTGGTAGAGCGTTAGCCTTGAGCTGAAGAGCTGAGGGACAGCGCTCAGGCCCAGAGTTCAGGCTCCACGACGGACCCAAAAAAAAAAAAAAGAAAAAGAATCTCAGAGACAGCACCCAGGCCCTGTATTCAAGCACAGAAAAGTAAAAAAAAAAAAAAAAAAGGATACGAAGATTACATTTAAAACTGACCAAAATTCAATGGGAATTAGTGAATAGCAGTAGTATTAGTTCAGAGGATCTCTGATCTGTCTCAATGTATGGTACAAAGATGTTAGAAACAACTATTACTCTTTTTCCCAGCTCTCTCTCTTTCCCAGCTCTTCCCCAGCTCTCTTTCCCAGTTCTCTTTCCCAGCTCTTTCCCAGGCCTTTCCCTGCCAAGTGGAGGGCCAACATGGCCTGGTGCCAGCCAGATCGATGAATAAACCTACCCCTTACCTGAATACCACGTGCGTGGTGCTGTTCTTACTCAGCTACCTCTTTTTTAAAAACCTAACATAAATGGTGCCAAAATCTGGGAAGGTCTTAAAGTCAGGATAGGTGGGATTCCTCTCCGGTTTTTTTTATTTTTACCCCCTTTTTTGCTCTGAGGAATACCCATAGTTCTGACGGCCTTTTGTGAACCTATCTGTCTGCTGTGGATACAGCACATCGATACCATTGCTGCCTTCACATCCACATCCACACCACTTCTCTACTCTGGTGAGTGAAACTACTCTCTATGGCTCTCTGTCACTCAGTCTCTGTCCAGACGTGGCGCCACGCCAGAGAGCTCCTAGGGCCTTTAGCTGAAAGGCTGGTCACTTCTGGAGCCGGGGACGCTTGGCTTTGGGGGCTTGGCCATTTCTCTCTAGAGGCCTCTGGGGGAAGTCGGGACGCCACTTCTGCCTGGTCAGCTCTCCTTCACTCACCAGACTGACTCTCCTACACATTTAATGGGGTGCTGCGAATCACGCCTGAGCGGTGAAAACCCTTTGAAATGCCTTCTGCGCTCCCTGGAAAGCCAGAGTGCCTTATTTTTATGCCATTCTCAGATGTAGACAGTTTTCGCCACTGCAATGGTAAATGGTCAGAAGTCTGTTTACTTTGAGGTTCTCTTTGCTCTCTCTCTGTCATTCATGTCCAACTTTTCTTATCTCTCCCTTTCTCTTTTCTACAACATTTTGGCTTGTGCCCTGAAGAATGCGACACAGGCTGGGTCCCGGGGACCCCCCCTCTAGGTTCCCTCTCAAAGGCTAGCCAAACTAGGCTTGATTTATTTGTTCAGGGTTTCTTTGCATTTTTTCAGAAATTCGCCATCTTGAATTCGTCATCTTGGCCACATGGTGGGTTAACGGTTTGGTCCCACCTGACCCGTAACCTTCCACCAAGCTTACTACTCCATCCATCTATTCTAAGGTGCCTTGCTAACAAGTTGCTCTTTTCATAGACCCTGGTAACTGAGGCCCAAACATCTGATGTGCTTTGTTAGCAAAGATGTCTAAACATTGTTGTCAAAATTTTAGGTTTTGAGTTTTGCCTTTTTGTTTTGTGTTGTGTATTCTAGTACGAACTACGTGACTCTAAAATATTGGACATATCTGTGCTAAGATTCTCACATCTAATGAGTTTTGTCATTTCAGAATGTTTGTTGGCCATTCTTGATAAGGACCAGGTAAGCTCTACTTATTCTACTTGATCTCCTTGTTGCTTTAATTGGAAATAATAAAGGGTCTTTTGTGGCAAAAATTGCAGTTCAAAGCCAGCCCAGGCTGAAAAATCCCTAAGACTCCATCTCCCAGCTAACCTGCCAGCTGGAAGCATGGCTCAAGACTCTTATCTCTAATCAGCAAACACTGCAAGTGGTACTATAACTCAAAGTGGTAGAGTGCTAGCCTTGAGTAGAAGTGCTCAGGGACAGTGCCCAGGCCTTGAGTTCAATCTTCCTTGAGTACCAACTGGGACAAGCCATCCCAGCAACAAGCACCTAGACTCAGCCAGTCTGGGGAAGAAGGGAACATGGAGAGGAGTAAGAGGAGATGATGTCACATCAGCAACTTTGTGCCTGCCCTTTCAAAATTAACCAGAGCCGGGAGGTCAGTAGAAGTAAGAAGCCTGCCCATCCACTGTCTATACCTATTAACTGAACAGGAATTTATATTCTTGCCTTTGTTACCTGACTTCTCCTCTACCTAGTCACCAGATGTCAGAAATAGCTAGGACATTACTACCAACGATTTTCAGCCCCAAGTCCTTCCTCTTGCCATTTATTTGCTCTCTAGTATTTTTTTTCCAGCCCCTCAATGCCTCATGAGACTTCTCCAGACTTCACCTAAGGACTCATACCACCAAGGGACAGCTGCTGCTCACTGCCTTCTCTGGGAGGGGACCAAATTCCAGCCTTTTACCCCTATTGTAGACGCCCCTTGTCAGCAGGAAGTAGCCAGAGAGAATCCGTGCCCTATTCCATGATTATTAAAAGGCTGGAATGTAAGGTCCGCTCCTGGATGGCGAGCAGACTCCACCCTCCTCACAGCAAAGTCTCCGCCCAGTACTTGTGTAACCTAGGCAACTGGGACACCTGGAAGAGGTCACATCCACATCCACGCATCCACTGAGGTCGCATCTGGATCTGATGTGGCCACACCTTTCTCCCACCTGGTCCCACCTCCTCTTACCTGGTCCCACCTCCCTTTACCTGGCCACACCTTTCCCTACCCTAGGTAAGGCCTAACGCCCTCTTTGCCAGCCGAGTAGAGTGCCAACCTGGCCTGGTCCCAGCAGGTCTACTGAATAAACCTACCCCTTACCTGAAAAAAAAAAAAGAAACAAACAAACAAACAACTATTAAATGCTGGTGTGATGGTGCATATCTAGAATCCCAGCACTTAGGGAGACTGAGGCAGGAGAATCTCAAGTTTGAGGCCAGCCTGGGCTATACAGTGAGACCCTATTGTTGTAGGACAAGAAAACAGAGAAGCCACATTTTGAGAGGTTGAATTTGGAGCCTTTATTGGAGTGCTGGTGGTCTCCAGATGGACTCCTGTCACAAAGATCTGCAGCCCAGCAAACACATGAACACTGTCAGAAAACTGAGCCATGAGAGCCAGAGAGGAAAGAAAGAGCAGAAAAACAATACCAACAAACCAGATCAGCTCCAAAGGAAAGCTAAAGTGGGATACCATGGACTGGAGGAAAACCAGGAGACAAGACACGTGGCACGTGGCACCTGGCAGGTCTGGTAACAGAAAGTCCAAATCCCCACCCTTCCTCTAGGAATTCAGACATGCCCATCACCTGGGAGGTGGGACTTCCTTGCCTCCACCCAAAACCCTATCATCCACCACGTGGCCAAGATGGCGCTGGTTAGATTCTGCATCCCACTTCACCATCTCAAAAACAAGTAGCCAGGTTCTGAAGGCACTCGTCATCTTAAACTACACAGGAGACTGAGATTAGAAGGACTATAATCCAAGCAGAAAAGTTCTTGAGATTTCTTCTCCATAGGACAGAAGTTAGATGCAGTGATGCATACCACCGAGCAACTACGGGAAGCCTGAAATGGAAGTTCACTGGCAGGAAGTAAATTCCTATTTTAAAAATAATCACCACAAAAAAAAAACAGGGTTAGAGTCTGGCAAGGCTCAGCAACAGAGTACAGAGTATGAGGCACTGGGTTCAAACCCCTAGACTATCTTCCACAACAACAACAAAAATGTAGCTATTAAATGCAGGTAGTTAGGAGCCACCCAGAAGGCCTTGAATGTGAATACCCGAGAGCTACCCAGACTTACCTGAATCAGAATAGCCAGGTAGGGGGCCTTGAATATGAATATACAGGAGCCATCAAAGTCTACATTTTTAACAGTATACTGGAAAATATTGCCCATGTAGGTCTTCAACAGTTAAAGAAAATATGCTAACCCTCTTCTGACTTCCATTTTCACTAGTTCTTAGACATAACATAGTATAAAGATACCTTTAAAAGATTAACCTTTTAGTAAACCTAAGACTTAGCTTCCCTACAACTCCAGAGGGACACACTGGAATGTGGCTACACAGAACCAAGTATATCCAATTCCATCCCTGGGAACCAGAAGTAAGGTAAAGGTTTACCTTTACCTTTACCTTACTCCTAGACAGAAAAACACTCAAATGTCTGCAGGGTAGGAAAGGAGGTCAGGGCTCCTGGGAAGAAGAAAGGCCCTAATGGTGAGAGATGTGGTTCTCTGTGTGAGAGTTCTTTCCTATCAAAGTAGTTCACTTCCTTTCTGTTAAGCTTGTGATAACTGTTTTTCTGAAAAGTTCCTATGTTGAGTAGGGTTGTCTGGCTCTTGCTAATTACATTTTAGTTACATCCTGTTCCTGTTGCACTTTAACTAAGTCATCCTGTTAGAAGCTCTTTAAATTTTAGTTACATCCTACTGCTGGTAATTAAACCACATCTTTTTTTTTTTTTTTTTTTTTTTCAGATTGTGAACTTGAGCTCAGCCAATCCAGGTAGAGGGACAGGGCCTGCTAGGTTAGGGATTAAAAAGAGAGCTGCCTGCCTGCTCCTGGGTGCTTGCTTGCTTGATTTCTGTCTGATGCATACTCATCTGTACCTTGGAAGTAAATTTGCCTTGCTGAGAGTTCAGTTTGAGCTGGTACCCGTATTTCTATGCGACACCCCCACACCCTGGGCTATCACTAGCATCTGGCACCACAGTAAAGTGCCAGGTTAGGCCTAAGAGAAAGGCTCACATTGTTGAAGTGCTGGGGCAGCTTCATACTCCAACAACAGTAGACTAGACTTAGCCTATGAGGTACACCCCAAAGAAAAAAAGAATCAGCAAGGTCAAACGTCACAAGTAATCTCTAAAGACAAATGATCTGCCAGACCTGAGGGAAAGGAACACCAGGCAACACAGCCCCTGTTGACTGGATATGAAACTTCAAGAATAAAGATAGAAAAAAAAAATTAACTTTATGATACTAGCTACTCAGGAGCCTGAGACCTGAGGGTCAAGGTTCAAAGGCAGCCCAGGCAGAAATAGCCATGAGATTCTTATTTCCAATTAACTACCAAAAAGCAAAATGGAGCTGTGGGTCAAAGTGGTGAAGGGTTAGCCCAGGCCCTGAGTTCAAGCCCCAGGACCAACACACACATTCCAATTTAGATGGTCACTGGTGCCTCGTGCCTATAATCTACTCTGGAGGCCGAGATCTGAGGATACTAGTCCGAAGCCAACTCAAATGGACAATTAATCAGCAAAAAGCCCAAAGTGGTAGAGAGCCATAAGCCAAGCAAAGTGCAAAATCCTAAGGTCAAATTCCAGTACCAGCACAAATACATACACATATAGGCATATGAATGTATATAAATATACACCTACACCAGCCAACCTCTCCCTAAGCTATCTGCATTTCTGTCCACGTGTCATCCGCATTCTGTAAGTCCTCAGAGAGTCTCTCCTGTCCAGTGGCAGCTTCTACAATAGCACAACTCTCTACAAGATGACATTTACCAACTGAGACTTGGCCAGCAACAGGAGAGCAAGGATTCACCACTCTCTTGGGTCATATGCCTCTGGCTCCCAGAGGCCCTTTCAGTCTACATGGGGGAGGGGTAGGATACTCCCTCATTGTTAACTTTCAACCTGCAGCTAACACAGCGCTACAGGATAGAGACCTGGGGAAAGGATGCAGAGTGCAATTGTAGAGCTTGCAAGAAGGGAAGCAAGAATCCTGTGCAACACATAATCAGGGCCATCCTAGATAAATAATGAAAATACATCGGCTTGAGTGTCTTCGGGTGTGAAATAGAGACAAAAAAATCTCACTCCAGCATCTAAGTCATGAGTGAAAAGTTACTACTTTTTTCCTTCACTTTTTGCTATTATTATTTTGTGTGAATGTGTATGCCAAGTGTATCAGTGTGCCAGTCTGGAGATTGAACTCAGGGACAGTGCCCAGGCCCTGAGTTTTTGCAAAAAGGCAAACACTCCTCCATTTGAGCCACAGCTCCACTTCTAGCTTTTTGCTGGTTAACTGGAGATAAGAGTCTCACAGACTTTCCTGCTTTGGGTGGCTTTGAACTGTGATCATATCTCAGCCTCCTGGATGGCTAGGATTACAGGCATGAGCCACTGGCACCTAGATCTTTTTTTTTTTTTCTTTTTAAAGTTAGATCTAGCCAGGCATCCTGGCTCCTGCTTATAATCCCTTGGGAAACAGAGATCAGGAGGATCAAGGTTAAAGACCAGTGAGGCAAGAAAAAACACTCCCATCACAAAAATGATGGTGTCACAGCATGTGTAATCCTAGCTGTGCAAGACACCAGGGATAGAAGAATCAAGAGTCACACACAAGATCCTATCCCCCCCCCAAAAAAAAAATCTAAATTAAAAAAAAAAAAATCTATCTGATTGAGTCTGTTTTGTTGGCTAAACTGGTCTCAATTCCTTAAGGCTCAAGTGATACTCCCTCCGCAGCTCCAAAGTATCTGGGACTACAGGTGTGCATGGTTGCATGTAAGAGAAAGTTTATCAAGGGTTCTGTGTCCTAGTTGGGCACAGCTGACTCATGCCTGTAATCCTAATCAGGAGGCTGAGATCTGACAATCATGGTTCAAAGCCTACCAGGGCAGGAAAATCTGTGAGACTCTTATCTCCAATTAACCATGGAAAAGCTAGAAGTGGAAGTAGAGCTGTGGCTCAAGTGATAAATAGCTAGCTTTGAGCTAAAAAGCTATGGGACAATGCCCAGGCCTTGAGTGCAAGCCCCAGTACAGGAAGGAAGGAAGGAAGGAAGGAAGGAAGGAAGGAAGGAAGGAAGGAAGGAAGGAAGGAAGGAAGGAAGAAAGGAAGGAAGAAAGGAAGGAAGGGGGAGGGAGGGAGGGAAGGAAGGAAGGAAAGGGAAAAAGAAAAGGAAAAGGAACGAAAAAAGACTTCTGTGTCTTGCATGGAGTTCAGGAGACAGTCCCTATCTAACTGGGACTACTTTTTACACTAACCACACCCATATTCTTCCATCTGCCCCTCAAAGCAGGTCCTAACAGAGAGAGAACACATCACAATTAAAGCAACAGTAGATGACTCATTTTTCTCTTGGGATCCCCTAGGTTTTCCCATAAATGAAGGAAGCGTCTGACTGTGGGAAAAATTAAAGGGCAGAGATCAAGAACAAAAGCTATTAGTTATCAGTCAGGGCGTTTTAGCCTGAAGGCATTGGCCTACCTTACTAGTAGTAGTAGGGGCTACCAGTGGAACCTCAGTCTTGGCCTGGTGTAAGCCTTGTTCACCTGATTCCTCGCACGTAAGAGGCAGCCTGGGGGTTCCTCAAGCGTCTCAGGAGGGCAGGTTCCACAGCAGGGCCACCTGCCCAAGACCAGGACTAGAGACCCCAGCCTCCCCACAAGACCCACAGGTCTTGGGGGCTCCACCTTCAAAGGTAGAAAATTCCACCAAACAGAGCGAAGATCGGGATCAGACTCCAGCTAGATGTGGATCAAAGTCAAAAGCCACAGCTGGGAACAGCTCTTGCTCACCTAGCATCCACACACACACACACACACACACACAATCATAAACCAAGAGATGCTGGCTGACACCTGTAATCCTAGCTACTCAGGAAGCTGTGATCTGAGGATGCTGGTTTGAAGCCAACCAGGGCAGGAAAACCCACGAGACTCCCACCTCCAAAGAACCACCACAAAAGCGAAAGTGGAAGTGTGCTTCTGCCCAAGTGCTTCAGCCTTGGGCAGAAAAAAAAAAGGTCAGGGACAGAGACCAGACCGGGCATAAACATACGCATTATTTTACCCACACGAAGTGTGCTATATTATATGTGCTATATGTTATATATTATATAATGTACAATATATATTATATACTCGGTTCCCTGGCCCACACGGAGGGACACCAAGACTCACACTTAACCCTAGCAGGACATCCCCGCAGGTCACCCCCCGCAGGTCACCCCCGCAGGTCACCCCCCGCAGATCATCCCCGCAGGTCATCCCCGCAGGTCACCCCTCACAGGTCACCCCCGCAGATCACCCCCGCAGGTCACCCCCAGCAGGTCACCCTTGCAGATCATCCCCGCAGGTCACCCCCGCAGGTCACCCCCAGCAGGTCACCCTCGCAGATCATCCCCGCAGGTCACCCCTGCAGGTCACCACCAGCAGGTCACCCCCAGCAGGTCACCCCAATCAGGAGGGAGGCCTGAAGGGAGACCATCGTCCACTGGGCGGACTGCGCGGTCCGGACGCTAATTCGGCTTGGGCTGCGACGAGACAAAGGCAGCTGTTCAAAGCTGTGACTTGGAATCAAAGGAGGAAACGTGCGGCTCCGGCGCAGGAGCGGGGAGGCCCTGGGGCCGCACGGGCGCGGGGAGCCGTGACGCCGCCGCCCCGCCCCCCGTCCGCGCCCGCGCAGCGTGGTCCTTCCCCAGGATCCTCGGCCCCGGCCCGGCGCGTGGCGGCCACGCGGGACCGCGCCCCGCCGGCTGGCGCCGGGTGCGGGCGGGGAGGGGCGCGGGCGGGGCGGGCGCGGGTTCTCACCAGAAGAAGACGCGCGAGCACAGGTTGGCGTCCTGCAGCGGGTTGGGCTTCAGCTCCCGGTGCACCGGGAGCATGGTGCGGCCGGGCGGGGGCCGGGTCGGGTGGCGGCGGCGGGGACTAGCGCGGTCCCTGCGGGCGCGGGTCGGGATGCCGGTGCTACAGCGGCGCTGGGATCCGCGCGGCGGGTTCCAGATCACCCGCCGCTACCCGGGGAGCCTCGGGGCACCCGCTACGGCCGCCGCCTGGGTCCGTGAGTCCGGGAAGCAGCCCGGGAATCGCGGCGGGGGCCTGGTGGAGCGCACGGAGCCGGGGTCCTGGGACCCGGCGGCGGCCAACTGGGTCCGAGTTTGAGATCGGCGCCGCGGAAGCGACCTTGAAATCCGGGAGGGGTGTGGGGTGGGAGGGGCAGGGGGAGGGCGGCTCCCGGCCCGCCCTGCCGTCCGGGAACGCCCCCCCCTCCCCGGTTCGCGGGCTGGGGACACCCTGAGAACCGCCCGCCCCCCTGGGCGCAGCGCCCGCGCCCGGGGACCTAGCCGGGCGCCACGGTGGGTGGTTCTCCAGCCACCAGGAACCGCGTCTGACCCGGGCCAACCCCGGGATCTGGTGCAGGCGTTATCTGCGCCCAGCTGCCGGACCGAAAGGCCGGCGGGAACCGTGAGATTAGGAGATGGACGGACGCCCCGCCGGTCCCGCCATCTCGCAGGTGGCCTGGCTGCGTGGATCTCTGGGAGCTGCGGGGCTGAGCTTGGGGGCAGAAAGGGAGGTGGCCCGCTGCAGCTCTCCTCTCGCCCCCCTCCCCGAAGCTACTAGAATAACAGTGGCAAAAGGGACACAAATTACAGGACACTGGTATCAGTTTTGTTTTGGCTCCTTTGGGGGGGGGGGAGAGGGGGTGCTTTTGTTTTTGCTTTTGTTTGAGTGCTGGTCCTGGAGCCTGAACTCTAGGCCTGGGCACTGTCCCTGGGATTTTTTTTTTAATTAATTAATTTATTTTTGCTCAAGGCTGGCTCTCTACCACTTAAGTCACAGCCCCACTTAGGGCTTTTTAGTGGTTAATTGGAGCTGAGAGTCACAGACTTTCCTGCCCAGGCCGGCTTCGAACAGTGATCCTCAGATCCCAGCCTCCTGAGTAACTAGGATTATAGGCTCTAGCCACCAGGAGCCAGGCTAGGACACTAATATACCTATCTGGGTACCTTACCTGGCTTTCAACTAACAATGCTTTATTGGAGAAAGGGTTTATTTGTTTCTTCTTTTGCATAAGAAAAAAAGACACTCTGCATGTTCAAAGTATCCGGGCCTGTAATGTTGAACCTAACTTGTTCTCTTGCCATCAACAAGAGCATGGTAATTACACAAAAAGCGCCCTGAGAGCGCCAGTTAATGACTGAACAAAAGCTTGTTAATAAATTTTAGGTTCCGCTAAGAAATCCCTAGTTCTGTGGTCTCTTTACCAGCGCAACAGCTTCTTGCAGTCCTGAAGGAAGAAAGAGCAAAGGTTTCATACCAGTTCATAGCTGATGACTCATGCCTGGAATCCTAGCTATTCAAGAGGATGAGATCTAAGGATCTCAGAACCAAGCCACATGAGATTGTTCATTTCCAAAGATCCAGGAAAAACTATAAGCAGAGGAATGGCTCAAGTGGTGGAGCGCCAGCCTTGAGTTAAAAGCCAAGCAAGAGTGCAAGCCCCCAGTGCCACTAGAAATAAAGGACTAAAGGTTACTTGTTCATGGTGCTAGCAACAAGATCATTTTATCTTTTTCATGTACACTTACTAAAATGGTAGGATTAATAATTTCTTTTAAAGAAATCCTTACTGTATACAAGCATTTATTTTTGACCAGTTATTTCAAATGTGCCCAAACAGTGCCCTGAGTCTTAATCTAAGCTACTTCGGAAACTGAGGCAGGAGAATTCCCTTGAGCCCAGGAGCAACGTGCTTTAGCCCTGTCTCTTTAACAACTAATAAATAAAAGCCAAGTATAGAAGGATGGCAAAATGTTGGTAATTTTGAGTCAAATGATTGGTTCTATAGTACAATTTTCTTGAGACTTTGGGTATGTTTGACAGTATCACAAAAGAAAGACAAACGGGGCTCTGATAGCTCATGCCTGTAAGCCTAACTACTCAGGAGGCTGAGATCTGAGGATCATGCTTCAAAGCCAGCCCAGGCAGGAAAGTCTGTGAGACACTTAAATAAGCCACTCAGAAAACCACGGTGGCTCTAGAGTGCTCGCCTTGAGCTGAGAGCTCAGGTTCAGTGCCCAGGCCCAGAGTTCAAGCCCCAGGAACAACAACAAAAGACAATGTTTTTAATTTGCATACTGTAAGAAAACTGTGATCATTAGCTTTTATCTGCATTAACTTTCTCAGGTAATACAAATCTATGATCCAAAGTAGGTTTCCTGATTTCTGGTGCCCTTTGAAACCCCCTAAATTTTCTAGCCTGGTACTTATTCAGCTACCAGTTCTACTTCAAAGCTGAAGAGTTTGTTTGCTAAAGTTAGAAGTCGACTGAACTCTCCTTGTATGCTCTATCCTCCACAACTATGTCAGAACCATAATTAGCAGTTTCAAAACTGCCAAAGCACTTAGTCCCTTCAGCTTCTGCTGAGTTGTTTTAAACTAAGCTCCTTTGAAACTTCTTAATGTTCTTTTCTGAACATTAATTAATGGGGTATTTAGAAGAAATACTGAGAACCAGGCTGACGGTAGAGAGAAAATTGGACCATGTTGCCTGGTCTTGACTTTTCATTGTTACCTAGCCTTCTGGTTCTTCTCAGATCTGTAGTGAGAATCAGAATTCCCACTCCTCATTCTGAACTGCGTTCTTTCAGTCCTTATAACTTGTGGGAAGCAACTCGTAAATAAAAGGATTTTCCTCCCATTTATTCAACAAATAAGTGGGGGAGGGCTGTAACTCAGTGGTTAAGTGCAGAGTGTGTTTAATCCCCAATGCTTAAAAATTAACCACATATAATATTTGCTTTTTTTTTTGTCAGTGAGTGCCTTTTTGGCCTTTTTTTGGTACTTGACAACTATACATGGTATTAGTATGCAAAGGCTGGGAGGCAGGGGTATTTCAAGAAAGATCTCATGCCAGGGGTGGTATAACATACCTATAATTCCAACTACTCAAGGAGGTAGAGGTAAGGAAATGGAGATCTGAGGACAGCCTAGGTAAAGTTAGCCTGAGAATTTAACTGAAAAACAACACAGGCTAAAAGCTTGTTCAGAACATGGTTCCAGTGATAGATCCATAAGGCCCTAAATTGAATCCTAGTAAAGAGGAAGAAAGAAAGGAAATAAAGAAGAAGAGAGAGAGAGGAGGAGAGAAAAGAGGAGAGAAGAAAGACGTGAGTGAGGGAACTAGGGAAACAGAGACACAGAAAAAGAAAAGAAAGAACATCTACACTTGTTCACTGGCCTCAAATAATTCTATAACCAAGTGTGAGAGAGGAAGAAAATGGAGCACCACATATCACTGATAGGAATGGAAACTAGTAAAGCCACAATGAAAACCAGTCTGGTAATTCTTCAAAAAGCTAAGGGTTATCATGTGACTCAGCAATTACACTTCTAAGGCTATGCTCAAGACAAATGAAAGCATGCCCACACGAAAACTTCCCCACAAATATCATAATAGTATTACTCATAAAAGCTACAAAGGAGGAGCCGGGCACCAGTGACTCACACCTGTAATCCTAGCTACTCAGGAGGCTGAGATCTGAGGATCACTATTCAAAGCCAGCCAGGGCAGGAAAGTCCATAAGATTCTTATGTCCAATAAAATATGAGAAAACTGGAAGTGTTGCTGTGGTTCAAGGAGTAGAGCTCTAGCTTTGAGCTGAAGAGCTCAGGGACAGTGCCCAAGCCCAGAGTTCAAGCCCCATGACCAACAGCAACAAAAAAAAAAAAAGCTAAAAAGGAGGAAAAATGCAAGGGTCCATCCACTGACCAATGGATAAATAAAATGTGGCATGACATACAATGGAATATCATTTGGCATTTCATAAAAGGAATGAAATGTTACTGAATGTGGCATGGATGAAGTTTTGAACTATGCTAACTATGTTAGTCAGATACCCATTGCTATCACGAAACCTTTGAGAAAACCAACTTGAAAGGAGGACTGGCTCATGGTTCTGGAAGGTTTTAGTTGATAGGGTTGCTTTGGTCCTGTAGTAGCACGGAACATTGCGGTGGAGCTTGTGGTGGAAGAAGACTGTTACCTGTGAGTAGCCAGGAAGGGGCAGTGTCCCAATATCTCCTTCAAAGGCAGCATCCTCCAAAGACCTAACTTCCTTCCATGAGGCCTACTACTTACAGGTTTCCCCATTTCCTTAGCACCTCAGGCTAGGGACCACACGGTAGCGTCAGGGCCATTGGAGGACAGTCAGCTCCAAACTATAGCACTAAGAAAGTGAAGCCAGTCACCAAGTACCACATGCTGTGTGATTCCATTCCATGAAAATATCCAGAATAAGCACATCTGTAGAGATAGAAAGTAGATTAGCATTTGCCTAGTGGGGCTGGATGTTGGGAATAATACAGATTGATTACAACTGGGTACAGTGTTTCTTTTGAAGATAATGAAAATGTTCTGATATTAGATTATTATTGCATAACCCTGTGAATATCCTTTAAAAGAAAAACAGGTAAGGGATTGAGGGTGTAGCTCAGTAGAGAAATGCTTGCCTGGCATGTGAAACACTAGATTTGCTATCCAGCAATTGTATGGTATGCAGATCATACTCTTATTATAAATTTTAAGTTTCTTTCCTCTTTCTTTCCTCTTTTTTTTGTGATGGTGCTGGGGTTTGAACTCAAGGCTTAGGCACAGTCCCTTAGCTTTTACACTCAAGACTGGTGCTATACTGTTTGAGTCACAGCTCTACTTCAGGCCTTAAAAGAAGAATCTCATGGACTCATCTGCCTGGACTGGCACCAAGCCTGGATCCTCAGATCTCAACCTCCTGAGTAGCTAGAATGACAGGTGTGATCCACTAGCATCCCACTTTAATTTCTCTAAGATACCATAAATTCCAGATTGTATATTACACCCATTATCTGCCATCTAAAAGTTTACCAACTGCTAGAAATAATTTCTGCCCTTGAGTTGCCCACAGTGCAGAGATTCTGATTCGTTTGGTCTCCATACCTGGCTTGCATGTTTTTTAAAGTAAGTTTTCTAGAGAATCTAATGAGTGGTCAGAGTTGAGAAGCAGTGAACTAGGTAGAGGGAATTGTATGTACACGTTAACCATCATAGAAGGTAAGCACAATAATGAATGCTGGGGCTGGAGGTGGAGGGATGGCTGAGTGGTAGAGAGCTTTTTTTACATTGCATGAGTCTCTGAGCTCAGTTCCCTGAACTACACAATAATACTAAATAAATAGATCCAGGAGATACTAGAGAACACTAGTAAGGAAGTGTTTCCACTTAGAACAAGAGTGACTCAGGTTGTTAGGAAATTTTCCATGTAACAAGACATAAAGAGTCAAACATCACAATTCAAGAAGGGCAAAGATGTTGCCTCAGATGGAGGGAAAGGCATAAGACTCTGAGACACCCCCTTGCCTTGTGCATTTGGAATAGCATGCTTAAGAGTTAAGTATTACAGTTCCTTCTGAAAGTGTGACTTGTGGGCCGGTTTAGCAAAGGTTCCGGAAGCCACATTAGGGGAATGGAGCTATGTTCCTTCAACAAAAGAACCCTCTGTATATCACCTCTACAATAACAAGAAAATATTTTTAATTAAAAATTTAAAAAAATGAACGTGTGTTCCTGAAAGAGAAAACTGCCATCAGCATGGATGAATTTAGGAGAAAAGAGAATGGAGTTGTGGGTAGTTAAGAAACTGACAAAATAAGGAGCTGGACTGGAGCCTGGTAGCAAAAACTGAGAGGCCCATCAATAAGAAATGATTCGCCAGGCCCCAGTGGTTCATGCCTATTCAAAAAGCTGAGATCTGAGCATTGTGATTCCAAGGTAGCTTGGGCAGAAAAGTCCATGAGATTCTAAGTTCCAATTAAATAGCAAAAAAAAAAAAAGCTGGAAGTGGAGTTGTGACTCAAATGATAAAGTACCACCAGCTAGCATTGAGGAAAAGAGGGAAAAGCTAAGGGGAACTTTTTTTTCTTGCCAGTCCTGGGGCTTGAATTCAGAGTCTGGGCACTGTCTGTGAGCTTCTTTTTGCTCAAAGCCAGCATTCTACCACTTGAGCCACAGCACCACTGGCTTTTTTCTGTTTATGTGGTACAAGGAATCAAACACAGGGTTTGGTGCATGCTAGGCAAGCACTCTACCACCTTCCCAGCCCGAAGGGAGAACTTGAGACCCTGAGTTCATGCCCAAGTACTGGCACGAATAAAATCCCACAAGCAGTAATAGATGTTTCTAGAGAGTGAGTCTTGGGATTGCCTCATATCTTTAAAGACCACTGACCCTAGCACTTAATATTTTTATAAAATATTTCTTGAATAAGTGTTCAGAAAGGTAAGACAAGAAGATGCAGGTAAGCATAATTCTGAAGTTTCTAGTTTGAGTAGCTGGGCAGAAGTAATGTCATCCTTGTCAAAAAAAAAAAAAACTAATGATATGGAGCAGGCAATTTATGAAGACACATTCATGGATAAATTTGATAACTCAGGACCTTCAAAAATTTAAAGATTAAAAATATAAATACTGTCGTCGTCCAACACTTGTAATGATGTGAAGTTTTGAGATGCAAGTTGGCACCTATCTCAAATCTAGATAATCCTACCAGACCATAGCTGTGGCCAAAGGGTCTGGCCCAGATCCACTGGCTTCTCTCTTTGGGAACTGTTGGCTAAAGTTACAAGGTCATGACCTGAAAAACTGCTGGAACTTGTGTCTCCCATTCATATGGAGAAGCCTAAAAGAGTAGGCAGATGCCTAAAAGAAGTCATACAGTCAACGGTTACCTATTAAACACCTTTTGCATGCCAAGATCACTGCCAGGACCCTTGGGTACATAGATGAGTAAGACAGGAGACTCGGTGGCATCAAGACTCTGGTGTTCCAGAAACTAATCAGATCTCTGAGTAGATTGTGTGACTTCCCAGCCCATATCCTCCGGTCACTTTGCCAGGACTAATGCAGTGCACTGCTTATGAGCATCTAGCCTTTGCTGGCCATGGAGGCACAACTGAAAGGCAAGTCCCAGATCCTGGAATCAGCCTGCAACCAGGGATCAATATGGGAGTGGGTAGATAAACACCCTACTCTCTTGCTTCTTAGCTGGCATGTTCCATCTCCTGGCGATCCCAGCAGGATGGAGTCCGTTTGTCTGAGCAGCTCGCCCACTCTTCTTTGGCATCCTTCCCTTCTCTGTCTTATTTGTCCACCCCTACAAGTGCTTGCCGGGATCACCTCCAAAATAAACGACTGGCACTCCAATCTTTGTGTCAGGGTCTGCTACTGTGGGAACGCAAATTAAGATACTTATCAAAGCCAGGTGCCGGTGGCTCACGCCTGTAATCTTAGCTACTCAGGAGGCTGAGATCTAAGGATCGTGCTTCCAAGCTAGCCTGGGAGGAAAGTCTGTGAGACTCTTATCTCCAACAAACCACTAGAAAACTGGAAGTGGCGCTGTGACTCAAGTGGTAGAGCGCTTGCCTTGAGCCAAAGAGCTGAGGGACAGTGCCCAGGCCCAGAGTTCAAGCCCCAAGACTGACAAAACAATAATAATAATAAATCCTTCCAATTACTGAAAAGTCTACATATTTGCACCAATTAAATTCCTGATACTGTAGGTCCTGCGCTGTCCAATATGATAGCATTATCCACAAAGGATTTTGAAGGCTTGAAATGCAACTGGTCCCAGTAGAGATGTACTGTAAGTATAAAATACAAGATGATCTGAAAGACAAATGCCAAAGAATTTTTAAATATCTCATGAGTGATTGTTATACCAACTACTGGTTAAAAATGATAATATTTTGAATGTGGTGTTTAAAAGTAACCTACTAAAATGTAAAATAAAGGCTGTGGCACCTTTTCTGTTTCTGTGATGGCGCTGCCCTTACCAGTGAATGGGATCTAATATCACTGGTTCCTCCCACATTCAGGAAAGGTGTCCAATAAAGGTCATCTTATTATATAAATAACCTTGCATATGCTCTAGTTCACATGGAGAAGTCATTAGTGCTTTAGACACAAATTGCTCTGTCATCATTCCCATTTGACCTCATACCTGAGTGTAACATGACCGCACAAGGCCAGTAGTGTGGCTGGCTCATGAGGTCTAACCTTAGCTCAGTATGTTTTACTTACTTATCTTTAATATTGGAATGGAATAATGATACTTTGCTTTTGGTTCATGACTGAGATGAATTGTCCAAAAACCATGGGAAAGTCATGGAGATGTTCTCAGAAAAAGATATTATCCACCCAACCCCCCTCACCAAAAGTGCTCTCAGAAGCTCATAAACTCAGAAAAAGGTGGGTAAAAAGAAATAATAGCAAAATAGCACAAATGAAAAATCAGTACAAGTACATCCCTTTTACACTAAATCAACAACGATTGTCTTTGAAGTTTTAGCAGGGATAGTTTTTAGTGTAAAAGGAGAATGGAGGAAGAAATAGAAATAAAGACAAGAGCATTTCCTGCTCTCTGTGCAGGAAATAGAAGTTAAAGACTCTTCCAGTCAATAAAGATTTGTAAGACAAAATATCTGCTAAAGAAAGCCAAATGTGATCAGCACCATACTTCACTGTCCATAAAATGTAAACTAAAATAGCCTTGTCAGAAAACAACTTGCAGGGGCTGGGAAGGTGGCTCAGTGGTAGAGTGCTTGCCTTGCATGCATGAGACCGTGGATTCGATTCCTCAGCACTGCATTAGCAGAAAAAGCGGGAAGTGGTGCTGTGGCTCAAGTGGAAGAGCACTAGCCTTGAGCTGAAGAGGTGAGGGATAGTGCCCAGGCCCAGAGTTCAGGCCTCAGAGTTCAGAACTGACAATAAATAAATAAATAAATAAATAATAAAACAACTTGCAGTATTTAATAAGAGCTTTGAAAGTGTCCATACCCTTTGATTAGTAATAGTTGCACTTATGGGAATCATCAAGAGAGGATCTCTTCCATAATAATTAATGTATGCATGTGTTTATATACTAATAAATAAATTAGAACACCGCCTACTTTAGTACATTTTAGAAAACAACTAACAGTGCAACAAGAGCAGAATGATTATTTTTGAGCATATGTCAGATGCCCTCACAGCACTGGGGTTTTATAGTAAGTAAAACAAATATTTCTCTTCTCTTAACGTTTATATTCAAGTAGAAGGAGATAAGCAATAACTATGCACCAGAGGAAAGAGCATACGGCTGGGATGGTGACTATGGAACACAGAGACAGATTTTGTGCAGAGTGATGGGAGGTTTAAGTTTCTAGGCTGTGTTAAGAATCATGACTTTGAAACCAAGATCGAAGAGCCATAGCCTGTGCAATTCCAAGTCTGTGACATTCTGGGAAACAAGTCTGTGGGAGATGGCAAAAACAATCAGTGGATGCCAGTAGTAGGAAACAAGTTAAGGTTAATAGGTAGAGCATGGAGGATTCTTAGGGCTATTCTGCACTCTATTATAATGTTAGGTGCATGGCATGGTGCATGTATCATGGAATGCACAACATTAAATTTGCATTAAATGTGACTTAGTAGTGGAACCTTTGTCTAGCATGCCTGAAATCCTGGGTTCGATTCCCAGAACCCACCCTCCCTTTTCCCCCCACAAACCAGATACCAGTGGCTCATGCCTATAATCCTAAATACTCAGGAGACTGAGATCTGAGGATCATGGCTCAAAGCCAGCCTGGACAGGAACATTGATGAGACTCTTACTGCCAATTAACCAACAAAAAGCCAAAACTGGAGCTATGGTTCGAGTGCTAGAACACCAACCTTAAGCAAAAACACTAGGGGACAGCACCCAGGTTCTGAATTCAAGCCCAGTATCATCATGCATGTGCACGTGCACACACACATACACACACACACACACACACACACACAAGTGAACCATACTATCACGTATGGATTTGGAGTCACAGTGATGTTTTATAACAAATGTATCAGTTAGGGTGGGAGATAGTGGATTTGTAAGAACAGAATGTATGAAGACTGCATACTTTCCACTCAATTTTGTTGTAAACCTAAGACTGCTCTAAAACTTAAATCAAGACCAACAACAACAAAAATCATGACCTTGGGTAATAAAAAGGGAGAATAGGGGCTGGGAAGGTGGCTCAATGGTAGAGTGCTTGCCTTGCATGCATGAGGCCCTGGGTTCAATTCCTCAGTACCACATAAGCAGAAAAAGCCAGAAGTGGTGCTCTGTCTCAAGTGGTAGAGCTAGCCTTGAGCTGAAGAGCTAAGGGACAGCGCCCAGGCCCAGAGTTCAGGCCCCACGACTGGCAAAAAAAAAAGTGGGGGGAAGAATATAGATTAAAAATAGAGATGAGGGCTGGGAAAGTAGCTTAGTGGTAGAGTGTGTGCCTAGCATGCATGAAGCCCTGTGTTCGATTCCTCACTACCACATGCAGGAAGTGGTGCTGTGGTTCAAGTGGTAGAGTGCTAGCTTTGAGCAAAAAGAAGCTCAGGGACAGTGCCCAAGCTCTGAGTTCAAATCTCAGGACTGGCACCAAAAACAAAACAAAACAAAAAACTAGACATGAGTCCCAAGATAGAGCCCTCCAACATATATAGGGAGAGAATCCTAAAAGGAGACTCTGGTGGGAGGAAACGTAGCATCTCTCAGAACAAACAGAGCGTTCAAGGCAGAAAGTTGGAGATTGCTTTCTGGGAGGGCAGGTCAAGGCCCTGGATTTGACTCTGTAGGAGGACCATTGCTAAATGCATCAAAGCAATATTTTAAAGAAAGGGAGCTAGAAACCTATTAAAATGCATTGGGGAAAGAACAGTAAATGAAGATGCAGAAACAACAATTACACAGAACTCTTTTTGAAACACTTTGCTGCTGTGACCAAGAAAAGAAAAACCATCCTTAGAGAGTGAGGTTCTTGAAGAGGCATCTGTCCACACAGTGGCCCATTCTGTAGCCATTTTAAATAACACGGTGTGGCTGTTACTAGTGTCTATCAGAGGCCCTCTCCATGCATCTCACAGTAACCTGAGTCCATCTCTCTCTGTCTCTCTCTGTCTCTGTCTCTCCTCTTCCTCCTCCTCCACCTCCTCTTTCTTACCACATTGAGATAAGAGATTTATAGCTTTGCTCTACCACCAATATGCCTACCATGATATATGCCTCATCCCAAGCCAAAGAAAATAGGGCCAAAACGCCATGAATGGAGCCCTCTCAAAACAGGAGGCAAAATAAACTGATTATCCCAGGTATGTGGTCACAGTCACAGAAACTAACACCACTCTGTCTTGTCTCCCTGCCCTATTGTCTGTGTTCCTTGGGATCACCTCCGTAGCATTCAAACCTTTTGTTTATTTTTGTGGAGCTAGGGATCAGACTCAGGATCTCATATATGCAAGGTGATGGTTCTACCACTGAGCCACACTTCAGCTTTTCTTTTCTTTTTTCTTTTTTTTAAATTTTATTTCTTGGACTAGTGTCTCCTAGTGGTAGCTCAAGTTGGTCCCAAATTCTAGCATTCAAGAGATTATCCTCAGCCTCCCAAACAGATGGCACTATAGTTGCACAGGACTGAGTGTGGCTTAGCATTCAGATCGTGTCTTAGAGTTGGATTTCAAGGCCTAAATTAAGAAAAGAGAAAACATTCATATGATAATATGAAACCACCAGGCCAATTATGTACTAGAAGGTGTGAAACTAATAAAGATTGGAAGAAAATACTCCAAAATAGAATCCCTGACAGTTTCTATATTTGAGGATAGTGGATGTATAAAAATAAAAGGAAAATCTCTTGCAAATTTTCTAAAGTAACTGTACAAGAAAATGCTAAGTATGGTTTTAAAAGGAAGCATTGTGAGTATATGATACAGATTAACAGAGATTGCATGGATTTTTAGAAGTCTATTTTTTAAAAAATTAATAAAGCCATCACTAATGCTAGCTTTCTCAGGAGCACAGAGAAAGTAAGGACTGATATTCACATGAGAAGCATAAATATCTAGCCTCTACAGAAGAGGATTGTATAGAATCATGCCTTGAACCAAACAGTGTATCATATAAGACAATCATTTTGCAAAATATATATTTTTTCACTTAGTAGCAATAGCCATCCTTTGTTGAGTGGCTAATTCAGTCCATCTCACTAACTCCTTGCTATGTTAGTCTGGAGTATGTATTGTTTTCATTTGGTAAATATTACATTTTAGAAAAGGGGGAAATAGATTCTCCTTGATGCAGGGGAAAAAAACAGATTTGGCCAACCCGTGAACTCTGTGGCACCTGGGGCTGCCTCTCTCTTTGTCGTCTGATATTATGTAGAGTCAACAGCAGAAAGTTGAAGAACATGATCAGCGAGTCAACAATTCTGATGTGCCTGATATAACTTAGCAGCCAGAGCTAAGCCTGAGTAATAGCAGATGTAACTGCCAGGGATTGCCTCAGAGGAAGTTGAAATGGGGTCATCAGAGCCAATTTGGTAGAATGACTGGCAAGAAAGCTTTGGAACTTTAAATTCTACAGTAACTATTACAATCATAGCAGCAGGAAAACCAACTCGTCCAGTAGCCAAGGATGCCAGTTTTTAAAACCTTCCAGAGCTGGGCGCTTGTGGCTCATGCCTGTAATCCTAGCTACTCAGGAGGCTGAGATCTGAAGATTGTGGTTTAAAGCCACACCAGGCAAGAAAGTCTCTGAGACTCTTATCTCCAATAAAGCACAAGAATACTGGAAATGGTGCTGTAGCTCAAGTGGTAGAGTGCTCACCTTGAGCTGAAGAGCTGAGGGACAGTGCCCAGGCCCAGACTTCAAGCCCCATGACCAACAACAACAACAACAAAAATCCTCCCAGAAAGAACAGATTGGTGAGTACAGTCACAATAATATTCATATATATGAGTAACTTGAGGGGATTGGGTGGGTTTGAGCTAGATGAGGGAAGAATGATAGAAGGAATAACATCGATCAAGATTGTATTCATAAATGGATACATTAAATTGAAACTCCTTTGTACAACAACTTAGAGATAATAAATGAGAAAAGAAAGATTCTATTAGGTCTTTTCACATTAAAAAAATATATATAAAATGAAGTAAAAACTTCCCAGACTGGTAGCAACATTAAAGTACATCTGATCTATCAGGAGTTTTTTTTTTAAATGACATGTTACATACGTACCAATGATAAGAGTAAGTTTGGGGTTCAGAGTTAGATTTTTCAGTCACATACTCTTAATTTCTTCTCCATCTTCCATGTGTACTGGCTGAGTAGCTGAAGCCGTCCCTCCCCAGTCAGTTTCTACATGACATGCAGATCAGT
Source organism: Dipodomys spectabilis (assembly GCF_019054845.1). NCBI lineage: Eukaryota > Metazoa > Chordata > Mammalia > Rodentia > Heteromyidae > Dipodomys > Dipodomys spectabilis. The sequence goes on from NW_024870752.1 coordinate 10,766,833, forward strand.
CTGCAGGGGGTCAGGGAAAATAAATTCTGCTCTTGTTGGTTCAATTCTGTTCTTGTTGCTATTTTAAGATAAAGTTCTAGATGGCTCTCAGCACAAGAAGGACATAAATGATTGACTGCAGAATTCCTCCCATACATAAAATCTACCTGCATGTTACATCAAATGCTGTGTTATTTGTGGGATGAATACCCACGGTGCAATGTAGGGTAACTCCAGCTGGTATTTCATAGAATGAACCTTGGGGATATTGCCCTAAGTGAAATAAGGCAGACACAAATGAACACTTTTTTTTTTTAACTGTTCCTTTATATGAGGTCCCAAGAGCAAGTGAAGTCATAGAAAGCAGATGAGTAGGTATTAGGGGCCAGAAAAGGGAAATGGGGAACTCGTGTTTAACAGGGCTAGAGTTTCAGTTTGGGAAGCGGAAAAAGTTCTGCAGACGGTGGTTGTGTAACCATGGGAGTATGCTTGATGCTGCAGATCGGTTACTCCACAAACCAGCTAATGAGGTCAATTTATCTCCTAAAACCTGGGATTAAAGGTATGCACTGCCAGACCTCACCACCAGATCCGCAATTCTTCTTCTGTTTTGGTGTGTGTGTGTGTGTGTGTGTGTGTGTTGCTGTTGTTATTTTTGCTGGTCCTGGCGTTCCAACTCTAGGCTCAGGTGCTGTCCCTGAGCTCCTTTTTGCTCAAGGCTGTCACTCTACTATTTGAGCCACAGTGCCACTTCCAGCTTCTTCTGTGATTCATTGGAGGTCAAAGTCTCATGGACTTTTCTGCCTTGAGCTGGCTTCAAACTGCTATCCTCAGATCTCAGCCTCCTGAGTAGCTAGGATTATAGGTGTGAGCCACCGGTACCCAGAGCACAGTTCTTAATAGCACTGTGTGCATAGTGTTGCCCTGTGTTCATGAATCTGTTTCTGGCCTCTCTTCTGCACCATTGATCTGTTTGTCTGTCCATGCACTGTCTAATCCATAAGACTTCAAGTATTATAGCTTTGTAATCTGAAGAGCAATGAAACAACCATTTCCCAACTATGTACTTCTTTTAGCTGTAACTAGTATTTGATCTTTCAAGCAAATTCTTTTTCTTCAGTGCTGCGGATGGAACACAAGACCTGGCACACCCCAGGTAAGTACTTTACTACTAACCTACAAGTCCAGCTCCACCCTATGAATTTTAAGTCAATGAATTAATCTTTAACAATAGTTCTTTGCTGTATGTGTATATATATATAGACAGGAATTATAGATGTATATATTACTATGAATATAAAGATTAAGTAGAATATTTGTAGTCTGACACATCTGTTCATGACAATTAATAGTTCTCCATTGATTTAGGTCAGTAGAAACATGAAACACAGATATCAATATAGAACTTTCCTGTGTTTGATATTTTTTCTTTTGATACCTTTTCATTTCTATTTCTTTATTCCTAAAAAATAATAGGAGTTTTTCTGTTACTTTAGAAAATACTTTTGTGAGTACTTAAAAGGCTGAAGAAGGAGGCCAAGAAAGAAAGATCACCTGAGTGTAGGGGTTAGAGAAGGAGGAACTTTGTGACTTGATGTGTGTGTGTGTGTGTGTGTGTGTGTGTGTGTTCAAGCCTCAATAGTGGAACTTAAGCTCAAAGATTTATGCTCTCACTTGGCTTTTTTGCTCAAGGCTGAAGGTCTGCCACTTAAACCACATCTTTACTTTCTGAATATGACATGTTTAATCTATTGATCTTCCATGAAGCAATTTTTAACTCTGATTATTAACACTCACATTTAGAAGATTTATTCAATTTTTGTACTTACATACTTATGATTAAGAGAAATTTTCACTTTCTAATTCTTAAAACTTTAACAAAGTCAGCCTGGCAATACTTTAGAGAAAACCATTGTGTCTAATAGTGTTTGTGAATGAGATTGACTTCTTTCTGTGCTGTTCTTACTTTTTCATATTAATATTATCTGTGCTTCATTGAATAAATTAGAAAATATCTCCTTTTTCATTTAGAAAAAAATTATAACCATGAGATTCAATGATCCTTCAATAAATGATAGAATTCACCTGTTTGGGACTGCTCATTTATTTTATTAGTGAATACATTATAAACCCTGTCTTTCATTTCTTTAACCGTGTGTGTGTGTACATATGCATGCACGCACACACGTGTGTGTATGTGTGCATGGCATATGTAGTGTGTATTGTGGTATAGTGTATGTTATGTGCTCTTTGTGTGTAGTGAGTGAGTGTTTAGTCCTTAATTTCTAGAAATTTGTGCATTTGATCTAAACTTAAATTTTTACTGCATAAAATCACTCTTAGCATCCTCTTATTTACCTCTTTATCTGTGATTGTGTTCACTTTAAGTCATTATCTGGGTTTCTTAGTTTCTCAATAAACCTCAACATAAGTTTGTCTTTTAAAAAATTACTTTATTATAAAGGTGCTGTGCAGAGTGGTTACAGTTATATAAGTAAGGTAATGAGTACATTTCTTGTCCACTCCTGTTACTCATTCCTAAGTTTTTCTACCACCATCGCTTCCCTCTCCCACTCCTCCCCCCCACCTTGCATCTTGTATACAAGTTTGTCTTTTTTTGTACTGTCTTTTGTGTTTTTGTTCTCGATTTTATATGTTCAGTTTCAATTTTTTATATCCTTGCCCTTAGTTTTAATTCTTTCCTTCCATCTTCTTCAGGGCTCATTCTGTCTTTTCTAATTTTTGAGACAGTGTGTAAGTCAGTAGTTTCCAGATCTTTTTATTTTCAAATGTTAACACTGTGATCACAAATTTCCCAGAAGTAGAGATTATATGCATCCTGAAAGATTTCATATGCAATATTTTCCTTTCTATTCAGATCTAAGGATTTTTAATTGCCATCATATAGTTCTTTCATCTATGAATAATTTAAAGTCATTGTTTAGATCTGCCAATAGATTGATTTAGTCAATTTAACAAATGGTTTCTAATTCTATCAGTAGATATGGTCTGTATGTTCTACCAATTTCCAGGCATTTGTCAAGACTCCATACAAGCTAACATATGGCCAGTTTCCTACTGCTTGTGTAGGCTTTAAAAGAATATGCTTGCCCTAATTTGTGCATGTAAGGTTCTGTACCTGTCAATTGGAAGATGGCTATTGTTGTATTGTTCCAGCCCTTTCTTTCGTCCTCATATGGGTTTGCATCAAGCGTTTATGCATCAAGAATCTCTATCCACAGAGAGGACTATTTAACAATCTCCCATTAGACTTCTGGGTTTCCCAATTTTTTTCCCTTTGTAATTCTGTAAAGCTTGCTTCGTGTGCATGTGTGTTGTTTGATAATACAATTATAGTCTTGTCTGTTTTCATGGAAAAATTAGACTAATGATGTAGGTATCCTTTTCATAATAAGATTTTAGAGATAAAATATATTTTGTGCCAGGCACTAGTGGCTCACACAAGTAATTCTAGCTACTCAGGAGGCTGAGATCTGAGGATCACGGTTTGAAGCCAGTTCCAGCAGAAAAGTTTCCATAAGACTTATCTCCAGCTAAGCACTCAAAAACTGGAAGTGGAGGGCTGGGAAGGTGGCTCAGTGGTAGAGCGATTGCCTTGCATGCCTGAGGCCCTGGGTTTGATTCCTCAGCACCACATAAGCAAAAAGAAAAAAAGCCGGAAGTGCTGTTGTGGCTCAAGTAGTAGAGTGCTAGCCTTGAGCTGAAGAGCTGAGGGACAGCACCCAGGCCCAGAGTTCAGGCCCACGACCGGACCCAAAAAACTGGAAGTGGAGATGTGACTCAAGTGGTATAGCACTAGCCTTGAGTGAAAGAGCTCAAGGACAGTGCCCAGGCCCTAAGTTCAAGCCCCACCACTGACATAGATAGATAGATGATAGATAGATAGATACATAGATAGATAGATAGATACATAGATAGATAGATGATAGATAGATGATAGATAGATAGATAGATAGATAGATGATAGATAGATAGATAGATAGATAGATAGATAGATAGATAGATAGATAGATAGATAGATAGATAGATAGATAGATAGAACAATAGTTACTGCTTCCTTTAATATGGCTTTTGCCTATAATGTTCCTTTTCTTTTTTTTCTTTGGTTTCATAGGTTCTAGGGTTTAGTTCTATCTCCTGTAGACAGTAGGTGTGTGGCTTTTGTTTTTCCTCCAGTATCACAGTTTCTATCTCTTTGTGGGATTACTCAATTTTAACTTATTATAGTAACTGCATATATTGTCCTTTTCCTTTATCCCAATTGTGCCACGTCATTTAAGGAGAAAAGGGGAATAAAATTACATGTATGGTATGAATGTGTATTTTTCACACACCCATAGAAAAATAAATAATATTGAGAAAAAGGAAACCAGAAAGAAATACATCTAAGTACTAATGATGCCATTTTCCAAACGTGAAATTCTAGGTGATTTTTTTTCTTATCTACCTTCTCAGTCTATATTTTGTAAATTTCTGGTGACAAGCAGGTAGTTTTATTCGAAGGTTAAAAAACATAAAAGAAGCAGACCAGAAAACTAAAATAAAATTCACTAATAAAACTGACGAGAATGATGATGAAGTAATGCCTTCCCACTCCCTCCCCACCCTTCCTTCCCTGTCCCAGGAGCCCCTGGGATTTCTTCCAGGACGAATGTGCCTCCTTACTAGTGCCTAACTTGAGCTTCCCTTTTGTGTCCAGCAAAATGGCAATGTCCTCACCTGGCCCTGGAGGCGTGGAGGAAAGGGGAGGGTCAAGTGCTTAGTGGCCTACGACCTGAGCACGCAGAGCTTTATCCTGCCTTTGAGCCTCTTAGGCTATCAACAGGATACGGCCTGGATGTTTTTCCTCCTTTGGTTTCCCCAAACAGAAAATGCTGTTCTTTGTCTAGACAGTCCTTTGCTAGATTATGGATAGGACCATTTTCAAACTTTAACTAGATCAAACATTTCAGGGCCACCTAAAATTTAATTTGTGGAGGTAATGTTTGTTCACTCTTGGTTCCTAGCTTAGATAGTTTGACTGCCCTTTCTGAAGTGCTCAGCCTGGATTTAATTTGGAAGAACTCTCCCTGACCCATTCACCTCCTAAAAATCCGGGTCCAAATAGCCTTACCAAATGACTTTGGGACCAAGTTTCAATACATGGATCTAGAAACAAATATTCAAATCATAGCAGTTGGCTTGAACACACACACACACACACACACACACACACACACACACACACACACACATACACACAAGTCTCAAACATATTTTAAATGAATTGAATTAAATATAGGTCCTAAAAATAAACCAAAGCAAAAGGAAGCAATATAGCTTTACTGTTTTAGAATGACATTTAGCTCTAGCCAGCGCTGTTTTCAGTTCTGAACAGGATCAGCTACAGAATTCATAAAACCCAGTGCAAAGTGAAATATGAGGATGATTCAAAAATTACTAATACTGTTAAGATGAAGATCCATAGGACATTAAACCAATCTTCTATTTCTTTCAAAATGAAATGCCTGGATCATGTGACCACATCCCTGGCCTTGACTCAGGAGAGGTTTAATGGGTCCAACCCCATCTCACATCACATGTCATAGTGTATTTACATTGCAGTCATTTTTTTTAAGATTTTGTTTTTGAAGTTATGTGGGTACAAGTATCTCATTTATTACGCACCAGGATCTGGTAGCTCTATAAATAGTCTATTGTTTATGTTTGGGAACTCCTGGGCAGTGAGAAAATCAGACTTTACAACTTGCTTTCAAAGGCAGTGAAACTGTCATGAATTAGGTTGCAAGAATGTTGGACGTTGGTAAAGCCATAATTGTATTTTATTTTGGCCCCTTGAATCTGAAAGTTAATTTTTAGACCCAAGTATTGTTTTATTATCTTTAAGTAGTTGTACAAAGGGGTTTCAACTCGGCCGGTTGGTTTGTGAGAATAATGCATCTTGATCTTCCATCACTCTCCTTTATCTCTCCCAATCTCACCCATCTCCTCAATTTCCAAATATTTTTCATAGGCCCTTGAAACATACATAGTCTCACCGGGTGCTGGTGGCTCACGCCTGTAATCCTAGCTACTCAGGAGGCTGAGATCTGAGGATCATGGTTCAAAGCCAGCCCCGGCAGGAGAGACCGTGAGACTCCTATCTCCAATAAACCACCAGAAAACCGCAAGTGGTGCTGTAGCTCAAGTGGTAGAGCGCTGGCCTTGAACTGAAGAGCTGAGGGACAGTGCCCAGGCCCAGAGTTCAAGCCCCACGGCTGACAAAAAAAAAAAACAAAAACATACATAGTCTCATGTGTTATGACCATAGCACATCATGGAGGTAAAATGGTGCTGAATCCACCCCATGCCCCATTCTGATAGATAATCAGTCCTGTTGTAACTCCACTCTGACACTCATTGCCAAAGCATTTAAGACTGCAAAGTTCTGTTTGACAGCAAGAGAATTTAAGGCTTTGTCTCTGTTACTGAGCCTTCTGACTTAACTTCCAGACTTGCTTTGACAGTGAATGAGATTGTTCACTTAAAATGTACTTATTACCCAACAATGGACACGGAAAAAACAATGATCATTCAAAGCCCAGTGATATCCTTCCAGCATATCTTGATTTTCCTGTAGTGAATTTCAGAACAAGCACACCTGCCCTAATCCATTATGCTAGGCAGCTCACCTTGGCCACCCTGAGCCTCCCTTTGTGTAATCCCCACCTCCTATCCCCGCCTCCCTAGTCTGGGTGAAACCTAGTGTTATGCACTCAGATGGAAAAGGCAAAAGTGAGAGGATGTCATTTCTGTGATTATCATGGCTTCTGTCCTGTGTTGTTTTCTCATTCATTACACTTTGATGAAGTAGGCCACAGGGTTGGAAATGCCCAGGAGTCAAGGAAGAGAAGATGGCCTTCAGCCATCCACAGGTAAAGAACCAAGTCTTTCCAGCAACCATGAGTGAGCCTAAAAGTGCCTCCTTCGCCAGCTGAGTTTTGAAGTGAGACTGCAGCCCCAGAGGACATCTTGATTACAGCCTACCAAAGACCCTAACGCACATGTAGCTAAGCAATGCTGATTCCTGACCAACAAGAACTATGAGATAAGAAGTACTTTTTCAAACCAGGTGTGGTGACAAGTGCCTCTAATCCCAGCTACTTAAGAAGTGCAAGTTAGGAGGATCATGTTTGGAAAGTGTGACACACTAGACAAACAAAAAATTTTAGCACCATGGCAAAGAAAAATTGAAACAATACATCTCCACCAAACCAGCCCTACAAAAGATTCTTTTTTTTTTTTTTTTTATTGTAAAGCTACTATACAGAGGGTTACAGTTACATGAGTGAGGTTATGAGTACACTTCCTCTTGAACATTGTTACCCCCTCCATTGTTTTCCCCCTACCATCCCCTCCCTCCCTCCCTTCCCCGAGGTTCTTTTTTTTTTTTTTTTTTGATTGTGATTAAATGATTACATAATTTCAAAGTCACAAGTTCATTCTAACTTCCCTGGAGCAAATTGTCTACCACAGTCTGTAATATATAACAGTGTTCACATGTTATATACCATATTTGTGATCAGCAGCATGGGGATATTTAGTAGTGGTTCAACCAGATGAGCGGGAGTTCTTTGTTTCTTAAGTCCTGTTAGTTTTGTCGTATCACCTAACCTTTTGGATTTAGCATCCACTTATCAGGGAGACCATGTACCGTTTGTCTCTTCGTTCTTGGCTTACCTCACTCAACATGATTCCTTCTAGCTCCATCCATTTCCCTGCAAATGCCATTATTTTGTCATTTCTAATGGCTGCATAATATTCCATTGTGTATAGATACCACAATTTTTGGATCCATTCATCTGTGGTGGGGCATCTAGGTTGTTTCCATATCCTAGCTATTGCGAACAGTGCTGCAATAAACATGGAGGTGCACGTGTCCTTGTATATTGGTTCCTGTTGTTCAGGGTAGATGCCTAGAAGTGGTATGACTGGGTCGTAAGGGAGGTCAATCTTTAGCTTTCTAAGGACCCTCCAGACTGCTTTCCAAAGTGGTTGTATAAGTGTACATTCCCACCAGCAGTGTAATAGGGTTCCTCTTTCTCCACATCCCCTCCAGCATTTGTCGTTGGCTGATTTGTGGATGTGGGACATTCTGACTGGGGTAAGGTGGTATCTCAGGGTTGTCTTTATTTGCATTTCCTTCACCACCAGGGATGATGAACATTTCCTCATGTGTTTCTTTGCCATTTTTATTTCTTCATTTGAGAAGTCCCTCTTTAGTTCCCTTGCCCATTTAGTAATTGGTTTGTTAGGTTTGGGAGGGATTAGTTTCTTGAGTTCCCTGTATATACAGGATGTTAACCCCTTGTCTGATATATTGCTGGTAAATATTTTTTCCCAATTAGTTGGTTGTCTTTCTAGCTTAGTTGCGATAGATTTAGCTGTGCAGAAGCTTTTTATTTTAAGGTAGTCCCATTTGTCGAGTCTCTCTCCAACTTGTTGTGACCCTGGGACTCTGTTCAGGAAGTTCCTTCCTGTGCCTATTAGTTCAAGTGTCTCTCCTACTCTGTCCTGTAGTAGTTTCAGAGATTCAGGTTTAATGTTAAGGTCTTTAATCCATTTTGAGTTGATGTTGGTGCATGGTGATAGGCTGGGGTCCACTTTTAGTTTTCTGCATGTGGCTGCCCAGTTTTCCCAGCACCAGCGGTTGAAGAGGCTGTGTTTCTTCCATTGTATGTCCTTGGCTCCTTTGTCGAATATCAGCTGGCTGTAGGCCTGTGGATTTATATCTGGATCTTCTATTCTGTTCCATTGGTCTTCGGGTCTGTTTTTGTGCCAGTACCATGCTGTCTTTGTGATTATAGCTCTGTAGTAGAGTTTGAAGTTCGGCATGGATAGCCCTCCCATATTGTCTTTATCCCCTAGAATTGTTTTGGCTATTCTAGGTCTTTTGTTGTTCCATATAAATTTTTGGACTGTTTTCTGTATTTCAGTGATGTACGTCATTGGGATTTTAATAGGAATTGCATTGAATTTGTATATTAGTTTTGGAAGTATCACCATCTTTACTATATTAAGTCGGCCTATCCAGGAGCATGGGAGGTCTTTCCATTTCCTAGTGTCTTCTGCAATTTCTTTCTTTAACTTTTTATAGTTCTCATTAAATAGTTCTTTTACATCTTTGGTTAGGTTAATTCCTAAATATTTTATTTTTTGGGAGGTTATTGTGAATGGGGTTGCTCCCTTTATTTCCCTCTCTTCCTGTGCGTTATCAGTGTATAGGAAGGCAACTGATTTTTGTGGGTTTATTTTGTATCCTGCTATTTTGCCGAAGTGACTTATGATTTCTAAAAGTTTGGGGATGGAGTTTTTGGGATCGTGGAGGTATAGTATCATGTCGTCTGCAAAAAGGGATAGTTTAACTTCTTCTTTCCCTATGCGGATCCCTTTAATGTCTTTTTCTTGCCTTATTGCCCTGGCTAAGGGTTCTAGGACTATGTTGAAGAGGAGTGGAGACAGTGGGCATCCTTGCCTTGTTCCTGTTTTTAGGAGGATTGGTTGTAGCTTTTCCCCATTAAGTATAATATTGGCTATTGGTCTGTCATAAATGGCTTTTATTGTTTTTAGAAATGTTCCTTCTATTCCTATTTTCTCCAGAGCTTTTAGCATGAATGAATGTTGAATTTTATCAAAGGCCTTTTCTGCGTCTGTGGCGATAATCATGTGATTCTTGACCTTGGCTCTGTTGATATGCTGGATTACATTTATTGACTTACGTATGTTAAACCATCCCTGTGTCTCTGGGATGAAGCCTACCTGATCATAGTGTATTATTTTTTTAATGTGTTTCTGGATTCTGTTAGCTAGAATCTTGTTAAGGATCTTTGCATCTGTGTTCATCAAGGAGATTGGCCTGTAATTCTCCTTTTTGGTTGGGTCTTTGCCTGGTTTGGGGATGAGTGTGATATTGGCTTCGTAGAATGAGTTTGGGATAGCTCCCTCCTTCTCTGTTTCTCTGAAGAGCTTGAGGAGTATGGGTATTAGTTCTTGTTTAAAGGTCTTATAGAATTCTGCTGTGAATCCATCTGGTCCTGGGCTTTTTTTTGTTGGAAGACTTTTGATAGCTTCCTGTATCTCATTATAGGATATTGGCCTATTTAATTGGTTAACTTCTTCTTTGCTCAGTTTGGGTAACTTGTATTTCTCTAAAAATGCATCCATTTCCGCCAGATTTTCTTCCTTTAGAGAGTATAGCTTTTGAAAGTAGTCTGTTAGAATTGTTTGGATATCTTGGGTACGTGTTGTGATGTTTCCCGTGGCATCCCTAATCCTATTAATATGGGTTTCCTCTCTTCTTTTTTTAATTAATCTTGCCAACGGGCCATCAATTTTGTTTATTTTTTCAAAGAACCAGCTTTTTGTTTGGTTTATTTTGGTTATGGTTTTCTGATTTTCTAATTGGTTAATCTCTGCTCTCAATTTGGTTATCTGGCTTCGTCTAGTAGCTTTAGGTCCCATTTTTTCTTGTTTTTCTAGCTGTTTTAGTTGCAACATGAGATTATTTACTTGGTCTGTCTCCATTCTCTTGATGTGGGCACTGAGGGCAATAAATTTGCCCCTCAGGACTGCTTTTGCTATGTCCCACAAGTTTCTTTGTGAGGTGTTTTCATTTTCATTGAGTTGTAGGAAATGCTTTATTTCTTCTCTGATCTCTTCTGTTACCCAGGCCTTGTTAAGGAGTGTGCTGTTCAATTTCCATGTATTAGAGAAATTTCTGCGGTATGCTTTGTTATTGAGAGCTAGCTTGATTCCACTGTGGTCAGATAGGATACAGGGGATTATGTTGATCCCTTTGTATTTGCTTAAGTTCCTTGCATGAACTATGATATGGTCTATTTTGGAGAAAGTTCCATGAGCTGCTGAGAAGAATGTGTACTGTGTTGTTTTAGGGTGAAATACTCGGTAGATGTCAGTTAATTCCGCTTGAAGTATGGCCTCACTTAATTCGGTAGCTTCTTTGCCAATCCTCTGGTTGGTAGACCTGTCCTTTGGTGAGAGTGGCGTGTTAAAGTCTCCTAGTATTATCGTATTGGGATCTATTTTATTCTGTAAGTTTGAGAGCATTTGTTTGACATATCTGGGTGCACCGATATTTGGGGCATATAAGTTGATGATGGTTATATCCTCCTCTTGGATTGTTCCCTTTATTAATATGTAGTGTCCGTCCTTGTCTTTCTGTACCGATTTTAATGAAAAGTTTATTTTGTCAGATATCAGGATAGCTACACCTGCTTTCTTATTGGGGGAATTTGATTGGTAGATCCTTTTCCACCCCTTCACTCTGAGTTTGTTTGTATGTTTGGCTGAGAGGTGGGTCTCCTGAAGGCAACAGTTGGATGGGTCTTGTTTTCTGATCCAGTCCTCAGTTCGTTTTCTTTTAATTGGCGAATTCAGCCCATTTATATTAAGAGAAAGTATAGAGAGATGCATTGCTGTCCCTGCCATTCCGTTTTCCTAAGTTTTTCTTCTTTCCTTTCCTCCTGTGCTTGCTCAGTTAGACTTTGAGTAATGCCTGTTTGGGGCAGGTCCCAGTTCCTGGTTGCTTTCTTCAGGTTGTGTCCCCCCTCTTAGAATTCTTTGTAATGCTGGCTTAATGTTTATGTATTCATTTAGTTTTTCTTTGCTATTAAAAGTTTTCAGTTCTCCATCGAATGTGAATGCTAGCTTTGCCGGGTATATCAGTCTGGGTTGGCCGTTATTGGCTCTCAGGGCTCGTATGGTGCTTTCCCAGTCTTTTCTTGCATTCATTGTTTGTGTGGAGAGATCTTCAGTGATTCTAATTTTTTTCCCGTTGTAGTATAGCTCCTTCTTCATTTTTACTGCATGCAGGATTGTTTCCTTATTATTCAGATCCATCATTTTTACTATAATGTGCCTAGAAGTGTTTCTCCTGGGATCTTGCTTGTTGGGTGTTCGATAAGCTTTTGTGATGTAGTTAAGATGGTCGTTTTTGAGGTGGGGAAAATTTTCATTGACTATCTTGTTAAATAGGTGTTGCATTCCCCTGCTCTGGAATTCCTCACCTTCGTCCACTCCGATTATGCGAAGGTTAAATTTTTTAGCATTATCTGCTTGCTCTTGAATTTCCCTTTGGTTTAATTTGAGTGATTTTTCCATATCTGTCACTTTTTGGTCCAGTTGGTGTATTCTGTCTTCTGTATCTGACACTCTACCTTCCATTTCATTCACTCTGTTGACCGTGGCTTCTATTGTGGTTTGCATGGTGGAAATGGATCCCTTTATGGATTCAATGTTGGTTCTCAGAGTACTGATCTCACCTCTCAATGAGGTGAGATCAGTATGCATTACCTCTAATTTGGCGTTTATCTCACTTCTTACTGAGGTTTGTGCAGCTTCTATTTTTGCATCCAACTTTTGTTTGATATCCTGTATATCTTTTGATAGTTCATCCTTGTGCTCTTTCAATTTCTGATCCATTTCTCACTTTATTTCTTGAGTCATTGCCTCCAGCAACCCTTGGATGTAGTTTTTGTCTTCCATTCCTGCTTTGCTCCCACTGGGGCTCTCCCCTGCGTGGCTGGTGGCTTTTGAGGTGAGCTTGCTGTCCTGGGTAGTGGTAAACCTTGTGATTTTTCTCTGTGATTTTCGCATGGGGGTTCAGGAGACTGCTCTTCAATCTTGTTTTGGTGTGTCTGTCTTTGCTTGGTTGCTGATTCTGTATTGGTAGAGAGAGTCTGTGCCTGATCTGGATTCTGTTGGGAGCCTATTTCCAGCTGCTATTCTGACTTACTTAGGATTCTCAGCTCTCTGCTGTAGCAATTCCCGCCTTTGGAAGGGTTGAGCAGCCTGGACTGCTTGTGTTTGCTCCTGCGGGTGCTCTTGGGAAGATCAGATGCTCTGGATGCACTCTCCCAAATACTGTAGTCTGCTATGGGCTCCTGATATGTTTTTGTTTGTTTGTTTTGGGCTGGTTGTGGGCTTGAACTCTAGGTTTGGGTGCTGTCCCTCAGCTCTTCAGCTCAAGGCTGGCACCCTACCATTTGAGCCACAGCCCCACTTCTGACCCATTTTGCTTTGTTCAAGCGCCGGTCCCCGGGCCTGGTTCCGGCCCCAGCCTGGAGCGCGCTCGTTAGGCCTGTGCTAATGTGTATACCACCTAGGTTATGCAGCCTGGAGGACACAGTTCAAATTTCTTCTACTGTTGGTAGTCTTGACCCAGGGGCGCTGTTCCTGGCTTGGGCATTTAAGCTCCCTTCCAGGGGCGCTCTTGCTCTGGCCTGGCCAGCAGAGTGTGCTCCACCGGCTGGTGGAGCTCTCGAACAGTTCCCAGTTTTAGTGGGTCCTGTGGTCCGGGTGTTGGGGTAGGGAGTCTAGGTCAGGGTCTGGGGATTCCCTCCAGCTCTGGTCTCCCTTGATGGATTCACTGTTCCCTTTTGGGTACTCACCCTGTAGGTCGTCAGTTGTTGTTGCAATCCGAGTTCAGTTGGGGTGGTTGCGGGCTGGGTTGGGCGGCCCCCCGCCGGGTAGTTGCGATCGCGATTGGGCGGGTGGTCTGCCGACAGGTCCCTTTGTCGCGCTGCTGGTGCCGGGCGGCTTTGGCGGGATGGAGCCTCTCTGCTCAGGTGGAAAGTGAGGGGTGGGGGTGGGATCCTCGTGGAGACTCCCGGCTGGTAGGTTTCTCTGTTCCTGGCGATCCGCTGTTCTGCAATCCAGTACCTGGTGATCTGCAAGCAGCCCCCTGTGTCTCTGTGGCTCCGGCAGCCCCCGCCGGGCCGGCTGGCCGGCGGCTTGGCGCACTGCCGCGCGGCCAGTAAAGGTTGGGGGAGGGGTCTTCGCTCTTCTCTGTTCTGAATTTCTTCTTTTCCTCTCTTTCTTTTTTTGTTATTTTCCACCTCTGGTTTTTCTCTGAGTGTTCGTCTTTTTGTTGTTGTCGGTCTCTTGGGGAAATTAAACGTTGGAACTCGAACTCTCTTTTTGGTTGGAGAGAGCTGTGGCGTTTCCCTACTGCCCCATCGCCATCTTGGTCCCCCCTACAAAAGATTCTTAAAGATGTCCTACACAGAGAAAACCAACAAGACCACAATAAAGGCCAAGAAACCGCACCCAAACTGAGAATCCAAGAACCATAGGAAGAACCCAGTTGCCGCAGCCCCCAAGAAGGTGGATAAAATGGCAGGAACTCCCAAATACCTCTCAGTCCTATTTCTCAACATTAACGCACAACTCTCCAATTAAGTGACATAGCCTGTCTAGTTGGATTAAAAAGAAAGATCCTTCTATCTGCTGCCTTCAGGACTCACATCTTGCCCATAAAAACAAACACATTTTCAATGTGAAAGGCTGGAACAAAATCTACTAAGCAAACGGCCCCCATAAACAGGCAGGAGTTGCAATCCTAATATCAGATAAAATAGACTTCAAATTAAAATTAGTGAGAAGAGATAAAGAAGGTTGCTACATACTACTTAAGGGATCTCTCCTTCAGGAGGATATTACAACTCTAAATATCTATTCACCAAACAACGGAGCACCCAAATTTATCCAAGAAACACTACTTTCCCTCAAATCCCACATAGATCCAAAGACATTAATTGTTGGGGACTTTAACACACCACTTTCCCCACTAGATAGATCAACTCAGCAAAAACTCAACAGAGAAACCGAAGATCTAAACAACTGCATAGATCAACTAGATTTAGCAGACATCTACCAAATGTTTCACCCAGCAATATCAGAATACACATTCTTCTCAGCAGCACATGGAACATTTTCCAAAATAGACCACATTTTAGGCCACAAAGCAAATTTGTCCAAATTCAGAAACACTGAAGTTATACCTTGCATTCTCTCAGATCACAAGGGAATAAAATGAGAACTCAACACCAAAAGTCACCAAAGACAGTCCTGTAACACATGGAGGCTGAACAACAGACTGCTGAATCACGAGTGGGTCATGGAAGAGATTAGAAAGGAAATTCAAATGTTCATGATATTCAACAAAGATGAACACACAAATTACCAGCTCCTCTGGGACAAAGCAAAGGCAGTACTCGGGCAAGTTTATAGCTCTGAGTTCCTACATCAACAAATTGGAGAGATCTGAAGCCAACAATTTAATGAGACATCTGAGTCTCCTTGAAAAAGAGCAGCAAGATAAACCCCAATCCAGTAGATGGAAAGAAATGATTAAAATTAAATCAGAATTAAATGAATTCGAATCCAAAGAAAAACAATAGAAAGAATCAACAAAACAAAGAGCTGGTTCTTTGAAAAAGTTAACAAAATTGACAGAATCTTAGCAAATCTTATCAAAAAAAGAAGAGAACATGCCCAAATAAATAAACTCAGAGATGAGAATAGAAACATCACCACAGAAACAACCAAGATTCAAAACATTATAAGGGAATACTTCTCAAAACTTTATGCTAATAAGTTTGAGAACTTGGCAGAAATAGACCTTTTCCTAGCCTAAACTAAATCTGATAACATGCCTAAACTAAACCAAGATGAGTTAAATCATCTTAACAGGCCCATATCAAGCACTGAAATAGAATCAGCTTTAAGAGACCTTCAATCTAAGAAAAGCCAGGTTTTACAGCAGAATTCTACAAGGCCTTCAAAGCAGAGCTCACACCAGTACTCCTCCAACTCTTCAATGAAATTGAAAGAGAAAGTTCACTACCGAACTCATTCTATGAAGCCATCATAACCCTCATCCCAAAACCAGGCAGGGACTCATCAAAGAAAGAGAACTATAGACCCATTTCTTTGATGAACATTGATGCAAAACTTCTCAACAAAATTTTGGCCAGTCAATTTCAACAATTCATCCAAAAAATCATACACCAAGATCAAACAGGATTCATTTCAGGGATGCAAAGTTGGTTCAATATACACAAATCAGTTAATATCATTCATCACATCAGCAGGAGCAAGGATAAGAATCACATGGTTATCTCAATAGATGCAGAAAAAGCATTTGACTAGATATAACACCCCTTTATGATGAAGGTTCTGGAAAAATTAGGAATCCATGGAACATTCCTCAATACAATAAAGGCTGTATATGACAAACCTACAGCCAGCATTATACTTTATGGTGAAAAACTAAAGCCATTTCCTCTTAACTCAGGAATGACATAAGGATGTCCACTCTCTCCACTGCTCTTCAATCTAGTATTAGAATGTCTAGCTACAGCAATAAGACAAGATGCAAACATAAAGGGGATGCAAATAGGGAAAGAAGAAGTAAAACTCTCCCTCTTTGCAGATGACATGATCTTGTATTTAAAGAATCCCACAGACTCCACTCCCAAATTACTCAAGCTGATTCAAAACTTTGGCAAAGTAGCAGGGTATAAAATTAACCCTCAAAAATCAATGGCTTTTCTGTATGCCAACAATGAGAAAAGTGTGGCTGAAATTAGGAAAGCAACTCCATTCATAATAGCCCCTCAAAAAATAAAATACCTAGGAATCAACTTAACCAAACAAGTGAAGGACCTCTATGATGAAAACTTTAAAAACTTGAAAAAGGAAATCAAAACAGAACTTAAAAGTGGCAAAAACTCCCATGCTCCTGGATTGGAAAGATCAACATCGTGAAAATGGCAATACTTCCCAAGGCTATCTACAAATTCAATGCAATACCTATCAATATTCGAACCTAATTCTTCAAGGAAATAGAAGAGGCAATCCAAAAATTCATATGGAACAATAAAAGACCCTGAATAGCAAAAACGATCCTCAACAGAAAGAACAGTGCTGGAGGAATATCAATACCAAATTTCAAACTCTACTACAAAGCCATAGTAATCAAAACAGCTTGGTACTGGCACAAGAACAGACCTCAGGACCAATGGAATAGAACTGAAAACCCAGAAATGAACCTATAGACATATAGCCATCTAATCTTCAATAAAGGAGCTAAAAAAATAGAATGGAAGAAAAACAGCCTCTTCAGTAAATGGTGCTGGCAAAATTGGTTAACTACTTGTAGAAAACTAAAGCTAGATCCTTATATATCACCCTGCACCAGAATAAACTCCAAATGGATCAAAGACCTCGGAGTCAAAGCAGACACTCTGAAAACATTACAGGATAGAATAGGAGAAACCCTAGGTCTCCTTGGCACAGGCCAAAATTTTCTTAATAGAGATTCAGAAACACAACAAATCAAAGAAAGGTTGGACAAATGGGATTGCATGAAATTGCAGAGCTTCTGCATGACAAAGGACATAGCTAGCAAGATCAATAGAAAGCCCACTGACTGGGAGAAGATCTTCACTATTCATACAACGGACAAGGGTCTCATATCTAATATATACCTGGAGCTCAAAAAATTAGATTCCCCAACAACAAATCTTCAAAGAAACAACTTCCCAATAAATAAGTGGGCTAAAGACTTAAAGAGAAAAAAAAGAGAGAGCAAAAGACTTAAAGAGAGGGCTGGGAAGGTGGCTCAGTGGTAGAGCGCTTGCCTTGCATGCCTGAGGTCCTCGGTTCGATTCCTCAGCACCACATAAGCAAAAAGAAAAAAGCCGGAAGTGGCGCCGTAGCTCAAGTGGTAGAGTGCTAGCCTTGAGCTGAAGAGCTGAGGGACAGCGCCCAGGCCCAGAGTTCAGGCCCCACGACCAGACCCCCCCCCAAAAAAAAAAAGACTTAAAGAGAAACTTCTCTGAAGAGGAAAGAAGGATGGCCAATAGACAAATAAAGAAATGCTTAACCTCCCTAGTCATAAAAGAAATGCAAATCAAAACAACATTGAGATACTACCTCACCCCAGTTAGAATGGCTATAATCAAGAACTTTAATACCAACAGATGCTGGAGAGGATGTGGACAGAAGGAAACCTTACTGCATTGTTGGTGGGAATGTAAACTTGTTCAACCACTTTGGAAAGCAGTATGGAGGTTCCTCAAAAGACTCCACATAGAGCTCCCCTATGACCCAGCAATCCCACTTTTGGGCATTTACCCAAATGTTCACAAACAAGACCACACTAAAACTACCAGCACAACTATGTTTATTGCAGCATTATTTACCATAGCTAAGATATGGAACCAACCCAGATGCCCCTCAGTAGATGAATGGAACAAGAAAAGGTGGTATATTACACACAATGGAATTCTTTGCCTCCATCAGAAAGAATGACATTGCCCCATTTGTTAGGAAATGGAAAGACTTGGAAAAAATTATACTAAGTGAAGTAAGCCAGGCCCAAAGAAACATAGGTCCCATGATTTCCCTTATTTGAAATAACTGGTATATGTCTGAGTCAAGTAGAAAAGGTCAGATAAGGTGATGTTAGGGAAATGAACTCTAAGATATGCACTCAAATGTTTTTTTTCTTTCATGTGATTGTTTCTAACACATTTATAAGATTATTTCTTTGTTGCTTTGTATGTCCCTCCCCCACAGTATAACCCCTGCTTTCACTGTATTTGATGTCGGTATAATTGTGGAGGGGAAGGGAAAAAACAAATTGTTTAACTAGGGATACAGGTGGACCCATTGCAACAATGAGATGTACAAGTTGTTATATCGAAAATGAACTTTACAACTTTGGTGGGGGGAGGGGTTGGGGGAGGGAGAGGATGGGAAGGGGAAACAAAGGAAGAGGCTACAATGCTTGATAAGAAGTGTACTCATTATCTTGCCCATGTAATAAAAACCTCTCTGTACAGTATTTTCACACACACAAAAAAAAATTAGCAGAAAACATAGGACACAACTCAGTGGTAGGGTAGCTGCCTAAGAAGCACAAGACTCTGCATTCAAACAAAGGAGTGGTACTTCAAGCCACTGCGTTTGGAAGGGATTTGTTGCAAATGGTTAATTTTGTGTACTAACTTGACTAGAGTAAAGGCTGCCCAGGTAGATCATTGCAATACACCTCATAGATGTAGATAGGTAGATGGGTAAATACATAGATAGATAGATAGATAGATAACATTGCATACATTTTAAGTAATAAAACTGACAAGGAGTAATACATAATATAAAATATATTAGATATTGTATATAATATTACATATTATCTAATTATCTATTTAAATACTATATATACTATATATTGTATATATCCATATGTAGATATACTAAAAATACTTTCTTTAAGGAAAATGTGGCAAGGTAGAATAGCACAGATCTGTCATCCCAGCACTAGGGAGGCTGAGGCAGAAGAATAGAAAGTTCAAGGCCAGACTGGGCTACATAGTCAGACCATTTTCTTAAGAGAGAGACAGACTGAAACAAAACAAGAGAAAGAAGAAGAGGAGTAAAAGAACCTCAATCCTCAAATCTCAGCCTCCTAAATGGCTAGAATTACAGAAATTATCCGCCCAGGTGATTAAGCTTTGCTTTAACAACCCTATGATATGGCTTTAATATTGCCATACTGTAAGATGAGGAAACTGGAATGCTGTGAGATTAAGTATGGTGTCCAGTGACCAATATTGGATCTGAACCTAGCTGGACTCTCCAGTAATCACTACCATTTCTTCTTAGCTAAGATCTCTATATTACCTGGGCTGGTCTCAAACTCCTTTGCTCCTAGGCTCTTCTTGTTAGCTTCTTGAGTAACTGAGACTATAGGTATATACTACCACTCTCAGTAGTGTTGTCCATAGATCCCTGCCAAATCTGAACAGAGCGGGGAGAAATCTAGGAAAGTCTCCTTAGCATAGTGACCACTGCTCCAGGGGACTCTCTGGGTCTACTTCCTGGCTGACCTGGGGGCAAGCTACTTGCTGTTTCCTTAGATTTCACAATGTTGTGTAACCCTCACCTCTGTCCTCGTTTTCATAGTTGAATGGACACGCTACCTCTAACCTGTGATCTACTAACGGCAGGAAATGTTTGAAATAATTCAAGAACCACGTCCTTTCATTCCATAGTTAGACACACAGGTTGAATACAGCTGCCTCTGGGGAGGTAATACTTTATCTTAAATTTATTCCCAGGAGTGAGTACTAGAGTGGCTTTTCCTGTTCTTTATGGATACCCAACATCAAAGCCCCAGTATCCTTTTGGAGGATTCTCACTCTCCAGGGCTTGGTGGGCTTTCCCAATGGGAACTTAATACTCTCCTTTCCAGCTTCCCTTGCAGCTAAGTTGCAGGCACCTGGCCAGACTGACAGTTTCATTCATAAGTGTTAACTCAAGGGATGGTGATACAAAATGTAGTGCCTGGGTGGAATTTATTCCAAAAGGAAGCAGAGGAGCCAAGAAGGCATTCTGTGTAGGCCCACAGACAGTAGCAAGGGTATCTTCACAAGCTCAGATTGGTGACTGAATCTTGGATATTTTTTTCTGTGAAGATTGCCTCTAATTCTGGCTATCTTCCATCCTGGATGTGCGATGAACTTTTCAGAAGACTTTAATGGAGCCAGACATGGTGACACAGGCTTTAATCTCAGCACTTGGGAGGCTGGGGCAGGAAATGGCAGAATTCTGAGAGCTGGAGACTACCTCGTTGGCAACACAGCAAAACAGTGAGATATTATCTCAAAAAACCCAGGCAAAACTAATATAAGCTTTTACTATTTGGTAACAAATTTCAGTTCTGGTTTTACATGGACTCACTCAGCAAAGCTGTGGTTACATTGTCCTAGCATAGGGGTTAGTTGGGATATCTCAGGAAATGATGATGGTGCATATTAGGGTGTTGGGAGTGTTTGGAGGGTGTTACAGGCTGAAAGTAACATTATATGAGGACCATAGGGTAGAGTACTGACCATATGCATGCCTAGAATTAATACGGGCTGCAGTGTTGACTTGGTACCCTCAAGTGGGGTTGACTGAACTTGATAAAAGTATGAGGCAACCCACTTACCACAGTCATGAAGAAATACCCATGTGGAATGGTCACAGGGGCCTTTACAAGGTTGTGGAGCATACAGCCATCTTGACACTGAAAGATAATCACGGACTATGGTTAAAGGGCAAGGGTGCTAGTAGTATTGTCCATAGCCAAGATCGACTGAAATGCATTTTTTCACAACAAAGAACGCTTCTGATATCAACTTCCCATTCTTTTTTGTTGTTATTGTGGGGCTTGAACTCTGGGCCTGGAGGCTGTCCCTCAACTCTTCAGCTCAAGGCTAGCCCACTACCGCTTGAGCCACAGCCCATTTCTGGCTTTTTCTGCTTATGTGGTGTTGAGGAATCGAAGCCAGGGCCTCATGCATGTAAGGCCAGCACTCTACCACTGAGCCACCTTCCCAGTCCAACTTCCCATTCTTTAAGAAGAACATTCTTAGGCAAATAGGGCTGAGAGAGTAGATGTCTGGGACAGGTATCTTGTTGCATGTGGGGTCTGTTGACTACTGTGTGGATCATGTATGTGCTTACCGATGGCAGAAAAAGTTCTTGGTTTCTGTGTGCAAGGCTCATGTTAAGAAGAGAATTTTACTCAAGTTTAGGTGGCTTTTGTTTCCCACCAGTTTCCAGCTAGAAGTTTTCATGTGAGATGTATGTGTGTGTGTGTGTGTGTGTGATCCTGAGGCTTGAGCTCAGGGCTTGGATACTGCCCTTGAACTTTCTTCACTCAAGGCTAGCACTTTACCACTTGAGCTGCATCTCTACTTCATGCTTTTTGGTAGTTTTATTGGAGCTAAGAGTCTTATAGACTCTCCACCTGGGCTGGCTCTGAACCATGATCCTCAGCTCTCAGCTAGAATAGTAGCTAGAATGACAGGCATGAGCTACCAGGTCCCAGCTAGAAGTTTTGCTTTAAACAAATGACCAGGGTGGAATGTACGAACCTGGTAATTGAATGTTTTCCCTTAGCCCTGAGCTATCTGTCTTTCTGCCCCAATGTGATGATGGAGTTGGGTTCAGAAATCCAGTGCATTCACCAGGAAAAGTATTTCCTGAACTTGCTACAACAGATTCTACCTCTGTTTCACCAGGAATGTTGCTTCCATCAGAAGCATTCAGGAGTTTAACCATGGTATGCCATCTGCTTTTAAGTGTACATCCAGGACACCTGCATAAAATCTCAGTCTGAGTCTGCTGATATGAGGGTGAGCCACTGAGCTGCCTTCTATGGGCGGCCAATCTTGTGTCCATGGACTATGTCTACATCCCTAAATCTGTCACCCAGCTATTACCTGGGGTCTTTGAAATCAGTGTTCAATGTGTGGCACCACTGTTTTCCTATAATCGATAGCATATAAAGTAAGAGATGCAGTCAACAACTAGTAGCCACTTGCTTTGTTAGACTTGTGTCTGATTCTCACATACAGTAATTCTAACTTCTTCAGAGTATCTGAATATTTTCTGCCTCACCTAGTCCCCAGTTGTAATTTACAACCTTCACTCAGCCTTACCGTGAGTCGCTGGTGAAAAGATGAAGTTATAGCTTCTCCTGACCCTTGCCATCCTTGATTTTTACCTTCAAGAAAGAAGGGAAAGGAAGCATTTAATTTTTATTCAATTTGAAAATCTGAAAATGAAAAGAGACTTGCCTTTGCAAAGTTTCCCAGTATGTAGATGACTCCAAACTAAAAGTAAATGTTAATCTGGAAAAATCTAAGTGATAGAAGCTTCAAGGGGAAACATTTTGACAAAGTTAAAATGGCAACTTGTATCTCACATGAGATAAATTTTATTTGATCTATCAACTGTATTGTTCAGAGATCTGAATCTGCTATCGCAAATAATATGCCTTTATTACTTGTAATAATTATATCAAAAAATTGCATCAAAAAAGACCTACAGTTATCACATTCACATGAGTTCGCATGAGTCTCCTAGAGATCCTGTTACAAAGCTGGTTCTGCCAGTTGTTTAAGGATACAGGTGGACCTGTTGCAACAATGAGAAGTACAAGTTGTCATGTCCAAAACGAACTTTACAATGTTGGTGGGGGGGGGGGGGGGGCTGGGGGGAGGGAGGAAGGAGAAGGATTGGGATCAGGGGGGGAGGGGGGAGGCTGGGAAGGGATGTGAAGGATAAACAAAGGAGGAGGCTGCAATGCTTGGTAAGAAATGTACACATTATCCTGCCCATGTAACTGTAACTCCTCTGTACAGTATGTTCACAAATAAAATTAAATTAAATTAAAAAAAAAAAAAAAAACAAAGCTGGTTCTGATTCAGTACCTCTGAGAATTCTTTTTTTTTTTTTTTTGAAATGGATCTTTATTTTAAAAATATTTTTTATTATCTTTAAGTAGTGGTGAAAAGGAGTTACCATTTGCCAAAGCAGGTTATGAATACAGTGCATCTTGATCTTTAAGTAAATACACTGGGTGGTAAGCAAGGGGTTAAAAATAAATTCACTGAAGTATATTAGACTCTGTAGCAAGCACAAATAGTATAATTCTTCAAGAAGACTAAATCAAAGCCCAGCAAAGTAAGCACCAGGAAATGTGTAGGGTGAGACCAAGGGGAGAGGGGTAGAAGAATAAAGAAGGGAAGCAGGAAGAATGCAGTAGAGGATTCATTGTGTATACCACAGAATGCAGAATGCTTACACTCTCCCAAGGCTGCTGCTGGTGCTTCACAGATCACGTGGGAGTAAAAAGCACCTTACCTCCCTTAGTCAATACTTAAACCAAATTCTTTAAGACTCTACAAAAATTACCATTAATATTTTTCTCTTGTTAACAGAATGTCTTACTTTATTATTATTATCATATATATATTATTTTCTCTGTTGCTAATCTTCTACTTAGTAGTACTCATTAACAGAGCAATATGGAGATTTAAAACTGTGTGATGAAAACAGCTTTTGCTAACTTGATGTCTAGAGACCAGACCAGTGTCCAGCATCTCTAAAGCTGACTTATGTCTCCATGGCAGTGTAATAGCTTTGGTGCACTTGCTGCTAGGTATCCTAGGAACGTTCTACCAGGCAACTTTTGTTTGTGTTCTCCAGGCTCCTCCAGCCTGACAGAATCCACAGCTGATATGCATGTCGCGTTTGTACTTTCCCACCATGACTAAAGATCTCTATGGTTTAAGTCCTGTCTGGCAGGCTCCTTCGATCCTTATTACACGTTGTGGTAGATCAGAAGCTCCCTTTCCCCGTCAACAGGTTCTAATGGGATCTTCTGCCTCTTTGAACAGCTTCTGAAGTTCTCAGGCCTCTTGTCTGATCTCATGTGTCACATACTTGGCTGGGTCATTCCTCCCATCTCCTCAGGCAGCAAGGGGAGTGCTGTGGTACTGGAGCCTTTAGTTCCTTACACAATAGCATGGTGTTATTTTTACATCATCGCTGTGATTCTTTTGTCCCCTCTACCCCACATTGCCCTTCCTCCTTGGCCATTTGGCCTGGAACATGTAAGAAGCCACACAAAGAACTAAAGAGAAGAAAAAAATGGAATTCCAGGGTTTTGTTTTGTTTGGAAAGGCGATGATGGTTCTGGCATACACAATGGAGTTTGCAAGAACATGTTGTCAACCAGATTTTTCTCTAAAGGAGTGAAGATTAAAACCTTCTCAAACTGGAAAAGAGCAAAGATTGGGAAAGACAATGAGTTAGCTGTGGCTGTGAATCCCTTGCATGAATTGTCACCACCTCCAAGTTTCCAGATTGAGGGCAAAGCAGGGATGGACACAATTGAACTCCTTTTAAGTATGGCTCATGCCTTACTTTCTGATAGAAGCCAGAAGGAGAGACAGCTTTGTAGAAAAGACGCCCATATAGACCATGCATTGATTTCTCACTTGGCTTCTGGAAAATTCAGAGACTCACAGGGATCTCTCCATCTGGACAGTTTAGTCAGTTTATCATTGCTGTAACAAATCATCCCAAATAAAAGCAACCTAAGAGAGGAATACTTGATTTTGGGCTCCTATTTTCAGAGATCTCAGTCCATGGCCAGCTTGTTCTGCTGTTTCTGGGCTGTGGTAAGGCAAAATATCATGGTGGAAGGGAGTTTCCATACAAAGTTATTCATCCCATGGTAGCCAGGAAGTATAAACACAGAGTAAGCCTGTGATAGTGGGCTTACTCCTTCTTCCTCCCCTTTCATTATATTCTGGCTGCTAGCTTATTGAATGATGTTCACCCATAATCAGAACAGGGCTTTTCCCTTAGTTCATCTTCTCACAGACATACCCAGAAGTACTTTACTGATCTCCTCAGCACTTCTCATGCCAATGAAACTGATGAGGTTAACCATCACATTGAATAACAGGGTGCTCCAGAAGAAGAGAGGTACAGCAGTCATGTGTGCTGGCACATGCCTATAATCTTAACATTCTTATAGCTTCAGAAAGCTGGCCACTCATCTGGGGCTAGCTGTCCAGGATGTTCTCACTAACATGGTGAGGGCTGTGATAGGCCAGAGATAGTCAAATGGCCTCCAAATGGCCTGCAATATCACATTGCCTGCCATATCACATGGCCTGCCATATCAGACTATTTCCAACTGACCAAGGAAGGTTGCACTTGTCCTTTGAGCTGACACCTGAGGATTTTGAGGCAGTAGTAAGTAGGCAAACAGGGAAGGAAATTGATAAAAGGAGGATAGTGGTTTACAAAAGGGATATGTGTGTCTAGAAGAAAGTATGATGGTTTCTAGGGGAGGAAGAAAAAGAATCAAATCAGTTGGGCTAGTACATGGAATACAAGATAAAAGTGGTTTGAGGCTAAGTCATATATTAAGGAACTAAGGCTTGCTTTTCAATCTTCCCACTAAGAACAGTGGGAAACCATTAGAAGTAGTAGAGTGACATAGTCTAATTTGTTCTTTAAAGAACAACCATGGAGAGAAAGACGAGAGAGAGAGAGAGAGAGAGAGAGAATAAGTATATTACAAGGATCTAGAGCAGGCTTCTCAATCTTAGCATTTTTTTCAAACACACATTATCTCCATTTTGCAATCTGGAAAATAGATCATTCCTACTGCAGGAGCTCAGTTTTACACTTCAGCATCTCTGGCCTTTACTCAGTAGATTTCAGAAGCAACCCATCCCTATCTCAGTTATGCTAATGAAGAAATATGTCTACACACTGCCAAAAATCACCTTGGGTATCAGGTTACCCTTAGTGGCAAAGCACTGGGCTGAGACACGCAGGGCCTCTCTGTTCGCAAGTCCAGCCATCCAGGAGAGAAATCATAGTCCTCTGGACTTCAGTGGTTGAAGTGTAGCTAGGGATAAGTCGGTGACATTTGGACAACATCAAGATGCACTAGCAAGTTAGGGTGCAGTATCCAGAATCATCACTGTGGTCCAGTCCTCAGCTCTCTTCCTGACTTCCCTCCTTCAATGTTCTACCTGCTGTGAAAAATAATGCAGTTTTGTTTGTTAGGAAATACTCATGGACATGGGCCTGGGGGAAAATCTGAGGAATCGAGAGTTTACTTCCACTTCTCTGTCATTTGTTGACATGACATTCATGAAGGGTCAGTCTGACCAAGGAATTGAATGAAGGTCAGCTGTGTTCCTGGCTTTATCTTGAATCAGAGGAATCAGAGATTTATGAACTCTGAGAAACGATGGCTAGAATGGCAACTGGAAAAAGGAGAGAGGACACTGGAATGAAATCATTAAATCCCCGACAACAACCATTTGCCTGCGAGGATTCCCAGGTTCCCAGAGGGGCTGCATCAACCGCTCCTCTGCAGAAGCTGGCTCACTCTTTCATTTCAGTAGTGCCCCTTCTGTTCGATTTTTGTTTGTTTGTTTTTACACAAAGAAAAGTAATTCTCTATCTCTTGCCGGCCTGTAAGGAGCTATTGTGAAGAATGGTGATTTCCCAATCCTAAAACACTTGAAATCTACCCAATAAAACATCTTGCCCTTATTTCTCTACCCGGAGAGGGCAGTTTTCTGTAAAGAAGGAAAGGTTGTGTGGCTGCTCCTATGAAGGAAAAATAGAATCCACCGTCCCCTTTCAGATCAGAGTTTTGTTCTTGAGTCAAAGGCACCTCCAGAGCCCCCTGCCAAGTGGAATGAAAAGGCTTTGTTTGATTATCTAAAGCTATCAGAGTTCATAAAGGTCATCATTTCACCCATGCTGAGTTTGAGAGATGTGTTCTTTCTCTGCAGCTGGAACTGAATGCTAAATTATTATTCTATGTCTGTCCTTCTTCTTTTTCTTCTGATTTAATGATGTGGTCACCCAGAAGGTAGTCAGTGATGTGATAGCCTATTTCACTGTAAAGATGTTGTCATGAAGTTCATGGCAATGTGAGCACATCAAAATTTAAAGAACAACGTGAAAAACTGAAGGTCATTTCTTTTCTCTAAGGTCAGAAGGCAGTCACCTTTCCGTGAGCCTCTCAATTTCTCCCCTGGATAAAGGTGACTCCAAATCATCATCACAAACACCCCAGCCATCAGCCTGGACAGGAAAATGCCTGTTCTCAATGGCCAACAGAAGAACCTTCTCTATAAGAATTCCAAC
The DNA here is from genome assembly GCF_019054845.1 of Dipodomys spectabilis. Classification (NCBI taxonomy): domain Eukaryota; kingdom Metazoa; phylum Chordata; class Mammalia; order Rodentia; family Heteromyidae; genus Dipodomys; species Dipodomys spectabilis. The sequence goes on from NW_024870752.1 coordinate 10,794,205, forward strand.
TATGACCGGAGGATAGGAGAAAAATCTAAGCTACTTTCTCTATGCTAAACACCACAGTATCAATACTTACATGCAAGAGTAACTGCAAAAGCACTATGATAAACAGGAAATTATAATATCCTGTTTAAATAATGTTAAATAAAACATTTATTTTATAAGATGAACCTCAAAGAAGTATTAAGCTGTGGTGGAGATGGTGTCACCAGTACTGCAACTTAACTGACATTGTGCATCTCTTTATATCATGCACTGACAAGTACACAGTACCATGTCTATGGTGTGCTTGCCCCCAAATTCATAGCCTTGAATTTAATCATAAGAAAACATTATACAAGTCACTAATAACATGTTTCTAGATTCAACAATTATTCCTTAACCTGGATTGTGCTCAAATCATTGCAAAATTCTTGAGTAACTATTTTTAATTTGCTTCTCTTGTTCTCCAGAGTAGGTTTTCTTTTTTGGCTCTCTGACCTCACAAGATGCCTCTTCTCAGTCAGCTATTCTGAGTTCTTTCCACTTTCCCAACCATGAAACTTCCCTTTTCATCATTCATACTGAGCCCAAAGTGATCTTATCCACTAATATACCTTTTGGCTACAGGTGTGCCAACAATTACATTCTTGCATCAGTCAACAGGAATTAAATAGGGTAGGAAAACAACACACACACACACACACACACACACACACACACTTAAGTGGAAGCACAAAAGTCTTTCACTCAAATTCTACTAGCCAGAATTTAGTACGAGTACTATAACAGTAAGAGTGGGTGACTATGTGCCAAGTTGCAATCAAACATTCAATTGTTACAGAATAAGAGAAGAACAGACACTGCAACATAATCAATTGTCTCTTCTGTAAGTGGTAATTTGTGTTATACCCTCAAGTGTAAGAAATGCAGGAGTCGGATGGGTGGAGACTAAAAATAGTGAATTATTATACGCTTAATCAGATGGTAACTCTAATTAAACCTGTTCTAGGTGTGATTTGTTCCTAGAAAAGATCACCACCGAATCGGGTAGCTGATCTGTGGCTGTTGAGAAGTAAATTGTTCCTGTGAGTAAACAAAGAACGTGAAAGGTAGGTGGATATTATCTGACAAGAACATAGCTTCCCTTTATAATCTTGATATAGGATAACAAATTTCCTGGCACTATGCCACCATTTCATTTGCAGCAATCTTCACCATCTCGTTACGACACAAGCTACCTGTCCACTTTGCCACACTGACACATCATGACAGCAAGATCTATAGAAGAGGAGAAAGCAGACTGAGCACAGGATGCTTCTTCCAGGGATAAGTGAGCTGCTATGGCCTTATCAGCCATACTTGGGAAAGGAGTGAGCTGATGGGAAATCCTCCCTGTGGGCAAACCTGAGTGATCTCGGCAAATCACCACTTTTCCTACCTGGCTGGCATGACTGTCTCTGCCATTTCCTTTTCTCTTTCCTTTGCTTCCTTCCTCTCTTCCATGTTACCCCTCTCCTTCTACCCCCATCCTTCTATCCCTTCTCCCACACTCTTTTTTTTTTTTTTGCAGTAATAGGATTTGAACTCATCACCTTAAGCTGGGGCTCTACCACTCTGCCACTCTGCCAGTCCCTTTATTATTTTCAAAGTATAATCCTGCTTAATGGGCAATAAGTACAAATCTCCTAGACACTGGGATGGCAGGTTCAAACCACTGGCCCGAGTCATTATTGGAGATGAAGTTTCATTCACTTTTATGCCCTTAGTCTTGATCCGTGAAGCCCTCAACTCTGCCCTCCAAGTAGCTAGGAAAACCGACTTCACGCACTGTGCCTGACTTTTTTTTTACTTTTAACTCCATAAAGCCTGCTTGGAATCCAGTGTTTCTACCTTCTATGGTGGTTAAAATCTGAGCCAAATATAGAAACAAAGGTTGAAAGACTTAGGTTGAAATAGTGGTTGAAAGATTTGAAGGAGGGACGGATGGATGGATCTTTTAGCATAGTCCCACAGTAAGACAATATTTTCATTCTATACAAATGTTTACTAGAAATCTGCCATTGCTAAGGGTATTGTCAAACTGGTGTTTCTACTTGGGAATAACTTCTTGCTCAGTCACTTTGAGTCACAGTGACTCTGAACAATTTTTTGCTTAGTCACTTTGAGTCACAATGACGCTGAATAAAGTGGAAAAGGGGTAAGGAACAGAGGTCACACGAGGAATCTGTGATGCAGATCTCCTCTCACCTAGCTAAATGGCTTCTGGGTCTACCAAGCTCTTCTCTGCCCATAGCCACAAACCCTGAAACCTCATTCTGATCCCATTCCTCCAGCCAGACTCATCCTGGCATGCCTTTGTGGCATAGATACAATGTGCATTTGGATTCCATTTCCCATGCACTACACTTCTGCCAGCCTCACCATCAATGGGGCTAACCAAATCCAAGACCATGTGCTCTATTTGCAAATCAATTCTAATCAGGAAACTGGTTGATAGCAAAAAAAAAAAGTTATAACCAATTACTTCAGAGGAGTAGCTTAAAACAACAGAAATTTCTCAGTCTTGGAGGCTAGAAGTCTAATTTTTCTTTGCTTCTTTCTAATGTCTGGTAGATGCCAACTATCCTTGAAATCCTTCCACTTTCTACCTACACTTTCTACATGGCCATGTTGTCTATGAGTCTATATTTCTATACTTGCCAGTGATTCAATTTAGAATCACCCAGATCAACTTGATCATATCTGCGGAGACCATATTTCCCAATAAGATCACAAGCCCAGGTGCCCGGATGAGGGTAGGGAACAAAATTCAATCTGGGGGGGCCTTGAGTCCCAGCTACTCAAGACGCTGAGGCAAGAGAATCACTGGAGCCCAGAAGTTTGAAACCAGCATGAGCAACATAACAAGACCCACTTCTTACAAACAAAACTATACACACACTTCAACCCAAAACAGATAGTGACTGGAAGGAATAGGGTATATAAATAGACAACTGCGAAGGACTTAAATTATCAATCATTGCCACATGCTAATCTAGAAATCAAGCTCTAAAACAAATCCAGTGTGAACTATTGTGTTTTTGCAAGTGGGATTGGTATCTTCTAGTTGGCATACTAGTTGCTAGAAATGGTGCATGGGTAGTATTCAGTATATGTGGGTAAACTAAAATATTATATATACAGTCATTCAGACCACACCCTATGTGAACAGAATGTAAATAAGACTTTGGAAGAGTTTTGGAATGGATCCTGAGAGACAGTTCTGACATGATATGGTATGTTGATTCATGACTAGAGAAATTGGATTGCCAGTGTGGTAACCATTAGCTTCCATTAGGTTTCTGGATTTGTAAACTCAAAGGAGAAGGGGTCAGGGCTCCTAAAAGTACCAAGTTTTCATGGAATTTGCATAACAAATTATGGGAGCTCTTTGTTGCTGGCTCATAAATGCTTGCTTAATAAGTGACTCTGTATGTGGCAGAACTCCAATTGAATTAAGCTTTCATTATAATCTAGTAACAAAATTGTAGGAGTGTAGTTAGCTTTCTTTTATATTTTGACTTTTGGCAATGTATACAAGTAAACTGTCCCAGTCTGATCTCAAGTCATGGGAACATTGCCAAGGCCCTGGGTTAACTGAGCTGCACTCTGTTGGTTCAGGGGGCTTCCGTAGTCTTGGCCCCAGCCTGCACGCTTTACTCCCTTCTTTGGGACTAATCTAACACTTGTCTCTGATTTTGCTCTGAATTAGGACCCTCGTCTTCTCTCCTGGTCCTTCCATGGATGCCTAAATAGGTAACCCCATCTTCCCTTCCTTATCTAGACATTGCCTCTTGGTATATCCTTGAGTCCAGAGGCACAGCTCAAGTCCAGTCCCTGCATAGGGGACAGCTCAGTGACCAAGAACTTCACCTGAGAGGAGTGTCCCAACATTCTCTTCTTCCAGTCAGATGCTTTGGGGGATCTGATTTCATTATTACTCTGTCTTGCATTTTTGGGGGGTGTGCCAGCCCTGGGGCTTGAACTTAGGGCCTGGGTATTTGTCCCTGAGGCTTCCCCCCGCCAAGGCTAGTGCTCTATCACTGGAGCCACAGTTCCATTTCTGGCTTTTTGGTGGTTAATTGGAGATAAGAACATTACAGACTCTGCTGCTTGGGCTGGCTTGCCACCATGATCCTCAGATCTCAGCCTCCTGGGTATTGAGGATTACAGGTGGGAGCCACTGGCACCCAGCTAGTTTTGTTCTTAACTGAATGACAGGAAATCTTCAAGTCAGTGTCTATCTGCACTATTATAGAAATTCTGCTTTAACCGTGTATCCTGACACATTCATTCCCTTGCATTTCGACTGAATGAAGAAGATGAAGAGGCTCTGACTTGGGATCCTTGTGTCAGAGGCACACTGTGGAGCACTGCATGTGGAAAGAAGGCTTAGGGGTGACCTGTAGTCACCTGGTCCAGGGCCAGGGCCATGGCAGGGCAGGGGCAGGGGATCACAGCGGAAGGGATCTGAATAACACTCTACAACTTGCTTATCTTCACCTTACCCTACTTGGAATTTGGAACCAAATAGTTAGCGATTCCAGAAAAGTGTACTATACTCTAGGAAAATCAACATTCTTCCCTTAGAAATTTTGTAGGTAAGGATGACTGGGCAAAATTCTTTTTTTTTTTTTTTTGGCATTGCTTGGCGTGAACACAGAGCTCTTGAATAGCAAGCAGGTGTTGGTCCATTGAGCTACCCCCAGGCAGGAAAACAAAAAGTGAAGAAAGAGATGTAGGTTGTTTTTTTTTTTACTTTTTTGGGGGGAGGAGGGTAATAGTTAACAGAATTTCTTGAAATTCAGTATAGCAGAGTGGTTTGATGTGATGGCTTAGCAGCCTGGGCATTGGTAAGTGCTGTTCATTAAGTAAAGCACTGGTCAACTTCACACCATGGGGTCACACTTCCTTTCTGAGTGATTTCAGCCACAATGTCCGGCGGGCCAAAGGAAGGTAGAGCTCCACACTCATGGCAACTAGCGGCTTTCTATTCCTATTCCAGTGTCAAGACACCACACAACGCCTCTGAGAAAGGAGGGGGTCACCAGACAGCTTGACCATGAGATGAGAACCAAGATCCCTCAGGAGCAGAAGTATACTGTCTTTTGGAAATGTAGGCGGGGCCAAGGGAGATGTCCATTGACTTTCCTGATGGAAACAGGGCCTGGGGTGGCTACCGCTTTCTGTGGCCTTACCCTTAAGCTGATGTGGCTGGAAAAATAACTTCCTACACTAAGGAAGCATAGCCCCTCGCCCCTTGTGTGTGCTGTCTGTCACTACAGTGAAGCACGCAGCTCTGTGAGAACGGGGACCTCAGTGTTGCTGGTACTGGTGGAACTGCTTTGGGAAGCAGGAAAGGGAATGCTTCCAAAAGTATTGAGTTACCTGCTTCTCCATAAATGACAGGATACCTGGAGAAAGACCAAAAACAAGGACACAGTGCATTGTGAAGATGCATGCATGCACTCACGCATGTGTGTGTGTGTGTGTGTGTGTGTGTGTGTGTGTGTGTGTGTGTGTGTGTGTGTGTGTGTTAGTAGGGCTTGAACTCAGAACCTAGGAACTGTCCCTTAATTTTTTTTCATACCAAGATCCTTCAGATTTCAGCCTTTGGATGCAAAGCCATTCTTGACAAGTGTTGCTTTTCTAGCCAAGACTCAACAGTAGTTGATTCTCTTTGCTGATTTTTATCATGACTCTCCCTTTTTCTTGTTTTCCTCACACACTGTTTATGTTTCAGACATTGTTTATATCTCTTGGAAGCTTTACACTTCTCTTGCTCATGCTCTAGCTATATAACATGTCACACTAAGCACAGAGGCTACAAGGAAATATGAGATTTCAGTCCTTGTGATCAAGACGTCACTGTGTTCTGAGCAACATGTGAACATGGGAAAACCAACATTGCTTTGGTGTGCTGGTTGGTGTTATGGCTTGATTTAATTTTGTTTTGTCTGTAGTCAAGTAAGTTGCTACCTACAGTTCTTCAGTCTTTTCTTAAGAAAGTATCTACCCAAGTCAACCAAGAAAAGCTCCCCAAAATTCAATGTATGTCAGCTCACATATCTCAAACAATGGCTTATGTGACTAATAAAAAATTTGCTGGTGGGCTGAGGGGAAAGAGGAGATGGTGGCTCAGTAGTGAAGTGCACAAAGCCCTGACTTGAGCAAAAGAAAAAGCAGGATTGCTCTGCCAGGTCAGGGGCTTCAAACCTGCTTCCTAGCTCTGTAGGGGACTGAGGTGAGGTCAGGAGATCACAATTCCAGGCTACTCTGGCCACAAAAGTTAACAGACCCTATCGCAACAGGATGGTTCTTTCCTGCCTGCCCAGGAGGGACAGGACGCATAAAATTAGGATTACGGTCTAGATCAGCCTAGATGGAGGTTTTTTGTGCCCCCTTCCTATGTTAAAGTGCTGACCCCAATGTGAGTCAGAATATAGATATAGATCTGGAGGTAGGTCTTTAAAGAAATAAGGTCCAGCTTGATTTGATAGGATTTGTATCCTTGTAAGAAGAGATTTCTCTCCCCCTCCCCTGTCTCGCTCATCATAAGGTCATGTGAGGACACAGCAAGGCAGAAGCTATGTGCAAGCCAGGAGTAAAGGCCTCCCTAGAGACCAACCATGCTGCACTCTTACCGGAAACATGCTGCCTCCAGAACTGTAAGAAAACAAAAGTTTCTGTGCTACAAACCATCCAGTATAGCGTGTTTTGTTATAGCATTGTGATTGGATTAATACATGCATAATGGGTAAAGTAGAGCCCATAGGGGAAGGAAAAAAGGGAGGGAAGAAGGGGTGGATGGAAGAAGGGGTGGAGGGAAGAAGGTGGGGAGGGAGGGAGGGAAGGAAGGAGGAAGGGAAGGAAGGAAGGGAAGGAAGGAAGGAAGGAAAGAAGGAAGGAAGGAAGGATGTTAGAGATAATGATAAGCAATACAAAGGAATTTTTTGGTTTTTTTGGGTCCGGTCGTGGAGCCTGAACTCGGGGCCTGGGCACTGTCCCTCAGCTCTTCAGCTCAAGGCTAGTGCACTACCACTTGAGCCACAGTGCCACTTCTGGTTTTTTCTTTTTGCTTATGTGGTGCTGAGGAATCTAACCCAGGGCCTCGAGCATGCAAGGCAAGCACTCTACCACTGAGCCACCTTCCCAGCCCACAAAGGAATTTTTAAAAGTCATAAAGTTAAATCTGTATTGAGTCGATGCATAACTATTTATATGATTTAACATCATGTGAGTCAAAATTACATAGACTCAGGATCATTTTGAGGCAGGACAGATCAGGGGAAAATGAGGCATAGGAAACAGTAACCAAGAATTCGGGCATGAATGCTGTACTAATAAACAGCTGTACTAATAAATAGCCATACTCATAAAAAGCACATACGAACTATTTTCTTTGCTTTAAGCTACACACTCTTTCACAGTCTGCAACATTTATGGGGGAAAATAAAAAAATACTTAAAAGAGCAGCTTTCTCTCTGACATTGGTCTGCTTGCCCAGCTAGTTCTTGCTCTGAGACTGAACAAGAAAATCTTTTTATTAAAAGACACTTATTCTGGGAAAATGACTCCTTTTGAGTATCAGGTGTTCACAAAGAGCACTACTTATTTCAGGGATGGACACATGTCTTGAAGAGATTGTGTGGCAGAACCCATACTTTGTGTAAAGGAAAGTCTAGACATCAGTTACTGAAGTTCAGTGAGCAGCACAATCACGAAGTTGCTAGTCTATCTGATGAAACAGTACAACAGCAAGAATGACGGAGTGTACCAGTGTCAAATCAGAGGGGAGCACTTAGCCCAAGGTCAAAGTGAAGCAAACCCCACTCTACTTTTTCACTGTAAATACCTGGATGTTACAGTGCTCCTTGGAGTTATTCTTATCAGATGCACCTGCACCCCGTCTCTGTTGTATACGATCTCTCTTGCCTTTGCTTTGCTTATTAATGAACTTTCCTGGTCTCTTCTTCAATTTAACCTAAAATTGTTTTTCTTTTGTTGACAGAATCATGAGCCAGGGCCAGGCAAAGACCTCTTACCTTTTGGAAATCTCCTGGTGACTGCCAGTGCTGGTCCGGTTGTTTGGCCAGTCTGCCAGGATGATGATCATCAGTTCTAGTGATAGCTACTATAGTGACAGATTTTACTTATGTTTACCTTAGAAACTATAAATCAAATGCAAAACTAAAATAGACGTAAAATTGACAAGCTCGATCTAATTATTATATAATATTCTGTGCCCACCAAATAGATTATTGAATAGATATGAAACACTTAAGGAATTTGTTAGGCCCAAAGGAATATTCTGTGCCCACCAAATAGATTATTGAATAGATATGAAACACTTAAGGAATTTGTTAGGCCCAAAGGAATGAAAAGAATGGTTGTTCAGGGGCTGGGAAGGTGGCTCAGTGGTAGAGCGCTTGCCTTGCATGCCTGAGGCCCTGGGTTTGATTCCCCAGCACCACATAAGCAAAAAGAAAAAAAAGCCTGAAGTGGCACTGTGGCTCAAGTGGAAGTGGCGCTGTGGCTCAAGTGTTAGAGCGCTAGCCTTGAGCTGAAGAGCTGAGGGACAGCGCTAAGGCCCAGAGTTCAGGCCCCATAACCGGACCCAAAAAAGAAAAAAAGAATGATCGTTCATAGAAATTTTATTGACCATGATGCCAAAATGAAAAAAGTCAACTGCACTATGATGGGGATATTAATTTGATTGTGGTCATCATTTCACAACGTATGCATATTAATTATTATGTTGTATACAGACATAACAGCCAAAGGATATCCCCAAAGACATATTGGGAAGGTAGAGTTGATTCACTGGAAAGGATAATAGCGCAGATAAAAATGGGAAGCTTAAGGAAAAAAAGAGAAAAAAGGCAAAAGAAATAAATGTAAGGTTGAAAATGATTTTATTTCTTTTTAATTTTTAGGTCAAAGACCAGGTCTCAAACTCCATGCCTTTTGAAAAATTTTAAAAGAAAATAAATTTTAAAAAGAAAATGCCACATGCTTTTTCCTTTCAAAAACTTAGAGCATTACAAAACAACTTAAATGAAATCCAACAGTATATTTTGGTACCTGCAATGAGTTTATTTAAGAATTCAAAGATGGTTTAATACCAGTGATGGGCAAAGGCTAGGGTACATGGCTAGCATGCTTGAGGCCCTGGGTTTCACCCCAGCATGAAGCCAACCAATCAATCACGAGAGGTCATTGTTTGGGTCTAGATTTTCATACTGCACCCCTAAAAGATTAGGCTAAAAGTTAAAAGGAAATCATTCTTATTTATCTGATTTGAGAAATCAAGATTAGAGAAACCACAGTCCAATTGTCCAAACAAATCTGTTTCAACTGGTATGATACGTTCCTTCTGCCTTACTCTGTACTGTAAGGTAACCTCAGGTAACCTGATGGTATTTTCCATTGTTCTGTCTCTCTATCTTCACCTCACAAGGAAAGTAACTCTGAAATGATTAATCTGAATTTTACTCTTGTTTCCTTTAGTGCTTCTCTGCCTACAAAACAAACCTCTTCTATTCAGCTTTCTGGAACATTGATTCTATTTTAGGGAATGAATTATTACTTGATTCTAGAATAAAAATAAAGTCAATTCATGGCCAGGTAAGGTGGCTTATGGTGCTTTACTATCTACTTTCCATTTTTAGAGCTACTTTCTACCCCCCCAGGTGAATATAGAATGATGTTGGTCCAAGGTCAGTCTAGACAAAAATAATAGTGAGATCTTATCTCAAAGAACAAGCCAGGTATAGTGATTCACACCTGTTATCCCAGCTGGTTGGGGTGTTTATATAGGAGGATAAAGATTCACAGCCCTCTATGGGCAAATGTATTAGGCCTCTCCGAAAATTAACTAAAGCAAAAAGTGCTAGAGGCATAGCTTAAGTGGCAAGGATTTAAGTCCAAGTAGTAACTTCCAAAAAGAAAGAAAGACAGAGAGAGAGAAAGAGAAAGAAAGTCCATTAAGATCTAAAATAAATGGTAATATCCTCTGACTTTAGAAAACAATGCAACTTAACATTAAACATATAGAAATAGATAATATGCATGATTATATTAATACATGGTAAAAATCATTTGATTACATTCAATACCAATCCACAATTGAGCCTCTTACTCACTCCTAAATGTAAAACTATAATCAGAAGGGAAAGTCTTGACCCTATTAAAGGGAACCTCTGAGAAAACTGTATGAAACATGCTAAGGTGTTGGTTCCAAACTAGAAAGTGTTTTTTTTTTTTTTTTTCACAATCAAAAACTAGAACAGGGTTCCCATTACTGCATTCCTCATGCAAACAGGAAAGGCAGATTATCCCTTAATGTACTTGCAAATATAGTTTGTTTTTACAGTGCAGAAGATCGAACAGAATAGACTTCAATAAAGAAAAACAAAATGGCTGCAATAGAAAATGGTGGGATCCAAGAAACAAGAAGACCAATAAGTTTTCAGTTTGGAAATGAATCATGTCAGAAAGTTCAGTTGGATGGGGACGCAGTGATACTTCAACCTCATATGGAAGGGAATTCTATTTGTTCCTGTCCTTTTGGTGGGAGGTATCTTATTATGAGAGCTTGCAAATGAAAGTCAAAGTAGAGGGAATAGTGCCATAAACTTCTATGAACGTCAACAATTATAAACATTTTGTCCTGTTCTTGTTGTCTTGGGGTTTTGTGGGGGTTTTGCATGTTTGTTTTTTTATCTTTTGTAGGCAGGCATCTGCTACTTGAGCCACTTGCTCAGCCATTTTTGCTCTGGTTATTATAGAGGTAAAGTCCTGCTATTTTTTGTTGTTTTTAATCTGGACTGTGATCTTTCTATTTATACTTTCTGCCATCGTTGGATTGACAGGCCAGGTCACCAAGTACAGCTTTTTTTGTTGAAAGAGATGTCTTGAGTTAAACTGATTTTCAACTATAATCCTTGCAAGCACTTAGGATTATAGGCAGAGGCTACTGTCCCCAGCCTTAATTCATTCATTTTCTTTATTAAACTTTTAAGCTTTCCACATTTTACTGGAATGATAGTCTTAGATACATATATATATATATATATATATACATACACACACATATATACATAATTTTACCCATCACCACTGTAATGATCAGTACTTTCTCTTCTGTCTTTTCAAGTTGAATAATGTACTTTGCAATTATGCCTCAATTTTTGGAAATACTTTTTTCTTTGCCTTTAAATACTGGAGAAATTACTAGTCTTGTTATCACTTTTATTCGCTGTCACTCTTCTGCAGTAATTTAATCAGACACGTGTGTGTGTGTGTGTGTGTGTGTGTGTGTGTGTGTTGGTCATAGGGCTTGAACTCTGGGCTTGGGGATTGTCCTGCAATCTTCAGTTCAAGGCAAGCGCTCTACTGCTTGAGCCACAGCACCACTTCCGGTTTTCTAGTGGTTTATTGGAGATTAGAGTCTCACAGACTTTGCTGCCCAGGCTGGCTTTGAACCGCGATCCTCAGATCTCAGCCTCCTGAGTAGCTAGGATTACAGGCGTGAGCCACCGGTGCCCAGCTTAATCAGACATTTTTGCACCCAACATTGTACATCAAACTAGAAATATCTATGAGGGAAGGTATAAGTATACTGAATTCCTGGGGGCCTGGACCTGGTGCACCTGCAGTGATGTTTGTCTTTGTCTCATGTTCTATGTGTCGCTATATCTCTAGTTAAACCCAGAAAGGTAAACCAAACCCATCCCTCTCCCCCTCATCATTTCCGTCCCCTCCCCCCTCCTCAGTGGTCCTGGGGGTAGAGCTGCTCACATACCGTGGGATATAGTTAAACAACTTATGAATTCCCTTAAGAGTGGCTTTGACTGAGTTAGACCTCTGGGAAAACCCGGATGCATGCAAAGGGAAGGCCCAGTGGCAGATGGGATGGGATGGCTGAAATGGGAGTGCATGCGGCAGCGTGTGCTGACCCCCCCGTGGAGAATCTTTCCATCCTCTATTCCATCTCTCAGGCATGAGCCCACACCTGCACTACAGGATGGTCATGTGGGCATTGCAGGCTTCCTCTGCACACAGGTGCAGCCCCGCTAGGTGAGGCATAGCCCTTGGTGAGTGAGATGTGTGGGGCAGGTCTTTCTTTTCTCCATCCCAGCTCAAGGACACACCTGCCAGCAATGTCTTTGACAAGTTTTTTGTTGTTGTTGTTGGTCGTGGGGCTTGAACTCTGGGCCTGAGCGCTGTCCCTCAGCTCTTCAGCTCAAGGCCAGCGCTCTACCACGTGAGCAACAGCGCCACTTCCAGCTTTCTGGTGGCTTATTGGAGATAAGAGTCTCACAGACTTTCCTGCCCAAGCTATCTTTGAACTGAGATCCTCACATCTCAGCTCCTGAGTAGCTAGGATTACAGGTGTGAGCCACCAGCACCTGGCTGACAAATTCTTTTGTGGCCCTTAGGTCAGATTCTTAATCTCTTGGGTCCAAATCTTCCTTTCTCTGAGAAGGAGCTCTGTTGTGAGGATTTTTGTCTACTCTGATTTTTCCAAGAGATCTCCCTACCCTCTCCCAAACTCCCAGAACCAACTTGGGTGGTGTTCAAAAAGGCCTCAATTAATTCTGTCATCTCCATGTTTTGGGTTTATCATTAAAATCAAGACCTAGTTATTTCCATATAGAAATTGGAAGGCCTTTTATTATAAATGAAAACAGAAAGGGCTTGTTTAACAACACCAGTTCTTAATTACCTGTTCTTATTTTTAACAGCTTGGCAAGCTTTCCTGGAAGAGAAGAAAATAGGTGTCTTTGAATTGATGTCTCTGAAAAGAAGAGTGGGGGGGGGAAAGGATAGTATTCATCATATACTCTTTTTTGAGGGAGGGGGTGGGGACGCCTGGTCGTGGGGCCTGAACCCTGGGCCTGGTTGCTGTCCCTTAGGTAGGTCTTCAGCTCACTTGAGCCACGGTGCCACTTCTGGTTTTTTTCTTTTTGCTTATGTGGTGCTGAGGAATCGAACCCAGGGCCTCATGCATGCAAGGCAAGCGCTCTACCACTGAGCCACCTTTCCAGCCCTCATCATACACTCTTTGGTATCCTTTTGTCTTTTTAATGCTAGTCTTCTTGGGCCCAGAATGCAATGCATCTGCAGGAGTGTGTCACAGTGTCTGGACACAGAAAGAAGTGAGCTAAAAGAAAGGGGCAGAAGAGGGCCTACAGCATGTTCATGAGGCTTGAACTCTGGGCCTGGGCGCTGTCCCTGAGCTCTTCAGCTCCAGGCAAGCGCTCTACCACTTGAGCCACAGTGCTACTTCCAGTTTTCTGGTAGTTAATTGGAGATAAAAGTCTCATAAGCTTTCCTGTTCAGGCTGGCTTTGAGCCATGATCTTCAGATCTCAGCCTCCTGAATAGCTAGGATTACAGGCATGAGCCACTGATGCCCAGTTCTACAGCATGCTTTATTCTTGCCATTTGTGTTTTCTCCATACATATAAATCAACTAAGCCAGACTTTCTGGAGAACTTCTGTATATAGGCTTTATCTTTTATTTGTAAAAGAAACTGTGGTAAATATCTATATATATATTACACAAAACTCTTTTTACCCTGAGTAAGCAAGTACATGTTTCAATGGCACTAAGTACAGTCACAACAACCCTCCATCTCCAGAACCATTCAACTTGTACAGAAGCTTTGTGCCCATTAGCATCCTCCCTCCCACCACCACCCCTTCCCTGTCCCTGATGACCTGTGTTCTTTCTGTCTCAGTGAACTTGATACTCTAAGGACCTCAGACATGTAAAATCATGCAGCATTTGCTCTTGGCATGTCTGCCTTACTTCACTTAGCATCATATCTTCAAGGTTCATCAAGGATTGCACCATGAGCCTCTGTAGATTTTTCTTTTTTTTTAATTCATGGTGGAGAAAAGCTGCTCTATATGGCAGCCAGTGAGACAGTGAGAGAGAAAGAGGCCAGGGACAAGACAGGGATCTTTTCATGGCCTGCTTCTTGTGATCTGCTTCCTCCAACTAGATGCCACCTCCATATAACCTGTTCTGATATGAAATCATCCATGTAGTAATGCTAATAACTCTTTAGCAGTCAGGACTCAACCACTTCTCAACAGCGCCATCTGCTGGAGAATGAGTCCTGCACATGAGCCTTTGGGGACATTTTTATACCTAACCCATAACAATGTCCATAATTGGTATTCTTGAGTCATGTGACTATTCTAAATTTAATTTATGAAGAACCTCAATACTGCTTTTCTTTTTTTTTTTTTTTTTTTTTTGGTCGGTCGTGGGGCTTGAACTCTGGGCCTGGGCGCTGTCCCTCAGCTCTTCAGCTCAAGGCGAGCGCTCTACCACTTGAGCTACAGCGCCACTTCCGGTTTTCTGGTAGTTTTATTGGAGATAGGAGTCTCGCAGTCTCTCCTGCCCGGGCTGGCTTTGAACCGCGATCGCGATCCTCAGATCTCAGCCTCGTGAGTAGCTAGGATTACAGGCGTGAGCCACCAGCGCCCGGCTTCAATACTGCTTTTCATAGTGACTGTACCATTTTATATTCCCACCAACAGTGGACGGTTCCAACTTTGCCTTGGCAACTGCTGGCCAACGCTTGGGATTTTCTGTACTTGTATAAGTGGCTATCATAATAAATGTGAGATGGCAGGTCACTGTGGTATTGATTGGTATTGATTGGTATTGGCATCTCATTTTTCTGGCCCTTAGTATTGTTAAGCACCTTTCTACTTACAGAGCCAACCCCATAGCAGCACGACACAACAGTAACCCAGGGACTTAGTGGTGCATAGATGCCCCCTGGTGGCATAATTATGCAACTGTGGGAATGGACTGATTTTGATGGAGGCTGCCAAGTTCTCCAGCAAGTCTTTTTCTTTCCTTGAAAGAGGGTAGCATTAATTCACTTATGCTCAAAGTAATTCATGTTCTTGTTTTAAACTGGCTCCTATGGTAGTACCAAGAAGGACACCTCCAATTGAAATAGACAAGCAAAGGATCACAGGAGTAAGAATGGATGACAAAAGGCATGGTGCCTAAAACACCAGTTCGAATGGCCATTATCAAGAAAACTAACAATAATGCTGGCACGGAAGTGGCCAAAAGGGAACACTACTACACTGCTTATGGAAATATAAATTTGTTCAAACACTCTGGAAAGCAGTATGGAGGTTCCTGAAAAGAGTAAACATAGAGTTTACCTATGACCCAACAATCCCACTCCTAGGCATTTATCCAATTGACCACAAACCAGAATACCCTAAAACCACTAGCACAACCATGTTCAGTGCAGCACTGTTTACCATAGCCAAGATATAGAATCAACCCAGATGCCCCTCAGTGAACGAATGGATCAAGAAAATATGGTATATATACACAATGGAATTCTATGCTTCCATCAAAAGAATGACATTGTCCCGTTTGTAAGGAAATGGAAAGACTTGGAAAAATTACATTAAATGAAGTAAGCCAGACCCAAAGAAATGGGCTGCATGGTTGCCCTCATTTGTAATAATTAGAACATGCTTATCAATGTACAAGTAAACCTAATGGATAGTAAAAGACAAATAATTATACCTGGATATGATTAATTAAACAACAGTCTAACTAAACATTCACACAGTGAGAACAAAGGAGAATATTCTTAGGAGAGGATCTCAAAGGCTCAATAACTATGTGCATATGATCCTATAAAATGATACTTATTGAAATGAACTCCAAGAAATGGAAGCAAGTACTTCTGATTGCATTCCATGGTTCCTCTCACAAGTTAAGGCTGATTTTCCCATCTAGGTAATTTGGAATAATAAGGCATTCTGTTCTTGCTGTGGATAAGTAAGGTATGATCCAAGCAAAACTAAGAGGAAATATTCAAGATACTTAATAAGTAAATCTATCGTCCATAAGTTGTATCTAACTAGAATAAGTAGGATGTACAACAGAGCAAAGTTCCTCTTGGATAAAAAGATTGAAAGAGGGCTGGGAAGGTGGCTCAGTGGTAGAGCGCTTGCCTTGCATGCTCAAGGCCCTGGGTTCGATTCCTCAGCACCACATAAGAAAAAAGAAAAAAGCTGGAAGTGGTGCTGTGGCTCAAGTGGTAGAGCACTAGCCTTGAGCTGAAGAGCTGAGAGACAGCACCCAGGCCCAGAGTTCAGGCCCCACGACCAGGCCCCCCCTCCCCCCCCAAAAAAAAGATGGAAAGATTAAATCGCCAAATGTTCTCAACATTGTCAGCTATCTCATGCTATGCATGGATGATATCCAGCATTACCCATTCCTACTCCATATGTACCTGGCCAACAAAAGGGAGACAAGTTGCTCAGGGAGCGTAGTGAGCTCCAGCCACAGCCAGGCATGCATTGGCCCCGGGTCTTTCCAATGGAGCTGGGCTTCAAGTACTTTTCATCTCTTGGACCCCCTAGCTCAAACCTCAGCATTGGTTGGTATATCCACACAGCCAGTGTGGCCAAGAGATGCAGGGCATGTGAATTTGGGTAACCCAGGATTTGGGCACTGTGATTTTTCTATGCTACTGTTAGCCTCCTGTACTGAGTCTTTCTGTGCCATAGTCCCAGGAACACTATATCAATGGGGCTACTATTTCATTTAAGTAATTTCCTGCACAAAAAGGCAGGTAAGGGCTAAATTGTTGGGGCATCAGAATTTCAGTGTCCATAAAAAAGAGACAACAATGTTTGGATTTTGCAGGGCTGGGGATTGAATCGAGGGCCTTACAATGCTAAACACTGCTCTACCACTGAGCTACACCTCAGCCTCAGCCCTGAAGGGGACTATCTACACATTCATTTGCTTAGTGTATTAGTCAGCTCGGGCTACCCTAACAAAATATCCAAGACCGAATGGCTTGACCAATAAGAATTTGTTTTCTCACAGTTTGGATACTGGAAGCCCAAGACCAAGATGTCAACGGGGTCAGTGTCTGGCGAGGGCTTCATTGTTGAGTTGGAGTTAGCCAGCTGCCTCTGTGGCCTTGCTGAGTACGTGTGTAAGAGACGGGGAGGGGAAGCAATGTCTCTGTTCTCTTAGAAAAGCAGTAATCCTTACTGAAATGAACTCCAGGAAATGAAAACAAGAGGCTTCTTGGTTTTTGTTTTGTTTTGTTTTGTTTTTTGTTGCTGTTTCTGTTTTCTTTTCTTTTCATCTTGTTATTTACCTGTCTTTGGGAGGGTTGGGGAGACACAGAAATGGACGGACAAAGGGTGAACAAATGTAGCAATGGTATTCACTGGACAGCATGTTGAAAATGAACTATACAACTCATGGGTGGGGATGGGAGGGAACACCTGGGAGAAAGCAAAGGAAGGGGTGGCATTGTCCAAAAAGAAATGTACTCCTTTTTGCTGGCTTATGTAAATGTAACCCCTCTGTACATCACCTTTCTAATAACATTTTGAAGTTGTTTTAATTTTTTAGAAAAAGAAAGGCAGTCACTCCATTCTGAGGGCCACAGATGTCATCTAACCATAATCCCCTTCCAAAGGCCCTACACTCACATGCCATCTTATTGGGTTAGGACTTCAGCCGGTGATCTCCAGGAGGACACTGTCCAGGCCACAGCATGAAGCAATCGCACTTATTATTTAGATGATAGAGGTAGGAGGTCGGGGCTTTAAATGCTCTTTCACTGAGAATGTTATTCAGTGTTTTGCTGCTGTGACAGAATACCTGAAATCACAACTTAAGTGTTGAAGGAATGGCTCCGGCTCCATGGAAGGCGGCCATAGAAGAGCAAAGCTGCTTACTTTATGGCAGCCAGGGAGCAGAGAAAAGTACCACAAAAGAGACCTGGGTCAAAACACACACTTCACAGGCATTTTTCCTCACCCCAGTGACCCATTTTTTCTAATAAGGCTCCACCTTTCAGTTTGAGCACCTCTCTATAGTCTAGTTAAAATTTGCACCCCTCAGTGAATTAAACAACTAATTTAGCCAGATCTAATTTAGTGATCTAATCCTCTGGCAACACCTCTAAGAATGCCCAGAAGTGTTCCTTGCTAATCTTCTGGTTGTTTCTCAATTCAATCAGATTAATCATCACACTGAGCTTCAGCACATTTCTTTCTGGGAAGTGCAACACAGAGTCACACAGGTTTACATCCATACTAACCTTACTGTGGTAGCAGAGCCCTCTTTTCGCCTCCCTCCACTCTCTTCCCCTCCCCCTGCCCCAAGCAGCTTGACAGTGGAGACAAGGCAGGAAGGGCCTATGTAGGTGGTACTGCTGAAGCAGGAAGCCAGGGGAGAGGAATGGAAAAGGTTTTTTAAAAAGCTGGTCATGCTTCCCCCAGGAACAAGGCAATGACAGCCTTCTGCCTCAATCACTACCTGGGCTTGTGGGGGTTGTGCTACACATGTTATAAAGAACAATGTTCTCAGCCTCCTAGCTAACCATTTCCATATCTACATTGTTTCCAAGACTAGCCAAAAGACCAAAAATGATGCCAAAGAGAAGTGGGCATCCTTGCTGTACAGCATGACCCCCAGGTTCATGAATGGGTGTGTTCAAGATACACACCCCGGGTTCCAAGATCTACCAGTAGCAGAGTGTGTGCCACCTACAGAGGCCAGGCAGGTTCCCCTACAAGTGTCATGAGGCCGTACAAGTTTCCCATCCAGTGCTCCTCAGCTCAGCCATTGGCTATGAGGAGAACACGGAGAAAAGAAAGCTGAAGAAAGGAAGCTCCAAGTGAGCAATGCTGAATCCCGTCCAAGCCTAGGAGAAATGCACACACAAACCAGGTGTGCCTGCACACAGGGGTGGCAGATGGCGGTGACCTGGACTCTTACCTGATGGGAAGCAGATTAGTTAGGAATGTATTGGTTTCTGATCATACCACTATTTAATCAATGTGGTTGAAAGTCACTCCCGTCAGATAACTCCTGTCCATGAAGAAGAGTTGGAGGTAACAAAAAGTCCACATCTCAGTTATATAGAACTTTCGGTGTTCTACTCTACACATAGTCCCTTTAGCCAACAAAACTATCATAGAATTAAGCTTGACAAAGAAGGTCCATTGTTTTGCTTTCTTGGTCAAGGGGCTTGAACTCAGGGCCTGGGCACTGTCCCTGAGCTCTTTTGCTCAAGGCTAGCGCTCTACCACTTTGAGCCACAGCTCCACTTCATGGACTTCCCTGCCCAGGCTGGTTGATTCTTATACTGTTTTTATACTATGTTCTTCTCATGGACAAATAGTAATAATAGAGTGGAAGGAAATTGGCAGAGGTGATGAGTATGTTTGTGGTCTAAACAGTGGTTTCATGTGTCTCTGCTTTCATTAAACTTCTTCTGTGATATACATCAAATATGCACAGCTTTTTGCATGTCAGTCATACCTCCAAGACAGTAGTTGTAAAACATTTGTAAAAAGTTTGGAAATAATCCTGGAATTGGAAGGCAGATGCGTACGTCCAAATGGCAGGGTGCTCATGAAGACTATAGAAAAGTGAATTTCTGAGTAGCGGCAGCTGGAATGCTCATAATAAGCATGTCATTGCTATCTGTGCACAAAAGTACGTGTCTGTCCGTGTGTGTCATGTTGCACCATGCAGAGGAGGAAGAAGTGTTGTCTGAGTTTAGGGACCAGGCTCTGGAGGGTTGCTGGTTGCTTTCTGTACCTGGTGTTGCATCTGCTCTCTGCAGGCCAGTTAGGAGCTGGGGATGGAGCCTGGGTTACTGTTGTGCTGTTCTGCTTCCTCTGAAGTTGCAGGGTGGTTTCTGCTAATGCTGTGGTTTGGGGATGGAGATGGATGTGTCAGCAAAGCTCCTGGCCTGGCTCCCTGGCAGGAATCCTCCCAGGGTGCCCCAGAGGAAGAGGCCGAGAGGGTCTCCAGCTGCGCAGGCCAGGGCAGCTTGGGGCAACATTGCACGTTAGGACAACAGCGCTCATACTTGTCTAGACCTAATGGAAGCCCTTGCCTAACTTTCTGGCAAACAAGAATGCTTAGAACAACTGTTATTGATTTTGTTTGTTTATTTATAAGTAGAACAAGCCCGAGTCTTTCTATCCTGGGGAAAAGCCAAACTAAACAGTTTGGTTCACCACTCTTGGTGCCTAATGACCAACTTGAAAGTCTGAAGTCAGAACTGGGTGACAAAAGGGGGCTTTCTAGAAAATTCACTTCAAGTCTATAAGCCTAAACTTTCTGGTTCTTCCCATGTGCCTTGCATCACGCATCAGATCATCTGTTGAGAAAAGCAACAGGCAAATCAGCGGTGCTCTTTCATGCAATCACAGTCTTGGATTGGTTTGTTTTGTTAATGTATCCAGGACTGATTGCTTTAACAGAACTTGATTCAATTTACGGACTTTAATGAGTCCATTATATTTGCTTTGAAAGCCATTTTCAAATGAGTGTGCCAAAATGAAAGCACATTTGGCAAGGCAAGACATTTGATCATTTCCTGCAGCAAAACTATAATTGTGGCTTGTGATTACATTAGAATAATATAAAAAATAGATGCGCCACAGCAATCTGTCTGATGTCAGATGCTGAGAAAGTGTTTCTCTAAGGGAGATGTGGGTGCTTTACTTCTCTCATCTGCTCACTGTCAGCAAGCTCGCTATTTTTCCATCATACTTTATGAGGGAAGCAGTACTGGGGGTTGAACCCAGGGCTTTTGCATAGGCTAGCCAACGGATCCACTACCGAGTTACAACCTCCCCCTCCCCTAACTCTCAATTAGACTTCTAGACTCAAGAATATTTATTTGATGTGCTGATCCCAGGTCTTAAGAGACTGTACTTTATTTACAAATTGACATGGTGATTTAAAACCCCTCTGCATAACTTCTTAAGAATAAGTTTTTAAAAGTTTACATCCAACTGTAATGAATACTGTTATGAAATAATCCAACATATGAGCGATTTGGCAAAATCTGAAGACATTTGTGGTATGATTGTGAGGATGGAAGGATGCTGCTGGCATCTAGTGGATGAAAATCAAAGCTGCTGAAAAATATCCTACAGTTCCAGGACAGTGTCCCACTGTAGAAACCATCGGATCCCTCACCTCAATAGCTGCAAGTTTGAACCTTGCCCTGTACCCTTCATAATGCCCCTTTAGCAAAGTCTCCTCCAATTGCACAATTACACTAGACATCTGTTTCTAGCTTGATACAGTGCCAGATTTATGCAAGTTTAGGTTACTGGATTTCAGAATCGTGAACAAAGAACTGTGACCGGTGCAAGAAAAATACAGGAGACTATCTTGATACCCTAGAGATAGAAAAGACTTCTCAAACAGAATTCAGAAAGCACAGAACACTGAGGAACTTGATGACATCAAAATTAAATATGTTTGTTTCCCCAAAGACACCCTAGGCAAAGAGTGGTCTGGGACAGAAAACAGAAACTGAAAAGACACTGATATCTAGAATCCATAAGGAATGATGATCAGCGTCAATCAAGAAGGGATCCAGGGAGGAGGAAACACAGAATAGAGGCTTTCTCCCTCAGACTGGATGAATGAGATGAGTGAGTAGCAAAGAAGAGCCAAAGTGAGGCCGGGCCCGGAGAACCACAGGAGAGAAGCAGCACAGCTGCCAAGGGTAGTGACAGAAGGAGGAAGGGTTCCAGCTCCAGCCCCAGTGTCCCTGGAGGTAGGCCTCAACAACAGACTGGCAGACTTCGCTGTGTGGGCAGATCCACACCTCTCCAAATCCTTACCCCTGTGGCGATTTGGTAGAAGAGGTGATTTGTTCTTCCTCAATGTGACAAGTTAAAGTCAAACAAGATCATCTACTTTCTCTGTCTGTCTCCCTCTCTTTCTTTCTCTCTCTCTTGGATAGCAGCAGTGGGGCACCATCTTCACGGAGGGCTTCCTGCTTAAGACCGAGGTACTCGGGCTCTCTGTTTACATTAGCTGCATGCAAGCAGCCTGCAGCTAGCCAGGTCTCCAGACAGCCACAGCCAGGACTTAGTAACCATTAACAGGTGATCAGGAATTTCTGGGCCACCCAGCTAGTGTTTCAGTAGCAGACTTCTCCTAGGGATGGACAAAGAGATGGAGAGGTCTTGACTTGGGCCCAAGGGTCAGCGACCCCACCCTTCTTAGAGCCCCTTCCTGCCAGGGGACCATTTCAGAGCTCATCTTACAGAGTGGCCTGTAATCTTGCAGGTTTTAAAATGGAGCCACAAATCGGGGTTCATAGATTAGAGAACAATTGGTGATTAGAGATGTCTGGGCCATCTAGCAACCGTGTTTGGGTAGGAAACTGCCACCAGAGATCTATATAGCCTGCACTCAGGCAAGCCAAGGTCTCCTGGCAAGAGCTAAGGAAATGTGAAAAAGACCCAGGGGTAGGTGTCCACACCACACCACAAGAGCAGTTTTATTATTTTAAAAAAATGCAGAATGCAAGAAATTGTCCTCTGCTAGTAGAGAGCTCAGATTGCAGGAGCTGCTGAAGTAACTGGTCTACATTCATCATTTGCAGACAGCCTGCATCCAGGCAGGCCTGGAGACCGAGTCACATGCAGACTTGGACAGCAAGGATGGGTCCGAAAACAACCATAGAAGTGGCTGTGGAGAGAGTGGGCTCAGATGCAGGCAAACTGGGAATTTAAAGAAGCAACAGGCTCTCAAGCAGTGAAGAGCCACAAGGTCAGAACCTACCCTCCCTGGGTAGAACAAGACCTCATGCTCAAAGAGCACCACAGAAATTCACCAAACCCAAGGCCGGCAGAGTGCTGAGCATTTAGAGCTATCAGGTAACTTTGGGGGCTTGCTGCCAGGAGGGCTGTGAGCTGCAAGCACGGGACATGTATGCACACACACACACATACATACACACCCCTGCTTCCCCCAGGATAATGAACTACAGTATCTGCATGTGTAAGATGTCTAATAATCAAGAGACCAAACATAAAAATCATGGGTATAGAAGAAGGAGAGATAGAGCAAGCTAAAAGGATAGAAAATATAAAATGATCATATGGAGCCAGGCATCGGTGGCTCCCACCTGTAATCCTAGCTACTCAGGAGGCTGAGATCTGAGGATCACAGTTAAAAGCCAGCCCCGGGAGGAAAGTCCGTGAAGTTCTTATCTCCAATAAACCACCAGAAAACCGGAAGTGGCGCTGTGGCTCAAGTGGTAGAGAGCTTGCCTTGAGCTGAAGAGCTGAGGGACAGCAACCAGAGTTCAGTCCCTACAATGACGCGCACACACACACACACACACACACACACACACACACACACACACACACACACACACTCACACACAAAAGAACACAAAATACTTCATAGTTAAAACATTAAATTTGCAGAACAAGGAAATAACACTGAAAATGTCAAGGGACCAGGATCTTCAGTGGAAAACACATTAGAATAACAACAGATTTCTCAGCAAGGAGGGCATAGAATGATATATTTTAAGCACTGAAAGTAAACAACTGCTAATCTAAAGTACTGAGAAAAAATTATCATTCATAACTAAAGGATATAAGACCAAGCAAACCAATTTATGTCCACTAAACCAGCACTGTAGAAGATATTCATAAGGACTCTTACACACAGAAGGGAAAGGTACATGTAATCATGCAAATAGACGAAAAAACAGTAAATCTCATCAGAGAAGCAGATACATGAATGAAGAGCAGGAAAGAACCAAATCCAACACAATGGCAGGAATTACTGCAAACCTTTCAACACCAGCACTGAATATTAATGGGTCTCAATTCTCCAGTCAAAGGAGATAGAATGGTAAACTCATTAATTAATCAGAACAGTATCAGCTTATACCCTTGAGACTACCAAAACTTGAAAGTGTTGGCAGAGGTCTGAGATGAGAGTGCAGATAGGGTGAAAGGGTAATGCAATGGTGCTGAGGAAACCAAGCCCTAACACCCACCAATTCCTTCCCTGGATGTACATCGAAGGGTATTCTCACAAGTCCATAAGCATCACCGAGAACCCATTCATTGTAGTGTTGCCGCAGCGACTGAAGGAGTTGAAGGCATGCTATTGCTAACAGATCCCAGTCCAGGCTGGGCCCAGATGGTTCTTGACAGATGGGCCAAGATCAGGTTGAATCAGGAGTAGGTTTATTAAGGTGAAGCCAAGTGGGAGCACACCCCAGAGCAACGCTTGAGCAGTTTATGCACAAGCACTCAAGGCCTCAGGTTTCTACTGGGGATTTTGGACATGGAGGTATTTATTCCTGGAAAATGAGTTATTTACATGCCATTAACTCTTGGGAGACTGGAGTCATTGGTATTAACTCACCCAAGTATCTGTCGGGGAAGTTTGGGCCTTGATGGTTAAATCAGGACTGACGGTTTCCATGTGCGGTGGGGGTGGTGTGTCACCAAGATTCTGTTGGGTAACATGGGACATTCTGTTATTACCAGTAAGCTGGGATTGAAAAACAAAATCAATATCCAAGCCATATTTTTGCATCCCTCATGCTTCCTAACTTCCTGAATAATCTTTGTCTCCCTCCTAGTTGCTGTACACAGGACAATCGTGCTGGGTGCTCACTATGTAACATGCTATGGCTGCTACAAACAATAGATTCGACTTGAGCTGTGCAGAGAGCTCCATAGAAGGGTCTTGACGCTGGAGAGCCAAGAAAATGCAAAGCCCAGAGAGAGAGGTATGTTGTATGCTCCCATTTTTACCAATTAACAAAACCTGCACACCAGGAAAACATGTCATTTCTGAAGAATACATGTGAGGCACAATGACTGCAAGAAAACAATGTCTTGCAAAAGAAGCAACTGTGGTAGAAAGAAAAAATAGCCACAGGGAATGGGAATAAAGAGGAACAAACCAGAGAGCAGATTTGTACAGTGCAAAAAGGATGGATGGTGCATCCACAGGGGTAACATCTGCTCCTAAAGTCAGGAAACAAAGGAAAAGAGATGGAAAGGAGAGGAAGCAGGAAGAAGGAAGAGGAGGAGGCAGGAATTGCAGCCACACACACCTTGGAGGAACAATGTACTAAAATACAGTGGGAGACAGAAAGCTGCCCAGATCAGACAAGGGAGTTCTGAGTATAGACAGTGCACTGGGCAATTCAGAAACTGCGCTCAGGAGAAGTGATTTCCACCTTCTGCTTTAGCTAGTCCTCTTCTCATCTAATAAGCTAACGTGGCTTCTCAGGGTAAGAATTACACCTTGCTTACCAGCAGGTGGCAATGTGAGCAGAACACAAAGCAGAAACAGGGAACTTGCTGGTCTTTAACTGGATTGATGGCACTTGCTGATCTCTCTCTTCTCTCCATCTTCCCCTACGCCTAACAAAACCTGAAAAATGGAGACCACATCTTTGACCCAGGCTGAAGGAACTCCCAGAACACAAGATGTTCACTGCTAAAACCTGGACATCAGTGAATTCTATATCACTCTACACTCTGAGTGTCCTCATCTTTCTAAAAGTAGATACTTAGTTAGCACCGTGTGTATTATGCCATTATAATTCTTCACTGCTTTAATTTAAAAAAAATTAAAAATAAGAATTGCATGTATGTGTGTGGAGGGAGTGAGAGAAATTATAGGCAGGAGCTCAATCTCCCTGAAAAGGGACCTGGGACAAGTCCATCTTTGTGAGGGGGTCTGTCTTTAGGTAGATAAGGGAAATTCAGAGACAGCCCACAGCTGTTCCCTGGCTGTCCTAGGCTTGATTATACCAAAATGGTACAATTTGACATAGCACTCTCTGAACTCCTTAAAAATGTTTTGAAGTAGCCGGGCGCTGGTGGCTCACGCCTGTAATCCTAGCTACTCAGGAGGCTGAGATCTGAGGATCGTGGTTCAAAGCCAGCCTGGGAAGGCTTTTTGAAGAGACATTATTATTATGTATGTGTGTGTGTGAGCACACGCCCGCGTATGTGCATGCTAAGCCACTATTTGAATCTCTGAGCTACATCCCCAGACCTTGAATAGAAATTTCTCAAGATCTCAAGGGCACAAATATGATCAGAGTCAAACGAAGAGTTTATTAAATGGTCATAGAAAGATAAACCATGAACTGGGGAAAGAAATCTACAAAATAAGTAACCATCAGGGAAAGACTACTATCTCATTATATATATATATATATATATATATATATATATATATATATAATAAAACACCAAATAGTGCACCAGCACACAAGTTTAAAGTTTCATTGAAAATCAGAACACAATTAGCCAAGAAATATACAAAATGATGCTTCTGAGTATAAACTAGTCATTGTAATGATATTTTTCTACTCATCAAACTGGCCCAAATAAAAATAAGTGCTACCAGGAGTTATGAAGCAGAACAATAAGGACTCTCTCACCCCTAGAAGAACTTAATATAAATGTACAGTAAAGCAGTTTGTCATTATATACAGTTAAGTGAGTATTTTCTATGTGCTAGCAATTCTACTTCTAGGATTTACCCTGGAGATAAAGATGTCCTTGCTTTGATGCACGAGGAAAATTTTGCAAGAACATTTATAGCTGTGTCAATCATGACTGGAAGGAGAAATGATCACACAAACATTCATCACTAGGAAAATGGATAAATTTTGATCTGTTCATTTAATGAAGTACTGTATCCAGCTATATTTAACAGTTGATAAATACATTCATGAACACGAATAGATCTTCAAATACGGTGTAAAAGATAGATTACAGACTTTTTAAAAGTAACCCTACAATGCGGTTCCCTTTACGTCAAGATTCAAAACCATGTAAAATCAAAGCAATTGGTCTTAAAAAAAACTTTTGAGTGTTACTGTATAATTTGTACTTTGTAATATCTGATAGTTGCATGGTTGGTTGAGCTTCAGGGTAACAGAGAATTAAGCATTAACTATGGTGCCAGGTCAAAAGAAGAATCTGCAAAATCAAAAGCGTTTAAAATTCGACTAACAAAATTTTGGTACGTATTTCTGAAGGCAACTGGATTGTTTTCAGCTGCCTTAAATAAGCCATTGGCAAATCGTATGGTATCCTAAATTCCTAGCCTGCCTCAAGCCATCTGAGCATGAAGGACTGTCACTTGTCCACGCCACCTTGCTGGTACATTTGTCCAAGTGCTCTTCACCGACTGTATGCCTAGACCACCAAGGCTCTCCCTCCAGAGCAGTCCACTGCTGCAGGCCGAGTGACATGTCCAGGGCACAGATCTCAGGTTTGGTGTTTGGTGTTGGAGGATTTGGAGCCCTTGTTGCTGCCACCGCTTCCAATGAGTGGAAAGTCACCACCCGGGCTTCCTCGGTGATAACTGCCACTTGGGTTTACCAGGGTCTGTGGATGAACTGCGCAGGTAACGCCCTGGGCTCTTTCCATTGCCGACCGCATTTTACCATCTTCAAAGTAGAAGGTAAATAGGAGGGTTTGGTTTGGGGTGGGAGCAAACTAGGCCATGCTGAAGGGGCTGTGGCCGGTCACCTGTTAATTGCATGTGGAGGTGAAGTGTCGGGTCTTGCTTAGGATGAGAGAGATGTCTGAGCATTGGCTGGAAAGAGTAAGATCACCTATTGGACAAAGAAGAAGGAAGATGCATCTCGTGGATCTTTTAGAAATACTCAGTGTGAATAACTGGCTTGAAAGATGGGAATGACTGGGTTGTTTTAGATCGTTTCAGCGGCTTTGAGGCTCTTAAGGAGACTTGATGGCTTGTTGGTATTGGTTTTATGTTGGATGAACTTCCATTGATTTAAGTGAACTTTTCCTTTTGTGGTCTTTCTCTCTTTTTTTTTTCTCTCTCTCTTCCTTTCTCCTTCCTTCTTTCTTTTTAGTGTTTGGGCAAATGGTCATCTTTCTGCATTTGCAAAACTCTCACAAGAATGTGTGTCTGTAGAGACAATATTTCTTTTAAAGAGACCTGATCACGTCATTATTCTCCTCCATTGATACACTGAGTTGAAATCTTTTTGTACAACTACTAGAAGTATATATTTTAAAACAAAATAAAAGGACATTTTCCTGCCTGAGGCTACCTCCAGGAAAGAATCCTCATTTGCTTTCACATCATTGAAGAACTGTCTCCCCTATGCTCAGAAAAATGTGATAGGTTTTCACAAATCTGCCCTGGCTGGGAGTTAAAAATTGCTCCAGGTTTTTGGTATGATATAGTTTTCACAATCCACTGGGAAAACTGTACCTTGGCCCTGGTAAAGAAAATGGAATCACATTTTAACTAGGAAGTTACTAAAGCATCATGTTTGACAGGGTTTTGCGTTGGCTAGGCATGCCATTAGTCTACAGCAAGTGCCAAGGGATTAAGAGATAATACTTAGGTAAAGCCAATAGATTTGCAATGACAAGCAATGGCAATCCTGATGGTTACTCTCAGAAGGCCCTGGGTAACACGTACCTTTCTAAGCAACCTCTTGGTGGAATTCATGCTATGTCTGTTATTAAACCTGAGCTTTTACACTTACTTAGAGGCATTTTTAAAACTACTTCAGCCATAGGAAGTTTGCCTCAAAATGTCGAATTTGCAAAGGAAGAATGTGGATGAAGACATCATTATCTTCTATGTACTTCTTGGGGTCTTTTCTCCTCAGCCTGTTCTCAAATTGGATAGCAAATAGAAGACCTAGCATGAGAATGAGTCTGTTTCTTTGTTTTTAATGGACTCGTCGCTTTAAAAACTGTATTGTAAGCTGAGCACCAGTGTCTCATGCCAGTAACCCTAGCTACTCAGGAGGCTGAGATCTGAGGATTGCGGTTCAAAGCCAGCCCAGGCAGAAAAATCCTTGTGAGACTGTTATCTCCAATAAACTATGCAAGAAAAGCTGGAAGTGGTGCTGTGGCCCAAGTGGTAGAGCACTAGCCTTGAGCACAAAGAGGCTCAGGGACAGTGCCCAGTCCCTGAGTTCAAGCTCCAGGACCAGCCAAAAAAACCTATGAACTATATTGTTCTATATTTCTCAATAAAAGGCATGTATTAAGAAAAGTCAGTTCCTAAGTGGCCTAAAGAACCATGGTAGGTGTGATCCTTTATCCCTACTTCTCCAAATATGTCTTCAAAAACTTTAGATGTCTATTGCTAGATAAGTTAATTTCTCCTCCTCCTCTTCTTCTTCTGCTTTCTTCTTCTTCCTTCTTCTTCTTCCTTCTTCTTCTTCTTCTTCTTCTTCTTCTTCTTCTTCTTCTTCTTCTTCTTCTTCTTCTTCTTCTTCTTCTTCTTCTTCTTCTTCTTCTTCTTCTTCTTCTTCTTCTTCTTCTTCTTCTTCTTCTTCTTCTTCTTCTTCTTCTTCTTCTTCTTCTTCTTCTTCTTCTTCTTCTTCTTCTTCTTCTTCTTCTTCTTCTTCTTCTTCTTCTTCTTCTTCTTCTTCTTCTTCTTCCTCTTCTTCTTCCTCTTCTTCCTCTTCTGTCATGGGGCTTGAACTCTGGGCCTGGGCACTACCCCTCAGCTCTTCAGCTCAAGGCAAGCACTCTACCACTTGAGCCACAGCGCCATTTCCAGTTTTCTGGTGGTGCATTAGAGATAAGAGTCTCATAGACTTTTGTGCCTGGGCTGGCTTTGAACCACGATCCTCAGATCTCAGCCTCCTGAGTAGCTAGGATTACAGGCATGAGGCACTGGCACCCAGCTTAATTTCACTTCTTGAAAGTAAAAATAACATACTCTTTGTCTTCTGTATACCCTTTACAAAGATAATTTGAAAACTCCTGTCCACTGGCCATGATTCTATTAGAGCATACAAAATAGTTAACACAATTTCAACGTAAAGCAAAATCTCTATTAAAAAATGCATTTACTGTAGAAACCTATTTTCATCATCAGGAACACCGGGTCCTTTTTTGTTTTTGTTTTTGTTTTTGGTCGGTTGTGGAGCTTGAACTCAGTGCATGGGCGCTGTCCCTGAGTTTTTGTGCTCAAGGTTAGCATTCTACCACTTTGAGCCATACTGCCACCAGTGCCTGGCTATTGGCTCCTATTTCTAAAGGCAATAAGGGCCTATACATTTAGATTTTCTGATTCTACTGAAATCATTATTAATGTTGCTTTTCTATCATTCCTAGGAGACACAGTAGCAGTAGAGGAGCAGGAGAAGCTCCCAGACTCCATAATAATTACAAATTAAGGAAAAAACTCAAAAGCCTACTTAGAATACAAATAATGTTACATGATTTATAAAAAATAAACTATTTAAGCTTGCATTGTCAATTTGATTTATATGTATACCAGATGACTCCATATCTGAGAAAGGAAAATAGAAAAGCTCTTTAACCTGTTGAAGGTCCCTCCTTCCTATCCTTGGTCATAGCTTTACTGCTCGCCATTGCTTCTTGTGTCTTGGATACCCCAGAATTACCAGCTTTTTAGAGAACATTTTGGATTAATGGTAACTATATCCTTTACAGATTTGATGTAAACCAGGCACTGGTAGCTCATGCCTGTAATCCTAGCTACTCAGGAAGCTGAGATCTGAGAATCACAGTTTAAAGCCAGCCTGGGCAGGAAAATCTATGAGATTCTTATCTCCAATAAACCACCAGAAAACCAGAAGTGGTGCTGTGGCTTAAGTTGTAGAGTGCTAGCCTTGAGCACAAAAACTCAGGGATAGAGCCCAGGCCCTAAGTTCAAGCCCTATGACCAACAACAACAAAAAAGATTTGATGTAAAGATATACAATGCTAACTATTTGGTAGCTGTCTCAATGTTAAATATTTGTAGTTATTGTGATAAATATGGGCTGCTTTTCACTGCAGTTCTGAGGGTGGGATCCAGGAGGCATTGCTACAGGGAGTAATTAGTTACCTTAGACAGGGATTTAATCATTCTATACACGTGTCTTGTGCTCCTAGGGCATTATACATATACATATACTTATATGTGTATATGTATATATGCACACACACATATATTTGATATTATATTTGAATATTTAGGTTATATATTTGAAATATATATTTGAAAAATAAGTTGATGAAATGAATAACAGGTTAGACTGAAGATCATTTGCAATGAGGACAAAACTGAATTCTAGGCAGCAGCTTGCGGCCTGCTGACTTGAGGGATGGGGTATTAAAAGGAAGAGCACTGAACTGCAGCTCAGCAGATGTCAAATTTTGCCTTCTTTGTGCAGTAGCTGGGAGACTGACTTCAGCAATTACTCTCTGAGCCTCTTCCACAGATTTTTCTCCTCCATAAATTGAGA
This sequence comes from Dipodomys spectabilis, assembly GCF_019054845.1. Lineage (NCBI taxonomy): Eukaryota > Metazoa > Chordata > Mammalia > Rodentia > Heteromyidae > Dipodomys > Dipodomys spectabilis. The sequence goes on from NW_024870752.1 coordinate 10,825,337, forward strand.
AAACTGTACTGTAATATAGTCTTTTAAGGTGTCTCTCAACCCAAGTGAAATTCAAGAGCTCTAACACTTGGCATTAAGCGTTTACCAAAGAATCAAAGCTGTAAAAGGCCCCTCTGTTAGAACCTCTCCCCTCATTTGTCTATGAGCTTGTCTGTTTTCCTTTGTTCTGAATATTTAGAATCATATCTGATTCTGGGGTGAGCTAGGCTTAAGTAACCTCAAATGACCCCACATTCCAAGTGAAGGTGCTAGAATTTCACTGGGATGGAGCAGAATGCTGGTATGGAAGCCACAGGTAAACAGTACTGACCACTCCCCCAACCATGACTTCAGAAAGAGGCTACAAGGACACTGCATGCCACAGAAAGGAAGTTTTCTGTGGGTTTTTCTTTATTCATTTCGAGGGAATTCCTGAAGGCATCAGCTATCCAAATTTTGGATTTTTTCCTAATTGAAATATGTGCCTGTATTTGTCTGTTTGGATTACCATGCCAAAATATATCCAAACCAGAAAGCTTATAAGCAATCAAAACTTCTACTGCAAAGGGAAAAGCCCTAGGGAGGTACTTAGGGAACTTGAAAAACGTTGAGTATATTTCCTAGTGGGATTTATTAAACCACATTGAGTTAGAGCTTCACCTCTTCTTGAATTTTTTGGGGGGCTGGGGCTCAGATCAACAGCAAGCTGCATCCCCTAGAATTGTCTAGAAATGCAGGAGCTCAGACCTCTCACCACAAACCTTTCAATCTACATTTTTGTAAGATCTCCAGGAGTTTCCTCCACATATGAAAAGTTTTGGAAACCTGCTTACAACCTGGGTTTGAGTCTACTGAACTCGGGATTTATGGAGGATCTTAATTCCCTGGGTTTACTGTTCTTGTTCAATGGTGTTTATATCAGGTATAAAATGTGCCATCTACAATGCCTGACAAAGAAGGCTCTCTATTAAGGGTAGTAATGATTACGGTGAATATCTCTTTCCATGCCTTCAAAGTTCACATCTGAACTGCATTACTTCTATCCCATCCATTTTTTTCCATCCAGTACTTCAGTAGCTGCTTTTTGGACTCTAAAGCCTAATGGCACTGTACTATATGTCTTATGTCATAACAATACAAGGATATTACTCTTGTCAGAGTATACTCTATGTTTGGAATTTGCTCTACCTCATAAAGCAAAACTACCCAGCATTTAGCAATGAGGTTCTCATTAAATAGGTAGATCTGTCTGCTATGTTGATCATATAGCAATATATGATTATGGAACTCCACAAGGGAAAAAGACTCAACCAAGCCTAGAATGGGTTTCTATGCTGGAGAGACACACAGGAGAAACCTTTACTCAAATATTTCTAATACTGAGGGCCGAGGCAGGCTCTGTAATATATTGGTTTGAATTGTAGTTCTGTATAACGCAAGCAACTAGGCAAACTTGACCTAATTAGTTAATGGAGCTCAACCTTCTCATTTCTAACTAGGATTAGTTTTACCTCATAGGATTGCTGGGAGGTGCTGAATGAAACGATATTGTAAAACCTCTCTGTCACTTCCTGAGGGGTTCCCATGGCAAGAGGGCAGTGAACTTGTTAATAATGACTTTGATCATACATGATGGGGCCGTGGGTTTCACAGCTTGTTGGTCGTGGGGCCTGAACTCTGGGCCTGGGCGCTGTCCCTCAGCTCTTCAGCTCAAGGCTAGCGCTCTACCACTTGATGCACAACGCCACTTCTGGCTTTTTCTGCTTATGTGGTACTGAGGAATCGACCCCAGGGCCTCATGCATGCAAGGCAAGCACTCTACCACTGAGCCACCTTCCCAGCCCTCGGGTGATTTTTTTTTTTAATGCATGTGTGCTATACTTTGCATTTTAGAAAGCACATTCACTTCCATTCTCATAGTTACCCAGAAGACATGCATGCCACACACCAAACTACCAAAGTTCCACACAGAACATATGTATAACTCTGAACGGTCTGGTGAAAATCTTTTGGAAAAATGCTCAGTGGTTTGTCCTCACCCCAAACCTGTATCTAATTAGAATTCAACGTTGTCACTCAGTTTTTGTGTGACCTTGGATGAGTCCTGGAGAGAATGAAGAAAATTGAGGAAACATAGTTAATTCAGGGTGGAAGGTGGATCCTTTGGCTTGGTTTCCATAGATGTCAGCAGAGGACTGGTTGGGCCATTCCATCCTCATTTCACACCCATCTCATGGTCAGTGTTCTGTCCTGGTGATCATTTTGTGTAGAGAAAGTTCAGCTTTGTCTTTCACAGGGATGCCTCACTCACTTCTGTTCACGGCCCTTCTGACCATCCATGCAGCCTCCCAGCAGCCTCTGTCCAGCATCTGCTGCAATCATTCTGCTTCTCCCTCATCGATGAATTCTCCTCATAGAGGAGAGATGCGCCAAAGAGATCCTCTACTCTCAACTATTTAAAAACTTTCTGCTACTGTGTACTTTTAGGTAATGGTACATTACAGAAAACTGCCTGCCTTTTAGTCAAGCTTGAGATAATGAGCTAATCTACAATTAAGCTGTTGCTAGTTTTTGCATTTACAGGAAAAATCTGCTTACCAAAGGTTGATAGCTGGCAAAAACAGTGTCTGATACCACAGTACCACTGCAAGAGGAACCCTGTAGAGAATAATAATTCCATGATTCATAAATGTGTCCCATGAGCCAAGCAGACTCACGGTGCAGAACATAAGAACTAGAGTCTCAGTGAGGAGCAGGAAACGAGCCTCTCTGAAGATGTGCTGGGAAGACAGACGGCCATTCTGTAAACCCTCAGGCCAGAGTGATTAGCACCCTGTGGGGATGAGGTTCAGGGGGCAGGCAGACTTCCCAGAAGAGCTGGCTCGACCTGCTTTATGAGATGGGTAGAAGTTTGCTAAGGGAGAGAGGGCATTGGCGGCTAAGGGACTTACGCAGCAGAATGTTGGATACTTGCGCTTTCTCATCTGTAAAATGGGAGTATTGTCTGCTTCAGAGGGGGTGGGCAGGATTAAATAAGTGAACTTGTGGGTGGCACTGAGAGCAATAGCTGGTACCTATGAGCAAAGGCCCAAGGCAGGAGGCAGCCCCACATACAGGGGGAAGAACAAGGGAGGTGGAACGGAAGTCATCTCCAGGAGGAGCTGAGCGTGGCAGTGGATGTAATCAAGGGGAATCTCTCCATGGACCTTTGGGCTCTATGCAAGGATGAAGATTTTCCTTGCAGGAGCCAGAAAGCTTCTGAGACCTGGCAAGCAGAGAATGCCTAGTGGGATTTGCACTATATAAAGATTCTGTGATGCTTCCTGTTAACACCTGTACTATGGTAATGATGGGAGCCAATAGGAACACATGTAAAAGGAGAACCAGTATACCTCAGAGACCTTTGAGGGCTGAGGGGTCAGGGACATCTTCCTGCCTGGAGTCTTGCTGGGAGAGAGAAAGCTGGCCACAGAGCAGGTCCCAGCCTCAGCCCCACGTATGGGATTTCCCAACACACTCTTGGGAAGAAAAAATCAGTTGTGCAGAATGAGATAGAATAGTATGAATTTAATTTTTTAATGATAGACGTTTGATGCAAACTAACAAGAAAATGTGGCAACTATAAAGAGTAATGTCATCTTAGGTGTCACTAACAGCAGAAAAAAAGTTGGGTGTGGTGGTATATGCCTGTAATTTCAGCTCTCAACAGGCTGTGACAGGAACTTCCCAGTGTAAAGCTTGTTTGGGGTACATGGTGAATTCCAGGCTGGTCTGCGGGTATGTAGGATAACTGGATGACTAGTTTCTAGGCTGGCTGTGGGGACCGATTGAGCAACCTCTCAAGGCATTTCCAGGGTAGGACATCCAAGATTCTCTTGTTGATGTGGCAGCTATTTTCTTCCGTGTTTTTTTGTTTCTTTCTTCAAAGTAGGGGAAGTTGTTGAGATAAGTAGCTTTGTAGTTCAGGCTGGGCAGATTGGCCTTGAACAACAATCCTGCCACATGCTGGTATGACAGGCAGGAGCCACCATGCCCAGCTGGGACAGCCAAGATTCTGGTGACAAACAAAATCATTTTTGGAATATTTTCTATTATCTTTAAGTAGTTGTACAAAGGAGATGTCGTTCAACAAGCAGTTTAGGAATTCAGTGTGTCTTGATCAATGTCACATAACACTTGCTATACAGCTCCTGCCTGGTCTTCCAGGCCCTTCTCAGGCCTGTGCAGGCCTCAGACATGGCCCTCTGTGCCTCTGTTTCTCTCTGTGAAATGAGTGGTAACAGTCCTGCCCTTGTGAGAACGATTTGGAGCTCATGTGACTTAGCTCTTCCGGTTGCCATCTGGTCCAGCTCATCTTTCAAGACTACTTTGAATCTTCACTTGGTTGACTTTGTATTAGCTCATCTCCAAGTGTGGAGTGGAAGGGAGCCCTCCTGCGTAGGCCCTGTGGTCTCTGGGGGATTTATCCTGTAGGACTAAGACATCTCACCCCATTCTTGCTGTTGCACCCAGATTTCCCCATTGGGAGCACTGGCTGCCATTTTCCTCCTTGCTGTCTTGACCCCCTCCCTTCCTTCCCTCTGTATTCTGGACTGTTGTTCCCTCTGCATCTCCCTTACAATCCTTCCTGACTTCCCCACTTCTCCAGCCATCCAGGCTGCAATCCGGAGTCTCGCAATCCCCTCTCGCTGCCTCTTGAAGCGGATGTCAGGCAGTGCCTTATGCCGGGGAGCCTGCTGCCCTTCCTCCCCCACCCTCTCTGCCAGGGAGCACCACCCTCTCTCAGACTCAGGTGTCTGTCCATCTAGGCTCAACCTCCTGGCTGTCTCTGCTGGCCTGGATTGGGATGAAACTTTAGAAAGAACTTCCTGCTTTTCCACCTGCTGTAAGCAAGGCTACATGCATAGTGCTGCCAGGTAAAACTTCCAAAGGCAAAGCCTCCTACAAGAATTCTGAGCTTTAGCTAGCTGTAGTCAGAGCATCTACTCCATGCACCAATCTACTGGTGATCTCACTGGATCGCCAGAGGGGCCCTCCATATTGGATGGCCCTCCACGATCATGTCAGTGCTTTGGCAAATTAGAGAAAGAACATCATTTGCTCAGGGCCATGGTTAAGGTAGTGTCTCTGGTAGGATTCAAATGTCTGTGTAACTTGGAGGCCCAGATTCTTTACAGAGGACTCAAACTCTTCTCCAAAGACTCCTTCAGCAGTAGCTGATTCCCAGCAAGAAGCAGGGTCAAGCCTGACCACTTACCTAGGTCCCTGCTTCCATCAAACTGGGCTTCGTGCTCAACCCCTCCCTTCTCTGCACAGCCTGCATCAGGACGCCACTTCCTTCAGCATCCGTCATCTCTCTCTTCCCTCAAATTCCACCGCAATGCCCGCTCCCACACATGGCTTTTAAACATTGTCTAAGTAGAAAGGACTTCAAGCTCTTCCACCCCCGTGACCCAGGTACTTCTTTTATTGTGACCTTTTAGCATCGATGGCTAAGAGTTCAAGTGTTGCCGCTTTGTCCAGTGTAGAATTTATCTAGGGCTTGGTACCATCCTTACCAATGGTAATTTCTGAAATGTACCCTTTTGAAATTTGGGACATTTCCTCCATCTCTACTTTTCTCCCTGGTCTTATTTTTCTTTGTCCTTAATCATAACTGGTCCTTTTATTCAGATACTTGACATAATGAAAAAAAAGAATATCTAAGGCACTATCCCCAATGTTCTTTTGGGGACAACAGAAAGCAGCTTTGTATTTCTGAGAAATCTGAATGTGACTCTAAAAATAGAAGGAGAAGTAAAGGTCTCCAATTGTTCTGATTTTTTTTTTTTTTTTGGTAATGGTTTGACTCTCTGAGGACTTTATTTCCTCTGAGTGATTCTGGAATGAGGGTCTTCTTTGGTAATGAACCACCTTCCGGTGTAGATACGGAGGCTGGTGCTGTCCCTAAATCATCCAGCCATGCGTGTCCACAGTCAGCAGAAAATGAACTTTCCAGCCTCTCATCTGATGGACTCGGAAGAGTGGCCGGGCCTCATGGACATTTCTGTGAGAGCTCATGAGAGACTTGGTAAAAGTGCAAGGTAAACAGAACAGGCCATTCGCTGTACGCAGACTAAATGATGAGCCCTAGCCTTCTTTAGATAGCCGGCTCTCTGTGGGTTATCACTCCTGCAGAACATGGCTGAAGTTGATGGGTTTGGAAAGCGCCTCAATGTTTAACTCAAATAGTTGAGATGAGAAGTGGAAAGCATTTTCTAACAAGAAGTTATTTCCTATCTGGACTTCCTTCTTGTCAGGATTTTCTTTCTTACTCTCTTCCAATTGCTCCAATTTAACTATCTTCTTTACCGTCTCAAAATAGTCATAATCAGCTTGTATGAGTAATCTAAATTTCCAGTACTTCTCTTCCTACTTTGAAACCTTGATTGCTCCCCTCATCAGCATGCAATGAATTTTACTTTTTAACCTGGCTTTTGTTTCCTATTTCTATGTCTCTTACCTGTAGAGGATGTTTCCTCAGTCTCAGAGAACAATAGTAACAGCTTCAGCTGATGTCCCAATTCAAAACTCCAGACTTTCCCAGGGGTCCCTCCTTAGACCTCTTTGACCTTCCCTAGTGATACTACTTGTGATATTGTCAGCTACAGACCACAGAATGATACACACCCCATAGCCTGTGTGCATAGTGGATCACACCTGTAATCCCAGCTACTCAGAGGAAAAGAGTGGTTTGACTGTGCAAAAAGTGAGGAAAGACTTTATCTCAATATACAAGCCGGGCACAATGGCAGGCACCTGTACTCCAGGGCCAGCCAGTGCAGAAATGGGAGACTCTATCCACAAACAATAACGAAAGAAAAAAAATGACCTGGGATGTGAGGAGAGATGTACAGTGCTTCTGATAACAAGCATGAGACCCTGAGTTCAAACTTTAGTAGAGAAAGAAACAAAAACAAAAAAGAAACATGTCACTGTATGCAAAGGCACACATATGTAAAAATTTTAGCATCAATTTTACTAGTATAAACAAGCACATAGCACACAATTTACAAAAGGAAAAAAAATGTGAAACCTACATTGTTCTTTAGCATGAATTTCATGTGGCCAAACATTCTTACAAAATGCTTTGTTTGTGTTTTTGTAATCATGGCCAAACAATGATTGTGACTGATCAATAAGTAATTTTGACATGATTGTTGACTGATACATAACAATTTGCATGAAGGTAAGACAAGGAATCCGTATATTGACATATCATATGGTAGTCAGTGACTGGAGCAATCTGTTTGCTCTATTGGTTAATAGTTTCTGGTGTCTGAAAAATGTTTCTCGATTTTTGGTATTAATTCATAATAGAATGACTACCAATTTAGGATTAAAAATGTAATATATATATAATATTTCTCCATTTCTTTCATCTACAGAACAAAATTTGTTTCTATTGTGGCAATGTGATGTTGTTGAGTACAGTTAGGAAGATACATGTAATACTTTCCTACTTGTCAATTCATTTTTCTAATCATCACCTTCATCATTCTCTCATAATTCTCTCTTAGAATTGAGACCATGTGCTTTTAGAGAACTCATATCTTACCCTTTCGATCTTTCTAAGCCAAACAAGTAGCACAGTATCAGGCAAACAAGATATGTTTGATGAAAAATACAGAGTAAATAGATGAATGGTTGGGTGGGTAGGTGGATGGATTGGTAGATAAATAAATGGATGGGTGAGTGGATGGGTGGGTGAGTGGATGAATGGATGATGAATGAATGAATGGATGGTGAGATTGATGGGTAGGTTGATAGGTGGATTGGTAGATGAATTAGTAGATGGATGAATGGATAGGTGTGGATGGATGAATGGATAGGTGTGGATGGGTGGGTGTTTGGCTGGCTGGATGGTGGGTGGGTGATTGGATGGATGGGTAGATGAATGAATTGATGGGTGAGAAGGTGGGTGAGTGCACAGATGGATGTTGAATGATGAATGGATGGATAGATGGATGGGTGAATGGATAGGTAGGTAGGTGGATGGATGGATAGATGGGTAACTAGGTAGGTGAGTCAATTGGTTGATAGATGATGGATGAATTGATGGATAGATGGATAAGTGAATGGATGGATGAGTGGGTGGGGGGATTCATTACCCCCAGTAGTCACCATGAAAAAACCATGGAACAAAGTTATTCTTTGTTTTTTTCTGCACTGGCTTCAGCATTTCTTGTATCCACTGCATGAAAAATATTCACACATCCATTCATCCAGACATGTATTGAGACCCTCTGTGTCCTACTTAAAGTCCTTGCCTTCACCGGGCTTAAGTCCTAGTCAGAGCAGGAGGCATGGAGGTGGAGATGATGGAGAACGGTTCATAAATGCTGCCATCACATGACAGTCATCTTGCACGCACGTATGTCAGCCTCCCTAATCCTATCAGGCATGCCCCATCATGGAGTTTCTTTCATAGAATATTGGACAATTGCTATTTGACCAACAAGGAGCCAAGTTTGGGATGTGAATGGACTAAATGAATATTTTTCTCCATGTGTTCCAAAAAAAAAAAACAATTAGTCATGTTTGTTCCTACTTGTCAATTCATTTTTCTAATCATCACCTTCATCATCTCTCCTGAAGGAAGCAATGAAAGTCCATTGAATGCTCAAAGAGAACAATGCACTTCTAATAAACTGGACCAAGTATTCTTTCCTACAACCCCTAGCAGGAAAGTATGACTTTAAAATTTTTCTGCAGCTTCCTGTCTAGTGGCCACAGGACTCTGCTGGCTGGTAGACCTGCCCTTATCTAAAGCTGCAGCCTTTACCCCTCAGATAATGCTCCAGGAAATTGTTTGTGGTTTATTTCTTTTTGACATTTCTTTATTGGATTAAGACACTAATGTAAGTTGAACTTAAAATTTCCAATGGAATTTTTTAATTAAGAAAAAAAGAAACCAAATTCAAAATTCCCAGATAATAAAGTGACTTGGGTTTCTCTCTACCTTCAACAATTCTTTCCCTACGTCAGTGCATAGAAAAATAAAGGGTCTGTAAGTTCATTTGTTGGATGAATGAATTTATTTATTCATGAATAAATTCTTTATCCATGAATGAACTTATTTATTCTCTTATTACCTTTCATCCCCTTTTCTGCATTTTACCTGCCATTTTCTTTATTCTTTGGACTCTAACACTTTTCATATCATTTTCAATAAGAGTTGAATAAATGCATACTGACTGGCCTGAATTGAAAAAGGAAAAGGACACAGACAGAAAATCTTTAGCAAATTGGACCAAAAATCTCCTAGTGAGTTGCATATTAATCCAGTAACTGTCCCGGATGTTTTGGATGAAGGAATTCTATCCCTACCAGATCACACTGTCTAACCTCTGGTCTGGTTGAAGAAAGATTCCTTTAAGCCAAAACATCCTTTGATTTTAATTGAATTACAAATCAACACATTGTGCAAGATAAGTTAGATTTCAAGATGACTTAGCACAAAGTATCTGTTTTAATCTCAAAAACAGATACCACCTGTTTCATTTTGTTTTAATTGATTGAACTGGGCCAAGCAGAGGCAGGTTACAAATAAAGTGGAAGAGGCTTTTATTTAGTGTGATGTCAAAAGCAATAAAAATGTGTGTCATTTAAGATTAAAGTTTAATTTCACATCCTTCAAATATAAACCCAGACTGTCTGCACACCAGCTAGGTCATCTCACCACCTTTATCCACTTCTGTGCATTTCCATGTGACATTTCCCCATTCTGCCAACGCTTCGTTTTCTCATGTTTTTTTGTTTGTTTGTTTTTTGCCTCTGCCTGTGCCTCTTCCCACAAATCTCCCAATTCAGCTGGATGTGGTGGCACATGCCTATAATCCTAGCTACTCAGGAAGCTGAGATCTGAGAACGGCAGTTCAATGCCAGACTAGGCAGGAAAATCTGTGGGATTCTTATCTTCAATTAACCAAAAAACTGGAAAGTGGTGATGTGTCTCAAAGTGGTAGAGCACTAGCCTTGAGTGCAAAAGTTCAGGGAGAGGACTCAGGCCCTGAGTTCAAGCCCCACAACTGACCAAAAAACAAATCTCCCAATTCCTTTCCTTCTGATCCTATCCCGAGTGGTATCTAAGGAACTCCAAGAATCCTGGCAAAAGAGCACTGAACATTCCAGTAACAAATGCCCAGGAAGCTTCTTCATCATGCTATTGTATCTGCTCTTCAAGACAGATTCATATTTGAAGGCAAGTTTGAAGCAGAAGGGGGAACAGGAGAAAGATGGAGTTGATCTATGCATACATATATGCATATAAAGCAAGTGGAGGGATGTCTACCATGTAAATAAGACGCTCCCAGCCAAACTCATCAAATTCCTCTACAAAAACACTTTCTCCTTCAGCGTTCCCTTTAGGGTCTCATGCCACAACAGTTTACCTGCATCCATCTTGCGTCCAGCTCTGTTGTCATACATGGATTTTCCTGCTTTGTGAGCAGGTCTATGTCTTAAACCTGAAATGACTGATGCCAGACCTGCTTCCTGGCGCATCCACATCTCTGGAGATTACTACACTTTCCAGCAGGACAGATGAGTAAACAAACAAACAGACAACAAACACCTTGTTGAATTCAGCTTTGTGAAATCTGCTTCATAAACTATTTTCAGCATCTGCGGAGTTTACTTTGGATATAAATGATTGCTTTTCTTTGAGAAGCTACATGTGCAGAAACTCAGATAGGACCAAAGCAACCATGTCTGGGGTTCTGATTCCTTTCCATTCTTGGAATCTGACAGGAGTCTTGTTTTTCTCTTTGACCTTGGATTTCATAAATCACACAGCAGTGTAAGAAGATTTTGTTCCCTACCTTCCTACACAATTTTCACATACTCAACAACTAGAAGTTACCTTACTTCCTTCCAGTTACAAGCTATCATTTGGTGGCCACTAACCTGGCCTGTGTGTGGCTTCCAAGAAAGGATTCTCTCCCAATGGGCAGCCTGGATATCCTCAAGGCTTCTGGGCCTCTGCTGGGATATATTTCAATGACCCAATAGGAAGCAGAAACCAAAATTGTGATAAAAATATCTATAATACAAAATTTGCCATGCTGACCATTTTTAGGTACATATTTGTATTTGCAGGCTGATGCACTCTAGTGTTTTTATTCAGGGTTTGTTTGTTTGTTTTTATGTCTGCTGAATGTGGAAGTTGCCAGGAGTTTTCTATCTCTGTGATGTCTGTCTAGTCTTGGTGTCATGAAACTCTGGCCTCATGAAATAGATTGGAAAGTGTTTCCTCACTTCTAATTTTTTTTCAGAAGTGTGTCCAACGTGACTAGGAGTCCGCTCCCTGGACTCTATATCAAGGCAAGAAGCAATGGCTGCAGCTTAGACCAGAATAGATGAATTCCATGAATTTAAAGAAACAAAAAAAAAACTACTCCTGGTAAATGAATATGACTTAAAATAAATGGGAGTCTTCATACTGAAATAGAGGAAGACAACTGAAATTATATCATTTGAGAAGCAAAGAAAATATATTCGTGCTGGGCACTGGTGGCTCATGCCTATAATCCTAGCTACTGAGATCTGAGGATCAAGGTTTAAAGTCAGCCTGGGCAAGAAAGTCTGTGAGACTCTTTTTTTTTCTGTCTGTTGTGGTGCTTGAACTCTGGGCCTGGATACTGTCCTTCAGCTCTTAAGCTCAAGGCAAGTGCTCTACCACTTGAGCCACAGCGCCACTTCTGGTTTTCTGGTGGTTTATTGGAGATAAGAGTCTCACGGACTTTCTTGCCTGGGCTGCCTTTGAACCTTGACTCTCAGATTTCAGCTTCCTAAGTAGCTAGGATTACAGGCGTGAGCCACCAGCGCCCAGCCTATGAGACTCTTATCTGCAGTAAACCACTAGAAAATCAGAAGTGGTACTGTGGCTTAAGTGGTAGAGTGCTCGCCTTGAGCTGAAGAGAACAGGGACAGCACTCAGACCCAGAGTTCAAGCTCCACAACCCACAAAAAAAAAAAAAAAGTATATTCATAAGCAGAGTGTGGTGATATGGACTGGTTTATGTACCAAGAGCCTGTTTTACAAAAGAACACACACACACACACACACACACATCTACGTCCAAAAGTTAACAATATTTCCATAACACCCCTGGATATGAAGAGTAACTTGCAGGTTGAGAGATCCTGGCCTTGTCTGTTATTTAGGAAATTCTCTATCAGGTTTCACCCAATCCTTTTAACAACCGGGAAAATCCATTTCCTTCCATCCATTATTCCATTAGAGGTTTGTGAGGTCATGTATTCTATGACACCCTCTGTACTTACTAGCTTGGATTTTGACTATATTCAACATGTTTTGATCTTTATAGTTAATGTTCTTTGTGGTGTTGCACAGATCATATCTCTGGACAGTGGGCTATTTATCTTGCTTTCTAAATCTTTTTTTTTTTCCCCATGATCTCATTGTCCTTGATAGCTTCCTCAATAGCTGGTTGCCTGAACTCGAAGCAGACAGTGCCTTAAGGAAATCTCTCCTTTTAGTGGGAAGTGGTATTTAGAAAGCGTGGTCGGTATCAGTGCTGAGAATGCTCATGCAATGGACAGGGAAGCCAGCCCAGGCAGAGAGAGGAAGAATGTATTCTTTAAGACAGAACACAATATGGTTTTATCATAATATTTACCATTCAAATGGACATACATTTTACTTAAGTTCTTGATTTTTAAGAACTCTCTCCCTTACACTCAAAATCTTGGTTTCTAATATTAAAAAAAAGATTTCTTTTTCTATTGAATCAATTATTGTTTCATAATATGACAGTGTGAGAAAATACAATATTGGAAAGTAAGTATGGGCTAAGAAGAGAATTGCTGAAATCCAGAATGTCTTTGAGTTTTAGCATTTTTTTTCAAACGTCTTTGATTATTTTCTTTTTAATTTTTGTCCTTGGCAAAGACCCACTAGGAGTGTCTGGGCCCATTCTATGGTTTATAAATAGAAGCATGCAAGACACCTACTGTCAGCTGACACCGGAACTGTTAGCTGACTCTGGAGTCAGTATTGGTATGTTCTGAAGAGGTTATGACCCAAGTGCTGTAGCCAGCTACTTATTAACTCTGCTTTCTGCTAATTCAGAGAAGGATGTATACACAGTTACATTACAGGCATTTGCTTTAACTTAACCATCTATACTTAGTAGGAGCTACATCCTCGCTAATGATCAATTGTCCAGCCGGTCAGTCGTGGAGCTTTGGTGTTTAGGAAGAAAGGGCAGAGTCCTAAAGCCACAGAGGAGGGAGTAGAACTGGACCTTGAGGTCATCTGGTTTAGTCATCTCAGTTTACCGAGGAGCAAACTGAGGCCCAGCAAGTCTAGTAACTTGCCTCAAATCACAGAGCGAGCTAGTACTTGGGGGGGGGGGGGTGGCTACAAGCCATCTGCTGCCTCCTCTTCCATGCAGCTCCTTTGCTCAGGGTGTGTCAGCAATGAAGGGCACCATCATCTTTACAATGAGTGAAGAAGTTTAATCTCAGCACTCAACATATGTAAGAAAAAGCATGCCTGTGATACCTTTAGCCAGGCATTTGGTAAAAATATTTAATATTGGTTCCAAATGTATAGCAAGATGGATTGTATTATCTACTTTATTTTCATTTGTCCAGGACATATAATTGGCACACTATAAAATTAGAGACTGGGTCTAGACCCTGATTACTCCTACCTGGAACTCTAATTACTCAGGAGGATGAGATCTTTTGCGGTTCAAAGACAGCCCAGGCAGAAAAGTGTGAGCCACTCTTACTTCCAATTAATCAGCAAAAACACTGTGTTGGAGGCGTAGCTCCAGTGGTGGAGGGCCAGCCATGAGTTCAAACTCCACTGTTGGCAGAGAGAGCAAGAGAAAGAGAGAGAGAGAGATTCTAAGTCCAGTCTCTCAAGATAAATTTAAAAAGGAAGACAGGAGCCACTTCATAGAGAAGCTGAAAACAGCCCCCTCTGAAAGTGCTTACAGGAACTTCCGGTTTGACCTGTAGACATAGTCCTTGTGGCTCAAGAAGTCCTAGACTTGCTTCTGAAATGGCCTCTCAGAGTTTGATAAGAACCTGCAATGTGTAACCATGGGAGGAAATACAGAAGTGCCCCCCAGAAAACATGGCTTCTTCCCTGGTCATGCCCTCTTCTGGGAATGAACGGCCATCGGGTAGATGAGGAATGAGCTGGATTTGAAATGATAGAGTTGATGTGTTAAGTGTGACTTATTTGGGGAGGGAGGTGGTGGACAAGATGAAGATGTCTTAATGGCGTTTGGTTCAATGCATCTGGAGCTCACGAGGGGACTGGGAGCATGATCCTCGTCCACTCAGCCTTCTATAACAAAATTCCATAGACGGCATAACTTATAGCAATAGTTTCTTTCTCACGGCTCTGGAGTATAGGAACTATAAAAGCAGTGACATTTGTAGCTGGTGAGAGTCCCTGCTTGACTAAGAGATAGCACCTCTTTGATTTGTCTTTCTAGGGTGGAAGAGATTTGTACAGTGTTTTGATAAGGGCACTAATCCCATTTGTGGGGGTTCCATCCTTACGATTGCCTCCCAGTGCCATCCCCTGGGGGGTGAAGATGTCAACATAGGAATCTGCAGGGACACATTCAGACCACAGCAACTGGGGATGGACAGAGATTTGAGGGCTGAGGAGTAAGTAGGAGCCCGTAGGCAATGTGTGAGGATCATGCTGGATTCCCAGACATCAATAAGGAAGAGGAGGCAGAGAGACCGGGGATGACCCTACTGTGTTAAACAAAGAGGATTTTTAGCAGGTATTATCTCATTGAGTCCCCCAGCAAAATTGCTGGGTAGCAAAGCCACTAAGTTGACTTAGTCAACCCGTGGGTTGCAGAGCCAGATCTCAAGCTCCAAATTTGGAGCTTCCTCACTGATTCATTCACGTGCTCAGTCCACGTGGATTCAGCCCACACACTGGGCGGTGGAGCGGTCAGGGTGATGAGGAGGGGTGGGGTGAAGACTCAGCTGGCAGCCACTCTACTGATCCCAGCAGGGAAAGCTGAAAGCTCTCTTGGTTATGATTCAGGTGTGGTGAAACCCACAAGCCAGGATGCTCCCCATTGGGTACACTGTGGAAAGACAGCTGTCACTCACGGATCCCAAGGTGTGTGTGTGTGCCTGTGTGGTTTAACATCCTGCCACAGGATCCAAGGTGTGTGAGCACCAAGGAGGGCGTGTCAGCGGTGGAGTTAAGGGACCCCACCCCACCCCGCAAAGGCCTTGATTCCTCATTGTGATTTCCTTGGGCAGGAAGGGGCAAGGCAGGAGACATGTTGAGGATTGGCTGGCCTACATCATTTTCAGCAGACGGAGTTGTTGGGTACCTAGGGTGATTAGCAGCAGCGCAGAATGGCTCAGGGTAGGGGAAGAGCCAGTAAGTGGAAGTGACTATGGCTCAGTCATCTGGGTTTGTGGGTTTGCATTTGTGGGGGGAGGAAGATACCTGCAAGGATTGGTGGGTAGGAAGGAGGCAGGACTCCCTAGCAAGGCAACTCATAGTGATGGTTTGCCCAGACCTAGATATACCCAGCATATAGTCAGCAGGGCAGACGCAAACGCCTCAAACTGGGCAGCTAGTAGCATGACAATTAAAGCAGAAAAGGAAATTCACACAGCTAGGGAAGAGTAGCAAAGATGTGTGTGCAGAAACACAGTGACACTGGGACCCTGGCTGTGTGTGGTCTGTGGCCCACACCGTGACAGTACCCAGAACCTCATAGACATGCAGAAATGCTGTCCCACAGCCACCGTAGTGAGGCTGCAGCACCCCCAGGTTAACCTGTGTGAACATTAGAATGTGAACAGCTCTGGCATTGACCACAGACTAAAACAGATTGAGAGGTCGGTAGACCTTAGATAGATAGATAACTGATATTGGCTGGCAGATAGATGATATAACGATGGTATATAGATGGTAGTTAAAATATAGATGATTGATTGATGACAGGTGATCATGGATAATTGATTGGTGGTTGATATAAAAGATGGGTGATAAATGATAGATTGATAGATGATAGGGAGATGATAATAGATGGATGATTGAGTGTTAACAGATAGATAGACAGGTAGGTAAATAGATAGATAATATTCTGCTACGGAGAGAAGTCCTCTAGCAATGAAAACCAGAGTCCATTGAAGGAAAGTAGGGAAGATGTTTTGGGTTGTTTTTTTTTTTCTAAATTTTGTTGAAAGTAAAAATCACTGCTGCTCTTTATAAGAAGTTGGAGAATGACTTTTAACCATATGGAAAATATGCTTGTGTACCAGGAGCAGGGATTGGTACAAACAAAGATCAAGTGTGCCAGTGTTGAGGTAGAAAGGGTGGGTGGACAGGAGGCCGGCCTGGGGTCCTGACTTCTCCCACCTGCTTTCCTGGACCACATTCCAGGGCTTGCCACACTTCTCACATGGTTGCTTAGACTCTGCTTCCCCCTGGTGGTAATGTTTAGTATGGCACCACCATCATGGGTTTCATTCAGGTTCTGCGGTCGTGACAACCTTGGTTCCCTGGTGTGGACGGGACAGGTGTGGCCATCCTTACCAATGTAGCTAAGTATGGAGTGGCTCCCTCTGTACCTTCAGACCAGCTCAGAACTTGTTGCAGTACACTGTGGCAAGGATGGCTTTTATTTAATGGGTTTCATTCTAATGCAAACTTAGAGAGTATTAGGGACACATGGACACACAGGCACACACACACACACACCCTTACAGATGAACTTTTCTAAGGTTGCATGGCAACAGATGCAGGATTTGACCACACAGTGGTGGGATGGTACAGTCTACTAGCAACTCTGGAGTCCTTTGTGAGAGCCTAGAAGGCCCCGTGTGCCCCATTTAGCCTGATCCCTGACTGAGTGCCCATGACCACCGAAGCTCCCATAACTCATTTTGCTCCCTATTTCACATTGACTTGAATACTTCCTTCTCCAGGATTGGGATATCACAAAAACCCATATTTAGAAGGGGGGGTGAAGAGAGAAGGGAAGGAAAGAGAGGAGGGGGAAGAGAAGGAAGAAGGAAGCTAGGAAGGAAGGAAGGAAGGAATAGAAAAGAGGGAGAGAGGGAAAGGAGGGAAAAAGAAAGGGAAGAAAAGGAGAGAGGAAGGAAGGAAGAGAAGGAAGGAAGAAGGGAAGGAAGGAAGGAAGGAAGGAAGGAAGGAAGGAAGGAAGGAAGGAAGGGAAGGAAGGAAGGAAGGGAAGGAAGGAAGGAAGGAAGGAAGGAAGGAAGGAAGGAAGGAAGGAAGGAAGGAAGGAAGGAAGGAAGGAAGGAAGGAAGGAGAGGTTGCAGTTTCTAGAGAACATTCCTGTCCAGTCTTTCTCTTTCACCCAAGCCAACTGTTGCTCACATCCAGAGCTGCCAGGGTAACTGTTTTCAGAGCTTTGCCTTGCCTTTCGTCCCTTCCTTTCCCCCTTCCTTCCCCTCTCCTTCTCTCCCTCCCTTCTTCCTCTCCTTTCTTCCCTCTTTGCTTCTCCTCTCCCTCTTCCTCTTCCCCCTCTTCTTCCTTCCTTCCTTCCTTCTTTCTTTTTTCCTTCCTTCCTTCCTTCCTTTCTTCCTCTCTCAACACTTGGATTTAAACTCAGGGCCTTGCACTTGCTAAGCAGCTGCTCTACCACACCTTATAATCAAATCCTCCTTGGCTCTCTGTTTTGTCTCATGAGATTTCCCCCAAGAACAGCTTCCTCATAGTTTTCCCTTATCTTCTCTGGATCTTCTGGAATCCTGGCTCTTTCCTGGCTACAATGGTGCTGGCCACCTCGCCTGCTAGACACAGTCCTCTGCCCACTTTCCTAAGCTCCACCTGTGTTGCTTCAGTCCCCTTGGTTTCATTAAAAACTTTTCCCTCTGCAGTTTTCTGACTTCACTGGGCTGTTATCCGTACACAGTCGCATGATCCACGTGGATTGTGTCTTCCAAGTATGGTCTTTGAGACATTGATAAGTGACAGATGTTCTGTGGTCAAAAATGTTCGAAAAGCAGTTGGTTAAGTAGATATGAATAGATTTCTTCACTGCAGGACTTTATAGAGCCTTTGGGTTCCTAACAGGAATCATCAGTTCTTTAAGATTGCTACAGAGAGGGGCTGGGGAGGTGGCTCAGTGGTAGAGCGCTTGCCTTGCATGCCTGAGGCCCTGGGTTCGATTCCTCAGCACCACATAAGCAAAAAAGAAAAAAGCCGGAAGTGACGCTGTGGCTCAAGTGGTAGAGCGCTAGCCTTGAGCTGAAGAGCTGAGGGACAGCGCCCAGGCCCAGAGTTCAGGCCCCACAACCAGATCCCCCCCCCCCCAAAAAAAAAGCTTGCTACAGAAAGGCTGAAGTTGGAGACTCACCCCTATAATCCTAGCTACTCAGGAATCTGAGGTCTGAGGATCATGGTTCAAACTCAGTCCAGACAAAAAAGTCTTTGAGACTCTTATCTCCAGTTACCCACAAAAAAAGCCAGAAATAGAGCTGTGGCCCAAGTAGTAGAGTGCTAGCCTTGAGCAAAAGAAGCTCAGGAATAGCATCTAGTTTCTGACATCAAGCCCCAGGCCTGGTACACAAGAAAGAAGGAAAGGAAAAAGAAAGGAAAGAAAGAAGAGAAACAAGAAAGGAAGGAAGGAGGGAGGGACAGAAAGAGAAAGATGAAAAAGGGAAGAAAGAAGAAGAGAGAGAGAAGGCAGGCAGGCAGGCAGGCAAGCAGGCAGGCAGGCAAGCAGACAAGCAAGCAAGCAAACAAGCAAGGAAGGAAGGAAGGAAGGAAGAAAAGAAAGAAAGAAAGAAGGAAAGAAGCGGGGCACTGGTGGTTCACAACTGTAATCCTAGCTACTCAGGAGACTGAGATCTAAGGTTCATGGCTCATAGCCAGCCAGGACAGGAAAGTCTGTGAGACTTATCTCCATTTAACCAACAGAAAACCAGAAGTGGCACTGTGGCTCAAATGGTAGAGGGCTAGCCTTGAGCTGGAGAGCTCAGGAACAGTACCTGTCCCGGCCCGCAGGACTTCAACGAGGGCAATGAACCTAAACGAGAAGGAATGAAGGGACAAGAGACACGAAGAATGACAGCAAGACAGGGATTCTGATCAAGCTGCTGCTGCTGCTAAATTTTATTTTTCACACAGCTGTATTTATATGCTTGGAATCCTTGGCCGTTAAGGAAGCTTCATTGGCCGAAGCAGCTGTAGGATGTTAGGGCAAGGTGAAAAGGTGGTCGGTCTTTAGCAGCTGCAGAGTGTTTACTTAGGGCATGGTAAAAAGGTGAGATTCTGTAAACTCAGCCTCAAGATGTTCCAATGAGATAGTTAAGCCTATTATGTTGAGAGACTCAACTTTTGGCTCCCAACAAGTACCTAGGCCCAGAGTTCAAGCCCCACAACTGGGGAAAACGAAGGAAGGAAGGAAGGGAGAGAGGGAGGGAGGGAGGGAGGGAGGGAGGGAGGGAGGGAGGGAGGGAGGGAGGGAGGGAGGATGAAAGAAAGAAAGAGAGAGAGAAGAAAAGAGATAAAGGAAAGAAATGAAAGACAAAGGAAAGAAAACGAAAGAGAAAACACAAAGGACAGCTACAGCGTATGGTGTTTGCCTTGTGTAGTATCTGCCAGTGTTTAATCTCTGTTTAGGTTGCACAGTGAATTTTACAATTGAGTCAGGATCGAGCTTGGTTTTAGTTCTCAGGCTTCTGGAGAGTGATTTAGACCCAGAAGAAAACCTCACTTAGAGACAGAGCAAATGCGTGCTGGGAATCAGAAGTGGTCTAGGACTCTGTGCCAGCCGCACAGCCCTGGCAGGAAGCAGAGCTGTCATTCTGCCTAGAAAGGTCAGACCAGCCACACAAGGACGGGAGGAGGGCCTGCCCACCACCCCTGCTCTGAGCATGCATGTGTCGACTCGTGGAACATCGCAGCTGCACACTCATGGCAAGTACCTGTCCACATCCCCGGACCAAACAGCCCTAGAAGAGTGACACATCAACATAAGCGTCCTGCTTCGAGTTCAAGAGTTCAAAAGGGTCCCTTTTATGTAATAGGCAAGGAATCAGGGCTAGCTCCACAAGCCAAGGGCTTACAACCTGCTCAGCACTTTTGCAGCCAAGGAGTAAATTGCCAAACATTGTGGGCTTTCTTCCTTTTCTTTCTCTCTCTCTCTCTCAAAAGAAAGCAGGCTACTGAATACTAGCAGGAAAAACTCTGAAACAGACATCAAGGGAAAAGAAGGAAAAGGGCTTTAGAAAAGAGAAATAAATAAACGATGTTGTCAAACCTGAGCATGAAGAAAATGGAGAGGATATTAAACCATCACAACGAGAGAAATAGGATTCAAGATGGCTGGTTAAAGCTCACCAGAGGAGGGGAGGAATGTACAACCTATTAAAAAAGTAAAACAGTCTGTGAAATAAGACAAAAGCACAGCCCCTTGCTGAGGGGGCTTCAGGTACTTGAAGAGTTCAGAAGTTGGGGCTCTCTGCATGAGTATCTATGAGGTCAAGGTCATGCCCTGGCACTTCTTTGGAACTGGCTGTGCAGCTCCCAGCTCCCGGCATCCTTTGCAAGCCTTCTCACTATTAGTTCTCTGACTTCTCGTGAGGTGTCCTGTGCCAAACTCCACATTCCCTCACTTCAGATACTCAGTTCTCACTACCTCCTCCAGCAAGTACTCCAAAGGCAACTTAACCCTCCCACCACAAGTATCCACATGAGCTGTTGGGTCTTTCCCTTTCTTTTTTTTTTAAAGTATATTTAGTTTCAGTAATAGAATATTTTAAGCTTAGACTATTACCCTTGGTGTGCAACCAATCCCTTTTCATCTTGCCAAGTGGAAGCCATGTGGCTCTTACCATCCTAACTCCCCATTTCTCCTCTCTCCTTCCCACAGCCACCATTGTATGTCCTACCTCTACCAATCTGGCTACTCTTAAGTGCTCCATAAAAGTTGAAACCTACAGTACTTGTCTTTCTGTGATTGGGTTTTCACATAGTAGAACGTCTTCGAGTTTCATGCATGTTGCACCGTGCGCCGGAATTCCTTTCCTTTTTAGGGGTGCATAATGTTTCACTGCATGCATATATCACATATCTGTTCATCTATGGGTGATGGGAGCAGCCCAGGAAAATGGGTGCAGTGTGTATAGAAGGATGCCACAAGGCAAACCTGCAGAAATGATTAGTACTCTGTTCTGTTTGGCCAGCTCTGAAGACAGACAAGATCTAGTGATTTGGTCTGCAACTTGGGAAATAAGGATTGGTGCAGATAGAGAGGTGCAACAATGGTTCCTTACCTTTTATTTTGGTGCCTCAGCATTGTTGGCCCGGGGATGGTGTTATATGTCTGAAGCCACAGCTTTGCTTCTGCTGGATGTTCCTCAATCTTATCTTTTTCAGGCTTTGAATATTAAGCTTGTGTGAATTAATTATATGGATATATTTTATAGATGATAAAAACTTTATTTATAACCACATAAAGTATCTTTGTCCAGTCAAGAACATTTTCAATATTGGCAATTCATAAATGATGCTGCCAGATATAGATGGGTTTATTGGAGATTTACTTCCATTACTGACCATTCTTGCCATCCAAAGCAAATTATTCAGGCCCAGTTCTCCAAGTACAAAATAAAGGTATTAAAAAAGCTTTCCAGGGGCTGGGAAGGTGACTCAGTGGTAGAGCACTTGCCTTGCATGCATGAGGCCCTGGGTTCAATTCCTCAGCACCACATAAACAGAAAAAGCCAAGAAGGTGGTGCTGTGGCTCAAGTGGTAGAGCACTAGCCTTGAGCTGAAGAGCTGAGGGACAGCCCAGGCCCAGAGTTCAGCCCCCACGACCAATAAAAAAAATAAAATAAAATAAAAAAGTTTTCCAATGTGTTAGAGAGGCTCAGTTATCCAATAGTAATAATACTGATAATGATAGTGATGATGATGATGATAATAATAATAATAATTTAGTTGAACTATAAAATCATTCTATTAATGTGACATATTTATCAGGTATAAGAATTTTCGAGAAAAATAAAGTATTTGTCATTGCTGGAATTTTTCATTTTTAAAGTCCAAGGATTCTTGGAATGTCTACAAAATTTAGGATTTGACAACCAGTTTTTCAAGAACCCTTTCCAATCCTCTTACACATTGGAAAGTCACTCAGCTGTTAAGAACCAATGGCAGCATTAAGTAGAGTGAGATACTATAAACACAGATCAGTATCATTTATCAAAACGTTTGTGGGATTTCTTTAGGTGAAAAAAGCAAAACCTGTGATAGAACAGCAGAGAATAAAAAGAAAAGAGAAACATGAAATCAAGGATGCCTGAAACAAGGAGACATTTCAAACCTACACCTCTTTATTCATCGAAATAAGTCTTGAGAAAGTCGAGTGATGAGAAGGGAGCTGGTTTCTCATGGGATTGTTTGTCCAAGACTTTTCTGCAGTGGGGAAAGTGAGAAAGACCCAGGCCAGCAGCAACTAGAGAGCATCTTGTGATGTTAGAACCAACTCTCCTTTACTAATTGTGTTTCGTGGTCCTGGGAAATGGACCCAGGACCTCACACATGCTAAGCAAGTGCTCTAACACTGAGCTATTTGGCTCCAGCTCAGATTTTTATATCAATGGAAGCTATGTGCTTGGTCATCTGATAGCCAGGCTTGGAAGGGAGCGATGGGAGAGGGAAGGGAGGTGCGTGTGTGAAGCCTTTAAGGGCGTGGATCTCACCCAAGGATAATAGCTTAGTTTCTGCCACAAAGGAGGCTGGCCTGAAGACTTCCCAGAGGCCTCTGCAGTGTCAGCTGCAACCTTGTGCCACCGTCCCCTGGAGATCCAGTATTCTCTCCCCCCTGCCATCTGTACCCCAGTGATTTGCAGCGGGGTTGGGTCTCTCTGCTTTGGAGAAGGGCTTAGCATCCCTCGAACTTCCCTGGGAGAATGTACTAAACCCAGATGAGGAAATTGCCAGAAGGTTTTATTTTTATTTGGGTTTTTTCTTTTTTTAAAAAATCAATACCTGGCACTAAGTGGATGTTTATTCACTTGAATTTAGAAGTTCCCTGTCACTGTAGAATGGCTCTTATATAATCCGAAGTCCAGAGTTTCTGGATTATTTTTAACTTACTAAATATTTGTGTACCCACTTTCTGGCAGGCCCTGTGCTAGGCACAAAGCACACAGTGATGGCGGGCAAATTTTGCATTTTATGTAGCAAAGGTCAGGGTGTGTTTTATGCTGAAGACAAGCTTAAAAAAATAACATCATTGAAGGGGGTCATGTAAGCCACCTCCTTTAGGTGTCGGGGTATCCCTCTAACAAATACCTACTTCTAGCACTTTCTTCTTTTCAAACCCGTTTGTTTTGGACCATATTCAAGCAACCTCAGCAGTACATCAGGGGGTTTTCTTTCCTGAAAAAAAATTTTAAGCTTAAGAAAGCTTTAAAAAAATTAAAAAGTTATAGGAAAAGACTCCTTACTGACAATGGTGGCCCATGCCTATAATCTTAGCTACTACAGAGGCAGAGGTAGGAGGATTGCAGTTTGAGGCTGGCCCAGGCAAAAGTTGATTATACCCCCCAAACAAGCTAAAAACAAAATACTGGGTGATGGGCATGGTAACACACCTTCCTAGTAAGGTCAAGTCTAGGAGGAAAAGGAAGAGGAGGAGGAGGAATGGGAGGAAGAGCAGGAGGAAGAGGAGGAGGGAGGAAGAGGAGGAGAAGAAGCGGAAGGAAGGAAGGAAGGAAGGAAGGAAGGAAGGAAGGAAGGAAGGAAGGAAGGAAGGAAGGAAGGAAGGAAGGAAGGAAGGAAGGAAGGAAGGAAAGAAAGAATCCCAGAATCAGGGAGAGAGAGGCAGCAAAGATTTTTGTGTTCAATGTCAGACTGGGCTACATAGTTAGACTGTGAAAAAAAACAAAAAACTTTGTGTGTGTGTGTGTGTGTGTGTGTGTGTGTGTGTGTGTGCAGAAAGCCACAGGGCAGAGAGGGAAATTCCATCTTCTGAAAGTCTCCATTCTTTTTGTTTTGTTGGTCATGAGGCTTGAACTCAGGGCCTGGGCTCTGCCCCTCAAGCTCTTTTGCTCCAAGCTAGTTTCTACCATTTTGAGCCACAGTGCACTTCTGGTTTTCTGGTAGTTGAATGGAGATAACAGTCCCATAGACTTTCTGCCCAGGCTGGCTTTGAACCACAGTCTTCAGATCTCAGACTCCTGAGTAGCTAGGATTACAGGCTTGAGCCACTGGTGCCTGGCTGAAGGTCTCCATTCTTAACCCTTTGCTATATAAATTGAGAAATTAAGGCTGGGAAGGTGGCTCAGTGGTAGAGTGCTTCCTCGCATGCATGAGACCCTAGGTTGGATTCCTCAACACCACATAAGCAGAAAAAGGCAGAAGTGGTGCTGTGGCTCAAGTGGTAGAGCACTAGCCTTGAGCTGAAGAGCTGAGGGACAGCGCCCAGGCCCAGCATTCAGGCCCCATGACCGACAAAAATAAACAAACAAACAAATAAATAAATTGAGAAATTATTCACTACAGTATGTGTGTCATGGGGGAAGGAGCTTATTATTGATAGACACTAACCAAAGGAAGTATTCACCACAAGAGACTACTAATGAAACCACTCTCTAAATTAATAAGCTATTTCCTTCCTTCCTTCCTTCTTTCCTTCTTCCTCCTCCTTTTCTATATATTCTCTCCCTCCTCCCCTCCTCCTTCTTCTCTCTCTCCCTCCTACTCTCTCCCTCCTTTCCTTCCTTTCTCCCCTTCCTAATTTTTTCTTACTTGACTTTCCTCACACTTTCTTCCCTTCTTTCTTTCTTCCTTTCTTCCACAGACACTAACTGAGCTTTCCTCCCGCACTGGTCTAGAAGCTGGGCACATGAATACATGAGTAAGGCGGTCCTTTACTGCTGGGAGTCCTTTCCACAGGCAAATAAATGAACACGGGACACCATGAGGTGAGTGCTTACTAAACTTAGGATTTGTTGCTGGGGAAAGAAAGGAAAGCTGACATTTGACTATTAAAAGCTAAGTAGAAAAATTGTCAATGAAGCAAAAAGAGAATAATTGGCCTAGGCAGAGCAGAGACTAAAGTACATACTTTTTCTGATAAAATTATAAATAGGAGCATGGGAGGGCTTAAGTCCTGGAGCTGATGCTGTTATTTAGAGATCTCAAGGGCAGAACATTCTAGAAGAGAGGAGATGGAATGAGAAAGACTATGTCCTGCTGATACCATTTGAGCATGGATTAAGCTCCTTGAAACACACTCAGTAGTTTCCTTTCTGTAAGCCAATAAATTCTGATTTTTCTTTCTGCCGGTCTGTGTTGCTTTTATTTTTCCTTTGCTCGTGTAATAACATTGTGTGGCAGAGCAGAAACACTCTCAATGAGATTATTACAAAAGCAAATCTAGTTAAAACTTTCTGGTACTATTCCTCAAAGTGGGTCAATTACAGAATGGCGAAGCATGGTAAAGTCAGCTAAAAAGAACTTCAACCATGTAGCTCCACATAACAAAGCTGACAAGCCAAGAATATGGATATATGGATATATGTATGTTCTTCAGAAGGTTCTCAGTGAATACTGCAACTGGATACTATGTTTGGTAGCATGCAGGGAGTTGCTACTGACAAGACTGCATGTAGCTAGCCTGCATTATCAGTGAAAACATGGAACTTCATGCTAATAATCAATCAATTGCTTTTCATAAAAATGGACAGGATATTATTCTTGGAGCCAATCTTCCAACGCTCAATTTTTTTTTGACATTTGTGATCAAGAAATCTAAGACAAGTAATTAGCATTTCTTAGCCCTGGTCTCTTATTCTGAGGGGGAAAAAAGATAATTCCATTATTTGCCAAGGAGTGGTGATAATAGAATAAAGAAAAACTTAGAAAGTCATTGGCATTGTGTCTAGCACTCAGTGAATGTTCGGTAACTATTCTATTTATGATCACATGCTTTCAGAGAAACCTTGTGTCATTGGAACCAGGATTTTCCACAAGTACTTCCAAATCCACTCAGAGAAATTTATGATCTAGGTCCCAGAAGTCTGTCATAGATTGCATCCATACCTGTTACATAAGTTATGCAAGTTACAGTTACAGAAGTCAGGTATTGAGTACATTTCTTTTTGAATAGTGTCAACTCTTCTCTCATTTTCTCCCAGTTTTTTTCCCTCCTGGCCTCTTTCCCAGCAAGTTGTATAGTTCATTTCCAACATGGAAATTGGTGAAGTATGACTGTTGCATTAGTTTACCCTTTGTCCCACCATTTCTGTGATTCGCCTTCCTTTCCCCAATCAGATAAATTCACAAGAGACAAAATGTACAGAAATCAAAAACAGCAAGAAAAGGGGAAAACAGAAAAAAATAAGTGAAACACAAAAGCTGAAATAAAAAACTTCTTGTTTCCACTTCTTGGAGTTCATTTCAATCATTATTTTATATGCTCATATGCACATAGCTATTGAGCCCTTGTGATCCTCTCCTAAGAATATTCTCCTTTGTTCTCATTCTGTGAATATTTAGAATTATTTAGAAACCTGTTTATCATATCCAAGTGTAATTTTTTTGTCTTTTACTATCCATTGGGCTTACTTGTAGATTTATAGGCACATTCTAATTATTACAAATGAGAGAGAGCATGAAGCTCATGTTTCTTTGGGCCCAGCTTACTTTGCTTAACATAGTATTTTCCAAGTCTTTCCACTTCCTTACGAATGGGGCAATGTCATTCTGATAGAAGCATAGAATTCCATTGTGTCTATATACCACATTTTCTTGATCCATTTGTCCACTGAGGGGCACCTGGGCCGATTCATACCTTAGCTATGGTCCACAATGCTGCATGAACATGGTTGTGCTGTTGGCTTTAGTGTAGCCAACATGGTGTGTGGTCAATTGGATAAATGCTTAGGAGTGGGATTGCCAGATAAGCTCTATGTTTAGTCTTTTGAGGAACCTCCATACAGCTTAGAATGTCTGATTTTAGCAGATACCACTTCCCGATAGTTATAGAGTAACTAAAGAATGACCCTGGCAATTTGCATAGATCCCAATTGCATAATATTGGTTTGTATTGATGACTGAAGATGTTTTGATTTAAGACTTGATCTTATATCATCTTCCTGATAGCATTTAAATAACTGAATCAATTGCTGAGTCCTCTGTGAGAACTGGACAATCACCAGTAAAGCCATGTGACCTGGGTTCAGTGGCTCAGCTTCTCTGTGTCTGTCTTCTTTAGGAACACTGCCTTGGAGGCCAAAGAGTAGCAGGCATCCAACCAAGGTGTTGGGCACAATGGCAAGGAAAAGAAATCCATCTGAGAGTGACAGAGGGAGTGAGTTTGCATATATACAGGCACATGTCAAAATGAAGTCCTCTTGCACACCAATTGATGTTAATTTTTTTTAATGTGGGGGCAAAATCCTAGTTCATTTGAGGTTCATGTATTATGAGGGGATTGAGGTTATTTGAATGGACAAAAGGTACAGAAATAAGGAAGAGAAACTAAGAGAAAATACAAGTAATAATGACTTAAGCATCTGAACTTTATTTTTGTGTCACGAAACAAGAATTTTAAAGGTTGGTGGCCCAGTGCTGGTCTAGAGGGTTATGCAAACAGACAGACACATCTCTGGGACTTTTGTCTCATGTCTGTCCCCAAGGTGGCTACAGCCATTACATCATGCTCTATGCATTACACAAGAATATCAAAATCTAAGGGTGTTTTGTTTTGTTTTTTGTTGTGGGGGGCTTGAACTCTGGGCCTGGGCGCTGTCCCTCAGCTCTTCAGCTCAAGGCAAGTGCTGTACCACTTGAACCACTGGGCGCTGTCCCTCAGTTCTTCAGCTCAAGGCAAGTGCTGTACCACTTGAGCCACAGTGCTACTTCCAGTTTTCTAGTGGTTTTATTGGAGATAAGAGTCTCACGGACTTTCCTGCCTGAGCTGGCTGTGAACCATGATCCTCAGATTTTAGCCTATTGAGTAGCTAGGATTACAAGCGTGAACCACCAGCACCCAGCTTAAGGGTGTTTTGTTTTGTTTTGTTAAGAAAAATAATCCGTTACCTTACTCATGTAACTGTAACTCCATACACTATTTCCGCAATAAAAAACATAAAAAAAGAAAAATAATCCACAGAGAGGAATTTGTTCCAATTAATAGTCAATTTTGTATATGCCAATGACTAGCTTTTTTGGAATGGTACCACAGTTTAAAGGCTGCCTCATAAAATAATATAGCGGAGACTTTGTATGAGGTTGTTAGCAGCTAATCAGATTTGAGGGGTTAGTTGTATGGGTAGTGTTGCCATAGATAAAATTGTTGAGTACTCATTATGTACAGGTCCTCTGATGGAAAGGAGCATGATTGGCGACATGAGGAAATTAAGGTGATGGCTGCCAAGCTGTTCCTTTAGATTAACTCAATATGATTTGTGGACATTGTATCAATGGAATGATCTGACACAGATATGTTAAAAATATCATTGTATTTCATCAGTGTAATATTTTTGTCAGTCGTAGGGCTTGAACTCTGGGCCTGGTCACTGTCTCTCAGCTCTTCAGCTCAAGGTGAGCGCTCTACCACTTGAGCCACAGCGACACTTTCCTGCCTGGGCTGGCTTTGAACTGCTATCCTCAGATCTCAGCCTCCTGAGTAGCTAGGATTACAGGTGTGAGCCACCAACACCTGGCATCAGTGTAATTTATAGTGATAGAAGGGTATATAAAGGGGAAGTCATTTTTCCATGATAGAACTGTACTGCAACTATCTTTACTTACTAGAAATTCATCCACCAGTTTTGTAAAACTTATAAATGAAGAGACATAATTATTCCCTAAAATAGCAATTCCAAAGCTGAAAATTCTATTCATTTATTATCCTATTGTTATATGGCAAGAAATTGGAGAAGCCACATTTTGAAATATTGAATCAGGAGTTTTTATTAAAAGGCCGGCAACTGGGCTGGGAAGGTGGCTCAGTGGTAGAGCACTTGCCTTGCATGCTCGAGGCCCTGGGTTCAATTCCTCAGCACCACATAAGCAAAAAGAAAAAAGCCGGAAGTGGCGCTGTGGCTCAAGTGGCAGAGCGCTAGCCTTGAGCTGAAGAGCTGAGGGACAGCGCCCAGGCCCAGAGTTCAGGACCCACGACTGGACCAAAAATAAAAATAAAAATAAAAGGCCGGCAACTGCATGGTGGACTCCTGTCTCAAAGACCAGCAGCCAGCAAATACACATTAACACTGTCAGGAAACTGAGCCATGAAGGCCAGAGAGGAAAGAAAGAACAAAAACAATACCAGCAAACCAATTCAACTCCATGGAGAGCTGAAGTGGTGACTAGAGAAGAGCCAGGAAACAGGAGCAGGACACAAACATGGAGACACATGGCATGGCATAATGGTGCCTGAGCTGGTCCAGGCCTAAATAGGGTCAGGTCAGGGGGCAGGGTTACAGACACTGGATTAACAGGTTTAGTAATCTATCATCCCAAGTCCCCACCCCTGCCTCCAGGGATTTGGGTACACCCATCACCTGGGAGGCAGGAGTTTCACTTTCTCCCACCAAGAAGACAAGATGTCAGACCCTACCATCCACTCTGTGGCCCAGATCGAGCTTGTCAGACCCAAACTCCCTACTTCATTATGTTGTTTTTGTAACTGGTTTTGATTTAAAATTCAGGCTTCCTTACCTAGAATACCTTCCTACTTCATAGTTTGTTGGTAAATGGTAACATTTATTAATGTAAGAGAATAAAATATACTTTATAACTAAGAGAATATATTTTAAAATTAATTTCACTAGGATAAGAAAATGAAGATTGAGAAATAACCATATGTGTGTGTGTGTGTGTGTGTGCGCACGCACATTGGAGGGAAACTAGAAGGAGGACACAGAAACAGAGGGAAACGGGAAAACATACATACAAAGTGGGACCCATCAGCTGCACTGGTCATTGATCAAAACAAACTAAGCAACTCAATGGCAGCTATAGGAGGCAGGGAATGAGCAGGAAAGAGCGAACAGCTGTCACTCTGTGATATGTACAAACTGTACAAGTCACCCAATGTGGAAGAAATAGCTGTATTGTCAAAGCTCATAGAACTCATAAAGTTTATAGACCACAATAAAGACAATTTTCCCCATGAAAGTTAGAATGTGTTTGTGACTTTAACTAAGTATCACTATCCCACAATACTGTGAAATTTGCAAAATTCATGTAATCACTTAATCACAATAAAAAATTACTATAAAAAAGAAATAACCATATATCACAAAACAATAAAATGACAGGAATTTGTTTATACCTTTCA
The DNA here is from genome assembly GCF_019054845.1 of Dipodomys spectabilis. Taxonomy (NCBI): domain Eukaryota; kingdom Metazoa; phylum Chordata; class Mammalia; order Rodentia; family Heteromyidae; genus Dipodomys; species Dipodomys spectabilis. The sequence goes on from NW_024870752.1 coordinate 10,855,660, forward strand.
ATAACAACTCAATGTTAATAATTTCACTAGAAGAGTAGAAAAGAAAATGAAGATTAAGAAATAATCAAAGGTTAAAAAGCAAAATAACAGGAATTAGTTTATACCTTTGATAATAACTGTGAATGTTAAGCATCTCAGTTTTTGGATGAAAATCTACAGTCTAACACATTGGATTAAAAAATGAGACCCAGCTCTTTGTTGCCTATAAGAACCTCATAGACAGACAAATACAGGTGCACAGTGAAAGGATAGGAGGGGGAAAAAAAGAAAGTATAAGCCAATTTCCTTGAGATGCATAGATAAAAAAAATTCTCAATATAATACTTCCAAACTGAACTCAGCAACACTGATTATACATCACAACAAGTTCTCTCTACTCCAGCCATGCAAGAATGGCCCAACCTTCACAAATGTGCTGAATGTAATACAGCCTATAAACAAAAGTAAGAAACAAGAATCACATAATCGGGCTGGGAAGATGGCTCAGTGGTAAGTGCTTGCCTCCCATGCATGAGGCCTTGGGTTTGATTCCTTAGCACCACATAAGCAAAAAAAGCTGGAGGTGGCACTGTGGCTCTAGTGGTAGAGTGCTAGCCTTAAGCTGAAGAGCTGAGGGGCAGCACCCAGGCCCAGAGTTCAGCCCCCACAACCACAAAAAAAAAAAAAAGAAAAAGAATCACATAATCATCTCAAGAGATATAGAAAAGGCCATTTTTTTTTACAACATTCAATGTCCCTTTGTAATAAAAGTCCTGTAGAAACTTAAGAATAGAAGATTTGTACCTCAAAAAGTATTATAATGGGGATGATTTTAAACAAAGTACTTTATATGCTTGACAGGAAAGTCCATGTGACTCTTATGTCCAGTTAACCATCAGAAAACCAGAAGTGGTGCTGTGGCTCAAGTGGTAGCCTTGAGCTGAAGAGCTGAGGGACAGCGCCCAGGCCCAGAGTTCAAGCTCCACAACCGCCCAAAAAAAAAAAAAAGATGATGATGAATAATATCTAAATACTTTTTGTACAATGGAACCTGTTGAGATTGGCTTGGGAAAGGGGAAAGAAAGTAGGAAAGAGAATCACCGAGAGGATGAGTCTGCATACAAGGTACATTGTATGCATATACAGACATGTCAAAATGAAATGCTTTGCAAATAAGGATATGGATAAAGAAATACAATTTTTTAAAAGGAGATTCATACTTTACCATAACAAAAGCTATACACAAAAAACTATAGCCAACCTTTTTCTGAATGGAGAAAAAAAACTAAAATAATTTCCTCCAAAATCAAAGAGAGACAAGGATGTCCACTATCAGTACTTGTATTCAATACAGTGCTTGAGTTGTTAGCCAAAGCAATAAGGCAAGGGAAATAAATGAATTGGACACAAATAGAAAAGAAATAAGTATTATTCCTGTTTTCAAGGTTATATTTACATTTAAAAGTTCCTAAAGACTCTGCTAGAAAACTCTTCAATCTCATATACATTTTCAGCAAGGTAATAGCACACAAAATCAACATAAAACAAAGAGTAGTTTTTCTGTACATCAAACTCACTGGCTGAAAAAGAAGTCAGGGAAGCTCTGAGGATATATATGAAGCTTGTCTACCAAGAATCTTACTAGGAAATATTTGAAGGGAATCATTGTACATAGGATACATCAGTGTCAGCATTGATTATGTGAGGAATTAAGCTATTCATGGGCTGACCAGAAGTCAGAGGTCAATCTTTCAGTCTCTTGTATAGAGAATTTAGGCCTAGCTTCTATTGTTTTGTGAGTTTTCAGAGCTAAATATAGAAAAATAGCTAGCAAGGAAGGAGAGTTATCTTAGCATTCAACATGAAATATTCACGTATAGTGTTTTTGTAATGATCCTGGATACTCCATTTGCAACAACTCTCCCCCAATTCAAAAACCAAAATGTAATGCACTACCAAAACTATAAGCTTGCAGTCTTCTGTGCCAGAGAGAAAGGAGCATTTGCTCTCCTTGAATAGAAAATATAAGCATCAAATTCCCTCTAAACACAGTTTCAACAAATCTTCTCCTGGAGTCTTCTAAGTTTTATAGTCCTACCATATAACGTAGGTTGTGCCTTGATTTCCCTCATTGCTGACTTAGATGTCAACTCTCTCAGTTCTGTTAGCTTACCACTTAGGAATCCTATTTCCAGCTTCCAAACTTTTATGTTGTGTTTTCTCTATCATTTAATTAGTCTTAATTTTAGGCAGTCTTTTTAATGGCATTTTGGAAAATAAAAACAAAAACAATGTAAATCCTGATGCCTGTCATCTTTCCTCAAATGTTCATCTTGTTTCCTCAGTTTTGATCTCAGAAGAATCAGTCTGTGATTTATATGTAGCATCTTAAAACCAAACATACTTTTACACATTGTTTTCATTGGTTTCTGATACAACTATTTACTTCAAAACAGTAATGGCATTTGTAGGGGATTTTTTTTTCTTCTCTAATGAATGCTCTGGTTGAAATGGTTGTTTTGTGAACTATTGACTTCTAAAATCTGTGAAAACCTAGAATATTCCTAATTCTCATCCACTTCTGTGATCCAGCAGTATTTTCCTAGCTGTTTTCATATTCTGTTCAAATCATTCTTTCCCTATATGACCCTATCTTTGTCATATAACCCTATGTGAGGGAACTGTACATTTCAATATCAGATATTACTTATTTTCACATGTAATACAGCAAACCAGATGTCAGCTAGAAGATGCTAAGAGCTGGGCAAGTAATCTAGCCATCTGCCCAAAATTCAAAGGAGGTATCAATAAAAAGTAAAATCAATAGAAATAAGTATAATAACTTCCTTTGCACAGAAGCTAAGTTGAGAGAAGCTAGCTAAGGAAGGGGAGAATGTCCCCACCAATTGAGGGGTGGGTTTTATGTCAGCAGAAGCAAATACAGGAGCCACAGCACCAATGAGATGATTATATTATGATTATATAGATGATTATATTAATCAGCCATTTTACTAAATATGTAGTTGACAAAAGGAAAAAAGTTCCTTCAATAATTGGTAACTTAGATCTTTGAGACATCACATCAATGGATTCTTGGAACTGAACATAACACAAATCAATTGTCTACAGAGAATTAGAAAAGATGCCAGTGCACATGACTGAGTGATAGTCCATCAAAGCTGTTTTGTTTCCTTTTGAGACAAAGCTAAGACCCAAGATTTTCTTTTTCTTTTTTATGTAGAACTGGTTGGGTCAGTAAGACACTTCTACCTACATATAGATTTTTCCTAACATTTTGGTGTAACTAGGTTTCTGTAGATGTATGTTACAACCTATATCTTTCTTTCTTTCCTTTCTTCCTTTCTTCCTTCCTTCCTCTTTCTTTCTTTCTTTCTTTCTTTCTTTTTTTCTTTCTTTCTTTCTTTTTCTTTCTTTCTTTCTTTCTTTCTTTCTTTCTTTCTTTCTTTCTTTCTTTCTTTCTTTCCCTTCCTTCCTTGCTTCCTTGCTTCCTTCCTTCCTTCCTTCCTTTCTTTCGTTCTTTCTTTTTCTTTTTCTTTTTTTTTTTTGGTCAGTAGTGGAGTTTGAACTCTGGCCTGGGCACTGTCCCTGAGCTCTCCAGCTCAAGATGAGTGCTCTACCACTTGAACCACAGCACCACTTTCAGTTTTCTAATGGCTTATTGGAGATAGGAGTCCCATGGACTTCCTGCCCAGGCTGGCTTTGAACCACGGTCCTCAGATCTCAGCCTCCTTAGTAGCTAGGATTACAGGTATGAGCCACTGGCACCTGGCACAACCTATATATTTCTAAATTGAAAAGGACAGTTCTCAAAATCATAAGAAGAAAATTCAGCGCTTGAGATCTCTTCCTGCCTTGCTGATCAAATTATTTCTTCCATCAGTCAGTTAGTCTTTTCTCTAGATTGGTAATGTTTTCACCAGACCACATGGAATATTTCTTTCATGGGAGGTGAGATTTCTAACTAATTGATGTGAATAAACACGCTTCTTTCAAAAGAATGTACCATGTTATATAGAAAACAAGGCTTGAAAGGAATTGCTAAGAACCACTAGCCTTATTAATATGTGAATTTTTTGGGGGGGGTACTGTGAAGGGCATTGGGAATTCCACTCCATTGCAGTCCAAATTCTTAGCTTCTCATTGAGCTATGCCTTCGGGCTAGAATAATTAAGTCACCTGACCTTCCTGTAACTCTTATTATGTTTGGCTTCACAGGGCAGCATTCATGTACAAGTGGTCCTTTTTCATTTTCCAAAAGTCTTTTGTAGGACACAGATAATCTCTTTTCTTTCCCAGTTCCTCTGCATGAAAGGCACAGGAAGCACAGGTATACCCAAGGCTTATATACAAATAAGTCGTTTATAGCTAGATTCCCAGATTTGCTGTTGTTTCAAATGACTTTGAGTTTAATATTGTTCCTTGATTTAACAAGTGAGGGCTTTTCCTTGAACCTAACCTATTCAATGTGAATAGTTGGTTGCTTCTTTTTTTTAAACAATGATGATGAAGACAACCTTGCAAATAATTCCAGAAACAAACCAAATATAAATAGTCCACTTCCAATATTTAAAACTTTGTGTTAATTATACTGAAATTTTAAAAAGAAATTCAAAGTGAATACATTCCCTATACCAGAAAAGAAGGCTAAAAGCAAATAATGAGTTTTGGTGCCCACCAACACCAATCAAGAAGTGTATTAGCAGGTTCATATCTTCTCACGCCTGTAGTTGTTTCTTCTTGGTGTGGGCAGCAGGGGTGGGGAGAGAGGAGAGAGGGAGGAACTTCAGGAAGTTTCCACACCGTACTGTGAATCATTCACATCCATGCCACAGAACCCACTTCCTGGGCACTGAAAACCCTTTGACATTTTTCATAGCTGCTGTTTATGTTGGGAGGTGAGAGTTGCTAAAATTCTCTGTGTTTAAACCACAGCACTTATGAATGGCATGAGACAAAGACTTACGGCACATTGTAAGTGGTCAGAGAATCCTTACCGGAAGGAAACAAGCTATTGAATTACAGGTGTCAAGAGCAGGCAAATGCACCCGGGCTGGCCGGCTCAGGGGAGGCTGCCAAGAGGAACTCGCCACTCTCCCCTCCTACTCGCAGGAACAGGCTAAGGGAGGGTGTGTTTCTCTCTAGCTCCATTCCCGTAAAACAGAACTCATCCCAAATTACAAGGAGAATGCTAATACCATGGCTGTGAAGGAGACACCTGCTGCTCAGACATTTAAGGAAAACACCTTGTGTTTGCCAACTATCATGGGTTTTTGTTTGTTTGTTTGTTTTTTGAACTCTGGACCTGGGTGCTGTCCCTAGAGCTCTTCAGCTCAAGGCTAGAGCTATATACCACTTGAGCCACAGCACCACTTCCTACTTTTCTGCTTGTGTGGTGTTGAGGAATCGAACCCAGGTCCTCCTGCATGCAAGGCAAGCACTCTACCACTGAGCCACCTTCCCAGCCCCTACCACTGAGCCACCTTCCCAGCCCCTATCATGTATTTTTTTAAATTTTATTCACATGTGTCACAAAAGGATTTCCCTGAAACTCACTTATTTTTTGTTCCATTATCATAGAACTACTTTTCTTTCTTTAGAATGAAAAAAAAAATCAAAGAAAGAAATCACTTACTTGAGTTTATTCACTAATTTCTTTGCAATACTCTGCCAAGCGGAAGCCAGTGGTCTCTCTTTTAGAACAAGTATGGTGAACTTTAACTTAGGATATAACAGCACCAATATAGTCTTTTACCTTGCATGGTAAAGTCCCTTAATTTTCAAATAAAACTTAAAATATGTTGAGCTATTATATATTGATGATTAACATATTATTAGCTAGTAAGATATTATGACTAACATATATTATTAGCTAATAATATATTAATCAAATTATTAATATGGAATTCAATTAATATTGAATCCCATACTGATATTAATATGGAAATTTAACCAATGAAAGAGAGACGTACTCTAATTTTAAAGTCGTAGAGTCTCAGTTTTCCTTGAAGGCTATCAGAAGTTGTATGTCCTCCCTGTGAATCCTTTTCCCAGAATACAGTATCTACAAATCAAAGAAGGAAGTAATTTTTAACAAAGACATTTCTAGGTGTTAGTTTGATTCTGAATACACGTGAATAAGCATTTGATTTTTCAACAAAGACAACCTGACAGTCATATGGAAAAATGAACTTCCACCCCTCACTTCTTCCAAATACACTGACATGGATCAAAGATGGTTCACAGGCCTAAATACAAAAGCTATAACCAGAGTTTAGAAGAAAAGGGAGGATAGTATCACTATGACTTAAAGATAAGCCAAAGTTACACAAGACAGGTCATAAAAAGAAATACCATAAGAAAATATATGTGTGTTTGCTTGCTTTGTTTTATATATCTGACAAAGAATGCTCATCTATGTAAATAAAGAACTCAAAGAAACAAGTCCCTAAGAAAGAAGCAAAAGATCTAGACAAGTGATTCATAAAATGAGGTATTCACATAAGCAGTAAACGCAGGAAAGGTTTAACATCATTAGTCATCAGGAAAATGAAAACCACACGAGGTATCACTGAATGTCTATAAAAATGGCTAACACAAAAGATAGACACCATCAAATGTTGGCAAACAGACAGAGCACCCGGAATTGTCATGCACTATTTGTAGGGTATAAAATAGCACAACACTTTGGGAGAAATGCAAGGTAATTCTTATAAAATTAAACATATATCTCCTCTACAACCCAGTAATTGCAATCTTAATTTCCAGTGATAACATACATTCACAAAAAGATTTGTACCACAATGTTCATAGCACTTTTCTTTGCAATAGCCTAAAACTGAAAAAGGACTGTTTGCTCACCAATAGAAAAATGGATGAACAGATCATTTCACTTACAGAGATAGATGACTACTCCGCAAAAGACATGGATGAATCTGAAAAATGAAGTTTTTTAAAAATAAAAGATACCCTGCACGAATCTGATTCTGTTTAGCTAAGTTTTAGAAGTCACAAAACTGATTTAGCATGGAGAAACTGAAAAAAAAGAACTGGAAAGACATAAAATGTTATTTTCTCAAGAGGTAATAATGCTCGTTTCATCTAAGCAGATTTGTTCATTTGCAAGTGTCAGTTAGTGCGCACTTAGGACACACACATACACACACATACACACACACACACACACACACACACGCATGATAGGCTGGGTTTTTTAGTGTTTTCTAGTAATTGTGGAGCTATAAGAAAATGAGGATTTTTTTTTTACGTTCAATAAATGAGTACGCATTTATTGAGTGCTTGCTACCTGCCTACTGATTGGAATACAAAGGCATCCAAGACTTAGGCATTACCTGAAGGAGCTACACTCTCTTGGGCCTTGAGAAGAATGGAGCAAAGGTTAGACACACACAGAGGTAGCAACCGCAGCTCAGCAGTAGACTACAGGCATCTAGGCCCAGCACTACCCTGCTTCCACACTGGTCTTTTCTGTCTTTTCTTCCATAGCGTCTTTACCCAGATGATCTGGCCCATACATACATACGTATGTATGTATGTATGTAATATATGTATGCAGTAATAGGACTTGAACTCTGGGCTTTACACTCTAGCTCAGCTTTTTCATTCATTGCTGGTGCTCTACTACTTGAACCACACCTCTACATCTGGATTTTTGCTGGTTACTTGGAGATAAGAATCCCTCAAATTTGTCTGTTTAAACTGGCTCCCAACTAAGATTCTTAGATCCCAGCATACTGAGTAGCTAGGATTATAGGCACTAGCCAAGTGCATCCAGTTTAAGCATTTTATTGTACGTAAATTTAACATTCAATGAAAAGATCAAATATTCTCTAGCTAGTGACAAATTCGTGCTGACACCTAAACTTACTTTAAAATGCTCCACCAAAAACTCCCACAAGATAGATTGAAAGATGGACAGAGAAAGACAGATAGAGAGAAGGATAAGGGGACAGAGAATGTAAGCAAACAAAGCAAGCAGATGTTGGATGGTAGAATCTGCATGTTGGGCACGGAGTAGGAGTGTTCACAGCAAAATTCTGTCAACATTGTTGTATATATATAAACTTTTGAAAGAAACTAGGGGAAGAAAGTAGTTTTTTAGGTTTTTTTTTGATGGTCATGGGGCTTGAACTCCGGGCCTGGGTGTTGTCCCTCAGCTCTTCAGCTCAAGGCTAGTCCTCTAACACTTGAGCCACAGCATCATTTCCAGTTTTCTGGTGGTTAGTTGGAGATAAGAGTCTCAGAGACTTTCCTGCCTAGGCTGGCTTTGAACCGTGATCCTCAGATCTCAGCCTCCTTAGTAGCTAGGATTACAGGCGTGAGCTACCAGCACCTGGTAGATTTTAAGTGGAAGGTTTTCTTTGGATCTATTACTCTCCTAATATATTTACAGAATAGCTTTCTAGACTACTTGAGAATAAGCGATTGATTTTTTTTTTAATCCACCAATGCTTAGTGGCTCATGCCTATAATCCTAGCTACTCAGGAGTGTCTGAGATCTGAGAATCACCATTCAAAGCCAGCCGATGGAGGAAAGTTCTTGAGACTTTTATCAACAGTTATTCACCAAAAAAAGCCAGAAGTGGAGCTGTGCCTCAAGTGACAGAGCACTAACCTTGAGCAAAAAAAGCTCAGTGTCAGCACCCAGTCCCTGAGCTCAAGCCCTAGGACACACACACACACACACACACACACACACACACACACACACACACACACACACACACTGGTAATTTTTTTTAGTGTTTTCTAGTAATTGTAGAGCTATAAGAAAATGAAGAGGAATTTTTCTTTTTAGGTCTTTATCGAGTCCTTGCTACCTGCCTACTGATTGGAATACAAAGGCATCCAAGACTTAGGCATTACCTGAAGGCACCACACTCTCATTGGGCAAAGGTTAGATACACACAGAGGTAGCCTGCAGTTAATAACCACAGCTCAGCAGTAGACTACAGGGATCTAGGCCCAGCCCTACCCTTGCTCCACACTGGTCTTTTCTGTCTTTCCTTCCATAGGTCTTTACCCAGATGATTTGGCCTAGCTACAAAGCTCTTCTCCTGTGCACCACCTCAGAATATTTCACCTCCTTCCCCAAGCCAGCGCCACAGCTACAGCATAGAAAAGATTCCTTTGTCTTTCCTTGAACTTCATTTGATCAAGCTCATAATCACACATTCACCAGAAGAAGGACCCTTTGAGTATTTTACCTCCTAGCATGGTGCAGTCAGTCAGCTTTATTTCCCTTGCCCAACATTATTTCTCTTTTATATTTTTTTCACCCTATCTATTCAGGTCACTATCTAAAATAACATTTGAAGGCTTTATACACTTTCTTTTTCCAAAAGAGTTTTAAAATAACATAGATGATATTAATATATATTAATATAGACAGTAAGGAATAGAACCATGAAAGTAAAAAAAAAAAAAAAAAAGGCATATTTATACAGGAGAAGTTGAGCAGCTGTGCAAAAGGCCAGGACAGCTGAGATGAGGACTAGGAAATGCACACTCGCCACACAATGTAAAACCACAGTTGCTGTGGCCCCGTGGAGAGAGAAGGAAGTGAATTTGACTGTGGTGGGCTGACAGGAGAATGGGCTGGTATAGTCAACTCCAAACTCTCTCAGCATGCTTGGTTGAAAAAAAGAAAAATATCATACTATCCCCCAAAGTATCTTCAAACACCTTTGTGTACTTTGCTCAATCTGAAAGGAGCCAGTCTTTGAAATCTGTTTCAACCAAGCAGAAAGATCACCCGAGGCACAATTTGTCCCTTGCCCATGCAAAACTTTCAGCCTTAAGAGGAAGATCAGATCTTTTTTTATGTGTAACCACTGTTTTCTAGAGAATACTGGCCCTGAGCAACATCACCCTGTAATTTCACACTAGGTAGAGTTTCCCAACACATTCTGGCTAAGACAGATTCTGAATTCTGTGCCCTTCACATGGCCATTTCTGGTTTGCCGTCATAACGCCTTTGGATTATAGCTCTGTGAACTCTTGGTCCTGTCTCTCACATCTGTTCTTTCTCTCACTTTCTCAAGGTCTTTCCTACACACATGTGTTTATTTTTAAGCTATTGAGGGCTGGGGTGGTGGGGGAAAACAAATCACATTTAAATGTCATAACAGCTTTTATCCAACAGAGGGCGCAAATTTCTTATGGAAAAATTGGGGAAACAAATGTCAATGTTAGTTTGTTCTTATTAATAATTCCGTTTCACAGCTGCCTAACTTCCCTGGTGCAGAAGCCAGTGGCATATGCATACGAATTTCGTCCCATTGCATGGGGGGGAGGGGCTCTAGTTCAGAGCCTCCCCTCACCTCCCACCTCCAGCTTCCCCAGAGCTTTTGCTGAGAAGAGGGAAGGCTACTGCTAAGATACAGGGGTAAGATGAAGTTTGGGTTTTTCTATTTTAGGTAGCTAAACCTAATTATGATAGCATAGTTAAAAATTAAACAGCAAATAGAGAAAAAAATAAGCCCAGTTTCTTTACATCCTTCTGGCTTTAATATGCAGTTTTGTTTTACCACAGCTTTAAGGAAAACTGGTAAAGTGATATGGTTAATAACTAATTTTTTAGGGGGGGTGGGGGCTGGTTGGTGTTATTTTTGGTCGGGTGGGGGGTATAATTGGAATTGTTGGTATTTCAATGACATAGCTCCTCTGACAGAGGAAATCGTGATGTGTGGCTAAGGGATATGCTATGAGCTCCGTTCTCTCTCCCTGGTGTTTGAGTCCCATGGTTATGCACATTTGTCAAGGGAATTTTATGACAAAGATTGACTGATTTTCACCAATGCAGCCTATGGAGAGGGAAAGAGGTACCAAGAGGACACCATTCTTAAATGGTAGTGATGTACTCTAACTCGTACTTTGCAAAAACTCGTTGAGCCAAATTCTTCTACGTGGAAGATATAGATGCACTTCATTGCCTGCTCTTGCCTCTTTCTGCAATTGGCTTGGATCCTGAATTTACCTGAATTTAGGCTTATCCATCTAGCAAAACTACCTGCCTGGTTCAGGGAAACCGTGAACACTTATCCAGGGGTGACAAACACCATTTGCATTGGCTTCTGCCCCCTACCAACAGAACCAACCATAAGTAGACTTTCACTGATCTGCTCATTCACTAACTGTGGTAGCTCTTAACTAGGAAGAAACATGCTGAGAAACTAAGCATATATGTATCCTTGAGATTAACAGACCAAAAAAAGTCACTAAATAAAAATATACTAGCTAGTGACTGACTGGCTGGAAAAAAAATGAGAAATGAGGTTAGTTTTTGGTTGGCTTTGTACCTACAAAAATCTAATCAAGTCTAACTTAGTACCTTGTACTCAAGGTACTAAGGAGGAAGGTAGGGAAGCTATGTTGGATGGGAGATTATTACTTTTTTTTCCTACCGGTACCAACAATATTACTATTTGGTGACACTTTCATTTAGAAATGAAAGATAAAGGTGGTTCTTTTCAGGTTTCAAGTGCGGACATTTGGCTTGTGTGTGTGTGTGTGTGTGTGTGTGTGTGTGTGTGTGTGTGTGTGTGTGTGTTAATGCTTGTTCAATCATCATGGGCTTCAGAAGTGTTACCCCAGGCCACAATGAGAAGTGTTAAATCAGGCTTTGTTGTTAACCTGCTTAATTCCAGCCATGAAAATAAACACAGATGCCAATGCCCTAGAAACTCAAGCTCTGTGCATAAAATGAACTAAACTCCTTCTTCATTCTGCCTTTGGTTCAGATTTGGATTAAGGTTCTGCGTTTCTAGTTTAAACAGGCAAATATAGAGAAGTAAACATAACTGGGAGAAAATGGTGCAATAAATAGAGGCAAAACTCAATCTTTGAGAATGGGAAAAGATAAGCTCTTTATATTGTGAGGAGATTTCTTGATGATTTTAAGTACTCTCCTGGCTCGTGAACAACTCCATCAAAAACTCCAATGTCCTCTGACCACTTTCTCTAGCTTCCTCTGTCTCCTAGGTTTCTTTTTCTTTCTCTCTCCCAATTCCTTCTTGTTTCTCTTTGACACTGAAGGGGAGATGGAAAGAAACAATGGTTCCCCACTCCTGAAAACCAACCCTTGAATGAGGCACCAGTGACTTACACCTGTAATCCTAGCTACTCAGGAGGCTGAGATCTGAGGATTGAAGTTCAAAGCCAGTCCAGGCAAGAAGGTCCTTGAGACTCCTACCTCCTTTTAACCACAAGAAAATCAGAAGTGTGCTATGGCTCAAAGTGGTAGAGCTTTAAACTTGAGCAAAACAGCTCAGGGACAGTTCAAGCCCCAGGACTGATAAAACCAGCCCTCTGTCATTAATCTAACCAGAGTTTTTGAGACATCTTTCAACTCACTTTTGAATTATTTAGTTAGTTCTGGTTAGATTGTGTGTGTGTGTGTGTGTGTGTGTGTGTGTGTGTGTGTGTGTGTGTGTGTGTAGTGGGCCAGTTAGCTGTTTTGCCCAAGGTTGGGACTCTACTACTTGAGTCACAGTGATACTTGTGGCTTAATTAGAGATAAGAGTCTCACAGACTGCCCAGGCTGGCCTTAAAGCCAGATACTTAGATCTCAACCTCCCAAGCAGTTAAGGTGATAGGAATGAGCCACAGCTCCCAGTTCATTGGGTCTTTTTTGCTTGTTTGTATTGTTTTGAGATAGGATCCTATTCTGCCTGGCACTGGTGGCTCACGCCTATAATCCTAGCTACTAAGGAGGCTGAGATCTGAGGATTGCAGTTCAAAGTCAGGAAAGTCTGTGAGACTCTTCTCTCCAATGAACCACCAGAAAACCAGAAGCGGCGCTGTGGCTCAAGTGGTAGAGCTGAAGAGCTGAGGGACAGCACCCAGGCCCAGAGTTCAAACCCCATGACCGACCAAAAAAGAAAAAAGTATCCTAGTTCTATCATAGCCACGTTTTAATTTATTCAGTTCTCTTAGTCACATCTGGAAATGAACACTCCGTAACAGAATCTTATTCTTTGCTTTCTTCCTTATGGTATATGAGTCCTAGAAACTTGGGAACAAACATCCTCATTCAGATTGCTTGGCCAAGTGTCACTGGCTGCTTTATTTACTGTGTCAAAATATGACAATATAATCGTTTATAGGGCTCTACTTATAAAGCAAAGTAACATGGCTTAGCGCTACAGAGATTATACAGATAGACAGCTTGTATGGTTGGGGAGGTGGCTGAGAGAGCATATTTATTGTCAGAAAGATTAATGACCGACATGACATTGTAGAGGCGTGGTGGTTATAATAACCACAGGCAAAATATGACTTCAACTTCGTGCTCTGGATCTTTTCATTAATTCTTTGCAAACCCTAAATCAAACACAGAAACAGCAATTGTTTCGACCCACAGCGAGGTGTGTCTGTTCTCTGTGGACCGTATTATAGCACACAATTCTCTTTACATTGATCTCCAGAGTCATTGTATATAGGATTCTGCATTAACCTGAGCCATAAAACTTCTTAGTAAATTATTGGTAAACATTCCATTAACATGAATGTATCTTTGAGGACATGATAGCTTTCAATTTTGAAAGATTATTCAAACATGGCTTCTAATTCTGATTTATTATTTTTGCCAGTCCTGGGGCTTGAACTCTCGACCTAGACATTGTTCCTGAGCTTCTTTTGCTCAAGGCTAGCACTCTACCACTTTGAGCCACAGCACTACTTCCAGTTTTCTGGTGGTTAATTGGAGATAAGAGTTTCATGGACTTCCCTGCCCAGGCTGGCTTTGAACAGTGATCCTCAGACCTCAGTCTCCTGAGTAGCTAGGATGACAGGCGTGAGCCACCGGCTAATTTAGATTTTTTTCTTTGTCACTAAACTCAGATAATTCACAAGTATGGAGTCACAAGTATGCCCTCACTACCACCAGCTTTGCCCTGGGTGGCCTCTTATTGCAACCTACCCAATCTCCATCTCTCAAGTAGCTGGAATTATAGGTGTGAGACCCTATACCCAACCACTATTTTTCTCACCTGAAGAAAAAATAAAAATAAGGCTTCCTGTGACCCCAGTTTGCCTTCCAGTCTTTTTCTTTCTATTTGAAGAATTGCTTCCTCTTATCATCTGTGTGTGTGTGTGTGTGTGTGTGTGTGTGTGTGTGTGTGCTCACTCTCTGTGGTGCAGACCCCACCCTTTGCACTGAACCAGCTCTCCTCAGGGTGACTGAGTTCTGTCTCGTTTCTCCCTCCCAAAGCTAGCCACCTGGCAGGGCTAGACCTCACCCCACCGCCCTCCTCAGCGCCATTTCTCCCTGAGGTCCCGATGGGACTCCCAGGCTGGGTTTTCTCCAGGCTTCACCCTGTTCAGTTGGTTATAATCTATGAAATGGGAGAAGATTGCAGGCTCAGGCCCTGGGCTTTGCCTCCTCTGTCTATACTTAGCCCGCGGGCCTCTGGCTCGTTACATGCCTTTATCCATCATCACCTACTCTAGGGGACCCCTGAAGCTTCTCTCTCAGTGTGAACCTCTGCCCTGAACTTGGTACTTACAACTTGGTACCTCCCTGGCATCTCTTCTCTGGTGTTTACAGGGAATCCCTTACCCCACCCATGGCTCTAAAAACCCACTCTTGCTGCCCACCCTGAACCCTCTAGAAGGGTCTTCATTCCAGCAAGGAGGCAGATCCTGATGTCCTCTGAGGCTCATCTCTTTCCCTCCATCACAACCAGTCCTCAGAAAATGTGGTCAGCTCTACCCTCGAACGACACCTACGTTCAAACCCAGATGGCTTCAGTCCCCCTCACTGCCACCAGCCGATCAAAGCTGCACCTGACCCTGCTGGCAGACTGCAACAGGCTCCCTGCCCCCACGCCCTCCAGGTGCCCCCAGAGTGGCTAGGTGTCACTCCTCACCCCAAAACACCTGCTAACAGTTTCCTGTTTCTCTCAGCAAAAGCCCAAGATGTCGTCAAACTTACAAGCTACACAAGCCTACATAGATAGATACCTCCATGCACAGGCGCACATATACACACAGATACACACATACAGGAACACACATGTGCATAGAACTCATGTAGAAATATGCAGATACACACACACACACACACACACACACACACACACACTGACAGACACATGGACACACACCACCCTCTTTGGTCTTTCTGCTACAGCCTCCCTAGCGGTGCCCCCAGTGCCATTCCAACAAAACCAATGTGTTTTCTCTGTGGGAGAGCTCTGCCTGGAACTAGCCATATGGTCAAGGTCGTTTCCTTCCGGTTTTTACCCAGCCTTCTTGCGGGGGTGGGGGGGGGGGACTTCCTTGGCCATTAAAATGGAAAAATCTCCATCTCCACCAGATGCCAGTGGCTCACACCTGTAATACTAGCTATTCAGGAAGCTGAGCTGACAACTGTGGTAAAAAGCCAGCTCTGCATGGAAAGTCTGTAAGACTCTTACGTCCAGTTAATCACCCAAAAATCCAGAAGTAGAGTCGTGGCTCAAGTGGCAGAGCACTAGCCTTGAGCAAGCAAGCTAAGTGACAGTGCCCAAGCCTTAAGTTCAAGCCCCAGTACCAGCAGAAGAAAGTAAGAGAGAGAAAAGAAGGGAAGGAGGGAGGAAGTGGGGGTGGGGGGGAGAAGGGAACACACACTCCACGCATCTTACTCCCTGTTCTCACCAGCTTTTTTTTCTTTAGAACATGTGTGATCTAATAGTCTAGATGTTTTTCTTACCTTGTTCCTGTCTCTCCTAGGCAAAGCAGGGCCTCGGTTGGGCAGGGGGTGTCTGTTTTGTTCACCATATTCGGTGCTTAGAGCTCCTGGCTTCTTGCATGCTAATCTAACTCTGATTAATACTCTTTTTATGGAAAATGCAATTGTAGAGCTTTGAAGAGATGTAGAGAAATGAAAAAGCAAAAGCAAACTGAATAGTTCAACTGTTGGTTGAACATTGACCACAGTCCTGACTTTTATATACATCCATTGTCTCTAATGCTCACAATAACATTGAAAAAAGCTGTTTCATATCCCTGCTTTATAATTCTGCGCAAGATGAGGTGATCTGCCTAAGGTCCCACAGAGCTAGAATTTTCTCTCATGTTCCTCACCTTTCTATGACATCACCCAATTTCATTAATAGGTAGAACTACCATACATTATCACATTTCGAATTTTAAGAAGAGAAAAGAAGACCATGTGTACAGTTGTTTAAATACCCCCTGCACATCTCTGTAAATACACCCCAAGGCCTTTAGATATAGCAAAGGAAGGAAGCAAAACAAGGCAGCAAGGACACAAAGGAAACCTCTCCATGGTGATACTGTCTGCGAATGATTGGGTTAGAGACTTCCAGAGTTGGAAATGGTTTTGGAGGTCATCCAAAACAACTCTTTGTCTTACAAATGAGGAAGCTGTAACTCAAGAAAAATAAAATGACCTGCCCCAAATCACAAAGATTTATTTACTTACTGCCCCAACCTGGGTACGCAGGTCAATTTAATACTCATTACATGCTTATTGACTAACAAAATGCACCTGATCTAGAGGCAAGCTTGCAAGTTTTCAATATCCCAGAGTGAGAAGCAGTCCAGGCTGGAAAGATATGACCAAGACGGACATGGGCTGCTACCCCAAAACCTCATTTCTCCAGGTCTCAAGAGGAATCTAGATGATCCCAAGAAAACTCAAAATTGCAAGTGAGTGGGTTGGTTTCAAATAAATGCATGAAAAAAAAGTACAAGGGAAATGGCATCAACTTGTAATAAATCCATGGAAATGTTCTGATATAGTACAGCCTTGGAGGTGTGTACAAACGACAAAAACAAGGCAATGGTGTATATATTTATAACTTGAAATTGTGCATAGGCATACATAGACATACATATCTATAGCTATACACACACTGTTTTCTGTGAACAGGATGCATTCAGAAGAATGAGTTCATTCATTCCCTCACTACTCCTATTTCTGTTGCTTTCATGCTAAGTGGATTACCAATATCATAAAATTCACATCAAGCATTGAGATAACCCAACCACAGCAGGGAAAAATGGAAGGAAAAAAAAAAGAACACAGATAGGCTATTTTTATATCTTAAGTTTCGGTATAAATGTCTTACGTTCAGTGGTGTCCCATTATTTGGCTCCTTGGCAGTTGTTTTTCTAGATAATATTGTATTTATCAGGCCTTCAGTTTCCTCTCAGCTGAGCAGTATAGCATGCCTCTTCTCTGGAATCGAGGAAGGTGTGGATGCATACTGAAACCAAATTTAATGCTTAGAAAATCCTTGAGCAGTTGAAAGGCACACCTGTAGCTGCTTGTCAGGTAGCTTGCATTTCAAGTGAAGAAATTCTGCAAATCTCCCATCCAGTTGGCTAAACTGGTTCTCACTCTTACTGAACCAAACCTCCTGGGGGGTGTGAGGGGACAAGAAATCCTCTATTTTCCCTTAATAACCATCATAATGCCCAGGAAATAACTTCCTGTGTTAAGGTCTCAAAAGTGAAAAGGATAGCAGATTTCAGGGCATGATGCACCTTCAGGTAAAAACCAAAAACAAAATTTTGTAAATTCACAATTTTCATGATGGAAACATTTTACAAATATTCTATAAATGACAACTTATTGTAAAGGTGTTGTTACTTGGAATATCTTAGAGAAGACAACTTATGGGGTGTATTCACTCTTGTGTTTAAATGAAGAAGTCTTTTGTGGATAGTTAAAATTTTTCAGCAAGCTGAATATTAAAGAAAACAAGGAAGCATTTATCAGTTAAAAGGTTACTTTCTTCAACTCAGTCTGTACATGAACTGCAAAGGTAATTTAGGATTCCATCATCTTAAAGAGAAACAAGTCATTTATCTATTATTTCTTTAAAAAAAAAAAAACAACCAACTTCTGTTTAGTCAGCTTTCATTTTCTGGACATTCCTGAGTCTATTGTAATACCTTAAGAAACTGGATTGAAAGCTTAGGATACAAAACATTCTAAAACAAAGCTTGGTGAGTGAGATGATCTTCTTTACATATTAAAAAAATAGCGAATATTTTTCATTCTTTGGATAGGTACTTGTAGGTTCTAAAATATAGATTTTATAGTATGTATTTAATGAAGAAGAAGAAAAGGAGTGTAGCATTGTCTAACCTCATACAAAGGACAAAACATTAAAAAAAAAAGTTAACTCCCAGGCCTGATGACTCTTGTCTGTTTTCGCTGGCAAAGGAAGTAAAGTATTGCCATCCAGGTCATGATCTATGGGTCCTTTGTGGCATTTCCAATTCCTTTTAAGGTGCAAATGTGTCTTACAATCTCTGCAGCAATAGGACTTTACTTGTTTTGAAGTTTTCAACGAAGCAAGTAATGTACTTCCCCACCGCGCCCCCCCCCCCCCCCAGCCTGACCATGGATAATGCTAAATTAACTGAGTATGCGTCCGCAGGACTCTGTCAGTAAGGGCTGCAGTAGTCATCCTAGCTCCCCATTAGAAGACCTGGGAATAATGCTACCAGGCCATCCAGAGAGCTTGCTTCTTGGTGGATCACAGTGGGGTTTTTTTGGGGGGAGGATGATATGGGGAGATTCTTGGGGTTCCAATCAGGAACTCAGAACTGATTTGCTTTGGAAGTGATGTTACAGTGGTGATTGGAGATTTATTTCTTTCTTTCTTCCTTCCTTCCTTCCTTTCTTTCTTTCTTTCTTTCTTTCTTTCTTTCTTTCTTTCCTTTCTTTCTATAAAAGGCAGAATTATAGGGTAAATCAACCTCTGGCGACTGGTCTGAGAACCCAAGCCACGCTAGTTCTTTCTTTAAAACAATGTATCTTTGGATCCCAATAGTGGAATTCATAATGAACGAGTTGGTGAGTTAGCCCTAAAATTCGCAATTCTAATAGACATTATGAGACTCAAGTAAGTCCATATTTTGTCTAAAAAAACACAAGGAAGTATTAACACCTTCAGCAAATACCTACCTTGAATAGGTACCAACTCATAGTGAAAAGGAACTAGTCCAAAAAAGAAAAACACAATGTGAACTAGGTATAGCATTTGATTTTAGGCAATTCCATTGGGAATATCTAATGGCTTTTTGTTTTCCATATAGGAAGTTGGATCCAAAAGAAACAGACAGTTTAAAAAGAAAAATGGCTGAGAAATAATAGTGGAACTATTCTGGGGGATAAGAAATCAGATTTTTTTAAGCCCTGTATGGATGGTAACTTGTACAAAAGAATAGAGGATGCTGTAGACAGCAATCGAAGAAGCTTACTATGAATAGCTGGGAACAAGGAAAGCACTCAAACTGTGAACTAAGTGACACACAGGCTAAGTTGGGAGCAAGAGCAGGGCAGGAGGGTAACTGCAAGCAAACCACAGCCCCATTTCCACAGTCAGGAGACCTTCAAGCTGTCACTAACACCCTCTACCCAGTCCAGCAGCACAGCAGGTGGTTACA
The DNA here is from genome assembly GCF_019054845.1 of Dipodomys spectabilis. Taxonomy (NCBI): domain Eukaryota; kingdom Metazoa; phylum Chordata; class Mammalia; order Rodentia; family Heteromyidae; genus Dipodomys; species Dipodomys spectabilis. The sequence continues at coordinate 10,875,088 of NW_024870752.1, forward strand.
GAACTAGGGTAGAAGTTAAAGAGAGACAGATTTGCATCGACTGTGGAGAACAACTTTCCCAAAGGGCTGTCAAAACAAAACAGACAGGCACCCATGGTGAACAGCTGTAATCCTAACCATTCAGGAGGATCATGATTCAGTTGAGGATCATGATTTGAAGCCAGCCTGGGCAGGAAAGTCCCTGAGATTCTTATCTCCAAAAAGTTAGAAGTGGAAGCATGGCTCAAATGGAAAAGCATTAGTGTTGAGCAAAAAAAGTTCAGGGACAGAGCCCAGGCCCTGAGTTCAAGCCCAGGACACACTCTCTCTCTCTCTCTCTCTCTCTCTCTCTCATACACACACACACACACACACACACACACACACACACACACACACACACACACGCCCTAAAATGAGGATTTGAATATAATTCTAGAAACAGGATACTTAAATATTGAGTGGAGTGTCTCAAGGGATTCCAAAGGTCCTATCCAAACCTCAATCTGGATGCTGCTATTGTCCAACTTTCTCCCCTCTCCTTGGTCACCTGATTTCATTCTGTACTCTTAGGGTTTTTGGTGGTTGTTTTGTGTCAGTACTGGGACTTGATTTCGGCTTGTTAGCTCTGGGCCATCACTTTACCACTTGAGCCACACCTCCAGTTCTGGCATTTGGGTGGTTTTTAATTAGAGATAAGAGGCTCATAGATGTTTCTGCCCCAGCTGGCTTCAAATCACAATCTATGGATCTCAGCTTCTTTTTTTTTTTTTTTTTTTAATCTGGTCGTGGGGCCTGAACTCTGGGCCTGGGCGCTATCCCTCAGCTCTTCAGTTCAAGGCTAGCGCTCTACCACTTGAGCCACAGCGCCACTTCCGGCTTTTTTTCTTTTTGTTTATGTGGTGCTGAGGAATCGAACCCAGGTTCTCATGCATGCAAGGCAAACGCTCTACCACTGAGCCACCTTCCCAGCCCTGGATCTCAGCCTCTTGAGTAGCAGGATTATAGTCATAAACCACAAGCCATGCAGCTTGGCTGCTGCTGCTGCTGCTACTGCTGCTGCTCCTCCTCTTCCTCCTCCTCCTCCTCTTCCTCCTCCTTCTTCTCCTTCTCTTCCTCTTCTTCTTTCTTCATCTTCTTCTTCTTTTTTGTCAGGGAGAAGGCTCATGCCTGTAATTCTAGCCATACGGGAAGCTAAGGTCTGGATGACCCTGAATCAAAGCCAGCCCAAGCAGAAAAGTCTCTGAGACTTTATCTCCAATTAACCACCAAGATGCCATACTGAAAACAAGAACACCTAAGCCCAAAGTTCTGGTTGTGAAGTCCCGCTATTAGCATGCACACACGTGTACATACACACGCACACGCATATACACGGCAACAAAGGGAAGCCAGGAAAGTTCATCACAACCAGCCAAAATGTCCCTGCATAAAGATTATGAAAAGCGAGGCACTAGTTTCTAGGTAGCAGATTGATTTATTCTAGGTTTGAGGCCTTTGGTGACCGTTGGCAAGAAGTGAATCCTAAAAGGTCACACAGCAAGAACTGCAAGCACTTTCAAGTAGACAAATAATAACCCTATAATGAAGCCAGTGTCTTTGTTCTCCCACCGATGCTCAGATTCATGACCTCGGGGAGCTGGAAGTACACCCTGATCTTTGTTTGCCTTCAGACAGCAGCGAGGGGCATGAAGGAATGAATGGGTTTATTCTTTAATTAGGCACCAAAGGTGGAAGTTGTTTAAAAAAAAAAAAGAAAAAGAAAAAAAGGGACAGGATACATTAGAGCCGAGCCTGCCCCTCGACGGTGACCGCGCAGGTGCAGGCCTGCAGCGCTGGGCGGGCCGAGGCCCAGTGGGCACCCTGGATACCGTGGGGGGCGCACAGAGGCTTCCTCTGCTCGGCTTTGACTGGTGGGGAGGGGGGTGCTTGTGGGCAGGGCAGGGTGGGGCGCCGCGGGCACCGATTGCACCATCATCACGTACAGTCTCCGGACCTCCCTCCATCCCCCTCCCGCCCTCCGCGGCGCCTCCGGGGTGATTGGCCCGCCGGACAAGAAGGGGGGTGGTGGTGGTGGTCTCGGGGTGCGGGGCCGCGCGCGCTCCCTGGCGCCGGGTCGGCCCGTCTGCAGTCTCGGGGAGGGGCGTGGTCTTGTGGGGGCGGGGTCTGATTGGGGCGTGTCGAGGGCGTGGTCTGCGCGTCCGGGGCGGGGCCTGGGGCGGAGCCGCGGGGGCTGGGCGACCCGGCGGGGGTCGCGGCGCCCCAGCGAGAACGCGCCGGCGGTGAGGAGCGCGGCTGCAGCGCGGCGGCATGGCGAACACGGCCTCGGAGATCATCGCCTTCATGGTCTCCATCTCTGGCTGGGTGCTGGTGTCCTCCACGCTGCCCACCGACTACTGGAAGGTGTCCACCATCGACGGCACGGTCATCACCACCGCCACCTACTTTGCAAACCTCTGGAAGACGTGCGTCACCGACTCCACCGGCGTGGCCAACTGCAAGGACTTCCCCTCCATGCTGGCGCTGGACGGTCAGCATCCCCCGGCCGGGCCGCCCCCTCCCCGGCCCCCGCCCGCACCCCCCCCCCGCCCCGGCCCTCCCGGACGCCCCCCGGCCCCCCGCCCGCACCCCCGCCCCCCGCCCGCCCCCCCCGCCCCCCGCCCGCACCCCACCACCCCGGCCCGCCCGGGCGCCCCCGGCCTCTCGCCCGCACCCCCGAACCCCCAGACCGCCTTGCAGGGCACTTTCCTAACCCGGGACCCCGGAGGGGAGGGGGACACGCGACCAAGACTCGGGGTGTATGTATGGGGGGGGTTCCCGGCTCCACGTCCGTCGAGGGCCGTCCTCCTGTCTGTCGGGGACTGATGGAACTCGGGGTTTACCCTGCCAGGGCTTGTCTCCCCTCTCGCCAACTGTCCCCCCACCCCCCAAGCTGGTTCTGATATAAAGGGTATCGCGGATCCCTGCGGTGGCCTCGCTTCGCACCGGTTCCTTTAGAACCTTTCAAAGCAGACACGGGGGGCCGAGGGGTAACATATTGTGGGGTTTTGTCGTTTTCCTTGAAATCCGGCCACCAACTTCCCCGCTTTAGGATTTCGTACTTCCTTGCCCTGGCCCGTGCCCCGATGAAGTGTCCGCCAAGGAACTTTGCCCCCCTCCCGACCTGAACGTGGGGGACAAAGCGTACACCCCAGCTTGGTGCGGGCGTGCGGTGGGGGTGGAGTGGGGTGCTTTCCCTGTCTCACAGGGGTTCTTAGCAAGGTTTTGTTTTGCGTTGAATTCATAGGTAGATAAATGAATATATATAGTATACATATGAATATATTGATATGTGTATGAATACGTGTGAGTGTGTGTGTGTGTGTGTGTGGCTGTGTGTGGCTGTCTAGTCAGAAGGTGTCAGCCCCAGACACAATGATTGTGCAAGTTCTAGGCTCTTTCCTTCCAGGATTTTACATACAGCAACCTACCACTGCCTTAGATCCTGGCAGAAACTGACTAGTCATTTGCTTTATTTCTAGATGTGAGGAGGGTTTCTTTTATTATATGATTCCCCTCGCTGTTTATATTTGCATAGCTAGATTTAAAAAAAAATAGGTTTGATTCTCCTAAGACAGTGCTTACCCTGAAAAGTAAACTTATTCAACGTCCGGCTGGAGGGGACCTGGTCTAAGGGACCAGTGCCAGAAGGGTGGCAACTGGGTTTGTGTCCTGCTGTGTAAAAGAAGTAGCCAGAACGCTGTTCATCCCTGGGCATTATGGTTGAATTTCCTGTACCCAGCCAAGCACACATCCAGGGAGATGAACAGGCACGCTCTTGTTTCTGAGGTTTACTTTAGGGAACACAGGAGTGATAGTTTCTGTCCTAGGCTACTTCTTCTGATTTGTGACTTTATTGTGGCCTGAGATAGCATGCCGGATAGCTATGCTTCCTTCTATGGGACAGTCAGGGGACAAGGCAAAGGTGAGAGATAGAAATGCTCCTTGGTGATTTTTGAATGCAGGGTAGTGGAGTTTCCTCTTCCAGTGTCTGCTGTGAGAGGGGGGTTGTTTCCTGATTTGGGCAGACAGAGGTGTTGAGGAAGAAGAGGGCATGGCCCTCCAGTTATGCTACACTGGAGTAGAGCAGAGACATTTGTAGGACATGAGCTTGAAAAATGCGTGTGCTCAAGTAACTAGAAAATGATTTAAAAAACGTAAACATATGCCCTGCAATTTTTTTTTTCCGATGCTGGATATTGAATCCAGGGCCTTGCTCGGGCTAAGCAAGTGTTCTCAAATTTGAGCTAAGCCCTAGCTCTTTTGTTTTTATTTTATTTTTGTCAGCCATGGGGCTTGAACTCAGAGCCTGGGCACTGTCCCTGAGCTTTTTTTTTTTTGCTCAAAGCTAGTGCTTTACCACTTTGAGCAGCAGATTCACTTCCGCTTTTTAGGTGGTTAATTAGAGATAAACGTCTCATTAGACTCAGCCTCCTGAGTATCTAGGTTTACAGGTGTGAGCCACCAGCACTCAGCTTTATTTTTTGAGATAGAGCTTCACCACTCCCATTGCCCAGGTTGGTCTTGAAATCGCAATCTTCCTGCCTCTGACTCCTGAGTATCTGGGATTGCAGGCATGTGTCACCATGCTAACCTGCAATGTTTTAAAATCCATAACATCTTTCCAAGTTGGTACAGATAAAAAGAACTCTTTTTTTTTAGCCCCTTTGTGCATACTATTTATTAGTCTGGATAAACTGGTTTATTTAACCATTCACCCACTGTGGACTTGGACCCTCTCCAGTGTTTTTCTATTAGTGCTTTATTGAAATTCTTTCCTCACACGTGGACATCTGTGGACTATTCCACTGGACAGTGGACATGCATTTGGACAGAGTTGGACGGAGCTGTAGGACATGCATTTGAATATTCAGTTCCCACTGTCAAATTGCATTCCACCAAGAGTAAGAGCCGGCCTTCCTCATTCTCACACCTTTTCTTCCATTTTTCATTGGCATTTTCCTGTGATTTTTGACTACCTTATCATTTATTGGCCATTTATTTTCTCTCTTTTATGAACTGTCTATCTCTATCGTATGCTGATGGTTTTGTTGTTTCTTCTTGGTTCATCCTTGGTATGTTGTCATCTCAGGTCATTTCTTCATTGTATAATATTCTTTTTTTTTTTAATTGAGATTTTGGCAATTTGTGATTTAATCAAATTTATCTATCACTTTCTGGATGATGTTACCTTTAGGGCCTCAGAGGCCATTTCCTACTTTCCTAATTCTGATGAACAGAACTTTCTGTATCTCCTAGAAGTGGGGTGTCACCTCTCTACATTTCCACATGCAAGGAAGTTGGTTCCCTGACCTGCCAATAGAACTTGGCAGGGTAAGTCGTTAGGGCCTTATTCCCAGGATAAGCGCATCTGCTGTGTGTTGGTCCTGACATTGGCTTTGAAGTGGTGGGGAAGCCACTTTATTATGGGCTGTGTCCGCTGCAGACCCAAGCAGCCTAGTCCTTCCCTTAGGCCAGGTATGAGCTCTGGACTGGAAAGAGACTCCAAGAAGGAAGAGGGAAGGCTCGTGACTCTTGTTGGCTGCCACTGGTGGAGTTCTTATCTAAATTTTCTACATGAGATCAAAGCTCTGATTCTGTGCACTCAGGAGGCATCAATACCAATCCAGTTTTCCTTGTGAGGAGAATGAGCTCTAACAAAGCCAACTGTCAGGATTGAGGGTTCTGCTTAGATTTCTGCCTACAATCAATTTCGGTATTGTGGAGAGGATGCTTTGAGGAGCAGCTACTTGGCTCATGGGGTTCATTCGGGGAAGTTGGACCTGCTGTTCCTATTTTGCAGATGTGAAAACAGACTGGGAGAGATTTTTGATGTAATCAAGGGCAAATTGTAGATCAATAGAAGCACCAGAGCTGAAATTCAAGGTGCTGCCTCCCCCATCCAATCTTCTTTCAAAAAATCTGCAAAAAATACGCCAAGCTGGGCTGGGAAGATGGCTCAGTGGTAGAGTGCTTGCCTTGCATGCATGAGGCCCTGGGTTTGATATCCTCAGCACCACATAAGCAAAAAAAAACCGGAAGTGGTGCTGTGGATCAAGTGGTAGAGTACTAACCTTGAGCTGAAGAGCTGAGAGACAGTGCTCAGGCCCCAGAGTTCAGGCCCCACAACCGACAAAAAACAAAACAGAAAAAAAAAAAAAGCCAAGCTACTCATATAAAGAAGGCTCAGCCGGGCGGCCAGTGGCTCATGCCTATAATCCTAGCTACTCAGGAGGTTCAGATCTAAGGCTTGTGGGTTCAAAACCAGCCAGGCAGGAAAGTCTGTGAGACTCTTATCTCCAGTTAATCACAGAAAAAGCCAGAAGTGGAGCTGTGGCTCAAGTGGGGGGGGGGGGGGGGAGAGAAGGAGAAGGAGGAGGAGAAGGAGAGGAGGAGGAGAAGGAGAAGAAGAAAGAAGAAGAGAGGCAAAGCAAGCAAGTTCATTTTTCTTCTCTACACCCTTGAAATGCAGCCACTAGCTGTGGTCTTTCTGGCAAAATACAAGAATAAGAAAGAAATAGAGAAATAAAGAGAGAGAGAAAGCAAGCAAGCAAGCTCATTTTTCTCCCCTACCCCCTTGAAATGCAGCCGCTCACTGTGGTCTTGCTAGTGACCTGCCTGCATCAGGTGGGTGATCTCATTGTCGCTGATTTGCAGTTGAAAATCGGGAAGCATCATTTGGAAAGCACTGTCAGGGACACCTTGAAGGTCTCTAGGGACGTAATTCATTCATGTAAAGCTGCTATTTGAAAAATTCACAGCTGAGTCATTTCTTTACCCAGATTCCTTTCAAAGTCCCACTTGAACCCTTCCAGCCAGGTTGCATTTATGATATGCACCATCTATTTTTTTTTTTTGTGAGTGGGAATGTTTGCTGTTTCTCCCAGGAGAATAAACTATAAATTAGGCTTCAGAGAAGTTCTAAGTAAATATGTTCATGCCTCAGCACTTCAGTGTGTTAATTAGCTATTAACGGTGTCAGTAAATTAGACCTGTCAAAAATAATGGCCTCCTTGACTAGGTTTTTACTGCCACTTTCCTTGATGGTGTTACTTCTAAGTTTTGCCCTCAGGAGCTGTTAAACAGCTAAGTTGTTGAGGTCTGCCTTGCCAAAGATAAACTCTGAGAAAAACTTATTAGAAGTCCCTTAAGGCCTGAGTCTGGGTGTTTTAAGAACTGGCAGTCCCCTCTCCCCTTACAAACCTCAGGCTTACCAATAAGCTGATTTGTTTTATGGCTGTGTGAGAAGCTTATTCCTTGCTATTACACGCACCCCCCCCCCTTTTTCAGAAAATCTGGCCTTCCATTGTGTATGCAGATAGGATTGCTCTGTATACTGGGAGGTGTCTTGCCTTCTACACGGAAGTTCTGGCTGGCACTGAAGAACAGAGCCAAATCAGAGGGACTTGGTTGGCCCCTGTGCCTATGCCAAGAGACTAGGGCAGGTTAGAGGCAGGAGCATGCAGGATGAGAGACTAAAACCAAATGGTATGTGTAGTGGTTGCATGAAGTGTAAAGACTACTGTTATTTTCCTTATGGTATAAAGGGTTGACTGGGTTGGCCTAGGGTTTTCATGGCTGGTTACCATCTGGGAGAATGCATTCCCTGTTCTAACCGACCAGATTATAAAGCCTAACCTCTGGTAAATTCCAGACCATTAACTGTAAGAAAGCCTATAAGATGACAAAAGTAAATAAAAATTGTGGTGCATGATAATGGTTTCTAGGAATATACTTTTGCATGCATCTGTCTATCTCTATCATCTCTCTGTCTGTCCACCCTATCTAGCTATCCATCCATCTGTCTTTCTGTATAAATATAGGCTTCACATAGGAACTACCTCTAGAAACTCACAGTTCCATGTTTCCCAGTTCACTTACACACACACTCAACTGGGGTTCAAAATTCCAGAAATACACAGTTCATAAGTTCTAAATAACCGCTCTTAACAATAAATTATAACTATACTTTATTAGTGGTTATGATTGCTTTTTTACTATCTGTCATTTAACAATTAAGATGTATCATGTGTTTGTTGAAAAAAGTAGGAAATGCAGTTTCATGATTCAGTTATCTTCTAGGGGGGGGGTCTTGGAACATATCCCATGCTGACAAGGGGGACTCAGTGTGTGTGTGTTTGTGTGTGTGTGTGTGTGTGTGTGTGTCTGTTTGTCTGTCTGTGTGTCTGTGTGTCTTTGTGCATGCATGCATGAGGCTATCCCCTCATTTCTTTTTTTTTGGGGGGGGGGGTACAGTCGTGGAGCCTGAACTCTGGGCCTGGGTGCTGTCCCTCAGCTCTTCAGCTCAAGGCTAGCGCTCTACCACTTGAGCCACAGTGCCACTTCCGGCTTTTTTTTCTTTTTGCTTATGTGGTGCTGAGGAATCGAACCCAGGGCCTCAGGCATGCAAGGCAAGCACTCTACCACTGAGCCACCTTCCCAGCCCTCCCCTCATTTCTGTTTCTTTGATAATTACTTTGGGAGTTAACACACCTAAAAAACATGGATTAAAACAAATGGTGGTTAATGAAACTACGGCTGTGTCTATAGGAATTCTTCTGGTGAATGATGAGCCACTCATGGTTAACCTCAAAGACTCCTTAATCTTGTGAGGGGCTGACATGACTCCTCTCTTGGTCTTGCCGCTGCCTGCTCTTGGTCTCTACCTGGACAATTGTGGGTTGAAGCTTAAAACAGCCACGAACCAGATAAACTGTGCAACCTGATTACTGCTATGGAAAGAGGCTTCATTATCCTGTTTGCTAAAAAATAAGTTTCTTTTGCTGTTTCTGGTTAGTCTCACAGCAGTGAAATTATCTTCAGTGTGAAAGTAATCCATATTATAAGATGGAGGTCATTGTCCTGGATTTGGGGAGTACTAAAGCAATTGACAGTTAAACAGGGGAGTTCCGGTTGGCTCTTGAAAGCAGATCCTAGGAATTGAATTCAAATTTTAAAGTTTCATTCTTTTTGTTTTTCCTAGGCCTGGGGCTCAAACTTAGGGTTGGATACTGTCCCCTGAGCTTCTTTTGCTCAAGGTTTAGCACTCTACCACTTGAACCACAGTGCCACTTCGGGCTTTTTCTGTTTATGTGGTACTGAGAAATCGAACCCAGGCTTCATGCATGCTAGGCAAGCACTCTACCACCAAGCCACATTCCTAGCCATAAAGATTCATTCTTTAAGAGAGGGAAAAAAGTAGAGATGAAGATCACCAGTCTCTAGTCCCTAACTGTGTAATTATCATGTCTTAGCACTTAAAGAGTTTATTTCAATTAGAAGGCTTAATTTCCCACTGTAAACCTGATGAACACATGTGAATATTTGCTTAACAAATATTTACTCACACCAAGGATGTACTGCTCTCACCGTTTCAGATGGAAATATGGCACTATTTCAGATTGAAATGAATGACTTGTGCTGTAATAGTTGGTTAGGTTAAATCTTATTAATTTAAAATGTGTTAGGGTCTGGATAAAAGCCACACTGAAATTTACCATGATGTGAATAAAAATATGTAATTCAGAAAAGGAATAACTCAGGAAGGATAGGCAAGTCACTAACAGCACATTTTTAAGTGCTTTAGTTTATTTATTTATTGCCAGTTGTGGGGCTTGTACACGGGGTCTGGATGCTGTCCCTGAGCTTCTTTTGCTGAAGACTAGCACCCTACCACTTGAGCCACATTTCCACTTTGACTTTTTCTGTGATTAATTGGAGATATGAGTCTTATGGACTTTTCTACCCAGGCTGGCTTTGAACCACAATTCTCAGACTTCAGCCTCCTGAGTAGCTAGGATTTACAGGTATGAGCCACCAGTATCTGGCAACTATATTTTTTAAAGTCCAACTTTATTGTATGTAGCTTAATAATAATACAATGTCACTAGTATACTTTCTGGTTTACATTCCTGATCGTTCACAAAGACCTTTCAGTTTGTCTTGCTTAAGAGCTTTCTTTCACTAATACTAGATTATAAATTTTATAATGTCAAAGCCATTAAAATGTCTGCTGCCCTCACCCTGAGAGTCAGTGGTTTGTTGATTTTATAGTCTGCACTGGGGGAAAATACATTCTGCTATTTACTAACTCACGTCTGACAAAGCATGGAACCTTTACATGCCTCAGTTTCCTCATCGGTGAGTAATGTCTCAGGAATCTAGCATTCAGGATCATGCATATGCCAAGCTTCCATTGTGTAATACAGAGTGGCCATCCTCTATGGGGGAGCCCACTTTCCTTTCTTGTTTGTCTTTGCTTTGCCGGTATAACCGTTCTCTTTCAGATAACTGAACAGTCATGAGGATTGGTAGGATAGATTGAGTATTTCTTTCTGGACAACCACATGTTGAAAACTGATCTTTTTTTCTGATTGCAGGTTATATTCAGGCATGCAGAGGACTTATGATTGCTGCTGTCAGCCTGGGCTTCTTTGGCGCCATATTTGCACTCTTTGGAATGAAATGTACCAAAGTTGGAGGCTCAGAGAAAGCCAAAGCTAAGATTGCTTGTTTGGCTGGGATTGTATTCATTCTGTCAGGTAAATAGAGACTTTCTTCTGAACAGAGTACTTTGCGCTGTTAATGCAATGATGCTAACCATGGCACCTTCTCTCTGTCTCTCTCTGTCTGTCTCTCTCTCTCTGTCTCTCTATCTCTGGTACTTTTCAGGCTTGTGCTCAATGACTGGCTGTTCCCTATATGCAAACAAAATCACGACAGAATTCTTTGATCCTTACTTTGTGGAGCAAAAGTAAGTGTTCTTCTTGATCTATATGCTTTCTAGCTCACAGGAATTGATACAAATTAATGTCATAAATTAAGCGATGTTATATTTATTTCCTCCATGATTATTGAAAAGGGAATATACTAGAATGAATGGTGTTTGATGACTTCATTCAGATTTATGTGCCACGCTGACAAAGGATGCATTTAATTCCTTTGTTAGTATTACATAGTTTCTCGTTTGTCAGTGGTTCAAGATACAAGATTTAGGGCGATGAACTTTATTCCCTGGACATGATAAAACTGAAGAAAGGTCAGGAAAAGTGAAAGACAGGTTTGAGACTGGGGTGAGGCTATGTGAGAATTGAAAATTAAAAGGTTTCTTGGTTGTCTTTCCAAAATAATATTTGCCAGATGTTAATCTCTGAATCTTAACAGTTTGCTCTGTCTTAACACACTCTACTTAATCAACGTCAATAAAGAAACCATATGCTGCAAGGTGTTTAAGAATGCTGTAGGAAGCCTGGTCCCAGATGCAGCTGCTCCGAGCTTTGGGTTAGTGCTTTGGCTGTTGTTCTTGGCTTCCCTAAGCTTATTTCTGTTGATTAGGGAAAACCCAGGGTTACCAAATCAGAAATAGCCAGCCGCCTATCACATTTTCTGTCTTGCCTGAGGATATCTCTTGGGACTTACCTTAAAATGTCTTCCTCTGTAAAAAGCCAGGTACAGTGGCAGCTACCTGTAGTCCTAGCTACTTGGGAGGCTGAAGTGAGAGGTTTGCTTAAGCTCAGGAGTTTGAGACCATTCTGGGCATCTCAACTAAAACAAAATAAGACACAATGCTACTTACAGATTGGTAAAAATTTACAAGTAAAGGGCCCTTCACAGCAATGTCTTGCGGAAAATTCAGACTTACGTTGAGCACTTTGTTAACTTCTGGGTCTTGGTCTCTCTCAGGTTATTCCTTGAAGTGCCTAGCACTAAGAAAGGGCCTTCATGATCAAAAAAATTCTGGTTGAAACAGGAACTGTCAGCATTATCAAGGCCCGAGAATGGCAAATATGATCAGATTCTAATCAGAATATTTAAAAGAAGAGGACTAGAAATGGCATATGACAGTTATCCAAAGACCTTGTTTAAATAAAGCATGCTTTTCTAAAAACCAACACATCGATTAGCATAGTTTCCATTGATCACTTTCTTCTCATAAAAGAGAAGGGGGTACTAATGTAGAAGATCAATAAGCTACACATTGGCTATTGACAGAGAATAGACTGGCTTGAGTCTTGTTTCTGGCACATCCTAGGGGAAAGCACTTCTTCAGCTGGTATTTGGTAGGATTGAAAATTTGGGACTGATTTCACTTGTACATGAATTGAGGCAGGAATGTCCACGAGGGAGCAGAGGTTGGGCGGTGTGGTAATGGGCAGATTGTAACTCATATCTTCCTTGTCTTCCTCACCTGGCATGAGAATAAAGAATAATCCTTGAGATCAAAAAGCACAGCCTTCAACTCTGCTGTGCCTAGCACAATGCCTAGAAATGATATTGTTATTCCTTGAGGATCACAGAAAGTTTTCTGTTGTCTCAGCAGGCTGAAGAAGCAAGCCTCTGAGAGAATCGAGCTGGGGTGCGCATGCATTCTTCATTGTATTTGATCTTACAAATGCTAGCTACCACCATCTCCCCATCTAGCTGCAGAAAACGGGACTTTGCCAGGACACTGTGTGCTTGGGTCCTTGCACTAGGTCCTGGGAGACTGAGGCTCCAGTTTGACTTTCCCTCTGATGCCAGAAACCTTTAAACATACTAGAACGAAGTTCAGGTCTTAGAGAATGGTGTCATTGTTGGTGTGTTGCTATTGATTTTCGTACAATCACTATATTGCATTAAGTGGATTTTCTTTCTTATTTTTTGGGTCCGGTCGTGGGGCCTGAACTCTGGGCCTGTGTGCTCTTCACCTCAAGGCTAGCACTCTACCACTTGAGCCATAGCTCCACTTCCGGCTTTTTTTTTTTTTTTTGCTTATGTGGTGCTGAGGAATCAAACCCAGGGCCTCATGCATGCAAGGCAAGCGCTCTAACACTGAGCCACCTTCCCAGCCCAAGTGGATTTTCTTTGTAGATTTTGGAGATATCCTCATATGAAACACACTTTCATTGCCTAAGTTAGGAAAACACAACTGGACGTATCAATGAAGTTCCTACTATGTAAAAGCAACTCAACAGGAGCTTTGTTGATGGAGAAAAAAAAGAGTGGTAATGTTGGAGTCAAGATTCCATCAGTAACGATGTCCTGAGTGTCAGTGGCATCCCCAAATTTCCTTTCCCACCACATGACTGACAAGACTTCTGGATTACATTGCACAGAATCCCAGTCTTCAAAGGTCTCAATCATCCATGCTCTACTATTTCCTCCCTTTTTTTTTTCTTTTGCTGTACTTTCTTTCCTTAGAGTTATGTCCAATGGCTCCAGGAAGGCCTCTATAGAGTCTTGAAAACTATTCTTATGTCTCCCTTTAGGCTGTTTCAAACCCAGTTCCTCCTTTTAATTAAAACCAAAATTACCAAATCCGAAGATAAAAACCTATCCTCCCATAATGTGATTTAACAGATCAGGGTGGGCACATTACTCCTTCGACTATTAACTTCCTGAATGTCTTGCTTTGTAATTTCTTATATAAACTATTCCAAGGAAGAATTGATTGACATAAAGAACCTGTTTTCAATTCAAGCAAAGTTAGAGCACTCTACCCATTTGAGGAAACAGAACATTTGGATCTTTGATTTCTTCTCTCTCCATATATGAGATTGGATGTTTTGACTCACATAGTCTCATGTGTGAGTCTTCCTTTCTAGGCTTTTCTTTTTCAGTCTTTTCAAAAACTATGTAACAGTCTTCATTCTTGGAATATTTGGCTTGTACTTGAGGATTTGAGCTTGTCTTAGGTAAAAATCTTTTGATTATTGTGGTTATTTAGTGGGTCAGAGATAAACAGCTGCCAGGCTGGGTGTGTAACTAAGTGGTACAGCAGTAGATTTCTATACCATATAGATTTTCGTGGGTGAAGCTGAAAAGAGGATATCATTCCCATGTATAGCCTTACCCAGAGATTAACTTTTCCCTTCCTTATGGTAACTTATTACCTTATGGATGTGTATTAACTTTAAAATTACTCTTCTCAGGAGTCTATTTGGAGAGTGAGCTAATGTAGGTCAACAGCTCATAGATTCTTGGATACGAGAGTCCATATACGTGCCAAGTATTAATACAGAGCACTTCAATTGTTAAATATTAATACGGTGTTTTTCTGTGACTATACTTGGTTCAGAATTAATATAGACCAACTGAAAGTACTAGGATTCCTATAGTGTTTTGGTTATGCCAGTGGACCTAAAGAATCTACATGGATACCACCAATTTGACTATTCTAATTTGTGTTTACTATCTGATAAATGGGGTAATGATTCCTGTCAGTTTTACAGTGCTTTCTGGCAGTTTAGCTCCTCATCTTTCATCCTCTGGCTCACCTCTTGATCACTCTTGGTGTTGCCTTGCTTCTTGTGTGCCCATTACATCCTAATGGTGGTTACTTAGCACTTACTGACTTGTTTACCTCACCCCCAAACCAGTCCAGGAGCATTCTGAAGCAGAGACCTCAAACTGCTCATTTTAAAATCCCTCATACTTTAGTATAAAAACAAACCCATTATTTAGCAACATCAGTGCCATTGATCTCTCCCCCATTTGTGCGGATGATTGAGGGATGACCTGGTCTTGATCTTGAGTAAGGATCAATCCTGGTGCTTAGTCACCAAGCCCACAGAAAGTACCGTATTATTTTTTTAATGCAAACTTGTCTGAATAAACAGATAGTATAGATGGGGCTATATTTTCTTTTTTTTTTTTTTTTTTTTGTCGGTCGTGGGGCTTGAACTCTGGGCCTGGGCGCTGTCCCTCAGCTCTTCAGCTCAAGGCGAGCGCTCTACCACTTGAGCTACAGCGCCACTTCCGGTTTTCTGGTGGTTTATGGAAGATAGGAGTCTCACGGTCTCTCCTGCCCGGGCTGGCTTTGAACCACGATCCTCAGATCTCAGCCTCCTGAGTAGCTAGGATTACAGGCTTGAGCCACCAGAGCCCGGCTGGGGCTATATTTTCATAGGAGATTTCTAAAATAGCTTTCCTAGTTAGCTATTGAGTTGAGGAATTTTTTTTTTTTTATTTGCCAGTCCTAGTGCTTGAACTCAGAGCCTGGGCACTGTCCCTGACCCTCTCTGTGCTTAGTCCCTTAGCCTCTCTGTGCTCAAGGCTAGTGTTTGAGCCACAGCACCACTTCCAAGGAAAATTTTACAGCATATTTATCCTATTTTTTTCTGTACCAGATCTGGGGTTTGAACCTAGGGCCTGGGTGCTGTCCCTGAGCTCTTTTGCTCAAGGCTAGCATTCTACCACTTTGAGCCACAGCCACTTCTGTTTTTTTTTTTTGTTTTTGTTTTTTGGTGGTTAATTGGAGATAAGAGTATCATAGGGATTTTTCAGCCTGGGCTGTCTTAGAACTGCAATCCTTAGATCTCAACCTCCCAAGTAGATTGGGTTACAGGTGTGAGCCACTGGCAAAATCTTTAGGTTTTGGTTGTTGTTATTTTGTGGGTTTTTTTGTTTTTTTTGGGGGTGGGAGGTGGTCAGTTGTGGCTTGAACTCAGGTCCTGTGTTCTATCCCTGAGCTTTTTCCCTCATGGCTAGCACTCTACCATTTAGAGACACAGCTACACTGCCTACCTTTCCCCACCCCCTCAGGGCTAGCTCTCTACCGCTTCTACCACAACTCCACTTTGGTGGTTAATTAAAGATGAGAGTCTCACAGACTTCCTTTCCTGGCTTTGAACCATGATCCTCAGATCTCAGCCTTCTGAGTCTCTAGGATTACTGGCATGGGCCACCAGTGCCTAGCTGTATTTATCTTTTTTTTATTATTATCTTCAATCATCAAAGGAATTCCCATTTAACATAGCAGTTTATCAATATGATGCATCCTGACCCATGTCACCCTCTTCAACATTCTTATCCACCCCTCCTGACCCGCTCCTCCTCTTACTTTTCTTAATTTTGGAATATATACATTGCATTTTTACTGCATTCCCCCTCCTCTTCGTCTATCCCTCTCTTCTTGGCCCAGTCCCCTCTCTTGCAAGTACCTGTTTCTTGGTACTTATTTTGTTGGGCTTTGACTTTGCTTTTCTAAGGAGCTACACTATTTGAGTTCTCCTGTGAATCTATTATATTTCAGTTAGTAGATTCATAACTACTTGCATACCACCCAACATGTTTACTTATAGGTTTATAGGTTAATTCTAACTTCTACAAATTAGGGAGACCATGAAGTATCTATCTTGTTGGGCCCGACTTACTTCAAGTTTTCATTTCCTTACAGATGGTACCGTATCATTCTTTGTAATGGATGAGTAAAATTCCACTAGGAATATATACCACATTTTCTTGATTCATTCGTCAATTGAGGGGCATCTGGACTGATTCCATATCTTGGCTCTGATGAATAAGTGGTACAGTGAACATGAGGGAAAAAAAAGAAAGAAAAAATTATAGCATCTACCATGTACATGGAGATACATATATATGTATATATATATATATATATGTATATATATATATATATGTTTCTTTTGGTTTATAAACCAAATTATTCTTTATTTTGGTTTCCTAGTTTTGACTATCCCCCCTAAAAGGTTCCAGATATAAAGAGACATGTAATTAAAAAAAAAAATTGTGCATGTCCTAGCGCTTGAACTCAGGGCCTGGGAGCTGCCCCTTAGCTTTTTTCACTCAAGGCTAGTGCTTCTACTTTATCCAAAGCTCCATTTCCAGCTTTTTTTTTTTTTTTGGGTCCGGTCATGGGGCCTGAACTCTGGGCTTGGGCACTGTCCCTCAGCTCTTCAGCTCAAGGCTAGCACTCTACCACTTGAGCCACAACACCACTTCCGGCTTTTTTCTTTTTGCTTATGTGGTGCTGAGGAATCGAACCCAGGGCCTCAGGCATGCAAGGCAAGCACTCTACCATTGAGCCACCTTCCCAGCCCCTCCAGCTTTTTTTTTTTTCTGGTTAATTGGAGATAAGAATTTCATAGACTTTCCTGCCTTGGCTGGCTTTGAACCACAATCCACAATCCTCAGACCTCATCTTCCTCAGTAGCTAGAATTTCAGTCATGAGCAACTGGTGCCCAGCAGACATTTAACCTTTAAAACTTCCTATTTTGTTTTTGCTAGCCTTCGGAAGGCCCCCAGTTGGATGTCTTCGGTAGGAATCCCAGTGCACCCCATAGCTGTGGGAGGGAATTGCTAGCAAGGAGTGGGACTGTGGCAGTCACAGACTGGGAAGGCTATAAACAAGCAGCCCCTGTCACCTGGCACTGCATAGGAATGTGGAATATCTGGGGAAGCATGTGGTAATAGATAATTGCTATAGAATATTGATGGTTTTGATACAGACATTAGTTTACAGTAAGTCTATGCACTGGGAGGAAATTTCCTGTAGATGAAAAGTTTGCTTAGCCATGAAGTTCATTTTTGAAATACTGGTGTTGCTAACATGAGTATACTTCCTAGCCTTTAAGCATTTTTTTCCCTAAAATGTATTTAGTTGTTTACAGTGGGTAGAATATTATGTGGCTTTTATTACTCTTGGTTAAAAAGAGGCTCTACCTCTGAATTTCATTAAGTGATATCAGTTTTCTGGGGGTCCTACAAGGAGGAGGTGCTTTTCTTTGTAACAACAGTTTGGGAGGGGCTTCTCTGTCCTTTTTGAGTTCCCCCAGGCCCTGATTTTCATTTCTCCCCTTGCCTCTTTGTGTGCCAGGTGACAGACAGCCTGAGGGCACTCAGAAAAAAATTCCACACACTACAGTGTTTGAGCCACTGAGAATTTAATGAGCCAGGGAAGGAGAAAACTCTTTTTCTGAAACTAAAATCGGTTACGTTGATTTTGTTTAAATATTAGCAAAGCCGGGCACCCGTGGCTCACGCCTGTAATCCTAGCTAGTGAGGAGGCTGAGATCTGAGGATCACTGTTCAAAGCCAGCTGGGGAAGAAAAGTCGGTGAGACTCTTATCTCCAATAAACCACTAGAAAACCGGAAGTGGTGCTGTGGCTCAAGCGGTAGAGTGCTCGCCTTGAGCTGAAGAGCTGAGGGATAGCGCCCAAGCCCAGAGTTCAAGCCCCATGACCGACAAAAATAAATAACTATATAAGCAAAATATTTTATTTAGCTCTGGTGTCTATAAAAGTTAGACAAGAGTTGAGAGCTGGAGGTTTGGGTTGCCACTAATGGCTTTTTTTCTATTTTTCTTTTTCTTCTTTTTCCTTCTCTCTCCTTCCCCTCTTCTCCTGTCCTTTCCCTTCTGCTCCTTTCTTTTTCCTTTTTTTTGTGCCAACACTAGGGCTCAAACTCAAGGCTTCTCGCTCTCACTTGGCTTTTTCACTCAAGGCTGGCACTCTACCACTTGAGCCACACCTCTACTTCCTGTTATAGATTTTCAATTCTGGTTTTACCATTCATGTTGCTGAAACACGAGAGGGTAATTTTAACTGCCAGCACATCAGTTTCCTTGTTTATGAAATAAGGATCGTCATACCTGTCTCTCTCAGGATTGTAACAAGGTTTGGATATAATAATGTATAAACTAAATAAGAAACCTGAGCATACACACAAACATCCTAACAGCAAGCTGTTAGGATCCCTTGGGGATTTCCTTGAGCCACATCTAAATGTGTTTGGGAGAGCCTGGTCCTGCTTATCTTGAAGTTATGTACTTCTAATTCTGTTGTTAGGTTTCATCACAGTTAACTGTAACTATTTGCTTAGTGACTGACTAGCCCCACTGCACTGTAAGATTTGTGTGACCAGGGGCATGGTTTCTCTTATTCCTCCTGACCACATTACCTGGGCTGTCCCTTCTATGGAGTTGGCCAGGAAGAGCTACCTGGACCTCAGAGATGACAAATCCAGTCAGAACAGGGGATTGGGAGCCAGGAAGACAGAAAAGAGTGGCAAACGTAAGAGGTGATTCTTGTTTCCTTTCCTTAGGATGGCCAGGAAAGTTAAAAACTGAATTATGAGTTGAAGTGTGAAATACATCTAGCTTTGCTGGGTGCTGATGGCTTATTCTTGTAATCTAGCTATTCAGGAGGCTGAGATGTGAGGATTGCAATTTGAAGCTAGCCTGGGCAGGAAAGTACATAAGACACTTATCTCCAATTAACCACCCAGAGTGGAGCTGTGGCTCAGAGTGGGAGAGCATTATCCTTGAGCAAAAGAGCTTCCAGACAGTGCCTAGGCCCTGAGTTCAAGCCCCATGACTGACAAAAGAGAATATATTTAGCTTCAGACGCAGCCCTCTTCATATGAAATGAGAGGACCAGGCTCAACAGTGTAGAATACCAGACATGGGTAGGTTTAGGAGAATAATTCTAGCCAATTCGGAAGAGCCCTCTTTCATGCCTTAGAGTTTTTTGGGTTATTTGGGGGAATTGTTCTTTTGTTTTTGTTTTTAGTAATCTGTCCTTTCATTTCTCTGATGGAAATAAGTTTGTAAATAAATTATCCTGGTTGACAGAAACTACATCCACTGATACAAACGTATTAGAGCTACAGGATGTCAGCCTTTTGATGAGTCCTATCAACCTAGATAGCACTGCAAACAGTGCTTTTACCTATAAACCAAGTCTGTCCTCACCCCTGATCCTAGTGTTGGAGGTTTGTCCTTTCAGAATAAGGAAGAAGCTGCTGATTGGAACAGAGGTCACACTCAGTGGGAAAGCTGGCCTAGGGCCAAGAGGATATTGCTGCCAAAGAAAGACGTGCAACAGATAATCTGAAATTTGGATAATCTCCCTCAGGTGTTGAAATCAGCCTCTTAGCATTTACCAAAAGTGAAGAAAGACTTCCAGGCAGAGGTGAAGGAGACGTGCCTTGGAAATAAATTGTGGTAGATTTCATATTGTTCTCTCAATGCTTCCTTTCAGTAACACAAGTCAGTGTTGGCCAGATCACTCACACACACTCACACACACACACACACACACACACACACACGCACACACACACACAGAGCCAGGTGTGAACTTAAATCACTGTTGAGCAAGAGTATGACAGGCAACTCTCAACAGGGTGAAGAAAAAGAGAAAAGAACTAGTCACAGAAGGTAGGGGTAGATGTAGGGTCTCTAAAATCAACTCTAAACTGATGCTACTTATTCAGGGTATTACAGAATTCACAATGCAAGTTGGACGGAAATGGTATTTTCTAGGAACTCGAACCATTATGAACAGTAAAAAAGAAAAAAAGTAAAAGAATAAATTATTAGTATTAGCCAAACTCATATTTCTAAATCCCTTGGGAAAGATTTCCCTAAGTTAATGAAGACAGTCCGGTGACCATTTGTAAACAACAGTGTGTACCTGTTTATAATGCTACTTTAAAAAAAAATACTTTTACTGCCAGGTACTGGTGGCTCACACCTGTAATCCTAGCTATTTAGGAGGCTGAAACCTGAGGATCACGGTTCAAAGTCAGCCTAGGTTGGAAAGTCTGTGAGATGCTTACCTCCATTAAACTACCACAAAAGCCAAAAGTGGAGTTGTGGCTCAAGTGGTAGAGTGCTAGCCAAAGGTCAGGGACAGTGCCTAGTCCTGAGATCAAGCAAAAGGACTAGCACAAACGTATATAGGTATCTTTTAAAACTATCTTTAAGTAGTTGTGTAAAGGAGTTGTCATTCAACAAAGCCATTTGTTTATTGCCAGGCCTGGGGACTGAACCTAGGACTAGGCACTGTTCCTGAGCTTCCTTTGCTCAAGGCTAGCACTCTACAATATGAGCCATAGCGCCACCTCCAGCTCTTTATGTGGTACTGCGGAATCAAACCCAGAGGCCTCATGCATGCTAGGCAAGCACTCTACCACATTCCCAGCCCCAACAAAGCAGTTTATAATAACAATGCATCTTGATCATTGTCACCCCTTTCAACATTCTCACCCATCCCTTCCACCCTTCCTTCCATGGGGCTTGAACTCTGGGCCTGGGTGTTGTCCCTCAGCTCTTCAGCTCAAGGCTAGTGCTCTATAGCTCAAGGCTAGTGCTCTACCACTTGAGCCACAGCACCACTTCTGGTGTTATGGTGGTTTATTGGAGATGAGTCTCACGGACTTTCCTGCCCAGGCTGGCTTTGAATCATGATCCTCAGATCTCAGCCTCCTGAGTAGCTAGGATTACAGGTGTGAGCCACCAGTGCCTGGCACTTTAGTCATTTTTTAAACAGGGTCTCAAAGTTACTGCCAAAGCAAGCTTGGACTTCCATCCTCCTTATAGCTCCCTCATAGGATGAAAGGCACATACCACCACACCCAGTTTCTATTGCTTGGTACTGAGTCTCATGAACATTTTGTCTGAGCTGGCCTCAAACTGTGATCCTCCCAATCTCAGCCTCCGTGTAGCTGAGGGACAGGCATGAACCACCATGCTCAGCTTAGAGACTTAATTAATCGCCCATGGTTGCCCAGACCTGGGATATTTGGTAAAGCTCACTATTTTAGAAATTTTTCAGACTTTTTACAAAATAGAGTAATACTAAGGCAGAAGGGAAAACAGCTTATCTTCAGGAAGGGAAAATAGCAAGAGAAAAATAGAGAATGTCAGATCTTAGAGTAGTCCTCCTATTGTAATGTTCTCAACTAAAAATGCTGCACTATGTTCGTTCCTCTTGTGCTGCTGAAGAAAGTGCAGAAGGGACTAAAGCCAGCTCGAAGACTTCAGGTAGTAAAACAGCTAAATGACATTGGCCTACAACTTATAGGCAACTTTCATTAAGTAATCTCATTGGAACCACACAAACGCAGCGCTGACTGGAAATCTATGGCAGCCATTTTGGATAGGCAACGTGACAGTTGAGTTTTGTGTTGTTTTGTGCTGGTTGTAGGGCTTGAAGTCAGGGCATTGTCTCTGAGCTTTTTTGTTTGCTTGTTTTCTTTGCTAATGCTAGCACTTTACAACTTGAGGCACAGATCCATCTTGGCTTTTGTGGTGCTTACTTGGAGTCTCACAAACTTTCCTGCCTGGCTGACTTTGAACCACAATGCTCATATCTCAGGCTCCAGAGTAGCTAGGATTACAAGGATGAACCACTGGCTTTAAGTGTTGTTTTACAATCTTTCACAGTCTTGATCTGGCCATGTTTTCCAGTTGTGCACACCATCCCCCCGTTCGTTTTTGCTCTGTGTGTGTGTGGGGGGGGGATGTGCATGCACATGCATGTGCAGATTGATGGTGTTTTTCCTCCAGTAACACCAACCTTCTGGATCTGCCATTTCATCCTGGGACCCTTGGAGAAGTGTCTGGGCTCTATAGCCAGATGAGACGCTGGCCCCTAGTCGCTCTGCCATAGCCATTCCTATCCCCACAGCCACCTCATTTCCCAGGAAAGGCAGTACCAGCGAGGACCACCTCACGGCAGCAATGCTGTGAATGTAAACCTCATCCAAACAGAATGTACAGGTATACCCTAAGACCCTGTTCTCTTGTACGCATTGCTTCTGGGCTCCCTGGCTAGTAGTTGGGTTCTACTAATCTCTACCACCACTCACACACATGAGAAAGCAGGGATAGCTGTGGGCTGCTGTCAGTAGCAATGTGCACTGTTACAAGATTACTTTTGCTCTGGTGTGTCAGTGGTTCAAGCCTGTCATCCTAGCTACTCAGAAGGCTGAGATCTGAAGATCTTGATTCAAAGCCAGCCCAGAGAGACAAATCTGAGACTCTTACCTGCAATGAACCAGCAAAAAGCCCAAAGTGGAGGCATGGCTCAAGGAGTGTGAATCTCAAGCAAAAAGTTGAGTGTGAGGTTGAGTTCAAGCTGTAGTACTGGCACAGAAAAGCAAGCAATCCCCTCCAGCAACCTATTCTGTAGAAAAAGAACAGGCAAACAGAAGGCTCAATCCTTCAATTTTTGCTATGCTCTTCTTATTCTTGAGTTGCCTGACAGTCTTCCCCTAAGACTTCCTCTATCCTTTCTTGCAAATGCCTTATGACTACTTTGTAGGATGACCTCCCAAGGGAGGGAGAGTCGTGTTCATGTAGTTTGATCTTCTGTAGTGTCTTCTTTGCAAGTGACTTGATCTTTGTTCTCAGGAGCATTATTCCTGCCTTTGCATGGTGGTTCCCCCACAGCTCTGCATCTGGTTTGAACATCTGCGTGACCTGCCATCAGGAGATGCTTAGCAGCCCCACATCACTCAGTGATGTGTATGCTGTCTCCCCAGGGTGCAGGGACAAGGAAGATGCCATTTCCACACAAAGCCCTTTAGGAATGCCTTGTACCATTTTTCACACGTAGTTAGTACTTGATCAATATGTACTGAACTGACCTGAAATGAAAGAGAAGACAACCTTCCTTTTCTAACTACAGCATTCCTAAATACACTTCCCAGTATGGGAACAGTTAGGGAAATGAGGGCAGATCCTTGCTGGGTTGAGTCTGGACACCCAAGCTTTGACCATGCCTGTCTAGGTATCATTATTTCCCGTCAAGATGTTGGAGAGGGATTTTCTTTTTTTATGGCTACAGTAACACTTTGAGTTTAAAGCCTTTTACAGGCTCAGGTGTTACTACAGGTGATAGCACTAAAGTATAATGAGCACTTAGCAAACCTGGGCTAGAGGTGTTATATTATCCCCTAAGTAAGCTGTAACACTTGTGTAATACTTTCTCACAGGTATGAATTAGGAGCTGCTCTGTTTATTGGATGGGCAGGAGCCTCACTCTGCATAATTGGTGGTGTCATATTTTGCTTTTCAATCTCTGACAATAACAAGACACCCAGGTATGTAAAGAGACCAAAATGACTTTTAGAAAGTACTATAATACACTGTAAGTCATTACCTGTGGGGGACATATTATGGCAGCATATGTGATTCTTAGAAACTTCAAAATCTCCAGAATTGGAAAAAGTTAGGAATGTACTTAAGCTATTTCCATAATTACAAATATGAGCATAAAACTGAGGGCATGCTCATCATGCCAACCTTATTCTAATTTCCAAATAGGCAAGAATTGTTCATGGAGGTCACTACTGGCTTCCAGGTTCCAGAAAGATGAGTATTTTTTTTTAATCTATTTGAAAATACCATTTATGCAGGGATCGGGGGATTGAACTCAAAGTCTTACATCCTCGCTTAGCTTTTTCGCCAGAGGCTAGTGCTCTACCCAAGAACTAGACCTCAACCCCTTGGTTGATTGGAGATAAGAGCTCACAGAGTTTTCTGCCCAGACTGACTTTGAACCGAGATCTTCAGATCTCAGCCTCCTGAGTAGCTAGGGTTACAGCTGTGAGCCATCAGCGCCAGGCAGGAAGAGGAGTCTTAAACACTAGTTTTGAAACATAACTGAACAAATGAGTGAGTTAAGAATTTCTTCAGGGCTGGGAAAGTGGCTCAGTGGTAGAGTGCTTGTCTTGCATGCATGAGGCCCTGGGTTCAATTCCTCAGCACCACATAAGCAAAAAGAAAAAAGCCAGAAGTGGTGCTGTGGCTCAAGAGGTAGAGTGCTAGCCTTGAGCTGAAGAGCTGAGGGACAGTGCCCAGGCCCAGAGTTCAGGCCCTATGATTGGACCCCCCCCCAAAAAAAGAATTTCTTCAGCAGAAATTCAGTCATGCAGTTCACTGGAAACTTTGAACTCTGTCTCAAAGTAGTGAGAGGAGAGAAGGATGCTAACAAGGAATTAGCTATTGACAGAAATAGGTAGAAATGGTTTTGCCTCGTTTTTGTTTGTTTTATGCATAGAACAGGATCTACCCCAAGCTTTGATGTTTTGCCTTTCAGAATGGGATACACATACAACGGGCCCACATCTGTTATGTCTTCTCGGACAAAATATCAAGGTGGAGAAGGAGACGTTAAGCCCACAAATCCATCAAAACAGTTTGATAAAAATGCTTACGTCTAAGAGCTCTGCCGGCAAGCCGTATCTTGAGTTGTTATAAAAGTGAACAGTTCACAAAATGGTTCCATCAAGTCCCTTCTGTAATTAATCCTCAGACTATTTTTACAATATGAATTGGAAGAATTTGTTGATTGTCTGGATGTAAATGTTCTTATAGTTATGAACTAATCATTTTCTGTTGTGGCTTTCTATAAAAAATAAACAAGTTTATTTACAGGACTTCCATATTTTATATATTTAGAGAACAAGTAAAGCATTTAGTACTAGAGGCTCAAGCAGTATTCGTAATAGTACTATAGTCCTTGTGATCTTCTGTACATTGAGGTCTTTGACCCGTTCCTTGTTTCATTCATGTATTAAACAGAAGTGTAAACAGAATGTTGTTGTATAAGCAATAGGGGCAGTGTGTGAGTAGTTTTTAAAAGGCATTTATGTTAAACAGGCATGTTGTTAGCTGCTTCTGGTTTCTCATTCCCATTTGTCAGGGCTGCCATTCATTACAGTGGCTCAAGGAAGGGTTCATGACGCTCACCAGCAGAGCTGCCATTTATATGGCACATCCACCTTAAAGAAGGAACCGAGTAGGTTCCTCTGACAGGAGTAGGGTCCACAGACAGCAGAGTATCCTCATCAGCTGAGATAGAGTTGCAGGTGGCCAATCAACAAAGTCTAGGAGCCACACGGTCCCCGCCTCCCTCACAATTGGGAAGTTGAGCTCCTGTGCCTCACACAGCAACTAACTAGTAATGGGAGCGTCTCAGCACTTCCCAAGACTTGTTTCAGTGACTTCTGAACAAAATCACGGAGCATGAGATTGACAACCATTACCACCGAGCTTCTGTGCCCTTGGTAGTTACTTCTCAGCCACCATAAACGGCCCATTCCTTCAGTGTCCTGCAGCTACAGAGAAGGAAATTAAAGCGAAGGGTTTAAGTAATTTGCCACCATAGTGGCTGAATCCCCAACCTAGGCTTTTGGTTGGAACAGCACAGGGTAAAAGAAGAGAGTTTCAAGCTATGGGTAAGAAATGGTACCAATGTTGGCCTGGGAAGGTGGCTCAGTGGTAGAGCGCTTGCCTTGCATGAATGAGGCCCTGGGTTCGATTCCTCAGCACCACATAAGCAAAAAGAGAAAAAAGCCGGAAGTGGCGCTGTGACTCAAGTGGTAGAGCGCTAGCCTTGAGCTGAAGAGCGGAGGGACAGTGCCCAGGCCCAGAGTTCAGGCCCCACAACCAGACCCCCCCCAAAAAAAGAAATGGTACCAATGTTATCTGTAAGCAAGTGTTTGAAAGTGAGTTACCACGTGAGTGACATCAAGTCTCTGAAGTGTCAGTGCTAAGAGGACACATCACACTAGAGATGCTCATGTCTTTACAAAGAATCAATGGGAAGAAAAGGAAGCGGACAAATGTGTTGAAAAAATAAAACATGCCATATGCTACATTAATCCTTGAAATACCTGTCCCCGCTCCCCAGAAATACTAGATAATTATATGCAGAAGCTAAATCTAAAATATACCAGGACATGATAAGTTGTATAGGACTCAAGGTATTCACACACAGTGAGACCCCAGAGGATATTCTTAGGGGAGGACCACAAAAGCACACTGCCCATGTGCATCTGACCATACAGAATAATATTTATAGAAATGTATTCCAGGGAATGGAAAAGAGTTGTTTTCCTTCATTGTTTTTCTTTTCTTTTTACCTTGTTTATCTGTCTTTGGAAGGGTAAGGTAGGGTACAGAAATGGAGGGACAAAGGGTGAGCAAATGCACCAGTGGTACTCACTAGGAAATGAACTACACAACTCCTGGGTATGGACAGGAGAGAACAAGTGGGAGAGAGCAAGGAAATGTACTCATTACTTGACTTAC
Organism: Dipodomys spectabilis; assembly: GCF_019054845.1. Lineage (NCBI taxonomy): Eukaryota > Metazoa > Chordata > Mammalia > Rodentia > Heteromyidae > Dipodomys > Dipodomys spectabilis. The sequence goes on from NW_024870752.1 coordinate 10,901,713, forward strand.
CTAACTATAATCCCTCGGTACATCACCTTTATAAGAGTAAATTTCAACTAAGCTGAGGAAGGTAACATGTAAGCATGTAAGAATGTAAGCATTTAGAGAGGTTAGGGGATGAAAGTTCAGAAAAGCTGTTAGTAATCATAAACTGGTTAGCTGGGTTGGGGTTGAGGTAACATCCAAAGGAAAAGGAGCCAAATCTAGTTAATAAATATATAAATGATATGATTAGACCAGATGGGTTTCTTGGACACACAACTTAACAGTGGGTTTACCCAAAAGAAACACGGCAGACAGATTTGGACAGACCAGGGTGAATGTCTACTTTTGTCACGTCCTAATTGTGTGGCTTTAGGCAAGCCACTTAGTAACTCTTTCTTACATCTTTAGACTCAGGATTATGGCAATGACCATACCTCAAAATGGTTCTAATTAACTAGTACATGGTTATTTTTTTTTAAAAAAAAACAAACCAAACCTAAAACACAGGCTCAGTACGTAACTTGGGGAAATGGCCAATGAGCAAAGCAGCCTGTGTACCATCCAGCACCAGGGATATTGTAGGTGGTTTATCACTGTCCTACTTCATGAGAGCTAGATTCATCATTATAGCATTTAGGAACATGTACCCAAAGTGAGTTACATTTGCATAGAAATAGCCCTTTAGGGAGAACTGTTTAAAAGCTTGGAATGAGTTCACATAAAAAGGAACCTGGGAAAGGTAAAAGTAGATTTATTCTAGTTAGGATGTTATATGCTGTGACTACTAGGACAAGTTTCCTGTTAGACCCCTCAACACGCACAAAAAAATTTTTTTGGTCAGTACTGGTCTGAACTCAGAGCCTTGTGCTCTCTAATTTGGCTTTTTTGCTCAAGACTGGTGCTCTACCACTTGAGTCACACCTTCACTTCAGTGTTTTTTGCTGGTTAATTCTAGGTCAGAATCTCCAGAATTTGTCTGGCCAAGCCGCTTCAAGGATTCAAGGCATGAACCACTAGCACCTATAGTCCACTCAGAAACTTAGTTCGGAAATCATCTCTTAATGAGCAACCACACTCATGGTGATGTAACGGAGGGCTTTACTGGTAAACTTGACAGATGAAGACATCCCCAAACCCAACAAACCATTTAGTTAAAGATTTCTTGTTTTAGGAAAGAGTACGGCTAGTACCACAAAAGTGTAAAAGAAAAAAAAAAAGGCAAAGAACAGTGTCTATGAAAACTTTGACAACATCATTGCTCAAGAAAATAACTAAATTAGTTTTGAGGTATTTTATAGTATGGGTTGAGCATCTTAAAAAAGGAGTAAAACTACATATATATTCAAGTAACGGCTCAATCTTTTCTACTTGATATTCTGACGCAACTAACTGGCATCTACAGTTGATTCATAAAATAACGGAGATCAAGATTGTATTGCAGGAAGTTACTGTTCAATAGCAACATGCTTACGGGACTCAAGCTTAACGCTGAAAATGAACAGGAAACTTAGGGAAAATGTGTTAATGTGGGCCTTGCTATGAGTTAATCACTCGAATTTTCTATATGAAAAATAACTAACCTAACTGTTGGGATTTTTTTCAGATTCTACTGATTCCATTTTCAAGGTATGAACAGAATTTTCTAGTATTAAACACTTCAATGTGACAGTATACATAAAAGCATTTTTAAAGTTGTAATAATTCAAACCCAAACCTGCTATAAGTTAAAAAAATCTTTTTTCACTTGAAAATAATACATTTAAACACTAGACTACCATTCTGAAGAAAACACTTTTTTATGACTTCAATGACATTTTGTTTTCAAGCAGGAGTCAATCACCTTGATCTGCTTCAAAATACTGCTGACAATTTGCTTTTGAATACTGTGTGAGGTGCCCTTGAAGAGAGACCATCGCTCTCTTTTTCTGCTTCCGGCTTCCGGTTGTTTGAGGAAGCCTGTAAGGCAGGAACACTGGATGGTGGAGGCCATTGCTGAGATACTGCTGGTTTGGGGCTGTGTGGACTTAAAATTTACACTTCTAAAAAGTCACTCCATTCAGTCACAGTTACTAAGCTGCTTTGTAATGTGTTTGGCTCATGATCTTGAAGTCCTGTGGAGGAAGAGGGAGGAGGGAGGGGGGAGGGGAAGAAGAGGGAGGAAGGGGAAGGAGAGAAAGACCCAGTGATTAAACAAACCTGGGTGGTGATTTCAAGCTGTGTATTTTTTACTATTTATTTTATTACTGTTAAGTAGTTGTACAAAAGGATTTCAATTCAACATGTCAGTGTATGAGTACATTGCCCTCTGTTCAATGTCTCCCATCATTCTCCATCTCTCCCAACTCCACCCATCCCTTCTCTGCTCCTCTACCCCCCCCTCCCCTCGTCATGCTGTCATAACTCAGGAATCCCCAGCTCCAGTCCCCTCCTGAGCGAGGGGAGAGGGGGAGGTGACCATAAAATCTCCTTGTGAGGCCGGGTGCTGGTGGCTCATGCCTGTAATCCTAGCTACTCAGGAGGCTGAGATCTGAGGATCGCGGTTCAAAGCCAGCCAGGGCAGGAGAGACCGTGAGACTCCTATCTCCAATAAACCACCAGAAAACCGGAAGTGGCACTGTAGCTCAAGTGGTAGAGCGCTCGCTTGAGCTTGAAGAGCTGAGGGACAGCGCCCAGGCCCAGAGTTCAAGCCCCACAACCGACAAAAAAAAAAAAAAATCTCCTTGTGAGTTGTTTACAAATCTGGGACCCCCTCTCAGGGCCTGGCACGTGAGCTTTACCCAGCAACCCACCAGCTCCTGTGCAGCAGGACGGGGCATGGTATATGTGTGTTGTGTTAGTAACTCTGAGCTGAGCTGGGTGCTGGTGGCTCATGCCTGAAATCCTAAAGACACAAGAGGCTGAGATCTGAGAATCGTGGTTCCAAACCAGCCATGGCAGGAAAGTCTGTGAGACTCTTATCTTCAATTAACCACAAAAAAAATGCTGAAAGTGGAGCTAGGCCTCAAGTGGTAGAGTACCAGCTTTGAATGAAAAAGCTGAAGGACAGCGCCCAGGCTGAGTTCAAGCCCAAGGATTGGCATGGACAGTGTTCTGGACGGTGAAAATGAGCCAAAATCCCATCTGTCTCAGGAAGACATCAATATCTCAATGTCTAAAGTCATCACATTAACAACACAAAGGTTGGAGTTCATTACAAAGACTGGTAGTCTGCTAGCCTTGAGCAGAAAAAGCTCAAGCACTGCATGCAGGCCCTCAGTTCAAGGCCCAGAATCAGCACACACTCAGAAATCTAAATCTAAATTACTGGCAAAATAAGCATATGCCTTTAATCCCAGCATTTTTTTTTTTTGGTCAGTCGTGGGGCTTGAACTCCAGGCCTGGGTGCTGTCCCTCAGTTCTTCAGCTCAAGGCTAGCACTCTACCACTTGAGCCACAGCGCCACTTCCGGTTTTTTCTGCTTATGTAGTACTGAGGAATCGAACCCTGGTGCTCATGAATGCAAGGCAAGCACTCGACCACTGAGCCACTTTCCTAGCCCTGATCCCAGTGTTTTAAAAAGGGGAGACTGGAGGACTGCAAAGTTGAGGCCAGCCTGGGTTACACAATGAGAGCTTGTCTCAAAGCAAATGAGCACACAAAACATAAATCACAATGTTCTAACTTAAAAAGTTGAATCTGTTGAAGTTAAATTCTTGGTGATCCAGCTCTAGACAGCACGTACACAAGGGACTTTCTAGCTAGCAATTTCATTTGTAATTTATCCCACTATCTACAGTGCTGTAAGAAAAAACAAGAAGAAGCATCAAGAAAAATATTTAATAGGAAGTAGAGGAATGCTGGAAGACTGCCATAAGAACGGTCTCATTCCCGTATAGGATCAGAAATTTCCATTTCTATGGGGCAGGTGCATGAAGAGAATACTTGTGTGTCATTTTAAGAAATAATATGATAAGCCGGCGCTGGTGGCTCATGCCTATAATCCTAGCTACTCAGGAGGCTAAGATCTGAGGATCATGGTTCAAAGCCAGCCCGGGCAGGAAAGTCCGTGAGACTCTTATCTCCAATAAATCACTAGAAAACCAGAAGTGGTGCTGTGGCTCAAGCAGTAGAGTGCTCGCCTTGAGCTGAAGAGCTGAGGGACAGTGCCCAAGCCCAGAGTTCAAGCCCCGCAACCGACCAAAAACAAAACAAACAACAAAAAAAAACCAACTTTTTTTTGGTATGGATGTATATAGGAGAAGGTCCTGGAGTTTGCACTCAGGGTTTTGTATTTTCTACACAGTCAAGCCGTGACCCCTGTTCTTTTTACTTTTTCTCAACTTGGGTCTCAAAATTTTCTCCCTAGGGCTGACCTCCTTTGACCTATGCTGTCTGTGTAGTTGGTATTACAGAAGTGACCATCCTACCTACTTGTTTGCTGAGGTGGGAGTCATGCTGGCTTGTTGCCCAGACTGTCTCCAACCTCCAACCATCCTTCCAATCAATCTCTGCCTCCTAAATAGCTGGGATTATAGGCATGAACCACCACACTTGGTGTAAAAAAATATTACCATGAAAAGTTATACAAGAAATTAAATAAGGATGATTAGGGCATGTGTATCAACTTATTCAGACTTTATTAAAATAACATAAAGCATCAAAATCTTGGTTAAGCCAAGAGTGGTTTTCTGGTGGTAGTTGGTTTATGTGTATGGTGTTAGGTAGAACCTCGTGCATGCTAAGCAAGCACTTCACCACTGAGGAATGTCCTCAGCTGCTAGTAGTGTTTTGACGGTATGTTAGCATAACTAAAGGAAGTTACCTATAGAGATGAAATACAAACTGGTCAGAAAATGGGCTGAAAGAGAGAGAGACAGAGAGAGAAAGACTCACCATCTCCCTTGGACTCCCGAGGGACAAATGCACCCCAGGCACATGGCACTTGAAGAGAACTGAATTCCTTCTTCACAGGGGGAGGTTGCCTCTGGTCTTGTCCAGTTTTTTTGCTCAGAGACTTTTCTTCCTCTAAGGATGAGCCATCCCAGTCATCATCGTCCACATCTGCACACTGAATTACACAAGAGAGGGTGCTGGTGCCTCACGCCTGTAATCCTAGCTACTCAGCAGGCTGAGAGCTGAAGACTGCAGTTCTAAGCCAGCCCTAGCAGGAAAGTCCATGAGACTCTTATTCCCAATTAACCATCAGAAGACCAGAAGTAGCACTGTGGTTCAAAGTGGTAGAGCACTAGCCTAGAGCGAAAAAGCTCAGGGATAGTACCCAGGCCCTGAGTTCTAGTCTCACAATGGACAAAAAAAAAAGAGGGAATGAAAAGAAATAGGCAGAGAATAATTTGTTTCTTAAAGAAATGGTTCCCCTGGACATGGATGAAAGTGAATTATGCAACATGTAGGTGGAGATAGGAAGAAGGGAATGGGAGAGAGGGAACAGATGACAGGATACAAAAGAAAACGTACTTATTACTTGACATATGGAAGTGTAAACCTGCTGTATAGCACCTCTAAAAGAACAATAAAGTAAATCTAAAAAAAAAAAATGAGGGGCTGGGAAGGTGGCTCAGTGGTAAAGCGCTTGCCTTGCATGCATGAGGTCCTGGGTTTGCTTCCTCAGCACCACATAAGAAGAAAAAGCTGGAAGTGGTTCTGTGGCTCAAGTAAGTAGAGTGCTAGCCTTGAGCTGAAGAGCTGAGGGAAGTGCCCAGGCCCAGAGTTCAGGCCCACAACCAAAAAAAAAAAAAAAAAAAAAATCCATAAAAAATAGAAACAGTGTCCCCTCAGTCATGCTGCCGTTTTGACAGAGCAGCTGACAGTGAATGACTAGAAAGGTGGGTGTGAAGGTTGGGACCTCAAATCTGGGCATTTCTGCAGGGTAATGAAGTAGATTTTGAAAGCTGAACAAATCATCTTTTTCCTTTCATGCCATGGAAGCGTATCCTTTTCCTCTTTACCAATCACCAGTGCTACATGGTAGGGTGGGACTCATCATTCAGAGAGCCCCACAGGAGCTGAGCACCACCAGACCCCCACCAAAAGACACATGCACTTCCGTCACGCCTTTCCCAAAGGGCACCGTAGCTTCTCCTGAATGATACATGACTTCTTGTCATTTTTAGGTTAAACAACACAAGTAGCACTAACTGAGAAAAAGTAGTGTATAGCCTGGTGCTGGTGGCACCCACCTGTTATCCTAATTACTCTAATTACTTTAGACTGAGAGTAAAAGATCAAGGTTCAAAGACAGAGTGGTCAGAAAAGTCCATGAGATGCTTGTTCCCAATTAACCAGCAAAGAGCCTTGAGAAAAAAATAGAAAGCCAAGCAAGAGCTCAAGGTTCTGAGTTTAAACCCCTGTACCAGCAGAGAGACAGAGACAGACAGACAGACAGACAGACAGACATACAAACATACACACACACACACACACACACACACACACACACACACACACACACACACACACACACACACACACACCCCGATAACACCTGGAATATGAATAGGAGAGAAATAAAAATCTTATTTTAACGAAAAATGAAGAGAAGAATGCCAACTATTAGAAGACTGAGTCAACACAGGGTGGTGGAAACACGGGGAAAATGATCAGGCCTCTTCTGGGATGTAGGCAGGAGCATGGGCCTGCCCTCCTGGCTCTCGACTCACACATCTATGAAGAACTCTGCCACTGACTCAGATGCCCAGCAGGGCGAGATCCTTCCCCTACTTTATCCCAAGGCAGAAAAGAAATCCCTGGCTGTGGATGTGGGGGCCCCAGATTCCAGCCAATCACAAGTGCTTTCATTCAAGCCATCTACTATCTGTAAGTGCTGGGAGCAACATGTAACAGAAGCTTACAAAACTATGTAGTGGGGCATGTATATAATTTATTATTATAAGCTTATCCAAACTGCTTGGGCCTAAAGTGTTTTTGATTGATAGGGTTTGTGATTGAGGAATATTTGCATAGACTTTACTGAGCATCCCTGATCTAAACCTCAGAAATCCAAACTCTAAAACTTTCTTTTGAGAGGTAGGGAAATGTGCTAGGCATTGAACCCAGAGCTATAGATTCTACCACTGAGCTACACCCTCAGCCTCCAAGTTGGGGGGGGAACAAAGTTTCTAATAGTGATTGTCAAGGCTTATAAAGTGTAGGACTTTGCAACATTTCACATTTTGGAATTGTAGATTAGGTCACTGAGTCTGCACTGCCAGGCGGCCATCACAGTTCCTCTGATTCTCTACAGAGTGATAGGAATGCGCATGCAAAATGAGCCGGAATACCACCTCTGCCACACTAACGCATCCACCTGGTTTTAGATTTCACTCTAAAATGTCACTGTTTATCCGAAGGGGAATGTGGGTTTAGTAAGAGGTTTTTACCTTTAGTTCTTCTTCTTTGAATTCTTCTTTTCTGTCAAACTTCTCAGGAATGTGGATCCCTCCAATTGGTTTGTTCATAGTTTTCTGCTGTGGAATGATCTTTTCAACTTTATCCGTTTGTATTTTAATGGAGGTTACTATAGGAGCAAAAGAAACTAGTCAAGAAAACCTTTCTTCAAAATGGTATTCCATGTTCAGTTCTACCCTTACAGTTTTGACAAGAGTCTAAGTTTTGTAAATAATTATGTATTAGCAAAATAAAACTCACTGATGTATTTGGGGTTTGGAAACAATGTTAAACACTTAGAATCCCTTAAAAAAGATCAACCCCCAAACTGGATATCTCTATGTAGAAAACTAAAATTGGATCCATGTTTGCCACCATGCACCAATATTAACTCGAAGTGGATCAAAGAACTCAACATCAGACCTGAAACTTTGAAACTACAACAAGATGGGGTAGGAGGAACATTAGAACTTACTATAGGCATAGGCAGGAACCTTTTGAAAAGAGTCCCAGGGGCACAGCAAATAGAAGAGAGACTGGACAAATGAGATTACATCAAAATTAAAAGCTTCTGCACAGCTAAGTATGGTGGCTCATGCCTACAATCCTAGCTACTAAAGATGCTGAGATGTGAAGATGAGGTTCAAAGCCAGCCTACATAGGAAAATCCACAAGACTGCTATCTCCCATTAACCCACCAGAAAACCACAGTGAAGCTGTGGCATAAAAGTGGTAGAGCACTAGCCTTGAGAAAAAAAAAGTTCAGGGATAATGCCCAGGCCCTGAGTTCATGTCTCATGACCAACAAAATAAAATTAATTAATTAATTCATTCATTAAAGTTTCTGCACAGCAAAGAACCTAGTTACTAAATTACAAAGACAGCCAACAGACTGGGAGAAGATCTTTACCAACAAAGGCCTAATAGCCAAAAATATACAAGGAGCTCAAAAATTAACCCCTCTCCAAACTAATAAACCAATCAATATGTGGGCAAACATGTTAAAGAGAGACTTCCCAGAAGAAGAAGTAAGAATGGCAAAGAAACACATGAGGACATGCTCAACATCACTGGCCATAAAAAGGAAACGCAATAATGACAATTCACCTTGTGAAGGTTAAAATGTGTTTGTGACTTTAACTAAATATCACTATTCCACAGTATTGTGAAGTTTAGGTAATCACTAATCTCAATTAAAAAAATTTTTTTAAAAGGAAATGCAAATCAAAACAACTCAGAGTCTATCTCACCCCAGTCAGATTAGCTGGTGGGAATGTAGAGAAAAAGGAACCCTACTGCACCACTGGAGGGAACGTAAACTAGTACAACCACTCGGAATGCTCCTCAAATAATTAAACATTGATCTTCCCTATGACCTACCCATACCACTCTTGGGCAGCTACCTAGAACATTACAAGTCAGGATATGATAAAGACACTTGCACATCCGTGTTCATTGCTGTCCTATTCACAATAGCCAAATTATGGAAACAGCCCAGATGCCCTACAATAGATGAGTGGATCAAAAAATGTGGTATAATGCTGGGCACTGGTGGATCATGCCTGTAATACTAGCTACTCAAGTGGCTGAGATCTGAGGACCATGGTTCAAAGCCAGCTCTGGCAGGTCAGGTAAGTCTGTGAGACTCTTATCTCAATAAACCAGTAGAAAACCAGAAGTAGCGCTGTGGCTCAAAGTGGAAGAGCACTAGCCTTGAGCTGAAGAGCTCAGGGACAGTTCCTTGGCCCAGAGTTCAAGCCCACGATCAACAACAACAACAATGTGATACACAATGGAATTTTACTCATCCATTAGAGAGAATATTATGTCATTTGCAGGAAAATGGATAGACATAGAACAAATCATGTTGTGAGGTCAGCCAAGCTCAAAGAAACAAAAGATGCATGTTTCCTCTCATATGTGGAAGCTAGATTTAAAATATAAACCAGATATGATAATCTCTACAGGACTTTAGCAACCACACATAAACAGACTAAAGGAGGATAAGCTTAGAGGAGGAACCCAAAGGCATAATTCCTCTGAACACTGCAGATACTATGAATCCAAACAAATTCCAGGAAATGGAAACATGGGTTTTTGGTGGTGGTGGTGGTGGTAGAAGTAGTGTTCTGTTGTTTTTGCTTTTTTTTTTTCCTTTTTAGTGGAGCATGGGGAGGGACACAGAAAGGGAGGGAGGCAGGAGAAACAAACACCGTGATAGCCAATAGACAATATGTGGAAAATGAGCTATGCCACTTGTGGGCAGTGGCAGGAGGGGGGGACTGGTCTTTATCCAACAAAGAAACGTACTCATCATCTGACTTAGGCAGTGGTACCCCCTGCATACAACACGCTAATAACATAAATAAAAATTGTATTATATTAAATTATAAATAAAATAAATTATATTAAAAAAAATCAATCCCAAATCTTCCAGCCAAGAAGCTACCAAGTCTTCATGTTAAATCAGAAAAGAAAGTCTCCATTCAACTCTGTGGTCAGAAACTGTGACTTCAACGAGATAACTTGCTTGAACGAACAAACAGATGTTATCCAAAATAGTGTTATTTTTAAATGAATGAGTTATGTTTTACACAATTATATGACTGTCAGATTATCGACAGTCTAAAACAATAATTATACTTGGTAACACTTAAAATTTGTTAGTTTAAATTTATGTTCAATAATTTCTTCTTTAAAAAAAAAAAAAAATGACCCAGGAAGCTGGGCGCCAGTGGCTCATGCCTGTAATCCTAGCTACTCAAGAGGCTGAGATCTGAGGATCATGGTTCAAAGCCAGCCCGGGCAGGAAAGTCCGTGAAACATTTATCTCCAATTAACCACCAGAAAACTGGAAGTGGCGCTATGGCTCAAGTGACAAAGCACTTGTCTTGAGCTGAAGAGCCGAGGGATAGTGCCCAGGCCCAGAGTTCAAGTCCCATGACCGAAAGTAAATAAACTAAAAAAAAAATAAAAATGACCCAGGAGCAGTATTTCTTTTGAGAAAGAACCAGAGACCAGAGACCAGGATCCTGTGTTTCTTTCACCCTGCCCCACCTCCAGAGGGTAGAGCACAGTGTGTTACAACAGCCATTCTTACAGCAACCCCAGGGCTGAACTGTGAGTTTGAACTGTGTGTTCCCCTCAAATTCCTGTATCAAGTCCCCAGCCCCAGGACTTTAGAATGCAGCTGTACTGGGCGGCAGAGTGAAGAGGCAGTTTGGCGAAAGCGAGGACATGCGTGAACATGCTTTATAAAACTGGAAATGAGGACAGAGATAGCCGCCTTGGGGAGAGGCTGGTGTGAAGAGACGCAGGGAGAAGACGGCCATGTGTGCACCAAGGACAGAGGCAGAGAACCCGCACAAGGAACCAACCTAGCCAACACCTACATTTTGGACTAGCTGGAACACTGGCAGGGTAAATCACCCCCTCCAGTCACCTCCCCTCCCTGCAAGTACTTTGTGTTTTTGTTACAGCAGCTGCAGGAAACGAATACCTACAGCACCCCAGCCCCTTTCCTCTCCTTCAGCCTGAAGATAGATGACTTGCTAAGCAACTCCCCACCCCCCTCGAAAGTGCCCCATCCTCTCCCTCCTCTCCCTCCCGGCCCTGAGTCCCAGGGCCTGGGGTCTCCAGATAGGGGACCACTGCCTTCCATAAGACTTCAGGGAGGTTTTCCCAGGATCAAAGCTCATACCTGAGGGTTTGGAAGACACGTCAGAGCCCTCAATCTCGCTCCCCTCCGTCCCATCCGTGTCACTTTTGGTGCTGTTCTTGCCGAAGCTGTTCTTGCTGCTTCTCGGTGGCTGAATGGGAAGCAGGTCGGAGGACACAAAGGCCTGGATGAAGTCATCCTCTTCCAGCTCCTCCTCAGAGCTGAAGGGAGGCGTCCTGCAGAAGGCACAAGGGAAATGGAGGTCTCCTCCCGTCTCAGGACGACCAAGCCACAGGTCCCTGCTTTCCCCACATGAGGGGTGGCAGCGAGGCCTACAGGCTACTATGGAAGCCCAGGCATCCCCAGACCCAGGCCTGACTACCATGTGGCACTGGTTAAAATGAGTTATGACCTGGCTCCTGGAAACCCTTACGTGTGTTTTCTTAATATCTTTGGTTTTTATAGTGCCTAAGGGAAATACCTTTCAGTGAGAGGAAGCTATGATTTTCCACAATGTCACTGTTCTGTCTTTTAACTCATGACATCTAACTTACCTTCAGACTGCACCATACACAATGCTTACACATACACAGTCTCATTTGTAGTCTCACATTGATTATCATCATGGCCATTTTAAGGGGGAAATAGAAATTCAGGACAGTTAAAGAATATCTTATAGAGTCCTTAAATTCCAGACTACACAACAATCGATGGAAAATGAACTATGTTGGATTATACTCTACTATGCAAGGCCTCGAAAAAGGTCCAAACTAAGGCAATAATGAGCTAGTCCAACTACCTTAGAATAAACATTGCTCATAATTAATGACAGTTATATACCTACATCTTAGTACCCATAAGTGCCAAGCACTGAGTCACACCCTCTTCATATACTCTCATGTAATTTGTGAAACCATATCATGAAAAAAAGCAGCACTACCCCAATTAGTAAAATCTTAAGAAAATTGAGGCTTAAAATTGTAATCAACTGTATCACAGTTGAGCAACTGAGCAAGGATTCTCAGTAGGAATCTAGCAAAATAAGGTCTAGGGTCCTCATTAACTTTTTTTTTTTTTGCCTGTCCTGGGGCTTCAACTCAGGGTGTGGGCCCTCTCCCTGAGCTTTCTGTGCTCAAGGCTAGTGCTCTATCACTTGAACAACAGCTCCACTTCTGGCTTTTTTTATTTTTTGGTATTTAATTGGAGATAAGAGTCTCGTGGGCTAGGTCTTTCTAACCATGGCTGGCTTCAAATTGCAATAATCCTCAGATCTCGGCCTAGGATTGCACATATGAACCACCAGTACCCAGCTCTCATTAACTTTTAAAAGGTGTTAGAGAGTTGGGAATGTGGCTTAGTGGTGAAGTGCTTGCCTAGCATGCATGATGCCTTGGAAGTGGCTCAAGTGGTAGAATGCTAGCCTTGAGCCAAAGAGCTCAGGGACAGTGCCCAGGACCTGAGTTCAAGCCCCAGGACTGACAAAAAAAAAGGAGCTAGAACAATAGGATGGAATCTGAAATGTATACTCCCCATGAATCCAGCCATTGAAACTCAACCCATGCATTGGCTTCAAATGTGCTTTTCCTGATCAATTCCTCCACCCTGGGGTGGATTTTACCTGAGAATGACTCACGTGTGAGCCCTGGTCTTAATGGAGACCCAGAGTAGTTAAGTGCTAGTGACTTATCTAACTGATACACAAAGGCATGGCACAAATAACACATCCATAGAATCACAAATTAACTACGACTGACTGATCACAATGGCTTTAGTTAACCGCCATAAACAATCTAATTTACAAGGAAAAGGCATATTCAGCAAGAAGAAATGTAAAAATTATTTCCTCCTGCCCCAAATACTCACGTTGTAGATAAAGATTTTCTGGGAAAATGATCTTCGATGACTGTTTTCTTACTTCTAAAGAATAACAGAAAAAAAAAAACAAAACATTGCTATGGTGAATAATATGGCTTAACATAGATACTTACAGAATTGCGGGGTTTTTTTGTTTGCTTTGTTTTTCGGTTTTTGCTTTTAACAGAGCAAAGATGGGCACCAGTGATTCACACCTGTAACTCTAGCTATGCAAGAGACATAGATCTGAGGATTGTAGTTCAAAGCCAGCCTAGGCAGAAAAGTCAGTGAGTCTCTTATCTCCAACTAACCAGCAAAAAGCTAGAAATAGAGGTGTGGATCAAAGTGCCAGCCTTGAGTGACAAAAGTAAGGGAGAGTGCCCTGGCCCTGAATTCAAGCCCCAGTATCTGCAATATGAATCTCCTGGTGCCACCCAGAAACTACAAGGCAATTGCAAATGGGATTCACTGATACGAACTCAACACTTGGGACCTAGCAAAACACATATACTGAACCTCAGCAAACTGGTGTGTAGTACCCGGAGGCAGTAAGGTCACAGGAGGAGGAAGAGAGGGAGCTTCCACTCTCCCAAGAGAGAACACTGTGAGACACAGAACTTGACCACAGTGCCACAGTGCTCTCAAACTTGCAACCTCCAAAGCTCCAAGAAACAGCCCTTGCGCTGGAGAATTGCATCCAGTCTATGGCATACGTAATGGGGGTCTGAGCTGGCTAAGGTGAACAATGAGGTTGAAAATACTCACTTTGGAACAGCCATCCTGTCAGTAAAAACAGATCTTTGTCTAACCAGTGCTTTACTTGGGGGAGGAAGCTGGGCCGCTTTGGGTACTTCTTCAGCCAGTGGGGTGTCCATTTGAGGAACACTATACTTATCTGGAACAGGGGGGAAGAGGGGGAAGCATTTATGAGTCTTTACTGCCTTGACAGGAAGCCAAAAGCAAATGGTACAGTCCCACCTCAGGTGCCAAGGAAATGAACCTCAGGCCTTTCCTACCTACCTCCCTTCCTCCCTCTATTACTTCCTTCTTTCCTTCCTTCCTTTCTCTCCATTTCCTTCCTTCTTTCCTTGCTTCCTTCCTCCCTTTCTCACCTTCCTTCCTCCCTTTCTCACCTTCCTTCCTATTTCTTTCCTTCCTTCCTACTTCCTTCCTTCCTTCCTATTTCCTTCTTTCCTTCTTTCCTTCCTTATCTTTCTGTCTTCCTTTCTTTTCCTGTGTAGAACAAAAGCCTAGACCCAACACTCACAGTACAAATAGTTGAGTTGTCAATGAAATACCAAAGTTCGTTTACCATGTCTGAAATTATAAAAAGGGTTGTTAGAATTAACTCTCACCCAAAGCAACGAAATGGCAGTTGGTAACAGACTTCCCTGAAGACAGCAATGTCTTCTCCTCAATTTTACAGCTGACCTGATGCTCAAGAGATTCTCGAATTTGCTGGATGTTTGGTATTTTTCTTGCTTGCTCATGTCTTCCCAGTTCCACCGTTCTAAGGACTCTGTTCAGGTGATCACTGGGAATGCCCCGTGTGTTCTGTAGGAGGAAGATGCGCAGTGAGCTGGGGTGAACTGGGTATTTGTCATTTCGTGGGTGTGTGTGTCATGATTCACTCTACCCAAGGTGCAATCCATCCTTCCCGAGCCCCAGCTGCATGTAAAGCAGGTGGCATTCCAACATGGAGCGCGTGTCCTGCCACCAACAGGAGTTCACCATGCATGTGGCTGGCTGTTTATGAGTAATGATATACTAAGCTGTGGAACAAGGACCAAAGGAGTCCACCCAGGCTAGAGGAATCCCAGGGAGAAAGGTCATCCTAGACGGCCCAAGCAGAAGGCTGAGCTGTGACTCAACAGAGGATCGCACGAGTATAATTAAGGAGGAATGTCACATAATGAGGCATGGGAGCAGGGCTGCCTTTTGGGAAAAATGGGCCCTGAAACAGAAGTAGTCAAAGCATGTCCCACAAATGAACCTTGCAGACCCAACATGAAGAAGACCAGAACAGAAGATTGAAGGCGAACACTGGAAGTTTCAGGGTCCTTCTTCAGGGAAGAGAAAGTCATCAGAGGTGACTTTCCAATATAGAGCTAGCATACTTAAAGAGGTGATCTAAGAAAATTAGTCTAGATCTGATGGAAATCAACACAGAAGAAAGTTAAAGGGCTAGTTACTTAATAACAGTATCTCTCACAACAAATCCATCTCCCATCTTGAATCTCATGGCCTGTTTCAGCCTTTCTCATCCCAGGGCGTGGCCCTACCACCCACTCAAGTGTGGGACATAGATCTTTGTCCTCAGAGTAAATGCCACCCCCAAGATGTTTTCTGTGATCTCAGTTATTTGATTGGCCCCACCCTCTGTTTCCCTCATCTCTACTATATTCATCCTGTCATCAGGAATCTATCATCTGTGTCTGTGAATTTGCTTCACTAACAAGCTTTCCTTCTCTCCTCTAATCCTTCCTGATTTAGGAAACAAAAAATATAACAAACTAGTAAATATACCAAAATAAATATACCAAATATACCCAAAATAAATGAGCGTACTGAATTAATCCCCAAGTTTTCCAGTTTCTTCATCAAGTTATGCTCCAAGAGTGTTCTTAACTCCTTAGTGAAGAAGGACCCAGTCTTCAAATCTTTCCTCGCATAGGTCTTCTTATTTAATTTCTGTTCGTTTTCCCTTCCTGAAGTAAGGTTTTAAAAATAGGTTGAAAGAGGATTAAACACACACATTAAATCTCCAAGCAGAACGATCGCAAACCACAACTTTAAAATGACAAGTAAACGCTTACGGTATTTTGGAATATATGATGTTTGAGTACTGCAGCTTCTTAAAAAAGTCTGCTTCAAAACTTCAGTGCAAACTGGGCATGGTGGCTTTACACTTGTAATCCTAGCTATTCAGAAGGCTGAGATCTGAGGACTGCAATTAAAAGCCAGCCTGGCAGGAAAGACTAAGAGACTTTTATCTCCAATTAACCAACCCCAAATCCAGAAGCAGAGCTGTGGCTCAGGAAGTGGAATTGCTAGCCTTGAGGGGAAAAAGCTAAAGGACAGAACCCAGACCCTGACTGAGTTCAAGTCCCAGAGCTGTCGTAAAAACTAAAAAAATGAATAAACTTTGAATTTAAAATTCTTGATTGCCTAACTGAGTTACAGCTGAACAGTTTAAAAATACATGTATCCACTGAAACATAAAGAAAAAAATCTTATTTAGAAAGTTAGTGGTTTGGGGATGGGAAGGTGGCTCAGTGGTAGAGCGCTTGCCTTGCATGCATGAGGCCCTGGGTTCGATTCCTCAGCACCACATAAGCAAAAAGAAAAAAGCCGGAAGTGGTGCTGTGGCTCAAGTGGTAGAATGCTAGCCTTGAGCTGAAGAGCTGAGAGACAGCACCCAGGCCCAGAGTTCAGGCCTCACGACCAGACCAAAAAAAAAAAAAAAAAAGTTAGTGGTTTATCACTAGAACTATTTCCCCTCAAAATTCATCTCCAAATTCAATTAGAATTTGTGAATTATCTTATAAAGAAAAAACTCAATTTATTTAAATACTTAAGAATGATAAAATAACAAATTTAGTAGATGTTAAATTCATCAAGTTTCAAAATGTAGTAATTATTACGTTCCTCAAAATATGCATAAAAAATTAGCAGAAGTCACAGAGAAATTATGTTCTATGTCAAACAACCTCTAATTAAAAATATAACCAGCCAGGTACTGGTGGCTCATGCCTGTAATCCTACCTACTTGGGAGGCTGAGATCTGAAGCCAGCCCAGATAGAAAAGTCCCCTTGACATGTAAGACTCTTATCTCCAATTAAAAACTCAAAAACTAGAAGTAGCACTGTGGCTCAAGTGGTAGAGCAATAGCCCTGAGCACAAAGAGGCTCAGGGACCATGCCCACAACCCACTAAAAAAATAAAAAAAAAATTTACACACACACACACACTCTCCCCAAGACAAAAAAAAAAAAAAAAAACAATGGTGATATTCTCTGCACTTTTTATTCCCCATTCTACTTTTTTTTCCTTTTGGCCAGTTCTAGGGCTTAATCTCAGGGCATGGGCACTGTTCCTAAGCTTCTTTTGCTCAAAGCTAGTGCTGTACACTTTGAGCCACAGCACCACTTCCATCCTTTTCTGTGATTAATTGGAGATTAGAGTCCCACTGACTTTCCTGCCACAGCTGGCTTTAAACCATGATCTTTAGATCCTGAGTAGACAGGATTACAGAAATGATCCACTGGTGCCTGGCTCATTCATTCATCAGTCAAGGCCTGGGTGGCTGTCCCTGAGCTTTTATGATCAAGGCTAGCACTGGACCATTTTGAGCCATAGCTCCACTTCCAGTTTTTTGGTTGGTTGGTTGGAGATAAAGAGTTTTATGGATCTTCCTGCTCTAGCTGGCTTTGAACCAGGAGCCTCAGATCTCAGCCTCCTGAGTAGCTAGGATTACAGGCGTAAGCCACCAGTGCCTGGCATGGCTTTCATTTAAGATGTTTCCAGAACCCTTTTTCAGTTCCGATTCTAGAGAATACTTTTGTTATATTAGTATAAGTTTTACTGTTAGAAAATTAGTCAATTACTATTGTACATTAAATAGAAAGGAAAAAAATTATGCATGAAGATCTTTTTCTATGCTCTGCTATTCCAGCTTTTTTTTTTTTGCTAAACAGAAATGATCAAGGGTGATTTTATATATATATATATATATATATATTTTTTTTTTTTTTTTTTTTTTTTTGGTCGGTCGTGGGGCCTGAACTCTGGGCCTGGGCGCTGTCCCTCAGCTCTTCAGCTCAAGGCTAGTGCTCTAATACTTGAGCCACAGCACCATTTCCAGCCTTTTCTGCTTATGTGGTGCTGAAGAATCCAACCCAGGGCCTCATGCAGGCAAGGCAAGCACTCTACCACTGAGCCACCTTCCCAGCCCAAGGTGATTATATATTATGATTATATGTATTACAAGTTGGAAGTCATCCTAAATTTTATACTCTCAGCATTCACCCCACTGATTAACCATTAATATTTTCAAAGATTCTGCAACTATCAAAACAAAAACAAAAACTTCATCTGCTCTAGGAACGGACAATCTATCAAAAGCTAGAGAAGTTAGCTACTGCCACAATGTCATCTAGTTACCCATCCAGTTGACACTCAACTAGATCTGAAGGTAAGGGGCATCTAGGGAAAGGCTGGACGTAATGGTGCTGGCCAGTGAAATAGATTTACCCCTACCCAGATTGTGCAAACATAGATTCTTATCCAGTTTCTCAGTGGACAAGTGCGTGGAAGCATAGCCTAAACAGAGGCTCAAAACCACAAGGGGAGTAGGAGATGAGCAAAGTCTAACTTAGCTCAGCCACATTTTAGCAGAGGCTCAGCCCTGGGTATAAGCTGTTGTATTCCTTTGCTGATGTACCTGGAGTCACCCTTAACCCCAATGACCTTCATTTTATTGACTGACTTCCCCAAATTGCTGCAGAGTAAACATTTCATTTTGTCCTCTACTCTACTGTTTATGTTGGTAATTGCTTTGGGAAGCCATTCACGAAGACTTAGAAAACCTTTGGTGGTGATTATTTCAAGGCTGAGGCTGGTTAATGGAAGCAAGAAAAAGAACAGACAGTGGACAGGAAAAAAAATAATGTTTAGGGTACAGGTAGAATGAATCATGTGAAAAACAAACATAGGCAAAGATTTTGCCATTGCTGCATCTAAAGCTCATCCAGACAAAACTTTTCTCCCCAGGGAGAAAGACACTCTTTGTGGGGAGCACTAGGGTCTGAACTCAAGGTCTTATAGCTGATAGGCAGGAACTCTGCTACTTTGACATACCTTAGACCTTTTATTCATTATTTCTCAGATCATGTCATACTTCCTGACTTGGTCTGCATCTGGACTGCAATCTTCCTGTTTTTCATTTCCCACTGTAGTTGGGATGACAGGAATATGCCACCATGCCCCGACTCTTCCGCTGAGATGGACTTTTCTGCCCAACTTTGCCTGGAACTGAGGTCCTCCTGATTGATTTCAGCCTTCCCCGTAGCTAGGAGGACAGGTACATGCCACAGGGCCCAGCTATTGGCCAAGAAGGGGCCTTGCATGCACACACAGGCTGGTCTCACACTGACATCTTCCCAATACCAGGCTCCCAAGTAACTAGGATTACAGGTGTGTGCCACGGGTGCCCAGGTCCAAATCTGAAAACAAATCCAAGTAGCCAGGCTAATGTGTAATAGGTCATGCCTGTGACCAGCTGCAGTGAGGCAGGGTGGATGAGAGGAAAATGAGGCATGGTAAACAGCTGCCAGGAATTCACAAAATCTGAAGCTTAAAGCAAATGCAGGAGATGTTCATCCATCGACTTCCCTTAAGATTAAGGGACCAGGAGGATGGCTCAGTGGAAGAACTGAGGGACTGCGCCCAGGCCCAGAGTTCAGGCCCCACAACCAACAAAAAAAAAAAGAAAAGATGATTAAGGAACCAACATCATTTTAAAGGCAGGAAAACTTAAGGAGAATGAAACCTGAGGAAGGCACTTTGGAAGCACTCTGTCTTCTACCTTTGAGACACCTCGCCTCAGGAATTAGCATTTACTTGGCCAAATGCATCCCTTCCTGCATTCATTGTTGCCTCCAGTGTTAGCATCCTTTCCAGAGAGAAATGCTTCCCTCTCCCAAATCATATAAACAACCAGACTGGTAAACAAGAGCCAGGAACTTAGAAAGTGTAACAAAACCAAGAGTAATTAAGAGCAAAAAACACTTATCTACATAACTTTAAGTCAGATCCCCTGCCTTTATCATTTCAATACCCCGATGCCAAATAGCTCAGTGTTTCTCCTTTTGAGCACCCACACTCAGTTAAGAGTGTGCCTCTACTTTCCTGTTTGTCTGCTTTCTTGTTTCTTGTCTGCTCGGTTGCTCTTTGAATACTCAATAAAGCGCTGCCATGTTTTCTTACCGTTGTAACTTATCCAGAAAAATCTTTTTTGTTGTTGTTGGTGGTGGTCATGGGCCTTGAACTCAGGGACTGGGCACTGCCTCTGAGCTCTTTTTTCTCAAGGCTAGCACTTTGAGCCACAGCACCACTTCTAGTTTTGAACCAGGATTCTCAGATCTCAGTCTCCCGAGTAGTTAGGATTATAAGTGTGAGCCACCAGCATCTGGCCATAAATTCTTATTCTTATTCTGTACTTGAAGTCAAGGATAACTCTCACCTGCACCCACTGATAGTTCAACAGACACAACAAATCATTTAGGGTAAGGAAATAACTGTAGTACAAGGAAAGTATCAAAGGATAATAATAATAAACCAATTTCTGAGTTCAAAGGGGGCTTAAAACCTAATAGAGAAAATGTCCACAAGGTTGATGCTCATGCCAGCGTCTGGAGACTTCCCCTGGGGCACTTGCTAGTCCCGCAGAACTATACTGACTCTCATCTTCCTCCCATTCCTTCTTTGCATTTGAAGAGTTAAAAATTAGGAACCTCACTTCACCATTACCATTATTAACTTGCTAACTGCTGACTTTGCTTCTGTAAATATGCTTGCATTCAGACCCCCTTTGGCCTGGGAGATAAAATTGGCAGTAACTCAAGTATTGGCCGGCCCAGATGTCCGGATATCAGCCCACCCAGGACAAGGACAGCGATTATAGATAGCACATGTTCTTCAGTTCCAAATTAATTAAGCCATCCCTGGGACAAACCTTGACAATGACCACCTGGCCAGACCACAAACTGGGCCAAATGTCAACCAATCACAAGTCTGTAACTATGTGAACTCCCCTAACCCTTATTGTCCAAAGTAACCACCCCCTTTGAGTCCCCCGCGCCAATCATTTTACAAAGAGTGTTACAAAATTTCCCGCGTGGCAAAGTGATTGTTGGTGTATATGATGACCTTTAAATGGACCAATCATGGGATGCTTTGTGTTATGCATTAATCTTGTGGTTTTTGCCTTTAAAAAGGCTTGTAATTGCTGCTCGGGGCTCCCTGTCTCCTCGGGACAGAGAGTCCGTTTGCGCAAACGTCAAATAAACTCCTCTTGCTTATTGCATCTCCCGGCCTGGAGTCTGAGTTTTCTGGGGCGCCCTCCCGTTGACGAAAGTATCCTAGGGGAATAGGGTCTTTCACATTAAACTAGAGAAGGCGGGAAAACTTAAAAAACCTGAAGCTGGCTAATTCCCCATTTCAAGTTTCTGAAAAATTAAATGTTTCTAATGAGCCTTTCTGATTCTCACACTTGAATAACCTACGAAGAGTTATCCATACAACTATCCAAAATCAATTATGAGCTGGGTACAGGTGGCTCACGCCTGGCGGTTTGAAGCCAGTGGGACAGTCCGTGGGACTCTTATCTCCAGTTACCACCACAAAACCAGAAATGGAGCTATGGCTCAAAGTGGTAGAGCACTAGTCTTGAGCAAACCAGCTCAGAGACAGTGCCCACGCCCTGAGTTCAAGCTCCACCCCCGGAAAAAAAAAGTCGGAGGCTGGCTTTGAAAGGCGATCTTCAGATCTCCACTTCTTCCTGAGTTAGGATTACAGGTGTGAATCACCAGCTCACAGCGGGTCAGATGGATCCTCTAACCTTCAGTTCCAGCCCCTGCATCATTCTGTTCCTGCTTTCAGGGTTCTTCTACCCAAACAGGAGTTTGGGATACTGGCCAGCAAGTATCATCATTAGCTGGAGGAGAGCTGGCAGGAGAGAATGGATGGCTACAGAAAACACCCCTGGGTCCCAGTGCTATAGAAACCAGGGATTGTATTTGTAGCATGCTGGGGGCATGCTAAATGCCATCATAAATTCCTCAGCTGGGCTAACATATTGCAGATAAATGCTGGCAGAGCTAAAGTTGGCGAGGGGTGGTGGTGGTAATAAACATCGTGGCTGTTACTGAGGAGAAACTCCAACGCATGCACACTTCTGCGGTTTTTTATTGTTGTGGTTTGGTTTGGTTTTGCTGATCCTGGAGCTTGAACTCTGGGCCTGAATGTTGTCCCTGGGCTCCTGAGCCTGGCTCTCCAAGACTCTTTTCTTCGATTAGCCACCAAAAGGTGGAAGCGAAGCTGTGGCTCAAGTGGTAGAACACCAGCCCTGAGCTGAGCTAGAGAGGGAAGTCCTGAGTTCAAGCCCTAGTATCAGCACACGCACACACACGCGCGCACACGCACACAAACACACACACACACTCTCCTCTCTCTCTCTCTGTCTCTCTCTCTCAGACCCTGAGTGATAGCCATTCATTGCTCCTACAAGCCTTCGCAGACTCAATTTCGTAGATGTGTGAACCAAATGACCTGAAGTTTCAGTCTGGAAATTACCTGACCCTTTCTATGAACCTCCTGGCACATCTCCCAGATTCTAGAAAGAAAGGAGTTTTACATCTTGGACATTAATGAATGATATATACACAGGAAAGAGGAAATATGCTATCTGAAAGTAAATTAGTGTGCCATGCTTATCCAGAACTCAAATCGGATTAAGGTTCATTCGTCCCATGTCTGGGAAAACAAGAGGGATGGTTGAAAATGGCTTCAAGACAATGTTGTTAAGCTGTTAAGCCCGATTCCTCCTCACCCATAGGACTTACTAACTCCTGTGTCTGCACAAAACAAAGAGGGCAAAGTGAAGCAAGAGGAGCCTGTGGTACCTGGACTATGGTGGCTGCTACGCAGCCCTGCTGAGTGTCTGAATGTCTCTAGGTGAACCACACCCCCAGGCACTCATTTCTTTCCTTTTTCTTTTCTTTTTTTGCCAGTCCTGGGACTTGAACTCAGGGCCTAGGCACTGTCCCTGAGCTTCTTTTGCTCAAGGATAGCAGCACTTTACCACTTGAGCCACAGCGCCACTCCCAGCCGTTCCTGTGTATGTGGTATGGAGGAATCAAACCCAGGGCTTCATGCATGCTAGGCAAGCACTCTACCACTGAGCCACCTTCCCAGCCCATGGTGCTCCTTTCCCTCCAGAGGTATTACAAATTCAGTTCCTTGTGTGAAACACTTTGATTTTTAAATGTTGATAACAAGGATGTAGCTCAATGATTCTCAGCCTGTGGACTGGAGTTAGCCTGCAGGGCTCACCTTCCCTACCCAGGCAGTAACCATCCTTAAGGCTGCAGAAGGGAACTGCAATGCATCCTGTAGGACAACAAGGTCTTAGAAAAGTGCTCATCGGAATACCCCAAACCTTCCCGCATCAACTCTGTGTGGTTTTATGATCATCCCACACATCTTCACTCTTTGTCTTCTGAAAGAAACAGGTTGCTACAACCGGAACAGCAAAGACAAAGGTGTAAGAAAGCAAGCAACTAGCCAAGAGCCTAGCTTGTTACCCTAGCTACTAGGGAGACAGAGATCAAGAGCATCATGGTTGGAGGCCAGAACAGGCAAAAAGTCCATGAGATCTCTGTAATCCCAGTTACAATAGGAAATATAGAGTATAATAAAGCATGAAAAACATACCAGGGTATTAGAGGAATATGACTAACAAAATATTATAGATTGAAAATGTAACATAAGCCTAAATATCTTTCCTACTTTGTGTTTGTGTGTATACTGGTGTGCTTAAACTCAGGGCTATGGTGCTCTCCCTTAGCTTTTTCAATTAATGCTGGAGAGGTCTACCTTTGAGCCACAGCTCTCCTCTGGCTGCTTTGGTGGTTAATTGGAGAGTCTCACAGACTTTCTTGTCCAAGATGGCTTGAAACTGTGATCCTCAGATCTCAACCTCCTGAGTAGCTAGAATTACAGGCATGAGCTACGGGCACCCGGCTTCATTCCTACTTTTGATACATCGTGCCATGACCCGCTGGCTTGTGCCTTGTAAGGCCTGGGTTTTAGCGTAAGAACACAACGGAAGCATGTAAAGGCTGATCAAGTCCTTTCTTACCTTTTTCTTCATCTGAGAGTTCTTCAATTGGTTCCAGGACATGTGACGAGAATGGCTGCTCCACTAATAGGGAAAAGTAAGAATAAAATGAAAGTTCAGCCACAAAGCAATGTCAATTTCCTTTCAATTCTGCCAGTCCTGGGGTTTGAACTTGGGGCCTGGGCACTGTTCCTGAGCTTCTTTTGCTCAAGGCTAGCACTTAAGCCATAGCACCACTTCTGGCTTTTTCTGTGTCTGTACCATATACACAGAGTGCTCTGTGCAAGCACGCTACTACTAAGCCATCTTCCTAGCCTGTTAGGGCATTTAAATAGTGCCTAAATCCCAAGTACCAACTAGGAAAACAACACTGAGGCAGGCAGTTAAAAAACTAGCCGGTTTTACATGGACTATTTACAGTTAATTTCTCCATTAACTGTAAATCTAATTGTGAAAATTTTATTTTTTTAAATAATCAAGTTTAAAGTACCCAAGAGTTCAAATCAATCTATCAGTAAATCAAACAGGGCACAATTGCAAAAATCTTTGCCATATATCATCTACCTTAAACGATGCACCAAAAATATGCTTACATAAAATAAAAACAAAGCTGGGTGCCAGTGGCTCACACTTGTAATCCTAGCTACTCAGGAGGCTGAGAGCTGAGGATCACGGTTCAAAGCCAGCCTGGGCAGAAAAGTCCCTGAGCTTCTTACCTCCAATTAACCACCAGGAAACTGGAAATGGTGCTGTGGCTCAAGTGGTAGAGCGCTTGCTTTGAACACAAGGACAGTGGGGAGGCCCAGAGTTCAAGTCCCATGACTGACATAAATTAATTAATTAATTAATTAAAATAAAACTATCTCTTCCATGTAGGAGGTGTCGATCTGTAGTACCTCACACCCAAGCTTGGCAACCTGACAAGCACGAGTAGCTGCTGGCCAAGAAAGAGAGCCATGATGAAGAGCTGTGAGAGCAAGAGTGCGCATGACAGGTCAGCAGCAAGATCAACTCTTTGCACCTAGACCACAATCCTCCTATGGTTGGGATGACAGAGGCATGCTGCTGGTGCCCAGCGACTTACTGGTTGAAAAAGGTCTCACCAACTTTATGCTCAGGCTGGCCTCTTAGTGAGATCTTCCTGATTTTGGCCTCCTGAGGAGCTAGGATGAGCCACTGTATCTAAGATCCATTGTTTTTGTGTGTGCATGTAGGTCCTGGGGCTTGAGCTCAGGGCCTGGGCATGCTAGCTCAAGGCTAACATTCTATTACTTGATAGAATGCTCCATTTCTGGCTTTTTGGTGGCTAACCAGAGATAAGAGTCTCACACACTTTCCTTCATGGGTTGGCTCTGAACTGTGATCCTCAGGATCTCAGCCTCCTGAGTAGCTAGGATTACAGGCGTGAGCCACCGGCATCCTGTTTGTTGGTTATTTTTAAGACAAGATTTTGCTTCCTGACCAGGCACACTCCTGGATTGCAATCCACCTATTTATAGCTTTCCATCATCCCTGGGATGATGAGTACGAGCCACCGAGTCTAGCTTCCCTCAGGTGAGATGAGGGATTGTCCTGGAATTACGATCCTCTCAATCTCAGTCTCCCATGCAGCTTAGGGTGACAGGTATATGCTACAACACCCAGCCGTGGGTTCAAAAAGGGGGCCTGTGAACTTTTCCACTCACGCTGGCCTTGAACCTCGATCCTCCCAATCTCAGCCTCCCAAGTAGCTAGGATTACATGATCCATTGACACCCAGCTAGATACCTTCCTGCTAACCACTGGAGCTACATGTGGGCTCAACATCCTCTTTGCCCACTCCCCTCATATCAAACTTCCCACCTATACTCTCTACCCCAGAATCTGTTCCAAAGAAAGCCAGCCTAAGACATTTAGCCATCATTACACTGTTTTCATGGGGAAGGATCTCATCAAAGTTCGAGATGGAATGAAAGATGGAAAGTAAACAGGATGATTAAAGTTACGAAATGCATGACTAAGCTCCCAACCACATCACCCTAGAAAAGCTGAGGTGGTGTAGGGGGCCTGGCTGAGTCCCCTTCTGTCTCCTGCCCATGCTCACAAATCAGCTTTGATCCTAGGCCAAGGGCCGTGGCCCCTGCCAGTGTGGCTAGCATTTAACACTAGCAACGGCAGAAGATGCCAGAAGGAGACATGACTGAGTGCTGCAGCCCTGGGCTCTCAGGGGAGGGTCCCCATAAAGCATGTGCTTTAGGCTAACCTTGATGTGATCCCAGACCCTGTAATGTCCCCATCTGATGTGTTCTTCAGTGAGCAACAAAGATAAGCCCGAAGGAAAGAGTGGGCCCTGGATACCTGCTCTCCAAAGGCTAACAATAAGGTAGAAAAGAATGTAAAAGAAGCTAAGACACACTGACAGAGTTACAAAGAGAAATGGCCAGTAGTAAGGAGACAATTTGAAGATTCTTTTCTTGTTTATCCAACATTAAGACAAACATGGCCAGGTGTTGGTGGCTCATGCTGTAATCCTACTCAGGAGACTGAGATCTGAGGATCATAGTTCAAAGCCAGCCTAGGCAGAAAAGTCGGTGAGAATATTATCTCCAATAAACTACCAGAAAACCAGAAGTGGAGCTAGGGCTCAAATTGGTAGAGCACCAGCTTTGAGCAAAAGAGCTCAAGGACAGTGCCCAGGCCGTGTTCAAGCCCCATGACTAACAAAAAAAATGACCTAAGGGTGTGTGTTTTTTGCGGGGGAGGGGGACCTACATGTTCTACACTTGTAAAAAGTAAGATCCAATATGTGAAGAATATTATACTACAATTATGTTGCAATCACAGTATTACAATTTGTGATTAAGACAACTGGTCCACCTAAAATAATCATAGACCAAGAAACAAGGTACAATCAAGAAATTCCTCATGAGTCATCATTACTAAAAACATCATTACTAAAGACCATTATATAGACCAGAATCTATAAAGACAAATGTCCCCTTAAACTGACCAGATCAATCATGGACTTGAGTCCTCCTTTGTAGAAAATCACAACCAAGAGTGGGGTGAAATAATCATTATTCTAGAGCATTTTGTAGTAAGGTGAGAAAAAGGTAATATCCTCTGATCTTGATATACTATGAAAATTATAAGTACTTTAATATCTGAACAGCTCTAAATGTTCACCCTATGTTAATAATGATAATCAGCAACCACTGGGCATTAGTGCTTACATCTGTAATCCTAGCTACTCAGGAGGCTGAGACTTAAGGATCATAGTTCAAAGCCAGCTCGGGCAGGAAAGTCCATGAGACTCTTATCTCCAATGAACCACCAAAAGCCAGAAGCAGAGCTGTGGATTAAAGCGGTAGAGCAAAAAAGCCAAGCAAATGTACAATGCCCTGAATTTCAAGCCCCCCCCCAACAACAACAATAATGATAATAATAATTGGTAATAATAATAATAACCAGCGATCTTGGAGGGCTGTTTTAAGACCTGAATCTTGGCAGCAATTTCATCCAGTGAAATTTCATGCTGCTATTTCCTTCAGTTTCCATCATGTCTTTTTCTAGATTTTCCTAACCAATTGTTGGAAGTGTTTATTTTTAAAAAAGGACTTGCTGTGACACTGAAAGTTATAAAAACAAGCACACATGCCCTGTGGCGTGTGCTGGTTGGCTGATTTAGGAGCAAGTCACTACCTTCTTTCCTTACTCCATTCCACAGAAATCATAAACAAGCATGGCATCGCTCATGGTTGTTGGAAGCCCAACAACCATAAACATCAGGTGCTTCATTTTTGGTTTGCCATATTACACATAAAGACTGCACTTGTACGAACTGTTTTAGAACGCGCTCAGGTGTTTTCTGCTTGACATAACTACCCTGCCCCCCAGCACTGCGGGTTAATAAATGATCTAACTGGGAGTGAAAACTGCATACAACCCTCCAAGACGGCCACTCGTACTTACCATGGGCCATTGTTAGGTTTGACTTAGCTTCCAACATCTGCGGGGCTGAGGCACTTACTGCAACAGCGTAGGAAAGAAAAAAAAACAAAACAAAAAAAGCTCGGGAGATCCATCATGGAAACAACCAAAGCTATCAAGGAGGAACGCATCCTCACATAGGCCACCAGACACCCAGAGCGTGTGGTCTCCCAGGGGACAAACATGACAAATAGCATAGTGCTGGGAATTGAACCTACTGCTTTGTGCACTACCCCTGTGTTCTAAAAACATGGGATGCAGTAGCTTTGAGTATATTAGGACCATGCAACCATGATTACTTACTATGGAATCTTAAAACATGCTTGCCACAACCTCCACTCTAAAATACCTGCACCTGCCAGTGGCCTTCTCTCATTTCTATTTGCCGTTCTCAGCCCTGGTGACTGTTCATCTACTTTGCTTTCATCTACTTTGCCTATTCTGAATACTGCATAGGTGGACTTGTGCAATAGGCTGTCTTTGGTGTGTGGCTTCTTTCACTCAGTTGATTTCAAGGTTCATTTCCATGTATCAATACACATGTATTTGTTAATACATGTGTAAATAGCAGTGTGTGATTTTCATGGCCAAGGAGCATTCCATTGTATGAAAAGACCTCATTTGTGGGTGTGTGTATGTGTGTGTATGACAGTACTGGAGTTTGAACTCATGGCCTTGAAGTCTTCCTTGGTTTTGGGCTGGAGACTGATGATACTCTATCACTTGAGCCACTTCCAGCTTTTTGCTGCCTAATTGGAGATAAGACTCTCTCAGATTTGTCCGCCTGGGTTGGCTCCAAATCATGATCCACAGATCTCAGCCTCCTGAGTGGACAGGATTACAGGTGTGAGCTATCAGCACCAGGCTGAGAACATATTTTTATCTGTCTATTACTTGATGGACATTTAGGTTGTTTCCTCATCGGGTTTACTGTGTATGATGCTGCAATGAACATTTGTAGATGACAAGCCAATTCTAAAAAATACTCCTAGCACTGGGCTGTAAAGACACACATGGCATCATTAATTATTCAGCTACAATCTTTAAACAGGGGTATATGTAAGATTAAATACTATTTTGAATTCTGCAGAAAATTAGATTGCTCAGTCTCCCTTCTAATATTTGATCATTCTTATCCCAGGGTCTTTTCTGGATCATTGAATCATACATTAGTTTACATTCAATAACTTACCTCTAAGTTTATTATGTTTCTCTACTTTATTAAGACTGGTCTTTTATTCTAGTATTTCCAAAAAGTATTAGTTACAACCTCATTCACAATGGCTACTGGTCATAGTGTCCCACTCCCAACCATGTATAAATTGCTGTCTCTCCTGGAAATGTGACCTTTGAACTCATTTATAGCTAGTATCCTCTAGACCAAAGCTTGGTAAAGTATAGCCTTTGAGCTATATCCAGTCTATCTTTATAAAGTTTTATTGAAACACAACCTAGTTTACTTATGTAAGTAGTCTAAGGCTGGTTTTGTACAATAGCAGAGCTGAAGGGCTCAGAAGAAATCACCTAGTTTATGAAGCCTACATAGTCACTAGTCCTTTATAAGAAAACAGTCTAGATCTTATTCTAGTTTACAGAATCAAATCATCTTATCTGGTTAAAACTGGTCATCGCCTGGTTTTCTTCCTACATTGCAGAGTTCATTCCTTTATTATGCGAGTAGTAAACAAGTAGGAAATGATAAACACTGGGGTCCACAGATCTCGCCACATGTGCCTCACATTAGACCACAGAAGTACACTTCCAAACTGTAAAGAGAATACTTTGGGGTTTAACTATTGAATATTGACAGGTGCAGGGGTTTGATCAGATGATTGAACTGACCACAGGTGAAGACAGGTGGATACCTTTCTCCAAGTCAGACTATGGAGGTGACCCAGGAGGCTGAGATCTGAGGACTGTGGCTCAAAGACAGCCTGGGTAGGGTATTCTGAGACTCTTTCTTATCTCCAAAGTGGCACTGTCACTCAAAGTGGTAGAGCACTATCCTTGAGCAAAAAAACTCAAGGACGATGCCCAAGCCGAGTTCAAGCCCCATGACCACCATCACCACCACCAACAACAAAAAGAATATGGTAGTCACCACTAGTGGTCACATAATTGAACAGTGCAGAACTGTAGAAAAAAAAAAAAAAAACACAGCATGATGCCAAAGAATGTTTAGTCATCCCTTCATAAATGGTATTGCAAAAATAATAGGTTTAATTAGGCAAAGTCAACACAAAATCACGTGCTATTTACAACCTTGGATTTCGGAACTAGGTCAAAGCCAGGAATCAAAATAAATCATTATATAATCACCAAATGTACTGGTTTCCTGAGAAACATCTGTGCAAGAACAAGTGAAAGTTATGTTTGCTTTAGCATTTTAGAGATGTTTTAGAGTCTTGGCTATTTCAGAAACTTACTAGGTATAGCTGGGGCAGCAGGCTTGGGCTCAAAAGTCTGCCAGGCTGAAGAAGCCCCTGAAATGACAAAAATGTAAGTTAATAACAAAATCACAAGCAATGGATTCAACCGCAACATCTTTTGTGCTCCTTTTTGTCCCCTGGAGAAATCATAAATGAAACTCAATAGAAAGCACCTTACTCAATAGAACAAATACGTTCTAACATGAATCCTTTTCAAGTTGAATTTTTTCCTGAAGTGAATGTCAGTCAAGTGCCTGTGATCTCTAAATGTTTATTCAGACATCCCTCAGCACCTTAACCCTTACTGTTCCAAGAGAAGAGAAACGATAACTCTTTTTCTCCAATACTTTATGGGGGAGGGGGAGAAATCCAGCTTGTGAATAATAGCACCAAATCCTAGCTGAAAACCCTCAAGCAGGCAAGACTTTGTTTCTCTAATTTTTGTTTTTTGGTGGGGAGCAGAACTGGGGTTTGAACTCAGGGCTTTGTGCACTCTTACTACATGAACCTCTCAACCAGTCCCTTTTTGTATGGGTTATCTTCAAGATGGGATCTTCTTGCTTTATGCCTGGGATTGCCTGGACTGTGATCCTCTTGTTTGGGTTTCCCTTTGTCTCTGTGATGACATGTCTATACCACCACACCCATCCATGGGTTGAGATGGAGGCTGGAGAACTTGAATGCCCAGGCTGGCCTCAATCTTGGTTCTCTATCACTTGAACCACTTCACCACCCATTTTCACTCTACTTTGTTTTTCAAACAGGATTTTTTTAAGATCTGGGCCAGCCTGGGATCACAATTCTCCCATCGTTACCTTCCACATAACTGAGATTACAGGTATGCACCAACATACCTGGTCCAGGGACAGATTTCTTCATCTGAAACATGAAAGAGCTGGAACTGGAATCCGTGGCCAGGAGGCCAAGTGGAAGGCCCACTTTTAAGCTTCCCTTAGGGCTATGGTCTGCCTCTGGCCTAGCTCTTGACCAAGGTAAGATGAGTGACTTATTATCATTGCTACCGTCAGCAGGATGCACTTACTCCAACATGCTTAGAATTGGGCCTGGATCCCAAACTCCCATCATGGAGATAATACAGCAGGATTGCAGAGTAATTTAGAATAATTAAGGGCTTAATATCAATCCTAATAGCTAACACTGATGAGTGTTTGGCAGGTGGGAACCCTTTTTTCATGCTTTAAACTCATTTAATCCCCACAACAAACTCATGAGGCAGTTACTACACAGTTGCCTTCACTGAAGCGAGATTCACAGTGCTACAAAAAGCTGGAGATGGTTGTTGAACCCAGCCCAGACCCTATGCCTTTAATAAGAACTCTGTGTGACACTACATAAATCAAGAGGTTCGTCGGACTTGGTGATACATGCCTGCAATCGCAGCACTCTGCAGACTTAGGCTGGAAGATTGGGAGTTTGAAGCTACCTGGCAAGTTGGGATACACAGCAAGACCTCATCTCAAAGAAAAAAAAAGTAACTTTGAGAGGGGATGGGGAGAGTAAATGGCTACTAAACAGTATCTATGAGCACAACAGACTTCTGGTTTTTGTTTTTCAAATGAAAACATTTAATAGCAGTTTCAATTTTTTCAAAAAGATTCTTCAGCTCTCTGGGTTATGACAATAGATATCTCAAGTATTATAACAACAACAACAAAAATCTGTTGGGCGCCAGTGGCTCAGCTTGTAATCCTAGTCACTCATGGGACTGAGATTTGAGGATTATGGCTCAAAGCTGGCCCGGGCAGGAAAGGCTGTGAGACTCATCTCTAATTTAACCACCAGAAACCTGGAAGTGGCGCTGTGATTCAAAGTGGTAGAACACTAGCCTTGAGTGAGAAAAGCTCAGGGACAGCGCCCAAGCCCTAGGTTCAAGCCCCATAACCAACAACAAAACAACAAAACATTCTCCCAAATCCAAAGATCAAGAAGAATGGCATCTTAGAGGACATGAATCAGCTGGGTCCGTGGAGCTGTGTGTGGAGCAGGCAGAGGCCAAGGGGGGAGGGGGGGGCCCTTCCCCCCCGGGGCTTAGCCACTTACCTCTGAATTCACTGATGTTGTTTGATGGTTTACTGGTAAACTCTTTAATCTGCAAAAGAACAAGTCTTTAGCAATTCCTGTTTGCACTAGAGAGGGCTGCTTGCTGCATAGTGCACACACCCAGTTGCTAGCAAATGAACCTCTGTGACAAATCATCCAAAGACAACAGGCACACGCACCCCAAAAGCACAGAGGCGTGGGGTTCATAAAAGGAACATATTGGGGTTCAGCTGCTTCTCAAAGGAATTCCTCCTGGAAGAAATTCTTACCTAACCTCCAATTCGTTCTGAATTCTAACTGAATCAATCTCTTCTACTTTTAGATAATTTATTTATTTATTTTTTGATGCCAGTCCTTGGGCTTGAACTCAGGGCTTGGATGCTGTCCCTGAGGTTTCGTGCTCAAGGCTAGTACTTTACCACTTGAGCCACAGCTCCACTTTCAGCCTCCTGAATTGCTGGGATCACAAGGGTAAGCTACAAGCACTAGCCATGCATTGTCTTTTTTTGTTAGTGGTGGTGGTCTTGGGGCTCGAACCCAGGGCCTGGGTACTATCTCTTAGCATTTTTTGCTCAAAACTAACACTCTACCACTTTTAAGCCACAACACCACTTTTGATTTTCTGAAGGTTAAATGGAGATAAGGAGTCTCATGGACTTTCCTGCCTGGGCTGGCTTTGAATTGTGATCCTCAGACCTCAGCCTCCAGAGTAGCTAGGATTACAGGCGTGAGTCACTGGCTCCTGGGTCATTTATTTAGTGACACTCCGGATTCAGTCAGGGCCTCAGTCATGCTGGGCAGGTGCTCTACCACTTGAGGCACACCTCCAGCCCTTTTTGTTTCAGTTCATGCTTTAGACAGTGTCTCACCATTTTGCCTGACCTCAGACTGAAATCATCCTATCATTACCTCCCAAGTAGTTGGGATTACAGGTGTGAACAACCACCATGCCTGGCTGCTGCTGCTTCATCTTCTTTTTTGTTTTGGGGGTTTGTTGTTGTTGTTGACATAGGATTTCATTCACATTTTGCCCTGACTGGCCTCAAACCATAATCTTCTCAACCTCTGCCTCCCTGAACAGCTGGGATTATAGCTGTGTTGCCATCTCTATTTTATTGCATTTGTAAGCAATTACAAGGAGAAAAAAAATCTCCCATCTTTTTTAAATCCTATATAAGTGACAGATACTCTAAAATAAAAAGTCCACGTTCTCAGGGGAATTGCGTGGCTTAGTGAAACGCAGTGCCCAGGTTCTCAGCGGCCATACCTGCTGCCTCTGAGTGATGATCAGCTCATTCTGCTCCTGCAGTCTCTGGCCCAACTCTTCTATCCTTTTCTTGTAGAATGCATTACTTGCATTTAGATCATCTATCATTGAGGTTCGAAGTTTCTCTATATGTGACAGCAGCTGGCAAAATAAATAAATAAAAATTAAGCCGGGCGCTGGTGGCTCACGCCTGTAATCCTAGCTACTCAGGAGGCTGAGATCTGAGGATCGCGGTTCAAAGCCAGCCCGGGCAGGAGAGACCGTGAGACTCCTTTCTCCAATAAACCACCAGAAAACCGGAAGTGGCGCTGTAGCTCAAGTGGTAGAGCGCTCGCCTTGAGCTGAAGAGCTGAGGGACAGCGCCCAGGCCCAGAGTTCAAGCCCCACAACCGACAAAAAAAAAAAAAAAATTAATAAAGGCATTCGTGAACAGGCTACATGTGCCATGTCTTTTTCTCTTGCCCCCTGCCATAGATTTTATATGCATGCCTTGCTTGATGGCTTTGCTGGTCTTGTATAGTCCTTATATATCAGGTGAGCGAATGACTACTCTGATCACAGACTACCAAGGGCCTCGCTACCCTAGATGTGCGTCTCTCCTGAGGAAGCTCATGACCCAAGAGAGACAACATCATGTCACGGGTAGCTGAGCCAGCCTGTGTTCGTCACCGGAACGATGCATGCATGAGCAGCAGTGCAGCCTGAAAATGCCTCCCCAGAGCTCCCACACCTCCACGCAAATCTGACCATGCCCACTGGCCTGAGCATGGCTCCTGTGTCAGCCCCGCTCAAATGCCTATTCTCTGGACCAGAAAATGTAGTGGACTTTTTATTTTTTACATTCCCAGCAATCAGCACAATCCCTGGTTCCTAGCCGGTTAAGTGGGGGGAAGGAAAGAGCTGAGGGAAAGAAGGAAAGAGAGAGGAAGGAAGGAAAAAAAGAAGATGAGAAATACCTGGGTGCAGGTGGCTCATGCCTGTAATCCTAGCTACTCAGGAGGGTGAGATCTGAAGATTGCAGTTCCAAGCCCAGGCAGAAAAGTCCCTGTGAGATTCTTATCTCCAATAAACCACTCAAAAACTAGAAGAAGAGCTGTGGCTCCAAGTGGTAGAGTACTAGCCTTGAGCAAAAGAGCTCAGGGACAGTGCCCAAGCCCTGAGTTTAAGCCCCACAACCAGCCAAAAAAAGAAAAAAAGAGAGATGAGAATTGCATATACAGATTCATCTTTGTAAACAGTGTAAGGAAAGATCATGTTCTGGATAAACAAATTCAAGAATTTGCTTTCAATAATTTAGGGAATGGCTCATAATGCAATTTCAGTAATTGTTCAATCAGAGGGGTATTTTTGTATTTTAAAAGGTAACCTGGTGCCAGTGGCTCAGCCACTCAAGAGGCTGAGATCTGGGTCTGGGAAGGTGGCTCAGTGGTAGAGCGCTTGCCTTGCACGCCTGAGGCCCTGGGTTCGATTCCTCAGCACCACATAAGCAAAAAGAAAAAAGCTGGAAGTGGCGCTGTGGCTCAAGTGGTAGAGCGCTAGCCTTGAGCTGAAGAGCTGAGGGACAGCGCCCAGGCCCAGAGTTCAGGCCCCACGACCGGATCCCCCCCGCCAAAAAAAAGAGGCTGAGATCTGAGGATCACAGTTTGAAGTTAGTCCAGGCAGGAAAATCCTTGAGCCTCTTATCTCCAAGTAAGCACCAAAAAAGCCATAAAAAGTAGAGCTCTGGTTCAAGTGGTAGAGTGCTAGCCTTGAGCAAAAAATGCTCAGGGACAGTGCCCAGGCTCTGAGTTCATGTCCCAGGCACAAACAAACACACATACTCACTCTCTCTCTCACACACACAGACACATACACACACACCAGTTTAAAAAATATATATATCTGGAGGCTGAGAAGGTGGCTCAGTAGTAGAGTGCTTGCCTTGCATGCATGAGGCCCTGGGTTCAATTCCTCAGCACCACATAAGCAAAAAAAGCTGGAAGTGGCACTGTGGCTCAAGTGGTAGAGTGCTAGCCTTGAGGTGAAGCGCCAAGCGACAGCACCCAGGCCCTGAGTTAAGGCCCCACAACTGACAAAAAAAATCTGGGGTTCTGGTTTAGAAACTTGGCCCTGATAAACAATTTGGGGGAGTCACTTCTGGTACCAAGAAACAAGGAGACGCAGGAAACACCAAGAAAGATGTCATTTTGATACCAGAATTAGGAGTGGGTAAGAAAGACATAGAAAAGAGCTTACTGAGAGAGGTCAGAGGAAAGCGTATGAACAAGACCTTGGTCAGATACTATCTCACAAGGTGCCTAGCCCTGGAGTGCATTGTTTTCAGGCAGGCAGTGCCTGTCCTGAGGCTTGAACTCAAGGGCTGGACGCTGTCCCTGTGCTTCTCTTCTGCAAGGCTGGCACTCCACCCCTTGAGCCACAGCTCCACTTCTGGCTTTTTGGGGCATAGTTTATTGGAGACAGTCTCACAGATTTCCCTTTTGGGGCTAGCTTTGAACCATAATCTGAGATCCTCAGATCTCAGCATCCTGAGAACCTAGGATTATAGGTGTGAGCCACCAGTGCCCAGCTTTGAGTCCAGTCTATCATTTCCCTTCCTGCACATGACACCATCCTCCTCCTCCTCGTCCCCCTGTATGGCCATTCTCCCACCTCCCCAGCTCTCAGGCATCTTCTGCTGGGTCAAAAGGCCATGTTATTGATTACCTGTGACTCCCTTTGAACTCTTCCCACTGTTATTTTAAAAAGAAAAGAAAAGACTGCCAAGAATCTAGATAGAGCAATAAAAAGTTGGCAGAGAGAACCGCCCCTAAAGAAAAAAACACAATAGGTGCATTGTGGGAAGAAGAGGCACCAACCATGTGGAATAATGAATAGTTAGGGCTCAGGCGCAGATTACCGCACCTGATTGAATTCCCCAGTGTGAGGGTGCAGAGGGACGCAAGCAGCCTCTGAGCCACCAAGCAGCAGACGATGTGGCGGCGCCACCTGGTGACCCATATGAAGCCACACACGGCTGGGGAACCAGGCAAACAACAGTGGTCTTTCTGCCTATCATAAGCATCCGTGACAAAGCAGCAGCTGAGAAAGTGATCTGCTGATCGTCTCCCAGATAGTTCCAATTACAGGCATGAGCCACCACATCTGCCTGCTTTAGTTACTGTTTTTAGATAGAATCTCCTGCTTATTCCTGAGGCCAGATTTCAACCAGGATCCATCACATCTCTAGCCCTCTTGTGGGGCTGGGAGTATAGACTCCTATCACCAAGCCCGGCTTGGACCACCACATCCAACTTGTTTGTTGAGATGAGATCTTGTTAACATTGTAACTCCAGCTGGCTTCAACCTGTAATCTTCCCAATCTCTGCCTCCCAAGTAACTGAGGCTACAGGTATGAGCAACTATATACATGCCCAGCCCAGCAATGATACAATTTTTAAAGTTAGATCAAGATGTTAAGTCATTTAAAGTTAGATCAAGATGTCACATTCCCACCAAATGTCTTCTAAAATTGTCTGCCATAGTGCTTAGTGGAATTTTTGTTTGCTTTCTTGCTTTAGTTTGGCATTAGTACATCTCATGGTTTCTGTTTCTTTTTATTGTATTTATCCAATTTAGGAGAAATACAAGCTGATAAATTCTGTGGCCTCTAAGCCTTCCTCATTCTATTACACTTAGAAATTGACTGATGTGTGACACATGACACTTGGTTTGGCACTCTACAAGAAAGGTCATGGCAGAACATGTACAGAAGAGGAAACATCTTTTTCCATTCAGAACAGGTGGACAGGGATACAAGCGCACAAACCATTCCAGGTGAAAAAGGTAAATACAAGTTTCTCTAAGATCATGTCAGCTGTATCTGTTCAGATTTTTTGGTAGTAAAAAATCCATTTTAATACTTAATATAGCCAGGTGAAATCAGTACCGTAATTCATCTTCGTTTTTCATTAAAGTGATCTTTCTGTGAATAGTCCTGGTCTTTTAAGATTGAGCTCAACTACAGCTCAGTCACGTGAACAAATCAGATACAGGTGCTCAACAATGAAGCAAAGAGGAAACCACTGAGGGTGTTGTCCTAAAATCATCCTGTGGCTATTAAAAAAAATTAAAGGGATCCGCATAGGGAAAGAAGAAGTTAAACTATCCCTTTTTGCAGATGACATCATACTATACCTTCATGACCCCCAAAACTCCACCCCCAAACTCTTAGAAATTATGAATCACTTCGGCAATGTAGCAGGATACAAAATCAACCCACAAAATCAATCACCTTCCTGTACATTGACAATGTACAAGCAGAGAGGGAAATAAAGGAAGCAACCCCAGGGGCTGGGGAGGTGGCTCAGTGGTAGAGCACTTGCCTTGCATACCTGAGGCCCTGGGTTCAATTCCTCAGCACCACATAAGCAAAAAGAAAAAAAGCCAGAAGTGGTGCTGTGGCTCAAGTGGTAGAGCGCTAGCCTTGAGCTAAAGAGCTGAGGGACAGTGCCCAGGCCAAGAGTTCAGGCCCCACAACCAGACCCCCAAAAAAATTTTAAAAAAAAGGAAGCAACCTCGTTCACAATAACCCCCCCCAAAAAATAAAATATTTAGGAATTAACCTAACCAAAGATGTAAAAGAACTATTTAAGGAAAACTATAAAAACTTAAAGAAAGGGGCTGTGAAGGTAGCTCAGTGGTACAGCGCTTGCTTTGCATGCATGAGGCCCTGGGTTCGATTCTTCAGCACCACATAGGCAAAAAGAAAAAAGCCAGAAGTGGTGCTGTGGCTCAAGTGGTAGAGCGTTAGCCTTAAGCTGAAGAGCTGAGGGACAGCGCCCAGGCCCAGAGTTCAGGCCCCACGACCGGACCCCCCCCCCCAAAAAAAAAACTTAAAGAAAGAAATTACAGAAGACACAAGAAATGGAAAGACCTTCCATGCTCTTGGATAGGCAGACTTAATATAGTGAAAATGGCAATACTGCCAAAATTAATATACAAATTCAATGCAATTCCTATTAAAATGACATACATTTCTGAAATACAGAAAACAGTCCAAATATTCATATGGAACAACGAAAGGCCTAGAATAGCCAAAACAATTCTAGGCAAAAAAGACAACATGGGAGAGATCTCGATGCCAGACTTCAAACTCTACTATAGAGCCATAATAACCAAGACAGCATGGTACTGGCACAAAAACAGACCCAAAGACCAATGGGATAGAATACAAGATCCAGAAATAAAACCACATGCCTACAGTCAGCTAATATTTGACAAAGGAGCCAAAGACATACAGTGGAAGAAACACAGCCTCTTCAACTACTGGTTCTGGGAAAACTGGGCGGCCACATGCAGAAAACTAAAAGTGGACTCCAGCCTATCACCATGCACCAATATCAACTCAAAATGGATTAAAGACCTTAACATCAAACCTGAATCTCTGAAACTACTGCAGGACAGAGTAGGAGAGACACTTGAACTTATAGGCACAGGCAGGAACTTCCTGAACAGAGTCCCGGGTCACAACAAATTGGAGAGACTTGACAAATGGGACTACCTTAAAATAAAAAGTTTCTGCACAGCTAAAGCTATAGCAACTAAACTAGAAAGACAACCAGCTAACTGGGAAAAATATATCAGACAAGGGGCTAATATCCAATATATACAGGGAACTCAAGAAACTAATCCCTCCCAAACCTAACAAACGAATTACTAAATGGGCAAGGGAACTAAAGAGAGACTTCTGAGAAGAAGAGATAAAAATGGCAAAGAAACACATGAGGAAATGTTCATCATCCCTGGTGGTGAAGGAAATGCAAATAAAGACAACCCTGAGATACCACCTTACCCCAGTCAGAATGGCCCACATCCTAAAGTCAACCAATGACAAATGCTGGAGGGAATGAGGAGAAAGAGGAACCCTATTACACTGCTGGTGGGAATGTACACTTATACAACCATTTTGGAAAGCAGTCTGGAGGGTCCTCAGAAAGCTAAATATTGACCTCCCTTATGACCAGTAAGTCATACCACTTCTAGGCATCTATACTGAACAACAGGAACCAGTATACAAGAACACATACATCTCCATGTTTATTGCAGCCCTGTTCACAACAGCCAGGATATGGAAACAACCCAGATGTCCCACTACAGATGAATGGATCCAAAAATTGTGGTATCTATACACAATGGAATATTATGCAGCCATTAGAAAGGACAAAATAATGGCATTTGCAGGGAAATGGATGGAGCTAGAAGAAATCATGTTGAGCGAAGTAAGCCAAGAGCAAAGAGACAAACGGCACATGGTCTCCCTATAAGTGGATGTTAAATCCAAAATGTAAAGTGATACGACAAAATTAACAGGACTTAAGAAACAAAGGACTTCCACTCATCTGGTCGAATCACTACTACATAACCCCACGCTGCTGATCACATATGTGGTATATATGTGCACACCGGAGGGAAACCAGGAGGAGAACACAGAACTAGAGGGAATCAGGGAAAACATACAACAGCAGGACCCATCAGCTGCACTGGACATTGATAAAAGTGAACTAAGCAACTCAATGGCAGCGATGGGAGGGAGGGAACAACTGGGAAAGAGGGAACAGCTGATGCTATGCAAAACAAAAGAAATGTACAGATCACCCAATGTGGAAGAAATAACTGTATCACAAAGCTCATAGAACTCATAAATGTTATAGACCATGATACAATTTGCCCCATGAAAGTTAGAATGTGTTTGTGACTTAAACTAAGCATCACTATCCCACAATACTGTGAAATTTGGGAAATTATGTAACCACTTAATCACAATAAAGAATTTGAAAAAAACTAGAGGGCTGGGAATATAGCTTTGTGATAGACTGCTTGCCTAGTATTCAGGAGGCTCTGGGTTCAATTCTACAGTACCACATAAACAGGAAAAGCTGGAAGTGGTGCTGTGGCTCAAGTGGTAGAGTGCTAGCCTTGAGCACACAGAGGCTCAGGGACAGAGCCCAAGCCCTGAGTTCAAGCCCCAGGACTGGCAAAACAACAACAACAAC
This sequence comes from Dipodomys spectabilis, assembly GCF_019054845.1. Lineage (NCBI taxonomy): Eukaryota > Metazoa > Chordata > Mammalia > Rodentia > Heteromyidae > Dipodomys > Dipodomys spectabilis. The sequence continues at coordinate 10,942,242 of NW_024870752.1, forward strand.
AAAACAAAAAAAATTAGGGTTTTCCCCTCTGTACATCATCCTTAAAGTAACAATACATTTCTTTAAATAGGGATTTTGAAGCATAGTTTAAAGTATAGAGAAAAGTTTTATGATCAGTTAAGTGAAAAAGCTAATTTTCTATGACTTCATATAAATCAAGTATATATATTTATCTATCTCCACGTATATCTATACTTATAGGAATCAAGATTTCATAGCACAGACAGAAAAGTACAATTAAGTATATCAAAGCAATAGTAGTGGTGATATTTGATACTGGCATTATAAGAGATTTTAGGTAGACAAATATTACCTTTGTTATAAAGAAACATGAGCTACAGGAGTGGAGTTCAGTGGTACACTGTCTGGCATGTATGAAGTCCAGGATTCCAACCCCAGCATCTCTCTCTCTCTATCTCTCTTTCTCTCTCTCTCTCTCTCACACACACACACATACAATCTCTCGCTCTCTCTCTCTCACACACACACATATAATCTCTCTCTCTCTCTCTCTCTCTCTTACCCGATCCTTCTCTTTTTTGTGCTCCTGATGGAGAGCTTGAACTCGAGCCGTCCACTTGCTTTCCTGTGAGAGAGTAAAGCGTGTGATTTGTTTGCAGATCTAACACTGAACTCTATGGGAGGTAAAGATGGAATGATTTCAGTCTGAGGCAGGCAAAATGGTGAAATGCTGTCTAAAACATAAACCAAAACAAAAAAGGCTGGAGGCACGACTCAAGTGCTAGAGCACCTGCCTAGCAAGAGCAAGGCCCTTTGAATTGAATCCCGAATACCATTATGTAAAAGACAATAAATGGCCGGGCACTCGTGACTCACACCTGTAATCCTCGCTACTTAGGAGGCAGAGATCAAGGTTCAAAGACAGCCTGGGAAGAAAAGTCCAAGAGACTCTTATCTCCAATTAAGCAACAAAAGCTCAAGTGGTAGAGGGCCAGCCTTGAACTGAGTGAAAAAAGCCAAGTGAGAGCCAGAGCCTGAGGTCCAACATCAGTACCAGCCATCCCCCTCCCCCCAGAAAAGGAGCAAGGAAGGCAGCCACTGTGGTTACCCCACTTCATACCTGATTGTCCAGCAGCTGCATCACATTCTGGAAGTCCTGGGGGTGTGGGGAACGGTCTTCTTTAAACTCATGGGCGTCTTTTAATGTACCTATGTTGGACTTGATCTGCAAATTGGATTTCTGGATTTCCAGCAATTGCTATAAAAGAATATTCAAAACTAGTGGTACAATGCTATCTCTGTGTGTGTGTGTGTGTGTGTGTGTGTGTGTGTGTGTGTGTGTGTGTGTGAAAGAGAGAGAGAGAGAGAGAGAGAAAGTCTTCGGAAGAGAGAGGGTGTGTGTGTGTGTGTGTGTATCATGGGGCCTGAACTCAGGACCTGGCAGCTGTCCCTGAGCTCTTTTTGCTCCAGGCTACAGCTGTACCACTTTAAGACACAGGGCCACTTCTGGTTTTCTGGTGGTTAATGAGTGATCAGAGTCTAAAGGACTTTCTTGCCCTGGCTGGCTTTGAAACATGATCTTCAGATCTAGCCTCCTGAGTAGCTAGGATTACAGGTGTGAGTCACTGGTGCCCAGCAATGCTATACTTCGATCAGAATTAAATATTAAATAAAATTGGAGAGCCAGCGGCCATGCTTGAAATCTGGCTTTCCTTCCAAACACTCCTTTAGCTTCCACTGCTAGTGTGACTGTCCTGTGTCTCCTAACTCTGGTCTTTTCCATTAGAATGTGGCTGGGGCAGGAAATCTTAGAGTCTTATAAACTCAGTGTAATCACGAGGAGTACACCCAATAATTCCTCTTCGCAGAGAATTCCTAAGTTATTCTGGCCATCAAAGACAACACTGGAAAGCCTGGCACAGACAAGAGGAGCCTTGCCTGGGGTGACCCAACCACTAAATGTGATCTGGCATCTTTGGCAAGTTCCTGCAGTAAATTGTGATTTAATAGGATGTCAAAGCCTCCAGTTTTTACCTCCTTTTTTCCCAGACACCAGTCCCCTTGTCACTCAGAGGTGACTGCAGCACCTCTTCATACGACCTTGGTGGAGAGGAAGAGCTCCAAGATTCTCCAGGTTCCATACCTCTCACTGAGGGTGAGGGACCTGGGGCCTGGTGTCGAGCAAGCCGGTGGCCAGAGCTCAAGTAGGTCTAAAGGCCAAGGACCTAGCTATTAGTTGCTAATAGGAACATACACTCTTAAACCTCAAAATCTAAATGCAAAGCCAGGCGCCAGTGGCTCATGCTTATAATCCTAGCTACTCAGGAGGCTGAGATCTGAGGATCTCGGTTCAAAGCCAGCCTGGGCACGAAAGTCTGTGAGACTCCTATCTCCATGCACCAGAAAACCGGAAGTGGTGCTGTGGCTCAAGTGGTAGAGTGCTCACCTTGAGCTGAAGAGCTCAGGGATAGTGCCCAGGCCCAGAGTTCAAGACCCATGAACGACTAACACACACACACACAAATCTAAACCCAGGAAGAAATTGTTTGATTGTTAAAGTCTGTAGAGTTCATAAGCTTTGTAGATGAAGATAATGACAATGATCCTTGTGAAGGTTAACATGGGTTGGTGACTTTAGCTAAGTATCACTATGAAATAATACTGTGAAATTTGTGTACTTACTTAATCTCAATAAAGAAAAAATCAATAGAAATCCAAGGTCTCAGTGTTGCCAACACAGGACTGCACTGATCAGTCACAGGAACAATCGTGCTTGTGTCTGCGAGCTGATCTTGATGAGTTCAAGCCCAGGCACTGTCTCTGAGCTTCTTTGCTCAAGGCTAGCACTCTACCACTTTGCACCAGTGAGGAAAAAGCATTTTTTCTATCAAAGCAGTTTCTATCAAAAGCATCTTTTTTATCAAAGCTTCCTTTCTGTTAATCTTGAGGGAAGAGTTTTCCTCAGGGTTTCCTGCTTTGGCTTTGTGACCTGGCCCTTGTTAATTACATTTTAGTTCCATTACCTCCTTTCTCTCAGCCCTTTCATTAAGACAACCAAATAGAAGTTCCTTGAATTTTACACCCTCTTAAAACCACATCCTTTTTCAGACTGTGAACCTGAGCTCAGCCAATAGCAGCAGAGGGGTGGGGCCTGCTCCGTTAGGGATAAAAAGGGAGCAGCCTGCCCACTCTGCGCTTGCTTGATTTTTGGCTGATGGTGCAGAAGTAAATTCTGCCTTGCCAAGTTCCTTTCAAAAAAAAAAAAAATGATCCTGCAGCAAAAGGGTATCAAAGTGAAAACTGAAGAGCAAGGAGAAGGACCTAGTGGTCATTCAAAAATGGGCTCTAGGGCTGGGAAGATGGCTCAGTGGTAGAGCGCTTACCTTGCATGCAGGGGGCCCTAGGTTCGATTCCTCAGCACCATATAAGCAGAAAAAGCCAGAAGTGGCACCGTAGCTCAAGTGGTAGAGCACTTGCCTTGAGCTGAAGAGCTGACAGACAGCGCCCAGGCCCAGAGTTCAGGCCCCACAACCAACAACAACAACAAAAAGTAACAAAAATGGGCTCCACTTTGGTTTTCTAAACCTTTCTTGGCCACTAGAGGGAGCCCATGGTTAATCCGCCAACTCCCAGCCTTCCTTGGGTAAACTGGATTTGTGAATTTCCAGCAATTGCTATTTAAATGAAATTCAAAATCACTGGTACTGATGTTATACTTTTATCAGAATGAAATACTGGATCAGAGATCAGGATTGTCATGTTTGAGATCTTCCCCGTAAGGATGACAAATCGAGATCACATTGTTTAGAATTCTATGTGGGAGGACCCCCACTGAGGATGAAGGACCAGTTCCCGCTGGGTGCGGCTTTGTCTGTCATCCAGGCCTGGGGCCAATGCTGTTCCCACACAGGCTGGGGACTCATTTAGCCATAATTCTGCTTGGGTTGAACAACCCAACCTCCTGAAGCAAGGAGAGGTTCTCCCTCTGTCCTTCTGACTCAGCTTCCTTTTCCTCCCACACTGGTCTGAATCAACCTAAATACTCCCAAACCGAGGGAGGAGGTTGTGGTTTGGACCTTCTTCTAATGCACCCAGGACTGGTCTTTATTGGAGTTTAGGGTGAACATCCACTTCTCAACAAAATGACTTTCCTAGCCTGTCTGTCTTTTACCCAAGACTCAAGGACTCAGGGAACCTGCACCAGAGCATGGCATGGTACCTTATAATCCTCTGGCCCAAATGCCTGGCCATCTCAAGGCCTCTATTAATTAGCATGAGGACCTCCAGCTTTGGTACTTACATATTCCAAGGCTGAGTTCTTCGAAGTTAACTCTTTAAACTCCTTCATAAACATCTCCTTGACTTTTTCCATTTCATCCACTAGTTTCTCTTTTTCTTCCTCTTTCCATCTATCAAATAACTTCAGAAAATCTTCCTCTTTTGCTTTTTGCATTTCGTATTCCTGAAAGTATTGTGAACACATGGCTTTAAACAGTTCTGCTAAGGAAGCAAATATGCAAATTTGAAATGAATAGTCATAGCTTCCCCTCAAGGCTATCTGTTAATACTGATTCTTTCAGTTAGGCTTAAAATAAATATCATGGCAGGCCTGTGCACAAATTAAAGGCAGCAGCACATAGCATGTCCTTACATCCCTTAAAATGTCTACATGGAAGCAAAAAGGTTCTAACTTTTCATGTTCTCTGAATTTATATAGCAGATAGGCAAAAATTATAATACACTATTGATTATGCTATAACTTTGATGAATCTCAAAAACATTTTGCTAAGTAAAAAAGCCAAACATAAAAAGGTTATAGGTTATATGATTACTTCTATGTAATATATACAAACCAGACAAATTCAGGAAGATAGGTAAGAACACTAGTAGTGCTAGGTATTGGTGGCTCAGTCTATACTCCTAGCTACTCAGGAGGCTGAGATCTGAAGAATCATGATGAATCAAAGCCAGCCAGAGCGGATTAAGCTGACAGACTTATCAAAATGCTGGAAGTGGAAGTGTGGCTGAAGTGGTAAAGGAAAAATCCAAGCAAGAAAAGGAAAAATCCAAGCAAGAAATAGAGTCTTGGAGTTCAAGTTCTAGTACCGGTATACACAGAAAAACAACACTAGTGGTTAACAGGAGATAAAAATTAATAGGAGTGTTTGCTGAATGAATACAGACTATATTCCCGGAGTGGTAGAAAAAGCTTAAAACCAGGAGGTCAAACTGGTTTAACTATAAATATGCTAAGTTTGGAATATGGCCCTGCCTATACCTTGATTTTAGCCAGCCACACACCAAACTTCTGACACATAGACATGCAATATAAAATAATAAATGTGGGTTGTTTTTATTTATTTTTTTTGGTCATGGGGCTTAATCTCAGGGCCTGGGCGCTGTCCCTCAGCTCTTTGGCTCAAGGCGAGTGCTCTACCACTTGAGCCACAGCGTCACTTCCAGCTTTTTCTGCTTATGTGGTGCTGAGGAATCGAACCCAGTGCCTCATGCATGCAAGGCAAGCGCTCTACCACTGAGCCACCTTTCCAGCCCGGTTGTTTTATTTTTTATTTTTTTAAAAAAAGGAAATAAAAAAAAAAAACCTTCAGCAGGTACCAGGGATTCATATTTGTAATCCTAGTTATCAGAAGGCTGATACCTGAGGATCACATTTCAAAGCCAGCCTGAGCAGCAAAGTCCATGAGACTCTTATCTCCAATTAACTCCCCAAAAAGCAGAAGTAGTGCAGTGGCTCAAGTGGTAGAGTGCTAGACTTGAGAAAAAAAAAAAAATGGGTCAGGGACAGTGTCCAGGCCCCTGAGTCCAAGCCCTAGGACTAGCATCTAAAACAAGAACAACAAAACATCAAAAACTTAAACAACAACAAATACCACCACCAAAAAACAAACCTTCGAAACACAGAGAATAAAATATATGCTTTGTACTAAAATACTAAAAACCAAATGACACTACAAAACACAGTCCCATTTTATGGAGTCTGACAAACCCTTAAGTGTCCTCAACCAATGGGAATCCCTGGCACAAATGAGTAACATAATTACGTACAATGAAAACACCGCTGGCTGCACGCCCCACGTACCTTGGAGAATCGCGTGGCGTGGGCGTGCTGTGCAGACTCCAGCTGAGACTTGGTGAGCTGCAGCTGCTCCTTCAACATGTCAATCTCCTTCTGCAGCTTGTCAGTCTGAGCCTTGGTCTTATACTCTGTGGCGACAGAAAACCTGGTTACAACACTCACCTGATGCTCTAGCTTGGAAAACTTACAGGGTACAGTCCTACGGATGAGAAGTGGAATCAACAGAGGAAACTGCTGTAATTTGGGGGTTACAGATCATGAGCACATTTTTATCCTTTTGTGTTTCTCTACAGCCCTTCCTAGGATTGGGCAAAGAATTGTTTGTAAAAGGCAACTTGGGGGGGGGGGGTCACTATATTGAGGTTGTATTATCCTATAGAGACAGTAAGAACAGCCCCGTTCAGGGAGCAATAAAGATAACAAGGACTCATCAAGTCTATTGACCCAGTGGTACCATGGGGGATGGGGAGGGAGGGGGCTTCCCACTATTCCTATCCAAGTCTAGCAGGGGAACAGGCTTCCTCTTCAGGTGCTACGGCATTAAGAGTTCCCACCAAATTCTCCGGACACTCCTATCAGTGCTCAGGCAAGCAGAGGACTGGCATTCAGGATGGAAACCCAGACAACACCCTTTACGACTAGGGCTAAGCGAAGAACTGGAAAGTTGCCAAAGGAATCAAACAAGTGAAGGGAAGAATACTTATGTACATGTACTTACATGAGGATGTACACATGACTGAATGGGTATACATGTGTCTGTGAGTGTAGACATGAAAGGGATGGAAACCAAAGTAGAAAGTCAGAATCTCAAAGATGACCTGAAGAAATAATACTCATCTCAGAGTCTGAAATACCCTCTGAAACGAGTATGAGATAAGAGTAAGATACTGAAACAGAAGAGAGAGAAGGTCAGTTGCACACGGAAGAATGGTAGGTTCATTAAATTATTTCATCGTTCCCCCTTTTCCAGTATATTGCTAACTTGGATACCAGCGGTCCATGGTTTCTCAATGGAATCTGGTAACTGTTCGTTTTGGTTTCTAACAAAGCATAGCGATTTCCAAAGGAAAGGTTATCTTCCTGGCTTGGAACAGGAATGGTCACACATCGATCCCAAGAGGGAGAATAATAAACAACTTACTTACATATATGGAAACACCCAAAACACTGAATATCATAGTGAGAGTTTGTGTGGGTTCATCTGCTCCTGGAGAAGGAGATCTTGGAGTCTCTCCTTTTAAGACCAAGTAGTTTAAAAAAAAAACAAAAAAAAAAAAACTGGTTCCTTGGGAGCCGCAGCATTGTCTCTCTTATCTGTCTTCACTCTATAGTCTGAGTAGTTCTTATCAGCACCCAAACATCATACTTCCCACATCAAACAAAACAAAAAAAAGTTTCCCTTGATCCCAGATTTTGGTCTAGTCGAAGCCTGGAGTATTTACCAACCTTCCCAGCAAACATTATTGAAATCAGCGTCTGTGCTCAGCCGGGGCACTCCCCCATGGTTCTCAACTCTGCTCACTCAGGTCAGGCTTTTGCCCCTACCAATCCACTGAAACTGCCATGTCGAGGTAGGCAACAAAAATCTTGACAAGTTGGGTTAATGCTCCATCTGCATCTTCCTCTCTATCGCAGGAACATTCCACACTCCTGACCACTGCCTCCTTCTTGAAATACTTTTCCCTTGCTCTCCATAACAGCACATTTCTCAGTTCTTCCACTGGCCCATACATATTTCCACTCTCCACCTGTTCTTCCTGGGCTCTGGTGTTAAGGTTGAGGCAGGCCGTAGCTCTTCTGTTTTCTACTCAGATGACCTCAGCCAGCCCAGCTGTCATCTAGTGACTCCCAGACTCTCCTCTCTGGCTGAGGGTCTCAGCCTGCAAACCTCCATACCACTTGCCCATCTATCCTGTGTATGATAAAATGTGTCTATGACCAATAGATACATGCTTTCTAGTCTCTTTCCTCTACCCCTAGCCTGCACTGAAACAAACCAACCAAAAAACACCCCCAGGATCATCTTTGCTTATCTCCTCTTCTCAGAATGCAGACTCAAGTCTCTGCAGTTTCTATGTCCAATACAAATGTATCTTCATCTTTATGTGTCCCCAGGCAGAGGGTTCAGATCATGTGATCCAGGCTTCTGTCTTCCACCTGAGCTCCTGACCAGCCTCCTGTCCCCTCCAACCTCCCCTGCAATCTATTCCATCAGCAGTTCCAGAACTCATTTTATGGCACAGATTAGATCACGATCCCCCCCCCCCCCCCCCTACTTAAAATCCTCTAGGACTTAGTCAAGCACTGGTGGTTCAAGCCTGTAATTCTAGCTTCTCAGGAGGCTGAGAGCTCAAGGTCATGGTTCAAAGCCAGCCCAGGCAGAAAAGTCCTTGTGAGACTCTTATCTCGTTAATCTCTCAAAAACTGGAAGTGATACTGTGGCTCAAGTGGCAGAGCACTAACCTTGAGTACAAAGAGGCTCAAGGATAGTGCCTAGGTTCAAGTGCCTGAGTTCAAGCTCCATGATTGACCAAGAAAAAAAAATCCTCCATGACTTCTGGTTGCACATATAAAACACCCACTAGCCAAGGCCTTCAAGGCCTCCTGTGATCCGGCTTCTAACTCCTCTGCCTCCTTTCTGTCCTTAAACACACTGTCCTATCCCTGACCATCAGTGTTCCTATACCTGAGATACTGGTTTTCCTGTCTCTCATCAGACTGGGAGTTTTTCATGACTGCAGTCTCTGATTAGATATGACTTTCTCAATACAGCTATCACTGAGACATCATCCCTCCCCATTCTCTTGTTTTATTACCTTCATCTTATCTGCCACCATTTGAAATGAGTCTCTCCGCTGTTTGTCTTAGTGCATCTCCTCAGCCCCTCCATTACGACCTAAGAGTTGAGATCAGGACTTCTCTATTTGGCTTGTGGCTGTGAGCTTTGCATGCACATAGTAGAGACTCAGTGTTTGCCCCCTGGATGGAACAGGGCCTCTGAGCCTTTCTCTTAAAAAGGACTGAAAAATAATGCACTGGACTATGTCTCACTGAGAAAAGCAAGAGGATGTAGGAAGAAAATAGCTTGAGAAGAGAGCTCACTCCTTACCAAGGCGAGAGTCTGCAGGGTGGCGGCGTTGAATGTGACTCTGAAGGAAAGCTTGATTCATAAAGGCCTTGTCACAAAAATGGCACTGGAAAGAAAGCAACAATTCAAGTGCATATAACATGTGTCCTCCCGGTGAGCTGCAGTTAAAATCCAGGTACCTGATCCGTGACCTCTTGGGAATTGTGTCTCCCAACAACACTGTCCCAGCAAATGATACTGTAAGCATGATTCAGAGGACAAATGTAAAACCAGGGTGCTCCTTCTACACTGGACACAGACCATGAAGAATAGCTTTGGGAATTTCTGTTATTTTCTGGAACCTTCCAATATTGTTCTTATTAGATTAGTCACTTCAGCATCAACTCATTCATGGCACTCTTGCCTGTACTGATAATTTTGTATGGCCCAAGTAGGATGGTATAAATACCCACATGGCATTTTTGGCACGTGGCACAAAAGAGGTTCCCCACACCTGGTAGAGCCCTTCCTGGACTCCAGTCCATCGTCTTCCCAGCTTTATCCTCAGAATACAGCATAAGACATGAGAACAACACTGGCAGATATGTGATCTGCTAAAATGAGTTCTGAAAAAAAAAATCAATCCATCACTATCACTATTTTTCTGCTTTTCCATTGATTCATATTTTGGGCAGAATTTCAACTTGTTTCATGTGCATCCTCTTTCCTGGACTCTTCTGACACACTTTATAGATAACCATATTTCCTCTGTAAGTATTTTAGAATGCCCCCTAAGAGATAAGGACTTTTCTTGTAATTATAATATCATTATTAATGATATCATAATGGCACTTATAAGACCATTACTCCAACTTTTTAAAATGTAAAAAGAGATCAATATAAAACACAATGTGAAAATTGCCTGTATAGTAATAAACAGCCAGTCACTTTTTTCCCTTCTTCCTCAAATTTCACATATCATCTTTTAAAAAAAAATTTTTAAGGGCTGGGAAGGAGGCTCAGTGATAGAGTGCTTGCCTCACTTACATAAGGCCCTGGGTTCGATTCCTCAGCACCACATAAACAGAAAAAGCTGGAAGTGGTGCTGTGGCTCAAGTGGTATAGTGCTAGCCTTGAGCTGAAGAGCTGAGGGGCAGCACCCAGGCCGAGTTCAAGCCCCAAGACTGACAAAAAATATAAATAAATAAATAAATAAATACTATTGTTATGCAACTTAGCACTCTTAGGGCTGAAGCATGCCTGAAGTGATAGAGCAAGTGCAAGCCCCTGAGTTCAAACACAGTACAATCAAAATAAATTAGACAACAAAACAAAAATTTCTTGTTCATAGGAAGTATACTGAGAAAACTGAGAGTCAATATGTGATGTGAAATGGTTTAATAGTATAAAGAACAACAGAAGAAATACTACAAGGTGCAAAAATTATTAATAATTGGTGAATTTAGCCAGGCACCAGTGGCTCATGCCTGTAATCCTAGCTACTCAGGAAGCTGAGAGCTGAGGATGGTGGTTCAAAGCCAGCCCAGGCAGGAAAGTCTGTGAGACTCTTATCTCCAATAAACCACTAGAAAACCGGAAGTGGCACTGTGGCTCAAGTGGTAGAGCACTCACTTTGAGCTTAAGAGTGCAAGAGCAGCGCCCAAGCCCAGAGTTCAAACCCCACAAGTGACAAAAAAAAAAAAAAAAGGTGAATTTGGATGAAGGATACATCAAAATTCTTCATAGTTTTTTTTTTTTTTAATTTTCTGTGTTCCAGTATTGGGTCTTGAACAGGACCTGGATGCTATTTCTCAGCTTTTTTGCTCAAGGCTGGTGCTCTGCCACTTAAGCCACAGCTCCATTTCCCACTTTCTGTAGGTTGGCTTCTAACCACAATCCTCAGATACAAGCCTCCTAAGTAGCCAGGATTATAAGTGTGAACCCTGGAGCCTGGCTCTTTATACTACTCTGACAACTTTTCTGTCATTTTTGTTTGATTGCTTTTGGCCAGTTATGGGGTCTGAACTCTGGCCTGGGCACTGTCCAGAGCTCTTCAGCTTGAGGCTAGTGCTCTACCACTTGAGCCACAGTGCTACTTCTGGCTTTTTTTCTGCTTATGTGGTGCTGAGGAATCGAACCCAGGGCCTCATGCATGCAAGGCAAGCGCTCTACCATTTGAGCCACCTTCCCAGGCCCAGCTTTTTTGTCATTTTGCAAACATTAAAAAAAAATTAAAGTGAGATGGGGGAAAAAAAACCTCCACAAAATAAATCATATTTCGGGGCCATCTGGGGGCTGACTTCAACAGCGATTTGTGCACAGCTGATTTCTCATGATCCCAATGAAGAGGCAGCAGGTTCAACCACTTCAATAAATAGAGCATGGCTGGCAGTATTAGCTATTTCTCGATCCTTTGACCAGCCTGCGGTAGGTAATGAATTGGGTCTTCAGTGGGAGCCAAGGACTGTTTGGGCTTCAATAAGGCTGTTTCTTTGAAACTTTGAAAACAGGAAGAAAAAAAACAAACACCACAGTTGTACAGAAAGGGCCTCTTAGGGGAGGCAGGGCTGCTCTGGGGTTCCTGGGAGCCGGGGCACAGCACCTGTCCTCACCTGGTAATAGCTGGCTTTGGCCTCCATCATCAGCTGCTGGGCGGAGAGCATCTTCTTCCTGCGCTTGCACTCCTCCTTGAGCAGCTTGATCTCCCCGGCCTGCTGGCTGAGCAGCTGCTTGCTCTGCTCGCAGTCGCCCAGGCTCAGGCGCAGCCGCTCCTCCACGCCGTGCAGCTGCGCCGTGAGGAAGTCCTGCGAGTGCATCAGGTACTCGATGGTGAGCTGCGCCAGGCGGATGAGCTTCAGCAGCACCGGGTCCACCCCGGACTGGCAGTGCGGGCACTTCTCGTCCTCCAGCTTGCAGAAGGTGATGTTCATGATGTTCTCCTGCAGCGTGAGCACGTCCACGGCCCCCGCCACTTTGTCCACGTCGATGGCGCTCAGACGCCGCCAGTCCACGCTCTCCAGGCGCGGGCGGAACTGGAAGAAGGGCAGGGGGCCCGACGCCGAGCTGGGGGGGACACAGGCCATGGAGCCTGCGCAGGCCGCGGGGGGCGCGTCCGACCCCTCGGGGCTGCTGACCAGCGGGTAGTAGACGTGCTTCTGGAAAGGCTGCAGGAGGGCAGGAAGAGACTGCTCAGGGAGGAGGGAGAAAGAGGGAAGGAGAGGGGGGAAGGGAAGGAAAGGCTGGGGGGGGTGTCTCAGCTGTCCCTAGCCACCCCCCCCCGGCCCCCCTCCCGCAGTGGGCACTCTTGATTCCCACCTCTTACCATGCTTGCAGGCCAATCCGCCGCCTATGCTTGCATGGAAGGGGCGGTCCAGTCTCGTCTAGCTGGCCTGGGCCGCCGCCGCCACCGGCCTTGGAAGCAGGAATAGCCCAGGACACCGACGGCGGTGGCGGCGGCGGCGGCGGCGGCGGCGGCGGCCTGAGGGCTGGGCGTCCAGGACGTTGCTATGGCAGCGCCCAGCCTGGACCCGGAGCAAAAGGGCGCGTCTGCCTGGCCGGCCGCGCGCCCGAGCGCGCGCGCGCGCAAGTGCTCCGTCAGCGTGCGCCCAAGGCCCTGCGGGACCAGAGAAAGAAGACCTGGTGTGCAAATGGGAGTGGTCATTCTTTTCCACCTCCTGGCCGGGAACTCAGCACCCAACCTCCCCTGACCTTTACTGCTGGGCGATCCAAGTCCCTAAAAAAAAAAAAAAATTCCCCTAGAACTTTCTGTTCTGACTACCATGCTCTAGTTGTCCACTCTCGTCCTCTTAGTTTTGTTTTTTGGGGTTTGTTTTTGTTTTTTGTTTTTTTGGGGGGTTGGTTTGGGGCCTGAACTCTGGGCCTGGGCGCTGTCCCTCAGCTCTTCAGCTTAAGGTGAGCGCTCCACCACTTGAGCCACAGCGCCACTTCCCCTTTTAGGTTTTGATATTACAAATATCTATTCGTGCTCATCCTGTACACGCAATTTAGGGAATGTATAACAACAAAATATATAAATGAAGTGAGGGCAAAGGGCCTAGAGGAAAATCTGGGTAAACAAATGTTTACCATATTAATTTCTTGGTTGATTACCTGTATGTATATGTATATACATACATATACATGTGTACATATATATATATATACATGCCCAGGTAACATATGTTATGGATAACTATATATGTATGTATATATATATATGTGTGTGTGTGTGTGTGTGTGTGTGTATACATTTGTCGAATTTTCTGGAATTGGACACTTACAGTTAAGGGTTGCATATGAACAATAAAGTTTATTTTTTGTGTGTGCCAGTACTGGGGCTTGAACTCGGGGTCTTCCACTTTTGTGTAGCTTTTTCATTCAAGTTTGGTACTCTACTACTCGAGCCACAGCCCTACTTCTAGATTTTGGGTGGATAATTGGAGATAAGAGTCTCACAGACTTGTTTGACTGAGCTGGCTTTGAACTTCAGTCCTTAGATCTCAGCCTCCTGAGTAGCTAGGATTATAGGCATGAACCACAGGTACCCAGCCAAAGATTCTTTTTGAAAGATATTTTTCTTGGGGCTGGGAAGGTGGGCTCAGTGGTAGAGTGCTTGCCTTGCATGCCTGAGGCCCTGGGTTCGATTCCTCAGCGCCACATAAGCAAAAAGAAAACTGCCGGAAGTGGTGCTGTGGCCCAGGCCCAGAGTTCAGGCTCCACGACCAGACCCCCCACCCCCCAAAAAGATTTTTTTTTTATGGTAGCCTAACTATGTTTTTATTAAAAACAAGAACTCTCAAGATATGTCAACAGTCCACATGCCCTCCCAAAGAGAAACATTCTCAAGTGTTGAAGATAAAGGCAGATAGAGAGAAGGAACTTCAAACAATATTTTCGGCCAAGTGACAGAGGCAGGTGTATTTACCTTATAAACGCATGTGGGGGCTGCATTCTGTTTTCTGGAGAGGCCAAAATATTTCTAGTAGTGACTTGAAGACCTCAGGCCTCTCATTTTGGGGGTCTTCTTGGGGTTGCCGGTGGTTACCACAGAGATCAGTGAGCTGAGGAAAAGCCAGGCATTCCTCAATCCACCAGGGAGGCCCTGTTTGGACCAACCATCAGGAAATTTTTTTTCTTTCCTAACAGTCAAATAAAGGAACAGAAGAAAGGAAAACAAAATTCGGATTAACTGAACGTTAAGTTGTAACATCCCATCTCTGGAGAAATCAATGAGAAGTATCCTCGACCTAAGAGTTGCACTTCCCGTAAATCACAGTCACACACTCAATCACCACAATTCACTACACGTGTTGGCATACCAGAAGCAGATGGGTTCAAGTTTGATTCTTTCCTTTTACTTGTTGCCTGATCTAGAACAAATCTGTCAGGCCTAGGCCTCAGTTTCCCCACAGGATACCCACCTGGCAGGTCTGTGGTCTCGGGGCGCCATCCACCGGGCTGCAGGATCTGCGGGATCTTGCTCCCGAGGTATCCCCGGCACCTAGCGCAGGAGGGCGGGGACAGGGTGGTCAGAAGGAGACCAGTGGACAGAGAATGAATGAATAACCAAGCACGAATTAGGCGCCTGGGCCTGGGTCAGTTTCCGCACCTAGAAGCCTTGCATTTTCCCCCAGCCACTGGCCCGATTGGGGAGGAGGGGCAGGGCCAGGGCCTGTGAGCTGAGCTGCGTTCCAGGCGAGGTGGGGCGCAGGGCCCGAGGCGCCCGTCCTGCAGCCTGGGGCATCTGCTGCTGCCCCCCCCCACCCCCCACACACACCTTGCTCCCAGGGTCCGATCCTAGTTACAAGAAGACCGAACAGGAAATTTAAAAAAGGGAAGATGGGGTGCATTCTTTTCTGTTCCCTCCGCCCCTCATCTGGAGCAAGGATTCCCCATCCCCGCGCAAAGCCTTTTCTCTTCCAGGCGCACGACCGCGCTGGCAGCAAGACAAAAAAGCTGAGGGAGCGGGGTGGGGGTGGGGGGGTCGATGGGGTGGGCTCAGCGCCCCTCCTCGATCGGCGGCAGATGGGAAGGGGTGAGAGCGGGGATGGCTGCGGGAACGCAGCCAGGAAAGGCGAGGGGGCGGAGGAAGGAGGGAGGGAGGCCCAGGGCCCCGCGACCCAGGAAGGTGCTCGGAGTCCCCGTCCCTCCCCCATCCCGCCCTCCCTGCCCCCCACCGCCCCCGCAGGCCCCCGCGGGCGCCTGGCGCATCCCCCGCCCCCCCCTCCCCGGACCTCAGCTCACCCCAGCTGCGCGCTCCTGGGCCAGGGCCGGGCGCTGCTAGCGATCGGGGCGTCACAGGGGACCCAGATCCGTGGACGGGGCCTGGGGAGGGGGGGCGATGGCGAGGGAGGCCCGCGGAGGCCGGAGGAAGCAGCCGGGCGCGGAGCGGCGGGCTGGCTCGCTCCTCTTTCTTCCAGGGTACGGGAGACCAAGCGCGTCGGATCCGGGCGAGTCCGGGGCCAGGCAGCTCGCCTTGGCGTGCGTCTCGTCGGAAGCCTTCGCCGACTCCGGGGACCGTGGGTGTCTCGGGATTTCCCCCACCCCCTCCCTCCCACCCCCTCCCCGACGCGAGGTCTCCTTCTGGCCTCTGCCCACCGCGGCTGGGCTCTTCTGGCAGCTGGGCGGGGACCGGCGCGGGTCCGGACCGCAGCGCTAAAAGGCGCTCAGCCAATGGGGCGGCGGCTGCAGACACGTGGTGCGGGGCTGCGAGCTTGTTGCTGGCGCGGGATGCAAACCCCGGGAAGACTTTGGGGAAAAAATATTAGTAAAAAACAAAATTTTAAGGGGAGGGAAGGGAAGGAAACCAGGTTTATTCATCCCTTACCCTACGATTAGCCTGACCTCCCCCCACCCCACCCCCACCTCCGCAGCTAAGCTAGGAC
Source organism: Dipodomys spectabilis (assembly GCF_019054845.1). Classification (NCBI taxonomy): domain Eukaryota; kingdom Metazoa; phylum Chordata; class Mammalia; order Rodentia; family Heteromyidae; genus Dipodomys; species Dipodomys spectabilis. Next base: position 10,958,251 of record NW_024870752.1, read on the forward strand.
TGATGTGAATTTTCTTCTGGGAAGAGCTGCGGCCCAACCGCAGAGATCTGCCCATGAAATGGACCTGTCGGATGTGATCCTGAATTGGAGCTCACTCATTAGTGTCTATAGGCCAGCACAGACTAGACTTTCAACTCCTGTGGGTTGCTTCTGGGGTTATGCCCTCTTTAGAATGAGTGGCATGCATCTCCAGTTGGGCAGAGGCAGGATAGAGAGAACAGGAGATATCCTAAACAGCAGCAAGGAAGACAGAAACACACACTGTAGATGATGAGCAATTCTTGTAGAAGCGCAGAGGCCTTAAGCTCCTTCATAAGCTGCAGTATTGATACAAGGGGGAAAAGTCGGGAACAAGAGCAGCTTTCTCCCACCTGACCTTGCCTGCTTGGCCCCAAATAATTGGTGTGCTTTAACAAGTGAACAAGGACAGCATAAAGACATGTATCCTGGAAAAGCGAATACTTGGGGAAATGACTCCTTCTGGCACATAGTACTTAATCTCAAGGATGGACATGAAAAAAAATGTGTGGTAGAATGCACCCTTTCCTTAAAAGGGATGCTCTGACATCAACAATCAAAGTTTAATCCCAAGCCCAAGTGCTAAGAGTGTAACATGAAGAGTGATTAAATGGGCCAGATGTGAGAACAAAGAAAAACATGTATCCTAGAATAACTTTAACCCTGACTTTTATAATATATATTCCTTGATGTCAAAGACCTCTGGGTGTTTCCCTTTGAGCACCCATACTCTGTTAGAATATGTCTCTTTCTGCTTGCTTACTCAGTAAAGCTCTGCCAAGTTGTCTTGACATTGTGACTTGGCCTGAAACTCTGTGATTGAAACTAGGAGTCCCAGACTAAAACCATTCAGTGGAGGGCCCTACCGCTAGAGGGAAACTTTGCAAACTCTCACCTGGAGCTGGTGACAGAGAGACATGGTCCTGAGTCCATGTGATTACTTCTTTAACCTAAAATTAGTACACATGATCTGACAAGAGAGCAACATTCTGTATTTTAAAAGAATAATGCAGAAAGCATGCAAATACCACTTTTATGATCATGAGGTTTGTTGTGGGATCCAAGAATGAGTCCACCAACACGGACTTCGAGTTTGAAGAAGTTTATTAAGGTGTTGCAGAAGCTGACTGGCCAGGGACACAGTGTAGACTCAGGAGCTAAAACTGTGACCCCAAGCATGGACACAAGCTAGGCTGATGAAGGTAAAAACTATGAGCAGGTGCAAGCTGTAATGTGCCAGTAATATGATAACATCAACTTTTTTGAAACAGGGGACTTTTACAATGTAAAAATTCATTCCTCAGTTCCCGGTAAGAGGTTATTGCATTCCTCAGTTCCCAGTAAGAGGTTCAATTCCTAACTCAGTTTCCTTGCTGGATCTTGGGGCTTTTTTTTTTTTTTTTTTACTCTTAAGAGACCCTTACAAGGTTGACCCAGATTGAGAAGTTTGAATTCATCTTTTGCAAAGTCTTAGTGCCTACTGTAGCAGTTCTTCACTTAAAAGGAGTAGCTGCAGAATTGTTACTGGACAGTGTATCATTATGTCTTTCCTTATGTGTCTTTCTCCCTGATGGAATTAATCTTGAACCATCCAAAGGACAAGTCTTGAAACCTAGTAAACTTACTGGTGAGTGTTTGCAGAGGTGAACATCCCAGATTCTTGGCATCTCCAACAAAGACTGAAGCTGGGCATCTGTGGCTCATGCCTGTCATCCTAGCTACTTAGGAAGCTGAGATCTGAGGATTCTGGTTCAAAGACAGCCCCAGAAAAATAAAAAGAACTGAAAGAAGACACTCACAAAAATGGCAAAGCAAGGAGTTGGGGAGAGTGGGGGAGGGGAAGAGAACACACTAAGGGAAGTAAAAATCTGAGCTAGGTGGCTCAAGAGCAAAATATCAGCTTTCTAGGATCTGGCGAATGTAGGAGAAATTTCACAGTAACGATAGTGAACTAGGGAATCATAAATTGGTAGATTTTTGGAAGGGATCTACATATGTGCAAGGCTGCCATCCCACAGTTTTAAGTCTATATGAGATGCAACCCATATGCATAAAGCTTTAAGTAGGAATTTGTTGGGCAAAGGTCAGGCTAAGGATGCATATAAATATATATGCATATATAAATATATGCATATGTAAATGTGTGCAGGTGCATTAGTTTGGTTAGTATTGACAGTGACAGCCGAATAGCAAACTGACCAGAGTTATAAATACGCTCTCCAAGAACCACTGGAGTCATAACAATACACATGACAATAAAGAACTGTCTCAGCTAGGCAAAATTTACTTCTGGAGAAGGGTGTGCCATGAGCCAAAAATCTGGCAGGCAAGCTCACAGAGCTGGAAGGCTGCTCTCCTATTTATCCCCACACACAGCAGGCCCCGCCCTTCTGCTCAGATTGGCTGAGGTTCATAATCTGCTGGCAATTGGCTGATTTGCAGAAAGTAAAATGTATTTACACAAGGTGACCATTAAAAGGCTTTGAAATGAGACTAACAGTACAGAAGTAATCTTTTTAAAATGTATTGTTATTATAAAGGTGATGTACAGAGAGGTTACAGTTCCATAAGTGGGGTAATGAGAACATTTTCTTTGGCCAGTGTCACCCCTTCCCCCACCTCTCTGCCTTTCCCTCCCATTAGCATGCACAAGTTGTATAGTTCATTTTCAACATAGTGTCTGGTAAGTGCCACAACTGCATTTGTTCACTCTTTGTCCCTCCATTTGTGCCTCCTTCATTTTTCCCCAAACAGATAAATGAACAAACATAGCACAAAAGAAAACAAAACCAGCAACAAAGTCATAACAACAACAACAACAAAAAACGTATCTTGTTTCCATTACCTAAATAATCTGAAAACATAACCACTCCCTTTGCTATTTCTATTTTCTTTTTCTTTTTCTTTGGGCTTGAACTCAGAGCCTGAAACTCTTTTGCTCAAGGCTAGCACCCTACCACTTTGAGCCACAGTGCTATTTCCAGTTTTCTGGTAGTTTAATGGAGAAAAGAGTCTAGGCTGGCTTCGAACTGCTATCCTCAGATCTCAGCCTCCTGAGTAGCTAGGATTATAGGCCTGAGCCACCAGTGTTGGGTCCTTTGCTATTTCTTGAACAATCTTAGGTGTGTCTTAATTTATCTTGAAAAGAAACCAGTTTAAGACCAAAAAATCATTCCTTATCACAATGCAGTTCCTAAAGCATGAACTTTTTTTGTGTGAAAATACTGTACAGAGGGGTAACAATTACATGGGCAAGATAATGAATACATTTCTTATCAAGCATTGTTGCCTCCTCTTTTGTTTCCCCTTCCCATCCCTTCCCATATCCCCCCACTTCCCCTACCCAATCCTCCCCTCTCCCCCTTACTCCCCCATCAAAGTTGTAAAGTTTGTTTTTCAACATAATGACTTGTACATCTCATTGTTGCAATGGGTCCACCTGTATCCCTATTTAAACAATTTGTTTTTTCCCTTCCCCTCCACAAATTATACCAACATCAAATACAGTGAAAGCAGGGGTTATACCGTGGGGGAGGGACATACAAAGCAACAAGGAAATAATCTTATAAATATGTTAGAAACAATCACATGAAAGAAAAAAACATTTGAATACATATCTTAGGGTTCATTTCCCTAACATCAACTTATCTGACCTTTTCTGCTTGACTCAGACATACACTAGTCATTGCAAGTAAGGGAAACCATGGGACCTATGTTTCTTTTTTTTTTGGGTCCGGTCGTGGGCCTGAACTCTGGGCCTGGGCACTGTCCCTCAGCTCTTCAGCTCAAGGCTAGCACTCTACCACTTGAGCCACAGCGCCACTTCCATCTTTTTTTCTTTTTGCTTATGTGGTGCTGAGGAATCGAACCCAGGGCCTCATGCATGCAAGGCAAGCGCTCTACCACTGAGCCACCTTCCCAGCCCAAGGACCTATGTTTCTTTGGGCCTGGCTTACTTCACTTAATATAATTTTTTCCAAGTCTTTCCATTTCCTAACAAATGGGGCAATGTCATTTTTTCTGATGGAGGCATAGAATTCCATTGTATATATATACCACATTTTCTTGATCCATTCATCTACTGGGGGGGGGCATCTGGGTTGGTTCCATATCTTAGCTATGGTAAATAATTAAAGCAGGAACTTTTAAGCAACACACTTTGATAGAAAAGATAGTTTTTTTCCTGATAGCAATTACTCCCAAGGAAGGAACTCGAGGAAGTACTAGGGAGAGGTAATGTTATACCAGAACTTGATCAGCCAGATACAGAGAAGCCACATTTTAAGAGCTCCAATCCAGAGTCTTTGTTAGAAAGCTGGCAACTGCAAGGGGACTAGCCTCCCAAAGAACCTGCAGCCCTGCATGCAGTTATTACAAAGCTTATAAAGGCAAAACCTCCACCAAGGTAAATGTCACCTGGTATAGGAAGTAGCAAAATATACTACTGAAGCAAGCTATCTACAGCGAACTATCAAGGGCAACCAAGGGCAAGTATTCTCTGGAACAAACTTTCCTGGAGCTAAACAATTCATGACACACCGGTAATTCAAAAAAGATCACCTCTATAGTGCTTAATTCTCAGGATGCAATGGGGTGAGGGGGAAGAGTTGGTTTCAGCATTCTTTCCCAATAGCTAACCTGCCTCAGTAATAGCTCAGTGTTTACTGTCACAAGGCTAGGGATGGCCACTGTGGAATTTTGAAGATCTAATTTAAGATGTTTTGTATTCAAAAGAACATATATTATTCCTGTGAGAATCCTGAATGCTAGGAGTAAAGACTTTCTAGGAGAAATCTGAGGTAATCTGAGGTAGACAAGGTCTTTGCTTTACAAACTATGGTGTTGGGGACAGAATACTCCATTGAATGTCAGCACAGCAAGTGTTCTTCTCAAACTCACCTGGAATGATCATTATGACAGAACTCATTCTGACCATCAACTGTACCTTTAAATGTTTTAAAGAATTAAACTAGAAACCAGTATCAGAAGGATAGGTTGAAAAGCCAAAAATACTTGGAGATTAAAGCCCTTCTTCCTCCTTCCCTGTCTCTTCCTTCTTCCTCCTTCCCTGTCCCTTCTTTCTTCCTTCTCCTCCTCCTCTTCTTTTTCTTCTTCCTTTTCCTCCTCTTCCTTCTATGATGGTACTAGGGTTTCAACTCAGTATTTATTACTTGTTAGGCACTCTACAACTTGGACCAAGACCCCAGACCTTTTAAATTTAGTTATCTTTCAAGTAGAGTCATTTTTTTCCCCTTGGACCAGCCTCAGACCACAATTCACTTGCTACAGCCTCCCATATAGCTTGGACTACAGGTATGTAGCACAACTTATTGAGATGGGGCTTTACTAACTTCTTTCCCTGTTGTACTCAAACCCCAATCCTCTCCATCTCTGCCTCCCAAGTAGCTGGAAGCCAACATACTCAGCCTAATCTATACACTGGTATGTGATACTTGTGTAAAGACAAAAATCCTCAGAAAAATTTATATTTTGAACTAAATGACAACAAATTTTATTAAAATTTGTGACATACAGCAAAATCAAGGCTTAGAGAGAAAGCTGCTGGTTTGAGTAACTAAGCTTGACCATATCCAAAGGGAAGGAAATTAGCTTGGCCTTTTGAAGAGAAGAGAAGCATCAAAGATTGTTAGACTATGTTTTGTTTTTTGCCAGTCCTGGGGCTTGAACTCAAGGCCTGGGTGCTGTCCCTGAGTTTCTTTTGCTCAAGGCGCTGTCCCTGAGTTTCTTTTGCTCAAGGCTAGCACTCCACCATTTGAGCCACAGCATCACTTCTGGCTTTTTCTGAATAGTTTTATTGGTGATAAGTGTCTTACGGCCTTTCCTGCCTGGGCTGGCCTTGAGCTGCGATCCTGAAATCTCAGCCTCCTTTAGTAGTTAGGATTGCAGCCATGAGCTACCAGCACCTGGATATTTAGGCTGTGTTTTAAATGCACCAAACTAGCTGTGTTAGCCAGCTTTTCACCACTATGACAGAACATCTGAGATGAAAATTTTTAATTGAGGAAAAAAAATGTTATCATTGCTCATGGTTTCAAAAGTTCCATTCACAGTGGGATGCTCTTAGGCCTTCAAAAGCATCAAGGCAGAAGAAAGTTAGCCACTTGTGTGGCAGTCAAGAAACAGAGAGAGAGAGAGAGAGAGAGAGAGAGCAAGAGAGCGAGAGAGTGATCGCCACAAGGGTCTGGAGATAGGCTATCACCTTCAAAGTTATGTCCTCAATGATGTAGGTAATGAACTTTAGCATTGAAATTATGCAAGTAGGCAACTGATGAACAAGGCATCCTTATGATCCAGTTCCTTTCAATGGAGCCACCCATCTGGGGACCAAGCTTTCAATACATAAGCTTTTTTGAGGGAAACCTCACACCCAAACCACAACATTCCTTCTGATCTCAAAATGCTTATGTCTTCTAATGTAAGATACATTTGGTTCATGCCTCAGAGTTTGTTTTATTTTGCCAGTCATGGTGTCTGAACTCTGGGCCTGGGCACTGTCCCTCAGCTCTTCAGCTCAAGGCTAGTGCTCTACCACTTGAACCACAGCACCACTTCCAGCTTTTTCTGCTTATGTGGTGCTGAGGAATTGAACCCAGGGCCTCATGCATGCAAGGCAAGTGCTCTACCACTAAGCCACCTTCCCAGCCCCCATGACTCAGAGTTTTTTTTTTTAATTTTAATTTTAATTTTTTGTGAACATACTGTACAGAGGGGTTACAATGCCTCAGAGTTTTAACAGTCAAGCATGACTTGTTTAAAAGTTCAAGTCAGAACTGGGCACCAGTTGTCCATGCCTGTAATCCTTGCTACTCAGGAGGCTGAGATCTGAGGATAGTGGTTCGAAGCCAGCCGGAGCAGAAAAGTCCATGAGCCTCTTATGGCCAATAAACTACTCAGAAAAAGCCAGAAGTGGCTCTGTGGCTGAAGTGGTAGAGGGTTAGCCTTGAGCACAAAGAGGCTCAAGGACAGAGTCCAGGCCGAATAGGAGTCCTAGGACTGGCAAAAAAGAAAAGAAAAAGAAAAAAGAAAAAAAGTTCAAGTCGGAAATCTCTTCTGAGACTCAAGACAAAGTGTTAGCTGTGAAGTCCTCTGAGATCAGACAAGATTGGGCGCGTTCAGGGTGGTATGGCCGTAGACTTAGCTGTGAAGTCCTATAACAACTAAACACTAGATAAAAAAAATCTATATGATCCCCAAATACAATGACATAGAGCAAACATCCCCATTCCAAATGGAAGTCATGGGGCCACAGAAGGGAGAAATGGGACCAAAGCATAAAAACACAGCAGAACAAACATTGTACCCGGTAGCTCTAGATGGCTTAGCCAAGCAACCCTTATGTCCTTGCCACTTGTTGCCCATAAGCCTCTCTCCAAGGCTCTTCTTTCTGCTTGCAGCTTTCTTCAACAAATGTTTCTTGTTCCTGGCATTTCTGACTTACTGTGGTCTCCACTGAAGTTTCAGTTTCACTCTCACAACTTCCTGAATCATCTTCTCAAGGGCTGCCTCTGATTCCAGTCCTACTAGACTTGCCTGGCCACTGAGGCTTTCTTTTGGTATGTGGATAGAAGTCCCTGTAATTCCCCTTTAAATACATTCATCTTATTGGGAAAACTAGCATCATGTGGATGATGCCAAATTCTGTCACCAGCCTACACCAGCTACACTAGCATGTAGCTAGACCCCCATGGACCATGGCTGAACATGGGGAAATGCTTCTCAAGGCAACCGTGTGTGAGCAGACTTCTGCTGCAAAGTCAAGTCTTTCAAATATCTTTACATCATCTAGCCTGTTATGGCTGAAGCTGGACAATTTTTTACTTACGCTGAAGGTATTTTTTCCTATTGTCCTATGGAAAGTATTTGGCTTTTTAATATTATGTATCTGTTATAATCATCCCTTCCTTGGTCCAAACTTTAAAAATGCTCCTTTTCTGGCCAAACTACAAAAATTCAAACCCTCTTGCTTTGGTTTTCTAAAGGCACTCAGCAATATTCATGCCATGGTCCGAACTCTATGCTGTCTTTAAAGCTTTCCAGGCTAGTCTGTCAGTTTCAAATTTAGCTTTGTACAAAGTCTCAGGGAACAGACAAAATGTAGGCAATTTCTTTGCCAGAATGTAACACAAATGTAACACAAATCTACTATAATTCCCAGTCTAGTTCTCATTCCCACCTGAAACCTTATGAGCAGTTTTCTGTTTACATTCCATCAGCAGCATGGTCTTAAGCTGTTATCATATTTGTCCAGTGAACCCTGCTTATAGCATTCTAAGGCTTCCCTAAGTCCGTTTCTCAATCTATTAATATTTAAATCAGCCATTTCTGCCTTGAGTTATAATTCACATTTAAAGTGTATAATTCAATTTTTTAAAAAAGTATATTTATAGTCATTTGGGCAATACTATCTAATTGTAGAAGATTTCATCACCTCCACAAAAATGGTTTCTTTTTGTAGAAGTCATTCATTATTTTTCCTTACTCATCATCTGTCAATAATTTTTCATTCAGCATCTGTTTTTCTCAAGGGTCAATATTGTACCATTGATCAGTATTTGAATACTTTTTCAAATTAAATAATACTTCATTGCATGGATTTACCAGTTTTCAATTCTCTTGTTTCTGGACACCTGTTTTCACTTGTTTTGAATATACAAATAGTTATGAGTTTCATGGACACATTTTATTGTGAACATATTTTAAATTCTCTTGGGACATATCTATGTATCTTATGGTAACTCTACTTACACTGTAGAACTGCTATGCAATTGATCCTTAAATGTTTGAAATCAGTCAACATTGAAGAATCTGGCCATTTTTATGTTTATTTTGGTAGGTTGTGATTCTTGAACTCTGGGCCTGGGCGCTGTCCCTGAGCTCTTCAAGTGGTAGTGCTCTACCACTTGAGCCACATACCACTTCTGATTTTCTGTTGGTTAATCAGAGATAAGAGTCTCACAGAGATGTTTTCCTGCCCAGATGGCTTTGAACTGTGATCCTTGGATCTCAGCCTCCTGAGTAGTTAGGATTACAGGTGTGAGCCACCGGTGCTGGGCCATTTTTGTTTTTTTATAATAGTCTATCATCATCTACTCATTCTTCTTCAGCTCTGCAGCTTTTTCCTTAAGATCATATTACAGGCATTCTGGTGATAAATTCACAGTCTATTTGAGTTACAAAATTCTTTCCTACATCAGTATTTTGATATCTGTCTTAGCTAAAAGTATCTCATTTGCACAGAATCTTCACTAGGTAATATGTACAATTCACAGGAACCTTCACCTTCAGCCAAACTTTGAAGTCATCAGAATCAAATCCACCTTCCAGAGGAAGATAACTTACATAACACAGTGTCGCCAGGACCAGAACCCTTTGCTCTTGACATACTATGCTCCCAACCTTGCCCACAATGAACGGAGTTCTCTTTTTTGTTTCTTTCTCTTCTTCCTTCAAATCCTTTCTCCTTTCATCTTTATTAGTGTGTTTTCAGGAAGTCACGGATTATTATAATGCACGATTTTTGTAAAGTTTGAAGTATCACTAAAGCAGCAGATACATTGTGGTGGGTTAAGTAGTATGCACTTGACAGTACTTACACACACATACAGTAATTACACACGACACTGACACACACACATGTTTTGTAAAACATCGCTGGTGTCTGCTGTGTGTCCATGGCAGAAGAAATGGCCATGAACAAGCTCGGTCGATGGCAAATTGTGTAACTCCCAGTTGGTCTTGTTCAATCTCTTCTTTCCTGCGTTTCCTGTGGTGAGTGACAGTTGTGAGATCCCTTCTAACGGTTTTTATTCCCCCCTTTTCTTACAGTTCATGATGGTTGAACTCTCAAAAGACTTCGCATTCCCAAAATACTCTGGTTCCCATTCTAGTCTCTTCATTACTGAATCTCCCAGAATCACCCTCCTCCCTCCCTCCCCCCCCCCCACTCCCCTGTCCTTGGACACGCAGGTTTGCTGGACAGTCGAAGGGGAGGGGCTTCCTAGATTTCCACGCCCCTGTCACTTACCTGTCTTAGGTAACTGTACTTCTCCTTGGATGTCCCTAACGTCGGATCGCCCCACACAACAGAGCCCCAACGTCTCCAGATTCTTTCTGGCTGACGTGTGTGTGTGTGGTGGGGGACCCTGGGACTTGAACTCAGGGCCTGGGCATTGTCCCTGGGCTCTTAGCGCCACTGTAGGCTTGGGGGGGGGGCGGCTAGCTAATTGAAGATAAGAGTTCCACGGACTTTACGCGGGCGGGAGGTGGTGTTTACAGGGGACCGGCCCGAGCCCGCTCTTCCCATCCCGGACCCCAAGGCCGCGCACCTCCCTCATCCCAGCGCCAGCCCGGGAAAAACTTGCGACCACGGCCCGCGCATGCGCGTGTCGACTCGGAGGCCGAGGCCGGGACTCCCCCGTCGCCTCCCCTGCCCCATCCCCGCCCCCGTCTCCATCCCCGCCCCCGCCCCGGGCGCTCCCGCCGCAGCCGCCGCCGCCGCCGCCGCCGCCGGCCACGACAGTTTGGAGCCTGCTGACAGCTCCACCACCGACAGACGCAGCCTCGTCTCGTGCTTCCACGTTATCCTATCAGAGAAGGGGCGGGGCGACATCCTGCAAAGCCAATCAGCGTCCACCACGACCCAGGCGAGCCCAGGCGGCCAGCGGCTAAGAACAAAATGATTGGACGACGTCGGCGCTCGGGGCGTTGCGTAGCCCCGCCCCGCCCACCGCTGCCTTCCCACTTCTGGGCGCCAGCCACGACCGAGGCCTGATTCGAGAGAGCGGACGGCGGGCGGTCGTAGCTACAGCCCAGGCGCCGCGCGGGCTGGTGGGCCCCGCACCTTCCTCCTCCGCGTCGCCGGTGCCCTCGGACATGGTGGCCCCCGGCTCCGTGACCAGCCGGCTGGGCGCAGTGTTCCCCTTCCTGCTGGTCCTGGTGGACCTGCAGTACGAAGGTGAGAGTCCGCCCTGCCCCGCCGCCGGCGGCGGACTTCCGACCCGGGACCCCGCGCTCCCTCCCCGCCGCGCCTGGGCGCGAGGGTGGGGGGAGCCGCCCGCGGCCTGGGCCTCCGTCCGTCAGTCCGTCCGTCCGGCTGGGCGGCGGCCGGCGCTCGGTTCCGGGTTCGTCCGGGGAGGAGGCGTGGGGACTGGCGGGCCGCGAGGCCAGGACCGCGGGTTCCGAGGGAGGAGTCGGGCCGCGGGGGGTCCGGGGCGGAGGCCCCGGGATGCGGGGAACTGACCCGGGGACGGCCGTCGGGTGCTGGCCTCGTTCGGGTCCGCGGTGCCGGGAGGAAGCGAGAACGGTGGCCGGCAAGGGCGGCCCCCCCTCCTTCCTTTTCGGGGTTCCGAGTGTGGCGAGCAGGGGGCCGCGGGGGGTCGCCCCGGTGGCCTCTCCCCGCACCCCGCCGCGCGCGGGTCACCTGGCGCGCCCCGCAGGCCGGCGCTGAAAGTTTTCCAGGGCTCCCAGCGTGGGGCCTGGCATTCAGCTAATGGCTGGTTCTACTTTTCCCAAGTTGTCTGGGGCGGCGTGCGGCGTGTCCAACAGTCTGGCGTGTCGGCCGGGAGGAGGCACCTCGAACGCCCCCCGTGCCAGTTGGAACGCATGCTGCCAGCCTGCTCGCTGTGGGAAATACCGATGACAGGGCGCTGGTCCTGTCACACGCACTGATGCTGTTGTCACGACCACGGGACGGTCGGCCAAGGGTTCGAGTGAAATATTTGAGTAGTCCATCCAGAGGGGGCGAGACAGTTGGGAATTGTTTTTAACTAGTGAAAAACCCTCTTAAAACTGTTCAACACTTTTTGTTTGTTTGTTTGTTGGGTTGGCTTCCTGGTTACCCTATTTTCTTAGGAAACTCCCAGTCAGAATGTGTAATATGACTCTAGGGAGACAAAGAATTTGACACTGAGACTGCCCCAGAAAATCGACAGAAGTGGATTTTGAAGGAATTTGACGTGTAGTTTTGTCTTAACACCTTCTAATTTGCAATTCACCCTTCTGCATTAGGTCCAGTTATCATTAATGCTTTACTTTGGGCACATAAGAGAAAATTGCACATGCCCTGTTTAATGCCAACTTTTAGTTTTTTTTAAAGTTATATAGGTGCACACTTTTTGTACAATTAGCTTTTTTGGGGGACCATCATTTTAGAATTTCTATTCTTTATATGATTATGTAAAATCAACACTTCATTTTTTTACTTAGAGAGCTTTCTGTCTGGATGCGATGGTGACGATTCTTAGTGTAATACCCGAGTGTAATCTTCAGGAGCATTGCCTGCTTGGTACATACAGGTGGTTGACAGAAGAAAGGAAAAGATCCTTTGTGTAAGCCACCTCTTACTCATGTATCTATGGAGTGTCATTTCTGCTGTACACATGAGGCTCTGAGCGCTTAATTAAAGTTCATCTTGGGTGGAGACATGTTAAATTGTTGACAACCTCATGTAGGTGCAAGCATTTCTCACTGGTGGCAGCTGAGAAAAATCACCATTGCTAGCCACCAGAAGTAATCAACAAGGAGGAGATTTTTCAGACAGGACAGGTTTAATACAAACTTAAATGAACATCAGAATCAAAACATAAAGGCTTTTGACTGGGTCCAAGTGACTCATATCCATAATCCTGATTTCTCAGGAGGCTGAGATCTGAGGATTACAGGGTTTAGTTCAGGTATGAAAAGTTCATGAGACTCTTAACTCCAGTTGGAACTGTGGCTGAAGTGGTAGTATAGAGTGCCAACCTTGAATGAAAAATCTAAGGGATAGTGCCCCAGCCTTGATTTCAAGCCTGCAATACGAACACACACACACACACACACACAGCCAAACAAGAAACACACACACACACACACACACACACACACACACAGCCAAAACAAGAAACAAAACAAACATAAAGGCTTTTGACAGGAGTTTTGTATATCACGTTTCTGATTTTAATTGTGTGAATAGTAACTAAATTTTTGTATTTCTAAAACCATACTTTGAAAACCATGGGGCAATAAGTTGATGGAACAATTAGATATCAGTCTATGTATTAGACCCTTGGTTCTTGATGGCAATATAAAGATACATACCAACTCAGTCTTTAGTTAGCAAACCATTAGCTTCTGTTTTCCCAAATAAATTCTCTGTATCTTTCATTAGCCTCATAATTTTGGGAGATCTCTAGGTCAGATTGTATGCCCAATGCTAGGCCTGAGGTTTGGAGTGAAAATAAAGGAAAATGAGAAGAGTGAAGGTGAAACTGAGATTTAATGTTATGATCGGTGAGCTTAGATGGTCTAGTTTTTTTTTTTCTGATTTAAAGTTAATCGTTTTGTTTCATAGACTTCCCTGTTGTAAAGAAGGAAATCTGCTTCATGCATTGAAAGATTGATTCTTAGCATCCCCTTTCTCAAAGGCCTTTGAAGAGTCCAAAGCACTAGAGTAGAAATAGTTTTGGTGGCAGTATCTAATCTACTATTCTAATGTGTTTAATCTACTTTGCTATTCTCACATTACTGAGAAGAAAGTAATTTCAGTTCTTTGCTAATGATTTGTTCTATTTAGTGACTTGAGTAGGAACATTGAAAACCAAACCCTTTTTTCTTTTTACTGTTTTTCTTTTATCTTTTTCTTTCTTACTGTGTTATTTGGACCTATTTTTCCTTATTTCACTGACTTAAACTTATTAAACCATATATTTTGGTCATTGAGAAAAGTAGCTGAAAATTTATATGGGGGGGTGTTTCGGTTGTGGGCCTGAACTCTGGGCCTGGGCGCTGTCCCTCAGCTCTTCAGCTCAAGGCTAGCGCTCTACCACTTTGAGCCACAGTGTCACTTCCGGCTTTTTTTTTTTCTGCTTATGTGGTGCTGAGGAATCGAACCCAGGGCCTCATGCATGCAGGGCAAGCGCTCTACCACTGAGCCACCTTCTCAGCCCCTGAAAATTTATATGAATAAAAGATCATGATACATTGTATTTGAAGTTAAACTACTAAAAGCATGTTTTGTCAATAGGGTTTCCTTGTCATTAAATATGAACAGTAAAGCAAGTAATGAAAATGGATGATTTAGCAACTTATATAAATTAACCATAACAGATGGTCAGATAACTTCTAGAAGTATTTAAACTTTTTTAATAAAGGCTGGGAAGGTGGCTCAGTGGTAGAAAGCTTGTCTCGCATGCCTGAGGCCCTGGGTTCTATTCTTCAGCACCACATAAGCAGAAAAAGCCAGAAGTGGTGCTGTGGCTCAAGTGGTAGAGCACTATCCTTGAGCTGAAGAGCTAAGGGACAGCATCCAGGCTCAGAGTTTAAGCCCCATGACCAGCAAAAAACAAAAACAAAAAAACTTCTTTAGTAAGATAGGTTAGTTTGTCTGATTAGTTAACATTTGCTGAAAGAGGGCTTGGAAATGGAGTGGTTTTCATTCTGTGGGAGAGGCACATTGTTAGACGAGCTGCCTTGCAGTATTAGGGTTTATTTTCCCATGTAAACTTACTTGTGATTGAGTTTATTTTCGTGGTGTTCTTTTTAAAAAAATTTCTTTATTGAGGCTAAGTGATTACATAACCTTCACAATATTGTGGGATAGTGATACTTAGCTAAAGTCACAAACACATTTTAACCTTCACAAGATGAATTGGCCTTATCATTTTCTATAAAGCTTTTGAACTCTATAAACGTTGACAAAAGAACTGTTTCTTTCCTTTTGCTTAGCGTAAGCTGTTTCCTTTTTCTCTCTCCTTCCCCCCTCCCATTGCTACCCTTGAGTTGCTTAGTTCACTTTCATCAATGTCCAGTGCAGCTGATAGACATCTCTGCTGTATTTTTTTCACTTGTTTCCCTTTGATTCTGTGCCCTCCTCCTAGCTTCCCTCATATGTTCACATGTGTATACATGATGTTCTTTTAATTGATTAGCAATTTACCTTTGTTCACACAGAAATATGGGAACCTAGTCACCTGTTCTTTAGAACTCAAACATTGCAATCATAACTTTATTTTTCTTTCCATGGCTTTAGAAGCCTGTTTGCTCTTTCCCTTCCCTTTATTTTTTTTCTTCTTCCTTCCCTTTCCTTTCCTTTCCTTCTTTCCTTTCTTTCATTAGAAGTTCTAGAATATAAAGATTAATCAATCAACAAAGGCTTATGATGTATGATACTTTAGTGAAGTATGTACAGTATAAAATTGATGGTTTATCTTAAGAGTTTACAGTCAAGGGAAAATAAGGCAAGTATTTGTAAAGTATCCATGTCCTTTTTGCTTCCTTTCTTCATTTACATTTATTGGTCCATCACTGTAGTTCATTGTTTGTTGCTGCAGTTGCCCTTTAATTTGTCTGCTTTGATTTTATTCACTTGACAAAATGGAACCCATTAAGTATGGGTGTGGCCAACTTGTTTGTTGTACCTTAGATTAAAAAAAAACTAACTTTGTAGTTAGTCTCATTTTAAGCATATAGTCTAAATATCAAATGTACACTAAATATTGCTAATATTCCTACAATTCCCTAGTATATCTGATCTTGAAACATAGTTCTCTATTAAACTCCCAATTTAGACCTCCCTTTCTTCGCTTCCCTCACCTTATTCTTTTAAACTTGTCCTCAGATCTCAGCCTCCTGAGTAGCTAGGATTACTGGCTTGAGCAACTAGCTCCTGACTTTTTTTGTTTTGTTTTGGTTTTTTAAAGGTTGGGTTTTACTTTGTAGCTAAGGTTGACCTTGAACTTGCTGTGTAGCCCAGGTTGGCTTTGAACTCATGGTCCTCTTGCCTTAGCCTTCCTAGTGTTGGATGACAGACATGCACCAAAGGCCTTCTTGTTATATCCTTATGTGGCAAAAGGGACAAATGCTATGATTTCACATGGTAGAAGGGCAGAAGGAACCAGCTTATTTCCTCCAGCCCTTTAACGAGACTTAAGTGCGTTCACAACTTAATCTCTTGCCAAAATATCTTAATACTGCCACTAAGGGTTAGATTTCAGCACATCATTTTTGGGGATTTTCGGACACAGCAGGTTATTTATCTCTTTGTCAAAACTTCCTTCCTCTCTACTATATCACTGCCATTAGCACTCCAAATACTCTAGCATTTCCTTCTTAAACTATTCTGTGGTATAATTTGTACCTCTCACTACTGCATTGTAATTTTGGTTCATTTGATAACAGAAGTTTAAAGAGTGGGTAGTAGTTTTTAATCTCTTTCTTTTTCTGTTATTTTCATTGAATACTGCTACTACTAACAGTAAAACCCTATATATCTGATTGTTACTTACTTCAACCTCTTTTTAATCTTAATTTCCTTTTCAGCAGATTCCCAATGTATCAATTGCTTTCACTTCTAAATGCAAAACCCATTTTGGACTAGGATCTTTACTTTGGCTATTGCTGCTGTCTTGAAAGTTGCTCTCTCTGAGCCCCAAATAAACAGTCATGTTTCACAAAGCCTTGACATGCTATGTAAAATGTGGCATCTCTAGTTAATAAATAGAATCTGAATTATCTGATTTATTTACCTGTCTTGTAAAACACAGGAATTTCCCTCCCCTCCCCACCCCAAAGCTAGCCTCCAACATGATTCTCTAATCTTTGCCTCCCTGTGTCTAAGTTAAGGGCCTGAGTCACTGTTCTGGGCCTCATGTCTTGTACATATATATGTTAGTACTTTGCTAAATTTTAAAAATAACTACTACTCAACTACCTTTAAGTTTGAGAAAGTCTGAAAACCAGTGTACATTCTGTAATAAATCAGTCTTTCAATTCCTTCTTAAATCCCATACTGCTAATGGTTTCTTTTCAAACTTGGAATAAAAATCTAAAGTTCTTAGTGTGGTCTGTAGTGTCCAGTGTAGTCAGTATCTTAAGTCTTTTATCCTTCCTCCTTGTTTACTGAGCTAGAATTATTCTTTAGTTCCTTGAAGTTGAGCTTAGTCCTGCTTGGTCCTTTGTACTGTTTTTTGTGCCTCTGCATGGTTGTGGTTTTTTGTTTGTTTGTTTTTGTGGGGCTTGAACTCTGGGCCTGGGTGCTGTCCCTGAGGTCTTCAAGTCAAGGCTAGTGTTATACCACTTTGAGCCACAGCGCCACTTCTGTTTTTCTGGTGGTTAGTTGGAGATAAGAGACTCATGGACTTTCCTGCCTGGCTGGCTTTGTAGGACGACCCTCATATCTCAGTCTCTTGAGTAGCTAGGGTTACAGGTGTGAGCCTCTGGCACCTGGTGATGGTTGTGGTTTTTGCATGCTGGGTATTTCTTATCATGCAAGACTTGTTATAAGTATTTTAATTTCAAACATTATCTTCTCAATCGGCTATCTGGAATAAGTATTCCTTTCCTCAGGCATTCTGTCACTTTAGTATTATAGTACTTGAGAAATTGGTTATATCTTATTTATATCTTATTTTCTACTGTGCCCCCACTGCTATACCTGTGAATGCATGGATACCTCTGCTGGGTTTTTTTTGCCAGGGGGTGGGTGTGGGGGGAGGAGGTGGTGTCATGGGGCTTGAACTCTGGGCCTAGGTGCTATCCCTAAGCTCTTTTGCTCAAAGATAGTGCTCTAACACTTTGAGCCACAATTTTCTGGGGATTAATTGGGAGTTAAGAGTCCTGCTCTTGCTAGCTTTGAACTGTGACCCTCAGCTCCAGCCTCCTGAGTAGCTAGGATTATAGGTGTGAGCCTCCAGTGCCTGGCTCATTTTGTGTGTGTGTGTGTGTGTGTGTGTGTGTGTGTGTGTGTGTGTGTGTGTGTGTGTGTGTGTGTGTGTGTGTGTGTGTGTGTGTGTGTGAATGTGAATGAATGAATGTGTGAATGGGTCAGTACTGGGGCTTGAACTCTGAGCTGGGCACTGTCACTGAACTCCATGCTAGTGCTTTGCCACTTAAGCCTTTACCTCCTGCTTTTGGTGATTAATTGGAGATAAGCGTCTTATGAACTTTCCAACCTGGACTTGATTTGAACTGTGATCTTCAGCTTCCTAAGTAGCTAGGGTGTGAGCCACTAGCACTAGGCTTTCCACTCCTTTTTGTTTTTTTTAAGTGGCTGCTTTTTTCATCTTTATTTTAAATATATACTTAGTAACATTTGTGAAGTGAAACAGTTTCTGTAATTTATATTATATAAAGCAGGCTATCTTTTTTGTTATAGTAAGGAAGTAGAAGGAACTATAGGGTGACCTCCCTACCCAAATATAAGCAGTTTCTGAATCTGTTTGCATTGAGAATTTCCACAGAGCACCAGCATATATTCTCATAATCATATTGTACTGTATTTTATTTTTATCTATGAAGGTAGTGACTATTCAAAGGGAACTACAAAGATAAATATAAGGTCTATTGTAATTGGATTCCTACAGCGGGAGAGACTCCCCTCATTATTTTAAATGGGACGAATAGCAATGAGTTACCAGCCTACTGAAATATTGAGAACCCTCAACTACTTCCTAATGCTAGCAACCCTTGTTTTTCCTTTTTGGCGGTACTGGGGTTTGAACTTCAGACCTGTGCTTACTAGACAAGTGCTCTATCACTAGACCCATGCCTCCAGCCTTCTAACAGACTGTTAAATGATTCAGAGGTTTTCAAATTATACCTCAAACAAATAAGGGCCCTGAAGAATGCTAAATTTTGAGGTTGCCAAAGTTAATGTTTCCTCTTTCCTGTCTTGAGGAGAGAGTAGGGCTTTCTTCCACCCTTTCATGTTATTTTGGTAGGTTATAAATTAAATTGACATAAAAGGGAGCATCAAGAGAAAAAAAATTCTGTGACCATATGTTCCACTGGAGTTCTCTGTGTAAGACTAGAAAAGAGCCACATGACTGACAACTGAGTTTGGTAGCTTTGAAGAAGCAATTTTATAGAAAGTAGTGAAAAACAAAAGTCAATAATTGGAGCAGACCGTAAACCAGTTTCTAATGTTAGAAAACAATGAGTCAAAAAGAGTTCTTCCTAAGGTGTTGGGCTAGAAACATCTTTTGCAGCTTGAGTGTGTCTAGTGCTGTCTTAATGGCTTAGAGACAGAAGCACAAGGTTATCTCCATACATGAGCTGTGTGGTGATCTTTCTGACACTCAAGTCAGATCACATCCAACTTCAGCTTGCAGAATATTGTTTGGGAAGAGAGCAGTTTTTATTATTAGAGATTTTAAGACAGAAAGGTACAAGTAATTTGATGACTAGTTTGGATTGTCATTAACCAGATATTACAGAAAACTTGAAGAATTCAATCTACTCTAAGTTATAGGTAGCATAGCAAAATCTCAACAATATTGGAATTTATTAATCAATGGGTATACTATAGTTTCTCCTGAAACAATTCCCCTCTACTTATTTATTGGAGTGCAACAAGTACTTACTGTAGTAAGACTACAGATTAGGAATACAGGAAGCTAGTAAAACTACTTTGTGAGTAGGATAAGTAGCAAGATAAATTTTAGTTAGCTTTTTCCTGTATTAGGTGAAATAATGAATTCAGTTGATTTTAGTGTCTGAAATGGCAGTGAGTACTCAGTTGCTCTGGTTATCTTCCTGGATGCCTAATCTTTCACCATGTGACTGTCACGTCTAGTGATAAAAGTCATGTGTAATCTTCTTTCTCTTGTTTTTATTTCTACTGCTATAGCTCCACAGAATCATTTATCCTCTTGTTTTTCTTTTTCTTCTCTAGCTGTTTATTAGAATCACCCATATCATCTACTCCTTAATGATTAAATCATAATGGCAAAGAGAGCAAGCTAAAATATTGGACTTCTATTTCTCTAAAAGCCTTATCAGTGTGATGGCATATATGTACTTAAATGCAATTGAAGCATACATCTTATTGTTTTCAATACTTCCAGGCCATCTTCCCAAACGGAGGTTTCTCTGTTCTTCGTGGTTTCATTAAATGATGGCATTTTTCATTTAACTTTTTTATTACTGTAAATTAATTGTACAAAGGGTTTCGTTGTGATATTGACAATATGTATATAATGTACTTTGATCAAATTTACATCATCTATGTTATTCTTTCTTAATCCCTTTTTAGCATTTTTCTGGTAGTTTCCATGTATATAATGTTCTATAATCTTCACACCTTTCATCATTCTCTTCTTTCTTCCTTACCCAACATGCTGGTTTACACCACCCCAAAATGTCTTCCCTTTGCAATATAATACCAGATGGAGGGATGGTATTTATGCCTAAAGTTTATATGCTTTCTTTGAGACCTAGAAATTCACTACATTATTTTGAGTTACTTAGGCTATATACGTGTTAATAATTTTTTTCCTCTTGTCAATCTGTTTTATTATTACAGAGAGGCCCAGTTAAGAGCTATGAAGGGTAAACAAAATTATTTCTTTTCCCCTAGCCACTATTGAACACTGGAACTATGGTGACCATGACTAAGTTTTAAATTTTATTTAGCTATGTTAAGCACCTTCGCTTGCCTTCAGTTGACAAATGCATATAATGTATTTAGCATCCTGTTTTATATTTTCCATCGTAGCACTCCAGTGTGTTTTTCTCCAACATGGTACTGAATGTATCACAAAGTTGAAGGAATTTTAGAACTCACTCTAATACCTATTGTCTGAATTCTGCTGTTTAAATGTTCTATAATTATACTTCTTTTTTTTTTTGCCAGTCCCAGGACTTGAACTCGGCCTGGGCGCTGTCCCTCAGCTCTTCAGCTCAAGTCTAGCACTCTTCCACTTGAGCCATAGCACCACTTCCGGTTTATGTGGTGCTCAAGAATCGAACCCAGGGCCTTATGCATGGGAGGCAAACACTTTACCACTGAGCCACCTTCCCAGCCCTATAATTATACTTTTTATCAAGCACATCCACTGGGACATTTCTCTGTTAATTTTTTTTTTTAATTAGCTTGTATTATATGGGGGAGGTTTCATTGCTACATCTTTCATATTAAGCCTTCTTTTGAAAATAAAAGTATTTCAGGGCTGGGAAGGTGTCTCAGTGATAGAGTGCTTGCCTTGCATGCGTGAGGCCCTGGGTTCAGTTCCTCAGCACCACAGAAACAGAAAAAGCCAGAAGTGGCCCTATGGCTCAAGTGGTAGAGCGCTAGCCTTGAGCTGAAGAGTTGAGGGACAGCAGCACCCAGGCCCAGAGTTCAGGCCCCACAACTGACAAAAATAAATAAAAGTATTTGAAAACAATATCAATATACATGCCCCCACATACTTGAGCATCTACCTCACCAAGTTTTATCTGTTAAATTAACATGCAACGAAACATTAATTTTTTAAGTATATACTTGCTGAACTTTTATAACTGTGCATATATTTGTGTAACCCTTTATCAAGGTTAGACACTAGTGCCTGCTCATTAAGTACTTACCTACAATAGCAGGTTTTCTTTTTCTTTTTACCTTTTTTTTTCTTTTGACCAGTCCTGGGGCTTGAACTCAGGGCCTGGGTTCTGTCCCTGAGCCTCTCTGTGCTTAAAACTAGCGCTCTACCACTTGAACCACAGCACCACTTCCAGGTTTTTCTATTTAGTGGTACTGAGGAATTGAATCCAGGGCTTCATGCATGCTAGGCAAGCACTCTTACCACTAAGCCACATTCCTGGCCCAAGCAGGCTTTCCTAATAAAGCAGTTCTAACCTCACTGTTAGACAGTTTTCCTTTTGTTTTGTAGACTTGTAGTATTTCCATTGGGTAGATTGAATGTGGATCTGTTTGGGGGTTGCCTATACTCTAAAATGAAATGCTGTTTGTGATTTATTGTCACTTTCTCTATTTTTTTCTAGCTCCTGTGACTTTTCTCATCTTAGTAGATGACTAAGCCAGATAACTTTTTATTTTTTAGATCTAAATCTTGGTTTATCAAAAATTAACAGATTTTTAAAAATGTGTTTTTAGGTGCTGAATGTGGAGTAAATGCAGATGTTGAGAAACATCTTGAATTGGGCAAGAAGTTACTTGCAGCTGGACAACTAGCTGATGCTTTATCTCAGTTTCATGCTGCAGTAGGTTTGTATCATAAACTAACCCATTCTGTGGCTGTTTTAGTAAATACTAATCAGTAGTCGTTTTTTATGGAGAACTTTTTAAGTAAGTACTTGTTCATGTTAAACAAACATTAAAATACTTTAATAATCTAATAATAAATGTAATACTTGAATGTATAGATGAGGTAATTGAGGCTTACTACTGTTAAATATCAAGAATAACTCAATTTCTATAGAAAACTTTTCTCAATCTTTTATATAGTGTTCTGCCTTTGTAATCAGATTTTTCTGGATCTAGTGTTTGTCAAATTCCAGCTGCCCCTTATAATTTGGGTTGCTTCTTTTTACTTCTTATGCCTTGTAGCGTCAACTTTTATTACTGTTTCTGGTCTGTCATGGTGCAGGTAATATGGCTGAATAGAGACTGAAGGCCTAGAGAGTTTTTTTTGAGTCATAACATAATCTTTTATTCCAGAACGTTTTGATATTGACTTCCCTCAGAGACTTTTTTTAAAAAATCTGTTTGGTTCTCCTTGATTTGAGATAGTGAAGAGTGATGAGTTAGCTGAGTACTGGTGACTCATGCCTGTAATATTAGCTACTCAGGAGGTTGAGATCTGAGGCTCTTGGTTTGAAGCCAGCCCAGCCAGGAAAATCTGTGAGCCTGTTATCTCCAATAAACTACTCAGAAAAAGCCAGAAGTGGAGAAGTAGCTCAAATGGTAAAGTGCTAGCTCAGGGACATTGCCCATGCTCTGAGTTCAAGTCCCAAGTTAGGAATTAAAAAAAAGAAAAAGAAAAAGAGTGACTGGTTATAAACCTGATCGGCAAGGGGTTATTGTTTTTTAATAATATGTAATGATTTTCCTAGAATAATTACCATCCTATTATTACAGTAATTTGTTTTTATGAAAACAAAAAGGGAGATTTGAGTTTGCTGTTCTCTTTCTCTCTATTTTATGGTGGTATTGGGATTTGAATGTAGTGTGCCTTCTCGTACTTGTGATGGTAGCACTCTACCCCCAGCCTTTTTTGGTTTAGTTATTTTTCATATTGGGTTGACCAGGATTCTCCCACTTATCTCTGAGTATTTTGTGATGATAGATATTAGCCACTGGGTCCAGCTTTTGTTGGTTGAGATGGGTTGTTCTGGACTTGTTGCCCAGGCTGGCCTTGAACTACTTACTCTCCTAATTTCTCTCCTTCCCTCCCTCCCTCCCTCCCTCCCTCCCCCCCTCCCTCCCTCCCTCCCTCCCCCCCCTCCTCCCCTCTCTCTTTCTCTCTTTCTCTTTCTCTCTTTCTCTTTCTCTCTTTCTCTCTCTCTTTCTCTCTCTCTCTCTTTCTCTTTCTTTCTTTCTTTCTTTTTCTCTTTCTTTCTTTCTTTTTCTTTCTGCTTGAACTCTGGGCCTGGATGCTGTCCCTGAGCTCTTCAGCTCAAGACTAGCACTATATTACTTGAGCCACAGCGCCACTTCTGGTTTTCTGGTGGTTAATTGGAGATAAGAGTCTTACAGATTTTCCTGCCCAGGCTAGCTTTGAACTGTGATCCTCAGATCTCAGCCTCCTGAGTTGCTAGGATTATAAGTGGTAGCCACCTGCACACAGCTCAGAGTTCCTGTTCTTAAACAGTGTAAGAAAACATCTGGAAAGAAAGACTGAATTACATATTTACAAAAGTTCAAAGTTGAATAGAGTTAATATTCTAGACCAGAGGTTTGCAAACTTCCCTAAAGAGAAAGCAGTAAATCTTTTAGGCTTTGCAGTCATCTAGTCCTGTGGTTTCCTTATTCTTTTTTTTTTTTTTTGTCGGTCGTGGGGCTTGAACTCTGGGCCTGGGAGCTGTCCCTCAGCTCTTCAGCTCAAGGGGAGCGCTCTACCACTTGAGCTACAGTGCCACTTCCGGTTTTCTGGTGGTTTATTGGAGATAGGAGTCTCAAGGTCTCGCCTGCCCGGGCTGGCTTTGAACCGCGATCCTCAGATCTCAGCCTCCTGAGTAGCTAGGATTACAGGCGTGAGCCACCAGCGCCCGGCGGTTTCCTTATTCTTTTTCTTTTTCTCTTCTCTTTTCTTTCTTTGACATTTCTTTAAACATGTAAAAGACATTCTTAACTGAAGTATGTGGTTTGGATTTGGTTCAAGGACTATTGTTTTTGGACCCATATGCAATGATTCCATTCGACCCCATTCATTTGTAATGATATTTTGGAGTAACCTCAACTGACATGTATATAAATATGTATACATATGTATACATACATACTATATGTGTATGTTTTGGGGGTATAGGGAATGAACCTAGGGCTTTGTGTATGTGAAGCATGTACTATATGTAACACTGACTATACCCCAGACTTCATGACTTTTGATGAAAGCATTTTTTTCTTAGTGCCTTTCTTTTTTTTTTTTTAATTGTGAAAATACTGTACAGAGGGGTTACAATTACATGGGAAAGATAATGAGTACATTTCTTATCAAGCATTGTAGCCTCCTCCTTTATTTCCGCTTCCCATTTCTTCCCATCCTCCCCCCAACCCCCCAATCCTCCCCCCACCCCCGCACCAAAATTGTAAAGTTCGTTTTCGACATAACGACTTGTATGTCTCATTGCTGCAATGGGTCCACCTGTATCCCTATTTAAACGATTTGTTTTCCCCTTCCCCTCCACAAATTTTCTTTCTTTTCTTAAATGTGGTAATAGGGATTGAACCTAGGACTTTGAATATGATAGGTAAGCTAAATCACTGACTTATATCCCAAACCCTTGTTGCCTCAATAGGATTGGCAACTAAAATTCTTCAGGTGATTGATTTTGAATAAATTATTGAAAACTAATATTTATTATTTTAATTTTCAGATGGTGACCCTGATAACTATATTGCGTACTATCGGAGAGCTACTGTATTTTTAGCTATGGGTAAATCAAAAGCAGCACTTCCTGATTTAACTAAAGTGATTGAATTGAAGATGGATTTCACTGCAGTAAGTGTATCTAACTTTAGGGCAGTTTCAGGGAACGTCAAAGAGGTCATTGCTTTCTTATGGAATGGTCTGGCGTATGAGGCATAGGTGAAGAGTAGCAAAGCTACTTTGATGAGTTGAGTGGTAAAGAAGAGAAATTTGAAGTCCTTATAATTTCTGGTCACAGAATTTACCAAAATTTACCTGTACTCCCACTTGGAAGGCTGTCAGGAGAATCTCTGTAACCCAGGCATTCAAGGCTTCAACTGAGACTGTAGCAGGAAGAATAAAGAGTAAATGGCTTGATTAGGAAGTAGTTTGGTGAGGATATCATACTGAATTAGAAAGGTTCTTCTGGAACCAATGTACAAGTTTCAGAGAAAGTTCTACTCTAATGCTTCTATATTTTGAAGATTGGCAGTTCACTTTGAGGGTTGTGACAGGTGTGCAAGAGAATTCATTTTGTGAGTGTATTTGTTATTTTTATTATCACTCTGACTGAATACTTGAACTGCAGGGGGAATGAAGTGTTTTATCATGGTTTCAGAGATTTCAGTCCATAGAGCTTGTCTCTGATTCTGGGTCCAGGTGAAGTGGAACATTGTGTGGAGCATGTGGAGAAGGAGGAGGCTGATCGCTTCAAGCAGACAGGAACTAGAAGGAAAAGTACCGGAAGGGTCTCCAGTGACATACTTCCCGAGTCCTGCTTCTTCTAGGCACTCCCTAAAGTTCCCACCACTTTCAGAAATAGTGCCATTGGCTGGAACCAGGCCTTTAACACATGGCACCTGTTGGGCCCATTTCAAATTCAAACCTTAGCAGTGTTCCAGAGGTGAGGTTTTCACAGGCAGGTAATGAGTTAGATGGCTTCAAAAGAAATTTGATTGACTACCTTGTTTATGTTCTGCCATACTAAAAAATGAATTGAGATATTTGATTAGATGTGGAGTGTTTGATTTGAAAGGTATTATTTTTTCTTTTTTTTGGGGGGGGGGGGGGGTCCAGTCGTGGGGCCTGAACTCTGGGCCTGGGTGCTGTCCCTCAGCTCTTCAGCTCAAGGCTAGCGCTCTACCACTTGAGCCACAGCGCCACTTCTGGCTTTTTTTTTTTTTCTGCTATGTGGTGTTGAGAAATCGAACCCAGGGTCTCATGCATGCAAGACAAGCACTCTACCACTGAGCCACTTTCCCAGCCCTGAAATGTATTATTTTTATATGGAATTCCCACTATCAAGTTCTTATTCAATCTATTACTTTATATAGTAAAGCACAACCTTTCACAAAAATGAAGTAGTCAATTTTCATAGACTATGATTAGCTATAAGCTTTTTGGAATGGCTGCAAGTTTGCTTTCATATATTCATTTAACAGCAGATTAGGGAATTTTTATGTGCTGTAAAAATAATAGATAAGTTTAAGTTTTGAATATCAGTGTGGTTTCTATTTTCTGGAAGATGTTTGCTAGAGTGATGGCGTTCTCAGAAGAGACAGTATTATGAAGATTGGAAAAGGGATATCAGAGAGATGGGTATAGAGGTTTTATTCTGATTAGAGTAAATGTTTAACATTGAGGATTAAAAAAATTAACCTATTCTGGAGGTTTGATAAGTAAAGTTTCAAGTAATAAGTTAATTTTAGTGGAAAAAGTTACCATGATGTAAAAAATGTTTTAAAAATTAAGATATAATTGACACACCATCAGATCCAAAATTTTCAAGTACTTATTGGCTATTTGTATATGTACTATGTTGTATGATCATTGCCACTGTCTTGTTCCAGGACATTTTTATCCCTCTCAAAACAAACCTTGGAGCTGAGCACAGTGACTCAAGCCTGTAATCCTAGCTACTTGGGAGGTGGAGATCTGGGGATTGTGGTGTAAGTCTAGCCCAGGCATAATGATTTTCAGACTCATTTTGATCAGTGACTGGGTGCAGTGGCATTCACCTATTGTCCCAACAACAAAGGGAAGTGTAAATAAAATCACAGTTCAAGCTGGCTTGGCATAGAGCTAGACCCTATCTTGAATGTAATCACCAGGAAAGGAGACAGGTAGAATAGCTCAAGTAGTTGAATACATAGGTAGTAAGTGTGAGGCCCCCGTGTTCAAACCACTCCAAAGAAACAGACCCAAAGTCTGTATTAGCAGTCACTTCCCATTTTTACCCTAGTCTCTAGCAACCATTTATAAAATGACTGTGCCTATTAGGTATTTAATATTCTTTTGTGGTTAAACTTTTTTCAATGTATACATTTTTCAATATATTTCTATGGAAGCATACTTCAACAAAAAATATATACATTCATTGATTCCAGAAGTTATTTATACCATACCAAGTCAAACTGAGCCATGGAAAAATGAATTTGTGTTTGCAGAAAATTTAGAAATGCAATCTCAGCTCAACCTTCCCCCTCCTTTTTTTTCTAGGCAAGATTACAGAGAGGTCATTTATTACTCAAACAAGGAAAACTTGATGAAGCAGAAGATGATTTTAAAAAAGTGGTAAGTTAAGCTTAATTTTTATGTGGTTCTATGAAAATGGTATATTTTGAGGGAACATATTGGATCTATTTTTGCCTTGGTATCAAAACATGTAATTGTATTTTCTAGTCAAATGGAAAATTTAAGGATATAAGAATCACACTTTCTGGGGCTAGGAAGTTGGCTCAGTGGTAGAGTGCTTGCCTTGCATGCATGAGGCCCTGGGTTCGATTCCTCAGCACCACATAAGCAGAAAAAAGCCAGAAGTAGTGCTGTGGCTCAAGTGGCAGGGCACTAGCCTTGAACTGAAGAGCTGAGGGACAGCGCCCAGGCCCAGAGTTTAGCCCCCACAACTGGCAAAAAAAAAAAAAAAATCACACTCTCTGAATTAATATTTGGTGACTGATGTCAAAGAATCACATGAATGGTTGGCAGATGAAGTGTACCTGGTCACTGTGTGATCCTGACTTCAGTTCAGTTATTCTGCTCTGTCCTGCATGATAATAGAGATGTCAGCTGAGCTATTCTTCATGTCCTCTAGTGGCATGAGAGACTTCATTTGATTTGAGTTGAGTTTTATAGTCTCCTCTATTAAGGCTACCTTACAGAGTGTAAAGTGCTTTGGATTTGTTGGAAGAATGTTATAGATTATGTAAAAAGGTTCTTTGAAGAATCTGCATGCTGGTTTTTCATATTGGCTGTACTAATGTATGTTCCCACTAATCAGTGGAAAAAGCATCTTCATTTTGATTGTAGTTAATGTAAATTCAAATACAATATATCTTTAGTACAATACTCAGTCAACTTCCATGATAGTTAGTGATTAGATATGTGTCAGCTGGAAGCATCCAAAATAACTTAAGTTATGTCCCCCAGCTTTGAGGGACATTCCCAATCTAGACTATAGCAGACACCCAGGTTGTCTCTATACCTTCGCTCTATTATGAATAGTAGTGCTGTAATAACTATGATAGTGCGGATAGTTTTATGAGGAGATTATTTCATTTCCATAGTATGTATACCTAGGAAAGGGATTACTACGTCATATGGTAGTTCTATATTTAAATTAAAAAAAAACTGCATACTCTTCAGAAATATGATAGCAATTTACATACCTACCACCAGTGTTCTTTTTTCTCTACCATGGGCAGCATTTGTTCTCCTGTTTGTTTCTCTCCCTCCCTCTTCCCTTCCCTTCCCTTCTCCCCTCCCCTCTTACAGTCACCTTCAAGGACATCTCCAGAGTCCTAACATCTCCTGTGAGCCCTTACCTCTTAAATGTTTCCAGTGCATTTCAGTAACACCAAACTGAGGATTAAGCTAAATGGCCTTGAACAAATGGGCCTTTTGGAGACATTCTAGGTTCCAATGATAGCAGTAGTTTTCCTAACAAGTGTAGGATAGCATCTCATTGTGTTCATTTGCATTTTCCCGATGATTGAGTTTGAGCACTGTTACCTGAACTTGTTTGCCATTTTTATATAAATGTCCTTTCAAGTCCTTTGTGCCCCCCTCCTTTTTTTTTTTTTTGCCAGTCCAGGGGCTTAAATGCTGGGCCTAGGCACTGTCTCTGAGCTTTTTTTGCTCAAGGCTAGCATTCTACCACTTGAGCCACAGCACCACTCCTGGCTTTTTCTGAGTAATTTATTGGACATTAGAGTCTCAAGTCTTTCCTGCGTGGGATGGTTTTGAACCATGATCCTCAGATCTTAGCCTCCTGAGTAGCTAAGATTACAGGCATAAGCTACTGGCATCTGGCTGCTTGGCCATTTTTAAGTCCAGTATAAGTTGGCTGTTATATAGTGCCAAGGGAGATAAACTGAGCATCTTCTGAAAGTATATATTATATCTTTTACACTCTGTCCTTACTGCAAATTTATGTATTATGGTTATATTGGAAAACGGAATAGGGGTAGAGTTCAATACTAAGAGAATGCACCTCTCAAACAACAAAAAAACCCTCCGTAGCAGGTAGTCAGAAATTCCACTAAAACTTTGGGAGTACTTCCTCTATGTTTTATGTAGAATACTCTTTTAATCTCTCCAGGACTACTCTGCAGGGTGTAAGTACTATTATCTTTACTTTGTTGTCCAAGAGAATGCATATGACTTATACCTAAGTGATTAATTCAGAATTTGGATGTTAATTTTTAAAAACACACTATAATCTGTGTAAATATTTGTAAGTTGGCCACTGAAAAAGGGTGAAACTTTCACCTTCTGTTACTGCCTTAGTCATCTTAGTTATCAGATTAGCTGCTAACAGCCACACCTTTCTATTATCTCACAGCTTATGGGGTAAGGAAGCTGGCCAAGGGGTCACTGGGTCCTCTGTACCTGGTTAGTTGTTCAGTATTTGGTTAGAGGTTTGTGCATAGCAAGAGATAAACTGCTGCTTCTGTTATATGTATATAGCTCAAATCCAATCCAACTGAAAATGAAGAAAAGGAAGCTCAGTCTCAGCTTATGAAATCTGATGAAATGCAACGTTTGCGCTCACAAGCACTTGATGCTTTCGAGAATGCAGATTATACTGCTGCTATAACCTTCCTTGATAAGATTTTAGAGGTAAGTGTCTTACACACTACAGCTGGCAAGACTGATGCTACTTTGCATTCTGAGGCACACTTATATACTTTGACATGCTTGTATACTACAAAGAACCTACACAGGATAAAATTGAGTTGATCTTTGAGCTTAAAGATTATTTTTGTACAGAAGAACAAGATTTGCAACAAATTTTTTTTCAGTAAGTGTTTTGAATATAATGTGGAATTCATGTTTTTATTGCTTGCTTTGCTATTTTGGTTGAAGTTTGTATTTAAGTGAAGTAAATTCATGGCTTGATAACAAAGTAAAAGATGAAAGAATTGACTGAAGAAATAGGCAAAATAATGTTTGGAAGGAAAGTGGAGTGTTTATAGTGACAAGTTCCTAGGAGAGAAGACACAAAGGAGTGTTGGTGGGAAACAAGTTTAGGATTTAATGATAAATAATTTCAGCAGGAAGGGAAACAGTCAGAATTCATACTTGTTATCTTCATAGCACTTTGTACTGTTTCACTTAATCCTAGCAGCAACTTGTGTTTAGCTTGGGCATTTATTTGAAATTTTTATGATGTGGCCTGTGGTAGAATTGATATTGTACTAAATTACTTTGTTAATTCTTTTTGTTGGTGGTGGTGCTTGGGTTTTGAACTCAGGATCTTGTGCTTATTGGCAGGTGCTCTACCAATTGAGCCACATCCCCAGCCCTTTGTTAATACTTTATTAAAGAAGTACAGAATAATTTTTACCTTCCACTAGTTAAAAGAGTTCATTTTGACCTAGCATATTATTCATGATATTTATTCATATAGGTGAAAAACTGGCATAACTTCAGAGCACTCGGAAAAAATATGTAAAGATACGTCAATGGGTATTACTAGCAAACTTTGGGTTTTTATTTTATTTGGGTCTTTATTTTATAGAGCATGAGAATGTTTAGTGAATCTTACAGACATCTGACAATATAGAAACAAGTAATACTCATCTTCCATGTTTCTCCTTTTTTTATTTTGGTCCTGGTCTGGGAGTCAGGATTGGGTGCTGTGCCTGACCCTTTTTTTGCTCAGGACTACTGTGTCACTTGAGCCACAGCTCTTACTTCTGGCATGTATTTATTCATTCATTCATTCATTCATTCTTGGGTTCTTAATTAGAGATAAGAGTCTCCTGTACTTTTCTGCCATGGCTTTGAACCTCAACCTCAGATCTTAACCTCCTGCACATCAAGGATTACTAGCATGAGCCACCAGTGACACCTCCCACTCCTACCCCTCTTTCCCCCAAGTCTGGGGCTTGAACTCTGGGCGTGGGCACTGTCCCTCAGCTCTTCAGCTCAAGGCTCCCATTCTACCACTTGATCCACAGCACCACTTCTGATTTTCTGGTGGTTAATTGGAGATAGAAGTCTCATAGACTTCTTACCCAGGCCGGATTTGAACTGTGATCCTCAGATCTCAGTCTCCTGAGTAGTTAGAATTACAGGTGTGAGCCACTGGTACCAGGTTTCCATTTGTTTTTTGATAAGAGGGTTTAACTTCAAAGATGTAACATTTTACAAAAGAGAATTTTATTTATCAGTAGAATAAAAGTATTTTGCTAATTTACAACCTGTCTTTTTTCTGAATAGAAATTAGAATGGTTGGTTGAATCTAAAACTCTGATCATAGAATATTCTTTTAAAACATGCATTAGTGGGAACAGCCCTCTAATAACAAAACTATGTTTGCTTATATTTGGAATTTTAGAATTATATAATCATAGAGGAAGGAAAAAGGCTGTTTTAGATCTTCCTTAAGTTACCCTTGGAGAAATTATTACGTTGTTTTTGTCACACTTAAAATAGAAGTCATGACATTAATTGAGGATGTTTTATGTTAATAAATATGCAGATAAAATATGTGGCTGCAAGAATGAATATGCATACTTCATTGTTTCTTAAAGGTTAGTTCTTTTGTTTCTCAAGGTTTGTGTTTGGGATGCAGAATTACGTGAACTTCGAGCTGAATGTTTTATACAAGAAGGGGAACCTAGAAAGGCTATAAGTGACTTAAAAGCTGCATCCAAACTGAAGAATGATAATACTGAGGCATTTTATAAGATCAGCACACTGTACTACCAACTAGGAGACCACGAACTTTCCCTCAGGTCAGTTCTGCTGATCTGGTCATTATTTGGTATCTGATCATAGTCTTTTTCTTTATGTCTTTTTGTTTTTGCCAGTGCTAGGGTTTGAACTCAGGAACTGGGCACTCTCCTGAGCCTCTTTGTATTCAAGGCTAGCACCTACCACTTGAGCCACAGTGCCACTTCTGGCTTTTTCTAAGTAGTTTTTTGGATATAAGAGTGTCACAGACTTTTCTACCTTGGCTGGCTTCAAACTATGATCCTTAGATCTCAGCCTCCTAAGTAGCTAGGATTACAGGCGTGAGCCACCAGCACCCAGCTGATCATTACCTTATAACAGTAAGATAATCTCATAAGTTTTCATTACATTAATAACATTTTATGATTAAGGGGGGGGGAGATAGGAAGGGATGGGAAGGGGAAACTAAGGAGGAGGCAACAATGCTTGATAAGAAATGTACTCATTACCTTGCCCATGTAATTGTAACCCCTCTGTACAGTATTTTCACACTAAAAAATAAAAAAAATAACATTTTATGATTAAAGTTGTTTTCATATGTTATTTCAACTTATATATTTTGTTACCTATAAGTTATTCTAGTTTCATGTAGTTTATTTTCATAAAATAAGCTTATTTAAATAAATGTGAAGACTATTTTATAGAAACAAAGGGGAGGTATTTAGAGCTCTGGATGTCATTTTAATTTGAATTAGTGAATATAATGAATTGTGAAATTAGTATGTCTTAATACTGTTATCATAATTTCTTTAACATGGGAACTAATTGTTTATTTTGACTGGAGTATTTTCTTTATTTATATGAACAGTGAAGTTCGGGAATGTCTTAAACTTGATCAGGATCACAAAAGGTGTTTTGCACATTATAAGCAAGTAAAGAAACTTAATAAACTGATTGGGTCAGCTGAAGAGCTCATTAGAGATGGCAGGTAAGAATATTCTTTTCCCAACCATATGGCCTTTCCTTGTATGTCTGGTTTTGGCACAAATGAACTACTGCTTATTTATCATCTGGTCTTTGAGAGTGGGAAAGTCTAGATGGCACTAGGCCTTAGCAAAAATACTAGGATTATACTTTGCTTCAATATGGCAGATTATAACTAACAGTAACTGTGAATCCTTACCTGAAGATTGATATTATGTTTTTTTTTTGTCTCGTGTTTCAAGCACTCAACTATGAGGTTACAGACATGCATTTGACTATAGTTTTTAATCTTAAAAATTTTGTAACTTAATGTGGGAAAGACATAACCTCCCCCCTCCAGTATACACACAAACACACACACACACACACACACATGCACGCACACGCGCACACACACACACACACACACACACGCACACA
Source organism: Dipodomys spectabilis (assembly GCF_019054845.1). Taxonomy (NCBI): domain Eukaryota; kingdom Metazoa; phylum Chordata; class Mammalia; order Rodentia; family Heteromyidae; genus Dipodomys; species Dipodomys spectabilis. The sequence goes on from NW_024870752.1 coordinate 10,991,697, forward strand.
CACACACACACACACTTATTGTTATGAGAGTACCAAAGCAGGGCATTTTAATACAGTCCAGAATGGCCAGGAGTAGACAGAGAAGCACGCCCGGCAATGGTGGCTCATACTTGTAATCTTAGCTACTCAGGAGGCAGAGATCTGAAGAGCTAGCCGGGGCAGGAAAGTCTGTGAGACTCTAATTGCCATTAAACCACTGGAAATGGTGCTGTAGCTCAAGTGGTAGAGTGCTAGCCTTAAGCTGAAGAGCTGAGGGACAGCACCCGTGACTTACCAAAAAAAAAAAAAAAAAAAAAGAAAAGAGAGAAGCACACTTAAGCTGAGCATGGGCTGTACTACTAACAACAGTAAAGAACTTCCGTTAGAGTGGGTGACTTTTCTAGTTTTTCTAGAGATTTTATCTGGATATTGGATTCTGGATTAACAGATCTTTCCCTCAGTACCTGATACATTTTGGGCCACTAATTTTTGTCTTCCATAGTTGCTGATAAAAAAGTCCCTTGGTGGGGCTGGGAAGGTGACTCAGTGGTAGAGTGCTTGCCTTGCATGCATGAGGCCCTGGGTTCGATTCCTCAGCACCACATGAGCAGGAAAAAAAAGCCGGAAGTGGCGCTGTGGTTCAAGTGGTAGAGTGCTAGCCTTGGGCTGAAGAGCTGAGGGACAGCGCCCAGACCCAGAGTTTAGGCCCACGACCGGACTCCCCCCCTAAAAAAAAAGTCCCTTGTCATTTTGATGGGTTTTCCCCATAAAGATAAAGTCATTTTCTTATTTCCTGGATTTTTTTTCCTTTTCTCTTTATTCAGAAATTTAATTGCAATGTTTCTTGGTATGGATTTCTTTCTATTTATCTTCTTTGTAGTCTCTTCTTGAATAGGTTTGTGTACAACATAATGTTTAGTCAAGAAAGTATAGATTATAATAGAGCTGAAAAGTTTCTACCACCTAATTCTGACATTGGTCCATTTTAAATGGAAGAGAGGGCAAATATCTATCTCCTTAATACTGTTAGATGAAGTAGAATTTTTTTTTTGTCTCGTTGATATTTAAGGGAAAAAAATATTACCAACCTAAAACCTATCTGTGTGTGTGTGTGTGTGTGTGTGTGTGTGTGTGTGTGTGTGTGTGTGTGTGTGTGTGTGTGTGTGTGTGTGTGTGTGTGTGTGTGTGTGTGTGTGTGTGTGTGTGTGTGTGTGTGTTAGAACAGGTTGAGCTTCTTGTTCTTGTTTGGCTTTCTTGCTTGGCTGGCTTTCTTCCACATAACCCATGCTTCCAGCCTTGATTTTTCCTGGCTATTTTAGAGTTTGTGACATTTCTGCTCAGGCTGGCTTTGAATCATGATCCTTCAGATCACAGACTCAGGAAGCTAGAATTACAGATGTAAGCCTGGCACCCAGGTCTGGCTTCCCCTTAGCCATCTCTGATGCCACTGTAAGGGTTGTAGGAATCTTGCTCAGCCCTACCACAAACAAAGTGTATTGACGGTGAAGGAATGACTGAATAGTAGTAGACTAGACCACAACTTTTATTGTCTAATAGTTTTCTGGTTTTTACACCATCATCCCCAGGTCCTCTGGACATGGAGGGCAGACTTATGCTGGGTTTTTGTTTTGTATTTGCATCACTGGCATCTTTAGCTCCTGGTTTGAGACATATGAAGCAAAAATGAAACCCAGGGAACTTAAATCCTGTTTACCCTCATGTGTTGAGGGCCCTGGCTAGTATGCTTTCGCTCTCTTTTGTAGGGTCTTGCTTTAAAACCTAGATTTGTTAATTGTCTAGGGATTTTAGTTACACTTAGCTGGAAGAACTGGGAAAGCTTCATATACTTCCCTTTCCCAGAAGCTAGCCTTTCTTTTCAATATTCATGTTTTTTGGTTTCTTTTTTTTTTTTTTGTTGGTTGTGGGGCTTGAACTCTGGGCCTGAGTGCTGTCCCTCAGCTCTTCAGCTCAAGGCAAGCGGTCTACCACTTGAGCTACAGTGCCACTTCTGGTTTTCTGAGTGGTTTATTGGAGATAAGAGTTTCATGGATTTTCCTTTCCTGCCTGGGCTGGCTTTGAACCGTGATCCTCAATCTCAGCCTCCTGAGTAGCTAAGATTACAGGCGTGAGCCACCAGTGCTGGCTTACGTTTTTTTTTTGTTTTGTGCTGGTCCTGGAGCTTGAACTCAGGGCCTGGACACTGTCCCTGAGTTTCTTTTGCTCAAGGCTAGTGCTTTACCACTAGGTCTACAGTACCACATCTGGCTTTTTCTGAGTAGTTTATTGGAGATTAAAGAGAGTGTCTGTCACAGACTTCTTTGCCCAGGCTGGCTTCAAACCATGATTCTCAGATCTCAACCTTCTGAGTAGCTAGTATCACATGCTAGGCATGAGCCACTGGCAGCTGGCCTAAATGTTCTCTTGAAACTGTGTTTTAAATATATCAACATTTAAATGTGAAGACTGCTACATTTTTGGAATAATATGCTACAATGGCTTATGAATATTTTTATTTTGCCATTGTTTAACACTGTATGTAGCAAGACTGGTACCCATTTAAAGAAAATGCTGCAGTAGCTTTGCCGATTTCAGAAGTTGGGAATTTAAGCTGGCTCTTCCTATAAGGAATTACATTGCACTTAGTTGTTAATACTGACCTATATTATGTACAGTAGTGGAGATCTGTTACTTTCATGAAAATGTGTGGTAACCAGGAAATAAAATGATGTTTTGTTGAAAATGCCCAGTGGTGGGATGGGAGCTAGGTTCTTTACTCAATGATGTTCCATCAAGCACTGCACACTGCATTGACTCTTCTCAAAGGCATGTTTCAGTGTGTCTGTGTTCACCTTCTGTGGCCAAGTGTTTTCTTTTCTTTTCTTTTTTTTTGGTCCGGTTGTGGGGCCTGAACTCTGGGCCTGGGCGCTGTCCCTCAGCTCTTCAGCTCAAGGATAGTGCTCTACCACTTGAGCCACAGCACCACTTCTGGCTTTTTTTTTTTCTGCTTATGTGGTGCTGAGGAATTGAACCCAGGGCCTCATGCATGCAAGACGAGTGCTCTACCACTGAGCCACCTTCCCAGCCCCATGGCCAAGTGTTTTCTGTTCTACCTCTGAGAGTTCTGACCATGCTGCTCTGGATTAAGGCAGAGCAGAATTTGAAAGCAGGTGCTCATTCAGCTCACTTGATGAAGTGACACATAGTGAAGGAAGAGGGTCATTTCTACAGCTGTGGAAATACGAATTTCAGAATTGTTCCTCATCATGTTTCACTCATTAATAGATACATGGATGCCGCTAGCAAGTATGAATCTGTCATGAAAACAGAGCCCAGTGTTGCTGAATATACAATTCGTTCAAAAGAAAGGATTTGCCACTGCTTTTCTAAGGTAACAATTGAGACTTGTACCCAGAAGTGAAAATAATTAATATGTGGGAATAACTGCCACCTATTCTCTTCTCACACTCACGCCTAGGACGAAAAGCCTGTCGAGGCCATTCGAGTATGTTCTGAAGTGTTACAGATGGAACCCGACAATGTGGATGCCCTGAAAGACCGAGCAGAGGCCTACTTAATTGAAGAGATGTATGATGAAGGTAAAGAAGCACTGAAGTAAGACAGACCTAGGCACTACAGCCTAAGTATGCACACAGCTCTTATCCCTGGCTTTCTCTAACTGCACTCCTGGGTTAGTTCTGTCTTCTTTGGAAAAAAAACTTCATTATGTCTTTGTCTTGGATTCATTGTAACCACCAAGGTGGTATGAGTCTAGAAAAGTATTATAATGTAAGAAACTCTGAGTAAAAATGACTTAACCCAGCATTTTATGTATGGCAAACTGTTAATTAGGGTAAGGGTCAATTATTTAGAAGGCTTTCTTTCTTTCTTTTCTTTTCTTTTCTTTCTTTCTCTTCCCTCCCTCCCTCCCTCCCTCCCTCCCTCCCTCCCTCCCTCCCTCCCTCCCTCCCTCCCTCCCTCCCTTCTTTTGTCAATCTTGGGGCTTCAACTCTGGGCCTGAGCGTTGTCCCTCAGCTCAAGGTTAGCGCTCTACCACTTGAGCCACAGTGCCTCTTCTGGTTTCTGGTGGAGATAAGAGTCTCACAGATTTTCTTGCTCAGATCTCAGACTCTTGAGTAGCTTTGGATTACAGGCATGAGTTACTGGGGCCTGGCTGTTTTTGTATTTTATTAGCGTAAATTACATATACAAAGGGGTTCATTGTAGCATTTCCATCAGGCATGTAATGTACCCTAATCACACTTGTTCTCTCTACTTCCCTTCTCTCCCCCTTCTTAAATTTCAACAGCTTTTCATTGGTCTGTTTTCATATATGTATATAAAGTCCTTCAAGTGTACTCATTTACTTTTTTGGTGTTCTTGAGATACTTCAAAGAGCGTGGGGAATAATGCTTCTTGTCATTTTTGTAAACTTTCTCTTTTTTCGTCAGTTTGCGTCTTGCTGACATTTTGCCTGGGCTGGCCTTACTTGAGCGTCTGACAAAGCCTAGGATGGCAGTGCATGCCAGTAGGCCTGGTTGTGGGTTGAGAAGGAGTCTTGTGAACTTTTCTGCTTGGGTTGGCTTCAGGTACAAAGCCTCCCCAGTAGGGAGGGGAGCCAGTGCCCGGCTTATTAACTGTTGTTTTACCTAAAGTGTCCATGAGTCTCCCCTTGGAACTTGCAAAGCACATTTCCTCTAGTTTGTAGGCTAGAATTTGGCATATCAGTCAAGTCTGCTTTATAGTGTGGCTTTTCTTTTCTAGTCTTTCATTTTCCTCTACTTGATGTGGCCTAATGTACTTCAACTGTACTTCATTTCCAATTGCTTTTCAAAGATTTGGCCATACTTTTATTTTGTACTCTTCTTGCTTTGCTTCGGGTGTGTCTTGCATAGAGTTGAGTTTTGCTTTTAAGTAGGTGAGTTAATAATTCTTTTAAGTAGGTAAGTTAATAAGCACATTTACATTTGTTAATATGACACTTATTTGGGTTAAGTTTTGTCATTTGTTTTGCTGAGATCTTTTTGCCGCTTGCACTGTATTGCTTTGCGTAGCATTCTGATATTCTAGGAGTTGGTATTTTTGTTCTTGGTTATTTGTATAGTTTATCTTTATTGGGGGCAAGAGCCATTGTTTCCTCTTCCTCACTGTTTTCCCATCACATAATACCTAGGAAAATTCCCTTCTATGAAGGATTTGCCTTTGTACTATTACTGGGCTTATCAGTGCTGTTGTTTTTCCCATCTTCTCTCCTTTTTCTTCTCCAATTTTTTTGTAAGCCATATCCTTTCTGCAGTGTCAGGGAACATACTTTTCTTTGTCACTCTAGCTCTCTGCTTTGTGTTAGTCTCAGTTCAGTATAAGATTCAGAGTGTGTGGTCCCTCCCATAGTCCAGCTGTCTTGGCAAGTTCATCCAAACAGTAAGCTTGAAGACAGGCTGGGAAAATTTCCTAGTGTCTCTATATTTAAAATCATCTGTACCTTTTTTATGTGAAGTATGGTATGGCTAGACAATGCACTTTGTGATTCACATTTTTTTCCTGTATATTTTGTAGTTATCCTGTTCTCTTTTGGAACTGAACAGTTCAGGCAAAATTGGATATCTATCTATATACTATATCTAAAGCTTAGGCATATTTATAGGTATGTCTATATATGCATAAGAAACTAGATCTCTTTCTCTTACCATACACAACAACTAACTCAAAATGGTGAAAGACTTAAATCCAAAACACTTCAAGACATTAGTGTTGTCAACACTTTTTTTTTTTTGCAAGCCCTGGGGCTTAAACTCTGGCTTGGGTACTGTCCTTCAGCCTCTTTATGATCAAGGCTAGTGCTCTACCACTTGAAAAAAAACTTCTGGCTTTTTCTGAGTAGCTTATTGGGCTGGTGGCCCATGCCTGTAAACCTAGCTACTCAGGAGGCTGAGATCTGAGGATTGCAGTTCAAAGCCAGCTGGGGCAGGAAAGTCCATGAGACTGTTATCTCTAATTAACTACCAGAAAACCAGAAGTAGCACTGTGGTTCAAGTAGTGGTAGAGTGTTTGCCTTGAGCTGAAGAGCTGAGGGACAGCACTCAGGCCCAGAGTTCAAGCCCCATGACTGACAAAAAAAGGAATCTGCTGGGCGCCTGGTGGCTCATGCCTGTAATCCTAGCTACTCAGGAGGCTGAAATCTGGATCGCAGTTCAAAGCCAGCCTAGGCAGGAAAGTCCGTGAAACTCTTATCTCCAATAAACTACCACAAAACCGGACGTGGTGCTGTGGCTCAAGCGGTAGAGCGCTCGCCTTGAGCTGAAGAGTGAGGGACAGTGCTGAGGCCCAGAGTTCAAGCCCATGACCGACCCCCCCCCCCCCCAAAAAAAAAAAAAAAAAAAAAAGGAATCTAACAAACTTTCCTGCCTGGGCAAGAGTCGAACCACGATCTTCAGATTTCAGCCTTCTGAGTAGCTTGGAATATAGATATGAGGTACTAGTGCCCAGCTAAGACTGAAGAGTTTTAAATGAAGAGATGGCAGAGGTAGCAAAAATGCATATATTGAAGCTGAAGCATTTCATTTTACACTTTAAAAGTGTATTTCCTTCCTAAGTGCTGTGAACTTAAACCTCAGTAAAATTTATGGCCTTCTGTTTATATACAAAGTTAGAAAGCATATTTTATGATGACCCTAATGGGTTGTGTAGCGGTAATATATATCCTATCCTATATTTAGTATTAAGGACTTGAGGTGGGAATTAAATTGTTAGGGTAATCTCTGGGAGAGTTCCCCACTGGCCTCTGCCAAATGTGGTGTTTGTTCACTTTTCAGTACAGTGCAGGGTAATGATAATTTGTTAGTCTAATTCTATCTGTACATTTTCACACATTTTCCATGTTAGCTATTGAAATGCTCAAACATGTTATCCAGTGATGCCTTTTTCCTACAGTGAAATGAATTTCCATAAAGGCTAAAATTTAAACCATCTATTACTTGTCTGTTAAAGGACAGTGTTGAGAAAACTCTATGTTGGTTCCATGCTCTCCAGATTTGCTAGGACACACCAGTCTCTGCATGTGCTTGTTCCCATCAGGGCTGGACTTATTCCTGTGAGGTGCAAAGGTGCACCTGGTTAGCGTGGAAGATTCTAGACTTCTCCCTTTGAAGCCACCCAGGACAAACATTCTATATTGTACAACCCAGGACCCAGGGCTTTTCTGGCAATTTCCTCCTAGCCCGTACCCAAATTCCAGACTCTCAGATGGATATTTAGCATAAGTCATTGTTCCAATGAGCCATTCTTACCAAGGAGTGTTGGAAATGTTCCTGAGATCTAATTTCCAGCTACCAGCCAGGCCATCTTATCATTGATATAGGTCTTCTAATGATGAGTCTCAGGCCAGCTGAGTTGATTCTAGTAGTAGAAATCAAGATGTCTTTTACTTTTTAAATACTTAAAATACTCTAAAACATGCCTATGGAATGTTATCCGACTCTTTTCATATTAGACTTGCTTTTTATTGAAACTGGTATATGACATAGTCATTTTGACATTTTGACATTTTCTTCTGTTCCCTTTCTAACTTCCCTTCCTTCATATCAGACCATTTGTTCTTTCCCAGTCTTAGTGGTAAGAATTGCTCTGCACTCATTGAAACTGATGGTACTAAGATACCTTGAGGGAGAAATAAACGTGGGAGGTGGGCAAGTAAATCACAAGCCATGGTAGTGTTGATTGCAGTGAGAAGCTTCCTTACTTTTCTGAAGTTTATGAAGGACATTGTGGAGGTAGTACCACATAAGCTCTTAACAGTCATAGCCAGAGTGAAGAGGCTGGGTCCAGTGATGACCTTAGTGTCAGTTTTTCAAGAAGAAAAGGCAATGAGTTCTGATTCCTCCTCTTCAACCTATTTTGACAGCTATTCAGGATTATGAAGCTGCTCAGGAGCACAATGAAAATGACCAGCAAATCCGAGAAGGTCTCGAGAAAGCACAGAGACTATTGAAACAGTCACAGAAACGAGATTATTATAAAATCTTGGGAGTAAAAAGGTAAGTTACTAATTTAAGTTTTTATTGCTATAGTGAACTGTTTTGAAGCTACTAATTGCTCTTTTTTCCTTTCTTCTATTATGGAATTTTCCTCATATTATTTGAGCACTCTTTAGCATTATAAAGCCATGTCTTTGATAGAGAGGAATAATACAGTTCAGAATTACAAGTCGGTGGCAAAGAAGCTGGGCAGGATGGCTTATGCATATAATCCTAGTTACACAGGAGGTTGAGATCTGGAGGATCTTATTTTGACCAGGGTTAGCCTGGTCAAAAGTTTGCAAGACCCTGGACCTCAACCAATAAAAGTTGAGTGCAGTGGTATGTACCTGTCATGTCAACTATATGGCAAGCCTGTGGTCCAGGCCCACAAAAAGAGCTGGAAGTGTCACTTAAGAGGTAAAGTCCTTGCTTTGAAATCATAAGGTTCTCACTCTAAACACCAGTAACCCTCCACACTGCAAAGAAAAAGGCAGTGGTGTGAATAGGCCTGGGTTTTTAGGAATGATTAAGTAGTAGGAGCGAGTGCTTACTTTGGCAGTACAAATACTAAAATTGAAAAAGCCATTGTGCAAGAATGACATGCAAATTTGTGAAGTATTCCTTTTGTGTATATGAGAGAGGGAGAGAGAGAGAAAGAGAGAGAGAGAGAGTGTGTGTGTGTGTGTGTGTGTGTGTGTACACACGCATGTGCATATGTACCTGAGCGCCAGTCCTGGGGCTTGAATTCTAGGCCTGGCCACTGTCCCTGAGCTTCTTTTTGCTCTATTACTTGAGCCACAGTGCCACTTCTGGCTTTTTTGAGTAGTTTATTGGAGATAAGAGTCTTTCCTGCCCAGGCTGACTTTGAACTGTGATCCTCAGATTTCAGCCTCTTGAGTAATTAGGATTATAGGTGTGAAACATTGGTGCCCAGCTTTTTCCATATTTTTATATGGTTGAAGTGCTCTATCTACATATATGAATGTAGAACAATAAAACCTGTTGAAATTATTCCAAGGAGAGAGAAGGGATGAGAAAGAATTATAGAGGGGATGAATTTGATTGGGGTACCTTGTATGTATATATGGAAATACAATGAAACCCTTTTGTGTAACACATGTTAATAATATACACACATACACACAGAATTTCTTCTCTGGTGCTAAGGATTTACCCCAAGGCTTTGCCTGCCAAAGCAAACTCTCTACCACCAAGCCTCCTCCGTCCTTTGTCCTACAAATGTCTCTTAGCTCTTCTGATTTTTTTTTTTCCTGGTGCCAGTCCTGGGGCTTGAACTCAGGGCCTAGGTGCTCTTTGTGCTGACGGCTAGGGCTCTACCACTTGAGCCACAGTTCCACTTCTGGCTTTTTGGTGGTTAATTGGAGATAAGTCTCATAGAGTTGCCTGCCCAGGCTGGCTTTGAACAGTGATCCTCACATCTCAGCCTCCTGAGTAGTTAGGATTATAGACGTGAGCCAACAGTGCCCAGAGGATCTTCAATTTTTTTTTTGGGTCCGGTCACGGGGCCTGAACTCTGGGCCTGGGCTCTGTCCCTCAGCTCTTCAGCTCAAGGTTAGCACACTACCACTTGAGCCATAGCACCACTTCTGGCTTTTTTTTTTTTTTTTCTGGTTATGTGGTGCTGAGGAATTGAACCCAGGGTCCCATGCATGCAAGGCAAGCGCTCTACCACTGAGCCACCTTCCCAGCCCTGGATCTTCTAATTTTTAAAGTAGTAGATAGGACACAACTTTAATAACTGCTTATTTTACCACCCTTCAGAAATGCCAAAAAGCAAGAAATCATTAAAGCATACCGAAAATTAGCATTGCAGTGGCATCCAGATAACTTCCAGAATGAGGAAGAAAAGAAAAAAGCTGAGAAAAAATTCATTGACATAGCAGCTGCTAAAGAAGTCCTCTCTGACCCAGGTATCATCTGTCCTCCCATTCTCCTGACAGTGTAGTTCACTCTTCTACCTTTGCCCCTCTCAGGCAGGGTACAGGTGGAAGGTGGAGAGCAAGAAGAGTGGTTACCGTGGACCACGGCTGTGAATGGTCCTTGGGTCGGCAGATTCCCAAGTCCAGATGCATGTCTGCCCTGTCCAACCCTGGCGTCCCCAGTGAACATAGTAAAGTGGAAAAGCATCAGATAGGGAATTTTTGAAAAGACAGTGATTTGGATCCTTTTTCTACTTGAAAAGGTACCTACTAGTCTTTAACGCTCAGTGTTTTCCCCGATATGGGAGCACACAGGCATCTCTTAGGTGCCTTCCAGCTTTCCAAGCACTGATCAATTCTCTTTACCAAACTCCCAGGAGCATGGTGAGGCAATCTCCCAATAGTTTGTCTTAAGGTAATCTTGCCCTAAGTTTAATGATTAGATTTACTGGTATAGAGGTATTTTTTTTAGCATACATTAATAAGTGAGACAAAGAATGGCGATAACATTGAATAATGCTTTGCCACCTACAAAGGAAGTTGACTCTGAGTAGATACCCATTGCTTTTTTTGTGGCCTTCATGCCAGTGTAGGCAGGAGCTGGTTTGAGTCACACAGATTCAACAATAGGAAATCAAATTTTGCCCCAGTAAATTGTTTAAGCATCTATTCAATTTGAGGAATTGAAATTAAATGATCTTTTAAAAGCTTCTAAATGACAGAAGTGTACCTCCCTAATTGCAACAGGAATAAAAACATTGTTCTATTCTTCAGCAGTTATCAAGTGTCTTCCATGTTCTCTGAGTAGTTCAGGTGTAGTTTGAGGACTGGGCAGCTGCATTGTACCTAGAGTCCGACTTCCACTGAGCATGAGGAAAGCCAACCATCTCTCAAGCTTTTCTGCCTGGGTCAGCTTTGAACTGTGATCAGCCTCTAGGATCAGTAGCTAGGATTACAGGCCAGACCCATTGGTGCCTGATGAATCCTTTTTCTAGTCACTGTCATCCTACTCTGCAGCATTCCTTGCTGTGTCCCCCTCCCATGTGTCTGTATCGGCCTCTAGGGAGCCTCATTCCCCTCATGTTTGAGAAAACTTGATGCCATTCTGATTACTGGGGTTGTTAGAAAACCCATTAGATATTTGGAGCAGTAGTAGTAGTTGGTGAAGATGTGGTATGGCAGGCTTCATTTTGGGAGGTTAGGGTGGTGATATGCTCTGTCAGAGGCCCTGCTTTTAGAGGTCTCTTTCTGTAATGTAACATTCAGGCATCACTGTTTCACTGAAACAATTCCCTGAGTCCTGTCCCCACATAGGAGTTAATGCTTGTATCTTTGACTTTTTTGAGACAGGTCTTGCCATGTACCCAATATCCCAGGCTGGTTTTCCTGCTTCTGCCTCAGTTCTGGGACTAGAGGTGTCCCCACACCCAGCAGTATTTGGGTCTTAACCTGCTGACTTCTTTTCTAGAAATGAGGAAGAAGTTTGATGATGGAGAAGACCCCCTGGATGCCGAGAGCCAGCAGGGAGGTGGAGGCAGCCCTTTCCACAGAAGCTGGAACTCATGGCAGGGGTTCAACCCCTTCAACTCAGGAGGACCATTTCGATTTAAATTCCACTTCAATTAAACCATTTTTCTGCTTTTTCCTTTTTTTTTTTTTTTTTTTTTTTTAAGATTAAAAACAAACCTTATTCTGGGATCCTAATGAAAAAAAAAAGTCAAATATTTCAGTTTGTCCATGACCAAAGAGTTGTTTTAATAGAGAAAAGGCTGCTCCTACATATTTGAAACTTAAGGTTGGTGATGTACGCGGGCAGGGAGGTAGGAAAAGTTCTGTTTCTGACAGAGTAGCCCATGCTCATTTCTGAATGTTGGGGAGACGTGGTCTGAGGCAGCTCACCTATGGAGGTGCTCACAGTCTGTATTTTTCCACATTGGAGCAGGTAGAGCCTTCTGTTCTCAGCCTTGCCTAGCACCTGTAGGAGCTGGAATCCTCATGGGGGTGTGTTTCAGTATTCTTAGAGAGGACGAACAGTTGTGCCGTTATGTTCTTTAGGGACAAATATGCTTAGACTTTGGTCAGTGCAGTCACTTGCAAGTGTGAAATCCCTGTGCCTCCTTGAATATGTAAGCATTTACTCCTGTGCCAGAGCCAACACAGCGGTCACTGGGGAGAGAGCAGAGTCCATGGTAAATTTGTTACCCAATAGTAATCAGCATGTTCAGGTATAAACTGGACTGGTTGAGGATATAGTCATGGTTATTGCTGAATATTTGCAGAATTCCAACTTGAATTTAATTGTAAAAAGCAATGGGCCCTTTTAACATTAAATGGAAAAACTAAAATATATAAAATAGATTCAGATAGTGTGAGTAGTAGTATTTAAAATATTGCTGAGGTTCATTTTAAACAAATGACTTCTGAATTATATACAATTTCTATGCCCAAATTGGCTTAGAAAGGTAAAGTTGCTCAGTCAGTATAAACACAGCATGCATGATTCCCCCTTGAAGCAATACAAGCGGGCAGCTTCTCCTTTCCCTTCTTTGTCATTGGGTCAGCCCTGTGGGATGTGCTGCTTCCTGGTGCCTTGGCTGTCAGCTGCCCTGAGCATGTCTGGATGCTGCCAGTGGTCTCTTGCCTCAAAGTCTACAGGCTTGTGATTCAGCCTTCTTACAAAATAAGACAAAGGCAAGAAATGTACTACTCAGTCTGGATATATTAGATAATTTTTGCCCTAAAAAATGAGTGTTACTAAATCAAGAATGTTGAAAATTTATGGAAATACTGATGCTGCATTTAAAATCTAAGAGATGAGAATTATTGCCTTTATTTTAGAAAGGTTTTTGTTTCTGTCTTGAAGCCTTTTGTAACATTTTAAGCATTAAAGGGTCTACTATATTGTCTTTATGAAATTAAGCATTTTGTTATGGGAGGCAGTTTGACTCTGAATGTCTGTAGTAGCCAAGCACAAATGGTTGTCTTTTATCCTTAACCCTTGTGTAACAAGACTTTTTGACATTAAGAATATAGTTCAGATGGTTTTAATTGAGCCAAACATTTAAGTGCTTTTTTGCATCTCCCTTGGAATTTATTTCTTACCAATCAGCTTAACAGTTCATTTTTGAAACTATTGAACACCTTGTAGCTTTCATTTCTAAAATTTTAGGTCAGTGTGAAAATAATTTTCAAGCTAGTTCACTTTTGTCTATTCATTTACTGTTGGTAATCGCAGTCCTTCGCTAGTTATGTGACTATTTTTCAATCTGGCTCCTTTTGTGATGGCGTCACTGACCTCTGAAATACAGCGGTGGCCTCTGCTCTCAAATGTGAGGATTTGCATAGTTGGAGCACAGGAAACATGAAGTCACTTATTCCTCCATCTGGAGAAAGAGAAAAGTTGCCAAGATTGAGGAGCCAGAGCTAGCTGTGGGATGTTCAAGGGTTGGGCCACATGGGAGATGCTTCTAGCCTGTTTGCCTCAACTTGCTGCCCAGAGGGATTTGCATTTTAATTCCCCCATTTGTAACAGTCAGAACAACTGTGGATATAGTTATCAACTGAAATGTGCAGAAGTACTTGCCTGTGAAGAGGAAGAGGAAGCCTTGGTGCCAGGTGCTAAGTGCCAATGCCGTGGAAGAAGCGAGGTCTCTGGATTCTGGTGCTTTGCTGATGGAGAGAATGGCCTTTCTGTTCCAGCCTGGATGGCCATCCCGAGTCATCTGGTGTCCACCCACGTTTACTCTCCTCAGCAGTGACTGAAAATCCTGGAGACATGAAGTCAGAAGCATCGTCTCTCCCTCCTGCCTACATTGGGTATCATGAGATGTGTAAACATTACTGAAATAGCTTTTTCCTCCTTTTCTTTCCTTTTGTTGGGCCACTTCTTTAGTTCAGTCTGTTCTTAGAGATGCATGTACCAGGTTATTTTTGTGGCAGTTCTGGGAAAAATAAGAGGTAGCTCTAGCTGAATTCTTCTCCGTTCTAACGTACCCCTCTCTTTTGGTGATCTCCAGGAGCACAGTGTCTTGGCTCTGGGTGCTGTGCATGCTCTCTAGAACAGCAAGTATTAAATATAGCCTGTGAACACAAAGCTTACAAAGGGAATCTGCATTGAATTCATTCCTCAGTTCTGCAAGTTTGTGCTTTCATACCATGAATAGATGAAAACCAGAAAATGATGTCAGTAGTTTACTATTGTGAATTGGAGGTAACATATTAAGTTTAAAATATTTTCCCCTTTAGTAGGTGTTAAAAGTTTACTTTTAAATATCAGTATGGGAAAACAGGTTATGGAGCAAGCTCTGATAATGGAATCTAAACAAACAACTCATTTATTTTAACAGAAAAAGACTGATAACCAAGTTTTTATTAAAAAAACAAGTAGAATAATTTGAGATTGGCACCATTTTCTATTGTTGGTGTATAAAAGAAATTTTTCATTTTTTTTTCTTTTTTTGGTGGCGCTGGTGTTAGAGACTTGATGCTTGTTCAGCTCACATGTTGAGCTTGAGTCACAACTTTAGTCCTTTCGCTGGTCTTGAAGACTTTTCTCTTGGGTTGCAGGCCTTCAGATTTCAGCTTCCCGAGTAGCTTGGGTTACAGGTGCAAGCCATTGGAGCCAGGGAATATTTTTCTTATAAGTACTGCGCGCTAACCGATTGCGCCACTGGAGCTCCAGGAATATTTTTCATTTAAAGGTTTGCAGTTGGTCTAAGTTGAACTGATATTACCATGAAGAAAGTATAACATGCAGAAGTTAAAAATACGTCTTAGTTAACTCTGTCAGAACCATTTGCCTTAAAGATACAGGGCACTGGTGATGGGCATAGATGGCTGGTGATATTTTCAGTTAGTACACATCTATGAGATAACCTAAAGAAATATGGCACCTTCCTTGAATTCAGTTGACTTTCATAGTTACAAAGGAAGGCAAATGCTAATTTGTCAACCATGATTATCTCTGTTCTAGATCAGATCATTCCTTTTATGTTAGTGGCAGAGTTTAATTTATTCTGTAGTTTCAAGTGATGTTAAGGGGGGAATACTTTTTAACAGATGATCTCATTTGCTGAATGATTTAAGAGTAAAATTAGCCACTGCGTGGCTTCATGTACAGTAACAACAGATTCTGTTGTACTCGTCTGTGGATAAAACACCTACCTGAAGAGGAAAGCAGGGCACAGAGGAGGTCGAAACTAGAGATATTTGAGAAGTTAAATTATTACTCTTACCCTAAGGGTCTGGTTTGTTTTGAATGAGACATGATTAACTTAATCCATCTCAATTTAGTAGAAAGGGAACTGAACGTTAATTGAAATGGCTCTCAACACATGTCTACAAATATGGGTACTATTTTTATGCCCGTGTATTTTCACATTTAATAAAAATATTTATGGTCATATCAGTACTTTCTTGCTGTTGATTTATGTTGTCTTTTGAGTGCAAAACTCTTAAATGAGAGGAAGTGGTGCTGTAGCTCAAGTGGTAGAGCGCTAGCCTTGAGCTAAAGAGCTGAGGGACAGCGCCCAGGCCCAGAGTTCACGCCCCACGACCAGATTCCAAAAAAAAAAAAACTCTTAAATGAGATGACAGAAAAAAAGCATAAAGTGTAGGAATGGTTAAGATCTCTTACTCCAAGTCCTAGGAAAGCAGGAGTTATGTGGACAGTTACTTCATTTTAGTATGAAGATTTAGCACTTTATTTATCTTGCCCTAAGGTGAGGGAGACACAGCAAGCAATCTTAGTGAAATGTTTCGCAGCAAACCAAAGTAGCTTTCTTCTCAGCTCTATATTCTTCATACCCTAAGATTGGAGGAGAGGGTAGAATACTTACGTTTAGAACTTTTCTAGAAAGCTCAGAAAGTGTCTTAAGTTTTTCATCTTCATGACATCTTGGCAATAGCTGCACCTGGACGAGGCCTGCGGGCTCCCTGACCTGAGGTTGGGCAGGTGCAGCAAGCTTCTCTTCCCAGTCCCAGGGCTCCTGCCGTGCAGGTGCAAAGCCCTCTCCTTTCGTCAGTGCCTTCATCACTGCCATTTTAAGGCCATCTAAGAAAGTCTGCACACATTCCTGCTTCTATCCCTACTGAGGCCTCAGGTTTTCCCTTCTGGATTCTTGGGATAAGGATCATGGATTGAGATGCCCCGGGAAGGAGCAGCACAGCACTGGGGATGTCAGTGTACAGAATACTTCTGGGAGATCAGAGCCAGATGAGACTGCAGCTGTTCTTCAGTCCTTGGTGGGAATTCATGTGTTTCCTTGAGCAGCATGCCATTTGTTTTTAAAAGGCTTCCCCCTTCCACTGGCTCCCCTGTTTGGGTGTTGTTTTTCTCTCTTATGTGATGGAGTCTTGAGGTAGGGATGAGTAACTCATTCACCATGTCAGGTTTTCTTAGCAGGCCTTTGCTTTACATCTGTATGCCAGCTGTGGGACTTTCTGTCCCTGTAGTACTGGTGCCTTGTAGTCATTGTGCAGCCCCTTGCCAGGTGCACAGTGGCATGCCCTATGGGGGTCTGCCACCAGCATGGGACTTGGTCTGGGGAAACTTACTCTAGACGTGATATGAGGAAGAAAAGTAGGCCTAGCAAAGCTGCTACCTGATACAGCGGCAATGCTGTGTGAATAGCCATCAGGAAGCAGGGCAGATACGTAAGTATTCACTGAGCAATTCTGGATTGGTATTAAGGGTATTAGCCCTTCACTGCACTTTAGAACACATCACCAGAACTCAGGCTTTCTAAATTCCTTTGCACAACCTTGTACACTCAGTCTCCAACTGCACAGACTGGCCATACATGTGTGGATCACGGTTTTATTGCAGGCATATACTTAATAAGGAGAGTAACTGGAGAGGGAGAGGCTGAGAGATGATAGAGTTGCTGCTGGGGAAAGGGTATTGAAGTTTGAACTCAGAGCCTGGGTGCTGTCCCTGAGCACTTGCTCAAGGCTAGTGCTCTACTACTTTGAGCCACAGCTCCACTTCCTGTAGTTTGGTTCTTAAATGTTCCCTAAAGGCCCATATGCTAATCAAAAGCCTTCCCTGTGAGGTACTGGACACTTCCAGGAGTTTAGCCTGGTGGAAGGAAGTTAGGCTACTGGGAAGTCCTGCCCTTAGGTGCTGTGGGCGTCTCAGTCCCCTTCTCTTCTGGCCCAGCAGCCATGAGGCCTCTGCCATATGCTGCCATAGGCCCAAAGTGATGTGGCTAAGCCACCATGGACGAAAACCTTGAGCAGAAACAAACCTTTCCTCCTTTATCTCAGGCATTTTGTAACAACAGAAGGCTGATGAATAGTTACTTTTCAAATACTCTAGGCTGTGTTGCCTAGTCCTGAAAAGTAAGAGAAATAGCTTCTGGGCAGAGACCCTGTTCCAATGTGAACTAGCTTGTCTACAGGCAGAGAAAGAGGACAATGGGCCTGGAGGTTTGGTGCTCTCCTAAGGCTCTCTGTGACAGAGCCATTATTGGGCAGCTAGCACACGGGCCAACTACTAAACTCCTAGGTTTTTCAAACTATTTTTCAATAGAATCTTATGTATAGCTTTTGAAACAGTTACGCTTTTCTCATTCTTTAGGGGATGGAGCGGGTATCCAAATGACAACTAAGGTCTTTTTGGTCCCCAAATCCTATGATCCTGAGATATTTGAATACTTTAAAAATATTTATTATTGGGGCTGGGAAGGTGGCTCAGTGGTAGAGCGCTTGCCTTGCATACCTGAGGCCCTGGGTTCGATTCCTCAGCACCACATAAGCAAAAAGAAAAAAGCCGGAAGTGGCTCTGTGGCTCAAGTGGTAGAGCGCTAGCTGAGGGACAGGGCCCAGGCCCAGAGTTCAGGCCCCACAACCGGACCCCAAAATAAATAAATAAATAAAATTAAAAAAAATATTTATTATTAATCTATTGAAACAACCAGAAAGCCAACCATATACATACTTGGCTTTTTATTAAATATCCAATCCTCTTTCAAAAAATACATACACACATGACTATGGAATATTATTTTATGAAATAGAAGGATTAGAAACAATATAGAGCAAGGATTAAAACCTCATGTAGTTTAAGACAAGTGACAGAATATTATTTACATTTAAAAATGATAAAGTATTCTTATTTGAGATAACCATGAATTTTTTTTTCTTTCTTGAAGAAATGTGAAAAAGGTGTATGTACATGGTTTGATTAATACCCATGAGAGATGGCTAGTCAGAGATCTTCTATCTGGAAAGAACTAACTTGAACTGGTGAAAATCCAGTGTTGTAAACAGTCAGGAAAGAGTAACCATCTAGTTGTAAACACTCAGTGGTCACTTCTTAGATAAACTTCTATATGTTAAGTGTATGTATTTTAAGCAATTTTTTTTAAATTGAAAAATGCGTCACTGTTCATAATGAAACCTCCTACTATTCTTAGCAGTAGTTCCCCAGTTCCCCAGACGGTGGCAGGTTTCTTGTCATACTTCCATCTTATATAAACCAGTGCTAGAGTTCATCATGTGCCAAAACTGTAAGAAAAGAAAGTTTATATTTAATTCCTGAAATCTTATATATGTCACCCATTTAAGCTAATTTTATATGTAAAATTTCAGCTCAGGAGTTTATTGAGGATCTTGTTAGTTGAGTACTATAGTTGAGTACTATCTATACATTATGTGACATGAGAACAGCTTTTTGTACATTTTAGTACCTATATACTGTGCCATGATGATATGTTTTTTCTTTTCTAGAATGTGAGATTATCATGAATCTATGAGAGCAGAGATATCTTGGTTATCTCTATGATTCTATATAGATCACAAATATAAACTTATGAAACAAAATTAGAAACCATAATACAAACCCACTTCAGTATTAAAACCTGATATGGTTTAAAATTAATAAATGCTAGCTGGTGTCTTATGCCTGTAATCCTAGCTACTCAGGAGGCTGAGATAGTAGTTTGAAGCCAGCTCCAGCAAGAAAGTCTGTGAGGCTCTTATCTCCAATTAACCAGCAAACAGCTGGAAGTGGAGCTGTGGTTCGAGTAGTAGAGCACTAGACTTATGCAAAAAAACTCAGACAATGCCACAGCCCTGAGTTTAAGTCCCAGGATTGATGTGTGCACCCCCCATATTTGTAAATGATTATAGATAGGTTGATAGATTTCATAGATTCAAAATATACAAAGTATCCTGTGGGACAACAAAGAGAAGACCATATATATAGTCCTCATGTAAGCCAGGAGGCTAGAACATTCTAACATAGACATAAGCACCATACAAGTCTAATGGGTGCTGTTCCTGAGCTAACTCAAGGCTTGTGCTTTACCACTTTGAGCCACAGTACCACTTTTGGTTTGTGAGTGATTAACTGGGGATAAAAGTCTCACAGGGACTTTTCTGTTTGGGTTGGCTTTGAACCATGATCCTTAGATCTTAGCCTCCTGATAGGCGTGAGCTACCTGTTCCTGGCAATTAAGTTCTTATTTTTTTTTTTTTTTTTGTTTGTCGTGAAGCTTGAACTCAAGAGTCTGGGTGCTGTCTTTGCTCAAGGCTAGCGTTCTACAACTTGAGCTGCAGTGCCACCATCTTTTTTTTGTTGGTCATGGGGTTTGGACTCTGGGCCTGGGTGCTTTCCCTAAGCTCTTCAGCTCAAGGTGAGCCTCTACCACTTGAGCCACAGTGCCACTTCTAGTTTTCTGTTGGTTAATTCGAGATGAGTCTTGGCTGGCTTTGAACCACAACCCTCAGATCTCATACTACTGAGCATCTAGGATTACAGGTATAAGCCACCAGAGCACCACAGGTTTTTAAGTGGTTAATTAGAGATAAGAATCTCAGGGGGACTTTTCTGCCTGGGCTGGCTTTGAACCATGATCCTCATTCATATTTCAGCCTCCCGAGTAGCAAGGATTATAGGCATGATCCATCGCCACCCAGTGATCATCTTGTAACTTTAGAATTTCCACATACTAGGAAATTCTATTTTTTTTTTTTTTTGTCAGTCATGTGGCTTGAACTCTGGGCCTGGGCTCCTCAGCTCTTCAGCTCAAGGCTAGCGCTCTACCACTTGAGATACAGCACCACTGGTGGTTTATTGGAGATAAGAGTTTCATGGCCGTTCCTGCCTGGGCTGGCTTTGAACTGCAATCCTCAGATCTCAGCTTCCTGAGTAGCTAGGATTACAGGTGTGAGCCACCCGGTGACTGGCACTGGGGAAATTCTTTTCTGAACTACTCAGGATTATGTGCTTAATCTTTTTTTTTGTCTTTTTTTTTGGGGGGGGGGGGCGGGAGGAGGGTTGGTCATGAGGCTTGAACTCGGCCTGGGCGCTGTCCCTCAGCTCTTCAACTCAAGGCTAGTTCTCTACCTCTTGAGCCACAGTGCCACTTCCGGTTTTCTGAGTGGTTTATTGGAGATAAGAGTCTCACAGACTTTCCTGCCTGGGCTGGCATTAAACTGTGATCCTTAGATCTCAGCTTCCTGAGTAGCTAGGTTACAGGCGTGAGCCAGTGGTACCTGGCATGAGATTATTTTAGAACACAGGAGGTAACTTTTTTTTTTTTTTTTGGGTCCGGTCGTAGGGCCTGAACTCTGGGCCTAAGCGCTGTCCCTCAGCTCTTCAGCTCAAGGCTAGCACTCTACCACTTGAGCCACAGCGCTACTTCGGCTTTTTTCTATTTGCTTATGTGGTGCTGAGGAATCAAACCCAGGGCCTCAGGCATGCAAGGCAAGCACTCTACCACTGAGCCACCTTCCCAGCCCAGGAGGTAACATTTTTAGTGAGCCTGATAAAGCCTTAAAAATTTTTTTTTCAAGGTCTGCTTATATTTTCATGTTTGTAAAAATCAGAATAATGTTAAATTGACAGTTCTTTTGCTTTTTAACTCTTTGTCAGGAAGCTAATGTTATATTACCTATTTTTATAAATGATAGGAGCTGAAGCTCTATCATGGGGAATAGATTTTCTTTCTGTTTTAATCTATGAGTTTAAAGTCACAGAGAATAAATGGGACTGAGGGTGTAGCTCAGTGGTAGAAAGCTTGCTTGTCATGCATGAGACCTGGGGCTCAACCCCCAAATTAATGAACTAATGAAACTCATTATTAATTAACATGCATTATAGCAAAAGTTTGTGAGCTTAGACTACATAAAATGAATTGTTAATGAAGCTACCAATTTTCTTAAATTCTGACAATCATTTGATCACTAATAAGCAAGTCTGATATGTTCTGATCTAATTAATGCACCATATGATTCAGATGTAACTGCAGGATGATGACTTACTTGTGTTTTTCTTCTTGTTTTCGAGATGATCTAATAATTGTCGTATTTCTGTATCATATTCTACCCACTCTGGGACAATTCTGACAGCAGCTTTTAGTTTGGGTTCTTTAGTCTTGGGATTATTGCACTGCAAGTTTAAACAAGTTTTGTTAGTGAAAAGTCATATTTCAAGATGACCAGTAGAATATACATTTTATCAAAAGCAAAGCCTCACTATGTACTTAACATAATGAAAATTTAGCATAGCTAATGAAATGACGACTCAAAATTTATGTTCAGACTGGGTATGTGGCTTAGTGGTAGAGTGCTTGCCTTGCATGCATGAAGCCCTGGGTTCAATTCCTTAGAACCACATAAACAGAAAAAGCTGGAAGTGGCTCTGTGGCTTAAGTGGTGCTAGTCTTGAGCAAAAGAAGCTCAAGGACAGTGCCCAGGCCCTGAGTTCAAGCCCCAGGACTGGCACAGAAAAAAATAAATTACGTGCGTAATTACTGCTTAATGCAAATACCTTAATCAGACATTTAAAAATCGTGTGGAAAGAATTTGATAGTTCATAAGATGTGTTAAACAATTCTGCACAAAGTTTGACAAAAGATGTAATGACATTACCATCTCTGAGAGAACATGGCAGACCATCTGCTTTATAGCACAGTAACACGGTAGAAAAGCACAGGAACTGGAACCTCAGCCGGGCTCCAACTCCACCTTTCCTCACTCTAAGACCTGCACCTGCCAGGGGACTGTGCTGGGGTGAGGGTTTATCTTTGTTCATCTTGCAAAAGAAACTAAAACAACATAATCCCTTAGTTCAGTAACATTTAATGCTTATTATTATTATTATTATTTTTGGTCCGGTCGTGGGGCCTGAACTCTGGGTCTGGGTGCTGTCCCTCAGCTCTTCAGCTCAAGGCTAGCGCTCTACCACTTGAGCCACAACACCACTTCCGGCTTTTTTCTTATGTGGTGCTGAGGAATTGAACCCAGGGCCTCTGGCATGCAAGGCAAGTGCTCTACCACTGAGCCACCTTCCCAGCCCCCCAGAGATATTTTTATAGTAATGGAAAACAGCATTTTCTTACAAAAGACAACTTTACAGGCAATTTTTAAATAAAAATTATGGAAATATTTCCTCCTTAAAATGGTGCCAGAAACGATTTGCAAACTGACGCTCTCTTTGGTTTGCTGGTGCTACAGTCTGTTTTTTGTAACTCGGAGCTGCAGTCTACCATTGCATCTTCCCTCAGGGGGCTTTGGCGAGGTCTGAAGATCTGAGTTGCCCTGAATGTGGACTAGCGGGATACTTGTGCCAATGAGTGTATAATAGTCAAGATGCCACTGACTATCCCATTATGAATACACAGCCCCCGAAGAATATCCAGCACCAAATTCAAGCTGAAATAGTCCATATAAGAGGTTGACAGCATTCATGCAGACCTCTGCTCCATCTTCAGTGCATTCATCATCTTGCTTTTAGGCTGCTTTCTTGGGACTTGTGTGCATTCCTTTAACTTTTCTCCCAAGTAGCTGCCAACAATAATGGATTCCATTGTATTTAAGTGTATCTGAAGGGGAGAGGGTTTAGCTGAGCATTAGAATGTCTGCACTACTGCTAAGAGGCATCTGTTCAAGAATGAAATTTCCCAGTTGGCTTTGCTTTGTATCCTCCTACTGTAAAAGCCTTCAGTTATAAGCACAACTATATCCTGCAAGGCTGGGAGGATCTTAGGGCTTCCTGAACCCAGACCTCTATTTGCTGTGCTAAGGAGATTCATAGTAGATGGAGCAGCAGAAAAGGTGAGAGAATATTTGTAAGACTGGAACTATTTTGAGGTGAACATGTTCACGCTGACTCCTATGCAAATGAAGCGACGCACTCACCAGGTCAATGGTTTTGGCTCTCTGTTTGGATTCATCATCACACCAGGTTTCACACCACAGCCAATCTTGGGGCAGAGACTTAATGGCAACTTGGTAAATCATATTATTTGGAAGATCCTATAGGAGGAAAAAAAAAGATTTAAACACAGAGATACAGAAATTAGGGTCTGAAGGAAGGAAATTGAGTAAAGTCATTCAGACAATTACTGTACCATAAAACGTACGCAAATTTGAGATAGCTCCCGTTTTTAAGCTTTAAATGCTTAATTTGATCAAATTGTCTTATTCATGTGATAGTTCCTTAATCTTCCACCCTAGAATCTGGGAGGGGGGGGGCCAAAACCCAGCCGCCATGCTTCCTCCTGGTCAGCCATTCTGCCTCCTGTCAAGTCATGGGGTTCAGGGCTCACACATGGCTGTTTATTACTGATTAAGCTGGGCCCACACTTTCCAGGTGCACTTTCATCTCCTGGCTGGGTGGAACACTTTTCCAACTGCATTCTCTGGGCTTTCTAAGCCAAGATTGCTGGTTTATGGGTTCAAGAATATTTGACAACGGGGCTGGGAAGGTGGCTCAGTGGTAGAGCGCTTGCCTTGCATGCCTGCGGCCCAGGGTTCGATTCCTCAGCACCACATAAGCAAAAAGAAAAAAGCCAGAAGTGCTGCTGTGGCTCAAGTGGTAGAGTACTAACCTTGAGCTGAAGAGCTGAGGCCAGGCCAGGTGCCCAGTCCCAGAGTTCAGGCCCCACCACCGGATCCAAAAAAAAAAAAAAGAATATTTGACAAGCCTAGGAAGTCAGAGATCTTGAGACAGGCATCTTCCCAAGAAATATTTGCTTCTGTTCTTATTGAGCCTTTCAATAAGTCTGACTGAATTTAAGTGTGATTATTTTTCAGGGTTTCTTTTTTTTTTTAAATTAGATTCTCTTATATTCTGCATGGTCTTCCTTGCTTCATTAAGCTGTTTATTTGTATCCTCTTTTAATTGTGTGTGTGTGTGTGTGTGTGTGTGTGTGTGTGTGTGTGTGTGTGTGTGTGTGTGTGTGTGTGTGTGTGTGTGTGTGTGTGTGTGTGTGTGTGTGTTGCTAGTCCTGGAGTTTTGGCCTCAGGGTCTGGGCGCTGTCCCTGAACCTCTTTATGCTCAAGGCTAGCACTCTGCCACTTGAGCTACAGCGCCACTTCTGGTTTTCTGATGGTTAATTGAAGATAAAAGTCTCATAGGCTTTCCTGTCCGGGCTGACTTTGAGCTGTGTGCCTCAGACCGCAGCCTCCTGTGTAGCTAGGATTACAGGTGTGAGCCACTGGCATCCGGTCAACACTTTTTAGTCCATAGTCAAGGTCCCACTTACAACACAGATCCCCTGGTTGTGCCCCTGTGGGGCACCAGATGGTACTCACAAGGTGTTACCCTAATATGTGTGATAGTGCATATAACAACTCACTGAGCTCTGCACCAGATACTGACAAGAAAAAGAAAAGACTAAATGAGATAGGGCACAGAAAAAGAGACTGAGAATGGAAATGTGAGGATAAAATGCTATTAGTATTAAAAACATTGAAAAAAACTCACTGAGATTGAGTTAAAAAATTATTCATATGTACACATATTTGCATAAAGGCCAAAAGTATAAAATGTAGTTGAGGGGCTGGGAAGGTGGCTCAGTGGTAGAGCGCTTGCCTTGCATGCATGAGGCCCTGGGTTCGATTCCTTAGCACCACATAAGCAAAAAGAAAAAAGCCGGAAGTGGTGCTGTGGCTCAAGTGGTAGAGCGCTAGCCTTGAGCTGAAGAGCTGAGGGACAGCGCCCAGGCCCAGAGTTCAGGCCCCACGACCGGACCCCCCCCCCCAAAAAAAAAGTAGTTGAAAATAAAAGATTTTGCTTTTGCATTCAGGAAGTTGAAGCAGTTTATGCATATGCATTAAAGTTTTTGATTCGCATCTTACTCACCTGGTCTAGGTTTGAAAGACTGTTTGGGTCTTGGCTGAGAGCTTGGTACTGGCCCCTGAGCCTGTCACCTGCTGCAATTCTCCTGAACTTCTTGAGATCCACCACATATAAGGCACTACAAAAAGGAACACTCCTTGGTAGCTCATGTTGTTTATATAGTTCCTTCCTGTTAGTGTCTAGAGTGATATGTTATTAACTAGTCATATCTGAGAGTCGAATAAATCTTTTCATAAATATGCTCTTAGTGTCTAGTGTTAGACATTTATATTAATAGTAGACATAGTGTTAGACATAATTTGAAGTGTGTTCCAGTACTTGTAGGCTCTCTATTCTTTAAGGGTCACTTTAACTTTTTCTAGTTGTCTTGATAGCTCTAAAAGAGAAGTAGCTTTGAAGAGAGTATCTGCATTTTCTTGACAAACCAAATTTAAATCTTCTGTGAGAGTTAGGAGTATATTCTGGAATGCTATTATTTATGCAGGTCAAGTATAAAGTACTAAGAGAAGCCTGTACAAGTGGAGACAATAGTGCCAGGAAGGTTGTCATAAACATTTTATGAGCTCATATGTAAGACATGTCTGTAACTGGCATGTAATAAACACCATGTAATAGGTTACAATTATTGTATAATCTCTAAGGAGAGTCAAATTGTGATTTAATGCATTACTAAGCGACAGAAAGGTAAGGGTATAAATTTTCTTACCTGATATGGTATTTCCTTCTGGAGAGATGTGATGCCCAGTACCCTGTTTTCCAGAAGCGATAGCCATCCATTTCAGTGCGGCTATCACAGAATGGGGTATATCCATAGGGGGCACCATCCAGATCAAAGTCACGGAGTTCTTTTAGATCATGTCTCACAATCTACATAATTAAAATACTGTCACTGATGAACATACTAAAAAATATTGTATGTCTTTATATGGGAATTTCATTATTAACCTAATGTAAGAAATAGCTGCATTTATTCATAATGCATTCATGCTCTAAATGCTTTACAGATTAAAGGATACCTGAAATTTATAATCAGAGTCTACATAACATCTTATTTGGTACTAGAATATTCTGTTGTAATATTGTTAAGTAAGGTATTTGATACGACACACAAGTTGAGGAGTCAAATATTACATAAGTACATTGCTCTTACTATGTACTCAATGTGTGTTTCTAAACATGTGCATTAATACTTCAAAATCACTTTGTGATAAATATGCATTACTCTATACTGGAGTCATACAAAAATATTCTGAATATTCTAAATCACTTCAATGATATATTTACTGCATCTTTTCTATTTTTAATGACTCCAGACTTCTGGAAAACTGTGTTTGGGAAAAGAAAAGTAAATTTATTAGAAAATTTGTCAGGAAATGCTTACTCTATCACACACACTTTTTACTTTTTTTTAAGATTCTTTTATAATGGTTCATAATTATCAACTTGGAAAATACTACCAAAATACAAAAGAATAGTTTATAGAATAAAAGTAAATTTTAATAAAGTTAAATATACTTGTTTTATTTTTTTTAGTGTAAAAATGCTGTATAGAGGGGTCACAGTTACATGAGTAAGGTAATGAGCACATTTCCTATTGAGCATTGTTGCCTCCTTTGATTTTCCCTTACCCTCCTTTCCCTCCCATCTCCAACTCCTCCCTCCCTAATATACTTGTTTTAGATATAAAAGATCTACTTCAAATATTTAATTTATAATATATATTTATATACTACTGCTATTAAAGTGCTGTATATTCTTCCATTAATGATTACGAAGACAATGCAAGCAGGGAAAGGGAACAGTCATAACTTGCAGACACATAAATTTTTAAGATGATAATTTTTTTCTAGCCCAATTTAGGACTTTTTCTAAAAGTGATAGAGTATTATGACCTTGATTATTGGATGAATGTTGGATGCTCTCTATAATGGAGGAATGAGGAGACTTGTGCTAATTTCTAACTGTTCCAGCAAGGAGACATCATTAACAACAACAACGACAACAGCTCATATTTAAAGAAATTCATGTGGCCACTGTTGTGATGACTAATATTTGTTTTAATACTCCATTTAAAAATCTACTATTTTAAATGGAAAACTGTCATATCCTAAATAATAAATGAAACCATGCAATGCCTTCAGTGTTTCCCCAGGATGATGAGAGCTTTAGACTAGGGTGCACTGCTGCTACGTCACACTGCAGCTACACATTTACGCAGTATGGTAGCACAGACAGTAAGCAAGTTTGGTTAGTAAGAGGAAATGATCTTGTTACCTGGTCTGCATCCACAAAAATGATTTTGTCCACTGCTAGTGGAAAAAGGACATCAAGGAAAAGAATTTTGTAACCCCAAATAATCCGTTGTTTTTCAGTTTGTTGATGAAGCCAACGGGGCCACTTATATTGGACTAGTTCATACTGGAATCCATATTCCTTTGCCATGTGAGGAATTACTTCCTAAAATCATATATGTAAACATCAAACAATAATTCAAGGAAAACACAGCTTTATCTTCAAGAAAACACCCACTTTTAAAGGAAAGAGTTTACTATGAATTCTAATAAACTATGAATTCTAATAAACTAGTTGAAAAAACGTCAGCATTTCACTGATTCTCTCCTTCTGCCTCGCGCTTGCTTGTGCTTATTGCTCCGCCAGTTGAGCTATGCTTAAGCCCTTTTTGCTTTTTTTTTCAAATACGGTCTGGCATTTTTGCCTTGGGATCCTTGTGTTTAGCTTTCTGTATAGTCAGGACATCAGGCACACACCACCACAGGCTGGCCTAAAAACAAGCCCCTGACTTCTGCCTCTTACTGCTGTTCTTGTGTATGAGATATAAATAAATGTACGTAAGTATATACGTATGCACGCATGCATGTATGTGTGTATGAATGCTTCTAAAAGAAATTTTGAGATGACACAAATCACAGGAAAGGAAAATGCTATTTCAGATAAGGTACTATTTTTGGCCATGATGTGGTCTGAGAGTTTCTATCCAAATGTAGCACCATTTTCTAATGAGTAAGACAGTCTCTTGCTCAGATGATGTTGAGACTTTGCGTTATCTGTCGATGCAGTTACCTCTGCACCCTAGGCTGTGTTTGGTTAGGACAACCTGCTGAAAAGTCAGGAACAAAACAACGATAGCTCCTTGTATATTTATGGGTTCCTTCTCAGATTCTGCTGCCTCGTGCCAAAGAGCAGAGAGGGAGACCCTGTTGGTGCGGGAGATAAGACAGTGGCCCATCAGGTGAACCACCCGGCCTTCGGCACAGAATGCTTAGGATTCACATCTCACCTGTGCTCTCAATTAGCTGCTTTATACCTGCTAATTATAAAGGCTGGGGCTTGCACAAAAAGTGTGGCTCCATGCTTTGACTCCAAAGATAACCTCTTCCCTTGGAGTACCCTGCCCAAGAAAAATATGTTTGTTTTCCTGGAGGCCTTGGACCACCCCAGACAGTTTATGCTGAAACTGTGGTTTAAGGAGAGGCCCTTGAGACATAAGGAATCAGCTCAAGTTTGGAGGGGCTGAAAGCTTAGGACAGCTAGGCAGGCTACCAGCTTGGTCTGCAGAGTCAACACCCAGTACAAGAGCTGGACACCAAATCTGAGTAGGTGCCAGTAACAGTCCACCAAGTGTCCTGTGGCTGGGAGGAATAAGGGAAGCTCTGCCGAAGGATACCTCAACGCCCCACCCGGGTGGCCCTGCATCTGACCCTCTTCCGTGCCTCTTCCTTCACTGATTTTTTTTTAAATGCACGTTTGTGTAATAAACTGAGTTGTGTGGATCCTTTGAATGAATGATTAAACTTAAGTGTGGTCTTAGGTGCCTCCTGGTGCAGGCCAGTCTTAGTTTTCTTTTACCACCTGGGATTGTTATAAAGAACAATTGAAAAATGTCAGTAAAGGATTTAAATATGCCTGTAAATATTAAGGGCCAAAAGCACGATGGGCTATTTTTATTTCTGCTTCTATCATTTCTTCTCAGCTACAAAAAGAGGACTCTATTGAATTACTGTTAAACTAGACTCTAATCTCATAGACTGATTACTCTGTACAAGAATGCTTTGCGGGAGGTGTGAGGCTGAGGAAAGGCAATAGAGGTTTGGCCACATGAAAAAAAATTTTTTTTGGTCAGTCGCGGGGATTGAACTCTGGGCCTTGGTGCTGTCCCTCGGCTCTTCAGCTCAAGGCTAGCACTCTACCACTTGAGCCACAGAGCCACTTCCGGTTTTCTAGTGGTTTATTGAAGAGTTTCACAGATATTTCCTGCCCAGGCTGGCTTTGAACCACGATCAACAGATCTCAGCCTCCTGAGTAGCTAGGATTACAGGCGTGAACCTCTGGCCCCCGGCTGACCACATGAAAATTGCTAATCAAACACCTGAGATAATGGTTCCCAATTACCATACCAATCTATGCACTGCACAAAATCAGTTTCATTGTTCTAAGGACTAATGTAGAACTATTTTCTAGGGTATAATTTTTATATTTTCTTTGTAAAAATATGACAGAATTCTATTCACTGAAAAATCTTTACATACTTTCCATTGTGGAATTTTATTTATTCATTATAACAAAAAACACAATAAGCATTCTAATTTTTGACTACTTGATCCAATCTCTTGCTGTTCTTTTCTTTAAATATCTCTTAAATAATAACTATATACAATTTTTCTCAAGCTAGATAAAATACTGAGTATCCTTTCACAATCTCCTTTTTTTTTTTTTTGTCTGAGACATGGACTTAAACTCAGTACTTGACACTTTTCACTCACTGGCTGGCAATCTACCAACCGAGAGAGCCTTACCTCCAACCCCTCATTTCAAAATTTATTAAAATAGTAATTAGAGCAGAAACACATTTTAAAAGGCTCATCTGAGCCTCCAATACTCCAATACTCAGAAATTTACCTTTCAAACATCACCCCTCCAGGAAGAGTAATGACTTACCTTAAATGTTGGTGAAAGATAGTTTTTCAGAAACCAAAATTTGACTGGTGTTTTGGTGTTACGTAAAACAGAAAGCATCATGATTCTAGATAAAGGAATATTAAGCCCAATGTAAGTTAACATCCAATTCTTCAAGATTTTTAAACACTTAAAGGTATGAATTAGGAATTTTGGAAAATCAAATGGAACTATCATGACATGAAATTTGTAATGAATAAGGATAGGAAAACACATTTCTGATATAAACTCATTGACTAGCTTTTGTTTTACCTTCCTTGCTGACAAAGAAGCTGCACTGAAAAATCTTGCTTCCACTGATATCACTATGTGATAAATATTAGGTCTATGAAATTTGAAAAGCTTGTCTAGTTTGATACATTCACTAGACAGGGCACTTGTTTTGCTATACAAGATCTCTCAAAGATATAAGTATATCTAAAGCTCTTATTTAAAGTCTCAACATTATGCTTTGTGAGTCATTCTTTGTGATCTTTTCACATAAACTGTTAAAAAAACATCCCTTTGTTAATATACTTTCCTTTTTTCATCTCCTTCCTTCTTTTTATAAAACAAGGAATTTTTTTGGTACTGGGGTTTTGAACTCAGCACCTCACACTTTCTAGGCAACCAGGCCTCCAGTTCTTATTTATTAGCTATTATTTTTAGGTTAGGGTCTCATTTTCTGTTCAGGAATGTTCTTATGCTGTGATATCACTATTTTAGCACACACCACCATGCTGAGCTTCTTTCCACTGAGAGGGCCTCTCATGCACTATGCGGCCTGGACTGCCTAGAACATCTAGCTTAAGATGGCAGGTGCGTGCCAGTGCCCAGGAGTATAGGTTGAGAAGGGGTCTCTTGAATTTTTCTGCCTTGGTTGGTCTCAAAATACAATCCTTACTCTCAGCTAGGATTACAGGTGTGAGCCACTAGCACCCAGAAAACAAGGTACTTCCCTCATTGGGAAAGGAAAATTTCTATACCTATCTTTGTTACCTATCATATTATTATAAATTTTGTATTTCGTAGCTTTAAAAAAGCATTATTCCAAGTCAAATCAAGATAATCAAATTTCACTGCATTTAAACAATTTACTACATAATTTTAAGTAATAAAAAGCAATATGCTGATTATTATGTACTTACTATTTGGATAAAAGAGTTAAAAAGACAATATCTGTACATGTGTATATGTATACATATAGTGCATATGTATATATGTACTAGCCTACAGATATTAAGCAAGATATAAAAATACTACTGTTTTCCTATGAGAAAAAGAACTAAGAATCAAATAAACAAAGACCATAGTTTCTCTTCATTGTAAATTTCTTTAATTTTTTTTGAAGTGTGAGTCACGTTAAGTGTATTACTTTTAACAAATCAGATAAAACAAACACGTACCTTAGAAAGCGTTCATATAAATGGCCAGAAGCAACTGAAAAAATGTTTAGAACATCATTTTCATCTTTGTTATCTTCTTTATGCAGCCTTCTTGTGAAACTTCAAAAAAATAACAGGTTTTAAAAATATATTGACAAACTTTATATGCTTAAATACTAAACTTGACAATAAAATAAGAATATCATTTTAAGATGAAAACGTTTGTTTAAATTGTTAACTTTAAATAAATTTTCTTTTTGTGAGACAGGGTCTCTATGTGGCCGAGGCTGGTCTCGAACTTGGCATCCATCTCCCAAGCATTTTTTTTTCAGACTGTTAGGTATGCAACATCATGCCCAGCTGAAACAAACTCATCGTAACAAGTATGGAGTGCTAACATGAAACATGGGACGATATCACTTTTCTGATATTACTTTATGTGCTTTTAACATGGAATGTAATTTTACTCTCTCCAAGTTAGATGACTACAGCCTGCCATGTTCATGTCTAGTGTGTTGAAACCTTAGCTGAAGAACAAGGAAAGAAACAGGTTGTAGCGGTGTGCCACTATGGCACAGAAATGATTCATACAGTAGTATAAGTAGGTCCGTGAGTGCTGATAACAGGGGCTCAGGAAGCTGAACTCTGAGGATTGTGGTTTGACTAGACTGGGCAGAAAAGTTCCCATAAGACTCTTATTTCCAATTAATCACTCAAAAACACGAAGTAGAGCTGTGGCTCACAGTGGTAGAGCCCTGAGAAAAAGAGCTCAGGACAGCACCCAGGCCTTCAGTTAAGGCCCCACCACTGACAAAAACAAAAAATCCAAAAAACAAAAGGAGGCTTTCTTTGCTCCACTATTATTTTTTAAATGTCTACACTTTAACTTCTGACCAGTCTGTCCACAGCAACTTCCATGAGGACAGAGAGGTGAGCGAACCCTTCTTATTGGTTCACATCTTGGTATATGCATCAGGGACATGGGTGGGTTTTAATTCGTTCTCATTTTTCTGTATGTCTAATCTCATAAGTGGTATTCATAATGTATATAATTCCTTCCAACAAAAATTATTTAAGTAAAAATCTTATTTTTGAATAAACAGATACTTAGCACAACTAAAATTTGGAAAATGTAACAATTGAAAATTATCACTGAATGTATTTTGCCAAATAAAATCTGTTTTTACAGAAGTATTTTTCAAATTATTTTATTGAAATCCTCTTGCATAAGAAAAACATTTGATTAGTGGGATAGTAAACATAATGCTTTCCATCAAACAAGGAAAAAGAATCTTTAGAAAAAGAATCTGTAATGAATAGAAAGCCCTCAAGACGGAAGTACTGAAGCCTGGCATAACAAAGTCTACTTGTATTGTTGAACCTAGTTGGCCTAAAGCTTCCATTTCGGCTCACTGAGCGGAACAATCAATGGTTTGCCATCATAATCCAGGACTTTCTAAGTCCTGTACAATGTGAACTACAGCAGACAGTTTTTGTGTTTGCCTCACACCCACTCCCCTATGAGTAAGGAGAGCGTGGTCTTGTTTTGGTGACTTCATTCTCTGAGATGGGAAAGGCCTTCCAACAGGCTCTAGAGGAGTGTGTGTGACCCCAGCATGGCCTCTGGAGCCACAGTGATTGGTTTAGTTTGGGACACCAATGAGTCAACCATGTAACTTTGGCTGGTATTATTTGGAAATGGGGAACTTTCTACTGGGGATGGTAACTTTTACTTTTAAAAGCCTGCCTGAAAATGAAGGAGGTACAGAAAGAGTAGAACTAAGAGGCAGAAAGCCAGCTCTTAGACCACATCAGCTAAGTGCCCAAGCCAGGTCTACTCCATTTTCCACATATGTGAGCTAGTGTTTTCCTCTTCGTGTGCAGTGCTAGGGAGGCAAGCACTTCAGCACTGAGCTATAATCCTAATGCCAATCCTTTTGTTTTTTTTGATTCATAATGTAACTAACAAATTCCCTATTACACTCAATTTCTGTTCTCCGATGAACATGTCAATCTTTTTGCCCTCATATAACTAGTTATCTTCACTCTATCTTCAACTTTTGAATACTATCTTTCCTTTTCAGTAGGCTTTACATACTTTTCTAAGAAGTCTTTCCTGGATTCTTCCTATCTGAATCTATTCTTTTTCCTCCTAAGGTTTGCACAATACTTTATTTCTGGCTGTTTCATGGCTCCAGTTTCCAATCCTGTACTTTTCGTATTATGCATCTACTTTATGCCTCCTAGAGAGAGGATCTGTGCTTCACTTGGATTTCTACTTTCTGGAGAGTTCCACTGATTAGGATTAATCTAGTTGTATGTTAAAGTATTCATTAGTAATTACCTTTTAATAGAATCCCACATTCCTTTTTTTTCATGTTTATCTTCAATAAGGATGTCTTCCTTCATTTTGTCTGGTTTTTTCTGAACCTAGATAACACAGCAAGCCCAAATTTTAGATGCTCACAGTTAAATATTATGCTGTATGGTTAGTAAATATAACATAGTAGGGCACAATTTCCCTTGGAAGGGAACATAAAGGACAGGCCAAATGAACAAATACAGGCAGCATATTAGCAGAGTGTCACAGATGAAATTTGGCCTTACCTAGCAATTTGGATTCTTGTATTAAGTTTCTTTGGTGGTTACTTCCATATTTCCTATCTAATCATCTTTAAACATTATCTAGATTACTTCTAGAGCCACATAATTTAGGCATTGCTTGCTCTTTGGGATGACAGATAAGTAGCTCACTTAAATAATGATCATTTGGAAAGTACTTAAAGATAATAAAAAAAATTGAATAGGATTTAAACATTTTACTGGGTGGTGGTGGCTCATGCCTGTAATCCCAGCTACTTAGGAAGCTAAGATCTGAGGATCATGGTTTAAAGCGAACTTGGGCAAGAAACTCTGTAAGACTCTTATCTCTAATTAACCACCAGAAAACTGGAAGTGGTGCTGTGCCTCTAAGAGCACAGAGACAGTGCCTGGGCCCTGGGTTCAAGTCCCATGACTGACAGAAAAAAAAGAGTTATTCATTTCATCCAATGCTTTTACTAGCATCATTAAAAACTCCTTTTTAGACATATACTAGTTATTGCAAATCAGGGAAACCATCAAAAACAGCCACGTAAAACAAGTAAAGAAAAAAAAGAAAAGAAATCCTAGTCTTTCTCTTAAAGAAACATTTTTTTCTTTTCAGGACCTGTGCTCTCGACTCATCTCTAGATTTATAACATTATCTGGCTACAGTAGATCCAGTAATGTAGCAGAACCTTAAAAACCAAAAGTTGCCCCTTCCTTTCTATCTTCCTATCTGCGTTCCCTTTACTCTAAGAGTTTTAACATAAGATTCTCGGTAGTAAAACTGATTGTAAAGTAAAAATCAAGGAAAAAAAAGTACATGTAAAATCTTCAGCCTCACATACCTGTATTTTCAGTATCTTGTTCCTGAAGCTGTTTAATACAACGATGACATCACCTAGGTCTGGCTGGGAGTCAGTTCCTTCATGCCTAAAGCAGAGAAACATAAGCATCTATTATTAATTTAGAAATAGACACAATTTTAATGATATAAATAATTCATTTTACAATTAACTAGTATAATTATCAGTGGTGTATATCAATTTGGCAGTTTCTATGTCAATTAAGATATGTAAATATTTTAAATTATCAAATAAAGTTTAATATAAGTTGTACAAAAGTGACTAATTAAATATTTCTTCTAGACTTAAGAGCTTTCATATAGTTATATAAGTTTTTGATATCCATAAAGCATTTTTGAGTGACAAAATCTGAAAAGCATTGTTAAATTTGAGAGACTGAAAAATATGTTTACGATACACACAGAAACTCTAATGCTTCTGTTATTTTTATTGTTGTTATTATTATTATTATTTTGTGTCAGACCTAGGGTTTGAACTCAGGACCTGGGCACTGTCCCTTAGCTTTTTTGCTCAAGGCTAGCACTCTACTACATAGCTCCACTTCTGGCTTTATGGTGGTTAACTGGAGATAGAGTCTCTTAGATTTTTCTGCCCAGGCTGGCTTCAAATCATGATCCTCAGATCTCAGCCTCCTGAGTAGCCAGGATGACAGGTGTGAGCCATGGGCACCTGGCTCTGATGTTTCTACTTTATATAAAAAACCATTTACAATAAAACTGAGTTTTGTTAAAGGAGAAGAAATCAATGCTCAAATTAAAAGCTGCTTTTGAGTTCCATGGCACTGGCAACTTTACCCTTTTCTAAAATGACCCCGGGGTTATAACTCTGGGATGACTTCCTTTCCTCCTAGCTCCACTAGAGGTAGTTACCCCATAGTGGAAGGCACAGCCCTGCCCAACAACTGTCACTACAAAAACAGAGTTACAGCACTGATGTGAAAAATCTTATTCTGACACCTGGGCCTGGCCCAATCTTAACATATGGCACTCTTAGTCATATATGAAAATTTAAAAGTGGTTTACATAACTTACCTCACTATTTGATAAATATCTTCTGATTTTCCTTGGCGTAATTTTAGTATCCAAGCACCTGGGTTTGCTTTCAGCTGAAAATATCCCTTTTAAATAAGGAAATAATGGTCACTGAGTTACATGACTAAGAATAATCAATTGTTAACAAAAAGTCTACATGAATTATCAAAGCAAATATTTACTAATTGCAGAATGAGAAAATTTTATAAGTAAATTCCAAAGACATTTTTACAGTAACTTGTAAAAATATATTCTCAAAGCACGATTCTTCCCATTTGTGTTCTTATTCAAGGATTCAATTTTGTTTTCTGTGAGCTGCTCAGCAATAGAAGAATAAAGATGATGTCACTGTGTTCGATTTAGGTACCCTGGGTATTGTATATACATTTATCTGAACTAGGGAAGGGAAGGGGAACCACAGAATGGTGAGACAAAGGACAAAGGGGAAACCAATGCAACAGCCACACTCACAAGACACTATGCTGGAAATGATCACTACAACTTGGGGTGGGGGGTGTTGGGAGGAGGGAAAGAGGGAGAAAAATGAGGGAGAGGATAGCAAGTCAGATAAGAATGTAATCCCTACCTTTCTTACATAAACTATAACCCCTCTGTACATCACCTTGACAATAAAATTTCAAAAAAAGTCATAATCCCCCTCCAAAAGAATAAGGATGACTTACTCTATTAGAGAAACACAAAGAGCATTTCTCCAAAGCCTTCAATATCATCCATTACATATTTAGAATACTTACAAGATTGGCCATTACAATTGTGTCCACCATGACAGGTTTTCTTCTTGTGCCCAGTGTGAACTGCAGTCCCTGGGGTGGCTGCTCTGCTGTGTCAAAGCAGTGCCCTTCGAGCAGCAGATACTCCAGTTCATATTCCGCCATAACAGTGCTCTCAATCTGAGGAGGAAACATGTCATTGTTTTGGTTATTGGTGGTCCTCAGTGCAATACACAAATATATGTGATTATTTTAATATTAGTTGATATAG
Source organism: Dipodomys spectabilis (assembly GCF_019054845.1). Taxonomy (NCBI): domain Eukaryota; kingdom Metazoa; phylum Chordata; class Mammalia; order Rodentia; family Heteromyidae; genus Dipodomys; species Dipodomys spectabilis. Next base: position 11,028,539 of record NW_024870752.1, read on the forward strand.
TTTGGTGGATAATTTGGACTTTTTTTGGCAGTACTGAAGACTGAACTTGGGGCTTCATGCATGTTCAGCAGGCACTCTACTGCTTGAGACATGCCTCCAACCTCTTTTTTTGTCTGTTGTGGGGCTTGAACTCTGGGCTTGGGCGCTGTCCCTACGCTCTTCAGCTCAAGGCTAGCTCTCTACCACTTAAGCCACAGTGCCACTTCCTGTTTTCTAATGGTTTATTGGAGTTAGGAGTTTCACAGACAGGAAGTGGCGCTGTGGCTCAAGTGGTAGAGCGCTAGCCTTGAGCTGAAGAGCTGAGAGACAGCATCCAGGCCCAGAGTTCAAGCTCCATGACCGACGAAAAAGAAAAAAAGAAAAAAAGAAAAGAGTTTCACAGACATTCCTGCCTGGACTGGCTTTGAACTACGATCCTCAGATCTCAGCCTTCTGACTAGCTAGGATTACAGGCGTGGGCCACCGTTGCCTGGGTCCAACCTCTTTTTGTCTTGCATGTGCTTTATGCCCTAGCTGGCCTGGGCTACTATGTTCCTACTTTGGGTCCTATGTGTCACTGGGGATGATAGGTGTGTGCTGCTGAGCCTTGCTGGGAAAACAGGTATGTCTCTCACCATGCTCATCCACTGGCTCATCCACTTGCAGAACTGTAAGTCCTGCCTAATGCATCTCCACCTTCCAAACAGTGAAGATAACAAGTTTGAGCCATGGCACTTTGCTTCAAGTCTTTCTCTTATATGTGAGTAAACTGATCAGTTGAGGTACTTCTTCCAGTCCAAAGCTCATGATGGGTGTTTTATTTCTCATCACAAGAGTTTTCCACCAATTCATGTCAACACGTTGATTTTTTTCATAACTTTTTTCAAGCAAGTATAGCAGATATGGTCATTAAATGCACTTTTCTCAGAATATGAGTATGTCTGTGTCTCCATAAATATCTTTTTTTCTCTCTTTAGAAAAAGGTTTCACTCTCCCCCCTTTGCTTTTTGGGCTGGCCTTGAATTTGTGACTATCCTGCCTCTGTCTCCTCACTAAATGGTCCTATAGGTGTGCACCGCTAGACTTGGCCTTCATAAATATCTTTTAAATTGGTGGATATTCCAATTGCTTTAAGACTGTCTTACTGTGAATGCTATAACACATACTTAAGGGATAAATGAAAATCAAATCAAATGGTAGATATTTTTATAGAGTTTGGAAATTTTGTTATGTAAATCTATACGTTTACTTCACAATATGAAGATTTCAACACTTTTTAAAGTGTGCTTTGGGTAGAGTATTTAGAAATAATCCATATTGTATGGCTGTCCTTCCATTGCTGTTATTATCCTAGAAATTAAGTATGTGCATATACAAACTGGACTTGAGAATTATCAAGTCCAGTTATTCTTATGCTACTTTAAGAACAAAAAGTAACTTTTTTGTGTACAATTTCTGTTTTATCAAGTTCAATTGTTGAATTATTACTGAAGTAGTTGTTGAACTTTACTATTCTAGTATATAGCAATGTGCTTGAATGCAATGATTCATGGAACAGAAACACAATAATAAAATATCTAGCTTTTAGACAAGGAAATGGTATGAGATAGTAAGTATAAGTTAAAATATATTAAATGTAAAAAATTACGAAATGTGCACCAGGGCAGATAATCTCCATTTAATTAGTTTGTGAATATCTTCATTTTATAATAACGTGAAATGTTCCTTTTGTTCTTATACTGTGTAACAGACACATTTCTTTGATTCAGATGACACCCAAAATAGCCTATTCCTTTTTTGAGAGATCTTTTGACCAAATTGAACCATCTCACTTTTAGCTTTCCTGTAACCACTTTTCTCACCTTTAATCTTGGATTAATGCTGCTGTACAATGAAATCTTTGTAGTCACAATTATGTGAACAAAATCTTACTACTAGCTCATGTATCTTACCCCAAACATTCAATAAGATTTGGAAATTAAATACAACAAGGAGTATTTGCACTAACTAGTGTTAAGGGCAATGACAAATCTCTCCTATTGAACTCATTTTTGCCAGGATGTACTTCTCCCGATCTACCTCAACTCCTTTCTGCTCTGGTAAGTAACTTTGTCCATTATTCATATTTTTCTAGGATAGTTACAGATAAAGAGTATTTATAGCATACAGTGGAAAAGGGAGCTAAAAGGTAGTTTATGTTTAAATATGTTCCAATATTAAAATGTCGTTCTCTTTATCTCCTGTATGAAGGAAGACACAGGGACTTTGCCTTTTAGTCTTCTAATTTCATAGTTAAAACTACCGTTAATTTGACTGCATTCTAAAAAGTTGCCATGAGACTTGCTACTTGGTTTAATAGCTGCTAGAATGTTCACTGACAGGCTTCCCTTTCATCTCTCACGTTTGACTTGGAGTCTTTACAGTTATTTATTCATTTTTAACAGTTTGTAAGCTCATTAAAAAAAATTAGAGTTATCATAAAGGTGACGTACAGAGGGGTACAGTTTCTTTCCAGTTATTTTACCAAAATATATTATCATAGTGTCTCAAAGGGAACTCAACAGACTGCTAATAGATCTCACTGACCACCGAGAAAAAAGGGACCTTTTTATTTGTTCACTTCTTACAACTTTTCCTCATACATACTATTATCTTGTTTCCTTCTGTTACTTAAATCTAAAGGACTGAAAGTGACTTATTCATAAGTGCATCAGAAGAAACTGGTCTAGAAGGGAAATCTTTTTTTTTTTTTTGGTCTGGTCGTGGGGCCTGAACTCTGGGCCTGGGCGCTGTCCCTCAGCTCTTCAGCTCAAGGCTAGCGCTCAACCACTTGAGCCTCAGCGCCACTTCCGGCTTTTTTTTTTCTTCTTTTGCTTATGTGGTGCTGAGGAATCAAACTCAGAGCCTCAGGCATGCAAGGCAAGCGCTCTACCACTGAGCCACCTTCCCAGCCCTAGAAGGAAAATCTTTAGGTAAAGGTAACACACGAGAAGCATTAGGAACAAATAGGAACATTCTAACCAAACAGATACAGTTCAGTATTTATACCTTGCTTCATCAAGCCATGGAACATTCTAGTGATGTCAACCACAGAAGCTAGCTAGAAGTATTTACTCCTCAGTTTTTAATCTGAACCCTAGGAATCTCTAAAAAAATTTTTTTTTGGCGGGAAGGGGAAGAGACAGGGTTTAACGTTCTTTTCTTATTTTAAATTCAGTCTTTTGAAAGATGCAGTGTATTTAAACTATTCTCTTTCTGCTGTGGGTTGAATGACAACAGTAAGACAAGGGTTGTGCAGGAAGTGCTAGGCAGCAGGTGTACTCAGCCTGATGTACAATAGTGAACTTTGCTTCCTGCTTGAAGAAAACTTCCTCATGAGAAAAGTTCCTCTTAAGAACTAAACTTGAAGGGCAATGCAGGCATCAAATGATATCTGTCTTCCTCTTAGAATAGCCATGGTGAGCTAGTGGTGTAAATTGTGAAGAGTGGTAAAGGCACCTTGGAACCTGGAAAACTGCAGAAGCTGAATTCTGAAGTTAGAGAAACAAAAATAAGAACACAAAAGATGGAATCAAGACAGAATCACAAGGAATATCCTGGTGGGCACCTGCAGCATTACCACTTATGTACTCCAGCTCTAAGAACTGATAAGTTATCCCAGACTCTCTTCACGTCATCACTTACATCTTTCAAGTGAATGTTATCAAGGTCACAGTTGCTGTGTACTATCTCAATCAACCAGTTTTCTGGAGTAATCACGTTGAGGGTTAGAAGAGGTGATTCAGGAATATCCAGGAATTTTGCCACTGGTCCAGGAGAAGGATTATTATCAGTTCCTGACACCAGTTCTGGTTCCAGAACAAAACGGTAAAAGCTGTGAATAATAATAATAACAATAAAGTAATGACTAGGACCAAAATCAAGAGTTATTTCTGTTTAAAATGTTCAAATTAAAAATGGCTTAATCAAAATCACTACAAGGTCTTAAGAACAGCCATTGAGGAAGAGTTCATGGCAATGGTTTTGTTAACACTAGTATTTGTTAGGACTGTCTATTACATCCCTTCCTCAACCTGAGAATCCTTTCAGTTTGTGTGCTACTCACTCAGGTTCTAACAGCTCATGATTTATACTTGGTCAGCGATCCTTCACATTTGTTTATGACTTAATTTTTGGCTATTTTATTAACTCTAACCACTAATAATAATACGAAGAGGAATGATACGCTGAAAACAAGTAAACCAAGTTGAAATTCTGGTTCTGTTGGTTTTTTTTTGAAAGTTCAATTAAAATAGAGAGGATTGAGTTATGTGAAACTGCTTATCAGACCTCTTAGGTGTATCTACAATGGCCCTAGCATTGGCATCACCTTGTGAACAGTGATTCACACTATTTGGGGGCTTTGGTTGTTGTGCTGCAGCCCTGCTGACTCAAAGATGGGAGGGGGAGAGATCTGCTGGGTTAGCTACTTTAACCCAGTGGCTTGCTTGCCAGGAGGACATTCCCAGCATGCTTCACCAGAAAAACATGCAAGAGCCAGGGAAAAAGATGACCAGCAAGACACAAGGAACTGTCCTTCATAACATAATTACAGAAAGGACACTGATCATCTCTGCAGTATTTTGTTCATGAGAAGCCAGGGTACCAGGCCAGCTTTTACTCCAGGATAATTTACAGTGTGGCTTCCAGGTAGTGGTGATGGAGGTGGCCACAGGCAGGCAGCCACATTTAAAGAAAAGAAAAAGAAGAAAGGACCCAAGAGACAACACAGTCATGAAGTAAATATGCCAGTGATGGTACTATAAAACACAGAGAGATGCCAGGGGAGAAGCAGCTCCTGATGTTGGAAACAACAATTTCTTTGTGACTTGGTAAAAATGATGTTAGTGGTGAAGTTAACTACAGCCAGACTACAGTGGAATGCAGCGTAGGAGATGAGGAGCCGGGCTCACCGTTCGCACCACTTGACGGCTGAGATGAGAAACAGTGAGGCCATCAGCACTCCAGAGGAACGTTTACAACTAAAATAAAACTGATTCACTTTAGAGACTAAAAAAATGTTAAGAGAATGGTTAAGATAAGGAAAAGAGAACATTCACGATGAAGGAAGAAGCCAGGGTAAACAGGAAGCTTAAATCGAAAGAGGAACATTCACTTTAGAAGGAGATTTTATAGATATATAGTTTTCTCTCATTTGTGGAAGCTAGATCTAAATTACAACTATGCACAATAACATATTCAGGGTTCAAGCATTTCCATACAGACAATCTGACAAGGGAGGGTATATGTAGAGGGGAAATCCAAAGACATTACTTTTTTGTTGTTGTTGGTCGTGGGGCCTGAACTCTGGGCCTGGGCGCTGTCCCTCAAGGCGAGCTCTCTACCACTTGAGCCACAGAACCACTTCTGGTGTTCTGAGTGGTTACTGAAGATAAGAGTCTCAGAGACTTTCCTGCCCAGGGCTTTGAACCACGACCCTCAGATCTCAGCCTCCTGAGTAGCTAGGATTATAGGTGTGAGCCACCGGTGCCCAGCTAAGATATAACTCCTCTGAACTACTAATGTACCACTTATCAAAATAAACACCTGGAAGTGGAAACATGTTTTGGGGGGGTGGGAAGAGGGGGGCGGACAGGAATGGAGGGTGGAAAGGTAGGCAAGTATAGTCATTATATTCAATGTCTATTATGTAAAATCTGAACTGTGTAATTTGAGGGTAGGGACAGGATGGGGCTAATGGGGGAAAATAAAGGAAGGGGTGACATTGATCAAGAAGCACTGTGCCCCTTAACCTGGTTTATGGAATTGTAACCACTTACAACAATGTAATAATGAAGAAAGGAAGTGGTGCTGTGGCTCAAGTGGTAGAGTGCTTGCCTTGAGCTGAAGAACTCAGGGATAGCGCCCAAGCCCAGAGTTCAAGCCCCATGACTGACAAAAAAACAAACAAAAAAAAACCCCAACCCCCCAATGTAATAATAAAGAAAGTGTTTAGGACAAGTACAGTAAAAGAGGAGAGTCAGACAATGGTGGTTCAATCCGTCATCTTAGCTACTCAGCAGCTGAGATCTGGGGGATTACTCTAAAAATCAGCTGCTTACAAAAGTCTGTAAGACTGCATCTCCAAAATAACCAGCAAAAAGCCCGTGAGAAATGTGGTGTAAGCAAGCAGAGCAAGCACGGGCCCTGTCCTGAGTTTCAAACTCCACTGTCAGCCAAAACAAGAAAAGAAAAAAGAAGAGAGTTAATGCTTTCCTTGCAGCACAGGAAGGCTGGGGAGAGACAGACAGCCAAGGTACCTGCCCACTTCGCTCAGCAAAGAGTGAGACAGCATTCCTACAAAGAAAGGACCAGAAAAACAACATGCGAGCTAGCACTTGATATATACTGCTGAGTAAGATTCTGTTGAGCCAGTGGTTTAAAAGTGATACCTATTATGCACTATACAACACTTGGTATGTTAGGTGTTATTTCAGCTGCAAAGTGAAGTTCTTTTCCTTTCTGATTATGCTTACATACAGACTCAATATTCCTGTTCTTTATTAAATATCTCAACTTTTATAGAGACTCTACAAAAGGGCAATTTCCTTCTTAGTATTTTACTAAATTTTTTTATATGTTTTATTAAAATTTTACAGAAAGACTTTCCAATTAGTAGTTGAAAAAATGTAAAGCTTTTATTCTGATTTTAAAAGGCATATGATAAAATCTGAAGGGCAAAAAATGTGATGCCTGGAAAGAGAATGAAAGGCAGGAAGAACAAGTCTTGCACAGCCAATAGATGAATTCAAAACTCTCTTCTACATGTTCTTCATTTTCTATTATTTTACAAGTATCAAAAATACATACTGTCTTTAAAACGTCTTCCCAAGGCAATATAGTATATCAATTATAATAAAGATAAGGCAAAAAGTAAATAAGGGATTAACAGGATTACTTTTCTGTCACATGTTCTGCTTAAGCTATATAATTAAAGGACAGAGAGAAGCACATCATGGAGCCCTGAAAGCTACTGCCACCCAAGGAACTCAGAAGGATACAGCATCTCCCTGTGAGAGTGGCTCACAATCATCCTGATTTCCATCCAGAAAGAAGAGCAATAGTACGTTTGTCTCCTTTAGCAAGATGATATTTTAATGGAACAGTATTATTAAGGAATATTTACATAGAGTAACAGCTTTTTGTATTATTGACATTATTATTATTTTTTAAACTTTTTATTTTAATTTTTTTGTGAACATACTGTACAGAGGGGTTACAATTACATGGGCAGGATAATGCGTACATTTCTTATCAAGCATTGCAGCCTCCTCCTTTGTTTACCCTTCACATCCCTACCCAGCCTTCCCCCCCCAATCCTCCCCTCTCCCCCCCCCCCCAGCTCCCCTATTTTTTTTTTTTTTTTTGGGTCCAGTTGTGGGGCCTGAACTCTGGGCCTGGGCGCTGTCCTTCAGCTCTTCAGTTCAAGGCTAGCGCTCTACCACTTGAGCCACAGTGCCACTTCCGGCTTTTTTTTTTTCCTGCTTATGTGGTGCTGAGGAATCGAACCCAGGGCCTCAAGCATGCAAGGCAAGCGCTCTACCACTGAGCTACCTTTCCAGCCCCTTATTGACATTATTTTAAATTACTTGCATCGTGTGTGTGTGTGTGCGCGCGCGCGTGTTACGAATGTTTGAACTGGGGGGCTTGAGTTTGCTACTCAGGCAACCTACTACTTGAGGCATACTCTTACCTTTTTTTGTTGCTTCCTCTTATTTATTACTTATTTTGCTGCTTTAGTTATTTTTTTAGGTAGGGTTTTAAGTTTTGAAGCAGGCCCTGCCTTAGACAGTGATCTTCCCACCTATAGCTTTCCTACCTATAGCTGGGATTATAGAAACTAACCACTTCACTCAGTTTACTATTTGATATTTAATATCACTAACTTTTTTCCCAGGCTGCCTTCAAACCACATTCCTCCTAAGTAGTTGGGATCACAGGTGTGAACCACTGCGCCTGTCTGTTACTTGTATCTTAATACCCCCAAGTAGTACCTGTGACAAAACAGACATCATTTTGAAATTCATCTTGGAATAAGTATTGAAACCACAGCTAAACTCCAAGTGCTTTAATTCATCTTATTTCCCATGGATAAATGACTTGGATCTCATTATAGAGTAAGGTTAGTTTTGTATCACTTAAGGTTAATAAAATGACTTTCTAATCTATATCAGTGAAGTTTCTGGTAAGGAATAAAAGAAAACCTAAGAACAGTAAACAGTGGCCATTTTCCTTCTTAGCATTTTCCCCTTTGTTAGGATACTGACGCCCTCTAACTCACCTCTTTAAAGGGGCTTCTGACAGCTTACTCCTACAGTTCATAAACAGCGTTATCTTCATGTTTAGAATCTTGCCAAGTACCTATTAAAAATTCCCATATTGAACTTTTAAATAATACTGGTAATTGACATCTATCAAGTGTGTATTATGTGCATTTACACTCACATTATCGCACTTGATCCTGCAACACCCTTCCATGCACTCTTATAGTTGAGGAAGAGACTCAGCAATTTGCCCAGGGTTACAGCAACTCACACAGAGGCCAGTTCCAAACTCACAGAATTGATTTCAGTACCACAGGGTTTAGCTGCCTGCTTTTGGCATGAAGTGACTTTTTTTCACAGTATCTAAATTTCATTAGTATTGAAGAACAATACCAATAACTACTAGAACCTTTATCTACAAACATAAAATGGAGGCATCCTAACAGCATTGGCAATGGTGCTCTGACACTTCCAGAATTTTACTTTATGTGCTAAGAGATGTAGGACAGTCTTGGTATACACACAGAAGGTACTCTACTTTTTTTTCTTTCCTTGAAATAAATATGAAGGCAAATCTTAATTTTGACAGTCCCCATCTCTACATAGGCCAAGAAATCCCTAAAGATTCCAGGAAGAAGAAAAAAATCATACAGCACAAGGATTATAGCCTTAATGAGCAATTTGAGCACACAGACTAAGGGTTTAAGAAGTTTATATATTAAACCACTATTTTCCTCAAAGTTTAGATAAGACATTACACATTTCTTCCAATAAATTATTTTCAATGCAATTGCTAAAAATAAAGTATGCCATTATTATCAATTATTTAAGCTGGAATGCAATCCAACACTTTATATCTTTGTATAATTCTACAAACCATTCCTAAATTCTACCTTTACCTAAGTTTCAAATGCAACTAATGTTTTTTTTTTTCTTGAATAATGACTTATTAGGAATAGGTAATTTGTCCACTGCAGAGTATATTAGCTCTTTTCCTTACTGGTTATCATTCTAAAGAAAAATGTACACAGTCTACTACATGTAAAAGTAAAAACCTGAATGTATGAAATATTACAAGGTCTGCAGAAACAGCCCATGGGATTGTGTTTGAGCTGTTCATAAAAGTGAAACAGCAAAGCTTCTCTAAAATTATGTTTATATTAATATATTTGTAGTAAATATTTATAATCTCTTTTCTAATTTCAGGTAGCATACACTAATTTCTGAGAAAAATATAATGTGAAATTTTGAAGGTACAGCAGTATTACCTAGCTTAATCATTGATCTTGTCATCACATTTAAAATCTAAACAGCTTTTGCTTATTTCCAAGTGACACCAATGTCAGAGGACAGTTTCTACTTCTTAGAATTCTTTTCAAATATTGAGAAGTTTCAAGTACAATTATTGCAAATTTCTGAGTATCATTAGAAAAGCAGCCTTCTAATGCACAACCAGCTTATTGAAAAATGTAATGGTTGAAAACTATGTTATCATTTGAACCTTTAAAATGTTCAGTAGAATAAAAATGACCTTTTGAAGACTGCTAGCTATCTCATAACAGCTTCCTTCCTTTCTGACACTATGCTTACATGACCTCTTCTTTATGTTCTCCAGCAAGCTAAAAGGGGTAGAGAGGTGGAGGGTGGGGGGTGGGGGGGGTGGGAGGCAGAGATCTTCCTCTTTTTGTAATGGCATCAGCCTGAAAGATGAGGGGTTGACTCTTGTGATCTCTTCAAACTTTCCTTGAAAAGCCCCCATCTTTACACAGTAGGCACACTGGGGACTAGGGCTTGAAGGTCACTGCTTATGTTTAAGGACGAATTCTGGTGGGGGCACATTCAGTGCATAGTAATTCCTAAACTCAACACTGTTATAAGGCCATGCAGAGCTCTCTCATTCTACATGGAAATCTAAATCTGTAATCTAAAAAATGTTGGGTGATGTAAAAAATCAAGAGCACAAATACTTGGTTATACTTAAAAATAGACTTAAAAAGTTTCAAAATAAAAACAGTATAATTAATATATCTTACAACCAATAAATGTGCCATCTTCTGTGCTTCTCTTGTCAAGGGGTCAACAATAACTATGACGTCAAAGACTTTATCATTCTCTTGAGGATTTATCTTTACAATGCTAGAAAAATAAAAATAAACAAGATGAAAGATGATAGATTATGTTTACACAAATCTGTTACTAATGACCTTAGGAATGCACATTTTTATTTGGTTTTTACTAGATTAAAAAAAAATCTGGGTTGCTGGGCTGGGAAGGTAGAGTGCTTCCCTAGCTTGCATGAAGCCCTGGGTTCCATTCCTCAGCACTATATAAACATAAAAAACCAGAAGTGGTACTGTGCTAGTGGTAGAGTGCTAGCCTTGAACAAAAGAAGCTCAGCAACAGTGCCCAGGCCCAGAGTTCAAGCCCCAGGACTGCTAAAAAAATGTTATTTACACAATAAAATACAAATTTTGAAGTCTTTGTTCAATAATATACAACCAGAAAGGACTCAAGAAAATGAAAGATTTTTACCAACAAGTTATAAAAACCCTGTAAGGAACACTATTATAATAAAATTCTTGATAGTTTTAGGCCCTCAAATTCTCAAGAGTTACATATGTGAAAAATATGAGTGGCTACATTTTTTTTGATGCCATCAGTCTATTTATGAAAGGAGTCCTGTCTTCTACTTTATGATCACTGTTGAGGATACTCTTTATCATATAGGCTCCTTTATATGGAGACATGTAAAACTCATCACATTTCACTAGTACAGTATGCTTGTTTGCGTCTCATGAACTTCGGGAATTGTGGAAACTGGCAAACCATGAGCTAATTTCATGGTGTGCTCTTGGCAGGCAGGAAGGCCACTACTGGGACAGCCTGTAAGCCCTTCTTCAGGACATTTTACATGTGATCTACCACACAACTTTCTTTTGTCATTTTAAGTTTCTAGGACAATGGCATTATTACTTGTGCTTCAAAGATGCTACAAAAATATACAAACCACATTTTTTTGCAAGGAAAGAAATGGAGGAATGCAAACATTCAACAGAGATTCTCAGGGCAGTGAAAAATATATTTGTATTTTTTTCCTTTTTAAATTTTTTCTTGATCTCAATTTACCGCTGCCTGTTTCTTTCTACTTTTACAAACCTAATTTAAGTTCCTTGTCAAATTTATATATTCTTTTTTTTTTTTTGGGTCCAGTCGTGGGGCCTGAACTCTGGGCCTGGGCGCTGTCCCTCAGCTCTTCAGCTCAAGGCTAGCACTCTACCATTTGAGCCACAGCGCCACTTCCGGCTTTTTTCTTTTTGCTTATGTGGTGTTGAGGAATCGAACCCAGGGCCTCAGGCATGCAAGGCAAGCGCTCTACCACTGAGTCACCTTCCCAGCCCCAAATTTATATATTCTTATAAGTTAATTAAAATTTTAAAATAAATAATAAACATAACAGAGCTGTGACATGTTTTAACATTTGTAAATATTATAAAATGACTCTAGACATGAAGGGCGAGTATCACACAACCTAAGCCAATCTAGAAATACATCATTGCTATGTATGTAAACACACAGCAAATAAGACCTCTTTTAATGTAGCATTCTTTAAACGTACAGATCAAAGAACAGTTGTCCCCTTAGATTATATTTGTTCCTATCTCAGAGCAGTAATCCATACACAAACTCTGGGACATGTATTCTATCAGCTATTTGACATACACATACATGGGGACAGCACTCTGTACAGGCACTCCTACATTTGATTAATCAGAATTTTTTAGGATCTGAGACGTGTGTGTGTGTGTGTGTGTGTGTGTGTGTGTGTGTGTGTGTGTGTGTGTGTGTGTTGTGGGGCTTGAGCTCTGGGCCTGGGCGCTGTCCCTCAGCTCTTCAGCTCAAGGCTAGCACTCTACCACTTGAGCCACAGCACCACTTCTTGTTTTCTCAGTGGTTTATTGGAGATAAGAGTCTCACGGTCTTTCCTGCCTGTGCTGGCTTTGAACCACAATCCTCAGGTCTCAGCCTCCTGAGTAGCTAGGATTACAGGCATGAGCTACCAGCGCCCGGCTGGATCTGAGACTTTTTTTTGCCGGATCTGAGACTATTTTTACACTAAAAGTATAAAGACAGTTTTACTTATAATGATTATTCCCAGATAATTCAAAAATTACACACTGTTTTGACATGAAACCATGTTATCTATAACTTAAAACTTGACAGGCTAAGTGTATTATTCTTTACTTAACAGAGTACATGAATAACTGAGGTTTTTTTAAAAATATTATTTTTTATTGTAAAGATACTGTATAGAGGGGTCACAGTTACATGAGTAAGGTAATGAGTACATTTCCTATCAAGCATTGTTACCCCCTCCTTAGTTTTTCCCCTACTCTCCCTACTTCCCCAACTCCTCCCTTTACATCTCATTGTTATAATAGGTCAACCTGTATCCTTATTTCAGCTGTTTGTTATTTTCCTTTCCCTCCCCAAATTAGATTTTTTTTTTTTTTGTGACTCTCGGATTTAAACCCAGGGTCTTATGAGTTAGAAGCAATAAATATTCTACCACTGAGCTATGACTCCAGCCCTAGAACTTATTTTTCCCCACTAACAGTGTCAAATCCCTTTTGTTTTCTTAACAAAGAACTTGCAATTCTACTTTAAATTTCACTAAATTATGGAAATACTTGAGTGTAACAGGCATTGACATAAACAAACTCACAGATACTGTAACATTCTTACCTGTGATTCTCTTTAAGAAATGTGACATCATACCGAGATGCATGGACAGGCAAAGAGGAAATAAGGGCATCAAGTTTCATAACAAGGTCACTTAAGCTGGATAAACAAGGTGAACACAGTGACATTCACATGAAGGAAGTTTTTTATTTTACATTACAATCAACACTTCTAGAAAGGCTCATAATAAAGGTCCCACAGAAGTAGGCTACTAAGGGAACTGATGGTATAATTGCATTTCTCTAAAAAGTCAAGGCACTCAACAAATACACAAACTAAGTGAGAGTGTGAGGCCCTGAGTTGAAGCCCCAGTACTGTTACAGAACACATAAAACATGAATATGCATAGTTCGGTGACGGTGAGAAATAAGTATGTTTTATTTTCTTTATGCCTTTCATATATATTTTTACTTTTCTTTATTCTCTTTGCATATTCTTTTTTTTTTTTAATGTTGGTTGTGGGGCCTGAACTCTGGGCCTGGGCGCTGTCCCTCAGCTCTTCAGCTCAAGGGTAGCACCACTTGAGTCACAGTGCCACTTCTGGCTTTTTTCTGCTTATGTGGTGCTGAGGAATCGAACCCAGGGGCTCATGCATGCCAGGCAAGCACTCTACAGTGAGCCAACTTCCCAGCCCTCTGTATATTCTTTACTTTTCTATGTATTTGAAACATTTCTAATTTTAAAAAGAAATTACTCTGCAAAATACCAAACCCCCAAATGAATTGCTATGATTCTAAGTACTTACTCGTCTGAGTTAATTTTTATACTTTCAACAATGTCTTTAATTATGTCCATTAAGTTACTGAATGTTATCTTTTCCAACAAGAGAAAATCTTCTGTGTAGAACTCTTCCTCTAGAGGTCCAAAGAACTTGACACAAAAATAGTTACATTACTTTTCATTTTCCAGAAAACAAAGGGAAAAGCAATTTTCTTAGCAGAGAAAGCTAGTAACTGCCTGTCTTTCTCTTTTCATTACAACTAACCACTCTGCTTATCCTGTAGTCTTCTTCATCCTGAGCAATGGCAGATCCATTGTAAGACCTCCACAAGAAGACTGGCTGCCTTACAGCAGGGATGAGATCAATACTAGTATTTTTGTCAGTTTTTAAGGAGAATTGAGTATATAAATAGTGCATATTTATATAGCATATAGAGAAACAAAGTGAAAATAATTTTATATTATTTATTATTATTAATAATGCCATATTAGTTTTGCTAAGCAATGACAAATTAAATAGAGAGTAGCCAAGGATAGCTATATAATTTTTTTTATTGTGAAAATACCGTACGAGGGGTTACAATTACATGGGCAAGGTAACAAGTACATTTCTTTTCAAGCATTGTTGCCTCCTCCTTTGTTTCCCCTTCCCATCCCTTCCCATCCCCCCCCCAGCTATATACTTTTAAACTGCTTTTAAAAGTTCTTATTTCCTCTTAAAGCAACTGTTAATGAGAAAAAATAATGTAATTCTAGGCCTCGACATTGCTATCCTCATTCATCACTATAATATAAAGTTATCAATAAACTGTAAAATAGCACTATACAGATAAATTTAATTCTAGCACATAGATGAACACAGTTTATGACAATGTGGAAAGCAAAACATCAAAAGGGCTTTGAAGATAATTTAGAGATATGTAAAATTTTTCATTAGTTGTTTCTTGATAAAGCTAAGTATCATATTCAATTGTTTTACTTAAATAATTCATGAAAATATAAAATCAGATACTAAAATATTAGTAGATATTATTCACTTACTCTGTTATAAAGATTCTAATCAGTAAAATCTTTCTTTTTGTGCCAGTCCTAGGCTTGAGCTTGGGGGTAGGGTGCTGTCCCTCAGCTTCATGTTACTCAAGGTTAGCAGTCTAGCCCCGGAGCCACAGCTCCACTTCCACCTTTTCTTGGGATTTTATTAGAGATAAGAGTCTCATGGACTAACTGTGATCCTCAGATCTCAGCCACCTGAGTAGCTAGGATCTCAGGTATGAGTCACCAGAATCTGGCTCAGAAAAACCTTTTAATATAAAATTATATATGAATAGCATATATATGTGTATGTATATATATACATAGAAAGAAAGTGATTGTAGGATTACAATCATGCTTTGAAAAGGAAGAGAAAGAAGTGATAATAGAAGAAAGAGCTGGAAGGTAAAACAAGCTATTAATAAATTTTATTAGGATGATGGGAATAAGAATCCTTTTCTACAGCTTTTAAATGATATGTTAATGTGATAATTTAATTTTATACTTCAAAATTCGCAAAAATCATTGTCACTTGACTGCAGGAAATCATTCCTGTAATCCTAACTACTCAGGAGGCTGATGATTGCAGTTCAAAGCCAGCCTGGGCAGGAAAGTCTATGAGACTCTTTTTTTTTCTTTCTTTCTTTTTTTGTTGGTTGGGGGACTTGAATTCTAGGCCTGGGTTGGCTTTGAACCATCATCCTCAGATCTCAACCTCCTGAGTAGCTAGGATTACAGGTGTGAGTCACTGGCACCAGGCCCGTGAGACCTCTTATCTCCAATTAACCTCTAGAAAATCGGAAGTGGCGCTGTGGCTCAAGTGATAGAGCACTAGCCTTGAGCTGAAGAGCTCAGGGATAGTGCCCACGTCCAGATATCAAGCAAAATGACCAACCAACCAACCAACAAAAAACCCTGCAGAAAAGCCAATTGCTGGTGGCTCATTCCTGTAATCTAGCTACTCAGGAGGCTGAGATCTGAGGGTCATGATTCAAAGCCAGGCCAGGTAGGAAAATCTGTAGGACTCTTATCTCCAACTAATCCCCAGAAAGTCAGTGGCACTGTGGCTCAAAGTGGTATAGTACTAGCCTTGAGTTAAAAAAAAAAAAAAGGCTCAGGGATAGCTCCCGGATTCTGAGTTCAAGCCCCGTGACTGAAAACAACAACAACCAAAAACCCTATAGAAAAAGGAATAAAAGTAGAAGATACAACAATGTACTTGCTACATCTACCACAGAGTAAGTTTCTGTTTTGTAATGTAAATGCTTGTTCTCATACTCACGTTAGAGCAAAATAGAGGCTAGGTGTAGTAAGTACATTCTACCTTACCTGCATCCACGAATGGAGAAATGTTATGAATGGCCATATAGGTGAAAGAGCAGCAGGGCTGTTGAGCGCCCATTGCGTTTACAGTGGTCTCACTGTCTGCGGTGGCAGACAATGTCTGAGGCAGATGGCACGCCTGTCACTGTGGAAGCAGAGCACCTGCTGTTTTACTCACTTTCCCATTGCTGACCACACTTATCTCTCCAGGGTCCAACTGAAGCACACTCTGACAGAATAACTGGTGAGTTCGGAAAATATTCACTCCAATAGTGTTATATTTTTTCTCAAAAGCATTCTTATCCATTTCCTGAAGTAGGATTTAAAGATGCTCATTTTTAGTGATATTAATATAAAAATTTAAACTAAATATGGTTATAAATGGTTATAAAACCATTCTTTTAATTGGAAACAGTATTTTAAATAGAATCTTTTTGCAGTAATTTACAATGTTTAAATCTTGTTATAAGCAGATATAGTTTTTCATTCTTTAAGAATCTCAATGAAAAACAGTCTTTAAAATAGATAAGCCCTACCTCATTCTATTGTACCAATTCCCAAACACCATTTAGTAACAATATATTTAAATACTGAAATACATTTAGAGTCACAATTTATATGGACATTCACAGAAAATCAAGCATACCTTCATTATGAAGCACACTTCTTACAAGTTTCAGCCAAAATCTTAGATTATCTTCATATCTCACATACCATTGGTCAACTAATTCCAATGATTAGTTGTAAGAAATAATATGTTCTTGGTATCTACCACAACTATCTCATCCAAGACACCTAGATTATAACAGTAGCACTATAATTGTTCATCCTGTGTTCTCCCTCATCTATCTAGGATCAAATCTTTACTGGCATCCAGAGTCATCTTTACAGGTTCCTTTTCTCCTTGAGACTCCTCAATGGCTCAGAAAAACTGTCAGCTCCTTACCATGGCTGTCCAGTGACTAAACTAACTGGAGCTATTTTTCTGATCTCATCTCCCAGTGCTTTCCCTATCATCCCT
This sequence comes from Dipodomys spectabilis, assembly GCF_019054845.1. Lineage (NCBI taxonomy): Eukaryota > Metazoa > Chordata > Mammalia > Rodentia > Heteromyidae > Dipodomys > Dipodomys spectabilis. Next base: position 11,045,657 of record NW_024870752.1, read on the forward strand.
CCATTCTGGCAGTGATGACAGAATGACTCACCTATACCTCAGAGATGGCAAGACAGTTTGGGACAACACATTGTCCTCCAAGACTTCCTGTGGCTCAATTTCAGTTTTATGCAAAATTGCCTTTCTGACCACTCTGTTTGAAATGGCATTCTCCAAATTTTACACCCTCTTTCATCGGTCTACATTTCTCTAGTACTACTTATTTTCTGTCTTTCTCATTTTAATGTAAGCTCCACAAAGACTAGGGACTCTATCAGTCTTGATCATTAGGGTATTTCAGTTGTCTTGGCGATGATCAATAAAGTTTTTTGTTGTTGTTGTTGGTTCTGGGGCTTGAACTCAGGGCCTGGGCACTGTCCCTGAGCCTCTTTGTGCTCAAGGCTCTAGTGTCTACCATTTGAACCACAGTGCCACTCTCAGCTTTTTCTGAGTAGTTAGTTCATTGGAGAGAAGAGTCTCATGGACTTTTTTGAACCATGATCCTCAGATCTCAGCCTCCTGAGTAGCTCAGATTACAGGCATTAAGTCACTGGCTCAGCTGATTAATGTTTTAGTCCTCAGTTTTTCTTTGTCTCCTAACTAGAATGCAGCAACTTTGAGAAGCATGAGTTAATAGATGAAATTTGACAATCATATCACTTAATTTTCATCATTTTCCTCTGTACATAACTGGTTATTATCTCCAACTGATACCTATTGATATTTTCATTAAGTATTTTAACATATTTTTGAGAAAACATGTCTTCATTATTTCGAACTAATAGTTACTGACCTCAGTAAGGAAATTTTTAATTTTATCTCCAGAATAAATCGCTGTAGCAGTTTCTTCCTCTGTCAGTTTCTTGAGAAAGCTCTTTAAAGGGCTGTTTTTCTGTGTCAGAAAGGCTGCTAACATTCCTCTAGAAATAGCTGTGTTCTCTTCATTTATTTTTGATGTAGGATTAAAAATAAGTCCTAATCGACTGTAGACACTTGTTTCCTGCAAAACACATTTATAGGTTAAAAAGCCCAATGATCATATACCTTTACGGTTAATCAGAGTTTTTCCCCAGTAGGCTTGTTCACTTTACCTTATGGCACTTTATATTGTCAGTCTTCCTATGATGACTGTACTGAACACCATGCTGCCCTTTTTAAAAACAGCTTGAAAACCATTCGTGTCATTAACTCCTCCTGCTTCACCTCTTTGCACAAAGAAGTTTGGTCTCTTTTTGTGAGTATGTGAAATGACACATTAAAAAAATACATAAGGGGCTGGGAACGTGGCTCAGTGGTAGAATGCATGCCTAGCATGAATGAATCTCTGGGTTTGATTCCTCAGTACCACAGAAACACAAAAAACCCAGAAGTGGCGTAAGTGGTAGAGTGCCAGCCTTGAGCAAAAGCAGCTCAGGGACAGAGCGCGCGCGCACGCGCGTGCGCACACACACACACACACACACACACACACACACACACACACGCACACACGCCCATGGTGAATTAGACTACCATAAAACTACCACCAAGATCAAGGAGTCAAGCACTGACTGCATTGCAAGGACATTTCACATCTTCTGCAACCTTCACACCCTCCAACTCTTCTAAAGACAACCACTAGCTTTCCAGTTATGATAGTGGCATATTTACTTTTCTTTATAGTTTACTTCCTAAGTCTGCAGTGCTAGACATTTATTTTGGATTTCATAAAAGTAGAATCACATAGTATTTAGTTTTGTATTTTTTACCACTCCCTTTTATGTAAGATTCATCAATTTTATATTTTTTTAAAATGTTTTTTATTGTAAAAATATTGTACAGAGTGTGGTTATAACTACATGAGTAAGGTAATGAGTACATTTCCTATTGAGCATTGTTACCCCTCCTTTTTTTTCCCCTACCATTCCATCCCTTCCCACATCCTCAACTCCTCCCTCCTGCCCCCAACTTGTAAAGTTAGTTTTCAACATAGTGTCTTGTACATCTTATTGTTACAATGGGTGAACCTACATCCTTATTTCAGCATTTTGTTATTTCCCTTTCCCTCCCCAAATTAGAAAAATGTATATACAAGATGCAGGGCACCGGAATCAAACACAGGGGTTCTACCTTGGGGGAAGAACATACAAAAGAAAAAAAAAAATCACATTGTACATTATAAAACAATAGCAAGAAAGAAAAAACCACTTGTGTCCCTATTTTAGGGTTCATTTCACTTAACATCATCTTATATGGTCATATGTACATAGCTTTTGACCTTTTCTGCTTATCCTAGACATATTTCCCATGGCAATAATACACTGGCTAATTTTATTAACATACTAGGATTGAGACCTGCCTAGGAGATTAATGAAGATGTCTGTGATGGTATTTCCTGAGACAATTAGATCACGAAGGCTGAACATGATGGCGTTAAAAGGTGGTGAAAGGTAGGAAGGGCCTGGTTAGGGAAGGCAGCTCACTGGAGATGAGTCTCTGGGGTTACATGTTCCTCTACTCCTATTGTCTGCCTCCTGTCTGCTGCTCTCCTCTGTCACATGGGTAATGGAGCCAAAGCAGGTGGGCCACGTGACCTCATAAACTTTACCCTCAAAACAATGAGCCTAACTAAATCTTCTTCCAAGATTTTTTTTCCAAGTGTTTGATCACAGTGACAATAAAAGTAACAAGTATAGGCAATTGCACAGAATTCTATTATATCAATATGTCCTTTGATCCAGGCTATCGAGTTTTTTGCAGTTTAGAATTCTACACACAAAAAGCAGTCAAATGGTTTTCAAAATGGTTAGCTGTTCTAATTTTTACAAATAAAATATGTGCACCATCACTTCACAGACTGATAAGCAGTCTATACCGTAATTTAAGTGGAATCAAATGATTCTGGTGTACTGAAGTTTTGCTTTGCTTTTCCCACATAATGATAGTAACTATCTTTAATATGTTTGTTGGCTTCTTTTCTGATTTGTCTGCCCAATGTCTTACCATCTCTTTTTTACTGGATTATCTTTTTCCCTTGTGGTGTACAGGTTTCTAAGCCACCAGGACTTTTCGACTATATAGGCACAGATATCTTCTTCCATTTTGTGGCTTGTTTTAAACTCTACCATTGTTTTCCACAGAAAGTAGTACTTAATTTTAATGTACAGTGATTCAATTTATTGATATTTTTAACCAATGGCTTTAGTGTCTTAAGTCCTATTTGAAACACCCTTCCCTACTCTGAAGCCATAAAGATAATCTATACTATCTTCAAGAATGTATTGTTTTGCTTTTTATGTTTAGATCTATAGTCCATTTGGAATTGATGTCTTTTTTGTATGATGTCAAAAGTGAGAACTTTCCAGAGCAATCTTTACTCTTCTTTTTTTTTGGTCTGGTCGTGGGGCCTGAACTCTTCAGCTCAAGGCTCGCACTCTACAACTTGAGCCACAGCGCCACTTCTGGCTTTTTCCTTTTTGCTTATGTGGTGGTGAGGAATCAAACCCAGGGCCTCATGCATGCAAGGCAAGTGCTCTACCACTGAGCCACCTTCCTGGCCCAATCAATCTTTACACTTCTATAAGGCTTTTTAATCACAAACAAGGTTATTAATAAAGGTACAGCTCTGTTTCTGTGTTCTCTTTTTTCCCCATTGCTCTAATATTTATCCTTGAGTTAAGAACAAGTTGTTCTCAATTAGATAGCTGGTCTTGAGAGCTAGAAAGCCACTGTTTCTCCTTTCTCCCTTAAGAATACTTTAACTGGGGCTGGGAAGGTGGCTCAGTGGTAGAGCGCTTGCCTTGCATGCCTGAGGCCCTGAGTTCGATTCCTCAGCACCACATAAGCAAAAAGAAAAAAGCCGGAAGTGGCGCTGTGGCTCAAGTGGTAGAGTGCTAGCCTTGAGCTGAAGAGCTGAGGGACAGTGCCCAGGCCCAGAGTTCAGGCCTCATCAAAAGAATACTTTAGCTACTATTGGTCCTTGGAATCTCTACATAAACTTGCAAATCAACTTGGTAATTTTCATTGAAAATTCAGAGATTCCAATCATGCTATATGTTAATTATGGTGACATACTTATTACAATATTAATTCTTTTGCTAAATGATCATGGTACACCTTCCCATTAATGTATTTTCTTCTAAAATGTTTTAAATGTATTTGTCACATTTATTTCTATTTTATATTTCTGATACTACTGAAAATGGTTTATTTTTTATTTATTCTTTATTTGAATTGCATTCTTTGGCCAGGTACTGTGGCTCACACCTTCGATTCAAGCTCCTCAGGAGGCAGACTTTGAGATGACAGTACTTTGAGGCCAATCCAGACAAAAATTAAGCAAGATGCCATCAGTAAAAAAGACCAGGTATGGCTGGGTGCTGGTGGCTCACGCCTGTAATCCTAGCTACTCAGGAGGCTGAGATCTGAGGATCAGAGTTCAAAGCCCGCCTGGGCAGGAAAGTCTGTGAGACTCTTATCTCCAATAAAAACCACTAGAAAACTGGAAGTGGTGCTGTGGCTCAAGCAATAGAGTGCTCGCCTTGAACTGAAGAGCGCAGGGACAGCGCCCAAGCCCAGAGTTCAAGCCCCACAACTGACCAAAAAATAAATAAATAAATAAATAAATAAAAAAGACCAGGTCTGGTTGTGTGTGCCTGTCATCTCAGATACATAGGAGGGCTGAGGTTGGAGGACTGTGGTCCATGATGACCTGAACAACAACCCTATTCCAACAATACCCAAAACAGAAGGGGCTGTAGGGCAGTTCAATTGGCTCAGTGTTTGTCTACCAAGTCTGGGGCTTCACTGGGTTTGGCCCCCAGTGGAAGCACAAACATACATATACAAGCAAATAAGAATTCTTTTTTGAACAGGGGAACTGAACTCATGTACTAACCTGCCATCATGATAACCTGTTTAAGCTAAAAAACAATAATGTTTATGTGGAGTATATGTATTTTTCATGTAAATAATTTACAAAAAATGACCTAAAATTTTTTGAATTTCATATGGGTTATTAATTTCTTTACTTCTTTAGGCTTTTTGCAACTATAGGCATGAGTAAGACTGGTCTATCATCTTTTGTTCTTCCTTTTAGGCATTCAGTTTTGAAGTAATCTTAGCTTTTACAATGAGTGTGGACATAGCATTTGATGGACAGAGTGTGTCTGAATGATGTGTGGTCTAATTCACAGTGTGGTCATATGGGACAGCAATGTTCTCTTTTAGAACATTTTAATTATTACACAAAGTTTACCTTTCTTCAATGCTTCCATTTCCAGTAGGAAGCGTTTTCTGAGATTCAAAATTATTCCTACTTCTCAATATTAATGCTTTTTTTTTTTGGTCGGTTGTGGGGCTTGAACTCAGGAACTGGGCACTGTCTCTATATCTCTTTGTGCTCTACCACTTGAACCACAGCACTACTTCAGGTGTTTGAGTGGTTAATTAGAGATAAGAATCTCAAGGGGACTTCTCTGCCTGGGCTCGCTTTGAACTGTGATCCTCAGATCTCAGCCACCTGAGTAGCTAGGATTACAAGTGTGAGCCACATATGCATTTTATGTAACATTTCATAAAAGAGATAAATAATTAAGATGTTACTTCTCAAAGTTTTAGAATTAAGTCAAGTGAATGTTATACCAATCATGTTGTAGCTCCTGGAGAAAGGCAGTTTATAAACTTTTCAGAAAATATGTTCCTAGAACTTCTGGAGCTGGCTGAAGTTAATTTTTCTTTTAAGATAACTGCTATGTTGTAGAGCCAATACAACCTTTTTTGAAATTTGATGGTCTACAGGTTATTGAGACAAGCCCAAATGCATTTTGACATGGTCACATAAAAATACTTCTAAAGTAAGGGGGGACCAAGATGGCAACGGGGCAGTAGGGAAACGCCACAGCTCTCTCCAACCAAAAAGAGAGTTCGAGTTCCAACGCTTAATCTCCCCAAGAGACCGACAACAACAAAAAGACGAACACTCAGAGAAAAACCAGAGGTGGGAAATAACAAAAAAAGAAAGAGAGGAAAAGAAGAATTTCAGAACAGAGAAGAGCGAAGACCCCTCCCCCAACCTTTACTGGCCGCCCGGCAGTGCGTCAAGCCGCCGGCCAGCCAGCCCGGCGGGGGCTGCCGGAGCCCCAGAGACACAGGGGGCTGCTTGCAGATCACCAGGTACCCGTTTGCAGAACAGCGGATCGCCAGGAACAGGGAAACCTACCAGCCGGGAGTCTCCACGAGGATCCCACCCCCACCCCTCACTTTCCACCGGAGCAGAGAGGCTCCATCCCGCCAAAGCCGCCCGGCACCAGCAGCGCGACAAAGGGACCTGTCGGCAGACCACCCGCCCGATCGCGATTGCAACGACCCGGGTCCCAGAGACACAGGGGGCTGCCTGCAGATCACCCGCGCACTCAGACCCACCGGATCTCTACAACCCGTGAAGAAGCCGCCTGAGCGTGGACGCTGTTGACAGCTTCGATAGAGGCAGAGACAGAAAAGAATCACACAGAGCCACCACCGCCCAACCCAGCCCGCAACCACCCCAAATGAACTCGGATTGCAACAACAACTGACGACCTACACCACACAGAAACAACCAGCTCTAAGGTAAGTACCCCACAGGGGACAGTGTATCCCTCAAGGGAGACCAGAGCTGGAGGGAATCCCCAGACCCTGACCTAGACTCCCTACCCCAACACCCGGACCACAGGACCCACTAAAACTGGGAACTGTCCGAGAGCTCCACCAGCCCGTGGAGCATACTCTGCTGGCCAGGCCAGAGCAAGAGTGCCCCTGGAAGGGAGCTTAAATGCCCAAGCCAGGAACAGCGCCCCTGGGTCAAGACTACCAACAGTAGAAGAAATTTGAACTGTGTCCTCCAGGCTGCATAACCTAGGTGGTATACACATCAGCATAGGCCTAATGAGCGCGCTCCAGGCTGGGGCCGGAACCAGGCCCGGGGATCCGGCGCCTGAACAACACAACCAACTCCTCCCAACTGAAGTAAAAAGCTGAGCATACGCCTCAACAGAGGGGAGAAAATCAGGAAACAACACTCCCTGGGAAGCACGCCTGTGACAACAAAAGACCTGGAGGCTCTGGACAAGAGAAGCCCAAACCCCACCAAAACTCCACCCATATACCCTAGGCTGGGAATTGGGCAAACAGGCTGCCAGTACCTGATAGTAAGCAGGAGCTCAGGCTGATAAGGCAGCTCAGCAATAGAGTGATAGTCTTGGATGTATGAGGCCCTGGACCTGATTCTTCAGCATCACAAAAGCAAAAAGGGTCAGAAGTGGTGCTATGGCTCAAATGGTAGGGTGCCAGCCTTGAGCTGAAGAGCTGAGGGACAGCACCCAAACCTAGGGTTCAAGCCCACAACCAGCCCAAAACAAACAAACAAAAACACATCAGGAGCCCATAGCAGACTCCAGTATTTGGGAGAGTGCATCCAGAGCATCTGATCTTCCCAAGAGCACCCATAGGAGCAAACACAAGCAGTCTAGGCTGCTCAACCCTTCCAAAAGTGGGAATTGCCAGCAATCTACAGCAGAGAGCTGAGAATCCTAAGTAAGTCAGAATAGCAGCTGGAAATAGGCTCCCAACAGAATCCAGATCAGGCACAGACTCTCTCTACCAATACAGAATCAGCAACCAAGCAAAGACAGACACACCAAAACAAAATTGAAGAGCAGTCTCCTGAACCCCCATGCGAAAATCACAGAGAAAAATCACAAGGTTTACCACCACCCAGGACAGCAAGCTCACCTCAAAAGCCAGCAGCCATGCAGGGGAGAGCCCCAGTGGGAGCAAAGCAGGAATGGAAGACAAAAGCTACATCCAAGGGTTGCTGGAGGCAATGACTCAAGAAATAAAGCGAGAAATGGATCAGAAATTGAAAGAGCACAAGGATGAACTATCAAAAGATATACAGGATATCAAACAAAAGTTGGATGCAAAAATAGAAGCTGCACAAACCTCAGTAAGAAGTGAGATAAACGCCAAATTAGAGGTAATGCATACTGATCTCACCTCATTGAGAGGTGAGATCAGTACTCTGAGAACCAACATTGAATCCATAAAGGGATCCATTTCCTCCATGCAAACCACAATAGAAGCCACGGTCAACAGAGTGAATGAAATGGAAGGTAGAGTGTCAGATACAGAAGACAGAATACACCAACTGGACCAAAAAGTGACAGATATGGAAAAATCACTCAAATTAACCAAAGGGAAATTCAAGAGCAAGCAGATAATGCCAAGAAATTTAATCTTGGCATAATCAGAGTGGACGAAGGTGAGGAATTCCAGAGCAAGGGAATGCAACACCTATTTAACAAGATAATCAATGAAAATTTTCCCCACCTCAAAAACGACCATCTTAACTACATTACAAAAGCTTATAGAACACCCAACAAGCAAGATCCCAGGAGAAACACTTCTAGACACATTATAGTAAAAATGTTAGATCTGAATAATAAGGAAACAATCCTGCATGCAGCAAAAATGAAGAAGGAGCTATACTACAACGGGAAAAAAATTAGAATCACTGCAGATCTCTCCACACAAACAATGAATGCAAGAAAAGCCTGGGAAAGCACCATACGAGCCCTGAGAGCCAATAACTGCCAACCCAGACTGATATACCCGGCAAAGCTAGCATTCACATTCGATGGAGAACTGAAAACTTTTAATAGCAAAGAAAAACTAAATGAATACATAAACATTAAGCCAGCATTACAAAGAATTCTAAGAGGGGGGGACACAACCTGAAGAAAGCAACCAGGAACTGGGACCTGCCCCAAACAGGCATTACTCAAAGTCTAACTGCGCAAGCACAGGAGGAAAGGAAAGAAGATAAACTTAGGAAAACGGAATGGCAGGGACAACAATGCATCTCTCTATACTTTCTCTTAATATAAATGGGCTGAATTCGCCAATTAAAAGAAAACGAACTGAGGACTGGATCAGAAAACAAGACCCATCCATCTGTTGCCTTCAGGAGACCCACCTCTCAGCCAAACATACAAACAAACTCAGAGTGAAGGGGTGGAAAAGGATCTACCAATCAAATTCCCCCAATAAGAAAGCAGGTGTAGCTATCCTGATATCTGACAAAATAAACTTTTCATTAAAATCAGTACAGAAAGACAAGGACGGACACTACATATTAATAAAGGGAACAATCCAAGAGGAGGATATAACCATCATCAACTTATATGCCCCAAATATTGGTGCACCCAGATATGTTAAACAAATGCTCTCAAACTTACAGAATAAAATAGATCCCAATACGATAATACTAGGAGACTTTAACACGCCACTCTCACCAAAGGACAGGTCTACCAACCAGAGGATTGGCAAAGAAGCTACCGAATTAAGTGAGGCCATACTTCAAGCGGAATTAACTGACATCTACCGAGTATTTCACCCTAAAACAACACAGTACACATTCTTCTCAGCAGCTCATGGAACTTTCTCCAAAATAGACCATATCATAGTTCATGCAAGGAACTTAAGCAAATACAAAGGGATCGACATAATCCCCTGTATCCTATCTGACCACAGTGGAATCAAGCTAGCTCTCAATAACAAAGCATACCGCAGAAATTTCTCTAATACATGGAAATTGAACAACACACTCCTTAACAAGGCCTGGGTAACAGAAGAGATCAGAGAAGAAATAAAGCATTTCCTACAACTCAATGAAAATGAAAACACCTCACAAAGAAACTTGTGGGACACAGCAAAAGCAGTCCTGAGGGGCAAATTTATTGCCCTCAGTGCCCACATCAAGAGAATGGAGACAGACCAAGTAAATAATCTCATGTTGCAATTAAAACAGCTAGAAAAACAAGAAAAAATGGGACCTAAAGCTACTAGACGAAGCCAGATAACCAAATTAAGAGCAGAGATTAACCAAATAGAAAATCAGAAAACCATAACCAAAATAAACCAAACAAAAAGCTGGTTCTTTGAAAAAATAAACAAAATTGATGGCCCGTTGGCAAGATTAATTAAAAAAAGAAGAGAGGAAACCCATATTAATAGGATTAGGGATGCCACGGGAAACATCACAACACGCACCCAAGATATCCAAACAATTCTAACAGACTACTTTCAAAAGCTATATTCTCTAATTATTTCTTTGTTGCTTTGTATGTCCCTCCCCCACAGTGTAACCCCCGCTTTCACTATATTTGATGTCAGTATAACTTGTGGAGGAGATGGGGACAAACAAGTCGTTTAAGGATTCAGGTGGACCTGTTGCAACAATGAGAAGTACAAAATGTCATGTCAAAAACGAGCTTTACAATGTCGGTGTGGGGGGGGAGGGGGGGAAGGATTGGGTGGGGGGGAGGGGGGAGGCTGGGAAGGGAGGTGAAGGGTAAACAAAGGAGGAGGCTGCAATGCTTGGTAAGAAATGTATGCATTATCCTGCCCACGTAATTGTAACCCCTCTGTACAGTATGTTCTCAAATAAAATAAAATAAAATTAAAAAAAAAAAAAGCTATACTCTCTAAAGGAAGAAAATCTGGCAGAAATGGATGCATTTTTAGAGAAATACAAGTTGCCCAAACTGAGCAAAGAAGAAGTTAAGCTAATATCCTATAATGAGATACAGGAAGCTATCAAAAGTCTTCCAACAAAAAAAAGCCCAGGACCAGATGGATTCACAGCAGAATTCTATAAGACCTTTAAACAAGAACTAATACCCATACTCCTCAAGCTCTTCAGAGAAACAGAGAAGGAGGGAGCTATCCCAAACTCATTCTACGAAGCCAATATCACACTCATCCCCAAACCAGGCAAAGACCCAACCAAAAAGGAGAGTTACAGGCCAATTTCCTTGATGAACACAAATGCAAAGATCCTTAACAAGATTCTAGCTAACAGAATCCAGAAACACATAAAAAAAATAATACACTATGACCAGGTAGGCTTCATCCCAGAGACACAGGGATGGTTTAACATACGTAAGTCAATAAATGTAATCCAACATATCAACAGAGCCAAGGTCAAGAATCACATGATTATGGCCACAGATGCAGAAAAGGCCTTTGATAAAATTCAACATTCATTCATGCTAAAAGCTCTGGAGAAAATAGGAATAGAAGGAACATTTCTAAAAACAATAAAAGCCATTTATGACAGACCAATAGCCAATATTATACTTAATGGGGAAAAGCTACAACCAATTCTCCTAAAATCAGGAACAAGGCAAGGATGCCCACTGTCTCCACTCCTCTTCAATATAGTCCTAGAACCCTTAGCCAGGGCAATAAGGCAAGAAAAAGACATTAAAGGGATCTGCATAGGGAAAGAAGAAGTTAAACTATCCCTTTTTGCAGACGACATGATACTATACCTCCACGATCCCAAAAACTCCATCCCCAAACTCAGAAATCATAAATCACTTCGGCAAAATAGCAGGATACAAAATAAACCCACAAAAATCAGTTGCCTTCCTATACACTGATAATGTACAGGAAGAGAGGGAAATAAAGGGAGCAACCCCATTCACAATAACCTCCCCAAAAATAAAATATTTAGGAATTAACCTAACCAAATATGTAAAAGAACTATTTAATGAGAACTATAAAAAGTTAAAGAAAGAAATTGCAGAAGACACTAGGAAATGGAAAGATCTCCCATGCTCCTGGATAGGCCGACTTAATATAGTAAAGATGGTAATACTTCCAAAACTAATATACAAATTCAATGCAATTCCTATTAAAATCCCAATGACGTACATCACTGAAATACAGAAAACAGTCCAAAAATTCATATGGAACAACAAAAGACCTAGAATAGCCAAAACAATTCTAGGGGATAAAGACAATATGGGAGGGCTATCCATGCCGAACTTCAAACTCTACTACAGAGCTATAATAACCCAGACAGCATGGTACTGGCACAAAAACAGACCCGAAGACCAATGGAACAGAATAGAAGATCCAGAAATAAATCCACAGGGCTACAGCCAGCTGATATTCGACAAAGGAGCCAAAGACATACAATGGAAGAAACACAGCCTCTTCAACCGCTGGTGCTGGGAAAACTGGGCAGCCACATGCAGAAAACTAAAAGTGGACCCCAGCCTATCACCATGCACCAACATCAACTCAAAATGGATTAAAGACCTTAACATTAAACCTGAATCTCTGAAACTACTGCAGGACAGAGTAGGAGAGACACTTGAACTAATAGGCACAGGAAGGAACTTCCTGAACAGAGTCCTAGAGTCACAACAAGTTGGAGAGAGACTCGACAAATGGGACTACCTTAAAATAAAAAGCTTCTCCACAGCTAAATCTATCGCAACTAAGCTAGAAAGACAACCAACTAATTGGGAAAAAATATTTACCAGCAATATATCAGACAAGGGGTTAACATCCTGTATATACAGGGAACTCAAGAAACTAATCCCTCCCAAACCTAACAAACCAATTACTAAATGGGCAAGGGAACTAAAGAGGGACTTCTCAAATGAAGAAATAAAAATGGCAAAGAAACACATGAGGAAATGTTCATCATCCCTGGTGGTGAAGGAAATGCAAATAAAGACAACCCTGAGATACCACCTTACCCCAGTCAGAATGTCCCACATCCACAAATCAGCCAACGACAAATGCTGGAGGGGATGTGGAGAAAGAGGAACCCTATTACACTGCTGGTGGGAATGTACACTTATACAACCACTTTGGAAAGCAGTCTAGAGGGTCCTTAGAAAGCTAAAGATTGACCTCCCTTACGACCCAGTCATACCACTTCTAGGCATCTACCCTGAACAACAGGAACCAATACACAAGGACACGTGCACCTCCATGTTTATTGCAGCACTGTTCACAATAGCCAGGATATGGAAACAACCTAGATGCCCCACCACAGATGAATGGATCCAAAAATTGTGGTATCTATACACAATGGAATATTATGCAGCCATTAGAAATGACAAAATAATGGCATTTGCAGGGAAATGGATGGAGCTAGAAGGAATCATGTTGAGCAAGGTTAGCCAAGAAGGAAGAGACAAACAGTACATGGTCTCCCTTATAAGTGGATGCTAAATCCAAAATGTTAGGTGATATGACAAAACTAACAGGACTTAAGAAACAAAGAACTCCCACTCATCTGGTTGAACCACTACTAAATATCCCCATGCTGCTGATCACATATATGGCATATAACATGTGAACACCGTTATGTATTACAGAGTGTGATAGACAATTTGCTCCAGGAAAGTTAGAATGAACTTGTGACTTTAAATGAGCATCATTATTCCACAATACTGTGAATTTCCAGAAATTATGTAATCACTTAATCACAATCAAAAAAAAAAAAAAAAGAACCTCGGGGAAGGGAGGGAGGGAGGGGATGGTAGGGGGAAAACAATGGAGGTGGTAACAATGTTCAAGAGGAAGTGTACTCATTACCTCACTCATGTAACTGTAACCCTTTGTATAGTATCTTTAAAATAAAAAACAACAAAAAAAAAACAAAACAAAAAAATACTTCTACAAATGTTACAATGTTTTCTTTAAAATATATTATTTATTCCTAATGTGTTAGTCAGACTCTAAAGTGGCCCCAGTGATCCTCACCTCCTGGTACGAATGAGTTTGTATGAGCTTTTCTAATAGTGAAGAGAAACAACCTGAACAACAAACAGAAAAATACTTTGTCACTTTTGAGGCTTTACCACTTATTCTGAGGAAGGCCAACTGTCATGTTGTACGATGTGAGGAGCGTGTGTGCGTGCCAGGGCTTAAACTCACTCTACTTGTTTTTTTTCACTCAAGGCTGGTATTCTCCCACTTAAGCCACTTCTGTCTGTGCATTTTGCTGGTTAATTGGAGACAAGAGTCTCACAGACTTTTCTGTGCTAGCTGGCTTCAAACCTTGGTCCAGATTTACCATGTCTTAGCCTCCCGAGTAGCTAGGATTCCAGACAAGAGCCATTACAGCCCAGTATGTTGTGAGGATTGAAAAATCAACACCAAATAGATGTTTATGTGACAATGGAATGAGGTGCTCTAACAGTGTCTGTTCTAGCCAAGACTTAAGATGAATGCACTGAAGACAGAATCTTCACACATCCTCATTCAAGGCCCTAAGTCATAACCACTTAGCTAAGTTGTATTTGAATTCCTAACCTCAGAAACAGATGAAAAAATAAATGTTCACTGCTTTACACAGTAACATATGGGGTAATTTTCTATGTAGCAGTAATTTTTTTTTTTGGTCGGTCATAGGGCTTGAACTCTGGGCCTGAGCACTATCCCTCAGCTCTTCAACTCAAGCCTAGCATTCTATCACTTGAGCTACAGCGCCACTTCCGGATTTTCTGGTGATTTATTGGACATAAGAGTGTCACGGATAGCCGGGTGCTGGTGGCTCACGCCTGTAATCCTAGCTACTCAGGAGGCTGATATCTGAGTATCGCGGTTCAAAGCCAGCCCGGGCAGGCGAGACCTTGAGACTCCTATCTCCAATAAACCACCAGAAAACCGGAAGTGGCGCTGTAGCTCAAGTGGTAGAGCGCTCCCCTTGAGCTGAAGAGCTGAGGGACAGCGCCCAGGCCCAGAGTTCAAGTCCCACGACCGACAAAAAAAAAAAAAAAAAAAGAGTGTCACGGACTTCTCTGCCCAGGCTGGCTTTGAACTGCGATCCTGAGATCTCAGCCTCCTGAGTAGCTAAGATTACAGAAGTGAGCTTACAGTGCCTGGCTGTAGCAGTAAATTTATACTTGGCTAATATAAAAAGTAAATATATAAAATATTTTAGTTTTTATTTTTAGGAGTTTTAAAAAATTATATACATATAAATCTATGTTCCCATAGAGATTCAGGCATTAATTAAAAATACTTCTAAATAACTATAAAAATAATCTCCTTAAGTATATTTGTTTAAGATTATCTAGTAACAGGAAAAACTGAGGTTATGATAAAACCTTATAATATTGTTGGTAAGTAAATTTACTTAAGTTTTTCTTCCATAATTGAAAAGTACTGTCTAACTATGTGACAAAAAATTCTTATTACAAGTTACTCGATTTAAAAGAAAAGTAGATTTGGCTTCACTGAGGTAGTGGAGAGCTCTAAATAATAATCTGTGTAACCACACACTTCTGTGTCTAACACATGAGCTACCACAGGCAGATTGAGTCACGAAGACAGCAGGTTTTCTTTTGGGGAAGTTTCCTATTTTATATGAAACTGACTGAACTACTGACATAGTCTCCTCAGCACACATTCTAATCAAGTTAATTAAAATTTCAACATAGAGAAGGAAAAAAATTAATATATGTTCTTCATACTATTTTCCTTACCCTGCAACAAATTGTGTATAGGAAGATTATGTACTTGCCAAGTGCTTTATTGCATTAGAAAGCAGTTTTCTTCCAGAGGGTGTATCAAAGTCAGCAATAAGCCACAGAGTGACTGCAGAAACCACCTTCTCATCCTCATCATCATCTGAAATTTTCAAATAGGCAAATAAAATGAATTATTTCCAAAATCAAAGGAAGGAAACATATGCAGTTAGAAAAACATACAAAAATAGTATTGTAGATTATTCTGAAAATGTAAATAATTCTAAAATAATGCATGTTTGTGGATTCATTATGGAAAATTCATATAAAAATGCTAGAAAAGTAGTTCATTGTATTGCTTGATATAAACAGGTACTGAGTGAACAGTCCTCAAGAAACATGACAGTGGGTTATTTTCTTATCAGTACAGAAACTCTTCAATGGTTTTCATTGTTCTAGCATTGGTAAGGAATACTACCTTGTAGATACAGTTGTGAAAAAAACTGTATTTAGACCAATTTATACTTACATGTATGTAAAAAAAGACAAACTTAGTAGTGGCTACAGAAAATGCAAATATGATATTAGCATATAGTTCACTGATTCCTTGTTATCACTAACTTAGTCTAACTTATATCATTTATTCTACCAATAATAATAAAATTCTCTTCACAGTAAAATTAAAAAAATTTAGAATCTACAGAAACAAAACATTTTCAATTCTGGCACACAGTGAGATAAATACAATTTCATGAAATATCAGGTCACAACACATGAAATACTTGTCTGGCTGTAATCAAAACACATAGAAATCAGGCCCTTATACCAGGTTGCTGATTTAAAATAATAAACAGTTTATTCTACCAAAACCTTTCTTCTTGAATAAATCTGAATTTATAGCTATTAACATAGTCAATAATATGAAACTATAAAATGGCTTTAATAATGAGAGAAAAAATAAAACACAAGAAGGAGGATAGCTTTGATTCTATTCTACCACCCACCCCTGGGTTTTGGAGAACCTGACCACATGCAGCTTTCAGAATAAGGTTAATTTTTTTTTGGGGGGGGGGTAAGTTATGGAGCTTGAACTCTTCTGGGTGCTGTCCCTCAGCTCTTCAGCCCAAGGTGAGTGCTCTACAAATTGAGCCACAGAGCCACTTCCAGTTTTCTGGTAGTTAATTGGAGATGAGTCTCATGGACTTTCATGCTAGGGCTGGCTTTGAACTGTGATCCTCACATCTCAGCCTCCTGAGTAGCTAGGATTACTAGTGTGAACCACCAGAGCCCAGCTAGTACCCTAATTTTTAAGGAAGAAAAATAAAAGAATTCCAATTCTTCTTTACTGTTAGCACTTGTGCCATCACAGCTAGTAAACAAGAAATATTTAAAAAGTGCTCAGTAAATTCTCAAAATTATATATTTTTATCACAGAAGTATAGATAAGAGGAAAAAAGATTCTTAGCTAATATCTTTTACTTTGTAATAGGTTTAACCAAAGGTATTAGTTACAGGTGATGCCTGAAGGGCATTTTTAAAATACAAATCAGATCCTGATCTGACTCCTTTTGTCTTTACTTGACACAGTTGCCAAAAGGTAGAACTGTATTATATTTTATTCCTTGTTGGATTCCTTATAGAAAAAACATAAAACTAAATGATCAAAAATACATGGAATCTGTTAGAAAGTAATCCAGAGGCCATCAGGTTGAAATTGGGATTGAATCTACTGTATAGTATTCTTAAAAACTGTGTCATTTTTTTTTTTTTTTTGGTCGGCCGTGGGGCTTGAACTCTGGGCCTGGGAGCTGTCCCTCAGCTCTTCAGCTCAGGGCGAGCGCTCTACCACTTGAGCTATAGCGCCACTTCCGGTTTTCTGGTGGTTTATTGGAGATAGGAGTCTCAGGGTCTCTCCTGCCTGGGCTGGCTTTGAACGGCGATCCTCAGATCTCAGCCTCCTGAGTAGCTAGGATTACAGGCGTGAGCCACCAGTGCCCGGCTAAACTGTGTCATTTTTTTATTTCCATTTTTCTCCTATGTACAAGTAACATAATGATGGAAACTTTAGACCACTCTGACTCTTAGCATTTCACTGCTGATCTACTGAGACCAAAACAGCTTCTCTTACTTTTTAATTATTGGTGTCTTATTAACTGAGCAAGCAAAATCAGGCCAAATAAAGCAAAGCAAAGCATAAACTAACCAAATTCTATTCATTTTCTATTTATTTCAACAATTATTTGCACCCTGACATATCTGTGATCCCTGCTAGGTTTAGATTAAATCTTTTATTTCCAAATGTTATTGATTTAAGTCTTTCTTCTTCCGGTCATGAAATTCAATTTAAGAAACACATCTGGATTTTGTTTAATCATAATGCAGGGAAATCATTCTCTCTTTTGATCCCAGAATTGCATATTTATTAATGCTGTTTACATAGCATTGAGATGGGTTCATTATTTTCTTAAAAAGGTGAAAATGGAATATCTTACTAAAAAAACAAAGCAAGAAGGCAAGATGAACCTTTCTGGGTGATTAGTGAGAATAAGAAACACAATTTCCTCATGACAGTCTTTAAATTTTAAGAAATTATCAACTGTTAAAGTGAAACCCAGGACTCTAATCAAAAACAGAAACATAATAAAATTTATTATGCAAGCACCTTATTAAAATTCCAAGTTTTTATTACTTTAGGAAGCAGTCCCAGAAAATACAAGCTTAATTACCTTCATGGTTTAAATAATACATGTTCTTTGCAATTACAGTAGTCTTATCTTGTGAATCCAAGAAAAAGAAAGTAGAGAAATCTTCAATATCAGCAGTTACTGGAAAAAAAACAATACTGAATTACTGAAGCATTCACAACAAATATTTGTTCAACAAATGGAGAGTTATTTTACCTGATGTAGATATTAAATTAATGTACTGATATGTAGAGTCCAAAATCAAGGAATTTATACGGGGTACAACATTATTCCTATTCATTAGGAAATCAATTGCATTCATTTGATCATTTAATATACCCTGAAAATAACAAAAATATTATTTAAACAAAATAGGCAACTTCAATGCATATTTTAAAATAATGTGAAATTAATTAATTAATTAGGAATTAATCTAAAATAAATCAATACACAGCATGTGATTTAGGATTACCATAATAAATATTTTCTTTCCAGTACACGAGATAAATTTAATTATTTTAAAATCATGATTAAATGATCAGGATAAGAAATTTTTAGATAACATGCTGTTAAAAAATATAAAATGACTCATTTATAAATGCCATTCATGAATTTTCTTCAACATGCTTACTTACCATAAAGACATCTCTTTGCAAATAAACAGATGTATCCATCATCTTGTGAAGAATAGCCACTTCTAGATCTTTAATAGTCATTTCTTCAAGGTTAAAAGGCTCACCATTATAAAGAGCTTGAGGCAAAGGACCTAATCCAGTCATTTTATAAAAGCTGCTTCCTGCCTATTCATAAAAAATATCAGTGTCAAACAAAATATAGCTATTTGAAAATTAATTTAAAGGAAAAATAAAGAGACATTGTAACATTTCTACTTGGCATAAAAGGTCAATTTTGTTAATTTTATATGTCTTTCCCAATTACTATGAAAAGGAAAATAATGTATTTACATAGAACAGGAGTCAGGAAACTTTTTCTGTAAAGGGCTTAGACTATAAATATTTTAGGCTTTGTCCAGTTTTTGTCATTATGACTCACTTCTGGTCATAAGAGTAGAAAAGAAGACATATACAACACACTTTACCCACAAAAAAATGCACAGTAGATTGGTCTTCCTGACCCTTGATATAGCCTGACATTTATTTAAATCCAGAACCTCTATTTGTACCAGAAATTTATTTTATTCTTGTATTCATTAATTTAATACATATTGAATCTTGCCACCAGCATTTGATGATACCCAGTGAGTACAGAACTGAAAGTCTTCCCTACAGGGTTCATGTAACTACAAACAAAATCTCAAGGCATGTACGAAGTCCCAAGGGGGCCCATTAAAGGAGAATCTCACCAAGCTTGAGTATGAAGAAGGGGGTCAGAGAAGGCACCTGTTAGGGACACTGAAAACATTAAAGGGTGAATGTAACTGTCAGGATGATCAAGTATAGAAAGGTATTCCAAGTGAAGATACAGTATTGCAAGAACCAGAAGGAAAGTGAGATGTGTTTAGGCAATGGCAACTAAACATGGGCTATGATCTACAGGGAAGACCTGTCAGATACAGGGGCACAGGGGTTTAGTTAGAACTCATAGCAAGAGGTCCTCAACATCTGGATATAATTTAAGGATAACAAGGAGTCACTAAGCAACTCAGTCATTTATATTCAATACTAAGTACTACAGTTGTTATGATAGCTAATATTCTTATAAGTAGTCCAGGAAACTAAATACTGGTTAAGTATTCTTAAATGAAATGGGAAAAGAAATGTGTCAATTTCAGCTTTTAGATTATGTAATAAACTACATGCAATCAGTTGTGTATTCCTATCCAAAACCAGAGTAATGTTTAACAGATTCCAGAAGCTTTTGGAATTTAATCTGTAGTGCCATTACAACTAGTTTGCATAGAATGAAACAGGGATTAAATCACTTCCAATGTCCCATAGCTACTATCTTTTAGGATCAGAACTTGTACTCAGATCTGACTGGCCAAGAGTTTAGACTCCTAAGTACTGCTGTACATTTGCACTTATTGGAAACTTATTATGTATTAAGCTTATGAGTACACTGAATGATAGATATGTGAATACTGTCCTAATGAAATATACTTTAACAGAGAGAGAGAAAAATGAGTAAGTGAAAATAAGTGTGATTATAGCATCCAACAGTATCAATGTCAATCTCGTAGGAAGAGGGTTCATGACAAATAAAATGAACAGATTGCTTATTTTAAAAAGAATAAAAAGGGCCCAAAGCTGGTGGCTCACGCCTATAATCCTAGCCACTCAAGAGGCTGATCAAAGCCAGCCCGGGCAGGAAAGTCCGGGAGACTCTATTTTAAAAAAAATTATTTATATCCATTTTTCTCTTTTTTAAATAAGTTTTTCTTGTGAAAATACTGTACAGAGGGTTATAGTTACATGAGCAAGGCAATGAGTACAATTCTTATTAAGCATTGTTGCCTCCTCCTTTGTTTTCCCCCTACAATCCCTTATCTACCATCTCTTCAACTACACTCCCTCCCCCACCCGCCCCGCCTAAATTGTAAAGTTTGTTTTTCAAAATCGTGTCAAGTACATCTCATTACACATTTTGTTTGTTTCCCTTCCCCTCCCCACTGTGAGACTCTTTTTAAATTTTTTTATTGTGAAAATACCGTACAGAGGGGTTACAGTTATATGGGCAAGATAATGAGTACATTTCTTATCAAGCATTGTAGCCTCCTCCTTTGTTTCCCCTTCCCATCCCTTCCCATCCTCTCCCTGCCCCCCCAATCCTCCCCCCCCCCCACCAAAGTTGTAAAGTTCGTTTTCAACATAACGTCTTGTACTTCTCATTGTTGCAATGAGTCCACCTGTATCCCCATTTAAACGACTTGTTTTTCCCCTTCATCAAATACAGTAAAAGCACGGGTTATACTGTGGGGGAGGGACATACAAAGCAACAAAGAAATAATCTTATACATGCGTTAGAAACAGTCACATGAAAAAAAAAACATTTGAATATATATCTTAGGGTTCATTTCCCTAATATCACCTTATCTGACCTTTTCTGCTTGACTCATACATATACTAGATATTGCAAATAAGGGAAACCATGGGACCTATGTTTCTTTGGGCTTGGCCTACTTCACTTAATATATTTTTTTTCAAGCCTTTCCATTTCCTAACAAATGTTTGGGCAATGTCATTCTTTCTGATGGAGGCATAGAATTCCATTGTGTATATATACCACATTTTCTTGATCCATTCATCTACTGAGGGGCATTTGGGTTGGTTCCATATCTTAGCTATAGTAAATAATTCTGCAATAAACACTGTTGTGCTGGTAGCTTTAGTGTGGACTTGTTTGTAAACATTTGGGTAAATGCCCAAAAGTGGGATTGCTGGGTCATAAATTCTTATCTCCAATAAACCACTAGAAAACCAGAAGTGGTGCTGTGGCTCAAGCGGTAGAGTGCTCGCCTTGAGCTGAAGAGCTGAGGGACAGCGCCCAGGCCCAGAGTTCAGGCCCCACGACAAGCAAAAATACTTAAAGGGTGGAACAGACACAATTTATATTCTATTGTATGAAGGAAAGATGTAGTTTATGACTAGGCTTCCAGCAGGGGTGGTCTGGGTGAATGGGGTAATAGGAAGATGATGATGGGCTTAGTTTTAGATACTTTTTGTCTTAGATGTTTATGGGCAATATGCTAGCAGTTAAATACATGGGATTTTGGACCTTTATAAAAAGAAGTCCCTGCTAGAACTACAGAATCTCTTTCTGCCACTATTCTATCACTTACCTACTCATTCCGTAAGCTAGTGATAAGATTTTATACTTTTACCTCACTTGTCTATAGACATGTGTATCTAATTGTATATGTGTGATCTTCTCTCTCGGTATGTCTGCTCTGCATTCCTACCAGTCTTGCCAAAGGCATCATCTCTCTTGCAGTCCATTGTTTAACTGAAGTTCGGGAGTCACCCTGGACAGCATTTCATCTTGCATTGGCCCTGAATAACTCAGATGTGCACATTTTTTGCTCTTGCCCGTACTTTTCCCAAAGGCCTACCAGCTTGTGCCTTGATCTAACTCACATTCCTCAGTCTTCCTACCCTGCACCTCTGCTAACAGCCACTGTATTCACTCTGTTGTTACAATCTATAAAACCCACACTTAGGAAAAGAGCCACATTTTTAGATTCCACAGATGAGCGAGGTCAGGCAGTATTTATTTTTGTTATAATCCAGTGTTCCTGGTGTGTGCTCCACTTACACTGTTATTGTTGTTCTTTTTAAAATAAGCAATCTGTTCATTTTATTTGTCATGAACCTTCTTCCTACGAGATTGATATTGATACTCTTGGAGGCTATAATCACATTTATTTTCACTTACTCATTTCTCTCTCTGTTAAGTATCTTTCATTAGGATAATATTGACATATCATTCTGTGCCTGGCTTATTTCATTTTACATAATGCCCCAACTTACCATTCTTTCTTTATCATATTTGGAGTTAGTTCCCAAAATATCTCCAATGTTAGCATGAGGAAATTTATTCTGAAGAACACTCTTCACATTGTCTACAGTGAGCAGATCCTTCACTTTTTGGTACATCTGTAGAAATAAAAATATTATAATCTTTTTTATAGTAATTAGTTTTTTTTCATAGCATGTAACTAGCTTTGTAAAGGTCATATTTTATAGTTTGCACATCTTCAGGATACTAACTATATATAAATGCAGATAAATAATTTTAAGCCTATAATACATTCTTTTAAAAATAGTACAAACATATTCTGAAACTAGATTTCAAAAATATGACAAATTTATGTTGTATTCTATTTTGATCAAACTTGATTCTTAATAGAAGAATGGTTTATTTTCTTCAAAAAAATCCCTGTCTTTACTACATTTTGTGTCCATATTCTCCCAGTCTTAAATGTTCTAACATACTTGCTGAATATAGGCTATTTTATTTTCTTTCCTTTTGTATTTCTTCATCTCTTCTGTTAACAAGTAGTTATTGCACCTCTACAATGACCCAAGTGCTACGGTAGCTATGAAGAAAGGGGGACTGGCTTTGCCCCAGGACGGAAGGCAATGAGTCAGCTAAGATGTAAAATGAACCCTGGGTTAGCATTAACACATACCTGGGAGAGAATTTCACAGGCAAAAAGAATAAGTAGTAAATACAAATGATATGAGGTAGTGTGTGTGTGTGTGTGTGTGTGTGTGTGTATGTGTATGTGTGTGTGTAAGTAGTAAATACAAATGATATGAGGTAGTGTGTGTGTGTGTGTGTGTGTGTGTGTGTGTGTGTGTGTGTGTGTGTGTGTGTGTATACTAGTCCTGGGGTTTGAACTCAGGGCCTAGGTGCTGTCCCTGAACTTTTTTTTTTTTGGGGGGAGGGTCTGGTCGTGGGGCCTGAACTCTGGGCCTGGGCGCTGTTCCTCAGCTCTTCAGCCCAAGGCTAGTGCTCTACTACTTGAACCACAGCACCACTTCTGGCTTTTTTCTTTTTGCTTATGTAGTGCTAAGGAATCGAACCCAGGGCCTCATGCATGCAAGGCAAGCGCTCTACCACTGAGTCACCTTCCCAGCCCCTGTCCCTGAGCTTTTTTGCTATCACTGAAGCCACAGTTCTACTTTTGGCTTTTTTGGTAATTAATTGGAGACAAGAGTCTTATGTCCTTTCCTGCCCAGGCTGGCTTTGAACCACAATCCTGATATCTCAGCCTCCTGAATAGCTAAAATGATAGGTGTGAGCCACTAGCACTCAGCATTTGAATAGCTCAATTCAAAATATTCATGTTAATCCAAATTTACTTCATTATTATTGCCTTCAGCTAGGGGCTAGTGCCCCAGTACTGGTACAAATGATATTCTAATTTAAAGGCAAAGTCATCTAAAGGACATAATATACTTTGAAAAGAACGTTGGCTCAAAAATATGGCTTCTTATGGAGTTTTGAGATAACAAATTTTGATGTTCTACATATATATGTGAGAATTACTACCAGTTTCTCACACTGTCAACCTAATGGATCCTCTAAACATTGTCCTTGTCCCGCATGCTAATTGCTTAGTGCAACTTAATGCTTTCCATGTATTTTACCTTGCTTCTATGATGCTTTGTGCTGAAACCCAGGTTTTCAAGATTAATTAGGCTTTCCAAGAGATATTATCATGATGAAAACATCATGACAGATAATTCAAGGACAAATATGCTGTTTCATGAAAATCAATGCCTTATAGAATAGAAATTCAATATTGAAACTTAAGATTTCTTAGGTACAGATAATTTCTGAATGTCTTTGGGTTTTTTAGTCTTGAGTATCATATAGATTCTTTCATAATGAAATAGTTGGATATAAACAAAAGATGCAAGTTGATTAAGTCCTTTATAAATCCTTACAACAATCAGTAACATAAAGGAAGACATACTACTGATATATATGTTCCTTAGCATAATCTTACAGACAAAATAGTGTCCAACATAAATTGAAATAAAATAGTTTCTGTATCTTAGGACAGAGAATTAATCAGGTATTTACTGACTTTCCTGGAATTAAAGAAGCAGGGTAAGAATTTACATGGTGTCTGTATCATGTGTCTATCAATTATCTAATATAATGCTCAGCATTATGTTCAAATATAATCATTACAGTTGAAATTATAGATTTCAACACAAAGTAATATCAAAGAAAGATTTAAGTATGTGGGATAGCCTACAAATTGCACTAAGCAACTTAAATTTCAATTATAAAATAATCGTAGTCTTCATTTGTAGCTCCTATTTATACTTCCGTAACCTGAGATGACAGGGCCTGTACCACAACATCTAGCTTTTTCTGTTGATGTCTCAAGAACTTTTGGCTTGGGTTGGCCTTGAATCACTATCCTGCTGATCTCCATCTTTTGACAGGCCACCTGGGTCTAACTTTTCTTATACAAACTCTTTCGTTCTTAGCACCAATCATCCAGTTTTATGTAATTTGTTGCCCCTTAGTTATCTTCTCTGAATCCTTTATGAAGCATTTATGTATTTTGTCATTTGGAATATTTATCTTTTCCGTAATCTTTGTTTTTTTTAATTGTAAAAATAGTGTACAAAGGGGTTACAGTTACATGAGTAATGAGTACATTTCCTATCCAGCATTGTTACCCCCTCCTTTGTTTTTACCCTACCATTCCTTCCCTCTCCACCTTCCCAACACCTCCCTCCACCTCCCCAAGTTGTAAAGTTAGTTTTCAATATAGTGCCTTGTACATCTCATTGCTACAATGAGTCAACCTGTATCCTTATTTCAGCATTTTGTTATTTCCCTTCCCCTCCCCAAATTAGAAAAATGTATATACAAGATGCAGGGCACCGGAATCAAACACAGTAAAAACAGGGTTATACCGTGGGGAAAGCACATACAAAAGAAGCAAAAAAAAAATCACATGGAAAAATTATATTAAGTGAAGTAAGCCAGGCCCAAAGAAACATAGGACCCATGGTTTCCCTTATTTGCAATAACTAGTATAAGTCTAGGACAAGCAGAAAAGGTCAAAAGCTATGTACATATGACCATATAAGATGCTGTTAAGTGAAATGAACCCTAAGATAGGGACACAACTGTTTTTTTCTTTCTTGCTATTGTTTTTAACATATTTAAAATGTACTATGTGATCAGTAATCTTTTTGCCAATGATTTTTAGACATTTTTCAAGTGTTCTTTTCAATAATCAATTTTCGTTACATGTTCCTCTACAATTATGTGTACAATTTAAATCCTTTTAATGACTGGGTCAATTTAAGCAAACTGATATATTTTGGTCCTGCCTCACAACTGGGACAGTATTATTTACTTTGGTAGAGAGTTGCAAAAACAAAACCAGCATTTGTTTGAATTTTCATGAATCTGAAATAGAAATAAATGTAATACTGAAAAAAGATACATTCTAAAGAGTTTTATCTAGTGTATATACTCACTTGTACTAGAGAATTAAATGCTTCTGTTGCATCATATTCTTCTGCAATATAGTTGAAAGCTCGCCAAAGAGAGACGCCAGCAGCATCTGTCCTTTCAACTTCATTATCTGTATTAAGAATGAACACAAAACCAATTCTGGGGAAAGAAGATGAATAAGTAATGTCACAATTATCTGTGAACCATAATAAACCCCTATCTTAAAATATTACTATGACTTCTAGATGAAAGAAACTTTAGTAGATAATAGGACAAAAGGAGGTATTATTTGAAAAGTATGATTATAATATGCCTATTAACAAAACCTCATAGCTGAATAATGCCAAACACACTGCTGGTGAGTATATCAAATAGCCAATCTTTGTTTTTCTTTGGGGGGAGGATTAAAAAAAGGTAAGAATATTCTTTTTTTTTTTTTTTTTTGTCGGTCGTGGGGCTTGAACTCTGGGCCTGAGCGCTGTCCCTCAGCTCTTCAGCTCAAAGCAAGCACTCTACCACTTGAGCTACAGTGCCACTTCCAGTTTTCTGGTAATTTATTGGAGTTAAGAGTTTCACGGACTTTCTTGCCTGGGCTGGCTTTGAACCACGATCCTCAGATCTCAGCCTCCTGAGTAGCTAGGATTACAGGTGTGAGCCACCAGCGCCCGGCTAAGGTAAGAATATTCTTAATGTAATTACACAAAGACAGGCAATTCTAAAAGTTTCCATAGGGATAAGATTACTCTCTCAGGAAGGTAACAGTATGTAAGAATATCAATAAGTTTCGACTAAAAGAATCTGTCATAAAGTATTTTAGGCTTCAAAATGCAAGCTGTGTGGTCAAACACCAGAGCTAGGTGCTGCTTTGAATTCCACATTAATACTCTGTGTATAACAAAATATAAACATCAGTCATTTCTTTTAGTTGAAATTTTAATAATATAATGTAAATTTATAATTACCTAAGAGGAATTTTATGATAATAGAAAAGTTCAGCAAGTCTTATAAAATCCAAGGTATATTCTTCACTAGGATCAATAAACAGAACCTAGAGGCAAATACATAATTGATATTTTTACAGTTTAGAATTTTTATAAAATTTAGTCTGATTCTTGTCACTTAAAGTATATAATTCAATATAAATGTTTAAAAATATTTTATTAATATTGAGGAATATATAAAAATTTCACAATTTATAAAGGATTTCTAGAAGCTATACATCCAAATGTGATCACACTTGTAATTTCATTTGAGATTACTTATCTTTTTTTTGGAAGTAAAGCATAGCACATGTTTTTAAGAGTGAAATATCTTATTGTAAATGCAGCTTTTCTGTAAAAATACTTTAAAAATTGACCAAAAGTGCCATTAATATAACTTCTTGCTCAAGATTCTTACAGGAAATAAAATATTTACTTCCCATGTGAAAACAAAAAATAAATTCCGAATCTTTTCTCCATACATTTCAAAATTCCAATAAAGCTATTTGGATATTGCTTTATTTTGTATATTGTATATTGTAATAGTGAACTTGTAAGCATAGATAAAAGATTAATGCCGACTTAGCCATACCATCTCAAGTCTTATCAGGGAAATCTTCCTTACAACTGAGGTCTCTACTTACGAATACAAATATATATTATCTTCATATAGATAATGTAATAATCAAAATATAAAACTCACCAAATTATGAAAATTACGCCTTATGGAAGGTATAGTTTGAGGGAATACTGACTTTAGAAGTTCCTGGTAACTTGTAGGCCATGTAACATATAAGCCATCAGTTTCTAAGTCATTAATCCACTAAAAAAGAATTCAGATATCTGTGAGAGCTGTATTGAGAATATTCCCATTATTTTCAAGTCACTATGTTAAATGATGGATAAAAACATACACAGGCTTTCTATATTTCTGATCAAACATAAAACAATACTTGAATATTCTCTAAATAACATTATATGTAACAATTTTATATTTCTAAAACCTTTTGACATTAAACTTTTCCTTAAAAACCAATGATTTTTTCACACCTTTGTGTTTTTATCTCATAAAATAAAAGTATATAAAATTGGTCCCCACAAGTCATTTAGGGGAGATGATTATTTAATGATTATTTAATTTTAATTATTGGAAATGAAGCTCCACTCCTTTTTAATTACAGGCTTGATCACAAGGAATACAAAATAGCTTATTAAGAGTTAAATCAGAAAATTCATATATTATATGTCCAATTCTGAGCATAGTAGTGTAAACCACACTTCCTGGCACTATAAAAACAAAAACAATCCCCTCCCCTCTCAGCTATAAACCATGAAGGTCAAAGCTGTTAGGATCCTTGAAAGGAGGAAGCATAAGAAGTAAGTTCTACATTTACCACAATGAAAAGAGTTGCAAGCTATTATAGTGGTGTGTGTGTGTGTGTGTGTGTGTGTGTGTGTGTGTGTGTGTGCGAGCTATTATAGTGGTGTGTGTGTGTGTGTGTGTGTGTGTGTTCAAACCCAGTATTGGGATTTGAACTCAGGAGTTAGGTGCTGTCCCTTAGCTTTTTGCTCAAGGCTGGTAGTCTACTCTTAAGCCAAGGCTCTACATTCAGCATTTTGCTGGTTAACTGGAGATAAGAGTCTCACAGACTTTCCTGACCAAGCTGGCTTTGAACTGCAATCCTCAGACCTCGCCTCCTGAATAGCTAGGATTACAGGCAGGAGCCACAGGTGCTGGGATGTGTTATTTCCGTTTGCATAGAATCTGTCCCTTCCCTGTTTCTCTGACAATAACAGCCTGCCTTACAAATACAAATAGGGAGAGTAAAATGGGCTCTGAAAGGAATGTCAATTATGTGCTTTGAATGTCCAGTCCTCTGAACACTTGCTTCAAAGCTTATTTTTAATTTGCCTAAATCAATTTGTCTCTTGAGAGTTGTTAGCCCTATGTGAGAGTTATAGGCAAATGTTTTTGTCACTGCTGACCTAGATTACAGAAAACAGTTACAACAAATAAGAGCACAGCCACACAGCTAGTGGAAAATGGCTGGTGGCTAAGATGCACTAGAGAACAGGACTTAAGAAGTTCTGGTGAAGTGGACCCTGAGATGGGGCCCAAGCTGGTCTGATTCCATTTTGAGCTTTGTCTTTGTTTTAGGGATTTTAGGCTCCATTTTTGAAGGGTGGTGACTAAAAATTTTTAAACAATGTTCAAACTAGGAAAACAACTTTAGTCACAGGGCCACATCTTGGCTCGACAGCCTAGTTCCTGGAATGAAAAAAATGCATCTGCTCCCCCTCCCCTTAACAACCTAACCCACCCTGGATTGTTCAGTTAAAGACTGACCAATAAAGCAGATAGGTTGTAATATTGCTGAACTGGCAATACCACCCGCTGACTGTAAACCCTGCCCTTTTGCCCACCAAATTCGAGTGCCAATTCAAACCAAGATGATAGGATAGTTTAAACAACTAGTATAAGACAGACTGTAACTCCATTGGCCACCTGCGTGTGGCCTAACTATGCAATCCTTTGGGTGTGTCGTGAACCCATTGGTCACATGTGCATGGCCAGACTTGACCACATGGATTTTGCCTTTAAAAACCCTAGCTTGTAGGGGGGAGGTAGGGAAGGGATGTGAAGGGTAAACAAAGGAGAAGGCTGCAATGCTTGATAAGAAATGTACACATTATCCTGCCCATGTAATTGTAACCCCTCTGTACAGTATGTTCACAAAAAAAAAAAAATTAAATTTAAAAAAAAAACAAAAAACAAAAAAACCCCCTAGCTTGTGGGCCGTCTCAGCCCACAAGCAGTATCAGCTCCTGAGCCTGTGCTGCGGCCTTGACCAGTCACTGTAGGAACCTTCTCAATAAAGTTGCTTCTTTGTTAACAACTTTGTTGTGGTGGGCTCTGTCACTCTGGACAACTAGGTAGGCTTGCCTGCCTGGGTAGAGGTCTTCCAACTACAGTGGCATTTTCCTTGGAATCTCAAACACCATGCACACATACTGGGGTCAGAATGTCCTCAGGAAAAATGAGTAAAAGCCCTCTCACCTTTGGCTTGCCTTGAAGCTCTGCTGAAGCCCTTGCAAATAAGGGGAAATTATGGCAAAATGTAAACTCCTGGCTAAGGGCCCTCTACTGGCTACCCAAGGGGATTTCCTAGTTCCAGGCACTTGTTAATCTCTAACTTCAGTATACACCTGTGAGTTCTTACATCTTATCTATAAATATGTACATGTAGACTTCTACATATATATACACAATGTATTTTAATTAAAAATTTAAAATATGCTGGGTATAGTAGCTCATACTTGCAATCTCAGCACTATGGAGACTGAAGAAGGAATACTGAGAGTTTGAGGCCAATCTGGGCTACTTAGTAAGACTTTGCTTCCAAATAAGTAAATGGACAAACAAATAAATACTGGATTAAATCTTTTTGAGAACAAAACAGTAAATGTAAGATTATAACTATAGTATGATACAAAGGGATTGATCTGACCTGCAATACATCTACATATGCCTGTATATAAATAATAGTACACATATAAACATGCACATGGGTATGAGACAACTTCAACTGTCAGCAGGCCTGGGGTACTCATACCTTGCACATTCCAAGAGACCATTTTCCTTACTGTCTGTCTCTTGGCAAGCTACTGGGAGCTGAGATTCTGGAACATTCTTACAAGGGTGTTTTGCATGGTTAGATTCTGAGCTATGTTGTTGCAGTCCTAAAAGCTTGTCAGGGGAGGCAACACAAGAGTGGGATCTATAAGGACATCTGCTTTTCCCTCGAGAGTTGGAGGCTTCAGTAAGAGCAGGTACACAGCCAGGACAGCTTCCATATCAGACCCCCTTTCACTCCTTGCAAACTAAGCATTCATGCAAGGAAGCACTTTTCACACATTGCCACATATTGAATTAACTGTACTCTGTACAATCACCAGGAGGGAAGCTGGTACCAGCTTTTCACTAGACTTCAATAAACAATAACCATGGTCTCTACTCCACCAAGTCTGTGAGTGCTTCTAGTAAATCAATGGACCTGAAGATGGTATATAAAATCATGTAATCTCAACTGTTAAAAAAAAAGCTCTTTGGAAGGAATTTATAAGATGAAATCTGGAAAAAAAATCCAAATACCAACTAGTAGGTGTTAAAGTGGAGACAGGGAGAGCAGTGGAAAGAAAATCTCACCATCTAAGACCCAAAAAGTGAGAGCAGGCAGTCTGCAGCATACAGATCATACTAAGAACCACTTCTGTACTTAAACAAGGAAGGGATGTGTTCAGATTTCAAGAAAAAGTTCTCTCAGGCTATGATACACAGACTGGACTTACTAGGCCACTGAACACTGTCTAGGCAAGATTCTCATCATGTTCTAGTGGCAATTCGTATATTTCTCAGATCGTAAACCATTCATTTTTTTCACTTTCGTCCATGTTGTTACTCTGTTCTATTTTATCTTCAAGCTGGAGAAGAAATGGACTGGGTAGATATTCTTACGAGAAGTTTCTAGAACATAGAGGGGGATTATGTCTAGATTTTTACTTTTTTTGATCAGTTGTGGGGCTTGAACTCAGGGCCAGCGCTGTCTCTGAGCTTTTTCACTCAGAGATAATGCGCTACTACTTTGAACTCCACTTCTGGTTTTCTGGTGGTTAATTGGAAATAAGAGTCACTTGAACTGTCCTGCCAGGGCTGGCTTTGAACTGTAATCCTCAGATCTCAGCTTTCTAAGTAACTAGGATTACAGGTGTTGAGTCACCAGTGCTGGCTTATATTTTTACTTTTTTACTGAGCACTCATCTAAAGCACTGAAACTCATTCTAAAGCCCACAAAGTATTTGGCTTTATGCTAATCCTTAAGTATTCTAAACATTTTAAAATGAGGAACAGCATGAGCACTTACCACTATAGAAGAATGCCGAATATCTAACACATAGGTATATTCCTGAGCATGTAAATTTAATTTAAAAAGTTTTTTCATATCTTCTCCATCAATCCCAAGATTTTGAAGGCCATTCATTATTTTTCCTTCTAACTTCAGCATATTCAAAATACTTCATACACAAAAGAAGAAATGAATTTTATTTTGATTTTCCAAATTAAAAAAATCTTTTGAAGCTAGATTTCTCAAAGCATTAGAATATGTTCCATTGACATTTTTATTAGCAAGAAAATGTATTAAACTAAAATCTTTAGCAAATTAAGACAAACACTCATAAACAGTTATTATAATAACATTGGTAATTTATTTGATTTGGGGGGATGGGGAGTAATAAGATCTTGTTATTATTTAAAAGATAACACAAATATATCCCCAGCCACCAGTGCTGGGGCTTAAACTTAGAGCTTCCCATTCTCAGTTGGCTTTCTTGTTCACACCTGCCTCTCTATCACTTGAGCCATGTATCATCCATCTCCAATGTGGTATTTCACAGGTTAACTAGACATAGGGTTTAGCAGACTTTCTTCCTGAGCTGGCTTTGAACCTCAATGATCCAGATCTCAGTCTCCTTAGCAGCTAGGATCACAAGCATAAGCCATTGGTGCCCAGCTGTTTTTTTTTTAAGACCCATGAACAGTACTCTAAGTTTCAAATCCAGTTCATTTTTGGGATGGGATCTCCCTTACTTGTAGACCAGGCTGGCCTCAAAGCAATTTTCCCAATCTCAGCTTCCTGAATAGCTGGATTTACAGTCATATAGCAACATTCATACCCTGCCTCGCTCCCAAGCTCTGTTTTCTAAGAGCTTCAAGGAAGCTCGTGTATATGACTTCACTTTGTGTGTCTGTAACCTACACAATTCTGGCCATAAAATAAACATCTCTCCAGGAAAAAATAATCTATGAGGAGATGAGCACTAAAGAGTACCAACTTAAATATCACAAGACACAGATTGAAAAGCAAGATCTACATAGTCTGGACTATATCACTGGTGAGTGGCTTCTTGAAATCCTCAAACTCTAAATTTTCTTATTTGTAAAATAAGAATTTTGGATTTCATTGCCAATGTATCTTTCATATTTTGCTCCATATTTTTATTAGCATTGATTAGTGGTTCAAAGGGGTTTCATTTTGACATGTTCCTATATTCATACAAGGTGCACTGATGGACTCCCCTTTGTCCTTTGTCTTCATGCCCCTGTCCTTCCCATCCAATGTCTACAAGCTTCACTGTTCCATTTTCACACATGTACATACAAAATTTGACCACCTTCATCCTCTCTTACCCCTTCTGCTGACTTTCTCTCCACTCCCCAACAGGGCCTGATATATGTTCATTCTTGTCATTCTTTTTTTTTTAAAGCATTATATTAGTTACTCAAAGGGATTTCATCTTGGTATCATACATGCATATTACTTTAATTGAACATTTTTCTTTTAAAAACTTCATGGTATTTAACTATCAGGTGCATTTTTGGGGGATGCTGTTTCTGGAGCTCCAATTCAGGACCTTTTGTTCTCACTCAGCTTTTTCCACTCATGGCTGGTATGGTATTCTCACACTTGAGTCTAGCTTTTTTGTTGGCTGAATACAGGTGGGGTCTCAAAGACTTTTTTGTCTGGGCTGTCTTAAAACCACAATTGCCAGATCTCAGCCTCCTGAGTAGCTATGATTATAGACATGAGCCACCTGAGCTTGGCTTAGATATAATACCATATGACAAAATTTTAATATTCCTCATAGCTTTGTCTTTTCAGCCTAGTTGAATTATAATGCTTGTATTTCAATGTCTATATACAGATAAATTATAATAAAACCTAATATTATAAATTTATGTTACTCAAAAATTAGAAAAAGTACATTTTGCAAAAGCTCAATAAAACATCAAGGTAAGTCCATTAAAATATAAATTACAGAGTGGGCTATCAAGATACTTTTGCAACAAATGAAACAAACATTTTATAAATTTCAGTGTAATGAAAAACATTCAATTAAAACTGAATGTGTGAATTAAAGAATTATTTTTTACTAAATTCATCTTACATTCCAAATGCTAACTTTTAGAGTAGTATTATACTTGCTATTTTTATTTCTTTTCTGCTTGGCCCATGACTCTAATCTGTGTGTAAGTGACCAATGATAAATAAAAGGACCTCCTAATTCTCATTTTAAGCACTCTGGAAGAATTTTGTTTGACCTAAGGAACTTGAGAGCCCTCAGCCCTCTACAATTTCTGACTTCCTATCTGAAAGAGACAGGTACTTGCTAATTGCTTTCTTGTGAGCAAATACCTCTTGTTCCTTTCAATTCCTTTCTTGAGGGTAAAGCTTCCTGGCTGTTTTTCAATAGTCCTATTTTCTAATGAAAGGAAGTCTGGATAATGAGATAAGTATAGGTCTAGTATCAATCTGCATAAAAATCTCTAGGCTCTATCCCAGTTTGGGTACTTAAAGATACTTTTCACTTGCCCATTTAAAATAGTCTAACTATAAAAATAGTTTTGTATAATCCAAAGCATGTATTTGGGGATGAAGATGACTGAGAGGAGGGGTAACAGGTGCCAAAAGTCAGTGTGATGGGAAGAGTAAGTGCTGCTGTTTGACACAACAGCTGGATCACATTACTTCACAACAATTCACTGAATCTTTCAAAATGGCTAGAAGGGGGATTTTTCATGTTCCTAACTCAGAGAATTATAAAAATGCTAACTAACCTGAGTAGATCATTCCACATTATGTACATGAACTGAAATATCACACAGTATCACATAAATATGTACAATAATTCTGCCTCAATAAAAGTAAACCCAAAGCATGTATTTGCTTTATTTTTTTTAAATGTATTATTTTTATTTTATCTTACTTTTGGTCTTCCTTGGATATTTCCGTACATGCTAACAGAGCATAGTGAGCAAGTTCACCTCTCCACCATGTTTCCATTCCTTTCTCATGCTCTCCTTTTCAAACAGCGTTTATTTTTGTCTTTCAAGCCATTCTTTGCATTTTGACAAAAACCAAATTCAGGATGTTTATCTTTATATCTACCACAGTTATTCTGTATCCGTAACATACTACTTACCTAAAAGGATCGTGAACATCCATATCAATACGAAGGCCATTAATAAATAGACGAGCATCACCTGGCTGAATCCCAAATCTCTCTCCAAGGTACTTGAAATAGATCAAAGTAACAGTTAACCAAGTGACCTAACAGTTAAGATCGACCTCAGAGGTCATTGGACTTCCTATAAAGGTCAGACAGTGAACATTTCAGGCTTTTCAGACCACAAGGTCTCTTGCCATGACCTAACTTTGCCTTTCTAAAAAAGAAGCAGATTTATGCAATACGTAAACAATTAGGCATGATTATGTTCCAATACACTTTTATTTATAAAAGTATAGATAGTAGACCAAATTTGTCCTAGGCAGAAGTTTGTCCACAATTTGAGAGATGGAAATCTTATTACAGTATAGACAGAATTCAACATGTGACTGTTTTGATATTGCAATACATGACAGGAAAGTTCTAAGACTACAATGGATGCTGATCAACTGCCTTTTAT
This sequence comes from Dipodomys spectabilis, assembly GCF_019054845.1. Lineage (NCBI taxonomy): Eukaryota > Metazoa > Chordata > Mammalia > Rodentia > Heteromyidae > Dipodomys > Dipodomys spectabilis. Next base: position 11,081,073 of record NW_024870752.1, read on the forward strand.
ATAATACATGTTCCCTACATGTAGTCTGTCATATTCCTCTCCTTTGAGGCAATGACATCCCAAGTAAAACTTTGATGTGTATATAAATATTTGAAGTTCATTCTAAATTCACAAAAGTCTTCAAAGAGCAATGTTTGAGTTTTCATGTAAATATTTCCCGAGTTGCTTCTGTGTACCAGAAATTACCTTTAGTACCAGAGCAACAACAAAAGACATTGTCAGTATAACAGTTATCAAGGGCATGGTATGAGTTAACATGGTATGAGTTAAATCCTAGAGTTTGCTACTATGCACAAAATTTGAGGGAATTGAGTAAATTTTTAGTCCTTTGCTGCTTCACTTGTAAAACAGGAACAATTTTATCTATATGAGACACACACACTACACACACACACACACACACTACACACACACACACACACACACACACACACACACACACACACACACACACACACATCCTTTGGTTTGGGCAGCCTCTCCTTTTGTCTGTCCACTTTAAAATCACTGCATTTCTATGCCTGTGTTGTTTCTTAGCTTTGAAAGCTTTGATAACTGGCTACATATCAAAATCCTGGCAAATGAAATAGAAGCCAAAATTGGCTAAAGTGTTTTCACGAGAGGGCTTTAAAGAGGCTGATTGTGGCTCTTGCCGTATTCCTTGCTCTTTTAGCTGTAATTACAGATAAGTCTGGACCTGTGGCTATCTTAGAACCCCAAAGGTGGTTATCTGTGAAGTGTTTCATGATGCTCTGTGACACTGTGAAATTCTCAAACCATAATGATCATAGACATTACTTTGAGACTTCTTTTAATGTGAGAAAAATAAACTCCTACTCTTAAGGGCCATGAGAATTCAATACTTTATTGTTAAAGTCAAACCTATGAAATGGAGCCAGGCCTTTGCTAGTGTAGGCACTTTACAAGTATTAACACGGCTAGGATGATCTGTGAGCTAATGGTAACTTAAGAGATCATGTGGGCTGGGAAGGTGGCTCAGTGGTAGAGTGCTTGCCTTGCATGCATGAGGCCCTGGGTTTGATTCCTCAGCACCACATAAGCAGAAAAAGCCAGAAGTGGTGCTGTGGCTCAAGTGGTAGAGTGCTAGCCTTGGGTTCAAGAGTTGAGGGACAGTGCCTGTGCCCTGAGTTTAGGAGCCACAACCAACAAAAACAACAAAAAAAGAGATCATGTGTTAGCATTTTATGAAAAGTACTCCTCAAAGATGCCATACTTCCTAAAGGATTCTAGTATTGCCAAGACATCTTACATTGACTTATTCCTTATAAGCATTTAAGCAAAACCAGTTATGAAAAACAGAATGATTAACTTGATTGGACAGGTCTAGAGCCTAGGAAGAAATAAATAGGAACCCTATTAGGAAAGACTGGCTAGAATCATAGAGTATGCTACGTATAGTAGGTAATACAAAAATGTTATACCCTGTTTGGGTGCCAGTGGTTCATGCCTGTAATCCTAGCTACCCAGCTATCCTACCTAGCTGAGATCTGAGGCTTGTGGTTAGAAGTCAGCCGAGGCAGGAAAGTCTGTGAGACTCTTAATCTCCATTAAACTACCTTGAGCAAAAGAAGCTCAGGGACAGTGGGCAGCCTGCATTCAAGCCATATGACAAGCACCAAAAAAATACATATCTTGAACTGTTCTAAGAATCAAAAAGCAAAAAGTAGCATCCTCTTTTTATGAAAATAAAATATCTAAAATGTGAAATGGTGAAGTATTATGTAATTTTTTTAAAGAGAAATTCAAACAAACCTTTTGATTTTCCAGTATTTCCAGCCTCATTTGTTGATTTACAGCAATTCTGGTCAGAGATCTGAGAAAATAAATACTGATATGATTCATTTTTCTTTAAATGTTAAGAACAAATCTGTAATTCTAGGTATTACAATACTTGAAAGATATATTTTCTAAATGTTTCAGGAGTGAAAAGTTTCATATAGCCTTTTTATTTGACACAGTATTGGATTCAGGTAAAATGGAGATTCATCTTCACATTCCTTCATTTGGTATATGATTTTTTTTTTTTTTTGGCCTGGGCGCTAATCCTCAGCTCTTCAGCTCAAGGCTAGTACTCTACCACTTGAGCCACAGTGCCACTTCCAGTTTTTTGAGTGGTTTATTGGAGCCCCGGCTGGCTTTGAACCACTATCCTCAGATCTCAGCCTCCTGAGTAGCTAGGATTACAGGTGTGAGCCACTGGGGCTCGGGTGGAAAGTTATTTATTACTATTTTTTTAATTTGACTAAAATTACCAGTATCATTATATATACATATATAAATTTCAAAATATTTTTATTGTATGTCAGGAATTTTAGTTAGTTTGAGATTTTATCAGATTATATAATTCCAAAATACATGCATTGGGGTTTGGTTTGGTGAATCCCACCATACCAAAATCCACAGGTGAGTGCTCATTTTTCCTTACTAAAAATAGCATAATGTTTGCATATAAACTACATATACCGTCCTATACCCTTGAAATCATCTTTAGATTACACAGAACACCTAAGGTAGTGCTATGTTAGTAATTAATCTATATTAGTCAAAGGTTAGTAACAAGAAAAAGTCTGTATATGACCAGCAGAGACACAAGTTTGTTTTTCTTTTAATATTTTCCATCTTCCCTCTTGCAGATGTGTTCAGCAGAGATACAAGTTTTTTTGCTGAATATTTTCCATCTTCCCTCTTTGAATTTGCAGATATATTATTTGCATATAGACAGACATGACTGTTGTGACTTTTTATTATTCAGTCTGTAAGAGTTTATAATTCCCTTTTATAATTCAAAGACAGAATTAAAAAATGTTTCTTTTGGGCTATTTATTCAATTTGAAAATCCCCAAGAACACTTAATTAATTACAGATCTGTCAAGTTTACACACAGAAGAAAATTATTTAAAAATTAAGGTTGTCGATGCAAGGCTTTGCTTTAAGGAAAACTCAGACAGAAAAGGGTATTTTCATCACCGCAATGTGTATTAGCTCCTAAGCATGTATTATCTCCTATGGTCTGGCAACATAAAAAAGAAGGCAAAATTTTTACTCAACTGTTTGTACATATTCCACTTTACAAATATTTACGATTGTCTACTGAGTGGCTTTACAGAGATGCTCAAGCCTGTATTTAGCCATTAAACAACGCTAGCATATTTTGGAAAATTTGCACAATAACTAAAACCATAAATCAAGTGGTAGAGCTTTGCACTAGAGATTCTAAGTTTTACTGGCTTCATATAATGGTTAAATAACTGTCTTATTAGAAACAGAATTATTTTACTTTACTATATCTCATCTAATAATCACAAAAGCTATTGTTAATTAAAAGCAGTGTGGCTAAACATGTATTTGCATATATACATACATATTTCATGTATTAGTGATTTCTAAAATTCTTGATTTAAATCTAAAATTAACTAAAGGAACAGGGAGGCAAATATTATGAGTGTACTATATACATGTATGAAAATGTCACAACGAAATAATTATTTTGTATAATTAATATACACCAACAAAAGTCACTAAAATATCTTATAAATGTTTATTATTAACCTGTAATTAGGTTACAAATTCCTCTAATTTCAGGAGACCACTGTATACTTGTTCTTAGCATTTTATGCTCTGTCATTCCTAACCAGAACACAAATCTATCAAAGTCATGTTAGTTTGTAAGTCCTCATAAAATCTGAAATGTACATATTGATCATGTTTAGATATGCAAATGTATTACCTATTAATAGAAAATATGTTCAATGTAACACCAGAATTTTCTGGAAGCAGTTTAATTAGACATTTTAGCAAAAAAAAATTCATAAAATTTAGACATTAGTGTTTGAAATCTGCAAGAAGAACAATTGGCAGTACTTTGGGTACAGAGCTCCTATGTATAAGACTTTTCACTATCCTCCATGAAGGAGAGAAACACACATATATAATATTTATGTATAATATATAAATAAATGCTTTTGTATATACTATTTATTGCTTAAAGAATATTTTTCTTGTGACTTTGATTAAACCTAGTTTTCCATTAGCCTCTAATTTAATGTTTCTATTATGTAGTGTGTATCAACAGTATACATGTACAAGCTAGTACTTTCCTTTAGTAATAACAAAGTCCTCATACATAAATGTTGAAAGATCCTAATTTCCAAAAAAGCAAAGGTACTAGAATTGGCATATCCATGCTATGAAATCAAAAAATTCTTAATGGAAAGAATTCTGGCAGTAATCAAACCAATAAATTTTAACATACCCACCTGGCTTTTGTGGGAAAGTTTTGTGAAATGTCTTTCATTAACTTTATGGCATCATATACTGGAGTGGACATTATCTGAGAAGCTGCTTGAAAACTAAGATCTGGAAGGGAAAAAAATCCTTAAGGAATGTAAGTAATAAATATTTCCATGAAATATTAACTGTTCTACTTAATCACATGTTAACACTCATAGACAGCATTTTAAAAAGTTGTAAATGTTATCACTAGGTCTGTTAAGATGAATACTACATTTTTACAATGGAATCATTGTCATTTAATACCAATTATCTGGTATGACTTCAAAAGAGATATATGAAAATGAACCCTGATATAAAGGTATTTTTTCTACATTCAGGACCTAAGTCAGGAGGTCTGGGGAACCTCATTCCCTCAGGCTAGAAAAGGCTGGTGAAATAACTTGGTACACAAGGGATAGACATGTATGCTTCTTGGCTTCCCCCAGTCTGTCTGCCTGTGATAATTTTGTGTGGCCCACACATAATGTTATAATATAGAAATGGCCCCAGTGATTTACACCTGTAATCCAAGCTACTTAACAGGTTGAGATCTGGAGGACAGAAGTACAAAGGCAGCCCAAGCAGAAACTCAGGACACTCCACCTCCAGTTAACTATCAAAAATCAGGCTAGAGGCATGACTCAAGTGGAAAGACTCAAGCTGTGAGCAAGCAAGCTGAGAAAGAGCGCCAGGTCCTGAGTTCAAGGCTAGTTTTGTTTTCATACTCTCATGTGGTGACGCAGCCTGAAGGCAAAGCCTAGAAAAGACATGCTATTAGGGTAGCCTCCCAGGGGAGGATAAAGTCTACTCGCATGGGAGAATAGTCTATTTGGGTTCAAATTCCTACTTTAGCATACTAGCTGCATTAACATTAATTAGAATTTCCTCAACCTACTCAGAGGTTTTCAGTCCTAAAACTGATTTGACACTATCAACCATGTATCCTAAGGCCAAATATAATGGGTATTATTCACATCTTTTTTAGAAGGATCCTTTTGTATGTGATAGGATCATTTGTGCAAAGAAAAAATATCTTGGTACAAATGCAGTGGTACAGAAAGAACAGATGCTGTCATTTAAAGATGATGATTCTTCAGTTTGGATTTCTCATATATACTAGTGTTATTAAAGTAATGATACAGCATTTCACTGATGGAATATGTGTATTAGATATATAAGTATAGCAGAACATGGGAAACATTACATATCAGATACTGTACACTCTGCTACAATTTCACAATATGACTTTTTAAGAATCTGTTAACATAAAAAGTTAACCATATAAAATCATATAAAGTATTTAACTTGTACTGAAAAATCTTTACTTATTACTTATGTTGTATTTAAGCACATCAAACACTAAATTGCACTTTTCTAATTTTTAAACTGGAAGTTAATATTACAAGTTTTCTGTAAGATTAAAATAAGATATATGAAAGACTCCTAAAGTTATAATTCAAATTATAAAATATTATTTGTATGTTATTATGGCAGGAAAATTCCAATAAATATCCTTTTAATTGTGATTTTAAAACAGAAAATTGATTACTAGTTACCTATAATTGGGAACTGGAGAGAAGAAGAGAATGGCTGTTAATGAATATGTTAGTTTCTCTTATGGTGATTTAAAATTGGTTGTGGTAACTGATACAGAACTCTTAAGACATTAAAAAAATTTAACAATGTAGTAAATGAGTGAACTGTATCATATGTGAATTATATCTCAATAAATCTGTTAAGTTAATAGAAGTGGCTGAAAGGTTTGATAGAAATTATGTATTATGCAAAAAAAATGACATGTACATGTCACCATAATCTACTAACTTATTTAACTTCTTTTCTTTCTCTCTATTCTTCCTTCTTTCCTTCTTTCCTTTCCTCGCCCTCTTCTTTCTATCTTTCTCTCTTTATGTCTGTCCTGGGGCTTGATCTTGGGGCTTTGGCACTGCCCCTGAGCTTCTTTACTCAAGGCTAGAACTCTACCACTTGAGCCATAGCTCTACTTCCAGTTTTTTGGTAGTTAATTGGAGATAGGAGTCTCACAGACTTTCCTGCCAGAGCTGGCTTTGAACCATGATCCTCAGATCTCAGCCTCCAAGTAGCAAGCATTACAGGTGTGAGCCACTGGCTCCTGGCCCTACTTAATCATTTCAAGAATTTTAAGAAAAGGACTTATTGTTCAATCCAAAGGTCATTAAATACTGATTCATAAGTTGCCAGCACAGAAGATAATTTATGTTTGTAATTTTATCTCCTCTCATTTCAAGTTTTCTTTAAAAATGGTCTAACAAGAACAACATTTAAAAGAAAAGGCAACTCTGGAGTGTGATTTACTATTTGAGACTGATATATCAGTGTATACTCTGTGTGTGTGTGTGTGTACGCGCGCGCGTGCGCGCGCGCGTGTGTGTGTGTGTGTGTGTGTGTGTGTGTGTGTGTATGTGTGTGTCCTGGGGCTGTCCCTCAACTTTTATTGCTCAAGGCTAGTTGCTCTATGACTTGAGCCAAAGCTCCACTTCTGGCTTTTTAGTGATTAGTTGGAGATAAGATCTTGTCTCCGAGACCTTTCTGCCCTAGCTGGCTTTGAAGCATAATCCTCACATTTCAGCCTCTTGAGTAGCTAAGGTGATAGGTGTGAATCATTGGAACCGGGCCAGTGTATACTTTTAAGATTTTGATAATCTTTTAATTAAACATGAATTCCCACAGAAAGCCATATAATTTATGTTGTTCAGATTGTAGAATAATCAATATCATGTTTTTAAAGTTTATCTAATAAGATGGAGATCAATTAAAGTACCTCAAAATACCATACCTTGTAGTTCCCAGACTTTCAAAGGTATCATTTCCTTATTAATCTCAATCAGGTATTTCTGGAATATTGTCAGATTATCTCTAAGATCTGAATATAGTTCTCTGTATCAGAATATTAAATAACGTTAATTATCTCAATTATAAATCATTACATAAGCAATATATTTTTGAAATTATCTTCTATATATATAAACACAAAGTAATGATTCAGAATTAAAGTAATAAATTGTGATTCAGCTATATTAATGGAATTAAAAATAGGAGGGAGAAATGGATTAAAGTATACTGTTATTGACTAGATTATACCTCTTAGGATAAATCTGTTTGTCAGATGTACTAACTTTGTAAAAGCATGAATAAACCATTTGATCAAAATAATTTAGGAATATAACTCAGCTGATTAAGTTAGTACCATCTACCATAATGTTAACCTTTGATTGACAGAATTATTTACTTCTTTCTAAGTACCTGTTAATACCAAGAACTAAAAGCATGAATAACAACATTCATTTAGTTTTCCTGTATAAAGCCATCATCAATTTCCTTTCTTGGAAGTAAAGGAAGGCACATAAAAGCATATAAAAGCATATAAAATTGCTGCTACTCCCACTCATGAGTACTCAGAAAGGACTCACCATTGCATTCCTTGTCTGCAGTCCACATAACAAAAAAAGAGGAGCATAATTTTACTTATTGAAAGCTTACTTATATAGGCATACACAATTAACATCAGAGGTTAAAAAGTTTTTAATATTGAAATCTGTGGCAAAGAAATTTAGGGATAGTTTTTTCTTTTAATGGGGCATACATTTCTTTAAGTTCAATGTCCATATTATTCATAACTTTTGTAATTCATTACATATCTGAAGTTTTGATTCCTATAGGTTTTGTTTTAGTTCTCTGCTAGAGATAACCTTCCTTTTAAGTCATGTTTTTCTAAGCATATTAAGTCAAATTTGTCATAGAAATGGTTTTTATCTCATATTTTATAAAATTCAAAAGTATTAGAACTGTCTTTTAAAAACAAAAAACAATTTTAAAACATTTTCCATTATTCATTAAATTAATTGTATATAAAACAATAAAAATATCACTATTTCAAAATAGTAAATATTAGCTATCATTATTATAATATTAAATTTACAATCATCTTTTGTAAGTTGTTATTCTTTTCTTTTTAAAAAATATATCTTACTGCTATTGTAAAGGTGATATACAGAAGAGTTACAATTACATAAATCAGGTAATGAGTACATTTCTTCAAAAAAATTAACTTGTGCAAGACTTTCTTTTTGGCATTATTTGAAGAAATCATCGTAAGCTGGACACCAATGGTTCATACATATAATTCTAGCTACTCAAAAGTCTGAGATCTGAAATTGAGGTTCAAAGCCAGGCCAGGCAGACAAATCTGAGAGACTCTTCTCTTCAGTTAGCCAGCAAAAAGCTGAAAGTGAAGGGGTGTCTCAAATGTTAGTGCATCAGCTGTGAACAAAGGCCAAGGAGAATAAAAGATACGGATGGCAAGCCCCAGTACCAGGAAAAAAAAACCTCAAATCATAAACACAATAATTATATCTCAGATGTACAATTATTGGTGATTTTAATTACCACTAATTAATTAAAATTAATTAAACTTTTATGCTTTTTGCTTTTTCTATGGATATAAACTGTTTCTTTTATTAAAAAACACATAAATGGTATATCTATATCTATATGACAAGAAATGAATATATGCAATACACACAATAAGTTAAATCACTTAAAAAACAAGAGAATATAATAATAGCAATTACAATTCACCTCAGACTTACTTTAATCTCCCAAAGAGAAACCCTTGAACTTCATTTGCTTCAGTTTCATCTTCTCCAGTAGTATTAGTCACAACTACATTTTGGAAATAAAAACAAAATAAAAATATTTTTAGACTAGAAAAAGAATATATAATAAAAATTAGAGTTTATAATTAAATAAAATCCTGTTTTTCATTTTTTAAAAAATTTATTGCCATTGTTTTTCTTTCATGGACATACTGAATATATATATATATGTATATATATATATATACACACACACACACACATCTGTATAGACTTTTTTAAAAAAATGTACTCTTTCTCCCTGCTTTTTGTTTCTGTTTTTCTTTTTGTTTTGTTGTGTGGCTTGAACTCAGAGCCTGGGCACTTCCCTGAGCTTTTGTGTTCAAAGCTAGAACTCTACTACTTTGAGCTATATAGCTCCACTTCTAGTCTTTAGGTGGTTAACTGGAGATAAGCCAGCCAGGGCTGGCTTCAAACCATGATCCTCAGATCTCAGCCTCCTGAGTAGTTAGGATTACAGATGTGAGCCACCAGTGCCCAGCTAGGCTTAGCTGTTAAGTGTGGTAGGAGATCTATACCATTTTTAATAAATAGGCATTCTTGCATATTTTTAACACTCTTAAAGATAATTAAGGAATCTTTGGAAAGATGCTATCATAGTCTCAAAAGATAAGGATGTAATATTTTATCATTATTTTCCTTCTCTTTCCAAGCACTTTTATGGAATGGTAGGTGAACGCTGTGAAGGGTGCCTTAGAGTTCAGTAAGCATTCATGTTCCTTTGTCTTCTCCTGAAGCCCTGCCTATCTAGGACTAACATAAAAACCTTAGTCCTTTGATCTAGACTTCTTTTTCCTCCTATTCATTCTTGTTGTTTGAGAAATATTCACTGACTGACTACTACGTCTAATGGGCTAGACACCAGGAAGAGACACAAATGATTCTGCCCAGGCTAAGTGAAAAAGGAGAGATAAGATGACTACTTTAATAAAGTAAGAAAACCTTTTCTAACAGAAGGGAGATAGCTATATGAGAGAAATATGGGATATGAAAATGGAAAACTCACTTCTGACAGAACAAGAACACAAGCAAACACCTCAGAGGTACTGACTGATGTATGTCTATTTAGTTCAAGTATATGTTTATTTAGAACAAGCATAGCAGATATTGGCTGGCACATCACAAATGTGGTAAATCTACTTCATCTAAGCAAATAATTTAAAGAATGGCTATGGCTATCCTGCTACAAAAATATTCTAACTTTTTTTTTATAAAAAAAAATGTTAGGCAAAGCTTCCTAAATTTGTACGTTACCACTGACCTTCAGGGTGATGGAAATATTGATTCCCTTAAGGAACTCAAGAAGACTGGGCAGAGCACGGGATAGCTCAGTTTCTGGTCCAGTCATCTATTGATGTAACAGCCTCATCTGTTGCCTCCATGTAAATAACTCCCCTAGCGCATGTGTGTGTGCACACCCATGCATGTGCTTGCACACACCTATGCTATCATTCATCACCTGGTGACCAAAATGGAGGGGCGCTTTTTTTTTTTTTTTAACTTTTAAAGAATAGGGTCCCATTAAAATGCTTCTTTCAGCTTAAAATTGAGTTCTAAGGTATTCAGAATATGTCCATCTAATCTCTAGCTTCAAATGAACACATGTATAATCATATTTATCAAATATACTTTAGCACAAAACTATGTTATGGCTCCAATTTTTCATCCTATTTAAGTAGAGACAAAATCCCCAACTTACTTTTAACTTGGATATCATCTAACGCTTTGTATTCTGTACTCTTAATTGCTAGCTCCACACCATAGCCAGATAAGTACATTTTCCGAGAGCTTGGTTTCTGTTAACACATTTATTTTATAAAAAGAAGAAATTCTTAGTCAAGCATATTGTTTTAAATTCAATACAATATTGAGTTTCTTTCTCTTTCTTCTTCCTTTTGTGTGATGAACCCAGGGCCTTGCACATGCAAAGCAAGCACTGTGTACCACTGAGCTACATTCCCCAGCCCAACACTGAAATTTTTCCACTGTGAATTATTACTTGGTCAACACTTATGCTGTCTACATAGTCTATCAAGGAGTCAGAATTTGATTAATGTCCCTTATTTACTACCTAAAACCTTTGCCAGAGTTTAGAGCTTTAATTATTTGTACAAAGAAAAATATGAAATCTTTTTTCTGTTACACTGTGACAACTTTCCTATATCTATCATGAATTAGCAGAGGACTCATTTCAGTCATTTCAACAAAACTATACTCCTTTAGGGAGTTTCCACAAGATTTGTTTTTATCAGTAAATGCTATTCATTTGTTAAGCTTATAGATGTAGGAATGCTGATGAGCTGTAAACAATGAAAAGCAAAGGCAAAAAGAAAAAAGGAAAAAATCTATTTGTCTTTCTTCATGTTTCTCAATGATTAAAATCTATCAAATACAAATTAGTATCTGTTCTTACAAGTTGTTATTAAGTAAAACTGAATTAATTATCTGAAGTATATATAATCAGAATTTTAGTACCTATTATCCCTTTTCCTATCAAGGGTAAATATAAAATGTACCTCAAGATTATTCTATCAGACAAGAAAAGTTACCAAATTTTATTCAAAAGGAAACAAATTGGAGGGATATATACAGTATTTAAAAAATTGTCTAAAAAATTTGGGCTGGGAAGGTGGCTCAGTGGTAGGGCGCTTGCCTTGCATGCATGAGGCCCTGGGTTTGATTGCTCAGCACCACATAAGCAAAAAGAAAAAAAGCCAGAAGTGGTGCTGTGGCTCAAGTGGTAGAGCGCTAGCCTTGAGCTGAAGAGCTGAGGGACAGTGCCCAGGCTCAGAGTTCAGACCCCATGACCGGACCCAAAAAAAAAATTGTCTAAAATTTTTACCAGCTTTGAGACTGAAATTCTTATAAGCTGTGCTACAACTATTATCATTTGATATATTATTTCAGGGGTTAGGAAACCAGTTTACTTCCAGCAGACTCTTGGAAGTTGCTATGTCTTTGCTTAAGACAGGTTTATATAAAGGCAGCTTGCAACCCTAAATACACAGGGCAAGGGAGATAGGGGAGATGATTAGGCTTTTCATTGTCTTCTTTCCTTACTGAATTCTTACTGCTCTGGTCATATAAGTATATGACCAGTGTTCATTCATACTCTGTTTTCAAATCAGAAAATGCAGGAATTAACTTCAGATTTGCAGATAGTATTTAACGCTGCTACTCACATTAAAACTAAATTTGCTAAATTGCAGGCATATGTTACTATGAAATATATCAGTTAGAAACCATGTTATTCATAATTATAGTTGAAAAAGTTGAAAGAGCTTCAATTTAAAATACATTGTGAATATTCACTCAAAAGATCATCTGCCAATGGCTTAGCAAATTGAAGCTTTCAAGCCACATGTCTTGTCATAGTTGATGCAAATAAATGCAATTCCACATAACTGATTTCTAGTATCAGTTCTGGGAAGTTATTAGGTCTTCAACAATAAAAAGAAAATATTTATTAAATTTATATTTCCTTTGCCCATTTGAAATGCATTCAGGTAAAATTTGAATTATAGTTTTGTGAGTCTGAATCTGTAAACCAAAAATATTCAGATCAAAAGTGGCAAGAAAAACCTTCATTTTCCTACTTCTTCTTCTTCTTTTTTTTTTTTTTTTGGGTCCAGTCATGGGGACTGAACTCTGGGCTTGGGTGCTGTCCCTCAGCTCTTCAGCTCAAGGCCAGTGCTCTACCACTTGAGCCACAGCGCCACTTCTGGCTTTTTTTCTTTTTGCTTATGTGGTGCTGGGGAATCGAACCCAGGGCCTAATGCATGCAAGGCAAGGGCTCTACCACTGAGCCACCTTCCCAGCCCCTCCTACTTCTTCTTGTTCCCTTAAAAAAGGGACCAGATGGGGACTGGGAAGGTGGCTTAGTGGTAGAGAGCTTGCCTTGCAAGCATGAGGCCCTGGGTTGGATTCCTCAGCACCACATAAGCAGAAAAAGGTTGGAAGTGGCGCTGTGGCTCAAGTGGTAGGGCACTAGCCTTGAGTTGAAGAGCTGAGGGTCAGTGCCCAGGCCAAGTTCAGGCCCCATGACCCACCAAAAAAAAGGAACAGATGTTCAAAAGGTAGCACAAATAGGTCTCCTAGAATTACAGGTTGACTAGATTTAGATTACAACCATACGGAATGTACAAGATATTTTTCATTAAATAAAGGGCTATATTTGATTCTATAGAGTACTTTGATAGTTGGCCAATATGATTTCAAAGAAGTGTAATTAATGGTTACATATTCTCTAAAGAGTAACTTAAGGAAGATTCTCAAAAGACTGCCATTCTCTCTAGGGGTCATTTAGAATCACCTGAGGGAAATAAAAATAAAATAAACATATAACTTTTTATCTCATACTCTCATTCCTATTTTAATTTCTAACAGTAGTTGTACATGGGAATGTATCTATCCTTCTGGGAAACTCAGGCTAATGGCTTACTGGTATAGAGAATCACACTATATAAAAGATTTTTGTCAACTTGAATTCTACTTAAACAATTTGTTTTTTCCCTTCCACTCCCCAAATTATACTAACATCAAATACAGTGAATCAGGGGTTATATGGTGGGGGAGGGGCATACAAAGAAACAAACAAACAAAAAATCACGTGGTACCTTATAAATATGTTAAAAACAATAGCAAGAAAGAAAAAACCACTTGTATCCTTATCTTGGGGTTCATTTTGCTTAACATCATCTTATCTGATCTTTTTTGCTTGTCTCAGATATATACTAGTTATCGCAAATAAAGGAAACCATGGGACCTATGTTTCTTTGGGTCTGGCTTACTTCACTTCATATAATTTTTTCCAAGTCTTTCTATTTCCTAGCAAATGGGACAATGTCATTCTTTCTGATGGAGGCATAGAATTTCACTGTGTATATACCACATTTTCTTGATCCATTCATTGACCCATTGCAACAGTGAGATGTACAAGACGCTATGTTGAAAACTGAACTTTACAATTTAGGCAGGAGTGGGGGGGTGGGGAGGAATGTAGTTGTGGAAATGGGAGGGAAGGGATGGTAGGGGAAAACAAAAGAGGAGGCAACAATACTTGATAAGAAATGTACTCATTACCTTGCTCATGTGATTGTAACCCCTCTGTACAGTATTTTCACAATAAAAAAAACTTATTTAAAAATAAGTTTTTTGTGCATACTCTAACCCCTGATCCTCTTTTTTTCCTATTTTTTTTATTGAAACATGTTCATTATCATCTAGTATGATGAATTTTATACTTCTCTGAAACTAAAATGGAAATTCTCTGAGAACAATGTTCTCACTTCCAGGTAAATACTACCTGGCAAAGAGTCATCGGCTACAAAATTAATGACTTAAATATATAAATATGAACAGATAATACACACACAATATACCCATACTGTCTCTGTGCAAATATCTACATTCTACTTTGTTGAACCACTCACAAATATTTCCTCAGTTCCATGAAATTACATTAACGCAACCCAAACCATCCAATATATGATTAAAATTGAGAACTGTGAAGGCTACATAAGGGACTAATCCCTTATGGTGGTGACCTACGGCTTCCTCCGTTTTGCACCTGTAGTTCTCAGTGTTACTGCAGAATGTGGGGATGCAGATGCTGAGATAAGGAAGAACTGGCTGGAAAAGCCCAGGCTCTGTTCATTCTCTCCTAAAACATGATTCCCACAGCCTGTCCAGTGGCCTGCTAGTATTAAGTCCAGAGCATGTCTCTCTTTCAGAGCTTTCCCAGCTGTAGTGCACCTAACTGCCAGAGAGGTGTGGGAGGATAGCTTGAATCTTGAGTCCTAACAGTCAAAATGATCACCACCTTCCTTTGGGGAAGTTTTACTGAGCATCGAGGGAATGGCTAGCCCTGAGGCCTCTGCTTTTATTGTCCTCAGCTCCCTGTGTACAAGTAATGAAGGTGCTTCACTTTAGTTGCCATGTCTCATTGGCTTACCCAGATGGGGTGATACAGCACAGTATTGGTAAGGTGTTTACCACACTGTTGACAGTGTAAAGTAAGACCGATTCATAAATTATCCTAGCACTAGTACTGAACACTGACTGAACTGTAGGCATTTGTGGAAAATTATTATAATAATGGCTGTAAACGAATAACTCCTTCATGTGTCTTTATGATGTGATTGCCATTCGTTAAAAAAAAAAATCAAGCATTTCTCTGTGTGATGCTAGTTGACTTTTTGGCTAATAAAATGTGGCAGAAGTATCACTGTACGAGTTCTTGGTCTGAGTGCTTAAGAGGTATTGTAACTTCTCTCTTGGAATCTTAAGCATAGCAATTTGATCTAATATATAACATTACGTAAATAAGATTTCTTCACTGTGCTATTTTTTATCAAAATGGCTATATATAGTAGCAAATACTGTACATGTCATTCAAGTATATTTTTTATACATTTTAAACTGTGGCAGATATGTAAGGGAAAGAATTGTAACCATGATATTTCAGAACAGATAATCTAATATACCTTTCCATATAAAACTCACATTTGATGGATTAAATTAAAAAAAATCTTGTCTCGCTTAGCATCATCTCATATGGTCATATGTACATAGCCTTTGAGCTTTTCCTTCTTTGTTGTTGTTGTTTTTAATGTACTATGCGTTTTTTTTTTGTTTCCTTTGTATGTTCTTCCCCCTATGATATATCCCCTGTTGTCACTGTATTTGATTTTGGTACCTTGCAACTTGTATATACATTTATCTAATTTGGAGAGGGGAAGGGGAATAAGAAAATGCTAAAACAAGGACACATTGCAGCAATGAGACTCATAAGATACTATGTTGGGAATACTATGATGTACAACTTGGGGGGGGTAGGAGGAGTGAAAGAGGTGGGGGAGGGAAGGGATAGTAGGAGAAAAACAAAGGAGGGGGAAACAATGCTTGATAAGAGAAGTACTCATTACCTCACTCATGTAACTGTAACCCCTCTGTACAACATCTTTATAATAAAATTAAAAAATATTAACTTATGTAACTCTAATAAGAAGTTATCATGAAGTATTTTCTTCTTCTTTTCTTTTTGTCAGTCATGAGGTTTGAACTCAGGGCCTGGGTGCTGTCCCTGAGCTCTTTTGCTCAAGGCTAGAACTCTACCACTTTGAGCCACAGCATCACTTCCAAAGTTAATTTCCTTAGTGAAAATGATAGAAATCAAACATGTACCTGAATATAATGGCGAAGAACATACAGAATTTTACCATTTTGAGCTTCTTGTGACAATACTCTGTGAAATTCTGAAAATGCTCTGGTACCTATTTCTGCATAGAGAATAATCACTGGTAAATTCTCTTTGTTTGTAGGAAATATATGGTCTCCTTTAAAAAGATAAGGCCTGGGTCTAAAATGAAAACAAAGCACAAACTTTTTGAAAGGATTGAAAGTCCAAAGCATATAGACATATATCATGATACCTTCTAATCTATGCTTATTGAAATATATATAGCCTAGTGTGATAGTCTGGAAGAAATTCCACCTACTCCAATTGTGATTTTTTTTTTTGTCGATCATGGAGCTTGAACTCTGGGCCTGAGCGCTGTCCCTCAGATCTTCAGCTCAAGGCTAGCGCTCTACCACTTGAGCTACAACGCCACTTTCTCTAATTGTGATTTTGAGGCCAGCCTGGAAAATGAGACCCTATCTCAAAATACAAAATTAGAAAAACAAAAAGCATAGCTTGAGTGATAGAGCACTTTCTTAGCAGATGTGAGGCTCTGGATTTAATCCCTAGTACCACAAAATAAAAAAATTATGATATATGTAATCACAGAAAAAGAACTTAAATTTTCTGTGGTGATTGTCTTTAATAGGATAGAATTTTGGTTAATACAAAAGCAAATAAAAACTTTATTTGCCACTAAGTTTCGTTATCTTTAAACAATAATACAGTATAATTGTCAAGGAAATAAAATGTTTTATTTAATTAGGATGACACAATTTCTCATTACAGTTCTTTAGATATCTTTCCAGATATTTAAATGACAATACAAAGGTATTGCCTTATACAAAGATTAGTACCCAGTATGAATAATTAATAAAATCCCTAAGGGTAGTCCAAGATACAGGGGAGCGCCACATTCTAATCCTATCATTCCAAAAAGATTGATAATTTATTTTCCAGGTATTATGCTAGATTATTTACACTTAGTAAACCATAATTTTAAAATATTAATTGCCATCAAACTTTCCAAGTTTCTAAGCTCAGACATGTTAAATATCCAAGATGAGAACAAATAGCCAGAATTTCAACTCATCCCTATTTTAGCAATTTATATGTATAAGAAGAAAACCAAGAGATGAAATTAAGAATAACAAGAATATTAGGAATTTTGCTTAATGAATTTAGATCTCTATATTTAGTCAATACCTTTAACAAATACTAAGTAAAGAAAAAGAAGGCATGAGTAACACTCAAATAGCATTCTGGTAAAAAGATTTTGGGATTTGGAATCAGGCAAAATTGGATTCCAATTCTATCTTAATTAACTGATTAGCTTTGTGACCAGGAAGAGCCTTTTTATCTTCCTTGGGAGTATTTATCTGCATTATAGAATGAATTCCAGCTACATCCTGGAATATTCTATAAACTTATCAAAATGACTAACAATTTATCACCTAGCAGTGTTAAAATATACATGCATTTCTCAAGAACTCATGTTTCTTTTGCTTTTGCAAATTTCCATAGCTAAAATATCAAAAGACCACAGTAAGAGGAAAAAATGTAAAAAGCTAAACATACAATGCACCAACATTAATGGTAAAAGTGGTGGTAATTTATGTAATTATATATACAAACTCCATTAAAAATATATAAGAATCTTATAGCAATGGTTGTCTCTTCATAGTTCTTCAAGTCCAGATCATAATAGGTTTATTTTATTTTATTCTTTATTATTTATTTTATTGTATTCTTCCATTTTTACCATTTGTACATAACTCAAAAATTACAAACTGCCTTTTGGAAAAATGTATCAATTATGAACCCATACATAATATTATCATTTGGCTGTATATAGTATATTATCAAGTAAAGAATTTAAAACTTGAGAATTCATACAGGCTAAAACAATATATTAGAAGTAGGACACCAATGGCTCAAGGACAGCATCCAGCTGTTCTAGCCCCATTACTGGCATAAAAACCAAACAAACAAGTAAACAAAATACAATATATTAGGAGCATGGTGTACATGCTTTGATGCACATTAACATAAACGTTTTGATTTGCATTTTCTTTTTTCTTTTCTTTTTCTTTCTTTTTTTTTGTAGGTGGTGGGACCTGAACTCTGGGCCTGGGTGCTGTCCCTCAGCTCTTCAGTCTACCACTTGAGCCACAGTGCCACTTCTGGCTTTTTCTGCTTATGTGGTGCTAAGGAATTGAACCCAATGCCTCATGTATGCAAGGCAAGCACTCTACCAAAGAGCCACCTTCCCAGCCCCTTTCTTTCTCTTTTTTGTGGTCCTGGGCACTATCTCTGAGCCATTTTGTGCTCAAGGTTAGTGCTCTACTACTTGAGTCACAGTGCCACTTCTAGCTTTTCCTGAGTAGTTTTTTGGAGATAAGAGTCTCACATACTTTCCTGCTTGGGCTGGCTTTGACCTGCGATTCTGAGATCTCAGCCTCCTGAGTAGCTAGGATTACAAGTTTGAGCCACCAGCACCTGGCAATTTGTATTGTTTATGGTTAAAAATGTCAAACATTTCTATTTGTATATATTTTTTTAAATGTTCAACTAATTTACCCATTTGTTAAATGGATTATTTACTCTTATGATGAGCAGACAACTCAAGTAGCTGACTCCATGATCTTAACCTTTATCTAACAAAACAATCCAGGTGAATATATCAAAATTGCTGTTCTAATTCCTCCAGTCCCCTTTTGACTGGGTGACCAGTGAGTGCTATTTTAATATACTGACCAGGCCAACCTGAGGCTGCTGTTGGGGAAAGGAAAGGTTAACAATGCTGAGCAATAAACATTGATTCCTGAATTTTCAAAAGACAGCTACACAGTCTCAGGTCCCTTTCCTCCCGATCATTTCATAGAAGGTAGTCAAGAGATGAAATCTGAGGATGGTCTCATCTGGAGATCAAACTGCTCCACAATGTTCACAAATTACAGGAAAATAAGAGATATGTCAAATCTTTAATTTATTTTTAAAGAGGAAATTTTAGTGCCACAAAATCAGATGCTTTTGTGAAAGGTACACTCTGTGGACTAGTTTGTCACTGAACCCTTTGAGTACTGGTCAGGGCATCAGGGACTCAGTTGTCAGACTATAGATGATATGGCAAACCACAACTGTGGGACACAGTGGTGTGGGCAGGGTTACCCCACCAGACTGAAGATAGTGAAAAGTGTGAACTGAGAACATACTCACAGGGATGAGGCACAAATGGCACTATTGATCTGCCAGAAATGAGGGCCCTATACAATGTGGTCTACTTCACTACGGAACAAATTCACCACATCTTGGCATAAGTCACAAGTCAGATCTGCTGTGGTAGCTTTTACTTCAGAAACACAAAATCCTTTCTTGTGCTGCCTATCTATATTGCTGGATTCAAGCAACCAAAGTACTCATCTGGGAGCTGCAGTCTTGATAAGTGGCTTGCTTACATTCAGACTTGCCAGAAAGTGAGTACAGACTGAGTGCATCTACAGGAGTAGTGAAGCTGGTGGATTGGGAGTTGCAATTTATTTTCATGGTGAATAGACCCAAGGAGTGGTGGCTTTAATCTGCCAACCAAGTGGCAGACCAGACAAGTAGGTCATTGGCAATAGCCCAAGTATCAGGCTAATGTACCTGGCTTTACCAAAGGGTCAATGACTGGTCAGGGAGAGGAATTATCCTTGAGTTATGCACAATAAATGGAATTTCTTTTTGCTTTTATATGATAGTACCTAGCTAAAAGGCATAAACAATCGCCCAAAGACACCACAAGCTTTTAGCTTAGCTTACCTGTATCTATCAGTAAACTTGGCCTAGGCATTTAAGAAAATCACTGTGAATTGAGGACTGCAGTAAGGCAGCAACTTTACTGGGGGAAAGTGAAATGGGCATTTACTTCCTCCAAAGGAGTTACTGATGTTTTTTCCTGCACACTTGAGATCATCTTAGGGCTGTAAAAGCTGTGGTCTGGAATATATCTGTTTCTATCTATTAGGAATGCTTTATGGATGCTATTGACCTTGTAGTCAGTGAATCTTTAGTTGACTTATGCCAAAATGTAGATGCCAGATGGCAAAGTCCTAAGACTGCTGGTCAGGCACTCATTTTCAGTAAGAGCTTAGGAACTGTTGTTTTTAAAAAGGCATCTATTTGGTAGCTGAGTCAGGCAGATGGCGCTGTTGTACTTGGAAACAGCCTCTTTATCAGGTATCAAAACTACAACTAAAGTTGGGATATGTCTATTCTCTTCTTGGGATTTTATTTTTTTTCTGCCAAACTGCCTAGAGTATAAAGTCCATGTAGTAATTTCTGAATGAAAATCTTCTTCTGGACTTCATTATTATTCACAGGTAAGCATGTAAAATACCACTACCAATATTCAGATGTGGGTGCCAAAACAATAATATAGTCAATGAATCCACTCAAACTGGGCAGCAAGCAGAAAAGCGCTTATGATACAGGTAACAGAAGGCTGCTGTATCCCTTAGAACACCCAGAGAATGGAGGGCAGTGATGATAAATTTTAAGGACTAACTTTTTTCCCCTCCAACCCATGGGACCCTGGTAGTGACCTTTCAGTTTATTTTGTTCAACTTACAACCTAATATGTTCATCTTGTATCATGGATTCTGGCAGAAGACATGAACTAGGTCAATGTCAAAGGACTTGATTGCTCTCTCCATAGCTCACAGTATAAGCATTATGTCTCTTCACTCCTTAAAACAAGGAGTGACAAAATATCACAGATAGCTACCACACAAACAGGGAGTGGATGTTTGAAGTAATACATTATAAAAAATAGCAACTTCATACATGTATTTGTTTTTATTATTAATTTTGATAGAACCTTGACATTGAGTTTATATTTAAACAAGATTCAGTCCAACAAATTCATAGTTCTGCATATTCAAATATTTGTTTACATAAACATACATCTCACATATTTTAGGATACCATTATATAGTATATATTCTAAAATTAAAAAAATCAATCCAGACAAAATATTCTCAGAAATACTGTTTTTCAATATATAACATTTTTGTATATACAATGTCTTATAAATTTACAATTTCTGCTATTTAACTTTTCTTCTCTACTTACAAACCATATCTTTCACTATTGGCAATTATTACTTTACCTTGAAGTAGCCTTTTTCAGCAGCTTTTTGATGTGGTTGATTTTACAGGCTTGCTTGTTATGAATGACCACAAATGCATTACATCCATCTGGGGGAGGCTCAGCAGCAGCAATCTAAGATTTCACAGATGATATTAGTTATAGTAGCTGACAATTTCAGCAGGGTTAGAAAATTCATACATACTTTGATTAGACTACTGAATCACCTACAATTAAGTTATTGGTCTAATTAAAGAAAAATCACCTATCTGTAGGTAGAACGTAAGGAATTTTAATAAAGACAGCTTTATTCTGGGGAATATATGCTTCAAAGTTAATGGAGAAAAAAATCTATCAAACTTTTTTTTGGTGCCAGTTGTGGGGCTTGAACTCAGGGCCTAGGTGTTTTCCCTGAGCTTCTTTTGCTCAAGGCCAGTGCTATACCACTTGAGCCACAGCTCCACTTCCAGCTTTTTTTTGGCAGTTTAAAGAGATATGAGTCTTACAGACTTTCCTGCCCAGGCTGGCTTCAAATCATGGACATCAGATCTCAGTTTCCTGAGTAGCTAGGATTATAGATATAAGCCACTGGCCCCTACTCTCTAAAACTTTTATTATAGGTTATCTCAGTGCTAATATGTTCTCAACTTTACTCATCCCAAGTGAAATTATACATTCATCTTTAATTACTACTAACTATAGTCAACAATAGGCAAAGAACCAGGTATTATACATTTGTGGAACATTTTGAACCGAAGATGCTTACATTAAATAGCTCTATGTATCTTAGTAACACACCTTTTCATTACAATTTAGGCATTTTTGCATACCTGTTGAAACATCTGGATAGCTGGGGAGTATACTCTTATGGAGAAAGCAAATTTTAAGAGATTTATGTGTAAATTGTCCAAAAACTGTCCAGCTTTCTTCAGAATCAAGTTATAATAAGAATAATCTGATTCTATAGAAAGAAATTAGGTGTGTTAATATTTTATGTCCAACCCACTGACCCATCCCTCACTATACAGCTAACTTAACCAGTATGCCATAGTCTGATTTTAAGTTTGTTTATGGATGCTAGAGTAAAATGAAGAAATCAGTTTGTCTAGCCTATTAACTTTGCTTTGGATCTTCTAGTGTTTCTAAGAAATTAATGCAAAATCAAGTGGAAATATTCTTGATATTAAGATCTATTTAGAATATACCTAAATGTTCCAGGGTTACAATAAATCATAAAATACAAATCTATAATTTAAGAGGAAATTGAGAACAGCAGAAGAGAGAGAGAGAGAGAGAGAGAGACAGAGACAGAGAGGAGGCAGGCCCCAGGTTCAAACTCTAGTATTGCTAAGAAGAAAGAGAGAGAGAGTGAAAGAGATAAAGACTGAATCTTGATTTAAACTACTTAAACTAGGGACTTTCAGTAATAGTGATTTGTCATTGTAGGTTTATCAAATGAAAGAATACCATATAAGTGTTACAAATTTTCAAGTACATATCTGAAGGTGACAACTTGGTGAAGAGATCTAAGTGTAATTAATGTGTCTAGAGTCAAAATTTGAACATCAGCTTGCTGCTTCCCTCCTCCAGTCTATCTCCAAAGATCCCAAAGACAGAAAAAGAAGGATGGAACCTAGAATTCAGTCTTTAAGCTCTCTACTGTTAGGGTTATAGAGACCCCCTGAATGGGGGAAGGTAGAAGAGAATGGCAGCCCAATGCAGAAAAGGACTAACGTGATGGGGATAAGCAGGGAAAGAGTTTTCTTTCTGTGCCCCTTCTCTCTACACTGTCCCAGTGCAACTATCATCTTCATTGTTGCTAAGGTAGTATGTATGTATGTATGTATCTATCTATCTACCTACCAACCTACCTATCTATATATCGCTGTCCATATAAATTTCTAATTCTACTGCATAGTGAGAGGAAAACATGTGTTATCTGACTTTTTGAGGACAAGTAACTATCCTGGCAATAATGTCAACATACGCTTGCCCATACCTAGAAAATGTACATCAAGTGTGAACCTTGTGCTGGACATGGTGATGTTATGGATTACTATAATCCCAATTAGGCAGAAGTCATAAGTATAGGAAGATCCTGGTCCAAAGCTGGAGCAAGGTAAAACTAAAAGTCCTATCTGAAAACTATGATTAGGGGTGTGGCTCAAGTGTAGAGCACTGGCCTAGCAAATGAAAGGCCTCAGGTTCAAACAGCAGTACTGTTTAGAAAGAGAGAAAGAGAGGTCCCAGGTTCAAATCCCAGTACTGATAAGAAAAAAAAGGAAGATACAAACATTGAATCTTAAACTATATAAACTATAAACTTCAAGTAATAGTGATTTGTCATTACAGATTCTTCAACAGCAAAAAAAAGAAAAGAAAAGAAAAGAAAATGTGCCACTGTGGTGAGGGGTACTGACAATGAGAGCGGTTCCTGCTATGTAAGAGTAGGACATACATGGGACATTTCTGTATTTTCTGCTTACTTTTGTGGTGAACATAAAACTTCCTTGAAAATAAATTCTATTAAACAAGAAATAATTATATTTCTAAAATTAATAACATTTCAAAGAAATGTATGTTAAAAAACAAAACAATTTTTGATATACAGTGGTTGTAACATTGCTAATTAAATAGGTGCTTGGACTGGTTTCCATTAAAATTTAATGTCAAATTTAATGTTCAGATTGAGTAACCTAATGAAGCATTTACATTTAATTATAATCCCAGAAAATAACCAATGTGTATGCATAAATAGACATAGTATAAGTTAAAATTTGTAGATAACCTACCTTGTTGCTTGTAAATTGCTAATTCTCGTACGGTTTCCAAAAACTGCCAAAATTTTTCATTACTTTCTTCTGCCATAAATTCACTATTTAAAAAGTATCAGTTAGTAGATAGAAAGATAGAAAAATGGTTTGGATATTATAAATTACTTTAAAACTAAACTGCTTTATAAAAAAAAACCTTCTAAAAACGAATGCGAAATTTATGATTCCCATTTAGTAAACACAAAAAGAAAACAAATTTACCATTTTAACCTCAGTTATCACTTTCAGTTATACATGCATACCCAGGAAATACTACGAAATTGCTTTTGGGGCCAGGTCCGGTTGGGTATAGCTATACTAGCTACAAGAGGTTCCTGGTCTGAGGCCAGCCTGAGATTTTATCTGAAAAATAAAGCAAAAAAAGCCAAGGGAGTGGCTCAAGTGGTACACTGCTTTTCTAGCCAGGTCCTGAGTTCAAACCCCATACCACCAAAAAAAAAGATCGGTTTTTCCTTAATTATTAGCAACAACCAAATATGGATAATTTATATTGTCATTCTACGTGAAGGAACACTGACAAATATAATTTAGTGATAATGTTGTGAGAGCGCTAAAGATAAATGATAAAAAGGTAAAAGGTAAACTTCTGTATTTCATCAACAAATTCTTCTGAATCTGAGAGAGCCACAAAAAATGGAGAAAGGAGAAAAGAAAAACTAAAAAACCTGAGTGTGACAAGGATGGCAGCTGTAAACTATAAAAATTATATTAGTCATCTATTATTTTTGACTACTTATTTGCCAAGATAGCATTGCTTAAAACAAGAATTTAATATGAAAAGAATCATTGTGCCATTTGTTAGGAAATGGAAGGCTTGAAAAAAATTATATTAAGTGAAGTAAACCACGCCCAAAGAAACATAGGTCCCATGGTTTCCCTTACTGCAATAACTAGTATATGTCTGAGTCAAGCAGAAAAGGTCAGATAAGTTGATGTTAGGGAAATGAACCCTAAGATATGTATTCAAATGTTTTTTTTTCTTTCATGCGATTGTTTCTAACACTTTTATAAGATGATTTCTTTGTTGCTTTGTATGGCCCTCCCCCACGGTATAACCCCTGCTTTCACTGTATTTGATGTCGGTATAATTTGTGGAGGGGAAGGGAAAAAACAAACCGTTTAAATAGGGATACAGGTGGACCCATTGCAACAATGAGAAGTACAAGTCTTTATGTTGAAAACGAACTTTACAACTTTGGGGGGGAGGAGGAGGACTGGGTGGGGAAAGGGGGGGGGAAGGATGGGAAGGGATGGGAAGGGGAAACAAAGGAGGAGGCTACTATGCTTGATAAGGAATGTACTCATTATCTTGCCCATGTAATTGTAACCCCTCTGTACAGTATTTTCATAATAAAAAAAGAATAGGAAATTAGTATATACAGTGCTAAGGTCTTTGCCACTAAAAATAAGTTGCGCTTGCCTTGCATGCATGAGGCCCTGGGTTCGATTCCTCAGTGCCATATAAGCAAAAATGAAAAAAGCTAGAAGTGGCGCTGTGGCTCAAGTGGTAGAGCGCTAGCCTTGAGCTGAAGAGCTGAGGGACAGCACCCAGGCCCAGAGGTCAGGCCCCTGACTGGACCCCCCCAAAAAATATTTAAAAAAATGGCCAAATACCTTGGAATCATATAGAAATAATGAAATAAATGAAAGAGTATTTAAGCCAGTATAGAACATAGTGCAAGACTTATCCTTAAGCAAGGAAACTACAGAGAGCACTGATCCCTCTAGCCTTAGTAAATTTTAATTAATGCTTGCTATAAATAGTATGGAGGAGATTGAAGGCACATACATAAAGAACTCTTCTGAGACAGCCACTAAAGTGTGGAAAGAACAAATAAGCATGAACAAGACAAGAATAGCAACTTAAAGCAACAACTTTGAAGCAAGTATTGTTCTAAATGGTGTCCATCTCAATTTCTTAAAAAAAAGGAGGAAATAGTAGGAGAGGTCCAAAATGGATAGGGAGGACAAAAAGTCCCAGAATTCTGGGAGTGGACACAGAGGATTGTGAGTTTGAGACTAGGCTATGGAGCAACACTTAGTATTCACTTGACCCAACAGACACAGATATGTGTGTATACAGGTTGAGTATTCTTCATGTGTAATGCTTGGGAATGTAAGTATTTTGGAATTTTCCAGATTTTGGAATATTTGCATATATAGAATGAGATTTGTTAAGATGAAACCCAAGTCTAAATGAAGACTTCATTCACCTGAAAGCATTTTTACACAATATTTTTTTTTATTGCACCTGTGTTTTGATTGTGATCTTTCACATGAAGAAGGTGTGGAATTTTCCACCTGTGGAAACATGACACACTTCAAAGTTTTGGGTTTTGAGCATTTCCAATTTATTTTCTGAGAGAAGGTTTGGTTACATGACCTACTCTTCAACTCTCAATTCTCCTGTTTCCACTCCCAGAATTCTGAGATTACGGGCATCTGTCATCACACCTGGCCCTAATTCCAAGCAGTGGGTGCTGAGGATTGAAACCTGAGTCTTTGGAACACTAAGTATGCACTCTACCACTGAGCTACATCTCCAGCCCTCCATCTCTCTTTTGTTCTGACAATGGATTTGTGACCATCTGGATAACCCTTAATTAGAACCTCAAAGTTCTTTCATTCAAATAAGGTTCTATTCACAAATTCAGGTGGATGAGCAGTACCCCCGGACACACACCAGGGGAGGCCACAATGCAACCGGTAATTCAGACCAAGCTAGATTATAAAAGGCCCTAAGAAGCACCCTACAGTAATTACTCCATCACTTGAGACAAGCAGATATTCAGATGTCACAACCAGCAGGCTGAGTGAAAACAGGAATTGTTAGGTTGTTCTGGGACTAAGTTTGAGTGGTCAGATCCAGGCAAGCTCTAGGTGCAACTGAGGATGGAGAAAAGGGACATTTAAAACTAGAAGCAGTATCTATTATCATATAAATGTAATGTAATGTGGGGTAGGGTCACACACTGGTGCTTTGATGAGAGGAGAAAAGTAGTTGGTATAAAACTTTATGCTCCCTAAGAGAAAGAAAGGTCTCATCTTTTTACTGGGATAACTGAGTGGGCAGTGTGAGAGTGTGTGTGTGTGTGTGTGTGTGTGTGTGTGTGTGTGTGTGTGTGTGTGTGTGTGTGTGTGTGTGTGTGTGTGTGTGTGTGTGTGTGTGTGTGTGTAAATATCCCTATATACATGCTAATAAAACAGAGGTTGAAAAGTTTAAAAACACTTACAGCATATTCATGATTAAAGCAACGTGTCACTGTCATGTGCATAGGAACCCGTTGAAGCAGAGCCTGGGGTTCGCAGCTCTGACAGGGCCTGAGTTGGGACCACACTTGTGTCCCAAGACGGAAAGCCTGGCTCCCAGGCAGAAGCCCTGCATCAGTGCAAATGCAACCTAGGTTTTGGGAACCCATATAGGACCTACTGAACCGCCATCAGTGGACGACGAGAAGGTGCCAGTGGGCGCTGCAGAGGACCCCAAGGCGGTAGTGTGGGGAATGAGGGGGTGCATCTGGAGCCGCTGGCACTGGGCTGGAAGCCCTGCCAGGGCTGGGGTCCGACCTCTACTCCTCAGACCCACGCCCCGCCCCCTGCCCCTCCCTCCATGCCCCACCCCGCCCTTCGCTGCCCTCCCTCTACGCCCTTCCCCCACACCCCACCCCTTGTCCTCCTTTCACTCCCACCCCTCTCCCTCCTCCATCCACGCCCCGCCCCTTCACGCCCCGCCCCTCGGGCCCCGCCCCTCCCTCCACGCCCTGCCCCTTCCTTCCTCTTGCCCCGCCCCACCCCACTCGCCACGCCCCTTCCTGGGCCGGTCCAGGCCTGCACGCACCTGGCTTCCAGTAGCAGCGGGGGCTCCGGCCACTTCGCGGCCAACTGGGTCATCACCGCCTTGGACGCAGACGCCGTCGTGGCACCAAGCAGGGTGAACCACAGCGCCGTGGCGCCCAGGAGCAGCCGCACCGCGTCCGCGGCCTTCGCGGGCACCATGGCGCCGGGTGGGCAGTGGGAGCCAGGCGGACCCCACGTCAACAGCCCGTTGTCGCCACGCGACCGCCGCTCCTCCTGCGCGCCGCCCACTTCCGGTGGAGGCGCCGGTCCGTTACCCGGGGGTCCGGCGGAAGTCTGCGCATGCGTGCCCGGCGCGCTGGTGTAGCGGGCAGTTAGGGGGACGTCTGGGAAGACCGCGTGGGACGACGCTGCGTGAGCTCCACAGACTAGTGATGCTCGGAAGGGCCCACCGCGGGGTTGTCCGGCAGAGGGCGTTGAGGGTCAAACAGGGACTGGCTGGAGGTGGCCACGTCCTGCCAGGACTTGATCCACATTCTAGCAGGAGGAAAATAAAAACCTGTCAAAGTGCCTCAAGGGGTTCCCAAATTACCATCACGGTGGGGGGGGGGGTGTCACTTTTTAAAGGGCCAAGCCCGGGCTGCAGCACGTGCTCTGACCAGCAGGTGCCATCAATCCTGTTGGGAACCCTGTGATTGGCCAGCGATCCCAGACGCCTCGGCTCTCCGGCTTGTTGAATCGGGGCACTGGGCTTTGCCCCTAGTGGTTCTGACGCAGGGAGGCCCAGGTGGGGCCTGAGACCTGGCCATTTCTGTCAAGCGCCCTGGGTGGGGTTTGGCCGCCAGGCTTTCATGTCTCAGGAAGCAAAAGTGGGGGACGCGGCGCTCTCAGACCCTTTTTCAGACCCACTGAGTCAGAAGCTGCAGATTTCCATTCTCGTGGAAGTTCGAGAGGCGCTGCGGAAGAAAGTAAGGAAAGGGCTTAATAAGAGACAAGTGCTTTGCTAAATTATATGACAGAGACTATTATATAGTAGGGAAAAATAGCTTTGGGATACACCGATGCATTACCTTTCACCCCCCACCCCCCATCCCCGTACTCATTTGCCCTGCAAGTACAATTCCCTTGAAGTTGTCAAAACAGGCATTTCCCATGTTCATTTACCCTCATCTGTTTACACCATTTCTTAGAAGACCCTAGAAACTCACCTCAAATAGCTCTCACTAATAGTAGTTGTCCTCTGATTTCTCCTACTTGTTACCATCTCCTCCTTGCCTAAATTCCCATTGACCTCTTTGTGTCATAGAACTTAGGTTTTTCACTTTATTATTTACAGTACTTATTTATTCTTCTACTAGCGATGTAATGAGTATGTGATACGCTGGGATCCACGTCTTGCTCCTTTGTCATCTTCCCATGTAGCACTTGGCACAAGTCCTCCTATACTTTGGCAGATAGGTAAGTATTGAAAAAATTCACAGTTTTGCGGACAGGTAAGAGAGAAAGTCAAGGCAAATAAGCTTAATTTCTATTCCAAGTGCAAGGTTGAAAAAATATAAAACTTTGAAGAGTATTTTGCTGTAATTCATTTTTAATAATTGTTGATGGAATTTTAAGATTGAAAACTGTCAGAGAATGTCTTGGATGTTAGCATATCACACAGGTTGCAAGTTCTTTAAAAATGATTCACCATGTAAAATTTGTATAAGGTATACTATTTTAAAATTAAATTTTTATTGTTATTATAAAGGTTACCGTTTCATAAGTCAGGTAATGAGTACATTTCTTTTTTTTTTGGTCGGTCGTGGGGCTTGAACTCTGGGCCTGGGCATGTCCCTCAGCTCTTCAGCTCTAGGCGAGTGCTCTACCACTTGAGCTACAGCACCACTTCCGGTTTTCTGGTGGTTTATTGGAGATAGGAGTCTCACGGTCTCTCTTGCCCGGGCTGGCTTTGAGCCGCGATCCTCAGATCTCAGCCTCCTAGGATTACAGGTGTGAGCCACCAGCGCCCGGCATGAGTACATTTCTTTTCTGACAATGTCACCCCTTCCTTTGCTCTCTCCCAGTTTTTTCCCCTCCTGTCCTTGCCCACAAGTTGTATATTTCATTTCTGACATAGTGTCTAGTGGGTACCACAGCTATATAAGATATACTATTAAATGACACTAAGTAAAAGTTAAAGTACATTTTTGTATGTTTAAGTTCAAAATAATGGGAATGCTATGTTTTTCATTGGATGAGAATGAAATTAATGTATTTCTGTCCATTTATTTATATAATGGTTTTACATTTTATCTCACATGGTATTTTCTTGGAAGCTTAAATTGGCTTGGAGCATTTCTCACCCTGGTCAAAAGGATAAGACAAAGTTATGTAACAGTGACCTTCTATATGTAATTTCTGTGTGCAGATAGAGAATCCAAAAAACAAAATCAACTAATAAAACAAAGCCTCTTGAGTCAGTTAAGCAGCTAAATGTTTTAAAATCTATTATCAGTACCCTTTGTCACAAGTTGGCTATGAACTGCATGTACTTCAGAGACATAGCCATATTTTAGGATTTGATGGCAAAATTCAGTTCACAGTCATTCACTTCAGGGTAATATGAATGAAAATGGATGATGATACCATTTTCACTGTGTGCAGAAGACATGATTAATGAGCACTTTATAATCAGAATCTGGTGTTCAGCAGAATAAATCATTTTGAACTTTTTAGGTACCATGGACTATATGTATTTAATGATTATAATGATGGTATGTGAGGATAAAGTTGTGGCTGAAATATATTATTGTGTAATAAAATCTTAATTTTCTGAGGTTTAGTAAAGTCTTATAGCAGAAATGACTTTTAAAATGCCTATGTGAGTGGTGGGAGGGCGTGGGAGGCGTGGCTCAGGTGAGAGAGCACCAGCCAATGAGTGAAAGCATCAGATACCAAGTTTGAGTCCAGGTGTTGGAATAACAACAACAAAAAACCCAAAATAAAACAATACAAAACTTGTTGGTTTCCCACACTTTCTTCACTATAAGAAAGATCCTATTTGCAATTTTGAATAGAAGATATTAAAAACACAATGTTTCACTAAGTAGAAAGAATTTCTAAACTTAGGTACTTTGTTATATTTCTACCGTATATATGAGATTATATAAAAATCATACCAAAAGTCATAATCAAATAAGTAATGGCTTAGACCTTTTATAAATCGTTAGCAAGTTTGATTTTTTAATTTAATATTTTTTATTGTAAAGATGCTGTACAGAGGGGTTATAGTTACGTGAGTAAGGTAATGAGTACATTTCCTGTTGACCATTGTTACCCCCTCCTTTGTTTTTCCCCTACCATCCCTTCCCTCCCAAGTTTGATTTTTATAGGTTTCCATGTTTTACTTAAAGAATGAGTGAGAAACACCTTACAGATGTTTAACTCTTTGTATGTTCAATGAATTTTTAGTGCAGGCTACTACAGTGTCTTTTTCATGGCATATGAGAATGTACAATATATTGTTTATATTATTTTAGATGATAGAAAAACTTAAAATTTGCTATTTTGCAATGAATGTCTCTACTTAGATACATGGTTAGCATGGTAGTTTTGATTGGTGGTAATGTAATATTTACCATTTTCACTATTTTAATTGTATTTTAGTACAAAGTTCAGTAGTGTTAAGTATATTGACATTGTTGGCAACCAATAGCCAGAACCTTTTCATCTTGCAAAAGTGAAACTCTAGAGGGTGGGAGGAGGACTGAGTGGGGGGAGGGGAGGAGTATGGGAAGGGATGGGAAGGGGAAACAACGAGGAGGCAACAATGCTTGATAAGAAATGTACTTGTTATCTTGCCCATGTAATTGTAACTCCTCTGTATGGTATTCTCACAATAAAAAAATAAATAAATAAATAAACTAAAAAAACCTGAAACTCTAGAGTTCTAGATTCATTAAAGAACTTTCATCCTTCTCCCTGCAGTCTGTCATTCTACTTACGGCTTCTATGAATTTGACTACTCTAAACAATTATATAAATTTATATGCATATATATTTATATAGAAGTGTTTGCATTTTTTTTGTCTATTATGGGGCTTGAACTCAGGGCCTGGGCACTGTTCCTGAGCTCTTTTGCTCAAGGCTAATGCTGTACCACTTTGAGCCACAGCTCTATTTCTGGTTTTTGAGTCCTTATTTGGAGATAAGAGCCTCACAGAGACTTTTCTGCCTGGGCTGGCTTTGAACTGGGATCCTCAGATCTCATCTTCCTGAGTAGTAGGATTACAGGCGTGAGCCACTGGTGCTCAGTTTAATGTTTGTATTTTTGTAATTGGCTTATTTTAATTGCCACAATGTCCTAATGGTTTCTCCATGCTGTAGCATGTGTCAGAATTCCTTTTGTTTTAGAGATGGATAATACTCAATGATTGTGCAGTTATTTCCGGTATGTTGCTCATCTATTTACTGGTAAGTATCCAGTGCTTCCTGGACATTGAAGTTTTTCCACTTTTTAGCTATTATGAATAATATTGCAGTGACTCACTATGAACATTCAAATATCCCTTCAATACCCTGCTTTCCATTCTTTTAGTTAACATCTCTGAAGTGGAATTTCTAATCATATGGTAATTTGGTTCTCATGTTTTTGAAAAACTGCCATGCTGTTTTTCATAGTATCTGCATCATTTTACATTGCCACCAACTATGAGTACATAATTCATATTTTTCCATAACCTTACCAATATTTGTTATTTTAAAATAATAGGCATTTAATAGTAGCTGATGAAGTGAAGTGGTATCTCATTGTGATTTTAATTTGCAACTCCTTAATGGGCCAAAGTAGTTTTCAAACATAACATATTCTCTCTCTCTCTCTCTCTCTCTCTCTCTCTCTCTCTCTCTCCTTCTCAGTATGTTGGGCCTGGCCTGGGGCACTGGGCCTGGGCACTGGGCCTGGGCACTGTCCTTTAGCTTTTTTGCTTAAGGCTAGCATTCTACCATGTGAGCCACATCTCTACTTCTGGCTTTTCTTTGGGTAGTTTATTGGAGATAAGAGTCTCATGGACTAGCCTGACCAGACTAGCTTTGAACCATGATCCTCCAATCTCAGTCTCCTGAGAAGCTAGGATTACAGGCATGAACCATTGGCACTTGGCTGAATTGCAACTTTTGTAATTAACTTTAGAGCTGATTTATAAGTTGAAGACAATAGTTTGAATAATTGTATAAGTGCGAGGAAATCTCTAGTCCCCCTTCACTTAGCTCATCTATGATTATATCACTTAGAAGACTGACAAGTTGACAATCTTGATACCTCCTAAAAAAACCCATCAACTACTAACAGATTCTGTATATTTTTCTTCATGAAGTTGAAAATAATTTAAAGTTGCTATGCCGGCTCAGAAATGTCCAGTCTTTTGTGACTTTTGCCTGTCATCTTTAATGAATGGGTTTTTCACCTCATTCATGCAGATGGCTTCTGTATTTCTTGGTATCATTAATATATCCTTGGGGAAGGAGGAAAAAGGAAGGATAAAAGGCATAACCCAGGTACCAGCTGAGAAACCTTATCAAAAAACTTCCCCTGACTGTTCATCAACCAGTGTTGCGCTCTGTGCCATCCTTTTCATGATGAGAAGTTGGGAAATGTAATTTTACAGCAGGCAACACATTTTCTCTACCTCTTCCATTGAAATTTCATTCTCTGACTAAGAATCAGGGAGTGAGTTGTAATTTATTATACAGTTTCATGGATATATTTGCTACTTTTCTACTTTAAGTGTCTCATTTTGAGGAAATAAGTTAGTCTAGAAACTAGGCATTGGAATCTAAAAGTCAGAGGACAATTTGGAGGGCAACATCTAGAAAATGATTGCCTGCCATAAGTAAATATCATCTAGTTTAAAGAACTCTAATGTAGATTTGTCTGAAAAAAGTAACTATTGATCATTTGAAAAACCAAATTACAGGAAGAATTGTTTTTGTTTCAAAAATACTATAATTCAAAAGCAGCAACATGTCAAAATTTATTGTTGAATTTTTATATCGAATCTGTTTTATTTGCAGCTGGAGATACTAAAAATCATTTTGTCTAAAAAATCAGTTGAATCAAGTCTCCTGAGCCAAGAAAATTTATCATCAACCCTTCAGTTTTTTGGCTTAAAAATTTCTTCCTGGAAGTGGCACTGTGGCTCAACTGGTAGAGTGCTCACCTTGAGTTGAACAGCTCAGGGACAGCGCCCAGGCCCAGAGTTCAAGCCCCACGACACCACCCCCCAAAAGAATTCTTCCTGACCCGGTTATTAATCCTAATGTGAGTAAATAATAATTTATTTCAAAGACCAAAATCAGATTATTCTTGGCTAGCCAAAGGAATATCAGAGAAATATGTTTTTTCAATTTGCCTTCTTATGTACTTCTGGATGCACAACGCAGCTCTAGATTGAAGAAGGGGATGGTTTACATATACAATGATGCTAATTGAAATGATCTCCAAGACATAGAAACAACAGGTCTTTTTGGGGTTGTTGACCTTGTTGTTGTCCATGTACTATATCTAATTCTTTCTTTTTACTTTATTTCATTTTGCTTTTTCCATTGGTTTATCCCTGACAATCACTGTCTTTGATTCTGGTACCCAGTGTCTTGTATCTGATTTGGAGAAGAGAAGGGAAATAACAAATGCTGAAACAAGGACAGAGGATAACGCAATACAACAGTGATACTCACAAGACACTCTTGGAAATGAACTTTACAACTTCAGGGTGGGGGCGGGGAGGAGTGGGGGAGGGAAGGGGTAGTGGGAGAAAAACAAAGGAGTAGTTAACAATGTTTGACATGAAATGTACTCATTACCTTACTCATGTAACTGTAACCCCTCTGTATAGCATCTTTATAATAAAACAAATTTTAAAAAGGAGGTGATTTGGGAAAAGAAAGAGACATAGATGTCAGTTAAGTCCCACATCACACAAGAAAGTTATTATATGTCATATAGTATATATTATATATATTGTCAGATGGAGACTAAAAGGGGCAGAAATGGAGGGAAGGTGAGAAATTGTGTGATGTTAACAGGCTTGGTAAATGTTCTTGCGTCTCTATTCCACTTTTGTCCCAATGTATCTTTTTGTTCTTGCTTTTCTCTCTCTCTTCCATGGTTATTCATTTCAGAAACTAAGCTAGAGATGACTAGAGTACTATTTGAAAGAGCTGTGTGGTCTATTCAGAGGTCATTTATTCTGCCCAGTTGAACCTTACCTGGAGAAAATTGGACCTTGAACACGACCTTAATAGAGCACAGGTTCTCCTGCCTCACAAGAGAATTCTGCTTTGTCTTCTACATGCCTTTCCCTCTAGCCCAGGATTCTTTTCACACATCAACAGTGTTAGCTCAGCTGTCCAGCTTCCGCCTTCCAGATTGTCTCTCACGCTCTGGACTAGCCTTTTCATCTCATGCCCCAGAGAGTTTTCATTTTGAGTCATTTGGCATCCAGAGCATCTGGGAATGAGTGTTCTAAGGAGAGGAAGAGCTGAGCTGCGTTACAAGTCCAGGCGTCCATACTTGTCAGAAACATCTGCAACAGACAAATAAGGTTTAGAGGGTACATTATGGTTGAGCTGACAAAAAAGTGTCTTGAAAGTTATCTTCTGGGGAACTAAGTTCAGGACTTAGGTATTTTAGGGCATTGGATTGGTACATTAACATATATAGCTGCAACGAAAGTTAAACTGTCAATGTAGTCATGTTATGGATAATGAAAAAAACCCAAATAACCCAGAAAAACAGAAATCGTACTGATTTGATCAACTTTGGACTATTTGTAAATTCACTGCAATGTCATGAGATTATAGACAAAATCACATTAAAAATTGTCTATAAAGTGTGTGGTGCATAGTAGGTACTAAAATTGTGAAGTTATAATTACTTATAATATACTGCCATATTTTGTATCTATTATAATTTCTATTTTATTTCATTGTTTGTTTGTTTGTTTTTGTCCATCTTGGGTCTTGAACTCTGGGCCTGGGCGCTGTCCCTTAGCTCTTCAGCTCAAGGCTAGCCCTCTACCACTTGAGCCACATTACCACTTCTGGCTTTTTCTGCTTATGTGGTATTGAGGAATTGAACCCAGGGCCTCAAGCATGCAAGGCAAGCACTCTACCACTGAGCCACCTTCCCAGCCCCTGTATTTTAACATTATCTCCCAAGTTTCATCTTGTAACTCAACCTCTGTGTCCATGTAGCAGAGTTTTCTATTTATGACTTTCCTAGAGTGATGGGAACATTGGTGTAGATTTTGTACTAAATCCTACTGAGAGTTATAGGCCATACCTTCACCTAAAATTTATGTTCCAAGTCACTATAATTCAAAATGTCGGAATAATTTCTGCCGCTGATTCAGAAGGTATCTCTTTGCTTCTCAGTTTTCTGCTGTTTTGTCTGGATTTATATTTAAGCATTTGGCTTTCCATTTTATATCTAATTCAGCCAGGCTGGAAGAGTTGAATGGTAATACCAGCTGGCGTAGAGTTGCGCCTGTATCAGCATATTGATGTTCCTGCCTCAGCATATTGATGCTAGTGACACCAAAATGCTTCTCTGTCTTACTAAACTGCCTCCCATGTGCATTAAACAAGTGTGGTGACAAAAGAGAGCTGACAGTAATCAGCCCAGAGTGGATGAACGGTGGCCCAGTGGAAGCGAAAATGGTTCGCAATGAGTTGGCGCATTATCACAGTGACATAGAACAAATCAATAGATCCCAGCTATCTATAATAAATAAAAACGAAGATGTGACTTTCTGCTGGTGGTGGATAATTAACTGTCGAGACCAGAACACTTTTGGTTCTGTGGTAATTACAAACAAAATTCACTGGGTTGCTGCTCAAATCCTGATATTAACTAGACTAATCATTCTTTAATTTTTTTGGTGGAAAGAAAAACATATATACAGAACAAGACTTACTTAATATTCACATAGCTATATATATATGGCTATGTGACTATTAAGTATATACTTTATACATATACTTTATATATATATTAAATATGTGTATATATATATATGTATATATATATATATATATACATATATATATATATATATATATACACATATATATATATATATATACACATATATGTATATATATATATATATATATATACATATATATATATATATATATATATATATATACTGCTGTAACAGTGTGTAACCTCTACTCAGATTAGGGAGTAATACATATTGATAGCACACCTTTTGCCTATGATCAGTCATTGCCCATCCCTCTTCCTGCAGAACTTACCACTTGTCTGGTTAAATTTTGAGCAATAATTCTATAGTATTTTAGAGAAGGGAATATGTGTAGAATGTTGTAGCAGATGCATGTGATTGATCATTGTGGAGTAAGATGAAGAATAAACTCTAGACCCAATGAGCAGGTAAAAGATGATAGTAAAGCCAGGAAAGGGTGCGGCGTCAACAGAGCAGGGGCAACAGGGCTGGGGATGAAGAAATGAACATGCAGGTCTGGTTTCTGTTGAATATCAGGGACCAGTGCCAACCGATAGAATCTTTGACAACTGGATTGATAGAGTTTCACTCAACATGAGGCTGGAGAAAAGAGACGAGTTCATGTTGGACATACTTAATTTGAGACGCACTATGACAAGGAGATAGATGCCTAAATTTCAAGCTACTAGGATGCCCAAAGGACAAATCTTTGTTGAGTGTCAATTTGTGGTTAGGACCTGGTAAAGAAAGATGTGAAGGAGTAGTCCTCAGGACCCTGGCTTGGGTGAACTGATGGATTTAGTGTTGACAGTCACTGAGCCAAGAAAACCTGCTAGCTTCAGATATACTGAACATGAGGCACTTGTGAGAGATCCAAACAGAAATCGTTTATGAGTAGCTGAAAATAGGAATCTGGGCTCAAAACATAGATTTTTTTTTTGAATAAGATAAGTGGAAAAGCCTCCTGGAAAATATAAAGTGTTTCAAAGACGATTAGATATTCTTTTTGCTGAGTCAATTTTAAAAAGTCCTGATAGTGATATCCAACTAGTCCATGATTAATTGCTGGACGAGAAACATGGTTTGTGGTTTTGTGGAAGTAAAAGAAGACATCAGCACTTTGTCACTGATGACAGTGGCATTGTGCCAGTCCTAGGAGCCATGTCAGCCGTGCTCATCAGGAGTTAGTCAACTAAATTGTAACTAGGAGGCAATTCATTTTTGCAAGAAAGAAATGTGAATTCATTCTTAACAATTGGCTATTACTAACTACGTCATTAAAATGACCTTTAGGTGGGTAATGAGAACTGTTTATGGGACCAAGGCAAGACAGGAGGAGAGGATCAAACTTGAAGGTCAAAGAAGAGACATCATACATATATTTTTCAGCATGTTAAACATACAGTTGTCAGACTATGCTGAGCACTAGGGCTAACAAGAGTAGATCTATCTTCTGTTTCAGGGTCCTTATATTATGGAATGGTGGAGAGACCCAGTGATGAATGCTTATCCTGTAGACTGTTAATTATAACAATGGAGATAGAAACAACCTTCATTAGGAGACTAGGAGATGAGGGCATAGCGCTCCCAGTAAGAAATGCTTCACAGAGAAAACGGGATGAAAGAAGAGCAGAGGGATGAGGCAGGAATGCTTGCTGAGGATGTCAGCTAAATTTATGGTAATTTGACATTGTTCAGGAAAGATGGAAGGAGGAAAGGGGGGAGAGAGAGACAGAGAGACAGAGACAGAGCGGCGGGGCATAGGAGTGGAGGTCCTACTTTGTAAACCCCACTGTAATACTTGATTCAACCCCAAATACCATTGGGTAGATGTTATTTGGGAGGAATGTCATATTTGAGCAATGCCAAAGGTTAACACTATAGTTCTTTCTTATCTGTAAATGGATAATTATATTTTACAATACAGTAGTCAGTAACACATTGTGTTGACTGAGTGACCAAATATACCCCCACACAGAGCAAGCACAGAGCAAAGCAATGTGATATTTCTTTTAAGCCTTCTAATGATGTGAAATCAGATGGACACAATACGATTTATGGGGATTTTTGTTTCTGTCGGTCATGAGGCTTGAATTCTGTCTGGGTCTAGGTGCTGTCCCTGAGTCCTCTTGTTCAAGACTAGTATTCTACCACTTTGAACCACAGATCCATTTCCAGTTTCTGAGTGGTTGTAGATAAAAGTCTCACAGGGACTTTTCTGCCAATGCTGGTTTTGAATCACAATCCTCCTATCTCAGCCTCCTGAGTAGCTATGATTACAGGCATGAGCTATTGGCACCTGGCTCTTATGAGGAATTTTAAAAAATATATATTATTATCTTTAAATAGTTGTACAAAGGAGTTGCCATTCAACAAAGCATTATGAGGAATTTTTGACCAAAATGTTAAGCCAGAGCCTCTTCAAATCTGAAACTCTAGATTAGAGTTTACAGCAAATACATGGAAGACAGAAATAAGGAACATTATGAGAAACAAATACAATTTAAAAATTTTATAGTGCATTGTGGGATAATATATAATACAACAATCCTGAATTTTGTAGTTAAGGGGGAAATAATTGTTGAGTTGTCCAAGATTATAGAAATTCAAGAGCTATAACAACAAAACACAATGTATAAGCCTTGAGTGGATCTCTGAAAAAATAGATATAAAGACATTGTCAGGAGGTGGTAATTAGAGGAAAATTTGAATACAAACAATAATTACTTGTAGAATTGTTTACCTTGCTGTCACAAGCAAACTCAGCTTATATAAAATATTTTTAGAAGATGCATGAAGTTTTATGAATTTGATAACATAACTTTCAAATGATCCAACATAAAACATTTAGCAACATACTAAGATTGTTGAAATTGATTTATAGGAATTCATTATGCTATTATTTCAAGATTTCTGAATGATTAAAGAATTTCAAAATAATAACTGGGTGTGATGGTACACGATCCCAGCTATTCAGGAAGAAGAAGCAGGAGAATCATTATTCTAAGGCCAGCTTGGGCAAACTTAGCCATACCATAACATAGAAACAAAAGTGCCAGGGATCATAGCTCATGTGACAAAGCAACTGCATGAGGCCCTCGGTTAAATCCTCAGAACCTCTCCCCTCCCTCCAATTCAAAAGTTGAAAATATTTTTTTGTGTGTTTTTTCCCTATGATTTATCCTCTGTTGTCACTGTATTTGATTTTGGTAACCTGGGTATTGTATATACATTTACCTGAATTAGGGAAGGGAAGGGGAACCACAAAAATGGTGAGACAAAGGACAAAGGGAGAACTAATGTAACAGCACTATTCACAAGACAGTATATTGGATATGAACTGTACAACTTGGGGGGTATGGGGAGAGGAAAAGAGGGAGAAAAATGAGGGAAAGGGCAACAAGTTCGATAAGAAATGAACTCGCTAACGTATGTAATTGTAACCCCTCTGTATATCATGTTGACAATAAAAAAGAAAAAATATATAATCTTGGGGAGATGTTAAAATGATATTTAATCTTAAAATCATCTTGGTCTCATTTGTGCTTTGTGGTGTTTATATGTTAGCCACATCCCCTATCCCTATTACCAGTTATTTTCCAAGTTCTATTTTCACAGTTAACTTTTCCTTCACAGGAATACTTAGCTTCCAAGTACGTGGGCACACTCTCCAAGTTCTGTCAGTAGGGAATTTTTTTCTTTTCACTACTGTAACCCCAGGACCTAGAACTTCATTTAGTGCAAATAAGAGTTTTTGAATGAACAAATAGGGAGAATCAAAAAATCCCAGTAGTTTTAACCCATTGAATGTTCACTGTCTTTTTTTTTTTGTTGTTGTTGTTGTTAAATGGTACCATTCTCATTATCTCTGACACAGTTTGTTGCCTCCAAACTTCCTATATAAGAGATCTAGAGGGACAACAGTCTGGCTAGAAGGAAAACCAGGAGACTAGAAGATACATTTATATTACAAAAGTTGTTGTATTTAGCTTTTAGTTTACTTGGAGATACTGTCATACTTCCTTGTCAAATTGTCTGCATAGTGGAACGCTCTCACATTAGGCATAGTAGGGCTCTACCTCCACTGCTAGGTGTAAGGATTCGTTGGTTCAACATTTATTGAAGCCCTGTCACAAATCTTAATCAAGCTCATGGGGACTCATGGATATAGCAGCCAGCCAACTTAACTAACCTGAGCAAAACGAAAAATTCAAAATTCAGTGCCTTTAAGGAACAGTTTATTTAGAATGAATGATAGCTGGTGATGAAAATAGCCTGATAACTGATCAAAACAAATGTGCTCATAGAACTGCTTTTCTAAGATCTCACCCAAAAGTGTGAGCTGCTGACATGAATTAATAGAAATCACAGGACAGCTGACAGAATTTTCAAGAAGTTACATTGTTACCAAGACAAAGAACACTTTCTTCAGGTTTTGAACTTTGTGATTATTTTAGCCAGACTTTTCCCAGAGACTCAGAACTAGTATTAAATATAGAAGTTATGAGAGAAGGGGTTTATTATGGGTATTGACTCATAATTATGAAGCCAAAAATGTCCATGAGCTGCATGAGCAAGAGAACCAAGAAAACTGGTGTTATAGCTCAAACTGAGGACCAAAGCTTGAGATGATTCTTGGTGTTAAGTCCCATGACTCAGACATCTCAGTCCAGGGGAACTCTAGTGTCAAAGAAGAGAAGAAGGTAGGTGTGTCCAGTCAATGAGAGATGAAACGTCTTTCTCCAGCCTTTTAGTACTCAAGGGGGGATGGTGTACGCCCACACTGCAGGAGGGTACATTTTCTTTCTATTCAGTCTACTGATTCAAATGCCAGTCTCTTCAGAGATCTCCTCAAGGCTATCTGGGGACTCTTTAATGCAGTCAACTTCACTGAACCGTCACAAAGATAGAGTCTCAAAGTCCTTGCCATGTTGTCTCAGTGCTGCTGTAACCATCTGAGACTTGCTCTTCCAATACCAGTACCATTTGTGGTACCTCCTGGCTGCCTCTGTTCTGGTGTTGGATCTTTTTTGATCCTAAACCAGTGTCTATATTGGTGTGTGATACTATAACAAAGTCATTTCAAGGCCTTCTAATAGTTGCTTTATGTTGTTTAGGTTGATTTCAGCCTCCTGATTTGTGCTCATTGTGCTACTGTCGATGTTTAACATCATCCTCAAGTATCTTTACACTCATGTACTTTCTTGGTCTTACTGTGGAAGATAGTTCTTTTCTTAACTTTCTGTAGAGGGCTCTCTCTTGCCATGTATAAATGGAGCCTACAGTAGACTCAAGCAAAAATAAGCAGTCATATTTTCTGTTTGCTGTTATTCAAATCTACCATTGCAATTTCTAGATGCCAAATTGCCAGACATACTGCTTAAGTTTAGTGTTATATTCAGCTTTAAGCAAATTAGGATTGAGGCTCATCCTCCTTTTAAAAATAGATCCTCGTGTATTTCAAATGCAGGAAAACAAAAAAACCCCAAATTTACTAAGAGCTAGAACTAAACATTATCAGGCAATTACAATGTTTGATGTGTGCTTTGGGAAATATAATAAATTACTCTCTGATTATAGTATTTCATATTGGTAGGCTAAAGAGTCCCTTATGAATTAATACTTCTCAGAAACATTGAGTCTGTATAACAACATATTATTTTCATGATTTTAAGCAGCACATTTAAGTTGGGGGCATTTAATCATTAAGCCCATTCAGGCACTTTTATTGAGCATGATGATGAATATTTAAAAATTACTTTTCAATTGTAAATGACCATATTATCTTTTTGTTAATTTGAATATGTAAAATTTTCAACTGAGATGATTTACATGGGGGTCATAATTATAAAACATTAAAGAGAAACAGCTTTAAAAGTCAATGTAAAATAGAAAAATCACACATGAATGGATACGTACAAAAAACTAGCTACAAGCTATTGCACATAATTAAAGTGGATTTATTACTTTTAGCTTTTATGTTTTCCTCTGTAGTCATTATGGTAATCCCCTGAGTTCAATTATAATTACACACATAGACGTTATAATATCTCACATATATATTTTGTGTTGCATATATGATCTTTAAAGGTGTTTTAATAGAATAATATATAAGCAAGCAAATGTGTAAAATTAACACTTAATTAAAAGTGATTATTACCAGAAAAACATAACCTACAGGTAACCATGAATCACTGCATTATACATTAAATTTTTTATCATACTATATCCCTCTGGCACTCTGGCAAAGCAGGTTTATGATTTGTTTGAATTGTTTAAATTTTATAAAAATTATGTTCTCAAAATTATTAGGCCCAGATTTCTGAGTTTCATAATTGTATTCTATATTTAAGAGTTTTCTTTTGTGTAGTGGGCAGGCTGATCTTTCCCTGCACAGAATCCCCTGCTAAGCAAAGTAGCCTCCATGATTGCATAAGCTAAGTGGCTCCAGTGATAACTCTAATCCTGTTACTTTGGCTGCAGGGGAGAAAAGAGTAGGTGGGCACCCTCCCCAGGTTTCTCTGGTGTAAAGACTCATCTAGGGCTGGAGTGGTGATTAGCATTAAGGCCTTGCTTAAGAGAAGTGTTGGTAACTTATTAGAATAATCATATTTGTTTGGTGATTTTGTGTGTGAGATTCAGAAAAAGCTGAATGCTTGGTAGATGGAACAGAATTGTTGAAAAAGAAGAAAATAAAGAAATGGGCACATGGTTTGGGACCATTGTAATGGGATTCTGTAAAAATCTTGTCTGAAGTGACATCTATGTTAGCCAGTTCTAGGATGGTCTGAGCTATATCATTCTAAGTCAACCCAGTTTGGGGTAAAATTGTATTCTCCCCAAAGATATGTTGAAACACTAACATCTGGTATCTGTGATAGTGACTTTATTTGGCAGTCATCATAAAGTCATTGAGTCTTGATCTGGTTGGCCTGGTATCTATAATAAAGGAAAAGAACAGCATGTGAAGACTCACACCAGGGAAGTTCAGGATGCTGGAGGCAGAGATCAAAATCTCCAGCTTAAGCCAAGGAACACCGAGTTGCCAACAAACGGTGGCCAGTAGCAAGGAAGGATTCTTCAGGTTTCAGAGGGGACACATTCCTGTTGACATCTTGATTGCAGATATCAATGCTTCAGAACTGTGAGCCAGCCTCTATTGTTTTAGGAAGACAATCTGTGGTACCCTGTTAAGGAAATCTTCGAAAATAAATACAGTGTCTATGAGTCAGCTCTGCCATGTTTCCTGTTCTCTCTGAGGTCTGGTTTCTGGTTCTTCCTGGATTCCTATGTGGCTGATCACATTCTTCTTATTTACATGTCACATGAACTAACTCTTAAGTTCCTGGCAACCTAAATATCAGCATACATTGGAATCAGGAGTAAGGCTATCACAATGGCAGTTTACAATGAATATAGGATATGTGGAGGTGGATACAGCAATGAGGCAGTGTAAGCGGCGGTGAAGTTCACTTCACATCTGGGATAAAAT
This sequence comes from Dipodomys spectabilis, assembly GCF_019054845.1. Taxonomy (NCBI): domain Eukaryota; kingdom Metazoa; phylum Chordata; class Mammalia; order Rodentia; family Heteromyidae; genus Dipodomys; species Dipodomys spectabilis. The sequence continues at coordinate 11,125,496 of NW_024870752.1, forward strand.
GGTGGTATCCAGTATTTTGGGTGACTCCAAGTGTTTGCTACCTCTAAAAAGTTAGAGCATAGATTCACCAAAAGCAAGTCTTTGAGAGAGTTTGTATCTCTTAAAGACTACTTCTAAAACACTTACAGAATTGATGGGTCAGCTTTATTCTAGATAGGCCTATATTTCTCTATAAAAATCTAGTGCACACAAGAATAGACCTCAGGACCAATGGAATAGAATTGAAAACCCAGAAATGAACCTACACACCTATAGCCATCTAATCTTCGATAAGGGAGCTAAAAAAATAGAATGGAAGAAAGACAGCCTCTTCAGTAAATGGTGCTGGCAAAATTGGTTAACTACTTGTAGAAAACTAAAGCTAGATCCTTATATATCACCCTGCGCCAGAATCAACTCCAAATGGATCAAAGACCTCGGAGGCAAAGCAGACACTCTGAAAACATTACAGGATGGAATAGGAGAAACCCTAGGTCTTGTTGGCACAGGCTGAAATTTTCTTAATAGAGACACAGAAACACAACAAATCAAAGAAAGATTGGACAAGTGGGATTGCATGAAATTGCAGAGCTTCTGCATGGCAAAGGACATAGCTAGCAAGATCAATAGAAAGCCCAAGGATTGGGAGAAGATCTTCACTAGCCATACAATGGACAAGGGTCTCATATCTAAAATATACCTGGAACTCAAAAAATAAAATCCTCCAACAACAAATCTTCAAAGAAACAACTGCCCAATAAATAAGTGGGCTAAAGACTTAAAGAGAAACTTCTCTGAAGAGGAAAGAAGGATGGCCAATAGACACATGAAGAAATGCTCAACCTCCCTAGCCATAAAAGAAATGCAAATCAAAACAACATTGAGATACCACCTCACCCCAGTTAGAATGGCTAAAATCAAGAACTCTAATAACAACAGATGCTGGAGGGGATGTGGACAGAAGGGAACCTTACTGCATTGTTGGTGGGAGTGTGAACTTGTTCAACCACTTTGGAAAGCAGTATGGAGGTTCCTCAAAAGACTCCACATAGAGCTCCCCTATGATCCAGCAATCCCACTTTTGGGCATTTACCCAAATATTCACAAATAAGACCAAACTAAAGCTACCAGCATGACTATGTTTATTGCAGCATTATTTACTATAGCTAAAATATGGAATCAACCCAGATGCCCCGCAGTAGATGAATGGATCAAGAAAATGTGGTATATATACACAATGGAATTCTATGCCTCCATCAGAAAGAATGACATTGCCCCATTTGTTAGGAAATGGAGAGGCATGGAAAAAATTATATTAAGTGAAGTAAGCCAGGCCCAAAGGAACATAGGTCCCATGGTTTCCCTTATTTGCAATATCTAGTATATGTCTGAGTCAAGCAGAAAAGGTCAGATAAGTTGATGTTAGGGAAATGAACCCTAAGATATATATTCAAATGTTTTTTTTTTCTTTCATGCAATTGTTTCTAACACATTTATAAGATTATTTCTTTGTTGCTTTGTATGTCCCTCCCCCACAGTATAACCCCTGCTTTCATTGTATTTGATGTTGGTATAATTTGTGGAGGGGAAGGGGAAAAACATCGTTTAAATAGGAATACAGGTGGACCCATTGCAACAATGAGATATACAAGTTGTTATGTCGAAAACGAACTTTACAATTTTGGTGGTGGGGGGGGGGTGATGGGAAGGGATGGGAAGGGGAAACAAAAGAGGAGGCTACAATGCTTGATAAGAAATATACTCATTATCTTGCCCATGCAATTGTAACCCCTCTGTACAGTATTTTCACAATAAAAAAATCTAGTGCACAGTCATCGGAGTTTGGAATTTTAATCTTAGAAATAGTTGAGGTCAATTGATTTACTTAAGTTCATACCAATTTTGTGTTGTATACATTTTGCCTCAATGAAAAGTAATAAAAAGCCAATAAAAGCATTCAGCTTATTATTAGTTGGGCAAAAATGTTAATCATTTGAAAGGCAAAGGATGTTGTTAAGATCATGTGTAATTATTTAAATTTGAAGCCAGAACACGATCTCTGATGAAGGAGTCATATCCTACAATGAATTATACTCATTGGACCAATGCTATCCATTGTTCCTACAGTGAATGGCATATTTTAGTATGAATTCTTGGCTGAAATGGACCATTGGTAAAGGGAACAAAAATTTACGATAATCAGATCTTTATGATTTTTACAAAATAGCTCAAATATGGAGAGCTATGTTTTAATGAATCTAACTCTTTGCAAATATCATCATGTGATGATACTTGAATGCAATTAATTGAACATTCAAACTAAGTTTGCCTCTTGAATGAGGAGGAAGGTTCACCTGGTTTTCTTTCAGTAGAGTAAAAGTGACCCTAATCTTCAACTACCATCCTTTGCTCCCATACCAACCCAATAAGCAAGCAAATACAAGAAAACAATTCTGTACCCTTGAGCATTCCAACATTGTGCATAGGCTAGTCTCAGGTTTTTCACTTTTTGTCCAAAAAATGCAAATGTTTGAAACATGTTTACTAATCAAGGGTAAGGATACATTCCCCACTCCCCAGGTCAAATCTTCTAATCTTCTTAAACCCATTATGACATTCAACAAACAAAGATGCTTATTCACGCAATCAAAAATCACCCAGCTAATGGCAGTACCTGACTTAAGAAGGTGCTTTTGCTAAGATACAACCCAACCTAAGAGCTATTTATTCATGAATTATCTTTAACAATTTCCATAAAGGCCTAATTTTCTTGACATCTTGCAACAACTAAGATCTCTTTTCTTAGGTTAGTACACAACTCAAGTCCTAAAAGGTTATAGTGGTCTGCTAATTGATGATTTCTAAATTTCATATGTATCTTTGATATTTTTAATAGGTCAACTTCTGCCAATGACTGGTATCTGGGACATAGCAGCTGGATGGGAAATATTTTTAAACAGTGTTGATAACCAATAATGGTAAGGCTCCCATTGAATGTAAAATTTGATATTATATAAAGCAATTTCTTTGATATGAAAAACCTTTATTTCCAAAGGGTACGTAGAATCTTTAGCAGACTGATAGTACAGAAAAGGATAGAGCACTAGTTAATCCACAGATACAGTGCAAGCTTTGCTGTTTTAATGTTCCTATTTCCAATTTCTCTTTTGCTTATTAATCAGAAACTATTCTGTTTCTTGGCTTGGAGGACATGATACTAACAAAGCATACTGTAATTGTTTAGAAGTGATTTTCTCCAGAGATCCAGAAAGCTTAAGTAGTTGAGTTTCCTATTACTTTCTGCCTCCTGGGTTTTACATTAGTTCTGCACTGACTTTCTTGTCTTGTGTATTTATAAGAGTAAACGATTAGGTAGGAGAGGCTCCAGGGGACTGTTCTTGGCAGTAGCAGGTTGTGCTTAACTACCTCCTATTTGTTCGCACCTGATGCTGTTGGTTATTAACAGAGTTTGTAGGAATCAATGACTACAATATCTCTTTGCTTAATAGGTGTGTGAGAAGTTAAAAAGAAGATGTAATAACATTTGTCTGCAGGTGCATCCTGTAGTCTTAATCCAAGAAACAGAATTTTGTAGAGTTGTTGACAGCTGTTTTACTTGTTTTACATTTTCATTGCACAGGTTGAGTCATGAATATTCAAAATATAGTCTGCCTAACTATGTTACCCATGGGAAAAATCAACACAAAGCGATATATGAAGTAGAAAGTAATGGATAGCCAAGCCTATTGGAAATAGAGTGGTAGGAATAAAGCATAAAAACAAGAATGATGGTAGAGATAATTAGTATTTAAAAGAATGACAACTTAGCTGGGTGCCAGTATCTCAAGCCTGCAATTCTAGCTACTCAGGAGGTTGAGATCTAAGGTTCACAGTTCAAAGCTAGCCCAGGCAGGAAGGTCCATGAGACTCTTAGCTACACTTAAGCACCAAAGAGCCAGAAATGGAACTGTAGCTGAACTGATAGAACATTATTAGTATTGAACAAAAACGTTCAGAGACAGCCCCCAGGCCCTGAGTTTAGGACTGGTGTGTATGTGTGTGTGTATGCATGCGTGTACACACACAAATACACACACATGACAATTTGATATCAGTGATGAAATTGTAATATAAATGTGATCTGATACTTCTAGGACCCTGATGACCCTCAATTTCTCTACCTTGTTTTAATCCTCCATTATGATGTGACTGGAGATTAAATCAAATTTGGAAATAGTTCAAATAAAAATGTAAGATAGAAGTGTTTTATCTTTACCCTAATACCTTTCAAAGGATAAAGTTATCTCTCTCCTCTCCTCTCTATTTCCTTCCCCTTCTCCTTTCCCTTTTCCCTTTTCTTCTTTTCTTTGTCTTTCTTCTTTGTTTGTCCTGGAGTTTTTTTGGTCTCTACTGTTGTTGGATCTTTGTTGCTGAGTGAGGAGAAAAGCTGGAGCAACTCAAAGCAAAGTGGTTTTAGATGATGGAGGGGGCTGGGACCGTTCGAAGGAAGAGGCTACATGAGGAAGGAGGGTAGACACAGGGGCTAATGGAGGATGAAAAATGAGAAGGGAAATGGATACAGTTTGGTGGAGCTAAATGGTCCCTGGGCCTCATGGAGGAAAAGGAGTATAAGCATTTTAACAAAATGTCATTATGGATGGATGCATGATGTTATCCTCTTATCTGTAATTCCAACTAAACTATGAAACATGCTAGATTGATTGATTGTGTGTGTGTGTGCGTGTGTGTGCGTGTGTGTGTGCCTGTAAGTTACATCTATGCATTTGGATAGTAACTAAAAGCAGACTAGACTCACTAAAACATCCAAGAGGGACTGTGAAAAGAATTTTCTTTAATGGCATCACTTTCTTGTTGTTCTTTTGTTATCCACTACAGTTAAGTGAGACTACACTCTACTCCCTTAACTCTGTACCTATCTCTTCCCTCTTCCTTAATATCCTCCATTTCAGGGCTGGGAAGGTGGCTCTGTGGTAGAGCACTTGCCTTGCATGCCTGAGGCCCTGAGTTCGATTCCTCACCACCACATAAGCAAAAAGAAAAAAGCCGGAAGTGGCACTGTGGCTCAAGTGGTAGAGTGCTAGCCTTGAGCTAAAGAGCTGAGGAACAGCGCCCAGGCCCAGAGTCCAGGCCCCACGACTGGACCCCCCCCAAAAAATACCCTCCATTTCACTCAACTGTCAAAGTCTTGCTTACCTTCCAAATCCTTAAAGCCACCTTTCTTTTAAAACTTCCGATTATCTTTATTTTCTTCTTAATTCTTTTTTTTTTTGTGGGGAGGTCTCTTCTTTTGGGGACTAGGAAGAAACCCAGAATGGTACACTTGCTAGACAAGTACATTGCCATTGGGCTATTAGAATCACACAGGTGGAAATCTCTCCAATGGGAAGATGGGCAGCTCTCCAGGCAGACACCCTATTCTATTGCTCCAATGTCTCACCCAGATCCTGATCACTGCCTTATAGCTAGCAGATGTTCAGTAAATACCCATGGAAGTGTGTGTGCCTGGGGTCATCAAATGTAGTTGTCTTTGATTTTTACTTCTCTCATTATAATTTAAAAGGATTTTTTTCAGTTCTTCTATAGGTAAAATTTCCTTCTCATAGTTCAACATTGAAAGTTAAACTTGGTAATAACAGATTTCAACAGAAAGATCATTCTAAAACAAGCAAGATGGAAAAGTAATTCAGAACTCCTTTAGGGAATGCTAGTTTTTAAATTTCAATAGCTAAATTACAAAAAGTTCCCATCCATTTGAGAAATATACTTACAAAATAAAACTGTGGAAGTGACAAATAAAAAAAGCCTGACATTCTGAAGATTTTTATATGAGTGGTAGGGGTCCATGGCTATTATCTATCTTTTTCTTAAATTATAAAAATAAAAGAATCATTGAATGTAAACTATTTAAGAATGAGGAAATGTATGTAACCTGAGGTGCTACTTAGAAGTAGTTTACATACTTCCTATTAAAAAGGAATAGATACTTCTGATACAAATGTTTCTCAATTTTCTATTGGTCTTATGTCCTCTGGCATGAAGAAAGAGAAGTTCATATTTGAGACACTGGTAGGACGACATAGTAAAAAAATCTCAAGGCAAATGAATGAACAATGTACCACACTGACTTATCTCAAAAAACATTGTTAGCGCAAAGGCAAACCCAAGAAGAATATATACAGAATGAGTACTCTTATATAAAGTTACAGTGTAGATGGATGAGATGCTGGTGGCTCACTCCTTTAATACTAGCTAGTTGGGGCTGAGATCTGAGAATAACTGTTCAGAGCCAGTCTAGGCAGAAACATCTGAGGGACTCATTACCAAATAACCACTCAAAATCCAGTTCCTGTGTAGAGTGATAGCCATGAATGAAAAAGCTGAGCAAGAGCACAGGACCCTGAGTTCAAGCTCCAGTACCAGAAGAAAAAGAGAAAGTAGACGGAAAACAACAAAAACCCAGAATGTTGACACAAAGTTCAAGAAGTAAACATTACACTTATTTACAGATGTAGAAGAAGGAATGGAAAGGGAATTCAGGAGAAACTAACAGAGGACTTCTGAGGTACAGATAACATTTTATTTCTTAAGCTGGGTGGTGGATTTTTTGTTGTTGTTGTTGATGGAAAAAAAGTTTTTTTTTTCAGTCCTGAGGCTTGAACTCAGGGCCTAGATACTGTCCCTGAGTGGTTTTGCTTGAGGCTAGGGCTGTACCACTTGAGCCACAGCCCCACTTCTAGCTGATGGGAGATAATCTCACAGACTTTCCTGCCCAGGCTAGCTTTGAACCATGATCCTTAGATCTCGGCCTCCTGAATAGCTAGGATACTGGATGTGAGCCACTGGTGCCTGCTGGGGATGGATTTAAAAAATTGTGCACATTTGTGTTTATACATTTTTGCATTCAGGGCATAATTAAAATTACATAATGAATAAATACATATACATACGTAGGTAGCCACATAGATAGACAGATAGATAGTAGATAGATTGATTCAATGTTACAAAACATGGCTGTATAGAGAGAAATTGAAATCACCACGATAGATAAAATCGCTTTGGAGTGTCATTTTTAATCTAAATATTGAGGGTAAAAATATCTTAAAAATGAAGCCTGCTGGAGTATTTGTGGAATAAAACCAAGCAGGACATTTTTGAGCTGTGGAAAGCTTGACCCCAAGCCTCATGGGTTGCTCAGCGCACACGGTTCTTTATAGGAATGGTAGAGGAGGATGGAAGCCCAAGGAATTGAGGGAAGAAGTCAAACCAAGCCAGCATGAAGAGGAGATTCATGTGTTGTCTTAGAAACACAACCAAGGGGTGTTTATGAAATAACCTGTGGTATGTGGTGTTGTGTGAACCTGATTCCTTTTTTGCTAATTTAAAGAACACTGAGCAGATTTCTTCACAGTCTTTGCTGAAATAGTTATTTTTCTTGTTGCCCTCTAGTGGTTATTATAAATACAATAATGACTCGATCTCTAATTCCCAAGTAATATCTGTACTAAGTCACTTCTGAAAGAGTGAATGAGGGAATCTGGGAGTAGATAATACACAAGACACAAGGGGCTATTAAAGCTGGAAAAGGGAACTTTTAGACACATTCAATAGGTACTCTTAAAACTAAAGAAAGCTTTTAAAAAACTTCCTTTGTCCAAAAATAATCTGTCTCTGTCTCTGTTTGTCTGCTGTCTGTCTGTCTGTCTGTCTGTCTTTCTCCTCCCCCCCCTCCTGCTGGTACTTGGGGCTTGAACTCTTGCCTGACTTTGTTGCTCAAGACTATTGTACTACCATTTGATTCACTTGACACGTCTTTTGTCAAGAGAAAAAAAAAAAAAAAAGAATGGTGACACGTCTGTAACCTCAGTTCCGCAGAGATAGGATACTCAGGGGGCCAGCCCCCAGTCAAAAACATGATAACTTACCTGAAAAATAATGAAAGTAAAAGGGGGTATGGCTTAAGTGGTAGAACACTTCCCTGGCAAGCAGAAGGCTGAATTAAAAAACCCATACTGCTAAAAAAATGAGGAAATGAAAAGGAAAGAAATGTCACTTTTTCTAATATACGTACATCAAGACAGAGTACAGGTTGTGTCACAAGACAAGAAGGATATTCTGAAAGTCTAGATTTATTGATTCAGCAAACATTTGTTGAATGTCCACTCTATGGCAAGCATCCATACCAGCCCACTGGGGACACAGTGATGAATAAAATCACCACCATCCTTCAGAACAGATGTCTAGTAAAGAAGATGCGTATTCATCAGGTAATGTGAAAATGTTTAATTAAAAATAGCTAAAAGACTACTGCATATAGAAGAGGAGGTGCTATACAAAAGAAGGGATTAAACTTGGTGGCAAAATAGTTCAATTAAAAACTCTGAGAAAGTAAGTCTTGAAGAGACATGTGGACAATGAGCAGAAGTTAATGATTGAATTAGAAGGGAGTTGTGTTCTAGGAGAGAAACAGTGTATGTTCAAAGGCAAAAGACAGGATGTAATATGCATGATCCGTTCTAGAGAATGAGGCAAGCATGGAAGAGGACCTTGAATGCCATGTGGAAGACTTAGGTCATTACTTCTGCAGCTTATTACTTCAGTGAAAAAAAATCACTGAAATTGTAAATGGAATGGCATGATCAGATGTATGAAAAAAATACTTGGACTTCAAGGTACAGAATGAATCGAAAGATGAGGTAGCAGGGAGACTAGTTAAGTGATGTGGGAGCCGAGTGGTAGATCTGGTACCTTAACTTATCATGCTAAGTTCTGAGAAATATTTAGAAGATAAAGCCCTATCAGGCTTGCAAATGGATGAGAGATGAGTGGTGAGAAAGAACTTCCAGGAATGACTGCCAGGTTTTTGGCATAAGAAGGTTTGGTCATTAATGTAGGGTCGCTATTAGGGAAAGATCATGAATTTGATCATGGATTAAATTGAGTTGGACATACATAAATTGAGTTGGACATAGTAAAATCACCAAATTGAGATTTTGAGAGGGCTTTTGGATGCCTGTAGGTTTAGTTGGGGACAGGGTTGGGCTGGAAAGAAGAAGCTGGGGGTCACATACATGGGCAATAGGGTCATGCTAGAGTTACAAGATTTTTGGTGATGGGGAATTTAGATTAAGAAGAGAAAAAAGCCAGAATTGTACCCCAGCTTTCGTTGTCCTAGTCAAGGTGTGAGAAAATGAGAAAGATGCAGTTAAAATCAATTATTCATTCACTCTGTTGAGTGTCTGTCACTGAACTGGCACTAATACCAATCCAAAGAAGAGGAAGTCTTAGACTCTGCCTCTGGATATCCTAGAATCCAGGGGGAACAGCAAGTATTCATGCTGTAGCTTCTCCATTTGATTAAAATGTGAAGAAATCCATATACTGTCTTCCAAGAGACAGAACACCTCTTCCAGTTGAGCCCTTAAATTCCCCAAACACAGTGCTGTTATTCGCCACAAGGAGAGCCATCACATCGATTCTTTGAGGAGTGAACAGTCAAGTTGGTGATCAGCACCTGCCTGGGGAAACTTGGGCAATTTATAGTCAAGAAAGGCCAGCCAGAAGTGGACCACATGGGGAAGAGGCTGATCTTCTTTGTGTAGAGCAGTGGTCCTCCACTTTAGCTTGATATTGAATTCATAGAGTTAAAAAATTCTGTTACCTAGATCCCAGATTCCTATTCAATGGGCTGGGAATGTAGCTCATATGTTAGGAACATTTTTTAATATATATTTTTATTGTAAAGATACTGTACATTACCTTACATGAGTAAAGTAATGAGTACATTCCTATTGAGCATTGTTACCCCTCCTTTGTTTTTCCCTACCCTCCATTAGGGACATTTTTAGAGTTCCCAGGGCTCTCCAAAAATGAGAAGCTCTGATTTAGAACATCTATACTCAAAGACTTACCTCCCCTACACCTACGCCTACCAGCTTTTTCCCTGAATGTTTACCTGTAACAGATTTTGTATTGTAAGTCAAATCGGAGCCCAGCTTACCTACCTCTCTTAGTTACATTTTTACCTGTCTGATTCTATATGTCTTTATTCTTAGCAAACCTAAGGTACAATGTAGGTTTCTTTTTAAAGAAACCTTTGGCCTTGATCCAAACCCATATACTGTAGATATTCTGATGTTTACTTAGAGTATTTTTGCCCCTTTTTTGACACAATAGAGACAGGGACCAAGGCAGAGCCCAATGCAAGATTTATGTCATTGGGTTTTGGGGGATAGAAAATATTGGGAGCTCCTCTGTTTTATCCTTGAGTTCTGAAGTTCTACTTTCCATTTCATTTATTCTGTTATCTATGGATTCACTATGGTTTGCATTGTAGAACTTGAACCTTTTATGGTTTTGAGAACAGTTCTCATGGTGTCCATTTCATCTTTTAATGCGGTGTAATTTAGATCCATTTAGTAAACACAGGAAGGGGAAAAAAACAAAATACAAGAAATCAAGAAAATGGCAGGAAACATGGCACATCTCTTTATAATAACCTTAACATTAATGGACTCAATTCTCCCAGCAAAAGAAGAAGAATAGCAGATTGGATCAAAAAACAAGGTCCAGCCAATGTTTGAATTCTGTTTTGGGTTATTTTTGAATTGAGTAAAGCTTCACTAATTATGTATGTTTTTTACTATATTACCTGCATGTCACATTTATTGAATAAATAAAAGATAATAAATTCCGTAGATAAAAGAAGTCAGATGTAGACATTTGTACAAAATAACATACCCTTAAATATAAAGAACCATCAAGAATGTCATAAAGGCTATCAAACTAACTTATAATAGAAAACAGCTCTATTGCAAAAAGAAAAAGAAGGAAGAAGAAGCAAAGTCCCAAGCAGAGGGTCTTTCCTCCACCACCCTGCAAAATGAAAAAGATAATTAACAAAATTAAAGTTGAGTGAAATTAGAAAAAGAAAAAAAAAGAGAAAATATTGGGCACTCAGGTACCAGGAAGTAACAAGGGATAGAATTTTGTACAGATCAACAGCAAATACCTGACTTGATCCCAAGTCCTCACTGTAACTTGTCTGGAGAAATTGGCTCTTGAGAACTTGTATGTCTAGATACATCTCAAAGATTCTCTTTGGAGAAGGTACTCAACTATTCAATACAAAAACTCTTAGATTCACCTATTTTGACTCTGATACACCCCAGCAATTAATCCTTAAACATCCAATGGAGAAAAATGGATGACTTTGAGAAGAGAAAGTCAGAAGGGGTTTTCAGATGAGGACTGGTGTTTCATTATTTTGGTGAGGATTTTAAGAAGCAGAGGTCTGGATTGTGCTCTTTGAGAATGCAGGGCTAATAGATGAATGGGTATGTCAGTACTTCTTATTTAGGGAGCAGGAAGAATGAAGCAAACCTAGAGATGTCAGTGGAAAATAAGAGGTTGTCATTTATGTTTTTTTTTTTGAGGAGAAATGTGTGGTCATTTTATGGTTGCATCTTGTATTTGTTTTGATCTCTGTTCCGGTATGTTCCTGCAATAATCTCGTTTTTGTCCTATTTGTAATCATGGAGACTCACCTGATATTGTGAAAATATGGAATAATTTACATTCAGCAGAAAAATACCATGGCTTACTTGGCAGCAACTAGGCCAGCTACTAGCACACAGTTGTTAGGGTTGTGTTTTTTCTTTTTCTCTAGACAAGTTGGAGTTGGGGTAGGAACAATAAAAGGGTCAAGGAAAGATTAGGGATGAGGAATGGGATGGAAATCAGGAAACATGATCAGAAAAAAATAATTTTAAGCAGGGCTAATGTGTCTGCCACAGTCTTTCAGCTCAGAAAGGCCTATCAATCATTCTAAGAGAACACCTGCTCGTTCTCTGAAAATTCATTTGTACTTGAACAGGCCACAGCACAACACCCTTTCCTAAATAGCATACTTCTTTCCCCATGTCCCTTCCCTCCCCTCTCTTCCCTTTCTTTCCCTCCCCTGTCCTTCCCTTCCTGCCTTCCTTTCCTTCCTTCCAGACACAATCATTAATTCAAACTAATCAACTCTCAGCTAACCAGCTAATATCTTATTATGTCCCAGATACTAGACTAGTATACAGTTTCCAATTGTAATATAACAAAATACTACAAAGTAATTTCTTAAAGCCACAGCTACTTTTAGTTTACACCTCTGTGGACGTACTTCTGAGTGTGCCAGGGCTAGGTTCTTTATTCAAAGAAAGGTATCAGTTGGTGATTCCTGACTGGAAGTAGTGTGGGAAAATGTGCTTCCAAACTCAAGGAAATCACCTCAAGGATTCCATTTAGGTTTGGATGGAGGTAAGGGACTGCCTACAGTTCCTTGCTCTGTGGCCCTGGGAGGCAGATCACAGAATGAACACTGTTTTCCCTTCAGGGTCAGCAGAAGTGTGTCTTTCTAACTTCTTGCTCTGAGACCAGCGGAAGAAAACTTTCAGGTCTAAATAGGATAATCTCTGGTATACTATACCATAAGATATGTTACGATACCATACCATGCCATGATCATAGCTTCTGCTTATACTCCACAGGATGGGATTATACAAGAGCAAAGGTCCCTGAGAGTCATCTTGGAATTCCCCCTCTCTCCACAGGATCAATATAGATGTCAGTAATTCAGAGTGCAACAAAGAGCCCACCATTCCCCATGTAACAAGAATTTAAATACAGACTAATGCCAATAGAACTACCCAATTGTAGTCAGTTGCAACAATGGAGGGAATAATGAAGTTTACCTGGAATTGAATGGAGAATTGATGGAATGTCCAAGTCTCTTTATAAAAGTGCACTTGTTTTACTGAATGTGGAAGAAAAGATTGAGTCATTAGCTGAAGAATATGGAGTTCTCCTGGTGGGGGCCAGGGGGAGATGGGAAGGGATGGTAGGGGGAAACAAAGGAGGAGGCAACAATGCTTGATAAGAAATGTACTCATTACCTTGCTCATGTAATTGTAACCCCTCTGTACGGTATTTTCACAATAAAAAAAAGAATATGGGGTTCTAATGGAAAGCTGTCCTGTGTAGGAAGTGTGTGTGTGTGTGTGTGTGTGTGTGTGTGTGTGTGTATGTGTGTGTGTGTATGTGTATGTGGTGGAGTGTTTGGACTGTAGTGCAGAAGAAGGAGCTGATGGTAAAATATAGGTAGCTAACAGAGAGAGTTACATGGTAAAGAGGAGCTTTGAGAAAGATCTAGTCATGGCAGTAGCCAGAGTTCTAGGATTGCTTCCAGTCTTCAAAAGAAAACACTCCTCTGAGGGTCACTTGCTTGGATTGGGTAAGTAACCATCATGTGAAGTACGTGATCATTTTCTCCTATTCTGCCTTTGTGTGCTTTTAGCAAAGAGAACTTCTCACAACAAAGACCCCAAAAGACAGATGTTTCAATTTCCTTTTTTTTCCCCTTCAGAGGAATGAGATGTTTTTACATTTGCTACATCAGGACAGTAGCTTAAAGTTAGATGCTTACATGAGGTATCATTGACTTATAAAATTACAATAATAACATTTAGCTAACAATAGTTGGGAAGAATTAGCACGGATTGCTTAAAAGCAATGAAAGAATGATCAGTAGACATCTACAGTCCATGGAGGGAAGAAAATGAAGTAGCAATTGTTCTGAAATGACTTTTTGTGAAGAAGAAGAAGAAGAAAAAAGAAAAGTACATTCAATTTGGGTGTCTGGAGTACAGTTAGGAATTAATTGGCTAAAAAAACCATGAGTCTCACAGCATGATTTAAAAAACAAATTCTTATTTTAATTAATTGAATGACAATGGGCACGCATTGCTGAGAAGGTGTGTAGGGGGTTGGCTTGGATTTGGGTGGGCAGGTTTGGAGGTAGATTAAACTATTGATTTTTCCACTTAAAATATACTTCCTTATTAATATGGAAAACCTAAACAATAGTGAACAGAACTCAAAGCTTTAAGAAAATGCTTTGGGGACATTGTGAATGCCTGCCTCCTTAGGGGAGGAAAGAGAACTAATTATAAAAGTCTTGAAAAGAGTCATATTCTACATAATAATCATTATAAGGGAGCAGTGAATAATTTTGTCAGATAGCTAGTGTGCTTCCATGGCAAGGTGACTGGTCTTTTTTGATAAATGAATACAGATATTCACATATGTGTGATATAATTTTGCTTTTGTGTGGTATAATTCATCAGATAGTTCAGTAGCAACATTGGATTAAATGGTAGTGAAAAGTGAAGCTTTTATCAGTGGTAGGGACATGGAGAATGATTCAACAGAGGTGATGGCATGTAAATGATAACTGTCATGTTTTTGAAGTGAGGTACTCCTTGAGCCAAGGGGACTTATGGTAGCCCAATTTGGCAATTTAAAAGGAGAGTAGCCAGGGGCTCTTGTGGCTCATGCCTGTAATCCTAGATACTCAAGAAGCTGAGATCTGAGGATTGAGGTTCTAAGCTATCCAGAGCAGGAAAGTCTGTGACTCCAATAAACCACCCAAAAAACCCAGAAGTGCAGCTTTGCCTCAAGCCGCAGACTTCTAGCCTTGTATAAAAATCCCCAAGCGCTCAGGCCCTAAATTCAGGCCCCAGGACTGATATAAAAAAAGAAAAAAAAAGAGAGCATATGTTATTCTTTACATACTCAGAGAACATTTGTCCTGATGCCTACTAAGTGCACAGGACAAGAGTCTGAGTTAAAGACTACACTTAGGAGTTTTGAGGTAGCTATCTTGCTTTGCTATAGAAAATGCCACCCTAATGGAGTCAAGAAAAATTACTGAAAGTAGCTTTTAGATAATTGATTTCTTTTAACAGAAAAGGTATGCCAGGTGCTGGTGGCTCACACCTATAATCCTAGCTACTTAGGAGGATGAGATCTGAGGATCCAGGTTTGAAGTCAGCTTGGGCAGAAAAGTCAATTAGATGCTTATCTCCAATTATCCAGCAAAAAGCTGGAAGTGGAGCTGTTGCTCAAATAGTAGAGTGCCAGCCTTGAGCATGATATGCCAAAAGCAAACAGAAGGCCTTGGATACCAGAAAAAATTATATGTAAGTTCATATAAATGTATATACATATGAAAGCTCATATATATATGAACAGATATTTGGATTATATATATATATATATATATATGTACATAAAGAGACAGAGAGACAGAATAAAAATCATTACTGATGTAGGAAAGAATAACACTGCATCCTAACTTATCATATAAAACATTAGGAAAGAGAAAATGGACTTCACAAAATGTGCTTCCACCTAGACTTTTCTTTCCAAAGCAAATAATTAAACTCTGGCTATCTATCTTGCTGCAGAAAAATTACAGCATAGTTTTAAAGCTTGCTTTATGAAATGTGAATGTTTTGAAGCCCAAACCCATTTGAAAAATGCAAATGTTTTAACTTGCCAACATAACTAGTAATTATCTACCCTGATTTTTGTGCCTAATCCAGTCTGTGTTTGCTTCCCATATTAATGATATTAGCATCCTTGTAGTATTCTAAGCTGAGACTTTTTGAGACCTCAACCTTCTTTCTCTTACTCTTTTTTTTTTTGTTGTTGTTGTTGGTGGTGGTGGTAGTCGTGGGGCTTGGACTCAGGGCCTGGGCACTGTCACTGAGCTCTTTTGCTGAAGGTTAGAGCTATATCGCTTTGAACCACAGCCACTACTTCTGGTTTTCTGGAGGCTAATTGGAAATAAGAATCTCATGGACTTTCCTGCCCGCATGGCTTTGAACCGTGATCCTCAGATCTCAGTCACCTGAGTAGCTAGGACTACAGGCAAGACCCACCACACCTGACTCTCTTACTCTTTTATGTGTAGTCATTAAATCCTCTTGCCTCCACCTCTGGACTATTTGCCATTTTTGCTTCTATTGCTATTATTCCTTTTATTTGAAGTTTCACTGCTGCCTTGAACAATGACAATTACAGATTCTGTCAAATATTTACAGAGCACTCATTGCTATGTGTTACTTCTGATAGTAGAGCTATTATAGTTTTGTCTTTGGCCCTGAATTCATCCCTGACCTCCAGATCCTGGATTCAGGTATTTACTTACTATTTCCATTGGCTATTTCATTAGTTCTTTAAATCTAACTTATCTAGAGCAGAACTTGGAATTTACTCTCCCTCCCCACCCCCAACACATCCTTGTCTTTTTCTTCTGATTTCCCCCTTTCCAGCAAATAGAACAACTGTTGGTCTTTTGGGAGCTCAAAAACCAAACCTGAACATCACTTTTCCTTCACCCCTTCTGTTCATTCCCCTTTGTCCACTCTTTCAACAAATCCATTAGTTAGGCTTTCACCATCCATCCTGGATACCATCATTTCTGTCCACCTCTGGAATCAGACCATTTTGGTTCAAATCCAAATAACATTGCTTAGCAACTTTGTGGCTATGATTTACAATATAAAACTAGACTTAAAGTGTTTATCATTTTAAATTTGAAATGTGGTTTTGCCTTTCAAGAGCCAGTGTCTGTAGAAAGTCTGGAAAGTGTGCTCTGACTTGCCATTTTTAAATCTTCTCTAATGGATTATTTTGACAGAGGAAGAGAAGAAGGTGACTAGAGTCTCAATGGGGAAGGTGTCAACTCCTACGGGGAGGATTTGTGCTGTGCTGGGGTAGGGTAGAGGTGGGTTTAGTCTATACTTCGTAAGGAGACACTACTGGCATTTATGTAGCAGGCTAATAATTGGATTGCCTCACATCCACCTGAGTTTCAGGTGTTATGCTACACTCAGTAATTAGTCTGTTCCTGGAAGTATAGCAGGAATTTAAGATAGAAGATATATTTGTGGAGATAATTTATGTTATAGAGCATTATTTTGACCCAGCATTTAAAAAGAAGCTTAGTACATTTGTGAGAACATCATACTTCATGTTCTTCGCTTCGAAATCTGTAGTGTGTAATCCCTTCTTAAATTAAGGTTCTTGCTCTCTTTAACTTAAGTATTTATTTTTAAGTCCGATCTGTTCTTATTTATGTGCTACTTACCACTCATTTTAATTCTGGTGTCCACTAACACCACTGGTTTTTGTATGTTTCATTTTAAAAGGAATGGCTTCTGACCTTTCTTATGTCCAAACTTGAAATATTTAAGAGTCATAGTATTTGAGCATTTCTTTATGTTGTCTATTGTAGACAGGCCTGAGCATTTACATGTTGAAATATGCACTATTTTGTTAATTTCTTTACAAAACAATTAAAGCATTATGTTAAATTTTAGGATTACATACATAGGAATGCTCTATTTCTATTATCTTAGTTTGAGATTATGAAAAGGATTATTTAAAAGCACTTGTTCTATAAAAAATTAAAGCTGGGTCCCATGGGTTGAAACTCACTGATTTCCATACAAAGAACTCCTAGCCCTTGGGATGTTCTTACTTGGCATCCTATGGATGGCAACTCCATCCTTTTAGCGGCTTAGGCCTGATTATTTCCCTCCCTCCCTCCCTCCCTTCCTGCCTCCATTCTTCTCTCCCTCCCCCCTTCGCTTCTTCCCTCCCTCCCTCCCTCTCTCTTTTTTATTTTTAATTTTTTTATTGTGAAAATACTGTACAGAGGAGTTACAATTACATAAGCAAGGTAATGAGTACATTTCTTATCAAGCATTGTTGCCTCCTCCTTTGTTTCCCCTTACCACCCCCCCCCCAGTTGTAAAGTGCATTTTTTGACATACATTTCATTGTTGCAATGGGTCCACCTGTATCTCTATTTAAACAATTTGTTTTTTCCCTTCCACTCCCAAAATTATACCAACATCAAATACAATGAAAACAGGAGTTGTACCGTGGGGGAGGGACATAGAAACAACAACAAAAATCATCTTATAAATGTTAGAAACAATAGCAAGAAAGAAAAACCATTTGAGTCCTTGTCTTGGTGTTCATTTCACCTAACATCTACTTATATGACATTTTCTGCTTGACTCAGACATATACTAGTTATTGCAAATAAAGGAAACCATGGGACCTATATTTCTTTGAGCCTGGCTTACTTCACTTCATATAATTTTCTCCAAGTCTTTCCATTTCCTAACAAATGGGACAAAGTCATTCTTTCTGATGGAGGCATAGAATTCCATTGTTATATATACCACATTTTCTTGATCCATTCATCTACTGAGGGGCATCTGGGTTGGTTCCATATCTTAGCTATGGTAAATAATGCTGCAGTAAACATAGTCGTGCTGGTAGCTTTAGTGTGGTCTTGTTTGTGATCATTTGGGTAAATGTCCAAAGTGGGATTGCTGGGTCATAGGGTAGCTCTATGTGGAGTCTTTTGAGGAACCTCCATACTACTTTCCAAAGTGTTTGAACAAGTTTACACTCCCACCAACAATGCAGTAGGGTTCCCTTCTGGCCACATCCCCTCCAGCATCTGTTGTTATTAGAGTTCTTGATTATAGCCATTCTAACTGGAGTGAGGTGGTATCTCAGTGTTATTTTGATTTGCATTTCTTTTTTTTTAATTGTGAAAATACCGTACAGATATATTTCTTATCAAGCATTGTTGCCTCCTCCTTTGTTTCCACTTCCCATCCCTTCCCATGACACCCTCCCCCCCCCCCCCCCCCCCGTGCTCTCCCACCCGATCCTCCCCCCACCCCCCACCAAAGTTGTAAAGTTCGTTTTTCAACATAATGACTTGTACATCTCATTGATGCAATGGGTCCACCTGTATCCCTATTTAAATGATTTGTTTTTTACCTTCCCCTCCACAAATTATACCAACATCAAATACAGTGAAAGCAGGGGTTATACCGTGGGGGAGGGACATACAAAGCAACAAAGAAATCATCTTATAAATATGTTAGAAACAATTGCATGAAAGAAAAAAAAACATTTGAATACTTATCTTGGGGTTCATTTCTTTTATGGCTAGAGAGGTTGAGCATTTCTTCATGTGTCTATTGGCCATCCTTCTTTCCTCTTCAGAGAAGTTTCTCTGTAAGTCTTTAGCCCACTTATTTATTGGGCAGTTGTTTCTTTGAGGATTTGTTGTTGGGGATTTACTTTTCTGAGTTCCAGGTATATTTTAGATATGAGGCCCTAGTCCGTTTTATGGCTAGTAAAGATCTTCTCCCAATCCCTGGGCTTTCTATTGATCTTGCTAGCTATGTCCTTTGCCATGCAGAAGCTCTGCAATTTCATGCAATCCCATTTGTCCAACCTTGCTTTGGTTTGTTGTGTTTCTGTGTCTTTATTAAGAAAATTTCGGCCTGTGCCAAGGAGACTGTCCTTTAATGTTTTCAGAATGTCTGCTTTGCCTCCGAGGTCTTTGATCCATTTGGAGTTGATTCTGGTGCAAGGTGATATATAAGGATCTAGCTTTAGTTTTCTACAAGTGATTAACCAATTTTGCCAGCACCATTTACTGAAGAGGCTGTCTTTCTTCCATTCTATTTTTTTTAGCTCCCTTATCGAAGATTAGATGGCTATAGGTCTGTGGGTTCATTTCTGGGTTTTCAATTCTATTCCATTGGTCCTGAGGTCTGTTCTTGTGCCAGTACCAAGCTGTTTTGATTACTATGGCTTTGTAGTAGAGTTTGAAATTTGGTATTGATATTCCTCCAGCACTGTTCTTTCTGGTAAGGATCGTTTTTGCTATTCAGGGTCTTTTATTGTTTCATATGAATTATTGGATTGCCTCTTCTATTTCCTTGAAGAATGAGGTTGGAATATTGACAGGTATTGCATTGAATTTGTAGATAGATTTGGGAAGTATTGCCATTTTCACGATCCTTCCAATCTAGGTCCCTCCCTCTTTTCTTTCCTTCCCTCCCTCCCTCCCTCCTTCCTTCCTTGGTCTATACTCGGGTTTGAACTCAGGCTGCAGGCCCTCTATCACTTGCACCATGACCTAGGCTTGTTACTTCAGTTTGTGTGTGTGTGTGTGTGTGTGTGTGTGTGTGTGTGTGTGTGTGTATGTAGGGTCTTATAGTTTCACTCAAGTTGGCCTCATCGTGTCTTGTATCCTTCTCCAGATTAGCTAGGATTATGCAGTCATTGGCCACCACCACATCCTGTCTTGTTTATTCAAAGTTGGTTGTTTCACTAATTTTTGCCAGGCTAGCCTTGCGCAGTGATCTCTACCTCTTGATCTCTGCCTCACAAATATCTATTTTTCTTTTTATCTATGACATTTAATTACCTGGAAACACCCAAAAGTTGTCTTGAAAATGCAGGCAATCCAACCCCTTTCTACCTTCTCTTCTGCCACTGTCTTCTCTTGGTTTGAGTTATTATCTCTCCCATGGCTACTGAGATATTCATTAACTGGTTTTTCTGCTTTTTACCATTGGCTGTCCTCCAGTCTATTCTCAATGAAACAGTAAAAATAATCTTTATAAAGTATTTGTCATCCTCTCCATTCCTCTCAGAGTAAAATTTATACAATGGTCTCCATGTAACAATGGTCCATTCGCTCTGCCCATTCATTGGAAAGGCCTGAAAGCTCTGCCCATTCATTGGAAAGGCCTGAAAGCTCACCTCTCATTATCTGTCATAATTTTTTCTACACTGGTTTTAATCTTGCCAGAACAAGTGATTATTATTTTTCCTCTTACTTGGCTCTTTTGCTCATGACTGGTACTCTATTACTTGAGTAACGGTCTGCTTGTAGCTTTTACCTGGTTAATTGGATATAATAGTCTCATGCACTTTTCTGCCTAGGCTGGCTTCAAATGGCAATCCTCTGATTTCAGCCTCCTGTGTTGCTAGGATATCAGGCATGAACCATTAGAGCACAGCTTGTGGAATTTAAATTATTGGAAAAAATTGTTATCTTCATCCTTTAAAAAAATATCTGAATGGCCCATAAAGTGCTTGGCACACAATAGGTTTTCAACACATATTTTTGGAGTAAATGAGCAGTTCATGCCTACCTAATACTTTGTTATTTATTTTTCCTCTGTTGGACTATAAGATCTGTGAGGGCAGGGTGTATATTGGTTTTGTTTAATGATACATATAAAACACTCAAAACAGTAACCAGTGTATGGTAAGTACTCAAGAAGTTCTTGTTTAAGAAATAAATGCATGTATCTTGTGAAAAGATTAGTGTATCTACGTCCATTATCTTGAGTTAATGACCACATTATGCATCCTTTACACATAGGCTGCAATTTATGGCAACTACAATGAAACCAAAAGAAAATGAAGTGTTCATGTAAGAAGCACTTCATGGAAAGCAGTATGTAGGGTCAGAATGGCCTCCAAGTCACAGTCATGGAGTGAACTCAAATATATTCAGTATATCTCTAGTTTACCCTAACCACACACACTCTTCTTTTTAACGTCCTATGGAAAGCAAAAGCTACCACTTCACTGTCATTTGAAAACTGTTTACCATAGGGTAAACAGTTGGTGGTGGGGCAGGGCGGGGGGGGGGGGGGGGCCCGAGGAGGAACTTGTTTAAAAAATGAGAAAGAAATCGTTTCAGTGTAGAAGAACACTTTTCAATTTTTGACAGATTCACACTGCCGGTGACTGACACAATCTATTTTGTTTTTCATCTGCATCGAAGGGCACTCATCTCCATCCATTCCTCTGTGTCAGCGTGTGGGGTCCAGAACTATTCTTTGTGAGTGTTTGGACTGCTAATCTCTCTCGGGTTACCTCAACAGTCTCAGAGGCAGTTTGTGGCACCAAAGGGAAAATGGAGAAGTTGAGATGCAATTTTATCTCCCAATTGAACTTGATTAAATGGGGACTGTTCTAATCAAAAGTTTGAATCCTGGGGGAGTGTAATGTTGTTAACACGTTTGAGAACATTTGTGAAGAACAGGGTGGGAAAACACTAAAGAGAAGACAAGGGAAGAATCAGGCAGGAAAATAATTGTAGTAAAGCTTATTAAGGCATAAAATTAGGTGAACAAATTGCCTCACAGATAGTGTTAAGCTCTTTGCTAGACTGGCAAAGGAAGTGGAAAGACAACTCTCTGAAAACATTATTTTTATTATTTTAATAATTTGTGTAGGAATCGTAGTAGCTGCAATCTGTTAGCCAGAAACAATTGCCAGCTGGTGTCATCGTGGAGTAGGCTGAATACAAACATGTTTTTCCTTTTTACCTGGAGAGCATTCAATTTTAGAAAGTTTCTATTTATTTTTGCCTGAATGTGAGGTCTGCCCTGGTAGATAAGGAAGTTTGTTTATTACATGATTTAAGAGCTTTGATTAGGTTTCTTACCAAGTTCCACAACTGTAATAGGGAGCCCACACCAGGGACAGACTTGTGTTTATCCAATCAAAGCTACCCATCATTAAAAATGAATACCTGGGTATGTGCTTGAATTAGCTGTGTAATTGCCTTGAAACTATGGATTGTTTTCCTTGCAATTACTTCAAGGAAACAGTGGTACTCTGTTAACTACTGTACTAAAAGCAAAGCCCTATCTCTTGGGATAGTATTCTTCAAAAAACAATAAAAGTGCACCTAGCTTACTTATGGACAAGTACATGATGTGTGTGTGTGTGTGTGTGTGTGTGTGTGTGCACGCGTGTGCGTGAGGGTGCACACCTATGCACACAAGTGTGCATGTGATGGTACTGAGGCATGAACTCAGAGCCCGGGCACCCTTCCTTTACATTGTCACTCAAAGCTGGTGCTCTACCACTTGAGCCACACCTCCACTTCCCACTCTTTGCTGAGTAACTGGAAATAAGCATCACAGGGACTTTTCCTACTTGGGCTGGCTGTCTGCAAACAGATTCTTGGATCTCAGTCTCCTGAGGAGCTAAAACTGCAGGTCTAGACTCGGAACCCCCAGCTAACAAGCACCTTTTTATTAGCAACCTGTGATGTTTGTTATAATATTTTCTTTTGATATTCCTCTGAATGACTTCTTTTAATAATGATATATCATTTGAAAATTGTCATTGACTTCGGTTTATCAGAAAATTTCTAGACTAGGTACCAAAACACTTTAAGATGTGAGTTGTTCACCAGTGGGAGAGAGAACATAATTTAATATTGTGTCTTCCTGTCTCCTGACTCACAAGGTCTCAAGAGGAAAGAGAGGAAGTTATGAGCTCTGAGGTTGAGGTTCATTGGATTTCTTCAGTGGTTTGAATGTATTTCAGAGATTTTAGTAGTTTACAATCCTGGTGTTGCATTCCCCCAAGCTTTCTTCATCTCTGACATGGGATGTTATGGAGTGAAATAATGGAAAATGTTTTCTACTATGCAAATTATTACCCATTACCCACATGTCTGCTACCCATTCAGGTAGCTAAGAAGGTTCTCTTTGTCCATGTGATTTATATCAAGCAATTTTGCACAAAGTAAGACACTTTTCACCTGGGGCAATATGGTTAGCAACAAGGATTTTTTAAAACCTAAACTAAGGTACATATTTCCTTGAAAAAATAAGTTGTACCACGAACAGGATACATTTAGAAAACAATTATTGTTTTTTCTTGGGTTCTTGTTCTATCAGTGTCTTGCTTTGGTGTGTAGTGTGATGTCATTAATAGTATTTTAAACTTAAAATGAGAATTAAAATGAAATAAGCTTTCAAGAAACTATTTCCAGAATTGGAGGTGTGGCTCAAGTGGTAGAGCACCAGCCTTGAGTGAAAAGCCAAGTGAAAACATGAGGCCCTGAGTTCAATCCCCAGTACTTGAACACACACACACACACACACACACACACACACACACACCAAACAAACAAACAAACAGAAGATGATTCATCTCACTTAACATCTTCCTTATGAATGTAGGCCCCAGTGGTATCAGGAAGAGCCTGGGTTGTGATTACCCATAGAAGGAAAAGCAGAAAAGGAAGCAGAAGAGGGAAGCTTTGTTGAGAAGAATTGCACCTGTTTTATATCAATAAAAATAACCTCCCACGGACAAGCTTCAGCATCCTTGAAAAAAATAAATGATGGCAGAGACCAGCACAATGTCTCAGCAAGAAACAAGTGAATGCTGACAAACGCCAGGTGGAAAAGCGGGTTGCTGTGAAGGTGTGGTGTGCTGTCAGTGGCAGTTGTAGCCACTGCGGCTGGCAGAGCCAAGGTTGGACACCTTCACCTGGACTCTGAATCACGCTACATTGTCTCCAACTCCCCCACACGGCCACTCTCCACTTGGAAAGCAGGCCTAGATAGTGTGATGGGGGCAGCTACTCCACTTTGGATGGCGTATATGTTCAGTATCTAAAACCCAGAAGTTGGTTTTTAAGCAAAGATTTGATTCTGGGATAGATGCAAAGTCTAAACGCTTGAAAAATAAAAGGTGTGACATCTGTACACACAAAAAAGGTCTTGTAAAACATGACGCTATTATGTATTTCTTATGCCTCACCTGGAGAGACAAGTATTTATTCTCTTTCAGTGTTGGGTAGGAAAGAATGCGTCTTAGGGGATGATCCCTAAACTCTTTCCATGTCCTATATGATCCTGGGTTGGGACTGCAAGAAACCAAGTGGTCACCGCACACAGCGGGCCTTTCCTGGATGCTGCTCGAATGAAGTTGTAGCTTTTGGACACACCAAGTTTGTGGGTAAGGTGCACACGGGAATGAGGATTGAGCAGCACTCAGAATGTCCGGAGTAGAAAATGAAAAGCAATTTGGAGCCTGTCTCCCTTGTGGAGAAGGGACCAGGCTAACCACATTCGTGGTGGTCTTCCAGCCACTGAAGGTGTGCTTCCTGTGAAGGCCAACCAGGTTTGTGCCCACACTGCTACTGGAGAAAGCTGCTGATTTTAAAGAGAGCTGGACCCAGGCCAGCGACAGCCGCCCTCCCTCCCCCCATTTAGTTTTCTCCCCCGCCCCCCCCTCACCCCCCACCTTGGTCAGTTTGGACCGATCTCTCCTAGCTCCAGGCCAAAGGGAATATCCCTTCCCCAGCTGCCTCCTTGGAGCCCCAGAAGCGGAGCCCCGGACTCCTCCCCTGGAAACTCCTCCGGGGCTTGGGGGGAGGGGGGGGGGGGAAACGGGGAGGCTCTGGCGCATGCTCCGTACCTAGGGCAGGTTTCTGCGGCGGGTAGCTTGGCTCCTGTCACACCGGCTGGCGGCTGGCGGCTGGCGGCGGAGCCAGCCTGTGTGCGCCAGTGCGCGCGCGCTTGCGCCGGGGCGGACGGACCCCGAGCGGCCCGGCCGTGTGCGCCTCGCTCGCTCGCTCTGTCGCCCGCTCGCCCGTCCAGGAGGGAAGGCGGCTGGGTCGGCAGCGCCTCGCCCCGCAGCTGCCGAGGTGGTGGTGGTGGGGGGGAGGTGGGGAGCGAGGGGGGGGCGCGCTCGGCAAACTTGGCGGCGGGCGCCGTCCACCCGCGCGGCGATCCACGGGCAAAGGCGCTGGGGGGGAACGAGCGTGTGAGGCGCGGGGCTGCCGGGCGTCCCCCCCACGCCCCCCACCCCGCGCCCCGATCCGAGTCTTCGCCCTTGGCCGGCGCCCTGGAGAACCTCATGCAGTCCCCGCGCTCGCAGCCGCAGCTGCCCGGCTGCGGGGCTGCCCCCGGGCAGGTCCACAACCCGATCCCCGCGGCCCCGGGTCTGAGCCGGCCAGCCGGCCGGACGCGGGAGAGGCTCCGCGTCGCCTGACAGCGCGGCGCCTTCGCCCGGGGGGGGGACCGGAGCCGCGAGCCCGGCGGGCTCTCCCCCCCACCCTGCCCCCGGCGGGGGAGAGCGCCAGGGGCGCCCCGCGCCGCAGCCCGCAGCCGTGCGCTCCGGCGCCTGCCTTCCCGGCGCAGCTCGGCTCGGCTCGGCTCCCAGGCCCCGGCGTCGCCAGCCAGCCCGCCCGCCGCCCGCCTCGGCGTCAGGGGCATGGAGGAGCGGCGGGCTCTGAGCCGCGCCCCGGAGTCCCTGAAACTTCCCAGCCGTCTCCGCCACCGCCGGTCCGCGCCGCCGCCGCCGCCGCCGCTTCACCTGCCGGCCTGAGAGCGGGACCATGGACGAAAGGTTCAACAAGTGGCTGCTGACGCCCGTGCTCGCTCTCCTCTTCGTGGTCATCATGTACCAGTACGTGTCCCCCTCCTGCAGCAGCTCCTGCACCAACTTCGGGGAGCAGCCCCGCGCCGCCGCCGGGGACGCCCGGCCGCCCGCCGCCCCGAGTCCCGCCCGCCGCGCACAGGCGCCCCCCGAGGACTGGGAGCGGCGGCCCCAGCTGCCCCCGCCGCCGCCCCGGGGGCCCCCCGAGGACCCCCGGGGGATCGCCGAGCCGGAGGACGAGGACAAGGAACCCGGGGACCCGGAGGAGGAAGAGGAGGAGGAGGAGGAAGAAGAGGAGGAGGAGGAGGAGGAGGAGGAAGAGGAAGAAGAGGAGCCGGACCCCGAGAACCCCGAGAACGGCTCCCTGCCCCGCTTCCTGCCGCGCTTTAACTTCACCCTGAAGGACCTGACCCGCTTCGTGGATTTCAACATCAAGGGGCGCGACGTGATCGTGTTCCTGCACATCCAGAAGACCGGGGGCACCACGTTCGGCCGGCACCTGGTGAAGAACATCCGACTGGAGCAGCCGTGCACCTGCAAAGCCGGCCAGAAGAAGTGCACCTGCCACCGGCCGGGCAAGAAGGAGACCTGGCTCTTCTCCCGCTTCTCCACCGGCTGGAGCTGCGGGCTGCACGCCGACTGGACCGAGCTCACCAACTGCGTGCCGGCCATCATGGAGAAGAAGGACTGTCCCCGCAACCACAGCCACACCAGGTATGGTCCCCCGGCCCGGGCTCCCTTCCCTAACCTTCCCTGCCCCCCCACCCCCCGCACGTCTGACCCGCAGCCCTCCCTCCTCACCCCTCTCCCCGGGAAGCTGCGCCTTCACCTGCCTCTTTTGGCGGTTTGGGGCAGAGGTTTTGGAGCCGAGGTCAGAAAAGCCCTGCGTACCACAGGCGTCTCGAACCCGCCCCTTGCTCATGCGCTCAGGCCCCGTGGCTTGCACCCTGTCGTGTCTATCCTGTCAGGTGCCTGGTACCTGGTACCTTGTGGTCTCCCTGGAACAGGGGACCAGCAAGAAAACCCTTGGAGATAACCAGGGGCCTGGGCGCATCGGGGGTTAAAAACCAGAGGTCGAACCTCGTGCCTCAATTCTGTGATGGAAAACCTGAAGCCCAGAAAGGGCCGGGGAGCTGGGAGTGGAGAGGTAGAGCAGAAGTTTTCCAAGCAAGGCGTGAAAGCCAGAAACCGATACCATCTTTTCCTCAGTGGTTCTGGGGTGGCTGCCCGCCTGCTTAGAAAATCCTCTTGCTGCCGCTTTGAAGGCACACGTGTCGATTCCTGCCCTGCCTTGATAAACCTCATGTTTGGAGATGGCCTTTGTTGCACAGTGCTCAGGGGTTGGACTCCTGCTGTCTGCCTTCAGTAAAGATTTCCACGCTCCTCGTAGGCCTTCCCATCAAAACTTATTTCAAAAGTATGCGTTCAATGCCTGTTGTGTGCCTGGCAGTGTGCTGAGTGCGAACAAAGATCAAAGATACAAAATCTCCTGAGCGCGAGGTGAAACGGCTCACCTCCTTCTAATGGTGACAGCAGGCAAGGGTGATGAAAGTTTGAAATCTTAACAGCCAATGAGACTGCTTACAATATTAGCAGCCTTGAGAGAGGCAGGGGTTTAAGATTGCGGTTGAACACTTTCTCTGCCCAATGCCATCTGAAGATTAATCTGACAGACAAACTCAAGGGACTAAAATATTAAAAGCTTGGAACACTAGTGTATTGACGTTTTTATCTCAAAGATTTCAAACAATTTGCTGTAAGGAAATAGGAATTTAAACACTCAGCTTAATATGTGAATCTCAGATAGGTTTTGCATTAGACATTACTGAGATGCTTCATTTGCTGGAAACTACCCAGATTCTGGAATTAACTACCATCGAAGCATCTAATGCTACTTCATTTCTCCAAGAATGAGCAAATTTTTCTTTATGGGTTTTTTTTTTACACCTCTGGCAGTTTTTCAAATGCTTACTCTCCTCCCAACTCCTTTTCTTGTTTAGTGGAACTTGGTTGGAAATTATAAAATGGTTGGATGTGGAATGAAGGCATTAGGTTCTCCCCTTAGTATTTTAAAGGAGCTTTTTATACTTTAATGTTTTTGTAGTGTATTATTTTAGATATCACCGCTGTGTTTTAACTTAAAACAATGTTCAATTAACTATGACTTCCAAACTTCAAAACACTATTATTGCAGGGAGACTTCATCCTGTGAACTTCAATCTGTAGTATGCTTTTTTTGAAGGTTACATATTTCTGATTAACACCTCCCCCCTAAAAAATTCTACTGGTTTGCCTTCTAGCTTTCATTGTACTAAAACAGAAGACTTATCACATAGACACATCTCAGTAACTTTCCTTTTTGCTAATGTTTTAGAGAATAAGTGAAGATTTTTAGAGGAATTGGAAGAGGATGTGGATCTGGAAATAATTGGATTTTTGCTGAGTGATAGAATGATGCTGTTGTTATAGGCCTTCCATACAGCCCAAACAGTAAAGTGTCATGTTATAGCACTTGCCTAACACCTTTCTACTCCATGACATATGAAAATTCCACCTTGGCTATTTTAGGAGATGGTCTCTACTGCACAAATCATTTAGTGATGGGCTATGAACATTTACTTCTCTTGGAACCACATGTTGTCAGAAAACCAGTCACCTTATACTTATTTCCCCCCCTTTTTTTGCAATAATTTTTTGTAATATTTTTTGCATCATCTTTAAAAAATCTATTTTCTTTTCTCACTCCCCTTGCCCAGTAACTTTCAATTACTTTTCTTCCTAGATCCTATAGAAGGACTGGTTTTGATTTATGTGAAATGCCATGCATCAAAAGCTATCGGGAAAAAGTTGCAGAGATGTTAATCCTAGCATCCTCCTTGCAGAGAACATTGAATTAGTTGTCTGTCACTGTAATGTCTGTGTACAGCATTCTACGGTCAACCAGATTAGCCTGGATAATGGAGGGTACATTTCCACAATGTAAAGTGGCAGATAATCTATTGCTACATAATGGGAACAAGGTTCAACTTAAAATTGGGCTGACTAAGCAAAATTGTGAAGTAGCTTCTGTTGATGTTATTTCCCCAGTCTTTCTGCTTTTGGTCCCCACTTGACACCACCTCCTCATTTCTCTTAAAGATCAGTGACCTTGTAGATCACAAAGTGGGTAACAGCCAGGATTCCAGAGTCAGAAAAATAGAGATTTTGTACTTATATGGACCAGCCATGTAGCTGGGAGTAGACCACTCTTTCTGAGGCTCAGATTCTTCAGCTTTATGTAGTAAATTTCAAAAAGGGTGTTTCTCACAAGGTGTTTTTTTTTATGAGAGCAAATGACTGAATGTGTGCAAAAGCATTATCATACTGTATATGTCTAGTATAACATACTGACAAACAGTCCTTTTCTGTAAGGGTACTGACGACTGAACTCAGAGCCCAAGCTAGGTAGGAAAGTTCTCTACCATTTCAACCACATTCCCAGTCCTATCGCTTGTAGTTTATTTTTCAGATCAGGTCTTCAGTTTTTGTCTAGGCCAATCTCACACTAAGACCCTCCTGCCTCTACTTCCCAAGTATCTGGGATTATGATTATGTACTACCAAGCTTCCCTGGAACACAGAACTTAATAATGAATACACATGCATATGCTAGTCCTGTGATCCCAGTGTTTAATTGTATTATTTTACCTAGTCAGAATCTTCCTTCACAGAAAGATCTGTGGTCAGTTCCTTAGAGCAGGTCAGCATCAATGAGTGGCCTTGACTTAAGAGAAAGACCCTTTTGTGATTACATGTATTGAGAATGCTGTTCCAAATTTAAGCAATAAATTAAAAATTGTGAACATTTGGATATTCAGCATTGTTCCAGGAGGCAGAATGGCAAGCAAAGCCAAGAAGGGCATAGAATATGATTGGGAGTACATTTTGGAATGGTGAGGACTGAAGCAAGGCAGAAGAAGAAGAAGCCAATCCAAGAGAAGCCTGGTAGACTTGAGCCTCCTATGGAGTGCATTGGCCTAGTTAGGAGTAAACATGCTCCAGGCAGTCTAGATCAAGCACAGAGGCGAGTTCTGATGGTAGAAACTGGGTAGAATAGAACAGGAAGCCAACAGGAAGATGACATCTCTGAATCACCTTTTTCAATGTACTGCTGATAATTTCTTTCTGTTCTTTTTTGTTTGGTCCCCTCTCCCATTATTTCTTTGGCAGGTTAGTCTTTCTCATAATTGTATGCCTTTTTTCCTCCTTACTTCATCTACATGAAGATAGTAAAGCCCTCTTTGCTATCATTGAGTATAGGTAGAAGTATAGCAGTTTATGGCCAAGAAGGATGAAAGAGATAACATAGTTTCACAATTTTCATGGGTAAGCTAATCCTAAAATGGTAAAATGATATGATTGTTGTTTCCTCAGGGAATTGTGTCTTCATTTCCATAACTAGATTCAATGCATACTTCTGTCATATACATGGTAGAAGAGTATCTTCAACATTTACTGGTGCCAGCCACCACGGTAGTCCTAAGCATGGACTTGGAGGAAGGCAGACTACTGGGGAAGATAGGCCTTAATTTTGATCAGTTAGCATCATTCTCATGAAGTTTTTCATGCATATCATCCTGTAGGATGGGCTGGTCATTTTCCTTTTATGATCCGCATTCCATTGATGCAGTTAGTAAATATTGTCTTTTGTAGGATTCTTGGTGTTGCAAGTGACACCACAAATTTACTTCAGGTACAGAAAGATGATTGTTTTTCTTAATTGCACAGAGCAGGAAATGGTAGAGGTGATTTCAAAAATTTCTGGAACTAGCTGGGTGCTAGTGCTCACTCCTGTCATCCTAGCTACTCAGGAGGTTGAGATCAGGATCCTGATTAGAAACCAGCCTAGGCAGAAAGGCCTGAAAGATTCTTATCTCTGATTGATCAGAAAAAAGCCAGAAGTAGAAGTATGATTTAAGTGGTGACACAGCAAACAAACAAAAAAGTTAACAAGACTCCCCACATGGCTTTGAATATTGATTTCATTCTATCAAATTAGCTTATTCAGTGGGATAGGTAAATGGGTTTCATGCCTAATAACTCCACAAGGAAAGAGTTGAGAAGGCTTTCTAGAGATTTCATTTGAAATCTTGGAGTAGGGCTGATTAATTTCAACTAGGGCCTTGTGGTTAAATTTTTTTAGCCAATCATTGTGGCCAGGGAGATAAGGTTCTATGACCTACTTAATATCACAGAACCATTCCTATGAATAGTAGCATTTATGCTACTATTTATGGTCATGACCATTTCTGCGTACATGCTGCAACCAGTTATCAGAAGCAAATAACAACTACCAGAGACACAAGTCCTGAGTGGTCCAAAGGATTGTGGAAAGTATCCAATTATGTCAAGAATAAGTGCAAACAAATGAGACATAAATGAATCTTCAGATCTCTTCTTTGCGTTGTGCTTAGGGAAACCGTTAAGCCAAAAGGGAACTGAAATTGTCTGCAGCATCTGGAAGCCATGTTCCTGTGAGAATTAATGGATGGAATTGTTAATATTTAACGTGTAAATCTATAAACGTGTAAATGATAAAAAAAATAAGGAGAAGGCAGAAGGAAATTGCCCTTAAATCCTCAAGGAAAGAAGAGATACAAGGCGAGGGAGACTTGTTTTGCACCACTCTAAAGGAGATTGGAATAGGAAAAAAGTGATGAGATTTCAGAGTAAGAACTTCATAAAATTTATAACTGTCTGAAATGTGCGTGAACTCTTCTGTGAAGTGCTATGCTCTCTAGAAGTGAAAACTTGAGGAGTGGTTGATTACTACTGGTATTATCAGAGGAATTCCTTCCTGGGGAAAGGCTCAGCCTGGATGGCCTTTCAGGAACTTTAGATGTGATCTGAGCCAAGTTCAGGGTCTCTCTCCACAACCCTTTCTTATTCTATACATAATAAAGAAAAGGTGATGAATGAATTAGCTCTCTAGCATTTGTAAATGTTTCTACCAGGGAAACTTTAGCATAGCCTGATGGTATTGACTATTTTATACATTCAGGTCCAAAGCAATACATGGGTCCTGAGTCCTTACTATTTATAAGAACAAAAAGATAGGGTGAGGAAATATAACACAACTTGCTATAAAAACCAGAACCACTTTGAAACATCATCTGGTTATTGCTTTTCCTTTACACAGCAGGCTAAAAAAATATAAAGCATCTGCAGAGCTCTCTTTCAAAGATTCTAGAATATTATGGCCTGCACTGCTTTCTAAAGTATAATCTGTTTGATGTCTCTACTAATTAGAAATGTTGAACTGCCAAGAAGGTTATTTTTTTTTTACCATAAGGTTTGTGTACAGTATAAATCTAAAGAGATAGAAGATTGTTTTGTCTATATGCCTTAACCACTTATTTATTCATTACAGGGTCTCTTAAAGCATTGCTTCTGTTTCAAACTACAAATATTTGCTATAAGTCAGAATAAATTAAATTATACTCATTGAATTTTTGGAGTGTTGATGATGTAAACTGAATGTACCAAATGGTAATGGATGATTTCTTCTCCCTTGTTTTTGCTGGTCACTTTGGGACTTTTGGTTGAGTTGATTATAGGGAAATATAAACATCTCTGTAATAATTAGAAGCTAGGAAACTTTAGGCACATCAATGTGGTTTTGTTTAATCTTAGACTCATATTATTATTCCCTAAAGCTAATTATTATCAATTTGACTAAAGACAATCAGAAGCTTATGGCATTTGAAAGTTATTTATGCTTGATAATGAATTAAGCAGTTTAATTGAGACTGGAAAATCCTAATGTGATTTTAAGAGTCACAAAATAAATTATTATGCCAGAAAATAGGTTTAGTATGAAAACAATCAGAGAACCCTCATTACTATTTTGTCATAAATGGTTACCTTTTTTTTTTGGTGCTAGTTCTGGGTCTTGAACTCAGGGCCCAGGTGCTGTCCCTGAACTGTTTCTTCTCAAGGCTAGTGATCTACCACTTGAGCCACAGTTCTTGGCTTTGAATTTGTTAGATTCTAGATATCATGTGTAAATTCTGTTGATTTTAATTGACCAATGTAACTGCCCAAATTATATGTGGGATATGGATTCCACATTTGTTGACTTGGCATTTTTGGTTTCATCTTCCACTAGCAAGTACAGTTGCTCAGAAAAACACGTGAAGGGCCCAACACAGAAATCAGTCAAAAGAAGGTGATAAGTAAATGTCAGTTTTCAGATTACCTTAAAAAAACTCAGTGGATTGTACCTTTAAAGGATGGAATTATCAAACACTTTGTATTGTAACTTTTTTTCAGGTGCAAATTCTAATTGTTAGCAGCTGATTTTCATAATTAGCAAGATGTCAAATGCCCTGATTCTTTAAAAGAGGAGTAAAAGTAAATATGGAAAGCAGGGCTTGCTTATTGGAATCATTTAGGAGATTTCTTCAATTAGAGTGTACGCCACAAGTCAGAAAGCCATTTGGATACAAACAGATGTGCTTGCCACTTGGAAAAGTTAATGTCACCACTTATTTTTGCTTTAGAAAAGTAGTGTCTGCCTAGAGTGGAAGGGATGGGAACTTTGAGGCAAGGTAGGAGGATGAGAATTCAGGATTGCAGCTAGTCAAATCCAGATGGTGGAGTTGGATTGTTGGAGTTTAGCAATTATGATATTGAAGGGCAAACATCCTTGAGGAAAATCAGAGGAAACCAAAGACAGACTTAGCAGCCCCTAAAAAGTTAAGATTCTGTCCAATTGGGGGATGCAATTAGAGTAATATTTAGGAGCACGGAATCTTAACTTGAACTACACGGATTAAAGTTCTGGTTCAAGCTTTGATGGTTGAGTGACTGTGAGTTAGGTCATTTATCTGCTCTGCTGTTCAATTTCCCTCTCTGGAAAAATGGGCATAATAGAACTTTGCCTGTGGTGAGCATTGACAGTCTATGTGGCATGCTTCAAAATAGTGAGGAAATCAGATGACTTAGCTATGATTATTGTCTCATGGGACTTGCTTGGCTATACATGCTGTTTGTATGAAGATAAAAGGAGACAAACCTGTAGTATCCTTTTGGAATCTGCAGTTTTGTACACTAAATAATGCCCCAAATAAATGAACTGGAAATGTGTGAAGCAGAAGAAAAGCCACAAAAGGTAAACAAAATGTGTGAATTCTTGGAATACTGAGGGTTTCCATGGGCACTTAGTGAATGATGTTGAATAGAAACGTACATTTTCCCCCTTAGTGTATCATTTTATTTTTTATGGGAAATTAATGAAATAGCAATAAAATGTTTAAATTATGCAATTAAATTCATACATGAAACACATGAAACTGTCCTGCAGTGAAATTGAATTAGTTGCCTGTGGGCATATAAATATTTGTAGTTTGTTGCTATTATTAATGTCTTACCATGCTTTTATTGGTAAGTACTGTCATTTGTTTTCTGAATCTTGCAGTTAGTACTGTGTATTCTCATTGGCCCATGCGTTTTAGTGTCTTTAGTAATTTAAGAGGGTTTAAAATGCTACAGCTTTCTGCCTTTGGTATTTATCTATTAGATTTACTGAGTCTTTCTTCCAAAGAATTCATTCAGGATTCTGGTTATGTAAATATTAGTCTGTTTTAACCTGTATGTTCTGGGTTTTGTTGACTCCAACTAGAAACCTGTAGAGTTTGTAGGTTTTTATGCTAAAGTGAAAACATAGCCCTAAGAGAGAGGTAAACATGGTTTTAAACCGACATATAATTTAACATGTATGCATGTAAATTTGGAGGTAATGTCTCCATCATACAATAAAGAACAAGGTGACACATGAAGGAAACAAGAGAAGAGAATGATAATGTGTACTAAAAATTCGGAGGACCTTACAGAGGAGGGAGAGAAGGGAGGCAAAAGTAGTCAAAGTGAAGATGGAATTCTGAAAGAATTGGAAAGAGGGTCACATTGAATGTAGAAGATAAAAATTTATCTTGGAGACAAAGGTTAGTCTCACAAGTGCCCTTTTGGGAAGCAATTAATGAGGAGGCTATCCAATATGGACTGCTAGTTTATTTAAATACCACAGATATGCATTTATTTATCTATATCCTTTTCTGTGTCATGTTGCTGTTTTAAAGCCTGGATGAGTGTATTAGTTTCAGTCCTGTACCCATTGAGGTTTTGAGGACACTATTTACCCTAAGCATGGAGATACCTGGAAACTAGTAGGAAAGGGAAACTTAACTCCACTGGGTCTGAAGCCACAAGGTGAGAGAATAACATTAGTATATCTATAGTCTGTTGGGCTCTGTCAGGAACTACAGTTTTGGTAGGGGGAACCTAGGAAGAAATTTCTCTTTGTTGAAAGCATCCTCTTCTGGACCTATGGAGCTGAGTCGGAGAAGGAAGGGCGGGGGAAGGGAAAGGTGAGGAGGATGTATCTTGATCGCGTTCAGCTGTGACTTGTCCCGCTTTCTTCATTGCCTTCCACTGAACTCCTTCTACCTGACAGATAATTGGCAGGAGAACTAGTCCATACACCTTATGGCACCCAGCAAGGCAGGGAAAGATGGAAATGAATTTGGAGTTGCAGGGATGGGAACGATGAAGCCGGAGAAGGGCTTGCACAGGCAACACCTTAACGCAGATCCATGTTTCTTCAAATTCATCTTATGCATGCCCTAGCTCTGATCCTTAAATGAAACAAAGAACCCTTATTTGAGTTACCTGTATTGCATGCCCTTCACCTAGAGAATGGTGGCTGTAACAAAGAGGACTACCTAACCAAAGGAGCAATGTTTTTACACTGAGCAATAAAAATCATAACTCAATCTTGCATATTTGCCACCTTAGTACAGCAGAACCAGCTGATAATAGTGACAGATTTGGGCAGTTAGATATGTATTAGGATACATGGTCGTCAACACATTTATATGAGATCCATGTGTGGTATTTTATAAATTTGGAGTTATGCAACAATATTAGTTAAAGCATGACAAGTAGGGTACAAAACTGGCTGCCGTTTGCAAAAACATATTTATGAGATGAGATGTTTTCTGTTGCTTAGATTTTCTTCCAGGAGCATTAAGATTTATGAGCTTTAAGTCTACGACAGTAAAGCATGAGGGAGAAAATGGTGTCACATTTGAAATTATTTTAATGTATTTTATTCTATGTTTAAGGGACCTTTGAAATAACTATTTTTTATGTTTATTTTGAGAAAAAAATGTGGTGTTCTTTAGAGTGTACATGCTTGCATCTTCCTGGGCAATACATTGTAAAATTTCCTGTTATTAGATTTAAAAGTATTTAGATAAATTGATACCTGCCAAAATTTACCATAGGAGCCATAAACTCACTGTTTTCCTTCTGGAAGTTAAATGTCATAAGCAAAATGCTAGACAACATATGCATTTATAGATGACAAAGCAATATATGATTAGTTATCTGTCCATATGCCTATCGGGTTTGGTGCATATGTGTTACATTTATTTTTCTCATTTATAGAAAGGGATTTTTAGTTTCTGGGGACAGTGGCATTTATGAGAATCTAACAAATCAGATCCCCTTTCCTTAGCCCCTATTTGCATATGCATACTTCTTGTTTTCCTCTGGTATGCCATTTTACTATATGGTAGCATCAGCCAGAGTCTGTAAGTGTGAGAATCATTTTCAAGCGAATGAGTGTGGGCATTTACTTGCCATGATAAAATCACCTCTGAAATAGACTTCTGCTGGCTATCTAAACTATTAGGTCAAAGTACCTGCATGTTGTTGAACTGGATTTAAGCCCAGTTCACTTAAAAAATCTGGGACGGGTGTTAGGAAAGATTTTTCTTTCTTATGTGTCTTTATCCAGTTCCTTTTTGTTACATCCCTATCTGTGACAAAAGGGGTGGGTTAATGAATATCTTGATTTCTAATATTTTTGATAGACATTTCTATTCTTCCATTGACAAATATCAAAAGTACTTGTGCATAAAAAGTTCTGACAACATGGAAGAATTTAGGCACATTAGAAGTATCCAATTTATTACTGAGCATATTCTTTTTTTTTTTTTTTTTTTTTAATTTAATTTAATTTTATTTGTGAACATACTGTACAGAGGAGTTACAGTTACATGGGCAGGATAATGTGTACATTTCTTACCAAGCATTGCAGCCTCCTCCTTTGTTTATCCTTCACATCCCTTCCCAGCCTCCCCCCTCCCCCCCTAATCCCAATCCTTCTCCTTCCTCCCTCCCCCCAGCCCCCCCCCCCCCACCAACATTGTAAAGTTCGTTTTGGACATGACAACTTGTACTTCTCATTGTTGCAACAGGTCCACCTGTATCCTTAAACAACTGGTTTTTCCCCATCTCCTCCACAAGTTATACTGACATCAAATATAGTGAAAGCAAGGGTTATACTATGGGGGAGGGACATACAAAGCAACAAAGAGATAATCTTATAAATGTGTTAGAAACACATGCATGAAAGAAAAAAACATTAAAATACACATCTAAGGGTTCATTTTCCTGACATCACATTATCTGACCTTTTCCGCTTGACTCATACATATACTAGATATTACAAATAAGGGAAACCATGGGACCTACGTTTCTTTGGGCCTGGCTTACTTCACTTAATATAATTTTTTCCAAGTTTTTCCATTTCCTAACAAATGGGGCAATGTCATTCTTTCTGATGGAGGCATAGAATTCCATTGTGTATATATACCACATTTTCTTGATCCATTCATCTACTGAGGGGCATCTGGGTTGGTTCCATATCTTAGCTATGGTAAATAATGCTGCAATAAACATAGTTGTGCTGGTAGCTTTAGTGTGGTCTTGTTTGTAAACATTAGGGTAAATGCCCAAAAGTGGGATTGCTGGGTCATAGGGGAGCTCTATGTGGAGTCTTTTGAGGAACCTCCATACTGCTTTCCAAAGTGGTTGAACAAGTTTACATTCCCACCAACAATGAATTAAGGTTCCTTTCTGTCCACATCCCCTCCAGCATCTGTTGTTGTTAGAGTTCTTGATTTTTGCCGTTCTCACTGGAGTGAGGTGATATCTCAATGTTGTTTTGATTTGCATTTCTTTTATGGCTAGGGATGTTGAACATTTCTTCATGTGTCTATTGGCCATCCTTCTTTCTTCTTCAGAGAAGTTTCTCTTTAAGTCTTTCGCCCACTTATTTATTGGGCAGTTGTTTCTTTGAGGATTTGTTGTTGGGGGGTTTAATTTTTTGAGTTCCAAGTATATTTTAGATATGAGACCCTTGTCCGTTGTATGGCTAGTAAAGATCTTCTCCCAATCCGTGGGCTTTCTATTGATCTTGCTAGCTATGTCATTTGCCCTGCAGAAGCTCTTGAGCATATTCTTAATACAGAAATATTTGTGAACTCTCAGGGTCAGTTCTTTCTCTTTTAAATTCAGACTTAAGCCTAAAATAATAGTGCAGATAAATTTCTTTGCTTTGAAGGTTTTATTTTCCAAGTTCCTTATGTGTGCTATAAAGAATAATTAATGTAATGAGAAAATCAATGCGGTGTATAAATTATTTAGGCTTTACTATCATTGTAATTTTCTCTTCAACACCTATTGATCGGTAACAATTCATTTGTTAATTTCTTTCTAATAAGATATTCATTGTATTAGGTTTGTAGTAGTGCTGTCCCTGCATTTTCACAGTGAATCATGAATTACTAATGATACATGAAGCAAGTTAACTTACTAGTCAGTACTCTGAGATGGAAAGCAGGCAGAAGAGACTTCTTTGTAATGCTCCCTCACACACACTTGTAGGGAGACACCAGCTAATAATTAAATGGATACACTTTTACAGGGTATTCATTTGTATCTATGTTTCCAGGTAGA
The DNA here is from genome assembly GCF_019054845.1 of Dipodomys spectabilis. NCBI lineage: Eukaryota > Metazoa > Chordata > Mammalia > Rodentia > Heteromyidae > Dipodomys > Dipodomys spectabilis. The sequence goes on from NW_024870752.1 coordinate 11,164,258, forward strand.
GTATCTCTTCTTTCTCTCCCTCCCTCCCCCTCCCTTCCCCTACCCTTTCTCGCCTCTCCTTTCTCCCTTCTCCCTTCCCTTCCTTCCCACTTTACTCTTCTCTTTCCCTCTCCCCCTCATTCTTTATTGCAATATTAGGATTGAACCCAGGGCCTTGCATATGTCAAAAGCACTGAACTACATCCCCTAGCCTCTGTTTTCTTTGCTTAACATTTATTATACATATTAGTGGAGTTCAGTGTATTTCAATATGTGCATCCAGCACACAGTGGTGAAATCCAACTTCCCTTTATCCATCTTCCTCTCCACCTCTTCCCTCTTATAATCACTGCTCTATATTCATGGTGACTTTTTGTTCTCTTTTGTGTGTGTGTGTGTGTGTGTGTGTGTGTGTGTGTGTGTGTGTGTGTGTGTGTGTGTGTAGGGAGGCTTTCCCTAATTATCTACAATATTTCTCTGAACAGGCTGGTTATTAAATAGTGTTTTGACAGTTGACAACTGAATCACTTCAGAGAGTGGGAAAAAAAATCTGAGACCTTTTGGAAACTCAAAGAGAGATGGTTTGAAGCAATCAAGTTACCACAATTCATAGCTAACTTTTGCATTGTGTAAATTATAATAGATGGAGTGTTATTCTGAAAAGAGGTGCCAATTTGTAACCATACAGCCAGTGTTTTAATCTTGGCTTCCTCATTTGCTGTTTGATTATTCCATGGTATCCCTTCCTGCCAGTTTTTCCAGAGTAGTTATCTTGGTTCCTTTTCCCAGGTGTGCTCTGTGCTTAGAATAGTGCCTGCCTATATAATGGCTTTCAAAGATATGTTAACTGAATCAACAAATGAAGGCAAGCACAAATACATCGAATGGTTATTTGGCAAATTGGATAATAGTATGTTTTTTTCCCCACGTTTAGAATTCCTGCGGGTTAAGGAAATGAGTATGAAGGCTCTTTGTAGAGTATAAACTCCTTTACAAACATATATTTACATGGACAGTGAGAAGTCTTTTGTTATAAAATGGAAGCAGAAGGGAAGTTGGGTTTTGGAAATGCAATGAATTATTATCCAACTTTTACAGAGTGTTTCAAAAATCAGCAGTGACAAAGATGAAGTGTAAATGTGCAAAAATATACATTCAGCTCTATAACTTCTTAGCGAAATGACGAGCTTCTTTTAAAACAGGAAGTCATATGTCAGAAAAGACTTACCGCAATGCATCTTTCTCTTACATCATTTTAAAACATTTTTCCCCCAGATATTTGACCCAGCTACCATTTTGTTAAACTTGATATTTAACCTTTGTGATGATGACAGATATAAATTATAGCTTTAATTAATATGTCCTCAAAGTGAGCTGAGTGTCATTCATTTGAACCGATTCAGTGATAATCTAGTGAGTTGTCTGTGCATATTTATTGCAAAAATAAACAAGAAGTGACTTTAGAAGAGAAAGTAACCTCATCTATATTCTAGGCTTCACCTGTAATAGAGTTCTATTAGTAGAATAAGTAGTGCTTAGTTACAAGCTGGATCTCATGTGAGCCACAGTGCTGGTTATTTCTCAGATATGACAAGTTCCCGTGAATTTTGAGTTCTGTAAGTACAAGTAACATCTGGGCTGAGGTGAGTCTTGAAAGATGCTCATTGAATGATGGGAAACATATTCATCATGTGGTGTTTCATGCCTTGACATCAGGGCCTTGCTGTTCTTTCCAGGGTTAGCTAATTTCTAGAGAAAGTTAATGCTTGAGTTTCAGTACCTGTTTCATATACAAACTGGTCAATCCAGAGGCCATCATCCTCACTACTTCCTTGAGGGGGCTCTTCTGGGCTACTATTGTGTCCTCCTTTAAATCACCTAGGGTGAGATATCAGACAGCTAGAGGTAGGCAATTATGCACCACAGCCTGCCAACATGAATCAAAACAGCTAGACTGAAACCTACTTATCTTGTCTCACCTGTTTCTTCTCATAGAATCTTGATGAAGGTTCTTTTTTTTATTGTGAAAATACTGTAAGAGGGGTTACAATTACATGGGCAAGATAATGAGTACATTTCTTATCAAGCATTGTAGCCTCCTCCTTTGTTTCCCCTTCCCATCACTTCCCATCCTACCCCTGCCCCCCCCACCCAAAACCTCCCCCCCCCCCGCCCACGCACCAAAGTTGTAAAGTTCGTTTTCGACATGACTTGTACATCTCATTGTTGCAATGGGTCCACCTGTATCCCTATTTAAACGATTTGTTTTTCCCCTTCCCCTCCACAAATTATACCGACATCAAATACAGTGAAAGCAGGGTTATACTGTGGGGGAGGGACATACATAGCAACAAAGAATGATGAAGGTTCTTGTGCATGTCCTATCCTTTCCCTCTGTCTTCTAACCCACCCTTGCGCTTCCCTGTCTGACTCTGCATGGTCTGCCTTACCTCTTATTTCTAAAGATTTGGGAATAATTAAAAAACCACTCTGCAAGGAAGGGAAAACACGCCTTATCTCTCAGTGTGCCATTAGGGATATAGGAATTTCAGGATAGTGAGATTTCCATGAAAGGCAATTCGTATGACTTTCTCTACCTTAATCTATGTCTGTCTGTCTGTCTGTCTATCTATCTATCTATATCTATGATATATGTAATATATATATTACGTTATATATTATATATGTATGATATCATACAATCATACAATCCCAGTTAACAAGAAACACCTTAGTTTTACCCAACATTTTAAATGAAAACAGTGATATGTATCAATAATCTATGTCAAGCTTTACATCTAAAACCATTTTGGGAGATTTGGACTCTGGTTCCAAAAGAAACATACGTTTATCTGAGTACTTTCCTTGTGAAGGAGAGTTCTGTCCCCAGTGTTGCCTAATGCATGAGATTTTCTGTAAGCTATGTCCTGACGAGGATTGGAGTCTGAATATTGGATGTGAGCTGGAATACAGTACAGCTCAGTAGATTGTATGTCCAAATGTGAGTGGAAAGTTTCTGAGGAGTAGAAGTTTCTTTAGGAGGCTAATCGTAATCATCATGGTTTTGATGAGGTGGGTTGAAAGAAGGAGGCTTCATGGGACAAGTTTTAGTTTCCAAAAGGTGATCTATTACTTATATGTGGAAAGGACCTCATTCATAGATAGACAGGCCAATGTGTTATCTAAAGCTTTATTCTCTCTGCAGTTGGAGAGTGTCTTCAATTTTTTCCAAGAACTGTTATCCTTCTGTTCTGGTCTGGAGAAGCATTGGAGGCAGCCCAATGAGTTCCACTGGTGTGAGTGACTCAGAGTAGTCAGGAGGGACCAAGGAAAGGCCTAGGAGTAATGCCAGATGTGTCCTCAAAGGCTAGGAGAGAAGGTGCCACATAGTAAGCAAACCACAACCAACATTTATGAAGTCTTTATTCCTAGTGTTCAGCAATATTACATGTCCCAGGCATGGATAAGACACTATTTTACTCTCATTCAGCATGGGAGACAATGATTTGAACAGTGAAAACAAAGTGTGAATAGGCTGGACACGGCAGGTTTCTGTGCTGGAACTCTGGAGCTGTAAAGGTGAATCAGTATTGTTTCTTCTTGAGGACAGAATCCCCAAACTGATGTTTGTAATACAAAGAAAGAAGTGCTGTAATGCAATGCAACAGGGAATATGTAGTAAAGGGACCTGGTAGAGCCTACAGGGGTAAGAAAGGTGGCCCTAGTGTTGTCAGATACATGAGATTTTCCCGTAGTCAGATGACCTCATGGGGAACAAAGGTAGAATATTAGACTCTGATCTGAAGCAAAGCTGGTCTAAGCAGTTGGAGTCAGGAAGTCAGTAGGTGGGAAGCCATGTAACCACGGCATTATATGTTGTTCACCCATTAGAGTCCTGAATATGTCTGGATGATGTATTATATGTTATTCATGGGCCAGTATACAGTTGTACCATAAGCAATTATTTATTAAAAATATTGGGTGGGGCACTGCTTGTGAAAAATGATTATCTTTTTCTTATAAACTAAAGAAGTTTCAAGGTGACCACATGGGATCCCTCTCATGTTCCATAATACTTTCTTGAGTGGGAGTCAGAGGGATAAGTTTATGATATCCTGGGGGGAAAAAGGCTGATTACTCCATTTTTAGAATATATAATTAAGGACAGATGAACAATACCATTCAATTATCATATAGTTTAATTACTTGTGAATGTGCATAATAAAGTGTGTAACCTTTTTAGTCTGACTGCATACTTGCAAAGACAGTTGAAGTGGATTGGAGAATTAAAATAGAGTGATTAAAAATGTGAGTAAACCCCAAACTAATGAAAAGGCACTGAAAACGTATGTATGTGAGGCATCTGGGTTTAGTTCATTTTTTAATAGTTAAATATGAAGTTAAGCTGTTTAATTTCTCGCCTTCTAAAAATAAAAGATATCTAGAGAGCCTTTGTCATTAGGTTGTCTAATAGGAAAAGTAGGCTTTTTTTCTTACCAAGAAGGAATTTATTATTTAAAGAGACATGGGATGGCTTCATTAACAATGGTTTCACAATAGTTTTGCAGAAGATACAGAAACATTCTTTAAAAGGCTGTTACATCAACTCCAGAAAAAGAACCTTTGATATATCAGCCCTAAGTAACTAGAGAATATAGTGGAAAAAATCTCCTTCATGATAATGACAAAGATATGAAATACTTAGCATAAGCTTCATTAGGATAACTGTGACCTATATAAGGAGAGCTACAGCATTACACCGGAGATAGAAGTTTCATCAACTGGCTTGAATAGATAGAAGTGATTCCTGAATGGAAGAATGCATATTGCACAGGCTGTACATTTTCATCAAGTTAATTTAAAAGTTTAAAATTGAAAAAAATTTACCTTTTTTGCCAAAAACATTCTTAAGCATTTTGGAAAACAAATCATAAGATAGCAGAAATATTACTAAGGAAGAAAAATGATAATTTACACATAGAAACTATATTGAAGCAATAATGAAAGCACCGCCCCTGGGCAAGTAGAGATAAGAGGATTATGGTTTGAGGCCACTTCAGGCAAAAAAAAAAAAAAAGAAAAAAAATCAGTGAGACCCTCATCTTAAAAATATTCTGGATGTGGTGTCATATGCCTTAAATCCCAGATCCACAGGAGGTGGATATAGCATGATAGCTCCTGCAAAAGCACAAGATCCTATGTGAAAAGCAAACTAAAGGGCGGGGAGGGAGGAATTGATTGGGGAGGTGGGGAGGAAAGGGATGTTAGGGGAAAAACAAAGGAGGAGGCAACAAAGCTCGATAGGACATGTAATTATTACCTTACTCATGTAACTGTAACCCCTCTGTACAGTATCTTTACAATAAAAAATGTATCAAAAAAAGCCCTGAAGTCGGGCGCTGGTGGCTCAGGTCAGTAACCCTAGCTATTCTGCAGTCTGAGATATGAGGATCATGGCTGGAAGCCAGCTCAGGCAGGAAAGGCTGTGAGCCTCTTATCTTCAATTAACCACCAGAAAACCAGAAGTAGAGCTGTGGCTTGGGCACGAAAGCCCAGAGACAGTGCCCAGGCCCTGAGTTTGAGCCCCATGACCAAGAAAAAAAATAAAAAAGTAAAAAGAAAAAGAAAAAAACAATGTGGTTCATGAAGACAAAATGACTGAAATACTAGGAGAAAGAGGAGGACAGCATTTCCATGGGTTTGTGTTGGTGGGGATATCACAGATATAACATTCTCAATAGATAATTGGACAAAACTATAGACAGAGAATTTCCTCATTAAGAGTCCCAGTTAGCTGGGCACTGGTGGCTCACGCCTGTAATCCTAGCTACTCAAGAGGCTGAGATCTGAGGATTGCGGTTCAAAGCCAGCCCAGGCAGGAAAGTCCGTGAGACTCTAATCTCCAGTAAACCACTAGAAAACCAGAAGTGGTGCTGTGGCTCAAGCAGTAGAGCATTGGTGTTGAGCTGAAGAGCTGAGGGACAGTGCCCAGGCCCAGAGTTCAAGCCCCACGACCGACCAAAAAAAAAAAAAAAAAAAAGAATTCCTGTTAGTCAATCAACAACTAGAGAAACTCCACTGTAAATTAGATTACCTCCTGATTTATGTAGCCAGGGATGGAGTTTTATTGGCACGAGGAGGTCATAGAGAGCAGAAGCAAAGGCAGTAGATTCCTACAGCTCTCTTCTGTGTTAGGGGTGTGGCTGTTGGATGACCTGCTAGCATGCCTTGGGCCTACCAGGTGAGAGAAGGCCTCTTCTAGTTCTGAGAAGCTTAAGTCTTGCTGTACCATTTTTATATTTAGGGCTTGAAGCACCACCAAGGATGAATTACATCAGAATTGACTCACTTTAAGTTGAAGGACAGTTTTACAAAATCATCATGCTCTCTCGATTATTATTTCTTTTTTTTTTTTTTTTTTTTTGTTGGTTGTGGAGCCTGAACTCTGGGCCTGAGTGCTGTCCCACAGCACTACTTCACGTTTTTTCTGCTAAGTAGTGCTGAGGAATTGAACCCAGGGCCTCATACACGCAAAACAAGCACTCTACCACTGAGCCACCTTCCCAACCCCAACTTTCTTGATTCTTGAGCCACATTCAGTCTCCTGAAGGTCCTAGCATCCTCTGCCAGGTCACAGAGCCCAGGTATCTCTGATCAGTGTTTTCAAGACTTGCTTTTCAGGACCTTGGAAAGCTCACTCCAGTGTAAATATATTGAGAAAAAACACAGGGAAGTATGGCAGGAAAGGATTAATGACTTTCTTACAGGCTTTCACACAGGTAGAAAGACTGCTACATTCTCAAGAGATAACTGGACAAAACTTGTGTACAGAGAATTTTCTCATGAAGAGTCCCAGTTAGTAAGTGAACGACTATTGAAATATTAACCTCATCAGTTAGCAATGGAAATAAAATATAAATACTAGAAACACTACACTGCTAAGTAAATAAACATTTAAAGAACCTGTGTTGCCAGGCATCGCAGCTCATGCTTGTAATCCCAGCTATTTGGGAAGCAGAATTGAGAATTGCAGGTCAGACAAGCTCAGGTAACGGGTAAGACCACCCTCATCTCAACGAAAGCTGTGCATAGTGGGGTATACCTGTCATCTCAGCTTCTTGAGAGGCATAAGTTAGAGGAACACAGTCTAGGCCAGCCTAAGCAAAGAAAGCACGTCTTTACCTGAAAAATAAGTAAAGCTAAAAAGGCTGGGATGTGGCTCCAGTGGTAGCAGCAGCCTACCACTGAGGTTGTCAGTTCAAACCCCAGTATCACCAGAAAAAGGTAGAAATAATAATTTATTTCTTATGAAATCATGGTGACATGTCTTTGTTTGCAAGTTTGCAACTTTCCACGGATGTTTAGAAAGCAGTCAGTCTATGCATCAGAAATAAAATGAAGATTTGTACCAGGAATCTCACCTCATAATTTATCCTAAGAAAGAATTCAAGGGGGGAAGGAGAAGATATTTGAACTAAGATCTTCATTCTACTTTATTTCTTTTGGAAGTTCTGGAGTTTGACCTCAGGGCCTCTTGCTTACTTGCTAAAGCTAGGTGGTGCTCTACTACTTGAGCCATGCCTCCAGCCCAGACTTTTGCTAGTTATTTTGGAGAAGTGTTGAGGATTGTTCTTCCCGGGCTAGTCTTTATTCTCAATCCTCCAGATCTTGGCATCTTGAGTAGCTAGGATGCTTCTTTTTGCACTTCGGCTTGCTGATGTGTGAAAAATAGCTTAAAAACACAGTTACTGCTTGATTTGTTTTTCATAGTTGTGATTCTACATTTTTGGCTGAGGAATCTGACCATCCTAGTTCTGCTGCGCCTTTTGAAGTCTTGGGATTTGAATGAGCCTATAGCTGGGTGTCTGCCCTTAGGCTCCCACAGCTGGGGGTGTTGGGAGGGAGCGGGTGGTAAGGAGGTACATGGAGCCCTCTCCTGATCAGTAGAGATGGTGGCTGAGGCAGGTTCTCTAGGAATGGGAAAACATCCCCCAATATGTTTACTGTTTGGCGATGTCCCTTCCCCCCCTCAATTCTTAAACTGTCACTTTCTCAGTGACAGATGAACATCTTGTGTATCTATGTATTCTAAGCACATGGTGTGATGTCTAGCATCCAGTAAGTGCTTAATATATGCATGCTGACCAGACTTCCAAATTTCTGGTGATTTGCTCATTATCACAAGTGCTAAATTGCAGTAAATTTCCCGTGAATGCCTGATCTTCATTTTTTTTTAAACTGCTGATGAAGGGTTGCTGTTGTGCTTCTGTTGGCTCCTGGTTTGTATTTTCATTATTCCAGGTTTTCATAGTGAAACTTGAAGTAGGTAAAGATGGGTTTAAGAAGAGATGTGAGTTTATGCAGACTCACAGAAAAAACATGGGTTTTGGAATATACCAGTTAATTTTGACTCTGAACTTTATGATTTGATACAAATGGGAACTCAAGGACATTACTGAGTTCTTTGAGCCTCAATGTACTCATCTGTAAAATGAGGTCAATAACTTGGCTTTTATGGTTGAGAGCTTAATTAGTTTGTGAAATAAGGTTTCTAGCTCCAAGTAGATATTAGGAATTGAATTATCTTCTCTTTCTTTCTCCTCTCATGCTTTGGATATTTTTTTGGATAGAATCTTGAGCCCTGATTTCTACATCATGAAAGAGACTATTTTGGTTTTAGATATTTCCTAAGACAGGGACATTCAGGAAAATGCTAATAGAATTAACATTGCGTGATGTTCCCTGTAGTCTAAGCATATCTAAATAACAGAGAAATTATTTTAAAAAAATCAATGAATGTCACAAAGGGAAAATAACCTTTGAAAACATTAACAGAAAATTAAACTAAGGAACATCAGATCTAGTTATAAAATTATCTTAGTATCAAGTAAGAAGGACACATTTGCAAGACCAGGCATTTACAACTGGTAGAGTGGGGAAAAACAAATACCAAGAATCATGAAGAGATAAGATTGAATGATGATATTCACTGGGGAAGATAGGAAAGAAAGCCTAATCTCTATAAAAATATTCAGTGATGATGAATGACTGTAGCACAGGGGAATGCAGCAGAAATACAACAAAACAACACAATATGAAACAGGCAGGCTAAGAAAAGGGGCAGGCTTAGAGCATGAGAGTGAAGATTTACATTAGTCACAAGCTATGATACAATGTGATTGAATTAAAACACTTAATAGGATCCATGGATATAGAAGAGAGATGAAGATACATCTGTTTGTAGTTGGGACACTGTAAGGAGCAGAATTATGTCCCCTCATCCCAATCATATATCACAGTCCTAACCCTGGGTTATTTCAGATATTACTGTATTTGAAGAGATACATTAGAGAGGCAATGAAGGCAATGAAGGATCCTTCTAAAAATGGATTGAGATGGAGACACACAAAAGGAAAGTCTTGGGAACATACAGATATAAAGTAGCCATCTACAATCCCACCCAATAAAAAGTCCTCAGAAAAAAGGCTACATTGCCAACACCTTGACCTTCAACTTCCAACCTCCAGAACTGTGAGAAAATCATTTTCTTTTTTCCTTTGCCCCCTAGTCTGTGACAGTCTTGAGATTTGTCCAAAATTGAGAAAGAAGAAGGGGTGAAAGAGAGAGAGGAAAAACATTGAACTGCTTTCTCTTAATACTCCTAATTAACAGTATTAGAGATGTTTGCCCCCAGGACTAAGAATAGTAAAGTCTAAAGGATCAGATGAGTAATTTATGCTACTAAATATATCACTACTATGTACTTAAAAAGCCCTAAGAAATCATTTCAAAAACTAATAAGAGTACAATGCAGTCAGGTTAAGTAAAATATATCAATAGTCTTTCATAGTTCAAACACCCATAAAATGTAATAAATTTTATTTATCTCTATAACGTAACAGCATCAAATAGTTACAATTAATGTAATGCTGAATATGCTAGCTAGTTACGGGCATTCTGAATAATAAAGACATTTAAAAAATTGGAAAGCAGGGCCTGTGATTTATGCCTGTAATCTTGGGGAGGCCCATATTGGGAGGATCAAAGTTTGAGCGCAGCTCAGCAAATGTTCATGGGAACCTGTCTGTCAATAAAATGCTGGGCATGGTAGCTCAGCAAATGTTCATGGGAACCTGTCTGTCAATAAAATGCTGGGCATGGTAGCATGTTCCTTTTTATCCCAAGTATGCAGGAAGTGTAAATAAGAGGATCACTGTCCAGTGTATGTCCAGGCAAAAAGATGGGACCCTAGTCAAACAAAACAAAAAACACCCAAAACAAAGCCCTGAAATGAATCATCATACTGCTTCCAAAATCTCTAGAACCCCCCAAATGAACAGAAACCCCCAAATAACAACACCACCCCTGGAGAAAACAATAGAAAATAACAATATTCTGTTTCAGAATGATCTTACATCTCTTCCTTCCTTTATCCCTTCTTCCCTTCCTTCCTACTTCCTCCCTCCCTCCCTCCCCTCTCTTTCTTTCTCTTTGTTGTGTTGAGGTTTAAACTCAGGTTCTCTGCACTGAGATGCACCAGTTGTTTTTGTGTCAGTTATTTTCAGATAGGCTGAAATTCTTTGTTTGCTCTTAGCCTGTATCTAGAGCATGATCTTCCTATTTTATATTTCCTTTGCAGTTTGTATGACAGATGTACCTCTAGTGTTTTTCATTGAGATGATTCATATGGACTTCCTTGCCCAGGCTTGTCTGGAACTGTTATCCTCCTTATCTTAACCTCCATTTAGCTGGGGTAACAGACACACAGCACCATGGTGGTTGGTCAGTGGTTTCATATATATTCAGATCTGGCCTCAAACTACCATCTTCTTGATCTCAGTCTTCCTGGTAGCTAGGATTATAGATTTGAACCACAGCTTATAACATCTTTCTGTGAAGTATAATTAAAAAAAATGAAGTATAATTAAAAAATAATTCACACACACACACACACACACACACGCACACACATAGAGAGAGAGAGTTGGTCATGCAGCTTGAACTCTGGACCTGGGCGCTGTTCCTCAGCTCTTCAGCTCAAGACTAGTTCTCTACCACTTGAGCCACAGTGCCACTTCTGGCCTTTTCTGCTTATGTGGTGCTGAAGAATCAAACCCAGGGCCTCATTCATGCAAGGCAAGCACTCTACCCTGAGCCACCTTCCCAGCCTGACACTGATATGTTTTTTAAATGTAATCTTTGGATATTAGGTATTTTTATTGTTAGAGCTTAGTATACAGTTGAGACTTTACAAGGATTAGGGAAAGTAAATTTTAAGATGGTCTAAAAACACTTAAGGATTGAAATAACAGAATGCCCAGTTGCTCAGTGATCAATTGTTTGGATTCCTTGATTAGTTGAAGTTTGCATTGTGTCTCTGTCACTCTCCACTCTTGAGTGTGGTAATTTTAAGGATTGTAGAGCCACAGGGCCTGGTGGCTTTTCCATGTATGTCTGAGAATCTCTGGGTTGTTAATTGGATATTCTGTTTCTCAGAAGAAATGAAGTTCTTGTAATTGAGTCTGGAAATGCACAATGATTATTTTCATTGACTATTTGCAGTATGAAATGTAAGAGCCAAACCAAATCAAAAGGCAACTGGGTTCCCTCATAAAGGACTGTTTAAGATTGATGTAACCTAGTTAAATGAGAACATAATAGATTGACAGATGCCCTTATCAGAAGAGAAGAGAGACACACAGGAAGAGTACCTTGTAGAATGAATGCAAACACTGGGTCTACAAGCTACCTGCAAATGAATACCCAAAATTCCTAGCAATGCCAGATGCACAGAAGGGACAAGAAAGGGTCCCTTAAAGATGTCAGAAGGAGCTAGGTCCTTCTGACCCTTGATTTCTGATGGCTAATTCTAGAACTATGCGATAATGCATTCCTATTGTTACATGACAGTTAGTAGTACTTGGCAACCCTAGGAAACTCATTTAAATATCATATTCATTTCTTCTTTTTTTCAGTACTGGGTATTGAACCTAAGATCTATGCAAATTCTTTTCTTTTTTTTTGTGTCCTGTCGTGGGGCCTGAACTCTGGGCCCGGACACGGTCCCTCAGCTCTTCAGCTCAAGGCTAGTGCTCTACCACTTGAGCCACAGTGCCACTTCCAGCTTTTTTTTCTTTTTGCTTATGTGGTGCTGAGGAATCGAACCCAGGGCCTCATGCATGCAAGGCAAGCACTCTACCACTGAGCCACCTTCCCAGCCCAATCTATGCAAATTCTATGACACTGGAATTGTTTTCCCTAGCCTTAATGTCTAGTCTTGACTATTGTGAGGCTATGAAGATGAGCTCATGATATAGTAATAATTGAAAAGAGATCATGAACTATTTTAAATTTTGACTCCTATTATCTTTCTCTCTCTCTTTGTCTACCTATCTCCGTGTGTGTGTGTGTGTGTGTGTGTGTGTGTGTATACGTATATATGTATATATTGCTCTAATTTGTTTTCCATACATCACAGTGTTACAATTGCTTTTTTTCTTCCAAATAGTGGTCTTTTGAACTTCATTCTATTTTCTAAACCATTCAAATTTTATGAGACAAAAAATAAGAAAATTAAATTATTTGGAGGAAAAATGCATTTTCCTTGGGATCATCTTAGGCTCCCTAAAATCATTATTAGCATTTTGATTTTCGTTTTACATTTCAGCTCATAGAGTTTGGCGACACCATTACCAGTTCTTCCTTAGAACTGGCTGGTCCAGAGAAAAGGGCAACATAAAAAACTTAGGAAGTGTAAAATGGAGGAGACAGACATAGCTAAAGGACATTAGCAAGACACAACCTATGTCACAGCTGGTCAGTCTCATCTGAGAGCTGTGTAAAGTTTGAGGACAATAGGAGATGTTCTGTAGCATATGGACGCTCATATAGGCTAAACAGGAAAACTGACTAACAGTAACTTCGGCCATAAGAGTTTCATTTTCCAAATCCTAGATCTGATAACATAGATACTGTTCGAACTACCCAGAGAAGATTTACATTTTTTAATACTTAGCGGAAGAATATTTTCAGTTATTTGTAAGTTTATTCCTAATTACCTGGAGGTCTTTAAAATGGTTTCCTTTCCCTTTGGGGTTTTGAAACTATGCAATTTGAAGTTACTGATTTATGAAGACTTTGAATTTGGATGTATTTAATTTGGTTGAATTGAGCTGTATCTGAGCAGGTAGATTTTATGGGCATTTTGGGGCAGCTAATTAGAAGCTGATTAGGGAGATAGAGCAATGGAGAGTAGGGCTGGGGTTTGGTGATTTGAGGCCGAGCTGTACCCTGAGAGGTGCAAAATACAGGAGTCTGCAGCAAACACATGTGTTCTATTGCTGTTAGGCAGTTTCAATGTCAGTTGGTGCCTCATAACCATCTACCTTCCTTCAGGGCAGTTAGGTTCTCTTTGATGTCAGAAAAGAATGGTCAAAGCAAACAAGGCAGCAGATGGTCACAACTGCTAATGGCCTAGGCCAGCTCCTAGCAGTCACCCAGAGTAAGGATATCTGCTCCAGTCTGAGGTCAATTCTGGTATCAGTGTTTATGAAAGGGCATTGCAAACTCAAACACATGTTCTTTTGTGTGTGTGTGTGTGTGGCTGTGGTTATCTAGTTAGAGGAACAGCTGGCCCTGGACCTCCAAAGCTTTCCAATTGCTAAAATCTCTGAACCCTTCTACATTTTCTCCCATTCACCTTCCCCAGGTGAGCCCACTCATTGTCTAACACTCATGTCCCCCTAAAAATTCATCCCATTCACTCACAAGAACCCATAAGACTTCACATTACATACTGTGGGTTATTATTACTGCTTCCCATGCCCCAATTTTAACTCATTATATTGGCAGTAGCATGCGAAAGAGTCATTACCTGTCAGCGAAGAATAATGTTGGTGCTAACACTTGTCATCTGTTTCTTTAGGTCATATTCTGATTTTCCTTTATTTTTCAATAATTAAAAGTATTTCCTCTGAGCTGCTTAGTGTCAGCTATTTACATGTTTGTAATTCCTTCAATTATCAAAAGTCCTAGGTAGGTTCTGTATTATCCAACTCGACAAAGGGGGAAATCGAGGCACAGATAGGTAATTTGCCCATAGCAATGAAATTAGGGAATGATGGAACAGGATTTAATCTCGGGGGATTCTAAATTGAAAGCCTCTGATGTTTGTGGTACATTTGCTGGTTGTCTTCAGTTGTTACAAAACAGTGGACAAAGACATTTTAACAGTACCTCATAATTATATTTTTGCAAATTCCTAACCAAACATATTCATTTTGTCATCTGTTTAACTCAGTATATTTTCCCACATACATGTATGGGAAATTACAGTGACGCAGTCAGTGGCAGCCTGAATAAATGACTGAATAAAAAGACGCAGGCAGAACAAGACTCTCTAGCCATACTGCTTATTACATCCATTTAAATCATAATGGGGAATAAAAGAGAAAAAGATGATGTAGATGAATGCCCTGAAAAAAAGTGAGGTGAATGGAACCCTGCACCTTATATGCTGGATTTCACAAGACTCAGATGTTGTGTCCTTTGTGTATATACATCTTCCAAATTGATTTTGTGGTTTAGGAAAGGGGTCCCAGTGGTCAGATAGAAAGTGTCCTGGAGATATGCTTGGTCTCTCACAAACACACAAGGACAAACACACCTGCCAATAGCTTTAGCTTGACAACTAGCTTGGTGTTTTATGTGCATCATTTCTCATACAGAACGATGGGGCCAGAATTGAACCATTTTAGATAGCTATTTGAAGGGCCAAGAGTGGCGTGATTTTACTATAAGATTTGGTCTTTCTCAGTCTTCTAGTCAAGAGGAATACTCTCATTTATTCCATCATACATTTCATTTATGCTGAATCTTTGATGCATCTTACAGGTTATTAACTTGTTATCTCTATTTAACACATTAAAATGTGCCTGTGTCTCACAATCTACTCATTATCTTTGTATAATACATCCATGGATTTTTCCCTCTTAAACTATTAGCTTACTATTATTATCTATGCCTTGCAATCCTTGAGTTCCATCCTTTTTACAGTATTTGTTTTGCTTATCTATTTTAGAAGAATGGAGCATTCTTAAATAATAGAGCAAGCACATATTATTCAAGTACAATAGATTTCCTTTCTTAACTCTCAGCTAGTGAGCAAAATGTATTCAGACTGAATTGAGTTTTAAACTCAGTACTCAAGTGAGCATTAGACAAACAGTTTTTTGAATGGGTAGGTTGTTTGGTTGAAGGTATCAAAAAAGGTTTTGGAAAAGGAGAATTGGAGTCAATGCTTAATCTCTTTATATGGGTTAGCTTGTGTCACACAGCTTTATGTCAACCTAGGATAGCTTTCTGTCACCTTTATAGAGAGCTATACATTTGTCATAGAAATTTCTCAGCTGGTTTGTGTGGCTGAGGAAAACTGTACACATGCACAAACCTATACACTGTCTTCTCTAGTAGGAATCTGTAATAAACTATGGTTTATACACAAAGAAATTTTATTATGTAATTTTCATGAATGGAGTGGCTTTTCAGTTTATGATATCATTTATAACCCAACTCTCCCTTAATTCTCATAATGAGTGAAAGATGGAGGTAAACCATGTATATGGTAAGTAGCAAATCTTTTTTGTGGGTGCCAGTGGCTCATGCCTGTAATCCTAGCTACTCAGGCCAACATCTGAGGATTGTAGTTCGAAGCCAGCCCGGGCAGGAAAGCTTACGAGACTCTTATTTCTGATTAATCACAGGAAAAGCCAGAAGTGCTGTAGCTCAAATGGTAGAGCAATAGCCTCGAACAAAAAGGAGCTCAAGGGCAATGCCTAGTCCCAGAGCTCAAGCCCTAGGACAGACAAAAATTATATATATACATGTATAATATATAGATGTATAATTTACATATATATAATATATATCTGGTTCATTGAGAATTCAGAATGGTCAGCAATTCAGAATTATAGAACAGTAATTATAGAATTCTAAATATTCTATAGTAATTCTGAATACTAGAATTCAGAATTCAGTATAGTCAAGATTCCTATATCATGCTTTCCTCTTGGAAACAGCAGAGAACCATTTGGTTGTTTTATAAAATTAAAAATGCAGAATGTATGGAAGCAGTTGTTGTGTGCATGGATTGATTGGGGCTCTGGCTTGGTAGCATTGGAAGCAGTTATTGTGTGCATGGGTTGATTAGGGGTCTGGCTTGGTAGCACTGGGTTAAACCAGGTAGAGTTAAATGTCCATACTCTTCATGTGGGGATTGAATCATCTCAGAGATTAAAAAGAAAAGAAAAATAAAACACTCTGGATCTTGCCTTAATAGTTTTTAGAACTGAGGCTTATTGCTCTCTTGATGGCCGTTTCTAGATCATTGTTCTACTGAATTGCCAAGAACAGCAAGTTCAGGTGTGAAGTTATTAACTACCTCAAGAGGGTTATCCTTTAGGATGAGGACATCATTGGAGGCTTGAATGGGAGAACCGATTCCAGGCTTTAAAGGTCCCTGTGCACACAATCGTCAAGGCACGCTTCTTAGGCAGATGCTGTCATCAGTTTGCTTTCTTTCCTTGGCACTTCTCATTTTTTAATGGAATAGATGCAAAAATCAGTTAGGGGGGAGAATAAAGTAGATTTTATTCTATTTTCTTTCAGTAGTAGAATATGCAAGCAATTGTAGCTTAAAAGCTCCATGTGCTGGTGACTCATATCTATAATCCTAGCTACTAAGGAGGCTGGGATCTGAGGATCACGGTTCCAAGCCAGGCTGGGCAGGAAAGTCTATGAGACTTTTATCTCCAATTAATTACTGGAAGTGACACTGTGACTCAAAGAGGTAGAGTGCTAGCCTTGAGCAAAATGCTCAGGGACAGCACTCTGGCTGCAAGTTCAAGCCCCACGACCAACAAGAAGAAACCACAAAAACAAAACAATGGATATTCTTTTGGTGTGGGGCTTAGGGTTAGCTTTGGGTCTCTACTCTTTTTTTTTTGGGTCTAGTTGTGGGGCCTGAACTCTGGGTGGGCACTGTCCCTCAGCTCTTCAGCTCAAGACTAGCGCTCTACCACTTGAGCCACAGTGTCACTTCTGGGTTTTTTCTTTTTTCTTATGTGGTGCTGAGGAATCGAACCCAGGGCCTCATGCATGCAAGGCAAGCACTCTACCACTGAGCCACCTTCCCAGCCCCTGGGTCTCTATTCTTGAACCAGTTAGATGTGGATCAAATGTGGAGGATGTGGCTGGGTGTAAAGACCTATTTTTTGTTTACCTAATGATTTATCTACATCAAGACATCATTTAAATAGTTTTTTTTTAACCTAACCATGCCTACTATTAAATATTCTTGATTTCAATGACAGGATAAAATAGATGTGAACAAGTAGAGTAGGGTGCTGATAAGCAATATAATTTATTACAGGTTTAATATATGCTATGTTACCTAAGGTATACCACTCCAGAGTAAAGCTTGATAAATGCAATAATAAGCCACACTCACAAACGTTTTACAAATTCCTTTGAAGTTCTGCCAAATGTAGAAAAGCACGAAAGCAGATTTTAGGTTGAGGTGACTTCAAAAACTCTTAAGCCATTCATATTAAGCATAGAGGTAGTAACTTTAAGTTGACTGTAATTAGAATGAAATTTCAATGTTTATTTTTAATATAAGTTGCTTATCCTCCAAGTAGGTTTGATTTGGCATGTGACCATCCTAATTCCACCACAAACTATCATAACTCCATTGAGTAATATAAAGAGCAAAGTATAAATAATGAAGCAGAGTGGTAGTTTAAATAAATGAAAAACACAATGTAGCAGTTGCAGTTGGAAAAAACACTTACAGGAGAAAGTATTTCCTGGAGTTAAGATTTAATGCAAATGCAATGTATTAAATAGTTCTCCTTACATAATAATAATAGGAATTACACTAGTATCTTAGGAGAAAACCTTCTTTCTGGCACCAAATTCCTAGAGGAAATTCATTGCCTTGATCATGATTTACGGAGCATTAAGCCTCATAAACCAACTTCATTTCCACTACCATCTTACTTATTTAACTTGATTAACCTCATCTCTCTTATTTTAAATTTGTTCTATCATGATATATTTTGTTATCCTTCTAAGCTACCCAAATCCCACATAGCATAAGGCAATGTAAACAGAAGTAAATGATATGGTTGATGAGAAAGATCTTTAATTGCAGTTTTAATAAACTGTGGAAAATCATTTAATTTCTCCCTCCTTCTTCTTCCTTCTCCTTTTGCTCTTCATTATTTTTGTTCTTATTATTTTGGGATACTGAGAATTGAATTCAGGACCCCATGATTGCTAGGTAAGCACTTGAGCTATGTCCTTAGTCTTAGTCTTTTTGCTTCTTGTCTGCTTTTTTTTTTTTTTTTTTTTAGATAGAATCTATGTTCTCCTGCCCTCAAAGGAAGTCCTAATCCCTTGGATTATACAATGTAACATTATTTGAAGATAATCTCTTTTTTTTTTTTTTGCAGTGGTGAGATTGAACCTAGGGTCTTGTCCATGACTGGAAAGTGCTCTACCACTAAGCTACAGTTCAATTCCTCAACATAAAGTCTTAGAAGTTAAAATGAGGGTATTTGGGGCTATGGTCTAATCTAATAAGACTGTTGTCCTTATAAAAGGGGGAAATTCAAACACAGACTCACATTACAGGTAGGCCATCTGAACATGAAGGCCATCCTTCTCAAACCAATGAGAGAGGCCTACGAGAGGCTCTTTCTTCACAATCCTCAGAAGAGACAACCCTTGACCTTGGTATTGTGAGCCCATGAGTTCCTGTTGTAAACTCCCAGTCTGTGTATTCTGCTATGGGAAATGAATTAGCATTTAGTATTCATGCTGAATACTAAATGGAATAATCTGGGATTGTAGTTTGACAGGGGGGAAATAGTAGCAAAGAGTGTGAAAGATACTCCAAACTCCCCTATGACCCAGCAATCCCACTTTTGCGCATTTACCCAAATGATCACAAACAAGACCATACTAAAGCTACCAGCACAACTATGTTTATTGCAGCATTATTTACCATATCTAAGATATGGAACCAACCCAGATGCCCCTTAGTAGATGAATGGATCAAGAAAATGTGGTATATATACACAATGGAATTCTATGCCTCCATCAGAAAGAATCACATTGCTCCATTTGTTAGGAAATGGAAAGACTTGGAAAAAATTATATTAAGTGAAGTAAGCCAGGCCCAAAGAAATATAGGTCTCATGGTTTCCCTTATTTGTAATAACTAGTATATGTCTGAGACAAGCAGAAGAAGTCAGATAAGTTGATGTTAGGTGAAATGAACCCCAAGATAAGGACTCAAATGTTTTTTTCTTTCTTGCGATTGTTTCTAACATATTTATAAGATTATTTCTTTGTTGCTTTGTATGTCCCTCCCCCATGGTATAACCCCTGCTTTCATTGTATTTGATGTTGGTATAATTTGTGGAAGGGAATGGCAAAAACAAACAGTTTAAATAGGGATACAGGTGAACCCATTGCAACAATGTGATGTACAAGTTGTAATATTGAAAAATGAACTTTACAACTTTGGCGGGGCGGGGTGGGGGTGGGGGTGGGTGGGGAGGGGGGATGGGAAGGGATGGGAAGGGGAAATAAAGAAGGAGGCAACAATGCTTGATAAGGAATATGCTCATTACCTTGCCCATGTAATTGTAACCCCTCTGTATGGTATTTTCACACTAAAAAATTAAAAATGAAAAAAGAAGAATGAAAAATAATATATTATTTTGGGGAGGAGGATAATAACTTTTTAGCAAACACTGTCATGTATCGTAAAGTTTTTACATTTCTTTTAGTAGGGATTATCTCCTAGGGGAGACAGTGCAGAGCTGTTTTGTGGTTGCTGAATGTGTGTGTGTGTGTGTGTGTGTGTGTGTGTGTGTGTGCAAGTATTCGTGCATGGGTATATGTGATTATGTGTATACATGTATGAGTGTGAGTGAATGTGCGTATGCATTCATGTGTAGGTGTATGTTTGTGAATGTGTAAATATACATGAATATGTGTATGTGTGCATGTATGTGTGTGCAGATATATATATATATATATGAATGTGGTGTGTGTGTGTGTGTGCGTGTGTTCGTGTGTGCGTGTGGGGGGGAGAGGGGGCAGGTTGCTGTTCCATCTCTACTTCATTTTCCCCTTAGGTGGCCTGGAGCCTTAACCCTGAAGAGACAGTGGGAATATTATTGGCAGCTACTCTGAATCTACTCAGCAGCAACTGTGCCAGAGGGGTTAATTAGAGTCTTTGTGTGGGTCAGGATTGTTACCATTACGATGAATTATTTTGTCCTATAGGCAAAATAGCATTTCTTGGGAAAGTGATTATTTATCTATGCTGTAATTTAGGATAATGTAGCAGGTCCTCCTTGGAGAAGCCTTTGGGGTCTACAAAACATAAAGCTTGTACCATTGAGGGAAGAATGTTATCTACCAATCATCATGAACCTGTCTTTCTTTAATTCCTTTTTCTTGAAGTGAAGCCAAGAGCAACCATATCCTCAAATCTGCATTCATTTTGGGTCCTGGTGGTTAAGCCTTGGGCTTTGCAGTGAGCTCTGTAGTATTGCATTAAAAACTGCTTATAAAAGGATTTACATATAATGAGTTTGGGGGCAGCATTTTCTGAGCTCTTTATCCTGTCCCATCTAGTCTGGAACTTCCACAACTAATTATGACTACATTCTGATTTTCAGCCTTTCTCTCGGATGGCTCATTTCTTGTAGTTATAAGAAATGTTCAAGCCTTACCTATCTTACAAAATCCTAAAATACCCTCCTGTGGCTACTCAGCCCAGCTCAGCAATCTACATTTTCCCCATCACTAAACGAAGTTTGTGAGGGCCAGTTGGTATGAGGTTGTGGGTGAGCATCTGCCCCAGGAAGTGCTCTGTTTCTCATCTTCTTGGACTTTTTTTTTTTTTTTTTATCAGCTCACAGCTCTTGGCTCTCCATTACAACTGTTTTGAATTCTTTGTAGAAACTGCAAGTCTTGGAAGGTCAGACTCTCACATCTGCTTTATTTGCAGTGAGCTTAAAACAAGTCCTTAGCAGCACCTAAGAGAAGCATATTTTGTTTCACTCGTTAGTTGTAAAAGAATTGTTTCTACCAAAGCAAACTCTCTCTATTTTTCTCTTCTGGATTATTTGTCTTAGTTTTTTTAGCTCACTGAATCATTAGGGTGTTTTTTTCTTTTAGAAAGTATCTTTAAGTAGTGGGACAAAAGAATTGTCATTCAAGAAAGCAATTTATTAATATACAAACCATCTTGATCAATGTCACCCCTTTCAACATTCTCACCCATCCTTCCCAACCCCACCTCTCCCCTCACTTTTCTTAATTTTGTAGGATATACATTGAATTTTATGGCTGCATTCTCCCCAGTTCTTATCTTAATTTTTCTTTAAAAATATTCGTTTAAGTCTTTCTGATTTAGCTTACAACATCTTGCCATTTATGCTTTTAGCTTAAACATTTGAAATTTACAAATGAAGCTTATGTATGTTTATGTATATTATGCTTTGACATGTATATGTTGGGGAACAACAAATAAACTAATGGAATAAATCAAACTAATAAGTATAGGCATTATCTGTCACACTTATCATTCATTTGTGGGAGAACATTTGAACTCTTCTCACCTAGCAGTTTTCAGGTATCTAACATATTTATGTGTTTGATAGTCATTGAGTTAAGTCTCTTGAACTTATTCTTCTGGTCTGACTGAAATATTGTGTTCTTTGATCAATATCACGTCAGTCCTCAATCATCTGCAGCCCCAGGTAACACCATTTAGCCCTTTATTTCTAGTTTAGCCTTCTCATGTAAGTGAGATCATTTGGCAGTTGTGGCTCTGTGCCTGGCTTATTTTACTTGATGCAGTGTTCTGCAGTTTCATCCATGTTTATACAGATTCTCTTTTTTTAAAAAAAATCAAAGTTTGAATAGTAAGTATTATGTATGAAATGAAATAAGGAATATTTTATCTGGGGTGTGGGTCAAAGAATTTATGGGAGAGGGAGATGTGGGAGGCATGGGGGAGAATGATGAAAGGGATGACATTGATCCAGATGCATTGTATAGTCAACTGATTTGCTGGACGGTAACCCCTTTGTACACTATGGAAAAATAATAAAATATAACTAAAAGAATATCTTATCAATTTATCAATCACACCTACATGCATATGTATGTACTCTTTGTTCTTTATTGATGGATGCTTAGAACAATCCCCCATTTCTGTATGTATCTTGGCTCCTGTGCATGCTGCTTCACTGGATACAGGAGCACACACATGTCTTTGACATACTAATTTCATTCACTTGGCATATATACCCAGTAGTGAGAGTATTGGGTCATTTAGTGGATCATATTTTTAATATTTTGAGGTACCTCCAGCCTGTGTTCTGTAATGACTATATTAGACTTCTTTTTTTGGTTGTTGCTATGACAGATACCTGAGAAAACAACTTAGAAGGAGGAGAGGTTTAATTTGGTTTGGAAGATTTCAGTCCAGGTTCACTTGTCTAGGTTATTTCTGTGCGCGTGGTGAGGCAGAGCATCATGGTGGGGAGTATGTGGCAGAGTGAAGTGGCTTCTCTCATGGTGGCCAGGAAGCAGAGCAGGGGTGGAGCCTGGGACGAGTCATGTCCTTCCAGTTCATGCCCACTGTGACCCTTCCCCCCCAAGCTGACCCACTTCTGGCATTTCTACCCCTTCCCAGTTGTCTATTCAAATTTTGAATCCATCAATAGATTAATCCACTGAGGAAAACAGAACACTTGATATCTAATTACTTACTTGATCTTCCTTTTAGAATGCTGCTTGTGTTGAGGACTATGCCTTCCACACATGATCCTTTTGGTGGACAGACCTCTCATGGCCAAACTAATTTACATTTTCAGATCTGCTGCCTTTGCAGATTAAAGCATCTTCAAGGGAGGCATAGCTTCCTTCACGGTTTCTAGTTAAACTTTGTTTCTTCTCTTTCATTTATCAGATGTGAGGTAATACCTTATTATGGTTTTAGTTGGTATGCTTTGATGATTAGGGATGTTGGTTTTTTTTTTTTTTAGCATATCCCTATTGGCTATTTACATCTTCTTTGAAAAGTGGCTATTAATATACATTGCCCAATGTTCACTGAGTTGTTTTCTTGTTATTGAGTTGTTTCAGTTCCTTACATATTTTGGATATTACATATTACAGAATATTACATATTTTGGATATTGTCAGATGTATCGTTATAAATATTGCCTCTCATTCTGCAGGTTGTCTCTCCCTCCCACCCCCTACTTTTTTTCTTCCTTTGCTGTGTAGAAGCTTTTTAGGTTGATTTAATCAACCTGAAACTGTTGGTCCAGTTTTGCTTTGTTTTCTGTGCTTTTGGGCTCACATCCAAAAATGCCATTGCCTAGGCCAGTGTGGTAGAACTTTTACCCTGTTTTCTTCTAGCAGTTTTACAGTTGCACATTTTACATTGAATTTTTTTTATTTTTCATGCATTTTTATATATGCAGTAAGAAAAATGTCTAATATGATTCTTCTGCATATAGACACCTTGTCTTCCCAACACCATTTATTGAAGAGACTGTCCTTTCCTGCTCACGTACTCTTGGCATCTTCCTTGAAATCAACTGACTGTAAATGTACAGGTTTCTGGGCTCTCTGTTCTGTACATTGCTTTACCTACCTGTTTTTTGTGCCATTCTTTTTTTTTTTTTTTTGATTGTCAGTTACTTTTGATATTCTTTTATTTCTTTATGACATTAAATTTTAAAAGTAGAAACCTCTTTTATATTTTTAAGGACATTTAAAATTTCTCTATTGACCCTATAAATATCTCAGCTTATGGCTTTATGTCTTTTATTGTGGTACTGGGGTTTGAACTTAGGCCTCCTACTTGATAGCTAAGTGCGTCACCCTCCCAAACGCTTTTGCTTTAATTATTTTCTAGGTACTTTTTATCTGCAGCAGTCTCAGATGGAGATCCTCCTCTTTATGCCTCCCAGCTATCTGGTATTACAGCTCAAATAATAATAATAATAATAATAATAATAATAGCTCATATCCTAAAATAGTGAGCTATGCCTTAGCCTGTTTTGTAAATGCTCTTTTGAGTCCTTTTATACTTCATATAATATTTTTTGCACTTGTCTTAGTTTTTATCTCCTTTTGATTTCATAGGATTTATCTTTCAGGACCTTCTTTCACATTTCAATGTTTAGTATTTTTCGTTTTGTTCTTTTTTTTCTAGTTCTTATTTGATCCATTTCTAGTTTAATAGTATAATACTTCTCTTATATCTAAATTTTGGTTTCCATAATTATATAGGTGTCACTTATACTAACGAGTTACATTGTAATCACCAAATCATGTTGTCTATTTCTTATATTCTTGTTATAGTCTATTCCCTAGTGAATTTTGTTTTTTAAATTACATATATGCAGGCATTTTGCTGGGCATGAAAATTGCAAGGGTCTTCCTTTTAGTAATCACAGAGGTCTCTGCCAGTTGTTCTTTGTGGTTTACAGAATCTCTCCATTTCCCTGAGGTGCTGGTCCTCCAGGATAAAGTAGTCATCCTCATACTTTCAGGGTGGTCTGTGACAAAGATTCTTACTCAACAGTGGCAATGGTTGTTTTTGTAGGCGCCTGCATTTTATATTAGAACTAGAAAAAATGTATTCCATATTGACCAATTACTTACTAGGAGCCAAGTATTATTCTAACAATATTCTAAGCATCTTCTAATAACTATAAGTTGCTGAACTCCAGGCCCCATTATTGAGAAGCATAGGTCATCTTCAAGGCCTGGCTTTGCTTAAGACACTTCTAAAAGGCCTTGTGAAAGGAGGCTTTACCGTGAGGTCATAGTTAAGTTGCTGATTATCAATTCTACCTTGGCTTACTTTGCAGGAGGGCTTTAGCCTGTACCCCTTAAGCAGGTTTATGGGTGAAATCCTGGTTTGTATAGCTTTCTTTTCTTCATTCTCACATTGCAAGAACAGCTGGACTGTAATGATTACCATAGGCTCTCCTTTCTTTTCAAAAACATTATGTCCAGTATGGACAAATGAAAGTAGAAGATAGCTGTGCTCTGCTTTGTTAGACCACAAAAAATACTATCATATGTGGGGCATATTCTGTAAAGAGAGAATGACATCATGACAACTTGGAAGCCAGGCTCTAGGAGCAAGAGTTGAGGGAATACTTTAGACTAATTATAAAAGGAGTTTAAAGGAAATTTGCTTTCTATTGGCAGATATCCCCAGGGCTGACATGGAAGAGGGGTTTGCTAACTAGGGCAGAACTTGGTGCAATGGGTGGAATTCACAGGAAGCCAGGCCTGCTTGTGTTTAGGGAGAAAAATGATTCAGATATGAGAACTATAAAACCACAGCTTGCTGCTCCAATGTGACTCATCACATGGAAACAGAGCTGTTAGAGAAAGACTAGGAGGGCCTGCCATTCTTTGGTTTTGTGTTTACTACTTTAACTAGCCTTAAACTGAATATCTCAAAAAGTAAATTTTATTTTGCAATGTTAAGGTATACAATATGCATTTTGAGACTTATACATACATATATAGTGAAATGGTTAGTATGGTGAAGCAAATGAACATATCCAAGTGATCTGAATTGTCAAATTTAAATTAAAGTATTTGCATTAAGTGAGTATCCCCATCTTCTTTTATGTCTTTGGGTAGTGATAATCATGATTGATATTGTTCTCAAATCCAGTTGAGTTAGGGTTTCAAAAGGCAAATGTATGGACCTTGGATATGAATTATTATATTGCTAACCTCAGCTTTCCAGGGATTTAATTTATTCCAGTTTTCATTAGTGAGGTATAAATAATGCAATAATAAAACGTATCATCTTGAACATTTAGTGTAAGTTGTGACTATTGTAATACTCTGTAATCATTTCCTGGATGTTTCTTCATGTACCTCTATAATTGATTTCTTTAGCCCTCATCTCTAATATAGATAATCTAATATAGATTGGTCAGTTTGTAGTCTTTCTATAAAGAGAATAATACAACACTCATGGACTTACTGTGTCTGACTTCCTTAACTTAGCATAAAGATTTAGAGATTCTTTGAGGATTTGTTGTTGAGGGATTTAATTTTTTGAGTTCTAAGTATGTTTTAGATATGAGACCATTGTCCATTGTATGGCTAGTAAAGATCTTCTCCCAATCTATGTCCTTTGCCATGCAGAAGCTCTGCAGTTTCATGCAATCCTGTGTGTCCAACCTGTCTTTGATTTGTTGTGTTTCTGGGTCTTTATTAAGAAAATTTTGGTCTGTGCCAAGGAGCCCTAGGGTTTCTCCTATTCCTTCCTGTAACGTTTTCAGGGTGTCTGCTTTGACTTCGAGGTCTTTGATCCATTTGGAGTTGATTATGGTATAGGGTGACCTATAAGGATCTAGCTTTAATTTTCTACAGGTGTTTAACCAATTTTGCCAGTACCATTTACTGAAGAGGCTGTCTTTCTTCCATTCTATTTTTTTAGCTCCCTTATTGAAGATTAGGTGGCTATAGGTTTGTGGGTTCATTTCTGGGTCTTCAGTTATTCCATTGGTCCTGAGGTTTGTTCTTGTGCCAGTACCAAACTGTTTTGATGAAATTTGGTATTGATATTTCTCCTGCACTGTTCTTTCTGCTAAGGATTGTTTTTGCTATTCAGGGCCTCATACTCTCACTTGTGTTTTTTGGGTCATGGTTGATGCTTTACCACTTGAGTCATAATTCCACTTCTAGCTTTCTGCTGGTTAATGGGAGATGGGAATCTCATGGTCTTTTCTGCCCAGGCTGGGTTTAAACCATGTGATCCTCAGATCTCAGATGCTTGAGCAGCTAGGATTACAGGCATGGGCCATCGATGCCCACTAATCATGTAAAATTGTAAGTACAGAACAATTTTAAATTCATACACACAAAAATCCTTTGATATGTCTAGAAAATATGCAGGAAGCATTAAAATGAAGTAGTTATTTTTCAGTGAGGTTATGGGTGATTTTATTTAATTTATATATATATTTCTAAATCAAGAATAATCAGAGTTTATTATTTTATAATAAAAAAGTAAAGTAAGCTTTGAACAAGGTGATCCTAAGTAGACAGTGCATTTCTTTCTATTTGCTCCCCGCCTTTTTTTGATTGTTTTAGGGATTGAACTCAGGATCTAACACTTGCTAGGCTGGTGCTTTATCATTTAATCACACTCCTAGTTTGAAACAAACTTTTTATAGCATATTTCTACTTGTCTCAGGAAATACCCACTGTCAATAGTGAAGAATTTTGTCCTCAATGCTAAAGGATTAAAAAAAAGAGATCAAGAAACTTTTTTTTCTTCTCTTGGAGGTGTTTGAGTGCCTGGGATATTAATATAATTTCTCTCAGTAATCATGCTAATAACTGTGGGATGCAAAATAATTCCTACAGTATCTGACTGCTTATCCTCTTGGAACTGAACTGAAAGCTCTCTGGGTAATGAAGGTCACAAATCAAAAGAAAGAATACATGAGAAAAGGATTAGAACAAAAAGAGCAGGAGCCATAACTCTACATCCCAGTTATAATGAATCCTATAATTTGACAAATGTAAGTGAGTAAAAAAAATGGTACTTAATGAATTAAGGATGAGCTGAGATCCCTTATAGTCAGTTGGGAATAAAATCTTTTTTTTTTTTTTTTTCCCTGAAATGCTGAAAGATTCAGCCAAGAAAAAAAAATGTTTAAATTGAAATAATTTGTTACATGTAAGGTATTTACTTATTTTTAAAAATAATTTCATAGTAAAAGTCTTTCTCTTCTTGAGTTTTTCATAGAGCTTAAAGCATGTGGAAAATAAACAACAACCACAAGATATTATATATATATATCTGTATATATATGCTTATTTTTACTTAGCAAAATAATAATTACCTACTGTGTGTTACTAGGATTCTGAAAAATACAAAAAGAACAAAGGGTAGTCTCTGTTTTCAATACATCATAAAGCTTAGTGCATTACTTGGGTAAGGACTTAGCTTGAACACCGAGTATCTATTTTGAGTCTGAGGAATGTAGTATTTTCAAGTGTTTTTTTAAATTCCAATACTGGTGCTTGAACTCAGAGCCTTTCACTCTCACTTGGATTTTTTTGGTCAAGATTGGCACTCTACCTCTTGAGTTACAGCTCTATTTCCAGCCTTTTGATCGATAGTTGGAGATAAAGGTCTAATATAGACGTTACTGCTCAGACTGGTTTTGAACCACTAATGTCCTTGCTTGTTTGTTTCCTCTCTCCCTCCCTTCCTTCCTTTCCTCCCTCCTTCTCTTCTTTCTCTCTTCCCTTTCCCCCTCCCCACCCCCTCCCCTCCCCCCTCCCCTTCCCTTCCCTTCCCTTCCCTTTTTTTCTTTTCTCTCTTGTCCTGGAGCTTAACTCAGGACCTGGGCATTGTTCCTGAACTTTTGTGCTTAAGGCTAGCATCCTACCACTTGAGCCACAGTTCTATTTCAGGCTTTTGTAGTGCTTAGTTGGAGATAAAGTGTCTTAAGATTTTCCTGGCTGGCTTGCTAGTGCAATCCTCAGATCTCAGCCTCCTGAGTAGCTAGGATCATAGACGTGAGCCACTAGTGGCCAACTAGTATGTTCAATTCTTATTTTTAGCCACTGATGTACTAGAAGAAATGAAAAATGATAATATACATTATTGTAGTTATCAGTTTCTGTTAACATTAATGTTTGGGTCATTGGAAAAGCATATTCTGTAAAAATATATGAAGAAAATTCTTACCTTTCCCCCCTGAGTTTTAGTAAAACTATCACTTTCTACTTTTGGATAGGGAAAAGCCATTTTTCTCAAAATATCTTTTCCAAAGAGGTAGGACTATTCTTGTATAACAAAAGTCCAAGATTCATAAAGTTGAAATAAGACTAATTGGAAAGAATCTGGTAACCAGTCAGTGACTACTAAGGCAAGTATTTTAGTTCTCAGCAGAGTATTGGTTGATGGCACTGCAGTCAATGTAACATTAATGCAGCATTCATAGGAGCCTGGGTTATCAGTGACAGCTGGGAAGGTATAGCTTAAATACTGTTTCTTTGTTGCATTAATTCATGTGACTTGTTGCTATGGGAAGTTCTGATACACAGTATTATTCACAGTATTATTCTAGTAGAAGTTGATGAAATGTGGTAAATATACATGTTAGAATCTGTGGCATATAATGAAAATAAAACTGGTGCAATTAACTACTCTTTCTTTTGTCCTTGCAGTCCATTTTTCCCTTCACAAATCTTCCCACTTATTAAAGTGAACTGTTTTTTCAGAGATGCAGTAGAAAAATCAAGAAACAATAACATTGCTATTTTTGTACCAGTTTTAAAAATATATTTGAAAGTTGAAGATGCTTTTTGAGTGCTTAATTGTATTTAAAAATAAATGAAACTCAATGACTTACATCTTTTACCTTCCCCAAGCCTTTTTCTACTGTAAATGCTATTTCATATAAAACCCTTTAAGCAGAGCTCGATATCTTTTAAAATCATTCACTATCATAACATAATGCAGTCTGCAAATGTTTTTTACTTCATTTGAAATGTCTCTGTAGATGAACACAGATCTTACTGATAGTCGGAATCGAATGTGGTACTATCATTGCCTAATGAAGCCACATTCAGTAAAAATAAGATAATGAGCTCTCAAAATGCTAGTGAGCTATCCCAAACATTTTACAGATCAGACAGAAAATTAGAGTAAAAATAATGCCACATAAATGTCCCTAAATCACTTTATATTTAAGCAAATGCTCTGGTCAGTATTCTTGGAACTGCTTTATCTGCTTAAAATATATAAATGTATATTATTCTTGAAGCAGTATCTCGTCTGGTATACATATAAATGTCTTTAGGCGGGTTGAAGAATTATACATACAGCTGGGGCACTTAACACTGTATTCCTAGGTACTCAGGAGGCTGAGATCTGAGCCATGTCAGGAAAGTCCATGAGACTCTTATCTATTAACTAACCACCAAAAGCTGGAAGTGGACTGTGGCTCAAGTGGTAGAGTGCCAGCCTTAAGTAGAAAGAGACAAAAGACAGTGCCCAGGCCCTAAGATCAAGCCTTAGTACTGACACATACACACAAAAACAATTATATATCTCTGCATATGAAATAGAGAATATTATCATTAAGTGAATTATTGTACATATAATATATAATTATGCATTAAAATAGAATATGTATGTATATATAAATATTATGTTATAAATAAGAGCAGAGAATATTATTAAAGAATTGATAAAAAACCTTAAATATGTAGACATGGTTTATTGAAAAGTATTCAAATTTATTTCTCAGTTATTCAAGTTGAAGAGATGTCTAAAATGATAATATGATTTAAGTCCTTGAGATCATTTTTCATGTTTAAAATGGTTTCCATTAGTTAAAAAATAGTAAAAGGCCATTCATTGTAATAAAAAAGGAATTGTTTTCTCCTTCTAGATACTCTGTAATCAAGCTGGTTAGTTCAGTTGAGGCCAGAGGATTTGAGATAGCATGACTGCTCTGCAGGGTACTTGGACACCTCAGTTTCCCTTCTTTCTGGGCTAGTGTCTGCCCTGGTTCATCTCCGCTGACCAGACCCTGATGTAGGGGATGGACATGGGAGGAAATGGAAGTTAGGTGAACCCGTGCTTTCTTACTCATGTAGGAACAATGTTTTATCCCAAAGCTACTAGTTAAAATCAGGTGTCTTTAGGCTAGGCATTGGTGACTCATGCCCGTAATCCTAGCTACTCAGGAGGCTGAGATATGAGGATCATGGCTTAAAGCCAGCCTGGATACCAAAAAGCCAGAAGTGGAGTTGGGACTCAAATAGTAGAGGACTAGCCTTGAGCAAAATAGCTCAGGGGCAGCACGCAGGTCCTGAGTTCAAGCTCTAGAACTATCCACCCCTCCGCTCACATCCATACAATCAGATTTTGATGCATCGTTGATTTTAATTTGTGGTATATGTGGGTTTTTTTAAGTTTAGTTTTTTAGTTTTTTAAAAATTTAGTAAGTCCTAAAATCAAGTGAAAATAAACACACCAAGATAGAGTGGAATGAATTGAAGCCCAGGTCAAATCCCAGGTCAGACTGGGTAAGATAGTTTAATTGACAGGTTTGTTATTTCATTAGTCCCTGCAGGATAAAGTATATTCAGTGGTGTTTTATGAAAACTAAGAATAATTTAAGTTAAAAAATCTAGTCTCTAGCAGTTATGATGTTTCCTGAATGTGTTGGACAGTTTTTTAGACTATACTTTGTACCAGAGGCTCATTTCTTGACTATATTAAGATGTCTAACTATACTAGGAGCAAGTTATCAGAAATGCTAGAGGAAGTGGTTCACACATAGCTTCACATAAAAAGGTATCTGAGAGGCAGAGACCAGATGATAGTTGTTTAAGGCCAGCTCAGGCAATAAACATTATCAAGATCTTATCTAAAAGGAAATGAGCTGAGGGTGGTTGGTGACACACAACTGTAATCCCAGCAACTTGGGAGATGGAAGCAATAGGAGAGTGTTCTGAGACCCAGTCTAGGCAAAAAGTATAAAACCCCAACTGAAAACGAATGAGAGCAAAAAGGGCTCCAAAGACAGCACCAAGCACAAGGCTTGCAGTTTAAACCTCAGGACTGCTAAAAAAAAGAACAGTGCTGGAAGAATATCAATACCAAATTTCAAACTCTACTACAAAGCCATAGTAATCAAAACAGCTTGGTACTGGCACAAGAACAGACCTCAGGACTAATGGAATAGAATTGAAAACCCAGAAGTGAACCTACAGACCTATAGCCATCTAATTTTCGATAAGGGAGCTAAAAAAATAGAATGGAAGAAAGATAGC
The DNA here is from genome assembly GCF_019054845.1 of Dipodomys spectabilis. Taxonomy (NCBI): domain Eukaryota; kingdom Metazoa; phylum Chordata; class Mammalia; order Rodentia; family Heteromyidae; genus Dipodomys; species Dipodomys spectabilis. The sequence continues at coordinate 11,196,184 of NW_024870752.1, forward strand.
CTCTTCAGTAAATGGTGCTGGCAAAATTGGTTAACTATTTGTAGAAAAGTAAAGCTAGATCCTTTTATATCACCCTGCACAACTCCAAATGGATCAAAGACCTCGGAGTCAAAGCAGACACCCTGAAAACATTACAGAATGGAATAGGAGAAACCCTAGGACTCCTTGGCACAGGCCGAAATTTTCTTAATAAAGACCAGAAACACAACAAATCAAAGAAAGGTTGGACAAATGGGATTGCATGAAATTGCAGAGCTTCTGCATGGCAAAGGACATAGCTAGCAAGATTAATAGAAAGCCCACGGAATGAGAGAAGATCTTCACTAGCCTTACAACAGACAAGGGTCTCCTATCTAAAATATACCTGGAACTCAAAAAATTGAATCCCCCAACAACAAATCTTCAAAGAAACAACTGCCCAATAAATAAGTGGGCTAAAGATTTACAGAGAAACTTCTCTGAAGAGGAAAGAAGGATGGCCAATAGACACATGAAGAAATGCTCAACCTCCCTAGCCATAAAAGAAATGCAAATCAAAACAACACTGAGATACTACCTCACCCCAGTTAGAATGGCTATAATCAAGAACTCTAATAACAACAGATGCTGGAGGGGATGTGGACAGAAGGGAACCTTACTGCATTGTTGGTGGGAGTGTAAACTTGTTCAACCACTTTGGAAAGCAGTATGGAGGTTCCTCAAAAGACTCCACATAGAGTTCCCCTATGACCCAGCAATCCCATTTACCCAAATGATCACAAATAAGGCCACACTAAAGCTACCAGCACGACTATGTTTATTGCAGCATTATTCACCATAGCTAAGATCTGGAACCAATCCAGATGCCCCTCAGTAGATGAATGGATCAAGAAAATGTGGTATATATACACAATGGAATTCTATGCCTCCATCAGAAAGAATCACATTGCTCCATTTGTTAGGAAATGAAAAGACTTGGAAAAATTATAATAAGTGAAATAAGCCAGGCCCAAAGAAACTTAGGTCCCATGGTTTCCCTTATTTGCAATAACTAGTATATGTCTGAGTCAAGCAGAAAAGGTTAGATAAGGTGATGTTAGGGAAATGAACCCTAAGATATGTATTCAAATGTTTTTTTTTTTCTTTCGGTGATTGTTTCTAACACATTTATAAGATAATTTCTTTGTTGCTTTGTATGTCCCTCCCCCACAGTATAACCCCTGCTTTCACTGTATTTGAGGTTGGTATAATTTGTGGAGGGGAAGGGAAAAAACAAATCATTTAAATAGGGATACAGGTGGATCCATTGCAACAATGAGATGTACAAGTTGTGATGTGGAAAAATGAACTTTACAACTTTGGTGGGGGGGGGAGGAGGATTGGGTGAGGGGGCCGGGGGGGGGGGTGGAGGATGGGAAGGGATGGGAAAGGGAAACAAAGGAGGAGGCTACAATGCTTGATAAGAAATGTACTCATTATCTTGCCCATATAATTGTAACCCTCCTGTACAGTATTTTCACAATTAAAAAAAGAAAAAATTACCAGAAATATCAATAACCAAAATTTTAATGCGTAGATATCACAGTTTTTAAAAAATATAATTCTGTGAAGCTGGCAAGAAAAGCCCACACTTTTGTCTAATGCATGACAGATTCCCTTCAGAATGAGAGAGAGAGAGAAAGAGAGAGAAAGAGAGAGAAAGACAGAGAAAGAGAGAGAGAGAGAGAGAGAATACTTGTTGGGCTCTAGCAGTCCCAGTTTCTTTCCTATATCCCTGTCAAATCATTGTGTACAAAATTATGTTTCAGTTTATGTATACCATGGACTAGCTGTGATTCTGAAATTGGTTTCTAAATAAAAAAATAGAATACAGGAAATATTAGAACACCTAGATGTTTGAAGAAATGGACAGAAATATCTGTTAAGTGCTCCTAACATCTATTTGGATTTCAAGGTACAATTAAAACTCATGTTACAGCGATGATACCTTGTTTTCCTCTTTACCGCCTGACTTTCCAAGACTTTTTTGCTTAGCAGAGAAAAGGCAATTTTGTAAATTAATTCATACCCAGGTATAGTCAGGATGAGAATAAATATTTTGGAAACTTGTTTTTTCAAGTGTGTGTGTGTGTGTGTGTGTGTGTGTGTGTATTTTAAAGCATAGTTTTGCTGTGTAGTCCGAGCTGGCCTGGAACTTGATATATTATTCAGGTTGGTCTTGAACTCAGTCTCCCAATTTCTGGGCCTACATGTTGTTTAAGCATGTGTGGGTATTTAAAATTATCTTTAAAAGTTCAGAGAATATATGGTTGGTTTTGCTGGTATTCTACCACTTCAGCCATGCCTCCATTTATATTTTTTTGTTGTTGTTGTTAGTTGGAGAGATAAGTGGCTTATAGATCTTTCTTCTTGGGCTGTCTTTGAACCACAATCCTCAGATCTCAACCCTTTGAACAGTTAGGATTACAGACCTGAGCTACCAGCACCCAGTTTCATATATCTTATTTAATTTAATTTAATTTTTTCTGGCTCTAAGGCTTGGACTCTGAGTCTGGGCACTGTCCTAGAGCTCATTTTGCTCAAGACTAGTGCTTTGACACTTGAGCCACAGATCTACTTCCAGCTTTTTCTGTGATTTAACTGGATATAAGGGTCTCCTGTTCTGGCTGGCTTTGAACCATGAACCCTAGATCTCAGCCTCCTGAGTACCTAGGATTACAGGCATGAGCCACTAGCACCCAGCCCTATATATTTTAATTTAAAAGCCCGGCCTCATATATTTTAATTTAAAAGAAGGAAAACATGTCTTGTCATTCTTGGGAATGATCATCAGAGCAGATAATGAAGGCTTAACTTAATTCTTAATCACTGCAGGGAGCATCATAACAAATCTTCTTTCATTCATAAAGTAAGACATTTTGTCCCTCATTTCACTCTATACTTTACCCCCACTTATTCAAAACACAGCGAACCAACTTTTTGATGAGCTTATAAACTTTTTCTTAAAAAGGTGTATAGATTTCCTCTATCCTGATAAAAAGGCATAATAAGGTCGAAACCTTACTAGCCATCATCTTAAGTGCATATTTAATGAGAGAATTATAGCCTGGTTAATGGACTGAAGGCATGAGAGCACAGCTGAATCATGGTCAGGAAGGCATGCCCATGAGCGGGGTTGGGGTTGGGTGGGAGAATAATAGAGATAGCCAAAAGGGAGAGGAGGCAAGGCTGATATTTAGCTACTTCTTGCTTTTGACCTGCCTCTTAAAGCTATTTCTTTAATAAACGCTTAAGTTCATTAAGAAGACACAGTTAAATATTTCAATGTATACAAATACTACTAAAAAATGTTGAAAACAGCAATCTAAAGAAAATAAATTTTAGGAAAGTCAACTACAATGATGAGAAAATAACCTGTAAGTGGAAAGATCCATGAAAATTAGATTTCTTCTTAACACAGAAGAGGATGAAGCCCCAGAAGACACAGAGTAATTGGTGCGAATTTCCAACAGAGAAGTATGAATCATGTGTAGCGATGATGGAGTATAAGAAGACCAGGAGCAGGATCTGCTAGCTCACACCTACAATCCTAGCTGCTTAAGCGGCTGAGACTTACAGATCAAAATTCAAAGCCAGCCCAACCAAGGAGAGACTCCTAAGTCCAACTAACCAGTAAAAATCTGGAATTCAAGGTGTGGGTCAAGTGGCAGAACACCAGCCTTGAGCAACAACAATAGAAACAAAACAGTCGAGAAAGTGAGGCCCTGAGTTCAAGTCCCAGTACTGACACACAGAAAAATAAATAAAAATTAAACCCAGGAAACATGTGGATAGAAGATAAAACCCACAATAAAGAAAAAAATTCTATAGGTATAGAGATGAATGGAAGTTGTGAAAACAAAAATGCCAGAAAATGGGAGACTTAGTTGTTCTTTGAGAAAATCTTTGCCTTCACAATAAAATGTATCTAATTTGGAAAAGGGAATAGGAAACAATTTCCCTTTGAAGGCTGAAGGACAGGAAGACAAACTAGTCTTAGCAGAGAATTGATCAAAAATCATTTAAATAAACAGGTCCTGGTGACTTTCAAATTAGAGTGTCAATTATTGATGATTCAGGCTCTGAGGTGCTAATAATAACGTATTTTTGTTACAGTGGAAAACTATCCTTAGTGATTTCTTCTCTGAATGGAGCACCTGCTTCATTATACCTTATGTTGAAGGACCCCAATGAAACATTTTATGTGTATGTGACTGGTACTAAGGCTCGAACTCAAGGGCCTGGGCCTGTCCCTTAGCTTTTTGTCTGAAGGCTGGCACTCTACTCATTGAGCACAACTCTACTTGTGGTTTTTGTTTCTGTTTTTTTTTTTTTGCTAGCTAATTGGAGGTAAGAATCTCATGGACTTTCCTGTCCATGCTGCCTTTGATCCTCTCATCTTAGCCTTCTGAGAAGTTAGGATACATGAGCCTTTGGGGCCTGGTGAAACTTTTGTTTTTATTATGAGTCTCATGGGCTTTACCGCCCCATCTAACTTGGAACCTTGGTCCTGGATCTCAGCTTTCTGAGTAGGTAGGATTATGGGCATGAGCCACTGCATCCAGCTTGACATTATATTTTAAAAGTGTGTTTATTAGTACCTGGAAAAGGCTTGTATTTGTTAATTAACCTACACTTTTCCCTAAGACTTTTGAGGACAACTCATTTCCAAGGATGATGAGCCTTGTCTTAAGACAGCTCGATTGAAGACTACTAGGTTCACTAGCATTGGTGAAATTGCTAATCGTGGAAGTTTGATGGAATAGTTACAGCTGTTTTTTAAGTTGTTTAAATAAAAATAGATTTCCTGTCTACATTCTAAAGGCCCATGTTATATCTCAAAGCTTGAGAGAAAGGTCTGCATAAATTTTTAAGAGTTCCTAAGTCATAATTGGCTCTTTCCTTCTTTTTCACATTGCCTTTCATCAGTCTATTCTACATGCTTCCCTAGGATTGCTATGCAAATCATTGAATTTCTAAGATGCATTTCTGCTATGGCTTCCTTACTCCAAAGTCTCCAATGCCTTCTCTCAATTAAATCTTCAACACTTACCTCTCTGGCAGTGAAGGTCACCTCTCCTCTTTATCTGGTCTTCCTTCTTATAGTTCTAGATAAAGTATGTTCTCCAACCTAGCCCAAATGCTCGTGATTCCAAAAACACTTTGCACTTCATCTCCTTACTGTAACTCATACCGGTTGCTTTCATTGAAATGCTTTCCTTGCTTCCCTTCTGCTGTGACTTGAATGTTGAGTGTCCCTCCCAAGTCTACAAATAGGTGCTGTGCATCTTTAAGGGGTGGGGCGTGGTGAGCAGTCATGAAGTCACTGGAGATATTGTCTTAAAAGAGAATGTAGGAACTTAGTTCCTCCTCCTGCTCCTCCTGCTCTTCTTCCTCCTCTACCTCTTCTTTTTCTTCATAATCTTCTTACCTTCTTCTTCTCCCCCCCCCCCCCTTCATCTTCTGCCTTCCCTCTTGGTTCCTTCCTCTCCTTTTCTCTTTCTTCCTGCTGGAGACTTGACTGTCATCTCTGACATAAGCTCCCAACACTCTTCTTTGAGGCAAAACCTATGGGACTACCTGATCTTGGACATTTAATCCACCAACTATGAGCTAAAATTCGCTCTTTATACATTAGCAACCTAGGCATTTCATTGCTGAAAAGCAGAGCTGACTAGCACACCTCCCCTCCTGTTCTATTATCAAAGTCATCTGATATACCATACACTCTCTGGGCTTTCTCCAAGTGCTTCATTTGAACCACAGGTGCCTTAGGAGGGTGGACTTAGGGTATTTATTTTGTACTGCCTTGTATTTTGTGATTTGTACATGTCTAATTCTACTCACAATCCTGTCAAGTGTGAGCATACACACACACACACACACACACACACACACACACACACACACACACACACACACACACACACCCCAATCTCCACCCCCTAATAGAGTCTGGCATACAGAATTCGAGTCTTGTGAGTCATTACATTCTCCACAGTACCTAGGAAGCTGCCTTGAACCTACTTGCCCTCACTGCAGGTGTTGAGATGCTATGGATACATGGGTACAAAAGGATGCTATGAGGTTCAGAAGTACTAGTTCAATTATGAGAAATTAGAGTAGAAAACAATCATTTGAATCTGTTGGCTGCCGGGGATATTTTCCTAGTGGGGGTGGTGCAGAGCTGCTATCTTGGATGACACTGGCGTCCACACAGCTTCTCCCTACCAGCCAGGCTGGGATCTTCTACCCATCATTTCCCTCGCTCTATGGGGTGTGATCTAGGGGGTTGTATTTCTTCTGAAAATTATTAAAAGATGTGGCAGCTGGATCAGCTTCCAGGACATATAGTTTATCTGGATCAACCTAATGTTCTGTATGCAAAATGTGTCAAATCAAGCAACATGTTTAATTTGAGAATTTTCTATTTATGTGTGTCACTTGTGCTATTAAACTACTGGCATGAAAAATTATGTCTTAAATTTTAGTAAGTTATGTAGGCTAAACTTTAAAAATATAAATTAGTGGTGTCAGCCTTTATTAATAGGGGTATCCATTAAAGAATTTCAAAGCAGATTACACATACGTATTTACTCATATGTGGCTCTGTGTGTGAATATAAATGTATGTGTATAATTGCTAAAATGTACATTTATAAATTTCTTTTAATTAGTTGTGTTTCATATACAACAATACTAAGGACTACATGGATATAAGGTTATTAATAGTGATAAGGGTCCCTGGTCCTGATGTAGACTCTGTCAATCATCTCTAGCTGATTGATTTTCATTGATCATTTTGAACTCATGTTTTCTCAGTTGTAAAGTAAGAAGGCTAAGACATAGCTCAAAGTTTTTCTGTGAGCAAAATAAGATAATTTTTTTTTTGTTTTTGGCCGGTCATGGGGCCTGAACTCTGGGCCTGGGCACTGTCCAGAGCTCTTCAGCTCAAGGCTAGTGCTCTACCACTTAAGCTATAGAGCCACTTCTGGATTTTCTGCTTATGTGGTGCTGAGGAATCAAACCCAGGGCCTCATGCATGCAAGGCAAGCGCTCTACCACTAAGCCACCTTCCCAGCTGAAATAAGATAATTTATATAAAACAGCACACTAATACTGTACACTATCTGGTACTTAGTGATAATTTTTGTGAATGGTGGTGATTAATAATAATTCTAATATTAAGTAATGTCAGATAATTTGAGGTTTAGAGTAGGCATTAATTTTTGGGTAGAAGAATCATCAATTTTATTTGCATTCACTAAATCATTTCAACAATGTATTAAAAGGTCAGGGAAAGGTAGAGAATAGGATAATTTGTCTTTAATTGACTGAGATGTTATATTTGAAAAAAAAGCTATTTTAAATTATAATTATAATAGCTATCAAAGTTTCAAAGCAAGTCTGTTGAAGCCTCCCAATCATCCATAAGTAATGTCAGCACTCAGTGCTGAAGTGTTGCATCAATATTTGAGTTTTCACCTATCAGTGACTTCAGATTTACTCTTCTGCTTAGTCTAACATCAACAAAATGTCAGGACTCTGTAGTATAGTATACTTATTTTAATATTGATTAATTTTATAAATGAAAGAGACAATCCTATACAAATCAATGAATAAATCAAGGACTGTAGTGGACAAAGATAATGAATACAGCCCTCACAAAGGGAAAGTGGAAAAGAACCCAGAGAATAAATGTTTTCTGTAATAGGACAGCCTACTACAATGGCCAGCCTTTTTTACTTTCTAGGGTATTATGTGATTAGGGGACCTTATAATACAGAAAGTCAGGATCTGGTGACATTGGTTACTTGCCTAGAATCTTGGTGACAGTAAAGTTCATGCAACTCTTTTGGGGGCACTTGGAAAATATACATTAAATTATGTGAATACTTCTACTCCAATTACAGCCTTATAAATTAAACCTAAGAAACTGATAGAAAGATAGAGGAGGGCTGGGAAGTTGGCTCAGTGGTAGAGTGCTTGCCTCACATGCATGAGGCCCTGGGTTTGATTCCTCAGCACTACATAAACAGAAAAAAGCTGCAAGTGGCATTGTGGCTAGAGTGCTAGCCTTGAGCTGAAGATCTGAGGGACAATGCCCAGGCCCAGAGTTCAGCCCTCATGACCGACAAAAAAAAAAAAGAGGAAGGCTGGCCATAGTGGTGCATGCCTATTCCTACCTATTCAGTAGGTGGAGGTAGGAGGATCATAAATTCCTCGCTGAACCCAGGCCAAATTATTATTAAGACTCAAAAAAGCATTGAATATTATGCATAAAAAAATGAAGGGGAGGGGTAGGACTTGGGAAGAAGGAGAATGATGAGAGGAGTGACATTGATCAAGAATCGTATTTATAAATGGTTGTTGAATGGTAACTTCTTTGTATAACTACTTAGAGATAATAAACATATAATAAAACAAAAAAATACAAAACAAAAAGGCCAGAGTGTGGCCTGAGAGGTGAAGTGCTTGATTAGCAATGAAAGCCCCTAGATTTAATCCCTAATGAACAAATAAATAAATACAACAGAATGTTCACCACACTATAAACTAGAAGCAATATTAATTAATGTTCACCACCAAAGAAGTGGCCCAAAGTCAGTCATTTATCATGCACTCAGTACACATATATTACCTTGCATGTAACACAATGCCCTAACTTGAAAAATGCTTATAGACATGTTGAGACAAGCAGAATATGAAATCATGTGTATACCAGAGTTAAAAGTTTTAAAAATATATTTTATTTATGAAAATTTGTAGGAAAGCCTCAAATAGTACTGGTGATGACCTGTAAGTGTTTGGTATCCTGAATAGTTTTTCTTTCTATTTTCTACAAATTTTCTTTGCTAGAGCTTGGTTTTACATGAAAATATGATAAAATAATAATAATACAAAAAGAAATTCCTCATTGCAGACAAGTTTATTTTTTGCCCCCAGGGCAAAAGCTGCATGTGTAAGTAGGTTATTAATTAGCTCTAAAGTTATCACTTGGGGAGCATGGAGATGTCAGAGGTTAATATGAATTTTGATTGGGATAATTTATACAATGAAAATTCATGTCTATGTTATTCTGGTGAGTCTTTCTTTAAAAAAAAAGGGTAAGAATTTTTTTAGAGGTTAAAGAATGGCAGTATTTTTTAAAAAAATTACAAAAACCTGATAACAGAAATAAAAAGCTTTCAGTACAAACCAAACACTAGTTTTTGCAGCCAACAACATAAATGCAATTAGTTTATCTTGATCTACAATTTATCACACTATTTTTCTGTCAAAATATATGAAATTTAGGATTGCATTTAATCTTCCAAAATGTTTCTCTGAAGAAATGGAACAGAATCATAAATATGCTCTATTGTTTGCTGAATAACTCATAGAGGGATGGAACTTTTTTTTTTGAGCTCCTGAAGACTTCTATGGTGCCAGGCCCAAAGGTCACTTTTGAAGGATCAAGTACATGATTTCCTTTTGAAAAAATATATTCTTTTTTGCCAAGTTCTGGCAGGTAGTTCACATCAGTAATCCTAGCTACTCAGGAGGCTGAGATCTGAGAATCACAGTTTGAAGCCAGCCTGGACAGACAAGTTCTTGAGACTCTTTTATTTCCATTAGATTACAGAAAAGTAGAGCTGGAAGTGGAAACATGGTTCAAGTGGTAGAGTGTCGTCTCTGAATGAAAAAGCCAAGTGAAGCCCTGAATCCTAATGTTGGTACACAGACATAGACATATAGACACACACAGACACACACAGACATGTACATACACACACACACACACACACATGTGCACACATACACACACAAAATAAAGTAAATAAGTATAAATATACACTTAAGATTCTGGAAAGCTCTACACTTTTTATTTTCCTTCCCGTCTTTCTCACAATAGAGAACCAGCTAACAGTCTATCTGTGTTTAAACAGACTGTATTATACACACTTTTTGGTGTTACAGGTATTAACTCAGTAAATCACCACAGACACCGTATGAGGTAGGTTGAGCCACCAGCTTGAGTTTAGAAATGAGTGAACTGAGATATAAGAGAGGCAGTGTGATCTTTCCAGGTCAGTTAGTAAGGGGCAGGCTTGAGACAAACTGGGCAGTCTGGTTCCAGGGCAAGGGTGATTTGCTACTGCCCTCATGTGTCTCCCTGTGCCCTAAGGGAGACAAGGGGCCCTGAACCCTTGAGAACTTTGAAAACTCAGACATGGTTTGATGAAGGAAGGCCCTGTTCCAAGAAATCCAGAGGCTGAGAGGTACACAGCTCAATTACGTGTCATGGTAGGAAGGCCCGTTTTTGGAATACCTTGAAAGACTGAATATGATTGTCATTCCTGATTCCAGATAGCTTGCAGAATGGTAGAGCTGAGTTCTTGGGGGTAGTTTTAGGCCAATTCCTATTGATATGGGGAAATATTGGCTGTGCTGGCTGACAGCAAAGGCAATAGCAGTGTTGGCTTTGGGAATATGGTTAGTTTTCTAACTCCATTGAACTGTGGGACTTTGAGTTTGCATATGAACTTTTGTTTCTGATCTTCATTTCCTTATCTGTAGGGACATGACTATCCTGTTCCTAATCCCTTATATAATAATTGGATAAGTCGTATTTCCTACTCACAACTCATTTAACAATGAGGTAAAAAGTTCTATTAAGGGCTTACCTATGGTATAATGCACAGCATTAACACAGATACTTTCAGGCAGATTATTTTTTCCTTAGAATCTTCGTTGTTATTTTATTTTTATTGTAAGTTTATTTTTATTATTTACTTCTTTATTTTTGTGACTTAGAATAGGGCTTGAACTCAAGGCCTGGGTACTATCTGAACTTTTTGTTCAAGGCTAGAACTCTACCACTTGAGCCACAGTTCCACTTCTGGTTTTTTAGTGAGTAATTGGAGATAAGACTCTGAAGGACTTTCCTGCCTGGGCTGGTTTCGAACTGTGATCCTTAGATCTCAGCCTCCTCAGTAGTTGAGGTTACAGGCATGAGTCACTAGCACCTGACTTAACCTACTTTCTTATTCCTTTAGTATTTGATGCCATTTAGTAAATATTAACTTTGGAAAAGGTATATTATCTTTGGCTGTGCTTTGTCTAGAGTGTTTTTATTGTCATTTTCTGTAACTTCATTTTTGCTGCCTGTTCTTCAATAAGGTAATGAAATTATAGAGATTTTAATTCCTCAGGGTGTAGAAATGACAAGTAGCTCATCAAAGAAATTATATTCTGGAAAACAAGAGAAAAAAAATAAGAGTTTTCTAAACCAAAATGTAAGCTGGCAGGAAGAGATATTTCTATTGGTTTAAAATGAGGCAAAACGGAGAAGGTACAGGCATCTGCGCTGACATTTCAGAGAGCGATGAAGTATTTTGCTCAGGCACCTGTGAGATAATTTGTCATCTTGGACTTTTAAAGTAGGAGTCAAGAAAACAGCATCGAGCGGTTGGCTGACTTAGAAAACTGATTGGTGTTTTCAAGAGAATTTGTTTTATGTGTTGAGTGGAGGTAACCTTCTCTGAATAAGAACCTTAAATGGTAATATTTTGTGAAAACATTTATTTCAGGAAGGGAAAAGAACAGTGTTATATTAATTACCTGTGGAATTTTTGTACCTTACAGAGTGAATTACTAGTCTTAAAAGGGACTTAAAAAAATCACAGCTCTGTTAGACATCTGTAGACAGACGGATTAACTCAAAGACACAGGCATCTTTGGAGATCTCACAAGTGCTACATAGGCCCTGAGGTCAGGGGTCAATACAACACAACCCCTTCCTTCAAACACCAAAGAGGACACCAAGAGAAGTGAAGGCAGACTGGACTTTAAAAAGTTACCATGGAGCTGGGTTTCTGGTGGCTCATGCTTGTAATCCCAGCTACTCAGGAGGCTAAGGTCTGAGGATTGTGGTTCCAAGCTAGCCTGGATAGGAAAAGTCCACGGCACTCTTATCTCTAATTGCCAGAAAGCTCAAAGTGGATCTGTGGTTCAGGTAGTAGAGGGATAGTGCCTAGGCTCTGAGTTCCAGCCCCAGTACCTGTGGGGTACATGCATGCACACAAAGAAAAAGTAACCCTGGGTATCAAGATGGTACGTTCTTCATTGTAGCACATGCAAAGTCCTAGGGAACACTGAAGAAATATTTTTAGGGAGATTAGAGAAAGGTTTACAAAGAATGTGATTCTCGAGTGCACACCCAAAGGCAAAGTGCTCCATCAAGTGAAGGAAAAAAAATTCTGTAACTGTATCAAAGCTCTGGGTCTTCCAGGACGAGTACTCTTGTGTGGTTAGATGGTGGCTTGTTCTGTGTGTGAGTGGTCATAAACAAGGAGAAAGAAGCCATAGAGAATAGTCAACTAAGTAGGAGGAAAGCCAGGAAGTTTTCAGCTGAGAGTTGGGTATTAATGAATGGCTGACAGTATACTGGAAGGTGAGAGGAAAGTCAAGCTGCTTTGGGGTCCGTGAGTGATACACAGGAGGTGAGCAAGCACAGGCAGGAAGTATTGTTTTGCCATTCCTTTTTATGAGGAGGAGAAAGAAGGGAAACAGTTTTAAGGGAAGAGGCTGTGATCCTGTGGGCTTGGTACAGGAGCTTATTGGAGTGCTGACAGTCAAGTCAGGAAGGAAAGAGAAGTTGAAGACAGAGACAAGAAAAGAACTTATGAAGGAAGGTTCTAGAAAGCTAAAGAGCACAAATGAAAAAACAGAACATATTTTCCTCTGGGCAGGAAGAAGCCCAGGGCTGCATGAAGAGGAAAAGGATTGCACGTGCATCTGTTTTTCAGACTTTTTTTTTTTCTGTAGAGAGCAGTAGTGGCATTTATTTCATAGTCTCTTTTTTTGGAATTATTTAGTTTTTCTTTCTTTATGTGACTGGGATTTGAATTCATAGCATAGTCTTGTGCTTTGGGCCATATCCCCCGCCCTTCTTTTGTTTAGTTACTTTTCTGTTTTTTAAGATAAAATCTTATTACCCCCACCCGCCACCCCAGGAGGGCACCTTGGAATGTGTTCCTCCTATTTATGCTTCTCATACAGCTGGATAACAGCTACTTACCATCATTACCATTGTGCCAGCCATTGGTTTCACCAATGTTATGCCTGGACTGGCCTCAAAATCCCATCCCTTCAATCTTCATCTCTCAAGTAGCTGTGATTACAGGTTTGAGCTGACATGCCCAATCTTTTGTTTGCATTGTAAAGGAAGTAGAGATACTGTAGTAGTAAAACATGGCACACTTCCAGAAACAAACTGTCACCATAGGTCTCTTGTGTGCTGATCTGGAAATGATGGTCATCAGGAAAGAATCCCCAGTCAAATCTTTTCAGTGTGTGTCTCTTATGATCCATGTCCAGAATGTTTGAAATCAGAATTGGGGGACAACTTAAAGAACTGACTAGTTATACTATAAGTTGCAATAATAATCTCTACAGTTGTCCAGTAGATATATTGCATAAATACATTGGCAAGAAACCCAAAGCTGTTGCAGTTTATCTGATTAGCTTTATCCTTTTGACAATTGTTAGCCTACAAAAATGGCTATTGCATGTAGTTCAGTCTGACAATAATGCAAACGCACAAGAACAGTTGACCAAATATATCCTTCCAGTAAACACTCGTGAGAGACAGTGTCCATAGAGATCCAGGATTGTGACACCAGAACGATCAGAAATAAGTCCTCTTTCTAGTTCTTATTTGCTGTATGACCTTGGCCCTATTAGCTCCCCTCAGTACTCTCATTTTCAAAATGAGAGTACCTATCTCATAATACTTTTATGAGGAATAGAGGGATAATTTATGTAGTTCTTAGCAACATGCCTGGCACGTGGTACGCATTCAATAAAAGGAATAATTATAGCACTAATAACTTAAGAATCTACATCACACCATGAGATATTCATAGCAACATCTTGTTTGTAGTAAGGATGCTGTGTGTAAGGGAAGATACTGAAGATGGTGGAAATGAAAATACACTAAATCTGATGATGATTGTAGCTTTAAAGAGTTCTTCTAAAGGCTCAGTAGGGTGACAGTTTGAGAAGTGGACATCAGAAAGATCAGGGTTTGAGGCCTGCCCGGGAAAAAGGTGACACTCTATCTCAATCAATAAACTGGGTATAGTAGTGGTCTCAGCTACAAGACAAGATCATGTCTGGGGCAAAAATACAAAGCCCTGCCCCACAACTAACTAATGCAGAAAAAAAAGCAACTGGGGGCATGGCTGAAGTGGTAGAGCATCTACCTAGCAAACCAAAGCCCTGGGTCAAACCCTAGTACTTAAAATGGGTTTGTGAAGATATTAGGATCCCATGACTTCTCTGAGCACTTAGGAATCAGTGAGCCATGCTGATCAGGGTGTGGATGGCCTCTGTGTACAATGTAATGCATGTTCTTCAAGTTCTATTAGTGGAGAAAGAGGAATCCTAGGGATTGTACAGAACAGTTTAATTGCACTGTCGCAGTTAGTGCCTTTGTACAACCGTGTTCACATTGTCCCATTCTTATATTCCACAGCACTTGGTTTTGTGAAAGACTGTCTGGAGAGGTAGCAATTAATTTTAAGAAGTCTTCATTCAGTTTTGCTACCATACCCCTTTCTCTTGGGCCAATAAGTTCACTCAACTTCCATTTATTCTGGTGTGTCTATTAGAAAATGAGAATGACAAAGCTTTCCTTCTAGCTCTGGGCTGTTCTAAGGACCAATGAGGGAGACCGTGGTATTTATGTATACTCTTACTTATTCTCCATTCCCAAAAGGTGTGTAGTGCAGTAGGGCAGATGGGCACAGTGACATTGCCAGGAGGCAAGTTCAGAGATGGGTTTGCAGGCTGATGAGAGAATGTCGGGTATTGGCATTCACTCTGGGGGGGAGGGTCTCTCCCCAGGGCTTAATTTTTGAGGTCAATACAAGTTCAGCATTTCAAGAAGATGATTCTTCTTTTTCCTGCCATTAACATCTGTAATGAATTGTGATTTAACACTATTTCCCTCAAGTTTAATTACTTGAGTCCTTGAATTTATTATTATTATTATTATTATATTTTTTTGTCAGTTGAGGGGCTTGAACTCTGGGCTTGGGCACTATCCCTGAACTTTTCAGCTCAAGGCAAGTGCTCTACCACTTGAACCATAGTGCCACTTCTGGATTTCTGGTGGTTAATTGGAGATAAGAGTCTCGCAGACTTTCCTGCTGGCTTTGAACCATGATCCTCAGATCTGAACCTCCTGAGTAGCTAGGATTACAGGTATGAGCCATCGACACCCGGCTTACCAAACAATTTTTTAGCAGGAGAACAAAGGGTATCTTAATTTTTTTTATTAGAAAATGTTGTGGAGTATCTGTTCTATGCTGAATACTGGGGTGGTCCTTGAAATATTGAAAAAAAATCATAACTTGTGTGCCTGAGACCTTGTTGGAGGTTCTGAGATGGAAAGCTGTGCAGGTACATCAGTAGGGATGTGACAAAGGTTGATATGGATGATCACAGATGTATCACTTATCTGAAATATTTGGGATCTCATAGCTGAAGTGTTTCATGTTTCTGTTTTAATTTTTGAATATTTATATATATATATATATATATATAGAGAGAGAGAGAGAGAGAGAGAGATTTGGGGATAGGATCAAAATTTAACTAAAAAATTTATATTTGTACACCCCTTATACCCATATCTGGAAGATCATGTACAATATTTTTAGTATGCCTGCATTTTGACTGTCACCTGTCACATTATGTCAAGTGTGGAATTTTCTACAGAGAGAATAAAGTTTAGGATTTGGAAGCCTTTCAGATTTGGAGTCTTCCCATCAAGGCTATTCAACCTATAGCTTATGGAGGTCTAGTTAAAGGAATGTTGGTACCATATGGAGGGTTTCACCGAAGAGGTAGTAGGATGTAATCTGGATCTTGACAAGTGAATGGAACACAAAAGTGAAACGAGTTGGCTTCAGCCTGGGAAGGAAGTATGAAACGACCTAGATTTTCTGAATAGCTGGAGTAGCTAGAGCCTAGGGCTGGCGTGGAGAATGGGCATAGGCTGGAAAAGGAGCTGGGCGTCACAGTCTTTTTTTTACCATAGACTTGTTTCTTCTCTTGGGACCTAAGGTTCTAGGGATATACTTTAATGCTCTCTAGGTAAACAAATAAGATCAGAGTCAGCCAGCAGATCCTGAGAGACTTTTGTATAGCATTGGCTGCAATGTGACAGGCTGGGAAGGAGATGGGAGGAGGCTGTTGGCCAACACCCATCCTAGACAGACCATGAGTGACACTTCCTTCCAGATCAGTGAAGAAGGTATATTCTGAAATCTTCCCTTCCGTTCAAATCCAGAGAAATATGTAGAAGAGAAAGAAAGATGATAAAACCAACAAATACATATGTCTACGGAAAGAAGAACACAAATGGAATTAAACAGAAACACATAAGAACACAAGGGATATGTTCTCACATAAAATAGAAGTCAGGAGGGAAATTAGAAGGCTCCAGGAAGGTCACCAGCACAAGAGTTCACCTTTACTTAACCCATACAAGGATTTGCTCTGGAGGAAATGGAGATAATAGAATAATCTGAAATGAAACTATATGCTATGTTCAGGACAATAAATCTGTTCACATTTATCAAACAAAAATAAGTGTTTATAAAATGAGATCACACAGTTATAAAGAATCCATTTGAGGTCTTTGAAATAAGAAACAATTAAAAAACTATCATAGACAGGCCTATCATATAACCTAGTTAGAGTGATATTGGAAACCAGCCTAAAGAGTTTTTCCAGAGTGTATCAGAGAGATAGATAAGGAAACAATGATAGAAAATTTAAGAGTCAGGGAGAATGGATTTATAAGCATCCATTTACTGAGGCAAAGGTAAAAAGAAAAGAGAAAATAAAACTGAGCATTGGTGGTTCACACATGTAATTCTAGCTACCCAGGGAGCTGAGATATGAGGGTCTGTTTGAAGCCAGCCAGGGCACAAATGTCTGTGCTCCCCTATCTCCCCTTAATCAGCAAAAACACTAGATGTTCTTCCATTCCCTTCCCAAAGAAAATGAATGACTAAACCGACCTGGATCCTAAATAGTAAAACCAGGAGGTTTTACTATCTCATGACAATGCATACAAAACTCTATTTAAGCAAACCTCTTCCTCAAACCTCTACCAAGGTTCAAGTTATACTAGTCACTGACTTTTTTTTGGTCAGTTGTGGAGCTTGAACTCAGGCTTGAACACTGTCCCTGAGCTTTTTCTGCTCAAGGCTAGCTCTCTACCACTTTGAGCCACAGCTCCACTTATGGTTTTATGGTGATTAACTAGAGATAAAAGATAAGATATAGACTTTCCTGCCTAGGCTGGTTTCAACCCTGATCCTCAGATCTCAGCTTCCTGAGAAGTTAGGATTACAGGTGTGAGCCACCATCACTGGCTTCACTGGCTGACTCTAAGAAAGGAGAAAGTTCTTGATTTTATGAAGTTGTTTTAGGGTGTCAAGGTGACCATGGGACTGAGATGTGTGTGTGTGATCTCAGTGCATTCTGGTGAACAAAAAAAAAAAATCAAACAGCATGCAATAATTCCTAGTTACATGTGTTTTCTTCAGAAAATGCCATCAAACTAATGGTGTAAGATTAACGTATAATGATATTTAGTATGCCCACAGCTTAATAAAAAGACAATTTCCCCCCTGTAATCTGTGACTGTGTCATTACTACAGTACCACGGCATGAAATGAAGAACTTTGATCACACTGTTGTGGTAAATTCTTCCTAGCAGAAGTTCTGAATCTGCCAGTGTTGACAGTTCTTTATTCAAAAGTGTAGTTGCTAGCAGGGGTCTTTTTAGTGGAAGAGTTTAGATATATTACCCACGAGTTCTTAAATATGTATAAAACTGGGGAAACATTTTATAGTCTTGTTGGCATTCCAAGATACATGATTTGAGTTGAGGGGAATGCAGTTTTCAATCTTCAAAGATGCCCTGGGAACAGTCCCTGGTGCTTCACTTAGTGGTTACAGATAGCTCTGCAGGGAGGCCTTGTGCTCTAGTCTTGAGAAAGAGACACTCTGAATGGGAGTGAGCTCTCTGCTTAAGCTTATTTTACAAACCCAGAAAGTACATCACTCATGAGAATTAGCCTGCCCATCTGCTTCTGTGTCACGTACGTGCCAACGGTGTCTACATGTATAGGAAACATTCTCCCATCAGGAGCATGCACATTTCCCCAGGGTGCTCGCACATCATGTCTGGAGGTCTTCAGGGTTGGTTGTATCAGGCTGTTTTCAAGATTCCTAACTTTCACGTCTCTTGTTTTCTAAAAATTGCCTGCACTGAGTCTGTTTTTCATATTACTTCTCTCACTTTCTCAAACAATGGCTTCCACTTCAGTGTTAATATGGCATTTATACCCCAGGAATGGAAATTTCCCATGCACCAAAGGGTGATTGGAAATACTAGCTTTTATTTATTTATTCATTTATTTATGTTGGTCATGGGCCTGATTTCTGGGTCTGAGTGCTGTCCCTCAGCTCTTCAGCTCAAGGCTAGTACTCTACCACTTGTCCCACAGCACCACTTCTGGCTTTTACTTCTTATATGGTGCTGAGGAGTTGAACCTAGTGCCTCATGCATGGAAGGCAAGCACTCTACCACTGAGCCACCTTCCTAGCCTTTAAATATTAGTTTTTGAAGGAGGCCTACCCTTTTCTTGTGTGCTGTACCTAGGACTTAAACCCAGGACATGGGTGGTCTCTTAGTTGTTTTTGCTCAAGGCTAGCTCTCTACCACTTGAGCTACAGATCTACGTCCAGCTTTTGTGGTACTTAATTGGAGCTAAGAGTCTTCATGGACTTTTCTGCCTGGGCTGGCTTTGAACCTTGATTGTCACATCTTAGCCTCCTGAAAAGCTAGGCATTTTGGCACTTTGGTGGTTAATTGGAGATGAGAGTCTCATGGACTTTTCTGCTCTGAGCTGGCTTTGAGCCATGATCTCATATCTCAGCCTTTTGTGTAGCTTGAATTATCATTGTGATCACTGGTGTCTGGCATGAAGGAAGTACCTTTTTGAAGATGAATCTAGGAGCCTTACACTTTCCTGTCTTTATCTTCCATGTATTTCAGGGAAGGATAAGCTGGGCTTTGCAAAGTAGATTAGTTATATCATGATTCTTACAAAGTAAAGCTATGATTTTAAGGTACAACCAAGTTTTAGAGATAAACTAGATAGAACCACAATACATATTTTATGTGGTTCCTTTAGGATCTACTGGAGTTCTTTGATAAGATTGTTAAACCATTTTGTCATGAAATACTGATTTTTGCTAAAGCCAATATTCACCTTATTTTGTTTTATAAAATATTCAATATTTCCTAGATCTTGTTAACAAAAATAATCTGACTAAATTTATGATGATAAGTTTGCATGGCAATTTAGAAATACAGGCGGGGGTACATAGTTTTCTTTCCCCCAAATTTTTCTTTATGGGAAAAAGGCTTCTCTGAAAACTTGCGTGGAATTGTCCAGAGGTGAACCTCTCTGTGCCAGTCCTCAGGCTGCTATGGGAGCCCCACAGTGTCCCCTGTATTTCTCAGGTGAGGATTGTCTTGGGAGACTCTTGGGTTTATGAACATCAGTCGGAGGACAGGCAGTCAGGCTTTTGGGAAATGAGGGAAGCCTTCCTGCAACCTGACACCTGAGAGAATTTGCTGAAAAGGAAGAAAGGTTAATTTTGGCTCCCAGTTTTGGATGTTTTAGTCCATGGTTGAGTGACCTTATTTGGGCTACGGAGGAGCTGTTTATCATGGCAGGGAGGGGAGGGACACTCTTGTCACTCGGTGTGTGGTGGAACTCTCTTGTCACTCAGTACCACCAGGGAAACTAAGAAAAGAGCTCAGGTCCCCATTTCCACTTCAAGGGCACATCACCAAAGACCTAACTTCCTCCCACTAGGCCCTCCCCCACCCTTAAATGTTTTCCTATCTTACCTAGCTGATGGTAATTAGGATAGGGACCAGTCCTTCCTTTAACACATGGACCCTAGGGAGACATTTAACATCCCAAGTGTATCACATAGCCAGATAACTGGGCAAGATTCTTGTTGGCACTGGTGTGGCAATAAGCGACACTGAAATCTTAATGGTTTACAAGTACAGAGGTGCATTTCTTGCTCATGTAACACATTTGGAAATGAGTTATCTGTAGCCACACTCCTATTGTATGGATGAACCTCTATCTGGAAAAGAGGCCATCAATCTCTCGGTTAGTACTTGGAGCTTTTGCCTCGAAGTGGCATGGCTTTTCTGCTTTCTTAGCATTGAGCATAACAAGTATGTGGACCAAACTTTATGTCAGTTGTGGTGTATGGTGAGGAATACCATCCTCTCTTGGTAGCAGAGAAATGAACGTTGTACCAAAACAAACACAACAAGAAATCAGGCACAAAGACTTTATTCAAGGTTATTGCAATAGGAAAGGGAGCGAGAGAAAGGAGAGAGAAAGAGCAAAATATGGTATGAACCCAGCTTTGCAGAAACAAGAAGTACTGGAATTTTTAAGAACTGAAGAGATTATAGGCCATCTGCATCTGCTAATTAGACTTACTCAGTGGAAAACTAAGCTTTCTTTTAACAAGGGATACTTAAAAAATTTAGTTAGGTGCCTAACCAAGTCTAAGTTAGGCATCTACAATCCCACAGAGATGGAGAAATAGGGGCACTGTCTTGTTTGATGATCACATTTCAAAGATCTCCAGGTCCTTGAGAAAGACATTCATACATTTCAAGACTAGTGAGGGGCTTGGATGAGATTTATATCTCAAAGGGCCTGAAAAGAATGAACAATAACACATTTTCTAACAGTTATAGTCAGGAGGAGGACTGTCGGAGAGTTAGTCATGCTGAGGGAAAGCTTAAGGCTGTCTTGGTCAGTATATCAGAATAGTTTTGTGTGTGTGTGTGTGTGTGTGTGTGTGTGTGTGTGTGTGTGTGTGTGTGTAAGAGAGAGATGGTGAGATAGAGAGATGGAGAGAGACAGAATCAGGGAGAAAGAGAAAGACAGAAGCAGGATAGTATGTCAGTTATTTGTTTGATTACAAGTTACAGAAGAATGAATGCTGGGTATCTTAAGCATAGAAATGCTCATTGGGGACTCATAGAATTGAAGACAGCAGGCCCTGAGATGTGAGTCTCCATTTCTGGCAGGTACATTATATATTCTGGACATAGCCACTGCTCTATGAAGATATGGCCTGCAACAGACACATCTGTAGCTGCTGTGAGTGACTAGCAGTTTTCAGTTTTGCTCAAGTCCTAGCCTGGGCGGGAGTATTTGATTAACAGAGCCCTGGCTTCCTGGTGATGGAGAAGGGACAAACCCTTCCACATTTATGTCCTCACAGCCTGGTGCCATGGAGAAGCTCTAGTTTTGACTTTCGGAATGGTAGGTAAAGCAGTGAGTTTAACCATGATTGAACATACCTGGAGACAGTTTTTACCCATTCAATGAAAGAGAAGGCTGAAGAGACAAACAGAATGAAACATACAGAAATGCTGGGCTATGGCTCAAGTAGTAGAGTGCCTGTCTCACAAGCACAATGTCCTGAGTTCAAACCCCACTACTGACACACACACACACACACACACACACACACACACACACACAACATGAAACCACTGATGTTCACTATGTGGTATAGAAATTGTTCCACAAAGTTCTACATAGGTCCTGTATTTTCTCTGGGGCCCTTTGATGCTCAAGAATCCAGAAGATGTCAGCTGTAATCCTCATTCCCTGCTCTAGTCCTCTGTGTACTGCTGTAACCTGGCAGAGGTCACAGTGTTCAGCCCCAATGAAGGTGCGGCTCTTTAAGCTCTTTGCACAGTTAGGGTGAGGGGGAGTGCATTTGGATGAGTACATTGAGAACAAAAAAAATCATCTCTTCGGGTCACGTAGATTGATTCTTTAAAAGGAGAGACAAACCTTGGTTTTTGAAGATGCAAAACTAAGGATCAGATCTCTGCCACTTCTCTGAGGCCTGGCTTTCCCATGGCAGGGCTGGAGAGTCTCATGTGTAGCTCCTGGAGAGTTTTGAGAATGGATCCTGAAGTGTGTACAAGCATACACAGCACTGTCCTGCAGTAGGCACGAATAAATGCCAGTAATTATTAAGAAAGGAACATCTTTAACTTCTGCTTCTTTCCGCTCTGCCAGAGTCATTGCTCCGTGGCAGTTGCAATCCCAGCATTTGTTCAAGAGGAAGGAAGGATACACATGAGTCTATTTTTGAATTGGTTTCTGGGGGCTGCAAAGTGCCACATGCTCTGGCTCTATCTTTCTGCATAGCCTGAGGAGCTCCCATGTGACTCATCTGGCCTAAATCAAACAGGCCGGAAGAGGCTGGATCTTGTGCAGAACAGATTGGAGCCGTATCTGCCAGGCTACTGGGTCATTTACTGAGCTGTGCTGTTCTGAAAAGATGCAGCATCTTGAGGAGAGCTTGATGAGACAGTCTTTACTATGTCCTCACACTAATGCCACATTAATCACGCCAAAGCGTGCAAGTACCCAAGTATTTTGTGAATAGATAATTAATTTAAATGTTATATGCAAGTGTCACACAGTATGTGAGGATTTTTATGGAGATCATCAACATTTCTGAGAAAATTTCTTTGAGTCTATTTATAAATATGTGCCCGATGATGTGATATCTCTGGAATAGAAATAAACTGTGTGAGTGTGTATGTGTGTGTGTGTGTGTGTGTGTGTGTGTGTGTGTGTGTAAGTTCTTGATGGTGATTATGATTTTATTGGTGTGAATTCAGAGTATAAAGCTGGAAGTTAATATTAACATTTTTTTCCAAATGTGGTTAAAACTAAACAGCATTTATTTTCAGTTTTAAAGATAACTGTCTTATAAAAGCGAACAAATCAAAAAGTTTTATTGGCAGTAATATTGTTTCTTAAACTCTAGTTGCCTTGGTTACTCTTAGAATATTAAAATAATCTGGGACTGTACACAGAGAGGACTAGTTAGTCCCCATTTATTTTGGGCCCACGAAGGTGTTAATAAACACTCTGTAAGGCAGGCAGGGAAGAAATGCACATGTTACCTACAAGGAAAGATGGCCACAGTAGCTAGCCAGCAGTTTTGAGCTTTGTTTTTTTTTTTTTTTTGTACTGGTACCGAGGCTTGAACTCCAGGCCTATGAGCTGTCCCTGAGATTTATCCCCCACACCCCTCAGGGCTATCACTTTATCACGTGAGCCACAGCCCCACTTCTGCCTTTTTGGTGATTCACTGGAGATTTTCCTGCCTGGGCTGTCTTTGAACCATGATCATCAGATCTCAGCCTTCTGAGTAGCTAGGATTACAGGCATGAGCCACCACTGCCTGCCTCAGTTTGGGTCATTTCTCAAAGAAATAGCATCATTGATAATGAGAATTGCTGTCTTTAACATGACATAGGATGCCGGGTGCCAGTGGCTCATGCCTGTAATCCTAGCTACTCAGGAGGCTGAGATCTGAGGATTGTGGTTCAGCTGGGGCAGGAAAGTCAGTGAGACTCTTATCTCCAATAAACCACTCAGAAAACCAGAAGTGGCACCATAGCTCAAGTAGTTAGAGCACTTGCCTTGAGCTGAAAAGCTCAGGAACAGCGCCTAGGCCCAGAGTTCAAGCCCACGACCAGCAAAAAAAAAAAAAAAAAAAAAAGAAAAAAAAAGATAACATAGGATGGCTGTGGTCCGAACGCTTCTGGTGCATGAGATACACAGGAGCTACCTCTTGCTTCAGTGGTGCAAATCACCTGGCCACAAAACAAGAAGCCAGCTTTTCTCGCATGGTTTGTGGCCACTGGTTGTAGCATTGAGGAGGGCTTCACCCTTACCCTCGAATCCGAATTTCAGGCTAGAAATGAAGCAGAGGAGTCTGCTGAGCTCAGTGCTTGCTCTTCAGAGCAAGGGACCCAGGGGCTGAGGAGCTGGTGTCAACTGGGAGTTCCTGATGCCTGCGCAGCATTTCTTTCTCATTCGGGTTTTGACCAAGAAAAAAAATCCCGCTTTTTCCTCAGTACACTGAAGTCCCTTCTCTACAGAATGCTGTTACAGGGAAATTGTTTGGTAGCACTGTAATTTTAGAAGTTACCTTGCTAGAGTTGTAAGACACAGCGTCATGGAGTGGTTTGGAATTCCAGAGTACAAATTATATAGACTAACATATTGCCTTAAGTTTTAGTGGAGTGTTTGTGTTTTAATTATTGCATATTAATTGTGCAAAGTAAGAGTTCCTATTATTGATGATTGCATCCATCTATATACTTTGAACATATTCATCTTTTGTTACCCTTTCTTATTCCCTTCCCAGGGATCCTCTTTTGTTGTTCATGCCACTCCTACTACCTTCTACATAGGAAATAAAGCATGATATTGGTCTTTGTGAAACTGTTCTCCCTTCATATGATGATTTCCAGTTCTATCCATATTCCTGCAATACATAATTTCATTCTAGTTTATAGCTGCATGTGGATCTGTCATCTTTTCTTTCTTTATTGATCCATTGATGAGTACCTAGGCCAATCCTCCAACTTGGCTATTATGAATATGCAAGTGATCCATGCAATGGCTAACATGATTATGTATTACTGTACCTGCTCATCTCTTTGCTCATGCTGGGTCCTTACACCTGAGGAGGGCCTATGAGGAGAGAGGGTTCAGAAGCAAGGATCTTTGCCTAGGCTTGCTTTGCATATTCACTTATTTAGAATTATTACCTGTGCTGCTGTTGAATGATGGGTGGATGGCTATGAAGATTAGAGTTGGCATATCATAAACCTCCTGATTTGCATTTTTACTGTGTTCTTACTTGTTTTCTTTCATGACCATCACATAATCCATGTCAATAACTCAAACGTCTGATCTGATCAACAGTTCTAATGGGCACAGTTGAGCTGAGGAAAAGGGATAAAAGGCACTGTGTAGTGTGTCCTGGCTGTTAGTCACTTATATTCAACTCACAACTCCAGGCGACAAAGGAGGTATTGTCACCAATCTGCAGATAAGGACACTGGGAAGCAGAGAAAGTTCATTGTCCACTTAAGGTGGACAAGGTGAATACATGGTGATACCTGGATTGGATGAGGGGCTGCTGCCTTTGAAAGAGCGGCGGGGGATGGGCAGGTGGTGGAAACTTAAAATAGAAAGTAGTAACGGGATAAAGGCACAGCTCAGCCTACTTACATTCCTCCTTTTCTTGCCTAAAAATAAAGTCATTTCATGTGATACAGCCAGTGAGCCCTGCCTACAGGGGCAGTGGGGAAGCCAAGGAATTTTCTTAGGTTTGCAGATCTCTTGAAGTTTAAAGTGGTGGAGTGTTTCTTTTTTCCTTCTTTCCTTCTTTCCTTCTTTCATCTTTCCTTCCCTCCCTCCCTCCCTCCCTCCCTCCCTCCCTCCCTCCCTCCCTCCCTTCCTTCCTTCCTTCCTTCCTTCCTTCCTTCCTTCCTTCCTTCCTTCCTTCCTTCCTTCCTTCCTTCCTTCCTTCTTCCTTCCTTCCTTCCTTCCTTCCTCCCTTCCTTCCTTCCTTCTTTTTAAAGTTAACAACTGGAGAAAAGCTGATGAGCTAAGGAAGGCTTTAGGACTGAGATGGATAAAAACCTCACTGGAACTGTCAGAGGGCCTAAGGGTTACAGGGAAAGAGAATGGGGGTGGGGAAGAAGCGGAGCCATTTAACTTCCTCACTGATGAGCTGTAGACTTGATGGAGAGGCCAACGGAAATGATTCACCTGGTAAGCGACAGCGAGGGAGGCCTTGATGCTGCACAGGAACTTGGTGGGGAGACTGTATTGACTCTCTGAAAACAGCAGCGATAGATCAAAGGGTTTATGTTATTTAAAACGCACACCTGAGCTGATGAGATTGTGCTGGAATTATCAGAAAAACTGGGAAAGATTTAATCTCAGATAAGGCTTGATAAAGAGGACTGGTCGTATAGTCACATATCGATTAACTAAGCATCTTGTTTTATGAAGGAATGTCAGATTTTGGTGTGTTTTGTTGGTTTTTTTGGTGAAAACTACAAAAGTCATAGTTTTAGAGCTAGCTACTATATGACGTGCTCAGGTGTCCAATTAAAAAGTGAATATTATTTTGTTGATAGGAAAAGTTAGAAAAAGTGATAGACCATAACAACTTCCATGAAAACCTTGGAATGTCTGCAGATGGCCAAGTTCTACACCTTCTGTGCTCTCTATTTAACCCTTTGCATTCCCACATGTGCACCTGTCTTACAAAAGCTGAAGCTTTCTCTTTCTTTCTTGTTTATTATAAAGATGTTGTACAAAGGGGTTACAGTTACATATATCTTTTTGAACTGAGACATTCCCTCCCTCATTCTCTCCCAGTTTTTTTCCCCTCCTAACCTCACTCCCCACCCAAGTTGCATAGTTCATTTCTAACACAGTGTCTAGGGAGTGTCACTGCTGAATTAGTTTACCATTTGTCCCACTGTTTCTGTGCTTCCCCTTCCCCTCCCCAAATTAGATAAACTTACATATAAGACAAAGGTACAGAATCAAAAACAGCAACAAAAGGGGAGAAAAAGACAAAAAAAGGAACTGCAATCAGTACAATTTAAAAAACTTCTTATTTCCATTTCTTAGAGTTCATTTCAATAAGCATCACTTTATATCATCATATGCACATAACTATTGAGCCCTTGTGATCTTCTCCTAAGCATATACTCATTTGTTCTCACTGTGTGAATGTTCAGAGTCCTGTTTAATTAATCATGTTCAAGTATAAGTTATAGTCTTTGATCATGCAAACCTACTCCTGGACATTTATCCAAATGACCACAAAACAGGTCACACTAAAGCTCCCAGCACAACCATGTTTGTTGCAGTATTCTTTTTTTTTTTAATTTAATTTTATTGTCAAGGTGATGTACAGAGGGATTACAGAAATGAGTACATTTCTTGTTGAGCATTGCTATCCCCTCCCTCCCTCATTTTTATCCCACTTTCCCTCTCTCTAACCCCCCCTACCCAAAGTTGTAAAGTTAATTTCAACATATTGTCTTGTGTGTATTGTCATTGCATTGGTAATAACAACATCTAATAATAACAGATGCTGGAGGGGATGTGGCCAAAAGGGAATGCTACTGCACTGTTGGTGGGAATGTAAACTTTTTCAACCACTCTGGAAAACAGTATGGAGTTTCCTCAAAAGTCTCCACATATAGCTCCCCTATGACCCCGCAATCCTGCTTCTGGGCATTTACCCAAATGATCACAAACAAGGCGGTACTAAAGCTACCAGCATAACTATGTTTATTCATTATTCACGATAGCTAAGATATGGAATCAACCTAGATGCACTTCAGTAGTAGATTAATGGATCAAGAAAATGTGATACACACACACACACACACACACACACATATGTAATGGAATTCTATGCTTCCATCAGAAAGAATGACATTGCCCCATTTGTAGGGAAATGGAAAGACTTGGAAAAAATCATATTAAGTGAAATAAGCCAGACCCAAAGAAACATAGGTCCCATGCTTTTATTTATTTGCAATAATTAATATACATCTAGGATAATCTTATCAGATGAGCAGAATAGCTCAATAGCTATGTACATATGACCATATAAGATGATGCTAAGTAAAATGAACTCTAAGACATGGACACAAGAGGTTTTTCTTTGTTGTTGTTGTTGTTGTTTTTAATGTAGTATGTGATTTTTTTTGTTTCTTTTGTATGTTCTTCCCCCTATGGTATATTCCCTGGTGTCACTGTATTTGATTTTGGTAGCCTGGTATTGTATATATATTTATTTGAATTTGGGAAGAGAAGTGGAACAACAGAACGGTGAGGCAAAGGACAAGGAGAACCAATGCAACAGAGATATACACAAGACACTATGTTGGAAATTATCTGGGAGTGGGGTGGGGGAGGGGTAAGTGGGAGAAAAATGAGGGAAGTGGTAACAAGTTTGACAAAGGGTGAACCGATGCTAAAGAAACAGGTTGCATGCTTTCCCTCATTTGTAATACTTAGAATATCCCTATAAATCTCTATAAGGAGCTATTGTTTTACAGCTCAAAATGTCTTTACATGGCCACATGCAGGTTTGGTCCAAGCTATAGGCCTTGTTTGAATGGAACAGAATATGTCCTGAAAGTTGTGTTTACACATGGATTTAGCTTCTCAGAACCTTGCTCACACTACTCTGCTTATTGGAATATCTTTTCTTTGACAATATTCTTGTTGTAGTGAATACCCAGCCAGTCTCATTCACCTACACTTCTTGTCAAATTATAAAATTTGTTTTTCTGATCTCTACATATGATACTGAGATTTCCCTACAGATTCCTGAAATTCAACAGTACACCGATTCCTGAAACTCTCAGTAGATAAAAAACAAATAAAGAAATTTGATGGTTTTTCGTATTAAGTGATTAAGTTCAAACCACTCCAAACCACTTAAGGAGTAATGGTATCCTAACAATTGCAGGTATTTGAGAAGATAAAACACATAGGTTAAAACATAAATTATTCATTTATGTTACCAAGACTCCTTATTAATGGAAGATAGGCTTCTGTCAAACACCGTTTACCTTCATGATCTTTGAAATCAGACTAGACACTGTTGAGCCCCTTGTCCATCCCATTTTCATCTTCTGCTGGCCTTTATGACATCAACTGCCCAATTGAGCTCTTCAAAATTACAACATGACCAAAAGGTGTCTAATACAGTCTAGTGCAGAGACTGTGCTATCTGGAGCCAGAAACCCCCCCAACCTGAGAAATGACCTTTTGCTTTCTTCAAGATGGTACCTGGTAAATGAGCTCATCTTAGTACCCTGGGGTGCATAGTTTGGGGACTGACAAGGCCTTTTGTTTAACCAGCCAATCTTTTTTTTTTTTTTAATTTAATTTAATTTTATTTGAGAACATACTGTACAGAGGGGTTACAATTACATGGGCAGGATAATGCATACATTTCTTACCAAGCATTGCAGCCTCCTCCTTTGTTTACCCTTCACCTCCCTTCCCACCCTCCCCCCTCCCCCCACCTAATCAAACCCCCCCTCCCCCCCCACTCCGACATTGTAAAGCTGGTTTTGACATGACATTTTGTACTTCTCATTGTTGCAACAGGTCCACCTGAATCCTTAAACGACTTGTTTGTCCCCGTCTCCTCCACATGTTATACTGACATCAAATATAGTGAAATCGGGGGTTACACTGTGGGGGAGGGACGTACAAAGCAACAAAGAAATAATCTTATAAATTCGTTAGAAACACATGCATGAAAGAAACAAAAACATTAAAATACATATTTGAGGGTTCGTTTTCCTAACATCACATTATCTGACTTTTTCCTCTTGACTCATACCTATACTAGATATTGCAAATAAGGGAAACCATGGGACCTATGTTTCTTTGGGTCTGGCTTACTTCATAACCAGCCAATCTTTATCACCATTTATTTGTTTCCTTTCATTTAATTACTCTCAGTAGTATATAAGAACTTTACTGCATTTCAAATGTACAGCACACAATAATTGCTTTTTTTTAAACTAGCAATGCAGTAAAACTTTTATCTATCTTTATTTACAATCACTATTATAAGTGTTTCTTAGACTTTCTTAAAGCATTGGCTTTAAGTTTAGACCATAAGTGGCTCAAGTATATCTTATTTCCAATGTGTAAGAGCTGGAAATGAGAAAACAGAATAACACAACACATTGTCTTTTTTTCTGCTTTTGTCTTAAAAAAATTAATTTAAGAAAATCATCGTAAGCCTGGTTCAGGTGTTCCATCCCTATAATTCTAGTTACTGAGGAAACTGAGATCTGAGAATCTGTTTTTAAAGACAGCTCAGACAGGAAGGAGAAGTAGAGTTGTGGCTCAAGTGGTAGGGATCCAGCCTTGAGAGGAAAGCTAAAGGCCAGTGCTCAGACTCTGAAAGTAAGCCCTACCACTAGCACACACACGTGCATGTGTGTACACACACAATGTTTAAGTAGTTATACAAACGCATTTCAATTAAACATGTTAATCTTGACACCTTCCATTATTCTCCCCATATCTATCCCAAATCCACCCATCTTTTTAAGTTACCTACTTCCATTTTCATATCTTTACCTCATAAGGTATTGTCTACCTTGTTTTTATCTTTAAGCAAATTATGAAAAGTGATGACATGGTAGACAAGGGAAAAGAATAACATTTTTCTGAGGACAGACAGGACTTTGGTTAGTGTAGTAGGCTACTTTGAAGAGGCAGATTCTCAGTTTATATAAAAATGGGGTGCAACAATGTTTAGTTCAAGAATGATTATTATTATTTTTCTTGGTGTCTTGTAAATAAAAAATGTAAATTGGGGATTGTATTGGAAATTAATCAATTTAATTTCTCTTTTCATGAAAAAAGTAAAATACTCCACTTACTTGAATTTTAAGTGCTGAAAAATAATCCCACATGATTAAGATAACATATGAAGAATAGTAATTTATTGTTATTATTGTTGCCAGTTAAAAGAGAAGACAGAGATGGGCAGAGGAGATTGATCTCTAGGGGAATGTGTTAATTATACATAAATCATGCTTGTCATGCTGTGTTTTGAACATCAGAGTAAATTATTACCTGTTGACACAACTCTTGGAAGGTTTTTTAGCAGATAAGAATAGTTGTCAATATTTTAGTACTCTGGGAAGAAGTTGTAATGGGCTGCATAAAATACCAGCTCACCTATGTTTACTCATTTGTATATTTTTTTAAGTCAAAATCTAATCATGAAAAATTATAAGCATACAAAATGGCATGAAAAGAGATAACTTCCAGAATTTTCTGTTTATACTTTTCTAATATTATATACATATATAATAGGTTACATGTTTCTCCCCTAATTTATTAGCTTTTAGATAGTATGAAATGAAAGCCAATCGTCCATGGTGGATTTGTCTCACATGTCTATATTCACATTTTTTTTCTTCAAAATATTTAGATTATTATTTTGAAGTCTTTAGTTGGGATTTCTAACTAGTATTAACTGATATCTCTATATGACTCTTCTCTCTTCTTCCTTTTAGTTCTTTCTCTATATATTATTAAGATTTGAATATTTATATTCTTTAACTACAAGTAGTTAAAAACTTGCTTCAAGTTTAAGTCATGATTTTCAGGTGCAACTTTATGCTTGTTGATAGAGAGAATATAAGCCTTCTCCACAATCCCATGACATCTTCCAGTTAGAAAATATATGTCTTTATGCAATGGAATCTATTCTCATCTTGAGCATATTATTTTTGGGTTTGCACACCTGCCACCCTAGAATGTTTTTCATGGCTGCCGAGTTAGTTTCACTTTCTTGGATCTCTGTAGTCCTTTTTTTTTTTTTTTTTTGGAATCTTTTATGCAATATTATCATGAGACATGTGTCTGTGTCCTTACATTTCTGCAAATATCTCTTATTTATTATGTGATTTAAAATGAAGTTTTAGGTAGGTGCAAATATAAAGACTTAAAACTAATTTTACTGGAAACCTTTTTCACCAACATCTGATGTTGTTTATGAGTGGTCTTATACCTGTCTGATTCTTTGCTTTCAAAACAGGTTTTCGTCCCCTCTCTCTTTTGAAGATTTTAAAATATTCTTTTTATAGTTCATGCTTGTCATTTCACAAGGCTGGGTCAGTTTGTAGGTCTGTCTGACAGATAGTTTTTTTTTAGTCCAATGTCATTGATATTAGGGTGTTTTGTGTATTAAAAGATTTTCCCCTTCTTTCTTTGCTTTTTTTTCCATAGAATTCTGACTAGTTAGTTATTGAATCTGAATTAACCTTTCTCACATATTTTTAATGGACTTTTCTGTGTGTTCTACATTTTGTGAAATTATTTGAAATTAATCTCCCAGTGTTTCAGTGAATTTTCTTAAGAAAGTTTAATTGCATTCTTAATCTTTCACTTCTCACATTTCCAGTCTGATTTTATAGATGTAGTAGCTCCTTAATTTTGTCTGAGTATAATGTTTTAAAAATTATTATGTTCACTTCCTTGAGTTAAGTTCGAATCCTCTCCAGTCTTTCTTGTATTTTATTTTTATTTTTTGTGATAGTTATTTTTCTGAATTTTAAGATAAAATACCACTTACTTTCATGTCAAAAGTGTGAAAAAACCATGTGAGATTGAGGATATTCCTTAATGAATTCATTGTTCTAGGCAATGGCTATCAGATTTGGAAAAAGGAAGGGGAGCCAGCCATTGGGTATTTCATGACAGGAATACACACATCATCTTTGAAGTCATCTTTCCGAAACTAGCATTGAATTAGAATCAGATTATGCCTCCAATAAACCTATGTATTGAACAATAAATATGACAGCAGAAGAATGTTGACATTGTTTACATTGTGTGGAGGTTATACACAAAATTTAGACTTTGAGAAATTCTATAGCATGAACTGTGCATTCTTTAACAAAAAAAAATTTTTTTTTGGTCCGGTCGTGGGGCCTGTATTCTGGGCCTGGGCGCTGTCCCTCAGCTCTTCAGCTCAAGGCTAGTGCTCTACCACTTAAGCCACAGCGCCACTTCCGGCTTTTTTCTTTTTTCTTATGTGGTGCTGAGGAATCGAACCCAGGGCCTCAGGCATGCAAGGCAAGCACTCTACCACTGAGCCACCTTCCCAGCCCTCTTCAACAAATTTTTGTAGGGAAGAAAACAACAGGGTGAAAATCTACAGAGTGTAAGAAACCAAGACAATTATCAATGATTCAGGATGTGTACCCTTTTGTTTTGTAACTTAATTCTAATAAGTCAAATTGTATTTATAACAGTTCATTCACAGAACCACCCAGAAATATGAACAGAGTGATAGAATGGAGAGTTGTTGCTTTCAAAAGGCTGTGATTGAGGCATTGTGATTATCATTGGAAAGGGAGACCTGGAGATCTATGCCTGCATATTTACTGATAGAATGAGGTCTTGGAACTTCTGAGTAGCTATTATAATGAAGGTGTAAGGCATATACTCTGTTCAAATGATAAAGGAAGGAGAGCTTCACTTTGAGGACACCAGTTTGCCCTGAGCCGAGCAGATCTCATGCCTCCTTAGGTGCACATATTCTGATCGTGCATTGTTATGAGTGGGAATATTCTGAGAAGGGTCTCTTGATAAATTTGCCAGATTTTCATTCCATAGCCCACTGGGGCTTCTGACTACAAGATCTCTCAGCGTCTTAGTGAATCTGTTTGCAAGCTTGAGTCCCACCAGACACCCTTGAAATGGACTTGACCTTTTTCTTTTGGGAATCAGGACCATTTCTTTAGAAGTAGAGGGTAGAGAATAGGGAAGGCTGGAATCATCCATTGGGAAAGGACATGACCTTTCCTTGAGTACATGTCCAGTGAAGTTAAACTTAAGACTGGGACTTCAATTTAGTTTATTAGAAGTTATTGATTAGGCTTTATAAGAAAGGGTATTTTCCAAAGCTAAATTATATGAATACTGGGCCCAATACTAAGAAATGGAGAGAATGACACTAAAGAAAGAAGTCTTCCGGGCCGGGGGAGGATGGGAAGGGATGGGAAGAGGAAACAAAGGAGGAGGCTACAATGCTTGATAAGAAATGTACTCATTATCTTGCCCATGTAGTTGTAACCCCTCTGTACAGTATTTTCACAATAAAAAAAAGAGAAGTCTCCCAGTGGATAAAGTTAGTGAATTAATAAAATAAAATTGTTCAGAGACTCTCAGAATTTTACCTAAGTGATTAAGAAACAGGTTTGAGTAGTGGATATCTAGATTGGAAATGAGAAACTTTTCTAAGTATTAAAATGCTGGGATCGTTAAGGCTAAATCAAGGTAAGTGGATAGTAAAAAGAGTTAAGTGTGATGCCCTGGGCAAAGTGCTGCTAAAAAAGAAATTCACACTATATTTTTAATATGCGAAATCACATTTAATCTGGAATCTGTCACTATTCTAATAAGGCACTTCTGAAGGTCACTGTTATCTCTGTGCTTTGCAGAAATATCTGCAAATTACCTGTATGAGCAACCAAACTCTCCTTCTTTTCCAGCCTCCAGCCGAAAATCAGCACCATCTTTCTATTTCTCATTGAAATTCTGGGTAATGGTAGCTTCTACTGCCTGGCCAATCACCTGGTCCTCCTTCCTTTATAGTGTCATTTATTCAGCCCGTGTTTATCAATATTGAGATTGACCAGACTCTTTGCTAAGTGCTCATACCCAGTGAGGAACACAACAAGTGTGATTCCTGAATTCCTGGCTTAAAAGTCTTGGAGAGGCTATGAATTGCCTCTTCTCCCTGAGTCAATACACAGGAGATCCCTACAAAAGATGAACTAGGGCTTGTCTTTTGCAGTAATGTCACCTGCTCTTGCATCTCTACCATAGTCCCCCATGGTCCGGTTTGAATGCAAGTGATTTATCCATCTCATGCATTTAGGATTCAGAGGCCTAGGTAGTCTTAAAGTATGTGGATCCTTTCTCAGTCCATAGTTTGCTATGGAAGTTCCCTTTGTGTTACTCCATTTTTTTCTTCCAGGAGGAGAGTGAAGAATCACATCTGCCTTTCTCCTCTGATGCTGAGAAATATTACTAGGAAAGCTTCATTGTTACTGCTTTTGAAAAATTTGGTAGCTAGTTCATTAAACTTGAGGGATTCCTACTAGAAAGACATCAAAAGAATAAAGGGCTGATAAATATTTACCAGACTTTTCAGCCTAATGGTATAAACAGAATCTTGAAAAAGAATAAGATCAATTCTTTTATAGCAAATGTTTGTTAGAGAACTAATAAGAATGACTGAGTGCTTATATATACCTGGCACCAAACTGTGACTTTTATATAGAATAATTTATTTTAACCCTTGCAATAGTTTTTTTTTATTCTTTGTCAGTGGTGGGGCTTGAACTCAGGGCCTGGGTGCTGTCCCTGAGCTCTTCAGCTCAAGGTAAGTCCTCTACCACTTGAGCCACAGTGCCATTTCTGGTTTTCTGGTGGTTAATTGGAGATAAGAGTCTCACGGACTTTCCTGCCCAGAAGGATTGCTTTGAACCACACCATCCTCAGATCTCAGCCTCCTGAGTAAATAGGATTACAGGTGTGAGCCATCAGTACCTGGCTTCCCTTGCAACATTTCTATGAGGCAGAAATCTTTATTATTTTATAGCACATTAAGACTCTTAGGCTTAGAGCCATTAAATAACTTGTTCATAGCCAAAGACACAATTTCTTTTCATCCTTTCCTTTTTGCCAATCCTGGGGCTTGAACTCAGGGTCTGGTCTCTGTCCCTGGTCCTCTCTGTGTTCAAGGCTAGAGCTCTACCACTTCAGCCACAGAGCCACTTCTGGCTTTTTATGAGTAGTTTATGGGAGATATGAGTCTTATAGGCTTTCCTGTCTGGCTTGGCTCTGAACTATAACCTATAGATCTTATCCTCCTGAGTAGCTAGGATTATAGGTGTGCCACGAGTACCTGGCTAACTCCTTTTCTTTTTATTTTCCATCCATATTCTTTCCCTTCCTTTTCTTAACTCCTCCCCCTCTTTTCTTTTTTAATGTGGATAACTTAAAAAAAGAGCTAGAATATATAACTACATTGGCTGAGATGGAGAGTTAATTTAACTGTGATGTAATTTTGTAAAATAAAATTTTACTTAAAACAACAATACTGATACTCTATTGTACATGCATTAGTTATCTAGTCATTAGAGGCTGCTTAAATTTCAAAAGTTAAAATTTATTCTGCATGTAGTAGAGAGTTGCTTTGTTATCTTATTCCATAAGTTACCCAGTGCCATAGAATACAACAGTTTTACTTTCTATAATATTTGGTATTAGACTAGAAAGATGATTCCTACTCAAAATTCATGGCATTCTCTAGAACTTTTAAAAACTTTCCACCATAGGAAACTTTGGAAGTGTACTTCCCCAGAAAAGGGAGCAATTGGTCTTTGAATGTATACTCATTTAAATATTTTCTACTGCAAGTCATTTACATGGACATGTTTTAGCTATTGAATCATGCTCTCAAAATGTCAAGTGCAATTATCATAGTTAGCGATGACTGGAAAAACTTTCCTCCAAATATTGTCCTTAGGAAAGAAGATATATATATATATATATTTTTTTCTTCTTTTTTGCCTCATTTGAGCTGTGTAACCAGCAGCTTTCAGGTTTTCTAGCAGTCTTCTGTCTCTGCACAGCCTTATGTTGGCAGAATTGTTGAAGTCTACTTCTCAGAACCTTGTGCCGGTGAGTCCTGAATTAGAGCTGCATAGGAGGCATAGCAGGCTGAGGAAGGCTCATCCTAGCATGGACAGGTTGATTGCCAGTTCCCAACTCTAATGGCTGAGCACTGTCTTCAAAACAGTCTCTGAACCAACTTTAGAAGGATCCTAAAACTGAGAATGGGTGGTGGATTGTCCACCCATTGAAAGTTGTTTCTCTAGACTGAAAAGAATACTTTTTTTGGCTGGGGGTGGGGGTGGGGGCAGGTGCCTGTGTCTCATGCCTATAATTCTAGGTATTAAGAAGGCTAAGATCTAGAGGACTATGACTCAAAGCCAACCTCAGCAAAAATGTCTTTGAGACTCCATTTTCTATTAACAAGCATGAATCTAGGCTGGAGGAATGGCTAAGGAGCAGAGCACTAGCCATGAGCAAGACAGGCAAGAGTGCAAGGTTCTAAGTTCAAGACCCAATACCAGCAATGAACCAACCAACCTTATTTTACATACCTCTACCCTGGTTTGTTTTAGTTTATCTTTTTTTTAAGTTTATCTTTTTCTTAAAACTGTGGGCTATCCTATGATTTTTTACTTGATGATTGTTATCAGTACTTACTTTTACTTAATACTCAGTTGCAGGTTTGTTAATTTAAAAAGCACACCCACTGACTCTGCTTTGTTTTATCTGTTTCGTAAGCCTAGAAATTAGAAGAACTTTTATTAAAAATAGAGCCTCAAAACATTCAGGGACTCATATGTAGTAATCCAACTAGTTGACAAAGGAGTCTGAACATCAGCCCTAGAATTGGTGACGTGGATCCGTGTGTGTTGAAGCTGAATCAATCCTGCCACTCATATAAAACATTTTATACATTCATTCCTTACATTCATTTGGGGTTCTGAGATTTTTGCTATATTGTCAAGCCTTGACTCTTGCTAAAATGATGTTGAGCCCTGAGATTCATTTCAACTTCTGGGGCACAGTGATTTCCCACAGTGACTGAAAAGTATGCTGGGTCATTAAGGCAATATCTTAATGATTTAAGACAAGAATCCTTTCTTCCTAAAATAACTCTGCTCACTAATGTGATCAGGGAGCTCAATTTCTGTTTGACAGAAGTTTCAAAATAGAAATTCAGGATGGAAAACTGTAATTAGGTGTTCGTGGGTAATATTAGTAAGTTTGTGAAGCAGAATGCTAATGAAGAGGAGTATTGATTTTATTGTAGTTTAATTATACTACATTTGATGTTAGACCTGTCACTGATGTTGTTTAAAAAAAGCACAACAAAACTCTCTCCTTACTTTTCCGACGCTGCTTCTTTAGTACCTGTTGTGAATAAAGACCTAGACTTCTTTGTCATCTGAGGCTGACATTCCAGCGGGTGAAGTGTAGTGGTTATGAGTAAGCAAATAAGAACCTTAACAAAATCTCTAATACAGCCTTATTTTCTCCTTAACTCTATGCTGAAGATTTCTGTCAGAGTAGGAATCAAGTACTACCAGAAACATTGCCATTCTAGTCACTCAAGTCTAATTTATTAGCTACCTTTTCTGCATCCTCTGCAGTTTTTTTATTTTTATTTTTGTTATCCAGGCATTTGGAGATGGAGAATTTCTCTTTTGTGGAGGACAGCTGTTGTCAGGAGACCCCTCCTGGGTGAATCAAAGAAGCAAAGGAAACCACTCTGAAAGCTGATTCTTGATAGCAATAGAATTGAACATGGGATATGGCCCTGTTGTTTTTCTGTTACCAAATGTTATGGATAATAACAATCATTTTGATGACATCCATTTTCTTAGGAAATGATTGAATTGAAAATATATGTGAGGAAATTACACAGTGCTGTGTTAAAGCCTTCCGGGGAAACCGTGTCTAAAAGTTGATGTTTCTTCTTCTTTGGTTATTGTCTGGATGCCACTTTATGTTTGGTGAAATTTCCAATAGGGTCCAGTTTTTGTGCCCACGACCCTAAAATATTTAGATGCTTGAGCCGGGGGAAAAAAATTTGTGTATGATCTTTTTTTTTGGGGGGGGGGGGTCCGGTTGTGGGGCCTGAACTCTGGGCCTGGGCGCTGTCCCTCAGCTCTTCAGCTCAAGGCTAACGCTCTACCACTTGAGCCACAGCGCCACTTCCGGCTTTTTTTTCCTTATGTGGTGCTGAGGAATCGAACCCAGGGCCTCATGCATGCAAGGCAAGCACTCTGCCACTGAGCCATCTTCTCAGTCCCTTGTGTATGATCTTTATTTTGCCCTATATGCTTTGAAGGAAATTGCCATGGGCATCTGAAAGTTCCTCTCAACTCTTCTTCCAGTTTTAAGGGGTATCTCCAGCCCTCTTTGGTACAAGAACATGATGCATCTAGTTTATATCTTTTTTAGTGTTAAGTCCAGATGGACTTTGCTCTGGATTCTTTTATCTTCCCATGACCATATTATAAAAACATTTCATTTTTTGGGCAGGGAGTTCCATAGCTTGAATTCAGGGCCTTGTACTTGCTAGGAAGGTACTCTGCCACTCGAGCCACACCTCTAGGCCTTTTATGGTTTATTATTGTTC
Source organism: Dipodomys spectabilis (assembly GCF_019054845.1). Classification (NCBI taxonomy): domain Eukaryota; kingdom Metazoa; phylum Chordata; class Mammalia; order Rodentia; family Heteromyidae; genus Dipodomys; species Dipodomys spectabilis. The sequence goes on from NW_024870752.1 coordinate 11,235,021, forward strand.
AAATTAGGTGTCTTTTGTCCAGCCCAGCCTCAAAACACAGTCCTCTTACCTTTTTCCTCTATGTGGTTGGGACCACAGGTGAGCATTACCACACCAGTGTATTTGTTGACATGAGATCTTGTCAGCTTTTCACCTGAGCTAGACTTGAACTGTGATCCTCCCAATCTCTATCTCTTGAGTATATGGGATTATAGACATGTGCTACTGAGATATGTACTTGGCCCCAAAATATTTTCTTCTAAATTCACTACTAAATGCTTTGCTACAACATGGGTTTAACCACGCTATAACATGGGCATAACATGGGTATAACGTGGATCAGTAGTCTAGAGGATATTATAGACAGTGAAATAAGCTAGATGGAGTCTTTTGGGTAATCCACCACCTTGACTTCAGGTATTAAAAAAATTAGAGAGCTAAGAAAAGATTGCATTCTGAAGAAAATAAAAGAGGACGAACTTTGGGAGTGATGAAAGATGTATCAGGACCGCTCAAGAGCTGTCCATAGATATCAGAGGAAATAATAGATCAGGCTACAGGCATGAGCCTAGATGCAGGAGGAGGAAAAACTAAAATCTCAAGCATAAGATGTGAACATCATAGTACAGAAAGTTAAATGTGAACAAGTGAAACATTCCCCTTCCACTCCCCCCATCACAGTAACTTAGCAACGGAATCCAAAGATAATTTGGCTGAATGGTTGGATAGAGAATTCAGAAGCTTGGTGTTAAAAAGTGATCAGTGACCTTAAAAAGGATTCTAGCAAAAAGACAAATGAAGTTAAGAAATTAATTCAAGGCCTAGACAAGAAAGTCATCAACACGAATGAGCAATTCATCAAGGAAATGGAAATTATAAAAGAAGAACAAGTAGAAATTTTAGAAATGTAAACTTCAATAAATCAAGTGAAAATTACTCTAGGTAGTGTCAGCTTAATAGATCAAGCAGAAGAAAAAACTGTAAGATATGGAAGACAAGATTGAAGAAAGAGTACAATCAGAAAATAATGACAGCAAAAAGAATCCCTATGGTTGATACAACATACAGCTCTGGAGTAGGATCAAAAGACTGAGCCTAAGAACACAGGGTAGAAGGAGGAACTGAAACATAAATCAAAGCCTTAAGAAAACTGTTTAATGAATTCAAAACAAATTTCCAGAATTTTGAATTCAAAGTAGATATTACCAGAAAAGAACAACTCATGTCACATCATAATCAGGGTAAGCTTGATACTAAGAGCTGAAAGAGGAAACTTACAGCTTACAAAGGTAAAACAAATACGAGCCACTTTAGGCAAAACTCTAAAAAACCAGCAAAGCACAGAACAGTATAATTTAAGTTCTGAAAGAGGACATGACAGCAAATATTATATCCCAACAAGATTACTCTTCAATTTTGTTGGAGAAATAAATCTTTCAGGAAAAGGATAAGGTAAAGTAGTTCATGTCCACCGATTGTGCATTGCAGAAGGGAATATTTCACACAGGAGAGGAAGTAAAACGTGAGGGGTCAAGAAGAAATCAAATTGAAAGGGGGACTGATAAACACATAAGAGTTAAAGTATCAAGCACGTTCTACTGTGTAAACCTAAAGATTGACAATGATACAGTAAAAAAAACAAGCAACCCTAGACTCAACCTAGAAATGAGCCAATAAAAACGCATTCATAACCCTGAATAGACAACTCTACAACTGAAAGGCATAGATTATCTGGCTCTAACGTAAAACAAGATCCCAGAAATCTGTGGTCAACCAGAAGCACACTTCATTACCAAAGATTTATTGACTAAAATGTAAGGATGGGCAGAGATATTATCAGACATGCAAACAAAATCAGAAGTAGCAATTCTCATATCAGACAAAGGTTTTTTTTTTTTGTGTGTGTGTGTGTGGGGGGGGGGGGGGGGTTGATTGTGGGGCCTGAACTCTGGGCCTGGGCGCTGTTCCTCAGCTCTACAGCTCAAGGCTAGTGCTCTACCGCTTGAGCCACAGCACCACTTCCGGACTTTTCTGCTTATGTGGTGCTGAAGAATCGAACCCAGGGCCTCATGCATGTAAGGCAAGCGCTCTATCACTGAGCCACCTTCCCACCCTCCCAGACAAAGGTGGTTTTAAGAAAAAAGCAGTCAGAAGAGGTAACAGAAAGTTACTGCGTATTTATAAAAGGAACAATCCAGCAAGAAGATAAAATGATTCTAAACATATATGCACTGAATGTCACTACATCTAAGCAAATAAAACAAACACCTTTGAGCATTAAGGAAGAGAGCAGTCCAGATACATTAATTGTGAGATATCACAACATGCTCTTAGAAATAGGCAGAAATTTAACCGAGATATCCTAGAACTAAATTACTACCTCCACTGACAAAAAGTAGACCCAAGCTGGGTGCTGGTGGCTCATGCCTGTAATCCTAGCTATTTAGGAGGCTGAAAGCTGAGGATTGAGGTTCAAAGCTAGCCCGGGCAGGATAGTCTGTGACACTCATCTTTAATAAATGACCAGAAAATGAAGTGGCGTTGTGGCTCAAGTGGTAGAGCGCTTATCTTGAGCTGAAGAGTTGAGCGACAGGGCCCAGGCCCAGAGTTCTAGCCCCACGACTGCCAAAAATAAATAGACCCAACAGACATCTATAGAATATTTCATACTACAGCAATAGAATATGCATTTTCATTAGCATCCCACAGAACTTTCTCCCAGATAGATTACATCTTGGTTCATGGAACTAATCCCAACAAATAAAAACAAACTCCAAAACCCCAAACCTGAAATGATCTCTTTCATGTAACAGTCTACAATGGAGTAAAATAGAAATCAATAACAAGAAAAGTTACAAAGGCCATTCAAACACATGGAGATTAAACAACATGGTTTTGAATAATCAATACATAATGGAAGAAACTAGGAAAGAAATGGAGAAAGTTAAGAAAGAAAATATAACTTGCCATAACTTACTTGTGGGGACACAGAAAAAGAAGTGCTAAGAGGAAAATTGACAGCCATGAGTACCATCAGAAAATTAGACTAATCTCAAACAACCTGATGAAAATTAGACTAATCTCAAACAACTTTACACTCTTAGAAAAACAGAACAAGCCAATCCAAAATGTAGATGAGAAGAAATCATTAAAATTGGGAATGAAATTAATAAAGATCAAAAGAACAATATAACAAATTAGTGAAACAAAGAAGTGATTCTTTGAAAAGACAAACAAGATTGAAAGCCTTTAACGAAATTAACCAAAGGAAAAAAAGAGAAGATCAAAATTAATAAAATTAGAGATGGAAAATGGGATAATCCAATAGACATCAATGAAATTCAGATGTTATGAAGAAATATTTTAGACTTTTACCTAAGCAAATTGGCAAAGCAAGAAGAAATGGCTACAATTTGACACACATGACCCACCCAAATTGAAATTAGCAATGTAAACAACTTAAAACAGATCTATAATGAGCAAGGAGGTTGAAGCATAAAGAATCTTCCTCAAAAGACACCTCAGGTCTGATTGGATTCATGACTGAATCCCACCAGATCCTTACAGAGCAACAAACCCTAATGTTCTTCAAACTAATTAAAAAAATACAAAGGAAAGGAGCACTAACTAATTCACACAGCCAGTATAAACTTATAGCAAAACCAGATAAAGATGCATCAGAAAAAAACAAGCTATAGGCCAATTTCCCTGATGTACAGATACAAACATTCTCAATAAAACATTTGCAAAAATCAAATCCAGTGTCACATTAAAAAATTCTTTTTTGGGGGGGGGGTCCAGTCGTGGGGCCTGAACTCTAGGCATGGGTGCTGTCCCTCAGCTCTTCAGCTCAAGGCTAGTGCTCTACCATTTGAGCCACAGCACCACTTCCGGACTTTTCTGCTTATGTGGTGCTGAAGAATCGAACCCAGGGCCTCATGCATGCAAGGGAAGCGCTCTACCACTGAGCCACCTTCCCAGCCTGTATTTCTTTTTCTTTTTTTTTTTTTTATTGTGAGAATACTGTACAGAGGAGTTACAATTACATGGGCAAGATAAGGAGTATATTTCTTATCAAGCATTGTTGCCTTCTCTTTGTTTCCCCTTCCCATCGCTTCCCATACTCCCCACACCTTCCCCCACCGGATCCTCCCCCCTCACATTAAAAAATTCTTGTACCACCAAAATCAAATAGGTTTCTTTCTAAGGTTGAAAGGCTCAACATACACAAATCAATGAATGAAGTAATGCCCACACAGAAACAAAATCCAGGACAAAAATCACATGTTTATATTAATAGATACAGAAAAAGCCTAGAAAAAACTCAACCCCCATTCATGATAAAATCCTTGAAGTAATTGGGGATGGAAGGAGCATACCACAGTGCAATCAAAATCTATGGCCAACATCATACTAAAGAAAGGAAAATTGTATCCATTCTCCATTGGAGTAGTTTTAAAGATTGTGTTTTTTCCCTTATAGTTTGTAGGAAGGGTATAGTGTTTCTAAAGCATTTTCTTATCTTTCAGCAAAAGGTGATATGTATATATATATTTCCTCCACTTGCATGTGCGTGCATGGGTGTGTGTGTGTGTGTGTGTGTGTGTGTGTGTGTGTGTGTGTGTGTGTGTGTGTATGTGTATGTGTGCATGTTTTGAGATAGGCAGCCCAGGTTGGACTGAAATTTGCCATCCCCTTGATTTAGCCTTCCTAGAGCTGGGATTACAGGCATGCACCATCATGTCTAGCTTGATTTTCTGTCTTATAGCAAAAGAACCTCATTTGTAATTTCTCAGAGTGTGTAACTGGCCCACATTAGACACAAGTGGAGGAAAGTTTACTGCAAGTCTATAATTCTGTCTTTGCTATGATACTGCCTCTTCACTGTACCATGCCCAAGGGGCAGAGAACATTTCCAAACTTTTAAAATGTTAATAAAGTATGTACTGTTGTTATGATTTTAATCATGGTAAATTTTTACCCATATATATCTGCTGCATTTTCATGCATATTAATTGGTCAAGTATTTCTACAGGATAATAAAAGCACACACTATATATACATATATAATATATATAATCATACATAATTAGATGTAATATATAATTTTATTTCATTATCTATTGTCCACATCATTTTCAATTGTTTGATTGCAAAGTTGCATATTTAACTTGAATTTAGAGATGGAGAAATAAAAGATACTTGAAATGATCTAGCTTTTACCATTTAAACACATGTCCCTTCCTGCTTGCCTTGGTTGTACGGTTTTGGTCATAGGAGCTTAATTAGCATGCATTTATTTTCAGGTACAGAGCCTGTTTGCTCATCTGCACTTAGGTAGCTGTGCTAAGAAAATAAATAAGTCTAATTAAAGTTATGTGGTGTATGTGTGTGTTTATGCATATAAGTATCTATGTTTATTGTGTAGATAGATTTCTGTATATGTTTTATGTATTTGTTTATATAGCACATGAATGTATGTCCTTATCATGTATATGTATACATATATAATGCCTAAAGTTTAACAATGATAGAGCATAAAGCAAGCAATACCAGACTCAACTTGTATACGTAGATACATGTATCTATCTGTACCATCTATGTCATCTGTCCTTCTTTCTATATCTTTTCCTTCTGAGATGAGTAAATGATATCTTTTTCATATGCACCAGAGAACAGCACTGTGCCTTCCTCTCCTTTGTGAAAAATGTAAGGAGAGAGGAGGAGTATAGAGGACACAGTTCTTCCGTAGAGGAAGGAAGGCAGAGCTTTGGGGATCTGGTTAGCGTTGGCCCTACTGGTTCTCCTCTCCCAGTTGGCATTTTGCAAGAGAGAGCATACATCATTGCATGTTTCCTGAGCCTGCCGCTCATATCTTCTGCTAACATTGTGGCATAGGCACACAGGTTTAAACTTGGGCTGTGCATTATTATGCACTTGGTGTTTGTTCAGTGGACAGGTCTTGAATATTGGTTGTGATTCAAAGGAATCTGGATGCCTGTCCACTAAGGAGACCTTTGTTGAAAGGATTTAAAACTTTGTCTAATGATCCATGTTTACAAAGATACTTGAAAATTTAAATGACATATAGCAGGGTTGCTGTTCTCTTTCTTTTTTTTTAAAAAAATAAGTTTTTATTGTAAAAATACTGTACAGAGGGGGTATAGTTACATGAGCAAGGTAATGAGTACATTTCTTATCAAGCATTGTTGCCTCCTTTGTTTTTCCCCTACCCTCCCTTCCCTCCCATCTCCATGACTACACCCTCCTCCCCCCCTACGGCACGCCCTCCCCCCCCAGTCTAAATTGTGAAGTTCGTTTTTCAACATAGCGTCTTGTATATCTCATTGTTGCAATGGGTCACTGTATCCCTATTTAAACAATTTGTTTTTTCCCTTCCCTTCCCCTCCCCAGATTATGCCATCAAATACACTGAAAACAGGGGTTACAACGTGGGGGAGGGACATACAAAGCAACAAAAAAAATCACATGGTACCTTATAAATACGTTGGAAACAATAGCAAAGAAAGAAAAAACCACTTGTGTCCCTATCTTGGGATTCATTTTGTTTAACATCATTTTATCTGAACTTTTCTGCTTGTCCCAACATCTACCAGTTATTGCAAATAAGGGAAACCATGGGACCTATGTTTCTTTGGGCCTGGCTTACTTTACTTAATATAAAGGGTTGCTGTTTTCTATTATTTTTGACTCTGTAGGCAAATGTGTAAAATGCTGCTCAAAGGGAAGCTGTGATTTCTCTTCCTCTGGATGCTCCTTTGAATGCCTTTTTCTAACCACGCTCTTTGATAGCTAAGCCCCTTTCCTTCTTCTCAGGTCTCTGTGTGAATGCTCATAACTTTCAGCATATTTTCATCACCTTTATTCATTATGAGCTGATGGAGCATCTTTTACTTTATTGTTCTTCAGGTCGAAGAATGCCATGGTGTTGATATTAGTTTGCTGATGGATGTTATTGAAGAGGCCACATGTGATGAACTGTTTCTGCAGCGTAATTTGTTGCCAAAACCAATTCTGGTTTTTTGGCACAGGACTCTTGTAGCTATGATTAGACTTAATTTACCGAGGGCCCAGCCTCTCATCCTCAGCTATTTATCCAGTGCTGTTGCTGCTGGAATCGCATCCTAACACACTGTCTCTAGCTTGGGGGTAGAAGATGTTTCTTATCAGTGTTTTGTAGGTAAAAGCATATTTTTAAGGTTGGGCTTGAATGTGCCTTTAAAAAAACTTTTCAGCTCTCTTTTGTACTTACTTGAATCCTTTTTCACCTTGAGGCAACTTTTGTGATATCACATTTTTGCTCTATGCCTGGGTAAGAAGCAATATACTGCTGAGAAGACTCCATCGAAGCAGATCAGATAATTAACGACACAATAGTGCCAGTCATCTTACTTATGCTCACACTTTTTTTTTGGCCAGAAAGGGAAGGGGAGGAAATTGGGATTCAGTATCAAGCATTTTGCCCATGATTCCCTGGGTAGTCTGGGCAATAAGTGGCAGAGCCAGTACAGGGACCTAAGTCTTTCAGACTCCAAGGCCATAATTTTTTCACAGAGTCATTGATTTCCGGCGTGTGATCCTCACTCTTCTTCGTTAAGTAGGACTCAGTGGTTTGATAGTCAAAACCTTAAAAGTATTCTTTAGAGCAGATGCCAACCCTCTTGATGTGTTTGATAACAGGAGATACCCAGTGGTTGATCGACCAAGCCATCTATCTGCAACTTGGCTGGAATACTGTTAACTTTTCTGATTTGCCTTGCACTGTCTTTATCTAGTGGCTAGCAGAGGACTTTCTGCCTGGGAGCAGATAGAAAGATTCAGTCTCCCTATTGATAATGAGTACCTATAAATGAGTTTATTTTATTCCAAGTGGAGATTGGTGTCCATGTTGGTTCTTTCCTGACACTGACACGCATTAGCTGCTTAAGAACTAGCCATTTTATTTGTAGAGTGGTGGTGGTTATACACATAATTACTTCTAATAGACTGGTATGAAAATCAGGTAGATACCTGGTTTCTTCGGTGAGTCCCTTTTCTTCATTGCACTGAATCCTGGGAGTTTGCATCTGGACCATTAGCCCTGGGTCATCACTTAAACACAATCACAGGCGATGTTCAGCATATTCTGTTTTATTTAATAAATTCTAGAGAACTTGACATAATATGATATGGAGATAGATAGGCTATAAGTCTGATGGTAACAGAAAATTTTAGACCAAGTTGAATATTAGTCCTATAGTATTTAATATTTATTTGCTTATTTTATTACTGGTGATTTAACCTATAGCTTTGCACATGCCAGGCAAGTATCACACTATCCAACTACATCTTCAGCCTTTTATTTTATTTTGTCAGTGGTGGGGCCTGAACTCTGGGCCTGCGTGCTGTCCCTCAGCTCTTCAGCTCAAGGCTAGCACTCTATCACTTCAGCTACAGTGCCTCTTCCGGCTTTTTCTGCTTATGTAGTGTTGAGGAATTGAACCCAGGGTCTCATGCTTGCAAGGCAAGCACTCTACCACTGAGCCACCTTCCCAGCCCCAAAGCCTTTTTAATTTTTAATTTTGAGGCAGAATTGAAGCTTCTCAAACTCTATCCCGAGTAGCTGGGAATGTAGGCATGCCCAGTTCTCTACATTACAGTTAGCATTGTTTTTGTATACAATTCAGAGTAAAGCTTATAGAAAATCAAGTGCCTTTTTGATCAAATTACTTATCTTGTCATTTCATCAGTAATTAAAAAATAATATGCATATGCGTGTTTTTGCCTCATATTGTTAATGAAAGTGTGTAAATGTACATATAAATTGAAATGAGTGGTGGTTAGTGTGTTCTCAAAATGGCATTTTTCTTCCCCTATAAAGGGTGAGTCATAGCAAATAATATTTAACCCATTTTCTTGTCATTATTGTCATCAATATGTAATTGTTGTTATTGTTACCAGATGACTGCCTGTGAGAAATTTATTGTCCATAATTGCAAGAGTTGGCTGAGGATGTCGATATGAATGCCTAGTTACTTGTATACTACCTTTAAAGCTTTCTCTCAATATGGTATTTCATATTTCATTTAATTTTCAACATATATATTAGGCTAAAAATTGTCACATAAAAATATATAGCTATGCCCAGTAAAAATAAGCTTTATAATCATGCATTCATACTGTTTTATTTGAGGGATCCTTTTAATTAAGAGTGCAAAATGCATTTCAGTTCATTTTTTTCATTTATCATTTTCTATAAATACAATTTCATGACTTGATTAAATTTGTAGGAATAATAGGACTGTAAAGCATTAGAAATTGATTATTTTTAATATCATTAGTTTCATTTTAATGCTCCTTTGTGTTTATAGTCTTATTGTATTTTCTTTCCTAGGACTTTTTGAACCATAGGCTTAAAAATGAAAACATCCAAAGTAGAGGGGTCAAATTCAAGATGGGGGAGGAGGTCATGGTAGTCTGATCAGACCTGAGAATGGCCGCTTCAAATAGAATCTTATCTAATACTACATCTAAGTCCTTGGGTTATTCATTCAGTAATTTTAAATTGGACACAATCTATTAAGTAAACATTACATCCCCATGCCTTCCCCTGTCAGAAAGGACAGGGCTATTTCTCAACAGAGTGGGGAGATAGAGTTTGTTTATGAGGTCTGAATCTTGAAGTCTTCATTCCCTTGCTCCCATCTCAGGGGCATTCAGTGTCTTCTGAGGTCCAAGAACCAATCAACTGTTGCTGAAGCAATAAACCTGGAATCCCAGTGGTTTTCAACAGCAAATATTTGCTTTCTGCATTTAGTACTGGATTGGCTTGAAGACTGTGGGTGTCTTCCTTGTGTGTTTACTTTCTGGAACCTTGACTGAAAAAACAGCATCCATTCTTTACAGCTGATGGTATTGGATGTGTTCCCATGGTGCAGTGCTGACTGTACAATCCCAGATCTAAAGTCAGGACATAATGTAACATGCACCATGTCTGCTCACAGGCTATTGGCTGAAACAAAGCACATGGCCATTTTTACAGGACTGGGCTAAGAAATTGTTGGTGAGTGGTGATGCAATAAGTTCCACATCAACTCAAGTCTTCTGGATCTAACAACATGCTAAGGGAGAAAATGGGATGATAAAATCAGTAATACGTATTGAATTCCCTCACCTCACATATATAGAACCATATCATAGGTTGTACACGTTGGAAAGATAAATGGCCCAAAGCTGATTTTCAAAATGAAAATTACATAGTATTTTATAGGACTAGATGTGTCACAAGTAAGTATAGTGTATCTATCTATTCATTTGTTAATTTGTGCAATAAATTTCCTGCCATTCATGCCCTGGGTTCTATGTTGTTCTAGATGCTGCTGGCCTTACTACTGTCCTTCAATCTGTAGCTTTAGTTGTCATCAAGTGTCATGCTGACCGAATCCTTCCTTCTCAGGCCCAGATGCTTCCCTGAGTATCAAATACTTTCTGAATGAAAACCTGCACTTCTGTTATATAAACCATATATAAAAATATATATGATTCAGATACATGGCTCATATATATAGTTATCATATATACTATATATACATATATATAATACATATTATATATAATATATATGATATATACTATATATATGCACCCCCATAGTACTACTGGTACCTCCCAAGCCTCTTGCCTTGAATTCCTTACCCATTCATGCACTCAGTCATTTATTGATCAATTCATGTGTCCAATAAGTATTTACCTAGTATTTATCCTATGCTGGGGGGGGGGGGGAGTTGCTGAAGGTATTGAAGATCCAGCCACAAGCAAACTTGCTTTTCTAAACCTTATACTATAGACAGAAAGAGACAACAGAAAGCAAATTCTAAATAGCAAAGAAAACTAAGTACAGATAATGGTGAGAAGACTTACAAAATAAAAATGACATAACAAATAGGATGGTCAGTGGCGGCTTCTTGAGAAGGTGATATTTTTTAGGAAGAAAGCAGTGATGTTCAGGTCTGGGGGAGAATCTGCTTCAAGTACAGGAATCAGGTATTGAAATACCAGAATGTGAGGACAAGCTTGAAGGGTGTTCACAAGCATAAAGAAAGACGGGCTGGCAGGCCACACAAAGCGGATGGGCTTGGAGAGCTAGTCAGGACCCAGAAATGAGCTTTGAAGGGTGCAGTGGATGTAATCCAACAGGATTGAAAAGCTGTTAGTGTTTTCTCACCAGCAAACCGGTAGTATCATCCTTGATTTCTTTTTCTTCCAGTTAATATAGGCAATCAATCTCTATGACTTTATCCTTCCATTTTCCCTAAATTCTCAGTTCCACTCACCTTGTTCCATCCCACTCTTGCTTTCCCTGGTTCATACCGATGCCATTCAAGTACAGCACCTGGATGATGTTTCTATTCTGTACTTAATCATCCCAGCTTGGTAGCTACCTCCGATTTTTCTAAAATTCATCTTTGATTAGGCTAATTCCAGGGTAAAGACTTTCAGTGGTCACGATTTTCATCCAGCTGCCTCTGTCCTCTGCCTTCTCCACTGCACATGCATACAGAACTTGATCTTGATGCTTTGCTCTGCTGGCTGCATACTTGTGGTTCTCTGGCTGGGATTGTGGTCTTTCTCACTTCCAAAACCAGGCATGCTTAGTCCCTGTGCAGCCTGTTTCTTCCTCATGACCAGACCTGAATTACTTCCGTCACTTCTCCAACTCCCAGCGTAAGTAGTGCTTTTCTCTAGCCACCCAATGTAGCGTACACATCTTTATCAAGTTATCTTAGTACCTCTTGTGTTTTTCCTTTTCCATGTTTGCATCACTTCATATTTTACTCACCTGTTTCCCTATCAGAGTGTCAGCTCATATATTATAAGAGCCTAATACAATGCTCATCCTAGTAGCTGACTGAAAATAGTTGTTGATTGGATGAATATAAATGTGTATTCAAATAGGCAAAATTATGAGGAGAGGTTATTTTCTCTGTGGACCAACAAAAGCTCTGTAAAGAAAAGGTGATCTTTCAAAGCTAGATGAGTCAAATAAAGCATGGGGAGATGACATGAAGTGTTTTTTGAATCAGAAACAAGATTCTATAAATGCAAAGAAAAAAATGAGCGTACATTGTCAGACAATGAACTCCTTTCAATTTAGAACATGTGCTCCAAAGTTCTGTATGTGGGTTCAAATACAGTTCCAACATTTACTGATAAGCCATTGAGCAAACTCTTTGTTCTTTGTATGATGGTATGACCAGTAGTTTTCACTTTATAGGATTATTGTAAGGATTAAGTGTGGCAAATCTACCCTTCAGATATTGCTGTTATCACCAGTATTAAAATACAGCCATGAAAATTTGTATCAAGGGTTACAAGGTCAATCAGTTATGAGAAATTTAAGAAGATGATATCAATAGTGAATTAGTGTAGGGAAATATCTTCATTCTATATTCAATTAGGATAAAGTAAGGTTTGGAAGAAATGAAAAATGTCAGAATATGAGGACACATTGAAAGAGCTCTTCCACGAGTTCCTTGGCACTCAAAGACTTCAGAGGGTATTAGAGTGTGGTCAGCCTTCCTCCTCTCAAAAGATCGCAGACTTGTCATTTGTCACTTCTTCAACTCCAGTCCTGTCTTTAGTACTTCTGGTCTTTCTGATGGCTTTGGATCCAAGATTTTGTTAAAAATCAAATGAGTGAAATCAATGTTTGCCTAGCCTTGTTATTGCTCTTCATAGGTTTTAGATGGTTTTTGGTGAAGCCAATGGATTTCCTATCTCGGTCTAGCCTGTTACTCATAAAAGTGCTCATATTTTTATTGTTGAAGAAGAATCTACTGAAAGCTTAAAGGAACCGGAAGGAACATTGCCTGACAGTTCAATTCCATTCATCCGGCACTTTCAACTCCCCTAGGGTACTTGATTCTGTATTGCTTACAGATGTCATTAAGGCAGTGCAAATGACTAAAACACAGGGGATAAATGGCTGAGGAAAAGCAGAGGACAAGGACAAGGAAAGAAGAGGACAAGGAAAGTGAAGGGAGCTTTTTGTTAAAAAAAAATATAAGCTTTTTAGCAGAGCTGTGAAGCAGGTGGTGAGGGAAACTAAGGATAAGCAGAAGTGCTGAGCTCTCAAAATGACAATTAGTTTAAAGAGGTCAGAGACTGTGTGGTGGATATGTCTTAAACAATTAGGGTCATATTGATTATGGTCATGCTCTCCCAAACTAAGGTTTTTTAGATTCTTCTTTTCAAGGGAGCCAGAACCCTCGGTCTTGGAGTTGGTAGTTTCTTTGGTAATATGTGAACGTACGTGGTTTGTGTGTATAGGGCATGTAGGAAGGGTATAGAAGTGTCACATGGGATTTCATTAAGCCCCTTTCTAGCCATCATATTAGTTGGGAAATTGAAAACATTCTTTTAGGCCACCAGAGCTAATTAATACATTCGGTAATCTGCTACTTCATTAAGAGGAATTCCTTGAGGAGTTGATGAAGCTCTAAGATGTGCATTATAGGAATAATTCTGTTGCTTTTCAGGAATAACAACAGTCCTGAGTTATTGGACATTTGCAGTGTGCTAAGCATTCTTCTGGGAGCTTGGTGTAATTCTCCTTTAATTCATACCGGTAGCCTCTGAGTTGAGGTCTCCCCAGCCTATTCCTCCAGCCTCAGTCTCCCTTTCTTTTCTGCAATTGCACGGCTGGAAGATATTTCTCTGGTGGTATTCTTATCTTGTTACATATAATATTGTAAAACCAAGAGGCACAAAAATCTGCTTGCAGAGAATGTGTACTGTCTCTTTTTAAAATTTTATTGTAAAGGTGCTGTACAAAGGGGTTACAGTTACATAAGTAAGGTAATGAATACATTTCTTGTCAAGCATTGTTACCCACTTCATTTTTTCTCCCACTATCCCTCCCCTGTCGAAGATGTAAAGTTCATTTCCAACATAGTGTCTTATGAGTATCATTGTTGCCTTGGCTTATCTTTTGTCCTTGTATCAGCATTTTGTTATTCTCTTCCCCTCTCCAAATCAGATAAACATATATACAAGATGCAGGGTACCAGAATCAAAGACAGTAATTGCCAGGGATAAACCAAAGGGAAAAAGAAAAATGAAATCAAATAAAAAGAAAACTTGATACAGTATATTGACAACAGCAAGCTCACCAATCAAAAAAAGATCTGTTGTTTCCATGTGTTGGAGTTCATTTCGATTAGCATCATTTCATATGGTCATATGTACATAGCTATTGAGCTACTGTGATCCTCTGCTAGTACTATCCTAGACATAAACTAATCATTACAAATGAGGGAAACCGTGGAGCCTATGTTTCTTTGGGTCTTTCTTACTTCACTTAGTATGGATTTTTTTCCAAGTCTTTCCATTTCCTTATGAATGGGGCGATGCCGTTCTTTGTGTTAGAAGCATAGGATTCCATTTTGTACATATACCGTATTTTCTTGATCCATTCATCTATTGAGGGGCATCTAAGTTGGTTCATATCTTAGCTATGGTAAATAATGCACGCACTGTCTCTTGAAATATGATTTCTATGAAGCCAACCCAAAAGGGTGTTATAGAAAATAAAATATATTTGAAGGTTTTGGCCTTGGTTTCTGAATTTTCTAACATAATAATACTTTGAGTGAATGGTCTTGATTTTTAGCCCAGGAAAGCATAAAGATTTGTTTTTATTTTTACTTTCTCAACTTCAAAAGGCTGTGCAAGATGGTTGCTGTGTAACATGTGCATCTCGGTGTCCAGCGCTTCTTGATTACAGTGCATCGTTCTTCCCGATCATATCTGTTGTTCTCCCCCACGCCCCAACAAACGCATGTCAGGTTTCCCACTCCTTAATCTCTAGGTACAATGAGTATTCTGGTTGTACTTGTCCTCTGTTCCCTTTGTGATTCATCCACTCACCTCCTCCTAATCCTGTCTCCCTACAGTCTAATCTCAGCTTCCTGATATCATTTTGTTAAACTTCATTATTTGAAAGGTTTATTCCAGGGAGTTTTACTCCTGCAGTCAGCTGAATTGTGTATCTAAGCATATACCTCTGTGTGGGTTTACATGGGAGATACAGATCCATCTTTATAGCTGCAAGACATCTTTTAACATGTTATTTAAGAAAAAATTAAATTTGAGCCATGGGCAGTGGGTTATACCTATAATCCTAGTTGCTTGGTAGACTGATATCTGAAGATTTGAGGTTCAAAGCTTGCCTGGGCAGAAATGTCCAAGCGATTCTTATCTCTAGTTAATCAGCAAAAAGCTGTAAATGGAGCTCTGACCCAAGCAGTAAAACAGCAACCTTGAGCCAAAAAGCTAAGAGTGAGATCAGGCTCTGAATTCAAGCTCCAGTATGGACAAAACAGTTTTAAAATTTATTTTTATGTTGAAAGGGGTGACATTGATCAAGATGCATTGTATTCATCAATTACTTTATTGAATGGCAACTCTTTTTTAACAGCTGCTTAAAGATAATAAAAATAAATAAATAAGCTGGGTGCTGGTGGCTCACGTCTGTAATCCTAATTACTCAGGGGGCTGAGATCTGAAGATCATGGTTCAAAGCCAGCCCATGCAGGAATGTCTGTGAGACTCTTATCTCAAAGTAACCACAAAAAAGGCCAGAAGAGCTGTGGCTTAAGCACAAAAGCTCAGAGGCAGCATCCAGGCTCAGAATTCAAGCCTCAGGGCCCAGTTTTATTGAAATACATTTGATAAACAAAATGTGCATATAATTTGATGCTCAGTGCAATGCCTTGTTATTCGTACATATTAGAGTTACTACAACCAGCTGCTAATTCACATATCCATCATTTCCACATGAAGTTAACATTTGTGTATATGCTGGGATACACATAACATCTATGCTTTTAGCCAATTTCAAATGTATAGTACATTATTATTAACTATAATTACCATGCTGTACATTTGACCTCTAGAAATGATCCTTTTTTTTTGGGGTGGGGGGTCCGGTCATGGGGCCTGAACTCTGGGCCTGGGCGCTGTCCCTCAGCTCTTCAGCTCAAGGCTAGCACTCTACCACTTGAACCACAGAGCCACTTCCAGCTTTTTTCTTTTTGCTTATGTGGTGCTGAGGAATCGAACCCAGGGCCTCAGGCATGCAAGGCAAGCACTCTTCCACTGAGCCACCTTCCCAGCCCTAGAAATGATTCTTTTTATTGGTGGAACTGGGGATTGAACTTGGAATCTTGTGCTTGCTGGCCAAGTACTCTGCATAGAAAAGATTCTTCATACAAACTGAAAATGTGAACTCATCAACTCATATCTTTCCATTTCCTCAGTACCCAGCAGTCATCTTTCTACTCTCCATTTGAGTTTGACTTCAGATTCATCATCTTATTTTTAAAAAAAATTCCTTTTAGCCTTTCTTATAATAGTTATCTGTCATTCCTATTAGGTAGATTGATCCCATTTCCAAACTTTAATTAACATTTTCTTATCGATTAGACTTAGAGGTCATGAGCAGCTTGTGGAATTAATGTGAATATTATGTTTAATGGTTATTTTAAAATGCAATTTTATGGATTTCAGATATAAACTTTTCCCTTCTTTCAAGAGAGCAATATGGTGGAGGAAAAATGATGTTTTCACTGTTAGTTCAAGATTTGTCTGCTAGTTTCAAGGATTTTATTTTTTGAAATGTCAAAACTAAAAAGGGAAACAAAATAACATTAACAGACCTATGTAGGAAATTATATTATTTGAGGATGTCAAATTGGAAGATGGAGCATAGAGGTTTTTTTAAAAATTCTTCTCAGCCTTCCCTGCTTCCTGAAAATAGCAATAAATAGCAATGAATAACAGAGAAAATCTTCAACGCCATCTTTCTGCCTTTCGCTTGCTGAAAGGAATGACTGGATACCGTTGAAGGTTAAAAAAGAAAAAAAAATACTACTTTGCAGAAATATTTTACTATTTCCAGGGCATTGTCTCGTCGCTGTGCATAAATATACTCCCGGTAGCTTGTTCAGTCCATCTTCATGGTCCCGCACGTCTTCTAGCCCAGTCATAAATTCTGTCCGGAAGAACTACAACCTCGTCAAAAATAACTGGAAGCGGCACGGCGTGTGGGGTTCTATTGCTTGATCTCAGATGTGGTCCTGGCTGATCACATGGCACTTTGTCTTCCAGTGCTTTGAAGTTGGGGATAGCCCCTGCTGTCGCGGTCAACATGCTGTCTTCAGGGGCAAGAACTGATTATAGAGTCCATGTTTGAGAAGCGTCCTATGAATGTTTCCATAAATTATCAGCGACTCCCAGACACTCTAGAGGTTCAGAGCTCACTCAAAATATCCAGCCCCTCCTCCCCTTTGCCTCAGTTTCCTCATTTTCCAAGTAGGACTATCACGCTTTCGATCTCTCTCCTTAGGAGAGTAAGGAAAAGGAAATATCTGGAATCTCTCAAGCAACGGCTTGGCACAGAACAAAATATGTTCTGGATGAATGTTAGTTTAGGACAAATTTTCAGCTGCTTTTGAAGAGTAGGCTTGAGTTTATAAATCCCAGGAACCAAATGATTTCTTTCTATTTTAGATCTGTTCTTTTTTACTTGTGTGCTGTTTTTTTCTTCTTCCTTCTTCCCCCCTGAAGGGTAAGGCATAATGTTGTACTCTTCCAGTACGTTTCTGAGAACACAGATGAGAGTGCAAGGGAAGGGTGATTTAGTGCCAGTGCCACATCATCAGCACATTGATGGCTTCCTCTGCAGGACCTTGAAAAGGCTGAGGCAGCCTCTGCTTGGGCCCCCGCAGCCTTGCTAGGAGCCTGCCTTCCACTCTCCCCTTCAAATCTTCCCCTCCTACCCTGTCTTAGACACCTGCATCGCTTTGGTTCCTGAGCCGCTCTGCCCCTGTTGGCTTACTTATTTTGACAGTGCCCTAGATGTTTGACTGGCCCACACCTCTTCTTGGCATGCCTCCTCTGCTGTCTTGTTGTCTGCAAGGTAAATGAGAAGACAAGGAGAGAGGTATGATGTTGACCAAAATACCTACAATAACCCTAGACTCCAGTAGTATCATCTTGGTCAGTTGATGCAACCTAGCATGGAGAGAATGAGTCCATTCTGGAGGCCATAGACTGATAGTGCATGGTTTGCTAGGTTTTGACAGCCATGTTGGTGATGGTCAGTGACTTTGGCAATTGCAAAACTCCCAGTGGGGGATTAGGAAGTCACTGTGTTCAATGCCCACCCTGCAGCATGCCTATGTCCACAAAGCAAGAACCATCCTAGGCTGCATCAGTGATCAGGGAGGGTCCTTTCTCCTGAAGGTCATGAATGCAGCTTCTAGCCAGTACCATTATAGGACCCCAATGTTTAGCTCCAAAATGCAACTTTCTGGCCATCCTCAGGCACATAGTGCTGGCTCTGTTGCTCTTTTTCTGAGCAATCTCCAGATGGGGCTGTGTGACTCACAGAGGACCTGATCAGCGCCAACAATAGTGTATGTGGTCTAAATATATTGGATAAGTAGATGAGAGAAATTTTCTTTAGCTTTTAGGGATAAAGTATATCTGAACACATGTAGTATATAAATGAATATGCTTTATGAAGCTAAAATGGGGCTTTGACAACATGAAATGGTATTCTGTGTATATTGCTGAACAGTTATTGTGGATGCAAGTTTTTTGTGTAGGTAGTATATATTTCTTTACTTTAAAAATGAACAACTATAAAGGGCCTCTCAATAGTTACATACTTTCCCACAGAATCTTAATTATACTATTTAAATTGATTACAAGCTCACTAGAAGGGAATTAGAAAGCTATCATATAGCCAATGCCAAGTCTGTACTGAATTCATTTTAATAACTAAGTATTAGCTATAAAGAAACGAGGGCCATTAAATAGATATTGATTGGGGAGTTCTGCTTTCTGCTATGCCTCTGTGTATATAATTTCATTTTTAATTTAGAAAGCAGATTATAACATGTTCTAAAACAAGACTGAGGTTCTGGAAAATTATGATTATTTAAAAAATTTTATCCAAATTGTTGCAGGTAGGTCTCCTAGAAAACAACCCATTTACATTCTTACTCACTTTTTGGCTAGAAGTCAACATAGGAGTGTCTTTTAGTCAGTGTCCTAAGCAAGGGGCGCACAGATCCTGGTTTCATATGATTTTTGGAATGGCTTGCCAGCCGGCTGAGTAAGAATAAAATTAAAATGGAACCTTCTCAGAGTAGCCAGCACCCTCTGTAACAGACCTGTATGTTATCTCTAGGAATGGAAAGATATTTCTGAGACTGACAATGAGTGACATCCATGTGTTTTATGTCCCCAAATAGACTGTCCTCAAGAACTACAGACCATGATGAGCCCCATGCATACATTGAAAATGTACTTCTTTTAAAGCATTAGGACTGAAGTTTGCTAGTGGGCACTGATGATTCACGCCTGTGTAATTCTAGCCACTCAGGAGGCTGAGATCTGAGAATCACGGTTCAAATCTACACTGAACAGACAAATCTGAGGGGCTTTTGATCTTCAAGTAAGCAGCAAAAAGCTAGAAGTGGAGGTGCGGGTCAAGTCGTAGAGTTCCAGCCTTGAGTGGAAAAGGTACAGGGTATAGTAAGATGCGTTGCATTCACAAGCTACTTTGTTGAATGGCAATTCCTTTGTACAACTGCTTAATGATAATTTAAAAAAAAATTAAGGGAGCCAGGCACCAGTGGCTCATGCCTGTAATCCTAGCTACTCAGGAGGCTGAGATCTGAGGATCGCAGTTCAAAGCCAGCTCGAGCAGGAAAGTCCCTGAGACTCTTATCTCCAATAAACCACTAGAAAACCGGAAGTGGCACTGTGACTCAAGTGGTAGAGCGCTTGCCTTGAGCTTAAGAGCGCAGGGACAGCCCCCAAGCCCAGAGTTCAAGCCCCACGACCAACCAAAAAAAAAAAAGTTAAGGGAGCATGCCGGGGCCCTGGTTTCAAACTCCAGTATTGGCACTTACACACAAAATTATAAAAAGCAAAACAAAACCAAAAAAAGAACTGAAATTTGCCAAGAGAGTTTAGCTCCCAGCATCCTCAAAATGTCTCTCTAATTTGGAGATGGAACCAAAAAGAGAACCTAGCTGCTCCCACCCCCTTTTTCCTTTTTTGTTTTTCTTCTTTTTTTGTTGGTCGTGGGGCTTGAACTCTGGGCCTGGACGCTGTCCCTTAGTGCTTCAGCTCAAGGCTAGCACTCTACCACTTGAGCTACAGTGCCACTTCCAGTTTTCTGGTGGTTTATTGGAGATAAAGTTTTCACGGACTTTCCTGCCCGGGCTGGCTTTGAACTGTGATCCTCAGATCTCAGCCTCCTGAGTAGCTAGGATTACAGGTGTGAGCCACCAGTGGCTGGCTACTGCTGCCCCCCCCCCTCCTTTTTTTAAAGTAAAATCCCATACCCTTGCACTGGTGCTCAAGCTTCCCTGATATGACTCCTCCAGCCTTTGGACCTTATCACTCTTCTACCTTACTCTCTTAATCTGAGCCAAATTAGCCCTTTTGCTGTTTTGGTGGACTACCATTCCCCTGCTGAGCCCTTTGTGCTGGCAGTTCCCCTGTGTCCGGAGGCCGGCTCCTCCACTGGATAAGAACCTGCTAATTCCCTGAAGTATATGCTTAAATATTGCACATTCTTAAGTATGGCCACCTATGGGCTCATGTGCTGATTTCTTAGTCGCCAGTATAAACTAGTATAAACTAATAGTGTAAACTAGTATAAACTTTGTGAGGTAGGTCTAGCTGGAAGATATTTAGTGGTGGCATGCCTTTGATAAGTTATATTTGATATCTTTGATCGTTATATCTGCTGCCTGGCTTCCTGTCCACCATGAGAGAGAGAAACTTCTTCACTGCCTACTTATACTGCCATGAAGTTCTACCTGAGTGAGTGGGGCCAGAAGGTGTGGACTGAACCCTCTGAATCATGAGTCAATATAAATATTTTCTCCTTTAAGTTGTTCCTTTAAATATTTTTGTCGTAGTTCTGCAAAAGTGACTAATAGAAAATGAGTACCTCGTATAGGTTATTGCTACAATTGAACCTGACTATGTGATTCTTAAATGTTGGGGACTGTTTTATTTTTTTGGAGGGGGAGGAGAGGAAATCTCAGAGAAATGGGAGAAGCAGGCTAGAGAAAGCCTGGCATGTTCTAAGCAGAGTTTAATAGGTAGTTCTAATTCTCAGGAAGCAGAATGCTGGTAGGAATGGGGACAGTAAAAATGTGCTCATGATGGTTCAGATGGGGTCAGGGACTATGCTGGTAACTGGATTCACTGGGCACTCATGTTACATGTTACACTCATGTTACATTCTGGCAAAGGTCCTGTCTACATTTTGCTCACATGCTGAGATTTTGTGGGAGGTGGAATTTAAAGGTGTCAGACTGATTAATCTGGTGGAGGAAATTTTGAGATAGTTCAGCGTTGGGGCTGCGACATCATTATTGCTAGCTACTTTTAGCCACATTTACAGTGAAGATCAGGAGCAGAATGATTGGAAAAACTTCCAGTTTGGTCAGAAAATAGTGCATGAATTTGGAGTTGAAGGAGGCATGGTTCCTGAAGAAATTAGTTCTGTTAAAAAGAAGCCAAGATTTTTTTTTTTTGCAGGGGGACAATAAGAAAGATGGGGCTGGGAAGGTGGCTCAGTGGTAGAGCGCTTGCCTTGCATGCATGAGGCCCTGGGTTCCATTCCTCAGCACTACATAAGCAAAAAGAAAAAAGCCGGAAGTGGCGCTGTGGCTCAAGTGGTAGAGCGCTAGCCTTGAGCTGAAGAGCTGAGGGACAGCACCCAGGCCCAGAGTTCAGGCCCCACGACTGGACCTCCCCACCCCCTCCGCAAAAAAAAGGAAAGATGTCTACAGGGTATCTCAGGAAAATGACCTATGCCTTACCCCATCTAGGCACAAGTCTATAAAAGACTAAACTCAACTGAAAGACTTTCCCTTAAGAAGAAAACTCTGTGGCACTCTTCCTGTTCAAATAGGACTACCTAGGAAATTGTTTTCTAAAGATTCATGTCCCTGTGTTCTCTGGTCTAAAGGGACCCAAACGTTGGCAATAGATTCTGGTTTTATCCATACATGGTGAATGCAGTCATGCATGGAGGCTTTCATTCAGAATTTAGAGCAAATTCTCGGAGGCCAGGCAATGTGTACCAGAGTCAGAGTCCCTGCATTCAGCCTCTGAGATGTGTGAAGCTGTGAGGGCAAATCCTAGGTTGCTATAGTGACCAAAGGATGCTGGAAATGCCGGGAACATGGATCTCCTGCAGAGGAAAGCTACAGACAATGAATAAAGATGGCCCAAGGGAGGAGCCAGGTGAGCTGTAGCATGCAAAGTCATGTGGATGGAGCTGCCTAAGCCTTGGAATTCCCATTATGACATCACATGCTCCAGTGGCTGTTCTTCCTTTGGTCTTATCCCCGCTTTCTATGTCCCATCACACCCCCTGTCTTCAGACAGCTGTTTACAGCTGTGGAACTCACAAACCTTCTGTTTCAGTCCTCCAAGTTCTGGGGTTATACTCATATGCCACTATGCCCATCTTCCTTATTCCTCATTTTTGGAATAAAATTATTTACTCAGTGCCATTGTCTATTGGAAGTATGTAGCTTTTTAAAAAAAATTATGGGAGCTCACAACTAAGAATTGTCTTGAGTGCCATTAGAGACGCAGATATTGGAACTATTAAGACTTGAGAGACTCCTTGAGAGAAATAAATGCATTTTGCATTAAATGACTGGAGCTGTCAGGGCTAGGGACAGAACGTTATGGTTTGCATATGAAATGTCCCCCACAGGCTCATGTATGGAATCCATAATCCTAGGCTGGTATCTTTGTCATCCTTTGGGGGGAAATGGTGGTGAGGGCCTGCCTGGAGGAAGTGGAATGCTGCATTGTGCCTTTGAAGGTTATGTCCCCTTGTCTTTCTATACTTCCTGTCCACCAGGAGGTAAAGAATGTCCTTCCCTTTCCCCTCATGTTCTGCTCAAGCACAAAGGGGCCAAGAAACTATGGACTGAACCTTCTGTGAGCCCAAGTAAGTATTCCCTCCTTTAGGTTGTTCCCTTAGTATATTAGCCATCGTATGCAGAAATAATGAGTATGCCTGTTTAAAGCTAAGGTAGTCATCATTTCCCTTCACCCCCAAACCTACCTAATCCTTCTGGCTTCATTTTGTTTCTTCACTTTTTTCAGTGTGACTTATCATTATTTTATAACAATAGTGTTTTTCCATTTAGTGTATCTCTTTCTTCTATATGTATTCCCCAGGTTTACATGTAGGCAAGGAGTTTTGTTTTGCTCACTCATATTTCTCAAGTTCTTAACACAGTGCCTGGTTATTATTATAACAGATATCTATAGCATATATCACATAGCATACTCCAGGATACCTCTCATTTTGAATTCCTCTCAAATTGGCTCTTATTCTGCATTTGATGTGACTTTGCTGTGAGCGGTGACTCTCACTTATCCCTGGCCTGATTCTACCATCCCATTTTGTTCTTTCTTTTTCCTTTTTTGGTATGTTCTAGTGTTACCCAGGGGCCTCTTAGAACAAAAACCCAGGCTAAGAAAGTTATGCCTGTGAGTTCATGGCAGGTGGTCATGATCTTCTGCCTGGTTATCTCTGAGATTAGAGACACAGTTGATAGATGACAGCCCGCCAAGCATCTATTACTGCATCCCAGCTGTGCATGGGACTGGGTGTGCATCCCTCATTCAGCTGTATGCACATGCACCTGTTTCACTCTGCTCTGGCACGTCTCAGAATTTCTGATGGAGACTAAATAGATGGAGTGATTTGGGACCTGATATAAGGGGTAAAATTCCACGCCTAAAAGGAAGCTTGGCCTGCAAAATGGCATCATCAGAATTTCAGATGAGAGCTGGTCTGCTTTCCAATTAGCTTCCATTTCAGATTTCTAAATTCCTCGCAATGGAGGAAACCTTCCTAGATTAGGCTGCTTGGAATAATGATATCTTCCACCCCAGATTTCTGTGACTAATATTGGTCTTTTTAACTTGAGAAATCCAGAAGAAATTTAACAAAATAGTAAGTGTTAAAAATTTATATAAATTGTAAAAATCTATCATGTTTCATGGAGAATTGTGTTTTGGTGCCACTGCATGAATGATACTATATTAAAATTTAATTCCTACTGAGACAGATCACTCCCAGTGCTGAAGATGCATGGTTCTATGAACTGCATAGTGTGTGGGTGCTAGCCATCTTCTGAGCGGGTGAGTTTTAGATCTGAATCGAAAGTTTCTAAATAATGAGATGAGGGCTGTCTGTATCATTTGATTTCCTAACATTCTGCAAGCACCATGTGAGAATTATGTGAATACTTTTGCATGAAATTGATGTGGATGGATATTTAATATTTATTAAGTTATAAGAGTAGCACAGTTTCATTACAGTTTTCAAGATAAACTAGCTTTCCACCTTTCTATTTGTTGAACTTGTTCAGTGTTTTAAAGGCACAACATACTTGTTTATATAGTACATTCACTTGTATATGTTTGTTTGTGACATTGATTTTTTTGTGTAAAATATGGATACCTGAAAAAGGTATCTGTGAGTGAAAACTAAGAATTTGCATATTGTGAAATGAAATGTTAAATAGTTAAAATTGTCTGTTTTAATATAAGCACTCAAAGATTAACATCCATGTACTGCTGACTACTTAATACATGGTAGTGGCTACAAAAGATTATTTTATCCCCTAAATCCTTTTTTAAAATTTCTTTAAAAAAATGATGGACCTGACACCAGCGAAACTTTCTACACTGAATCATATAGGAAAAGAACATGTAAAGACCTTGAGGATCCATAGAGTCATTAGAAGAGGTGAAGGAGAAGCATACTGTTGCTATTCCTCATATACATGTGAACACGTGAACACTCTCATATGTATATATGCATATACACTCTCAACTACTGCCTGTTCTGCAACCACCTCTTTTTTTTAATGTAACTATACTGACGACTACACATATTTCTGTCCTTAGTCTCTGTCCTGATTGTTCACAGCTACCTACACGCTACTGTCCTGTCTCTCAGTGATTCCGCAGGCCATATCCTTCATACCACACTGCTTAGCTCCTGCTCACTTCCCAGTGGTAATTTTTACTTAGATGACTTGGACAGAACTCTGGTAAGTGAATTGGAGCAGTTCCTAGTCCACATGCAGCTTCTGGCTAGAGTTGTAGGAAGGCAGATAAAAGAGATTTGTGCTACTTCATTATTATCTGTATTCCTCCCTCTTTCTCTCCTTTCTTTGTTTCTTTCCTCTCTGGTTCTCTATCAGTTTCTCTCTCTTCCTGTTTCCGTCTCTCCCTGTCTTTTCTTCTCTCTCATCTCTGTTCTACTGTACCAGAGATCAAAGTCAGGGCCTGGTGAATATGAAGCACCTGCTCTACCACTGAGCTACCTCCCAAGCCATCACCTCTCAAAATTTTAGGAACTGACTTTAAAGGCTAGATAGTCCACCTCTGCCTTGGTTTTCTAGGGATTTGGGACTGCCATGGCTGTTGTAGAAGTTACTGACATCAACAGAATGGAATAATCAAAACCAGTTTCTGAAAATTCTCAGTTCTTTATGATTACACCTGTGGCTTTTCAAAGCTGTGTCTAAGTGGCTGATAAACTCTGAGATGAACTCGGGAAGAAAATTACATATAATTAATGAAGAAAGATGAAAGAGTCCGGTCAATAGAAAAAGCCCCCTCCCATTTACCCAGTTCTCTTTCCTTCTCTGTCTTACTCCGCCCTCACTCTTTCCTGTTAGCATTTTAGTGCCAGCCACATTTTTTCTTAGATAGGCATTTTGAGCTTGACCCCCTACCTCACAGCCTTTATCTGAGCTGATAAAACAGTACCACGGCTGGGTGGCTTGTAAACAACAGAAATGAAGAGACCGAGAAGTCCAAGACCACAGACGGATGCCTCCGCTCTGGTCCCAACTTGTTGGCAAGGTTAAGAGGATCCTTGATGACAGCGGGAATGCCATTCCACAGGCCCGTGGTCTAAGCCCTTCCTGAAGTCCCCACTGTCATATCAGAGTGGACATTTCAGCATATGAATTTTATGGGGACACAAACATTCCATCTGCAACAAAACCCAGGCTGTCAGACTACTCTACTTTAGAATTAATCTGTCATACAATTAATGCTTATTTCTGCTGTCAACTTTCTGTATTTTCAGATTAAGATTTTGCTTCCTCTTCCTCCCAGAATGTTTTTGTGAGATGACTTGCTATACGTGGGGAGGATTCTAGAAGCCATATTCTGTAGCCCAAATAACTTAGTTGAAGAGTAGAGGTGAACAGAGGTTTCAGATAGAATCTTCTTCCATGCCATTCCAGTGATGCCACTTGAAATTTAAACGATCTGAATCTGGGTGTGGTGGCGCACACAGCCTTGTAATTACCAGCATTATGGAGGCTGACAAAGGATCATATGTTGGAGGTCAGCTTGGGCATCATAGTGAGTTGAAGGCTAGCCTTAGCTATACAATGAGACCCTGGCTGAAAAAAAAATCCCTGGCTGGAGATGTAGCTTAGTGGGAGAGTGCTTGAGTAGCAGGAAAGGCCTTGGGTTGGATCCTCAGCACTGAAAAAAAAATATTTAAAGGTGACAGAAAAGTCAGAAATACCAGTCTGAATTCCCTTGTCTTTCTAGCAGTATATGAAGAAATTATTAGAATTCCTAAACACTCATGTATTATGATAGAGATTATTATCTGTATCACAATGTTTATATTTATACTCCTATCTTAATATTACACATGATTCCAAAGAAAAAAACAGGATGCAAGCCAGCTATCTTTCAAATGCGGTGAGATTAAATAGGATTTTGGCACATTGATACCACAAATTGTTATATGATTAACATAGCATAGTTTCACAGTTTAGAAGTATCAGATTGATATGTCATAGAATGTAATTTTTGTCAAAAGTGCACGTATTAACAAGGCATTAAAAAAGCATAGATGACATACACTTAAGTCATTGCTTTCATTTTTTTTGTTACTTTGTGTTTGAATATTAGTTTTACAATTTTAAGCTAATAGGTTAAAGCACTCCATTGCTCTCCACAGAACCTTTCTTTTTTTTCTTTTTTTAGTCATGGGGCTTGAACTCTGAGCTAGGGAGTTGTCCCTGAGCATTTCAGCTCAAGGCAAGCACTCTACCACTTGAACCACAGCACCACTTACGAATTTTTTGGTGGTTTATTGGAGATAAGAGTCTCAAGGACTCTTCTGCCCAGGCTGGCTTCTAACAGTGATCCTCAGATCTCAGCCTCTTGAATATCTAGGATTACAGGCATGAGCCACCAGCGCCTGGCCTCCCACAGAACCTTTCTATTTCCTTACAACACTTGGTCATGCAAAAATATTTTGGTTGTTGATTTAATAGTTCATGGTCATTTTTCCATAAAAATCATTCTTTTCATGGCTTCAAAATCATATATACTTACGCCACACCTTACAGAGACATTTTGTTATCTGTGGACTTTCAGATTGTCTAGGTTTTGACTATTACTATTAATGCTGTACCACATACGTTCTTTAATATTTGCACATACAATTATAGAATGAAGTTTTAGAAATGGGACTGACTCAACCATTTGGAAACTTTACCCTAGGATTTGTCACAGATTTATGAGTATCAGATATTTTCTCTATAACTTTGAGCCACAGCTCTACTTCTGGTTTTCTTGTGGTTAATTAGAAATAAGAGTTGTTTGGACTTTCCTGCCCAGGTTGGCTTTGAACTGCAGTCTTCAGATGAGACACCACAGTATTTTTTCCTCTTTTGAGAACTGGAGGTTGTCTATTGTGTGGATTTGAGGATTCGTTATTACATTTCTTTTATTTGACATTAGAGCATGTTATGAGGATGATCTACAATTTTCATTTGATGTTTGCCCTAAACACAGTTTAATGGCAGCAATACTTTTATTTGCAGTTATGTAAATAGCATTGTTAGATATCCTCAACTGAAAGAGTACTAGGTGAATTGAGTACTCTCATTATTCTTGGCTTACTCATGTTATTTCAGGCATTGTGAGTACCTCGGATACAATGCTGACTTCCTATATGAACAGACATGTAGAATATCTGGAAAAGTTATCAGGAACACATTTGGGGAAACGGCTGGTTTGTTTATAGGTTACTGCTTTACTGAGGTTATATTTTTTAGCTTCATGAGTTTGTGTATTCTTCAAGCATTTCTGATTTCTTGTCACAACACCACGGTAGGCGTCTCAGCTATAAGGGAGGAAGTAGTTTTGGAGTATGGAATTATTAGCAATGAGGTGGACTGTGGACATCAGTACAGTAAATGTGCTATCAACTTTTCATAGCACTTTCAAAATACTTGTGAAAATCAACATAAAGGAGGGGAAAATAATCTGGGCTCACAGTTTCCGAGATCTTAGGGATCACTTGCTGATGTGGCTTCATGGATCTGGGCAGCCACTCCAGTCACACCACCCCTGCTGCATTCTTAGTTTCCGACCCTTTCATGCTTACATAAAATATCTCTATTGTGGGCTCATTGAATCTCACTTGGGTATTTTTCACGACTGAATTAGCCGCTCCAATTTCTAGAGAGTAGAGTTATGGATCCTGTAAGTGTCTTACAGATTGTGACTGTATCCATACCTTTTAGATATATTGTTTTCCATTATTTTATTAGATACTTTTTTATGCCAAGAATCTTTACTTTCCTCCTCCTCTAGGAAAAAAAGAGAAGGTAATAAAGAGAGTGTTATTTTCTTGTGGCTGTAAGGCACCATTGGTAGGTGTCTTTTATATTGTGTGTCTGGGAAACTTAAAATTTTACATTCAGGTAGCACGGAACTCACCTAAACGTCTGCACATTGCCGTGATGTACTGCCTCTCTTCTCTCGCTTACTCTCTTTTTGTTACGAAAACACAAAGCCTTTTATAGACATTAATTCTCAGCAACCTCAGAGGATGAAATAAATGGGAATTAGAAAGAAAGTTATGGGCAGGATAGGTAATTTTCTTGATATTGTAGACTATACTAGTAGTAGAGATGTTCTATTAGTTGCACAGTTTCTCAAACCAAAGCATATTCTGATGAGGAGTGGTTCATCCAATTTGGATGTAGCATGCTAACTTAAAAACCTACATCAAAGGAGCTTTATTTGACTGGTCAATGGCTGTCAGGCACAGTAATGGAAAAATATCTCTAGGGTGAAAAGTTTTAAAAAAGTTCTTACAGAATTTTTGACATATTATAAAAAGAGGAATTGAAATGAAATATTGACATCAGTTTGATCTCATGGTATTATAGCAACACATATAAAATGATATCAAATTGTTATTTATACTAGGCGCATCATAAGCACTCAGTATGTATTTCATTGTTTTTCCCCCATTTCTGGCTTAAAAAATTTTTTATTTTATTGTAAAGATGCTGCAGAGGGGCTACAGTTACATGACAAATGTAATGAGTACATTTCTAGTCAAGCATTGTTATTTCCTCTTTATTTGTTCTCCCACTATTTCTTCCCTCCCGCATCTCTTTTACTCTTCCCCCAACCAAAGTTGTAAAGTTCATTTCCAATATAGTGTCTTGTGGTTATCGTTGTTGCAATGGGTCATGCTGTGTCCTTGTTTCAGTTTTGTTATTCCCCTTTATCTCCCCAAATTAGAAAAATGTATATACAAGATGCAGGGTACCAAAATCAAGTACAGTGACAAAAGGGGGAAGAACATACAAAGGAAACAAAAAAAAAAACCACATAGTACATTAAAAACAGCAACAACAAAGAAAAATCTCTTGTATCCATACCTCTTGGATTCATTTTGCCTAGGATCATTTTATATGTAAATAGCTTTTGAGCTTTTCTGCTTATCTGATAAAATTATCCTAGATGTATAGTGATTATTGCAAATAAGGGAAACCATGGGACCTATATTTTTTTGGGTCTGGCTTACTTCACTTAATATGATTCCCCCCCTCCCCCCAAGTCTTTCCATTTCTGATGGAAGCATAGAATTCCTGTGTGTGTGTGTGTGTGTGTACACACTAGAATTATATATATACACACTAGAATTATATATATCTATATATCTATATCACATTTTCTTGATCCATTCATCTACTGAGGGACATCTGGGTTGGTTCCATATCTTAGCTATGGCCAATAATGCATGCACTGTCTCTTAAAACATGATTTCTATGAAGCCAACCTAAAAGGGTGTTTTGAAAACGTCTATGAAAATATCTCTATGTAGATTCTGTGCTTGTGGTTGAGGAGTTGAGGAGTCTTCAAAAGGAATGTGTTATCAGGGCTTGATGGATCTCAGCGTCTCTTTCAGTGACAAAAATTTCCTATAAAATTAGGAATAGTCTGGTTTGTTTTTAGGTCTAAGACTGGGGCTTAAACTCGGGACCTGATACTTTTGCTCATTGGCTAGCGCTCTCCCAATTGATCCACACTTCCAATCCCAGAAGCATTCCTTAAAGTTTATGTTTGTAGAGCTAGTGTATATGAGTTCAAGTTATATAAGTGTAGTCAATTTTATATTTTTATTGAAAAACAACATGTATTCAGGTTTGAAAATGGGTCTTAAATGCTGTTACTTTCCGAAGTTTGGACCATTTTATCTTTTTGATTAGCTGGAGCTCTTCTGAGAAATGGAGAGGGCAGGAATTTCAGAAGTAGCAAGACCAGGCAGGAGGCACACTGACTTATAGATGTAGTACAGGTGTGCTATTTCAGAGGTGAAGAATTCTATTACCGTACGTGGCAAATTCACATGTTCAAATAATAGTATTTCATTTTTCATTCCTCTATATAGTAAGTGACTAGATTAACTATTGAAAATATATTTTCTGTCTTCAGAATCCAAAGAGAGAAGAAAATTTCACCAGCTAAATTTATTAACTTGTACCACTAAAGCAGATGGCAGGATAGGAAAATATTGATTTTTTTATACTGACAGAGCAGCTGATAACTTATTTTGGGTTTGACTTAATGTATAAACTCTGTGAGTTAGGTCAAGGGATTTTTATGCTATTTTGTACTGGCTTATCTTGGCCTGTACAAATCCAAATATTGACTTACCTAAAAAAATCCTCACAATGAATTTAACCCATTGGCTTTTCATGAGACAGCCATAGATTTTCCTTATAATTTTGTTCTCCTTGCATATGTACTTGTCATGGGGTGGATCTGCTTTATGTCACTATACAAAGGTAATGATTTAGTGTTGGCATGTGTTTGTGTAAAGTCCACACACTGATGGGGTCTCTGTGTGTCTGTTCTTTTTTTCTGGGGATATATTCTTGGGCTTTAACTTAGGGACCTGGGTGCTGCCCCTGAGCTTGTTTATTCAAGCCTGGTACTTTACCACTTGAGCCACATCTCTACATCTGGCTTTTTGGTAGTTCCTTGGAGATAAGAGTTTCACAGACTTTTATGCCCAGGATGGCTTTGAACGGTGATTCTCCTATCTCAGCCTCCTCAGTAGCTAGAATTACAGGTACAGGCTAATGGTGCCTGGCTTTGGAAGTAAGCCAGACCCAAAGAAACATAGGTCCCATGGTTTCCCTGATTTGCAATAACTAGTATATATCTGAGACAAGCAGAAACAGTCAGATAAGTTGATGTTAGGCAAAATGAACCCCAAGATAAGGACTCAAATGTTTTTTCTTTCTTGCTATTGTTTCAAACATATTTATAAGATATTTCTTTGTTGCTTTGTATGTCCCTCCCTCACGGTATAACCCCGGTTTTCACTGGATATAGTCTTAATTGTCTGTCTGGTCTTAAAGTTTTTACATTGTGCTTTGGTGACTCCTCCATGTTTCTAACCTGTGTTATGACAGCTGAGGTGAAGACCAAGGTAAATGAATTCATATCTCTTCTCTGTGGTCTATAATATAGGGCTTATAACCAAGTACAGGCATTTTGACTAGAACCTCAATGAGTATCTGTCCTGGTCACAAACAGTGCCCTTCTACAAAAGGAATGGAAATGAGGAAAACCAGAATCACTTTTGTATATGGATCCAGTGTATAAACATTTAGTTATGTACACCTAGTTATTTTCAGAGATAAGCAGAATGCAGTATTCACGTTTATAAATGGGTCCTAAATGCTAAGATGGATATATAATCATAGAGAATATACATTACAGACTTTAATGTTCCTATTCCATCTCTTACCTATACCTTGGATAGTGAAATTCTCTTCACTGTGTGTTTAAATATTTGTACTTAGAAACATCTATAGAGTAACATACCCCACCCGTGTACTTACTCTCAGTTTCGAAGTAAAACTGAACAAGAACCAGGTAAGGTCTTCCTTACACTTCCCCTGGCCTTTGTCCTGAAGAAAATCACTAGTTTGAATTTTGTCTGATCACATATGCATTTATGTGGAGGCAAAAAAATGGGGTAATTTTTGTTAACTTGGTATAAAAGGCATTGTGATGTATACTGTATTTTCATGGCCTGCTTTTTAGCTTAACACTGTATTTATAGAGACTGATACTATTTGTACGTATGGACACTGGCTTTTTTTGCTTATTGTTGCTTTGCTACAGACCTACAGCTTTGCATCATAATAAATTACTAGATTTGATTTGTCTTTTCTTTTGTGGTGGACATTTAGATTCTCCCAGTGCAGATGGGGAAGCAGTGCATATGTCCCTGTGTGTACACACGAGAGTTTTCTCTAGGGTTCCCAGCTAGGAGTGGAATTGCTGTGTATTTCCTCCTTAATTTTACTAGCTCTTGTCAAACTGTTCTCTGATTTATTTGTGCATCAGTAGTGTTGTTCCACGAGTAATGTTATTCCATGTTCCCACCAAAAGTGATCTTTTCATGCTTTTAGTTTTACTGTCAAGCTGTTGCATATAAAATAGTGTCACACTGTTTTTATTCATAGTTCTCTGCTAATGGGGAAGGTTAAACAACTTTTTGTATGATAATCATTTAAGATTTTTCTCAAATTATTTGATTTTTTTTTATCATAGCCTTTGCCCTTTTAGCTGGTTACCTTTCTCTCATTTGTTTGTGAGCATCCTTTATATATTCTGGGTCTCACTTTTTGTTATATGTATGGTGAAGATCTGTTCTATGGCTTCTCTACTTTTCTTGAAATGTAGTTTCTATTGCTCTATTTTATCTGCATTTTGCTTGTAGTTTTTATTTAAGATTTCCTTCACCAACTCAAAGTTAGTAAGAAAGTCTTTAAGAGTTCTACTTTCTGCCCTTTTAGTCCTATAATTTGTATTTTATGAATATGTTAACTCTTACGCTCTTGTAAACCATTTATTAGTGTGTACTAATCAGGCTAGGATACAGAATTCTACCACTCTCAACTTTTTTTTTTGTCAGTCATGGGGCTCGAACTCTGGGCTTGGGCGCTGTCCCTGTACTCTTCAGCTCAAGGTGAGTGCTCTACCGCTTGAGCCACAGCACTATGTCTGGTTTTCTAGTGGTTTATTGGAGATAAGAGTCTCTCTGACTTTCTTGCCTTGGCTGGCTTTGAACCATGATGCTTATATCTCAGCCTTCTGAGTAGCTAGAAGTACAGGTATGAGCCACTGATGCCTGGTGCACTCACAACTTTTGTGAGCTTGTCACTTGGGCTCTCCGACTTGGGACCTAGGGGTCTAGGGGTGCTATGGTTAGGAGAACAGATAAGAACTCACATATGTAAACGTGTCATTTTAACTTTGTGAAGTAGCCCTACTATGTTGATGTGTTTTGCCTAAATTACTGAACTTGTGGCAGATCACATTTATCATCTCATAAAATCTTTAACATAATTTGTATCATTTCTAACATACATATTAAGCAGTACAACCTTTAAAGGTGAGACCTCTGTCTCTCACACCATTATTTTAAAGAGTTTTGTTATGTGGATATACAGTAATTTCCCAATAGCGAGGTTTTTCTTTCCCTACTTGCAGTTACCCATGGACAACTGTAGCCCCCAAATGTAAAATTGAAAATAAGTTTTATATTAATAATATTATTATTATTAATATTAATAAGTTTTAAATTAGACATCATTCTGCATAGAACAATATGACTTCTTACATCATCCCTTTCTGCTCACCCAGGATGTGACTCTTCCCTCCCCATGTGTATTTATCCAGGCAGTGTGCTTCATCTGTCCATTAATCTTTTAGTAACCATTTTGGTTACCTGACATCTGTCATGATATTGAAATGTTTGGGTTCAAATGACCCTTAATAATCTTTAATCATGAACCCAAGAGCAAATGTAGTGAGATTGGCAGTTTAAATGTGTCAGAGAAGCTGTACAGTCCTTCCTGTCAGTGAAAAGTTAAAAGTTTGCAACTTTATAAAAAGGAAAAATAATCATGTGCTTAGCTTGCTAAAATCCATGGTGAGAATGGAAGAATGAATGTTCTAACCATGAAATTGTGAAGAAGGCAAAAGAAATCTCCATTAACTGTGCTGTCTCACCTCAGATTGAAAATTTACAGTTTGGTGTGTGATGAGGGCTTAAAGATGGAACAAGCATTAGTATTGTGAGGTAAAGACACCAAAAGCATATCTCAGTTAATGCCGACGTGTTGTGCCAGAAAAACAGGGAGCCTGTGAAGACTTCAGAAACATTGAAGATTACTAAAAGATTGACACCATGCCATTGACTACAAACAAAGTTGGTTACCAGATGTATGAGTAGATTTGTACTGAAAAGTATAAAAACTACTGGAGAAACTAAGACAAATAGATGGAGAAGGATTTGTTGACATGTTTGATGAGAGGGTGGGAGAACAAATCATAGACTATTGATAAATGTGAACAAGTAAATTGTAAGACAGTGTTGAGTAATGTACAAAGAAAGAAAGAGATGAAGAAACTCATTAAGAACAAGAATTGACAAATAGAATTGAATCAAATGAAAAGCTTCTGCACATGAAAAGAAACAATTGCTAGAATGAAGAGACAAGCAGCCAAATGGGAGAAACCTTTATGAGCTATTCATTGGATAAGGGATTAATATCTAGAATATATAAAGAGCTCAAAGACTTTAACACAAAAGGAACAAATACTCCATTTAATAAATAGGAAAGTGAATTGAACAGAGAGTTCTCAAAAGAAGTAGTACAAATTGCTAGGAAAAAACATGAAAAAAATTCAGTATTCTTATTCACAAAATACAAATCAAAACAATACTGAGGTAACTTCTCATCCAAATTAGAATATCAAGAAAACCCTCACAAAACCAATAGCAGCAAATGTTGGTTAGGATGCTAGGGAAAATAGGGCTTTTAATACACTGTTGATGGAAATTTAAACCAGTAAAGGTAAAAGAGAGGATAGTATGGAGAGTCCTCAAAAAAGCAAACATATA
Source organism: Dipodomys spectabilis (assembly GCF_019054845.1). Classification (NCBI taxonomy): domain Eukaryota; kingdom Metazoa; phylum Chordata; class Mammalia; order Rodentia; family Heteromyidae; genus Dipodomys; species Dipodomys spectabilis. Next base: position 11,270,410 of record NW_024870752.1, read on the forward strand.
ATTGCTATCTAATCCTGCTATACCATCCCTAGGCATCGATCCAAAGAATGGAAGGCATTGTATAATAGAGATACCTGCACAAACACTAATTATTGCAGCAATAATAAGAAGAGTAGAGCTATGGAATCAACCAAGCTACCCATCAGCCAATGAATGGATATTTAGTTATAAAGAACAAAATTGTGTTTACAAGAAAATGGATAGGATGTAGTAATCATGTTAAGTGAAATAAAGCAAATGTTGCACACTTTCCCTCATATGTGGAATCTAGGCCTAAAATAATCATATGAACATGAGAAGGGGCTGGGTTTGTGCCAGGGGGTCTTGCAGGGGGCAGCACAGGAAATGAGAGGTCAGTGAGAATGAATTCTATTGACATACTTTATATGGATGTATGAAAACAGAGTAATAAAAAATTGTTTAAAAGTGAGGGAGAAGAGACTATAGAAGAGTTATGGAGGGAGAATTTGATCAAGGTATGTAATATGCATGTATGGAAATACTACTGGTAACCCCTTAACACAATTAATATACACTAATAAACAAACACAAAAGGTGAAGAAGTTCAAACAGGACCAGGACGGGAAGGATCCAGAACTGGTAGAAATTTAAGAGACTGAGTGGTAAGCAGGTAACCGTGTGTTGAGTATCGCTTCAGTTCCATTATTGGACACTTACAATTATAGAAGTATCTATTTCTAAACTTCATAAAAGGTCAAGCAAAGAGATTTATTATTTTAAAGTGAATGACCATGGCCCACCATTAGTTTAAGGACAGAATTAGGAATTTAAGATTTAGATGATTGAAATGCAAATGAATTTGGAATAAAAAGGAGACATGTCACTTGGGATATGAGCTGAGAGCCATAGACTTTTGGTGCCACCCTCTGTAGTTTGTTAGAGTGCATTCAGTTCTTCCTCCACTACCTTGAGACCCACTAGCTGGAGTGAGAGAGAAGAGGGAATAAGTCACCTGCTGGGTGGGGGTGGGGAAAGAGGGAGTGAGGAAGATGAGACCAGATATTGGGATGGAGTGAGGATGGGGACAAAGACAGGTGTTTTTTAGGATCTTTTGTCTTTGTTGCTTGGTGTCTGTGTCAAAACAGAAGCTGTTAATATTGTCTGTTTTGTCCAGTTTGTGATGTTGCATATCAGCAATGCTCTCCAAGGAAGCAGGGACTCTGCTCTTGTGATGTCTTCAAGGTCTGTGGATGGTTTTGAGATTATCCAGTGATTAGTAATTCTTGGTGAAGTATAGAATAATGAGATAAAATTTGGATAGCCGGGAGAGAAAAGCAGTGATTGTTCCATTAAATGGAATCCTGGATGTGAACTACCCACAACAATGGATTTATCCAATCATTCAGATAAAGAAATATTGCCTTTCCCACGTGCTACCAGTCAAAATTATTTCTTGGTGATATAAAATGATGTTCTCAGCTGGGTGCCAGTGGCTCATGCCTGTAATCCTAGCCTCTCAGGAAACTGAGATCACCATTCAAAAACCAGAAGTGGTTTTGTGGCTCAACTGGTAGAGCTCCAGCCTTGGGCACAGAGGCTCAGAGACAGCACCCAGCCCTTGAGTTAAAGCACCACAACCAACAATAACAACAACAACAACAATAAATGTGTTTCCTTTTACGGTACTGTGAAAAAATAAATGGTAAAAAAGTTTGGAAGAGAAGTGCAACTTTTGTCTTGTTTAAAAGTGTATTACTTTGTAGTTCAGATTGCCTTGTTGGTAAGGAAATCTTTTCCTTTTGAGTATTTCTTTCTATTGTCCTTTTTTTTTTTTTAAAAAAAAAAAGGTAAGTAGTGTAAATTTATTTGAAAGTGGAAGGAAAGCTCTCCATTTGGAGAGAAGTCCCAAAGAGGAGTTCCTGTACTAATTTTTGTTGTTATTGTTGTTGGTCTAAGGGCTTGAATGCTGGGCCTGGGTGTTGTCCCTGAGCTCTTCAGTGCAAGGAGAGCGCTCTACCACTTAAGCCATGGTACCACTTCCCTAATTTTTTCCCAAACCAATACAATATAACATCATTGTAAAAGATTTAAAAATCAGTGCAAAGGAGAATTAACTTACACCGTCATGATTTGGACCTGTGCTATGGAGTTGTGGATTTTCCATTTCCTATCTTTGAGTCCTTGAGCAAGTCACCTGGCTCTCTTGAATGCTGAGTTTTTCATCTTTATAATGTGGTTAATAATATCTACAATCAAGGCTGTTGTGAGGATTGACTGAGATGATTACTGCTCTTCACAACTCTTCACAACTGGTAGGCATTGCTATTTTAGCCTATATAAGGACAGTGGTGTAGCACAGCAAAAGGCAGGCTTCTAGAATTGGCTGCCAGGGTTCTAGGCATCATTTTCTGTTACTTGCTAACTTGAGTCAAGTTCTTTAGTGTTCTATTTCATAATCTTCTCATCTATAAAATGAGAATAATAACAGGTTTAGACTGTAGAGTTGTTCTGCAATCCATACATATATCCGAGAATGTTGACTATTGTTTTAACAATTTCTGGACAATCACTGTTGACATGCCAGCATATTTTAATTATTTATATCACATATATAGTTTGGGTTTGACTTTTTCATATGAACCAGGCCCTTCTCACTGGGACCATCCTGTTTTCATGTCTGCTTAATACTACTGAAAGGTGCCATGATTCACTGAGGCTTTGCCCCAGCTTTGGCCACTACAGCTTTCTTTCTGAGTTTCCTCTTGTGATAGATAATATTTAGGCAAGTATTATTGGGTTTGCATCTATGTTTAAAATTCAGATTATTGTAGGAGTATAATTGTACATTAATTTTATGCTATGTCACATGTACGAAGAAGTATGAGACATACTCATGACTCAGCAGCTGGATTAGTATACAAAAATGTTGCTGTGCTTTAGATATTTTTCCCTTTCTGAGGAATATATTATTGTGGGACATGAGAGGATGAGGGATGTGGTATATAGTCTCTCTCTCCCTCTTTCCCTCCTCCCCTCTCCCTCTCTCTCCTTCTTCCCTTCCCTTCCCCCCGCTTCTCTCGGTAATTATTCGCTTTCACTAGTTATTATCCTGGCCAAAGGATGCATGGTCCCTTCCAACAGGCTCAAGAGGTAGAGATTTTGTCACCAACTGGTGGTGCTGTTGAGAAGTGATGGAATCAAGAAGGTACTAACCAATCATGAGTTAGGCTACTAGGAAGTAGGGCCTGGTTGGAGGAAGTAGGTGTTGGGGACTGGACTTTGAAGGGTATAACTACTTTTGCTTCTTTCTGTGTCCTTCCTTCTGCTTTCTGCGGTGGCCAACACCAGGTGAGCACTGTTGCTTTGCCATGCCATCTCTATCTCCGCCATGATGTCTCCATCAGCCAGGGAGCTGGCACCTCTGGGATGAAACCTCTAAAATCATGAGCCGAAAAGTGCCTTCCTCCCTTTAGTTGTTTATTTTGGGTACGGTGTCACCGCAAATAAAAGCTAAAACGGTTGGCCATTTTATATTTTCTCTTACTACATCAAGGTTAACAATTTTCAAAGAGGGGCTGGGAAGGTGGCGCAGTGGTAGAGCGCTTGCCTTGCATGCCTGAGGCCCTGGGTTCGATTCCTCAGCACCACATAAGCAAAAAGAAAAAAGCTGGAAGTGGCGCTGTGGCTCAAGTGGTAGAGCACTAGCCTTAAGCTGAAGAGCTGAGGAACAGCACCAGGCCCAGAGTTCAGGCCCCACGACTGGATCCAAAAAAACCCCACAATTTTCAAAGAGAATTTTTATTAAAAATAAGGAAGGAAAAGGAGACAAGAGAAGCACTGTCTCTTTCTGTTGATGTACCTCTTGCTTTCCCTGTTCTCTGGGGTCCTGTCCCAGGGCTGTGGCTCTCAGCGTTTCCTCTGTTGACACATATTGCTGCCTCCACACCATCATTGCTCTTGGATTGGGCCTAACTTCCAATCAAGGGCTCGGTTTCTGGAACTCTGTTCAGCTACTTTTCTATCACTTGTTCCTTTCCATTATCAGAGGAGTGGGGTCAAGCCAGAAGTCAGATACCAGTTTCAAACATTATATCTAGACTAAACAGCAAGGATGCTGAATTGAGAAGTAAAGGGTTAAAAGACAACAGCAGTCACTGAGTGACGTAATTGTAATAGCAGTTTAAATTTAATATTAGTCTAAGTTAATTCTTCCTCAAACAACAGGATAGGAATTATTCCCTCCCATTTAAAAATAAAAAGCAAACTTCAGTCTCAGATACTTAAAATAGTATAGTTAAGACCACTATGGCATGACCATGATTGTAACCAGGGCTATTTTTCTTTCTTTCCCTCCATCAGGATGTAAGCTTCCTGGAAGACATGGAATGGTTGCTTTACCCAGAGTTTCTTGGGTGTTTGTTATTGAGGATTTTAGTTTTATTATTTCACTTAATTCTCTTGACAACTTAATGGAGAAAGTCCTATCTGACAGTCCCTATCTTCTCTTTATCCATCCTTCCACTTTTCCATTTATCATCCATCCATCCATCCATCCATCCATTTTGTTGTTCAAACAGATAACACTAAAGAAAATAGCAAAGTATAGCAAAATTTTCAATTAGTCAAGAGAAGAGCAAGAATTTTCAATTAGTCTAAATCCAGCATCTATTATGTCCCTAAGTATGTTTTTCCAAGGCATCAGTATATATACACATGTGTATATATGGATATGTGTGTATGTCGATGCATACACGTGTATATATGTTTAGATTTGTGTATGACAATTATGTATGTGAGGATATCCTATTCTTTTGAAAAATCACATTTAACACTGCATTTCTAGCACCTAGAATAATGCCTGACACATAGTTGATATGTAAGAAATATCCTCTGTTTGATTAAACACATTTTCATGATCTGTGTCCCCAAAGAAAGATACAAAAAGGATTGCTAGGCCATAATAACTCAAGGGAAATTTAGTTATAATATGACTGAAGATAACAGGCTAGAAGATGATGATTAATTCTAAGACCTAGAACAGGTAGAAGCAATGTTAGCCACCATTTTTGTAGTGGCAGAGAAGGTGGGTGGGAGGAGCTCCCCTGAAACCAGAAGGGAGGATCAATGATTGTCTGGTGAGTGACACAGCTCCCTCCCGCTGGTCTACTAAGATCTGTCAACCACCCAGAAGCTTAAAGGCAAAGGAGTCCCTTGCTGTGTTCCTTACAACTTCTAGGGCAGAGAACAGGGAGGACTAAGTGTAAAGATTAGAAAACTAGAGACTTAATCTGTCAGAGAATGACTCCGTCACAACGTTTTCTTGGTTAACCAGCAGTTTCCAGGATGCCACAGATCATCCAGGAGCAGCCGTTTACTGGGTATCAGATCCCCTAAGGACTTACCTCATGGAGTTGTATCTTTTCATAGTTCGATTCTCTTGGGACTTAGTTGTGATCCCTGTGCATCAGGCACTTGCATTCAAGCATGTTTTCAGAACAACTTACACTAACTTGGACACTTACTTAGCTTTCAATGGTCGTCTTCTCTTCCATGTCTCTGTTTTTTTTTTAAAATAGCGAGTTAATGAATTCTAAAGTGACAAAATTATGTACATTTATGGTGTACAATATATTTTAAATATGCATGCTTTGTGGAGGCTAAAATCAAGTTAATTAACACACGGATTCCCTTATCTCTTTCTCAGTTATTTCTGATGAGAACCTGTCAAACCTCTTCTTTTACTTACTCCCTTCAATCCCTTTCCATTCTTGGTGGTTTCTTTTTTCTTTTCTGCCATTCCCCTGCCCCCCCTCCCCAGTATAGTTTTATCATCCTTGTCAAGGGATCTTAAAGGTAGGACAGCATCTAACTAAAATAAGTACATTGCTGAAGGCAAGAGCTGGTGCCTTTCCTGAGAACAATATTGTGTTGTTTATTTATTTTGAAGCCTATTCTTTACTGTCAGTAGAACAGATGATGGAGGTGGATAGATCCAAGCTCATGTGATCGCAAGTGTAATTCTTGAACTTCGTTAGCATCTTCCATCCATTTGTTCTTTTGTCTATTCACTTATTCCTTCATTTGATCCAAGAACACTTACTGGGCGTTTTCTAAGTATCAGGTATAATTTTTTAGGCTCTGAGAAATTAGAAAGAGGCAAAGCTCCCTGTAGCCTGGTCCTCTTGAAGCATATTCCTTTCTAAAATGATGAAAACAATGGCTACCTTGGAGCATGGCTGTTTGGATAAGAGGAGATGTTATATGTAAACCAATCAACAGAATTTGACACACAATAGTTTCTTAACAAGCTTGATTGGTCATGTTTATTGTTTGTAAGACAGAAAACAAATAAAGCTTGTTTTCTTGAAAGATAATCCAGAGGAGTTTGTTGGAGTTAGTGTATTTTTTATATTATGAGGGTGTTTCATTGTGATACATACATACATCCACACACTGGAAGAAATTTGCCTTCTTCTTCTTCCCTTATCCATTTTATCACTGAGCAATAGAACAGGCCATTTTCAAACACTGTTAATGTTTTAATGACATTGTTCTCTGGACTTGTAAGTTAAAAAGGAAGACACATTATTTTGAGAGAATGATGTGGGCAAGTATTTCACACACATTTGAAGTCACATTGGACACAGGATATATATCTCTATAGAAGAGTGCTGGCCTAGCACGTATGAAACTCAGCCTTTGCAACCCTAACACTGCAAAATAAAAATATATACATAAAGCCACATTTTCCCCCCTTTAATCTGCCACATAAATAGCTCCAATTAGAAACAATGACAGTTCTCATTTTCTCTATCAGATTATTTAGCTGGCCAGTTTGCGGCGATCTCTTTTATATAGTCTATCTTAAAAACAAATCTTCAAAGAAACTTTGTTTTAATGCCTTTCACTGCTAATAGTTTTACAGCCCCTAATAAATCTATGACATTTTATCTGGCCCAGAGCTTCTATGAATTCACATATTAGATAGCTCAGCCATATGATGTAAAAATTTAAGGCTGTCCCACTGGCTTCATGAATTTAATTCTGTAATTGTTGAAATTAATGTAGTCTGACAATGTTATGAATTTTCCTCCTGCTTTTTTTTTCTGCCTCGGGTTGAAGCATGCTATTTGGGCTGAGTGTGTGGTTACCGAAACCACAATAATAATTGCATTAAGAATTTAAATATCACAAAGTACTTCCTAAAATGAGAGTAGTACTGGAGCAGAAATGAGCATTTATTTTGTGAACTCCTCTGAAAGCCTTTACTTGACTGATAATTATATTTAGAGGCCTCTCTACCCCACCCTTCATGCCAATAGAATTGGCCTTCTGGATGTGGACAGAAGGGAACCCTACTGCATTGTTGGTGAGAGTGTAAACTTGTTCGACCACTTTGGAAAGCAGTATGGAGGTTCCTCACAAGACTCCACATAGAGCTCCCCTATGACCCAGCAATCCCACTTTTGGGCATTTACCCAAATGTTCACAAACAAGACCACACTAAAGCTACCAGCACAACTATGTTTATTGCAGCATTATTTACCATAGCTAAAATATGGAAGCAACCAAGATGCCCCTCAGTAGATGAACAGATCAAGAAAATGTGGTATATATACACAATGGAATTCTATGCCTCCATCAGAAAGAATGACATTGCCCCATTTGTTAGGAAATGGAAAGACTTGGAAAAATTATATTAAGTGAAGTAAGCCAGACCCAAAGAAACATAGGTCCCATGGTTTCCCTTATTTGCAATAACTAGTATATGTCTGAGACAAGCAGAAATGGTCAGATAAGTTAATGGTAGGCAAAATGAACCCAAGATAAGGACTCAAATGGTTTTTCTTTCTTGCTATTGTTTCTAACATATTTATAAGATGATTTCTTTGTTGCTTTGTATGTCACTCTCCCACGGTATTTGATGTTGGTATAATTTGGGGAGGGGAAGGCAAAAAAGCAAATTGTTTAAATAGGGATACAGGTGGACCCATTGCAACAATGAGATGTACAAGACACTATGTCAAAAAAAGAATTTTACAACTTTGGGGGGTGGAAAGATGGGAGGGAAGGGATGTTAAGGGGAAACAAAGGAGGAGGCAACAATGCTTGATAAGAAATGTACTCATTACCTTGCTCATATAATTGTAACTCCTCTGTATGGTATTTTCACAATAAAACTTAATAATAATGATGATAAAAAGGAATTGGCCTTCTGTCCTTAGTAGGCTAAAATAGACTCTGTAACAACATATTTTGTGTTAACACATTGTCTGGCTGCATTTAATAATTAGAAACCGATCAGCGCATGCTTGGAGCCATGCTGTTTATACTTTATAAAAATATGAATCTGAGTGTTGTCTCTTTTAGGTACCATTCCTGTTTCCACCTGCTTTGTCTCCCGGAGTCTCAGTCTACTTGACTCCTTCTACTTGATGAAATAAGATAGCTTTTATAACGAACGTGTTTCTCATGGTTTTGATTTCCATTGGCTGAGGAATCCAATATTGAAGTCTTGCAAAGTGTGATTCTTGGCGAGGGCTCTCTTCCTAGCTTAAATTCTGATTGTGTCCTCATGGCCTTCCCTTTATGTTTGCCTATGACCTTTCTTCATCTGTAGAGTGCTAGTTAGGGGCTCCAATGTCTTAACACTGTAGTGTTTGATGCACAGAGAACAATGCTTATGCTAGATTTGTGTATAGTTGTTGACTGAGTGTTGTCTGGATTCTTTTTTTGGGGGGGGTCCGGTCGTGGAGCCTGAACTCTGGGCCTGGGCGCTGTCCCTCAACTCTTCAGCTCAAGGCTAGTGCTCTGCCACTTGAGCCACAGCACCACTTCCGGCTTTTTTTCTTTTTGCTTATGTGGTGCTGAGGCATCGAACCCAGGGCCTCATGCATGCAAGGCAAGCGCTCTACCACTGACCCACCTTCCCAGCCCTGTTGTCTGAATTCTGATTGGCTGCCGTTGGATTTGGAAAAAGAAGCACTTGCAGAACAGGGGATTCCCTAAATTGAATCTGTCCAATAGGCAGCACACAGGGAATTCGGGGATGATGCACATTGTAAGGAATGTCAGGACTAACCTGTGGCCTCCAGCATCTAGCAAAGGTAAATAACTCTTTGGGTTCCAAACCTCTGGATCAGAGGGAAAATGCTGTTGAAACATTTCCCCTGGGATTCTAGACAGCTGTGGAGTCTGTCTGAAGGATAGAAGATGGCAGCAGTGTGCAAAGGTAGGTCCCTAGGGCTGCTAAGATTCTGTATTACGTGTTTTTTGGGGGGGCATAAAATGACTGAAAACAATTTATATTCTCCTCCTCCAAAGGAGGGGGGAAAATCCCCCCCTCTTTACGACTGACAAATTTTCTTTTGAGTGAGAAAATTGTTATTTTAAATTTTATGTTGTATTTTAGCTGGCTGAACTATAAGTTATAGCATGTGACTTAAACATTGTTAATATTCTGAAATACAGATAATGAAATGGACAGTGTGAAAGTGATATGATCAAGGTTATTTGTCCAGGGGCAACTAAGAAACATTGATCAAATATTTTATTTAAACTTCATAAGACAATCTAGAGATGCTGAAGAAAATATGATTCCCCCCATAGCCACTTTATGATGAAACAGGGAATAAATTGATTTTCCTTCTTAACAAGACACAAACCACAGAAGACAAAGAGTAAATAAAGACCTTGAAATGGACTTTAATAATTTCCTGGCCTTAGAAGCTGCCAGATGTCTGTGTTGAAAGGTGATGAGCAACATTTCTTGTGGTACAACATAAACTTCATTTTCCCTAGGCTGAAGATTAATGCCACAGGAAATTAAAGAACATAGTAAAGCTCACAGAAAACTGGAGGCAAGATAGCACTGTAGCAGGTCAATATCCAGGCATGGAGTTAACAAGATCAGTAAAAGCTAACCACACTCCCTAACTTTCTTTAATGAAAATTGCCCACTGAAATAATACCAGGTAAATGGGATCTGTTGTTTTGCCTCTTTCCTGGAGGATTTCTCTGCTAGAGTCCTGCTCTTTAAATAGGAGCACATTATTCAGGCTTAACCACTAGTAATTACCCCAATGTCTGAATCAGCATGGAATAATCAGAGTGAATTTATTTATAGAGAATTATTGTGTTAGTGAATTTTAGATGAATAATTAGCTCAAAACTCGAAATCTCTACACCATTGATTCCTTGTATTTCCTTTACTTTTTCTTTAAAACATTTCTCATTTATTTGCAAATATGCTTTACTTCACACAGTGGAATGATAAAATTCTTCTAGTGGAAGATACATACTCTTCTTATAGATGTGCATGTTTTGGAGGGAGTTGGGGGTCTGAAGTGGGTGAATAGTGTCAGGTTAAGACCTTCTATAGGGCTAGGAATGTAGTTCAGTGATAGAGTGCTTGCCTTGCATGAATGAGGCCCTCAGTTCTATTCGTCAGCACCACATAAGCAGAAAAAGCTGGAAGTGGTGTTGTGGCTCAAGTGGCAGAGTGCTAAACTTGGGCTGAGGAGCTCAGGGACAGTGCGCAGGCCCAGAGTTCAAGCCCCACAATGGAAAAAAAAGACCTTCTACAATATTTGCCTCTTTAAATTGTGTAACAGTTTGCATTTCAGAATCACAAAATTGAAGAGATTGTGTATTTTGCTTTAGAAAGGGAATGAGACCAAACAATATGTTTCAGTACTTTTTTTTTTTTTTAAAACCAATTTGTAGGATATGTTTGTATGTTCAGTAGTCACTATTATTTTCAGACATGCTTGCTTTGGAATGTTTCATTTCATCAAAGAAAATAATACTTTATTTTTATGTCTCAATTTTTCATACTTATATGTTATTTTTAAAAAATGGAATGGAATAAGCCATGAGTAAGGAAGAGATGGATAGGAATTCTGCAATCAGAGATGTGATTATGAGGTAGCCTCATGTACACACAGGCATGCTTCTGTCCAGCCCGAGACTCTAGTGCAGAATCACCTGCTCCAATGTCTTTGTAATTTAGCTCTGACAGTGGCTAAAACCCATTACTCCATCATGCAGCTAACTTCAGCATTGGTGTTGGTGTGGTTGAAGTTGGGATGTCATCTTTTTTATACCCTCGTCTAAAACCTGAGCCCAAGAAGCATTTCCAGTATTGACATTCATGGATGGACCAGAGCAATCACTTTCAGAACGTAATACCTATACTTTGTGGAAATACAAAATAAATCCTTGACGTTCTGTCTAGAATACACGTAGGGAAAATTATTTAGTTTTTCTTAAGGTTGTTGTTAGTTTCTAACTTGAGGAAGTAAAGGAAGAAAATTATTTAGATATCATATTTAATATTGCGCTATAATTTTTTGGCAAGAGTGATATAACTGGTCCTGATAGTTGCTAACATGAAAGGTCAGAAATGCTATTCTTGGAGATCTCATTTGGGGGACTCCAGTCTTCTTCCTTTCTCTCCACTCCCCTTCCCCTCTCCTCTCCTCTTCCCTGCAGTATAAATTAGCAGAATACACAGGAGCATGTCTCAGCATACTGACAGGCAAGCTGTCCATCCTAGCTGTTCACATAACTCCTTTACATGTTACCTGTGGGTTTTCAAGATGTTCTAATTTCTGTGTCAGGATATTAGCCTCCACAGTGCTTTCAGTTATCCTGTGGTTCTTAAGGCTAATGATTGCAAACGAGCCTCCAGAGCCTCATCGCTATTAGTGCTGCTGGTTTGGAAGGGGAAAAGTAAAATCTTGAAGCCCATGCTAAATCCTTACTTGAGTTTCTTAGATGAACTCTTGGGCACTTTTTTGAAATTAATAAAACAGCCTTGCCTTGTGTTCACAGTCCTTTGTTCTGGGCAGAATAGAAATGATCTTTTTATGATTAAAAAAAGATATATGATTAGAAATATGTGCTACTTTGCCCAAGATTGCAGGCCCACCTAATTGTTTCACAATGCACTAGACCAGTGGTTATTTTACAGAATTCTTCTGATAGAAATCTTAGACTCTCTAAAAATGAATGTCTGCCCCACCATCCATTACTTAGATTTCTTTCAGGCTGTTCTTAAATAATTTGGGCAGACTTTTATGTTTGTTTAAGTGGAGCATGTTTGCATTGTTATCAGGAGTTCATTTAATTTTTCCGAAGGGTAATTGAATTATTCTGAAGTCGAATGCATGGTTTATGCACAGCAATATATTAGCTTGTAAGTTGGCAATTGAGAGAGTCACTAAGAATAAAATGTTCTCTCCAAGCGTCATAAGTATTTTTGGAGCTTAAAACATGAATTTTGATCACAGACACTCTTTGTAGATAGTTGACTTAATCGGCGGCACCTGACAGGCCTCCAGGACCATGGAGGCATTTAGAAGTAAACGTGTGTCAAATCAACATTGGCCTAATTAAATTATAGGAGACGAGTTTGTGGAAAAGCTGCCGCTGTTACTACAAATCAACTGTGCTAGGAGGTGCAGACAACTTCGACTGGGCGTGAGCCTCCAAAAACTATGAATTAAGGAATAATACACACTTTAGTATTCTGGAATTCATATTTCTACCCCAAATGACACATTTTTATTTATTTTTTTTGGGTCTGGTCATGGGGCCTGAACTCTGGGCCTGGGAGCTGTCCCTCAGCTCTTCAGCTCAAGGCTAGCACTCTACCATGTGAGCCACAGTGCCACTTCCGGCTTTTTTCTTTTTGCTTATGTGGTGCTGAGGAATCGAACCCAGGGCCTCATGCATGCCAGGCAAGCACTCTACCACTGAGCCATCTTCCCAGCCCCCCAAATGACACATTTTTAATACTATTATTGTCATTATTACTATTAGGATTATTGTTAAGCAATTGTACAAAGTGGATTCAACATGCCAGTTTCTGAGGACAGTGCATCTTGATCAATGTCACCCCTTCCATCATTCTCCCTCATCTTTCCCACCCCACCTCCTCCTCCCTTTAAGTTATCTTGATCCATACATATTACTGACTATTATGATTGTATTTGTCCATCCTTCCTCCCTGCAGGTGCCTGCCCCCCTTTGCCCACCCTTCTCTGACAAAAACGTGTGTTGGAAACAGGCGTCATAATTTTTAGTATTTTTCTCCTGGTCTAGGTGGAATTATTTTAGATATCCTGTTGAATGGGTACCTCCTTTGAATTAATGGAAGAGGCAGGACTGGAAAACACAAAGCAATATACTGAAAGTTCCTGTACATTTATCCTTACTTGTACTGGGATATTGCTCCCTTAGCATTAAAAACATTTTTTTCTTTTTGCTACTACTGAGACTTGAACTTCAAACCTTATGTTTCCACTCAGTTTGCTTGCTTGTGACTAATGCCCTACCAATTTACTCATTACTTCAGGCTGGGAATTTGCTGGATAATTGGTGATGGAGTCTTTCAAACTTTTCTTCACCTGAGTAACCGCTGATGAACAGCTAGGGTAGTTACTGGTACCTTCATATTTAAATAGGTGACCAATTCACAAAACTATTGTTACTATTTCTTTCATAGCTATCTTCTTGATGATCTGATAATTCTGTTTATCCAGATAGTTTGATTTTTTAAAATATATTTTTGATTTTTTTAATATATTTTCTGCCAACAACTGACACTCATGGGAAGTATCCAAATAGTTGAGAAAAATAAAAAAACAGAAACCAGCAAAAAAAAAAAAAAGCCAGCAACTTAAAAGTAGTTTACACACATTCCATCATTTATTGTGGGCACTCTTAGAGCAATGATAATAGGAAATTTGATTCTGGCCAATGACCAGCTGGTCTATAAGCATTTTTTAAATTGGACCTTGGGTTTCTGGTGCTGCTTAGTAACAATAGAAATAAGCAGGCCTAGCCAGGTGCCAGTAGCTCACACCTGTAATCCTAGCGACTCAGGAAGCTGAGATCTGAGGGTTGTAGTTCGAAGCCACCCTGAGAAGAAAAGCGTCTATGACTTAAGTCCAATTAACCACTCAAAAACTGGAAATGGAGCTGTGGCTCAAAGTGGTATAGTGCTAGCTTGAGTGAAAAAACTCAGGGACAGTGCCTTGGCCCTGAGTTCAAGCCCTACAGCTAACACCCCCTCCCCGCGAAAAAGAGCAGGCTAGACCCAATTAGAAGTATCAGGCCAGTATGGAATATTGACTTTAGGAAGAATCTAACCCTCTTAGAAGTTAGAATTGGTTTGCTAATTTAAATAATTTAGAATATTCAAATACAATGAATGAATAGAATCATTATATATATTCCAAAGGGGTAAAACCTTGAAGAATTGTAGAACTTAGATAAAGGAATCATGACATTATAATAACATTTGTCTTGATGGTAGTTGTCTATATTTTTATTAATTAACTATATTCGATCTTCTAACACATCATTTAGATGGGGAAAAAACCTGTGTAGCTTTAATTCTGTTATATAATGTTTTTTCTATCTAAAAAAATACAGTGTCACAGTTATGTCCTCGAGGTGGTGACCAGACATTTTAGAATGAATGCATATTGGTGATACAGATATATAGTGGAAGGAAAAATATTAAACCAGGTGAAAGGTTATTTTTGGGGGAGGGTCAGGTTATAGACAGATCATTTTTTAACAATAGAAATTCTAGATAGGAGCCAACTGATTTGACCTCATTCACATTAAATAATTGATCTCTACATAGCCACTATATCCTACTGCATTTCTCTGGATAGTATGTGGCATTAGTGTTGTTATTATATTTAAAACTGTAGTCTGTAAAATCCATGGTTATAAGGATCATTCTCTTACCTTTATATAAGATAGAATTCCTTTGGGCCAATTCTTTTGGAAGGAATATACTCTAGAACACTGGTTTACCAGTCTTAAATAAAAGTAAAAAATCTAGTTTTACTTTGTAAGTATGGATATTATTTACATATCAGAGATATTTCTTTGCCTGTCCACACACTTTATGTACCACCCACTTTTTGGTTAAATATTTTTACCTATCTTCTGCTCCAAATTTAGGGACATAGCATTTGTGGAGACCCCGCAGAACAACAGTAATCAATTTGATCTGGCTTCTAAAGCAGGTGTCATTTTGATAAATGGTCCTAATTAAGCTGAGGTTTCAGGTAGGAAGCCGATTGAGTTAATGTGTTGGCACCTCCATGATCATGGCTAGACAAGTACAGATGTTACAACCAGGTAGAGGCAGGGCTTTATTAACTTTCTAGTCTCCAAGTTCTCCTATCATTTGATCACAGAATCTCTGTGCTGTAACCCCCCTGGTTCTGACTCACATTTATTCACAGGATTCCAGTAGGCAAAGGCAGTTAAGGAAATCTCAGCTCTTTCAGGTCATTTTTGTTTTTACTGATCCCTATCCTGCAGTGAGAGACAAGTGCATAAATGTGATTGATTAGACAAGAAATCACATTGTTTCTAACCCATGATTCATAGTCCGTCTGTACAACATACTTTTAACTTGTTAGAAATGATGCTCTTTTATGTCTTCTTACATTAATTTCAATTTAGATGGTCTAGGTAAAGAGCATACAGATGCCAGCACTGCGTTCTTCTTTGTGGCCACAAGGACTTTTAGCACAAAATGACACAAGGATCTGACCTTTTCTTTTTTAATTCCTGTCACTTGGTGACCTCGTAAGTATTGATTTATGCTAGGGACAATTCCACGCTAGGGGCATTACAAGAGAGGATTTGTGATTCTTCTCCCCTCCTGCTCACACATGCTATTTACTCATTAAAATTTTATTTGAGTTGCAGGAACTAGACAGTTCCTACTTTATTCTCACTATATGGGCGTAGTAATTACTGAGATTCGGTGTCCATATAGAGTGGGATTTGATGAATTCTGATTAGGTATCTAGGGAGTTTAGTCCCTTTTGACAACCACCTTGGCCCATGGACTAGATCATAAGAGGCAAGTAAAAGCTACTTTATCCCAGTAGAAAATAAAAATGCAAACAGCACTGTGAATACCTGTGTGCTTATTTTGGCTGTGTTGTTGTGGTTAGCTTGGTGTAAGTGGGAAGGAGATAGGTAATTCGACTGAAGAGCAATGCGGCAGGACAATTGGATATACAATTGAAGTCACATTCATATGACCTGGATTTGGAAAGAAATGTAGCAGGTAGACAAGGGAAGTATAAGACTGAGAAACATGGAATATTAGGAGATTATGTTAGAAGAGTGGGAATTTGTGAAGTCAGAATGTGACAGAAATATGGGCTGGGGATATAGCCCAATGATAGAACATTTGCCTAAGGCATAAGGCTCTGGATTTGGACCTCACCACTGAAAAAGACAAAAAAATTGAAGGAAGGAAGGGAAAGAGGGAGAGAGGAAGAAAAGAGGGAAGGAAGGTTAAGAGGGGAGGGACAGAATGCAGGAGGGAGGGAGTAAAGGCTGAATCAGAGACTAACAGGAGAGGGGTAGCTTTAGACAGGACACTGTTCAGTCGTGGCCATTAGCATGGTATGCTAAGCAATCATTCCACTGGATAGCCGTTGAAGACCACAGAGAAACAGGGTTCAAGGCCCTCATTGGTTGTGAGAGTGGTCATAAGATTGTAATAACAAGTAAAAGGAGATGGAAATAGTATCGGGTAGATGATGTGAACCTCTGAAAAGTGTCATAACAGGATAGGAAAGTAAATGGGGTGACGCCACGGTGGATAAAATGCTACATAAGAATGTTGGGTAAAGGGTATGAGAGAATGAGCAGTGCTATTGAAAAGGACTATGGGGGAAGGATTAGTTTGTGAGAAAGCAGGATCTAGGTTGTTAGAGAACTGATAGCATTCTGAGATGAGCCTGAGGATAGGTGTGGGTGCTGGAGTGAAATAGGGACTGGTTAAGTCTCTTTCCAGAGAGTCTAGAGAAGAAGAGCTGGAGGGGAGTTAGCCAGTTCCCTTAACGCTAGGGCATCCAGGGCCGCGTTGAAAGTGGAAAAGGCTTGGTTCCTAGAGATTATTTTCTAGGGCAGGGTACAAAGATGTCAGTAAGGAAGAGCATAGGGCTGTTGTCTACAGAGTTGGGCTTCTAGAGATTGGTTCCTAGAGATTATTTTCTAGGGCAGGGTACAAAGATGTCAGTAAGGAAGAGCATAGGGCTGTTGTCTACAGAGTTGGGCTTCTAACTGAAGCTCGGAGAAGAAAAGTGTTAGAAAGAAAACCAACAAGTGTATGCTCAAGGGGAGTGTGTTGAGGTAACGAAGATAGTTATCATTTATACTGTGTGTAAACTGGGTCAGCCAACGCAGACATTGGCTTGTTTTGTGCATACCGAACAAGACACTATTAAAAGTTTAATTCTTTTTGTGAACACAATGGAATTCTTTTTAAGTGACTGGCACAGGAGAATCCATTGCCTGATTGTACATCTGTTTTCCCTTAACAACAACCACCTAGCTTTCATTTAGAGAATGTGCTTTCCTCTAATTGTGGTATGGAAATGTTTTTCCTATGAAATGGAAAGTAGGATATTACAACAGAATGAAGTTATAAATTCCTCTTGTAAGAGGAACCACTTTTGGGGTAGCAAGAGTTGAATTTCCATCCAGGAAAAAGCCATGGTTTCTTGAAGATGTATAATAGATCCTATGCAAAAGTTTTGTTATATCTACTATTGGATAGGAGATTATAATGTTGTAACATTGGTTCTCTGTTCTTTTTATTCTTTTAGTTTTGTGTATTAACTATTACTGTCTTATTGAAAGCAAAATCTAGTGGGAAATGTCATTTTGAACCTGACAAATATAGGACATTCATTTTATTATAAAGGGTTTGCAATATCTAAGAAATAACCATAGTTTGTAGAGCTCTACAACATAAATCTGAAAGGGAAAGGAGCTACAGTGCTGAGGACTAGAAAAGATACCTAACAAATCAAAATAAAAATAGTTTTGAGGAAGAGCAAAAATACAGAAGGAAATTGGGAAAATAATAAGAGACAATGAAACATAATAGAAAAAGACAAAATGACAGCAATTTGTGTTTACCCAGAAACTTTCATCCAGAAATTAAATTAGGAATGGGATATTTGAAGAGGTTGGACAGCAAGGTCATAATCACTTGGTTCGAGGAGATTAGAGACGGGGTCTGAGCAAGCCTATAAACAAGAAATAACAACTGGGAAGGAATTTACATTTTGTTCTAGAAATAGGAAATTTATAGAAAGGAATGACACGGTCAGAATAACAGCAGGGAACATAATTTGCATTCAGAATGCAGGAGAAGAAATTCTCCTCCATTTTCAGGTGAAAGTAGAATTCAGAATGCAGGAGAAGAAATTCTCCTCCATTTTCAGGTGAACGAGTGGAACCAATGTTTTTATCTACTGTGCTTTACACGGGAAGACAAAGAGGAACTGGTACACAGGGCTCTGGTACACTGGATTCTTTCATTTGGATCTTTATTTTTATCAGATAAAGTTAACAACAAATCCAAGTTTGACAAAGTACAATGAAACTCTTAGATGTTGTCCATACATCCATATCTTTGAAGACACTTGGAAGATATTTCTCAAAAGATTAAAAATCCCATTTAAAAATACTATGTCAAGCGATATATATATATACACTTATATATACTTAAGAGATGTCTCCAAATATATATACCTTGGTATATTCATTTGTAGTATTATTTACAATATACTAACTGGGAACACTATAATTATATAATAGTAAATTACTTAAATTTATCATTCTGCTGATTGATCCTATGTGATGTGATAAGTTTCTTAAGATCATGTTGCAGAAGAGTATTTAAAAGTTGGAGAGAAATGTGTTAAGTGGAAGTAAAATAGTTTCCCATAATTTGTCCAGTTTTTAAAAAATGTATGTATTGGATGTATGAATGGATCTTCATACTTGTAGTTATTAGCAGAAAATTGGATGGGAAGTCTCTTGGTCGTGCAACCAGAACACCAGGATAGCAGTTGTCACTTGATGTTGGGTGCTGGGCTTTCTCCATTGCCCCATCAGGAAGAAACCTCTTTTTCTTTTCATCCCAAGTATCTGCAGTACTCCTGGACCACCACTCAATTAGCAAAGAAGAAGCCAGATGTTGGTTCCAACCCTGGCTCATCCCTGGCATAATTTCCTTCTTCTATTCCAAAGGCAGATAGAAAATTTCCATGAAATATAAAAGAAATATATAAAAAGGAAGTGGAATTGGGCTGTTTTTCTTCTACTATTTTTACTATACTCCCCCTTTCCCCTACTTCCAAAATTTTGAGTGTTATACCAAATAAGTGATCATTTTTGCCTCTAAATCATTGTCAATTACTGAGCTCCTAGGAATCCTTCTTCTTCCATAAAAGACTTTGACTCCTGATCTCTGGGCCTATTCCCCTCCCCAACCCAACCAGCCCTCCAGACTCCTGTGTCCTAGGTCCTTTACCTGTTTATGCAATTGCCTTTTCTTCTGCCCTGGAATCCCATTCTCATTGTCCATATGTCACCCCCATCATCTTCTCTAGGCGTGCCTCCATATCTAGCTTAGAATTAATGGTTGTCTCCCATTGGAAAAAAGGGTTTTCTTCCTTGAAAAAGCTCTCTATTTCTTTTATCTTTCTTCCTCTCATTTATATCTAGAAAAACTCTGGTACTATGACTCTGACATTCACTGATTCACTGCCAGCATCCAAGAAGCTGAATATTCCTAGAGATAAAACACACAAAAGGGCTGCCAAGGTTTAATTTTAAATGCATCACCACAAACCTCAAATAGCCAGTCAGTGCTAAACTGCTACCTTACCATATTTATCCAGAAGGCTCACTTTTTTTCCTTAAGTATCAGTTCTCCTTTGCCATGCTCAAATCTTTATCAGAACTCTTCGTCTCATATCTCCATCAGGTGATGACTTGCTCTTTTAGGGACATAGAGAGGAAAGAAGACAGCAGAAGGATGTTTGCTTTTTCACCACCAAATTTATAATCTTACTTATTATTACTTATTATTTCTTTTTGCAGTAGTGAGAATACTTTTCCTCTCCCTTCTTTTCCTTTTTATCTCCCTCCTCTTATCAAAGCCAGTTTTTAAGCTACCGCATGATCATTTTCTTTTCCTTCTTTCTTCTCCCCTTTCTGCTCCTTTCCCCCTTCCCTCCAAAGCTAATTTTTAACTGGACAGTATTCCTAATTTTCTGTGGACTATTGGGTTTCCTTTCCTAATTTCTTCTCTCTGCAGCGTTGATTTCTTATGTTCCCTCAATCCTGTGTGTGTGTGTGTGTGTGTGTGTGTGTGTGTGTGTGTGTGTGCGCGCGCGCGTGTGCACGTGCTCATGCCCTCAGCTTGAACTCATAGTCTGGGCACTGTCCTTTAGCTTTTTTGCTCAAGGCTGGTGTTCTACCACTTGAGCCACAGCTCCACTTAAGCTTTTTGCTTATTAATTGGAGATAAGAGTCTTATAGACTTTCCTGTCTTGGCTAGCATGGAACCACAATCCTCAGATCCCAAAGTTTTGAGTAACTAGAATGATAGGTGTGAGCCACAGGTGCCAGGCAGTAATCACTCTAATTTTTTTTAAAGTTGTCTGCACATGCTGTCTAACATTTCACCTCTCTGCTTGCTTTTATCCTGAGCATTCAGTGGAGTCTATCCTGATCAAGGTCACAAGGACCTTCATGTATTCTAATTCAGTGGACACATTTTTGGTCTTTTTCTTCTCAGGCTTGACCTTAATCTTCACATCCTTTTGGTCATTTTCTACTAATCTACCTCAAAACATTGGTGGCTCTACTATAGACTTAATCTGGGCTTTTAAGGAATCTGTCTTTTTTCCCATCGTTTCTCTCTGATAGATATTAATCCTTACTTATGTATTAAATATTGTTCCCAGTTGATATCTCAGCATCTCCAGTCAATTGTCTAAAGGTTTGTCACATTTAATATGTCCAAAGGAGAAGCTTGGATTCCACTTACATTCTAACTTCTTTGTCACCTCAGCGAGGATGGCTAGACCTATCCAGATGTTTGAGAAACAATGCTGGGGGGCATATGTAATTGGTTTCCTTTATATCTCAAATCCAACTTGTCACTGAAATCTCTGCCTTTCACTTTCTGTGTCTTCAAAGCCTTCAGTAGCTGTCCACGTCTGTCATCAACATTCCCAGCTAGGCAGCATCCCCCCTTATTTACACTACTGCAGTAGCCTCCTGATCCTCTACTTTTCTTTTTTAAAATTTATTTAACTAGTTAATTAATTTATTTTTTGTTGGTTGTGGGGCCTGAACTCTGGGCTTGGCCACACTGTCCCTCAGCTCTTCAGCTCAAGGCTAGTGCTCTACTACTTGAGCCACAGCGCCACTTCTGGCTATTTCTGCTTATGTGGTGATGAGGAATTAAACCCAGGGCCTCATGCATGCAAGGCAAACACTCTACCACTGAGCCATCTTCCCAGCCCAGTCTGGCTACTTTTTGTACATTTGGCATCCAAAGTGCTTTCTTTTTCAAATTCAAGTCCAGTTGTGCCTTTTAGATGAATGGTGGACTCCTTACCAAGACCTACAAAGCTATTTATTGTCTGTTATTCTAATATCATTCTGTGTCTCTATATCCTTTGACGTTGGGCTCTGATTGAATGTAAATAAGTCAGAGGAGCATTCTTTAAACTCCTGATAGAAATAGATCCCTTCCCCATTGTTATTCTCTAGTGGGAAACCATGTTTTTTTTGTTGTTGTTAAAACAACATTCATGAGTTAGATCTGGTTGGGAGTCAAGGTTCCATCAGGTCAAGGTTATGTCTTCTTTATTGTGTGTGTGTGTGTGTGTGTGTGTGTGTGTGTGCTGACTAAGGGTCTACGCACTGTCCTTTAGCTTTTTTCCCTTCAAAGCTGGTGCTCTGCCCATTTGCTGCAAGTCCACTTTTGCTTTTTGGTGGCTAATTGGAATAAGAGCTCCATGGACTTTTCTGCCCAGGTTGGCTTTAAACTGTGATCCTCAGGTCCCAGCCTTCTGAGTAGCTAGGATTACAGGCATGAGCCAAGGGCACCTGGTAAGGTTGTTTTCTTCTCTGATCATTGTTTGTTTGTTTATCACATATACAGCACAGTATTTGTGTGTGGTATATAGTATGCTTTCAATAGATCTTTGTTGAATAAATGAATAGATTAATATTTGCCAAGTGTTAGGTATATTTGGTGGCAGAGTGAAGAGAAAGGATAAAAATGATCCAAATTGAAAAATGACTGTGGTGTGCCTAGTTTATATAGAGTAAGGGGCAATGGTTGGCAGTACAATGCTGAGGAACAAAACATATAACAGCAAGATTTAGAACTTGAAAAATGACAAAATGATTATATCTTTGTAAGGATGGGGAGACAGAGCAATGGAAGTGATGGAGGGAAGAATATGGGAAGATCTGCATTTTTTGGCCTTATGTGGGACACTTTATCTTTACAAAATCTCTCCAGACAACCTAATTGAAAAACAGAATTCATGAACCTGCTTAAGATAGAACACAGAACAGAAACCACAAAGACATTCAAGTTGAGAAAACTTGTGTAAATACCAGGCCCTTGGTATCTGAATGCATGAATGCATGCACTGAGCCTATGATTACATACCAGGGAATTGGATTATATGTGTGTGTGTGTGTGTGTGTGTGTGTGTGTGTGTGTTGTGTATATATGAATGTTAATTATTGATATGTGATCATGGATTATCAAGGAATTTCCTTGGTGATTATCTTCAATATTATATTATTAATATAAAAGACATTTTTTATCTGTATGCATAAATGAAAACATGCAATTTATCATTTATCAGCAGTTGGCTTATCACATGCATTGCTTGTTATGAGAGATGCTGTCCTTAAAAGCAATTGTACAGGGTGGTTTAATAAGGAAAACACTGTTAGAGCATACATGTGTTTAGCAAGTTCAGTGCTTTGGGCAATGCACTCATTTGTTTTATTAAAATCAATTATACATTTGTTTTTGCTAATTTTTACTACACAAAAGAAATTTGAAATACTTAATAGTCAATTACGTGTGAGCATGCAGATAAAAATAATGAATACTATCACACAAAGGGTTTATATGGAAGAGACAAAGCAGACAAGAATATAGTGTATGAAAATTTGTTAGAAATTAACAACTTCTATTAAGTTTGGAGCATTTGGGGAAGGCAAACTTTTAAATAAATTAAATCCCTACTTGAATCAATGTGGAAGGTTCATAGGACTCTATGAATGGAATTGCTGATAAAAGCTACAATCAAGGTCCACTCAAGTGATCTGGCTTTTTCTTCACAGAACCTTAACACAAAAGAAGAGCAAACCCTTGACCTTCATATTCAGTAATTTTTCAAATATTTGGTATTTTTTTGAGTCATCATTAAGGAATATGCCTTCAAGGGATGTCAAATAATATATTTAAAGCATTAGGGGCAGAGATTGATGATAATAAAGAATGCTTTATTATAGTTATTGTTATTATTAATCAGAGATTTACTGATAATAAAGAGTGGTTTATTCAAAAGGAAACCCAAATACACTATTGATGGAAATGTAAATTTATTCAACTACTCTGGAAAGTAGTATGGAAGTTCCTTAAAAATCTAACCATTGAACTACCCCATGGCTCAGCAATTCCACTCTGGGCAGTTATCCAAAAGATTATTAATTGGGATACAGTAAAGCCATCAGCACAACCATGTTGATTGCATCATTAATTACTGTAGCCAAGTTATGGAATTAGTCAAATGCCCATCAGTGGATGAACAGATCAAGAAAATGTGGTAAATATACACAATGGAATTTTACTCATCCATTAGAAAGAATGATATTTTACTCATGGAAAGACCTGGAAAATATATCAAGTGAAATAAGTCAGACCCAGAGAGACAAAGGATACATGTTTTCCCTTATATGGGAAAGCTTGATGTAGCTTATAAATTAATAAGTAAACACAATGAATGGAATGCCAGTGTACACAAATATATTAAACTGAAACACATTTGATTCAAGGAATCTCTCTGTCTCTCTCTGTCTCTCTGTCTCTCTGTCTCTCTGTTTCTCTCTCTGTGTCTCTCTGTGTCTCTCTCTCTCTCTCTTGTCAGTCATGGGGCCTGAACTCTGGGCCTGGGCACTGCCCCTCAGCTCTTCAGCTCAAGGCTAGTGCTCTACCACTTGAGCCACAGTGCCACTTCTGGCTTTTTCTGCTTTTGTGGTGCTGAGGAATTGAACCCAGGGCTTCATGCATGCAAGGCAAGCACTCTACCACTGAGCCACCTTCCCAGCCCCAAGGAATATCTCAAATAGTTTGATTTCTTATAATGGTAATGTCAAAGTTTGTAAAATTAAAACAAACAAACAGGAAATAGATATTGAAAGGGGTAGGAAAGGGGCCAAGAAAAGGCGGGGGGGGGAGGGGAGAATACAATGTTAAGTCTACAAGGTTAAGAAAAATGAGGAATAGTGTGGTTTGGGAGGAATGGATTTTTAAAGGGGTGACATTGATCAAAATGCACTGTATTCATAAACTGCTTTGTTAAGTGGCAACTCCTTTGTACAACTTCTTAAGGATAATTAAGAAATTTTTAAACAATTTTAAAAAATTAAAAATTAAATTATCTTAAACAGAGTGGCTTATGGTTGGACGCAGAGATGAGAGGAATCATAGTGTGAGGTCAAGCTGGGCAAAAAGCTAGACTCTATGTCAAAAAAGCAAAGTGTGGTGGTATAGGCCTATGATTTCAGCTGCTCAGGAGGCTGAGGTAGAAGGATAATGGTCTGTTGCTAGTTTCCAGAGAAATTAGGATCCTACCTGAAAAATAAACTAAAGCAAAAGAGCTGCAAGTGGACCTCAAGTGGTATAGTAAATCTTAGTGAGGTCCTACGTTCAATCCTCAGTGCCACCAAAAACCAACATGCAAAAACTTCCTTATTTACAAATTAGAAACCATTATTGACCAAACTAGTCACGTATATCACTTATACCTTCAGTATTATCGATTTAGTTCTAGGTATATGACACGAAGAAAGATCTAATCCTTGTAGCATTAAGTTGATGTTGCAGAGGGATATGAAGCATTGAACAGGTTGGTCTGGTGATGGGTGTGAAAGATGGACTAACAAGGTAGGTGAGTAGGAAAAAGAGGTATTCAAATGGTACAAGGTCTTAATTAGTTTGGCAGGAACTAGTTAGTACATTATGGTACAGAATGGTGAGCATAAAGAGGTCATAACACATTCTATATTAACAAAAATACCACAGGAACATTCATGTTTTATGTTTTAACATCACATATAGATCCTGGGGGAAATGATAGCTAACTGAGCCTTTCCTTTAAGTAGAAGATAGGCAAAGAGATAAAAGAAAGGGCATGGTTATAGGTCTTGGCGTCTGAGTCCGGAGCCAGGAGTATTTAGAACAGCAGATATGAGTCCGGGAGACAGGAACAAGCTGAGCATCTTGAGAAGAAAGAACACAGGATTTTACATTTGATTCTGAATGCTGGAAAGCCACCGAAGATTCAAAGGAAGACCAGTCATGATTTAAGTTCATCTTACCCCTTTGCCCATTCTAGCTGCAGTGTGGAGGAGGTCTGGGAAGAAAGCAGGGCCCATATTTGTTGCTGTTGAGACATTCTGGCAATAAAATGTAGTGACTTGCTCTTGGGCAAAGACAGAGCAGAGATGGAGACCACAGGCCAGAGTAGGAAGTGTTTATGAGTTAGTATGACCAATATGGAGGCAGGCTGGTAGGTGCTTCTGGATCCTAGGAGAGTAAATTAACTTATTTATAGCCTGGTAGATGACAAAGGGAGGGAGACCTACCTGCAGCTCCTCTCACTTGCTACAGTGCTTCCCTTGGCCTCATACAGAAGCAGTTGTATTTGTATCAAAAAAGTGAATAACTTGGGGCTGGGAAGGTGGCTCAGTGGTAGAGTGCTTGCCTTGCATGCCTGAGGCCCTGGGTTCGATTCCTCAGCACCACATAAGCAAAAAGAAAAAAGCCAGAAGTGGCGCTGTGGCTCAAGTGGTAGAGTGCTAGCCTTGAGCTGAAGAGCTGAGGGACAGTGCCCAGGCCCAGAGTTCAGGCCCCATGACTGGAACCCCCCCCCCCTCCAAAAAAAAAAAGTGAATAACTCAAATGAAAGGGCAGTAAATCCTTTTGCAACTCTGATACTTAGTATGGTATTTTTTTTCTTTATAAAATAAAAGACTGCCTATTACAACTGTCAGCTGACCATTAAAATAATTTTTGATACTAGATCACTAGTTGACTTTCAGCATATAACTCAGAGGAGTTTTAAAATTTGAGTGGCATTGTTACTATAAAACTTCCATTTTTTTCAGCCTATTCATGTGAAAAATGTCTGAGGAACATAAAAATGGAAAATGGGAATAAACTTGATGTAAAACATTGTCTCATTCTCAAATTGTTTTATTAGTCATAGGTCCATGAAATGACTGAAACAAAATCGGAACTATTTTAGTTAATACTTCCATCTAAGTTCTGTTGTAGATAATGTATATTTCTCAAAATATAAAATATGTAACGTTGTGTTTATCAAATATATTGTATGGTAACTTAATGAGAACCTAATCTAGAAGAAAAATGTTATCATTTAAAGCCTTCTGGTCCCAAGAGATTAAAAAATAATGAAATTTACCAACATTTCAATGATGTAGGATAAGGTGATCAATAAAAGACTTTCAAGCATAAAATATTTTGAGTTTAAATCTTGCTCAGGTAGAACAGAATCATGGCTTAAAGCAAAAATGAATGATATAAAATTTCGTGACATTAAAGAGCTTGTTTATGTGGTTGCATTTTATTTTTTGGTGCTGATCCTGGGGCTTGAACTTAGGGCCTGGGTGCTGTCCCTGAGCCTCTTTGTGCTCAAGGTTAGTACTCTACCACTTGAATCATAGCTCCATTTCCAGGTTTCTTTTGCTGGTTTATTGGAGATAAGAGTCTCACCGACTTTTCTGCCTAGGTTGGTTTTGAACCGTGATCTTCAGATCTCAATCTCCTGAGTAGCTAGGTTTACAGGCATGAGCCTTCTGTGCCTGGTACTTTATGCGTTTTTTTAAAATTTTTAATTAATTAATTAATTTTTGCTGTCCTGGGACTTGAACTCTGTCCTGAGCTTCTTATGCTCAAAGCTAGCACTCCACTACTTGAGCCACACTGTTATTTCCAGCTTTTTCAATAGTTTTTGGAGATAATAATCTCATGGACTTGCCTGTCCAACCATGCTTCTGAGATCTCAGCCTTCTGAGTAGCTAGGATTGCAGGTGTGAGCCACTTGGGTGCCTGACATGTTTAAGTATTTTTTTAAACTGGATTAAGGGAGGAATGAAATGATTACAGGTATTTTACATGCTTTAAACATTAGATATTAAAAAAAGTGACAGTACAGGGCCTTGAATCCTGGGCCTCATGGTCTACCACTTGAAGCATGGCTTTCCTGCAGGCTTTTGTGCAGGTTAATTGGAATTAAGAGTCTAACAGATTTTTCTGCTGGGGCTGACTTTAAACCTCAATTCTCAGATCTGAGCATCTTGAGTAGCTAAAATTACAGATATGAGCCACCAGTACTAAGGTTGGACATTTTATTTTATTTTTTTGGACATTTTAAAAGAATTAAGTAAGGAAAAAATTATGAAATTATGAAGTAACTGTTGTATTTTTAAATGTTGTTAAAAAAAACTCCTAGAAAAGGAAAAAAATTATTTGCTGGTTATATTGTATGTGAATTTACAGCCAATTTTTCTATGTCACCTTGAAAATAAGGAAGGGACTTTTCCTGATTCTTTCGGTTGAATATATGAAAACAAAGCATTGATGACCACTAGTCTAGGGAAGAAAGTTTGGCTGAAAAAAGAAAAGCATAGGTTAAATGCCAAGAGTTTCATTATTATTATTATTATTATCATTATTATATTTTGTCGGTCATGGGACTTGAACTCTGGGCCTGGGCCCTGTCCCTGACCTCTTCAGCTCAAGGTAAGTGCTCTATCACTTGAGCTACAGTGCCACTTCCAGTCTTCTGGTGATTAATTGGAGATAAAAGTCTCATGGACTTTCCTGCCCAGGCTGGCTTTGAACCCCAATCTTCAGGTCTCAGCCTCCTGAGTAGCTAGAATCACAGGTGTGTGCCACTGGCATCTGGCCAAGAGCTTCATTATTTGAAGATCTTTTTATTCCCCTCCACTCACTACAAGAAAAAGAAGCAAGAGAAAAATTATTCATTTCAGATTATTGCTACAGAATTCAAGTTTAGGATATCCAAGAAAGATGCCAAAGATCTCATAAATTGAAATTTTCTGTTAAACAAAATGGGATGGTTGCAAAGACATCGGTACAGAAGATACCTAGAACTTACTCATCTTGGATAATTATGCTTTAGATGTGACAAACGGTACCATTCCATTTCTTCCATCTACCAATCAATGCTAATCACCATTCGAGTCTGTTTTTGAGTCTGTTTTGGATGCCTCATGTAGATCAAGTCCTATAGTGTTTTTCCTCCTGTGTGTGGCACATTTTAGTTAACATCACCTCTTCCAAGTTCATCCATGTGTCAAGATTTCTTTATAATTAATCTTATTATTTTATTTTTAATTATGCTATATATTTAAAATCTGCATATGCCAGGCATAAATTTGGGGCCTGGCACTGTCGCTTTTTTTTTCTGAGGCTAGCATTCTACCACTTGAGCCACAGCTGCACTTCTGCCTTTTTGGTGGCCAACTGGAGATGAGTCTCATGGCCTTTTTTGCCCAGGCTGGTTTGGAACTATGATGCTCAAATTTCAGCTTCCTGAGTAGCTAGTATTTCAGGCATGAGCTATTGGCATCTAGTGCCTCTTTACATTTTAGAGGCTAAATAATAATAAGCAGAGGTAAAAACGTAGAAAAATTGTAGTATTCTCTTGGTGGTAATGTAAAATATCATACTTTCTATGGAAAGAGTTTCACAGTTGCTCAATGAGGTGACGGTAGGATATAATCCACCTTCTTTCAATGCACAGACATGGAAATCAGGATCTCTGAGAGATAGTTTCACGTCCATGCAGCATTATTAACAACATACAAGCTAGGGAATCCATCTACATGTCTCTTGACTGGATCAAGAACATTTGACCTATATACGAAATACTGTAATTTCATGTTTTTCTTGTAGACATACTTACAAAAGTAAAGTTAAACAGTGGTTAATGGGAAGATTTTAATTTTTATTTGCTAATTGTTTATTTGCTAATTATTTGCTAATTGAGATTCTTGCCCCCTATCCCCAAGAGAGATCTCAAATGGGGCAATTCTTTTTTTTTTTTAAATTGTGAAAATACTGTACAGAGGGGTCACAATTACATGGGCAAGATAATGATACATTTCTTATCAAGCATTGTAGCCTCCTCCTTTGTTTCCCCTTCCCATCCCATCTTCCCCCCTCCCTCCCCCCACCAAACCCTCCTTCCCCCCCACCAAAGTTGTAAAGTTCATTTTTGACATAAGGACTTGTACATCTCATTGTTGCAATGGGTCCACCTGTATCCCTATTTAAACGATTTGTTTTTTCTCTTCCCCTCCACTGGAGCAATTCTTTAGAAAGGCAAAATCAGTCAGGTGCTGGTGGCTCATGCCTTTAATCTTAGTTATTTAGGAGCCTGAGATTTGAGGAGCATGGTTCAAAGCCAGCCCAGGCAGGAAAATCTGGGAGACTCTCATCTCCAATTAACCATCAGAAAACCAGAAGTGGTACAATGGCTCAAGTGATAGAGCCACTAGCCTTGAGCTGAAGAGCTGAGGGATAGTGCTCAGGCCCAGAGTTCGAGTCCCACAATTGACACACACAAAAAAGGCAAAATCGAAGTTCAGCAAAATAAAACACCAGGAAGTGAGTACTTGAAAGGGGTTGGGGTGAGGTGAAGGGGAAAGGGGCAGACAATGAAGAGAAGGAGAAAATGCAGTTAAGAGTCCATTGTATAACCTTCAAAATTAAGAAGAATGAGGAAGGGGGTGGGTAGAGGAGGGATGGGTGAGAATTGAAAGGGATGACATTGATCAAGATATAATGTATTCATAAACTGCTTTGTTAAGTGACAACTCAAAATTTTAAATTGTTATTATAAAGGTGATGTACAGAGGGATTACGGTGACATAAATCAGGTATTGATTACATTTATTTTTGGACAATGTCACCTCTCCCAGTTTTTCCCTTCTGTCATCCTTACCTACAAGTTGTATAGTTCATTTAATGGTAATTCCATTGTACAGCTTAAATATAATAATTTTTTAAAAAATTAAAAAATGAAAGCTGTAAAGTCCTTAAGGGCAGGAATTATATTTTAAACTTCTTTAGTGTTCTCAAGGTATTTGACATAATGCTCATCCACAGCTAAGATAGTTTTGATATACTGCATTGGTTGAATTATTTTAACTAATAAAACTTTTTGTTAAGCTACCTTGATAATAACACTCTGTAGACTGGTCCATTGGGAATAGATTGCTCTTTTTTGTAACAACAAAGCTGTCAGAGTTTTAAATAATTGACAAGGTTGATAATAGCTGCTGGTTGTGTAATTAGAAAATCATTTAAATTTGTGGGCATCTTGGGAGTGGAATGGTAGTGTCTTCAGCCACATCTAGTTGCAATTTTATTTTAAGAATGAACATCTTTACATACAAATTAACAATTCTTTGGAAGGTATTAGATACTTTTTAAGAAACATATGAGTTTAAATTTTCCCTGTAGGGCTTATCAAGATGGTTAAAATTATCCTACTTATATTTGACTTATTTAAGAATCTAGGCTGAAAATAAATGAGCTTAACTATATTAGCTAGTCCCAAAGAAACCTTTTTTTTTTTTTGAGGGATGGGGGTCAAGAAGGAAGAGCTTAGTCTAGAGTTTGGAAATGTCATTATCTATTTCTGATAAGCTTTTATGTAGAGTGCTGTGGTCTTCAGGATAAACAAATGGAAAAAATGGCCCCTTGAGAGTCTTTAATTTGTTGAAATTAAAATGAATGTAGGAAGATAATAAAGCTGTTTTAAAAAGCTTGTCCTGACTTTAGCACAAGTAGTTTAACTGTTCCTATGGGGAAATTACATCACCCTTACACGAAGGTTCAATGAAAATCAGTAATTATTCAGAGTTGTAGGGTTTTCCTTCCTTCCTTTTTGTAGTCTCCACCATTGTAAATGCAATGATATGACTAACATAAGTGCAAATCCTCCAACCGCAGCCTTGCAAGATTAGAACAGGGAGGGTAAAGGAAGTCACCATTTCCTTCTAATGACTTTATGCCTAAATAAACATATCACATCAAAACTAGTTTTGTGATTCAAAACCCTGGAAGCAATTATGGATTGGAGATCTTTTGTCCTTATAATTATGAGCACTATATCAAAGCAATCAATATGTGTTAATTTACTTCTTCTTCTTTTTTTTTTTGATGCCAGTCTTGGGGGTTGAATTTGTGGCCTTGGTGCTGTCCCTGAGCATTTTTGCTCAAGGCTAGTCGTCCTCTACCACTTGAGCCACAGCTCTACTTCCAGCAATTTGGTAGTTAATTGGAGATAAGAAATATCAAGTATTTTCTTGCCTTGGCTGGCTTCAAACTAGAATCCTCAGCTCTCAGACTCCTGAGTAGTTAGGATTATAGGTATGAGCCATTGACACCTAAGAATTTACTTCTTTCTTAGAAGAAAAATGGATTTTTTCAATTATCTTTATGTAGTTGTCCAATGGGATTTCAATTTCATATGTCAGTTTATAGGTACCATGCCCTCGAATAATGTCACTTCCTTCATCATCCTGAACTCATCTCTCCCAACCCCATCTATCCTTTAGACTTACAATTTTAATAGTTTTTTTATTGTGAAAATACTGTACAAAGGGGTTACAATCACATGAGCAAAGTAATGAGTACATTTTGTATCAAGCATTGTTGCCTCCTCCTTTCTTTTTCCCCTATCATCCCTTCCCTCCCATCTCCACAACTACACTCCTCCCCTCCCCCCCTAATTCCCACCCCCCACTCCCGCCTAAATTGTGAAGTTCATCTTGTACATCTCATTGTTGCAGTGGGTCCACCCGTATCCTGATTTAAACAATTTGTTTTTTCCCTTCCCCCTCTACAAGTATACCAACATCAAATACAGTGAAAACGGGTTTCACTGCGGGGGAGGGACATACAAAGCAACAAAAAAATCACGTGGTACCTTATAAACACTTTAGAAACAATAGCAAGAAAGAAAAAAAACACTTGTGTCCTTATCTTGTGGTTCATTTCTCTTAATATCATCTTATCTGACCTTTTCTGCTTGTCTCAGACATATACTAGTTATTGCAAATAAGGGAAACATGGGACCTATGTTTCTTTGGGCCTGGCTTACTTCACTTAATATGATTTTTTCCATGTCTTTCCATTTCCTAACAAATGGGACAATGTCATTCTTTCTGATGGAGGCATAGAATTCCATTGTGTATATATACCACATTTTCTTGATCCATTCATCCATCTACTGAGGGGCATCTGGGTTGGTCCCATATCTTAGCTATGGTAAATAATGCTGCTATAAGCATAGTTGTGCTGGTAGCTTTAATGTGAATATATGAAAATTGAACCAGGTTAATTTAATCCTGACTGATGGAACCAATTTCTTAAAAGCTTTCTCAGAAATGCTTAATTGTACCATAGTACAAAGCAAATTGTGTATTTATACCTGGTGTCTATTTGGGTATTCATCAAGGAAAAGAATAAACAACAACAATTGGGTTCCTCTTCTGGTTTTGGGAGTTCACAGATGGGAAAAGGGTTATATAAGCTAGGTTTCCACTTTTACCAGAAGAAATAGAATTGAAATAGGATGCCTCTGGTGCTAATTATTGAGATATATTCTGCCAGGGATTGAAATCTCTGGGTGGCCTGTAACAGAAGTCTGCCAAATGTGATATATTCCATACATAGATAATGAAATGTTGTCAGTTTTCCTCAAGGGAAATTTGAATATATTATATTTTTCTCTCTAAGGTAGGTGTGACTATGTTTGAAAATAAAATTATTGTTGCCACTAATACCTATTAACTTTAAATGTTATTCACATTCTGATGCTTGGAGGTCATCAACATGTACTGAGCATTAATTTTCATCAGTTTCATAGCAGTGAAATCTCACTTCAAAAACCCACTTGGAAGAATGAGATCAGCGGTTGTGGCACTAATTGTGTGTGCTATTACTAAATCATCCCAGATGATGGAAATCAAACCTCCTGTGCTGATTTTTGGAGTTGACGTGTGACATCTGCACACAATGAGGTTATTCTTGGACTGTACTTACAGCTGGCCCCATGGTGATCATGTAGAGATTAAATACTGTGAACTGCACGAGACTCAGAGAATGGAATCATACAAGGGGCAAGGTTATAGTAGGAAAATCGCCTAAAATTACTGGTGTTAATCAGCGTAGCCCAATTATTTTTTTCATTTCAGTTCAGAATATTCAATTCTGATGGATATCTTCAATTCAGAATTTCCTCCCTGAATTAATAATTTCTACTTGCTGTTGGTAATCTAATCCATAGATATCTTGCACATGTGAAGACATAGGGCCCCTCTGGTTTTCTCTCTGGCTCTTGTTGGTTGGTGTTGGCAGGTTGCTACCATTCTTGTCCTGATTGTAAGGTCTCCAGAGTCCAAGTTACCCCCGAGAACTACTTCGTTCATCATCAGACTCTCCCTGGGCTTGTAAGGGTCTCCAGATAGCCTGAGCAAGCTTCAAAGGTTTCCTGGATGGAATGGGAAGCAGGTTAAGAGACAAAATTGTTTTTTTTCCCAAATTTATTTATGATTATTCTTGATTTTCAGATGCAAAAGTCAAGAATTGCTTATTTTGTTCACGTCTGAATAGAAGACTTATATGCCTATAGAAGACTTTATGCCTTCCAAATTTATTTATGATTATTCTTGATTTTCAGATGCAAAAGTCAAGAATTGCTTATTTTGTTCACGTCTGAATAGAAGACTTATATGCCTATAGAAGACTTTATGCCTATATACATCTAGTACTGCAAGAATGTGGAAATGAGGTGATATAGATGGCAAGGCTGCTTTTATCAATTTTGTGAATTGCTGTCTTCTATTAGTACAAACAAACAAAATCTTTTGGAAATTTTAAAAGTCTAGAGTTAGTCAGAGTAAAAGAAATCATATGTCCAAGTGTACTTTTTTGTTTTTTATTACCATCCATTATGTATATATGCCACATTTTCTTGACCCATTTGTCCACAGAGGGGCATCGGGGTTGATTCCATATCGTGGCTGTGGTAAACAATGCTACAATGAACATGGTTGTGCTTTGATATGGCCTGGTTAGTTTAATATGGTTGGTTGGATAAATGCCCTGGAGTGGAATTGCTGGGTCATAGTGAAGCCCTATGTTTAGTTTTTTGAGGAACTGTGACACTGCTTTCCTGTGTGGTTGAACAAGTTTACATTCCCACCATCAGTGTAGTAGTAGCTTTCTCTTTTGACCACATCCCCACTAGCATCTGTTATTAGTTTTCTTGATAATGGCCAATCTAATTGGGGTGAGCTCGAATCTCAACATTGTTTTGATTTGAATTTCTTTTTTTTCATGTAGTTTTATTTTTATTGTGAAAATACTGTACAGAGGGGTTACAATTACATAGGCAAGATGAGCACATTTCTTATCAAGCATTGTAGCCTCCTCCTGTTTCCCCTTCCGATCCCATCCCCCCCCCCCCCCCCCCCCCCCCCCCCCCCCCCCGCCGCCCCCCTACCTGATCCTCCCCGCTCCTACCCCCCCTGCACCAAAGTTGTAAAGTTCGTTTTCAACATAACGACTTGTACATTTCATTGTTGCAATGGGTCCACCTGTATCCCTATTTAAATGATTTGTTTTTCCCCTTCCCCTCCACAAATTATACCGACATTAAATACAGTGAAAGCAGGGGTTATACTGTGGGGGAGGGGCATACGAAGCAAAAAGAAATAATCTTATAAATGTGTTAGAAACAATCGCAGGAAAGAATAAAAAACATGTGAGTACATATCTTAGGTTCATTTCCCTAACATCACCTTATCTGACCTTTTCTGCTTGACTCAGACATATACTAGATATTGCAAAAAAGGGAAACCATGGGACCTATGTTTCTTTGGGCCTGGCTTACTTCACTTCATATAATTTTTTCCAAGTCTTTCCATTTCCTAACAAATGGGGCAATGTCATTCTTTCTGATGGAGGCATAGAATTCCATTGTGTATACATACCACATTTTCTTGATCCATTCTTGATTTGCATTTCTTTTATGGCAAGACTGTTTATCCAGTCTTTCCTTGATTTGTTGTGATTCTGGATCTTTACTTAGGAGGTTTCCACCCATGCCCAGGAGTCCTAGTGTTTCCCCTAAACTTTTCTGAAATATTTTCATGGTATCTGGCCTTAATTAAAGTCTTTGATCCATTTGGAATTAATTCTGGGGCAGGGTGATACATAAGGATATAGCTTCAGTTTTCTGCACATGTAGAGCCAATTCTGTCAGGACATTTGATAAAGACGATTTCTTTCTTCCATCCTGTATAGGTTGCTATAGGTCTGTGGGTTTATTTCTGGGTCTTCTATTCCATTGGTTCTCAGGCCTATTCCTGTACAGTACCAAGCTGTTTTAATTGCTATAGCTTTGTAATAGAATTTGATGTTTGGCATTGATATTTCCTCCAACACTGTTCTTCCTTCTAAGGATTGTTTTTGCTATATTCGAGGATATGATAAATTATACAGGACTCTATAAATTCACACAGTGAGTCCAAAGGGAGGATATTCTCAATAGCTATGTGCACATGATCATATAAAATGATGTTTATTGAAATGAACTCCAAGAAACGGAAGCAAGAGGTATTTTAAATTTTTTTTGCCTTTTCATTTGTTTGTTTTTTCCTCTGTTGCTGTTTTTGATTTCTGTAGCTTTTGTCTTGTATTTAAGCTTATTTGTTTTGGGGAGGGCAAAGGGGACTGCAGGAATGTTAAGACCAGGGGTAAAAAATGCAGCAGTGATACTCACTAGACATTGAAAATGAACTGTACAATTTGTGGGGGAGGAGAGTAAGAAGGGAAAAACTAGGAGAAAATTAGAGAAGAGGTGACACTGTTCAAAAAGAGATGTACTCATTATCTGACTTATGTATCTGTAACTCATCTCTATATCATCTTTACAATAAAATAAATTTAAAAATTAAAAAATGAAATAGGATATAATTCTATAAAATATTAATTATGTACTCTTGATTCAATTTAATAATACCCACACATTATGCTCATACCTATATGATCAACTGCTTTGTTTAGAAGATCCATACCTCAAAAAAATCTAACCCCTCAAAATTTTATTTAAAAATTGAAATATATAAGCCAGGTACTAGTGGCTCATGCCTGTAATCCTAGCTACTCAGGAGGCTGAGATCTGAGGATAGTGGTTCAAAACCAGCCCAGGCAGCAAAGTCCATGAGACTCTTATCTCCAGTTGACCACCAGAAAACTGGAAGTAGCACTATGGCTCAAGTGGTAGAGCACTAGCCTTGAGTGAAAGAGCTCAGGGACAGTGCACAGGCACTAAATTCAAGACCCAAGAACACGGCCACCACCAACAAAAAAAAAATTAAAATACAGAGACCCATTGCTATCATGAAGTCATACAGTTAATGAAACCTGATGGTCTGAAGCAGAATTCTCCTTATTTCTCCCTACCCTGCTTGAGAATGAGATTATTTTACAATGAAAGGAAATTAGGTTAGCTATCAGGATGAACTTTTCAGTGCAAATTGCTGTACATTATCAAGGACATTTGTGATGGTTATTTGAAAACAAATGTTTAGGTTGGTACCTTTTCACTCCTGCTTAGAGGCAGTCCTGTAGAATCAGGCTTGATTGAAGGATTGTCTGTATGCTGAATTTTTAGGTTACATCATTTTAAAGCGTATACTTAAATACTTAATAAAGGTTTACAAATACCTTTGTTGAAATATTTACCAGACAAATTGACCCTGTAGTTTCTCTGAATTCTAAAAATACATGGTGGTGTTTCCGTGTGTGTGTGTGTGTGTGTGTGTGTGTGTGTGTGTGTGTGTGTGTGTGTGTGTGTGTGAGAGAGGAAGGGGGGCGGGCGGTTAAAGCCAAAGTGAACATCAATCTTTCCTTTCAAGTCATTATAGGGATTTTGAAGATGTTTAAAAACAGAAGTGGAAAATTGTCTTTAGATCCCTAGAGAAGATTGGACCACACAGAACTTTTGCTTCTTCCTCACGAAGGAAGACATTTCTGTTGGGAAAGGATTTATAACTTTCTGGGGCAGATAGTGTAAAAAATGTCATAGACTTCAAAATAATTTTTCCACAGGACTATTTCATGAGCATGGTAATAGATTTTGCTTAGAATCTGCTAAAACAAACCTGGAGGGGGAAAAAAGGACAAAATATTCACATTTCAGCAAGGATGGGTATAAGTTGATTTGTGTTCCATGACTCCCTTGCAGAAAGCACAGCAGCTTGGAAAGTCAGACACACATTTCTTCTCCCTCTATAATATTTAAAATTTTGGCTCTTAAGAGAAATCTTTCAGAAAGATTGTCCAACATGGAGGACTTTCTGCATCCTGGAACCCTCTGCTAGTTCCTGTGTCTGTTTCATAGGATCTTTGCTGGGAGAAACACATTAGGATGAGTTTTTCCCCCTTCCTCTCTCCTTCTTTTCTGATCATTTCTTTGATCCTTCTCTTGAACTGGAAAGCTCACCATTATAAAGTCAGTTTTTAAAGAAAATTTAAATAGTTATTGTATAGGTGATGTACAGAGGAGTTATAGTTTCATAAATGAGGTAATGAGTACATTTCTTTTTGGACAGTGTCATTCCTTCCTTAGTTGTCTCCCAGTTCTTCCCTTCCCTTCCCTTCCCTTCCCTTCCCTTCCCTTCCCTTCCTTCCTTTTCCCTTTCACTGAGATCAGGCAGGAGAATATAGTGTAAGTGGGTTGTAATCTTACAGCTCTTGTTCAGGTGGTTTAAAAGTGTTTGCATTTTGGGCTGGGAAGGTGGCTCAGTGGTAGAGTGCTTACCTTGCATGCATGAGGCCCTGGGTTCAATTCCTCAGCATCACATAAGCAGAAAAAACTAGAAGTGGTACTATGGCTCAAGTGGTAGAGCACTAGCCTTGAGCTGAAGAGCTGAGGGACAGCACCCAGGCCCAAAGTTCAGGCCCCACGACCAACAACAACAAAAAAAGTGTTTGCATCAGAGCTGGGCATG
The DNA here is from genome assembly GCF_019054845.1 of Dipodomys spectabilis. Lineage (NCBI taxonomy): Eukaryota > Metazoa > Chordata > Mammalia > Rodentia > Heteromyidae > Dipodomys > Dipodomys spectabilis. Next base: position 11,308,630 of record NW_024870752.1, read on the forward strand.
ATGTATGAGAGGTGGAGATAGGTGAACTATGATTTGAGGCACATGGTAAAAAGTAGGAGGAGACCATATCTGAAAAACTGAAGCTTAATGGCATGAGGTTGTGGTTCAAGTGGTAGAGTACCTGTGTAGCAAATATGAGGCTCTGGCCTCCAAATCCAGTAGTATTAATCCTCTATGACCTCCACCATTTCCATGATGATTTAGTCTTTTCTAAGTCTCAGTTCACTCTGCCAAGTTCCTGGGGGTATTTCCTCCAATGGTGGTCTAATTTGATGGGGTCTTGATATCTCTAATGTGTTATATCATTCTTTATATTATAGTATTATTCCTAAAGAGAACAAAACTCCTAATTGGTACTATTAGGAAGGATTTTTGTTAGTGTACTGCATACAAATCTATCTTCCAAAGTTTATTCTGTGTTAAACAATTGGGTAATTAGTAGTCTTGCTGGCGGGGTGGGGGGAGTGGTTTAGATTATTATAGAGGTTTACAAGTATTTTATTGATACTTTGGAAAATTGCATAGATATTGGGACAGGTTGGGCACATATTAACTTCCCCAATTACAATAAAAATGTTCCGTACCTACAATCTGCAAATAGCTATTCAACATGTTTTCCTAAAAAGCATTCAGATGGGGTATACTTTTATTTTTGTTCTGAGCACATTTAATGTATGTACTCACATGCACTGGTATAAGGTGATCTTGAAATCTCTTGCCTGAATAATACTAGAAATTTCCATCCTGAAGGTTTACAATTGATCCTGGATTTGTTGACAGTTCTTTCCACTGATGGTTGTGTTTTCTCCAGTCTTCTCAACAGTCCTTGCCCTCTGCTCTTCTCTTCCTCTCTTTCCCAAAGATGACTCTAATTTCCATTCCTCAACTTTGGAGAGCTGGAGTTGAGCTGTTTACTTTGAACCCTATTCTCTTTCTACTGTAGCCTTCCACTTTCAACTCGTTACATTTTACGTTTGTGTCCCACTAGGACAATGAGCCACATACATTTTTCTCCTGCTTAGGAAAATACACCACCCTTTGCTGCTGAAAACTTAGACACTGAGAGAAAGTGTCTTGATGGAAGACAAGATGAAATGGAAGTGAAGCGAACTTACTTGTCATCAGGAGAGAGCAGAGAGATTTGAGGTTGGGAGAGAAGGAAACAAAACAAGCAGGAAGTCAACAGAAGGAGAGAAGATAAAGAAGTTGGAAAACTTAACTAGAATTACAAATGAACTTGGCAGAAAAGGTCAAAAGACTTTGTAAGGACAAGATGTTTTGTTAGTTACTTATAGATTGCTCATATTCTCTGCAGGGTGAATGGCTTCATTTCTCCAATAAAATCTACAAAATATACAACAGCCAACTGAGCTGGATTGTGTTTTTAGGTCAAAATCTGGACGTAATATCATTAATCACAGTAGCCAAAAAGTAGAAACAGGGCAGGTACCCATTGATAGAAATCAAAGATCTAAAAAATGTGGTATATAAGAAGAATGCAGTGTTATTCAGGCTTAAAAAGGAATGAGTTCTGATATTACTATAATACGATGGAACTTGAGGACATTATGATATGAAATAAATGACCAGTATTGTTTGTATGAGTCCACATAATGAGGCATGTAGAAATAGGGAAATTTACAAAGACAAAAGGTAGATTAGAGCTCATGAAGAGTGAAGGGAAGGGAAATGAAGGGTTATCATTTAATGGTCGAGAATTTCAGTTTGGCGTGGCACGGTGCTCCCAGGAAAAGGTTGGTGATTGGATGACAAAAATGAATGTATTTAATGTTACTGAAGTTTACTTAAAATGGCAAATCTTATGAAGGAAGGGCAGAGGGCACATACAGTGTCTGAAGTGCAACAGTTTGTACAGGGAAGGACAGTGATCCAGAAACCAAAGCACTCTGCCAAAGCTAGGCTGATGGAGCAAAGAGAGAAAGCAAGCCTAGACCCCCTTTAGTGTGTTGAATGATGTTTTCCCCTCTAATATACATCTGTACTTTCACTGCCAGAAGCTGTCCTCATTTGGAAAAAAGTATCTTTATAGATTGTGGAGATCAGTCTAGACCTGGTTCCAAAGTAACTCCATATTGTGTGGAACAGTAACTTTGAGACCGTGTTTTACTCTGGGTGAGTCCAGCTTTTTTTTTTTTTTAATTTAATTTAATTTGTGAACATACTGTACAGAGGAGTTACAGTTACATGGGCAGGATAATGCGTACATTTCTTACCAAGCATTGCAGCCTCCTCCTTTGTTTATCCTTCACATCCCTTCCCAGCCTCCCCCCTCCCCCCCAATCCCAATCTTTCTCCTTCTTCCCCCTGCCCGCCCCCCCCCCCTCCCACCCCCGCACCAACGTTGTAAAGCTCGTTTTGGACGTGACAACTTGTACTTCTCATTGTTGCAACAGGTCCACCTGTATCCTTAAACAACTGGTTTTTCCCCATCTCCTCCACAAGTTATACTGACATCAAATATAGTGAAAGCAGGGATTATACTGTGGGGGAGGGACATACAAAGCAACAAAGAGATAATCTTATAAATGTGTTAGAAACACATGCATGAAAGAAAAAAACATTAAAATACACATCTAAGGGTTCATTTTCCTGACATCACATTATCTGACCTTTTCCGCTTGACTCATACATATACTAGATATTACAAATAAGGGAAACCATGGGACCTACGTTTCTTTGGGCCTGGCTTACTTCACTTAATATAATTTTTTCCAAGTTTTTCCATTTCCTAACAAATGGGGCAATGTCATTCTTTCTGATTGAGGCATAGAATTCCATTGTGTATATATACCACATTTTCTTGATCCATTCATCTACTGAGGGGCATCTGGGTTGGTTCCATATCTTAGCTATGGTAAATAATGCTGCAATAAACATAGTTGTGCTGGTAGCTTTAGTGTGGTCTTGTTTGTAAACATTAGGGTAAATGCCCAAAAGTGGGATTGCTGGGTCATAGGGGAGCTCTATGTGAAGTCTTTTGAGGAACCTCCATACTGCTTTCCAAAGTGGTTGAACAAGTTTACATTCCCACCAACAATGAAGTAAGATTCCTTTCTGTCCACATCCCCTCCAGCATCTGTTGTTGTTAGAGTTCTTGATTTTTGCCGTTCTAAATGGAGTGAGGTGATATCTCAATGTTGTTTTGATTTGCATTTCTTTTATGGCTAGGGATGTTGAACATTTCTTCATGTGTCTATTGGCCATCCTTCTTTCTTCTTCAGAGAAGTTTCTCTTTAAGTCTTTTGCCCACTTATTTATTGGGCAGTTGTTTCTTTGAGGATTTGTTGTTGGGGGGTTTAATTTTTTGAGTTCCAAGTATATTTTAGATATGAGACCCTTGTCCGTTGTATGGCTAGTAAAGATCTTCTCCCAATCCGTGGGCTTTCTATTGATCTTGCTAGCTATGTCATTTGCCCTGCAGAAGCTCTGCAACTTTATGCAATCCCATTTGTCCAACCTTTCTTTGATTTGTTGTGTTTCCGGGTCTCTATTCAGAAAATTTCGGCCTGAGCCAAGGAGACCTAGGGTTTCTCCTATTCCATCCTGTAATGTTTTCAGAGTGTCTGCTTTGAGTTCAAGGTCTTTGATCCATTTGGAGTTGATTCTGGTGCAGGGTGATATATAAGGATCTAGCTTAAGTTTTCTACATGTAGTTAACCAATTTTGCCAGCACCATTTACTGAAGAGGTTGTCTGTCTTCCATTCTATTGTTTTAGCTCCCTTATCGAAGATTAGATGGCTATAGGTCTGTAGGTTCATTTCTGGGTTTTCAATTCTATTCCATTGGTCCTGAGGTCTGTTCTTATGCCAATACCAAACTGTTTTGATTACTATGGCTTTATAGTAGAGTTTGAAGTTTGGTATTGATATTCCTCCAGCAGTGTTCTTTCCATTCAGGAGCGTTTTTGCTATTCGGGGTCTTTTATTGTTCCATATGAATTTTTGGATTGCCTCTTCTATTTCCTTGAAGAATGAGGTTGGAATTTGGATAGGTATTGCGTTGAATTTGTAGATAGCCTTGGGAAGTATTGCCATTTTCACGATGTTAATCTTTCCAATCCAGGAGCATGTGAGGTTTTGCCATTTTTTAAGTTCTGTGTTGATTTCCTTTTTCAAGATTTTAAAGTTTTCATCATAGAGGTCCTTCACTTCTTTAGTTAAGTTAATTCCTAGGTATTTTATTTTTTGTGGGGCTATTACAAATGGAGTTGCTTTCCTAATTTCAGCCACACTTTTCTCATTGTTGGCATACAGAAAAGCCATTGATTTTTGGGGGTTAATTTTATAACCTGCTACTTTGCCAAAGTTTTGAATCAGCTTGAGTAATTTGGGAGTGGAGTCTATGGGATTCTTTAAATACAAGATCATGTCATCTGCAAAGAGGGAGAGTTTTATTTCTTCTTTCCTTATTTGGATCCCCTTTATGTCTGCATCTTGTCTTATTGCTGTAGCTAGGCATTCTAATACTAGATTGAAGAGAAGTGGAGAGAGTGGGCATCCTTTTCTTGTTCCTGAGTTAAGAGGAAATGGCTTTAGTTTTTCACCATTGAGTATAATGCTGGCTGTAGGTTTGTCATATACAGCCTTTATTGTATTGAGGAATGTTCCATGGATTCCTAATTTTTCCAAAACCTTCATCATAAAGGGGTGTTGGATCTTGTCGAATGCTTTTTCTGTGTCTATTGAGATAACCATGTGATTCTTATTCTTGCTCCTGTTGATGTGATGAATAATATTAATTGATTTGCGTATATTGAACCAGCTTTGCATCCCTGAAATGAATCCTGTTTGATCGTGGTGTATGATTTTTTGGATGAATTGTTGAAGTCGATTGGCCAAAATTTTGTTGAGAAGTTTTGCATCAATATTCATCAAAGAAATGGGTCTATAGTTCTCTTTCTTTGATGAGTCCCTGCCTGGTTTTGGGATGAGGGTTATGATGGCTTCATAGAATGTGTTCGGTAGTGAGCTTTCTCTTTCAATTTCATTGAAGAGTTGGAGGAGAATTGGTGTGAGCTCTGCTTTGAAGGCCTTGTAAAATTCCGCTGTAAAACCATCTGGTCCTGGACTTTTCTTAGCTGGGAGGTCTCTTATTGCTGTTTCTATTTCAAAGCTTGATATGGGCCTGTTAAGCTGGTTTAACTCATCTTGGTTTAGTTTTGGCATGTCAATATTTGCTAGGAAAAGGTCCATTTCTGTCAAGTTCTTAAACTTATTAGCATAAAGTTTTGAGAAGTATTCCCTTATAATGTTCTGAATCTTGGTTGTTTCCGTGGTGATGTTTCCATTCTCATCTCTGAGTTTACTAATTTGGGTGTGTTCTCTTCTTTTTCTGATAAGATTTGCTAAGGGCCTGTCAATTTTGTTAAGTTTTTCGAAGAACCAACTCTTTGTTTTGTTGATTCTTTCTATAGTTTTTTTGGATTCTAATTCATTTAATTCTGATTTAATTTTGATTATTTCTTTCCGTCTACTGGATTGGGGTTTATCTTGCTGCTCTTTTTCAAGGAGGTTTAGATGTGTCATTAAATTGCTAGTTTCAGATCTCTCCAATTTGTTGATGTAGGAGCTCAGAGCTATAAACTTGCCTCTGAGTACTGCCTTTGCTGTGTCCCAGAGGAGCTGGTAATTTGTGTGTTCATTTTTGTTGAATAGCATGAACATTTGAATTTCCTTTCTAATCTCTTCCATGACCCACTCTTGATTCAGCAGTGTGTTGTTCAGCCTCCATGTGATACTGGACTTTCTTTGGTGGCTTTTGGTGTTGAGTTCTAATTTTATTCCCTTGTGGTCAGAGAGAATGCAAGGTATAACTTCAATGTTTCTGAATTTAGACAAGTTTGCTTTGTGGCCTAAAATGTGGTCTATTTTAGAAAACGTTCCATGTGCTGCTGAGAAAAACGTGTATTCTGATGCTGCTGGGTGAAATGTTCGGTAGATGTCTGTTAAGTCTAGTTGATCTATGCAGCTGTTTAGATCTGCGGTTTCTCTGTTGAGTTTTTGCCGAGTTGATCTATCTAGTGGGGAGAGTGGTGTGTTAAAATCCCCAACAATTAATGTCTTTGGATCTATATGGGATTTGAGGGAAAGTAGTGTTTCTTTGATAAATTTGGGTGCTCCATTGTTTGGTGAATAGATATTTAGAATTGTAATATCCTCCTGAAGGAGAGATCCTTTAATTAGTATGTAGCGACCTTCTTTAGCTCTTCTCACGAATTTTAATTTGAAGTCTATTTTATCTGATATTAAGATTGCAACTCCCGCCTGTTTATGGGGGCCGTTTGCTTGGTAGATTTTGTTCCAGCCTTTAACATTGAAAATGTGTTTGTTTTTACGGGCAAGATGTGACTCCTGAAGGCAGCAGATAGAAGGGTCTTGTTTTTTAATCCAACTAGACAGTCTATGTCGCTTAATTGGAGAGTTCAGTCCGTTAACGTTAAGAGATAGGACTGAGAGGTATTTGGGAGTTCCTGCCATGTTATCCACCTTCTTGGGGGCTGGGAAAACTGGGTTCTTCCTATGGTTCTTGGATTCTCAGTTTGGGTGCAGTTTCTTGGCCTTTGTTGCGGTCTTGTTGGTTTTCTATGTGTAGGACATCTTTAAGAATCTTTTGTAGGGCTGGTTTGGTGGAGATGTATTGTTTCAATTTTTCTTTGCTATGGAAGGTTTTTATTTGGCCTTCAGTTATGAAGGAGAGTTTACCTGGGTACAGTATTCTTGGTTGATAGTTGTTTGTTTTTAGGGCATGGCATACATCATTCCAGGCTCTTCTTGCTTTGATTGTCTCTGCTGAGAAATCTGAGGTGATTCTAATTGGTTTCCCTTTATAGGTGATTACCCTTTTCTCCTTGACAGCTTTAAGGATCTTTTCCTTGGTCTGAGTTGATCCTGTATGGATTATAATGTGACGGTGGGATGTCCTATTCTGGTCTGGTCTATTTGGGGTTCTAAAAGCTTCTTGTATCTGAATAGGCCTATCTTTTTGCATGTTTGGGAAGTTCTCTGCTAGGATCCTGTTAAACAAATTTCCTAGACCATTAACTTCTGTTTCTAGGTGCTCCTCTACACCCATTATCCTTAGATTAGGCCTTCTGATGGTGTCTTCCAGGTGTTGGATAGATCTATCATACTTCTTGGACTTGTCTTGGATGGTTGTATGTTCTTTCTCTATAATATCTAGGCTGTCTTCAATCCCTGAGATTCGATCTTCTGCATGGTCTAACCTGCTGTCAAGACTCTCTACTTTGTTTTTTATCTCTTTTCCTTCTAATTGGTCAGCTTTGATGGCTTCAAGTTCTTTGTTGAAGCTCTGTTTTAGGTCTTGTATGAATTTCTTTACTTCCTTAATTTGGTGTTCAGTGTTTGTTCTCAAATCACTTAGTTGATTGGTTATGGTTTCTTTGGACTCCCATTCCTTCTGTTGGGTTCCATTCAGCATTCCCTTTGTGGTCTCCCTGACTTCCTTCAGCTCTTTGTTAATGGATTCCATGAATGCCTTTAGTGATCTTTGTGTGTTCTCTACCTGGTCTCTCAATTCCTGAATTACTCTTTGATTAGCTTCCTCCCGTTTGTGGGATTCCTGCAGTTCTCTTTCCTCCCGTTCGTGGGATTCCTGCAGTTCTCTTTGAGTGTTCTCAGCCTGCTCACGCCATTCCTCCCTTTCTCTTTGAGTATTCTCAAGTTGTTCACGCAAATCCTGTATCAGTTTTTGAGTAGCTTCCTCACGTTTATGATATTCCTGTATAAACTTTTGGGATGCCTCCTCTCTCTCCCTATCACGCTCATACAGAGTCCTTTGTAAGTTGTCAAACTTCTCATTTATCATGTTTGCCACCAGTGTTTGTAGAGCTATTTGGGAACTCTCCTCTGGATTGTTCATTATCTGATCTGACCCCTGATTATCAAGATTGGGAATTGAGATACCCGGATTTGCCATTTTTCTTGTGTTTTTCCGGCTTACTCTGCCCATTTGAGATGAAAATAGCACCAGTTTTGTGCTAGAACACTATCTTAAGGCAACCATCAACCAACGTTTGCATTTATACAGTCAATAGTCTACAGATACAATCTAGTTCAACAGATACATCTATTCAACATCAAACAACTATATGTTAATGGGCTTCGAACCACAGAGAAGAATTTGGAAAACCAGAAATTTTTAGGGTTAAGGAGAGATGTGGGTAAAAATTAGGAATAGATTGGTGTGGGGAGGCACAGGGAGAGTTAACTATGTCCTAATCTCAATGCAGGAAATAGGTTGGGTAGGATGCAAGTAGAGAGGGAGAGAAAAAGAAGAAAGGGAAAGGGAAATGAAAAGAGACCAGAAAAAAAATTAGAAACGTAAAAATTAATATAGTTATGGAGATTGAAAGACCATCTATTTAGGGAGGAATGTGAATATAATGAGAAAACAGGAGGGAGATAGAGGAGATGTGAAAAACTTAAAAAATGCTTAAAATATTATATAGGTATAAAGAGGTAGTACTGCTATTAAGGAATTTAAGTCTCAGAGGTTTTGGATTGAGTAATAAATTTGTGGATTAAGTGTGTACACAATGGGGGATAAGGTCTACTAGTTAACTATGGGTTTATCTGAGGATGTGCAGGACAAGAGTTAAGTCACATACAGAAGAACAAAAGAAAGGAAAAGGTGAAAAGGATAAGAAAGGGAGAAAATAAAAAAGATCAGAAGTTCAGTAGAGCTAGATAAAAAACAAAAAGATAATTAAGAAAGAAAGAAAAAGAGAGAGAAGACAAGAAAAGAAAGGAAAACGTACATTCACGTATTCCTAAAATAAAAATTATAAGAGGGAAAAAAAGTTACTGGAAAACAATTATTTTTTCAAAAAAAGCAAAAATTAAAGATTAATAAAAGTTTTAGAAAAGGAAAAAAATTTTTTTATATATATAAGGTACCAAAAAAAGAAGAAAAAAGAAAAGAAGAAAAAAAAGTTCTTTGATTTTTTTTTTTTTGATTTTTTTTGGGAGGGGTGGGAAGAATCCTGTATCTCCCTTTTGTCTGTAACCAGCCTCTTGTTGGAGTCTCTGGTCAGCTTGAGGTCCTGTGGCTTGATTGGTTTCTTGAGTCAGTTTGTTCAAACAGGCAGAAAAATGCTCTGCTTTACCCAAGATTTTGAGATCCCCCTCCCAGGTTAGTTTAATGGGAGGGTGATCTGCTTTGAGAATCACAAAAGAGGGGTGATGAGGCTAGGTTCTGGTAGAGTTGAGGCCTTTCAACAAACAGTAGCTTTTCCCTGGGGCTATTTTGTGAAAAATTCACAGAGCCCACCCTGGAGCCATTCTCAGGGTTTCTGTTTGTCAATTGATTGTGGAGGCTGCTAGAGGGAGGGGCAGCCTCTGGCTCTGGTTACCCAGTGAGGAAAGCCACTCCAATGGCTGGTGCCTGAGCTGGGTGACTTTTCCCTGGATGGAGCTGAGTCTGGCAGGTCACTTTGGCGTTAAGTTCTTGTGACCTGTTATATGACTCGTTTTATTCCAAGGCCTGAGTTGGAGCTAGCAGCTCCTCTGAGCTTTGTCGGTATCCAAGATGGAGATCACCGGTGCTGGGGGGGGAGGGGTGGCCTTCCCTCCTCTGCTCCCGGAGAAGGAGTGAGGACGTCGGGCTTCTACTCACGCCGAGTCTTGGATCCTGGGTCGTCTCTGGTCTGCAAACTGCAGGATGAAGATGTCCGCTCCTTGTCGGTTCTTGCTGGTGTTGAGTAGAATCCTCTCACCCGCTGCGTCTGGCTCCTTCGTCCCGGACTCTCTGTGTGAGTGCTCAGGTATGGCCGCGGCTGCGGTCGCCGCCGCGACCCTGCCGCTGCCGCGGCGGCTGCTGGCAGGCGCTCAGATGTGTCTCCTTGTCTTGGCTTCCCCTCTCTTGTCTAACTCTCTGTCCTGTGATGGCACACTTGGTGTGATTCTCTGGCTTAGGACTGTTCACTGGAACTCTAAAACTGCTTTCTATGCGAGAGCTTGTTCAGATTCCAGCTTCTCCTCCGCCATCTTCCCGGAACTCTCCGAGTCCAGCTTTTAAAATAGCAGTCTGCTGCATTTTGAGTGCAAATACTAAGGTAAAATGACCTAATATCTTGTTTGTTGAGTAAACAACCTGTCCACCATAAACTGTGAGGCAGAGTGATAAATAACTTACATGTTCAAAGAAGAGATTACCACCTATGAACTTGCCAAATTAAATCAGAAAGGTCTGTGGGCTAATGAAATTACCAGATCAAGGAATAAGGCAACCCTCTCACCTGGATTGTATAAAAGAAAGAGCATCCAACCACTGGGGTAAAGAGGTACATACCAACCCTTCAGAGGGCCCCTATCTGGCCGTCACACACCAAACCTTCCTAAGAGTTCTCATCAGACCAGTTCCTGTATGCAGCATGGAATCATGGAGGATGAACACCTGCCTCTGGGGCCTTAGCTCAATGCAACCCAACTGCTTGACATGATCCACTCAAATTGCAGGATTGTCTTTCTATTGTCTCTCATCTGAACCCAGTAGCTTGAAACTATGGTTTTGAGCCAGCCCTACATTTTGACACCAGCACTCTTAAAAAATTCTATGACTTTGATTCTTTAGGTTATATCTTATCTGAGCACTCACAGTGATTCTCTTTGCATCACTGTCTGCTCTCTGGCCTTGCTGAAAGCAAGAGCAGAAACTGTTTGCCAATGGCTTAGAGCTAGAAAGTGAAACCAGTAGGACTTGACGATTTAACAGTGATGAAATGGATACAACTTATTAATTTATTGTTATTCCATAAATTCTACCGTGAATGATGGAAACTTATCCATGTTTCTGACATTAAAAATTAAAATTAAATTACAATTAAAAATCTTCAGCAGTGATCACCCTTGGTTACCTACTAGGCTCTATATCCAATGACAAAAGTCCTGAAAAGACATAGAAAACACAGGCAGGAATTTAAGTGATGCCAATCAATGCCTGGGGACAATGGAAACGGGAGTACTTAAGGAGTCCTTAAGGGTTTCCCATCCTTCCCATTTGTGGGTCCCTCTATTGCTGGGGATGACATGCATATGCCACTGGGTTCACCCCTTGTGTTTCTCCTGAAGTTGAAATAACAGATGTGCACCATCTTGTCTACCCATTGGCTTAGAAAGCATCTCAAAGACATCTTTTTGCTTGAGAAGGGTCTTGAACCATGATCATCTGGATCGCTGTCTCCCAAGTTTCAAGGATTACAGGATTGCACCACCAAGTATGGTTTGGGTCTTGTTTCCAAGCCATTATTTCCTGATGGTACTGAGATTGAACTCAGGGCCTTGTACCTCTTTGATAAGACCTCTACCACTTGAGCTACACCGAAGTCCTTTCCCTTTAGGCTTTATTTTTCAGATAAAATCTTATACTTCTGCTGACTGGCCTCAGATTGTAATTGTATTACCACTTTGCCTCCTGTATAGCTATTACAGATGTGTAATGCCTGGATCCAGACCTTGTATCTTTAGAAAATTTAGTCCATTTACATTTAAAGTAATTGTTGATAAGAAAAGATTTATATTGCCATTTTGTTGTCTATTTCATAGTTTCATTGTAGTTTTCTTGCTACCCTTTTGTCATTTGGTGAGTTGTGTCATGATACATTTTTATCTCTTTTTATTAATGTACTGTATACTATCACGGGTGTTTTCATTGTGAATGTTAACTAGCCAAAATATTTTCTCTCTGGTATCCAGATCAAAATGAGTGAAATATCCCCATAGGTACATGTCTTAAATGATTGGTTTTCAGCTGATGGTCCTCTTTTTGGGAGGTAATGGAAATTTAGGAAATGAGGTCTATCTTGTGGAATTAGGCTACTGTGGGAGTGTCCCTAGAGGCTCTGTCTCACAATGTCTTGTTCTTGTCTGCCATGAGATGAGCAGTCTCCTCTTCTACATCCTTCTGTTTCTATGATATTCTGTTTTACTTCCAGAGTGAGTGGAGTCAACATATACTGGAATCTTTAAAACCTTGAGCTAAAATAAAATCTTTCTGCCTTGTATTTTGCCACAGTGATGAGAGAAGAACCAAAACAATGAGTATAGTATTGCCAGCGGCACGTTTGTGTATTTCCTTGTGGCGACAATTTCTTCCATGGTATGGGGGGTTATGTTTAACATCTTTTAAAATCTGCTTCTCAGAGTACAAGTTGTCACGTCGAAAACGAACTTTACAACTTTGGTGGGGGGGGGGGGAGGATTGAGTGGGGGGGGCGGGGGGGAGGATGGGAAGGGATAGGAAAGGTAAACAAAGAAGGAGGCTACAATGCTTGATAAGAAATGTACTCACTATCTTGCCCATGTAATTGTAACCCCTCTGTACAGTATTTTCACAATAAAAAATTAAAAAAAGAAGAGGAAATTGTTCCATTGGTAATTACAGGTGGAATTTCAGCCAGTGATGGGAATAATCTTGTTTACTGGACAATGGGACATGATGCTATTGAAGCTATTTCGTAAAAGATAAATATTGATTTATTACTTCTAAGTCTGTAATGCTATATAGATGCCTCCTTTTATGCCTTATGGTATATGTGTGTGTGTGTGTGTGTGTGTGTGTGTGTGTGTGTGTGCGTGTGTGTATGTAGTTCTCTGCAGTAAAGTGACTTGTTAGTTACAATGTCTCACAATCTAGTATAGATATATAGGTATTTTTGAAAGTATTAATATCTAATGTATTTGTGGCATCTGTGGGTATTGTGAATTTTATAAAACTAATAAAATCTGCTTCTCAGGCATTACTTGCTGAAAGAAGGCACTGGATATGGAAGATGAGCAGCTGTTTCTCTTTTTTCTGTCTTATTTATGAAACATATATTTATATTAAAATTCTAAGCGCTGCATGGGCATGGAAGGGGAAAGAGCAGGTCTTTAACTCAATTCCATTGTATGGAATTCATTTTCCCATTTGGAGATGTGTACGAAAGAGCATATTGGTTTGTTGAATGATCTTTCCTTTTGATAGGCACATCATGGACAGCCTTGTTCTCAGTGCCCAGTGATCTTCCTTATTTTATTCCAAAGCCTGGCCCTGTACAAAGTCCGGTTATAGTTAATTTTTGCACTTCCAGCTGGAAGAACTCCACTGCAATCAGGCAAAACAAGTGATGTCATTTCAAGTCTTTAAGATATAAATATAGAGAAGAGATTTCAGGGAAGGACAGACCCCAAAGGAACCTCATAGATTCTCTAGCTTAGAGGAATGGAAGAAAGGAGACTTTTTGCCTAAAAGGGAAGCTATTGCTTGAGAAGAAGGAACTTCAAGTTTTTCCAGAAAGAAAAGATTGTGTATGTTTTGGAAACTACAAGAGAAAAGCTCATGAGGTTGATTCCTGACCTTGTGACTTTGTCCAGAGTAGTGGATAGAAAACCAGCATTTGGTGAGAATTCTAAGAAGATTTTAGATTTTGGAAAATCAGTTGTGAGAATGAGTCAAAGTAAAATGTGAGAGGTTAGAAATGACATTCTTTTTCTCTTATGTATGCAGATATTGCTAACTTTTTAGCCTTGAAGAAATGGTCCCAACAAGTAATTGATATCTGCCACATAGCAGGAATCAAGTCAGAAGATAGAACTAAGCCACTCTATCATAAGAATTAATCTCAATAATTTTCCCTTACCTGACACAGGCTTTCTGTTTGATCAAGTAATTTCTGTGTTATTTAATGACATCTTGAGAACTAGGGTAAAAATCATGTACCAGAATGGAGTAACACCTGGGTGTGGGTGACTCACACCTATAATTCTTACAACTTGGGAGGCTGAAATCTGAGCATCATGGTTTAAAGCCAGGCTAGGTAGGCTAACCAGCAAAAAACTGGAACTGAGATTGTGGGTTCAAGGGGGAGAGAACAAGATATGAGTAAGAAAGCCAATCAAGGGTATGAAGCCCTGAGTTCAAACCTCAATACCTGTATAAAAGAATAAAAACACAAAAAACTTTCCAAACTGAGTTACACAGAATTAACAATTAGTGACAGGTGTTAAAGACAGAGAGGACAGAATATTTCATTGAAATGAAAGTTAAAATATAGGCCCTGGGCTTTTCTTTCTAAATTACACAATGCTCAGATTTGTTTGATATACTGAAAACTGTTCCATTTTTTTTATTTTTTTGGCAGCATTAGTGTTTATACTCAAGACTTCACAATTCCAAGGCTGATACTCTACCATTTGTGCAACTCTCTCTCCTTTTACTCTGGTTATTATTACTGCGGTTTAAAATTTTTATTTTGTTTTATTATGTTATTTTACTTTGGTTATTATTTATTTTGTCAGTCATGAGGCTTGAACTCAGGGCCTGGAAACTGTCCCTTTGCTTTTATTTGCTCAAGAATAGTGTTCTACCACTTGGAGCCACAGCTCAACTTCTGGTTTTCTGGCAGTTATTTGGAGGTAAGAGTCTCAGAGAATTTATTGCCTGGGCTGGCTTTGAACGGTAATCCTCATATTTCAGTCTTTTAAGTAGCTAGGATTACAGGTGTGAGACACCAGTGCCTGGTGCTTGCCTTTTGCCCAGCCAGCCTGGACCACCATCCTCCAATTGCTGTAGTGGGGATGACTGCATCTGTATCACCATGCCTACATTTTTTTTTTTTTTTGACTAAGATGGTGCTCTCATGATCTTTTTGCTTGGCTTGCCTGAAATCCGTATCCTACCAATCTCAGCCTCCTACAGAACTGGGTTACCATGTGTGTACCACCATACCCAGTTTGTTGACATTGGGTCTTGTGAACTTTGTGCCTGGGCTGGCCTCAAAACTTAATCCTTCCAATCTTGGTCTCCCACGAAACTAGGAGTATAGTGTAAGCTACCACCCAGTTCTGAAAACTACCTTAAGCCTTTAAATAACACAATGTGAATTTATTTAACAAATTCTGTACATCAGATTTTAGATCTAAATTATATTAAGCCTTTAAATAATGCAATGTGAATTTATTTAACAAATCTCATACTTTAGATTTTAGTTCTCTATTTACTTTATGCGACTTTAGAAGATAGAGGAAGGTGTTTATTTTATTATTTATTTATTTATTTTGTCGTGGGCTTGCACTTTGGGCCTGGGTGCTGTCCCTGAGCTCTTCAGCTCAAGGCGAGTGCTCTACCACTTGGGCCACAGCACCACTTCTGGTTTTCTGGTGGTTTATTGGAGATTAGAATCTCATGGACTTTCCTGCCAGGGCTGGCTTTGAACTGTGATCCTCAGATCTCAGCCTTCTGAGTATCTAGGATTATAGGTGTGAGCCACTGGCGCCTGGCTAGAAGCAAAGTTTTTTTTATTATATTATTTTGGAGACTTAGTTGGCCTTTATGATTCAACGTTAAGGCATGTGTCAACTTCCACATAGCAGATTTTCCAGAGCAGAAACCTTCTTTGTCTTTTCTTGATAAATCTTTGTAAAAAGTTTGTCCATATCATGAATTCTAGTATTTTCTGAGTTTCTCTTTTTTAAATTTTTTTTTAAATTTTCAGGTAAGGATGCTGTACAGAGAGATTACAGTTATATCAGTAAGGTAATGAGTACATTTCTTGTTTGGTATTTTTATCCCCTCCTTTGTTTTTTTTCCAGTTATCCCTGAGCTTCTCTTTATACCTGAATCACCTAAATGCTTTCCTGATTTTGATTCTTGGTTCACAGTTTTACAGATCTTTCCATTTCTCTATGTCAACACCTCAATTGTAAACACAATGTTTGGCCCTCATCCCATCACTTCCTGTATGTCAATAGGTAATTGCTAGTTCCTTCACAGATACATTCACAATTAATAAGCTCATATCTCACAAGCTTTTGACAGTTAACAGGCATTTCCTAAATTGTATTAGTATTGTTTTAGGATTTTTGTATTTTTTCTGTTTTGTGCTCTGTTGTATAAAGCAGAACAGGAAAAAGTCAGCATTTAAGTATTTAAATGCAAAAGTATGTAAGTATTTATGCAAATGCTACTTTACGGACCATGGCAGTGCTCTTTGACCATAGCTCAGTACTGTTTTTCCTGATGATCGATGCACAGTGGAATTGGTACTAGAGGGAAAATGGAATTCTGCTGTGTAATAAACGGACATAAAAGTTGTATGAATCTTCAGCAGTCTTGTCATGTGTATCTTCAAATGTTGTACCATCTCCAAACTGCAGTACATATGGGAGCTAAACTTTCAGTGTCTGATTTATTCATTTACTCGATCAATTCAATAGTGACCACTGAGTCTCAGGTTGGTTTTCTTTTTCTATAGAGAGGGCGCATCTTCCTGTCTCTCAGGAAGATTCAGTGGTTGTGAAGATTTAGTGGTTTCTTAATGCTATAGTTGGAATATTGCGTTCTTAAGAGGCTCATGTGGAGAAGGACTAGGAGGTAGGAAGAAGTGGGTCATGAAGTGTGTGCACACAAAGGATGTAACAACATCTAGCCCTGCCATTTCTCTGTTTTGGCTTCCCAGCTACCACAAGGTAAGAAACCTTCCCTGGAACACACTCTTCCCATTTCATAGGGCCTCGCCACAAGCCCACAGGCCATGGGACCAAGAGACCTTGAACTGAAACCTTTAAAACCCTTCACCAAAACAAACCTTTCCTTCCTTTAAATGGATTTAGCTCAGACAGTTCTCTCAGTAATGGAAAGCTGACATTTGTTTTCAGGGTTTAGTAGAGTTCTTGCCACGTGGCTGCATACTCTGCTTTTTCTAGAGAAAATCTAGAGGCCCTTTAAAAGCTTTCTCTGCCTTTGTAGGGCTTTGCTATAAATAACCTTTGCTTATCCATGGCTCAGTGTATTGTATCACTAAAATTAGTACATACACTTTTCAGAGCCAAAAGAATATGCTGTGAATATTTGTGTCTGGACTTCAGGTGAAATCTGGAATTATCGTAGGTGAATGATGATGTTTGGTGTTCTAATTCATGGTTGATTTGGTTTTATTTGGGATATAGTTTAAGGTATATACTTTCTCCAAGGAGCTTCCTGTTTCTGTAGAATTAATATCATAACCATATTGAAGTCATGAGTTGAATGATCACTGGGGATGATCCTTCTCAGAAGGGTGAGAGACTCTTTGCAAGGAAGGTACTTAGCTTCCCAACTGTACTTAATTGGACAATGATACTAGAATTTGGAGATGAATGGGTGTATGATGAAAGTAGGGGATTCCTTTTTAACCCCCAAAGAGTCTTTGTTTTCTTCCTACTGCCTCTCCAGAGAGAGAGAGAGAGAGAGAGAGAGAGAGAGAGAGAGAGAGAGAGTTTAATTATAGTCCTTCAAATAGCACCTAAAGTGCAAAGCTCTCTGGTTTAGTCAAAGATTGCTCAGAAATTATTTGGACATCTCCAGCTACATACTCTGATTTTCCTGCCCCAGTTTGTGATAAGAGTTTTCCTATTTACTGGAGAGGTATGTAGCCTAGTATGGTTGATAGAGTGAAGGTTCTATTGGAAGCCCACCTGGGTTTGAAGCCTTACTTTGCCCAGTTATCTGTTCCATGACCCCTTGCAAGTTGCCTAATTTATTTCCTGGCAATTAAAAAAAATTAACATTATGTGGATAGGAGATGGTGCATTAAGCTGTATTCAGCTAATTCTATGTGTTGTATCTTTCAAATAGCAAGAAGAGAGGATTTGGGAAGTTTTCAAGGTGATAGATATACTAATTACCCTGATTTGATTATTACACAATGAATATACATAGATGAACAACACTCTGTACTCCATAAACATGTATATTTATTAGGTGTCATGAAAGCATGAGACTAAGTAATTTCTACTTCATAGTATAGTTGGGAAGATTGAGTGAATGAATATTTGTAAAATGTTTATAATGTTACATGATACTTAGCAAGAATTCCATTAATATTTACAAGCAAAATGGTAAAGTTGCTACATATAACTAAATATTAATGATAGTCATTTTGAAATGTTCACAGAGAAATAGATGAATAAAAGGGGAAAGATAAAAAAGGGATATAGTTAATGCCAGAGCATTATAGACAAGAAGAATAGGAAAAACATTCCGTAAGAGATTTTGAAATGGAGATCTCTTCAGTTTAAGAGCTGGTATTTTATGGGGTGTAACGTACTGAAGAGACAAATTAAGTTTTCTTTCATTGTTTGAGTGCTATTGAATTTTGTGAGGATCCTGCTACAATTATTTGCATTGTTGTTAATATTGTCATCATTATCATTAGTAGTTTAATCATTGTCATAAAATTCTGTTTGAGTTTTGCAATTCAATATATCAGTTAAGTACAGCGGTCCAGCTTCTAGACCCAGATGTTTTGAAATGATAGTGGTTTTTGTTTTTATCGCAGTCTGGATAACACAGTCGTGGATTTAGTATGTCTATTGTCTGTGCAGCATCTGGTAACGACCGCTGCTCAATCCTGGTAGGATGATCTCAGAGGCACTGCCACAGACGCAACTGGCAAGGTCATCTTATTATCTTGCTTCCTGTGCTCATGTCAGATGTCAAGGAAAAAATAACCAAGAAGTTTAAACAATGAAAAACACAGAAACAGAAGAAAAGGCTATAGCCTTTGAAATTGGATATCATATTCAGATTCTGGTCTGAAATTAATTGTAGGAATCTCAATAATTTGTTAAGGCAGTGTCATCCTTGCCATGGGGTTGACAGCCCCTTGTACAGGGCACGCTAAACTCTTTTGATTCTTAGAAGCTTCACAGAAGAGAAGTTAGAGCTAAGTCCACCAAGAAGATATAAATATAGTAGGAGAAAGGAAAATGATCCAGATAGAGGGAATTTCATGAGCAAGAATAATTCAGAGGCAAGAAAGAACACATATTCTATAACCTGCAACCATTTGAGCTTATACAGAAAGCAGTGTGTGTGTGTGTGTGTGTGTGTGTGTGAGTGTGTATGTGTGTGTGAGAGAGAGAGTGCATGTGTGGTACATGTATTAGTGTGTATGTATTCATGTGGTATGTATTCATATGGTATGGGAGTATGTGTGTTGTGTATGTGTGTGCAATATATATATATACTGTGTTTGTGTGCATGCCATGTGTATGGTGAGTATGTGTATTGTCTGTCAGTATGTGTAGAGTATGGGGTATGTGTATTGTGTGTGCATAATATTGGGTGTGCTTATATGTGTGATGGTGTGTCAGTGCATGTATAGTATGGAGTATGTGTAGTATGGAGTATGTATAATGTGTGTATGTATATGGGTAGCATGTATATTGTGTGTGTTTGTGTGATATGTGGTGTATTGTATTTGTGTGTATGTATGTGTGTGGGTAGTGTGTGTATTGCATATGTCTGTGTGATATGTGTGCATTACATGTATTTGTGTGCGCATGGGTATGGGTAGTATATATATTGTGTGCAATACATGTGTATTGTGTGTACTTGTGTGTATGGGTAGTGTGTATATTGTGTGTGATATGTGTATATTGCATGCATTTTATGTGTATTCATGTGTACGGATTGTGTGTGTCTGTGATATGTGTGTATTGCATGTATTTGTGTTTATGGTTATTGCTCGTGTGTATGTTATGTGTGGTATGTGTGTATTGTGTGTATTTGTGTGTACAGGTAGTATGTATTGTATATATTATGTGTGTGTTGAATGTATTTTGTGTATATGCATGTCTGGTGTGTGGTATGTGGACTGTGAATGTCTGTGTGGCGGGAGTGTGCTATGTGCATGTGAATGCAAGGAGTAGAGTCTAGCTTGAAGGATAAAATGGGCTCATCAGATTGACCTGGTAGAACACTTATCAGGCACCTGAAAGGTGGAACACTACCGTCTCCCTAGTAATGGAGCCATTAGGATTGGTTGAGACTGCCAGGGCCAGATTGAGAAAGGCCCCTGTGACTACATTGAGATGCTCCAGGTAAGAACAGAAAACTCTGGAAGCACCTGGCAGCTCCAAGCAGACAGATGGGACAGATTTTCAAACACCTTCATGTTCAAGAATGACAGCACTCTGAACCTGCTCACCTGTAAAATCAAGAGAAGGTCAATTCTAGCTTCAGTTCTACCCCCAGAGATTTTTTAAATATATATTTGAGGAGTCAGGGACTGTTTTGATAGTTCCCTTATGATTGTCTTATTTAACTGTAAAACAAGAGTTTGTCACGTGAAAGCTATTTGCCGATGATTTCTGAGAAAAGTGTTCGGAGTGCACAAAATAAAATATGTAGGATTGCAAAAGACGCAATTTATATTGTCACTATTTTCATAATTTTATGAAAAACAAAACATTATATATGGTAGATATCTTTTTTAACCATGATTTTGAAGTAATGCTAACTACAGTTAGTAGTGCTCAAAAGCTATTAGGATCTATGGTGATATGAAGATGTTCATGAATTCCCTTGGTCACATAGGCACAAGTGTGATTAACACTATGGTGATGTATTGTCTACATTCAAAGTTGAAAGAAATATTGAATTTCCACTGGTTGTAGAGAAAATGAAGCTGTAATTCTTTTTCAAATTAAAAGGATTTCTTGAATTTTTATCCCTGATATATAGGCTTCAGGATGAGAAGCATTCACCAAGAACTTTTCCTAGTTTGTACTTTACAGTTGATTTAATTTTGACAGAAGAGGGGAAAACAGCTATAAATACTGACATTACTATGAGATGGAATATGAATAAATTTCATAATATATATGCAAAGTAGAACCCCAGATCCCGATGGAAAACATAGGTGTGTCGGGATGCCTTTTCAGCCCTCTTTACTTAACATACAAGAATATTCATATAATTGCAGTGGATACTTATGAGCCCACATTTAGAAAATGAGGGTATCTTTTAGTATCTGTGTTACATAGTTATTTAGTGTTGAGTCACAAAGTATTTAGTGAAGATTATATTTTATGGCCATAGCCAGCATTCATGCATTTATTTACTCAAGAGTAGACTACAGGGGCCAGGATGGTGGCTTAGTGGTAGAATGCTTGTCTTGTATGCATGAGGCCCTGGGTTTGATTCCTCAGCACCACATACGCAGAAAATAAAAAGCTGGAAGTGTTGCTGTGGCTCAAGTGGTAGAGTGCTAGCTTTGAGCTGAAGAGCTCAGGGACAGCACCCAGGCCCAGAGTTCAGGCCCCATGACTGACAAAAAAAAGAGTAGACTACAAAAAAATCTGTCTAGATTTGGACAAGAAGAGAGCAGCCATAGACTTGGGTCCAATGCTGAATATTTTACTCTGCCTTACAGTGTTATCTGATAAACACATTGCTGCTACCATATATGTAAATATAGTTTATGTATTATATATAATACAACATAATATATAATTATATATTAAATTTTTATTTATACTGTTATAATTAATATATAATATACATATGATTACATATTATGTAATTATAATATATCATGTATTGTGATATATTTCTGCCCAAAATATATATCTCCAAGTTATTGAGAGGCCAGGGAGTTTTCTTTATGGGCAGCCAAATGTCTGGTCTTGTTCTCTGGATGGATTCAGATATTTTGGTGTGTGTGTGTGTGTGTGTGTGTGTGTGTGTGTGTGTGTCTGCATGTGCATCTGCATGTGCGCAAGTGCACACGCTCACATGTATGATCTCTGTGCACATTACTGGCTAGCTAGGAGCTAGCAGGTGAGGGATGTATCTCATATTCCCTAACTCTAGGAGAATGGTGGTAGTGGGGTGATCACCATGCTTCCTAGAGTGTAAATCCATGCTGGTAATTATTATTTTTTTCTGTTTGGCTCTTGGATAATTCAATTTCTCATCAAAGAATGTTAAGGATTCATCTTCTGCATTGATGCATGTGCCACTGTGGCTTCCGGCGCTGCCTGGCGGAATACTGGAGGAGGTACAGAAGGAGTGAGCACCCTAGAAAAAAGATCATGGGAGGAAATGCACCTTCTGTTCACGCAGAGCCATTTTTAACTTTTACTGTGAGAAGTAGAGTGCCAACTTCCCCTTCCTGCAGAAAGCCCTTGAGTTCTAGGAGGGAAGTTTTGGCTGGCCCTGGCTTACCCATCGGAGAAGGTGATCCACACAGCCCTGAGACGCAGGAAATTAGATTACTTCTATTTCTATACCTGCCCAATAATGAATAACCTGGTCTCTCTTTAAAGATGTCCTGTCTATAAAGTAGAGCCTGACCCTCATGGATAGCTGCAAACAGGAAGTAAAGTGATTGACACTGAGCTGAAGCCTATGCAACTTCTATTCAAGCTCTTCCTGGCTTTATTTTCTCGACCAGGGAAGTGAACTCTGGGAAGATGAGAGGTTTTGCAAGTCTCCAAAGCAACCCAGTGTCACCACTGGTCGTTTCAAAAAAAAAAAAAAAGGCAACAGTATAAGGTTTGGTTTGTTTAGACTTTCAAAAAAGATGATTTGCAAGTGTTACAAGTTGACATTTCAAAATGCTAAAATTTGAAAAATAACATTAAAAAAGTCCCAATTAAGCGGGAATCGATGTTTTCTACCATTCACTGAGATGTTCTCCAGATTATATCTCCTCATATTAAATTCCCACTTTAAAGCCCCTGCTTTCACTGTATTTGATGTTGGTATAATTTGTGGAGGGGAAGGGCAAAAACAAATTGTTTAAATAGGGATACAGGTGGACCCATTGCAACAATGAGAAGTACAAGTCGTCCACAACTTTGGTGGGGGAGGGAGAGGATCGGGTGGGAGGGAAGGGAGGAGTATGGGAAGGGATGGGAAGGGGAAACAAAGAGGAGGCAACAATGCTTGATAAGAAATGTACTTGTTATCTTGCTCATGTAATTGTAACTCCTCTGTACGGTATTCTCACAATAAAAAGAATAAAGCCATTATGTAAGTGCAGAATGGCACTGTGGTACTATGAAGAAAATTGAGGTCTTTGCACCCAGCCTGCTTCCACCTGTCTCGGTCCCCCTGCCAAGTGCTATTGATATTATCCTAAAAAGAAAAAGCATTTACTCTTCCTTGGAAATTCAGAATAGAAATTGACTTTCTTTAAGCAGTCTCAGTTTAATTAATATGCCACAATGTTATCGACTCTGATTCACTTAGCATCGCTTGAAATACTTCAGCTATTTTTGTAGTGAGAAAAGTGAAAGTTCCTGTTTAGGAATTTTAAGAACAACAGGAACATAGACTCATCCAAAACAACAATTTTAAAAACAACAGTCACATAGCCTAACCACTGGTAGAGTGATTTCAGGTTATGGAGAATTTGTAGACCTGTTGAGCTGGAGGGAGGATGCTAGAACATGATCATGTGATCTTCCTCCCATGGTCCCCCGACAGAGCCAGGCTAAGATTGTTTCCATAGTCTTTTTATCCTCAATATGTCTCCTCAGACGGACGGCAAACTAGCTGCATTGTTCAGTGAAATCTGTGATTATTCTGGGGATAATGTAGGGATATTAGAAGAAAGGATCAAAACATCTGACTTTAAATTCCACCAAACTGACTGGGGTATCTCTGGTGGTTTTTTAATTCTCTTTGTTTTTATACTTCCTATAGAATAGAAGGATACTTTGTGCTTCCTCCAATGGGTCTGAGATTTGAATAATACTCTGTATTCAAGATCCACCAGGATGCTTCCCAAGTATGGAACTAAGGTGTTTTAGGTCTCAGGAAATTCAGATGTGTTGAGTCATCTACTGTTCTGAGGGAAATAGAAATAATTAACTCTGTTTACTCCAGGAATATTTAGGTTTGAGGACTATCCATTGCTTCCATTTTGGAGTATGTAACCTTCATTCCTGATCCTGATCCCTGGCATACCTCTGTGTGGAGGCTGGAGAATCACTGGGTGAAGGAAGGGGAGGTCAGACCTGAAGCTTCTAGGATCACCTGGCAGAAGAACCACACAGAGTGACTTGTTCTTTGTTGTTCCAACTTGATTTGTAAGTCAGTGTGTCAATAAAAATTGCCAATCAATTGGAAATTACATCTTAATTTTTGAATGACTTGTTAAATATTCATTGCCATTCCACTCAAATTGTTCATAATTTCCCCCAGAAAATGAAGATCTGATGGACAGGATATAGGACCAAAAAACCCAAGTTTTAGATTGCTGCTCATTTTCCATTTGACCATGGGCTATTCATCCTTGAACTTTTTTTTTTTTTTGCATTGAGAGTCTTTTTCTTTCTGGTCACTTTTTTACAACCATTCTTGCAGAAGTATTACCTAAAGTACCTCTCAAGTGTTAATCTACCTCTACTCTATTCCTATTTCTGAATCTAGGAAAAATATCCCTGAAGGTCTCATCAACTCCCCAAGTTGAGTGGAAATTCATCTTTTTATAGCATTGAGGTTTCAATTTTTGAGAATTCTAAGCTATCTTTCACTTTCAATGACTGTTGAGATGAATACCTTATAGCACACTTGACTTTAGATTTTCACTAGGCATTTGTTCCTTGAATAAATATTCATTGGATGTCTTTTCAGTAAATGAATATATACCACACACTTTTCAGTTATGGATAAATCAAAAGTGAACAAAATAAATATGGTACCCATTTTGGAGGAGTTTTCAGTCTGTTCTGAGCTATATAGTCATACTCTCCCACAAAGATTGGCATCTAAAATCTTATATATTAACAGAAAGGAGCACTTTACATTTTTCATTGATCCTTAGAGAACTATTTGCAATTCTTTATTATTTTAATTTAGTTAACCATTATTGTCTTGATTGTACAGATTTATGGAGTACAGCAAACTATTTCAATACTGATCAAATCAAGGTAATGAATGTCTTTCTCCTCATCATTCCTTTATGTTTGGTGCCTTTGAGTGCTTCTAGTTATTCATAAAATATATAATAGGTTATTGTAACTCCAGTCAAAACACTCTTCTCCAGAACTTACTACTTTTACTTGTGTTTTGGTTTCCATCATTATCCATGCTCCCTCTCCCCCTCCCTCCCTTCCCCAGCCTCTAGCAATTGTCATTCTATTCAGATTGCCTTTTTAAAAAAGGCATTCCCATAAAAGAGAGAACATGCGTATTTGTTTTCTTCGTAATAAACTTCTATTTTCAACTTAAGCTATTTTCTTTTTCTGCCTTTTCTCATCAGGAAAGAAGAAAAGCTGTTCTCCTATTTGAGTATCTTTCAAGTCATGAAAAACTCTGTATTAGGTTTGGTCAGATCACCATGCAGTATAATACCATGTAGTTACACAAAGTTCTAGAATGAATGATTATTAGCTTACATCTTTTACTTTCCCTCATGCTATTACAAACTGTTTTGTAAATGTAAAGTATGGGCACTTTGAACATGATTATCTTGTTGTGTTCACTAGGTGCTGTGACTAGGGTTAAGAAATTATGTTAGGGGGGCTGGGAAGGCAGTTCAGTGGTAGAGTACTTGTCTTGTGTGCATGAGGCCCTGGGTTCAATTCCTCAGCACCACATAAACAGAAAAAGCTGGAAGTGGTGCTATGGTTCAAGAGGTAGAACACTAGCCTTGAGCCGAATTGCTGAAGAACAGCGCCCAGGCCAGAGTTCAGGCCTCATGACTGGCAAAAAACAGAAAGAAATTGTGTTAGGCTGAAAAAATCAATAATTGTGTGTGTGTGTGTTTGTGTGTGTGTGTGTGTGTGTGTGGAGAGAGAGGAAGAGAGAGAGAGGTGAGGTGGGGAGGAGAAAGGCCATTGCTTCTGGCTGGAGGTTAGTTATCTTTGGGCTGAACACATGAGGAAAAGACCTTACTCCTAGGAAAAGATGTCCATGAAACAGAGTCTGCATATGTAGGCCATAACCAGCCCAAGTAAATGTGTGTATTAAGGGAATGAAGAGAAGCTTGGGGAGATTTTAGGCCTTAGGACTAACCAGATACATCTCAGTTCCCATGGTTGGCCTAAGAACACAGTTTGATTGACCTTGGCTGAATTCTGGCTGGAAGGGATTGTATGAAGGGAGCTAGGGACCAGGACTGGAGTCTGATCAGGTGGCTCTCTAAGTGCCTGAGGTAGGCTTAGATTGCAGCAGAGAGGATGGACTGAGACAATGATAAGTTTAACACAGATATATCATGAACGGTCAGCAATTCCAGACAGTGTCAGGCGGAAGAGGGCATCAGATCAATCTGTGTGTGCTTTCACTTTAAGGCCAAATTGCACATGTGTGCTTCTCCAAGGGTTGTGTGCCACATGATCTTTGGGAAAGCTGACTGGAGATGAAAGCCTCACTCAGAACTGTTGCCACTGTTCTTCAGGGTCTTTCATTCCTGATGTTATTGTGTCAGTCCCATCTCTGTGCTAATTGTAAGACCTGAGCCCAGTTGTCCTATCAGAGATGGTTTAAAGATGTGCAGGCAGGTATGCTTCTGAAAGGCAAGAAGTCGTGTCTCAGGGAAAGCAGCCCAGGCATTGCCCCCTCCCCATCCTTGCTAACAAGCCCTCAAGGCATCACCATTACATTTTATGTGACAGATCGGTTCATAAAGACCTTGTGTTTTTCAAAACTCACATAATTCAGCACTAATTTTTCTATTGCAATAAGTTGTAGATGTAAGAGGATGCAGTCCTAGACTTCATAAATCCAGCCCAAATTGTAGCACAATTTCACTTTTAAATATACTTGTTATGTGTATCAATAACATGAAAATAGCCTATGAATAATAAAACAACAAAACCTTGTCCTTTCCATAGCTTCTGAGCACATTAATTTTACTCAAAACTTCTTGATCTGGGAGCACATTTCACAACACTACCATTCAACACATTTTTGGTGATTGTTAAGGGATGCAGAAATAATTGTAAGTTAGAACAGCATCAAATGTTACAAGAACAATATATCATCGTTCAAAAAAGTCTCAGACTAAAAAGCCAAGAGTGGTTGATAGGATTCTTTTATGTCCTGTGTTTCTGCTTAGGAGACAAAGTCTGCTGTTTCATAGGAATAGCATAGATGCTATCAATGGTCAGTTTGAAGGATGTATTCATGGATCATTTTGTTGTTGTTGTTGATCATGGGGCCTGGGCGCTGTCCCTCAGCTCTTCAGCTCAAGGCTAGTGTTCTACCTCTTGAGCCATAGCACCACTTCCAGCTTTTTCTGCTTATGTGGTGCTGAGGAATTGAACCCAGGGCCTCATGCATGCAAGGCAAGCGCTCTACCACTGAGCCACCTTCCCAGTCCTCATGGATAATTTTTAAAGTGGATTTGTGTGTTTGTGTGTGTGTGTGAAATTATATGTGATATGTAATATGGACTATATAATATGAATGAAATAACTAAATCACACCATTTCAGGTTACTATCCTTTAGTTTTATCTAAGAACTTTGTATGTTTGTACCCCTTAATAGTTATCAGGATTACACAATTTTTAAAAATGTTTCCTTTGTTTTAAGCTTTATCTTTTGGGTTGTTGGAGATCAAAACTCAGGGTACACACACACACACACACACACACACACACACACACACACACACACACACACTAGCGAAAGTGCTCTCCTACTGTGCTTCATACCCAGTCATGAAAGTTTAGAAAGGAATTCTATGTATTCTTTGTATTCTTGACCCATGTACCAGGTGCATGCTCTTACATTGAACTATAATGCTATGGACTGAATTGTCATCTCCCTCTCAATTCCCGTGTTGGAGCTCTGACTGCTGACATTAATCTACAGGATATTGGATGTTTTCAGGAGATGGTTAAGGTTAACTAAGGTCAAGAGGATGGAGCACTAACCTAGTTGGGGTGGCATTCTCATAAAGGAGAAAGAGACAGTAGAACATTCTCTTCCTCTGTGTACTTTGTGTGTGTGTGTGTGTGTATGTGTGTGTGTGTGTGTGTATGTATGTGCATGTTCACACACGCACGTGTGTACACACTTCTACACACAGAGAGATGCTACGGACACAGTAGAAAGATAGACTCTTTCTCACAAGCTCAGAGAATGACCCTCAGAAGAAAACCCACCCTGCTGGGAATTTGAGCTTAGACCTGCAGACCCCAGTACTGTGAGCAATTGACTTCTGTTGCTTAAGCCCTCTATGAGAATACGAATGCAACATGCCATCCTTTAATACTTCATGTGTTCAAGTTAGGATTTCATTTTGGATTTTTCTGACTTATGTTTTGTGGTTATTTACATTGCTCTCTCATAAAACTTACTGTGTGAGCATAATATACTTTAAAAAGTTAAGTTGCTAATTTTAGTTTTGTTTTTGCAGATTTGACTGTTCGTATTTTTAAGGTAGTGGAGAATGAATTTTTTTATTGGCCTATATTTTTGTATATTGTACGGAGGAAGATTTCACTCTTACATCACCACACATGTTTACATTATATTCCAGTCAATTTTACTGCCTCTATCACTGTCCTTGCACTCTTCTGCTAAAAATCATTCCAAACAGGTTGCAAATAATTGTTTTTTGACAGCCATTTGTCCTTCTCGATCCTGCCTACCAGCACAGGAGGGATTGGGGAAGCTGAGTAGAGGTGCTAGTCCCCACCCAAATACAGAGTCTGCTGATCATGAACAACTTGTGTTGAGTTTCTCTGTGCTGCTCTCCTACACACTTGCAATGTGTTACACAGTTACTCATCCTCTTCTTTTTTCCATTCTCCCTGTCCTTTTCCTTCCAAGTTCAAAATTCACATTTATAAGCTTTGAGTTATGAAACTTCTCTCAACAGCTCCTTTAGAAATATGCTTGGGGCAGAAGAGAAGATGTAATAGGTACCTTGCATTTTTGTTTTTTCTCAACAGAATTGTTGAGTGATAGGAAAAGAGAAATGTACAAACAGGGACACTCTCAGGGCAGACCAACAAAATAGGGCCAAAGTAACCCATGCTTTTTCTTTGGACTGAGTCCCTACCCACCATATAGGACTGTATTTGCACTGACCTTTTCCTCTTCACATACACTTTTCCATACTACTTTACCCAGTCTTGCAGAGCCTAATCCAAGAGTCACTTCCTTTGAGACATTTCCTTGAAGCCTTTGCTTATGACAGAGTCTCTTTCGTTTATGGTATTATGTGCGTGTATTTCTAGTACTTACCACATCACCAGTGATGTTTTTAGTAAATGTGTAAATGGTTCTGGAAATATGTAACAGCTGGCACAAGAAGAGTACCCTGATGTGTGGTCTCTAAGGATTTCAGTGGTGTAAAGACTTCCCAGTCTGGTAATAGCAAACTACCAATGTGATATCACTAAACCTGTAGTGGAGAGGAGATATCTACTAAAGCAGTAAGTTCTAAGCCATTATCCAATATTACACCCACCGTACACAAACACATGTGGCAATCACCTTAGGAACTCAGAAAACAGCCAAGTAGGATATGGTGAATTCAAAATACTTCACAATTCATACTTACTTTTCTATATAATGAAAGTGTGTGTGTGTGTGTGTGTGTGTGTGTGTGTGTGTGTGTGTGTGTGTGTGTGTATTGTCTGTGTTTAATGACTACCATGTCCAAAAATTTTGGAAATTTTTGGCAGGAACAGGCTTTATCACACACATGGCAATGTCATTGATTTTTGTTTACCCCATGAAGATGTAAGCTTGTAAAGGTACACACTGGAATTACCTGGAGGCATCAGTTTTGGGGGTATAGAGACTAGCCAGATATTCTACATATGAAGAGTTCTATACAAAACATGCTAGAAGCTTATACTTCTTCACTTGTTATTTTAGAGCTGATACACAGCCAGGTTAACTTTACTGAGATTCTTTTTTAAAATTGTATTTTTATTATCTTTAAGTAGTTGTGCAAAGGACTTGCCATTCAACAAAGCAATTTATGAATACAGTGCATCTGTAACCTAAAAGGTCATCCCTTTTAACCTTCTCCACCCATCCCTCCCAACCCATCTCTTTCTCACCATTTTCTTAATTTTGTGGGGTATGCATTGAATTCTTGACTTCTTCATTTGTTGCCCCGTATCCCCTGGACCTGTCTCCCCTTGGCCCCATTTCTTTCAGTGCATTTTTTCCTGATGTTTATTTTGTTGAAGTCTGATTTAGCCTTTCTGAGGAATTATACTATTTGAGTTCTCCCCTGAATCTTTCTCAGTTAATAATTTGTGTCCATGTGAACAGTGATCATTGAAATTCTCAACAACTGCCACTCCCACCAGAGCCATGCAGATCCCTCCTGGACATCTTGTTATGAAGTACTCAGTACCTAAAGGGAAGGGCATCGTGAAGGCTGTGGTGGCAGGGTTCTCTTTGCATTGCAGAGAATCCGCAGAGTGACAAGGGTGATGCCGTGTCGAGGATACTGGCTCCCTCACACTCGCCTAGAAGGCCTTTTGCATATAGGAGGTGCTGAGTACAAGTTGGTTGAATGACACAAACCAAGGTGTCGAAAGCCTGAAACAGGCACGATGAAGAGTGATGACCTTTACAGCGAAGGATTCATTTGGACAGCTCACTAAATCATCCTGACCCAGTCCCCGTAACATCCAGATAAGCCTGACTTAAGGGATAGCATTCTGAATGTTAATGCATAACTTCCTTGCTCAGAATTTAAAATGTTTCTGCCTAATAACCATGATATAAGTGATAGTGAGTTCTCTAGACTGGTCCATAAAAGTTGTGTTTTTTTTTCTTCACTCAAAATATTGCTGACTTATGGCACTAATAATGTCAAGGCTTAACCACCTTACAGAATGTTTAACAAGAAAATATTCGACATGAGAATAGTCTACGAGAAAATGCATTTCAAGTTCTAATTCTGGTGCTTAATTCTATTACTACTACTACTATTTTGGTTTTGTATCTCTGGCAATAAGTATAGTCATTTCTCTTCTTGAATTCCTTACTAGATTTTAAGCAATATAGCCACACTTGAGGCTTTGTGTTTGCTGGGCAGGTCCTCCAACTCTTGAGCCATATCCTACCCTTTATTGTACTGGTTATTTTTGAGATAAGGTCTTGTTTTTTGTTCAGATTGCCCTGAACTATGATCCTCCTAATTACACTGCCTGCTTAACTGTTTACCAGCTCTTGGTTGCATTGATGTCTCATTAATATTTTGTCCCAGATGACCTTGAACTCAGGCTGCTGAGTGGCTTGAATTTCAAGTATGAATAGTTGTGTCTTGCCAGGAACATCTAGATGTAATTTTAGTTTTACTCATGACAAAGAAAGTTAAATTCTGAGTGTCCTGGTAGAAGACAGAAGATTCTGGTTAGGGAAGAAAGTTTAATGGCTATAATATAAAAGTAAATTGTATGTAAAATATGTAAGGGACATGGTGAGTGCTTCGTATTAGGGTTTTCTGCATTATGCTTATTTAATTAAGACCAGAGTTTTTGTTGCAAAAGAATATAAGCTATATGGTTAAAATTAAATTAGAAGAATAAGCTACATTAAATTTGCATAGAGATTTTCTTTAGTAGGTCTTACCAGGTGAGTGAACCATACCTTGGGGATATTAACTCTGGCAGTTCTTAAAGAAATCACGTAGTAAATTACTGCTACAGTGAACCCAAAGAGACCCTAAAGAATACTAAGAAGTGCTTTAAGTTTCTGGGGACGAGATCATGTCTTATTCACTGTATTACCTCGCAAGAGTTGGCCCCCTGTTTAACAAAGAGGCAGCCAATAAATGTCAAGTGAAATAATGCAGCTTGACAAAAAGCTAAACTTAGAAAAGGAAGCATAAACTAAAATACTGAAATCAAGCCTAAGCAAGGCCTGCATGATAGCCCATTAGAATGAGATTTGTGGATTAAGAAGTAGAAAGCTGATATACAGTGAAGAGGAGCTGGGGGGTTAGAAATCATTACTGTTTTATAACAAGCAGTTCAAAAGCTTGGCTTCTGGGCAGCATGGCTTTTCCCAGATGCCTTGTGATGAGAAGAGGCTGTGACGGGTTGTGGCCAAGGAGTTGTTGATAGAAACGATACTTCCTAGATCATATTTCTTGTGCGGAACAGTTAATTGCTAGTTCAGAACTATAGAACTCCATTTTTTTCTTTGATGATGTGGCTGACAATATTACAGATTGCAATATTTCATCAGCCTTGGACCCTTGTGATGGACAGAAAGCAATACTGTGGCTAAATAATTTTTCACTCAAATTAGAGCACTTTTCAGATTAAAGAGAAGCCAAGACAATAGATGTAAACCAGAATTGTTCTGTGCAACCAGGGGTTTTCCAACTAGCTGAACTTTCATAGCTTTAGACTACTGATGGTTGGGTTCTCGTGGGTGCTAAAGCTTGATCTCTTCTTCAGATGGATGCAAAGAGACCATGCCAGATCTGAAGATGACGTTTTCTTTTTGGATTGCGTTTAGTTGAGTGTGTATTTATCATCTGAGTTTAAATGACAGATACCAAACTCAAATTGGTTGAGGTTAAACATAGAATTTAGCAGCACTTGGATTTGGGAGGGCACAGATGGGACTAAGCCCCAGAAACAATCAGAGCTTGGGACCTGAATGTTGCCAGGCCCTTTTCTTCTACCTTCGGTCTCGATTTCCTCATGGGTGGCAGTCTGTCTCTGCCTTTCTAAGGCCAAGACTTCTGTACTGTGAGGTAAATCATGGCCAATGGCTTCTGAATTCTCAAGTTCTGGCTGTGTCTATCATTAGAGAAGGATAGACTTTCCCTCGTGCCTGAATTCATTTCCAAGCAAGGAGTTGTGTCTGGCTAAGTACCGGAAACATGTCAACCTCTTAGCCAGCCACTCCAGGCAATGAGGTTGAGTCAGGCAGGACCAAGGTGGTTTCCATGGAAACTACAAGGAGATAGGAAAAGGGAAAAGTTCAAGAGGAAGGACCATATGATGCTAGGAAGACAAAAATCCAAGTTCTTATGTATGCCCATAAGCATGTGTACACAAGCACACAGGTGTAGATACCCTTAGTAAGATTCTTGCATGGACTTTTCCTGGATTTACTGCTGGACAAATGTACACTGCTGGGGAAAATGATATCATTTTACTTATCCCTGTATTTTCTTTTGCAATTCCTTTTGCACGAAAGGCTTATGATTTGGAAAGAGCTTGATGGAAAATGAGTTGTGGGGAGATGGGAAGGGATGGGAAGGGGAAACAAAGGAGGAGGCAACAATGCTTGATAAAAATGTACTCATTACCTTGTCCATGTAATTGTAACCCCTCTGTATGATATTTTCACAATAAAAAAATAAAAATAAAAAAAGAAAATGAGTTGTGAACTAAGCGATGGAGTAAAGCTAACTGACCCACCTGGGCACTGAAACAGAAATGCTGGTCTTTATAGAATTATATTCTAATCAACTGAACTCAGATGTGAGAGCAGAAATGATATCATGGCATTCAAAGTGGCTTTTTATCAAGCTAGCCGTAAACTCCCATTGTCTGCAATTAGCTTGCTCTTCATTTACCCAACAAAAACTAAAAGGTTAGGTGACATCAACTTAAGCCTGCCTTCCAAAGGTTAAATTGTGGGGCCTGTGATTCCTTCCTGCATTAGGACATAAGCTCTCTTGTCCTCTTCCTCTGCCTTATCTGAGCACAACTTACTACATATTTTTAATATAAACTTGGGGGTGGAGTAGAAAACCTACTTCCAACAAGGTTATCAGCCAACTCTATGATTAAGAGTTGTGTCATGATGAAAATAATTGTTTTAATTAGCCATCCAACAGGCTTCAGGGTCGGCATGACAATGGGTTTCTTTCTGTGTTTGATTTAGTAGAAGCAGTTAATGATTTTGTTTTTATTATCTTTACCCCCTGCTTCAGAATTATTTACTTAGCACATGGAAGGCAACAGATATTTGTTATTATAAAATCAATTTCATGCCTGACTAGACCATCTCTTCCACCTTTGTCATTACTCTCTGAGCTTTGGGTGTTATCGTAGACTCATTTATGTTTATACAACTAGATGGTAATGGGCCCTACCAATAATTATTTGGGGGAATTTGAGTCATATAGCAATAGGCAGCACATTTTAATTCTCATTTTTACAGCATTTTAATGTATTCATGCCCCCCATTTCTCTTGAAATTTCTATCCAAAGTCAGAGCATCACATCACACTTTGCTTTGTTCCCCTACTTGACGTAAAGGAGGGATTATGTACCTAGAATGAAAAATCAACTTGAAAACCCAGTATGTCATACATCTATAAACACTCATGTTGGTTAAAAAACATTCTTTCTTGAAGTCTTTGTTTACTCAAGCTGTGTTCTTCCCCCCAGCTTTTATATAAGGTTCAAGATGATAGTGGTGACTTTTCTAACATGTCAGTAGGAATGAAGTTAATCTAAATGCCATTAACATTCTTATCCCTCCCTCCCTCCCTCCTTCCCTCTCTCCTTCCCCCTCCCTTTCTTCCCTTTCCCCCTTCCTTCCTTCCTCCCCTCCTCTCTTCCCTCTTCCTCCCTTCCTTTTGCTCTCTCTTTGACTCTCCTTCCTTCCTTCCTTCCTTCCTTCCTTCCTTCCTTCCTTCCTTCCTTCCTTCCTTCCTTCCTTCCTTCCTTCCTTCCTTCCTTCCTTCCTTCCTTCCTTCCTTCCTTCCTTTCCCTTCTCTTTCTTTTTGGTGTTAGTGGTTCTGAATTAACTTCCAAAACATAAAATTATGTCTACAAGTCTCTCTATGACTGTCAAACACATGAATATGTCTTGATGGAGGATTGTGGATGTGGAGGAGAAATGATTGGTCTGATTCTATTAGAATGTGGCCATTTTACCCAGAATGCCTTGGTGATCCCATTGTGCCTTCATATCCTCTGACTGCCCTCAGTTGTGAGTTATTCTAGAGATGAAGTCCAAAGTACATTTGCTACCCCAATTGTCTAAGCAGCCCACTATTTTTCTGCTGAGGCAGGACACTTGGCTTATACACACTCTAATCCTACCTCCTACTCAGTAGAGCTAGACGTAGGACAGTCTCTTGCCTGGTACTTTATTTCTAACAAAGCAGTTAAATCTGTATTCCTAATGTCAATACCGGATCCCATCATCTAATCTTTCTTGCAGATTAGCTTTGTTCTAAATACCTAGCCACCTAGCCACTGTGCTTTTCAACAGGTTCTCAAACATGGGTAGGAACTTTTGCTTGGCTTCCTACTGGATATGGGCTATTCTGAATGATCTGAAGCTCAATTTCTTTCCTTAGAGAAAGTGTAAATATTCACCTTACCTATGACTCAGTTATGAGAAATTGAAGAGAATAAAACATGTGAAGGTATCTCACATAAATGGCTAAATGTTTATTATTTCATTGCAGCTCACACATCTGAATTTATGTGGAAAAAC
This sequence comes from Dipodomys spectabilis, assembly GCF_019054845.1. Taxonomy (NCBI): domain Eukaryota; kingdom Metazoa; phylum Chordata; class Mammalia; order Rodentia; family Heteromyidae; genus Dipodomys; species Dipodomys spectabilis. Next base: position 11,343,825 of record NW_024870752.1, read on the forward strand.
AATCTCTGTGATCTTTCTTGTCTAATCTTTGATACCTTCTGTGCTGGTATTTCGTTTAACCTCTGGCAGAGGTTATGTAAAGGTTCACATACTTATGTTTGTCAAAACTATCTAGAATGATCTGTGGTGCTAAGATGCTTCCATGCTCACCAATTCTGGCTTTTGATTTGGATTGAATTCATCCTCATATTATCTGGTATATTATGAATTGGATACAAACAGAAAGATACAATTTGTGCTTCTAAGTATTTCTCACTGTGTCTATTATAAGGTGGCGCCCTTAGTAAATGCTCAGTAAATATCCATCTTGTTAAATAGCTAATTGAATGCAAAGGCAGAGATTAGAACTCTTATGCTATTAAAGTAAGAATAAAGAATGCAAGTCTCCAGAAAGGCAGTAGATTTTCCAGACGTCCTTGGAAAAGGTTGATATGTAGGTATATTGTACTAATTAAATGCAGTATATGCATTCATTAAAATTATAACTATGATAATGATGTATCAGCATGAAAATGTCACAAATTCTATTTTAAGTGAAGACTACAGAACATAAAATTATATTTATACTATAATTATAGTTATGGAAAAATATGAATAAAGGCTAGAAGAGTACAAAAACTGTAAGAATAGTTATATTTGGACTGCTGATTAAAGGCTGAATTATTTTCACTTAATGCTATTATACTACCTCCATGATTAGAACCCATGCATGGCAGTCTATTGTCAGCTGTGGGAAATAATTGTTCCTGAGAATGGAAGACTAAGTGAGTTCCACTGAGGCTTCCGGTGCCTTCACTGCACTAATTCTGCAATTTATGTTGAATAGCTACGTATGTTTAAATCTTTGCTTCCACAGCAATGAATACTCAGGAGGTGTTTTGAAGACATGGCTACTGAGTATCGGGAGAGCTCTCTGGGAATTCCATCATGTATATAAATTGCAACATCCACCTGTCAATTTCCATACTCTGGGAGGGAGGGCGGTAGAACTACCAGACAGGTATCTGAAGCTGAAGCCCTATGATAATCAATAACCCAGACTTTTTTGTTTGGGAAGTCCTTGGAATTGATCTCATGGCCTTGTGCTCCTTCAGCTGTCCCTCCCTCTCTCCCCCTCTCTTGGCCATGATCATTTTTTGAAATATAATCTTGCTTCTTGTCTAGGTGTGGGACTACCTCTCCTCTGGTCTGCTTTTTTTTAGGGTTCCCATCCTAGCTGGGATGACAGGTGTGTATGGCCATGCCCAGTTTCTGTCCACTGTCCTGGAGTCTTGAAGACTTTCCGGACTGAAGTTGCCTGGAATTGCAATCCTTCCAGTCTCATACTCTCACATAGCTCACACAAGTGTACACCACTGAGACCAGCTTTCAGTTGAGAAGGAGTCCAACGAACTTTTCTATTCAGGCTGGACTTAAACCACAGTGTACCCTCTCAGCCTTCTAAGTAGTTATGATTACAAGTGTGAGCCCCAGTGCCCACCTCCAAACATTCAAGCTGCTTGAGTGTTCTCTTGTATTTTGTTTGTATGGCAAACACAGTTTCTTGTCTTCACATCATCATGTCCCTTCTCCACATAACAATATCCTGTGGGGTTTTCATCAGGAAAGAAGAGGCGGCCCACTGAAGTGAGATTTCCTCGTGATTATCTCATCACCTCTTTTCATTTGCAGTGCCACTGGCAAAACTCTTTTTAAAGAAGTGTTCGGAAAATGATTGGCACTTGGTAAGTGTTTGATATTGAATAGGAAAAGCCAAGAGCTAATTTGAAGTCTTTATATAACGTTCTTTGTTTAAGAAAATGAAGAGGGAAAAAAATCCAAAATTAGAACAGTAAGAACTAGAGCAGTCTTACACCATACTGTTTTAATTGGCTGTTGCTCATGAGGAGAATCAATAATTTCTTTTGAGTTTCACATTGACTGCTTAATTTTGATCAAGCCTTGTAATTAATCAGCTGTGAATAAAATGAATCAGCTGTGATTTTAACTATATTTAAAAAATAACTACAATAATGTAAGTAATAAGTTATCTCACCTTATTCAAAGCCTTAGAAATGAGTTGAGCAGAAATTAGGAGAAACTACAACTTATCAGTTCCCTCATAAGTATCACTCATCACATTTTCAATACCTTTTCAGAACATATTTATTCAAATGTTAATGTAATTTTATGTTCTTTAGGAATTATAACTGTTTATTTTAGCCATTTTGAAAAAAATATATTACCTTCTATAATTTAGATACTGGACCAGGTACCACAGAATTCCTTTCTGAAAGACCTTCTGCTATCACTGGAGAAAATGATGGTTGACAAAAACATCAGAGAACCATTTACTTTCATTGTGGCAGAGAAACGGTAGATAGAGAATTTTAGAAGATGAAGCAAATGTAAGATATTGTGCTCCAGAGAGGATATGGGACTTGAGAAATGGATGGCATGGCTGATATTGCTTGCTTTTTATTTTTCCACTATCTATTTTTCTTTTCTTCCGTTAGAATAGAATTTGCCTGTTCAGCTGAAAGTAACGCTTCCCAGACATCTTGCATTCTAGTGTGGCCATGAAATTCTGTTTCATCCACTGAGATGTAAGCAGAAATGTTTGCGAAGCTCTAGGACATGCCATTAAGGCAAGAAGTGGATCTACTCCTTACTGCTTTTTGTCTATTTCACTGGCTGGGATAAAGATAAACTAGCTGAGAGCAGAAGCAGTCAGGTTGGACCAGGTTATGTTATATTGGAGTTGCATGACAATAGCTCCTATTGTACTAAGCTAGAAGGAGACTAGATATCTGTCAACATCATCAGATTTGTCATGACACCTGAGCGTTTTATAGGTAAGATGAATATATTCATCTCTTTCTTAAGCAAGTGTTATCTCAGGTCTCCCTGTTAGAACCACCAATTCTATTTTCCAAATAATACAGGTTGGCAGGGTTTAGGTGATCAGAAGGGGAGGAAGGAAGCTCACGCTGTGTGAAGGAAGTCTGTGAAGAGTGGCCTTGGGTGGGGACTGAGAAGGGGGAATGGAATTGTCAGTTACATGCTGGTGTTTCACACCTATAATTGTAGCTACTCAGGAGGCTTAGAGTCTGAAAGATCACAGTTCAAAGCCAGCCTAGACAGAATAGTCTTCAACATTGTGTCTCCAAAATAACTAGCAATAGAATAGGGCTGGCTGGAGGCCTGACTCAAGTGGTAGAGTATCTGTCAAGCAAGCAAACTGAGCATGCTCAAGGCCCAAAGTTCATTTCCTACCCCCTCATAAAGAAACTGAGTCGTTGGTTCTTTACCTCAAAGTGTCTTCACTTAAAGCATGAATACATGTGTAGGTATTATTATTTCACTTAATGATTACATTTAATTTGTTGGTTCCATATTTGCTGAGCATCTGGTATATTCTAGCTATTGGAATATGCAGGATACATACATACTAATAGTTTAAGGGTAAAGAATATAAATGATAATAACATAATCTCTAGATGTGGACCATGGCTGTTTCTGTGAATGCGTTCTGCTGTTCTCAGCAGCTGTCAGTCTACTTTCTTACCTGCTTATTACTCTTTCTTGCCTTCTTTATCCCATCACTGATTTTTTGCCTTCTGCATATCACATGAAAGGTGAGTTGTTGGCATTCAATCAGTGCATATCTTTTGTTCTCTGTTAGGAGTAATTTGATGATATTTGGAAATCCTTAGTTGTGTCTGCCTTGTGTCCAGAGGTTTCTTTTCAATGTTAATTCATCAAACTATGTCAAGCTGGGTGCTGGTAGCTCACGCCTGTAATCCTAGCTGCTCAGGAGGCTGAGAGCTGAGGATCATGATTCAAAGCCAGCCCGGGCAGAAAAGTCCATGAGACTCTTATCTCCAATGAACTAGAAAACTGGAAGTGGCACTGTGGCTCAAGTAGTAGAGTCCTTGCCTTGAGCTAAAGAGCTGAGGGAGAGTGCCCAGGACCAGAGTTCAAGTCCCTTGACTGACCAAAAAAAAAAAAAAACACCCAAAAAACAAGGAAAAAAAACGATGTCATTGTGCTACCTTAATCTTACATTTTAAAATTATTTCATTTTCACATCTATGAGGCATCAAATACATTTTGGAAAATGGTCAAATTGTAGAGGAAATAGGAAGGGATCACAACTGGTAAGAAGGCTCGAGAGTCTTATTCCTGTGGGGATATCACTTTTGGGTCTGTCATTTCCTGCCTTGGTGTCTTCAATCAGTGGGTTGTAACATTTTACACTGGGAAGTTCTTATTGTTTGTCCATATGAAGCTTGTTTTCTGTACAGTGTTAGTGACTAGGTAGAGTTATTGACTGAAATTTTCTTTTCTGACAAGCTCTTAGTGGTAGTTAATGGCTGTGATGAAATATTTTTCCTCCTAGAAATGAGCCATTTCTTCTTAGCCATATGTTCTAGTCTTCGATGATATATTTTGCCAAAAAATGCCAAGGAAACCTTCTGTTTGTTCTCTCCATTCAAAAAATTTCCCATCCTTCCCTTCTCCGTTTATTATTCCTGTCAGCGATGATGACATCAGTGTGCATCTGTTATCTATCAGGTACTCTACTGTAAAGTGATTGAAAGATTGTCTTCAACAGGAGAGATTCTGTACAGAGGAAGAAGAGATGAAAAATTCAGGAAGAATCCTATTCAATAACAATCAAAGTGGAAAAGTAGGTATTCACAAAATTGTTTGACACAATCAGAATTTGAGAGAGTATATATTTTGTAATCAATAAAAAGTGAATTATGCTTTTCTTTGTCTTGTACCACATAACACAAAACCTGGGATTTATTTTCAACTGGAGAGAAATAGAGGAGATAGGGCTAGCATAGTCTATCATGAATGCTGGGGCACATTTATGCCGGTATACTTCAATATGTCATTTTTTTTGACAAATGCTAATATTGCAGTAGAAGAAGAAGTATATCTGACAGAGAAAGAAACCACACATATTAAAGCTACCATAGTTTTATAAAACAATTGGCAATTTCAGCATAAGATTCCATTCAAAGTAATAAGTACCACTGTTCTGAATTGTAGATGTTGGTTTAAGTATGCCCCTCCTTCCCTGGGCTCTTCTCGTTAGCATATCCCAGTGTACCCCACATATGAACAGGAATTTATATCTTCAAGAATGGTTAATGATTGTCTTGGAATCTGTAAAGAAAACCCTTCAATTTCTCATAAATTGTAGCATTGTGGTCCTGAGGAATAAAAACATCTATGCATGCTTTCTCTCTCTCTTTTTTTTGGTATCAATGAAGAAAAATAGGTAACGTTTCAGTAAGTATAATTTAGAGACCTGTGAAGAGAAAGACCAGCAGTAATATCACTCTAGTACTGCAATGAAATTCTGAGGGTCATTGTAGAATTTCTGTCCTGATGGCTTTAAAAATAGTAACCTGAAGTGGCTAAATTGCTCACATTCAGAAGTATTTACTTGCCACCTTAAAATGATGGAAAATAGTTTTACCCTGGAAGCTGGATTTTCATTGTATTTTTCTTAGTCTGTTGTCTGTGCATAGGTATGTTTCCAAACATGTAAGATGAAGCAATTGTATTGAATAATCTCCAAGCTTATGTTAAATTCTTCTGGACTTTTTTCATGAAGCACTACAGCATGGTCATTGTATTTACATGATTTCCTATTGTTCTGATGACAAGAAAATGGGGGAGAAGGAAAAAAGGGCAACATTGACTAATAAGCATTATAATCAGAACCTGAGTTAAAGAATTGTAACTCCTTTGTACAACTGCAAAATAATAATAATAGTAATAATGATAATGATGATGATAGCACTTACTTTTTGAAAAAAAAAGATTACAGATTCTCTTCAATTGTCCATGGGGTACTTCCTGCCTTTAGAAATGAATCCTGTATTAAGAGTATCATATGTCGAAAATGCCTTGGATGTACTTTATCAACTGAACACTGAAGTTAAGCAATACAGCACATTATAGAGCTGTTCTTGCTCCCCTCCTGGTTGAGAGGCTGCCTGGAAACTGTATCTTTCTGCCAGTGCCAGGCAACAGATCATTGACCACACATTGGTTGACAGCCCAGGAAAAGATCTAACTGATGAGCCAAAGAATATTTTTTTTCCCGAATGAGTATTGCTTTTGTGCCGTGGTAAAGTTGACACATCATTGTGGGGAACCATTGTAAGTTGGGGACCATCTGTCTCCGTGCTGAGGCAAAGCTTCAGAAGATCTGCACTAAGAACTTTGCAGCAGATGCATGGAATGGTGTAGCTGCTTTTAGGACCTCTAGCTGGGACAATATTTTTATAAAGTTCCATGCTTACGTGGTAAATTCAGTGATGGCTGGGAAACACGTTGGTTTTTAGTGAATTTAGTGGATTTATTTATTTATTATTTTGTTGTTGTTGGTGGTGGTCATGGGCTTGAACTCTGGGCCTGGGTGTTGGCCCTCAACAATTCAGCTCAAGGCAAGCACGCCACTACTTGAGCCACAGCGCCACTTCTGGTTTTCTGGTGGTTTATTGGAGATAAGAGTCTCACAGCCTTTCCTGCCCAGGCTGGCTTTGAATTTGATCCTGACCTCAGCCTCCTGAGTAGCCAGGATTACAGGTGTGAGCCACCAGCGCCTGGTTTAGTGAATCTTTTTGATATGCTAATCTCTACTGTCTTCTCACCTCCTGGTTTTCCTCAGGAACTATCCTGAACTTTTACGCATACCATTACATCCTGTATCTTCTTTGGTCTGTAGAATGAACCTGGGAAGGTATGTCAGGTGTCCTCTCCCTGTACACAGGGAGAGGACTATCAGCTGTACACAGGTGTGAAGGGTCAGGGCAGAGGTCGAAGGAGAGGCGCCTTCTATGAAAACAAGAGCTCATCAGCCAGAAAGGTCAGTCAGTACTGGTGGCTGGAAGGAGTCTGACTGGACATGCTTCACCTGACCACAGGTATAGGTCAGTATCCTAGAGGCCAAGAACTCATGAAGTAGGTCCAGATCAGCAAGTGGTTAAGGCCTACAGCCATACTTGTTCACCATGGGTCTCATAGTGGATAAGAGCTTAGTGTACTCAGTTTGACTGAAGAAGAGCACAAGAGGGTAATGGGGATAAACTCCCGCCCAAAGGTGTTCTGTTCCATGTGATGGCTCCTAAGAGTTAAGCTGACATCTTTGAGCATTATCTCTCAATAAAATGTTTTTTTTTATTGTGAAAATACCATATAGAGGGGTTACAATTACATGGGCACCATAATGAGTACATTTCTTATCAAGCATTGTTGCCTCCTCTGTTTCCCCTTCCCATCTCTTCCCATCTCCCCACTCTCACCCCCCCCAACCCCCGTCCTCCCCCAGCCAAAGTTGTAAAGTTTGTTTTTCGACATAACGACTTGTACATCTCATTGTTGCAATGGGTCCACCTGTATCCCTATTTAAACAGTTTGTTTTTGCCCTTCCCCTCCACAAATTATACTGACATCAAATACAGTGAAAGCAGGGGTTACACCATGTGGGAGGGACATACAAAGCAACAAAGAAATTATCTTTTTTTTTTCCTCCTTTGTTTCCCCTTCCCATCCCTTCCCATCCTCCCCCCCCCCCCACCAAAGTTGTAAAGTTTGTTTTCGACATAACAAGTTGTCAAAGAAATTATCTTATAAATATCTTAGAAGCAATTGCATGAAAGAAAAAAAAACATTTGAATACTTATCTTGGGGTTCATTTCACCTAACCTCCACTTATTTGACCTTTTGTGCTTGTCTCAGACATATACTAGTTATTACAAATAAGGGAAACCATGGGACCTATGTTTCTTTGGGCTTGGCTTACTTCACTTCATATAATTTTTTCCAAGTCTTTCCATTTCCTAACAAATGAAGCAGTGTCATTCTTTCTGATGGAGGCATAGAATTCCATTGTGTATGTATACCACATTTTCTTGACCCATTCATCTACTGAAGGGCATCTGGATTGGTTTCATATCTTAGCTATGGTGAATAATGCTGCAATAAACATAGTTGTGCTGGTAGCTTTAGTGTGGTCTTGTTTGTGAACATTTGGGTAAATGCCCAAAAGTGGGATTGCTGGGTTATAGGGCAGCTCTATGTGGAGTCTTTTGAGGAACCTCCATACTACTCAATAAAATGTTTTATATTTCTAAATATGTCAGTGTCTGCCCTACTTGTCATGATGAGGATTAAGGTTCTCCTGGTGTATTAAATATGTAACTTCTTACCTAGAGCTTTTCTGAACACAATGGCTTCTTGAGGCTCTAGACCTGAAGGTGAGCCTGTAGGCAGAAGTGTGTGAGTATGTTTGTGTGTTTGTGTGAGTGCGTATGTATGTATGAGTGTGAATGGGATGTGGTGCATGTGTGTATGAGTGTGTTTGTGTGTTGTGTGTGTATATGTGTATGAGTGTGTATAGGAGCATGAGGTGCAGGTGTGAATGTTTGTGTGTGCATGTAGGAGCTGCCGGACTGTGCTGTGCTAAATAGGCAAGGAGAGCTGGAAGAAAGATCACGTGATCCAGCCTCCATGCTGTCTGCAGCCCAGAGGAGGGGACAGCTCTGCTGCCGTTGCACAGAAGCTGATTTGTTACCCATTCCGGATCCTACCATATCCTCTGGAAGTGAATCAGATGAGCTTCCATGTGGGGTGCAGGAAGTCCCTGCCCATCAGTGAAACCCTCAGTGTTTAATATCTGCAAGATAAATCTGATTTACCTCATTTCAACTATCTCAACCATACAAATACACAGGGAAACCTTACGTAATACCTCTAAAGATCTTTTTTTTTTTTGGTTGGGGGGGGATCCAATTGTGGGCCTGAATTCTGGGCCTGGGCACTGTCCCTCAGCTCTTCAGCTCAAGGCTAGCGCTCTATCAGTTGAGCCACAGCGCCACTTCTGGCTTTTTTTTCTGCTTATGTGGTGCTGAGGAATCAAACCCAGGGCCTCATGCATGCAAGGCAAGCGCTCTACCACTGAGCCACCTTCCCAGCCCACCTCTAAAGATCTTAATATTTGTCTATTTTAAGATCCATAAGGAATTTTGTATCTTCAGAGGTATTTCAAGAGCTTTTTAGAGAGCATTGCCCACATTCAATTCAATTCATATATACAATTCATATATATATATATATATGTGAAATCAAGCTATATGTGGAAAGTAATATAATGAAAAATTTTAAGTGGACTCCATCCTAATACCACTTTTCTTGGTGTGTGGTTCTGGAATCTGAACTCAGACCAGTGCTTCCTAGACAGACATTCTACCTCTTAAGTCATGCTTCCAGCTCTTCTTATATTGGTTATTTTTTAAAAAGGACCTTCCTAATCTGGTCATGTTAGACAATGATCTTGCTACTCTAGGCTTCCTTTCATAGCTGAGATTACAGGCACTTGCTAGTACACTCAACACTTTTTTTTGAGGTCTTATGACCTTTTATCTTTTCTTGGCTGTGATGGTTTGGAACAGTAATTCTTCCAATCTCATAGCTAGGATGACAACATTTTCCACCATGCCTGGATATTCATTGAGATGGGAGTCCTGTAAACTTTTTGTCTAGGTGGGCCTCAAATTATGGCCCTACCAATTCCTGTCTCCCAAATAGCCATGAATGAATGAATGAGCCACCGCACCCAACCTGTATTTCTCTCATCTTAAGAAAAAAAATAAGCCGGGCGCTGGTAGCTCACACCTGTAATCCTAGCTACTCAGGAGGCTGAGATCTGAGGATCACGGTTCAAAGCCAGCCCGGGCAGGAAAGACCGTGAGACTCCTATCTCCAATAAACCACCAGAAAACCGGAAGTGGCGCTGTAGCTCAAGTGGTAGAGCGCTCGCCTTGAGCTGAAGAGCTGAGAGACAGCGCCCAGGCCCAGAGTTTAAGCCCCACGACTGACAAAAAAAAAAAAATGAAACTGTTTTAATTACAGGCATAAGTCACTAGCACCCAACTCCAAAATTTGAATTTAAAGTTATGTTGGTGATTTTTTAATTTTTGTTTTTAAAATGTATTTTATTTTTAAAATGTATTTCCTTCCTTTTAAAATGTATTTCCTTCCTTCCTTCTTTCCTTGCTTCCTTCCTTCCTCCCTTACTTCTTCCCTCCCTTTCTCCCTCCCTCTCTCTTCCTCTTCCTCTCTCTTTCTCTTCCTCTCTCTCTCTTTCTTTTTTGTTTTTTGTCTTGTGTGCTGTCACTGAGCTCTTTAGCTCAAGACAAGTGTTCCACGACTTTGAGCCACAGTGCCACTTCCGGTTTTCTAGTGGTTAATTGGAGATAAGAGTCTTTCCTCAGACTTTCCTCAGGCTGGTTTTGAACCGTGATTCTCTAATATCAGCCTTACAAGTAACTAAGATTACAGGTGTGAGCCACCAGTGCCCGGCTCATTTTCAGAGATTTTAAAACTAAGTTTTGAAAATCATTACAATATTTTTGAATCCTATGACTATTTCTACTCTAGTTATTTCTCAATTCTTGCTACTATTTTTCATATGTTATATAATATTGCCAGAAAATGGAAACAGTGAACAGGTGGTGGGTGTCGTGTTCATCTTCCTCCTTCTTAACTAAATTTTCTTCCTCCTCCTTTTCCTCCTTATTCATTACTTCCTTAGTGAAAAAACATCAGCTGCTAACACAATGTTTCCTGCAGCTATATTCTGTTCTGCAAGTTTTACGTATACCAGATTATGTACCACTGGCGGTGATTTATAAGCAACGATGCTTATCTCCATATTCAAATGTGGGGGGCTGCAGATTCAAGCTTGCCATAATTAAAAGGGTTATAGGCTAGTGTGCTGTGTTGTACTGGTTCTCAAAGTGTGCTTTTTGGACCAGAAGCACCAGCATCATCTGGGAGCTCCTTATAGAGCCATCCTCTTCAGAGGATGCAGATTTACTGAGTCAGAAACTTTGGGTCCTGACCTGGCCATCTGTTTTAACAAACTCCAAAGGTGATCACCCTTGAGGGCCACTGATGTAATGAAACTTGACCTGCAAGTTGTGCTCTCTGTAGTGCTGACTTTTCCCTCTCTTTTGAATGTGCACATGCAAATTTGCTGTTGTCATCGGTATCACATTTTCAAGTTTCCTCTTAATACATGTTTGGGAACTCTTGGTTTTAAATAGGTTTCTGGTAGTGTATTCTGGCGATTTATTTTTTAGAGTATATATTTTGGACTTCCCCCTCTCCCTGCTCCCCGTTTTTTTTTTTTTTTGTCAATCGTGGGGCTTGAACTCTGGGCCTGGGCGCTGTCCCTCAGCTCTTCAGCTTAAGGCTAGTGTTCTACCACTTGAACCACAGCACCACTTCTGGCTTTTTCTTCTTATGTGGTGCTGAGGAATTGAACCTACAGCCTCATGCATGCAAGGCAAATACTCTACCCCTGAGCCACCTTCCCAGCCCCGGATTCCCCTTTCTTACAACCCCTGGCATATAGTAGAGGCTCTGTAGATTTTTGTTAAATGAAAAATGAACCAATGAGACAAGACCAAGAGCTGGGTGCTGCCAGCTGTCATAGATTATATGACGAAGTTAATATACTTGTGAATATATGCATATAATATACTTGTGAATATATACAGGGTAGGGGGCTGGAGAGTTTGAGTTCTCAGTACTCCTAGTGAGATTGGATTTGAAATTTGCTAGGGACCATTCTCTGCCAGAATGGGTACTAGGAAACAAGAACCTATGCCTTAAACGGGATGTGAAAAATTTTCAGTAGGAAATGAAAATGTCTGATTTGAATGTAGTTTGATACTCAATTTTAAGCAAATTCATTAATTAGTGAGCAATACTAGGTCCTCCTACTTGCCACACCCCAGCCTTAAACTTTTTTGATCCTTTCTTATTTTGTGTGCATATACTGAGGCTTGAATTCAGGGCACTGACCTTTCGCTTTTTCACTCAAGGTTGGTAATCTACCACTTGAATCATAGCTCTACTCTGGCTTTCGGTGATAAATTGGGAGATAAGAGTCTTAGGGATTTTCCTGACTAAACTGGCTTCTAACTGTGATTCTCAGATCTCAGTCTCTTGAGTAGATAGGATTATAAGCATGAGCCACCCTAACTTTAAACTTTTGATTTTAATAAAAACATGGATGATTCTGAGAAGCAAATAAGGTAAATATACTTACTTAAACCTAAATTCTCAGAAGATAATAGGTTTGTCTGTTTGTTTGTTATAATTGTTCTTAAATATATTAATTTTTAGCTAGGCACTGGTGGCTCACACCTATAAACTCAGGAGGCTGAGGTCTGAGGATCGCAGTTCAAAGCCAGCCCGAGCAGGAAAGTCTGTGAAACTCTAATCTCCAATAAACCACTAGAAAACTGGAAGTGGCACTATGGCTCAGCTCCCTTTGAGTTGAAGAGCTGAGGGACAGTGCCCAGGCCCAGAGTTCAAGCCCCATGATTGACAAAAAAAACCTCTTTTAGTCATCGCACAAAGGAGCTTATGAGTACAATATATATATATATGTGTGTGTGTATATATATATATATATATATATATATATATATCAATGTCACCCCTTTCAACATTCTTACTCACCCCTCCCTTACCCACCTCTTCCCTTACTCCACTTGAATGTGTAGGATATACATTTGATTACTGAGTGCATTTTCCTCCTCTTCTCCTCTTCATTTATCTACTCCTTTCCACTTGACCCTACCACACACCTTTCAAGTAACTTTGTAGTGTTTTATTTTGTTGAACTTTGACTTTGTCTTTCTAAGGAATTACATTATTTAAGATATCTGCTGTATTTCAGTTAATTTATTTGTGTACACTTGCATACTACTCAAGGTATTTACTTATATGTGTTTGTAAGCTAACTCTAGATTCCACATATAAGGGAAAACCTATCTTTTGTCTTTCTGGGCCTAACTTCAGGTGACATAATTTTTTCCTGGTCTTTCAATTTCTTTACAAATGGCATGATATCATTCTTTCTAATCGATCTGTTAAATTCCATTGTTCCATTTTGTGTGTGTGTGTGTGTGTGTGTGTGTGTGTGTGTGTGTGTGTGTGTGTGTGTGCGATATTTTCTCGATCCATTTGTCCATTGAGGGGTGGCATCTAGGCTGATTCTATAACTTGGCTATTGTAATAAGTGCTGCTGTAAGCATGGCTATGCTGGTGGTTTTACTGTATCCTGGTTTAACATCTTTTGAGTAAATGTCCAAGGAGTAGAACTACTGGATCATAGGGTAGTTCTATGTTTATTTTTTTGAGGAACTTCCACATTGCTTTCCAGAGCAGTTGCACATTTTTACATTCCCACAAACAGGTATAAGCGTTCCCTTTCAATTGCATCCTCACCAGCATCTGTTATTGTTGTTTTCTTGATAACTGCCTTTCTAACTGGAGTGGGAGGGGGGGGGGAAATCTCAGTGTTGTTTTGATGTGCATTTCTTTTATGGCCAGAGATGTTAAGCATTTCTTCATTCAGAAGGTAATTTTTTTATGATATGAAGTGTTATTGAAATATAGCTTTGTGTTGTGGCTGAGTTCTGTGTTAATGACTTAAAGCTGGAGAAAGAAGAGCTGCTAGCACAACATAAACAAAAACATGATTGATTTGAAAACCTCATGTAGGCCGGATTCTATTCCAATGAAATCAATGTAAAATAACGATCTGATCCACCATCCAAGAAGATGCTAATGATTTTTTTTGTCAAAACACAAATTCTTATTCATACCATCCGATTATTTATTGAATACAAGGTCTTTGTTTCATTTGTCAAACTGGTGTTCCACAGAAATCTAGATTGCAAGATGCTAAGAGTTATGCTTCAGAAATTTTCTGCAATAAAGTATGCTTAGAAATCCTTGACTTCTAAGATTGTAAATATCTAAGATATCCTGAAACTTAACTCCCATATCAAGGAACACTTTATTACAAAACACCTATTAACTTATTTGAGAATGGCATTTTCTGAAAGAGAGCTCAAGACACACTAGCATATAATACTCCTATGAATTTTTCAAAAGGCGGAGAAATGCATGTGTATTTGAAGATATATATTACTTTTTTCTCTTTTTTATTGTAAAAATAGTGTGCAGAGGGGTTACAGTTACATGAGCAAGGTAATGTGTACATTTCCTATCCCAGCATTGTCACTTCCTCCTTTGTTCTTCTCCTACCATCCTATCCCTTCCACCTCCCCAACTCCTCCCCACCCCCCAAAAGTTGTAAAGTTCACTTTCAGCATAGTGTCTTGGACATCTCCTTGTACATCTCAATGGCTCAACCTATATCCTTATTTAAGCATTTTGCTATTTCCCTTCCCCTCCCCAAATTAGAAAAATGTGTATACAAGATGCAGGGCACCAACATCAAATACAGTGTCAACAGGAGTTATACCATGGGGGAACATACAAGAGAAACAAAAAAGTCACATAGTACATTTTAAATCTGTTAAAAGCAATAACAAGAAAGAACAAAACAGTTGTGTCCGTATCTTGGGGTTCATTTCACTTAACATCATCTTATATGGTCATATGTATATAGCTTTTGACCTTTTCTGCTTATTCTAGACTTATACTCGTTATTGCAAATAAGGGAAACCATGGGACCTATGTTTCTTTGGGCCTGGCTTACTTCACTTAATATAATTTTTTTGCAAGTCTTTCCATTTCCTAACAAATGGGGTAATGTCATTCTTTCTGATGGAGGCATAGGATTCCATTGTATAAATATACCACATTTTCTTGATCCAGGTACTGAGGGCCATCTGGGTTGGTTCCATATCTTAGCTATGGTAAATAATGCTGCAATAAACATAGTTGGGCTGGTAGCTTTAGTATAGCCTTGTTTGTGATCGTTTGGGTAAATGCCCAAAAGTAGGATTTCTGGGTCATAGGGGAGCTCTATGTGGAGTCTTTTGAGGAGCCTCCATACTGCTTTCCAAAGTGGTTGAACAAGTTTACACTCCCACCAACAATGCAGTAATGCTCCCTTCTGTCCACATCCCCATCTGTTGTTTAACAGCCCTTCTAACTGGGGTGAGGTGGAATCTCAATGTTGTTTTGATTTACATTTCTTTTCTTTTTTGATTTGCATTTCTTTTATGGCTAGAGAGGTTGAGCATTTCTTCATGTGTCTATTGGCCATTCTTATTTCCTCTTCAACTTTTGATCTTCCAGGGCTCAACCTTCTGAATAGTTAGGATTGCAGGCATAAGCCATTGGCACCTGGTTTAAATTCTTAAATTTAGTGAATGTTCTGTTAAAAATAGCATGTAAGTACTATAGCTAAAAAAAATTCAGTGGGTTGAAAATTATTTATTGAGCTTGGCTCTGTGCCAGGCACTGTGTGGGCACAGAGAGCCCAGGGAGATAAAATCTTCATTCCCACAGAGAATTTATTCCAATTGCAGACTTCAACTTGGTGTTAAATTATAAGGTGATTAGTATAACTTTAGTCCTCTTCATAATTATTAAATGGAAAGAAGATGAATTTTCTTTCAAGTGACTTCGAATCTTATAGTGAAAACTTGAAATAAATGAAAACATTTATGCGAAAAACTAATTTATGTGAACTATGATTCAAGGTTTTTATGAACTATATTATCTGGTCCTAATTCTCATGTCACACATTAATTTTTATAGCTAATAGATGATTAATTTCATTGATAATGAAATCTGCAGTTTCTCTTTAAAAACGAGAAACTGTAGAGATTTTAAGAAAGTATGATGATACCTTTCATCCTCAAATTAAGATTTTATTATGGATGAGAGATAATATAGATTTTTGAATGAAACAATAGTATTGTGAAATAGAACAAAGACAACTTGTTATAGAGTTAAAAATTAAACTCAATTAGGAAGCTCACCCATCAAATATGTTTTTGAAATTTTATCTTTATTGCAACTCTAATAACAGTTTCTGAGTTCAGGACTGGCTACAGATGGCTTTCTGCTCTAGACTGATGCTATTAGATTTTATCTAGACCTTTATGCCTTGTGTTAAAGCCAGCCTAAGGGTCAGGGGAAGAAGTCATTTCTTATTAGTTTGATAGATCCAATTTCCTATTCCAGGAGTACCTTCAGGTAGGCAGGGCTCTATATCTTCACTGTAATGACCTTAGATGAACTGACCTCTAGTCTATTCCCCATAAGAATTTCCCATATTTGGGCACACATGAAAGTACACATAGGATGCATGTAATATGCACTAACTCACACACAGTTAAATACATGGGCACATTTATTTCTCTTCATACACAGCAGAGTTGACCCAGAGGCCCTGCACTGTCATTAATGTCACAATCAATCAGTGCTAAGTATTGGTCCTTTAACAATAAGATTCTCAGATATTCATTTCCCTAGCAGGTCTTATGCAGGGTAGAGCTACTCTGTTAGCACTTCTGCAGAGTCTTGGTAAGAAAATGAGTTGAAAATTGTCCAGAAACGAGTGTCTTCAATGCCCTGGGAATAGGAGACCCTCACCTTGTCTGTTGGAGAAAACCCCTCTACTAAAGAAAGACATCTCCTTCCCACAATTCCCTGGACTATTGAGGACAGTAATTGTGTGTGCTTTCTTCCTACCTTGAATTTTCAAGAGTCTTGGCGTTGGCAGGCAGTGGCAACATCTTTAAATTATAGTCAAGATATAGAGATCCATTGTGGCATAGTGAGCCAATAATGAGACTATTAATGTCTGGGAGCACAGCTTTGTGTTTCTTGGGGTTTCACACTGAGATGGATTGGAAAAGCTGTATTTGGCATTCATTCCCTTTTTGCCTCTAGGCAAGATTCCATACAGAGCAAATGCTATACAGAGAAATTACTTATATATGTTGTTCAAATATGAATGATTATTTAAGGAACAGATACTAAGATCACTGTTTCTTACCAATACTATGTTGAAGTTAACATCAGAAGAGTTTTTGCATAGGTTTCTTATACTTGTCTGCTGAGATTTCAGGCAATATGTCTGTGCACTTATAATTCTAATGTGTGGGACAAAGTAGTAATTTAGAATGGCTAACATTATTACAGTTCTATTTCTTGATTTGCCAGCAATACCTTAAGTTAAAAGGAGAAAAACTCTCTTTCTAGGAGTTAAACAGAAAAAATAAACACTGGTGAAGGAATGTCTGGAAATACTATTAAAATTATAGTTTTGTAGAAAAAAGTTTATAATTACATGATTAAACATGCTTATCTAGAGTAGACTCAGCCAGATTGTCTCATTATTTCTGACCATTTTTGGGTAACTTTTCCTTTGCTTCTTTAAAATTACTCTGATGTTAGATTTGGTATGTTTTCCATAATAGAAATTTGGCTCTTGGTAAATAAAAGTAGCCTGTCCTGTTTTTGAATGAGAAGTAGGTACTTATACAAATATAACATAGAATGAAGGCATGTGATTGGAAGCCTTCCTATTCTTTAATAACATTGCCATAACTCTATAAAATATCTTTCAGAAGTGGCACTGTAGCTCAAGTGGTAGAGTGCTCACCTTGAGTTGAAGAGCTGAGGGACAGAGCCCAGGCCCCAGAGTTCAAGCCCCATGACTGACCAAAAAATGTATATATGTATATGTATATGTAAATTTATATGTGTGTGTATATATATATATATATATATATATATATATATATATATCTTGGAACTATGAGTAGAATGAGAATTGCTTTCAAAGAATTCAACAAGAAACAAAACCATTGGATTTTAATTTTTTTAATAATTAATAAGTGGTTAAGCATAAGGGCATGGAAACTGTCACAGAGGATGATCAGTGAACAGGCTTTGCTTTCCAGCTGTGTGAGCAGCTGCCCACAGCCATTTACTTAAACACTAAAAATAGAACTACCTTTTGACCCAGTGATACCACCCTTGGACATTTATTCAAAAGATTGTAATCAAAGATGTAGTAAAGACACTTGTGCACCTGTATTCATTGCTGCATTATTCACCAGAGCCAAGTTATGGAAACAGCCCTGTGTCCCTCAGTGAATTAATGGATCAAGAAAATATGATACATCTGTATATATGCATCTATCAGGAATAGTATGCCATTTGAAGGGAAAAATGCATGGATCTGAAAATAGTATGTTAAATAAGGTAAATTGGGCTTAGATAGATAAAGGATGCATGTTTTCACTCATGTGTGGATGCTGTATCTAAGTTATAACTTATTAAATAAATAAATATATAAACAGAATGAATATGTGAAAATAGAACCAGGTACATTGAGGGGATGGATGGTGTTGGGAGAGATGGGGGAGAATGAGGAAAAGAGGGTGACATTGATCAATACGCATTATACTCACACACTGACCTCTGGAATTGAAACCATTCTGTACAACTACTTAAAGATAACCAAAGTAAAGTAAAATAAGTAAAAAGATAAGCCAGGCCTGGTGCTTGTGGTTCACAGCTGTAATTCTACCTACTCAGAATGTTGGGATGTGAGGATTGTGGTTTGAAGCTAGGGCAGGAAAGTCCATGAGACTCTTACTCCAATTAACAACCCTCCCCCTCCCCCCCCCCCCCCAAAAAAGGCTATAAGTGGAGCAGTGGCTCAAAGTGGTATAGTACTAGCCCTGAACAAAACAACTTAGGGCAGCACCCAGATCCTGAGCTCAAGTTCTGAGACTGGAAAAAAAAATAAACAGGCTATAGATCATAAAATTTAAATTTGTCCACTTAAACTATTAATTTTGATGACTAGATCTCAAAAATTTTTCTCAGTTTCAACAGATATTTCTTTTTTAAAAAATCATTGATGATGTTCATCTCAAGATTTTTTTTAAGGAAAAATACTAATATGAGAACACAAGCGTGCTTTTCTTCCTTTTGATTTTGATTTTTCTAAGTGTCACCGTGATTTTGAAGTGCTGATGAGAAGTTATGTTAACAGAACCACAGTTGATGTGGTTGCATATCTTGCTGTTTAAGGCTCAGAGTTCTCCCCGTGGAGCAATGAAGTTCCTGTACAGATGTTAAGTTCTTCTTTTTTTTTTAAACAGCACTGAGCCTCGTGCAGATGTTCCCACTGCCCGGCACTTTGATTAACCTTTTATGAAGTATTCGTCTACAGAAATCTGGATTAGTGTGTTCCCATGTGTCTTATTAAAAGCCTGCCAGGCTTTATTGAACATTGTGTTTATGCTTTTTTGTTCTATGGGCAGTTTTGGTGTCTAGTACGTATCAAATGGAAATCATTAGCATACACTAACAAGCATATCTGATGTGAGCTGCTGACTGGGGCTGGAAACGGGAGCCATATTGGTGTGATTTGCTGATGGTATGAAGAGAATGAGTGGCCTTCCACAGACAGGAAGGCCCTTTGTTCCCCGGGAATGAGTGGCTGAGACAGGGTGTTAGCACATTGGGATAATGGTGCTGCTGCTATCCAGTCTTTGGGATAGGATTTTCAAATGGGTATCCACATTGTAGTCTGACCCTAATGCCTTCCAATGGATCCTAATCACTTGAAGCTATTGCATCTTAAGTGAAAATAAAATCAGAATTAAGTTTCAAAGTTACACTAGCACTTAGTGACCACCTATTTTGGGTAAGGCGATCACAGAATATTTCTATGACTGCAGAAATTTCTACTGGCCAGGACCACTCTGAGCCATGAGGACCTACTAAACTTTGTGTCCCACTTTCCAGTTATGTCGTGTGTGCTTAGAGGATTCATCAATAGGCTTGTGATTCCTTAAAATGTATAGTAGAAATACATGGATTCCTTTCTTTGTATTTATTTTCGTTTATTAAAATTGTCAGCTTTTACTAGAAGAGGAATCAACTCCTCAAATACTGGATCGTTGGGTAAGAGACTTTTCAAGATAGGAATGGATTCTTGGAATAACTTTATTCTTCTCATAATCATAAAGAAATCGTAAAGAAAACCTTCTCCCAAGAGGAGAACTCTGGGGCAGATTGTAACATGTAACACAGGGGAGACATAAACACTACTATAAAATTACCAATGTACCTGGACTCTGGTGGCTTATTCTGGTAATCCTAGCTACTCAAGAGGCTGAGATCTGAGGATTCAAAGACAGTCCAGGTAGGGAAGTCTGTGAGACTCTGTCTTTTTTAACTTTGTTTAATGTAAAGATGCTGTACAGATGGGTTACGGTTACATGTATAAGGTAATGGGCACATTTCTTGTCGAGTATTGTTACCCTCATCTTTGTTGTTCGCCCACTCCCTTCCCCTCCCCACCTCCTTCACTCCTCCCCACCCTGGAGTTGTAAAGTTCATTTCCAACATAGTGTCTTGTGGGTATCATTGTTGCAATGAGTCATCCTGTGTTCTTTTTTTTTTAAATAAGTTTTTTTATTGGGAAAATACTATACAGAGGGGTTACAGTTACATGAGCAAGGTAATGAGTACATTTCTTATCAAGCTCATCCTGTGTTCTAATTTCAGCATTTTGTTATTGCCCTTCCCCTCCCCAATTTAGACAATTGCATATATAAGATGCAGGGTACCAAAATCAAGTACAGTGACAACAGGGGATATACCATAGGGGGAAAGAACATAAACAAAGAAAACAGAAAAAATCACACAGAACATTAAAAACAACAACAAAGAAAGACCTCCCGTGTCCATACTGCTTGGAGTTCATTTCACTTAGTGTCATCTTATATGGTCTTATGTACATGGCTTTTTTTTGTCAGTCGTGGAACTTGAACTCTGGGTCTGGGTGCTGTCCCTTAGCTCTTCAGCTCAAGGCTAGTGCTCTATCACTTGAGCCACAGCACCACTTCTGGCTTTTTCTTCTTATGTAATGCTGAAGAATCAAACTCAGGGCCTTATGCATGCAAGGCAAGCACTCTATCACTGAGCCACCTTCCCAGCCCCTGTACATGGTTTTCAAGCTTTTCTGCTCATCTGATAAAATTATCCTAGATGTATACTGATTATTGCAAATGAGGGAAACCATGGGACCTATATTTCTTTGGGTCTGACTTGCTTCACTTAATAAGATTTTTTTTCCAAGTCTTTTCATTTCCTAACAAATGGGGCAGTGTTGTTCTATCTGGTGGAAGCATAGAATTCCACTGTATATGTATACCACATTTTCTTGATCCATCCATCTACTTAGGGGCATTTGGGTTAGTTCCATATCTTAGCTATAGTTGTGATGGTAGCTTTAGCATGGCCTTGATTGTGTTCATTTAGGTAAATGCCCAGGAGTGGGATTGCTGGGTCATAGGGGAGCTCTATGTGTAGTCTTTTGAGGAATGTCCACACTGCTTTCCAAAGTGGTTGAACAAGTTTACACTCCCACCAACAGTACCACAGCGTGCCTTTTGGCCCCATCGCCTCCTGCATCTGCTACTAGATTTCTTGATTATAGCCAATCTAACTGGGGTGAGGTGGGATCTCAATGTTGTTTTGATTTGCATTTCTTTTATGGCTAGAGAAGCTGAGCATTTCTTCATTGGCCATTCTTATTTCTTATTCAGAAAAGTCTCTCTTTAAGTCTTTAGCCCACTTACTTATCTGGCAGTTGTTTCTTTGAGGATTTGTTTTTGGAGAATTTAATGTTTTAAGTTGTAAGTATATTTTAGATATGAGACCCTTGTCTGTTGTCTTTTCCCAGTCCGTGGGCTTTCTATTGATCATACTAGCTATGTCCTTTTGATCTTACTATGTCCTTTGCCATGCAGAAGCTCTGCAGTTTTATGCATTTGTCCAACCTTTTTTTGATTTGTTGTGTTTCTGGGTCTTTATTAAGAAAATTTTGGCCTGTACCAAGGAGACCTAGAGTTTCTCTTTTTCTGTTCTGTAATGTTTTCAGGGTGTCTGCTTTGACTCTGAGGTCTTTGATCCATTTGGAGTTGATTCTGGTGCAGGGTGATATATAAGGATCTAGCTTTAGTTTTCTAGAGGTATTTAACCAATTTTGCCATCACTATATACTGAAGAGGCTGTCTTTCTTCCATTCTATTTTTTTTTTTAGCTCCCTTATGGAAGATTAGGTGGCTATCAGTCTGGGGGTTCATTTCTGGACCTTCACTTCTATTGGTCCTCAGGTCTGTTTTTGTGCCAGTACCAAGCTGTTTTGATTATTATGGCTTTGTAGTAGAGTTTGAAATTTGGTATTGATATTCCTCCAGTACTGTTCTTTCTGTTAAGGATTCTTTTTGCTGTTCAGGGTCTTTTATTGTTCCATATGAATTTTTGGATTGCTTCTTCTATTTCCTTGAAGAATGAGGTTGGAATACTGACAGTAATCGCATTGAATTTGTAGACAGCCTTTGGAAGTACTGCCATTTTCACGATGTTAATTCTCCCAATCCAGGAGCATGGGAGGTTTTTCCACTTTCTTAGTTCTGCTTTAATTTCCTTTTTCAGGTTGTTAAAGTTTTCATCATAGAGGTCCTTCACTTCTTTGGTTAAGTTAATTCCTAGGTATTTTATTTTTCGTGGGGCTATTACGAATGGAGTTGCTTTCCTAATTTCAGGCACGCTTTTCTCATTGTTGGCATACAGAAATGCCATTGATTTTTTGAGAGTTAATTTTATACCCTGCACTCCTAGGTATTTTATTTTTGTGGGGCTATCAGAAAAGAAGTTGCTTTCCAGATTTCAGCCATACTCTTCTTGTTATGGAGTACAGAAATGTCATTGATTTTTGAGGGTTAATTTTATACCCTGCTACTTTGCCAAAGTTTTGAATCAGCTCCAGTAACTTGGGGGTAGAGTCCATGGGGTTCTTTAAATACAAGATCATGTCATCTGCAAAGAGGGACAGTTTTACTGCATCTTTCCCTAATTTGATCCCCTTTATGTTTGCATCTTGTCTTATTGCTGTAGCTAGGCATTCTAATACTAAATTGAAGAGAAGCGTAGAGAGTGGACATCCTTGTCTTGTTCCTGAGTTTAGAGGAAATGGCTTTAGCTTTTCACCATTAAGTATAATGCTGGTTGTAGCTTTGTCATATACAGCCTTTATTATATTGAGGAATGCTCCATAATTCCTAGTTTTTCCAGAGCTTTCAACATAAAAGGGTGCTGGATCTTGTCAAATGCTTTTTCTGCATCGATCGAGCTTATCCTTGCTCTTGTTGATGTGATGAATTATGTCAATTGATTTCCATATATTGAGCCAGCTTCGAATCCCTGAAATGTACCCTGTTTGATCATACTGTATGATTTCTTTGATAAAGTATTGAAGATGATTGGCCAGAATTTTATTGAGAAGTTTTGCATCAATGTTCATCAAAGAAATGGGTCTGTAGTTCTCTTTCTTTGATGAGTCCCTGTCTGGTTTTTGGATGAGTTTTATGATGGCTTAGAGTTTGGTAGTGAACATTCATTTTCAATTTTATTGAAGAGTTGGAGGAGTATTGGTGTGAGTTCTGCTTTGAAGGCCTTGTAGAATTCAGCTGTGAACCCAACTTGTCTTGGACTTTTCCTGGCTGGGAGGTCTCTTACTGCTATTTCTATTTCTGTGTTTGATATGGGTCTGCTAAGTTGGTTTAACTCATCTTGGTTTAGTTTGGGCATGTGAATATTTGCTAGAAATTCTTCCATTTCTTCCAGATTCTCAAACTTATTAGCATAAACATTGAGAAGTATTCCCTTATAATGTTCTGAGTCTTGGTTGTTTTTGTGGTGATGTTTCTAGTCTCATCTCTGAGTTTGTTTATTTGGGTGTGTTATTTTCTTTTTCTGATAAGATTTTCTAAGGGTCTCTCAATTTTGTGAAATTTTTGAAAAACCAAATCTTTGTTTTGTTGATTCTTTCTATGGTTTTTGGGACTCTACTTCATTTAATTCTGATTTAATTTTAATTGTTTGTTTCTGTCTACTGGATTGGGGTTTCACTTGTTGCTCTTTTTCAAGGAGCTTCAGGTGCATCATTAAATTGTTGGTT
The DNA here is from genome assembly GCF_019054845.1 of Dipodomys spectabilis. Classification (NCBI taxonomy): domain Eukaryota; kingdom Metazoa; phylum Chordata; class Mammalia; order Rodentia; family Heteromyidae; genus Dipodomys; species Dipodomys spectabilis. Next base: position 11,367,670 of record NW_024870752.1, read on the forward strand.
TGAGATCTCTCCAATTTGTTGGTATAGGAACTGAGAGCTATAAATTTTCCTCTGAGTACTGCATTTGCTGTGTCCCAGAGAAGCTGGTAATTTGAATGTTTATTTTTGTTAAATATCATGAACATTTGAATTTCCTCTCTAATCTCTTCTTACGTGACCCACTGGTGGTTCAACAGTGTGTTGTTCAGCCTCCATGTGTTACAAGACTTTCTTTGGAGGCTTTTGGTGTTGAATTCTAATTTTATTCCCTTGTGGTTTGAGAGAATGCATAGCATAACTTCAATGTTTCTGATTTTGGACAAATTTGCTTTGTGTCCTAAAATGTGGTCTATTTTGGAAAATGTTCCATGTGCTGCTGCTATGTGTACTCTGATGCTGCTGGATGAAATATTCTGTTAAGACATCATGGGTCTTAAACTGTGGGCCTGGGCACTGTCCCTCAGCTCTTCAGCTCAAGGCTAGCACTCTACCACTTGAGCCATAGCACCACTTCTGGTTTTCTGAGTGGTTGTTTTTTTGGAGATAAGAGTTTCAGAGCTTTTCCTGCCTGGTCTGGCTTTGAACCATGATCTTCAGATCTCTGCCTCTTGAGTTGCTAGGATTACAGGCGTGAGCCACTGGCACTGGCTTAACTTTCTTTTGTTGGAGTTGTTTTAGATCTTGTATGGACTTCTTTACCTCTTTGATTTGTTTTTCAATGTTCACTCTCAAATCCCTTCATTGAGTGATTATATTTTTATTGGACTCCCTTTCCTTCTGTTGGAATTCATTCAGCTTTCCATTTGTGGCTTTCCATTTGTGGCTCCAGCTTTCTGTTTGTGGATTCCATGAATCACTGCATTAATTTTTGGTTATTCTCTTCTCATTCATTCAATTTCTCTATTAATCTTTGATTAGTCTCAGCATGCTCACACATTTCCTTATCATGCTCCCACAAAGCCTCTTGCAGGCTTTTACCAGTAATTGTAGAGCTTTTTGAAGACTCTCCTCTCTATTTTTCATTAACTACTCTATTGCCTGTTTATCATGAGGGGGAGATGAGGTTGCTTGACTTGCCATTTTTCTTGTGTTTCTCCAGCTTGTTCTGCCTATTTGGGTATGAAAGCAAAACCAATTCTGAGTTAGAATACTGTTTTAAGGCAAGCATCAACCCAGAGCCCGTAGTTTTAAAGATTTTTTTTGGCACATTCAAATTAGTACAGATACAACCTAGTTCAACAACAGACAACTAGGATCAATGGACTAAGAAAATCAAAGAAGAAGTCAGGGGATCAGAAATGAATAGTTATAGGGAGAATTGTGAGGAGAAAATAAGATTATGTAGGGAGGGAAAGACCTAAATTCAGTGAGTGGAAAAAGAGAGAAAGGAAGGAGAAGGAACAAAAAGAAAAAGGAAAAAAAGATTAAAAAAATGAAAAACTTAAAAAATTATGTAATTATAAGAAATAATACTATAATTAAGGAACTAAGGTTGATAAGTTGAGAATTAAGTAATCGATGTCTGAATTAAATTTGTACACCTTGAAGGATAAGGCCTAATAATCAAAGATGGGTACATATCTGGGGATGAACAGAACAGTGATTAAGTAGAGCAAATAAAGAAAAAAGTACCCAAGGGAAAAGGGGGAAAAAAGAGGAAAAAATAAAAGGGGAAAAATGAAAAAAAAGAGAAAAGTTAAAAAAATTAAGTAGGAAAAAGAGTTCTTTGATTTATTTGAGAGATCTTGTGTCTCCCCTGTGTCTGTATCCAGTCTCTTGGTGGAGTCTTTGATTTGCTTGTCATGTTTGGTTTCCCTGTAGCTTAGTATGTTTCTTAAATCAGTTTGTTTGAGTAGGCAGAATGAAACTCTGACTTACTGGAGGCAATACTTTCTGGCCCTCTTCCTAGACTAGTTCAGTGGGAGGGCGATCTGCTTTGAGTATCACACAAGAGGAATGTGACTCCTTCCTCTAGCTTTGAGTCGCTGTGAAGGAGCTTGAATGTGGGTGGGGATGTGGTCTGTCAGCCATCAGTAGCTTTTACCTGAGAGGCTAGCTTGAGACACTTTTATGGCCAGCCTGGAGCCACTCACAGGATTTATGTCATTTCCAGTTTCAGTTGTTTTTCTTTTATCCACAGCTTGGGGAGCTGTGGGTGCTGCAGAGGGGAGGGGCCGCCTCTGGCTCTGTTTACCCAGGGAAGAAACTTGCCCCACCCTCGGTGGAGCTTTCTCCCCTGGGAAGGGCAACTTTCCCGTGGGTGGAACTGAGCTGGTCAATTCTTTGACCTGTTCAAATATGGCTCATGTCATTGTCTGCTGCTAAAGCCTGAGTTATCTGCTAGCTGCTCTGGCCTGGTCTTTGCCAGTATCAAAGATGGTGTTCTGCTCTGGTGGCGTGGGGAAGGGCTACCTTCCAAACGCTGTTCTGTGAGAAGGAGTGAGGATGTCTTGTGGGGTACTCACACCCTTCCCTTAAGTTTTTGGCTCATCTGCAGTTTGCATTGTCTGTGGTCAGCAAGATGAAGATTTCTGCTCCTTGTTGGTTTGCGCTGGTAGTGAGTAGAAGACTCGGTCACTCCATCTCTGGTGCCTTTGTTCCATGTTCTGTCTGTTGATATGGTGAGAGTGACAGCTGCTGCAGCTGCCAGGGCAGGGCACGAGTACTGAAATCTGTCTCCTTAAACAAACTTTCTGAATTTTTCCTCTCTGGCCAAAGTCTCTACTATGGCACACTTGCATGGCTTTCTAGCCTTGGACTTTTCACTGGAACACTAAAATTGGTTTCTATGCGAGAGCTTGGTAAGCTCCTAGCTGCTCCTCTGCCATCTTCCTCTGTCTCCACTCTGTGAGATTCTTATCTCCAATTCATCACAGAAAAAGTACAAGTGGAACTGTGGCTCAAGTAGCAGAATGCCAGCCTTGAGCAAAAGGAGCTCAGGGGCAACACCCAAGCCTACAGTTCAAGCCCCAGGACTGGCAAAAACCCAACCAAACATAAAACAACACAGAAAGGGTCAATGTTTAGAAAACACTAACATTTTCTTTTCTGAGCTATTTTTGTATGCTATAAAATTAATTGAATTGAAATTAATCTAATTGAACAGGCACTTAAAAATAATTGACTTTTTATTACCTGCTGAAGGATCTTACATAGATAAAAATCCCATCATGATAGAATCACTGAGGTCCATCTTTTGCAAATAGATTCAAGTATTTCCAATGTTCTAACTTATGTCTCTTTTTATAATAAAGTTTAAATTTAAACGTTCTTAGTTTTAGTTATTTGTTCTTGCTTGCTCATGGCTGGTGCTCTACCACTTGAGCCACACCTTCAGACATGCCTTTTTGCTGGTTAGCTTCAAACTGTGGTCTTCTAGGTCTCAGCCTTCTGAATAGCTAGAATTACAGGCATGAGCCACCAATGTAGGTTTGGGCTATATTTCTTTAGTTGGTTTTTAAAAAAATCTCTCTCTTATCTAATGTATTTCTAATAAATCTATAAGTCTTTACAATGAAATTTCCCCTCTGGTATCAGTTCCTAGTTATATCCCTAGCTACTTGTTCTCTGCAATGACCATTTTACCATAAAAATGGAAATGAGTTTCTCCATTTACATCTTTTCAACTCCTGCATTACTCTGTATTTTACCTGCGTACTTTCTTTACCACTTTGTTCAGAGGGAAGAACTTTTTTAATTTTTGGTTCCAACGTTTTGGAACCAAAGCTACTTGGGACTGTCCTTGGTGACATCTTCCCCTGGAGTGTGGCTTAAAGGGAAATGAGTTTGGAATTCAACGCACACCAAGCCTAAAACTTCATCAGTTTTTGTTGTCAGTGCCTTTCTTCCTCCCTTGAATGGACTGTGCATGTGGAAAGTATCTGTTACTGGTCTTGCTTCCTGTTTCTCTTGCCTGCTGCCTTTTCTTCTAAATGTAGTATTCCTTCAGAATTAGTTTCAAACACCTAGGCTGATGGCATTTCTGATTCCCCCATTGTGGGGTGCTCACACTCTGTACTCTTGGGACCCTTTCTCATCACTTCTCTTGGCATTCGTAATCTCCCCTCATGGCAGAAACACTTCTTGGCAACCAGCTACTGCTGATTGTGCCACTATTCCCCTTAATGCCTTCTGTGCCATCTTGTAATCTCTCACACACTGCACACACACCCAAACTGTATTTTGATTGAAGAAATGAAAGCATTTCTAAACCTAAACATTTCATTCCAACATGTTTACAAAACTGTCCCTATTTAAATGAAATGCACATAGAGAAACTAGCTATTTTGACTTTTCCATGAATGAATTCTGGATTAGTGTAGTGAAGTGACTTGTTTCTTAGTCTAGCTGATTGGATGTAATATGCTATGACAATCACTGAAATGCTCAGATTTGTTAGATTTCAAATGAGGGAGGTATCTTGTTTGATAATAGTTCTTGCATGGATTCTTTTTTATTCTGTGTAGACACAAAGGCGTTAGATTTTTGATAGGTAGGAAATAGAAATTTTCAAATGAGGTAAACAGAGGTATGTCTGCCCCCACCTGGATATGTGTGAACACACAGAAGACAACATGTGGTTTAGAGAAAGGGCAGGGTGGAAATGTAGGAGAGGGCAAGAGGTAAATGGGTAGAAGACAAAGCATCTATTGTTACACATAATTAGAGGGCTTTCTGTGGCATAAATCAAGGTTAGTTTTCTTCTAGCCTCATTGACCAAGATTACTTGTAGGCACAACACAGTGATTTCTATTTATTCACTTGGTAGAGGGACCTCAGGGTTGAGCACTCCACCCTTTTCCTGTGTGTCCCTTGGGAAGCCTCTAGTAATCCGCAACCTAAATCAAGACAAAGCTACACCCACAGAGTCCTATAGCGATTGCAACCTTTTTTTTTTTATTACTAAACTCCATTTCAACTTTATAGATATTAGTTGACCTGTCACAAGGAATGAGGTTCTTGCACCTGACTTTTTGTGTCCTCTGCCTATTTTAAGGATGGAAGGAACAGCTCAGCAGAATTGAAGCTGTGTTCCTTTTCTTTGTGGAAGAGTTTTCATTTCTACTAAGGACCTGGAAGTAAGTGCAAGACATTCGTAGGAAAATATAAAAATAAATAGTGGAGATGACTAATAATATGCTTTTTCAACCTTTAAGTTTAGTAATCGTAGAGAAAAAAAGCATTTAAAAATAATTTTCAAGCAAGGGTGAAATTTCAACACACTTAATGTATTTTCCTCCTCCTTCTGTGAACAATTGCGTGTTTCTTTGGGTTACTTTTCTTGGTGGGTTGAACTTGTACTACGATCTAAGCTTATTCCAGGCACTGGGTATTTAAAGAGAAGATGCTCTCTGCTTGAATGGATTTTGCAATCTCTTGGCTCAGGTAACCAAATAAAGCAACAAATATGGGCACATAGTGTAAGCTTAGACTCTGAGCTTCATGTAAGTGAAGTTATATCTTTCTTACTCACTACTCCATTTCTGTTGTCTAAGCTGATGTCCTGATCATGGCAGGTGTTGAATGAATATGTGTCAGGTGTTATATGGGATTTTACAGAGAAGTAGTAGGTGACCCAGTCTGTGGGTGGAGGGCTTCCCACAGGGAGAGGTGCCTGAGCATTCTTCACAATATCTAAAAGTCTCTATTCCTTGAGGAAATGCCGCCAGATGGAACAGCTTATGAAGGACATTCCAGTATGGTGGAGATGACAAAGCACATTGGTGGAGGGAACGAAGAGTGGGTGTTGGATGGAATGTCAAAGGTATGGCTTCCTGCAATACACAAACTATTCTTTTTCTGCCAAGAGACATGTAGATATTTATAACATAATTCTTGGCCATGAAAAATTATTAATACAGGAGATGGCCAAGAAGATAACCAATAAGAAGCCTATATTTCTGTCCTATCATATACCACATAATTTTGAGCATTTCATAAAATTGTGGAAGGAGGCTAGACATTGTCCACCTCTGCAAGACAACAAACAAGTTCAAATCATAGAAGGACTCAGGGCCAAGCTAGATATGTGCACTTCAGTATGAAGTGCTACTAGAAGCTGGCATACTCAGGTTTACTTGGAAGAAAAACATTTTTGGATCTTGGTATTTTGAAGGAAGATGATTATGGGTTAACCCAACCAGAGAACTAAAATATTGCAAATTATAATATGAAAAAGCACACAGCAAAGATATTAACAGAATGTTTAAATTGGTGACAAGAAATATTCTCTTTTAATGGAAGAGAATGTTTAGAAATATTTGTGGGCTCTTTGTCTAAATAGGTTATTTGTTATAAATTGTATTCCTACGACAGGAGTGATTAAATAAATTATGACATATGACAGTTGATATTAGCAAAATTAGCTCTTTAAAAAACTTAAGTTTTTTTCTGAGGATGCTAGTAGATGCATATGAAAAGTTGTCAAATAGATAAATAATTCACAAAATTACATGTCTGTTATGACAATTATTTGGGCAAAAGGTACACTGTAAAAATAAATAATATGAAATTTATTATGATAATTCAAGATAAAAGTTGAAGCTGATGTTTTTATTCTAACTTCTAGAAGAATAAACACCTAATATTAGCAGTAGTTATCTCTGGTGAGTTTATAGGTGATGTTTGCAATCTCCTTTATTCTTTCTATTTACATTATATTCTACAATAAAATATGTATTTTTCAAATGATTGTAACTATATAATAATCTATAATTTGAAAACATTTTCTAAATTAGATGATTTAGAGTTCTACCCTTTATTCTTAGATTGGTTTATCTACAATTTTGTAGAAAATTGAACCCCAACTCTCAGACTTAATCTGGCAGGCTATTTGAATTTGTAATAAAATTTTATTTGAACATACTATACCCTTTCATTTCCATATGGGTATTTTCATGCTTTGGTGTAGAGTTGAGTAGTTGTGACAGAAACTGTAAGGCTTGTCAAGACTAAAGTATTTATTATCTAGCCCTTTATATAGAAAGTTTCTGACCTCTCTGTACACCTTAATAAATTAAAAAAGTATTTTAAAAAATTTTGACCCCTCTTCCAGATGTTGAATTAAAATTTTTTAGTTTTAAAATAATATACTAGAGCTGAGCCTGGTGCAATCCCAGCACTTGGGAGGCTGAGTCAGGAAGACCACTAATTCAAAGCCAGCTTGGGCTGGCCCATACACACACACACACACACACACACACACATTAGACCACTTGTCTAATTCAGTACAGTGAAAATATAGTTTAATAATATTATTTGGCACATTTTAATATCTTGATTTCTTTTCTTCTCTCTCTCTCTCTCTTTTTTTTTTTGTCTATGGGGCTTGAACTCTGGGTCCGTGAGCTCTTCAGCTCCAGGCTAGCACTCTACCACTTGAGCCACAGCACCACTTCCAGTTTTCTGGTGGTTTATTGGAGATAAGAGGCTCACAAATTTTCCTGCCTAGAGCTGGCTTTGAACCACAATTCTGAGATCTCATCCTCCTGAGTAGCTAGGATTACAAGCTTGAGCCACTGGTACCCGGCTATCTTGGTTTCTTTAAATAAATTTTGAAATGTGCACTTGAAGAAGTTTTGTGAAATTACCATTAAAAACACCTGGAAAGAGCAATATCCAAGTTGAGTTTCATAGAAGAATCAAAGAAGCTTGAAAGGGACCTTAGAGAATTGAGCTGACTGTCATTTCCATGTTCTGACCTTGTGGGCTCCGTACTTGTTTCCAACCTAGTTTTATGGGTGGGGGAAGCAGCTAACAACCATTTATGAAAAATGCACAACCTGCTTTCCAATGAGAGATGATGCTGTGGGTTATTGTTCACTTCAGTCACAAAGACCTAGTACCTAGGCCATGTTAGGATCCATCATGGCCATCCCAGGGGACCATGCAGATGCAGGTACACAGGAGAAAGATGATTATAAGGTTTATCAGAGAGGCCATATATCCCTGAGAGAGGGAGCAATATGGTATCTGCCCCTATCCAGGTGGGTAGCTCCAGGGGTATTGGGGGTCTGGGCAAAAAGGGGGAGTGGCCAGATTTATGGCTGGAAGTCTAGGGCTGGGAGGAGCTCAGGTCTGTGTTGAGCTGAGGACCAGAGGTGGGGATAATGCTAATGGCATGCTGTGGGCTGCTACAGTGGTGTGAGAAGTCCCTCAACAGAGAGAGGGAGGTACATTCTGGATTCGGGTAGAAGTAAAGGAATGCAGGCAGTAATGCAGTAGAAGCATGGTCTGCAGGGATTTGAAAAGGTAAAGGGTATGTATAAACCTGTGAAAGGATCCCATGAGGGTTTTGTATTTATTTTGGCCATAACCTTTTTTTCACTCTGTTCCATAATTATTTTATGTTTTTCATGTACATCTTTTAATTACTAGACCTAGGGGAATTTCACTTAAAATAGGATTTATAGCTTTCAAATATATTCAGTTTTGGCCTATGCTTTTAACCTATGCTGATTCCATTCCCTTCTCTGCAGGGTTATTTGTAGGATTGGATTGTATCTCATCCAGAATAAGAAGCAAAGGTAGTCTCAGAGTCTCCTCTGCTTCTAAGTGTTTCCTTTTTCATCTTAACCTTACATACTTATTTGATTTAGAATACCTGCTTTGCATCTCATATCTTAGGGGGGCATAAAAGTGAGTTTTATACATTAGTGTCAAGGTCTAATCAAGAGACAATCAGGCTTGGAAGGTGGCTCAGTGGTAGAGTGATTGCCTTGCATGCATGAAGCCCTGGGTTCGATTCCTTAGCACCACATATCAGAATAAGCCAGAAGTGGCGCTATGGCTCAAGTGGTAGAGCACTAGTCTTGAGCTGAAGAGCTAAGGGACCGTGCCCAGGCTCAGAGTTCAGGCCCCATAAATGACGAGAGAGAGAGAAAGAGAGAGGGGGGGGGGGAGAGAGGAGAGACAGGAGAGGGGGAGATAGAGAGAAAGAGAGAGAGAGAGAGAGAGGAGAGACCATCAAGGCAAGAAGAAATGAAAGGAATGATGATGGCATGGCAGTAGTGGAAGCAAGTGATCATTTTGGAGCTGGTGATATGTTTGGAAGCCACTAAGAATGGGGAAAAGAGGAGACATTGACATAGATGCTTGGAAGGTCTCAAAGCTGAACTACATGACAATCAGAACTAGTTTATTTATAATTTTTCCATCCTGAATTTGGCATGTTTATATCTTCGCACACATGTTTATCAAAAGTTCATAGGCATCCAATAATTCCTCTGAAATTAATACCAATCTTTGCATTCTGGGCCTTGTATACCTAATTTTATTATGGAGGGAAAAACTAATGGCTTTTTTATTTGGAAAAAGCATTCATGAAATTATTACTGACAATGATAAACTTACTTGCCAAATATCACTTATATTTGCTTGATAATACTGATAAATGTTTTTGATAAATCCATAATTATCTCCGAGGTAAGCATTTAGATTTGAGGTATTTCATGAGCATTTTAATTTTCATATTGCTCATAGGCAATTTACTGTTACAGCAAAGAACATATGAAATGCATCATTAATGGAGTTTTTTTCTTTTTTAAAGCTTGCTGTATCCTTCCTGGCAAGTCTTAAACAGCTCCATTTGTGAAAAGTATACGGTTTGCACTATAGGATGTTTAAAATTTCTACTGTGTAAATATACACATTCCATATAGAATTTCTACTCATGAACCTCATGTAAACTTTCTGTATCTTTGGGTAAGTAACATATGACTAATTTTAGCATCTCATACTGAGTCCTGTATAACTCATTAAGTTTAATATCTGCAGGAATCTTTATTGTTATATAAACAATAATTATTAATTATCCTACAGTGTAAAAGATGTCCCACAAGAATAATGTGCAGAATTATGAAAGAGGTAACATTTGTCAACATGCGTTATATGCAGAAACTGATACATTGAATCAAAATCCTTTTCTATGACTTCTTAAAATAATTAAATAATTAAAAGGGGCTGGGAAGGTGGCTCAGTTGTAGGGTGCTTGCCTTGCATGCATGAGGCCCTAGGTTTGATTACTCGGCACTACATAAGCAGAAAAAGCTGGAAGTGGCGCTATGGTTCAAGTGGAAGAGCGCTAGCGTTGAGCTGAAGAGCTGAGGGACAGTGCCCAGGCCTAGAGTCTACAGGCCCCATGACTGACCAAAAACAAAATCAAACACTTTAAAAAGAATATTAAGAAGGCACATGATACAGCTTGAACACATAGTTCAAAATTGAGTCTTTCCTCTGTTGCTATGAGTTGCTATGTCATTTATGGTTTGCAATTCACCCTTGGTTAAAATTAGCCCAAATTATTTTTGCTTTGAGTGGTCATAGGAAGGTGAATGAGAGAAATACTGTCCCTTAACCGTGAAAGCAAGCTCCGTCTGCTTTATCCTTTTCAGGAGAGCCAGAGACTCCTGGCAATGCACTCTTAGTGTGTACATGTTGAGAGTCTCTTCTGTGTTTCAGAGTTTCTGTCAGGACGTGTTTAACACAAATAAGTTTGCCCTTTACTTTCATGAGAAAATATATTTACCTTCGTATAATACTGGATTCTAGATGATAAGAAATCTTGAGTTTAACAAATAATTTTCATCACCATCATTTATACCAAAGCAGCTTTTGAAGGTGCCTTATCAGGAGCTGTCCCTGGACTAGGTGCAAAACAGACAGGAAAACCTTGATTCCGATCAACACAAAGGAGAGGCAGACAGCTCCATCAATGTGAAAATAAAACATCGTCCACCGCGTAGATGCTTTAACAGCATTTATAATCCCTGGAGCAATAGTTATATGGTAGGAAGCCATGACATTCCTATTATTCTCTCTATTCAATTAGTTTAGGAAGGTCTTAAGAAAGAGGTGGGGGGGGGTTGGGGATTTTAAGATAAGCTTCAAAGCCTTCTCTCTAATAGCCTGTCTGTGTAACCAATTACCATTTGTACCCTTTTCCTGGGTTCTTAATCTTGAAAAATTATTTGGAGATAACAGGCATGTGTCCTCAGAATTCAGAGAGCAATATCTGCACATTTTGGCAAATGGTAGGCGTAATTATTAGATGTTTCCAGGAAAAGCATAAAGAAATACCTTTTACCTTAGTAGAAGTTGGTGTTACTAAAAGTGTGGACATTTTGGAGCATTATCAACACTTCTGATTTTTATGCTGTTTTCTTTTTAACATGTGTGATGAATCTTCTCAAACACTTGCCAAGGTATACTTATTAAAATGATACATTAGATACGTGTGAGGTTATCTCTGAGCATGTGGTATCCATTAATTTTGTTCTTCTGATTTATCGTGGCATAGAAAATGTTTTAATTTGTTGTATATACTTTAAGTTATTCAAATTTTCAATTAAAAAGTTATCTCCTTGCCTGGGCAGTAAATATAATATGAATATTGCTTCATGATACAGAGCAGGATTTAATAAAATAAAATTTATCACCAAGAACTAGCTCCTACTTCATATACATATTTTCTTAATATACTTTATATGTGCTGTTGGAAGGATGCTGTAATTTGGTTTTTGAAATTATAGCTCTCCACGATGAGAGGAAAGCTTGATTTGATTAATTATGCTTACAAGCTGTTAGAGAGGGGAAAAAGAAAATGGTTTTGACTTTAGTTTTTGCATAATTGCTGCTTTTTGGATTTACATTACTTCCATCAGTTGTTGAGAAATGAAGAACTAATTTATTTGAAAGAGAGATAAGATGAAGAGTCGAGGGTATCAATACTGAAAAGTAATAACAGCTAACTACCACTTTGATGTGGTGATCAGTAAGATGAGAGAAAGCATTTATTAAAATGTTAGCGCCAACTGCATGGTTATTTTTCAATCTTTAAGAAAAGTTATCCTCATATTTTAGCTGATTTTCATTCTTTAGTCACCATATTATATCAAACTCAGTCGATTCTTTACATAGCTCTTCATTGAAAATGTTTGTGATGCTCTTTGAATTTGATATTTATTATCACACTAGGAGAGTAACAGATTTATCTCTGTTCTTAGTCCAACACTTATAATTAGATAGGAAATATTTATTGGTGGTATTGGAGAAATGCTGGAGGTAAGAGAAAATATAGGAAGTAAAGGCAACCAAGTATCCCAAACCAGATAGTTGAGCTGTGAACAGTTTACGAATTATATACAGTGGTCACTTAAATAATCAACCTGGTTTCACCAATTGAGAAGCTGATGTTGGGTCAAATAGTGGATTAATGTGAGCAACAATGTTCAGATTTATTTATATACATCTTAATAACTCTGGGAAGTTAGAAAAGGTCATTTCCATGATTTTATTTTCATTTTGGTTTCCATTGCTTTCCTGTTCTTGTTCCTCCCTTCCTCTGAACTCTATTTTGGAGTCTATCATGATTGGTTACAATGAGCTTGTTCTTTTCAATTTTCATGACATGTCTTTTATTGGGGGAAGCTCAGATTTTGTCTACGACAATTTGTTCTCTAATCATATATATGATATGACTCTGTTAAAATGGGAAGATTGCAAGCCCATGTTGACTGAAGTGTTTTATAGACAGGAAATCAGGAAGATTCCTAGAAAGATTAAGAAAACTGACCTTTGTCTAGAGGGAAATAAAGAGAAATTATATTTGGCATGTTTCCTCTGTATTTGCACAACATATTTACATAGTCTTCCACTGCAGAAAAAAAAACAATCTAAAATACTTTCTAAGCTTATTTTCTGATCAAATATACACTTAGCATAGTTTGCAAATATTTGCTTTTCACAAATTTTATTCCAGTGTAGTTTTAGGTTATGCTCTGGAATCCCATAGCACTTTTTTTCAGCTCTTAACTTTGCATTATAAAACCACCTCCTGGTTCTTATTACTTCTCTTGCTTAGCCATACAGCTTTGGGCCTGGGTTGGCATTTACCCTAGCATCTCCCTGGTTGCAGTCTGAAGATAGCACGGAGGTGGCACTCAGCAGGTAGTGGCTAATTGAATGATGGTTCCCAACATCCAGGTCAGAAAACAACTTATTCTTGACTGTGATAAAAATTTAAATGCAGCATTTTAAGAGGTTGATGCTAATTAGAATTGTTTACTAGAAATACTTTGACAATGTTTATTAGAATATGTTATTTACAAACATTTTATTGAATTCCTGTTTGCAGTAAAATTAGTTTATGTAGCAGATTTTTTTTCTCATATACTAGAGGTATTTAAACCAAGTTCTATAGTCCATGGTGGCTACGTGATTGGGTTTAATGTTAATATAAACTCTTTGAAATAGAGTTTGCAAAACCTTTGTGTGAATTTTTTTTTTATGGAGAGAGGTACAAAATTTTTATTAGATTCTCAGAGGTGACTTAAAATGACTGTATTAAACAGTAGCTGTCTTGGTGAAAAGTCATAATTTGTCAGTTTGTCATATGTTTTCTCTTTACTTTATAATTCTTTAAAAAATATTTTTATTGTGAAAATACCATACTGTGGGGTTACAATTACATGGGCAAGGTAATGAGTATATTTCTTATCAAGCATTGTTGCCTCCTCCTTTGTTTCCCCTTCTCATCCCTTCCCATCTGCCCCCACCCCCACCACCCCACAACCTGGCCAAAGTTGTAAAGTTCGTTTTTCAACATAACAACTTGTACATCTCATTATTGCAGTGGGTCCACCTGTATCCCTATTTAAATGATTTGTTTTTGCCCTTCCCCTCCACAAATTATACCAACATCAAATACAATGAAAGCAGGGTTATACCATGGGGGAGGGACATACAAGGCAAAAAAGAAATCATCTTATGTTAGAAACAATCGCAAGAAAGAAAAAAGCATTTGAATACTTATCTTGGGGTTCATTTCACCTAACATCAACTTATCTGACCTTTTGTGCTTGTCTCAGACATATACTAGTTATTGCAAATAAGGGAAACCATGGGACCTATGTTCCTTTGGGCCTGGCTTACTTTATAATTCTAAATAATTTTTTAAAAATTTATTTTTATTCTTCTCTTTTAAATTTTATTTTATTGTAAGGGTGATGTATAGAGGGGTTACAGTTACATAAGTAGGATAATGAGTACATTTCTTGTTGAACAGTGTTACCCACTCTCTTTCCCCCCTCCACTCTCCCTCTCCCCGACTCCCCTCCGCCCAAATTGTAAAGTTCATTTCCAACATAGTGTCTTGTCAGTATCACTGTTGAATTGGTTCACTCTTTGTCCAAAAATTCATATGGGATAATATTAGACTCCGAATAATAAAAACATACCTTAGCAGAAAAAACAATGCTGGAGGAATATCAGTAGCAAACTTCAAACTCTAATATAAAGGACATAATTATAAAAACAGTATGGTGCTGGCACATGAACAGACCTGAAGACCAATGAAATAAAATTGAAGACTCAGACATGATCCCACAGGCCTATGGCCACCTAATCTTTGATAAGGGAGCCAAAATTATCAGATGGAAGGAAGACACCTCTTCAACAAATAGTGCTGGCAGAATTGGTATAACATGTAGAAAACTGGTTAGATCCTTATATATCACCCTGCATGAGAATCAAATCCAAATGGATCAAAGATCTTGAAGTAAGAACAGATACCATGAAAATATTACAGGAAGAGATAGGGGATACACTAGGGCTCCTTGGCACAGGTTGAAACTTCCTAAATAAAGATTTAGACATACAACAGATCAAAGAAAAGCTGGATAAATGGGATCACATTAAACCACAAGATAGCCCACAGACTGGGAGAAGATCTTCACTAGCTATATAATAGACAAGGGCCTCATATCAAAAATATATCTAGAGCTCAAAAAATTAAACCTCTCAATAACAAAGCCTCAAAGAAACAACCACCCCATTACTAATGGGCTAAAGAATTAAAAAGAGACTTCTCTGGAGAGGAAATAAGAATAGCCAATGGACACATGAGGAAATGTTCAATATCTCTGACCATAAATGAAATTAAATTTGGATAAAATACTAAAACCTGAAAACAATATCAAGAAAGTAAAACAAGCTCTGTTGGGGACAGGTACTGGCAGGAGTCAGGAAAGGTATCTAGACAGGGTAAGGGGGTGAATATGATTGAAATACTTTATATTCATATATAAATCCTTCAAGCAACTAGCAAAGTATTTTCCCAGCCCCCAAATCTCTGCTGAAGAGGAATTCAGGAGCTTTTTTATTTGAGGGCAATGCTTCCCGTCCTTACTTAAAAATATCTTCTGAGGGTTCAAGGCTATCTTGAAGCTTTCTAGCAAATAATCTTTTAGCAGGGTTGCCATTTGAAAGTATGAACCTGATGTCAAGATGCAGGTGTTGATTCGTGATTCAGGTGCCAGGAATGGAGAGTACATTAAGATTGTATATTAATGGTTTTTTTTCCAATAGGTTTTTTCTTTGGTTCTGCATGCTATCTGACTCCTGATATGATACCTTTCATTGGTCTAGGATAAAAAAATCTTGGAGAGCCATCTCTACAAAGCGTAGCATGGTCTGGGGCACAGAAAAAGAAGAAAATAAACATGGATTATAATTTGCTTCCTATCTTTGAAATCTTCTTATGTGACTCACTACAGCCTGACTCAACAGATCACACCTGTTCATCTCATGCTTTTTTCTACTCCCAAGGGACAAATCCAAGTCTTTGGATCTTGGAGAACTTGTCTGCCTTTGGAGGAGGGGGGAGGTAGATCTTTCATATAAAACCTACACTGCTGTCATGAACAATCACTATAGTCATCAACATGGACCAACTACATAGTGAAGTAAAAGAAATGAATCTCAGAGAATATATTCAATATTATTTCATTTATATAACATAAAAACAGGAAACTGAAACTATGTATTAACTTAGCACATAAACAAAACCAATAATGTTGGGCTGCATGTGAATGCTGTATTTATTAACTTAGGACTTATGTATAAAGATTGTATTTTATTACTGTCTCTTAAACTATGTATATTTTTTCACATATATTTTCATATTCATAGTATATATCAAAGCACTGTAAATACATAAATTTGACAACTGAAACTAATAATGCATCAATATGAACAAAGCAGAATGTATCAGAAATTCTTGAAAGTTCTTAAATCTTCCTTACTAGCTACACAACAGACCAGGATCTCATGTCAAAATATACCTACTGCTCAAAAAATTAAACCCCCCAATACCAAATTCCCAAAGAGACAATTACCCTGTTAATAAATGAGCTAAAACACTAAAAAGAGACTTCTCTGGAGATAAAATAAGAATAGCCAATAGAATAATGAAGAAATGTTGAACATCTCTGTCCATAAAAGAAATGCAAATCAAAACCACATTGGATGCTACCCCAGTTAGAATGGCCATTTCAAGAAAACAAATAATAGTAGATGCTGGCGAGGATGTGGCCAAAATGGAATGCTCCTACACTGTTGGTGGGAGTGTAAATGGGTTCAACTACTCTGGAAAACAGTATGGAGGTTCCTCAAAAGATCAGAGCTCCCCTATGATCCAGCAATCCCACTCACAGGCATTTACCCAATTACAAACAAGGCCACGCTAAAGCTGCCAGCACAACTATGTTTATTGAAGCATTATTTACCGTAGCTAAGATATGGAATCCACCCAGGTGCCCCTCAGTAGATGAATGGATCAAGAAAATGTAGGATATATACACAATGGAATTCTATGCCTCCATCAGAAAAAGTGACATTGCCCATCTGCAAGGAAATGGTAAGACTTGGAAAAAATCATATTAAGTGAAGACGAAGAAACATAGGTTCCATGGTTTCCCTCATTTATGATAATTAATGTCTAGGTTAGTCGTAGCAGAGGATCAGAATAGCTCAATAGCTATGTACATATGGTCTTATTAAATGAAACTAATTGAAATGAACTCCAAGATATGGAAATAAGAGGTGTTTTTTTTTTTTAATGTACTGTGTGAAGTTATTTTTTTTCCTTCATCTTGTCCCTGTGTCTTGTAAATACGTTTTGTTTTTTTTTTTTTCCCGGTTGTGGGGTCTGAACTCTGGGCCTGGGTGCTGTCCCTCAGCTCTTCAGCTCAAGGCTAGTGCTCTACCACTTGAGCCATAGCGCCACTTCCAGCTTTTTCTGCTTATGTGGTGCTGAGGAATCGAACCCAGGGCCTCATGCATGCAAGGCAAGCACTCTACCACTGAGCCACCTTCCCAGCCCCTTTGTATATATGTTTATCTGATTTGAGGAAGGTAAGAGGAATTACAAGCTGGTGAGACAAAGGAAAAAGGGTGAACTGAAGTAACAGTGACACTCACAAAACAATATGATAGAAATGAACTTTACAACTTGTGGGGGAAGGAGAGGGAAGAGGGAAAGTGGGAGAAAATGAGGGAAGAGTAACAATGTTCGACAAGAAATATACTCATTAACTTAATTACGTAACTGTAACCCCCTCTGTACATCACCCTTATGATAAAATAAAATAAAATTTAAATTTAAATAACCTTTAAAAATGTTCTTAAATATTGTGGTAGAGCTCTAATGAACAGGTCTTACTTAAATGTATTTGACCTTGTGAAAAATGAAGATATAATTATTGCTAAATATGAAGTCTTTCCTCTTATTGAATATATATCAATTGTACAGGAGAAAATCAGTGACACAGAACATACTATACCTGGAATCTGCATGAAGGATTTAGATTAATTATTCTTTGGATGTTTGGACATATTTCTCTAAGATCTTGACAACTGATTTTGGTTGTTTGTGACTCAGGGCATGATAAAGAAATTAAAGAAACACCCCATCATTATATCTGTGGAAATAGAAGAGTTTAAACATAGTCAATCACTAGAATAGCTGTAAAATAAATAAGAATAAACATAGTACATTATTTAATTGGATAGCCAGGAATCTTTTATTCAGAGTGTAAGAATAGGCTTTAAATCCTTTATTTATATTCAGAAATGGTATCTGTGGATGTATGCTTCTAAATTACTATAGGATCCTAATTTAGAGATTAAATCTCCCTATACATATTTCAAAGCTTATGGTAAAATTAAAGTTTTATGTTACAAAATTAAGGTTTTATGAACAAAATTACCAATCCATATGTATTAATTTCTTTTTACTTGATTGTTCTTGTCATCACATAGAAGAAACAAGAAGTATAAAATGATGGTTATGATTATCATGTAATTGTACATGTTTTCACAGACTTAGGACCTTTCAGCTGTGGGAATTTTATTCCCCGAATTTTCAGTAGCAAAGATGCCACCATACCACCATATATAATATATATGATATCATATATATATATACAATACATACACAAATGTATGTTTTATATATTGTATATATGTGGTATATTATATCACATATAATATATAGTACATAAATGTACATAAAATATATGCATATATATGTTTGAGAAAACATACATACATGCATATATACATACATACATACATCTGTGTGCCTGCATCGTATGTTTTGTATGTGGAAGTCTTGCTTTAGGTAAGAATCAGGAAAGAATGGTCAAAGGAGCATAATTTTGTGTGTTGTGGTATCCCAGGTACTCTGAGGCTCCATTGCTTCCTCAGGTTTTCTCCCAGGGCAACTTCTTTACTATGGCTTAGGAGGCCGCGAGGAGAGGTGAGGTCCCCTGCCCATCTCCACTGGTGATAGACAGGGCAGGTCTTCCCCTGGCCACAGCTGAAGGACGCCTGCAGGGCAGGAGTCCACACTGCTGCCCGACATCCTGCCTTTGTCCTCCTCCCTCCTGATGGATGAGAAAATTGCAAGTCATATTCAGTTGGTTAGTTTTATTTCAATTATGATAATTTTAGCTGAAAGCTAAACTAGAACTTAATTTTAGTCACAGCCAGCAGGAGCAGATGCTACTTTTCTGGCTCCTGGACATTTCTTCTTGTTTGAACAAACATCCCACCCCCTCCTTCTTTCTCCTTCTTTCTGTATTATGTATGAAATAATATAGAAAATGCACAGGTACTCATAAATCAGTAGTAATTGCTCTTTAGGTGTTGGTTATCTGTCAACTTCAAGGTCTAAAAATGACATTCAGAAATAAAACAATAGTTGGAATACAGATATCCACAAAGGAAAGTATTATTCCTTCCTTGCTGTCTGTCCTTAGCTTTAATAGACTTTTCCACTTTAAGTGTATAGTGTGTGTGTGTGTGTGTGTGTGTGTGTGTGTGTGTGTGTGTGTGTGTGTGTGAGTCCTGGGGTTTGAACAGCCTGAGAGCTGTCACTGAGCTTCACTTAGTACTCTGCCATTGGAGCTCCAGCTCCATTTCTAGCTTTTTTTTGCTGGTTAGTTGGAGGTAAGAGTCTCACACACTTTTCTGCCTAGGCTGGCTTTGAACTGCAATCCTCAGATCTCAGCCATTTGAGTAGCTAGGATTACAGGTGTGAGCCACTGGTGCCTGGCAACCACCATTGAAGCTCTGTACCCAACAGGAGCCATTCCCTGATTCTTTCAACCTCCTCAGTTCCTGGAAATTACGGATCTAGTTTCTATCTGAGGATTTGCCTCATCTGGACACTCATATAAATGGAAATAAAAAAGATCTAGTCCTTTGAAATTGCTCCTTTAATTCATCATAAAGCATGCAAGGCCCATCCCTATATATTGATTCTTCCTTTAATTGTCACACAATATTCCTTTGCTGGTATCAAGTATAGAGTCCTTGCTCAGCCATCAGTTGATGGATATTAGAGCTATTTCCTTGTGTTGGCTATTACAAATAATGCTGTTAATGACCAACTCTTTTGGGGAGCATGTTTCCATCATTCTTATGTGTATGAATTTTACATCTCATTTTTTACCTATGGAATTGCTAGGCTATATGGTATCTGTGTTGAACCTGACAACCTGGATGACTATTTATCATGATGGCTATACCACTTTCCATTCCAACAAGTTATGCATGACAGTTCCAGCTTAATTTTCTGGTTGTTCTGGGGGTTGAACTCAGTCTTATGCTTGGTAGGTAGACACTTTATCCCTTGAGCCACTACCTCACCCTTCTTTTCATCATTTTTTTTGGATTGAGAGCCTCGTGCTTTTGTTTTTAATCCTCTTTACACTTTCTGTGTACTAGGATTACAAGGGTAAGCCACCATGCATGGGTTATTTGTTGAGCTGCGTCTTGATACCATTTGCCTATGTTGGTCCCAAGTTTTGATTCCCTTGATCTCTTCCTCCCAAGTGGATAGGATTATAGACATGAGCCAACGTTCTTGGCCTGAATTTTGTGGTTTAGTGACAGTAGCTTGAATGTCTATAGTTTGTCTTAACCTTATAATTTTTAATCTCAGAAACAATATTGAACACAGTTGTTCTAAATTTTGCAGCTATATTTTATAAGTTTATGGTAAAATCCCAGAGAGCAATCTTCCTATAGCTCTTTGCAGGTGCGAGACATTTCCCAGTTACTATACTTATCTGAATCCTGGACAAGATCACTTGAGGAACTTTTTTTTGCTGCCCGAGGACTTTAGATATGTGCGTATAATTTGGGCTTCTGATGAGGTTAGCCATCAATACCTTCACAGGGCTGAGATTTTCCGTTATTCTTCAAAGGAAGGATTTGTTTTTTGTCAGTTGTGGGGCTTGAACTCAGGGCCTGGTCACTGTCCCTGAGCTCCTTTGCTTAGGGCTAGTGCTCTACCACTTTCTACCACTTTGAGCCCTAGCTCCACTTTCGGTTTTGGTGTGGTTGAGACTCACAGGGACTTTTCTGCCTAGTGTTGCTTCGTGAACTGCAGTCCTCAGATCTCAGCCACCTGAGTAGATAGGATTACAAGGGTGAGCCACTAGCACCAGGCTGAAGGAAGGATTTTTGTTTGCATATTGATATAAGGGAAAACAGGAGGAAAAATGTATATCACAGAATTCCCTGATATAGTGTTTTGGAGAATTAATATACAGCTTCCAATGGAGTTATTTTTTTTTTTGGCATGAGAGGATACTCGAATTTACATATGGATATGGTGATATTTTACACACTTTCTAAAAAGATGTTTATCACAGGATTTCCCTTTGGATACTGAAGTTATTGTTGTTGGTTTTTTTCACCTACAATTCCAAGTATATTTGTTTGTCTTTGCTCAACACCTACTGAATTCTCAGAGGAAGAGATTACAAACCTTCTCAGTGCCTTGTGTTATAGCATCTCTCTCCCCCTGAGGTTTTATTGAGATGTGAGAACGTCCGGTTCCCCTTCTCCTGGGGGTTTTGTGGTGATTCTTAAGCAGTGCTGTGCAAATGACTGTGTTGGGGGAGGGGTGTCAATGTGTGCTGAGAGCTGACAAACATGCACAGAAGGTTCTTGCATATCTTGGAGATAGGCTTGAGACTCACCCCTGGGTGGTGTTCCTCTTGAACTTTTCTTTAACATTCCAGTGTGTATTTTTTTTTATTGTTGTCCGGGAAGGCATTTGAGCTGACTGTCAGCAGCTGCTAGGCACATCTTGGACTGGCAGCTGGTATGGAGGGTGTTGAGCTGGCTTCAGCATCCCTGGAGTCAGGAAGGAGTGAGGATGCAGGGAGAGCCACATTCCATGTAGGTCAGACCTTGTGTCAGTCTGTGCCTTCCGTCTTGAGTGGGGACAATGCTCTCAGGGACTCCTCCTTTAGCATCAAGACCCATTGACTCATTGATCATGAATCAACTGTCCCTTTCTACTTTGTCTTTCCCATCAACATTTTTAAATGCTATTTTTATAGCTGGCCACTGGCAGCTTATACCTATAATCTTAGCTATTCAGGAGCCTTGAGATCTGAGGTTCGTGGTTTGAAGCCAGGAAAGCCAGGCAGGAAAAGTCCTTGAAACTTATCACTAAAACCTAGAAGTGGTGTTGGGGTGATAGAGTATGAATTTTAAGCATAAATGGTCAGGGACAGTGCCCAGGCCCTGAGTTCAAGCTCCAGGACCAAAATACACACACACACACACACACACACACACACACACACACACACACACACACACACACACACACCATAGTGCTAAAAAAAATAATTCTTGAGTTGACTTGATGGCTCTCAAACTTCTTCTTTCTTTTCTTTTTCCATTTTGAAGCAAATTTCCTAAAAGAATTCAGTGTCTCCATTCTACTCCTTCCTTTCTTTGCCTTATCATTACAACCAGAATTTCTTTCTGTTTCTCCATCAAGAGTTTTGCCCACACCATTGATGGTGAAGCAAAGGCCAGATCATCAATGACAGTGCTATTCTTGCTTGTCCTGTCAGTACATCCAGCACACTATCCCTTCCTTTCTTCCCCTGACTCTCAGGAACTCACACTGTTCTGGTTTCTGTCTGTTTCCTGGATGATTCTTTTCAGTCTCCAGGCTTGTTGTCCACATGTCTTTTACCTCTGAGTATTGCCACATCATAAGTCTTAGTCCTTTGATTATCCCTCCAATTCTTCCGTTGATAGTTATAACCGTGTCCTTGACTTTCAGTATCATCTCTGTTTTATACTCCTGAATCATTAACTCCCACTTGCTTTGCATGTAGCCCACTGTGCATAGTAAGATCTCCTAGACATCAAAAAGATTATTAACCTGGATGCATTTAAGACATCCATTCAGATCCGAGACCAATTCCTGAGTTATCTTTACCTTCAGTCTTTTCTGATACCTCAAGATGAACATTTAAGCAAATCCTGTGATTCTCTCAAGTCTGTCTGGGAGATGACTACTTCTGGTTACCTTTGCAACTATGCCTAGTTGGAAGCCATTAGCTCCTACCTGGGCACACCATGCCTGTCTTCTCTGTACTCAATTCTCATCACACTGGCCATGTAATATTCCTCTGCTTAAGATCTTCTGGTGGTCCCTTCACTCTGTGCCAGCTATTGGCCTCCCCAGAACCTTTGCTGTCCTGCTTCTTCTGCTGCTGTGCCACTTCTGGTGCCACCTTCTTGACTGCTCAACATCACCTTCACAGACGGACCTAATGAAGGTTGTGAAGGGTGCATTCTGCTGCCTCTGGCCCTTTCTGTTTTCCTTCTTTTCTTCATTTTGGGTTACATTTACCACCACTCATTATATATTTTATATCTTACTTTCCTGTCTCGTCCACCAGCAGCATATATGCTTTTGTAAGGGGTGGAGATATTTGTTCAATTCCTCAGGATCATAGACCGTTCCTGATATTAATAAGCTCCCCCATAGTGGGTCCATGTATAGCATGTGCTCAATTTATTGAGCATTATTCTTTTCAAATTCCTGCTCTTCCCACAAAGGATATGAGGTGACAAGCATCCTTTATGTGAAGCACATTGAGAAACTGAGTCTTCCGCTATGTCTCCATGCCTTTGCGGGGCGCGAGGGTTAGCAGAGGCAGATGGCAGGAAGCTGGGCTCAGAGGAAAGTGACAGTGACAGCTCTGAGTGCTAATAACTTGACAGAGATTGTGAGACTCCTTAAATAACTTCAAGAGCTTGTTCATGTGGCTCATAGCTTCCTTAGTAAGATTGTTGGCCTTTAGATTCGAGGTAGAAAGTAGCCTTTTTCCTTGTTTTGGTCAGTTGTGGAATTCTACAGAAAATGGCTGGGATTCTGTTCTATTTAGCTAGAAGCTATTTTGTGTTGATATCAGATATAGCAGGTTGTAGCTCCCAGGACCATTCACGGTGCCCTGACTTGGGAATAGGAATTAGCAGAGAAAGTGAAGTCATTAAGGTAGACCCTGGTCCTGATATCTTTCTGAAAAGGGGAAATTTGAGCTCACACACAGAGAGATATGAAGACCCAGAGAGTATGGCATCTACTTGCTAGAAAATGCCTTGAGGCTACCAGCAGTCAGACAGAGGACAGGAACCGATTATTTCTCACAACCTCAAAAGATGCAGCCCTGCTGCCCCTGGATTCCCCATTTCTGGCCTCCAGAGCAGGGAGATAGCACATTAAGATATTAAACCACTTAGCTTTGGAATATGGCCATGGTAGCATAGCTTTGTTTGCACTTTATTACTGCATAGAGCTTGACAAGAGTATTGTAAGACTGATAATTTATTTAAATCCTAGAGCTTTAGATTTTAATTATTTAAAGAATATTTCCATCTATTACTCATTCACTAGTAAAATCTTGCTGTATCTCATAACATTCTCAGACACTGAATGAAAAGAAGTAGTTTCTCTACCTTTCTAGATGCATAATTTAGAGAGCTTACTTTCCAAGTGACAGGTCATTTTTTAACTATTTACTACTATACTTTAAGAAACATTTTAAAAATAAATACTGCTTTGGAAATGCGATTTGTATAAAGGATACCCTTTTAGTGTTTTCTGAGGTAAAGAATAATCATGACAATTTAACATTAACTATTGGGGCTATAAATGGATTTGGAAATAAAAGTTTGTTCCTGGAGAAGCTAAATTTGGTCATTTAAATTGGTTGAGAAACTTTTTAAGGTATTGTGAACTTCAGTTGACAGATTTTAGTCTAAGAAATGATTTTGTATGTTAAAATCTTTCTCTCCTTTATTCTTTATATCTGAAACTATGATGAGGTATGCACCTCATCATATTTAAAAATACCTAAATTAGCTTAATATGATTATAAAAAAGAAAAATATCTAAGATAAGATCAGTAGTTTAAAATTCCATAGTGTTAGTGAATCTAGTATATTATGTGGATTATAATCTAAATACAATGGAAAAACGATACTCAAACAGTTAAGACCATATAACATCTACTTATTTCATGAAGATTCAAAGATTTATGTTTTTGTTATTTTTAATTTATGTAATCTTGATCAGAATCACTTTTGTTATTTTTGTGTCATAGCCCCCACTATCTCATTAAGCTTTCTACTTCGATTTTTGCATTTACATTAAGTATTATAACTGTACCATTTTTCTTTGCATTTGTCTTAGTCCCTCCTTTTAACTTGTACATTCCTCCAGTCAAGACATGTTTTGGCTTCTTGATACTCTTTTTATTAAAGTAACTCTTAATTGTTCAGAGAGACTAGACAATGATATTCTCTCATTGTTTGTATTGGTTGAAATTATATTGGTTGAGAGAATACCACATTTTATTGATTCATTTGATCCATTTATTGGTCATAGGGTATATGGGCTGTTTCTATAACTTGGCTATTGGAAATAGTGCTGCAATGATCATGGAAGTGAAGATTCTGGGCCATATTTTTAGTTTTTTGAAGAACCTCCAAACTGACTTCCTTAGTGGTTGCACGAATTTATATTTCCATCATTAGTATACTAAGTTCCTTTTTTCCTGTATCTTCAACGAAATTTGTCACTCCCTGTTCCTATTTTTGATGATGGCTATTCTGACTTAGAGTGAGTAGCATCTTAATGTGAAGATTTGTATTTCTTTTATGGCCAGGGATGTTAAGCATTTCTTCATGTCTTTATTTGACATTTGTACTTCTTGTGAGAAATGTCTATTTTAGCTTTTTTGCCCACTTTTTTTTTGTCAGTTGTGGGGCTTGAACTCTGGACCTGAGCACTGTCCCTCAGCTCTTCAGCTCAAGGCTAGCTCTCTACCACTTGAGCTACAGTGCCACTTCCAGTTTTCTGGTGGTTCATTGGAGATAAAAGTTTCACAGACTTTCCTGTCCGGGCTGGCTTTGAACCGCAGTCCTCAGATCTCAGCCTCCTGAGTAGCTAGGATTACAGGAGTGAGCCACTGGCACCCAGGTTTCTTTGCCCATTTATTAATTGGGTTATTCCATGGGGATTTAGTTTCTTAAGCTCCCTGTATATTATGGTTATTATATCCCTTTAGGTAAATAGCTAACATTCTTCCATTCTGTATGTTATCTTTTTAGTTTAATGACTATGTTTTTTATTTTTTACTTATTTATTTTTGCCATGTAGAAGGTTTTTAGCTTGATGTAATCCCAAAATTGACAATTTTCTCTTCTATTTGCTGAGCCACTGGAGTTCTCTTTAGGCAGTTCTTGCCGATATCTATAATTTATGTTCTAATCTTTCCCTTACTCTTTCGGGTAGCAATTTCAAGGTTTTAGACCTTACTTTGAAATCTTTGATCCTCTGAATTGATATTAGTACAAGGTGAGAGACAGCGATCCGATTAGAGTTTTCTAAATACAGACATCCAATTTTCCAGCATTATTTATTGATGCTCATTTGTCAAAAATCAGATGGCTATAGTTGTGTGGGTTTATTTCCTAGGTCTTCAGGTCTGTTCCATTGCTCTTCGGGTTTGTTTTTGTGCAAGTACCAAACTGTTTTAGTTACTATGGCTTTGTAGTAGAGTTCAGAGTCTCGAACTGTGATGCCTTCAACATTCCTCTTTTGCTTCCTATTCCTTTGGGTACATGGGGCCTTTTTTGCTTCCGTTGACTTTCGGAATTTAAAGATTTATTTTTTTATAAAAAAGTACTTCTCTTCCTTGGTTAGGTTTATTCCTCGGTTTATTTATGTACTATTTTTTTTAGGATCTGTGAGTGGAATTGTTCTCCTAATTTCCTTCTCCATATGCTTGTTGTTGGCTATACAGATATGCTGATTTTATATCCTACTACTTTGCTATCTCTATGTGTTTTAAGATGGCGCCATAGGATCGTATCACCTGCCAATAGGTGTAGTTTAAATTTCCTTTCATATTTGGATCACTTTCATTTCACTTTTTTGTCCTATTTCTCTGGCTATAAGTATATGGAGAGATTAGATATCCTTGTCTTGATCTTGATTTTATAGGAAATGGTATGATGTTGGCTGCAAGTTACCATAGATAGTCTTTATTAGGTATTAGTTCTTATAGATAGCCTTTATTAAGTTATAATGCTTCTATTTCTAGCTTCTTCAGAGCTTTAAAGGATGTTGGAGACAATCTATAGCTTTAAACTTACACACTTTGTTTTTTCATGTTTTAATTTTGTATTCCTCAAATTTTGTATCATAGACTAAAGTTTTGTTGCATAAGAAGGTACAATATCATTTCATATAATGCTCAAGAGTTCTGAAGATTTGGGAGTTGTTTAAGGCTGTTGTGGGTCATATAATTTCTGAATCCTAATTCCAGATAGAGTTTGCTAACCAGTGATTTTGAGAAAGGCCTTTTCATTTTGGCGGTTTTATGTTTCATCATCTATAAAATGCTAACAGTCTGTCTAATTTTCATCCTGGATGCCTTCATGGATCCTGACATGTCTTGTAAGAATCCAGCCTGTGTGGGAGCTGGAAAAGGTCTGATGATTTGGGTGGATTATTGGTCTCATCTGCCACTGGCTTTAGTTTTCTTTGACCATGAGAGTCCCTCTTTATACATCTCATTGAAAGGGTACTGCTGATCTACTTATAGACTTCAAAAAGCACCATTAGACTACAACGATGACAACTAAACAAAACAAAGACATGCATGCTTAGCATTTAAAATATGCCCAAACTTGTATAGTACCTGTTTAGGTACTATTATATTAGTATAGGTTCTTCACAGAGACAGAAAAAATAGGATGTATATGTAGACAAGAAGGGATTTATTAAGGAATTGGCACACATTTTCACAGAGTCTGTGAAAGGCCCTAGCAGGCACCAGCAAAGCTAGCAGCACAGCTCAGTTCAAGTCTGGAAGCCTAAACCAGGGAAGTGAACAGTATAAAAACATTTCCAGGCCAAAGCCTTTGGGAGAAATTTGTAATATTAAATCTAGTATCCACAGGCAGAAGGACCTGGAGTTCTGATTTCCCCTTTTGGAGGGAGAAAATGCTCCCTTCTGCGGTTTTCTTGTTCCGAATATCTTCCAGCCCATTGAATGTGCCTACCTACTTTGAAGATGGTTTTTCTCTACTCATTTCACTGATTCACATGCCAGTCTTTTCTGGAAACATCCTCACAAACACTCCCATCAACAATGCCTTACGAGTCACATACACATCCTTCATTCTAGTTAAGTTGACAGAATTAATTTCTGTAATTCAGATCCTTCTGTGGTCTGAAAAATCTATGGGTTGAAACTGAATCATTAATGTGATGATGCAAGGAGGTTAGCCCTTTGGGAAGTGATTAGGTCAGGAGGGCTAGATCCACTCTACTTTGGGTATATACAGCAAGAAGGGGGAGTCAGCCAGGAGGCTAGATCCACTCTACTTTGGGTATATACAGCAAGAAGGGGGAGTCAGCCACCCGGAAGCAAGTCTTCATGTGATATGAAGTCTGCTAGCATCTCCATCTTGGACTTCTCAGGCTCCACGACTATGAGGAATAACTTTCTGCTATTTACAGGCTGCTCAGCCATTGGAATTTTATTTTAGCAGCCCTGATGGATGAGAACTCATGGGTAAGGATTCCCTATGTCTCCTTAAGAAAAGAAAATGGAAATGCAAGCATGTTGTGGATACTCATTTGAGGTTCTAGGTTAACACATAGTACCAAGACTTCACCTGAGGACAGGTGAGCCATCTGAATGAAAGCAAAGATGACTCTGCAGAGTCTAGTTTATTATTCAGGACAGACGTGCAGGGCACTTTCTACCAGATGCTTGCTTGCTTTCCTGTCCTGGAAGATCATTCACTTAAAGTGATTACTATTTTTCCTTTGGTAGTGTTAGAGATAGAACCGAGGGCCTACTGTTAGACAAGCGCTCTACCACTGGCTAACGCCCACAGCTCCAAATGATTCCTTTGGCACCTAGACGGTGCAGTAGCTTTTCTTAACAGCAGTGGCTTCTCTTTGGTGTTGCTGTCTCTCTGGTGCCACCATTAAGTCGGAGTCCACTTACTGCCCACACTAGGCTCTTTTAGCTCTAGCTGGGGTGAGTGTTTCCATGGCAACTCTAACTTCTGGAATAAGAAATGGATGAGGGGGAAGTTTTGGCAGTGAATTGGGGGCCCAGTTGTTCTAAGTTGCCCGCCTACAGAGTGTAGTTGAATAAATCATAGTGGGATTGCTGTCCTTAGGGTTGAGTTCCTCAGCCTTCAGGGTCCTCTTTGATAGGAGGTTAATGGATATCATAAACCACTCCTTTGCTTTTTCAGAAGATATATAGAAAAGAAAGAAAAAAAGATACCATTTATGTGTCAATAAGAGAATAATCTCTTCTTTGATCAGGTTCATGATACCTAATGCACACAAACCACTCTTTAGCTTCTTCATGACTGGGGTGTAATAAACCTCAGTGCTTGGTATTTTAAAATACTGTAAGTTTTTAGTGTATCATTATTTTCCTAGTTATTCAGCCTTATATATCATAAAATATTGCAGCCTTAGTCATATGACAAAGATCTGAAAGTTTTAACTGATTTGTAGGGATGTCTATTTGTGTATTACTCATCATCATAAAAAATTGTTTTTATATGGAAAATGCTATGTTGTGCACCTTTCATTGTATTTACATATGTACTTTGAAATAGGACTAATAGTTATGTAAGAGTGACAGCAGGAATGTAGTTTCCTATCTTCTGCCTACCAGGTTCTCAATCTTCAGAGAGAATTGCTTTGAAGTCTTTGAGCTTCTTCTATTTGCTGCCACATTTCTAATAATAAAATCTTAAGTTTTAGATATGATCTCTTGTAACTTGCTGGCTGTTACGGGCTGAATTATATCCTCTTGCCAAATTCATATGTTGAATCTCTACCCTCCAGTACTTCAGATTGTGATTTTTATTTGGAGATAAGTTCTTTCAAGATGTCATTACTTTAAAATGAGGCTGGTAGGGGATGGCCTCATCCAACCCGCCTGGTGTCCTTAGGCAAAGAAGAGATTAGGACACCAAGAGACAGGGGAACATATTAGGAAGATAACAGAAGACAGCCATCTATATGCTAGAAAAGAATCAAACCCTGCCAGCATCTTGGTTTTGGACATCTAGCCTCTAGAAATGTGAGCAATTTCTGTTGTATAAGGCTTTCAGTCTATAGTATTTGTTATGGTGCCCTGGCTAATGAATATGGCATGGAAGGAAGGGGAGATTTTTGTTTTTCTTATATCTTCATCTCCATCTTCTGTATTTATATGTACAACATTTGAAGTTATTATAATTCTAGTGAATCATTCTTTGGGATTGTAATGTTATTAAAAAATCTATAACTGGTCAATCAAGAAGTACATCATGAGTACCTTATCTTTGTTCTTGCCTCTTCACATCATTGGAGGATGGAAGGGTCTTGCTGCAAATCTAAGCTTTACCTTTAACACTGAACCCTGGGCATGGGATCCTCTGTAAACCACTTTTCCCTTTGGTAACTCTGGGGATGACACTAATTCCTTCCATGTCACAGGACTGAGAAAGGCACTATGGGAGGCACTTAGAGAAGGCCAGGCAGAGAGGGATGTGCATCAGATTGGCAACTGTGTGTACTCTGTGTTGACAAGCACACTGCATATCAGGTATAGTGCCATCCTCCCCCTCCCCCCACATACCTTCCCAAGCCTGGCACGGGCTTGGGTGGGGAAGAACCAGGTAGATGTGGCTGGGCCCCCAAAAGACGAATGAAGGTTTCCTGAGCATATCAGCAATTTTCCAGGATGTCCTTTCTTTCACACTTCTGTTTTTCATTTCAAACTCTGTCCTTAATCTTGACATCATCAAACAGTTTATAGCTATCTCATCCCAGGAATGGATTCAGTGTTACATAGATTGGACTCTTTGAATGGATATCAATCTCCAATTCCTCCCTCTGCTTTTGGCAGTGTGTGATTTGATCTCAGGACCTTATGCTTGATAAGCAAATGCTTCACCTCTGAAGCCATACCTCTTGTCTGTTTCTTTCTTTAGTTTCCTTACAGATAAGTTCTTGCAAGCTTGCCCTGCGGGTCTCAGGCTGCAATCCTTCTTTTTCCCTATACCTTCCACATAGCTGAGATTGCAGATATATACCAGTACTCCAGTTGCTTTGAGATTGGGTCTTACAAGCTTCTTGCCCAGGCCAGACTCTAACCACAATCCTCGTATTTCTTCCTCCCCAAGTACTGGGATTACAGATGTTAAACAATGTGCCTAACCCCATGAATACACATTAAAATTGATATTCCCATACATGTGCACATGAGACTTCTTTCTCCTCACGTTGGGTTATATTTCACTTCCAGATTATTGGAGAAATGTGGAATATTTCATTCTTGGACAACACTGGCAAAGCAAACAAGTACAAAATGTCATTGAACTTTTCTGGTAGACAAATAAATCAATTATTTCTTTTCCTGAAGAAGCTTCCACAGTGTTGAGGGCATATGACATAATTTTATGAAATAAAACTAATGTATGATATGTCTCTTGTTGTGTTTATATCTGTCATATGGGGGGAGAAAATTCTGATGCATTAATTTTCAAAGCATTTACAAAGTCTTAAAGCTAATCTAAATTTTAAATGAGCTAAATTAGCTAAATTTTAAACTAGCCTCTCAAATGTATAAAGACAATAACATAATTTTAAGACTTCATCCAATTAAATTTATTTAAAATTGTATGCATGTATTTTGCTTATTTTGTTTTCTGGAAGAGCCCCCATTGTGGGAAACCTTGTACTGGGTGAGACTTACAAAGCAAATTTATATACGTGTATACAGATAGTTTTCAACGTACCTAATGCAGCCCACCTATAATTCTATAATTTTTGTAGGCTACTTTATGTATATTTATTTTCCTGGAAAGATTCATCCTAACAGATTTTGTCACATTGTATTTTTCAAGCTGAGATCTTCTTGCCCTGTGGTTTTACAGTAATGTGCCTGGAGGAACTGTGCAGCCTTAGGATGAATATAGTACTTGGTTTTCTGAGATGTCAATTTTACTGAAAACATTTTAATAGATAAGGGGCTGAGATATGGAAGTTGAGGAGCTACTGTAAGTATGTCTAAGTTAAACATTTTTATAATAAAAATGTAAATATATTTATTATGAGTTGGATAAAAATTCACATGAACTTTTTATAGATAAAAACTGAGAATTCGGGGCTGGGAAGGTGGCTCAGTGGTAGAGCGCTTGCCTTGCATGCCTGAGGCCCTGGGTTCAATTCCTCAGCACCACATAAGCAAAAAGAAAAAAGCCGGAAGTGGCGCTGTGGCTCAAGTGGTAGAGCGCTAGCCTTGAGCTGAAGAGCTGAGGGACAGCGCCCAGGCCCAGAGTTCAGGCCCCACGACTGGACCCCCCCTCCCCACGCCAAAAAAAAAACAGAATTCAAAAAGACAATTTCTTTATTAAAAATAGCTCTCAAACTCTATAGGATACATTTTCATTATCCTCTATCATTAATGTTGATCTTTTTAAACAAACTTTACTATAAAGACATATATAGCTGGGCAAGGGGTGGCTTACCCTGTAATCCTATCTGTTCAGGAGGCTGAAATCTAGAGGATCATGGCTTAAAGTCAGCCAAGGAAAAACCTCCAAAAGACTTCACCTGTAATTAATCAGCAGAAAGTTGGGCTAGAGGTATGACTAAAGTCAGAGAGCACCACTGGTGAACAAAAAAATTCTCAGGGAGCTTGAGACCCTAAGTTCAAGTCCTGGTAGAAATGTATGCCTGTTTTACTTGACATACTCAGAAGTGACTTGTTTATTTGTTTATTTTCACCAAATATGTGGTTTTTATTTCATTTCATTTTTCAGTTTCTCCATAGACTGATAATGTCTCCACCATAGATGGATTTTCTTTTACTATTTTCTTAAAAACATTAAAATTACCTTTAAGTAGTTGTGCGAAGGAGTTGACATTCAACAAAGCAGTTTCTGAATACAATGCATCTTGATTAATGTGATCCCTTTCAACTTTCTCACCCCTCCTTCTCAGCCCACCCCTTGTTTCATTAAAAAAAATGTGGGATAAACATTGAATTCTTGGCTGCTCCCCCCTTCTTCTCTTCATTCTCTCTTGCCCTACCCAACCCCTTTCATGTTCTTAGATTTTTAATGATTTGAGGCTCAATTGCGATTTGTATTACTTTGCTTATTATTTGTCATCTTCTAGGTATTTGTTTATGATTAACTATATTCTCTAGAGTGAACTCCACAAGTGGTGAGGACTGTGTCATTTTTTTTTTGTCTCACTTTTGAGGCTAAACACCAAACATTATTCCTGGCTCCACGGTATGTGTTGAATTGAACCAAACACCAAATACATTTCAGATAGCTCTCCTGAAGCATTGCTCTTGTAACCATCAGAACATTGTGTTACACATTTGTTTGAACTTAAATGATTCAATTATCATGTTTACTTGCTAATGTCAGCCTATCAATTGTGTTTTAGAGCAGGATGTTTTGAAGAATAGCTTCCGCTTAACAAGACAGAATCCAGACAAAGCAATAATCTGTCTTTACTCAGCCCAGACCTAATATGTTAATTCTGATTTAATTTAATTTTCTTCTGCTCATGGCACTGAAATTTTCAAATGGTTCATTTGGTGCTTAATTATCAGCTAAAAACTTCACTGTAGCTGGAGAGAAGCCTCGCTGTGTCAAGTTGCGGCTCATTTATATGAGCTCATTTTTACTCTTCTCGCTATTGTTGGATTTTATGTTATTCAAGAAAATATGTTTCCATCTGTGAGTCTAATTTGGAGATAACTGATGTATATTAGAAAGTATTTCTTAAGTGTTTCAGGACCAAATGCCATGTCATCTGACTTTGTATCTGTTTTCATTATTCAACATTGTGCTGCTTCTCTCTTCTCTAAAAGGACATTGGCATGAAAACAACCTAGCCAAGGCTCACGATCTCCTAACTGATGAAAGGAGCAGTTTATTAGTAGAAGAGGTTTCTGACTGTTCACCACCTGTTTCAACGGACTCCCTAGTCCCTTTTCCTCCAGAGAGATTGACAACCTCCCTTCTCACCCCTCTTGTAGTAGCTTCTCCTGCCGCTATCACAGAATACCACAGTTAAAGGCTCAAAACGAGACATGTGCTTTATTTGTAGCCCTAGCATTAGCTCAGTGGATGAAATCCAGGTACAGGGCAGGCTAATACCTCTTTTTCTATAGGCGCTATAGGAGAATCCATTTTCTTTATGGTTTCCAGTTTCTAGAACCTGCTCATATGCCTTGTCCTTAAGGCCATCTTCCATCTTTAAAACCATCAGGGAAAAGTTAAAGGTCTTTCCCACCCTGCAATCACTAGGCCTTCTCACACCTCTTCCATTCCCAGTGACTCAACTGGACACTGGATAATCCATGATGGTAGCTCCATTTTAGGGTCAGTTAGTAATCTTCATTCCCCTTTGTCATCTAACAGAAAAACCCATAGTTTTTTTGAAGTGAGACATTGACGCCTTTGTTGGGTTATGTGTGTGTGTGTGGGGGGGTGTATTCTCCCTACCATTTCTCCACTGACTTTCTACTTTGCTATGGTTTAATTTTAATTTTAATTTCTTTTTTCTTCCCTATAATTTCTTTATGACAATAAACTTTTATTCATTCATCTATTATGCTTGATCTGTCCTAACCTGTATCTATATAGGGTATGCTAATAAGGTACATGAATGAGGGTTCAGAAAAAGCCCCTTAAAACTGTGAATGTGGGCTGAGAAGTTGGCTCATTGGTAGAGTGCTTGCCTCGCATGCATGAGGTTCTAGGTTCAATTCCTCAGCACCATATAAGCAAAAAAAAGCCAGAAGTGGTGCTGTGGCTCAAGTGGTAGAGGGCTAGCCTTGAGCTGAAATGCCGAGGGACAGTGCCCAGGCCCAGAGTTCAGCCCCCACGACCAATCAAAAACAAAACAAAACAAAAAAAACCTGTGAATGTCTTAATTTTTATAAGAGCTCTATAAAGTTGTTCTAAGGTAGATACTATTTGCATTTGGCACAGAGAAAATAATCATTTGTCTGACTGTAGTAATTTATCAACAATTTGCATCATCCTTTCTTAGTCTTGTTTTACCTGTGATGGAAAAATACTCATAAATCTTATAGAAATGAGGAAACAATCTGTCTTAGATATCTTCTCCAGTGTAGGTATAGATGATCTTCAGTTCCCAGATTGAACCTCAAGACTTCTAAGACTTGCTGAAGTTCAGACAAGAAAGTTAGGAAGCCAAACTTCCAATCTTTGGACCCCATGTCACTATCTTCCCTAGTGAATATTTATGTAATTGTTCATGCATTACTGCTGCTTTTTCTCCATATCATTGACTGTTTACATCTAATCACAGTGAGTAGTCATGCTACATTTTGGTTTGCTGGTTTTATTTATTCTCTTCTTGGTGGTGGTGAGTGGCACACACTGACCCTGAGCTGTCCTCTATTACAGAGGAGTGTTTGGTTTGTTTTTCCATTCCTTCCTTTGATGTTACTTCTACACAGGATGTTTCTGTTTAATGAAGGTCATTGCTTGTGAGCAATGTTGGTCTTCTGGAACACCATCTTTGCCTCAGGGTGATGAGCCTGCTGATTGAGGCATTATCAGAATGCCTGGTTTACTCCTAGATAGATGAGAAATCTTACGACATGATCTTATGGCTTTTCCTCTTATTATTTTCTTGTTCACATATAAGTAATCAGGATAGAACAGGAGTGGGTTTTTTTTCAATTGTGTGAGAATCAGATTTGGACAAAAGCAATAGACCATGGTTACATTTTATACTGAAGTTATCTTCAGGTTTTATATTGAAAAATATTTGGGTTAGTAGTAATCTCACCCCACAGCAGTGCTTCCATCAGTCCTCGAGAAAGACATTGGATTGATGAGTGCAGGGAACATTTTGCTCTGGGTTTTCTTTTGTAGATATATTTGCATTGAATTAGGCAGCCTGTTGGAAGAAACTTCCTTAAAGTGAGCTCATGGTGCCTTGTTTTCATAAAGCTATCAGCAATTCTTGAAAAATGCAATTACTTAGGAAACAAAATATAGCCTCGAGCAATTTGCCTGAAATATTCCTGTTCATATTATAGTTTCAGGGCACTGTTATCAGACTAGACAGCTTTTTCTAATGTACTTTTGTCTTTGTACATTTTAAAAGAGTATGTGCATATATCTAGTGACCAATGTTGTTTGTTCAAATGGTGCAAGGATTTATGCTGCTGAATGATTGGAGAAACAATTAAGTGTATAAGAATTTGCATACCTGGACAGTACTCCTAGTTACTTGGGAGACAGAAATCAGGAGGATCAAAAATTGAGGTCAGCTTGAGCAAAAAAAAAAAAAAATCAACCATACAACCTCATCTTAACCAATAAAAACTGGTTGTGGTGGTGCATGTCTATGTCCATAGCTATATGGGTATTTTAAATCTGAGGATTGTGATCCAGACTATAACTAACTAAATAAATGTGAGACCCTATTTGGAAAATAATTAAAGGCAAAAAAGAACCATAGACATGACCATATAGCTACGATAAGAGTATTGGCAACTACAAGCCCAAGAGTCCAATTCCTAGTATGGCCACCCTCCCTACAAAAGTAGACAAAAGCAAGAAACAAACAAACAAACAAAAAAGCAAAAAACAACAAAAGACTCTTGC
The DNA here is from genome assembly GCF_019054845.1 of Dipodomys spectabilis. Classification (NCBI taxonomy): domain Eukaryota; kingdom Metazoa; phylum Chordata; class Mammalia; order Rodentia; family Heteromyidae; genus Dipodomys; species Dipodomys spectabilis. The sequence goes on from NW_024870752.1 coordinate 11,404,015, forward strand.
TGAAGATTTGAAAATAAATATGCTGGCACTTGAGAACATTTAACATTGTCTAAGTGACATTAAAAATAGCCTATAAGGGAGAGTCCCAGTCATCTGAGATTTTAGCTCTTCATGGTTTTGTTGGATTCCTTGTATAGCTTTCTTCTAGGGCCTACAGTATGACAATGTAAGGGGGTATTCCTTCCATGGTTAAGTTATAAGAAATCATGACATCTATATTGGTAGCAGAATGATGGCCTTCTTTGTTTGTGTTGTGATGTAGTAATCTGTCTGGCTGGGAAGGGCCCCTGGCAAGGAACCAAGGGGCTATCTCATGCCAATAATCATCCAGAGAAGGAATCCAATGGATAACTACATAACTTGATGTTGTTATTGGATATGCCATTGTTTGGATAACTATATTACTTGATGTCATCTCAAGGATTCCTCAGTTGAGGCTATTGGTAAGGTTCAGTTTTGGCTGACATCTGTGTTGTAGCCCACGAGAAACCCTGTAACCAGAGGCAGAGAAGCTATGCCTGGATTCCTGATCTGCAGAAGCAGTGAGATAAAAAAGCTGCTTTGTTTGGGGCTGCCGTGTGCTATGCATAATTACACAGACACAGTGGCTATAGCCTCCTCCCCTGAGCTTCTCTGCCAAAGCTTCCATCCTGTCGTGAGCATACAATGAAGTGGCCAACAGAACCATGTTAGGGTTCACCACTCATCTGAACTTCATTGCTACTTCAGCTGGGCCTTTATCTGCCTTGCTTAATACTCAAGCCTTCTGAAATGATCAGTTTTCTCAGTCATTGTTCCAAAACTTAATTTCATCTATTAAAATGGTAGCCTGGTGAAAATATCTCTGTATACTTATTCAAACATTACAATTTGGGGAAATATAACAAATTGGGAATGATACATGGGGACTATATAATAAAATTTCCTTCTTTCTGACTGGCTCCTAGCTAGGTAACATAAATGGAAACTTAAAACTATAATCAGAAAAAAGCTAAGGAATGATACCAACTGTCTTTTGTTCTTACACAACAGGGGCACAGGATGCATTACACATGTTCTAGATGTGGGAAACGTTCTTATCTTCGACTTCCTTTTGACGCATTGCTTTCTCACCAATCTCTGTGTAAGCCTCAATGAAATGGCTCTCTAGTTACTTTACTTATCACTTCCTTTCTTGACTTTTTTTGTTCCCATGAGTAATCTGGGCACCCTCCATCTGCTTCGCATCTCAGAGCGTGAATACTGTAGCGTTATTATTAGTATTAGCTATTAGTATCTTCCTGTAGACTTCATTCTAATGAAAGCAAAGATCATGAATCATATTTATTTTATATCCCCAGTGCACTCTTTGGCATAGAGTGAGCATTCAGTAAATATTTGTAGAACAAATTAATATGTATAAATATCAGTAATAGGCTGTCAGAGAATTCTTACCAACTGAGTCAGCAACACTTTGGGTAGAGGTGCTTTACCCAGATACACCCATGTCATGAGATACCACTAGCACTTACTTCTCTGCAGCCTTGTAAATAGCACTCAGTAGAAAATTGAAGGGTGTTGGATATAGATTCTGCCAAAGAAAAGGCCAGCTAGAGAGATGTGACATTCGAAATCCATTAGAGTTAAGTGGAGAACCCATTACTGTAGGTCCAATTACTCTGCATCAGGAGGTGAGGGCTAGTTCCATAATACTGAGGGCTGTGATTGTATCATATTCAGAGGCTCTAAGAGAATGTCTCAGTCTTTAAAAGAGTACTAATCAATGACTGAACATGCACAATGAAACATAACTCTGCTTGTGACATTAAACAGAAAATATACATCCTATAGCATTTTTTCTCCCTGAAGATGTCTACCAGTGGAAACATCCTGATTGTAGCTATATGGAGGCTCTTGTGACAATGTGAAGTCTCCTTGCAGAGAGACTTGAGCCTGTCCTCATTGAGACAGCAGGTATCTGCTGGTCTCTTGGGGCTGTTAGAATAGTTCAGCTGCAGAGAGCTCTTCCTGATTCCTCAAGGCACACTTCCTAGTGATGTCATTACCTGCACGAGCCAGTCTCTTACATCTAGATCTTTTTAGGTCACTGTGCTCTTGGAGGGTGGACATTTTTTCTTTAAGAAAAATAACAGTGAAGAAAATAATAATAAATCAACGTGTCCTTCTGCACTTGGATTTATTAATCACGTCACTAACAAAAGTTTGGACTATTTTGAAATATAAACAACCCACAGGGAAGAAGCTACAGGTTTTGAGTTTATAGAATTAAAGTTTTCTGCCAGTGTATACCCAGGAGGATGCATCTCAGAAGACTGGTGATACCCTAAAGGTTATACTTCTCCCACCAGGAATTTGTAAACTTAAAGATTCAGTTTTGTATGCAATCCTATGTTTGACTCTGAATTCTTTTTTTTCTTTTGATTTACAGTAATCTTAAAGAATGAACATAGGGCCGGGTGCCGTTGGCTCATGCCTGCAATCCTCCTTACTTAAGAGGCTGAGATCTGAGGATTATAGTTGAAGCCAGCCTAGGCAAGAAAGTCCCTGAGACCCTTATCTCCAACTAGCCTCCAGAAAACCAGAAGTGGCGTGCTGGTGGCTTAAAGTAGTAGAGTGCTAGCATCGAACACAAAAGCTCAGGGACAATGCCTGGTCTGAGTTCAAGCCCCAGGGCTGTCAGGAAAAAAAAAAAGAAAAAGAAAAACAAGAATGAGCATGAATTCCAGTTAAGATTTTCTAAAGTATTAGTGGGCATTGGTCTGCTAAGTTCAAGGTGAAAATCAAAGCAACTTATTCTCAGATTCTTAGCTCTTTCTCTGTTAATCAAACTAAGCCAGTCAAGAGTCAAATGAGTTTCTTTGGTCTGTATTATGTGTTTGTTGTGGTTGTGCTTGTTCATTTTGTTTTAGAATCATGTTTTTCTTCCTGGAAGTGTATCTCTGCAGATGCTTTAGGAAAGCACTTGGCTCTGAGTTCTTTATCTAGTTCCTTGAATTCTACATCCAGTTCTTTGAGTTCAATATCCAGCTCCCCCTGCTCCAAGTCTCTAGAATCATATTTCTTAATGTAAGTTTATTTTTCTCCTTTTCTCAACAATGATATCATATTTCAGTCCCACAAAGAATGAGAATATAGAATACCACTCAACTTCTGAGGTATATTTATGGTATAGCTTATTGAAAGTCTTAGCCTCTCTTCGCTGTTCTTCCCTCCCTTCCCTTCCCCTCCCTTCCTCCTTTTCTCTGCCCTCCCTCTCCCCTCCTATTCCTTCCCCTCTTATCTCCCCTTCCCTCCCTTTCTCTCCCCTTCTCTCTCCTTCCTTCCCTCCTCTCCCTTCCTGTGTTACTGTTACAGTGCAGCAAATCTGACACAGTGCTTTTGCTGGCTGTAGCTGAGTATACACACTGAATCCTAAGTGTGAATTCCAAACCTGCAGGATCCCAACCATCACATATTTCCTTGCCTGGATTAGATCAGCATCTTTTCTTGTTCTTGCCCTTATTCATAAGACACCTATAGCTGCATTAAATCGGGTCACTGAAATTAGTGTTGGAACCAGTCCACTTTCCCAAATCTATTGTTTCCCATTAAGCTCACAACAGATGTTGAGTCTTGAAGTGCATCTTTACTCTGAGCACATCCCTGGTTCCGATTAAGCACAAGAAAAGCCAGCTTACATGTTACTATCTCAGTCTGTGTGCTCATAAATCCTGCAGTGTTTGATGTGAGATGATTCTGCTAGTGTTGATCAAACCTTCTTATAAATCTGGAGTTGTGATAAATCACTTTGGAAGATCTTGGCATTACATTTGCATGGAAAGCATAGACAAGGGTCTTCTAAAGCAGAGTTATCATTTATGTGCAAGATATGTTTCTACAATTAGAATCTATTAAAGGTAGCATCTCCAACCCAAAACTTAAGTGTTCATTTTGCCTTCTGTATAAGTACTAGTTGGTTTGTTAGACATAGAGAAGGAAAAAAATCGACACTAAACAACTGTTGGTGATAATGAATCGTTTGCATTACCTGGTTGTTATCTGGTTTTCCATCCTTCACTAGCTATAATAAAGAAATTGAAAACCCTTGGAGGGTATCTAACATCTGCTTGCCAGTTCTCTCAATGCCGCACAACAAAGAGAAAGGGTGTACAGATTTCTAACATTATTAAAAATCAATTTATCAGTTGCAGTATAGCTTTCTCATTTTCCCTAGGTCTCCAAGATGCTTCCTGTCTCTCCAGTTTCATCTCGAAAATTGTTTTTCAACTTATTTTAGAAATCGTATTGCTTTTCAGAGTTGTTAAAAGGATTATTTTGTAAGATTTTCTTTTCCTAAGCAATGTCAAGATGTCATTTGCTTTCAATTTCAACATTTTTCATTGAGAAGCATGCTTTTATTTATTTCTGTACCTCTGAATTCTGCTTTACATGGGGTTAGGGAGATAATTAAGTTCTTTGGTTAAAGGTCACATATGATTAAGAACAATAAATGAAAGCTAATGAACTATAAAAACACCAAATCCAACTCTTGCGTTTTAGTCACATTGCTAAGACCTTGAAATCAGTCAGTTTGGTATAATTTAAAAAATTAATTGATCACATTTCTACTAAGATTAAATGGTATACAGTGAAAAATGGAGATTTTCAACCCAAATTATGAAAGCAATAGTCTTTATAAAGATACTCAGAAGAATGGAAAAACAAAATTGATAAGTACATTGGTCTATAGCATCTTCTACCATACTATATATTTTTTTAAATTTGTTACCTCAGCCAGTGTAATTACAAAGGAGAATAGGGCTGTAAAAAGAAAAATATAAGGTAAGATTACCAGTGTTTTATAAATGGCGTGATTATGCATTTTGAACAATCCCAAATGATCGATTATCTAGCCACTAGAACAATGACAGAATTCACTAAGCTAGCTGGATACAAAATTAATTTTAAAAATACTTGCACTGAAATTGATACTATTGATAAAATCTTTAGAAGAAAATAGAGTAATAGAAATATGTGAGGCCTAGAGAAATAAAACTTAAAACACCTTATATATTTTTAAAATTAGTTCTACTTTTATGGAAGGGTATAGAAGGTTATGGAAGGCAGCTCTCCAAAAATGAATCTCCAAATTCAATGCTTCCCAAGGAGAAAGTGAATAGGAAGTGGGTATAAAGTATATATTGCTGCCTAGATTATCCAACTGTAGTGACTTAAAGTAGTAGATTATTAAAATTTTATTTCTTACAGTCTCTCTGTGTTAGAAACTGCATGTGTAGGTGGGTAGTTCTAGATTTGATTTCCTCCTGAGGTTGCAGTAATGACTACTCTCCTCCAAATGCTTGCTGTGGTGGGTAGATTTGCTTCCTTTCAAGATGGCTCCCTTCTGTGGTTGTTGGGTGGCGGTCCTTGGCAGGAGGCACCCCATCAACCCCTGCCCCATGGCCTCTCCAGAGGCTGCCTGGATATCATTACAACATGGTTGTTGGCATTCTCCAAATGCAGTGATTCAAGGAGAAGGAGTAGGGGATGGAAGAATAGCCTTTATGAGCCATCTCCGAATGTCACACACACTCCATTCATATGTATCACATCCTGTCAGTGGCCTTCTGGTTTCACAGATCCATGTAGTTAGGAGTCCCACATTATCAGTGGCCATCTTAGAAGATGCTGTAACAGAAAGTTTGAAAGTTGGCAAATCAATCTTGATATTCATAGGGAGAAAGGAAAATCTGAAAAGTGAAAAAATTTCTGGCAAGGAAATGCTAACCTCTTTCAAACATTTGCTCATCACCAGACATGATTCTGTATGAACTCTATCAGTTGTGCTCACTGACATCCCTGTGGATGAGTTGTTAATCTCTCCATTGCAAATAAGAAATGGAGGGACTGAGAGGGACTGACGCTTCCACAGGAAGTGCCAGGATTTGAGCCCAGGATGTGTGATTTTGGAACCCATATCCCTCTAAAAAGGCAGAGGATGGGTGAGGTGCCCACAAGACATAGTAAATGGATGAAAACAATTCTCATACATTAGCTGAGAATGACTTAATGACATATGACAATTTGGTGTAGAATACAGGCGGCCTTTCAAATTAGTGGGGACAATTGGATATAAAGTGTTGTGATCACCAGCCTAGAGATTTGAAGAACAATAATAAGCTAAAACTACCTTATTCATTATATCAACTGTCTATTAATAAAGGATTATAATGTTAAAATACAACTGTATAAGAATATTAAGACATAATGTTACCAGGATTTCTAAAAAAATTATTTTTATTATAATAAGCAGAGAAAGTGTTTCTAACCAGTAAGTCATATAGAGTAACCAATTTGAGTTCATGTGGAAAATGCCTCATAAGCAACCAAAGGCAAATAACAAACCAGGAAAACCATTATCTTATTCAATAGTCAAAGCTCTAATTTTCTCCTGTATAAAATCTCACAGAAAAGGCATAAAATTCAATAACAGTTACAAAGAGATAGCTACTGACAAAAAATAGATGATTTGTAAACATATGAAAGATTTTTCAGTATTATATTTAAAAGAATTAAACTTAATTTTCTCCTGTCACACTGTAATATGGCAGGATTAAAGTCTTGCTGCTTCAGTGCTACCAGAGTTTTAGGGGAGGAGGTGACTCACACATACTGCCAATATCTCTTAAAAATAAACAAACTAACTAACTCTGATCTTTTGACCTGGCAATTAGCTCTACTAGCTGGTTATTCTAAATGTACCTTCTTACCCATGTCCAAAATTATAGGAATAGTTAATATTGCACTATTGCTTGCAATAAGAAAAAAATGAGATAATAAAACAGTCAAGCAATATGAAACTAGCTAATTAAATTATGGTGTAAGTACACAGTGCAGTTCTAGGAATATATTCATTGAGAAGAGTTGGCTGGTGGGGTTGTACTGATATAAAAGGTTGCTCAAATACAGTGTGGGAAGCAGGTACACATATAACACTAGTGCTGCAAATTCATTTTTTTTTTTTTTAAATTTTATTTTATTTGAGAACATACTGTACAGAGGGGTTACAATTACATGGGCAGGATAATGCATACATTTCTTACCAAGCATTGCATCCTCCTCCTTTGTTTACCCTTCACCTCCCTTCCCAGCCTCCCCCCTCCCTCTCACCCAATCATACCCCCCCTCCCCCCCCCCCACCGACATTGTAAAGCTGGTTTTGACATGACATTTTGTACTTCTCATTGTTGCAACAGGTCCACCTGAATCCTTAAACGACTTGTTTGTCCCCGTCTCCTCCACATGTTATACTGACATCAAATATAGTGAAAGCAGGGGTTACACTGTGGGGGAGGGACACACAAAGCAACAAAGAAATAATCTTATAAATGCATTAGAAACACATGCATGAAAGAAACAAAAACATTAAAATACATATTTGAGGTTTTGTTTTCCTAACATCACATTATCTGACTTTTTCCGCTTGACTCATACCTATACTAGATATTGCAAATAAGGGAAACCATGGGACCTATGTTTCTTTGGGCCTGGCTTACTTCACTTAATATAATTTTTTCCAAGCCTTTCCATTTCCTAACAAATGGGGCAATGTCATTCTTTCTGATGGAGGCATAGAATTCCATTGTGTATATATACCACATCTTCTTGATCCATTCATCTACTGAGGGGCATCTGGGTTGGTTCCATGTCTTAGCTATGGTAAATAATGCTGCAATAAACATAGTTGTGCTGGTAGCTTTAGTGTGGCCTTGTTTGTGATCATTTGGGTAAATGCCCAAAAGTGGGATTGCTGGGTCGTTGGGGAGCTCTATGTGGAGTCTTTTGAGGAACCTCCATACTGCTTTCCAAAGTGGTTGAACAAGTTTACATTCCCACCAACAATGAAGTAAGGTTCCTTTCTGTCCACCTCCCCTCCAGCATCTGTTGTTGTTAGAGTTCTTGATTTTTGCTGTTCTAACTGGAGTGAGGTGATATCTCAATGTTGTTTTGATTTGCATTTCTTTTATGGCTAGGGATGTTGAACATTTCTTCATGTGTCTATTGGCCATCCTTCTTTCTTCTTCAGAGAAGCTTCTCTTTAAGTCTTTCGCCCACTTACTTATTGGGCAGTTGTTTCTTTGAGGATTTGTTGTTGGGTGGTTTAATTTTTTGAGTTCCAAGTATATGCAAATTCATTTTTAAAAGGAGTAACCTCAACTCCTGATTTACCCACAATTGTTTTTATGAGTTTGAGATTTTTGAGAGCAAATTCAGAAGAAGAATAGATACTTTTTTGAGGAGTGAGGACCTGGAATGGGAAACTTCTTTATTTCCTTATATTCTGTCTTCTGTTCTTTACCTTTTTGTGACAGTGCATATTACAGTTTTAATAAAAATAATTAATAATTGAAAACAATCTGTGATAGTGTTTGGTTTTATGGTATGTACTGTGAAATCTTGTATATCTTCAAATATATGTCTGAAAATATACATAATGTTACTTCTTCTTCATTGAAAACAGCAATTAATATATGTGTTACTATCACAACAATATAAAGCAAATAGAGTTAACTTAAATTGGAAAAAGAAAGGTCACGTAAGGGTTTTAAGATTGTGGCTATTTTTAATTTTTAATAACACTTTGCTTTCAGCATTAGCAATTTTGTACAAATAACGTGTCCTGAAATAACTCCATTAAAATTAAATTGAAAAGCTTCTGACTATCAAAAGTAGAATCATACTGCGTTAATATTTCCTAGAATCCCATCCCAGATAGTGTGGGCTTGAGCTCCCCATCAGATGAGCAATCATTCCTTCAAGTTACTTAAATTATGGAAATAGTTTGTCATAGAAAATTTCAAAATCCATTTAAAATGGAAATCCATTGTGTAATTTAAGCAACTAAATAAGGCCCATAACCAGTTTGAGAATGTGTCTCTCTCTAGGAGTTGGCATTAAGTGAATGTAACCCATGGAATTTGGGTAATTTCAACATGGAAAGTTTATAATAATAGATTAAAACACATTGAATACAAAGCAAATGTGCAAGAATATGTTGATTTTATTTTTGAAGATTCCTTTTTTGGGGGCAGAAGAATGCTAAGTATTAAATAATGAATGAAAGCATAATGTTTGGATCCTGCTCAATACTAAACCTTTTGGAGAAAGATCTTAGGAAATAGAATATCACAAAGATTCAAAGCACCCACGACCACATTGCCTACCTATCACAAAGAGAATACATTTTATATTAGTAGAGGCTAGCTTATTCATGCGATTCCTTGGTATGACTTCTGTGTTGTGTGTCTGTGTCTGATGTAATAACAGCTCAGCAACATTGCCAAATATGGTAAACTCAATCTGCTCAGACGAAACAGCCAAATCCAGAAAGTGTGACATTTTGATGGGCAGCTGGCCTTGATTCTTTAAGAAAAAATGATTGGCATGAATTTTGAAAATGGCAGAGGGATTCGTTAAATTAAAAAAAAAAGGCACTTAATAAAATGTAGTGCATGGAATTTGGACAGTGGACTAAAAAATTTAAAAAGAGAAATATACACTAGCTAAATAGAAGTGAGAATATTCATAATTAGTCTGTTGCTAGCTAGCAAGTCAGTCTTAGTTTAGAGTAGGTTGGTGTACATTATTTAGTTTGGAATATTAAGAGTATCAATGGGGACACTTTGAGTCTCCTATTGCAAAAGATTATCAACCAGATTATCAGCCATCGATATCAGTCATTGGAACAATCATAGCTCTGATTTTTCCCATCATCAGAATGCTCACTGATCCTAGTCTAAATAATGCTTCTGGCTCTTTGTAAGCTCCTTTCTTTACACCCTGTTATTCTGAATAATGTGTAGGAAGGAAAGAAATGTTCAGAGAAACTAACATGGTTTTATGAACCCATGTCTAAGCTGAGATCCTAAATTGTCTTGTTTTCAGTAACATTTAACTAGGCTCTTGCCATCTAAACTATTTCCCATTTGATTCAATTATAGGAAGGCAAGAAAAGAATGAGTTGCCTATCTTAGAAGTGGTAGAGAATGTACTGCTTATTTATTTTGAGTTTCTTACTTCAGGAAGATTAGGTCACCTGCCAAGATTCCATCAGAAGCTGGAAGCAAATGATGAACCCACCCACATACCCACCTCAAAGCCCATTGTATCCCCAAGCCAAAGTAGATGTACAGGGCTGGCCACTTAAAATGCAACTTATTTGGCTCATTTATGAGGCCTTAGTGTTGTCTCTCAGGGTCTTGCTTCTCTTGTTTGAAAAGCATTATGAAGTTTATTTTTCTCATTTTCTGTGTCAGTGGTTCTCAAAGTGTGGTTCCCATACCACCAGCTTCAGACTCACCTGGGAAACTTGTTAAAAATGCAAACTAATCAGAAAGTCTGGGAACAGGGCCCAGACATCTGACTGCAGCAAGCCCTCTGGGCCATCCGCATGCTTCTCAGGTTAGAGCTCCAGTGCTGGAGAAGAGGTGTGCAGACGTTGCATATTAAATTCAGTGGAAAGATAGTATCAGCAGGAAACAATCCACAAAACAAAGAAATTGAACAAACCCTTCTGTCTCAGGGTCATTTATGGTGAGGATTGTGTTAGACAACTCATACTGTATCAATCCAGCAAGGATCATTTTGCTTCTAAATAATTGAATAAATAAATAAAAAATTTAAAGACTGCTGAAATTGTTTTAAAACTTAAACTATTTTTGATTTTTTATGATTAACATGAATTAATCATCCAAAGAGCTTTCTGTTGTGACTGTTTATAGCATTCATATAATATGCTACCATCAAATTCACTTTATCCATATTAGTCTATATTTTCTCTCCTCCACGCCCCTCCTTTTAACATTTTTTTGGTGATTTTTGCTATGCAATTTTCATTGAGTATAATTTAATTACAAACCATGTATTTAGTTGCTTGTTTCAAGTGTATGGCTATAATGGAATTCTGTTTAGTTTGTTGGAGATAGGTCAAATTGCAAAGGTAATGGATGTACTCCAACATGAGAAAAGTTTATTTCTGGCTTAACAATGCAAGGTGGGAATTCCTGAACAATAAGAAGCTCTTGTCCACTCAGTGATCTAGGACCCAAGCTCCTTGCATTTTTTGCCACTTTCTATTAGCCTTCATACTGTGTTCTATTCATCCAGCTGGTGGGAAGTAAAATCATACTGAGGAGACACATCCACTTATTCGGATGCTTAGTACACGTTATCTTTGCTTCTCAAGAAATGATGATCAGAGGATTACAGTTCAAGGCCAACCTGAGCCAAAAGTTCTGGAAACCTCATGCCAACCAATAAACACTTGTGCATAGTAGCCCACATCTGTCATCCTAGCCACACATAAGTAGGAAGATCAAAATGCAGACTGGCTGGGGCATATATGAGACAACTTATTCAAAAGTAACAAAGATAAAAAGGGCTAGAGAATGTGGTTCAAGTGGTAGAGCCTGTGTTCTAGGCTTGGTTCTTCCACTACCATCACCACCACCAAAAAAACTTAACTCATACACATTTACTCAAGAGGATTCAAACGTGTTTGTGCACAAATCTGCATATGAATGTTCTTAGAATTACTGAATAACTGTATGCTATTCTAGAACAAATTGGACCAGACGTCCTTCAATGGGCTAATAGCTGACAAACTATATACAGCTGTACTCTGGAATGCTGTTCATTACTGAAAAGCAATATTGATGAGTCTCGAAGCATTATGCTGAGTGAAAAAGCCAGTCCTAAGCAATAGGGTAGTGCTTACCTTCATTTATAAGATATACTTCACATTGAAACAATGGAGAAACAAAGAACAGATATGAAATTGGCTGAGTCTGTGGATGGGAGCAGGTGGTTATATTTATATAGGTGTGGATGGATGCCTGAGTACTTCTATGTCTTGGCTGAGCTGACAGTTACATCCCTTATACATGGGGTAAAACAACAGAAACATACACATATGCATGCACACACGCGCGCGCGCGTGCACACACACACACACACACACACACACAACACACACACACACACACACCATTTTAAGTCTGAATCTGAATGCTTAATCTGGTTTGCACAAATCTTATCCACCAGATATGCATGTCACAGACATGCAGAATTACAGAATTCTGGGGTGGAGGTAATTGAAGATGCATGGGGTCATTCTGTACGTGTTTGAAACTTCCTGTGACTTTATAGTGAAAAGAAACTAGCTCAGAAGGGACGCTTACCATTCCCTCAGACTTCATTAGCATGAACTAATCAAATGGTCACAGATAGCTGCAAAAACACTAGAAAAATGGGATGGAGAAAGAATCTTTGGCAGTGTATTATTTTCTGTCTCCATAAAAATAAGTGAGGCTGGATAGTTTATAGAGTACAAAGTTCATTCAGCCCACAGGTCTGTAGGATAAAAGGCTGTCCTGTGTATTTTGCCCCTGATAAGGGGGCTTCACTTTATCTCTGCATGGCAGAGATGCAGTAAGGGAAATGGAGGAGAGACGAAGTTTGTATAGTGGTCTTACTTCATGTCAACGGACACTCATGACGACTAACTGAGATAACAGGAAAACCACATTGAATCCTTCCATAGGCAGTGCTCCCATTTGCCAGACCTTACCTTTTAACCTTAACATCTCTACCATGAGGACCAGCACATCACCCTTGGAAATAAACCACAACCTAACCAGAGCAGGCAAATGGCTTCCCATTTGCAACAATAACCACCACCACCACCACCACCACCACCACCAATTTCTCCAGTGAAAGTCCAAAGCCATTTACCTTAGCCCACATTACAATCCCCTAAGCATCATCCCTGGCCCTGTCTTTTGTAGACATTGCTTACATTTTTCCCATTACAGGACTTAGCCTTTTCTGATCATTACAGTGAATATCACCTCAGGCAAAAGTTCAAAGAGAATGGAAAAGTTAAAAAGATTGACAAAGTGTTTTATCATGAAACTTAGGTTGTAGATGAGAAGAAATGGATTGATGGGGGGGGAATAAAATTCTTTTATTTTTCATGTGTTGTTTCCAGCAAGTCTTCAGGCTCAATAAATATTAAATAAACTTTAATTTAGGGGAAGGGATAGAGATTACTTGATATTTAGTTTCTTTGTTGAGATGACTGCTCAAAACTATAACTTAAATGAAAAAAATAAGAACAGAACCACTCTTAAAATATCCTTTTCAGGTTCATTTTGATGAACACTCCGTAAGTTCATTGAGTGAATTTATTTCTCACAAGTAGTAGAGTCTTTGCCAAGTAAACTCAAAGCTATGTGTTCATTCACTAGTACTCACTCCTCACCGCCTCCCTAAACACCCCCCCCCCAAAGCAACAAGAAGTAATTATTATACTAAGTAAAACAAGCCAGGAACAAAAGGATAAATACTGTATGATGTACTCATATTATGTATATGGCTAAAATAATTAAGTAGTGTTTAAAGGAGCTGATAGGGAAAGAGCCTCAAACTGGGATGTTGTTCAGTGGGACAGAGTTTGTTAGGAATAATGAACAAAATCTGAAATGTACTTAAAGTCACTGCACTATATGCTTCAAAAGAGTCCAGATGGTATTTTTGTTTTTGTGTCTGCATTAGGACTTGAATTCAGGTCTTGGGTGTGTTGTTTTTTAGCTTTCTTGCACTTTCTCACTTGAGTCACAGCTCCACTTCTGGGGGATAATTGGAGGTAAGCGTCTTTTGGACTTTCTTGTCTGGGCTGACTTCTATCAGCAGTCCTCAGCTCTCAGCCTCCTGAGTAGCTACGATTACAGATGTGAGCTACTGACAGCCAGCAAAAATAGTAATTTTCATCCTATGTATATTTTGCCACAATTGAAAATAGGAGGATATTATTTTGGAAAAAAATATTTTAGACCTTTATGTTTGTCTGGTTGTGCTTGTCCCAGATTTATTAGGCAGGATTATATAAGTAGATTTTCCCAATCTATTTTAAAGTTCCCAGATGTTATTCTGTAAAGACTGTAAATATTATATAATTCATAATTGCTAAGGGCTTATAAAATATTTATTATTATGTATTTATTTTTATTTTTTGTGCTGGTCCTTGGATTGAACTCAGGGCTGTCCACTCCCCTCTCTTAGTTTTTTTTCCCTTAGCTCCATTTGAGCCACACTTCTACTTCTGGCATTTTGTTGGCTAATTGGAGATAAGTGACTCTCAGATTTGTCTACCTTGAGCCTGCTTCAAACCAAGAGTCTAAAATATCAGCCTCCTGGGTACTTGAGATTACAGATGTGAGCCTCTGGTGCCTAGCTCATTACATTTTGGTTTAAAGGGTTGTATTTTGATTGTTGAGATAGACTCTTCCTTCTCCCACCCCAAATTGGTACGATTGAGTTGGACTAGGTACTCTTTTTGTTGGGTCCAGCTTATCTCAGATTTGAGATCAGGACCTTCCTGGTGAATGACAGAGACTGGGCAGAGATATAAGTTAGACGTAGATTTCTGGGACTAGGAGAAGAAGAATCCATTATTTGAATTCAAAAACCCTGAAGCTAAATTTGCTACTGTTTAAAAATAAGAATCATAATAATATTATTTTATTAATTGAGATAATGATATAGACATCCTTTAGAAACTTCAAGGCACCCTAAGGAGATATATCTAATGATTGTATTAGAATTAGTCTCGCTCTCTTCCCTGGAAGATGACTAGACACAGAGGATGCTGGGAGACATTTGCAACATTTGCAGTTATATATGAAAAACACATTCTCATATGCTTATAATCTGCTATGTTTTAAGAATCACCTGGAAACACACAAGCTCTAGATTCCAGGGTCTTGTCCCCAGGATATTTTCATTAACGCATCCAGATTAGTGGGTATCAATTTTCAGTGCATCTCAGAATCACATAGAGAGCTTCTAAAATTTCCCTGGCCCAACAATTACTCCATAATTACAGAGGTGAAAGCCAAGGATCAGTCCCCCAAGAACTGTGATGTAGCTCATGCAAAAACCTTCAATTAAGATCATGATGGTCAAGAACAAGCCACAAAACTGAGCCACAAATAATTAGAATGTATAGTTTCTGATGCAAAACAAGACACTTTGGGAAAATTCCATATAATCCAGAAATTAAATTCTTCATAATGGAGACATAACAAATACGATAATGACAAATGAAGGGCAAAAGGGAGGATTTATTCTTTACTTTCAATTTTATTATTATTTTAAGTAGTTGTATAGAGGGGATCGGAATATTTAAACCTTTAGAGCTCAGGATGACTTAATTTTTATACCACATCTTGAAAAATCTAATATCTGTCTGGTTAGATCCTTGCATTTAATATGGTTAATTAAATATTGATCCACAACTTACTCAAATCATAGCTGCTGCCCACAACTCTGGTGACCTGTACTCTGCCTACTTCCGGAGATAAATTCCTAATTTCCTCCTCAGGTTTTATTGGCACTCCCGTGTCCTGTTTTCTGGGACACTCCAACTCTTTAGATATCGACACTAAGAACAAAAGGAATATTTACAAGATATCCTCGATGCTGATGGCAAAGAATAAGAAGAAGGAAACGCACGGTGCCTGTTATGATTGCCGCTGCGCACGGCTCACAGTGCTCTCAGTCTCAGTCACTGGAGTTCCTGTGGCCTGAGGAGCCCGGTTATACCCAGCTTGATAGAATGAGCTTGTTTGAGACCTGGTGTTTCTTTTCACTTCCGCACCCACCTGCCAGTTGCGTGTGCCCTTACCTTCCCCCTAACAATTATTCTGCTTCTCAGCCACACATCAGCACTCGGTCTCCCAGGTTTCTGTTGGAAATGCTGAGAAAACACATTTCATGATTTCTATAACACTTTTCCTTGTAAATATAGGGAGCCCAAGTGGGAGCTTACAGAGCAGGCCAGGTCTCCCTCCCCTCACACCTCCTCAGCCCAGCATTTCATTTCTTTTTCTCTCTCTTTTTTTTTTTTTTGGTCAGTTGTGGGGCTTGAACTCAGGGCCTGGGCATTGAAAGTTTGTGCTCAAGGTTATTGCTCTACTGCTTTGAGCCACAGCTTCACTTCTGGTTTTTAGGTGGTTAATTGAGATTAAAGTCTTAGAGACTGACTTCCCAGGCTGGCTTCTGGGATACTCAGATCTCGGCCTCTGGCTGGACAGAATTACAAGCATGAGTCACCAACACCCAGCTTGCTTTTCTTTTCTTTTCCTTGGGCACTTGAGGCCAAAGCCCATCATCTGCTTTCAAATAGAGGGCTTTCCTGCCAGTCTCCCTGTTTGTGTTGAAGATGGGATGCCTATAAATAACCAAATTTTTAGGTACCTGGTTATAAAAGAAGGGCAGTGTTGTACTAGAAAATACTGCATATAAATACTTTTTATGTTAAACTTCATTACATTTGAAGAAGACATATTTTAAGTCTAGCAGGTAGACTTGTTCAATGATAAAAGGGTTTTCTCATCCTAAGTATTAATCCATACTTGAGCCAGCTAACCTGATGTTCACAGCTTTTAAAAAACCATAATTTTTGCCTTCATTTAAAATTATATAGCACAGTTCAGTACCTGTAGCATAATTCTTCATTTTAACAGAAATGTAATAAACTGAGCAAGAATTCGATTTTTGTCAGTTATATTTATATATTTTCTCGCTCTTAGTCAACTGTCAATTATTTACAATTTGTGCTGGGGATTATTCTCTTGTTTTCTCTCTCTTTTTTTTTGTTGTTGACAGAACATTTTGGATTCACAAGGGAAATGAAAGAAGATTAAACTCAAATAAGTTAGACATGATATTGGAAAGGTTGGATGGATTCAGGCTCAGGACTCTCGCCACTGCTGTAACATAGGAGTGCTTATTGTAATTAAGAATCCCAAGTCATTACAAAGTTCCTTACCCCGGTTCTTGGTGTGAATGTGTAAATCACACCTTTCGTTGGTAGAAAACATTTATGTAACTATCACAGGGATCTAGGAGAGACACAAAACTCCCACATGGTGCATTCTGTGTGGAGATAGGAGGATTTAGCCTGTGAGAGCAAGATGGACTCCTGGCGAGGCTGTGTGTTGTGTTCTGGGTGGCAGGGCATAAACCTAAGGGGAAGATCTGGACACAGGGCACTTCAGTAGGATTGTCCCTGCCTCTGAAGCAAAAGCCACAGTCTACATTTGTGAGGCTAACCCCCTTGCAACACAAAAGAGAGAAGGATAGGCATTGCTTGGAGCAGAACTACCAAGCAGGGACCAGTTGATTCCCCTTGTCAACCAGGAACGAGAGAGAAGGCAGAGGGTATTTACTTATTGAATCAAAGAATCACTACCTCCTTCTTCAGTTTTCTGCCTCATGAAGCAGAAAGCAGATGTCTGAAAATACCCTGTTGCCTGAGGTATTGTTCACAGCTGTCTGATGACACCGCGTGAGTGTAATTTGGGATCCCATGATATCGCCAGTGTGTGAGCTTGCTCCTGGAGTCTGCGTGGGCACTGCCCATGGAAAATGACACTGCCAGTTGTATTTCTAATCTGTGCTTCTTGTAGAGCCGGTCGTTTGTCAGTCCCTCACTGACCTCTGTCATCTATGGAGCAGATGCCCAACAAGACTGAGGAGCACCAGAATGAGGTGCTTATAATGACACCTCTTTGGGGGAGGATGGGAGTGATTCCTTGAGCTTTGTAGACCAGAGGCTATAAAGCAGGGTGGGAAAAAATAGATGAAGTCATATGGAATATTAATTTTGGAGAAGGCTGTGATGTCAGGGCACTAAATTTTAAAAGAGAATGTTTTTAATGATTTTTTAAAAAGATTTTTAAAGATTATACTTTTCTCAACTTTTTCTATTTTGAACAGAAGTTTGATAAAATTTCCTGAGAGCATAATTGTATTAGTTAATTGTCTTAATGAGTCATACAGATAGTTTGAAGCATGGATGATCTGATCATGTATGTCCCAATTTTCTTTTTCTCTATTTTCTCAATGTAAAATAGTCTTGATCAATCATTTGACTGATCTGAATCAAAGATTGCTGTCTCAGGATCGTCTGATGATGGCAAAGACAAGAACAAAGGAAAGTAAATGAGGTGAGACAGGTTTCAAGTTCCATAAATTTTGGAGTATTTTGTATCAAGTTAGACCTAGACACTGTAGTTCTTAAAACTCACCACTACTCTACTCCAAGTGATTCTCGCATACCCATCAAGGGATTAGGGTTCAAAGCCATGCATTCATGGCTAAAGTTTATTTTCAGCAGCAATGTTTTAAAGTTGCTTATCTGCAACTTTTCTTTCTCTCTTTAGAAACAATGAAATTTTGTCAGCACTTTTGTTAATTCCCCATTTTTCTTTGAAAAAGGTTTTGAGCTAAGCACTCAAAACTAAAGGGCCTCATGTTCATAATCTTAGACTCCTAAGAGGCTGAGATCACAAGGATGGTGGTTTGAGGCCATTCCAGGCATACACATGAGACCACTTCTCAATCAATAGTTGACTTTAACATTATATACTTGTTGTCTGTATGGGAGGCTGACACAGTATGGGACAAAAAGTCTGTGAGGTCATCTCAACCAAAGAAGCTAAGTATGGTGGCATCTACCTGTCTTTCCTGTTACACTGGAATGGCTTGAATAGGCCCAGACCCAGGCAAAATGAAAGACCCTATCTCAAAAAGAACCAGTATGTGTGTCTATTGGACATGTGTCTATTCTTATTTCCTCTTCAGAAAAGTCTCTCTTGGTCTTTAGCCCACTTATTAATGGGATAGTTGTTTCTTTGAGGATTTGTTATTGGGGGATTTAATTTTTTGAGTTCTAAGTATAGTTTCGATATGAGGCCCTTTTGTCTATTACACAGCTAGTGAAGATCTTCTTCCAATCTCTGTGTTTTCTATTGATCTTGCTAGCTATGTCCTTTGCCATGCAGAAGCTCTGTAGTTTAATATAATCCCATTTGCCCAACCTTTCTTTGATTTGTTGTGTTTCTGGGTTTTTATTAAGAAAATTTCAGCCTGTGCCAAGGAGCCCTAGAGTTTCTTCTATTCCTTCCTGTAATGTTTTCAGGTTGTCTGCTTTTACTTTGAGGTCTTTGATCCATTTGGAATTGATTCTGGTACAGGGTGATATATAAGGATCTAACTTTAGTTTTCTACCGGTGTTTAACCACTTTTACCAGCACCATTTACTGAAGAAGCTGTCTTTCTTCCACCCTATTTTTTTGGCTCCCTTATCAAAGATTAGGTGGCTATAGGTTTGTGGGTTCATTTCTGGGTCTTCAGATCTATTCCATTGGTCCTCAGGTCTGGTCTTGTGCCAGTACTAAGCTGTTTTGATTATTACAGCTTTGTAATAGAGTTTGAAGTTTTTCTTTGTTGTTGCTGTTCTCAATGTACTATGCTTTTTTCTTTTGTGTTTTCCCCCCTATGGTTTATCCCCTGTTGTCACTATGTTCTATTTGGTACCCTGGGTATTGTATATACATTTATCTGAACTAGGGAAGGGAAAGGAAGGGAAACAACAAAATGGTGAGAAAAGGGCAAAGGAGGAACCTATGTAACAGCGATACTCACAAGACAGTATATTGGAAATGAACTGTACAATGTGGGGGGGGGGGTTGAGGGAGAGGGAAAGGGAGAAAAATGAGGGAGGAGGTAACAAGTTAGACAAGAATTGTGCTCACTACCTTACTTATGTAACTGTAACCCCTCTGTACATCACCTTGACAATAAATTATTTTAAAAAAAGCAACCATTGCAAAAAAATAGCTAGTGTAGCCTAGATGTGGCTAGTGCTGAGGTACCCGTGTAAGAAGCATGAGATCCTGAGTCCAAACCCCAGTACCACAACAAAAAGCCCTTTTCAAATATTTTCTGTGTGAAGAATTCATGTAGTGTATATGTCAACATATTGTCCAGCTTAAGCACTAGGGCTAAAATTGATATTAACCCTGTGAATGTGTTTATCTAAAATCTAAAAATAGTACTAGGGATTATTTTTCCTCTGTCATTGCCACTTTTGTTTAAAAATTATTGTTACTTTGTATGGCATATTGCTTGGTTTTTATTGTTTGGGGTCATTAGAAAAACAATACACTGTTTCTTAAGCAATTTGCTTCTTTGTACTTGAAATTCTTTGAGTGCTTCATGCTGTGTATAACTGAGTTTCATTCAGTTTTCATTGTTGATAATATTCTATCTGTGTAATCATAGAACAACTTGATTTAATCGCCATCCTGCTAATGGATATTGTGTTACACATTACTCTTTTCCTCTCAATATGGTATTATCAGCCTTCGAAAGTTTTGCCCATCTAATATATAAATATCAATATGACATGGTGGCTTTTTTTGCATTTAGCTGATCATAAAATATTCTTGTAAAAATCATTTCAGCTTATTGAAACACTATTGGAAAGTGCGATTTATATAATTCAAAATTTATAATATAATATTTTGATACAACCATGTTTTGTGAAATAATTATCACAGTCAAGCTAATTGACATATCCACCACCCCATAGTTATCTATTCATATATGTGAGATGAGAATACTAAAGATTTACTTGAACAAATTTTAGGCATTTAACAGATTCTTTTAAATTATTGTCACCATACCCTACTGTAGGTTTTTAAATTTTTCGCCTTTTAGATACAACTTTGTACCCTGTGATAATTTCTCAATTTTTCCACCCTTGAGCCCAGGGAAAAGGTCGTTCTGTACTTGGTTTTTCTGAGTTTGATTTTCATTTTCATTTCATGTAGAAGTTATATCTATCATTCAATAGATACCTTTCTGTATCTGACTTTATTTCACTTTCTTCAGGTTGTCACAAGTAGTAAGATTTCCTTCTTAAAATGTCTGAGTGAATGGTATCCACTGCACATTTAGAGAAATGGAGAGTGCGGTGGTGGTTTCCAGGAACTTGAAATTGGTAAATGGAAGAATATAAGATGTTGGTCAAAACATCCATGAATCTGTCATTGGATCTGGATTGTTTTGCTGTCTTGCCTACTGTAGGAAATATGACAGTTTACATGGGAATACATGCATCTCATTGAGATGGTAATTTTATTTCCTTGCAGTGTGATGTTCATATCATAGTACTTGTTGTGTTTATCTGAGGATTCCTACCACTATTTGCACAATGGGGGCAGCAATTTATATTTCCACAACCAATATGTTTCCACATCCTCTACAATCCTTATTTTTTTGACATTTTGATGTTATCTTCTGTTGTCGTAAGTTAATGGTTAATAATAAAACAGATTTTCATATACCTATTGATCATTCAAATGTCTTCTTTGAAAATGTATCTATTCTTGACCTTTGTCCATTTAATGGAATTATTATTAATATTACTATTGAATCATAAGAATTTCTTATGTATTTTGGATATTTGTATATATGTATATATTTCAGATATATAGTTTGCAAATATTCCATTCCCTTCTATGGGACCCTGTTTTCATTTTGTTGGCTTTATATTTTTGCTCTACAATGACGTTTTCTCTTTCTTTTTGTTGTCAGTGTTTTGATGTTGTTTTCAAAATTTCATTGACCAGATCACTAGAATGGAGCTTTTCCTCTGTTTTCTTCTAGGGGATTCATGAATTCAAAATGTGTGTATGTGTAATAATTTCTTTTTTGCAGGTAAAACAAGCAACACATTTAATTTTATGTATATAGATATCCAGGTGAACATTTGTTGAAGAGTTCACAGAACTTTTTGCTTGATCAATTCTATTGTTGATTCTTTCTATTGCATTTTTTATTTCATTTGTTGTCTTTATCAGCTTTAGAATTTCTTTGTGGTTTGTGTGTTTGTGGTTTAACTTGAGCTTGAAGTCAAGGTGTGGGCTCTATTGAACTTTTCCTTTTATGATTGTGTTGAAAAGAAATTGATTTTCTTATGCTATAGGCCACAAGTTCAAAATCAAGGTTTTAACAAGACCATGCTTCTTTTGAAGTCTTTCGGGATGGATCTTTATTTATTTATTTTTATTTATTTATTTAGCCTCTTTTAGCTTCTCTTGGTTCTCAGCAAAGAATTAATAGATCAGTCCAGCACCAACTTCTATCTTGGTGCAGACTTCTCTTCTTTCCACATTTCTCTTTTAATGTCTTCTATGAATACCCTTGCCACTAGATTTAGAGCCTACCCTGATAATCCAATATAATGTCATCTTAAAATCCTTAATTATGTCAACAGAGACCCTTTATACAAAGAAGTTCACTGTGTGCAGGTTATTAAGGGCTAGGGTATAGACATGTCCTTTTGAGGGTTGCCATTAAACCTAGCAATGATGCTCACCTTCCTGAAAGTAAAGGACATGATCTTCAAATATTCTAGTATTTAGAGAACATATGTAGTGTATATATAAATGGAATAGGAGTATATATGCTTTTTTGGTGACAATCCTAGGGCTTGAAATAAGGGCCTTGGTGCTGTCCTTGAGCTTCAAAGCTTAAGGCTAGCATTCTACTCTTTAGCAGAGATAAGAGTCTCACAGACTTACCTGCCAGTACCGCAGGACTAGCTTCAAACTACAATCTTCAGATCTAAGTCTCCTCAGTAGCTAGCATTATAAGCATCAGCCATTGGTGCTTGGCTACATGTACATTTAAAAAAATAAAACATTGTTTTAAGGAATTTGAGACTTAAGGATATATCTAATACAGCTGCATTTGGCTAGTATGCCTAATAGTCTGAGTTCTATCCCAGCACTATCAAAAATATGTTATTTTTTTCAGAATTTAAAATAGGCAAGAAGAAAATACTGATGGTTGCTTAAATAAGTTATAAGTTGAGTATTGATCTAAGGCTTGCTGGTGCATAAACTTTCCATTTTCTGTGTGTCCTTGCTTGCATTCCTTGCTAGTTTGAAAATAGTGATGTTTAGACTTGTGTTCATGTGGTTAACAAATAGGTGATTTAAGGAAATGTAAGAAGTCTGTTTTATGTGAAGTGTGAGTGTTCAGCAAATTCTTCCTCAAGCATTCTCTGCTTATTTCAATCATGCCTGTTTTCATCAGTTTGATTTAAGCAAATGGCTGTGCTTTTCGCAATGGAATGCTAGAGGGGAACAAATCGTGATTTGCCTGACTGCTCTGTAGATAGCCCACCCTTTAAGCCACTCACCTCCCATTCCTATCTCCTGCCCAAGACTGGGTTTATTTTCCTTACAGCATTTATCCTGTCTTATCATGACCTTCCTTCCTTGTTTCCTCTTTATTATCAACCTCTATTTGGCACCTCAGCATGAGAATAAGGAATCTCTGCATCATTTCTGCTTCATCTGAATGCCTAAAAGAGTGCATATGCAAAACATTCATGTAAAAATCAATTCATACTCCTGAGCAGATCAAATTGTTCTTCAATCAAGCATATTTAATGAATTAACATATTCTAAGAATATCTGTCTTCAAGCTCATGACCCGGGTCAGTGTGGATACCAGGGTACTTATTTTTGTTCCCAATTATTTGTCTTTATTGCTTATTAATATAATCTCCGTGTGAGATGAAAGCCATTAACACATGCCACCTAAACGCTAGGAAATTGTAACATGCTAACTGTGTTTGACCTTGAATGTAAACTGAATGCTAGTATTTATTCAATATGGACAAAAAATCCCATAAACTTAAACAAGTTAGACATTAAAGTTAGATGTATAAAGAGTTTCTCTATGAATGCTATTGTCAGTGACATGAGTATGTGGTTCATGATGCTGGATGTCCAGGAAGATGATAGCTTTTCTGTATGTGTATATTTTAAGACTATATTTTAATGCTAATTTAAGCCAGTATTTTTCCCTGGATATATTTACATCTTTAGTGTATTGAGTTGTTGGCATTCAGTTGCTTTAATAATCTGTTTTCAGAGCTTTGCAAGCCAGGCAATATGATAACTATGGCCCCAGAAGCAAATGGAACCCTGAATGAATGACCTAATACTCACCACCAAGTAGGTGGTGTGACTCCAGTCATAAGAGCAGATAGAATTAAAAAGGGTAGAAAAATCAGCTTGCTTCTATGGTATGACAAAGAAGCAAGTGTTATTTATATTTTAATAGGAACAAATGTATAAATATGCTGTGAGTGCCATTTGTGCTTTTTAAAAAAATGGAGTATGAAAAAGTTAGTTCCCATTAGTGTTATCTTCTACTAAATCCAATAGTTGGTAGCATGACTTCTTTGTTACTGTTGCTCAGCTAGGCCTTAGCTGATATCATGTGGTGGAAATGTGTCTTCCTTATCTTAGTGTTTGGCCTCATCAGAGATCTCTTCCTTATTGAGAATTGTATCTCCGGGACTACTGCCTTGTGGCCTTAGGTATGGCTAGCTCAACTGGGAGCAGTTACATTGAACTCAGGCTTGTATTCTACATGCCTTTCATCTCAGATGAATGCTCCAATGCAAATTTGTAGAACCCCTTCCCATCAATGTCAGCCTTTACAAACCAATAGCTATGGGTGAAATGCAAAGCGATCTTATCCATTAATAACCTAAGCTCTAATTCTAGTTCAGTTAAAGATCCTGTGTATACTTAAAAAAAGAAGTTTAGGCAACTTGGTTTGCATTGCATAAATATAAAAGGCTCTTACAAGAAGACCTTCTGAGATTAAAATAAGCTTTCCTGTGGAGATGTTCTAGCAGCCAACATCTTAAATGTTTCCAAAGAACAAATAAATGTCAATATTTATCAAAAAGGCACCTCACTGCCTTTTCAAAACTAAAGTCTTGTATGCTGCTGGCTCATGCCTATTGCCAGGAAGTGGAGATGGAAGAATCAAGATTTGAAGTAAGCCCAGGCATATAATTGTCTCCAATTAATCATCAAAAAGCCAGATCTGGAATTGTGTGGCTCAAGTGATAAGAGTACCAGCTGTGAGGAAGGAAAAGAAAGAAAGGAAGAAAGAAAGAAAAAAAGGAAAGAAAGAAAGAAAGGAAGGAAAGAAAGAGAAAGAAAGAAGGAAGAAAGAGGAAAGAAAAGGAAGGAAGGAAGGAAGGAAGGAAGAAAGAAAGAAAGAAGGAAGGAAAGAAAGAAAAAAAGAAAAGCTAAGAAAGACATCTGAGTAAGAAGTCCAGGTTCAAGTCCCATTACCTTCAGGAGATAAAGAAAAAAAAATCTTCCCCATATTGACTGTCCAGAAACGAGACCTCCTTTCACATCTGCAGCTGTTTGCTTTGCAGTGGACATTGGTAGTACTTCCAGCTCTCACTCCTCTTGATAGCACTACAAGAAAGCAGGTAAACCTTCTCTATCCAGGAAGCCAGAGAACCTTAGATGATCGAGGGCTCAGCCCTTCATGGGCTGTGACACTGCAGAACTTACTCTATTTCTGTGGGTATTTGTGGAATTAGCAAGCTTACACAACAGTCCTCAAAATTCATTCTGTGAAATTCTTTGTCCACCTCTTAAGTACTCTTATCAGCAAGTGTGTAGTAATGCTCTCATTATTCACAGGATTATTATCATCTATTATGAAATAAAATTAATACTAGTGACAATTATAGTAATAAAAAGATTATCTTGATTACTTACTATTTATCAAGCACTCTAATTTGCATGACTTATTTAATTAAGATGTGTCTGAATCTAATTACTATGTCCATTTTACTGGAGTGAAGTAACTTACCCAAGTCATTTATTTAATAATAGCAGATTTAGGCACCAAAGCCAGGTCTATCAGTCCTCTTACTACATATATGTAATGCACATAGAAAAATATACGCAGATACAAACATACAAAGCCCTAACATGGTTTGTCAGTAAAATAGCATTGACTAGTTTCTGCATGTAAGAAACTGAACTAAGCAAACAAAAGAATCAGGAAATAGTCAAAAGACCAGGAATATGTTCTATATAAAAGCAAAAAAATCCATATGAGAAAAGAATTTAGAACATTACTTTATAGTAACACAGATTGAACAATTGCCTTTAAGGACAAAGCAACAAGATTGATTTGGGTGAATAAATATTGATTTGACAGGAAGTCAAATAAAGTAATTATGTGAGTAAGTATAAGTACTGTATTTTAAACAAAGCAGTATCCAAAGCCATCTGGAGAGAAAAATGTGGCAGACAGTTCTTGCTATAACTCAAGGATTCTCCATTCTACTCTAACCTCTGAATCAACGTAATGATGACTCTGCTCCCGCCAGTGATGATTTCAGTTGTCTCCATTTCCCTTAACCTGCTGAGTTTCATTTAGGAATAAAAATTAACTGTAGGCACCATGCTGTATATTACATCTCCAGAATTTATTTTCTAACTGAAAGTTTGTGTCTTTTGTACAGCATCTCTCTGTTTTCCCCACTTCCAGCCCCTGGGGACCACTGTTCCATTTCCTATTTCCATGAGTTAACTGTCTAGATTCCACTTATGAATGAGCTTATTTCACTTATCTAGTGTCGTCCAGGTTCATCTATGTTGTCTCAAGTGGCATCAAAATTTCCTTTTTGCAACCAAGTAATAGTCATATATATATATATATGATACACAGTATCACTATATGGAAACATTTCAGATTGGCTATTTATAAAGAAAAAGAAGTGTGTGCAACTTATTGGGAGCTCAAGGACCGGGTTCTGCTTTGGCTCAGCCTGAGTGAGGATTATGGCATGTCATGGTGGAGGCAGTGTTAGCAGGATGTGGGAAAGTAGGTGTCCCTGTCCTGAATCAGGGTTACAGAGCCAGAGCCTAGCCAGCATCCAGCTCGTTCCTGTTAGGAGAACTACCGATGAGGCTGCAGGAGAAATAGTTCAAGACTCCCACAAGCTGAGGACATCCCAATAGCTCCCATCTCTGACACTTCCATGCTCCCAACCCCCTCCCTCCCAGCCCTTCTTCAATCAGAGCAGACCCTGAGGGAATATTCACCTTACACCCAAACTGTAACCGTTTATGTGTACATGTATTTCTATGGGTAGCCATCTACAAATTACAGTAAAATATATCTTCTTCAAGAGATGTATTAAATCTATAACTTGGAAATTGTAAATACACTACCACATTGATAAGAATGCAACAAATACATTTCTGACTTCCTTCTCTCCTTTGACCCATTAGCCCTTTCTATCAGTGTTTCTTTTCGACTCATGTATAGAGGTTTAGCATTAGAGTTGTATGAGTAAAACACACTTCTGCTCTCTTGAAGCTCCCTGTTTATAGGGGGGGCTATTGGTGGCAGAAGTCCCATGAGAAAGACTCCAGACAAATAGGATTCTTGGTATCTCACACTCCGTTGAGATCAGGAGGCAAGATGAGAGTCTTGAAGTTTGGAATGAGGCTCAGTGGGGAAATGGTCTTGGGCAAATGTACCATTCAGACAATCAGTCCATGTATAACCTGGGTTTTCTAGTGGTCCTTGATTCTATCCTCATTCCTGCATTCCTTTTGATTCTAAAGAGCTTCAGCTTTAATTATGCTTCCTTCAGTAATTATATGAGAGTCTTCTAATTAGCCTTCAAAACATTTCTCTTTCTAGTGCTTTCTGCCTAGTGCCACAATAATTATTTTCCTGATGTATAAAAGTTATTGCTTGCCGGGCACTGATGGCTCATGCCTGTAATCCTAGCTACTCAGGAGGCTGAGATCTGAGGATCGCGCTTCAAAGCCAGCCCAGACAGGAAAGTCCGTGAGACTCTTATATCCAATAAACCACTAGAAATCCAGAAGTGGTGCTATGGCTCAAGCGGTAGAGTAGTCGCCTTGAGCTGAAGAAAGCAAGGACAGTGCCCAAGCCCAGAGTTCAAGCCCCATGACTGACCAAAAAAAAAAGTTATTATTTATCTCTTAAGCCAAAGACAATCATACCATCAATGTAGCGATTGCTTTTCCAAGTCAAGGCCAAGCCCTTCACTTCATAATTCAAAGGACGCCATCAATTGTTCACTTCTTCTCTAGTCAGCTCTTGAGGCCAGCCACCAACTCATGTACACCCATCTGACTGTTTATTTTTCTCCCCATAATGACGTATCTCATTGCCATTTGCTTTATCTCACTTGGTAGGTGTGTGTGTGTGTGTGTGTGTGTGTGTGCATGTATGTGTGTGTGTGTGTGTGTATGTGTGTGTGTGTGTGTATTTTTTCTGAACCAGTAGATACTAAGATGCAGACACTTGGGATCACTTGCTTGGGATATATTTGAGGAAGCTATAATATTAAGTTGTTACATTTCTTTAGTGACCTTTAATTTAGAATACCCACATACAGTGTTTCACCTTTTAAGCCAATTATATTTTTAAATGAGCATATATCACAGCATTTATTCACTATCTTTCTGTTTGTATTTGTCTGATGGTTTCCTTATTATTATGCTAAATATAAATATTTTTAAATCAGAAGTACTATATAAATGATACTAATTTGTTCATTTTTTTCACCTTTTGTTTCTTTCCTAAAGTCACTCTAGGTTTGACTACTCCATTACCTATATTTTGTTGTCACAACCTTTTTATTCCTTTTAATTAAATTCTAAAAATTAACATATGATCTTTCCATCATAGGAGTTGACCTAGTACAGAAAGGAAGAAAGAAGATTCTCCTTTTGGGGCAATCCCATGATGCAGTCTTCCAGGGAAACTTCTTTACTTAGGTCTGCATACAATGATCTTGCCTTTGCTGAATTTCTACAACACTGTTGTCTTTCAACTATAGGCTTACTTTGATAATTAATGTTCATTCTTATAAAATGTGAGATCATTTTGTTCAGTTACATTTTAATTTGTCTGCAGGCAGATGAATATCTTTTCACCATTTTTTCTCTTGTCCATTGAAGCAGTTAGCATTGTGTTAGACCAAAGATAAGTTCTTAAAAATACTCTGAGTTGGTTTTGGTTTACTAATGCTTTCTTTATTATAAGACTTTGTCTCTCTCTCTCTCTCTCTCTCTCTCTCTCTCTCTCTCTCTCTCTTTCTCTCTCTGGTCAAGTGAAGTTAATTCTTGGCAGCCTTTGCAATAAAAGATGCTGCAGCTGTGTGGAGAGATTAATATATAGCTTTGAGAGGCCCTTGATGACTTTGGAAAACATCCTTCTATAACATCTTTATTGTGTTTGTCTAAGAGTATGATCAGTTTGTATTCCTCAAGTATGAGCTTGAACCCTGTAGAAAGATAATCAGCAGTGTATTGAATGGTTCTGATTTATAAAGGAACCATGGATGGTCTTCAAAGCAAATTATACATACCTGCATAATTAATAATTTAATCCTTTTTTCTGTATGGAGGACTGTGTGGGGTTGAGCCAGCATGTTTTCTGCAGCGATCATTCTTCTCATGGAGCTGTTTATCATCTGCATATATTGGTTAAGCAGTCTTTCTTTCTTTTGGAAATTAAAAAAAGAAATGGAACTGAGAATTATGAGGATTACAAGGCAGCCAGTAGCCCATGTAGGCTGAGCAGGAAGGAGCAGGGAGGCTGGTGTTTTCCAAAGGATACTTAAATTTTGCATTGCATACTACTATTCTAGTATAGGAGGAGAACTTGTTTACAATTATGGGTCAACTGAATTAATCACTGTAGTTACTAAAGGCCCCAAACATTGTCTACCCATGAATATAGTCACTGCTTATTTGTTTATTCAATTGACGAACTAGTGCCCAAAAGCTTTAGCTTTGCATGATAGTCTATAAAGGGAGTTCTATAGACTTGGTCATTCTTCCTGTCTTGTGCCTCAGGGTCATTTTTGGTGATTGTACCTGTTTCTCTCTGTCTCTGTCTCTGTCTCTATCTCTCTGTCTCTCTGTCTCTGTCTCTCTGTCTCTATCTGTCTGTCTGTCTGTCTGTCTGTCTGTCTCTCTCTCCCTTTTCCTTCATTTCCTCCCTCCCTCCATCTCCTCTTGGAGATAAAAGCCAGGACCACCTTGCACATGCTAGGCAAGTGCTATACCACTGCATTGGCCCTGTCTTCTGCCAGGTTTTTTGATTGTTGGCCATCTGCTGTGCATTTGGCCTCCAGGTCTATCAGCCATAGAAGCCCTAGCAGTCCATTTGCCACCGACACTCATGTAAAACAACCATTTGGCCAACTCCAATGGTTTTTAAGCCGTGAACTGCTCTCTCTGGTCTACCTTAGCTGCCAAAGATTTGTCCACTGTTTGATTTTTGGAAAGTAAACCTGGAGGTATTTAACCATATACTTTTGATCCCATCCAAATTAATGTGTTTTACATTTGCATTTATAGAGCTTAATCATGGAACAAGTGTGAAATGATTCTATATGGATATCGAGAGTGAATCAAATCAAACCATATTGAGTTATTTCAGTAATGTTAGATGTTGTTCCAAGAGCTGTGAGTCCATGGATTATAATTAAAAGAATTTAATGTTCACAAGGACAGTGTATTGTATAGCGTCTGAAAGACCGACATTACATTTATGCCAAATAAATATGCTTTTCATGAATATGCTAAGGTGATATTAATTTACTGAACAAGATGATAGTTATAAGGATAATTAATTAAAATGATTCCATAGGCTCTGTAAACAAAGCAGGCTATGTAAACAATTCTACACAGGCCTACAGGTGATGAAAAATGAACTTATACTTACAATTTCTAATAATAAGAAAGGATACAAAGAAACAAAAACTCATCCACTTTATACTTAAAGTTCCTAAAACTTTCTAACCGTGACTACATTCTTGACCTAATGTCAAGATTTTGCAGAAATTGTATGGATTAGCTAACTATTCAATAAAATCATCTTTAAATAAGGAGGGGACATATACAAGAGTAGAGGATAACATAGTGGTTATGGTATGCATGGGGAGATAGGATGGGTAAATATAGGTCAGAGGCTCCAAAGAGCATGTGTAGAATTGACAAGACCAGATACTCAAAATACGGTCTGGCAGTACGCCCTTTTCCAGGGGTTCACTGTCTGGGGCTCTGTTACCCTTTGTCCTTAGTATAGAAATATTACTTGGAAAATTCATAAGTTTTAAATTGCACCCTATTCTGAATAATGTGATAAAAATCTCATTCTGAAGTTAATAATGTCTATGGTAAGAACAAATCTGTCTGGCAAATCAGAAATAGAAGATGAGAAAAAAATTCGATGCTGGTTTGCTCCTACTCCTCTAACTGCCTAAGGAACATCTCAGTATGTAAGATGAAAAAGACTGGTTGGGGGAGGGGTAGAGAGCTTGCCTCACAAGAACAAGGGCCTACGTTCTAACCTCTACCCTGGAAAATGAACGAGTGAATAAGCAATAAATACACAAGCTATATGAGAAATGAAATAATAAGTAAAATGAATAAATGGCAATCAATTATGGGGTCCATTTACTGTCTGGGGTTGCAGGCATCCACTGTGGGGATTTGAATGTATCTCTTGTGTATAAGACGGGATCCTAGCTTTAGTTTTCTACAGGTGTTTAACCAATTTTGTCTGCACCATTTACTGAAGAGGCTGACTTTCTTCCATGCTATTGTTTTAGCTCCCTTATTAAATGCTGAAATAAAAATACAGGTTGACCCATTGTTGCAATGAGATGTACAAGACACGATGTTGAAAACGAACTTTACAAATTCGTGGGGTGGGGGGGAAGGGAAGAGTTGAGGAGGTGGGGAGGAAAGGGATGATAGGGGAAAAACAAAGGAGGGGGGTAACAATACTCCATAGGAAATGTCCTCATTACCTTACTCACGTAACTGTTACCCCTCTGTACAGTATCTTTACAATAAAACATATATTTGATCCTGTCAACTAATAAGACTGAGATTGAATTTTTGTGAAATTAATAAATTTCAGCTGCTTTTGTCAGAAAACAGTAAAGATAATAGATGTATTGATTTGTTTCACCAAGTCAGCCATTTTCCTATCTGTATTTAGATCTGTCCCACAGCAGCAGGGTGAAAATCTAAAAAAAATACACAAAATTTATTTAAACACAAACAGATCCATTAGATATAAACGTGCCGTGCATATGTATGTGACCACATGCATAAGTGTGTATACGTGTGTATACATATGTGTGTATACATGTAAAGATGACTCTAACTCTAGAACTGTTTGCAGGATGGTGGTGAGGGGAAAGGGGTGAAGATTTTGAAGAGTGAATAATTTCGGAATATATTGCAACTATATATGAAGATGGCATACGCATTATTAATGAGAGCTGTTGATAGGGGATTGAGCGGTGAAGAAAGAAATAGCGATAGAGAGTGTTTGTCAGATGAAAATGTAATATATGCATGGCTGAAATACCATGGTAAAAGCCCTTGGTACAATTAATACATACTAAAAAATGTATGACAATGCAAAATGGGTTCTTTTGGGGGGAGTAGGGTACCCGCAGTGATAGGAAGACTAATGGAGAGGGTGAATGAGGATCAATATGGTTGAAATATTTCATTTCCCTATATAAGGATAAGACAATGAAATCTGTTGAAATTATATTAAAAGAGGGAGGTGAATAAGGAAGATTGTTAGAGAGGGTGAGTTTAGGGTACGTTGCATTCATGGAAATGCCACAGTGAAAACACCCCCACTCCTTGTACAACTAATACATGGTAATAAAATCTGTAAGAACAAAAACAGAAGTAACTGATAAATATCATTTTGAAAACTGCCCAGTGTGTGCAAATAGGAAGTATATCCTCTCTGTCAAACATGTTGATAAGAAGACCTTACACTTTAAAAGAATCAAGCTTTATTTAGAACGAAGTTTGGTAAATTTTAGTTCCCTCAAAACTTCCTCTTTTACAAAATAAACCCCCTAATATGTGGGAGAATATAAGTGTACAAGATTGAAGCTTTTGAGCAATTAGCACAATGAATGAAAATGAGTGGAAGGTGACTCTTGAAGGACACCTCCCCAAACTCATGCATTTTATCCAGGAGAAAAGAAATGATTTGATGACTGGAGGACTTGCCTACAATTAGAACAGCAAGAGAATCTGGACTTGGAGTCTGTGTTCCACAGCCAGGCCACTGCCCTTCTCCAAGATAAAAGGAAAGCCTAAAAGAATTTTCTGCTTACCAAGGACCCATTCAGCAAGGATTCCGATAAGAGGTCATTCAAAGCCCAAAATGTCACTTCTGCATTTGGATTTTAATTTCTTTTCTTGGTTCCTGAGATTTTTCTGTAGTGTGTCTCTTTAGGACTGATTTTTTTTTTTTTACCATTTCGATTGCAGTACAATTTAAGAATATCTTTATTTAGTATTACTAAAACTCAGTTTAGTTGTATTTAAAATGATCTATTGCAAGTTTGTGGGTTCAGTCCACAGCACTGCCAAACCAATCAACCAACCAAGCAAATAACCAACCAACCAAGCAATGAACAAGTAAATAAATAGAATAATAAAATTAAATGCAATTTCAGTATTATTCTGTTTAATTAAGTCTAATAAGCATGAACTGAATGATCATTTCTCATAGGCAGCACCCTTTCATATAAAAATCCCTAGATGTTAAAAATATTACAGTTACTGATCATTTTAGTACTACTGTGGTTTGAGTATTTGTGTCTCCTTGGGTGATAGGACTTTGAGAATCAACTAGACCATTTTGAGAACATTCATGAATGAGATTAATGCTTCATAAAAGGACTCTCCTTAAGCCAGGGATGGGGCACAGGCCTGTAAGCCCAGCACAGAGGAAGCTAAGGCCAGAGGATCATGGATTCAAGGCCAGTCTTGGCTACATCACTATGTAGAGAGACTCTAGATCTCCAAAACAAAGAAAAGCAAACACAAACAAGAGGATCCTACAGAGCTGTCTTGTCTCCTGTCACTTGAGGATGTGATGAGAAAAAGCCTTTTATGAACAGGAAATGGGCACTTAGAAGACACCAAATGTGCCTGGATCTTGGATTTGCTGATCTCTGGAACTGTGAGCAATGTGCTGTCTTTTTAAAAATAAACTACCCAGTATATATTTTAGAGTGGCAGGTACTATACTATAGTCTGAGATTATTCTTCAATATATGGTTACTTTTTCTTCCCTCTCACATTCCATTAATCACCAAATCCTGTCTGTTTTCCTCCGTTACGTGGATATCAGCACATGTCCCCTGTCCCTTACTCTCCTGGAACATGGATTGAATTTAAGCTGTCTCATTTCTTTTGTTGTTTTTTCTCAATTCTGGGTAGACATTGACTACTGTGTCTTAATGGGACACAAGTCTCTGTCCTCCTCCTCCAGTTACTCCATGTTAAAACCTGCTCTAGAGAAGCTGAACCCCCAAGGCAATCCTTATTTCTGTCGTCTCTGGTTCTCCCTTTTCTGCCAGTCTGATCTCTGGTACCTAACATGCGGCCACAGCGCTCATCTCTGCGCATGGATATTTAAGCCTTCCTCTTCTCATCGCCCTCCTCTCCTCAGCCCACTGCCACTTGCTATTCTCAGATGTCTCTTCTGTCCCCATCCCAAGTTCATTCACCAGTTTATCTCCAAGGATTTCCCAGATCGTTTGTCACTTTTCCAGAATGTTGTGCTTTCCTTCAAAGCAGTCCTGAAGCAGGTCTCTCTTACAGCTTTCCCTGGGGTTGTGTTTTCCACCTCCTATGTGTTTAATTGTTGTTGTACATAAGGAAGAGTCCACCTTGCTGGTCTGGAAGCTGTTAGGCTGTGGTTCTCATTTTCTCCTTGTTCATCACTGCATTTCCATCACAGACCACCATAACAGCACAGAGAAGATCATGGCTGTTATTTACTGTATAAATTAATCTGGTCTGGCAAGACTAGGTCAAAGGATATCCTCATAGGAAAGCTCAAGTGAAAAGATTGGAAGGTGGTCAGCAGGGAGTTATGTGAGGTGGGTTTCAAACAATGTTATTTCTATGAGGGGTAGTTTTTTTTTTCTTCTTGATAGAAGGTATCAGAAGGAGGAGGAAGGAGGAGAAATGGACAAAGTTGGAATAGCAGTTGCTATGGAGCGGAGTGGGCCTGAGTCACCAGGCAACATGGTTATATACCATAGTATTGCTATATACTTGGCCAAAGTATTTGATGTTATCGATGTGTGTTACATCCATTCTTCCACTCTTAATCAGATGGTATAGGCAGAGTAGCTAGGAGTCACACCCACTTTACAAATGCATTTTTTAATTTTTTTCCCACTTGTGGGGTATGACATCAGGGCCTGGGAGCTGGGAGCAGAGCACTTTTGCTCCAGGCTATTACTCTGCACTTTGAGCCACATCTCCACTTCCAGTTTTTGGGTGGTTAATTAGAGACAAGAGTCTCAGGCAATATTTCTTCCCAGGCTGCCTTGGAACCACAATTCTCAGCCCCCTGAGTAACTAGGATTACAGGTGTGAGCTACTGGTACCAGGCTACAATACTTCTTAAGGAAAGATTTTCCCAAGAGCTCAGAGGAAAAGCAAGAGCTTGATCTACATCTTGAATGCTTGGTTCCTTTCTGTTCCTTTCCCCATGCAAATTCACATGTACTTCTTGTTCTTTGGTCTGATGAAATGTAAAAATGAGTGTCATCATTTGACAAAGGGGAGTTTAAACACATTCCTTCACAGAGACTGCTGAAATGAAATATTATCCCTTCAGACACCCGTAAACCCGGCAGTAGAGTCACGAGCATATCTGAGATGCCCATGTGTCCTCCCATGTAAGGTGGCAGCTCCCAGTTTGTGGTAGTTATGTTCTATGCAGTTATCACAAAGCAACTACTGAGCCTTTGCTTCTAGGGCTTAAGTTCTCATCAACCTCTGATCATACTTCACACCCGATAGATAGAGGACCTTGTTGATGTATGTTTTGGTTTAAGGGCACCTTATTTCATACCTGTTTTTTACTCATTCACACAAAATTCCAGAAGGGTTCAAATAAATGTAAGCAAGTAGGGAAATGCTTTTTTTAAAATTAATTTATTTTTTTATTGTGAAAATACTGTACAGAGGGGTTACAATTACATGGGCAAGATAATGAGTACATTTCTTATCAAGCATTGTAGCCTCCTCCTTTGTTTCCCCTTCCCCTCCCTTCCCAGCCTGCCCCCACCCCCACCAAAGTTGTAAAGTTCGTTTTCGACATGACAACTTGTACTTAAGTAGGGAAATTCTTAAATATGAAATCTGCAGATAATGATGGTCAGCTAAACTTGAGCTTCACAAACCTAAAAGTGGTAGAAATATCCAGCCACTTTCATAGAAACAAAAAGTAAAAGGAAGTCTACTTCTCTAAACTTATATATCCTGAGAATAAAATGTAACAAATACGAATGTCATGCCTCTGCATGAACGTTGAGGAGGAAGTGAAGGTAAGGTATATTGCAGAGCCTGTGCAAAGACTCTGTGGCAAGGTGCCGGATACTACAAAATTTGACATCATGCTCACAGATGAGCGTATATCTCTGGAAGTATTTGGAGAGTAAAATATGTTTGCTTCCTTGTTGGTAAAAAATTATTGATAATCTCATTTTTAATAAAGGGAAAAGTCATATCAAGGAATTCAGAATATATGGCATTACTTCTTGATTGCTTTAAGTGGAGATAGTAATTATGAACATTTCCTTTTGGAAAAAGAACTTAGTCTACAGAACCTGGGAAGAAAAGAAAAGATCTGAGCTTGTAATAGGGACACAGCAATCTTCCTGTTATCCCTTACAAAATAGTTGTGAACTTAAAGTTAAAAATGTCGGGATAAGGTAGGGACACTGAGCACCCCAGAATTTAAATAGGCTAGTATTATTTTTTCTTTGTGGACGAGACTAGCAGAGGCTTAGTTCCTCTTTATATGGAGATTGCTCTAGCTTCTTATGTAGAAAACTGCCCCATCACAAAAGCCACTGTTGGGAGGAATGATTGTAGTTCTATCGCCTGCTATATTTCTGATAGGAAAGCAATTTTAAAAGACTTGACAGATACACATCATAATTTGGAGCTTTTTTAATTTGAATTTTTTGATGCTGGTACTGGGGACATGAGCTCAAATGGGCGTTGGCTGTAGCTCCACTTTTGTCTTTTCTTTGGTGGTTAATTGGAAATGAGGGTGTCATGGACTTTTCTGCCTACACTGGCTTTGAATGGTGATCTCCAGATCTCAGCCTCCTGAATAGCTAGGGTTACAGGGGTGAATCATCAGTGCTAGACTGTAGTTTGGGTCTTAATGTTCCCCAAAGGCCCAGATGCTAAAGGCTTGGTCACCAGCCTGTGCTATTATTGGAGGTGGTGGAACCTGGAGAGGATGGGCCTGATGGGAGGAAGTTAGGTCATTGGTTGTGATTGACCTTGTCACATTGGACTCTAACCCTTACCCTTTGTCTCTCAGAGATTTGCTTTGGTCTGCCACATGCTCTGCTGTGATGGTCTGCACAAGAAATAGGGTAAAGTGACCATGGACCAAAAATGAATCTTTCTTTCTTATAAATTGTTTTTATTTTCTAACCTGTATGTTTTTTTTTGTCACAGTGCTAGAAAGCTGACTCATTCATAGACAGAAACTGAAATATGTTTTGTGAGAAACCATTATCTCTCTTGGCAGAGTTGTACCCATTTTGCACTTCCTCAGCCAAGAAAGTGGGGTAAACCAGGATCTGGTTGTAGCTGACGTTCCATTCTTTTGGTGAGGCATTCACAGCTACTCTCCTACGCCTGACGAGGCGGGGATCGGGGAGAGGCAGGCTCAGCCAGCTCCCCAGTGTGTTCTAGAACAGGAAGGCCTCAGCTAGTAATTGCTGCTGAGTCCAGCTGTGTTTCAGGCTCTGACACACCTGTCTCTGGCTCTCGAAAAGACTTAAGGTTGTCTTCCAATCCTCCCAGTTACACTGCTTTTACTTGGACTTTTTGTTTGTTTGTTTAGGGTAGGGCTTCTTCTATGTCCTGTAGTCTCAGCTTTAAATCATCATGATTTCATTTCTATGGAGCTGGGCCTCAGGTTTGATAAGTGAACTTTAGAAGTGATACGGTGCATATCTGGTGGAAACATGATCTGTATGGAACTGTGTGATGCTTATTGTGCAGAATGTAAGGCAAGAATATAGCCTTTTTTCCCCCTTTGGCCAGTAATTTCTGCAGTAAAGACCATAGTGTATGATTCTTTTACTTGAATTTGTGTCCTGCTTTGTGGTCCATTGTCTGCTGGTATGATGCAGAAGAGTGTGGGAATGCTGAACATTCAATCTTTGTTTTGGATAAAGTTAGGCTTGGAGCTTTTATAGAAAAAATGGAATAGCCAGGTGGTGATGACTCATACCTGTAATCCTAGCTGCTTAGAAGGTTGAAATATGAGGATCACAGTTTGAAACCATCCCAGACTGGAAAGTCTATGAGACTCTTATCTCTAATTAACCACCAAAAAAAGCCAGAAGTGGAGCTTTGGCTCCAAGTGGTAGAGTGCTAACCTTGAGCAAAATGCTCAGGGACAGCATCCAGGCCTTGAGTTCAAGCCCAGAGATCGGTACATACACACACAAAGATAGGATAGTTGAAATAGCAAACATTCAGAATCATTTGGTCTTATATACTGCATGAAATTGTATGGAGATATTTTATTATTGCATTCATGATAAGGAAAATTCTAAGCGGCAAGGGTGGCTGAAGCATCAAAATGATTGCCTTCTCTCCCTGCTTCCACCCAAATCTGTCTATTAAGTCTTTACTTGTCCATCTACAGCCTCCTGGTCTTTCTTTCACTAAAGAAAGGCATTTGTCTAATGAAGTTTGTGTTTTAGGAGAATTATGATTTGCTCCAGACAAAAGACTTTAGTTCTGTTTCCAGCATCTGAGTTGAGAGATGAATTATGCTTTTACAATAGTAATAATATTATGAAAATGTTATTGTACCCTCAGAGAATGACTAAGACAGTGTTTATTAGTCCTACTGCCTCTCTGAGGTTGTGAGCAATTGTGACTGTTCCCATTTTGTATTAATACATGTTGACTAAGTGAACCTGCTCTTTAATCACAGGCTAGATTCGGTTCTTGATTCTGGGTGGGTGCTCCAGTGCTAAGTCTGCCTCTGTTATATGAATATGCCCTTCATTTCTTCCCGCACCTCTGCATCCCACATGGGTTTTCTCCCCACGTATAGAATAGGCCCTTGCCATGCATTTCAGAAGACTATTTGGAGCAGTGACTTTTGTGCTGACTTAGACACAGTGTTCCCTGTGTGTCTCCTTCCCTTCTCTGCCTCCACTTTCATGGATTCAACTATCTGTGATCCCTGGGGTCTGAAACTTGTCAAAGAACAATTCCAGAAATATGTATGTTTAAAACTGTATTACATTCTGATGAGTGTGATGAAATCCTGCTCCTTCCTTTCTGGTCCATTTGTCCATTATACCCTATGTATACCACCTATTCTTTTATTACTCAGTCATTCAAGTTATATGAGGGACTGTCCTTATATTGTTATGATCTTGTCAGTACTTCAGTAATATCTATGGTGATCTTGGAATTTGAACTCATGGCTTCACATGTCCTGGATATGTATGCTCTGTCTTGGGCCATGACACCAGCCCTTTTTGCCAAGTTATTTTTCATATAAAATGTTGGGGTTTTGCCAGGGCCAGCCTGGATTGTGATTGTTCTATTTGTACTTCTTACCATAGCTGGGATGTCAGGCATGCACTACCATGCCTAGTTTTTTCCTACCGAAGTTGAATCTCAAACTTCTCAAGGTTCTGGGAGGACCTTGCTCCACGATTCTCTTTCTTGATTTCTGCCTTCTGAGTAATTAGGGCTGCAGGCTGAAACCCTGGCACCTAGATTAAGTGATCTTTCTGGGGTAGCCTGATACTACCTCACAATGATGGCTTCATTCACTTTACTTTTATTCATTATATAGGCACTTTGTCATTTCACATCCCAAGAAGTGCGAGAACAGTATGAGAGAGAGGTATATCCACGTAAGTTATATTATAGCATATTGCTATGACTATTCTATTATTTACTGTTAATCTTTTCCAAGTTCTAACTTATAAATAAACCCTGTCATGGGTATGTATGTGTAAGACAGCCCTAGCATACATAGGGCATAGTGTACTCTGTGTTTTCTACCATCTACTGGGGCTCTTGGAACAAAGCCCTTGCTGTAAGCAGGGATTGCTAAAGTAACTCCTCCTCTTATTACACTTACCTCATCAGAATGATTTTGTCTCTCTTGATCCTGCCCTTCCTCTCTCCCAATCAGATTAATTTCTTAGGGTCAAGATTTAAAACAATCTTGACTTATACATATAGACATTACGATGACTAGCTAGAAATAGATGGGTGTGTAGTAAGTGAAGGTCATAGAGGACAAAGGGAGGGAAGTAAGCAGAAGAAAGAAAAGAAGGAAAATAGGGAAGAAAGGAAGCCTCTGTTTTACTAGATCTGTGATTCGCCTGGGATTCTCTTAGAGAACATTCTAGGGCTGTTCAGGACAGCTACTGATTTCTTTCCTTTGGAAAAATTCTGTATTTCTTCTAGAACTTTTCCCAAATAATTTTTTCCCAGGTCAGTTTAGAAATTCCTAGGTCTTAATATTCCCTTAGTTAAACTACAGAAACCGTGGTCTTAGTGCTCTGTAGATGGCTTCCACTTGATCTTTTCATGCCAGCCAGTGTATGAATACAGTGTATCTGATCAGTGTCACCCCTTTCAAGATTCTCACCCATCCCTCCTCACTCACCTTTCCTCACTTTGGTTAATTTTTATTTTATTTTATTTTTTTATTGTGAAAATACTGTACAGAGGGGTTACAATTACATGGGCAAGGTAATGAGTACATTTCTTATCAAGCATTGTAGCCTCCTCCTTTGTTTCCCCTTCCCATCCCTTTCCATCCTCCCCACGCCCCCCCATCCTCCCCACCCCCCACCCCCCTCCCTCCCGCACCAAAGTTGTAAAGTTCGTTTTTGACATAACGACTTGTACATCTCATTGTTGCAATGGGTCCACCTGTATCCCTATTTCAACGATTTGTTTTTCCCCTTCCCCTCCACAAATTATACCAACATCAAATACAGTGAAAGCAGGGGTTATACTGTGGGGGAAGGACATAGCAACAAAGAAATAATCTTATAAGTGTGTCAGAAACAATCGCATGAAAGAAAAAAAAAAAACATTTGAATACATATCTTAGGGTTCATTTCCCTAAAATCACCTTATCTGACCTTTTCTGCTTGACTCAGACATATACTAGATATTGCAAATAAGGGAAACCATGGGACCTGTGTTTCTTTGGGCCTGGCTTACTTCACTTAATATAATTTTTTCCAAGCCTTTCCATTTCCTAACAAATGGGGCAATATCATTCTTTCTGATGGAGGCATAGAATTCCATTGTCTATATATACCACATTTTTTTGATCCATTTGTCTACTGAGGGGTATCTGGGTTGGTTCCCTATCTTAGCTATAGTAAACTTTGGTTAATTTTTAGAATATGTTTTCTTTTGCCATTTAATAAGGCGGTTTATGTGTACAAGGCATCTTATCTGTGGTGAAAAGTTGAAGGGTTTACTCAAGTCTTTTAACAAAAGATTTTTCTTGTCTTTGTACCTAACAGCCCCCTCCCCTTCCTCCATCATCTTTGTTTCCACTGAACATCATCCTATTTCTTTTCTTTTCTTTCTTTTTTTTTTTTGATAGGTTGTGGGGCCTGAACTCAGGGCCTGGGCACTGTCCCTCAACTCTTCAGCTCAAGGATAGCACTCTACCACTTGAGCCACAGCACCACTTCCAGGTTTTTCTGCTGAGGAATCAAACCCAGGCCCTCATGCTTGCAAGGCAAGCACTCTACCACTGAGCCACCTTCCCAGCCCCCTATTTCTTTTTTTTTTCAATGCTTTTTTAATTGTTATTAATTTAATTTTCTTGTCAAGGTGGTGACTACATAAGGTAGTGAGTACATTTGTTGTCCAGCTAGTTACTCCCTTCCTCATTTTTCTCCTACTTTCCCTCCCCCTCCATCCCCCCCCCACAAGTTGTACAGTTCATTTCCAACATACTGTTTTGTGAGTGTCGCCATTGGATTGGTTTCCCCTTTGTCCTTTGTCTCATCATTTTGTTGTTCCCCTTCCCTTCCCTAGTTCAGATTAACATATATACAATACGCAGGGTGTCAGAATCAAATACAGTGATAACAGGGGATAAACCATTAGGGGAAGATAACACAAAAGGAAAAAGAAATCACACAGTACATTGAAAACAACAACAAAGAAAAGTCTCTTGTTTCCCTATCTTGGATGTCATTTCACTTAGCATCATCTTCTATGGTTATATGTACACAGCTTTGATACATCATCTGTAGCTTTGATACATCATCCTTTCTAACAATGCCTGTAAGGGTCATTTATAACTATGTGTGGATCTTTAAGCCCTCCATGTTGGGTGTCAACACAGACTAACCATTTGTTTTCACATCACCCAAGTAACTGTTCAAAGTGTCAGCTGTGTCAGGGCCTGGAAAGGATGACGCAGGGAGCTGGATGGCTCTTGTAGAACCACACCCATCTCCCCTGCTTCTGCCATCTGGAACCATCAGCATGTACTCAGTGAATCTTCATAGAACTATCTTTTTCTCAGCTAATATTGCTTTATTTATTGTATACTATCCAAATTGCAAGTACACACATTCATGAATCAGAAATACCATAAAATGGGTTTCTAATTTATCACTCAAACTTGTACAATATCAATTCAGTAGTTTTCAAAATGATGTGCTCACCAATCCAAATTCTAAAATGCTTTGGACTCTTTAAAGCTAATATAAGATATATTCAAGCTTGTTATCCATTTATGGAAGGATGGGTGAGACTTTGTGTGTGTGTGTGTGTGTGTGTGTGTGTGTGTGTGTGTGTGTGTGTGTGTGTGTGCATGTGTATGTTTATGTTGGCCCTCGGGCTTGACCCCAGGGCTTGGGTACTGTCCTTTAGCTTTTTTTATATTCAAAGCTGGCCTTCCACCAAAGAGTTACAGCTCCACTCTTGGCTTTTTTGATAGCCAGTCAGAGGTAAGAATCATGGACTTCCCTGCCTGAGATAGCTTCGAACCTTGATCCCCAAATCGCAGTCTTCTGAGTAGCTAGGATTATAGGCATGAGCCACAGGTGCCTTGCTTTCAGTGGTTTTGTGTCTTCCCTGATACCACTGTGCCATTTTCACCATTTTAGTGGGCATGACATTTCTATTTTTCTCTTAACGAATGATGAGGAATTTCTTTACATGGGCTTGTTGGCCATATTTATCCATCTTTGTTAGAGAAGTGCCTGTCCAAGTCTTTTGGAAATGTATAATCTGTTGTTTGGTTTTTTTTTTGGCCATTTTACGTGACTGGAATGTATATAACAATGAAATCATCTGGGTATGTGCAGCACATTTATCTTTCCATTTGTCAATGGAAGGGAATCACTGTGAAAATTGTTCACTTATACTCAAATAGACTCTGTGAAGTATCAATACCTTTGTCTCATAATTTCACACCAAAACCAGAGCCAAAGCAGGTGTTGCTACCATCTGAGAGTGATAAGCATTTGCAAATGCTACATATGGTATTTCTAGAAACTCCAAATCTACGTTATGTGGTTCTCCACATTTTTACACTTCTGTGACTTAATCATTTCCTTCCTATTCTTGTTTTAATTTGTCTCTTCAAGAAGGAGAAAAAAATATCCCGTGAGAATAATTAGTTTTTATGAACTGGGTATTGGAAGCAACTGTTTCTTCTTCCTTCTATTTCTATCTCTCCCTCTGTTTTCTTTTCTATGGTTTTTTTTTTGGGGGGGGAAGCATCTCTTTATTTGGGAAATAGGGAAGGCTTTATCCTTCTTCTATAACAATGTAGCTCTGATTTTTAATGCTTTCATTGGTTTGTATGGGGGTCATTACAAGGATGGCATCTAAGAATTGTGAATACACACTTAGAAAATGTGTTTGTTAATGGTTCCCAAGCAAAGACTGTGATGGGACTGCCCCCAATTCCATAAACATAAGGCATATTAATCCCTCTCGTTGACAGGTGCTTAAATGGGCAGATTGGATGAGTAATTGGGTTGTTCTCATAATCCTTAGCTTTGAATATAAATGAGGAATGCATCTCGATATTTTTATTTGTCTTCAGTAACATTTTCTAATTGATTTATTTCAAAAATGAACAGTTTCTTTGTAATGGTGATGTTCCTGTAGCATCTGTTGTTTGTATGAGAGGAATTGTAATTTTAAACGATCTCTAATAGTCCACACCTTCTCACATTCAGCCCCCTTTCCAAATCCCACCTCACCCGGGGATTTGGAATGGACAGAGGTATAACCTGTGAATTAATTCATGTTCTATCACATTTTATTTTTATTTTTAGGGCAGGGATGAAGGGGGTGGGCAGAGAAAAGACAACCCTTCTCTAGGAGTAAGATATTTGGGGGGTGGGATTCACTGTACCTTGTGTGGTTTCTGGACATAATCTAGGGTTCACTAGCGTAACCTCAAAATGTGAAGGTGGTTTCCACAAGAGCCTTACTTACTCTCCAGAAGTAACTTCTGTCTTCAAAAGGTTGGCTGTACCTGTGGACAGGAAGAGATAACATTTGAAAGACTAGGGTGCTGTAGTGTAGAATCGTTTGTTGCAGACTCTTATCTGTCATTGTGATGAAGGATGGAGGAAAGATTTTAGAGCAAGTGAGAGCTGTGGCCTGAGAGGTATGGAAGAGACTTGGTCCAGCAGCAGAAGAACACAAGTTTGGAAAGAAAAGTTGGGAAGGTCTAGAGTAGCAAATCAGGGCAACACCCTTAAAACTATAGCAACCTAAAACCAGGCACCA
Source organism: Dipodomys spectabilis (assembly GCF_019054845.1). Classification (NCBI taxonomy): domain Eukaryota; kingdom Metazoa; phylum Chordata; class Mammalia; order Rodentia; family Heteromyidae; genus Dipodomys; species Dipodomys spectabilis. Next base: position 11,448,678 of record NW_024870752.1, read on the forward strand.
GTGGCTCACACTTGCAATCCTAGGTACTCAGGAAGTTGAGATCTAAGGATGGCAGTTTGAAGGCACCCTGGCAGGACTTTTATTTCCAATTAACCACCAGAAAACTGGAAGTGGCACTGTGGCTTGAAGTAGTAGAACTCTAACCTTGAGTACAAAAATTCAGCGACAGTGCCTAGGCCCTGAGTTCAAGCCCCATGACTGAAAAAAAACCCAAACACATAAAATTACAGCCATCTCACAGTAGCCCACCAAATGTCAAAGAAAGGTAGAGTATTGGGGGAGTTGAGGCAAGGTGACAAAATTCAGTGGCATCTATCCAGTTAGACCCTAGGGCAAATTAATCAGCTGACCAGTCAAAATTTGTAATGTTTTCCTTTTTTCCTATATCAAAGGTTAGTTCTATATTGTATGCTCCATGCACACCATCATTTATTTAATTTGAAAGTTTACACAGAGAACTGTGTAAAGTTTGAATTGGTTAGGTTTATAACATTAACAAGTATGACAGGAGAGGGTGGGAACAAAGTGACTATATTATAGGCACAGGATAGTAGCATGGTTAGTTTTGGTTGCTGCAAACAACCGAAACAAAGGGTCTAGGTCTCTCCATTTAGGAACCTTCAGTGACTAGGTCTCTCTATTTAGGAACCTTCAGTGTCTAGGTCTCTCCATTTAGGAACCTTCAGTGACTAGGTCTCTCTATTTAGGAACCTTCAGTGTCTAGGTCTCTCCATTTAGGAACCTTCTTGATCTAGCACCATTATATGCTTCTCATAGAAACATGGGGTATACAGGGGATGGAATAAGCTCAGATTCAGGGACTTTCGTACTCCCATAGGACTTCTTTTTTTGTTGTTGTTGTTGGTTGTGAGGCCTGAACTCTGGGTCTGGGCACTGACCCTCAGCTCTTCAGCTCAAGGGTAGCACTCTACCACTTGAGCCACAACACCACTTCCGGCTTTTTCTTCTTATGTGGTGCTGAGGAATTGAACCCAGGGCCTCATGCATGGTAGACAAGCACTCTACCACTGAGCCACCTTCCCAGCCCCCCATAGGATGCATGGTAGACAAGCACTCTACCACTGAGCCACCTTCCCAGCCCCCCATAGGACTTCTTAATAATGATCTTTCTATACCATTTGCTAAAACCCCTTCCCCTTCATATTATATTCTTCGATATGTTGCCTACATCCTTTGCTGGTATAGAACTCCTTGATGCCAACAGATTTCCTGGCATAGTGAAGTGACAGTCTTTGAATGGATTGTGTCCACTAATGTCAAAGGCTGGGCATGCAGAAAACTAGTGTTTGGCGAGAATAGCACATTTCAGAGCATTGCTAACATTCCAAGCAGGTGCCTTTGGTGCAGTCTTGTTATTTTCTAAAGAGTCACTCCATTTCACATATGTTTAGAGGTGAATTTTGTCCCCCACCCCGATACACGCAGCCAGATATTTTTGAGATTTGGAAAACATTTCCAAGATTGGGTTCAGTAAGACTTGGGGAAATTTTTCTTTTCAAATTCACTTTTCAGTGATGTGACTAATGCAGTTTCCTTGCAATCTGTAATCCGTTTATACTAGTTAACACATCTGTTTAAGGAGCTGGAATACTAATGGCATTAAATGGTGATGTTTATTTTGGATTAGTTTGGTTTAATTACAGCCTCAGCCTTTTCTAATCAGTTTTAGATTTTTATGCAGACATTAATCTGGCATCGTATGCAGATAATTATGACAGCTCCTTAATATGAACATAAGGCCAAAGCTTTCCATTAATACTCAGAAGAGTGTGAGACTGGCACCAGAATTCTAAGGCTCAGAGACATTGATTTCCTTTTTCTCAAATACTAGTGAATATATCCTTCATCTATTTATGTGTCTTTTGCTGGTTTGCAAAATTATACTACTTAGTTTGTTTTCATGTCTGTGGACATTTTTATGTCTGTGGAAATAACAATATTATCCATTAGCTATAAAAGAGAACACTAAAGCACTCTGTGTGTTCATTTTCCATTGGAGTTCTGGAATTAGCAGAATGTTTGAGCTGTCATCTGCATTTCATAGCCAGGAAGCTGCTCAACAGACAAATTTTACCTTCCTTGAAGATTTACCCTATGTTTATTTTTAATTTTCCTTAGAATGACTTGATTAAAAAGAATTCAGTTATCGTTGCTTTCAGGTAACACAAATTGTAAAATGTAAAAGATACATAAGCAGATGTAATTAAACAAGGTGTACCTATATGCCTTGGCAGATTTGAATTTGTGAAATATAATAACAGAACATACTAAAAGATCCAGAAATAAAACCACACAACTACAGGCTTTGTATATTTGACAAAGGAAACAAAAGTACACTCTAGAGAAAAGATAGCTTCTTCAACTGGCTGCAGAAGATTGAAAATTGACCAATATTTTTCAAAGAAAACTTAACTGGATAAAAGATCCAGTTAGAAACTTTTAAACAGCTACAGTAAACCATATGGAAATCTGGAAGAATTGGGTAGATAATTATTTTCTGACTAGGACTCTAATAGGCCACCAAGAAAAAGCAAGAATTGACAAATGGAATTCAGAAATTAAAATGTTTTCCCTCCCCTCTCTCCCTTCCTCCCTTCCTCCCTTCCTCCCTCCCTCCTTCCTTCTTGCCTGCCTGCCTTCCTTCCTTCCTTCCTTCCTTCCTTCTTTCCCTCCCTCCCTCCTCCCTCCCTTGCTCTTTCATTCCCTTCCCTCCCCATCCCTCCCCTCCCTTCCCCTTCCCTGCCCTTCCCTTCCCTTCCTTCCTCCTTCCTTCTCCCCTCATCCTTTCTCTTCTTGTGCTTGTACTGGTGATTGAACTCAGGGTGTGGGCACTGTTCCTTAGCTTCTTTGTTCAAGGTTGGCACTCCATGGATTCCTTTTTAGTAGTTTACTGGAGATAAGAGTCTCATAGACTTTATTGCCTGAGCTGGCTTCAAACCATGATCCTTCAATCTCAGCCCCCTTATAGTTAGAATTAAAGACATGAGCCGCTGGCCCCAGTTTTAAATAAAAAATCTTCTGTACATCAAGAGAAATAATTACAGAACCAAGAAACATCCTAAAGTTTGGTAGAAAATCTTCACCAGCTACTCAATAGACAATAAATTCAAAATATACAAAAACCTCAAAGAACCTTAGCAGCCGAAGAATCATTCAGTTAATACTTGGGAAAAGGCATTGAACACACAGCAGAAAAAGAAGTACAAATGGCTAAAAGATATGTGAAGAAATGCTGGATATACTTAGCAGGAAATAAAATACAAATCAAAATTGTACTAGAGTTTCATGTTGCCCCAGTAAGAATGGCAGCCGTCAAGAAAAGAAATAACATGAAATGGTTTCAAGAATGTGTCAGAAAGGAACTCTCACTGTTAGTGAGGATGTAAACTAAGGCAACCACTATGGAAATCTATATGGTAGTTCCTCAAAAGCCTAAAATGAGAGCTACCTTAAGACTTTGCCATAATTCTCTTGGGCATATATCTGAATGAGAGTATATAGGAGATGTACCTATATAACTATGTTTATTGCAACTCTGTTTACATTAGCCAAACTGTGGAATCAGCCAAGTACCTGGCAACTGATTAATGGATAAACCAAATATAGTACATATATAAATACATGCATATATATGCACCATGAAGTATTACTCAGACATCAGGAAAAATAAAATTATGTCATTTGTGGAAAAATGGATGGAGAATCAAAAATTATCTCTAAAATTATTGTTTAATAGAATCTGCAAGTAGACCCAGCTCTGTTTGGCAGGTAATCAAATTAGTCATCAAGATATGAGACAGGCCAGTGCTGGTGGCTCTGGTCTGTAATCCTAGCTACTCAGGAGGTTGAGATCTGAGGATCGTGGTTCAAAGCCAGCCTGGCCAGCAAAGTCCCTGAGACTCTTATCTCCAATAAACAAACCACCAGAAAACCAGAAGTGGCACTATAGCTCAAGTGGTAGAGCACTCGCCTTGAGCTGAAGAGCTCAGTGACAGTGCCCAGACTCAGAGTTCAAGCCCCACGACTGACAAAAAAAAAAAAAAAAAAGACGGGCTGGATGTTTGGATGTTGTTGCTCATGTGTGTAATCCCAGCTACTTTTGGGGACAGAAAGAGAAGAATCATGAGTTGTACCATGTGGAGCAACATAAGCCCTTGCTGAAAAAGTCAAAGTTCTTGCTCATTTGTGACATATAGAGCTAAAATGATGATGATGATGATGATGATGATGGTGATGGTGATGATGGTGATGATGGTGATTATGGTGATGATCATGATGACAGCAATGGTAATAAGATAAGAATATAAGCGAGGGACCATTGAGTATATCAGCTGGAAGGGAAGGAGACAGCATGAGGAAATGCAGTGTAGTGAAGCCCATCAAACACTGCTTGGAACAGAGGAAGGAGGGAGAGGAGGACTATGACTGTTTCCATGTGTGTGCACATGTGAAGTCCCTCCACGTTACAAATATTTGCTAATTCAAAAACAAAAATCTTAGAGGCTTCTGTGAGCAGTTAATCCAGATAGTATTTGATTTAGTACTGTACATCACTGTTTTCTGGGGTTCTTTGTGGGGAGAACACCAAATGCACAGGAAGTTTCCCAAATTGTCTTTTGGGCCTTGATGTATGTGGTCAACATTGAATAAGTATTATCTGTTAACAAGATACATGCTGAGCCACCTTCCCGGCTCCCATCTCGAACATTTTGGTGGTTGATTGATTGAGTCTCACAGACTTGTCTGCCTGTGTTGGCTTTGTACTATGATCCTAGCACTGTAATTACTAAGTCATATGTTTGCAAGCATAGAACTGAGGTTTTCTGGGGCTGGGAAGGTGGCTCAGTGGTAGAGTGCTTGCCTTGCATGCCTGAGGCCCTGAGTTCAATTCCTCAGCACCACATATGCAGAAAAAGCTGGAAGTGGCGTTATGGCTCAAGTGGTAGAGCACTAGCCTTGAGCTGAAGGACAGCGCCCAGGCCCAGAGTTCAAGCCCCATGACTGACAAAAACAACAACAACCAAAAACACCCGCGATATAAATTCAACTGTATATGCAACTTTTAATTTTAAGTACTAGGACTTGAACTCATAGCCTCCACAGTGGCTAGGTGAGTACCTTGCCGCTTGAACCACACCACTAGTCCTTTTTCTTTTTTTGTTGCTGTTTTTTTTTTATTGTGAAAATATCGTACAGAGGGGTTACAATTACATGGGCAAGATAATGAGTACATTTCTTATCAAGCATTGTAGCCTCCTCCTTTGTTTCCCCTTCCCATCCCTTCCCATCCTCTCCCTGCCCCCCCACCTAACCCCTATCCTCCCCCCCCCTCACCAAAGTTTTCAACATAACGACTTGTACATCTCATTGTTGCAATGGGTCCACCTGTATCCCTATTTAAACAATTTGTTTTTTCCCTTCCCCTCCACAAATTATACCGACATCAAATACAGTGAAAGCAGGGGTTATTCCGTGAGGGACATTTTTCTCTTCTGGAGTTAGTATCCAATGGTTTTACCTGGGCCAGCCTTAGACCGTGATCCTTCTTTCTTGGTCTCACAAATGGCTGGCAACCATGTTCCACTGAACTTTCATATTTTTAATATGAATTGCAGACTCCTAGCTATTTTAACAATTGAGCGTCTAGATATTCATATTAATATCTACAAAGTGCTAATTTACAGAGGATTATGTCTTAGGATATTCAGATGATTAAATTCAAGGGATGTCCTTGAAATAAATACATTTATTGATAATGAAATATAGCATGATTATCCATCATACTGAAACAAAAAATATTCTGTGCAAGTTTTTATGCTTAAAAAGCAAGAGCTGCTCTGGGCTGTGTCTCAAGCCTATAATCTTAGCTACTTAGGAGGCTATGATCTGAGAATCATGGTTCAAAGCCACTACATAGAAAAGTCCATGAGACTCTTATCTCCACTTAACCACCAAATAGCTGCAAGTGGAGCACTGGCTTAAGGGGTAGAGTGCTAGCCATGAGCATAAAAGCTCAGAAACAGAGCTCAGGTGCTGAGTTCAAGCCACAGGACTGGCACTCACACACACACACACACACACACACACACACACACACACACGCACGCACGCACGCACACACACACACACACGCACGCACGCACATGTGCATGTCCACACACACACAGCAAGAGCTATTCATAATTTTTTTTTATCAATCTAATCCAGTGAAGTAAAAAATCCCGATTTACCTCTTCAGTGGTTGACCATCATATATCCTACATCCTGATATACTCCTTTGGGTAGAGTACTATAATGGATAGACTTCAGACCTGGCTCTTAGATTGTGGTTGGACTTGAATCAGCAATTCACTTCTTATATACAAGTAGGAAGCATCATGTAAGCCTCGGTTCTTTTATTGGTGAAATTGGAATAATGATCTTGTCCGCCTTAGAGTTCTGATGGTCTACGGTTAAGAACACGGGATATGGCCCATATTGGGGACATAGCAGTCATCCTTTATACAGCACACTGGCTAGACACAGTGTTTGGCACAGACTGAATATTCAGATTTATTTACTGTGTACCACCACTGGTTCACTCATCACTGCTTTGTGGGTCTGGTAACAAAACTGAATCTGAAATATCTTGTCACGCTGTTATAAGTTGTGAAATAATACACTAAGTAGGGTAAAAAATACTTAAATTACTTGAAGTACTTACTTTTTTTAAAGATAAGAGTCTTGCTGTATACCAAACTGGCCTTGAACTTCCTGTCTCAGCCTCTTGAGTTCAGGGATCATGGGTGTGTTTTGACATGCCCAGTAATAAGTAGGGCTTTCTGAAACCCTAACAATATTAAGACACTGTGACAGATGCCCTGGCCACATAAACCAGATCAAGAAATCATTCTTGCCCCTAAGTATCTTATATTACAATTATAGATGAGAGGAATTAGACTTGAACATTTGAAAAATTTGAGAATAAGTTTAATTTAAATAACAAATGGAGCAATAAAATGACATAAAAAGATTAAGTAAATGATAGAGATAATAAGGAGCTTAAAAGTTAAATAAATGTCAAACCTCCGCATTCAGAACAATTTAGTCACAACCCAAAGCTTCTATTATATTTGAGATTTTTAGCATTATTTTAAATACTAATAGTAGGTGCGTTCCATTCTCTTTCCTTCACATTTCTACCTCAAAGTAGGTGGGATAGTAATACAATGTCGTGCTCAGGTGTTTTGTGACTATGCTTCACTTTGTGAGGACTGTCATTTCCTAGTGAGACATATAAAAATGAGTGAGAAATGTTCCCAAGTTGGAATACATTGCACAAATACACAGATAGCTAAAACACAAGCTGTATTATGGTAAGTTCATTCAACTCACTTAGTGTGTAAAGTGAAGAGAGAAGTTGGGTACTGTCTGCATGAACTTATTACTAACTGGCTGCTGGTTACAAGGACTACAGGGGCGAATGTTAGAGCTCTTACCCTGGCCAGGAGATGGTCAGGTGGTCTAATGGACATATATGATTGGCACAGAGACAGATAGGCATACAGAAGAAAGCAGTATTGAAGCAAAGAAACTCGAATGTTCTGGTAGCCCAGAGCACTGCTTGAGTTGTTAGAAAAAAAACAAGGAATAAGTATGTATGTATGAAAATATGCATGTATTGTATATTTATCATCTATCATCTATTACCTATCTATAATCGATCTATCTTACTCCTATCATCCAAAAATAATATAAAGAAACCTGATAAAAAGTGTTTATTAAAGAAGGGAAAAGGAGGAAGAAAAGAGGTTAAGAAAGACTAATAGAGGAGATAGATTTTATTATAGTGTACACTTTTTTTCCTTTTTAAATTTTTTATTGTATTGTAAAGATGCTGTACGGAGGAGTTACAGTTACATGAGTAAGGCAATGAGGACATTACTTGTTGAGCATTGTTATCCCTTCCCTTGTTGTTCTCCCACTAACCCTTCCCTCCCCCAAGTCCCCCACTTCCTCCCATCATATCTCCCCCTCCCCCTACCCGAAGTTGTAAAGTTTGTTTGCAATATGCTTTCCCGAGGGAATCATTGTTGCAATGGGTAATCTTGTGTTCTTGTTTCAGCATTTTGTTATTCCTCTTCCCCTCCCCAGATTAGACATATGTATATACAAGATGCATGGTAACAAAATCAAGTACAGTGACAACAGGAGATATGCCATAGGGGACAGCACATACAAAGGAAACAAAAAAATCACATAGTACATTGAAACCAACAGCAACAAAGGCAGACTCTTGTGTCCATATCTTGGGGTTCATTTCACTTAGCATCATCTTATATGAGCATATGTACATAGTGTTAGAGTTTTTCCGGCTCATCGGATAAGATTATCCTACATGTACACTAATTATTGCAAATAGGGGAAACCAGGGACCTAAATTTCTTTGCGACTGGCCTACTTCACTTAATATGATTTTTTTCCCCAAGTCTTTCCATTTCCTAACAAAAAGGGCAGTGCTGACCCAGATGCCCCTCAGTAGATAAGTGGATAAAGTATACATTTTAAAATTTACATTTTAGTAGTTGTACAAAGGGTTTTCAATTCAAGATGTTGGTTTCTGAGTAGAATGCATCTCAAAGTATTCACGCTAATGTCACAGTGGAACCACTTCTTACCATTCATTTATGCAAATAAAAGGGAATAAAAGAGACATGTCAGGAAGCTTCTGAGAGAAGCCTCTTGGGGAACTAGGATGTGTTCATGAAGGAGGGGTTTGAGCAGGAGACTGAAGAGATCCTCAGTGAACTTCCAGAATGTTCCCTGTGTACCCGTGTCTCACACATGTGGACTCAGGCTTAGATGGAAAATATAGACAAAACATTTCTTTTTGTATACCCAGCCCCTAACACTGTGTCTGGGACTAATAAATATCTGATTGAGTAAAGAAATGTTCCATTTACCTGTGTTCAGCAGAAACCAGTTGAGAGTAGAGGAATTCTCATAGTTTTCATTTGTCTTCAGATGCTCTGTAGTGAAGGTGCTAGGTGCTTAAGTATCGATTTACTTTATGACTCCCGGCAGCATGTCCAGTGTTAGACTTACAATTATACTTCTGTGGACACCTAAGGAGCTTCTAATGGCTTGTGTGACATGGACTATGGTAAACTGCAAACATGTTTACCATTGTGGTACTAACACAAGATAAAATGTAGGTAAATAAAAATAGTAAAAGGAACTTTTATTTAGTACTTCTACCTTTCCCTGTGTCATGTTAAGATCCCCATCTATCATCTAACCTTCAAAGCATCTGCAGGTGAATACAGCTGTGTCGTGCAGGTAATGGGATTAGCTACAAAAGAGTGAGCTAAGGTCAGAGTGAGGTTGTTTACACGTGTAATCCCAGCTTCTCAGAAGGTAGAGATTATGATTTGCACTGGGCATCAGCAGGCTCAGCTCTGTAGTCATAAGCTACTCAGGAGGCTGAGATCTTGAGGATTTTGGTTGACAGCCAGGATGGGCAGAAAAGTTCATGAGGCTCCAATGCTAAAAATCACCAGCAAAAATGTCTGATTAGTGACATGGCTCCAGTGGTAGAGCAGAGGCTATACAAACAAGTTGAGCTTACATGAGGTCCAAAGTTTGAGTCAAAGTAACACACACACACACACACACACACACACACACACACACACACACACGTTATAATTTGAGGCTAGCCCAAGAACAAAAGAAAAAAGTGATCTCAAAATGAATCTGGATATGGCAGTACATAACTGTAATCCTAGCTATCTCTGAGGTAGAGGTAGGAGAATTCTTTTGCTTATGTCTGGGGCCAGCCGAGGCAGAAGCACGAGGCCCTACAGAGTAGGTAACGTAGTAGAGCATTTACCTAGCAAACAATAGCGTGAGTTCAAACCTTAGCAGTGCCAAAAACAAGTGACCTAAGGTGGGCAAGTGACTCACACCTAGTCCTAGGGACTCAGGAATCTGAGATCTGAGGATTGTGGTTAGAAGTTAGCCAGTTAGAAAAGTACATGAGACTATTACTTCTAATTCAACACCCAAAATTCTGGAAGTAGAGCTGTGACTCAAATGGTGACATGCAAGTCTTGGGCAAAAAAGCTCATGGACAATGAGTGCCCAGGTCCTGAGTTCAAACCTCCCAGTACCGGCACAGGAAAAAACAAAAGAAACTCAAGAAATGATCAGACTTATTTTCAAAGACTCAAATTCAGTACAGCCTGAAACATATACCCCATTACACAAAGAGAACAAAATATTACAGGAAACAAAAATACAACAACATAGTTTTAAAAGCAAAAGCAAAGTTCTATTCTGACTTCATGTAATATGACAAAACAACTATAAATATAAATGCCATATGGATTATAGTTAATTTTTTAAGTCATAAAGGTATTATAGACTTAACAATTTCCTCATATTTGTCCAGATAAATGTATTGTATGCATAAATAGTAAAATGAATAATAATGGAAATAATGATGGATTTGTCTGCATAAATATTTATAGCTTTGATAAATCAAAACAATGGATAGATACCATACACATATCCAAAAGGCAAACAGAGGCTTAGGGGAAGCACAGGATGCACACCAATAGGTCAAGCTCATGATGTAATGAAATATAATTCAGCACCACACACGAGAGTGTTTTATGAGCCAGTAAGACAAATACAGACTTTGCAATTAAAAATAAGCAGAGGAAACAAACAAGTAATTTTCCAAAGAAATACAAATGGGCTTTAAGCATGTAAAAACATGTGCAACCTTGCTGATAGTCAAAGACATAAAATTAAATGCATAACAAAATGCCTTATATTATCTGTCAGATTGATAAGAATTAAAAAATATAGCACCTTTACTCTAGGATGATGTTGAAAAACAAACCACTTTAATATATTGTTTGGATCTTTTTTGCAGTGCTGTTTATAAGACTGGAAAGTTTTAAAACTGTATTTACAGAATTGCTAAATTATGCTTTATTAGCCATAGTTATTATTTTCTTATTTGTTTTTCCAGATCCTGGGACCTGGAGTCAAGGTCTAGGAGCTGTCCCCAAGCTTTTTTTGCTCAAGGCTAGACTCTACCAACTGAGCCATAGCTCCACTTCTTGTTTTCTGGTGGTTATATTGGAGATAAGAGTCTCACAGACATTCCTGCCCAGGCTGGCTTTGAACCTTGATCCTCACATTTTTGCCTCCTGAGTTTTTAGGCATGAACCACTGGTGCCCTGCTAGCCATAATTATTGTTAGTCAAATTATTCCCAAGTTACATTTGTTATCCATACTTAGGTATAATATGTAATGTTACAGAAAGCACCTTGCAATACTATATTAAATACACAGCACATACATACATATTTGTTAAAATAGCAATATGAATAAATAAAAAGATTAGAAGAAATGTATCTAAATTCTAATCCTGCTTGTTTAACTCTAGTTATTGACACGAAAGATGCATTTTCCAAAGTCCCTACAATCATGAAATGATAAGAGAATATAGATCTTTAAAAATAATGAGAAAATGCTTTGCTGCACAGTTGGAAATTCTGTGAACCCTGGTGCTCATAGCTGGGAGTGAGGTTATTGAATTTCCAGATTAAAGTTTTCTTCACCTAATCATCACAGCACACATAAGCCATCCTCATCAGGATGTTAGAAAAATTAGGAAGAACAAAATAAGTGAAGACCACTTAGGATTCTCATTATTCTAAAACAATCCAATTATATCTTTTTTCCCTTTTTTCCCTTTACACTAGTGGTCCTCACACACCTGTGTGCAACTGCTTGAACCACAGCTCTTTTGTTTCATGACTTGCTTTTGAGATAGGGTATTGCTAACTTTGCCGAGGCTGGCTTCAAACTCATGATCCTACTGCCTCAGCCTTCTGCCTCAGACTCTCAAGTAGCTAGTATTGTAGGTACAAACTATTATACCCCAACCTATTAAATCTATTTTTAGATGATTTTGTGTGGACAGTTTAAACCAGTGTTGGAGTTACTAAGTAAAAGGCAGAAACTTTCATATAGGAAAGAGTAGAATATATATATATTTTTTTTGTTTATTTTTTTTGGTGGTCGTGGGGCTTGAACTCTGGGCCTGGGTGCTGTCTCTCAGTTCTTCAGCTCAAGGCGAGCGCTCTACCACTTGAGCTACAGCGCCACTTCCGGTTTTCTGGTGGTTTATTGGAGAAAGGAGTCTCACGGTCTCTCCTGCCCGGGCTGGCTTTGAACCATGATCCTCAGATCTCAGCCTCCTGAGTAGCTAGGATTAAATGCGTGTACCCCAGCTTTCAGAGACGATGTTCACAGAGTTATCTACAGCCATGAACTCCAGTACCCCACTCCAGTCAGGAGCAGGTGACTGAGGAGAAGGAACCATCTAAACCCTGACAAAGAGGCCAGATAAGATTTCCATAGGAATGTTCTAGGACTTTCATAGGTAGCAATGGAGAGAGGACCTAAGGAAAGGAGCTAGGCTTACAAAGGCTGAGACGGATAGGATAAGATGACAAATCCTGGGAATTTAAAACTTTGGTGGAGCTGTTGCCAAAGAAGACCTGTCTGGGGTCGAGGGCGGGCGGCACTTGAGGCAAAAAGGGAACAAGGAGATGGGGTCCTGCCAGTACACTGAGCTACTCGGGAGTCTGAGATCTGAGAGTTGCGGTTCAAAGCCAGCCTGGGCAGGAATGTCCATCAGACTCTTATTCCCAATTAAACACCAAAAAACCCCACCAGAAATAGAGGTGTAGCTCAAGGGGTAGAGCACCAGCTTTGAGCAAACAATCTAAGGGACAGGGCTCGGGCCCTGAGTTCTAGTACCAGTACCTGTGTGCGCACGTGCGCGCACACACCCACCCACACACCCACACCCACCCGCTCCCTCCCCTCATAGAGGTTTATAAAGGTAAATAAGGCTTGATATCTGGTTTGTGTCAAGGCTTCGCTTTGCAAGGTCTGAGAGCCATTTAATTTTGTAGAAGAGGGGAGACAGAGACATTTGTATCTTAGAAAATTCACTTTACTACCAACCTAGGGAACAAGTTGGTACAAAACTGATAAGAAGCAGGGAGGATAATCATGCAGAAATCCTGGTGAGATTTCATTAGCATATGAGCAAAGGAGGGGTACTGCAGCTAGAGAGAAGATGAAGCTGAAATATGAATGTGTGAAAGAAACAACAGAACCAGAAGATGAATGAGAATCTACAATGACTTGAAGTTTCAGGATTAGACCGCCAGGGGTTTCAGGATATTCTGCAATAAAGAAGAGTTATGTTTTCAGGAAAAAGGACAGAACTGGAGATCGTCCTGTGAAGCTAGGTCTGGTGATCAGAGAAAGACAAATATGATGGCTTTTCTCACATGTGAATTTAAATTTATAACAGCAAGGAGAAGGGGAAAGGAAAGGGTGAAGGAGATGACTGTTATATAAGATTATCTATCGATCTATCTATCTATATGGATATCTATGCAGATATATATCTATATCTGTATCTATACGTGTATCTATATCTGTATCTATATATTGATATCTATCTATATTGATATATCGGTGTACATAGATAGATATATATATAGATATCGAAATAAATAGATATTCACCATATAGTTAGAGAAGATATATATATATATATATATAAATGTTATAGAATGTTATGTATATCTATCTGTGTAGGTAGATATAGATCTTCTATAGCATATATCTTCAATAACATTTCATATATATATGAAAAAAGTATAAGGAAAATTCTATATATTTTAAATCATATCTAGATTACATATGATTGCTAATACAATTGCTAATATGTATAGTTGTTCTATTGCCTTGTTTGGAGGATGGCAACATGAGTATGCACATTTCTAGTACTGCTGAAACTATTGTGAAGCTAACTACATTTTTGAGCCACCATTGGTTGAATTCACAGACATAGAAGCTATGCGTAGAAAGGCTTAATTATAATTCTGGGAAACATTGACATTTAGAGAGTAAGATGTATTCAGAAGATTGGGGCTGTAATAGTCTGGCACAATGGCCAGAGAGATAAGAGATGAATGAAGGCACAGTGATATTATAGCAGCTAGAAGGAAGGGAATTATAATATATGAGTGTCAAAACCACAAAGTTAGAGAGAAAAGTTTGAATGATTGCTCTTGGATCTCTTTCAGTATTTTATATGCATTCTATAGAAACATATTGATTTAAAGTGGACAGACTTTGGTTTTGTGTTTTTGTCAGCCATGGGGTTTGAACTTGGGGCCTGGATGCTGTGCCTGAGCTCTTTTGCTCATGGCTAATACTCCACCATTTTGAGCCACAGGGTCACTTCTGGTTTTCTAGTGGTTAGTTGGAGAAAAGAGTCTCATAGATTTTCTTGCCTCTTCTGGCTTCAAATCCCAATCCTATATTCAGCTTGGATTACGGTTGTGAGGTACAGGTGCATAGCTTGGCTAGTTTTTATAGAAGACATGTTCTAGGCAAAGCAGCACGTTTCCATATCAACTCACGTGTTTGTGTATGTAAAGCATTTGTGTGTGTGTGTGTGTGTGTGTGTGTGTGTGTGTACAATAGGAGCATTAAGCATAGTGTGTAATCAGTATCTATAGGATGAACAGTTGAAGGAAGAAAAATAAGAATGAAATGTAAAGGGACTGATAATATGCCATTTCTTCTTCTCATTTTTCCCCAAGTCCCTTTCTTCTTTTGCTTTCTGTACAGTCACAAGAATAAAAATGGATAGCCTTTATTTCAGACCTGTGGAAGGTGCCCAGGGGTGCACTGTAGACATGCCGTGTGGGCATAGACTTACTTGAAAGGCCTTTTGGAAAGGATGTTTCCTGAGTTTCATTATCAGATGACATTGTTCTTTAATTGGATTTTGAGATGCCAGCCTCCGACTCAATACTGTTTTCTTTTCCCATGAATATTATTCATGGATTAGGCAATTTGTTGCTTAAATTTGTGAATAATGGCCTTTTGTATCTGGAAATAGAGTGAGGAGATATAAACAATATACAAGTTGATAGGGTGGAAGCATACTATTTTATCTTGAGGATGAGCAGACAATAAATGGATGCTATTATGGCATGAATGCTAAGTTCTATCTATACATGGTCAGAAAAGAAATTAGGGGATAAAAGTAGAAAACCAATGCATTATCTTATGCCGATTACTTCAGAGTCTCCAAACCATCCATTCATTCTTGCAAAATATTATGTTTGAGAGCTTACAGAGGATTTTTTTTTCAGCAAAACAATTTTAGAACTATTTTTCACTATCTAATTTCAGCATGAAGTTATTCATTCCATGTACGATTTTTGTTTTACTTGTCTAGCCCTTGAATTTGCATATAAACATAACGATCGTGAGAATGATATATGTGGTGAATATGTAAGGTTTGAATACATATCACGGGTTAGTCATTATGATTTCTGTTTTGGGTCTAAATCTCTCTCCTAAGATTTGCAAACATCAACAGTCTACATCCTTTGTAGCTAATGATGTCTAACATAATTTTCCTTATGAATACTTTTGATTACCGCTTCTGTTTAGCATTTGACGTAACCAAAATCCATGGTGGAATTCGTTTCTTCCTCTAGCTAGTTTTTGATGGGATGGAAAATAGGCTGTTAGAGTTTAGGTTTCAATTATGAATGCATATCATGTTTGCAATTATGTTAAACACAAGCAACAAAAGTGTTACATAAATTAAACTGGACAGTAGCCAGATTGCTTTGAGAGGATGTCAGAGTCAAATTGGAGAAAGAAATCCTACCTCTGCTATAGGTGAAGCATGGGAGGATTGCAGTTTGAGGCCAGCTTGGACAAAAATATAGTGTGATCCTCATCTCAGTCACTAGATTGGGGGTGTGGTGACACAGCCCTGTATTCCTGGCTACACAGAAGACATATGTTGGAGGACTGGTCTGAGCATGTGCTTGTCAAGTGCATGGTTTTAACTGAAACGCTGCCTGAAACTAAACCAAATAAAACAAAAACCCCAAACAGGAAAAGAAATAAAATACATGAAACAGAGAAAAAGCCTTACCATGTGCTGAATTATATCCACTTCATTACACTTCCTAAATTCTCAACCAAGATAATGATTGTCATAGGTCTCACAAATAAGGCATTCCAATAATGTGCGTTGAGTGGATACGGTTAAGAAACATAAAAATTTTATCTAGGTCAGTCCTCTAGGGAGAATGTTCATTGCCTGGTGGTTTATTAACTGTTAAATAAAACAACAAAAATCAATCCTTATTCATATTTCTCCTTAGCCAGTTTGAATACTGGGATTTCTGATTTTGAAGAGATTTTAATATCACTTAGTTTGGCCTTTTAATCTGTGTATGCAAAAATACGATATATTTACCAAAGACCATTATTAGCTAGGTTTGTGATTATTTTTTACCTCTAACTCAAATTTCTTTATCCCTGTTCTAGTAGTCTTTCTAAATATCATGGTACCTGTCACTGAATAAATAGGGGATTGTTCACATTTTGCACAAAATTGGCTCTCAGAAGTTCAAAGAATAGCATGTTTTATAAAAAAGGAAGGAGACCTTTCCAGAACCCTGTGCTATCTGAGCAAGAAATTCAACTCATCCTTCCAGACGGGGATGTGAGATGACCATTTTTGGAGGATTGAACACCTTTTGTTTTTCTTAAGGTAGCCTCAAAGCTTATCCTGATTGAGATGACCAAAGACCATGGGAACAAAGCAGCCCCTTCATGGTGCATCTGGAAGGTGAGATTCCTGTCCCTGCAAGCCTAGATGTGGAGATCATGGAACCAAAAGGATGATTCTAGCATCTGAAGATTCTAGCATCTTGGGCTTCCTTAGGACCTGTTGTTCCTTTTCTCCTATTTCTCCCGTTCGTAGAGAAAGTCTGTCCTATTTCTGTTAGATCCACAGTGGTATTTTGGAAGCACATGATATGTTTGATTTCACAGGTTTACAGCTGGCAAGAAATTGACTCTGGGATGAATTATACTTTGAGTCACACCTACATATGACTTAAATATAATTTAAGTTAGACTCCAAACTTTGATTTAAAAAATGATGTTGGGACAAGTTCAGGTTCGTTGGGGCTTTTAGAAGGAGATGGATATTTTCGTAAGCACACCGAAATTGTCCTGATTAATTAAATCAAGAAGGTAGCATTGAAAACAGGAATAATTTAGCACAGAACCGAAGGCAACTCAGATGCCACGGTCTTACAATATGGTTCTTTAGGAAATGAGATGGCCCCTCAACCATTTTGAATCTTCTTGCAGGGTTACATTAGTCAGAAAATTACAGTTCCTGAGGGAAGCTGTGTGGGAGCCTGGTGTTGGGTACCAATGGAGATGGGAGGGAGAATGAAGGGAGAGATCCACAGTCATCTTTCTTCTTCTCAGGTGAAGTCTCAAGGAGCCCTGAGGAGCCTCAAGTCAGGTTGATGAAAGGGCCACAGGATAATTCAACTCTTAAGCCTCTCACAGCCCAGTGATGCACTTCCATTATCCTCTGGCTAAGCTAGAGCAATTTTCATTGAAGGGAAGAGAAGGAAAAAAAAAGAGCCCACTAAAGTGCTCTGCTTTCCTTTGGAATGAAGGGCACACCATTTCAGAAACGTGGCTGTCTTTGCTGGTTCTGCCTAATGAAGCAGCGTAAGGACCACGTGTCTGGAATAACCAGAGAAGGGGGAAATAATCACAGCAGCTCGCAGAGCCTGCGCCACGTGCTCGCTGGCTCGGGAAGATCTTTGACTGGCTTTCTCGGATAATGGTTGATGTTCTCTGTGGATTTTGTGAGAGAATCTCACCGAGGGAAAACAAATAATAAAGATATGTTTCCTTTATGCGACTTCCTTCTGTGATGGGCAGACTCACAAATGACCTGGAACAGGTGGCTAGACCAATCAGCAAAGAATGTGCCTGATAGCCTGTCATTCTTCACTTATCTGTTTCCGTGAAGCTATGTTCAGGGAGGATCATCTATTTGTACTTGATCTTGTGTTAGGAATCTGTGAAGCACTAACGAATAAAGGGGATGATTTCTCTTCCGTAAGTTAGTCGACTATTAAAATGGAGAATAATTTTCCTGCAATCTCACAGTACAGTTTCTTGTGGATGGCACTCATCATCTGGGGGCAGGAAAAGGAAAAGCAGTCTATCAAAAACAGATAAAGAAAAAAAAGCCACATCACAGTCTGCTGTTTCTGCTATTTGTGATGATCGAGCTTGTGCGCAAATGAAATCATGACAGATTCATTTATATGAAATGGCCATTGCTGATCTCCTTGCCAGAAACTAGATTGCTTTTTTATTTAGGAGATTTGCAGAGCAGTCCTTAGTTCTCTCTCTCTCTCTCTCTCTCTCTCTCTCTCTCTCTCTCTCTCTCTCTCTCTCTCTCTTAGTTAATGGCATAATGGCACCTGACCAAGCTAACTCTTCTCTTCCAGTTGGTGTTGCCAGTATCTTGAGATGCATGTGTTCATTTGCAGTTGATGGGAAAAGAAAATCTCCTGTGTGTTTTAATCATTTGCAGATACAATGAGCTGAGCAATAGAAAATGTTCATATATCAGTACAGGTTTAGGGACAAACAACAGTGACCCTAGGTGTTATGTCATTTGGCTATTATTGATCATCTCTGAAGTGCTTAAAGCATTGTTATTGCTGGTTGCATAAGCTAAATTTATTGAGTAGATGAACTCAATAAATGGATTGATTGGAGAACATAAAGGTGTTACATAGTCACAAAGAAGAATCCTTCCTTGAACCCATAAGTCAGCCAAGTGTATGTTTTGAAAGGTCTTTCATTCACTTCTACTCTGCCTCATGGGGTCTGCCTGTTGGCTTATCACATTCAGAAATTTATAGCTACAAGGAGGCAGGCATGGGAAGAATTGTTATCCAGTAAGTGAACATGCTTTGCATTTTTGTTTTGCAGTTTGCTGCTGCTCCCGCTTTTATCCAGATCTCAACTTTTGGTTGGTGTCATTTGTACAAGTTCTATCATTCATTTCTCAAGTTTCTGCTGTGTAGGGAGTATATTTGCTGAGACCTGGAGGATCAGAGCAAAGCAAAGATGCTTGCCCTTGTGAGATTACATTTGATTGCATCATTTTTGTGTCTTGGTTGACTTCATAGTGAGTTGAGATAGGGAGGAATCAAAGTGTAAATAAAAACATTGGGTTATACTGCTGAGGACACTAGCTACAGAGTATAGGTTTCAAGGTCGTAGCCCAAAGAAACTGACAATCTTTCCCTCGGTCTTATATACTAGGACTGGATTGGGTAGACTTTGAGGTCCATGGGGGAGTCTATTTTTTTGTTTTTGTTGTTGGTTGTGAGGCATGAACTCTGGGCCTGGGTGCCGTCCCTGAGCTCTACAGCTCGAGGCGATTGCTTGACCACTTGAGCCACAGCACCTCTTCCAGTTTTCTGGGGGTTTATTGGAGATAAGAGTTTCATAGACTTTCTTGCCCAGGCTGGCTTTGAACTGTGATCCTCAGATCTCAGCATCCCGAGTAGCTAGGATTACAGGCGTAAGCCACCAGTGCCCGGCTAAGTCTATGTTTTTAACACCATTCATTCAAAGCTCTACATAACACAGTATATAGAATATATATGGATATATTATATATGCGTATATGTACACATATATGTTACACATATATTCATGTATATACATATGTTTATGCATGAATATATAACATATGTATATGTATGCCCATACATATACATAAATATTCATACATATATACATGCATGCATACATACATACAGATGTGTTTATAGATGCATAAACATAATATATACATATAACATATAATATAAATATCTGTATATATCTAAATATGTTTACATGTACTTACATGTATATAGTTGATATGTTTTTGTGTGTTGGTACTGGAGCTTGAACTCAGGGCCTTGTGCTCAGACTTAGCGTTTTTGCTGAAGGCTAGTACTTTACGACTTGAGACACACTTCCACCTCTTGCATTTTTGCTGGCTTAATTGGAGATGAGAGTCATATAGACTTTTCAGACTAGGTTGGTTTCAAGCTGTGATCCTCAGATCTCAGCCTTCTGAGTATCTAAGATGGTATCTATGAGCCACCAGTGCCCAGCTATATAGTTTATTTTATACACATATGGTCTAGTCTCACACTTCTTTGTAGTTTGGTTCCATAAAGTTGCTGTGAATTAATTAATGAATTAATGAAGTTACCCTGAATTAAAGAATTCCAATCACTCCTAGGGTACATGTAGGTTTAGGTTCCTTGCATCATAACATTTCCACCAACTGATTTATATATAAGTTTGTTTTCAGGGTGTTTCTGTTGAAAGGCATTTTATTTAAAGAGTGTGACTTAGCAACATTGTGACTGAATTCAAACGCAGCTCTGAATGAAGCTTACCTAACACAGAAGGTTTTTTCTCTGGAAAGGTTATCCCAGCCTTCTTGTGGTCAGGGACACCAGAGAGCACTTGAGCATGATGCTTGACATCCCCCACAAACAATAAAATCACCAACAGGAAAGTACAAATATGCAAAAGCAGCACCAAAAATTAGGCCCAAAGAGGACACTGACCTGCAGGATAAGAGGTGATACAAGAAGATAGCTACTAACCTCACTGCGCCTTAGATGGGAAGGTGCACATCAGGCAAACCACTTTTTTTTTTTTTGCCACATCAAGTATATGGCACAGGTGACCATAAAAGCTCTCTGCATTGATTTTGGTGTTACAGGTAATTTAATTGAGTAGGCTGCTTTACACACAGGGAATCTGCAAATCATGAAGATTGACTGTAGAGATGGATATATATTAATTGTATCCTCTGTCTTTCCAAGCAAATTCTGAGCTTAATCTCTGATAAACTGTAATCCTGAGCCAGGAAATGGAGTTTCAGACACTGAACAGAGAGCAAGATAATGGCCTCTTTCTTCTCAAGTGCTCAGTTTTTTTGCCTAGACCCAGTAGGTATCATAAGAGACACACATGGGCTTGGTAAAAAACACAGTGCTGACAATCACAGAGGCGTGTGGATCAGTGATTCAATCAATACATACCCACTGTGACCAGCTATGACCCAACCTGTGAATACCGGGCTGGGGAAGAAGTGGCAGGAGGAGAGACTGCCTGTAAACAAGAAAACAAGGTGTTTGAGCTCCATGAGAGCAACAGAGCCACAGTCTTGGTTTTATGCCAAGTTCTCACTTCTCAGCTTCAACTATGGACTTGCCTAAGTGGTTTACCTGTAGAAACCTGGGGGGCCCAGCTTTCCTGAGATCAAACCTGCCTAGTGGATTGGCTGTTCTGCTCAGGCAGGAGAGGCCTGACCCACATCTGTACCTCTGGATGCCTGGAGCTCAGCACAGGGGCACTGTGGACCCTGATAACTACCTTTGTGATTGATTAGCTGTCTTGAGATGTTTTTTTCATAGATTCCAAGTCAGAGTCTTTTTTTTTTTTCACCCCAGTGTTAACTGAATAGGCGGATGCCTGAAATTCCTTTATTGAGGAGAAAAGCTTTTTATTCTGTAATTATAGAGGCAAAGAAAAGATCATAAAAACATTCAGTTGTAACAATTTAGTGTGAATGCTTTTCAGTTAAAATGTAATTAGTCAAAAAATGTAAATCACTAATTATGAATTCCTTTTCTATTTTGATGTGAAGCCACACTTTAAGTGTCTGCAGCAAGAGAAGACCTTCACACTGAAGGCTGCACAGAAGTGTCGGGAGAAAATAGAACAGCCAATTAAGAAATGGAACCAAACAACAGTGAGAAACAAGAGCAAATTTGATCATTTTGTATTTGATTGGGCCTGGACACAGGAAAGTTTGAGTTGGGAGGTACAATATTTGTAAAAACATACTTGGTTCAGCACATGTTGATGATAGAGAAATAGATAGAGAGAGAGGTAGGCAGATGGACAGATAAATTTGTACAAGAGAGGGTGCTCTAGTTTGGATCTGAAATGTCCCCAGCAGTCCATGTATTAAAGGTGAGGTTGTGTCTTTAAGAGGTAGGCCTCGAGGGGTGTCTTCTATCATGGTGGGTGTCCTCAAAGAGCATTGTGGGACACAGTCTCCTTCTTCCTTTCTCTTCCTCAGCAGTTACAGACTCTACCATGTGTTCCCTCACCAAAGGCCCCAAACCCTGGGATTTGGGGTTACAAAACTAAGAGCCTCAAAACTAGGAGCAAAGTTAACCTTTGGCGTTTATAAGCTGATTACCTCAGTTATGTCTTGCTGTAGTCATGAAACTTGTCTAATCTAGAGTGCATTGTTTTCTAGGACTGCTACAGCAAAGTGCTATACTGGGTGACTTATAACAACTGTTTATTGTTTCACAGTAACATAACATAATATAACACATAACATTCTCTTCTCTCTCCCTAAGCACACTGTGGCTGTCTTCTCTTTCTTCATCTCAACGTTCACATGGTCTTTCCTGTTTCCTGTGAGGATACCAGATAGATTCAACTAGAAGCCACTCTAACAATCTCATCTTTAAATTGGTCTCATCTTCTGAGACTGTGTTTTCCTATTAAGGTCACATGTCCCAGGAATCAAGGAATCAGGACTTCAGTATTTCTTATTGGACATGAGTTAGCCAACAACAGCAGAGTGACTCTATTATTCTTGAAAAGCATGGGTTTAATTTGGGGAAATGTCTTCTCTCGCTAGTTTTCCTCAGACCATCACTTCTATCTGCACAAGCACACACCCAACATCCTTACTATCACCAACTTCATTCTGCATGACACAGAGACTGGGAGACTGCTGGCAGTTTCCTGAGAACTACCTAGATTGTGTGAGGAGGTGCATGGTATATCTTTGAAGGAAAAGAGATCAATTTTTGTGTTCATGAGAAAGGTGTGGCCTACATTTCTGGGAATCTTTGTACAGCTTTCTTTTCCATTTCTGACATCCTATTATTTTATTTGTTGTAGTTAAATTTGTGATATAGTTACTGAATTTCCTATAACTGAATTTCCTACTTAGACAGATTGGCATATACAAGGGATGTGTACTTGAAATTTTAGTTGTATTTATTTTGCCAGTTTGGTGAATACTTAGAAACAGTCTGCCTTTAGAGTAATAGGTATGTACCTGAAAGAGTTTTAAAAAGCTGAAAAGAGATAGTTAAGTCTGCATTTGCATCAGATTGATGACTGTTTTCTCCCCATTGAAACCCATGTTGGTGATTTCTGTAAAGCCTTGGGATTTCTAGAATGGTATGATGAGGAAGTCTTCAACTAGAGTAGGAATGCTAGGTAGTTGGATGGTGTAAAGGCAGTAATGAGAGAATCATTCCCACTTAGCTGGATTGAGTGAGGAAGACATGCTTGAAACACTGCTGAGTTTTCCTGGTTAGTGATGGAGAATGTTTTCTTCATTCCATTTCTTCTCTATAACCTTTGAACTTAATCAGACAATCCAGTCTTTGGTATCACTACACTTTTATGAAATATGGAATCAAAAAATCCACAATTTTTGCCACAGTTTATTGAGAGTTCCTGACCACTACTCTCCCTTAATTATGTTAACTGTTGTGAAGGCTTTTTGTGGGTGGAAATCAGATTTGCATGCATAAAGTTAATAAAAAGGGTTAATAGTACTTATAATAAAATCATTGGGACATTTTCTGGAACGTTGCATAATAATATTTCTTCCATAGGTTGACTATGAAAATAGTACTGCTTTTGTACCATAGTTTCAAAAGAGGAGCAAGATGTGTGAAATATTAAATCACTCGTTTTTTTTCATTACTTTCTCTCTTCCCTATGCAGAACTTTTGTTCTTGCCAGTGCCTTGGATTCTCTGGAAGGGAAGTATTTTACAGTATGCTAAAGTGGGTTGCACATCTGACCTGAATGCTCCCTCATTTAAAATATATTTAAAATAGCTCTCCATTTACTGAAGGTGAAGACCAGACTCCTCCATAGCGTGGTACCCGAATCTTTTATTGTCTGATTTCTACCATACTCAGTGGCCTGGGCCATTTCCTTTCCCACCTTGGCACATAGATTTGCTTCTTTGCCCCAGGACTCCCTACCTGATTTGCCCCATGACTCTAATGACTAAAGTCTCAGACCTTCTGCCAGCAAACATCAGCAGTACTGTTCTTGACTCAGCAGGTAGCTGTTCAGGCTGTCCACCTTTATGTCCCCATAGTATTTTGCCAATGGCTTGGGTACTACAGTCAGTAGTTTCTTTGTACAGCTGTTTTCCATACTAGACTATGAGCTCTTTGAGGTCAAAAATGGTATCTTCATATTTATACCTTTAGATTATCTAGCACATAAGTAAGTTAACAACTAAGTGAGCACGTGTTTGCATGCCTTGGCTCATTTTCTCTACAATCCATCCGTTCATATCTTTATGTAATTTGCTTTATCATTCATGAAATAATTATCACCTCCTGTGGAATATATTGCACGTTTCATGCTTCCCTGAATAAGACTGATTCATTTTAACACTATTTACCTTAGAAGTAGTTTTGTAATTAAAATTACAGCACACTGCTAATATGTACTTTTTGCCAGGCATTCTCAGAAGGCGAGAAGCATGGCAGACTGTGTGCCTGCCACCCTCCTGGGAAGACTCTGGTTGAGTCAGACCCCTGGCTCTCAGCCAGTAAGTGTACTGTGCTGTTCTGAAGCCCATGCACTTCGATCTGCAGTGGCCTCTGTCTTTGATACACATTGTGCACTTCGGGAAACATTTTTGCCAAGCAGAAGTTTCCTTTTGAATGTTACAATGTGGGGGTTTACATTGGCTTGTAAATTCTCCAAGGAGTTCTAGAAAATCCAGGTAATACATGGGAGATATTGGGGATTGGAGGAAATCCATTGTCGCTTCCAGGAGAGCACATATAGCAGCACAGACAGGCAGGATACTGAGCAGTTACAAATGACATCTGCAAGAAAGTATGGCAGGTGCTATGTCATAATCTCAGGAAAGTTTGAGGAGGAAGAAGGAGCAATTGTTGCTGTGTGGCATGTCTCTGTAGAGACAAGGACTGAATGGCTTAAGGTCATATGGATTGCGTTAACGCTAATTCTATTAGGGCATGTACCTATTCCTAGGCATGTATCCCTAGCCCCCACTTCTAAGCTCCAAATGAGTTACATGCATACTCTTGGAATTTAATGCAAATTAATCAAGCCTGTCACAGAAGAAGCTCAAAGTAAACCAGTAAGATGCAAGAATAACAAATTCCCCCTTTCATCTGTTACTTTTAAACTTATCTCTTCCATTGATTTCTTAACCATATCACCTTACCATGGAGCTTAGGTAATCCTATTGTTACATTGTAAATACTATACATTTAAATGTCATTACATTGTAAATACTATACGTTTAAATGTAGACATAGCTATTTAGCAGTAACAGCATGAAAATAAACCAAATATACAATTGAAACAGAAATCATCAATGCTTCCTTCTCAATATTTCCCCTACCTGTTCTGGGTTTTGGCACGTGGTCACCTAATAGGATCCACCTGCACCTCAGCTCTTTTTGAGAATAAAGTTCCTGTCTTCATTCCAATGCTAATATTTCAGTTTAAATAAAATAGATCTATTTTCTTCATACATTCTCATTCCATTGTTTTCATCTTCATTCATTCATTCTAGTAAGTTTCAGAAAACTCTTGTTATGTGCCTAAAACTGTCACTTCAGTGAACTTAGACAAGCTGTCAGGTCAGAGGGGAGAGTCTAAGGGTCCATTGGTTGAGGGGTATGTGAGACCTGAGCATGGAGTGGCTGGGATGACCATAGCCAAGACCTCCATACAGGAGACACTGGAGCACTAGTTGATGCTAGTTTGGGTTCCCAGGCAGAAGGATGAGACAGTGTGACATCTCATGGTAGGAGACCGAGTTCAACTGTGAGGAACAGCCAGGAAGAGGCCAGTGCATGGGAGCCTAGTACAGGTGGTTTCTCTCTGGCTTTGCTCAAACTTCTATTTACCCTGTGATGCTCCACCTGAGGAAAGTTAATCTCACTTAGGGTTTTTAATGATCAGTATGGCTGTGGTGGCTGAGATGGGGTGAATAATCAAGCATGAGGAGATTATGTATTTTGTGGTGCACAGCGGGGAGAGCCAAACATCTGTGCTGGGGCTTGAGCTCAGGGTCTTATGTTATAGCTTGGCTTTTTTGGCTCAAGACCAGGGCTCTAGCACTTGAGCCACATCTTCACTTCTGTCTTTTGCTGGTTTATTGGAAGTAAGAGTCTTGGATTGATTTTCCCAGGCTGGCTTTGAACTGTGATATGAGTAGCTAGGATTACAAACCTGAGCCACCAGCACCTAGCTAGGAGACCCTATGTGAAGCTTCTACAGGGCTCCAAGTACCTGTGGGTTCCATATTTATTTCCTTACTCAAACAGACTATTAGTTCCTGGCTGCAGTAATCTCAATTATCCACCTGCATTCTACCATCTAAATCTGTTAATGCTGGTTTTACACTTCACAAGATTGGTTCAAAACTCCTCCAGGGACTATTTATGTTTATGTTGCAAGTGTTTATTTCTAATGAAATTTCATCATCCCAGCTAGTTCCATAAAGTAAAATCCAATGCCAATGACCTTAGTCATTAGAGAAAAGGTTCCCCCACCCCCAGGGTGAAAGACATGATGGAACAAATGAATTCCAAAACAATGCAATATTTGCAACTAAAATTAACATGTTCCAATTTTCCAGTCACTCTTATTTTGATAAAAACTAGTCCAACAAATCCTTGTTTAATGAGTATACCTGTAAATTATTTCATTTAATCAGTTTCCAAACACTAAACGTGATCACATGAATTAAAAACCATTATAAATGCTAATGTCATTTGCTAGTGCTTCATTTGGAAAGATAACTCACATTAAGTGAGCACACCTTCATGTTTTTTACAAGCACCCTTTTTTTTGGTGGAAGTCCTGAGGCTTGAAGTCAGGGTCTGGGAACTGTCCTTGAACTTTATTGCCCAAGGGTAGCACTTAACCACAGGAGCCACAGCTCCACTTCCAGCATTTTTCAATGGTTAATTGGAGATTAGATTCTCTCATGGTTGTTCCTGCCCAGGCTGGTTTCAAACAGCAATCCTCAGATCTCAGCCTCCTGAGTAGCAGGGTTATAGGCGTTAAGCCACTGGTACCTGGCAACAAGCATCCTTTTATACTATGTGAAGTGATATTTTGGTTTGTTGAAGCTACTGGAACAGAACATCCAGTGGGAGTGGCTTGTCAACAGCTGAAATGCATCTCTCACAGTCCTGGAGCCTGGGAGTCCAAGATAGAAGTGCTGATTCAGCACCTAGAAACACCACCACCACCACCACCACCACCACCACCACCACCACCACCACCACCACCACCCCATCTTCCGTGCCCCCTCCCCCCTTTACCCCTGCCATCTAGTCTTTTTTTTTTAATTGTGAAAATACTGTACAGAGGGATTACAATTACATGGGCAAGATAATGAGTACATTTCTTATCAAGCATTGTAGGCTCCTCCTTTGTTTCCCCTTCCCATCCCATCCTCCCTCCCCCAACCCTTCTCCCCCGCCCCACCAAAGTTGTAAAGTTCGTTTTCCATATAACGACTTGTACGTCTACATTGTTGCAATGGGTCCACCTGTACCCCTATTTAAACGATTTGTTTTTCCCCTTCCCCTCCACAAATTATACCAACATCAAATACAGTGAAAGCAGGGGTTATACCGTGGGGGAGGGACATACAAAGCAACAAAGAAATCATCTTATAAATGTGTTAGAAACAATCGCCATCCAGTCTTATAGATGACTTCTCACTGTGTCCTCACATTATTGAAAAAGTAAGGGATTTTTATCAGCCATTTTTATTTAAGGTGATACTGGGGGTTTGTTTTATTTTATTTTATTTTTTTTGTTTTGTTTTGCCTGTCATGGGGCCTGAACTCTGGGTCTAGGCGCTGTTCCTCAGCTCTTCAGCTCAAGGCTAGTGCTCTACCACTGGAGCCACAGCGCCACTTCCGGCTTTTTCTGTTTATGTGGTGCTGAGGAATCGAACCCAGGGCCTCGTGCTTGCAAGGCATGCACTCTACCGCTGAGCTACCTTCCCAGCCCAATACTGGGGTTTTGAAATCAGAGGTCTGGGCTGATGCCCTAGCCCTTTTAGTTATGGTTATTATATTTTACACCTGGATCACCCTGGCCCACAATAGTCCTGTTTGTGCTTTCTGCCATAGCTGGGGAGATAGGCAGTCAGTACCACACACCGCCTTTTGCTTTGAGCTGGGGTTTTGAAAACTTTTTTGCTTGGGCTGACCTGAAATCATTTTCCCTGGGCTGGGCTCACACGCAAATCCTCCTGACCTCAGTCTCCAAAGATCTAGGGTTACAGGCATGGGTCACTGGCACTGTGGCCTCGGGCCTATTATAAGACCCCTGACCCCATTCATGAATGGGGCCCTCATACCCTAACCACCTCCAAAACCCATCAAATTGGGCAGTAGGACTTAACACATGAATTGGGGGACAAATATCCTCAGTGATCACATTATGAAAGAAAGTAATAATTCATGCCTGCATGGAAGTCAAGGGTCATTCCATCTGTTTTTTACTTGAGTGACATTCAAAGTCAGCGCTGGTAGGTATGGGCTATGCAGTTTGGGAGTATTATTTCTGGATAAATCCTGTATCAGATACATGGAGGGAGAGGCTGGGGATATAACCCATCTGTCCAAGAAGGTGGAGTACTCAGGATGGAATCCATCCTGCCTTTTGATAGACAGGCAACACTGGCAGATAGCCTGCTGCTGCCTCCCTCTTCTTGCTGCTAAATGGTCATGAACCCATGAACACTGATGCCGCCTGAGGATTAAACACGGAGCAGATTTAAAGGCAAGTAAACAAAAAACACAAACAAATGTGAGTTTTATGAGACCCTATAGTTTTCTGCCTAAAGCTTTGGGGAGCTTTGCTCTTCTCTTGAATTAACGTTCCTAGAGAAATGTCTCTGACACATATGTCAAAACCTTCTGAGTCCTCATTACCCCTCTTCCTTTGCCTCTCCCGCATCCCTCACTTATTCTTTGCTTCTGTTTCTCTGCTTCATTCTCTTTGTGTGTGTTTGTGTATGTGTGTGTGTGTGTGTGTGTGTGTGTGTGTGTGTGTGTGTGTGTACCAGGGTTTGAACTCTAGGCCTTGCACTTATTAGACAAGTGCACTACCACTTGAGTCACACATCCAGCCCTTTGTATTTTAGGTCATTTTTTTTCTGTCGGTCGTGGGGCTTGAACTCTGGGCCTGGGCGCTGTCTCTGCACTCTTCAGCTCAAGGTGAGCACTCTACCGCTTGAGCCACAGTGCCACTTCCAGTTTTCTAGTGGTTTATTGGAGATAAGAGTCTCATGGACTTTCCTTCCCAGGCTGGCTTTGAACCGTGATTCTCAGATCTCAGCCTCCTGAGTAGCTAGGATTACAGGCGTGAGCCACTGGTGCCAGGATAGGTAAGTTTTTTAGACAAAGTCTTAAACTATTTCCCAGAGGGGCCAGCCACACACCACGATCTTCCTATCTCTGCTTACCAAGTAGCTGTGCTTACAGGCTTGTGGCATCATGTCCATCTTCTGGAGATGGGATCGCGCTAACTGTTTGGCCTTGTACTGTGATTCCCCTGATAATAGTTTTGCGAGTGGCTAGGAGTACTAATGGGTTTGAGCCACCTGTGCCTGGAATGTATTTGTCTTTTTCAAGACAAAGCATTTGTGTAAAAGAATAGGCAGTTCATGAATAGGGTTTTTATTACTAATATTTCTTCACAATGAATTATTAGTTAATGCCATTCTTATAGATTGCTCTTGTTCACCAAATTTCCTTTCCTGAGTCTAAAAAATGAAAAAGCATTCATTAATTTCTGAGTCATATATACTTGAGATTGTTAATTACAAGCCTTGTTTGTGTATTTGTGTGTGTGTGTGTGTGCATGAAAGATTTTTCACCCCATCCCTTTTCAGTAGCTCTACAAAAATGTATCAGGAAGGAAAGCAAATAATCAATCTCTACTAACACCTGACTGCCAGCTGAACTGAAGGTGTGATTTGGTACCAAGACAATTACCAGAATGCAATTTTAGGGATGGAGGAAATATATCCCAAATGGTAGTTTCCAGGGCTGTGCCGTAGTTAAATGTTGGAAAACATAGCCTTCCCCTCTAGGTAGCTGTTCTTTCATTTTCTGTGCAGCCTTTCCCGGGGATGCTCTGATATTCACAGAGCCGTGGTGGGTGGTGAGGCTGCTTCCAAGGCTGGAGGAAAATAAATCTGTGCCTTTGTGAACCCCACGAGAACTAACAGGGATCTTCATGCTGCAACTCAAAATTTGAAATGACCATTTTTGGAAGTCAAACATTGGCAACTCCATGTGATATAACTGAAGCTGTATTTTCAAAAAAAGAAAGAAAAAGAAAGAGAGAAAGAGAAAGAAAGAAAGGAAGGAAGGAAGGAAGGAAGGAAGGAAGGAAGGAAGGAAGGAAGGAAGGAAGGAAGGAAGGAAGGAAGGAAGAAAAGACAAAAAGTAAAAAGAAAAAAAAAAAAAAAACCCTGATACCAGAATGCCACAGTTATGGGAAGGTGAGAAAGGGGATGAATCTGACCAAGGCCCATTGTATACATAAATGGACACATTAAGATAAAATCCATTGTGCAATTAATTGATGCTAGTAACAATTAGAAAAAAGAAGAGAGTGGTCTTCTTGTTCCATAACTCCAATAATAAAAGGAAGGATCACTGTTCCAGACAGGGTCTCTCAATCCTGCCCTGGCTGTGTACTTATGGAAAGCTAATGAGCTTCCTCACCTCAGCTGGGGGTGACAATTGTTTGTCTTGCCTCTATTTGTGTGTTTGGAATCCAGCTCGTAAACCCTGTAATTAGGAAGAAGTATCAAAGTGCCTACTTACACACTTTTTATTTGTTTTCTAAGGTTGTAATTGTCTGTTAGTGCTTGCATGGCTGACAGTTCTGCAAATACAATGACTCCCAAATACCCTCATTGTAGTTTTCTTGATGTTGCTTTCCATTTCCTTCATCACCTTGAAGCAATTCCATTTTTTCCGGCTTTAATTCCACTCAAAAGTAGGAAAATGTTTATTTTCAATTAGTATTACATAGCTTGATAGGTTCCCTTTGCCATTTAAAAGGGACCAGAGGAAATTAAAATCAGAGATTGTAAGTCATTTGACTTCTATTAGTCAAAAGATCGCTACTTTCTTCTCTGTTGTAGAAGGGTTTGGAGATTTATCTCTCTAGTCAACTGCCTCTAAGTTGTTGGGGCTCAGTGCACTTAGCGGATAACAGGCC
Organism: Dipodomys spectabilis; assembly: GCF_019054845.1. Lineage (NCBI taxonomy): Eukaryota > Metazoa > Chordata > Mammalia > Rodentia > Heteromyidae > Dipodomys > Dipodomys spectabilis. The sequence goes on from NW_024870752.1 coordinate 11,480,038, forward strand.
TGCTGAAGCTGGTCCCTGCTCTGAATGTGTCTTTAGAAGATTTCTTCTTCTCTTATTGTTTCTATAAATACTATGCTGCACAAGTTGTATTTAATTGGTTAGATGATATATACCTATTCCTAGATAAATGATAAATATGACCGCACTGATTTTTTTCCCAGGAGTTTAGTTACATTCTTTATTGAACTTGTATTGTTATTAATGTAAATTTGCAGAGCTGTTTTTTTTCTACAGCTTTGAAATACCTGAGATGCTTTTTTTAAAAACCCTTAGGTCAGATCAATGCCTTTCACTCTCCAAACAAATTATAGTAGGATCTGGAACTAGGAATTTCTAAAGCTTTCTTAAGTAATTCCAGTATACAGCAAAGAACATGATCCATGGAGTTAGAACGGACAAAATTAGGTAAAGATACCATTTAGTGGGGATGTAATAAATGATTCCTGAACCGAACCAGTAGATCAAGCCTGGAGTATTGGCTTACATAGATGTGGGTGTGAAGCTCTGGTCTAACCCTGTTTAGCGACCTTGGAGGAGCTACTTAAGGATTTTTTTTTTTAGCTTCTGCTGTTATCAGTTGTCACATTTTACAAATGACAGCGCTGTTGTGAGGATTTAAGGCCTATCCTCCTCCAGATCTCTGGGAGAACGCAAGGGCCTCTTTCTCTCCTTTTTAATATATAGTTTAGTTCAGCAGTCATTCTTCAATAAGGGCATACATAATCTCTTTCCAGTAGTGGTGATTCATTAATTCACTTGTTTTCTTATTTCATGTTTAATATTTGACAGTATGCATTATTTAAAAATAATCAGCTGTCAGAAAGCAGTTGAGTCAGATGTTAAAGAAATGGTGAAACTGGAAACCAATGACACCCTTCCCACAGATGAACTTTTTTGTTTTAGTGAAAGTTACTTTTCAGAAAATACATTAACATATCTTCAGTTGTTAATGGTTAATAAATAATTTCATGGGGTTTTTTGCACCCAAAAAAATTTATATGATGCATCATTCCTATGACGATATCTTACTACGTGGCCTTTTATTTGGGTATAATTTTGGACTTAGAGCATGTTTGCAAGCATAGAACTGAGCTTTTCTAGGGCTGGGAAGGTGGCTCAGTGGTAAAGTGCTTGCCTTGCATGCATGAGGCCTTGGGTTGGATTCTTCAGCACCACATAAGCAGAAAAAGCTGGAAGTAGCCCTGTGGCTCAAGTGGTAGAGTGCTAGCCTTGAACTGAAGAGCCGAGGGACAGCACCCAGGCCCACAGTTCAGGCCCATGACCAAAAAACAAAAAAAAAACCTGAGGGTTTCTTTGCCCATCTGTCCCTTGTGTTAATATGTTGCGTACTATAATTCCTTTATTAAAGGAATAAGAATCCAACATAAGTACTGGCTTTCCACTCAGATCCTTTTTCTGCTTCACAGTGTCAACCCGAACCTCGTATTACCTTAATCTTTTTCCAGCCTGTATTTGGTTTGGGCTCTCACCTTCCTTTCTCAGCCAAACTTTGGGGTGCACAGATCAGTTATTTTGTGAAATGTCTCTTAATTTGAGATTTTCTGGCAGACTTAGTTGGCGATTTTGACTACCACGTTACCCTTTCAGTATGAGGACAGAACGTGATTTGGTGAAGGTGATTTAATTTTTGCACAATAAATCCTACAGTAAGGAAAAGAGCTACATTGCAGGGGGCTCTGTTATGTGCTAAGATTGCCACAGGAAATACCATAGACTAAGTAGGTTTAAAGGAAAGCCCTTTGTTTTCTCATAGAGTACTGGAGACTGAAAGTATGGCGTCAAAGTGTCTACAGTGTTGGTTTGTTTTGAGGCCTCTTTCTTGCCATGTACAGGGTCCTGCACGGTGTCTTTGCACAATTGCACATCTCCTCCTATTGAATCTTGAGCTCCTGTTTCTACGAGGACTTCAGACGTTCCAATACAGCCAACCCCCACAGCCTCATTTAGCCTCAGTTACCTCTCTCAATGAAATCACGTTCTGAGGTACATCATTTGGGACCAGATTCAGCCCATACCAGGTGCCTGTCACCTGAGAGCACAGTGACCCTGGAGAGGAGAGGGGTTGTGTCAGGATGAGAAATGATCTGCAGGGCTCCTTGTGAGAAAATGGTCCCGGCAATCATGCTGCTATGGATGAGGACAAAATGCTCAGGAAGAGAATCAAACTGCTTATGCATTAAAAAGAACATCATGGAGATGGGAATGGTCCTTCTGGTTATAAATGACTAAGCCAATCACATGTCCTGACTTCCCAGCTCTGGGAGTCAACATGATATGGCAATGTTGAAAATATTTAAAGGTATAGAAAGCTTTTAAAGGAAACATTGAGGGACAAAAAGGTAAAGAGAAAGAAAAAAAGGCTCATTTAGCCCAGCCCAAAGAAGAAATGGCTGATGAGCGATTTCCTTCTTTTTGAGTACTGTATGTGAGAGAGTTCTTAAAGGACAGTGACCAGCTGTTTCAAAACTTTACAAGAACAGATTGCAAGCAGTCTTCAGTGGAAATGAAGGAGATTCAAATTACAACAGAACAAAAATGCCCAGACTAAAACAGTGGTTACTAGAAAGGTTACCAAAGAGAATAGCATGATATTCCTTTTTTTTTTTTTTTTTAAGAATTTTAATATTGGAGTTGGGGAAATCTGTTTTAATTATAGTTCTGCTGTTTGGATGTAAGAGTTTGGACAAAGGTTTTAATGCTTACGTTTAATGTTTATTTTTTAAGTAATAAGTAAGCTCCTATGTGTTATGTTTAGCACATTTAATAATACAAATCCAGCAGATTTCAAATAGATGGTGCTGCTTAATAATTGTTACTCTGATTGATTGCTACTTTTTCCCCTGTAATAATTTAATGTCATTCCCTAGGTATGGCTAGAGGACATAACTAACTGAATCTGAATTAGTGTGTATGTGGTGTCATTTGAAGATGAAGGAAATGATGCTTCCAGTCCCTTTATCTGTAAGACTACATTTTCTATCATAAAGTGGTTTTTAGGCTTAAATTCTTAACCCTCTAAGATTTCAGGAAAAGCAAGTATGCTATAAGTTTAATAGAAAATTATAGGGGAAAAGGTAAACTTTTTTCTCTGCTGTCAGAATAATGCAAGGGCTTGCATTTGAGAGAAAGCATGAATTATTTGACAAATCATAGTTTATAAAATTCTGCTATGGTTAACCACTGTGTGTTACTAGATTTCACAGAAATATTTTTCTAACTGTAGATTTAAAGCCCCTAACAAATAATAAAATCTGGCAGAAAGGCTGGGTAAAATATACGGGCTCATTCATAGAATCTAAATTGTTCTTGATCACTACACTCACTCCTGTAGTTTGATTTAGGGAGAGACTGTGTGTACTCCTTCTGAGACAATACTGTGGCTCATGTCCTAGCGTAACTGTGAATATTCCACGCTTCAAGTTCCCACTCACGGCATTACCCTTTTTGAGCTTGAGGAAATCTCACAGTCTTTTGATTTCCTCTCTATGAAAGTGGAATAAACTTAGTTTCTAGCTTCCTAAGAGGTCTTTTTATGTGCAATGAATCACATTACACATAAATGATACCAAATGATATCACACTTAGTAGTCAGGTTCAAAGTCCTGCTCCCTGACAAAGTGATGTAGGGGTGAACTCTCTTCTTTGTGGTGCCTTTGGATCTGCATTATCTGTTATCTGTACAGGAAGTTATCCCCTGGGTTCTGCCTCTGCCTTGTGTTCTGGTACACAGAGCTGACTCAGTCTCTCCTTGTGTGGTGGTACTCCCTTGTTACCATTACAGTCATTGGAAAGTCTACTTGAGATTTCACAGGCTCCTAATCTGAACCAATGCCTGGCTTTAGGTCTCAGAGTCCTAGTTGTTTGCTTTACCACCACCAAGATCAACCACAAGCTATACTTTTTCTCAAGGGCTAAATAGATGAATTCAGCCATTCTACTCTGAAGTTGTTTCTCCAGCCACATAACATCACTCTGCTTGAACACAGGGCCTCTTTTGCTAGCTCCTTCCCTAGCTCCATGTTTCAGAGGTATATCATTTTCTACCATTTATGTCTACTCCAGTGTAGGTTCCTTGGGGTCCAGGCTTAAGGAAACAACATCTGTGGAGGGTAAGGAGTGTACCTTCCCAGCTTCGTCCCCCTTTCTGAGTCTCATTGTCTATCTCTCCAGACTGACTGACTGTTGGAATGTCCAGTTGTTTCAGATCTCACCCTCTCAGAGGAGTGCTTTTTAGTCTTGTCTTCTAGAAGATCCTACGTTTCTCAACCTCTTTCTTGTGTCGTTTCCTTCTAACTGACAAAAACCAAGGACAGTACCTTTAATTGAGACATTTCTCAGAATCAGTGTTTCATTTTTACATAATGTATGTTGGACTTTTCCTGGTCCATTTAGATTGAGTTTTGTTAAGTCTTGTTGAGTTACATTCCAAAAATCTTCATCATTGGCAGGTTCTAAGTCTCCGTTTTGTTGAGAAAATTGCTCAGATAGGTTCATTATATTCCTAAACTGCTTTGTTGAGTAGTAACTCCTCTGTACAATTACTTGCAGATAATAAAATAATTTAAAATGAATAAAGAAATAATTATGAGAGAAGAAAGACCCTTGCTAAGAACAAGAACCAACAGTGGCAACAATCACTTGCTGCAGTTAGATATCTGAGCAAAGAGATTGACCATGATGCCTCACCTTTCAGAGGGAAACAGATCTTCAAAGCCCTAGCTTCTCAGACTGACAAAATGATCTTTGTTTTACATTTGCATAACTAAATGGTGGATACTGGAGTCCTTCCCAGAACCAAAGTGAGCTATAAAGGTCATCCTATTTATTCCAATTCATCTTCCCACAGCACAAACTTTGAAAGGTTGTGGGCATTTTCTCCTTTCTTAGGACTGCAGGTTTCAATTCTTTCAATCAGATGAAAGAATTATTGTTCTGGCTTCTCTGAATATAGTCTAGAAATAGGAGCTGCCATTTCTTTTTTGCCTTTCCCCCTTTGCATTTAAAATCAAAGTATTGATCAAAATGATAACTTTTCTTTACCTTGGGCCACCTAGGGTAACATCATATGTAAGACTTAAGAAATTCACAAAGCATTTCAAAATTATGACTAATGAAGCCTGTAAAAACTATGCCAATTACCCCAGTGATATAGATTGCATTTAGTGCATGTCTTAAATTGCTCACCTTACACTGCAAAACTTCATAATATTGAGTTGAATGATGTATGTCAACAGACCTGTAACAAATAGTGGGACATTTCCTCTTTATGTCTTTGTCCCTGTAACTAATATCTAGCATGTTGTTCATTTATTTATTTGTGAAATTAGTAATATGAAGGAGTTTCATTGTGGTATTTTCCTACATGTACTCAGTATGTTGAACAAAATAATTCCCTACTACCATGTTCCCATTCTTCCCTCCTCTCTCCTTTTTCAAGCAATATTTGGTAAGAAGTTTCATTATGATGTCTTCATATAGAGTGTAATGCCCTTAGATCGTCTTTATCCCTCAGTATCCCTTGTTTTCCTCATCTCTAGTATACTGTTAATGAAGGAGAAAAAACATTGTATTGAGACATGGTTTGTTGACTAACAGGACTCTGCATTATCTGAATTATTTACTGTGTTGTAGCATTTGTGTTCTCTGAATTAAGAAGTTTGCTTGGAATGCAGCAGTACCATAATCAGAGTTACCCTGACAGAGCTAATGGAGCCCGACAATGAAAGTTCCACAGACCTCAGCTAAGATGAAATCATCAGTTTCTCCATACTAAATGTTCTTTAGCAAAGGTCAGCAAACTCATCTTCATTCTTACAAAACGTGGGCAGAAATGAGAAGAAAGTACGAGGACAGAAATGAGAGAACCAAAATTACTTATAATTATATCTCTATGAAGTAATAATAACTTTATTACCAAGTTGCATATGTGGCTTGACATTCTAAATGGGTTGTATGAAATTAATACCAATAAAACTATAAAGACAATTACTGGCAAATGTATAAAATAAAAGGTCTTTAAGCTCTTTTTAAAATATTGAAAATCGTAAGTGAAGAGTGCATGGTAATTTCCCCCCTCGTTTTTGGCTTTAAATCCTGGGCAGTTAATAAATAGTAAGAAAAATGAAGCTGGGATCCAGCCAAAGCCACAGACTAAATTTGCTCTCCTTTTAAAAAGTGTTTTTCACTAATTCTGTGCTCTCTGTATTTATTTGAGGTACAGTAATGTGTTTTAATTAGCTTTCTATCACTATAACAAATATCCTACGATAATCGACTTATAAAGGGGAAAGGTTTGTTTTGGCTCACAGTGTTGGCAGTTTTAATTCATAATTGGTTGGCCACTTAGCTTTGAGTGTGATGAGGCACCACAGCATGGCACGATTGTGTGGTAGAGAAAAAACACTTGCCTCGTGGTCTGGGAGTAAGAAAGATTGAAGGGGACCCATGGTGTCACAGCCTTCTTCCAGAGTATACCCAATGACTTGAAAAACTCTCATTAGGCTCCAACTCTTCTATCTCTATGGCCTTTCAGTGATGGCATCCTGGGGCTAAGTTTTTAACACATGGACCCTTGCTAGTCAACATCCAAATCATAGAGAATGAGATGCTGACAAGATTTTTAGTTCTCATAGGACACAGTCAAAAGCAAAACGTTGCCTGTAAGCTATTATTGCAAAGGTGATATAGACAAGGGTTACAGTTACCTACATAAGGTAATAAGTACATTTCTTGTTGAACATTGTTACCCCCTCCCTCATTTTTCTCCCGGCTTCACTTTCCCCAAATGTCCCCGACCCCAAGTTGTAAAGTACTTCATTTCCAACATATTGTCTTGTGAGTATTGGTTCACCCTTTGTTCTTTGTCTCACCATTTTGTTGTTCCCTTTCCCTTCCCTAAGTAAGGTAAACATATATGCAATACACAGGGTACCAAAATCAAATAAAGTGACAACCAGGAATAAACCACAGGGGAACAAAAAGAAAAAGTACAAGAAAAAAGAAATAGCTTTACATAGTACATTAACAACAACAACAACAAAGAAAAACCCCTTGTGTCCATGTCTTGGAGTTCATTTCACTTAGCATCATCTAATCTGGCTATGTGTACATAGCTATTGAGCTATTGTGATCCTCTGCTAGCACTATCCTAGACATATACTAATGATTACAAATGAGGGAAACCATGGAGCCTATGTTTCTTTGGGTCTGGCTTACTTAATGTGACTTTTTTTCAAATCTTTCCATTTTCTTATGAATGGGGTGATGTCATTCTTCTGATGGAAGCATAGAATTCTATTGTGTTTATATATCACATTTTCTTGATCCATTCCTCTACTGAGGGGCATCTGAATTGGTTATAAATCCCCAAAGAAACAACCACCCTACTAATAAGTGTGCTAAAGACTTAAAGAGAGATTTCTCTGAAGAGGAAATGAGAATGGCCAATGGACACATGAAGAAATGCTCAACAGCTCTGGCCATAAAAGAAATACAAATTGAAATAACATTGAGATTCCACCTCACCCCAGTTAGAATGGCCATTATCAAGAAATCTAATAACAACAGATGTTGTCAGGAATGTAGCCAAAAGGGAACATTACTACACTATTAGTGGGAGTATAAACTTGTTCAACCACTTGGAAAGCAGTATGGAGTTTCCTCTGAAGACTAAACATCGAACTCCCCTGTGACCAAGCAATCCTACTTCTGGGCATTTACCCAAATGACTACAAACAAGGCCATACTAAAGCTACCAGCACAACCATGTTTATTGCAGCATTACTTACCATAGCTAAGGTGTGGAACTAACCCAAACATTTATTTTTTAATACTCTGTATTGTATCTCTCAAAATTGGTATGTTGAAGTCTCTAGTACCTCAGAATGTGACTATCTTTGGAGATAAAATAAAGGAGATCATGAAGGTGAGACCAGTTGTGGACAAGAAGGCTGTTGTTCCTATAAGAAGAAGAAATTTGGACAGGGTGATTAAGGGAAGACCAGAGGAGACACAGTGGAAAGGGACCATCCACAAGTTCAGGTAAGAGGCCTCAGAAGGAGCTATCTTGGTGACTACACTCCTAGATCACAGACTTCCAGCCTCCAGAGTTAAGAGAAATTTTTTGTTGTTGCTATTTTAGCCACCCAGCCCGTGGCACTTCGTTAGGGAAATCCTAGTAGAATAATACACTGCATCATTTTTCCTCCCTTATTTTACCATGTACCAACCCTAGTTATCACAGTAATGATTCTTACTAGAAGTCCCATCCCTCCTTGACTGGTGACCGCATCAACAGTGCAGCTCAGGGGACTCCCTAAGTGGTACCCCTGCACCCCAGTTATGTAATTCACTGGTCTCCAAATAGAGATCAGCTTCTCCCAGATGTGGAGACAGCTCTGAAGGGCACTGACAGTGTCACAGAGAATGCTGTAGCCCAGGGCTTCCAGTTGCTCTCATTTGGGGCATTTCTCTTTCCAGGAGTCCTTCTTAACCACTTTTGCCAAGATCCATGCTTCTCTGTCCAAGCTTCCCACTTTATTTTTTGTTTTGATTTGGTGGTCTAATCCCAAGATTTTGTTGTTTTGATGAGGACTGAACATTACCTTTATATATGAGCTATAGTTTACTTTGTACATGAATAGTTCTCATTCACATTTTATCTTCCCTGTAAGATTTTTTTGGTCCTTTTGACAAATTTCTTTTACAAATTTTAAGGTAGGTGTATTGTTGGAACTCTGGGTTTGATGCCTTCTTTTTCAATCAAATGATATCTATTTGCGCATGTGTAAAGGAATTAGTTGGCATTGTGGATTAAATCATCATTCAATTATACTACCTACCTATTTTGTTTTCTCTTTTTCTGAAAGTGTCAGCATTTGATACTAAACAATTCATTGGAACATTCTGGAAGGTTGAAAAGTAAAAATTCAAAATGGGATGTTTAAATTTTACCCACAGCTAATGGGATTCTAGAAAATGATGGGCAGAGTGAAGCTATTAGACATCAGTTGCTCTCATTTCCTCTCTATTCATTCTGAAAAAGTAACCACATCTTTCTCTATACTTCTTTTTATCCTTTCTATCCATGACAGCATCTCCATTTCTTTTCCAGTGAACCCTTCCATGGAGTTCATTTACATCTTTACATACTTCTCTGTCTGAACTGCCTCTTCCATCATTAACTTAGTCAAGTACCCATTATGCCAGCTCCACCTACATACAGCCTCCTTCCCTACCAAGGCTTTTCCACACTCCCGAAGCTCACTGAGAGTTCTCTCACATGCTCTTCCTGTGGGCTATCTTTGCTTGGACATATAGCCATTAACCAGAAGTAAGACAAAATGTAGGGTATTTGTCTGTGTCTTAACTAATCTCTAAGCCCAGGGCAGGAAGGTTATAGGAAGAATAAGCACAGTGCCTGGGAACTCTCAAATTCTGGCTATTGACATAGATGGAGAACTGGCTGATGGTTTGATCCTTCAAACCCTTCATCCAATATCCAAGTAAGTTCCTTTACATGTTAAAAAAAGTCTAGTCTATTCTTTTTTTTTTTGGTTGTAGGGCTTGAACTCAGGGCCTGGGTGCTTCCCTGAGTTCTTTTGCTAAAGGCTAGTGCTTTTCCACTTTGAGCCATAGTGCCACTTCTGTTTTTTGGGTTTTTTTTTGGGGGGGGGGTTGGTGGTTAATTGGAAATAATAGTTTCATGGGGACTTTTCAGCCTGGACTAGCTTTGAACCATGATCCTCAGCTTTGAACCATGATCCTCAGATCTCAGCCTCCTGAGTAGCTAGGATTACAGGCATGAGTCCCTGGTGCCTGGCTTCTTTGTCTCTTTAACAGCCTCCTAGTTGATAGTAAGAATAACAATTCAAAATGCCTTCCTTCTTTCCTCAACATTCATGTGAGGCCCATTTTCCTACATGACCTGGTTAATTTTTTCTCTCTCTCTTGAAGGTTTCTCAGCCACCCAATCTGAACTAACCCCCTCCATCTCTCATTTTTCTGTTTTATTATTCAATAGGATTGCTTATTCATATCTGAATATTATTATCACTTGCTTCGTTTTCTTACTCTGCTTCTTTGGTTTTGCTGTCTGGAGTCTTCTTTGCCTTGAAAATCTCCAAAGACCAGAAAAAATTACCATCACTTGTTTCTTCTACTCTCTTCTCCACCACCTCTGCCACACTTTTATGCCAGGCTGGGTACTCTTGTACCACAGAATACCCAAAAATGCTGAAATTCAGAGGATTTGACAACTGATTCTCCATCAATCAGAGCACACAGGAGAAAACTTGTGTTGAGAAACAAGACTGCAAGGAACTGTCTGTATCTGGGTTTAGAAATGGAAGGGACAGTTGAATGCAAAAATAGATTTATTATTCTGGATTAAACCTTATCCTTTTCTTGTTTGGTGTCATTCTTGCTGTATTCAGTTCATGAGATGAGGTAAAAAACAAAGCTATGAATGACTCAATCACTGGGATAGAAAGACCCTTATATTGTTTTATGGCAACTTCTGTTTTTCCAGAAACCCTACCTGGATACTCTTCACATTAAAAAGTATGAGGATTTGTCTCTTTTCTAATTTTTCTTTTGTGCTTGTGCAAATGCACAATAAACTCCTTTGGCAGTCAGAGGCACAGACAAATGTTATTGGAAATCTCCAACCTGTGTGGGGGAGGAGTGATACTCTCCACTGTGAACTCGCTGGGGGCCACTCTGTTATGATGTCATGACTTCTTACTCTTTACAAATGTCAGCAGCATTCATCTTTTAAGAGTTTCACTGCTCTAAACATCTATTTCTTGCCACTTGTTCATTCATCCAATATATTCTGCACTGCACCCAGGGACTGATGCCTGCTTTCTGATCCAGGGGTTCCTGTATCTTAATATACTTTGTTCTTTGTGTAATAATTTGATTTCCTTTCTGCTCCACCTTTGAGCAGAGGGCAGTTTGAAGATTTATCATGTGCATGAATTTGAAGTATATTCCAAAAGAAATCTTCCACTCTGACTTAAGTGTTTTATCATGTTACCTAGGCTCATGTGAAATTTCTATTTTACAGAAAAGGCCTGAGAAGGATAATGGCTTATCCAAGCTATTACAGCTGGTTAGTGATGGAACTATATGCTATATTCAGATACCCTCACATTCATATTTGGTCTTATGTTTTCTGTCTGTCTGTCTCAGCTACGGTTCTAGTTCTGGCTCAATTACAATACAGTAGAAGCACAGAAACAACTCAGAGCACACCTAGAGACTGTGATCAACTTCCATCCACATAATAAGGGCAAGGGCTTCTGCAAGTATGAAAATGGAAGAGAGTCATCTTAGACTGGATGTGGAAATCTCTTGAATTTCAACAAGATAATTCTACTAGTCATCTGGGAAAAATGCTAACTATAATTACAGAGGGACATATGCTTACTGGTTTATAAAACAATGCAAAAAAGTGTATTGTAAGTCAAAGCAGCGAGACTGTGTGTAGTGAGTGGGTGTGCAGCTTCGAGAACCAGACTGTGTTTATTTACTTCACAGCTCAGGCACTTAGCAGCTCTCAACAGGGCAAGTCATTCATTCTCCTTTTGCCTAATTTCCCAGTGAGCTGGGCATGATAAGAGCCCTCACCTTTAAGGTTGTGTGAGAATTATTGAGCTAAGCTATATTCAGCTCGTGAAAGGATGCCTGACTCAGAATAGCCATAATGTGACTGTTGACCCTAAATTAGATTCTTGTTTAGACGTTACAGAGTTAGGTGATGACTCTGAGCTACAGCTGCCATTAGAGTACCCTAACTGGGTGATTCTGCAGATAACTAGATTCCAGATATATGATAATTCAGCTCAGTCCATCTGGGCTACTTTGGGCAGTCAGTGGTCCCCTTATGCTTTAAATGGGTAGACAAGAATCAGACAGAAATAGAGATGAAATTCTCTTCAGGGTATAATGAATGGGAACAATTTGAAATGGTCTCAAGTTGATTTACTGATATGCTGGTATACTATATTCTCCCCTTATTTGCATTTCATTTCTGAGGTTTCCATTACTCATGATCAACTGGTCTAAAAATAATAAGTAGAAAATTCTAAGAGCTATATAATTCTTAAGTTGCATGGTATCTAGACATTGTATTGAAATTTTATACCATCCTCTTCCATTTCCACAGGACAGGAATTATCCTTTCACTAGCATAGTCACATTCTATGTCCCATCCACTTGCCCATTAATCCACTTAGTAGCCGTTTTGATGGTCAGACAAACTACCTGATTAGCAGTTTGTGTTCAAGCAGTCCTTGTTTAACTTAACGATGCTCTCAAAGCACAAGAGTGATATTTTAAAGAATATCTCAGGGCATGAAACCAGGAAGGACAGGTTAACTTTGGTACTATGTGCAATGCTGCGGTGCATTTAAAAAAATCCAGCATGTACAAGGTGTTATGTTGAAAATGAACTTTACAACTTTGGCACGGGGGGGGGGGGGGGGGGGGAGGGGGAAGGGGAGGGTTGAGGGGGTGGGGGAGGGGGGAGGGGAAGGGAGATAGGAAGACATGGGAAAGGGAAACAAAGGAGGAGGCAACAATGCTTGATAAGAAATGTACTCATAGCTGGTGGCTCCACTCAGACAGCCAGCAAAAGGCCCCCTGGGAAGGAATTGGTGCTATATAAAGAAGGTACTGTCCACATCCACTACGAGAAGTTTCTGATCCAATAAACATCCCTGTGTTTGGTTAAAAAAAAAAAAAAGAAATGTACTCATTATTTTGCCCATGTAATTGTAATCCCTGTGTATGGTATTTTCACAATAATTTTTTTTAAAAATCCAGTATAACTAAGGTTGTAGTTTCAGCATCTACTGGGGTTAGGACAGTAACACATGATAATAAGGAGGGTCAATTTTATTGACATAATCCATTTATATGGGCAAGCTTTCTTCAGGCTAGTGTTGTCGGTGTGTTTTTTGTGTCTTTATTACTCATTTTGTGGTTAACTTTTTCCCTTGTATAGAAACAGAGAGTGCATTTCTAGTCCAGGACACCAGAGCACACACACACTTTTATCTTCTTTTCTTGCAGAGGATTTATTAATATAACAACTGAAGGAATAAAAATGCTTCTATGACACCCAAGTGAAGACATGGGGGGCGGGGGTTGGTGAGGTTCTGGATGACATAAAATGAAACAGTGTTGGAAGCAGTGGAAGTAGAAATGAGGAGAGAATGTAGTCTGTGGGAGGGAAAGATGAAATGGCTGAAAGTTCCAAATGTCAACAAAACAAGGAAATAATTGATATCCTCAGAGCTCCTTTCCACCTTTCTTCCAGCATTTTTCTCTCTCTCTTCTTTCCCTCCCTCCCTCCCTCCCCTCCTCCCTCCCCTTCTCTCTTTCTCTTTCTTTCTTTCTTTCTTTCTTTCTTTCTTTCTTTCTTTCTTTCTTTCTTTCTTTCTTTCTTTCTTTCTTTCTTTCTTTCTTTCTTTCTTTCTTTCTTTCTCTCTTTCTCTCTTCTTTCTTTCTTTCTCTCTCTTTCTCTCTCTCTTTCTTTCTCTCTCTTTCTCTCTTCTTTCTTTCTCTCTCTTTCTCTCTTCTTTCTTTCTTTCTTTCTTTCTTTCTTTCTTTCTTTCTTTCTTTCTTTCTTTCTTTCTTTCTTTCTTTCTTTCTTTCTTTCTTTCTTTCTTTCTTTCTTTCTTTCTTTCTTTCCTGTTGTGAGGCTAAAACTCTGGGCCTGGGCTCTGTCCCTGAGCCCTGAGCTCTTCAGCTCAAGACCAGCACTCCACCACTTGAACCACAGCACCACTTCTGGTTTTCTGAGTGGTTTCTTGGAGATAAGAGTCTCACGAACTTTTCCTGCCCAGGCTGGCTTTGATCTATGGTCCTCAGATCTCAGCTTCCTGAGTAGCTAAGATTATAGGCGTGAGCTACCAGCACCCAGCTCCAGCATCTCTTTCTTAATTTTTTAATTTAAGTAGTTGTAGAAAGACGTTAGCATTTTTCAAAGCAATATATGAATACATGTGATATTTCTAATCAGATTCAGAAAATAGACAACTAGCTGGATGCTGGTAGCTTACACCTACAATTTTATCTAGTAAGGAGGCTGACATTTGAGGATAAAAGTTCAAAGCCAGCCTGGGCAGACAAATCTCAGAGACTCTTATCTCCAATTAACCAGAAAAAATGTGGGAATGGACCAAATTCTGGAGTACCAGACTTGAGTGAAAATGTCAAGTGAGGGTGCAAGCTCTGAGTTCAAGTCAAGTGATGTCACCAAAAATACAAGTAAAGAAAGGAAGGAGAAGAGAGAAAGGAAGGAAAGGAAGGAAGGAAGGCAGGCAGGAAAGAAGGAAGGAAGAAAGAAGGAAGGAAGAAAGAGAACAGAAGAGAAAGAGTGAAAGAAAAAGAAACATAGAAAGAGAACTATAATGGGCAGAACGATCCCAATTCATTTGTTGGAACTCCAGTTGTGAGATGATGGTGTTTGATGGTAGGGACTTCAGCAGATAAACTGCAGAGCATGCTTGCTTGTTCATTTGAAGACAAAAGATGACATATGTTACCTAGGAAGAGGGACTTCAGAACCCAACCAGGCTGGCTCCTTAAGCTCAGACTTTTAACTCCAGTACAGTAAGAAATAATTGTTTCCTGTTTATAAGCCATTCAGGCTGTGGTATTCTGTTATAGAAACCCCAACTAGGATGAGGACTTAAAAAATTAAGCTTTTTTTTGTTATGTATATGCAGAGACAGGATGAGAGATAACTAAGGGGAAAGTTTGTGCACAAACAGTCAAGTGTATATGTGGGTGAGGAGAGGAGTGTTGTAAAATGTCCTATCTGTCTTGCTCACTCTAAGTGGAATTTACCAGTTGATATTCCTTGTCCAGGGACACAGAGACCCCTTTATGATTGTAAAGGAACATCAGAGAAGCACAGAATTGCTGAGAATATCTTCAAGTTTGCAGAGACTGGTCAACAGAAACACGAAAAAACTAACTTTAAGGAAAGCAAGTGATTCACAGTTAAGAAAACAGAAAATAAAAACAAAGTTACAATTGATGTCTTCAGAGAGATGAGAGATACAATATCCATAAAGCAGGAACATGATGCTGTAACAGTGAATAATCAGAGAATGAAAAAGAGCTCCTGAAATATTGTCTGGTCTGGTGACACATACATGTAATCCAAGCTACTTAAGGAGATAGAAGAAGGAGGACCAGTTTGGGAAATTACTGAGACCGAATTAAAAACAAAAACACAAACATATTCTTGCTACACAAAAATAACAAGAGACTTTGAAGTTAAATTTAAGGTGTCCACAAAGCGTGGCGAAAGAAAAATAGGACAAGAGACTAAAAATGGAAGAGAAAAATGAGAGATAGAAGTTAATCTGTAACGTTTTATATTCAACTAAAATGGAACCCAGGAATTAATAAGTGAATAAAAGTGATTATAATAAATCTTAAAAAAATATAAGAACCAATTGGCTCATACCTGTAATCCTAGCTACTAAGATGTGAGTATTCTGGTTCAAAGCCAGCCCAGGCAGCAAAGTCCCTGAGACTTATCTTCAATTAACTACTAAAAAGCCACAAGTGGAAATATAACCCAAATGGTAGAGTGTTAGCCTTGACCAAAAAATCTTAGGGATAGGGCTGAAGTCCTGAGTTCCAGCCCCATGATCAGTACATATGTGCTCACATGCATGTATCACACACACACATATTTCCTAAAATTGAAATTGTCATAGTTTTTCACACTTAAAAGACAGAGGACTTATTTAAGTGACAGTTTTATTTACAATTTTTAGCTAAGTATCAGTGGCTCATGCAGGTAATCCTAGCTATTCAGAAGGTGGAGATCTGAGGATCACAGTTCAACCCAGGCACAAGAACCTGAATTAACAACTAACTAAATAAGAGGCCAGAAGTGGAGGTGTGGTTCAAGTGGTAGAGCACTAACCGTGCATGAAAAAGTCAAACAAGAGTGCAACTGTAACCTCTCTGTACAGAATCTTTACAATATAATACATTAAAATAAAAGAGTTTGAGAGTGTGAGACCCTGAGTTCAAGCCCCAGTACTAAAAAAAGTCATCTTCCAATACAATTAAATGCATTACCTGAAAGTAAAACAAACATTTACTTTCCTACTTCTCCTACCTCTCCTACTGAATTCTAGAAAGCAATGGGACTTGATTTTCAATCTGAAAATGAAGCTCTTTATTAGCATGTACTAATTGTACAAAATAATGGGCTATAGTCTGACATTTTCACACATGAATACAATGGTACTTTGATCATTTTCACCCACATCATCTTCCCCCTGTTCCCTACAAATAGTTCTTCTAGTTTCATGTCTTCTTATTTTCTTAATATCTAGTTTTTAAGAAAGGAAAGAATACTTAGGATATTTGTCCTTCTAATTCTGGATCGTTTTGCTTGATGTAATAATAATCAACATCATTCAAATGACATTATTGTTATGGCTAAGTAATACTCCATTGTGTGTGTGCATATATGCGTGCTAATATTATATAATTTTTACATATATGTCTATGTAATATATATTTATAATTTTCTTTATCCCTTCAGGTGTTGATGGGTGTCTTGATTCCATCTGTTCTCTCATACCTTGGCTATTGTGATTTGTGCCTCAGTTACCACATGTATCTCCATCATAGGTTGACTGATTCCTTTGGGAATCTGTATAAGAGTGCTATGGCAGAGCCATAAAGTAAGTCTATGGTTTAGTTTTGTTATTGTTGCTGTGGTTTGGAGGTTTGAACACAGGGTCTCATGCTTACGTATTACACAGGTTCTTTACACCTTCAGCCATGCCTCCAGCTCTATTTTTAGTTTTTTAGAAGCATCCATACTAATTGCCATAATGGCTGCTCTGGTTAACTTCTACTGACAAGTGTATGCGGGTTCATTTTTTTCATACATCCTTGCCAGCATTTGTTATTGTTTGTTTTTGGATGATAGCCATTCTCATTGTGGTAAGATGGAATTCCTTTGTTTTTAAATTTCAGTTTTGTTGTCAAGGAGATATACAGAGGGGTTACAGTTACTTAAGTTAGGTAGTGAGAACATTTATTTTTGAACAGTGTTACCCTCTCCCTCATTTTCTCCCACTTTTCCCCCTACCACCCCTTCCCCCCTCGAGTTGTAAAGTTCATTCTAACAGTGTCTGGTAAGTATCACTGTTGAATTGGTTCACCCATGTTCCACATTCTTGTGCTTTCCCCTTCCCTTACCCAAATCAGGTAAACTTATATATAAGACAAAGAGTACAGAAATTAAAAAAAACAGTGCCAAAGGGAATAAACCAAAGGGAAAGAAAAGAAAGGAAAAAGAAATAACTGGATCAAGAAAATAAATACACAATGTATATATACACACAATGTATATATATATATATATATATATATATATACACATACATACATATATACATGTATGTATACTATATATGCATATATACAATGGTATTCTATGTTTCCATCAGAAAGAATCACATCACCCCATTCATAAGGAAATGGAAAGAGTGGGAAATAAGATTTTATGAAATGTAATCCAGACCCAAAGAAACATAGGTTGCATGGTTTCCCTCATTTGTAATAACTAGAATAGATCTATAAATCTACAAATTAATCCAATACATAGCAAAAGAAAAATAATTACACTTGGACATGGTTAATTAAACAGCACTCTAAGCATTCACGCAGTGAAAACAAAGGAGGATATTCTTAAAGAGAAAATGACAATGGCTCAATAGCTATAAGTATATGGCCATATAATATGGAATTTCAGTGATGTAGCTTTGACTTTGCTTTCCTTTTAGTTAAGTATTTTAAACATTTTTCACATATTTATTGACAATTTACGCTTTAAAAATTTTTGAGCTAAGAATTCTGTCCTTACAAATTACCAATCAAGAGGCCAGAATAAAGTAATTTTCACACACACTATATATATGTATGTATGTGTATATGTGTGTGTGTATATATACATACATACCTTTTTATACATACCTTTAACTTAAGGATTTAATGCATTAAAAGAGAGTGAACATTAAAGAATGAAATTTTTAGGAAATTTTCCAGAAACAACAAATTCAAAGGCACTATAAAGGAAAGTTACATGATACATTTTCATGACATCCCTATGAAGACTACCAGGGAGAAGGGAGGACTTAGGATGAAGAATTAGAATGATACCACCCCACTTATAAGGAAATGGAAAGACTTGGAAACACACACACACACACACACACACACACACACACACACACATATAATTTTTGGGGGGTCCAGTCATGGGGTCTGAACTCTGGGCCTGGGCACTGTCCCTCAGCTCTTCAGCTCAAGGCTAGAGCTCTATCACTTGAGCCACAGCGCCACTTCTGGCTTTTTTTTTTTTGCTTATGTGGTGCTGGGGAACCAAACCCTCAGCCTCATGCATGCAAGGCAAGCGCTCGACCACTGAGCCACCTTCCCAGCCCCCGAAGAAAACATATTAAGTAAAGTAAGCCTGACCCAAAGAAACTTAGGTCCTATGGTTTCCCTTATTTATAATAATTAGTATATGTCTAGGATAATATTAGCAGATGAGCAGAATAGCTCAATAGCTATGTACATATGACCATATAAGATGATGCTAAGCAAAATGAACTCCAAGACATGGGCACAAGAAGTTTTTCTTTGTTGTTGCTATTGTTATTATTTTTAATGTACTACGTGTTTTATTTCCTATGGTTTATCCCCTGCTGTCACTGTATCTGATTTTGGTACCTTGGTATTGTATATTCATTTATCTGAATTAGAGAAGAGAAGGGGAACAAAATAGTAGACACAGGACAAGGGGGGTACCAATGCAACAATGATACTTACAAGACAATATTTTACAGCTGATCTGAACAATTTGGTGGGGGGTAGGGGAGAATTAGAGGAAAGGGAAAGAGGGAGAAAAATGAGGGAGGGGGGTGACAAGTTCAACAAGAAATGTCCTCATTACCTTACGTATGTAACTGTAACCTCTGTGTACATCACCTTGACAATAAAATTAAAATAATTAAAAATTTTTTAAAAGAATAAAGGACTTGGCGTAATAAGGACTACAGTTGAAGCGAAAATGTTTTCAGAAAATGATAAATTATGAGCAGAGCAAACAAAAAATAAACAAAAAGTGAAGTTGCAGGAAAGACAGTTTTACAAGAAAGTTAAGATCTAAATATGAATATCACAAATTAGGTTAGGTGATTTGTTGGCTTCAGGAATAATGATAACAATTTCAGTCACTAGAATAAGAAATCGGGCATTACAAGGAATAAGGTAAAAAGGTATAATTTCCCCCGTAAGAACAAAGAAATGAAAATTCTACATGAAAAAATACATAATTATGAAGCAAATTAAAATGCAGACTAATTTTAAGCAATCAGGGGATATACAAAATAGTAATTCTTTGACTGCCTTCCTTCAGAAGTCATGGGGCCCAGCAGAGAAATCATAATATCAATTTCTTTATAAAATTATTTTATCATTTCTTTAGTTACTTGCTAATCCTACCTTAGTAGACTATAAGTACTAACTTAGTCTTTTTTATCCCTCGATTTCCAGCCTGTAGAAGAATATCCTAACTCAAGACATATTACTTGGATGGCAAAGTATACAGTTTCCCCACAGTTATGATTAAAAGTTAGTGCTGTACTCAAGATGGTTTCTGGAATCAAGTTGTAGGCAAAGAATAAACTGTAGTTGTAGGGCAGAGTATCCTAGGATGTGTTAGGATTGGCCCCCAGGGTGTAAATCAATCACCACAGATGGTATTATGCTAGTACTTACTATTTAGCATTATTACCTGCATAAAATGATGCAGCCCTCACCAGGGTCTAATGTCCTCTGCTTCCCAGCTCACTCATTTTCACAAGAGCTGTTAGAAGCAGAGAGGTGGTAGGGATGAGGGGAGATGAAGGAAGTACAGTGTGGACACTTGCTTCTAAATTATGAGTTTTGATCAAAATTAAACTATTCGGGCTATGTGCGATTCCACAGATGCCCAGTTGGGATTTCTGTAGAGAGATGCTGTACAAGCTGACCCAGACTTTCCAATATCTCAGGAGCAGCCAGCCTTAGCACATGACATGCAGACTTTTAGGACAGACCTTGATGGGGAAACAGAACAAAAGGGGAGTAGAAGTAAGATTTGTTTAAATAAGGAGGGATTTTTTTCCCCCTGTAAGTTGAACACAACTTGAGAATACTAAATGGCCTGTAGTTGAACATTTGATCTCAATTTCTTTTCGTTTCTTCTTTTCTTCTTTGCCTTTTGGCACAGAGGGTTGAATCCAGGGCCTTCTGCCTGGTAGGCAGTCACTCTACCCTTGAGCCATGCCTCCTGCCATTTCTCACACTGGGTACTTTTGACTTGCGATCTTGCTTCCTGCCTTCCCATGTGCCTAGACTGTGATCCGCCTGTTTTGCTTCCTTTTGTAGCTATGGTGTCAGGAGTGCGCTGCCACCCCCAGCTTCTTTCCATTGAGATGGAAATGTTTATCGCCCAGTGTGGCCTGGAACTGTAATCCTCCCAACCTCAGTTTTTCTTGCAGCTAGGATAACAGGTGCTTGTCATGACACCCAGTGTCTTTGTGTGAGGTCTTTGTGTGACTGGCCAGTCTGGTATCAACTCACGGTCCTCCTGGTCTCTACCTCATGAATAGCCACATTCATAGGCCTCAGTCATTGGCCCCTGGCTGATCTCAATTTCTGAATGCAGAAATTTAAAATGTTTATTTAGTAATGGCAGGCAAATAAGTTTGTGCATAAATGGCATTTTACTGTACTTTCTGAGTTCAATATGATACCTGAGCAAGAGGGTTTATTATCTTGGAACACGTTTTGTAGAATTCACCTTTTTATGAGCAATAAAAAGGGTTGAACGTGATAAAGTATACAATTATATGGTATATAAAACATATATTGTTACTGTGCTATTTATACATGTGACATCCCTCAGGATAGTGATATGAGACCAAAAATTTTATCTGGTAGTTTCTTATAAATAGATTGAATGGATGCTGTCTTGCTGAAACAGCGCTTTTGATTTTTTTTCCTTCCATTTCAACCTGCACTGGAGTCTAATAAACAAATTCTCTGAAGATTTAACGCATACTGTACTGTCTAAATAAAAACATAATCTAAACGTTAGGAGAAGTTGTGTTAAAAAATGGGGATATCAACTGTAATGAATGACCTCAGTGTATTTAGAGGTCAATTGTAGAGTTCCAGAAATGAATTACCCCACATTAGAGAGGCTCAATTGTACAATGGGCTGTGGAAATTGGAAAAGAAATAGGTAAAAATAATAGGTCAAACCTATTACATTGGCTTTTCTTCAGTGTAATTTTGTACTGAAAAGCATTGAACCAGATATCACCTAGTGTTTACTGAAGAAGAAAACACTGAAGCTATTATGTTGTTTTATGAAATAAAACAATCAGTTGGGCAAAAAGTATGTCGAGAGATGTGTGACAGCATTGTTGGCATCAGGAGTGTCTGATAGCCAGGTGAGTTTTGTGCATTTATATTGAACATTGATGTCTAAGGAAAGTAGGTGGCGTCTTGCAGATTATATTTTGGTAAACCCAAATGCCTCCTTTAAAATGTAGCTGAAGTCCATTATATAAAAGCAATATTTCAGAAAGACTAAGGCCCATGAGATTACACTATTATATATTTTTCTCCAAGTCTCTTTAGTAATAATAATTTAGAAATTAAATAAGGGGTTTTTAAGTAAATAGTTTTATGTGTTAAAATCATGCAAATTGGTTATTAAATTTAATATGTGTACTTGTTATACATTTGGTGGTATGCAAGTGCATATAAATGTAATAATTGAAATATGGTAGACTTAGGGGGAGAACTCAATCAGTGTAGTTCCTTAGAAAAGCAAAATCAAAGTTAAAGAAAACCAATACCAGGATGTGTATACTTGAAAGGGGTGAGATAGAGTCAAAGGAAAAAGGGTAGATGGAAGAATGAAGAGACAAAGGCGTTAAGAATGCAATGTTTATCTTACAAAACTAAAAACAGTGAGGAAAGATGTGAGTAGGTATGATATTGATCAAGACTTGTATTCATAAACTCCTCTGTTAAAATGGCAACCCCTTTGTACAACTACTTAAAGACAATTTAAAAAGTGAACTCCAAAGTAAATGTATGTTTAGGTCTATTCATATTTAGACCTGTTAAGAGCATCTTGCTAAGCATATTGACCTACCCAACATCTCCAAATAGGTGTGTGTGTGTGTGTGTGTGTGTGTGTGTGTGTGTGTGTTACATGATCCCTGCTATTGAACAAAGGAGAAACTCTATCTGAGGAGGGAAGTAGGAGGTTTCATCTTCTCACCATGATATGGTCAGATAACGTGCAAGTTCTGACTTCCCACTTGAAGATAATCTTCACAGTCTGGGCAGCCTCAAATTGAGCTCCATGATTCTTAGTATTCCATTATTCTAGTGGTTTTGTTTCTGACTGAGAATATACTCAGCGTTGGCAGAGGGGCTGATGGTGCATGATCGTGGGTGTGGGTGCGTGGTGGGGCTGAGCTCCTATAGATGAGAGGAGGATGCTCCTCCTAACTCCTTATTTGCAAAGACAGCTGAATGTAGACTGTTAGGGCCCTCTGGGACAACTACATGTTCTTAGAGGTGGAAGGGAACAAGGTCCATAAAGGGAAGTGATTGCCTTCTAGACACG
Source organism: Dipodomys spectabilis (assembly GCF_019054845.1). NCBI lineage: Eukaryota > Metazoa > Chordata > Mammalia > Rodentia > Heteromyidae > Dipodomys > Dipodomys spectabilis. Next base: position 11,502,809 of record NW_024870752.1, read on the forward strand.
GATCCTCCTTTGTATTCCTCAGCTAATGAAACCATTGCCCGCTTCATTATCTGCCCAGAAACCCAGCAGTCCTCCAATTTCTGCACCTCTTTTCTTCTAGGGGTTTCTCCCAAGTGCTATTTTCTTAACACTGCTTTAATCTCCATTTTGTCCATTTCTTGTGATGGCCCTCAATATGCTGATGATTCCAATAGTCACTCACAAGTCATCTTGAGAAGTTCCAGTTACCTTGCCTTCCATCCTCTGGTCTGTGGACTGCGCTTTTCCCGGCTCCCAGTCAGGGATACATAGCGAAATAGCCATTTCTGCTTGTGTCTCACGCAGTGCCTTTACCCATGGAGTTCTGAAGCAAAGCTCGCTCACGGAGCAACTCAGGTCATCTGTTGTCATGCATTCTCCCAACTCATCACCATCCAAAGCCAAGTTCTGCCTTCATTTCCAGCCTTCTCTCAGGAACTCTATTCTCAGCCCTCAGAAGACCTGCCCTGTGTACCTCTCTCTCTCCAGAGGCCCAGATTTTCTCCCTTTCCATCATTTGGTAGCCAGAGAGGGCGGTGCTCTTCTTCCTGAAAGTGCCTTCCACTTTTAGCACAGTAGAGGCTCTTCACTTAATGGACCACGGGCACAGAAAATGCAGCTGCTGAAGACAGGGCTATTACCTCTCTCATCTCTACTTCTGAGCCAGAAACCTTGAAGATTATATAACTTATTTTTGTTCTTAGCTCAAAGCTTCTGAATTACCTTTTTTTTAAAGAAATTGGCCCACAAAACACACATTTTACTGTCTTCAATTCTATGCTTCTTGGGGAGACGCATTGATTAGCACCTGGTCCTCAAGTAACTGGGAATTGCTGTCATCCTCTAACCTACACTACATATAGCTCTAATGCAAAGAGCATTTCTTTGTTTCCTTGCTTTAGATTCTCTGATGGTTTTTTTTAATCACCTATAACTGAAGATCAAAATACTTGGAATGATACCCAATACTCATCTATGTCCCATGGACTTTCTATCTGCATTTCTTACTGCTGCCTACACACAGCTGTCATCTGAGTATTTCTAGTGCCTACCAGAGTGCACCTAATCAGTACTCAAAGGTCTTAGCTTTTGAGCTTAGTGCATGAGTGCCTAACAGATCATGTTCTCTCTGCTCCTGTGCCTTTTAACTTCTTGCAGTACCCCTGAAATTTTACCTCCTGGTCATCCTCTTGACCTTCTAGACTCACCAATGGGAGCTTTCCTGAGGACCCGTCCCAACGAACAACTCTCCAACCAACCATGCCTTTTCCTTATCCCTATGGCTCTGTTCTAGATCTTAAGTTGTGTTGAGTTAGATTCTGTCTCTATATCCTCATAGGAATGTTTATTTAGTTCATTACATGCCATGACTTACCTTTTAGCAGCCACAGAGATTTCTGGATCAGGTATAGTTTTTTTTTTTTTTGCCAGTCCTGGAGCTTAAACTCAGGGCCTGGGGCACTGTCCTTGAGCCTGTTTGTGCTTACATCCTGTGCTCTACCACTTGAGCCACAGCACTCACTACTTACGGCCTTTTCTGTGTATGTGGTACTGAGGAATTGAACCAGGGCCTCATGCATGCTAGCCAGGCAAGCACTCTACCACTAAGCCACCTTCCCAGACTCTGTTAGATATAGTTTTTAATGGCATTATTATCATTATTATTTTTGTGCTGGTCCTAGTGCTTGAATTCAGGGTATGAGCGCTGTCTTTGAGCCTTTTTTGCTCAAGACTAGTGCTCTACCACTTGAGTCAGAGCTCTACTTTTAGCTTTTTTGGTATTTAGTGGAAATAAGTCTCATAGACTTTCCTGCCCAGGCTGACTTTGAACCACAATCCTCAGATCTCAATTTCCTGAGTAGTTAAGATTATAGGTATGAGCCACTGGTGCCTAGCTAGTTGCATCATCATCATCATCATCATCATCATCATCATCATCATCATCATCATCATCATCTTCATCTTCATTATTTCTACCAACAGGCTGAGTAGAAACCGTTTGATCCTTTCTGTTTATGAACTATTTTTCAATGAAAAATCCTCTTTCTTTGTATTTCAGGAAGATATTGTACTCTCTTTATGATATCTACCATGCCAGTGGGAAAAATATAACTCCTGCTTCTGTTGGAAGTATGCATGATTCTAATTCTTTCAGTTTCTGTAAGGGAGAATGTTTTATACACCCAGTTTTTCAAATCCCTTACCTCTCCTTCACCTTGTGGACAGTGGCTCCACTGTTGCCTTTAATGCTACCCAATAGATCTCTTTATAGACTGGACCAATTCTAGTACTCAAATAAATAAATTTATTTTAAGAGTCCCTATGCATATGTGTATATCTCTTATATCTATCTTTCTATGTCTGGCTATATCTGACTCTGTCTTTATCTCTATTTCTGTTTCTATCTCTATCTCTATCCATATGTCTGTATGCCTTTAGAAAACTGTACCCATCTAGGTGTTTTTTTAAATTAGAAGTTCTCTTATAAAAGAAGATGCAAATAAGAGGTTATCTAGCTATTTATCACAATGGAATAGTTCTTAGAAGAGACAGTGCCCAAGGACACTTGGAGAAATATTGAATGGCTTCTATTACCCTTCTCGTAGAGAAAAATAGGTCATCAAATTTAAAACTTAAAAGTTCTTAATATTGTACATTATGTTATACTGTTGGCCCAAACTCTAACTTACAAAGAAAAGTACAGACAAGGTATATACTCTGGATTAAAAAAAATAACACACCCAAGAGCATCCCTATATGAGAGAATAATTTTATTCTTACCTTCAAAGCCCAAACCCAAGATAGTTGTTATGTGGGGAACTTGTCTTGCAGGCCTCAAATGTTTTACTTAGCAGTAGGCCAGGGTATCTGGAACCTTGCTGTCTGAGAGGTAGGCAGAAATTTGTTTGAAGTAGCTTGAATAAAGTCATTTTTGGAGGGTATGATGTTGGCTTATCGGTTTTATGAGCTTTTTTGATGATCTGTCATGTTGTGGGTTTTCCCACTGGTTTTTGCCATAGGAACGTTTATAATTTGTTTTGAGACTTATTTAAAAACTTGTCTAACTCATCTCAACAGAACATTGATACTTGTGAAAAATCTCACCGTAGTTGACTTTTTATAGAATTATTGTGAAATTTGCTTATTTTTAGATAAAGATATCTTTAAACCTTTTGTGTTGAACGGAAAGACTCTTTTTGCTTGTCTATGTTCTTTTTGCTACCTGGGATTTCACTGACAATGGAAAATTGTTTTGCCACACCCTAGAGCTTGGCCATCTCACCTCTCTATCTTTTTCTTTGTCTGTTTCTCTCTCTCTTTCTTTCTTCCTTCCTTTTTCTCCCTTCCCCTTCTCTGTCTCTGTCTCTGTCTCTCTCTGTAGTACAAATATTTACCAGTTCCATAATGAGATGATGTTCTGGAGCCTAAAAATTGCTCCAGCATTTCCTTGTTAACTTGATTGCTTTCTATGAGAAATAAGACTTATGAAGAATAAGGATGGGAAGGGATGGGAAGGGGAAACAAAGGAGGAGGCTACAATGCTTGATAAGAAATGTCCTCATCTTGCCCATGTAATGTAACCCCTCTGTACAGTATTTTCACAATAAAAAAAAAATAAAAGAAAGCAAAAAAAAAAAGACTTATGAAGAATAAAGAATTTACATGGTAGCAATGATTTCATTGTGGAAGAAAAGTCAGAGAGGGCCCTGGTTCATGATGAACCCCATGTTGCCAAAAGTGCAATTGTGGCCTGTCATCGAGCATTTGGCAGCTCTAGGGAAGAGGTGGAATTATGATCCTAACAGAACCATCTGGGTGGGTATCAATCAAGTATACTGATGCTAGACAGACATGCAGCTGTGTCCTGAGAAGTCATGGTGAAGGCTCTCAAACCTCGCAGGAAGGCTTCAGCTTCCATCCGCTGTCAGGTGTTGTCACGTCTAATGACCAAACAATATTACAGAGGCAGATTTAGTCTTCTGTGGCTAATGAAATACTGGAAGTTACTTCATTTCTGTATGTTTCCCAGGGTTCCTTATTTCTTCCAACATATTAAAAAAATATTGGAGGAAAGAGAATGGGTATGTAGTAGTTAGGTGTTCTTTTTCTACTCCTTATGAGCAGACCAAGAATAATCCTGATGTAGATAAGGAAATTTTATCCACCAAAAAGCTTAAGATATATTTTATTTCATTGTTATGAATAAGTATTTGTAGAAAGGGGTTTCAATTCAACGTGTCAGTTTGTTCATGTTGAATTTTTAAATGTCAACAAAGATGGGTTTTGAAACTCTTTGTGTTGTAGTTTTGTTCTAGCCAAAACGTTCACATACTGTGTTATCTAACCTTGATTGTTCCAACCAAAACTATACATGGTGAAGCATTGTATCTTAGTTTTATAAGCAATAGCATTATTTAATTCAGATGTGGCTCTTCAAATTTTCAACTAAATATTGAAGTTTGAATTCTCTGCTCCAGCCTCATTAGCAGTGATTAGTGAACACAAATGCATCTCTGATTTATGCGTGTCTAAAAATGATTCGGAAAAGCTGTCTTGTGCTGGGTTGATTGTTTCTGTATGTGGTTGTGTCCTTCTAGGCCCTCCTCTTCAAACACTGTAATCAAGTGGGCGCCTTGGGAGACAGAGGCTCTGGCAGGAACTTGTGATCTGCAAATTAACATTGTAGGTATAGTTCTAGAAATGGAGAAGACAGATATTTTTGTGATAAATGAGAAGTTGGGACTAAATTTTAAAGAAAGCCACATTTTTAGAAGTAATTTTTTTTAAAGATACTGTAAATTTCTAAATGAATTTCTGACATTTTGAAATGTTTTGACAGTCCCTCATTTATATAAAGCTTCATATGTGACTTGTTTTTGTTTAGTCTGGTTTTATGTGATCATTTTTATCTCTGTTGAATTGGTGGAAAATAATTTAATGGTTTTGTTTTTTTTTTCCCCCAAGCTCTAGCTGGCACAAGGAAACTTTGAATCCATCCAGGATTTTTTTCTCCCTATGGCCTGATTTTCACATCGCAATGAGCATAACATTTGCATCTAGTTTTTATTTTTCACTCTCATTATTGGTAGTTATATATGTGGTATTAAATGTTGCAGAGCGTTAATTAACTAAGGATACCATAACCGTCAGCCTGATCTATATAGTAAATGGATTAAATTCACAGATGTTCAGAATGTGAGGGAAAAGATTCATGTGTTGGAATGATATCACTGAACTTGTGCTCCAAACAAATGGACAGAGCTGAGCAACCAGAACTTAAGGATGAAAAGAGAGATGTTTTCCTTACTCTACATAATTACAAAGCTCTCCTTTCTCCCCTCAAAAGACTGATAAAAATCCACTCGCAGGAAAATAATTGAGCTTAATGTTAATATTTTGTAGGTAGACTGAAAATTAATATTCCAATGGTGTAACTCCTTTGAAAAATTGCTTACAGTTTAACAAAATGAATACCAGGAAGCTACAACATGTTTTGTTGAGGGAAGAGGGCCGGAAAAATGGAGAGAGGAAAGATGGGTGAATACAGTAATAATAATTCAATGCATCCAAGTGAAAACAGAACCAGGTAATTTGAGGGGATAGATGAGATTGAGAGAGATGATGGTGAGGCCATACATTGATGAAGAAGCTTTGGGTTCATAAATTGACATGTAGAATTGCCTTTTTTGTACAAGTACTATAATAGAATTCTTAAATAAACAAATGAAATTCATATGAACAGTAACAGTTCTGGTTTTAATGCTATTAGTGTGTTTTCATTTTGTGAATGGCAATATTAAAGAAGTTAACTTAGTTTCCTACGTGTGTTAGATTTACTTGAATTACCAAGTATTCTGCCTACCAGGAATCAAAAGAGTATCTTGTGTCTTATTGTATACAATAAAGTCAATTACAAGGTTGTATCGGGGAGTATGGCTCCTTCCAGGAATCTTGGAGTTTTTTTCTATAGCTGTCTCTTCTATTTACCCTTCTGCACCAGAACTACTTATATTAAGACATTATTCTGTACTTTCCCTACTAAAGAGTTTGGAGAATAACGAGTATAAAGCGTACACTACTCAAGAGTTAACAAGTTAGCTTACAGATGCTGACAAAAGATACCAGAAGCTTTGTTAGAAGGGTTTGCTTTTCATGGTAGTATGAACTTTGTGGTTGCTCCTTTTTCTTTGAATTTCATGGAGGAGATGTGGCATGAATGGCCTAGGTAGATGCTGTGTACACAAAGATCAGTGGCGTAACTGGGCGTATTTGTGTGTAGAAATCCCCAGTATGTTTGACTGAATGTGTATAAACATGTTTGATCTTTGCTCTAGGGGGAGATACTGTCTTTGTCTTATTGTTTGTTGCATGTCTCAAATCTGTTTTGTATTGCCAAAACAAAACAGCGGAGGGTTACACACCTTATTTGGTTCATGATTCCTGTAGCTAGGTTGTTCCCCATCCTTGGAACAGGCTTCCAGTAACATCACAGCACAACAAAGGGTCAGCCAGGGCAACACCTGCATGCAGAAAGGGGAGCCAAGCCTAATGGATGACCCTCCTTCCATGATAATCCACGCTGTGATCGCTCATCCACTCTGCTCCTGTCACTTATACCTTCATGGGGGTAGTTACGACTTGTCCACTTCTTTGTGGCTTCACCACCTCAATGCTAGCATACTTGAGACCAAGCTTCTGGCACATGAACTTTGGGGGACAAATCACAGGTAAACTACAGCATCCTACAAACAACCTTGAGTGGTTAAGGCAGAGTTTAAAAGCTGCTATGAGATGGACAGGAACACATTGGGAAGTGTCTCTCAACACTGTCTTTTGCTCTGAGAGTGTTTGTTCTGCCCAAACCACTCAATCCACACCTTCACAAATACTGTACCCATGGCCTCCCCTCAGCATCACTTGGTTCTAGGCTACTAATTTTATGACAACTCCCATGCCATCTAATTAACAACTGGCTACTTTACTCACTCAGAAATCCTCAAAGTGACCATCCCCTGGAAATCCATTGGAATGGAAGACTTTAGTTATAATTCAGTACTCATCAAGGCCATTCATTCTTTACTCTCACCTCTGAATGGCAGAGGAATTTTAGGTATTTCTTGGCCAACTTCTGCTAGTGATGGTTCAAAGAGTCAATTTTACTTAGAACATGGGTCTAGAAAATGGTGTCTCACATATAACTCTACTGTTTCTGGATATCCTCTCCTTCATCTTACTCTCCTGTTTTGCCCCATTGGGAAGAATTGTTGGAAGAAAATTTTCAAGATCCTTAAGAGAAGGTGAAAGAATCGGGGCAAGATCTTGACTTTCCCCTCCTTTCCTCCTCCCTGATCTCATGCCAGTCCAAGGCTTTGGCTTGGACTTTAGTAGTCTCAGTAATTTGACAGTAGACAGTACCAAGACTGAACTGTAGGTGTTCACTAGGTCCTGTATTGGAACTTGCCAATTGAAAGTCTAGATTAAGACAAGTAGTAGGGACCAAATATGCCTCAATCTGGGCGAATCCTGAAGTCATAGTGGGGTCTATAGCAATGCAGGATCAGAGCGTACACCAGCCATGGAGCCTAAATTAGGAGATCTTTTGTTTTTTCTATGTGGATATGAGATTTGTAGTACATGAGAGCTGACATTGAATTTCAGGGTAATTTAATAAAAAATGTAGTGCTATGAAAATTTGATTTTGCTGTGTAAACCTAACATTAATTGTAGTCATTTATGTGAACAACTTCACATTTATCTCTAATTACCATGCAGCAAAATGATTATTCATAATACTAAATATGTGTCAGAGCAATGATTTTTAAGTCTCAGCGATTATAACACTAAAAGCTGCTCATAGTGGGTGCTGTGACTTCCCTTGGCTGGACGTCTGCTACAGAGGCAGAGCTTGCTGTTTGCAACTTAAAACATTTGTTCACTTACGTGTTTCCTCTTTCTAATGGACAGAGAGACTAATTAGCAGTAAGAAAATCACATTTGCAGTGAGTTTGACCCTGAGTCAGTATGGCGAGGAGATTCCTCCTGTCATGAGAACTGGAATGAAGAATAAGTGAATGCAGGCATTTTAATACTTTGGTTTATGGAGTTAATTATTATATGGTTAAAAAATTCGATTACTTCTGTTATTACCAGGGAATTACATTTTCCCCCAAAATATGATGTCTACCTTTATGCTAGTCAAGCGGAACAGTTTTACAATATTCTTCATTTACTAAAACAACTTTAACTTAGAAGAAATTCATTGCTGGTGAGAGTCATGTAAATTATTCCTGCTTTCTGAATTAGAAGTCAACTTTCTCTTCAGTCTGACATTGGTTTGTTTGTTTGTTTTTGTTTTTGTTAGTCATGGGGCTTGAACATGGGGCCTGGGTGCTGCTGTCTCTGAGCTTTTTAGCTCAAAGCTAGTATTCTACCACTTTGAGTCACAGAGCCACTTCAGGTTTTCTGATGGTTAATTGGAGATAAGAGTCTTACAGACTTTCCTGATCAGGCTGGCTTTGAACCCTGATCCTCAGATCTCAGCCCCCTGAATGTCTAGGATTATAGACATGAGCTCCTGGTGTTCAGCTCAATATGATGATTTTACCAGTGTATATACCAAGAGCATCCAGCTTTAACTATAACACTTGATATGAAGTCATCTTGGGGTAAGTGGAACCCTTATAACTACTTAGTTACAGCACATAATGTTTCCCCCACTGTAAGTTATTAAACATCAGTCTATTTACTGTGCAGGATATATATTGGGATCTCCAATATTTAACTGATAGGTGAAACAAGTTCAGAAGGAATTGGGTGCTCATAAGGACTGAACTGGATACTTTTAGTCCCTTCATTTTCATTTAGAAAGCAAACTTCACTGCTTTTATTATAAACCAGTGTGAACTATGAATCTGTCATCAGGTTATATGCTGGATTTTTAGGACAGTCTTAAATCCTTTGATGTTGACTTTATAATGGAAGCAGGAAGCCTCTGCTTTGTGAGACAGAAGCAACTAGGCCAGTGGAATTACTGTAAAAAAAGGACTATCTTCAAAAAGCTGATGGTTAGACCTCAGTCTCTTGAGTTGAACACTTACAGACTCTGAGTTGTCTCTAGTATTCTGGTAGAGGGGTTCCACTATTGATTGAAGAGACAGTATTTCCTAAGGTGCTTATTATGTTTGGTTGCACTCAGGCTTCAATGGGATTTTTAAATTTAGCTCATGTAGGTAAGTAATTTGGAGAGTGAAATTTATTTTCTTTCCTTTTATTTGGGTGTGACAGAATGAATATGGTTAATATAATAGGTATAGAATCATTCCTGCTTTCAACCCATTTTTATAATTACTTCCGTGTAATATTCAAGAAGGCTAGCTTCATCCAGTAATGTTATCATATCTGCTGTGCAAAATTGAAGAAAATAATCTGAACATAGTTGGCTTCCTGATGGGACCTGATAGTTGTTTTACTTAGATTTGAATGCCCAGCATGCCCCTCTTCCCATTATACAAATTACTAGTCTGAAAATGCATTTTCTAAGTTATAAGTTCATTCTTCTTAGTGTTTGTAAAACACTTAATCTTGTTTGCACATCTATTCCTATATGTTATTTATGTGTGTCTTTTATACATCCCTTTCACAGTGTCAACCCTGGCATCTGCAGTTAAATTTGCTAAGGTTAGTTTCACTTCTGAAATCATCAAGAAAATGACTTACAATAATTATTAGGAGCTTTTGCAAAGCTCTACCTCCTGACCCTAGGGATGGTGGTATTTTAAATGGAGTTTTCTTGCTGTACTTTTCTGATAATTTCATTTATATAATACATATTTGCATATGATTTATTAGTATAAATCATGATTTTTTTACTGTGCAATCAGATTTTTAATATATTCTTTATCAAATTAAGTATTTGGTTTCTGTCTAGAATTTCTCTTTGGAAAATTTAGCTATCATATATTTTTCTATGACTGTGTGCTTGCACAAATGAATTAGTTCTTCTGAGTTGTTACCATAACAATCCTTAGTATGGGCAAATGCTTTGTATCTCTAGATGTTTTGCTGGCAATATTTTAATAAGATAGCAAGAGAATAGGCAAGCCATGTTGATTGGTGTGACTTTGACTGCTATTATTTATACAGAAGGTGGTTGTAGTTATCAATTAGAATTCCTGATCTTCTTTTGTCATAGTTCTTATACATATTACAGACTGAACTTTTGTTCTTTCAGTGGAGAATCTCCATTATATGAATGTGACCAGATTGACATTTTCCTATTAAAAAATTTTAAAAAATACCTTAATATCTCAAGCTTCATAACCTCAGGATAGTCTTCTTTTAAATGACCTCAAACCTTGAACAATATAAAGTCATTTCTTTTGCAATTCTGGCTGCTCAGGTAGTCAAAAGAGAAAACTGTTATTTGCTTGGTGACAGTGAGTCAGTTATAAAAATGTGATGTACAAAGTGAACACATAAATAGTATTTTAGAAACAGGGAATCATCTGAGTCCCTGTTGATTACAGTATAGGTACTAGGCATTTTAATGGAATTGCTTCTTAATTACCAAACTCTCTTTGATAGCCATGAAAAACAATTGGATTGGGCAGTATTGATTCCCAGCACTTCTGTTCCTCTTTAGGGATATTCTGAGCTGGCAAAACACATACAGATGGGCAGACAAGACTGCTTAGTTTGCCCTCTGCTGAATTTGATCAATAGGAGCCTATTTCTGTTCAAGGAGAAGTGGCTCTGTTAATTTAGGTCTGGGAAATCTCATCATTAGATACTCTTGAGTAAGAAGATTTAAAATATTTTACTTGAGATATAAATTGCATGTTGGCATTTTGCAGTAAAACTTGCTTTTTATTTATCTTCTTTTTTTTTTTCAAACATATGAAGTGTTCCTTAGAGTTGAGGGTTTTTTCCCCTCAATAAGAATGCAAAGAAGGTTTTAGCTACTGACTTCAGTAGCTGGTGGATGAAGCTCCTGCTTTACTCAATTGTTGTAGAACTCTTAATTTTTGGTAGCACTGCTTATAGCTTTAGGAGCTGCAGAAATGAGACTTAAGAATGAACAATTGTGCCTACTAGCATTGCAGTGTGTGTGTGTGTGTGTGTGTGTGTGTGTGTGTGTGTGTGTGTGTGTTTCTCTTCTCATGGCCCAGGTGGACAGAAGTGCTGTTTTATATTCTGCATGTATAACTCTGATCTTACTTTGATTCATTCAAAAAAAGCATATACTGAGTCCTCACTTTGCTCAAAGGTATCTGGCTGGTAGCCTGGAATCAAGAATGTGTTGGTAATTAGTAAGCCATATTGGTGTTTTATATTTTTGTTTTAAGCATACAAATTTATAAAATTCTATTTATGTTACAAATGATAGACAGTACATAATTTGATTGGGCTATATCTGACTTATGATGTTTCTATCTCATAACAAAACACCAGAGGAGTTTCTTTAAAAATTTTTTTCTGCCCAAGTTTTCTAATGGGACTATTTCTCCAAATGCTCAGATGAAGTTCAGACTCACAAAGGTAGGGAGAAATTTGACAAACTCTTGGCAAGCAATGGCAGTTTTAGAGTCAAGGTGCTCTGGCTCTGATTTGACTTCCTTTTGGAATATTTGGAATAGGTTCTAAGAGACTGTCCTGCCTAATCTGTTAACATTTGTCAGGTTCTGAAGACAAAGAAAGAGGAAAGAAAGAGAATGACTTGTTGAATTGCAGTTTGAGATTTGAAATTCCCAGATCATATTTCCATTTCCTGCTATTCCAATTCTGAGGGAGCTGAGGCATTAGTAAAACCATCAGGGAAGTAGAAACCGCTGTAGTTGACACTGATAAAAATGAGGATGTTTGTAATAAAGAGGTGATATTGAAAAGAGGGTGAGCATTTATAATTTGTGATTGGTCCTTGGTGTAGAGGAACTAGTGGTAGATTGATCCTCTGAGATGATCGCTCATGCTCATTTTTAAAAATTAATTTTACCATAAATAAGGAAGAGAAACAAGGTCATTTCTTAAAAGAAAAGGAAAATCTTTCTTTCTGAACCCAAAAGATATGAATGACCTCAAGTATGGCTGCCAAGGTCAGCATGGAGTTGTTTCTAATAAAGATTTTCTTAATCACTGTATTGGAAAAATCCTAAACCAACTCTGAATGGAATGCTGATTTCAGGGTAAACTACAAAGCAATATGACGAAATCCTGAACAGATCTGAAATTAGGTACAATCTTAAGTAGGTCAACTCATGTCCTTGATGTAGGGGTCTATGCATGGGGTTTTGGAGTGAAGATGCACAGACATTTCCACTGTAGTGATATATTGTGTTCATCTGTATATATTCATGAGGATCAAAGATGCTGTTCATTTTCCTCTTGTCTTCCAGTAGTTCTTGGCAGAGCTGAACCTAGCATCCCTTTCTTAGCTGTAGACATATAAATGGCTGCAAATTCTTGCACACACCCGTACTAGCACATGATCAGATCGGTTCTTATGCTTCTGCAACTTTAAAACAATTAATTGAATAATGATGTGACTAATAGCTGCTTTAATTACCTGGCTACAGTGGTACATAGATTTGTAAAACATTTTTAAAAATTTGATGTTTGAAGGTTGTAGGAGTGATATCAAGTTTGACTGAGACACAGTTTAAAAGGTTATTTGCTTGATTCCTCCTTGCAAGTGTAATGATGATTAATGAGCAATTTTGTTGACTTTAAATACGTTTGAGTAGCTATATTCACTGCATAGCAGTTTTTAAAGGCAGGAGTTTCATTACAGTCAGAGTCTTGAGATCAAGATAAAGCCAATGCTTTACACATGACACAACAGCTAACAAAGGATTTCTGTGAAGATGGTTGTTTCCTCTATCACCGAGCTTTTCTTCTGAGTGCTTTCATCCAACCACGGTGTCTTGTGAGTCTGTGGGAGCAGAAGGCGAAACTCAAACATGGACAGAGAAGTCTGGCATCAGACTGACACACATGCACCACAACTTTAGCAGATTAAATGAGTATTCATTGAAATTAATTTGTTTACCATTTGGCTACTTGTTAATTGCTGGATAGTTTTATGTATAAGAAAAGAAATAATTTGGCAACCTAAGCTTTGTGTGAAATTTATTTCTTTATAGGGTTTTGTATTTTCTGTAATACTGTCATATTTCATAAATATATATTTAGTTGGTTTATCTCTTGGCTTAACTGGGTTCCCATGTTTGAGAAGTATCTTGGTATTTGCAACGTTGAAAAGCAGCTAATAAGGCTAAGACTGACTTGATGGGAGAGCACAGGCTTATCATATACCATGCTCAGGCTTAATTTCCAGCACCATTTGCGCTCTCTCTCTCTCTCTCTCTCTCCTCTCTCTGTCTGTCTCTCTCTCTGTCTGTCTCTCTGTCTCTCTCTCTTTGTCTCTCTCTGTCTCTCTCTCTCTCTCTCTCCACAGAGCAGGCTCAGCTTAGCCATTGACCTGGTGTACACAACTTCCAAGTCTGTTTGCTATCTAATAGTGCAGATGCATTTATTTTACTTTGGAGAAATGTGTGTGCACTGATACCAATTTTGGTATTTTTATTCCATGTCACAAAGAGTAGAAAGTCATTATTTCCAAGAATTACACAGTTCATATTACCATAATTTTTATTTGCAGGCCGCATTTAGCAAGGAGATACGTACAGCATGGTGACCACCTAGCACAGACCTATTCTGAGTCTTGAAGCTCAGGGCATGCTGTCATGAAACTTAAGCCTGATGAACTTGTGAACTGCACTTGTGAACTGACTTGTGTTACCCCAAACTAGCTGCTTGGAGGTAGAAAAGAAAAATGAAAGCTTTATAAGTACAATGGAACAAGTCACTGTAGGCTTTTAATTATCTAAGATTTACATAAGCAACTCCACGAAACAGAAGATACACCCAATTAAATGATAGCAAATTTACTTTTCTGCAGAATTCAATAATTTACATCTTGGTTTCTCTGCATTACATTAATTACCGATTTGGTAGCAGATGAGAAAGCATCTGGGCAAAATTTAACCTACATATATTCAAATTAACTACAGTGATAGATTTATCTGCACATTTATTCACTCATGTATTCAGTATATTTATGTGGAAGACAGTGAGGCTGAAGAGACATATAAAGAGATATAAACAGCTCTATATCTTGCAAAAGCTGATAGTTCTTCAGTGTGATTAACATGTAAGCAGAAATTATAATGCGCTATGAGAAGGACAGCAGCACTTTAGCTAATACAGTTGGGATAGTCATTTGTTCAGTTGAGAAATATTATCTGAGCCTCTACTACATGCCAAAGACAATGATGAGCTTGGATAAAAATCATCTCACAAATAGAGATGGGTCAGACTTTATTAAAGAACCACACAGCCCGTGGGGATATCCATTTCTGGCAGTATAAAAGACCACCTGATTAAAATAACCACAGAATTCCAAAAATACTTTTAAAAAAACTTCTTAAATGCATGGGTGAATTAACAAAAAAGGAATGAATTGGAAGAAGCCAAGACGAAAGGATAAGCTTGAATTCTGCAAAGTGGATGATCTCCAAGCTGGCTGGAGCTCAGGAGGATTCAGCCAAATCCAGGAGACCTGGACTTTTCACATCCAGGCCAAAAAGCTCTACCAGATAGTTTGAGAAGCTGCAATGCCCATGTTACACAAATGCTTTCCAAGAAGAGGAAAATAACATGTGATCCTAAATTCATGACACGAATCATGCATAACCCCAACACAGAAATCTAGCAAGAATTTAAGAAGAAATTAAAAAACAAAGGCTACTCGCCTTATGAATCAGCTGTGAATAAGGAATCGAACTTGCAGCCCATAAAATCCAGCCACTTCTAAGAAAGGTCGTATATAATGACCAAGTTGTGTTATCTCAGGAATACAAAGTTGATTTAATATCAGGAAGTAGATGAGTGTCATATAGCATCCAAAATACACCAAGAACTTTGTAAAATAAACTCTTGATAGGTTAAGGAAAAAAAGATTTGATAAATATAGACAGCCATTGATGACTTCAAAAGAGTAACATTTATTCAACTAAATAGAGCAATGAACTTCCATTTCTCTCAAAAAGAATCCGCACAAAGTCTACAGCAAACTCACACCACATAGTGAAATGCTTTAAAGACTTAAGAACAACATAGAAATGCCAAAGGTCACCATGCTTGTTCATGTTGTTACTGGGGGCTTTATCCAATGCAGTAAGACAGAGGAAAAGTTAAGAGATTGAGAAGGAAATGAGCATTTTTGTTTAAAGGTTATCTATGTAGAAAGAAACCTCAAATGCATATTACTATAATATTGGAATTCAGAATACATGTCAGCAAATATTATACCAACTTGCATTTCTAGATGGTAGTCCTAAGATGTTAATATAACAACAGGTACATAGCAGTGAAACACACATTTGACAAACGTCTCCTAATACTACCTGTTCATTATAGGACATTGGTGTGAGGTCAGATAAATAAAACTAGGGAAGAGATAGAGGTTACATTTACTACAAGAAGAAATCTCATGAACATCTAAATAAATGGTGACCCATATCATATTCATAGCTAGGAAGGAATGTTCACTTTCCACAAGTTGATATACAGTTTCAATGCTAATTTAATCAAAATCTCAATAGATTTTTTGAATTATTTTAACTAGACCCACTGTTTAGTGACTTATGTGAAAATCAGCTTCTAAGACATAGATGTAGAAGAACAAAGTAAGGCAAACCTTTTCAAATAATTGGGCTTATTGAAATCTGGATTCCAATGGAGGGCCCTAGGCATAAAAAAACCACTGCGCACTTTTCAATACTCAGGCGTAGAAAAAAAACTTTATTTATAAAGACAGCTTTTCAGAACACAGGCATAAAGGTACTAGGGAAGATGGTTAATCAAATGATAAAAGTGAAATAGAGTGCCTGCCACCAGAGAAAAAGTAGATTAAAAGACATTGAAATTTCAAAGTGAGAGAGAGACATGAGATATTTGGAGGAATTGCAGGTTTGTGCTTTTATGATCACAGGATAGAAAAAGATTCTGTGATTGAGACACAAATAATGCAAGGCATGCAAATGCACACCATTCAATAAAAAAAAACTTAACCTGGCCTTATTAAAATTGAAATACTCTTCATCAAAAGGAAGGAGGGAAGGAGGAAGGTGGAAGAGAGGGAGAGGGAGGGAAGAGTAGCTGATGTGTTATTTCTTCTTCTCCTTAACTTCTTGCCAGATTTCAGTGTCAGGGATATGCTTGCCTTTATGTAATAAAGGAGGGAAGAAGGACGGAGGGAGAGCAGGAGGAAAGAAAGGGAAACAAAGAAGGACTAGCAATATAAGGAGGTGGCTAAGGAGGAGGCTGTAATGCTTGATAAGAAATATACTCATTATTTTGCCCATGTAATTGTAACCCCTCTGTACAGTATGTTCACAAAAAATAAAAATTAAAATTAAAAAAAAATAAGGAGGTGGCTATGTTGTGAATTAGTTTGATTGTGGTGATAGTTCGATGATGTACAATGTAAGGAAACATCCAGTTTTACAACTTAAATATATGCAAATGCTGTTGTCAGTCTCCTTTATTCATTTTAATAAAGGGAAAAATAGCACAAGTCACATTACCACTCTTTTGTTTTTTCTTTTTCTTTTTACTTTCTCTTTTTTGTTGGTCACAGGGCTTGGTCTCTGGGCCTGGGTGCTGTCCCTCAGCTCTTCAGCTTAAGACAAGTGCTCTACTACTTGAGCCATAGTGCCACTTCCAGTTTTCTAGTGGTTAATTGGAGATAAGTATCTCACGACATTTCTTGCCTGGGCTGGCTTTGAATCGTGATCTTCAGATCTAGGCCTCCTGAGTAGCTAGGATTACAAGCATGAGCCACCAGTGTCTGGCTACCTTACTATTCTTATCATGGAACCTTCTAAGATGGAAAAAGCACAGATGCCTCATATGAAAACCTCCTGGTCAAAGAAAAAGGAAATGGATATATGGATGTCTCTTGAGTGGAATTCAATTTTTTGGAACTTCTTCACAATAACCATCACAACAAAAAGTGAATTAGGAAAAAGAAAGCTAGAAAAATATCTAGCATTACCAAAGGTGGTGTTCATCCCACCTTTTCATGTGCATCTCCATTGTTCTTTCTGACAGCCACTGCAATGCTGGGTACTTTAACCTTTCCTGTTCTCTAACATAGCCTACATCCGGGGCCCATCCTTGGTTCCCAGAAGTCTCACATTTTGATTATGTTTCCCAGTTCCTGGTGCATTCTCCTTGCCTTCAAACGAGAAAGCGGTCATCAGGCATCACTGTTCAACATGAGGAGAAGGAACAGGATGGCAGGACGGCTGCCACATTGGCACTTGGCACCGTTCTCCTCTGCTTAAATCTGTCCTGCGTCCTGTTTTTCTTTAATTAGTCTCATAGGAAAAGAGAAGCGGGTTCGTGCTGCAAAACGGGATATTTTTGGAATTCTCATTATTCTTTTATAATTGTGCCCCTGGTCATTTTTTATCTTTACCTCAGTAGGATTCCTAATAAAAAGTAGAGGCTTAGACATGTTTAATTTATTGTATTGAGCGCACACCATGTATGAGGCGTTCCTCCTACTTTGCGGATGCACAGGATTTAGTCTTTTCCCTTGAGGAAGCTATCATCGAAAGGGACAGGTGGCCTTGTAAGTCATCATAAATACATGTTAGCCTCCACAGCCGTGGTGCTCAGTGAGTAATTTCTGCGCGATAACCCCTTCACACACGAATCTACCAAATGCTTATAACAACTCTATCACATGAGTCATATGTGATATTTGATATTACTTTTCAGACCAAGAAATTGAGGCAAAGAAATCAAACCATGTGTCTCAAGGCATATAACTACAGCATGGTACAATCAAGATGAAAGAAATCAGGCAACCAAATTCTTGGCCTACTACCTTCACTCAGTGCACAATGGACGTTCAGATTCAGCAGAAAATGAATCGGGAAACACGATGGTTCCAAGAAGGACTGGGTCTGATTGAGAATATTCTCACCAGCATCATGATGCCATGTGAAACCCCAGAGTTCATGAACCCAGTCCTGCAGTAGGGAATCCAGGGTCATTCAGGTCTGATTTCTCGTGTTAGCTTCCTAGGTCTGTAAGGGCTGTGTTTTCCTAATGAGTAGACTGTCTGTTTTCTTTAAGCATACCTTATTGTTGACTTTTTCAAGCAGCCATTAGCATTTGAAAATGCCAGCAATTGCTGCCCATGATCCTAAATGAGAACTTCAAGCTTTAAATTCAAGCCAACAATAAACCAGGCTTACAAACAATAGTATAAGCAACATGGTGGCATCCTGTTACTGGATCTGTGTGTGTGTGTGTGTGTGTGTGTGTGTGTGTGTACGCACACATGCGTGCACACACGTGCAGGCCCTAAGCTTGAATCCTGGATGCTGTCTCAGAACTTTTATGCTCAGGGCTAGCACTCTACCACTTGAGACACAGTTTCACTTCAGCTCTTTTGGTGTACCTAGTTGGAGATAAGAGTTTTGTGACTTTGAACCATGGTCTCCAGATCTTAACCATCTGAGTAGCTACTTAGGCCTGGGCTACCAGCACTGGTCTCCTGTAACTTTTGTTGTTGTTGTTGGTTGTGGGGCTTGAATTCAGGTCCTAGGCACTGTTCCTGAGCTCTTTTAATCAAGGCTAGCACTCTAGTGCTTTGAGCCACAACTCACCAGGGCTGACTTTGAACTGTGATCTTCAAATCTCATCTTTTCAAGTATGAGCTACCAAGCACAGTAGCGCTTAATAGGCATTTTTACCTCAGAAATTATAAGAAGCCCTAAAGAAGAAGAAATCAGATGTCTTAAAATTGAAATAAGTTTGAATAAGAATGGAAATAAAACTGATAACCCATGTTTTTGCTTATGTAACCATTTATTTGTGTGGCCACTTAAATACTTTTGAATGTTTAGCAGAACACAGGTGCATACACACATGTATGCCCCATGACACTATCTATTCTCTTCTTTTTTCCCCAAAGGAAACAAGGAACTGAAATGCAATACAAAGCTGTTCTTGAATTATAGTTCACATTGCAAGTTTAAGTCCACCCAAGATGCACCTGCAGGGGTAGGGCGTTAACACCATAAACAACAAGAAAAATCTTCTGTACATACGTTATTGAGCCCTGTTTACAGAGGCTGGGGAAGCCATAATTTAGAATTTTGGACATTTTAAAGAAGTAGAATCTTTATTTTGGATCTTTTGGCATTAAATATAAAATACATCAGCTCACAGAAAGCTATGACTTCACCGAGCTAAAAAAAAAAAAAGACCATTTTAGATGACTTCTCCATATTGATCTTCAAGGAAGCTAGTAAATAATTTCGACATCACTATTTTCTTCTTGTTTATTCATGTCTCCTACTAAAAGAAAAGAAATATTTGCTAATAGAAGAAACAGAACAAAATATTTACACCATACTGCGCCTTTCTTTTGACAAGGGCTGAAGTGGTAAGGAGGGTTTTTTTCTCCCTTATAAAATTGTTTACAGGAATCAGTAGGAGAGAGCTAAAGAATAACAGCTTTTCTTTAGCAGCTGGAGGTTGTCTGAATGGAGACTTCAATTCCCATACATGTTTTGTAATGCAGATTTCTTTGAAAATGGTCTTGCCTGTGCACCTTAAATACATTTTAGAATTATTTTACCATGAAATTAGTTTTCTCCATCATTGGCTAAGTTGAATCCCCCCTCCCCTTTTTTGATCAATGCTAGGACATTAAAGATAAAACCATGGATGCACATGCTATTTTTGGAAGTTCGTATCAAAAATCCATCCTGCAACAGGCCAGCATGACTTGAGACAGGTCCTTGTGGCACCAGGCCTGCTTGGCTTGGTATCCTCCACTTTTCACCATGAGGCTGAAATCCTCTATTTTTCTTTCCCAACATTGGCCTATATTTGTGTATTTATTAACTACAAATAGAGCCTGGAAGATGTTACTGGGGTAAAAGTAACCCAAGGACTGATAGCAAGGGAATAAGCTATATATAAAGTTCCTGAATCAAACATCAGGTTGGGTTCAGAAATCATGTTAAGGACTTAGCTGGTGGTGATGGTCTTTCCTGGTGCTGTGATGGTATGGAAGCAGAGATGGTAGATGTGGCAATGGTCATGCTGGTAATGGTAGTGCTGATGGTACTCAAGATGATGATTGATGGTGGTGATGGGAATGAAGCTGCAGATGGAAATGGTGATGGTGATGGTTATGGAGTTGTGGTGGGATGAGGATGGACATAGAGTTGATGATAGTGATGACAGAGATGGTGATGATAATGATGATGGGAGTGATTGGTGTGATGGTCCTAGTGGGGTTGGTAATAGTGGTGGGCCGGTTAAAATAGGAGCTTAACACATCACAATTAAGGTCATAGGGAACGTGATTGGGGCAACATATTTCTTTATTTGCTCTGATCATTTCATGAGAGATCATTTTCTTTCTACACTAAAACTTCTCTGTCTCTTAAAATGCAATCAAGTTAAACGAGGAAATCTTTATCAAATAATGCCCTATATAGTTACGAGTCTTCTAAGCCAGCAAAACTAAGTTTTCAATTATTTGGTACACATTCAGTCCTCTTAGGAAAGGAGAGTTGTAAGAGGAAACCAACCCTGTCATCTAATCATGTTAAAAAATCTTCCCACAGCCGCTTTCCCCTCCCTCTTATGCCTGGGAGAATGCTCTCTGTGTCATTGTTAGTTGGCATAACTTTGTTTTTTTATTCCACACTTTGAAATATGAATCTATTACAAAGGATGGTGTTGGTGAGGCACTGGGGATGAATAAGTTAGGAATAGTAATTAGTTTTCAGACATTTCTTTTGAGGATGACAATGCATTTTTCCCCCCAAATAATTTCCTGCCGAGCAGTTTAGTTTGGCTAAATTTGCGCATTCTGAATGGACTGTCTTTATCTTCTTGACACATTATTTCCCAATTTCATTGTGCTGTTCCTTCTGCTCTTTTTTTCCCACAGTTATCTTCTTCAAGGTATGTCATCCATCCTGTGACATCCATTCTTCAGGTCTAGAATGGAAAGCCTTTCCCACTTGAACCAACCAAAAACAAACAAAACTCCTCCAAGCCATGCCTCCATTCACAGCCTGGCCTCTTCCATTACTATGTTACTTGAAAATGCTGCATGAATTGCCCAGTTTCTGTTTTCTCTCTCATTTCTTAATGGTTTTACTGGTCACCTAAATGGCATTTGACCTTGTAGATTGTACCCTCCTGGGTAAAATATTAATCGTGTCATCTCTTGCTTGCCATTTGGGATTTCAGTTTTGTCATCCATATTCTGGGATGACTATCTGCACTTTTCCAGGTCTAAACAAGGAATGGTACCTGTATTTTTTAAAAATATGACTTAGGAACTGTTCCAAGTCACAGTTCATCTATCTCTCTGTTCTAGATTCTTTGTACTCTGTTGCCTGGCTTGTGTAGGGATCATACATTTGACATGAGTTTTTCTTGTTTCTTTTGATGTCAAATAAAGGAAACTTTCTCAGGATAGGTAAAAGGAGAATCCATTGTTAGGACTCATAGGTACAACTTGGGCCAAGAGGCAGGCGGTGCTGCCAAGCTTTAGGGGACTGGAAATAGGAAGGGACAGCTGCAGGAATCAAGACAATTTATCTCAGAAGTACTGCCTTCAAGGGTCAAACAACTACTAGTTTCTGCTTTTTTCTGTATTTTGGTCCCATTTTCCCCCATGTACAAACCAGCTTTCTCACGTGGCCTTTTTGCTTGGTATGAAGGATCAAGTTCAGCCTGGCTAGTCAAACACTACTGTAAAACCGCTCAGTCCCACATTTCCTTCTTGGTGCCTTCTCTTTCTTTCTTCCATGTTCAGATTGTGCTCAGTTTCAGTCCAATATGCTAGGAGAGCAGAGATTGGCAGAAATATGGCCCCCAGGGTTGCACCCTGAAGGTATTAGGCTACCATTCATCTCTCACAGAGGATAAAGATCATGAGCTGAGCAGACACTCCAATATATGTGTCTATTTTGCTTAAAAGTCCAGTGTATGATTAAAAAGCTCTCTTCCCGTATTTTCTCATTTCCTTAAGAACCTAAACTTTCAAAAGACTAATATGACTCTATACTTTTCTTATTAACACAATGGGATATACTGTCCCTATCAAATAGCTAATTTGATCTAAAATGAGTGTCTAATGGAGACTGAGTTGATCACCCTCCTCATTAGTTTGGCTAAAGAAACAGTAGGAGAGAAGGGAAGAACTCAGCATTTAAATGACTCAGTTTGTCCTACATTAAGGCAGTATAATAAAGAATACCCCAGATCTTAGGGTCTTCTAACAGCATGCATTTATTTTTTTCTGGGCCATGTGTCCTCCATAGAAGGTGAGGTTTGGCTCATTTAGCCTGAGCTTGCTTGGGGTTTGGTGCATGCAGGCTTGGGTTTGCGCTTTGCTGGGACCTGGGCTGAATGAGCAGAGGCTCTCTGGAGACTGATCTTCTCTAGAAAGAGCCTGTGTGGAAACATGGGCAGCTTCTGAAGGCACAGGTAACTACCATCATTGATACTAAACTTCAGAGGGAAATACAAACATGAATGATGGCCACAAAATGGAGCAGACAATAATAGGTTGGTTAAGATACAGCATCTCTTTATTGTAGAAATAGAATCCTAATATTTAAAGCAAGAGACAAAGTGAAGGTAAATGTGAGTAGAGATGGATGCTATTTCATCTTCTCTGTTCTATTGTAACTTCAGGTGACTGTAGGAGGAAGGGAGAATTGGAACAAAAATAACACTTGCTGTAGCCCTAAATTGCTTGCATGATTTCTATGAACTAGGTCAAATTCAAATTCTTTAGCTAGGAATGCGAGGTTGCTAGGTAGATCAATCTCTGACTGATCTCTCCAGGTTTATTCCTTCTTAATTTTCCTTGATCTGTGCACACATGAATCTCTATAGAACGTAGAATTTACTTCGTATCTAGCATGCTGTTCTTTCTGACTTTCTTCCCTCCCTTCAACTGGCTAACTGATTTTCCAGTGGTTCACACCTATAATCTTAAGTTATTCAGGAGGCTGATATTTGAGGATTATTGTTCAAAGCCAATCTGGGCAGGAAAGTCCATAAGACTCTTATATCCAATTGACCCCCAAAAGTCGGAAGTGCAGTTGTAGTTCTAGCGGGAGAGTGCTAACCTTGACTAAAAATACTCAGGAACAGCACCCAGCTCTGAGTTCAAGTTGTAGAATCAGCAAAACATAAACAAAACAGAGCTGAGGTCCAGCAAAGACTTCTTCCTGGAGGGCTGCTGTGTTTTATTTTTTTCTGAACTCACATTGATGTACTTCTGTGGGTCTTCACATCCAGTGCTTACCTAAAGCATTGTACAGATTAGTCTGTTTTATCCCTCCAAAAAGAATTGGAAGTCTGTGAAGACTTAGGGGAATACCTTAGTTAACTCTGTGTTCCCATTCTCTAACATAGTACCTGGTTTACCATGTACAGCCAACATTCATGAAAAAAAAAAAAACAAACAAACCTAGAATGGAATGGGAGTAGGAAGGAAGCGAAGAGGAACGAAAAGATGGTATAAAGTTAATATCTTGTAGTACAACTCATTTGTTGAATTCAGCCAGTAAATTTATGATTCTATTTCTATAGCTAAGACATGCTGAACCTTAACCAACACATTACGGTTGGCTCACTTTTGTAGCCATCACGTGGTCTAGATTTTTCCAGATATTTAGCAGTATGAGCACCTGCTCGGACCCTAAGTCCCTTTCCAAAGTCAAGCATGCCCTTCCCTACCTCCTTGTAAATATTTCATGGCTACTACCTTGCCAAGCCATGCCTGCCTGCACGTGGGCGGGCTTAATTACACAGGGAGCACTCTCTGTCCTGGCATTGATGGATATGCAGTTTCGGGCCCAGCCTTGAGTGCTCCAAGTAGAATGCTAATAAGGAAACAGGGACTTAAGCTATTATTGGGTCATTTTCTTATTGGAAAAACAAAAGGTGATGAATGTCACCAGGGCCAACTTCCTGGAGATTCCAGGCATGTAATCAAGCAGAGTTTATCTTTATCTGAATGTTCGTGCCAATGTTCTCTGCAGCCTAGGTGACTGCATGACACATCACAGTAAATAACTGTTTTTTTAAAGGAATATGCTAGCTTGTTTTAGAATGCATGTGCTGTTTAAAAATAGGTAGGGAGTTTGACACACACGCACATAACACCTGACTGCTTCTGAGATGGAATCTGAAGTGTCTAGCATCGCAAACTCTTCTGTGGAAGGTTTCTGTGTCTGTTCACCTCTTGTCTCCAGAGGCTCTGGTTGGGTCTACAGAGGTGGGGGCCAATTACTCAGAATATCTGCCCTGATCCTGCCAGGGTCTTTTCACTTTCTGGCTACTGTGCATGATGGATGACACTGTCTATGAAATGCAATTTCTCTGGAATAGGGAGGTTGAGTCCAGGAGAGGTAGGGTTTACTTCCCACAGGACAGCATAACGAAGAGAATGCCAAGAGGCCACTGAGTGAGGCCTGCAAGGAGATCCCGTTAAACCCCAGGGTAGGAGAAGTTGCTCAGGCATGCGGCGTGTGTCGGTGGCACTTTATACTAGGCTGAAAATGATCGTGTTTGTGATCAGCGTGGATTTCTTTCCAGTATTCAGTTGTAACAAGGTGGACTGGAAGGGCTGGTCCGAAAGATGTGAGCCCGTGTGCTCACGTGGCTTCCCTGGGAACCACAAAAGGAGGGGAATGAGGCAGAGGGGGCTGTCAACATACAATGAGCAGTGAAAATCAATGAGAGGAAAATGGTCCATTTTTGCTTCATTGATTTTTGCTGGTCAGTGAATCCTCTTCACTTTATGGACCCCTTCCTTCATTTTTTTTTCCTCCCCTGTTGGACACATTTTCATGTTACTGCTCGGCATTAAGTACAGTCCTGAGAGTGACAGCTCTCACAGGGGTGGCTGGCGGTGGCAATGTGCCGTGTATGGAGGGAAACGAAGTGAAAAGTGTGGGCAAGATGAATTTTGACTCTAGGCACTAGAGGATTCTTTATCAAGGTAGGTTGTAGAGACATTCTGTTGGGACTGAGTAGGTGAGCACAGGGACTGGAGGGACTGTACTCAAATGGATAGGCAATATTGAAAGAAAATGAACAAAAACAATATAAGGATGCTGGCAGGTTCCATAGATGAAGAACAAATGTAGGGTACTAGGGAAAGAGTAGTATCAAATTTGTGGGGGGAGGGGGTGGGTCAAATAATGGGATTTAGGGCTCAGTGAAGTATACCAAGCTCAGACTTTTCATGTTCTCATGAGAAAGCAAAGAAAAAAATTGTATTTAATGTATAATACTGTAAATTTTAGGTGGTAAGTAAATTCTTGGAAGTATTTGCTTGTTTTTAGTCATCAGACCAGGTGGAAGAATAATTTAGCTATAGTAGAAAAAAAATCAGAAGCCCTGGACACCTGATCTGTTTAGAATATTTGACTTATAGAAGCTTCTTCAAATTAATGGGAAAAGAAAGCAGAGGCACTAATGGTCTCTAACTTGATTTCTTTTAGGTATTTGTTTCAAACACTCTGGCTCGAATTCCCAATTTTTAATTTTCAGATGAGAAAGTAAGGTAGAGTACTTTTTTGGGAAAAAGATTACCTAAGATCTAGTGACATCTGAATACAATATTCAAAGAAGAACTCAAAACTCTGTTTTGTTCATCTATTGGCTATTAAACCTACTTTCTTATGGAGGAAAAAACCAGTTGCAAGTTATAGGCGTTTCTATAAGGAGGAAACAAAAACAAAGTTTAAGGCTAAGCTACTATATTGAGAACATAATTGACATTGGTTGTTTTTGTTGTTACTAAATAGACCTTCCATTTCATATTTTGTATTTGGTAATTCCTGTTCTAATCTCAGTACAGAGTCTTGGGCCTTCTTAGGTTCTGAATATATTAAATTCTCTGAGCTACTTTCACCCTTCTTTTTAGTGTATTTTTTAAATTTAGGGCCAGAAAGATGGAAAGTGACTTAGAAGCATACTTCCTGGCCCAAGTAACTCCTCGTATAACTGTGGTATGCTAAACAGGATGGCAAGAAGCTCATAACAGATATTAGAATAGATTCTACAAATGCCTGTTTTCTTTAAGGCCTTAGGCACACATGTAAAAATAGTTTGGTTGCTTCTTTATAATAAACATCTAATGTATCTTGAAATCAGATTTCACAAAGTTTCTTTTATTTCCCTGGAAACCTCTGCCCATCTCTTGGTCACCAGCAGTTTGTGTAGGGACACATCAACAGCAGCTTTTGGAGATATGAGAAAATAGCTCTCATAAAAGAACTGCCTTCCCAGCAACCAACATGACAAAGGAGAGCACTCTTCCAAAATATCTTTCCTCTTAGTTAACATCATTTGTTACTTAATTAGGAATTTAACTCATCCAACAGTGGACATGGTGAAAAGGGTGAAATCAAGCGAAATCAACCAGATAAGTCGGCATACTACGCTGTGTCCATATACCAAAGTGAGGAACTCATGAGTTGAAATGAAGCATCTGAGAATTAGCTTAACCTCATTCAAAAAATTGTAAAAGGAGGGAAAGTGTGGAGGGACATTAAAAACACAGAAAATGAAACCAGCCTAAACATTGCTACACACTTCACAGCCAATTTATGGAATACCTCAGATGCCCTACAAAGGATAAGTGGATCAAGAAAATATATCACACATTGTGATATATATACACACATATGTATATATATGGTATAAAGGTGACATATGTAGATATACAATGGAATCTTACTCATCTGTCAGGAAATATAATATTATGTCACTTGCAGGGAAATGGATGGACCTGGCAAAAATTATGTGAAGTAAGTCAGGCTCAGGGAGACAAAGAACATATTTTCTCTCATATGTGAAAGTTACATCTAAGTAATAAACGTATGTAAAACTATAGACAGGGTCATATGTAAATATACCCAAATTCATTCCAGGGAGGATTAACACAGGGGTGATTCCAGTGGTGTAACTCCTTTGAACTTACAGTTTAACAAAATAAATACCAGGAGGGGAGGGAGCCAAACAAATAGAAGCAGGGTGGGCAGATGCATTCGTAATCTTCAATGTGCATATGAAAATAGAATGAGGTAATTCCAAGGGGCTAGGTGGGCTTGGGATAGATGAGCAGAATGATGGAAAAGGGGTCACACTGATCAAAATCCACTGTACTGATATTTTGAAACCATTTTGTGCAACTACTTAATGTTAGTTTTTTTTTTTGTTTATTTGTTAGTGGTGGGGCTTGAACTCAGGGCCTGGGTGCTATCCCTGAGCTTTTTCACTCAAGGCTAGCACTCTACCACTTTGAACCACAGTACCACTTCCAGTTTTCTGGTGGTTAATTGGAGATAAGAGTCTCTCAGACTTTCCTGCCCAGGCTGGTTTTGAACCATGATCCTCAGATCTCAGCCTCCCTAGTGGCTAGGATTACAGGCAGGAGCCACCACCACCCATGTAAAGTTAATTTGTTTTTAAGAAAAGAAATGAAACCAGCCTGGTGTCTCATTCAAATTCCTTTAGAAGAACAAGTGCCTCTAAAGGATGCAGAGATACCCTAGCAGCTGGTAGATCTGTATATTCCAAGAAAACAACAACCGGAAAGGAAGGGGTGACTTCTTTGGCTACAGAGGGTGAATATATGTCCCCATAGCTGATGAAAGCTACTAAATATAAGAAATAAATCTGAACTTGACATGATAAAAGGAGGTAATCTTCATTTTTGCTGGAGCCATAAGACTCCAGGAACACAGATAATTAGGTTAATTTCTCTTGACAGCTTCTTGGGGGTCTCTAGACATTTCCAATGGATGAGCTGCTAAAGGATACAGAGAACTGAGACTGGAATCATTCTTCCCGACAGCTTCCTACCTATGGTGACATTAGATCTTGTGAATGCTGCCAAGGGTGGCTCCCTTGGATGGGATATATTTGTGGTGTGGTGTCTTGAATCATAGCAAGAGAAATAGATTTGCACTGTTAATGATGGGAAACCAATCCCTGAGGAAAAGTTGATATCAAAAGCAGGTGCAGCCGAGCTGAGGATGGCATCGCCTTGATTTGGTAGTGTCCTTGAGTTCCTCTAAATAATTCAGAGCCTTTCACCCAGAGGAGGGATTGGAGCCAGTTCTTAGGAGGAATTGCATGCAAGTCAGAGTTATTTAATATTGAGCATGAGCTGCTGAGAAAGGCTAGTTACTTTCCAACTTCCTCTGGGAGTATGTTTTAAGCCAACTTCTTTTTATTAACATTTGGCATGTGGCATTTCTAGTTTCCTTCCGGGGACCCCATGTTGTGAACTAGGATCCTGCCCTTACTGCAAGACAGCCCTTCAAGTTTCCCTAATAGCATGTTCTCCACTGTGCAGCTCCTTGCTTGAGTTGCCAGAAAAAAAAAATGTGGGTGGGCAGGAAGAACAGGACAGGGAAGCAGAGAAAGGTTTGAAAGGACTTTGGATTTTGGTCATCAGATCCCTTTAGGAATGACAACTGTAATGAAAACAAAACAAAAAGTAACAATAACAACAACAACTGTGTTCTTTCATAGGGACAAAGGTTTGTATCCTGTTGACTACCAGGAGCCTTTTAGATTGAAGAGCTAAAATCATTTATGTATTTATAAGATTCAATTCTTAGCTTAAAGAATGAGGACCATGTATGTCCTTAGTTTTTTGGCTTAACAAAAGAGTGACTGGTGAAAATAAACTATGAAACTTATGGGTGGGGACAGGAGGGAAAAACTGGGAGAGAGTAAGGGGAAAGGTAACATGGTCCAAAAAGCAATGTACTCTTTACCTGACTTACGTAATTGTAACCTCTCTGTACATCACCTTTATGATAACAATAATTTTTTTAAAAGAGTGACTAATTTCCATGACTAAAAAGCAAATTTTACGTGTGTTAGGGATGAGATATTATATTGGCTCTTTGCTACATGAAAATAGAAAAATAGAAAGCATAGATAATGAAATGAAAAATAGATAAATTAAAAATAAATAATGAGACAAAATCTTTCTTTCTGCCTCGTTACTAAGAAGGCTGAAGTATCAAAAGAGGGACAAACTTTTCCTCTAAATAATGCTGTCCTCCTAATTAGGAATTGCTGGCAGTTGGCACTGGCATTTGCTTGAGGTGGGGGAGTAACAGTACCTAGCATAGTGCTCCTGGCATGAGAAAGACAGTTGGTAATCAAGATGTGCTAAGTGTAACTGAGGTGAGCATTCGATAGCCTGGAATTAAGACAGTATTTTAAATAAGGATAGACTGGCTCCGTTTTATTTGTGTTCATTATCTGCTGTGTTTGGGCCAGAGATATAAAAATGGAAATTTTGCAGAGAAAGGTTTTAATGATGTCAAGAGAAGCAGACATGGGAAGAAAAGGAATCGTGGTAAGGCTGTAAGAGGTAAACCACGAAGCAATGTTGGAATAGCTTAAAAGAATCTAGGTATTTAAGGAAATATAAAGGGTGAGGATGGCAGAAGAAGCTG
Source organism: Dipodomys spectabilis (assembly GCF_019054845.1). NCBI lineage: Eukaryota > Metazoa > Chordata > Mammalia > Rodentia > Heteromyidae > Dipodomys > Dipodomys spectabilis. The sequence goes on from NW_024870752.1 coordinate 11,532,445, forward strand.
GAAGGAAGCTAAACGGAACAACGTTTTCCACACTCGCCTCCAATGGACCCCTTTGCTCTGTCCCTGCCTGAAGTGATATGTGATCTCACTCTCAAATCCTCTTCTGACATTGCCATTGGACTACATCATAAGAGTTTTACACTCTAATTTGTACTTCATATTTGTTTGTGTCTCTCACGTAGCTCCTATTTGGTGTATAACCTCAGGTTTTCAACAGCCACAAAGGAGAAGTGATCACTCCCGTTTACACATGGAATTTAGTGGCAAAGAAATAGAGAAAGAAAAATAAATTGGTAGGTCTCTTCAGTTATTTCTCTCTGCTTTTGTTTCATGGAATAACAGATGGAAAATGAAGGGAGTGACACATTGTAGTTAAGTATTTATCTACTTACATCTATCCATCTACCTATCTATCCATCCATATCACGAATACTTGTTAGAGTCTATTACATGTGAAGTGATAACTAAAAAACATTCCCTCTTTCTTGAGCTTTCCCTAGAGTAGGAGAGTAACAATGATCCAGGCAATTGCACCTCCCAAAGTAGTGGCCAGAGGTTGACCTGGGAACACATAATTCAGCCTCAAGTCAGGAAAGAATTTTTTTTTATACCAGCTTAGTAAGGAGTTTAGCCTAGAGAATTTTGAGCGGTGTGGGCAGCAGTATTCTAGGAAGAGGGTGCAATGAACCTCTATCTTGGTAGTTCTAGGGGCATCAGCTATTTATAGGACTGAAGTGTAGAGAATGAGAAGGAAATGGAAAAGCAAGTGGAGGCCCCATTCTAAAGGCCTCGAAGGTCGTGGGAGGTTTTTGCATGTGCAACGATTGGGTGATTTTTAGGTGAGGGAATGAAAAGCTCAGCTTTGAACTTTAAAAATGATGACTTTGGCTGTACAGGAAAATGGATTACAATAGTCTAAGATGAAAGGCAGTAAAACTTTCCCCAGCAGAGCAGGCAAGAAAGAATAACATGATCTGACAATGATTAGCACTGGGTAGATGTGAGAAGCATGGATGAGATAGAAGTAAAGAGAATTTAGTGATTCATAATATGAACATTGGGCTGAATTATTCAGGTGAAAGTAGGTTACACTGCTATAAAAAGTAACACCCACACATCTGTAATTTGTCAAAAGCCTATTCTTGCTCTGTGTGTGTGTGTGTGTGTGTGTATTCACTGTAGGTAAACTCTAGAGTTTAGACCACCCTTTTGGGCAGTGATCTTACATAAGCACACACTCCAACATCATGTTAGCTCCTTTAAGAAACAAAACTCCTCTGTATCACCCTGTGGCGGATGACTGAGAAACTGCATGTGAGCTTCTCAGCACCTTGGCCCACACGTGCTCCTACCCTGTTGATATAAGTACTGATGCCAGCCTACCAGTGACAGGAATATTGAGTTTGCTAGATGACTAGGAATTGGAAAGTTTCCAGATTCTGGGGAAACCATTGTATTGTCCATCACAAGAAATAGCAGGCTTTTCATCTTAGTCATTGAAGAACACCAATATGAATTGCCTGTCAGAGCATGTTCATGCATTTTATGTGTGGGCCATGTGCATGTTAGGCAGCAGTGGACTTGACGTCTGGGGATTAGACTCATGAGTCATGAGCTTGGGGATGAGGGTGCATGCCCTACTGCTCTCATGAGGCTGGTAGCTTTGTCCAGAAAACATTCCCACTGTTTACAGGAGGCCTCTCTGCAGATCACTGGGTCCTTCCCACTTCTTTCCACTTGCTCCTCAGCACTCACATCTGCTAACTTCTGCCACTTGGTGTAAGGCTCCCTTTAAGTAGTAGTTTGGATTCAGAGCAATCTATGGGTGTAGGTCACTGGAAATCCTTATGTGCCCTGCCTGAGGTTGTAAGTTCATCTGAGGCTGGCCTCTGTGTAGAAAGATTTAGATGGAATTGAAAATGGAAGTGTACTAAAAAGAAATGTTCATTTTTCCCCAGATCTTTCCATTTCCTTATAAATGGTACAAAATCATTTTTTCTGATAGATGAGTAGAATTCCATTGTGTATATATAGCACATTTTCTTGATCCATTCAGCTACTGAGAGGCATCTGGCTGACTCCCTATCTTGGCTATGGTAAATAAGTGCTGCAGTGAACATAGTTGTGTTGGTGGCTTTACCGTAGCCTTGTTTGCATTCTTTGTGATCAATAGCTAGAAGTGTAACTTCTGGGTCATAGAGTCTAGGTTTAGTTTCTTGAGGACCCTCTATGATAATTACATTCCCACCAACAGTCTAGTAGTCCCCTTTGTGCTGTGTCCCCCACCAGCATTTCTTATTGTTAGTTTTCTTGATAAGGACCATTCTGACTGGGGTGAGGTGGAATCTCAGTGTTGTTTTGACTTGCATGTCTTTGATGGGCAGAGATGTCGAACATTTCTTCATGTGTCTATTGGCTATTTTTACTTCTAATTATATTAAGTGAAGTGAGACAGACCCTGAGTAACACAGACTGCGTGTTTTTCCTCATTTGTGGTAGCTAGAATGTGCCTATAAATCTTTAAGTAAACTCATTGGGTGGTAAGCAAATGGTTACCAATGAATTAACTGAAGTATAGTAGACTCTATGGAGAGCTCAAATAGTATAATTCTTTAGAAAGATCAAGTCAAAGCTGAAGGAATAAGTACCAGGAAATAAATACTTGGAAAAGGGGCTGGGACCAAGAGGAGAGGGGTTGATGAATGAAAGGGGAACGAGGGAAGAATGCAGTCAAGAATTAATTGTATATACCACAGAATTAAGAAAAATAAAAGAAGGGGTGGTGGTCGAAGTGGGGTTGAAAATGTTGAAGGATGGACACAGAACAAGATACACTGTACACCTTTACTGCTTTGTTAAATAACAATACTAAAAATACCTTAAAATAAGAATATTAAGAGAAGAGGAGGGTGGGTGAGAATATTGAAAGGGGTGACATTGATCAAGATGCACTGTATTCATAAACTACTTCATTAGATGGCAACTTCTTTTTACAACTAAAGATATAAAAATATGTTTTAAATGAAGAGGTTGGGATATATTGTTCAGATTCATTCCCAATCATAAATAAAAATTGATTAGTTGGAAAATACCATCTCCATCAAAAAAACCCCTTATTTTCTATTTTCTAACATGGGATTTAGGACTTGGATAGGAAATGAGACTTTCTTGATTTCCTTTGTACAATATTTCAGGATCCGAAATGATCACCCATAATGTCTCCTCTGTCCTTGGTCTTAGACTCCAATTAAGGCAAAAGAAGATGAGCTATCTGAAATTATCACAGCTTACATGGTTTAGATTTGCTGTCAAGGCTATTGGGAAAAGTTTATGAAAGTGAGAACTTAAAAAAAATGTGCTTGGTAGGAAGGGAGACATGATAAGCAGGCGACCCTAATAAGATGCACTATATACATAAAAAGACACGTTAAGTTGTAGCCCTGCCCCTTGTACAGCTACTTGAATAATACATTATAAAGTCGTTGTACTGATTTTGAAAAAGCAGCCATACGCGAGATTTCTGTTCCTTGCTTTTCTCCTTATGTAAGTAGGGAGGAAAATGGTGGATTGTTGTTGTTGTTTTGTTTTCAGGGAAGATTCAAGATCCATGTTTGTTTGTTTGTTTTTTTTCTGGTGTTAGCCCTTAGTAGGGTTGCTTTGAACATTTGCAGAATGACTTGAGAGCAGATAAAGAAGGCTTAATTAAGAGCTGTTTGCCCAGCTGAGGACTTCTCTATTTTTTTCCCCACAGCAGCTCTGTCTAACCCTCCTGACTGATGATAGCACAGGCTCAGACTCTCCCAGCCTCAACACGTGCCATTTCTTTGCTGCCAGAAATCTCATGGAGACCCATCCTGTGTTTTTTTTTTTTTCTATCAGCCAGCTGGCAGAACTTAAGAGTTCCCCGAGCTGGGGGTGGTCACTAGAAAAGAAGAGTTGTGTGCAGTCCTGCCTGCCATCTCTCCAACCTGATGTGAGTTGGGATGAAATCCTATGCACCAAACACCTTGTGAGTGAGCAGGCACTAGGTGACTAGCTCTGAAGGGAAACTAATTATTTCCCAAACTCAGTTCTCTGGCCAGGTTCTCACCTTCCTTACCTTTGTTTCTTTCTTCCCTTCTTTGTTCTCTCTGTGGCCTGATCACCTCCGTCCTCCTCTCCACATGCTCATGTCCTTGCTCTTAGATCTCTGCCCTCTGTGCTTCATCAACTCCAAAAATGAAAGGATCTAAGAGGGAGGAAAACCCTTCCTACTAAGGAAAGTTTCAGCAAAATACACTTTTCTTTTTTTTTTCCACTCTTGTCTCCAAGTATATTATATACAGTTCCTCTCCTGCACTGCAGGCACTTGATAAATATTCTTATTAATAATAACCGAGAGGGTTGCCTGTTTCAACACTGGTGATGATATTTACTGGTTACCTATGACACAGATCTTCAAGGTTCCTTCTCCCGGGGCAGTTGCAAGCTCATTATTTTGGTCTGTCAATCTACTCTCTTTGCCATTTCTCCCACAGGGGGCTGACTGAGAAACTAGTTATGAGACTGATCTCATTAGCTTTCAAATCTGACTTCTTGAAGTCAACCAAAATGTACGTTCTACTCATGAGATAATTATTTAGAATCTTTTTAGATGCACACTCTTAAAACATACACAGACACACACACAGACACACACACAGACACACACACAGATACAGACACACAGACACACAGACACACACACCATTCTGTAAGGCTCAGCTTGGATAAAGCATTGTCTTCCCTGTGGGAATAATCTTTAATTTGGTCTCCATGGAGTATGGTTGGAAGCCAATAATAATCAAATGACTTGATTAAGGTCATTTCCTGGGCTGATGCAGCTTAATCTGTCTAGATCATGACCAGCTTTCAAAACAACTTTCCCTCAATTCTTCACAGCCATTTCCTTCTCTACTTCAAGTTCAGTCAAACACGATGGATAATTAAGGAGGTAAAAGAGAAATCTGTAGGAAAGTGGAAAATTAAACAGATTATTCTGCATGGGGGCACTCCACTTTCTATTGTAGATCTTACATCCAAAGGAAAGCCGAGGAAAATGGTTAAGCAGAAAAAGTATAGCTATGCTTATGCCTTTATCTACCAGTAACTTTTTATGACTTCGATGCTTCTCAACAGATTTTCACTTTCTCCCCTAGTATTCCTTTTTGCACATCATACACTTGAAGAGGTTCTTAATCCATCAACTGCTTTGGTAATAAGCAGTGTTTATTGATCACTTATAGTGTTCAGGATTCGAGGTGCTGAGGATAATGTCAATGTGCAAAAGCAGACATAATCCCCATCCCCAAGGAGCTTAGAGTCATTAATAAGATAATAACCCTATTGAAAGTATGAAATTGACAGGCCTAACTTCTTTTTCAAAATCATTCTCTTTAAGGAGTCATACAAAGGGGTTTCAATTCAACATGTTAGTTTATTAGTACGGTGCATCTTGATCAATGCCACCCCATTATCATTCTCCTCCATTTCTCCCAACACCACCCCCACTCCTCAATATCCCTAGTTCTGTTTTCACATATGTACATGGAATATTGTGACTACAGGTGCCCATATTCTGTCTGTCCGTTCATCTGCCTCACCTTCCCTGGGCCTCATCCCTACCAAACAGCACATGTTCCAACTTCTGGCTATTCTGAATAGCCAGAACTATAAGTTAGTTGTTCAAAGGAGTTACACCATTGGAATCCTCCTGTATGTATATCTTGATTTATTTAATACCCTTGTGTTTGTGTGCTTATGACCCTGTAAGTGTGTATCTACAAAGGAGATAGGAAAGAAGAGTAGGAGTTCTCAGATGAAAGCTAGAGCTTGTGGTGGGACTGTTCCACTAAGAGAGAACAACAGAAAAAAGGCCATGGGAAGAAAAATACTGAAATCTTTAGTGAAGTAAGGTAGAATGTTGCTTGTGGCAGGGGGTGTAATGGCTTGACTAAAGCAGGCCAGGTTAAAAAAAAAGCCCTTTAACGTTCTATTCCGTAGGTAGACCTTTTGTGCAGTCTTGTTAAATAAACATCACAGGATCACATTTTCTTGAAAACAGCTGTTTATCTTCATCGTAAATGCAGGATAACGTGTACTCAGAATTAAGAAATCGGGCAATTTGAGGTAGAAAGAGATGAGATTCCTTGGCAGAGTTAGCTTTTGTCAAATATACAAAGTATGTCTTTCTTTTTAGTGCTGTTTTTAGATTCACAACAAAGTTGAGCAGGAGAAGAACAAGAGAGCTCCCATGTATCTTTTGTCGCCTCCACAGAGCTCCTCCCCCATTACCAAAATCCCCTACCAGAGTGGCATATTTGCTACCATTGATGAACCTTTATTGACACGTTATTATCAACCCCACATTCACAGTGGCCTTGGTTCACTCTTGGTGGTGTGCATTGTCTAGTTTGGGCAAATATATAATGACAGCATCATCACACAGAACAGTTTCAGTATTCCAGAATCCCTCTGTCCTCCACCTATCCATTCTTTCTCAGCCCTCCCCTCAACCCCTGGCAACCACTCACCTTTTGATTCGCTTAATACTTTTACCTTTGCCTAGATGTCCGGAGTAGTACGTAGCCTTGGGAAACTGGCTTCTTTCACTCAATAATATGCATTTAAGTTTCTTTCATGTCTTTCCATCGCTTATGCTTACTTGTATAAGTATTGGATAACATTTCATTGTTTGGATGTACTACAGTGTATTTATCCATTCATCTTCTGATGGACATTTTGGTTGCTTCAAGTTTCAGCAGTTGTGAATAAAGTTACTCTATAAGGTTTGATGTGAATATAACTCTTTCATCTCCTTAGGCTAAATACCAAGGAGGGACTGGATCATATGGTAAAAGGATGTTTGTTGTATAAGAAACCACCAACTATCTTCCAAAGTGATCATGCCTGGTGTCCTGTTGCATTCCTACTGAAAGGTCCTATTACTCCCCTGCACCACCTCTGATGCCCCCAGCATCTGTTGCTGTCAGTGTTCCGGACTTCGGCCATCCTAATAGAGGTTTAACCTCACTACTGATTTAGATTTACTCTAAATCTACACACACCGGGTCTCGCACCCGTAATTTGATTGATTTGTTTTTTTATTGTCAAGTTTTGAACGTTCCTTATATATTTTAGATAGCAACTCTTTACCGGTCATGTCTAGAACAAATACTTTTTGCCACTGTATGGCTTTTCTTTTTATTGTTTTGATAGTGCCTCTTACAGAACAATAAATTTTGGTCAAATGAAGTCTATTTTATCTATCCTTTCTTTCGTGGGTCATGCCTTTTGTGTCATATCTAAACAGTGACTTGTTAATTCTCTAGATAGTACTTGTTATATGGTACTTGTTAGTTCTCTGTGCTGAAAAGGTTCTTCCATTATAGGTAAATAGCCATAGATAAATAGATAGAAAGAGAGAGAGAGAGGGAGATAGGATAGGATTTACAGCATAGTTAGTGAGTGGAGTGTCTAAACTTGGAGGAGCTTTAATCAACTTTTTTATCCCCAGTAAGCTAGGATGAGTAGCAGTTATGCCATCACAAAAGTGCCATTGGGTAAGAACTTATAAATAGGAAGAATTTCCAGTTTAAGGAGTTCCAATTCTGCCACAGGTTGGAGAAAAGGCCAAGCTGGATGAGAATGCTAAGAGATAGAGCATTACTTAGAATGGGTGCAGATAGTACTGACTTTAATTTCTAGATGAGCAAGTAAAGATGCATAGATGAAGGGCATGGGAGGTTCCTTCTACAATTGCAGTTCTCAGACTTGAAGAGGTGTTGATCCAATTTACTTCCATTGATACAGGTTACTTCTCCTGATGTCTGCTCTTTTAGAAATTAAGTCAGATAAAGTTTTAACATTTTTAAATTGAATAACTCATTTAAAAATAAGAATAAACTCATACATATGATCATAAATATTTCTAGCACAATTATAGTCTAAAAATCACTGAAGCATCATTTTAAGTGCTTTAGAAAATATTTCTTTTGAGTCTGTCTTAATTAAAGATATATGTACAAGTCATTATGTTGAAAGACAAACTTTACAACTTTGGTGGGGGGAAGGATTGGGTAGGAGGGGAGGATGGGAAGGGGAAACAAAGGAGGAGGCAACAATGCTTGATAAGAAATGTACTCATTGCCTTGCCCATGTAATTGTAACCCCTCTGTACGGTATTTTCACAATTAAAAAAAAATCTTAAAAAAAAAAGAAAGATTCCATGTAAGGTAAGGACAAAATTGGACCCTGTCTGATTAAAATTACTTCGCTTTGGAGAATCTCACATCTTCTACAGTTGTGTTTTGTTTGTTTTTCATAGAGGTACACAAAAAGAGTTCTAGTTTCTGTTCTGTGGGATTTCTTTATTGTATTTTTTTCATTTATTATTTTTTTATTGTGAAAATACTGACAGAGGGGTTACAATTACATGGTCTTATCCCTCCTAAATAAAAATTGAATAGGACAATGTTGTTTAATAAGGGCAAACAAAGGCCAAATAGCATATTTTAAAGGTACATTGCAGAGTTACATTTGAGTTTTCCATATTATTACATGTTGTGATAATGCTGGCTTGAGGAAGTAAATGTATTGCCTCACTGCCTTGCCTTAGGAACTACAAATGATGGTTAAACAATGCTTTGTGATTACATTTCACTGTTCATGTGCTATCTTTGCAGTACTAAGGACTCAGCATCATTGGTAGGTTGGTGTCAGAGATATCTAAAATTTGTAACACATCCCCTTCCGTTCTAGCCACGTATGTCACACGTACCATGTGGAATATTAGATGGCAAAGGATGGAGGCCATGTTTGGTATCTATGGCTCCTTGTATTGGCCCTTCAGCATATTGTAAAGGTGCAATCAATATTGAAGCAATGTAGACAAAAATGAGAATCCCAGCTGCTCCACCTACAATGCACATTTGGTTTGTGGTCCCTTCTGACAGGAGTCTGAGCCCAATTGCAAGGTGTCTGCCTCTGAACCTGTGTATGCTGATGATACAACCAAGTGCCGTGTTTTCTATTTTGTCAAATCGCCTTCAGAATATGAAGCTACTTGTGTCCATCCATCATTGTGAGCAGAAACAGCTGTTTACCACCTGAGAGTACCTTTGTGAGCAAGTGGTCAACAGCAGTATGGACAAATGAACTCAAGCTTACTTGGCAGAAAAAATGATTTGCCAGAATGGACCTATGTAGTTATTAGCATTGTGTCGAGGAAAATGGTCTTGTTTCTGAATATTTCACTTTTATTGTTGCCCACAGTTGATTTCTACTCAAAGTGATTTCTGTTTCTTTTGTCTCCTGCTTTGCTTCCTCTCTCTGGATGTGTGTGGACTCGCATGAACTTGACCTCTCTCCCATACAACAGGTAAGGAAGGCCAATGTTGCTATTTACATTTTCTCCTGTGAATCAATATCTGGCCAGGAATGGTGAATTATTGGTTCTACTACTGTATTTAATATGCTGAGAATTTTCTTCTAAGCTTGAAAATTGATACCTCTTAGGATGCCTCTCAGATGAAAGCTTTGAATTATCGATGGCAGGCACGCCGCAGTGTTGTGTAAATTGTGGGTTAGTATTTGTATACCAAAGCATTTTAGTGGGAGAAATGAATTCCTGAAAGTTAGACTGCGCACGGATGCATCATTCCCCATTGACTTCTGTCATAACTTCTGATTGAATATTCTGTGGCATTGCTGACTCGGGCTTTCAAAAGCTGTTCCTTTTATTCTCGCACTTCTCCATCAAGAGGTTAATTATTGATAAAGATTAGGAAAATGTCCTTTGTGAGATGAACGAGGCTTTGCAAACTTCTGAACCCAGCCAATAATTATCACCATCTGTACCATCGTTTCTTTCTTAAAGGAGAATGGTTAGGCTAAAATCATATTCTTGGGTCACTTTGGATATTTGCATATTATTCTCCCCTTCATTCCCATCTCACTGTTAGTACATGTAAATAGGTTTCATATGTTTTACCACACAACTTGGAGATCCTTAGCAGGGACTTTTTTTCCTTATTTCTTTAGAAAGCAGACTTGTAAAATTCTTACCAGAGTGCACACACAGTGGTACTACAGTCAAGTATTGTTTAATGACGTGATTTCGTTGTGAGGAATTACCCTTAGGCAACCTCACCATTGTACACACATAGAAGGTACTCATATGAACTCAGCTGACTGCAAGGTGATGAGTAGGCCATGTGCTTTTATGGGACATTGCTGTATGTGTGGTGTCTTACTGACCTCGCATCATGAGGGTGCCCAGGAGTGGTCCCAGAGGCTGTGTGCCTTATTTACAAGAAGGCAGATTATCAATATATGGGGTGCTCAGAGATACTAGTGAGGAAAAATAAATAATGTGACAACAGACATGTTAACCAAACCATTCCTAGAGATTCTCTCAGATTTATCTTTATATTATTGACATAAAAAGCAATAACAATTCTAGCCTCCATTAGCTTTTGTCCCCAAAGGACAGCCACTGGAGTTATGATTTAATGTTATATCTTCAGCTTCTACCCAGGCCTTTTGTCTTTAATAGAAAAATGAGTACTTTAAGAAAAACAACTACAGTTAGATTTTCTTTAATTAGTAGCTCAATTCATTGATACACACAATAAATTCACAAGATGTTGTGACAAATATTTTTCTATATGTGTAAATGTACTGTTCCTTAAATTTGTAAACATCAAAAACAATACTGCTTATACCTTTGATTTACTAACTAGTAAACTTATAATTAAATCATGTGCTTAAGTGTAGTAATTCTCACCCCAATTCCTAATGAAATTCTGTCTTTCCAACAGTTTTCTGTTTTATTTAGAAATCCTCATTCTCAATAATAGTGTGTGTGTGTGTTATAACGTTGTATCTCACTCATGCATGGTTGTAAATAGTAAATGATACTAATGAATGTGATTCATAGTAACAGCTAACCTTCTCTAACACCTTGCCACATGTCAGACATTAGCGTAAGCATTCTTCACATATTAATCATTTAACTCATACTCTCGTACACACATCCACTTCTATACTTCTTACACATCTGGAGCAGAATCTGCTGACATCTATGGGAAATAATGCATTTATATTGTAGCATAACTGGTAACAGTATCTTTATTTTTTTTTATCATGTATGTGTTTGAACTCGGCCTCACTCTTGCTAGTAAGTGTTCTACTCCTTGAGTCCTGGACCTTAGATCTTTTTGCTTTAGGATATTTTTTCAGTAGGGTCCCATGCTTTTGCCTGGCTCGCCATGATCCTGCTACATCCATCTCCTGAGTAACTGAGATTTTTGGCATGAACTACAATACATGGTTTGTTTGCTGAGATAGTTCTCACTAACTTTTTACTCTGGCTCGTGTTGAACCGAGATTGCTTTATCTCCATCCTCTGAGTATCTGAAATTATATGTGCATCCTACTACATCTGAGTGGATAACTATTCTTAAAGCTTTACAGCAGATCTTTCTTCTCTCTTCTTATCAGTTCTTCCCTTTGATTCATAGGTGCAAAAATAAATACCACTGTTTCTTATGTAGTACAGATCAGCTCCATCCAGCCCTTCATTGTGTACTTAGATGCCTGGCTTCCTGTCCATATTAAGGAAATTCAGAGATGAATCAAGCAGTTATATATAATGGCAAATACATCAAAATGTTGGGAGTTCATTCTTTTAATTAAACAGGCAATAATTACAAGCAATGGTGCCAGCTCTTGAAGTGAGATACTTTAAAAATGCGTTTGGATTCAGGATAGCTGAGCACTATCTATCAGGCAAGCCTCCATAACTGGTCAAACCCCGAACCTCAGTTCCAGAACTGTCCCCTGTGCAGAATACAGAAGAATACAGGCCTCTGGCATTGTGTTCATAATGGCTGGGAGGAAAGCAGAGCATGTGTACGGTGACCTTGGGAATGAACTGAAGTCAGAAAGGTCATATGGAGCAGGATGTTTCACCATAAGCAAGTATTTTCAGTATCTCTTTAACAATCATAAATAAAAATAAATGTACGGGGTCAAATTGTACAGGCATTAGGATGATTGAAATGAAAACAGTATTACCATGCTGAATGATTTATGAGATGGCTGTTTTGCCTTGGCCAGACTCAGAATGCATTTAAAATATTAATATGTATATTACAGTGGCTGGAAATGCTTGGGGTATTTAAATGAGATGGTTACAGACTCTGCCTTTCCAAGTGGCAAAACAATTGCATTTCATGGATGATGTCACCGGAGAGGCCCATTTTATTAGAACACTTGTATCATCTGGTCTATAGATAGAAGTCCCAGAATATCTACAGAGTGGCAATGCATTAAATATAGTTCTTTTTCACGGCATTTTCAGGGTAGTAGGCAAACTTGTTGATAACCCCACGCTTGATTTCTATAATGGTATGAACACAGTTGGGCTATGCTGTTTCAGATCGTGGAGCTTCTTGTGCTATTTTCTGTCTCAGCAATCCATATTAAACCAACAGATACACAACAGAGTGTGAGCTGTCAACAGCAAAGGGCCCTAACTGCTATGCTGAATGTGGCGATGGGGGTGTGACTTGTGAATGCTACCATGATGACGTCGTAAGTAATCAGGCTGGGCGACCACAGGGTCTCAAGAGTTCTTAACGCAACTTCACCCTCTTGGACCAGTTCCCATGTGCTTTTCACTATCATACTATCAGCTAATTAAATTCAAAGGAGACTACATTCATTGTAGAAAATTATCCCATTACTTTTTGCTAACTAAACACATTTTGAAAAGCTCGGGGGAAAAAAAGAAAGAAGTGACCGTTGCTAAAAGTTTTTCCCAAAGCCATATGCGTACCATCTGGTATTTCTTCCCATGGTCGTTGTTTTAGTATTCTGTGGCAGGTTAGAGGGACTCCGGGACACATTGTATACTGCCATGAATAAGAGAGCAGAGAAAGCTTTGTTTCCAGAGGGAGAAATGGAACATCCAAATGCACACAGCCTTGGTAACTTTCTAATTGTAATAATAGTGGGCAGAAAATACCCAGAATAGTATAGATGTATAAGCTTTCAGGGGAGTCTGGGGAAAACAGAGGTTCCAAGTTTTCTGCTCCTGCTGTCAGAATGTGACAGCTTTGCTAAAAGGATGGTCTGCCACCAGCCACCTGCACCCTGCATTTGCATACTATTAGGCATAAGGATCTCACCCGTCCTAGTGATAAGGTAGGCCCTAGCTGTTAGCAGAATTTCCTGCTGGGCTGCTGTCTCTACATGACTTCCTTCAGATTCTATTGCGTTGAACCCACCAGGGAAGCCAGGTTCAGGATACCCGCCTTGATTCTAAGAACGTAGCATCCCTGCTGGTAGTGCTGTACTGGGGGGTTCTGGAAACTCAGGAAGTGGAGCTCAGTTGGTGATCGTAAGTCACTGGGGAGCATCTTCCTGGGCTGTGTGTTGCCCCTCTCTCTACTTCCCGTCTGCCATGAGGTGAGCAGCCTTTGCCACATGGTCCTGCAGCCATGGTGTCTCACCTCACCCCAAGTTCAGAATCACCTGTGGAGAGGGCTGTGGAATGAAACCTCTGACTCCATTGGCTCAAAGAAATCATTCCTCCCTTCAGGTATCCTTTTCCTTAGGTATTTGGTGACAGCAATTCAGAAGTAACTAATATATTCCCCTTGTGTTCCTTGTGCTCTTGTGGCCAGGTCTCTCCATTCCAGGTACTTTTGTAATAGATACGCCTCCATGACCTTCTCATCACCTTGGTTATTGGATTGCATGCAGACAATTCATTGTACAACATGGTTTATACCAAATGGTTGTTAATAACTATATGTAACTAACCTCCTCACTCAGGAGAAGAGTTATCAACTTCTGCAAATATTCAATGTATATTTTGCTAGGATTGTATCTCCTTTAAACTTCTGCCCAATAATTCAGCATTCACCCAAGTTTTACTCTCCCTTTATCACCCCTTGGTGTCTATGCCTCCTTTAGAAAAGCACTTAGAACACAGGTAGTCCTTCCTATCACCTGAAAGTTAATCAGATACCACCATATTGAAATTCCCATATTTATTTTCTTTCCCACACTGAAAAATCTCATCATGATCCCAACTGGGAACTCCTGCCACATTTCAACTTCCTGTGTTGTTAGTATGCGATGTACTGAGGCTTGATGGCATATTGTTAGTTCCTGTGAATATTTGATTAACATTTATTATCCAGATGCTTACATATTGTGAAAGGATGGCTACTGTCTTGTTGAGTCATTTGTGTTCATCTTTAGGGTAGGTCAATAGGCATCATTGTCAACAGTGATTTTCCTCCTTCCAATAAAAGAAAGACATCAAAATTTTATTTGCTAATTGTATATCAAAGAGGAAAGAACTCACACCTCATGTTAGGACAAAGATGTCATTTCAATCCTAAGTTTGTTACTGGAACTCAAATTCCAGTTCTTGCCTTACCTCAGTGACTGCTACCTGGCACCCTTGTGGAGGAGGTTACTGCAGTAACTCTTAAAAGTACCATGCTCCCTGCAGTGACTCTTTAAGCCCTAGATTTACTCCTCTCAGGAGTGTAAACATCTCAGAGGATGAAATCTGATTTCTTATGTGCATAACCCACCAAACGCTGTTTACAAAGATGGAGGAAAAGGATGTGTGGCTAAGGAAGAATAATGTAGATGGGGTAAATTTGATCCAAGTGTCTTGTGAATATCACAACAAAGCCTCTTCAAGCAATTATGCTAATATAAAGTCCTAAAAACTTGACTTCTTTTTAAAAAACATTTTTATGACTGTCGATTTGTCTTACAAGGAGACTTCAATATGATTTTTTTCTATATATGCTCACAAGGTACCCATGAAATTCATTCCTACTATCTCTCTACCAGCCTCATTCCTCTTCTCCCTTTTTAAAACACATTCTTTGTTATTCTATTTTTATACATAGATATAAAGTACCATATTTATGGATATAAAGTACTATATTTAGATGTATAAAGTACCAGTGCATTTACCACTTTTACCTTCTCCTCCCCACCCCCCAAAAAATTGTGGCTGCTATCAACTCTCCCAACAGAGCTTGAATAGCTTTCTTTTTTCTTGTCTTGACTATGGACTATATGTAGACAAGGTTGTTTTGAAGAAAGCTACCACCCGTCAGCTTTCAGTCAGCAAGTGCTAATATTTGATGTCCTCTCTCCATGGTATTTTTTTCTTCATCTGAAGTAATTCTTCCTCTTTTTACTGCTAAATTCAGTCATTCTTTAGAAAACTAGAAAGATGCCTCTCTTATAACCACTTTTGGTGAGTTGTCATTTTGCTTCAGAGTTTATTCTGTTTACAGATACCAGTTGTCCAAGAGCTTGTTCTAGGGTCACTCTGTGGCACTAATCCATGTCATAGGTCCTCCATGCCTAGACAGGTCTGATGACAACATTTCTTTCATTTCTCCTTGGAAGGGAGAGTGCTATGCCTTTCTGGACATTCTAGAATATCCCTTCTTCCTTGGAGAAAAGTAGCAGTATCTACAGATAGATGATCTGTCTCAAAATATGGTCAGCATTTCTAACAGGGACATTTTATCTTATTTTTTTAAGCTTGACATTTGTTGAGATCCTAGTACACAGAGGAGGGTATCTAAATGAGTTTGCACTCCTTCATGACTTTTAAACACAATTTAAAATTGATTTTGAGTCTTCTTATATATTGATAGAAGTATAGAAGCTTCCTCTTAGAAATGCTTCCTCTCCTAAAATTTCATGAAACCCGAGGGGCTTAAACAGTCCAAATGGTTGCTGAGAGGTCAGTTCAATTTCCGTTATAAGAGACTGGATTCTCTTCAGTTGGGAGTGCTGTTACTCGCTGCAGCTGCCAGGTTGGGTGGCTGTTGACAAAATCATGTTCTCCTCTCTGACAGATGCTGCTAATTCACATCTCCACACTGGCCAAGGGCACTCTGCCAGTGATGACTTCTGAGTGAGGACAACTTTAATTTCTCAGAGCCATGCTCAGAAAACAGTGTCCTTCAATGGCTTTCCCAAGGTCATGGTTCTTGTTTGATTCATTTGGTCCCTTTTCCAAATTAAACTCACTATTTCCTGTCTGTTCCTAGAGATATGTACTTATAGCTTAGGTTAGGCAGCTGTGCTTTCCTTCCTTTTAGTTTTTTTTGGGGGGGTGGGTGGGTGTTGTCTGGTGTTGTTGTTTTGTTTTTAAAATACAAAAGTTCTGATTGTACCCATTTCCCAGGCAGTGCAATACTTGGAGGGAGATTATGGAAGTGACTCCAAGTGTCATCATTATTCTTGAGGTCCTCAAGAATTTCAAGGAAAGTCCCAAACATTCCAATAGTAATTAGGAAGAATTTACAGTTTAATAGTCAATCCAACACTTGGCTACATATATATATATATATGTGTGTGTGTGTGTGTGTGTGTGTGTGTGTTTATAATTATATGTGTATATATGTTCATATGCATTTGTAAATAGTGGTAATTATTTAGGTTATGGAATTTTTTACAGGGTTTAAAGTGGCTTATTATAGCATTTTATAGCGATTCTATAAGATCAATATTATCTTTCTTTGTGACAGTTTGTGACCAGATGTGGTCTGCCTTTAATTCAGAGTAGTGTTAATACTCATTTGTTCAAATAAATTCATGTTATCCTCCTGACCTTTAAATGTAATGAGGAAGAAATGAATATCCTGCTGAATGAACTGAGTTATATGTTTCCTCAATAGCAAAACATTAAATGTGTGCTGGTATTGCTTTGCTAAAATGCTCTTAAAGTGGATGTTTTCTCTTTCTTATTTTTTTTAACATTATGCTCTTTTTAACCTCTAACGACACATTCTGGAGAGCAGAGTAGCAGAGGGATAGGAAAGACAGGCGTAGAAACTTTGGAGTGAAACATTAACATTTATTAAGGACAAATACTAATTGTTCACATTTTAGAACAGGGGTAAGAAGTAAATGCTGTATTTTTGGTAGCCTGGTTAATGGAATTATCTAAGATCTCATGGCCATATCTACAAACTAAGTTCAGAGTCACAACTGAAACCCAGCATGCTTAATTTCTGCTGAAGTCTCTTCAGTGTGTTAGAGGCTCTTAGTCTTGATTATGCACTAGAATGACTGCAGAAGTGTCTCACAGAGAGTGATGCTTGCATCTACCCTGTATGCATCATATGTAGTCCCTAAAGGGAGGCTCTCTGCTTTTGCTGGGATCTGAACGGCCACCCAAGGCACACGTGTTGAAAGCTTATTCCTCACCATGGCCCTGTTGGAAGGTGGTGAAACTTTTAGGAGGATCTTCCTAGAGGAGAGGTATTAGGTCACTGGGGATGGGGAAGGTGGGTAGATCCTCAAAGGGGATTTTGAGATGCCCCTCTTTCTCTCTGTCTTCATTCCAGTCCCAGCAGGGAATCAGTTTCCTCTACCTCCTCTTCCTGCCATGAGGAGCTGCCTCACCACAGGGCCGCTGCAAGCAGTGGGAACAATTGGTTATGACTGAAACCTCCCAGACTCCGTGTGTGTGTGTGTGTGTGTGTGTGTGTGTGTGTGTGTGTGTGTGTGTGTGTGTGTGTATGAAGGTGGTTTATGTCAGATAGTTGTTACAGGAAAAGAAAATATGCATGTTGACGAAGTTCCAGTGCAAAGTTTGAAACATCAAATTGTATGTGTGTGTGTGTGTGTGTGTGTGTGTAGGTGTTCTGGGGTTTGAACTCCAGGCCTGGATACTTTCCCTGAGCTTCTTTGTGTTCAAGCCACAAAGTGGTAGCACTCTACCACTTGAGCCACAGTTCCACTTCTGGACTTTTCTGAATAGTTTATGAGAGAAAAAAGTATCACGGATTTTCCTGCTTGGGCTGGCTCTGAACCGGGATCCTCAGATCTTAGCCTCCTGAGTAGCTGGGATTACAGACCTGAGCTACCTGAGCCTGGCTGAAGGATCAAAATTTGAAACCATCAAAACCACACAAAGACCTAGGAGAAGAGAAAATAAGTAGAGAAAATATGTTCTTCTGGACATATAGGGCAGAATGAAAGATAAAATGGACTGTTCAATTGTTACCGGTCCCACTTAAAATCCGTGCTTGGACATCACTAGCTAGCACTATGAGAAGACCATTCTGTGACCTCTCTAGCCATGCTTAAGGAGCATGCCAATCTGGAGGAGCATGAGGTTGTTTTCTGCCTCTGAGACAAATTGTAGTTGACAGCACATGGAGTTGTGCACCAATGACTTTAGCTCTCCTCACTCTCATATTCTCACCCATTTTGTCCTGTCCTGTTGTTTTTCTTCTCCAGTTCAGTCTTGACATCACTTTCCTTCCTCTTGATGAACATTATACCCTTTCTTTCCACAATCACACTAAAGAAGCTTTTTTCTATTTTACACAGCCCATTTATAATATCTGATTTTTGCTAAATGGATTCAAGAACTTATCGGTGCAGAATTAGCTAATGGAAAAATTAAAAAAAAAAGCTCTGTCTTTCAAAACTAGCACACTAGCACATGAGGACTTTTGTTTCTGTGTGCTTGGCACTTGTAACAAATATTCCAACCCCTTTGTTCTTGATTTTTGGCTAGCTAGCAGCTTCTTTGTCACCAATATTTTATAAAGGTATTCATCAAAAGAAACTACCTTTGCTTACCATTACCTCCTTAGGATTTTCACAGTGTCACAGGCAGTGATAAATGCTGCCTTTTCTTTGTGAAGTGGAACGTCTTGATTGGGAAAATGGGCAAAGAATGAGTTCAGAGTTTCTCCTGTTTTGTTGATGGCTTCTTTTAGTGCCTTCTTCAGTCTTGCTCAAGCTAATATTATTTATTAAGGGCTTAATGAAAAGAGCATATTGCTGCTTTAGTTAAACAGCTATTTAATGAAGACTCTAATATCAATCCAGCCTGGGGCAGGGTGTGTGTAATTGATGTGATTTCATAGGGCCACAAATTGTTAGCTGTGTAATTGTGTGACCAAGACCAGAATCTCAGTATTCTTGAATACAGCTGTTTGTGTATTCTAAGTTTCTAATAAATACACACAGGAAGTAATACAAGAAGCTATTATTTTAATCCGTTAGGGTTTGGGCATATTCTCATGTATGTGCTATCCACATAAATAGGGCAATGATTTCTCCTACTCTTTAACATGAATTCTACAGGCAAGGTAGGCAAGCTGTGTACTCTGGGAGTTCCTTGACTCTGAGTCTCCTTGTTTACCTCCATTGGCCATAGAAAGGCAAAGAGAAGAGGAACCAGGACTCATAAATAGCAGTGTTCACTGACCTTTTTTTAAAAAATTTAAATATATATATTTTATTGTAAAGTTACTGTACAGAGGGTGACAGTTACATGAGTAAGGTAATGAGTCCATTTCCTATTGAGCATAGTTACCCCCTCCTTTGTTTTTCCCCTACTATCCCTTTCCTCCCCACCTCCCCAATTCCTCCCTCCCTGCCCCCCTCATTCACTGACCTTTCTTGCAGTGTGTCTCCATTAGGGGAAAAGAGAAAGAAGAAAGAGCAATAGCTAAAAATTGCTTTCCACAGTGTAGAAAGCCTTCTAGGGCCAGAGTGCACCAACCCAACTTCCCCTGAAATCCTTTTCACTCCGTTGGAAATGCTCTGCCCCTCCTTATGGTGACCACATTGTATCCTTGATGTTCATTTCATCTTTGATTTTGTAGGAACTTTCTAAGTAGTAGCCTCTAGCTTCTTACACACAGCTATCCCATTTATCTACAGTAAAGCAAGTAATCAAAGTGATCACTTACATAAAGTGATTGTGTCACCCTTGTCCTGCTTCTGCCTGTGCAACATTTTCCCATTGCCCTTGGGTAGATGTCACAGAATTATTTCTCCATAAGCCTTCAGCTTTGGCTAAACATTGTCCTATATATACTTTTTTGTCCCTACCATACATTGATGGTCTGAAGCTCAGCCCTCTTAGGTCAGCCATGCTGACCTTCAGTGGCCTAGAAGATACCACACAGTCATTTGTCTCAGGACCTGTTTTGAATGCCTGGTTCTTCTCTTTTAAGTCTCAGTTGCATGCTCCTCCTTCCTTTGTACCCAACCAATGTCATGACCACTTAGTCCTTGTTGCATTATCTGATTTCCATCCTCTGTGTGGGCTTTCTCAATGATAGTGTTTTCATGTGTAAGTTTATCGCCAATTTTGTTTTCTGAAGCTCTAGGCAGTTCAGCTCTATGCCTTATCTTTCCTTAGAGAGTTTCTTCCTTAAAGGATTCATCCTCTATAATGTGACCATTCTCTGAAATGGGAAAGCCACACAGACAGTGATCAGACCCTTCTTGTTCAATCAGTGTCCCTAGTTTTTGCTTGTTTTATTGGAACAGAATGAAATCTTATTTATACAGCTTATAAGGGTATTTTTTGCTTGTTTTGTATGTTTATGTGAGACATCTTCTTACTGTGCAGTACAGAATGGCCTGAACTTGGGATCCTCTGATTCCCAAGTACTGGAATTACTCTTTCTAGCTTAAGTTCAAAAATACTCAGTTGCTCTGCGAAAAGACAATACCCAGGTGTAATGGAATATGATTAGCCATATTCTTTGTCTTCTAGATTCTTAGCAATTTTCTGTTATTCAGAAAAGTGAAAACCATGTGAGAGAAAGAAATAAAATGGGAAGACTGGTACAGAAAACTGGGTGAACAAATGCAGCAGTGGTACTCAACCAAATACGATGAACTATACAACTTTTTTTTGGGGGGGGGATAAGGAGGGAAGGAGGGTCAGGAGGGAAAAAAACTGGGAGAAAATGAAAGAAAAAAGAAATGTACTCATTATATGACTTATGTAACTGTAACCCTTCTATACATCACTTTTACAATAACAATTTAAAAAATGGAAGGATTGGGCTGGGTACCAACGGCTCATGCCTGTAATCCTAGCTGTTCAGGAGGTTGAGATCTGACGATCATGGTTTGAAGTCAGACTATGCATCAAAGTCCATGAGAATCTTCCTTTCAATTAACCACAAAAAAGCTGTAGGTATAGCTATGGCTCAAATGGTAGAGCATTAGCCTTGAGTAAAAAAACTCAAGGTCATTGCCCAGAACTCTGAGTTCAAGCCCCAGGACAGACAGACAGACACAGACACAGACACAGACAGACAGACAGACAGACAGACAGACAGACAGACAGACACACACACACACACACACACACACACACAAACACACAGGAATGGAAGGGCTGTTCACTTATTTCAACGGTTGCTTACTGAGCACATGCTATGTTTCAGATTATATTCTGGAGTATGGGATACAGACATGAATAAAAGAGCCACCAATCTCTATCCCCGTTGTACTTTGTCCTACTGTAGGGATGCAGACAATAAATATGGGAAGTAAGTAAATTATTTAATAAGCTTAAAGGCAATAAAGACATTAGAGGAAAGTCATCAAATTCAGGCTGATGAGGCAGTAAGGGCTGTGTCTTCACTTAAGCCCCACGGGGAAGGTAATATCTCATCAAGGTGGAAGAGAAGGACAGAATCTCGTGGGAGGTTTTTGATTGTGGGAGAAAGGGACCATTTTCTGGGTACCATGAACAGGCTGGGTAAAACTCTGTGTATGAGTGCTGGTCCTGTGAGAAGTGTAGAGCTGTCTGTCCAGGGTGACTCATGTTGAGAATGTAAAGCAGAAAGCACTAGAAGATGTGGTCAGTGTGTGCCTTGTGTGCCTTTTGCTTTAGTTTTGTGATTATAGCTTTGTTCAGATAAGATCCACATGCTATCAATTCATATACAAATGATGCCATCCTTTTCACATCTACGATTCAATGGTTTCTAGTATAGTCATAGTTGAGTGATATTACTATCCAATTTCAGAACTTTGTCTTCACCCCCAAAAGACTCTTACATCTCTTAGCAGTCAATCTCCATTCCCTTTTTCTACTGTTCCTGTTGAACATGCATCTAATTTCAGCCTCTGTGGGTTTGCCTTTGCTCCATGGTTCGTGTAAATGTAATCATGCAATATATGTTTGATTATGACAGAGTTCTTTTACCTTTCCTAATGCTTTTAAGGTTTACCCATGTTTATATCTTTGTATGGATGAATAATGGTGGATATTGGTGTTGCTTCTACTTTGAGACTGTAAGGAGTATTGTTGCCTTAAACAGGAATGTAGGGAAGCTCTTTGATTTACAGTAGGGTTATGGCCAATCAACTTGTTGTAAGTTGAGCGTATCTTAAGTGGACATGCAATGAATACGCGTAACCTACTGATGATGAGCTTAGCAACATGCCACTCCCAAGTGTCACTTCTTTCCCTTGGGTTGCACTGGATGACTAGAATCTTTGGCTTATCGCTGTTTCCCAGTACGATGAGAGGGTTTCATACTGTATATCATTAACCTGAGGGGGGAAAAACTTGAATTGTGTTTTCTTCTGAGTGCATATAGCCTTTGACCTTTGTAACACTGGAAAATTGCAAAAACAAATTACAGTAGCTTGTGGACCATGTATGCAGCAGTGTTTTTAGATTTCTGGGATATATTCTTTGATACAGAAGGGAGATAGACATTCTGTGGCATTGATGCTGGTCTGCAGGGGTACAATGGAGAAAATAGAAGGGTTGGTTAGTTGGTTATTGCAATAATACAGATGAGAATGGATGGAGACTGCAGGCCAAACCACTTAGACTGGTCAGAAATCTGGGGAGGTAAATGACTCCTGGACCACTAAGGATAGCCACTTTCTTCTGCACAGAATGAATGTCCTCAGAGCACCTAACAGGTCACCACGTTATTCTAGGAAGGGTGTGAAAACGCTGGGCTGAAACTGAATAGCACTAGGTGACATATGTTTCTGTTCATAGACGTGATGGTATTGAACTACATCAACATCAAATCTACCAACATACAAATGGAAATCTCCCCTTTTATAGAACCACAAACCCTGGTTTATTTGGCTTGCAAAAGAGCACATTTGTGACTGCAGTATTTAAATTATTTCACCAATTCTAAGCATCCATTACAATCTGTGATAGATCTTGTGAGCCCCTTTTTATAATACAGTGAAAATTTGGATCTTCTGACTATAAAAGAATGCCTCCTGGTAGCAGAAGGGAAGGGCGGAAAGGGGAGAGAAAGAGAGAGAGAGAGAGAGAGAGAGAGAGAGTAACAATCACCAATTTGACATCTGTCAAATTGCTGGTGCCTTTGGCTGATGAGATCATTAGTAAATTGTGCCTATGTTGCTGTTTAGAACCGAATAGTCTGTTTGCTTAGCAGAAGGATATCAATTCTTTGAGCACCTATAGTCCAGTGAATTGGTTTCTGAAGGAAGGAAAGAGGACTGCTTCCTACTATAAGGGAGTCAATTCTAGAGCCACATAATCTTTGGACTCAAAGTATGGTTACTGCCACCTATTAGTTGCTGTCTGTGGCATGTCATGTAACTGTGTTCTTATCTATAAATGTAGACAATAGTAGGGACTAATTTCATAATCTGATTGTAAGTAGGACAGATTCTGACCTTTCCAAAATGCTCCAGGGGCTAGTATTTGAACCAAGTATATTAAAGTTCTTGGATTGCTTCTATGTCCTTCCATGTTGCCTCTATCCAAAACAAGCCCAAAAAGTTATGCAATTTAAATAGTTAAATGTAATTTAACTATTACAATTTTCATATGTTAAGTAGTCTTGGTGAATGTGGTAACCAAATAGTCCCTGAAAGTATCCAATGAGTCTAATTGCAAGGTTTTATTTAGGAGTTGCTTAGATCTTTAGGCAACTTGTGAACTTGATCACCAAACTTTTGTTATATAACATAAAATTGTAATGGTAGAAAAACAACATTGAAGAATAATGATTTTTTTTTCTTTTTCTTCTTCTTCTTCTTCTTCTTCTTCTTTTTTTTTTTGGTCGGTCATGTGGCTTGAACTCTGGGCCTGGGTGCTGTCCCTGTGCTCTTCAGCTCAAGGTGAGAGCTCTACTGCTTGAGCCACAGTGACACTTCCAGTTTTCTAGTGGTTTATTGGAGATAAGAGTCTCACGGACTTTCCTGCCTGGGTTGGCTTTGAACAGATCTCAACCTCCTGAGTAGCTAGGATTACAGGGGTGAGCCACTGGCGCCCTGCTAAGAATAATGAATCTTAAATTCATGTTGCTTCTTAGCCTCTTACTTAATATTCTACCATTTTATTCCCTCTTTAGACCTATATCCAAATGTCTAGATCATAAATTATGACATAGATTATTACCTAATAAGGCAGATAGATCTAAATTGTCTTCCTTAAGAAAAGATGGAATAATAAACACCAATGTCCTACTAATTCTCAGGTTTCCTAAATTCACCGTATAGATTGCAATTTCAATTGGCTTACTGTTCCTCACCAGATTTCTGGTAATACTTGAAATTCTGATAGCCTTGTAGTTTTATTGTTCTAGGTATCAGCAAACACTCAGGAAATATTAGTTGATTGACTGCTTTGATGTATCAGCTCTCTGGTTTATCAAGTGCCAGAAGATGCTACATATGTATCACATTTTTCTTGTCTTTTTTGTGTGGCAGTTTTGGACACTCCAAATGGGCAAAGATGAGACATTTTGACATGGAAAGGGAAGTGGTTCAAAGTACTGGTTCCCCCCTGGTATTTTCTCACACATGAGCTTTCTCGCTATCGTTACTTAAAGAACCTATTTATTATCAGGTAAGGGCAAGGGCAAAGCAGTCTCACAACCTTCCAGTGAAGTCCCTAGTGCTCCATTCTTTCGGGTACCCCAATCACAACTTTCTGAGAAAGAATCACTGGAGCTGGACACAGAGCATCAGAGACACTGACCCTCCTCATACATACATAGGCATGGTTATAGATAACGTTCTTAAGACTTATTTATTCAAGGAAGACTAGGTGGCATCACTATATAAAATATCATAGCCAATACGGTATCCTGAATACAAAGGAAATGCAGTTCTAACATCCTTAGAACCCAATTAATTCTAACGTCCCTAGAACCCAATTCTAATATCCTTAATATGGGTGGATAAAACATGAGTTCTAGTCATGAATGTTATTTCATTCAAACCAGGAATTTTATTTCTTTCCTGACATTTATATGAAAATTCTCAAAGCTGCTGTTGTTGATTGAAACACACATTCCAAAATCTCCTCTAGAGAGGGACCAGTCTATGGTGAGTTCCCGCCTACAAGGTAGTCATTTCTGATTAGGTCAGTTTCCTACAATTGGAGTGTCACTTCACTGAATCATTTGAGTTGAGCCATATCTTCCATCTATGCTACTCACTGAGTGCTTTATGTCTTAAACATGTTTTTGATGAACATGGGTGTATTTTGAAGGGTGAATACTTGAACATCTGCAGTATCTAGGAATTTTCTTAACACTTCAGCTAGATGAAATTAAAACAGAAGAATGGATTTTTTTTGCTCAATGCACAGCAAATCTATGCAAGGAGTCTCAGAAGAATGGAGTAATGCCTGTTTGGAATTACCTATTGCTGTGCACAAAAGCTAAGTAAGTTGAGGCAGCATCTATGCAGGGTTTGGCTGTGATGACAACTAGAATGAACAGAAAACACTGAGAGAACATTGCACTAGGGTACTTAATCCTCAGTGACAGGATTCAAGGGTGTAAATGGCATCCAAGTAAGGGGAGCACTATCATGGGATATACATTCTTAGAATAGCCTAGTGAGATAAAGGATAATGGAAAAAATGACAAGGATTAGCATGATGTGTTCTGGAACATAAACAAATACTAAATAAAACAAAAACGTTGCAAGCTCAGTAAAAGAGAACTTGTTTGATACTGATATCTCATTAATTGCTCACACTTATTGATCTCTTATTATGTGTCATGCCCGATTACTAAATACTGTATGTCTACAATCACATTTAATTCTTCCCCAATCACACAGTCTTTGTCTGTTTAGGCTGCTGTAGCAGAGTACGATAGATTGGGTGGTTTTAGCAGAGCATTGATTTCTCATAGTTTTGGAGTCCAGGAAGTCTAGGATCAAGTATCTGCTCTCTTGTACCCTGACAGTCACCAGGTGGTACAGAGAGCAGAAGCAAGCTGTCTCCATCTTGTCTTACAAAATCCCATCCATGGGGACTCCACCCACATGACCTAATTACTTTCCAAAGGCCCCATTCCCAAATATCACCACATCAAAACTTAGAGCGTGGGCACACATTCTGTGTGTGAACTAGTAACTACTAATATTCTTGCAGTATAGCAGGTGAAACAAGGCAGAGTTAGATAGCTGTTTAGCTAGCTGGTAAGTGACAGAGGTAGGACTTGAAACCCGACTGTTCCATTCTGACTCTAAACCCTGTAACACTTACATTCATAACTGCTGTTCTAGTATTTTGCCTTTCTAATGTCCAGTGCACTGTTTGAAATCTTGGAAACTGCCTATACTTCATATGGATTCTAAATAGAGGTTAGCTAGTACTTAGCGACAAATGATGTCAGTGGGGTTCAGAGAGGTTTAGGATGCAGGCAGGAAAAAGGAGAAATTGAAGTTGTGATGGTGGCTCACACCTGTAATCCTAGCTACTCAGGAGGCTGAGATCTGAGGGTCACAGTTCAAAGCCAGCACAGGCAGGATGGTCTGTGAGGCACTTACCTCTAGTTCACCACAAAAAAAAAAAAAAAAGAAGAAAAAAAAGAAGAAGAAAAAGAAAAAGAAAAATGAAAGAAAGAAAAAAGGAAATGTGAAGTAGAGCTGTGTCTCAAGTGATACAGCAAAGATTTGAGCAACAAAACTCAAGGACAGAACCCAGGTCCTGATTTCAAGCCCCAGGACTTGCACCTAAGCACACACACAAAAAGGAAACATTGTATGACAGAGAGAAACAGAGCCAGAAATAGGGAGGTGCAAAAGGAAAACGAATTAGCAGAGAGTGAAAGCTGGGGAGATGGTTATAGAATGCAAAGCTGAGATACCACCTCAGAGACATTTAGATGCACCTTGCTCTCCTGTGCTTCCACTTAGTACTGAAGGTCACGGGTATGATTAAAGACATCCCCAACCCCTTCAGCAATGAGCCTTCACATTCTTATGGGCATGTTTTGATGTTAGACCACAAGTTAAAAGTTCAACAGTGACAGGAAAGTGCGCAGAAATATATGAAATGTGTAAAATTCTGTCGTATAATTCTTATGCAACAGCAATAATGCTGGGACTTCAAGGTGAAACTGCTAAATGTGAGATTAAAACTCAAAATAATAAATGAGCAGGGTCTAGCTTCTCAGCTTGCCACTCTCGGGAAATACTACCCCCCCATGGGAGAACTCGCCATAGGACCACATGAATTTTTGCACATGTACTAATTTTTGGTGGAATCCTCCCTGCGAAGGGGAGGGGGGGTCAGTAATAACTTCCGCAGCATGATGGAAGCATTTCCAACATTTTTGAAATGATCTCCAAAAGCAGCTGTGTATATCTTTAATGTGGAACAAATTTATTCCTTTGTAATTGCTATTTTACATTCCATGTGATCACATGGGAGAATTCCCCGAAGATTGGCAGGCAGAAGTTTAAAATCCATCAAAAACATACAAGGAAATGGTGAATAGGTAAATCTTCCTCTCAAATTCAAAAGCACTAGTAAAAACAGCAAGAGGGATCAAGGAAAGTGAGGTGACCTTTCATTGGACTGTTTTCCACACTCTGGCAATGAGCCTGGTCTCTGTGTGTGTGTGTGTGTGTGTGTGTGTGTGTGTGTGTGTGTGTAAGCATGCGCGTGCATGCTCGAGCATGCATGCACGTGGACATGCACACATGCAGTCCTGAGGCTTGCATTCAGGGTACTGCACTCCTGCTCAGCATTTTCAACTAACACTTCACTGCTGACCTTTTGGGTGGTTAATTGCAGCTCAGAAGAATCTCAGGGGTTTTTCAGGCTTATCTGGTTTTGACCCAGGCTCTTCATATCTCAGTCTCCTATGCTGGAAGCTTTTTCCAAGGCTTTTCCAAGTACTCAGAGTCAAGGTAGAATATCCATGGAATGGGGCCAGTGTTGTCTGGGGGGCAAACATTTTTTGGACTCAGCTCTCCCTAGAGCTCTATCTACTGCCTCCAGAAATATTCACAATATGAAAGACATTCAGAAAACATTTGGGTTTAAGTGAATTGAGCTGAGGGAAATATACTGCAGAAAGAAATTTTCTTGCCTCCATTCACTCTAAAAAAGTGCATTGCTAATCAAGACAGCTCCCCATGGTTAGACCTCTGGTTATTTAATGACGGAATTGTTGAGGCTCTTGCAAAATTCTTTCATCAGCACACAGAGAAAAAGATATACATCTCTGGTTTACTCTCAAAAAAATGTGTCGCATGAAGAAATATGACTAAGACAATAGTGGAGAAGAGTTTTATGCATATTCTTTCTGCAAAGGGCTTTTCTGTGGGATTTTTGCTGTACTAGTGCTTTTAATTGGATTTTGTAAAGTGTAAAAGCTGCTGGTTCGGGCTCTTTCTGATATTAATGGTTCTGAATTTCACTTTCTCTCTGTGTCCGTGTGATGTTGCGCACGGAAATCAATATTTCTGCCTCTTTGCTGCCATGCCATTGTGTGACCTTGGGGAAGTTTCTTATTCTCTGGAAGGGCAATGTCTCAGTTTACCTACCGCTAGTAAGAAGTGAAGGTACACAGGCAGTTTTTAAAATAAGATTTGAATAATAAATGTCTGAAAAAGCTCTTCGATTGAGGATTTGGAAGCACTGCGTAGTTGGCAGTGATAATAATAGCAATCTCTTGGATTAACGCAGAATTTTCCTTCCAAAAGCTGTAACCACTTTTACATTATTCTTCCACTTGTCCTCAAAATACCCTTAGGAGGTAAGAATGAGAGAGTACCAGTTTCCTCATTTTGCAGATTAAAAAAAAAAATGAAGCAGAGGGATACTATTTTCACAAACAGCATTTCTAATTCTAGGGATGTATCTTGGCTTTAAGATGGGCAAGAAGCAAGCCAGGCACCAGTGACTTATGTCTGTAATTGTAACCACGCAGGAGGTTGAGATCTGAGGATCGTGGTTCAAAGCCAGCCAAGCAGGAGAGTTCTTGAGATTCTTACCTCCTGTTAACCACCAGAAAGCCAGAAGTGGCACAATGGCTCAAAGTGGTAGCGGCTAGCTTTGAGCAAAAGAGCTTAGGAACAGAGCCCAAGCCCCGAGTTCAAGCTCCACAACCAATCAAAAATTTTTTTTGGTAGACATTGGATACAAATGGGCAAACTTCCCATTAAGGCTACCTTGTAAAATGCCAACCATTCATCCAATCTCATTTTGTTTCTTTTTTTTAAATAATATTTTATTGTAAAGATGCTGTACAGAGGAGTTACAGTTACATGAGTAAGGCAATGAGCACATTTCTTGTCGAGCATTGTTACCTCTCCCTTGTTGTTCTCCTCTGTGCCAACACAAGGGCTTGAACTCAGAGCTCTACTACTTAAGGCTGGAGCTCTACCACTTGAGCCACAGAACCACTTTTATCTTTTTGGTGGCTCATTGGAGATAAAAGTCTCATGGACATTTTTTCCCAGGCTGGCTTCAAACTGTGATCCTCAGATCTCAGCATCCTGAGTAGTTAGGATTACAGGCATGAATGCCTGGCACACAGCATCTAATTCTTTTAAACTTGGGTAAGAAACCATCATTGGTGATGATCACTTACCTCCCTATGGGACCAATGCTACCTTTCTAGTGTGAGTCTGACTCCAATCTCAGTGCTGAATGCTTAGTGAGAGGAGATCCGAGTATTTCTTCCCTTTGTAAAATGATCATATTGTCAAAGTCCTGAATAAACATTTGTCCCAAGTGGGTGGATATCATTACTGTGCAACACAGGTTACTGGTGTTCTGCTTTCAGTTCTCTTCTGACTGTAGCAGGGTGTAACTGAAAACCAGTCCATCCTCTCCTGAGAACATCACAATTTCTGCTGCTGAAATGGAAATTGACAGGAGGAGTTAGCTCCAGCTGTACCTGATCGCCGAGGGATAAATTATTTTGTGTAATTGTTAGAGCCGTACTAAGGCCTAATGGAATGAACATGTTGTTTCTCACACCCATGGGCATGGATAGTCCTTGTGAATTTGTGTGCTCGGATTTAAAGATGTGTGGGACTGGCAGTCTGTTGACAATGAGAAAAATTAATTTGAACTGATGATAAGGAAGGAAAACAGGCACAATGAATTAAATTCAATAGACTGAAAAAAATTAAGTTACTTCTTCCAGTTCCATGTGGGAATATGTCAGACTTCATTTAACTCAAATAACTGCAGATATCAAAGTGTTGCTGTGGTGCAGTGCAGTTGAGAATTCTGGGCAGCATTTGGGTGCATTGTGGATACGGTTTTGGTGAGCCTTACCTTTTAATGTAACATGTAATGATGTGTGTCCTGGATTGCAGAGGGCCGGCTGTCAATGACAGATCTGACATTGTTTCCCTTTGCCATCCCTTGTGGTTTTATTTTCCAAGCAATGAACTATGGATAAAGGCTAGATGCTGGTTGGGCTCTGCCTTTCTGAGATCCTAAGAACTCTTTGATCCCTGGGATGAGGAGAAGGGGTTTTTATAACTAGTCTTTCCTCCTGAATTCCATTTTTCCTTGCAATTTTCTGCAATTAATGCAAGTCCCTGGGACATTTTGCATAGATAACGTGGTTCTCTTTGCATCTATCTGCACTTACCGCTATAGCTTAATAGCTAATGAGAACCGTTTCAGTCATTGTCACTGTGTCCTTGATATTTTCCCTCTCATTTATTAACAGGAATAATTTTACTGTGCTTGTCAAAAGGTTATAAGCATCTTAAAAATTGATCCGTTTTGAAAAAAAGATGAAGAAAGTAATTGAGCATACGCAGTTGTAGGTAATCATCATAAGCAGCTGCTGAACATCTTTCCAGATGTTGCTCTAAGCAGACAGGTAGAGTGAGAGAAATGAAAGTGAAATAACTTTAAGATGTATTATATCACATATACAATTTTAAGCTTTATAATTCACTTTAAAGTGAACAAATGAGGTTGACCTGAATCTATAGAAACTAATATTCAGGAAAAGTTTTCCTAAGAAATACTGGATCTGAGACCATCCAAAGTTAAGCATTGGTAAAGATCTTAGAAGTTTGAAATGACAAAGCTTATTATACCATCATGTTTGAAACCTTATGTATTGATCCCCTGCTATGGAAGCTGTTGGCATATTTTTATCATTTAATACTTACTACCCACTATTTTTTATTAGTTACAGGATTATCTGTGATGTTAAGATTTATCATGTTTACCCTTTTCTGTGTAATATTAATTCCCACGGCTTCATTATTGTTATTGGATATTTAAATGAATAGTATGATCAACTCAATTATTTTCTGCTACACATATTTTTACATATAGTGTGGTATTTTGATTTAATCCATATTTAACTGTGTCTAGTGAATAATAGCCAATCTTCCCCAGCTCATACATTATTTTGAACTTGGGTCCTGCTCCTTAGTTTATAATATAATCTAAGAAACAAGCATTATGTATATTCTTTCTAGTGTA
Organism: Dipodomys spectabilis; assembly: GCF_019054845.1. Taxonomy (NCBI): domain Eukaryota; kingdom Metazoa; phylum Chordata; class Mammalia; order Rodentia; family Heteromyidae; genus Dipodomys; species Dipodomys spectabilis. Next base: position 11,564,018 of record NW_024870752.1, read on the forward strand.
GTTTTTTAACCCATTATTTCTCTTTTATTCCTATTCTATTCTTTTTGCTCTACCTGATGTGTTTAATGAATGCCTCATATGTAGCATAAATACCTTTTTGCTTCCTTATAAAACCTGCAGAGTTCTTCTATACTCAGTGGCAGGCTGCTAAAAACCTCACTGAATTTCTTGCCTTTTGACATTATATATTTTTGGCATGTATCCATTTTTTGCATGCACAATCTAGTCTGCTGTTTTCACCACTGTATACATAGTACTCTGTGAAAATTATTGACCAAAATGGCACACTTTTCAATCCACATAGAGCCTTATTAAAACAACAGCAGGACAATAGCTGTCTATATACCAGTATACACGATAAACTCATCTGTAGTATACCTTCTGTACATTTTTAATATGTTTAGTTGGGTTCAGCTTTCTTGAACACTGAGCATGCTCAGATGGAAATACTTGCATATGCTTCTCATGTAGCTCTAGGAGAATTTCCTAGTGGACACTGGGTCAGAGAAGTATATGTAATTCATGACTTAACTAATGGCAAGACTGTGGTCCAGAATCACTGCTGTGTGAGCTTAGAGGCTACTATATCCCCACAGTATCTAATATCCCTGGCTGGGAAGTTCTCCAGCTTTGGCCAAAGACTTGAACGAATGACTCAGAATATTTCCATGTGAATTTTCCCCAATATCAATGAATTTGATAAAGTTAGTTTTTGTGTTTCTTCCTCCATCAGATTGCCTGTCCATATTCTTAGTCCATTTGCCTTTTATTGAGTTTCTTACACTGTTTGATATTGATTTGTGGACATCTTAGACACGGTTCCCTTGGTATTGTATCATAGACAGCTCCCAAACTATCCTTTTTTGCTTAACTTTGCACATGGTGTCCCTTGGTGAACAGTTAGTTGCTTGATTTAATCAAATCAGTCAGTGGTGCTTTATATCAATGCTGTGAGGCTTACAAAGAAGACCTTTTCCATCCCAAGTTTGAGATGATCTTCTGCATCTTCTTGTTATTAACTTTATTGTTTTAATCACACATTGATTTGAAGTCCACAACATTGTTCACTGTTAGAAATACAGCCTTTTTCTTACACATGCAGTGAGTCAGTTTTATCACTGCTAATAGACAATGCAGAATTTCTCAGTTGGTCTAAGGTGTTAACTGTGTTATATAAGAAAAGATAGGATTACAACTTTACCCCCCTTCTTTCCCCCAATACCTTATTTTAACTATTACTACAACATTGACGTGTTTTAAAAGGATTTCTTAGGACAACTATTCTGTCTTTGTTTATTTCTTCTTTACTTTGAATGTTGTATGGACTATCCTTAGGATTTTTATAAACAGTTTTAAGTAAATTTCAGAATAGTTTTTAATCAAAACCGTTGCGAAGCTAGCTGAAAGTTTGATTGTGGTATCATTGAGTTTTAAATTGATCAGAGAAGTATTGACTACTTCTTAATATCCAATATTTCCATTGAAGAACATGAACTATCCAACTGTTATACATTTCAGTCCCTTTAACAGGGTTAAAATATTTCTTTATAGGTCCTTCCTTTTGAGTCATTTTCTCATGTCTCTTCACTTTAAATGTTTATTGCCATTGACAGTGGGTTCTTTGTTCTTTAGTCTTTTGAGTTGACCTTGCACCTGTCAGAACCACAAAAACTTCTAAGGAATTTCACTGGATTGTTTTCTGATACAATTGGTTTTTCTATTGTGGACAATTACATCACTTGTAAACAATATAAAGCATGGTCTCTCCTCTCTTTCTCTCTCCCCTTCTTTCACTTGAGAATATTGAACATCCTCCTGTTACTCTAATGGTAGGAGTGTAAAATGATTATAAAAAGCCTTTTCTTTCCCTTGAAATTCTGAGGGTTGGTGCACGATTACAGCATTGTTACGTAGCTCTGTGTGTGCTTTGGATATATCTGAGATCAAACTCCTTTATTCCCTTTTTAAAGGCCTTCCTTTGCTCCTCCTTTATTGGATATCTATAGTGTCTCTCCTTATCCTTGAAGTTCAATGACTTTCTACAATGTATTTTCGCCTTGATCTTTCTGTGTTTTTCTCCGTCTGGGGCAAGATCTAAAGTTTTAAGCCTTTATTTTAGGAAAGTTTTATCTATCATAACTTTAGTCACTCTTTTCTCTATTTATTTTCCCCCTCTTCTTTCTGAATACCAATAATGCTCATGTAAAGTCTCTCTTTTTTTTCATGCCTTTGCTCCCTCACTACCATAATTATTTAAATGTCTTTGCAAATTCTCTTTTTCTTTTGTGTAATTTTCATCATGATTCTGACATTTTTATGTGTATTAATTTTAATGTTTGTAGTTGTCTATGTAATTTTCACTTCTACTTCTTGATGAGATTTTCTAGCACACTTCTTAGTTCTCATCTTCTTTGAACTCTTATATCTCTTTCTTGGCTCTTTCCTTTGGAGGCTTCATACTGTCTATAATTTCTCTGAGGCCACAAAGAACTATTTGTACTGTTTCTGTTCTTTAGATATTGACTGTTATAATGTATGTTCCCAGCTGCCTATGCTTATTCCGTGACTCCTCTCTTCTCCAGGATGTTATACATAATTTCACTACTGGATCCTTTGAGATGATTATGCCTGTGGTTAGATGTCAGCTATTTACTGAAGGAAAACACACTGGGAGATTGCATCTGGGCCTCAAAGAGCTGGAATATTGGAAACCTTTCTCTTACTCTCATGTAGGTTACTCCTCTCCAATTGGAAGAAATTTCTATAACTTAGGGCAGCTCTTTATGTCATGAAAACATATAATGATTATATGGCTCTTGTGTGTCTACCTTCTTTCTATTTGTCATGGTCTCTCTGTGCATGAAGTAGATGGGACACAATAGATGTGTAGCCTGCTTTGTCCTTCAGCAGGCTTTCTCTGACCTTCCAGAGTCTTTCAGAAGCTATTTACATCTTTCACTCATGTAGCTCAACTTAAGAGCTCATTCCTCAAATCCAAAGATTCCATCACGTAACTTCAAGACCATATAAGGAGAGTGGAGAACACACGCATCCTGTTTGTGGTCTGAGAAGATTCATATCCCTCATCTTGATCTCGGTTTTAGAGTATGTGGCTGCTTTCAGTCATAAGTATATTTACTATTTTCTATAGATGATATTGGTATAGCTAAAATAATAAAATTCACTATCATTTTCACTGAGTGTTTATTATAAGCTAGCATAATGATTTTTATACATTCATCCATAGTCCACAATTGAAAATCCTTTGTCTAGAGGAAAAGTTCACTTGATAATAACAATACAGCCATAAAATGGGGGCAGATTTGGAGTGTTAGATCAGTATGATCAGTTTAGGAATGAGGAGATTAGATGTGTCACCTTTTTTTTTTTTTTTTTTTTTCTTTTTTTTTTTTTTTTATTGTAAAGCTACTATACAGACGGTTACAGTTACATGAGTGAGGTTATGAGTACACTTCCTCTTGAACATTGTTACCCCCTCCATTGTTTTCCCCCTACCATCCCCTCCCTCCCTCCCTTCCCCGAGGTTCTTTTTTTTTTTTTTTTTTTTGATTGTGATTAAATGATTACATAATTTCAAAGTCACAAGTTCATTCTAACTTCCCTGGAGCAAATTGTCTACCACAGTCTGTAATATATAACAGTGTTCACATGTTATATACCATATTTGTGATCAGCAGCATGAGGATATTTAGTAGTGGTTCAACCAGATGAGCGGGAGTTCTTTGTTTCTTAAGTCCTGTTAGTTTTGTCGTATCACCTAACCTTTTGGATTTAGCATCCACTTATGAGGGAGACCATGTACCGTTTGTCTCTTCGTTCTTGGCTTACCTCGCTCAACATGATTCCTTCTAGCTCCATCCATTTCCCTGCAAATGCCATTATTTTGTCATTTCTAATGGCTGCATAATATTCCATTGTGTATAGATACCACAATTTTTGGATCCATTCATCTGTGGTGGGGCACCTAGGTTGTTTCCATATCCTAGCTATTGCGAACAGTGCTGCAATAAACATGGAGGTGCACGTGTCCTTGTATATTGGTTCCTGTTGTTCAGGGTAGATGCCTAGAAGTGGTATGACTGGGTCGTAAGGGAGGTCAATCTTTAGCTTTCTAAGGACCCTCCAGACTGCTTTCCAAAGTGGTTGTATAAGTGTACATTCCCACCAGCAGTGTAATAGGGTTCCTCTTTCTCCACATCCCCTCCAGCATTTGTCGTTGGCTGATTTGTGGATGTGGGACATTCTGACTGGGGTAAGGTGGTATCTCAGGGTTGTCTTTATTTGCATTTCCTTCACCACCAGGGATGATGAACATTTCCTCATGTGTTTCTTTGCCATTTTTATTTCTTCATTTGAGAAGTCCCTCTTTAGTTCCCTTGCCCATTTAGTAATTGGTTTGTTAGGTTTGGGAGGGATTAGTTTCTTGAGTTCCCTGTATATACAGGATGTTAACCCCTTGTCTGATATATTGCTGGTAAATATTTTTTCCCAATTAGTTGGTTGTCTTTCTAGCTTAGTTGCGATAGATTTAGCTGTGCAGAAGCTTTTTATTTTAAGGTAGTCCCATTTGTCGAGTCTCTCTCCAACTTGTTGTGACCCTGGGACTCTGTTCAGGAAGTTCCTTCCTGTGCCTATTAGTTCAAGTGTCTCTCCTACTCTGTCCTGCAGTAGTTTCAGAGATTCAGGTTTAATGTTAAGGTCTTTAATCCATTTTGAGTTGATGTTGGTGCATGGTGATAGGCTGGGGTCCACTTTTAGTTTTCTGCATGTGGCTGCCCAGTTTTCCCAGCACCAGCGGTTGAAGAGGCTGTGTTTCTTCCATTGTATGTCTTTGGCTCCTTTGTCGAATATCAGCTGGCTGTAGGCCTGTGGATTTATATCTGGATCTTCTATTCTGTTCCATTGGTCTTCGGGTCTGTTTTTGTGCCAGTACCATTCTGTCTTTGTGACTATAGCTCTGTAGTAGAGTTTGAAGTTCGGCATGGATAGCCCTCCCATATTGTCTTTATCCCCTAGAATTGTTTTGGCTATTCTAGGTCTTTTGTTGTTCCATATAAATTTTTGGACTGTTTTCTGTATTTCAGTGATGTACGTCATTGGGATTTTAATAGGAATTGCATTGAATTTGTATATTAGTTTTGGAAGTATCACCATCTTTACTATATTAAGTCGGCCTATCCAGGAGCATGGGAGGTCTTTCCATTTCCTAGTGTCTTCTGCAATTTCTTTCTTTAACTTTTTATAGTTCTCATTAAATAGTTCTTTTACATCTTTGGTTAGGTTAATTCCTAAATATTTTATTTTTTGGGAGGTTATTGTGAATGGGGTTGCTCCCTTTATTTCCCTCTCTTCCTGTGCGTTATCAGTATATAGGAAGGCAACTGATTTTTGTGGGTTTATTTTGTATCCTGCTATTTTGCCGAAGTGACTTATGATTTCTAAAAGTTTGGGGATGGAGTTTTTGGGATCGTGGAGGTATAGTATCATGTCGTCTGCAAAAAGGGATAGTTTAACTTCTTTCCCTATGCGGATCCATTTAATGTCTTTTTCTTGCCTTATTGCCCTGGCTAAGGGTTCTAGGACTATGTTGAAGAGGAGTGGAGACAGTGGACATCCTTGCCTTGTTCCTGTTTTTAGGAGGATTGGTTGTAGCTTTTCCCCATTAAGTATAATATTGGCTATTGGTCTGTCATAAATGGCTTTTATTGTTTTTAGAAATGTTCCTTCTATTCCTATTTTCTCCAGAGCTTTTAGCATGAATGAATGTTGAATTTTATCAAAGGCCTTTTCTGCATCTGTGGCGATAATCATGTGATTCTTGACCTTGGCTCTGTTGATATGCTGGATTACATTTATTGACTTACGTATGTTAAACCATCCCTGTGTCTCTGGGATGAAGCCTACCTGATCATAGTGTATTATTTTTTTTATGTGTTTCTGGATTCTGTTAGCTAGAATCTTGTTAAGGATCTTTGCATCTGTGTTCATCAAGGAGATTGGCCTGTAATTCTCCTTTTTGGTTGGGTCTTTGCCTGGTTTGGGGATGAGTGTGATATTGGCTTCGTAGAATGAGTTTGGGATAGCTCCCTCCTTCTCTGTTTCTCTGAAGAGCTTGAGGAGTATGGGTATTAGTTCTTCTTTAAAGGTCTTATAGAATTCTGCTGTGAATCCATCTGGTCCTGGGCTTTTTTTTGTTGGAAGACTTTTGATAGCTTCCTGTATCTCATTATAGGATATTGGCTTATTTAATTGGTTAACTTCTTCTTTGCTCAGTTTGGGTAACTTGTATTTCTCTAAAAATGCATCCATTTCCGCCAGATTTTCTTCCTTTAGAGAGTATAGCTTTTGAAAGTAGTCTGTTAGAATTGTTTGGATATCTTGGGTATGTGTTGTGATGTTTCCCGTGGCATCCCTAATCCTATTAATATGGGTTTCCTCTCTTCTTTTTTTAATTAATCTTGCCAACGGGCCATCAATTTTGTTTATTTTTTCAAAGAACCAGCTTTTTGTTTGGTTTATTTTGGTTATGGTTTTCTGATTTTCTAATTGGTTAATCTCCGCTCTCAATTTGGTTATCTGGCTTCGTCTAGTAGCTTTAGGTCCCATTTTTTCTTGTTTTTCTAGCTGTTTTAGTTGCAACATGAGATTATTTACTTGGTCTGTCTCCATTCTCTTGATGTGGGCACTGAGGGCAATAAATTTGCCCCTCAGGACTGCTTTTGCTGTGTCCCACAAGTTTCTTTGTGAGGTGTTTTCATTTTCATTGAGTTCTAGGAAATGCTTTATTTCTTCTCTGATCTCTTCTGTTACCCAGGCCTTGTTAAGGAGTGTGCTGTTCAATTTCCATGTATTAGAGAAATTTCTGCGGTATGCTTTGTTATTGAGAGCTAGCTTGATTCCACTGTGGTCAGATAGGATACAGGGGATTATGTCGATCCCTTTGTATTTGCTTAAGTTCCTTGAATGAACTATGATATGGTCTATTTTGGAGAAAGTTCCATGAGCTGCTGAGAAGAATGTGTACTGTGTTGTTTTAGGGTGAAATACTCGGTAGATGTCAGTTAATTCCGCTTGAAGTATGGCCTCACTTAATTCGGTAGCTTCTTTACCAATCCTCTGGTTGGTAGACCTGTCCTTTGGTGAGAGTGGCGTGTTAAAGTCTCCTAGTATTATCGTATTGGGATCTATTTTATTCTGTAAGTTTGAGAGCATTTGTTTAACATATCTGGGTGCACCAATATTTGGGGCATATAAGTTGATGATGGTTATATCCTCCTCTTGGATTGTTCCCTTTATTAATATGTAGTGTCCGTCCTTGTCTTTCTGTACTGATTTTAATGAAAAGTTTATTTTGTCAGATATCAGGATAGCTACACCTGCTTTCTTATTGGGGGAATTTGATTGGTAGATCCTTTTCCACCCCTTCACTCTGAGTTTGTTTGTATGTTTGGCTGAGAGGTGGGTCTCCTGAAGGCAACAGATGGATGGGTCTTGTTTTCTGATCCAGTCCTCAGTTCGTTTTCTTTTAATTGGCGAATTCAGCCCATTTATATTAAGAGAAAGTATAGAGAGATGCATTGTTGTCCCTGCCATTCCGTTTTCCTAAGTTTTTCTTCTTTCCTTTCCTCCTGTGCTTGCTCAGTTAGACTTTGAGTAATGCCTGTTTGGGGCAGGTCCCAGTTCCTGGTTGCTTTCTTCAGGTTGTGTCCCCCCTCTTAGAATTCTTTGTAATGCTGGCTTAATGTTTATGTATTCATTTAGTTTTTCTTTGCTATTAAAAGTTTTCAGTTCTCCATCGAATGTGAATGCTAGCTTTGCCGGGTATATCAGTCTGGGTTGGCAGTTATTGGCTCTCAGGGCTCGTATGGTGCTTTCCCAGGCTTTTCTTGCATTCATTGTTTGTGTGGAGAGATCTGCAGTGATTCTAATTTTTTTCCCGTTGTAGTATAGCTCCTTCTTCATTTTTGCTGCATGCAGGATTGTTTCCTTATTATTCAGATCCATCATTGTTACTATTATGTGCCTAGAAGTGTTTCTCCTGGGATCTTGCTTGTTGGGTGTTCGATAAGCTTTTGTGATGTAGTTAAGATGGTCGTTTTTGAGGTGGGGAAAATTTTCATTGACTATCTTGTTAAATAGGTGTTGCATTCCCTTGCTCTGGAATTCCTCACCTTCGTCCACTCCGATTATGCGAAGGTTAAATTTTTTAGCATTATCTGCTTGCTCTTGAATTTCCCTTTGGTTTAATTTGAGTGATTTTTCCATATCTGTCACTTTTTGGTCCAGTTGGTGTATTCTGTCTTCTGTATCTGACACTCTACCTTCCATTTCATTCACTCTGTTGACCGTGGCTTCTATTGTGGTTTGCATGGTGGAAATGGATCCCTTTATGGATTCAATGTTGGTTCTCAGAGTACTGATCTCACCTCTCAATGAGGTGAGATCAGTATGCATTACCTCTAATTTGGCGTTTATCTCACTTCTTACTGAGGTTTGTGCAGCTTCTATTTTTGCATCCAATTTTTGTTTGATATCCTGTATATCTTTTGATAGTTCATCCTTGTGCTCTTTCAATTTCTGATCCATTTCTCGCTTTATTTCTTGAGTCATTGCCTCCAGCAACCCTTGGATGTAGTTTTTGTCTTCCATTCCTGCTTTGCTCCCACTGGGGCTCTCCCCTGCGTGGCTGCTGGCTTTTGAGGTGAGCTTGCTGTCCTGGGTAGTGGTAAACCTTGTGATTTTTCTCTGTGATTTTCGCATGGGGGTTCAGGAGACTGCTCTTCAATCTTGTTTTGGTGTGTCTGTCTTTGCTTGGTTGCTGATTCTGTATTGGTAGAGAGAGTCTGTGCCTGATCTGGATTCTGTTGGGAGCCTATTTCCAGCTGCTATTCACTTAGGATTCTCAGCTCTCTGCTGTAGCAATTCCCGCCTTTGGAAGGGTTGAGCAGCCTGGACTGCTTGTGTTTGCTCCTGCGGGTGCTCTTGGGAAGATCAGATGCTCTGGATGCACTCTCCCAAATACTGGAGTCTGCTATGGGCTCCTGATGTGTTTTTGTTTGTTTGTTTTGGGCTGGTTGTGGGCTTGAACTCTAGGTTTGGGTGCTGTCCCTCAGCTCTTCAGCTCAGGGCTGGCACCCTACCATTTGAGCCACAGCCCCACTTCTGACCCTTTTTGCTTTGTTCAGGTGCCGGTCCCCTGGCCTGGTTCCGGCCCCAGCCTGGAGCGCGCTCGTTAGGCCTGTGCTAATGTGTATACCACCTTGGTTATGCAGCCTGGAGGACACAGTTCAAATTTCTTCTACTGTTGGTAGTCTTGACCCAGGGGCACTGTTCCTGGCTTGAGCATTTAAGCTCCCTTCCAGGGGCGCTCTTGCTCTGGCCTGGCCAGCAGAGTGTGCTCCACCGGCTGGTGGAGCTCTCGAACAGTTCCCAGTTTTAGTGGGTCCTGTGGTCCGGGTGTTGGGGTAGGGAGTCTAGGTCAGGGTCTGGGGATTCCCTCCAGCTCTGGTCTCCCTTGATGGATTCCCTGTCCCCTGATGGGTACTCACCCTGTAGGTCGTCAGTTGTTGTTGCAGTCCGTCAGTTGTTGTTGCAGTCCGAGTTCAGTTGGGGTGGTTGTGGGCTGGGTTGGGTGGCCCCCGCCGGGTCGTTGCGACCGCGATTGGGCGGGTGGTCTGCGGACAGGTCCCTTTGTGGCGCTGCTGGTGCCGGGCGGCTTTGGCGGGATGGAGCCTCTCCGCTCCGGTGGAGAGTGATGGGTGGGGTGGGATCCTCCTGGAGACTCCCGGCTGGTAGGTTTCTCTGTTCCTGGCGATCCGCTGTTCTGCAATCCGGTACCTGGTGATCTGCAAGCAGCCCCCTGTGTCTCTGGGGCTCCGGCAGCCCCCGCGGGGCTGGCTGGCCGGCGGCTTGGCGCACTGCCGCGCGGCCAGTAAAGGTTGGGGGAGGGGTCTTCGCTCTTCTCTGTTCTGAAATTCTTCTTTTCCTATCTTTCTTTTTTTGTTATTTTCCACCTCTGGTTTTTCTCTGAGTGTTCGTCTTTTTGTTGTTGTCGGTCTCTTGGGGAGATTAAGCGTTGGAACTCGAACTCTCTTTTTGGTTGGAGAGAGCTGTGGCGTTTCCCTACTGCCCCGTCGCCATCTTGGTCCTGCGCTGCCGCGGGCTCGGTCCGGGACGGAAGCCGGAGCCTGGGCAGATGTGTCACCTTTAATCTTTGGATTTGTTATTATTTGAATGTTGTATGTTATTGTATGTTGTATGTTCTTCAAAACCCCATCTGTCCAAAATTGGCCCCTCATACTGCTCTTGGATGTGGTTGATGCTTTAAGAGCTGAGGCTTGGAGGGAGTTTCTTGGGACACTGAGAGGACGCCTTGAAGGGGATGGTAGAAATCTGGCCGTTTCTTCACATTTCTTTTTCTGCCTGGCCATGAGATGAGTGGTTTGCTCTGCCACACGCTTCCAGCAGGATGTGCATCTTTGCCATAGGACCAAGGCAATGTGGGCAGCCAATCAAAGTCTAGAGCCTCCAAACCTGAATGCCAAATTGTGCTTTCTCTCTATAGGTTCATTGTACATTGTACTATGTATTTGTTACAACAATAAGAAACAGTGGACACAATCTTTTGTGTGTGTGTGCCAGTCCTGAGGCTTGAACACAGTACCTGGGCACTGTCCCTGAGCTTCTTTTGCTCAAGGCTAGCACTCTACCATTTGAGCCACAGTGCCACTTTCGGCCTTTTCTGTTTATGTGGTTCTGAGGAATTGACCCCTGGGCTTCATGCATGCTAGGCGAGCACTCTACCACCAAGCCACATTCCCAGCCTCAGAATCTTCTTATAAAGAGGATTTGCATTTGAAACAGAGTCCATAGATAGCATAAAATATAGTTACTACTGGAGTCAAGTGCTGGTGGCTTCTATCTGTAACCCTAGCTATTCGGGAGCCTGAGATCTGAGGGTCAGGAAATGTGTGTGAAACTCTTTTCTCCAATCAACCAGCAAAAGAGCCAGAAATGGAGCTGTGGCTCTAGTGGTAGAGTGCTATCTTTGAGCAAAAATGCTCGGGGGCAATGCCTAGGCCCTGAGTTCAAGCACTAGGATTAGTACCAAAAAATATAGTTTTGGAAAATTATATGTTGGTATAATGATGTATTCATATTATGAATCACCACATATTGTAAGATTAACCAATAAACTCTAATTACTCAAATCCAGCCACTTACCCAGTAATTTAAGTAGATAGTAAAATCCAGGTACTGTTCTAGGTAGAGGGCATCTTCTTGCAAAGACGAAGAAGAGAAGAAAGAGGAAGGAAAAGAGAAAGAGGAGGGAGGAAGAAGAAGAAGGAGAAAGGAAAGGGAAGGAGAAGGAGAAGCAGAGGCAGCAGGTGAAGAAAGAAGAAAAAATGGAAGAGGAAAAGAAAAGGACAGAAGGGAAGCGCCTTGCCTCGCAAAGCTTTCCTTCTAGTGATGTAGATAGTAGTAAATAAGAGAACAAGTAAGTACATAATAGCATTCGTGTTCAACATGCTACAGGAGGAACTACTGCAGGAAGATGTTTTAAATTGGGCGATGAGGAAAGTGCTGTGTTGGTTGGACATCTTTGAGCGGAGGCCTGCGTTGCTGAGATATAAGGAAAAATACAGACAGGTCTTACACATGATCATCTAAAGTTTTAAAGCAGAGAGAGCATTAAATGAGGCTGCTCTGGGCTGAAAATGTTCTGGAAATGCCTGGGTAGAGTAAGGAGGACAGGGTTGTTGTGTGGAGATGAATAAGGAGAAGGCGAGAGGCTATGCCAATGGAAAGACAGTCAGGATGAAGTATAGTCTTGGCCATCACTCCCAGTGGGATGGAAGTCAATGGGGATAAGTACAAAAGTGCCACACAGGACAGGAATACTTTTCAGGAGATCAACCTGGCTGCCGGGAAGAATAGATTTTTAGTGGGATGGGGGAAAGGAGGAAGCCATTGTAACAATTCTGATAGCAGTCTGAACTCAGATGATGAGAAGAGAGCAGACAAGAACTTACTGGATTTCGATTTCATATTAAAGGTAGAGCCAGTAGGATTTAGTGACAAATTTGGTGTGAGATATAAAAGCTTGAAAGGAGTCTGAGCTCGTAGATTGTCTGGGTTTGATAACTGGGGCGAACAATGGTCTCATTTAGCAGAGGTGACTGCTGGGGGAATGCAGTGTGTCTCTCTAAAATTCATAGGGGGGAGCCCTACGCCTCCCCTGTAGGACTGTTCTTGAGTTGAAGTCATAAGAGCTAGCCTTTGAAGAAGAGAAAGATTTTCCCTGCCTGTCTGTCTACTGTCTGTTCTCTTTCTCTCTTCCACCCTCTCTCCCCCTTGTATATGCTGATGATAGTTTATGTGAGCGTGAGGAGAAGGTGCGTGCTGACTGGCCTCCCCCAGAAAAGAAAAACAGAAAGAGTTTGGAATGAAACTGTAAGAAATAGATTTCTGTGGGTTCAGCTGCCTAGTCTGTGCTATTTGTTATGACAGTCTGAAGAGAGTATTACAGTCATCGCAAGAAAGGTATCTTTTATTTATTTACTTAGCTACTGTGAGGGGGAGCTGTTAAGAAAACAGTTTAATTTTGGACAAGTGAAATCTGAAATTCTATGAAGAATGCAAGGGATGTGGTGCAGTAAGGAGCGGTTCAGAGAAAAATACCAGTACCTCTGAAGGTAAACCAACAGTTATTTATAATTAAAAACCTACACTCTGCATTGAGTATTGTGACTGTATTCTCTCCCTTCTCTGTCTCCCCCTCAACCTTCCTCATGTATCTCAGTGTTCATTGTGTGCCCTACAAAACTGAAAATTGGGGGGATCTGAGGGTCGAGAGAGTGAGAGAGAATGAGAGGGGTGTTGTTAGCCAAGATGTTACGGTAGTTGCCAATTGATATGCTGAATGGTAACCACTTTGTACACCTACTTAAAGAAAATAAAGTGTAATTAAAGGCATAGAGATGTTTGAGATACAGAAATATAATTTCCTTCCAGATTAGCATATCATAATCATGAGTTCTGTGCTTTCACAGTAAAGTTCTGCCAGCTCTGTACAGTTTAGTGAGCCCTTAAAATACAGCTAGTTGACACTGACATGTTATACAGATCAACTAAACATGTGATTTAGAGAAACTAGCTTTTCTTTTAAAAGTTTATACATATGCTACTTTTATATCACCTACTAAAATAATATTAACCTAGTTAGTTAAATAAAACATTGCAAACATTGGAGAAAAAAAAGCAAACTCTAGGCAAGAGATTGAAAGTCAGACTTACCTCAAGGCAACAATGATTATACACTACACTGTAAATAGTTTCATTTCTGACATTGGCAAGAATGTTGTCTATTTTTACATGTGCCTATCCAGGAGGTGACAGCCTCTCTGTTGGTGGGGACTCTCCTCCTTCACCAGTGCACATCCTCTCTTATGAGGATTGGACCACAATTCGGACAATTTCTTTTTTATTCTTTTTTTATTGTAAAAATGCTGTATAGAGGGGTTACAGTTACATGAGCAAGGTAATGAGTACATTTCCTATTGAGCATTGTTGCTTCCTCCTTTGTTTTCCCCCTACCATCCCTTCTCTCCCACCTCCACAACTTACCCCCCCCCCAAGTTGTAAAGTTCTTTTTCAACATAGTGTCTTGTACTTCTCATTGTTACAATGGGTCAACCTATATCCTTATTTAAGCATTTTGTTTGTTCCCTTCCCCTCTCTGAATTAGAGAAGTGTATATACAAGATGCAGGGCACCGACATCAAATACAGTGAAAACGGGTTATATTGTGGGGGAGGAACATACAAAGAAACAAAAACAATCACATGGTACATTATAAATATGTTAGAAACAATAGCAAGAAAGAAAAAAAGATATTTGTGTCCCCATCTTGAGGTTCATTTCACTTAACATCATCTTATATGGTCATATGTAAAAAGCTTTCGGCCTTTTCTGCTTGTCCTTCACTTTACCAGTTATTGCAAATAAGGGAAAGCATGGGACCTATGTATTTTGGGCCTGGCTTACTTCACTTAATATAATTTTTTCCAAGTCTTTCCAGATCCTAACAAATGGGGCAATGTTATTCTTTCTGATGGAGGCATATATATATATATATATATATATATATATATATATATATATCTCACATTTTCTTGATCCATTCATCTACTGAGGAGCATCTGGGTGGGTTCCATATCTTAGCTATGGTGAATAATGCTGCAATAAACATAGTTGGGCTGGTAGCTTTAGTATAGCCTTGTTTGTGATTGTTTGGGTAAATGCCCAAAAGTGGGACTGCTGGGTTATAGGGGAGCTCTATGTGGAGTCTTTTGAGGAATCTCCATACTGCTTTCCAAAGTGGTTGAACAAGTTTACACTCCCACCAACAATGCAGTAGGGTTTCCTTCTGTCCACATCCCCTCCAGCATCTGTTGTTCTTGATTATAGCCATTCTAAATGGGGTGTTGTTTTGATTTGCATTTCTTTTATGGCTAGGGAGGTTGAGCATTTCTTCATTTGTCTATTGGCCGTTCTTACTTCCTCTTCAGAGAAGTTTCTCTTTAAGTCTTTAGCCCACTTATTTATCTGGCAATTGTTTCTGTGAGGATTTGTTGTTGGGGGATTTAATTTTTTGAGTTCCAAGTATATTTTAGGTATGAGACCCTTGTCCATTGTATGGCTAGTGAAGATCTTCTCCCAATCCATGGAATTTGGACTATTTCTTAGTTAGCCAGAGCCTTAGGAACAATGGACTTTAAGGGATGGTCCTGTTCACCTTTGTTCAGAAGATTCTGTTTCATTTTTTCTCACAGATGTCCCAGTGCATTTGTGTTTTGTTTCTTTATGTGTGCTGGAAATATCTTTCTCCACTCCCATGTTTGAAAACTCTTACTCTTCCTTCTCCTTTCACCTGAAATCCCACCTCTAAGACACTGGTCAGACTTCCTAAAGCAGATTGATGTTTTTTGTGCTTAGTTACTCCTGATGCAATTGTACAGTTGCCTTTTTTAAAATCAGTTATTGTATTGTACTGGTACTATAATATATTGTATTATTTACCTAGAGGGTGATGAACATGGTGATAACAGCATCAACATTTACACTATATTTACTGTGTGGCTGACAATGCTCTGTATAGTTTATCTATACTTCTTATCTCTATATTCCCAGAATCGATTGAGCACTTAGTAGGTACTCAATAATACTAATATCATACTTAAACTGTTACATGATTGATTACATATTGACTAGTATTCTGGATAGTCCCAAAATAATGTAGCATTTCCTATCACTAACATATCTTACTTACATTTAAATGTCCTTTACCTGTGCATTATTTTTGAACAAAGATTAACTTGTATTTTGAGCTTTCTATCTAAAACAATGAAATAAAAGAACTCTACTTGTTTAACAAGTTTATTTACAACAGAACCTCCATCAACACATTTAATTGAATTACATTTACTCTGCCTTGTGGATAGACAGCCTAAAGTTTTCAAAATTAAGTGGAAGCCTTAGCTATGGCCACAGCAATGTAATTTAACAACCTGCCCTGAATCTAGTAAATAAGCCATGTTTATTTCCACACATGGGCTATGAGTTTTCTGGGGCTCAGTTATTTTATGTCTGGGTTCACTGCATCTTGGTTCAAAGCCAAGTGAGAATCAGGTTTGCTTCATGCATTTCTTGCTCACCTGAGGCCAGCAGGATTCCTGGAACATGGGGTTGAAACCTTGCAGAGGGTTGAGAGGCTTTCCTCAGAACAGACATTCCATTGGCCAAAGGAAATCATGTGACCAACTTGACCTTAATGGATAGAGAAATGAAGGCCTCTGGTGGAGGTCAGGGTCTGGGTGGGATTGCCGGAAGTGAATGCAGTAATCCAGTCTCTCACCTTGAGCCCTCCAACTTTTCCTTGACAGAGCACAGATTCTTGGACTGGCTCATGCAATGTGAAGCCACTCTTTCCTCTGATCATTTTGGGTTTCCTTAAAATGCTTCCTTTCCCTGGGAATAAGACTCTGTTTTATAAGTGGAGCTTTATTAAAATGAAAGTGGTATGACACAGAACATGCAGTATTTCTTTTAGATTAAAGACAGCCAAATATTAATTATGTCTTACCTGAAGAAGTACCTATGACTACAAACCAGTTCTTGTTCCCTTTCTTTTATGGGAAGCTGTTGGAGAAGTACTAGTTAATCAAGTTGCTTAGAGCATAAGATTCATAAAAATATGTATTATTTATCTCTGCAAATGTTTTCTGTATTACATATGAATATTGAAATTAGTTATAAATGTATCATAAAGTATTATCCTATGTACAAATCTCTTATGTATACCTACTGCCCAAGTCTTAGAATGGCATTCTTTAAATACTCTTTTTTAGTACTTGCTTAATATTAAGTAGCTATTGGTTTTGAGAGACTAGGTAACTAGATATGTAAGTTGCAAACATTAGGATACCCATATCAAGACAGCAATAATTCAATTATTTGTTTTTGGGGTGTTCTTAATAAAAGCAACTGCCAAGATAATAGCTGGAAGTATTTTTGAGCTTTTCATTCTTTATGTCTGTTGGTCTATTTTATACTGTGTAGTCTTCAGTCAGTCATTTTTTAGCCTTCACATTTTGTGCAGCAGCATTCATGTTAAAATCATTTCACTTCTATAAAAGAACAGGCTTCAATGCTGTGGAACATTATCCTTATCCTTCATACGTATGAACCTTTAGAAAACATTTATTTTCATATTTGCCTGAAAGGACTTTAGAATGGAGAGTTTGTGATCCAAATATGCGCCTTCTATTTTATTGGTAAGTTGTCTAAAATGATAGAGCACTTGCTTAAAAGCTATTTACTTAACCCAAGTTAGCGGAGTTCATTCTCTCTAAGTTCAGATGTATTCTTAGCAGAAAGGCAGAGAAAAGCCAGGGAATCTTTGAGGATAAAGCAAGGTTAATGCTGCATGTGAACCACTCTGTTAGGGCCTGGTGGTCTTGGTTCCCATTGATGGCAATATTAGTAGGGGAGAGATTTGTGTGGCATTTCATAATGTGTCACCTATGGTCATCATCCAGTGAACTATGAACTTTCCCATATTATATGGCATAGATTAGCTTTGGAGAGTAAGGTAGGTCTTGTCTCTGTGATTTGAATGAATGCAGGCAGTGAACTTTCCTCTGATCTACCACTGGGGGAACAGAGACCAAATGGATGGATATTTGGGGCATGGCCCAGTCAGTGGACATTCACTGAGCTCCAGTGAAGGAGCTGGCTAGGCATAAAGATGAGTCAACAACAGTCTGCCCTTGAGTTGTTTAAACTTATTTCATGAGGCATTATTTATTCATTTATAGCTTAGGAGATTTAAAGCTATAATGGGTACAGTATAAACACTGGCAGTAGGCCAAATGCATTTATATCCTACCTGTGTGAGTCATGACTGGTGCGGCTTTAAATAAATTACTTAAGTTTACTGTGTCTCAGTTGCACAGTATGAAAAATAATAATACTCCATAAAAATTTCTCTGAAGATGAAGTTACAAATCTACTACCTGCACAGTGCTGAATTATATGCATTCACGCCTTGATTTTGCTTTGGAAAATTTAGGTGTCAAATTTTGACCTTTCCCAATGAAGATTATTTGATCTCCCTCAGTTTTCCCTCTGTGTCTTCAAGCTGATGAGTATTTCATTATTGTATTTAATAATTCTTTTTATTTCCTTTTCATAGTTCATTTGAACCTCTATTTTGTGTTCCATCAACTTCAGTCTATATTTCATTAATCCTTACTATGAAAGTTGACTTTTCTCCAGCAGTTTCTCTCTGGAGACACATTCTGTTACCTTGCATAGTATTTTCATAGTTTCAAGACTTACAAAACGTATTCCTCTTCCAAAACCCTAACAGCAGAAGTATTTTGTCTGCTCATAGAACTTCCGAAATTAACGAAGACATTATCAGAATCCATGTCATTATTATACCAACGTGGTTCATTGAAAGATCAAGTGGGGATAGATCTTAAAGGAATAAAGAAGTTGATATCTCTGGTTTTATACTACTTGGGAGAGAATAGTTCAGACATCAAGATCAAATGCACTCTGATCTTAACATAAGGCATTGCCTCAAGGTGACACTAAGTGTTCAAAAGCGTACTGCATTTTATTTCATTTTCTCCGACTTTCTTGACTAACTTTAAATTTTATCTTGGGGCGTTCATAATTGCTTTTTAAAATGTAAGCATTATGATAGTACCAGGGTTAAGAATAACCCCTCAGTGATGTGTGTGTGTCTGTGTGTCTGTGTTTGTGATGACCATATGTGTGTGTAGCTGTGTGTGGTTTGTGTGTGTGTAACTGTGTGTGTGGTGTGTATGTAGGTGTGTGTATGAGAGTGTGTGAATTCATGAATTTCCTTTGCATTTTAATACCATCATTTTATAGCGAGCTCTTTTCCCAATGTGAATTGGATTCTTTCCAGGCCTGTGGTCCTGTGTCACTTGGAGAACAATTTTCGCTGATATTCTGAGGACATTTCCTGTGCCTAGGAATTCCTAATAGTTGGTTTTTGTTTTGTTTTGTTTTTACATTTTATTGGCTTTCCCTTTGTTCTTATATTATTCAAGGGGTCTGTTTTTGAACATCTACTGCTATAGGCACTTATGTTACACTTGTGTATAAAACACAAAATTCTTATCTTTGTAGACCTTTCACTGCAGTCAGGAAAAGAAAATGATTTTTTAGAAAGAGGATAAATTACTTTGACCTGTTAGACTGTGGTATGTGCTATAGAGGGGAGAAAGACCGAGTAGAGTTGAATAAAGGAGAATGGTGGGTATTGTGGGCACAGAGTGATGATTGAACACAAACAAACTACACTTTAGAGCCTTTTTGTTTTATAGAAAAATTGAGCAAGGACAGCATTCCTGGATATTACCTCATCTCTGACTTAATATCTTTTATTTGTGTGGATTTTTCACTTACCGTTAACATCTTGTATTTGTTACCACATGTGAATGGATATGGACTCATTATTATTAACTAATACCCACAGTTGAGTCTTCACACTTCAAACTGTACCCAGTATGGATTTGGACAAATACATCCACCACTGCAGGATTATGTAGAACCGTCTCCCTCCCTTCCCCTGACCCTCTGGTGACCACTGATATTTTTACTTTCTCTGTAGTTTTGTCTTTTCCAGAACATCACATGTGTAGAATTACACCACCTTTAGATGTGCTTCTTTCACTTGGATAAACACATTTAAGGTTGCCCCATGTCTTTTTGTGACTTGCTAGCCCATATCTTTTTAGGGAGGGTTGCAATTTTCACTGAAGTGAGTAATGTGGTCCTTACTGGAGCATATCTCTCATAATTTCTGAAAGGGGACCTAGGAGGAAGATTTTGTGCATCCTAAAGAGTCCCTGAGCATGTGAATGTTTTATCCTGATAGTTAACTGATAATTGGGTTTGGCACAACATTGTATAAAACGGAGGTCCCCCTAGTACTCTGAATGCATTGCTCCATTGATGCTTGCATCTAGTGTTCATGGAGAAAAGTCTAACATGCCCATTAGCTGACAGACAATCTTGTTTTATTTTTGTCTGGGCATTGGTAAGATTTTCTTCTAGTCTTCATGGCTCTGAAATCTCCTGAGAGTATGCCAAATTACTAGATCTTTGATTTCAATTCTGATATTATTTTTCTTGTGTTATTTGCTTGACTTTGTTCTCTCTATCATTTTTTCCTTATATTTACTTATTTTTAATAATTAATACAAGAAATATTTGATAAAATATCAACAAAATACACAACCAATATAAAAATGAAAAGTGTTTCATCTGTATAAGATTTGTTTTTAATTTTAATTTAATTTAATTTTTTATTGTCAAGGTAATGTACAGCAGGGTTTCATTTACATAAGTAAGAAAATTGAGGGAAGGAATAACAAGGTTGACAAGAAATGTACTCATCATCTCTATTATTTTGCTACTTTTTTTCCTCTTTGGAATTCCTACTGGTCCAATATTGACTACCTTAGATTGAATATTTTCCTCTCTACTGTTTTAAAATTTAATTTTAATGTGCATAAATTAGTTTTATAAAAGGATTTCATTGTGGTATTTTACATATTTTTCCATATATGCATATGTGTCTATTATGTTTACCCCTCTCTTACTTCTCCTCATTCCTTTACCTTAACACAGTATCAACAGGCCTCATTGTTTTATTTTCGTCCACGTGTATAATGTATTTTGATAAGCTCAAATTTTGTCTCCCTTCTTTTGTTTCTACTCTTAAATTTTCAAAAATTATCCCTTTATTTGTATGTTTAATTTTGAAATTATATACTTTTAATTATAAAAGACAACTTTATTATTTATCTTAGTTGCATATGATTTCTTCTTATAGTATGCTATTCTTATTTGCTGGTTACAATATCTTCTTAAATTTTATAGGAATAACAATTTGTTGCTTAAATTTCCGTCTCTCCATCATTAATTAATGTTAGGGTGCTTAGGTGTGAAGTATTCTGACAAGTGGACCCTCAGTTCTTCTCTCTCACCACACTTCTTTTCACAGACAAATTGTTTAACTTCTTTAACTTAGTATAATTTTCCTAGAGGTGAATTCTCAGCTTCTCATTGTTGGAGCCTGTTAGCAGGGAGATGGGAGGTTAGGGACTGGTAAATTTTTATAATTATCTATTCCATTTTCTGTTTCATTTCCCTCTCCTCCTGATTGTCAGAGATCTCTGAACTTTGTAGCTACACTGAGACTTCCCCAAGAAGATTGGCTCTTCCTACTGCAGCAAACAAAGTGTGTTAGCTAGTGATAGCATGGGAGATGTTTCATTGTGAGATGCAAACTACACACATGTATGAATGCATATGCATCGCACACCCAATTTCTGTTTGGCTATTTCAGCTGCAACTCGTTATTCCGAAAGAATTTCAAGGTGAATTATTAGCTACCTAATAAGAATGTTTTTGTGTCTTGTGGAAGGGACCTATTAGTTATGAAGGTGATGAACAGAAAGTCTAAATTTATTAATTCATTTTGATGACTGCATGAACAAAAAGTGACTGACAGCATTCTTATACATAAGTCAGCAAGCTATCCAAGTAAATCTACAATTAGGATGCTGTGGATGCATTAGCATTGGGCACTCCCAGAATAATGTATAAACACAGGGATTTTCATTGGAAAAATGGGATGAAGAGGAAAAGGTTTCAGTAGACTGTTCAATTGATTCTGGAGGAGTTTGGAAAAGGAACATGCAGCCTATTCTGGTCAAATGGAATGGCTCAGTTAAAGGTACAGATATTCCTAATTCTGGACTCACAGCTTGTTGGGTGCATGGAAGTGCACATTGTGTATGGGAAGAAGGTGATATTGGGTGGTGAAGGACCAAGGAGAATACCAGGAGCCCAACCAAAGGGAGCCTGGTGGTGTGCTGCTGACAACCCTGGGACTTACCCTGTGATGAGGAGCACCAGGGGAGGACTTTCAATAGGTGACGGCGTGATGAGAATTACATTTTACAAAGGTAACTCCGGATGTCATGTGGAGACTTAGAATTATGCCACCCCCTCCTCCAATCAGTGTGGTGCTGTGGAGGAGTTGTTTTATTTCTGCTGAGATCTGGTGGTGAGAGTCAAGGGCTGCAGGACCCACTCATCTTTGTGTTCTGATCCTCTCCAAATTAGAAGGTATCAGTGAGACTCCTCAGGAAGTTGGTAGCTCACCTTCTTTTTCCTACTGGCATTCCCAGAGGTTAGGGAGGAAATGGGTACTGTGTGGAGCCAGGATCAGATTCTCCGCTTCATTCATCATAGCCATTTTATGCAAAACTTATTTGATTGCCTTTGGCAATAATAGTAACAACTGTTGCTGTCATAGCGATGGTCCACAATTGTTTGTATCAGTTAATAGGGATGGAAGAAAATGCTGTGATCTCCCCTTGCTTACCTTCTCTAGCACTGTAGTCAGTACTCACAAGTGACTCCTGACCACTTGAACTCAGCCTGTTGGGTCAAGATGTTCTACAAATGTGAAATCCACATGTGATTTTAGAATCATTAAGAAACAAAAGGAAATATGGTATAAAATCCCAATAATCTGTGTGTATGTGTGTGTAAATATATCAGAATCAAGTTCTAGATATAGTAGGTTAAATAAAAATAAATCATGAAACTGCTTTCGCTTACTTCTTTTTATATTGCTGTGGCTCCTAGAATAAGTGAAGTACTGAAGGTGGTTGATGTCATATTTTTATTGGAGAACACTGACTTAGAAGGCTTTCCTTAGAGACTTACAGAGGAGAACAATGGAAAGGGTGACATTGATCAAGAGGTACTGTGCTCATAAAGTGACGTGTTGAGTGGAAATCCCTTTGTACAACTCATTATCGATCATTAAAATATAGAGATAATTAAAACATAGATAATTAAGAATACATAAAAATCAAATATATGAAAACAGGTTTTAAGGAAATTTTTAAATCATTAAAATTGTTAGTCAGATAACAAGTATTCGTACAATATTGTATTAGAAGTGTAGTGAAAAGTAAAGTCTTAGCTCTCACGTGGCTTCTTGCTTATAGAAATGAGTAAGTAAGAAGTATAGAAACAAACACCTTGCGCCGCTCTAGAGATGATGGATCTAGGGAAGAAACTGGACCAGAATGAGTGGGTAGAGAATATGCTAAGACTTTCCTGGGAAAGATGGTGACTATTACAGATGTGTAATTTTTTTTGGGAGGGGGGTCCGGTTGTGGGGCCTGAATTCTGGGCCTGGGTGCTGTCCCTCAGCTCTTCAGCTCAAGGCTAGCGCTCTACCACTTGAGTCACAGCGCCACTTCCGGCTTTTTTTCTTTTTGCTTATGTGGTGCTGAGGAATTGAGCCCAGGGCCTCAGGCATGCAAGGCAAGCACGCTACCACTGAGCCACCTTCCCAGCCCAGTTGTGTAATCTTTTACTCAACATATTATTTATACAGAATCTTGGAGGGATGAGGAAGAGTGAGCCAGGTATACTTCATAGAAGGAACAACACCAACCAGCAGAATGAAATAAAAATGAGGCAGTCACAGGCTGAGTGTATTCAAGAAATAGCAAGAAAGACCCTGCTGGAAGTTTGGAAGTTGGGGAAACAGAGGGAAGTAGGAGAGGAGTAGAGGATACCATGGTGCTATAGACAGGGTTGTTCTCAAAGTGTTGTTCACAGGCAGCTGGGGATGCTGAGAACTGTCAAGGTCGTCTGCAAGATCAAAACTAGCTCACTGTGCTAATGTTGGTATTACTGATGGGAGACAGCAGTGGAGGCTAGTGTCCATCAAGGTCCTCCACTCTACTGGTGACTGTATTTTTCATTGCTATTCAGGACCCGTACCTTCAATAACAAGTTCACTTCAGAATGACCTTGATACAGCAGTGAAATTACTAGTTGCATTAAACCTTGAGCTGTGAGTACACATCTTTTTAATACCCTTCGTAATGACATGGGAAGCCTACATTAAATACTTCTTCATATTCGGGTAGAATGGTGTTCCAAGGAAAAGCACCAGGGCAATTGAATTAGGAGCTTTGAGGACAGGGTCTTTTTACAGAGCAACAATTTTTTTACTTAAAATAATGTCTTATGAATTATGATTATTCAAGTGACTTATTTGACATCTTCCCAAACATAAACCTATCACTTTACAAGTAAGTTTAATGACTTTAAGGGGGGGAAATGATATTATTTGTTGCTAATGATACATTTTAACTCAGAAAGGACTTCAATTTTCAGGAAAATCTAT
Organism: Dipodomys spectabilis; assembly: GCF_019054845.1. Lineage (NCBI taxonomy): Eukaryota > Metazoa > Chordata > Mammalia > Rodentia > Heteromyidae > Dipodomys > Dipodomys spectabilis. The sequence continues at coordinate 11,587,866 of NW_024870752.1, forward strand.
ATATGCCTCCAAAACTTGATGCACAAATAATTTAAGATTTTACTGATGAGACTGGTGGTATTAACAAATGATTTTTAATATCATACAATGAAATATGTAACACTTGGAAGTTGTACATATCTCAATGAAGCAGTAGCTTCCAAAGGCCTAAGAGATAATGTAAATAATCATCCCTGGGTAAAAGATTCATCAGTTAATATATTTTACCATAACATTGTATGAAAATCCATTGAAAGAGATTCAAATTTTACATTATAAAACCTTGAAGACAGAACTACTTTCAATTTACATAGTGTATGAAAGAAAAACATCAACATTTTTCTAAAAATGTGATTAAAATTTTCTTCTCTTCCCAATATATGATGAGAACTAAATTTTCTTCATATTTCTTAACCAAAAGAACATATTGAAACTGATTGAACATGGACACAAAGATGGTAAATCCAGCTGTCTTTTATTAAGTTAGATATAAAAGAGATTTTCAAAATACAGCTCAATGATTTTCTTTTTGCGGATTTTGTTTGAAAGTTTATCGTGTTGTTTTCTGTAAAATGCATTATTTACTTTAACCTAAAGTGGGCTTGTTATGCTATTTAAAAACAATTTAGTAAATGAGTGTCTTCAGTATTTCTTTGATTTAATTTTTCATAGAGCAGTTAGAAGTAGATATAATCAACATAAACAAGAGCTCTTTGGGGTTCTCAATAACTAGAAATTTAAGGAAATCCTGAAACTAATTTGAGGATTGCTGAACTAGAGTTAAATATAGTGGGAATTTGTAGGTAGAATTTAGGCATAGGGTATGATAATATCTAATCCAGACAGAGAGATCTTACTATGGCCACCTAAGATGTAATATAGTCCAAGAAGGAGTATATGGAGGCCAGTTAACACACTCACATTGAGATCATGAATCTCAACAAATCCAAAACATTGTGACCAATGCTTTGGATTCAGAATGTATTTAGGAGGTAAAAATGCATGAAATTTACCAATATTCAGGTTTTTGTCATGCTTTCTTCATTCTTTCTTATCCATATCCCTTTATATCTTTTGGTCTTAGGCATGATGAAAGCATAATTGCAAACATAGTGATTGCTCATTTTAATTCCTCATTGCTTGCTCATTTTATGTTATAAACTTGTTTTCCATAAGGAGGCTTACCCTTTTAATTGTCATTTCAAGTTTGCATGTCACTGTACAAAACAGATTTTCCCTGAGTTCCAGTGGTTCATGCCTATAACCTTAGCTTATCAGGATTCTGAGGCCTGGAGAATTATGGTTCAAAGCCATGTTGGTAGACAAGGCCATGAAACTCCACCTGAAGTTAACCATGAAAAAGCTGGCTGGACAATCATGTTTATCGCAGCATTATTCACCATAGCTAAGATATAGAACCAACCCTGATGCCCCTCAGTAAATGAATGAATCAAAAAATGTGATATATATATATATATATCACATTATACACACACACACACACACACACACACACACACACACACACACACACACACAATGGAATTCTATGCCTCTATCAGAAAGAATGACATTGCCCCATTTGTTAGGAAATGGAAAGACTTGGGAAAAATTATATTAAGTGAAATAAGCCAGGCCAAAGAAACATAGGTCCCATGGTTTCGCTTGGTTTCCCATGGTTTGCAATGTCTAGTATATGTCTAGGACAAGCAGAGAAGGTCAAAAGCTGAGATGATGTTAAGCGAAATCTACCCCAAGATAGGGACACAAGTGGTTTTTTCCTTCTTGCTATTATTTTTAATGTACTTATAATGCACTGTTATTCTTTTGGTCATTTCGTATGGTCTTCCCCCACGGTATAACCCCTGTTTTCACTGTATTTTTTCCTGATGTTCTGCATCTTGTATATGCATTTTTGTAATTTGGGGAGGGGAAGAGATATAGCAGAATGCTTAAATAAGGATACAAGTTGACCCATTGTGACGATGAGATGTACAGGACACTGTGTTGAAAATGAACTTTACAATGTGGGGGAGGGAAGGGAGGAGTTGGGGAGGGAAGGGATGGTAGAGGAAAAACAAAGGAGGATGTAACAATGCTCAATAGAAAATGTACTCATTACTTTATTCATGTAACTATAACCCCTCTGTACAGTACTATACACACACACACACACACACACACACACACACACGCACGCACACACACACACACACACATATATGTAAAGAAAAAGCTGGCTGACACTGTGACTCAACTGATAGTGTGCTAGCCTTGAGCGAACAAGATAAGTGAGAGGGTGAGGTCCTGAGTTCAATCTCTAAAACTGGCAAAAATATAAAATAAAATGAAAAGCAATGAAAAAAACTCTTTACAATGACTTTCTGCCATTGAATTGTTTGTCACTATAATTGTAAACAAGATTACTCTTATTTGTTATTATTATTTTATTTTTACTTCACCTTTTTAATTGCCTACGAGTCAATCGCCTATATTAAAACAGTGCTCGTAATGTTGTATTGTTCCATTATTCCATAAGTTTCTGATAATAAGACCAACTCCTACTAAGAGAGTTTTATCCTCTCTCAGTATCTCAAGAAATAACACAACTCTAAGAATGTAGTAGGGGAGGGGGGAATGGAAACAGGCCAGAAATTAGAATGGAAACCAAACAAATCAATTTATGTGAAGTTTGTAAGATAATTAACAAAACATGGTAGACTTGTTGGGTAAATAAAGTTAGAGGAAAGGACTTGGATGACTGCTCAGCTTGCTTCTTCTTTCCTCCCATAATGGCTTCTAAAGCAACTCTATAGATCCCTACAGGCTCACGAATGGTAATTTGAATCCCATAACCAAGATGGTACCTGTAGTTGTTCAGCTCACATTTAGCAACATACCTTCACATTGGTAGGAACAAAAGTTGTTCTGGGAATACAAGGTAAACAACCACTCATTTCACAGACGACCCATGATAAAATCCTTGGAGTTTAATTCTGCCTTTACACAGATGTTCTTTAACTGATCAGTTGCCAAACTAATTCTTTTGCTATTTCTATGTCTTCCAAATCTGTTCCCTCTACTTTACTTCCATCGATCGTTTGGATTTTATTATCAATCACTGGTGTTAGCCCAGGAAAAATCAGAATTGGCTATTCTGGCTGTAGTCTCTCCTTGTTGATAATTTAACCTCAAATTGTTTTCGGTCTCTCACTCTCTTTTCAAAATACACCAGTCTCCACTTTCAAAAACACAATCAGAGCCTGCTTATTAAATTTTACTATACCTTATAATCACATGGGGTCTTGTCAAATTCCATAATTTGTAGGTAGAATTTATAGATAGGCTTCAGAGGAATCATATACCATTGGACTACTGGCCATACTTGAGTAGTGAGTATTTAGATTATTCCCTATTGTGTATAAATGGTTCTCTTCAGCTCATCATCCAATGCTCAACAGAGACTTTTTGGTCTATATGTCAGACATATCACTGTATTTCTTTCTCCTTTCATTAACCCTGTTCTCTGTCCTCATATTTATGCTAGTTATTTTCTTAGTAAACAAAGGATTTATTTGGAACAAAGTAAAACTTGACAAATCACTTTGTCCCCACGGTTAAGACTCTGAGAGACGCAAATTTTCTTGGCTTAGTAAAAACTTGACATTTAGAAAAATGGGATTTTACTTAGCTCCAACCCCAGACATACCCACTTATTATCTTTCAAGCAAATTATGGAAGATTTGACTCCTTTTCTAAGTGCTCAACTATCAGAAGAGTGTTCTAGGCATGTCTCCACTTCGTGGTTGGAGCCAGTTAACCTAAGTTTCAATTCATGATAATTCACTAAATGTGGAACCATTTCTCCAATGTATTGCTCTTGTGGCTTCAGGTACCAGGACAGAGGGTGGATTGTGCTCTCTAGTGCTTCTGCAGCCAGAACCCTCCTCTGGATAAGACATGAGCCTTCCTGTGGGCATCTTCACAGCCAGCGATCTGCAAATGGCCACTTCCTAGAGGGCACGTGTGCTTTGGTAAAAGGCTGCTGTTGAGTGAGGAAAGAAGCACAGGACAGTGGTCACTGAAATGGAAAGGAAAGCTTATGCTAAGTAATCCAGGAAGTTGGCACCAAAGGTGCTGATGTATGGGTCCTGCCCCTGCCCTTGCATACCCATGAATTAAGAAAACAGTATGTGGTATCTTTCAAAAACAGAATTGACTGAATCATATCCTTGACCTTACTAGTTTTACAAACTGACCCAAATCACCCAGAATCTATGAAAGTTAGTTTGTTCACTAGTGAAATAGAAGTTTTATTTATCCCTACCTGGTTACCTGAGGATTGTGAAGGACAACATGAAAATGACAATACTATTGTGATCTTTACCATTATTCTGAGATAATATTTTATCTTAGAATTCCTTGAAAAAATTCTAACCCGGTAGAGTTTGTGTGGCTGATGTGGGACTGTCATTGTTAAGGTGATGTGTGTAAAATATTGTTTCTGCTGCCTCTCTCCTGATCCTTTTACTATTAAGGAACGAATACAACTGTCTGATGCCGGTTTTATTACAGGTAAAACTGTGTCAAAGAACACAAACGAGGTGAATATGCGATTCCTTCACAGCACAGGTTGCTCCAGGTCCTCTGACATCAGCTGTGCCTGGGAGATGGTGTCTTTATTGCAGGCTGGATCCAAAGTGCAATCTGATCTCACTTTTAAGTCATTGTTTTTCCTGTGGGAGAGTGGAAATGACTACAGCAAGAATACTGAGACCAGAAATGGCATTGTGGCTCAAGTGGTAGAGTACTGCCTTGAGCTAAAGAACTCAGGGACAGTGCCCAACCCCAGAGTTCACGCCCCATGACCAACAAAAACAAAAGCAAAAACAAAAAAGAATACTGAGACCATGCTCTCAATACTTTTGAGATGTATTCTGAGATGTATGCTACTGATGGGGTGTTGGGATATCTAAAAAGAAGGAAAGTGGTTGCTCCCACACAGGTATTATTTCAGTTGGTCCTGTCATCTACACTTTGATAAACATGGGCTCTTCCTAATGAGAAACATAAGAAGGCTGAGCTTGAGACACTCACTCAACTTTCTCCCAGTGTTGTTATGCAAGTGTGCTGCAAATTCCCAGCTGTTTAGCAATAATAAAATGTTTGTGATCTGGGGAAAGTGGTAATCAGCAATGCGATTTGGTGATTTTGGAATAGTGAGCAAGAAGTAGGTCCAGAAGGTAGCATTGATAGATGTTCAAGAAATCCTAAGGTAAGAATTGCTTGAAGTGAACTTCAGGATGTACAGAGGTCTTGAAAGCAATGGTAAGAGTTTGGGAACTGGACTTTGTGGTGGTGGGGTGGGGGGTAGATTAATTCCAGGATAACAAAGAAGTCCTTTCCTAGTAGCAGAAGGAACCCAGGTTTTATACTGATGGGGCGATGATTGAACAAAAGAGGAAAGGAAGCAAGCATGACCAGTCATACTCTGTGTCACTCCTGACACTGCATCACTCTGTATCACTCTTGATAAAACAGTTGTCTAGCATTTTTCCCAAGTGGAGCCTTTTCAGGAGCTGGTCCACATACAGCATTTCTAGCCAGGAGGTTAAAAGCTCCAACATGATGCATACTTAATGTGATTTTTTCTGCTTCACTCTCCTGTAAAGATGAACTGGGGAGCTAGAGTGTCAACGTTTGTAGCTCCATTCTCTCTTGTAATTGGATGATGTTGTTTGTAGTTGAAATGAGAGTCAAGTGAAGTGAAACTAAAAACTTCTCAAATGGTGCTTTGATTCTTCAGGGAAGTGGAGACATAGAGAATAATAAGTTATTTGGACCTTCCTGGGGCAGGGGTGGGGGCGGGTGGGATAAAACAGATGTTGTCAAACCCTCTATGTTTATTTACTTGAAAGCAAGCTTCCCACTCCTCAGAGTTTCCGAAGTGATCCTGCATGTTATTGACAAATAATAATTTAATGGACAGCCTGATTAGATGGGCACAATGAATTAGCTACGGTCCTGACAGCCATGCAAGCATTATGTTCTGTATCTGTTTACTCAGCACTAGGTGAAATGCAGAAGTCTATTGAAAAATCAGATTTCCATGCTGCTTTGTCAAAGCAAATCTAATCACAGCCGGAACATGTGGCATCCATCATTTCCACTTCAGAAGACATCAACGGGGCAGATCAGCAACAAGGAGCCCGGCTACCCTGGCTGTCCTCCACTCACATGAAAATTAAATTTAACTATAGATCCTTGATAAATGAGGCCGCAGAAGCCATCAAACATGATGACTAAGTGCTCAGTATTAAAGTAATCCCCAGAGGCCCCCAAACTGGAAAGAAGCACAGTCTCATTTGATCTGGCCTTGAGGTCTTTCTTCCTGGGCATTTGCACCTCTGCTGTAGTCAGATAAATATGGGCTCTAGCATACTGCCCTGGGGTGGGGGTGGGGGGCGGAAGGAGGGGGGGCGCGAGGGCAGAGGTTATTTTTTTCTAGAAATCTTTACGCAGTCTTGTTTTTTCCAGAAATGTTTCATCAGTGCTCTTAGAGTCACTTATCGCATCAATCTTTTATTTTACATACACATTTTTTCTTTTCTCATCATTTTTGTATCCCATGAGATGCTGGTTTGTTAATATGTTTCTTCTCCAGCTTCACACATTATTCCTTGATAGGTCCCAATTCCTGAGAGAGAAGAGTATAGAGGTAACATTGTAAAATGTCCAGACTATGAGTGGTACGAGGATGAGGGCCATATGTTATGGATTTTTTTTTTCTGAATGTGACCCACATTGCTCCTTGACCTCTCTTTGAAATGTCTCAAGGATAGTTACATCTACCAACGTCATTGGAATTTAGTTTTGTTTACTAGTTCAACTGACCCCAGTTTTCTTACATTTTAAAGGCTTGTTGAATTATGTCTAGCTGATCTGGTTGTTAAGGTGCACAAATGCAATACTTGATTAACATTGGTTAACACAGGGTCTCCACATTACCAACAAATAATTGTTGGTCACTATCATCATCATCTTCAAGGTTGTCCCTCCTTTTGTGCCCTTTGTTCAGTGCTTGTCATGCTATTGGATGAAAAGACTGTCACTCACCCAGAGGAACACTATAGAAGAGAAAATGCAGAGCAGACAATAAAGGTATAGATTTTAACCAAGGACCCCTTGAGTTGTGTATGGAGAAACCCAACTTGCTGAGAATAGATCTAGGCCTTGGAGAACGAGTTATTGCAGGCATAAGATCCTGAGTGGTGGTGGGGTGGGGATGGGGTGGGGGAGGAGGTATGTCTACTAGAAGAATAGACACTGGGCCCCAAGATTCTTCCCTGGAATCACATGTAAGAGTGAGCACTGCAGGTAAGGAGATAAGAGACTGCAAAGAGTGAAATCAGGCTCAAGTGCAGGGAGGATTTGGCACCTCTCTTTGAGGAAGGATTAGCGTACTCAGGCCCTTTCTCCAGTTCAATTGCCAGACAGTGAGGAGCCCCTTGCAGCTCAGTACTGGGTCTGTTGTAATGCTGTCAGGAGGAGGGCCAGGAGATATTCACCTCCTACCACACTGATTGACTTGCTGGAATCATTTTAAGTGTTACTAATTGAGAATAACTTCCCAGCCTGAGAGCACTCTGCACATGAAGGTATATTTATAACTCCTTTTCAACCTCATCAGCTGCCAATTTAAAAACTTATAGACAATAATCAAGCACATTTTGAACTCCCCTGAAAAAATGATGATGTACACTTGAGCCTAGCCCTTGCACTTAAATTTTCAACATGAAACCTTTCAACGGAGTTTGGACTAAGTAAAGATCTTACCTTTTAAGCGTATTTACAGAGGAAAAAAATGAGGCTATTATGAAAATTGTCAAGTCACTTTTCTGGTATCTCTCAGAAACACTTAGAGAAGATTTGGCACAAATCGTTGTCTTTGGTTTAATCACATATTTCCAAAGGCAGTTTACAAACATGCTATTTTGCTATTTACTAATTATACTTATTTAATACACCAATCACTTAATAGCCTCTGGCTGCATTTACAAATAGTATTGAAAAGGCTCCCGCTGTTACACTTATAATTTATTATAGGTGACATTAAAACAAGATGCTCTCGGCATGCATAACACACACACACACACACACACACACACACACACACACACGCACACACACAGATAAAATCCTGTACCGATCCTGAATGATGGGATATAAAGGACATTCTTAGCTGGGGGTTTGGTTTCTTCATAGACAGCTGGAGAGCTTGTCCATCTGTGTTTGAGGAAGGGAGATACAAAGATGCTGTGGATACTAATATACCAACCACTACTGCAAAATGGAAAGCTATGTCCTGCAGGGGACAGGTAGATGCTAGTCACCCTCCATCTAGTATCAGGACCATCTGATACAGCCAAGTAGAGGGTGATCCGAAAGGACTTCAGAGTCTGTGATGAGCATGACAATACGTTCTACAAGGACGACTATTTCAAAAGTAGACTGTCCCATCTATAGCCCACCACAGTTGCAAGGGTTCAGAAGGAGTCTACTTTAAAGGGAGGGAGTCTTCACCATCTTTGCTTAGTTGTCTCCTCTTTTAGCTACTTTTTGTTTATACAGTCATTGTTTCAACACTTGGTAGGCATTTTGCCTCAGGTGAGATGTAAGAAGCCTTTGTGACTCCCAAGCTTTGGGAATTAAACAGAGCCATTTCTCTCTTCTCTAAGAACTATCATCATAGAGTAAACAAATGAAGTAGAGAAATGTGAAAAAAAAAAAAAGATCCTGTCTGTGGGGTGGGTACTACTGGGAGAGAGTAAATTTAGTCCAAATACTTGATAGACACATGTGAAAATGGAACAGGGAGGCACGTGAAGGTTGGCTGGGAAAGGCTAAGAGGATGGGTGGGTTATTCCAGTCAATGTGCATTGTGAGCATATGTGAAAGTGTCAAAATGAAACCCCGCTTGTACAACCAGTTGATGTCAACAAAAATACATAGGAATAAAGCACCAAACTTCAAGCTGATGAAATATAACCCCGATGTTTGTACTATATATATCAAAATAGGACAAACCCTACACGAATCACAGCTGGAGGTGCCTCATCCTACCTGTTATGAAATGCCAGTGTGAAGGAACTTTACAACCCTCCAAATAAACAATGTGATTCCTGTAGAAAGAGTTTCTGTTTTATTATTCTCATAGGATGTATAAATAATGTATGAAGTAATTCTAATCACATTGGAAGGGGGGAAAAGGATGATGGCTGAGACTTTCTCTTGCCTTACATATTAATTATAGAAATCTGTTGCATTATGAATGTATTAATAATTGGAGAGAGGAAAATAATTTTATTTTAAAATATTGGGAAATAGCCTAGTGAAGTATTTGAGTACATGAGTGTATTTAGCTCACAGAGAGAATTCAAGGCTTACATTCAGAAGAATCTTGTTGTCTTGAAATATACGTGAATTTTGTTTTTTTTCAATGCACCCTCTCTCACTTCTTCTGGCTCTGGGTGTCTTTAGGGCACAGAAGAGTAAGGACTGTGGGAATCTTGCATCTCCAAATAATTTCTATTTTGACAGGTTCCTTCTTTATTTTCTAAAATTTAAGTTAATTATTGCATATTATTAGCATCAATTAGTTGTACAAGGAAATTTTATTTTGGGATGCCTTCATATGCATTCTAGGTACCTTTCTCAGACTCCTCTACACATTCTTTTCTCTTTTCCACTCCCCTCTTTCCAGACAAAGTTCAACAAGCTTCATTGGCCCATTTTCTTTCATGCATATGAAGTAGTGTAACCATCTTCTCTCTTCTTTACCCTCTCTGCTGATTCATTGACATGCTGTAACAGGATGATGGGTTTCACTAACAATTAGTAAGATACACACAGCATATTTGGTTGTTCAACGACTTTCACCTGCTCTCCACATTTCCCAGCTTTCTGTCTCTCTTCTGAGTTTTCTCAGTAAAGGGATTTCTCCAGAATTATGTCTGGTCCATCTGGAATAAAAGAGCAGAGACTTTATACTTCAGGCAGAATGGTTGAGAACATAAAGAACATAGAAGCATAGAGAAAGAAGAAAGTAGGAAAAAATTTAAGTAAAAAATTATGAACTTAGTAAAAGTGCTGTCAGTTCAAGTACTATCTACCATTCATTGTTTTGCTGGGAGTTTTTTTTCATATAAACTTTCATCTGAACTCAAATTAGTACATAAAGTGACCATTTAACCCAACCGAGGCATTTGAACAAGTCATTTTGGCTATTCATTTTAAAGTCAGTTTATTTTCAAGTAGCTTTTCATTGTTTTCTTACTATGTTAATGTAGTCCTGAAGGGGAAAATGAAAACCAAAGAATGACTAGCTGCTATTAGCAGGACTCCAGTTCTCTCAATGTAACCACTTCAGTTCAGAGAGCCATAGTGGCTCCCTTAAGTATTTCTACTTGACCATGTGTTACACTGTCACCTGGTAGGAACTTGACTTCTGCTTTGTAGTATTCCTGTTTTCTACTCCAGCCAAGCCTTCTTTTAAAGTAACTTGGATAATAAGTGCTTGGTGATTTCCTGGAGTTCAGGAGCTGCACAGTTGCCATAGGAGAATTGTTTCTCCACCCCAGGGTCTCTCTGCTGAATGCAAGAGTAGAAGATTGGGTGTGAGCCATTGAAAAACCCCACAAGTGGACAGTGGCTGCTGGCTGAAAGCTCTTCTCTACTGACCACATTTTTATAATGCACTCTGGAATTTCCAGAAGGTTCTTGAAATTTTTCTGGCAGGTTCCATCTTTCTGCATGATGAACACTGATCCATGCAAAAGTCTTTGGCAATCTAAAAGCCTTCCTTGTGTTTCTTCCCAAGTACTTTCAAGTATATATTTCATATTTATTTCTTGTAAAGCACTTTGCAAAATGAATTCTACCTTTTCCTCAGTATCCGTTCCAAGATCTTATAGCACTGGGGTGTAAAACCTATTCAAAGTGTCCAAATGTTTATCATCTTCTTTTAGTTCATACTGTAATTTTTTCCTTAAATGTGTCCTTTCACTTGGACTCATTTTACCCGCTATGCCACAAGCACATGAAGAGGAGGGCATGCTTAGGGATGTCCTCCACCCTATCTTTCCCTGCCTTCACCTATTTCCCTGCTCAGTCAAAAAACGCTTGGTCAGTGTTGTTTAACTTGTCAATGGATTCCTCACTGAGGATAATCTCCTAAATTGACATTGTAAGCCAAGCCATTAATTACTATGCAACGTGCTCTTGTAACTTAATGCCAGTTCCTTCATTTTCTTCTGTGAACCAGTTTGTTCTAAAATAAATCTCACGAAGAAATCACTTGTCTTTGCTTAGCAAGGGACCACTAAATTAGCCCGAGGCATTCCTATTTATTTCTGTTTCTGAGGACCTTATGGAATTAGAGTTGACACAAAATCCTCAACAGGGAGCTGCCCAGCCAGAGCAGCAGGATAGATGACACATTGGGGTTTAATGTGAGAGTGACCCCAGGAATGGATTAATCACTATCAAGGCATATACGTATGTCATATATATTCCCCAGTCCTCTGATATGCAGAGCCAGAAAAAATACCTTAGAGCTGAAGAGGATATATTAGAGGCTATTTATTTCTAAGACTGACATTTTATCCATGAGAAGATTGTGGTCTCATAGTAAGACGTGACATGCGGGAGTCACTGAGCCAGTTAGGAGAAAGATTGGCATCAGAACCCAGGTCCTCTGCTCCAGAGAATCTGTAGTGTTTGGAGTGTTTAGCTGTATCGCTCTTCCTACTGCTTTTAGGGATGAACACATAAAAAAGACCTGAGAGTTAACTAGGGGAATTGTAATGACAGTAATAAATTAACAGGTTTCAATGGCTGGGATGTATATGATTACAGGTGTTGTGCTGTGAAAATGCAAAAAATGTAAAGAGAGGGATAACCTCCTTGAGAAATGTCTGCCCAGGGGATGATCTGATACCTGCCTTGCCTGCAGTGGGATATCTGGCTTCAAATCATGGAACATGCAAGACTGTTGGGCCATTGTGCCATGGCTTGTACCTGTGGTACCCAGCCTGGTCACTGCAGAAGCTCAATATATAGCATGATCTTCCTTGGTGTTAAATTATTCACAGGACTCATTATCTTGGTAGCTGCAACTCTCTTGTTTATTTTGTTTAGAAGCAGGGACCCAATTGACCAATTGTTCGATTTATGTTAAATGATAGATAACTTGTTGAGAGTAGAGTTGACCATTCTTTTGTTTTCTGTCTTAATATTGATACATCAAAACATTTCTACATCCTCTAGACTAGTTATGCATAGCTGTGGATTGGAATATTCTTTATTTAAAGGATCCCCATGGGAGGAAAGCTTCTAGAATACTTAACAAATTATGTTTGAATAATAACATAAGAAAGTGAGAGTTCCTAGATTTATTAGAAATAAGGCAAGGCAAAGTTACTTCATTGTGGGTAGGATTACTAGACTGACAAAGTAAGAGGAAAAAAAAAGAACACACATTAACCATAGATATAGTGTATATTTATTAATGTATTATGCAGATTTTCCACTGGTTTGCATATGCTTGGTTGGCTAGGATTACAGTTATGGACCACTAGTAGCCTGGCTTAGAAGGCTGTTTTTTTTAAAAAAAAATACTAGACATATTATTTCATATATGTAGTGGATGCTGTGTGGAGAATGATGGTAGAAAGCCTGTTGTATCAAAGAACTGATAACACACAGACAGGAATTCCTAACTGGAATAATCTTACTGTATCATCAGTTACCATAACAGGGCATAAGCAGCTTGATCATTGAAAAATGATCAAGCAAGGGCTTGCACAGATCTGTAAAATGCAATCAGTATGACTTGCCTTTGTTTTACTTAGATTCTTATATTTTTTTGTTCTGGTACTGGGGACATAGCCTTGGGACCTCCTGATCTTGCTTGGCTTTTTGTGATCACAACCAGTGCTCAACCACTTAACCCATGCCTCCAGTCCAGGTATTTGCTTGGTAATTGGAGATGGTATCTCACAGACTTTTTTTTTATCTGAGCTGGCTTTGAACCTATAGCCTCCTGAGTAGTTAGGATTACATGTGTGAGCCACTGACACCTAGCTTTATTATGATCTTTCAGGCAACTCTTTGTTCCTTTTCCTTTTTGGTCCATAGAATGGAAATATGTGATTATCTTGCTGCTTTATGTTTCTCATCTTTCTACCATCTTGTCTATGCATGATACTTAATTGACTTTAGTCATGCTATCATTCAGGACCTTCCTGGACACACAGTCAGGTCTGCTACTGAACTGGAAGGTCCAGTGGGCACCCAAGAAGGGTGGGCTCCCTGTATTTTTTAAAAGTTATTTTTTTTGTTGGTCTTGGGACTTGAACTCTGGGTCTGGGCGCTGTCCTTCAGCTCTTCAGCTCAAGGCAACCACTCTACCACTTGAACCACAGTGCCACTTCTGTTTTTCTGAATGGTTTATTGGAGATAAGAGTCTCACAGACTTTCCTGCCTGCTAGCTTTGAACCATGATCCTCAGATCTCAGCCTCCTGAGCATCTAGGATTACAGGCATGAGAAGATGCCCAGCTAAAACTTACTTTTAAATAAAGTAAATTTAGACATTCACAGGTGTGAAGGAACCACAAATGTGGTGTTTTGAAAGAAAGCTAGTCCTAGAAAAAAATATTTGAAAATTATAAGAATAAAAAAGCTCCCCACAAATTGGTATTCCAGAGGAAAATAAATGGTTCTTTGCTAACTTAAATAGAAAATAGAAAAGTGCCCTTCTCATCTGGTGAGTATGTAATAAGAATGCGTGGGAGCATTTTGTTGCTGGTATTATTTATGCAGCCTGTGTCAGCCATGAGAGAGTTGTGGTAGACTCTATGCAGAATTAACATTTGTCTGTCATTTGAGTTGGTTTTTGCTCAAATTTTAGCTACTTATTTAGATTGTGAGTTTGAGAACTTGGTTCATTGTGCTCATGTTCTCCCATATAAGAAAGGAGCACTTATTTCAATTTACCTCATCAAACCATTGTTCATAGACTTTTCAGCTGAATGTCGTCCAGAGAAATTAAGTGGCATCCTTATCTGAACGATGCTGGCATATTTACTCTTCTCTACTCCTTTGAGAGCTAAATCTACTCTTTTCAAAGGCTTAGGAAACATTTTAGAGCTTATTTCAAATCACACTCAAACCCATACCAATGATCACCAACAGTGGAACCAAGGAACTCACTGCTTCTGATGTGATCAGATGGTAGTGTGCCAAGTACAGTGGCACCAAACTTTTATTTCTCGCATAAAATCCAGAAGAAGAGATCAAATATCCACAAGAAAATAATGTTTCCTATTCGAAATGTTAATTAGCTTCACAGTTTATTACCGATATTCTTATTGCTGTTATGAAGATGCATAGTCCGCTAGTTTTATCTGTATTTCTAATACATTTTTTTAAAGAGGGCTGTAAGTAGGAAAATTAAATACCTACTTCGAGAGGCACCCGATGCAATCTGTGAATATTAAGAATGAGTAGAAGGTCCACTGGGATGCAGGAAGAAGGAAAGGCAGCTCTCCCAAAAAGGAACTCCACACTCTTACCAGCAGGTAGGCCTGTCTTATTTATCTTTGCAATTCCAGGAACAAACACAGTGCGTGGCACATTGTCGGTAGTCAAAAAGATTTGCTGAGTTTGTAATCAACCCTAAATCATCTTAACAACATGGCTGCTGAGTATATTCTCTGAGTAATTTAATAACAGGGACAATCAATTGAAATCTCATAGTGTAGCCTTGTCTAATCATATTAAAATGCAGCGAGGGTAATATATTTTAATGGAGACTGTACATGAGCTCTCCCTGGGCTTGTAATAATGTTAGTGCCTCAAAATGTCCTCCAGATGGACTGACACAAACCTGTAGATGGAGGATGCTTAGATCAGTATTTTTAGGGACCTCCGGGAAACTCTAGTGTGCCGCCATGTTTGAGCACCGTTGCAAGTGTGATGTCCAGGACACATACTTGCATGTGTGTTATGCATAAGAGAGGGGATTTGAAGCTCTACCTGCTCCCATTTCTTTCCCATGTAGTGAACAAGAATTTGGAAGAGAAGAACTTGCATCAGACTATGGGAAATACATAAATATGTATGGAGAAGGAGGTGGCACCATAAATCACTTCACTATTAATTATGCCATGGCCTGTTTTTATGTTCACTCTTCTTTATAAATGAGATGAAATAGCTTTACAATGTGCCTAACATCGTTTTAAAATGCCACATAAATTCACTCTTGTTTTTATGAGGTTGAAAAATTTTAACACAAAAATAATGTGCCTAGCTTGAGGAATTTGCATAAAACCATCATAGGGGTGTGTTAAAAATTACTCTTCTCCCCTTTAATGTAAGAGCACAAGTCAGGATGGAGGATAGATTTCATTCTTATGGTGCCCCAGGTGAAGCTCACATTTGCATATTAAAGATTCAATTTAAAATAAACTCTCAAGTCACAATGGGCATTTATCTTAGAATGCATACTTCAGCAATGTCTAGGGACCATGGAAGGACAATTCCTAAAAGAACAGCAATGTCCATACTTGTTCTAGTTTGGTGGCCTACCTGTGTTTTGTTCCAAAGGATAGGAGGAAAAGAATATGATTTGAGTAGCCTAGCCTTGATACTAAAGAAGAAATAATAAATTATAGAAGCAACTAGGTAGCGTAGTCTGAGTTGGACGTCTCAAGATCTTAAGTAGGCTTGCTTTTACCAAGTACTGCAGGAGACAGAGGTGAGGTTAGAGGTACTGTGAAGAGATTGTCTCAGTGGAGCACTAATTTTAAAGAAATTAACCCCAAGAAAAATAGCTGGATAAGGTGTGTGTGTGTGTGTGTGTGTGTGTGTGTGTGTGTGTGTGTACGCGCGCGCGTGCGTGTGCACTCAAGGCTCACATAGCTGGATATTTCAGAATATCAACTTGGTACCCAAATTAACTCATAGCATATTCACTAGTATTTCTTTCTCCTCTTTAGTAGCATTGTCTGGGCCCTCCATGGTATATTTTCTTCCTTCCTTCAAAGACACCAGAAACAGCTTTACCCTATTCCTCATTAGAATCACATTAAAGGTCCTCTATTAATCCAATATTTATTACTTTCCTAATATGGCCTTTAAAACAAGCATAACAAATTAAATTTTCTTAAGATTAACCTTGGTGGAATTTATGTTGTCAATAAGGTAAATGGGCCAAAGGGAAGGAGGGAAGGAGGAAGGGAAAGAGAGAGAGAGAGAGAGAGAGAGAGAGAGAGAGAGAGAGAGAGAGAGAGAGGCTGCAACTTAGATATTCCTGTAGAACATTTTAATTAATTCTGCTCTTTATGCAGTCTCTCTGTCTTATCTGCCACGTTGATTGTTTTTGCATCATCTTTCTTTGTAGTGCAGGTTGTCTGGCGTTTGCAGTGTATGAGTAATGTGTTTACCTGCTACAATGGGAAAATTCCAGTTTTAGGTCTTAGTATTGTCTAGTCTGTAGTTTGTTCTTGGCTTAAAAGACTTACAGAACCACAGAATGGTTTAAGGCTCCAGAATCCTTCTTTTTATCCCAGAGATTTGCTTGAAAGATGAAGCTGTCACAGAGGCACCCAAGGAAGTCATGACAATCCTCTTGCACTGTTCAGCTGTATTTCTGTGAAATGCAGAAAGAGCAAACATTGCAGACATAGAATGGTCACAGCTGGACAGACCTAGGCTCTTTACATTGCATCTAATTGCCTTATTTCATTGGAAATGTTGCTTCCCTATACTCCATTCTCCCACCCTCACCAACTTAGTGTTTAGCTAGAAATACTTTGGTGGGCTTTTTCATCCACAATTAGCATCCTACAGAAGATCTCAGCCTGGCTCCGTATGATGTCCCAAGGCCTCCAGTTTCTACCTTCTGCAGTTGGTTATGCATAAGATGCATCTTCCTAAACATCCCACACATGCACCCCACTCCTGCTCAACCGCACTCCTGCACAATTCCACGCCTGCTCAGGTGCCCAGTGATGTCGATACCTGTGGGAATAAATCTCATAACCCCAATTTCTCTTTGCTGTCTTCAAGCCCAGAGTTTATGTAGGACTCTGCTCATGAAACTGGTAATTCCATTGTGAACCAAATATGTCTTAGGCTTTCTCAACGTCAAATGTTTTCTCATTCAATCCACCCATCATTGTGCACTATTACTTTCTATATTAGAGCTCTTCAGAGACACAAAGTTTGTATATATATATATATATATTTGTATATGTGTGTGTGTGTCTGTGTCTATGTGTGTGTGCGCATATGTGTGTATAAATACACATATATCATTAGGTATGTGTGTATGATATATGTGTAGATGATACTAATGCCTCTTTTCTCTGCTCCTTCTTCCTCCCTTCTCCCCTCCTCTCTCCCTTCAAATAAGGGAACTGACTCACATCTGTCCTCAGAGCCAATGCTCCATTTAGACGCTGAAGGCAAACAAGCTGCCATAGAATCAGGAAGAGCCAATATTCTCATTTGAGTTCATCAAGTTGGGAGGATAATTCTCCCCTATTTGAAGGAAGGTCAGCATTTGTTCTCTTCAGACCTTCAACTGTTTGGATGATGCTTCTTCCCTTTCTCCCTCCATTACAGAGGACAATCCACATTATTTAGTCTACTGATTCACATTTTAACCTGATATTAAAGAAAACTTCACAGACCTCCTTGAAGAAAATAAAAACCAACACTGACCAGCTATCTGGAAACTCCATGACCCAGTTGACACACTTGTCCTGTAAGTGTGTAAAGCCAGTAGTGATTCTTCCTCTAGAGATGTCGTTCATTTTGCTTTTATGGGTGCTGCAGATTGAACACAAGGCCTTCTCACATTCTGAACATACCACTGAATCAGTCTTCAATACAACTCTTCAACTATCCCACACCTTCAGTCATTCCTTTAGCAGCCCTTTTCCTGAGTCCTCTTCCCGACACGGGGAGTTCTTTTCTGCCCTCTAGTGATCCAAGCATGACGGAGGCCCACCATCCCTGGCGTTTTCTTTGTTTGTTTCTTTTTGTTATTATTATTATTAATTTTTTTATTGTGAAAATACCATACAGAGGGGTTACAATGACATGAGCAAGGTAATGAGTACATTTCTTATCAAACATTGTTGCCTCCTCCTTTGTTTCCCCTTCCCATCCCTTCCCATCTCCCCCCCCCTCCACGCCCCCTGCAAAAGTTGTAAAGTTCCTTTTTCGACATAGCATCTTGTACATCTCATTGTTGCAATGAGTCCACCTGTATCCCTATTTAAACAATTTGTTTTTCCCTTCCCCTCCCCAAATTATACCAATATCAAATACAGTGAAAACAGGGGTTATACCATGGGGAGGGACATACAAAGCAAGAAACAAAATCACCTTATAAATATGTTAGAAACAATAGAAAGAAAGAAAAACCATTTGAACCCTTACCTTGGGGTTTGTTTCGCCTAACATCAACTTATCTGACCTTTTCTGCTTGTCTGAGACATATACTAGTTATTATAAATAAGAGAAACCCTGGGACCTATGTTTCTTTGGGCCTGACGTTTTCCATTCATTATCCCAAGGCATTCAATAGAAACCATTCCAGAGTATACAAACAACATAAAAGACTTCGGTATCTTTCCAGAACTCACACATTGATTGGATGTATATGGGTTTCTTTTCTGTGATTTTTTTTTCTTCAATGCACTGTTGAGATAGGTGATCAGCCGAGGGGGTGAGAGCGTGAGATTGGAGTGGTGAAGATGGCTGTTTCAGAGTATTCAATCCTTATTCTGTCAAGGAACAGCTGTGACTTTGATTGGATTCCAAGCTTGTATAGAAACGGTGAAACTGTTTGCCTGGAGGTAATTAAAAAAATATCAATATTAAAAAATAAATTTCTTCATTAAACTTAGTCAATTGAAGGTCTTCTGCCATTTGATTAACTAATTGTGAAAGTTAACTTCAGTCCAATAATAACATTTTTAGCTCCAGAAGTATTATATTTAATCTATCTAACAGTTTACAAGAAAAGGCTTGATTGTATCCATAGCACTTTTCAACATTATTTTTGCCAGTTACCCCAAGACATTTGTGGGTTTGCACATGCCAAGTTCTCTTGCACTTGCACAACTCCACACATGCTGCAATACTCTGTCATCTTGCCAACCTGAAGCACTTCCTTATTTACCCCTCAGCCTGGTGCTGTCTGCTCTGAAAGGTCTCTGCCTTCCCCGGGCTGACTTACGCATTTCTTCTAGGCACCATGTGCATTCTTGTGGCATCTCTCCTGCTCTCTGCATCCATGTTTGTCTTTCTACAACCAGAGCCTTGGAAAGCCTGGTATATCAGTGCACAACGTATAGTTACAGTGCTTCTGAGGTCAAAAATGTAATGGTGACTAACATAGATAGACTCAAACACTCATAATACTTCCAGCTCAGTGAAGAGCCAACTCATGTTGTCATTGTAAATAACAGTACTTACCAGCTTATGAAATCAACAAACAAGAACTGAGTCCCCCACTAGATTCTTTAATGATAGGGACAGTATTTTAGTTTATTTTCTGCATCCCCAAACCCTTAGCATAATTATATGTTGAGTGGATGAAGGAATGATTAATGTAAGTAATTTCATTGTTGACTTTCAATTTTATATGAGCAAGTAACTTTCCAGAAAAACCTCATTTAAATGTTTATGTTAATTTCTTTCATAAATGCTGTTTGAAGCTGATAATTTTAGGGGGTAATGAAAATTCAAAAGTCAGGTCATCTCCCAGGGAGAAAGGAAGAATCATATGACACTTTCTCCTAGTGTGAAATATTTAGACAATTCTAATCAGAGTTTTAGTAATTATGAAATTATTAATATCAGCTGTCAGATATATTTAGACTTCAAAGGCAGAATTTAACCTTTAACTCTGTCCAAATCTGTCATGTAAACAACCTAAATTAACTATCCTTTGAGATCAAAAACTAATATCTTACAAGGATTTACTCTGAGTATGCTAATTCATTGAGGCTTCCTGGAAACCAAATTCAAATTCAAGACAATTAAATCTTAATAAATTTCCAGTGATCAGAGAGACAAATATCAGAAAGATTAATATTCTTTTTCATGATTTAGTGACAGGCTCTCAAAGTGATGAAATAAAATGTTTCCTTTGAAAATGACACCTGAAATTACATTGCTGGGATGTCCTTATACATTTATGGAACAGGTTAAACAGCCCCCATCCACCTCCAACACCGAGATGGTGCTAGGGCTGGTGAACTCCTTTTGGCACTCCTAGGAAGAATGGTATTGATTTATCCAACACATTTTTAGTGGGAGAGTGTCATGTGGTAGACATTATGCTTAGCAGTAGGATGCTAAACAAGAAAAGAAGGCTCTTACGCTATCAAGTCTACCGCTGAGTGCAGATAAGAAACTCAGATCCACAAAAAAATTAGCACATAAGGGTTTTTAAAAGGAAAACATCGTAATTGGTAAATATTTAAGGGAATCCTATTTCATCCGTTTCCTTTGTGGTTGACACAGAGTAACTGTTCATTTTGATGGGGTTTGGGGATATAGTCAGAGTCTCAAGAAAAGTGTTGTCTCAGGATGTCCTATGTACAGAGACTCAGGCCACAGCCACTGGTCTGCCTGTGGTCTGCCTGCTGCTAAGCTTATGTTGCCATCTCCGTCCCCCAAGCACAGTGTCTCACTTGAAGAACTAAGGCTCACATAAGAAATACTTAACTTCAGCTCTCTGGCAGCTCTCAATTGACCTTGTATGTTCAGCTGTGTCATTTTAAGACTTCATAAATATAAAAAAATACTTACTTTTTATCTTCAGTTTGGCCTTAATTTCTCTTCTCTGTGAGAACTGTAAACCTGCCAACTTTAAAGTTAGTTGATCTATTTATTCCGAGCTATAGGAATACAGAATAAGTTGGCTGTTATTTTTTTTTAAGTTACAGCAGTCTTAATGGGTATCCTAGGGGAGAAGTTTATTGCATGTATTAAAAATAAAATTTGGTTTATTTCAATGGTTTTGGAGCAATTCAAGGTGCATATATTTATTGCTCAGATGCAAGCACTCTACCTATTCTAGTACAGAGGGCTGTGATGATTATTACCAGCATTTTTATTGTCAAAGACATTTTGCTTTTCTGGACTTCTTTTGTGTTTTTGGCTTCCATGTTTTGACCGTGCCTTACAGTGTCCCCTGACTTATAACATCCACACAAGAACACCTCCAGGCAACAGTGCTCTGAAGGGTGCATTGCTTCTGGATTCCTGGCCTCTGTCAGTGGTCTCATCTGTGGTCAGAGCCAGGTCAACAAGAACAGATGGAGTCAACAGCAGAAGGTCTATGCTCTGATGTAGACCTTCCCTCCTGGGAGCTACGGTCCCTGTGACAGAACATTGAACTGCTCACTCAACCCAAACTGGAATCTAAAGCTCGGAGAAGTAAGAGGCAGGGGGAGGTAAATTAGTTAAGACAGTGGCTTAGCATAAAAACAAACGTGATCAGAACTTCAGTGTAATGGAGGAAAAAAAAATTAATTCCAACAATAATGGCTGAACTAAGGATTCAGAGCAAAACTCCAATGGTGCAGTGAAAAAAAGCTTTTGGGTTTTGCCAGTGTTGGATTTTGTCCAACTTCAGGGAAAGGAGTAAGGTAGGAGCTGAAGAAAGGAAAAGTCTGGCACTAAGGATGGGAGGGGTCCCTGGAGCGTAGGGCCCAGGAGCTCCCTGGAGACCATGTGCCTCACTGAAGGAGTCCTTGCCGTTCTCCATATGTAGAGTTCATTTCCACAGCTCCTCTCTGCTCCACCTAGTGTTTCTCTTGGACCTGGCTTATGGCATGTCTTCTTCCTTCCTCTTCCTGGTCATGCACATGTTCAGTTGTTCATTACCTGTTTACGGATCACCTACAATGTATAAGGCCTTGGGCTGCATGCTTGTGGGGCTCCAGTATACAACTGAATATGTTTTCCATCTCAATGGGATGAAGACACCATTTGATGAGATATGACAAGGTCCAACCAATCACAACTTAAGGACTGTGTCTTGAATGCGAGTAATCTGGATGACAAAGTTTGAGGATGGAAGCAGAGGGGCCCAGGGAAGTTTAGGCCTAGATTGCCCTGGAACCACAGTCCTCTCTCTCTCTTCTTCCTGAGGATCTTAGATTATACATGAGAACCTCCTCACCTGGCCTACACATTCGACAATTGAACTATGGGGTGAGGTTGAAAAGTCAGGGAGAACATTCTTTTGGCTCGCTCGCCTTTAAGGAAAAAAAGGTCTAGAATGGACACGTAACCTTTTAGAGATCGGCACACGTTCGGTTTAGTGTGTCAGATTAACTCCAGTTTGTTACAGTGAAGTCTCCAGTGGGGTTTCCAGCATCTTCTTGAATATTTTATGTGTAATATTATATGTGAATACAGTGAAAGGGATTCTTACTTTCAGCGGGACTAAATTAAGTTGGGACTCAAAGAAGAAATGAATGGCAGGAAGCCTACATTGTGACACAGTCTTGAACTGCCGTCATATTAACCATTGGATGGGGGAGAGAAAGGAATCAAAGATGGCCACGGTCGGTTGGAGTTTCTGAATGATTCAGACCACACTGGCCCAATAAGGAGCACCAGGAACATTAGATGGAGGAGGCTGTCGTGTATTTATGTGTGCATGTGTGTGCATGTGAGCCTGTACACACCTACTGTTGATGAGGCAACGTAATGAATGCAGGAGCCTGAAATACAAATACAGGGTTGATTAGGCAGCTGGCTGGAAATAGATCTGAACATGCGAGGGTAATTAGAACGCAGTGCAGAGCTCAGGGGATATGGGAGGGATTGAGACAGAAAAGAGGTCAGAACCTAGGATTTCATATTCATCAAAGGCACGGAAAACGATGAGCAGAATTCGGATAAATGCAAGCCAGGGAACAGTTCCAAAGCTAGGGATGAGAGTTTCAGGGAGAATGTAGCATAGCTTGCTCTCTATTAATTAGAAGAAACAAGCTGTATCTGCCTAACTATATATACATATATATATAGGTACATATATAGGTACATAAATGTATATGTACCTATACATATATTTTCCAGTGGAATACATACGTAGTACAAGTCAATGAAGCTGAATAAGGGTATCATATTTCAAGAAGTATACACCTTCCTTAGAACCATTTTCAGAATGTAAATAGCTAAGTAAAAATAGCTGACAGAAGACAGAAGTTCCCTCTATCTGCTCTAACAAAAATAAGTATCCAGTATCCACATATCTTCAGATTTGTGGTGAAGAATCTGGGCACAGTCTCCCTACCTGTGGACCTCAGATGGAAGAAAGAGCCAGCACACCTGCACACAACGCCCATCAGCCTCTGGAGGCAAGAGCCCCTGCTGGGTCTTCCGCAACCCACCTCCTCCTCAGCGAACGTGCCCAGGGTCACCGTCCTGGCCTCCCTTTGGTACTTCTGATCAGGAACTAAGAAAAGGCCCTGTGAGATTTAATGCAGCATGATGACGTAAAATTTTTACAATCTGTGCTTGGTGGGTGTTTTCAAATACTCTAATAGATATGACAGTTACATAATATCCAACAGTTGTAATGAGGTTATGAGATCTATTTTAAAGCATGTTAACTACAGATAATCATAATGTGTTTTTTTTGTGGGGGTCTGGTCGTAGGGCCTGAACTCTGGGCCTGGGTGCTGTCCCTCAGCTCTTCAGCTCAAGGCTAGTGCTCTACCACTGGAGCCACAGCGCCACTCCCGGCTTTTTTCTTTTTGCTTATGTGGTGCTGAGGAATCGAACCCAGGGCCTCATGCATGCAAGGCAAGCGCTCTACCACTGAGCCACCTTCCCAGCCCCAATCATAATATGTTTTATCCTTGAAAATCATTGAGTTAAAAATCTTGTAAGTAGCTGAGGTTCATTTGTTAATTGACTCAATTTGGCCATTCTACAGTGCGTATATTTTTTAGCATATCATCTCGTACCGTAAATATATACAGTTTTTATTTCTCAATGAAAATCAATGAGGATTAGATAGTGTTCTCCAGGACAAGTAGTCAAATTATTTATAGTAGCAGAATACAGAAATCCACACATAAAAGTAAGAACAGAAATACCATACCATCCAGCCATACCGCTCTTAAAAATATGTCTGAAGAAATGTCAATCAGGATACAGTAGAAGCACTTGGATGCCCACGTTCACCATACACTATTCAGATTGCCAAGCTGGGGAAACCATGCAGATGCCCTGCACTGAGTGAGTCAAGAAATGGTGGTATCTGAACATAATACAGTATTTGTCATTCATTAAAAATAATGGAATGTCATTTGCAAGGAAATGGATGGAACTGAAGGTCATTGTGTAAGCCAGGTTCAGAAGGACAAACGTCATATGTTTTCTCTCATATGTAAATTCTGGATCTAAAAGGTAAACATACATGTAAACACAGTATCATACATAAACATATATACACATATATGGAGAGAGAGAGCATGTGGTAATTTGAGAGTCTGTCTGAAGAGAATGGGGACAGGAGAAGAGAATGTTAAGGGGCGGACTATACCAAAGTGCATTATGTATTAAGATGTCAGAACAAAGCTCACTGGATACTGTTGGATAATTGTGGGTCATGGACACAGGGAATGTGAGAGTATAGGAGGAGACTGTCTCATTCACAAATGTGTGATATGCAAAACCCCTCTGAAAAGAAATGAATGACAAGAATGTAACACAGGCCTTAGTCCTTGGTGTAGGTACAAGTGGGAACAGGGAGGGCCAAGCGAGAGGCTGGAGATAAGAGAATATACTATACGCAGACTGCTTTATCGTCTTGTGTGAAAGTTGAACAATGAGGCTTGTTGAACGGATGTAGGAAGGAAAAAGGAGGTGAGGAGAGTAATATAAGGGTGAGTGCGATCAAGGTACGTGGTCTGCATATATGGCTATGTGGAAATGAAACCTTGTTAGGCAGTTAATTGATGCTAATAAAAAAAGATGAAGAAAATTGTTTTAAATAGCTCCTCTAGCTTTAGGCAAAATATGATATTTTGAAAAGAAACTTCAAAAACAGGATAGAAATACATAAGAGCCAACTTCCAGACTTTGTGAAGTGTCCCTAGGCCTAGGGCAGGAGCAGAGCCCTGCAGCATAGTGTTCTGTAATCTCAGGGCCTGTCTGGAGCCCGGGCTTGGTGTTGACAAATATGACTTACATTGTGTTGGATTTACTTGGGTAGAGATGTAAATGCTGTTTCTATATTTAAACTCTCACATTGAGTTCTGCCTAGAGCTCAATGGACAATTTGTTATTAGAAAATTTATGATGCATAATTTGTAGACATGTCAAAAAACACACCAAAATGAATTAATAAAGTCACTTTAAACAGATGGTTTTTTAAAGCAAACAAGTCCTGAATAGAATTCAGTACATTGAATGGTGGCAAGATATGGGAGACAATGCATTCATGTCTCAAAATCTCCACTGATGTCAATGAAAATGAATGCTAGAAAGGGACAATAAATTCTGGATATTTTTTAGTGGGAAAATTATTTTGAACAACTTATTTCTCAGAATCTCAGTCCTGTAAGTAAAGATCATAAATCATAATATCTTGGTCTCATGTGTATTTGAATTAAGGAGAGAGGGAAATTTTCAGGACAGATCTGAAGATTGGGGTAGCCATAGGCTTAAAACCATTGAACTTGGACCATTCCTACTTTAATGGAAATGAATTTTTGATCAACTCACTATTGACCATGTGTCCTTCCTAAGGCTATTCTTAAATTTGGAGAGAAGTCCACAGCTGGGCTTTCCTGGGTGGTAGGGAAGGAGGGGCCTGGTATTTATAAATAATAGAATAGCCTTAGGTTTTAATTTCTGTATATTTGTACTACTAAAAACACAAGACTTAAAAGAGAGAGATTCACAGACCTTTATGTTTATCTGTTGATTGTCACAACAATTGTATGTATATGTGGTATCCAGATATATATTGTGTAATGAAAAAAATCAACATAATATATCCATCACTTTAAATACTTAGTGTTTCTTACTGGTAAGAAAATTCATACACCCTGCCTTCCACACATTTTGAAAAACAAAATGCATTACTACTAACCATCTCTGTCTACTGGGCAATAACACAAAAGCAACTCCAGGATGTGTCTGGCAAAGTGGATTTCAATTCTAGGTTTTGATGTGTAATCAGGTCATTAAATTCATGGCCCACTTGCCTTAACTTTAAAGTTAAGCATAGCAACTTTGGTTTTTCAACATAAGCAACTTTCATTTTTGTTTATTATTATTAGTCCTGGAGCTTGCACTTTGGGCCTGGGTACTGTTCCTGAGCTTCTTTTTGCTCAAGGTTAGCACACTACCACTTGAGCCACAGCTCCACTTACAACTTTTTCTGTGATTAATTGGAGATAAGAGTCTCACAGATTTTCTTGTCCAGGCTAGCTTCAAACCATGATACTCAGATTTCAGTATGCTAGGTAGCTAGGATTACAAGCATGACCACTGGTGCCTAGCTTTATTATTATTTTTAGATAGTGTCTCACTATATAGCCAGTCTGATCTGAAATATAAGCTATCTGTAATATAGGCTTTCCTTGAACTCACAATCCTTCTAACTCAGCTTTCCAAGTGCTGGGATTACAGATGTGTGCTGCCATATCAAGCGTATAAAAAACGTTTTTTGTTTTTGTACCCATTCTTCAGCATCCATTCCTCAAAGCTAATACCTAAGTGGAAGTTTTTATGTGCACCTTTAGATTCGGCTAAAATTCAATGTATCTACGCTTGGTTAATTTGAATCACTTCGTAATCATTTTCACAAACATCTCTGCTATTCCTTTTGGGCTAATTGTTAAAACTGTTTTGAAATGCAGAATACATTGTAGTTCTGAATGAGGAGTTTTGATTGGACTATGAAATACAGGTGGGCTGGATTTTTATCCTGATTCCAGTAGCAGCTCTTGTCTGAGTGTATTCTGAACCTTCCATTTCCATTTCTACAAAAAAAGACAAACAGTAGTGGCCCATGCAGCAGTGAGTCATTCTTCATAAAAAATGACAGAAAAATCACTTTCCAATGCTAAGATGACATTAGTGATATATAATCATGGCTCAAAATATTTTTGCTTACTCATTTTTGTCGGTGGCAGTGGCAACAGAAAAGTGCCTTGTTGGGTTGGCTGAGAAGAGATGGCCCTATATCAGATGTCACATCCAATTGTTTCAGAATTACTTAATCCAGATGATTTATGGGTCATCTTTATAGTTGAGATAGACTTGCCAATTGTGAGGTTCCTGAAAGGAGTCTAGCTGTTTGTAAGTAGTATTTGCTACTGAAGTCCATTTAACAAATGTTGACAGAATACTAGATATTTGCTCTGGTATAGGTTCATTGTACCCTTGAAAGGATACTATGATAGGACCTACTAGACCAATTTTCCTTGATGAAGATATAATCAAGGAGCTTCAAAGTCTCATCCAAGGTCATATAAGAAGGGTACAGTCTCAGCTGATTCCAATGAGAGACAGAACTGAAGGGTTTTCTTGTTAGGATCTGTGGGGGTAAGAATAGATCCAAAGATGCCTCTACAGCCACTGGTGGTTAAGCAGAAATATCAGCCTGTGAGTAAGGAGAGCAAAGAGTGGCCCACGGAAAATCCTGAGTGCTAGATCACCGTGGTAGAGGAGGAGCTTGCCCGCCTGCAGGGCAAGGACAGCCCATGCATTCTCAAGGTTTGGCTTGAGAATGTGGTCTTTCAGCCACCTGCACTCAGTGTAAGTTATAGCTCAGCAGTCTTGTCCAGTGAGGAAGAATGAGGAAGTCTACCTTGTGATCCCCCCAATCTCCCCAAACACTATGACATGCTACATTAGACAACAATGTATAAACCATAGGATAACCAAGTGTTTTGGCCTTCAGATTGCTTAGCTCAAGAATTGTTTTAGTATACAATTATTTGCTGTATTTGGCTCCCATCTCAGACCAGGGGCAGAATAGCATAATAAAAAGAGCCGGGCTCTGTGGTAAGACTGATAAGAGTTTGAATCGCCGTTCTTTACCTATAGCTGTGTGTCACTGAAGAAGATATCTAACTTCTCTGTCTCTTCCTTGAATATTTGTAGTATCTATAAGTAGTTGTTCGAAGAAGCTGCCAATCGACAAAACAGTTTATGAATACAGTGTGTCTTGATAAAAGGATAATTGCAGTGATAACTAACACAGACTTAGTGGGAGGAATAAACAAGTATTTAGATGCTCTGTTTAATCTGGGTTGTTCAATTATCATCCAGAATCTAAGTGCCTATGTGCAGGTATCATTTTTATTTATATATTCATTTTAATTTTCCTTAGCTTTTACTTTTTTAATCTTTCTTTTCTTATCTGAGACGACTGCCCAGTGTTTTTTGTTTGCTTCCTGTTTTCTAGACTTATTTCCCCACTGATTTCCCCAAACAATCCCTTGTTTGTAAAGAGTACATATTCACAGCTTAAACTGTCACCTAGCATTTTGATAATGTTCAAACTGAAATGTATACTAAAGAGGACTCAGTAATTGCTAAGTTTGGGGAGAATTCCTTTCACATGAATCCTCTCTTTCTCTCTTTCTGCCTCTCTCTCTCCCTCTCTCTCTCTGTGTCTCTCTCTCTGTCTGTCTGTCTGTCTCTCTCTCTGTCTCTCTCAAGTGTGGCCAAATACTATTATTTTTATATTAGAGAAGAGAAAGTTAAGTTCCAGAGAGATTTACTAACTTGCCCTAAGTCTCACAGCAGGTAGGGAACAGTTATCACTGCCTGCTGCCTGCTGAGCTATAAGAGGTTCATTTTTCACAAACCATTTACAGATTCATTTACAAAGCATGCAATCATGTTCAGGAGGATTTGGGACAGTATGGGAAGTGCCAGGTAAGGGACTGCTTGGTGCCAAGAGCCTGGGGGCAGTCTTAACACCTGGCGTAGAATCCCCAGAACCATGCAGTACCATGTCATCTCTGACTAGTCATATTATCATTTCTGTTTTTATTTTCTTCCTCTGAGAGGTGGAAATCATAACATTGTTGATGTGCAACTTTTAAAATGGTATCAACCTTGAAGGGTGATTGTCCATCTTCAGTCAACACAGGAAGTTAAGTTTCATTAACCTTGTTCTGTATGATCAAACTAGTAGGGATGGTCCATCTGTAATCTCAGACATAGGTGGAATGTTGGTGGATATTAAGGTGAGATTCATTTTAATTACTTGATACAATGTTGGTGAGAAAATACAAAGGACAATGGTAGACCGGTGCTTTTGTTAAAATTATGCTTCGACCAGACAAGACTGATCTTCGAGTGTGAAACTGAATTTGGGGAACCATTTTAAGCCATTTCTCAGTGAGAATGTGTATTGTCAGCTGATTTTTATTGGAAGATAAAGCTATGTATCACTCACCTCCCTCATTTCCCCAGCCTAGATTATTTTACTAGTATCTACCTGAGTTTCAAAGATTCCCATTGTAATGAAAACAGTCCATATGAAGAGATATGCCGATAATACCTTAGGTTCATTTAATGGGCTAGACAAAGAGTGCATAGCTGTCTCTTTAATCAAGCAGACCCCAGGCTGTTTCAAACAGAATAACCCAGGTGCTGATCACCTTAATGACAACACTATTTTAAAAAGCATTTTAAACACATTATACTGTAGATTATTCTGGTTTTTTTTCCCCTAATGGAGCTGTCCTTGAAGAACCATTATGCCATTCCTTTCAGATGTTTAATAAAGCAGGAGATTATAATGATCATGCTTGAGAATAGGTTTTGTGCAGCAGGGAATTGCAGTATCGCAATCTTCGATTAAATCAGGAAGATGCTAAAATGTATCTTTAGTGGAGTGGGGATGGTGGGCTCTATTAAATTGGTCTAATCAGTATTCCCTAAGATCATTCCCAGAATTTCATTTTTAATTATTGTCATCCTAATCAAAACATGTGTATTTATGATTCCTTTGTGCATATTCCTAAGTTGAGATCTGTGTATTTCATCCCAGACCCTCATGGGCTTGTGGTGAAAACTATCGACGCAGAAGTTCATGTAATCAACTAATCTACCTTCATGAAAAGAAGGTACATGACTCCTAGGGGAAGATGTGGGTGTAGGGATTTGAGTCTGGGCCCTTGACTATAAACTTGTCCAAGTTCACATGGCCATGTATTGCACACAGTACTTCATTACCTATGAGAAAAATATTATCTTGAGAATTAAACAGGATGGTTTGTATTGTTTAAGCCTTTAACATCAAGCAAGCACTCAGTGAGAGGTGAAAATATCAGACTTCATTCTTAACCAGAAAATGTAGGCTTTGGCCCTATATAATTTCTAGATTGTTTTATCCACATTCTTAACAGTGCAGATTAAAGAAAAACAATTTCAAGCCTGTGAGCTAACAAAGGAAGTTGGAACTCCCTTTGCCCTCCAGTTTCATAGCACAAAGAAATCACCTGAATTTCTGTAGAAGAATCATTTGTTTCCTCATTCGCGTGTAACATACAGGAAGGAGGCTGGACTACAATCAGGGGGTTTTTTTTCCTCTAAAAGTAAAATTGAGGAGCCTTCTATGAAGCAGGCAGGGAAGAGATAAGGGTCAGGGAGCTCTGGAAGGAACAAGAAGGGCTTATTTGTGGTTCAGGAAAGGTCAGCAAAATTGGGAAGGAAAGCAGCAAAGATGACTCAAGGCTCTAGGTAGGCATAGTCAGGTGCTGAGGCTTACCTGAAACAGAAGGCCAGAATGGTCTGGTGGGAGGAGGTCAGTCCTTATTTGTGTGTTGTAGACAAACTAAAAAAAATGGAACGTTATTTGGCACTTCAACCGATAAAGTGTTTTGTTTTGGTTTAAATTGAATTTTTTTGGTATGGAAGGGTAGGTGGAAAGTCATAATATTCAATACACATACAGGGAAACAGAACCAGTTAACTTGAGGGACCTGAGTGGGGTTGGAAGAAATGGGGAAAGATGATTGAAGGAGTAAATTGATCAAGATATGTAAACTAGCAGGTGGGAGCCTCTTTGCAACACTACCTAAAGATAATGTAAAACATTTACAAATAGACTGAGTCAGTTTAATTTTTGAAAGTAACCTAATCATCTTTCATAATGAGGCAGATGTCACGACATAGGCAAGGTGGTGGGTTGGGAATGGCTGGGTTTCTCACATTGGTTCAGTCTCATTCCTAATGAACTGGTGAACTTGTCACACTTACGTGTATTAGGATGGAGAAGAGCAAAACTTAGAAAAGAAGGGAAACCCCTGGGGTTCTAGATACAGAAGGAGTAACAGCATGGAGTAAAAAAGTTTGTTTTGCTTTGAAAGCTATTTTGTTTTGCTGCTTTACAATGAATATCCATCAATATCCTTTTGATCTAAAAAAGGTTAGGAAGTCTGCCCCATGTCAAGATTTATATTTGAAGAGGAAGTGTGACAGCATTGGAAAAACAAACAGCATATTGAGCTGCATTGGTGAGTAAGACTCTTGCATATGCAAGAAAGGGAAGAAAGGCTTGTGGAAGTGATGGGCCTGACTGGTGCACGTATGGCTGGGAGAGTGGCTGGTTCAGGCAGCCTGTGATATCCCGAGAATGATGCCTCTCCTTTTTGTTCCTCCACAGTTTGCAGAAGGAGCCTAGTCGTCAGTGTATCCTTCTGACATGATAACACCCACCAACTGTGAGTGGGGCAAAAGGAAGGCTTCTCCCAGATGTAATGGTATTGTTATTACACATAATGCATTGCATTGTTAATATTGCATATTATTTATTATACTTCTTTTCTGTACTAAGGTTAAGTGACCCACTAGTGGCCCTGTTTTATGGATAACCAGATCAAAGTTTATCATGTTCCCTCCCAATATTACAGTCTCATTATGGCTAGATGGAGTTTGAGAAGAGAAACATACACTCACCTTCCCCCTCAGTCCCATCCACATGACCCCAAACCAGAAGTCTGAGCTGTGGAGCTATAGCTTGCCTATGTATGAACACCTGCTCTACTCTTCTTCTGCCTTTGTTTGTTGTCTTAAAATAACTAGACGTAGAATAATTGGTTGCAGCTCCTTCTGATATAAATGGTAATAATATATATCTCGTTTATGACCTCACTCATTTTTCATCACTCTGGAATAGGAAAAATAAACTACTGGGTTGTTCCTTGCAATTGAAAATGAACTATCAAGTTCAGCAAATAGTGTGAACTGCATTTTGAAAGTTTTCATAGAGCATGAGTAATTGGGCAATTTTGGAGGACACTTCTGGCTGATGCATTTTGTAGAACTTTTCTTCTACCTATTCAAGAACTCTGCTTGGGAGGAAAAGAAAAACAACTCAGGCTACAAGGAGTTTATGTGTTTTTAAGTGACAATAGTACATATTTGCTACCCTTTTGTCTTATAAAATTACTTGAGACCATTTTTTTTCTCCAACATTGTGGTGAACTACTGTAATCTGTCTTAGAAAGTACTTTTAAAATACCAGAGATGGAGTTCTATTTCTTTCACAGATCATTGGGTGCTCTGCCTTAGCACCTTGCATAATGAATGTCTCATTGGCATACTGCTTCAGCATCATTTAGCCATAAAACTAGAGGAATTTCGTTGTACGCCCAGGAGTGGCACTTTAAAACCAAAGCACTGTACACATGGTAACAGGAAAAGGAAACAAAATCATAAGATCATGAGAGTTAATGCAGGCATATTTTCGCCATGAAATGATCTGGGAAACTCTAAAACAAAGGTCTCCTTAATTAAATTTGCAGAAAGGGCAGATGATTTCATTGCACTGAAGTTTTCCTTCAACCCTAGTTTTAAAATAAGCTAGATACCTCGTGACCCTAAGTAAGTATGCAATTGACCTCTGAGATAGTAATCAAACATATGACTACTAGGATAAACATAGAACCTAAATGGCTCAAATAGCTTCTATTAACTAAGCCTTCTGCTAAATCCATGGGGAAATATTTATTTTATGTGTGTTTGCAGAATGAAAGCATCTGTCTACAAGGAGAGAAAGAACGGAAGAGCTTTGGTGGTAGCACACTAGAAAGACAAGGTCAGAGGCCATGAGTTATGAGTTATGTGTGCGGCAAGTCCATAAAGAGGTGACAGTGGCTTAAATATAGTCAGCTCAGGACTTGAGGTTGACACAGTGGACTGGCTGTATATTTCCCCCTTTTTTCTGTCTAACATCCTTTTAAAATGAGAGCAAGGGAATGAAAAGTTCATTAACCCACAAGAAGCAAGGTAACAGGAAGGAAGCCAACAATGGTAGAGTTCAATAGAGGCCTGGAGCTTACTTTTGCAGCACAGCGGATAGTTATTTTCTCAATGGTAACTGAAGGTATTCTAACCAGTGTTGAAGCAGTTTACTCCACTGTCTGCTTTGAAGCTTCAGTCAAAAGACCATATCCCTGTCTTCATAACAGAAAGGTGAGCAGCCTTTCCCTGTTCCAAGAGAAAGATGATATGTTGATAGAAATAAATGAAACATAGAGGCTCCAGAGGAGGGCAAAAAGCATCATTGGAAAAACGAGACCTAAAAAGGTGATATAAACGAATCTAAAATCTGAATGAAAACATTTCAGCTCCCAGAACTCCAGGAACTAAGTATATTTCCTCCTCATCAGGCGTTCAAGGAAATAAATTCAATGGCTTTTGAGGAAAGACTTCAAAATTTTGACATCTGTTGGTCAGAATTTTGACCTAAAGAGGAGGCCATTTCATGGCTTACTTCTGACCAGTCAGGAAGGCCTGCCAATCTACAGAATAAGCTTTTATTTTTCTTCACCAGTCAACTTTCTTAAGCCTCAGACTTACATGAGAATTTATAGGCAAAAATTGCATCACTTGAAAATATATCTTTTGTAAACTAGCAAAAAAAAGTCAGAAAATATAAATTTAAAGGAGAGATGAAATAGGAGATACTGTAAAAAAAAAACACAACATTTAATAAATAGTCATTCAGAGTTAGAACAGTACATCCACAGAACAAGAAGAGGGTGCTATTAAAAAAAGGGGGGGTTGGGAAAGTAGCTCAGTGGTAGAGTGCTTGCCTTGCATGCATGAGGCCCTAGGTTCGATTCCTCAGCACCACATATGCAGAAAAAGCCAGAAGTGGCGCTGTAGCTCAAGTGGTAGAGTGCTAGCCTTGAGCTGAAGAGCTGAGGGACAGTGCCCAGGCCCAGAGTTCAGGCCCATGACTGACAAAAAATAAAATAATAAAATAAAATAAAATAAAAATAAAATAGAATAGTTAAAGAATAAGATCTTGCCCATGTAATTGTAACTCCTCTATACGGTATTCTCACAATAATAATAATAAAAAAAAAAAGAATAAGGAAGAAAAATGGGTGCTGGTGGCTCAGGCCTATAATCCTAGCTACTCAGGAGGCTGAGATCTGAGGATCGCAATTCAAAGCCAGCCTGGGCAGGAAAGTCTGTGAGACTCTTATTTCCAATAACCACTCAGAAAACCAGAAGTAGTGCTGTGGCTCAAGTGGTAGAGCACTTGCCCTGAACTGAAGAGCTGAGGGACAGCACCCAGGCCCAGAGTTCAAGACCCACAACCAACCAAAAAAAAAAAAAAGAATAAGAAAGACTTCTTAGAAACTGAATAACTGTTATTAGAATAAAGTAACAGAATGCGAGGTAAAAATTTAGGGAACATCTTAGATGAAAAGGCAAGGGATCACAAGAGAACAAATATAATAGCTAGAGACAACAGGAAAGGTGGACACAAGTTATAAGTTTGATAAGTCTTATAACTTATCAAGTAAGTGATCCAGTGATTCTGTTTAGTGAACTGAAGGACTGGACTTTCTTTTATTTTTTTAAAGACAGTGAAGGAAAACCTTAAATATTAAGGTAAATTATTTTTAGTTTAGGATGATACACACAGAAAAGCTCTCTTTCAAGTGAGAGAGTAAAAATAGCCATAGAAATCAAACATTTTTACTTTCATGAGGCCTCTTTTCAGAAAACGATTGAAGGATACTCTTCAGCAAAAATGAGGGAGATATTCCTGGAAGAGGAAGTAGTGAAATCTGAGGATAGTTGTCTAGCACAGGGAAATTCAGGTGCAATATCTGGTTTAGTAACACTTACAAAGGAAGTTATATAGAAAACACTCAAAACATGATCATTAAGTAATACTTGGCTCAGAAGTTAAACTATACTTAGGGTCATAATATGAAGACTGATTGTTATTCTACATCAAATTTGTCATATATCATATTGACAAGGTGGAGGAGGAAAGGGAGAGTAGATCAATTTTTCTGAGGTCTGAAAAACATATTGACATCAGGCTTCTCAGCAACAACATTGGGCACAAAAATAATAGAAGAAATTCTCAGGGGAAATAACCTGGAATTAAATATTCTAAGTGTGTCCTCTTCTATTGCTCAAGGGGCAAGAGAAAATTATAGATATATTCAGGTATTGGAGAATCTGAAAATTTATCACCCTCATATTCTCTGAAAAAGAATTATAATCTTGAAACAGAAAAGGCACAAATTTTAAGGGGAAGATGGTCAATGAAATTGACCCCCAAACCTAAAATCATAAATGTTAAAAGTTAATCGACATAATATATTTGGAAAAATATAGGACCCGTGTGCATTAACACAGTCTTAGTATTTAACATACACGAAAGGCCTATAAAGCCAATATGAAATAGAAAATATCTCAATAGAAAAATGAACATAAAGAACAAAGGGACATTTTTCAGCAATAGAGAAACTCAGCATGACTCTTAAACATATAAGAGTTTGAGTTTAGTCTCATTGGAGTCAGAGAAGGGCACCTGAGGACAAGGGGTATTTCCAACCCACTAGACTGGTAAATGTTAGAACATCATATATCATGTGTTTATAGGAATGTGGTGCAATCTGTATGAACTCTGATATTCATCAGGCGGGAATTAGTGCAGTCATTTTGGAAAGTCATTTGACAGCACTTATTAAAATGAAAAATGTGCCTACTTTATGTTCTAAACTATCTGGTCCCCAAGACAGAGAAATTACTCCTCATTCTTGGTAGCCATAAGGTTAGGCACATTGTGGTATAGTCATGCAATTGTGTTCTCAAAAGAAAAACAACACTATCATTTGACTTTCTGGATCTTTCCATATTATGATTAGCGTTCCATCATACCCTACTTTTAGACCATAATGTAACTTCTTTCATTTCAAAAATAGATCCTATCTGAGAGCTGTGAGTTTAGGGCTGGATTATGTATACCATATGCTATATATTTTAATCTATAACAGTTATGATTATATTGTATTGGTACATTATGGTTTTGTTCATGAAATTTCTATTTTGGATATTTCAAGTGATTTTTTTGGGTGCAGTCCACTGAAGTTTGAGATGAATTCTGCATTTCTTAGCTTTAATCATTTCACAAACAAGTGTTTAAATAGTATGTACTATATAATAAAACATGATAAAAAGCACTATAAATTCTAAAGTCATTTAAAGAAATTCAGCTCAGACTCTTTTGATCCCATAGAAAGAATTCTTTTGTCTTTATTTATGGATCTAAAATACAAACTCTTCATTTTCACAACTAATCTTAATTTCAGAGTGAAAAATTAAAATTTTTGTATATATATATATATACATATATATATATATATGTGTATATATATATATATATATATATATATATATATGATACTGTACAGAGGGGGTTACAGTTACCTGAGTAAGGTAATGAGTACATTTCCTATTGAGCATTGTTACCTCCTCCTTTGTTTTTCTCCTACAATCCCTTCTCTCCCCACCTCCCCAACTCTGCCCTCCCCCCCAAGTTGTAAAGTTCGTTCTCAACATAGTGTCTTGTACATCTCATTGTTACAGTGGATCAACCTGTATCCTTATTTCAGCATTTTGTTATTTCCTTTCCCCTCCCCAAATTAGAAAAATGTATAAACAGAGATGCAGGGTACCGGAAGCAAATACAGTGAAAACATGGGTAATACCATGGGGGAAGAACATACAAAAGAAAAGCAAGAATCACATAGTATGTTATAAATGTATTGAAAACAACAGCAAGAAAGTTAAAAACCTCTTGTGTCCCTATCTTGGGATTATGACCATATAAGATGATGCTAAGCAAAAAAAGTTTACTTTAAAAAAAAATTTAATCACTAACAGTTTCTGGTTCCATTCAGAGCGTCTTCTAGACATACCATAGTTTCTGGTCAGTGTACCTTAATGGAAGAGAAGCTTCTCTGGTAAGCTTTTGGCTGTTAACTTGGCATAAGCTCATGATGTCATGATGATGTCAGACACTGTGAATCTGAGGTAGGCCGCCCTGCTTGGGAGGAGGGCTTGGGACTGACCCCAAACATGCAAAGGCTGAGAAGTAGAAAGAGCCTGAGCTTCTGCTGAAATATCTCAATCATCCCTCAGCTATACACACTTTCTGAGTTCTAGTGTATGAGACAATACCTTGGCATGAAGTTAAAACTTTTTATTGAGTGGCAAATATAAATAAACTCACATTGCAGTTATCAAATATGCTAAAAAATCACAATTTTTTTCTAACACTCACCTTTTTCTCTGGGAAGACCAGAGAACATAAATCAAATAAACCCTAGAAATGGAAATGATTGAATACACAAATTGAAAAGAAATGAATATCAACCAATCATTTTTCTTTTTAAATTTAAGGAACTTAAATCCTAGAGGAAGGTGAGTCCTCAGGATCACTTAGCAAATGCAGTACTTGTCAACAGCAAATCTCGGTCCTTTAAACTGACTATAAGGTGATCAGTTCCGAAAACAGACAGACTTAATAAGGAGAGGACACATGTGTTTAAACAAACACCACTGTCTGTGGACATCCATTCCTCTCCACATAACACTTGGAGTCCTGTCAAAACTACATCATTAACCTAAAGGGATTGTGAAAGGCTGGAACATTATAATTTTATGCTTCGTTTTATAGGGATATACAGTGTCAACACTTCCAGAGTTGTTTATAAATAATTAATCATTTATAGGTGCTTTAAGGAGGCAGGAATTTTTTAAAGCAATAAACATGCTAATGACTTCCACATCCTTTCTGATGAATGCACAACTCATGACCCTTGTTCATTTCATCCTGATTTAATTGTGAAATGTCTTAGCCTTAATTTTGGCTGTAAGTTTTTTTTAAACAGTACCAATTTTTTTACTCCTACTTCTTTTGCCGACTTAATGTTAAATATCATTTATATTCCTACACCTCTGAATATTAAGCCACAGAAAGGTTTCTCAGTGATATAAATTATAGCTTCCATCAGCTGTGCCGGTGGAATTAATATCCCAGATTAATGCAAGGTTGAAATCTAAGTGTCTAGCACATTAAAAGGATGAACAAAACTGCACACGCTCTGGTTTGCAGCCTCAATTACAGGTCTGGGGGTTGAGACTTTGGGTCAACATATTATGCCTGGGAAGGGTTCCGTCACACACAAACTTAACCACCCATTAGATCCTAGCTGTGTGCTGGCACCCCACTCAGGCCCAGTCAATAAGAATATCAACTATGCATCTAGCACTGTACAAGACACTGGGAAGCTTGGAAGAGTTGGACAAGAGAGCATTGATGACTATAGGCCAGCAGAGGTGCAGCAAGAAATAACACAATGACTCAAGATACATAGCCTAGTGGATGATTAGCTAATCAAACCATTGCTGTTATAATAAAATCCTTTAAGCAGAGTACTATTAAACATAGATGAGGGTACACTTACTTGGGATTTACCTGAAAAAAGTATATCTATATATGTATATGTATATCTATATAAGCTTCATTTTGAAAGAGTACAATTCTATATATGGAAGAGAAAAGGAGGAAGGAATTATTTCGGGCCAGAGTGATCCTGTAGAGTGGTAAGAAAATTATTGGTGAAACGCTTCTGGATGCCTGAAGAGGAGGACATGCATGGTGAGAAGTCAGATTGGAAAACCTTGACAACCAAAGGCTGACAGAGTAATCACAACTGCTCACTCAATCCACTGAAAGCATTAATTGAAGCTGGAGATTTCTTTCTTCTTCTCCATGCAATTTCTTCTACTCTGCATGCTGATCAGTTTGTGCCTGTGACCATCCACATCTGTGATGGGATGGGCTATTATGCTTGTATGCATACATCAACCAAACAAACACCAAATACATACACATCAACTGAACAAGCACCATTCATGAAAGCCAAGTTATAGAATCAGTTTAGGTGCCCATTATCAGATGAATGAGTAAAGAGAAAAACAAAATTATGTTACTTGAAGGAAATGGATGGAACTGGAGATCATCATGTTAAACAAAATAAGCTAGACGAAGAAAGACAAATATTGTTTTCGCTTATATATGGAATCTAGATCTTTAAAAAACAAGTATGCAGGAAGATTGACTATTCAGGAAGACATGGGGAAGTAGACAGGATAATTGGATTAAATATAATTGAAGTACATTATTTGCATATATAAAAATATAAAACTCATTATTTTGTATAACTTTTAAGAAGAAAAAGGGGGAAATATTGACTTTGCATCATACACACAGGATGCTGGTGGCCCACACCTGTAATCCTAGTTACTCAGGAGACTGAGGATCACATTTCAAAGCTAGCCTGGGTAACAAAGTGTGAGAGTCATATATCCAATTAACCTCCAGAAAAACAGAAGTGGAGCTGTGGTTCAAAGTGGTAGAGCAAAAGAGCTCAAGGACAGCAATCAGGCCCTAAGTTCAAGCCCTATGACAGACATTCTCTCCCCCCCCCAAAAAAAAAATAAATATTGAAGTCATTCTTAGGAAATGGAAACTGGAGTCAACACCTGTAACAATGTAAATAAGGTTAAGGATAACATTGGCAAATCAATAGGAGAGGGAGAAGGATATTCTGTGTTGAAGAATATGTATCTTTCTTAAATTCCTGTTTATTAAGAAGTTAATACCGTAAGTAATACTCTAATAATATGTAGCTGTTTTTTTAGCTTAATAAATCAAGCCTTACGAGTCTTTCTTTTGGAGTATCTGGAGTTACTCTTGCCAAAATTAGGATTGTAGGTCTAGGTCTTTCTAATATCAATGGTGGATACAGAACTATCACTTTTCTTTACCTGGCTTAGGATAGCTGAATGAGTTCCCTTAAGAAATTAAATTTAGAGTTTATGAGAAAGGGTCTAAAGAAACAAATATAGTTTATATATTTATGTCTAACTCATAAATAGGAGTAGCAGATATTGAGCCACAGGTCTAGAGGCCTTGAAATCTTTGTACATACGTATCTTTTTTTTTGAGAGTACATACAAAGTACATACAAAGCTATAAAAAAATATAGACCCTTTGAGTGAGAAATGACTTTAAAGTCTGTCTGGCCTAAGCTAAAGTGCTTGGTCCAACACAAAGCATATTGTAGAAGAATAGAAAAAGACTTAGCCGAGAGACAAAGCCTGTGCTCTAGCCCAAGCTAAAACATGAAAGTGTTGTCAGATCTTGGAAAAGGTCCTTAACCTTTGTTTTCAGTATGCAGAGGTCCACTGGGACACCAGTGAGAAAATATTTATGCAGTCTTCACAGAATGAAATTATCATCCTTGCTTATTGTGGTAAATGCATCAAAACCATGAGACTTTTTGATAATTTAACTAGAACTAGATTACATTTTTACCTCTTTATTCTCTATAGAAAAGACTGTCATGTGAAGGTTGGAACAAAGAAAAGTAATAGTTTTTAATGTGTTAAATATTTTCAAATGTTTTCTAATGCCATTTGCATATAAACAATTTGCTAATTATGCATCCATTATTCAGTTATTAAAATAAGTTCTAAAGGATATATGCTTGGCCGTATTTTAGTGATTACTGTTTCTTATTTTAGTTCATAAAATAATTGGCATTTTTATCAAGCGATTTAATTTTAGACTTTAATTTCCAACTTACTTGCCCCTATTTCATATATTTTTCTCAAACATTCTGAAATAATGAAAGTTTAAAACATTAGTTCATCCAGGGCTTGAAATAACTCTTAATTTTAAAGTCTGTGAGTTGTGGGTCTTTGTTCACAATGAAAAGTTTTGCATTTGGCATTAAAGCAATATTCTAAGGCAATTACTATACTACTCTCCTTCCAACATGCACACTGGACCAATATACCCTCTATTTAACCCAGTCTAGTTACGAGGAGCAATGATGCACACATTAGAAATCACCGAATACTCCAAGCCCTCTATTCCAGTTCAGAATAATACCATTTGAATTTGAGCTAACTTTTCTGCCAGGGTTGCCCTCCAACAATGATCCTCTAGATCTCAGCTTGCCAAAGAGCTGAGATTACAGGTGTGACCCATCCACCCCTGCTCAGAGTTCAAATTCAACCAGAAGACATAATGAAAGAGCCTAGGGTGGAGGAAAAGCATCTATACTGGATGTACTGTGCTCCGTTCCCCCTTCTGCTACCAATCAATGTGCTACACATCGAGCAAGTTGTATCATCTCTCTGGACCTCACTTGCTAATTGATGTCAAGGTTGCAAAGAAGAATCTAAGTCACTTTCTGATACTGTCTGATCATTTGTCCCAGTTTACTCTTGAGGAAAGCATAGTTTTATATTCTCTAGCAGGGCACCTTTTTAGCATCCCTCAAAACTTTCTTAGAATGGATAGGAAAACTTGGCTGGGCTTTTGTTAGGATCTGCATATGCTTTGAGTGTATTCCTCAGAGAGCTATGTGCTGGAAGAGCCTGGTCCCCAGGGAGACACTGAAGAGAGGGTGGGACATATAAGAGGCAGGGCCTGCAGGACAGTGGCCCCATGCTCTTGTGCTTCCTATACCACTATTGCTACTGGGCGTGGGTTTTCTTTTCTTCTGCCAGTGCTGGGACTTGAACTCAGATCCTCTTTCTCTGGCTTGGCTTTCTCATTCAACTTGAGCAAAATCTCCACTTCTAGCTTTTCTTTATCTGGTTAATTAGTGATAAGAGTTTCAACAGACTTTTCTACCTGGGCTGTTTTCCAACTAGGGTCCTCAGATCTTGGCCTTTTGAGTAGCTGGGACAATAAGTGTGCGCCACCAGCTCCAGATTACTATGTGACCTTTGTGCACATGACTGATTTCTTATCCATTCTCATGTTGCAGCCATTGCCGTTTCTCAGAGCAGAGCAGAGTTTTGCACCATGCACTTGGAGCTCTGGATCTGTGCAGTAGATAAGCCTCATAAAATACTCAGCGTTGCTTACTTTTTTCTAATTATAACATGGATGTGATTATATATTATATGTTATATTACATGTGTTAAATTAATTAAGCAAAGAAAGAAATCACCAACAA
This sequence comes from Dipodomys spectabilis, assembly GCF_019054845.1. Lineage (NCBI taxonomy): Eukaryota > Metazoa > Chordata > Mammalia > Rodentia > Heteromyidae > Dipodomys > Dipodomys spectabilis. The sequence goes on from NW_024870752.1 coordinate 11,630,287, forward strand.
CAGTAATTCAAATATATGATGTAGACTGTAACAGGACAAAACGTTAATTCAGTTAATTCAGTATTTATCAGTATTCTTTCTAAAGCCTAAGTTCTAATGTTTTCTTTGCTATTGGCAAATTGAAGGACATGGAATGAATCACTGTTGGGGGGCATTTTCTCCTGATATTTCTAAATGGGGTCTGAGGGGTCTGAGATACTCATTAAGATCCCTGCTGAGAGATAATATGATTGCATATGATTGTATGCAAATGATATGGCATTAATATGTTATAAATAGGACAATGAAAAACAGAATCTCCTTTGGATAATTGAGGACTGTTCTCTTATATTTCAGTTGATAATTATTTTTCTATTTAGTAATTTTTTTACATTTTCTTTAATTTTATTCACTGTATAATAACATGATTGTATTACTATAATCAGAAACTCTTGATCTGTTGTCAGGACACACACATATCCTGGCTGGGAAGAGAGATGGAGGGATAGAGTATAATTCATAGTTGACATTGTTTAACAAAGCATATTAACAGGAGCCTTTTCTACAATATTTGTCTACATTGTTGCCATTTTTATCTGCTCTAACCCAGTATTAGAAGTGATGAAGTCATGTGTATTTGTTGCTTTATTCCATACTTTGATTTTTCTTTCCAAAATGATTGTACCTTATGAATGAGTTCTCAGTGGCAAGCGCATTTTTTATGCCTCATGATCTGAGCATACATCAAGAGGACATGATTGTTTGCTAATTTCCAAGTTGAATGGCTTTCTTGTTAATTTTGACTTTGAGCTTTTAAATATTTTAAGGTAATTATTATATGAAAAAACATTTTTGACTGTGTATGAACCTCTCTCTTTAAATCTTATTTTGAGGACTTTGTCTAAGCTAAATTGTTTATAATTGCATTCTGCATGCTAATTGACAGAGATTCTGCGAACTGCTCCTGTAGTTAAAAAACTTTTGTCAGAATTTTAGCTTCTTATCTGTTCCCTAAGGGTTTAATAGACACATACAAATGCTTTATTTCTTTGTTTCAACCCTGTTTAACACTTAAATAATATCTTTCTAAAATGATAGAAATTGGATCCCTGAGTTTTAATAATCTCATAAGAAGTAAGAGCAAAATGAATGAATTTTTTAGTTTTTATTGGTCATAGAGTCAAATTTATCTGGGGAATAAAATGAGATAGTATACTTTAATAGGGGGTTCTATCAAGTTACTTCAAACAGAAACTCTAGGAGAGTTTCCTTAGTTTCTATATCTTGTGTGCTTTTTTTCCCTTTTGGATTAGGACAAGTTTTCCCTTTCTATACTGATTACTTTGTGACATAGGCATTTCATGCAATAATTGCCTTTTGAGTGCTTTTTCTGATTCCAGAAATGCTGGAAGTAGCCAGAAACACTTTTTTAAAATTTATATTCACACATCTTTACAAGGGGGGTTACAATTGAACATGACCATTTATGTGCCCGATGCATCTTGATCAACATCACCCCTTTATGCTCCCACTAAGCAATTCCATGGTGCAAATCCTTTAACAGTCAGGTTACCAGAATGAATAGGAAAAAGCAAGGCAGGCTCTTGTCTTCAGGGAGCTGAACTTAGTGCTCGTGAGATCAGCCACATTAATATGGACCAGAGGATGGGCGCGTGTTAGCTTTCAGAAAGTGCAAAGCAAGGTAGTTAGCCATGCTTAAAAAAAAAACAGAGTGGAGAATGGATAAACACAAAGACAATGAGAATTCAGCCTCTCGTGCTTCCGGGAACTGAAGGAGGAAGGTCTAAGCTGAGAAAAGTAGAAGTCGATGTGTAGCCTACAAAATTAAGATAATGAGGGAAGCAGGTTTGGGAAGGATGGGAAAGAATGATGAAAGGTGTGACATTGATTGAGATGTATTGTACACTTCAACTGCTGAGGTGAATAGCAACCCCTTTATACAACTACTTAAAGATAATAATAAAAATATTGCAATAATAATAATAGTATGATGATGATGTCTATCATCAGGTACTAGAGACTCACACCTCTAATCCTAACTACTCAGGAGGCTGAGATCTAGATTGTGCCAGTCCAAAAAGCCAAAAGTGGAGCTGTGGCCCAAATGGCAGAGTACTAGCCTTGACCAACATAGCTAAGGGATAGCACCTAGGCTCTGAGTTCAAGTCCCTATTAAACAGACAAATAAACAAAAAAATTTATGCCTATTGATGTAAATGTTAGGCTGAAGTAAGAAACACCTGGGAGCTGAATAAGAAAATGTACAGAATTCCTCTAGCCCCCTTTTGTCCCATTTGTTCCCACTTTTAAATCAGCATTACCCAGATTTCTATCATCACAGAATGGTTTTGCCAGGCTTTGAACTTCCTATAACTGAAATGTGTTAATATATGTTCTTGTATTTGCCTCAGTGTTAAATCTGCAAAATTCATCCATGTTGGTATGTAGCACTAGTTCATTACCTATATTATACCATTGTAAAAATATTTATTGTTTCTGCATTGATTGCTTCCTGGTTTGAGTTTTAATAAGCAGTGCTTCTACTTATATGAGCAGCCACATCCATGTTCCATGTATGCATAGCTAGAGAGAGAGAGACAGATAGATCAATAGACAGACAGACAGAAGACAGGAAATTTCTGGCATGTGAATGTTCCTCTATAATGGGTATAGCAGAACAGTTTTCCAGAGTAGAAGATTCAATTTTTGTACTTGAGAGTTCCATTTGTTCTATACCTGAAGACAGTTCTTTAAAATGTGGTACCTTACAGAATTTGGGTATGATGAAAAAAAGGAAAGCATTACCTTAAGAGAAACACTATCTAATCTCATAGTAATTTTATACATGCTTGACATACTTCAGCATTTATAACAAAGCTGATCATTTCTTTCTGTGAAATTGTACCTTTGTGCCTATTTGAACCCATTTCCAACCAGATAACAATGGCAAAGGAGCTACTGAGTCTAGGAAATTTGAACTATCACCACAATATTAGAGATATGGGAAATGCTTGCTCTGTAAGTATATGGTGTTCCTTTAACTAAATCATAAAAATCATTGCTGTTTTATACGAGAAGTTGATGAGGTCACATGAATGCTTGCTTACTGTGCATATGGTAAGAGCTGTGCATTTCAAGTTAAATATAGGAGCAGTTCTGGCTGTAAAGAAGTAGTTTAAGAAATCAAGAGAACTATAAATGGCCATCTGCTCTATTCTCCATTTTTATTTGCTGAATTAACCCAGTGCAATATTTTAATGAATAATGGGTTCGTATTCCATCTGCTCATTAATTTTTTTGCGCTATAGAATAATCCATCATTTTTACTGAGTGGAAACAGTTTGCTGCTTTGTAAAAATATTTTTAAAAATAGAGACAGTGGGTGAATTTCAAGTGCATTTAATTTCAAGTGAAATTTGGAGATTGAGATGCTCAGAACATTTTTTTTTGCATCAAGGTGCTAAGAAAAGAATTTAATTTCTTTGGAACGATGATACATATTGGATGATGTATATCTTTATTTTTACGAGCTGTATGTTTGGGTTTATTTTGAAAGGCGAGAACCTCTCTCTATGATCAAAGGTTACAGAAATGTAAATGGCAAAGATGATAACAAAACTGGCGAAAAATGAGTGCAAAGCGAATTTCTTCAAAAAGAACGTACAGCATATGTTATTATCAAAATAGAGCGTATGATATCCTGGTTCTGTACACAGTGCTATGACTCTAAAAGGAGATGAGCATGTTAGGAATTGTGTATGTGTGGTGCGTGTTCTCTTGCACACATGCCTGCACATATTTAAATTAAAATTTTGTCAGAGTGCATTTGTCTATTTTTATTGCCCATTGCTTTATTTTTCTTAAGTTGGCCTGGCACATTATATGCTTTCAGGCCATTTAAGTTTCATGTGTCCGGGAGCAGATGCTGGCTTAATGACATCTTTAATGCCTGCTGTGCCACTTCCACAAGTCGCTTTCCTCAAGCAAGATATGACCAGCGGGTTCAAGCTGACATTTGGAAAACCAAATGGGTACAGGGAGAGGGAGACACCAGGGAAGGGGCTTTAAATATTCTGGTATTGACAATGTTTGGAAGATTTCTACATCCTTCAACAGACTTTTTCTTTTAAGCTTCCATTCTAGTTATTGTTGGTTTCGGTACCTGAGGGTATCCCTTACTTAGCAGTTGAGATGTATACTGTTCCTTGTAAAAGCAAGAGTTATGTTGTACAGAAAGAGGGATGATAATTAGAACATTTCTGTGGATTACCAAGGACTGGGCTGCACTAACATTATTTTGAAGGCATAATTCAATTGTGGAGATTATGACTTAAGGCACTAATCATCACAGATAAAGTAGAGGCACACATTTTTTAATACCATCAGATTTCTTTTATATCATACATTTATGGAAATAGAGGAATTCAAGCCACAAGCCTGTGAAGTATTAAATGCTTATCTTGTCCTAAATCTCTTTCCCCATGCATTTTCTTTTTTATTATTTATTTATTTATTTTATTGTCAGGTTGGTGTACAGGGTATACAATTATGCAAGTAAGGTAGTAAGTATATTTCTTGTCAAACTTGTTACCCCTTCCTCATTTTCATAGGGTCTTATATTTCCTATTTTTCTCCAAATAATAATGAGTATCTTATATAATGAGGATGATTCTATACCCATATGGAAGGCAGAGGATTTATTATAAAAATTTTTAAAGGAGGTTCCATTATATTTTAAAGACCAAGCTTAAAAAAAGAAACTCAAAAAATTAAGGGAGCCAATGTAATGGTCCAAAATAAGAAAATAGTAATTCTTGTTTGGTTGAATACAATCACAGAGATGGCTGCACAGAGACCAAATGATAATACACATTACGCAGGTGGATATACCTTGAAGAATATTAATTTTCATCTTTTACATTCTTGTAAAATTTGCTTGGAAAGCAAACTATGGCTGTCCTGGGGACCCTGGTCAGTCAGAGAGATGGCATAGCCCAATTCTTCCCGGGCCTGCAACGCATAGTGCCAATAATCCCTCGTAAGCTGAGCCATACAAAAGGTGCAGAGTTTACAGAAGAGGTGTGTGCCAATCAAGGTACCACCATGACTAGAATTCCACTGGTACAACCTTCTGACCTGTGTCAACTGATCTAGCAGTGGGTTCTAGCAGACAAGAGATGCATAGCTTCAAGATCATAGAAAAATTTTCCTCAATTATGAAACTAGTATACCACAGGAAAAACTGTTAGGTTCTATGAAAAATTACCTATGAGTTAAATGGAAATAATGCCATTTTAGACCTACCTGAATTTAGAATATGCAAAGCTTTAATGTGTCAAACAGAATTGGATGGTGGAAAATGAGATCTGAAGGGCAATATCGACTTCCATTAAGTCTTCAAGGACACCTCTGTTCATGATAGGAATTCTTTCCCTTCTCGCTTGTGGGGTTATTAAGTAAGTCTCCTGAGAGTAGCTGTTATGTATCTATGCTTGTCTTCTCTCTGGGTCTCTGGTGACAACAGAGTTCTGGGAATGCAGGCAGAATACAAGAATCATAGAAAATAATAGATACTGACATGAAAACATGACTCTGCATGGATTCCGCTCACGAGGCAGCCTGCATTCAAATTCTGTAATTAATTACTTGAGTAGTTTGAGAGAAGTATATAAAGCTATTCAACAATCTTCAATGTCCACATTTGGGGATAAAATTAGTTATTTCTTGGAAATAACTATATAAATATATAAATATTATATATAAATATATATAAATGATAAATACAATGTGAAAATTGAGGTTTTTTTTCTTTTGTAAATCTAAAAATGGTTGGTCCTATGACTGGCAGAGTTTGTGCTTGATAAATGGTAACTATTTCATACAACCAGTGTGGTCTCCAGATTACTTATTTCTTCTAAGTCATAGGTGGAATGAGAAGAGAGGCTTGTGCATTGGTAAGCAATGTGCTGGGGATTTCTCAGATGGTGGCTAATTTCTAGTCTTCTCCCATCAGTCATTCCAACCAGCTCCCAGAATATGAGGAACCAGGGCGATTGGCAGCTAATTTTAAAATGTCTGTTGGCCTCTCCTTTGTGCTTTTGTGTTAATTTGTATAGTTTGGTGTTTAGAAATTACCAAGAACACCTGCAGCTTGAAAACCATCTGAGAGTAAAGAATGTTTGTCAAAATCATAAAAAGAAGGTTCAATTATGCAATACATTCCAATAAAAGGTCTATGCTGATCATCATGTTAATTACAATATCTTCTTGGCTACTGAGTGTTCTAAACAATCGATGTTTTTCTTTTTCATGTCTCACAGCATATAATTTGTCATTTTCTCAGATGGAGGAGACAGACAGTACCAAATCTTTGCTTTATAGCTTATTCCCAGGAGAAGCTTATAGCTGTGCTAATAAATAAATAAATAAATAAGAAGGGGAAAAACTTAAGGCATACTGTCTAAACTTTATACTGTGATATAGAAATTTTTTAACCTTATCATGAAAAGCTCAAGGGTATTGCCTAGATGATCAGCCACAGAAATATAGCAGGCTTAAAAGGAGACACAAAACTGAAAAGCACATAAATTCCCCTGTTCATTATCCCTTTCCCTTCTTCTTTTTTTTTCTTTTTGTCTTCTTTTTATTTCTAAGAATTTATCTATCAATGTTTTGTAGGCTATGAAAATAAAAGTAGGCATTTATTTGATGGAATAAAACAAAATGATAAAAATCAATATTTTAAAGACAGCATTGAGAAGATTGTTTTCATATCAAACAATTGTTAAGAGAATCAAATATTTATTTAATTTAAACAAAAATATAAATCTCTATTTAATGCAATGTTCTGGGAGCGGCCTCCCAATGTAAGCAGGATATAAACTCTACTTCAAAAGAGCTTCCTGTCTGTTCAATAAAACAGCAATAAATAATTACAACTCTGTAAAATAATTTAAAGTGAAATGAAATAGGGCAGCAAGAGCACAGAGCCCAAAGTATCTGCCAAGATATATCAGAGAAGTCTTTATTGAAAAGAGGCTTGTAAGCCACTGATCTTTCATCCAGTGGTTTTTTAATGACTGAAGGACAAAGTTGTCTTCTCTTAGTCACAGAAGTGGAGGAAATGGATGCCAGGTAAAGTCTTCAGATTGCAAAGGCTCTGGGCCAAGTATGCGTGAACCTTGGTTGAGTAGAAAGAACATGCTGAGGATGAGTTGGGAGCATCAACACAACAGGGCCTTAAATAGGAATGCGGGGGCCTGACCATACCAGGGCAGGGGGGAAATCTGAGGATTTCCAGGATCAAATAATCTGTCCTGTGACAAGAGGCTGACCGGTATCAGCTGTCATCAATGAGTTCCAGAAGGGACAAGGTGGATGCTGACAGGCAGATAGGAGGTCCACTAATACAGTTAAGAGATGACTCGATTTAGGGAAGATGTGCTCCTCACCTTAGAGAAGAGGAAGGGAATTCAATGCTTGGAAATGTATGATATGGTGGGAAAAGAATGGGAAAAGCTGTTGTTGAAGTTGCCTCTCCTCTGAGCAATGAAGAGGACGTACTCAGAGCTATTAAATGAAATAGGAATACCACAAAGAAACCAGGCCCTGAGAGAAGCATTTGACTCACTTGATTACACGCCATTCTCATATTCTTCTTTTTAAAAATATTTTTATTGTTATCATAAAGGTGATGTACAGAAGGGGTTACAGTTATAATTACAGTTAAGTCAGATAAAGAGTACATTTCTTTTGGGACAATGTTACCCCTTCCCTTGCTCTATTTTTCCTCCTGCATCCTCTAAGTTTTTCAACCTAGTATCAACTGAGTACCTCTGCTGCATTTGTTCAAACACTGTCCCTCAAGTTCTGTGCCCCTCCTTACCTTCCCAAAGACAGATAAACAAAGACAAAAGGAAAAGAACAACAACAAAGAAAACCCCCTGTTTCCATTTTTTGGAGTTCATTTCAGTAAATATTATTTTATATGATCAGAGGCATATAGATATGAAGCCTTTGTATTCCTCCTCTAAGAGTTTCCTCCTTTGCTCTCACTGTGTGTGAATGGTTTGAGTCCTGAATAATTTATCCTCTCATGGTATACTTTAGATCTAGCCTCTGTATTTGAGAGAAAACATGCACCGTTTGACTCTCTGAGCTTGGCTTACCTCATTTAACATGATTTGTTCTGGGTCCATCCATTTCCCTGCAAATGACATAATATTATTCTTTCTGATTGCTATGTAAAATTCCATTATGTATGGGTCCCACGTTTTTTTGTATGCACTCATCCATAGTAGGGCAACCTGGCTGTTTCTATAACTTGGGTATTGTCTTCACCTTCTTCTTTATTAGGGCCTTTAATTGGAATTTCCAACTCATCCTGCCTGTCAATGAGTTCTAAGGCTCAGATATTGATGTGTCTCCACTCATTCCCCAATGTCATGACTCATAAAGTATTTCATGTATGAAAAATTTACTGCTAGTTCCAAGCTCTCCACCTTGATTCCAGATACAGATTCATTCTCATACCTGCATACTAATATATATGTATATATTATATATATTATGTTATATATCTTATATGTAATATATATATATATATCCTAAAATACTTACAATCCAAAGTCACAATTAATACCTCCCTTAGTTTCCACCTCTCAAAGGAATACCAAATCCATAGTTAAAAGAGGTTTCAACCACTGAGGCACCAGTGGCTCACACTTGTAATCCTAGCTACTGAGGAGGCTGAGACTTGAGGATCACAGTTCAAAGCCAGCCCAAGCAAGGAAAGTCTATGAGACTCGTATCTCCAATGAAACACCAGAAAACGAGAAGTGGTGCTGTGGATCAAGTGGTAGAGCACTCGCCTTGAGCTGAAAAGCTGAGGGACAGTGCCCAGGCCCAGAGTTCAAGCCCCATGAATGATGAGGGGTGGATAGGTTTCAACCAAAATTCCTGGAGTCATTTTAGTCTCTTTTCTATGGCATTGTAGTCACTGATCCTTTTAAAACAGACTTATAACAATGTCCTCCTTCCCTTCCAACTTCTTTCCCATGTCACCTGGAATGCAATGTAAGGTCCTGGTTGACCTACAGGCCTTGCGTGGTAAGCCTCTCCCACCAACATCCTGTCACTCTTCTTCTCTCTGCCTCTCTCAACACTGGAGTGCTGATCTATCTTCAGAGCCTTTCCCCATCTGGTGGCTCTTCCTGTAATGTTCTTCTACCAGTTGTGGTAGAAGATCTCTGCTCCAAAGTCACATATCATGTAGGCCACCTTGGATACAGTGGCAACTACTTTCATCTCCATTCCCTTGGCTTTCTCCCATCACAAATCACCACATGGCACATTATATAGATAGACATTCATTTCATGATTGTTTCCTTTATGTTGTAATGTATGCATCTTGAAATTTGTTTTGTCAACATATCACAGGAGCCACATGCCCTTTGAAGAACTTTAAAATATTGTCTTATTTAATAGTCACCACATTATTTAGTAGTATTTCCTTACTAGAAAAGCAGAAAATTAGAGTACAGAGAGGTTGAGCAAGTTGGTTGCGCAGCTCCAATATGGTAGAACTGGAATTCAAACTCAGTTCGATCTGTCCACCACTATAACTTTTTAAAAAATATTTTACTTGTAAATGGTGATCTTCTAAATCTGTGTCCACAAATTCCAAAACCCATAACACTCTGTATACTTCAAAAAATTCAATTTTTGCCAACATTATTGTCTAAGAGGACAAATACTGGTAGGATGTCAGAATTTGTACAAGAGAACCATTATAACTTGTGCTATGTTTGGAAAGTAAGAACTTAGTTTGCTTTTTTTTTCCTGCTGTTTTTTTGCACTTAGAGAGTGTGGCCTGGTTCTGTATTTAATGATTCAAAACATTGGTATTATTAGTTTGAGAGGGCTGGACAGTATTTATTTCCTGTGTCCAAAACCCAGTAGAATTTTAAGTGATGAAATCAGAAGTTTCTTTTTTCAATCATTATATACTCTTTCTTTTTAAGACTATCATTCCTGGTATGTTTTTAAAAGCTCTCCAGATTAAAAGAAAAAATCTGTCTGCATGATTTCATTTTCTATTAAAACACTGCTATTGTAAACTCAGCAGTAAATACTAAATGTTAAATACTTGACTGCTTTCTTATGGCCATATGCTGAGTCCAGAGAATTAATCAAAAGAAAAGCTGTCTCTAAAAGTTCCTCCTTTTAATTGCATGGGGGGAAACAGTCAATAAAATGGTATTCGCGAAACCCCACTGAGCAGTCTGAATTGGTCAGGCCAGGTGTCAAGCACTGTACTAGGCAATAAGTACAAGTTCCTGTGAGGTATGCCTCTATCCAAGACTCGAGGTCTCAGGGGTAGATTACCAAGTAAATAAACACAAATGATATTACTAGGGCACAAGAACACAAGACTGTTTGGAAAATGGAATAAAGAAAGAGAGATGTGAGGAAATGTGTAGTGGAGTGAAAATTCTGGTGGTTTTAAGAAGTTAACAGATGATATGCATAACCATCTCTGGTTTCATAGAGGTAGGTGGTATTGGTGGTGGTGGGTCAAAGGTTTCCCAGACTAACACCAAACAATAATAATGGGGAGAATCCCATGTTGCAAACTTTTATACAAGTCTGTATTTCATGGAGGAAAACCTATTAATTTGTGAAAATCCAATTTCTCATAAGCTCCATAAATTGCTAGAAGACTATTAAAAGCTTAGAACTACATATGTATAAAATTACTGACAGGAAATAAAATAATGCATTCTCATTTTATAGAGACTTTACAAACACATTTTCCTTTAATTATAAAAATGTGAACTTATGTTTGTTTTTTGTTTTGAAAACTCTTTTTCACTGTATTTTGGTACAGTTTTAGAAAGTAAACAACTTCTACAAGTTGTGGTTAATTTTTTTTGCTGAATTTCAAGTTCTTTTAACGTCAAATAATTATTATAATAAAGTTAATGTCTATGACATGCCTTTCAGGATATCTAGTTCTCTGAGTATAAAATCTGGCATAGATAGTTTGTGGGATCCCTCCATCTATAGTTATCCTTGAGAGAAGCTTCACACAATTTTATCTTAGATTTAATGATGGTGAAAATCCCTTACAGTCACTTTGTAGTTTACAAAGCCTCTTGTTTCCATTTTTCTCGCCCAGTCTATTTCACTTGATCCTAGCAATAGTTCTGTGAGCTAGACAGGGGACAGCTGGTTCAGAATATCCTTTTTAAGCCTCTGCTTCGCTTCTTCCCAAGTTTTCAAAGAAGCAGATGTGATTCGCTGAGATTGCTTCCTAGCTCATGTCCTTCCACAAAGACGGTGGCAGAGTACCTTGCCAGATTCCGGTTCCAGTGGCACAGTACAGAGAGCCGCAGGGAACGGTGGATCATAAGATCCTAAAACAGTAGTTTCAACCACTCTTGGGCTATTCATCACCAGATGTGCACACATCTCTAGGCTTTTCTGGGTCTAAATAAATCACAGTTAAAAAGGAATTGGTAGAGGAGAGATGAAATCATCTCTAAGATCTACTCTAGCTGGAAGTTCTGAAAGGGCAAAGTAAATGAAGCTGAATAAACACAACCATTAGAAAAATCTATTAGATCTTGGTGAAGCATGAAGGTTTTAAGGCCTTGTGACACGATGTACATTTGGGCACGGTACCTGGGCTCAGGCAAATGGGGAAAATCTCTTCATGTGGAATGCACTAGGAAGCTGCGTCACACTCACACTTGGTAGATTTGGACATCTGGGACCCGAGTTGTCTTTGCACTGGCTTTTAATGCTTTTCTGCTATAAGGATTTTTTTCTCCCTTGATATTATAAGTAAGTTTTCTGCTGACAATTTAAGGGATCAAAAAGAATGAGTTTAGGCACTCTAGATAGAAGAAGGAGAAGAAGAAGGAGGAGGAGGAGGAGGAGGAGGAGGAGGGGGAGGAGGGGGAGGAGGGGGAGGAGGAGGAGGAGGAGGAGGAGGAGGAGGAGGAGGAGGAGGAGAAGAAGAGCAGGAGGAGGAGGAGGAAGAGGAGGAAGAGGAGGAGGAGGGAGGAGGAGGAGGAGGAGGAGGAGGGAGGAGGAAGAGGGAGGAAGGAGAAAGAGGGGGGAGGAAGGAGAAAGAGGGGGGAAGAAGGAGAAAGAGGAGGGGGAGGGGGAAGAGGGGAAGGAGGAGGAGGGGGAGGGGGAGAGGAAAAAGAAGAGGAGCTAGGAGAAGTTTTATTGTTCATTGTTCATTAGTTTGTTTTTGGTGAAACCATATTTTGTGAACCATCTGCCTGTGAAGTATAGACAAAATACTTATCAAAACTTTTTTAGAAAGCAAGCATGGTCTCTAGCGGTCATATTCTCGAGCATGAATTTCTTTTCTTATGGGCTCTAGTATATAGGAAGGCACTTATATCTTAAATACCAGCTTTAAATTCATTGTTGGCTTGTCTGCTAACCCATAGATTAAATGAATGACTGGGTATAAGATTTATTTCTAGTAGTAGGCTATTTTCTAAGGAAGTACAGAACTACTTTTATATCCTCTACCATGGACCTAAACCCCACCTGCTAGCCCCAATGCCTGAAACAGAAAAATGTACCAACCAAGCCTATATTACTATATTTGCAATATTTCTTAGAGTCTCATTCTCAAAAAACAGGAAAATTCTAGATCTCTGATTATGTGTTGCTAGAGCCTACTCGGACCTACTACAAGAACTCTACAAACTCATTGCTTAAATGACAAATTATACCTCTGAGATGACTTATTCGAGAACTGGGTTAGTTCCATTTTCTTTCTTCAAATTAGACAAGAGTAGTTGAAGGCTGGATCAGTATCTTATTAATTCATATTTCCTTGGCACTATAAGTATCAGCAAATCTTTATTAAATAAACAAAGCCCACCAAAGGACGAACACAAAGAGTGCCTATTACATAATAATTCTGAGATAATAGTGGCTAAAGGGCCATTTCTTCTTTCTTTAAATGTGTTCAAGTAACAAGAAAGTTCAGCGTGAACCCAAAGACTTCCAAACCTTAATATACTTAGCGCAGGCATCTTAAACTAATTTATGGATATGACTTTTGTAGTATGTCACAGAGATAATTTGTCTACAATCATTTCATAGGCATCACTGAATAGCTATCATGTAATAAAAGTCCATCATTATTATATTGAATCAGACTTAAATACTGAATGTAAGTTGTACTTGATTGCAGAATGCATTTAAATACCTTGATTAAAGCCTACTAACTCAATTTCAAATGACATTTCATGCCCTTAGTCTTTAGAGTTTCTTCTCCTACACCCTGAATCCCTTTCCATGGTTTCTACCCAAATCCATTTATTCCATTTTTCTTTTATTTTACAAAAAAATGATAGTATTTGTATGAGTTTAACTGATAGCAAGTTACTGAACAATTTCAAAATTGTGCAGCAGGGAAATTAATGTAAATATATTGAGTAGTAAATGCTTGAGTTGCATTTTAAGAATCAGTCTGAACTTCTAATACAGTCGTTACTAACGGTTGCTCTTTCTCAGCATCTTTTGGATTCCAGCTGCTGCTAATCTAGCCTAAGGCTTTCATGAAGGGATGAGGTTTAACTCCCACTTAGCTGAGCTGGTAAAATAATCCTCAGCTCTACCAATGACAGTTTCACTGGAGGAAGACCAAAGATGAACAGAGTACTAGAATTAACTCAGTTTCTCTAGGTAAGTAGTTGCAAATGGATGGTTCCAGACGATCTGTGTTACTTGGTAATGAGTGTGTGAACTTCATCTGTATTTGCCATTTCTCTCACTTTTATTAAACATGCCTCTCAGATCCTGTGCAGTACACCTCATGGAATCTGTGTGCATTTCTGCCATAACACTGTGCCTGCCTGACATATCACAGAGTCCTATGCATTAGTTATTGGGGTTTTGCATCTATTTGACATTATTCCTGCCACCTTTTTATCATTTGTGTTCAAATCCGGTACTGTATTTCCAGAGTAATTAGCAACACGACATATCAAGTGTGTGATGGACACAGCACATGTTGTATGTCTAGGAGGTTGATCTATATTTTGCAAACAAAAGTACCAAAGATTGCAATCTCTCTCAAAGAAGTCCGCTTGCTTGTCAGGTCAGGCAAGTTTCCGGCCTCTCCATTTACATTTATCTACTACCTGGTGAGCAAAATGTATGAGGAGTTGGAGTTGATTTTTAAGGTGAAACCATTTTTAAGCCAATGTGAAGTTTGCTTAAGATTCAAATGACAGTTCTTACCTGAAAGTCAAATTGTGTTCTTTGCCCTCTCTTTGACAATGATTATAGTAATTGAACAGAATATAGTCTTCTCCATTGAAGTGTATGAATGTAGACACTTAAGGTTATATTTCCAAAGTAGCATGTTCAGGCCTAGCCATGTGTCTCGTCTTAATACCAATGGTATCACACTTTTGCTCACTGGCTTGAAAATGTACCTCATGACATTAATGCACGTTTCGCCTAGTATATCAATTACCTCATTTTTCTGTGGCTTCAATATGTTTTTATCCACGAATGCATAGTTAACTGGGTAGGCTTACTTACTTATTTTTGGTTTAATAATAGGGGAAGTCAAATTTTCAGCGTTTATCCAGTGCTGACTGGTGGTTCTTTTTGGCTAAGAAGTTGGTTAGGGAAATTACTGGCCAACTCACTCACCACCATCGTAACTGAATTTCAATACCTTCTGGGGATACAGACATTTATATAATCTAACTCTATGGAGCTGAGGTGCAGTGTATGTAGTGTATTTATGATTGAACAGGAAGTTTCAAACAGCAGCCTGTGAAATTGGATTTTAGATGTAATGTACCATAAATAAGTGCTATAAAGATTGCCTTTAATGCAATAAATCAGATTTTATTGGTTCCAGCTATCTCATTCTGGTTATTGTATTACCCACAAAATCAGAGGAAATCAAAGAGCTGGAATATTTTTTATTTTAATATCCCATATTCTACAGTAATGGCACATGCATTCCCACATCTCGCTTTTTGAGGCCGTTGGACAAGATTGGCAGGTGGCCGCCCCAAAGCAGCTCATCATGGGCAGGATTAGTGTAAACAACCAAACTTGGGGACTTGAAACCTTTTCACATGTCCTGTCTGTGAAATATAGGGGATGGTTGGATTGGCAGGTTTCTTTCTCTTCTTGAGAAGCTGGTTGTCTTGTTCTTCGTGCCAGCCAGCCTGACACCTGTGGGGACAGGCAGGTGAGGCGTGCCTGTATCTTCTGCATATTTATGGATTTGGGTGACGGAGCTATCTGTTGTAGATGGTGAGGGGGTGCTGTAAGTGATTCGGCAGAGCTATTGAAAGCCCTCCCCCGGCCTGTTGCTTTAAAGAAAAATGTTCTCCCTAACCAACCTCTTGGAATTGCAGTTAGAACAACACCCCTCCCTACCCCATCGACTTCACAGGTTTTCCCTCACAATCAGGATGGTTTAGTCATGAAAAGCAGCATATTGGTTTTCATGGAAGCATAAAGACTTTCAGAGCCTAGAGAATGAGCTAGTTGGGACCAGAGCAGTTTCCAAGCTATGAGGCTGCAGAGTATGTGTGGCTCCTGGTAGTTTTCTTTAGTGCTTACTCATGTAAGCATTCTAAATTGGAGATTCTGGGAAGGATCCACCTTGCTCTTGAATGCTGTCTTTTGACTCATTGTTCAACAATGACGCCATATAACTTGAAGGAAAGTTCTGAAGAGAGGATCTCAGAGAGAGAGTGAGAGCGAGTGAGCAAGAGAGAGAGAGAGAGAGAGAGAGAGAGAGAGAGAGAGAGCTCTTCATTGTGTGCAAATTAATTAATTTTAATTTTTGCCCTAAAATTCTACCCAGGTGGGTTGTCATTTTCCCCACCTGGAAAAAAGCAGTATACTTAGCCATCAGAAGAGACACTGTGCTCTTGTGCTGTTTCTTGATTAGGAAGAAATCTAATTTTTATAAGTGATTTAAGTGATCTTAAACCTGCTGGAGATAAAAGAAAATCATATACAACATTTACCACAGTAATACTTTTGATAAGATGTTGGTCCAAGTCCAGCAATTTTTTTTCCTGATACCACCTTTCCTGGCCCTGAACTAAGCTTGGAGAACTAAGGGGATTACACTGATCAGGGTTTGACATTTATGACTGCCAGTATGCTGCTGAAAATACAGCCTTGGAGCTCTGTGCTAGTCCTGGGAGGCAGCTGCGTCCCACGGTGTGCATTGGCACTTGTTTTAGGTCGTATTCAATTTTCTGGGAGCCAGTGGGCTGCCTGGATTCAACCAAAACCTGACTCTGCTAGAAGTCTAGCTGCAGCTCCAGTCAGGAACATGGGCTGCTGTTTTTAATGACTTTTGCTGCTTTTCCTCTCTCAAGACTTTCTCCAACATGCCCCAACCAAATGTTCCCAACTTGTTCTTTTTTCTTTTCCCCTCCTCCATTCCTCCCTCCCTCCCTCTCTCCTCCTTCCTTTCCTTTCCTTTCCTTCCTTCCTTCCTTCCATCCTTCCTTCCTTCCTTCCTTCCTTCCTTCCTTCCTTCCTTCCTTCCTTCCTTCCTTCCTTCCTTCCTTCCTTCCTTCCTCCCTCTCTTCTTCTCTCTCTTTCTCTCTCTTTCTCTTCCTTTTGACAGTATTCGGTTCGAACGCACACTCCTGCACTTGGTAAGCATGGATTCTACCGACTGAGTCACAACCCCAATCTTTTTGCTTTAGTTATTTGTCAGGTAGAGTCTCATAATTTCGACTGGTCTCACACCACAGCGCTTCTACCTATCCCTCTCACAGAGCCAGGATTATAGGCATGAATAGCCACACCTGGCTTATCTGTGTATGGGCATCCCTTTTAACTTTGCAAGGACTGACTTTGAATGGTGATCATCCACATTTCTGCTTCCCAAGTAGCTAGAATTATAGTCAGTGATTCATTTTGCAAATTTTCTTTGGTGGTTCCTGTTCTGCACTCTAGGCAGATTCTGAAAGTATAATGTTATCTTGTGGTTGGTTTGGTTTGCCTTACTTAGCTCCCTACTCTAGCCCAATTTGCCTAAGATCACCAAAAAGGAATTTTTATTCAGCAAATTCAGGCGTATCTTGTGCACAAAGCACCCAAGGAGAGGGCTGCACACCAGGGGGCCTATGAGGTCTCTTTCCAAACAAAGGATCACATAGTGGTTATTATAGGATTTGGGGGGATAATGGACCTTAGGTGAGATTTAAATAAGGCATTGTTTGGATAGATGCAGAGCAAAGCAGGACTGTGTACAAAGGGTTTAGCATCAAGACTGGACTCGAGTGCATTGAAGGTCCGGTTTCCTTGGAAACAACAGAGTAAGGTAGATGGATGATGTTCTGTCTGCAAAGCCCTTCCTTGAAGCTCTTCCTCCACTCGGAATCGAGGCCACTGTCTGTGGCAATGACCTCAATCCTCTGGGGAGAGTGCAATGATATTCTTCGCTCATCTAATTTTCCTCCAAACTAAGTTTATGAGGATGTTTGATTGGAGGGAACAAAATGGAATGAGTGAAAAAAGCAGCAACTACTTTGAGGACGGGGTTTGGTACTGCCCACGATGATCTTGCCAGCAATATTCCCTCCTTTTCATTTTCAGTTGTTTTTTGGTTTGTGTAGTCTCCTGTTGGTTTGTTTAATCTATTGACCTGACTTATTTCTTGACCAAACACATTTTTCTTTTTTTAAAATTCAGTTTTATTGTCAAGGGGATGTGCAAAGGGCTTCAGTTATATACGTAAGGTAGTGAGTACATTTCTTGTCTAATATTATTACCCCCTTCCTCATTTTTCTCCTACTTCCCCACCCCCCACATGCCCCTTCCCCTAGTTGTAAAGTTCATTTCCAGCATGTTGTCTTGTGAGTGTTACTATTGTATTGGTTCACATTTTTTTGTCTAATTTTTACTTTTCTTATCCACCTGATAGTTTGGAAAACTAATTAGCAAGGAATAAAACTTTTTTGGCATCATTAGGACTACACATCTAAGAAAATGAACACGTTACCAATGGAGAATGTCAAAAGAATAGAAAGGGCTTCAGACAAGATTTGATCAAGCTGTTTTTGTTTTGTTTTGCTTTTTGTTTTGTTTTTGTCTACTGCTGATTTTTCCCCACAGATTAAACTTCTTTTGAAATCTTAAGGAGGAAATGGCTTTCATATCACTTATAATTCACCCTTCTACTATTTTCTCAGTGATGATTTCTTAACAACTTTTATCATCATTATCTTCCAGTTCAATAATTCCATCTTCATCTGGATATTATTTAGCTTTGAATCTGTCTCTTGAGTCTTATAGGTCAATTATTTTTATTTCTAGAAAATTCAGGTGGCTTTATTTTCAGTCTGCCTGGCTTTGTAGTCTTGATTACACATTTTATAAATGTGTGTGTGTGTCTGTGTGTCTGTGTGTGTGTCTCTGTGTGTGGGTCTGTGTCTGTGTTTGTGCTGGTACTAGGGCTTGAGCTCAGCACCTTGGCACTGTCCCTTAGTGTTTTCTCCAAAGGCTGGTGCTGTATCACTTGAGCTACAGCTCTACTTCTGGCTTTTTACTGGTTAATTGTAGGTAAGAAACTCCCTGGCTGGCTTTGAACCATGATCCTTAGATCTCAACTGCCCAAGTAGCAAGGATTACAGGCATTAGTTATGGGCAACTGGCCATTTTACATACTTTCAATTGTTTTGTGCCCTCAATCATGAAAATATTCTTCACTTTTTATACTTAATTTTTCTTCTCTATTGACTAGCAAATGTGGATATTTTCTTGTTTCTAATTTGATTGGCTTGTGAGCTCTATTTTGCTTGCTGCAGCTTGCATTGTGCATTGAAGTGGAAGAAGGAATAGGAATCAGAAGTCACCAGAGACCAAGAATTGCCTGCCTAATTTCAGGTTGTAAGATCTTATATCATAGCGTACAAATGATTCAGACCTGAATCTATCTATGCAAGCATCTAAATTTCTGCTCGATATCTTCTCAGGAAAGCAGTTTTTTCATCAGATTCCTAAGCATGTCCTATCACTGGTGGACAGGAGTAGTGATATATTCACTTTTCAGTAGCTAGACCCAAGATAGACCCACTTACAGTTTTCTGACTTTCATCACACCAAACACAATATCTCCCATTGCTACCCATGCTATAAAATGCAAGCTCCTTGGCCAAAGAGAATCTCTTGGCAACTTGCTTCTGCCCCTGCCAGGTTTGCTCTCCCTGCTCTGGGCTTCAGTTCCTTCTTGGCTTTCTGTGTAGATTTCCATCTGTCACCTGTCAGCT
Source organism: Dipodomys spectabilis (assembly GCF_019054845.1). Lineage (NCBI taxonomy): Eukaryota > Metazoa > Chordata > Mammalia > Rodentia > Heteromyidae > Dipodomys > Dipodomys spectabilis. The sequence continues at coordinate 11,649,591 of NW_024870752.1, forward strand.
GTATCCTTCTGGGGATGTGTCTTTCTCCCTTTATGACTTTGCTAAGAGATTTTCCCTACTTGCTAAGAGTTCAGCTGTCCACTTAGAAGGATATTTGTTGTATTTTGCTTGGTATTTCTTAGTGTTTTGTAGCAAATAGTTTTCCAGCTACTTCGTTATATTTTCAGAGAAAAAGAATAAATTATATATATGTATATATATATATATATAGATATAAATATATACAAATATCTACATTATGTATATAATCTCTCTATATATATCCATATATATATATGTGTGTGTGTATATATATATATATATATATTTTTTTTTTTTTTTTTTAATCCTATCACTAAGAAGGCTAAAATCTGAGGATCTTCACTGGAAGTCAGCCTGAACAAAAAAAAATCTGACAGTCTTATTTCTAATTAAAAAGCCAGAACTTAAGTGGTAGAATTAAGTGGTAGAGCACCATCCTTGGGCAGTGATGGTAAGAAGGATACAAAGTCCTGAATTCAAGCCCCAGTATTGGCACAAGGAAAGAAAGAGAGAAAGGAAGAACTATAAAGATTTATATATACAGGTCAAGAATTATATATATATATGTATATATATATATATATATATGTATGAGACAGAGAGAGAGAGAGAGAAGAAAGGAAGGAAGGAAGAAAGAAGGAAGGGAAGCAAGAAAAGGGGAAAAAGAAAAAGGGGAAAAAGATACAGTCTATCCATTTGTACCTTTATACAAGTGCCTATATCTATCTTTTTTCCCTCTCTCTCCTGCCCTTTCTGTCTGATCACAAAACCCATACTTCCTTCAGAGATAACACTTCTGATTTTGGGGTTAGAAATATACCATTGGATTTTTTATATTCACACATATACATTGTATTAGAAACAATATATTTTTGTTTTACTTGTCTTTATTTCATAGGACTTGAGTAATGCATTACTTTCCAATGCTTTTATTAGTTCAGTATTTTTGGAAGATTCACCCATGCTGTTATATGCTGCAAGTGTAATTACACATCTATAAAACATCCTTTGATGAATATAATACACTTTTTGATTCATCCTCTTGTTGATTTACATTGGTCTACTTTTCCCAGTTTGAGTGATTAAAAGGTGCATGGGTAGATGATTTGGGGCCAATACCTTGGTGCATGTGTATATCTAGTGGTTTCCTTGAGTATGTGTCAGGAAATAGCATTGCTTGGATGTATGCCATTTTCAGGTTCAGTGTTACAAGATATAACAAAGCATTTACCAGAATGATTGTCCTAACTTCAACTTCTAATGATATTACATGCGAGTTTTCATAGCTTCACTTTCTTTCCAACATGAAATTAAAAGTTTTTCTACTGCTTTAACATTTAAATTTTGCTAATTTTATATTTACTATTTAAGAATTACATTATTTCATTATATTTAATTATTTACCTAATTAATATGATTGAACATAGTGTCTTACACTTATAGAAATAATATATTCTTTAGTAAAATTCTTATAATGTGACTTTGATCTAGTTTTGTGTTTTCCTTCTTGTGTTTGTTGTTTATTTCAAACCTTGATTTTCTGTACATATATAAATTGCATAGAACTTATACCAATTTCTGTCAGTGTTTGCCAGTCTTGGGGCTTGAACTAAGGACCTGGAAGCTATCTCTCAACTTTTGTGTGTGTCTGTGTCTGTGTCTGTGTGTGGTTAATTGGAGATGAAAGACTCATGAACTTTTCTGCCTGCTGGCATTGAACCATGATCCTCAGATTTCAATCTCCTGAGTAGCTAGGATTGCAGATGTGAACCACTGGTGCTTCATAATTCTTTTGTAACAAGAATTTCTAATTTTAGCTTCAATCAGTTTATCAATAGCTTCTTTTGCGTTTTGTTATTTTGTGTATTATCCACAAATATTTCCCTGCAGTAGTTTTACAAAGAAATGTACCCATATTGTATTAATATACTGAGATTTGATTTTCATGTATGATCTGTAATAAAGAATCCAACTTTATTTTCTTGACATGGAAAAATAATTTTCTAACACTATTTTATGAAAAGATGATCATTTTGCCATAACTTGTAACTGGCACTGACGATTCTTGTTTTTCACATATGTGTGATCATCTCCTTGGTTTATTGGGTACACCTGCACCAATATTTTCCTGTGTTATTATGTAACATAATAAGTATATGATAAAAAAAAAAAAGATGTATGGTAGGGCAAGCATTTCAACTCAAATGGATTTGGGATATTCCCCAACATTGAAGATTCCATGTAAATGTTTGAATCTACTTTGGGAAAAAACCGTCATTTTCTTACCATTGGATCTTTTTATTCATGAATTTTACTTACCTGTCCAATTTTCTTTTTATAGACTTCATTTGCCTGCTTGAAATGAGTAATAATTTCAATAATAAATAAATTAAATCAATAATTCCTGGTTAAATATTTTCCTCCTATTGTCTATTTCAGAAGCAAGTGAGTTCTTCATTTTTTCCCCAAATATATAGTTCTTGTCCTAGGAATCTTTTTAGTTTTACCCTTTAACTTTCTTTTTTTACATAGATAGAATACAACCCCACATGATATGAATCTTTTGAAATAGATTTAAGTATGTTTTATAATTTTTCTTGTTGCCACTTTTCATCAGTAATTTATATGGTCTTAAAGGGAAGCTGTTCTAAATATGGTCAGTCCATTTAAATCAAATTTATGCTATGTAAATATTTATCTCTTAATTTTTTGTTTGTTCAATCAGTTGATGAGTGATGGTATTGAAAACCAGTAATGTCTAGGCGAACTTCTCAATTTGTCATTGTGTCAATGTGTAGAATTCAAATGAAGAGACTTCATTTATGCTACTTCATACTTTTGCACTGCAGTCTATTGAGCTCTCTCTCTTTCTCTTGCTCTCTCTCTCTCTCTCAGCTTTTTCTCTGATGCTCTACCACTTGAGTAACATTTCCACTTCTGTCTTTTTGCTTGTTAAGTGGAGATAAAAGTCTCTTGGATGCCTCTGTCTGGGCTGGCTTTGAACTGCAATCATTAGGTGGCAGCCTTCTGAGCCCCTAAGATTACAGGCAGGCACCAACAGTACCTGACTTTATTTTTCACTTTTTTAGGGGTCGAATATTTGTTGCAGAACTGCTTTCATCCTTCTGCATTCATCCTGGCAAAAGGTGCCCAGAATATGTGTGTTTGCATACATGTAGGTGTATAGATCTGCATAAATTCACAAAAATGAGGCTGGGAAGGAGGCTCAGTGGTAGAGTGCTTGCCTTGCATGCACAAGGCCCTGGGTTCGATTCCTCAGCACCACATAAGCAGAAAAAGCCAGAAGTGGGGCTGTAGCTCAATGGTAGAGCACTAGCCTTGAGCTGAAGAGCTGAAGAACAGTACCCAGGCCCAGAGTTCAGTCCCCATGATCGACAGAAAAATAAAATCACAAAAATGAAATGTGTGTGTGAGTGTATGAGTATGTGTATGCATATGAGTCTACTCTACTTTTTAAAATGCTGGGTAGATTATTTCACTGAGATTTAATTTTCATTTTTCTCTTTCATTGTTCAACTCATAGTTCCTCATTTCTTGTTTGTTTACTGTCTGTGTATTTTTTCATGTTTATGATGGATATTATTTCATGCATAATTAACATAGTCAAAAGTTAGCTGTTACTTTACTCATACCACAAATGATGCAAAAATCCTCAAATGCTTTCATTTTAATCATTATCTTCTCAATGTACATGCTACTATTTCCCACTTATTTCTGACTCTTTTTATTTTTGACCCTCACAAATGAGGCTATTTTACCCCATCAATGTTTGCTTGTATGTATGTATCAGATATTTGTTTGTATCTCTACTGAGAATGCAATCTTGCATTTCAAACCTTCCATCTGGTCTAATTTTCTTTCTTCCTGAAGCATGTCCTTTAGAATTTCAGTTAGGGACAGCCTATATATAATGAACACTTGCCTTCAGGTTTGCTTGTCGGAAAACATTGTCTTTATTTTGCCCTTGTGGTTGAAAGTTAGTTTGTTGGGTGAGGGGCTCTAGTGTGGTGATTCAGTTATTGCCTTGCTGAGTGCCTCCTGACATCTATGTTTTGAGAAGCCAGTCATCAGTATAAATATTCTTTTGTGATACTCCATTTTTCTCCTCTGCCTTTTTGAAGTGCTGTTCTGTATTTATAGTGTTATGCCTTCACTCTCAGTTTGTGCAGATACAGATTTCTTTTTATTTAGTCAGCTGAAACACCATTGAACTCTTTGCATCTGAAGTCCAGTATCTTTCTTCAAACATTGTTGAAAATATCAATTATATCTTTCAAACTTTTGCTCTCCTAATTCCTGCCCATTTGCTTCCACTCAAATACTATTTAGCTGGACCTCAAGCTTTCTCTGTCTATCCCCTTTATCTCTTTTCTAATCCTTCTCATTTTCAGTGGTTTTTCTTCAGATTTATATTCAAGGTAATTAGTTCTCCCTTTAGCCATGTTGGTTTACTATTAAGGTATCCTCTCAATTTTAAATTTTGCTCTCTGTGTGTGTATGTGTATACACAAAGCATTCTTTTAAAATATGGTTTGCCTAAAACATCACTATTTTTCATATTTCCAACCCTTGAATATCATCTATTCATTATATATGAGATACTTGTAAGTAATCTGACAATCATTCATTATTGGTGTGGTGTTTTTATGAGTGTCTTACATTATAACAGTTAGAATTGAATTGTGATGTCTTTGTTTTTCTTAAAATTATCTTAATTTCTAAAATTTTCTTTACCCTGATGTTGAGTTTCTCCAGAAAGACTGACCAGGACTGTCCAGCACTTAATAATTATACACTTAATTATTTTCTATGTTTGATTTTTTCCTAATCCATACAAAAAGTTTGAATGTCTTCTCCATATTCTCCATTGTTTATAATAATTAAATTACTACTGCTTCTCAGGGAGGCTTTTTTCCCATCCTACTGGTGTCAAGTGCCCTCATTTTCTTTCCTGAGGGAGAAAATTGTTTCTTATTTATTCTGCTCTTTTGAGGTCTCAGCATTTTGTAGGTATACTCAATGAGTATATCTCTTTTATCTTACCTCCTGTACCCTGACAAGACTTCCAAAGCAAATCCTGGCCACAGGATTCTGCCAACATCTCTGCACATCTGCGGATCTGATGCTGGCTCACCTGCCTGGGCTTTGTCATTCACATCATTTGAGGTGTTACTTTATTTTACACTCCTTATTTCCTCACCGGTTTGGAGAGGGTTCTATACGTGTGTGCTCTTCACGTGATTCTCTTCACCCTCTTAGAATCTTTTGAAGGGAAAGTTCTTCAGAAAACATAGGCTTTCAGAAGCCTGGAGTCCCCTCTAACTTAGCTTTTTCTAGACTGCCTAGGAGACAAATCAAAATTATTTTGTGTGTGTCATTGTTTCTTTCTTTATGCATTTTAATTTGTCACTATAAAGGTGATGCACAGAGGAGTTGCAGTTACCTAAGTCAGGTAAAGAGTACGTTTCTTTTTGGACAATATCACTCTTTCCCTTGCTCTCTCTGTTTTTCCCTCTCGTCCCCACCCACAAGTTGTATAGTTCATTTTCAACATAGTGTCCAGTTCGTACCACTGCTGCATTTGCTCATTCTTTCCCCCAACATTTCTGTGTCCTTCCTTTACCCTACAGCTCACTATTATAATTAGAAACCAATTGTTTTTCACTACTCATCAATGTGAAGTAAAAGCAACATTCTCAGTATGCAAGTACCACTGCATAGAAGAAAAGTTTTAACTAATTTCCTGTGAGAAAAGGAAGCTCAGCAGAACTAGGCAGTTATCAGGGGAGCTGAGTAGGTGGTGATATTTCAGGCAGGTGCCTTTGGTTCCAAGGGCAGAGCCTGGAAGATACAACACAGGTGAAAATAAAACCTGCATGGTTTTAGTCCAGCCTGGCTTATGGACCTTTCTGTCTAGTAATTGTCTATCAATTCTGTTTCAAAAACCAGCAATCTATGGCCCTACTTAAATCAGAGGGTATGGAAGCCATGAATGTTTTTACCATGAAGTATCAGCCAGACATACTGTAAAGTTTGTTCTCAAAAGGTTGAGAACAGACAAGACATTTTATCTAATAGTCTTAAAATTTAGTGAAGAGGGCTAGAAAAAAATTAAAAATCACAGCAGAAACACCTGTTTCTTTCTTTCTTTAAAAATTTTTTTATTGTTATTATAAAGGTGATGTACAGAGGAGTTACAGTTATATGTCAAAAAACGATTACATCTGTTTATTTTTTTTCTCCTCTACACCAGCACTTGTGAAGATTTGTTATCATTAGAGATTATTTTCAGTCCCAGTCTGTACCATCTCACAATTCCTTAGTGTCATTCCAGACATGTGCAAGATTCCTAAAATGCAATTAACCTCACCACACTTCGGCTAGATGTCATACTTCTGAAATATCCTACTCATGATTTTTTTTTCAGATAATATGGCAAACTCCTCAAAAGAATCCAGTGAATTCAAGCTCACATTGGTAGAGAAGCCTTATATTTCTTAAACTTTTCTAATTATGATAGGACGCCTGAACTAGACCTGTCAGGTTCAGGAAGCTGAAAGCCAGTGCTGAGAGAAAAGATCACCATTGAGCAAGCGTGATGCAGTTGTCCCTGGAAATCCTTGCAGGATAGAGCTCCTCCAGTCAGTTTGGTAAGCTTGATGCAGGCATCCCTGTAAATCTGTGCAGGGTAGAGCTCAGGTCAGTTGAGTTAGGAATAAGTGAGCTGTTGTATTGATCAGAGACACTCTGGTTTCTATTCTGGTGTCCCCTCCAAAACTCATGTTGAAAGAAGATAGCAAGTGCAGCACAGATGAGGCCTTTGGGATGTAATCAGGATATGGAGATGGGATGGGTGATTTATAAAATGGCGTGATAAATGAGTTCATCCCTTCCTCTGTAATGAGAGAGCACAGCATCTGTCTCTTTTGCCTCTTCATTCCTTCCATCCCCCTATATGAACACATGGCAAAATGGAACTCACCAGATACCAAGTGGTGGTGTCTATCTGGGACTTCTCAGCCTCTGTACTGTAAAAAAAAAAAAAAATAGATATGGTTCTTTTTTTAAAAAAAAACATGTTTTCTATTGCTAGGATTACACAATTGAACACCCAGCACCCAGCACTCTGGTTTTATTTTTTAAATTTTATTTAAATATATACGTATATCTATATTAATGTTATTATAAAGGTGATATACAACAGGGCTACAGGTACATAAATCAGGCAATGAGCAAATTTCATTTTTAACAGTGGCGCCCCTTCCCTTGCTCTCTCCAGTTTTTCCCTCCCATCCCCACCCACATGTTGTATCATTCATCTTTTTTAAATTTATTTATTTAGGTTTTTATTGTGAAAATACCGTAGGGAGAGGTTTCAATTACATGGGCAAGGTAATGAGTGCATTTCTTATCAAGCATTGTTGCCTCCTCCTTTGTTTCCCCTTCCCATCCCTTCCCATCCCCACCCCCCAACATAGTATGTAGTATCTTTGCTTCATTTGTTCACCCTTTGTCGCACCCTTTCTGTACCCCCTCCCTTGCCATCCCAAAGACAGATAAATGAGCAAACAGGACAAAAGGTTCAGAAAACAAAAACAGCAGCAAAGAGGAAAACAAAACCCTCTTGTGAGACAGGTGCTGGTGGCTCATGACTGTAATCCTAGCAACTCAGAAGGCTAAGATCTGAGGATAGAGGTTCAAAGCCAGCCTGGGCAGGAGAAACCGTGAGACTCCTATCTCCAATAAACCACCAGAAAAGCAGAAGTGGAGCTGTAGCTCAAGTAGTAGAATGCTCTCCTTGAGCTGAAGAGCTGAGGGGTAGTGCCCAGGCCCAGCCAGAGATCAAGCCCTATGACCGACCAAAACAAACAAACAAACAAAAAAAACCTCTTGTTCCATTTCTTGGAGTTCATTTCAATAAATATCATTTTATATGATCATATGCACATAACTATTGAGCCTTTGTGATCCTCTTCTACGAATATTCTCTCTGTGTGAATGACAAGAGACGTGTATAATTTATCATGTATATGTATTTTTTTATATCATCCAGTATGTTTACTTGTACATTTATAGGCACATTCTAGTTTCCATCAATGGGGAAAGCCATGTAATCTGTGTTTCTTTGGGTCTAGTTTACTTTGCTTAATATAATTTTCCAAGCCTTTCCATTTCCTTATGAATAGTATAATATTCTTTCTGATGGAATCATAGAATTCCATTGTGCAAATATACCATATTTTCTTGATCCATTCATCCACTGAAAGGCATTTAGATTGATTCGATATCTTGGCTATGGTAAACACTGCTGTAGTGAATATAGTTGTGCTGGTAGCTTTAGTGTGGCCTTGTTTGTGTTCTACTGGATAAATTCCCAGGAGTGGAAATGCTGGGTAACAGGGAAGCTTTATGTTTAGTCTTTTGAGAAACTTGCTTTCCAGAGTGGTTGAACACATTTACATTCCCACCAACAGTGTAATAAAGTTCCTTTTTGGCTACTGGCATTTGTTATTGCTAGTTTTCTTGATAATGGCCATCTACTTGGGGTGAGGTAGAATCTCAATGTTATTTTGATTTGTATTTCACTTCTGGCCAGAGAGGTTGCACATTTCTTCATGCGTCTATTGGACCACTTGGTTTTAATTTGCAAATGTTTTATAATTCTTTATTAGTCTGTCAGCAAGCAGCATGCAATCAAACACCATTTAGCCAAGCCTTATGAAGGAGTGACATGTTTTTGATACTGTTCTCTATAGAATACATAATCTAAGGTACCTTATGATAGTTGTAGGAGCCATCTAAGGTATGATCTGTTGGAGTACTCTTAATTAAAGTATATAAACTTAAGGAAAACTGTTTTGGGGGAAGGAGGGGAGCTATAGGACACCAGCTAAAATAGCTTAGTTTCCAAATATCAAAACATTGTTTGCTGTCTGCAATGCTTAGCTTTTATATGCCTTTTTTGGAACTTCTAAGCAACCAACCTTAGACACAAAAAGAAGGAATTTAGGCTACCACTAAGAGCTTAATTGGATGAAGGAAGATGGGTCAGAAAATTTGTCATGAGGCCATTTCCTGACAAGCTGTGGGTTCCAGCAGCAGGCAGCTTCCATAGTGAAAGTGAGTCACTGTTTGAAGTAGCAATACCATTTCTTTTTATCTGTTAGTGTTGATGATGGAACTTTGATAGCTCAGGCTGTATACTGCATTACAGATTAAGGAAAACACTGCCTCTGTCCATATGGTGTATCATCTGAATATACAAGGCAAGGACTTAGTAGATGCAAAGATCTGGAAACATATGAATATGATGTGCATGGTTACCATGAAATCAGCCAGGTCATTTGTTTGTGTTTTTCCTCTTGCTGTGCTGTGAGCCACACTTGTAATCAGAACCTCTCCTCATTCTTTTCCTATTCTTTCATCTTGCTTTTCTGTCACTCTTCAAACCCTGGAAGCAGTGAAGTTGGCAGTGTGCCTCTTCCCTGCAGTGAGTCAAAATATGGAGGAGCAGATTCCAGCACCGTCCCATGAATCAGCCAGCATGGGCGTGCGCATCAGCAGGGACTAGTGTTCCTCACACTTCCACACAGAAAGGCAGAATATAAAGTGAAGGCATATGTACCCACACAACAGGGAAAGCAGAAATGAGGAGCAACTGCAGAAAGCAAAAGAAAATCTCAGCTTGGTCCAGGAACAAACACCCCACAGTTCTGTTTGCTTAGATTTTAGTCACATAAGGCTGGTACACTGACTGAAATCTTTATTCAGCACTCATTGAGTGACTTGCAGTATTCTCTAAATAGTAGTGATACTAAAGTTGAAGAAAATCTCGAAGCCCCTTTAATTTATTGCTTTAATTCCAAGATGATGAGTGAGGCCCGGAGATACAATGGATTTAACTATAGCTTCTGGATATAATAAAGGAGCTGGTACTAAATAAAAGCCCTAATCTCATAGCATCTGGCTCCCAATGTTCATTGATGGTCTTTACTGTGCATTCGTGGCCCCAGATATATGTGTGAACATAGGGTGGGTGCCTTGGACTGAATGTTTGTCTCCCTCCTCGCACCGTAAGTCCAGTTCTGTCCCACACTTTAATGGCACCTGCAGATGTAAGAAGGTAAGGAGGAAGGAATTCTCGTGAATAGATTACTGATGTTATAAAAGAGGCTCCTGTGAGACTGGCCCAACCATGCTGACTTCTTGATCTTGGACTTTCCAGACTAGAGATTGTGAAGCTTCTATTGTTTCTAAGCTATTTACCCTGTTACTGTCTTACAGCAAAGACTGAGAGTGCTGAGTCTCTCTCCCCCTGGTTTCACCATTTGCACCCTCCTCTGTCACTGTTGCTATTCAAGGCAAGGAGGTGTGGAGAGAAGCTATGGGGAGGCAAATGTGAAAGACAGAAAGGCTGGTTTGATGTCACCAGTACTAAATAAGGATTATTATAAGGCTGGAGAATTGGGCTCCTTTGAAACTCAATCATTACCCAACAAAGAAGCCTCCATTTTTTTTTATATCTAAAAGTGATAGAACCCCTGAAAAAGTAGCCTCATTCATTCATTTGAATGTTTATTAAGCAATCCAAATGACTGTCCTTGCCAGAGAAGGTCCTTGAAATAATTAGTTGTTACTCTGTATTTGGTTCTATAAAATGTCTTCCATTAACATAGCCATTTGTTTCCCAGTTAACCCTACCCACAGAGTTGCTTTCATCTTCCCACCTTCCCCTTCCCCCACAGATTGTAAGCTACTGCTTCTCTCAGCAAGTTCCTCATGGAAAAATCTCATCTACTCTCAAGGGTTATTTCTACTCCTATCCATTATGAATGTCAAGTCAGGGCCACTGGCTCTTGCCTGTCATCCTAGCTACTCCAGAGGCTGAGATTGTGGTTCTAAGCCAGCTCAGGCAGGAAAGATCATAAGTCTCTTATCTCCAGTTAACCATCCTCTTTATCATGGTCCCAGTTTTAGCTATGTAAAACAGAAATATGAACCTGTTTGTTTCAGGACTAATTTTTAAAATTCATATTCACAGTATCCATGAATAAGCTTTTTGTTTTAAACCCTTCATAATCTAAATGCTGTCCACCTCTTCATTCTTAATGGACTGCTATTCTCAGCCTGGTTCTTGAAACTGACAGGGTGACCTGCTTAGAAGTTCCCAACCAACCTGGCTATTCCATATCATTCTCCATGACTTGAGCCCTTCTCCCCTCCACCAATTCTTGGTTAAGTGTTTATTTATTTTGACACTTTCTTCTCCCAGTAACCTTCCTGGCTAGGCCCATGGCATGACATACCCATCTGCTGTGCTCATTTTAGCTTTCTGGGCAGAGCTCTGTAGCATTTCTCATCATGTTGTAAACAAATGTGCTAACGACTAGAATCTAGGTTTCTTAAGGGACAGAAATATGCAGCTCCATCTTTTCCATGGCGGAATCCACTGAGCCTAATTTAGACTAAGTAGACAATCTCCCTTGCTCTGTCCAGAGCAGGGCTCTGACAAACCCTGACTATACACCAGAAAGCGGAGATAAACATTTCATTAGCCTTAGTCCAAGGAGCCAATGATGGGTTGCAGAGACCTATGAACACAGTGGATGCTGGCTTCTCAGGAACATGATATGTGAACAGAATACAGATACCACCAACTCAGCCTGAGTGAGGAGAACAGAGAAGGATCAGAAAATGTTCTTCAGATGTAGGGGCCCTCTCATCTCTACTCTTATACTTTTAGTTCTTCAGTTAAAGCAACACGATATCTTACAAAATTGACTACTTCATCCACAATGCAATGAAGCCCTAAGGTTTCCCTGGGAGCCATTTCCTTCATCTGGCTTCTGCAAGTGTTGATGCCAAGAAGTAAGTACATTTATGCTTCCATAGACCTGCAGAATGTGCTGCTGTTGGCTTCAGACAGGGAGGTGGGCACACAACACACATGGCCATCAGCCAGTAGCAAAGACGTTCTCTTCCTGCAGACTTTGCTGGGAAGGTGTTCATGCCTAGTAAGTATATGCTGATAGCAGAACTAGAAGGTGCTTTTGCCAAACCTCCCTCTCTCAGACCTGCACTCCACATCGACAGACATTGGATGGCTTTGTCTACACAGATAGAGGAGAGAATTTGGCTCCAGGGGTACAATTTGGCCACCGTGCAGCTCTGATTATTGAAAAAACAACAGCATGCCATTAGAGGTGGGGTTTGGACACATACACTGGATTTCTCATCCTATCTCTCTCAACTCCTCTGGCCCAGAGCACAACATGAGACATTCTATTTACCTTTGGTGTTGCCTGCTGCCAGAGTCATGGCAGCAGAGCTTTGAAGGGAAGCTCAAGATATTTTTCCAAGAGTCCCTATTTGCTAGAAACTCAGAATGCCATTGACATAAATCTGATGAAAGGAAAACCATCTTTTTTCTTCCCTGGGATCCAAGAAAGCAATAGCATTTGGAATATGGTGTTCTAAATGAGTTGATGAGGGCAAAGGTTCAGTAGAAGCTGGCTACAAATGTATGTATGTACCTGTGTGTGTGTGTGTGTGTGTGTGTGTGTGTGTGTGTGTGTTGTGTGTTGAGAGAGAGAGAGGGAGAGAGGGAGAGAGGAAGAGGAAGAGAGTGTGATATGTGAAGATTTTGTTCTCAGCTTTCCTTTCTGCTGTTCAAAGATAAATCAAATTCTGTTCTAGGGGGTTTAATTTAAATATCAAGCATGTACACTTGAGGATTTAAAATTTTTTAATGGAGAGATTTTGGAACTCTATTGGTTATAGACAAATAAAAATGAAAGAAAAGGAGTGAAAATGACTTCTTTGGTTGCCTTCTGCAAATTAGAAGAAGAAAAATCTTTAGACCATTATATTATTAGTGGACTCAAAAATTTCCTGGTGCTTGATGAATTCAGAGGTTATTATTATAACTGCCATAGCCTTATATAACCCTGCACTAGTTTGAACTTTATTAGTTGAACCAAAGCTAGGCTGAGGCTGTCTGTACACAATTAGGAAAAAAATATTTAGCGTACTAGATTGCTATAACAACCACTATTGTTAGCAGATATGGACAATGGGTCTACACAAAAAGCATTTGCAAAGCACCTGATGTTTTTGTATGAATACAGAAATATATCTCTCCATCACCAAAGTGCAATATAAAAGTACAGCAAGAAAAAATAAAAGTAAGCTGGGTGCCTGTGGGTCACACCTGTAATCCTAGCTACTCAGGAGGCTGAGATCTGAGGATCGCAGTTCAAAGCCAGCCGGGGCAGGAAAGACAGTGAGACTCCTATCTCCAATAAACCACTAGAAAACTGGAGTGGCGCTGTAGCTCAAGTGGTAGAGCGCTCGCCTTGAGCTGAAGAGCTGAGGGACAGCATCCAGGTCCAGAGTTCAAGCCCCATGACCAACAAAAGAAAAAAACAAAAAAGAAAAAGTACAGCATACATATGTTGAACCAAAATTATCCTTAAAACTTGGGCAAGTTATTTAATCTATTCTGTCTTTAGTTCCCCTCATCTGAAAAATGGGGACATATTTGTTCCACAAGTGTGCTTTCTCAATTAATTGGAATCAGATCATAGCAAATGGTTCTGATTATCAGCTCATATTAGAAAGATCAGCAAGTCAGGTGACAGATAGTAAAAAAGGTCAGAGACTTGGAAGTTACCTGGTCAGGAGTTCAACAAATATTTACTGAAAACTCTCTTAGCAGTAGGCATTTGCAAGATGTGGCACATTCAGTTGTGAATAAAAACCTGAGGGCTTTGCTTTTTTGGATTGAATAGCTTCTGAGAGAAAGCAAAATAAACACATAAATAAGCCATGATGAATTCTCTCTTCCTCCCCAAAGGTAGTTGCCCTGTGATGGATTCTGTTTTATTCAAAGCCTAGGTTGAAATCCTGTCTTTGTTGTGTTTTTTTTTTTTGTTTAGATTTTTGGGTCTTTTTTTGTTTGTTTGTTTTGCTTCTGTATGGTGTTTCCATACAGAGCTCCTTGTAGAATGTTGACACCTAGACCTTCCACTGGTTTAGAAAACATGGGTTTGTTGAAAGAAAGGGTCAGTGGTAGTACCATTGTGTTTTGAGTAACAGCTTTTTATCATGGACAAAGAGCACAAAGTTGTGTGGTTTGGGTTGAGAAAGTTATGCATCTTACTTACTCCACAGTGTGCCCAGCCACCCTGGATTTCCCAGGGCTTGAAAGGGTGCCTAGACCCTGGGACATTCACTTTCAGCCTTGGGAACTTCCTGAGCCACTTGAAGGAGTGGTTTATTGGACTTATCTTACACATCTGTCCATGTTTAGCCCTAGAAATATACAATTCCATGCTGTGAAAACTTCCATGAAGAGAGTAAGATTCTGTGTGATTAAATTCTAGTAGGTTCCCTGTATCTATTGGATAATAAACACCTGTCATAAGGCATCATTTAAGATGAGGCCTCTATCATAAGAAAGGCATGAAATTAAACTTGTACCTTTGTTGTTATTCTTCATTCTGTAGGTTATAGTGAGACCAATGAAGTAGCTAATCATACAACTATATCCCTCCTATACTTAACTGTCTCATAATTATAAGGTACTTTTGAGAAGTAAATAAAATAAAGAATATAAATACCTTGAAATATTTTCTAGCTATTGGTTTTCAGTTCATATGTGTGTGTGTGTGTGTGTGTGTGTGTGTGTGTGTGTTTTAAGCAATATTTTTTTGTTGGTCATGGGGCCTGAACTCGACCTGGGCGCTGTCCCTCAGCTCTTCAGCTCAAGGATAGCACTCTACCACTTGAGCCATAGATCTGCTTCAGGCTTTTTTCTGCTTATGTGGTGCTGAGGAATCGAACCCAGGGCCTCATGTCTGCAAGGCAAGCACTCTACCACTGAGCTACCTTCCCTGCTCCTAGGCAATATATTTTTAAAATCTTAAAGCTGGTTTTACAGTCTTACACATGGTCTCTACTGGATAATATTCCATGTGCTCTTGACCAGAATGAGTATTTCTCTGTTGATGAATTGAGTCCAATATATTACTGTTAAATTTATTTAAAGTTGTTTAAATTTTGACTTTGTGTTTTGGTCATCTGCTTGTAATTTTATCCAATATTAAAGCAGATGGTTAAAATTCTTATAAAATTGTGCCATCAAGTCTGTATTTTAAGATTGTTGTTTAATGTATATATGTTTAAAATTGCTTGTTTTATTAATAAATTTGGCAATGTTTTCATTAAACAACATCCTTTATGGTTCTGCTAACAATTTTGTTTGCTTTCAAATCTATTTTGCCTGATATTGGTATAAATACCCTATTCATTCTATTTTTGCTGCTTGCTTGCATAGTATATCCTTTCCAACCTTATATATAATTCTAATCAATTTGTGTCTTTAAAAGTTTATCTCTTTTTGACAGCATATCATTGAATTGTAGGTTTTGTTTTTATCCATTTTCCCAATCTCTGCCTTTTAGTTGAAGAATCTGATACATTTATATTTAATGTAATTGCTGATAAGATAAGCTTTCCATCTACCACTTTGCCATTTGTTTCACACATAGATAAGCAAATATTTTTGTCATTAATGTTTTCCTCATTATAGTCTTTTGTGATAAGCAGGGATTGTCTAGTGTACAACTTTAATTGTCTTGTCAGTTCTAATTTTTGAGCAGCAGATCTGAGGATTAAAATTAATGTCAAAATTTACTACAGTGTAGTTTAGATTTCTCCCAACATTATTTTAGTACTCCACAAAGCTTCATTAATCTAGTTTTTAGTTCTCTTTCTTTGTTTTATTACTGTTAATTAAATGACATTTTCAGCAATTTGGTACCCATCAATACCGATTTATGGTTATTATTTCATGAAGTTAACTGATTTTCTCTTTTTCGTTAGTTTACATTAGTTGCACAAAGTAGATTCATTTTATGCATGTTTGTAGTGTCCTTTGATCAAATTTACCCCTCTTCAACTCTTTCTTACCCACCACTTTTGGAGCAATCTTACTGAGATTACTCTGTTTTCATATGTGCATATCTTATTCGCCTCCCTCTGCCCTGAGTGTGATCTTATTCACCTCCCTCTACCCTTTCCTGTCAGCTGTCTTTTGAATACTATGAGGGTCCTGGTAGCTGTCAAGATGCTTTTCCTTTGCTGCTTTTAAAGATTCTTCTTCTTGAACTTTCAGACATTCACTATATAAATGTAGATCATTTTGAGTTTTCTTATTTGAAGTTTCTTCAGTTTGTTGGCTATCAATTCATATATGTTATTAAATTTGAGTAATTTTTGGGAATTATCATTCAAATGTCCTTTCTTAACCTTTTCCAGGATCTTTCTTCTTATGCATATGTTGGTTCACTTAATGATGATCATCAGTTTCTAAGGCTCCATTTATTTTCTTTTATTCTCTTTTCTTTCTAGTGTCTAGCTAGATAATTTTAATTTACCTATCTTCTGACAGCTCAAATTATTAGTTGAGCCATGTACTGAATTTTCTATTTAAATTATTTTACTTTTCATCCCAGAATTTCTGTTTAGTCCATTTAAAAAGTTATTTTCTATGTTTTAAGAAATATTCCCTATTGATGTGATATCAGTTCTACATTCTCTCTTCATTCTACAGCATAATTTTCTGCAGTTCTTTGAACATATTTGAAATACTTGGTTTAACTTCTTCATAGAAAGTCTAACAGGTAACCTTCCTCAGGGACATTTTTGTTGATTGCTTTTCTCTCCTGGTGTATGAGCTTTACTTTCTTGTTTATTTGTGTGTTTCATAATTTTGGTAGAAAACAATATTTTAAATAATATAACATGGCAACACTGAAAATGAGATTGTGTTCTCTCCTCAGAGTTTGCTACCATGTATTTGTGGGGGGACTTTTCTGAGAAAATTATGTAATGTGTGTAATGTATTGTGGTGTGTGTGTGTGTGTGTGTGTGTGTGTGTGTGTGTGTGTGTGTGTGTGTGTGTGTGTGTGTAAGGTATCATAGAGGTTCCTGTGTATAAACAGTGGTAAGTCAGTGGTAATCTGAGAGAGATTCCCTTAAATGCTGGACCTAATTAGTCTCAGCCTTGCCGAAGGCTCTAAGTGGATGGAGAACACCTCGTCACTCCCTGGGCTGTTCTCTCATTGCTGTCCTCAGAGGTTATACTATCTTAAGTCTTCTTGAGCACATGCAGCCCCAGGAACATGCAAATCTCAGCCAATTCTAGAGTCCATGAGTGTTTGGGAATGTTTCCATCTCCTAGGGGCATCTCATTACCCACATTTTCCTTTTGAAATTTTGTTTATTCACCCAAACTAATTGTTACCAATTGCCTCAGGAAACTGCAATTTAGACACTAGATTCAGATTTCCTTGTGTGTCCAAAACAAGATAAAATAAAACCATTGAAGAAAGCCTTAAAAAATAAAAGAGAAGCCTTTCACCCTGGGAGTGCCTCCACTCGGGTCAAATAAGGACAGCTTTGTGTGTGAACTCATCTAGGAAATCTCCAGGCAGAACAGGTAATGGCCTTTTACTCGGGGATAGAGCTTTGAAGAAGCTCATCCCACCTCATCCACCTCCAGTAGTCGCCAGGCTTTGGTTGTGATCGCGGGTTCTTGGTTTTCCAGGCCCCCTCAGATCTGTGGTTCTTGGTTTTCCAGGCCCCCTCAGATCTGGGGAGGAAGTAAGTGGGAACAGGGGAAGTTAAAATTCAACAAAGCATGTTCTTTCTGAATGAGATTTAACTCTTACCTTTTAATACTCTCTGAATTTCTGCAAGGCTTTTAGTTAATTTCTGGTTATAAAAATGTTTCAATTTTGATCATTTTGTTTGCAAAGTTACCACTTTTATGGAAGAGTCTTTTGGATGTCTTTATTAACATTTTTATTTGTGTTACTCATAGATATTGAAAGTAAGTGCTTTTTGTTTAATTTTTATCAATGAACAAAGCAACCTAATTAGATGACTATTTTATGTCATAATTGCTAATGAAACAAAAGGAAAGAAAGATATTCTGTATCACCCTCGGCCTCTTCCCCCACTTTCCCCCTATGTTATAGATTGCAAGGTTTCTGGAACCCACTAATGTCCATTCCCAGGATGGGGTCTGATATTAATTACATCATATAGATTATGAGACATATGTTTCTTCTCTTAGAGAAATGCACACTAAGCCAAATCATACATTTTTTTCACTTAAAGGCATTTGAAGCATCAGAAAGAAAAGTGGGATTATATTTTTAAGGCAAGGAAGCCTTCAACATCCCTAAAACAGTACCATTCAAAGAGGAGAGCTTAGTCTAGTTAGTGTGTCTGGTTCCGACACCTCTGTATGCCAGCAGGTCTTGTGGCTCCTGTGTGCAAGGAGCACTGCCCCAGGAGTGTGGGACACAGGAGCAGAAGCAGCTGAGGAGGCAGGTTGGCATTCTTAATGGGATGTGGTAAGGGTTGACTTTGTAACATGCATCCAGCAAATCAAAAACAGGATGTGAAAATCAATGACTAAAGCACATGTCTGCATTTTAGTGTCAGAATGCCATTAAAATATCTAACTTAAAAAAATCACATAATACCATCAAATTTTGTTACCTCCTTTTGGGTATGGCAAGGAGACAAATCATCTTTCAGAAAAGAAATCTCTTGAATGGTTTTCTTCTATAGATATTTCTGCAGAGATAACATACTTCTATAAATGCCAATTATCTCATGGAGGGTCTCATAGGAAAATGTGTTCTAGGTAGAGGAAATATCCTGTTTTGTAGCTTTTCATCAGATTCTGGTATGTATGATTCAGTCACTAGAAAAATGAAGAGATTGAGTGACCTAATTTTTTTAGAAATTAAATGTGCTATTTAATAGAATTCCTGGCCTTGAAACATGGGTTAACGCTATAGTTCATCTCATTTCTCATAAAGGCTTGCAGAGGGTGTAAGGGAATTGGATTGCAATGATGGAAAAATCAGCACAGTCTATGTAAAGGTGCCAGGTACATCCTTGGTACTTTGTTTCATTTCTGTTTGTTTTAGGAGAAGGAAGAACAAAAATCCTACTGTTTACCTGGCACTGGCTTTTAGCCACATAGCATAACAGCATAGTATTATAAATGAAGAAATTGAGACTCAAAGAGTCTGAATGCCTAATAGAATTTACGAGAGTCAGAAAGCTTGGCTTTAGCACAATATCTAGGATTCTTTTATCTTAGTTCCTGTTCCATGGTACTGTTCTACTTCATATATTTTCCACAGGTGAAAGGTAATATTGAAATGGAAAAGCCTGGCAATGAATGGAAACATTCATAAGTGTGTTAAGATTTTATTATATGCTCTCTTGTTATAGAGTTTATACTCTGGAAAGAAACACATCCAATAGAAAGGTTCAGGTGGTGTGGAGATTGCATGAACAATGATATAAACAGTTTCAAACTATGGTCTCTTAGTTCATAAATAAAGGTAGGAATGATAGGTCATCTGACTCTAAAATTGCCAAAAGAATTTGCCATGCAAATTGCTTTAAAAAAGAATTGCATTTGTTTGTGGAACTGAAAATAGCTTAGAAATGTTTCTGTGATTACTTCTTCTTTACTTCTGTTAGAAAAATGGTCCACCTGGAACTAAGAACCTTTTCAGATTTCTTCATCTATGATTTAGGTAGGTGTCCATGCAAAAATAATTTTGCTACTTTACCCAAGGTGAAATTCGATACTCAGAAGGATGATGCCTAGTAGAGAAATCTCTGGACTTTGTGGGATATAGGGCCAATAATGAAAGCCCCAGTTTAGAGGGTTAAAAAAATAGGTAATGGAGGCAGGTTATGCATTGTGATTATGAACTGCTGAATTGGCGTTGCTTGTGACAAGAGCCTCCAATTTATTGGATGTGTGTCATTGGAATTCGCCCTTTCTTTTTATGTGTCTATCCATGATGAATGCTGGGGCTGGGAAATGAAGAGCTCTTACCCTTTTCATCCTTTACTGAATGCTGGTGAACTTGCCAATTGATGCTTCTGTAATTTTTGCTTCAAGGTCACCTGAGAGGGACCAAGTCATCCCAACAAGGTCACTGACTACATTAAAGTTAATAGTTGTTTCTTGAAAATAAAAGTCACCAAAACATGAGGGCACCAAGGATATAATTACTATGGGAAGGAAAATGGATGGAGAGAATATTTTCTTTTTAAAAAAAAATGTAATCCATTTAAAATAAAATGTGATAAATAGTGCTTGGACAACTAAAGGTCATTTGGTCTGCTCTGGGTAATTCAATTAGGGGAAATCTGAAAGCGATAAGTGTGCGGGAGGAGGGAGCTGTAAAAGCAGTGGACTGTTAATAATTTGAGACTTTCTCATCCCTTTATGTGGATGAAAGTGGATCAATTATGTGATCACACACGTCTCCGTATTGTCCTCATTTCAGATATAGGCCCTTGGGGAAGTTGCACAAGGACCCCAAACTGGGGAATTAAAGTCTTCTTTTGGAAGAGGTTCACTGTCTTCCACTCAGAGGAAAAATTTAATAATTATCTTCCTCACCTGCTTTTTTCAAATCATGATTTCAACATCCAGAATAGAGTTCCTTAAATTCACAACCTGACCTATAATCCAGGCACAGCTTCTGCAATTAGAGAATACTTGTAGCATCCAAGGACTGCCTGAGCTTCCCCAAAACACTAGACTCAATGAACTTGGGGATTAAGTTTTCTGTGCATTTTTTTCTGTAAGATTCTTCAAGTTTATGTGGGCTTTTCTGTACCATCCAGAAGGCACTGGGTGTGGGATCTAAATTTAATTTTGCCCAAAGAAAATCTGCTAAGAATGTTCATATTATTCAGATGTAATGAAAAAAATCCAGAATATTTAAACTGGATAAATTCAGTCCCATTTATGAGGGCAGTGAAGACTACCTTGGTAATTTTAGTGAATATTTTATCATGTGTCTGTTTATACCCAAGGCAAATTGTAGCTAAACAATAATTAACCATACTCTCCATCCTATTCTCAATGAAGTTTTTTAGGAAAGCTAAACAAACTGTTTCTTAACATCTTCTAAAGTATTCATCACTGAAATCATCTCTCTGCTTTGTACAAAATGTCATCTCACTTAAACACGAAGAAAAACCTTTTAAACAAATTTGAAAATCCACACTGGCCATTTGGAACATCAAATGATGTCTGTGTTGGAATATATAAAGTTCATGTTGGTATTTTAAGAAAAGCTAAAAGTAGATAAAATTTCTCCCCTTTCCTCCCTCCCTCCCTTCCTCCCTCCCTTCCTCCCTCCCTCCCTCCCTCCCTTCCTCCCTCCCTCCCTCCCTTCCTCCCTCCCTTCCTTCCTGCCTTCCTGCCTTCCTGCCTTCCTGCCTTCCCGCCTTCCTGCCTTCCTGCACTCCTATCTTCCTGCCTTTTTCTCAGGACCATGCCTGCAGCTCCTGTTGCTTTAAGTTATATTTCAGATTGGATCTATTTTCCTGGAATCTTAATCTTTTTACCTATGCTACATACATAGCTGACATTATAGGTATGGAATGCTGCACGTAGTTTGTTTGTTGAAATAGGGGCTTGTTAAAAATTTCATGGGCTGTCCTGAAACCATGACCCTCCTGATTTCTAGCTTCATGAATAGTTGGGATTATAGATATGTATCCACCATGCTTGTCTCCAATAAAATTATTTGCCATATTCAAACTAAAATCCATACATATGTATGATGAAGAACTCCATGTGCTCTTCTCTGGAAGACTAAAAGGAAAAGTTCTTATCTGGTCATAATATATTTTCCTATCACAAGAAAAAAAAGGAGAAGAATAAAAAGATCTTGCAATACTAGGCAAAACTGTCCTTACTTGAAAAATTGTGATGGCGCTTAAAGCCTTACTTTTCTTTTTTCACTGAGAAATTTTCTCAGCCTTTTAACATGCACATTCCCATCTATACTGTGCCTTTGGGCTTTTCTTCTTTGTCATATATCATCTGAAGAGTTTATCTGGTTCTATTCCATAAGTTTGTGTTGATCTTTATATTTCTGAGTGCCTCTAAATGACTGTGCCTTCAAATTGGTAGCTTCAAACTAGCCATGATGGCATAATTCACACCAGGAACATTGGTAGATTCTTCTAATTGACTCTTCTTCCTCAGATTTGATTGCTCTGTATTTGCAGACACACTATTGGCTGTCAACTAAATGTGGCTTATCATGGCTTGAATATGAAATATATTATATAGGTAGACAGTCTTTCTTTCTGATGTTTCAATTATTCATTGAGTCGGTGACTCTAATTCCTAGAAATGGCCTGATCTTTCTGTAACCCTCTATAATCTACATTGTCTCAATACTAGCTTTGTCTTCCAGGTTGTGAGCTGATCATGTTATTGCTTCCTTTTCAACTTCTTCAGCACCTCCCTATGTGCTACTAGAAGAGGTTTTAACTACTAGTCTAGAATTCAAAGTTCTACTCCAACTCATATTTTGAACACCATCCCTCCCTTCCCTTGTCCCATTTTATTAGGTTCCTACCATAGACCAGAAGGTAAACAAATGTTGTTTACCTCCATCTATCCCTTAAATCAACATTACATATCCTATATCTACCAATTTCTTAATGCTTGCCTCTTTTATCTCTGGAATGTTCTTTTTTTAATCCTACTTCTGCCTATAAAAATTAAATTGAGTTCATGACATTCAACAAAAATGAACACACAAATTACCAGCTCCTCTGAGACATAGCAAAGGCAGTACTCAGAGGCAAGTTTATAGCTCTGAGTTCCTACATCAACAAATTGGAGAGATCTGAAAACCACCAATTTAATGAGACATCTAAACCTCCTTGAAAAAGAGCAGCAAGATAAACCCCAATCCAGTAGATGGAAAGAAATAATTAAAATTAAATCAGAATTAAATGAATTAGAATCCAAAAAAAACCATAGAAAGAATCAACAAAACAAAGAGTTGGTTCTTTGAAAAAATTAACAAAATTGACAGAACCTTAGCAAATCTTATCACAAAAAGAACAGAACACACCCAAATAAATAAACTCAGAGATGAGAAACAACCAAGATTCAGAACATTATAAGGGAATACTTCTCAAACCTTTATGTAATAAGTTTGAGAACTTGGCAGAAATGGACCTTTTCCTAGTAAATATCGACATGCTGAAACTAAACCAAGATAAGTTAAACCATCTTAACAAGCTTATATCAAGCACTGAAATAGAAACAGCAATAACAGACCTTCCATTGAAAAGCCCAGGACCAGATGATTTTACAGCAGAATTCTGTAAGGCTTTCAAAGCAGAGCCCACACCAATACTCCGCCAACTCTTCAATGAAGTTGAAAGAGAAAGTTCACTACTGAATGCATTCTATGAAGCTATAGACCCATTTCTTTGATGAACATTGATGCAAAATTTCTCAACAAAATTTTGGCCAATCGACATCAACAATTCATCCAAAAAATCATACACCACAATCAAACAGGATTCATTTCAGGGATGCAAAGCTGGTTCAATGTATGCAAACAATTAATATAATTCATCACATCAACAAGAGCAAGGATAAGAACCACATGGTTATCTCAATAGATGCAGAAAAGGCATTTGACAAGATCCAACACCCCTTCATGATGAAGGTTTTGGAAAAATCCTCAATATAATAAAGGCTGTATATGACAAACCTACAGCCAGCATTATACTTAATGGTGAAAAACTAAAGCCATTTCCTCTTAACTCAGGAACAAGGCAAGGATGTCCATGCTCTCCACTTCTCTTCAATCTAGTATTACAATACCTACCTACAGCAATAAGACAAGATGCAAACATAAAGGGGAACCAAACAGGGAAAGATGAAGTTAAACTCAATCTTTTTGCAGATAAAATGATCTTGTATTTAAAGAATCCCACAGATTCCACTCCCAAATTACTCAAGCTGATTCAAAACTTTGGCAAAGTAGCAGGGTATAAAATTAACCCTAAAAAATCAATGGCTTTTCTGTATGCCAACAATAAGAAAAGCGTGGTTGAAATTAGGAAAGCAACTCCATTTGTAATAGCCCCACAAAAATAAAATACCTAGGAATTAACTTAACCAAAGAAGTGAAGGACCTCTATGATGAAAACTTTAAAAACCTGAAAAAGGAAATCAAAACAGAACTTAGAAAGTGGCAAAACCTCCCATGCTCCTGGATTGGAAGGATCAACATCATGAAAATGGCAATATTTCCCAAGGCTATCTACAACTTCAATGTGATACCTATCAATATTCCAACCTCATTCTTCAAGGAAATAGAAGAGGCAATCCATTAATTCATATGGAACAATAAAAGACCCCGAATAGCAAAAACGATCCTTAACAGAAAGAACAGTGCTAGAGGAATATCAATACCAAATTTCAAACTCTACTACAAAGCTATAGTAAGCAAACAGCTTGGTACTGGCACAAGAACAGACCTCAGGACCAATGGAATAGAATTGAAAACCGAGAAATGAACCTACAGACCTATAGTCATCTAATCTTTGATAAGGGAGCTAAAAATAAAATAGCATGGAAGAAAGACACCTCTTCAGTAAATGGTGCTGGCAAAATTGGTTAATCACTTATAGAAAACTAAAGCTAGATCCTTATGTATCACCCTGCACCAGAATCAACTCCAAATGGATCAAAGACCTCAGAATCAAAACAGACACTCTGAAAATATTACAGGATGGAATAGGAGAAACCCTAAGTCTCCTTGGCACAGGCCAAAATTTTCTTAATAAAGACCCAGAAACACAACAAATCAAAGCAAAGTTGGACAAATGGGATTGCATGAGATTGCAGAGCTTCTGCATGGCAAAGGACATAGCTAGCAAAATCAATAGAAAGCCCACGGATTGGGAGAAAATCTTCACTAGCCATACAACAGACAAGGGTCTCATATCTAAAATATAACTGGAACTCAAAAAATTAAACCCCCACCCAACAACAAATCCTCAAAGAAACAACTGCCCAAAAAATAAGTGGACTAAAGACTTAAAGAAGAGAAACTTCTCTGAAGAGGAAAGAAGGATGGCCAATAGACACATGAAGAAATGTTCAACCTCTCCAGCCATAAAAGAAATGCACCTCACCCCAGTCAGAATGGTTATAATCTAGAACTCTAATAACAACAGATACTGGAGGGGATGTGGACAGAAGGGGACCTTATTGCACTGTTGGTGGGAGTGTAAACTTGTTCAACCACTTTGGAAAATAGTATGGTGGTTCCTCAGAAGACTCCACATAGAGCTTCCCTATGACCCAGCAATCCTACTTTTGGACATTTAATCTAAATGATCACGAACAAGGCCATACTAAAGCTACCAACACAACTATGTTTATTGCAGCATTATTTACCATAGCTAAGATATGGAACCAACTCAGATGCCCCTCATTAGATGAATGGACCAAGAAAATGTGGTAGCTATACACAGTGGAATTCTATACCTCCATCAAAAAGAATGACATTGCTCCATTTGTTAGGAAGTGGAAAGACAAGCAGAAGAGGTCAGATAAATTGATGTTAGGTGAAATGAACCCCAAGATAAACATTCAAATGTTTTTTTTCTTTCATGTGATTGTTTCCAACATATTTATAAGATGATTTCTTTGTTGCTTTGTATGTCCCTCCCCCAAGGTGTGACCCCTGCTTTCACTGTATTTGATGTTGGTATAATTTGTGGAGGGGAAGGGCAAAAACAAATCATTTAAATAGGGATACAGTTGGACCCATTGCAACAATGAGATGTTCAAGTCATTATGTCAAAAAATGAACTTTACAACTTTGGTAGGGGGGGAGGATTGGGTAGGGGGGGGGGTATGGGAAGGGCTGGGAAGGGGAAACAAAGGAGCAGGCAACAATGCTTGATAAGAAATGTACTCATTATCTTGCCCATGTAATTGTAACCCCTCTGTACAGCATTTTCACAATAAAAAATAAAAAATTAAACTGATCTTCCCAGAATGAGTCTAAGTACCTTCCATTGCACACCTACCCACCTTGTTCTCGGAGATGGCTTGGCATTGGATCCACATGTCTCTTCAGCCATCACCTGCTTTCTGTTCTCCATGTGCAGAACTCAGCCTGTCATCCTGACCATGCTGTTCCCTCTGTCTCTCCCTCCACAGTTCACAGTTCCCTCACAGAGCTCCTGCCCCCTCTCTAGCTTCACCTCAGGGAACACTTCCCTGTCTTTTCTCCACCTACAAACCCAATTGTGGTATTGTGTATTTCCTCCAGTCCTCCCCAGCTCTGGCTGTGTCTGCCTCAGAGGCCTGCTTCATACTAATTTGTATATAATTAGCTGTTTACATCCCTGTTCATTGAGATCCTAAAGCCAGGTTCTCTTTGATTCTCTCTTGCTCATGGTATCTATCCCAGTTCTTCATTGATGGAGAAGTCTTCAGATAATGTTTTTAGAATGAATGAATGAATGTATTCCTATTTGGGTTCATATGTTGCTTCCATGACACATTCAATACTACAGAAGCTTGACATTTGGTATGTATACATGCCTGAGGCTACATATATGCTAGATATTAACCTTCCACATAGATACCCATACAAATACACAGATACACATTACACTATTAAATTTCCACTGTTGTATATTATACAGTCCTATGATACAGTCTCTGTACTCACACACACACACACACACACACACACACACACAAGGATGCTCTTTACAATAGAGATACATTCTGACCCACCCACCACAAGTGAAAATATCATAAGTAGAAAATGTATTTAATCCAGGAATGGAAACATGCACCTAGCCTATCTACCATGCTGGCTTAACAACATAACCCATTGTACAATATTGGCTGTCTTTCCTCATGACTGTGAGGCTGCCTGGAAGTCCAACTCCAGGAGACATTATCCACCCATATTGTTACCCCAGGAAAGATCAAACTTCAAAATTTCAATTGAGACATCCACTGTGCACCATTGTACAGTCAAGCGGAGGGGTAAAGCTGCAAGCTGAGGTGCTGGGAAGGCAGATCAGTGGTAGGGATCTTCTCTCACATGCGTGAAGGCCTGGGTTCAATCCTTGGCACACAAAGGAATTGTATTTACAATCAGAGGAAGTCATGGACTCTAAGTACCTATGCACAAACATTTATGTGCTTATGGAATATGCTATAATGGATACTGTGTTCCTGTACATATACACTCACCATATGCATATACATGCAGCTATATGTTATATTAATCCTTTACTGGTATATAATACATTATATTTAGATTTATGAGCACAGCTCTGTGTATAGCTAGTGTATAGATTCATGTATGCAAATGTGTATGCATGTTTAGTATCATTTCTTTTCTCCCTCATTTCTCCTCCCCTCCTCTCCTTTCCCCTCCCCTGCTCCCCTTTCCTCTACTGTTTTCTCTTTCCTTTCATTCCTTCTATTTTTTCTTTCTATTCTCATGTCCTTCCCTCTAACCTTGCTTTCTCATGTTTTGTTTGGAAGAGATGACTGTGCATTTGTGTACTTGGAACACACAATAAAAAGTGCTGATGGTTAAAACAGCCGTCATCCCTTCTGTCCTGACTTGTTGCTGTACAGGCTTCTGGTTTGAAAGTACTTTGCTTGTTTGTTCCTGATTGTGTAGTATGTCAGAACAAATTGTTTAGTATGTTTCTTTGAAAAGAAGATTGAATTCAGTCGCACAAGTATTTGAGAATCTGAGATACGAATTATGCCTGGGGACTTTGGAGACCTTTGTGAGGGAGATAGTTCCAGAAACATTGTTGGCTGTGGGACCCGTAATTACTCTTAAATGAGGGAGAGATGTCTGGGAATATTGTTAGCTATAGGACCCATAATTACTTTAAAACTACGCAGTTCAGAAAATGCTGCTGGGCCAGCCTCAACTCCTACTTGGTTGCTCTATAGATATATCACCACAAAAGCATTTAGTATCTATGCATGATTTTCTTCTTTGTATCAAAATTTAAATCATATAATCATCATTAAGGAATTATTTGCTCTGTTCTAAAAATTATTTCTTTATCACATCAAGTTGAAATTTCATGTTTGCACAATCAACTCTGGCGATAGATACAAAGACAGGGAACTTCGCCTTATTGCTCAGCTTAGTCTAGAACCATGAAGAATTTTCCATAGATTAGAAAAATCTCAATGGTACAGTCATGTTTATATTTCAAGTCTTATCTTTTATTTTCTGCAAAATACTGGCTGACAATTAGGCAAAAAACCACTTTTGAATCATTTTACATTTAAAACAATGACTTGTAATATATATGTATATTTTTATGCTTTATGGTTCATATTTTCCATCATCAGTTTAAGAACATGAATTCCATTTCTTTTATACACATAGATCTGCCTTTTCCAAAGCCATGGTTATTAGGAAAGAGCCTATAGTAGTGAGGTGTGTGTGTGTGTGTGTGTGTGTGTGTGTGTGTGTGTGTGTGTGTTTGTGTGTTTGTGCATGTGCTCGAGTGTGAAGTGATTATTTAACAAGGGCAATGCGAAGCTTTCTCCTGAAGTGGTTCGATCGATGTTGAAGAAACTTCTCAGCTCAGCAAATTTTCTCATCTTTCAGGTTTTATAAGTGAAAGGTAAAGACTTTCTGAGCTCTTTGGATATAGTTAAGTTTATATTTTCTTGCTGCCAATATCTATCTATCAGGGTAGAGAAAATGGCTATCTCAGCTCCTTACTTTGTGCTCCTCAGCTCAACCAAACTTGATAGTGTCTAGAGAAACTGAACATCTTGTTGATTCTCCACTTTCCTTTAGAAACCTTAAACTGGGGACATTTCAGATGGATTAGAAAATGTACTTCAAAATCCATTTGGCTGGGAATTTTGAGATGTCTGGGAGACAGAGGAAGCAGGAAGATCCAGGTTTATGAAGATCATCACCACCACCATTTCAAGTACATACTCCAAACTTGTGAATGGAGCTATGCAGGGGAGGTCTGCTGGTGGTTCTTGGGTCTTTTTTGTTTGCTATTGTCCTAAAATACTTACAATCTTTTGAGGAGCCAATAAGAAAGGAAATTCATCCTTTCATTTAGAAGATTACTCCAAGGCTCTGATATATCTTATTAAAACCATCTGTTGGAAAGTAATTTTGCCTGCTGAAAAATATCACTTCTGCTAATGATGAGGATTGTATAAAGGGCGACATGAAACTCTACGGTATACTACCAGTCAGACTCTCCCATGGGATTGTGATGTACACACTGCTTGTGGGAGTTGTGGTAAAGGGGCTGGTAAAGGAGGGAGCCACAGCACAATTGCAGACAGTAGAGAGGGTGCTGCTACCCTTTCCATGTGCCAATCTTTGGGATTTCACAGAAGGATTCACATCTTTGTAAAGGAGATCGTGCTTCCCAAGAACAAAGGGATGGGGCCAAGTGCAGTTCACGGTAGTAAAAGATGCTGTTCATTTTCATTGTAATTATGATTACCACAATTATAATTCAGAATCGGTGTCTGCCAAGAGGAAATTAGATAATGCCTGAAACATACCAATAGATAGAATTCCCTTGGAGCTTAGGATTTAGAGCAATATTTCTGTGCCTTTGCTTATTATTGAGGAGAATTACGAAGATTATCTTTGATCTACCTTTGGAGAAGCATTATTTAAAAGTAACTACTATGATATTTGTTTTGAATGCAAGAGAAATAAGTTATAATTGAGGGTTTAGATATCAGGGCAAAAGTTATATGTTGAGTTGAACAGAGCAGACGGCGGAAACAATTTAGTGATTTATTTTCCTGTGATACCTTGGCACCTTTGATTTCTCAAGATGCTTTACAAAATCTCAGTTACATCGTGTGCTCTTTTTGGTCATCAAAGAAAAGCGTATTTATTTCTATCACTAATGATAAGTTCAGGTCTAGAAATAATTAGGTACTAAAGCATGTTTTAAAAGGTAGCCTAGAAATACATTGTTGGAAAAGCATTGTGGAGTTCTCAAGCTATTTCAGATTCTTGTGTTTGAGACTCAGACGAGGGAAAGAGAGCAGTAATGAAAGAAATATAGTGGTGTAATGCAGGTAAATTTGGGGCCATGGCTTTGGGTCCAAATGTAAGTTTACAACCATGTTTTTCACCCTCCATGCTGTGATGCTGTGCACATAGATAGATAGAGAGATGATAGATAGATAGAATGATGTGTATATACATATATATAACATTTTTGGAGAATAGTATTTTTGTGCTAGTTAATAAATAGCTTTCTATAGCATATGTGAAGATACTCTGATTGCTACTAAAATTTTATTATTATTTGTATTTATATTCATGGTCAATCCCATATTAATTTTGAAATATGGTATGAAATAATAAGACAAGATTATTTTTTCTCATATTGGTATCTAATTGCTTCAGATACGTTCATTGAAATAAATTAAATATATATTGGACTTCAATACTATCTTTGTCATAAACCAATTGAGAGTATATGAGTGCATTTGCTTCTTTTAAAATAATTTATTGTAAAGATGGTGTACAGAGGGGTGGCAGCTACATCAGGTTTTGAGTACATCTCTTTTTGAACAGTATCACCTTTTCCCTCATTTTCTCCCAGTTTCTCTCTCCCAACTCACCTCCCGCACAAGTTTTAGAGTTCATTTTCAACATAGTGTCCAGTGAATATCACTGCTGAAGACTGCATCTATTTCTACACTATTCTTATTTATGTCTAGTTTTTTGTGACTCTTCACTTAAGAAATTATAGCTATGTTTTCACAACAAATGTTCAACATAATGGCACTTTTAATGGCTAGGTAGAATTTAATTTATATATGCACTAATATTTACTTAATCCCTTATGGCTTGTGAACTTAATTATTAAATTTGCTTCCTCTGTTAAGTATACTGAATCATTATGCACCCCAATTCCACACAAAAGCTGCAGGAATAAAAAGACAATTAAATTTTTAATGAAGAGAACCTTTTTCATACAGTGTAAAGTGCATTAATACATCAGAAGAACTCAATTCTAATCAAGTTTCTACCACTTATTAGCAGTACAGAATAACTATCAACAGCACCTACATCTCAGAATTTTTATAATACAAAAACATACTAATGGAGGAAGAGTGCTTTGAAATTTGCAGAATCTTACACAAAACATTTCTATCAACAGATAGTAAGAGACTGTTAAGAATAAAATTATTTTAGCTAATATTTGTACATACAATCTCTTCAGTATATGACATTAGGAAAACTGTATATCCACATGGAAAAGAATGAAATTAGAAAACACACACATCAACTCAAAATGATTAAAGACTGAAACATAAGCAAGAAATCATAAAACTTAACAAAAGCACAGAAAGATTTTGCTCTTTGATTTGTTCTGTACAATAATTTTTGTTTAATAGGTCTATGATTATAATAAGACGAAAGCAATTAGGTTAATATCAAGCAACATAAACCACAAGGTTTGTATAAGAAATATAAGAAACAAATATAAGAAACAAAGAGAGGTACATCATAATGATAAAATATCAGTATGTTAGAAAGAAAAGCAGCCATGAATGGATAGACTTCCAGTCACAGAGCCCCCTAAATACTTGAAGCAAAATGAAATGCAAGGGGAAATATATAACTCACCAATAGCAACTGGAGATTTCAGTATAACTTTCTGATTATTGACACAAGAAGTCACTGGACAGCAAATCAGCAAGATAAAAAGGACTGGAATATATTACCAACCCATGCTACTTAACTGATATTATAATTCATTTCACCCAAAGCTTCAGGAGACATGTGTTGGAATGGGTTATTCTCTGCAACAGATAATATACTATTTCATATAACAGATGACACAATAGAAACCTATTATTTTGTATAACTAACCTATGCAAAAATTCAATACATTAAAAAATTAAAATAATAAAAATAAAACTTTATTAAATGAGTCTACACAGAAAGGAATCTTGGGAAATGCCAAATAGTTTGAGTATTAACACACTTCTACATGAATCATGGGACAAATAACAAAATAAAGAGGAGTTTCAAGCTACTTAAATAAGTAAAGACAAACTATAAAATTTGCAGCTTAAAGTCTGTCTACAAAGAAAGCATTGACTTCTTAATTGTTACACTCCACCAAACATTTAAAGAAGAAATAGAATTTGATAAATTAGTCAGAAAATAAATAACGACACACTTTTCATCTTATTTTTTTAGGGCAGAATTACACCAACACCCATGCCAGAGGAAACATCACAATATTAAATAATAGCAACAACAAAACTACAAACCAATATATGCCAAAAAGATTGTCACAGAATCCTAAAAACAATTAGCAGAAAGAATTCAGTAAGATGTAAAAAAAAATTATATACCAAGAGTATGTAGGACTTATCTCAGAACTGGAAGATTGGTTTCACCTTAAAAATCAATTCTTGTGAAACGCCACATTAGTAGTGACAAAATACAAGAATAACATTACTATTGCTATCGATACATAAAGAAAGTACACTTACAAAATCACAACTCCTAGTCATTAAAAAACAAAAGTCCTACCATATCAGAACAAAAAGGAATTTCTTTAGTCCTATAAACCTGCAACTAGCTTTTCATACTTTAAGATAAAAGGATGAATTCTCCATAATCCTCCTCCCCTCAACCCAGACAAGCAAGGATGATTAGTTATCTTTGTTCTAGAACATTGAGCTAATAATTGACAACATGCTGTTATTCCTACACCTGTTACATGCTGGACACCCTAACCAGTAGTCAGACTTCATTGTGTCACTAGTCACATTTGACCTTCCCGCCCCTGCCCCTTCTTTGTGCTTGTCCTTGGGCTTGAACTCAGATCCTGGGCACTGTCCCTGGTCATTTTTTTCCTCAAGGATAGTACTCTTCTGCTTGAGACATAGCTCCATTTTTGGCTTTTTTGGGTGGTTAATTGTAGATTAGAGTCTCATGGATTTTCTTGCCTGGGCTGGCTTTGAACCATGATCCTCAGCTCTCAGCCTGCTCACTATTTAGGATTACAGGAATGAGCCACCTCCACCCAGCTATTTGTCCATTTTAATTAGGATTATGAGGAGGAGCAGAAGAGGAGGAGGAGGAGGAGGCGGAGGAGGAGGAGGGGGAGGAAGGAAAGGAGGGGGAGGGGGAGGGGGAGGAGGAGGAGGGGTGGGGGAGAGGAGGAAATACAGAGGAAAATAGCTGAGGGTATAACTCAGTGAGTGGTACTGATCTCTCCTACCAAGTGAAGACCCTGAATTCAAGCTTTCAACTTCAGCACTAAAAAAGAAAAGAATCAAAAGTTGATAGAGTGGGAAGGAATAATGAAATAAAAACTTCATTTGTACATGAAATGACTTTATAAGTTTTTTCAATAAAAACAAAAGAATAAATGTATGCAAAAGAAAACAACAGCTACTTGAAATAAAGAATAAGCTTAGTAAGGCTTAGGAGTATATAATCAATATTAAGAATTAATATTGATGTGAAAAAGAAATTCAGAAAACAATTCTATTCACATAAAATTTCATTGATTTGTCATATATTAATAGGTAGATCCTAACATTTTCATAAAAATCCATGGAGCCTAGAATAATCAAAATCATTTTGACAATGAATAACTTGGTTGGAGAGTTTCATTTACTTGGTTTGAGAACTTGCAATAGTTTGAAAGCAATAAATAAAAGTGTGGCATTTGTGTGAGCATAAGCATAGATAAATAAAACTGGTAATCCTTTAAATAAAACATTTTTTGTCAATTGATTTGTGACAAATATGGCAAATATGTTTTTTGAAGCCCAGGTTAGCTTGATGATGATGATGATGATGATGATGATGATGATGATGATGATGATGAAATGAAACCTGGAAGAACCAAGTTTATAGGGGCACTTCATTTTTCTTTCTTTTGTTTTTGTGGGGTGGTGGAGGAAAGAAAGACCCTATGCTTGGGACTGTTCTCTTCCTCCTCCCCCTCCCCCTCCTCCTCCTTCTCTTCCTCCTCGTCCTCCTCCTCCTCTTTGAAATAGGGCTATTTTTAAGTTAGCTTGAAAGCCTTTGTGACGTTCTTGACGATACTTTATATCTAAAGGTATGCTATTTGGGGCAAATGTCTGTATCTGAATTCTTTTATCTAAGATCAGAGATTTTTGAGAAAAGAAACTGGATATACATCCATGAAGGGAGGCAAAGCAACTTACATACCTGATAAATAACTAACTCAAATATATATTAAGCCTAAATGTAAATGCTAAAATGTGTAGAGAAAAACACAGAAAATAATCTTTTTGAACTTGGGTTAGTCAGAGTACTCAGAAATGACACTAAAAACATTGTAATTAAAAAAACATATCAGTAAATTGGATTATGGAAATGAAACTTTGTACTTCAAATCTGCATCAATAAGTAAATGAATAAAGCAGGTCACTGACAGGGAGAAAATATTTACAAACTGTGTTTGTGTTAATGTATTTGTACAAACAGTATAAAAAGAAATATTGCAACTCAAGGAGACAAAAACCCTATTGAAAATGGATAAATGATGTGCATAGTAGATATTTTTCAAAGAAGTCATGTGACTTGCTAATAAGTGCCTATGAGACACTGAAAATCAGTAAACACTAGGGAACTATAAGTTAAAGCTATGGTTAGATACCATTACAAAGCCATGAAATTAGCTGTGATCAAATAGGCAGAAGATACAAATTATAAATATTAAAATGTGTCATACATTTCTCTTGGAAACAATAGCATACCTACTTTGGAAACCATTTGGTACTTCAAAAACATGGCAAAAAGCCTTACCATACATCTCTATAATTCTACCTTTAGGATCCACATTCAGAGTGTAAAAATATATGTGTACACAAAGAGCTGTTTATGAATGCTCACAGCAACATTGCTAACAGAATAGTTCCCAATTAAAACAATCCAAATACTTATCCATTTCAAAATGTGATACAGCTGTATAATTAAGTGCTATTCAGCAATGAAAAAGCACAAAATGCTGATGTATACCACAAAATGAATCAAGCCTGAAAACATTATTGTAAATGAAAGAAACCACACAAAAGAATGACTACCTGTATTGTATGCATCTAAACATGCTCAAGGAAATATTTTAAAGTGATGTAACCAGTGAACTGTAAAACTGACATGTGGTGATGGTTGACCACTCTATAAATTTATTAGCTCTATACATGTAATAAGTGTATTTATGGTATGTAAATTATGCCTTAATGAAGAGTAAAGAAATAGACATCTCAGCTTTCTTGTTTATCTGCACACAAGGAATATATATATGCTTATATATGCATATATACACATATATACATAATATGTATATAAACATATTCTAATATATATACATATAGAATATATAATACATATATACATATATACTATATATACTATATATAGTATATACTATATAATACGTATAATACATATACTATATTATGTGTATATGTGTATATATATGGAATATACATATATGTATATATACATATATTTCATATATAGTATATATATGTATATATGCATATACATATACATACATATATATATATATCACAGTTGTGTGTGTCTGTGTGTCTGTAAAACGAGACAATTCATAGAGAAAACTTTACAAGGTACTTGATAGAGTAACTGTGAGTCAACCTTGGTCATTACCATTGTTATGATCATCATTTTCTTCATCATCTTTATCTTTGCATTGACTCTTTCTTTTTCCCTCCCAGACTGAGTTGCTGAATTCTGTTAAAGAATAACATTACCTTAGCCAGTATAGGTTGGTAGCCTGGAAAAGTCAGTTTGTTATATTGCTGGATCCTTCCAGAGTTCATATGCGCCTCACCCAGTACTTCGTTTAGTGTTCTTCTCTAACCTCTTCACAGTCTGTCTCCTTCCCCTCACTGACTCTGACAAGTGAATGCTACCTGCTGCTTCACAGGGAATATCGCGTCTATGCATGTGTCTCCTTTGACGATATCTGCATCCATAGTGGTCCTGGCACCCTCTTCCTGCCACGGCAGCATCATGCCATAGCCCTTCCTTGCTACTGTATCTGAGATTCAGTCTTAACTTCCTTTGCAACCTTAGTCATCTCTCATAACTTCTCCATGGTATCTTAGGATTGTCTACTGATTTTTCTTATTTCAACACTCTCTTGTTAATAAACAAATTCCAACAAAACCATTTGTCAACATAAAAATCTCTTTATGCTTCGTTTCTATTCATACATTCATTAACACATTCTCTTAATGCATTCATGTACCCAACACAGTTTTATTAAATCGCTGCGTTGTGCCAGGTACCTTGCTGCAATTTGGAGAAAAGAAGGAAAGTGGCCTGGCGAGAGGGAAGTAGCCTTTGTTCATATTGATTTCACTGTCTAGTGCAGAAGTTGTACTTGATCATAATAAGAACATTTTGGTTCACATTATTCATGAAACAGACAAAAATATCAAAATGCTAACAGAATATACAGCAGAAACAGTGGGGACTATTTGATGAAAAAGGTATATGACTTTTAGTAGACAGTTGGAAATTTGGAAAAAGAACTGATATTGTTACTGTAAAGGCGGGGTGCAGAAGGGTTATAATTATATAAATTAGGTAGAATACTTTTTTTGTATCCTGTTTGGTTTTAATGGTCATTCCTCTAACTATAAATAATATTGAGAACTTTTCCAAAAGCTTGTATCAAAACAGCCACGGCTTTGCTAAAGTCTGTTTAAATATGCTGTCTCTGCTTTTTATTATTTTTTTATTTTTAAAAAATTTGTTATAAAGGTGATGAACAGGGGAGTTATAGTTACTTAAATAAGATAATAAGTAAATTTCTTTTTAAACACTGTTCCCTCCCTCATTTTCTTCCACTTACCACTCCCTACTCCTCTCCCTTCCAGGTTGTAAAGTTCATTTCCAACATAGTGTCTAGTGAGTATCATTGTTGCATTTGTAAAGGGAATCACAGAAATAGCTGTACATTTCTTTTTGAATAATGTCACCCCTTCCCTCCCTCTTTCCTAGTTTTTCCCTCCCATCCTCATCCACAAATTGTACAGTTCATTTTCAACATGGTGTCTAGGAGTATTCCTGCTGTATTTGTTCCCCCTTTATCCCACTCTTTCTGTGCCCTCCCCCAAACAGATAAACTTACAAACATTAAAAGGTACAGGAAACAAAAGCAGTAGCAAAGGGGGAAAAAAGAACTCTTGTTTCCCTTTCTTGGAGTTAATTTTGATGAATATTATTTTATATGATAATATGCACAGAGCTATTGAGCCTTTGTGATCCTTTCCTAAGAATATCCTTCTTTGGTCTCATTATGTGAATGTCTAGAGACCTTTGTAATTTATCATGACCCAGTGCCTTGTTCTTATTTGTTAGAATACTACAGCAATATGCTGAACATTGGCTTTCTTTTTTTGTTTGTTTATTGTAAAGGTGATGCACAGAGAGGTTACAGTTACATAAATCACATGAGTACATTTCTTTTGAATAATGTCAGCCCTCTCTCATTTTCTTCCAGTATTTCCCTTCCTGACTCTCTTCCGATTTCAACTATGCTAGTATAGCCACTTATGTCTCTAGTAGTATGTGAATATATACTTCTGGAACTTCTATGTGCCCTACTTTTCAAAGTTTTACTTCTTTAGCAAGTTATACTTCATGCCCTCTGTTAGATAACTAGGTAAAAAGAATTCATATAGTTATTCCATCTTGTTTCAAGATATTCAATTTATATCTGGGATTGTATGTGGTGTGTTGTTATATCATATGAATTAAATTTATGGTCAAACTTTCAAAATTTACACTAAGTGACATTTAACTTGTCAAAAAGCTCTATATTAATACATTTTAATTATGCAGTGTCATCCACGATGAACTGCAGCAGTCAGTTTTGCCATTTTTTTATTATGAAGGGTGCCATTTAATCATCGACTCAAAATACATTTCTCAATGCTAAGATAGTATTTCAAGACAAGATAGACACCAGTGTCTCACCTGTTCTTGATTTGTTTATGATCCTCATGAAACAGTATGACTATGGTTTGAGAATAGAGTAATTTATACTTTACGAATGCCAAACTCTGTAAATGGTATAGAATATGAAGTAAAACTGCATTTGTTAGGCAATATTTAAATAGAGCAATAGATAACAGAAAGTAACAGACAACTCCAGGTAGATTTTTCTATTCTCTTAGTATCTGTTATAATAAAATCTCCTGAAAGGGTCAGTATCCAATTAAACTCTGTACTAAATGTTGAATAGAGAAGCAGTTGCTTCTTTACAGAAAATATGCCTTCTGGAAACTTCTATAACACATGTCAAGTTTTAGGATAAAGAAGCACATTTGTTATCCTAGTTCAGAGATAATTGCTTGCCATTAGGTTGGTAAGAACGTAAATTTTACTCATTTCTGTCAGCTAACTTGTCAACGTCCTCAGCTCTATCTCCATCTGCCCCTCCAGTGACAAGCGGAATATCATTTTCTCTTCCACCAAAATGATAATGACTCGTAAATGTGAATTTCAGTGAAATCACACGTGTGTAAAACATTTATTAACGTTTTTTCCTTCTTCTTGGAAAATAAAAAAGAGATCAGATGGGTTGATTTTGTTCACTGATATCATTAAAAAGAAATCGCATCCACATACAGTTGCTTTTCATTTACCTTGGTCTGGTCATAGTGGTGACATTTCTCTCTTTCTTGGGTAAGGATTGCATGTGCACTTGGCTGCCAGGCTTCAGACATGCACGTCAAGAAGGGGAATGTCCTCTGCCCTCCTCTAGAGTGGAGGGAGGGTGGGGAAGAAAGCCACCATAGTGCGCGCTGGGCCAGCCTATCTCTGCGTCCAGCAGCCACATTTGAGCACCATAGTCTATGACTCCATGGAGAAATTGTCATAAAATTATGTTATGCCAAAAGGACCTTCTGTTTCTGTTCTCTCCCTTCATGCTTACCAAGTTGTCCAGCTCAGGATGAAGCAATTCAGAAATATTCACAATAACCCTGCAAACTGGATACTACAGGATACCCATTTTACAGAGCAGAAGAGTGAGACATGGCCAGGTAGACTCCAGATGAGCACCCTGGCCTTCTGGTTTGGCAGAGCCTGTTCTTTTAATCACCACATGGCTTTATCTTTCCCTTCTTCCTCCTTCTATTCATCTTTGCTGTTATCCTTTAGCACATTATGTAATTGGCCCTGAGAAACAACAAACTAGGAAGGGTGAGAAAACGGATGTTCATTCTTGAAAATGGTTCATGCCAGAAGTAAGTAAGTGCAAAGCAGTGCCCATCTGTTGCTAAAGCCCTGTCCCAAGCACACTGGCTGTGACTCTGAGACCTTTCCCTTTCCCTTCAAGGTGGTGTTCTTGTGCAAGGGACAAGGTGGGAAACCCTGCAAGGCTGCATTGCATCCTGTTCCTAGCAAAATTGTACCAGAAGTCTAAGGAACAGGCTGGGGCATCTGCACTGCTGTACTATACTATTGCTGGAGTACGGAGAAGACATTAGAGGGATGAAATAAATAAAGAAATAAAGATTATATAGCATACAATGCACATTATATATTATATGATATGTATTATAGATTACGGACTCTTTTTGCATGTATTTGTCATTATTCATATTCCACCTGTTTTTTACACTTTGTGTTTTTCTTTTTGAAAGGGCAATGTTGTTTCTCAGGAAAAAATAGGAACTCCTGGCATGTTAGTCTTACATTTACCCTTGAGAGTAAGAATTCTTGCTGATAAGAAGTGAGCTATAAAATATGGATACCATGTCTCAAGTATTTAAGGATAAAGCGATAAACATGCAGATGGGGCCATTAATGAACATTAATTGCTTTAAATTAGGTTTTATTGTGCAGTGGGTAAATTGGAAAGTACACATTTGCATTGGTAATAGAAAATTAATTTAAATGCTTCAGGAAGCAAAATATCACCTGATGTGCTCAAACCTGTTATTGGTGGTAGATTTCAAAGAGAACTTGAAGGACATTGTGTATTAAAATAAAATAAACCGTGCTGAAGGCGCACATGTGTGAACATCTTCTTTAGGGTGAATCCTGTATAACCACTGAGCTACGGGAGCCAAGTCAGGTCGCAGATGGTGCCTAATTTAATCTGCATGGTTTTTTGTATCATTGGGCCAAGTGTGTTAGTGATGGAATGACGTACTATAAATCTCCATGGTACAGGGGCCCTGAGGAGGTAACTGGATCCCTCCTCCCCTCTCCCGGAATGGCATGTCTTAAAATCTTCCAGAACTTGGAGGGAAGATGTAAGATGTCCCTTTATCCCTCTCTTGATCCATTCAGCCAGGATCCATCTGAGACCAGAGGAAACCTTCCTTCCTGCCTGCCTGTCAGCCTTTCCAGCCATGGTTGAATCCCCGCTCTTCATATTGAATTTCTGAAGGTTAGACAATCAGAAGGCTAGGCACTCACTGATTTGATGCTTTTTCATTTTTTCAAATTGTGAGTAGAAATAACCTTAATTCTTCTCCTTAGCACTCCCTTCTTTTAATTTTATATTCCTATTACCTTTTTGCTCTGGATCCTGCTCAGAAAGAGATAGTGTTTAAAAATAGTAAAAAGCTAATAAAAGAGATACATAATAAAAAAAAACCCTATCTCTTCTATCCTAAGGCAAAAATAGTATGAAATTTTCATCATAGTTGTTCTATTGACATAGACGGCTTTGTGGCTGTGACTTAAGACAGCAAAATCATAGTAGAGGTGTGGGTTTGTGAGGAAGAGCAGGACATGGAGGGTTAAGTAGCTTGGAACAAACCAATGTGAAGTTAGAGAGCCTAGAGATTTAAATATGAGAGCCACCAGTTTCTGGATTATTTTGAAAGCCATGAAATAGGATGAGATCACCTAAGCAATAAATGTAGAAAGGGAGGTTAATATAGAAAGAACCGAGCCTTGGGGTGTGTTGGCATTTAGCTGTATGAAAGGAGTACACTCAGGCAAAGAAGACTCAGGATAAGGGAGATAGAGATGAAAGAGAGAAAGCAAGGAACTATGGTGTCCTGGAAAGGAAATAAAGGAAATGCTTAAACACAGCCAGCTATATTTAATGCTGCTCAGAGGTCCAGTTAGAGTTCAGGTTAGAGGAAGTTCTTGTGGGGACAGTCTTTTTGAGGTAGATTCATGATAGAATGACAGATGAAAAGTGGAGCTGGTGAAAGCAGACGCCCTTTTTAGGATGTTTGACATAAAGAACAGAGGAGAGTGTGAGAACAGAGAAGAATGGGAGGTCAAGAGTAAAGTTGTTGTTGTTTTAAGGTAGGAGGTTTTGCAGCCAGAATGGGTAGCAGTGAGAATAGTTCTGGTGGAAAGGGAAATGAGGGTGGAAGAGAGAAACTAAGTAGCAGCGACAGAATAGGGTTTGGTACACAGAGAAACACTGATCCAGACCCATCCCGGGAAAGGTCCTCTGGTGTTATTATTGATGGAAGCAAGGGTGCGTGAATGCCGATAGAAGTAAGTTTACAGATTTAATCAACCACACAGTCTTAAAAATCAACACATAAGCTGAGTGCTGGTGGCTCATGCCTGAAATCCTCCCTACTCGGGAGGCTGAGATTTGAGGCTCGAGGTTCAAAGCCAGCCTGGGCAGGAAAGTCCATGAGACTCTTACCTCCAGTTAACCATCAGAAAACTGGAAGTGGTGCTGTGGCTCAAGTGGTAGAATGCTCTCCTTGAGCTGAAGAGCTCAGGGACAGTGCCCAGGCCCAGAGTTCATGACCAACAAAAAGATGCATATCCTACAAAATTAAGAACATGAAGGGAGTGGGGAGGAAGTTAGGGAAAGTTGGAAAGGGTGGCACTGATCAAGATGTGCTATGTTCATAAACTGCTTTGTTGAATTGGCAAGTCCTTTGTACCACTACTTAAAGATTATAAAAATGTATTTAATAGTAATATATTAAAATAATTGCTAAATATATTAATTATATATATTAATATATTAATAATATAGTATTGCACTGTTCCTTTTACATTTTTTAATCCAATTTTTGTTTTAGGCCATCAGATATTTTCTTGGGCCTTGAAACACTCATTGGCCCCTGGAAGAGGATTTGTTCTTCTGAATGGATACTGACAGGCTAGCAGATATGGAAAATGTGTTACTGTTTGTGAAGACAAAAGAGCTAGCAAATGTTTTCTGTCAGGTAGACATAGCTCTCTTCCCTAGAATCCACTGCTCCTTGACTCTGCTTCTTTATCAGTCCTT
This sequence comes from Dipodomys spectabilis, assembly GCF_019054845.1. Classification (NCBI taxonomy): domain Eukaryota; kingdom Metazoa; phylum Chordata; class Mammalia; order Rodentia; family Heteromyidae; genus Dipodomys; species Dipodomys spectabilis. Next base: position 11,691,858 of record NW_024870752.1, read on the forward strand.
CTGACACCTGGAACTAGTTACCAGTGCAGTCAAGAACATCTGTGATTAGAACTCAGCAGGATGAATAACTGGGGATGGTAAAAGTATATCATGGAGGAACTTACAGTTATGTCTCCAATGATCTCCTTGGTCTGAACCTGACTTCAAGAGAGAATCTTGGCAGGACCACTACCTTCTTGCTTTCATTGGGGTTAGGAGCAGCTAGCTCGCTTTGTTATTAGGAATGTGCCTAGAATGATCAAAGCTTTGAGTACAGGCTCAAATGTGTGTTCACTGTCTCCCAAAATCCTAAGCCTGAATTAGAAGGAAGTCTCTTCCTAATGCCTCTCAAGAACGTCTTATTCCGTGCACCAGGGTATATCTGCTTCCTCACATGATTTACAGCAGCAATTCCCTCCAACCTATGTCTGACTATCTACCAGAATGTATCCTGGACCTATAGCTTAATAGGATATATCTGCCAACTGTAGTAATTTGCTCGAGCTACGTCAACAATGTACTGCAGGCTGGGTAACTTCAATAGAAGAAATCTATTCTCTGACAGTCTTGGAGATCAGAAGTTCAAGATCAGGGTAGCTTCAGGACTGATTCCTTCTGAGCACTGTGAGAGAAGTCTCTCTCCCTGCCTTGTAGTTATTCACATTGTTTTCACTCTGTGTGTATATTTATGTCCACATTTCCCTTTCTTATAAGGACCAATTATATTGGATTAATGGCCACCATTAGACTTTATTTGAATTTAATCTTCTCTTTGAAAGTCTTTCTTAAATACGTTCTCAGTTAGGTACTTGGGGTTAGGACTGCCACAAATAGATTTCAGAGGGATATAATTGAACCCATCATAGAAAGTAATGATTTATTCAATCTGATTTTATTTTGTGTCAGAATTGGAGCTTGAACTCAGAGGCAGGTTTACTCTTACTCATTTTTCTTTTTACTCAAGGCTGGCACTCTACCACTTGAGTCAGATCTTTACTTTTAGCTTTGTGCTAATTAAATAAATATAACTATCTCAAAGACTTTCCTGCTTTAAACTATGACCCTCTGATCTCAGCCTTCTGAGTAGCTAAAATTATAGGCATGAGCCACCAACACCTAGATAGTCTTAATTTTCTTAAATAAAAATACTACCTAAAAACAGAATAATAATTTTTAAAGTCAGAGAGTATTATGCCACTTACCATGAAAGCAATGTTTATATTGCATCAGCACTGTTTGCAATATTTACTCCCTGTCAGCAGCCTCTTTCAAATATTTTTCTTCTGTCATTTATATTCATATTTCTAAATACCATGCTTACCCTACTCTTTATTTGCCATGATAAATATTATGTCCTGACTGAATGGTATCGAATATGAGAACTTTGCTCTTTTATGCTTCCCCATATATGTTTTCTGCCCACTCCCAGGAAAGACTAACAAATGATTACTCACTATTTAATTTCTTCTTATCATGTCTATTTTTCAGGTCATCCACAAATACATCATATTCACGTTTCTGTTGTTTTGGGGACTGTACGAAGACCTTCACATTGCTTTGCATCTTTGCCTAGCTTTTGTGCCAGTGACGAATGCATCCTCAAACCTTCTACTGGTATTTAACACTACTGTCAGTATGGTCAAACACAGCAGATCATCTTTATGCGCACTTGTTGCCTTAGTAACACCTCTCCTGATGCCCTCTACTTCCAGCCTCAGCTGGACTGACTATCTTACAGCACTGTCCAGAGGCTTTTTTTCCTTTTCAGACATTGTTCTTTCATGTCAAGAACTGTGCCTACCCCCCATTTCCTGGATCCCAAACCTCCCCATGTATTCTCTCATGTGTAACGAAAACACACATTCATGTAGCTTCTTAGTAAGAGCACATAGAAGGCCATTATTTTAAGACTTTCTATATCTTAATATAACTTTAGTTTATTTTTGTGGCTAACTAGGCATTTACTGAGTTTTTAGAATTCTAGATTGCAAATTGCTTTCACATCTTCTAACTTTCAAGTAATTCTAAGGAGAATCCTGGTCAATGCTGGCTCTCAACATTCTAGTGTTATATGGATTATTTTACATAGTTGCTAACAGACTCTAACAAATAGAACAGCTTAAAATGAATTGCCTCACTATTCAGGAAACCGGAAGTCTCAAGTTAGCAGAAATAGTCTGAAATCAGGGTCTCACAATCTTTTTGGGGGCCCTGAAGAGAACCCCCTTCCTTCCTCCTATGCTGGGGGCTGCCAGCATGGTCTTGTGACTATTTCATGTCAATCTCAAAGGCAAGTGTCCGCAAGTCTCTGTTGGCATCACTTTCTACCATATGTGCGTTCATAATCCCTCCACCCCTATCTTGTCAGCACACTTATATTTAGGGTCCATCTGATAATCTAGAATAAGTTACTCACTTTAAAATATTTAATTTGGTCACATTTGCAAAGATCCTTTTATCAAATATGATAACATGTTCAGGGTACATTTGGGACCAATTACAAATCCATATATTTTGGTCCAATTATCTTTGAGTAACATAATTCACCCACACACCTGAAGTAAGATAGCATTTCATCATTTTTCCCTCTTTGGAATTTCAATAGCATGTTTGGGTGTCAGTTTTTGTCAAATATTTTGTTTTGCAGGCACTCTGTGAACAATTGAAACTAGAAATCCATGAGCTTTGTTTCAGGGATTAAAAAATTGATATTTGAACTCTTTTCCTTTTGTACTTTTCTTGTTCTCTTTTAAAAGACCCTTACCAGTCAGTAGTTGACTCTGGGTCCTTCCAGGTAGATCCTCTAATTTATTATAATTTTTTCTTGTATTTTTATTTTCTTGACATTTTGTTCTAGTCCTTAGAACACATCTTCAATGTATAACTTGTAACACTCCTACTGATATCTCAGTTTATGATATTGAAACTTTTAATAACTAATATATTGTCTCTTGTCTTTCTCGGTCTGTCATCTAATTCTTAGTATTTTTTCTTCTCTGAAAACTTTTTGTATTTGTTTTTAAAAACTTTCTGAAACTTTTCTTTTCCTTTAAAAAAATTTTTAACTACTCTTTTTCATGTGAAAAGATTTCTTCAAATGTCTGGGTATCTGTTCATTCTTAATATTGAAGTGACAAAAAATACACAGAGATTTTAGGTGTGTGACCTTCAGATATCAATCTCTTCAATTCCCTCCCTCCCTTTCCTTTCCTTCTCTCCTTCTCCATCTTCTTTTTCTACTCAGCAATTAGTCTTTTTTTCCCTGAGAGATAACCTTGAACTTCCTCCTAGGATAGGAACCAACCTGTAGTGTTCTGGGAGCTAATGCAGAGAGGAGCAGGATTCCTCCCTTAACCCCATGACACTGGCTTAGCCTCTGGTCCCGGTGACTAGCTGTATCTCAAATGGCCTCATGCTCATGAATTCACTTTCCTCTGAATAGAGCTCAGCAGAAAACAAGCCATCTGTTTTAGGATGGAGAGCCTTAGTGAGCCATATACTCCAATCTCTAAATCACTGGGGTTTAGCAATACTCTGCCGCTTACTTCTTGGTCTAGCTTGGTCAAAGTCTCCCTCCCACCACAGATTTACATTTCATCTTCGCTTTCAAACACACTATTGACATCTTCTACTAGCTGTTGTCTCCTCTTGATCTCAAGAGAAAGAGACTCAGGAATGTATATATATATACATATATATATATACATATATATATTATATAGATATATATCTATATGCATTATATATAATATATAGATAGATAATATATGTATACACACATATATGTTTCTGGAGAAAACACAGATAAATGTGTAGATTCAATTCAGCATGTACCACCCAAATCCTCCACTCCAGCTTCTGCTAGACCATGCCCATTCTGATCCTTTCTTCAATTTCAAGGTACATTTCAGTGTCCAGGCTGACTGTTTGGGGAGTCTAATCTCAGCTAATAGTCTCAGACAACCGAGTGCTTGAACAAGAGTTGGCACAAGAATCAAAACAACACACACACACCTATTTCCCTAACATTAAATTGTATTTTAAAGATTAATATAAATTTCTATCTCGCAAATCTAAGAATCTAAACAAATAGAAACTGTTTCACTTTTATTTTTAAAAGGAAAGTGTGTGTGTGTGAGAGAGAGAGAGAGAGAGAGAGAGAGAGAGAGAGAGAGAGAGAGAGAGAACTGCATGTGCTCAATTTCCAATACCAAAAGGCATACTCATTTCCTATTTCATTTTGAGGAAAGGGCATTTGGGTTATCTTATTAAGAATAAACCTTGTAACAGTAAAGTATGTGGGAAAGTTCTCCTATGTGCAAGACTAAAAATGTCTTACCAAAAGACTCTCATCACTTAAAAACTCATCTCTCCCAAAGACAAACTTAGTTTCCAATTGGGAAGACTTTTGCTGCTACCATTTACAATAATGGTGTTCTCCAGTTTCAAAGTGATAGAAGAGCCCACCTGCCCTGGACAAGAAGCTGTTCTTTAACAAGACAGGCTGTGAGGAAGGAGAGAGTATCCCAACGTCAATTAAGGATTGAAAACAGACTCAGTCATTACCAAATCTCCCGTAGAGAGCAGGGCTTCAGCCTACCCTATAGGCCACATACACTCAGGTTGCTTGCTCAGTTCTGTCCCATTAGGAGCCATCTTTGCACAGACAGTACAAAGCTTCTTCTACATGGTACTCCATATAAGCTTGTTGGGGGCTGCCATAAATAAGAAACACCAACTGGTCAGCCTAAACAGGAAGATGCATTTCCTCCTAGACCTCCAGGCTATAAGTCTAGGTCAAGGTATTAGCAGATAATTTCTTCTGTGACTTCTTTCCTTGGTTGTACATGGCTGTCTTCTTCCTAGATCGTTTTGTAGTATTTCCTTGATGTGTTTTTTTTTAATTATTTTTTAAAATTAGCTTCAAGTAGTTGTACAAAGGGGGTTCAACATAACATCTCAGTTTATAGATACTAGGTGTCTTGATCAATGTCACCCCCCTGTGTGTTTCTATGTCTAAATTTCCTCCTAGAATGACAGCAGACATACTGGAGTAGGGCTCACCCTGACAACCTCATCTGAACTGCCTTTGAAGAACTGGCTCCACATAAAGTCACTTTGTGAGGTGCTAGGGGTAAGGACTTCCGTATGGGAATTGGGGAGGGACAGGATTCTCAGAGTACAGCTGCCACTCATCAGCATTCCAGAACTGTCCCATTGGACAAATGTGGATTTACTAAACTAAATGAAACAGAATTATCCAACATGGGAGTCATTCAATCATAGGCAGGGCCAGACTCAATATATTTCTCAGGTAGATTGCATTTCTGATTTCCACTCCATCTCAAGAGACACAAATAACTGAGTTTTATTTTTGGAGTGCCCATGCTTAGGTTGTGGTAATCTGCCTCCAAAGTGTTGAGGTCTATGTCATAATTTTCCCAATTATTTATGAATGTGTTCTTCAGAGAAAGACCAAGAAAAGTTGACAAGTCTTGTGAAGTCAAGATAAATGACACCTTCTGCTCTGTTTCATCCGCAAGATCCATTACTCTGTCAAAGGGGTAATTTAGATGGCTGTGATTTGCTCCCAGAGAAGTTATTTCAGTTCTTCCAGCCTCTTCTCCTTGGGTGTGGTAATCAGCAAGTTTAGTACTTGGTTAGAAAATATCTCCAAGCAAACTGGAAACAGAAGGAGGGTCAAGGACACCATCAGTAAAGTTGGACTCCTGTTTGCCTTTCTTCAGTTAGCATGTCATGTTACATACACCTCTGGGGATAGGGAAAGGATCTGCCCAGTGGGTGGGTAGAACTATTTTCATATTAAAGGGAAAAAATCCATTGAGACTGAAGATGTGTGATATAAAGACAAAGCCTAAAGTTCAGAGTTTCCTGTATTAAAACAAGTTGTTTGGATTGATTTACATTTTGTAAGATGGATTTTTATACAAATAAGGAAATTAAATGTAAGGTAAGGGATACCATTAAAATCTGGGGCTGGTGGTGCATCTGTAATTATAAGTACTCAGGAGACAGATACCAATAGAATTCCAGTTCAAGGCCAGACCAGGAAATAGTTTGTGAGATCCTCTAGGTGAACCAATAAGAAGTGCCTGATGGTTCACACCCATTTTCCCACTTAGAAAGGACTGAGGTCCAGGCTGTCTCAAGCATAAGCACGAGACACTTTAAAAAAATAACTACAACAAAAAGTTGTGTAGCTCAAGTATTAGAGCACCTGCCTAGCTAGCACAAGACCCTGGGTTCAAATCCCAGCAATACCAAAAAACAACTACCAGTAAAATGGGTATCAGGAAGCAAATGACTCAGGATTTCTGTCAATCATATTATCTGACAGCAGATGTGGCTACACATTGGATGAAAAGTAACAGGACATGAGTGGTCCTATTTACTTCTGAGCATTTGAAATTTCATTTGGATACACATACAGAATGTTATATATGCATGTGTATATGCACTGGCTGTATATATATATATATATATATATATATATCACATTTTTGTTCAAGAAAAATTAAAGTGAAACAAAAGCTCTATATCATTTTAATTCTATGATCTGTATTTCTAGTTCAAAAGGATTTATTTTCAGGATATTATTAGCAACTCTGTGCTGATAACACTATTGTAAATATTTCATTATATTTCCTTTCTCTCCTGTACAACTCACATCATTTCAGAGTCAAATCTTATTGCAAATTTAAGGGAATATAATGCTTGGCAAAAATATTTGCCTGTTTATTGTCCCATATTAAGTTCTCTATTTAAGTGTGTGTGTGTGTGTGTGTGTGTGTGTGTGTGTTAGGACAAACCTATTGACATTTGGGAACACTCTTGTTTTTATAATGATAATACGCAATAATATATTGCAGCATTTTAGCTGATAGGTAAAAATTGAGATGAAACCAAGCTTGTCCTTGTCAACTCAAAAGCACGTGAAGAATTGACCATAATAATAGAGTTGCTTAGATTTCGATTCTGACTAACCTCATTATTTGTACTGCTCCTAGTCACCACACTGTCCACTTCCTGATTTATTTTTCTTATCAGTTCAGTTATTTGTGCAGCGCTTCTAGCAAGAGGAGAGATCTCCATAGGGAACAAAGGCAGCAGAATTTCAGACGGATGCTTTTCTTATTTATAAAACAATGCATTAAAATGTCAACCCCAAGCTCACCCTGAGTGCAGAGCTGATAGGAAAATTACAACTCTTTTCTCAGCTGGTCTTTGAAGGGAGGATTCACTCCTGTAGGCAGCCAGGGACTTGGTATCACCACTCCCTTAGCTTCTCTGCCATACTCTCTCCTGCTGGTTTGTCTCCTCAGCAAAATTCTCCTATGCTTGTTATTTCACTTCTCGAGGCCAGATGGCAACCTTGACCCCCTGTTAGGCTATTGGGTGGGACCAGCATTTGCCTCTGTGATCCTAGTATCTTGATAATGTTCTTGGGATGCTAGCCTCTTAGAATCCTAGTAGAACAAGGGGGGCTGATGACTGAATTAGTTAGCTGTGAGAAACATGAATATCTTCTTGAAAACCTCTGATCTGGCTTCTTTGAGCCTGCCACAGTTTCGCTGTTCACCTCACCCCAGCAGACAGAGCCCAGATTCTTCTGATTACCTCCATCATCCAGCCACTCTGTAGATTCCTTAGAAGAAATGCTAACAGAGCCACATGCGCATGCACATCCTTGCATCCCACTATGGTTCCTGTACTCATCCCCTTGAAGCGTGTAAACCCAGGCCTGTCTCAGCAATCACCACGAGGCAAAGCCAAAGACCCTGGATCCCTAGTACATTTATTTCTTGCCATACTCTTAGTTTGCTTCCTTTTTGTATTAGCAGGAGGAATTCACTTGCAATGCTTTTCTTTCCTAGCTTTCTGCCCCTGCTGCCACCTGTTTCTAGAGAGGTCATCTGCTTGTTACTGTGGCAACAGAGAAGAGAGTTTTTTTTTCTTTTTTTTGCTGATGAATTCTTTGAAGTAGATACCACCTATTCATTTATCAAATGTTTAAGGATCTGGCTTATACTAGGATCTGGATCCAAGAATAGGATCACGAGTTTCAAGAGACTGGACTGGGGCCTAGAGGGCATCTATGAAGGGAACTGGAGCATAAGAAGAAGTGGGGTTGAGGGGCGGTGATTCTAAACCCCAAGGCCTAAGTTAGTTTTAAGCCTGACAAACTGAAGTGGTAGAAACAAAGGCAGGCTAAGGAAAAAGCATTCAAATTCTGGGGTGTTGGGCAAAGTGACTCTGAGCTCCACCCAAGTCTGTCCCTCCCACGATGGCTTCCTGCCAACCATGTACCAGCACGTGTTGGGGGAGAGGGTTTCCGTGGAAGACTTGCCTAACTGAGCAACCTTCCCCTGGAAGATAACTGACCCAAGCAGGATGCCAAACTCTCCCAGGGCTTTCAATATTGCTTCACCTAAGAACCTCTTCATTCCCCTCCCCCCCCACGTGGACAGCAATCCTGACCCTCCCACTCTGTAGTGTAGGTAAGAGTCAGGCAGCTGGAAGCTCGGGTGCATTGTGCCACACTCCTCTGAGAGGGTAAAGACATGAATTTGGACTGAGTGCTGCTAGAGGCTGGATGAGACACCATTATGGACCAAGAGCCTGGACTAAACTCCCACTTAGTATGCTCCAATTGGCGCCGTTCAGTAGCAGATGCTTGAGCAGAGGTGTAGACAGTGCCCTAGCACTGCTGAGGAAGATCTTGGTGTGCCTAAGCTCTTGGCAAGTTTGTCCCCAGTCTTTTTGGTTTTGTCAGCTCGGGCTACCCTGTGAAACTATGAAATCATTATGGGGCCTGCCCCCACTCTCTTGCTATGAATTTCCTCTTTTCCAACCCTGGCATATTCTTTTTCTTGCTTTAGGGATATTTTAGTTTTTCTATACTTTGTCTGAGTCATTGCTTGAGTTCTAAACATGATTTTAATTAAGGAAGCACCCGGCGCTGGTGGCTCTTGCCTGTAACTCTGTCTACCCAGGAGGCTGAGATCTGAGGATCATGGTGTGAAGCCAAACCAGACAGGAAAATCCATGAGCCTGTCTTATCTCTTAACCACCATAAAACTGGAGGAGGAGGTGTTACTCAAGTAGTGGAGCATTAGCCTTGAGAGAAAAATATAAGGGGCAGAGCTTAGACCCTGCATTTGAACCTAAATTTGAATATGAGCTCAAAAAAAAAAAAGAAACAATAAAAAAGAGTTGGGAGCATGAGGGTGGGTGGAGGTGCATGGAGAATGAGCTTGATGGCTTTGGAGCCCTATAAATACAGGGTGGAAGCCTGGCCTTACCACTGATGAGCTCCATGACATTGAATTACTTGAAGGTTTTAGACCCCAGTTTTAACATCTGTAGTAGAAAAACATTTTAACACCATTAAGCTTATTCCTTATTGAAAGAATCTTCAAAAGGTGCCATGTAGATAACTGATCCCTTTGCCAACTTGAAATAACAGCTTCTGCTTATAGGATTTCTCTAATGTGGTTGCTAATAAGAAGAATAACTCTTGACCACATAGAATTTTTTTTGGGGGGGGGTCCAGTCGTGGGGCCTGAACTCTGGGCCTGGGCGCTGTCCCTCAGCTCTTCAGCTCAAGGCTAGCGCTCTACCACTTGAGCCACAGCGCCACTTCCGGCTTTTTTCTTTTTGCTTATGTGGTGCTGAGGAATCGAACCCAGGGTCTCAGGCATGCAAGGCAAGCACTCTACCACTGAGCCACCTTCCCAGCTTGACCACATAGATTTTTGTTTGGATCACTTAAATACCTAAATACTATAAAGAAAACTAGACACCAAATGAGATGAGTGCTCTGCTAGTCTACATAAGGAGTCATTACATAAGGAACTGTGATGTGCCTTTGCCTTTGCCATCTTTTTGTGATCTGAGGAATGGCGGCAGTCTGCTCTTTCTCATTTTCCCACATTCAGATGTTTGTCAATAACTTCCCTCTATCCCAGTTTCCTTGACTTCACACTCTAAGGAGGTGCTGCTAGACTTAGTTTCCAAAGAAGAAAACTGGTCCTGAAACCTGCCTGATTATCTGAGCTTGAAGGCCATGCCAGACTTAAATAAATATATATAGATAGATAGATAGATAGACATTAATATTTGATTTTAATTTTAATTTATTGTCAAGGTGATGTGCAGATAAGTAAGGGAGTAAGTACATATCTTGTCTAACTTGTTAACCCCTCCCTCATTTTTCTCCCTATTTCCCTCTTCCCCCAATCCTCCCCTACAATAGAGATCATTTCCCACAGATTGTCTTGTGAGTGTCACCATTGCATTGGTTCCCCCTTTGCCTTTTGTCTCACCATTTTGTTCTTCCCTTTCCCTTCCCTAGTTGAGATATATGTATATACAATACCCAGGGCACCAAAATCAGATAGAGTGACAACAGGGGATAAACCACATTGGGGAAACACACACATACACACACACACAAAAGAAATCACGTATTATATTGAGAACAATAATAAAGAAAAACCTCTTGTGTCCATATCTTGGAGTTCATTTTGTTTAGCATCATCTTATATGATCCTATGTACATAGCTCTTGAGCTAGGGGCTCTTAATTCCCATGCATTCTCCAGTGCCATTTCTAAAACCTTCCACCATGGACTGCAGGCTTCTGATGAAAAGCATCAAATGTATTTTGTTAGAAGCAAATAATTTCTTCAGAGGAAATCAAACTTAGGGTCGGCTATGGAGATGAATAGATGAGCAGACCAGGGCTTCCCTGGCTGATCTCTGGGGTAGGGTTGCAGGTCTGAAACCCCAACATCATTTCCCTCCCCCTGTTTTCCTGCAGAAAGAGATTCTATGTAGTACCTAAACCATGAAGTCTGCATGTTCAGAAGTTGTGGCCACTTATGGGGCCGTGTCCTTTCAGTCTTCTGTGTGTAATCCCCTTTTTCCTTTATTTTCCACACCTGGTGTGTGTGTGTGTGTGTGTGTGGTGTGTGTGTGTGTGTGTGTGTGTGTGTATGTGTGTGTGTGACAACTCTTCCATATCACTTAGCATTCAGTTCAAGCCTCACCCCCAGAGAAATCTCTCCCCTGACCGATTACCCCAGCAAAGTCAGGGGTCTCCTATAATGCAATCCTTTGGCTAGATTCTTATCTATCTGCTGGAGATCAGAGAAAATGGATTATTTATCTTTGTGTCTGCACCACAGTGGGTATATCATAAATATGCGGGGAGCTAATAAGACACAATACATAAACATATTAATTATTTTTTTTCTGAAAAACAAATCTGTATACGGGTCTCAATCTAGATATTAAGGATGCTTGTCCATGGTTAGATTCATGTCTCTACCCCAGGTACACATTGAACTCACTATAGTTGTTAGTACATAAATATCTAGGCAGCATGATAATGCTTTAAAGCATTTCCTAGACCTATCATTTATTTTTTTCTTTATGCACCATGCTCAGGAAAATCTTGCTTCTTAATGCTATTCTTTTAATTCCCTTTCTCTGTTTAGTCTACCCTTTGTTTCTGTGCAGTTATGCTGAAAGGTTTGTAGGAACACAATGATTCTTTCTTTAAGGCCTGCTGTATTACCAGAACTCAAGCTGTAAACTGGGAAAATATACAAGAATGGTGCTGATACCAGCAGACCCCCATGACTCTTAGGGAACAAAATGGAGCGGATTATCCCATAGACCCTGCAGCTGCGAGGCCTGGATTGTAGACCTGATACAAAAGAAACTTCATAATAGCAGAACTGTTCATTAAGCTAAAGTGCTTAAGGTGAATTCATAGTAGAAACCTCATTAAAGCGAAATAAAGAAAAAAAGCTCTCACATTGATACTTTAAAATAAATTATGGGTTTATTTCTTTTGTCTTGATTGTGAGGCAACCTTGCATTAGTTGATGGGTTTCTCTCACATCTTTTGTTAATACCAAATGAAAATAATTCCACAAAAGTGCCTTATTAGCAAGATGTGAAAAAATCATTGACACACTTTCAGAAGTAACTTTATATCCCCCATTCATTTCTATAAACAATAACTTAAATTACCTGTAGAGATTTGATGTGAGAGTTTTGTTTTTAAGCAAAGATCTTACATGCATTGCATGGTAATGATTTGGTACAGCAGTGTTCTCAGGAGGTAGATTCGTGTTTCGTGTAATGCTCTACTGTTCGCTGTACTTTGTAGATTTAAAGCATCTGCGTATCTTAATATTGACAGTGGGGTAGAGAGAGGAGTGAATAATATATCGTTTGTGATATTTAAATGTCAAACACTCGTTCATCCAGCTAGAGTCCAGCTATGTATATAACAGTTCCCATTAAGTCGGTCTTATCGGTGCCCCAGTTGGAAATGTCAATTAAAGAAGGAATCAAATCTCATTAGAAAAGCTCAGTGACAAAGTCATGATACTCACATTTATCTGTCAAATGGTGTTTCTTCCCACATTTTGATGTTTTAATTAAAACTTGATGTACCTTGGCAGGATTTTTACTGATGGACACAATCTTCTAATGTAGTCACTACTTTTTTTGTATATTCATTAAGACATTATAAGAGCAGAAATGCTAGAAGGTATTATTTTGTCTTTGGCTGAATACATGCATAATTCATTCATGGTTATCATTTTGTTCCAAACAAGGGCTAGCCAAAGCACTGTAGAAATAGGATTGGTAGCCATAATAGATTTGAGGTTCATTGGTTAATTCATTGAATTTCGTAGAACAATTATGAGTTCTGGGGAAATATTCTCACATCATTCTACTAAACTACCATTTCCTTGCACTAGAAAGAGATTTATACTTTTCAGGAGGCAGGGGGTGGAAATGCCAGCAATACTTACTAAGCAAATTAAACCAAACAAATCCTAAGTCATTTAGCATATCAGAACACAATTATTTCTATCTTCAGTTTGAAAAACTTTATAGTAAGAAAATTATAAACCACAGAACCAAAAACATTAAAATAAAGAGGATTTGAACATTGAAATGTAGGAGGATGAGTTTGAAGGGTAATGTTAGTTTTAATGAAAGTAAATATCTAGGTGCCAAGTCCCTCTCTATATCACTCTAATTGAAATGATCTCTATTTCTTGATAAATCAGATAGGTGAAACTAGAGTTCAGTTGTTTTCTCTGAATCCTTTCAGGTTTGCTTATATCATAGCTAAGCAATTGTGAGTTTGGGAAAAGCAGATTCGGGTAACATAGGTTTGTAAACATCCATTTCATATATTCATCCATTGCTCCAAGAACTAAACTATATGTTCTTTCTAGGAATTTGAGTAAAATAATTTCTTCATATTTTTCTTTTGTACTTAATTTTTTCCTAGGTTTTGTACACGAACACTCCAAAAAGTGTTCTACTTTAAACTACATAACTGTGTATCCAGAGAAACTATAGTTTGGAGCAATAGATGTTCAAATTTTGGAAAGTTATAGGTACCTAACTTAAACATGGACATTAATATTCAACATTATCCAATATGTTTGAAGTGAAGGGTTTATTTGTAGTTAGAAATATAAGTAGAACCAGAGCTCTGGGAGACTCTAGTGGATGAGTTTTTACCCCAAAATTCACATCCAAGAACAAACCTTTCAGTTTATACATGATGGTACAGGGTCAGAGCAAGGTGAGTAGATCCTAGAGAGAGATTTCCTTAAGTAGTGACCTTTTGCTTGACAGAGGAGCAGACTTTGAAAGTCTCCTGGAGCTAATGTATCTCCATCTATTGTATTTCCATCCTTACACTTACTATCCTTTCATAGTCTTGATACTTGGAATTGCAGGGCTAACCCATTATCACTGGGCAGTGCAGTTCCATGATACGCAATGCACAACCAAATACAATATGCCCCACCCACAGTGGCTGTGAAAGCAAGGATGCTAGCAGAAGACCCAGCCGAGTGAGAAACTAGGTGCATTTAGGAGTTGCTTCCTAGAAGAATGACAATAAAAAGACTTATATGTGATGCATGTATAATGCACATAACACACATTTATAAATGTATCATATACATGACACAACAGTATTTATGAACTTGCTTTCTAGCTTACCACAAATATATATATATATATAGAGAGAGAGAGAGTTATACAAACATATGCAAAATGAATATTAAACATTCAGAAGTGTCTTTTTTTTTGCAAGGATTGGTTCTCTTAACCTGACCATCATCTATTTTGTAATAGGTACAAATATCATTTAACAAGAATTCTCTCTTCCATGATTCCAAAATAAACTAATGGAAAGTGACAATGTAGGTTAAACCAGTCATCTTGGCATGAAGTAGAGCAGATACTGATTATTTCATGTAAGTAAAAAAGACTTAGGTGCTTGAAGTTTATTTCTCTTCTTATTTCATCTTTTTTTGGGGGGAGAGGAGGGTCCAGTCATGGGGCCTGAACTCTGGGCCTGGGCGCTGTCCCTCGCTCTTCAGCTCAAGGCTAACGCTCTACCACTTGAGCCACAGAGCCGCTTCCAGCTTTTTTTTTCTTTTTGCTTATGTGGTGCTGAGGAATCGAACCCAGGGCCTCATACATGCAAGGCAAGCGCTCTACCACTGAGCCACTTCCCAGCCCCTCATCTTTTTTTTTTTTACTTCATTTTTCATCATAGATATGCTAGAAATTCAACTGCTGGTCATGGAGGGATATTAACTCAAATATTTAGCATAGATAATGTGGGAGAGCCAGCTCCATGTTTTTATGAGGTGAATGTATTTGAATTTTCATGATTAGCACATAGTTATGGGTTGGAGTCATCATTTATGTGATATGCCACTAGCTTTTAAGTATTTGAGTCAGATACTTCATAGAGACTAATTATCTAATTCTCTAATTCAACAAAATCGGTGCATCATGTATGGGCTCTGTGGTGGTATAATGTATGTGCTTTGTGTAACCCATCCAAGAGTGTATGCATCTCATAATGAGATAAAATGGGGGGAGGGGGGGGGTGCATCTACATCTCACAGAAATAAACCATCATTTCTGAAACACAGGAATATAATGCACCCCCCCGCCCACAATTATCTTATTTTACTCCTGTTTCCCTTCATTCACCCAGAATAATTTCCCAGAAGTTAGAGAAACAGAATCTAAATTCATGTCATGTGGCTTAATCTCCCTGACAAATATTAAGGGCCAGAGAGTAACTGAGAGAAGGAGATATGCAAATGAAGTTTAGGTGCTCAGTTAATGACACTGACAAAAGAACACAGCTGTATAGCTTTGGGTTATATTTTAAAATTGAGAATAATTTAGTTTTTGGAGTGTACAACTTTACTCACCTAACTTATTAGTTTCGCACTGGAAAAGTAACTCATCATTAAATTTTCATACAAGGAAGAAGACATTTGCCTGCAGTTACACCCAACCCTTCATCACACTTCACATTACCAAACATGTCTCATTCAATTTGGGGCCTCATTTTCCTTACAAACACAGCTTGAAAATCTTCCTCTTCACCTATTTATTCAAGCAAATGATGACCTTTCAAGCCAAGAAAATAACTGTCATACACGAAGAGACTGTTTTATTGATGGAAAGACTTAGCCTGAGGATTATTTTATAGCAATATGTTTATTATCCTTTAATAATTGTAGTTTATTTCTGTCTAGATAGAGCTGAAGTGTTGCTTAGAAAAAAAAACCAGAACACAAGTCCATCCACAGTATGTCTTGATTAGTTGTACTTTCTATGGACTGCAAGTTAACTGAACCAGCTCAATATGTCATATGTTAAAAATACCTTCTCTTTGTATTAGACCTCTAATCACTACCGGTCTGTAATATTATAGCCAAGAAGCTTAGTTCTCCCAATGTGGAAGGAGACTTAGCAGTGAACACTTAGCAGTGAACATGGCATGGGTGATTAGAGGTACCTGGCCCTGCCACATGCTACAGATACCTGTATGTACTTGGCAGTACTCTCAAGTTTGAACTCAGGGCCTTGCATTTGATAGTGCTCTACCACTTGAACTAAACCTCCAGCCTTGCTTTTCTGGTGGTTATTTTAGAGATAGAGTCTAGCAGAGCTTTGTAAACTATTTTTATCAGGCTATAATAGTTGTATAAGATGGGCTTTTGTTGAGGCATTTCTACAAATGTATAAATGTATTCTAACCAGTCTCACTCCCTATATCACTGGGTCTTATGCTTCTCACTTCTCCCTTCCTCCTCCTCCGCCTCCTCCTCCTTTTCCTTCTCCTTTTCTTCCTCTTCCTCCTCTCTCTCTCTCTCTCTCTCTCTCTCTCTCTCTCTCTCTCTCTCTCTCTCTCTCACACACACACACACACACACACACACAAAGAGTTTTTCTCTTTCTTCCTTTCTGTGCTAATGCCCGAGCTTGAAGTCAAGTCCTTGTGCTCTTACTCTCTTTCTGGCTTCATTTCTAGTGCTGTACCACTTGAATACCACATCCAGTCTAGCTTCTCTGGTTGATTAGAGATTCAGTCTCTCTATTTGGGCAGCCTTTTGACTGCAGTCCTCCAAGTCTCCATCTCCTAAGTAGCTAGGATTTTAAGAGTGAGCCACCAGTGCTCATTGCTATCTCCCTTCTTTAAGCAATTTTGACTTATTTTATTGTTCTATTTCATATATGCAAATAAACCACTTCAGCCATATTTATCTTCATTCACTTTTCTTGTTATCCCAGCTCTCCTGCAGGTACTGAGCCCCTCCCTCAGTGCTTACTTATCTTTCTCTGCACCACCCCAACAAAGCCTATTTTTATTTCTTATTTTTTAATGTGCATTAAAATTTTACCAAAGGATTTTACCATAGAATTTAAGATGTGTTTATATTGTTTTTTTTGAGTCCAGGAAACTTTTCTACCCAAGCTAGTTTCAAATAGCTATCCTCCAGACCTCAGCCTCTTGAGTATCTAGAATAACAGATGTGAGCCACCAGCACACAGGACAAATATATCTTATTAGGTGTCCAATGTCTACAGTTACCTCTTTTCCTATGTTCCATTGTGTAGTCCTACACATGTGATAATCCAATATATCAAAATATGGACTTGAGTATTTAGTATTCCCTAGAGATGTTGCTACCTTTTCTTCAGGGCTTGTCTCCTTTTTTATCAAAGAAAAAGAAAAAGGCAAATACAAGATACATACTCAAAATGCCAGAAGAAACCATTTTCTTTGCAAATATGAAAGCAAAATGTTCCTTTTGTGGATATTTTCAGTGTAATAAATATACACAATAATTCTGTGAAAAAAATCTGTGCAATTGAAACACATTTATACTTTCCATCCTCCCCCAGTGAATAAATTATTCCATCTACAGCTGAATATCTGTGTGACTTCAAGACAGGCTATTAAAAGTTTTCTTGGGGTAGAAACTTTTGCATTTAGAGTAAGTCTGTGTGTGTGTGTGTGTGTGTGTGTGTGTGTGTGTGTGTGTGTGTGTGTGTCAGAGAGAGAGAGAGAGAGAGACTTGGTCACAGTTGGCTGAAAGTCAATTACTTTGAATTTGGGCAACTTATGTTTGTAACACATCTGGACAGGGAGAATTGAAAAGATGACTACAATATGCAGATATGTCTCTAAACACTCACAGTTGGGCTCACTCTAGTATTTTAGATTTGAGGGAAGTGAAGGGCAGAGATAATTATGGATTTCCAACTCACATATCAGCCGATCTCTGAAAAAATTGAAGCACTTTCCATCTCTAAAATGAACTAGTAGCGTGCATGTTAATGGAAAAGGAGTACACATTATGAGTGGAATCCTGCCTCAGATGGGACAAGAAGGAAGGGGGCGGGGGTAGGGATATTGGGAATAGCATAGTAAAAGATTGGTGAGGTGGCCAGGAATTGAGACTCTCTGTCTAGGCAGATAGGCAACAAATAAAGAACAAGCCACCAAGGCACAATGACTGGCCCCGTGCAGTTTCTCACTAAAGAACTGGCTTACTGTGTAAAATGAACTACATAACCTACAGGATGGCTGGGGCTGAGGGAGATGTGGAGAGAGAATGATTGAAGGCATGAAACCAATCAAGATGCATTGTACTTATAAACTGATGTGTTAAATTAAAACTTGTTGTGCCCCTAGTTAAAGATAATGACACAATAAATCCAGTAACAAAAAAGAATTGACTTAAACAATGGCTGAGGTACTCAAACTGGTCATACATCTTCAAAAGGAATGGACTGTCTTTGTCACCAACCAACACCTCCTTTAGGTGAACTTCGGTAGCCCAAGGTAGCTCTACTGAATGCTGCAATTTTGTTCATGTGTTTGTGTGTGTATGTGTGTGTGTGTGTGTGTGTGTGTGTGTGTGTGTGCGTGTGTGTGTGTGTGTGTGTATGATTGTATAACCAGGCATATAACAGATGTCATATTCGTTTGATTGTGTCTCTAAAAGATGGCAGATCAGGGCATATTCTTCCTTCTGTTTTTAACTGCTGCTCCCATCTCTCAGTGTGTTACAAAGGATACTGCCAAAGGAATACTAGAGGAAACATTTTCACTTGATATTGAAGTTTGTTCAAAGCCCATTGGCTGTCAAATCCACAACCTCCAAAATTAAGAGTGTTTTCCCTGAACTTACGAGTCTGTCCATTGTGAATAAACACCCCATCCTCCAAGGTGACCTGTTTAGCTTGATGAGCTATATTTACATCTTCCTTAAACAAGCTTCCTGTCACCATACAAAGGGCTATGGTTCAGATCCCTGGCATAGATTTGTCAGCTCACCCCTGCTATTGACTTAGAGTCTTTCCAACCAAGCTTTGCCAGTGCTCAATTCTCCCAGAATCCTTTAAATAATAAAGTATGTAGCCTCCTAACTGATGACTCTTGGAATCCTGCTAGGCTTCCCAGTGAGCTTACATTTTCTCCTTTTAAGATCTTTTGTAATTTTTCAGACCACAGAATCTCATTCTAAGGACTCTGTATTGTTTGGAACCTATGCTAGATGCCTGTGTTCTGAATAGAAGACCAGTGGTGAGATCATAAGTAGTGTAGTCAGTATTGATTCATGCCTTAGAGTTAAACCACATTGTGCTGCTTACTGATTGCCCAATGCAGAGCAAGTATTTTTATTAACTTCTCTAAGTCCCAGTCTCATTTCTGGTAAAATGAACATAATCAAAACACAGGCACCACAAAAAGTCTAAGAATTACATGAAAAGCATCTATAATGGTTAGCACAGTGTGCATAGTCAGCACACAGAAAATTAAGACCACTTCTGGTCCTCATGAGGGTATCACTTCCCCGCTTAAAGCCAGCAAGTAGATGAACGGTGGTGTAAATTTAAATTCTAGGGATAATAAAGTTCAGGTGGCTTTATTTCCCATATCTTGCTTTCATCTAAATTACTAAAAAAATAGATCTGTGGAAAATCTAACCTTTAACACTTGTGGTTTATGTAATGTCCTATATCCTTAATTATATTATATCCCTAACTACATTATCAGTAATATTATCAGTAAGATGGTGACAGGCACAGCTTACAGGTAATAAGAGGGTCTTCAATTAATTGCTTATTCATCAGGAGCTTCAATAATGTTTTCGTTGTTGTCATTATTTGGTAACTGTGTGTGGAACCAGCGTGTGGAAGCAAGAAAAAACTTACAAGAATAAAGGATAGATTAGATGTGGGAAAATTAAGAGGAGGCTGGTCCATTGGTTATTTTTCTTTATTCAGCACCATGAAGTTTGTGGTCAATAGATGCTTGTTGAGAAATATAATATTAACTTCAGATGATGCTGGCCACAGGCACCTCCTTTTTATTAGAGTGCACAGTGTCCACTGTTGATTTTGAGAACTTAGCTACCTTATAGCCTGCCCACCTGGTTGAAGATGCACAGGCAAAGAGATGCAAGTGGGGAAATTGGGCAATTTTGAGGAAGGCCCTAGGTGTCCTTTAAGTGCTAATGTTGAGAAATGGAGTAAGGGGACAGAAATTACTCCTTGAAAACTGCACAAGTCTTCCATTTGAGATGGTTGATTCAGTCCTTGAGTGCTTGTAAGGACACTTTGTACCCTTCCACCCATACCATATTTGGTTTAATAACTTGAATTAGTCTTTGAATTCATTGAAATAAAAACATAAAAAGAAAAAAATTAAAATACAGAAACCTTCAGCAAACGTGCAAGGATATCGGGATATTTGGTCTCATAACTCAGGTAATAATTTATATGCAGACATAGTGCACTGTGTATGATTTACTATTCAAGATGCAATCAAATCATCTTTGTTTGATAGATTGGTATTTTGAGTTTTCATAACAAAAGCTTCCTACACACTATTGCATGACTCTCTTCCGACTTGGTATTTGAAACTAGATAATAGGCTATCTTATAAATATAACACAGAGTTCTCGAGGGTGCACCCCGGGACCTATATGGATCATCTAAAATGAAAGTCATCTCCCAAGCAAAGAGAGAATGCTGAGGATGTAATGCTGGCTCTGGCATCCTATAAGATTTACCTGCATTTGCCTGAGCAGAGATTATCCTTCAGCCATTGCCAAGGTCTTCTGAAATTATGGAAATGTATTTTTGATCACTTCTAAAAGTACCTCTGTGCAGCTATCATTATTTTTCATGAAAACTACCCAGGGATAAGGAAGTAAAAAACTCCTTTCCAGATATAAAAGAAGGCCTTAGCACATGTGAAATGAGGATACACAAGAGATACAAGAAAATAATCTGTGTATGGCTTTTATTCTTCCTATTGTCACTGCTCAGCCATGACAGTTGTTACACTTTTCATTCCCAAAGGTGGGAATAAATGTCAACCTCAATACTGTTGTGGATACATATAAAAACCCAAGTGCCTTGCAATGGCCTTGACATCCAGAAGAATCCAACGCTTTCCAATTCCCTGCTTGTTCCTGGAGAATCCATCACACGGGTCAGCCATGACTGTGTGCTCACAACAGTAAGTACTCCGTCAGATAGTAATAAATCAAAACACATGACTAGTAGCCTTTAATGGTTCTGCTTCATTTCACATCTCAGCAAAATGTTTATTTCAAATTAATGTGTCCTGACATAAGGAGGGGGTGTTTTCAACCAAAATATTTAAATCGCAGCTGCCTCATGATTGATAAGTTGTCAGAGGGCCATGTGTAAATGATTGCTCTGGTGACAGGCTACTGAAGATCAGGATTTCACTGCAGTGATAAACGGAACGTGGTAGCCAGCGTTCGTATGGCCCTACCCTCGCTCAGAGTAGTTCTACACTGTCTAAAATGTCCAGCAATTCAATGAATCCTTGTGTAACTTTTCTAACCACTGGTAATATTATAGGGAAAGAACAAAAAGATAAGACAAATAGTTTGAATGTAAATAGACATCATTAGTTAGGCTTTGGACTTTGTAAGATGGCAAAATTGACATAACATATTTGAAAAAATACTAGCTAGCTCATGTGAATCGGCTCAAGGTTTCTCCTTCATTTTCCTTCCTTCTTTCCTCCCTCCCTCCCTCCCTCTCTCCCTTCCTTCCTTCCTTCCTTCCTTCCTTCCTTCCTTCCTTCCTTCCTTCCCAGTGAAGTGAAGCAAGGAATTCTTAAGGTCAAATAGTGTGCAAGTGAGAGGAACACTATTCTGATTCTAAGCTAAATACCATATATATAAATGTGTGTATGTATGTATATATATATATTACTTTTTTATTTTCCTGCAGCTGCCATTACCAAGTAAAACCATGTTTATTGTGATGAAGAGAAAGATTAACACTTAGAATGTTGAAGACTGATCATTCCATAATTAGCTAAAATTGACATGTGCAGATTCATTCAAACAACAAACATTTTTAAGGAAGATATAAGTTCCTCATTTCAGTAGAGTTATATGGCTGTGGGGTCTGGCTGATCTCATAGCATACCCAAGGACACACACCAACTATTAGGAATGCTGCATATTCTGAATCTGTGGGGAGTTTTACTCACAGGTTACACAGGCTTGTGCAAATTCAGAAGATGAAAATAATTAAACTA
Source organism: Dipodomys spectabilis (assembly GCF_019054845.1). Taxonomy (NCBI): domain Eukaryota; kingdom Metazoa; phylum Chordata; class Mammalia; order Rodentia; family Heteromyidae; genus Dipodomys; species Dipodomys spectabilis. The sequence goes on from NW_024870752.1 coordinate 11,713,818, forward strand.
CATTAAGATTCCATACTGAATGATTCAGCAGCATATATATCTATGTGAATATTAATAATGTTTCATGGAATAACAGATGTTCATTTTTCATTTAGTTTCCTTTTCTGGCATAGCTATTCTTGGTTAAATTTGTAAACAAAAATGTATATTTTTTTCAATTCACTTGTTTAGTAATTTTGGCTTCCTATTAATTCCTTTGTGCTGTATTTACATCTTGCATTCAGAATTATGCAAATACATTAGCTACAAGAAGGGAAGTATTTTGTAAGAGAGAATGTGTTGTTAATGTTAGGTTGCTGCATTTTCTAGGGTGCTAGTTAAGGGCCATGGTACAGTTTATTCTGCACCAAATTCATGCTAAAATTTTTCACTTGAAAATGCCATTTGTGGTCAAATGATTCCCATTTGAAACTCCAATTTCACACTTAGGCAGAATGATCCTCACCCCAGTTCATAATTTCATTTAATGTACCCTAATATCTCGGTTTTAGAAGGTAAGAGCTACAAATTTTTTTTCTATTATAGGAATAATGAATAAGAAAACTGAGGGGAGGAGGAGGATTGGGTGGGGGGTAGGGGGAGGATAGGAAGGGATGGGAAGGAGAAACAAAGGAGGAGGCTACACTGCTTGATAAGAAATGTACTCATGGGCTGGGAAGGTGGCTCAGTGGTAGAGCGCTTGCCTTGCATGCCTGAGACCCTGGGTTCGATTCCTCAGCACCACATAAGCAAAAAGAAAAAAGCCGGAAGTGGCGCTGTGGCTCAAGTGGTAGCACACTAGCTAGCCTTGAGCTGAAGAGCTGAGGGACAGTGTCCAGGCCCAGAGTTCAGGCCCCACGACCGGATTAAAAAAAATAATAAAATAAAGAAAGAAAGAAAGAAATGTACTCATTATCTTGCCCATGTAATTGTAACCCCTCTGTACAGTATTTTCACAATAAAAATTAAAATTAAAATTAAAAAAAGAAAGCTGATTGTGCTGGTCTAGTTATGGTAAAAATGTGAAAATGGGTTCTAAAATCATTATTGAATACAGAATGGTCTTCTCTAATGTCTACTGCACAAAACTTCATTGTGCCATTGTTTTTAACAGGGGTGAGCTCTTTAGAGTTACTGTGTGATCCAAATTGTTTCTGCTATTCATCCTCATGGCAGACTGATGACTAGCCCAGGGGCAGAATTTAGGAGAAATTAGACAGACTGATGTGAGGCCTTCTTTTGTTGAGGTCAAAGCCAGATAGAGTGCTTTTGCATTGGTATTCCCAATTCCTAGCTTCTTCTAGTTGATGATTGGCTCTAGCCCTGTCATAGAACTCTGTGAATTTAAAGTGAACTGAGTTTAAACTGAAGCTACACAAGCCCAGATTAGACCCCAAATTCACATACATTTCTGTTCTCAACATTCATTTCTAACTCATGGAAATCAGAACTTGAAAAATACCAGACTTCGAGAGTCATCTTTTTCTCCTATCTGCAGGCAGTCAAGCTTTTGTTTCGTTGTACCTAATTTTAAATCTTATTGAGAAAATAAAATGTTAGTGTATCAGCAGAGGAGTGGGAGGGATTCACGCTTACACAACACTAATTTTGATAGAAACAAAGATGGCTACAAGCTAATGGTTGAAAACGGCTTTGAACCTTCTTTGTCCCAAAGTCCTCGCTCTTTGATGCTACAGATCACATGCTAAAATTAAATGTGATCAGTATTTAGAAAATGCATTTTAGCCCAGGATGGTTTATTATTTAAAACATAATTGTTTCGCTTAATTTCTTCCTTATGGTGGCTAGAAAACAAAACAAAACAAGAAATAATAACAACATAACTCTCTTTTAAGATTATGCTCCCATAGGTAAAACATAGAAAATGAGTCTTCTGTAAGTAAACTCGGCCTGGTTCTTTTCAACTTGGATACCTCCTGATTCTGCTCCTTCTGATGGACAGTATTCCCGTGGTGTTCCAGTCTTTATCATGTCTCAGAAAGTTTGGTAGAAATTCTCATTGCAGGCAGAAACAGAAGAGGAGGCATATCATTTCTGGGTGGAGGATTTTGCAATGTGCAACAGAAGATTTAATTTGAATAAATTCATCTTTTGATTCTGTAATTCATTTTATAGGATCATAGCAAAAAGATATATGGAGATGCATAAGGTTTGCATTAGATGATATGCAACACTGCATTAATCATCATCATCATCCTAATAAAAATATAGGGAGGAACCTAATTTATCAGAATATAATAGGGTTGCTAAATTATCAGGACCTCCTGGCTCTAAGCACTGGACTAGAGAATATGTGTTCCTATCTTCTTCCTGTATAATTCATTAGAATGTAGTAATATAATTCCATTGCAGTAAAAAGCACTGTAGGGAAAGGAGTCTCGGCAGGTGACAGTTCAATATATTTCCAGCTGCACTGAGCGAAGGTCCAATCAGAGAAATAGTAGGAGATGTGTATTAAGAGATTCCCTTTTGTAAGGAACTAAGTTTGGCGTGGATTTAGGGCAGGTGGAGAATCCAAATGCCGGGCTGGCAGGAAAAGGAGAAAGAAACTCTCAGCTTTTTCTAAAGCTGCTGTCCACAGGTAGAAGAATACCTCCTTACTTTGCAAAGTCTCAACTCTCTCCTAAGTCTTTCAATCAAGTCAAACTCATCCGGAGATTAGAATTGATATACTCTCTCTTATCAAAGTCAGAAATACAGACCTACAAGTAATTTAATGGCACTTTTTCTATACCTGCTAAGCCACTATTTCATTAAATAGCTAAGTTATTGCTAACATAACTAAGTTGACACGCAAAATGATCATATTGAAGGATAGAACAATGTGCCCTGGGTGAGTCAAAGAGGAAATATACCTATATGTATTATACCACTGGGGAGATGGCAAAGGAGGGAGCTGGCCAGCCTGGCTGAACCCCTGAGACATTTTCCAGGAATGATTAGGAAATGTGACAGAAAAGTACACATTTCCTGAGGGCCTACTGATCTCCTTACAGCTTCTTCTTCCTTGTGTTCTTGAACAACAGCACCTATCTCCCTCTTAGAACTGAAGAAGTAGAAGCTGGGCACCAGTGGCTTATGCTTGCAATCCTAGCTACTCAGGGAGCTGAACTCTGAGGATCACGGTTCAAAGCCAGCCCAAGCAGAAAGTCTGTGAGACTCTTATCGCCAATTAACCACCAGAAAACCGGAAGTGGCACTGTTGCTCAAGTGGTAGAGCGCTAGCCTTGAGCTGAAGAGCTGAGGGACAGCACCCAGGCCCAGAGTTCAAGCCCCACGACCAACAATGACAAAAGAAAGAACTGAGGAAGAGGAACTAGTCTAGGAAGAATGAGGACAGCTGATAGGAGGAGCCGAGCTTGCCTAGTCTTACAAGGGAATAAAGTACTTGCTCATGCTAAACAGAAACATAAGGAATGATCATCGCTCATATGTCAATACAGATTTCAGGCAGCCTTTGTCTCCACTGTGAAATGTTAGTGGGCAATCAGAATCTCCTGATATTTGAGGGAGGAATGCAGCATTAGCTAGAGAAAGAGTGCAACAGTTATTCTGGGGGGAAAACAGAAAACTCAAGAAACAGAAGATCATATGTAGTAATTCCTACTCCAGCCAAAGACACTTGAGGAGATAATGCATTTATAAAACAAGATTGCTTGAATAAGAGAGAGAAAAAATACTATCAATTTCATATATACATACACACACATAACTTTTCAAAATATGTAATTATTTGCACATGTCCACACACTATTTTAAAAACAAACTGAAAGCAGGAAAACTAGAAAAATGTAGATTCCAAACTAGTAAAAAAATAACAATTAAGAAATACGAGTTCAAATATTAAAAGCATTAGGGCCAATCTTTGCATGCAAGAAAATGGAAATGAAAATTCCACTAAAACAGAGGAGAAAATGTGCAGATAAAAACCTAAAAACTAGACTATGCAAGAAAAATGTTGAGGGGCTGGGAAGGTGGCTCAGTGGTAGAATGCTTGCCTTGCATGCATGAGCCCCGGGTTCAATTCCTCAGCACGACAGAAGCAGAAAAAGCCGGAAGTGGCACTGTGGCTCAAGTGGCAGAGCACAAGCCATGAGCTGAAGAGCTGAGGGACAGTGCCCAGGCCCAGAGTTCAGGCCCCATGGCTGAAAAAATAAAAAATGAAAAAAGAAAAGAAAAAAGAAAGAAAAATGCTGAGAGTTGAAGCATACAAGATTTTTCCACTGACTCTTGAATAAAAGAAGAAAATATTCCGAGCCAGATATAGTATTATGATATTTAAAAACAGCAAAAGTAAAGAAAATATCTTACAATTTCCAGATAGAAAAGAACTTTAAGAATCTACACATCTCCCCTCTAGAAGGGTCTTAATCAGCAGGAATGTATGCTTGAAGACAAGAGTACCATGCCTTCAAACCAAATGTGTAAAGAAAAAGTTTTGAACGACAAGAACAAAAAACTACTGACTCATGGTTACTTTTAGGAGAGAAATGCGACCAATTATTGCACTTGTCTTTTCAGTGTTTTTATATTGTTCTATAATGTTTTCCAGAGATTTTGCAATATGTCTTAACTTTTTAAAGTGTCATAAACAGAAGCAAACACAAAATACCACATACAACCTAATTAGTGCGAAAGGTTTATTATAAACTCTTTCAAAGCACTTTGTTTCTCTCAGAACAGTGAGCTAAAATTGCATTAACCTTTTTGAACTGACAATGGTTTTGTTGAATCCTGTGGGACTTATTAACTGTCGAGACCCTAAACTACTTTCAATTTGTATCTCCCTGAGACATCTCTGTCTCACTCATGCTCAGGACCTGAACATGTATTTCTTACTTGCTTATTTGTTATTATTATCCCTTCACACTATCCCTTTTCAATTTTATTGGTTGATTGGTTGGTGTTCTTGCCACACCCCTAAGTCCCTTTTGCTGCTATTTGTGAGATAGGACCTTGCTTTGTCCTGGGCTAGCCTGAATGTCATCCTCTCAGCAGCTGGAATAACAAGTGTTTTTCTGCATTTTCTGTTGAAATGGGAGCAGAGCCTCACACCTCAGTTTTCTCACTCTCCACTCTTCAAATAGCTAGGGTTACATGTGTGAGCCACCATGATAAACTATAGTATTTTTATTTGAATAGAGCATGTCATACTTTGTTGAATTTTTCCACGGGTGCTGATTTTTATCTTACATATGAAATTTAAATCCATTAATCATCTAGTTAACAATAACAACAGCAGCAAAAAACAAAGATAAATCCTTTGTTTGTCATCTTGTAGTTTCTGGGTCTGTGTAGGAGAGAAGGAAAATTATCTACTACAAAGGGAAATGGGCCTTAATTCCCCTCTGGTTTCAGAAGGACTGCTTGTCACACTGACTGGAAAAGGTCATTTGCAAAAATGTTTCCTTCTGGCTTAAAATAGAGGATGTACTTCCCCTAGAGTGAATGATTCACTCATGTTTCATTGAATCTAATCTTGAGGTTCAATAATGACTTAATGAGTATAAACTTTTTACTCACATAAGGCAAGGACATTGGAACATCGAGCTCTCAATTTAGTTCAGCAGAAACAAACAACAACAAAAAAACCCAGAACATTCCAGCCAGAGGAGATGCACTTCTTAGGGCACCATGGTCACAACTGAAGGGTAAACTTTCTTCATAGAGTGGTTTTAATCGTCACAATTAGTAGAATATTTTTTTGCTTTTTTTTTTTTTTTTTGCCTGATTTTGGGAGAAGAAACGTTTTGGATAATGATCAGCTATTTTAAGTAGTTGGGTTGATCTATCAATCAAAATTACTCTCTAACAAAGGAAGTACTATACTTACCAAAGTCACAACATTTCTATCATGACAACTGGCATGGTATATTATTAAAACCAGGCTTTTACCTTGTTTTCTTTTCCTGTAACACACGGTATGTGATTTGAGACAGGTGAAATGTTAATTACTGGTCTGAAGATGTAGAGAATGACTAATCGAATAATATAGTAGCTCTTTGAGATTCTACATTATGTATAGACACATCTTAATTACTGTATTTAAGAATAAAATTAGAAGGAGCTGGATTTAAAATAACTATTAGATGTAGTTAAATATACATATTTAACTTGCCTTGGGGTTTTTTTCTGGGTATAAAAATAAAATTTAACACTCCAGTATTCACAGAGCTGGCAATGCAAGTCAATCAAAATTTAATACTCAGAGCTCTCAGCTGTGTACTAGGAGTTTAAAAAGAATCCCCGATGGCCAAAATATTTATAATATAATAAGGAGTTGAGAAGGATATGAGAAATAACCTATAAAAAGGAGTGCTGAAGAAAACATTATATAGCATATAAAATGGATTCAAGGACAGAGGCTGGATCAAGGATATAATTGGAATTCACAAGCTGATGGACTAAGGGAAGGGAAGAAGACAATGCTAAGGTGAACAGTAGGTCTATCTATGGAATTAAATATCTAGGTGAAATTAGTTTCAGACAGCATTAGTTTTGTAGTTCCATTTTGGTTCTGGTAAATCTCATGGATGTAGAATAAGCCATTAAAAAAGAAACTGTAGTCTACTCTTCTTATGTGAAAACCTCTGCAGCCTTCTCAGTAAGACAAGACAAAAGGAGTCTGTTGTATGTATGTAAGGATTTTCCTTTCAGATCCTTGCAGATAAAGCATTGTGCCTGTGGCCAATGTAACTCTCCAGGGATGATATATCCATGGCGTTTACTTGGTACTTTTTAAAGACATATTGTCAATGAGTGGGCAAATGAGCCAAATCAATAATATTAACCAATGCTACAAATTCCTCCTATGCTTTTAAAGTTCAATGCTAAACTGGTTAATACATACCCTCTACTTTTCTACTAGAAACCTACCAAACAAGTCTATGGCTTGTAAGTAAAGATTCAAATATAATCTCTTACTTTCAGAAAGCATTCAGAAGCCAGGCACTGGTGGCTCGTGCCTGTAATCCTAGCTACTCAGGAGGCTGAGATCTGAGGATCATGGTTCAAAGCTAGCCCAGGCAGGAAAGCCCAGAAGACTCTTATCTCCAATAAACCACTTAGAAAACCAGAAGTGGTGCTGTGGCTCAAGTGGCAGAGCACTAGCCTTGAGCTGAAGAGCTCAGTGACAGTGCTCAGGCCTTGAGTTCAAGCCCCACCACTAATACACAGACACACAGACACACAGACATACGGACACAGACACAGACACAGACACACACACACACATACACACACACACACACACACGAAGATATTCATTCAGTTTATCATATTTAAACTTCTTTAAATATTTTTAAACTTCTTTTGAAATATCATGAGTATACAAGCTCATAAAGCATGTTGGCTAGGCATGATGAAAGGAGATGGAAGATGGAGAGGTAGAAGGCTGTGACCTGTGGGAGTCCATTAAATTTTGTAAACCTCAAGTTCCATGGTCAGAATGGTACCTACAAAAGTGATTATAAACTAAAAATTTAATGAACTATCAGGTTAATATTATTATCATGACTTTCTTCTCTACAAATTCAACTACTCCAAGGCTTCTTTCTGTCTTATAAAATGTAGAACGATAGGAACTCAAAGCCCCAATCTTTTTCAGATTTAAAATATTTATGGATGTAGCCCAGCACTGATGGCTACCTCCTGTAATCTTAGTTACACAAGAGGCTGAGATCTGGGCATCATGGTTAGAAGCCAACCTGAGCAGAAATGGCTGGGATACTCTAATTAACCAGCAAAAAGCCAGAAGTAGAGCAGTGACTCGGGCGCGTTGAGCAAAAAAACTAATGGACCTAAGTTGAAGCCTCAGTACAGGCACAAAAAAAATATTTATGTGTATTGAACATAAGTGCTTCTGGAATCGTTGACATTAACCTAAAATACAAGCCCTAGTACAGGCCAGAAGTTCTGAGACCAGGAAGAATATTGTCTTCAAAGCAACAAGGGGAATCTATGGGATAGCTTTCACTGATGACCTTAGCTGAATGATCTGCTGACCCTGGCACTGCCCCTCACAGCTGCTTTTACTTTTCATTTAACCAACAGCACTAAGAAGTGTTGGTGTTCATCCGAGAAGCCAAATGCTCATCTGAATTTGTAATTTTCTTGTGCATCCTGATTAAAAATGAAGAATAAAAATAATGTTATATTCTCCTTCACAGCATTTAGCCTAGAGGGAGCACTTGCTTTTCCTTCAGCTTAAAGTTGTTGCAAATATTTGCAAGTATCTAAAATAGAGACAACAAAAAACAATACAATAGCCAGGCGCCAGTGGCTCACGCCTATAATCATAGCTATTCAGGAGGCTGAGATCTGAGGATCATGGTTCAAAGCCAGCCTGAGCAGGAAAGTCTGTGTGACTCTTACCTCCAATAAACCACTAGAAAACCGGAAGAGGCGCTGTGGCTCAAGTGGTAGAGCACTCGCCTTTTCCTGAAGACCTGAGGGACAGTGCCCAGGCCCAGAGTTCTAGCCCCACGACCAACAACAACAACAAAAAATACAATATATTCCCAGGCATCAATATTATCTCTACTTAGAGGATCATGGTTGTATTCATTTCTGTTTGTTAGGATTGCTTACATCTCTGGTAAGCCACTTTAAGAAGAATGCTAAGGTATTTTTGTTACAAAAAGATCTTGGTTTCAACCTGTTGGTATTAGTCTTTGCCTCCAAAGTAGTCCCAAATAAAAACTTCCTACTTAACCCCCAAATACTTAGGCATTTCCATAAATGGATCCAAAATATAAGATTTGAAGACTGTGACCATTTTCCCTGGACTACCTTAAACAGATCAGATGGAACTCAAAATCCACATTCTCAACCTGTCTCTGCCCTGTTTGCAAGGCAAATCCTTTTTTGGAAGTTGTGTGGTTCTCTATGCACGCATGTTGGGCATATCATGTAGTTAACACACAGGACTCCTCAAGCCAATCAGCTCTAGACATCTTGCCAAGAGCAAATAGGAGTAGTTTGATCATTCCATGTACCCTTTCCCCTCTCATCACTAACCCGCCCACTCACACCAGAGTGGTCAGTCCATAGCCACATCAACATGCATGCTTGACATCAAGGATCCCACTGGGGGTGGCTCTTTACTTAGGTTTGCGTAAGTGTATAATGACAACCATCTGCTATTAGAATAATTCAGAGAACCCATTTCACGGCCTTAGAAATGCTTGGCATTCTGCTTATTTTTTTTTTCTCCTCCCTCCTCCTCAGCCTTTTAGGACATTTTAAATCACACAGGGACAAAAGGAAGAATGTCTTTTAGGAGTATGTCAGGTTAACTGTCCTGCCAATGAGATTTTTGACTCCAAGTCTTACATTTGAGTCACAGGCACAGTGTCAGGTGAGGACACTGTGCATTTGAGCATATTTCTCTTCCTGGGGTTGTTGGAAATCAGCAAGGAAATAGAGGAGCTGAAAAGAGATGTGGAGACTCGGGGACCATCCCAGCCTCTCAGAGATTTCTCTTCCTCCCTTGCACTGAGATGCAGATAGACCTTCCACAGGGACCTTCCAGTGTGAAACATGAAGGCAAAGGGCATATGACTACAGACTCAGGGAAGGAATGCTTCAGGCCTCCATTCTCAAGAACTGCTGGTGTGTCTTCCTTAACAATGGGAGCCCACTCCCAACACAGGAGGCTTATAAATGGCAGGAAGACAAGCCCAGTACATAATTGGTCCCAACAGATCAGGAGCTGCCCTTCCCAGAAAAGCCTGCTCAGACTCTGTCCTGCTGCTCCTACTGGCCACACAGGGCCGTGATCTTACTGAATATCTGCAAGCTCCATCACTAAACTCTTGCTTATTTCACCTGGGAGGTGATAGAGACAAACACTCTTTTGCCAGTCACCTTTTCCTGTTACCTATCTGAATAGTCTCCATTTTTATTATCAGTTAGTCAAGCCCAGGCGGGGTTAGGTAGGGCTGGGGGATGGGGAAGGAGAGTGGATAATCCCTTGATTCCTTCCTCACTTTACTCATCACAGAACGTATTAGCAATTTTAGTCTCTATAAGTTAGAAAAATGTGACTTTCTCTTTTTTACTTCCTTTAACAGGACTCTCACCAAAGAGCAGGAGGAAAGGAATGGGTTTCTCCTTACCCAGGGTCATATCCCAGAAAATAAGCAGGCAGTTTCTTATACATTGTGTGTAGGGTCTGTGTGGGCTGAAGTGTGTACAGAACCATTCATAACCTGGGTCAACAAACAAAAACAAAACAATAACCCCACCCCCAAAAAAAATTGGAAGTGAAACTATCATTGAAAATGTAACAATAAGAAAAAAAAGGGGGAGCTGGGAAGGTGGCTCAGTGCTACATAAGGCACATAAGGCCCTGGGTTCGATGCCTCAGTACCACATAAGCAGAAAAAGCAGGAAGTGGTGCTGTGGCTCAAGTGGTAGAGCACTAGCCTTGAGCTGAAGAGCTGAGGGACAGCACCCAGGCCCAGAGTTCAGGCCCCATGACAGAAAAAAATAGAAAGAAAAAAAAAACCCACCATGTAATTGGCACATACTGTGAGAAGGGCAGATGTCATGTGAGTCACGTGGGATACATAAGTATCTGGGTAGTGTTGATGTCCCAGGAAGCAGGCCATGGTCACGTGAGGCTCTGCTCTATGCAAAGCAGCCATTCACTACAAGGCTTCTGCTTTGCTGAGAGGGTATCTATGAGTTTGGGAGTGTGGCTACTTTCTTGAGACAAAAAGGTTAAAACCAACCAGTATTTCTCCCAAATCCATTGTATCTAGACATATTCCCTGTGCAACAGTCTGTTTTACCAACAGATGTTTCCCCCTTCCCCCGCAAAGATTATTGAAAGAGCTAGTTTAAACTGGGCGTTGGTGGTGGCTCATACCTGCAATTGTAGCTCCGCAGGAGACTGAGATTAGAGGATCATGGTTTGAAGCTAGCCAGAGCAGAAAAGTTCAAGAAGTTCTTCTCTCCAATGAACCACCCAAAAGCCCCAAAACATGCTAGAGGTGGAACTGTGGTTCAAGTGGTAAAGTGCTATCCTTGAGCAAACAAAATCTCAGGGACAGCATCCAGGCCTTGAGTTCAAGACCCAGGACCATAAAAAAAAAATATAGATCTGTCTGTCTGTCTGTCTGTCTGTCTCCCTCTCTATCATCTCTGTCTGTCTGTCTCCACCTAACCACCTACCTACTTTCCTCCCTATCTTTCTACACTTTACCTCAGACCTACTGTATCGGTATCTGTGCAGTTAAGGCCCATAGCCTCACATTTAAAACCCCCTGCATGCTTTATGATACTTACAGTCCGAGCTGAGTCCAAGGATAGACACTGAAGAGCAATGGAGGCACAGACATGTGGCAGATATTTTCTCCTCAGCTCACATATGATGCTGTGACTACTACCAGGTCTCATATACTTCTTTCATGGGATGAGGAGGAAAGCAAGATGTGTTTATTTCACTGCCCTCTCCCTTTTCCCGTAGAAAGACAAGTTAACCACTCAGTGAGAGAAACGAGATGTATTCAATGTCGGCCTTTTGAATGAACAGCTCATAGTGAACCATCTCAAGCCCTCTATCGACCACTAATGATCTGAATGAGGAACTGGAGTTGGCAAGGTTTGCTGATGGCATAATCAGAGCCAGTCAATACAAGCAGCAAAGGAATGAGAGCATTCTAGATAGGATTGAAAGTTAGGGAGTTTAATGAAATAACTCCTGGGGATATTGGATTTGTGAACCTTTCAGCCATCTTGTAGAAAAGCACTAAGTGTTGGTGTCATGAGTTCAAGAAAACAATGAGCAGAAATCACTCTGGGATTCCTGCTTATCTGCTCACAACTGCATAGTATATATATATATATATATATATATATATATATATATATATATATATATATATATGGGAAATCAAAAAACATTATACTTTGAAGCCAGTTATTCTCTTTCTTTCCTTCTTTCTTTCTCTCTCTTTCTCTCTTTCTCACACACACACACACACACACACACACACACACAGAACATACGATTGTCTTAGCACTGCTATTGCTTTTGGATTCAGTTCCTGAAAAACATAATACCATGGGAATTTGGATCTTGAATGCACAATATGTAATGGAAAATTCAGTATTTGTATTCTGTATCCAAAGCATGGATAGTCTAACTTGGGACTGCCTCAAGTCTTTCTCTGGCCTCTGTCAGATGATTGTCTCAGATGAAGGTCAGAAAAATATTGATGCCTGAAATCAATATTATTCAATTTGCCTAGCACATCCTTCACTTATTTTCTCCTTGCCAATATTACTATCTTTTTTCTTCCACCTCCTTGGAGGGACACTAATCTCTCTCTTTAGATAGATAGATAGATAGATAGATAGATAGATAGATAGATAGATAGATAGATAGATAGATAGATAGATAGATAGATAGATAGATAAGCTGGGCTTTGACACACCTGAACAAGTGTCATATTTATCCTGAAGGCTGATTCACTACAGGGAAATGGTGGGGGAAGAGTAGCCCGGTGACTAAGGACCCAATCCTCGTCAGATGGCACCAAGTGAGCTGGTTGGAATTGTTCTCTTCCACACACCTGGAATGGAAAGCCATGGAGAAGTTGTGAAACAAGCCCATTGGTGAGCATCAGGGGTAGAAATGATGTTGCAAAGGAGATGCTGCCCTGTTGTTAATAGGATGGAAGAAATGACAGGGGAAAAGTAAAGTTTGGATACCACTCTGTGCCCCATTCCTGGACACCATCTTGTTACCTGCCTTTTTCTTTCTCTTCCTTTTCTCTTTTCACACTCCACAGGCAAATACAATCTCTTTATCTGTCTCTATCTCTGTTTCTCTCACTCTCTCTCACACACACACATATACACACACATACCTACAATTCACTTACTACAGGAATTGTGCTATTCATTTTGGTATTACTAGAGCCTTCCCCAATGGTATGGCACAAACTGAGTGTATGTGGCCCCTAAAGTCATAGGCCTTTGACACTTTACTCTCCAATACAATGGTATTAGGAGTGAGGCTTTGGGAAGGGATTAGACCTTGCACAAGCTTATATTATTGTGAGGAGTGTTACCAGAGAGGAACACACGGACACAGAATATAGCTGAAAGAAAGGCTTTATTAGTTGGCTTGTGATTACACTGTGCGTTTGGTATACTTGAGTGTAGTGTTGAGTTGGTCTTACCAACAACAACAACAAAAACTTATTGTATCTGAAATCTGACTTACATCTAAATTTGGGTTATGGGTAACCTGTCTGGTCCAAAGCTTAAGTGGGTAACTTGTGTTCCTTGCTTGATGCTCACATCTTTCTCAGCACTTTACAAGCACTGGTCAGTAACCTCAGCTTGATCTATCTCCTGTCTGATTAACCACATCTCCACCTATGACCGCAAACCTGTTCAGCCTCTGCTTTCTCAGATCCTGGCCAGTCACAAGGTGCAGAAGTCATAATTATGCAGTGAAAACAAACTCCACACTCTAATGATGCATAATGCATAACCTCCTCAATTCATGCATAATTTATTAAGAAAGCAATACTATGGTAATAAAAGTAAGAAGAAATAAATAAAAGTTTAACATCTGCGTGAATCATTTTATGTAGAAAATATATAAATTTATTTCACAATTCTGTGTGAGAAAGGATGTGAGCAATTATGGTAACACGGTCCTCGATCCTTGTCTCTTCTGTCTTCATTCCCTGTGGCCTTTTACACTTCTTATTCTTCTATAAGCCTCTTAGTTTCCATTGTACATACACTTTTTCTCTTCACTTGTAAGGATGTCACTTTATAAAGCCACCATCTGAAGCATCAATTAAGAACCTACCTATCCATAGTACCTTTTCAGGGACTGTCTTCCCACATACCTTCTATTGATACCTCCGCTTTCTCATTTCAGCCTGTCCATGTGTTTCCCTTTGTATCTGGTGTCTCTCTGGATTCTTCTCCTTTGTATTAGCATGAATTAATTGTAATAGCAAGGTTACTTTTCCCATGGCCATGCATATATACAATGCACTCTGATGGAAGTCAATCCCTTCAGATGTTTCCCTCTTTCCCTTTCCAAACCAGACTCAAAGAGACACCTCTAGCATCTACACCCACACATAACCTATTTCAACTACCTAATATTCATTATATAAAGGAATTTTTACCATGGTGTCTCATAATGCATACACTGAATATTGGTCAAGTTGCATGTGTTTACACGTTCATCTTTTTGGTCTAGTATTCACACATTAGAATAAAATGTGATTTTTGTCCTTCGGAACTGGGCCTACTTTGATTAATATTATTTTCCAGGTTTATCTAGTACCCTGTAAATGATTATTCCATTGTTCTTTATGTATGGTTGAATAATATTCCATCATATGTGTACGTTGGGAGAATGTGGATTGGAGGTATAATTTTCTCGATCCATTCATCAGTTGTAAGCTATCTGGGCTATTTTCATGGCATGCCAATCATGAATAGTGGTTCAATAAATATGGATGAGCATGTGTTTTTATTGTATTCTTCCTGTAATCTTTTAGATAACTGTCCAGAAGCAGTGTCATTGGATAATAGGGTAGGTCTGTTTTTATGTCTTATAGTAAACTTCATGCTGATTTTGGCAGTGATTGTACTAGTTTACATGCCCACTAACTATCTGTAGAGTTACTTTTACACTGTGTAAGGGCTCCTTTCCCCCACACCTTCAGTTGATTATTGTGTTTTCAATGGTGGCCATTCTAACTGGAATCTCAATCTTGTTTTGATTTGCATTTCCTTTATGGCCAGGGATATTGGACATTTGTTCATGTGTTTATTGCCATGTGAACATCTTCAAGAGGCATGGTGTGGTTCATTTGTCCACTTATTAGTTGAATATAGATTCTTAGGCAGTTAGATTTTTAGCGCCCATATATTCTAATCATTAGAATTTAAAATTTTCTCCCATTCTATAGGCTTTATTGAACCCTAGTGACTATATCCTTCATGGTTCAGAAGCTTTTCAGTGAGGTCCAATCCCTTTTGTCTACTTTCATTCCTGTTTGCTGAGATCCTTTATACATTTCAAATTAATATTAGTAAAATGTTTGATGCAATCACATTTATCAAGTCTTTCTTTGATTTGCTGTGCTTCTGTATCTTTACTCAGAATCTTCTTCCCTCTGCCAAGGAGGCCTAATAGTTTCATGGTTTCAGGTCTTACATTAAGGTCTTTGAGCCATTTTGAATTGATGCTGGTGCAAGGTGATAGGTAGGGTCCAGTGTAAGTTTTCTCCATGAGGATATACAGTTTTCCCAACACCATTTGTTGCAGAAGCTGTCTTTCTTCCAGGCTATGCTTTTGGTTCCCTTATTTAATATTAGTGGGCTGGAGGTTTGTGAGTTTGTTTCTGAGTCTTCTATTCTGTTCCATTGTTCCTCATGCCTATTTTTGTGCCAGCACCAAGATCTTTCCATTACTATAACTCAGCAGTCGTGTTTGAAGTTTGGTAGTATTATATCTCCAGTACCACTGTTTCTGCTGAAGAGTGCTTTTGTGATTAGTGAGAATGTTGAAAGGGTGACATTGATCAAGATGAATTGTTTTCATAAACTGCTTTGTTAAATAGCAACTCCTTTCTACAACTCCTTGAAGATGATTTTTTAAAACTAAAAAAAATATTAGTACAATGTGAGAAGTGTCCAATTTCAGTCTTCTGTATGTGCATATCCAATATTCCAAGCACCATTTATTAGAGACTATCTTTTCCCCAGTGTGTATTTTGGATTCTTTTGTCAACAGTCAGATGGCTGTAGGTATACAGATGCCTTTCTGAGTATTTTAATCTGTTCTATTGGTAGTTGGATTTGTTTAGGGACAGTTCTGTGCTTCCCCTCTCCCCTTTGTTTCTGTACTATAATCTGAATCATTTTTTCCCCTCAAGGTTGCTTTGGCTATTAGGAGCCTTTGTGCTTCCACATGCATTTTAGATTTGATTTTTTCTTTCTGTGAAGAATAGGATTTTGATAAATCTTGCATTGAATTTGTAGCTTGCCTATGGCAGGATGGCCATGTTACAGTATACATGGGAGATGATTTTACTTTGTGGTATCTTCAATTTATTTCATGAAGGTTTTATAATTTTTATTGGAGACTCTCTCTGTGTCTTAGATTTATTCCTGAGTGTTTTACCTTTTGAGGCTACTGTGAATGGAATTGGAAATGGTTTAACTTTTTTCCCAATACATTTGTCATATATAGCCTTTTAAATGTTAAAGTACATTTCTTTTAGTCCTAGTTTCTTCGTATCTTTTATCTTAAGCAAATGTTAGATTTTACTAAAGGCTCTTTCCACATTGGTCGAGATGATTTGAGGATTCCTATCTTTTTTGTGTTTATGTGCTTTATTACATTTATTGATTTACATATGTTAAACTAGTCTTGCATATTTGGATAGACCAACGTGATCATGGTTAATTATATTTTTAATTCATTTTGAATTTAGTTAGCAAGTACTTAATTGATAAATTTTGCATCTATGCTCACCAAAGAGCTTGGTCTACAATTCTCTTTTCATTGTGTCCTCTCCAGTTTTGTAATTTGAGTGTAATTCTGGCTTCATGGTTGTGGTCCTTCTCTTACTGTTTCATGGAGGAATTTGAGTAGTAGTGGAATTTGCCTTTCTTTGAAGATCTGATTAACTGTGGTGGTGAATCCACTGGGTCCTGAGCTTTTCTTTGTTGAGACATTCTTTATTACTAACTCAGTAGTTTTATTACCGCTCAGTCTCAGTATACTTGGCATCACTTTCTCTCTGGATTATTCTTTATGGGTCCCTATTTATTTATGTCCCTACAGTGTGAATATACAACTCACATGAACTATTTTCTAATATCTGGCATTGTCTATATAAGGAATGGCATTGAATATAATTACAGCAGATTTAATAGATTAGTCAGTACTCTGTGAAATTAAGAATTCTAGTTAGGGTTTTCTTTCCCTGTAGCATTTAAAATATATATGTTGTACAGAACTCCAGTATACTGTGATAACGTAATAGTAAACGTGAGCTAAAAGTGGCCTGATTTCATTTCTTTTCTCTTACATGAAACTGTCTTGATTTTATTGATTCAGTTACCTGTTGGGACAGGTGATGATGTAAAGGGTTGCCTAGTTTCATAGAAAATTGCCGAATTGAACTGAGGTGAATACTGGAGAGAATTACGCAGAATTTTAGAACATGAACACTGATACAAATGGTACAGAGTCACCTCTCTTGACACAATTATGAGGATGCTACTTTATGTAAAATGCTTGTAAGAATTGACAGCACTAGTAAAGAAGGGAATGGATGTATGGGACCTCATGTATAATGGTTTAGAGCTATGGAATTTTGAGCTTCATTGCTTTACTGCAATTCCATGTGCTAAAATCAACGAGATACAATATTCACCTAGACAGAAGCATGAAGTCTCTATTCTTACAGGGTAAGGGTTTAGGGGTGACATTGTGTTCCCACACAGCAATACAAGTACTTTCCTCTAGGACTGCACCTTAATGCTTTAGAGTGTCAAATAGTAATTTTTCAGAGCAAGAAGAGTTGGCTTCACATTCAAATCAATCAAGGTGACTTCATTTCATTTCGATAGACAACTGTTGGATGGCTTCCCAAAGTCTACAGGTTCCTGGCACTCCAGCCGATAAAGGCTTTCCAAGAATCCAATGCACTTTCTGGCTCCATGGCGCCCTCCCCACATGTTTAGGGCAGTTAAAGGCCTCAGTAGGTGTGATGAGTTCTTTCATTTAAACAATACAATAGAAATGTAAGTGATTCTAAGGAGAATAGAAGGACAGGAATAGAAACGAAGTTCTGTCCAAACTGCATCACACAAGATTTTTAAAAACAGTAAATCTTCAAAGCTTATTTTCTGAAGAAATTGTCTTCAAAATGACTCCTACTGAGTAACATAAAAGAAAAATCCATTTGAGGATATAAAAGGATGCACCAGCTTTACTTGTTTGGTACCAAAACTTAACTATTGTGAAATGTCTTTTTCTGTGCTATATTTTCTTGTTCTTTTTTGTGTTTTGTTTTGATATGATTTTAATAAAAGATTTTCAAAATTCTAAATCTATCCCAAGCTACCAAGAGGCATTTACTACCATGAGCACATAGGCCTGCTTGTTATATGGACACTAAATATTCTACATCTTTCAAAGACATTGATTGCCATTGATCAAATACAACTAAACTGCTTTTGAGTCTCTTCGGATCCCATGCATAAATACATATTGAAGGGCTGTTTTAAATGTCCATTAGATCTTAACATTTCTCTTTGGAGCCATTACCATTTATCATATGACTGTAAATATAGATTCAGGGATGTTTAAGACACACATTATTTACCTAGCAAGGCTTAATGTCTCCAAAGATGCATTAAAGCTCATTTTTAACTTTTCTCCCGGAATAGATCCAGAACACCTCCCTTATATGAATTTTATTTTATACCAAGGGAGATCATGCTTTGGAGTCATTTACCCAATGTTTTAAATAAAATATATTTTCAGAGGCACATGAATTCAACAATTTTGTGACTATTTGTGAAGGTAATTTGCTTTGAGTGGTGCTTCGGTAGAGGCAACCAGTCTTAGCTTTCCTGAAAGTACTTTAAAAAAATAGAACCTCCGGAAAGAAAATGAAAATTTCTCTACCTTTAGAATGAAAAAAATGATTTGGATTTCTATTTTTACTTATATATTTTTTGAGGTTAATATACATATATTGTTAAAATGAATATTTTAAGAGGGTGGAGCAGTTTATAATTATTGGAATACAAGAAGCCTAATGACCTCTTTCACATTTATGGAAATTTGGTCTGAGAAGGATTGCCCATAAGCCAGTAGGGAAAAAGTGACTAGTCAATAAATTATGCTGTGTAATTGCTTGTGCACAATGATAAATACTTATACTACACTTCTATGTGGGCTACAGAATTAAATGCTGTCCTTGAGTACCGCATTTTAAATGTAAAACATTCAGATAAAACATCTCATACAAAGTGGAATAACAATCTAGAAAGCAATATTTGTAATACACGTCACAACAAATGATTAGAATTGCATATAACTTCTACATATTTCAATGACTGAAAAACAAACACAATTAAAAGATGAGCAAATGATAGGAGTAGAGTGATTACAAGAGAAAAATGAAATGTTTGAAAAGCACACAAAAAAGATTCTCTACCTTGCTAGTGATCAACTAAAATCAGTTCTATATCATATTATCAGTGTGCAAACTTAAAATTAGGGAATGCCTAGAGTTAGATTGTGAAGCCACTAAGCCAGTCATGAATAGCTAGTTTAATCTATCTCAGATTTAATCTATCTCAGAGTCTAGGGATTTGACAGAAGGTGTTATGGTTGAAGATATGTCTTCTCTGGTCTCTAGTCAGTGCATTGAACATAGCATTGAACAACATTTGTATGTATACAGTTATAGAAAGATACTCATTCATGACTGTTTTGTGGAGATTTGGAAACAAATTGTCCATTAATGGAATGACCGATTACAAAACAAATAGGAGTCACAAGACGCTTCACCAAATAGCAAAAATAAAGTGCAGAATGAAACACACACACACACACACACACACACACACACACACACACAGATTAATCTTTTAATTTAAATTTATTGTATAGGTGATGTGCAGAGGGGTTATAGTTACATAAGTCAGGTAATGAGTACATTTCTTTATGAACAGTGTTACCACTCCTTCATTTTCTCTCCCTTTTCCTTCCACCAACCCACTCCTCCGCAAATTATAAAGTTCATTTCCAATGTAGTGTCTAGTGAGTATCAGTGTTGAATTGGTTCACCCTTTGTCCCACCATTTGTGTGATTCCCCTTCCCTTCTCCAAGTCAATTAAACGTGTATACAAGACAAAGGGTACAGAAATCAAAATAGTGACATCAGGGAGTAAACCAAAGGTGGGGGGGGACTGTAAATAGTACTTAAAAAAAACCTTTTGTTTTCATTTCTTGGAGTTCATTTTGATAAGCATCATTTTATGTGGTCATATGCACATAGCTATTGAGCCATTGTGATCCTCTCCTAAGAATATCCTAGACATATTCTATTTATTACAAATGAGGGGGAAACATGCAGCCTATGATTCTTTGTGTCTGGCTTACTTTGCTTAATATAATTTTTTCTAAGTCTTTCCATTCCATTACAAGTGGGGCAATGCCATCCTTTCTAAGGGAAGCTTGATGGCACCATAAAATACTGCTTCTTTAGAGAGAGCTCTGTTGCTTCCCTGTTGTCTTTCTGCCATCTTCTCCAAACCTATGGATAAATCTCAAAGAAATAGTACTGAAGAACAAAATGATCAAATCACTCATTAAAATTTGAAAAGAAAAACCCTGTTTGCTATAGATTTATGTCTATGAGGTGAGAAACATACATTTGAGGGAATGAGACATTAGTCTCCTGGCTGCTGGCTGCCCAGGGGAGGGATAGTTTGAAGAGAAGATGCTAGAAAAAACACCAATTTCTTCACCTGCACGTTACCATTTTTAATTAAGATTTAAAATAAAAAACTAAAAAAGCCATTTTTAATTTTTAAAACTTGTATAAATGAGCGGAAATACTAAATGTGTTAAATCGGGGTGTCAATCAGTATTTTATGGTATTATCTAGAATTTTTGAATTTTTGAAGTATTTCTGATTTTAAAACCACCATGGTTCCCTCACAGACTCCTTTCCCTTCCTTGTTCCAATTCCACTGTTAATTTCCATTAGCGATCTCTCTAGATGATCTGACCACCCGGATAATTGAAACATTGCCTGGATTTATGATGACAGTGGATTCATTGGGCTCACTTACACCACTATCTACCTTCCTTCAGCAAGTTTTGCATAAAGTAATATCCAGATGTTTAATTCGTTCATTGGTTCATATTGAATGTTAGGAGACATATAGTATGAAAAATCTTAATTTCCTCATCCATCAATTATTGATAACATTTTATTGCTCCTCTCCTTTCTAAGAAGGAACAGTTTTATTCCTTCCCTTTCCTTCCACAGAAATGTTCTTTTACATTATTCAGATGGATAGTAGGTACATCCTGTTCCATAGCCATAATGAATTATTGTTTATTTATTTTGTGTCTGAGTAGCTTTAAAAGTCCAAAATCAATAAGGAATATTTATAGTACTGTGGTTGCTTATATGGTTTAAAACAGCCATCATGGTTTTACTGTTTCTCATATCTTTATTTGTTTTCCCTGGAAATTTTTATTTATTTCATGAATTACCTACCAGTACTAACTTCCTCTGATACTTTCAAATGTCTCATAGTATGTACATTCCACTGAAGAGTTGAAAAGAAAAGGAAAGGTCTAATTGATTGAATAACCAGAGTAGGGGAGAGTTAGGATAGAGGAATCTTTAGAATTCTGTTCACAGTAATCACCTCTCCTACCTACCTATATATCTATTTCACTATCTTCATCTAGCTAGCTAGCTATTATCTCTAAATATACACCTACCACTAGCTATTTAATCTCAGTTCTTATTCTAGAAAGGATGCAATTATTTTTTCTGACTTTAAAACATACAATAAAGAGTGAGAAGGAAAAAGAAAAACTCCAGTAAGAATAGCAAATTATCTTGACTCTTCCATTAGTGAAGGAATGTAGCCCCAAATTAAGTGTTGACCAAGAAGTTTGGGAACTCCACCTAGAATGTAAAGGGAGAATGTCTGGCATCACCTTCCTATATAAGGGGGAAGGATATCCTGGTCTACAGTGAATGAGAAATGTCAGGTGTGAGGCCTGGATGAGAAATTATGCAGAACCAAGCAGCACAAGGTCACCTGGCCCGTTGTGTATGGGATGGCAGGGAACATTCAGGAAGAATTCATGAGCAGTGCACAGTGCTTACTTTTTGAGTCCATACATCTGACAAAGGTGTGGTCAAGGAAGAGAACGCAAGCATGGTTTTACACAGTCTGGCTTGGCAGATCCTATGATCTTGCTACTACCAGAATGAAGTAAATCTCCTCCACTGTCCTCCAGTGGACTTGTGTTTATGTAGGCACATAGGTAGTACATTGATTCTTCTAAAACTGATGAATTATGTCCTCAGAAGGAGCAAGTTCTGGGAAGAATAAAAAGAGTCTGTCCTGAGGAAGTGTGGAGTGCCATTCTTCTTAAGTGCTTTCCAGTTTGTTTTCTTCCTAATATATTTTGAAAATATTCATCATTTTATATTTTATACCATTTATAGATATAAATTTATACATCTTTTATATATTTATATATAAATAAGTATATATTTATTACATATCTTATATATATTTATATATAACATAGATATAAACTTATATATCTTACATATATACTTTTATATAATATATGTAAACTTATATATCTTCCTAATATATTTTGAAAATATTCATCATATTATATATTAATATTTTATATCTTTTATATATGTATGCTTATGCATATATGTATATATGCCTACATATATGTGCATATATATACACACATACACACACACAGACACACACACACACTCTCTCTCTCTCTCTCTCTCTCTCTCTCTCTCTCTCTCACACACACACACATAGAGAGTAGCACTCAATTCTTCTGTGAACTCTGCCAGAGTGGACCAGAATTCCTGTCCTTCATAAGAACAATGAGAAGATATGGAAATGGAAATATTACATGGCTATTCATAAGTACTGTGCAAAGTGTCTTCCCTCCTTAATTTTATTTCTCAACCCCATGTAAATTATTGCTTTCACATCACCAGTGATGGAATAAAAACTCAGGAATAGGGCAGAACTTTGCTGGTGTCAAGCTAGGAGAGGTAAACTTGAACTTCCCCCTAGAATGTGCCTCTCATTGCTTCTCTGATGTGGAGGCATTATTAGCATTCCATACAGGTGCTTTAGCAGTTCTAAACATCTGTGAAAATTTCAATTCCATGTGTCATTTGGCTATATGATAAAGATAGACAGACAGACAGATAGGATACATAGCTAGCTAGCTAGCTAGCTAGATAGATAGATAGATAGGTAGATAAGTAGATAGATAGATAGATAGATATAGATAGATAGATAGATAGATAGATAGATAGATAGATAGATAGATAGATAGATAGATAGATAGATAGGTAGATAGATAGATAGATAGATAGATAGATAGATAGATAGATAGATAGATACTCTGATATATAAGTTAAGTCTTAACAGGTTGAAGATCAGCCTATTGGACTCTTTCTGCCTTAAGAAATAAAATAAAAAGCTGGCTGCAGATAGCTCATACCTGTAATCCTAGCTACTCAAGAGGCTGAGATCTGAGGATTGTGAATCAAAGCCAGCCAGGGCAGGAAAGTCCATAAGACTCTTATCTCCAATTAACCACCCAGAAAACCAGAAGCAGCACTGTGGTTCAAGTGGTAAAGCTCTCACTTTGAGCTGAAGAGCTCCAAGACAGCACCCAGGCCCAGAGTTCAAGCCTCATGACCGACCAAAACAAAACAAAACAAAAACTCCTTGACTATTTCCCTCGTTCTCAAGCTGATCATCCAGCAAGGAAGATTTCCTGAACCATTTAGTCTGGGCCTGCACCTCAGCTACAGCCCTTGCAGAATGCTCTGGTACTTGTGCCAATGAGTACTTCATAATGATTTGTTCAATTGATTTTTGTTTAATGTGTATCCCTCATCAGATTTAAATTCCACAAGGGCAGCAAATATTTCCTCATCAATATATCTCTTGTGGTGACCAATTACATCTATAAATAAATGCCAAGTTAAATCATTTGAGTGCAGAGCTCAGATCAAAACATTCACCCCATTGCTTTTTAGTTGCATAGTATTTTGAGATTACAAGGCAGGCTGGGAAGGCTCTCATACCAACTGTGACTCCTTTGTAGCAAGAATAAAGATCCTTTTCCTGTATATGAAGGGACCATTGCCAAAATAACAAAAGTCAAAAATAAGTAAAGCTGATGCTGACTTCTGTCATTTCCAATTTCAATTGGGAGTTTTATCATATTGCGCCATGATCATGTATATAAAACAAAGATGATCATTTTCAATGTTTGAAGTAAGAGATCTCCCTTCATAGTTGGTCTTACGTAGTGAAGTGCATGTAAGATTTAATTTGAACAATCATTAAATAATGAGTGATATAACTTCCCCCAAAAAATGATGGGCACATAAAAGATACAAGTTAAAATGTGTTAAATAAGAAAATGAAAAATGAATAAGTGAATGAATGACTCTAATTGGAAAAGATCTCCACTAGCCATTGTGGTGGATGTGTTCGTTTGTCATCAATGATTCCTATCATTCTCTTCACTATTCTTTCTACCTATAACATCTCCTTCTCTGTACTTATAACATCTTTCCTTATGTTACAAACTTGTCAGTAAATCTTTCAGCAAAGTTGTGTCTTTCTAAAAAAAAATCATTCCTTTAGAAATAACCCAGGTAGCGCTGGGTGCCAGGGGCTCATGACTGTAATCCTAGCTACACAGGAGGCTGAGATCTGGGAGATTACAGTTCAAAGCCAGCCCAGGAGAGAAGTCTCTGAGATTCTGTCACTAATAAACAGGCAAAATTCTAACAAGAGGCCTGACTCCATTGGTAGAGTGCTAGCCAGGAGAAAGAAAGCTGAGTAAGACTGAAGCCCTGAGTTCAGTACCCTCTACCAGTATTAGAACAAAAACATATGCAGTTCAATTTTTTAAACAAAATATTGTCTTTAAATCACAACTAAGAATCGTCTATCTGAAAAGCTAGAAATGTGACACTGATGTTTATTGAATTTAAGGTGACAGAAAAAGAAACACTTTTTTGTTTTTAGTTATTTTTGTGTTTTGGCTTCAAAAATTATTAGGATTTCCATAAATATTTGAACCCTGTGGAAATAATCTCATGAACATTCTATTTCCAAGTCTATAAAGCAATTACAAGCTTGAAAGTGCTATTTTATTGTAATAAAAGGGAGAGTACTAGTGATATGTGGTTTGTGGTTTATTAACGCCAGCTTGCTTAGACTTTAAAATGAGTAATTGCCAGTATAATTACTGTTTTACATTATGTGGCCTACACTGAGCTTTTTTTTTCAGTGAATCAGTCTTTCTACAGGTTTATGATGCTCTTGCTTGCAGGACTAAAGAAAACACAGTTAAATAATTGAGCACTGTGCTGATACCTAGAACTGTGAGTCTGCCTTCCATGGAGGTGTCCTGGAGGTTCTTTGTGTTAAGCTAGGCACAAGAACACCTGCATACCCATCACTATCTTGAGAACTGAATATCACAGGTACCCATCATCCTCTGGGGAGAATCTTTCCCTCCTACCTGCTGATGAACTCTTTCCCAGGCAGCCATACGCCCTTGAGATAAAGAGATGCTCTCACATGAACTGACAAGTTGCTAACAAATTAGAAGAGTATGTCTTGGAACTTATAGTTATTTTCCCACTCCTTTCCTCCCTCCCACCCTCCCTCCCTTCATCCCTTCTTCCTTCCTTCCCTCCTTTCTTCCTTCCCTCCTTCCTACCTTCCTTCTTCCTTCCTTCCCTCCTTCCTTCCTTCCTTCCTTCCTTCCTTCCTTCCTTCCTCCCTTCCTCCCTCCCTCCTTTCCTTCCTTCCTTTCTCCCTTCCTTCCTTCCTTCCTTCCTTCCTTCCCTCCTTCCTTTATTCTTTCCTTCCTTCTTTACTTCTTTCCTCTTCAGGTCACCCAGACAATGAAGACAGTAATAAAAAAATAGTCCCTCCCCATCTGGGATTCACAGAGTGAGTTCCCAATAATCCCATCAGCTCTGAACATCTATGCTGTGTATAGTTCTAAGATACTACCTGTCAGTCGCCATGCTCTGTCTTCTACAGAATTTGTTTTGATTGTTACTTTTCATCCATGGAAACAGACTATAAGCTTCATAAAGCCAAAGCCGCCTTCCTCTTTTGTCTATTATCAATAGCAACTTGGAGATAGTCAATGATAATTCAATACAGGGAGCCAAAACGTTAACCCCACCAGATGCCTTTTCCCAAGTCTGAACCTTGAGTGCAACCAGGAATGGAAGCAAAGTGGAAAGGTGTGTTTCCCTTCTTCTGCTAGTCTTAGTTCTGGTGAACTTTTGGTTTGCTTTGGAGACTTACAGAGGTCTGGAAGGATCAAAGCAAAAAGGGATATGGAGCTTTTCAGTCCTCTATTGTCCTTATTGCTCACATATTCCTTTAGCTATGGTTACCATCGCCAGTTAGAAACTGCTTTGTTGCTGGTTCACTGTCCTTTCATTTTTATCTTCACCTTAAAAGGAGTATAATACATACAATGAAGGGAAATTTGTTCCATTGATTTAAAAAAAACCCACAATGCAAGTAAAGATTTTCTTCTCCACTGGGTAAATGGTGGTGGCTCATATTTATAATTCTAGCTACTTAGGAGGCTGGGATATGAGGAGCATTGGTCAAAGCCAGCTCAGGCAGGAAAACCCATGAGACTCATCTCCAATTAACTAGCAAAAATCCAGAAGTGGTGTGGCTCAAGTGGTAGGGTACCAGCCTTGAGTGCAAAAGCCAAGTATGATTCCCCCAGTGCAAGCCTCAGTACCTAATTAATTAATTAAAAAAGGCTTTTCTTCTCTGACTTATAATCCTTCTTTGGTAGACTTCTGGCTCCTAAGAGGAGGACAGGGCTATTCCCTGCAGTTTTGGCATTGGCTCTTAGCAAGCCTTGGCATTTATTCTCTTAGGAAATCCTACTTCCTGTCCTTCTTAGTACTGACTCTACCTGTCATGGGATGCACAATTCTAGTAATCACTACTCCCCGCTTTCTTTTCATTACCTATCTTTGGAAGATCTCAAATGAGATATGGTTCAATGCAGAAAGAGAAGAAAATTCCTATACTGGGAGAAAGACTCGGGGTATGTGGATGATGGAGACCACAAAATTGTGGATTACAATTCTTGGTTCTTTATAGGAGGAGGCTAGAGATCACTGCTCAGTGATGGCAGACCAAGCTGTTTACCCAGTTCCTGAGTGTCAGGTGCTTAGACATGTTATTTTAGAAGTCGACACCATTTTTATATCTCTGTCAACTTAATGACCTCATCTCTACTCTGCTCTGGTAAGGGAGTGATTTGTGCTCCAATCCAGAAGTCTTCAGGGATTTGCTACATATAAAGTGTGGTCTCTGAGGGGAAGTTTTCTTACAACCACATGGAAATGGACTAATTAGAATGTTTGCATAAATCACAATATTTATCTAATAATAATGTCTAAAAGTTTATATTCAGAGACATACAGCTCAAGTATTGACTTACAGAGCAAAAGACAAATAAGGCAACACAGCCAGGAGTTTGTGATGCCCTGTTCACAGATGTGAACTTAGTTGCTTTTTAAGTGCAGAAAGATTTCTCTAGATTATATTGCCTTAACCTGAACCAGTAGAACCAAGTGTGTTTCTTAAGACAAAGTTTCAGACCTTTGAAGATAACATTTTGCATATTGCCTGCCTCACGTGGCACCGGGGCTGTGTGACATCTCTATGGTTGCTCTCATTAATATTGCTGCAGTGGAATTTATGAACAGTGACACAAAATAGTTTAAATAATAAATACAGTCTTACTTCCATCTGAATCAAGTTTCACCAATAAATGATTTAGGAACAAATTTTGATTTTTAGGGGCTGGGGAATTTGCATTTAAGTGAGGAATTGGAACCTGTTTAAAAATAGATGTTAAACGTCCTGATTTTCAGGAACAGAAGTCAAAAAATGTTTCATAGACATGTTCCTGAATTTCTTATGAAAAAGATAACCTCATAAAATTCTTAATGTACTCTCCTCTTGTTTATAAAGTCATTAATCATTCTGCTCATGATTCCTGATTTTATTTATTTTTTGCATTCACATTTGTGATTTTTCTTGAGAAAATATTTAGCTAGGGGTGGTAGCTGTCATGCTCAAAATTCCAGCTAATCAAGAGGGAGAAATCAGGAGGACTGTGGTTTGAGACCAGCCCAGGCAAAAAGCATGTCAACCAATACACCAAGAGTGGAGGTCTGTGTCTGCCATCCTAGCTCTATTAGAGGTGAGGGGCTCATGATCCAAAACTGACCCAGACCAAAACACTAAATTTTATCTGAGAAATAACAAAACAAAAGAAGCTAAGATTGTTGCCCATGTGTTATAGGGCTTAAAGAGCACAGACATAAAACCCTAGTACTGCCGAGAAGGAGGAAGAGGAGGAAGAAGGGGAGGAGGAGGAGGAGCAAGAGGAGGAAGAAGGGGGTAAGGAGGAGGAGGAGGAGGAAGAAGAGGAGGAGAAAGAGGAAGAAGAAGAAGAAAGGGAGGTGGAGGAGGATGGGAGGACAAGAAGGAGGAGGGGGAGGGGGGAGGAACTTTTCCCAAGGGAGTGATTTCTGATTTTTTATTAGCATCTATTAATTGTACAAAGTGGCTTCAAAAATGAGACAATTCTGCCCATGCATATAATATTATGATTGCATTAATCCTATTACCCTTCTTTCCTTCCTCCCTTCCTTCCTCTCCCTTTTTTCCATTCCCCTTCCATTTCCCCTTCCACCTCTCCAGAATTTCTTCTGTACTTTCATGACCTCAATTCTTTTGTTTCTCATGGTTTGCTTTGCTTTCCTTGTAGCTTCCACTAATGAGAGACTGCATGTAAAACTTGTGAGTGTGGCACTAACATTTTTCAGTTAAAACCATGATCTCTGGTTCTCTTACATTTGTCCCTTTTAACAGCGAGCAATTGGATCTTCCTTTTATCATTAATTGGATCCAGACAGATTTTAATCTTGTTGGACTTACCAATTATTTCCTTTAATTCTTGGAACATCATTTTATTAATCTCTAAAATGGAAAGAGTACTGTTATTTATATGAGAAGTCGACTTGAAACATAAAACTATTTGCACAAGTGCTTATAGCCTAAGAGAGTTTGTAACAAAGACTGCTGACTTTGTGTCCAAATTCCCTGGTTGGTCCTCTCTGTTGTGCATGGCAGCTCTGCAGTTTTGAGCTGGTGTACAGCCATACTCCCTCACATATCCCTCACCTAGTACTGAGGGCCATGCACCAATCCCTGAGCTGGTATAGAACCATGCCCTCAGCTCTGTGCCCATTGCCAGTATGTCCTTGGAGTCATGTCTGGCTGGTAAGCTCAAATCATAGCTGGTGAAAGGAGAAAGAATCGGCATGTACACTTTGTTCTTCCTTGCCACATTGAGCGTTTCCATGCAGTCCTCCAGCAGCTATTCCTGCACCATGATGCAGGTTTTCACCTGGATTATGGAATGGAAAAGAGAGAGGCCAAAACATCTGCTGCATGGCCAGCCTTACAGGCCTGCTCTGACTACGCCTGGATTTCTTCTATGTGAGGGAAGGGAAATTTCAGCCACAGTTGATTGGGGGGTTCTGGTGGTTAGACCTGAAGCTAATTCCAACTGAAAAAGCTTTCAATTAGTGTGGCTTCTCTTGTGTTCGCCTCAACATCAGCTTGTTATATAGGCAGGTGCATTTTCACAGGCTCCCTTCTGTGCAAGCTCCTGTGAACCTTCCAGTTTGGGCTTTCTGGTTAATTCTCAGGTACAGCCAAAGCCCCCCATGGATAACCTCCTCCCCCTTCACCTTCTGAGTAGCCTTCATTCTCTCCATCTTCCAACATGATCTTGTTTAGCCAGTGGTTTGTTATATAAAGCATTTTACATGATATTTTTGTTTTACCCTTTCATTTCCTGTAGCCTTTTCAAGATATTTTTAATGGTGCCATCTAAAATTCCTTTCATTTCTATTTTATGACTATAGAATTTTTTTGATGAAATACATAAAAGTGTTGTAAAAGACTTAGCCAGGCTTTCATTTGGTCTATTGTCTTTCAAATTTATATTTTCTCTTCTCTTCTCTTCTCTTCCCTTCCCTTTCCTTCCTTCCTTCCTTCCTTCCTTCCTTCCTTCCTTCCTTCCTTCCTTCCTTCTTTCTTTCCTTCCTTCCTCCCTTCCTTTTTTCCCTTCCTTCCCTTTCTTTTGTTTTAATTTTATAAAAAGTCTTCTCTTTGTTGCTTTTTTTTCTTCTTGGGAAGACAGAGAGAACTCAATTATTTTCTCTTCTAACATTTTTCTACTGACATTTCAGTTCTTCATTATTTGGATAATTAGAGCTTTATAAGTATTCAATTCAGGTAATGATAATCTATACATGTTGTTGTTTTTTATTCAAAGTTGGTTTGGTTATTTGAGTTCCAATCTATTTTCATGTGAATTTAACGTTATAATAAGATTAAACCTGTATTTAGTTGGGATTTGAAAGTGTATCACGATGGATTCTTCCTGTTCATAAACGTTGTGTAATTTCTATTTGACCTTTTTTGTTTTGTGATTTTCCTTGAACAAATTGTAGCTGTTCCATATTTTTGATACAGCAAATTTCTTTTTAATTTCAACCCATAGTATTTGTTAATAATACATGACAGTAATGAATTTTAAATATTTTTATCATTTAACCTTGATAAACTCAATTATTCTTGTAACTATAGAATTCATTGAACTTTCTGCATAAAAACTAATGTCGTCTCTTTTTCTCTTCCTGTGTTCTGAGCCACATTGATTTCTAGAATAATTTTGTCCCATCTTCATTTAACATTTCTTAGAGTGAGGTCCTGATGTTTGTGAATTATTCCTCTCCGTATAGCTGACCATCACTTTTATTTCACTTTTTTTGGTGGGTGGGGGTTGGTCATGGGGCTTGAACTCTGGGCCTGGGCGCTGTCCCTCAGCTCTTCAGCTCAAGGCTAGCATTTTACCACATGAGCCACAGTGCCACTTCCGGCATTTTCTGTTTATGTGGTGCTGAGGAATCGAACCCAGGACCTCATGAAGGTAAGGCAAGCGCTCTACCACTGAGCCACCTTCCCAGCCCCTATTTCACTTTTTTTAAAATAATATTTTATTTTATTTTAAAGGTGATATACAGAGGGGTTACAGTCACATAAGTCAGGTAATGAAAGTAAGGTAATGAGTACATTTCTTGCCAAACAGTGTTAGCCCCTCCCTCATTTCTCCCACTTTCCCACCTCCCTTAGTCCCCTCCCCTCAATTTGTAAAGTTCCAACATAGTGTCTTGTATCATTGTTGCATTGCTTCACCTTTAGGTGAGGTAAGCCAGACCCAAAGAAACATAGAGTCCATGTTTTCCGTCACTTTTATTTTGAGAGGTATTTTTATTTTGGTAGCTAGGTTTGCTGTGTTTTCAATATTCTAAGATCATTGCTCCATCATCTTGTAATCTTCATTGCTTGCATCAAGAAGTCTGAAGATATTCTTTTTGTTTCATGGCAGGCATATGTCTGTGCTGGTCCAGGCTGTGTTTTTCGGTTCACAGCTGGATTCTAAATGAATCTGGATTGAAAGGACTTATTTGCTACTCTGTGTGATATTGGAGACACTGTCTAATTTTTCTTACATGCCTTTTTACCGAAATTTTGTAGTACCTGAATTCTGTTACATAGTATTGTCAAAACTTTTATTCAATTCACTTATTTGGTTAAAATCTTATCAGTTTGTAAGCAAAGAAATCTTGTCTGTCTTATGTACTACTCTATTAAGCATTAATAATCTTAAATTTTGAAATAATTTAATAAAAGGAGTCAGATATACATGGCTTCAAACATTGAGTCTGTTATTTAGCAATTCAGAGACACTATGGAGTGGAGATAATTGTTCTTTGGGCTTATTGTGATCAAGGGCATGAAATACCTCCATAGTATGTGGAACATAAGAAATCTTCAATATGATTTAGCTCTTATGATGATCACTACCACTGACATTGATGTTACCTTTGTGTGTGTGTGTGTGTGTGTGTGTGTGTGTGTGTGTGTGTGTATTCATGTGCTTGTGTGCCCCTGTACTAGGGCATGAACTAAATGCTGGCATTCTACCACTTGAGCTACACCTCTACTTCTGACTTTTTGGTTGGTAATTGGAGATAAGAGCTTCACAGATTTTTCTACCCAGATGGCTTTGTACTGTGGTCCTCAGATCTCAGCCTCCTAAGTAGCTAGGATTAAGTATGAGCCACTAGTACCTGGCCCATTACCATCATTTTTTGCTTGGATTGCTATAATTGCTTCTGATCCTTTCCTTTCTTCTTCTCAATATCAATGCTAGTGTTTAGTGTACAAGAATCATAATCATGTCATCTTCAGATTATACACTTTTAACACCCATCTTGTCCCTCAAAAGAAATTATTGGAAAAGGTTCACATAGTCAATAGAACATAAAAGACCCTTGGTAGTCTACTTTTTTATTGTAAAGATAATGTACAGAAGGGTTACAGTTATATAGTCAAGTAATGAGTGCATTTCTTTTTGAACAGTGTCACCCCTTCCTCATTTTTTCTATTTTTCCCTCCCTCTCCTCCTCCCCCAACTTATAAAGTTCATTTTCAACAGTGTTTAGTGACTATCACTGCTGCATTACTTTACCCTTTGTCCCACTGTGCTTCCCCTTCACCTCCCCAAATCAGATAAGCTTATGTACAAGACAAAGTGTACAGAAATCAAAAACCAAGACAAAAGGGAAAAAAGCAGAAAAAAATCAACCACAAACAGCAAATAATAAACATCTCATTTTCATTTCTTGGAGTTCATTTCAACAAACATTATTTTATACGATCATATGCACATAGCTGTTGAGCCCTTGTGATCCTCTCCTAAGAATATCCTCCTTTGGTCTCACTGTGTGAATGTTTAGAGTTCTTTTTAATTAATTATGCCATCCATTGGGTTCACTTGTAGATATATGCACACTCTACTTATTACAAATGAGGGAAACCATGCAGCCTATGTTTCTTGGGTTCTGGCTTAGTTTGTTTAATATAATTTTCCCAAGTCTTTCCATTTCCTTATGAATGGGACAATATCATAATTTCTGAATGAAGCATAGAATTCCATTGTGTATATATATCACATTTGCTTGACCCATTTGTCCATGGAGAGGCATCTGGGTTGATTCTATATCTTAGATATAGTAAATAATGCTGCAGTAAACAAGGTTGTGCTGTTGGCTTTAGTATGGCCTGGTTTGTGGTCATTTGCATAAATGCCAGAAGTGGGATTGCTGGGTCGTAGGGAAGCTCTATATTTAAGTCTTTTGAGGAAACCCCATACTGCTTTTCAGCTGTGTAGTAACATCCCCTGCCAGCATCTGTTATTGCTGTTGTTTTTTTTAATGATGTCTATTCTAATTGGAGTGAGGTGAAATTTCAGTGTTGTTTTGATTTACATTTATTTTATAGCCATAGATGTTGAACATCTCTTCCTGTGTCTATTAGCCATTCTTATTTCTTCTTCTGAGAAGTTACCCCTTTTCCCTTACCACATACCTCATGGGTAAGTTGTTTCTTTTTCTTTTTTTTTTTATTGTGAAAATACTGTACAGAGGGGTTACAATTACATGGGCAAGATAATGAGTACATTTCTTATCAAGCATTGTAGCTTCCTCCTTTGTTTCCCCTTCCCATCCCTTCCTATCCTCCCCCCCCCACTGAATCCTCCCTCCCTCCCTGCACCAAAGTTGTAAAGTTCGTTTTTGACATAACGACTTGTACATGTTTTTCTCATTTCATTTTCCCATTTCATTCCCATGAAGTCAAACTCAGAGTCTCTCATTCCTTATCAATCAACCTCCTTTCTTTTTTTCAAAGCATTTACATTGTTTCACCTCTCAGCCTCTTTTCCTACACGATCTGCATTATTTATCTGACTAATTCCTATGTGTCTTTCAAATTTCAGTTCAGCTGTTATTCCCCCAGGAATCTCTCTGCCTACTCATGTTCATATCTGACAATTTCATACAACCCTGCTGAAGTCTACTCCTAACTCTAGCTAGGCAAGTTATTGTTTTCTACTTTCTAGGCTGTCCATCCAATGGTTGTTAACTTCCTGAAGGCAAAGACAGTGCCTATCTACCACAATGGTCAAATATTTCCACTCAATAAATATTGTTGGATAACTGAATAAAACACAGTAGGAAGAACAAGTATGCAAATACTAAAAAATACAGGATAGATAAGTAAGGAGAGATAGTACTTCAGCTGATGCTCAATAAATATTTGTGGAATGAATAATTGCAACAAAAGCCTATTATCATTATCATTATTATTACTGTATTAGGTTTGAACTTAGGGCTTCATGCTCACTTGCCTTGCTTGCTTGACTAGAACTCTACCACTTGAGCCACATATCCAGCTCTCCTTCTTGGTGATGGGGTATCCTAGACCTTTCTGCCCAGGCTTTCCTTGAGCTGTGGTCCTCCAGATTTCAGCTTCCTGAGTAGATAGAATTATAGGTGTGAGCCATGGATCCCTGGCTTTAATATGTCTAGAATACAAGAAGTTTATAGTAGAGCACTTCTCATGGCTTTATTCTGACATCCCCAAATATCAATTAGACAGCAAGATACCTTAGAACTGACAATAAACATAATTCAGGGAATGCCTTAACTACTTGTTAAAAACATTTTATAACATTTAACATTTAAATATTTAATATTATCCTCTGAGAATTCCACCCATTTATTGCTTGAGTGATTCTCTAGCTAGTTCACTAAATAAAAAAATTTAATTGAAATCTATCTCAAGTCATAACGTCATTGACCTCATATTCCCTGTCTCATAGTTTGACTGGCTTGAATGTTAAAAAGCATTAACTGGCAGTCCAAACACTGTGTCATTTTCCCCACAATCAGGATTTTAACCAGACATCTCTATTTCAGTCCATAAAAAAAGTCATGTTCAAAGGAAGCTGAATTTTTTCTCTTGAATCTTATTCAAGGAAGTACTGTTACCATCTGACTTCACACTATGAAAAAGAATAAAAGTAGCAATAGGTGTTACCATCCTCCTGCATTTGGTGTGGGAGAAGGGAGAGCATACGGGCCATATGCTTGCTGAGAATCAAATGGCTCATCTTCATGTTCAGGTGAAAAATAGGCGCTTTGCCAAAGAGCATCAGCTCTCATGAAAATTATCAGCCTGCTCTTGAGGAACAAGGATCAAGTCCTCTTATCCACAGATGAACTCAGATAGCAAAATTAATATTTCTGAGTGAAAGAGAGAAACAAGAAGAGGTTTTCTTGTTGAGCTGGAAGTATAGTGAAGGAATCCCTTCTCTGGGGTATTGAATCCAACTCTAAAAAGTTGTGGAATCACAGAACCATTACTCACTTAAAAGACAACACTTACACCTCTGTCGAGATGTACGTACAAAAATAGACTTTGTCTTCAAAGGATAAGAAAAAAATCATGGACCGTCCTACACCCCAATTAAAGAAAACTGGGAGATGGCAGAATCAGGGTGCCTTCTGATTACTTGTTCACTAAACACTTCCAATTCTGACTTCCTTTTCATTCTTTGTTTGAGGCTTATAAAAATAGTCCGTATTTTCCATTCACAAAACACTAAAATATTGTTGGAAAACAAGTGATTTTCCAACTCCGCTTTACTATCAGAGTATGAAACACCTTAGGTTCTTTGAATTTTATTGTTTTAATGGTTTACCTCTGATATGTACTCAATCTAACCTCCATTTATTTGTGAATATTTATTCTGAATGTAAAATGTACTTTTTAACATGGAATTGCATGCAGTTAAATCTTTTCTATAGCTTAATTTCTTTTTATTGCTATTATTAGCCTTCACTTTTAATATTATTGTCATACTCACTAGTGAGCTTGACATTTCCCTACTAAAATCACCTAGAAATTTCACTAGTATAGAACTTCTTCCAGATCATTAACAAAGCTGTCACTCAAACTAAGACTGACATACCTTCCCATGACTCCTTTCAGGTCATTCTGGTTGCTCCACACATGCACTTTACTTAGTGTTTTCCTAGAATTAATCAACCACATTCCAAGTGCTCTAATAGTTCTAATATCAAGCCATCTAAAATTAATTTTATAATTGATGTTCCAACCTAGTAGTGTGCTTTGTATATACTAAGCATTAGATAAATATTAATGGAATTTAATAGGCTAACCTGTCCAGCATTAGCTTTCTCCAGTTGTGTTTGGAGAAACTCAAAAGAATAAACAAAAAATTTAAAGGTTTTTGAGGATAATTTTTTTAAAAAAAGTATCTACTCCTTTCAAATACAGATACTCCTCAATTTACAATGGATTAACACATCCTACATGTTGAAAATAGCCTATATCAGAAGTACACTAATATGGCTAACCCCACCCCCACCCTGAGCCTCCTACCATAGCCACACAAAATGTCATATAGTTTCAGTTGTGGACCTGCACCAGTTGACAGTGAGCTCTGGTTTGGTGCTATCTTTGAGTACTATAAGAGCACACCATCCATACTATGTATCAGAAGATCAAGAAAAATATTAAAATGGAAAATTTGAGTAGTCTTCTGAATGCATGTTGCCTCATACATCATGAAGCTGAAACTCTTAAGTCAAACCATCGTACTTTGTGGACCATCCTATAGTTTAAATTCTATGTTAATCTAGTTGCCGATCTAGTTTTAAAAAAGCAAACAACATATCTAAAAATACACACACATATATGTGTGTGTATGTTTGTGTATGTGTATTCTATAATAACTTTTTAATCAATAAGTTTTAAATACAACCCTACCTAATTCATTTCCTCACCAATGAAACAAAGATAATACACATAAGTTCATGAGGGTCTGGAATAGCCCTACATTTTCAGGAAATTCTTTTCTCCTGGGTTTACCATGAACTTTCTTCCTAGGTCAGTGTTTTTTTTGTTTGTTTGTTTTTGTTTTTGTCGGTTTGTGGGGCTTGAACTCTAGGCTTGGGTACTGTCCCTCAGCTCTTGAGCTCAAGACTACCACTCTACCACTTGAGCCACAGCACCACCAGTTTTCTGAGTGGTTTATTGGAGATAAGAGTCTCATGGATTTTCCTGCCTGAGCTGGCTTTGAACCCCAATCCTCAGATCTCAGCTTCCTGAGTAGCTAGGATTACAGGCATGAGCCACTGGCACCCAGTTGGGACAGTGTTTAAAAATATATCATTTCAAGCTTTCTAGCAGCAAGAAATGTTGAATTTATTATAGCTTCTGTATGGATCCTACCTTCATTATCTAGACTCTAACATTTAATAATCATTGAGTATTCAAGAATACAGTTCTTATAAAGTAACTATTTGTTAAAGTGGAGAGAACTGAAATTAAAATGGAGAATCCTTTGATAAATATTACATTCAAATCATTGGAATTTCATATAGATATAATTGCTCCCTCTGAAATAGATTAAATATACACAGCATTTCAAATGACATTTTTACATTGTTAAAGCACCGTTGATTATAAATTATGAGTATTTTAAGCCAGGCATGTTTCCTCTCCATCAATCAGCATTATCATGGCCATCTTCTTAATAAGATTATTTGCCAATGCAAAGCTAAAATGAGCAATGTCTGAAGTAGCATTAACACAAAATGATCAAATAACAGCACACCCACCATTTGCCTCTCTTGCCACAATATGGTGCCTGGAGAGATTTGTTTTCCTTCGTTCACACACCCCAGTGAAGCTTCTGCTGATGGGTGTTTTTTTTTTTCAGATGAGGAGTCCTGAGGAGCCAAGGTGCTAATCATGAGCACGTAAGAAGCATCTTGTAGAATAGATGCTGGCGTTCTCTCCAAAAGTTGAAGGTTGCGATGCTGCAGGGGTATTTTGGATACTGCAAGATTCTGACATTTCTATTCATTCAAATTAGGAACATAGTATATTAAGCTGACAAGATAAGTAAAGTCATCTGCCTTTCAGTTGTGCACAGCAGCAAACCACTCCATAAGGTTCTCATATGCTACCTACCTGCACAGGTCTTTGTTTGGAAGGGCTTAAGATGATATTTTCTTAAGTTATCTGTCAGAAAATAAATGAATGCATAAAATCTAGAAAGGTAAAATTAATTATTTAAGAAAAGTGAGAGGTGATGGAGAAAGAAGCTATGATTTTTGGAAATGTCCAGTGCCACCTGGGAAGTTTCCATCTTACAAGATGGGCACATGTCTGTAACTTTGGCTGTGGATACTACCCATTACCGACAGTAAGTCACTACAAGTATTCATTATAAAGAGGGCATCAACACATGTGATTGCCAATATGAGACATGAAATATGCAAGCTTGTTCCAACAGAAAGGATACTGAGATATTGGCCACAAAAGTAGTGTACTATTCTGAGACACACACAGTAGAAAGAGTCAAGATCTTCATTTCTGCCAATGAGCATGTCTGTATTTAAATTTCTCCACACTGAACTGTGCTCTGGCCTACTGGAGCATGTACTACATAACAGAAAATAGGGAAAATCAGTAAAAGTGGAGTTAAGGCTGAATATACCCATCATGTAAATGGGTGCAGCCATAATATATCATTGTATGTTTAAACTGCTGATAATCACCTAAGAGGGATTCTCAGATAACAAAAACTCACCTGTATACAATATGGAATGAAGACTAATCAAATTAGGCAATCATCAAAGGGAAGCCACAAAATAGACAAAGATAGACCAGGCAGATGCAGGCACAAAGAAAGTATAGAAAACAATATGGTATAAATGAACTTGAATCCAGGACAATCCTGGATAAAGTATAGCATAGATAAAAGTTACAATCCATATCATTAATAAAGCACATAAACATAATAAAGCACATAAAATAACCTTTTTTTAACATTCTAAATAACATTTTTAAAGTTATATTTAATTCAACATATACATGAGACTCATAATGCCTCGGAGAAAACTTCAAGTCCTTAAGAATTATCTGAAAAATTCACTATATTGTCCTAAATGTATCGTCAGCATATTCACCAAAGCCAAAGTATCACCAGAACAACTTTGGATTGAGATTCAATAGCAGAAATTTAAAAGAAAATTCAGTAATAGGGAAATTTATAAAATTTTTCTTATACAACCCTTTAGACAATAAGGAAATCAAAACCCAAAGTCTAAACCACTCCAAAGAGACAGAAGAAAGGTGTGAAGACAGAAACTGTGTACTATTACATTGGAACTCACTCTTTGAGGACATAATAGCATAAAGTAATTCACGAGTAAACAAGAAAAATGATGTAGTTGTCTAAGTTCAAAAGGCAAGTTAGTGATTAATAAGAATAAAAGCAAATTCTTATTAATTGGAAAATAAAAATACAGAATTAATGAGGAAGAATTCTAAAAGGGGTGACATTGATCAAGATACATTGTACTCATAAGCTGACACACTGAAATGAAACCTCTCGGTACAACTAAAGATAATAAAAAAATCAATTATAAAAAGAATATCAATTTGTTTAAAGAATTAATGAGAAGTAAATCAAAAGCTGGCTAATGGTGGGGGAGAGATAAATTATTAGCTAACAAACATGGGAAGGGAAGAAAGTAAATTAATTTTTTTAAATAGTCAATAAATACAAATGCAGTGGAAACTGAAATAATCATAAAAGACTCCTTTCTCAGCTCTGTATAAACACAATAAAGTAAATGGATGAAGCGAATGGACTTGAAAGGAAACCTAGAATACAGAAAATCTATGCAGACTGATTTCTACGAAAGAGATGATTTCAAAGCCCAGTTCTACTGAAATGTTACATAACTCCGTTGCTTATTCAAACGGTTTCCAACTGAGTAGAAAGAAAGAAAATGTCTGTTGTTTAATACAGCCATTATCCCTAAGGAAGAATCAATTGTCCAGCATCTATCCAAGAACTAGTGACCTTTATTTTTAGCTAATGACTCTACAAATTACCGGAATAGCCACCATATCACTCTGTCTTGTTTTCCCATTGTCTTCTTTCCTGCTTTCCTCCCTCTCTGTTACAGACTGTGACAGCACTGGGCCCATTTATCTAGTGGCCATAATATAATCCACAATATAATCAGATAAGCTGACAAAGGCAAGTACCACATTTGCACTCATAGGTGGAAGCTAATTCCAATAATTACCAATAATAATGATAATAGTAAGAGAGCATGATTATAAAAGGATGACCATTTGGGAAGTTTGAACAACAGGAGAAGGGAGAGAGGGAGAAGTTGATGGGGTGGTTGAGAGAATTACCAACAAAAAAAAAAGAAAGAGGAGGAGAGAAAGGAATGAAGAAAGAGTAATATAGACTGGATGAATTGGACTGAAGTAAAGTAGATGCATATATGTAGAAACTCCTTAGTATAAGCAGTTTGTTAATAATTTTTAACTGGAAGTCTTAATCACAAAGTCTTTTTACCATGTATGGCATTAAAGTCACAAGTTCTGAGAATAAAATGTGGGCATCTTGGAAGGGGATTTATTCTGCTTCCTATTGCCCATTTTCAAAGATGCAATGAAGGTGTGGTCCAGACATGCAAGTATGGTGTGGGCCCTCTGCCATCAGACTCTGTTGGGACTGAAAGGAGCTTTATGCACAGACACTGGGATTGTTGTGATCATGGCTGGGCTTCTGGGAACTCTCAGAGTCACCCACATATGCTAACATGATTAGATGTATGAGATACCAACTGTAGTATTTTTTTATAGCATCGATGAAGTAAAATAAGTATGTGGATGAGCTGCAGGCTTTCATGAGTGATGTTGTCCTCTTTATTAGAATAGAAACTATCTCCAAGACACAGATCATTTTTAATTCTTTATAGGAGGCACTGTAAAAGAAATTTAAGAATTATGACAAGTCTGAAATCAGATGTGCCTCTCAAATAATGGCCTTTCATGCTTTAAATGTCAGAGATGTTTTCCTTTCCTAGTAGCAAGATAATAATGGTGTGTCTTGCAGGCAATGAGAACTAAAATTTGATGAACTACAGTACTTAAGTGCGGAAAGGTTGAATTTAATGTGTAGTTATATATAATAGGTGCAACAATATAAATATGTGTAAACACACATTTTCTCCTTTTATTGGATCATTACTACCAGCATACAAACAAGCTTCTGATATTTCTCAATAAAAACAAATCTCTTAGACAGATTCTTGTGGCTTATACCCGGTAATACTATCTACTCAGGAGGCTGAGATCTGGAGGATCATTGTTTGAAACAAGCCCAACTAGAAAAGTTCATGAGACTCCATCTCCAGCAAAAAGCAGGAGTAGAACATGGCTTAAGTGGTAGAGTACCAGACTAGTGAGCTCCAGGCCTGAGTTCAATCCCCAGTACTGCCAAAAAACAAATCAACACTAAAAAAAGCCCTCTTGATTATATCTTACCTTTCTAGTGATTATTCTTGGCTTTCTTTTCCAGCAAAACTCCTCCAAAAGCTCATCTATATTTTTCTAGTTTTTCTCCTGTGCTTTATATTCCTCAATTTATCTTAATTCATGTTTGTCCCACTAAACTTCTATCGACATTACTACAATCCATCACTAAAGTCATCAGTATTGTTATTGAATTGATCCTGATAAATCTTCAGAAGCATTCATCACAATTGTCCTACCAGTCTTCATCTCCAGAGCCTCACATGCTGGTTTCCTATTTGCTGCTCCTTCTTCTCA
The DNA here is from genome assembly GCF_019054845.1 of Dipodomys spectabilis. Taxonomy (NCBI): domain Eukaryota; kingdom Metazoa; phylum Chordata; class Mammalia; order Rodentia; family Heteromyidae; genus Dipodomys; species Dipodomys spectabilis. Next base: position 11,755,384 of record NW_024870752.1, read on the forward strand.
GTTGCTGCTTTTTCCTCCTTTATTCTTTTCCTAAGCAAATGTTGGAGGATCTCAGAGTTCTATCCCCTTTCCTTCTCTATTAAATCTGGCTTCTGTGTACAAATACCCTCTATTTGCCTTTGACTCAGAGATTTATCTCCCGTTCAGATCCACACCCTGTTTTCATACTAGCATGTGCAGCTTGATATCTACTGTAGACTTCTCACGCTTAGCTATCTGCACTGAACTTCTCATTTCTGTTTTCAAAAACCTATTCTTCTTTCAGTTTTCCCATCTCCCTTCTCAGGAACTGAAACCTCCATTCTTTCAGCAGTTTCAGCTCAAATCCTTAAAATCACTCTACTCCTGACTTCCTGGCCATGAAAGCCCTGGTGTGTTCTTGCTGATTCTCTGTTCAAAATACAGCCATAGCAGAACCATGTCTCATCAATGCTGCCATCTGTGGCCAAGTCAGAACTCATCACCTTTGACTGTAGGGCTACCACATTCTCCTCAGCAGGCTCAATGAAACACCCAGGTATCCTTCCTTCAATGGCTCCCTGTTTCTTTCAATATAAAAGTCACTTTCATTCCACTGTGAAATTTGACTTCATTTCCCACCTTTTTTTTTCCCTCATGCTCAGTCTCCTTGGATGTTTTCTCATACTTACACAATTCTCTCCCTCTGTCAATTTGTTCATGTAATTTTTCATAACCACCTGCTATATTTACCACATAATTCTATGCCTTTCCAAGAATTTCAAACCCTCATTACCAATTTAAACTCTCTCTATAGTAAAAATTATTTCTGAATAGATGATAAGATTAGCTATTCATCTTTGTTAGTGTCTGTTTCCATGTACCAAAGTGTCCATGTCCCAAAGGCACAGAACATCAACTAATTCCCTAATCTGTAACACTGTGTTCACTGCCCAACACATAGGGAGTACTCAGTACAGATTGCAGTAGCAAGCACATATTGGGTGCTCAGTACATGTGGAATACTCAGTACATATTGGAGTACTCAGTATATACTTGGATATTTAGTACATATGGAATAAGCACATATTGGAATACTCAGTACATAAGGGGGTCCTCAGTACATATTTGGATGCTCAATACATATGGAGTACTCAGTACATATTTGTTGGAAGGGCAAATCAGTACCTTATATGTTCAAGGCATCATTCTGGAAGGAAATACAAGAGAATATTAACAAAGTTTCCTTTTTTGGAGGAACTGAGTTTCTTGGAGCCGATTTATGTGGGTATCTATGTAAAGTAATCATATTTGATTATTTAGGAACAGTTGAAAAATATTAGGAAAAATATTAGGCTCAAATGTCCATTACAGTCTTTGGGATGAAGGAGCAGTTTTAATCTTAAAATGTGAAGCACTCCGTCCCCATTTGGGGTCACTGGTCATGTTCTTTGCTGTGCATGTGTGTCCTACAACTAAATGGTAATTCAGTGTAAGTCAGGAAGGAGGAGGGTACATGATATTTCATAATATCCCTTGCTGGTTAGTCTTTCCCTTCGATTGCCCCAGTTTTTGAAGCAAATTGGTGACAAAGTGGCATTCAGATAGGAAGGCTTCCTGGAATCAAAGTCAAATCCATGCTGAGCCACATAAAGAGATTCATCTTTTTCTCTAAGGAGGTCACAGAGGCCAACCTGAGGCCAGCCAGTGGTAGATGCTCACAAAACAGACAAAACCAGAGTCTGTGGGAGCAAGACAAGGGCAGAATTGATATGCGATTAAACACATGCCAGATACCAGCTAGCACGTACTTGTGCGAGGGTAGACCAAACTGTTAAGATGCTGCTAAGCCAAGGTACTTCATTTTGACGGAACACTTTCCCCTTCGATTGAAATCAAAATCCACAAGGAGCAGCAATCCACTCTATTATTTTTAAAAGTGATTTTCTGTCTGGAAAACAGTGTTCTGCCACCAGACATATGTCTTTTCAGACAAGTGTATAATTAGCTGCCATTTGACAATATGTGGCATTATCAAGGTCTTTAAATACTCTTGATGTGCATTCTTTTGTCTTACCACTGAGTAACATTTGTACCAGTCCTATGATCTCCTTACTATTTTTCTAGTGTAGTCTATTTTTAGAACTCCACTACAAGACATGATCTGAAAGAATCAGGATTTTAATGAATTGGACTAACAAAGTGTTAGGATGTAACTATTACTTTTGTTACTTTTTATTCTGGTCCCGGGGCTTGAATTCAGGGCCTAGGCACTGTCCATGAGCTTTTGTACTCAAGGCTAATGCTCTACCACTTGAGCAACAGCTCTACCTCTAGCTTTTTGGCAGTTGACTGGTTGATTTTGAACCACGCTTCTCAGATCTCAGTCTCCTAGTGTGAACCTCTGATGCCTGGCTAAGTATTCATTTTATTATGTTTTATTTTGCACATCACACCATCAAGACTTTGTAAACCAATACCTGAACTGTGGATTAATAGCTCCTTCACTGATTTCTCCATATTGCCTCTCTATTACAACTTCCTTCCTTGCTCTGGTCAATTTTGGAGCATCATTGAGTGTATAGTTAAGATCCAGGCTGGTTGGGTGTGATCAGACTTCATTCTTCATCAGGAAAATCATGTACATGTGAAAAATGCACATTGCCAGCCCTCTGTGCTTGACCTGCCTGTGACAATGTATGCCTAGTATGCTCAGAGTGAATATAGTAAGAGGATGGAAATTAAATAGAAGACAACATATTTGTTCTTTTGAAATATGCAATCTAGTTAGTGAAGACAAATTTCTTACCAATAAAGCAGTTTGTTTTTATTAACCGGCAATGCATCAATAGCATGAGAGGCACTTAACAGAGGTCTGTACATTGACTTCATGGCTGAATAGATGGATGGATTCAGCCTAGACTGGATGTGTGGGCATGGTGTCTATGCTTGCTTCTCTCTTTTATGCTGCTCTGCTTCTTATGTAATTCTTTAAATGGACCTGGTGAATAAAATATCCTGTGTCCCTGCAAACAAGATTGGACTTTACCATTCTTTGAAGTTATACTAGCATCCTATTTTTAAAAAGGTGTGCGTATACAGTAGTTAGTCTGAGAGCACATACAATTCTTCATTTATTTTGAGCAAATCCTTGTTAATTTAAATGGATGATAAAGATATTAACTAATAAGAATATAACGTGTCCAATGTCAGGGGAGCAGAATTTAAACATGCTGAAAGTGTAGAATGAAAACAGGTGCACCAGGTAAATGTTAACATCAAATACACTTGTGGTGGAGCCACTGAAATCATCCTATTACCTGTGGCTGTAAGATTTCTAACTCATGAACCTTTTAAGGGAAAGGAGCATATAATTAAATACCACAGTTTCAAATGCATGATATTTTATCTGAGCCTTTAAACTTGTTTTAAATTCTGAGGTCATGTTTTTTCTAGAAAAATATCAATTTCTAATTACTTTAATAAAATGGTTGCATTTCCATGATTAGACATATTAATTTATTTTTCTTATTAAAATGTTATAGATGAAGCCATATTTTCAACAGGAAATTATGTCCTAACTGCTTTTGCCACAGCTCATGACCCTGAGTATCCAGAGTGGGCAATCTGAGCCCACTAAAATCTTACTGAGAACTGCCACATCTTTAATAAAGCACAGTGCAGACTGTGGGAGATGGAAGTAGAATTTTCTTCAGAAATGGATAAGATCCTCTCTGTCTCTTTTCAGATAGAGGAATATGGCTGATTATGTTTTTAAGTAATAATGTACATTCCCATGGGACAGCAGCAATGAGATGAGCTTTTATGCTGCTCTGCCTTCTATGTAATTCTCCAACTTTCAACACCAACTTTAGATAGTCATGTTTGGGTGTCTCAATGTTTAGGGAACTGGTGGGTTTTCAGGGTTTTCTTATGGTCAAAACGGAAATGTCTGTCTTCTGTCTCAAGTCATCTTGGACTATTCATCAGTAATTTCTCCAAGAAAGCCCATTAAAATAGCAAAAGAGTTTGAAAACAATTAAGAAGTTCAGGGAAAAAAAGTGGGGGAGATGTGTATCTATGAAGGATGTTAGCTGTCACCCAAGCAATCCTGTTATTGACTTGCTCTGGCCTCATTGACGGTGCTGGGACTGAGCATCTGTCTTGGGAAGAAAAGTGTCTCAGATGACCCAGCTTTCCTTTGAGGACAGGGCCATTAAATGGCTTCCAATCTTCTCTCCTATGAGCACTGCATACTGTGAGTAAAATCCCATAATAACGGTGGAAATCCTGCTTTGTGAACAACTGATCTTTCTATGATGTTTTTGAAGTGAGGAAATGGGGGCATGTTTCTTTGTAGTTTTTTCTGGAGCTCCTACTCCTTCTGCTGTATGAAATAAAACCAAAGCACAGCTTGTGGTCTTGTCTTTGTTAACTTGACAATGAGGGGCAGCGAGTCAGGAGATTTCATGCTAGCTCTTGGTTATAATATACATTTAGGGTAGGGCCTAATTTTTGAAGATTTATCAATCTGGTGCTTGAAGAGGCATATCACAGGAAATGTTTTGTACCTTACAACTCTTTTTCCTGGCTATGATTTATTGGAGCATGGTACTATAAATCATGCTCTTTGATTCTCCCTTCTCTTTCTTAAATAAGTGACTCATTCAGTAGAGGTACGCTTGCCCTTTTTTACCTACTCCTCTTTAAAAAAATTTTTTTTACCAAAAAGCTTGTTTCTATCTAAGCCAATCTTATACATGCCATTTTTCCATGTTATTTCTCAAGAAATATTTCCATTAACTCATATATTGTATAACAAATGCAAAAATACCATAAGATTTAAAGTATTATTCTTTCATAAAGTACATAAATTTCAACACAAATGCCACAATATTGCTTAGAAACATGATACCAATGAAAATTTATCTTATTTTAGTTGTTTATTTTTCTTTTTCTGTAAAGGGTATAATTTTCACTGGGTTATGAAAATACAAATTCAAATTACAAGTAAAGCTATAATCAGTGTTTGTTCTTTTAAGCCAAACTTCTATAAAAACATAAAGAAAATAACCATATATGTATATGTATGTATATATATATATATATATGTATATATATATATATATACATTTTAAACATCACCACAGGTGAACAACAAGCATGTTTTGAAACTAGAAGATTTTTAGAGTTTTAAAGTGATCGTCAGGGTAAATCAATACCTCCCACTTGGAGGGAAAAGATGATTTTCTATTCAGGATATCAAACAAAACTAACGTGATATTAATGGCTGAGTGAACAGGCTTCTCATTTGCACTTTCAAGAGGGGGAAGTTAAGGATTGGCAGTTGCTCGTATAAATCATGTCTGGTAAGAACCATATGAATAAGTGTTTGACATTTTCAGTTGGAAAGGCACAGCTTGTCTTTGGTGCTGAGAATCCTTCCTCTTGTGACAATCATTCTATTTTCCTCTTTTGATGAACCAGATTTTTAATATCAACTTAGCATAAGCAAATGTACTGGTGTCCAGGGCAGGAGGAGCATTATGAGGTAGCCAAAATGAAAGAGGAAAATGCAACCACATTTGCCCATCAACACCAAATCTGTTGCTTGTGTATTTTCCAGCACATTTCACTTAAGTTCTTTCCACTTACTTGTGTATGTTTCACAATTCTCAAATCCAAAGAATCTGGAAGGACATGGTAACATATAAATCAGATTGTTTTCTACTATATGTCAACCTCACATAGGAATTTAGTGCCTTATTGAGTGAATATCTGATATGGAAATTACTTGTTGAACAACAACTAGCCAAACACATTTCCCTGCTTTCTTGGTGCCAGTCCTAGGGTGTGAGTCTAGGCACTGTCTCTGAAATTCTTTTACTCAAGGATAGCTCTCTTCCATTTGAGCCATAGCTCCACTTCTGGCTTTTCTGGCAGTTAATTGGAGATAAGAGTCTCACAGACTTTCCTGCCCAGCCTGGCTTCAAACCACAACCCTCGGATCCCAGCTGCTGAGTAGCTAGGAGTAGAGGCATGAGCCACCAGTGCCCAACTTCCAACACTATATTTGAAGGCCTATTAAACGTTCAGAAGTTGGCACATTTTTGTGTCCATGAGAAAATAGGTTGCCTCCTAAATGACAATAATCACTCAAGACATCTAAGGTCTACCCTTCCTACCACAAATCCCATGATTACAGCAACTGAGCTCAGCTTTCTCAGATATGAGAAAATTTAAATATATGACTTCTAATATATTTTCTAGGTCAACCATTGTAACTTCAGTTATCCTAAATCTATCTACTCTCCTTTCTGCTTTACAAAGAAGAGGACAAGGAGGAAAGATAAAAGCAAAAAGAGAAATGAAAAAGAAAAATACACACACTTACACATGAAGTGAAAAACAATGGTAGCACTAGGATTTCAGGTAGTATTCAACCAGGCCTTTGTAAAAATGATCACACAATTGTACCTTATCTAAAAGAGATGAGACATTTAGATAGATGGGACATTCACATTTTGTCAGTGCACCAAACAGGATGAAATTATCCTTGGGAGAGTCAGTGTACCCTCTCAGCAACTGGCTCGAGTGGGGTCACAGAGGCCAAAACCAGATCTCTGTGTAAGGCAAAGAATTTCCAATACGGATCAGTTATAGGTAACTTTACAGTTAATGCATGCCCAGTGCTTCAGAGCTCATTTTGTTGTGTTCTATATTAAGTTAGTTGTCTTAGCCTAACTCATTCAAGAACGTGTGATATGTGCCTCTGAGACCTTCTCCTTTATCTCCTGAACTACTCTGGAAGCCCTCTGGGTACTGGTCCATGATGGAGAAACAGATTTGTCCTGTGCCAACGTTAGTTATTGACGTTGCTCTCATCTTCAGGCCCCTCCACGCTGAAGAAAGATGAAGCACAGAAATTTGCTGCAGAATGTTGTGACAGTAGTTTCTGGTTGAATTGGTCTTCAATATAGGCATAAATGGTGGAGTTATGAAGGAAGAAAAAATAAGTATTTGCAGGGAGTCAGTTTCCACTCATGTCATGGCTATAAACAAGAAATGCTCACTGAAGGTACAAAATCTCCACTTGAACATTATGCAGCTCCGTTCCTAGTTTAAAGAGAGTGCACATTTTTTCTAAAGATGAAGGAAACTGGAGGAGATGAAACAGATACTTTTGCATAGCTATGTATTTGACCTCCTTTTCCATTAATGGATGTTAAGTTATTAATCTATACATAAAATTTGTACAGCATTATAGGCTAGCATGTGAGGCTTTGATGCATGTGTATATTGTGCTATGTTCCATCTATATACTCAAATGTTTCTCTTCTTTGTGATAAACACGTTCAAAATTACTTATTCTAGGGACATTTTTTAAAATACAGCACTTCATTATTATCTATAGTTGTCCTAGCTTGTCATATAGCACCAGAGCATACTGATCCTCTCTGACTGCAACTTAATTCCAATTGACCAACCTTTCTCTTAATTCCAATTGACCAACCTTTCTCAACCCCCAACACTCCCTCCTCAGTCTTTGGTTACTCCCATTTTAGCTTCTATGAGATTGACCTTATATTCATTGTACAGATTCTACTTGTGAATGACATCATAAAGTCTTTGTGCTTCTACTCCATAACCTTTAACCCTTTCGTATGATTCTTGTTTTACATTGAGTAATTAAAGGCTTAAAAGTAAAGAAACTTGTCCTATAGCTGAGGTATAATATATAGCAAAATTGCATTGAAATCCCTCACTCCCAGATTCAACTTTCACACCCTCTATTAAGGACAAAAGGAGTGATTACCTTAATTTCACTACCAGTTTGATGTCAGGATCAAAAGGAGAGTGAGTGAGAGATATTTACAAGGAATACCAAGTATAGTAATTATATAAAGGTAGTCTAAACTAATTGCTTCCAGTTCTGTGGGTAGAATAAAGCAAAAGGGGATTTGTGTATGATGTCAGGTTTCCATCTTTTTGTCTCTCAAGAATAACATAATTTGGGCTTCTCTGCTGATTATGAAGCATCTCTGTGAGTGCTTGATCATTGAAGATACTCAACTTAAATTAGTAATATGTTGTTTCAACACTTGCTCTATAATTGTTTTTCTGTTATTCTCAGTTTTATGTCAAGAAATCCTTTGAAACACTGATCTACTGCCCATGTCATGTTATTTGATTAAGAAATGGCTTTAAGAATGCACCTATGTGGGGGGCATATGAATAGTCCTGCTAGCTCTGACTTCACTGATAAGAAGTAAACATAGGGAACCTCACTACAGCCTAGAAGGTTTGTGTGCCATTCATTCTTGCCATGGTACTGATAGATGTTTTTGGTTTGGTGTCAGTTGTTTGTCAGGAATTATAATAATATTTTTCGAAAAGCTTTGCTTTGACTTCCATTATACTGCGAGACTATTTTCGCCCAACCACCCTACCATCTGTCTTAATTCTACATTGGAAAAAAAAAATCTCTCTGACATTCCACCCAGAATGGCTAAGTGACATCAATATGGAAACAGCAGATTGTGAGTGCGTTCAGCTTTGAAGTGGGTTGTTGTGATTAACAGGGACCTGGCTCTTCACTTCTCTGTTATCCCCATGCTATCTCAAAATATTTCAATTGCTCATCAGATTCAATTAATCCTATATGCTCCATCAGACGCAGAATAAAGCTGGAAGAAAATAGGAAGGAAGTCTACTATTTTATTTAGTTTTCTGTGTATGTGGGATGATCTGTTTTTTCTTTCTTTGTCTTCTCTTGTTAATGACTACAAAATATATATAAGAATATTCTGTGCTTTAACATAGGCACCATGAAAACCATTACAAAATCTCTTCTTTTATAGGCTACATACGTAGCTAGAAAGTATATAGAAAACTTGAGCTATCCCAAATAAAGGAGCATCTTTTAAAATTATTATAATTAAGTTAATATAATCGTTATGATGTTCTGAATGATTTTTATAATAAACTTTGTAGCTAATTATTTTATGCAGTCGGTTGTGGTTGATTTTTCACAAGCCAGCTACTAATAAGTGTGTATATTGCCATAATTAAATAAAATTGGGATTTAGGAGATAGAATTTCCTAGTAGGGAAGTTCTGAGTAATGAGAAGGGTCAGATTGTGGCCTTGGGAATGGATGGTTGAAGCTCAAGAGGATCAGAAAGAATATGATAAAAAAAAAAAAAAACTACTGATTTCAGGGTGTTACCTGAATCATTCCAGCATGGAAGTCCCCTAACGGTAAGGAAGGTCTTGAAAGATCAGAGACTTTAAGGAAAACAGAAAATCGAGTTCATTCTCTAATTTAAGTAAGAAGGCTAGAGGTAAATATGGCCATTCATAGATGGTGGCTATTTTATTTTTATTCTTCTCTCAGGTTAGTTTATCTCATTCATTCTTGGGTTTACTTTTTTTTCTGTTGTTGCAAGTATGTTCTCTCTGTAGGGCATCCCTTGATTTCCATCTTCCTCATTTAGCAGACTATAAGAGAACCTGTGTCTCATGAAACCCATACCCAACTCCCAGGACAAGATTTACAGTAGCTATGCCCCGTTGCCATATCCTTTCCCACACCAGTCAGTGTGACCGAAGAAGGAGCACCATGCTGCTTGACCAGTTGTGCGTAAAGACTGGATGTGGGGTAGCAGGAGAAGGTGGACAATTACGAGAAGAACTTCTAAGATAGCTGGAGTTGAAGACCATAGGCAAGAAAAAGACCTCAATTAATGAAGGAGCTTTGGGGTCCTGCTTATTAGTTAACTATGGGTATCTTACATAAGACCTATCAATATCATTTACTTTGTTATGTTTAACTGAGCTACTACGCAAATATTTCAAGTGCAATCTTGGTGTACCCTCCCCATGTGCCTTCTTTTTCATAATTGATTGGCCTGGTATCAGCCATTCCAGTAGTAATTTTCAAGCTACATTAAGTGATTGTGTATACTCTTCTGGCTTGTTAGCACGAAACCCACAAAAAAAATCTTTGTGAAATGAATAGTAATAAGCATGCTTATTTCCCCTCTTTGGTAAATTCTTGCTGCCAGTAGATGCTCTGTAATGGTACAAGTTCTAGCATTTGAACTATCTTTAACTTGAGCGTGTAATTGCTGGTGGCTCCTGACTCTTTCTCCTCCCATTACTGTTTAGTTCAGGAAACAAATAGCATAGGGATCTTAATACCTTTAAATTTATCAGATCTTCAGTTACCTCATATCTCCCAGTTTGTTTATTCTCTTCTATCTAGTCTTTCATTAAGACAGAAAGTTGACAATTGATTTAACAGTTATTTATGGAGTTATTTATGAAAACTGGTCAAAAATTAAGAAGTCTTGTGTACTTTTTTTTTCTCCTTATACGTTGCAAGAATATTTTGGGTTTAGCACAAGGAGAGTTTTTATTTCAGTGGAATGCTATGAACTGATGAAGGCTGTGGAAGATAAGAAGGAATTTTTTTCACATTTTAGGTTAAAAAAGCTTTAAGGTAGTTTGACAAGTATTCTACCATTTGAGCATTTTCCCCACTCTTTTTTAATAGATCAGATTGGTCAAAATTTGGTGTATTTAATTTTAATTGCCCAGATTCCTTTTCTACTAGATGTCTATCTTATTAATTTCTACTTTTGTTTTGAATTGGGGTAGAGCTGTTGAGACAGGATCTCCTGTGTAGCCAGGCACATGGTGTTCCTGTCTATGCTTACTGAGTGCTGGGATTGCAGATGTGGACAAATATACACAGTGTATCTTGACTTTTCTCTTTCCTGAAGTTACTTCTCTGTTCTCTTTGGCTGTATTTGGCGCATTTACCACTTTACTTATCATGCCTCTAAATATTAACCATGAACCTGAGAAAAAAACACATGGTTTTGGGTTCTGAGTATACTATTCTATAATAGTATAAGAAGATATTATTTTGTATAGCATTTTTGGCAACTCTACAGATGTTTTACCAAAACCAAATGCCATCAGTTTAATAGGAACACAAGTAAAGTGAGGGAAAAATTCCAAGCTCATACATTTACATACGTGAATTGTCTTAGTACGGTGGAAAGGACCTGTATCAGTAAACACATTACCAGACTGGCACTTGAGAGTTAGGCCATCAAGTAATATCTGTACAGTCCAGAGAAACTTGCATCTTTGGAGGAATGCTGTGTAGGGCATCACAAGCCCAAAGGAAACGCAGAAATCAGAAAAGATGCAGCAATTGCACTACCATGGCCTCTTGGTGATTCATGACTGGTGACTTGACCTCTGTCCATACGCTTTCCTCACAAAGTGGCTTGGACAAGCCCCACCCCAAGTCTACACAGCTGTCTGAAGTGAACATAGTGAACATGAAAGCCCATGGCATGTGATTTCCACTAGCTTTTTCATTCAAAAAAACAGGAATATTACTGTTAATGGAGTCATTGTATATAAACTATACTAAGCCTTTGGCTAAGAAAAGGAAGAGAACAAATGCTTCCCAGTACTTAGATGTGGCTGTGAGTCTGACCCCTGGGCCTTCTGTTGAGAGGCTGTAGTTGTCAATCAGACATACAAGGAAAATCAGAACTCCACCAGCCAGTCAAGAAGCCAGCCATGACATGGAAAATGGAAATGTTGTTAGCTTCCCTTTAAAATTCTGTCAACCTAAGTTGAAATGTGAGTGAAGATTTCAGAATGTGAAAAAAAATAAACTAGTTGCTGGTATTTTGCTTTCAGTGTGACAAGTTTACTTTTTTTCTGCTTGAAAAACATAGGCTTATTGAAATGCCTTCATACAGTATAGAAAGAAATGTGAAATTCAGATTATATTTTTCCCACACAAGAGAATCATAGTTAAGTCTGTACCCTTTTCTGACACTTATCTATATATTTGTATTATGAGAACCTCACAACCTCTATATTCTTCCACCACATGTTGTGATATCTTTTTAAGATGAAAAATATTTAAAGCCAGGCTCTGGTGACTCACATCTGGAATCCTAGCTACTTGGGAGGCTGAGATCTGAGGATCATGGCTCAAAGCTAGCCCAGGCAGGAAAGTTGACTCTTATCTTCACTTAACCACCAAAAAGCTGCAAGAAGAGTTGTGGCTCAAATGGTAGAGCCCTGGCTTTGAAATGAAAGCTCAAGGACAATGCCCAGACCATGAGTTTAAGCCTCAAGATCAGCACCAACAAATAAATAAATACATAAATAAATGACCAAATAAGTAAATAAATGAATAACAATAAAGTTTAAAATGAAATATATGTGGTTGTGTCTACTATCTCAGCTGAATGGCAGCGCTCTTCCCAACGTATGTCCACTTGTATCCTAGGACTGTTCCTTGTTTGGAATTTGGATCTTTGCAGATTAACTGAGTTAAAATATTGAGATAAAATCACGCTGGAGTATGTGGATGTGCCGTGAATTCCTTTTGTCATTGCATTAGAAAAGCAGAGGAATAAACAGAGGTGGAGATAGAGGTAGGCTTGGAGTCATGCAGCCACAAGTCCAGAAAGATGGCACATGGCACCAGAGGATGCTGGGCAATCATCAGACTCTCATCTGGAGCCCCTGGAGAGTACACCTCAAACCCACCTTGGTTTCAGACTTCTGCATCCAGAACTGTGAGAGAATACAGTTTCCTTTTTTAAATTTCATTTGTGTTGGTGATGATTTATTAAAGCAGTTCTAGGAAACTAATAATACTTACACGTTCATGGAAATTAATGTAATTGGATACATTTGTAAGTAGAGTCTGGCTTTCCTAACACATTATTACTTATTTTTTAAGAGTAGACATAAAGGCAGATGCTGATGGCTCACACTTATAACCCTAGCTACTCAGGAGACAGATCTGAAGGACTGAAGTTCAAGGCTAACCCTAGCAGGAAAAATCTATGAAACTCCATCTCCAATTAACCAGCAAAAGGCAGACAAGGCTGGAAAGGTGGCTCAAGTGGCAGAAGGCGCCTAGCAAGCTCCAATACCATGACCAAAGTAGAAAAAAAGTGGGAAAATGACAATACTTTTGTTTGGTTTGGTTTGGTTTCCTGCTTCTTTTCTATCCTGTCTTTGTATTTTAAGATGTATTTTCTGTATGTTCCTAGACTAGCAAAGACCTCACACACAACACAGACAGAAGCCCAGAATGAACATGCTTCTCTCATTTCCATCTCTGAAGCAGTGGCTTTTAACATCTTACTGTTAAGGATGTTTTTGATTCTTTCTGTTTGGAACAGCCTTTTATTGAGCTCAGTACATTTCCTTTTATTTCTAACTTATTAACAACATTTATCAAGAGTAAATCAACATTATCCCTGAGTTTTTAATCATCCAACTCCAGAATCAATGACTCATTCCCTTCTTTTGCCTACTAATGTGTTGAATTTATTTAAAGACTTCTCTTGTCAAATCACCTTGTAGTTTTTTGGGGGGAAGGTACTTTTATTTCACAAATTTTAATTATGTATTCGGCTAAACTTATTTTCTCATTTTTCTTCTAGTAAGCATTCTTGACTTGGGTTCTAGAGATCAGCTTAGGTGACCTCGTTCAGATGCTTGGAGCTTTTTGTCATTTGTCTTACTGTGGGTAACTTCACCTTCCTTTGTGCTGACGCTGTACTTATAGGGTCCCAGTCATTCTTAATGCTCATTTTATAGCATATCAAATCGTCCACCCTGAGGAACCTGGCACTTCCCCCTGGAAAACAACTCACATGTCTTCTTCCTCTGTTTTTGGGTGTAGTATTCTGAGGCCCTTTGGATTCTTTTCTTTTCCTGATTGTGTTTCCACCTAGTATTATCAATTACTGAGAAAGATGTGTTAAAATTTTTCAACTACAGTCATTGATTTGCTTAATTTTCAGTGTTTGATTCTTCTATTTTGTGTACATGCAACTAGATTCACACGTTTTTGTCTTGTCTTTCTAGAGATGAATCAACATGAACCATGTTTTTCATTGTAAAATGCCCATTTTTATTTCTTATCTTGAAATTTTCTTTACTAAATATGAATATAACTGCTAGGGCTTTCATATGCATGGCAAATCATTTTGTATATTGCTATTTTCAATCTAGTTGTATCTCAGATAACCATTAGTTGGGCCTTCCATTCTTACCCAGTCTGGGGGAAAAAAAATCTCTGTGTTGGGCTGGTTGTATGGCTTAAGTGGTAATGCTTGTTTAGCTATCATGAGATTTTGAGTTCAAATCCCAATACCATATATAAAAGAAGGAAGGGAAGAAGGGAGTGAGGAGGAGAAGGGACAGAGAGAGGGAGGACAGGAAGCAGAAAGGAAAAAAGGAGTTTCCCACATTTTCTTGCCATGAAAGTAATACATTAGTATGGGGAAATGTTTTTTCTTTGTGGTTATATAATATTAGAAATAAAAGTATCTTTCAATCTTTGAATTAAGAATTTACTGAATATTTCCTCTTATTGTTACAATTACTATTTTGATTTTATTGTCTAATTTGGAGAGACTGATTTATACCTTTACATAGAATTACTGAGGGATTGTTTTTACTTTCCTACTCTTTATTTAACTCCTCCCTACTAGTTCAGTTATTTGGCTGTTTGTATTGTCAAGATTTATAATACTGAAAAACAGTAAAATATTTTAGGCTTTGTCAAAAGGCTGATTTTCAAAGTATAAATTTTATATTCACTATATACTTTAGTGCTAGACTGAAATAAGGAAATTTTCTTCATTGTAAAACCAAAAGGAGCCTGAGCTTAAAAATAATGAAAAATAATATAGTCATATCTTTCACAGACCAAACATCTTAGTCTAACAAAACGTTTTGTTTTTTTTTTTTTTGGCAATCATGGGGCTTGAACTCTGGGCCTGGGCGCTGTCCCTCAGCTCTTCAGCTCAAGGCTAGCACTCTACCTCTTGAGCCACAGTGCCACTTCCAGTTTTCTGAGTGATTTATTGGAGATAAGAGCCTCACAGACTTTCCTGCCCAGCCTGGCTTTGAACAGCAATCCTCAGATCTGAGCCTCCTAAGTAGCTAGAATTACAGGTGTGAGCCACCGGCACCTGGCGCAAAACTTGTATTTTAAATTCCGTATCTTTTTATGTGTTGATTCTGTAATATTTTACAGTTTGTATTCCTTTTTGAGAAGGTTTACATCATTTAATTTTCTCTTGAGGAATTAGAAGTGTTGGTAGTAAAATTTGTGGGTGTTTTTCTTCTGTCATCCTCCTCCTTTTCGGCCGGGTGAGGATAATTTGGTAGCACAATGTACTTCATCTCTCTCCTTTGAAGGCCTGGCTACTTTCCCATCTGCACCTGGCACTGCTGCTAGATCAGCCTGTGCATAGTCTCCTCTTCCTTATTAAGCAATGGAGTTTCTTTCCCTGGAAACTGCTAAGATACTCATTTTTTTTTTTATATCATGAGTACTGTAAAGGTCCAGCTGTGTTATAAGCAGACATATAACAAATTGTCCTGATGATCTCCTCCCCTAGCCACTTATTACAGTTTGTGATCTATAATTGCACATTTTCACTGGGCTTGGGGGGGTCTCTTTTTCTTTTTTCCTGTGAGTTAGGGAAGCTTTTGTGTGTCAGACAGGTCTTATTTGTGTTGATGGGTTGTATATGTTCCACTGCTATCTCCTGTGTTCATTTTATTACATACTTTTGTTTAGCTAAGGGAAATATGAGCATCCATTCGGGATTAGCAACTGCCTTAGATTGTTTCAGGTAATTACTTTCCTTAAAAATATAGAAGAGCCAGGTGCGGGTGGCTCACTCCTATAACATCCTATCTACTCAGGAGGCTGAGATCTGAGGATTGTGGCTCAAGCCAGCCCTAACAGCAAAGTCCATGAGATTCTTTTTTTTTCTTTTGAATTTTTTGTATTATCTTTAAATAGTTGTACAAAGGAATTATGAATACGGTGCATCTTGATCAAAGTCATCCCTTATTTCCAATCAACTACCTCTCATAAAAGCCAGAAGCAGATCTCTGGATCAAATGACAGAAAGCTAACCTTGAGCTAAAGAAGCTTATGGACATTGCCTAGGCCCTGAGTTCAAGTAATCAGGACAAGCATCAAAAGAAGCAAGCAGGTTAACTAGCTAGCAAGCAATCAAGAAAGAAAGAACTAGAGAGAGAGAGAGAGAGAGAGAGAGAGAGAGAGGAGAAATGAAGGAAAGAACAAACAAAAGAAAAAGAAAGAAGAAGACAAGGAAGGAAGGAAGGAAGGAAGGAAGGAAGGAAGGAAGGAAGGAAGGAAAGAGAGAAGGAAGTAAAGAAGGAAAGAAGATAGGTAGAGAAGTTTCCGGTTCCCCCATTCCATTTTACTTTTTTACTTTTATCCAGAGGCAAACTTTTTGCTATGTAAATCAAGTAAGGACATTTAGTTCATGCATTCATTTCATCTCATATGTTCCCATCAACAATATACAGTATTGTTTTGAGAACTTCCATTTGCATAAATACTGTGTTTGTGAATTGCTTCTTTATATTTTCTCCATGTTTTTTGAGTTATAAGGATGTTGATACATACAAACATACACACACACACACACACACACACACACACACACACACACACACACACATTACTTTTACTTTTTGCCATGTCTTTGTAACTTTGGAAAGAGAGATAAATTGTTTACTCAGGTTTCTCCTTGAACTCTGTGCCACATAATAGACTGAAAACTAACCTGAATTAAGCTTGAAACCGATTACTATATTGTGACATCATACACGTACGTAAATTAATGAGATTGCAATCTACACTGATGGCAATTAAGATCAACAGGTATATACATGTGAACCCTCAAATCAAAGTGGGGACTCTACTTCAAAGGGTTCTAAATACTGACTGAGTTAGAGGGGGAAGGCAAACTGTCTCCACCACATTTGCTCAGGAATGAGTGGTGTTATTTTCCGCGGGGCTGGTCTTTTTGTTGGGTAGTTTCTGTGTAGACTCCAGCTGGAGCTTTATTCTGTGTTCTTAGGTTGTCCTTGGGAAAAATTAACAAAGAATTATTCATTGGCTCAGTGGCCTTATTCAAGACTACTTCTTTTTGGCAGAATGAGGTATATTTATTTGAAGTCCAACCTGTTCTTTAACCAGTCAAGTCACTGCTCTAAATAATTAGCAGTTGCTAAATTTACTCTGTGAGAAGCCAACTCCTCAGGAGGCATCGTGAGGCTGACAGGCCTTTCCCACATTTCCTTACTCCCTCCATTCTCCTTTCTCCTTTTTGTTCATCTTCACAACACTTCCTTTTCTTTTATTCTCTCTCCTCTCCATGTTTAACCCCTTTCTGGAACAACAAAATGAAGTACAAAATGAAAAACTGGAGGAGGTGTTTTTCTCTTCCAATATGGTCATTGTAGAAAGGTTGACTTAGCTCTTTCTTTGAAAAATGATTTACACATGTTGGACATGTTGTCCGTTTAGTTCTTGGCTGGTGAGTCCTGAGTGAGGGAAGAGGATATAGAAAAGCAGCTCTGAGGGACTGCTTACTACTTACTACTTACTGAGTAGCTACTTACATGCTACTCAGCAAGTTCACTTTGCAAAAATTATATTCTGCCAGGCATTGGTGGTCACACCTTAAATTCTAGCTACTCAAGAGGCTGAGATCTGAGGATCACAGTTCAAGCCAGCCCAGGGAAGACAAATCCCTGAGACTATTATCTCCAACTAACTACTAAATAGTTGGAAATGTGGCAAAGTGGTAAAGCATCACCTTTGAGCAAAAAAGCTAAGAGACAGTGCTCACTCAGGCCTTGAGTTCAAGCCCTAGTGTAGGTGCACAGGTACACACACACACACACACACACACACACACACACACACACACACACACAATTCTGATCAAGCCTGAAGTTAGTAAAAGGAAGTTTCAAAGTAAAACTTGACATCCACAACAATAGTAGAAATGGAAATTATCACAGTTGCGATGATAGCAGCAGAATCCAGTTGTTAATAGGTTAATTGCGAACAGTGCATAGTATTCTTAATTTGAGTAGCCCCACGTTTATTGACTCACTTCCTCAGTGTCTAAGAACTTTCCTCTAAAGCCTTTCCTAAGGAGTACATGAACACCACTAATTTTAGTTCCAATTGTTATATTTCCAAAGGAGCTTCAAAAGTGTTAAGTCAGGCTGTTTTCAAAGAACATTTGTTACAAGAAACTAGGCTGTGGTTTGAACACAATTGGTTTTATTAACTAGAGAGCACTGCATAGACTGATGTAAAAGGAAAAAAAGAACAAGGGATGATTCAACCTTATACTTTCATCTGAGGCTGCCCACAGCACCTGAAACCCAGTCTTATCACATTTCTTGACCTAGATGAAGCCAGGGAGATGGTGACTTTAGAGGGCTTTCCAAGGTCGTTCTGTAACTTGCTACTGGAATGATAAAAAAAATCCAATACACTTGATTCCTGTCAGCTGTCTATTCATCCTCTGGACAACGATAGAGTGGAGGATATAGCCAGCAAAAGGGCGGCAAGATTTCCGAAGAATTTGCAACCCCACCATCTTGCTCCTTTGGCTCCCTTTTATAGGTCTTGATTGTACCTAGATATGTTTCATGGTCTGGAAGAATCCTTGGTAGTTGAGACGTCAGAACAATGTTTCCTGGACTGTTCTTTTGTAATACTTTGGTGCTCCCAAGGTAAAATTTAAATCCTCATTTTAAAAAATTCAAAAGGTGTTTTTTTGTGTGTGTTTCAGTGAGCACATGTGTTTGTGGCTGATTTCCACACTGCAAATGTCTGTGTTTTCTGAATTCTCTTGAATTTAACCTATTGGTCATGTTCTAAAGCCTAGGTGAAGAGAATGACAAAGGAAGAGACTACATGATCCCAGAGGCTCAGCCATAGATGTAGAAGGCTATAGAAATTAAAGTAACTCAAACTAAAACTTCAGTCCCTTGTAATACTGGCCAGTGTCCAAATACTCAACAGCCCCCACTCTCTCTCTCTCTCTCTCTCTCTCTCTCTCTCTCTCTCTGCCTTTGCCTCCCTATCTCTAGAGAGGAAGAATTGCATTCATTAAATGCACAGTCCTTCTGGCACCAGTATTGTGCAATTTTTCCAGGGACTACTGGCCTTGGGTTCAGCCCTTGAGGGTTTCTGGGAGCAGAAGTGCTATTTCCTCTCTCTTTATTCCATCCAGCAGTGTCTCTCCCTTATACTCACCTTGTAGGTTGGAACCAAGAGCTTGACAGAGAATATGGTAATGTATTCAACAAAAGCTTTGTGTACTAAATATAGACTCCTGGTTTTAAAGAGCCCTCTTTTTTTCTTTTAGAGTGTTGGCAGGTGTTTTACTATGAAACAGGTCTCTGAACGTGATGAGGACACATTCTATTTTGAAATAAAAGCTTTATCTCGTATGTAGACATGACACTGTAATAAATGCTATTATATTTAATGAATATCAGGGTAGCCGTTGATTTTTATTTCATTGTAGGAGGCAAATTCTTCCAAATTTCCATGTACAAATTCTTAGCAAAAACTGGCAAGAGGACGTATTGTCAATCAATCAGAACCACTAGTTGGTCTCTGCTCTGTTCTTTTTTGAAACCCTGAGGGTATAAGAAAGAAAGAGTAAGAAAAATAGAGGTTAAGTTTTAAAAACCAGAATTTTCTCCTCCTTTCTCACCACTTCATCAGTAGGGCAGCAATTAATCATCCAGAGAGGAACATTTATAAACCTTGATTTACAAGTGAAAACAAATTATTAAAAAGAAAACATATACTGCAGAATTTCTGTTATAAACCCCTTGAAATAAAATAAACAGACTATATGGTGCTGAGAAATTTTTAAAGCCTTGATTATATGTGCTAATTGTCCTTTTTACAATAAACGAATTGCCTTTGGACACTTCTTAAATGTTTATTTATTTATATTAAGTAGTAGTACTAAGGCATTTTAATTCCAGAAGATAATTATCTTTTACTTGTTATTTCATTTACTTAACAGGGACAGTTCTTAGCATATGTCTATTTTTTCCCCCGGACTTTCTCCAGACAGAAATTCCTCTAGGGGAGTTGCCTGACAAAATCATTAGGTAGAAGCTTTATGCGCCTAGGTGGGTTAACACTGGGAGATGACTGATTACGTGATTGAAGCTAATTGTTAGTGGGACTTGAAAAGTCTCTAACATCTTTAAGGGGAATCCCTTCACTTGTAATCCATCAAAAGAATTGCAGTTTTCTCTGTGGATAATCTTCCTGTGGGTGTCACTGAGAAATATTTCTGAGACAACCTTGTACCTGCTTCAGTCTCTTTTTTTTAATGAAAAACATCCCCCTTTGTCACCAAAATATAATATATAGCTAGCTAGGATGTTTGCCCTTCAACAAGATTATTTGAGATACATCTGGTTGCATGATAGAAAATTATATACCAACTTGGTCTCATTAGGTCCTGCTGATTTAAAAGAAATGGTAGATTTAATAAACAGGTGTACCTAACTTCAAGGGTTGCTTGCTTCTGAACAGAGCTCATCTATTAGCAAATTGGGTAAGCATGTTCCATGTTAGAATGTTTTATGCAGAGTATAATTATTTATGCTTTATATTTTTGGCACCTGTTAATTAAAAGCTTTGAGGTACTTCACTAAGTGGTAGTTAATGAACAGCCAGCTACTTTAAGACTACATCGAACCATCCATTGTGCTCTGAATTCTCCAGCTTATGTTATAATTCTCTCCATTGGCTTCTCATTTCATATGTGCAACTGGACAGGGATAATTATAAGCAAATGGTCAAAAATTGTTTTCAAGAAACTGTACGCAGATGACATTTTCTCACAAACAGACATACAACACAAATTTCTCTGGTGTGTAACCTAATTCGACTACGTTGGTGCATATATATGAATGCTCATCCCTGTACGCACACAACCCATTTGCAACTAAGAAAGGGATGGTCCTCCATATCTTGAGTCTATTTGACAAATGCTGGGCCGGCTTTGTTCTCATTGCCTCTGGCTTGAAAAAATGTGTGATGCTGAACCATTATGAAACTTGGCTTTGGTGTAAAGAGGTGAGAATTGCCAAAATAGAAAACCTTGCCCGCCTGTATAACCTGTTACACATCTTGCATACACACTCCATAGAGGTCAGATCAATGCTGAAATTGTATGACTGAAATAAAGATGGAGTTGTGGATATCATGGTAAGTATGGATTGTGAAGGAATTTGGATGCATTGGTGGTCTGGGTGTTCTCTAGATTAAACCCACGTGAGATGAATCAGGATGAAGAATTTCGTCTGGTTCCTGGAGAGTGAAGATCGTAGGTAACACAAAATCTCAGTCACCCTAGAAGTTAATTAAGCAAGCAGCAAATTAGATCCTGAGGTAAACATGTCAAAGAAAAGTGTCAAGACATTTAGTAGGTATGTGTCAACCACATCTGGGTTCAGGACCTTCAGTCCTGGAAAGAAGCGAATATGAAAAATCAGGTCACTCCTTGCTCTTTAGCCCTCAGTAGAAGCTCTTCCCTTTTAGCTAAGAAGAATAGCTAAGGACAATGGGTCAGGGACTAGAAGTCACATCACCTTGTTTTCTTTTCTGTCATTTCATTCAGGCAGATCCATTAGAGTCTTATAGACACATACTCTCTTCCGAGGGCCTGAAAAGCAGAATGTTTTCATTATTTTTCCAATCACTAGTTCTAACCTCTTCTCTTTGTTTACCTTGCTAATGCTTGCAAGGTAGGGTACACTTGCTTGGCATGCAGATACCATTCTTAACTGCTTTTGAAGCCACAGATTAAGGGGAGAGGAAATGAATGCTGGATGTGCAAAGGGGAAAATATTTAGCGTCACTCCCTGGGCTAGTTGACCATGCAGAAAAGTAATTGCCAGCAGTGATTTGGGCCTGTGTTTTGCAGGCAATACATTTAAGTGCATACATAAGCCTTTCTTAGCAAATGATCACAAACTCTGAGTATGTCACTTGTGTATTCTTATCTAGCCGCTTCTTCATTTTGCCTCAGACATAGTTGGGAGGGTACAGAATTTTAACACAAATACTCCAACTCCATTTCTTGTACTCTCACTGACATGTGATTAAACTTAGAATAGAATGAGTTCTTTCTTGCTATGTGAGTCACAATATAGAAAAAGGAAAAAAATATCATTTTACTTCTTCACATCCCATAAGGGCTCCCTTTATAAAAAGCAATATCCAAAGTCTTCAGTTAGCGCACAAACAATGTCAGAGATCCTATGAGCCATTTCTATAAAATCTAAGAATCCAATAATGACGTAATTCATTCTCTGACATATACTTGCTTCTATCACTTGCATCTATTCATAGCACAATTCTGAGATACCCTCTGTACTCAAGAAAAAACTCCAGCCCCTCACCTTAGAAAGCCGCAGTATCGAGGATTGAACCTAGGGCCTCACACTTGCTAGACAACTGCTCTACCACTTGAGTCATGCCACATCCTTTTACTTTTCTTTGTCTTTCTTTTGTTTCTTCTTTGATTCTTTCTTTTGTTCTTTTTCTTTTATTTTTTCTTTCTTTCATCCATTCACATATTGATGGGTATCAGAAATGGCTCCACATCTTAACTATTGTGAGTAGTGTCACAGCAAGCATGCAGGCACTTTTTAATATTTTGATTTCATTTCTTTTAGATATATACCCAGAATTGGGATAGCTGAATATTATCACAGATCTAATTTCAGGTTTGGCAGTGGGGGCAGGGACCATGCACAGATCTCTCTCCCTCTCTCTCTCTCTCTCTCTCTCTCTCTCTCTCTCTCTCTCTCTCTCTCTCTCTCACCAGTTATGGGGCTTGAACTCAGGGCCTAGGCCTTGTGCCTCCCTGAGCTCTCTTTGCTTAAGGTTATTGCTGTACCACTTTGGGCCACAGTACCTCTTCCAATTTTCTGGTGGTTAACTGGAGATGAGAGTTTCGTGAACTTTCCTGCCTGGGCAGGTTTTGAACCACAATCCTCAGATCTCAGCCTCCTGAGTAGCTAGCCACCAGCACTTGGCAGACCTTTTGATTTTAATATAGGGTCTTCCTAAGTTTGTCCAGGCTGATCTCAAACTTAAGAACCTCTTGCCTCTTCCTCCTAAGTAGCTGAAATGATATGCCACCACATCCAGATTTTCCTTACCTCAGAAAGTTTAATGGACAGAACCTAGCATTGCTAGGACCAGCCTAGTTTGAGAAAATGCAGATTCTTTGACTCCATTCCAGAAAATTAGCTCTGAGATGCTGCTGATTTTGCTGGCCCATAAACCATGCTGATGAAGCACCAGTCCTGGCTTGAAGGGCCAACAGTAGAACATTCACTCTCAAGTACCTAAAACAGTAACATATATTCAACACACACACAGACACACACACACACACACACACACACACACACACACACACACAACTTTTATTTAAGGAACAGGATTTGAGAGGTTCATTTCCACATAGGATAGTAACACTTATCTTCTTTATAAGACATCTAGGCTGCCTTCAAGGAAATAGCAGAGAGAGTTAGTGGTCCATTAGGGTAGACCGTTGCAAACATTCCTAACTTTAAAACCCCAAACAAAAGAGAAGCCCTTAATGCAGACATCCATTCTGTGCTTACTACCAAACAGAGAATTGCTGACACATTGTTTTAGCAGGGCCATTTAAAACCTCTAATCAATTGGTAATTATTAATATTTATTACTGCTCTGATGAAACCCCCCCCAGCACACATTTTCTTTCTAATGGTTGGTCATAAAAGTAGATAAATTGATCAACAATGAGTCTTTGGGGAACTTTCCCCTGTTTTAATTTGTTTTGCACCCCTGACTGTGTGCATGCCTGTGTGTTGCACATGTGCAGATGGGGGTACTCTAGCTAGCTATGGAAAGAGGTAAATTACTCTCCCCACCCTAACACTTTCTTATTTGAATCTGCACAATTCCATCATTAAGTTAATTATGCCAGAAATTAAAAAGGATCTAGTTATTTGGGAACCATTATTCAGAATGAATTGTCCCTTAATGCTTCTCCACATGGATTAGTTTGATGGGAGAGCAGGAAGTCTGTAGGTCAGTGCAATATTTCTTGTTTCATTTTGCTGTCGGTGGCTTTCATTCTTGTCCTTGAAAGGCTCAAAAGTACAGCATAAGCCACATTATACCAGTCCTTATCTTTCTTATGGGTATTAGGGACAGATATTCTCATTAACTCTCAGCTTGCGAGTTATGGGCTAGCCATTTACTGTGCAGAATAATAAATGATGTGCTACTGTATGAGCACAGCTATTGGCTCTGAATGTTGGTTTTCCTGTCCAATGCAGTCTGGTTGTTTGTGGAAGCCAGTCTGGAGCTCTAAGGATGAACTTATTAGTTGAAAATGGATCCTGATTATGTCTTTATTTATTTATTTATTTTTCAATTTCCGAATTCTCAAACCATCTCTCTTGATTCTAATTTTAATATTGTCATTGTTTTATTTTTCATATGGCTGAAAACTTAGAAAACTATAAATCAGAACTGTTTTTACTTGCATGCCTGATTTTTTTTAAAACCAAGTGATTTTTAATTGAGTATTATATTTACTTGACATACACAATGGTTTTATCAGACAAAACTTTGCTTGCAGCAATATACAGAAAACTGTAAAACAAAGAAGGTTGTGTTTTCTCAGCAGGAATACAGTAGAAGGAGATATTGGGAAAAAGCCTAGCATATTCTGTGGTATAATGGGTGTTCAATAAGTAGATATTGAATAGCAGGTTGATTAATTATTGGGGAGAATTCAATAGAAGAGTTTGAAGCAGACTCACTTTTCTCAAGGTGGAGCTGGAGTCTTAGGAGCCTTCATGAGGTCCTCTTCAGATTGCCAATTGAGGGCAGTCTTGATGAGTTTGCACAGTTTTACTCAGCAATTACCTCTAAAAGGAGGACAGTAGTGTAGGCTATATCCATTGGCACAATGGCTCTCTGTAGATCAGCAAATAAGACTGTCTGCCTATCTATCTATCTATCTATCTATCTATCTATCTATCTATCTATCTATCTATCTATCTATCTATCTATCTATCTATCTATCTTTCTGTCTGTCTGTCTGTCTGTCTGTCTGTCATCTGAAAGCAGGAGGTAGCTTTTGAAGGAATTCTAGAAACTTAGATAAGCATTCTCATGATATAACCTTACTACTATTTATTGTGGTGTAAAGGAAGCACATCCAAAGTAGCTGAGTGGTTAGGGGGATGACAAACCTAATCATCCCAGTCCCAAATTGAGAAAGCATATGTACCTGTTAGCAGTGTTGTCATAAACAACATGCCTTGTTTTCTCTTGGAAAAAGCCAAGCCTTCGAGATTTTTGGCAGTTCCATCCTGTTCCACAGAGGGGACCCATCCTCTCCCAGATAGTCACATCACATCCTGACAGGACTGCTTCTGACACTCATAATCACAACCTGACTGGAAAATATCTGGACTAGATTAAGCAATGACCTCAGGCAAAACTGACAGGAAATGTGTTATATATATAGACTTTGAACTCTGTGAACTATCACAATCCATGTGGCTTAAACATGACCCAGTTTATGCTTCTTACACTTCTCTTTGTTGTATTTTTATTCTTCTTTTACGTTTAGTGAGATCCTTTTTGGAAACAGTTCTATCATGGCTAAGCTTTAGGAAGGGAAAGCAAGGGCAGCTCTGAATTCACACTTGGGCCAGATTCTTCTACGGGGAACAGGAGCACATAGCAGCTGACAGGGTAGAACAGGCCTTGAGAGCCAAATGAGAGACACCCAAGAGGGAAGGACTCTGAACTCAGTGGGGGCTTTCATCATTGGTGCTTCTCAGGCCCGTGGACTTTGTCTCCTGCCCATCCAATATGAAGAGTCACTGTCCACTGGCACAGAATCCGCCTTGTTTTCATGTGGCTTGTGAGATGCCCCCTTCCGTGAGTCTTAGGACTGTAGCCTGAGAACTCTGAGAACTGCTCTCGAAGCAAACCTAGTACAAGTAAAGAGAATGAGGCTGTGTTGGCAGAGGCCAAATATAAGCCCAAGATTTGCAAAAGGAAATATGATCGTCGATTGTTGTAATACAAGAATATTTGTAATCACTGTAAATCAGGAGATATCAAGGGATCTAGTTTGGAGATAGAGTGAAAAGAATCACCCTAAGGACCCAGGTAGGAAGAAATGAAATGGTATTCATTAAGTTCTTTCCATGAGCTTACCTGGTGTAAGAATATACAATAATATATAATGACTACTGGATGACCTGCCAAGTGCAGTGGTTCACACCTATAATCATAGCCGCTTAGAAGCCAGAGATTGGGAGGATCATGGTCCCAGTTGGTCAAGGCAAATACATGAGACATTCAAAAAATAACTAAAGCAAAAGGACTGAACACACCTTAACTAACAAATGAGAGGTTCTGAGTTCAAACCCCAGCCAGTTTTCCATAAATAAGTAAACAAATCTAAGTGATGCAGCTGTATTAATGTGTGATTGTACACATAAATGACAATGGATAAAGGGTAAGAAAAGCATCCCTGAAAATCACCATAACACTGTCTACCATGGACTCTCCAACTCAGGTAAGATATGGCATCGAATGAGATATTTGAAACTGGTCCTGAGGAAGCAAAATATTTTTCCTAGGAGAGTTTCTTCCCTAGGAAATGGAAATTGTATTCCTCCTATGGGAAGCTATTCTATGAAAATAGGATGTTATTGGGATATTTTAAGGCTATCAACCACCATATCAAAGCTGTTCTTAGCAAGCTGACTATAAGGTGAAAGCACATCTCCATTTGGAGGTCACTTAGGATGAAGGTAATGAATTCAGGAGTTCTTGAGTATGAGGAGCTGTCAGAACATCTGTGCCAGGAGAAAGGCCATAGCCACTGGAAATTCATGAGGTAAAATGAGATTCGAGATGAAATGCAGCCTCGTGGAGTGTTCTATGCACTATGAAGGAGTGAATGTTAAATCAGACCCGTGCACACAGGGGGCTGAAAGCTTGATTCAGACTTTTGGATTCACCCCAAGATTAATCAGATTTAGATAGACAGACAGAGACAGACAGATACACAGATAGATAGGGATAGATATGTATGGTATAGATGTGTGTGTGTGTGTGTGTGTGTGTGTGTGTGTGTGTGTGTAATCACTTTCTTACATTGTTTCACCTTAGGGGCAGTTGAATCCTTCTCTCACCAATTCACCAAGATCATGACTTAGCTTGAGGGTCAGGAAAGAAGCCAAGATGGGTCATAAACTCTGTGATTCACTGGCCAATCCAAAACAGAAAAATGGCATTCTTGGATTTTTTTTTTGCCAAATGATTTCTTTTTCAAACCTGGCCTTAATCCTGCCAGTACGAGTACAGCAGAGAACCTGGCAAAGTGCTAGGATGTGGGGGGTTTGGAGCAGATGAGGCAGAAGGCAATCCTGGGGCAGGGGAGCACTAGATTTGAGGGGCAAGCGTGGAGCACAATTCCTTACAAAGGCTGAGAACAGGGATCGGAGCCGGAACTGAGAGAACAGAAATACCACAAGGAAGTCCAAGCAGGTTTCAAGAGGTAAGAAGTTGGGCATCAAACAGAAGAGATCAAAGATCCAGGTTCAGACTGACAGCATAGCTAGCAAGCAAGAGTAAGGGAGTGTGTGCCAAACATTTGCTTCAGTTCAAGTTAAGAATGCATTTTCTGCACTAGTAAAAACTAGCTGTCTGAGAAGGGCATCCTAAGTCTTGTAAAGGGAGATAAATGGGAGGCAAAGAGTTGGACAAGGAAGTTCTTGACACATTCAATCCAGATAAGAACTCCATTTCCTGGGGCAAGGGAGAAATCAGCCTGCTGATGATTCCTTTTCTCCTCCTTTCTTTCGTCTAAAGCTTCAAGTGGGGTACTTGAGAACTGAGCGAGTACTAGACTCATTCTTCAGCAAAGGCTTGCATGACCTCAAATGTTTCCTGTAATCACAGGAATTCACAGACTCCTCAAAACCATGTCTGAGAATGTTAGTCCAGGATGAGAAGTCTCAGTTCAGCTATACGACAAGCGGGAAAGTTCAAGGCTCAGTATGTGCAGCAAGAAGAGGCCAGTGTGCAGGAATGAAAGCCGGTGTCCTTGCCTCCTCAGTGGTCCTAGCTAGATACATGTTCATATGTGGACAGACTGGTTCTGGTAGAGTAGAATTCCTTTGGGGGAAAGAATGGGGCAAAGAAGAGACCATGGCACAATAAAGTTTGCACTAGTGGAGACAGCAGCTGCAACATCGTAGCCTAGGCAAAGGTAGCTTCTGGGCTATAAGCTTTACCTTGCTATGTAAACATTACACCCAAATTACTGATGAGGAAGCTGAATCTAGAAGACGATTGTTTCCATTGGTCAAGGGATAGGTAGACAGCTCTGCCTTTCTAACTATGAAGCAGTGGATCCTTCCATTGCTCCATTGCTTCCATTTTCCTACCTTTCCAGAGCAAAAATTAATCTTCACATTTGTTTTCCTATTCTGCATTAGTTGCTAGGCTCAATAGGGCTGCCCCTAGTTCATAAAATGCCTCTGTGCGAAGGGGAAAAAGACATTCCTTCTTCCAGGTGGATGCTACCCCCTGCCAGAGCACAGATCATGGCCTGCAGATCATGGGCTGGATTTCAGCCCCCTTAGCCAGATGCTCTGTTACCAACCCACCCAATTCTACCTAGCCTCCCCTGAGCCAAATTCCTCAAAATGCCCTCTGAGTAAAGAGCCAGCCACAGAGCTTTGTCTGCGAGAAAAGCTGTAGTGCATTCATGACGGTGTCTCCCTGATCTTTATATTCACTAGCTGTATCTTCTTAAACAAATTGCTCTGGAAGTTTACTCTTTTGAAAAGACATGTACTATAAAATGAAAAGATAAAACTCTCAACAGGAAACCAGGGCAGATCATAACTCTGCGGCAGTTCAGCTGATGAAAATATATCAATAATGAGATGAAGCCCAATTCAAAACAACTTATGTTGTCTTTGGGGTCTCAGAAATAATCTCTTTCCCATTATTAGGGGAGACATGGAATCTTTTTTTCATTTCTTGTAAATCCAAATCTTGCTTTCAAGAGACAATCTGTGTTTAGCTGAAATTGCTTCCACTTAGCTATTACCATGGAATGACAGATACGTTATTGTTGGTGTTTATTGACATTATTAGTAGTCATTGTCAAACCTCGAAGGAAAAATCACAAACCCAAACCATGAAAAAGTAATCTTATTTTCATAAATATGTTCCCAAATAATTATCTCATGTCCAATATCCACTTAGCCTTAATATAAACTTCTCATGTGAAACAGGAATTTGTGGTAGATGGCTTAGAAATCTGTTAGGAAAACAAATAGAAAAGAGATGGCATATTTTGTGATATATTAGCATTCGTATTGATTGTGAACTTTCAAGCTTGTCCCAGCTCTGCTGATTTCTTTTCCAGACTCTGATGGTTTTCTTCACAGAACATAATCAATTTAACCAATCGAGCCTGGAGGCTGCCCCAGATTTCCTCTGGTTATATATGTTAATGTTCAAACAAAGACAGCCACTGAATTATTTAAGAAATTGAAGGGAATGAAATAATTCCACAGTTAAAGATGGCTAATTTTTCTCCATATTCTCCAGAATGGTTGCCCTTCAAACATTCCTCCCATTGATGCAAAGCAACTAATTCTCTTAGCTCCATGTTAGATTTAGTTTTTCCCTGTGTCGTGGATTGAGGCGATGAGCACCTAGGTGGTCTATAGCCAGCTTTTAAGATTGAGAACCAATTCCTTTAGGAACCCTGTTAGGGAGATTTGCAATTTTGGAGGCTTTATGAAATGAAGATTTAGATTGAAACTGGGAAACCAAGTGTGTATACAGAAATAAAGCTGGCAGAAGAGAGTTGGTGAATTTGATGTTGTTTTATAACTTGGTGCATGCATTCTTCCTTTTGCTATAAGTTCCTCATGAAATGTTTTCCCATCATTTATCCTTGCCATTGGATAAATTTAACCATATAATATACCATTTTGCCTTGTAGGTTGCCCATAAAAGAAAAGTTTCAAATTCACAACACTTTATGTTTTTCCTATTGAGAAATCATGAATCCCACAATGGATACTGCTGATTTCTTCTTCCACTATGGAATGGAGAAATAGGAAGATATTTTCTCTGTCCTGTAGACGGAGTCTTCTAGGGGCCACTGTCACCGATGCCTTAGTTCACAAACAGGAAGGCGTTCAGGCAGCTTTGTTGCTCAATTTGAGACAATACAAACAGTTCATTTTACTGGGGGATGAGCGAAGCAGTTTTCATCCGAGAGAACTCTTGAATAGGAAGATAAGAGATAAGATGTCTTTAAGAGTACCTGGTAGTGATATGTATAAGACATTTGGATCAGGAGATCCCATGAAAGCTGTTATTGATGAGTTTGAGAAGAGGGTGTCTTAAAACCATCCTATTCAGTGTTTCATTGATCTTCAGAAACTCTTCCCAGACTGCAGCTCAGTGCTTATCAAGGAGCTTAACAACAATACCCTGAAGAAAGAAATACTCAGTAGGCAGAGCAGAGGACACAGAGGCCCTGGAGGCCTCTCATGATTTGAGTTTTTGAGCTCTTCCAGCCGAAGTGCTTTTTGATTCTTCACTCCTGGAAGACTGGAGACTGAGGGCAAAAATCTACTTCCTGCTGAGAAAAAAAAAACAAAAAAACAGAAGCTCTGATATGAATAAGCAAGCTGCATGTTTATTTGTTTTGATATTTACTGTATCTTTCTATGAGAATCTGGGGAGAAGATTAATGATGGGTAACAAAACCCCTTCAGAAATTCATCTGCTCTACCTAACTGGTCTGTCTAGCTGAAAGCCAATGCTGTAAGAAGTGAGGCTAAACTGGGTGCTGGTGGCTTGCACCTGTAATTCTAGCTACCCGGAAGGGTGAATTTGGAGGATCATGGTTTGAAGCTGGTATGCACAGGAAATTCCATAGGACTCTTGTCTCTCACAAAATCCAGAAGTGAAGCTGTAGCTCAAGTGGTAGAGCACTAGCTTTGAGCACAAAAGCTCAGGGACAGTGCCCAGGACCTGAGTTCAAACTCTATGAACAGCATTTTTTAAAAAAGGAGATTAAGGAGAAGGAGGAAGACGAGGAAGAGGAGGAGAATTAGCAAATCTAGAGTCAAAACAAGGAAAGAAGTTGCAACCTGGTCTTCAAAGAAATGGGACTTTGAGATCTGCAGCTTCTTAAAAATCGATTTCTTTTTGGCTGTGGAGAGGCAGAAGGCTACAGAAGATGGCACGTGCTTATATATACTTTACACATGCTTAAGCTCCTAGTCCAATGTTGTTGACCATCTTAGGTTATCATTCGGCTAGAGCATGGTAGAATGTTATCATCCTCGCTTGCAGACAGATAAAATCACTTGGTTTTACTTAGAAAGCAGTAGAAAATGGATTTCTACTTCAAACAACTAATTACTCCAATTACTAAAAACATCATTCAAAATGCATTTGATAGGTGTAATACCTTATTCTCAAGGGACTATAAGGTAGCTGCCAAAAACTGGAACTCTAGCCACCAAGGGGGGTAAGGCAGACTTGAATCTCTTATTCTGCGTACCTTCTATGGAACTAATCCTCAATGAAGCTCCACACAATGAAACCACACATTTTTTTCCTAATAAAAAGATAACAGAGCCTGGATGCTTTTGATTCAGAACAGCATTCAGAAAAATCTCTCTTTTATATTGGTGCTGTGATTCCACCATTTATTGCTGTCGGAGACCGCATGGGCGATGGATGTTTCCCTGTACTCGTGAGAAAGGACATGCCTCTGATGAGCACGAACTTAGATTGACGCACAGAGAGCAGAACTATAATGGGTCTCCCACATCATTGAATCTTTAGCAAAGTAAGAGGCAATGAGGCCAGGTGTGAGTGTGCTACAAAGCTAAGCCACACGAAATTGGTTCAACCTAATTCTTGTAGTGATCTCCCAAAATAACACTTCACATTAGCAGTTCCTCCAAACTGGACGGGAGCTGTCTCTCTCCTCGTCCACTTCTGCAAGTGAGTGAAGACACCTGCAATCCGAGGGTCTGATTAGACCTGTGCCAGAGGGCCGACTAGCTGAGAGTCTCTCTCCAAGGTCAGATAGAAGTGGTAAAAGAACAGATAAATGTAGAACTAAGAGACACACTCAAACGAAAATGCAGCAAAAAAAAATAATCATATGCAGAGAGAGAGACAGAGAGACAGAGACAGAGAGACAGAGACAGAGAGGGAAAGATAGGCCACAAAGGAAGAAGAGAAGCCCATATATTATTGAGAACCTACTATGCAGACTGCAGAATTCTAGGCATCAATGTATCAATGTGTGTGTCACATAAATAGTATTTTATAAGTATTTTCCCCACATGGAACCTATACAACCTAGGATGCAACATTAAAAGAACTTTCCACAGTCCCATTGACAGTATGCACTGCAAAATGGTACCTCCTTTGCTTAAACAAATGGCTTTCCTTTGGTCTTAAAATCAACTGGTCTTTATCTTTATGCAATGATGCTTAAGGATCTGCACATAGCATGCAAATTAGAACAGTCAACTATTCCCATTATATAGAGTTGACTCTCTAATTTCATTGCCGGTTACCTCAGTAGAACCCTCTTGGCCTCATTTTTAATTTTTGGAACTCACACAGCCTTGTCTTACCTCTGTTCTCTTACTGCTTTCTTTTTCCTACTTTTTGAAATAGAAATGTTTGTTATTGTTACCATTCAGATTTCAAGTGTCCCTTCCTTTCAGACGGATAAAATATCTTGGTCCAGCTCCCTGATCAGACATTTTTTATAATGCATCATCTCCTTGTAGGTATTCGTGATCATTCTTACCACCTTATAATTTTCCTTATTTGCCTTCGGCAGTGCTCCATAATATCTCCTTCCCTCGTGAAATGCTAAGTTTCTTAATGTCACAAAACCTGTTTTATTTGTCCTTCTTTTCATAGAACCTAGTGTATTCTTGCTGCATGGTTGTTATTTAGTAAACATTGATTGATAAATGATGAAGGTTTAGAGCCAGAATTGAAATGCAAGTTTCCTCCTGAAGCCCAGGTTGTTTTCACGGTAGGGTTCTCCTAGGGTTGGTTTCACAGACAAATGAAGAGCCATGAACAGAAGCAAAACACATGCACCAGTCACAGGCTTCCTTGCGGGGATGACATGACAAATGCAGAATATTCTGAGCAAATGATAAAAGCAGTCATTTTATTATTTTTTTCAAAATTTGCAGGTAGTGAAATCAGTCTCTTTGAGTTGTAGATTTCTATGAATATTTGCATATGTAGAGATTCTTATAACCTCTAAATCTTCCTCATTCTGATATTTTCAAATCAACCTCTTTGCCTCATTTTAATCCCTAGTACCTACTGATCTTTTCTTTATCACTGTACACACACACACACACACACACACACACACACACACACACACACCTCTAGAGTATTATATAATTGGAATCATATGTATCCTATGAGATCAACTTTCTTCCACTTAGTGTAATTCCCTTGTAACTGCTTGAATTTGCTGTGTATGTGCTATTCCATTGGCCAGTGCAGTGTACCTTTTTGCCTCTTGGTGGGTACTGAGATGTGCGTTTTTTTGTTTTTTGTTTTTGTTTTTGTCAGTCGTGGGGCTTGAACTCTGGGCCTGGGCACTTTCCCTGCGCTCTTCAGCTCAAGGTGAGCACTCTTCTGCTTGAGCCACAGCACCACTTCTTGTTTTCTAGTTTTTTGGTTTTTTTTTTTTTTTTTTTAATTGGAGATAAGAGTCTCATGGACTTTCCTGCCCAGGATGGCTTTGAACTGTGATCCTCAGATCTCAGCGTCCTGAGTAGCTAGGATTACAGGTGTGAGCCACCGGCGCCAGGCTGAGATGTGTTTAATTTGTTTGGTGCTTTTTTTAAAAAAAAATTCTGCTAGCACTGGGATTTGAATTCAGGGCCTGGCACGTGACAGGCCACCTACTTCCGCCCTGTTTTACACTCATTATCTTTGAGACAGGGTTTCACTTCCCACTGGTGCCCGTGCCTGAGTTTCTAGCTACTCTACAGGTGGAGTCTTGTTGCTAGAATCATGGGTGCACTCCACTGCATCCAACTTCTCTCCATGAAAATGCAATCTTTCTGCCCAGTGTCATCTAGACACACAATCTCAATCTCAGTGCCCCATGTAGTGTGAGTAACAGGCATGCACTGGTACACCCAGCTATGAATGGAAAAGGAGGTCTCATAAACTTTTCTGACTGGACTAGCATTGAAAATGTGATCCTTCCATTCCCAGCTTCCTAAGTAGTGAGGATTACAGGCTTGAACCAGTGGTACTAGGCTTAAGTTTTAACAAGCATTGATCCAGCACCTATCGGCATTTGTGTACAAGTTTCTACGTGGATCGAAGTTCTCATTTCTCTGAGGTAAATACCTAGGAATTGGATGGCTGGGTCAGGTCTTTCTTACCACAAAAGTGGTAGTACATTAAAATTGCTGAAATGTAATACAGGTTGATTCTAACAGGTTGAGTTTCATCAGAGCAATGTATAAAAATTACAACTGTTCCTCTCCATACTCTACTTGGTATTCTCATTTATGTGTGTAGAGATGTCTTCATATATGTTGTATGTTGCCGAGTGTACTTACTGATTTTAGTGATTCTATGTGTAATAGACAATCATGAGTTTAACTTACACTTGTTCAACTGGTAATACCAATGGGAATATTTTTCAATGATGATTGTCATCTCAGCAGCTCTTATTCAAGTGTCCATTCAAATCTTGTGCTTGTTTTTAAATGAGTTGTTTACATAATATTGATAGTTAAAGAGTTCTTCGTTATTTTGGAAATCAAGTTCTTTGAATGGCATATAATTTTCAAATGGTTTATTTCTCTCAGCCTGTGGCTTATCTGTTCATTCTCTTGACAGTCTCACACATAAAGCAAAATGCTCAATTCTGAGTTCCAACTGTTTAACACTCTTCCATGGATCATGCAATGGGTATAATATTTAATAACTGCCTAAGTCAAGCTCTGTAAGCTTCTATATATTTTCTTCTATAGTTTTCTAGTTTTCTATTCTATATTGAGGTTGAACCATTCTTCCTTGACATTTATATGAGAAGTCAGTGTGTTAATCAGCTTTCTGTCACAATGACAAAAATCACCTCAAAGGAGGAAAGATTAATTTTTGGCTCATGATTTCTAAGGGTTTGGTCTGTATTCATCCAGTCACTCTGGGCTTGTGGTGAGTCGGTCAACCATAGTGGCCAGCATGTGGCAGAGAAGGCTGCTCACCCCCGCCCACCAAAATCCTAAGAGAGAAAGGGAGGCCCCAGGATCTCAGAATTGCCTTCCAAGATGTGTCCCTGCTGCCCTTTCAACAACCCCACCCCCTAAATGGTCCATCTGCCCATGTGCCACAGACTACTGGGGGACACTTAAGATCCAAATCGTCCCAACCAAGTTTAGGTCAAGTGGATGTCTTATGACTCCAGCGCCATTTGTTAAAAACACTTGAACTGTTGTTGTTTTGTCCACTGTTCTCAAAAATCAGTTGAACATACTATATACCTCTATTTCTAAGGCTCATGCTCTGTTTGCTGTCCATCTTTTTACCAAAACTACCCAGCCTTGATTACCACATAGTGAGAGTCCACCAACATCACTTTTGTTCCCAATTGTGCTGGTATATTATTTGCCTTTCCATTTCAGTTGTGGATTTATCTATATGGATAAGACATCTTCCTAGGATTTTGATTAGAATTGCATTAAATGCATAAATTAATGGACAGAGAATTGATCTATTTGCATTGAATCATCTAAATCAATCAGTGTGGGATATCAGGTCAGTTAATTCTTTCTTGATTTCTTTCATCAGCCTGTAATTTTTAGCAGGCAGGTTTGAAACCCTGACACATTCTTTAAATGCTTATTAGATTCATAGGTTGATGGCATTTCCAGTCTTACATCCTTCCTTAATTTTAAATAAGTGAAAAGCAGTGATAGAAATGTGTTGAATCGTAGATTGCTTTTTCCTTTTTAGTTATGTTAACTTCATTCTTTATTGTTCTCTTTAAGTAGTTATACAAAGGAGCTTTGATTCTGACTACAATTCATACTTCATGTTTTCATTTTCCATTCTTATGTAAGTACACATGAACAATTAATAGGAATCCTTGTATATTGACCCCACTCATCTTTATGTAATCTCCTTTTGTATCTAGTAATTTTCTTGATCTCAATGTCAACTTTGTCTGAAATTAATATAACAAGCAAGATTTATTTTAATTAGTGTTTGCATAAATATTACTTTGTACCATTTTACTTTTAAATTACTTATGCCAACATATTTGAATTATGTTTTTGGTAGACTCCTTACAATGGAATTTTCCATTCTATTTATGTCATATTTTGTAGATTAATTTCATGTAGTTCAACTATTGGCATGCCTGGCTTTAGGTATACTACTTTTATTCTATGTTATTTTTCACTTATTTCGCTTACTTATTTTTCACTTATTTCCATTGTTTTACACTCATCTTTTCCCTACACTGACTTCTTTTAAATTACACAAAAGTTTTTTGTTTTGCTATTTGAATCTTAAAATATTTTTTGTAATGATTTGTAGTATTTTTCTAGGGATTCCAATACAGGTCTAATTTATTCTAGTCTATTTAGAATTAACATTGTATCACTTTAAGTGATTGTATTAATTTCATCCCTGAGAAAGGTGCCTTTATCCTTCTATATGCTGCATTCATCATATGTATGTTATAATATATTGCTTTCAACCATATTTAAAGGATAAGAGAAGAAAAATAGTCTATTATGTTATCCAGAAATCTATCATTTCTCTTCATCTTCCTTCATTCTTCAGGTTCCAAGTTTCCCACTGATATTTCTTTTTTCTTTGTTGAAATTTATTTTTTTTACAGCAGAACTACTGATGATGTATACTCTCAGTGAGCCCTCTGAGAATATCTATATTTCACCTTTATTCTTAAGGCATGTTTGGGTTTTTTTGTGCTAGATTTAGACTTCTACACTGACAGTTCTTTTCTTTCAGCATTTAAACAATGCTGGTGCACTGTCCTCTGGCCTTGCTGGTTTCTGGTGAGAAATCCACAACGATTTGAATCGTTCTTTCTCTTTATAGAAATCCACACTTTTCTCTGGTTGTTTCTATAAGTAGCTTTTTGTGCCCTTAGTTTTTCATAGTTTGATTATGATATGTCTGGGTATGGATTTCTTTTGAGTCTATCTTGCTGGAGATTTATGGGCTTCTTAAATTGTAAGCTTGCTTTCTGTCAAATTTGGGTTGTTTCAAGTCATTATTTCTTCAAAAAATTTTTTTCTGTACCCAGTCTTTTTCTTTTGGGAATGTTTGATAACATGAAAACTTTTCAACATTATCTCATGGGTCTTCAAGGTACTGTTCACATGTTTCAATCTTTTTCTTCTCATTATTTAGATAGCTACTGTCTAGTGATTTCTAAGGTCACCAAATTTACCATCTCTATTTTGCTGTCGGGGATGTCCAGAGAGTTTTAATTTTTAGGATCTTGGATTTTTGTTTTAAGCTTTTCATTTTGTATTTTATTATATACTTTGATTCGTTGCTGAGGTTCTCAAATTCTATTTATTTCACTACATTCACTCATTCCTTGGAGTATAGAGAATGGTTAATGTCTTTGGTGATTCCAGCATCTCTTTTACCTCAGCGTCAACATCACTTTTTTTTTAAGGATATGGAGATTCTTGTAATTCTTTATATGTTGAGCAATTTGGAATGATTATTATTGATAGTATTATTAAGCAGGCAATTGGAAATTGGTCTTATTATGTTTAGGCCAAAAGTTGCTATCCACATTCCATGATTGGGTTTGTAATATAGTTATTTTAATAAAATTCTGCTATTTCCTTTCAGTCTGCCACATCAATGGACCAACCTCTTTATGGTGTATCTTGGTCCTGAAAAGTTGCCAGCCATATATGTTAGTTCTCAAAGCTTGCTCAATGTGTGTGTGTGTGTATGTGTGTATATATATAATTATTATTAATATTATTATTATTGTCGTGGGGCTTGAAATCTGGGCTTGGGTACTGTCCCCGCACTCTTCAGCTCTAGGCAAGCACTCTACCACTTGAGCCACAGCGCCACTTCCAGTTTTTTAGTGGTTTATTGGAGATAAGAGTCTCACAGACTTTCCTGCCTGGTTGGCTTTGAACTGTGATCCTCAGGTCTCAGCCTCCAGAGTAGCTAGGATTATAAGCATGAGCCACCAATGCCTGGCACTTGCTCAATATATTTAGACTCAGATATATTCATGAACTGCTCAGTAGTAAGCCTAGCTATTCATATATGAGTTTATGAGAACACTTTTCTTTGGCTCTTTCCTTTCTAGGATCTCTCCCTCCCTCCCTTTCTCCCAGGGAAAACCTATCTCACTAGATACTCCCTAGCTGGCTGTCTTGGGAGACACTTGGAACTTAATTTTGCTGCTCGTTGTATAGTTCTTGTGGCTACTTTCACTTCTTGATCCAAGTGGCAAAAGAACACAATAAGAAACTCTTCCCTTTGTTCTTAGCCTCAAAGTTCCCCTGATAAGAGCAAAGGATTTCCTCTGAGATGTTAGGTATTGGCCTGAATCATGAAATTGCCTGGGTGCTAAAGAAAAGGAAAACAGCAAAAACAAAATTAAGACTTCCTCCACTCCCCATCCACCTTTCCCTCTCCTCAAACAGTAAAACAGAAACCAGTGTGCTAGTGCTGGGGCTCACACTTAAGTTCTACATAATGTCCCTTAGCTCTTTTGCTCAAGGCTAGCACTCTCTCCTACCACTTGAAGCATGGCTATACTTCTGGCTTTTTTGCTGGTTAACTAGAGATAGGAGTCGTATGTACTTTCCCGCCTGGGATAGCTTCACATCATGACCCACAGACCTCAGTCTCCTGAGCAGGTAGGACTGATTACCTTTCACCTGGGTCCATAGAAGATTTTCTGTGTGCCCTGTGCAGTTCTATGAATTTCAGGCTGCTGTTGAGTATGGGCTAGAACAACTGGAAGCAAAAATGCATTAGAAACTTACCCACCTATCTGATGGCTTTCTAAGTTCTGCTTTTCTTCCCCCAGCTGTGAGCTATCATTTATCTTTCAGAGCCTTTAGATAGTGTCTCCATGTTTTCTGCCAAAGGGTTTTAGTTATATTGAGTAAGAAAGAAATGGAAGGGACTGCCAAATACATCTAAATAAGATTGGAACCTTGGGGCTGGGAGGTGGCTCAGTGGTAGAGTGCTTGCCTTGCATGCATGAAGCCCTGGGTTCAATTCCTCAACACCATGTAAGCAGAAAAAGTTGGAAGTGGTGTTGTGGCTCAAGTGGCAGGGCACTAGCCTTCAGCTGAAGAGCTGAAGGACCGCGCCCAGGCCCAGAGGTTCAAGCCCCATGACCGACAAAAAAAAAAAAAAAAAAGATTGGAACCTCATGAAAGACTTCTAAGCTTGTATACAATATTTTGTAACTATAGGTTAAAAACCAACATGTTTAATTGAATTAAAATGAGCTCTGAAAGCAAGATCAATGCTGATGAGTCCTAAAATAAATGTTCATTGGTCCTCATCCTGAGCAAAAGAATGCAAGCAAACAATACACTTCACTAGGACTTCTGAGTTTCATTCCTCCATTTCTGCTTATTTCATCTCTCTTAGAAGTGTAATTCTATGCAGTAGAAACATTACATTATTCTGTTTCAGCGGTAAGTATTCTTGCAAACAAGTACTTCTGTCTTTTAAGATTTGCTTACTACCTGTAAGCTAAGTTTATAGTAGAATTCTAACATACACATTTCTTTTATAGTATATGTTACGCTTAAAATCCTTGTTGAAAATGATGAAAAACTTAAAGTTTAGAAAATGCTAAGAACTAACTCAAGGAGAATGATGTTCCATTAGGAAATATTGAAAACTCACAATTCACATTCAACTAGTATTTATTGAGTCCCATTCCTCCCTCCCCAACACAATTATTAGATACAGTTCCCAGACAACTTCTTTGCTTTAGACGTTGGTGGCTATTTCTAGTGTTGTGTGCTCAAGTAACATGATGTGAAAGAACAAAATAGATTGTGCTTTGGTTGAGAGATGACTTTGCATGCAGAAGCAATAACTTGTCCAAATTATTGAACCTTGCTTAACTTCTGTTTTATTAGGAAGAATAATTTTTTTGTTGTGCAGACTTCTGCCATCCTCTGCCTCCTGACCTTTAGTTTTCTGATGCATGACAATTCTCCCTTCTTCAAATATATTGAATAAGCCCCTATTAGACACAGAGTGGGACATGACAAATGCATGTTGTGTAATCACCACCTACCTAGCTTGTAATCAGGGCAGATTTATAGTCCCTGGTTTCTCCAAGCCTAGATGCAACCTTTCCAGAAACTTTCTAAGCAGAAGTCTAGGGCATTATGCAAAGCTATCCAATTTGATACATGGGTAAGACAGGCCAATCTGTAGAAATTAATAATGCATCCAGGTGCTAGTGGCGTATGCCTATAATCCCAGTTATCCACAAGTCTGAGACTTGGAGTATCAAGGTTCAATGTCAGCCCAGGAAGAAAACTCTCCAAGAGACTCCATCTCTAATCAACCAGAAGAGTGCCAAAATAGAAGCATGGCTCAAATGGTAGAGTAATGGCTGTGAGCCAGAAAGCCAGGTGATGTCCTGAGTTCAATCCCCAATACCAGCACTAAAAACAAACGGAGAAGTGATAGGTTATGTAATATGGGGAAAGAATACCTCGTCTCATTTGCCTACATTCCAGAGTACAGCCAGGTAGAACAAGGAAAAATGCAAAACTTTAGCTTGAAAGAACAGCACTGTCCACAGCTTCCTTTGTCCTCCTTTACCTGCTTACATTTCAAATGGATACAAATTAAGCTGACTCCTTGAAAGTCTTTAGTAAGGACTTGCCCGTCTACCTGTTCTTTCACTTGATGCTTTTATGAGGCAAACTGGTGTGATTATTATGGTTATTATTTCTTGGTGTCTTTTTGTATTTCAATATGCAAGTAGTATGCACAGACATATACTGTGCCACGTATGTGGTTACACAGATTACAAATATCTGAATACAAACACTTCATGCATATACGCATATATCTTCATATACATATATGTGTGTGCTTATATGAATATCTACCTATGTATACAATACAGTAAGTCTAAAGAGAGAAATGAATTGTCATTTCACTACAAGTTCAAGCAAATGGAAAAATTAAAAATTACCTTCTCTGAATGAGAAGATTACTGTGTTTGCTGAGCGCTTATTGTGAAAAGAGATTAAACTGCAGTTTCGCAGGAAGTCTTCAACTAATGTTCATTGGCAGATTTGCACACATGAGCTGCAGAATGGAAACATACTTTGAGGCTGAGTCTGAAGCCCAGGCAACAGCTCAGATGGCTCACAGTCCAAACCCATTCCGACATTCTGGGAGAAACTAACGTTTGAATTGATCATGTGTTGTCTGCTCTGATGTTCCTTGGATGGCTTTCCTGTATTTGTCACAGTAATCTTCACCATTTCTGTAGTTATTCTTGGAAATTACTGACCTCTACAGCCTCCTGGCCACCAATCTCTGATAAAAAGAGTCAGCTACTTGGCTACAGACATTAAATTAGAAGCCAGGGTGTTGATATGGCTCCATATGCATACAGATTGCTGGTGGAGAGGAAATTTTATAACCCACGTTTGGCCTGGAAAGAGGGGCCTCCAGTCCATGTCACTTCTCCAGAAAAAAGGAGGATTATTTACCTTGAGTATAAAATATTTCAGGTACAGCCAGGGCAGCTTCTCCTATCCAAACTGGCACAGCACTCTGTTTACCTGGAGAAAGTTTGCTTTGGTGGCAGTCTGGCAGCTGGTCTCCAAAATTCTGATTCTCCACTGCCATCCCTTTTGCGATGCAAACTTTGTGGTGACATATGTTTATTAATCTTAGTTAAAAGACAGCTGCCCAGATGGTTTATACCTGGGAAATGTTTTCAGTCATCCATCCTTCTCTAATAGGCAAGTGTCCCTCCCCCTGGGTGACACGCTGATTTGTTGAAGACCAAAAGCTACTTCATTCTTGTCTGTGTGGTTCATGCCTTGCCAGTTAGAGAAAGATGAGGGAAATAAAGCTTATTGCTTAGCCCTGTACAGCAAGTAAGGTTGGGTCTCACCAGAATGCATCTGCTTAGCTGCTGCCCTTTAGTTCCAAAGAATTTGTTTCTCCTTCTTCTTCTTCCAGCCTCCTAGTCCTGGGACTGAGGGGTCCTGGATCAGTCCTGTCTTACCTACAGTCAGAGAAGAGAACAGCTGCACACAGCAGGCTTCTAATCACTGCTTGAGGGCTGGGGGCTCTCCAGGCAATGGAAGTGGGTGCCGGGTTTTGATTGGAGAGACCGTCTCCCCACTCCCGCATCCATTAGCATTGCTTCCTGGAAACCCCTGGGTATTTGTTGCTTGCCGCAGGGGCTAGACTTCTATAAACAGAAACATTATTCTGGGGTGAAATTAGCCAAGGTATTACATTGATCAATGTGATGCGGAGCAGACTTGGTAGTTGGGAGACAGAATAAGCAGCAATCAAGTGTGAAATACAAAACAGCCCAGACTGTTAAAGAGGGAGAGGTGGTGAGTTGTGGGCCTGCCAGGGGAAATATGATATTTCCCTGCATCCCATTATATCAAAAGGGGATTTACTGTAGTTTTACCTCATGCTTTCCCTCTGGCTTGTGGGTTGGAGAATTGCGATGTGTGCCTTGATAATTTAAACAACCATCATTAGGCACTGCACATTTGATGTCTAATTAAATCTCTCATACCGCAGAATCACAACCACACTCTGTCATTCTGGGATCTTTAGAGTCTGCTACATACCGAAAGGCAAAGACGTATAAATCTGCAGTCAATTCTCAGAAGGCGAGAGCCCTATGAATTTATTTCCACTACAGTGGTGTAGGTCTTATATGCTAGCTTTCTGTAATCCCTTAGGGGCAATGGAGGGTATTGATACATTCGAAGAATGATCTCCCTCATAAAATATGAAAGATAATAATGCATTTTACTTTTGTTTTGTCCTTGTTACCCACCCAAATATTTTCTTTGTGATTGGATGCTGAGGAGCCCTGGAACCATCGAGGAAGAGTGAGGCATGCTGGGTACTTTTGCATTTTGTATTTGGGATACTTTTCATGTTCTCAGACAGATGGCAGTGGGTTACTGATTTTCTTTCTCTGAAAAGTCAAGACACCTTCACGTCATCTTTTACGTGTCAATTCCTCCATTTGATTCTCTGAATACTGACAAAACAGTAAGGCATTAGATATTCACCTCAGTGAAAATCGAAAGCCTTGAATTTCTAATTGAGTGCATGTATCTTACATAGGGGAAAAAAACCTACATTTGATCAAATATGCCTCTGAGAAGATTAGAGCGCTTATATAATAAAACATAGGATCTGATTTGGGAAATTTATATTTCAAATTTTTAACAAAGGAGTCTTTCCAATATTTAGATTTCCTGAATATTTTGGCTCAGTTTTTTAATGGATTTTTAAAATATCACTGAATTACTTCAGTGCTGTGAAAGCAAAAAAATGAATCTTCTATTTGACAAATTATTTTGGCTCCACATAAGACATTGGACCAAGTGTGTATTGTCTTTTCTTTCTTATTTTAGGGGCCGAAATTAAATTCTATTCTGTAAATACTGTGTTGACTTCTGATAAGACTGAGAAAGGGAGAGAGAGGAGGCAAGCTATACAGTGGTAGATTTTGGTTAATATAACATCCTCAAAAAAATAAAAGAAGAAACCGGAAGGAAAAGTGTTGCTTCAGCCCACATTTCTTAGTTTGATATAGAAGGTCATCAGATGAAACATGAAGTAGAGATGGGTTTTCTCACCAGCTGTGTATTTTGGTTCCAGCTGACTGGCAGTACAAAGAAAATGTGTCAGTCATGAATTTTAAGTGTTTTCCCAGCATTTTTCTTACAGATGGAAGCAACATGCATATTGTAGCAATGCCTCTTCCAGCTGATGAATTTTCTTATTTATACTTTTGGCAAATCATATTGATTTTCATCTGTGGTTTCTACCTTAGTACCTTACTGTGTAAGTGTGTTTTAAATTGTTCAGCTTAGTTGTCTTTTAACTTTTTCCACCATTTATATCAAAGTCATTCTAGCACCACCCTTTCATTACCTCTCAAACCTTCACTCTTTTTCAACCTCAGTGGTCTTTCCAAGTACATATGACTAACACTGCATTTGTAACTTACTCATGACATTATTGCCCAGACATCTCAGCATAATAATAGTACTGATAATCAATTTAGTATTAAAATTTATTTTTTACTTTGTCTTTGAGATACTTGAGATACACTTAATGTTCA
The DNA here is from genome assembly GCF_019054845.1 of Dipodomys spectabilis. Lineage (NCBI taxonomy): Eukaryota > Metazoa > Chordata > Mammalia > Rodentia > Heteromyidae > Dipodomys > Dipodomys spectabilis. Next base: position 11,799,800 of record NW_024870752.1, read on the forward strand.
TGATAGTTCTTAATTCTTCCATTAGATCTGTGAGTTAAATATGATTATTTTATCATGAATATGTGGCAATGAAGAATACAAGAGGTTAAGAAACCTCCTGAACTCTACAAGAAGTAGCGGTAGAATTTCAAAGAAATACTTTTTGAATTCTAAGTTCCTTCTCTTAACTGCTAAGCTATCAAAATTGCATTAACTTGGTGATTCTATAACTCATTCACTAATATCAGCTTTGCGTTTTTCAAACACAATTCAAACAGAATGTAACTGTTAAAGAGTATATGTTAAAGGTTATTCATTCAATTTGTGTTCATTCAAGTTTCTGATTTTTCTGCAAATTATTTCTAGGCTGGCCCTCAGAAATCTCCCCCCCCCCCCCAAAAGAATTACAGGTTGGGAGACCAGTTTTTACTTAAGAGTTCTTTGTCTCCTCCTCTATCCCCATGGCAACGAGCATCCATCTGAGTTCTCCTTTGCAATCCCCACCAAATGGTAAGGAGTTGAATTTCCTAGAGAGGTTGCTTCATGGTGGAGAGGAAGCATAGTGGTCCAACATATTGACAATCACAGTTTATGCCAGCTAGGGTCTGTTTCCTGACACATTTTTTGACTGCTTGTAGACCTTTGAAAGGAAAAAGGCAACATAAATACCAACTTACATAAATACCAGCCTTACAGTCCTTGATGTTACGGTTTGTATTGAGAGAAGATCAGCTTCCAATCTATCTTGTTACCTTTCAGGAGCATTTAGATTCATGAATTCTAAGTATTCATCACCACCTCTTATTTACTTGGCATTTATTCAGCCTTTCGTTTGTCTAAATCAATCACTAAAAATGAAATCATGCTTTTGATTTGTTGCTGGCCCTTATTTGAATGGGAAAAGGGAGACTTCGCATTTGAACATTTCAAGCCTCATCATCTTCCCTTTTTTCACATGACAAGGATAAACAGATCTTGGCAAACCTCAGACGCAGAAGAAATTTTAAAAATGAACCCTACTGTCATTTCTTTTGAATGATATGGCAATAAGCCAATAATTCAAAGGATCAGTAAACATCTAGATTTCTAAGGCAAGATGGTAGCTCAGATTGGCAATATGAGGGAGCACCACTCAACTTAATGAAATTTCAAAGGTTAACTTTTTAAAAAGAAAATCGTAGTTTTGCAATGTTAGTGATGAACGGCTGAGAGAATATGTAATAAGGAAAAAGACACAGGCATTTGTGATGGTGCATTTGTCTCAGATGCTTCATAATTCGGAGACTTTGGATATATTATCTGAACTCACAAAACTTTAGTTTAATCATGAAAATGTGATAATAATGAGCAGCTTGCAGCTGTAACATGAAGAATAGGACTACGATCAAGGGATGACATCATCTTATTCATGAACCTGGGTACTTACTTCTACCTTTCCATCCTTGTTGTGTTCTGATAATAGGTCCTTTGCCTTATTACCTGTCTTTAAGGGAAGCCGAGTGGATGAGCATTTCTTCAGTCAGCATTATTGGCCAGGCAATCATGCAATGAATATTATTTGCTAACTTTTGGCAGATGCAGGTGTGTTCTTAATTGCCTAAGTTTCTGTCTACAATTGGCCAGACATCAAACCATGCAAATGGATAGGCAGAGGACAACTGCAACCTTTCAAAGCCCTCATGTTTTAAGAAATCCATTTATGAGATGGAGCCGGTTGGCCCTTAAAGAGAAGATGCTCAGAGAAAGATCCAGTTGGATGAGCCTTTTAATTATAGCTATTGACCCTTCAACTAGAAGTCTCCCAGTCCCCAGGCAAGGATGCACAAGGGAGGTTTTTGGCTCTACTTTTCATGGGAGTGAAATGCTGCAGGGGGAAGCAGGCAGCCCAGATGTTTGCAAAGCCATGAGGTCCAGGCCCACTGGTCTAGGTACCATCTGATGACAATACTGTCCCAGCAAATGGCGTCCTGTGTGATAAATTCTGATTTCAACACTTCATTGTAAAATGGGCAAGCTATAATCCCATGCAGCTACCCTGACTGAGATGAGAATCAAGGCAGGAAGAATAAACAATTTGGTTAATTGAGTTTGCAAAAGAGAATTACAATAAGGAACCAATAAAAGGTGCAATAAGAAGGACATTTAAAAATTCTAATAAACCTTGAAGAGAAAAGTGGTTTTGGAGCTCTGAAAATCAACAACAACTAACGTTTGTGATATTGCAGAAGATGAGCTAGGAATGTTAAAGAGGGACTTTTCCAGAGAGACTTATTTCTATGGCATCATTATTTTACAATTACCTTTAAAGGGGACCATGGACCTTTGTAAATACTTGTCTATTGATGCTAAGAAAATCACTTAATCTCTTAAGCCTTGGTGCCTGTTTTGTAGAGATGTGTGTGTGTGTGTGTGTGTGTGTGTGTGTGTGTGTGCATGCGTGCACCTGTGTGTGTACATGTAGACACATACACACACAGACACAGTCTGGTTTGGAATTACTGCTCCAATAAATAAATAAATAGTAGAACTTTTACTGTTAGGGACATCAAACCATATCATGTCATAATATAATTTTCATTTTCCTATCAAGTCTGTAAGATGAAGATGATCATTTTAATAATTTAAGCAGAGATGGAAAAAGGAAAATGGGAAGAGAAGATAAAACACTTGCCCAGTTTATGTGGTGTATGTCACTTAGAAAGCTGGGAATGTACCTCATTTCTCCTGCCCCTCCCCCATGTTGTTTTCTTTCTATCACATTGTGCTGCTACCAAGTATCTGAACAATCACCCAAGAATTGATTTTCTTATTAAATTTGTGATTATCCTGTCTTAGAGCATCTATTCCAAAGAAGCTATTCATTGAAGAACCTCACCAATTAGCATGTTCTCTACTAGTAAGTTCTATTCTTCATTTGCACAATTTGGTGCTTTTATCCCAAGGTCAAAACATTGAAATCTATAGCAAGGTAAATGTACAGGACTTGTACTTCTGAAAGTCTTTATGCTTATATCATATTGTCCAGGATGGAAGCCCACAGATAGAAATCCACTTCTTCTCCTGTCGTCAAACCCACCAATGGATCTATGTCTGTCTGTACCTACCCTTCTAAATTGTCATAATAAAGTTTATTAGGTCTATCTAGGTGTGATATATCACAGCTGAAATCTCAGATAACTGAGGGCTATAGGAAGCAAGTTTATGGTCTAAGGTCAGCCTGGGCAAAAAGCATGAAACCTCCTCTGAAAAATAACAGAAGATAAGAAGGGCTGTCATTGTCCTTGAGTAGTAGAACCCCTGCTTCACAAGTGTGAGGTCTTGAGTTCAAACCCAATCCCTCCAAAACCAGTTCCCTAACATCCTTCCTTCTTCAGAACTCTTTCCCTGGCCTTTCAATGTGCAACACTTTCTCCCTTTTTCTCACATCATCCATATTGGCATTTGTTTCTTTGTTGGCCCACTCATCACTGCTATTTCTTTCTTTCTTTTTTTAATTTCTGGATGTTGGTCCTGGGGCTTGAGCTAGGACCTGTGTCCCTGAGATTCTTTTTCTCAAGGCCAATGCTTTACCATTTGAGCTACAGTGCCACTTCCAGCTTTCTTGTGTAGTTTATTGGAGAGAAGACTCTCACAGACTTTCCTGGCTGGGCTGGCTTCAAACCACGATTCTCAGATCTCAGCCGCCTGAGTAGTTAGGGTTATAAGCATAAGCCATCAATATCCGGCTGCTATTTCTTTTTATCCTGCCCAAGTAAAATCAAAATATTGTGCATGACATTGTCTCCAATTTCTCACCCTCATTTGCTCCTCAATACAACCTAATCAAGTTTTCATCTCCTTCCTCCCCAGAGCAATCATTACACTCATTGCTTTGTTTTTACATTATTTGCCATATAGCAGAATTCAACATGGCTGTCGATTCTGGCTCTCTAATCAGTACTTCTATTGACCTTGGGGTCACTACATTGAATTTGTTCTTTGCCTACAAGAGAGAGTTGATGATCTCAAGGACACAAAACAGGATCCCTCATACTCCAGGTTCCTGGGAGATCAGAAGAAAACATGGATATTCTTGTACTTCATTATGGATTAGGCAGAATGAAATCATTTTAAGGCCTATGCACAGATGCTGTCCAATATACCATATGTCTTTCAAGGTTTATTTACCCTACTTGCTTGAATGGTGTTTATTTTCTCACTTGATTTATTTTCCTGTTTGAAAACAGCTGTGAGTTGCCTTTACATGGTTTGTGTTTGTATTTTAGATTTTACTGTTGAGTCCACACTTTTCAAACATTCTGTTACATAATCTTATAAACTTTCCTATGAAATATCCTATAAACAAGTTCAATAAGACCAGAACAGGGCATCTATAACAATACTGTTAACAAAGGAAAATCACTGGAAGATGATCAATCTGTTAAGTGAATGTCATCATTATAGGGGCTTAAAGAGTTTGAATGACTTATCTAGCCTTTGTATAATCCATAGGGGTCTAACATCCTGTTGGTCACTATTGTAGGTTTTTAATGAGTATATGACCTTATCTTTAACCTTTCCCAAAGAAACAGGGATTGGGACCAGGATGTGGCCATTTCTTTTAGATTTGTGGAATGTCTCATCGAGCCACAATGGCAAACTCAGGTCCACTGACACATATAGTAATGGGATTTATCATCTTATATGAGCACAACTCTGTGTCATCACACAATTAGTAGCTCATGCATGCCATTAAGGACTCAGGCTCTCTTTTACTATCCTCTTCATTGGCTTTGTCTAGAGGCTTTATAATTATTATCTTTATAATTGCAGTGTTTCAGAAGCATTCTGAAATACAGCATTATCTAGCAAGGGGTTCTGACTGAAGGAATTCAGTCAGGAATAAAAACCCTGAGAGGCTCCCAAAACTGAGATCTGAGAACTCTTCTCACATCTTGTTGGCAAAACATGGCTACATCTATCTACAGATCTACAGAGCTATCAACCAATTCCTTTCAGCAATGGATCCATGAATAATGACTTGGACCCATCAGTATCTACCCAACATAGAGGAAGAACAGAAATACAGAGGATGGACAGCATTAGAGAAGTAAACGTGAGTATTAGAGACAACTGACCATCTATTCCATCTTTCAAGGAATGGTTCAGTCACAGTGACTGGGAGGTCATCGCTGTGCTGGTGGATTCTATTTGGAAGTTTCTCTCTTATACCAAAAGCTTTACTGTGAGAGAAACTTCTCAATTGTTCTTGGTACATTCCTTTCCTTCCAAAAGTCTCATTAGCTACTTCGTTAGCAAGAGTCTTGAATTAGGCATGCTTCCTGAGGTACTAGAAATGCTTTAATTATCCATCACTGAGACCATGACTGTTCTCTGTTGGATTTTCAGTTCTTAAAAATGTACCAGCATCATCAGGGATTGAACACTCTCTCAAATGATCCAGAGGCTCATGCAATTTTTTTAAGTGTTCTTCTTAGAAACAAGTTGAGCTATGTTATAGTTCATACATCAATACATAACCCTGCACACATCCAGCAACACATACGCCATCCTGCCCTGACACTTTGTTGTACTTTAAGAGTAGCACTTGCACATCAGAGGAACTTCTGAATGATTAATTCCAGGCTTTCCCTAACTGCAATGGTTTCTGGAGTTACCCATGGGACCTCACAGAATCATCATCTCTTTCTCCTGGTATAGCCTGGACAATAGAATGTTATGGGAGCAAGCATGCTCATGTACATCTGTAATTCCCACTACTCAGGAGATAGAGTGGGAAGATTGCACTTTGAGATTGCACTAGACTCAGTCAAGAAGCTAGTGAGAATCCATCTGTGTTTCATCTGGAATCTCAGCTGTGCAGAAGCAAAAATAGGAAGTTTGGAGCTCAAGGATAGCCCTTGAGCAAGAAAACACAAACAAAAACTAGTGACCCTACAAAATAATAATAATAACTAGAGCAAAAGGGGCTATGGATGTGACTCACAGGGTAGAGTGCTTGCCTGGAAAGTATACATCTCTACCAAAAAAAAAGTATGCTCACTCCTTTCAACATCACAATAACCCAGCCTCTTTCAAGTCCACTAAGCACCTGCTCTCACCATAGCTGTTATTTCTTAGAACGTAAAGTACAAAACAATAACACTTATCATCTTTGTGGAGCTGACAATTAACTAATTATGCCTTTAACTCAGTGAGCCAGATTTGTACCAGTTAGTTCAGGGCTCTGGGAGACATATGAATTCTATAAGGCCACGGGAGCCACATTCGCAGTTAATGGGCCCACATCCCTAACTTACTACCAGGGAGGGACCAGGGTAGTGTGAGGAAATAGAAGCCATTCATCCTCCCGGTACCCAGAGGGCCAGGTGGAAATGATTTTGCACAAATTGATGAGGAAATGTGCTTTGGTTTGTTTTGTTTTTCCTCTTTAAAGACAAAAAAAAGACTCAGAGTTAAATCCAACACTGGAACTCAATGTTCCCTGGAAAACAGCCCCTTGCTCAGGTTTGAAATCTTGCCAGAATTTGTTTGTGTACCGTTTTATATCCAGTAAGGAGAATGGATAGGCAAGAAGTATTGTGTGTTGAGGTTGCAGGCACCATTAACATCTGCAGTCTTGATAGCAGGAAGGGAAAAAACCCTCCTGATTCTGTTTCAAGTCAATGATATACCTATAGAAGCCCATAATAAAACATGTGGCATACACGTCTGGATGGCATATGTGTTGCCCTAGGGAAGGCTTTTCTGACCTAACACATGCTCTGTAGCCAGGTCGTCTGTGAAGATGAATGGAGGAAGAGAGTCTAAGTGAGCTCCGCCCCCAACAGCCAGAAGTTCATCTGAAGGAAAGACACTGAAAACCCAAGCCTTCTTCTGCTGATAGTGGGCCTGGGCAGCACCCGAGATGGCATCTCTACTGTGTATGGATGTAAAGTCTTACAGTGGAGAAGTTGAGGTTTCCAAAATGTTATACCAAAGCCAACAGTTGAGGGTGGAGTTACAAATCCTGGAAAACCAGGGCTGAGTGGTAGAGTGCTTTTCCATCTGATGAGAATGTACTAGAATGGTTAGAACATAGAAAAGCAGATTTCAATAGGTAAATGGGAGGGGGGCTGGTGGAAGCCACAAAAGTGCCCTCATGTGGCTTCTGAGCCTCTGTGGTGTAAAGGAGAGGGGAAGGCACCAAGAGTGTTTGAGGTTGCAGCCTGGGGCTTACGAACATAACTTTAAATTTATGCTTTGCACCTACACAGAACTATAAATCCTCCAGAGCTCAGTGTCTGGCTGTTGCCTTTGCTTCACCCCACAGATTAATCACACACACACACACACACACACACACACACACACACACACACACACACACACACACACACACACACCCCTGGGAATCAAGAGAAATTGACTTTTTCTTTTCTTAAAAATAATATTAAACCCTCTGCTCTTATTATCAGTTCACCGTGCAAGGTGAAAGTACCTAGCAGTGCACAGCATTCCAGCAGTCCTTTCTCATTCCAGTTTTATTTGTTTGTTTGTTTGTTTCTCTGCGGTTGTAATCTAATCTCTAGGGGGCCTTTCCTTCCTCCCAGGCAAGTTTCTGTGCCAAATAAGAGGGAGTACTTTGATTTTGACAGTACGTAGCACTGCAGACTCTTTGAAGGGACTGTGAGTATAGAAGCCATGGTCTTCTATACTCAAAAACTCAAAAAGCCCACACGCTAAAGATTGCTAGACCTGGGAATTATGCCAGCGATGTTACCTTGTGTAAAATTATCTCATCTCTCTGTGATACAGCCTCCCTTTGAAAACTCGTGCACAAATGAATATGTTTGATAAAGTCGGAAGCTGGTCTCTGAAAGTATTCAGGAGTGTGAACTTAGAAACATAGATATGGGGGAAAAAAGCTACAAAAAAGACAAAATAAAGCTAAGGTGACATGGAATAGAAAGTAAGTTTGCTTGGTAGAGGTGGCTCTGAGAGTGTCAGGAAGTTTACCTGACAATAATACTACGATGGTGATGATGGTGGTGGTGATGCGGATGAAGATGGCCAACAAAACAGCAATTGCCATCATATTAACAAAAGGACAAATAGCCAACGTGTATTCATTTCTTACCAAAGGCTAAGCCCTATACTATAGAATGAAAATCAAAGAGACCCAGCCCCTCTCATCACTGAGCATAAGATCCAGGGATAAATACAAGAAATTAAAGAAGTGATTGAAATGAAGTGCAGCAGCTCCTCCAAAGGCTAGAATGGTGGATACAGAGACAATGTAGAGAGGGTCCAATTTCTTATGGGGTCAGATGGGGAAAGACCTACCTCAGGACACAGCATTGAAGAACAAAGTGGAAAGGACATTAGGATTCCACCTTGTTCTGATGGTTCAGTGTTACAAAGCATTTATCTCAGTCACTTAGGAACATCACTAACATGTCACTCAGTAAACCTGGGGTGTTCTTAGTAATCAGTTTGTATAGTTCGATGTAACTGAATGGGTTGACCAAACATACATGATAAATCAATGATGAATCAATTTGATACTGACTGTTCTGTGGCAGGAGGGAATCATATGGGCTTAGAACTGGACAGATGCTAGAACATTAAACTTGATTTAAGCTGCCCGATCTACTCTGATATCCTACCTGCAAAGGGATTCTCAGATTTGTTCCACTCCCAGTTTGACAATAAATCACAAGCTGAAAAAAAAAAGATCCACAAAGCTGAAAAAAAGATCCACAAGCTTAAAATGGCTTCAAATAGTCGACATGAATCCTCTCACAGATCTCAAAAGTAGAAATCTGAAAGCAAGAGATCTGGGCTAAATTCAAGGTATTCGTATAGCCAGGATCCCTCTAAAACTTCAGGAGAGAGTCCATTCCCAGTCCTTTCCAGTGATGTGTTCTGCCATTATCCATTGGCTTGTGGCTACGTAACATTGCAGCATAGTTACTTGTATTCTTGTCTATCCTAATAAGTTGGAGACTCTTCATGAATGTTAGAGTGTATTTCGTTATCCTAACCATCAGTCTGCCCCACAAGTTTGGGGTTGATCCCTGGTGGTGAACTGTGGTGATAGCCAATCACCAATATGTTGACTAGCACATGCTTTTTTATCATCTTTATTTCTAAATAGTTGTTTCATAGCACAGAGCTTCTGAAATGGTAGCAAGATCACTAGGCCCTCAGCCTTTTGCAGCACCTAAAGGGGCCTAGATTTACTGGAGCTTATGGCCTTGAGCAGCCTCACCTATTTAGCTCAGTTTACTGTTCCAGAGAACCCTTTCTGATGTGTGCCCATGGATGGGAAGAAGTTGGAAAGCAGCATTTTAAATTTAGAAAAAAAAATTACCTTATTATTTATATACCTTATGGATCCCAATGTGGATTAAATACAGTATGGAGGAAATGCATAGTTCCTCTGATGGAAAGAGAAAGGATGGAGAACCAAACTTTGCCTCTATTAATTTATCTCGTGCCATGGTTCCAGCCAGGTAACCTACCTGGCCTGTGTTTTACTTGCTGTGAAATGAGATGAGCAGTTACATTTACCTCTGAGGGATAATTTGTAGGCAAGTACTCGCTCACTCCAAAGTCATATACAAGTGTTGATGATATTGATTGATCTAGGATAAAGTGTTGCTTATATTTATTGATGTGGGGCCAGAAATATGACTCTAGCTCACAGGCTCTAATCAAATGCATGTAAGTTTATTGGAAAGTTACCATTTGGTTTATTTACTGAAAAGACATGGCCCCATCTTGTACAAATGGCATCTGTGACACAAAGACAGATTTGACCATGCTTGGACCAACCAATCAATCCTTGAGGAAATGAGTCCCCTATCAAGGATGGCTGAAGACATTCAATCAGAGTTGAAGTAGGATGTGCGTCTGCAGCCCTGGAGTCCAGATAGCACCTAAATAACTTTCCATTCCTTTCTTTTCCCTTTTTGTTTTAAATTGTACCAGTCCTGCGGGCTTGAACTAAGGGCCTAGGTGGTGTCTCTTATCTTTTTTTGCCCAAGGCTAGCACTCTACCACTTGGGCCACAGCTCTACTTTTGTCTTTTTTTATCTTTTGGAAGTCATTCAGAGATAAGAGTCTCATAGACTTTCCTGCCCAGAGTCAGCTTTGAACTGTGATCCTCAGATCTTAGCCTCCTGAGTCTGCTTTCTTAACAGACTTCTCATCATAGAACTCTGTCCGAAATTTGCTTTTCTCACACCTGCTTTATTTCCTGAACCTAGTTTTTCAGCTAGCTTTCCGGTTCTATAAGCCCTTCTTTCCTCCCTCATATACATGTACTCTCTCCCTCTTTCTCTCTCTCTCTCTGTCCTACTTTACTCAAGCTAGTTAAAGTTGGCTTCAGTTGATAATTATGAAGAACATAGCTGGAATAAAGTTTTATAAGTTTTTAAAATACAAATTTTAACTCAAATCAAAAACAGTATCCTTTTACTTGTTCTGATTTTAAAAAATTATTTTTATAAGAATATTGTTACAATTTTTGCTATAATTCCCTAAGACTCAATCAATTTCTTCTGTAAAATGAGGTTACTTTGTTGTAGGGTCATTTTGAATACAGGATGAATTATTCAACAGATGTATATTTAGTGCTTACTATTTGTCAGGCACTGTCCTGGGAATATGAGATGCACTTAAAATACTTTTTTTTTTTAAATCTAGAAGTGCTTCATAAAATGCAAGTGCTTTAGAAAATGAGCCAAGGAAATAGTGTTTGAAAGGATTGTAGTAAGAATTTAACTGAATGCATAAGGAACTTCAAAGCTCTAATATCAGTGTTACAAAGTGAAAGCATCATGTTATAGGTGTCATCTTTTAACTGTAATTTGGAAAGGTAATCAATGCCTACATATGCTATTAAATATCTATAATGGGCTATTAACTGTGGTAGATCAAGTGGCTGACTTCCAACAAGACATCATTTCTGATCTCTGGGGACATAAGTCATATATATATGAAATACTAACTTCGAATATTAGACTGTGTGTCAGTCTGCTAGTGCCAGATACCTGGAACTGAAAGCAAGAATTTGAAGAACTAAAACAGACCACTGCCATTGTGCTGGGCTCTGTTGGAAAAGCAACAGAAGAGTTACTTGAGCTCACTGTTTAATACCAGAAGGATTTAAAAAGTACTTTGTGTAGTCATGAGAGTTTACCAATACGATTTTTCCCTTGAGCCACTGATTGCACGTGCTGGCTGCTTTGTAGCTGGGTGATGTGACATAACTAGTGTGACATAATTGGTGAGTGAGTGTGGGATAAATGTAGTCCGGGTCACTCCCAGATGAAAGCACATAATTGCCCATTGGAGCAACTGCAGCTCCCCTTATCCTGGGAACTGGCTTCTTCTCAGTGGCCCATGGGGTATGATGATGAAGACGGTCCTCTCCTAACTTAGAATGAGCACATCCCATGCATAGGTGCAAGCCTAGATGGTTTCAAACCATGAGCATAGGAGATTGAGTACATGGGAGCCAGCCTGTCCTAGAGCTGGAAAGGCAGAACTCATCAATAGGTCACTTATTGAAAAGCTTGATTGTGCAAAGTAGATTGCAGAGAAGTTTGTAGGCCAGACTAAGAAGGAAGGACTCCTTTCAGAAACCTATTGTTGGCATAGATAAGGAAAATCACTACAGTAATTAATATGGAGTAAATGATCTGTGAGAATGAAAGAAGAGAAAGAAAGCCAATCAAGCTACTACAGTAGGGTGCAGCTAGAGTGTGGAGAGATTTTAAAAAATACCCCTAAATTTTATGGCATGACCTTCCTTTGAGCCCCAAGATAGAACACAACAAAATGTATGCTAGTCTGGGGAGGATTTATAGATTCACCTCTAACCATCTGAGCTATTGGCTTACTATTTTAGACTCAAGGGAAAAACTCTCGGACCTGGCACTGCCCGTTCATCATACGTGAGTTATAGGTCTTGTTAGCCCTGTAATAATGTATTCTTTTTATAAAAGTGAAGTCTAGTAATAAAATCTTTATTGTAATCCAATGCTAACATGACTCTTCCTAACTAAGAGTTATGTTTGGTGGATTTAAGGAAGCCCAGAAAAGAATCAAGCTGAGAATTCTGAAAGTAGTATGCTGAAAAAAGAAAGCCCTTCTGGATGCATGTTTTAGAAGGATTTCTTTAAAAATATGCTATTACATATTCTTTCTTGTTGGTTTTTTTTTTTTACTTTAAAACTAATAGGTTTAACGTTTAGGGTTTTTAAAGAGCGATCTGGCTATACACATACAATACAGAAACCTCAGGTCCACTGCAGATGGATTCTGAGCCATGAAATCTGGTGGAACTGGGGCCCAGAAACTTAAACATAAGAAGGTTGCTCAGGTGATGTTGGACAGGTGGCCTACAGACTACTTCTGGGGAGATGCCATGCTGACTCTGACCCCAGACTTGACCATGAGCTCCACAAGGTTAAGGCTATGTTTATTTATCACCAGTACTTACCACCCTCTCCACGCATATGAGTCTAAGATGTAGAAGAATCACAAATCCTGGCTTTGCAAGGCAACATAACTGTGCTGGTGCTCACACATGGTAGCTCGGCTGCAACAGCCATAACCCATGCAGTCTCTTGAAAGAGGAAGATAATAATGCCTTCCTCCCTGAGGCTTACAGGCTCATGGGAGGTTATGATTGTACAGAGTTTGGCCCGGTGCCTGGAGGTAAGGCTTTGGCGTGAGATTTCTGCTTTTGTTACTATGATATGACAGCCAGAATGTTGGAATGCTGGCTTTGGGGTACCTGATCAAGGGGAAAAGTACTAAGTAGGAACCAAAGTTCTACTTGGGTAAGAGCTTATAGCCTCTGATAGCCTCCAAGGTGGCAATTAGGTGAGAGCTTATTCAGAAAATGTGTTTTAGACCTGGAGGTCGGGAACCCTCGCATGAACCCTAGCATGAACCCTAGCAGTCGTGAACCCTATGGTGGCTTCTGTAATAGGACCACTGACCCCTCCAATCTGTAAATCAGGGCTTCATTTTGTCCTGGGATTTAACTAACATTACAAATCCCTTCTCGCTCCTTCAGGAAGGGAAGGAGAAGCAAGAGGGGAGAAGAGGGATGGAGGAAGCAGACCTATTACTTCCTCTCAACAGGCAGTTTATTATTGTTCTATAAAGGCATTGGGGCTTTCGCCATGCACTGTTAGGACCATAAAGAGTTGATGATGAATGAGAACAGTCGACCTTTCTTTAGAGTTATGCCGGATGCTAAATCCTCCATATTGTGTCTCTCAGAGTCCTCACTGGAAACCCTCGGAGGTGGATTCTATTTTTAGCACCATTGAGACACAAGGAAAGGAAAGCCCCAGGAAGGTTAAATAATTTGCTCAAGTAAGTGGTGTCAAAGCTTGGTTTCTGGCTAATGAGCAAATCTTAAAACCATGTATAAAATGAACCTCTAGTTAAGCTGATCATACAGAGATCGTGTGAATTGCCTTCAGTGTGGGGGTCTTTGCTGCTGATTTAGAGCCCGAATGAGTGGAAAAAGGATGGAGGACTCTGCCCTTTGCTTACCTAAGGGGAAACTATGACATATAGAAAAATCAACCATAACTACAACCAGAGGCTGAGACAACATTTTCTTTTACTTGTGTTATTCAAAACGAAGAAATTACAGTAAGGCATTCCAATGCAAGTTTTCCTGTAGTGTTAATTACATGCCTCTGTGCTCCCAACAATAGTCTAAACACTAATAATCAGAGCCATGGGACAATAAATTCTCTAAAGAGCTCCCAACTCCATTAGGTCTGTTTAGGACAATGTTCTATAGGAGGGAACAGAGGGCTCCTAGACAGTGGGACTCTTTTCCTTATTAATGAAGTAAAATGAACGTTTTTTTACTGGTCTAAAACCAACAGCAGAAGTGAAAAGGCATTCATGTTCCTTACCTTGGGGCTGTAAAGAAAAGACCTATTCAAAATGCCAGCTAGGAAGCGATAAGGAGCCATCAGGAGACAGGGCCGGAGCTGCTGTGGCACAGAAGACCAAAGAGAAAATAGCCCTATTTTTAAAGAGCTTTTCTACTTCTGATATGGTTTGGACCCTGTTCCTGAATCATCTTTGAATCAGAATAGCAATTCTTTTTCACCCACTTGGCTGCTGTTAAAAAAAAAAAAACTCTTTGGAAAATGTTCAATATGTGCCTTGAGCTCTATGTAAATAGGGAAAAAATGTCGTTATTTGTGAAAAGAGTATCAAAGGAGAGCTTAATGTTATTCAACTTTTGCCATATTGGAAAGCAAATGCATTTATTACAAACTATCAAAAGGGCAAATTGTTTCATAGGATACAACATACAGTGGCTGCAACCTAGTAGGTATTAAAGAATCTGTTGGAAGAAGTAATGAATAAAATGGATGGATAAGAAACCTCATTAAAAACAAATTGGAAAGTGGAGCTCATATAATAAATAACCATTTTTATCTACTATTGTAATTTAGTCATTTACCACTAAAAGAAATCCTTGGTGTTTGTTTATGTTAAATTTTGTTGTTATTATTTTTTATGCTGCTAGGGATTGAACCTGGGGCTTTCCATGCTCAGCAAATGATCTTCCACATAACCCATACCCCCAGCCCTTAATAGGTTATTTTGTTTAGTTTTAGAGACTGAGTCTTACCACTGCATTGATCCAGGTTGACCTCAGCCTTTCAAGCCTCCATTAAATCACAAAATCAAAAATGGAAGCATGGAAAAAAAAATAGTGATAATTTGTATCAAGTCCATGTCATTGCTAACCAAGCAAACTCAACTTCTATTAGATTGGAAAGACTATTTCTCAGAAAAAGACTTAGTTAATGGGAGAGTCCTGGATGAAGAATGTATGTGTCTGGGGGAAATGTGGTCAGTCTTCTTAATGGTGAGGGTAGTGTGAAGACAGGGAGACTGGGATCATATCCTTCCCCAAAGTTCCCATGCAACTGGGAGGACTTCATTTTGGTATCATGAATAAGATTACTTTGGTATCACCCCAGCACACCCAAGAATGTTTTTCTTAGTCCGGTAGACTTTTATTGAGGTGGCTGTGGGAGCTTCCATGACAGAATCATTAATGACAGAAACATTAATGACTCTAAGTGCCTCTGCAATCAGAAACTCCTTGTGGGCCTGTGTTTTCTCCCAGGCTTTCATGGTGATACTTACCCATCATTCCCTTTGTCTTTCTTAAAGCCTTTCTTCTAGAAAGTACTTATGTCCTGGCTTCAAGCTGGGCCCATCAATTCTACAAGAAACATAGATGCTCAGAGCTCTTCTCTATGAAAACACAGGGATATAGACAAGTTACCAAGCAAAAACTGTTTTAGAAACAATTCAAAAGTTGATTCTTCAAATAGCATTTAGCATTGTTTACCTACTGTCACTTGAAGACAATGACAATCTACACAAAAGGGCATTTTGCCTGCTACCAGCTACTTTGTAAACAATTTCTTTTACTCTTCAAACTTTGATATATTTGTCATCCCAGCTACTAGGTAAAACTCTGCTCATTGCAACGTTGTCAAACAATTATGGAGTTAAAAACAAAAACAAAAAACCAATTATGGAGTCTTTTCTACTTCTGGATATAAAGAATTATCTTCATATTACAAATTAAAATATATTCACACACACTTTTGTCTCGTCGGTATCCCTCTTGGACAGTGGAGACGTATCTTTGATGCCGGAGTTACGGTTTTCTGGAGAAAAAAATAGTTCCCTATTCTCAGTGTTAGTGTGCATTTAAGCCTCAGGGAACCTGGTTTATAGTTGTCAGTTTCCTATCATTAGAGCTGTGGGGACCCAGGTGGTCACAGGGCTGGCTTCCTTCTGCTGCTCTTCTCTGAAGCCCCCGCCTGAGGGAGCCGCTCTGCCTCCTCTCTCATTTTATTTTAGGTATGGCAGAAGAACTATATTTAAAGCCTTTGCCTCTGAGACAGTTGGGTATCAAGACCAATTTTGCAATTTCCTTCCATAAAGATGGGAGCAGAAGTTCAGGTTTACCATCCCCACAGCTAGCTCAGGATCTGATGAAAAGAAACAAAACCAAAAATAGGAAGGAAAAATGTGAAAAGCACAGAAAATGAGTTTGATATAAACTCCACATCCAACTGTAGGAGACTCAGTTCTACACAGAGTGTAATGCGGCCTGAGTGGAGGTATGCAAAAAGCATCCACGCGATACTCTTCTTCCAAAGAAGGCCCGGCTCTATCCATGTCATCACTGTACTGGAAACATAGGACCTCAGTACCACATTCACTTACTGATGTACTACTTCTACCTCTGCTACATTTGTTATCTAATGAATGAAAGCTTTATTTCATTCTCTATCCCCAGAGATATTTTGATACTGCCCTGCTGAAAATGAATTGGGATACTGCCATTAAATCTCCTCCTCTCAACTCTCTCTACTTCCTCTCACACACACGCACATCTATTGCTCTTGCCTTTACTCGGTAAGGTTTTTAGACATTTGCATCCGACATTCAGGCTTCCTGAAGATTTTCTAGGATGATTCCAAAAATGAAAAAGTTAAAAGCCAAAAAAGAAAAAAAAAGCATGCATAATGTGACCATGTACGCATTCACAGGCAATAAGATTAGACACACTGAAAAAGGAATATTACACTGATTTCCTAACCCACGCAAAGGTCAAATCAACTTTACTTTCCTATACTCAATTCTTAAAATAAAGCCATGATTTGATTTGTTTCACATCTAGCTGTAACTTTCTCTTGCAGCCTTTTGTTTTTCTTGGAGTTGTTCGTTGGTTTTTGTTTTTGTTTTATGGAGAAGCGGGACCACTGCCTCTTCCTTTGCTGTTTATGAAACACTTTAATACCTTGTTGAAAAGGAGTCTTACATTTTTCTTCAAAATATCTTAGTTGTCATCCTTCTGTATCTTTCCCTTGAGGACTATGTTAATTCCAAGGTCTCAGCGTCTAGCGTTTCCATGGATCTCATTTTATTTATGTTGGGATATTTTCTTTGCAGATACTCTGCATACTGCTTCGGTGACCTAGCTGAATTTCTATTCCATATCAATCTTATTTAAATTGAGAACCAGATACCTGTAGGTCAGAAGCTCCTCTTCAGGCAGACTAGCCAAAATTCACTGTATTTAAGGTAGCTGACAGAGTGACACTCAACAACCTCTACCTTCATTGTAATCACATCTGCAGGCTAAATGACACGGATCTCAGTGCCATGACAGTTGGCAATTGGCATGGCACTGACTGGAAAGAACACTTAATGAAATAGAAAAAGGCGATGCCCAGAATCCACCCATTCCCAGAAAAGACAGGAATATCTTCCCCTTTATTAGCTCATCGTTTACTCATTTCTCTCAATCCGTGGCATGCCACTCCCAAGGATTGAGAAGTTAGTTCTCACTTTCTCCTCCACTTCTATTCTTTGTTTTTTAGAAAATAGCTATCTTCTATTAAGTCAGACATTCTAGACATTTGCCACATTACACAATAATAAAGCCAGTGTTTCGATATCCACAATTCTATTCTTGGCCAAGAAGAAAAGTCTCCTTCACCGCTAAGTTGATGTCAGCCCTGCTATTGGTTTCACAGGTTGAAGATGGGATATGGGTCTAGTTTGAGTAGAGGAGATACATTGAGGAGCACATCAGTATTTTTATTTTACCTGTATACTTACTTCATCAATGAATTTGCCAGGTATATAACTCAATGTTCAAAATTATTTTTTTCTTATAAGCTTGAAGCTATTGATCTAGTGTTTCTAGCCTTCAGAGTTGTGAGGAGAACACTATTGGAGATTGAGTTTTTATTTTGTATCTTTTTTGTCCTTTCTCTCTAGAAATATTTGAATTTTCTTATTGTCTTTGGGTTCTGAAACTGTATCCACCTCTCAATTCTACAAACTTTTTCAGATTGAATACACATGCTTTTTATGCTTAGGAAATACTCTGTTTTTACATGAATTACTTCCTTTTGGTTTCTAGTTTTCTATTAATCTTGAGAATATTTTTCTAGGTATATAGAATCTACCTTTGCCACTCAAATTAATTTCTCAATTTTCTATCCCTTGTCCTCATAGTCATATTTAGTAGATGGCCTAGAGCCTGTCAGTTCAAGGATTTTTTTCAGACTTATCTCTACTTATCTATCTATCTATCTATCTATCTATCTATCTATCTATCTTATCTATGGTATATTTATCTATATTTTGCAAATCGATCCATCTATCATCTATCTATTACAAATTAATGTATTACTTATCAATATCTTTTTGTCATTTATCTGGGTAAAATGAATACAAACCTATATACATGTAAACTAATTTATAAAATCATATTATTTTTCTTGTTATCATGTTCTTGTTTAACAGATGGAGTGATGTTTCAGGAGAGTAATAATATATTTACAGACCTTTGATTTTTTAAAAAAATTACCTACTTCTTTCTATTGTTTGTTTCACTCATTCTTCCCTCAGCTACATAGTGATTTTTGATGGGTCTATTCATGTTTATAGAGGAGGTTCATCAGTATACGTGGTAAGTGCAGGTTCCTTCTGCCATGAGGCTCAGATATTTCTCCAATAAACATCTCCTTTGTCTGAGTCTTACAAGGCTACTGTAACAAAGTACCACAAATCAACTGGTTTAAACAATAGAAATGTATGCTCTCTGGCCTCTAGAAGTCCAACATTAATCTATTAGTAGGGTTGGTTCTTTTAAGGCAGAATCTGTTCTGTGCCTCTCTGCCAGATTCTGGTAACTTCAGGCTCTTATTCACTAGCTTATAGGCATCTATTTTTCTATACATAATCTTCCCTCCAGATCTATCCTTTGTAGTATCCACACTCCCCTGTTTTATAAGGAAATACACCACACTGCATTCTAATTGACCTCATTCTAATGACCTCATGTTAACATGGTTATCTGCAAAGGTATTATTTCCAACCAAGCTATGGTATTATTACCACCACAGGTGCTAATAATTAAGACCTCAACATCTTTTGCAGGGGTTCAACCCAATCTGTAACACCTCTCAACAGGAAGTCAGTGATAAGCTACATCATTTGAGTGACTTTAAAGTCAAAGGTGTTTCAAAGAAATGCTCTTACACTTGACTCGATCTGTTTTCCCTAGAATCAAAATATCACAAAGTACAGATTTCTACCTGCTTCATGACCCCCTCACCCCCGCATCCCTCTTAACTTCAAGAAGCTCCCTCAGTCCCACCTGCCCTTGTGGGGGAGCAGGGATCTAAGGCAGAACAAAGCTGAGATCTAGGTTTGTTCACATAGGCCCAGCCTAGACTCAAGTCCCTTGATCAGATGGTGACTGGAACGATCTAACAGGGAAGAAACCCCACAGGAAGGTCAAACTAGATCTTGCATGAGCAATATTTGGTGATAGATGTGGAAAAACACAGAAGTAACTTGCAAAGTGGCTAGGAGGAAGCAATTAAATGGCGGTCCAGCAGTTCTGTATCTGCTAGTCATAGGGCAATTTTTATAACACAGCTAGTAGTTGAAATTATCAATAGAAATGATCGAGGCACGTGATTATGGTTGTTTAAAATGGGGACTAATGTTGGAGGACCACTAACTCTTAAAAAAAAGAAGTGTTGGCTGAAAATCTATGGGCTTACCTCAATATTTAGTTCAATTAGTACTGGGATACCTGCCAAGCAATATAGGGGTTCATAAGAGAGCAAGCCTGATGTACAGAGCCCATCCCTGAGGGCCTGAGTAAGAGAGCAAGCACTGGCCTTCCTGCACCAGACAGGGCTTTGACAGATTCTGAAGGAACAAGTGGAGTACAGGATGTGTGGGGATCCTGGTTACTGATCACAAGAGAAAATTGCACCACAGGTGTCCTCAGCTCCTCAGTCTGGGTAGGTCTGGGGTCCAGGAGAACTAACCGCTAAGACAAGGAAGGCCCAAGTCCCCAAATGCTGCAGAATTACTCTAGCCCCTAGCAGCAAAATGGCTCAGCTTGCCAACTCACTTGAGCCTTACCTCCATCCCTGTTTTTGGCTCATTAACAGGCAATGGAGTCTTACAGACTTTTCTGCTCAGGTTACCTTCCAACCATGATCTTTCAGATCTCTGCCTGTTGAGTAGCTAGGACTACAGGCATGGGCATTGATGCTGGACACCACGTTGCCATTGTCAAAGCAGTGCTTTAGGGGACTTTCTGAACTTGTGCTTAGGTAGTTGCAGCATCTTAGCTACTGTGAAAGAATGTTTCTGTGGATGCTTCTGTTCCTAGATTTTCCCTGTGTAAGGGCGATGGGTGATAATGCTCTCTTGTCCTGAGGCTCGATTTCCTATCTGTCCTTATTTGTTCCAATTTTATCCAAGTGCAGCAGGAGATCCTGTCTCTGTTGGAACAGGAAGTTAAAACCCTCTCTGCATAGGAAGTCTGTGGTGCAGACTGTAAACACCGTTGGCACCATCAGGCTCACGGCAGGGGTGGAATGCCTCCAGACCTAATGGATTGCACACATTCCCACTGCTCCAGGGAAGGGTCATTGCATTTTAACTGCTGCCTCACCCTCCGTGGCTGTTCTGGGGTGTGTGATGTGGCTGAGGAGGATAGCCTTTAAAATCCATCGCAGGTCAATGTATTCCATTATATACGTAGTGATTCGAATTCAGTTTTAACCTTTGATGGAATTTGCAGTGCTGGGATATTTTATGCTAGAGCAGACACGGGAAATCACAGGTGCAACTAATTCCAGTTTTGACTCCCAATCACTGTGGGCCCCTTGAATTTCCAGATGAAATTCTCTCCCTAACTTGTCTGGAAAGTGTCAGAAGTCTGTAGCTTGTCTCTGTGATGTGCATTAGTAGGTAATATTGACTTGAGGAAATTAATTACTTAGGAAAAAAAATAGCTCTCAGCCCTTAACTTGGGTTTGGGAAGATTCGAGAGCCCCCTGGTGGTGATAATCTACCTAAGATGAAAACTGACAGAGTGCTGTTAGCTGGATTTTTTTTTTCCATTGTTGTTCTTGTTTGTTTTGAACTGATGGTACCCTTTTTGGTGTTTATTTGCTTTACTTAGATTGTACATTATTTCCAAGGGAAATGCAGAGATGCTAGCAACTCTCGATTTGCTAAGGACTAGTGACATTTGTTCTAATTATCACCAAGAGAACTAACACATCAATGCAGGCTGAGAGGGACTTTTTCAGGGAAATCACAAGACTAAGAATTTACAGCACATTATTCTGCTTCTTTAGAGGATATCCCTTCCTTATTTTTGATCCATGTATGGATTGCACAAATGTAAAAGTCTCCTGTGACAAGCCCCAAGCTAATTTATCTTGAAAAATCTTAAAAGATTGTTTTCTCAGATTTAAATAGAGCAGGAGGGGAGTGGGGGAAAATGAGTATTCCTTATTTGAGTGTTTTAAAATCTTGAAAAAAAAAATGAATGTTCAAAGCTATTACCTCTCAGATGCTTCAATCATGCCTGAAGAAAAATATTTGCAACTGAAGGTCACTGTATGCCACACTTGAATTGATCAAGGGAGTACCCAAGGCAATGCTTAGACAGAGCGAATTGATTTTTTTTGTGGGAGATTTAAGTGATCGTGCATATGTATCTTTCTTAGATTTCCACCATTGCTTTATTAATTAGGCAGGATGAGAGCAGGGCTTTAGGCCTACTGCAGCTGAAGGATCCAACTGGGGTCCATGTGGTCCTCTGAGCTTCTGGAGGAAGTCATGCTAATTATCATACATAAGTGGCTGTGGGAGAGAACCTGATTAGGGCTCTGCATTTGTAATTTGGTTTCCTCTGAGTGAGTTTGTGGAATGACATCTACTCACAGATGAACTACTGGCTCTTCCTGTGGTCCTTAGCACAAAGGCAGATGTCTTAGATTGGAACTGAAAGGGAAAAGAGAAGGGAAAATGAGAGCGAGAGAGTGACAGAAAGAAAAAGAGAGGGAGAGAGAGAAAGAGAGAGAGAAAGAGAAAGAGGAGAGAGGAGAGAGACCTGGTGAAGGTCCTCAAGATAATATATGAAACCTTCACTGTGTGGGAGTAAATAGCACAAGCAGAAGTTAGCTGCTTGGTGGTAGGTGATAGGGGATTTAAGGATGCTGAGCAGCAGCAGCAACCTCCGCCTTTAGGAACTGAAGTGATTTTCAAGATCTGACATCACCCTTCTTGATCTGTGTGTGTGTGTACTGAGAATATATATATATGTATGTTCCAAGAAATATATATATATGTGTGTGTGTGTGTGTTACAGTTTTTACACAAAATTCAAGATCTCTTCAGAATCTACATAAAATGCTACAAACATCCCATCATTAGAATACAAGATCCTCCTTAAATAAGCCCCCACTAGCCAAACATTGGGTATTTTCAGCCTCAGTAAAGACAAAGGCTACAATGTATAGAAACATTAATTCTCCACAGAGTGAATTCATAAGGATATAAATGTAAACAGGCAAATAAAGAGTAACGGCCTCGTGCTTGTGGCTCACACCTGTAATCATAGCTATTCAGGAGGCTGAGATCTGAGGATCATGTTCAAAGCCAGCCCTGGCAAGAAAAGTCTGTGTTTGATGCTTGCTCCAATAAGTTACTCAGAAAAATCTGGAAGTAATGCTGTGGATCAAGTGGTAAAGCAATAACCTTGAGCAAAAGAAGCCCAGGGACAGTGCTCAGGCCCTGAGTGCAAGCCCCAGAACCAGCAAAAATAAAATAAAATACAGTTGTAACAACAAAAGCCCCTCTGGTGGGTTTTAAGAAAGCAATTTATTTTGAAAACCAGGAAATTAAATCAACCAAGATTCATCTGTTTATTCCTTGTGAACTGTTCCTCAGGGTATAAAAGAGTTAATAAGGGGAGGTTTCTCTTTATAAAAATAATACCACCAAAGACTGAAAAAGAAAATGGTAGAACAATAATGTCATTTTTCAGTCTCTTAATGAATGACCATCAGTGCCTACTGGCATCCCAAGAGAGAGGCCACCAGACATTATGTGTTAAAGATCAAAATCCTTAACACTCTAATTTACAAGTATATATGTCCTTGTGTTCAGAGTAAAACCTCCAAAGTGAAGAAAATAAAGCTAATATTGTGTTTTGCTTCAAACTCTTAACTAGCTTTAAGCGGAATAAGGTAGAGTTGGGTAACTCTCTTGTGGATTACACAATTCACAAATATTTTAAACAGAGGAAATGTATGAGTACAGGAACTGAAGGTGTAAAAGAAAAGTCTCTGCTCCACTACTCCTTATACTCCATGATCTTGGGAGATATTCTTTTGTGTCTCTGAGGATCAGTTTCATCCTGGGTAAAGTTGGACTAAGAATAGTTTGCTGCCTCTGACTAAACCCCAATGTCATCAAAAAAGAAGGAGGAGGAGGGGGGAGGGGGAGAAGAAGGAGGAGGAGGAGGAGAAGAGAGAGAGAGAGAGAGGGGAAGGAAGGAAGAAAGAAAGAAAGAAAGAAAGAAAGAAAGAAAGAAAGAAAGAAAGAAAAAAAGAAAGAAAGAAAGAAAGAAAGAAAGAAGAGGAAGAAGGGGAAGACAAATCTACTTAGTGAAATCACAGACATGGTCTAAAAACCTACATAATTCAAAGGGTTGAACCAACTGTTCATTACTTGGCAATGTGTATACTCATTAAATGTTATCAGTTATCATTTATTATTATAAATTTATTATTATAAAATTAACGTTCATTTCACAAGACACTTCCCATATTTCAAGTTAGCATTCTCTTCATTAATTTCTCCCCAGAGGACCCTTTCTTTGAGGGGTGACAGCAGGTTAGAGCCTCTCAAGAATTTTGTTTATACCATTTTATGATTACCCAATCCTGTTAGCAGAATGTAGGAAAATCCTAAAACAGAAGACTCCTTTATGTAAGAATATGGCACACTCTAGACAGAGATTCAAAGAAAGAAAGGAAGGAAGGAAGAAAAAAAGAAAGAAAGAAAGAAAGAAAGAAAGAAAAATTTGTGTGATGTTTTAGGAAAATCTGCATCCAAGCTGTCAACTGTAGATCTAAATATTGAAACATGTGCCTGGCTTTTACATATACTGATTCACTGCTTTTCCTTTCCAAATTGGCCAGCGCCAAACAATTGGAACCAAGACACCTCATCGTTTCGACTGTGTGTAATTCTCACATTCCCTAAAAGCAGCGCCTGAGAAATTAGCTTAAGAAGAGAGCTTGGCTGAGCGCGCACGCCTGATAACACAATCGGAGTGTACGATCTGCTGTTCTGCTTTGCCTGGCTGGGCTTAGAGCTGGAAGGGAGCTGGATGGGGGTCTTATCTCACTCTGGGGCGGCTCTAGGCTTTAAGGTGGATACCCACATGCATAAGCCACAGCTTTTGCAGGGCGCCGGGAGATGTCCTCCTGCCCAAACCCCAGCCAGGCAGCGCAAAGCAGGGAGCCTCTGAACCAAATCATCATGGAAAGTTCTTGAATAATGCATGAGAGGAAGACCCTCCCTGGAACCTGCGAAACTGTACTGGGAGGAACTGTACTCTTGGAGATAGCAAAGAAAAAAAATAAAAAGCAAGCCCCCAGAACATGCATTTCCTGAAATGTATTCTTTTGTCAGTCACTTGGGGAAACACACACACACATACACACACACACACACACACACACACACACACAAATCATGGCATTTTAGGGAATCAGAGGCTCACGAGTTCCCGTCAATATAAGGCTGTGACACGTGACCAGATTAAAAGAAAACTCTTTTTGTTATTGATAAACACAGCTTCTTCCTCTAGGGAAATAGGGGCTGACTGATCATCACTGAGCAATGACCTCTGGCATACCACAGCCTCTTATTTTCTGCTTGCCTTTGGTGGGGTTAGTAACATGTTTGGCCTGGTGTAATTAAAGTTCCTGACACTTAAGACACACTGCAGACCAAGTGTGGCTTGGAAGGCTATTTCTTTGAAGACTGGCACAGAATATAACCAGGTCAGATGCTCTGTCTTTCGGATCCAGATGTCAACTCTGATACAGCCCCAGCACTGACTGGTGGGACCAGATCCCACAAAAGCTTTGTCTCTAATTTGATACTCCAGCTGCTCATTATGTGAAATGTAAGCCAATCTCTAAAATATTTTTCTCACCGTCATATTCCAACCTGACTGCCCTAGATGTTCCTTTGAAGGTTTGTTTTGCCAGCATGACGCCTTTCTTCTTTCTCACCTGTCTTCTAGCTCTCTGTGGCTTCCAATGGCCATATCTCTGACAACCAAGAATGTCAGAAGATGGGTCCTGGAAGAACCCATCCATTCATCTTATCTGTGGTTAGATACATTAGTGGCAATTTAGGCATTTTAATGATGAAATGGGAGTTTTCATTTCTCAGAGGAGATCTTCTAAGAACTTATTCTCTGCCCCATTATTAAAAGCTTAGGATGTTCCTCATATTCTTGTTTATAATTACCCCAACTAGAATCTTCCTAATTATGCAAAACTGAGAGATTAGTTATATAAATTTGGATCTATCCAAAATTGGGATATTATACTCTTCCAGAAGAACATTGCACTCTTCTGAAAGAACAGAACATGGCAGGGACAAATATTCGCCTTGCATTCCTAAGTTAAAAAATAAACACAAATTAACCAATGAATCTTATGCACTCAGATCAATGAAAGAAAGACATTGAATTAGCAGGGTGTTGGATGTTCTACTGTGGTTTATCTGAGTGAAGTGATGATAGTCAATTTTAATTTCCTTCATGTTTACTATTCTACATATCCTATCATGACCATGCATGGAATTTCTTCCTTGGAAAACCAATCATTGATTTTGAAAAGTATACAAACATAACCAGCTAAATCCCAACCACTTGAGTTCCCAAGTAGGAAAAGCAACACTGCATGTCTCTCGAAGTCATGTAGGCATCCTGCTCACCTCTGGCTTATCAAATGAAGAGTTTGGATCTCTGGACAGTGATCGAAATCAAATGTTTTAGCCCAAAGGGTCTTGCTACTGTGTAAATCACCATGAAGAGGGTGGAGGGGGAGGGTAATGGCAGCCTGGTGAGCATGGCAATGGGAGGCAACACCCAGCTTCTGTGTGTGCTAAGATAAGAACACGTGTGAGTCTCCATTTTCTTCTCACAATGCAGGACATCCATGGAACCAATCACTCTGACACAGAGCATTGTTAGCCTCCCAAAGTTCTTTGTTATGATACTTCACAATCATAGTTTTCAATTTCCCATTTGCTTAGAACATCATTCTTAAATTCCATAATTTGTTTTTTCAAGGCTCCAATAAAAGGCCTTTCACCACTGTGTCAAAAGACAGTTTGATTGCAAAGTGCTCACTGCTGCAAGTCTGTCTATCAGATACTGGACAGCGCAGATAATACTCCACAGAGATAATGAAGAATGGAAGGCCGTAATGAGTATGCAGCACTAAAAACAGAGAAGAAATTAATTCCACTCTGAGCATTTGGAAAATGACTCTAACACACATTACAGTAAGGCAGAGGGGACTGGATTTCACTTAGTCAAAGTGCACACAATAGCTTATGTTGAGGTAGATCTGTGTACCCCATAGTGAGGTAGTCAGGACCAATGATCACATGCAGATGACCCCCTGCTTACAATAATGATGTTCTTTGGGAGACCTGAGCTTTAACAAAACTTGATGACACAGAGAAAAGTCATCTCAAAGGCTGTAGAGCAAGAAGAGTTGGGAGAGATTTATTTATTTTTCCCATACATTACACAAGCTCCAGGAAGTCCTAAAAGAGTGGTTGATAAAACTGATGTATTTACTGACCACAGAGACTCTGAGCAAGGAAACATTCATAGTGAGTTAGGTCAGTAGTGTATTTCTAGAGGAAGCAAGGTGGGGAGGATTCCTTTCTTGGATTGCTAGAAACCTGTTCTGAGGAGGAGGAAATCACTGATTGCTAGAATAAAGATAATACATGGTAGCTTCAGGTTTTGGAGGAGGCTGAGTACAAGACAGCAGAAATGGCTGGATGGAGGAGATCCTACTCAATGTGGTTTCTATGAATGTATAAACTGAAAGCATGTAGAGCTATTCATTTTGTTGTTTGATTTTCTTTTCTTTTTTTTTTTTTTGGGGGGGGGGGGTCCGGTTGTGGGGTCTGAACTCTGGGCCTGGGCGCTGTCCCTCAGCTCTTCAGCTCAAGGCTAGCGCTCTACCACTTGAGCCACAGTGCCACTTCCGGCTTTTTTTCTTTTTGCTTATGTGGTGCTGAGGAATCGAACCCAGGGCCTCATGCATGCAAGGCAAGCGCTCTACCACTGAGCCACCTTCCCAGCCCCTGTTGTTTGATTTTCTAAGGGTTAAGCTATTGATGAAAGATATCTATTCATTAAACTTCTAAGACACTAGTATATTCTCAATTTTTTAGTCATGTTCTTTTTTAAAAAAATTATTATCTTTAAATAGTTATACAAAGGCCATTTAACAAGGCAGTTTATGAATACAATGCATCTTTAGTCGTATGCTTAATAGATTCCAAGTTATAACCTCATAAATAGCAAAAGAACCAATAATGCAATTAATAAATGGGCAAATAAACTGAGGAGACAATACTCGAATAAAGACATGGCTCATAAATATATGAAGTGTTCAACATCTCTAGTCATAAAGGAAATGTGAATGAAAATGACACTAAGATTCCATCTCACCCCAATACGAATGTCACCATCAAGAAAACAGCAAGTGCTAGAAAAAAAAATCATAAGGGAAAAGAAAGTCTTACATACATTATTAGTGGGAATGCAGATAATTGGAGACACTGTGGAAATCAGTAAGATTCTTCAAGAAACTAAAAGCAGACCTAATATATGATTCTACTAGCCCATTCTTAGGTACATATCCAAAGGAATGTAAATCAACATACAAGGGATACCAGACCCTCAATGTTTACTGGAGTACTATTTAGAGTAGCCAAGCCTGGGTGCCCTACAACTCATGACTGGATAATTAAAATGCCGTAATATATATAGTGGAGTATTATGCCACTGTAAAAGAAAATGAAGTTATGTCACTGGCAAGAAAATCGATGTAATTGAAAAGCTTGTCTGGTAAGCCAAGCTCAGAAGGACAAATACTGCAGGTTTTCACTTATATGTGGAATATCTGGATCGAAAATAATAATGTATTAATAATACATAATACTTGATTATTAAAAGACTATTTGGGGAACATAGGGTAAAGAACACGAATGGGGTAAATATTACTAGAAGTAATTACATTATTAGAAGTAATGAAAGTAGCATAAAGAAGGTCACTTTAAAGAAAGGAGAAGGAGTTACAATAAGTAATTCAGAGAGGGTAAAACATAACAATATATGCAGATACATGAATATCACAATGCAACCCCATTTGTACAATTAACTTGAGAGAGAGAGAGAGAGAGAGAGAGAAAGAGAGAGAGAGAGAGAGAGAGAAACCTCCCCTACCAGCTTCTGCCTCCTACTATCCATTCCAGCATAAATCAAGCATGGAATGAAATAGAATGCGAACCCCTGGCCTAGCCATTCTACTCTGCTGATTCTTCAACATACACAGAGACTTTCTTAAATATTCTTTGTTTACTCCTTACCTTTATCACTTGCTAATTACTACCTTTTTCTGCCCTTTTATGCCTATGCCAACAATACTTGGGGGCATTTTATTCTTTTTATGTTTTCCACATTTCTAGAGCAGATCCTAACACATATCAATCTTCAATAAGCATGTGTTAATGAAATCACTGGCTAATTAAAGAAACAAATTATATACTAAATAACAAAGTGAACTGCTAAGGTCCTTGAAGTATACGGGAAGAAAAGCAGTATGTTTAATATAAATAACTAACTAAACTAAATTGCTATTATTTACCTCTTGTAGGATAAGTATTCAACTTTTGCCCTAAGTGTGTGTTGGCTGTTTCTCTTCCCAGTATCAACCATGACAGTCAATGACAGTGAACATTAGAAGATCAATCTTTCTCCTCTCTGTGCATAATGCAAACATTTTTAAGTGTCAGGTTTTAGAAGAGAAAAGAGAGGCATATTTTTCAAAATTAACATCAGTTGTTAAAAAACCATTTTTATGCAACCATTATTTCCTCCATCTTGCAATCATTTATGGAACATCTTCTGTGAACGGGATTTTGTTTTAGACGGAGACATGAGGTCTAAGATACAATCAGAGAGGAACATGCTTTTAGATGTGACCATGAACATTACAAGTGTTTTAAGTGGTGAGGAAAAAGCTATAGGCTGGAAAGTAGGAAGAAATAGAGATAAGCCTTGGGGTAGTTCAAGAAATATATCTAAAGATGGGCACAACAGAAGTAAAGGAAAAGACAACAACTTTGAAAGGGAGAGGGGACAGTAATTCCTTTGTGTCATGTAGTGTGATTACCTTCCACTGAAGCCAGATACAAGCAGCAGCTCTGAGACAGATGTGGAAGGTACACACTCTTTCTTTGAATTTGAGTAAGCCATGATGTCTCATGTGATCGTGATCACTTAAAATAAGCATACACTAACAAAAATACCATTCCCTTTGTATTTATTTTATTTTACTTTATTTTTGTTGGTCGTGAGGTTTGAACTCTGGGCCTGGGCACTGTCCCTCAGCTCTTCAGCTCAAGGTGAGCTCTCTACCACTTGAGCCACAATGCTACTTCTGGTTTTCTGGTGATTTATTGGAGATAAGAGTCTCACTGACTTTCCTGCCCAGGCTGGCTTTGAACCTCGATCCTCGGATCTCAGCCTCCTGAGTAGCTATGATGACAGGCTCAGCTCCTTTTCTATTTCCAAGTGCAAAACTATTTACTTCTGTTACTCTTGGGATACACAGATGACAATTCTGGAGAGTTCTAATTACACTTTCTTAAGTGAATTTACCTCAAGATTTTGATTAAAGTATGTGGCAAGCAGGAGATCTGTAAACAAGATACTGTCAGCATGGCACTCAGAGTTATCTGTCATATGGATTGTCCTGCCCAAGGAGATTGGCAGAACTTTTCCCCAATCCTGATGGTTAGCATTATTTGGCCCACTTTATCAGCAATCTTTGGGTATCCAAGATCTGTTCAAGAAGAACACCTTATTAATAACAAGACACTATGTCATCAGTGAGTGATTGCTGACAATCCCATTTCTCTCCAAACTTAGTGTTGAAAAAGTAGCCCCTGGCATGTGTATGGCCAGGCACTAGAGGCTCACGCCTGTAACCCTAGAAACTCAGGGGGGCCTGAGATCTGAAGGTCCTGTTTCAAGGCCAGCCCAGGCAGGAAAGTTCATGAGACCCATCTCCAAGGAAGCACCAAAACAGCCAGACGTGGGTGGTGTGGCTCAAGTGGTAGAGTCCATGAGTTCAAGCCCCAGGGCCAAGAAGAAAATGAAAAGGTAGGTGTACATACACCTGGTAGGGGCAAATTCAGGCCCTTGAACGATGATGGTTCAATGTTATACAAAAATAGCCCTCGAGGATTCCAGTGTGGGAAGTTGGCGGACAACTAATCTCTCCCTCTGGTTGATCTCTTCCAGGAATTTCTATTATATCACCATGCTGCGGGACCCAGTGTCACGCTACCTGAGCGAGTGGAAACACGTGCAGAGGGGCGCCACGTGGAAGACGTCTCTCCACATGTGCGACGGGCGCAGCCCCACGCCGGACGAGCTGCCCACCTGCTACCCGGGGGACGACTGGTCGGGGGTCAGCCTGCGAGAGTTCATGGACTGCAGCTACAACCTGGCCAACAACCGGCAGGTGCGCATGCTGGCGGACCTCAGCCTGGTGGGCTGCTACAACTTGACGTTCATGAACGAGAGCGAGCGCAACGCCATCCTGCTCCAGAGCGCCAAGAACAACCTGAAGAACATGGCCTTCTTCGGCCTGACGGAGTTCCAGCGCAAGACGCAGTTTCTCTTCGAGAGGACATTCAACCTGCAGTTCATCTCCCCCTTCACGCAGTTCAACATCACCCGCGCGTCCAACGTGGACATCAGCCAGGGCGCGCGCCTGCGCATCGAGGCGCTCAACTTCCTCGACGTGCAGCTCTATGACTACGCCCGGGACCTGTTCCAGCAGCGCTACCGCCGCACCAAGCAGCTGGAGCACCAGCGGCAGCGCCGGCGCCGGCGCCGGGAGCGCAGGCTGCAGCGCCAGCACCGGCGAGCCCACCGCTGGCCCCAGGAGGATGGAGGAGGAGGAGGCGCGGCCACGGATGGCACTGTCACTGAGGACTACAACAGCCAGGTGGTGCGATGGTGACCCCCCCCACACACACACCCCATCCCACCCCTGCCCTTTCCTGGGGTGGGGAGATGGGAAAGAGGATCCATCGGGGCAGACGCCGGGACACACATACACACCCCACCCACATTTGGGGGTATTCTGCTTGGAGAAGTTGGGCCCTGTGCGCTTAGAGCTCTGGCCATCTGGCTTGGCTATGGCTGGATTTGGACATCGGAGAGTCCTCTTTTTGTCTTTATTTGTATCCAGCTGGAGATTAGCCATCTTGTCCTGACTTCTTCTTCTTTCCCCCTCTCCCCCAAATCAGTGAAAAGAAAGCAGGATGGGAATGAAGCTGACATCGACCGCTTTAAACAGGTCATGGAGAAAAGCAGCAGCAAAATAAAGGACATCATGGGGGTGGGGATGGCGTTTTGGGTGCTTGGAACCCACAGACATGACTATGACTGGGATACTCTGCTTCACCTGGCCTGGCCTGTTCCATAATGTTGCTGCCATGGAGTATTGATCAGAGAAGCAGAAGAAGGGGAGAGGGGGAGGAGGTGGAGAGGGAAAAGGAGAGGGAGGAGAAAGAGAAGGGAGATCCTTCCACCCTTAGCTGAGGCTTCACACCGACTCTTACCTGGCTGCTAAAAAATGTTGAACCCTAGGTGAATGTGATTTAAACCATAAGTAATGTGTTTCGTTGCTGCATTTTTAAAAATTACTTTACTGCTCATCATCATCATCATGGCCCAAGATCTACCTTCTGCAAACCCCAAGAACCCCAGCTGATGTTTTCCATCTCTGAAGGAGTGGGAAGTGTGCCTAGCATGGTCGTGACCCTGAGCAATGAACCTGGTAGGACATATAGGAGAAATTTACCTAGTTAAGAATGATGCAGGGAGATCACACTTACAAACCAACCTACTTTAATAGTTCACCATGAGGAATTCATGCCCAATTAAGCACGGGAAACAATTAGAAGGAAAACTACATGTCTCCCCTTCCCACACCAGCTACAAAATGCATACATTTTTGCAGGGATATTTCAGAGTGTAGCCTCTCTGCTGCAGACACTTTCTCTGGTCTGGTCCTACCCGGGTGGAAATTCTGTCATCACTAAAGAAAAAGTACTTAGAAAGAACTTGGCCTAAAGGACAGGAGCATAGTTAGCATGGACACTAAGTACATTTGCAATAACCACATGAACAATAACGCTGATTTGGCCAGGAGCCGTGGAGTTTGCATTCATGTAAACTTGTCCCTGGGGCTGGGCCAGATGTTGCACCAATGTCTTGAATATGTCTAACCTCATGTCTCTTTCTTCCCATGTGATCTTCACCTACTCGGAGACTGTGGTTACAGCCAATAAATCAGGTTTCCAGCGTTCAAAGTAGAATCAAAAGGATGCTGTATTGCCAAGAACTCATTTTTTTTTTTTTTTTTTGCCTTTCCCCAATCACAAGTGTAACGCACAAATGTTCTTAACCACCAAAGGGGAGGAGTGTAGAGGAGGGAGTGGATGCCTTCACCTCGTATCCAATTGGAAGATCAGAGCCAGTGGAAAGTTTCAAAACACATTGATATGATCAATCGCTTCAAGGCGCTGGAGGCAAAATGAGTGAGACCCTAAATCAGACGGAAAAGCCTGTTCCATTGATGTGCAGCATGTTTGATGTTTAAGCTAGCTTTACTTAAGCTACTTCTCAGCCTCCAGAATGCTCTCTCTGGGGCCGAGAGTCAATCAACCCCCTCGCCTGCTTGGAGTTCCTACTGCAGAATGGAGAGCCAAGAACCCCCACTGAATGCAAACCTGGGTGCTTCTCTCACGACCCTGGGCTTCCTCTTCCAGAAACATCTTCTTGGGTAGCTCCCCTTTGCCACCAACTGAAGGAGACTCCCTTGTCAGACTACCAGTACATTCTGCCCCTGGGGTAGATCATCATTGCATCACATCGATGAGAAAGAAAAGGGCGCAGGTTACAGATAGCTTCCTACGGATGGTGAGGTTGGCCTCGCTGACTGCAAGCATGAGTTCTTTTACTCCCTCCTGGCTCTGCTGCCCAGAGCTTGCTGCCAATCATGCAACGAAGCTAGCTGTTATTGCCCTAAAGTGATTGACCCTAACCCAGGCACAACTGTGAGAGCAGGAAGCTAGCAGTGCCCCGGAGCTGTGCTGCCCTGGGGAGGGGACACTGGGTCAACAGTGAGGGAAGGGGAGCTCTGCACACTGCCCATTCCTCAAGAAGCTGAGTTCTCTGGCTTCTTAGGAAGCTGTACTTTTTTAGCCACATGCAAGAGTGGATTTACAAAAACAGGCATAGAAATATAGCATCCTAGTTGGTAGAGATGGGGGAAGGTGGTCACAAAATATTAGTAACTACCTGATAACTAAGGAAGGGAGGGAAATGCATCCTCTCTCTCTCCCTCTCTCTCTCTCTCTTCCTCCCCCCCCACACACTGCATCATGTGGAAAAATCAAAACAATCTGGATTGTTTCTCTGGAGCACGCTTTCCATTTGGGGCAGGGAATGTATGCAGGACAGAGAGGAGCACCTGCAAACTTCACGCTGTTCCATAGGGGTGGTGAGATTTGCAGCAAAGGCTCTCCACTGCCTTGCCGCTCCAGGTAGGATACATGGTGCTCCACTTCAGCCCCCTGAGCAGGATTTGCAGAAGAGAACCATCTCTGTGTTGGCCCCTGGCCAATGCTGAGCAAATTAAAAAGACCCACACAAGCTTCCTCTCTCCTATCTTTCCATTCAAAGCCACACTTGTGTCATATCCCTGGGGTCCTGTGTAGCTAGAATGGAGAGGGAGATGCATTGTGTTCTCTGAGAGCCACTGCACAAGTACAGGCAGGGGGGATGCTCAGAAACACAGCCCTGGAAAGACATATGAAGCTAAGGAACCATGAGGCTCAGCGGCTTTAACAAGAACATTAGGTATATTAGTATCCAAAACTCAAGGGGAGGGGGGGGGGGAAGGAGAGAGACAGACACAGAGACAGACAGAGACAGAGATAACAAATGGGATGGAGAGAGGAGTGGAGAGAAGAAAGATAAAAACGATGAAGAGAGGAAGAAAAGAGATAAGGAAAGGGAGTGGAGGAAGGAAAAGAAGAAAGGCAGGCAGGCAGGCAAGAAAGAAGGAAGGAAGGAAGGAAGGAAGGAAGAAAGGAAGGAAGGAAGGAAGGAAGGAAGGAAGGAAGGAAGGAAGGAAGGAAGGAAGGAAGGAAGGAAGGTTTCTCGTGGAGTTCTACATTCTATAGACTTCTGGAGACATTTCTTCTCTTGGCATCGGTCATTGGTTCTGTGAGGGGTGTGGTTATCAAGGAGTAAGATACACACTGTTTTATCTAATTCTGACTTTTCCTACTATCCCTAACAAGAGGAAATAATTGAAAACCTTATCAATATGTCAAACAACAAACAGGGAAATCAGGTGTGCTATTGGGGATTATAAAGACATGTGAATAGTTTGAAAAAAAAAAGATTTGAAAAATGAAAGCTTATTTGATTAAATCTTTCCAAATAGAGAGTATACAAACAGAGAAGACTTTTTTTTTCTTTCTGAAAGAAAAAAGACAAACCAATAGTAAGTCTAGTAAGTCTATTGGGTAGTATTCCTATTTGACTATTTTAACAGAGACATTCAATAGTAATTTAATAAGACTGAAGTTTTTTCCTTCCCACTTAAGACAAATAGGTTTGGTAACCCTTTTCTATGACATTGCCTGAAACTCTCGTCCTCGTTTACTGCTCTTTTGTTTTAAAGTAGGGCATATACCTTACGGTACAAGATGGCTGCAGCAGCTCCTGCCATCTTTCATCTTTCCTTTACGATAGAGAGGAACTAGAGGAAAGTATCACACACTGCTTGCAATCACACTTCAGGCTAGGACCCACACAGTGGGCACACCTGGACAATGTTGTGATTACTCTTTGCCAGTTACCTTGAGAAGGGTGGTGGCTCTATCACTAAAGAAACAATGTGAAAAATAATACTGATAGAAACATATTCTCTGACACGAAAAAATAAGTTTAAAGAAATACTTCAAGTGTCATTTATTTCTTCATATCCATTTTACAAAAGGTAAGCTTAAAATCACTTGATCTGTAAAACATTCAAGGCTTTTCTTTTCTTTTTTTTTTTTGGGGGGGGGTCCGGTCATGGGGCCTGAACTCTGGGCCTGGGCGCTGTCCCTCAGCTCTTCAGCTCAAGGCTAGCGCTCTACCACTTGAGCCACAGCGCCACTTCTGTCTTTTTTTCTTTTTGCTTATACAGTGCTGAGGAGTCGAACCCAGGGCCTCATGCATGCAAGGCAAGCACTCTACCACTGAGCCACCTTCCCAGCCCCTCAAGGCTTTTCTAAACATTTTTATACCTAGCATTTCGTTTGTCCACCCTCCCATTCTTGCATGTTAAATTGGATTTCTGTTCCTTACCCTGTTTGGTCACTTGGAGTGGAGACTCAGAACTGCTGAATGATTTCCCAAAGATTCTCACGACTGGGCATGAAAGCTGTTCTGAGTCTCAAACTTCCACCTTCTGAGTCTGTGCTGCAACTTCATGCTGTCCATCAGTGTTGGGGTTGAAAATGGAAAGACTATGAAATAAATCTAAGTCTATTGATCTGCACCTCCCTTCACCTGGCTGTAGAGCTGTAGTGATGTAGGAAATGTCAAGGAGATTAGAGGAGTTGACCCTTAACTCTGCATCCCCAGTGAATTGGGTGGGTGGGGCTGGTTGGGGGTGGGGGAGTTGTATTAGAAGTAAAATGTCCAACAGATGAATGTGGAACAGATGTAGAAACACTCAAACTCAAGAAAGACATCCAAACTCCTCTAGCTGAATTTCCACCCTATTCAACCCTGAAACTACGCAAGATGGAGTCCGAGAGAATTGTCTCACAGTCCAGTGGGGGAAGCATAGTGTTAGATGTTTTCAGAATCAGCCGCTGCCTGTTAGGGAAGTTTAAAGGCAAATCAATAAAACCCTGCTCATAAAGTATCTCTCTTTCTCTACTCCTTCTTTCCCAGGTCCCTAGTACTTTATCAGCGACATATTGCTTTAGTTCTCAGAGGTTTTATTTGGTGTTAAATGAGTTTCTAGGAAACGCTTTAAGTTGTCTTAAGCTAACATCTGTACACAGAGAATTTAGCTGGTCCCTTCTCAGCTATGATATCTGGCTAAGAAGAAGATTCTGTACTTACAGAATTGTGCTGAGATGGGGATCTAGGCAGCGTACAGGCAACCAAAAGCAGATAGTCAGGTTCTTGAAAGGGAGACAGATCTTCAGAGATAGGAAGATGAATAAAATATGCTTCAGGCAATATTGAAAAATAGAAAGACTTAAGATATTGATTCTATCCTCACAATCCAGGGCAGGCTGGAAATAGGTAGATTGTGGTTCTCTTAGTCATTGAGAAGAACAGACAAGGTTGTACGGTTCATGACTCTGGACCACAGCCTTGGGATGGCTTTTGTTATTAAAAGCTGATTGAACTGGAGGAGTTGGCTCAACCCAAAAGCTGGGTTGAACTTTGGTTAAAAAAAAAAAACTGTCCTAATGTGATCACAACTGTGACTCTAAAGTGTTTGTTTCCCACTGTCTCTGTGCTATGACTGGCCACCAGAACTTCAACTGAAAGCCTGGAGGCTGGACAGCGGAACAGGCCCATCTTGATGATGTTATTTGCCATCACCTAGAGAACATGCAATGCTCCTTTCTCCAGGCACCTGTGGCTTCCCTACTTCCCTTGTTTCTCTACTGGACACAAACCAAGACTGGCCATTCTCTCACCACATTTGCCTGGACACACATCTGAACTAATTCCCTGAGACTCTGAATTCACCCTTCTGGGCAAGTTGGGGGTGATTCTAAGATCTGTGTTTTGTAGCCCGATGGATGGAATGTGCACGAACCCAAACAGACCTGCCTTGCAGAGGTGCTGAGATTCCCAGAGGACTGGCCTGGTTATCAACACCAGCAACATCTGCAAGACAAAAGCCCTTGGACTTCCAGGCAAGGACTGGAGATCGCCAAACAGAATGCTTCCTTTGAGGACACTGATGTACAATGTTTCTGGGGACTGTGTTCTAAAAGGTCTGAGGGAGAAGCTGCAGCTGTCGACTCTCATTGGCGCACTGAATGGAACCACTGTGAGTCACATATACTGCTGCACTGTGGAACTCATAGTATCCAGATGCTACCACTTGAGTCCTTGGCTCGTATTGGGGAAAACAGTCTTTGGACAGACAGTGTTTTGTGTAATTTAGTGGTTGTCATGTTTGTCTTCCATCTCCTGGTCATTTTTCTTTTTCTTTTTCATTTGTTTGTTTTAGTCATGTGGTCATGTTTTACTTTTCATTCTTTTTTTAAAATCTTTTTCAGTAGCAATCTCTGAATCTGGGCTTGCATTATTTTTTTTAAATCTTTCATCTCACAGTTAGAAATAAAAATTTGGATCCTTATCTGGTACCCCATTTGAGATGTAAAAATAGTTATTCAGTAGGTAGTAAATTCTTTCTCCTAAGAGATATTTCCTTTTGTTTCTGTGCAATAATCTGTATGAACTTGGTTATTAGGAGATTGTATTGTGACATTATCAACCTTTATTGCTATTTAAAAAAAAAAGATAGTTTGTAGAACTGAGGATTTCCATTGATGTGAAGCACAATTTAATGACTAGGTTAACATATTAAACTGTTGTGATGTCAAGAACAATTGTTTCCTCTTGTGTTTTTGTAAGAGACACTTTCACAAAATGAGAAAAGTTATTTAAACGCTTTAAGGGATTTATGGAAATAGAATCCACAAGATCAGCTTAGTCAAACTCTGAAAATCCATGCTGCGGATACAAATGTGGTTACTGGATGTGAAACTTGAAAAGCCATAGAAGACAAAGAAAATATGGGTTAAAACAACCCATAGCATATGAGGCCAGGAGGATTTCACAGACTCTCAAACACATAATCTTCTAAACCCATGACTGATTCTCAGTACCTCTCTACCTCTGTGCCCACCCCAACACTTTGACGTCTGCTGCAAAATGTGGAAAAGCCACCTGGAGATGACAAGATTAGGGGATGAGGTTTTTTTTTTTTAAAAAAAAAAAAAAGGCAAGTACAAGAGCTAAAGTGAGTGGAGCAAAGACAGACTTCAAGAAAGAAACAGGGAGGGAGGAAGGGTGAGGGAAGGACAAACCAGAAGAAAAACAGTGCCGCCAACAATAATGAGACATGGGTCTCTCCACTAATTCAAAGTGTCAGGTTCTAGTTTAAAAATAAAGATTTTCTTTTCATCCCACAGAAATGGAAATTGTAGATTTCCTTCTTGCCTGGTAGGTAAAAATTTTGGCCCTAGTATAAGTCATTTGACCATGTTCCTTTATGTAGTGGGAGTCATATAAAATGCGAATTGATCATTTTAAATTAGAAGAGAAAGATCATAAGAAGAGAAAGACCCAAAAAGACTGGAAAAGAAACCCATAGGAATACGTTGGATGTGAGCACACAATACACACACACACACACACACACACACACACACACACACACACACACACACACATTCCACACATTCCATACCACACCAAAATAAAAATTTTAGGAGCTTTTGCCATTAAACAAAAGTCTCAAATGAGAGGAAGAGCTAGGAATTTCTCTAATCATCTTGAAAAAACATTAGTCCATTCTCATCCTGGGATCTACATTCCAAGACACCCAGTAGAGGCCTGACACAATGAACTACACAAAACCTACAAGACTATTTTCTTATTTTCTTATTGCTGTAGATCTTAGTGACCTCAGCCTATAATTTTCCCCCCATTCCTTGTAGGTGTAGAACTTTAACCTTACTTAGAAGAAGCACTGTATACCTTCTCTTTTTTTCATCCACATATTGCCAATTTCAGGCCTTACAGCCACTATTAAAATAAGGGTTACTTGGAAACATCACTGCCTGGCACCAGAGTAGGTCTGGCAGCTGAGATGGCTACTGAGTGACTGATAGGCAGGTAGCATCTACAGTGTGGGTACACTGCCCGGCACACTGCCCGGCAGGGTGATTCATGTGCCAGGCTAGATAGAGCAGGATGGAGATTTTGTCACATTGAAAATGCTAAGCAACTTAAATTTTATGAGATGTTCGTTTCTGGAATTTTCCATTTAGTCTATCTGTGCACCAATGACCCTGAATATCTGCAATATGGAAAGTGATACACAAACTAACAAGGGGATTTCCGTTAGTGTCAAAAATGAGATAAAAAAATCTATAGACTATATTCAACACCCACTGGCCAGGATGATACTGTTTGAGTCTCACAGACAGAACCATTTTATATCAAATATAAAACTATCAGACTATCAATTTTTTCACAAATTAATGGCAGATAAGAGAATCAAAAAGAACAATTTCTTTGATAAACTATGAATTTTTATAACTACGAAGAAATACGTGATCTTAGATAAATTGGAAAACACAAGATACTTAGAATCATTGCTTGCTTCCATTTTTTAATGCATTAACAATTAAAGTGAAAATTAAATAAGGTATGTTTTAGGAAACTGGAATCCAGCTGTGCTGCAGAAATATATGCCTTAATATATTAATGGGCATCCTATGGAAAAAGAATTTTAACAGTTGCATGTAATTTTGCCCCTCTTACATACTTAATCATTCTCCCATTTCATTTTTGGCTTTTCCACTAATAAATAATACTGAAAGTAATATACTTGTACATACCTGGCATCTATGTATTTTTATATACCTGTTAGTGAGACAGCAATGGACAGTATGTGTGCATTTTCTCATAACACTAAGGGAAAAATACTCAACCTGATCAAAACTACACAGATGCAGTTGAATGATTTGTGAAACAAATAAAAAAATAATGGATTCATTCTTATAATCAGTGATTATATAATCTGGATTTCTTCAGAAGCATCCCATCTGCTCTGGTGGTAGTGTTCGTGTTTCCCAAGATTGGGGAGCAGGGACTGCTGAACAGTGGCTTTCAGAGTGGTTCTCAACCACAGGGCCACATATCCCTAAGACCATGGCTCAGTTGTGGACCAGGCCACATCTAACAATGCCTCCATGAAGGCAAAAACCAGGTTTTGTGACCAGGCACAGATCTGAAGGACTGTCTCGGCTGAGGACAGTTGAAAACGTTCCTGTCAACACCCTGGCCTCCCCTTGGCCTCCTCCTGACACCATGGTCCCTGCAGATGAGTCCCACACCCAACCTTATCCCATGTTTGCCTCGTAGGACACTAGTGCTGGCATGGAACCTCACATCTGGCCTCCACATCCTCTCCCTGGGTTCCTTCCCTCTTTGTTCTACAACCTGAGGATTTGCCTTCTTGTCTTCTGAACTCAATTATGTCTTTAAAATATTTTGACATATTTTATCCAACATTTCTACTTGTGTACAGCTGAAGGAAGAATCCAGTTACCAGAAAAGACTCTGTTAAATTTTCTGGAGTCTCTGTCTCTATGGTACTTATCAGGAGATTCACCACAGTTTCTTTCTGTTTCCAGGCTCTTCATTTTCCTGTTTAAACTTTTATTTCTTTCCTACTATGGAGGATTTTCCTTCTGTTTGTTCTTTCTCATTACTGTGCTCCTAAAAATTTCTAATAATGTTTTTTCTTTCCTTATTTATGTATTTTAAAATTTACATATCATTATAATTGTCAATTTTTTTAAATTTTAACTCAATTTTCAATTTTAACCCTTTGATTTTTCATCCAGGTTTTAGCTTTTGCTTTGCATATTGTCTAGTTTATCTGTGTGTTAATGCCTAACTCTGAAGTTTGTATTGGCACTTATCTTTATATTCACTATTTTATCAAAATATCTTTCAATTTTTATTGCTGGTTGTAACTATCCTTTTTCTATATTTTTAAATTTTTTGTAAAGGTGATGAACAGTGGGGTTACAGTTACATGAGTAAGATAATGAGTACTTTAAACAAAATACTCCTCCCTCATTTTCTCTCGCTAACCATTCCCAATCCCCCCCCCCCACAATGTGTAAAATTCTGAAACAAATTTGTTTTACTTCTATTATCTTAAGCCAATCTGTTGTGCTCAGATTGTTCTACCTGCAAAATCCTCACTTTTTAAAACTAGATTGAGGTTCCTTTGGACTAAAAATATGATAAATTCTTGTAAAAATTTCATGGATACCTGAAAGGAATCGCTATTGCCATATTACTTTATTGAATTATATATAAAGAGATATCTAAGTGTATATAATGTATTCATAAAACATTATATTATATATATATATATCCCTATATATTACCATCTAACCTTTCATACATTTATCTACACATATCTATACATGTATTCATGTGTGTATATATAAACATTTATAAGAATAGAGTATGTACTAAATTGTCTTGCCTGCGATGTGTTCCTAACCATTTCTAATGATTCTTATCTTCTATATTTTGCTCATTTTTTATTGCTCATCACTTGCAAATCCTTTGTTGCTAAGGCTACAATTCTCAATACAAAGTAATTCTTTGTGTATCATTTAATACTTCTTGCTTTACATTCTTCCTTCATTTTATTAGAATGACTATTGTGTAGTACTGTCAATCATCCTTGTGTATCATTTAATACTTCTTGCTTTACATTCTTCCTTCATTTTATTAGAATGACTATTGTGTAGTACTGTCAATCATCCCCTGGGTCTTGAGCACACCAGGCCCACACTCTACCACTGAGCCATCCCCTCACACTCATGTTAGTATTATTTTAGACATTTCATAATTAGCAATGAACTTGTTTTGTTTACATAATCTGACTTTTTGTCTCTTAGCTTGAGAATCACTAGAATTATTATTACAATTACTGATAATTATTATAATGATCAGATTACTGTCTTTCTGTGGTTTTCTTTCTATTTGTGCTTTCTTTTCTGTTTAGCTTTCTGTCATGACAGGCTATGATTTCTTTGGAACCGATGTTAAGAACATAACCACATTTGTTTGGCTTTCTTTTATGTAATTCGAAAGTGTTCACATTTATATGCTTCTCATTCCTTCCAATGGTTGACTTTAATTATTTGGAGTCATAACTCTGGATTGTAAATTAGCTGGAATTTTAGATTTACATCATGGTTGTTGATATACTATTATTGCAGGTAACATCATCACTGTATCAAAAGGAAGCAGGATAGTAAATATTCAAGAAACTAAAATCTGTCATCGTAATCAGGAAATACTGAGTTACTTTCAAAGTTCTGGGAAATGCTCTTGTGTATCAGATGGCTTAAATTATTCACACAGTTGTCGCATGTGAAACAGAAAGACAAGAAGATAAAGAGGAAATTAGAACCTCACAAATTAGTGTTTGAAAGACAAGGCATGTCACCGGTTCCGTGAATAATAAGTTTGTTCAGTGGGGAAAAAAATGATAAAAGAGGTAAAGTGTTATCAGAATTACACAAATGCAACTGTTTTCAAGTTTAATTTAGGACTAGCTGAACCCATCCTAACACATACAAAGGAGAAGTAGTAAGACACACCTTCTGTAGCAGACAGCATGGTTTTTTCCCCTTAATTGAAGAATATAATCTGAACACATTTCTGGGTAAGAACACTGAGAATTTTAATATCAAGGCAACATGATTGAATAAATACAAAGAACTCTTTTCTGAAAAAGAGAGATAGTGCCTTCACAAATCCATGGCGTTTTCTCTATCTGGGACACAGCCAGGTGTTAACGCCCTTCCCTGCTTGTCTTTATCCTTACAGGTGTTAGATGACAAGAAGTCATTAAATCCTTGCAAATCAGGGCACCACTCTCTGGAGCCCTGCCAGGAAGCCTGTCAGTTAAGTTTTAAGCAGAAGTAAACA
This sequence comes from Dipodomys spectabilis, assembly GCF_019054845.1. NCBI lineage: Eukaryota > Metazoa > Chordata > Mammalia > Rodentia > Heteromyidae > Dipodomys > Dipodomys spectabilis. Next base: position 11,842,890 of record NW_024870752.1, read on the forward strand.
CATTACCGTTCTTCTAAGAAGCCGCCACTAGTGGTTAACACTCACGTGTGCAGCTGCCAGTTACAGCCCATAATCCCTTGCTGCCCTATTCAGCCCCCTCCGTGTGAAGTTAGAGGCAAGAGCATATGTGTTAGCTCTGTTGCTACTGAAGAGCCAGCTCTTCCACTAATATATCTTTATTTTCTTTGCTGTCTGGGGGACATAGCTATCTCACACTGAGATTCAGAAAGGTAGAAAAATGGTACACAAGGCCTTCAGCATCACATTATGATATTGCATATCTTACTACTATTAAATGCTACTTTTCTTAAAGATGATTAGAGCAAGCATTCTGTCATTTTCAGCAGGCCCTAAATTCAAATTATCAAGATACTCTGCCCATAAGTATCCTATAACAGAATAGATCTTTAGTAGAGATTCTCGTAGCTTTACCAGTGTCTAAATCTACAAGATTATCGTTGAAGTCCCTTTACTGACTCCTTCGCTTTCCTTTTTAGGGTTCCTCTTGGTTTCCATTTTGAAGGCATTTATTACATGTTTTTCTATAAGCCAGACATGATACTAGATGCTGACGTTAAAATAGTAAGGTCAATCTGAATCTAATACTTGAATGTTTTGCCAATCCCTTCAGCCTCCATAGGCCAAGAGCCCTGCAAAAATCTCATGTCCTGCCTCCAAAATAACTTCTTCCCAGCTCACAACCCTTGGCCAGATCCTCCTGTACACTCACCTTTCCTGTCCTATGTGATGCACACTTTCTACCTAGAAAGTCTTTCTTTTCCTTGTGCTGTAATTCATAACCCCAGACCCACTTCTTTGTTGCTCCATACTAGCTAATCATCTTCAGTCCCCAGGCATCCAGCCTGGGTACCTGTTTGTTCAGGATTGAAGATCAGCACCATCCTACCCCTCTTTGATACTATACCCAAGGATGAGGCTCCTTTAAGGTCAAGGACAAATTCTCCCAATTCACTGCTGTTTAGTGTCCCTGACAAATAGTACGTGCTTAATACATATTCGATGAGTTCGTGGGCAAAAACGCCAATCAGAGAATGAGCCCACCACATTAGGAAAATGAAGCAATTCCTATGTAATCCACCATAACCTACATTCTGCTAGCTTCCAACTAGATCATGTTCTCTAGGTTCCTGTTATGTATGAACTGATGGAATAGCCACACCTAAATGTCTCCTACTCAGTCCTCAACAAACCTCATTATCCATTCTTCTACCACCTAATAAACTCTTGTTCCTTCTTACTGCCTCAACAACTCTGTTATGAGCTAGCTTCCCATTCCTACAAATACTATCTCTGTAGACTGCCAGCCTGTCTTGCCTTATCTATCAATGGGAACATTTTGGGCCATTCTAACCTTTACAGAAATATCTGTACATACAGGAAGCATTGCAATGGGTTTCTCTAATAATTTATTTCTTGACTAAACTTTTTTGAATATTTAAGTTATATAAATATCAAGATAAACTGAACTATTAATATTAAAACTTGAAATAAAGACAAATTAAGTACCATGAAAGGCATAAAACATTATATTCTGTGTTGGGTACTACACTGGGATTGATAAGTCTTACTACTTAAAAATAATAGAAATATTCTAAATAAATAAATAAAATTTTAAGTGTAGAAAGAATATCTAAGACACCCACTAAGAGTATCGAGAATGTCATCTATTCAGTCATATTATAAGACTTATCAACCCAAGACCTTTCTTTAGCCCAGCTCCACTCTTTCAGAGACCCCATTATACCACTTTCTACCTTACCCTTCCTTAGGACCATGTAACTCACTCTGCAGCTAATCATTTAGGATCGATCAGTGCATCACCATTCTTGCTCTTTGCTAATGGGGTTCTATATCCTAGTCATATAGAATTGTTAAAAATATGTATATCCCATGTAGACAAGGGGCAAAAATGCCCAAATTACTCATTGGATGGGTAAGAGTAGAGTTAGTTCAGACAATAAGGGGAGAAGTGAAAAGACAGCAGAGACCTGGCCAAAGTCAAAGCACCTGTACTAGCCATTTGCGCTGTGTTCAATACCATTGCTCTGCCTCTGATAAGTCTTTGGTGAGCCACACTCTGACTGATAATAATTTGAGAAGAGCCCAGTCTGACATTCACCTACTAGCACTACCATAAAATCTCACTCTATACTAATGAAGAAGGTTTTGCCTATTTCTGGTTCAGTGTCCTACTTCAACTTCTTAACGAGTCTTTGGAGAGAGAACCTAACTACATCTTGCCAGCTTGAACATAAAAAGGCAATGTGCCCAATATACTGAGGTTGGTGATAAAGAAAGGGTATGATTAAGTTTAGCATACATTTGACATTTCCATATTTAATTCTGTGAAGATAGGTAATCCGAACCTACTATTTGGCTAAACAGACTATTTCTACTTCCCATGATACTGCTGCCCTTGGAATTGTTTTTTTTCCCCTGAATTAAGTGGTGGCTTATCACGAAGCAAAACATTTTAGGGTAAGCTTAGGTTTTGAGTTTATTTTCTTATTTTAGGACTCACTATCTTGTTAGCATGTGGTGCCTGCACTGTCTATGGATTTCTTTGATGAAAGCCTCAAGGTAAATTGGTTTGCTTTACCTCTTGAGATGGTAATTTAGATAGACAAGAAAAATCAGACTCCTGAGCACTCTCGTTGGCCTTTCATGATCAAATCTTCCTGGAAACAATCAGAAATAGGTAACGGTGGGGGATTAACCCCTTGCTAGGAAAAAGAAATCTGTAGTAGGTTTAGACCCTTCCCAACTCACCGTAGCTCTGCCATCACCTCCCAGAGGCTCCGCATTATGGGGCCTCTCCATATTTTTCAGGACCAAGAATAAGCATTGCAATAGAGGCGCTGGTAGCTCCCATCTTTCTCCTCCTTCCACTTGCCACTGAATCCCATATGATACAAGAGATACTCTCAAATCTGTAGACACCTCAGGCCAACGGTCCCAATGGTGAATATCCCCATTTCTAGCTTGCATGAGCTAGACTGACACCTCCAAGTCATCATGATCCTTGGAAGAGAAACATGAAGGCCCTGAAAGCTGTTAGTGTTTTGGGAAGCAGCAGATTCCACTATCCTGAGTACCTAGAACATAAAGGAGAGGAGACACCAGTCGCAGGCTAGAGTAAACACATCTTTTCTTGTGCCATAGAATCCTTCCCCATAGAAGGTGAACACCCAGAGTGTGACCAGAGGGCCCTAATTCACATGGATCCAAGGACTAGTTCTTGACGTGGCTTTGTATTAGAATGAGCACAAATCTCACAGACCTGTACTAGTAAAGGAGTAAGAAGCAGCAGTGAGGTGGGTGGCAGACTGTAGTTGTTTGCTTGTACCTCCTTCCCTTCCTTTGCCAGGGCTAAAGGTTATATACTCTTACCTTTGAACTCAGCCTGGATTGATAAAATAAAAGTGGAGTCAGTCACTTAAAAGCAAGTGAGTTCACGTGAGCTTCATTTTCTTCTGCCCCAGCAGCTAGTGAAGCTCCAGAAATCATCTGATCCACCAACCTGGCTCTCAAAGCATGGGCAATTACAAGGCTGTGACTTACTGGAGGAGACCTGTGCCAGACCTGCAATGTGAAGAAGGGACAACCCTTTGTTCCTTGAAGCTGCTCATACACTCCTAACCAATCTTGAATGAGGCAGTCACATGTTAGTGGTTGCCAGAAGACCGAAAAAATATATTCTGGATTCTACTTATCTCTTCCTAGAAGTGAGTTACCCCCACTTCTGGGTCTGTGTCCAGCCTTCTCAATCACAGCATCCTTGCAAAGAATAAAGCTAAGTGAACAAGCACTTCTACATCACAAGCACAAGTCTTAGCATCCAGAGGAGCAAGAACTAGGGTTCTTCCGTCCCAATCCACTCTTGACATGGACAGTGGACTCAAGAGTGATGTCCCACTCAGATGTGACAACAAGGGTTTGTGTGGGTGATTACAAGAGAGGATAAAGCTAAGAAATAGCTTCTGTCATTAGGGCACTGACTCTAGGAGAAATGACACACAATGCCTAAGATGGATCTTCCAGACATTTTCTGCGTCTGGGGGTCACAATGGGGGTAACAAGATAGGGGCGATTATCAACTGTGAGTTGAGATAAGAGGTAGCCAAAAGCAAGAAAGTTCCTGAGGACAGGTGTGTTTGGGGATAGCGAGGTAGGTAGATGGATCCGATGAACTGAAGATAGATACATAATAGGTAGGTAGACCAATTGGTTGATAGACAGATAAAATCTTGCACAGCCCTTAATGAGGTTGTGTTCCTTATTTTTTTTCAATAAGAAGATAAAGGCTCTAAAGTTTCACTAGATATTACCACTAGAACCAAGATCCAGACACAGCCCCTTGTGACTCTGCAGCCCGTGTCTGTCTGGCCAGCCACACTCCTGTCCTTTGAAGACTGTTGTAAGTGGCACTTCCCATCACTCACAAACCTGGAAGTGTTGGTGGCATATTCCATTAAAGCCTGTGCCCTCTCCCCTTCCCTCCCAAATTAGGTGGCTGCATTTTCTCTTCACCCAGTCCTTTGGCAGTTTCCACTGCCTGTGGGGCCTAATTGGGCCAGAGTCTCCTGGGGGCTTTGCTTTGCTATTTCCTGATGAGCCAGGGAGAAGGGAGCATAGACTGCAACTGTTCTCATTAAGGAAGGACACCATTTGTCATTCCTCTTAGAGGTATCATCACTATTTTAATTAACCATCTTTGCCATTGGGTCTGCGAATAATTGTCCTCTACCGTTGTTCAAACCACAAGAACAGCTACTTTTTAAGATGTAGGCTTTTCCCTCCAGAAGCCCTTGCTAATTAAAGCCTGAGAAGTTTTAACTCCTTCTGCAGAAAGCCTACAAGTCAGGTAGTATGTGACCCTCATTAGCACTAGGGAAGATTACAAGGCCTGTTGCTATTATCTTGGCCCCAGAACCCCTTCTGAAAGTAACCACTTGCTAAGAGGAAGTGTTGATCTGATGTACGTTTTACTGCCTTGCAGAGCAAAGTTAAAAGATTGTCTTTTTAATTCTAGCAAGGGGATGAGATATCATTTACCTTCCTATGTGGAAGGTAATTTTCTAGTTAAGCAGCAGGTAAAAAATGAAGGTAAAAGGAGTCTAGTAAAGAGAATGATCCTAGGAAAAAATAGTAATCTGAGATCCCTGAAATCTTAGCCGTATGATGATTACACACACACACACACACACACACACACACACACACACACACACACACTAAAACAGGGTATAAGCAGACAGAAATCTTTATGAAATATGGTAGAGAAATGTTTTTTTGCAAAAGCATTTTCAGACCCATGCAATGGAAGGACAGACAGGGTTACAACACTGTCATAGCAATTCAGGTCACACTCAGGGCTCACCACGTTTCCAAGTTTCCAAAACACACTGGTTCTCCACGATATTCACCAGGGACCCATCTATCTGTGAAACACTGGGAGAAGAAATAGGTTCCCAATTCCATTCTTCTGTGGTGATAGTTTGGATAGGATAAGCACCCCAGATGGCACATGTGTGGAAGGACTGTTTGCCAAAACAGCAATGTACAGCAGTGATGTTTTGGGAAAATGACTAGACATGCAGGCTCTCATTTTACCAATAAATTTTTTTAAATTATACCTTTTAAGTTTTCTCTCTAGGGGAAAAAAATCTACATCAGATCAATATTCTATCTTAGCAAGAACTGATTTTTAGAAGAGGTCCTGGAGCCTGGATAATAGCAGCAGGGCTTCTCATCTTCCCTGGGCTAATGTGGGTCACAGCTTACCTGATAAACATATAATTGGATGGCATTGTTGGCAGATAGACAGGGCGCAGTTTGAGGGAGTATGTCATTAGGCCTATCCCCTGGAAAGATGCACCTCAGGGCCTTCTTGTGTCTCTCAGTTTCCTGGCCACCATGAGGTGAACAACTTCACTCCTCCATGCCTTTCCACCATGATGGTGCAGGTCACCTTGATGCAGAGACAACTGAACTGAAAGATCACTGACTTAATAATCCTCTGTGCTGGGAGCCAAAATATATCATTCCTCTTTAGCATTGGTGTTTTCTCAGATATCTGTCAACAAAAAAAGATAACTAACATTCCGACTGTGGCTGGGATGTCAAGTCCACTTGTAGGACCTATTTGTAGCTCAGACAGCCCATTTTCTTCAGAACCACTTTTCTTTCTGAAAGACTGACTGGCAAAGAGACAGTGGCTAGACCATGTGTAAAAATAGAATTATGGTCATGGCATGCTGCTGCTTACCAAAACACCACTCCATTCTCTGTATCCACCAGGCCAGGAAACCACCCTGCTATCTCTAAGTCAGTCTTGAGGAAAGTCTGACTACTATCTCTACCACGAATCCAAGAAACTCAACAAAAACTTTTGTAACAATCAGCCTCAAGTGGACAATTCTCAATGAATAATAGACAGCCTCACTAATTTTTGTTCCACTCCCAACCTAAGAACAATCAGAGAATGCCAAAGATGCTTCCTAACTAATCATGTAGACTACCATGCTTCTGGCTGGCTGCCTCAGCTTCACATCTCTGCCAAATGCAAGCGATGGAGGCTGACCCTGTGCTGTGGCCATCTCCTAACCCATAGTCTTGGCTTTCTCATGGTTGATTCCCACACTTCCTTCTCTGTCCTCCATCGCACTACGTCTTAGACACGTATCCCTTTTCTTCCATATCAGGATCGCATGATTAGTAATTTCTCATGTATATTATGTAAGATATTTCATCTCTTTACCTCCAAAACCATCTCAGACTGCTTTAGGTTAATAGGTGCAATTATTGTTCTATTATGATAGAAATGGCCCCCAAATCATAGCTTTCTACAACACGCATTTATTATCTTACAGTTTCTATGGGCCAGAGAATATGGGAGTGGCTAAACTGGGTGTCTTACTGGCCTTAACTGGGTGTCCTCAGTTCTTTTCAAGGTTACAATCAATGTTCCTAGAGAAACTAGTCATCTCAAGGTTCAGCTCACACTTGATTGTCAGTGGGCTTTAGTCTCACAGCCTGACAGACTCAGGGCCTCAGTTCCTACTCTGTGATTGGCTGGAGGCCATCCCCACTTCCTCACTCCTGAACCTCCTCATTGGACAGCTCACAGCCTGGCAGATGGCTTCACCAAAGAGACCTTTAAAGTGAGAAAGTACCAGTCAGAAGGAAATCACAGTCTTCCTTGGCCGCCAGAAACAACAGTCAACACTTTGTCCATATTCTTTCTGCCCATTAGAAGCAGGTCATTAAGTCCAGCTGACAACAAGATGTTCAGTATCCCAACACTGGGAGTCATTTTGGAGGGTCTCCTACTGCTATTAGCTGGGTAATATCTGGTCTCCTTTCCCAGTCTATCTGTGATTCTCTGTGCACAAACTTTCCCTCTTCTTCTTGAGCTGATTTCTTTTTCTCTTACCTCTCAACATTATCAGCGATTATGTTTCTTTTTCCCTTTGAGGAAACATCCAGAATCTCCAGGCGTTTCTGAATTATCTTTTTAAATTATCTTTTTTGCTTTTCCTTTACCCTCATGCTGTGACACTGAGTGGCTATTGATATTTGTGGGCTCTAAGGAGATGATTTTGCCCAAGGCTGTAGTGACAGCCAGGACAGAAGCCAAGGTTGCCATTTCCCCCATCTCTGTCCTCAGACCACCAAACACATTGCAGCACAGCCTAGAATCCTGCTTTAGGCAACAGGAAGGATCATTGGGGTCAGTCCATATGATGTACAAGCTTCCCTAAAAGTTGAGAATAATTGTTTTATGGCTGCCTCACCTTCCTGGGTTAGGTGGCTTCGATGTTTCTAAGTATACTGAAATGTAATGTAATTTATATGACATTCCATTTTCAGCTCTGTCGCGTGGGCAGTGTTCTTCGATATTCTGAACTGTCGGATTTCAGAGCTAGTAAGGCTGAATGGCAAGAGTGGACACAAAGGAATTTTGCCTCTAGCCAACAGTCACACCACTGTAACAACAGGGAATTAGGGAATTCTTTCTATAAGCTTGTTGGGATCTTTTTAAATAACCTTTCCTGGGGCAAAAAAAATGCTGCTTGTAATAAAATCTATGAGTAAGCCCTTCAGGTTTAATCCTGTAAGGTTTATGGCATACTTCCATTAGATGTGTCTTACAATTTGTTTGGGAAACAAGGGATAAATCTCTATATGCAAATTAAGAAGACAGTCTTCCTAAACAAAGGAAGTTCAAAGGAAGACTTGGTATATATTATTCATTTACCTCCAGTGTAAATTCAGAAAGCATTGACTTTGGCCTATCTCAATCAAGAAAATATTTATAGTATTAATAACCTCTGATCTTATATGCATGATAGAAAAAAAAAGTGCATTGTGGCTCTGAAAGAGATTCAGAGGCCTATTTGAGAAGTTTTCTGAGGATACCTATACCATACATTAAAAATGCAAAGACAATTTATGAATGTATTTATCATACTTATTGAAGTGAAGACAAAACTCAGAGTTAATGCATTCTTCCTCTAGTGTATAGCCATTGCAAGAAGATTGTAAAAGTTCTCACATCCCACATTATGCTTCTGCTTGCCTCTTGCTGCCCAAACACTTTAACTCCCTGATGCTCAACTTTGAAGACCAATGGGCTGTATATTGTAGAAGTCATTATTCTTGCAAAGATCTAAAAGTCTGATTTTAAAATTAGCATGTAACATCCAACATGACTTACAAACACAACCTCCTGGTCTCACCTTCCTTCCTAAGCAATAAAGGTAAACTGTTAGCTTTTTAATAATAATTTTCATCCATGGGCCACAGACATCTCAAGCTCAACAAGCTGAAGTCAAATTCATCTTTTCCCTTACCATGAATACAACTCTCTTCCTTTTTTCATCAAGCATGCTTAATCAGTCACCGTATTCTACCCTTTGTTTCCCACAAACTCCTCTCATGATTCTTCTTTGAAACTTAGAGACCCAGCTTTGCTCAGCTACTTCCTGGCATGCTATCATAGCCTTCTAGCTGTCCACCATGTACTCTAAAACCCATCATTTGTACCTCTAAACTCTAGATCAGGTAATGCCATTGTAATCGTTTTTAGAATGAGGCCCCAGACCCTCCACTTTTCTCTTTCGATCATCCATATGCAACCCCTTTAATAAGTCCCAAAACATAGCAAGAATTTGAACAATTGCACCACTTCTATTGCTTCTGCCCTGGCTCAAGCCACCATGCCTTCTACCGGGATTGTTGTGGTAGATATCTCTCTGTCTTCATATCATTGGTCTGCCTTTGGTCACTGTAGGCTGTCTCCAACAGGGCAGATAGTGCGACTTTTCTACTTAAAATTCTCCTCTGGCTTCCCCTCTGACCCAGAACAAAAAATTTGGAAGATGACCCAGGAAGCCCACCGCCACCAGTCCCCTCTCCTTTCTTCCTTCCGTTACCTCTTTGCCTCTTGTCCTCCCGCTCCTCCCACCCCACTATTCTACCTCTCTCCAGCCACAACTGCTTTCTCTCTTCCCCAGATACCTGGCACCTTCCAAGCTCACTTGCCCATGTCACCCATGGCCCCCGGATCTCTCTCTGTTTTTCTCTTTGGTCTCATTATTCTTTTTGACATTTATTATCAGAAACATCCTCTATATTTTACTTGTCTTTTTGGTTTTTTTTTTCTCTTTTCTGAAATTTTAAGGAAAATGTAAACTCATAAAGAAAAGCATTGAAGAAAATTGTCTGCAAATAAGGAATTACAGGACCTGAAAACATAGGACCTATTGTTTCTTAGCAACAAGTACTCAGCACCTATGTGTTGTATGAATGAATGATTGGATGGATATTTGAATGATTCAATGAATGAATTAATGAAAGATATAAGAACATGGAATTTCCTCTTAGCATATTAGCTCACATCCCCTCATCCCTTACAGCTCTCATTTTGTATGCTGTATCAATAGCCTTTCTTCTAAAGAGGCATGGTTGAAATATATATGCCCACACATATATACATATAAATAATGCATACACGTATGTGTACATGCACATATGTGTATGTATTTCCCTGTTCATGTTGTTCTATTTTCCTTGCAATATACCACAATGGAGAAACTCCTATTTAACCTTCAAAACCCAGTTCATCCATTATCTCCTTCCTGTAGAGCCCCTCCCCCTCTTCTTTCAGTCAGATTCCCTGGTCAAGATGCTTCACACAGATGCAATTCCAGTTATTGTGCACCTGGCTACATCATGTTTGTGACTTTTGTTGGATCCAGTTGTAGGGATACATGTTGCCACCCGAGTAGATGCATAATAAATAATTTGCATTCTCTATTGCCTGGAATGAGGGAATGTAATGTACTCTGGCAGAAACTAGCATGACACCAGCCAAATAAGAAATCATTTCTAGAAGTACCCACAAAGTAACTAATCTACACTTTCCAAAATTTCCCATGTTTATGAAACATTACTGGAAAATTTTATTTAAAAAACAAACATATACACTCTAGCCAAATAATATTGTGAGAGAATCTTGTAAACAACCAAGTTTGGGGAGTCTCCACATCATCTCACCCCAAAATGCCTTAGAGGCTGGAGGCACACGTAGCTGACTTTCTTCTGCTGCCTCACGTGTCTATGTAGGGTAAACATCCTTACACATGCTGGGCTGTATCTCTGAGCTGGTAGATTCTGAGACCCAGAGGAGCAAAGAACTATCAGAATTTCCTCATGGTTTGCTCACAGATTCCCCAGTTCATGTGCAGAGTCTGGTGCCTTGTTGGCCTCAGTTCACCCATCTGCAAAATGAATAAGATGCCTGCACCTCACAGGGGTGTTGGAAAGTTCAATTCTATTTTGAAGTTCTTTGCATCTGTCAAGGAGTGTGTGTGCACAGGGTCTAATTAAGAGCCGCGACTTAGCATTCCTGGGTTGTTCCGTTCTTAATGTCAAATGTGCATTTAAATTGCCAGATTAAAGCCTCCTTTGATTGTCATGTAAAACAGTTCCCATATTCTTCCCTTTCCCATTGTGTTCTCGGGGTCCTGCCGAATCTCACTCGGGCCAAGATGGCGTTTCTTGGTCTGCCATTCTGGAATCTTCCCTGGGTCTGTATCACTTCACCCCTCAGTCAAGCTGGGCTCCCATTTGTCCTCTACCACATGAGCAATCTCAGCCTCAGTTAGCATATCTGCACGAGACTTACTCCCAAAAGCTGGATGAGAAGAGGGGTCAAACAAATGGCGAGTGGGTCTAGGTTCCTGAGAATGTGAGACTGAGGGTGAAGAGACACCAGGTAAGTCTTTTAGAGGGAAACAACCCAGAGACGTCCCTTTCCTTCGGATGGACAGGGTTGTCTGGGTTGCTTGCCTACATGAGTAGTGAGTAGCTAGGGAGGCGCAGAGCACGGTACCCAGGTGCCCATCTGAGTATTTGAGCATCTGCTTCATCTCTGCCACCTACATGATATACCTGATGCCTAGGCCAAGATTTTTTAATATTAAAATATGACTGGTGCAGTTAAACACCAAAAGTAGCCTTCCTGTCATTTCACCTTCCTTCTAAGCATCCTTTCCCATGACCTTTGCCCTTACCCTTCCTCACACTGTCTTTTGAGGACAGGGGCGTCAGTGGAGGAGGAAGAGCCATGGATGGGTGAGTCTGAGCAAGGCACTTACAGACATGTAAAACAAAAACAACCCTGATGCTAATGAGAACTGAGGGGGAGGGGGAGGGGGTGGGAAGGGAAATAAGTGACTAGAGCCTGAAAAAAGAAAAGAGCATCTGAACCAAGCTCCATTTTTTAGGAGTATATAGTATGTCTGTCTTTTCAGGATCCAAAGCCCAGCTAACTGATTTCATCGGGGAACTTCTCCAAGCTCATGATTTAATGGGTAAGGATGCTGCTACAACGTTCCTCTGGATACATTCCCAAAATACATATGGTGGACTGGAAGCCCAAGAGAGAAGAGGCTATGGACCACATTTTGGCAGTCCCTTAGCCCCTCCTCCTAGACAGCAGCATATCAGATCCTTCGGGTTATAGAGGTGAGATGTTTATAAGTCAAGAGAACAGGAGAGGGACACAGAGGTGAAGCAGGGGATGGAGAGAGTGGCAGAAGGGAACAGGAGAGAGGGGAGAAGGGGAAGATGAAAGGAGGAGAGAGGAAAGCAGAGGAGGAAGGGAGGAGAGGCTTCAAGGAGAGCCGGAAATTCATAAGATAGGCCAGCAGACTGGAGGCTCGACTAAAAGTTGGTTTAGCAAACTTGAGTCTGAAATCTGAAAAGCAGCAAGCCGGAAAGGCAGTCAGGTTGTCCAGGCTGCAATCTTGGAGAAAATGGAAACTTCACTCTCTGTTTTGAAAGCTTCCAAGTGATTAGACGAAACGTGGCCGCATTACGAAGGGTAGTCTGCCTTCCTCCAAGCCTACTGTTTTTAAATGTTCGTCAAACCTAAAAGCTACCTTCATAGCAACATCTAGATTGCTGGCTTGATTTTCACAAAAACCATGCACCACAGCCTAGACAAGTTGACACATAAAATTACCTATTACAATGTTCACTTCCATTCTTAGGCCACTGCTGTCCTGCAGGGAAAAAGACAAGCTGCTCCCCCTTCTCAGTTCTGCACCCTCTTATTTTCTACTGAAAGAGTACGTACGGCAGGAAGACGGAGCATGCGGACAAGGCAGAGGTGAGAGGGGATACAACACACATGCACCGCTTACAGGCTTGTGCTTAGAGATTCTGAATCACGACTTCAAATGTAAGCATCCTTGTGAATCCTCAGATTCAAGTGTTTCAATGCCAGTTTCCACTCTCCCATTTAATCCTTTACACTTCGAACAAATTGTCTGAGAAGGGCTAAAAAAACGTATGGCTTCTTCTCCAAGGAGGAGATAAAATAATCTCTAATGTGTGGCAAAGGATAAAAAGTAGAAGCCAGAGAAAAAGCTTGCCGACGTTGGCATCAAGTAAAAGTACTGCTTGCTAAGTACCTTGCCTGACTTCTTATTCGGTATAGAACACCCAGCCTGGAGAAGAACACTTCTCTTATCTTCTCAGGCCAGCTGGCTCATGACGTCTTCCAGGCAATGGATCAGAGAGGAGTGTTTCCAGTTCTCCCCCTGCAATCAGCAACCCAAGGGCCTCCCTCCTTCGGGCATCAGGACTTCATGTATTCAACCCCGTTTTTCAGATGGAAACGTGCAGCATAACAATGAGTTGCTTTTCAATGTCAGCGCCAGAGGTAGCATCCACCTTAGCTGGTTTACCCAACCGAATAAAGCATTGAGAAAGAGTGTAAAACTAGCTCAGTTAGAATAAGCAAAATTCAAGTTCACTAATAGCTACACAAAAATAATATAAAAAGAGTGATGACTATGGTTGATAACACTTGGTTATTTCTTGTCTGTCTAGAAGTAGATGCTGCTGCTGCTGCTGCTGATGGTGGTGGTGGTGATGATGATGATGATGATGACTACTTATTGAGCTTCTGTTCCTTTATCTACACATATGAATTCATCAAATCTTACAACTTTGGAGTTTTCATTATTTTATTTAAAAAAAAGGAAACTGAGACCTATGAAGACCCAAAAGAGCAGAGCACGGATTCAGAGTCTGGACTCACTGATCCTCTCTCCTATGTATGGGCATCCCTTTGCACATGTGTGATATATTTCACATTGTACACATTCATCTGTGAGGAATATTAAGGTTAATGTATCTCATTTGGAATTTACCGAAGTCCAAAATTGCATTATGCGCTCCTACAATTCTACTTGGAGGAAGTTTGAAGTCACAGTTTGACATCATTATTATTACAAGCTAAAGCTGATACTATACCTTCGGGGAGACTAGCATAAAATTCTATTTATATTAGAATATTATTTGAATATTAGAATATTTATATTCCTTGATTGTATGTAAAAAAAGGCCCGAGAGCAAAGGAAGGGGCCACCTTATCCAAAAAGAAATGTACTCATTACCTGACTTACAAAACTGTAACATCTCAGTACGTTACCTATTTAATAACAAGAAGATTAAAAAAAAAAGAAAATGCCAAAGTAGGGTGGCTTAATAAATAATACAAGAGGTAGGAATAACGCTGGCCAGAAAGTTTACTTTTAATTGTTCAAGAAGCTATATTATCTAGTAAAGCAAAAAGTTGTTCACAATCTTTTGCTTTCCTTACAGAAATACTTCTCTTTATTATTTTCATTAATGCTTTTCATTTAGCATAAAATACTTCCTAAGATGAACTCCCATTTGACTTCTTTGGAGAGGTCCACAAGGAAAGTAAGAAACTGCCTGAGAATTGTGTTTGCTGGAATGCATGCATTCTGTTATGTGATGGATACGGAGATAGCTTGGTGGGCCAGGAATTCATTCCCTCTGCTTCATGGCCTTCCATGCTGGTCTCCACTGCTGCTTCTACTCGTACATCACTCTCTCCAATTACAAGCCCTGCTTGACGAAAACTGGCTGCAAGCAACATAAAAGTAGATCAATCATAATATTTATACCCACCCCCTGGGAAAAAACCCATTCCCCTTCCTGAGCCTACAAATACTGTATTAAATTAACTTTCCTTTAATTTATCAAATTCAAGGCACACTTGCTCATTTTCATGCATTCAACAGCTACTTATTTAGTGCCTACTATGTATAGGACACTATTGGAGTGGATAGGGGTGGTAGATACAAATCACGCTCAGGAATTCCTGTCTTCTTAGAACTTCCCTTTGAGTGACACACACACACACACACACACACACACACACACACACACACACACACACATGCATACACAAGTTTAGAAGTAAATAAATTATAACCGATGGGTTAAATGTAGGGTTAAGTTAGGTAGCATTTTTTTATTACCTTCAATAGTCTTCTATCATTTTATTTTATTTTAGTACCAGTACCGAGGCTTGAACTCAGGGCCTTAGTTTTTTCACTCAAGACTGACACACAACCACTTGAGCCACAGCAGCTCTTTTAGATTTTTGCTGGTTAATTGAGATAAAAGTCTCACTGACTCTCCTATATTGTTGGCTTTGAACTGTGATCCTCAGATCTCGGCCTCCTGAGAAACTAGGATTACAAGCAGGAGCCATCAGCTCCTGAATGAATAATTTTAAGTAAACTTTTATTTGGGAATCATAGTGTGTTTCAAATAGCTAAGTTGTAATCATTCTTTTTAGATTCTCTGTAGGAATCCCTTGTAGTATTACAACTCTCTTTGTCAACTCTGCAGCAGCCTGCCTCTCCTCACTAACTTTTGATCACCAGAAATTCTTAAATTTCAGGTGGTTTGTTTTTTAGTATTTTTTTTACAATTAGTGTTTGGTATGTCTTGCATTAATTTCTTTTACTTTTCCTTATCAATGTCCTAAGGATATCTTTTCATTTTCCTTGAGATGGTTTATTGTGGGGGCCTTAATGTTTACATTTGCAATTTCCAGAAATTAATTTTTGCCAACCGTAGTATGGCTGAAGATTTACTTTCCCCCATATGGATATTTTGTGTAGATAATTTGGGGAAGAAATTGAATAGAAGCTATGAGATGTGACTAAATTATTATTACTGTTTAAAAATACATTGTACTCATAAATTGCCTTGTTGAATCAAAACCCTTTTGTATAACTACTTAAAGATAATAAAAGAGTGAAAAAGACAAGAAAAGCAAAATAGCTAACAACATTTTGAATGCCACTTATGTGCAAATAAATCTAAATACCTTACATATGAAACTCATTTTATATACTAAGATGTATATACTACTTATGATTCCCAAGTGAAGAATTAAGAAGCCCAGAGAGGCCAAGGCCTAAAGCCTCACAGTCAGCAACTTGAAAACCATCTGATCTCTGTCACCACACTGTAGAAAAAACTTTTCTAAATGAAGGCAATGTTTCCTTGGAATAATACATTTTTATGGCCCATTATATAAGCAGGGTCACAATGTCTATATTTGGACAGAGTATTTACACAGTGCAAATTACATGACTGTAGCGACATTGAATTAAAAAAATGCATAGCTACAGGATATAAGCTGTGGTTTTTCTTCATGCTCTCTCATTTCCCCCTGATTTTAGTACCTTTGCCTACATTTGGGGCAGGCAGAGCTACTCTGGGACCAATTTTTCTTTCCTTTCAAGGAGTGTGTCGTTATCTTCGTTTGCAGTACACTGGGCTTGCTGAAAAGGAACCATTGAGGCCTCCTTGCCATTCTCCACCTCTCCCTCAGCAGTTGCTGTAATTTTTACCACGAGCTCCAAGCACAGCTTCCCCATCTCAACTTTCCCCGACTCTGTGGCTTGAAGCCAGCCCTTTAAAATCAATTTTGCTTGCCCTTGACTCTAGCGGTTGCATTTCTATTTGATTCCTATTTCTCAGTCTTTCTTTTATTTAAATTCTGGCTTCCCTCCAAACTGAGAGGACAAAGGAGTGTAGGCCTTTGAATACCGCTGTCACCAATAGACTGTAAGGTTGTAGCCTCCACAGCAACCTAGACCTATCCAGACTAGCCGTGAGTCACCAATGACCACTAGCTTGTGGGTGGCCGTTGCTGTCACCCACCCTAGTGATGGGTGACACACTCTTCAACTATTAAGCAAAGAGAAATTGCCAGGCATTGGGACATGGTATGGGGCTTTCAGGCAAGTTGCATTGTGAGATTAAATCAACAGGAAAACATGGGAAAGGAAATGTAATCATTGGGTCCTTCTCAAGCAGCTACTTAGCCCTAGATGTGTGAGAACCATGCATAGTTTGGGACAAGTTCTGATTAGTCCCGGAATCCCCTGGCCTTTGTGTTTAAATGGTTTATAAATAGAGTTATGGATATAGAGACCGAACTGCAAAGCCTAAGTCATGATTGAATGAGTTCAATTTAATTTCAAGTTATTTGAGACTGTGTTGGGGGAATTGTCTGTTTAGGCACCTGCAGAGACAATCACTAGTAGTAACTTTGAAGCACAAACTTCAGAATGCAAATTCACTGCTGGAAACTCTCCCTCCTAAGTGTTGATGGAAAGGAGACATCATTGCAAAGTTCCCAGTTCATTCAGGGAGTTAAGTTACTTGGTTCTATGGTACATTAATTCCTTTATTTGAAAGTATGAGCATTGTATATTTTATTTATTATGAATATATAAGTTATACTTGCTTTTTTACTTTTAGGAGACATTAATAGTGTAAGAGCTGGCATGAGAAAAATTTATAGATGCATAGCATACTTTGAACAAGTTTATCCCCTCCATTTTATTTTCTTAGCATCGCCATCCTCCTTCTTCCATTCAAACAACACCCATAAAACACTGCATTATGCTATTTTCATACATATATGTGTGATATACATTAATACCTTAAAGAACAGAGACTGTATGGAAGCAGAACTGGTATAATACAGGCATTAACAATCAGCTGAAGAGATGATTTGACACACCCATGAAGTATCTTCCCCAAGCAATATATTCTCCATAACACATGTGCACTCACACACGCATATACAAACACACTCACACATGCACATACACACAAACACATACATGTACATATGCAAACACTCTACCAGGCCTAGAGTTCAGTTCTGTACTGTGATGGCTGCTTGATTTATATCTTCCGAATAGCTACCCAACATCCGCTAAAGACATGCTGCCTTCCAGCTAATGCTCACTTTACCTTGATTTGGGGACACTGTTTGCTTTAGGGAAGACATATATTCACAAATATAAGGGCAGGAAACTACTCAGCAGATCACACAATGATTTAAACACAACTGAAGATAATGCAAAGCTGAGGGAGCTTCTATGCATCAACTGAGCTGTTGGGAGTATTTTTTACTTTGGGGAACTTATTTTGATTTTAAATGATATTTATATATCTATATGCTAATATGTATGACCAAAACTCAAATTTGCAGGTCAACAGGCTCACCATATTGCTAAGAAAAAGGCACATTACTGAATTGAAACATACTGTGACCAGTTCTCACCCAAGTGCATTGCATTGATGTTCCTTGTATACCAGGTTCTCTGCTAGATATTGAGCTTTGGAATTGGTCTACAGACCCAGAACAATGGCATACACAGGCTGAGCCAGCACGGGGAAGAGGAATTCTGCCAAGGACACTAGGAAGACTTCTCAGAGAAGTTAGGGATGGAGTTGAGCCTGGAGGAATGTGTCTGATTGATCCATTTGAAGAATTGTCTCACTATAGCAAGAATGGATTTACTGCTTTACTTAATGAGCTGGTCACTCTCTGTTGTCACTTGGCAGAGTGTCAAGTTAATCATATGCAAGACAGATGATATTTTGGAGAGAACAAGCCTGAGAGTTTGAGATGGTAATCTGAGAAGGCTGGGGAGATGAGATGAAAGGTTAAATAAGCTGGTGCTAGTGGCTCACACCTGTAATCCTAGCTACTCAGAAGGCAGAGATCTGAGGATCACAGTTCAAAGCCAGCCCCGGCAGGAAAGTCGGTGAAATTCTTATCACCAGAAAACCTGAATTGGCACTGGGCTCGAAGGGGTCAAGTGCTAGCCTTGAGCAAAAGAGCTCAGGGATAACACCCAGGCCCTGAGTGCAAGCCCCATGACCAAAACAAAAACAAAAAAAGGGTAAATCAGCAAGTGTGAGACTTCTCCCTACCCCAATCACAACTCCTCTGGGATGGAATCAAGACAGAAAGGTTTCAAAGTCTTCTTCAAATATTGTTTGGGACCACCTCTGTAGGAACATGTCTCCTTCTGTTGTAAAGCTTGAATGCTTCCTAAAAGAGCCAGTTTAATGTAGACTTCGGGTGGGACCACACTTGACTTTGTAAACCATGTGTCTATTTTAAAGAAATTTAGGTAAAAGCCACATGAAAGAAAAAAAATCAATTTAAAGTAAGCACTTCAGTGGCATATAATGCACTCCCAATGTGCTACAGTCAGCACCTTTAATCTAGTTTTTAAATATTTTTATTACCCAAAGGAAATCTCATACCCATTAAACAGCTACTCTTCAATCGCCTCTCTTCAAGTGCTTCCAAAGTACTTTCTGTCTCTATGGATTTACTTATTTTATTTCATATAAGTAGAGTCATACACGATGTGACTTGGGGCTTGTCTTCTTTTCCTTAGCATAATGTTCAAAGCAGCATGTTTTAGTACTTCCTTTTATGACTGAGTAATATTCTATTGTGTGCATAGACTACAGTTTGGTATATTAAATGGTTGTTCCTTTATCCGTTGCCAGATGGACTGTTTCAGCTTTCGGGAGCTGTTGTGAAGAATGGTCATATGAATATACATGCACATGTATTTTTTGAGTATTTCCTTTCAAATCTTTGAGGGCATGTAACTACTAGTTAAATTGCTTGGTCCTTCTAAACTTAATCTTGTGTTTGGTGTAAATTAATAGCACAAAGGGTTTCCTTGGGATTTTCCATGCATGTATATATATAAAATGAGCTTTGATCGAATTCACCCCCCTTTATTAAGCTTCAATTCACCACACTCCTTCCTTCCTTTTAATAGTTTTTAATGAGTTTAACTCTGCTATTTTCATACACACCCATACATACACACACTTATATATGCATTTACATATATTTTTCATGCATTTCATATATTTTCATGTCCCAGTACTGTTTTTTCTGTGTCCCTTCTCATGGCTTTCACCTCCCAAGTGTCTCTTTTTTGTGATCATGTTTTATTTATTTATTTTTTTGGCCTCATGCCAGGCTCTGGTGGCTTACGCCTGCAATCCTAGCTACTCAGGAGGCTGAGATCTAAAGATTTCAGTTCAAAACCAGCGTGGGCAAAAAAGACCCTATGAGACTCTCCAATTAACCACTCAAAACCAGAAGTGGAGCTGTGGTTCAAAGTGGTAAAACGCTAGTCTTGAGCAAAAGAGCTCAAGGACAGTGCCCAGGCCCTGAATTCAAACACCACAACCAACAAAAAAAAATGTTTTTTGGTCTATAATCTATCCCATATGAGTGACAACATGGCATTTGTCTTTCTGAATCTGGTTCCTGGCTCTCCTATGTTTACCCTATGCACAATCCATTTTCCACAGTGGATACACTACTCTACATTCCTTTCAACAATGTATGATGGCCCTAACATCTCCACCCACTCCATAATATATGCTATTTTCTGGTATCTTGAGTAAAGCCCATCCTCATGGATGTGAACCTTTTAGTTTCCACGGTGTAACTCCTTTGAACAATTAAGAGATAGTTTAACAAAATGATACTAGAGACCAAAACACATCTTGTCTGTGAGAGATAGTGCCTAAAGGATAGGAGAGGGGTGCATAATGAATAGAGAGAGGAAGGGTCTTAGAAATGAGGAGAACAATGGATATGGGAGACATGCTGGGGGAGAATGACAGAAGGATGACACTGATCAAGATGCATTGTGCACATAAATGGACATGTTAAATGGAAGCGCCACTGTACTACAATTGGAAGATAATTAAAGAATCACAATGGATAAAAGAAATGAAATGGCCACAGATGTAGGTGTTGTTTCTATATTCTTACATCTCTCTAGTTTTATGAAACCTTCAGGTCCAAAATTTCAACCACAGTAAGTTTCGTTTTATTCATTTCACTTGATTACTGGGCTTTGAAGTGGTTTTCAGGACATCAAATTTCACCCATTATTTTCCTCTCTCATTCACTAGAGCCTTTCTTGATCTCTTCTTGAGTGGTGTGACCCAGTAACCTAGAAACTTTAGGTGGTCCAAAAATGTTTTGAATACTTTCTAAGGAATAGATTTGTTCACAGTGAAGACAGGGCTCTTATAGAGCAGAGCCCAGAAACAGCCGCCCTCATACATTCTTCTATGCGCTCTCAAGTTCCCTTCGGAAGTGACCATTAATCACAGCTTAGGTCATTCTGCGCCAAAGCTCTTCTTCTGACAAGGTTTTATTCTCATGAAATGCCACTTCGGTATCTTTCCTTTTATGTTTGCTCCCCCCCTGTGAGATTCTGTGCCTTATGCCATATTTGTAGTTTGTTGGCTCACGCTCTGTGACTGATTATTTACCTGTTGAAATATTTATATTGACTCCTTGAAGCCACAGCTGCTCCTGGCAAGAATTACTGTTGAGCCCCTAAGGGCTGGTCTCTGAACTTTTCCAATTGAAAAGGTCAGGCAGTTATGGGAACTGATCATTTTTAATTTTGTAACCTCTGTGGAAAGCTGGATGGGGGAAGACTTGAACAAATAAATTAGTGTGAGCTGGGCAGGAAAGCCCACTGAAAAGTACCATGGGAGGAAAGAAGAAGCAATTTAACTTCAATAAACAAAGAGGAGCCCTGTGTGCTCCGGCGACAATGTCCAGCCCTGTGATCATGTGGACTGAGGGTCATTTGAGTTATGAATCCTTTATATCTCCTGCCGGCCTTGTCCAGGTAAGAGCTCTCTGCTGTGTTTCATCCACTCTATTCTGATCCAAGGAAGATTACATACTGATTTATGACGCCTCAGATATACTGATGGTGGAATGATCAACTCTGCAAACATTCAGGTGTCCTAACCATGAAGACACATTTGTGGGAATTCTAATTCTTTTTTTTTTTTTTTGGGTCCGGTCGTGGGGCCTGAACTCTGGGCCTGGGCGCTGTCGCTCAGCTCTTCAGCTCAAGGCTAGCACTCTACCACTTGAGCCACAGCACCACTTCCAGCTTTTTTCTTTTTGCTTATGTGGTGCTGAGGAATCGAACCCAGGGCCTCAGGCATGCAAGGCAAGCGCTCTACCACTGAGCCACCTTCCCAGCCCGGGAATTCTAATTCTTATAAAACCACTTCCTTCAGCTGCTACGAAAGACAGAGGGAAGTCCCTGTCAGGTCCTGAGAAAGTAGGGTAGAACTCAGTCATCTCAGTTCTTCAGTCATTTCTATGGGCAGTGGGAAAGGATTCCAGATATCTCAACCTAGGAGTGGTGAGACATTTCCTGCTGGCTTTGGGAAGATGTTTTGTATTCTTTTGTATTTTGATCTTGAGATTTATAGACAAGATAACAGAGAAATGTCACATGGAAGTCATAGAACACACCAACTTCTGTTTTTATTTTATTGCATTTTATTTTCTTTAACTAGCTGTTCAAAGGGGCTTCAAGTCAACAAGTCCGTTTATAGCTAGCCTTGAGTTGAAAAATACAGAGATGGAGAATGAGTAATTTCCTGGCCTTTAATTCGCTCTTTTGGAGCCAGGCTTTCTCCACAATGATGGTCCAGGGCAGCTGCACTCTCAAAGCCTGAACTTCTCCCAGAAGCTACATCCACCCACCATTCCTGGACCATAGCCTCCCTCAATTTCAAAATGTCAATCTCTCCAGTTGCTCCTTGTACTTCTTAGGTTATTCCCTCTCCTTCTTCCACGGGTTTGTGTCTTTCATCGCTGAAGGGTTATTTCCCGCAATGTGTGGAGCCTCATTGTCTCTGCCTCCCATCCTCCTCTCTGCCCATAGCTTTAGTTGTCACCAATGCCCGATGCCTCTTATATCTGCCTCCAGTGGACACTGCCCCCAGAACTCCCCAGAAAATACTAATGACTGATCTACAACATACCTTTCTGAAATCTATTGGAAACATTCTGAATCTCCGTATCCCACCTTGCTTAAAACCCATCAATTGTGTTACTCGCCCAGGTTATGTGTATTAACTTCTCCATGCCTCAGGTTTTAAACATCCTAGTAACTGTACTTCCAAAATTCCTTCCCACATCACCTCTCTCTGCCTATTGTCATTGTTCCATTGAAGGCCAAAACTGTCTTCTGATCAAGATAAGCTCCATGAGGGCAGGGATTTACTACTATTATTATTATTATTATTAGATGTACTTCAAATACATAACAGAACATCTAGAAGATTGTAGACTTCTTATAAATACTAGATGAATAAATAAATTCCATTCCTCAGTTTTCTCCCCTTTCGTTCGTTCTTCATCACCATCTGAATGAAGCAAAATAAATCCAGGATCTGATCATCAATTGCATCTATGTGCTACAGATTTAAGATTACTATGTCTGCCTGTGATACCCAATACTTTGAACCAAGAGGCCTTAATTTCTTCTGCTGACATGTTAGTGCTATCTGACAACATCCCATTCAGTGGACAACTGAGACCAGTTCTGTGTCTTCTCTGTTGTGGATCTTCCAGGCTCTTTGACTTTGCTCTTTTCTGACCTCTCTTTAGGAGCTATTCATCTCTCCTTTGTCTCTGAGAGTGGATGGTGGTTCACCTCTGGCTAAGCTGCTAAAATTTAAGAATTAGGAACTCATTAAGTTAATATAATGTAGAATGTGTGAGTGTTTTAAAATGTGCGATGTCAATCTCCTATGTTGGATTGGAACTCCTTTGTATAGCTAAAGATAATAATTAAAAAGCAAATAAATAAAATTGAAAGAAAATATAACAATGATTTGGAGGTATAATTTCATGTTAGGAAGAAACAAAAAGACTGCTATTCCAAATCTGTCTTCTTTATAAAAACCAAATCTATCTAAATTTTACCCTTCTTAAAGTGACATTGATCAAGATGTATTGTTCTCATAAACTGACATGTTGAAGTGAAACTTCTTTGCCTAACTACTTAAAGATAGTTTAAAAATAAAATTTATCCTTCTTGCCTCCTCCACTGGGAAAATCAAAGGTTCTCTCATAACCACATAACCCTGAAGAAACAAAAGGAAAAGGGATAGAGTATTTACCTCTTAGTGTAAGATTTTTTTTAAATAAATAATAAACTGAGGAAGGATGCGTAAGGGAATAATATAGACTAGGGTTGGGGGAGTTAAAGAAGACAGGACTTAGGAGTGCAAAAGATATACTATTATGGAAGCTCCTTGGAGTGAGGGCAAGCCCAGCTGCTAATGAAGCCTCCAGGGAGATGGAGGCAGGGAGACCCTGGGTTGGAGGCATATAGGATTAACTGCCCACAGACTCCCTGCTACTCTCCTGCCTTTGTCCTTGCTCAGTACCCCTGAGAACCACTGAGACCTGCGAGCAAACTACTTCAGCTCTCATGGTACCTGTGGATGGGATGTGCTCATGTACCTCCTGTGAGAGGATGGAGAGCAGATTCCCTTCCCCTCCCCATCATCTACCTACAGACATTTGAGAGGACCCAGTGCAGACAGGAAGAACTAAGGAGAGCAAAGGACGAATTCACCCAAGCAATAACCTGAAAGCCAATTTTACCAACTACTTCTGCAAGTCTTTACCTCAACGCCCCAAGATACAAAGCCTAGTAACTCAGTTACAAGCTTATCCATTTCCTTCTTCCACTTCAAGCATTCCTTCCCCAGACACTAGTCTTGGTTCTGTGTTCTCTTGGGTCTCTCTCTACTGTTCAACTAGATTCTAAATTCACAAGGAGCAAAACTTTTGACTCTGCCCTAACAACCTCAGAGCCTCTCTTGGGGTCCTGTGCCTTGTAGCCACTCAATAAATATTATTGACTTGGCTTTTACAGATGCTGTAACTGTGGCCCAAAGCAACGAAATGGCTTTTCCAGAACTCTGAAACTTGTTAGTTTGCAAGCCAGGATTGGATGGCAGCTTATTGTTTTCAGAAATCTTCCAAACTTCCAATTATTTGCATGTAGGTACCTGGGGAAAATAAATTTTATAGATGGTGTTTAGTGCTTCTTCTGTTGAAACTATGCTGTAACCTAAGAAGTAGTTTTTGAATGAATGAACCCAGTCTTCAAAATCAGATAGACTCTGTGTAGATGCTCACTGGCAAATACAGCTCTCCACAGCTCACTCACCTGCTTTCACCGCATGAGAAGAGAATTCCTGAACCTTGAGACCAATGATGTTGTAGGACAGAACAAGACAGAGGAAAGCCCACCAGTAGCTTCTTCCTCAAGCATATTCACTCTATTTCTTAACATGAAAATTTAACAACATAAGAAATCACAAATTACCAATTACAAAACTTACCTCACACATCACAAAATTCACCTTAAAAAATACAATATTGTATTTATTCAGTAATAATTTGACATCATTCAATAATAAATTTTCCTACCTATCTGGGCCTACATGCTTTATTTTTTTATTGGGGCAAAAGTATATGTAATAAAATTTGGTATTTTAACTATTTTTAAAGATATAATGCAGTGGTGTAAGTAATTCACATTGTGATAATTACAGCCATCTATTCTCTCAATAGAGAGTCAGAGATAAACTATTTTCTTGTGTGTGTGTGTGTGTGTGTGTGTGTTTCTCATTCAGGGGCTTGAACTCAGGGCTTGAGCTTTTGTGCTTAACGATAGTGCTCTGACCACTTGAGCCACAGCTCCATTTCTGCCTTTTGGTGATTCATTGGAGATAAGAGTCTCAAGGACTTTCTGGCCTGGGCTGGATTTGAACCTTGATCCTCAGATCTCAGCCTCCTGAGTAGCTAGGATTCCAGGTGTGAGCCACTGGCCAGCACCTGTCAAGAACTATTTTCTTCTGGGAAGGGATGTGAAGGGTAAACAAAGGAGGAGGCTGCAATGCTTGGTAAGAAATGTACACATTATCCTGCCCATGTAACTGTAACTCCTCTGTACAGTATGTTCACAAATAAAATTAAATTAAAATTTAAAAAAAAAACAAAAAACAAACAAACAAACAAACAAAAAAAAGAACTATTTTCTTCAATGAGGTGTGTGTGATGTCCCTTGAGGTCAGCAACACCAGGCTCAGAACATGCTACTTTCTCTCTTACTTACAAGCTTTAGCACATGTGTTCCTTCTGCCTGTTTCAAAGCTTTTGTTTGCTGAGATTGTTACTCAAGATGCACCTCTGTCAAGGTAGATACCTGCAAACTCATTGGAAAGCCTCCAAACAGCATTAGGTGCCCTGCCTTGGCTATCCTCCCTGTATTTACCCATCCGTAGTGATTTCCATACTGCCTGGCTTTCCTTGTCCATTTGCCCTTTCTAGATTGTGAACTCCTCTAAGACAACTGCATTTTATTTACCACTGAACCCCCTATGCTGGTGATTGACACTCAGTGGGTTTTTTGTAAATATCTGATGGATGAGAAAATGAACAAGCCAATCACCTGCCAGTTCTTGTTTAAGGGCTACTTGGAAGTTTCCTTTACTCAGCTCATTTCGCTCAAATCCCTGTATTCTTTCATTTATCCTTTCAACAAATACTTACCAAACATCTTCTCTGTGAGCCACTCACTGACTTTTGACCTTAAGACTACTACAAAGAGTAAGAGAGACCTTGTGAGACTAACATTATAATTGGAAAATGGAGGAGAGTGTATGAATCCAAAATGCACGGATCCATAATTAAAATATATAATGTGTGTGACAATTCACCACAACAAATGTGCTTTAAAAGTTGAAATATACTTATAAATCAAGATGCAAAAAATGAGGGGGAAAACATAATAGAATATGTGGCTCTCTGTGGATTGGTGGTATGTGGGAAAGTTTATCAGAATGGAAGGTTTAGGACATCAGGGAAAGACTGGAGACCTTCCTGAAGATGAAGAAGAGGAAGAGCCGAGATACGAGAACGGTAAAAGAAACAAGGAATAGGGTGTTGAAGCTAACAGTAATACTGGACTTGGGCCCTGGCTCTAGAGTTGGACAGAGGGAAGATGGAGACCTGAGAAGCCTGTGGACAATGACCAATAGGAATGAAGAAATAGCTGAAGATGCTCCTTGGGCAGATTATTATCCTTGCACACGTCTAACCTGGGAAAAAGAAAAGAAAACTGTGGTATCATTTGTGTAACTATTAAGAGCATTTGTGTGTAAATAGAGCCTTCCATGAATGAGACAAGATCTATGGCCCTAGTCCTTCAACTTGAAGTACAGCATTAAAATACTATATGTCGCCATCATGGTTTTTAGACACACTTCTAGACCATGCCATATGCTACTGGAAAACAGGATAATATTTCCCAGAGATGGAATAGAGCAACGTGGACAGTATTGGGCTCTGTCATAAAAGCATATAAGGGAAGAAAATATTGTTAGTAGGACTTTGCTTGGAAATACCTTGCTTCTGCATCTTTCTTTTTTTTTTTTTACTTGAGGGCTTTTTTTTAAATTTATTATAACATTTTTCTCATTATAAAGTAACATTTTCTTTACACACAGAATACTTGGAAAATAAAAAACACACACACACACAACTTATTTCTTCAAATCATGGACTCTGAAGGCCTACTAACAACCATAACAGATTGTCCTGGTTCTTTTCCTTCCTTCCTAATGCAAATGCTCACATCTGAAAAGTTTTTGTTCCCCATCCCATCCTGTTTATTTCTAGAGCATTTTAGAAATCTGTATTAGTTAGGTCTATGCTGAGAAACAGTGCCAATAGGAATTGGAACACGCGATTATGGAGGTCAATTAAGTCCACAATCTGCCATCGGCAAGATGGTGACCCAGGAAAGCAGGTGTTGTAATATGGTCTCAGTCACTCTGAGAGCCAAAGAAGTCAGTGATGTAAATCCCAGACCAACACCAGGACAAGACTGGCACTGCAGCTCAAGCTGCAGGGGTAAATTCCTTCTTCCTCTGCCTCTCTTGGGCCCTCAGCGGAGTGGATAACACTTTCTATTTTGGAGGGCATCTACTTGGCTGAGTCCGTTGATCCAATATTAATCTCATCCAAAAATACCTTCACCCATACTTGCAAACACACACACACACACACACACACAAACACACAGAGAATAGCTAACATGTATCCTGTGTTTTAGATGATGTAAAACTAGCCATATAACATCCAGGGGCTAGAGGCCAATTTGGGGGCCATTGTTTAGACTTTGGCCCATTCTCCTTCCACAGTTCTGTACACCTCCATTTTTAGGATTGCCATGGCGTTTTGACATAGTCTTATAGAATTATATTCAGTTCTATATGAGCCCTCTCATATGGAATTTATATTCATAGTGTTAATCATATACTGAATTTTTTGTACCTGGCATTATATCATGAATATTTTCTCATACTCTTCGACAACATTACACATAATGGGTTTCTAATGTTTATAATATGCCATAGGTGGTTGAACCAGTGTTTTGTTTTTTTTTAAACCTGAAAGTCATTTCCAACTTGTGTTGTGATAAATGTTTCTATTCGCACATTCTTAACTACTTGTGTAATTCTTTCCCTCACGAGAGAAGTGATTCATGTCATGATTGATTTGAAGGATATAAAACACTAAATCACTTAGTACACACATCTTTTCAAATTGCTTACCTAAAACATTACATCATTTACAGTTCCATCAGCAGTAAATAAGAGCATTTACCTTCCCATCCGCTCACAAGTACTTTCTAAATTGTCACCAACCTGAAACACACAATATGCTGTAGTTCATTTTTTTCTTAAACTGTTCACTAGTGACACCTAGATCCAGTCACCATAGATTCTCATATTTTTTTTCTCTTTAAAATTGTCTATTTATACTCTAGGCTGTTGTATAATATTATTGATTTGTGACAGCTCTTTATATAAACAGTACTTACGTTATATTGCTTCCTGTATAGGTAGCATATGATGATGGCTTCTATAGCTGAAGACAGTGGTTGTTTTTCTTCTGTATATAACTAAGAGGAGTAGATTATAATGATGTATGAAAAGAAAACAAAAACAGCTGTAAGCTGGGAGGAGCTTCGGGTAATGCTTTCTGTTTCCTGCAGTACAACTTTAGGCTCGCTGAGAACCAGAAAGTCATCTAGGCCTTAAGTTGTTCCCCCACCTCACACACCACCCTGCTCAGCAGAGAGGTTCTAACAGTCTCCTCTGCTCTGCTCTGCATCCTTTCCATTTCTTCCTTTCTCCCTGTCTGACCATTCCATTTTATGTTGTTTCTAAATCAAACCTTCCCTACGATAAACCTATTTGTCATTCTCAGGTAGTTAATAACACAACACCTAACTGTGTACTGAAAGCTAGTACATTAACCTTCCCAGAACTCTGGACTATGTGTGACCAGTGACTTCTGTTGGCACTTGAGGATGGACGTGTGTAAGGCAACAGTGGAACCATGTAACAGTCATGCTGCAAAACACTCGTTTCTAGCTCTCTCTGTGGATCTCTTCCTCTTCCTCCTGGAGAGGAAATATGCGAAGTCATTTTGCCTGTAGCTGTTTGCTAAGTAGCTACAAAACACTGATTTCCTAAGTAGCGTTTCATACTAGACTTTTGTTCAGATCCTCTGATTAGTTGCCCAGTTCCAAAACCTTTTTGGTTGGATTTCAGGTAAAAATCCTATACAGAGGCTGCTCGATGCATGATAGGGTTACAAACTTCTTTAAACCTGTCCGAAGAGGAAAATGCTGTAAATCAAAAATTCATTTGATACACCTGAGTATGTCAAACTGCTCAGGACGCTTGCATTAGGGTAAAATTTGGCAAAATCATACCACATAGACTATTTTTAAACCGAATATCTCATGCGGAATTAAGAACACAGCTCCCTACAGAGATGTTTTGTTTCCCTTATAGATTGCAAGGCTGGCTGGGACCTATAGTTTGCTTCCCTGCTCAGCATCATGGGAGAATTTTTTCTATGTGCGTGCCAGTGCTAAGGCCTGGGCTTTGGCCCTCAGCTCTATTGCTCAAGGCCAACGTTCTACCATTTGAGCTCCTGCTCCACTTCTGGTGTTTTTGTGATTACTTAGAGATGAGAGCCTCATGAACTTTCCTACACAGGCTGGCTTTGAACTGTGATCCTCAGTTCTTAGCCTTATAAATAGCTAGGATTATAGGTATGAGTTATGGGACACAGCTTCATAGGAGAATTTTGTATGCCATATTGCCAATCCAGGAAAAGGTAAAGATCCAAAACATGAAGTAAAGTTATCCTCCTTCCTTCCTTCTTCCCTCCCTCCCCCTCCTCCCTATCTTTCCTCCTTCTCTCTATCCTCTTTCTTCCCTCCTTCTTCCTTCCTTCCTTCCTTCCTAACTTCCTTCCTTCTTCTCTCCCTCCCTCCTCCTCCCTATCTTTCCTCCTTCTCTCCATCCTTCTCTTTCCTCCCTCCCTCTTCCTTCCTTCCTTCCTAATTTCCCTCCTAACTTCCTTCCTTCTTTCCTTTTTTCCTTCCTTCCTTCTTCCCTCCCTTCCATCCCTCCCTCCCTCACTCCCTCTCTTTCTTCCTTTCTTCTTCCCTTCCTTCCTTTCTTCTTTCCTTCTTTCCACCCTCCCTCCCTTATTTACTTCCTCCCTTCCTGCCTTACTTCCTCCCTTTCTGCCTTCCCTTCCTTTTCTTCCTTCTTTCCTTCCTTCTTTCTTTCCTTCCAAATACTTTACATTACCAGGGCCTGGTGCATACTTGGCAAGCATTCCATCACTGAAATTCACCTCCAACCCAAAGAGTATTTTAAAATTCAGAATTCCTGTTGATAAAGAGACATGACAAGAGAAGGAAAAACACACTGTAGAATGAAAAGAGGAATGGATTAATGCAACAAAGGACTCATACCCTAAATAAACAAACCATTCTTTCTGGTTTTTTATTTCAAACAAATGTTGAGGAGTGAAATTCTTATGCCTTAGGGTGAGAGATGCTTGTCTTCATTAAAAAATAAGCTACTGAATGGTTCTAAATAGTTGTACTATTTTATGAACAACACTGTGTGAAAGAGATGTTTGATTAACTTCTATATTATAAATATAATAGTTCAGAGAGTATATCATGGTTTTGGTTTGTATTTACATTTACTTGAGTCTCGAGGTGTTGAATCCCTCTTAGTCGGCTTTTTGGTATATTTTCATTTGAATTGTCTGTTTGGGTTTTTTGTACATTTTTTTCAGAATGAAAATATTGTCTCTAATTTTGAGAGTTTGCTCCATATTCCAAATAAAAATGTTTTGTCAAGTATTTATATCACAAGTATTTCGTTGTAGTTGGCTGTTAACTGAGTTTCTATGAACAAAATTTTGTTTATAAAAGTTTATTTCCCATTTATGTTCTAAGTTATTGTTTTTTCTGAATTTGGATTTTTACTTTTTATTTCTATTGTAAATGTGATGTACAGAGGATTTATAGTTACATAAATCAGTTATTGTGTACATTTCTTTTTGAACAGTGTCACCTCCTCAGTCATTTTCTCCCATTTTTTTCCCCTCCTGACTTCCCTCTCTCCAAGTTGGACAAAGGGTGAATTAATTCAGCAGGGATACTCACTAGACATTATGTTGAAAATGAACTATATTTTTTTCTTTTATAGTTAAGTGTTGCTAGGGGTCTATTCAAAAAATAATTTACCAGGTTGTAGATTTAAAGGAAGTCTTATTTGCTCCTTCATTCTCTCTGAAACTTATTGTGAATATTAAAATCATTCTCACGTATTCTCTAATTAGTAATTAAACTGGGTGCCAGTCGCTCACGCCTGTAATCCTAGCTACTCAGGAGGCTGAGATCTGAGGATCATACGATTCAAAGCCAGACCAGGCAGGAAAGTCCATGAGA
Source organism: Dipodomys spectabilis (assembly GCF_019054845.1). Classification (NCBI taxonomy): domain Eukaryota; kingdom Metazoa; phylum Chordata; class Mammalia; order Rodentia; family Heteromyidae; genus Dipodomys; species Dipodomys spectabilis. The sequence goes on from NW_024870752.1 coordinate 11,874,350, forward strand.
CTCTCCAATAAACCACCAGAGAGCCACAAGTGGTGCTGTGGCTCAAATGGTACAGTGCTCGCCTTGAGCTGAAGAGCTGAGGGACTGCAACCAGGCCCAGAGTTCAAGCCCCACGACTGACTAGAAAAAGAAAAGATAGTACTTGAGGCACTTTTACTTTTTTCTACATATAATGTAACTTTTCCAAGTAAATCTATTGGGAAAAACTTTCTTTCTCCCGTCCAATTACCTTGGTGACTTTGTTTGGAAACAATTGATCATATGTAGATCTATTTCTTTATTCTCTATACCTTTCCACTAAATCTATTTCTATCTTTCTGTCAATACTTGCCACCTTGATTAATGTAGTTGTATAGTAAGTCTTGAAATGAGGTGCTATAGGCTTCTACCTACGGTCTTTGTCAAAGTTGTTTGGGCTTATTATACAACTTTTGTATTTTCATATGTAGTTTAGAATCTTCTTGTCAAGTTCTACAGCAATGTTTGTGGGAACTTCATGATCATATTGAACCAAATTGGAAATCTTGACATCTTAGAAGATTGAGTTGCAACAAATGCATGTGGCTGGCTTATCTTTGATTTCTCTTTGCAATGCTCTCAGTTTTCTTATAAAGGTTTTGTTCATCTTTTGCTAAATTTTCACTCATGTGTCTTTTAATTCTTAAAAACATTTCATTTGAATATCTCTTTCCAATTATTTACTTCTATTATGCACAAATACATCAATAGAATATTACCCATACATCAGATACACCTATGACTGGCACACTTGCTGCATTCATTTCTTATTGACTAGTCATTTTCTCTGTTCTTGAGATTTTATGCATACATGGTGATAGTATGTGTAAACAGGCAGTTTGGATTATTCCTTTCCAATATCCATGCTTCTGTTTCTCTGTCTTGATGTGTTAAACTAGTAGTATAATACTGAATCCAAGTATTGGGAGTAGATGTCCTTCCCTTATACCCAAGGAATTATCACTGACTCTTGTTTGGGTTCTATGGTTGGTGAGGGCTCTGTTTTCGTATTAAGGATGCTTCTTCTTAATTTTAGTTTCTTGAGAGTATTTAAGGATACAATGGGTGCTAAGTTTGTGAAATGCCATTCTGTATCTAGTGAGATTCATGGATGGATTAATGTCAATTATAAAAGGTCATGAGGCTATGAATTCAGTTTTATGAAGTTTCCTCTCATGCATATGCCATTCCAGCGTTCAATTGCGAATTCCAAGGAAAGCTTCTATAGATTTCCATATGGTACATCCTGTCCTCTCCATTCCCTCTTGCTAAATTCTAGCCACTTGCCCTCCCCAAACGTGAAATCCCTCTGTGAATTCCTCCAGGGCAATGAACTAGGACAATCTGGAGACTGAATTTATTGCTTGCCTTTCTCTTAGGAACAATTGGCCTATGCTTCCAATATCTGAACAGTATTTCATGTATCTTGTCTACTTGTATTTTTAAATGTTTGTTTAGTTTTTCAGTAGTGCTATTGAAACTCAGAGTTTTGTGCTTGCTAGACAGTGGCTCTAGTGCTTGAGACGACCTTATAATCCTTTTTGCTCTGGTAATTTACTGAAATAGTTCTATTTTTTTACCCACTCGAGTCTAGACCATGGTTTTCTTACTTGCGCTTTCTGCCATGCCAAGATTACAAATGCAGTTCTTAAGTTAAAAAAAGTTAATCCATTCATCCAGTCCTCCTTTCTCCAGGATGGTCATGGTGGAAGTCTTCAAATCTGAGTTTGTATCTTCATTTCCCTACTGTGTACCAGGTGTGGAGTTGGATGTGAAAGACACATCATTGAAAAAGATTAGATTGTAATCCAAAACAGCTCAAAAGATGGGAAATCAAGCTATAAAGAGACAAATGTGACAAAGAAGCAGGGATCTGATGGAATTCTGTGCTAGGAAGCCCATGTAAGCAGGGAAAGTAACCGACAGGTGTTCATGTGGAGAAGGGACTGGAGTTTAAATAGAACCGGCAGGAAAGATGCCACCATTATCGAATAGCTTACAGCAAGTGTGTGGAGGAAACAAATGAGCAAGGCCTGGAGATATTTGAGGAAAACTTTCCAGAATGGAGGGGAACAGGAAGTGCTGAACTCCTGAGCAAGATCATGGCTGAGATTTATAGGACAAGAAAGAGGTCACAGGGTCAGGAGAGTAGAGGTGAGAGGAAGTAAGAGAGGAGGAAATCAGGTCAGGTTGGTTGTGGCTGAGGTACAGGAGGCTGGTCTCATAAACTCTAGAAGGCTTCTTATACATTATGGTTTTATTTCTAAATGATTCATAGTGGGAAACGTTCCTGCTTCTGTAGTTGCAGGATACCCCTGGCAACTGTGTTGAGAACAGAAAATGAAGGTGTTAGAAGATTCCCTCAAATAATTCAGGCAAGAAATGATGCTGATTAGAGCCAAAGGAAAACAGAAGAATTAGTGGAAAGTAGTTTGGTTTCCGATCTTTTCTGATGGCAGAGCAAACAGGTTTTGTTATTATTATGCTTCAGACTTAAGCAATCCTAACTCCTATTCCTCTATTTTTCTATAGTGCCTTGTAGAAATAAAAGAATTAGAAGGTCAGACTCTATATTATTCTGTGCTGGGCTGAGACCCTGTGGGAGAATCTAGAGACTCCTGTTGGGGACAGCCACAGAGACTACCTTTTAAAGTGCTTCATGTAGAAACATAAATCTGTCCTTGGCTTTGTTTTCTTCATACACAGGTCCCTGGGAAGTGTGTCCTCTAGTCTTTTGACTACCTGGAACAGTAGGAGATGGTGTTTATAATCATGATGCAAATAAAGAAGTGTGTATGTTTTCTTTCAAATTTGACCTTGAATATTTGGTATAAACAATAGGTGGTATTTTAAAACTGTCAACAAAAAGCACTTCTAAAAGTCCTCTGTATACTCAAGCATTTGAGAGTCATTCTGAGTCTTTGATTAAAAAAAGAAACTTTCCTGCTCCTGAGAACCGGTGATTAGAGCTTCAAAGTCATTTGTGTGCTACCTCTGGCTTTGCTACCTATGTTAAGCATAGCTTGTCTCAGCAACTCCGAAGGCTTGATCCATTCTTTCCATTTATTCATCCATTAAGTAGACATTTGTTGGACAACTGCTCTATGCAGGCCTTTTACTGTGTGGTTAGAGAGATGCTATTTCTTACCCAAAGATTGCAAATTCCTCATCCTCAAGAAATATTTAATACACATGAAATGCATAATATAAAATGTGCAAATTAGTAGCACTGGTAGAAATCTCCTTGTTATGGAGAACTTAAGAGACTTTTTGTGTGAGCTTTGGAGAAATGAATTTCTCAGCAGTGGGATTAATGATGTAGGGAGAATAAAGGGAAGCATGGATCTTTGCTGTGGCAACAAGGCACATAGAAGTCACAGCATGCAAGAAGCCACAATGTACTGGGGACCTGTGAGCATCTCAAAAGAGCTGGAGTTCTTTCCTAGAATATTGAGCAATGAGTGAGGCATGGCGGCACAAAGGTGTAATCACAGATTACACAAAGGTGTAATTTCAGCACTAGGGAGGCTGACATGGGAGGGTTGTGAGTTCCAGGCCAGCCTGGACTGCAAAGTGAGATTCAAGGCTCTGGAGTTTTTATTTTACCCATAGAACAATGCAAAACACTAATAATCTCCTCACAGGAGAGAAAGGCCATTGGCTGCAGTATAGAGAATGGATTGGATTATGGCAAGATCAAAGACACAAAGAAGCCTCATTGTGTTTTGGATCATCAGGTTAATAGCCTGAAATAAGCTACTGCCAGAAATAGAGTTGGAGAGATTCAGACAAATAGCAGGGAAAATAAAATCTAAATAAGTGTGACAGGACACGGCTTGTAGAAAAGGAAAGGTAAAGAAGAATCCAAATCTGTTGGCTAAGACACAGAGTGCTTGATTGGATGAGGTATCAGGTGTATGAAGCAATAGAATGGGATGTCTTGTGATCAATGCAGCTGGTACAAAGTGAGTTTAAGCTGTCTGTGGTCACCCGTGTGACAATGTCCAATGGTAACTATGGATGCAGGTCTTGCACTTGTGAGAGCCATCTTAGCTTGAAATCTATTTGAGGGTCAGAGCATACAGACAGCTGTTGGTGCAGTGAGCGTTAAAGAGATGACAGGAGTAGAGAAGCCTGAAGGACTGAAGACAGGCTGCTGAGGGCTGCCGACATTTATGAGACTGACAAAGAAGAGACACCAACAGAGAGGGCTGTGATGTAGCAGCCGGTGAGGGAGAAGGAAAAGCAAAACAGCATGGCGTGAGGAGAATGTGGAGCAGCAGAACCTGAAACCGCTAGGTACTTTGAGAAGTCAACATAAGCCAACAGTGCTCATCTAGCTGAAGATGTAGGGGAAGAGGCCGGCTGGGGTCTTACAGCAAGAAAAGCAAACCATCCACTCTTCTTACCAAGGTCAGCTTCAGTGAAGTGACAAGAAAGGAGGCCATAGTATGCAAGAAAAGGGGGCTCAGGGACACACTAAAGTGGGGCGCAAGGTCCAAGGAAAGTTATTGCTAGGGCAGCTGTTTCCTGAGATAGAAGCCAGGTAGTCTTCAACTGTTCATTAGAAAGAGCCAATGTAGAAGGAGCCCATTGCTGTTACTGAAAAGAGAGGGGATGTCTGACCAATCAGCAGGTCCATTGGGTAGGCTGTGGAGGAAAGGGCCGAGAGGGAAAGTACTTCCAAAACTGTTAAGCGTAGGATAAAAGCAGATCAAGTTGTGTGTAATCGATTGAATTGTGTCTCACAAACTCGCATGTCAGGATCCTAATTTCCAATACCCCTGGAAACAGGGTCAGGGCAGATGATACTAAGACAAGGCCACACCGGAGGAGGATAGGCCTCTAACTAACCCCATAGGTCTGGTACCCCGTGGCAAAGGGAAATTAGAAACCAAGGCAGAACATGAGACAGAGTTCAGGATGATGCAGCAGAAGCCACTGAACATCCCAGAGTTCTAGGAGGGGGAACATAGAATGGACTCTTCCTGAGCCCCTTCACAAAGAACCAACCCTGGACCTCATACTAACAGACTCCAGCCCCGTGATACACGGTTGCCATCTTTCAAGAGCCCAACTAGATGACTGCAGGCACAAACAGGACCGAACAGTGTCTTTAAGGCAACTAGATGACTAACTGGCCAGCAGAATATAGAGAGTGGAAAAGTTGAACAGAGGATTCGTGTACCAGGCTAGAAGGACTAAGATGCTGAAAATTAATCATGCTACTCAAAACGGCTGGCAATTAGAGCTGGTTGCTTCCCCCCCATCCTCTTAGGTTTTTCAAACAAGTTGAATGCTAGTAACAAAAGCCACAAAGAGTGAAACCGTAGATAAAGGGAGAGTTTGTACTTTGTTAGCATATGAATTATAACAGCCCTGGCAAATTCATAATACAGTGCCAAGCAAAAGTAAGTCAGTATGTTGAAGGGCAGGACATGGAGAGAGTTCTAGCCTAACTGTGCTGCTTTTGCCACTGGACTGGATGTCATTGTGGGAGAGTCTGGGATGGAGAACTGTTTGGAAATGAGTGGGAACTAGAAATAGAAAGCGTTAGAAATCGTCTTTCTAACCAATGAAAGAGCATGGTGTAAAACAACAATGTCTGGTAAGGTTGTTTGGCAGTCCTGAGACCCCAGTTGAGTCTGGCTCATTGTATTTTACAATGTGCAAACACTGGTTGGAGTTTCTTGGGTTTTGTTTTTTTCAAGAGTCCTTCAGCCACACTCCCATAGCCCAATGCGATTATTTTGTGAATATATTTTCTACCGTTGAAGTCAAAGTCAACTGTGTTTTTCTCCCCTGCCTGCCTTTTTTCCGAAGACCCTGGTCCTTAGCAAAGGTACAAAGCAATAAAACGATTTTATTCATGGGAAAGGTCATTAAAATTATTCAGCAGGCTGTTTGCCAATGTGTCTCTCGCCTTCTTCCATCACTGAGCCATAATCCCCAGGGTTGAGCTCATAAAAATCTATGTCTAAAAAATGCTTTTGTCTTTCATCATGTGCTTCCTCATAGATTTGGTGGCTCTGAGCTGTACCCTGGCACGGAAATGCCTCCTCAAGGCGTTTTTCTTCACCCTTGAGTTCAAGGATGTCTTCAGAGGCTTGTTTTCTCTTAGCCGGAATATGAATCAAGCCTCTGCAGAGCCTGTAGCTAACCAGTCCTCAACAATGTACAGTAACACAGCTGATGGAGGAAAACTTGCCATTGAAAACCTAGTAAAAGCACATTCATTTTCCCAACACCAAGTCTGGGTTTCTTAGGATAAAATATGGCAGGTCACGCACATGGTACGCATAATTTTGACTTTTTCTACTGCTAAGGAAGCCAGTTTGATTTGACATTCCAGCCTCTGAGCAGCAGCACTGTGCAAAGGCTGCCCAGAAAGGTGACGCATTTCTCAGAAATGTTGCAGGAGAATTACATCTGCGGAGCAGATGGAGAAGCGCCAAGCCCAGGAATTCTCCAGAAAGCAAGCCCAGAGGAGTGGGATCAGAGAAGAGCAGCTAGAGCAGCTTTGTGAGATAGTCATGGGGGATGCTTATATAAGCATCCCCAACTCTCCCTGCGCCTCTCTGGAGAAATCAGCAAGACTTGTTGAGACTTCAAAAGTACCACTGGCCTGATAGGACAGAAAACTGAAGCTACCAAGTAATAGTGAGTCAATCTACTTCCTTTCTTCTCATGTAGACCAATGGCTTATTTTGTAAGAAAGAAAGTAAAAAGGACAGCTTAGGATTTATATAATGCCACCACATAGCTTCCTGAAGAAATGAATATTAAAACTAAATATATTCTGTATTCCCACACCAAAGGGTCCAGCAAGAAAGGACCGCTAAAATAAACTCAGAGCACTCTGTTACTGGGACAAGAGGTCTGCTCTATATGACTCAGATATGTTGGTCTTTTGCAATTTAGTTGGTTTCCATTAGTATATGTTTAAAAGGATGGAATTTCATATATAGGCATATATAATCTATATAAAATAATTGTTATTATTAATGTGTTATATAGAAGGATTACCATTTCATAAGTCAGGCAATGAGTACATTTCTTATTGACCAATGTCACCCTTTCCTTTGCTCTCTCTCAGTTTTCCCCTCCCATTCCCACCCACAAATTGTATAGTTCATTTTCAGCGTAGTGTTCAAAGCCTTACTTAAAATGATTTTCACATTAATCCTTACCAAAAAACAACCCACAGGGAATTTTAAAATAAACAGAAAAGAAGTGTAATATTATTTGAAATTAACTCCATTTTAGAGATGAAGAAAATGAAGATCAGAGAGAAATGGTAGGCCCAGGATCACATATAATTAGTAAAAAATGAGATTCAATCCTAACATTCACTGATTTCTAATCCAATATGGTCCTATTATTTGATCATAAAACTCATGCTATATACCAAGACCTACGTGAGATACTGGGTAATAGAGAAGTAACTAGAAGATGTCAGATTTCAAAGATTTAGAAGCTTAGTAGAAAATTGAATAAGTAAACAAGTAAATTTATGTTCAGTGGAAAAGACTTATTAATTTATATCTGCCAAAGAAGCCATCTGGCGCCTCTAAGCCTCCTTTCCTCATATGCAATAATAACTTCTTTTCAGGGTTATAGAGAATGTATGCAATGATAGGCAAAAAAAAAAAACCACTTCATTTTAATATCTCCAGTATTATAAAGAAGCTCTTTGAGCAGAAGTGAGATGCTTGCACTTGGGGATGATATGTGAACGTTCCAGGCAAAGTCACTCTGGCAAAATAGAAATTTGTTTCACTGAACTTAGAAGAACGAACTTCCCACTGCTTCATACAATTGCCCTTTGAGCCCCTATAATTTCAAGGGGTAGGGACTAAAGCCTGTAGGGTGCTCCCACACAGTATAATAGACCTTGAAGAAATCTATTCTGACTTGAAATTTGTTCACATACTGAATGAATAAGAATACATTGCTAACTTTCTCAGATTTGGCATCCCTGATGGGTAGAAAGGCATAATTATCCCGATAAATAACATGGCATTATAAGTCAATAACGGGATGGCACCTTCCTGGCAGCTAGACTGTAATCATGTGAGTTCAGACCTTGAGCCTGCCAAGGTGCTTGTTACTGGGGGGTTACCAGGGCTTATTACATTCTTTTGGTCTTGAACATGACTGTCTCTACAGCTGAGTTCATTAGGTAAACAGCTGGCGTAATTGATAGTGTGAATACCACTTCATTTCCTGCTGCTCAAAAAGAATTTGCTTTGAGGTGGAAGAAAATGACCAGCTTGCCACTGTGAGTTCTCAAGTTTTCCTCAAGGAGCACATTTCACATTGTGCAGCTCTAAACTGTCTCCTTGCCTTTAAAATAGAAGCCCAGGGAGGTGGGGTCTCAGTCCCTGCCTTTCTCATGGCCCAGTAGAAATTCCAAGATTCACTCTCACTAGGCTTAGGAGAATTTTGCAGTTTCCCAGACTTCCTCTGCCAGAAAAGATTGGTTGATCCACAAAGAAGAAAAGCTAGACCATTTGACAACGAGAAGAAATGCATTATAATTAATACATTGGACTAAAGCAATACCCATAAAAAAAATCTCAGAAGCGTTTGTTTAGTTTGATGGAATTGTTTTAAAAAATAGTTTTTAAAACATGATGATAAAATATCAACCAAGGTTGGAAAAATCAAAGTAATAAGATTTGCTTTGAACTTATCAAAAATAAATGATACTACCATGCAGAGATTATTATATAATATTATATTACAATATTATGTTACATGTTTCTAGGACCAGATTAGATATACATATTAATAGAAAACAAAACTACCAAGCAAGAAACACAAATTCATGTGGGAAGTACAGTGAGAATAACATTGATTTTTTGTTTTGTTGTTTTGTGGGTCATGGGACTTGAACCAGGATCTGAGTGCTGTCCCTAAGCTTTTTTACTCAAGGCTAGCACTCTACCACTTTGAGCCACAGCTCTGCTTCCAGTTTTCTGGTGGTTAATTGGAGATAAGAGTCTCATGGACTTTTCTGTCCAGGCTGGCTTCAAATCATGATCCTCAGATCTCAGCCTCCTGAGTAGGATTACAGGCATAAGCCACCAATGACTGGCTATAAACATTGTTTTAAATCAAAAATTATTATCAATTTTTATTTTCTTGAGTACCAGGAGGGACACTACCATAATCATTGTAACCTGATGCTAAGTAATAACCATTGTTAACTGTTTAATGGCATGAATATCTAGAAGAGATTGTAGAACCTGCTTTTACTTCTTTGCTTTTTACTTCTTTTACTTTACTGACATGACAAAGGCATTTTGGAAATTAAAAATAAAGTTATATGAAATATTGATCAAAAACTGAAAATATGGACGGGCACCAGTGTCTCATTCTGTAATCTTAGCTACTCAGAAAGCTGAGATCTGAAGATTGCAGTTTGAAGTCAGCCTAAGCAGAAAAAAAAAAATCCCCATGAGATTCATATCACCAATTAACCACTCAAAACAAACAGTTAGTAGAGCTGTGGCTCAAAGTGGTAGAATACTAGCCTTGAGTAAAAGAGCCCAGGAACAGTGCCCAAGCCCTGAGTTCAAGCCCCATGACTGACCAAAAATATTTTTTCAATTTAAAAAATAAAAGCACTTATCAAACTGAGAAAAAATATTTGCCACATATATTACCAAAGATTAATATTCTTTGTTTGCAAAAGGACTAAGAAGACAAGGAAAGCTAAGGTTTGAAAGGGCAAGTGACTTAAAGAAGTATGGCATAACAAAAAGAAAGAAAAATCACAAATATTTATATGAATAACTTTGAACTTCACAAAACATCACAATACAGAGGGAAACAACAATGGTGTTATTTTTGCTTATGAAAACAATCAGCATAAAATACACTTTAAATAGATATTGCAAAATGCACACATAATAGAAGTGTGAATTACTGTGTCATGAATGACAATGTATTAGAACGTTGGAATGTGTTTAGACCTTATTAGCTGAGCAAATTCACTGCTTGGCATTTAGCCTGTCCAAGCCAGTATAGATGAGCACAGAGACCTACATGCAAATATATTCTGCATAATATTCATAATTTAAACACATTACAAAGATCTATCAGTACAGGACTGGTTACACACTATCGTGAGATACAATAGAAAACTGTGGAACTACTAAAACACACCATATAGAAGTATATTTAATGAGATGGAAAATACTGTTTAGAAAATTACTTGGGTGAAACTTAACACACCTACATGATTACAATGATTTGCTCTTGGAAATAAAATTACTGGGATTTTTTTCCCCTTTTTTATGCTTTCCTACATTTTCTCACTTTCCAACAATGAACATTTAATGCAGTTAAAATTTACCAACCATGACATCTTGTTATATTTGCTTTGTAGAAATTTAGTGCAGAAAAATTCAAACTATGTGATAGTCAAGTCAAACTGGGCTTCACATGTTTAATTATGGCTGTGGTGGTGGGTCGGTTGCACCTGTTGATTGCCAGTGTTCAAGACTGCAGAGCACTTTAGGTAGAGACTCTTCCAATTATAATTACCTAGATAGAGCTAGGGGTATGACAGCAACAGGGACAATCAGAGAATTCATATGGCCACCAAGACACTAGGTCAAGGACATGAGCCAGCCCTTCATATCCCACTGAGACCATCCCAGAAGTTTTCTTTAGGGACTGAAAAGAAACGTGAACTCTCCTTAGGAGCCACTGAAATAAATCCTTCCCCATATAAGACCAACAGGGTAAAAATGTAAGACAGGAGCAGGAGCAGATTTGGTCTCTATAACACTTCCTAAGAAACACCTTGCTTGAAGTTTAGTCATATAGCCCTGCAGCAACAACTACAATAACAGAAGAAAAAGAAAACCAACTTTCCAGTACAGTGGAGAAAAGACCAAAACACTCGACTTTTCATTCCCTTACCCTGACTTGAGTTTAGAATCTGTCACTTGGAAATGAAAGAGACCTCATCAACACAGAACTTACAATTCGTTGTTCAAAATGAAAAGACTTGGAAATCTCTGGGTAAGAAAGTGAGAAATTTATTTTTTCCTTCTACTTCTAAAACACTGACTCAGCTAAAGGAACTTCATCGGCTTCCCAAGGTGCATTCCTCCCACTGAATAATTTCTTATAGTATTAATCAAAGACACTCATCCAAAAGCATCAGAGATGTTCAAATCGTACCATGACACTGCGTGAAAAGTGCAGACTATTCAGAGAAGCCTTCTAGAAGGATGGAATAAGCAGCCCTGCTGCAAATCTGTAACTTGCAAGGTTGTTCGTTAATCCGACACGTAGCCTAGATCGGTGTTTCTCAGCCTCAAATAGTATTAGTAAGAGTTCTTTCTGTCAAGCACAGTCACCCTGAGCTTACACTAAGTCAACCCCTATCATAATCCCCTCACCCAAGGGCTTATGATAGGGGTTGAGTTAGTGTAATTGTGACATGAGCTGGGCAGTAGAGGTGGAAGATCAGAAAACAGGCACTAACAAGCCTTCCTGAAGCTTTGATGTTGTCCTTCAATGTGGAACTTTCAGGGACATTTTCGTTGAAAGCAAGTGGAAGGAAAAGGGTTGGGTGGGAGTGGAGAAGTCTATTGAAGGCTGTTGCTTCTGTCTGAAGGTGGGCTGGGAATTCCTTTGCTAGAAGAGTTGACAGAAAGAAAAGCTGGGTGTGGGATAGAAGAGCCAGGGACACAGGGTTCTATGTCTCTCTGCAGCTAGGAGAACCCTCAGAAAGCAAGGGGTGCTACTTCCTCTCTCCTAATTTCTCTTTGGGCCAGTTCTAATTTGGGATCCTAGAGAGAGGGGACTCTGGGAACTTCAGCCTTGCGAATTTGACACTTATAACACACACAACCATAACTGTGGCTACAATCTCCCTGAGATCTACTCAAACACCACAGAGCTGACTGTGTAGCCTTCGGTGGAACCAGAGGGAACAGAGCATGCACAGGAGCTCAGCCAGGGCCACTGCTGCTGTCCACTCATCACGTAGACTAGCAGGACTGCACTCTGTGACATGAATAAGAAAATGCATATTAATGAAATCAGAACAAGGGAAGGGGCTCTCCCCCACTTCAATTTATTTCTTTTCTAAAATAATAAGCATCACCTAAAACAGCCTTTGTGGGGGGATAAAACGTAGAAAATTGGCTCATTTGTGATTAACAAAGGCCAAAATCTCACATTTCTTAAACTTCCCCTTAGTACTACATTAAAGGAAAGTATGGTAGCCACTTGTCTCTACTTGAGACTGCAAATTTGGACTTATCTAGGATCCAAATGACCCTTTACCACCTGGTGTTACATCAGTTCTTCATGGGGTGCTTATTTCCATCTTTCTTTCCTGAATCAGGACTAACAAGGCCAAATGCAGAAGCCCACTGTGAGCTGTGAAAGGAGATTTTTTTTTTTTTCATCAACTTGCTTCTTTGTGAGAAGCCAGATTTTGATTTGTGGAACCTAGGACCAAATGACAAATTAGGACACAGAGATCGTATTATATAAGAGATGAGTTATTGGAGTAATAAGCACATGTAAATAGCATTTACATATTTAATGATCATTTTATTCTATGGCAATTTTGCATTAAATATTCAAGGAATAATGTTCTCTTTACTCATATAAAAGCATTTCCTCAAGTGCATTATTATTATACTGGGAAAAGAAACTCTATTATGCCATTATATGGCTCGTGATGATATTTAAGCCCTCATTTCTATGTCAGTCACCTCTAAGTCGCCATCTCTGCCAGCCTTAGAGGGTCACCTTTTACTCTAATAGTGTTCTAATAGTGAAGTATAATGGCTGGAATCTACTCTTTCCTGACACGGAAACTCCATTCCCAATTTCTCCATCGCCCGATGGCTACAGGGCCAAGGAGTTTCAAGGGCTTGAGTTTCTCCCTGTTTTATTTGTTTCATTCTTTATTTCCTCTGAAGCTCACATTTTGTGACTATTCGTTTTACTTCACCCAACTGTCAGCCCAAATACAGAATACTGACCGCTTTGGGCTCTGTTTTGCTTTTTCTTCAAATCACTACCCACAGAAGCCATTTGTGTTTAGAGAGTTTTTTCCTTTTTTTTTATTACTGACTAATGTGATGGTCAAGTGGGTAAGGGAAAGAATAATGTGTAGCATGGGCAGCGTATCCTAGAGCGTTTCTGCTTGGCAGATTCCACTCCCTAAGGCCTGGAGATTTCCAGCCTCCCCTGTAAGTGCCTCCTTTCATCTCCATTCTCCAGGAGAGCACCTCATCCATCATGGAGACTTCCTGACACCTACCAGAGTCTGCCACTTTACAAGGCAGAAAAGTAGGATCCCCAGGTCTGCCCCGCCCACTCCTTTGCATCAAAATGACCCACTGAGGTATTCTGCTCTAGAAAAGTTTCCGGCCTTCTCTTCAGTGGGAAGGAATCCTGCTATCTATCCTTCGTCCACAGTTGTTTATTATTGTTTTCCTGTGTTGTCTTTTCAGCAATATCTTTCCACCTGCCACAGGGCCACTTATTCCTTAACTTTTAATCCCAAGTAACGTGTAGAGATGGCCGAAAGAAACACAGGATTTACTTGGAACACCTTTGTCATTATTCAGTCTGATCCCCAAGATAAAAATGGTTTCTATACCCAAAGCAAGGCATGGAAACCATCCGTGTTGGTATTTTGTATACCATGAACGGTCCATGTAAGCATAACTATGAAGTAAATTTCTCCCGTGCCCCCTCAAAATCTCTGCTATCACAGCCTTTATATTCTCTTTCTTGTTTAAGGGTTGGCGACGCTCTGGAATGGTTATCAGCTTTCCAGCCACCTCATCCAGAGGACAATATTCCTACAGTGGGCACTCCAGCCAGCCACATTCCTCATTCAAAGTTCTGTATCCACTTGCCTGGAACCCTCACCAAGCAGCTCTAAGTCCCCAAGCTCGACTCAATACAACAAAATGATTGTCCAGTTAATTACTCTATGGTGCCATTTGCCTTGCAGTTGTAGCAGAGGGTGGGTAGTGACCTGCCTGAAGACTGGCATTAACCTCTTGGGTTCAGGATCCTAAGTGCCTGTAACTGAATTTCAGCCACAGGGACTCCTACATCCCGTGACTGCTCTCGATTTTCCAAGCTGATTCGGCTGTTCTGAATCTTTTCTCAAGACAAACAAGTCTACCTCCCACACTCTGTCATCCTGATTGACTTCCCTGTGAATCTCTTGTGCCACCCATTGTATTTTATGCCAGAGTTTTTCCAAAACAACCACCAAAAAAAAATCTCAGAAATGTTTTGCTCTGCTTCTACATTTGACCATTCCCCAAACATCCCTTGACAACGTATTTAACACCAGTGTTTTCCCTCTTTCTTTTTCATTGTATAGTTGGAATATGTGTCTCTAATGGTCTTTATATGTCTCACCATTACAAATATTAAGACCATGAGACAAAAGTCTCATAGCATGAAGATATTTGAAGTTTTATGTTCCTTTCTTTGCAGAAGTGAGACATTCAGAGATGTGACCCTGTTGGAGCAGTGTGTGTGTGTGTGTGTGTGTGTGTGTGTGTGTGTGTGCGCGCGCGCGCACACGCGCGCATGCGCTCGCTTGCCTGTGTGTCTGTGTGCTTCCTATATTCAGTATCCTCTTCTCTCTGCCCCCTTTTAAGATAATCCCAACACTGGGGTTACCTGTGGTCCATATCCAGCAGAGAGTAAACTGAGGAATCCATTCCAATCAATTTGGAACCTTCAGTTTTCACTACCATCTTTTTTCTTCTCTACAAAGTTCAATGAGTAGAGATGTTCATCCTGTAATGTTGAAGGAGTTGCTGGTGAGCCTCTTTCCTTGGAATCAAATGAATTGGGAGTGTTCTAAAACAGGAACATCTTGTGTAAAGTTGGAAGTCCAATTTCAGGTACTTGTCCAAGTGTCCGTCTCAGGATTAAGACAAGGATAAGATGAGAAAGGCACAATTGAAAGGAGTACCGAACAGTAATCAAGGTAAAGTTTTGATAAATTTTATTTAATGTAATACAGTAAACAATCAAGTTGAGTGCAAGAGTCCATGCTGAACATAGTGCTACCATTTTAAATACAGTTCCAGTATTAATGATTTTTTTTGTAAAAAAATTTATACTTTTGTTTTTTGTTGTTGTTGTTGGTCATGGGGCCTGAACTCTGGGCCTTGGTGCTGTCCTTCAGCTTGTTAGCTCAAGGCTAGCGCTCTACCATTTGAGCCATATTGCTACTTCCGGCTTTTTCTGCTTATGTGGTGCTGAGGAATCAAACTCAGGGCCTCATGCATGCCAGGCCAGCACTCTACCACTGAGCCACCTTCCCAGCCCCTGATTTATTTTTTTCTTTTTTTTGCCTCAGTCTCCAGGATAGCTGGTCCCTGTGACTGGTCCTATTTTTATTTAACGTGTTGGTATGTCTTTAGGGAGATTGTCTGTTTTGATCTTGTATTTTGAGACAAGATCTTACTATAGAGTCAACAATAGCCTAAAACTTACTTCTGCAGCCCAGCCTTTCCTTGGACTCGTGGATCCTTCTATCTCAGCCTCCCAAATGCAGGGAGAACTGAAGTATGCAGCTACTTCTCACTGGACATTTATTACTGATGAGGTTTTCTTGACTTTCATTTTGATGTTTTTAATATTGACTTGAATATCATTTATCTTGATGGTTATTGAGTTTTTTGGTGCTTGGGTAAGCACCATGATCACTTCAGCCTAGGTCGGGCTCTGAATTATCTTCCTTTGGACAGTTGATTGAGGCCCAGTGCATCTCAGGGCCTGGCTAGCTAAGCTACAGAGAATTCTAGTGGTGTTTTAAGTCCTTATGGTTTGAGACAAACAGCCGACATTGTATTGAAGCAAAGCAGAGACTTGCTATTGGACACTTGCTCTTGATGATCTCTCACATTTTCTTCATGGTCTGACTTCAGGTGTTTACTCTCTCCGCGTCTCATGAATATTTTGTGCACTCTCTCTATAATCAAAACAGTGGATTAGAAATTTTAGTAAACAAAAATGTTTCATTGCACTGAGAGATGAGACAACCTGTTCTTCAGTAAACATATCTTTAAAACAACAACAACAATATTATCTTTTTCTCAAATTTAACAATATTTAACAATAGCTCGCCCCTGCCCACTAGTGGCAGACACTGGTATGCCAAGAGAAACAAAACCTGCTCTGGCAGCGAGGAATAATGATCTTCAGGCTCTGTGCTCCTCAACCAGACTGAGCCCATCTCACCCCACAGGACATAGAGCTGAGGGCTAGGCCTGGTGCCAGCATCTGCATCATCCTCCGTGGATGCTGAAGCCGTGAGGACCAGAAATGCTGTCCCAGCCGATGGACAGGTACTCGGGATTGTCAAAGAATACACTAGGTCACAACAAAAGAGCAAGTAGAAGAAGAACAAATGGGAGAAAAGATTGGACAGGCCTGGGTTAGGGAGTTTTTCACAGAGGATGCAACGCTTGAGGGAGACCTTGAAACATGAAAAGAAATTGCTATGCCTCCACATTGCTCTCTGGGCATTGAGAAGTGTCTGTTTAGTCCTCAGTGGAACATGTTGACTATGTAAGTCAGGACCAGAAAAGATCCAAGCATATGGAGAGGGGTCCATGGCAGAGAGGATGTAGAAATAGGGTTCAGTGGCCTGATGTCTCCTGTACAGCTTACATATTTCTGTCTCTTTCAGAATGCTCACATTCTATACCAGTAGAACATTGAAGGACCTAAGGAACCTTCCATTTTAAGATCAAATAGGTTCAAACTTCATTTGGTTAAAAAAAATCTCTGTTTTCCTGTCTAATTTACATTGAATGTCTTAACATTCTAGAATGAGTCATCATACCATGAGGAAAGACCCTCAGAGACCAAGAATACTCCACTGTTTCTCTATAGACCAGCTGTTCCAACTGCATGGTTACATAAGAGGAAAAGTCACAACCAAAGGCACATCAACCAAACTTCCCCCAGCAGCTGCTGACAGATCCTTGTGTTGTGGTTGGAAGGATGGCATTCTTTCCTTTTGCTTCATTCTTTCCTCCTGCTTCATTATAAATTATAAATACACTGTAAAATTAGTGGTCAAAATATGGGCTATAGTTTATGTTCTTGTTTTCTCACTAAAAAAATATTCTTTTTAGTGTTTATGTATGGAGCTCCTAATGATTACTGTAATGAACCATGAAAGAAACGACATAGCTTGTACACCATTCCCATCTGTGTAACAGTGAGGTTGAGCTCAGTGGTCCTGCAATTATGAATAGTGTTGCTATGCCACACAGGTAAAATGATATTTTCTTTTGGAGAATGATTTCTTTAGACTTAATTCCCAGGAGTATGCTAAGCTAGCTGTGTGATCTGAACATTTCTATCCTGGTGGAAACATTGGGCCTTGATGGAATTAATAAGTTCGTCTCTCTGGAGTGAAGTTAAGGAATGCAAGAGATTCTTAAGAGTTGTCAAGCCACTTCCTTCGTGGTTTACCTGCTGAAATCAGTTTTCCCAATGGACAAACTGAAAGAAAAAGGAGAAAGAAAGAAAGAAAGAAATATTTCTTATGCTCAGAGAAAGCAGCTCCTTCCCAACACTTTCCCTTTAACTAGCGGGTCTAGAGATCAAAAATCCTCAAACAGCCTGCCAACCTCTGTCCTTACTTTCTCCTTGACCATGGAAGCCACTGGTTTCTGGCACTTTTGTGCTGCTGCTGGTCCCTGACTGGGGCACTGAGAAGAGTGCCAATTTGAGTATGTCTTGTAAATAGGGAGCTGCCTATGGTTGGAAGAGCTTCAGCACACTCTGCTTGGCAGCTGTAGGGTTTCAAATGTTAATATGCAAATGGAGAAGCAAAGCCAGAAAAATAGCTATGTGTGTGTACTTGTATATTTCCTTTGAAAATTAATCCTAACAGGACTGAGGAGCCTCCTCCTTCCTAAGTAGGGTACTATGCTCTCACATCTAAGAAAGAAAAAGGTCTAGGTTTCACTGGGAGCTGTAATAAAGTCACTGAGTATATGGAAAAGGAGCAACTCCTTAAGAGATTCTTCCAAGCCACCACATGGGTCTGTGTCTGCCTTCCTGATTTCTCCTTTGCACTCACAGACACAGGAGAGGTTTGGATATCCAGATGTTCTCAACCTCTATTTGATACAACTGTACCCTAAATTCAGCACCGCTGGAATTTCTCCCATCCCGAATCTTAGTTCTGTCCCGGGCGTCAAAAAGGATTTGTCATTTCTTCCCCTTTCCTCCTCCCCTATTCCCAGAGAAAGACAACATTCTGCTTCACGAATGGCAGTATGAATTACTAGGAAGGAAGAAAGCCACTCAATTAAATCTGCTGCTGCTAAGCTTTAATATTTACAACTTCCCACCTGCCATAGTTTGGATATGGTTAGAGGGTGTCACCCAAGGCTTCATGTGTTAGAAGGCTGGACACCAGTGTAGCAACATGAGAGCTGGTAGAACTTTCCACAGGTAAGACCTGATAGGAAGCCCTCAGGTCATTCAGAAGCTGCCTTTGGAAAGACAAAGTGGCCCTTGTGGGCCCTGAGCCCTCATGAGCAATCCAGACCCATGGAAGAGTGATTCTGGCTTTCCATCCGGTGATATGAACCGTTCTTCCAATTTGATCCTATCATCTTGAAGTCTTCACAATAGCCAGATGCCTGAGTCTTGCTTGTGAATTTCCAGAATGGTAAATGAAATAAACCTCTCAAAGTACCAATACTACAGTATCTTGTCAGAGTATCAAGAAACAGAGGCACACATCACCTTCAAATGAGAAGTCAGGCCTAGAAAGACAAGTATTATGTGCTCTCTCTCAAATCTGGACCTAAACAAGTCAGAAGGATAGAAGCAGGTGAGGGGAGAGATGGGAAATGGATGCTGGTCAAAGGGCACAACATATCAGACAGGATGATTAAGTTGTTTTTTTAAATGTTTGGTGGTACTGGGGTACTAGGGTACTGGGGTACAAGGCCTCACCCTTGCTCTACCACTTGAGCTACACTGCCAACAAGATGAGTCAGTTTTTAAGACCTATAACACACTATGACAAATACAGGTAATATGTGCATAAGTTTCAAAAATCTCTAAAATGATTTTAAATGTTCTTATGACAAAAAGCATGGGAAGTGATGAAAATGTTCAATCATTTGATTTAATCCTTCCCCAAGGTATATATAAAATCACACCATGCCCCATACAATGTAATATTATTTGTTCATCTAAAATAGCTTGAAGTCTATGTACTTATGAAGACACGGAAGGAAAAAAAAATACGTTTTCCACTGACCTCCAACAGTACCAGGTAGACTGTTCATCTAAGATCAGCTCCAGTTGGTGGGATGTCAGGCGGAGAGTGACTCTGTTGGGACAGAAGAGCCTTGGGAGTGACTTGCTAAAGAGGCGGAGAGGACTATTTCCTTTTGTCCTCAGGGGCCCCTGCAAATGAGAGCCATTGAACTTGAGAGCCAGAGGGAAGCTTTGAGGTTTGCTATTCATCTACCTCATTTTATAGCTGAGAATAATGAAGCCCAAGAGGAAAACCCAATCACAGATAACTGTTTGGTAGCAAAACCAAGGCAAAATTCAGCCTCTCTCTCTCTCCTTCAATGCCCTTTTTACTTCCAATGCCATCTCTACTCTATAATCCAGAAATCCTGTGTACCTCATTCTGTTATCTTTTTCCCCCTCCCATGACACCCACAGAAAAAATGTCCCCATCAATGCTGGCATTTGGAAAGTCTTTATACATTACATAATGGAAGTATTCTTTCAAAAAAGAATTTCAAACTATATTCTGAATGGGTGAAAAGATGTTTCACTAGTAGCTACCAAAAAATGATTGCTGAAGATAAGGGATAGTACTGATCTCTGGCTTCACTATCATGTTCTAAGGAGTATGCCATAAATGTTGACGTCTATGCAAGGTGTTTATTAAATAAACATTTAAGTCAGCAGGCTAAAATAATGTGCACAACGTGCTCTATATGCTCAGTGAAGTTCTAGCTCCAAGTCCTTTCAAGTGTTCTAGCCTTACTTCTATGAAGAGTTCTCTGGAACTCAACTCATCATTTCAGAGACAATATATTCAGGACCAAAACATTCTTCTGGCTAAGGGTAGACAGAGGAACCTCAGTGATCTCAGGGGTCAAGCCAAAAATGTAGGTGAAGTGCAAGAGTGGGTTTCCATATTCCGCTCGTGTAACATATGAGGGATGGAGGCAGTATCTCTAAAACATTCCAGTCCACGTACACACATGAGGAACCTTAATGATTGCCAGTGAGACCCCATTCCCCCATTCCTCAACAGGTCATTACTTTTCCCTACTCCAACCCCATTTCTGACATTCAGTCTGCTAATTAATACAGTGTGAGTTTTGGAGATTTAGTTATCAGAGATAGATGCAATTGCTGCCTCTACAATGATTAGAGTTCGGCCTCCCTTCACACACTGTCCCAGAAGCTCAATTTCCAAGCTCCTCGAGGTTCTACCTAGTGGTTGATTTGGTTCTAGGAACTTACATCCTAACATGAGGAGTGAGATGTCAGATTGTTGACCTCATTTGGAGCTGCTAACTGTGTTCTTTTCATCATGATTCATTCATTCAGCATGATATAGAATTGTAAGCAATTGACTGAAGTCGAAACAGACTACAGTGGCCATTGTGGGTGCATGGTCTGAAAGGAATTGTCTATATCATTAGGCTCTAGGTTGGCTCTTAGCTTATTTTCATATGTTCAGCCAATTATAGGACAATATACCTCAACCTCTTATGCTGAAACAAATCCATGGATTCTCCCTATCTGCAGACTTTGTATCCTTAGATCCACCCAACTGCAGATTGGTAATATTCTGAAGATATCTGTGTCCTAAACATATACAGTCATTATTCTTGCTATTCCTCACACACAATACAATTTAACAACTATTTATGAAATATTTATATGTGTATATGTTATATGTAAATACTCTGCCATTTTGTATAAGAAACTGGAGCATCCATGAGCTTTTGCTATCAGAAGGGGTCTTGGAACCATCCTCCCAAGTTACCAAGGGATGACTATATCTCTACCACAAAACAATGTAACATATACAACTAGAGATTGAGTTCATTAACTTAAACTCTTTCTATACCTTGAGATAGCATTTGATAGCATGCAACAGACCAATGGAGACAGATAGTGTGCAGGATAAAGGGTTAAAAAGAGACCCTTTTCGGCTCCCCTGAAATCAAACTTTGTGTTGACCTATTTCTTCCACTTGCTTGTAAGATTTTCCCTGATAAGGAAACAGAACTAAATCCTCTTACTCTAACACATCCAAATAACCTTGTGATAAGGGATCAGAAAGGAGTGCAGGTGGATTTGTACTCCTCGAGTATAATATTTACCTTGTCTGATTTGTCATTTTGTGCAAACACTGGCTATTATTTTTATGGCCAGGAGAAGGGCAGAAGCCAAAGCTCCAGCAGAGAGTAAATAACATATTCCTCAGTGTCAGAGGAAGACATTAAACACTCCTAAGCAAGGGACGTGCTGTCCGCAGAGCCCGTCCTTGTGATCCACAGCTTGGCTACTCACTGTACGAAACCCCTCCTTATAATTGCAAACTGACCCTTCTTAAAATGGAAAAATTGTGGTACTCTGCTAAGCTTTATTTGGGGTCTATTATGTGTGAAAGTGCTCATTTGAAAGAAATAGACCTGGAAAAATGGCACTTCCGGCCCGCTGTGTGCAGCAACGGCTCATCTGCACGTGGCCTTAAGCAGCCACAGGTACGGAGCAGGGAGGGGAAAGACCAGTTCGGGTGGCCTACCCCAGATCTAGACTCTGCTCTGGAGTGGAGTTTCCTATCACCACCATAGCGCTCTTTGGGAGCCCTACCTGGTCATACTTTTGGGGTCCCTGGAATTCTAAGAACATGATCTCTAGGAGAAGATAATGACTGCAAAGTAATTAACACAGATAACCATGCTCCAGAAAGTCTTTGGGGAACTTCCTAGAGAGGGGCTTCTTTGATCCTTCCAAGAATCTGTATACTGGGGCAAAGTATACAGCACTGCTAGAAGAGAAAATACCATGGAGAGGGCAAAATAGAGGCCGTGAATGGCTGAAAACAGATTCCAATCTTGATCCTCTGGTTGCAGAGTCTGGGGTAGACCAAAGCCACGGCACTGGCATTTTACTGACTTTACCACCGAAGCCCAGCTAGCTTTTCCATCTAAGGGCTTGGTTAGCGATGGCTGACTGGAGAGAACTGCGGGTGAGGATGGAGAGTGGAAGTTTGAGTAAGACTCTTGCAGCATTAAGATAATGGGTTCAAATGTAGATCATACTTTTATCTGAGGTTCAACCTTTTGCTCTCTGTGAGTGTGTGAACACTCTCCCTACAGAAGGGAATCCATATAACTAATAGATGCATTCTTGGTGAGGAACCTTCAATGATGGCTTCAAAAGCCATTAACACTAAACTAAAACACCAAATCATTTGGAATGAATCCTGCATGTATCTTGGAAACAAAACATCTTGTTTCAACTTTTCTGACACTGTGATTGTCGAATCTCAGTCACATCACAGTAGGGGCTCTCCTTCCTAGAGGGGAAAGGAAGTTTGGTTCAGTCTTTTCTTTTGCCCCAGAAAATGTCTTTCTATCATCCAACCACCATCCATCCACCATGATTAGATGAATGGTCTACAATAATGGCAAAGCCCAAGACCAAGTTAAATTTTTTAAAATTAAATGGAATGTTAATATCGCCACTTAGTGCAGTGCCAGAGCAGTGAGGTTTGAACCGGTCTCTCAAGCACTTCCGAGCACTGTGGAAATAAGACTTAAATCCAGTGCCCGCCTCCTCCTTTCCACCTTCCCCTGACCTCTGCTAACTGAGTTCATTTAATTAGGATCTATCTTAGGCAATTTTTCTATCACTGTAACAGAAAAAATGAGAGTGGATAATTCATAGAGAAGATTATTTGGCTTATAGTCTGGAAGTTGGCAAGTCTAAGGTCACAAAGCCAGAATCTGCAGGTTATCAGGGGAGGGCCTTCTCCCGGTCCCCTAACCTGGTGGGCAGCATCGCAGAGCCCATACCTCCCTTCCCATAGGATACTCATGCCATCATGGCAGCCCTGTCCTCAGCATCCCATCTTCCCCTAATCACTCCCCAAACACAAGGTTGCCAGTGTGATTCCCACCATCCAATACCATCAACTCAGATGCTATGTTTTAGGACATGAACTTTGTGGGATTCATTCAAACCACAGCCAGTACCAAGCTCATCTCTCCTCCTCAATTACTATCATCACTTCTCTATGTCCTGTCCATGGCTCCAGTCTTAATCGTTTACAAGACACCTTCAGTCCAAGAGATTTTCCTTTCTCTCCTTCTTTTTCTGGTGCTGGTTAGGACCCAGGACCTTGCACATGCTTCATAAGCACTTTATCCCCATGTTTATCTCCTAGCTCTTGGGTATTGTTAGGATTAGAGATGTGACACAAGTGTCCAAAACCCTTCACAAGATGGTGCTTCTTTCTGTGGTCAAGATTTTCAGTCTGAAAGCCAAGTTGGAAGTGTGTCACCCATCTTTCGGTGTTGCAAGATTCCAGTCCCCTCTTTTGGATGTCATACACCTTTACACATGAAGTTACTATCATTTAAACTGTCCCCAACCTTGCCTGTGCTCCTCTTCACCACTACTTGCTCCAGCAATGCTTGTCAACCAGCATGTAGCCCACACCAGGGGAACCTAGGCCAGAGTCTACATCGAAGCCCACATACCATTCACAACTGCTAACACTTAGAAGTTTATAAATTATGCCTGCAATCTGTTAAATATAACATTTTGATCATCCTATCTGAATACATCCTCCTTTATATAAGCAAGATAGTTATAAAGCTATGGTAGCTATAAGACTATATAAATCAGCAAAATACCAAAGTAATTGAATTCGATTATTAGCATGCAGGCCCATATGTTCTGCTGATGGACAGGAAATCTTTAAATTTGTAATAAAGACAAAAAAGAACTTACAATTGATTATCAGTGTATATCATACAGTCTATTTTACTTGCCTTTAGTTGAGCAAAAATTTACTAATTGTGTTATTTTCATTGCTTTTTTCTCATCATCAGTATCTGATTTTAACCATAATTTTGTAACTAAATAAAATTTGAGTATGTGTATTAAAATATGTACATTTTAATATTTCTCCCTACAAAATATAAAATAAATATAAAATTTCAAACCAGTTGTGTTTGTATCATTCTAGGTTATTTTTTTCTTTGAAGTATCTTTTGAATGTGACTCTTAAAACAGAAAGACAAAATAAAATTACAATGTATGTCAAATTTTTATACCAAAGATCTTAAGGCTAAGACTTCAAAATACTTTTCAAGACTGATTACATGGTTTGAAACATATTTTTAATAAAATATAAAATGTTCAAGCTAGCAAAGTTTCAGTCATTTACACATAGAATTAGCATCACCCTCATGCATATTACATCTACTCTACATTTATATAAACTTCACAGTACTATGAATTATTAGTACTGCTAAACGTCACTCACCCACCCTTTCTGGGACTGTAGAAATGTCTCATGAATTCATGAGTATCTGCAGAACCACAAATTGAAACACTCAGAGATTCAAGAAGAAGATGACTTGGCACTAGAGAGAGAGAAACCACATTGTTATTCAAAAATGCTTTGTGCTTGTACTCTCCCAGAAGGAAGATTGGCATGCTCATTCATGTGTCCTTCACTGTGTTCCTGTTTCTTACCTTCACATCTTCCCTGCCCTCAAACTGCATTTGAATCTGCCTTAGTACCAGTGAAGCCCACCTGGCTTCCAAGGATACATGGGTGAGATGTGAAGAAACATCTTTCCTGGTTGGGCACCCGTGGATCACACCTGTAATACTTGCTAGTCAAGAGACTGTACTCTGAGGTTGGCCATCCAAAGCCAGACCAGGCAGGAAAGTCTGTGACACTCCTTTCTCCAATTAACCACCAGAAAACTAGAAGTGGCTCAAAGTGGCAGAATGCTAGCCTTGAGCAAAAGAGCTCAGGGACAGTTGCCCATACCCTGAGTTCAAGTCGCAAGCCTGACAAAACAACAACAATAACAAAAATGAAAAACACCATCTTTCCTGCAGCCTGGACAGTTTTAGCCCTAAGAATGAGTGTTTAGTGTTAATATGAGTTGTACGGTGCTCCCCTTTGAGAATTGGCCCTCTAGTTATAGCAGGAAATATGTGTTCGAATTCAGTTAATATGTTTCTGTTATAGAAAAAAGCTAAAATTGACTGCTCAGGTCTAAAAGAGGTACTTATGATCAGGTGATGCACGATTATTCTGTAGATTATACCAATTAAAGGCAGATTTTTAATTTCTATGGACTGCGTCACCCACCCATGTAGATAGGTGAAGGCAGAGTTCTGTTTAATTATTTATTTGGTTGATACTGAGTTTGAACTCAGTAGTGCTAGGCAAGCACTTTATCTTTGAGCCAGGCCCATAGCCCTTCTTGGTTTAGTTTTTGTTCACACACTGTCTCATACAAGGTTCTCATATTCAAGGCATTACCTTGTGCCACCACACCTAGCTTGTTGATTGAGATGTGGTCTCACCAACTTTCGTCCAAGTTGGTCTCAAACCAGATCTGTCCCATTCTATGCCTCCTCAGTAGCTGAGATTGCAGTCATTACCCGCTGCATCCAATCACTATTTTTCTTTATGGAAAGTATCATCTGGATTGCATTTCTTAGGCAGAGGCAGGCTTCCCCTGACCCATGGTGAGGTTAAACGGAGCATCCTTATTTGGTAAAAATTGCCTGAGAACTATTAGAAACAAGAATCTGGAATTGAGGAAGACCAATATGCCTAAAATCTGTGGACTTTCTACAAAGACAAACTCCAGTCCCTGTTCATTGAGATTCAAAGACATCAAAGAAAGAGTGGTGAAAGTGAATTCTGGAACTCATAACCAAGGCACACTAGCAATAAAAAGATATCAACAACTCTCCTTCTCCCCAAGAGAAAAATGGCCTATGGCTAGCACAAATTCTGCCCTTGAACTCTGTCTCCATTAAGCTGTGGATTATTAGACATTCCAGAACCCTAGCTTCCTAACATTTGGAAGTAGCATTAATCTCCTTTGGACTGAATAATTCCCCAAGATTCTTAACAATGAGACTGGGACTTCAGGAGAGGTAGAAGAAGCATTAGGAGAACATAAATGTTCTGCTAAGAAGAGCAAATGAGTCTTCAGTGATTCGTTGGAAAATGCTATGGGGAAGTGATGGTATTTGTTTTCCATGCTGGTAGTGAACTTATGAGTTTCCATTCCATCCACCCATGTGTGCAATAAACATTTCTAACTCCTGTTTTCAGTAAGTTTTAGTCTAGTGAGAAAGACACGGTTATGAGTGTGAGATTTCACAGAAAGGCATTAAATAAGTATTTAAAATTTTTCCTATGGATTTTTCAAATATCTGCATCTAGACTTATCAATTATAGAAATTATTTTTAAAGCACTTGGTTGTACATATAAGCCCCAGATTGCAACACAGTATAGGAAATGTCACAGTAAAAGCAATATCAGATGATGGTTGAATCCAAAGGGACCCTTCAAGGATGCTCTGTAGATAAGCTGATTTTCTAGTACAAGGGAGTCCCAATTAGGCACCTAACATGAGAGCCATCCAGGTAAAGAAGTAATATAAGTAATCAGGAAGGGACAAGACTTCTGGAGAGAAATTTCCATAGGTCAGATTATCTCCCTTGAAAAAATTTCCCAAAGCTCTCAGGCTTTGTTTAGCTTGAGAAATATACAACATCTGCGTTTTATACTAGGATTATTTTCTATGCATTTGTCTCTGCAATCAAAGGAACATGCTAGACCATTGCTGAATACTTTCAGGATATATGACATATGACACAACAGGGTTTTGGCACTGCTATTGGCCAGGCAAATAGAGCAGGCATCTGGAGACACAAACTCTCAGCTACTCAAAACCATATTTGAATGAATAAAGTCATCTGGTCCCTTTGAGTTTTACTTTCAGGTTCTTTTGGTTTTCATGATTAAGAGAATATTCTATCAGTTTCTGTAATCAAACCCATGTAAGTAAGACCTTAAATGTTTAATATCGGGTTTAACCCTGTTACAGATGGAGAAAGTATCAAATCTATCATTTCTAGACTAGTAAAGCCATTAATTTCCGTGTAATGTCAGCTCAACATGGCAAACTGAGATACTTTTGATACATTTTTATAAAATTGATAGCCCAACTAATGTTTCCAAAAAGACATACATTATAGCCATTTGAACAAAATCAGAGAGACAGTCGACACATTCTATTTTAAAAAACAACAACAACAACAAGGTCAACCTGAGAAAATAGTGAAGTTCTATTACTATTGTGGTGCCTGGTATTTCTTCACGTATGAAATAAGGGCAGGGAGACACAGGAGAGGTGTGAAGGACTGCTGGAAGCAACACTGCTGGCGAACCTGATGATCAGATCCTGGGAGGGCTGGTGTCTCATTCTCTAATGTGGCTTTTAAATGTTCAGCATTCTCTTGTTCCAAGGACTATAACATATGTAATTTCTGGAAACTTTGGCTGGGCTATCCATTTTCCAGGTTGAGTAGGCATTATCCAGAAGTCAATAGCTGCATTGGTCTAGAAATGTTCATGTATGAACACGCATTGCAGTGAGACAGTCAGAGTTGGAGGTTCTGCTAAGCCGATGTTGGACAGCTCAGCTGCAGGAATAGGAGAAGTGAAAGTTTGGTTTTCAGAGGGATGAGGGAATTGTAGGTGTTCACAAAGTGAGTGAGAATGTGTAGAAGGTGATGGTCAAGGAATGAATGATTTAGGGCACTGAAAATGCCAAGGATGGAAACAGGCATCAGGACCGAGGAGGAACTCTTCTGCTTGTTTGTCTTTTCTCTTGCCATTGCTAATGTGTGGACATTCTACGTTCTGTCGCTTGGAGCTTTGAATTCTCCACTGTACTTGTGAAAGCTACCAGGCCTCATCCTGGCTGAGGTAACCAAGGAGACCAAATGATTCCTGCAAAAAGAACTTGAATGACAATTTCAGGGATGCAACCCTAGCTTCTTCCTAAGCTGCTTTGTAAATTACAACCTGGGAAGGTCAGAACCCTGCTCACTACAACCTGGGAGGGTCAGAACCCTACTCACTACAACCTGGGAGGGTCAGAACCCTACTCACTGAGAGGTCTCCACGTGAGAGTGATGGGTGGGGGGGGATCGGGCGGCACTGGCACTGAGAGAACAAAATGCACAGTAGAAATCAGAATGAACTGCAGCAGCATACTCCCGTTTCTTCCCACTGTCAGAATTTCCAAGGAAGTCTGCTTGCTGATCCTACCATGTCCTCTGGGTCTCTTTCTTGTTCCCATGATCTAGGGACAGTATCTTGACTAGAGCTCACTCTCTGATAATGTGTTTTGGTGTGAGACTCGAGATTCTTGTTGATCCAAAACATCTACAATGGGCCTTTGTGATTTCTCACGTTTAGTCTTTTATTCATATATATACGTATACACACACACACACACACACACACACACACACACACATATATTGTCCTTTAGCTGACTAGACACTTGAATTGAACCCAGCAAACAACCACACAGGCATCTCTGTGTCTATTTAGAAGTATCTCAAATAATGGGAGAAGTTCAGGGCCTGGGCCTGGGATCCTGTACATTCCACTTAGCCTGAATGCTGAACTGGCAAGGGCAGGCAACTGCTTTCTTCAAGAGTCTCTGAACGTATGTGTGTGTGTGTGTGTGTGTGTGTGTGTGTGTGTGTAATGAAACACTCAGGGTCCTGCAGAGATGTCCCAGATAAGGTGAGCAGGTGCTCAGGAAACAGTCCTCTGCCTTTCTGAAAGCAGGGAGCTGAGTACACTCTCTGTGGTAGAGCACTTGCCTACCTTGTGAATGGCCTCAAAAAGTGCTACCAAAAAGAAAATTAGAGTATGCTTGCCTGTGCCTCTTGAATTCACATCACAGCCATGGATCCAACATGATAGGCTAGTCTTCAGCTAGGAGAAGGAGAAGGGGCAGAATCTCACTCTGTCATGCACCCTGTCTACACATGAGGAAACTGAGGTTCAGAGGTGCTAAGCCATTTACTCAAGGCAAATTACTAGCTGGGCCTGACTCTCCAGCACATTCCTGTCACCTTTATAATTTGTAGTCTGCTTTCTCAGAGACTCTGCCTGGCTTATTCCTTCCAGCCTAGAGGCAGTTTACTGTAGGTGGTAATAGAAGTGTCCTGCTGCTTTATGGGGAGATAAGATAATCCAAGTCCTATGTGGATAACCATTCTTTTAGGTTGAGTGGTTTATCCCTTTGAAATGGAAGGCAGATTATTGTGCTGAAACCCCCAAAGCCCTCTTTTCTTTCTTGCATTAGATAAAGGCACTTGAATATTTACTTTGAGTGGAAGACTCAAAGGGAACCCCTAACAGAGAGGAGCAGGCCTGTCTGCCAGGCCAGACCCAGGGATCCTCTTTGTTCTCTGCTGGCTGCTATGTAAGGAAGCCACCTGCAATTCTTGGGGCTTCCTCTCCAATAGTGCTTTTAAAGAGGTTATAGAATGATCAGCCTTCCCATTATTTTCCATGGCACTGGCCCAGTATTAGAATTAAAAGTCATGGCAGAGAATTCCCTCTGTCCTGAACACACTGGGATGGTTAATAACCCTATTAAGAAACTCAGACAAAGACAGTGTTGTTGGCTCATGCCTGTAATCCTAGCTACTCAGAAGGCTGAGATCTGAGGATCCTGGTGGGAAGCTAGCCCATGCAGGAAAGTCCCTGAGATTCTCGTCCAATTAATCACCAGAAAACTGGAAGTAGTGCTGTGGGTCAAAGTGGTAGAGCACTAGCCTTGAGCAAAAATGCTCGGACAACGCCCATGACCTGAGTTCAAGCACCCTGACCAGAAAAAACAAAAACAAAAAACAAATAAACAAAAAAAATCTTCAGCTAAAGAGCATAGAGTTGTATGCTCATAGGACAGTGTAGCTCAGTGGTAGAGCACCAGCTTAGGAAGTGTGAGGCCCAGGACTGAAGCCAACAAGAACAGTTAAGCCAGAACGAAAGCAGAAGTTTGTTTCAAAATAATTCACTGTTTCTAGGTATTGGAACCACTTCCACATCTTTCAGGTGACAGAATGGAAACTTTAGAAGATCAAAGGAAACAAACTTAAAGGCATTAAATAAGGACAAGTGAAATAATAAAATGGGGAGCTTCAGACACTGGACTATTATAGAAATTTAAAAATTAAGGAGCCCACATATAGATGACCATGTTGAATGACTAAAGATTGGAGGAGGAAGAGAAGGAAATAGAAAAGGAGGAATATAAGTCCTCTGCATATGTGTGAGGTGTGCAGAAGGGTATTAGGTAAAACACTCTTGTTTCAAACTTACTTAAGAGAACATAAAAGTATACTCCTAAAGGTTACAATCATGGTGGTGACTATGTCCACCCTCCTGTTGCATAGTACAGGTTTCACTGGAAGACAGGTTGCTTTCAAGCTCATGTTTTTTTATCAGAATTCAGCTCCTTGCAGTTATAGGAATGATGTTTCCTCCCTCACTGGCTGTTCATGGGTAGAAAACCACTGTCACCTCCCAGAGGCTGCCTGCACCTGCAGTTCCTTGTTATCCAGGGCCCTCACGGTGGCTATGTGCTTCCTCAGTGCTTGAGAGGGAGCGAGCAACCCAGACAGCTTAGCACACAACTGCATTCAGGTACTAGGTTTGCCCTCACTCTTTTCCCCTCATTCTAATGGTCAGAAACCAGGTCCATCCACCTAAAGGGAGATCAGCCAAGAGGGAAGGACCAGCAGGTGGTAGTCATGAGGGCCGCCCTCCAGGTCTGTCTGCCACCTAGAAACCATACACATGCCTCTAAAGAAGGCTAGTGCAGAATGGACAGAGATTTTACTTCCCTTTCACAATTTGATTTTTATTTTTGGCCAAATATATTTCTTACTTATATCTATTTGTTACATTTATACATTGTTATACTTATTATTCCATTTGTCAGACTAAAACACACATACATCAAAAACAAAACAAAAATTTCCCCTAACAAGAGACATTTTTTAATTAAATATCTATTTTTTATTGTAAAGATACTGTACAGAGGGGTTAGAGTTACATGAGTAAGGCAATGAGTACATTTCCTATCTAGTGAACAAGAGAAATTTTAATAATCGGGAAGACAGAAGGTGAGGGACACAGCACTTTGCCCTCTTGCTACTCAAATCCTCTCCCTCAAGCAGGATAGATGGTAGGCAACAGTTCAGAACCAATGCCTACATGTAGGTTTTACCTTACATATGAAATCTCATATATATATATATATATATATATATATATACACATATATATATATATACACACACACATATATACACACACACACACACACACACACACATATATATATACACACACACACACACACACACACACACACACACACATATATAGTTTTCCAGCAATTTTAAAACTTTGTAGAGCAACTCTTAAAAATTTTGCCATAACATCTTTCATTGACTGGAAGTGGTATATGGCAATAAGCAGTCCATTGAATATTAAAGAGGAAAACAAGGTAACCCATTTGTGTCTGTGAAGGAATCACACAGGAAGAGCAGGATGGTGGATGAACACAGGGATATACTAAAAGGATGTGTGAGAATCAAACAACCAGAAGATCCAATAATCCCACCAGCTGGGCACATGGACCAGGGATACTGCATTACCTTGGAGACTTGCTCGAGGTAGAATAGAATTTCTATTCCAACCCCACATCTTATTTTAGGAAGATTTAAATAGATATAGGGATTGAGATGGCTCATTTTGCTGCTTCATAGCAGAGTACAATACTTAACCAGAAAAACTCATCTACCTTCTCCCAAGAAATATTTACACAAGAATATCTATTGAAGTATTGTTTATAACAAGGGGAATAAACATTCCCAGAAAAAGAAAAGTAATTGATCATCTGTAGGAAACTGAAAAATACGTTTGTATATTTACTAAAGGAACACTAAAGGAAGCCAAAATTAACAAGGTACAACCACATATCATGGATACATACACTGATATATGAGTAATTCCCCAAGCAAACAAAGCAGAAACAAAAATAAAAAGAATTGCAAGAAGGAATATACAATATAGTAATATCATTTACTTTAGGCAAAGGGCAAAGCCTTAGTGTGCAGATGCATATCTAATTAGTGAAACAGCATTAGAATGACATTCACCGAATTCCGCTGGTTATAAAGAGAAGGAGATAAGGAGAGACATAGGGCTTTTCTGGGGCGCATTTTTCATGCTTGATGGAAACATGTATATTTCTAAAAAATATTTCTCTACCTTTGTATACACATAAAATATTTCATGATAAAGCAGAAAAAATACACCTTTTCTAGAGCATACCAAATTGTCCTTCAAAATACACATGTTAATAATTTGTGATTCCCCCAATCAGTAATTGGAACCCCCAGTACTTCAATCCTTACCTATTGTCAAATGATCAGACTTGTCGTTCTAGATAGTACTCTTGGGCAGGAGTGAATCATCTTCCTGGTCCTGGGCTTATCTTGTCTTTACAAGTGAGGTTGAGCTTGTCTTCAGATGCTATTGACCATCAGCTTTCCACTTCTGGGAACTCTGTGCTCACAGACTTGGCACCGTTTTTTTTTTTTTTTTTTTCTGTTTATTTGCTTTTCCTTATTGATTTGTTGGAAACACTAATTAAGAGTACTGAGAACTCAAGTTGACATCCTTTGCCTGTTTCAGTCACAAGAAGCCATCTTTGCTAAAGCAGAGAGAGCAAAGGTGATGGAAGATGGCCGGTGGGTATAGATTGAGTCACTACTGCCATTCAAAACCCCAAACATATAAATAATGCATATAATACTTTTTGATCACTACTATTAAATACATTGTTATTAAATGTATATCTATAGAAAGTAAGAGTACCCCTAAAAATAAAAAAAATAAGACTGCTCAATCCTGAATTATTTATCTTCTGGTAGCTTCAAGTTGCTTTTACATTTCTTACACTTAAAAATATAAAAAGTAATCATAAACCAGGTGCCAGTAATGCATGCCTGTAATCCTAGCTACTCAGGAGGCTGAGGTCTGAGGATCAAGGTTCGAAGGCAACCTGGGCTAGAAAATCACGAGGCTCTTTTTTTGTGTGTGAAATAACGTAGAGCGGGGTTACAATTACATGGGCAAGATAATGAGTACATTTCTTATCAAGCATTGTTGCCTCCTCCTTTGTTTCCCCTTCATGGGGCTCGTATCTCCAATTAAGCACCCCCACTCCCACCCCCAAAAAGTGGAGCTGTGGCACAAATGGTAGAGCACTAGCCTTGACCACAAATGCTCAGGGACAGCACTCCAGCCCTGAGTTCAAACCCCAGAACCAGCAGAAACTGAACATAGATAGATAGGTAGATAGATAGATAGATAGATAGATATATGCAATCATGAATTTTATTAATTCTGTTTATGATGTAAGCTTATTTTACCTTATAGATGGTGTTTTTATTTATTTTGACTGCCAGTTTTAGAGGAAAAAATAAAATGAGTAATAATGACAAATTTATCAAATTTGAGATTTTCACAGTCATCTAAACTTTGTATTAGTCTTAGTTATATTTGTTGTTTATCTGTTGTGACCACAACTATTTTTTTTTAAATGGCTATCTCTGGAAATTACTGAGTGGAGAAATCCCCTTTGTGCTTGATACAGTCCTTCTGTAGCTGTCACTGTTTATGTTTTAAAAGAAAGACACATTTTCTTATTTAAACTGAGAGGAATCAATTTCTTTAGAATGCTGGGAAAATCCTTGTGCTTAAACGATTAGGAAATCTCATTTGTATGATGGATGTGCCTTAGAACATTTTTGGTTGTGGCCCAAAGAGAGCTGTTCCTCCATTTATAATGGGCACGGTAGCATTGCATTGGCAAACCAGACCAATTTCTTTAAGAAAGAACTGGCTTTTTCCCAGCCCAGTAGCATTAATCGAATTTTTTTTAAGCATTGCAAAACAGAACCCCAATAGATATATATTATTGCTGTGGAGTGTGAGCCTGAGGTCTACTCATTTTTCCAGGGTTGGCTGTATTGCTCTAACATTTTAGATATGTCTTGCATCTCCAAGGACTCTTGCTCATCTGGTCAGTGATGGCTAGCCTTCCTGCACTGCCCCAGGTTCTTAGCATGTCCCTCAGGGTTGTGATGTAGCCCCCTTCCCTACACTGGGCCTGTCCTTTAGAAATAGAAGGATTGTCTAGGGTCCGTGAACAGCTCCAGGCAACACCCGGCTGAGCAAGGCGAAAGGACAAAGCATAGCAAGGGCACTCTCTTAGGTCAGCCAGATGAGTAAAAGATTTGGTAAAAATAATAGTAATAATAAAACAAACATCTGCCCAAGGTAAACTAACAAATGGTGCCACCAGATTACTGGGAAGGGGAAGGTCAATAAACAGGATCCATCTGGGATAAGAGCAAAGGGAACGTTGAATACCCAGCACAGTTTTTGCCTTTGGCCTTTATGAACTTATTTTTTCCAACTTTGAGCGGAAACTAGCAATCGAAGGCAAAGCTGGCCTCCTTTGGGCACCCACAGTTGTGTGACAGCCGTGAACGGAGGGGCCAACAAGTGACACGGAGAAAATGTCAGCAAGCTGGAAATTCACAGAGAAGGAAATTGAGAAGGTTCTTGGACATTAAATAACTCACCCACAATTCTCAAAGATAGGCAGGACAAGGGCTGGGAAGGTGGCTCAGTGGTAGAGCGCTTGCCTTGCATGCAGGAGGCCCTGGGTTCCATTCCTCAGCACCACATAAGCAGAAAAAGCTGGAAGTGGCGCTGTGGCTCAAGTGGTAGAGCACTAGCCTTGAGCTGAAGAGCTGAGGGACAGTGCCCAGGCCCAGAGTTCACGCCCCACAACCAAACAACAACAAAAAAAGGATAGGCAGGACAAGGCTGGAATGAAGTCCACAGGTATGAACACAGAGCTCACCTGTATCTCACACTATAAGACATTAACAATGATTCTCCTCTTTGTGTGATATTGCCTCACTTCACCAAACCACGTGGCTTAATCTTTTTTTTTTAATTTTTATTTTATTGTAAAGATGCTGTACAGAATATCACCCGAAGTGGAAGAAATAACTGTATTGTTAAAGCTCATAGAACTCATAAATGTTATAGACCACGTTACACAATTTGCCCCATGAAAGTTAGAATGTGTTTGTGACTTTAACTAAACATCACTACAGCACAATACTATGAAATTTGGGAAATTTATGTAATCATTTAATCACAATAAAGAATTTGAAAAAAGTAAAAAGATGCTGTACAGAGGGGGTACAGTTAAATGAGTAAGGTAAGGAGTCCATTTCCTATCAAGCAGTGTTACCCGCTCCTTTGGCTTTATTCCTACTATCCCTTTCCTCCCCACTTCCCCCACTCCTCCCTCTCCAGAAGTTGTAAAGTTCATTTCCAACATACTGTCTTGTCTCATTGTTGCAATGGGTCATCCTGTGTCCTTGTTTCCCTGTATTGTTATTCCCGTTCCCCTCCCAAATTAGATAAATGTATATACAAGATGCAAGTTACCAAAATCAAATACAGTGACAACAGGGGATATACCATAGGGGGAAGAACATACAAAAGAAACAAAAAAAAATCACCTAGTACATTAAAAAAAAAAACAATAACCTCTCGTGTTCATATCTTGGAGTTCATTTCATTTAGCATCATCTTATATGGTCATGTGTACATGGTTTTTGAGCCTTTCTGCTCATCTGATAAGATTATCCTAGATGTATACTAATTATTCCTTGGATTGATCTTAAAACTAACAATTTGCCTTCTCCCTCTACACACACTCCAAACTTCTAATTCCTCTATCTACCCTTTGTGCCAATAGGTCACCATAACTTCCCAGCTGTGAACACAGCCTTATTTCTCCTCAGTCTTCCAAACAGTGATTCCAAATACACTGGCCATGAGGTTACCACGTTTTCTTTGCAGGTAGGATGACATCCATTCTTACAGTACCACTTGGCATAAGCTGAAAGGTTAAGAAAACCGTGTCCATGACACAAAGATGTTGGACAGCTTATAACTGGGTCTTCAATCTATTTGATGGTTCATTAACTGCATCCTACTGCAGGCAGTACTAGACAGATTTATCCCACACACAGACCCCAGCTACCTGCTCCATCACTCATCTCTCCAGGACCTTATCTTCACCTGGCCAGCCTTCCTCAGGGATCTCTTTCCTTCATGAACAGCAGAACAGAAAATTCGTTATTAGGTAGTAGTAGAATACCTCGGTTCTTCTTGTCTCTATCTTCCAGTTTCAAACTAACCTGTGAACTTCACCTGCTATCACCAAAAGGGTCATTAGTATTTTCTTAATAAAGCAAAGAGAATTTCCCCTAAGAACTCTAGACTCTGTAATACGAGAACAGAGGAATCTTCAAAATCACAATTTTTTCCAAGGCTTTGAATGCACCAAACCAAACATCTCAGAATAATTATATTACTATTTCCTTTAAAATTTGATTTCTGAAAATAATTTGAGTTCGTTTTGGCAGACATGCCCCATCCCCCAGGGTAAATTTGACTAAGATTAATACCTGTTCTTTATAAGGCACTCAGAATAACTTTTCTTTGTGTGGCCTTCTCACCAAATGGGTATGATTTATGGATAAGGTCATTCATTTCACTCTACTAAACAACCAGTTTTGAATTTATTCCAATGTGTTTTAATAAACTGAGCACATGATTCCAGAGAAGGTTTCCCCTGCATGGGATTCCCGCTGTACTGCAGAACCGGCATCACAATGGTATCTTCAATGTGTACATGTGTCATCTCCACACCTTCTCCTGCTCCAAACACTTTGCCATGGTCAGTTGGGATCTGCAAGAGCAAACCCTGGCTTGCCTCTTGTTCATCTCCATTCTTCCTCTGGATGCTCCTAGCGCAGTTGAGTTCAATCTTGTGCCAAGCTCAATAGCACATTGGAAGGAATATCTCCCTCCCTCTGTCTTAAATGCTCCCACGGCCCACATTCTGCCGGAGATTATGACCAAATTCCAAGTCCTCATGAAGTCTATGGTATCAGTTGTATTTCTCCAGGAAGACTCTACCTGGATCAGAGCCCTTTTATGCCCATTCATGGGTATGTCCAGTATTTTTGTGAATGGCTGCCGGCCTGTTTCCAGCTCCACTGAATGAGAGCCCTGATAGGAAAATGACTGTCTAGTTGGTTAACCATTTTAACCCCCAGAACAAAACCTTTCTCACCATTAGCCGAGTCAAAGTATTTTCCCATTAGACATACGAGTAATTAACTGATATTCATTGATACTAATTTTCTAATCGCTTTAGTACTGACCCTTTTTTCCTTTTTAAAATTTGCATTGAGCACTTCAAAACATTCTTTAAACATGAATCTCTCCCATTTGCCAAACACAGAGATTGAAATTTGCTCTATAACCTCAAATCAGAAGGCACACATTGTACCCCATAGCGTTCTCACCAACATGCCCACCTGATCTGCCAAAAAGGGTCTGAAATTTGGTTTGAAATTTGGCTCCTTCTATTCTGGGTTCTTTAAAGAAGTGAATGGGTGTAGGACGCAGGAGGATGCAAGTGGAACCACTGCTATTGTTCTGCAGACCACAGGCTCCGTAGTTCATCTCTGTCCAAAGCTTGGGAGAGTTTGGAAATAGAAAGTTTGCAAACACTGCTGTGTGTGCCTTGACCCCTATTGTTCTTTTGTGAACAATGATCCGCCTTGTGGAGCTGAGAACCAGCTCTATCCCCTCAACGCACAGCTGAGAGAGAACGCTGGCCGCACGCAGAGAACTTTTAGCCAAGTAAGTCATTTGAGCCCCAGCCTTCTTTTCTCTGCTCTTTGTTAAAAGAATAATCAAAAGCTGCTTTTGTCACAATTAAGGCTCTTCAAAATACCAACATTAGTTTTGAGTACTTCCTCCCACGCCCCTCCCCAACATAGCCCTGCAGTACAGTGAGAACTAGAAATGCCTTCCCAATGACTTTCTAAAGATGGCAACTCTCAGCCAGCCCCTGCTTGGGCCTGTGTGAGGTCTTCTAAAGAGGCATTTCAGAGCTGAAAAGACTGAATGGATGAAGTATTTTTAGAACTAAGGTGGCGTGTTTTTTCTTTTCTTTTTTCCCTTCTCTCTGTTTAAAGAACAGGAAGAACAACTTAAGTGCTGTAGGAGGCAAATCTGGACATAAATCTATCTCCTCTTCAAGCATTCTTCCCAAGACTCCTTGTATTACCTCCTGAAATATTTATATGAGCAAATACCTTGACTTATCATAAAGAAAGTCTGGAATAACATAGTCAAACAAACTCATCTCTAAAAGAAGATAAAAACTCCCAGTGGATACTGAGTTGCCAACTGCCGCTCCGCATTTTAGATCTGTTAACAGCAGTCAGTAAATATTAGTGAAAGCAGTTTGTTCTTTGACTTCAAGACCTGAAAAAACACACAACCATGAAAATAATTCTCGAAAGAACAACTCGTTACACTTGCACTTGGGCAGGACTAGAAGTAACCCTTTCACACTGTTCCCAAAGTAGGGATGGAGTTTCAAGACCCAGAAATCTAATTTTCCCTTGTCTACACTTTTCTAGGACCTCACTTCTTTATTATTATTAATAATAATAATTATTATTATTATTTAAAACAAAGGCATCCAGATCAACATCACCCTTTCATTAGTGTCCATCTCTCCCCATCCCACTGATCCCCTCATTTTACTTGGTTCCTTTTTCACATGTGTATGTTAAGACTGTAATGGCTCATTCTTTTCTCTCCATTCATTTACCTCCCCACCCCGCACCCCAGACCTCATTCCTCCATACAACACAAATTCCAGCTTGCTGGTACTCATTTTGTTAAACTGTAAGTTCATTGTTCAAAGGAATTACATCATCGGAGTCTTCCCCTGCCCATACCAGACCTCAGTGAACATGTTCGTGTACATAAGCATATGACCTTGTATATGTAGAACCTTCTCAAATCATTTGACATAACTTATCTGAAATTATTTTTTAATCTTGTATTTTTCTTTCCTTTTATCATTTCATTTTTTATCTAAACAAAATGTGTTGTTTTTTGATAGACAAATAATAACTGTTTCTCATAGAAACAGTAGTCTCATAGAATTTAAGGTCTGTGGGGAACTATCTTTCACTTTTATTTCTGGCACTCAACACAAAGCAAAAAAACCCTCAATAAGTATTATCCAAACAAATAACTTTTTAGAACCCCCTGCCATGAAGGACAATACCATTAATGCAGAAGTGTTTCCAGGACTCTCACACTGTGATGGATAAATTCTGAGGGCATTACATGGATTCTTGTATTGCTCACAAAATTTTATAAGATGGAGATGGCTAGTATGACAACTTTACCCAATGAGAAGATGAAGGAACAGAGAAATGCAAGTGTGCCCTAGACCAAATGCTCCAACTCCATAATCAGTTCAACTAGAACCCCCTATAACTTGTCAGAAATACAACAAGAAAATTAATACTACTAAAAGAGGTGAACTCTGTCTCAGAACACCCCAGTTACTCTTTCTTAATTGACTGGTAATGTGTATATAGCCAGACCCAGGCTCTCCATGGTTCCAATATACAATAGTTTCCATGTCCATTATTAGTTAAATAATGCTAGTTTCCCCAACTACTTTGCTTAAATTTTAATTTGCATGATACTACTCAAAAGACAGAAATTAAATTTCTGGCATGGACCAAAAATCTACCAAGGCCCCCATTTCAACCAATAAGCCATGCAACATGGCACAAACCTGTAATCCCAACAAACATGGGACATATAGATAGATCTCAGTTTCAGACAAACCTTGATAGAAAGCATAAAAACCTATATGAAAAATAAGAAAAGTAAAAAAAAAAAATAAGAAAAGTAAAAAAATGCTAGGGGTATGGCTGAAGTGGTAGACTCTTACCACTTGAATCTACCTAGCAAGCATATGGCACTGAGTCAAACTCTACTACCACTAAAATAGATGATAGACAGATAGATAGATAGATGGGTAGATAGATAGATAGATAGAGATTTCAGTTACCATGGTATATTATCTGCAAATAATATTATAAAGTACAAACTTGCTGCACACTCTTCATCCCACAAGCTACCATGCAAATATGCTTCCATGACTGGTCACCAACTTAATCACATTCTTCAAAGTGCATTGGCAACCAATCATTGTGCCTCTGTTTTCACCTCTGACAAGGACAGCAGATTCTAATTGTGTTGCCTCTTTGTCTCACTGTGATAATATCACAAGATATTTTACAGAAATTAGTACACCATCAGGGTTTTAGCCCACCAAATTGTCCAACGAAGAGATGAAAAACAATAGCATTGGGTGGGAAATTCAGGGAAACATAAATGGAGTCTAAGAGGTAACAGCTGAGCGGGAGATGCGGTTGCTGTCATTTAAAAGACACAAAACGCAGCCAGCGAAATTGAGTGAGGATGAACTCAACAGAAAGAGGAAAATAGTCATGAATTAAAGGATGAGTGGCCCTAGAAGAAGCAAAGCTGGCAAGAGAACCCCATACTAAAGAACTTCTCAGGCAACTTCTCGTGTTGCAACAAGAGAGAAGGCACAATGAATGCAAGGCTAAAGGTTTTCCAGGCATAGAAAGGAGTATGCCAGTTGGAGAAGGTATAACATGGGGCTGCATGAATGTAATAAATGATGAAAAGACAGTAACCACTCACTGTCTAAGCTATTCTTGATCATTTTTACAGTGGAAATAATCTTTTTTAAAATGTTTCTAATGTCTTAAATTGCAATGCCCTACACATGGTAATTTCACAATTTTTATCATTTTCATATATATTTACAACTGACAGAAAGAACATTTAATGTTTTCACAAGAAGTTTTGGAGGGCACAAAACAATCACAACAACTTCTCCTGCTGATAATTAAAATCACCTTGCATATACCACCTCAAGCTATCAGGTAAAGAGAACT
This sequence comes from Dipodomys spectabilis, assembly GCF_019054845.1. NCBI lineage: Eukaryota > Metazoa > Chordata > Mammalia > Rodentia > Heteromyidae > Dipodomys > Dipodomys spectabilis. The sequence goes on from NW_024870752.1 coordinate 11,915,541, forward strand.
CACACTGAAAAGTATTCCAGAAACCAATGAATGAATAGTCAAAACACTTCAGCTATGAAACTCAAATTAATAATTCAAAGTGTTGCTAGCTTTTTACCCTGCATGTAGACAGCAAGATTTTTGAGGCTCTTCAAAGAGTCACAAGTTCCTTCAGGGAAAGATGAATCCATGAGAGCAGGAAGGTAAAGGGAGAGAAAAGCTAGCTGTGGAGGACTCAGATCCTGAGCCAAGTATGGACTTGGAGTTCACAGTCCTGAGCACTCATCTGACACCAAGGCTTTGTCTTCAACTGTAAGGTGGAGATGGTAACCACTGCCTTAATGGGCAATTACCGTGCATGTGCAAACATTTGCAAGTACTCATGTGCATATAGCAAGCACTGCACATGGTGCCAGGCAGATAGTAGGGATTCAACACATGGCTTTTGTTTTTGGTGTTTTCTTTTTACAGCTAGGTTGAAAGAGGAGAGAATCAATGGCACTTGCAGAAGTAAAAAATCCGACAATGATGAGAGATCCTTTTCCTCATTCAACCATGGGCAGGATATTTCCATTTATCAAGCACCTGGTAGTTACAGCAACTTTGATGGACATCACCTCATTCAATCAGTGGGATGACATAGTACAATGGGCAGAGTGCCCTTCCCAAGGAAGCTTGCTGATTACAATCACTATGAACTTCCTCCTTGCAGGTCTCTGACAGCACTGAGAGATGGAACTAAAGCCAAAAATCTTGCTCTCTCTCTGGGGCATCTTGCATTTGCTAACAACAACAACAATAACAATGAAAATTTAGATATGCCAGAAAGCATTTTCAAACCTAACAGTTTCTTCTTACATCTAATTGCTTCCCTGATCCTACATTCATAGGAAATATGACTTCAGCTTCTCCGCTTCCCTTTTTGTTTGAGTACAGTACAAAGAGAATCAAATTTTAATAACTACTATTATTATGTGTTTACATATAATGAGGTTGTTTCCGTGTTCACACAGATGGTCTGGAATAACTAAACATTACTACAACCAGTTCTCATAAAGGAGGAACGCCTCTACTGCTTTCTCTGGTCTCTATCAATAAAATACTGTGATTTTGATATTCCTTTTTTGTGATAAGCTTTTTACCACAGTGGAAATGTGCTTTAGTTGCAAATTGCTCGTTTCTTTCAGAGGGGAGTGAGAGAGGAAGGTTTCCATGGGGAGAGCTTGAATAAACAAGCTGGGTAGATCATTGGTTAGCTGACATCTGAAAGAGGGCTGAGTTAATGCCAAGGCAACTTGTAAAGAGTCTTAGGCCCTGCTTACATCTGCAAATCACATGTTGCCACTCTACACATTCTCATTCCAACAACACTGAGTTTATAATCCTGAGATATCTTGTTCCTATTTGCCTTCACACCTATAAACAATGGTAAGAGTCCAAGAGTAGCTCACAAAAGGTGGGACCAGTGTGGATGGAGAGCAAGTCTAACTGGAAGAGAGGAGGGAGAACAAGAGTAACACATCCTCTTACCTTCTGCTCCCTACCTAAATCTAGAACCATGATGCATAAAAGCTCTTGATGTCTCTGCTCCTATTCACTTCCACCGAGCAGAGGAACTGTGAAAGTCAGATACCTTCTGTCTGCTATAATTTTCTATTTTTACCACCATGTGGCTCTATTTGTCTGATCTATTTTCCTCCCCCAAATTTGCCTCCTTTCTTTTTACCCTCAGAAAAGCAATATGACCCTTCTTCTCTGTGTTGGACTAAGTGTGATCCCTGACTTGTCCAAGCTCACATGGTGAAGCTAGCTCCCATCTTTACATGCTAGACCTTTGAGAGGTGGATCAGTCATGAATGGGATCAATGTCTTTATGAGGAGAGACTGAAGATCAATGAATCCCTCAGCCGTGGGGAGACAGGAAGAAAAGGGGCCCATCCACCATCAGGCAATGGCTCTTCACCAGACATAGAATCTCCAGTGCCTTCAGAACTACTAGGAATCAATGTTCTCTTTTAGCCACCAGGCTGGAGCAATTTTTGTAACGTCAGTCCAAACTAATGAAGACTTTGATTTTTCCTTACAGAACTGAGCACTTCCACTCTACTAGCTGTTCAAAAAGGGGGATGAATCAACTACAAATATATATATATTTATTTATTTATTATAACGTCAAGTGGTTACAACTGTTATTATTTTGTAGTTGACATCAGATTTCTAGTTAGGAAAAGAATGTTTGGAACTCCAAAAGTATCTTGAAAAGCTGAAACTAACAGGCATTAAGGCCTCAGGGGTATAACGAACTGTGGCCCAAACAGCAAGCGGCTGGGGAAAAACACAGGAATGGGGAGAAAGAGAGAGGTTGTGAGATGACCTGAAGGTACACATGGCCCAGAAAGGAAGTTTCCAGAATCAGCTGAGAGACTCTGATGAGAAGAGAAAGTCTAACATTTAATGTAATGTCATCTCCCCTGTGGTCATGAAAAGGTAAGCTGAGCTTTTAGGTGCCAAGGAAGAGATCTTGGGTCCTGTACTTCAGCTGACAACAGGCCTAAGAAAAGGAGACATATTTTTTTTAAAGCCATAGTGGAGAAATTCTGAAGAAAGTGGGTCACCAGAGATTAAGAAATTTAGAAAAAGGAATTGACAAATACTCTAGCATCCTTCTCCATCCCCAACCCCTGTGTCTACCCCCTCCACTCCCCTGCTGTGAACCATTTCCCAGTAACTCCCACCTGCAATAGGAAAGGGATAACTCTAGTCCAGCCGGGCTCTTCCATATTAATATTCTAAGACCATAGGCTTTTCACTGAGCTGAGGGAAAAATAATACTAGCTATGTCTAACTGTAGACATATTTGGCAATGTGGAATTAACTTGATTATGCAAAAGAGATAACACAAATAATGGCAGTCATTTAGCACCTAGGTTGGAGAAAGAAAAAAACAAGGAAATTAGGAAAAGAATTTTCATGATACTGAACAGTGGCTTGTTCAAATTCCTCTGGCCATTTTATAACATCTGTTCTAACAATTATGATGTGTCTTGAGATTATTACCGAGGGTACTTGCAATCTGTGAGATACTTATGAAATTCTGTTATTAAAAAAAAAAAACACCACCAGATCCAGTATCTGTGGATGTGAATGTGTTAATCTAAGCAAAAATATCAACTGCCCATTCCCCCACACCTGGCCACCGAAAGCTAGTTAGCAGAGGCTGTCAGGTAACAATTGATGTTGAGGGATTGGTCCAATCAATTGATTAAGATGCAATTATTTGGAAGGAAAATATTGAGTTGTTTCTGTTTATCTGCCAGAGACCATTATCTGATTTTTGTTTAAGTAACTCCAGTCACAAAGAGCAAAGCAGAGGGGCAAGCTGTAGCTGGATCCACCATCTAATGGACTGTGGCAATGGAAATTTGCAAAACAGAGGCTGATACTCAGCATACAGGGAACAGCTCTAAACTGTCAAGTGAGCAGAGACAGATGTGATACACTCAGGATTCCAGCCTGCATTCAGATCCTACTTCAATGCTTGCTTATTGTGCAACCTTAGTTACTCTTTGTCATATGAAAAAATAGGTGCACTTAACATATCTGGGCTTCTAAACCTTAAGTGAACTAATACTGAAAAAGCACATAAGGTCCTACCCAGCACATAACAAATACTCTGTGCATGTCAGCTGTGGGTGTGAAGAATTTTGGCTGGGAGACATGACAAAGTATCATGGCCGCCAAGACCAGCTGTCTAAAGCAGAAGTTTTCAAACTTTTTGCTTCCCTAGGACTGCTTTACACTCAGAAAGCCATACTACAGGCTTTAAAGAGCTTTGGTAAATGTGGACAAAGCCTATTAGAGATTAAAATGAAAAGTTTGAAAGATTTACTCATTTTTAAATGACAGCTATAATACCATCATACGTTGACACAAATAATGCATCTTTGTGAAGGATAATTATATTTACCAGAACAGAAAATAATCAAGCAAATTCTTGATGTTTTTTTGTCTCACTTTTTTTTCCAGTTTGATTTTCAAACCTCCTTAATGTCTGGCTTTCTACATGACAGGGGACTCCAGCTCCCCAGTCCAATCCGGGTTGATGTGCTGTCTTATCTAAAATGCATAAAGAACATCTGACCCCATGTAAGTGTGGAAAGGGGAAATAGTTGTATTTTGAGAACCTTCTCAGATAGTTTTGGACATCCTTCTTTGATAACACAGCCAAACTCAAAGGATTCCTTCCAAAGAACCTCAAGGGTTTCTTACAAAATGAACTATGGATCTATATACCTTTCTTGCACATAAAAACTCATTCCTTTATCTTCACTTAAATGGATTCTCACCCACCCTTATTTTATTTTGTAACCTCAGGCATTGGTCGTGTGTGTGTGAGTGTGTGTGTGTGTGTGTGTGTGTGTGTGTGTGAGTGTGTGTGTGTGTGAGTGTGTGTGTGTGCGTGTGTGTGACGGTCTTGGGGCTTGTACTCAGTGTCTGGGCACTGTCTCTGGACTTTTGTGCTCAAGGCTAGCACTTTACCACTTGAGCCACAGCTCCACTTCCAGCCCTTTGGTGGTTAATTGGAGATAAATACCATGGACTTTCCCACGTGTGCAAGCTTTGAACCACAAGACTCAGATCTGAGCCTGTGAAGTAGCTAGAATTATAGATATGAGCCACCAGCACCCAGCTCAGGCATTGGTCTTTAGGAACTGTTAGTTTTCCAACATATACAGAGTTTTCTAATGTTGACACATTTCATTATTTAACAACGAATAAAGTAATAATTATTAACATTACTGCAGCTATCCTCTAAGACCCCTTATGAATGGGGAAGCTCTTAGCACCCGGGTGTGGATGCAAGTTCTCCAAAGACTCATTTTCACCTGCAAACTTGAATTTTATCATTCTTGAAAGTGACAGGTGGACTTTGATCATTTTCAGAAAATGAAGTCTGAATAACCATTTGTCAGTCATTCTTTCCAGGAAAAAGATATTTCAGGATAATCTCTCTCTCTCTCTCTCTCCATATATATATATATACATATTCTAGCAGGTTCTACCTACAACTGGGGTAATAGCACAAGTGCTTTTGCTGAAAGCAGCTACATATTTCAGAATGCAGAAATGTTGACAAACAGTGAAAAGGACAAATATCAACATAGGGTCAGGCAAATAGTTTTGATTTCCTGGACTTCCTAAAAGTATTGCATGGGCCCCAGAGACCTTCAGGTCTCACTTTGAGAATCAGGATTTAAAGGATAATCTGATAGGAAATGATTAAAACCTTTCATGCTGGGCTGGGAAGGTGGCTCAGTGGTAGAGCGCTTGCCTTGCATGCATGAGGCCCTGGGTTCGATTCCTCAGCACCACATAAGCAAAAAGAAAAAAGCCGGAAGTGGCGCTGTGGCTCAAGTGGTTGAGCTGAAGAGCTGAGGGACAGCGCCCAGGCCCAGAGTTCAGGCCCCAGGACCGGACCCAAAAAAAAAAAAAAAAAAAACCTTTCATGCTGATCTATAGATAAACATAGTGCTCAAAAGGCCACATATGCTGGAATTAACTATAAAGCATGTGTTTCCTGGTCCTTCCTTGGGTGGGGGGGGAGCACTGAGAAAATAATGGGGTGCAAAAAGAACTGCATGAGTCCGCCAAACTTTTGTGATTGAGTCGTTCCTATAGTCACAGCTTCCTCAATCAGTTTCTACTTCAAAAATGATTAATGGGAGGAGAATGTACTTCAGAGAAAGACACAACACTGTATGACATCAGTCTTGTTATAGTTCCTGAACTTCTTAGTGAGAACAAGGATTATACAATCATTTTATGTGAGGAAAGGTCTAGAAAAGCTTTGGGAAGACCTGGGAAGGTGGAGGATAGAATAAAGGCCGGAAGTGTTGCATTGGCGACTCCACAAGAAATTCCTTCTAGGGACTGGAGACTTCAGAATGATGGTGAATGCGTATTCAAATACACAGTGTGTCATCTGAAGGACACCTGTTTCTCTACAGTGCAATGATGCAGGCCTATTTTAACAGTCAACCCTGGAGGTAATGTATATGGATAACAGAGCCAGCATCTACTTAGTGTTCGGTCTGTTTGGAACAGGAAATCAGGCCAGTGGGGAGGATACCTGACAGGTAGATTTCTGTATTACTGCACGTCAGTTACACAAGTGCCAAAAGATTAGAACCACAAAAATACTAATGGAGTAGTATGCTTATAGGGTTAGAGAAACATCCCAACCACTAGTTAAAACTGTACACCCTGAAATCAAATATTTCCACTTAACTACATTCAACTATGTCTATGTATATGATCATGGGCAAGTTTTTATTAGTATTAATTACAATAGTATTGGTATTATCTTGAAGTAGTGGCACAAAGGTGTTTCAATTCAACCTATCAGTTTAGGAGTGCAATGCATCTTGATCAGTATCACCCCTTTCAGCATTCTACCCCCACTCATCACCTCCAGTTGCCTGTGTCCTATTTTCACAAATGTACATTTAATATTATGACCTACCCTTTCTTTCTCCATTTATCTGTTAGGCAAGTCTTGTGATCTCTATGTTTAGTCCCACTGTAAAATGGAATTGTTGTAATAGTTTCTAATTCATGGAAACCACTGTTGTAAGAATGAAATGAGTTTACCTATTCAAAGTGCTTACAATCAAACATTCATAAGAGCCTGCTATTGGTGACACCCTTGTGATTGCCACGTCCTGCTGAATGACAGCTCTTCTGAGTGAATTCTGATTTGGAATGTTATCGCTATAATACCATGTCAGCTGAGCACAGTGAAGAATTAAGCATGTGGATTGCCTTCATTTCAGGAGGAAACTTAATCCTCCTGTTTGCTGCTCCGGTAGGATTCCTCTGACACCTGAGAGAAATTTAGAGAAGAGTCCATGGAGTTTCACAACCTGTACCTGTTGTTAGAGGTGAAAGTCTCATCCCAAAGCTTCCATTCACACTGCAGCTACTCTCCTCTTCGCCAAGGTGAAAGGAAACAGCCATTTCTGTGCTGAAATTTCTCGCCATAGGCCCTATTAAAATGACTTATCTCCTAGGGTTTATTTTTTCATCTTGTTTTTCCTTCTAAATTTGCCACAAGCTCCATTTAACCAAATAACTCACAAGGTAATTGTCTACTTTTCCTTGACAATTTTTCTCTTGATTTCTATTTTTCCTGCAGCTGTGAAGCGAATGACTGAGTTAAAATAAACAAAACCCTTTCTCGGCCCCTCCCCTAGCCCACACACCGCAGTCTGCTTTATCCTTTACTAGTCAGGTGCAGCCTTGAAGTAGGCTATTTTTTTTTCTTTATGCATCAGTGCTTATTGGAGTTCACATGTAGCTTGCAGTGATTTGAGTCTTATGGAGATATTTTATACTTCAGCAAACACACAGGAAATGTTGTTAGCAAAAAAAAAAATCACAACGTGACCTGGCAGTTCATTTTCATCAAGAAACAAGGAACCCCAAAGTCATCTTTTTCGTTCTGGAGAGAGACGCACACACCCCAGAATGAATACCCTGCCAGTCCCCTTACATCTTTGCAATGAGAGAGCCACAAACCTTTCAGACCACAAGCCGATGTAGCCCTTACCTTATCTCCCACAACCCTGCCTGCCAGAGGATTCAGAAAACAGAAGGCCTTCCTATTTCCCACACACCATGCCCTGCCATTGCCCTGCCACCAAGCCCCTTCATATCCTTTTCTAAGTGAAACAAGTCAGGAAACAGTCACTGCAAGAGTCACTGCACTGCTCCTTACAAAGGACCTGCCTTAATGGATGAAAAGGGTTGGAAATAAACAGGCTGACCCCTGACTTGTCCCTTGGGCTGGATTAGGAATCATTCCACCTTGGAGGCCGCACGTTCCTACATGGGCCAGTTCTCCCCCACGGTCCAGCTGGAGACTCACCTGGCAGAGAAAGGACAGAAGCTGCATCCTTGGGTTGCTGGGCTCACTGGGGTTGGGCTAGGACAGCATTCCAGGCTTTTCAGGCTTTCAGAACTGGTGTATTTCTCTGAAACCATTCATTTCTAGGCAGGCTCTCTGCGCCCTCTAGTGGTGTCTGGGTTTCCCCGCATTGAAGTGGAAGCAATATGCAAGAATTAGGGAGCCAATTTTGCCTTAGGGAGGAGAAAAGGAGCCGTGGCCGGGTAGTATTTGAAGCGATTTCTGGGGAGCTATTAAGGATGAAGGGAGATTCCAGGGTATAACTCTCACTATTGGTCCTACAAAGACAAGCTCAAAGCCCAGCTGGGTTTTTCCAACCTTGTCCAGCCGTGTTACCCAGCACTGTGCTGTTTGAAGTTCTGCTCCCTTAGGCTACATGTTATAGTTCAGTTTACCAATGGATGCTTTCCATTTAGAAGCTAACGGAGAAGAGTCTGTGCAAAGACTTGGAAGTGCAGTTCTCTGGGAAGTAGAAAATGAGTCTGATGGGTGATGAAGGTCATCTACCGGGCAGGAAGGGGCTACAGGATGCTTGGGGAGCCCCTTCCTCTTGTTCTCAAGTGTAAGAGGAGACTCCTTTGAAACCCGTTGGGGCTCAACCTTTCCAAAAAAAAAAGCCAAGGGGATTTGAGAACTCCATTCAGAGAGGGAACAGCTGGGCAGCCTGATCGGAGGCAGATTTATCTGGATGAAGCGGCCAGGCCCTCCTGTGCCTTCTGTACATTTTGGTTCCCAGCAATCACTGGAAGTGACATTGGCTCTTGTTAATTAACCCTCTGACACAAACAGAAGGCATCCTTCCTCCAAACAGCCAGGTGGTGCCTTGGAGAGGTTTTCCCAGCTCCACACTCTACCTCCAAACCCAGAGCCTGTTGGAAATTGAAGTGGTAAGGTGGCTTGGTGCAAAAGTAGCAGTTTTTTTCATCAGTTCTGGGGCCCAGGGATTATTTGGTGGTACAAGAAGGGACGAGCGGGCTGGGAAGGTGGCTCAGTGGTAGAGTGCTTGCCTTGCATGCATGAGGCCCTGGGTTCGATTCCTCAGCACCGCATAAGCAAAAAGAAAAAAGTCAGAAGTGGTGCTGTGGCTCAAATGGTAGAGCGCTAGCCTTGAGCTGAAGAGCTGAGGGACAGTGCCCAGGCCCAGAGTTCAGGCCCCACAACCAGACCCCCCCCCCAATAAAAAAAGAAGGGACAAGCTATGCAGGTTGGCAGGAAGAAGCAGGTGTTTTTGTATAATGCTTCTTTGCCTCTGGCTTTTCTGAAATTCATCTTGTCAGTGCCTGGTGAATGAAGTTTCTCTAAGGCCAGTAGTATTTCCCTTCTGAGATGTGAGGTAGCTTACTTAAACCACTTATCACTTTAGGCAAAGCAAGCAGGATGTTTCTGTTAAACCCTACTTCATCAGAGAGTATTATAGTTAGAAGGTATTATGTTCACACTTCAGTATAGTCGCTGCTTTTATAAACTTATGTTACAATGTTGGGTGGAAGCATGATGACTGTTGGATTAGTTTGATAATTCTTCTATAGGTTTTACTCCTTAAGGATCATTAACTCAAAAGAGGGGAATAAATACATTCAGACAATAGTAGAAGGTGGCTACTACTGATTTGATGTATGTGGGCAGATGATCAGAACTCTCATGATTACTAACAGGTTTTTTTCAAATTTTCAGTGGTAGACTGCTATGCTAACTGGGAGGAGCTGGTCGTGATGCTGGAACTCTGAAAAATAGCTATGAAGCAGAATTTCAGGAGAGAGCAGTTGCTACATATATAATTCCCAAGGCTCATAAACTAGAACCCCCAATGACAGAGAACTCAGCATCACCCCAATGATGGGAATGGACCTGACTTGCTTCAGAAAAGGAAAACAGCACTGACATGCTAAAGCTCTTGAAGCAAGAAAAGAATGGCTCAATGAAGAAGAACTAGGCAGGAATAAATCAGATAGATATTCTATGCTGCAGGTTACATGGAGAAAAAAATGATTTTATTCTAGTTATGACGTGACCTACTACAGCCAAAGTGTTCAAATGGTAGCCACACATATCAGACTAACCTACAGAACACCAAGCTATGGTGGCTCACACCTGGAATCCTGCCGACTCAAGTGGCTGATAGCTGAGGATGAGATTTGAAGCCAACCTAAACAGGAAATTTTAAGATAACCACCCAAAATATCTCCAAGTGGATCTGTGGTTCAAGAGGTAGAGCACTAGCCTTGAGCAAAACAATGCAGGGACAGTGTCCAGGCCCCGACTCCCACCCAGGATTGGCACGAAACAAAATGTGATGCTGGGAGCACCTGCTCCTAGATTGGGATCCAATCATAGGGGGCGTGTCCTTTTCTGGATTACATACGGTACACCTATCTTTTACCTTGTCTAAAGTTAACAGTATTTACCTTGTTTGAGGCCTCCTAGGTTTCCCATATTCCTTCCTTCTTACCTCCCTGTCCCTGGCACAGAGGTAAGAACCATTTTGGAATGGTGGAGAGTGCATTTTCAGTTACTCTCTGAAAAGCTTTGCCAATGGATCCTGATTGCCGGAGTCTTGTGTAACTTGCCCATAAAGCCTTGTTCTTTAATCTTTCCTCAGCTGACACAAATGACCATCTATATCTAAAAAATGCTGTGGAAGATGAGTTCAGGAATCATTATTACCTGTTCACTGTCCCTAAGTTGTTTTCTGGTTTTGTTTTGTCTTTACATGAATCAGTATATACAATTAGAGACTAAACTAGACTCCCAAGTTTTTTTTTAATCCATGGCTAGCAAGCCATGGATTTGAACCACAGATCAACTTCTGCCCTACCCTCTATTCTTTTGATGGTTATTAGGACGTAAGAGTCCCACAGGAAGCCAAGGGCACTACACAGTATCTTCAAATCTGAGGACTGTGGTTCACAGCCAGAGTAGGCAGGAAAGTCCATGAGCCTCTCAACTCCAACTAATCAACAAAAAGCAGAAGCTAAGCTGTGGCTGAAGTGGAACAGCAGCAGCCTTGAGCAAGAAAAGCTAAGAAAAAAACTGAAAAGCAGAGGTCTATCACTAAGACAACCATAAAATAAATTTTAAAAAGTGGAAGAAAAGCACACAGAGTCAATTAAAAATGATAAAATGACCAAGAAACGGGTGGCTCACATTTATAATTCTAGCTACTCAAAAGACTGAATCTGAGGATTACCAAGCCAGCCAGGACAGGAAAGGCTGTGTGTGTGTGTGTGTGTGTGTGTGTGTGTGTGTGTGTGTGTGTGTGTGTGTGTGTGTGTGTGTGTGTGTGTGCGCGCGCGCATATGTTTTCAGATCTGAGATATGAACTACAACATTTTGCTCAAAGGTGGCCCTTGACCATTTCCAGTCTTTTGGAGGTTAATTAGAGATAAGAGTTTCATGGACTTTCCTTGCCCCCTGACACTGAATCATGATCAGCACAATTCAGGACCCTGTGGGAGTGTATCCTAACATAAGACACTTACCTCCTACTAACCACCAAAATAATAAATAAATAAACCAAAGTGGAGCTGTGGCTAAAGTCATAGAGCATGCTAGCCTTGAGCAAGATTGGTGAAGCCCTAAAAACAAGCCAGAGAACCTACAAATAAACAAATAAATGTATGTGAAGAAGAGAAGAGCCAATTAAAGGTTTGAAAATATAGACTCATACCTCTAATCCAAGCTGAAATCCAAAGATAGCAGTTCGAAGCCAGCCTGGGCAAAAAAAATCTGAGAGATGAGACTGATGGACTTTCCGGCCCAAACTGGCTTCAAACTGTAATCCTTAAATATTACGATACAGTGTAGTGCCCTGGTGGCTTCCCACGGGCCTCTGATTTCCCATTAACCACCAAAAAAGGCAGGAGTTGAGCTGAGGATCAAGTAGGAAGCCTGCTAGCTTTGAAATAAAAGACAAAATAACAAAACAAAACAACCCTGAGGGAGAGTCACCAGGCCTTGAGTTCAAACCAAAAACAAAACATAACAAAATTCGGCAGTTGAGTTTTTGCTCCTGAAAGCTTTGAGCAAAAAAACAAAAAGAAAACCAAAAATCTCATGGACAGGGAAGGAGTGTGGTCCAAATTGTAGAGCCTGATAGTTTTTATCTAAAACAACCAGCCAGGCACCTCTGGCTCTTGTCTGTAATCCTCACTACTCAGGAGACTTAGATCTGAGGATCATAATTCGAAGCCAGTGCAGGCTGAAAAGTCCCCAGGTGACTGTTTTCTCCTTAATTAGAAGTGACAATGTGACTGAAAGTGGTAGTGTGCCTGCCTTGAGCAGAAGAGCTCAGGGACAGTGCCTAGGCATTAGTGCAAGCCCCACACCTGACCAAATAAATAAATAAATAAATACTGAGGGTAAGTGGCTAGGCCCTAACAACCACAAAGGACATGAACTTAAAAAAAGGAGGGGGGGGGGGACAATAAATGAAAAGGAAGGTGAAAAAAGAGAAGAGCAAATCAAAGATTTCTAAATCATGGCTCAAAACTGTAATCCTACATGCTCAGGTCGCTGAAATCTGAGGATTGTGGTTCAAAGCCAGCCTGGGAAGTAAAGTACAGAGACTTATTTCACTGTGTTCAATACTGGGGCTTGAACTTGCTATGTTTTGCTCATGGCTAGAGGTCTACTTCTTCCTATCTCTTGGTGGTTAATTAGAGATAACTGTTTCATGGACTTTCCTGCCCACGCTAGTTTCTAAGCACAATCCTCAGATTTCAATAGTCTCTGTAATGCTCTTGGCTTGCTGTTGATACTCTAATCTCCTATTAACCGCAAAAAATTCAGAAGTAGAGCTGTGGCTCAAGTAGTAAAACTCCCTGTTATCATTAAGGTAAAAATTAATAAATAAAACCTCAAGGAGGGGCTGGGAAGGTGGCTCAGTGGTACAGTGCTTACCTTGCATGCATTAGGCCCTGGGTTCAATTCCTCAGCACCACAGAAACAGAAAAAGCTGAAATTGGTGCTGTGGCTCAAGTGATAGAGTACTAGCCTTAAGCTGAAGAGCTGAGGGGACAGTGCCCAGGCCGAGTTCAAGCCCCATGACTGACCAACCTCACCCCCCCAAAAAAAATCAAGGAGAGTCACCAAGCCTTAATTTCAAGACCTGACAACCACCACTCAAATTTTAAAAAATTAAAAATAGAACCTCAGTGACTGTGACCTGAGTTTGAGACCCAGAAGAAGAAGTACAAAAAAAGAGAAAGAAATAGTCTGTAGTTTCCCTGTGGTTAAAGTTGTAGAGCAAGCTAGTTTCAAGAAGAAAATAAACAAAAAACTGAGCATGAGTGGCTAGATCCTAAGAACAACAGCCAATAAAAAAGAAAAAAGAAAAGAAATACTAAATAACTGAAAAGGTGAAAGAAGAGCTAAAGATTTTTAAATGTTGGCTCACACTTATAATCCTGAGTGCTAAGGTCACTGAAATCTGAAGATCACAGTTCAAAGCCATCCTGCGCAGCAAAGTCCATGAAACTTATTTCAGTGTGTTCAGGACGAGGGACTTAAACTTGAGGTGTTTTGCTCATAGGTACAGTTCTACTACCTTCTGCCTATTGGTGGTTGATTGGAAAGAAGAATCTCATGGACTTTTCTGCCCAGGCTGGCTTTGAACCATGATCCTCAGATTTCAAGCCTCTCAGTAGTACCCTTGGATACCCATGGGACTCTTATCCACCACTAAAAAAAAAGGCAGAAGTTGAGCTGTGGCTCAAATAATAGAGCCTTCTACCCTTCAGTTAAATAAGTAAATCAATAAAAGTCACCAGGCCTTAATTTCAAGCCCTACCCCCACTCGCCCGCACACACACAAAAAAAGACACAGTGACCAGGACCTGAGTTCTCGTCCTAGGAGCAGAAGCAAAAGAAAAAGTAGACTGTAGTTGATCTATGGCCCAAATTATAAAGCAAGCTACATTTGACAGAAAAGAAAAAGAAAACAGTATGAAGGTTAGGTCCTAAGAACAACAGCCAAAAAAATAAAAGAAGACAAATGTTGGCTCACACCTGTAATCCTGAGTACTAACGTAGCTTAAATCCGAGGAGCACAGTTCAAAGCTAGCCTGGGTAGAAAAGTCTATGAGACTTGTTTTAGTGTGTTCAGTCCTGGGGCTGAAACTTGAGGTATATTGCTCATGGCTACAACTCTACTATTTTCTGCCTATTAGTGGTTGGAGGCAAGAGTCTTGGAATTTTCTACCCAGGCTGGGTTCGAACAGTTATCCTCAGATTTCAAGCCTCTCCATAGTGCATTGGGCTACCCATGGGACTCTATCTCTTGTTGACCATTAAATAGTAAAAACAATAAAGAAGTTGAACTGTGCCTCAAGTCGTAGAGCTTGTTAGCCTCGAGAAAAAATAACCTAAGACAAAGTAGCCATGCCCAGAGTTCAAGCCCTAGAACTTCCACAAAAACAACAATAAAGAGACAAGTTGAGCTGTGGTGTGAAACCTTCTCTAAAGAGACAGAGACAGCTAACAAAGGAACTTCAGGGAGAGTAGCCAGGCCTTTAATAACAAGCCATAAAATCTCCAGTAACAACAACAACAAAAAGAACAATAAATGAAAAGGAAGGCAAAGAAGAGCCAATTAAACATTTTAAAATCAAGACCCATACCTGTCCAAGCTGCTCATGGTAGGTGAAATCTGACAATCGTGATTCAAAGCCAGTCTGGGCAGGAAAGTCCATGAGACTTGTTCTTCTGTGTGTCTCGGGGCTTGAAATTTAGGTGTTTGGTTCAAGGCTAGAATTCTAGTACTTCCTGCCTCTTAGTGGTTAATTTGAGATAAGATTCTCATGGATTTTCCTACCTAGGCTGGCTTTGAACCACAATTCTCAGATTTTAGGGTACTGTGTAGTGCCCTTGGCTGCCCATAGGACCTTTACCTCCTATTAACCACCAGAAAAAGAAAAAAAGTCAGAAGTTGAGCTGTGGCTCAAGAAGTAGAGCCTGCTACCCTAGAGGAAAACAGCCCTCCAAGAGATTCACCAGGACTTAACTTCAAGTGTTAACAATCATCACCATCCAACCAACCAAAAAGAAAAAAAAAACAGTAGTAGAGTCAGATAGTTTCCAGAGAAAAAAAGAAAAACAGCGTGAGTGGCAAGGTCGTAAGAACAACAAACCCCCACCTCACCCCCAAAAGACCTGTAAGTGAAAAAGAAGGTGAAGATTTTAACATGTTGGTTTACACCTGTAATCCTGAGTGCTGAAACCTGAGGATTGTGGATCAAAGGCAGCCTGGGCAGGAAAGTCCAGGAGGTAGTTTTCATGTGTTCAGTCCTGGGGCTTAAGCTTGAGGTGGTTTGCTTGTGATTAGAGCTCTGCTACTTCCTTCCTATTGTTGATTATTTGGAGATAAGAGTCTCATGGTCTTTCCTGCCCAGGCTGGCTTTGAACTGCAATCCTCAGATTTCAAGCCTCTCTGAAGTGCTCTTGACTAGTCATGGAACTCTTTTTTTTTTTTTTTTGGTCCGGTCGTGGGGCCTGAACTCTGGGCCTGGGCGCTGTCCCTCAGCTCTTCAGCTCAAGACTAGCGCTCTACCACTTGAGCTACAGCACCACTTCTGGCTTTTTTTTCTTTTTGCTTATGTGGTGCTGAGGAATGGAACCCAGGGCCTCAGGCATGCAAGGCAAGCGCTCTACCACTGAGCCACCTTCCCAGCCTGGAACTCTTATTTCTATTAACCACCTGAAAGAAGTTAAGCTGTGGCTCAACTAGTAGAGCCTGCAAACCTTGTGGGGGGAAAAAAATAAGACAAAGTGGTCATGCCCTGAGTTTAAGGCCTAGAACTTCCACAAAAACAACAAGAACACAGCAAAAACAGAAGTTCAACTGTGGCTCAAGGAATGGATCCTGATAGACCAAAGGGAGGTGAAGAAAATCCTTAGGGAGAGTGGTCAGGAATTTAATAACAAGTCATAAACCCTCCACTAACAACAACCACAAAAAGAACAGTGAATGAAAAGGAAGGTAAAGAAGAGCCAATTAAACACTTTAAAATAAAGACTCACACCTGCATTCCAAGCTGCTCATGTTGGTGAAATCTGAGGATGGCGGCCTGAAGCCAGCCTGGGGAGGAAAGTCTATGAGATTTGTTTTCCTGTGTGTTATGAGTGGGCTTGAACTTGAGGTCTTTTGTTCAAGGCTAGAGCTCCACTACTTCCTGCCTCTGGCGGTTGACTGAAGGTAAGTGTCTCATGGACTTTCCTGCCCAGGCTGGCTCTGAACCACAATCCTCTGATTATAGGATACTTGGTGGCCCATGGTACCTTTAATTCCTGCTAACCACCAGAAAAAGGAAAAAAGGCAGAAGTTAAGCTGTGGCTCAATAGTAGAGCCTGCTGCCCTTGAGGGAAAAAAATCTTGAAGAGTCACCAGCCTTAATTTTAAGCCTTACCAACCAACACCACCATCTCCACCTAAAAAGAAAGAAAAAAAAAAAAGACTCAATGATGGGATCGAGTTTTAGCCCTAAGAAAAAAGAAAAAAAAAAAGCCAATAGTTGAACGGTGGCCAAAGTTGTACAGCCAGCTAGTTTTGAGAGAACAAGAAAAGAAAAACTGAGCCTGAGTGGTAAGGACCTAAGAATAACATCCCCCCCCAAAAGACAAATAAATAAATGAAAAGGAAGGTGAAAGAAGGGTTGATTACAGATTTTTAGCATGTTGGCTCACGCCTGTAAGCCTAAATGCTGAAATCTGAGGATCCTGGTTCAAAGCCAGCCTGGGCAGGAAGTCCATAAGACTTGTTCTTCTGTGTGTTGTGGATACGAGTGAAATTGAGGTATTTGGTTCAAGGCTAGAATTCTGCTACTTCCTGCCTCTTGGTGATTAAACTGAGATTAAGAGTCTCATCGATTATCCAGCCCAACACTGGCTTTGAATCACAATTCTAAGATTTTAGAATACCATGTAGTTCCCTTCGCTGTCCATGGGACCCTTATCTCCTATTAACCACCAGGAAATGAAAAAAAGGCCGAAGCGGCACTGTGGATGAAGTAGTAGAGCCTGCTGGCCCATTACCTGACTCCTGGCACGTGACCCTCCCCTCACATGACCCCCATCATGTGACCCCCCTGTCACATGACCTCCTTGTTACATGATCCCCTGTCACATGACCCCCGTATCACATGACCCCCATGTCATCTAACTCCTTTTCTTTGTGACAGCCAGACAGTAAGTGGGAGCCCAGCTCAGTGGGGGCTTCTCCTCTACAGCTCATATTTCTCTCAGTTTGATAATGGTGCCCTTCCTGACCCTCAAAGGTTTTAAGAGACAAATATCAAGTGAGTTAAAAGGAAGTGAGAGAGCCTGGTTGCCCATACCCATCATCCGAAGTACTCAGGAGGCTGAGATTTGAGGATTCGTATTCGAAGCCCACTGGGACTGGCAAGTCCAGGAGACTCCTTCTTCAATAAACCACCAGAAAACCAGAAGTGGAGCTCTGGCTAAAAGTAGTAGAGAACTAGCCCTGAGCAGAAATGCTTAGAGACAGTGCCCAAGCCCTGAGTTCAAGCCACCTGTCTGACAAAAGAAAAAAAAGAAGAGGGAATGAGAATTTTGGGGTGAGAGGAGTGTCAGATATATTAAGTAGGTAGATTTCATTAGGTAGCTGATGAAGAGAGCACCATGCGCTATTCAGGCAGGAAAACAAGTTTATTTACCAAACTGCTGCCAGGTGGTGCATGGTGGAGATGCACAGCTGAAAGGGAAGACCCACCCTCAGGCCAGGACTTATCTGGGCCAGGGACAGGAAGAGGTGTGGCCAGGTGGGGGAAAGGTGAGAGGCCTGATGGGGGGAGGGGGAGTCCAGGATGTGAGCTAGTAGGAGGGGGAGGTGACTGCTTCCAGGTGTGCCAGTTACCTAGGTAACACAGATACTTAGCCAAGAGGAAGGGAGGCATCTGCACAGGGTCTGCATGGCCTGGGCAGACCTTATAATGAGGAGGAAGAGAGATTGTTGTTGTAAAGAGTTGGGGAACCTACAGGCCAAGTTGGTAGACATCCGGTCCCATGCCCACCATGGGATCTGAGTGGGCATCTAAGAGGATTGCAAATGGCGCTGTATGGTCACAGGCTCCTCTTGCAGTTCTCCGTCCTGCACTAGAGATTAGGGAAGTTCCAGCTCATATGATCACGGGACCTCAGCTGCACACACAGGGAAGATCTCAGAAGGAAGTTTCCTTAAGGAGACAGAAGGAAGCTGCCTGGGGAAAGCTGGCAGTTCCTGACACACACAGGATTATGGGGGCAAAGGGAGGGGCCTTCTCAGCCCAGCCCTTGTTCCCAGAAGAGCCTTCAGACTGTTGTCTGTAAAATGGGTTCATGCTCACATCTCTCCACTGCCTGCCTGAGCCCTGCCTGGCTAAGTATAAAAGCCATCACAGGGATGGACCTCCTTTTCTCTGTTGGGGTAGTAGCTCAGACTTCAGTGAGGAGTTGCTTGACCTTCCACTGTCTGAGTGACAGGCATCCTTGAAGGGTTTGGGCCAGGAGAAGAATTGGATAGATTTACATTTGATTTCCAATTAGTTTCTTGGGTCAGTACTAAACTTGAACTCAAGACCTAGGCAACCGTCCTTTACCTTTGTCACTCAAGGATCGGTGCTCTACCACTGGAGTAACAGCTCCACTTCTGGCTTTTGGATGATTAATTGGAGCTAAAAGTCTCAAGAACTTTCCTGCCCCAGATGGCTTTGAACAGTGATTTTCAGATCTCAGTCTCCTGAACAGCTAGGGTTACATAAGCCACTAGTACCCAGCTAGATTTGCATTTGAAATATAAGAGAAAACCCAGAACAGAGAGGTGAATTATTAGGGCGACTCACTTAGCAGTAAAATTAAAACCTTGGTCTCCAGATTGACGTTCAAACCTGCTTGTCATGCAGGGAAATCTGGTTCTAATTCCAGTCAGTTCTGTGGCCTTAGACCAGATCCTTCAGCTCCCCCCACCATTGCCAAGGCTGGAGTTGCTATAAGGTTGCTGGGCTGTGGGAAGGAGGGATGGCCCTGATAAAGGCTTCCCCAGTAACAGGATTGATGGCTCAGAGCAATACCTAGCCAGCCTCTTGCTGACCAAGGGAGCTAGTTCCTTCCCCATGCCCCTGAATTTATTTGATCTCTTTCCTACCTATATTCGGTCCTGAACTCTACCACATCAGTCCAGAGAGAGAGAGTGTGTGTGTGTTTGTGTGTGTGTGTGTGTGTGCACGCGCGCGTGCATATATGTGTGTGCTTGTGTGTATGTGTGCCAGTCCTGGGGCTTTAAATTCAGGTCCTGAGCTTTTGTGTTCAAGATATTTAGACCAATGTTGGTGGCTCACACCTATAATCCTAACTACTCAGGAGGCTGAGATCCAAGGGTTACAGTTCAAAGCCAGCCTGGGCAGGAAAGTCTGTGAAATTCTTATCTCCAATTAACCACCAGAAAACTAGAAGTGGCGCTGTGGCTCAAAGTGGTAAAGCAAAAGAGCTCTAGCCAGGAACAGCACTCCGGCCCCAAGTTCAAGCTCTATGGCCAACAAAAAGAATAAGCGTTTACCTTGGGAACAAAACATTTGGTAAAATGATTCATTTGCTCACAGAAGTGTTCATCAAAAAAAGGCATAAAAAGCCTGGCACCAGTGGCTCACGCCTGTAATCCTACTACTCAGAAAGCTGAGATCTGTGGATTGCGGTTCAAAGCCAGACTGGGCAGGAAAGTCTGTGAGACTCTTATCTCCAATTAATCACCAGAAAACAAGAAGTAGAGCTGTGGCTCAAGTGGTAGAGCACTCGCCTTGAGCTAAACAGCTGTGGGACAGCGCCCAGGCCCAGAGCTCAAGCCCTACAACCAACAAAAAAATTCTCTTAAAGACACATGGCTTAAAAGGAATAACGAGTAAAAGCCAAAAGGTGAATTTAGCCAAACCCCAACCTATAAATAATTTACCATAATATCATGTTGTCAGAGCACCCAGGGTTTCTGTTACCCAGTATGCTTGCACCCATTCTTTCTTGGTTTCTACCTTGATGTGTCCTAAAATTCTTTTTATTTTTTTTTTCAGTTGTAGGCTCGAACTCAGGGCCTAGGTGCTGTTCCTGAGCTCTTTTGCTCAAGACTAGTGCTCTACCACTTTGAGCCACAGTGCCACTTCCAGTTTCTGAGTGGCTAATTGGAGATAAGAGTCTCATGGGACTTTTCTGCCTTGGGCTGGCTTTGAACTGTGATCCTCAGATCTTAGCCTCCTGAGTACCTAGGATTACAGATGTGGCCACTTCTGCCTGGCTGGAAATTTCTTTTTGATGACAGTATCATGAACCCAGTACCCAAGGGCCAGTTCAGGCCTGCTCCCTTTGTAAGAGCTTGCTGATGACAGTAGTGGGAAGAGAGTTGGCTGATTCCTACACTTGGCTGTCCCAGACTCTCTGAACAACTTTTTGCCCATGGAGGACTGAGCGAGCAGCCTTTTTCCTGTTCAATTCATGCAATGTCAGCCATCACCGTCTTTCAAGAGAAAGTTCCAGCTGTAACTCCAGGGTGTGATCTGGCTCTGGAGGTCCACGGGAGTGGGGGGGGAAGGGGGGAGCGCCCCAAACACTCATTGCTTATTCATCCTTTGCTGTAAATAATAGCTCAGATGGAACAGAAGTAAGGTAGCCCAGACGGTGGCTGATGAGGCCCAATCCAGGGCCGTTCTTCAGCCGTTCCTCCATGGAGGGGAAGAGATGAGCTGCCTACTTCTCCGGCTTGAGCCTAGGCTCTCTGTTCTTCTGCACATATTATCTGGACCAAGCGTAGCGATCTGCAGACCTGGGACAGCCAGGAGTTAGAAAGCATTTCTGTCATTTCTGCAGGGCACATTGCAATTCAGGAGACTCTCGGTTGCATTGCTGAGCCAAACCTTCAGCCCCTCGGCATGGACTCACAGCGGAGAACCAGAGCTCCTTTCAAAGCAACGGACAGGTAGGCAAATATGGGCATTGGATTCCACAGACCTATGTGAAAATGGAACCAGGTAACTTGAGGGTGTGGAGATGATGGGGGAAAGATGGGGGAGAACGATGGAAGGGGTGGCATTGATCAAGATGCATTGTATCCCCAAACTAGCAAAACCCCAGAATTGAAGATGTGGATCAAGTAGTAGAGTACCAGCATTGAGCAAAAAAAGCTAAGCAAAATTAAAAGGCTCTGGGTTCAAGCCCCAGAACCAGCATCAAATAAAAAAGAGCTGGGGATGCAGCTCAGCAGTGGAGCTCCTTTTTAGCAAGCACAAGGCCCTGAGTTCAAACCCCAGCCCACATACAAGAAAGCAAAGCAACAAATAAATGAAAAAGGTAAATAACCTTTGATCGCACTACCTTGTGAGATACAGTGAGCTAGCTATTTTCCAAGTTTCTTCAAGCCACACCACCCTACCAACAAGTAAGTCATCATGCTCCTTTTTTAAACGTTCATTGATTTGGTAGACGTGAAAGAGCAGATCACTGGGTAGTTAGGTTTTGTATTACCTTGACTTCCAGTACCATCAGACAGCTTTAAGTTTATTATCTATTCTTATCTAGAGTTCCTTCTATACTGTTAGTGGCTTTTACTTGTTTGTCGCGAATGCTATTCTGTATGTAGGTGTGGGGTCAGATGTTTATGATGTGGTCTGGTCTCTTTGCCTTATTTGTAATGTATATGGATAAATAGATACTCTTAGTACTTTTCTTCAGGTGGATTTGTCAGTTCTTTATGTATTGTATTGTGTCTTGCTTTAAAAACCATTTCACAGCACCTTAAAGAATAATCTCCAATGTTCTCTGCCATATTACTGGAACACCTCTCCTATTGGTGACCAAGAAAGCTGTCTGCCCACTACTCATGTTTCCATTTCAGAAGGCAGTCAGGAAAGTAGTGGCTCTATCTGCCCTTAGTTGCATTTTCTTTGTATCTAGAGGGGCCACGGGGGCTCGTTCTTACTGATGGAGTAGGAGTAGACCTGATACAACACTTCTGTGAGAAGTGTGTTTGCTTCCCTCTTCCCTATCCACAAAGATTCTGAGATCCAGGGACCCGGGGAAGGCACAGTTAGAAGGAAGTTAGAGTTATTTGAGTGACAACATGGAAGTAAATACCGGTATGGATGAAATATTTGTGCCCCTCTCCTACCCAAATTCCTGGACTAAATTCTAAATCCCAATATGATGGTATTTGGAGAGAGGATTTATGTATGATACGAATGCTCTAATAAGAGAGACTCAAGAGGGGACCCAGGGAGGGTAAGCCAGGAAGTAGACCCTCGTGGAAGTTGACAGTGTGGATGAGCTCATCTCAGACTTCCAGTTCCCCAGTTCTTTTTTTTTTTTAAATTTAATTGTCAAGGTGATGTACAGAGGGGTCACCGTTATGTATGTAAGGTAGTGAGCAGAGTTTCTCTGTGTGGTAGTTTGTTATAATAATGTGAATTAAGATATTTGCCAATCAGCACCACCTACATTGACACTCACTTAGTAAGGAAAGAACTTCTATTGTGTTCCACACTGCATTTGGAGGTTTATTTTGTCTCCTCATGTAGGAACATTGATACTTTGAAGTGGGAGACTTTCTTTACAGTTAAAAAAACCACATATTATTGACACAGAGAATGAGTGATGGAGAGAAAGAAAGAAAGAAATCAGGAAATCTGAAGAGCTCTATGATATGGTAGTATGAAATATTGCCTGTTGTAATTTTGCAAGCAGACCAAGAGTCTAGTTGAAGTGTAGTTTTGCAATCAGTAATTGGAAAGTGCTAGAAATGTTAGTGTGTTGGTTTCAACTCAGTACTTATATCTACATATAAAAAGCAGGATGTGGGCCAAGTGAGAAGTGGTTGTCTTGGGAACAGAAATGGAAAGGAAAGGAGTCCAGAAATGTAGAGATTCAAGGATTAGCAACACTATTTCTATATCCTTTGCAGGATTCACAAGTTAGAATAAAAAACTACTTAGAGCAGCAAAGGCCCATTAAGAATTCTCAGTTGCAAAGAAGGATTAGCCCCTGTGGCAGAGATCAAATGAAGGGATTGATCTTCTCCAGCTCGGGATATTTTATGAAATGGCCTCAAGGTACCTGCCTATGCCAACTGAGAGGCAGCAGAGATGTAGAGAGCAGAAGCCAAAGGTATGAATCAGATGAGCATTACATATGGGAAAAAATGAGCGCCATTATTCACACGCAGGATTTACTGGAAGCAAATACATGAGAAAGCTACTAAGTTTCTCAGAGAATGTCATTACAAAATGAACTTCACTTTTAAAACCTCAGAACTACACACACACATACACACACATATACACACACAGATACCTATATATGTATGTAGCATATATATACTATAGATATGATATATGTATATAGTATATATGATATAATATATAATATGATACATATCACATATATGTAGTATATATGTGTGTAGTATATAAATATGTGTATATATAAGCATATTTATATGATATAGATACGTACATATATGATAGGTAGGTAGATAGATAGATCGAAAGAAAGAGATAGATAATATATAAGACAGATCTAATGCCTTCAACCTCAACCTAATTATACCCTCCTCAAGCAATGAAGACTTCTCCAAGCTCATTTCAGATGGAACTTTAAGAAGTGATTCCCTCATTGCGACCCCCAACCCAATGACTTGTTAGAAATGTAAACCACTAGGCTCATCGAACTAGAAATGCTATAGGTGCAGCCCAACAATCTGTTGAAATAAATGCTGTGGGTGATTCCTTAGAAGAGAAAGGCTAAAGACGTGCCTCCTGGAAAACTGAAAGCCGTGAAGAGGGAGTTTCTTTTGGAGGAAAATGAAAATTGAATCCCCTCAAAGAAACTCTGGCACAGCTAGGGGAAAGGGTCTTGACAAGAACTGCATGGTAGGGCTTGGAGATCGCTCTGACACTCTCTCTCTGCTTTGTTTTCTTTCAGGTGGAGATTTTATATGGCCATTCCTTTTTGCATTGGGGTTGGAGACAGCAGCCACAAAACTTATTTTTTAGCTTCTAAACAGCCAAATACTGCAAATCTACAGTTGAACCAGATGTCAATAGTGTGGTGACCAGTGAGGGACTGATGGATGGAATGGGATAAAGGTGGTTACAAAGAAGACAGTTGTGAAGTTGACAGTCATGTTTTGGAGGAGCCATGAGTAGAAAGGAGCTGAGGGTCTGAATTGTATGTGAACAAAAGCTATGTTTCACCATGAACATCTTAAGAATTCTTACAAATGAATAATAAACTTTGACTCTGTTGAGACAGCAAATGTTAAATTGTGCATTTCTGTGTGTGTGTGTGTGTGTGTGTGTGTGTGTGTGTGTGTGTGTGTGTGTGTGTGTGTTGGGATTAAGGCTTGAACTCAGGACTTACTTGGGTTTTTCACTAATAGCCACTAATCTACCACTTGACCTATGCCTCCAGTCTAACGTTTTGCTGATTGATTGGAAATAGAGTCTCACAGAATTTTCTGCCCAGGTTTACATGTGATACCAGTCTTCAAGGTCTCAACCTCCTGAGTAGCTAGGATGAACCACCGAAGCCAGCCTACAGTTTATATTTTTAATAATAGTGTAACACTAAGATGTTTTCTAAAGTGTTAACCAATTCAGGTTATTGATCTTCATAGAACTAATGTTGTGGAAGGTATATGATGGAAATCTATATCATCACAAGCAGAATCAACTTTCCCAACACTATTTCCTGTTTATCAGTCTTTCACATACACACCTGCAGTGACTTCTCTGTTATAAGTTGAATCTCCAAATATATGAGAATCTGCTTGTGGGCTTTCAATTCATCCCATTTTATCCTTCTATTCCATATCATTCTATCATTTTGTTTTCATTTATCTGTACCAATTCTGTTAGAACACAGCCAACTTCAAAGTGAAGCAATGTCAGCTACTATTACGCCCCTTCTCCACACACCCCTTAGTTGTTTCTCTGTTTTGAAAGTTATATTTTCTTTTTGACCTTCCACCTTATGCACCACTACTTCAATTTCTGGCCAGGAATGAGTAACAGACACATGTCTTGAAAACTATCAAATAGTTTATGAAAGAAATTAAAGAAGATTGAAATAAATGGAAAGATACATGTCTGTGAATCCAAAGACTAGATATTATCAGGGATGCTGATCTCTCCAATTGACCTATTGATCAAGTTCAATCTCAAAACATTAGCCAGAATTGTAGAGAAATTAACAAGGTCATTATAGTATTCATATGGAGAGCCCCAAGGACCTAGATTTAAATAACACAGTGGGAAGATTTTAAGTAATTTCAAGATTGCTATCAAACCATAGCAATGTGTTGGTATGATACTGGAACAAAGGTAGATATATTAAACAACAGAACAGAATAGACAGTTGATAAATGGGCCCAAATGGACGATTAATTTTTGACAAAGATGAGTAAGTAATTAAGTGATTAATGGGTAGTGTTTCCATTAACTTTTGCTGTAATAATTTAATATCCATATGCTGAATAAGGAATCTTGACCCTTATCTCACATCATATATAAAAAATAATCTAAAATGGATCATTACATGTGAGAGCTAATTAAGTATAATTAAATGTGTGAGAGCTAGAACTAAATATTCTAAAACAAACCATATTAGAAAATCCTTTTAACCATTGACTAGGCAAAGATTTCTTATAGGTCATAGAAAGCACAACCCTCATCTATTAATTGGACTATATCAAAGTGAAAACATTTGGGTCTTCAAAAGACACCTTTTAAGCAAAATGAGGAGTCAGACAAACTGGGAGCAAATCATTTGTCTAAGAAGGGGATTTTATTTAGAATATATGAGATTCTATCTCCAACAAATTAGCAAAATACCTGAGTTCTTGAGTTGCAAGAACACATGTAATTCAATAATTAAAGTCAGAGAAGCCATTTAGAACTGAGCAAACTTTACAAAAGAAGATGTGCAAACAATTACTATATGTGTTTTATATATATGTACAATATTATTATTCATTGGAGGAATGCAAATTACAGTAGCCAGATACCTGAATATACCTACTAGAAAAGCCAAAGATTTTTAAACATAGGGACAGGTATGGTCATCTAAACCTGTAATCCCAGCTACTTGAGATTGGGAGGGCCATGCTTCGAGGTCAGCCTGAGAACATCGGTGAGATCCCATGTCAACAAATTCCAGGCATGGTAGTTTATGTCTTCAACTCTACCTGTGCAGGTAGAAGGAAATGGAACAGTTGTGTCAGTTGTCTCTAGA
The DNA here is from genome assembly GCF_019054845.1 of Dipodomys spectabilis. Lineage (NCBI taxonomy): Eukaryota > Metazoa > Chordata > Mammalia > Rodentia > Heteromyidae > Dipodomys > Dipodomys spectabilis. Next base: position 11,941,741 of record NW_024870752.1, read on the forward strand.
GCCTGGGGTGAAAGAAGAAGACTCACAGGACAGGAGCAAGTGTGAACTTTGAGGGGATAGAAACGTTCTAGATTATGATTGTGAGGACAGTTACATAATTGTGCACATTTAAAAAATACAATATGACTTTCAGATGTAAAATCTATGAATGGTATTATCTATGAATTATGCCTTAGGGAAGGTGAAAAATTCATTCTTTTCATTAATTAAATGATATTTTTTTGTCTTTCTTCCAGCTAACATAGCAGCCAACAAGGTTTACCTACCAGGGATGAAAGGGCTCTGTGGTTCGTACTATGTCTACCACTGCAATGGTCTAGAGTAGGAGCCTCAAGTGAGCTGCAGATACATAAACAAATAAGCCCTCAGTGATGGGCACTGATACATAGATTATGTTAAATGATGTTCATGTGTCAAAACATTCTAGCTTTTGCAGCCATTTCCAAATGAAAGCGATGTTTGGTCGATGGGCTACCCAACACAGACTGGATGTAGATAGTAGGCCACCAAAGCTGGGGAGTTCACACACTGCAGTGCTGAGTAAAAATAGTAATAGTGAGTGCCATCAATTCCCCTCTGACTCAGAGAGAAAGCTTAGTACGTTTGACCATTATTACATTTGCTACAGGTTCCTCTGAAGATCATTTGGGTAAGAAAGCTTCTTTCTGTTCCTAGTTTGCTAAGAGTCTATATCATTAATGCAAGTCAAAATTTCTTACTCTGTTTATTGAATTTTTTTCCTGGGTTTGTTTACTAATATATTTTGTTTGTCAGTTGTGGGGCTTGAATTCAGTGCCTGGGTGCTGTCCCTGAGCTTTTTTGCTCAAGACTATCACTCTACTACTTTGAGCCACACAGTACCACTTCCAGTTCTCTGGTGGTTAATTGGAGATGACAGTGTCACAGACTTTCCTGCCCCCATTGGCTTTGAATGGCAATCCTCACACCTCAGCCTCCTAAGTAATTAGGACTACAAGCATGAAGCACCAGCACCCAGCTTGAATTCGGTTCTTAGGACTAGTAATTTTTGTCAGTAATGGGACTTGAATTCTGGGCTTAGACATTGTCCCTTAGCACTTCATCTCAAGGTGAGTGCTCTACCACTTGAGCCACAGCGCCACTTCCAGTTTTCCAGTGGTTAATTGGAGATAAGAGTCTCATGGACTTTCCTGCCCAGGCTGGCTTTGAACCATGATCCTCAGGGTCTCAGCCTCCTGAGTAGCTAGGATTACAGATGTGAGCCACCAATGCCTGGCTGCCTTCAGTCGTACAGATACTCTCCTATAGGATGGTTGTGGTTTCTGGCTGACTTTCAGATCTGCCTGCAGTTTCATCTGAAGTGTGTTCAGTTGTTGATAGGGTCTGATTTGCCCCAACCATCTTTATTACAATTCCAACATGACAGCCTTCAGTGATTATTATCACCCATTGTCTCCTTAAGTATCATGCCCCTGCCCTTTCTTTTTTAACCTCCTAAAAATCTGTTCTCATGGTGTGTTGGGTCCCCTCACTTTCCCATCCAGGTCTAGCTTTCTCCTAGCCTTCGTGTTCTCTGTCTCTCAGTTGCATTTCAGGTCTATTTTTCCTGATCTCACTTTTAGTTCATTCATTCTGTTTGCTATGTCTAATCTATTTTGCAATCCAGTACATTTTTATTTCAATTTATTACATTCCTTTTTCTAAAAATCAGTTTTCCTTTCAAATTTACTTGACCTTTGCTTAAGTGTCACTCATTTATTTGGCCTTCTCTTTTATCTTTTCAAATACATTACGTATTCTCCAATCGGTGTCTCATTTCTCACATGTGTGATCTGTGTGAGTGAAGCACTTCGGTGGTCTGACTCTTCTATCCTCCCATCCCTGTACATTCTTCTCACTGTGCCTTTGTGCTGGCGTTGTTTGTGATTTCTTTTTTAAATGTGTTTCTTATTATCCTTGGAAACTTTACCAGCAGGGATTCTTTCATACCTAGGTTGAAGTTGTGTTTCTTTAAAGAGGTTTTACATATGCTTCATCAGTCGCCTGGTGGGTCTGCCCATCTGGAAATCACTGAAATCAATTCTCCACTTGAACTTCAATCTTTAACATGTGGGTAACAACACATTTACATGGGAACTGATGCTGACTCTGATTTCTCAGGGGCAAATTCATTTTCCCTCTATCCAGTGTCAAAGGCAATCCAGGCTGTTTCCCATGCAGTCCTTCCTACCCTGTGGCTTTGTTTATCATCCAACCTATCCTGGGAGTGCAGTCCACTGACATGCAGATTCTGTAAGTCTCCTATTAGAATCCCCACCTTTATGGAATGACATACTTTAGGTCCTAGCTCTCAGGCTCAGGGTCATCATATATGATTCCAGACACTTTTGAGAACCAAAGCAGGGGCAATGAATAATTATCACTAATAACTATACTTGAAATTATACTTGAAATAATTATGATTATACAACTATAATGATACTTGAAATCACACTCCCATTGAGTAGTAGTGTTTTAGCAGTGTTTTAGGATGTCTGGTTCACCCTACACATCTCAACATGGATATCAAAATTTAAGCTAGAACACCACTGGGATTTTCACCTAGAATAGTGGTGTGTGCCAGCTACTCAGGAAAGCGAGATTAGAGGAACACCGTCCAAGGATAGCAGAGTAAAAGCACCAGATCATGAGTTCAGTGTTCAATCCCCAGTACCAACATACACACACACCACACACACACACACACACACACACACACACACGCACACACACACACACACGCACACACGCACCCAAGAGGATCTGAGGATTTGGAAGATCATGATTGGAGTGTTGCTGCTTTTGCTGCCTGTGGCATCGACATTCCCCTTTATATATTCCCTTTGTGAATTCCTCAGTTTTTTTTTTACCAGCTCAGCAAACATTTTCATCATAAATATTGTCATATTTATGACAAGATTTTTTTTCTGTGTCTTGGTTTATTTTTTTATTGTGAAAATACTGTACAGAGGGGTTACAATTACATGAGCAAGGTAATGAGTACATTTCTTATCAAGCATTGTTGCCTCCTCTGTTGTTTCCCCTTCCCATCCTCGCCCATTCCCCTCCTCCCCCCTCTACCCCATCCCCACCCCCCCTCGCCCCCCGCCAAAGTTGTAAAGTTCATTTTTTGACGTAAGGTCTTGAACATCTCATTGTTGGAATGGGTCCACCTGTATCCCTATTTAAACAATTTGTTTTTTCTCTTCCCCTCCACAAATTATACCAACATCGAATACAGTGAAAGCAGGGGTTATACTATGGGGGAGGGACATACAAAGCAACAAAGAAATCATCTTATAAATATGTTAGGAACAATAGCAAGAAAGAAAAGCCATTTGAGCATAGAATTCCATTGTGTATATATACCACATTTTCTTGATCTGTTCATCTACTGAGGGGCATCTGGGTTGGTTCCATATCTTAGCTATGGTAAATAAGGCTGCAATAAACATAGTTGTGCTGGTAGCTTTAGTATGGTCATGTTTGTGATCATTTGGGTAAATGTCCAAAAGTGGGATTGCTGGGTCTCTATGTGGAGTCTTTTGAGGAACCTCCATACTACTTTCCAAAGTGGTTGAACAAGTTTACACTCCCACCAACAATGAAATAGGGTTCCCTTCTGTCCACATCCCCTCCAGCATCTGTTGTTATTAGAGTTCTTGACTATAGCCATTCTAACTGGGGTGAGTTGGTATCTCAATATTGTTTTGATTTTCATTTCTTTTATGGCTAGGGAGGTTGAGCATTTCTTCATGTGTCTATTGGCCATCCTTCTTTCCTCTTCAGAGAAGTTTCTCTTTAAGTCTTTAGCCCACTTATTTATTGGCCAGTTGTTTCTTTGAGGATTTGTTGTTGGGGGATTTAATTTTTTGACTTCCAGGTATAGTTTAGATATGAGACCCTTGTCTGTTGTATGGCTAATGAAGATCTTCTCCCAATCCGTGGGCTTTCTATTGATCTTGCTAGCTATACCCTTTGCCATGCAGAAGCTCTGCAATTTCATGCAATCCCATTTGTCCAACCTTTCTTTGATTTGTTGTGTTTCTGGGTCTCTATTAAGAAAATTTTGGCCTGTGCCAAGGAGACATAGAGTTTCTCCTATTCCATCCTGTAATGTTTTCAGAGTGTCTGCTTTGACTCCGAGGTCTTTGGTCCATTTGGAGTTGATTCTGGTACAGGGTGATATATAAGGATCTGGCTTTAGTTTTCTACAAGTAGTTAACCAATTTTGCCAGCACTATTTACTGAAGAGGCTGTCTTTCTTCCATTCTATTTTTTTAGCTTCCTTATCGAAGATTAGATGGCTATAGGTCTGTGAGTTCATTTCTGGGTTTTCAATTCTATTTCATTGGTCCTGAGGTCTGTTCTTGTGCCAGTACCAAGCTGTTTTGATTACTATGGCTTTGTAGTAGAGTTTGAAATTTGGTATTGATATTCCTCCAGCACTGTTCTTTCTGTTAAGGATCATTTTTGCTATTCAGGGTCTTTTATTGTTCCGTAATTTTTTGGATTACTTCTTCTATTTCCTTGAAGAATGAGGTTGGAGTATTGATAGGTATTGCATTGAATTTGTAGATAGCCTTGGGAAGTATTGCCATTTCCATGATGTTGATCCTTCCATTCCAGGAGCATGGGAAGTTTTTCTACTTTCTAAGTTCTGTTTTGATTTCCTTTTTCAGGTTTTTAAAGTTTTCATCATAGAGGTCCTTCACTTCTTTGGTTATTTTGGGTATTTTATTTTTTGTGGGGCTATTATGAATGGAGTTGCTTTCCAGATTTCAGCCACACTTTTCTCATTGTTGGGAAAAGCCATTGATTTTTTTTTTTTTTAGTCCAGTCGTGGCGCCTGAACTCAGGGCCTGGGCGCTGTCCCTCAGCTCTTCAGCTCAAGGCTAGTGCTCTACCACTTGAGCCACAGAGCCATTTCTGGCTTTTTTTCTTTTTGCTTATGTGGTGCTTGCTGAGGAATTGAACCCAGGGCCTCATGCATGCAAGGCAATTGCTCTACCACTGAGCCACCTACCCAGCCCCACCATTGAGTTTTGAAGTTTAATTTTATGCCCTGCTATTTTGCCAAAGTTTTGAATCACCTGAGTAATTTGGGAGTGGAGTTTGTGGGGTTCTTTAAATACAAGATCATGTCACCTGCAAATAGGGAGAGTTTTACTTCATCTTTCCCTATTTGTATCCCTTTTATGTTTGCATCTTGTATGACAAGTTTTTTTTAAGCTATCGTCATTGTTTCCAGCTGGAAGGATATGCAGTAGAGCTAATTCAGCATGTCACCTGAAACACAGGTCTTTTCCTTCATCTTCAACGACTCAACTGAAGCAGAAATTTTCCATATACAGTGACTGGTCAAGTAAAAACTGGGATTAAAAGCAGATCTTTCCCAAACCAAAAGTGGCTCCTTTTTGTTATGGTTCTACTTGTGATAACTTTCAGGATATTGCTGTGTGTCCAGAACACAAATAAATGTGACCATGCATTGGAAAAGTTAATCATATCATAGAAGAAGGGGAAAAAAGCACAGGGACTTGGAATAGTGGAGAGCTAAGTCCCATGAAGTACTGTGCTCAAAATATTTGAGAAATTAAATGAACAGAGCTGTCTTCTCAGAGACAGATAGCTGGAGAAAGAGTCATAAAAGCTGAACTTTAGCACTGTTTTCACAACTGGTAGAAATGTGAATATGTGCTTTAACAGTGACTGACCTAGCTTTAATTCTTTTATATGAATACTATTCAAAAGTCTTAGTTTAACTCTAAATTTCAAGGGTAGAATAAAAACACAGCACTATTATTTAAATTTGAAATGGACTAGGGAAATCAGGGAATGTCTTCTAAGAAAAGGCAAGGTTCAACATTAATTATGATACATGTGCAGATATTTTTTTACTTGGCTTCCCTAATGTAAGATTCAGAAATTTCCCATGTTCTTCTTATCATGGAAATATACTAAGTACCTAGCAATAAATGCTAACTTACTGCTGATGCTCTATGTCAGCTTCAGGAGAAGGGACATCCAACCAGGGGCAATCATACTGGAGCACAGGCTTATGTCTACTTTGATTATTGGTGAGAGAGGGTTAGATGGGTGTAAATGTTCCTGCAAGGCTCCATTTAGGTGAGCTTTGCAGACTATAGCTAGAATAATGTAATATATATGGATAATGTAATATAACTAGAATAATGTAAAGTGCAATAACTAAAAGAACTGGATACAGATTTCATTTTCTTGTTGCATGTATGTGCCAGTCCTGGGGCTTGAACTCAGGGCCTAGGCACTGTCCCTGAGCTTTGGGAACCACAGCTCCACTTCTAGCTTTTTGGTAAGAGTCTCATGGACTTTCCTGCCCAAGCTGGCTTTCAACTGTGATCTTCAGATCTTAGCCTCCAGAGTAGCCAGGATTACAAAAGTGAGCCACCAGCTACTGATTCATTTCATTCACTTTGATAAGCAAATGCAGCACAACATTCAGTTTAGAAAGCACCCATGAATCATGCCTTTGGTTTGTAAGAACATATTCTCTTTCAGAGTAGATCTGGGTTTTTTTTCATTGCTGCTTACCTCTCAGGATCTTACTACAGTAGTTTGCACAATGTAGGGACACAAAAGATGCTCCTGTTAATTTGCCTGAATAGAGGTGAAAGCTAGCCCTGCGATACTGAGCACATGAGCTATGCAGTTCTCTGCTCTAGAAAGTTCCATGTCAGACAAGTCAAACAAACAGAGACTATATCTTCCCTCTGTATTTTCAAGTGTTTATGGAAGCTATTGTGATTAATCAAAACAATTTTTTCTCCAAGTATGAATATAGTGTTTATGAGCATTTTTAGAAAGAAAAACGATATGCTTCAGCTCTAGGTATATTTCTAAATCATGGAAAATAAATTGTAGGTAATTATCCACAATATGTAAGAGAAATTCTAAGAAATGTTGGAGCTTGCCTTTAATCCTAGCTACACAGGAGGCTGAGATCTGAGGATCATGGTCTGAAGCTAGTGTAGGCAGAAATGTCTGTGAGAATATTATTCCCAATTAACCAACAAAAGCCTGAATTGTGGCTCAAGTGGTACAGTGCTAGCCTTGAATGCAAAAGCTAATGGAGAGTGCTATGGCCCTGAATTAAAGCTCCAGTACTGGCACAATAGGAAAAAAGGTAGGAAGGAAGGAAGGTAGGAAGGAAGGGAGAGAGGGAGGGAGGGAGGGAGGAAAGAAGGAAGGAAGGAAGGAAGGAAGGGAGGGAGGGAGGGAGAAAGGGAGGGAGGAAGGGAGGGAAAGAGATGAATAGAGAGGGAAGGAGGAAGAAAGAAAAGAGGGAGGGAAGGAAAAGGAAAGGAAGGAAAGAATGTCATGTCTTGCATGCATTTTTAAATCCTAGCCCTCCATAACTTCAGAAATTCATACAAACTAACAAAAACTTAGAGAATTTCACCTGACCTGAAATCTGGAAACACCTTTGTCATTATACTGCCAGGTTCTAAGACCTTCTTCTAAGAATAAACAGGATAAACAGACAAAAATGCCAGAAATTTTCCCTACTTCCTCTGTACAAAGCCCATAAGTAGTTGTGGGCAGTTAGCTATAACCTCCTAATCTCCCTACTTCAGTGATCAAGAGTTCCTTTTGTTGTTCAACCATTAATTCTTTTAGAAGCTCCAGGCCTCTTTCAAGGATGTCTCTGAGAATATTAATTACCAGTCTTTGAAGTTGTCTTATGCTCCCTGCAGTGCTTTTGTCTTCTTGAGCATATTTTTCCTTCTTTGTCTTTGTTTTTGCTTTAGAGTCTCTCTGAATTCTGCTATTGGCTTCCTGTGGCTGTGCTGTTACTAGTGGCTACCTGAGAAGTTGAGCTGGCAGCTTTCACTGTGGGATGAATCCACTTAGTCCTTCTTCAGCCGTGGGACCCAGAATGTTCTCTTCCTTTGTATAAGCATCTGAGTGCAGAATTCTACAGCTGGACTGGGCAATCAGGCTGCCTGGGTTCAGGTGGCAACTGTTTAAAGTAGAATTCAGCCTGCTTCTATCTCTATGTAACTTATATTTTTCATTGCTATATTTTCCATTATCCTACAGAAGAATTTACCAGTAGGCTGCTAGAATTACAAGCTGCCAGAAATATCAGAGCCATATATTAAGGACCTCACTTTTATCCTGCCTTTCGAGTGCAATTTCACTTTCTGCACTTTTTCTAAAAATTTAGTTTCTATTTATTTCTCAGTTATTATTATCTTTAAGTAGTTGTACAAAGGAGCGGTCATTTAGTAAAGTAGTTTGTGAATACAATCTTATCTTGTGGCCAATAATAAATAAAACTATTACTGAGGAAAATGTACACAGATAATTCATAAGTTTGAAATTGTACACTGTTCTAAGTAGCAGGATGAATGATGTTTCGAGCTACCTTCTTGATCTCACCCAGAACACAGATCACCTCTGTGTGCTGCAGGTTCATGCTGTATATGCTACCTGCCCAACAGAGTCTTAGCAACTGCATCAGCTGTTAGAACCACTGTTAGACTATCACAGTCCTTGTGATCCCGTAACCTTTATTTTACCTAAAAGAAGTCAAAATGAAGAGCTTAGAGACATGGAAGGCTCTATCTCCCTGTTACAAAGCACTATTGAAAGCTTAGACAATAGAACAAGTAAAATAGAAAACAGGGTATGGGAAGTTGAGGACAAAGCAGAGAAATTAGAACAAAAATTCAAAGGCATGGAAAAAAACTCAGAACATACCAAAAGGACATTCAAGAATGGCAGATTCATGCTAATTGAAATGAACTCCAAGATATGGAAACAAGCATCTTTTTTTGGATTTTTGTTGTTGTTTTGTTTTTTAATGTACTGTGTGAAGATTTTTTTCCTTCAGTATTTTTCTTTTATATTATCCCCTGTTGTCATTGTTTTTTGGTGGGGTTCCCTGTGTTTTGCATATACATTTATCTGATTTGGGGAAGGGAAGGGGAATAACAAAATGGTGAGACAAAGGACAAAGGATGAACCAATGCAACAGTGATACTCAGAAGATGCTGTGTTGGAAATGAATTTTACAACTTGGAGGGAAGGGGAGTTGCTGGGAGGGGAGAGAAAGTGGGAGAAAATGAGGGAGGAGGTAACACTGTTCGACAAGAAATGTATTTATTGCCTTACTTATGTAACTGTAACTCCTCTGTACATCACCTTTACAATAAAATTAAATTTAAAAAAAATGGCAGATTCAGCCAAAAGATCAAATCTATGCATAATAGGGAGATGAGGGAGAAGAATTCAAAACCAAAGGAAGAAAATCTTGTTAACTAAATGATAACAGATAATTTCCCCGATCTCAAGAGAGAGTCCCAAACAAAACGCTTAGCAGACAAGATCTGAGAAGAAATACCACTAGAGACAAACCTTAGACTTAAAAAACAAGGAATTATTTTAAATGCAGCAAAATAAAAAAGAAAACTTTATTACTACAGAAAGAAGAGTAGAATAACAGTAGAAGTCTCTGCACAAATGCTCAATGGAAGGGGAGCCTGGAGTGGTATAATTCAAGCTCTGATAACAATTGCCAACCTAAACTGATGTACCCAAGAAGCCAATATTCATAGCTGATGACAAAATTAAAACCTTTCATGACAAACAAAAATTAAGTAACCCATGAGCACTAAACCAGCACTACAAAGGATATTAAAGGGAAGCATACACCCTGACGAAAACAATCAAAGTCAAGAAAACAGCATTAAACAAAAATCAGTAGACTACTTTAATAAACACAAGAAGAAGAAAGAAGCCATACCACAGGAAAACAACAAAATGGCAGGAAACATGATATATTTCTCCATCATAATGTTAAGCACAACCACAAGTAATAGAGCAGCAGATTGGATCAAAAAACAAAATCCAACCAATTGTTGCCTCCCTATACAAGGAGCTCAAGAAATCACCCTACCCAAAGCCAATAAACCAATCACTAAATGGGAAAAGGAACTAAGGAGAAACTTCTCAGAAGAAGAGGTAAGAATGGCAAAGAAACACAAGAGAAAATGTTCTTCCTCCCTAGCCATAAAGAAAATGCAAATCACAACAACTCTCAGATTCCATCTCACTCCAGTTAGATTGGCCAACATCGTGAATTCCAAGAACTAATGTTTGTGGGGATGTGGGGAAACCAAACCCTATTGCATTGGGAATGTAAACTAGTACAATCTCTCAGCAGTCTGGAGGTTCCTAAAGAAAAAAATAACTAAACATAGATCTTCCCTACAACCCAGCCATACCACTCCTGAGCATTTACCCTGAAAAGCATGAACCAGGTATGATAAGGACACCTTCACATCCATGTTCATTGCTTCACTATTCATAATTTCCAAGTTGTGGAAACATCCCAGACACTCTATAGATCCAAAAATGTGGTGCCTATACACAATGGAATTTTACACAGTATTAGAAAGAATTATGTCATTTTCAGGGAAATGGATGGACCTAGAACAAATCATATTAAGTCAGGCAAGCCTAGATCAGATGAACAAATGTCACATGTTTTCTCTCATATGCAGATGCTAGATCTAAAATATACTGAGACATGATAAGTTATACAGGATTCTAGGCATCCACACACAGTGAGACCAAAGGAAGGTATTCTTAGAAGAGGAACACGAAGGTGCAATGCCTGTGTGCATCTGATTGCACAAAATAACATTTATTGAAATGAACTCTAAGAAATGGAAACAAGAGTTTTTTACTTTGTTGTTGTTGTTGTGTTATTTTCTCTTGGTCTTCTTTTTTCATTTATATGTTTTTGGGAGGGTAAGGGAGGTACAGAAATGGAGAAGCCAAGAGTAAGCAAATGCAGCATGGGTACTCACAAGATATTATGTGGAAAATGAGCTATACAACTTGTGGGTGGGGATGAGAGGGGAAAACGGGGAGAGAGAGAGGGAAGGGGTGACATTGTCTGAAAAGAAATGTACTCATTACCTGACTTATGTAATTATAACATCTCTGGATATCACCTTCATAATAACAATAAAAAATTTAAAAGAAAAAGAGTATTCACAAAGGGCAAGAGTGATTATCCTGGAAATTTTCCCACAAGGTATTATTATAAATGTTCTATTAATTATTGTTATGTACAACTGGTTTATAAATTAAGCTTTATTACAGACATGCACATTTAGGATAAAAAATAACACATATTGGATTTAATGTTATTTGCAAGTTTGGGGATCTTCTAGGATTTTGCAACATGTTCCGGAAAAATATAGAGGGAGTATATTATACCCATTTTCCTTAAATCAAGAAACTTTCTGAGTGTCTTCTAAACCCATTTCCTGCATAGAGAGCACAAAAATTTCCTCTCTCCTTTCCATTTCTCTTTATTTCAGTCTGTTAAAGGAAAATAAATCCTTGCTTAAACTTAAATTACAAAATCCTTCTGGAATAAAAAAAAAATCCTGGTATAGAAAAGTAATCACTGCTTAGCAAAGCACAGGGAGATTTTCTGGGGGTGCAATTGTTTCTTACTCAAACTTGTAAAACCTGCCATGCTGGTCCTTCTTGTAATGTTCTTTCAGAGAAAGCTGGCAGCTCTAACTAATGAATATTCTGGATCTGGCCAGAATGCTTCTGATTCTCTGCCATCAGCTTTGGTTCTGTGTGGTTTTAACCATCCAAGTGTAAGTTTCTGGTTTCCAAAATTTCTAATATCGTTATAATCTTACTATCATGCTCCAGGAGGCGACTTAAAACTGTTTTGGTCAAAGTCCATCTACTTTAGAAGGACAGTAGCAAAGCCTTTTCATGGAAAACACAGGAAGCACCCCACACGCGTTCTCTCCTTCCCCTGGCATAGGCCACAGTAGAGTTTCCCTGTAAACAACAATGAAGCTGGCTGAACAAAACACACGAAGGAAAATGGTTGAGGCATGGGACAACAGGTGTTAAACTCAGAGCGATTCCACAAGTCTCATGACCATCTAAACTCTCTGACCAGGGTGCAAAGCTCTGGAGCTGCAATAGAGCACAATAGACCCTGTGCGCTGAGGAGCCAAGGAGCCAGGGCAGATTATAGCAAGGCAAGAAAAGTATGGAAGTATATGGAGCAGGACAGTCAGGCAGAGGAACATATGGAGAGTGGAGCCTGAAGTGGATTCCGTGATTCTAGGGCCAAGTGCCTAGTCTGCAGGGCAAGACTGGGTGGAACTCCTCCAAGGGAGGTGGCTTTGGAAACAGAGATAAGAATGATCGTATGACAACAGAGAACACGAAGGTCTGGCCCCCAAAACCTCATCAGTCCTTCATCAACTCATCTAGATGAGGCAACAGAAAAGTGCCTAGGCAGTGAAGATGTGTCCAAAAGCCAGCCCCACTCTACGTTTGTTTTGAAAACAAATAAACAAAACTCCAAATACAAGTCTTGACTGACACTTGTGATTCATGCCTGTAATCCCAGCTATTCCCAAGACAGAGATAGGAGTATCACAGTTTGAGGCCAGGCTAGGCAGAAAACTTCCTAATATTCCATCTCCAAAATAACCCACAAACACAACCGAATCAAAGTCTGGCCAAAACTACTGGGGAAACACTTTGGCCATCAGGTACTACTAGAAAACATATTACCCCTTCTGCAGGTCTGTTCTTAAAAATCATGGAAACCAAGTCAACATAATTTCAAGGTCAAACTAACAACTAGAAAACAAAAGAACACAAAACAAATTGGAGGCAGCCACATTCCTGCAGTTCTTTCCCTTATAGTGAATGAAATTATATGTCTTTTCTCCATTTAAAAAGTCTTCAGAAAATAATAGAACTCAACAATAATTTATTTACAATGCTTGGTATTACATTTAAAATTTCATTAGACACATAAGACAAAAAAGGAGTGTAGACAAGGCAAAAAAAAAAAAGTGAGACAAATGCAAGTTCAGGGTGTAAAAATGAAAAAAGTTCTTCCTGAAAATGGACCTTCAGAGCAGGGTGGAGTAACCATACTTATATCTGATAAAATACATTTCCAACAGAAGCCAGTCAGAAGAGACCAAAATGGTCACTTTCTATTAATAAAGGGCATGACCTATGACAAGAAAAATATAACTGTTAACACATTTGCAATTGTTAAGACAATTGCATATCCAGATTCATTAAATCAACACTTTTTGGACTTTTTAAAGAATAGTATTTTAAAGTATATATATGTATATATTTTGAGTCAGTAGTTGGGCTTGAATTCAGGACCTGGGTGCTATCCCTAACTTCTTTTGCTCAAGGCTAGCAGTGTTCCACAACTTTGAGCCACAGCTCCACTTCCAGTTTTCTGGTGGTTAATTGGAGATAAGAGTCTCACAGCCCTTTCCTGCCCAGGCTGGCTTTGAAACACAATCCTTAGATCAAATACTATCCTTAGATCTCAGCCTCCAGAGTAGCTAGAATTTCAGGCATGAACCACCAGAGCCTGGCAGTTTTGTGTATTTCTATTTGGTTTTGGTTTTGTGTGTTTTTCTGAGCTTAGGAGAAGATTAGAGGGTACCTCTCACTGAAAGGACCCTTTGTGACAAATAGTTATAAATGGCAGGTGGTGATTATATAAGACGTTAAACTATGCAGGCCTATTCCCACAATGCATTTTGTTATAATTATATTAATGACATGCGGTGTATAAACAGGAGGCCTTAATTAGCAGTCTCTCCTCCACGTTGATTTAAGGACAGCCAAGGATAGTACTGTGTCCATGCCATTGAAGGCAATTTCATTTTGTTGAGCAAACAGCCTTCCCATCAAGATTTGATGTCCCTTTGTCTAGCCTGAGGGACACATATCAGTACTTTTTGATGATCAAGAGGCTAGGAGTTAGGATTATGAGGCAGGGGTGGTTTAGAAGACCAGATCTAAAGTGGCTATGACCACCAAAAACCCTGTTTTATCTACCTATTTCAGACATACTTATACATGAAATTCTATACTGGCTAGGATTTGCTTTGAATAATTCTAGCAAAAAAAAAAAAAAATAGAGAAGAGCTAGCTCAAATATGAATGGAGGAAATTTAGACAGGAGTGAATGAAGTGGTTTTGCTGCTTGCTCTAGCTTTGTGACTGAAGTCTCCCCACCCTTGGCCCCCCTATACTGGGGTTTCAATTCATAGCCCAATATTTGATCAGCTTGCTTGCTAGGCTGGTGCTCTGCCACCTGAGCCATGCCTCCAGCCATGCTTTTTGGCTGGATATCTTGGAGATGGACTCTTTCAGACCTTTCTGCCCCAGCTTGTGTAGCTTGGGTTTACAAGTGTGAGCCATGAGCACCCAGACAATTTTGCGATTTTTGACTATTTCTCAGATACAAAATGGAGGTATTGCTGAGTCTGGAGTTTGGAGCAGGTTTATCTGGGTTCTCCCTCGTCAGCCCTTGACCCATGAGCATTGCCAGGCAGTTTCCTGTCTGGCACACACAGTCTGAGATCCACTTGTCCATTCTCGAGATGTCTCTGCTGTGACATCTCGGTTCCAGGCAAGACCAACCCAGCCTGGGAAGCAACATCATCCAGCCAGTGTTTGGCCTCCATTCAAAATGCAGCCTCTAGCACAATTAGCTCAGAACTCTTTACTTGGGAAAATAAGTGACCCTTTGAATTCAATTTTGCTGGGATCCTTGTGATTCTGTGCAGTCTGTGAAGCCCTGGTGGGCAAATAATAGTCACCTGCACCTGGCCGGCTATTACAGGAAGCAGGTCAGGTCATAGGATGGCAGGAAAGCTGAATCAAAGGAAGATATTGAGACCATAATGAAAAATTATGCGTACTCCTGAGCTAAGGTCAATTATCCAGGCTAATAAAAATGCTAAAAATTTGAGAAAGTGGGATTCAATGTTAGAGCCAGGTCCCTTAGAGAACGTTAACAAGGAGCATAGATACAGCAAAAGAAGTCATTTCAGAAAGAGAGATGATTTTTTTCCCTGTACATTGTGGAGGAGAAAGAAATAAATGGAAGAATCTATAGAGACAAACTAAGCTAGACAGAAAGGGGGACACCAGGGCCTTTTCTGTGGTGGGAGAGATGTTTACACAGGAGTATAGATAGGAAGAAAGGAAACGGGGCAAGGGTTTACAGCTAGAATAACAAACACATCAGTGATGTAAAGGCCGGTCCATTACTTTGGTGATGTCTCAGAGGCTGGGCTGGGCCCAAAGAGGAAAAAAGAAGAGCCAGAAAAGCATGCCAATTCCAAGTGGGCCTCTAAGTACTATGGGATGCTGAGCATCCAGCATGGAGGGGCAAGTTGGGGTGCCCTAGTGAAATTCATTCCAGCTATTCTAGGAAAGTCCCGGGGAGCTGAGGAAGTTACTAAAGGGATGTTTGAAAGGTGGTGGTGGTTGGATGGAATGTCATCAACCAGGGAAGTTCAAGTTCAGAGCCACAGACTTTCTGAATTCTCTCCCCTCCTCTTCCCCCCTCCATAGGCCTGGCTTCTGACAACCCTCCACTCTTGGGTCTAAATCAGAGGTACTGTCCTAGAAATCCCTGAGAGTTGTGGAGAATTCCTCTGGCATGTATTCCAGCCTTTGTCTACAATCAATCTGTAAATCCTTTTGTTCTCTAACTGGATCCAATAACTTTCATGTCTGTATAATAATGGTTAAACTGCATTCTCACAGGAAACAAAATATGACAGTGCATCCAGTTATTCTTTAAAGTTTATTAGTTGTATTAATAGTTACTGGGATTTAATTCTAGAGTAGGTATTTTCTCCACTATTTACACTTACTGATAATTAAAAACACACAATTCAAGAATGTCGTTTGCTGTTTTGATAGATACATTTTCATTGTAGTCATAAAAGGGCAAGTTATCCAAAGAGAATTTCCTTGAGTATTTTCTCACTGAAATTAAAACATTAGATCTGATTAAAACCCAATAAACACATGATAGTTCTGTCTCCAAATGTGTCTCCTTGATCCCTAGGGAATGTAGATATTAACTGATATGCCTTGATAATTTTTATAAATTCAGGAACAATTTTTATGATGGTGTACCACAATTTAAAAAAAAAACATGGTACCCTTCCCCAAATATCTTACAAGGACTAATTCCAGCTACTTGTATTGACACCCTTGAATTATTCTAAGTATATTTTACTGGTTTGTTTGGATCACGAAGCGAGATTTGAAAGGAAAAAAATTTTTGACAATGTAAGATGTGAAAAATTAATACCCAGTCTAAGGCCTCAATGCAAACAGGCCCCATGAGTAAAAGAACATGTAATTGGAAGTGAATGCTGGGTCTTATGTTTTCCCTATCTCACCAATCATGTATAGGGATCCAAGGCAAGATGTGTGGATTTCAGTTTCCAGGTGTATCTAATAAGTGGCTAAGAACGGATATTCTCTGGGATGGCCCTGAGGTCCAAGTATTGGTGATCTGTGTTTGGATACTTGATGAGTCCACATGGATCTCGTAGATGGGTCTTCTCAAGGGAAGAGCTCAATGAACATCATGCAAAGAGCTCTTGGTAGTTCTGTCCTTACTCTGGCACGGCGTCACTTCAATACAGAAGCTACCGAGAGGGCCACTGAGGGTCAGATTCAGCACTTCACATGCATTAGAGGCAAAAACTTGGCCGGGTTGTTGAGTGAATGGAATCTTTCAGGGGTTGTTTGAACAAATGGTTTTCTTGGCTTGCTCGTGGTCCGCCTTGGGTTTGGCCCTCACAATGGAGCAGATGGCCTGTTGGAAGTTGTTGTTGACGACCACGTAGAGTAACAGGTTCCCAAAGGTGTTCAGGGCAGCTAAGGGTCGAGAAATGATGTAAGCTTCGTGGATGTTATTCTCCATGGAACAGCTGAGAGAGAGCAGACGAGATTCAATCCGAATGACCCTCAAGATGTGGAAGGGTAAGAAGCAGATATAGAACACGAGGAGTAGCAGAATGGTTAACTTCCGAGCTTTCTGCTTGAGGCAGCTGTGTGTCTGCAGACCATGGGCCAGGGTGTTGAGGATGGTCGTGTAGCAAAGGGTCACAATCACCAAGGGGAGGCAGAAGGTGGTGGCTGTCAAGATGAGATTGTACCATTTGATCGTGGTGAGGTCATCTGAGCTGGTGAAGTCGAGGCAGGCTGATCGATTAGTCCTGGTGGTGGATGTAATCAGGAAGGTGATGGGCAGGACGGCCACCAGCGAAATGATCCACACCACAGCACAGGCTACTACCGTCCACCAGGTTTTGTGTATGGAAAAGCAGCTCAGGGGGTGAATGATGACCAGGTAACGGAAGATACTGAAACAGGTGAGGAAGAGGATGCTACTATACAAGTTGAAATGGAAGCCAAAGCGGATGAACTTGCACATGAAGTCCCCGAAGATCCAGTTCTCTCCACTGGCGTAGTAGTGAATCAGGAAAGGGAGGCTAGTGAGATACAGCAGGTCTGTCCAGGCCAGGTTCAGCATGATGATAGTGCTGCTTTTCCAGGGCCGCATTTTGAAGATATACGTTGAAATCGCTACGATGTTTCCTGGGAAACCCACGAGGAAGATGATGCTGTAAATCACAGGAAGGTAGTGCATGCGGATCAACATCTTCTCATCCGAGCAATTGCCCAATGCAGTCACATTATCGGAGACATCAGAAGTGTTTGCTAAGCCAACCAGGGGTTCGTTCGTGGCTGCTTCATCTTGCAAGGCCAGACGGTTCAATTTGGCTATTGGAGTCCAATGAGAGTTAACCAGCTGGCGGAAGACAAGAAATAGTCATGATCAGGGAAGGAAAACAAGGATGGATTTTTAAAAATGAAAATCACTCTAGCAAGTAAAGGTGTGGCTCAAGTTGTAGAGCACCAACATTGAATAAAAAGACCAAATGACAAGCTGGGTACCCATGACTCATGCCTTTAATCCTAGCTATTCAGGATGCTGAGATCTGAAGGTTGTGGTTCGAAGCCAGCCTGGGAAGAAAAGTCCCTGTGAGACTTCTATCTCCATTTAACCACTCAAAAAACCAGAAGTGGCTCTGTGACTCAAGTGGGAGAGTGCTAGCCTTGAGTACAAAGAGGTTCAAGGGCAGCGCCCGGGCCCTGAGTTCAAGCCCTAGGGTTCTCATCAGATCATAAAAAAGGAAGAATGAGAGGTCGGGGAGGTAACTATGGAAAGCAATCTGTTCAGCAAGTCACCATGATTCACTGACACCATCATCTCACGCTCAGCGACAGAAATGTTCCAATAACCACATCTCATGCAGGCCCCGGGTCTGTTACCTGTCAGCCTCACAAAGCGCTACAATGCCTTCCTTATTCTCTGCATTTCACAGAAGAAGCGAAGGCAGAGAGGTGTTGCAGCCTGCCCCTGATAACTCATCAGTGACTCAGCTGGGATCCAAACACTTTCCTTTGACTTAGAAGCCGTTCTCTCCCTGCGTGGCCTCTCTGTGCCATCTCTCAATCTATATTCTGTTGACTTTTACCAATATCACCCTGAGTCACTGAGCAATCCACAAGTATGAAGATCTGGACACTGTGAACTTTTTCTAATGGCCATTTCATGCATTACAACACGGTATGTGTAGTAGATTTAATTTCAAATGTCAGCTCTTCTGCTCCATTTTGATAGCTTGTCTGGAGGACTATGTTTGGGGTGGGTCCTCGCACTGAAGAGCTGAGGCAGCTGAAAGGGTCTGCAGATTGGTTTAGTTACTTAGTAGTTGTGTGAAACCCTAAGCAGGTGGAGTCTGCTTTCCAGGTCTGAAAAAAAAATGCAATTTTAACTTCCTTCTTCCAGGTCTCTACTAAAACTCTCACAGGGCATGTCTGCAATGAGGAAAGATTATTTAAAAGGAGAGTAACTTATAAGTAGCCACTTATTTGGATGTTAATAGCTGTTGGAAAAATGTACTCACTTACACATTTATAGGGCAGCCAATGTGTATTAATTAGACACTCTACCAAGTCCCAGGGATATCAAATTAATAGCATGCATAGATATATAAGCCACTACCAAGATCTACCAGGGGAGATGGACACAAAACATCATTTTAACAAAACATATGACCCTACCTCATGGAACTGTCCATACACTGTTAAGTAGCAAGATAAACATTTAGTGCACATAATGCATTCTCAGTAAAGATTAACTAGCTGTTAACAAGTAAGTCTTTTGGTAGATGAATATTAGAAAGCTGCCGAGAGCTAAACAAAGCAGTTGCCTAGACACTAGCAAGAAGCACTAAAGCAAGGTCATTGAGGACGGAATACTTAAGCCGAACTTAGCAAGAGGAGCACACTTCTAATTGAGGAAGGGGAAAAGGGGTTTTATGCAAGAAGGAACAGCATTGCGGAGGCACTGAGACATGGTAGACGGTCTAGGACCCATGCATTCCCACATGTCTGTGATTATCTAAAGGAGTATTCAGAGATGAAGATGGAAAGAAAAACAAAATAGTAATGAAAAAAATAATCCTGCTTCTTGTGTATAGAGGCATTCAACTTGTAAGACATTATTCTATGTGTCTTACACAGATAAATTCATTTATTTCTCACAGGGACTGAGGAGGTAGTACTAAGGGAACTCATATTACAGATCAGGACATTGAGGTGAGAAGAACACACTGATGTGTTCTAGCTCACACTGCTAGACTGTGATGGACCAGGATGCTGAGGGAGGTGGGCTGGTTGCAGGACTAGGCGCCTCACATAATGGCTAGGTAAGAAGGAAATCCTAAGTGTTCAAGAATAGCATCGATGAGTGAGAGGTCACAACCGAAGAGCTCAGTAAGTCAATGTGACCCATGTGAAATGCCAACATTCATCATACTGACTCCTTTGAGTAGAGCGAGGATCTCGTGATGTAAATAATGATGGAAGGGGTGACATAAATCAAGATGCATGATGCTCATAAATCAATGATAAATTAAAACCGCTTTGTACAACTACGCAAAGACAATTTTTTACAATTCATATTCAATTGATTAAATAATGGTAAGCTTGGAGTTTCAGAAGCGCTCCGGGATCCTGGTTCCTGGTAAGGCTATGCCCCTGTCATTAGCACAAAATGTGTATCAAAACCTATACTACTGGGCATTTGCTCTGAGTCACGTAGATGCGTATTCCAGGCTGACCCCAAACTAATAAAGCACACATCCATAGAATCCTCCCCAGATGGCTAGACTTAAAAACAATATATTCTTCTGGATCTCATGGAGTCAGGGTGAGATTGGAATGCCTTTAGAGACTTGTGACTTCTATTCTGTATGTAGTAGGGAAAGAGGAGCAAGCGACAGAGCTCCCCTTCAAGGCTGTTGAAATCCTTGGAGAAGAGGCTGGGGTTCCCTAGATCCTGTATTACTTGTGGAAGGTGAGTATTTCTCCTCTAACCTAGGCTAACCAGAAAGGCTCCTCACAGAACCATCACTGCTTGCAATGAAAGAACAGAGGAGAGGAGCCAGGCCCTTCTGGCCATCCGGGGGCTCCCTGAGCCCAGGATATCATGGCTTGCAGCTTCTCCCCTGACCAGACAAACAACCTGAGCCTGAGAACTAAAAGCAGCAGTAACTTAAACCTCGGAGACAATGGTGATGCCCATGGCATCCCTGAAGTCTCAAGTTCCCAAAGTGAGTTCTCAAGATGTCAAGCAACCACCAGGCTGCATCTTGTCTCTTTCTACAGCAAAGATGCAAAGACTGCTACTAAAGATTGCTTTTGATAATTAAATCACAATTACATTGTTTTATGGCTTTCTATGATGAAATAACAAACTGTTTGAGTAGCAGTCTGTACAGCTTTGCTGTAGAAGATGAGAGAAAGATTACTTTAACAGCAATCTTTACATCTTCTAGAATCTTCTAGAATATATCATTCTAATTGAGACACGGCTCAACAGAAGAGTAAGGAGGACAAAAGAGAGATTTGCAAGTCTAAGCTGCTTGTCTGTTGATTCCTTGAAAGCAGGAACACAAGACATCCCATACTTACTGCAGGAATGATACCCAGAAGGCTGTAACAAATACTTGCATTATTAGTAAATTCATTAAAGAGCAACCAGTAATATCAGCAAGACTCAGCCTGGGCCAAAAAGCTAGGGAGAAAAAAACAAATCCACGAAAGCAAAAGCAATGTTTGGTTCTTTAATAACTTAAAGTAAGGGACAAAACTACAATCCTGCCTTCACCAAATAAAGCCATGTTATGGGGACATTTTAAGTAATAAATCCTATCAGGAAAAGGCAAGTTGTAGGTAGAAATAGCCACCTTAATGTTTTGAAAACCAACAGTTCCATTTGGAATTGAATGGCAACTAACCAATTGAAAGGTAAGGATTAACTAAGAAATTTAAACTCTCTCCCCTAGCTTCACCAAAACATGTTGTATGCTTTTTTAAAAAATGTGTTACATATAAATAAAACAAAAGAAAAGAAAAACAGCACCTATAAATCAGTCTGAATAGAGAGCTAAGTAGAGAAAGGCAGTTTCTTTTCTCCTTCATCCATCAGAAGAATATCATGTCATTTGCAGGAAAATGGATAGACCTGGGAAAAATTATGTGAAGTGAAATAAGTAGGCTCAGAGGGACCAAGGATTCATGCTTCCTCTCACCTATGGAGGCTAGATCTAAATTATGAACGTAAGTGTAATCATACGGGGCCATATGCATCCATCCACGAACGTAGTAACTGAAGCACAGTATACACAAGGGCGATTCCAACGGTGTCTAACAGAATGAATACCAGGAATCTAGAACATGTGTTGTCAGAGGAGGAGAGGTCCAGCAGAAAGGGGAACAGACAAATAAAGAGTGGGAAGGTGGGTGAATGTAGTCATAATCTTCAAGGTACATCTGGGAAAATGGAACCAGGTAACCTGAAAGGAGAGGTAGAGGTGGGAGAGATGGGGAAGAATGATGTGATGTTGATTGAGATGCTGAGTACTCACAAACTCACGTTAAACTGGACTCTCGCTGTACAACTACTTAAAGACTTTAAAAAAAAAAACCTCAAAAAGAAAGAAAATACAGTTCCAAGACCATTCCTTTTTCATGCCCGTTCACCCACAAACCTCAAAGATGGGGATGCTGGGATTCCATGATGTATAAAAAAAAGAAAAAGTAGGGTCAGAAGTGGCATCTGTGCAGAGGACAGGATACCCAGCGTGTCTACCCCATCGGCAGGATTTCTGAAGACAGATTGTTCTGGGGTGTCCATAAGCTTTGCAGCGTCCGTATTCATAACCTTTACAGACACCCACAGTTCACCCTCTCACCTTAGGCATTTCCAGCGCAGTTCTGGTATCAGATCCTCAGCTCTCTCCCATGGACTAGGGAGGTGGGCACTCAGAAAGCCATCTCATTCACCTCCAACAATTCCCGGGCTCTCCACAGCTGGGGCCATTGTTGGTTGCCAAGAGGACGCTATCCAGAGAACCTGTCACCAAGATTTATCTTGCTTATCTACATAGTTGCAGATGAACTAGAACAATCTTAACCTAAGTATTGTTCTCCCTGCACCCAAGCAGAAATTTCTCCCCCTGACTTTCAAGATACCTCTTGGCTCTTCATTCCATTCCGCTTTCTAAAAGGAAACACCATCACCTCGGAAGACTATTAAAACTTGCAGTGTTGATGGAGTCTATTTAGTTTTCAGGGAAATCAAATAAAATCCATAGACCCTCCTCAGAAAGATTCAAGTATGAAATCCAAAATCATGCATACAAGCTGGAGCCTCAGAGAAATCCCCAAGCGAGTTTGCCAAACTCATAGCAATGAAATAACACAGGATAGAGAAGAGAGGGCCGAGGGAGACATTTTGCTTACTTGTCTCTTGGCTGTAGAGGAGGGGGGGAGACCGTGTCCACGGACAGCCGGACTCCTCCCCACCAGGCCCTGCCCTGTCAATTTAAGGGCACTGGGAGAGAGGGGGTCCAAGGAAGTCAAAGATGAGCCTTCTGCTGGTCCTGCCTCCTTCCTCATTTCTACCTCCCCTTTTCTCAAAGAAAGGAAGGGGGAGAGAGGAAGGGAGAGAGAAAGGAAGGGAGGGAGGAGAGGGAGAAGAGGGTGAGAGAGATGATGAGAAAGGGAGGGAGGGAGGGAGGGAGGAAAAGAGGAAGATGGGGAGGGAAGGAAAGAAGAGAAAAGGAAGGAAGGGAGGGAGGGAGGGAGAGGGAGAAGGGGGAAGAGAGAGGATAAGAGAGGGAGGGAGGGAGGGAGGAAAAGAGGAAGATGGGGAGGGAAGAAAAGAGGAAAAAGGAAGGAAGGAAGGAAGGAAAGAAGAAGGAAGGGAGGAAGGGAGGGAGGGAGAGGGAGAAGGGGGAAGGAGAGAGGATAAGAGAGGGAGGAGGGAGGAAAAGAGGAAGGTGGGGTAGGGAAGGAAAGAGGAAAAAAGGAAGGAAGGAAGGGAAAGAGGAGGGAGGGAAGGAAGGAGGGAGGGAAAGACAACGAGGGGAGGGCAGGGAGGGAAAAGGGGATGAGAGGAAGGAGAAGGGGTAAGGGAAGAAGTCAGGAGTGAGGAGAGAGGGGAGGGGAGGAGAGTGGTATTTCATAGTAAGGAAAGGACAGGATGCGGATGGGATCACGAGTGTGGAGCTGCTCCTGAGGCTCTTCCTTTCCTTCTCAGAGGACTGGGTGCTCCCAGGGCCTCCAAGACCAGAAACTGAAGAAAGGGGTACAGCTCCGATCGCACCCCGTCCCACCCCATATTGCACACTGGAGCAGCCCGCTCTGGGACCCCAGACCCCACCACAAGCCCACTAGATCACCTGGCAGCCCGGGATGCTGTGCATGTGCTCCCCAAAGGAGGACTGGCAGCCCTGGCTGCAGCCCAAGCCTGAAGCTTTGAAGGGGAAGCCCCGCCCCTCCCGGGCCACCCCGTCCCAGGTCCCAGGCCCGCCCCGTCCCAGGAGGGTGGGGGATCCCATCTGTGGGGAAGGGGTGGAGGGGGAGGAAACTTCCCCCAAAGGAATGTGTGCAAAGATGCAATCAGCCTGGTGGGGAGGGGCCCAGAAACACCCCTGTCCAGGCCCCTGGTCCTGCAGAGGCTGGAAGCCATGGGCTTTCCACCCGGTGAGTGACAGCTCCACCCCACCTGCCCAGAGGCTTAGTCCTGATTCTCCACATGGTCCCTTTTGTCCCATGACTTGAGACCCCTGCTTCTCCTCATCCCCAAAGCCAAGTTCTCTGTCTACCTACCTGCAGTGGGTGGTCTAAATGATTACTTCTCTCCACAATGCCAGGCATAATCCAAGTATCACCACCACTTGACTCCATCTGAAAGATGATTGCTATAAACTGATGGTCTTTTTATCTTTTACTGTTGAACTGTCAATACAGCTTCTCACTCTAACTTGAAATCCCTAGTCAATCCGTGCTGTTTAACAGGGGAAAAATATCCATACTTTTCCCCACCTAGAAGTACTAGGGTTTATACTGAGGGCCTTGGTAGGCAATGGCTCTACCATTTGAGCCATGCACCAACACCTTCTCATCCATTATTTTTCAAATAGGCCTTCAGCTTTTTGCCTGGGCTGGCTGATTTTCCAACAGCCTCCTGAGAAGTTGGGGTTGCAGGTGTGTACCCGCATGCCTTCGACAGTATCCACAGAAACAGTCAATCTAGTATACATGTCTTTATTTAAAACAAGTAATTGGCAAATTGATGTCTCTATTTTTATGGACTATGCTCCCAATGGAGGACCTGGAGGTTAAACTTGCAGGACTTGGGTAAGAGTAAGTTCACAGAAGTATGTCAGAGTACATTTCAGCGTCTCCCTGAAGTTGGTTCTCTTGCCTGGGTTCAGAAAGGAGCTTTTAAAACGAGCACTCAAGGGTCTAGGATTCCAACCATGGCGTTCACAGCTGCCGAAAGCCCAAGTGTCACCCATCATGCGCTGAAATGGCTCCTTTGAAGCAGGGCATGGGTTTATCTCCATGGTGATCAATAGACTCAAAATCTAATTGGGAAGCCCTGGCATCTTCATGTTCCCTGCTCCAGAAAGCCCTGTGGAACTCTGCACAAGAAGGCAACGTTCACGAGCTTTCTCTCAAGAGCCATTAACAAGTCAGGGCTTGACAGGGAGAAGGAGAATGGAATCACATCATAGAAACAGTCTTAGCTCTGATTCAGTTTTTTGTTGAGACAGGAACAAACAGTGGAATAAAAAGTAGGCCATTCTGCTCTAGATGCCCATGATATGTGTGCTTCTAGTGTTCCCACTGAAGGCTGACCTGGTCACTCCTGGTCATCGATGGCCTTGCTCCACTTCGTGGTAGCACTGGTATAGTAGTAGTAGTCTCATGAAATGACTTATGATTTAAAAAAAAAAGATGAAGCTGGGAGTGGTGGCTTCAGCCTGTAATCCCAGCCTACTTGAAAGACAAAGATTGGGGAATCATAGCTCAAGGCCAGCCTAGGCACAAAAGCTTATGAGACCCCATCTCAACCAATGGGTAGGCAGAGCAGGCACACATCTGCTATTCCAGTCTAGAAGAAAACACAATGGCTAGGCACAGTGGCGTGTGCCTGTCATCCTTGGTGACACAGGGAAGCACAGATGGGGAACTGTAGCTCAGTCTAGCCTAGGCATAAAGGCGACCTCAAAAACACCACTCAGGAGGCTGAGATCTGAGGATCACTGTTCAAAGCCAGCCTGGGCAGGAAAGTCCGTGAGATCTTATTTCCAATTAACCACTAGGAAATGGGAAGTGGCACTGTGGCTCAAGTGGTAGAGCACTCACCTTGAGCTGAAGATCTGAGGGACAGCGCCCAGGCCCAGAGTTCAAGTGCCACAATCAACAAAAGCAAACAAACAAAAAACACCACTGCAGAAAGGGGACTGGATTTATAGCTCAAGTGATGGAATTCCTGCCCAGTAAATATTAAGCCCTGAACTCAACCTCTAGTTTCACCAAAAATTAAAAGTGGCTAACATTTTCTAATAACTTTTAAAAGGATCCTCAGTGAATATGTACTAATAAAATAAGTCAAGTTTTTATCTACACCATACTAGGTAATATTTACAGATACTTCAGTGGCACTCAGATTCCTGAAATACTTCTTGGGTAAGGAGAAAGACCCTATAGTATACAGACGAGACAGAACACTAGAGTGTAAGGCCTGAGTTTTAGCTTTGAAGGAAGCTCTACTAATTAAGAAATTTCCAAGGCAGGGACAAGAGGGAAAAACTAGGGAAAGAGTGAAGGCAGAAACTTCATTGTAAATAAAGGGCTCTTATTCACTCTTTGGTCTAATTCCACTACACTTGGAAGATGGTGTTAGTATCTTCTAAAAGACCCAGACATTCAGCAGAGCTGGACAGAAAGACCACAGGCAAAGGGTGGAACTAACTACTACTGCTCAGCAAGCATTTCAGTGTAATGTGTGCTGCCAGTGAAGCAGGAGGGAGTAGGAAATGTAGTCTGGAAATGTAGTATAGAAAATGAGTATAGAGAAGCAGGGTGAACAAATGCAGTCAGAATAGTCAATGTACATATACAAAGAGAGAGCTTCCGAGGATGGGTGGGGAAGAGAGTGTCATGGATCAAGACACATTGTATTCAGAAATGGCTATGTTGAACAGCATGGTCCATAGAAATGACCACAGTGTTTGCCTCTGGGTGAGGGAAGGGTGGCCGGAAAGGACAGGAAGATATTTTCTAGGCTGATGTAAATGTCCTATAACTCTTCATGGTATAGTTCACTCAGACAAATACTATTGTCAATCAATACTCACTGAACTGGATTATTTAATATCTATGCATTTACTGCATGTAATCCTACCTTGATTAAAAATTCATTAACTCCAAGCGACATCATTTAATTGGTATGGGGAGTGGGTGATGTGCTAGGATTTATAGATACATATTCTGCAAAAGTTTGAGCACTACTAGACTCAACCAGCTGCTGAGATTGAATGAGTTAAATGATGGAAACATAAGGGAACTGAGAAGGGGATGAAGTTAGAAAGTGGTGTTGGATAGGTACAACCTTGTTTCTTGGGGTACCATGCATGGATGACTGCATCAGTGATCCCTGTGATACCGGAAGAGGTAGACCAATTCTTGGAGCCCTCGACAGACATGCTGATGAACATTCTAGAATGAGCCCAGGAAGTTGCATAAGTGAGACTTCCTCTGGGTGATTCTCAGGCTCTCCAGTCAGGGCACTTCCAGAATGAAGTCCGCAGGATGTCAGCAGAAGGGAAGTGATCCACTGAGGGTCGACTTACCACAAGCAAGCGTAGGACAAAGTGGAGCAGACAGCACTTTGAAAATCAATCATACTGTGGCTAGCACCCCTGGTTTTAAGGCCTGGCTATGGGTCCCAAACGCTTACCTGCATGAAGAGAAAAGAATATTGAGCTAGGCGCCAGTGGCTCACGCCTGTAATCCTAGCTACTCAGGAGGCCGAGATCTGAGGATCGCAGTTCAAAGCCAGCCCAGGCAAGAAAGTCCGTGAAACTCTTATCTCCAATAAACCACTAGAAAACTGGAAGTGGCACTATGGCTCAAGCGGTAGAGTGCTCACCTTGAACTGAAGAGCTGAGGGACAGCGCCCAGGCCCAGAGTTCAAGACCCACAACCGACCAAAAACAAAAACAAAAGAATATTGAGACAAAAATATAATTTATATATAATAAAGAGAGACAAAAAACTGAATTTATTTAACATTCTGGCCATAGTGAGGAGAAAGAAATTTGAACAGCACTTCGCAACTTAAAGGAAAGATAAAATAAAAGCCCATTGCCTATGGAGAAGTATCTCTGCTGGCCCTAGGCTCTTGCAGGTGGTCTGTCTTCAGTTCTACCAACGATTCTTATCCCTACGATCCCAAACAGGGTGAGCAGACATGTGTCTACCCCAAGCTAAGAAGAAGATGTACAGCTTTAATGTAAATGACAGGACAAGCTGGAGAAATCAGGGGAAAGAAAAAGGTGAAATGAAGCAAGGAACTAGCCTGGAGTCTTGAGAGTCAGTCCATGGACCAGTGATCTTTTGATGTTCCTTTTGGGCCGAAGCCAGTGTTTCTTAAAGATGATTACACTTAAATGGACCAAAAAGAGATGAGAATGATGGACTCTTCTTCCCACAGGAAGAACTAGCAAAACTTTTCATTTGCAAGAATGTAGCACCTGTTTGAGATCGACTTATGGGAAGACACAAATGGATATGTTTTTAGGCAAGAATTTAGGTGAGTGCCTCACATCTATAATCCTACCTACTCCAAAGGCTGACACCTAGAGGAGCACAGTCCAAAGCCAGGTCAAAGCCAGCCAGAACCGTCTGAAAGACTCTATCTCCAATGAGCCAACAAAAAGCTGGGCTTGAGGTGTGGTTTAGGTGGTAGAACACCAACCCTGAGAAAGAAAGCCGAGAGAGAGAGCATAAGGACTCAAGTCCTGATCCTACTACCAACATAGAAAACAAAAGTAATTTCCAGATTGTAGTTTTTGCAACAATATGGAAGTTGAGAATGGAAGGAAAATGCTTAGGAAATAATGGTTTCTATCTGTCTGGCCTGGGATGTGTCAAGCAAGTGCATTTAGGACAGTATGAGCAATGTTACCCAAGTATTTTCTAGATAAACCTCACTGGATTTCTACCCAGCCCTAACATTGCTTAACTTGAAGGACAGAATATCTGTAGACCAAAAGTTTCTCTTCATGTAGGCTCTAAGGCAGCAGCTTATCAGGCAACCTCCAACTCCATTGTAACACCATCCAGGCATGCTCAGTGACACATCCTCCAGGACACTGACAACTGTCGGTTGCCATGGGGACCGATGACTGGGGGAAATCCTTGAAAAGAGAAGGATCCTGAATTTCCAGAATATCTCCACCCATGCCCACAAAAAGCCCACTTATTTCTTCTTCCATTATCTCATCCTTCCTTCTCATTTCTTTCACCTCCACAACTTTCTGCCTGGTAAAGGGTAAGAACTTGATTGTCCTGAGAGTTTATCTCCCAGTTCTCCTATTTTTAACCAAACAGCAATGTTTCCTTCACTACTTCTGCTAGACAGAGCACCAGCTGGTGCTCTGCTTGTTATTGGTGCCACAATTCCAAGAAGGAAAAAGGAGACTCCATTTGGGAGACCAAAAGTCTAACAGATTACCCTTAAAAGTAGACTCAAACAGGATGTAGAGACCAATTTCTCTCTCTCTCTCTGTCTCTCTCTGTCTCTCTCTCTCTCTCTCTGTCTC
Source organism: Dipodomys spectabilis (assembly GCF_019054845.1). Classification (NCBI taxonomy): domain Eukaryota; kingdom Metazoa; phylum Chordata; class Mammalia; order Rodentia; family Heteromyidae; genus Dipodomys; species Dipodomys spectabilis. Next base: position 11,970,912 of record NW_024870752.1, read on the forward strand.
TGTCTCTGTCTCTGTCTCTGTCTCTGTCTCTCTCTCTCTCTCTCTCTCTCTCTCTCTCTCTCTCTCTCTCTCTCTCTCTCTCTCTCTCTCTCTCTTCTAGAACTGCAGCCAATCTACTGTGCATTATTCAGTCACCAACCTGAGGTAGCTGAGGAGCAGACTTTCCACCCTGAGGGCGGGAACCCAGTCCTGGCCAACAGATCCATGGAGGAGCCATTAAGCCATGCTTAGTGTCCAAGCCCTGAATCCACAGAAACTCTAAGGTCACAAATGCATGTGTGTTTTAAGCTACTGAGTGGCTGTCATTTGTTACACAGCAGTAGATAACTAACACAGCTTTGGGGCAAGGCATTTGAATCTAAATACATAGGCCCAAGAAAGCCAAGGTTACCAGGGGATAGGTTGTTCTAGTTAGTGTGTTCTGTGAGTACAACATCTCAGATGGGGACACTACACCAGGTATGACAAAAGCACCACCAAGAATAGGGAGATAGCAAGGAATGATTGATTAGCAAAGCCAAAGGACTCCTCACACCTTGCAGTGAGCACAAGATTTTGTTGTCTAACAACTTGGCATGAATGAGGCATTCTTCTTGGGTCCTCTCTCCAAATGGCTTGATGATACACTGGCTGTTTGGACATGTGGGCTCTGGAGAAGATGCCAATAGACATCTACACACTGGATCTTCTTTGTCTTCAATCCTGCCATTTGAGGATCATGTAGAAGTCATGGCACTCTGTAGGCACATCAACAGCCATGCTCCAGGAGGAGGGAAGAGGCCACCACTTTAACCATTGGTTCAGGTTAGGAGCCATCTGGGGTTTTAGGATTCCACCTCTGTAAGGGAGAATGGGAGCTTATAGCTGGGACATTTCCTCATGCCTACTTATGCCTCTGTAGAAGTGTACATGAATACCACAGGAAATGTCTGAGGACCTCACACTACTGCAAATATGTGTACTATACTTTTGTCCACTGGGTTTTTCCATTGGGAAGATAATAGTTCAACTATCTCATCGAGAAGTTGTTGTAGTTGTTGTTTTAACTAAGAAACAAGAATACCCTAGACAATGCTGGAGGGGGAAAAAAAACCCTAACTTTTATTTTGCTAGCTTGTATTTCTGTTCCTATCATTCGTTAGGCATATGAATTACATAATGTAATTTGTTAATTTTCCTAGGCTTGCGCGGATCCCATCTCCGCCGACCCCTTTACCCCCTACATTCAACAGACACCCCAAACAGTTGGCGCCAATGGTCCGCTCTTCCTTCTACCCACAGGTTCAAGTCAACCGGGAAGCAACACCACCACCACCACCCACCCCTAGCACTGCCAGGCTCTGCTGCTCCGGCCTGCGGTGCAGTCGACGCAGCCAAATACCTAGTGGTTTCATGTCATTCTTGGTGTGACTTGACTTACAGTTACTGTCATCAGGGTGACATGCCCTGTGATCTTTTACCTCCCTGGAGACATGGCCCAGTGGCTGTATGATTACAGTGAAGCTGAGCTGAGGGTAGGAGGAGAAGTATTGGTTTTTTTTTTTGCTGGTCATGGGGCTTGAACTCTGGGCCTGTGTACCGTCCCTTAGCTCTTCAGCTCAAGGGGTTGGATGAAGGAATGGAACAGACCTAAAACTGGACACCAGAATGCAGCACAAGACCATGTACACTTGCACATCTGACACTTTCACGTTACTACACCACGATGTAGAGACCAAGAGAGCAATCATTCTTATACCAAATTGTCCAGACTGATAGGCTGATGTGAAAGTAAAGTTTTCATCACCTAACCTTCCAAATGACTTCGATGGCTGTGCCTTCTTCTTCTAGTTCCATTTTGCCTTAACACGGAGAAATTGACTGCCTCTGATGAGATCAACTGGATAATCCACATAAAGAAAAAACGTGGGATATTTATCGCCCTGATATTGGCACAGAACTGTACTTCCAGAAGCATTTTGAGGGACATACAGGGCAGAGCACTCTTGAGACACTGGTGGCCAAACCCTCACTGGTTTATATTGTATACTTATTTTTTTAGAGAAACTTGAAATAAATTATGTAAATATATACACATATAAAAAAATTTTTCCCCAGGCTTGATCATCTGGTGGGGTTCTTTTATGGTTAATATTTGATTTTCTTGTTTTGTTTTCTGGGCCTTTGAAGCTATAATAACTTTGGACAAGAGTGGCTTGGGTTCCTTCAAGCTGCTTTTTGTTTAGTGGAAGATAAATAGATTCAGGGGCCAGTGCCAAACCTACAATTGTCATAAGGAAGCCTTACAGATTCAAGCGAATCACACAGGTACTTGCCTGTAAAACCACCGAGACCTTCCACTGCCCCCTTCCCCACCCACCACCTGGCTCTGTGGAAAAGGAGTGTTCATCACACACCCTGTGGGTAGTTGAGAGATTCAGATTCTTCAGTACCTGAGTGATGTGTGTGTTTCCTAGAGTAGCCAATGACAGGAACTCCACCTAACATTAAAAACAAATGTTGGCAGATCCTCCTCTCCTCTCTCAGCTGGGATATCAGCCATTTCAGCTGTCTTTTTAGAGAGAATCTTAAGATCATCATAAGCTGGTGAAATGTTTCTCTGCCTTGTTCAGGTCTTATGTTGCCTTCTCCTCTCAATAGTCCCCACTGGGCTCTGGTTTTCTTTCCCTATTCGAATGAAAGCACCTGAGACACACACATCCCAGGCTCTGCGATTTCTTTGTAATGGTGTTTTCAATTTCTTCTTTTTGACCTTTTGTATGTGTTTCATGATTAATTTTTTTCCAGGGCTCTGTTGACACAACAGGCCACTGTACTGACCTGTTAGCTTTTGAAAAATCAAAGTTGAAATCTGACTTGAGTTAGAAACCCAAAATAGTTTTCAACTAGCCTGGGGTTTCTGAGCAACACACCAAACAAGTCCATCTCTCTGATGGACCCCGTCTGGATGCAGACAAACTGATGGGAAAAAAAAAGAAACAAGATTGAAATGGGATGTGCCACCATGAAGATGTAAAGATAACCCAATATGAATCTTAAAGCTTTCAGTTGTAGGGGACATAAAAATACAATTTAGTTAGAGCAGCTATTCATTCTTTCCTCTGATTTGTCACAGACGATCCCCAAGAGTCTTCCTTTCTCTGTGTTGTGTCCTAGGATAAGATTACTAGCTAAAATCATTAAACTGGTTGTTGTTCCTGCCTTCTTAATTATACCAGATTGATATTTCATTATGTTGAAATTTATTACGTTCTTTATCATTATAAGTCCTGCTTTCTTCCAAATTGTAAGTTTCACTGTGTCCAGGCGTTTGTTAGATTCTCACAAGCATTCAGTGATCACTAAAGACACAAAGTACTCTCCATCTGACTCATCTCCATACTTTAGGAACACAGGCTCCCTCAGGTGGGCTCCATTTTCAAAGGTGATTTTATTCCTGGCCTTTACAAACCTCCACCACCCTTTCATTCATGTCAAAGTAGACTGACCTGTGACCTTAGCAGTTCTCTGAACCTTTACATCTAAGCTTTATATTTTATTTTATTTTTAACTAGCGACAAATGGATCACCAAATCTCAAAGCAGGATTCTTTGAAAGAATTCATCTGTATTTGGTTATTTTATTGTATACTTATTAAAGATGATACATCACCACACCATTTCCTCAGAACTGCTTCCAAGCTGGATTTTCTGCAGTTTCTGATATTATGGGGGAGTGATTTCCACGTGGTAAATAGCACTGGGGGTGAAAGAGTACTTAAAGACAGAAGAGAGGGCTGCAAGACTGTCTTCCTCAGAACTGACCTTCCCAGCCAGATGACAGAGCAGCACCTGAGGGGGTGGTTTTCATCATGTTATAGGTACCTGGTGGTTTCACTTTCCCTTTGAAAGGGCTGACCTGAAGGTGCACTTTCCTGACATCCGTTCCTAGAGAGGATGCCATTTCTTTCTGCACTATGAACCTAAACGCTTACCTAGGTCTGAATGACCAGCTAGATACTCTGCAGGTCCCTTGCAAAATGAAAATGTGGGGCTCCTAGTTAAAAAAAAAAAAAGAAGAAGAAAACTACATATATTTTATAAACTAAAACATGAAGTTTTTCCTGTCTATAGTCTCTCTGTAGATCTATTATGGTATTTTAAAAAATTAGTTATTTGCTGGGTGCCAGTGGCTCATGCCTGTGAGCTGAGCTAAAAGGATCATGGTTCAAAGCCAGCTTGGTGAGGAAAGTCTGTGAGGTGCTTAACTCCAGCTAACCACCAAAAAGCTGGAAGTTCTATGAGTCAAGTGGTAGAGCACTAGTCTTGAGCACAAAAGCTCAAGAGACAACCCCCAGACTCTGAGTTCAAGCCCCAGAACTGGCACCAAAAAAAATACAGTTATTTGAGGTGTTTCTAAATGAAGAGAAAAGTTAAAGTCCTAAATTATTAACATTCAATTTATTGTCCATATTTGCACCAGATTTAAATATAAGTATGAGAGGTCTTAACTTATGCAACAAAGGTAACAATTATACAGAACAAAGGTCGTGTGCGTGTGTGTGTGTGCGTGTGTGTGTGTGTGTGTGTGTGTGTGTGTGTGTTTGGTTTCTTGCCAGGATAATGGTAATTCTAGGCAACGATAAACTTTTCTATTTTACTCATATTTATCTTCCACTAATACCACCCTTATCTTGCTGATGATTAAGGAAAAGCAGAGAATAATGTGAAACATGACTTGCTTCTTTCCTTTCTCTTCTATGTCATTAGCTCATTCTGCAAAGTTAGACACAAGGAAGTCATGGCATGACTTGTTCATTAGGATGTCCTTGCCTTCCTTCTTGGATCAAAGCACATTTTGGACTACATGCACACACACACACACACACACACATGCATGTGTGCACGCACACATCTGTAGAAACATCTATTGCACTTGTGCACCCACAGAAGTCAACACCTCCCTAGCATTTGCTTAGTGTAGCAATGAGCTCTAAAGGTCTGTGCATCTCCCAGAACTCTTGGCTCTCCAGACATTGCAGATACTCTCTTTAAATAGGGCTTGAAGGATTGAGGGTCCTGCATACTGCACAGATCCCTTGTGTTTTTTGCACATGCTCCATTGTTAGACCATGCGCCACTTACAAAAGTTCAAAGACAACATTATCAAGAATTCCAACACAGCCATAGCAGAACATGAAATGAAACAAGAAACCAGCTCAAGTGTGGAATTCTGGGTTTGCATAGCTCATGTATGAATGAAGTCACCTCTGTCTTTAAGCTAGAAAATCATCTTCAATCAGCTGGGATGCAACCCTAGAAAACCTACCAAAGTTAAGGACGTGTTCAGAAATAGTAAGAGAAGGTTTTAAGGCACTTTTTCTGCATGGGTGACATAAGCAGCATCAAAGGTTTATCTCAGATGGAGGTTTTGGGGATAGCCTCTGTCATGTGTGGCTCCTTAGTTTCTGCCACGGCATGATTTGAGAAGCTATGAATACCGGGCTATTACTGGCTTCTGGCCCAGCCACCTCTTTTAGGGACACAAATCTCCATTCCTCCTATTTCAAGTGACTGAATTGATACTTTTTCTTCATTCTGAGTCATTCTAGCCTAGAACCTTGAGTGAGTGTATCTTTCAAATATGGTATTAGTGCATGTGTGAATAAGTAGAGCTCTTCATCATGGATGGATAGTTCTCTGTCCATAGAGGACCAATATATAGGTCCTTGTATCGTGGAGAATATGATGCCTTAAGAAAAAAGGGTAACTGGAGATCTTTGAATTTTTGCCTGAAAGGAGCTACGTAGTCCTTCTGTTACGCTGTGGAAAGAAAGAGAGAAACAGAGATGGAGATGATGCAGGTGAAGATCAACATAGGACAGAAAGTAGTGGGGGGATAAGGAAGAGGAGGGAAAGAAGGAGAATGGGAAGGAGAAGGGAGGGGAGAAGAGGAGACGGTTTCGAAGAAGTGGGGAGGGGAGAGGAGAGATGCTTTCCCGCCCTAAGGACTTGGTGATAACAAAGTAGCTGGCCTTTTAAAGCCTTACTTTGTGTACAAATGAGGGTTTTTCTGGTTTTAAATACTAGAGCCAAGAAGGATATTACAACTTTTCAAATAATCTATCCTCATATAGCAAGCAAGTTGTTAAGGAATGGTTACTTCTCTAACTTACTTTCAGAGAATAACTAAGTTGCAGACCAGTAGAAACAGCCATGGACAGCTGGCACGTTTCTCTAGTAAGCTGCCTTAAAGCTTCCTCTTTCTCTTTGTTTACCTTGGAGAGCTTGGGAATTACATTCTTAAGCCTAGGCCAATTTTCTTGAGGCAAGGAATGAGAACAAGACAGGGTGTTGCACTGAGGACCGGTGTGCTCATTTCTGTGGAAGGAATTCTACCGACAATCCATCTCCTCCTTGCCCTGGTGCTCTGACCCCAGCGATGCATGTGTGCAGGGAGGAATCCAAACCGGTGGGGGCCTGTGTCTGCCATCGTCTTCAGTTATCTCTCTGTGGTCTATACTCTGCACATAGCAGAGTACCAGGGTCACTGCGCCTAAAGCTGAGTGAGTTCCTACGGGCAGGGCTGAGTCTCCTGAACCACAGAAAACGCTTGTCCATGTCTTCACTGTCCCTCACATTCCCCCCAGGGAAAATTCCCCGGATGCCTAGCATTTGTCTTCCCACCAATCAACTAAAATGGTCCATAGATATTTACATAGAGACTATCAAAGACCAATCCAGTGACATTCATGGGGCTTGAACTAATATCACCCTGGTATAGAATTCAGGTCTGGGTACTTTTTTTTTTTTTTTTTTGTCAGTCCTGGGGCTTGAACTCTAGGTTTGGGCACTGTCTCTGAGGTGTTTTTTTTGTTTGTTTGTTTGTTTTGTTTTTTTTTGTTTTTTGGGTCTGGTAGTGGGGCCTGAACTCTGGGCCTGGGTGCTGTCCCTCAGCTCTTCAGCTCAAGGCTAGTGCTCTACCACTTGAGCCACAGCACCACTTCCGGTTTTTTTCTTTTTGCTTATGTGGTGCTGAGGAATCGAACCCAGGGCCTCAGGCATGCAAGGCAAGCACTCTACCACTGAGCCATCTTCCCAGCCCCTGTCTCTGAGGTTTTGTGCTCAGGAATATTACTTTACCACTTTAAGCCACAGCACTACTTCTGGTTTGCTGATGGTTATTGGAGATAAGAGTCTCAGGAACTTTCTTGCCTGGGTTGGCTTTGAACCACAATTCTCAGATCTCAGCCTCCTGAGTAACTAGGATTATAGGCGTGAGCCATCAGCACCCAGCAGCTCTAGGTATTTCTAATGGTATGGCCTTAGACAAGTGATGTAATCCTGAAGTCTTCTATTTTCTCAATCAAATATTTCCCTAATACATCATAACTTATAGGAAGATCAAACAAGTGTTAAAACTTCACATGTAATATTATTCCAGGAAAGGAAGTGTTAAGGGCCATTTCAATGCCAAGTATTACCATCAAATGTATGCTCCCACCAGAGGCTGTAGAAGAAAAACATTTAAGATCACATACATGTCTACAATAAACTCACACTCTAGTTGAGCAGCAAGACTCCACACATGAAAAAATAGTGAAGGTCTACGCACTATACATTAGTCATGGCAAATAACATTTCACCCTATGATGCTGAGTTTATTAACATACCCATTTTACAGGTGAGGTAATGAGGCAGAGGGAGCTGAAGAACTCAAAAAGGTCACACAGGTGTAAGGGCGGGCAAAAGCCACAACACAAAACCCAGGAGGTGACCAGGCGCTGGCGGCTCACACCTGTCATCCTAGCTACTCAGGAGGCTGAGAGCTGAGGATAGTGGTTCAAACCTACCCCAGGCAGAAAAGTCCAAGAGACTTTTATCTCCAATGAGCCAGCACACAGCCAGAGGTGTGGCTCAAGTAGTAGAGTGCCAGCCTTATGAATGAAAAAACCAAGTGATGGTAAGAGGTCCTGAATCAAGCCTCAGTACCAACACACACACACACACACACACACACACACACACACACACAAACACACACACACACACACACACACACACGCCTATGAAGCCTAACTCTAAAACACATACTACACTTGGACACTTAGTTTCTTTTTTTGATAATAATTCTATCTAATAGACAATAATTCATTGGACTTAGCTGTAAAGAGATCCACATGGTAATCTTCTTAGAGACCCTGGGTGTGCATTTTCAGATCCTGGTTCTAGCTACATGATAAGCCATAGTAATAGGCCAAACATAAAAGCTAAGCATTCCTAATGTGCTTTGCCTGTAAGGCTGTGTCTTTTCCTCTACCTATTCCAGGAGTTGGCACATGCTAACCACTCAACAAGGAAAAGTAGTTGTTTCAGGGAAAAGATGAATGTCTTTAGGGGTCAAGCCTGGCCAGACCTCATGAGAACCTGGAGATTGCTTTTTGCTGGCTCATTGGAGATACAAGTCTCTTGGACTTTTCTGCCTGGGGTAGTTTTGAACCACTATCTTCAGCTCTCAGCCTCCTGAGTAGCTAGGATGACAGGTGTGAGCCACCGTGCCTTGGGAGACCTCAGATTCTCATCGTGGCTCTCCATCCAGGGTCAGATCTGTGAATTCTGAGCATTTCTATGCTGAGAGAACATACTGATGATTCTGTATTTTCTGGAAACTCTTTAAAGTTGTTAACTAGGGAAACCTATTCCAATCATCTTCTAGAATGACATCTAAATAAGCTTTCAGATATATATTTTTTAATTTTAAAATCTAGCTTGTTAACATCAGTGAAACAAACTCACCAATGGCACTTAGCTTTGTGGGAAATATATTTTGGGTTTGCAGAGCAATAAAAAAAATATCCAACCCAGACCAGTTATAGGCAACAGAAAGCACTTGCTTACAGAATAAAGAGCTTAGTGTTTTGGGTGTTAGTGTTGTTGATATTTGTTAGAGAACATTGTTATATAACATTGGTTTTAATTGCACGTTCTGTTTTTCTCCTCAAATTTAATTTGTTACTATGGATGCTGAAGAGATTAGGGATTTATGTCAATTTGTATTATATTGAGGGGGTGGGGGAGCTGTTCTAAATGAAGGGTTGTTCAACTGGATAAATTTGTAGCTATTACTCATGTTTTCTCTCCCATGTCTAGATACAGGGGCTTTAAACTGTCATAAGAGCTGGAATTTTATTATCTTCTTATTTCCCCCTCCCCAGAAAAAAATCAATGGGCATGCTATAAAGTCCCTCCATGAATCTAAAAGCCTGTCCTGTGGCTTCAACTTCAGTGGCAAAGATTAAACCTTTCCACTAGGTTCTTTCTTTCCACAGGTACAAAACAAACCATATGCATTTTGGGGTTTATTTTATCAACACTCCTATGAGGCACCATAAAATTCTTCTCTCTCTGCTTCATATTTGGGCACCCAAGAGTTTGTGCGGTGCTTAGTGTCACACAGATGGCACCAATTATTGCTTTGTTGCCTCTCTGCTCCAGGCCCACCCTTGCTTATCTTGCTCTGACTACTGGAAGTCACAAGCATCGTTTCCCCTTTGATGGCTGACAGGTACCCTGGTTAACATTTGAAGTACTCTTTTTGTCCTTTCTGGTATTTAATCACCTGTTACATTATCCATAATTCTTTCCATCACAACATTGAGTGCCTGGCAGATCTCAAGAGATTATCAGGAAGGTCGGCAAGTTGAGGACTTTTCTTGCCAAGGTTCAGAAAGTGTGTATTGTATACAATTGGGTAAGCATACCATATAAATATAAGAAAGCATACAGGATATAAATAAGTATATAGCTTCTTTTTCTTCCCTATTTATTAAATATCTTTTACTTCTGTTCTCTTTTTTTATTATCTTATTAAATAGTTGTAAAAAGGGGTTTTAATCCCTGAGGTCAGATTATGAGTACAAAGCATCCTGACCAACGTTACCCATTCCATTGTTCGCCTCTCTCCTCCTACAAATACCTACTTTTTTAAGATTTCTCACTCTATTGTTTGTTTATAATCTTTTTGAACTTTGTGATACTTCTGTGTGACAGATTTCTTTAAATAAGTTTAATTAAGTCTTATGAAATAAAATTTCATAAACAAATGCTAGGCACACAGTGGCACATGAGCAATGGAGCAGGAATTCAAGAAAAATCACACTCCATCCTAAAGTGAATGGATATTTCCAGAAATATCCTTTAATTATTCAACTCATAGAATTAATTACCTATTTGTTGTCTTCGTCATGATGTGCCATTAAGCACATTGAATTTCAGATACCTAACTGAATTCTGTTGCATCTCATATAATTATATGTGCAACTACCCAATTGTTTCAACCTCATTCTTAGAAGCCTTTTTTGTTCAGTGCCATAAATCGAGTATCCTTTGTCATATCCAATCATTGGTAAATCTCTACAGTTCCACTTCCAAAGTATTTTCAGAATTGGATCATTTTCACATCTGTCCCCTAGTAAAATTGTCACAGCCTCTTACTAGGTCTCTCTGCCTTTACTCTTAGACAGCTAGTGACCATTTTCCAGACAGCAGCTACAGTCTCTTAAAATATGAATGACATCATGCTGTGCCCTCATTTAAAAGCCTCCAGTGGCTTTCTGTGGCCCTCAGAGTAAAATCACACCTCCATAGAAAGCGTAATTTATAGCACTCAAGTTTCTTAATTCTGAAAATGGACCTAAAGTTGAAGATATGTGTCTCTTTTCAGAACATCCTAAGGAACTTAGGATTATGGACAGCTGCTAATGTGGAAGCTTTAGAAGTCGAACAGCTCAGCTAACATCACTGTGGATTTAGAAGAAGAAAACTTCATGGTGTATGTGTGTGCACTACCCACGAATTTAAGTAAAATCTCTGCCTTGTCTTCTTCATGGGTCAGTCTCCCTTGTTGGAAAAAAAAAAAAAAAAAAAGCTCTTTGACCTACATGATGTTAAAATGGAATTTTGATGCTTTTTTGGTTTATTTATTGTTTTTCTTAGAAGTTTTAGGAACTACTGACTTGCATCATTGAGACTAGAAATTACCCACCAGAGGAAATCACATTGGTGAGATTGTCTCGTTATCAAAACTTAGCTTTAAGCTAAGTGTGTTGTACAAGACTGGCTTTTCAATACCAGTCTTTTGATAAATACTTCACTCTGGCCTCTCTCCTCTGTTGCTAATGAAATTTCACTCGTGTGTGTGTGTGTGTGTGTGTGTGTGTGTGTGTGTGTGTGTGTGTGCTCACTTTGTAGGGTCTCTTAAAACTAGAAAACCTTTAGAAGAAGCATTTCTTGTTGTAAGAATTTTTAAGCAATAATCCGTTGCTTCAAAAAAGTGTATCAGCATTAAAGCATTAAGGTAGACTCTCAAGCTGTCGCTGAACTTACTCAGGCTCTGTGGTCCTCTTTTACCTCCCTGAAACATTTTCCTCTCTTTCTCATTCACTCTCTCTCTACATGGCTGCATCTAACATCCATTCCCCTCAAACTCCAGTTAAATCATTTCCCTCTTGTCCAATTTCTTCACTTTAGGAATTATCTGAAGTTATATTATTAGTTGCATGTTTATTTTTCTTCTTCCATTAGAATAAAAGTGTCAAGACTTTGTGTTGCCCATCTATTTCTCCCTGGCCTCTTGAACTCTCCCTAGTCTACTGCTGGCTATGTAAAAGTCTGTGGAATGGGTAAGTAAATGTTTATACCTTCAAAAGCATCTTAATGGGTAGTAATCATACAGTATTGTGTCATCTGTCTGGATGAATTAGGCCCAAGGACAATTCTATAATAAGAAAATTGCCTGGTTCAGATAATTTAGAACATCTTTTGTGGACCACAGATGTAAGTATGTTTAGCTAATGTGTGTGTATGTGTGTGTTTCATATCAAAGGCCACTTGAAAATCAATGGTATTGATCAACTTGTGAATTAATATGAACCCAGCTCATAGGACTGGCAAACAATTCCAGCTCCCATGGATGTAGAAAGCCAGGCTGAGAAGGCGCTGCCCATAAGTGAAGCATATTGAAATAGTGAGGACTGCACAAAACCCTCTGGCCTAGAAACTTCTCAGCACCACTACCTGCAGATCAATAGATGGCCGTGGATAAAAGCTAGAAAGACCATGAGCTCACCCACTGGGTTTGATTGGTTGAGGTCTGACCCAGGGCCTGGCCAAGGACTCAGCCTTCAGCTAAAAGCAGAAGCCTAAGCCGTTGTCAGGATCTTCAGTCTGTGAGACTCTAGGAGACTGGTTTTAAGCACAATTCAGGGAAACCCTTCCAGAGGACTTATAATTTATGTTGTTTGTTATTTCTAGTGGAGATTCAAAGATGGATGCCTGGCACAGGGAAGATTTCTACTTGTAAAGGATAGTCATTATTTTAAATCCTTAAAAAGTTGGTATATTTGCCAGGTGCTAGTGGTTCACACCTATACTCAGGAGGCCGAGATCCGAAGATCATAGTTTGAAGCCAGCCCAGCAGGAAAGTCCATCTGTGAGACTCTTATCTCCAATTAACAAAAAAAAAAAACCAGAAACGGAGCTGTGGCTCAAGTGGTAGAGTGCTACCCTTGAGCAAAAGATGCTCAAGCACAGTACCCAGGCCCTGAGTTCAAGCACCAAGAACAGTGCGTATGCGTGCACACACACATATACACACACACACATACAAAGTTGTACACTAAAAATTTTGTACACAAATGCATGACAGTACATTTTTGGCCTGAGGTTTTTAGATCCTACAATGTCAACTTTTCAAGCAGCTTTTATCCAATCTACACCTTTCATTCCAATTTTTTCTATTAGTTTCGTTAAAACATCCTGCTATTCACCTAGTTTTTCCACTCAATGATAATTTCATTGAGGAACACAAAAATAAACTTATAATATTCATTACCCCTAGAGCCATTTCTCTCTTTTAGTGATGTATTGATAATGTTGGGCCTTTCTCTCTACGTCTCATCCCTTCCCAGACATCTTCAAGGCTGGCTTGCGTGCAAACTTGCTGGGCACCTATGCTTAGTTCTCTCTCTCACAGATGATTCTCACTTGCTTTAAAAGATTTCATAACCTGTTCTGATTTTATAGCCATTGAATACACTTAAAAAATAATAGGGGATTTCCTGATGGGTGAAGCTGGGCTATTCATTGCGAGATTTGTCATTTTTGCATGGGCCCTGCTGCAATGTCTCTATCCTTCTTGTCCCATTTGGAAAGACATTTAATTAGAAACATACTATGAACTACTATACTGTGGCATTTTACCATGAAATTCTTTGTAAATGTATCAGTAATCCATATTTAACATATGTGTGTATGAGAGAAAGAAAGAAAGGAAAGAAAGGAGGGAAGAGGGGAAGGAAGGAAGGAAGGAAGGAAGGAAGGAAGGAAGGAAGGAAGGAAGGAAGGAAGGAAGGAAAGAAGGAAGGAAGGAAGGAAGAGAGGGAAGGAAGGAGGGAGGAAGGGGGGAAGGGACTGAGGGAGGGAGGGAGGGAGGGAGAGAGAGAGGAAAGTACTGAATTCTTCATTACCACACTTGCATTAAAATTTTCAATGGCTGAATTAATCTCAGTTTATCAGTCAGTTGTTCAAGTATGTCCTTGAAGTGAATTCAAATATGATGAGGCTTTTTTGTTTTAGGGGCCAGGGCGGGGTGGGTTGTTTTGTTTTGTCTGACAAGGCAAGCAGGTTAGGTAGGCTGCCTCTTTTTTGTCATGGACCAGATTTGAAGGCACAAAGTTTTATCAGTTTCTGTCCAGTTTGATTGGAAGTTAATCTTTTAGTGTGACTCTGCACCTGACCTGAATTACGCCACTGAACACATATCCTGCCTATTTTAATGGAGGAGAAAAGAGAGAAAGCATTAGCAGAACAATGATCTGCCTACTCGATGGGAAAACCTCCTTCTTTTTCAACAACGCCAAGGTAGTGGTTGGATCTGCACTGACAATAGGGCAAATCATCCTGCTCTTTGTGTGAACATCTCCATCATCGTGGCTTTTTATGTCCCAGTGTGAAGGACAACACACACTACATCCCATAGTAGCTACGTATATCAGGTAAAGTTTTGATTAGTGTGATTCCATCCAACACATATGCTGGGCTTCAGGATTTGACTACATTTACTTTAAAATCCTGTATCTATTAACATTTATACCATGTAGCTACTTTTATACTTACAAAATAAACCAATACATCAGGAATTGAGAAAGGACTCAACTCTTTGTGCAAGAAAATGACTATTACCTCTTGAAGTTTTCAATATATTTAATAGTGAGTCTGTAGGATGATTTAAAAATCTAAAAGGCCTAACTTTTCCATTTCTAAGTTTGGAAAGACAATTTCTAAAATTTTAGTATCTTAGCAGATTCATTGTGTTATGGTTAAAAGTGATAGAATGCCTGGTGTTTCTTTATTATCCTCCCTCCTTCTGGCCAACACTTAGGTTAATGTGAGTACTTGCTACACTATTGAAACATAATAATACTTAAATGTAGAGTAATACTAAAAATATAGCGACAAATAGGAGTAAATAATCATACTCACAGAGGCTGTCCAACGTACCACGTCAGGCTATGGACACATATTAGCATACCCAGCCCTCACCATAGTCCTAAAAATCACACTGTCTGTACCCCCATTTTGCAGAGAGGAATCCGAATCATGAAGAAATGAGGGCACTTGCCCAGTGTTACAGGTGTTAAACACTGCAGCCACAATTCATGCCCATCTCAGCACTCCTTGGGCTACACATCTAACACCTCTGCAGAGCTCCATTCCCACGTCTGCCCTGCTCCACCCGGCTTCTCCCCTTACTTCTCGTGAGCAGTACAGCCTCTACCAGGCTTTCTACCTTTTCTGCCTCCTAAACACAGTTTCCACTTTATCACTTCCAAAGACATCATGTTTCTGTGTGTGTGCGCACCAGTCTTGGGGCTCGAACTCAGGGCCTAGATGCTGTACGTGAGCCTTTGTGCTCCAGGCTAACACTGTATCCCCTGAGCCACACCTCTACTTCCAGCTTTTTGGAGTAGTTAAGTGGACATAAGGGTCTCACAGACTTTCCTGACTGGGCTAGTTTCAAACCATGACCCTCAAATCTCAGCCTCCTGAGTAGCTAGGGTTGCAGGCATGAGCCACTGGTACCCATCCCAAAGGCAGTGTTTTTAAAATTACTGTTTGCCTATTGGTTGCCTTTCTTCCTTCTCTGTCCTTTTTCAGGACCCTGCTGGGGCAGGGCTGGGTCTGGTGCCTTTACAGATATCTGTAAATATTCATGTCTAACATTGTCAGGAAATTGCCCAATGACTTGTCATTCTCCTCCCCTGCTGGGGCTTAGCATTCCTGCACCCTGAGTAATACCCAATGCACAATAGTTGTAGATGAGTCCATGGACATTGCACTGATGCCATATATACATAGTTTATCAATGAACACCTCACGTATATACCATGTGGCAAAAAGTGAAAACAAAGAAGTATCTAATAGATCAGACCCAACATACTCATTCAAGTGGAAATATAATTACCCATTAATCATGTATGCACACAAATTAAATACCAAAGATAGCATAAATATGGTTTTGTAGCTCTTTTTTCCTCCTATTTGATTTAAAAGTCAACTTAAGGCTTGAATTTGTACTTACAATGTTAAAATGGAGGTGGCTCAGGAAAGGAGCACATCTCTTGTGCAGTAGGGTATTGAAATTAAATTATCTGCTTTCCAGGTGGAGGTTTCTGGATATGAGTCACGTAACTCAGAGTTTCACAATGGAGGTGAAGAACAGAGGCTCCAGGCTGGGTAAAACCCATCCAACTTGGGGTTGACTACAAATCCTTCCTTAGTCATACCAGTACTAAGAATGTGTCTTCTGGAGAGTCAGAGAAGAAAACATCCAACTGCAAAGTAACTTTTTATGTAGGCAGAGCCAAATAGCTGTTCCTGCAATAATGCCCTACATTTAGGGGCTGACACATTAAAATATATCACATGCCACAGTCCACTCAAATACGTGAGATTTGTCTTATTTAAGCATTTTGGCCTTGTTCTCAGAGACACATAGCTTTCACATCCTTGTGGAGTTTCAATCTAAGGCATCAAAGCTAAAGTCAAGAAGACAGAGCTAATACCTGAATAACAGCACATTCAGATGTGCCGAAGATGAGTCACATTTCCAGAGAACTGTCAAACACTTAGTAGTTTGGGGAGGAAAAAGATGGATTAAAATAAAATGTTTGAAAATTATAGCTTTCTTTCCCTACTCTGAACTTTTCCAGGAGCCCCAAGAGAAGAAAATAGCCTAGGAGAATCAAGATAATAATAGAGAAACCTCATCTAAAGAGAAAAGGGCATCTCCATACAGTGACTGTAAAAAAAAAAAAATTTAATATGTCTGGAAAACCATATTAAATTTATCTATTCAGAGAAAGAAAGTCAGGATGAATTTCCTAAAAGAATAGTAATTTCTAAAGACCTGCGAATAAAAGAAATACTTGTAACCCTATGACATAGGAAAGATTAAAACAGACTTAAAATATGTATAGGAAAATTAATCACAGGAAGCCAGTGTAACAATACTAGGGTAGGCAAAATATGAATCTGGATGAAGAGCATTTTCAGTTCCACAAAGATAGTTCTGTCTCAGTCTTCAACGCCTGTGAATGTGTGACCTTTCGTGACCAGAGAGACCTTGTGGGGGAGAACGCAGGGATGTGGAGATGGTACATTTCCTGGGTGACTCCAGTGGCTCACCCAGACTCTTCCTGAGATGAGGACACTAGGCCCAGAGTCCCAGAGGAAGCTGTGATGAGAAGAGCGCAGGGTAACACCTGCGACAACCGTTCTGCACCAGGCCTCGGTGCCCAGCCATTGTGCTCAGCCACTGTGCCCAGCCGTTGTGCACCAGCCTTCCTGCACAGCCCTGGTGTATAGCCATGGTGCCCAGGCTTCCTGCCAGCCCTTGTGCACAGCCCTGGTGCCCAGCCCTCCTGCACAGCCCTGGTGCCCAGCCCTCCTGCACAGCCCTCGTGCCCAGCCCTGGTGCCCAGCCCTCCTGCACAGCCCTCGTGGGAGGGAGGAGGCAAGGGAGCGACTCTGAACCGCGAAGCCCTCCTCCCTCCACGAGGACGCCGCTGGCCACAGGCCTCCTCCTCGGGACCTGCTCCACGCGGAGGCCCCGTGTCTCCTTCCATGCTTTCCATTCACTTTCAAGTACATTGTCTACTTTTTACAATAAGAAATAAGAATGCGGACACTCTCGTTTTGCCTTAAAAATAACAGCCGTGGGAGCGCAGGTAGGACTCCGTGGGACGGAGGCGAGACTCCTGGAAACCGTGGAACAGCTCCTTGTTGGAGAGAACCCCAGCCTCTGGTCACGGGAAGAGGACAGGAAGGGAGCGGCGGGGCTGCACTGCGGGACTGCACTGCGGGGCTGCACTGGGGGGCTGCACTGTGGGGCTGCACTGTGGGACTGGACCGCGGGGCTGCACTGCGGGACTGGGCCGTGGGGTTGCACTGCGGGGCTGCACTATGGGGCTGCACTGCGGGACTGCACTGTGGGGCTGCACTGCGGGACTGCACTGTGGGGCTGCACTGTGGGACTGCACTGCGGGGCTGCACTGCGGGGCTGCACTGTGGGGTTGCACTGCGGGGCTGCACTGCGGGGCTGCACTGTGGGGCTGCACTGGGGGCTGCACTGCGGGGCTGCACTGTGGGACTGCACTGCGGCGCTGCACTGCGGCGCTGCACTGCGGGGCTGCACTGCGGGGCTGCACTGTGGGACTGCACTGTGGGGCTGCACTGTGGGACTGCACTGTGGGGCTGCACTGTGGGGCTGCGCTGCGGGGCTGCACTGTGGGACTGCACTGTGGGGCTGCACTGTGGGACTGGGCCGTGGGGTTGCACTGTGGGGCTGCGCTGCGGGGCTGCACTGTGGGACTGCACTGTGGGGCTGCACTGTGGGACTGCACTGTGGGGCTGCACTGTGGGACTGCACTGTGGGACTGCACTGTGGGACTGGGCCGTGGGGTTGCACTGCAGGGCTGCACTGTGGGGCTGCACTGCGGGGCTGCACTGCGGGGCTGCACTGCGGGACTGCACTGCGGCGCTGCACTGCGGCGCTGCACTGCGGGACTGCACTGTGGGGCTGCACTGGGGGCTGCACTGCAGGGCTGCACTGTGGGACTGCACTGCGGCGCTGCACTGCGGGGCTGCACTGCGGCGCTGCACTGCGGGGCTGCACTGTGGGACTGCGCTGTGGGGCTGCACTGTGGGGCTGCGCTGCGGGACTGCACTGTGGGACTGCGCTGCGGGACTGCACTGTGGGACTGCACTGCGGGGCTGCACTGCGGGACTGCACTGCGGGGCTGCACTATGGGGCTGCACTGGGGGCTGCACTGGGGGCTGCACTGCGGGGCTGCACTGGGGGCTGCACTGCGGGGCTGCACTGCGGGGCTGCACTGCGGGGCTGCACTGGGGGGCTGCACTGCGGGGCTGCACTGGGGGCTGGACCGCGGGGCTGCACTGCGGGACTGGGCCGTGGGGTTGCACTGTGGGGCTGCACTGTGGGGCTGGACCACGGGGCTGGACCGCGGGGCTGCACTGCAGGACTGGGCCGTGGGGCTGCACTGTGGGACTGCACTGTGGGGCTGCACTGCGGGGCTGCACTGTGGGGCTGCACTGCGGGGCTGCACTGTGGGGCTGCACTGTGGGGCTGCACTGCAGGACTGGGCCGTGGGGCTGCACTGTGGGACTGCACTGTGGGGCTGCACTGCGGGGCTGCACTGTGGGGCTGCACTGCGGGGCTGCACTGTGGGGCTGCACTGTGGGGCTGCACTGTGGGGCTGCACTGCGGGGCTGCACTGTGGGGCTGCACTGTGGGGCTGCACTGCGGGACTGCACTGCAGGACTGGGCCGTGGGGCTGCACTGCGGGACTGCACTGGGACCCGGAGGCTGGACCGCGAAGCCTGGCATGCTTCTGCTTGGGGTGAAAGGAGAGTCGAGCCTGGGTCTTGGAAATCATCGGAAGCAAAACGCAGCCAACACTGGGCGATGTGGAAACTCCATCTTCCGCGAAATTTGCCTCCGTTTGCTACCATCTTGTTGACGGTTCTGTTTGTCTCGAATCTTCTTCAGTGGTATCCCTGAAGCTTTTCTATACCCCCCTCCCCCTCCTTCTCCCTCCCTCTCTCCTTTTCTCTCCTCTCTCTTGCTCTCCTCTTTCTCTCTTTTCTCTCTCTCTCCCCCTCTCTTTCTCCCTCTCTCTTTTCCCTTCCCCTTTTCTTCTCCTTTCTTCCTTTTTTGGTTTTGGTATTTAAGAGATACTGGTTGTGTAAAGCAAGTGGTAAATTTTTACTTTTTCCCTCTTTGACTTCCTGAAAAAAAAAATTGTCGCTATTTCCTCACGAAATGTCTGCTAGAGTTCACCAGTGACACCAGCTGGACGCCCAGTTGCTTTGCGACTTGATTTTAATAGCTCATTAGGTGTCTTTCTTTTATACCAAATTTGGGAAGTTTTAATCCTCAAAGTACATGGACATTCATCATTCCTATCATCCTTTGGTTTTTCCTCTCCGTTCCTGTAATGATGGATCTTTCATTCTTGAGATTGCTATAGGGGCGGGGGACCCAGGATTGAACCCCAGCCTTGCACTCCGCCACTTGAGCCATTTCCCACTTCTTTGCTTTTGCAGGCAGAATCTCACACTTTTCCTACCTGACAAAGATGTTCCTACCTCTGCCTGCTGTGTAGCCACTATACCCAGTCCATTTGTATTTTTGCCCTAATTAGTACTACTTATCAGTTTTATTACTCTTACTGAAGAATCATTTTTCCATCTTGATTTTTTTCTCCACTGTTATCTTTTTATCTCTTCAAATGATTTCTGATCTTACCTCTATTATTTGACTTCTATAACCTTCTTTAGGTTTCATATTCCCTTTACTTCCAGCTTTGGAAAGTAAATTTAAATCATTAATTTTAAACCTCCCACCTTTCCCAATGTGAACATTTCCCACTTAGCACTCCTTTACTCTCTTCTTAGATGTTTACTCTCTCCCTAAACGTTGACATGCTGTGACCTTAATTTTTCTTTCTGTTATGTTGGTCCTACTGCTTGAATTGAGGGCCAGGGCACTATCCCTACGGTTCTTTTGCTCAAGGCTCATGATCTACCACTTGTGCCAGAGTTCCACTTCTGTTTCTTTTGGCAATCGTTTATTGGAGATAAGAGTCTCATGGACTTTCCTGCCCTGGGCTGGCTTTGAATTGCAATTCTCAGATCCCAGCTTCCTGAATAGTTTAAGATTAAAGGCGGGAGCCACCAGCACTAGGATGATTTTATTTATTTTTATTTGATTTTATTCTTAATTTATTGTGGATGTTTGATTCCTTTTTCACACAATGGCAAGCAACCTTGCTAAACACATGCCACCTTTAAAAAATTAGTAACAATTAAAATTTTTAAAAATTAACTTAAAATGTTAACAATGTTAACTTACATCGAGCGCAGTGTGTGTTTGCTGTGGCTTGGTAGTACCACAATCACTTTTGCCTAGCTTTGGGGGCACTATTTGCTCTGGGGAGGTCAGATTTTCATATAATTGAGAGCTGAAAAGCACTCAAGATCACACAGTGACTGGAAAATAATGCAGGGCTGTCAGCTGATCCTCTTCAACTCCAGTGTGTCGTGCAGGTATGGGAATTTAATTGTTTTTTTATTCTTGAAATTTTATTTGATTTTTTTTTAATTTATTTTTTGGCCATGCTTATTCATGACCAATAGTCAATATGTGGATAATAGAGGATTTCTGCATAAGTGCAAATAATTATCTAAATGCAAATATATATGCATATATATTTGTTAATGCTCTCTCTTTCCTAGCAGGCTTTGAATCTCTTAAGAACAGTGATGTTGGACAGTAGGGATCTCACAGGATTCTTTTGGCATCAAGAAGTAGATGATTAGTAAACTGAATATGAAGGGAAAATATTTATACACACAATTCCTATCATGGTTTTACTTTATTTATTTTACTTTCTGATAGTACAAAAAGCAAAATATACTTAGTAGGATATAGACTTTGGATTTTGACTTTGGGTCCTTTCCAAGGACAGTGCTGTGTAATAGGTTCCTGTCCTGATGTCAGCAGTAACTTGCAGCCCCGCCCACCCCTGGACCACAGAGGAAGCCATTGGTGCCTTACAGGATTCTCTGTTGCTAAGCTAGGTTGTGTGGAAGATTACATGTGTGCAGGGCACAACAACTTATGACATCTCCAGTTTGCAATTGCAATATAGCAATTGTTAGGGAACATCTGCACATTTAATTGCAATAAGCATTATACCTACAGATTGTGCCCACACACATAAATATCCTAATCTTTCAGAAACCTACTATATTTACAAATGGGAAAGGGCAAAGAGACTTTCTATCCTTACTCTCCAGATTCAGTTCCACATATTTGCTCTCAAAAGGACCTTAAAAGTATTTTACTTCTATTTTCTACTGGGATTTCAAGCCCTCGGCAATATTTTACTAGTGTTCCATTTACCACAATACAGATTTAAAAAAAAAGGCCAATGTTTTTAATCAAATTAAGGAAAAAATATACAGCACTCTTTTTGTTTTCTTCTTCTTATTTAAAGGAATTGTCTAATGCAGAACAGTTGTTTTTGTCTTTTTCTTCTACTTCATTTTAGCCAAAAAAAGCGGGGTGGGGGGGTGGGGGGGTGGGGGGGAATGAAAAAAAAAAAAAAAAAAAAAAGCTGTCACAAAATTAAGCTTGTTTGCCCCCTGGTGGCATATCTGGTGAATAGCAAGCATTAGATTTGTCTGCCCTCTGGTGACAAGTACTATAATTACAGCAGAAGCTGAGTCTTGACAGACTTTCATGGCTGTGACAAAGGACCTTGTCAGATCGTTTTAATAACTAAATTATGAACCTTATTCTTCTGACTATGCAGGAGATTTCATTTTTCTCTTTATCAATGTTTTAATTTTCATACTAAATATTAATCCATCTTTCATGGTGAATAAAGTGGAAACTATTTTAAGTGTCATTGATAACAGCCAAGAACGTCTATGAAACTAGCATAATAAGAGAGATTTTTTAAGATCGAAAATAATCATATAGGTCATAATTTAAATATAAATTATTTCTTGGAAGTTTGGAACTATGGGAAGCAGATTGTTTTATAGTTCAGATATTCTCTCTGCAGGAAGTGGCGCTGTAGCTCAAGCGGTAGAGCGCTGGCCTTGAGCTGAAGAGTTGAGGGATAGCACCCAGGCCCAGAGTTCAAGCCCCATGACCAACAAAAAAAAAAAGAGAGATTGTCTCTGCATTGGCATTAGTCAACTTCCTAAGATATAGCCAATTAAAGGAAGACTTTAGATAGTATAGGATAGGCAGAATAGAACTTTTTTTAAAAGATGTTTCCTGGAAGTTTAATCCTTGCCTCATTCTGATGAAGAGGAAACATTTCAATGTTCCTCTCTCCTGGAGATTTATAGTCACATCTTTATAGTCAAATTTCTTCAGAGCTTTTTCTACTATAGCTTATAGAGCAAAGCAATGATGCCCATTTTGTTTTTTAAATAATGAAACTATGTTGAATACTGCTTTGCCTACACTTCACCTTCTCCACTCCTAGAATAATCCAAGCCATAGCATGCTATGAAGACATTTTAAAAACTCTAATTATCCCACTGATAGATGTACTGTGGTCAATCAGAAATGAACTCTCCATTCATTCTTAGTATCATCAATGACTTGCCTGTCAAATCCTTGCCATCTCTCTCTGAGTTAATGATTGATGAATTGCATGCTTATTTTTATTTAGTTAGTTGATTAATGGGCCTGGTAGGCACATGAATTCATACTTTGAGACTTGTCTGCCAGGTGGTTCTTGGGGTATGTGTAACCATGTACATGTAGGGATGTGTGCATGTGTGTGCATGTGTGCACACACATGTATGTGCAGGCATGTGTTCACACATGCACATTTGTGTGCATGTATGTGTGTGTGTTTATATAGTGAATGTCAGGTAAGGGTTTTGATAAAAGGAAGATCATTCAGACAGCCAGTGCAAAGACGGTAAAATATACAGATTTCCATGTGAATTATAACTAGATGTTGTATATATCCTGACCACAAGATGGAGATGTAACATAATCTTCCTTTGCCTCCTGCTAGTGAGAAGCAGAAAAAGAAGAGAAAAAAAACCCTAAAAATAATTGTTTTTTAAGAGAGAAAAAATCAGGTTTCAACTAGAGCAATTCTGTTTTTACACACCAAAGATAATGCCATTATTTTCTCTTTGACCCTATATCTAGTATATTTATGAAAAGTATTGGCTTTTGAAAATAATCTGTACAATATGGTGGATCAGAAGCTTCTCTGTCCTATCACGGGGGTCTACTGGAGGAGTCATATTCTGGGGTAACCCTGGTATAGGGGTGCAGAGCTCTGGAGTTAGGTTGTGGGACTCTGGTGTTGGATGGTGGAGCCCTGGTGTTGGGGGTAGGGCCCGGTGTTGGGGGTAGAGCCCCAGTATTGGGGGTAGGGCCTGGTGTTGGGTTGTGGAGCCCCAGTGCTGGGGGTAGAGCCCTGGTGCTGTGGGCAGAGCCCTGGTGTTGGGAGTAGAGCCGGTGTGGGGGTAGGGCCTGGTGTTGGGATGTTGATTCATTTTCAGTATTCACGTCAGATCCAACTGAGTTGTTTCAGATGGCTCTGCAGTTTTCCTCCCTCCCCTCTTTCCTTCCCTATTATTGCACACGAATGTCTCCTCTCTTCTGTTTGCTTTTTTTTGGCCTAAGAACTTTGCATAGCACGGAATTCGAGAATTCACAGTATGGCCTAACAGTTCTCACCCTGTACTTTCAGGCTCAGGACCCAGGGACACCTGTGGTCTGCATACCAGCAGGCCTTGCATCCTTCAGAACGTCAGTACATTTGTGCGAGGTCTAGGAAACACCTGCACACATTGACTGCTACTGGGCATTTAAGACACCAAACACACTTAGAAGAAAAGCTAAAGGAGAACAGAAAGAAGACACACCACTGGTCACATACCATACATCAGGACCCCTAGTGGCACAGATCTTCCCAACAACCCGGACACCCGTGGGCCATGCAGGAAATCTATTGCCACGGCTGAATGCCCCAGCCCTCCGATTCGAAACAAACCAGGGAATGAAGAAAGAACAGCACAGAACAAAACCCAGGAGATACAGCTCAGCTCTTCCCTATTGGAACAGAAAAGCAGATAATTGCAAGAGTTCCCCCCTCCCAAATAGGGAAAAGGAATGAAGAGTTTAAAGGAAAATACAGCGCAGTAAGACATAGCTAATTCTGAAAAAGGAAAACAAAAAGCTGCGTAAGCCAAGAATTATAGTAATTACGCAAAGTGCCTCACTTGGGAGTAATGTTGAAATTCATCCAAACCATGAATACTGACTTAATGAAGAAGTATATAGTAGGGTGTAAGGGGAAAACGGGGGGGGGGGGGGGGGAGGGGGAGGGGGAGAATCTATATATAGTTATCTAAAAATGTTCAATGAAGAAAGAACATGGTAGGATTAATGTAAAACAAATTCCTAATGTAAAACAAATACTGGGGGACAGAACTTAAAAAGATTTCAAAGCAAGAGATAAAATAAATCTCGAGCAACTTGGGACTTCAAAAGGAATGAGCCCATATGCTTAACATGAATACAACTTAAACCAAAATGCTCATTTATCCCTAAGTAATTGGGGAAAGCCTTCACATAGATCTTTTCTGGTTACAATAAAGGAACTCTGCAAGTGAAAAATGACTATTCAATGAAGACTTGTTTTCATAATCTTGTTTTCTGCTTGTTTCCATGGCCCTTTTTTGTTTTGGTTTGGTTTGGTTTGGTTTTCGGTATAGCAAATCTTTCTGTGTCATTTACTAAAACCCATTGTAAGAATAAAATGCTTAAAACAGCAGAAAAAATTCAGCCAGGCTCTGAACTCCAGCATCCCCTAAGAAAGAATTTATAGGCACCTGGAAAAAAGTATAATAAGCTACATAGTAATATGTATGCTCCTTTAGAATACAAAATTATGGCCTCTTGCTATGGCAAAGTTTTTGAAACACTCTTCACCCTTATGTCTTGTTAATAGTATTATAGCAGTAGTTTTATAAATCCCATGAACTCTTTTCTAAAACATATTTCTGGGAAAGGGCTCTAAGTAGAAAAGGTGGTATGTTATTACAATACAATGATCACTTGTATATTTTACAATATAATTAGACTAAAAGTATGACTATGACTTCCCATGTGTTCCTAATTTTTTGTTTTTCTGTCGTGGGGCCTGAACTCTGGGCTTGGACTCTGTCGCTCAGTTCTTGAGCCATAGCACCACTTCCGGCTTTTTTTGCTTATATGGTGCTAAGGAATCAAACCTAGGGCCTCATGCATGCAAGGCAAGCACTCTACCACTGAGCTACCTTCCCAGCCCATGTGTTCCGATTATAAAACAAAATAAATGTTCTCAAAAGAGACTGATTCTGTGTGTGATAAATGTGAATCTGAATAAGCAAAATAACTTCTTTTTTTTATTGTGAAAATACTGTACAGAGGGGTTACAATTCCATGGGCAAGATAATGAGTACATTTCTTATCAAGCATTGTTGCCTCCTCCTTTGTTTCCCCTAATAACTTCTAAAGTGATTTTGATTTTCAATTTTAAGGAGATGGAAGAACAATAGATAAAGTTGCACTGTTACCAAAATTTTTTGCCTAGAATCAATTGGTACTTCTTTCCCTTTCCCTTTCTCGCTTTCTCCCTTTCTTTTTATCCCTACCCCAAATTAGCTACATTAGTTTACATTCCCACTATCAGTTTTGCTGTTTGCTTTTGTGATAACTACAACTCTTGGCTAGAGTGAAATGGAATCATAGTGGTGTTTTCTAATGAGCGTACATTTCTAATATGAGGGAGTTGCATTGTGGTAATTTCACAGAGTCACCCTCTCAATTATATTCCCATTCCTTTCTTCTTTCCTTTTACAAACACTGCTTAGTGGGTTTCAGTATGTAGATGTATGTGTGTGTCTGTGTCTGTGTCGGTGTCTCTGTGAGTGTGTCTGTGTACATATTCTTGGACTCTTTCCATAAAGAACATTGGTGTGTGGCTCCCTTTTCTTACAAATTCCAGTTCCAACCATCGGTTGACCCCGTGAACTCATCTTTTTGCTGGGGAGTTTGCAAAAGGACGGGTATGATTTCTTCCTGACAGCTTTGTTCAGGTTCAGCTGTGAACTCATCTGGTGCTTGTATTTTTCTCGGAGGAGGATTACAGTGACAAAGTTCTTTCCTGTTAGATGCCGGATGGAGTGCATTTGATGGAATTGAGTTCTGGGGTTTGCTATGTTCCCGTAAGGAATATTGGATGTCAGCTGCTAACATGGTGTTTGGGGGAGCACATGAGAACTTTTAAGTTCCGTGCAGTGGAGTTGAAAGGGCCTTTACAGTAGGCTTGGCTTGTTCCCACTGCTGGAGACATCTTTGCTGTCTATTCCAAGTGCCCAAGTGCTGAGCAAAGACTCTCCACTGTGGAAGACGGGGGAGCTCCACCTCTACCGGGGAGTTCTTTGGCCAGTGCATGGAGTCAGCTTCCTTCAGCAATGCGGAAGAGCTTCCCCTCCATTGCTCAGCCCACCAGGTAGCAGCAGCTCCTTTCTCCCACACCCAGGCCTCTGCCTCTGGCCAAGGAGAACACCTTGCTCATCTGCAGGTCCCCTCCTGCACTGTACTGACAGAGTCTCCCTAGGAAGGAAGCTGCAGCTTCCGTCATCATAGGACCCTGTGGTCCATTTAGTTCATCTGGCTTCCTACCTTTTGAATGATAAGATGGGACGTCCACTTAGAGTCACTCTCCTCTGCCCAGAATCAAAAGTCTCCACTAAAATGCCAGATAAAGGGTGGGTGAAGGTAGTCAGAAGCTTCAGTGTACATAGGTGACAAATGGAACCAGGTAATCTAGGAGACTGGGTGCAGCTGGGAGAGATGGGAGAGAGTGATGGAAAGGGGTGACATTACCAAGTTAGGACCCCTCTATTCAACTACTTAAAGGTAATGTAAGTATTCAAAAAAATTGTCTTTAAGTAGTTGTACAAAGGAGTGCCATTCAACAAAGCAGTTTATGTATACATTGTATCTCCATCTATGTCCGCCCTTCAACATCTTAGCCCCTCTTCAATGACCCCTTATTTTTCTCAATCTTGTGGTACATACAATGAATTCTTGCCTGAATTTCCTTCCCCCCGCAGCTCCCCACCACCCCACCTTCTTCCCTTCATTCTTCAAGCCCTCTTCCCTTGGCCTTACGGCTCCCCTCTTGAAAATACCCATTTCCTGGTACTTTTTTTGTTGGTTTTGACTTAGTCTTCCTAAAGAATTACACTATTTGAGCTCTCCATAGAGACTATTATACTTGCAGTTGCAAATGAATCAACTGCAGTAGAAAAATTTTAACCTTGGTAAGTGTGAACACTGTCTAGCCTTCATCTAACTGGTCAAGGGGAATCTATTCTCTCGCCTCTTCTTGTGGTAGTTTCAGCTTCTTCCTCAGTCTAGAGGCGTCAGTCCTGGGTATTTTATACTGAGATGAGAACCAGAATTGTACCCAGACCTGGGAGACACACTTCCGGCCCCCATAATGGCTGTCACCATCGTCAGAGGCTCAGCAACAGCCATGAACTTCACACCTGGGATACATTCTTTTTATTCGTTTCCAGTCCTCAGTCTTTGCTGGGAAATTATCGTTAGAAATAACCATGAAGTAGAAATGAACATATTTCACATAGGAATTTAAAACATTCACTGAGCAAACAAAAACAGGACACCTTCCAGTAAGGTCTGTTTCACGGAGAGTTTTGATGCCAAATACATCAGAAGGATCTGATAGGCCTTCATGCAGAGGCTCTGGCTCTCTGCATTTGTGATCCGGACATTACAGTGTCAGGAATCGGTTCTAACTTACTGCTTGGTCACAGAGAAGCACACACAGACAGCACAGCCACACAAACTGCTTCTGATGCAAATGCTTCACTTGTCTCGACCTTTACCAACACTGTGGGAAAAGCCCACACATCTTGAGAACTGACGCCATACCCAGGACACCGGAACTACCACACAGGAAAGCCCAGAGGTGATGAAAGATGTACAAGAAAATGCTGGTTCCCAGGTGCAAGGGAGATGCTGGTCAGTTAAATCAACAAGTTCTGTTGCATAGCAGGTGACTGTAATCATAGTTACATATGGTAGACTGGGAAACTGCTGCGAAAGTTGATTTCAAGCATTTTTGTTACAAGGAGAATATGTACTTGAGGTAACAGTATCAATTAGTTTGAATGACTCATTCCAGTAGAAATATCTACTAGCTAGATTTAAGCACTCTGCATTGCCTATATCCTTCAAATGTTGTAGACGATAAATACACGTGATCTTGCGTAGCACTGTTAATGAATTTGGAAAGTGAATAACACACTTGGAGTGAATAAATAAATTTGGGGGAAAAATATGTATGCATACACAATCAAGCCTAGGAAGAAATGAGTTTGTATTTCCCACAAAGCAGTACCTTACTTCTGACACCGTCTGGAATCATACACGTGGGGATGGTATAAGGCAGACAAAGAGACAGCCATCCTTAGCCTTGTTTCTAGAACTTTCACCGCCAATGCCCTCCTTATTGCTGACACTCTGGTAGACTGGGCCCACCATCCACCTCTGCTACAGTGACATGGGCAGCTCGGAGTGAGCTCCACAACCCCACTATGAAGAGAACTTGATCCCACAGCTTGACCATGGCAAGGTCCCACCTATCTCCTTCCCCTGGCTGGAGGCTGGGCCCTCTCCAACTCTCAGCTCAGCATAGGGTCTTCAGGATGTTGAGCTGGGAGGAGAGAACCCCTTAAACAAGTCCTTGTAAAAGAGGCTTGGGCCATCCACACCCAACTCTGGGTGGGGGGGTGTCCAACTGTTCCCTCTGCTGCTCCCATAACCCCACACTGGGCCACTCACACAGGCCCTGCCAGGGGGAAGAATGCACCTGTATTCAAAATGACTGGTCTATTATTTTTTGCAATAAATCATCTTATTTCAGTACCAGGGATGTGTTCTACAACAAGTTGGAAATGTTCTAGGTCCACTATGCCTTTATACCATCTCAATACAGAATCTTGACTGCCAACAGACAGCTTAACAACCACTTGAAGTTTAATAAGACCTCCCCAATAACATCTTTTGAACTGATCATTCTTGCTGGAGTACTAGTTGACAAACTGACAACACATGGGCTTGCTCTCGGGCTCTGAGAGCACTAGGCTCTGAGTCCATTTTGCTTTTCAGTTTATTTTTTTCATAGGATTTCACACATTTGCCCAGAGCTTGCCTCATAGGCAATCTTCCTACCTCTGCCTCCAAAGTAACTGCAATTACAAGCCTGAACCACCATGCCCATCTGGTGTTTTGAGAAAAAGTCTTGCTCACTTGTTCTCTCCAGCTAGCCTCAGACTTCAACTCTTCTATCTCCACCGTCTGATAAGTAAGGTAGCAGGCATTATTCAGCACGATGCCTGGCCCTTGAATAATTTTTTAAAGAGGAAGTAAATATCGTTTTGCAAAATATACACCTACCTCTGAGAAAAAATTCAACTAATGCCAGAAAGGAAAGGTAAAAGTAACATACTCAAATGCCACTCTCTGTGATGAATCATTAACATTTAGGTTTTCATGAACACAAGATCTATTTTTCAATAAAAAAAGTACCAATGTAATTTGTCTGAATTTAATGGAAGAAGAATAGAAAAGAGCTGGTGAGATCACTTAACCATCACATAAATGTTTCTACACTCTAAGGTATTTTCCAATTAGAAAAAAGAGAAAAACCTTCGAAAATTAGGGAAGACACTAAATAAAACACTGCAAGTGTGGATCCATTATGTCTCATCAAATGCATAATATAATTTTAGACAATGCCAGCAAGTTACCTGCAGGGATAGATAAATGCATTAGCAATTTCATTCTTCCTATTTTCATTTATATCCTGTCACCTTAATTCCCAATACTGTTGGGTGCTCACTTTATATATAGATAAATTGAATGCTCACCTCCAGTGTAGCATCTTCGTTTCTAAGTTCTTTATCTTCCTTCACCTCTAGATTTTTTTCCTAGAGTGGATTCATTCATGCTGTGTTGTAAGGGACCTCTTGAGGGCTTCTTAATTTTTACTCAGACTCATTGGTTTGTAACCAGTGAATACATCAGTCATACATGGTCTCAACGGAGAAGGAGCTAGAACTTAGGTTAATGCTCTGATGTTACTGTCATTTATTTTCTTTTCTAGAAGCTACCTCATCTTTTAATTTGCCTGGGGCCCCACAAATTAAAAGCCACTTTTGATTGGAAGCTAGCTATGTATTTGGACATCAGGAGTGCTTCATCACTTTCCTCCAGAACGCATCTCATGGATATCTTTTGGTATCCCATGCCTCTGGAGACAAGTTGGAGATCAGCCTGGTGTCTTCTTGTAGTTCAGTCACTTGATACTGCCGTCTGGATGCCAGAAGCCAAAGCAATCCATCTTCCTCTTCAGAGGACAACCACTTAACCAGAATGCCTCGTGTCCAGCGGCCCACATCACAGTGTTTTGGGAACCTGGTGGTGTTCCCATCGCAAGCTTCAGACTTCCTTTAGAGAACTATTCTCCTGTCAAGTATTTGGTTGTTTACATTCAGAAAGGAAAGAGGCTGACCCAGCTTTCCATATGTTCTTCATTAAGCACCAATCTCTCCTTGGACCTCCAGACTCTGTCGACAGCAAAGGAGTGGATCCTTGAAACTTCTTTATGAAGAATAAGCAATAAGCAAAGCACATCAAAATCTTGACACCCTCCCCCCTCCAACCCCCTTCAAAAAATTCCCCCCCCAAATGGTAAAATTCCTTGAAAAAAATGAAAGCTGTCTTTTTTTTGTTACCAATCCTGGTTTGGCATGGTGGTGGCTTCCTGCTGTTGTTAATCTCTTGGTTGACCTACACCATCTGTCACTGTAAGATTCACGTTGCACGTGGAACCAATTTCTTGCTCTAAATCCCTCACCCCTGCCTTAAATAACTGAAGTGGTTTCTCTTTCCTTGGCTGACTCTTGCCTGACATGACTGGCTATTTTAGCCATCACCATTGGACTGCACTTACTATTTACCTTGGTTTTAAGTCTTGCATATATTTTTTTAATTTTTTTTGTTGTTGTCTGCCTCGACTATCCATTTCTTGAGAAGTAGAAAATCTTCCCTTGTATGAACAGATTGGTCAACTTCTCTTTACAGTTCTGCAACTTAAAACTTCTTTCATGTTGGTAATAGATTATTCAAACAGAGGCTGAAAAAGAAAGTCACATTTTAACATATAGAACTCAAAACGCCAAGTTCTACTCAATGAAAGGCATGTGCACTTAGAAGGCTGAGGGAAGCCTGGCAGGAATGGAGATCAGGGCAGGACTGGTGCTTGCGTTTCCTTCTTCAGTGTAATATGTTTCTTCCTCTGGCTTCCCCATCCTCCTCTTCCAAGTCTGCTATTTTCTTCAAAACTTAGCTCCAAGTTTCTGCTTGTCTAGTTTCATATTTCTCCCAGCAAGGTGAGAGGTGGATTCTTTTTGTATAGACAGTCTTTGGGTTTATGTGTGGATGTAATTGACACATACATTCGTATATTTCCATTTCTATGGAATGCATTTCATAAGTTTCCCCTTCCTTTGTCCTGGTATGTTGTTGTTGTTGTTATTTTGTTTTGTTTTTGTTTGTGCCAGTACTTGGGCTTGAACTCAGAGAACGGTGCTCTGGCTTAGCTCTTTGGCTCAGGGAAGTATACTCATCACTGGAGATACACCTCCACTTCTGGCTTTGTTGCTGGTTAATTGAAGATAAAGCACCTCATGGATTTGTCTGCCTGGGTTGACTTTGAACCACAATCTTCATCCCAGCCTTCTTAATAGAATCATAGAACTTGCCTATTTTTATGGTACTGAAATCATCTGCACAAAAACATTTACTGCTAAAATCATCAAGGCCTAGACTTTGGAGAAATAATTCCGATATATATTTATTTTTCAGTAGTTATTTTTTGTAAGTTTTCTTTTTCTCATTTTGATTATTTGTTTCCTATAAAATTGAGTTTTATGAAGATTTTTTAGTCTCTTGGCATTATTTTTATTCTAATTCTGATTTAGTAATAAATGTAAAAAACCTCAATGACTTTACATAATCTGAATTACTAATGAGGGTTAACAGTTTATTCATTTCAAAGCTATACTCATCCCTTTATAAATAATAAATTTTGGGGGGGGTCCCATCGTGGGGCCTGAACTCTGGGCCTGGGCGCTGTCCCTCAGCTCTTCAGCTCAAGGCTACAACTTGAGCCACAACGCCACTTCCGGCTTTTTTCTTTTTGCTTATGTGGTGCTGAGGAATCAAACCCAGGGCCTCAAGCATGCAAGGCAAGCACTCTACCACTTGAGCCACAGCACCACTTCCAGCTTTTTTCTTTTTGCTTATGTGGTGCTGGGGAATTGAATCCAGGGCCTCAGGCATGCAAGGCAAGCGCTCTACCACTGAGCCACCTTCCCAGCCCCATAAATAATATTTTTTAAACTTTATAAAATGTGCATTTTTACACTACCTAAGTACATATAACATTGCATGTAATGATACAGATTGTATTAGAGATTGCTAGCAGCCTGATGCTATTGTGTTTCAGTCCTCTTCATGTGTCTGTGCAAAAGTATATTTATGTAGTTTGCTTTCTGTTTTTTTATTTAAAAATGGGTACACATTCATGTTTTCAACATTAAAAATCATTGATCACACCGTCCAATCAGTATAAATAGATTTACTTTATTCATTTTGGCAGCCGGATAATTGCTTGGAAAAGCCTAAGGCATGTAGTCTTACTGCTATTGGAAGACTTTAGAATTTCCACTGTGGAACACTGCAAACAATTCTACATAAAGTTTATTCCATGCAATTTCAATCTTACATTGCAGATTCTCTCTCAATGTGATTTTTTTTCATGTGGCTATCACTAGTCACTTTAGTAGTAATTTTAATATTCTCCCATAATGTCAAATAATGATACTTCCTCACATCTCAGCCAGCAGTGAATGGTATCATTTACTTTTAATTCACAGAAATCTTAGGACTAGAAATGTGATCTCAGTATTTTAATATGCACTGATATAACTACTAAAGATTTGGATATTTTCATATATATTCTTGCATCTTCACATTTTTTCCTTTATCAATATACCACCCATATCCATCTTATTCTTTATTTCCCCATCTAGTTCTTTTTATTAATGTTATTTTTGGCACTTGAGATATTCAGCATAAAGCAGGCACATTTCCAAATGAAATGTGAGAGAAATTGTCTTAGAAATTGGAATTTGTTAAAAGTCACATTTTTATGTTTATTTTTCAATGCAGAATAACCATTCAAAGTGGACCTGTTTCATGTATTATCCATCACACCAATGCTGAAAGTAGTGTGAAAGGATATTCTGAGATCTATTTTCTATTAAGCCACAATAGATGGATGGATAGATAGATAGATAGATAGATAGATAGATAGATAGATAGATAGATAGATAGATAGACAGATGATTGGTACATAGATGAGAGAGAGAGAGAGAGACAGAGACAGAGAGAGACAGAGAGGATAGATCTCCAAAAGTAAAGATGCAGGAAGATTTCCAAAAGGAAGTTGAGCCTGAGCTAACAGATTAACATCCAAGAAGAATTTGGCCATACTCTGTAAAATAGCAATGATGTAATTTCTTTTTTTTTTTTTTTTGGTAGTCAGGTAAGGGGTAGGTCTATTCATCATTCTGGCTGGCACCAGGCCACATTGGTCCTCCGTGGCTGGGAAAGGCCTGGGAAAGACCTGGGAAAGAGGTGGGAAAGAGCTGGGAAAGAGCTAGAAAAGAGAGTTGGGAAAGAGAGAGCTGGGCAAGAGCAGTAATTTCTTTTATAAACATCTCTCCCAATTTTCATGCTTATGTTACACTGAAATCACATAGCACACCTCTCCCATTGTTTCTGCCTCCTGTGCCCTTTTGTGTCTTGCACATTGATTCTCGGCAAGGGTTCAACTGCTGGTTGCCTTAAGAACTAGTTGGCCTTGAACATGCAACTTAAACTCTCAAACTCTCAGTTTTCTTATCTGAACTATGCAGGTGATGATGATACAACATAGACATTTCTGGAAAGATCAAGTGATATTACTCATTTGAAGCACCCCCACCATTGTTTTGAACCATGGCTCTTGTACCTAGGAGCAGTAAGCAGCAACTTACTGGGCGGATTGTCTGATAAACATCCTGTTTTCCAAGTGGGAATTTTGGTACAGTGCAGTACAGGAGAATGAGGCCACAGAGTACAAGGAACCTATGAAATGGGGAAATATTGTTTTGTGGAATTTTTATTCCATATCCATATGAATATGCATTCCACACTGTGACATGAGACACATTTCTCATGAAGGCTAGAGAAATAACACAGTTCAAAACAACAGTGATGTAGCGTCCCTTTAGACTGTCCATCGATTACAAATCCATGGCAGATGTCCAGGTATGAACTGCCCTCCTTTCCGAGGCCACGTTCTGTGCTGGGTGGAGAGTTCTTGGAAACATCTGTCTCATTTTTGCAGTAAGTTCAAGATCTCCTTGAACACCCATGGCATTTGGTGTCCAACTCTGAATGCTTGGCAGGGCTCTTTGCATATGTGTTTGCTAAACACATATATGGTTAATAGATGACTGCCTTACCCATCTTAATTCTGAAGGCAATAGACAGACAAAGAAACCCTGCCAGAGAATACAGAAGCAAACATTCAGAACTTTACTTCAATAGAAAATATAAAGACTTAGCTACTGATTTATTTTCAGTGAGGGATTTCTAATCTCCTTAGTGAAATGATCTTGAACTTTTCAAAAGAGCAGGGCAGGGAGGAGGTGGGGGGAAAGGGGAGTTAACTATTGGATGAAGCATTTCCTCAGGTCTAGCAAGATTTCCTAAACTGGGGTTCATGAGTAAGCTTGAGAAATAAGTCATCTCCTTTCAATTGTATGTGTGTACATACATGTACATATACACAGGTACCTACACACCCGCTATCTTGGAGTGTGAGAGACCCAAACTTTGTTTGTTTTTTACTTATTCATTTGTTTTTGGAGGCAAGGTCTCCCAGTGGAAACCACGCTGGCTTCAGACTTACAATCTTCCTGCTCCCACTTCCTAAGCACTGGAATTACAGTCATGTGCTACCCCATCTGACAAGCCCCAAACTATATTTGCCAAGGACTATTCTGTGCCCTAAGACATCACTATTGTAAGTATATGATACATCCCTTTCAGTGATTTCCCAAACATCTGCATTTGCCCCATCCCAGGCCTCTCTCCTCTGATCTTTAACACTGTCTAGCTAGGGTTAATGATCCAGATTGTCTTCCTACCCTGCAGGTCATCCTCTGCTATTAACCTGGGTATGGACAGAGGCCTCCAGACTCTCTCAGGCCATTAGGAAATCATTTAGCCAGGGCTCTCCCGTGGCCTGCTCCCTTTTGTAATCTCTTACTGACTTTCTACAGCCATAAATCACCTGTCTGCTCAGCAACTTAACAATTCCCGGAATATGTGATCAGCGCATCCATTCACCTTCCCTGGTTTGGAAATGGGGTGGGTGCGGCACAGCCTCACTGCGGCTCTATTTGGGTTCCAGTTTCCAGTGAGAAAAGGGTACCGAGGCAGCAGTTCCGAGCGGTGCTGTCAGATTTGCCCACATATTGGGTTCCCTGGAGGGCAGCACAGGGAGAGATGGAGTTTTTAATGTCCACACTTTTGTGTGTAGCAGGGCCTTGGTTTCTCCCCTGCTCCACCCAGTGAGACTCCTTCCTGCACCTCCTCCAGGAAAAGCACAAAAGGGCAAGCTTGCAGTCAGCACCACGTGAACACTGAGAATGCCCTTCTGCGCCCTCTCTCCTTCACCATGAAGACACACTTTGCCCCTCAGAGATGAGAGACCATAGCCACTAGTCAGCTTCACCTTAAGTTTCAAAATCAAGCCAAGATTTCCAGCCAGTCAAGGACTACCCAGACAAAGTACTCTCTGGTTTTTTTCTGGGGCAAGGTTTGCCACCTCTGTAGTATTAAAAAAAAAAAAAAAAAAAGAAAGAAAGAAAATAAGTGCTGGGATTCCATTTCAGTAGTTCTCCAAAGCTGCCCTTTCTTGACTTCAAGTTAATCATCTCTAAGGAAAGCGGTCAGGGTTGGATCCTGCAGCAATTAGACGGAAAGCCAGTACTGTGCTGGCAGACGACAGATACCGAGTCTTGATTATTATTTTTTCTTCCCCCTTCTAGGGGGATCTAAAAGCCTAAAACACTCTTCTCTTCAAAGGCCACTCCTCTTCTGCATTAATTGAGCACTTATCTTATGGGCAAGGAGTTTAGTGGTGAAATCAGATCACTTAAAAGGAGACTTTTTGGAGAAGAGCATGGTTGTCGGTCAGCAGTGGCCTCTTATCCATTATCCACTCAAAGTGCAGTCTTCTATTCTTGGCTTCGTGTTCACTTTCCCCTCTTCCCATGATGCTTTGTGCTTCCAGGGGCTGCAGCCTGGGGAGCATCTGAACTTGGCCGCCTTCCCTCCTTGCTTCCTTCCTTCATGGCTGTAACCGCTCCCTGGCTAGTGGAGAAGCCGGATATTGCTTCTCCACATGGCTCCTGGTGAATCGCTCACACA
The DNA here is from genome assembly GCF_019054845.1 of Dipodomys spectabilis. Lineage (NCBI taxonomy): Eukaryota > Metazoa > Chordata > Mammalia > Rodentia > Heteromyidae > Dipodomys > Dipodomys spectabilis. The sequence goes on from NW_024870752.1 coordinate 12,007,710, forward strand.
ACAGGGAGGATCCATTTGCCAGTGAGTTCACTAGCAGTCAGTTCCCACCGCAGTATCAGCCAATAAATCTGCATTTATCTGTGCATCATGCACAAAGGAAAGGGCACTGTGAAATCCCATCCTTCTCCCCAGCCCTTCGCAGAAAGAGCCGATGGCTGTCCCTACCTCTTATCCCATAGATCCGAGCCTTCCAATCGCCTGTTAGTGATCACGGGAGGAAATAAGAAGAGAGGATGCCTGCAGACGCTTCTTCCTCCCCTTTCCCAACTCTGCCTCAGTACTCACTTGCAAAGACACTTCTTCTTTCTTCTCAGGGGAGGTGGATCAGTGGTCAGTGTTGGGAAGTGTGCACTTTTCCACTGTCTCCATTCTGAGTCTCCACACCTGTGTTCAGATGGCCAGCTCAGGGCTTTGCCTGCCCTTTGCCCTCTCTCCTCAGCATCTGTTCATCATGCTTGCATAAAGTACCGTGGGCTTCCAGAAACTGCCTTGTCCTTCTTCAACCCATGGACTCCCTTGCCCCATGAGCAAGCCTAACCTGAGCCCAGCATATACTGCCTCCCCTTCCTTGGACCCTTCAAGCAGGCTGGTCCACAGTACAATCCACAGCCCTGTCCTTGACTCCTATTTCTAAAGAGCTGTGGTCATGAGGTGCCAATGGCTCACGCCTGTAGTCCTAGCTACTCAGGAGGCTGAGATCTGATCACAGTTCAAAGCCAGCCTGGGAAAGAAAGTCTGTGAGACTCTCATATTTCCACTCAAAAAAAGCCAGAAGTAGAGCTGTGGCTCAAGTGGCAGAGCCCTAGCCTTGGACAAAAAGAAGCTCAGGGATGGTGCTCAGGCTCTCGGTTCAAGCCCCCAAGACTGGCACAAAAAAAAATTGTGGTATCTCCTAAAGCAGCAGCCCAGCCTTCCTCCTCAGCCCTCCCAGCCCTGTGGCTGGGCTCCTGGGTCTGCTGCACTTAAATCCCTGCAACTTTACGGCACACGCTGCAGGCTCACCCAGCAGTTATCTACCTGGGAGAAGGCCACGTCCCCAATGATCCCAGCACCATCTGTGTGCATAGAAAATGATCATATCTAGCCTCCAATCCAGTCCTGCATACTGTGGCCTTCCCCGCTGCCCACAGTGAAAGCTCCTTAGTTTCTCCATTGATGATGACCTGGCCATCTCTGCTCTCTCCTGCACAGCCATGGCCACAAGGACTGAGCCCCTTCCCAGCCTCAACCTGAAGCACCTCACTATGCCTCAATTGGAGGCTTCTTCTCCTTTGCCCATTTCCTGATGCATCTCAACTACAAAGGCTAATTCTACCCTGTGTGTGCATTTTTTTGTTGCTGTTTTGTTTTGTTCTTTTTGGTGCCAGCAACTAGGGCTTGAACTCAGAGCCTTGCACTCTTGCTTGACTTTTTCACAAGAGGTTGGTCCTCTACCACTTGAGCCACACCTCCACTTCAACTTTTTTTCTGGTTAATTGGTGATAAGAGTCTTTCACAGACTCTTGGATCTTGTAATGCTGGCTTGTAATCTTGATTCTCCAATATCAACATCCCCGTTAGCTAGGATTACTGAGACATGAGCCACCATTGCCTGGCAGTGCATTATGTATTATATATATATATATATATATATATATATACATATGCATATACATATATGTACATATATATGAGTGTTACATAGTTTGTATATGATTTCCTTGCCACCGTTGATGATATTATAAAGTATTGCCACATCTTGTTGTTGATTGTCTACTTGCTCTTTAAATGATGTCTTTATAAGAGAACTCCTCATTTATTGATCTTTTCTTTTTTGATTCATGGGGTTTTTTCAAACAAAAAACTATTTCAATGCATTAAAGTATTCTCCCATCTTGGAAGCTTTATTGGTTACTCTGATACAGTAAAGTCAGTCTCTATTTGAAAGTGATGCATTGATTGTTAACCCTGAATACAGTAGTCAAACCACTCTTGGAAAATACTCAGGATGGGTGGCAATGAAAATGCCAAACATCATATATACACGTACTATGCCAGTAGCTATCAAGCCATCTGTTCAATTTAATGCAAAAAAATCTGTTCATTTAATGATTTAATATCATGTTGACCAATTAACACAAATCTTTTGTCATTTTTACTAAAATGATTGTCAATTGCCAGTTTGGTTTGACTTTATGTACACATAGCAAAAGACTGACTATGGAGCTACTTAGACAAGAGTGATATCATGATTGGCCTCTGGCTCAGATATAATTACTCCCAAGAGACACCTGTTAACAAACTCAGGCTTGATTTCCTTAGTCATCTCTTATTATGATTATAAGTTAATCATTTTCCTGGCAGGGGGCTGAATTGAGTCTAAGTTTCCTCTGGCTCTCATATCCAGTATCTCCTCTCTTCTCCACTGTTGCAGATAAATCAGCTTATTAATATGAAATTAAAGCATAAGTAGGCTTAACATGACCACAGGCCACAACAGTAATTTAGGTTTTGTGAAGTAGGCAAAGTCTTACAGTTGTGAGATTTTATATGAGTGTACATGTCCACACATATAAGCACACCACACACATATATATATATACTCTTGCACATATGTGCACTTACATATGCACATTTTTGTGTGTATATGCTTATATATAAACACAATCTTGAGACTTATAAATGGACAATTATAAAGAGGTCTGTGAAAGAATCAGGTGTATTATTTATTCAATCATATCGAAGCTGACTAAGATAACTTACCCTTTCATAAAACCTAGGAAGTAACTATATAATTTTGTCACACAACAATGACCAATTTTACCAATGTAAGGGCATTTCCTTTTAGTCTTTTCAAAATGCTTAATAAATACAAGATATTACTGGGGGGAAAATCTCTATAAATAAAGTATAGCCCATGAAATGAAAAAAATTGAGGGGAGGAGTAGGGCTGGAAAGGAAAAGGAGACCGATGAAAGGGGCAACGTTAATATCAAGACGTCTTGTGTGCATAAACTGACATGTTGAGTGGCAACCCCTTAACATCACTACCTAAAGACAGTGAAATACTCATGTTACAAAATGAGAAAGCCTGACAATTGGAGAATAAACTTGTCATTACACTTTTCTCTGCTCCTAACCCAACTCACTATTCTTGGTCCCAACTTGAGGACTGAGAGACACAAATCCGAGGACAAAAATTAGATGGAACATTCCCAAGTTCCCCCAGATATGCCCAAGTGCAGTTCTGTCCATTATAAGACTTGAAATTTATATGGAACTCCTTGCAACCATCTCAGACTGGTCCTGCTAATAAATATCTTTACTTCTCACCCATTGAAACTTACTGAAAATATATTATGTGAGCTGCAAGGAGTTTTGCTTCTATTTGATTAGGAACATTCTAAAATATTGCTGTACCCCTGTATTAGCTTCTTAAAGTCCCAAACTGTAAAGTGAGATCATTCAAATTGAGTTTTTGAAACTATTACTGTTTAGATATGAAGTACCCCGCTCCTTCTAAAACTCATGTATTAAAGGTCTGGTTACAGCTGACTGGCTCATGAGGGCTCTAACCTCATCAGTTGATTCATTTGTTGATGGACTCAAAATTTCATGGCATTATTGGTGGAATGAAAACTTCTGAAGTTTCTCCCTAGTTGGAAGAAGTAGGTCACTGGGAATATCTTCCTGGAAGCCATATTTTATCTCAAGTTCTTCTCCTCTCCCCACTTCCTGACTGCCATGAGATGAGAAGGTCCATCCAGTGTCTCCCTTCCTCCATGATGCTCAGCTTCACCACAGACAGAAATAATATAGTCAGCCAAGTGTAGCTTCTTCCTTCCCTCCTACCTTCCTTCCTTCCTTTCCATTTTTTCCTTCCTTCCTTCTTTCCTTCCTTCCTCCCTTCTTTCTTTCCTTCCTTCCTTCCTTTCCATTTTTTCCTTCCTTCCTTCCTCCCTTCTTTCCTTCCTTCCCTCCCTCCCTCCCTTCCTCCCTTCTTTCCTTCTCTCCTTCTCTTCCCTCCCTTCCTTCCCTCCCTCCCTTCCTTTCTTCCTTCCTTCCTTGAGACAGGATATCACTATTTGGCCCACTCTGGCCTCATATTTGGCCTCTTCCTCCTGAGTGCTAGGATTATTGTATACCCCACCACATTTAACTGCTAACACATTTATTTCAAGAATTTATAGTTCTCTAAGTGATGCTTTCACAAAATCCCTTTCAAGCTTTCTTGTGCTTTTTCATTTATCTTGTTGGATATGGCCTTTGTAAAAGCAAACAGACATATGGTTGAAATTTATTTTGCTTCAGTCCTGACCAATAATAATTGAATAAATCCATTCAAAAGTAATCTGCTAACATACTGGTGCAAAATGCACCAACTTGTTTTATGCCTTCTATTGTTTTATTTCTCTTCTGCAGTTTTTTTTCTTCTTTCTTGAATTCTCTTGGGCTGATTATATTTAGCATTTCATATGTTTCTTCTGTGTACTTGGAAATTACAGATTCTGTTGTTTATTCTTTAATTTTATTTTTGAAATTGAAATGTAGTCATTAAAGTCTAACATTAATACTTTTACTTCCATCATATATTACAAAAATCTCTTTAAAATTTAAGCATTCATTCTTCTCATCTTCTGCTATTTTTGTCAAGATCTTAATTATGCATTTTTAAATGCCCAATATTGTCACTTTTCTATTTTGACAGTCAAATTCATTTAGAGTTTCCCACATAGTTCACACTTCCTCTGCTTTTTAATCTCATCTCACAATTCAGTCCTTCATCTTGAATCATTCTCTTCTACCTAAAGTGCATATTTCAGAATTTCCTTTGTGGTGTTAGTGGGAAAGTCAATTTTAATTTGAATGAAAATTTCTTTAGTACACTTTAGCCTAACAAGGTATTTTCAGTAGATATAGAATTTTAGCTTGTAAGTTATTCTCTTTATGTGCATTGAAGGCATCATTCTATGAAACACTGTTCTTTCTCTCTCTCTTTCTTTCTCTTTCCCTTTTTTTTAATTGTGAAAATACCATACAGAGGGGTTACACTTACATGGGCAAGGTAATGAGTACATTTCTTTCTTTTTGAGGGGGGGGAGTCCAGTCGTGGGGCCTGAACTCTGGGCCTGGGCGCTGTCCCTCAGCTCTACCACTTGAGCCACAGTGCCACTTCCGGCTTTTTTCTTTATGTGGTGCTGAGGAATCGAACCCAGGGCCTCAGGCATGCAAGGCAAGCACTCTACCACTGAGCCACCTTCCCAGCCCCATGAGTACATTTCTTATCAAGCATTGTAGCCTCCTTCTCTTTCCCTTTCTCCTTCTCTTCCTCATCCCCTCCCTCCCTCTTTCACTTCTGGTTCTGGGAATTGAACCCACAGCTTAGTGGATGATAGTCAAAAGCTCTACCAATGAGCTCCCCACTGTTAGAATTCTATAATAGCAAGAGATAGATAGATAGATAGATAGATAGATAGATAGATAGATAGATAGATAGATAGATAGATAGATAAATAGATAAGACAACTACCAAATAACTGTAGCCCCTTTCAAGGTTATCTGTAGTTTTATTTTGCTTTTAACATCTTCCTATCTTTTATGTTTTTCTTTCCGTTTCTCTGTAACGTATCTAGATATGAATTTCATTTCTTTATCTAACCTTTCTTTCCAATTTATTGGATTTGTAAGAGCTATGCAATGGTGCCTTTAAGGAAAACTCTTAACTATCTTGTCTTCAAATGTTCATTTTTGTCTTATTTCATTTGTTCTCTCCTCCTGTGATATGATTACACATGTTACATGTTCATGTAACCCAAAGCCATTTCACCAACGCTTTTGTGTGTGTGCATCTTCTTCAACTCTGTCATTTCTAGGCTCAGTTTGGATAGTTCTATGGATTTATAAACTCACCCATCAATTAATTCTGTCTTCACCATGTCTAATCTGCTATTGAGGGGCTCATATTGCCTTTGCCATTTAATTCTTTTTTAGTTGAGTTCTGATTGAGTTCTAATTTATAAATATTATTTTATAGGTATTATTGATAGGTATCATTTTTTTACCATATCTTCTACAACTTTTATATGAGAACCCAACTTTTGTTTCCTTGTGTTACACTGGGATAATTTATTCTAATTTATCTTCTAGTTTAGTCATTCTATTTTAGGGTGTGTCCAATTTGCTTTTGAAGCAGAATGCTCTATTTCCCCATGTTGTTTAAATAAACAAGTTTGGATATATTTGTAGATAAAATGTATATGTACAATAATCCTGAGAAAAATAAAATACATATATTTTCTGCTTGTTGTGGATCATTTGGTTCTAACTGTAGCCAGCTTCTTCCTCATTTCCCACCAGCCCATTTCTCACACACAGACACACACAATTATTTTGTTACAGTTTTGCTGTGGGAAAACTATGAAAAGGATTCCTTTATTTTATTTGGATACTGTCAGTTTGAGTTAGGCCTTTTGTATCTTTCTTACAGTTGTTACTTGTGTGTGCTTTTTTTTGTTGTTGTTGCTTCAACTTGCAGGAGATGTCTCATGCTGTTTGTATAGTTTCTTGATTTACTCTTCACTCTATTCTTTGAAGCTTCAATGTCATTTGTCATTTTTAGTATCATGGTTCTTCCCTGAAAGTAATCTTCACTGTGCTCAAATTCTTCCTTTTTCATTTATATAATATCTAACAGAATCCATTGAGAATATAGATTTGATTTTGAAAACAGTTTTCTCTTGAAGTCTGCTTGGTTCATAACCTGTTTCATCACAGATTGTTTCCTCTCATAATTCAGATGCACACACGTTCTTTGAAATACGGGATTCTTTCCCCCTGCATAATGTTTTTCTGTGTTTTCTTCTCCTTTCTGATGCTCCCATGCACTAGTCATTTGTAGCTCAAATAGGTCATCTTACCTAGATAGGCACATAGATGGATAGGGTGAAGTTAATGCATTAAAGTCTTTTTTTATCCTTACATAGCAAGAATAAATTTTTTCTTAGATAAGAAAGAAAAAAATTACCTATTATCTATCCATGCCTCCATCCATGAATCTCTCTACTTACCTAGCTATCTATATCAGTCATTTTTAAAAAAGAAATACTTTTGGCCAGGTGGAATTTTGCGCATGTGTGAAAGAAAGAAGGATGATGTGCAGAAAAGAACTTCTCTTGTTTTTCTTCTCTGTGCTTGCCACAGCTTGGCCCTGCTTTAGAACTCAATGACTACTGATTTTATTTCCACATCTCTGAAGTTTAGGTATCCAGCTCTTATCCCAGAGCAGGTTTGGCCCTCCCTCAACATTTCCATCAATGCCTTGGCAAGCTCACTGCCAAAGACATCTGTGTCCCCATGCTCCCCTTACTCGCCCCTCTATGGGCTGTCCTTCTCTCTTATTCTCCTCCGTGAAGCCCAGCAGAACATCTTCTGTGCTGTTAACACTTCCAAAAAGGCAGGGAGAGTGATCCGTGTTTGCTTTTGTCTCTCTAGAAACTCCCTAGGCAAGAAAATATTAGGAGCTTTGCTATATGCTTGGCTTGATTAGAGAAACAAAATACAGAACAGCACACTACAACTTCAAAGCTTGATGTGAAGGAGATACAATTACAAAAATACAGAGGTCCCGCTGAAGTACTTACTCCTTGAAAGAATAGAGGAAAAACAAAGCAAAAAACGAATACATAAACAAAGTCACTTATTTCATTCTTTTAGGAACTCAGTGCCTAGTGACAGTTTATTTGCAAAAAGCCAATGAGTCTATAATTTTTTTTAACTGTGTATGCTTAGTATGATGAAGAGAATACTTTCATCAAATGCACGGAGCATACTTGTCTTCAGTTGTGTCATAGGCTTGAAGTCATGGAACTGGATCCGTATTTTTGATGATTTCAATGGTAATTCAGGAAGACTCAAAATACAGGACCAAGCCAGTGTTTTAATGTGACTGTGCCATCACCATTAACAGCCAGAGGAAAACAAAGACATCGTTGGGGAAAGACAATACAAGACAATTACAATCGATGCCTACATGCTCCTTATTAAGCAGGTTGAAGTTAGTAAGAGAAGTATTGTTAAAGAATTATTTCAGGATTGGGGAAGATGTTATAGGATGCTTTCATGGAAATAGAAGGGGCAACTGGCATCATTATTTTAATGCCATGGCCAACTCTAATGCTACCCATGGCTAAGCTGGAACAGAAAACCATAGGGCTGAATGGAATCTGGGCTCTGACAAGCCATCTCAGGTAGATTTACCAAGTAAGTTGGGAAAATCATGAGACAGTAAGCCTTTCAATTAGCCTTAAGTGGCATCGTCCTGTATTTGGCTTTTTACTTCTGTCTAAAATGTGGATAAAACTTAGTTTACCACCTGGAAAATTTCTAAGTACTTATAGATCTGAGAAATGTTGATCCAGTGCAACTGATGGCAACCAGTATGCAACAAAGAGAGTGTACCATGCATGGAAATAGACATCAGCTTCATGATTAGGAATTTCTGCCTACTAACAGTAGCAGCTGTCAGTTAATAAGTATTTGCATGTGAGTATTTCAGATGTTCTTTTCTTATGACCCGTTTTGCAGACTAGAAAGGAATGACTTGCAAAGGCTAGTTAAGTTAGTACCCTCAAAGCAAGAACTGGAACCTACATATTTCTGATTCTAAAGATAGCATCGTTTTTCATTAAATCCCCACACAGACATTCTTTGTGACAATTTGCAACAGTTCATTTCATTCGCATCTATAATGATCTAAACTTAGGTGGACATTTAAAAAGCATAACCAAAGACAGTGCACAGGACTTCTTTGAAATATATCACAATCTATCATATCTAGTCCTAAGTGAAGATGCATTAAGGTCACTTTATGTTCCAGGAAAAATACTGAGCATGTGTTTGCCTGCAGTGATTAATAAATTTTCAACAACTTGGAAGATGTAAGGAAGAATTGATGGATGCATTGGGTTTTAAGTATTGACACAGTTATCTTTTGAGCAAGAAAACAGATTCAATAACATTTATTCTCTAACAACTTTAGAAGTACCTAGGGGAGAGAAAAAAAGACGTCAATGAGCGCTCTGCCCTTCCTCTGCTTCGGTTACCGTGGGAACACTGGGCTGAGCTGCGTGGAGCTGGGATACTCTCACACTGCCTGTGAGACCCAGGGACCACACCATCAGGAATGGTGTGTACAAGTGCTTAATGCAACCACTCTTAAGCATAAATTGGACACTCTTACATTAAATTACATTAGAAATTAAGGTGATATATCCTCCATGTCATTTCCTAATTGCTTTATTACATTTTAGCTCTCCTTCTGCTTTTGGAGTTATCTCTGTTGCATCTTCTGGTGGGAATATTACATAAGGCTTGGCCACTGCACCTCTCTTCCAGACGCTGCGTGTGGTGATGTCACTCTTGTAATCTGAAACTGGTTGTGTTTGCCAAGCTGGCAAACCCTATAACTCAATGCTGGGTTTAATGTCTCATTAATTACCTTTATGAGATTTGGCAAAATGCAGCTGGTGGGTTGAATTCATTCTATGGTCTGTTTAGGTTGGTGTGTGTGTGTGTGTGTGTGTGTGTGTGTGCATGCGCATGTGCATGTGTGCACACGTGCATGACAGTCCTAGGGCTTGACTGAGGAGTCTAGGTGCTGTCCTTGAGTTTTGTTTTGCTCAGGGCTAGTGCTCTACCACTTGAGTCACAACTCCACTTCTAGCTTTTTGGTTGTGAATTGGAGATGAGTCACATCAATTTATGAGCCCTACCTGGCTCACTTTGAACCATGATCCTTTAATCAGCCTACTAGGTAACAAGGATTACAGTCATGAGCCACCATTGCTTGGCTATAGTTTTTGTAAGATTTTATTATAAATCAACTCTGCCTACTTGTGTATTGTCTGTTGATATCATTGTACATTATAGATTTGAGTAGAGTCAAGACAGATCATATGCTTGTGTGTTTTAAAATATCATTTAATCCTTTTCAGCAAACTTTTGCTAACCTACAGTCCAGGCTTAGGAAAATGGGCTTGCTGACCCACTGTTACATAATCAGGGAATTAGTTGTAATTGTTATTTGCCTCGGTGATGATAGGAGACACGGCTTGATATCTTTCATGATTCTTCTCGTAGACCAAACCAAGCAAATGCAAGCTGAACAACAGTAAAACAGAGCAAGTCACTAGATAAACCCCTAAAAACAATCCATATGCATCAGATCCTTCAGAGTTACAGCTTCCTTGACATCAGAGGTAGAAAAAGTTGGGAAACAGATCTTGGGACGTCCATGGATGAGGAAACAAAGAATGCTGTCTAAAACATTAGCCCACACATCAGTGATACGTTAGCTTTATTCCTTGTTCACCTTGGGCAAGGGGTGGAGACTGCTCTACAGTCAGGCAGGAGCCTCCTTCATCCACCATCCCCTAAGGTCTTAGCATCTTCACAGGACAGTGTATGTTGGCTTAAGTGAGAGGGGGTTTTTTTGTTGTTGTTTTTGTTTTTTGTTTGTTTGTTTGTTTGTTTTGGTCCAGTCGTGGGGCCTGAACTCTGGGCCTGGGCGCTGTCCCTCAGCTCTTCAGCTCAAGACTAGCGCTCTACCACTTGAGCCACAGCGCCACTTCCGGCTTTTTTCTTTTTGCTTATGTGGTGCTGAGGAATCGAACCCAGGGCCTCAGGCATGCAAAGCAAGCGCTCTACCACTGAGCCACCTTCCCAGCCCCAAGTGAGAGGTTTTGAGCACTAGGACTGGAAGCACTGGAAAAAATAAGAAATGGGATTTGTGGACACACAATAGTGCCTCCACCATTACTCCACTCTTTCCCTTTTTTAACAAGTTCCAATAAATGGGACATTACCTCCCTTTTGAATCGATGCCAGTGAATATAGTTGATTTAGTTTAACTCTGTGGTAAACTTGAAATGATTATAGATATGGAGGTTTTTAGATGGTTCCCAGATTTTCCAACATAAACATGTTGTTAGAAGCTTGTAGGAATGAGAGATGAGGTGAAAAGAATTTTTCTTATTCTGATCTAATTGCTTTCCTACTTTAGTGTTATAAAATAGTTATTCTAAGTACTTGACTAATTAATGTCTATATCTTTTGGGTCACCATCTGCCTTTATGTTTATTGCAACCTCTTGATTTTTTTTTAGTTCAAAACTACTTTGTGTTTATCTATGAGAAGGTAGGGAGCAAAAGGAGCTATCAGAAGAATAATATAAAGTGTAACCAATACCAGGGAGAGATCTGAAAAGGGACAACTTGCAGAACATGATTGCAATGTTGCCACCGCAAATAGCAGGGACAGGCGTTCCGGAGCGTGAGCTGGGTGTAAGGTGCTTCACGTGCGCCTCCTGTGCCTGCGTGTCAGTGGGTGTCAGGGCCACTCGCCAAACTCTATTTCTAGAATAGCAGTGATTCTAAGGGCAGCACAGTAGGAATGTGCTCCTGGAAAGACATCAAGCAAATAAGCAACCTTCCTCTTCCACCCAGGCACCGCGCGTGACATACATGTGCGGGAGGTACTTCCACATGCTTCGTCGCCCCATCTGCTCCCTGGGCTTTGGGAACAGAATGGAGTCAGAGTGAAGCCAGAGCCACTGCTGTCACTTGGCTTAGAGACACTTGCTCTCATGGCGTTTGGCACAACCCAGAGCCATGTATGTTGGCTAGGAGAAGCAGTCCAGGCACCTCTACACCATGAATGAACAGGCTATTGTTCCAAGATTTCCTCCTTTCCTTTAGCAGAAAGACCAAAGAAAGATAGGAAAATGTGAGGGTGTAGAAACTAATACATAAGGAATAATACCTAGCATACAATAGGGGCCTTCTTGACTCCCATGTGTGGAAAGGTCCCACCTGTGGCATCCTTGCTTGTGCTCTTACTCTGGATCCCCCCTGGTGTATGTAATAGTACTACCATCTGTCCTACGAAGGGATTCTGGAGAGGCATCCCTATTCTTGTAACCTGGGGAGGAATGACAGATGACAGTGGGGAAGGGAAGGCACACAGTCCCCTCTCTGAAGGGGATTGTGTGACTTCAACTCAGGCAGAGTTGCAATTGCAAATGAGCTTTTGGAAAGAATCTGTTCCTGAGGGTCCCAAGGGTTGCATGTTCCTTAACTGTCTTTCTGTTCCTCGTTGATTATCTTCCCTATAGTTATTTCTGGCAAAGAGGGAAATCTCCATCCTTAAAAATAAATGGAACTAGATATGGGGGAGAAGTTGACTACAATAGTCACCATGAAGGAAGGTTTGGGGATGAGAATTCTCAGGTGATGGTTAGATGAAGCCATGCATTCATCATAACTCAAAGAGAGCAACCAATACCCCCAGAGTAGCTTTTGCTTGTTATAAAGTAGCAACTAAATTCGTAAGAAGATTCGGACATGTATAGAATCCAGATGGCTCCTATGGAAAGAATAATAACCGGAAGGGACAGAAAACACTCATTTAAATTAAGTAAGTTGTCCTGCTCTATCCAACATGGTAGCCAATTGTCAAATGTATCTTTTGAATATGTGAAGTGAGTGGACCAGGTGGGACAATCCCTAAGTGTAAAATACATACTACTGTCAAGAACTCCACATGGAAAGGGAGTGTAAATATAATAATTTATACTAATTATGAGAGAAAGTAAATATAATTTTATACTAATTACATATTTAAATGGTAATATTTTAGTTTTATGGTAATAATTTCTTTAAGAACCTTTTATTTTTTTTAATGCATCTACTAAAAAAATGTGAAGTCCTGCTTATAGTGTGAATTCTTCTCTTGGACACTATTCACTGGCATAAGGAGTACAAGGAGGATTATGGAATTAGTAACTAGTCTGCAAACTTCTTTGTTATCCTCTTCTCAGTTTCACTCATTATCCAAAGCTCTTGCTTATCAGCCACCAGCTCTTTCTTCTCATTTTTACTAATGAGACAAATATCTAATCTGTGATCAAATGATTCCGAAATTAACAACCCCAGACTCTCTTCCAGTATCTCTCTTCCCTTCTGTGCACTTGAGAGTCTAAAGGCTCCACCTAACCTTTCTAGTCCTCATCCAGGTCTGAAGTGTGCCTATATCTCCCCAGGAGACATTTGGCAATGTCCAGATACATTTTAATGCTCACAACTTAGAAAGCGATGGTACTACTGCTATCTAACTGGCTGGAACCCAAAATGGGGTTAAATATTCTGTATTACATAGGACAGCCCTCTCAAAAGTGCACCAGACAGTGATCCTAAAGTTGAGAGACTGATGAATGTTCAAAATCTCCTTGTTGGTTGAAAACAAACTTATAACTCACTATGCTAAATATTTTGAAAAAGTTAGAGATAAAACAGGTTTAGATCCTTATATTTATCTTATCTACAGAGATAACGGTTTTGTGTGAAACACAGTAGGCTAGGCATAATAGAATGATGTCTTAAAGACCCAGACTAAGTTATACCAGATAGATTATCCCATTGACTTCTCATCTGTATTTTTTGTTTCCAAACTCTGATATGAAATTTCAAGTCACGAGTTCCTAAAGCCAAGAAAATTTCCCTATTACCTATAGCTAATAATGTTTTCTTTCTTTGTTCTTTCTTTTCTTTTGTATTATTTTTTGCCAGTACTGGGAATTGAACACAAGCCCTCACACTGGTTTAGCTTATTTGCTCCTGGCTGGCACTCTACCACTTAAGCCATGTCTCCATGGTGAAAATCATATTGCAAACACATCGATCTATTGATTCAACAAAATGTCAATGAAACTTTCACTCCCACTACCAAGAAGCATAAATAGCCTCAGCCCATTTCCTAACTACATAGTCTACGGGAGAACAGTGTGCCTTGTCTGTGTTTTAAGGTCATAATGGTCAAAATATTTAAGATTCAAAGCACAGAAGAAGAAGGAGAAGAAGGAGAAGAAGGAGAAGAAGGAGAAGAAGGAGAAGAAGGAGAAGAAGAAGAAGAAGAAGAAGAAGAAGAGGAAGAAGAAGAAGAAGGAAGAAGAAGAAGAAGAAGAAGAAGAAGAAGAAGAAGAAGAAGAAGAAGAAGAAGAAGAAGAAGAAGAAGAAGAAGAAGAAGAAGAAGAAGAAGAAGAAGAAGAAGAAGAAGAAGAAGAAGAAGAAGAAGAAGAAGAAGAAGAAGAAGAAGAAGAAGAAGAAGAAGAAGAAGAAGAAGAAGAAAAGCACACACTCCATATAGCTTTATCTTTTCTGTAAGTCTGAGCCAGGGATTCTCAATCCATGAGGGGAGTGGGGGGGAAAGATCACTGTTTGTGGGATGGGTGGGAGGGTCTGTCCCGGGTGGGTGTTGAGCCTGTGGGACGAGTAGGAGGGCCACTTCAGAGTGGGGGATTGAGCATCAGGGCTGGCCTCTCCTCATCAGATATATCTGGTTTTGTTCCACTCACCCAAACACCTTGTGGAAGGTCCCCAGGGTATAAAATCGCTTCAGCTGAGAACCACTGATTTACACAGACCAATTTCTTTCACTTTAACTTCTGCAATAAAAAAAATGTCCCCCATTCTCCAAATTTGAGAAACTCCTTCGGATGTACTGAAAAGGACTAAAAATAACTTTATTTCAATATTCAAATGTCTCCAAAGAGCTGTATCAGGATCAGTGAGGGGGGAGGGCAAGCTTCCAGTGTCATGCTTAATAAAACAACCTCTAAAATGAGATGATACAGATTTGCCTCCGTGCCAAGGGAGAGCTGGGGCTATTAAGATTGTGATCCCAAGCAAGATTAGCTGAAGCTGTGTGGAGTCCCTGCCTCAAATGCAAAGGGAGAAGTAGTCCCTGATACAATCAGAAAGAGAGAAAGGGTGCTTGGGAAGATCAAGTGATCTCCTCATTTCCATTGAAATCTACTAGTAATTCCAATCAGTGAATCCTAGACAGCCTACTATGTAGCCTTGAACTTAACCTCCTTCACCTCCCTGGGTGGATACCAATGTTTCTGTGTCAGGCCTGAGGAAACGGGAAAAGAACTGGGATCCAGGTTTAGTGATGGCTGCTGTCTTTATGACAGTCTTCCTTAAAACCCTGCCTCTTATTAAAGTCACTCTCCAGACCACAGGAAGGCTGGGAGATGTATGCTCATTGCTAGGCACAACTCCCTCCTAGGGAAATCCAGTCTTTGTTACTGAGGGTCAAATGAGTTATTGAGTGACAACCAGTAGCCAATGCCACACTAACCAGTATTGCTAATTTCAGCTGATCTTAAGAACTCAGACAGGAGGGAAGGGTTCCTCCCTTACTTTGTTCAGAAGCTTTTATCACTTATTATCTTCATAATGAACCTATAAGGTACCATTCTGTTTCCCCTGTGTGTACATTTTCTTCATCTATGACATGTTCTTTTGGGCATGTGAACCTGATGTCATTATTTTCCTTTTTAAGCTTTTGCTCTGTCATCTATATTCTAGTATCTAAGTAATGATACTTATCATTGCTCACTTTATCCTTACTTAGTATCTAAGTCATGATATTTACTTAACAAAATAATAAAATTAGATTTTGTTAAAGTTTCCAAATGTTTACAATGTTCAGAAACATGGTAAGCTTCTGCATTGATCTAAATCTTAGCAACACACATTTTTCTAGGCCTTACATACTTCTCACAGAATGTTATGTCTATGTCAGGTTGACCTATTTTAAATTGTGATCACACTATGAGTTGTAGTGAATTTTTCTTTCTTCTTCTTCTTCTTCTTCTTCTTCTTCTTCTTCTTCTTCTTCTTCTTCTTCTTCCTTCTTCTTCTTCTTCTTCTTCTTCTTCTTCTTCTTCTTCTTCTTCTTCTTCTTCTTCTTCTTCTTCTTCTTCTTCTTCTTCTTCTTCTTCTTCTTCTTCTTCTTCTTCTTCTTCTTCTTCTCTTCTTCTTCTTCTTCTTCTTCTTCTTCTTCTTTTGTTGTCGGTCATGGGGCTTGAACTCTGGCCCTGAGCACTGTCCCTCAGCTCTACAGCTCAAGGTGAGTACTTTACCACTTGAGCTCTGGTGGTTTATTGGAGAGAAGAGTTTCACAGACTTCCGTGCCCAGGCTCAGATCTCAGCCTCCTGAGTTGCCAGGATTACAGGCATGAGCCACCAGCTCCAGGCTGAATTCTTCTTTATTTCCTTTTGAAAACTGAGATTTCAACTCTTTTTGGTGGGACTGGTGGGAATTTTGAACTATCAGTTAATTTAATCACTCGTTATATTTGTGTGACAGGGAAGGACAAGGAGATGAAAAACAAAGGGGAGATGCTTGAAGTTTGCTAACAGAATTATCACTCTGATCATATTAAATGAATCAGAATGGCTTAAATTGACACTGTTCAAAAAGAAATGTGCTTATTACTGACTTATGTAACTGCAGCCCTTCTAGAGGTACATCACGTTTATGATTTTTTTTAAAAAAAAACGATGAAATTTAGTAATTATACCCATAAGATTATGAACAAATTCTCCTAAAATTAATGAATCCTTAAACTATTTGGAGACTTCTGAAATAACTGAATTTTTTAGGATTTTTACTTCTTTGAATGTCAGTTTTGATTTTATACATTTTCTAGTAACAATGCTTAGTCTAGTACCTCCTTTTCCTTTCTGCTATGGCTTTCTTTCTGTTGCTACCTATAATTAGCCCATTGTAGACAGATGTTTACTTCAATTTCCTTCTGTTTTCCTAATATAGTAATTTCTTAAATCTTTACATATAACAGGGAAGTACAATGGGAATAACAGACTAGAACTAAGATACTTTTGCTTCATGTTCTCATTTTTTTTATCCTTCTCTCTTTCGCTAATAAAAACTCCATTTTTGTTAGACTTCCAAAAGTGGCAAAATTCAATAGGAAACCTATAATTGGAGATGTAAACACACCTACATTTCAGTCACTTATGCAAAAACATATATAAATGCAATATTGCAAACACATGTGTACATGTAATATATATTTTCTAGACTGCATATACCTCTATGTAGCTAATTGAGTCTGGTGGCTTAATAAGTACCTCACAAGGACTCTAAGGAGTTATACAGTAAGTCTTATAGAGAAATCAATTTCTACTCTATTTTTTAATGTCAAATCATTTTTTTTATCTCCTGATTTTCTTTACCTACTAAGGTTTACAATTCAAGGACTACAAACAGTGATCCAGAGTCGTGTAATCACCACTACCATCAACTTAGATAGTTTATATCACCTCTACATGACACCCCATATCTCTTAACCACCACTCTCTAATTCCAACCCCTCAATACCTAGGCAACCACTAACCTACTCACATCCCTCTAGATTTGTTAATTCTGGATGTTCTATATAAACAAGGATCTGATGATGATACACTTGCTTCTTCACCTAAGTTTTTTCAAGGTTCAGACATGCAGAAGCATGAATCCATATGTCCTGTTTTTATTGCCACATACTATTTTCCTACATAGAAATGCACGACTTCATTCATTCATTCACTGGGGGCTTGGTTGAACTTTTTAACTAAAAATGAATACTGTTGTGTACAAGTTTGAGTGGGTGTTTTTTCTCTTAGTTGTATGTCTTGGAGTGAAATTGCTGGCTAGGATAGCAACTCCATGTTTAGCCCTCTGAGAACCTCCCAGGCTCTACCACTACAAGTGGCATCACTATCCATTGTCACCAGTTGCGGCCATCCGTAGCTCTTGGCCTGGTGTCCAGCGTGTAGGATGCTTTCAATAAATCTTTGTTGAAGCCAGAAGACAACGAAGAAGGGGAAGTCCAGCATCTGCAGGTATGTACTGGTTGTGAGGAAATTTAGTTGAAAGAGAAACTCAGTCACGGCCTTGCTAGCACAGGCAGGGACAGATAATATCTTTATGCACACCATCCTGCTCTGATTCTGGCTCTGTCTTCTCTCTTGGCCTGCAACATTCTCCTTTGGAGTTTTGGAGTCCTAGCTCATAGGTGAACATAAGTGTTCAGGCCTCTGGACTTCTTGCTCTAATACTTCTCAGCATTGCAAGATGGAAAATTGAAAGGTTTTTATCTCTCTCTCTCACACACACACACACACATACACACACACACACACACACACAAACATACAATATACAGTGATCAATGTGTTGCATTAACAACGTGTTTCATTTTAGGAAGTAAAATGGGAGCCATATAGTCCTTTCCATGTGCTTTGCTTCCCCTTCGATGCTTCTCTATGATCTAGCCTCCATGAGGACCAAGAGGCCAAGTCTCAGCTAGATGTCTCAGGGGAAGGGGAATGTCTGATATTAATCCAGCTGCCAGCCGCCCAGTGTTTATTCACACGTGTCACACCTCCAGCGGCTGCAAGTGTCATCTGTAATGACAGCTGGTAAGTCACAGAGATAGTGGGTTGGCTGCCTACCCAGCTAGAGCACCCTAATAGGTGGTAGCCAGGCTCCACTGAGCTAGAGTAGCACTGAGAATACAGATTCTAAATATGGGGAGTTTCCCCTCACACCTATCAACATCCCAATCTTCCAAACACCACCCAAGCGTCCTATAACTCGGTTCCATTCTTACACCAACAACCTGGACTTGGTGCAGACACAGCTTAGCTGTGGGCAGCTTCATCCCACCAGACTTCCTGCCCTGCTTCAGTCCAGCCCACCCAACCTAGTGACCAATCAGAGATGCCCACAGCCCCTCCTTGTGGTTCCTAACTCACCATCACATCTCACAGAAAACCCAGAGACACATTTCCCTCATGTTCATCAGATCATGCCACCTACTTAAACAACCTCTGTTATTTAAGGTTCTGGAAGTTTCTGTATTGAGGTGTGACTGAGAGATCTTTATCCAGTAGAGCTAACTCAATCCTCAGTTTTCCCCTTCCTTCCCCTCACACAGGAGATCATGCTGAAAGTCCTGGCCCACTAAGCACACAGTTGACTCCACGTGGCCAAACCCCAACCTGAAGCCACCTAGAAGCTTCCTCTAGACAACTCATTAGCATCAATTCAGGACTGGTTGGAAGGGGCTCATTGCAAAGAACAACAAACATTTCTCTCATTCCCAGCTCTCAGAAGCTGTAAGATGATCTTTCTGGATCACACCCATCCTTGCCTTTCTCTTCCTCATTTTCTACCATCCAGTTGTAGTCAGTGGTTTCCAGTTCCCACTGATTTGCCTACAGCCCTCCTTCCATCAGCTTGTCTATTGGTTCTCAGTTTGGACATGTCATTGTGTCAGTTAGCTTTCTGTTGCTGTGATTAAAAAAAAAAGTACATGAGGAAATCATTGAAGATTGGGAAGGTTTACTTTGGCTCACACTTTCAGGGGTTTCAGTCCGTGGTCAGCTGGCTCCATTGTTTCGAGTCCTGTTATCAGACACTTGTGTATGACAGAAGTCATTGAAGAGGAAAGCCACTCACCCCACGGCAGCCAGGAAGCAGAGAGGAGTAACAGGAAAAACCAGGATGGAGACAGACTTTACATAGGCACATCTCCCATTTCCAATAACTTACTTTCCCCAACCCAGTCCCACCAGCCAGCCATGAACTAACTCACCCATGGATGAATCCACTGATGAGAATTGTGTGCTCATGATCCAGTCTCCTGTCCATAGCTGTAGATTATGCTTTCAGCACTTGAGTCTCTTGCAGGAGGCATTTTGTATTCAATCTATAACTCATGGCTTTCCCAATAGCCAAGATCTGGGAGTCCTGCCTTAAACAGTGTTTCTTCAGCTGTGCTGCGTGGTGCTTGCTGTGTATCTCCTTTCTTCTCCAGAGGCAAGTTCCACAGAAGGAGGAATCCAGTGGTGGTTGTTCATTATGCTAGCCTAGGTACCTAGTAGGCATATGAATTAGAGGAGTGAATGGAGGGAATGAATGAATATGAAGGGAATGGATAGACCACACTACGCATGAGATCTTTTGGAAACAGAACCCAGAGAGAGACTAAAACAGAGGTCTGAATCAACTGTCACCTTTGGACACAGCGGTGATTCATCAGTACAAGGAATTGTTTTCTATATTCACAAATGAGAAATCTAAGGTTTCATACTGCCATGAGCAGGCTAAGTAACATCTCACCTCTAGTGTACCAGAGGTCAGTCACCGGTGTGGTATTATTCTTTAGTTCCTTTGCTTTTAGTCAGGTGGAAGAGGAGAGAGAAGTGTCAGGAGTCGCCAAACCTCGTTCCTACCTTGCCAGAGACCAAAGGCTATGAATAATCCATTTACCTCAGCATCTTACACCGGGGCATCTCAGGGGCATCTCAAGCCAGCAAATACTGATGTTCCCCAGAAGAGCAGGACTGTATTCTTATTCTAATTACTGAAGTTTTTCAGTTGTTAAAAGATACATCCATTCTTAGTGGTTTCCTCCATCTTTTAGAAAGAAAAGAAGAGCAGGTTTAATTCATGGTCAGCAGAATTTGTAATTCATGCAGTAGAATTTGTAGCGCTGGAGGTGGGAAAAGTAGCAACTATTGAAGTAATAGAACTAATGTAAGCAAGCCCACACCCAAGGCAGAGAGTCACATGCAATGAAATGGCAAATCATGTATTTCACAGGTAGGTTCCCTAAAGGTAAGAAATCACACATAAATAAGAATATCTTGTCAGAAATTGGAACAATTTTTTTCAATGTCAATAATTTTTTAACTTCAACATCATTTTAAACCAATGCAGACTCTAAAATTCCACACAAAAATTTATTTACTACTCCATCATGCTTTTGGATCATTGTTCTCCACTCCATCCCATCTCTAAAACTATGAGTTTGAAATAGGCTCTTAGTTATTACAAATGAGAGAAACCATGCAACCTATGTTTCTTTGAGTCTGGCTTACTTAGCTTGGTATAATTTTTTCCAAGTCTTTCCATTTCTTTACAAATAGGGCAATGTCATTCTTTCTGATGGAAGCATAGAATTCCATTGTGTATAAATACCATATTTTCTTGATCCATTCATTCACTGAGGGGCATCTGGGTTGATTCTATATTTTGGCTATGGCAAACAATACTGCAATGAACATGGTTGTGCTGGTGGCTTTAGTGTAGCCTGGTTGTAGCCAATTGGATAGATGCCCAGAAGTGGGATTGCTGGGTCATAGGGAAGCTCTGTTTAGTTTTTTGAGGAACCTCCATACTACTTTCCAGAGTGGTTGAACAAGTTTACATTCACACCAACAATGTGGTAGCATTCCCTTTGGCCACATCCCCACCAACATCTGTTATTCGTTTTCTTGGTAATGGTCATTATAAATGGGGTGAGGTGGAATCTCAATGTCATTTTGATTTGTATTTCTTTTATAGCCAGAAATGTCGAACTTTTCTTCATGTGATTATGGCCATTCTTACTTCTTCTGTGGAGAAATCTCTCTTTAATTCTTTAACCCAATGGACAGTAAAAGACAAATAATTATACCTGGGCATGATTAATTAAACTGCAATCTAAACATTCACACAGTGAGAACAAAGGAGGATATTCTTAGGAAAGGATCACAAGGGCTCAATAGTTATGTGCATAAGATCATATAAAATGATACTTACCAAAATGAACTCCAAGAAATAGAAGAGGTTTTTTTATTATACTGTTTGCAGTTCTGTTTTTTCTTTTTCCTCTTTCCTTTTTTTCTTTGGTTAATTCCCTTCTGTTGCCTTTTTTTTTACTTCTGTACCCTTTGTCTTGTATATAAGTTTATCTGATTTGGGGAGTGGAAGGGAAAGCACAGAAATGGTGGGACAAAAGGTGAGCCGATTCAGCAATGAAACCCACTAGACACTATGTTGGACATGAACTATACAATTTTGAGGACAGGGAAGTTGATAGGGGAAAACTGGGAGAGAATGGCGGGGGGGTGACATGTTCTAAAGGAATTGTACTCATTACCTGAATCATGTAACTGTAACCCCTCTGTACATCACCTTCACAATAAAATTAAAATAAAATATTTTTTTAAAAATAAATATTAAGAAAAGAGAAATAGACTCTTAGAACAGGAACCAGATTCTTCCTGGAACTTTCTGACCCCTTCCCACCTTCTGGCTTTTATATACTCTTGGGCTTCATGTTCCTGAAGAGGCCTGCCTGTGCTCTTCTTTTCCCTGGATGGGAAGAAATAACAGAAAAGCAATAAAAGTTCCATGTTATTAGGAAAAATAGTTTCTGGGACAAACATAAATAAAAATTAAAAATAGGAGGCTCATGTCTGAAATCCTAGTGGCTCAGGAGGCTGAGATCTGAGGATCACAGTTCAAAGCCAGCCCGGCATGGAAGTCCATGAGACTCTTATCTCTAGTCAACCACCAGAAAACCGGAGGTGGCGTTGTGGCTCAAGTGGTAGAGTGCTTGCCTTGAACTGAAGAGCTCAGGGACAGTGCACAGGCACAGAGTTCAAGCCCCACGACCAACAACAAAAATAATAATGATAAAAATTTAAAATAAGGTTTTTGTTGTTGTTGTTGTTGTTATTCTTGGTTTTGGGGTTTTTTTGAAAGGAATGGAGAGTGCAGGTTTTCTGGAAGTCAAAATGACAGCATTTGGGACAGGCAGCTGGGCCTCCATATACCTCCTTATAATTCCCAAACAGCTGGGAATCCTTGTCCTAACAGTCTCACAGACTACCAGTGGTCTGTCACTGTGGATCAGACTCGCATCCAGTTATGCCAGGAATGGGCTGTAAGTCGGGAAAGGCTGCCAGATACGGCCTCAGACTGCAACTTGGATTGCTCTGATTAGGGAGGTCTGATGGTATTCTCTTACTCAATTCAGGGTGGGCAAAATTTGGGCTTTCTTAGATAATGTAGAGTAGAGTGTTTTCATGAGACCAGAGAGGCTTCCAGGCGCCATGCACATCCGGAGGGAAAGCTCTGGAAAAGGTGCTAACATATTCTTGGCCCTGGTCCTGTCTTTTTCAACTGGTGACTATGATAATGAAGCTGAATCTGAACCTCCTGGTGCCTGCTCCAACTCCGTGCTGACTCGGCATTCTTTGTGCCTTCCTGCCAGGTTATGAAAGACCCATCCAAAGTCTGAGAAAAGATGTACCATCATCTTTTTTTTATGGTTTCCAGAGTTCTATTCTTGTTTGGACAAACAGCCTAGACTATCACCTATCAAGAGAGAGACTCTGATGTGCCTTTCAGTTCATGTATTTTCTAATTTTTGACATTTCTCTCTCTAAACTCTTTTAAGAGACAGAGGTGCTTCATAGCCACATGGGAGAAAAAAATATATAAATACATATATATATATATATATATATACACACACTCTAAAATATTTGATGAACTAAAGAAAACCAATGAAGTAAAAGATTTTATATACCCTGTCCAGAGTAGATGAGAGTTTATTACCTGCCCCTTCCTACCAGAAAAGAGCCAGACTCAACTTCATGAGAATGGAGAGCAGGCTTGCCTAAGGCCAGCAGGAAATGGCCCCTAGCTCATGGCTGAGGCCCCCTGGCTCATGCTGTGTATACAAACATGTGCATTTCTCCTGGATCCCGACAAGCATGGCCTGCAATGTGCTGGGTTAGTACTGTTCTTGGCTAGTAACATTCCTTTCTGTAAAGCACGTCTCTGTATCTTGGAGGGAAAGGTCAGTTCCTTTGTACCTTTTACCAACAGCCATATTTGAAACACTTGAAGGTCAATTCAGAGAACACAGATCTAAGGCGTTAGGTAATTTTGAAGGAGCTGGAGATGAAGATGGTCTCCCAGTAGCTCAGTTTGAGGAGACGTGCATGATCTTCGTGCTATTTTCTGCCCTCCCATTACTCTTGCAGCAGGTTTAATGAAGCAAGCACTCTGATTTCTTCCTCCGGAGGCTGCTCTGGTTGCAGCCTGGTGTTGTTGCATAAGCGGCAGGAGGAGCTTGAGTCCCCAGAGAGCAAGGAGAGCAGACAGGCTGGCGCGGGCCGGGCGGGCCGTCCAGCAGGGGGCAGCAGAGGGCAGCACAGCTCACCCTCTGCGCTCCTTCCCCCCCCCCCCCCCCCCCCCCACCTCCCACCCAGGGCCTTTGCTGCCAGCTAGAAGCCATTACAGCCCCTTGGGGAAGTGTAACAGGCTCTCCTAGTCGGGTGTTGTTTGCAGTGAAAAATCTTTTCTCTTTTTTTCCTGTGAAGATACATGCCCACGTGTTTCCTTAGTTTATGTTTTGCTTCGGTTCCTCTTACATAGGGCAGTAATTAGATTAATTGAACATCCCCTTGCTGGGCACACTGCATTCATTATCACAATGAATCCTTCAGCACCTTCTAAATCATCATCATCATCATCATTATTGTTATTCCCTGTTTCCCAATAACAGCTGTTATAACTCTTGAAGGCCACAGTTCCATTTTTTTTAAAGATCTGGTATCCTTTCATTTATCTATTTTTCATCCTCAAGGTGATATACAGAGGGATTGCAGTTACGTAAGACAGTAAGTACATTTCTCCTGAAACTTGTTACCTCATTTTTCTCCAAAAGCCAGGCTGGGTCTGTGATGCATAGGAAGTATTTTATTGGACGGTTTCTGCTACTTTCTGTCCACAGGTTTTTGATATGATTTATTATTAATTGGTCCACGTAGGGCTGAAATGTTTTACAAACACTAGAGAATAGGAAATGTGGAAGAATGAGGGAAGCTTTCTCCTGTTAGAAAGACAATATGTGGTTGTTTCTCCTCTGAGCAACAATTTGGGGACAAGTTCTGGGGTTCAAGACTCAGCCCCAGAGTACAGAATCTCAGGCCCATGCTGCTCACCTCAAAGTGTGGAAGCAGCTCTGCAGGTCACTGGAAGTGCCTTTAAATATTTAGAGGGCCAATACTGGAAAGAGTGAGTATATTTGCTTGGCTTTGCTTTGAAAAGATTTCATTAATATAATCCTTGGACTGCCGACTGCCTATATCTGTCATCCTATCTCACTAACTAGGAGTCTGAGATGTGAGGATCAAGGTTTGATGCTAGCCCAGGCAGGAAAGTTTGAGAGACTCTTATTTCCAATTACCCACCAGAAAACCGAAGTGGTGCTATGGCTCAGAGTGGTACAGCACTAGTCTTGAATCAAAGAGCTCAGGGACAACACCCAGGCCTTGGGTTCAAGTTCCACAACTGGCAATAAATAAATATCCTGTCACAAGAGTGAGAATGGAAGACAGTAATCTAAAAAAAAAATTCAGTAGACTTGGAGCGCAAATTGGGGGTAGTGATGGTGATGAAGGGAAAGCCAAAGCCGGATGAGAAAACCCAGACGGGGACTCAAATGTTCACACATTTCACACGTGTTGTGTTCAGGTTAAGAGCAGTGTCTCTCCCCTACCCAAACCCTGAAAATGCTTGAACATTTACAACTAACACCTGGTAGAGTCCAGTGAGTTAGGAGCCCTAGGAACAGTCAGGCAAAGCAGTCTGTTGAGTCTTTCTCATTGCTCCTGACAATTATCCACGAGGAGCAACAATGAGGAGAGCACCAGAGTAACTAGATTGTGACCCCCAAAGCAGTGTATGTCCTGTCAGCCTCCTGCTAGGAAGCATCAGGGCTCAACACCAAGAATTCACCTGCAGAATAACCAGCAACAAAGCAAGACTGAGGCGTGGCTGAAGGGATGAGAGACCTGTTCAGGGCCTAGCACATCCGGCCTTCCATGAGTCATGGGGTGAGGATCGAGGACACCCCACAAACTCAGTCAACTGGCTTTCTCTCATCCACCTGTTCTACAGAGCAGCTCAAGTAGATGGCCCTCTGGATTTTGGCCCAGGAGACCATGGGTCTCACTTGAATGGTGGCTGAGTTAACCTAGTACTAGGGTACTAGGATACTAGGGAACTGGCAGTAACCCTTCTGCCAATTCTGTGCCTGATGTAGTATGTTTTCTTCTTATCGCACTTCCAGTCCAGCTCAGCACTCCCATCCCTTCAAGCTTGAGCTCTGGGTTTGTTGTTGTGGTTGTTTTGTTTTGTGTAGGGTTTTCTGGGCTTGGGGCATTTGGGTTCTTTGTTGCTGTTGTTGTTGGGCAGTACTGTGGCTTGAACTCAGAGCCTCTAACTTGCTTGGCTTGCCTACTCGTGGCTGGCATTCTATCCCTGAAGCCACACCTATAGTTTTGTTATTTTTTTTTTGCTGGTTATTTTGTAGATGAAATCTTGAAGACTTTTTATCCCAGGCTGGCTTTGAGCCATGATCGTCCGGATGTTAGCTTTCTGAGTAACTAGGATTACAGGTATGAGTCAATGGCACATGGCTTGATCCCAGAGAATGGGGGGATGGGGGATGGAGTGGTGAATGAGGAAAGAAAATGACAGCCGGTGGGGGTGGAGTGGAATTTGAACCATATTTGCTTTGTGCATATTTGCTTTTTTATATATATTTCCTTAGTGGAAAGGATACAATCATTGATCATGACGTGTGTTTTTCCAATCAGGTGGTCAGGGCTAGAATATTCCCTTCTCTCCTTCTCTCCTCTCACCCTCTCTCTCCCTCTCCATCTCCCCAGGTGGGATGTCCCCATTGTCTAGGAATCCTCTGATCCTAGAATGTTCCAGAAATAGGCCTCTTCCAGCTGTGCATGACATGCTGGACTTCCTACCATTTCTTTCTGTTTCATTTTTCTTAGCCACACAGAATAAATGAGGGAATGAATGAATCATATGGAGAATTCTTCATTTGATGCTAGTCTTTTTTTTTCTTTTGCACTGGTAATTGCATGTGGGTTTTATTATTGTCCTGTTTCTCAGATTCTCAGGTGACCATTTTTTTTTTTAGGTGTGGTACCATGAACTGGGCGGGGGGGTGGGGGGGGCAGATCTAGGAACTGGGCTGTCTGCAAGCTAGCCTAGCCATGTTCCTCTCTAGCTGGTTAACCTCAGGAACCTTAGTCACCCGGGGAAGGCTCAGTTCCCCTACCAGTGACCAGAGACCCAACCACACTACCATGATCATTTCTGCGACAATGTATGTAAAGTCTGAAAAAAAAAAAAAACCATGCTGCTCTCTCCACCCTCCCCCCCAGTTCCTCTACTCTGTCATTCCTATTTGCTTTCTCTAATATTCTTCTTCTTTCGCTTTTCAAAACTGGCATTAAAATATTTTTTGTTGCTGTTAAAATGAGTACTTGCCTTAAAAAAAAAAAGCTTCAAGTTGCTAAGCAGCGTCTGTGCCCCCCCCTGCCCCGCCCCTCCCCATTCCTCTTTTATGCAATCTGGTTGCCATAGTATCATTGGAGCGTGGTAACAAGAAGCAAAGAGCAATCACTTTGCACTAAACAGGGTTGAACAGACAGATAAACATGCCGAAATGTTTCCTTCTGACTGCCCCCAGCGCCCCCTGCCCCAGGAAGGCTGAACATGGCCCCAGAGTGGAGTCTCCTCTCTCTGATTCCCTCCACTTCCGCTGCCCTCTTGATGGCTGCCACCCTCACCTGTGGCTTCTTGCATGTCGCCATTCCTGGCAAGACACTTCCTAAAAAGGCTTTTTACAGGGACGCTGTTGCTACTCCGGTATTTGTAGCTATTTAGGGCTCAGCGTAGACTCCGATCCTTCTCGGAGAGTTACTAAACATAGAGCCTTGAGTGTGAATCAGTCTTGTATCTGAAAGTACTCGTGTGGCAGCAGGTTTGGAGAAGATGACAAATAGACGTCATCAGAGTGACATCAAAGGGTGCTTTTTAAAAATAGAAAGGAGAAAGAGAGAAAGAGGGAGAGATGAAAATTAAAAACCTGCTTAAAAGCTTACATGTGTTAGAGCAATGTAAATCCTGAACTCTTATTCTCCAGCTCCAAGCTCATTGATCTCACAGTTAACCAATACAAACAGGTGCTGGCCTGGTGAGGGACATGAACTTCCTCTTTCACCCATGGGGTCCCGCATGGTCCAGTGACCATAGACAGGAGCACACGAACGGCAGGATTGGTTGCTAAAACATGACAGTACTTCATGGTTGGTACTGCCCTTTGCTCCAAAAGAGCTTCTGATCTCCCAGCTCACATTCTCAACTGTGAGACCAGCAGCTCATCCAATGTGAAGTCCTTATTTGGTATTTTGGTTTTTTTTTTATCGTTGTAAAGGTGAAGTAAAGAGGGGTTACAATTACATAAGTCAGGTAACAAGTACATTTCTTTTTGAACAATATCATCCATTCCCTCTCTTCCTTTATCCCAGTTTTTCTCTCCCATCCCCACCCACAACATATATGGCTCATTTTTAACATAGTGTCCAGTGAGACTGTTGCTGCATTAGTTCACCCTTTGTCTCTATTTCTGTGCCTCCCCGTACACTCCCAAAGACAGATGTGAACAAACAGAACAAAAAGGAAGGCACGTAAAAACAGCGAAGAGGGAAAGACCTCTTGTTTTCATTTCCGGAGTTCATGTCACTAACTCTCATGTTGTATGATCAGACGCACACCGGGCTTTTCTGTGCCTTGATTGGTGTTTTTGGAAAGCATCCTTTTAAAAAAAAACTCATGTGCTCCAGCTCCATTGTAACAATGAGACGTACAAGACACTATATGGAAAATGAACTTTACAACTTGGAGGGGAAGGTGGAGAGGGGAGGAAGAGGGAGCTGGGGAGGTGGGAAGGGATAGAAGGGGAAAACAAAGGAAGGAGTAACAATGCTGGATAGGAAATGTGCTCATTGCCCTACTCATGTAACTGTAACCCCTCTGTATGGCATCTTTACAATAAAAAAAAATTTAAACTCATGTATTCCAAACCGATCCCTAAACACACAATGGAATCTTTGTTCTGGGGCAGCTCATTACGTCTTCTAGATGAAGTGCTCAGCAGGGCCAACCCTCGGCAAAGGCAGCCCACACCAGGCCTTCATTAGGAAGAAACGCCCATGGAGCCCGGTGGCAGGATTGAGATGAACACATACTGTCACCTACACTCTCATGCGTGGCTGCCCCGGGACAATGACAGACCCTCCAGGATCTGTAGCCGCTCCTCCTCACCCAGTGCTCACCTCCGAGCTGGTTTTCCCCATCTACACATGCATTGCCTAGAGGGATCTCGGAAGGCTTGTCAGGCAAAAACAGGGCTCTCCCCGGAACTCTTGAAGCAAGTTGTCTCTATTGTCTTCTTCTGTTGCTTATTAGGGTGGTGTCATTTTATCTCTGACAGCTCCCTCTCTCCTTTCTACTAGGAGCCTCATGAGGGTTACCATGATTTTGGTTTGTTTTTAAGAGGCATCTTAGCTTAGGATGGAAGCAGAAGAAATTGCCTATCCATTGCCATGACCTGCAAGCAGACTCAGATACCACAGGCTCCGTCAGTGCCAGGCACAAAGAGCTTCTGCCACATTGCTCTGTTGCCAGGAGGTCTTGGGCTGTGCTCTTCAGAAATGTACCTTCAAAGCCCACCTTTTAGGAGGTTGGGTCTAGCCTGCTGGAAGCACAGGCAAGCCATCAGAATACCAGCTATGTGAGTCCTGAGGGTCTCTCTCCTTCTTTATCTGCAGTCAATGGTCAAGTGAGCAGCCCCTGGTCCCCACCCCATGTCTGAGGGACACCTACCACAGGGTCCACTGTGCACCAATTCTCTTCCACCCCTGTAGCCCTGTCTGCAGCAGCATCATGAGGTATGTTTCTCAAGAGCTCCCTCTCTTTTCCCAAATTCCATAGATTTATATATGCACTCTACTGGGCTGCCTCAGAAGACTTTGACTGGTTTGCCCAAGATCAGATGATCTTTAGATAAAGTTCCAGAGGAAAGGTGACAAATATTTGACAGTAGGCTCCCTGCAGTGGGTAAAGAGGAGAGAGGAACAGAAAAGTAAAGCTCTGATGGTGGCCCATGCCAATTTCAATGGTGTAAATAACCTCAGAGTGGCCAGTTTCGCACTCCCCAGAAGACATCACTGTCCATGGGGTTGGAGCAAGATGGGCACCATTGGTTCTTGCAAGCTGATGTTTGCTGCCTCTAGCACAGCATTGAATGAATCCCTCCTTTGGAGATCATGATGGCTGATGATTTCGTGTTCTAGTCTCTATCTTGTTTCCATCTAACATTTAATTCCACCAGCCATGCCAACCCTTTAAGCCAGTGGTTTCCCAACAGTTGTTTTTTTTTTTTTTTTTGGAGGGGGGGGAGCAGAATTCTTGATGTTTATATAAAGAAATGAAGCACAATGAAACCATAGCAGCTTTACTAGGAGCCCAGGGAAGACGGTGTTACACCCATCCCATGATAGAGACAGATGCTCTCTGTGAGGGTTTTATCTACATTCTTTGATGACTTGAAATGATTCCAGGAACCAAAGGATGTGGTTCTTGACACACGGTTGTTTTCTTGAACAATTTACAGAGATGGAAATGGGTGGTATTTTCACTCACTTGGAACCATTTGTAACCCCCACTTACTTTCAGCAAGGTGGGGTCTCAGAAGTTCTGTTAAAAACAGTAACCTCATTTGTACTGCAGGACTGACCACTGTGGTGGGAGCCTTGCTCTGCAAGGATGCCTAATTTGGGTGTTTGTCTACAGTTCCAAATGTTCTCTGGCTTCTGCTGTCTCCCGAACGCTAAGCGATGAGTCACACCACTTAACTGCCTGCAGGTTCTCAGTCCTGCTTCTCAGTCAATACCTCTGCCTCTGGCTTTCTGTGTGCTTCATACAGTATTATTTGGCATTAATTCAGATGACCCTTACATATTCTTTTATATGTTTTCTCTCCAACAGCATGCTTCCATTTTTACGTTAATCAGTTTTAGGACACAAATTACAGTTAATGGGAACACCCTATTCAATCTTAATGGTCTCAGGCTTTCTTTCAATGGGTTTCTCTCATTTTGATTCAAGAAATAAGCTGAGAATTTCTTGAGGTTTCAACACTCAAGTTATTAATAACGAAAAGAAAAATTGTAAGGTAGGAAGAAAGCCTATAAAGATGGAAGAGTTGAGTGGCAGGAATTTCTCCCTGCCCCTGAACCCTTCATGTCTCTCCATCCCTGCTTTGTGTGAGACTCAATAGTTTCTATAATTCCAATTCTTCCAAAGCCACATGGAGAGTATTGATACTTCTATCTCCTGGTCTAGCAGGAGTGAAGACTAACCTGACCCACAGCTACATTAGTGGCCTCTCTAAATGGGCTTCACACTGGATGTATGCAAACCAAACCACTTGATTAAAAACTTCCTCATTTCCTCAAAAAAGTTAAACATAGAACTACCCTATGATCCAGCAATTCCACTCTTGGACATTTATTCAAAAGATGACAAACTAGGAAACGGTAAAGCCACCAGAACAACCATGTTCATTGATGCCCTATTCACCATAGCCAAGGTATAGAATCAGCCCAGATGTCCTTTGATGGACAAATGGGACAAGAAAATGTGGTAAACATACACAATGGAATTTATACATCTATTAGAAGAATAGTATTGTATCATTACAAAGAAATAGAAAGATCTGGAAAAAGTTGTGCTAAGTGAATTAAGTCAGACCCAGAGAGAGACAAAGGATGCATGCTTTCTCACATATGTAGGAGCTAGAATTAACTTATAAATATACAGGTGAACACTTCAGGGTGGTATGCAAGTATACACCAATATATTCTTCAAAATATGGTTAAGAACTCCAATACTATAATTCCTCAGAAAGGCTAACTCACAGTCCAATAAAATAAATATCAGGAATTGAGTGCTGGAATTGGGGGAGTGGGTCAAGGGGAGGGAGTAGACAAATGAAGAGAGGAAGCAGGAAGAATGCAGTTATAAAATTCAATGCATCTCCTACAAAATTAAGAAGAATGAGGGAAGGGATAAAATTGAGAAGGAGGGAGGAGAATGATGAAAGGGGTGACACTGATCAAGAAACATTGCATTCATAAACTTCTTTGTTGAAACTCCTTTGTATTACTACTTGAAGATAATAAAATTCTATTTTTAAAATGACCTTCTCATTGTAGGCTTTGTATCTCAATTAATACTGCATTCTACAAGGTTACATTAATTACTTAGCCTTTCCCTGTGCCTGCGATCCATTTGGTTGTCAAGTCTTATCAGCTTCTTATCTCAACTTTATTTCACCTTTCTGTGTTTTTATTTCCAGGACCAACTACTGGCCTCATTCAGGCTGTTTTAATTATTTTTTTGCCTAATCTGAAAGAATGTTTTATTAACAGGATAAATCTTCAATAACTATCAGTTGAAAGACTCTTCTAGTTTGCCTTTCCCCACCCCAACCAACTATGCCTTCTGTGTTCCATTTATATACCACATACCAATGAAAGTTCTAGAACATAATAAAGTGGATCACGTTGTCCTCAGAAGTCAAACCCTTAACTTGCTATTTTACCCTACTTGGCATGTCTTTGTCTCATGGTTACACAGACTCTCTTCTACCTAGGCACTTCAACAGCATTCTGCTGCAACCACAGTCTCCACTGGACTTGGTTTCCCTTTCCACCCAGGCCCAGATTCACCAACTTCCTCTTTCGACCTGACCCATCTTACCATCATCTAGCAATCACATCTCTACTCGCAATTGGGATGATGCTTTTACTTAGGCTGTGTACCAGATTATCTCATGTTCCTCTCTGTGTGCTTTCTGAATTGCAGTGGCTCCAATGTCTGGAAACTGCCTTTTCCTGAAGCCTGCCAGAGGTTGGCTTAGATTCTGCCAGTGAGAAAACCCTAAATAACAGTCCGAAGTAGAAGAGAAGTACATGCACACTGTTTCTGCAGCAGAATAAGCAAGTTAGAGGCATTACAGATGGCCTGTGGGTCATTTGATCATGGCTTCCAGGACTACTCCTGATTGCCTATACTGCTTTAGCAAGCACTGGAGAGTGTGGATAGGCATTTCCTGCAATTCCTGAGCTGTTGATTTTCTAAAATCTCTGGTTTTTAGTTTTCAGTGAAAATAATCATTTCATAATTCTAAGACTTCCTAAGTTCAAAAAGTAGTTTCCACTGACCCTTTTCCTAGCCTCCAAAGGCTTTGTAAGCTTTTTACTCCCTGCACTTAAGATTTTCTGCTGGCACGGGGTGGCTCACTCCTGCAATCAGGAGGCTGAAATCTAAGGACTTCAGTTCAAAGCCAGCCTGGGCATGAAAATCTGTGAGATTCTCCTCTCCACATAACCAGCAAAAAGCCAGAAGTAGAGCTCTGGCTCAAATGATAAAACATTAGCCATGAGCAAATGATCTCTAGGATAGTGCCTAAGCCTTTGAATTCAAGCCCCAAGACCAACACACACACACACACACACACACACACACACATACACACACACACACACACACACACACGATTTTTCTGCTGGAAATATCTGTGTTCATTCCTATTTTACTAACCAGGTAACCAACAATTAGAAAATGAGTTTAAGCCAACCCTCAGCTGATAGCACATTGTTATGTCTAGGGATGTGTAAAACTGTATGACTCCATTTCTGGTTCATTTCCAGGGTTAGATTCTGAATCTTTTCCGAAAAATCAAACCACTATTAATTCGAACGTATTTGATTAACATCCTGATTCTTTCCCGAATTCTGCTGGCCTGCCATATAGTGGAACCTGACCTTCCCTTTTGGATAATTTTACCTCTTGAAGTTGTGCTATAAATTACACAACCTATCTAAAATCACAGGGCTGCCATCGCCCAATTTTGATGATGGAAATGACTGGAAACTTATTATTCTTAACTCACTTTTTTGGCTCCAATCAATGTTGGTTAATCATTGAATTCTTGGCCCTTCTTTTCAAATGACAAGTCATAGACCTAAGTTTGCTTCCATTATTTGCTTCCATTGCTTCTCTTCCATCATTTTGTCCTCATCTCTCTCCTTTTCCTGCTTGTCTAGATTTGAAATTCCAGTACCTCCACCCCATCTGGTAGAGCTTGATTATATGTGCATGGTTATTTCTTAGTGGTAGATGGCCTGATTTCTTAAATTCCTTTATTTTTATTTTTCAATTGTAAATGGACAAACTATAGTTGTAAAATTTCCTGAGTTTGAAAAGCAGCATTCACTGGTCCCTATTTCCTAGTCTCCAAAAGATTTGTAAGACTTGAACCCCCTGCATTACATATTTTCTGCTGGAAATATCTGTAGCAATTTTTTTCCTTATCTTTTTGTGTGCTGGTATTGGGGCTATGAACTCGGAGCCTCGGGCTCTCTTGTAGGTTTTTTTCACTCAAGGCTGGCACTCTGTCACTTGAGCTATAGCTACATTTCTGGCTCTTCATTAGTTAATTGAGGATAAGAGTCTTTCAGATTTGTCTGCCTGAACTGGCTTCAAACTGTGATCCTCAGATCTCAGCTTCCTGAAAGTTATATCTATTTTACCAAGTCATAGAACCAATGGTTAGGAAATGAGGGAATAAGGGATTTTTTTAAAACTGAGCAATTTTCAGTCCTATCGATTGATTTGAAATCTTTGTAGTCAGCTTCATGCTGAGGTATCTTGAAAAGGAAGTTACTTAGGCTCAAACAGCATAAATGTTCATTATTTAATGTAGAAGAAGTATGACTCTGCTCTGAACTCCTTATGACAGATTTTCAGACTCCTAAGGTTTACATTCCCTTTTCTTGGGTATAGCAATTTGTTGTACTTTTTTACTCATAGGTGCTATTTCCAAGAGCACAGTTGCTACACTAAAGAACTCTTTATTCTGAATATCAAGAGGTATGGTATGCACATACACTCTGCTCTTGTATTACCCCTCTAGAGTTTCAGTAATGCTGAAAGAGTTCTTTCTTTCCTTTGGCATGTTCTCTGCTTTTCCTCTCTGGAAAATTTTTCCAGCCACATGTGTACATTTAGTACTACAGACTCTTCTTTAAGAGGTAGTTTATAGAAAACCAACCCATGCGTCCTATGAGTGCCAATGTTGTAAGTCCATGGATTCATACGGTCCCAGGATCTACTCTAGCCAGAAAGCAGGGAACTCAGACCTGGAGATGTCTTCACAATCCTCAGGTCTGTATTCAGAAGGGGCCACACACACACACACACACACACACACACACACACACACACACAAATATATCACCACAGCAACTATTATATTTGCCTCTGCATGTGTGAGTGGAGAAATAAGGTCTGCTAAAAGTGAGAAATATGGACACGCTACCTATTCTTCTTGGAAATATTTTAGAAGTGATTCCACCCACCTCTCACATTGTTCTGCAGGGTGAGTCACAAGTGATGTGATGCCACCAAAGGCAGATTCGAGCATATTTACTCATAGACCTCCTGCTGGACAGATCGGTTTTTCAGATGTGTCAGGTTCAGTTCTGTCACCATGATATGTGCTCGTATTGGAGTGCACAATGGCAGCATGATGACTCTATTTCTCTGCAGCAGCTGACTTCCTCCTAGGGCTTCATCCTCCCTCCCACCCTCCTTGCCATCAAGACTTGCTCCAAAATTCAACTGCTCGCTTTCCAACGAGGGTTTCCATGACAACTTCCATTTGTGGCACTGTGGACTCCATCGCTCCTTCTCGTCTCTCCTCTGTGGTAGGGAGCTCTTCTATGTTAGACCTACATGTTCTTGGTTCCCTTTCTGGGCCCTATTTTACTGTTCTTGACTTTGATCCTAGCCTCTCTAAGCTCAGTTTCCATACTGAGTTTCGTTGTCAGATCAACTGGAGAGAGTCTGAACTAAAACTCACAATTTTAACCCTAACTTAACATGTAGTCCTGTGTCCCAAAAGGGTTTCCTGCCTTTTATAAGTGATAGCCATTCATTTTCTTGGCTGGGAAAGAAGGAAGGGAAATCTACACTCCTTTTATTATATATGATCATCTCTGGAAAAACTGTATATGTTTAAACAATTAAAAACTCAAGGCTAGCCATCATGGTACCTACTATAATACCAAGCCTTGGCAGGCTGAGATAAGAGGATCATGAGCCCAAAGCTAGCTAGAGCTATATGGTAAGAGCTTCCCTCAGAAAAAAAGAAACGAAGGAGGACAACTAAAACCTCATTTACTAATCATTTATTTCTAGTCAAATATCTATGTTTCTTTTACAGGTACATGTCTCCTCATGGGAGAAATTGCTCATCTGTGTAACGTGACACCCACCCAATGACAAATCGGCAGCCCTGTGTAGAAGTGGGAGACTGAGAAAATTAAAAAAGAAGGGAATTCTGTAAGAAGATATTCCAAAACCATAAAGAGCCTAGGGCTGAAGGGAAGGAGGCAGCATGTTTGATGAGCTGGGGATGCTGTGGAGAGCAAAGCATGACCTTCACACACTTCTGTATCTCACTGGCCTCGCAGCTGGCCAGCGTGCATAGCTTTTCTTGGGTCTTTGACATGTGGTGACCTGAGATCTGGTATCTTGGTCTGAGCTGATGTCAGCATCACAGTTTTCTTAGAGAAACAGAAGATCAGAACATAAAGGTGGCTCTAGCACAAGCACTTTACTCAGCACAGAGATTTCAGCCCTTTGTGCACAGAGGATCTGCTTCTGCTTCTGCAAGGGCTCTTTATAATAGGTTTCCATTGGTGACTATTAACCTGAGGTTCTGTTTGGGCATTGGTACACGATTCGGAGGTGTGTAACAAGTGGCATACATGGAGAAAGGAGAAGCAGACACACAATCCACTAGTGACATGAGGGGAATAAATACTTTATAAACCATGAACTTTTCGATGTCTTTGTATAGCAGAAAGAGTGGGATCTTAGCTTCTTTGTCATCTAGCTAGATGCCCTTGAATAAGTAATTCAATCTCTGGAAGACTGAATTTTACCAGGGGGAAAAAAAAGGTAATAAAATGCCTCCCTTTCACGGCTATGGAGATTATTGGTAAGCCAAATGAAATTTCAATGAAGATTCTCATGAATATATCTACTGATGAAAATGTTTTTCTTGGCCTGTTTGATATTCTGGGGTTATTTCAGTCATGATTCATCTCAGAGCCCAAATTGTCATGAGAGTGTTCGATCCCATTCATCTCAATGAAAATCAATACTTAAGGACCACTTTCTGTGCACAGAGGGCAGTCCTAGATTCTGGGGAGCAGAGAGTGGTTAAGGAAGAAGAGAACACTTGTTTGGCTTTAAGGCACAATACATGTGGCTAAGACTCAAAGCATTGGACAAATGACTGATGGAAAATAAGCAAAGACAAAAGAAATGTCTTTGTGGAGAGGGAGGCTCATTCTGGCTGAAGAAACCATTTAGTACAGGAGACAGCATTTCTACCTGGCCTGGAGGAATGAGTAGAATCTGGCCTGGGCAGATAGGAAGAGACAAGTGGGAAGACCTGTAGATGCAAATAAGGTTGAATAGCTCTCTCTGAGGGTATAACCTGAGGAACAATGAATCCGACTCAAATTACAGCTTTGGAAGCACAGACCACTTAGCTCTCTAGCTGGAAAGGACTCTAGCTAGCTACATTAACACTCGTTTTTTTATAGCACAGGTTAAGTCAAATTACAAGCAATAGGCTTAGAGAAGCTTACTAGAGTAATTCACAGAGAGCCTAGAAAGCCATTTGTAAAGTCTATACTCCATAGCAGAGTTAATGGATATGTTCTGGAGGTGTGTACGGTCTGTAATAGAACTGAATGCAATTGCATCTCTTACTCCTGATTTAGATCCTTCTTTCATAATGATTCTTAAACCTGAACAGATTACTGGGTAGCTCGGGAAATACTGATTGCTCTATCCCCAGCCCCAGCTTCAGATTCAGTAGACAAGATGAGCTTCACAACCTGAATTTCAAAACAACCACTGTACCCCTGAACCACACTTCAAGCCCTTGAGAATCTGCATTTGTAACAGGCTCCTGGGACATTCTGATATGTTGGCCTAGAGATCACATTTCAAGAACCACTTCTGAGCCCTGTATGTCCATTCAACCATGTGAGGGGCCTGTGTGGTCACATGAAGGGCCTGTGCCCTGGCCCAGAGACACTGTGGACAGGACATAGCCAGGGGTAAATGTTTAAGGTTTCTAGTTGGCACTCTAGCATAGTTCATCGTTTCTTTTGTGTCAGACTCACTAGGAATCCTGTCAAACTGCACATTCCTTTTTAATAAGATCTGGGTCAAGGTCTGTGATGATGTATTTCTAGTAAGTTCCTAGCAGATGTCAATTCTGCTGGCCAGGGGACCTCACTTGCAGTAGTAAGGCTCTATAAAGTTCACTCACCTTTCTATTCTTTCCTTTATTCCTTCTCTCCCTTCTCCCATTCCTTCCTTCTTTCCTTCATTCCTCCCTTCCTTCCTCTCTCCCTCCTTTCTTTCCTTCCTGCCTTTTCACCTTCCTTTCTTCCTCTTCTTTTCTTTTTTCTTTTCATTTTTTTTCTCCAGCTTTCCACTTAGTGCTTTCCTTCTGATACAATATAATAACACCATCCCAGAACACTGTTTTAAATTATGCCTAAGAAAAATCCACAGAGACACTGCGTGATGCTCCGTGGATTTCATCACAGGTGACTCAGCCTGGAGAGGAATTCCAGTCAATGCTCCAGGGTAGCAGATGAGGCGGCAGTGGAGGTGAGGATGCCCTCTGAAGCCTTCGTGCCAACCACCTGCTGTGCTGTGCAGGCTATCCAGTCCCTGGCAGCTTCTCATACCCTCTCCCAAGCCTCCCTTGCCACCTGCTCTCCTCAACTTGCTTTTATGTATTCCACAAATACTCTTCATAATAAGCTTAGTTCCCAGAGTTAGAAAAGAACATGAGAACATTCCAAGGCTATAAGATGAATCTCCTCTCACAACCTTGGAGAGATCAGTCCTATGACACCCAAATTATTTCAATTAAAGGAAGATATCAGAACACAGACTGCCCTGTGTTGTCATTGAACGGAATGAGAAAACAGTCATTGGTTTTGCTGAGCTTGATTTACACAAGCAAATGCTTCTGGAAGTAGATAGGGCCTGAAAATCTTCTTCATGGGACCTTGGTCCTTTTCCACTTGGGGATGGGGTGGGTCCTGCTTGATCATCCAGATACTGATTCTACGTGGATGAACACACTTCTGTGAGAGTTCCAGGAGTGGACGTGAATATAAAGACATGGAAAGACTGCAGGAATTCAGGCCAAGTGTGATACTCGCAAATTTGGGTCAGTCTCTCAATTAGTTTAGCTCCTCATCTGTGTGAGTACAGAAACAAAAGCTACTTGGAGCCCTCGCTCCGGTTGGCAGAGCATCTTAAAATACCCTCCTGAAAAGGCAGTGCTGTAAATTCAAAACAGATTTCCAAAATAAACGCAGCAGGCTAGCTCCAAGCACTTCTTGAGCCCTTCCCCCCCTCCCTCTCCCCCTCCCCAACCACCCCCCTTGCCTATTTGAGATGTTGGAAACTTCAGTGCCCTGGAAGGCTACAGTCCTCCTCTTGAAGCCTGCTGCTGCTCCTGGAAGGGACCAATCATTCTGGAATGGAGCAGGGATCTCTCCCCCACCATTTGCATGCTTTTAAGCTGCACTGGTTCCCACTTGCATGCCCAGTGGTTGTCAATCTTGCCGCATTCTGCTCAGAAGAGACCCTGTGGACCGACTGTGTTCCCCAGGGGAAGGCCAAGCGTTTGACCCTGGAGCCTGGATCAGGACTTTGCTGGTGGACATCATCAGGGGTGAGGGACAGTACTCAGTGCAGGGCTCTTAGAATGAAAGCCAACCCCAACCCTGTTTGTGTCAGCCAGTTCTGCCACCAGAGCGAACTTTCATGCTTTGGAGCAGAAGTACAGATCATCTGTTATGTTTTCAAGTGGGTGGTCCTCCCCCCCTTACCCCCTTTCCAAAGGATCTAATTCGGTTGTGTAATATCATCAAGAGGAGCCGCTTGTAAATTATATTTAGGTGTGTGTGTGTGTCCCTCGACGCATGACGGTGATGAATCAGTTCCACTTCTGGGCCATTATATAACTTTACACTCACAGAAGGAGCTGCAAGCCCCTCCCGCCCAGGAGAAACCCCTAGCTATTCAGCACCCATCTAGAAGCATCTCTGCGCTTCCCTCCCCTGCTCCTGGTCTTTCCGTGGGAGGCAGGGTGAAGCACAACTTCTCCTTACCTGGGATTTGTCGGATTTGAAGGAAAAGTCTCACATGTAAGTGGGAATAGACCAGTTACTGTCATAGGTCTAGTTGTCCAGGGTGTGGTGTTGGCTCCAGGTCCTGCTGGCTTGGTTCTAATCAGGTCATCTGCTCCCATGAGAAAGCAATGAGACCCCAGGCTCTGGAAGCAGGAGCAGATTTGAGGCACAGCAAGGTCTTCTCAGGCCCGAGGGAGGCCAGATTCCTGCAGGTGAAACATTGCTTATTCTGCTCCATCGCACTAGGGGTCACTGTCAGGGTCGGGTAAGGTGGATACAAGCTTTGACATCAAGGTGCATGAAAACAGTATTAGCCATGTTACATATACACTCTGCTTCTGTGACTAATAACCCTTGTGGCTTATCTCGGCCTCAGTACTCATGTTATTCAAATACGGATCGTGAAACTAACCCTCAAACTTCTGGATCACATTTCCCGAATTAAAGGCCCATGGGTTCTGCTACCATACAACAAATAAGGAAATGACAGGTGTCTGCATGGATGTGCTTACCTGATTTCAATATTATATAATATATGCATACATTAAAACATCACATGGAGCCACATTACTAAGTACAGTTTTTATACTGCAGTGATTCAGTTATGAATATATATGCATAGATATGTATCGATATATATACATAGATATACATATATGTATACATATATATGTTTTTTTAGGGGGGTCCAGTCGTGGGCCTGAACTCTGGGCCTGGGCGCTGTCCCTCAGCTCTTCAGCTCAAGTCTAGCGCTCTACCACTTGAGCCACAGCACCACTTCTGGCTTTTTTCTTTTTGCTTATATGGTGCTGAGGAATCAAATCCAGGGCCTCAAGCATGCAAGGCAAGCACTCTACCACTGAGCCACCTTCCCAGCCCTATACATATATATGTATATATATATTTATGTATCCATATATCTATACATTCATATAGATATATACACATATACACATATACAATGCATATATGCACACATACATACATGTAGATAGGGATATTTAATGTACATATATGTATATACACATACATTTACATGCATACATATACACAGATAAGTAGATAGATATGCATATACATATATACAATACTAATATCTACAGACATGTAGATATATATACATGTATATATATGTGTATCTCTCTCTCTATATATATATATATATATTAGCAAATGCCAGTTTGCTTCTCTAAGATTTTGATATGAAGCAAGGACTTTGACTATTTAATTAGATTGGTACCGTCTCTAGAACTATCCCCCTCCATCTCTTGCACATCCAAACATGTTTTGGCTTTCAAGTAATATTTATTCTCTTGTCCTTACCAAAGTAAAACAACCATCATTCCAAACCACCCCCAAAGTTTAGTGATTTGTTGTAATATAATTTTGGTTTTCTCTCTTGGATGTTTGATGCCAGTAGAGAATGGGTTTTCAGGGACCCAGGAACTCGGGCATCTCCAGCATCTGTCTCTCCGAGAGGGCAGAGGAGGTACAATGACTTGTCTTGTGTGGGGACCCAAACTCCAAAGTTAATATTCAGTTGCAGAAAGTTGCTCATGTGGTCCCAGAAGACACAAGAGGGGCTAGGAAATAGTCTTCCTCTGGGCAAAGACTCTCACTACAATTCTATCTAAAAAATGTCATTCCAGGTACTCACTTTTTCAGACTTCTAAAACTGAATAGCACTGCCCCGGACATTCAGAATCAAAATAAAATGAAGCTTCTTACCCTTCAGAACTAACCTTAAACTGGGAAAAGGATTATCCTTTCTATGCAACTATTCTAGGGTTCAGAGCAAGAGAGTTCTGTCATTATTAACGTATGCAATAATGAAAACAGAGGACAGTGAAAAAGGGAATAAACTAGTAACCAAACTAAAACTGAGAGGGGCTACAAGTTCATAGATAAGAATATATGAGATGCAGAGAATTTAAATGAAGTATCCAAATTCCCCTACTAATGGATGCCTAAACCTAATTAAAAAATCTCATCCTTTCCATCTTCCAATCCTAAACATTTCCCAATGTATCAAGAACATGACTGACTAGACAATGTCCAAGAATGTATGAACCCAGCTCCTTTTGTTGGTCGGTTGGCTGGTTAGTGGTGGGGCTGGTTGCTGTCCCTGAGCTCTTTTGTTCAAGGCTAGTGCTCCATCATTTTGAGCCACAGCACCACTTCCGGTTTTCTGGTGGTTAATTGGAGATAAGAGTCTCAAGGACTTTCTTTCCCAGGCTGGCTTTGAACTGCAATTCTCAGATCTCAGCCTCCTGAGTAGCTAGGATTAGAGGGGTGAGCTACCAGCACCTGGCCTAGCTCTTTTTGATATGTGTTTAGTTGAGTAGAACTTTCCAGTGTGGAATGTTTGTAGATAACAGCCAGCATTCGTCATGATAGCCATGGAACATACAGGCATCATTGCTTCATTGGGAAATTGTGTTGCTTATGTGGAATATTGTTCTTATGTGAACCCTAGATTCTCCCTGCCTTTAGTATAACCTCAGCTCAAATGCCTCCAAACCATCACCTTCACCTCATGTAATAGTATCTACCATGCTTAATTTGTTCTATTTGAAGTATCATGAAGTACCAGAAGTTTGAACAATGCTTTTTCTCAACATACGGTGCTCCTGACAGCCATAGCTGTAAATTCACTTAGCGTGTATTTCAAAACAAAAATTACTGTTTATTATTCTCAAATAGCCCAAGTGTGTTGGCCCAAATGGCTAAGTCAATATGATGTGTCAGCACTAGTTAGATGAGCATTGTGAGCTCTCACACAGAGGTATACAGATGTGGAGGTCAGGGACTTCTGCATGGGAGTGGCAATCTGGGCCTGTCTGGTAGACAAAGTGATATTTTCCTTCATGGAGATTTCTTTTTATAGAGATGTTCCCGACCTGAAAACTTTCACCTGCAGAAACTAACAGACTTTAATGTGTTCATCTCACATACACATTGACCTGGTGAGACTGGAACTCAGGCTATTTCTGAACATCCCAAATCTCTACCCTAGAAAAGTAGAAATCATGGAGACACGTGAGAATAAAATAAAGGAAGATGGTTTACTGATATTGTAGGGTTTGCTTTAATATCTCTATATTCCGCTGCCACAGCCTGGAGGTGTTTAGTGACTTCCATTTCTCGTCCTAATAATTACTCTGCTAAAGAGACCTTGGAGTGAAGGATCAGTATATCTATGCAATTTTGAAGCTACTCTTTCAAGAAAGTAATCTCATTTTAGACCAGAGTACATGCCACTACAATTTCTAGAGTAGACAAGTTTTAGGGTCTTGAACACCCCCCCCCCATCTGTACTACAAAAGTTTCCAAGAATATGTAGAAAGAGCTTAAAAACACTAATCAGTTTCCCCACATATAGATGTTGTGTGGCTGAACTGGAATTCCCTGGAGATTCTCAGATACACCTGCACCTGCAACCATTCACACAGCCATGGGCGCTAGATTGGAGGACTAATTTCTTAATGTGTAAATGAAATATTTTCTACAATCCTGGACTTCATTATTTTAGCTATCACTGTATTCTCACCTACATTTCCCCCAGAAAGCTACTAAGATATGGATTTATTTTCCATAGATATGTTTTAGACTATGCTGAAATAGCCAAGTTTCTACTAAATTTCCAAAAGTAAAATCCATTCCATGTAACTGGATTCAGATTTTCACCAAAAGCAAAAATAACTTGTGTGTATATTGAAAACAGCTGGGGAAAATGACTGTATTTGCTGCACCAACATCATCAGAATAATGGCATTCCAG
Source organism: Dipodomys spectabilis (assembly GCF_019054845.1). Taxonomy (NCBI): domain Eukaryota; kingdom Metazoa; phylum Chordata; class Mammalia; order Rodentia; family Heteromyidae; genus Dipodomys; species Dipodomys spectabilis. The sequence continues at coordinate 12,051,404 of NW_024870752.1, forward strand.
TCAATTAGCTATCACTAATCTCTCAAATGTGTACAGCCAGAAGATCCCAGCTTAATCCTGTCCCGTCTGAATTCTAAATCCCAATGTATAGTCTTTGTTCTTGTCTTCTTCCACACAGATCCCAAAGGCTTTATCTGACTCTTCATTCGGTTAGATATTCATCAAAGATTAACTTGGCAGTACTGAGTTGGACATGAAGCATTCAAAGGCTCACGCCTGTAATCCTAACTACTTAGAAGAGCTGAGGATCACAGTCTGGCAGACAAACTCATGAGATTCTTATCTCCAACTAACCAGCAAAAAGCCAGAAATGTAAGCCTGGAAGTGTTGCTCAAGTGGTAGAGTGCCAGCCTTAAGCAGAAAGGCTAAGTAAGAATACATAACCCTGACTTCAAGCCCCTGTATGGGCACCAAAGTAAATAAGTATGTGCATGCATAATACATACATACATACATACATAGTTCAAAGGTGAATAAGGCATATATTTTATAACCAAAGATTTTATAACTTAATATGTAGAAAGGGGAAAGACATATGCTATCAGACTGTATTCCTATTGGGAGACAGATCACATTCACTTAGGTAGTACTCATTACCAACCTGTTGTATATACCTAAAGGAAGGTCAAGTACACAAGGACACAGTTCACAAGTACTGTGATTGTCAATCAGCCCTTAGGGAAGTTTGCAAATATTCCCTCAGAGATGTACAATGAGGCTGTTTTAGATGGGGTCATAAAAGGCTTCCTAGAGGAAGAGACAGAGTTGGACCATGAAACAATATGGACAGACAAAAGGACATTACAAGATCAACTCAGGCAAAGGTGGATAAACAGAGGCATATAAATAAGTAAGAACAGAATTCTGTGGGCCAAAGGAAGTTTAGTGGGAGATGAAGCTGAAGAAAGAAACAATAGAAAGAAGCAGACAGGACAGACGAAGGGATTTGAAATGTATCCAGTGAGTTCTGGGGAGTCTTTGGAGGGCTTTGAAAATGGCAGGGCTATGTATTTTTGGAAGTTTACTTTGGCACCATTGTAGACAGGAGATTTGCATACAGAGTGAAGGTGTGATTGAAATAGCCCAATGGAGAAAGTCGAGAATTGGAAGTTAGTTGATACGTGAACATTGATGCAAGACATTTCAGATGAAATTTATAGATCTAGGTGTACAAATGGGATGCAAGAGATAAACAAAGGAGCCGGCTTGGATTTAAAGCCCTGTGCGTGAATAGTAAATCATTTACCCTAGACAGAGCACGCCAAATTAAGATGCCTTTGGGTCCAGGGACAATGACTTGGTTTGAAGATGTGTTCAGATAGAACACTGATGAGAGAAGTCTGTATTTAGGACATGGTAGAATGATTTTTCCTAAATTCCTTGTACCTTCCTTCTCTAGTCTGAAAGGACCTTTGGTGAACTTTGCTGATGATAGAACTTTTTTCAAAGCCATCCCTGGAAATCTATTCAGTCTTAGCTGTCAGATTGAATTACCTCTTACCTGGTCCTGTGCTTGATTATTTCATCTCTAAACCCCTCCCTAAGGTTTCCAGGCTGGTGCCTCCCTGATTGCTTGTAGTTACATAGTTGAATAGACTTTTTCATGGGCTTTAGTCCTATGTCGTTCAGTAAAAAAGATCTTAAATCTGATTCCATAATCGTCCACTTTTGATCCAGGTGACCTGTGAAAATTAATTGTCACATCTAAGTAAACACCTGAGCATAATTTTGGTGGGTTTAAATGAGATGAGGTGTAGTACTTTTTAGCATCAATAAATGCTGAATGAATATTAAATTTACTCATTAACTTTGTAAATCAGAAATGCATTATTAAAGTGAGAAAGAAACTTAGATACTATCTCACCTAATTATATCAAGTGAAAACACAAGAACTGGGCTCCAGGGAATAAAAACAGCTTGGCCACAGTGATACTGCCTATAAGGCGATTCATGGATTCCATACCCTTGGGATTAACACTCTACCCTGCTCTCTCTGTTCTGGCTGAATTGGAAGAGTTTCTTGATCATCACATGTCACCATAATCTTATTGGGCTTCCTATGGGAGACTGGTAGATAAAAGTTCTATTAATCATTGGGTGCTACAGAGCGAACTGTCACCAACTTAGAGACTTCGAACAATCCATGTCTATTGTCTCAGAATACCTGTGAGTTAGAGGTCTCAGCACAGCTGAGCTGGCTCTGTGATTTGTGGTCTTACAAGGCTGAAATCAAGGGGTCAGCTGCTCTGAGCTCCTACCTGGAGGCTCAAATAGGAAAGAACTCACTTTTGAGTTCATGTAGGCTAACGCAGCAGCCCTGGCTTCATGGGCGTAGGACTGAGGTGCATGCTTTCTTGTGGTCAGCTGGAGACCACTCCTGGGAACTAGAGGCCCACTCAAAAATGGACACCACCCACCTTGTTACATCCTCCCATGACCATGATGTGGCAGCTGAATTCTTTCAAACACAGTCGAGAAGCATCCCTGCCGCTGGCCAATGGTATGTAGATAGCCATAGACCGTAATGACTGGAATGGCTTCCTGTCATTTTTACCACGGTCCATGGGTTAGAGGCAAGTGCAAATATGACTTAAGAGGAGAGATCGCACAGTGTGTGACACCCAGGAACAGAATCGGGGAAGGGGACACCTTACAATTCTGCCTTCTGGAGATACCACTAGAGATTTCAGTGTGACTGTCACAAGGCCTCCTCTGATTACAACTACACGTTCTGCAAACACTGTTCTCAGGAAAGCTAAGTCTGCAAGGATACTGATATGTGTGTATCTTTTGAATCTGCACATATCATATGCAACACGTGTATACAAAAATGGGTTTGTATGTATGTGCACTTAAGACATATAATCTCAACATATGTTCTCATCCTCTGTCTCCTCTCTCTCAGTATACACATACACACACACACACACACACACACACACACACACACACACACACACACACACACACACACACACACACAGGGCATGTGTCTCTCCACGTGTGTACCTTTGTTGAGTTTTAAAGGGGTCCTTTCTGAGAGTTGATCCAGAGACATTGCCTACCATTCTGGTAATTTCCAGAGTGCTCTTTCCTGAATTGTTGGTACACTCTGTGACATGAGTCATGCTGCCTCTTTATTAAAAATCCATCTTCTCCAGCTGAGGCAAAGCAAATATTTACCCATATCTAACTCAGGTCTCAGCCTTGGCAAATGTCTGTGCCTCCTCCATGGAGCCCGCCAACCCTCTGGGGATGGTGAAATGGGGGGAGACGGTCTGCCTTTCCTCAATACCCCCAGGACAGAATGGTTGGCAGGCCTTCTCCCCCTGCCTGGAGTGTGCCCTTCTCATCCCCATTTGAAGGGTCTCCTTGGAGCTCCACGTTTGCCAGGATGCAAGCTAATGCTCCTGTTCACACTCTTCCCATCCACTTCTTTCCTTTAAGATCTGTCATCTGTAAAACCCATCACTCATTCCACGCAGCCCTCCTCTTACATACTGGAATTCCCGCTACTCCTCAGCCAACCTGTGGCAAAGCCAGGCCTGTTACCCACCACCTATCAGCCCCTGCAGTACCCGCAACCTCCACCTTCCACCATCCCTTGTTATACTTCTAGTCATCAGAAGCAAATCAGAAAACCCAACTCTCACTCCCTTGCTGACCGTAGCAAGCATTAATCTATCCCCCTTTGATCCTTCTTTTGTTAACTAAATCTCAGTGTCCATTTTAGGCAAGTTATTGTGTTCTTTGTTACACGATTTTTTATTTCATAAAGGTGAGTGTTATTTCCCCAGTGAGATTATGAATCTCCTAAAGGCAACATTTATAATTTTCCTTTATTTTTTTCTTTCTCTCTTCCTCCTTCTTTTTCCTTTTCCTTATGATTAGTATTGGACTAAGGGGCTAGATGAATCTGTATTTAAATCTTGAGTCCACCTGTGGAAAAACTATGTTATGCATTTTTCTCATGCTTAAATGAGGATACTAACCACCCCATATTTGCAGCTACAGAGAGTCAGCAAAAGTAATGTATGTAAAGAAATGAGTGTACATTGGCATATAGCAAATATTCAAGTAATGAAAGATATAGCTCCTTTATCATACATTACAAACCATTTCTATTCAATCCAGAAAGGAAAAAAAAGCCAGATACCTTTTATAAGCCCCGTACTGTGTTCTGGTGGTAAAGGTCCAGAAATCAAATAATCTTGTTCACCTAGACTTTAAGAAATCTGCAATCTGGGTGACCAGAAGCTCTAAAGGGGACCTGAATAGTAACTGTCTCAAAACCTGATGAGAATCTACTCATAATGATCTCATTGCAAAATGAAATAAGACATGCTCTCAGTTCATAGTGGTTCCCCATTGTGTTCATCTGCATTTATGGTAAGAGAGACAAAGAGCTCAGGCTATTTCCTCCCATTTCTTCTACTCTGTCCCTCTCTATGTCATCATCCTATTAGCCTACCGGGCAAATGGGGCTGCCTCCGAGGTACGCGTGACCAACTAGTTGGTGCTGTCTTGATGAGTGGTGAAGATGAAGATGGATGCATTCTTGTTCACCTGTAGTTGGAGTGAGGACCACTCACCTTCAGCATCCTTCTCTTGATGCTTTCTACCTGCCCACCCACCCTACATGCACTTGTCATGCTGGTTAGAGATGAGGAAACATCTCATGATTCAAGTGCTTGCTGAACTCCAGGGACACACCCATACCATTGGGAATTTCAATGGTAATTCCTATCGGGGTAAAATTGCAAGTGGGAGGATTTCTTTTTCCATTTTCCCTTTTGTAAAATGCAGAATGCTTTGATTATTAAAATGAAATATTGCATTATGAAGGTCCCAAAGGACAGTGGCTGCCTTGTGGGAGAGCTGCTCGCTGAGCTGAGAAGTCCAGTGTTGGTTGTTGCAAAAGAGAAAGCAAATGCTTCAGAGGACCAGAGCACCATCAGGGACTGAAGCCACGGTTGCTCTTTCTCTGTGTGATTGTGTTTGGTTATGTGATGTTTCCCTGACTCCTGGACTAATTCTCTGTGCCAAGGATGTCAGTAGATGTTTTAAACTACCCATTACTCTACACTACCCTAGGCCTGTGGAAAATCAGACAGTGTCTCCAATGAGTTTAGAGGGAGAGGGAGAAGGCAAGGGAGAAGGAGGGGGTGGAGTGGAGAGAGAGAGAGAGAGAGACATCAAATCCTTGAATTCATAGGGCAGAAAAGAGCAAGAGGCAATTCTGCATCACAGCTCACTTAAATCTAACATAGTTCAGTGATGTCAAATTAGGTCCCAATAGCACACAGCCAGAAAATAGGAGAGCTCTGTGAATCTCAGTGTCCTGATGTAAGAATCTTCCCTCTCTCCATTTCCCAGAATCATCCATTTCTCTGTTAATTTCCCCTGTCTTAATCTCTAAAGGCTCTTATAACAAAAATACCATTGGTAGGTAGTTAATAAATATAATTTATTCCCTTAATAGATAAATTCATTTCTCATAATTTGGCAATGGGGCGGGGCGGGGGAGGTTGCAAAGTTAAGGATCAGAACACTGGAAGGTTTAGTATTGAGTGAGGGCTCACTTCCTGCTTCACAGCCAGTCATCTCTCCTCGTCTTCCATGGTGGGAGGGGCAAGGAAGATTTCTGGGGTCTTTTATAAAGGAATTAATTTTGGTTCTCATAACCTAATCTGTTCCCAAGGACCTCACCTTTAAACACTATTATAATGAGAATCAGGTTTCAATGCATGCATTGTAGGAGGACAAATATTCAGTTTATAACACCCTTTAATCTCCCATCCAACCAAATATTCACTGGTACTAACTAGCTTATTCTGGTGACTATCTGTGCTTTGGGGGCTGGAAGTCATTCGTTATTCCTGCCATCTCCTGGCTAGCACAGGAAACAGAGCAAAAGTCTTTTGGTCTAGCCCAGTTGGAAAGATCCAAGAAAATAGAGATGGCAGAAGAAATAGGAGACAAATGAGACCTCAGTGTGGGGTGTAGATCTGCTGATAATAGTTCCTTTTAGTAAACATGAGTTTAGGTGTGGGATTTTGCCATAGCTATGTAGCATAGATAATTGCTAGCTCTATCTAGCGATCAGACTGTATGGCTATTGATGGAATTTGCTAGGATATGTACAAAATCAGCAGTGAAGTAGCTTTCCCAAAAATGTGGACTGAATTTTACCTATTAGTTTGAAGTAAATACAGGGGTTGAAAAACCAAGGTCATTGTCTTAATGAGTAACTAAACAGAAGATTCCAGAAGGCAGGGTTGCCCATATGACCCGTGTTAGTCTCTTCTACTAGTTGATAACATGAAAATAAAAATGTGGAGTAAGATTAAGAGAGAATTTAGGGGTGCAATTCAGTAGGGTGTTGGGTTCAATCCCTAGCACATGCATACACACACACACACACACACACACACACACACACACAATGAGAATGACAGGCTAGGGATATGTTTCAAGTGGCAGAGTACCGGCCTAGCAAGTGTGAGGTCTTGAGTTCAAATCCCGGTACCACCACACACACAAAGTCATATACTAAGCTACAAGTAGGGTTCAAGTAGAAACCTGGGATCAATGCCCAATACCACCAAAAAAAATCAAAATAAAATTTAAAAAATTTAAATAGAGAATGGCAAATTGTACAATACAATTTGTTAGCATGGAGTAGATCCTCGTTGGAATAAATGAGTCATGAGACACATTTGAGGGAGAGCTGGGGAGACCCAATTGTACAATAGAGAAGACATTATATGCAGGTATTAGTGTTGATTTTTGTCAGTTAGAGACTATTACAAATATGCAGAGCTAGATTTTAGAGACACTACCTAAGCCTGCAGGAGAAAAATGTCAGAATGTCTAAAATCTCCCTTAAATACTACATAAAAAAAAGTCTACGTGGAAACATGGTACCAATTTTAAAATTCCAGGGATGGGCGACAACACTCATTATCCTTTACTAAGGTGACTATGATAAATCTAACGAAATGGAAAATTACAGCACTGGTTTGGCAGTGTACAACAATAGAGTGATTTATAAGACCTATTTAGGGATCATTGCCACATGCACAATGGCTATTAGGCATATTGTGAATGTGTCAGATTCATTTTAGTCCGTCCTTTTCATTGCCAAGCCAGAGCATTTGGGGAGCCGTTGCACGCAGAGTGTAAAGAATCTTCTTGTGTGGCATGATCTAGCTTAGAAGCACATGGTCTGAAACTCTGGGGACATCCATAGCTGGAAATTCTACGGGGCAGATTTTTGGAAGGGAAGACATTCAGCCCACTTGGTACTGATGTTCAGCCCCATGACAGCAAAGAGTAACAGCAGCATGGCAGGTAGGGTTCGTTAGGGAAGATGAAGTGGCTGGAAGGGAAGAAAGGGGAAAGAGACCTGGACAGGTCAGATCGGCCTTCAATCATGGCTGAAGCTGTGTGCCAAGTCACACAGAACTGAATCAAGGATAAAATGGGGGAAGGGCTGTCTGGCGTTTAAGTATAGTCAAAGAAGGAAGTTACTGATTGTGAAATGAATGACTAACAGCAGTGACAGCAGAAGGTTACACCCGGGGCAATGCATACTTTGGGACTGGACGGGAGGTAGTGGGGGATTGAGAATTGCTCCAAGGCCAGGACTTCCGAGAATGAGCCTGAGCCTGGGGGTAGGGGGGTAGGGAGGGGGACGGGGAAGGGGAGTGGGTGGAAGGGCACGCAGTCATGTGGGCCCTGAAGGCAGCATTGGGTTATGAGAGCAATTCAGATTCCCAATCCAGGATGTGTGATGTCCTCTGCGATCCTCTCTTCCTACTGCTGAGTCTTCCTCTAGCTCTCCCACAAGCCCCTGCTGGTCTATTCTACTTTCTTACATTGAGGTTGGACCTGTTCTTTGCATCTCCTATAGTTACACAGAGTCTGCTGTTCAGTATTTTTCTTTCTGAAGCTCACCGTTTTAACCAAACCATTGTGCTTTGTTTGCACGTTGAATTCTTCCAGGACCCTCTTTCCAACTCTCTCGCGCACGCACGCACGTGCATGCGCCATTATCTTATTTTTACTCAAGGCTTTCCTCACAATTTATTACCCCAATTCTGTTTGACAACTTTTTCTGCCCTGGTACCATCTGCCTAGTAGATGGATGGATGATTTATGTACAGATTATCACATACATATACACACACAAATGTACACACACAGCTTTGATGAATGTCATGTTGAAGTTGAGTTTCTGCGTGTACTAACCATGCTTGGGAAAATGCCTGGTGAGAAAGAGGAATGTGCTTCCACACTGGTGCATTTTGTTTTCCTTTGCAACCCCAGTGTCTTCCTCCTGATGGGAAGAGCAGCTAGCTCCAGTTCACCTTTCCCTGTTGTTGAATTTTCCTCTTCCTTTCCTTATGTCTCATCCTAGTTTGTTTGGGGTAATTTAGGTTCTGAGCCATTCTTCTCTTGTTAGAGTCTCTAATGTCTCTTCTAAATTGAAATTCTTCCTTCAGGGTGCCAAGAACTCTGATGCTTCTAAATTTACATCTGGGTAACAGATTTGCTACGAAGTTGGACTACTGGGGAACAAATTCAATTTTCAGAAATTCTACAAAGAGTTACATGCCTCCGGGTCTCATCCAATGAGTTCTTCACTCGGGACAGATGGTCTGCTTTAAGTTATAATCAGGAAGTTTCAGAAACATGACATAATGTTTATCTCTCCTAAGATTTTCCTTATTGGTTTGGCTTTTAAAAAACACTCCATGTGCCTGCCCCCCTCCCTCCCTCTCTCCTCCCCTCCCTCCCCCCTCCCTTCCCTTCTTTCCTGGCAGATTCTGGCAAAAATAATATCTAGAAAGGTTTTCACATTGTCTTTTATTGAAAGAACACACTTGCTTCTAACTATACAGATTAACTATCTTTTAACATCTTTAGAAAATAAAAACTCAGGGTTTAAAAAGCTTACAAAAGCCACTTGTGCTTTGCATTGAGCAATTGGAAAAGCTACAAAGTTTCTGAAAGGGAACAATGATAGAAAAACCCAAAGATGATCATTTTCATCCAGAATGGGGATGGAGATTGCCCTTTCTACCTGTCCAACCTCTGACATTTCGATACAAGCTCCAGCCGCAGAGGATCCTGAGCAGACTCTGAGAATGGCATTTAATAAGATGGGTCTGAAAACAGGATGGCTGTTCAGGAATTTAACAACAAGAAGTATCTGAAATGCAAATCAATTTGAAGCCATTCTCCTAAAAGTAGAAAAATGCCCTCCCCCAACCAAATGTGCCACTTCCTTTTGAGACAGTAGTAGTTATTTAAAGGAGATAATTCATGTTAGAATTTGTTCTATTGCTGAACATTCTTCCTGCAAAAGTAGCACTGTATTTTCCCCCTCCTGTCTTGAAATATATTGTGGCTATGATTTGTTCAGAGCTTCTTGTGACCATTGTAAGTGGCATATATCTTGCCACGCCTTGCTTTCATTCTTTAGGATCATTAAATGTTGTCCATGATCTTCAAAGTTCTGAGGGTAGAGGAGGACCAGGGAAAGAAATAAGCATGCTGATCCGTGAGTGTAAATCTTCCCCAAGGCTTAGCATGACTCACATGCTCTGCGACTTGAGTCACAGAATCAGCTACCACGTCTCCCAGAGCTATGTGTTCAAAGGCAGATGAGAGGCAGAAACTTCTACAGAATCCAGAAGGCTGTGTGGCTGAGACAGGCCCTAGCATGTTCACTTTTATGCTCCTGGAGTTCTACATCTCAGACTATTTTTTGTTCCCTAGGATAAAGCATTGCTAATATTTTCTACCTAAGGAATTGAATCTGCAAGTTAATTTGCAAAACAAAAAGGGAAAAAGAAATGACGCGCAATCCTAAGTAAAATGTTAATAAGAGGGTGTGGGGAAGAAGAATAAAAACAAAAGAGGAAGAACTTAGGGAATGGGAGAGTTCTCATTTAATGAAAATTAATGCATATTATAACTGCCTATACCCATTATTAGCTGTACATAAACAGTAGAAGGTGGCTGACTTAATACGAACATCTGGTAAAGACAGGGTTGCTGGAGAGAGGCCCATGAAATAGAGTGAGTCCACTTCCTTCATATTATCTCAGCCTTGAATACACACAGAGGCCTGGTTTTTTTTTCACATCTGTGGAACAGTGAAGTTTCTAAATTCCAAACGTATGAAGATAATGTACACTGTGCTTACAGAATCTGTGTTCGTGTTGGCAGTTGTAACCATTCCTCCCCACCCAGCACTGTGACTGTGGCTTAGGGGAAAGCACTAGCTCACCAACGGTGACGAATGGACCCCTTTGACAATCTGGAACGATTCTTCCCTACTTACAGAATAAAGAAATGCTTACATACTTGATGCTTTGGTCTGCAAACTAAATAGTGCAATTTCTACCCATTCTTTTCTTTTTTTTGGGTCCGGTCATGGGGCCTGAACTCTGGGCCTGGGAGCTGTCCCTCAGCTCTTCAGCTCAAGGCTAGCACTCTACCACTTGAGCCACAGCACCACTTCCTGCTTTTTTCTTATGTGGTGCTGAGGAATCAAACCCAGGGCCTCGACCATGCAAGGCAAGTGCTCTACCACTGAGCCACCTTCCCAGCCCCTCTACCCATTCTTTATGTGAATTAGAGTCTAGACAATGACTGACAATGCAAAAAAAAAATACAACAAATGGGTGTGAATCTGATTAAATACATGGTATGGCTGGATGGAAATATCATAATGAAACTTCTGTCCTACAACTATAAAAAACTACATATATATATATATATATATATATATATATATATATATATATATATATATATATATATATACAGGCAGATATAAATTGTGTGTGTGAGAGAGACAGAGAAAGTTGTAACTTTCTTAATATTCAAAGAGCAAAAATATACATTACAGCCACCATTCATTGGGATACTAAGGAAGGATGGCTAACACAGGAGAAATTCGAATCTTGGCTCATCTGATACCTATGGTTCATTTCCATGAGGGTAAGAGAAGACCTTTCAGCTGTGAGGAGGAGACTCTGGACGGTGAGTATGGAGAAGAGCATGTGGGTTCTGACTTCATGAGACAGTTACAAAAGACAAGAACACACTTTGAAGAAGAAGGAGGGGGTGAAACAAACAGGGCTGGGGTCACCACCACCCCTCCAATTTGGGGCAGAAAATGGTGAAATAAGGAGACTGGCTCTAGCCAGCGCCATCTTGGCAACGCGGTGGATGAATTGGGTTTAACTGGCTCCATCTTGTCTTCTTGGTGGATGAAGGTAAAGCCCCTTCCCCCCAGGTGATGGGTATGCCTGAATTTCTTGAGGCAGGGACTTGGACAATAGGTTACTGGACCTCACAATCCTGTGCCATGAACTCGCGAGACTCTGCAGCTCCTTGTGACCCTGCCCCTTGACCATGACCCTATTTAGGCCCCAGCTGCCTCCCTCAGGTGCCATTTGTTCCAAGCCTCATGTCTCCTTTCTCTCCTCAGGCCACGGTGCATCTCACTTCGGCTCACTAGTGAAGTTGATCCAGTTTATTGGGATTGTTTTTCTGCTCTTCCTTTGCTTTACTACCCTCATGGCTCAGTTTTCTAACAGTGTTAGGCTGCAAGGCTGCAAGTTTTCTGGGGACATGTGTCTTCAGGCAGCCACTAGCTTTCTAATAAAGACTCCTGATTGGACCTCTCAAAATGTGGCTTCTCTGTATCTCACAATTAAATTCCCATATAACAATGGGAGAGAGCTAGAAATGACAGTTGAGTCAGGCACAGATCAGAGGTAGGTTCCACTTAAATCTCCAGTGTCTAGGTTTGACCTTGAGAAGCGTAGGCACTTGCATAACGGAGGACAAACAGTTGAGGTATAGCATCAGCAGCAACTTACTATGTAAGAGGGAAAGATGGCAGAGCAGATTCGATTCCTGAAGCGATGCGTTCCTTTGTTCCAGTGTCCAGTTGAGAACCTGGGAGAAACTTTCAGAAGAAGCTGGAATCTTGTTACATCACTAGAAAATGTTCTGAGCAGAGAGACAGCTTTATGTCTCTTCGCTGAGGGAATAGAGCCCATGGAACCTGAAGAGGAAAAATCTCTTGATTCATGTTCTGTTCTTTGAATTTGGCCAGACCCAAAGAACTATAAATCAGTCTATGATTACATGTCGTTCTACATTTGTCCACAAGGAAACCCTAATGGATGCTGTAGACATGGTGACGCTGATGGGTGTGGCTTCATCAACTGCGGCAAATGTATCACTGGGGTGAGGTGGGGTGTTGGCTGTAGGGGAAGTGTGTGTGTGTGTGTGTGTGTGTGTGTGTGTGTGTGTGTGTGTGTGTGTGGTGGGGGGTGGGAGGGGGCAGAAAGCAGCTGGGCTATCTCTGTCCCATCTGCTGTGAACCTAAAAGTGCTCTGAAAAATGAGGACTATACAAAACAAAGATCTTTGGCCACACAGATGAAGAGGCAGCATCACAGAAAATATGGGTCCCACATGCCTTGCTTCTGTGGAAATTTTCAAGGTATTTATGCGAAGATATATCTGATTATTTTCAGAGTTAGTGAATGTTCTTCCTAGAGTCTGATGAAATCCCAAATGATATTCTGTGATAATTACTATTAATAAAAACATCAAGAGGTATTGTACTCACAAACTGACATGTTGAATTGAAACCCTTTAGTATAACTACTTAAGACAATAAAAAAAATGAAAGGTAACTGCAAAAATAATAATCTATTTTTTGTGTGAATACATGTTGACCCATATGCATTAATATATTAATCTACTAATACTACGCAATACAGAGAGAGAGAGAGAGAGAGAGAGAGAATATTCCTCAGTTAAAAATAAGTTGAAAGTGCCTAGACAAAAGCCAAAACTCCACCCCAACTGTGAACTTGGGGACTTTCCACACAATATGCCGGCTGTGTGAGTATCTTCTGTGCAACATGCCTACGCTGAAACCAAGATCCACTGTCACGGAGACTGTTTATCTTAGAGAGGCAAAGCTTGGCCAGTGAACTGTGTGGGTGGAAAAGCAAGGGGAGAGAAAGTGGTAGGACAAGATTCCTCCCTGGCAGGCATGAAGGGAAGGTAATACTGTGCTTCCTAAGGTACTTTCTCATCAGTGATTAAAGGGTGTGTTTGGGCCTCAGTCCTATGTTGAGTGCCTTGTCTTAAGTGAAGTCTTCCTGGCGATAAATCCATTTGCCTTCTGGTATCTGTACATGCTTAGTAAATATTTAATGTCAACTCTGCATTGCCCTTGGGTTTACTAAGTCATTCTCTGCTTTCTCAGAGAGCAGCCATGATACCTTCCCTAGAAAGGAGGCCCGACCTTCCCAGCTACAGTTTCCCAGGGAGCTTTGTGGGCATGAGTCCAAGCTGACTGTGGGCCCACGTGCATCATGGGTACACTTAACACCTTACAGCTCAAGTGCCCGGCCTCCTTTGTTCACCTACTCCTCACAGCAACTGGTAGTTCTTATTATCCCCTGCATTTTAGAGGAGGATGGAGTTTAGAAATCAGTTGCCCAAAGACAAGCAAGTGGAGATGAGGACCTTCAGGTTCTTCACTTGTGTGTGCTTTAGTCATGTACAGACAGCTCAATCTTCAACCCTGTACAAGACATAACTCATCTCCATTGGTCCACACCCTTGAAAGTCATTTCTGAAGAAAAAGGATGCTTTTTTCCCCTCCTGTCTCTGCAGGGGAGTCGTTCTCCCAGAAGTGATTTTAGAAAATCCATAGAAAACAAAAACAGCACAAAGGAGGAAAAAAAATAACAACAACCAAAAAAAAATCCTTTTGTCTTGTATGTAGGTTTATCTGTGTGGAGGAGGGTATAAGGAGAGCACAGAAATGGTGGGACAAAGGGTGAACTCATTAGTCACTATATTGAAAATGAACTATACAGCTTGTGGGGGGTGTTCGGGAGGGAAAAAGTGGGAGAGAGCAAAGGGAAGGGTGACACTTCAAAAAGAAATGTACTCATTACCTGACTTATATAATTGTATCCCTTCTGTACATCACCTATACAACAGCAATTTTAATAAAGGAAAAAAAAAAAAGAAAAGAAAATCCATTGAAATGATTGGCCTGAAATACATCTCTCTCTGACCTACCAGCCCACCATGATGGCAGCCTGGGCTAATGATTTAGAGTAGATTTTCCTCTGCCTTGTACTTTGGAGCTGGGTAGTTGCCCACTGTAACACATAACTTTTCCAATTCACCACAATCAGCCCTCCTATCCTCATCACTGGCAGGGGCACAGGGTGTAGAATGGAAGGAATCAGCAAGGCTTTTTACTTACCCAGCATACATTTGTGGTAAGTGGATCTGCCCAGAAGTACCATTTGTTCTTTGGAGTTATTCATGCTGCGATGCCTTCTTACTTTTTGGAGTTGAAAGACTGAATTTAACAAGATGAGTGGTGTGAACCGAGAGGCTGCATGAAGCAGGAGCAAGATTAGCTATTTCTCAATTGGCAAATACATTCTAACCAATTTCTAGACCTACAGGCTCTGGCTGCAATCCACATGATCTCTTCAGGATGCCCTGAGACTTGAAAACTTTTCCAAAAAAAAAAAAAAAACATGTATTTTACAAAGCCCAGTATGAGTGAATTTTCAGAAAGTTAAAGTTTGTAGTAGTTAGACCAGCCTTAAATACAGTCTGTCAAATGCTTAGCTGAATTGTGACTACCTTGTCTGTACCTCTAACTCTGCTCCCAGGGGTAACGACCATCAGTAGACTTAATTTGCATTACAAAACTACAAATTACTAACTATAGTCCAAGAAGGCCAATTTGACTATGGAGCTAAGCAGAGTCTTCAAGTTACTTCTCTGTAGGACTGGAGAAGAATTCTTTTTTTTTTCTTCTTTGGACCACTGACAACCAATTCTTAGCTTATCCTTACTGGAACATTAACTCTTCAGTTAGATTTTTGGCTAAAATAAGTAGATTGTTTCTCCTTTAAACTGTTACAAGAACTATAAAGCTTTTTTAAAACCACTATTTGTTTGTTTGTTTGTTTAAAAAAAAAGCATCACCCCTCAATAAATAGGAGCAAGTGTGGATTTGGGAGACCTGAGGGAGAGCAATGGAAGGGGTCACAGTGAGCAAGATGCATTATAGTCATAATTTGATATGCTTAATTAAATCCCTCTGTACAGCCACTCAAAGATATGTTTTAAAAATTTGGAAAAAAGATAATGACTGGGAACTGAAGCATGTTAATTTTGTGAGTTGGAAAGCAGACAGAGGAATGACCATTGACTTGGCTAGTAGCAGGTTAAGTAAAGAAGAAATCTGAAAAGTAAGAACAGTGTTACCAGATGCTTCTTGAAGTGGAGGTGAATAAGGTTGAAAACAATTGGTTAGAAAGTATGTTTAAGAGATATAAACCCTAAATTCCCTCATCTGCTCTGTACTACCCATGACTGTATTCTCTGCCTTCTTCCCAAAGGAGTAAAAGTTTATTTCTTGGAGTGGGTCAATAAGGCATCTGACATAGGGAGACACCCAATGATACATTTCCACATTCTCAGTGGGCTATGATTGCCAAGCTGGTATTTGATATCCAACCTCACCAAGACATTGTCAGTCAGATCCAAAATTTTTTCCATCACACCATTGCTCAAGAGGCCACTGGAGGAGAGTCTCTAAAACAAGGGAGTACATCAATTGTTAAAAAAAAATCATTGGATCCAGGAAACAAGTAATCAAACCCATAAATCAGCCACGAGAATCCTCAAAAATGATGAGGAAGGGAGTTCCCAGGACAACACCTCAGCACTAAATCACAATAACATTAACTCTAGATTGGAGCCCAAAGGCAGAAGGGTCTGGAGGAAAAGCTCAAAGAAAAAGAAGAATCAATAGCAACTCTAATTGTGCATGTGTGCATGTGTGTTACAGAGATATTTACATGTATGGCAAAAATGCATGTAGAATAATTAGTAATTGGTACATAGAAAACTAAGCAACCACCCTTTAGGTTTTTGACTGAAAGGAAATAATTTGGAAGAAAACAAGAGAAGAGGTGAATCTGTTCAAAAAGAAATGTACTCATTACTTGACTTATGTAACTGAAACCCCTCTACACATCACCTTTACAATAAGAAATAAATAAATTTTTAAAAAGAAATAATTACTAGCCCTAAAGACGTAATAATGTAACGTACTGAGAGTAATGTAATAATAATTCACTACCTGGTTGGCTATGAACAGTAATTTCCAGCTTAAGAATAATGCGAATCAGTGTGCACCAATCCCAACAAACATTCCAATATACTTGTGTAGGAAGAATCTGCATGCATGGTGTGTGTGTGTGTGTGTGTGTGTGTGTGTGTGTGTGTGTGTGTGTGTGTGTGTGTGTGTGTGTTTCTGGGAAAGGGAAGAGGAAAAGAGGCCCCCAAACCTAAGTTCTTTTCTTCTATATAGAATTGAAATTTATGAAGAAACAGAATGAACAGGTTATTAGCATACAATACAAAGCAATAGTTACAATTCAAGGTCGTTGCCAGGAGGTGAGAAGAAACTGAGATACTAAGTGAGCCTTATAGAATACTTTTCATTTTTAAGCCATAAATATATGTAATTTTGACTTAAAATGTAAATACGCAATAAGAAAGAAAATAATTACCTTTGGGGGAAGCAGCAAATAAGTTGTTATGGTTTCCATGCAAATCACAAAAAGTCATGTTTGGAAACTTAATCTCTAATGTGATAACACTGAGAATTAGGTAAGACCTTTTAAGATGTAATTAGGTCATTCAGACTCTGGTCTTATGAGTAGGTTAATGTCCTTTTTCTGACTATTTTCACCAGATAGGTTATCTCAAAGGTAGGTTCCTGAGGAAATGAGTTTAGTTCTCTTCCCTACTCACTCCTTCTCCATCTTTGTGTGCATGTGTGTGTGCTCCTTCTTATCCTTCTACCTTCTACCATGAGTTAATGCAGTAAAAAAGCTGTCACCTGGAGCTGCGTGAGGGGCATGTCATGGTCTCCGGGTCTCCCGACAGCTCTACTACAAAGATGGTCAACGTACCCAAAACCAGAAGGACTTTCTGTAAGAAATGTGGCAAGCATCAGCTTCACAAAGTGACCCAGTACAAGAAGGGTAAAGATTCTCTGTATGCCCAAGGGAAGAGGTACTACGATCGGAAGCAAAGCAGCTATGGTGGGCAGACCAAGCCAATATTCCGAAAGAAGGCTAAAACCACCAAGAAGATTGTGCTGAGGCTTGAATGTGTTGAGCCTAACTGCAGATCCAAGAGGATGCTGGCCATTAAGAGATGCAAGCATTTTGAACTGGGAGGAGATAAGAAGAGAAAGGGACAAGTGATCCAGTTCTAAACTTTGGGGGGAGGAGGGTGGTGGGGTCTTAATTTTGAGGGGACGATCTTGAAGCTATAAGATTACCTGATGGAAAACTAATAAATCTCAGAAAATACCCCCCCCCCAAAAAGAGCTGTCACCTGATGAAATCTCTCAATTTTGAACTTCCCAGCTTCCATCACTGTGAGAAATCAATCTCAGCTGGATGCCAGTGGCTCATACCTGTAACCCTCACTACTCATGAAGCTAAGATCTGGAGGACAGAGAATGAAAGCTAGCTGGGGCAGACAAATCCACGCGAATCTATCTCCAGCAAAATAAAAAATGGAACTGAAGATGTGTAGGAAAACACCTGCTCAGAGTAGTAAACTGAACAAAATATCGAGGCTCTGAGTTCAAGCTCTAGTACTGGCATGGAAGACAAAAGGAAAGAAGGAAGGGAGAAAGTATTTTCATAAGTTATTCAGGCTCAGAAAGTATACCAGCACAGACTAGATGAAGCTTTGTCTATTCCCTGAAATAACTAGAACAAGGATAAAGTATCATCCTAGCAGAAACAAATCATAAATCTCAACCCCTGAAATCTGGGGCCCATTCACAGGGAAGAGAGAATAAAGTAGACAGTAACCTTATCATGTCTGTCTCCCAATGAGCCATCTGAAACTGTGCTAGCTCCAGGTGAGCTGAACTTATGAATGTCTTCCACAGATTCCTAGCTCCTTTGACAGGAATGTGGAAAGACTTCTAAACATCCTTCTAAGGACCGATTTCTGTCTCAAGCCCTCGGATGTTAATTCTGAATTTAGTTACGCGTAGTGAGTATTTCTGTAGGATAGTCTGCCAAACTCAGCAGTATGCTCAGGCATTCACTCACTCATTCATTCAGTATGTGTCTAACATGTCTAGAAGATACAGAAACTTGATCATTGAAATAGAATTTCTTTTTCCTAGGGCCCAGTGCCATGGAAGAAAATTTGATATTAAAACTTTGACTAAAGATGGGCTGATCTTCAAAAGAATCTTGAATATGTCTTTTAGCCTTCACAAAAGGATTTTAACCCTGATTTATCCCCTATTGATTTTTAAGCATGTATTGGCATCCACCAAACCAAACAGGGAGTAGTTGAATCTCCCTGAATGTAAACCAGTCCCGCTTTATGCCTTATGCCTAGCAGAGTCCTTGGCACAGGACTGTTGCTATGTAAACGTTGAATGAGTTAATGGTATAAGGATGAATAGGTAGATGTATTGTAGATGGATGGATGGATGGATGGATGGGTGGGTGGATGGATGGAGTTCATTCATCTGAAATTCACCTTGGCTACAGAAAGCAATTCTAAAATTAGAAGTTGCCCCAGGGGCCATGCTTTAAAAAAATCATTTCAGAGATTTTGTTTCCTTGGATTAGATTTCAGGAAACCAAGGGACTAATTACACACATGGAGTTGAGGGGTTGAGGGAGTAGCTATTTTTATTTGAGTTGGAAACACATTTTCCATTCTCTCATTACACCTTGTTCTCTTTACCAATGGGTAATATGTATTTTTAAGCCCAGGTTTTAAAGAACTTTTTCCTTCCAAAATCAAGTCCTGTTTCAGTCTTTCTTGCCCTTATTCAATTCCAAAGTCATTATATTTTCTGGGAAGGAAGTTATTTTCTTGTGTCTAAAAAGACAGTTTTGCTAGTAAGGGAAAGAGTCCTGTTATGGCATTACTGTTAGAGTGACAAGGCCATCTGTGGCTATCTCTCAAGTCCATTGTGTGATTGAAGCTGAGTCATAAGGAAAGTTTAGGCTGTATTCAGCTGTATTAAGCCCCAGGTAATCTCAAGATGCTTTCACTAAAAGGCATCGTTTTTCTAGATAGGATGAAATGTAGGTGCACCAAAACAAGCTATCTCCTCCTTGCTAGGAATTAAGAGCTGACATGGCATCATTTCTGTGTTTCTGTGCAATTGCATTTGGTTTGTACTTGACTCTAAAATCTCAGTCTGGAAAATAAGGTAGCACATACTTGCTACCGTCTCAAGGGCCGGTTCATTTTTCTCTGCCAATGAAAGAGTTAAAAGCAGGGGAAATGGGTAAGGTAAATGGAGTGAGTTTATTTAACAGGGAAAGAAAAGCTGTGGAAAAATAAAAGTGGCCAGACTATGGGAGAAGAGTTTAAAGAGGAGTCCCATGTCCTCTCACAAGGCAGTTTTGTAGTCCAGGTCCCCTCCAGAATCTCCTCCCTTGGGCTTTGTGCTGAGTGTTTGACAGCTTGTGCATGCATTTCCTGTGCAGGCATGCAGGGCATTACAGGAAGACTTGAGCAGGAAAAAGAATTTCAGCAAGGAGCCCAAATCCATGAAAGAGCCTTTTTCTCTCTCAAACTCAAGTAGTAGAGTTTAGTACTTAAGCTTGCATGTATGCACGCGCGCGTGCGCACGCACACACACACACACACACACACACACACACACACACAGGTGAGCACACAGATTGGCTGAATTCGCACATGGTCAACTAGAAGGGCTTCTCTTGAAATTTCAAAGTGCTGCATTCAGAATCTCTAGTTTTGCTGCCTGCCCTTGACAATGCTTTGGCGCTGTAGATGGGTCTCTCAAGACGGGCCTTGGGTCACCTTACTGGTGCAATGTTGGATATGAAGTCATTGCTGACATCTCAGCCTGTGATCCGCCCTCTTCCCCCTGATTCTTCTCTGGTAAAGCACATTCTCTTCTGCTTGCTTTCAGGGCATGCTTGTGATGGAAATTGGCAATGTGCAGACCCTTGCCTGGCCAATGGCCCTGTGCCTGTAGCCCTGGCTCTGCATTCTGGCAGGCTGCCCCTCCTTGCTGGGTTAGGGCTGAGCAAACCACACTGGTGGGCCCTGACTTCATTCCTAAGGATAAACTCCTCAGAATGAGAATCAGGAACCTCAGCTTTGTAAACATTCCTGTTAGCATGGGTGCCATTGGAGATTTATTTGTTGGTTTATAGCCTGCTGAAGAGGGACTCTTTCCCTTCACTCGACAAACACTGCTTTCCTTAAAACCCTTTTTTTTCCTGACATCGTAATTTAAGAGGAAAAAAAAGACTGTGAGATCTTAATATTTTCAATGAGATAAGTGATGACATAATTCTAAGGTGATATTTTCCATGGTTTGTTGAAGATGTTTGTTGTTCCTTACTATTCCAGTAGTGGTCTGTGGACATGAGCCTTAGGATCACCTGAGAACTTCTCAAAATGGGAAATTACCAGAGGCCAATCATTTGTGCCTATTAATCCTAGCTACTTAGGAGGCTGAGATTTAAGAATTGCAGTTCAAAGCCAGCCCGGGCAGTAAAGTCCACAAGATTTTGACCTCCAATGAGCCACCAAAAAAATCAGAAGTGGAACTGTGGCTTAAGTATTAGAGTGCCAGCCTTGACTGAGGGATAGCACCCCAGGCCCAGAGTTTAGTCCATGGGATTGGCACGCGCACACACACACACACACATACACACACACACACAGGTGCATATGGGAATCACAAACCCTCTGCTACAGACTCACTGAAATCCTTCATCTTTTTATCTTATCAAAATTTCCAGGTCTGAAGTCTGAAGTCTGAGAAGCACTACTTTTAGATGTGCCTTGCAGTAGTGCCAATGCAAACAGGTTTCTAATGATATTTGTTATTAATAGGAAATTAATCCAGGAAAGCTTCATAACTTGGGCTTCTGAAAACCTAGCATCATCTTTTAATATCATTGGGTAGGTTCTAGTGTTGGACTTTGTCTAAACTTCTGGGAACACATTGGAAGTGTCAGCTATTTCTAATGACCTTATACATTTGTTCCAAGTAAGTGTAAAAACACCTTGAGCTCAAATAATTTCAGGGAAGAAAATTGCACAAACAATTCTGACTTTCTATTATAATGACTATTGTAACTGGAATGTTCTACAAATGAAGAAGCTTATACATCACCTTGGAGATGTCTAAAATATTCACTTATCATAGAATACCATATGCAAGATGACCATAAATTCTGTTACTGCACTGACAGAAAGCCAGGATTCCTAATATCACTGGAAATATGACAACAGCTGGGAAGCAAGGGTTTCCCATGTTTGGTTGGCCTGAGCTATATAAATTTCAATGGTGATAGAAATGAAATTTGGTGTCTACTGTGGAATACAGTCAGACAGGTATTTTAGAACATAAAAACACAGCTTAATGCTGGGAAATTGGGACTGAGAAGGACATCACACTGAGCTCAACATCCAACCGATTCTAAGAATGAAGAGGACAGATGGAGAATGTGTGCCAGACCGCATCCCTGGTTCCAAATTTCTGTCAGTGCAAAGGTAAGCATACAAGCTGGCACTCACATACCTGCAAAGTGCAAAAACAGCACTTTTCTGTGGAAAGGAGAATGAGTTTTCCATGCACCTGGTACTTTTCACATAGGCATTCATATAGGTATGCTTTCTTTCTCCTAAGCAGTAGTTCCTACTGCTTGTAGTTGAAGGAAATTATACAAATAAGGAATGGGTTCTAAAGCTCTGGAGTAAGCTGGTGACTCAGGTGGCTCCTTGTTTCTTCCCATCCTCTGAAGAAAGTTAGGAAGAAAGGAAAAAGGCACGACACAGCTCTGCCTTTCTTTACCAACACAGACTGCTTGTAGTTAACATATCTACTTGTGCATACTGCACACAGGAGGAAAAGTCTGTGGAAAGCAATCTGTTCATTTACTTGTAAGCTCTAACAAAACATTTTCATTTTTAATACCTCCTTGAGATCTGGGTGACCAAAGAAGAAATCCTATTATGTGGGGGAGATGGAGAATCGGGGATTTGGAGAGATGATGGTAAGAAGAAAGGGTCTGAGAATCTGCCTTCCTGGGTCTGAGTTCCTTCCTAGGTCTAAGGATTGGTGGAAGTAGAAGGACCTGATATTGAGATGCTTGAGAAACCATTTCTTTTGTCAACCTGAGCGTGTGCCCGCCATCAGCCAGGAAGTGAACATAGCTTTTAGACTCTTACCATGAACTGTGTGTACTCTAAAGTTTGAGGAGGAACAATGTAATAAAGCAAAAAGAACATCACACAGGAAAAGAAAAACTTCCTTCTTTCTCTGTGAATATTTTGATATTTCTCTTAATCCATCCCACCCTTCCTGGTTTTATTTTTTTGTGGGCAATATTTGTGAACTGGGACTAGATCACAAATGGAGGCCCTAGAAAGCAATCAGCTAAGGAGTCATTCCCTTTTCTCCTCCTAGAAACTCCAGCCACTTGGGAACCTAAGGGGGGAAAGGCACAGATGCCAGGGTGGGAGATTGGAGGAGAAGCTAGCCCACATTCAGGGGTCTTCAGTGGTGGTAGGACCTCCCAAACCTAGGAAGGGCACTGGCCTATAGGAATGCTATGTGTGCCATCCAGAAAAGATGCCCCTTCCTACTTCCAGCTCAGGATTTCTCAGAACTTCACCAGCTCAGGGGAAAGAATTCCCAGTCATCTGCACTCAAGCAGGCACCACTGTGACCTGGGTCACCTGCCTTGAGACTGAGGTACCCAGCCTCCTCAAGCAGCTGTGGGAAGAAGCTGTGATTGCCACCTCTGCGCACACTCTTACACATGCTTGGCAACAATCACCCCCCCCCCCAGTCATCTGGCCTTGGGGTGCAGCTTGGTTTCAGTACCATTCTCTAGCATTTCTCACCTACTCAACCAGTCACCACCCATGCAAACAACTTCGACTGAGAGTGAAGAAGAAAAGTGAGATATGTTGAATGTCTCAGATACACAGGGACACAAGCACGAGAGACAGTGCCATGCTGTTCTTGCTCAATTTCAAGAAGGCCTTAAGGCCTCACATTCTGTCACTTCCAAAATAAATGATTTTGCTGATGGTGATAGAAGTTTCTACTGCTATTCTTGGAGGGAAGAACATGCTCATGTCATAGCTCTTCTGTCTCTATAGCTGACAGAGACCTCTAAGGTTGTGGCCTGTAAATGGCAATGCCCGCTTGTGTTGTAGCTCAGCAGCAGGCAATGCCTGCTAGTGCTTCCCTGTAGAGCCAGGTAACACTGCTAGTGTTGCAGCTTCACCTGCTGCAGGTTCTTGTGCTGGGAACTGAATAATGATGGATGAGTACAAAGAACTTCGTTTAGATAAGTATCTCTATGGAAGTTCTCTGCTATATCTGTTCTGATGGGTCGCCCCTATTATAACTAGGTGTTTGGTTACAACACCTTGACTGGTTTTTCTTCACATTCTCAATCAGGACTCTTCTTCAAGTCTACCCCTAAGGTCATGGAAATGTTATTGAAACTTGAAGAACTTAAAGGGAGCAGAGAAGGGCAGAGGTGGGATGTTTGTTTCCTGCTGGGACCACTTTTGCAACAATGTTGCCTCTTTTGTATCTGGTTTCTACTTGCCAGGTAAGATGTTGTCCAGGGGTTCTGGGCCCTAACAAATGTACTATTAGCCTTTGCCTGCAATGTCTGTCACTTTGACTACTACTACTTTATGGGCAAATGCATGAACACACACAGACACAAACACACACACACACACAAATTACACTTACATCTATTGCCTACTTGGAAGTTCTTACTCATCTAACAGGACCCAGATCTGTGATCTGTGCCCATTTTTACCCTCTCCAAAAAGGAAGTAATTGAAGTCCTAACCCTATTCTGTGAAATAGAGCTATGGTAGATAGAACCAGTGAAATTGAATTGAGATTATAATGGAAGAGAGTAGGCCCTTTATCTTTACAAGAAGAGGAAACACTTGACACAGAGGAAAAAGACACAGGGAGAATGCATCTTTGTGAGTTTGGAGAGGATTTTCATCTATAGGCTGCAAGGCCAAAGGCTACTAGATGCTGGACTACAAAGAAGGATTCTCCGTAGAGACTTCAGAGGCATGGAGTTCCCCTTGAAGCCTCAGTTTCTGACTTCCTGACACAGGATAAATTTCTGCTGCTCAAGCCACAAGATGAGTGCTACTTTGCTGGGAAACTCAAGAACTCCCAAAACAATGTTCCAGGTATGTTCTATTAAGCCACCCATCACACTAACAGTGGTAAGGGTTTTGTGTCTTTTGGTACGGCCAACTCATGATTCTTCTGAGCACTGTTATCCCACGTTTTATCTTGTAAATCCTGACACAGTGCTGGGTACACAGAGGTGCTAAAATACATACAAAAGGAATGGATACATGGCTGGATGAGTAGTTGAGGGCTCATGCCAAAGGAAAACATGCTAAAGAAGAAGCAACTATGGCATGAGGGAAACATAAAAGTGACCCAGAGAGAACACCGTTACCGTCTATAGCCTTACAGGAATGTTAACAACTCTCTCTTAAAGAGAGAGCCAGATTTAGACACATTTTTTGTCATTAAAAACAGAGGACTAGTTTTCTCTCCCAACTTTTTCCGCCCTTTGGTGTTATTGGGCCTTGCTTTTCCTCGGCAAGCACTCTATCATTTGAGCCACACTCTCAGCCCAGGATTAGTTTTCTCTATCTCTAAATAATGCCAAAAAAAAAAGCACCTCTTAGTTTTAGAGAAATCTGAGCTTGTTTTAACCTAGTCTAGTATCTGCTGTGACATATAGTAACAACAACAATAATAATATAATTTTAAAATGCAGACCTGGTAGTGGTCTCCAGGGGGAAAAATGTCCCCATATTTAGCAAAAGAAAACAAGTTTTGTGTACAAAACTATCATTAAGGGACTAGGTAAAAATATAGCCTGAGGGAAATTAGGAGAAATGAGGTTTATTTCTCCTCATAATCCCTTAAAAGGAAAAAATGTCACCTTAATTTAATTGAGGCTTTGCTATTACATTACTTCTCTATTCATGACACAGTTAAGCCCTATTATTTAAAGCACTTGACCCAAGATGAGCTATTTTTCACACACACACACACACACACACACACACACACACGCACGCACGCACGCACATACACCTTCTGACACCATTTTACCAATATCTTCTATGAGTCCTTCAGTTTTAAATTAATTATTCAAAGCTTCAGTTGGAACATTTGAGGCATACATACTTTGAAAAGCATATTCAACATTGTAATATAGATTTATTACTAGAAAGAATTTAAATATTTAATAATACTAACAATACAACTTAGACAGAATAGAAAGTCCTCACTAGTAGGAATGCACAAATGACAGATACAGAGTGATAGCAACTCCTCAGCATGGAGGATGCCCGG
This sequence comes from Dipodomys spectabilis, assembly GCF_019054845.1. Classification (NCBI taxonomy): domain Eukaryota; kingdom Metazoa; phylum Chordata; class Mammalia; order Rodentia; family Heteromyidae; genus Dipodomys; species Dipodomys spectabilis. Next base: position 12,076,973 of record NW_024870752.1, read on the forward strand.
AAGGTTGCTGGTTATCAGGTCTTGAACATTGTGATATATAATATAGTATGGGAACGAGGCACATGCTTTAAAATATATACCATGCTGCCTACTCCTTCATATGTTCTTTTTTTAATTGTGAAAATACCATACAGAGGGGTTACAATTACATGAGCAAGGGAATGAGTGCATTTCTTTCTTTCTTTTTATTGTGAAAATACCGTACAGAGGGGTTACAATTACATGAGCAAGGGAATGAGTGCATTTCCTATCAAGCATGGTCTTCATATGTTCTTGGCATCTCATTCAGAGCCGCCATTACATGTAGACTCCCGTCCCTGGGCCATTCTAGTCCTGAAGCTGTACCTACCATTTCCAGGAGATATTTTCTACCATTGACATTGTGCTTGCCTCCTCTCTGGCTACTGTTTATCAGTGTTTTCAGACAACTAAGGCAAAATGCTTTCTGATCTTAGAAATGGTTGGTAAACAAACACAAAGTAGCTGTCAAGGTGTTTGTGGAGAGCTAGCAGGAGTGGAGAAACCATGCACGAATGGTCTCTGGAATAAGAATTTGGTATTCTAAGTTGATGAAAGACAAGACTAGGTGATGAAACCCACTTAAAGTTGTTTTAGGAAAAAGGCATGGGGGGATACAAAATAATACAGGGATTGTATGTAACGCATATAGGCACATATCTACGTGAGTCTATGCCTACGTACATTATGTACAAATGTCACAATGAAACCCTTTTGGACAATTATAGACACTAATAAAAAATGACAAATGTTAGGGAGATTTTTTTCAACAAATGTAATTCTTTGTCTTGAATGTCTCTTCCTGAAATTATGAATTTTCAGATAGTACATGAATCATACAAATTTTTTTTTAAATTTCGGAGTCTATTAACACATGAATAGCCTAACCGAGGATTCTCTTTATCTTCATGTTGGGATTGGATGTGAATTCTAGACAGGCGGGGCATAGTATGTCCACTGCTGGCTAATTCTAAGTCTGCAATACATAGAGGGAGAAAACCCACAAGACCTTGGAGGTCTTGCAATCAACCCTTACTCACCTCACTGCTCTGCTCCAATACCAACAATGAGAAAAATGCCTTGAGTTGTACCTCAATCCAAAATAAGTGCTCAATAATATCAAAACTAAAGTCTTAGCCAGGAGCTGGTGGCTCACACCTATAATCCTAAATACTCAGGAGGCTGAGATCTGAGGATTGCAGTTCAAAGTCAGCTTGGCCAGGAAAGTCCATGCCAATTAATCATAAACAAAGCTGGAAGTGGCGCTGTGGCTCAAGTGGTAGAGTGCTAGCCTTGAGCAAAAGGAGCCCAGAGACAGTGCCCAGGCCCAGAGTTCAAGCCCCTCGACTAGCAAAGTAAATAAAAATAAGTTCAATGTTGGTGGCTCATGCCTATAATCCTAGCTACTCAGAAGGCTGAGATCTGAGGATCGTGGTTCAAAGCCAGCCCGGGCAGGAACGTCCGTGAGACTCTTATCTCCAACTAACCACCAGAAAACCAGAAGTGGCACTGTTGGCTCAAAGTAGTAGAGACCAGCCTTGAGCTGAAGAGCTCAGGGACAGTGCCCAGGCCCAGAGTTCAAGCCCCACAACCGACAAAAGAAAATAAAAATAAAATAAAATCTTAGGTTGCTACATGCCTATATTAAGAATACGATTAACTGAACAAAATAGCAAAGACTCCTTTGATTTTGAAATCTCAGGAGGTGAACCCAAATAATACTACTAAAATATAAAGATAAAGCAAATACAGTATTGAGGAAAGTGTCTTTAGTGTAAAGAAATGGTAGATTGAGTCAGTCATTTATATGCCTATGGACATATATATGTATGTAAATTATATGCAAATGTAGAACTAAACTGTAGAACTTGGCTCTACAATATTGCTGTCACCATTGTCCACACGTGGGAAAGCCAATTACTGTTGTTTTGTTTGTTTGTTTTTAACTAAAACTAAAACAGTGCATCTCAGCTATAGCTGAAGGCTATAATCCCAGCTACTTTGGAGGGAGATTGCAGTTTAAGGCCAGCCTGTGCATAAAAGTTTATGAGACTTCATCTCAACCACAGGCTGGGCATGATGGTGCCCACTACTCAAGCACCACAGGCCAGACCATCCCTAAGCATAAAGTAGGATCCTGTTTTGAAAGTAAAACAATGCAATAAAGGGATTGGAGGCATGGCTCAAGTAGTAGCATGTCTGCCTAGAGAGCACAAAGCACCGAGTTCAAACTCCAGTGATCACACTCACACACACACACACACACACACACACACACTCACACAAAGTGAATGTGAATAATTGGAACCAGAACATAGAAAGGATAAAGAGGCTAAAGCATTTAAAGAAAACTTTTTTTCTACCAGGGTGCATTCACCTGTTTTCCTAAAAGTGAAATCAATTTCATGTTAGACTCATGTACTTTATTTTCAAAAATATAAAACAGCTTGTATAACCTATTTAAGCAAATCCTGGTGCTGGATTTTATAGGTAATGATGAAGCAGTGTTCAGAAGAGGCCTCCTGCTCTGTTGCTTATCAACATGACCTCAGAAGCACAGCATTGCGCTTCCTGTTCTTCCAGGTGCCATGTGCCCCCATGAGCACAAAACATTGCAAAAGCAAAGGAGGTCAGAGCAACAAGTGCATTCCACTCCGACTTAGAAAGCTCTCAGTATTTATCTCTGTACGTGTATACTTGTCTAGTTGAAAACTGACTATGCTTTTGCCACCTTCACAATATTAAGTTAAAGTAATGAAGAGGATATAAAAGCTTTTGTTGGTATATGCTTTAGTTTCTTTTTTTTTAAAGCTATCCAGGAGTTTAAGAGAATGAGCTTCAAAACTTGTCAAATCCAATTAATCCCCAAATTAACTTCCATTTCTCCTGTGCCAGCCTAGACTTGCCAAGAAATGAAGAACAATGGTGACAGGACAGATCTTTTGCAAAGAGAGACTAGAAATATTACGCAAGTATTGCACTTCTGTCCCTCCCTTCTTTTTCCATTTATTTTAGAAATCTAGATGATTTTTACTTTTGTTTTCTTGTGTCCCTTTTAGAAATAAGAAAAGCTTGATGCGAGTATGGATTTGGGCATACAGTTGCTCATGTGCAAGTGTTTAAATAGTACCAAGCACATATTAGGCACGTTGTTAAGTATTTATTTGAACCTAATAGGCAGAATGACCATCTACAGATGACCTATAAACAAATGATGGGCCCAGAGTTCAAATTTTCTATCAGCATTTATTAAGAATAGGATGTTAATTCTTTCAAGGACTATCAAGTCATGTTGTACAAGAATGATCAATGAAATCCAGTTTTTGTGGCACTTCAGCCATTTACAAAGTGTCTCCCATGCATTGTCTCATGTGGCTGCCAGGATCCTCCTGGTAAGCTTTTTTCTATGCTCCCAATGTCAAAAAGGAGGTGAATGGTACTCAGGGAAGTGGCAGGATTTGTCCCAAATCAGCAAACACTTCAAGTGTCTGAGTTGAGACATGAGGTAGACAGAGTCCTTGGAAACCAAGGCTTCCCTCTGCCCTCATCAGCTAAATGACTTCTCAGTTCTGCCCTTCCTTCTAGCTTGTAAAGGTTTTGTTTCAAGCTGTTCTCCATGCAGCATGTCTATAAATGACCAAGAACTTCTTATCATAAAAGTATCAAGTCAGATGGCTGAATGTTCCATTATCTGTGACAACTTTTATTTGACTACCTTGTTCTTATTGCTCTTTTTGGACAAGATTTTGCCAAAAAAGAAAGAAGGAAAGAAAGAAAGAAAGGAAGGAAGAAAGAAAGAAAGGAAGGAAGGAAGACAGAAAGGAATAGAAAGACAGACAGACAGACAGAAAGAAAGAAAGGAAGAAAGAAAGAAAGAAAGAAAGAAAGAAAGAAAGAAAGAAAGAAAGAAAGAAAGAAAGAAAGAAAGAAAGAAAGAAAGAAAGAAAGAAAGAAAGAGAGGCAATGATCTCAGTGGCTTTGTATCCTTCCATTCATATTACCCAATAGTTGATTGACAATAAAAGAATGTAAAGTGCCATCTGACACTAGACATAAACAAGAAAGACTTGGGCAAAAATGATGGCTTCATTTCTTCCTATCAGTGTTTGGGCTCGCCTCCAAATGTCTTCAGTCAGAGCTAAATTAGGTTGGAAATTTTATAAAAACAAAATTTCTCTGTACTCAGTTTTCTGAGAAAAATTCAGGCTGGTCAAAGCCAAATGTTTTTACTGTATTTTGAAAGCTCTTTGTGCTCCTAAATAGTATCATGAATTTGAAATGATCATGTAATTGCCTCTTGCATTTAAAAATCTCTCTCTTCCCCAAGGGTTTATGGTTATGTTGGTGAGGCGATCAAATTAGGAAGAACACACACTACTTACTTCTAGACTGTCCCATTTGTGGCCATGCCACCCATCTCAAACTTTGTCTGATGTGTGTTCCTCCAGGAGTACTCCATCACATTGGCTGCTGGCAGAGTGGCTTGATGAGTCCCTTCAGAATGTGGCTCAGTCCGTGTGTGCCGCTGTGCCCAACTATATAAGGCTTGGGACTCCTATGCAACTGGGAAGTCTAGGTTCAAGTCCAGTTGGTTAGGTGTTTATAGATGGCATCTTCCCAAGGGGGTATCCCCACATGATGGAAGGCAGGGGAGCCAAAAGAGTGAAGCTATCTCCCTCCAGCCATGTGGGAAGATTCACAAAGGGGAAGCCATCACAACCAGGTCACATCCCCAAGCCCCCACAACTGAGATTAAGTTTCAAGATCAAATTGGAAAGGACAACCTGACAATAACAGCAGAGAACTCACAAGAGCACACCCAATTTCACAAATTTAATCCCAGGGAGATGGCTCCAATGTAGTGCTATTTTACAAAAGAAATCCAATTGCTGGGGACAGGGAGGGGCGGGGGGAGGGGATGGGGGATGAGGGAGATGCATCTAACCACTCTTCATTTACATTCTAGCCACCTCATAACAACAACCCCCTTCACGCATCCGAAACTCCAGGGCTGAAGTTCTCATAATATAAGTGGCTTTTCTCTATTTTCTGACCGTTCACATCTTTCCTGCTAATCCCCACCCATTTCACTTGGGTGACTAGAAGTAGATTTTCTTACTTCTCCGAGTTCATATCCCGACTCATGTGCTGGAAGGCAATAAAGTTCTGTGGTGATATTTAAAGCATGGGTATTATTCCTCCTAGGTAGATACTGACTACCAACTGGGATACTTAACAGTGCTGTACCATTTAAAACTCCCACTAATTGTTGTGGGAAGTAATCACCCCAGACTGGGTAAGTAACATACTCAGGGTTGCACAGTATAAGCACTAGAAACCACATGCAGCTTTGTCCAATTGCATGCAGTACAAGCTATCCCTTAGCTCCAATGCTAGGATTTTCTCCAGAGCTTAACTATGCCCACTTAACCATTACAATAGTTAAATTTGAGCCATCCGCAGGAGCCAAGCAGTGTTAGTGTTTGAGTATCATTGCCCTAAATACTGATAAAGTAGATACTCTTACTTACTACAGAGAAAACTGAAGGGTAGATCTTGTTCAAAGTTACTCAGCTTGTAAGTCATCATATTGGATTGTAATTTGAAATCTCACAGCTTAGTGCTAGAGGTGTTGACAAGCTTATCAAAACCCTCACAGAGAGGCTTCCTAAACCATTAGAGCTAGTTCATTTTCCCTTGAAACTGCCTCTCTCTATTCATGTGTACCTATGACACACACCACACATGCAAACCGCACAAGGCACTTGCACACTTCACTTTTCCCAGTTCCTTCACAATAGGAATCACTTAGATTTTGAAACCCCAAAGTAAATATACCTTTACCAACTACAGATAATACATCTGTCTATCCCATTTAGCACAGATTCCCATAGACACCAAGCCAAAAATCACAAAGGAGAATGAACCTAGGTACCATTTATTTCCAATCTCCCATTTTATTTTCCTTGGCCCATTGAAGAATGAGGGTAGAGAGGGTATTTTTTTGAAGCACCCCTTAGAATCACAGCTAGTAATAGGCCAGTAGGAAAGGGGGGTGACAGGAGGGACAGAGTGCTCAGTGCTCTGCCTAAAGCTAAACTTGTGAACTTTAAATAGTCAGATGCTTGTTCCAGAGCCTTCTCTCAACTAGCCCTGGGCACACTCCTCTCCCTTCTGTTCTGTTCTCCAGGTGAAGTGCTAGCAATCTATGTAGGGCAGAGCTCTGATTTGGATGTCAAATAAAACTGATCGATTTTATGGTTCTATAAAGGTCACCTCCAAAGGTGGAATGATGTCTGCCGCAGAAGAGCACCCATAAATCCAAGCTATTTGTGACAACTCTTGTCCCATGGTGGGAAGATGGATTTTCGGATCTGCCTCTCATCCTAAAATAAGATAGCAAATTTTCCATTGGGCTTGGCTGGGGAGAGCACACTCTTTATGTAACAAGGACGTTTATGCAGATTAAAACATAATGGTTCAAGGCAAATTTGTTGTGAATCGGTCCTAGAGTAGAAATGTAAGAACAAAATTTTAAATGACTGTACTCTTCCTTTGGCCAAATAAAAGGATGGCTGTCATATGGTGTTACATTCAGTTTCCTCATCACCAACCTTCAGCAAAGACCCTGGACACGAGGTGTCTAAATGACTGCAAAGGGCAGCATACACCTGAAGCCACCTGTTCCCCCCCCCCATTACCTCCAAAACTCTGGGGAGGTGAAGGGGAGGTTGATTCTTCTTGGATTATTTTCATTTTCAAGTTGAATGGACAGATGAGTTCCATGAAATCTTCATCTTAAGTCTCAGGGTATCATCAACATGCCTGGGGATTCTTTAGCCAAATGAAGGTTATAGGGGACAAAATGGATGAATATGATTACCAAGTGGGATGAAGACCATTTTATTTGGAGCTGGGGGTAGGGGGTGTAGATCGGTGGCAGGGGGAGTTGTACATTCAAAGCGTTCTACAAACCAGGTGATAACAGATACAGGAGGTGGTTTGCACTAGTCCAAGGCAAGAGTTTCCACTGTCATTCCAACATGCCTACAACAATGACAAACCGAAGGTAAGACATTAGCGGGAACTAGCAGTTGCCTCAAAGCATGACATACGTGGCCTAGGTGACTATGACCATCGTCCTAAGTGCGTGGGATGAATGAGAAGCCAGAGATTGGAAAATGGTTGACTGGCTGCATCCGCATATGATTGGCAGAAGGGCGGGTCTGGTCTAGGTTTTGATGCTTAGTGGCAGCCTCAAAGGCTACGATCAACCAATGAGAGGCTGATGCTGATTGCCAGCTCTCCCCGCTCCCTCCTTAGTGCTGATAGCCAGAGAGGAGCCCCTGGTAGCCACAGCAGACATGCCACCTCCCCTGCTTTCATTTCTTGAAGGAATCCCAGGAATCTCCAGGACCCCATGGCTCCACCCTTGCGCTGTTTCCATCTCCTCTAAAGTCTGCCTCCAAATCCTCCACATGCAAGAGGACATGTCTAGCCTCCACAGGCATGTAACTTTCCTACTTCTTTCTGGCACGCTGGTCCCTGTCTGCCTGGCTAGCATGGTATCATCCCACAGCACGTAGCTGAGGTCTCAGTTTGTCCAGGAACCTTGCCCAATTCCTGGGTTGATTTAGAGGCCTTCTTCTGTGTTTCTATACAACTCTCCAAATTCCTGGGCCATAAAAATTTACCACATTATGTTAAAATAGCCTGTTTACATCATCAATCTCACTACTTTATAGATTGTTTAAAAGCAAGAGCCAAATACCGTCCAGCCAAATGCTGCCCAGGGCCTTGTACACAGTCCATAATAAACTATGTTGTGTGTGTAAGAGAGAGACAGAGACAGAGGCAGAGAAACAGACAGACAGAGACAGAGAGATTATGTCACCCAAGACTGGCTTAGAATTCACTACATAGCACAGGACATCCTGGGACTCTGAGCCTCTGCCTTTCAGCTTTATAAGTGCTGGGATTATAAGTATGTGCCACTATGTTCAGCTACTGTTAAGGTAATTTATTTCTATGATGATACTGGTGGGTGGCAGGAGGCATTCAAGAAGACACGCTAGCTGGAGGAAAACTCCAGAAGGGCATTCAGAAGGGTGGAGAGGGAAGTCCTTACCTGCCCCCAGCACAGACACACACCTGTCCCTGTCTGGAGTGAATTCTCTCCAACTTTCTTCTGATAACACAGAAGATCTGGCCTTTCTCTTGACTAAGATTCCATATATACTTTATGTCCATCCCTTACTCTCCCCCCCCCCACACACACACACACTAAACCTCATAGGAATGGAGGAACAAAAATAATGCAGTGTGAGTAAGCAACATAGGAAGAAAATCTGTGGAGGTGGAGAAATGTCAACCACTCTGGAAGGTGGACTGAGGATGGCTCAGCAGAAGACACTGCTGAAAGGCTATGTCTGCACAGCGAGCACTAACAAGAAGCAGGCCTATTCAAGCTGCAAACCCCAATGCAAGTGGGGGACCACAGGCATTGAGGTGAAAACAAAGTTGCTGGAGAAAACACAGATTCTAGTCTCATCTTCATTCCCACAGCTGATGAAAGCCTCGTCTCTCTGCAGGTTCCTTCCTGAGAAAATTAAGCAGAGGAACTTCAGGTCCCAAAGCCCTTGAACCAGTGGAAAGAGTGGATGAGACATTTCCCTGGACACAGGACACCCGGGGAAAGCACCCTTGTTCCACTCACTTCACAGATTCTCACAGCACCCTAGGAAGGAGACCATATGATTCTTTATTTTTTTTTCTTTTTTACTTCTTAAATTTATTTTTTTGTGACAATCCTGGGACTTGAACTCAGGGCCTGGGGGCTGTCCCTGAGCTTTTTTTACTCAAAGATAGTGCTTGAGCCACAGCTCCATTTCTGGCTTTTGGGTGCTTCCTTGGAGCTAAGAGTCTCATGGACTTGTTTGCCCAGGCTGGCTTGGAACCATGATCCTTCGACCTCAGCCTCCTGAGTAGATTCTAAGGCGTGCACCACTGTGCTCAGCTCATTGTTGTTTAACCTTAAGTTATTTTGTGATGCTGAAGATGGAAACTTGCAGAGCCTCACACTGTATATGACAGGCAAGCATTCCATCATGAACTGTTGAGGAACTTGGACAGCCATGAGAGTGCATTTCATTTCTTTCAGGGGAATCTGTGATGGAGCACATGGTCACACTAAGCATGCATGTCTTTGGATTACAACCAACTGATGGTAGAATATCTCATGGTCCAGGCACTCCAAGTGACTCTTCCAACAAGGAGCTTTGATTCAGGGTCTTCCCAACAGCCAATGGCCAAGATATTCCTTCAATTTCTCTACGATCATGGGCTCTTCCAATGGAACCCTTCTCCTGCCACAGGTGCCAGGCCTACACTGCAGCCTGAAGGCTGTTCCCACCCCACCCCTTTACCCCTACCTCGTGTGTCCCACATAGCAGTCTTCCCACATGACTCCCCTAATATCTGGTGTCTCTGACTTGGAGATCTTCATCTCAGAGGATCTCAACTGACTGCCGTGATATAAAGACTGGTCTGAGAAAGTGGGTGGTGCTAGGGTGAGCCTTGAGGACCATCTCATTGACAATGGGGGGACCCTCATTATGAATGTGTCTCAGGATGGAGCCAGAAGCTTGAGTAGTGACTGGCATGAGCTGGCAGCCTCACTGCTGTGGGTTTTACTGGTAGTAACCAAATGTTCCGAGAAAAAGTGAACAACCTTTGCGAGGACAATGGTCCTCCCTAACCAGACACTTACAAGCTAAGAGTAGAACTGTATCCACAGCCCTGGCAGAGTTGGCAGGCAATCACTCATTCATCTTGACCTGCATGGGGTACTGAGAGACTGAGAGCAGTACATGCACAATAAAAGCCCGAGGCCCTCATCTCGCTGCACCTGAAGGATGGAGCCAGCCAAGGAGCAGACTCAGAACCAGATCAAGCTGTAGAGCTCCAGAGGTGTCTAAATGCACAATTAGTAAGGAAAGATGGTTACAACAGAGATAGGGCCCATGCTAGGAGAGAACCCCAAAACTGGGAATGAGGATACCTAGATGGATTCTTCCAAGAACATTGACTCTGTGCCCACACCTGACTGCCTGGAACATTCTAATAAACCCTCCTATTCTCTGTCACATTGGGTCTTTTTCTCTACAAGTCAAATGCTCCCTCGCCTCCTGTCTGCAGACACATAACTCATGTTAAATCCAACATAATCTGGCCAAGAATATGCTCATGGCCCAATAAAGAAAAACAGAGCTCACCAAAAAGCTCACCAAAAGAAGTGGGGAAAAAAAGTGGAAAAAAATTACCAGGTACAGACTGGGAGGGGACAGAGGTGAGATTCTGAACATATGTGATCAAAGAGACCAGAATATAAGGACAGATAAGGGAGCACTCTCTTGGAATACTAGACTCATTGCTAGAGAACTTTGAGCATGCTTGCTCTAAACTGAGTCATGTGGAAATGCCTGAATTTCCCTGGAAGATGGAGGGGAGACATAAAAGGCTGAGTAACACAGGCCTGCTAAAGCAGATACCCCACATGAGGCCTGAAATACAGTATTATAACTGCTCAAAAGATATAATATTCACGTAAGCCCTAAGAACTGTTTCAGCCATTAGGAAGTACAACTAAGAACTGGGAACTAGTGGTTCACACCTGTAATCCTAGCTACTCAGGAGGCAGACATTTGAGGATCTTAGTTCAAAGCCAGCTCAGACAGTCCATAAAACTACCTTTAACCAGAAAAACAAGCTGGAAATGGAGCTATGGTTCAAGAGTTAGAGCACCAGCCTTGAGTAAGAAAACAAAGGATAGTGCCAAGACCCTGAGTTCAAGCCCCAGTACCCCAGCACATACACACATACACAAAGAAGTACCACTTTGGCTAGATGAGAGCAAAGCAGGGTATACTGGAGCAGCAGGATAAAGGATGGCATGAAAAATAGCTCCAATAGCAGTTGTAATTATGAAATGGAGCTGATTTATTTCTGTGTCGGTACAGAGAGGGGCATTCAGTTCTGTTGCAGAGTTTGAAGAATAATTAATGATCAGCACAGAGAACTTTAATGAAAAATAAATAAGCTGCATAAGAAACAGAAATAATAGTATAATTTGTGGCTCAACTTGAATAATAATTACTACCAAACACTGAATATTTATTTAGGTTAAAAAGCTGTTATGTAATCATTTGGGGAGAACAGAGAAAAAAATATATATCGTGGGAGACCGGAAGACTTCTCCAAAGATACTCCAAGCTTATCTTTCAGAGGAGGGAGTTGGTAAAAATATCTAAAATTAACATTACTTAGAAATCTAATGATTGGTATCAAAAATCACTTTAAAAAAGTGTTTAACTTTCTTTTTTGTGGAAAGTAGGTGTCAGAGATAGATGAGGTATGGAATGATATTTGTTCTTATTTATTCTTGTTTTCTTCTTATTAGCCCTGGAATGTGTTCTTACTGGTACACAAGTTGCTGGGCTTTTTAAAAAAAGTCAGTAGATGTATATCTTTGATTAAAATAAGTCAGTCATAGAAATCCTAATCACTTCCACAATAGGTAAGAACAGAGAGTAAGTCAGAAAGTCACAACAGAGAGTAAGTCAGAAGGAAAGCCACTCTGATCTCAAAGCAAACAATGGCACACCTACCTTGGTGTTTTGGCCTCTTCTACCTACCCATTGTCTCCCATTCTAAGTCCCCAATCCACCTGCTCAGAGGAATGACCTCTTGGTTGTACTGTCCTGTGGCTTCTGATCCTTCATTTGACAGTTGAGTAGACTCTCCACGCCTAGCTACCATCCGTAAGTTCTCCTACTTTTGGCTCCATTTGCCACTCTCCATCACCTCACACATTTCTCCAAAAGCTCTAGGTTTTTTTCCTGTGAATATGAATGGGCTCACAAGACTCTAGTGAACTTGTTTCCCAAGTAACATGAGAGGGGTCTGCCTTTCCACGCCCCTGACCCAGCTCTCCTCACGTTCTGGGATTAATCCTAGCAAAGGATGAGTCCCACCAGCCTTCACCACGGATGTCCTCTTTATAAGGATGTTCATGGTGCCCCTGAACCCATCTGAATAACCTGGGTCATCTCTCCCATGTCAGCATCCTGCATTTAAACATATCTGCAAAATGCCTTTTGCCATATAATACATTAATATTAATATATATAATATTATATATTATATTCAGAGATTCCCTGATTAAAATGTGGGCATTTCTGGGAGAACCATTACTCATACACCAGTTCTGTCTCTCTCTCTCTCTCTCTCTCTCTCTGATCTGCTAGTTCATGCTAGACAAGTGGTGTAACACTGAGCTACATCACTAGCCCATGGTTCTTGAGACAAGGTCTCTCTTTGTAGTCCAGACTATCCTTAAACTTTCAGTCCGCCTGCCTTAGCTTCCCAAGTGTTGGGATTACAGATATGCACCACCTTGCTGAACTCAGGAATGTGGCATTTCAAGTGAGATGCTGTTTTCTCCTCGTCAAACCAATTTAAACTCAGAGAGATAGAGAAGTTTCATGGATGAGCCAAGGAAATAAAAGTTGTAATCTTGCCATCTCTCACAGGTACATCTAGTGAGCTGCTTGTGAAAATTTTGTTTCCTGATCTGTAATTCTGAGATTTGCTGGTTAATGGGTTTAGTGTCTAGGAGCACTATTCTTCATTGGGAAACACAGAATTGTTCCCAAGGAACCATGTAAGCTGATTAGTTCAGATTCCTTGGAACAATGAGCAAACAAGCAAAGAAAAGCTAATGTTTAAAAAATAAATACCAGATCATATTGTCTTGTGTGAATTGCTGTTGTATTGGTTCCCCCTTGTCCTTTGTCTCACCATTTTGTTGTTCCCCTTCCCATCCTTAATTCAGATAAACATATATACAATACTAGGGTACCAAAATCAAATACAGTGACAACAGGGGATATACCATTGGGGGAAGAACTTTCAAAATCATATTGTACATTAAAACCAACACCAAAGAAAAACCCCTTGTGTCCAAGTCTTGGAGTTCATTTCACTTAGCATCATCTCATATGGTCATATGTATGTAGCTATTGAGCGACTCTGCTCATCTGCTAAGATTATTCAAGACATATACTATTTCTAGCAAATAAGAAACAATGGGACCTATAATGTTAGAAATGATCTGTACAACTTGGGGGGGAAGGAAAGTAGGAGAAAAATGAGGGAAGGGGTAACAAACTTGACAAGAAATGCACTCATTACCTTACTTATGTAACTATAACCCCTCTGTACATCACCTTGACAATAAAAGAAAGAAAGAAAAGTACAACCTTTGAGAAACAACACACACACACACACACACACACACACACACACACACACACACACACACCAGGAAACAGGTACTTGAATGTATGTGGGATGGGAGGGGAGTAGACAAAGGAAGAGAAGAAGAGAAGGAGAATGCAATCATACATCCAAGGCATGTCCTATAAAATTAAGAAATGTGAGGGAAGGGGTGAGTCAGGAGGGATGTTTGAGAAGGTTGAAAAGGGGGGTAACATTGATCAAAGCACATGGTGTTCATAAACTGCTTTGTTGAATGACACATCCTTTGTACAACTACTTAAAGATAATAAAAAATATATTGTTTCTAAGTTAATGTTTAAGCTAGTGCATTTGACACTGACCATCTGGGAGGAAAGAGAGCTTTCACCCCAGTGTGGAAGAAGGGTGGATAATGGGACCCAGCAATCCCATCGTGTTGCCTTATAATGTCGTGTTGCTGGATGGATGACTCATGTATCCAGAACAGATAGATGGACTGAGAAAGACATGCATGGTAAAGATCCCATCAAAGGGAAATCCAAGTAGGAGGTGGAATGAGGAAGTCGTGTTCAGCTAACACCTAGTGACAAGTTACAGAAATGATAATTGCTGCTATTACTCATTTTCCCTCTTTGCAAGGCCTATATTAAATGTTTTATTGGATTTTTCTGGCTCTTTCCTCCCCCTTCCTCTGCTACCTTATATAGTGAATATTGGTGGCGTTCATTGCATTTAGTACATAGTAGAAGACTTGATGAGAGGTTACGGTGGAAAAAGAGAAGTGGACATCCCACTTGGATAATCTAGGCGTGGGCATGAATGAAGTAGCTGGTCAGATATGTAGTTATCTTTTCTTTGACAGAGGTTAAGTCTTTTTTTTCTTTTTGATGTAGTAAGAGATTGAATACCTTAGTCTGTTTGGGACATTCTTAGAACTATTAAGATGGGAATAGATGTGGCAGACTAGGCAACAGCCAAGAAATAGGAGCAGCAGGTGACTGTGGCCCTGGACCCTTCACCTTTCTAAGAGAACCTTGAGTTCTAGCTCAAGAATAGTTCCCTTCATGATGCCTTTATTTGGTTTGGCAAGGAAACTGGATTGATCTGGGGAAGGAGAATGCAGACTGGCAGCCAACTAAAGAAATCAGATGAATGTAATTTATAAGTTCCGCCAACTATAGATGTGTCTATTACTATATTTAGGGAATAATTAAGTTACAATTTTTATTATGTCGGGAGAAATGTCTGGCCACAGGACAGAGAATGAAAGTGTATCCAGTTTACTGTGAAGTTGTCATGACATTACTTCAAACGTGAATGCAGGTGCATGAAAATCAAATCTGACTGAGAAGGAAGTGCTCTCTCTCAATAAGGAATTGAGAAAAATCTTAATAGAGGTATGGTTCTGGGATGATTTTCTGGTTTAGTTTTCTGTTTTACTCCCTTCATTCTCCAGAACCACGGATCTCTTTATGTCTTTATGTTCCAACTATAAATGCCCTTCTAATCTAAAATTCAGTTGAATTTGTAGCCAATTTCCTCTTCAGAGTAATTACTCAGAGTTCAGTAACTATGTTTCTGTAACTCCATTTACCTCTGCTACTAATCTCACAGAGCTTAAGAAAATTTCTCCTGTTTCTACTGGACCCATAAAATCCTTTCCTCTTACTTACTGACTGAGACCCAGGTTTCTATATGGTAGGTGTAGTTGGCGGATGTCTTCTTACTGTCCTCCCAGTCTCTCCCTTACCTTTCTAAGCCGTCTACAATCTGCCAACATACTCTGCCAAATATCCAACAGGAGCCTCCCTCCACCCGGATTACCATTCATGCCCCCTCCTAAGCACATAACCACAAACACCTGGTGTTTTCCTGTTGGACAATTTCAGCAACACAGTTGGGTTTATCTCAGATAGGACGTTGGCCAGCTCTGACTAGCAGGTAAAATGTGCAGTCTCCAGAGAAGTGCTTTCACTTCCCTTCATTACTTCTGAAATTTTTCTCTTCATGGAAACCTTTAATCTTTTGCTTAGGTGGATGGTGTGGGTTTATCTGCCTTTTAAAATCAATGAAAGGGAGTTTATGGTCCTACCATCCTTTGACATTCCCCTCTTTTTTTTTTCCCGCCCCCTGTGATCGATTTGCTTGCATGAACCTGCTTTCAGGCAAATAAGGTGCAGGAATGAGACAATTGGATATGGCAGCAAATCCCTAGTGTATCTTGTTCCCCCATTACATGTTGATCTAATCATTCTGATGAGAGTAATATGAGATCTCTTTTAAAGGTGCTTAAAGTTTTGGAGATGTCCATAAAACATTATAGCTTAAGTGGTCATAAGAAGGCACCCGATCCAAATCTTTATTTGATTTTTTAAAAATGAGGGAACTCAGGCTGGTCAAATGAAAGCATCTTTCCCATGGCCAATGAGGGAAAGAAAGGCCGAGTTTCATATCCCACTACCAGGCAGAGCTGCTTTCTTCTTACAAGACAAAGAAAGATCATCTTAGGAGAACTTAAAACGTAATTCAATATATCTAGCACACACAGATCTGCCTAATGTGTTCATAATATTTGAGAATAATCATTCCTTAAAAAATACTAATAAGCCAGGCACCGGTGGCTCATGCCTGTCATCCTAGCTACTCACGAGGCTGAGATCTGAGGATTGGGGGTTTGAGACCAGCCCAGGCAGGGAAAGTCCATGACACTCTTTTCTCTAATTAATCACAGAAAAGGCCAGAAGTAGTACTGTGGCACAAGTGATAGAGTGCTAGCCCAGGGCTAGTACCAAGACCCAGAGTTCAAGCCCCAGGACTGCCAAACACAAAACAAAACAAAAACTAATAAAACCATAAGAATAAACAAAAGGAATCTAACCTTCACTTAACCTCATCCCAGTCTCTTCCGTGATGTTTGGCTCTCATCTTGCCTGCACTGTGATCTTCAACTCCCATCCTTGTTACCTCCTCCACGGCCCACATTCTCTCACCTGCAATCCGGCTCCTCCCGACCTGGGGTCAACAGCCTTTGAAATCCTCTGACTCCTCCGCTCCCACTGGCTGACCTGCTTTCTGGCATTTCATCACTTCATCCTCTATGGCCTCTCTGACTCACACACCTTACTCTTTGATATCTCACCTTTTAAAAACAAATTTAATTTTTTTTTTTAATTATAGAATGCTGGAGATGTAAAGAATAGGCCTAAATTGTGGTGTTGAGTCCCTTGTTTTGCATGAAATCACAATTATTCACTTGATATAGTTCCTTCTGGTGCATGGTCACATTTCACAGACGTGATCTCCATTATTTTATGATTTCCTGGACATTTTTTATGTGTTTAATAGTTACATCACGGAAGTGGCGCTGTAGCTCAAGTGGTAGAGCGCTCGCCTTGAGCTGAAGAGCTGAGGGACAGCGCCCAGGCCCAGAGTTCAAGCCCCACGACCGACAAAAAAAATAAATAAAAAATAGTTACATCACATTCAATTCAGGCACCGAAAGCTCCTGCCAGTAACCTTAGCTACTGGGAAGACTGAGATCCAAGGATCCAGATGCAAAGCCAGTCCGGGAAAAAAAATAGTCGATGAGACTCTCATCTCCAGTTAACCAGCTGAAGTGGTTAAAAGCTGAAGTGGTAGAGCACCAGCCTTGAGTAAAAAAGCCAAGTTAGAGCACAAGGCC
Organism: Dipodomys spectabilis; assembly: GCF_019054845.1. Classification (NCBI taxonomy): domain Eukaryota; kingdom Metazoa; phylum Chordata; class Mammalia; order Rodentia; family Heteromyidae; genus Dipodomys; species Dipodomys spectabilis. Next base: position 12,093,990 of record NW_024870752.1, read on the forward strand.
CTGGGTTCAAGCCCCCAAACTGACAACAACAACAAAAATCATGTTTAAACCCTTATTTACAATGGTATTTGATATGTAAAGGAATTAAATTCACATTCTTCATAGCCTGACTTACTCTAGTCACTTTGGCCTTTTCATTAATTGACAAAGTGCTTTGAGTTTTATATTGATTAGTATAAAACATTATATGTAATTTTTATTAAAATCTAATGATATCTTATTATGCTAAAATAATAGAAGGTGTACTTTAATCAGAAAACTGTTAACTAGTCTAAACAACTGAGATAAGGAGATCTAAATTAACTCAGGTTCCTGGTGGAGATGATTTGGTATTTTCCAATAACTAGGACTGAGATGGCCAAGAAAGGGTCAGGATTTGTGGAAAATATGACTTCAATTTTAGACATGTTGAGTGTAAGCACTTCTAGGACTATCTAGATTGGACATTTAGATTTAGATCACAGGAAAGTTTTGGGATAATGAGAAGCTGCCCACACCTTATGGATCTGGAAACCCTGGTCTAATCTTCTCTTTGGGGCATGTGCTAGTCTTAGGAACATTAGTTCCTGGCCTGGTATTGCCAGATACCAAGGTTAGACATTGAAGAGACAACAGCTGAGCCTTCAATTAAGCAGATCTGGGTTAATTCGATCTGGTTTGTGTATCTGATCCGATGGGACTGTTACAGACAAAACAGAAACAAAAACAAAAAAAACACATAGGGGCAAAGGAGCGAAGTGAGTGAGGCAGGGGACTGACAGGTGGGAGGTGAAGTTCTGCAGGAGACCTAGTTCCTTGTAAGCTCAGCCCCAGGTATTGGCAATAACTTTTTTTTGTCTGAGACTGGGACTCAGACTTGGTATCTGAGGCTTGCTTTTGCTCTTTGGCTGGTGCTCTATGATCTGAGCACACCTCTCCAGAGAAACATAGGTTGCATGGCGTCCCTCATTTGTGGCAGCTAGAATGTGCCTATAAATCTATAAGTAAACACTGGGTTGTACACAAGCAGATACAAATGAATGAACTGAAGTATAACAGCTCAAATTGTATAATTCTTTAGAAAGACTAAGTCAAAGCCGAACAAAATAAGTACCAAAAAATATGTACTTGTGAGAGAGCAGATAGGGAAGGGGAGAGAGGTACACAAATGAAAGGGACCAGGGGGTAAAGTGCAGTCAACAATTCAAAGAAAGAAAGAAAGAAGAAGAAAGAGGAAGGAAGGAAGGAAGGAGGGAAGGAAGGAAGGAAGGAAGAAGGAAGGAAGGAAGGAAGGAAGGAAGGAAGGAAGGAAGGAAGGAAGGAAGGAAGGAAGGAAGGAAGGAAGGAAAGGAAGGAAGGAAGGAAGAAAGCAGTATTTTCACAATAAAAAAATAAAAATTAAAAAAATAAATAAATCTTTCTCAGCTTCAAAAAAAGAAAGAAAGGAAGGAAGGAAGGAAGGAAGGGAGGGAGGGAGGAAGGAAGGAGGAAAGAAAGAGAGAGAAAGAAAAAGAAAGAAAGAAAGAGAGAAAGAAAGAAAACTAAGGGAAAGGGTGGGTCAAAGAGAGTGAAGATGTTGAAGGATGACACAGATAAAGATGTGTTGTGTACATAAATTGTTTTGCTAAATGGCAAAAAATTCAATATATACCCTAAAAATTTAAGAAAAGTGAGGGAAGGGGTGGAGAGAATGTTGAAAGGGGCGACATGGGTCAAGACGCACTGAATTCCTAAACTGCTTTGTAAAAGTATTTGTTAAAAAAAATAAAGAAGATTAATCTAGTATTACAGAAAAAGGTTTGCTCTTGTTTTCAAGCTGTTCTAATAAGCATTAAAAATGACCACTCTATATCATTAATACCTTGATTGTGAGCCAGAAAAAAATAATAGGGATGGCATTGGTCATCTCCAGTGCTCAAGAGGTATTACCAAGTTCGGACAACAAATTAAAATTGGGGCTGAGTACTGGTGGCTCACACCTACAACCTTAGCTATTCAGGAGGCTCAGATCAGAGGATCGTGGTTCAAAGCCAGCCGGGGCAGCAAAGTCCATGAGACCTTTATCTCCAATTAAACACCAGAAAACCAGAAGGGGAGCTGTGGCTCAAAATAGTAGAGTGCTAGCCTTGAGCAGAAAAAACTTAGGGACACTGCCCAGACCTTGGGTTCAAGCTTTATGATCAAAAAAAAAAAGGCTCCCCAGGGCTTCCCAAGTGATTGCTCAATGAATTCTGTTTATACAGGGATCAATTGGTTCTACCCTCAGTTAAAACAATGAAAATTCCATGTATAAAAGTCTTTCCTGATCTATGCATCTTGTCACACAGTGGATAACGTGCTTAAAGATTCTACCTGCGGGTCTGGGAAGGTGGCTCAGTGGTAGAGCACTTGCCTTGCATGCCTGAGGCCCTAGGTTCGATTCCTCAGCACCACATAAGCAAAAAGAAAAAAAGCCAGAAGTGGCGCTGTGGCTCTAGTGGTAGAGCTCTAGCCTTGAGCTGAAGGGCTGAGGGACAGCGCCCAGGCCCAGAGTTCAGGCCCCATGACCGGACCCACAAAAAAAAAAAAAAAAAAAGATTCTACCTGAGTTTTACTAACACATGAGTTCTTAGAACTTAAGAAAGTTCAGACAATGGAAACACATGAGCCATGTTCATTTTGGAGGACAGCTCTAAGAATATGCAATTTTCAGGTTTCCATATGCATTGCAGCTTTATCTGTTTATAAAAGTCTATATTCTCATTAGCAAAAAAAAAAGATCATCGTAAGATAATATCATCATTACCATAATAGATAAGAGATATGTAATAGATAATCATCTTAAATCCAAGATATAGTCACTGTTTACATTTGGTTCATATTTTTCCAAGATCCTGGCGAAGAAGCAGGTAATCCAAAAGTTTCTGTCTGTGCCAGAGCGGGCAGGAGGGCAAATGAAACAGAGAAGCTAAAAGATTCAAAAGTAGGAAAAGCATCCAGGGTCCAATGGCTCACACCTTTAATCAGGAGACTGAGATCTGAGGGTCACAGTTCAAAGCCAGCCAGGGCAGAAAAGTCTCCATGAGACGCTCATCTCCAATTAACCACTCAAAAACCAGAAGTGGTGCTGTGGCTCAGAGTGGTAGAGCACTCAACTTGAGTACAAAGGGGCGCAGGGACAGCACCCAGGCCCTGAGTTCAAGCCCCACAACCAACCAAAAAAATTAAAATAAACAAATAAAAGTAGGAAAAGCAATCTCCTATGTGTACTGTGGCTGCAAATGTAAGGAATCACAGCTCCAGAGGTACACATAATACTCCCGAATGTTATTAGGAAGCCAAACCTATCTATTTCCCTCTGCCACTAGGAACCTTCAAAGTAGGCTGATGGGAGGAGGAGGAGGAGGAGGAGGAGGAGGAGGAGGAGGAGGAGGAGGAGGAGGAGGAGGAGGCGGCAGCAAGTACAATATCTTTCCTGAAATGCACCAAGGCCTGACATAATAGATCCCCCAACCCCAACCCCCAGAATATTGATGGAACTCCCAATTTATTAGAGAAATCTACTGGGGGACATTTCGTTTTTCATTGCCACCTCCAACAGACTCATGCGCAGAGCAAGGCTATTTTAGGTTTCAGAGGGAATATTTCCGCTAACTTCAGTAACAGAGTGATTGTCCTCAAAATGCAGCGACAAAAGGCAGTTGGGCCCACAAATGCCTCAGCTTCAGTCATCATCAGGGAGTCAGGGGGATTAAATCTCCTCGCCAGACCTCAGCTCTCTCCTCTGTGCAGTGGAGATCTCTGTACCCCACACCTCTGGAGATGCAGATAAGGCCCCTCCCAGACAAGTACAGCCACATGCAAATAGCAGGAGTTAGCACCATTTCAGGAGCCCTAATCATACCCACCACCTCAGAGTGCTGGCCATTCCTGGGGCGCAAACCTGCTCCTCTCCCCTTGCCTTCCTGCTCAGATCAACAGAACCTACCACCGCACAGAAATGTGCATCGCCTGACCTCGAGTCTCTTACTGCCTGCATGATCCAACCATCTGCATGCTACTGACTCAGGAATAATCTCCCCAGCACACCAACACACTCGAAATGCAAGAGGAAGACAGGATGGAGAGGCAAGGGGGATGTGTTTCTTCTAAGCTTACTTTTTCACTAAGCCACCCTGATTTCCGGTGGGCCAGGCACCTTTGTTTCTCCAAGTATTAAGTCTAATCAGCTTATCCTGACATCTAGTGTCTTCCCTACCCAATTCCTGTCAATCCATCCCTCCCCATCCCATGTCTTCCTTCCTTCTCCAGGCCAGCCTCTCTACCTCCTTTGCTCTCAGCCTAAAACACCTACAGTTCCTGAAGGAACCTCCATGCCATTGTCCTACATACTTCTCTCTACCGCTGGGTCTCCTCTGCTCAACACCAGCTTATCTTTAAGCAACTCCAGCTCCTTTCATCTCCAGAATCTTCTCCTACCTCAAGAGAGGTGGCCCACTGCATACTTCTTGCACTTACTCTGCTCAGTGCAAGTGCTCAGGTCTCTCACTGGTGAAGACGATGCCTTTCAGTTGGTTCTACAGGAACAAAGATGGTGGGACTCAGTAGATGCCCACTGCAAAGAAGATCAAAGAGGGAGAGACAGAGAAAGGAGGAAAGAAAGGGAAGGAAAGGAGAAGGGAAGGAGGGGGAAGGAGGGATGGAGGGAGGGAAGGAGGGAGGGAGGGGAAACTCAAGGTGGTTCCTTTTACCTTTGTTATGACAAAACTGAATATTTTGGTAGAAGAATCAAAAAAGTTCCCTCTCTCTGTAAGGAAGAAAAAATACATATGCATACACACATATGTATTGGTGTGTGCAAAATGTGTTATGTGTATATATTTGTGTGTAGATGCACATGAATATGTATATGTGTCTATATTACTTATGTATGTATATGCATATAATGTCCATGTTCATATGTGTGTGCACAACATGTGAATATGTATATTTTATGCCTTTATGCAAATGCATATAAGTATATATGTGTGTATGTATGTATCTGCCTGCGTGCATATGCCTATGCACGTATGAACACGCACACACACACACGTATAAGCCAAGTCTAGTCTTCTTGGCTCATCTACTAGTCTACAGAACTCACATCACACACAGATAAAATTAGTATGATCACAACCTAAAGGGACAGGCCAGGACTTCTAACCAAATGGTTATTAATGTTTACTTCCACAACCGCATGCTCAGCATGGGCAGCTGGCCACGCTACGTGGGCCACCTGCCACCTAGGGCTCTTTCAATCATGCTTGATTATGAAAACGAGGGAGGAAAGTCTACGCTAGCTCAACCCAATGTGTGTTTTATCATTCCATCTGCGTCTGGGCAAAGGAGGTCAGAGCAGGAGAGCATGCAGCATGGGCGATGCGTGGTGCTCTAGCCACCTGCCACCCCAGGCCCTGGCATGGTGTCCATGTGCTGTGTTAGCCTGACAGAAAACCAAGTGTCCAACTGGCCACAGTAGGTGTCAGAAGCCACCCCTCCGCCCTTCCTGAAATGACCAAGACTCTCACGGATGTTGACGATGATCAGATCTACATTTCCCAGTTCCCCTGTTCTGTGTAAATAAATTTGTGGAAAGAATCAACAACACAAAAGCATTTGATGAAGGCTGGCGGAGTAGACCTCCCTTCTCTTTGGCTGGCACTTTGGTCTGTTCGATGCTGTGCATGTAGCCTTGGTTTGTGTGTGTGTCACTGTAGAGGAAAAAAAGGATGGAGTGATTTTGTTTTTGTTTTCTTAACAAAGAGATGAAATGAGATCAGAGAGGTAGACGGAGTGAATTTCCTAGGATAATTTATGATAAAATTTGAAGAGCCAGATTTGTTACAGATCAGAAATGTGTTCCCAAACAAAAATGCAAGTCTTATGCAGAAAAGACAGACTGAGAGGTGGGAAGTCCTAAATTTGTCCACAAAGCACTAGGTAAGGCAGGGTCGATCATGTACTTTCTTCTTCTCCTTCTCCTTCTCCTCCACCTCCTCTTCCTCTTCCTTTTCCTCCTGCTCCTCTTCCTCCTCTTTCTCCCCCTCTTTCTCCTTCTTCTTCTTTGCCCTGGGGCTTGAACTTGGGAGCTGGACATTGTCCCTGAGCTTTTTTTGACGGGCACTCTACTATTTGAGCCATCACTCCACTTCTGGCTTTTGGTGGTTAATTCGAGATAAGAGTCAAATGGACTTAAGCTGGCTTTGAACTGAGATCCTGAGATCTCAGCCTCCTCAGTAGTTAGGAATGCAGGCATGAGCCACCAGCACCTAGCCAATCATTTACTTCTTTTACAGCTGATGATTCATGGGTAAAATGGAAACATTTACTTTGTGTATCTTCAAGGAAATGGCTCACTGAGAGGAACACCAAGTGTTAACCCCTGCTAAGCTCTGTAATAGGTGGCCACCAACACCAAGACCCACTGCTATCTGCTATTAATTCTGCTTTGCAGAATCCTGAGTCTGGGCTTACATTTTCACACACACACACACACACACACACACACACACACACACACACACCAGCTCTTAACATTCTATGCAAAGGAAAACGGGTTGCACCTTTGTAAACCAGGCCTCATTTTATCTTTTATTGTAACCTATCAACCGTGGGCTGTAACAGCTCCTGTTGAATACAGATAATAAGACCAAGTCTTAATGACTTTCATTAAAGTAAGTCCGATGAAATTGCAGAAAGTAATTCATTTATTGGGAAATCCACATCGGTCATAATGCCACACCATCATGCATGGCACAGAGATGATTAGCTCTGATAAAAGCGTTGTCAACCACATCCCATGTCAGAATATTTCTCAATTTCTACGAGGGTCATGTTCCAAAAGTTCACTGAACAAGTTGGCTGTTGGAAGTTTATAACTCAAATTACACAGGAAAACCTGCTGGGCGGGTTAGACCAGCCTCCCCCTGCCCTAACCTATGCAATCACAGCAAGAGTGAAATAAATGTAAGAGTAATAATGTTGCTGTGCTTTGGCGTGGCTGTCCCCTCACAGTCCCTGTGGGCAGATGTATTTGTGAATGGTAATTCACAGTGCCTGGGGAGGAGGTTGCCACATCAGGAGAGCTGCCAGTGAGAAGAAGCTGGGGGGGGGGGGTGGGAGGGGAAAGGGGAGAGGGTTCCCTGGCAGCTGCAGTGAGCATAGGGCACGTGACCAGGACTCCTCCTCCTCCATGTCTGCCCATGACCACTCCAAGAAGAAATCTAGCATGTGCTAGTCACACATTTCAACACAGAGCAGACCATTGTTGAAGACCACACACTCATCCATCATTTAGGTGTTTTTACGTTGAAGAGCAGCTGTGATGACTTCGCTAATCTTTCTTCCTTGCAGTAGACACAGGCTGTCTGTAGCTCGAAGATCTAAACTACTGGACTAAAAGGACCTCAGGATGATCCCTTCTTTTTCTATGGAAGCTTGACAGCCTTCAGAGATGAACATTCAAATCTGCAGCTGGGAGAAACAGTGGGAGAAAGAAAAAAAATATCTTCAGAAACTGAAGCAGAACCAATGTTAAACTCAGAAAAATGGTAGGATTAGAAAAAAAAAAGAACCATTCATTGTGTTCATGCCTGCAGACACGTATGTGAACACACACACACACACACACACATACACACACACACACACACGAAGCCAAACAGTCAATTTATTTTTTATTCCATCTCCTACATTTGCTGTGCTATCTTTGCTTCTAGAATGAATGGGGCCCTCGGCTGGAGCTGATCCATTGCTAAAAGAGGTGAGATCATACCAGGCCCACCTGGTAGATGCCAGATGCAAACAATCAGGGGCAGAAGTGAGACTGCATCATTGGCAAATGAAGGCTAGACTGAGAGCAAAGCCTAGACTATAACTATTACTCCTAGAATGAGGCCAGCCAGAAACCAGGGATATGAGTAATTCCGGATAGACAGATTGCTGAATCTGAATGGGCCTGTGGATGCCCAGGTGAGGTGGCCTGTTGACCATTCCTGGTCTGGTAGTCAGGAATCTCAGTCCTAAAATGAGATTAGGAAGAACCCTTCTGTTCAAATTACGGAAGCACTTAGCTCTAGAGATTAGGACTCAACTGATTTAGGAAGCTTGGGACACACTCGGAAAAACATTGTGCCACACAATGTTAGATTTCCTCTCCAAGTAGGTTGGGTCAGCTGCAGGCCCTGTAAAGGAGGAAATTAAAATAAAAGGAGGTCAAGCTGAGGTGTGTGGGGAGGGGGAGGGGAGGGCTTCCTGTCAACCAGCATTCTTGCCCAAAAGCTAGACCGTCAGGAAGCAGCAGATGAAGGGAAGAAAATTGCTTACGATTCTGGGCCTTAGTCCGCAAGACAAGAGAGATGCAGCGGCTAACTAAGCTACTGTCACTTTTCTACTCAAGTCTTAAGACTTAGCTGTTTCTTAACAGAGAACAGGCCATGTTTGAAGGAAGGGAATAGGAAGGTGGCGTGTGGGGTCAGACTGGATATAAGATTGACAGGAGGAGGTCAGAAAAGAAGGAAGCCACCATGGCCACATGGTCACAGAGGACTGACCCATTCTCTGCTCTCTCTGTTCTAAACCAGCCTTCAGATGCACTGCACTGGCTGCCCATGGATCCTGCTACAATGAGGACAGATGCAGCTACAGTGGAAAAGCCGGACTCTGACAGGTGTATGCACTAGCCACTGGTCTGATGAGGAGAGAGTTGTTGTCGTCTACTGAGATTAAAACTGACAAAGAGAGAGGAACTTCCATGCAGTGGTTAAGAAAGCAGGTCTCCAGGCTGAAGTGAGTTTGTGTCTTGGTGTTTAGCATGTCCTAGCTTGAGTAACCAGAGGCAAAATACTTGAATCTCAATTATTGGATTCATAGCATGTAGATAATTGTCGTGCCTAGCTCTTGGATTCTTGTGAGGATTAGAGGTGATAAACAAGGTAAGGTGACTGCCCGCCAGTCATCAGGCAGAGTCTACTGAGGTGGATGTGCCGGGTGGACTTTGTTCCTCATCTTCTCTGATACTTTCCCTATCAATGGCCCTCCTTTTCCTTCAAGCGTCCTCAGAACGTGAACGTATTCCTCGTAACATATGCACGTGTCACACTCCCACCCAACCTCACTTCTAACTGAGGCTGCTTGAAAGGCTCATCTGTGAGCTGTTCTTCCTCACCAACCCATTGCTCCATCACGGCTCCCCATTCCTCTGTCTAGGCTTCGGTACTTGAGGGCCAACTCTAGGTCCTTCCAAGCAGGGATTGGGTGCTCTGCCACTCCTGTGACTCACCCCTTCCTTCTGCCCACTGGAGGGCTTCACCTGGTTTTCCCTTCCCCAGGCAAGCGGCAAGCTAGACCTCCTCTGCATGGCTTCTACCTCATCAGTATCACAGTACCATGCGTCAGTACCACTGCCTCCACAGGCCCACTGCTTTCATTCAGGGCTGCCCATTTCTCACCTGTGGTTGCTCCTAGTGTGGTCATGAGTCTGATGTGTCATGGCAGCCTCTTTAACCCTTGAATGTAAATTCTTCCCGAAGTTTCTCTATCTTTCCACATGTCCTACTCCCTCCTCAAACCTTAGTGAACCCACCAAATCACAAGCTAGATTTTATTTCTATGTGTCAATTTATTATATTTCTTATCCACCTCCCCCCCACACATACACACACCGGCCCTCGTTATGCATATTTGATCACCTGACTTCATCATTGGCAAAGTGGTCCAGGTCGTCAAGCCAGAAATCTGCAATCAAATGCTTTCCCCACAACCACATCTGGAGTCCAGGAGACAAAGCAGGGCTGCGCAAAGTACATCTGGATTTTGTCACCTCTTTTACTGCCAGCAAGTCTCAGCCACTGTGATTTCCTTCCTGGTCCCTTAGCTTCCATTCTGGCCTGCCCACAATCTATTTTCAACCTGAGTCAGCATCATGTTTTGTCATCTGCGTGTTTGCGACCTGTAAGTAGTGGCTTCAATGGACCTATATCCCTATTGCTCTGGATTTCACAGCCTCTGTGATCAAACACTTGAAGATTATCCTCCTTCTTGCTGTGTTTCAGATTCCTTAGGCCTTCAGAACTGGTTAAGTATCTCATGCTTAAAGTGGAGCATTACTTTGAATATCCTTCTAGAACATTCTTTCACCTGGAGTATTCTGGACTTTTGTCACAGTCTGGATCCGGAACAACACCATCCCCTGAAAGGCTCTTGTATCAAAAGCTTGATCCCCAAGGTTGGCAGCGTTCCAAGGTGACTGGATCACGGGAGCTTTAACCTCATTGGGAGACTCGGTTATCTGTAGACTCATAGCTAAATGGACTACTGGGAGGTAGTGGAAACTGCAGGAGATGAGGCCTAGCTGGAGGAAGTTCATCACTAGCAGCATGCCTTCGAAGGGTATATCCTGTCTACTTGCTTCCTGGCTACCATGAGGTAAATAGACTCCTTCCCATCTGTTCCTGATATCATGATAGTCTGCCTATCTGCAGGCCCCCAAACAAAGGCACCTGATGGGCTGAAACCTCTGAAACAGAGCCAAAACACAGAAATAAAGATTTCTTCTTTTGATCTCCTCGCGGGTTTTGTCATAGTGACAGAAAGCTAATACAAGCTCATTCTAGGCACAAGCAGTTCTTCCTCCGCCTTCAGTCTCTCGATGACACCACCTCACCAAGGAGACTTAGAGCATCCTGCCCTGACTCCATCCTCGTGGCCTACCAGTACCACATTTCCTCCAGAGCAAAATATGTACTTATTTAATCCATTAAAAATGTTTAGGCTTCCATATCTATCAAACCACCTTTTAGAATACAAATACCACAAAAACAAGACCCTTTATGTTTTGCTTATCCTTTATCCTCAATTCCTACCATAGCTCCCTAAATGTTTGTTGAACAGCCAAGTTAATTAAGCATACTAAGTCTAGGGTCAAAGCCTTTAAACAACAGACCCTAGCCACCTATCAAACTCCTTCTAATATCACTCTGCAGAATCCTAATATGGTAGCCCTATCAATTCCTAGTCAACCTTAACCTCCTTTCTTGGGCTATTACTCCCACTTGGAACATTCTTCCTGTACCTCTTCTTCCTTAAGAATTTGAACATTGTCTCATCTTAGAGTCCAACTACCTTAGAGGTGCCAACTCAGAGGTGTCAGCTTACACATCTTTCATATTAATTAAATATGGCCTGTCTCCCTCCTTGAAATAATCTGTCCTTCAACACTCTACTCTCCTTCAAGTTGTGTGTGCCTCAAGACAACTATTTATCATCGTATCACCAGAACCTAGCACCTTACATAGCACATAATTTTTGCTCAGAAAAAAAAATTAATGAAAGAATGAATAAATGTGCCTCTATATAAGGCTCTTAGAATAACTGTGTTAGACTGCTTTATGTTTTTTTGTTTGTTTTAGTTTTCCTGCAATCGGTGTTGATAATTTTAGGCTAGAAATTCAATATGGCATATGGGAGAATTAATATGATGTAAGCTAGGATGCTAAAATTATCTCTAATAGCATAATTATACCTGGTATCAGATGCGACAGTGACTTTAAAAGGTTTTAGGTGCATTTTCACTAATGGTTGGTTCCTGGTAATCTTGGACACTTTAAAATTGTCAATGGATGAGCAACTCAGTGATGATCCATTTGACTTTCAGGAACTTCAGATTCTGCAGCCTGTTGTTTTTCCTCTAATAGCACCACAAGGGTAGTGTTACACATTCATTACACAGCAGTCGTAAAAGGTGATGGGAAAAAAAATCGCCAAGAACATCCATAGTTCCAGCAAGACATTTGTCTTGCTGCATTTATCTTACTCAAGAGAATACTCACTTTAAACTAATTTCAATCTTAGTCTGTTCCATGTCATATCCCGTATCAATTCCATAGACCCGGTAGCAGGAGCGGCCTAGCATGGAGTGGCAGGAACAGCCCATGGCCTAGAGGCCTGGCAATGGAAGTGGCCCCGCAGTGGAGTAGCAGGCTGGGAATAGCTCAGGGCAGGTTCCATCTCAGAGACCCAAATCGAACCTTTCTAGTCCCCGCTGCAGACCTGACTGAGCTCCCTCCAACTAGCTCTGGGACCAGCACAAGCACAGGCCTTGGCTGGCAGGGGGAGGAAGTGTGGGCTAGCCCACCCAGTGTGAACTAGTCCAAGGCAAGTGAGGGCTTCCACTTGTCAGGTGCAAACAGGCCAGGCTGGGGCCACAGCCCTGACAATCTCTGAACCCAAATCCCTAACTCACAATGAAAGATTACAAGATTCATGAGCAATCAAGACAACACACCAAATCCAATAACCAGCAGCAATTCAAAAACAGTAACAAATTTAACCCCTCTTTTTCTGCCCAGCAATGTTGAAGCCCTTATCTTTGTTATCCTACATGGGTGAGAAGAAAACCTCTAAGTCTGAAGATGGCATAAGAAACAAACAGCTTTACATATAGTCTGTAATTTGCCAATGATCCCCATCTAGAAAGGTTAAGACTGTACTACATTTGAAGAAGGAGGAGGCTGCAATGCTTGGTAAGAAATGTACGCATTATCCTGCCCATGTAATTGTAACCTCTCTGTACAGTATGTTCACAAATAAAATAAAATTAATTTAAAAAAAAAAGAAAGTAGTCTGTGGGTTGTAAGATTATATAATCCCTACCCTTTGAGATTTCTTCATCTTTAAAAAATTACCTAACAAGCCCAGCTCTGGTGGCTCACTCCTGTAATCCCAGCTACTCTGGAGGCTGAGATCTAAGGATCATGATTTGAAGCTAGACTGGACAGGAAAGTCCGTGAGATTCTTTTCTCCAATTAACTAACAAAAATCCAGAAGTGGATCTGTGGTTTATGTGGTAGAGTGTCAGTCTTGAGCAAAAAAAGCCCAGGCCCTGAGTTCAAGCCTCAGTGGCACAAAGAAAGAAAGAAAGAAGAAAGGAAGGAAGGGAGAGAGGGAGGGGGAGGGAGGGAGGGAGAGAGAAAGAGCAAAAGAGAGAGAGAGAGAGAAGAAAAGAGCACTTCTGTTTTATTCAGAGAAGCAGAATCCACTTCTTCAAACTTTGATGGATCAGAACATTTTAAGAAACTTTTAAGAGATAGACAGAATGGAGAACTGTTAAGAGATATTGAGACTCCCAGAGATCAGTAATAGTAGAAAGCCCCTATCTCCTATAGGTCTGAAGAAGAAAGATGAGGAGACAATGCTGAAATTGAAGAGGATAACTGTGGCAGCAGCTAGGGCTTCAGAGGGTCATAGTGACTTTCAGAAATAAGCTCAGCACAAGGAAGGACAATATACCCTCCTGGTGACCAGAGAATTCAGACCATAGAGGATCAACCTCAACATAGAAGAGTGAGGATGAAGGAGAGACAAAAAGATCCAAATTCAATAATTCTGAGGACCCTTCCCCCGCCAACACACACACACACACACACACACACACACACACACACACACACACACACACACACACACACACACACACACACACACACCACCCCTCTTGAACCTTCTCCATTTCCAAAATATCCTTTGCCACCACTAGGTTCTAAAGATCCATCTTTGAGAACCAGTAACCTAGAAAGATACAATTTAAATTGAACATCCCTCTGAAGTCCTCTTTGTGATCTTTGTTATTCATATTGTTTACAAAGACCAAGGGTCACCAATTACTTTGCCCCTGGAGCTAGATTGTGGGATACCAGGAAATTGCTTTCAGAGATACTGAAAATTAAAAAAGCAGAGTCACAGAGCCTCCAAAGACATTGATTATCCAGCCTGGGACTTGAAGAGGAAGGTTAGATGACTCCTGTATTAACTCTCCCATCTGTAAACTCAGTGGAATGTGTTTCTCTAGTTTGAGTAGCAAATATGCTTTATTTCTTGGGTAGATAAGTTGTCTCCATGTCACAATTTTATTTCTATTAAGAAATTACTTGGGGTTTTTTTTGCATGCACAATTATTCTGCCGTCTCTATTTGCTTTTACTAAATCAGAACAAGAGTAGAATTAATAATTTCTGCAATAGATTTATGTTTTTACACAAGACTATTTACCCCACATCCTCGGTTAAAACATGATTTCTGGTTCCTAGTTATTGAATTTCTGTGTATCCATTAGCAAGTTACGATCATTGTTATGCTTATTAATTTTCCTGGAACAATATTGATAATCTCTTGCAAGTTTTCTACTACAACTGGTTTTCTTCATTCGCTTCACAGATAATTTTTCAGCTCTGTTCAAGCAGTTTCTGATTAGCTAATTTTTTTTGCTAGCCAATTGGGCTCATTTTCTATGCTTTCTTTCTCATATTTGATTCTTTTGATAAAATTACCACATGAACAATGTGTTTATGTTCTTTGATCTGCAAATGCATCACTCCTTGATTTAAAGTTTTTATAATTCTTTTAATTTAGATTTCAGCAATATAATTTCTCTGTAGAGAATATTATTATTAGGTTTTTGGATTATTTTAGGATCCAATTAAACTAGTTAAAATTAACTACTTAAACATTTTCCTGAGGGTTTTTTTTTTTTTTTTTTTGTGAACACACTGTACAGAGGGGTTACAATTACATGGACAGGTTAATGCGTACATTTCTTATCAAGCATTGCAGCCTCCACCTTTGTTTACCCTTCACATCCCTTCCCAGCCTCCCCCCCCACCCCCCCCACCCAATCCTCCCCGCTTCCCCCCCCCCCACCAACATTGTAAAGCTCGTTTTCAACATGACAACTTGTACTTCTCATTGTTGCAACAGGTCCACCTGTATCCTTAAACGACTTGTTTTTCCCCATCTCCTCTACAAGTTATACTGATATCAAATATAGTGAAAGCAGGGGTTATACTGTGGGGGAGGGACATACAAAACTACAAAGAGATAATCTTATAAATGTGTTAGAAACAAATGCATGAAAGGAAAAAAACATTAAAATACATATCTAAGGATTCATTTTCCTAACATCACATTATCTGACCTTTTCCGCTTCCTGAGGGTTTTTTTTTTTAATCCTTAGTCCCCACTCTACCTACCCTCCCCCACACAAACTGTGATTTCTATTGAGCTCCTACTTCTATACTAGATACAATGTTTATCAAGGTCAGGTCCTACAGTCAGAACGATTTTAATATTAATTAGACTCTTAGAATTGTGAACTTCAGACTCTTTATAGATTGCCTTCTTTTAAGTATCTATTAAGTATCTGTATGTCCTCTTGACTGTGCTATGAGCTGCCCAGATATTTGATCAAACCTTTATTCTGGGTGCTTCTGGGAAAGTGCTTTTAGTTGAGATCACATTTAATTTAATAAGCTGAATAAAATAAATTGCCCTCTATGATGTTGGTGGATCTTGTACAATTAGCCGACTGAGCAGAAAAAGATTGACTTCAATGAACACAGGGGGAATGGTTCTAGTGATGGTCTTCAGACTAGAATGATCATTTTCCCACCGTTCTACTCATACTCACACAGCTACTCTTCTCAAATGCAGAACTACACTGTTCTTCTGGATCTCTAGTTTGCTAAGTCAGCCTACAGATCTTGAGACTTCTCATCTCTCACACACAGCCAGAGCAAACTGCCAGTAAGTCAGGCAGTCAGGCAGGCAGGCAGGCAGTCTGTCTGTCTCTCTCATGTACACACACACACACACACACACACACACACACACACACACACACACACACACACACATACATCTTAGTTCTAACACAGCATCTCAAATTTTAAACAAACTCGTTGGTTTTCTTTTCCCACAGGATAATTCTATCCTTCAGTAAATGCTAATTCTATCCTTCTAGGTCCGCAGTCCTTGGTAGTATTCTCCCTTTCATGTCTCTACAATGACTCTCCAGAAAGACTTCTTGGAGCTAGCTTCAAAATACATGCAGACTCTCCACTGTTTGCCATTTCTGCTTCTATGACCCATCCACCTTGTCTCCTGTCTGTTGAACTATCACTAGCCTCCTGACTGGTTTCCTGCCCCATCACATCTCCCCACTGGCTATTATTGTGTGAGTCAGATCGCTCAGTCCTTCTCTTAGCAGCCTCCAGTCACTTCCTGTGTGATCATACAAGTCATTTGCAGAAGGCCCAGCATGATTTGCCCTGAGCAGTCTCATTCTCTATTCTCTTCCACCCTCTGCCAAGGCAGCGTGTATTGGCTGCTCTGGGCTCCTTTATGGTTCGGTCCCTTGGGCCATCCTAGCCTCCCTCTTCCTCAGGCTTTAACACACTCTGTTCTCTCTTCTTAGGTTCTCAGGTTCCAGAGACCCAATAACCAATTCCCTTGCTTTTCTTATGTGTGCACCCAAGTAACATTTGTCAGAAATCCCTTTCGACAAGGACAGGCCTCTCCCCATGGCAATTCTTACCATCTTTCTTTCCCCAAGTCAGTTCTTACCCAGGCACATAGCATTAAGAAACTGATCTCCCATCTTTCCCCATTAGAAAACAAACTCCACGAGTTGACATTCTCCCTCCTTCATCACTATGAAATATTTGTGGGATGAATAAAGCAATGTGTGCATAGGTGGCCACAGTTGAATACAGAATGTACAATTGCTATACAAAGACTTACCCTCTCCCCTAACCCCACTAAAAAATTTCCATGAATGTGAAGAGAAGAGATTATTTTTTCCTGGAGAATCTGAAGTAGGCTCATCCTATGGAACCTGTGCTCCTGAAGAAACAATTTACATCATGGTGGAATGAGATGAAATGTGACGGAAACAGAATGGAAGGCTTAAAAGCTCAAGCTTCCTATCACACAGAACTTGATTCACATTCTGACCCTACCACTTATACAGCTGCTGATCTTTGGCTAGACTCTTCACCTGATTTTTTAACTAGAAATATGAACACTAATGCCTATCTTTTCTTGGGTAATGTTTAGATTGAAGAGATTTTATGTGTCATACATAGAAACTGAAGCCTGGTCCAGGAGGCAGCTTAATGCATGCAAGCTCTTGTTAGATAAGCAAAAGCTGGGGAGGGGGTGACATTGTGTAGAAACCAAAGAAAGCCCAGTCATTAAACTCAGTGGCACAGGGGCTCAATGGTAGAGCACCTGCCTTAACATGTGTGAGGCCCTGGGCTCCTGAGTTCCATTCCTAATGCCATAATAAAAGGAAAGCATGGAAGGAAAGAGGGAGGAGGGAAGATGCATGACCCTCAAAGATAACATGTTGCCAGATAGTCTGATCTTCTTGAACTTGGGAAACACATAGAGCAAACATGAGACAACTATGTAAAGAAATGGTTGTGGCCAGACTATTGAGAGACTGGAATGGCAGCAACAAGTAGAGGCTTTATCCAAAGGCATCAACAAATCATAGAGGGCATTGAATAGGATGATGTGGCTGGAATGGCATCATGGCACACAATGAATATGTTGGCAAAGTAGAAGAGATTCCTGTGAGATCTTAGTCCCTCCCTTCATCTGCTTCCTGAGGGTAGCAGTGGTGCCTACATCACAGAGTTGGTGTGAAAATCAAGTGAGTTATTACATGTTTGTAAAAGTTGAGGCCATTCTGACCTATGAAAAGCTCCCTAAAGTCACATTTGGGATAGAAAGAGGAGACATTCTTAGGATGTTTTTATAATAAAGTCAAAATGACTCAGATCTTACAGCTACTCAGAACTAAGGAAATGTGTCATCTTTTTCTTTTACATGCTCACATTAGTCAATATCTTTCATTACAACTAAGAAAACCTGCCCCAGCCGAACTCAACTATTAACACTACTTACCTTTGTGCCTTCCTACCTCCCTCCCTCCCTCCCTCCCTCCCTACCTCCCTCCCTACCTCTGTACCTGTGTGGCTCATACAATTTTCAGAATGCCCAAAGAGTCAGGTTTGGAGACCACTTAACAGAAAGAGTGCAAGAGCATTCTGTGAAGATCTTGCTGTTGTCATGGAGACCAGACACACCTCACACCTCTGACTAAGACAATGGAAGCCTCAACCTCTACCCTTGTTTCCAGGAAAGCAGAAGCCATCTGCAGCCACCTTTACCAGCTGTGAATTCTAAGTGGTACCTGGTCTTGTCCATTCATGTGCTCTAAATGGACGTCTTGCCTTATTTCAAATGATTGGGCAATGGTCCAAGGATGTAGCTCAGTGGTAATGTGCTAAAGACTCTAGGCTTATCTTCAACACCACAAGAAAACAGACAGATTAAAACTTCTCTCAACTGATGGAGACAGCCGAGGTCAAACCTTCCCCAGGGCTGCAAAGCAAACCAGAAAAGAAGGTTTCAAAGTAGGACTCAGATGTAGGGGATTCCCCAAAGAAAAAAACATTTAAAAGATGCTGAGAGGAAATAAATCAAGACAAACAACACTTCTGCTATTAATAGAAATCAAGAAGTTGGAGAAAGCATGTACTTATTTGGAAGTAAAAGGATGGTGAGAAATTAAGATCTAATGGAATGTTCCGTAGAATAACAGGTATTTGGAAAGTGGACTTGGAGATCAGTAATGGCATTGAGGGGAAATTATTTTAAAAAAAACTAGATGTTAAATTGGCATGTTAAATTTCTTTTTTTTTTTGAATATTTTCATTATTTTAAGTAGTTGTGCAAAGGAATTGCCATTCAACAAAGTAGTTATGGATACAGTGTGACTTGATCAATGTCATCCCTTGTAACATTCTTACCCATCCCTCCCAGACTGCCTCTTCCCTCACTTTCCTTGAATTTTTAGAACATGTATTGAATTTGTTTTTTGCCATTTAACAAAGAAGTTTATATATATATATATATATATATATATATATATATATATATATATAAAATACATCATGTTCTATGTCATCCCTTCACCATTTTCACCCCCCTTCAATCCACCTCTTCCATTATTTTCCTTAATTTTGTGGTATATACAATGAATTCTTGACCACATTCACACACACCCTTCTCTGCTTCATTTATCTACCCTCTCCCCTTGGCCCCACCACCTCTCTTGCAAGTACTCATTACCCTACTCTATGACCTAGCAATTCTACTTCTGGGCATTTATTCAACAGAGCACAAACAAGGCTACAGTAAAGCTACTGGCACAACCATGTTCTTTACAGCACTATTTACCTTAGCCAAAGAATGGAATCAGCCCAGTGTCTCTCAGTGGATAAATAGATGAAGAAACTGGTATGTATACACAATGGAATGCTACTCATTCTTCAAAAAGTGATATTATGCCATTCATAAGGAAACAGAAAGACTTGTAAAAACTTTTTAGGTGAAGTAAGTCAGGCCTAGAGAGACAAAGGGTGCATGTAACTAGAATGGGCCTGTAAATCTATAATAAATGTACTAGGTGCTAGAGAATAGGGGACAGGGGCTCATACCTGTAATCCTAGTTACTCAGGAGACTGAGATCTAAGGATCATGGTTTGAAGCCAGCCCAGGCAGGAATTCTGTACAAATCTTATCTCCAATTAACCACCAGAATACCAGAAGTTTTGTTTGGCCCAAAGTGGTAGAGCAAAAAACTCAAGGACAGTGCCTAGGCCCGGAGTTCAAGCTCCACAACTGACAAAAAAATGAAAAGAAATCACACTGGGTGGTAAGCAAGTGGTTACACATGAATTAACTGAAGTATAATAGATTCTATGGAGAGCACAAAAAGTATAATTCTTTAGAAAGACTAAGCCAAAGGCATGTTAAATTGCTAATGGGTGATGTTTGTACATTGTTTCATGATTTTATTTCTCTAACTTTGCTGGTAAAACAAAAATATTTAATAACAGAGTAGACAAATGAAGAAGATGGTGACAATGCAGTCAAAAAGTCAATATATATCCTAAGAAATTAAGAACAGTGGGCTTGGAAGGTGGTTCAAGGGTAGAGTGCTTGCCTCACATGCATGAGGCCCTGGGTTCGATTCCTCAGCACCACATAAACAGAAAAAGCCGGAAGTGGCGTTGTTGCTCAAGTGAGCTGAAGAGCTGAGGGACAGCACCCAGGCCCAGAGTTCAAGGCCCACAAATGACAAAAAATAAAAAAGGAATTAAGAACAGTGAGGGAAGGGGTAGGTTTGGAGGGATGGATGAAAATGTTGAATGGGGTAACATTGATCAAAATGCATTTTATTCATAAACTGCTTTATTGACTGGAAAATCTTCTGTACAACTAATTAAATAGTATACACACACACACACACACACACACACACACACACACACACACACATATATATATATATATAATGAAGCTGAGAATCTATATCTATGATGTTAGATTTAAGTTAAGAGATAAATTTATCTTCCTATTAGCTCTGTAATAACCAATAAATGGGTAACTTCTAGAATTATTCAACTTTTGATCTGTCAGTCTTAATGAATAGAATATTAATATTAATTGGTAATCATTAATGACTATGTTGGTACATTGAGAAAGATGAGACACAATTTCATACCCAGTATTTACATCATTTTCAAATTTTAGGGTTTCTTTTTTCTTCCACTGAATGATTTCCAGTCACTGGATTTTTTCATATGCCATAAGATACTAGACAGGCTAATTTAGGAGGCTGAGATGTGAGAGTTGTGAGTTGAAGCCAGCCCAGATAGACTCTTGCCTCCAATTCACCAGAAAGGGGCTGGAAGTGGAGATGTGGTTTAAGTGATAGAACACCAGCCTTTAATGAAAAAGCTGAGCAAGAGCATGGAGCCTTTAGGACTTTCAGTCAGGCAATCAGGTCCCTCCCTGGATGAATGAGAGCCCCACAAAGCCTATGATGATCTGGAAGAGAAACTGGGAACTTCAATCTGTTTTGCATGACCTCCCACTTGGATCCCTTGTGGGAGCTGCTGAAGAAGACAGGGCCTTGCACACAGAGCCGCACCTGCACATGTTCCAGGCCTCGGAGAAGCTGAAGCAGCAGAGCCTGTAGAAGCTGAGTAGCTGTACACAGGGATGCTGACTCACAGGAAGCAGCCAGCTAGCAGATCAGCCTTTGTGGGTACAGCCTAGACTCTGCCTGCACCCTGCCTCACCCTACATCTCAAGTCAAATGCATCCAGTAGTGTGCACTTGCCTTGTACCCTACAAGGAAAAGAATCTGGGAAGCATAGGCCCCAATCTGACACATCACCATTGCTGGAATTTCTCCTCATAATATTTACATTGTACAACTCATCATTCCATATAGAATAGTGATCTACACTGGACAACAAGTCCTTTTGAGTAACATTTTTTCCCCGACGACTACCATCAATTATCAAGACATTTAAGCTACATCTCTTTAAAGTCTGAATTTAGTTAAATCTCTGAAAAACTTTACTTGTATTTGGGTATGGAATGTCATAGCCCAGTACCTACAGACACCACTGAAAGAGAATGGAGTCACTGTGGAATGTTTTCAACTAAGTAGACAAAGGCCTTGCTGGATGCTAAAGAATCTCATTGCTCTGCCCTCGTTCTTACAGGCAGATTCTGCTTTCTCTAGGGAGGTGGACCAAATGACTCCTTAGGGAAACGTGGGCTGGCTGACCTTCCACCCCAGGTCCTGCTGTAGCATGCACTTCCTTATCTCCTTTTAAGCTCTAGCTTTGTTTATGAAAGTTCATTATTCATCATCCTGATCCTTTCTTCCCTACTTATGACCTCAGACTCTTCTCTCTGAAATTATCTCTTCTCCCTCACTCATTAAGCTAATGGACCAACAAGAAGGAGAAAAAAAAAAGACCCTTTCCTCAAGAGCCACTTCTTCCTTGAAGTCCCTGAGTGATGAGCTTTTAATGATCTATGGCTCTCTTTCTGGGGGAAGGACGCTGGGGTCAGAGTTACCCACACACAGAAGAAAAGCCAGACTTCAAAGGACCATCTAATCTCCAGAGGCCAGGGAGCCTCCTGTCTGAGGTTCATCTGAACTTCCATTGATTTCTTTTCCTCTTCATCCTATCACAGTGAGAATCAGACTTCCAATGTCATTCTTTACATGTTTAGCTATTTTGTGTCCTAGGAGGAATAATAGTTTCTTTTCATGTATTTAAAAAACAACACTTTTGTTTTGTGCTGTTATTGGGACTTGAACTCAGGGCCTCACACTCCCACTTGGCTTTTTTACTCCAGGATGGCACTCTACTATTTGAGTCGTATCTCCATCTTGGGCTTTTTGCTTGTTAATTGGTAATCAGAGTCTCATGGACTTTTCTGCCCAATCTAGCTTAGAACCATGATCATCAGATCCTGAGTAGCTATGATTATTATAGTTATGAGCCACCCATGCTAAAACCACTAAAACCACTTTTATATATGCATCTTTATATGTGTGTGTGTGTGTATACATATATGTATATGTATATATATGTATATATATGAATTGGCACACATAGATGAATGGCGGGCTGCTGGATGAGTAGATGAATGGGTTGAGCATCAGAGAGAAAGGCTATTTGAAATGATTTACCTATTATTCTTTAAACATAGCAGTAGTTTTACTTTTTTCAAATCTGCAAAGGAATTGTATTAGTTAAGTAAAATCCTCTGGGACTTTATCCTCTAGGACTCAAGATAGATAGATAGATAGATAGATAGATAGATAGATAGATAGATAGATAGATAGATGGATAGATGGATAGATGGATAGATGGATAGATGGATAGATGGATAGATAGATAGATAGATAGATAGATAGATAGATAGATAGATAGATAGATAGATAGATAGATAGATAGATAGATAGATAGATAGATAGATAGAATACAGGCATTATATATATATATATATAATATCTACTTAATCATAAGAAACACAATTTGAACAGGTGTCCCTCTATACCATATTGTTTTGCTTGGTTTTGGTAGCACTGGAGATTGAACTTAGAGCCTCAGGGCCTCACACTTCCCTCGGCAGCAACTCTAACACTTAAGCAACAGCTCCAGCCCATTTTGGATTGGCTATTTTCAAGGTATGTTCTCATTGTATGTCCAGGTTGGGCTTCAGTCCTCTATTTGTGCCTCTTGGTATCTCTGGGGATGACAGGCATATATCACTGTACCCAGACATTGGTGGACATTGGTAGTCTCTTGAACTTTTACGCTCAGCCTGACCTAGAACCATGAAACCCCTCACCTCAACCTCCTTCCTAGCCAGAATAACAAGCTTGAGCCGCCACAGTTGGCATAAATCCTATTGCTACATAGAAAAATATACAGCCTGAGCAACTTGCATGTAGAATAGTTTCATTTGATCAAGCAATTACTGAAGTATGTTAGAATAAAAATGATGTAATTGGTAAATTGCCAGATTTTTTTTGTCTCTACAGAATCAAAGCAAACCTTGAAGATTATGGCCTTGGAGCTACATCACAGCTTGAAACTGGACATTTGAAACCAGAGTCTGTCAGTGAATCATTGTTAACATACTTAGATGTGACCATAGCATTGTGAGTATATATATTTTTTAAAGTTTACTTTTAGAAACTCATACTGAGTTGCTCACACATAAAGTGGCCTGATGTCCTGGATGTCAAGATAGTACTGTGTTAAGGAAAATAGGAAAAGCAGGAATGGCTTTCTGTGACAATTGTTGAGTGTGTAATGCCAACCTGTTATACACTACTCACTACTTTTGCACATGCTCAGTTTTCCATGACAAAAGTGAATTTTTTGTAAAACACTATAAGCTCTCACATAAATGTGAGGGAGCTTTTCATTCTAAACCAATCACTTACTAGCCTCCTGTCTATAGGATGACAGTAACGCATGCACCTTTTAGAGTTATGAAGATTAAATGAGATTAATATATGTGAAGCCTTTATCATAGCCCCTTGCGTTGTTCCTACTATGTTATGACTGTCATTTGTCATTCCATGAAAAGATGTCTTATCTCCAATGACATTCTCATCTCTTCTTAGCCCACTTTCCAAATTGAAAACCAGTATAAAATAAACGAAGAGAGTGAAAGCCATTGTTGTAGCTTTTGAGATGCAAAGAATGCTTGGGAAGGTTTCCAGCCAATATGTCACAAGGTGCCAGGTGCCAGGTGAACTTTGTCTTTCCCAGGAAATGTTCCTTATTAAATAAACTCTTCTCCAAATCATTACCAGGCTGATGTCTGTCCCTGCCTTGCTGGCTCTCTCCTCTGATCTTCCAGAAAACCTTGACTTTAAGATCTTACCATGCCCTATTTCTTCCGTCTCAAAAATGTCCTCTCAGCCACGCTCTGGTGCCTCACACCTGTAATCCTACCCACTCAGGAGTTTGAGATGTGAGGATCGCAGTTCAAGGCCAGCCGAAACAGATAATTCTGTAAGGCCCTTATAGCGCTAATTGACCAGCAAAAAGTAGATGTGTGGCTCAAGTAGTAGAATGCTAGTCTTGCATGACAAAAAAGCTAGATGAGAAAACAAAGCCCTAAGTTCAAGCTGCAGTACCGACACAAAAGAAAGCAAAGTCCTCTTGGGTGATTCCATGACTTGTTTTCTCACTTGCTCTTAATGTTCAATGACATACAGTCTAGGTGTGGTCTGAAAAATGATTGATACTATACACCATTGCCTGACCCTCAGCTCCTTTTCCTTCTACTTGTCTTAGTATTCTAGAAAACATCATCTTCAAAACCACTACTTAATTTAGTGAGCTATTGGTGACCAAAAAGTATGCATTTGTACCTGTTTTATTCTGTAATAAAAGTATGTATTTGTACCTGTTTTATTCTGTAATAGATCCCCTAATGTCAAGTACCCTGCTTAGAACTGTAATAAATAAATATCTATAATGAACGATGAGCAAATAAATGAATGAATCAAAGAGGAAAATAAATACAAAAATGTAAAACTCGTCATTACAAAGTGTAGCTCATTCACTTCCTTAAACATCTGCTCAGATAAAAACACAAATTAGACATAGACAGAATATTCATCGACATAATAAAGACTTTCTACAACAGGCCCCCAGCTAACATTGCACTGGATGGAGAAAGGTTGAAAGCTTTTCCTCTAAAATCTGGAACAGGATAAGGATTTTTAGTTTTCCCACTCTTATTCTGCAGACTAGAAGTCTTAGCCAGAGCAATTAGGCAAGGAAGAGAAATAAAAAGCATTCAAATTGGAGAGGAGGGAGCCAAATTATCCCTGTTTGCGGACAAGAGCTTATATATAGAAAAACCTAAATAGCCTACCAAAACAAACAAACAAAAAGCTTGTTAGAGCTGATAAACAAATTCAGTAAAGTTGCAGGATACAACAATCAACACACAAAAAAGCAGTACCATTTTTATACACAAAATGCTAGCTTCAAAAGAAAAAGAAATCAAAGAAGAAAATCAAGAAAAAAAAGAAATAAATAACAAAACCCCATTTACAAATGTGACACTCACGCGCATGCATGCACACGCACTCACATACACATACACACCTAGGAAAAAATTAAACAATACAAGATATTCACAATAGGGGCTGGGACCCAAAAAAAAACAAGATATCCACAATAAAAGTTGTAAAATATTGATGAAAGATACTGAAGATGACATTTTAAGATAGATTGGAAGTGTAAATGTTGTTTTAAAATGTCCATATTGCCCAAATTTATGGTCTACACATAATTTTTTTGGGGGGGTCCGGTCGTGGGGCCTGAACTCTGGGCCTGGGCTCTGTCCCTATGCTCTTCAGCTCAAGGCTAGCGCTCTACCACTTGAGCCACAGCGCCACTTCCGGATTTTTTCTTTTTACTTATGTGGTGCTGAGGAATCGAACCCAGGGCCTCAGGCATGCAAAGTAAGTGCTCTACCACTGAGCCACCTTCCCAGCCCTCTGCACATAATTATTAAAGGCCTATATGTTAAATTTCCATTGGTACACCACAGAAACAGAAGAGAAAAAAGTGAAATTCACATGGAAGCTCAAAACATCCCCAAATCGCCAAAGGAATCATGGAAAAAGGCCAAAGCTGGTGGTATCTGACTTCAAACTGCAGAGATCTAGAAAATAAAACAATTGTGGGGCGCCAGCAGCTCACGCTGTAATCCTAGCTACTCAGGAGGCTGGAATCTGAGGATCACAGTTCAGAGCCAGCCCCAGCAGAAAAGTCCATAAGACTCTTATCTCCAATAAACTATTCAGAAAAAGCCAGGAGTGGCACAGTGGCTCAAGTGGTAGAGTCCTAGCCTTGAGTACAAAGTGGCTGAGTAACAACACCTAGGCCCTGAGTTCAAGCCCCAGAACTGGCAAACCACACACACACACACACACACACACACACACATCAATTGGCTTGTTTGGAACTTACCAAGACTAGATCCCTCTCCTGACCATCTCAAGATTTGGGAATCTGACTTATCTTAGACATTGGCCACAATGACATGCTTGTTTTTTTCTGGAGACCATGTCCATGTCAGACCTCTCCTGTCACCCACAAGGCTGATTATCTTCTCATGGCTCTCCATTCCCTTTCATGTGAATGACAGCAGGAAGAGTGAAGGCTATGGCTTGTTTGAGCATCCCAGAACTTTTCCATAGAGAGTTTTAGGGTCTGATTTTGACTTAGTGACTTGATGTTAGAAAAAAGATTGTCTGTAGCCGGGCACTGGTGGCTCATGCCTATAATCCTAGCTACTCAGGAGGCTGAGATCTGAGGATCAAAGTTCAAAGCCAGCCCAGGCAGGAAAGTCTGTGAGACTCATCTCCAATTAACCACCAAAACTGGAAGTAGCACTGTGGCTCAAGTGGTAGAGTACTATCCTTGAGCTGAAGAGCTGAAGGAAGCACCCAGTCCCTGAGTTCAAGCCTCACGACTGACAAAAAAAATAGGATTGTCTGAAATATTACCATAGTCATTTCAAATATTTCCAAATTATATTAAACAAAAAACAAATTTGGAGCCAGTGCAAAAATCAGCCAGACCTCTAATCTCAACCAACAAGGTGGATGTGTGGTACATAGCTGTGGATCCAGTTACATCGGACACAGATGTAGGATGATCATGGACCAGGCCAGCCAGCACTGGACAAAAGTCCTACTTGTAAAATAAACTGAAGTAAAAGAACTGAGGTTCAAGTGGTTCGAGAGATAGAACACCTGCCTAGCAAGGTCAAACCCTTGCACCACCAAAAAGAAAGAGAATGATGTCATTTTTTTATCTAACTACACACACACACAAAATCAAGCTCTTAACAAACTATTACCAATGTTAGGATCACCTAGCTTTGTTTCCTGAATCATGACGTTGTGTTTTGTAGAAGCATTTATTTATCTGTGCTATTTAAGGAAGAAAGAAACCCTAAACTGTAAGTATGTTCCTTGGTAGGCCGTCAGCCTGACATTTCAGCTCTTTCATCTCCGCAGCAGCTCAATGCAGTGCCTGGGCCTGGGCCTGTGCTTGGGTCTGTGTTTGGGTCTGTGCTCCCAGCTGGGACAGGAGGAACCCCCAAAGTTGGCAGAACACAGCTCAGGAGCATACCAGCATGGGAAGTGAAACCTTATATCAAAAATAACCAGCACAAAAACAGGACTGGAAGTGTGATTCAACACTATTGCACCAGCCTAAAAGTGCAAGGCCCAAGTTCAAATCCCTGTATATACTTCCTCTCTGCTCCACCCTGGCCAAAAAAAAAAAAAAAAAAGGACAGAAGCCACAGTGTATCCCTGTGAGCTTCTTCCCTGCACTAATAATCCTTCTTAACAGCAAACCAGGATCTATAACCTGAATTCTCTCAAGAGTATCCTTCCATGGGTTCCATCTTCTAAATCTGTCAATGCGAGTGGGTTGCCACTTGACTCCATTTTTTTCCCTTGTAAAAAGAAAATTCTCATTCAGAACAGGATCTGTCAGAAGGTGACAGCTGTTTTTTGTCAGATGCAGAATTAAGTAAACAGTTAAGACAGTGGAGCTTTGACTAAGATGATTTAATAAAGCTCATTAATGTTGTTGATTTACATAGCTGACCCAGATAGAATTACAAAATTCAAGTCTGCACCGGAGTTATGTGTCATCAAAATATATTTGATGTATTAGATGCACTTCCAATGTTAAATTTTAATTTTGAACTTAATCAAATTTGTGAAGACAAAAAAAAAAAGAGACCACAGAACATGAAAGGAAATACTGGAGGCTCTTTTAGATTTACTTTTCTTTGCTTTGTAACCCAGGTAAAAATGTTCAGCCTATCTTACAGGAAGGTAATAATTGCTTCACTCTTATGCAACACACACACATATACACACACACAGAGTTATTTGTAAGATTAGAGGATAAAGCTATTAAATTAATCAATGAAAGAGCCAATGAGTAAGTAGATAGAGTACGACTGAGCTCTCAGTAAACATCCCTTCATCTCTATGTGTTCTAGCCATAATAGTGAATCAGCAAGAATGTATTTGACCCAGCAAAATTCAGCTCTCTGTCTGAACCATGATGCCTTTAGTTCTGATCCTCAGAGCAAGGAGAGAAACAAGAAGGATAATTTCCACCTCCCTCTGCTGACCGCCCAGTGATAGAGGCTACCCAGTTTTGATGAGTGACTCATTTTCCATCTATTAAGACCTTTCAGCCTCCCTCAGCTCCATAGCAGTGAGCAAGGAGAAGAATGTCATTTTACCTTTGGTTCCTGTGGCTCCTGATAGTTAATAACCAAGCCTTGACTGTTTAAAACAAAGCATGGAAAAAATGAGCTTTAAGCTACGAATTGTAGTGATACAAACAGTGGATAACATTTGGACACGTTAGTCCTTTTCTGAGCACAGAACTCCTCTGAGGATGACGATAGAGAGGGTCTCTCTCCTAGGGTCAAGGGGCCCAGACAGTGTCATTTGCCACATCTGGAAGAGGTCAGCATGTTGGAGGACGGACTGGAGCCTGCTGTCACCCACTACGCCATGATACCCCTTTGATGGCCGTGTTAATAATGCGATATTAACACCAAGCACAGTATGGTAGTGAGAGTGTGGGGAAGTATGGGATTTGAGATTGGAAATAGGGATTCATTTTAAAGCCATAGTCCAAACTAGTAGTGTGACCTTCAGCAGGTTATTTAACTTGTCTATGACTCAGTTTCCTCTTTTGGAAATAGATTGAAGGCAATAAGACCAGGTACTAGGCCTGCCTAGTGCCCTTTGTCCCTCTCTGTGTCTCCCCTAGACTCTAGATCCATTTCTTCTCTCCCTTGCATTCAGGCTGTGGCAAAGTCTCCAACCTCTTTACACAGCTGAAGAGCTTGTGAAGTCTCTAAATGACTATGCATGAGGTGAACACTAAGATGATGCTAAAAGCTAGCTAACCAATGAGAGAGAGGTCCCAGGATAGTCTACATCATACAGAGAATCAGTTATCATTTTTTAAAAAATAGACTTGCATCTCTCAGGGTTCATTTGTTTGCATCAATAGGTGTTACCCAAAAATCATTGAGGATAAACAAAATTAAACATTTATCTCTCATAAAATTTCTTTAGTATGCCAGTGTACAACACAAATCTCCCAATCAGACAAGGCAGTGTGGAGTTTCCCAAATGAATCCCAAGGGGAATACCTTCTCAGTTTCCCTTAGGTATCTGATAGGATGGGCCTTGAGTAGGAGACATTATGGGAAAGTCTTGGATTTGGGGGATACCAAGGTATAACTATAGGAGTCCCAGGCTGAGTATTTTCTCTGTCACGAGAAGATGAGACATCATAGCCCTCATTCCTCTGCAGAGCTGAATGAGATAGCCAGGCCCAGATACTACAATTGCATTTGGAGTCTTCCTAGAACTCCAGAAGTGAAGGCCAAAGTTGTTTATTGCCTCCA
This sequence comes from Dipodomys spectabilis, assembly GCF_019054845.1. Classification (NCBI taxonomy): domain Eukaryota; kingdom Metazoa; phylum Chordata; class Mammalia; order Rodentia; family Heteromyidae; genus Dipodomys; species Dipodomys spectabilis. The sequence continues at coordinate 12,123,704 of NW_024870752.1, forward strand.
CCTTCCTGGCTAGAGGTAGCTAATCATTACTCCCTGTGCTATGAAAGGCATTGTAGAGATGTCCCAGTAGTAGGTGCTTGTGAATCAGTCATGAGAAAGAAATGAGAAGACTCGAAAAGAGACAGAGAGGAAACACAGAGTCCCTACTGTACCTATTCACTCCAGCCTGCCTCTCAATCTATCAGCTTGGTAGGTGGATATGGATTGAGCAGGCTATCTACTTGAAGATAGGTTGGGTAGAGTGTAGGCTTGCCAATAGCCTTCAAGAATATTGACTATGATATGATAACTATTACTTGAATAATATCCTGGACATTAGGCCCCACAATTCTTGGCCATGAACCTCAGCAATTAAGCAAACTAAGAAAGGGTTCTTATGAAGTGTGTATTTGGTTAAACTATAACTGGTTCTTCCATGTAAAGAGTTCCTGAAGGTTATGGCAAAAACAAACAAAACTCATCACCTAAAAAATATACAAGTAATGAGAATAAATTCTCATAAAGATATAAATTGGAAGATAGACACCTAGGGCTCACTCCTGTAATCCTAGCCACTCAAGAGATTGATCTGGAAAATCACAGCTCAAAGCCATCCCAAATAGAAAAGTCTATGAGACTCTTGCTCCAAAGTAATCAGATACAAAAGGCAGGGCTGTAGGCATGGCTCAAGTGGTAGAGTGTCAACATAGAAAGTGTGAAACCCTAAGTTCAAACTCCTGTACTGCCAAAAAAAAAATTCCTAAATCCAAATCTGGACAAGACTACAAGAGAAAAAGTTTGGAAACTGGGTGCTACTGTGTTTGAAGGCCTTAGAAAACATCTTGGGCTTTCTACAAATGTGTTCTTGAAAATCATAATTTCAAGGTTATTAGCAAGTCACAGACTCTTCCCAAAACAAAACAAAAACAGCAAATCCCAAACAACAATGCTAAAATGTGAAGCCTTGAGTTCAAAATTATAATATATTTATATGTGGGGGGGGAAGGGGGGAGTGTGGAGAGAGACAGAGACAGAGAGAATGAAATTAACAATACCAGTTAAATCTCTGTGGTTCTCTTTAGAAGTTCTCTGTATTTCTTTGTTTCTGAGACAACCCCACCCCTCATTATTTTCTTCTAGGGAACAAGAGAACCTTACCCAAATTTCATGTGCCACCTTCCTGCCCAAGTCTGTCAATTGGGTATTTGAGAATGGGCTCAAGTTTACTCAGAGTTGCCTGCATTCCACTGGGCCTGGATGGCTCTGCTTGTACAATGAATGGAGAGCAGGTGACCTCCCCAGACTGGGGATAACGTGATAAATTACCGCGAAGTGCTTTCCAAAGGAGAGTGAGCAGGGAATGAATGTTTAATAATCTCTCCAGTATGGAAGAAATAAGAGAACTAAGGCCATTCTTTTGTCCCCTTTGAGAGATTTGCTGGTTCCTTATTTGGATGTCAGTCTGATTAAGGCAGTAAGTACTTGTTGATTGTGTGTGTGTGTGTGTGTGTGTGTGTGTGTGTGTGTGTGCACGCGCGTCAAAAGAAGGGCTTGAATTCAAGGCCTGGGCACTGTCCCTTAGCTTTTTCACCAAGGCTGACACTCTACCATTTGAGCCATACTTCTACTTCTGACATTTTGCTGGCTAACTAGAGATAAAATAGATTTTTCTCCCTGGACTGGCTTCAGACCATGATCTTTAAATCTCAGCCTCATGAGGAGCTAGGATCACAGGCACACGCCACCAGCACATGGCTAATTATATATTTTTTAAGGTTGCTAATTGTCCATTTAGCAATTACCATTTATTTGGCAACCTTCTATTTTCAATATGTATTTAAATATGAAATCTGGAGAAGAAAGAATTCTTAAAATGTGGTCCAAGATAATAGTGATTCCACAGAACTCAGTATGTAACTATAATGCTAAGTATAAATGCTTAGTTGTGTTAAAAATAACTTTGAAGATTAAAATAGATGAAAAATATCATTATTTCTTAGTCAGGCATCCAGTAAATGGAGAACTTTGAAACTTCCTTTTGCAGACCTGACAGCTAATGTGTGCAGAGTGTTTATAAAGGGAATCTTTGTATTTGTATATAATTTGTGGTTTTGAAGACCCAGAGCCTGACTTTGTCAAAGGGACAGTCTTCTGTTTATTGATAGCAAAATTTTCCTGTCACCATGTCCAAATGCCTATGACCATAAATAAACACAGCTTAAATAAATAACTCTACACAATGGTGAATCTTCAAATACCGTTTAATTCAAGACCAAAGCCAGTGGTGAGACTCTCGAAGCTGAAGAAACACAGATCAGTTACTGGGGCAGTCCAGCTTCTGGTGTCTGTTGTTCAATAAAGGATGCAGAGAATTTTCCTGGATAGGAGAGATATAGTCCTCAGGATTCCTGAGGATTATAACCCTCAGTGTATGATCTTTAGTGCCCTTCATAAAATCCAAGGATTGTGTCAACGTCTTGTTTCCTGCCATTCAAATAAGGAGCTAAAAAATCTGTGCAAAGAGTCAGGCGTCTTCCAGCCCTAGGCTCTGCAATTGCAATCTTGCAGTGACTGACTCAGGATTGCACTGTGTTTCACACAATAACACGATCCCGTTTCTAAGTGATCCAGGCTCTCGTTGGAGGGGCTGGGGATTCCAGGAGTGCGTGGGCACTGGTTTAGGAGAGATGAGGCACAGGCAGGGCTGGAGTGCACTGCAGAGAAAGTGGAAAAAGAACAATTCTCATCTCATTTTGCCAGGGAGGTGGGGGAGACCTGCTAACAGAGCTCTAGATGAGAATGACTCAGTGAATATTTAAATAAGGTTATTTCTTCCCTTCCCCCCCCCCCCCCCCCCCCGCTTCTCCTAAGCCTTTAACTGCAGAGATCTCTAAAGCTGTGGTTTGAGATTTGAGAGAAAGATCGCAGTGACATGATACCAGAATGATGTAAGGTGATGCCATCCACAACACACGGTTGCCAAGGTGAATCTGTTTTTCTCTCTAATCCAGCTGGAAGGCAAAATAATTGCCCATTTCTGGATATGTATATATATATATATATATATATATATATATATATATCCTTGACATGATCCCCCTTTTGGTAGCAGATCAAACAAAGCCTGATGCTTTCTGTTTGTGCAGAATTTTTTAAATAATTTTTTATTACAAAACATAACACATGTCCTTGAGAGAAGGCTCAGAACATTTTCTGTCAGTTGGAGATTTTTAATTTCTCAAGAATCCATACCAAGATTCTAATGAGGTGCCAGTAGCTCATGCCTGTAATCTTAGCTACGTGGAAGGCTGAGAATAGAAGGATCAAAGCTGAAGGCCAGTCAGGAAAAGGCTGCAAGACTCCATCTTTACAGAGAGAAGCTGGACATGGGGGCACACCTGTGATCTCAGCAAAAATGAGAAACATAAAAGTAGGTGGACAGACTGCAGCCTCAGGCAACCCAGACAGGAAGTAGGACCCTCTCCTAAAAATAACCAGTGAGAAAATAGAGCTGCAGGGTGAGTAATTCAGGGGCAGTGACTCAGGGGCATCTCACAAGGGTCCCTCTTTGAGTTCAAACCCCAGTGCTGAAAAACAAACAAACAAGATCCAAACAGATCCTGGGATGAAATTCTTTAATGAATCAACAGAATATGGGGGAGGAGTTTTCTAATTTAGTAAAAGGTTAACAGGGAAATACCCAGATGTTTAAAAAGGAAAAAAGATTGGTAGCGCCTGATTGTTGACAGGAAAAAGGCAAAAAGAGCAGACAGACCCGGGCATGAAGGAAAAGAGACGCCCTCATGTTATGCTCTAATAATGGATTTTGCCTTTTTTTTTTCAACAAGAGTTCTCAGAAAGATGAAGAAAAAAAAGGGAAGGCCAGAGCAGTTGAACATCGAGGTTCCTCCCTCTGGGCCCAGCTTGTTTCTGAAGAAACCCTGTGTCCTGGCAGGGTCTCCGTGGAACGGTTCTTTCTCATGAGTCAGGTGCTAGTCACCCAATTCAAGCAGGGACTGTTCCCAGCTAGCACCACTTTGGTGCCTTGTTTCCCTCACCATGCCCTACTTTCACTGTCTGTGTTTTTTCTTAATACTTCATTCTTTCTAATTTATCATCTGATACATTTATTGTAGCTACAGCTAACAGATACCTTGGGGAAAATGTTGACACTTGGTCCCTCTGTCTGGAAGACTTGGGCTCCACCATTAAGAAGCTAGGAGGGTAGCTTTTCTCAGGTAGAAAACAGGGATGGTAATAGCTTAATGCATATGATCCATTACTAAAGGTGCATGTATGGGAATCAGTATGCAAATATATCGGAAATTGATTGTCTCCCCCTGTCCCTACTGCTATGGGAGCTCCCCAGAAGCATTTATTAGGTAGAAGAAAAGATGAGTTTTCAGAAACTGGATACTTTCATTGGAACAGAATTTAGAGCGGCTTAACATTTGCACGGGGGAGGGGAGAGGTGTTACAAACATAGGTTGCTCTCCCTCTACTGATCAGAAAACCGGGATGGCTGGCCTCCACATTGTGCCTGGGAGGGATTAAGAAAGACCAGGGTTCAGACATGCTGAAGCCACAGGGCCTTACAGGTCATGTGGTTCTGAGACACAGAAATTAGCATTGTGATTCAGAGGCCATCTCACTAGTTACTGGCCACTGCACACCTCAGTGAAGCCAGAAAGCAGACCCCTGAGTAAAAGAAGCAGAGGCGGATGAACTATGCCAGTGCAGACAAGGCCCAGTAAACAGAAAATTCATCTCCAAATGTACCAAACACCATATTAATCAGATGTGTTTGGTGGAGCAGCAGGGCTGGTGAACGGGGGTGCAGGGGGTGGGGGGAAGGGGAAGGTCAGTGGTATAAGAAATTCAACTCAGTGAATCAAACATCCCTCCTGAGAGTCTCAGTGTCCATTCCTAGCGAGGATCGGAGAAGTCCCTCAGTGAAAACACAGTCAATTAGTTCAGATTCCCAATTTCCTTGGGAACAATTGGACACAAGTGTCCAGAGATCTTATTTTGGGAATCATCAGAAACAAATGGAAGCTCCTTTGAGGGTAAGTCTAGACCTCACACATCATTGTATTTTTTTTTTTTTGCCAATCCTAGGGCTTCAACTCTGGGCCTGGGCACTGTCCCTGAGCTTCTTTTGCTAAAGGCTAGCACTCTACCACTTGATCCACAGCACCACTTCCAGCATTTTCTTTTTATGTGGTACTGAGGAATTGAACCCAGAGCTTCATGCCTTCGAGGCAAGCACTCTACCACTAAGCCACATTCCCAGGTCACATCATTGTATCTTGATGATCTCAGCTGAGACCAAGATGTCATGAGTATCTGACAAATCCTATTCAGGGAACAAGCTGATGAAAGCAAGGTAGAAATCCTAGAACAAACAGAAAAAGATGGAGGAGCAAATAAGAGCATGGAAGTCCTATAGTGAGGAGTATTATACCTGTAGCAAATCAGTTGCACTAATTGTTTTTGTGTGTGCCAGTCGTGGGGCTTGAATGTTGGGACAGCCTGAGCTTTTTCACTCAAGGTTAGTGCTCTACCACTTGAGCCACAGCTCTACTTTCTTTTTTTTTTTTTTGATGATGATGATTAATTGGAAATCAGAGTCTCATGGACTTTCTTGCCCATGCTGGCTTCGAACTACAATTCTCGTATCTTAGCCTCCTGAATAGCTAGGAGCTATTGGTAGAACCAGCTACTGGCACCCAGATTGCATTATTTTTAAATACAAGTTGGCTATCGGAGCTGTGATGTTATACATGCCACATTTTATGTCCCACATCTCTTCCTTACTGTTACTCTGAGGAGACAAGGGCTTCTCCAGTTGTCAGGTGTATATACTGTCACTGCCAAAGAGACCCATCCATAATCTCACCAAGATCTTTTATTCCAAACCCACTCACTTCTGAACCTTTTAAAGACATTATTCGCACCACATTGAAGACTCATTTCAAGCCAGGTGCCGGTGGCTCATACCTGTAACCCTAGCTACTCAGGAGGCTGAGATCTGAGGATTGTGTTTCAAAGCCATGAGACTCTTATCTTAAAAATATACTACACAAAAAATCCAGAAGTGGTGCCATGGCTCAAGTGGTAGAGTGCTAGCCTTGAGCAAAACAAGCTCAGGGACAGTGCCCAGGGCCAGAGTTCAAGCCCCAGGATGGGCAAAAAAAAAAAAAGACCCATTTCAGGGACCTGGCCCATCATTTCATATCAAAGAAGCTCAAACCCTGGACTCTGTAATAGCACATGCTCTCCAGTGCATGCTGTATTGAGAGTCTGACATATTCATTCTTCCCAGTTGGCTCTAATGACCTGCAGAAGCCCTCAGAAGTCTGTCCAATGTTGATGCATGGCTTTGTGTCTCAAACACAATCACTGCTCATCATGCTATGGTATGGTTTTCCAGAATTTCACTTTTTTAATTTAACAAATCGTTATTGTCAGTCTCAAGTGTCAGGTGCAGTGATCTCGCAAGCAAGAACACAGGAAGGTCCCTCCTCCCCTGTCTGTGTGGTGTCATCCTTCATATCAAGAAGATGGTGAACAGCAAATACCAAGAGTGCTAAGTACTAAGAAAGAACGTGTGGAAGGAGAGATGGGAGAGATGTGTCATTCTCTCCAATTGCTATAGGATTCTTACTGAGCTTGAGCCCTGGCTCAGAAGATGGGCAGTCATGGAGGGAGAAATCTGCCCAGTACTCCGTCATGTCACGTACCTGCAGCATTCCAAAATTAAAGAGGTCTCCTTTCTATCAGAAGCAAACCTTTTCTGTGAGTAGAAATAAATAGGGTTCTGAGAATACTCAGCTTTTCTTGTAGGGCAAGGGTCAAACTTAACACATGCACAAATGTGTGATGATACACGGTGACCCCCCAACTAGCCTGGGAGTTGGATGGAGCTGAGCTGCAAAGAAGGGCTGAAAAGCAATTATAGCGGAAATGCTCATTGATATCCTCTCTGTACTCGCCTTCAGTTTGCTACGTGGAATGGTGAGTGGTCACTAGCAACGACCTCCTATAGGAACAGCTGGCAAGGTCCCCGGGGTCCTTTCCCTGTGTTTTCTTTATCCCATAGGTACATCTGCAGTTGCAGAAAGCTACCCAGTTTCACCCACAGCTCAGAGAAAATGTATCCATTTCAAATGATCTAAACAGCGGGAAGGAAGATAATAACCTCTGGCCCGATCTTTTTTCTTTTTGGGGGGGGGGGGTGGGGGGAGGTTTGGTCGTGGGGCCTGAACTCTAGGCCTGGGAGATGTCCCTGAGCTCTTCAGCTCAAGGCTAGCACTCTACCACTTGAGCCACAGCGCCACTTCTGGCTTTTTTTTCTTTTTGCTTATGTGGTGCTGAGGAATCGAACCCAGGGCCTCATGCATGCAAGGCAAGAGCTCTACCACTGAGCCACCTTCCCAGCCCCCCAATCTTTTTTCTGCATTTTCAAATACTCTCAAACCAGGAGAAAGGAGGCAGATTTGAAGACTCCATGTAGAACAAGCAATGAGACAAGTGGCCTTGTCCAACCTGTTGGGGAGTCTTGCTTTAGTGTTCCCAAATTGCTCTGAGGCACATGGGAAGCTGTAGCAAACACACAGGGGTTCCGTGTGATATGTCACATTTTCAAGAGCAACGAGGCAATATTTACCCCCTGACAGACACTGTACACAACTATTAGGTCAAGGTAATTTGCAGTTTCTGTATGGCAATCACCCTGCCTTCCTTCTGATGAGATTTTATATCTTGGCAAAGTTAGATTTTCAGCAGTTGCTAAGATGAAAAGCAAGTACCATCTAAAAAGAAAACTCAGCATGGAACAGGAAATGAGGATAGTCATTGCAATTTGATTTCAAGCTTTGAGATTTGTAGACAGTGCCCAATATGTGTGAGCAATCCATTAGTAACTAATTGGGATTTAAGGATGAAGTTGAAATATTTTCGTTGTTATTTTCTATCACATTTTCAAACAGCTAGTGGATAACACATAAACACTAAGATGTTTGGCTAGAACTGATACATGAAATAATGGAGAATGTCTTTTGACCTAGGAACATTGTAGAAGTTACTGAAATCAAGAGTGTTTAGGAAATTACAAGATTGGGTTCGTTTTGTGAGTCAAGACTAGGACTTGAACTCAGAGCCTGGGAGTTTTTCCTTAGTTTTTTCACCCAAGGTTGGCACTCTACCACGTGAACCATAACTCCATTCTCACATTTTGCTGGTTAATTGGAGGTAAGAATCTCATGGACTTTCCTGCCCTGGATGGCTTCAATCTGTGATCCACAGATCTCAGGCTCCTGAGCAGCTAGGATTATAAGCATGAGCCACCAGTGCCTGGCTCATTGCCATGTTTTGATATATAGGAATCCCTTGTCTATGGAATCTCACAGGAATTCTAGAACCTAAGGTGGTGGTGGTGGTGGTGGTGGTGGTGGTGGTGGTGGTGGTGGTGGTGGTGATGATGATGGCAATCCTGGTAATGGATGGAGCCTATAAACCCTGAACATGTCTGTGCCCACCATGACCCGTGCCAAGGGTTTCTCAGACATTAGTTCATTTATGTGAGTTTTCTTTGAAATTTATTTACTTCTATTTTCCTTTCCCCCAGAAAATGTAATTCCTAATTTCCCCTGAAGTCTTTTAACCTCTAGACCTATTAAAGAAAATTTAGAAATCAGCTAACATTTCTTGTGATAAACTCAATAAAGAACATCATAACTTCCTGACAAGTATAAAACTAATTTTCTATGCCCTGCTAGCTCTCCAACAATTCACAAATTAAAACACATACATGCGCACGCACGCGCGCACACACACACACACACACACACACACCAGTCTTTTCTAAAGGATATACATTTTCTTCAGCATTCTAAAAGGAAATCCATGCACCAAGATGAATTCGGCAATGCAATGCAATGCAAGGCACTGTGGGGTATTTGAAATGATTTTTTTTTCTCTAGGGTCTCTGGATCAAACCCAGGGCCTGGTATATGTTCTCGTCCCTCAAGTGGCTTACAACCTGATTAACAACTGAGACGCTAGAGGAAAATAAAAAGTACTGTACGGCAAAGTAGTACACTAAGTAGGGAGGTGTATCAAGAGAAATGAGCCCCAAGCTGGAACAAACCAGACCTACCTGGAACTGTCCTTCCTGTTTCTTCTTTCGCTTCTCCTCCCCAGATAAACTTCCCCATCAGTTCTGAGATTCCTGTCCTTTGCCACTCAGAGGGAGACTGTGTTTCTCCAGAAATCACTACCATTTTAAACATCCTCAAGTTGGGTGCCAGTGGCTCATGCCTATAATCCTAGCTACTCAGAAGACTGAGATCTGCAATTTGAAGCCAGCCCAGGCAGAAAAGTCTGTGAGACTCTTACTGCAATTAATCACAGAAAAAGCTGGGAATGGCACTGTGGCTCAAGTGGTAGAGTGCTAGCCTTGAGCAAAAAAAGAAGTTCAGGGACAGCACACAGGCCCAAAGTTTAAGCTCTAGGACCCCCCCCCCCAAAAAAAAACCTTCAAAGACCATTCCCTATTGCCTGAGTACTTGCTAGCATTGATATTGATGTCACAAAGGATTGATGTCACAATGCATGTGTCTTTCTGCCTAACTCTCTGGTCCCTTCTTCAGCCCAAGTTTAACATACACACATAGGTATACTTGTGAATATACACACTCGATCTTTTATTTCTAATGATGGCTTCACTCTTAGTCTTTCACTTGAGACTTGTGTTTGTTGTGGCACTTTATTTCTAGTGCCATTTTCAAGTGTACCCATTCAACTATTCAGTGCCTGTTACATAACTGCATGTTCGAAGGACTGAGGATAAGTGGACAGAGAAGAAAGGCTTGGTTACTTTGCTCACAGGTACTAGGATGCTCATAAGAGAAATATATTTCAGTAGAATAAAGTTAAGTCTGCCAAAAGTTCTAACAATAGCAATGAAAATGCTTTTAGGTGGAGATCGGGTAAAGATGAGTTTCCTTGGTACATTCAAGTCAAGAGAAAGGAATTAGAGCTCCAAACCTGGAACTCATCAACCTATGGAAGGCAACTGAAAACTAATTTTGGACAAATCAAAGGCACTGTCTTTTATTTCTGTTCCTGTGGCCCTTTGTTTATTTTGGACACAGTTATTTTCTTTTTCTTTTCCAGGGGTGGGTATCAAACTCAGGACCTCATACATACTAGGCAAACAGTCTATCACTAAACTCCATCCTCAGCCCTTGGCTTTTTGAGACAGGATATTGCTATGCAACTCACACTGGTCTTGAACGCACTATGTAGATGAGGCTGGCCTTGAAATCAAGATTCTCCTACCTCTACAAAGTGCCAAGGTTACAAGTGTTTGCCACCATACCTGGCACCATCATCTTGTTATGTTTTCTCAACCATTGTCTTTCCTATTTAGCATGTTACAACCTCAATCAAGATTAAGCTTCAGTTTCACACTTTCAAGAAAGTTACATTAAATTATAAAAACAAAGAGAAGAGAACAGGTGGATGTGGGGAGATGAGGAAGAGAGAGACACGCATACACAGAGACAGAGAGACAGAGACAGAATATCACAAAGAAAGAAAAATCCAGCTTGGATCTGTATTCAACAGAGCAATCAATTCATTCTTGGAACATTTGTCATTGATCATTTCTGATGGCTTCTGATGCCAACGAGCTGGCTGAGAAGGCAATTCTTGAGTAAATAGTTGACCGGGTTAATGTAGACCCAACACCTGTCATAAGAGCTATAAAGTCAACAGCATCTATAAAATCTCGCCATTTGAAGCGAAGTCCACAGACAAGCAGCCTCTCTATCACCTGGGAGCTTGTTAGAAAAGCAGAACCTCTGTAGTCACCCAGGAACTACCTAGACTGGATCTGCATCTTAACAAGGTCCCTGGGGGAACTGCAGACACATTAAAATTTGAGAAGCACTGCCATCAAGGGCTGGGGTGGTAAGAGGAAACAACAGGAGGCCTCAGTTCATCCTGAGAGTCAGGGACGGGGTCACAGGGAAAGATGGCCTTTGATTAGGCTCAAGAGTCAGTCAGAGGCTCATGGGACACAAGAGACTGGAAGGCTTACCCAACAAACATTTATTTTCTCCCAACTCTGGAGTCTGGACATCTGAGAAGAGAGACCAGTGTGGTCAGATTCTGGAGAGGCTTGGCTTCCTGGCTTATAGACAGCTGCATCCCTACATGGTAGAGGAAGAGGGGGAGGGAGTCAGATTCCCTCCCTCTCTCCCCCCTCATCCCTTCTTAGAAGAACACAAATGTCTATCATGAAAACCACACACCCATGACCTCATCTACACTTAATTACCTCCAACAGTACTGTATCCAAATACCTTCACTTTAGGATCAGGACATCGGAACTTTTTATTATTATTATTTTTTGAAGGGAGTGACAAAATTCAGTCTATAACAAAAGTCTTAAAGGAGTATAATAAATGATAAAGGAGGATAATAAATGATTTGTATTTTTTGAATTACTGTTCTATATGTAAAGGGCTTTAAGCAAGTCAAGAATATATCTTGAGGTGGGTACCAGTAGCTCACATTTGTAATCCTAGCTACTCAAAAGGCTGAGATTCAAGGATTTCAATTCAAAGCCAACATGGGTAGGAAAGACCATGAGACTGTCATCTTTAGTTAGTCACTAAAAAACTGGAAGTGGGACTGTGGCTCAAATAGTAGACCACTAACCCTGAGCAAAAGAACTAAGGGACAGAGTCCTGGGCCTGAATTCAAGCACCAGTACCAGCAAACACACACACACACACACACACACACACACACACACACACACACATCACACATATACACACACACACATATATGTCTGGGAGACTACCTAAAGATTATTTCACTGGTCAAAGTAAATGACACTGATGGCTCACACAGAGATAATTTGGGACAAAGCAAACCACAGTGACACATTCAGGTATTAAATGTAACAGAGTTTGATAATGGAGTTCAGATTGTGGTTAGGGAGGAGGGTCAAAAAAGATGGACTATGTTTCCAGTTTATTCAGTTGAACAAGTATGATGTATTTCTTGAGGTAGGAATCATGAAATCAGCAAGTTTGTGTGTGGCATCTTGCTGAACACACTAAACAGTGTAGAAACAACTGGAAGAGCGGCTGTCATTTAGTGGGTTGCTGCGTTCATGTTTAGTGCATATTATTTTAATTCTTGTAGGATACAAACTGTTTTCCCACCTGGGAAGGTCAACCAAGGAAATCTATCTACACAAGGAAACATTGTTGAGAGTTTTAAAGGTCTGGTACAATGAACGGTGCAACATGCTTGCTGATGAGAACATCAGAGAAGACAAGAAAGATGACAGGAGCTGGGAGTGGAGGTCTAAAGATTGAGCCAGGCAGAAATAAGCACAGCGGAAGCAGTAAGGGCAGAGCCATCAGAAAGTTCAAGTGGGCAAACAGTAAAAGAAAACTTGACTCGAAGGGGAGGGGCCAGGGTAGGAGGACCTTGAAAGTCTGTAATTTGGATTTTATAGAGGGAAGGGTTTGAGCATGAAAAGAACATGTCTTTACATGATTTGGGAAAACCTGTTTGGCAACAGGGAAGCCCAGAGACAAGGTCTGAGTCCTCCTGGCCATTAATTAGCATTTGTGTCACTCAGATCATAGGTCAGAGTTTTAGACTAGCTGAAGAGGAAAAATCAACAACACAATTTCTTTGGATGAGAAGCTGGAGTTGAGAAATAGGAGTCAAAGATGGTTAAAGACTCAGGAATAAGATTAGAGAAATGGGGATATCAAAGACAGAATCAGAAGATGTGAAGAGGAAAGGCCCATATGTGTGCAGTATAAGTGTATTGATATATCTTTTTTTTCTTGTGCCCATACTGGGGCTTTGAACTTAGGGACTGGGTGCTGTTCCTTAACTTTTTTTACTCAAGGCTGGCACTCTGCCACTTGAGCGAAAACTTAACTCCTAGTTTTTGGTGATTAATTGGAAATAAAAGTCACACACACTTTACTGCCTGGATTGGCTTCAAACTCAACCTCCTGAATAGCTAGGATTACTGGTGTGAGCCACTGGTGCCTACCTGTACAGAATACTTGTATGATTACAGAGATAATTTAAGTTTGCAGAAAAATTACAGTAGATGAAAGTCTGAAGTTATGATATTTGATGGATTTACATGGGAGTAAATACAAATCAAGGAGAATAAAGCATTGTACTCTATTGAAGAAAATAGTCCTCCACTCATACGAAGCATGTTTTTTAAATGCAATTGGCAAATTAAAAACATTATACCTCATTAACCTCATTCCAGATGCACTAAACAGTTACATATATATATATGTATATGTATATATATATATATATATATATACTGTGGGTCCAACCTTTTCTATGAATAGGGCCTTTGTTCTTGCCTGTCTAGTCACAGACTCATCATATATATATATATTCAAAATGTTGTGGTTAGTGGAAAGAAAATGTGTGCTTATTGTGTTTTCTAAATGCCATATGTTTTTGGTTTTTGTTTTCAAAGCATGTAGAAATGTTGTTGACTGGAAAAAATAAGTAACCCTTCCTAACCTTTCATTTCTCTTTTGTGGCTTTATCTCAAGGAGCCTCATCAGCTTCTGGAACGTCTTTTTCTGGAGTGGGGTCTGAGGTAAGTATCCCTCGCGGATCACGTGTGTGTCCCAGGTGTAGAGGTTCCGCAGTAAACACCTTCCTGTAACCATTGCTTCGTGAATGACAACATGAGCCAAGGCGAGTGATTTATCAAGTGGTATCTAAGACTATGAAGACACACCTAAACCTTTGTGGGTGCCTGCCAAGAACACAAAGGGTGAAAATGCAGATATCGATGTTATTGTTCAGTCTTCCCTAATTGAAGTCCCCAGTGGTCTGCAAACTTAAAGCAGCCAGAAGGTTATACGGGCCACAGGATGTAACCACTGCAATAAGAGAGAGCCTGCAGGAGAGGCAAGGGCTTAGAAGCAGGTTTTTGATGTTTGAATTGGGCCAATTCTCCCTGCATCATGGAAATCACATGTAAATGTCTTCTAAGGTATCGATTTGCACGGCAGATATTGAATTGTTTTCATATATAGATGCAGATATACAGATCTCTAGATATGTGGATAGACAGACGCACATACATGTTTTGTCAAACGGTCTCAGGACTCCAGTGGCAGGTCCAATCTGGGTCCCTGTAGAATCTGCGGAGTTCCGTGTTTGCACAGCTTTGGGCGGGCTCGCCTCGAAGCTGGCCCCCTCCCGGCTCGGCCAATTACGTGCCACTTTGTCTCGGTGCGGCGGTGACTGCTTTCTCTCGGAGAGGGAAATTCCTCTCTCACCAGTATGGATGCTCTGTTTTCAGACGCTGCCAGCGCCGTGTTGCTGTGTCAGTCATCCTATGAGGGCCCGGCGCAGACAAGGAGGGCTGACGAGCTGGCCGCCGATTGGCTGGTCGCGGCGGGGGCGTGGCTTGGAGGAAGGAAGAGCTGCATTTCACAGCAACAGAGTTTAGACTGTCTTTGCTTCATCATCTGAAGGTAAAAAAAAGAAAAAGAAAAAGAAAAAAAGAAGAAGAAGAGAGAGGAGAGAGAGAGAGAAAAAAACCCAACAAATTCCAGATACGGCAGGCGGCTTTTCCCGAGGACCATAAACTGGGGATGAGAAGAACTATTGGCCTGGAAATTTCTTCCTCGTGATGCGGTGGAGAAGCGTCGGCCTCTGGATCCTACCAGATGTTCTTGGGGTCACCGTCCAGGAGTAGGACCAGCCGAGCTAAACAAGGTAGGAGAGTCACCCCCACTCCCTCCTCCCCCCCACCTTTTTTTTTTCTTTCTTTCTTGAATGTTTAAAGAGTTTGCTGCAGTATGGTGCATTCCATGTGCATTGCTTACGGAGGCCAGGGAGACCGGATTCCACTAATTCAGATGAAATACTTGCACGGAAGCCTAGAGATTTTTTTTCCCCTTTTTTTACGTAACATTTTGATTTGAGGAAAAAGGCTAGAACTCTAACGCCGTGGATTTTAGGGCGGGGTAGATAAGTGAGTTTTTAATTCAGAGCCTGAATTTATTTATTATTTTTTGTTATTATTCATGTTTAGGGGGAAAATTTGAAATTTTTGAGAACATTCTTATTTTCTTGTTTTAGAAAATATCCGTCACTGCCGTAAGTAAAGTTTACAGGGATCTTATTGTTATTTGAAAACAGACTGCTTGGCAGTTACGAAATTTTTGTTGCTGTTGTTGCTAAAAAAAGAAAAAGAAAATCAACTTTATAGTAAATGATCTTAATGTTTGGGCCACAAAGATATCATCTATTTCTGAGAAATGAGAGGCCTCCCTGGCTTTAGAATGCTACAGTTTTAATTGAGTTTCAAGAGCACAATTTAAAACAAGGACTAAGAGGTAGCTTTCTGGCAAGTTTCGTTACTGTAGTTGAATGTTTACATTTCTTTCCCTGGCATGTCTGAGCCTTTGTTTCTTCCTTAGAAGTAGAACCATTATATTCAAAAGTAAAGCTGGGTTAATAATGCTTACTGCAATTATCCGATCCGTATGCATTTTTAATGAGAACACACAGCCAGCAGAATAATTTAATGAGAGCAGGCTGGCTTTGAAAGCCGTGTTTTTACTGTGCCCAGCTCTATCAACTTTCTTGTCGAGAAAACACCAGTGAGAGATGATGGGAGAAGATTTATTTTTAACACACTTGGCCCAGGAGGAGGAAAGGATATATTTGTTAAAGATTTCTTTCTGCCCTTTTCCGTTTTAAATTTCTGCCAGGCGTGAAGAAACTGTGCTTTTTTTGTTAGGCCTCTCGGGGAAGCATGTGTTTACAATAAATGTGTAACATTTTTAGAATAGTTAGCAAGCACTGGAGCGAAGAAAAAAAAAATCTGACTTTGCCCAACTGCTACTACGGCGTTCTCCAAGACGCATTACTGTCCCTTTAAAAGATAAAGGTTAAGTGGAAAGGGATTGTTAATTGGAGAGTATGTATTTGGAGAACAATAAGGTTAAAAAAATAATTAAAGGCAGAGGACGTTCTTATAATCGCTACGCAAGAGGAAGTTTCTTTATCCTTCCTGCTTGCTTTGGAGGGGCAGTGGTGTTCACTGAAGTAAAAGCAATGCCACGTCGTAGATTCTTCCAGACCCACGGTTCTTACTTTCAAGGAGAAGTTCAGGACACTAGCCCAGAACTTCTGACGTCATCCCCCAACTATTTCTGCTGTGTGTTCTTTTTATTCGGCTGGTGGAGAGGAAAATTTCTCTAGATGCTGGCTAGGAACATGCTAACTCCCAGTTGGCAGGATTTGAGTGAATGTCTTTATATTCCAGTCTGTTCTTTGCAAATTCACAGCCGATTTCCCCTTTCTAAATAGGGCAACTTCTACCTGTGGGTCAGCACAGGTTTCCTGCAGGGATCTGGCTTGGCTGGTAAGAATTGGTTGGTGCAGAGAGCTGAGCTCAGCGTTTTGTGTGGGTTTTTTTCCCCCTTTGTGGCCTAACTCCTGTGGTGCATGGTTAGTCACCTGTGTCGATCTACCCTGGGGTTCCCTTATCTAGGCTTCAGGTTATGCCACCAAGTTCAAGGCTGGTTGTGATGGTGGGAACCAGCGGCTTTTATACATAAAGCACTGTGTTCTAGGGCAGATGGCCCAAAGGAAATCAACAACAATACTACCAGCTGTTAACCTGTGTCACAGGTGCTACTTGCGATCTTGGTCTGATAGATTGAGGTTAGGGTTTACTAAGGAGCCTTTGGAGGAAAAAAAAAACACAAAAAAACAAAAAACAGTTTTGGTCAGGACACACTGAAGTTCCTGGGAATTCCCACCACTTATGTAGCCTTGAATAAGTGCTTACCTTGATTTTTCCATCTAACAGAACTGAATGTTAATTGCTACACTGCTCCTAAGTCTAGCATTTTTTTAGGAGACCTTGACCTTGTACAAAAAAAAAAAAAGTTGCATGTCTCATGGCACAGTGAGCTGTTTAAAGTACAAAGGGGAGTATTAAGAAATTGTTGACAGTGGCTTTGAGGTACTGAAATACAGAATCATATATAAAATGCTGCAATCTGTGCTCATGGGAATTTTCTAGGGATATTTATCCTTTACAAATGAATACCGTTTCCAAGGAAATCATTGCACTGTTGTTTTCAGTTTCTCCATTGATCTAATCTAATATACTAGAAGCTACGTATGCCAGACCAACCCCACGTTAGTCTCCAGAATGCCCAAGAAAAGCATTTAGTCCTATTTGTACTTGGACTTTTGTATTAAATTTGTGAAAGGAGAATGAAGATGAGAGAAAACAAGAAAAAATAGGCTTGTGAAATCTACTGGTCATATAGCTTCTGTGCGGAACAGCCTGCCTTCCCTCTGCTCGTTGTTTTAATTCGCTGTTGCTATGGTGAAAACAAATCAATATCACATGGCTGCCAGCCAGTCCCGCGCTCAGGGAGCGCCATAGAAATTCAAGATCAGGTACTCAAGATTCCAAGCAAGAATTGGAAGAAGAGGATTTTGATGTTGAGCTTCAGAGAATTCCTTATAGTAGAAAGAGAAGGGTCAATCTGGCATGGATTTGCCCCTTCCTTTTTTCCAATACTCTTTCTCCCCAGAGCCAGAAAAAGATGGGAAGAAAGGTGAATTGGTATGTTTACATTTCCCAAAATAGCAAGACAGTAGCGACATAGAAGTACATAGGAGGACATAGCAAGGGGTACAGGATTTGGGGTTCATGAAAAATGGTATAAATGCAAGACGTGTTGGTATATAGTGTAAATGCAAGTCTGTTAAAAACAGACTTTGGAGGACCTCAGCGTCTCAGGTAGAGCTGCACCTCAAAACTGGCTAGCCAGGTGCTGGTGGCTTAGGCCTGTAATCCTAGCTACTTAGGAGGCTGAGATATGAGGATCCGATTCAAAGCTAGCCTGGGCAGAAAAGTCAGGGAGTTTCTTATCTCCAATTAACCACCACAAGAAATAAATAAGACAGTAAAACCAGAATTACAGCTGTAGCTCAAGTGGTGGAGTGCTGGCCTAGAGTGAAAAAACTAAAGAACAATGCCCTGAGTTCAAGCTCCAGCAGTGACACACACACCTCCACCACCACCACCACAAAAAACTAGTCAGATCAGAAAAAGCTACCATCCTCATGCCAGATAGAAAAACCTGGTAACTAGGAGACAGGTAGACAGTAGAAGTTCTAGAAAGGGAGGTAGGTCAGAACTTCAAAGTCATTATAAAAACCCCACAACGTCAAAAGTAAGACCAAAGAGTCAGGACACCACAGGAAAAGGAATATTTCCCTTTTTACAAAAGCTGCAGAGGCCCTGCACGCAGCCTCATGAGGAAAGAGAAGAGGGTGCAGATAGGAGGGAAGGGTCAGGAGGCCAAGCATTCTTCCTGGAAGGATCCACTGAATTGAGTGGACATGGCTGTCCACTGACTGCTATGTGGAATGTGGAACTTGTTATTTTATGCATTGGAAGAAAGCCTCTTGGGAAAAAGAAGCAGGAAGGCCTAGCCGGCTTGGTAAATCATTTACAATGTTATTTTTCTCCATCTCTATTCTCTGTATCCTTTTTGTTTTTCTTTGAGAAAATGTGTACAAACTGTGCTTGCAACAGTGGGAATGGCCCTAGTCCACAGAAGGGATAGCTAGCTGGGTTTGTAGCTGGCCTAGGCCTCTAACTGTGGGGTGCTGTTTGCGGAATCCAGGCCCTTACCTCCACCATTGAGAGTGAAAACAGGTGTGAAAGTTAAGGCCCAAGGCTTTCTTTTGTGGATCTGAGCTCTAGGGATGTTCAACTTTTTTTGGCTGGCAATCCCCTCTCAATATGGGGGAGGGGGGGCGGGAAAGCTTGGTAATAAAAATGGGCTCAACAATGTACCTTAGTGTTTGGACAAAGAATCTATTGTCTAAGGCCTGCTCAGTCAGCATGCCCCACCAATCAATCAACAAGTGTTGGTTAAACACCCCTCCGGCTAGCGCTTGCTATTTGCCTAGAATACCCAGTTACCTAGCACCTGGACTTGTGTGTGTGAGTGTGTGTGTGTGTGTGTGTGTGTGTGTGCGCGCGCGCGCAAACATACACGGTACAAAATTTTTGCTTTTCGGAGATATTAGCAACATCATTGGAGCTAGTATTAATTTCACATTGTAAGTGTTGTTTTAAAAGTAAATAGACACTGAGCAGAGTCGTGCCTGTAACCCTAGCTACTCAGGAAGCTGAGACCTGAGGATGGAGGTTCAAAGCCAGCCCAGACAGAAAAGCCCTTGTAACTCTTATCTCCAACTAATCACCAAAAAGCTGGAAGTAGAGAAAAAGAGTCAAGTGTGAGTGCAAGGCCCTAAGTTCAAGCCTCAGTACTGTCATACACACACACACACACACACACACAACACACACACAACACATAGAGATATGAGGTTAGTGATAAATATATGAGAATGATAGAAAAATCCTAAGGATTTAAGGCCAATGATGGCAATACGTGTATGTCAATCAGCAAGCAGAGTTTCACCCCTCAAGTAACTAAGGACTCCAGATAATTTCTAAAGTCTTAAACAGCAGGCAGTCAACAAAAGGAAATCTCAGAATCTCCTATTTCTGAGCCCCAGTGTAGCATGCAACCAGCAGCTTCTGGTATAATTAGCTCACTGTCCCCATCAGACAAGAAACCTGATGCCTGGTCCTCAAAGTTTATACTTGCTTGCCAGGGTTTGTTTTTGCTTTTGTTTTGAAAGCTGAGCTCATTTAAAAAAAAAATTGATTTTCTGATTGGTATTGGTTTTGGATTATTTTCCCTACTAAATTCTGAATTAACATCCATTTTTCAAAGGTGAGTTGCGAGATTAAGGGAGAGGGTTGGGGAAGAGCTGGAGAAGGAATCCTGAGAAGTAGATATGCTTTTAAAATTTCTTTTTTGAGCCGAGCTGTGATAGCTCACTGCCTGTAATCCAGCTACTCAGGAGGCTTAGATCTCAGGATCCTGGTTCAAAGCCAGCTCTGGTAGACAAATTTGAGACACTTTTATCTCCAGTTAAGCAACAAAAAGCCAGGAGTAGAAATATGGCTCAAACCTTGAGCTAAAAAACCAAGTGAGAGTTACAGGCCCTGAGTTCAAGTCCCAGTATCAGCAACCAGAACAACAATAACAGCCCCAAATACCAAGACTTTTGAGTCCTGGCTCTTGGCAAACTGAGGAGTGGGGTTGAGAATAGAAGTATCTAGGCAAGCTGGTTTTTGTGGAAGAGCTTTGGGGTGGTAAAGCACCCCCAGAGGAGAGAGAGAGGAGGCAGGACTTTGTGAAAGACCACTGGCTGTGGGCTGAGCCTTTACAATCCACAAAGGCTGGGAGGGGAGCTACTTACAAACAAGATAAGAATAGTTGAGCACACAAATGTCTACAGAGGGATAATTAACATATGTGTGGCTCCTTCCACTTCACAAAGGGCTTTCACTGGCATTATCTCAATTAACAGTTCAAACAGAGAATTAAAAAGTAGGAGGCCTGAAATTAGGGCAAGAGGGCACCAGGGAAATCTCCTGGTTATAACCCCGATTTGTACACTTTTATTTGCTGATTTTTTTTTTTTTTTTTAGCGGTTAATTGACTTGAATTTTTGAAGCATAGTGGCACACTCCTTCCCTCCCCTTCCCCCAGTGCTTTAAGGGACAGCTTGTCATTCAGGCAACCACAGACCAGAAGCTAAAAGACAGCAAAGCAAAGAGATGGATTCCTAGCTTTGAAGGTTAAGCTCTGAACCCCAACCCAAGCATACAGCAGTGAGGTACTTGGAAAAACCATCCTGAATGGTTGTAAATGGCCTGAAGACCTGGAGAGCACCAGTCAGCAAGGAAACCCCAATTCAAAGCCTTCCACATTCCTCAGATAGCATGTTACTACGTGCTCTTAAGCCTTACAGAAAGGTGGGGAAGAAATGAACACATAGATCCATATCCTGTAAGCCAGGAGGTTTACCTATGTATTTGATCCTTCGAAGAATAGGAGAACCCCACAACGTCAACGTGATTCCCAGTGGGCTGACACAAGAAGATAAGCTCAGAAAGATTCAATAACATATTTTGTCCACCCCACAGCTAACACTTGGCCCAGTCACTGCCTACACTCAGAATCACACGAGTCCAAAGCCCTATAGGTAAGCAACATGATAGTTTTAGCTGAGCAAATAAAATTAAGAAGATTAAAATAAAGCATGGAGCTGGTGGCTCATACCTGCAATCCCAGCCATTCAGGAGGCTGAGATCTGAGGATCCAGTTCCAATGCCAGTCCAGGCAGGAAAGTCCATGAGGTTCTTATCTCCAATTAACCACCAGAAAAACAGAAATAGTGCTGTAGCTCAACGTGGTACATCACTAGCCTTGAGTGAAAGAGCTCAGGGACAGTGCCAAGGCCATGAGTTCAAGACCCATGACTGACAAAATAAAAAGATTATTTCATTTGTAGAAAGGAAAGTTTAGGCTGGAAGAGGGAGATGAATTATTTTAGATATACATAACTATACATAACTATATATGTAGCTGTATATATTCATATATAGTTACATAACTATAATACATAGTTGCATAAGTATATAATACATATATGCATGACTATAAATACATATATGTGTGCCTATGTTGTTTTATGTTCTGTTTTGTATTTTTTTATTCTTTACATACTTGATTTCATTTTTCTTTATTTTATTTACATTTTTTTTTTGTCAGTCATAAGGCTTGAACTCAGGGCCTGGGTGCTGTGCCTGAGCATTTTTCCTCAAGCTAGTGCTCTACCACTCAAGCCATGCCTCTACTTATAATGGTTTGTGTGCTGGTTATTAACCAGCAGATAAGAGTCTGTGAGGTTTGTCTGGGATCCTCAGGTCTCAGCCTTCTGAATAGCTCATATTACAAGTGTGAGCCACCAATGCCCAATTAGTTCATATTTTAATATGTAAATACTGAGTATAATAATGATGGAGGCATCTCATTGGTATCTGCTATATCAGGTTTTGTGCTTATTATGTCTTTTAATGTTTTTAAAATCCCCCTACCCTCTGTTTTATAAATTCAGTGAAAACTGGATTTTAGTGAGGATAAGCGTTATGTGAAAAGTCTTATTAGGCAAAAAGTAGAAAAGTTAGTTCTGAAGCCTGTGGGAATCTCACGCATGTGATATTTTATAAGATAACCAAGTTACACTGTAGTCTAACTTGGAGTTTTCTTGCAAAGAGTGTTGCATAGCTGAAAAGAACCCAACTCGGTGAGTTTGGGAAGACAGTAATGTGCTTAATGAAGAGATTGAACTATTCTAAAAATCTATAAATTTCTGGCATCCTAAATGCAAGCTTCAATTAATCAAACTGAAAGTATTGGTGAAGCATATATTACATAAATGATTTAGTACTATAATTTTAATGTTCCAAGAGTTCAGGAAAGGAGAGCTCTGTTTTTGGTTGGATTAATAGATAGAGAGCGAAATAGAGGAAAAGCTACTTCCTCTCCATGGGTATGTTTTGTTTAGACCAGCTTTTCTTGTGTGGAGTGTCTAGATTATCCACTGGGAAGGGAACAGTTGAATGTGTATCTTATATATTATTTAACTCATCCTTTTAAAATGTCAATTTTCATGTATGTTTGATAATATATGGGACATGTTAGTATTATTATGCAAGTATACCATTTATAAATAAATATATGATTATGTCTGCAAAACTATTCTTCTGATACAGATGTTTGATCAAAAAGTTTGGAAAGGCTCAGTGGTCAAACTCTTAGGAAAGAGGAACAATGTAATGTAACTTCCAGGCCAGGGGAAAAAATCTAACCTTGAGTAAAAGGACTTCCTGTTAGGGGACAATGAGAATTAAGGCTTCATGAAGATACTGGAATCAGGGTAGTATAGAGGTAAAGAATCATGTGGCAGAGTTTAATGTCATCTACTACATAAGTCTAATGCTTGATCAAGATCCAACTGAGATGTATTAGATAGGGTTAAAGATTGAAGCATCTGTTGTCTAGAAAACTTTTGGAATATTCCAGGCACAGTGTTGGAAAGGAAATGGACGAAGGGAGGTGGTGTGAGAATGAAGGAGAAATGATAGGTCCACAAGGAAAATCATAGCAGTTGGTGAGAATGCAGAAAAGCCAAGTGACATCTTCCCCATCTCGCAGAAGAAATATTGATGGTGCCATGATCAAAATGGAGATGGAGAAAATAGAGGACTGACCTATGAAGCAGGGTCAGAGAAGGAAAGGACATGATAAGTTTTTAGTTTGGGGGCATGGTGAGAACATTTAAGTGCAGATATATCTTAGGGACTTCTGACAGTGTGGGAAGGAAAAGAGCCTAGCGTTCAGTATAATCCTGAAGCACAGCCAACTTGAAGCCATAGCATCCATTGCCGTAGCTACGGATGGCCACAGTCACATGGGAGAAGGGAGCATAAGGAGAGGCAGGCAGATGACCCAGCTTGAGTCTTGTTCTTGAAGAAATTAAGCTAACCAGCAAAGAATCAGGAAAACAAATGACCACAGAAATGCAAAAATGTGTTTGTCTTAAAATAATTCATACTATTAAAGCTTCAGGATCCCAGGGGAACAAGGTGGCCTCCTGCTTTTCTTTTACCCTCTGTGGCCTTGTGTCTCTGGCATCGGTTCTCTTGGAGGCAAACCCTGGCTCGGAATAATTTGTAGAGCCACAGAATATTGTGTGGATGAGGGAACATTTGTGGCTGTATCTTCTACCTAGATAGGCGATGTTGTATAAAGTAGCTCTTCGTGAATAACCAAGGAGAGAGCATTTGAGAGCAACCATTGCCAATACTTCTGCATCTGTCTTTCCAAATCTGTGTTTGGAGGGATGTAACCTAACAGGATAGTCATTCTACACCTAAATATTTCTAGATTCCGGTCAGTCTTTTCTCAAAGACCCTGAGACTTTACTTTTCTTGGCGATCTCAGTTACTGTGAAGAAAACCGGCCGTCAGCATGAATGACAACAGACTTGGAGGTTTGCAAGTGGTTTGATGCCCTCCCAACAGATGCCTCCAGGGACTAAACCAGGACAGCATTTCTGGAACTTTCATGTGCCTGCAAATCACCTGGGGATCTCATTAACGATGTAGATTCCGATTCAGTTGGTCTGGGTGGGGCTAAGCCTCCGCTTTGCTAATAAGCTCCCTGAAGATGGAAAGCAGAAATGAAAGTGGGAGCAGATGACCGATGGGGTTCTGGGATGGAGCCTTTAAAGAACTAGTATACAGCCATGACCAGCCCTCTAGCTTCACTCAGGCCACTCTGAGATTCCACGTGGAGCTGAGGTTGTCACCCACCACCCTTGCACTAACCTGGCTACAGGCAAAAGTGTAAAGGCAGGCAGGGATTTCGGTGGTGTGAAACAGTTCTGTAGTTACACGCAGCTGTCTGCAGAAGTCTCCTGTGCCCAAGGTGTCTGGCATCTCTGTGGAACAGACTCACAAATTCCCCCAAGAAATGTGGTTACCACCACTAGGGAAGGTTGATGTGTTTACAAATCAGCTGCAGAGATTTTTCTTTTTCCACTCTAAGAAACAGATGCTCTAGAAATCAGCCCTGGGTTTCTTTTTTTTTTTTTCCTAGATGGTTCAGAGAACCAGAACCCAAAAGTTGAATGTATCCACTTCAGATCTTCTAGCTCCTATGAATTAGTGCACAGAACTTCTATCAAATGCATTCATTCTCTTCAGATATAGATCATGCTTTTTCTCTCCTCATTCTGTCACCAGATAGATAAAGGATAGAGGATGTGTTATAGGCCATTCTTATCACAGTGGATCAAAAGTGGTGGATTGAAAGACAGACAGGCCATATAAATGAATGTATCATTAGGAAAGACAGCTGTCAAATGGGGTTGCCTCAGTGAAAGGCCTGGGCCTTACTGAAGACACAGGCAATCTCTTATAAGTCTTGTATTGCGTGCCTCTGTCTGTCCTTCCTGTATTCCCCACGTGGCCCCTTCTTTCCTAGCGCCAGGAGTGGAGCTAAACTGATTTGGAGGAAGTCTCTCCTGCCCAGATGCCCATTCACAGATGGCGGAGGGCTTTATACATTTTTAATTGACCCATAACCTTTTACGAATGAAGTAGAGGAAATGTTTATTGAGTTTATTGAGCGCCTACTGTATGGAAAGTCCTCTGCTGAGAGCTTTCTGTCCATCAATTTGGTTAAGACGTTTCACAAAGCAATCCAGGAGCTGGGAGAGAGAATGGACGGCTCACCAAGGTCACGCTGTAGGCAGGGCCGGCAGGGGAAGGATTGGGATACTCTGACTTGGCCCAACAGGGC
Organism: Dipodomys spectabilis; assembly: GCF_019054845.1. Classification (NCBI taxonomy): domain Eukaryota; kingdom Metazoa; phylum Chordata; class Mammalia; order Rodentia; family Heteromyidae; genus Dipodomys; species Dipodomys spectabilis. Next base: position 12,149,053 of record NW_024870752.1, read on the forward strand.
TGGCTTACTTGAGGCTTGCTTTAGGAAAGCTTTCACAGTCATAAATACTGAGTAGTTAGAAAAGAAATGGAATAGATAGGATAGAAATGAATGATCACTGGCATCATGTTGAGGCAGGAGTTCTATCAGTCAGGAAGTCCTTCTCACAAAGAGACTTGGCCATTGTTTATTCTGATTTGTTAGTGACTTTGGAGTGTTTGTGTGTGTGTGTGTGTGTGTGTGTGTGTGCGCATTGTACATGTGCCAATCCTGGAAGTTGAACTCTGACACTGAGCACTCTCCCTGAGCTTCTTTTTTTTTGTGTGTGTTGAAGGCTTGTTACTCTACCGCTTGAGCCACAGCTCCATTGCTGACTTTTTGGTGGTTAATCGGAGATAAGAGCCTTATGGACTTTGCTGCTCAGACTGCAATCCTCAGATCTCAGCCTCTTGAGTAGCTAGGATTACAGGCATTAGCCTCGGAGCTCAGCCATTTTGTAACTTTTGAATCTTATGCACGTGAGCTGAATATAATTCAATCTAATGGGTCTCAGCTTATAAAAATTATGAAAGGAAAAGGCTCACTCTCCAAGACATATTCAAGTAGGAGATGTTTTATGCTGCCCTGCCTTTGCTTTCCAAGAGAATTTTTAGCAGCCCCGTTCCCTTGTCCCCCACTTCCTCTCCTGTGCAGTGTGTTTCCTCTATCCCCCTTGGGAAACACATACTTTTCTGTCTGCTTCCTGTTCCTGATTTTCTCCCAGCAGCCTTTGCTGCTCCTGATGACCTGTCCTGTCCTTTGTTTTTGTTCTGTTTTTCCCATCTGGGCCTATATACCTCACATTCTGACTAGCCCTCGTGATGTAGGTGCCAGCATTTCTGGGGGCTCTTTGCACCAGGCTAGACAGGATGATTGATCCTGCCTCAGGAAACCCCCTCATTTGAACCCTGCCCTATCAGCTTCCTGCAGCCACCACAAACACCATCCCCTCAGGAAACAAAAACAAGCCCTATCTCTAGCGTTTCCTTGTTTCCTTGCATTAAAGTTTCCTGGTGCTAGCAGGCTGCAATTAAGAGGCAGGATGAAAAGGATTGGGCCCTGGGGCCCCAGGCCGGCAGAGAGCTCTGGTCTTGTTTAACTGCTTGATTCTCACGCTGCTGCCTGAGTGCTTGGAGGTTCTCAGGAACACGGATGAGGGGTTGCTTCCTCTACTAAAGTCAATGGAAGAACTTTCCCCACTATGCAGATGGACACCACAGGGCAGCCCTGGGTGGAAAGGCCCCCGAGGGCCAGAACACCTTCTTTCTTTGCTCAGTTTTGGACAATGGAATGTTTTTCCTAGTTGCTAGATAAACCCAACCCCATAACATACACACACACACACACACACACACACACACACACACACACACACACACACACACACACACACACACAGAGGCACGCATGTGGTTAGCACATGCTTCCTCAATGAGGGGTAGCTCCTCATGGCTTCCCTTCCTCCCCCTTCCTCTGAACCTGGAATTAGCCCTTCTCCCCAGGCCCACTCTTCACCCAGGTGAGGATGCCAGGCTTCCTTTAACAGGACCACTATGGTACCTGCCTGTGCAGGATGCAGTAATCTCATTCATGCAACCCCATGCATGCTGAGCTTTGGTCTATTGTGGACTCCTATTGGACAGTGGATAACCAATGATAAAGAGGGGGGCGGTGCTCTCCATTTCCCCCCTCCCTTCTGCTTCCTGGGAACAGCTAATGGCTGAAGGTGAAGTGTCAGGGATATCAGCCACAAAGAGGAGGTACACTTCAATATGATCACCAGCACCGGTGCTAGGCTGCTGTCCCCTTCGATATACCTGCTCAGATGTTAGAATTGGATTTCTGCAAAATCACCCCAAATGTGATAGATCGGTGGTAGATAGACAAATATTTCAATGACTATGTAGACAGATGATAGATATCTAGATTGATGATGGCTAAATATATAGATAGATAATAGAGACAAAGGTAAAGGTTTACATATAGAAAGATTGATTCGGTATCTCAAGCTGAATAACAAAGTTAAGTCAATTCGTGGACATAAAATACACCTCTTAGGTTTCCTTTTGTTTCACTGTGTTTCGCAGCACGTGGACCTCGCTTCACAGTAGCTCTCAGGCCTCCTGAGCTTCTCTGTGGGGCTCAGGTCTGAGTCATCAGCACTTAGACACCCTATGCCTCCGATAGGTACCAAGGTCACCAAGGGAATGAGTTAATCCAGCAGGCTGCACACCAGACACCCCCGAGCAGGGTGTTCTCCCTCAGCCCTGCCTGGGCCCACTCAGGGACATCCTGAGCAAATAAAAGGGGAGAGGGGCGGGGAGGAGGGTGCCCAGCCTTTCCCTGCTAGGGGGCCAGGTGTTCATCTACGGCTAGCTGGAACCTGCTCCCGCATGCCTTTCAGACAGGCTTCCCAAGGTTGCTTAAGAAAATCCTTAGGTGGATATTTAACCTAAGATCCTTAGGCTCTGATTTAGTCACATACTGGGCTCTCTCTCTCTCTCTCTCTCTCTCTCTCTCTCTCTCTCTCTCTCTTCTCTCTCTCTCTCCCCTTCTTTTCTCCCCCCCTTTTATCCCTCCTCCCTTCCTCCTTCCTTCTCTTTCCTACCCGCCCTTCAGCCTCCCCTCCTCCTTCCCTTCCCCACCGCTAATTTTCTTTATACCCTGTAAATCTCACCAACGTCTTGCCATACTGAAAACTTGCCCTTATAATGAGAACTGCCTGTTTTCTAGCTGGCTCCTTAAAGCTCATGGATTACCACTTCCCCTCCCCCACTTCAGAGTAGAATAGATGTTGTCAAACCCAAACCATACTAAATAATTGACCAGAAGAAATGAGTGAGAGGAGGATGGCTGTCCCGGAACACCGGAGAACTAAGTACCCAGGATGTAAGGATGGAGGTTGCCGTACAAACCCATAACCAGGTGTGTGCTGGGTCTTGAGTTAATTGAGTTGTATGGGAGATGCTCTGATCTCTTCCTTCAACATTGATCAGTTAGTGCCGAAATGCAAGGCGAGGTGCTCATGTGGCCTGCACATGTGCTTGGTCAGATCTGTAGAGGGAAGCCGCTGAAGGGTTTGGGGGGGGGTGGGGGGGGGAATGGGTCTGCTAAGATCCTGGGCTTGGCAGTCCCACCCTCTGTGGTACCTTCTGGTGAAGACTGGGGGTGGAAGGGAGCAGCCTGGGGCACAGCAATGAATTTCCCATTCCAGTTTGGTCCAACCCAGCCCCAGTGGAGCCTAGAGCCAGGCCTGTGATACTCCATCTTACTCACTGGCTAAAAACAGAACGGGGAAAAAAAAAAACAACAAGAAAAGAAAAATCAAAACCATATGTTCAACACCATATCAAGCTTCTAGCCAGAGAGCCAGGCTGCTGTTAAGTAATGCCTGTCTACCTAGCCATACACTTACAAGTCACAGACTGCAGAGGGAGCTGGGCTGACCAGGAGGGGGCTGGGGAAGGCGAGAGAGGCAAGGAAGGGCGATGTCTGTGTCCTTCCTCAAAATGGCATGTGGCAGGAAGCCCTGCCGCCTCCACCCGGAGAGCTGAATAAGGACAGCATTGACTGACTTATTCCACCACCAGCCCCCCCACCCGGCTCATATTCCTTCTTCCCTCACATTTGCAGGACTGAAAATTAGAAACACTTCTTTCCTACACACAAGATTGCTCCTCCCTTGACACATTTTCCTCCTGGTTTGAAATGGCGATCGCTACCAGAGCAGGCTTCTCGAAGGGAGGAATCGAGAACACCGGTTACCCTCAGGGGTCCCAGCCTTCTGTGAATCTCTTGTTTCTTAACCTTTGTGCAGCATACAGAGTGGAAATCCACTGAGCTAGACACTCAGGATGTGTGGCCTTGTCTTTTTGTTCTTTCTCTCTCTTTCCTTTTATTTCTTTTTCTTTCTCTCTTCCTTTCTTTTTCCTTTCTCTCCCTCCCTCCTTTCTTCCTTCCTTCCTTTTAGTCTGAGCACAGGACTTGAAATCAGTATCTGACAGGTTTGCTCATTGGCTGGGGTTCTACCACCAGAGCCACACCTCCAACTCAGTCTTTTCTTTTTTCAATAAAATATATGTGTGTGTATATATATATATATATATATATATATATATATCCCGTGCTCTGGTATTGTAAATTAAAGGGAAAGTGCACAGCAAGGGCTCCTGTACTCTTCTACTCACATTCAAGCTCTCCCTTCCTCATCTCTTTCTCTCATAGCCCTTTGGGCTTCCAGAAATGGGCCTTCTGGGGACAAGAGCAGTGATTCACTAATAACTAGAACTTTGAAGGACCCCCTCCCCACATCTAGCCTAGACCAGTAGGGTGTTACTGAAATGATAACGTTTCAACCTAAAACGTGAGAAGTAAGGAAATCATCAAGAGTTACATAATGATGGTGATAGTGGCATTTGCTTTCTCATCTTGTGCAGAATCTCTGCCCTTTTCTCCTCCCCCCCACCCCTTGGTTTCATTCAAATACACAAAAACTCTGCTTCTAAGAAGGATGATTTTTCCTAGCTGGTGATTAAGACCTGGAAGGAAGGATATAGAGACGACATATCAGATGTCTTTCTCCTTTTTTTTTTTTTCTGTTAGTCAAGGGTGTAGAGATCTCAGAAAATAAATCAGGGCATCTAAGGGTGGCAAGAATCCAAAACCCAGATCTGAGTCCTGGGCTACCATAGAGTGCAAACTATAGTGAGCAGTGTACTTGTGACTCTCTCTCCTTTGACCAAATCAAGATGATCATGGACTTTGGGGACGGTTTCGTGAAACAAAATACTTGGGTTGCCTCGCCCACCGTGAAGGTCTCATTGACTATAGGCTGGGCTAATGACATTGTGGATTTAATTTTGACAAGCTGTATCAGGACAAGGTGATGAATTTTATTTCTCTTGGCTGTGGAAACATTTGCAGAAGAAACATACCATATAAACATTTCTGAAGTCTGCCATTTTACTTTCTGTCCTGGTATTAATACTCCAAGGTGAGGTGAAAGTTATAGTAGACAAATCACCATGGTGGAGATGATTCCTGCCATGAAGGAGGAAGAAGGTGCCGATGAGTAGAAGACTGTTATTCAGGTGAGGCACGGAAGGCTCTCTGAAGGAGACAGCGTCTGACATGAGTCACGTAGCAATGCATGCACTTGGGAAACACCCATGCAGGCCTTTCTATTGCATGAAGGTTGTAGTCCAGGGAACACTTGGCATGGAATAAATAAATTGCAGGTGGCCTTGGAACCTCCACCCCCCCCCCCACCATGGCATTCCATTGTCAATCATAGTAGATCTATGTCAGTCACATTCCTGGGCAGGTATGAGATGGGACTGGACATCACTTCAGGGAGATAATTCTACAAACATACTCAGACTGAAGAATTGCAGACACTCAGATGAGTCCTGGAGATAGAAGTTAACCCTAGAAGCAATAAGAATCAGACAGAACACGTTGTATTAATACAGGGGCAGCTTACTAAGAGCATGGGCAAGGATGTATAGAGGCCATGTCAGAGGGAACAAGTCAGAGTAGACTGGAGACATAAACTTAGGTACCAGAAACATGAGTGATGCTGCTCACAGGAGCATGCTAGAGGGTGAGGAGGGGCCTGAGCCTGAGTCTATTCATTGGGAGGTTAAGGGAAACTGGAATGTCCCTTGGGAAGCCCAAGATAGAGTTGGTGGCCCTCTAGAACCTTATGTGCATCTGATAATTCATTCACGCAGGACTGATATTCGTGATGATGAAGGGAACTGAGATAGCTAAGGAAGCAAGTAAAATAGAAAATGGTTGAGTATACATCCCTCAGGAACATTTAAAGGAGTATCCTAGACACACATTGAAGATCCAAGGTGGACAGCATTTCAAAGAGAGTTTCTTGACAGGTGCCTGGGCCTTGAAGCTTTTCTCACTGTCAGCAAGAAGGGATTTGGCTCTTCACCATCTCCTAGATTAGGGAGTCCTACTAGAAGATGATAATGAAAAAGGATCTTCCAGTTCAGTAAAGATAAAAACTGGACTATACCCACGGCAGGTGGAAGTTGAAAGCAGCAGCCTGATCCAAAGGAGAATGTATTTGGAGGAGTGGTGAATGGACATTCCAGGTATTGGAGAATTGGAAGGAAAACATGTGCAGAGGACATGGAATCTTTAGGGCAACTGAAGGTCCATGGTGGAGAGGGGGAAGGAAACAAGGCAAAGATTTGGTTTGGGTATCAAGAACAGGTGTCCCCGGTTGGTAGCTGGTATATGGTGCTGCTCTTAGCTCCGGGCAGCCATCCAGAATGGATAGAGGTGAGGCCGCATTTTATGAATATTTGTGGAAAAAGGTTTGATTCTGTTATGACAAGGAAGGTGGAGAGCATCTGATGCATTTGAAGGAAGATGGTAAGTTGAGGTCTAGGTGGCTTCTCTGAGAAGTTCCCAGAGAACTATGTTTTGTTTTTTTTCTTTCTTTCTTTAGAATCATCATAGTGATGAGAGGCCAGGAGACTGTGCTGATCCCCATTGCTAATTAAGGTGAGCTTTGTGTCATTATAGGCTTAACTACAACACAGCAACCATGTCACTCCTGAAGTGCTACAGTGAATAGCACTATTTGATGCCACATGTTGTATTTCTGTCATCCTGTTATTTTCCATGGGTTTCAGCAAATGATCATCCATGAGCCCAATGCTCTCCCCTTAATGCACACAATAGACTACTTTGGATGATGTCACATATGAAATACTAGGGGCTTGAACTTAGGGCCTGAGTCGAGGCACTCTCCCTAAGCTAGCACTCTTCCACCTTTAGCCACAGCTTCACTCTGGTTTTCTGGTGGTTAGTTGGAGATAAGAGTCTCACAACTTACCTGCCCAGGCTGGCTTTGAACCATGATCCTCAGATCTCAGCCTCCTGAGACTCTAGAATTACAGGTGTGAGACACCCATCACCTGGCTGAAATACTTTTAAGTGTCTCCTTGTTGTAGCAATGTGCATATATTCTAAATATGAGCCAAGGTTGGGTAAGTAGTCAATACTTGGTGAATGTTTATGAGATACAGTAGAATGATTAAAGTGCTTTATTATTGAGACAGGCATTTCTATAGATGATTATTAGCTATGAGTCATACTCACAGAAATCCATAGTTCATCCTCCACCCAGTTAGTGCCAGAATTTTCCATTATGATAGAAACAGAATGTGTTTTTCCCATGAGTGCATAGACATTCCTATGAAGCTGTGCTATCGTACTGAAGAGAGGCCAGCTAGCCCAGCCCAGCCCTTCAACCAGGGATTGTGTCTCATTTCATTTTCAGATGTTTGCCTGATGAAGGCAATAGGAAGAGAGAGAGAGAGAGAGAGACAGACACACAGACAGACACACAGACACACAGACACACAGACACACAGAGAGACACAGAGGGAGAAGAGACAGACATGCATTGAGAGTTATCTGAAATGTCCTAAGTTAAGTTCTAAAGTTCTTAATTGCTGTTAGATACTTTTGGCTTTGCTCGGCTGTACAAAATGTACAGCACATCTCACAAAATGGATTGACCTATTTCTTCACCCATGAGGGGCCACTTGAAAACTAAATAAGAGGCAAGTGCACCCACAGACAAGTCCAGATGAGATCTGTAGCAGTAGGACAAAGTCACATATCTGTCCTACCCTCACTTTACCCAATGTCACTCCAGAAGTAGAAAGAAGTGTTTTTCTTGCCATTCTCTTCTTACCACTGAGTGACTCCAAAAATTGGTCTTGTTGGCTGTTCAAATGCATGAAAGACTTGGTTTAAAAAAAAATCCCACAGATTTCTTGGCCTCTTCCAAACTCTATCTTGGGATGTCAGAGGTGGGGCCCAGGAATCTACACTTATTCTGAGAACACCCAATAATTGAGAGGCAAATTATTCACAGACCTCTTGGCATGCAGGCTTAGAGACCATTGAAACCTTGCATGCAAATTCTGGCTTGGCTACAGGTTTAGATACACAACTTCGGAAAAACCGATTCAACTTCGGTTTTCTCATCTTTAACATGAAATAACAACATCCATTTCTCTGATGATTAGGATGAAACGGATCACTCATGTAAAGGACTTTCTAGATTGTAGAGGATACAAATACTGCCTAATAGTTAAAATATGTTTTCTGGGATGGCATGAAACTCTTGGAGAATAACCTACAATCAAACTACAGGCTGTCCACACAATTCCAGAAAGAGCAGAGACTTTAATGGGATGATTTCTGCACATTCCTCAAGCTTTGTTACTCACAAAGACGTTATTGTTCTCTCAGAAGAATGGAGAAGGCTTTATATTCTAGAAAAAGAAATGTATGCTAGACTTTTGGGAGTGTTTACACTTGGTGGGAATAGTGAAACACTAGCACGTGCTCTCCTAGACTAGAGAAATCCTAGTATTTCCAGGATGATTGAAATGTAGTTGCTTTTGAAAAACAGGAGGGCTGGACTACATTTGGAAAGTTTCTCATAGTGCATGTGTAAAAGTGGAGCAGGCGAACTAGCTCCCCACTAAGCTAGGCCTTGAGCTGTTCTGGCATAGAAAAAAAAATGGATTCTGTCTTTACTCAGGCAGATTGTTTTTAGGTTATTCAAGCAGATGGGAATTGGATCATACAATGACCCAACTCCTGAACTTAAACTTTTAGAGATGAATGAATGGATACCTGAGTGAATGAGTAGAAGACTTTTTTTTTTCTTGTTGATTGTGGGGCTTGAACTCTGGGCCTAGGTGCTGTCTCTGAGCTCTTCAGCTCAAGGCTAGCACTCTACCACTTGAGCCACAGCACCACTTCCGGTTTTCTGGTGGTTTATTGGAGATAAGAATCTCACGGACTTTCCTGCTTGAGCTGGCTTTGAACCATGATCCTCAGATCTCAGCCTCCTGAGTAGTTAGGATTACAGGCATGAGCTACCGGCGCGCGGCTTGAGTGCCAGAATTTTCTGTGGGATCCAGAAATACTCCCATAACATCTGCCAGTCAATTCTGGCTCTTTGTTCCCAGAGAAAGGTCAGTGTCTTTGTTATCCAAGAACCAATAAGCAAGGATGCTTTTGGGTATTTTGCAGAAGCAGGTTCCCTTTCCTTGCCTGATGTGGTGACTGGCCTGTGTTAGAAGATGGCAGTATGTGATGTGCATTTATCCCAATGAGAACCATGGCAGAAAGACTTTTCACGAGTTAGGTGTCTGCTAGAGCTCTGGATCTTGCGACTTGGATTACACACAAAGAGGAGGAAGAAGTCTAGTATGAAGTCCATTGGAACAGCACAGAGGGAGAAGTAAGAATAGGAAAGTGAAAAAGAAATAAAAAAATATAAAGAGGGGCTGAGTGTTGGTGGCTCACATCTGTAATCCTAGCTATTCAGGAGGCTGAGCTCTGAGGATTACAGTTCAAAGCCAGCCCATGAGATTCTTTTCTCCAGTTAACCAGCAAAAAGCCAGAAGTAGAGCTGTGGCTTAATTGATAGAATGCCAGCCCTGAGCAAGAAAACTAAAGGACAGCACCCAGGCACTGAGGCCAAACCCCAGTAGTTGGGTGCATACACACACACACAAATTAGAAGAGGTCATGAAATGGGGACTGTCTCCAAGACCTAAAAGTCTCAGGTTCAGTTTTCAATTCAGAAAGATTTCAAAATTTTCCTAGTAAACATACATCTGCAAGTCCTCAGATCTACTATGAATCACCTTGAGACAATATCAATTAAAATCTGTGTGCCTAGTTTCGTGATGCTATGTAAAGGAAGCAAAACCAAAATAATTGGCAGCCAGCAATCAAATGGAGAACTTAAGACAGCTATAGGTATAGGCAGCCCGCGAGCATGCGCGCACGTGCGTGCACACACACACCCTATACACGTATACGTACAGAAGGATGCATAGCTAACATCCATGGAGAAACTGGAGATTAACCCCATTTGGATTGGAACCTGAACCCATGCTTGATGTAAAGTGGGAATGAGAAAGAGGAGGGGGAGGCCAATCCAAATTAGGCCAGTTGGGCCGGTTAGCATGATTGCACTTAGAGTAGATGTGGCATTGACTTTTGGAGGATGCCTGGATTGAGATAAGTGTGAAGGAGAGTGGAATACATCCTATATCAAAGGAAACTGCTCAAACAAAAGCCAATGGGAGGAAATACGCTCTTATTGTGTGCTCACTCGGGGTTCCTTGCAAAGGAAATTGCCTGACTCATGACACTTCCGATGCCTCCTGAAGCTACCAGGGAAGGCTGGACCTGTGCCTACAGTCCAGAGAATGTGTCTGCCTCCTGTACCCACCTCAGATTAACTGCAAGGAGATGGATAGGATTTTAGCAAATCCAACCCACATTTCTAGACCACCAGAAACTTCAGCTACAGAATGCATTTTGGGACACACACAAAATGATACATTAGCCTCTCCTTTGTACTTCAGGGTGTTTGAATCTAGGAAAAATGTAGAAGGCAGGCACTTGGCTTGAATATCTTGTTCTCTTTTTAGCTAGATGCACCAATTCCTTCAGCTCCATCAAAGACCAGAGTACAATTCTCCCCCCTAAAGGGCCACCTCATTGCAAGAGGGCTTCTTTTTTTAAAATAAAATTATTTATTTTTAAAAAGTTATACCAGTACTTGAGCTTGAACTCAGGGCCTCATGCTCTTACATGGCTTTTTTTGCTCAAGGCTGCTGCTTTACCACTTGAGCCATGCTTCCACTTCCTGCTTTTTGCTGGTTAATTGGAGCTAAGAATCTCAAGAACTTTCCTGCCCAGGGCTGGCTTCAAACTTCCTTCCTCAGATTTCAGCCTTCTGAGTAGCTACAGTTACAGGTATAAGGCCTTTCTTGGGTCAGGCACTTTAATTTGGAGGGTTTTTAGCTCCAACCCTCTCAGCTAGACAATAACAGCATTATTATTATAACACTGGGATTACCTGCCATCATGTGTAGGAAATATAATCTTGACATGAGCATTTGATTTTGCAGGACACAGCATGGTGCCTCGGCTTCAGGAGATCCCAGAGACATTCTCACCCACCCCAGCCCCCAGGACATTAGGGTACAGTAGAAGTGCTGTACCTTAATGTGTTCTACTTTTAGCATAATAAATGGAATTTCCCGAGTCTCTGGATCCCAGTGGTAGGGGTGGAGATGCCTTAATAGTCTTAAAAGAGCTTGGAGGGAGCAAGACTTTTCTTTTCCCCTCCTGCTTTCTATCGCTTGATTGACAGTTTGAGTACAGTTAAGCTTGGATCTGAAGGATGCTACTATAACTGGCAGGCATGGTGGAGGCCTTTCCCACTGACATCATTTTCTGAAAGTGGTTCCTGTGGAAGGAAAAATGAAAGTAGAGCTGAGTGGCTCCTGTTAGGGGAACAAGCGCCATCTTGTCCTTGGACTCCACCTCCAGCCCAGATTGGGCCTGTGCTCAGGCCGCACTTCTCATGGTCAACTCCAGGACCTTCTCTGCAGAGAAGCGGGGCTATGGCAGCCATACATGGCGTGAGACAGAAGGTGTAGCAAATTCTGTCGCAGTTTAAGTGGGTGGAGTTTCTGCTGAACTCAGAGAGTAAGACAATCCAGGGCCTTAACACTTCCTTCTGGACTGCTCTTGGATGGCTTATTTAGTCAGTCAACAATAACAACAACAAAAAGTCAGTATAAATGTATACTGTATACTGGGGCTTGAACGCCTCATGTTCTCACATGGCTCCTTTGCTGAAGGTTGGTGTTCTACTAGTTGGGCCAAGCCTCCACTTCTGGCTTTTCTTTTTGTTGGTTAATTTTTTTTCCTTTTTACTATTAAAAAAAATCTTTTAAGTAGTTGTATAGAGGGGTTTTACTTCAATGTGTCAGTTTGTGAGTATAGTGCATCTTGATCAGAACCACCATTTGATCTTTCTCCCCTTTCTCTTCCAATCCCACTGATTCCCTCATTACCTAACTCCATTTTCACATTTATACGTTAAGTATAGTGACCGTATTCACCCAACTTTCCTTTTTCCATTTGTCTTCCCCACCCTACCTCATGATCTCAACCCTCCTCCTTCTCCCCACATGTACCAGCTTTCTGGCATTCATTTTATTAAACTGTAAGTTAGTTGTTCAAAGGAGTTACATCCTATATAGGGTCATAACAAACAAGTTAACTAAAGTATAGTATATGCAGGGGAACATAATTGGATAGTTGTTTGAGATAAGAGTCTCTTTGGATTTGGCTCTCTGGCTGCCTTCACATCTTGACTGGAAGATCTTGGCCCCCTGAATAATAACCGGGATTACATGTGCGAGCCACTGGTTCCCAGCCCAGGTGTAATTCTGACTGCTGGGTTTCAAAGATACATTTGCCTGTCCCTGGGCTTAATTGTCTCCAACTTCTGATTCCTAAAGACAAAGCAACATGGTCATCTTCAATAAGATGAAGATGATGCTGGAGGGGGTTCTTGTGTGTTTAGGGGGGCAGGGCAGCAGTGACTTTTCTGAAACTGTGGGCCAGGAGTCAGATGAACAATGATTTTTCTAGAAGAAGACATCTGAACCAGGCCTTGGAGGTTGTACTTAATGACAGCAAGCTTGGAGTTTGTACTTAATGACAGCAAGCCGGAGAGAGGGAAAAAGGGTGTCACAAGCCCTAGTCTCCTTCTAATTAGCACGCTCCTTCTAATTAGTTGTTTCTGGGGCTATCAAGTCTCCTCTGTAAGCTGAATGAAATGTATGTGCAAATGTGCATTGGAGCAGGTTTCCTTCCTTCCTAATTTTTTTTTTTGGCTTGTTTGATGGCTTCTTTCCTTTTTCAGAGAGTACCACTAGAATTAACAGATAAATTTGTCGGCAAATAGCATAATGGGATATGGAGAAACAAGGCTCTTTTATGCAGAATGGATAGGGCTGGGAGCTGTAAGTTTTGCCCCTTGGTTTTTGTTTTTTGTTTTTTTCTTTTTGGATCTTGTTTTGCTACTCTTTGTGAGGAAAGGCCAAGGCAAAAAGGTGGACAGTAAAACGTCTCTGTGGATTCCTGCTTTTTTCTTCTCTGTCTCCAAAAGGAAAGGAACCACACCCTTGCTCTTGCCCACCATGTGGACATGATTTGACCCTCCTCTCCAGCTAAACATGACGGGAAAAAAAATATCTCACATGACATTGAATAAAGCTGGTTTCCAAATTCCTCATAGTTTAAAGGCTAAATTTTACAAGATTAGGTCATAGAAATGCTTGTAAAATTCCAATGTGATTCTTACTGTTTAGTTTATCTCCCAGAACCCTGGGACATCAACCATGTAAAAATCTCACTCATAAAATATTTGTAACAAATTTATGTTTTCTTGCATTTCAAACATGGTGACGTTTGTGGCTGTCCTGAATAAATACAGGCTGTAATTTGGAAAGCAACACATTGAAGGACAGGGAGAAAACTAGGCCAGCGGCAAATAATACTTGGAGATCAAGATCAGGAAAGCATATTGTCGGTAAGGGAAAAAAAATGCAGAGACAGAGAGAGAGAAAGAGAGAGAAATCCACTTATTTTCAGGCTGATGCCCCTCAAACCACTGAAGTTCAGTGACAACCTTGAAACTCTGACTTTTTTGTGTGTATTAACAATACTTCTGTACCTTTGTTTCACAATGTAGTTCCACTGATAATACGCCTTGTTCTTCATTGACTTTGTAATTTCATTCTTTGCCCGACATATAATGGGCTGTTTGTTTTGCTGCTGGGGTGTGCTGGCCAAAGAATCAGACATTTGTTCCATGGTGCTTGTTTTGAAGAAATCAGTTCTGGGTACATCTTTACACTGCACATAAAAACAGAGGCATATCTGGGTGAGAGATATACCAGACCCACACTGGGTAGGCTACCATGTATCCACTACTATGGAAAATGAAATTGAAATATAATAAAACTTCATTTTAATCTAATTGTGCTAGAGCCTGAATTATAGTCTATTCATAAAAATGTACACTTTTATTAATTATAATGACATACAGCAATTTGAGCTGGCCAAGGATATTTTATCTAATAATGACCCTTAAGAAGCTCTTATTAATGAAGAGATAAGGATGATTTATAAGTGGTACTAAGGTACTTATATCTAAATGAATGATAATGAAGCTCCTGAGAAGTTTGGTCTCAGATGTAGGGTAAATATTCCCATTAGAAGTAGGTTAAGACTATTCATTTATTTAGTAAGCATAACCTCATGCTCTTTAATTTCTTCAACAGTTCAAAGGTAAACTTTGGCCTACTCTGAGAGTGGTTTCAACTCACAAGGGACTTCTGGTCAGTTGGTGGGGGACTGCCTGCCTGGAACACTTGTGCTGAGCAGTTCTTAGATGCCAAGTCAAACACACAGGGGAAGAATTGTCTGTGATCAATTAGTGATGCCTGCCATGGACAGGATCAGGAGAAATGGAGGGCCAGACAGCTTTCCTTTGGAGCTCTTGGGAAAGGCCTTTCCAAACCATTACAAAGTTAGGATTCGTCCTCCTTTCCTATGAAACGATAGCTTCTATGTTGCTAGTAATAAACTTTCTAGATGTTTCCAAGATCTCATTGATAAAGTTCGCTTTAACAAAAGTGGAAACCATTTAACTCTTTAATTCACTTAGATGCTAAGTAAGACAACAACAACAAACCCTGAATTTACTAAATATAGCTATGCATTTTTGTTTGTACGTATTTGTATTTCATGTGTTTTTATGGGTTTTTTTTTTTGGTGATGTGTTTTTGTTTTTGTCATATTTAAAGGACACAGTTATTTAACAACTCTTCTTTCTAATTGAGTAGGGATAGGGTTGTAACACTGGAATGAGCCCTTTGGAGTGAAAATTGAGTATCGTTTCAAGTATAATTAATATTATTTTATGTTTAATTTGTTTAGTTGGTTGGCTGGATGTGTGTATGTGTGTGTGTGTGTATGTGTATGTATGTGGGTGCTGGTACTGGGGCTTGAACTCAGGGGCTTTTCTCTCAAGGCTAACATTCTACCACTTGAACCACAATTATGTTTCTGACTTTTTGGTAGTTAATTGGAGATAAGAGTCTCATAGGCTTTCCTGCCTGGCTGACTTTGAACCTCAATCCTCAAATTTTAGCCTCCCAAGTAGCTAGGAATCCAAGACTGAGTCATTGGTACACAGATTGTGTTTCTGTTGTTTTGGTTTTAAGTAAAGTGAGTAGATCCTAATTTCCCTGCACTAAAATAAATCTGAAATTCAAGGCTAAATCCACATAGCAGCACTTTTTCCTTTCACTTTGAAGCAAAATAACAGAAAATGTATGGAACAGAGGAAAGGCTAAAGTACCTCCCCAGGACCTATTGTGTTCTAGGCATCTTGACGCTGACTTTTAAAAGCTGTTTTTTTCCCCCCTAATGTAAATGTTTTCAGTTGCTGAGAAATAGATAGTATTGTCCCATTTTATGATAAGAGAAGTAAGAAAGTTGGACTATTCAATATGGAAGCTTACATTGGAGTTAGCTCAAAAGTTGGCTGAACTTTCTGTTTGGAGATTAGAACTTAAACACATGCCATTTGTCCCAACATTTTGGACTCCTCCAGAAATACTTTATGTATTGACTAATAAGAATTGGCGAATTTTAGCTTTTTGAGAGCTCTCCATGAATGTGACCTGCTGTCTGTCTTTCTGTTCTTGTTTTTCTGTCTCCTTGACTCCATCTTTGTCTCTGTCTCTGTTTCTCGGTCTCTGTCTCTGTCTCTCTCTTACACACACACACACACACACACACACACACACACACGAAGGCCTACTGAACTTCAAACCCACTTTACCATCTTATTTCAAAAAGAAAACACAAATGCCTATTGTGTTAGAAAGCTGCGTGAAAAACTAGAATGGGAACGTTTTTATAGGAGGGCTAAGACCACAAAGCATACAATAAAATCATCACTGTGGAAAAAACCTGAATCTCATCCTGACATTTTATACAGTATGGGATGGAACTTTGAACTCAGAGGAAACTTGCTTTCAGATAACCATGGTGAATAAATTCCCATTTCTAAATTCCCAGTCTGTCTTTTCATGGTAGAGAGAGAGACTTTTCTCTTTTTTTCCTTTCTCTCTCTCCCTTCCTCTCCCTCTCTCTCTCTCTCTCTCCCTCTCCCTCTCTGTCTCTGTCTCTGTCTCTGTCTCTCTCTCTCTCCTTTCTTAGAAGCTTTTTATTAATTTCTCTTGCTGAATCTCTGACCCTGTGCAGTGAAAGCGATCTATTGTATGGAATCACACTGTAAGACAGGATCTCCAGACAGGCCCTTTCCTTCCTCCTGAAGGACACAGATATCAGTTTTATGAGCTGCTTGCAGTCAGCTTTATCACAAAGCCAGTAGATTTCTTAATATCCTTATTGCTCTTCTGTAAATAGAAGAGGGGCCACCATGAATCTCAATCACTTATGGGGTCACAGTGAGGCCCAGACTGGTAATCTTGAGAAGAATGTGTATAGGAGCCTAAATAAACAAACTAGTCCTAGGAATTCTTTCTTACTGTATAGGCTGACAACCTCAGAAACCAACTACTGAGTAACTGTTGTCTCCTGAAATTTAAGGAGGCATTCACTGGGGGAAAAAACTCTATGAAAATACCAGCTGATCATCGTACTGATAATAATTACATTAAACATTTTCATGATGACATGAAGAAAGTCCCAAGATTTCTCAGCATGTTTCTTTAAAACGATGATTCATTGAAATGTCAATAGACTCCATTTGTTTATCTTCAAGACTTCTTAGAGGAAGGAACGTGTGCCTTAATCCTAGGTTTATGCTGGTAACATAAAAGTCTGTAGAGGAATAGTTCAAATGCCCTCCCCCTTTTAAAACTCTGTGCTACCTTGATTTCTAAAATTCTAAATTGTCTCCTTTGACGTTTGTAAAATCAGGACAGAAGAGCAATTCTCTAAGACCTAGAAGTAGAGATAGCTAACTTTTAGCTTTCCCCTGAGCTCAGGTTTTTAGAGAGGCTTCCTTGCTCTTCTGCCTTGCCTCTCCTCCTACTCATTAATTGAAGTTAATGATACAGCCTGGAGCATTAGCACAAGGGTTTGCCTTAAAGCTTCAGAGTTATATGGTAGCTCATGTCTGTAATCCAAGCTACTCTGGAGGCTTAGATATGGGGATGAGGGTTTGAAGACAGCCTGGACAGAAAAATCCATGAGATTCTTAACTCCAGTTAACAAAAAGAAGTGGAACTGTAGCTCAAGTGATAGAGCACTAGCCTTGAGCAAAAGAGATATGGGACAGTGCACAGGCCCTGAGTTCAAGCCCCAGAGCTAGAGCAAGACACACACACACACACACACACACACACACACACACACAACACACACACACATTAGAACTCTAGATGTTTCCTTTAGTTCATTCATTAAACACCTAAAAATTATAAAATGGGAATTAATTCACATTGTCACTCCATGTTTTAAACCATGGAGTATAGTGGTATCATAAATTGATATGTTGAGTGGAGACCCTTTTGTACAACTACTTAAAGAAAATAATTCCAAAAAAAAAGGGAAAAAGAAAAATAAAAGTTTCAGGTGCAGTTTATAGTTGCATCTCTAGGCTAATTGAGTGTTCTGTCTGTGAATTTTAGTCCCCTTGTAGGTTAAGCCAAATCTAGAAAACATTTACTCAGAATCTAAGTTTATTTGGCAAATCCTTTCTCACACATTCTGCCCT
This sequence comes from Dipodomys spectabilis, assembly GCF_019054845.1. NCBI lineage: Eukaryota > Metazoa > Chordata > Mammalia > Rodentia > Heteromyidae > Dipodomys > Dipodomys spectabilis. The sequence goes on from NW_024870752.1 coordinate 12,166,757, forward strand.
TAACAATTTACCCTCAGACAACCTTGTGATTTAGTGATTCTGCTTTTTGGGTTTTGTTGTTCCTTTTGGGCTTGAACTCAGGGCCTGGATGCTGTCCCTGAGCAGTTTTGTTCAAGGTTAATGCTTTCCCACTTTGAGCCATAGCACCACCTCCGATTTTCTGGTAGTTCATTGGTGATAGTCTCATGGACTTTCCTGCCTGATCTGGCTTCAAACTGTGATCCCCACATCTCAACCTCCTGAGTAGCTAGTATTACAGACAGACATGAGCTTCTGGTACCTGATTCGTTTCCTGTTTTTATGGCACACTAGAAATGACATGTCTCGGCAAATATTCCTTTGCAGGTTTATTACTCTTGGATTTAACATGTCATTGTTTATCCTTTTAATAACACTTCATGATCATGGCTGAAACCCCTGTTGACTTAAATGAGTTGAAGATGGTTAAAGTTGAAGATGTCACAGGTCCCTAATATCTGTGACTTATGCTTCTAGCCATACGTGGGCCAATCATCCCCAAAGTACATGGCCTGGGTCCCCAAAGGGAGTATGCCATCACAGAATCTGTGTTAAAAACAGAGGAGAATAGGAATGAGACTCTTGTCTCGTTTATTGTTGCTAAGGAGGATAAAAATCAAGATAAGTTGTTTTCCTCAAATCCCTTCTAAAATCCTATGTAATCAAAGGAAGGAGATAGAATATAGAGCAAAATCCGGTCACTTATGGTGTCTTAGCAGTTAATTTTATACTGGTTATGTTTTATTATTAGAAACAATAATAAGCAGTTATAATTGAACATTTTTATGCCAAGGCTATGAAAAGTGTTATGCAAATTTCACTATTATTAGAAAGCTACAATTTGCAAGCCATTGTCACTTTATTCGTTCTTTTATTTAATCTCTTGAAACTTGTCCAGCCCCCGTTCCCCTCAATCCACTAGTTCTGAGTTGAAATTACTCAAATAATCATCAAGTTGTTTAAATCCTAAACTGTATTTTACTTTGTGACTTATTTTTCAATAACACATAATTTCTGATACACAGTTTGGACAACAAACTGTGATATTTAATATGCGTGTTGTCATGTCTAAATGAATGTGGTTCACAACAAAAAAAGATGTGTCCTGACTCAGCAAGTCGATACCATTTCCAAATTTTTCTTCTTCCTTGTGTTTAGGAATGTTGGCAAATGACCACCCTTAGATTGCAGTAACATTTGACCTAGTGTTCCGTTTTAAAGGAGGAAATGACATGTTCGTAAGCAGCAAAGCCCAAAGGGACATTTTTAGAATTTTTGTCTTGGACTGTTTTTGTTTCAGGGTACTTTCTGTTGATAAAATATTTGCTTCCTTAAGAAAAAAATACTTAATATTATGTAGTAAGCATTTGGATCTGGATTTCTATATCTGCAAATCTATAAAAGAATGACCAGAAGTTTTTGGTTTTTTCCTTCAGCTTGTTCTGGTGCTTGAGCTGAACTCAGCTTGGGTGCTGTCCAGGAGCTATTTCCCCTTAAGTCTGACATTCTACTACTTGAGTTCTAACACTTCCGGCTTCTTTTGGCATTTAATTGGACCTAAGAATCCCACAGATTCGGGTAGATAAGAGTCTCCTTTATTGCTGGGGCTGGCTTTGAATCTAGATCTTCAGATCTCAACCTCCTGAGTAGCTAGGATCCCAGGCTTGATCCACTTGTGACCATAACTAATTTTAGCATTGCCAGTCACTTAATGTTCACATTGGTTCTAGTTCTTTATTTTCATAAATTATGGAGTGATTAATCAACCTCCCTAGACATAAATACTTAGCCCTATTTCTGATTTTTTTCCCTGTAGGGTCTGTTAAAATGAGGAATATAACTAACATGTGTATGTGTGTGTGTGTGTATGCATGTGTGCGTTTTGAGACTTGAACTCTGAGTTTAGGTGCTGTCCCTTAGCTTTTGTGCTCTAAGTGAGGACTCTACCACTTAAGCCATGCTCCACTTCTGGCTTTGTATAGTGGTTAATAGGAGATTAAAAAAGGAAGTCACAGAGGAGCTGGCTTAGTGGTAGAGTGCTTGCCTTGCATGCATGAGGCCCTGGGTTCGATTCCTTAGCACCACATAAGCAAAAAAAGAGGGAAGTAGTGTTGTGGCTCAAGTGGTAGAGCACTAGCCTTGAGCTGAAGAGCTCAGGGACAGCACCTGGGCTGAGTTCAGACCCCACAACTGACCAAAAATAAAAAAGAAGTCTCACAGACTTTTCTTCTAGAGTTAGCTTCAAACCAGAATCCTCAGATCTCAGCCTCTTGAATAGCTAGTGTTATAGGCACTAATCTCCACCAGTGACGACTTGGAAACTTCTTTCAAGTTTCTTTGTTAGTTTTTCTTGAACCTCTCATGGTTTCTCTAACCACCTCTTACTTATTGCTTCCATTTCATTTATTCTGTTGTTTTATCTTTGTTTCCAGGAACATCAGTAGATTTTAGGTTTGATATCTGTATTTGTCTATAGTTCTGAGATTATTTTGGTCACATTTCCATATTTCTCTGGATCGTAGAAATTGCTATCTCAAGTGTCATCTCTATCTTTGCACTGATTATGCAGCAAATTCACTTACTTTCGCTATTAAAATTAGTTTCATTTCTTTCCCTTCTGCTGCCAACCACCTGCCACATTTCCTGCTGTCATTTACTTCCTCACTTCCCTTTCAACTTGGTCTTTGTCCTTTCCTATTTTCTAAGTTCAAAGATGGAGAGAACAATGCATTATGTTCATAAACTGACATGTTGAATTGAAACCCCATTGTACAACCACTTAAAGATAATTTGGAAACAAAATGAACTTAAGGATTTTCATTGTGATTAATAGAAGCCACACCGAGAATTGAAGACTAGCTGCTAATATTTTTTCTTGTTTCTAACACAGCTTCAAGTTTTCTTTCCACTGAAGGTCTTATAGAGAAGTTATACTCCAGCTAACCTTGTACCAAAAACTTACCAGCTTTGAGTTCTTGGAAGGATGGACCTTTATGTCACCTTTGTTTGCATTATTTTTATTCTTAGACATGTGGGTCTTTCAAAAAGAAATTGCTTTTTCTTTTCTTTGTCTTTGAGTGGATTATCTTTTTTTTTTTTTTAATCAAATCGGTTGCTAAATCTATTGGGACATAGTAAAAGTTGAGTTAACAAATTAGCTTACTTTCCTTCCCCTCCCCCAATTTTTCAAATTAGAATTTAGCACCATTTCTTCACTTGTAGTATTTATTATATAATGCATCTATCTAGGCTATATCAATATCTCTTTCAAGATATATGCGTGTATATATATCTTTTTAATTTTCATACATTAATATATTTCTTCAGCAGTAACATACTGCTGTTCTAATTCTTTATACATAACAGCACTTGAGTCAACTGTACTAAGGCTTACCCCACACATTGTGGTTCTTTCTCTAAAGTATGTGTCTGTCTCTCTCTCATCTGATTCTTCTTCCAGAGAAAGGCAAAATAATGTTCAAGTGCTTCTTAGCACTTTTAGCAACCTTCTCCAACAATAAAATCATCCTCCAAGATTTTATTTGAACTATATTAAATCTACAAAATCCTTTGGTAAGAGCTAATATTTTTAAATAGTAAGAGTGCTTTGGCTGGGGATGTAGCTCAGTAGCAAAGAACTTGCCTAGCATGCGCAAGTTCCTGGGTTCAATCCCCAGTGCTTTGAAAAGAGTCATCAAACCTCTTACTCCTGGATTTGATTCCATCAGTATAAGAGAAAAGTGGGCAAGGCAAGAACAAATGCTGATCTACACATATCTCAATTTTATTCAATATTATTTTATATCTCTAAGGAAAATTTATTAGTATTTATGCTTGTCCAAGACATTTTTTGTTATTGTTGCAGTATTCCTAGCTATCATGAATGAAATATTTTTCTGTTCTATATTTTACCCAGTCATTGCTAAAAAACAAGAAAACTGTTTATTACATTTGACTTTATTTAATTATCTCATTTCTAACAACTTAGCTGAACTCCTTTCTTATGAATAAATTTAATTCTCTTGAATTTTCTGGTTATATAATCATATCATCTGAAAATATTTTCTTCTCTTTTCCAATAGGTATGCCCTGTATTCTTGTTACATATAAATGTATTGGCTGCTCTGTTTCTTGAATTTTGTAAATTTTGATCAGCTTACCTTTATAACATTCTTGAAAATAAAGGGGTAGTGATGGAGATCTCTTTAAATTTCATATCCTGTTATAAATGCAAGTTTTCCCAAGAGACTTTTAAACTAATTATAACAGCCAGGCATAGCAGATTTTCATCTTACTAACTGAAGCCAGAGACACTTAAGTATCTCATAAGTATTGGTGTTACGGTATTAAAAACTAAAAGTTTAGTTTACATCCTTTATAGAAAACTTAGTTGTGGAAATGGCGCTGTGGCTCAAGTGTTAGAGCATTCAACTTGAGCTGAAGAGCTGAGGGACAGCACCCAGGCCCAGAGTTCAAGCCCTATGACCAACAAACAAACAAATAAAAAGAAATAGAAAGAAAGAAAGAAAATTTAGTTGTGACATGTAAGTGTAAAATAAATACTAAACAACCTTTCTTATTCCCTTTGTTCCATCCTTTCGTGCACCCATCCATGTTCAACAAGTATTTCTTTATTTATTTACTTATTTATTTATTCAATAAATCCAAGCTTGTCCTGGAAATTGAACTCAGGGTTTCCTACTCTCACTTGGCTTTTTCACTCAAGAATGGTGCTCTACCCCTTGAGCCACAACTCCACTTCTAGTTTTTTGCTAGTTAATTAGAGATCAGAATCTTACAAACTTTTTCTGGCTTCAAGCTATGATCTTCATATCTTATCTATTGCTTGAGGTGAAGAATAAACATGTCTAGCCCCAGTCCTACAGACAACTTTCAGTCTAGCCTTATTAGGGAACTAGACAGTTCTGCTCACAAAATTGTGCCCAAAATGTTCATGGCTTGAATAAATGCTCTCAAGTGAAAACATATGTGCTTATTAAGTTCTTATTTTAACTTACAAGTAAAATCACAATCCTTGGAGCTAGAGACACCTGTAACAGATGAGTTAAAACAGTTCTCACATATGGATCCTGCTCATTCATAACCAGAAGCTTCTCTAGCTTCTTTTGTCCTCTTCAGGATTTCTCACTGAAGGAAAATTTGGAGCTCTATGTATAAATGCAGAGAAATTAAACAAGATTCACATTTTCTAGCTTTCTTATACACTAAAATAAATAAACCAACCCCTCCCAAACCTTTCATGTTCTCTTTATGAAATAGAGAATTAATACTTACTCCTACTTAAAAATATTTACTATAGAAAGAATCACATGGTTTTCTTTGGGAGTCGACATTCTAGGAAATGTGTTGATTTTTTGTAGGAACTTTCTATAAATATGTTTGCGAATGTGTACATTTTTAACTATTAGCTGCTGCTGAGAAGGGAGAAATGTAGATCTTTTAGGTTAAAATATAAGACCAAATCATTTCTAAATTTATCAGTATGTCTGATTTATCTTTGTAAAATAAACTATATTTTAGACCAAAAATCTACAATGATGATCTATTTTAATTTATTTTTCTTGGATGTACTAGGGTTTGAACCCAATGCCCTGTACTTGCTATGCAGATAGGTGCTCTACCACTTGAGCCACAACTCTAGCCCCTTTTTCCACTAGATATTTTCAATGTAGGGTCTTGTTCTATGCCTGCGCCATCCTGGACTTTGATCCTCCTATTTGTGCTGGGATGACAGGCATGAGTTACCACATCCAGCCATTGTGTTCTCCCCATAACTGGGATGACAAGTGCATACTACTGTGCCTACCCATTGGTTGAGATGTAGTCTCATGAACTTTGTTGTCTGTCCTGGTCTCAAATCATGATCCTCACTTTCAATGTACTTAGGATTATACACTTGAGCCACTGGGCCCAGCTTTAGTTTGAACTTTGGATGCATGATAAAAAGATTGTGTAAATGGAGCTACTTAGTAATAATCTGAAAACGGGTCATGAAACATTTGGTTGTGGACATTTCAATTCAAACAAAAGTCAGTGGCATTTACTAACTCCACCTCTTAAGCTGGCCCCCAGAAAAGCATTTTCAGAAAAGTTCAGAAAGTTTATCAACCTGAACATCTTAAAATCCAACCATCTGATTTAGACTCACCCTCTGGCTTCTTTGGACCCCAGTCTAACTTCCTTCTCCTTTCTCTCCCCTTTGTGTATTTGCTTCTTATGGTTGTAGGGACATAAGGACATCTGTACTTCTCAGTCTACTTTTTAATTACTGTTTTTTTTCTTTAGCCACTGTGTGTACTCTTAAGAAAATAAGTCAATGGACATCTTACAGCAGTAATGCCTTGTCAAGTAGAAGCAAATACAGTGGAAACCATTGGCCCCGACTTTAAAGTGGGATGGACAGCCAACTAATGTACTTTCCAGTATGTAGATAGGTGCAATGTATTTCCCAGCCTCAGAGGTGAACCTAAAACCAAGGTATATGCTCTGATCATTCCAGGCTCTTTACTCTGGGAAGAAATGGAACTTTCTCTGAAGAGAGTTGGAGATTCCAGATGATATCATTAGCCTTAATGAACCCCATGCTTTTGCTCCAGGGTAAACAAGCAAAACCCTTAGGGGTCATAGTCATCTCCCTCAAGATCCCTCCTGCACTAGGTGAGAAACACAGTTGCTGGCATGGCCAAGGTAGAAGGACTCTGTATGTTTTGGTGGTTCATATTTCTCAAGGTTTTCTTATAGCACCTGGAGAGCAGAGGAGATAAGAACTGGACCATTCAGGGTTAAACATCAGTCTCTGTATTCATTTCCAAAACATGTTCTAAATCTTGCTTTCCACTCCAAGGCCTTTGTCTGCTGTAATACATTCAATACGTTGGAGATTACTTACCACTTGGATTAGTTGACCACCAACAACCGTTTAAGTCAATTGATACTACTTACCTTTGTCTCTGCACCTGAGTCTTTGACCCTCTCACCTGAATCTGACAACCATGGCTTGATCCAGAGTCGTTTTCTTGAAAGTTTGGGTAAACTGAGGCCTGGAGAGAACATGCAAGTCACTTCAGATCTGTAAACAGAAGCTGTCAGCTGATCTCTCTCCTTGTTCTTCCTATTTTCTGACAAATCAGGCAATCGGGCCACTCCCAAAGGCAGTCCAGTATTACCAGAGGGCCTCAACTTTTTATATGTTGGAAGAAATTCTGATCGTCTCCTTGTTCTTCCTATTTTCTGACAAATCAGGCAATCGGGCCACTCCCAAAGGCAGTCCAGTATTACCAGAGGGCCTCAACTTTTTATATGTTGGAAGAAATTCTGATCGGCTTTCCTTCCTGGAAAATTCTTGGGACCTAATGAGCCACCTGCGTTTTCGAGAGGGAGGAAGATGACAGAAGAGCTGATGCTCTATGAAGCATTCACAATTCTCCCACAGATTTGCACATTTGCATACTCTTGGGACCAAATGGCTCTTCTTTCTGGGAAAAGAAGAAAAATAGCCACCTATTTAAGTTATATAGCAGCAGACTCCTACACTGGCCAGCTTGGGGACCTGGATCTTTGTCAGTTTTGTGTGTGTGTGTGTGTGTCTGTGTGTGTGTGTGTGTGTGTGTGTGTGTGTGTGTGTGTGTGTGTGTGTGTGTGTGTGTGTGTGTGTGTGTGTGCCAGTACTAGGGCTTGAACTCAGGGCTTGGGCTCTGTCCCTTAATGTTTGGGGTCAAGGCTGGCATTTTTCTGCTTGAGCCACAGCTCTACTTCAGCTCTTTACTTCTGATCTCTTTTGGAGATCAGAGTAATAATAGACTTTCCTGCCCTAGCTGTCTCCAAACAGTGATCCTCAGATCCCAGCCTACTGAAAAGCTAGGATTACAGGTAGGAGCCACAGGCACCTAGCTATCAATGCTCTGGGTTTTTGTTGTTGTTAAGTACTGGAACTGCTGCTCATGAAGCTAGATGAATCTTTCAGTGCCTCTCAGCTGAGTGAGCAGCTCTGGATACGGAACTTGCATAGTGAAGAACTCCCAGACAGACTTACTAAGTCTTTGTAACTGATGAGTCATTCTAACTGGAAAAAGGGAGCAGATCAGAGCCCTGCCAAGAGCTGCAGAGAATGAGCCGAGTGCCTGTAACCAAAATTTCCACCATGGGGGCTGGAGAGGTGGCTCAGTGGTAGAGTGCTTGCCTTGCATGCATGAGGCCCTGGGTTTGATTCCTCAGCACCACATGAGCAAAAAGAAAAAAGCCAGAAGTGGTGCTGTAACTCAAGTGGTAGAGCACTAACCTTGAGCTGAAGAGCTGAGGGACAGCACCCAGGCCCAGAGTTCAGGCCCCACGACTGGACCCCCCCCCAAAAAAAAAAGCAAAATTTCCACCATGACTGCACAGTCTTTCTACCTCAGCTTAATCAGGACCCTAGAGGACAATGTGTTCATGCTAGCATTCTGCCCTAAGTCTTTTTAGATCCTCTCATAGTTTGTAGGTGGCTAAGATCTCGGCAACAATCTAATAGAGACAAGGCCATTGGAGATTCGAGTGTAATGGTGTGGCCGTGGCACATGTTTGCCTTAGCTGTGTCTCTGGAGTCTCAGCCCTGTGGATTTTAAGTGAGCAGTACCTTTCTCATGAGGGCTACTATTCTGGTAAGTTGCAAGTAAGTCGAACTGACCACCAAGAAGACACACTAAAGTAAACAAATTGCCATTTACACCCATGCAGATGGAGACGTTTATTCTAATCATAATGAATATTGTATATTTATCACTTGTTAAAAAGCGATGTATTAGTAGTTTAAATGCAAAAAATATTACTTCAGGGCCAAGTTGCTTTTTCATATATAGTGTTAAAGGCAAAAGCAAGCAAGCAGACAAACAAATAAATAACTGGTGCCAGTACTTACGCCTGTAATCCTAGCTACTCCAGATACTGAGATCTGAGTATTGAGATTCAAAGCCAGCTAGACAGGAAAGTCCCTGAGACTCTTATCTACAATTAGCCACCAGGAAGCCAGAAGTAGAGGTGTGGTTCAAGTGGTAGAGCACCAGTCTTGATGGAAAAAGCTATGGCTCAGTGTCCAGGCCCTGAGTTCAAGCCTACTCCCTCCCCACTTCAAGACAGTTATTGGGATATGCAAAACATTTATTTAAAGTACTTAAGTCAGTAGCCCTGTAATAATTTGCATACCAGAAAAAGTTTATTATTCTGATTCTACCTTCTCCCCTTCCTCCCTGCTTCATTTTCTCATCTCAGGTGTGGGTTGATTGAAAATTCTTGGTTCACTTAATGAAAGAGGTCAGACCAGTTTGAGGAGCCAGCAGCCAGCCTTAGCAGAGAATTGAAGTATGCCCATGGGAACTCAGATGATAAGATCGTTCTGGAAAATAATGAACAAGTAACTTGAGAGTTTGTCTTGAGGGTGGTATCACAGGTTATGTGAGGTTATTAATTTTCAACTCAGTGGTGTACCTCTCTTAAAAAAAAAGCATTTAAAAAGGAAATGGATATGGTTTGGAGAGGAATGTAGTGGGTAGAGAGGAATTACTGGGCTCAAAGAAGCCCACCAGCCAGTGGATTTGGGAAACAATAGGACATGCGTTTATATAACGATTGTGTCTTTGAGGCAAGGTCAAAAAGAATAGATACAAAGATACCCATAAGCCTGAACCTAGTTACTTAAGAGGCTGAGATCGGAGCATTAAGTTCAAAATTAGCCTGAGCAAGAGAGACACTCTTACCTCCAAATTAACCACCAAAAAGCCAAAGTGGAATCGTGGCTCAAGTGGTAAAAGGCCATCTTTGAGTGAACAAGCTAAAGAACAGTAGACAGGCCATGGATTCAAGCCCCAGTATGGATGTGAGTGTACAAACACACGCAGAAAGACAACCATGTTAACTGTGCTCAAACAGATGTCTACAGGTTTCTAGGCAAATTGCTTAGATGTTGGTTGAAACAGAAATCCAGATAAACAACTTTGCCCCTTTAGGGCCAAGTATAGGAGAATATTGGCCTGTTCCTCAGTTTCTCCTTCTATAAAATGGCAAGTTTGCCATCCCAGAACTTTCTGGAGACAAGGCCGTAGCTGGAATTCTTTTTCCTCTCTCCCTGCTTCTCTGGTTTCCATGGTGACACAGCACACAGGGTGACGTTGGTTGGTGGCAGCCAGGAAGTAGAGCTGGCTGGTGATTAGCTTCTGAGGGGCCGGGTATGGGCTAAAGGCAACAAAAGATGCTGTTCCACGCATGCGTGGAGTGAGGGCCAGAGAATTCTATGTCCCATGTCCCACATCAAGGTGTTCCTGGGCATCCCTGGGCTTCCATCTTATAAGATCTACAAGTTATTTTGTTGCTCAGAGCTGGAGGCTTTAAACACAGTAAATATGTGTTTGCTGATTTCCATATCTAGCCATTAGCTCTATTTCCTGTGAGATAAGAGTGCGTGTTGACTCAGGCTCAATTCTGTAGCCTACTGCATGCTTGTGGCTTGACTCACTCCTTCTCAATGGTGCTTTTGAAAAGTCTAGCAGGAAATTGACTTAAAAAAAATTTTTTTTCCTAGGGTAGGTGAAATCACAACAGCAAATCTTGCTTAATAAATTGGTCACTCCATGATTCCCGAATTCTGCTTTTGAGCTCAAATGGCAGATTGCTAGGGAAGTCTTGTTTTGTTCAGCATTCATGGAATAGTTTCCCCCAGGAGTCTGCTCATGCTGAGATGTCTCCCAATGGACTCCAAGAAGCAAACATCAGGGCTGGCAAGGTGGCTTAGTGGTAGCGTGCTTGCCTTGCATGCATGAGGCCCTGGGTTTGATTCCTCAGCACCACATAAACAGATGTGGCTCAAGGGTTAGAGCGCTAGCCTTGAGCTGAAGAGCTGAAGGACAGTGCCCAGGCCGAGTTCACGCCCCACAACCTACCAAAAAAAAAAAAAAGCAAACATTAGTGGTTTTGTTTTGTTTTTCTGACCGTACTGGGGCTCGAACTCAGGGCCTTATGCTTGCTGGGCAAATGTTTTTACCTTTTGAGGCCTGTCACTAGTCCTTTTGTGCATTTAGTTATTTTGCAGGGAGAGTCTTGTGCCCATTCCCCCCTCTGCTCCCCCACTTCAAACTTAAGATCCTTCTACCTCCACAGCCTGTAGAGCCCAAGCAAGTAAGCATTCTAGGTCTTTCAATCCCCACATCCCATCTTGGTTTGTTCCAGAATAGCTGTGTTCTGTCAGATGGCAAAGTCTGGAGGGGCGGGGGGGGGGGGGGCGGTAGGGAGGCGGGTGGAAGTGGAAAGAGGCTGAGAGCTGGAAGGTTCTTAGCAGAATTTCTCAGAGGGAACAGGTAAGAGAAAAGCCTGCTCTGGCTGTCCCCCTTCAGAGACCTGGAGACCCCCTCATGGGGGATGGGCGCTCTATGACGAGGGCCTGGGGTGGCTCAGAGCTGTGCCTCTACTCGCTAGACAATGCCGGGGCTGAGGCATGGGACTCTTGGAGCCCAGACTTGTAAAGAGACATCCTCACAGCCCTTCTCCCTCTCAGCAGTTCTGCTGACAGCCTTAGAGATGCCACTCTGGTGGTGCCCATTTAGAGAGTCGAGACCCTCATCTGGGTCTGTCTCTATTGCTGTCCCGTGCTGGCTGGGCTAGGTCCTGCCGAGGTCCTAGCACACAAGTGTTAGCAGTGCTGCCCTAGTGAGGGACATGTAGAGAAGAATTCCCTGGACTCATGTGCATGCATGTGGGTCTGCACGTGGGCATATCCAGGGCCTTTCCCAGGGTGCCACCCACGCCACCCCTCCCCTCCTTCTGTACCCCCTTCTGTGCTCTACAAAACACACCAGACATACCCCCACACAGCCCCTCCCCTAGGGTCCATGTCCCCTTTAGACCCCACAGCTCAAAAGGGCCTACTAAAAAAGAACACACACACACACACACAAAATCTAGGCCAAACCCAGAGCCGAGCTGATAAGATTTCCACAAGAGTTCCTAAAAATACCCTTCTCCTTAAGTCAGCCTCACCAATCACTACGCACTCTCAGAACTTTCAAGCTGAGGAGCTTCGGGAAATGACTGAGCCCTTCCCTTTCCTAGCAGAGAAAGTGGCATGGTGGAGAGCCACCAGGGCTGAGACCTGCCACACCGTGAAGCTGGAATAACATGGCAGAAGAGCAGGTGCGAGCTGTCAGCTCCGCAGCGTGGTCTGCTGGGTGTCCGCTCATCCGCTCATTCACACAGCCAGTATCTGCTGGGGGCCTGCTCCATCCCAAAGCTAGATAGTATACTAGATGTCCAAGTCCTCAGGCTGTCCTCACAAATAGATTGTCTGGTAACGAGGTGGGTGTCAAGTAGTGATATGGACTTAGGAGGGAACTAGAGTAGCGAAGGCCTGATGCAATATTACATCAGGGAAGGGCTCCCCATCGGCAGCCACATTCGATCTGTGACAACTGGGGAGAGGAGCATTCCCAACAGAGAGAACATGGAGATCAAAGCTCAGAGGTAAGGATCTACCTGGTCGTCCTGTACCAGCTGAAGGCCAGGATGCCTGGAGAGAGGCAGTTCGCAAAGGGTGGCCAGAGCGGGCTATCAAAAAGTTCTCTTGACTTTTATGGGTTTTTTGTTGTTGTTGTTTGTCAATCATGGGACTTGAACTCTGTGCTTGGGTGCTGTCCCTCAGCTCTTCAGCTTAAGGCGAGTGCTCTACCACTTGAGTCACACAGCACCACTTCACCACAGCACCACTTCTGGTTTCTGGTGGTTGATTGTAGATAAGAGTCTCATGGACTTTCCTGCCTGGGCTGGCTTTGAACTGTGATCCTCAAATCTCAGCCTCCTGAGTAGCTAGAATTACAGGTGTGCACCACTGGCACCAAACAGCCAAAAAGCTGGAGTTCAAGCCCCAGTACCAATACACACACACACACACACACACACACACACACACACACACACACACACACACACACACACACACACACACACGGACGCACATGCTACCTCAAATGCTTCTCAGCAAATGTTTCTTCTAAGGTCTAATGGGGGTTTTAGCTCTCCACTCAAGATGCTAACCCCAGCATGAGCATCGTTAGCCTGGTGATCTATCTGTTAGGCACCATCGCTGTTTCTCATACCCATGCACCTTTCTCCCTGCCCTCTCCGTGTCCAAGCAGTGATTCATCCCCATGGATGAGCAGCGCTGGCTTTTCCCATTAGCAGCGCGTGCGCACATGGATAAATGGAGGGGCAGAGTTCATGAACCCATCCAGCCTCTCCCAGAAGGGGATTAACAGTCATGCCTGCTTTAAACATGGCTCCCTGCTGCTCGTTGGCATGTGCAAATTCACCGCACACGAGCCCACATTGAACTATTTATGGAGTCGCATGATCATGTAGGCCATCTCCATGCAGGATGGAACAGGCCTGTCACTCACTCTCTTACCTGCTGTCTCCTGCGTGGGTAACTCTCCCTCCACCCCCACCCCCCACCTCCCGGACCTCCGGCCATCTCATGTCCACAGCTTTGATCTTAGAACTGGGCTTCTTCCTTCTTCTACTCCTGCCCTTGCCCAGCCAGGGAAAGGTAGAGAAGGTGACAGAAACATTCTTCAGGATACGCTCTGGCTCTCCTGGTTGCAATCTCTATTGCCTATTGGGATGTCCTTGGCTTTGGTTCTCTCGGGGCCACCCCACGGCTGCCTGCCATGCATGGTCATCAGAGCATCTACCTGGCTGACCTGGTGGTGATGTGACTCTGTTTCCCAGCTTTCATTCTCTGCTTCTTCCTTCCATCCTCTAAGCTGGAACATCTCCTGGCTTCCAAGAGCTAGCGATCTTGTCCCCCCCCTTCTCTCTCTCTCTCTTTCTCTCTCTCTCTCTCTGCCAGCTGCCTGCTCCTGGTGCCCATCTCCACCTCCCCAGCTTCCCAGGGCCCTTCTTATGTCACAGAAAGAAAGAAAGCAAAGAACCAGGGAAGGGTAAGAGGAGATGCAGAAGCTGCATCCCAACCCTTGCAGGAGCAGCCTGGGATTTGGGGAGGAGGACAGCCCAAGGACCCCCACAGGTGCACAGGGCCTCTCCACCTTCAGAGCCGAGAGCCAGGAGTGCTCTGCAGCACCTACTTCTGCACACATGGTGGATGTCTGATTCCCTGCCTGCACCCTGCAGCAGCATGCCACAAAACCACCACCTGCAGAGCTGCACGTCTGCCACATTGACAGTGCCTCGCCTCAGCCTGCACTGGCCTCCCTGTCCATAGTCTTCACGGTAGAGGACTTTTCTGCTATTCTGTACTCTGCATAGAAACTGTTGCCCTCTCTTCCTTTATGATTATTCTGAGGATTCTCATTCTCTCTGTCTCTGTCTCTCCCTCTCTCTCCTCTCTCTCTCTCTCTCTCTCTCTCTCTCTCTATCTATCTCTCTCTCTCTCTCTCTGTCTTCTCTGACTCTCTCTGCTTTGAGTTCCTCTGGGCTTTATTTTTTTTTTTTTTGCCAGTCTTGGGTCTTCAACTCAGAGCCTGAGCGTTGTCCCTGAGTGTCTTTGTGCTCAAGGTTATCACTCTTCCGCTTGAGCCACAGCACCACTTCTATCTTTTTCTAAGTAGTTTATTGGAGGTAAGAATCTCATACATTTTACTGCCTGGGCTGGCTTCAAACCACGAGCTTCAGATCTCAGCTTCCTGAGTAGCTAAGATTACAGGCATGAGCCACCTGTGCCCAGCTTCCTGGGCTTTTTTGATCAAGGCTGGCACCCTACCATGTGAGTCCCACCTCCACTCCTGCTTTTTGCTGGTTAGCTAGAGATAAGAATGTCTCAAATCTGTCTACTGAGGCTAGCCTTGAACCTTGATCCTCAGATCTCATCCTCCTGAGTAGCTAGGATTACAGGCCTGAGCCACCGGTGTCCAGCTTGATCATTCTTTTTCTGTAGCTTTGCTTTCTCTTCTTTCTGTCACTTCTAAATGACTAAATGATTTGTCCATGACCTTGTCTGAGTTGCTTCCTTTTTCTTTAGATGTTTGCATAAATCTCTCTTGCTCTTACTCTTCTTCTGTGCATCAGTGACTGTCTCTTAGCCATCCTAATAGGTCTTAGCTCCCATTTCTAGGAATATGACTTCCAACTCTATACCTGTGATGGTAATTTCTGGGCCTCCTTATCCACCTCAAGTCCCCTTCCTGGCACCTTTTCTTTGGAATAAAGCATCAATGGCCTTTTGTCCACACAGGATCTGTATTTTGAAGTTCTTCCTGACTAGTCTCTTTTCTGTTCTTCTGATTTCCAGTCCCCACCAAGTATCCTTTCCTAATGTGTTCATAATATTCATGATCTTGAAGGGCTCTCTTCTTCTCCTTCCCATCAGTGCAGTATAAGTTTTATGCAGATGGGGTCTTTTCTCCTGGGTCATTGCCATATCATCTAACCAGTCCCTGGCCCCTACAAGCTCTCTCAGAACTAATGCACCCCAGATGAAGTGCCATTGGGCATTTTCTGTAGATGGGGGTCTTGTCTCCATCCTTTCTGTTACCCAAGCCTCTGTGGTCATTGTATTGAACTGTTACACTGAAGTCTACCTAAGCCGCCTAAGAGTTCACATCTCTGGTCTCAGGGGGACCCTACCAGCCCCAAGAGGGGCATTACAAAAACTGAGGAGCATCTGGAACTTAATGGACAGGACAGATGGTTTGGACATCTTGGAATGGATGTGTTGCCATAGTAGAGAATCAGCCTATATTTTTCGTGACCTTCATGAACAGTCACACAGTTTAAAAAGTATTCAGACAGGTGATGGTGACTCACTCCTGTAACATTAGTTATTCAGGTGGCTGAAATATGTAGGATCATGATATGAACAAAGCCAGCCTGGGCAGAAATGTCCTTGACACTCCATCACTAATTAACTAGCACAAAGCTGGGCTAGGAGCGTGGCTTAAGTGGTAATATGGCAACTATAAGAAAGCCAAGTGAGAGCTTGAGGTGCTTGAATCCAAGCTCCAGAATTGGGAGTGGAGGAAAACCCATTCATCTTGGTGGGAGCCCAGATCACAACTCCATTTTACCTTTGTGTACCAAATCTTTATTTTTTTTTCATCCTCGGAAGTTTTATTATAATCAGAGATTTAGAGAATGCAAACACTTTTCAGGAAGCTTCGACAGTTGGGGGGCATTTTTTTTGTTATTGTTGTTGTTTGGTTTTGTATGTGTCCTGGAGATTGAACTCAGGGCCTGAGCACTGTCCCTGAGCTTTTTTTTTTATTAGTTCTAGTGCTTGAGCCATAGCTCTACTTCTGGCTTTTTTGGTATTTAATTGAGATAAGTCTCACAGATTTTCCTGCTCAGTCTGCCTCAGATTTCAGCCTTCTGAGTAGCTAGGATTACAGGCTTGAGCCACCTGTGCCCAGCTAGTGGGGATTTTGAAAAGCCAGTCATTGGTCACACCTGTGACTTTCTTTGTCCGTTACATTTATGATAGTGTCAGCCCTACAGGCATCTGCTTCTGATGAGGTCTGCTCACTGTATCCTAACGACCACTCTTCGCTGTATCCTAATGCATCCTAATATAGGCATAGCTAACACTGAGAATGTAAAGTATATAAATACGTATTAAAATATAAAATACATACTGCTCATCTTACAAAATTGTTTTCCTTTGGTATAGTTGATCATAATTTGCTTAGAAAGCCAGGTACTGGTGGCTTACACCTAACTCCTAGCTACTCAGGAGACTGGGAACTGAGGATCACAGTCCAAAGCCAGACCTGGGCAGGAAAGTCCATGAGATTCTTATTTCCAATTAGCCACCAGAAAACTAGAAGTGTTCACTGTGGCTTAAAGTGGTAGAGTACTAGTCCTGAGCAAAAAACACAGTACCTAGGCTTTGAGTTCCAGGCCCATGACTGGAATGTATAGATATACAGGCTGGTGTCAAGAGCAAAAGAGAAAAAAGGACCAAGGTGAACTCAGTGGCAGCACAGGATGGGGGCAGGGAAGTTCAAACAGATTTCCCAGGAATGCTGTCTGGGTTTCAGCCACTGCTCCATCTTAGTCCTATCTGGCTATAGCTCTTGATTTCTGGCCATGCCAGTCACCCGTAAGAGCAGTGTCCATCTTAAATGTTATCTAATGTAATTACTTTGATTCTGATCTAGGAGTTGTAAGTATTTGGGTCGGAGACACAGACACAGTGAGAAGATGAACGTAATTTGAATACAAATATGTGCTGGATATATTCACTCTGCATGTGGTTTCAGAAGTATATTTAGAATTTTTCCTCTCTTTTCTAATTAAAGATTTTTCTTTGTTATTTTCTTTTTCAAATCTCTAAGCCTTTCTGGAATGGATTAGAAATTTTCACATATTAAAATCAGCCCTGGATTTGATTTTTTCCCCACATTTTTTCACTGGTACTTTAAGATATAAAATGTATGAGAAAACATTTTAGTTGGACATTTTACCCTTTTATTACCTTTATTATGGTATCTTGACCTTTTTGATTCACTGTGTCGCCTGTGTGTCTCTGTGTTTTATTTCCTTACAGAAATATACTAGAAGTTGGGCACTGGTGGCTCATCCCTGTAATCCTAGCTACTTAGGAGGCTGAGATCTGAGGATTGCAGTTAAAAGCCAGCTTAGACAGAAAAATCTGCGAGATTCTAGTTAGCCTACAGAACCCTAGTGGAACTGTGCCTCAAATGGCAGAATACCAGCCTTAAGCCAAAAAGTGAGGCCCTATCTAGGTAGTAGCACACAGGAAAATGAACTGGAAAGTGTTTGACAGAGCAAAGTGCCATGGGAAATTGTTTATCACGGTCAGCCATGTTCTTTCCCTACTTAGAATGAGAGTTTATAGTTGGGTTAAGATGAAGATCTAACAAAGGTTTCTCTAGCTCATATTCTAGAAAGAACATCATGGGTTATATCCATCTTTGTATCAAGAGCTTTTCTACTTAAAAAAAAATTATACATCACTGACTTTGGTGAAATTACAACTGTTATTTCTGTGTGTGTGTGTGTGTGTGTGTGTGTGTGTGTGTGTGTGTGTGTGTGTGTGTGTGTGTGTGTCTGTATGGATACATACTGACTGGTATGACAAATGCCCAACAATTTGTCAAAATGCACAACAATTTCTAATGAAGTTCTAAAAGTAAAAGAATAATTTTGCCTTCATCGATACAGTTAAATTCTTGAAAAATTCAGTTACAGTAAGACTGTCCAAAAATCTTTTTTTTTTTTTGGTCGGTCATGAGGGCTGAACTCTGGGCCTGGGCACTGTCCCTCAGCCCTTCAGCTCAAGGCCAGCGCCCTATCACTTGAACCACAGCGCCACTTCTGGCTTTTTTCTGCTTATGTGCTGCTGAGAAATCGAACCCAGGGCCTCATGCATGCGAGGCAAGCACTCTACCACTGAGCCAACTTCCCAGCCCTGCCAAAAATCTTTTAAACAAAATAGAACCTGATATAGATGTTTTTGAGCAGCTAATGTTGGTACCATAGGCATATACCACAGAGGACCTGTAATATACTACTAAGTATATTCTGGCTGCAGTGGCAGTGTACATATATAGATATAGATATATATCTTAAACATTATTAGTTAATTTGGTCATAAAACTGCAACTCACAGAAGTTAGACACTGAGAGAGAGCAAGGGAAAGGTGACATTGTCCAAAAAGAAATGTACTCTTATGTAACTGTAATCCCTTTGAATATCACCTTTATAATAATAAATTTTTTTAGTAGTTAGGCACTATCACAAAGCAATTCAGAGGTAGAATAAGTGGAATTCAGAATAGAAAAGTTGTTATCCCTAAACCAACCAAAATGTTCAAAGCACCATTTTATATTAAAAGAAACCAAATTGGGCATAGTAGAGAAACCCTGTAATACCAGCTATTCAGGAGGCAAGGGTAGGAAGATCAAGCTTGGAGTCCAGCCCAGGTGTGTGTGTGTGGTGTGTGTGTGTGGTGTGTGTGTGTGTGTGTGTGTGTGTGTGTGTGTGTGTGTGCACGTGCATGACTGTGCACACAAGAGATGAGAGAAAGGGAGGAGGGAAGGAGGAAGGAAAGAAGAAAAAGAGGAAAAGGAAAATGGGGAAAGGGATGGATAGAAAATAGGAAAGAAAGAGAAAAGGAAGAGGAAAGAGAGTGAAAAGAGAAGGGAAGAGAAGGTAACAAACTAACTTAAAGAAGCCTAGAAAGAAAGCGGCAGTTTTCAAGGGCTAAAACAGGGTCCTTGTACATGCTAGGCCCTTGGTTCTTTAAGACAGAGTCTTATTACACAGCTCTGGCTGGTTTGGAACTCACTAAGTAGCCCAGGCCTCAAACTCATGATCCTCCTGCCTCTACTTCCAGAGTAGTTCTGAGATTATGGGTACGCAACACCACAACTGGCTCACAATGAAAAACACAATTTCCTAAATACCACTTGCCATCCTCTTCTTTGTATGTTCTTGACAACTTAGCCAGCATCTTTATTTCTCCTGCATTACAGTCTGCCTCACTTCTGTATTTTTCTCGGTCCACCAAGCTTCCTGTGGAGCGATCCAGGTTAGAACCCTCTTCTTTATGGCTGTGATTACAGGGCAGTATTATGCCCTGCTCTTGCAGGCCAAGTGGTGTGGGTCTGGGTGCTTCAAGTGGCTCTTCCAGGTCTTTCTCTGGGCCTGGCTACATCTGACAGGCTCAGTACGCAGCCAAGTCATCAATGAGTAGAGAGAACCGGCGAGGGCTCTAGAAATGGTGGTGAGGATGCTTAAACATCAAGCCACTCACAGCAAGGAAAACTTATTTTTTAAAAGATGTATTCCAAGCATTTAAGTATTACAGATAGGAAACTCTAAAGATTAAAAAAAAAAAAAACCCAGAGAAATAGGAAGGTCAAAGAGACAAGGGTTCTTGATTGTAATTAGATTTATGCAAAATAAAATTAAAAGCATCTTATAAATTGCTTAATGGATAAGGAGTGCTTGACTGCCTGACTGAGAAACCAGTTTGTTTTTGCAAAGATCTTTGAATTAGTGCTCTGGAAGGCTCATTTCTAGCAAGCCAAGTTGCCCGGATGACCAAAGGTCCACCTGGAGAGCTGAGCGCTCATTGGCAGAGCTGTTGACCTTAGGATGGTCTTCAGTTTTGATCAACCTCAGCCTGAAGACAGGGTGTGAATGGTGCATCTCTCAAAACTGAACAAACTTTCCACCTAGTGTTGCTGCGGTGGAGACATCTAGGATCCTCAGCCTGGACTTGTCTAAAGACCTAGAACCCAAGGAAGCTACCTTCCCTCCTTACAGAGTGAGAGGTCTGTGTTTCCATGTCACAGGACCGCATAATTCAACCTCTGCCCAAGAACTTGAGCAGTAAATTCATATTTATCTATGCCAGTACTGGGGTTTGAACTCAGAGCCTAAACGCTGATCCCTAGGTTTTTTTTGTTTTTTCTTTTTGCTCAAGGCTTGGCTTTACCCTTAAACCACAGCTTCACTTTGGACTTTTTGGTGGTTAGTTGGAAATGAAGAGTCCCATAGGATTTCCTCCCCAGGCTGGCTTTGAACTTTGATCCCCAGATCTCAGTCTCCCCGGTAGCTGGGATTATAAGCATGAGCCACTGGCACTTGCCTAGCAAGTTTTTCTATGTAGTCAAAAGTCACAGCTTTCTGACTGATCTAATACCTAGAAGAAGAGTTTAAAATACATTTTGGCAGGTAAATAAAGACCCTAAAGATAGTTGGGATCCATTTGTACAGTTGAGTGGAAAAGCCCTTAGCATTCCAGGAAAATAGCCTATCTTTAACCTTGAACTTCAATCTGGTCTTTCCTTGAAAGACAGTTGGGCAGCATTCTGTATAGCTCACTGTATGGAGGGGATGGATCCTGACAGAGGCTGTCTGGGGGTCCCTAAAGCTCTTTCAAAGCAGTTCTCTCTCAGACAGGGGTCCACAAAACCAATTCCACGCTTTCCCCCATGGCCTGTTTCATCCTGTGTGAAGTCTATGGTTCCTCTGTTCTCTCATTTTCACAGAAGAATCTCACCTGGGACATCTCTAGGGTGATTCTGTTAGTCCAGTTTTGCTCTGTATGTATGCATGCATGCATATATAGATATGGATGAGTATATATATATATATCCATTTGGTGGTCCTGGGATTTGAATTCAGGGCCTCAAGCTTATTAGGGAGGCAATCTAGCACTTGAACCTCCACCATCTCTCCTTTTTTCTTTGCATTGTTTTTCAGACAGTATATTGAGTTTTTGCGAAGGCTGGCCTTGGATGCCAAGCTTCTTACCTAGTACCTTCTGAGTATTTGGGATTATAGAGATGAGCCACTGGACCTGGTCTTGTTTTGCTTTTATTGATGAATCACACAGCCTCTTGGGATGATTCCCCTCTCCCTGCCAGCACTCCTGTAATTACGTCTGTGCACATGTCACAGAAGAGGTAATGATGGGCCCCACATTCATGTGTATAGCATAGCATCATGTCGGAAACCTCAGCTTACCCAGTAAACATGTTAAAAGTAAAACTAAGTGCTAGAAACAATAGGAGCAGAGCTCCTACTTCCCAGGATAGCTCAGGAACTTCTGAAAAAGGGAAATAGTGCCTTGCAGAGAGATACAGGGGTCCCTCTGGGCAGATGAGTTTGAAACGCCACCTCCTTTCCCATTCATCCAGCCAGCTAGAATGGATACTGTTGTCCTCAAAGGAAGCAGCCTCCAATCAATGTTGCCAGAGGGTTGGGGGCGGGGGTGGGGAATAATTCCCACTGTGGGAGACTGCTGGCGGCCCTGATGGTGCTCTACTCCCAGTGCCCTAACAGTGTCTGGAGCAGAAACTCTCCAATGCCCTTGGGTTTCAGAGTAAGTGCTTGGGAGCTGCTGCAGACAAGGGGCCTGTGTCCTACGAGGTGAAGTCTTTGATGCTCATGGCACAATCGTGCTCCCAGAATCCATGGCAGGATACCTGCCCCTAGGTGCCATATTGGGCATCCTGCAGGAGAGGAGGGCATCTGAATATAGACTTAAGCACAAAATAGTGACACAGTCACTATTTTTGCCATCTTGCATGAGAGAGACCTTACTGTTTACTAATACTTTGGTTTTTTGCCTGTAAATCCAAACTGCAGTCAACATTTTACTGGCAATAAAGGGAGAGCTCAGAGAAGTTGCTTTACCACGAATAACTGACAAGGAACCTAGATAAAAATGAGGTCCGAAAGGTAGTCATTTGGACAGGGTTCTAAAAAATTCTATACTGGCTAATCAAAGAAATTCAGAAAGACTTTAAGGCTGTTGCTATAAGCTATATACATAATTCTGAATTTTCTAGCAGTGATAAAAGGAAGCAGATAAGATTAAATTTAATACTTAACCCAACAAAGTAAAATATAAATAGTTTCCTATACGGTAAATGTGTAACAATTTTAATAAAATACTATCACTTCTTTCAGTTTAAGTCTTCCATTTCAGTCTGTATTTTAGATGTAAGGCCAATCTCAGCTTGGATGCTAAATTTTCATTGGAAATACTTCATCTTTCAGTTTCACAGTTTACCATTGGAAAAGTAGATTTGTATCCTCAGGTTGGTAATATCGTATTTGAAAGGTTTCCAGTAACTGAGTTGAAGGTCAGTTTTAAATTGAATTTAAATTATTGAGGAATAAAAATTTTAAATAACTTTCTTAGTCACCTGAGCCAGTTAGGTCCAGATAGATGACTCCTGTATTGGAAAGTCCAGCCTAAGCATAAGCCTTCTCAGGAACTTGCAGTCTAGTAGACCTAGCATTTAATTAGGCCTCTAATTAGGCATATTGCAGCCTTGGTAACGTGTTAAAATTTGGTCTTTCCCATGCTTGCCTGTCATCATTGCTCATCTCTTTTAGCAGCCTCACCCTAACCTAACTCCACCTAAGCCTGCTCTCATTCTCATTCCCACAGCTGCCTGCCTCTTCTTCCTTGGGACAGCCCAAGGAGGTGGAGCTTTGGAGAACTGGCTTTGTAATGTTAGGAAATGAACGGAGACCAAGCTAGGAAGAAGAGTGGGTACAGGAGAGGTTTGACAGCGGCGTTCATGTGTGATGCCCACCCGCTTCCCTTTCCTCCAGAGCATCTTAATTTACAGGTGCTTTGGCCATCAGAAAGCCCACCTAATCATGTGATAGTGGCCTATGCCTATAATCCTAGCTCCTCAGGAGGCTAAGATCTGAGAATTGCATTTGACCGCAGCCTCAGCAGACAAATCTGAGAGACTCTTTTATCTCCAATTAAACAGCCCCCCCTAAAACCTAAAATAGCCTTTGGACCTGGAGGCATGGCTCAAGTAGTAGAGCTCCAGGCATGAGTGAAAAAGCCCTGCTTTTATTTTTTTACAGTCTTATTATGTAGCTCACGTTGGCCTTGAGCTCACCATCTTCCTGCCTCAGCCTCCAGAATTCTGGGGTTACAGGCATGTACCATTATGTACGATTGTTACTCCTGCTCTTAAAAGCAAGTTCATTTTAAAGATTTATATGTAGAAGGAATTAAAAAAAAAAAAACAACTCAGAAGCAGAGAGAACAGTAGGAGTAGAAGGCCAGGGAGGAGAATTGGGGGATGTCAGGGCAGAGATACAAAATCTCCGAGGAGGAACGAATTCAAGAGATCTATTGTGTAACCTTAGCGACCACAGTTAGGAACAAGGTATTTAATTCTTGAAAACCACTGAGAGTAGAGTTTTTGCCTGTTCCCACCACAAAAGTCAGACAAGGTAATACATAGGCTAATTAGCTTGATTGTCCATAGTATCTTCCATAATATTGTGTTATTATATATATATACAAATAGTTTTTAATTCATCTATGAGATAATATTTCTTTGCATAGCAAGTTTGTACTTAGAGTTGAACCATCTGAATTCTAGCTTGATTTTTGTTGTTATTCTAAGTAGAAATGAGAGTCTAGGAGAAGTCTTCTTTATCTCAAAAACATAGCATAAGCAAACATTGTTTGGAAGACTAAATGGAAAGTATTGCCCAGGTGTGGTTTTTAGGAGCTTCTGAGTTAATTATTCATACCTATGCCAACTACACAGAAATGCACATGTTTAACTATTTCTGCTGCCTTTGAAATGAGCCAAGGCTTCATCTCTGTGTTCCTGTAACTTACCAAGGACTTGGGGAATTCTCATGGTACAAACTAAATGTGTTCATCAACCCCGTAGAGTTAGTGCTCCACCTCGACTGGAAGGAATTTACCTTTAGCTCTGGCTTCCACATCCTTTGTTCTCCACTGGAGTTGCAGGTAGGGGTGGAGGTAGGAAGAATGCAGGTCCTGGCTGGTCTATGAAACTTGACCCAGAGGAAATTTGGTTCTTAAGATCATCTTCTTAAGCTGCCTGACTTAAGCTAGTTGATGTTGCTGCTTCAAACTGGTGTGCCAAGCAAACAGGCAGGAGCCTGCCTGGCTCCCTCAAATATTTTATAATTGAAGTTAGGTATGTGTCCCAGCTTTCAACGTTACCAATTTCCTTAAATGCATACACTCTCTCTCTCTCCCTCCCTCCCTCTCTCTCTCTCTCTCTCTTCATGCAAATACTCTTTCAAACAAGTAAAAGAACGATGGGGATGAGGTAGCATTTCCCACCAATCCCGTGCACAGCTCTGCTACAGAAACGTTCCATGATTGGGTAAAGCTTGAGTCACACCATTGTGGTCCCTCCTCACACAGCAATGCACTCATGGCCAGGAAAATCCCTAGTACAGAGAAGCCTGTTTGGCTTGAGTTAACGGAACTGAATTGATTTGGGGATCCACTCTGAGGTACATTCTGATAGGCATATCACTGGATGATTTCATCACTGAGCTAGCATGGAAAGAGGGGAATATTATTATGTTTTCTTGGTAATGTCCAAATTGTAGTGTGTCTAATCCTTGAAAGATTAAAACAAGTGATATATGCTAATCCTAAAAATCTAAACTTAATAAATTACCTTTTTCTGTTGTAGACACATTTTAATTCCAACATGCCATACATGAGAACATTTTTAGGTTGTGTCTCAGTTAAAACTAAATTAAGGCTGTCTCAAATGTAGAAAGTCTGCCAAATAAGTGCAAGGCCCTGAATTCAAAACCCAGTACAGCCAGAAGCAAATGCAAAGTAAACAACTCAGCTCCAACTAATGAACCAGCATTTATTCATTTAGTTATCAGAGTAGTCAACAAACATTTCTTGAGGTCCGTAATAAATGATATGAAGCAAGGTACTTGCGAAACAGAAAGCTATAAAGATTAGCCCTATTCTGTGAGTACTTACAGAGTAAAGGAAGAATCAACACCAAGCAAGTAATAATGGGTTGCGGGGGGGGGGGGGGGGGGGGAGGGAGGGGGGAGAGAAGCAGGGGAGAGAGTAGTAAAAAAAAACAAAACAAAACAGAAAGTTAAAGATCAGGGAAGGATCTACGTCTTCCCCCAAGATCAGATCACTGTAAACGAGAATGAACAGGAATAAGGGGCCCACAGTTTGTCCAAAATCACAGTATCTTCATTACATAAAAGAGACACATTCCAAATAATTGTTTATAGCATTGCCAACACTAAAATCAATGTCCTAAATGTGAAATTAATTGGGAGCCACAGTTCTAATTCACTGTTTTGGCGATTAAGCACATTAGATTGAATTGTTTCAGAAGGTCTAATTATTGTGTCTGCCACACTCATCTGTTTGAGTCACTCCTCACTTTTGGACTACTGCCTAGATTGTTCTGCAGTACAGTTTCAATTGCATCTTCTTTAAAGAAAAATTGATGCATAACTTTCCCCAGTGTACTCAAAACTCTAACCTGCATAGCTGCAAATTCTAGAGAGGCACTAAATAGATTGTTCAAGTATTGATATTTTTGAGTTTGGATATAAGTTAATGTTTTCTTGTATCTTGCAGCTTCATGATTAAAAGTGCCCAGGTAACATCATATGTCTCATTGTTGGTGTGTATGCGTGAAATACACGTTAGCCTGACCATATGCGTGAAGATGCGTCAACTTGTCTGACTTTGATAACTGTTTAATTTCAGAATTTACAAAGGAAGAAGGAAAGAAAATTCTGCCAAAATATGAACATCTGAGCAACATATTTTTGAGCATCACCTATCACTCTGAGCATCAAAACGAAATATTCTCTCCAGGAATGCGATGGTATTGAAGTCACTTTATTAAATAGAGTCTTGTCTACAAAAGCATCCAGACACTTGGACGCTGGAAGCCGGAGATGACCCTGACCAGGCTTGTCTTGTGGCCCACCGTTTACAAGTGGGATATATTGATCCATGAGTGACTGCCTGCCAATAAATCCTCTCCTCATCAACTCTGTTCTGTGCATTGGACTTGATTAAGCAGTTTACCACTTAACTTTGGACTTACATGTGGGAGCTTTCACTGTAGTGGTTTTGGAGTCACTAGAACTTGGATTGATTTCACCCTTTACCAGAAACTATACCGGAGCCCATAGTACATTTTCAACATGGCTTTGAACGTTGCTCCAGTCAGAGATACAAAGTGGCTGACATTGGAAGTCTGCAGACAGTTTCAGAGGGGAACGTGCTCCCGCTCCGATGAAGAATGCAAATTTGCCCACCCCCCCAAAAGTTGCCAGGTCGAAAACGGGAGAGTAATTGCCTGCTTTGATTCCTTAAAGGTAAGAAAATGCCTCTGTGTGTCATTTCTGTGTCAAATTGGACTTGCAGTTGGAGTGCTTTTCATTGTACTTCTTTATAAATTTAGCCATTGCTTTCTGATTCTGTTTTTTTGTTTGTGGTGAGTATTGGGAGATTTTTCACTCAAATTTCTTCATAGGGACTATATAAATATGTGTGTGTGCATATATATACACACACATACACACACATACATATACTAAACATATCTGTGTTTAAATAAAAAGTACATGCTGGTACCTTTCTGGTCTCACATGACAGTCATGTCCTCAAGAGTTTTAAATCAAAGTCTGGCTGTGACAAGTGAATATAAGTATTGTATCAGTGTTTGATCTCCAGAAGGTTATATAAAAGAGAAGAAATTGAATGTGTCACTTTTGTAGGGCAGTCACTTGGCCTTAACTTCTTGAACAATATGCTATTCTTGGGGCTTTTTCTCTTGAGCAAAGTCTTCCTAAATTATAGTTTATTAGGGCTTTCATCCTCTTTTAAAACTGTTGTGAGGTATAACAGAAATTTAGTACACACTGAGTTACTTAGGGAGATACTATCTGTAGGTTACATAATTTGAGAAAGAATTGTGATTCAGATAGGTCCTTGATGAGCTCATGTCTGGTCAGAAAGGAGAACTCATTAGCAAGCTGATATGAAGCAAGAAGAAAGAGATGAAGAAGCCCTTACAGGAGAGGTAGCGAAACACATCTGTATAAACCCATAGGGGAGAGCTGGCTTCCACCTGACTGTCTGAAGTCATCTTTTTGGAGTCCTGGGTACTTATGTTGTAGACTGATGGTGGAGAGTTTGTGCTTAATGATTGGGGTGAATCCAGTGAATGAACTACTGAAAAGAAGTGAGATGAGTTAGCCCCAGAATGCTTTGAGGTATTTTTTGGTTTTTTTTCAGACCTACAGTCATGGTGTTTTAAGGTCCAGTTTGTCAGTATGAAGGTGATAAAGATGTTCTGAATAGAGACAGTTAAGACATTTAATTTTTTTAAAAAAAGAAACAGCTTAATGGTCTCATTTCTCTAAAGACTCAGTGAGTTTACCAAGAAGTTAAAGACACGCTTGATCATATTCTTGTTATATTATTTGAGAAATCCTGGTGCTCTGAGTTTGCAGACTAGTGACCTTGGCTTATTCTTGGGTATTTGATACATTCCTTGGATGTGGTCTTTGGAATGATTTCATCTTGTGTCAAAATTACTCTTTTAAGGAATAATTTACTCCATAAATTAAATTCATAAATTTCTCCATAAAAGAGTAATTTTTGTACTTTATATTCCTAAGAAGTAAATACTACTTCTGTTAAAAAAATGTTATGTCAAAATTCGTAACATAAAATTTCAACTATATATTTATGTATCTCTTAAGAGTAAATTTGTTTACTAAAAACAGAAAAATACATCTATAGCCTAACAGAAGTCTTTGGATGATAACACTTTAACAAATTTAGATGTATTATCTACACCATGAGTTCTCTCCATTTTATGTTTATTGGACTAAAGTAAAACCTAATAAATAAAACACAATTTATAAACTACAATATATTATATAATGGCACATTTATATGTGTTTATTACCCTTATATTCAAAAAAGTAAGTCTAGTCCAATTTTCCCTTTATGACTATCACCAATGGAAATATATATGCAAAGCAATGTAGATTTATTATTTTTATTTATATTCTTCAAAGATAAAGTACTGTATTGCTCCCAGCAGAGTGGCCAATGGTAGCCATGTAAATTTAAACTCACCAGAAGGGCTTGAATATATGGAAACATGTCAGAAATGAGAAGTTAATTTTGCAGGTCATCCACAGTTCCTTCATTTTAGCAATCTAAGACCTCTCTGGTTGGATACTGACTACAAATATCACTATTTGTGTAAGTTTCTTCAAACTTTACATCTAGTTACAGACATAGAGGAAAAATATTCAACTATTTCTTGAAGATCAGCTGGGGGAACAAATCCCTAGAGAACGCATTGATCTTTGTCATTCATTGCTGTGGATTCACCAGGCTACACCTGTTTGCCAAGTCCATCAGATCAAGGATCATGAACAATATTATCTTTTAGTGTATAAGACATGAAGTAAGCCGTGAGTGTGTTGAACACTATTCAAGTAAAAAGTGGCCTTTAGAGCCACTTTTTAGAGAAGGTGGCTCACACCTATAATCCTAGCTACTCAGGAGTCTGAGATATGAGGATTGAAGTTTGGAGCCAGACTGGGCAGACAATCTGAGACATTCTTATCTCCAATTAACTAGCAAAAATACCTAAGTGGAGGAATGGCCCAAGTGGTGGAGTGCCAGCTGTGAGCACAAGAGCCAAGCAAGAGTGCAAGGCCCTGAGTTCAAGTCCCAGTACTGATAACCAAAAAAAATCATTTTCTAACATCCATTTTTAAGTGTAGAAGTACGGTTGTAAAAATACATCATCAGTTCACTTTTAGAGATACAGACTTTCAGGTGATCTGAATGTGATATTTTATATGTCTAAAGTTGTCAAGCTGAAAAGAATTTGACAAGAGTCTAAAGGCCCTTGATTTAGTCAGACCCAAGTCCAAACTTTTTCATATGTGCCTCTAGGCCGTCAGTGGGGGTATTCATGAAAAAGTAACTTTGAACCCATGATAGTAAAGTGAGGATTTACACCAGTAAAAATAGCTAACTTATGGGTAGTCCCTAACAGCTCAGCCCTATAAATTAGTCATGACGTTGAAAGGAATAGACTTGAGGTAAACAGCATCTTTTGTTGTTATTTATTCCAAGTTGAATTGTGAAACACTGTGGAGTATGTACATATGTAGGTGTGCATTTCAGTGCTGGTCCCAACATATGTTAGGCAAGCACTCTACTACTGAGCTGCCAACCCATTGTAGGGATTTATAACGGTAAGAAGGATTTAGTTTGCCTGGCATTCAATTGTGGGCCTTTTTGTCTTGTTTTAAGTTATTTGTATATGTGACTAAAGTATATATGAAAACAATTTTGTGGGGGTTGTGAAAAAAATTACTGATATCTTTGGAAAGAAAATAGTACATGTAGGGCTGGGAGGGTGGCTCAGTGGTGGAGTGCTTGCTTTGCATGCATGAGGCCCTGGGTTCGATTCCTCAGCACCACATAAGCAAAAAGAAAAAAAAGCCGTAAGTGGCGCTGTGGCTCAAGTGGTAGAGCGCTCGCCTTGAGCTGAAGAGTGCAGGGACAGTGCCCAGGCCCAGAGTTCAAGCTCCACGACCGACAAAAACAAAACAAAACAAAAAAAAACAAAAAAACTCAAGGACAGTGCCCAGGCCCTAAGTTCAAGCGCCAGGACAGACAGACAGACAGACAGACACACACACACACACACACACACACACACACACACACAAGTCTTTTGTAAAAGATAGTTTAAATGTCACAGCCAAGTCCTTCCTGTGACATTTGTCCATTGGTCACAGCTGTTACCTTTGTGCTAAGCACCTGGGATCAGGCTGCTTTTGTTTTGAAAGTTGCAGAATGATTGTGAGCCACAGACATGACTTAAATACTTTCCAAAAGGCCAAGTTGCATTCCAGAACACTGTGTTCCTCAAGTTAGGTTAACTTGACAATCTGCAAATTGTTTCATGAGCAACCAACTCCCTTGTCCCAAAGGCCTTGACCAAGTGAACCCCATCTCTGGCACTTCTATGAAACATGAAACATTTTCCACCCAGTTAAGATATTTGAGATTTTCCTTTTCAGATTCTTCTTGTTGTAACTGATAGCAATTAATCTGGGTTATTTTGCAAATTGAAACATCTGGAAAGAATTACATGAATTCACTCCAGTGCTTATTAAGACGAAGGATTTCAGGATTTACTACTTTTGCTTCATGTTTGTTTGTTTAAACATTTGAATTCAGCTTTATAGAAGAAACCATTTTTAAATCATATTGCTAATTTGGGTTCTGAGGAAATTTTCTAAACAAGTTTTAGAAATGTAGACATACATTAGACATACCCTATGAAAATTAGTTCAGCCAGTGAACTCATGGGCCCCAGGTCATGCCTGTAATTCAGCTTCTCAGGAGACATTAGTAAGAGGATCACGGTCCAGGCTGGTCTAGGTTAAAAAAAAAGTCTGGAAAAAAAATAACTAAAAGCAAAAAGATCAGGAGGTATAATTCTAGTGGTAAAGCTTGGATGTAGGAAGTCTAACGCCCTAGGTTTAAATTCCGCAGTGCCACCAAATATTTTTTTTTCAGAGAAAGATACTATGATTCTTTTAACATCTCAATCTGATGATATCAGTTATCAGTTTAGTATCTTCCAATGGCTTCTTATCTTCCCCAGAAGAGACTAACACTGCCAGGTGGAATAGACGTGAAAGATGGGTCTGTGTCCAGTGCTTGGTTAGCTGATGTTGTTTCTCCACTGTCCATCATCCTTTCTACTCTGGATACCCCATGTAGTTTAAGGGGTGCAGTCCTCCTCACACTGTATGTGGTGGACACTCCTAGAGTCATACACCATACCACCTGTGCAGCCAGGTGCTGAGCCCTGTGGGCAGAATGCCAGCTGATTTCAAAATCAGGACCTTCAAGCCATGGATGTTGACGTTGGGAGTAAAATTTAACATTGAAAAATCGACAGATCATTCCATTTTCTCTGTAGGGTAATTCAAACCTCATGCAATGAATTAATGGATAGAAAAGTTTTAGTTGTAAAGTTCGTTTTTCGACATAACGACTTACAACTTTGGCTAGGGGCAGGGGGGAGATGGGAAGGAATGGGAAGGGGAAACAAAGGAGGAGGCAGCAATGCTTGATAAGAAATGTACTCATTACCTTGCCCATGTAATTGTAACCCCTCTGTACTATATTTTCACAATAAATAAATAAATTCAGACAGCAAAAATAAAAAAGAAAGTAAAGTTTTAAGTCTTAGTACTTATAGATAACAATTTCAATATTAAAATGATATATAGAAGACTATTTTAGACAATTCCTATAAAACGTATCTAAAAAGGTGATATTAATATGTAATTGGCCTGGACCTTAAGTTCATGTACTTGAATCACTACTGAGCTGTTAAAGGCTAATTATGTGCAGAAATTACTTGAGCATTTCCTAAATTACATACCTAATTTTGACTTGGTTTGCAAAAATGATCCCAGACATTTTTTTAAATTACTCAGTAACCATTATAGTCCTATAGTACCAGTCCCATTTCATGCATTATTAATTCTTCCCACTAACTTTGTTAGATAAAGAGAATGAAGTCAGCCAATCTATGTGAGCATTGGTTCAAAAATTTAGAAAACTTACTAGTGACTACCAAACTGGTAATTAGTAGAGAAAGTATATGGTCCCAGGTAACTGTGGCTTCAAAGCTGGCCTTATCAATTTTTTCTTCCTAACTCCTTGCCCAGAATGAATCCTCCCTGTAACTTATTATAGCATTCCTAAGAGCCTGATAATATTCACATTTAGCCAGTGTAGAACATTGAGGTGCAATCAATCAATCAATCAAAACAGAAGCCCCTAGGAAGAAGCCTGCTTAGATAGTACAAACTTAAATAATTAAATGAGAGAGAAACTGCAAGAGAAAGTAAGTTACACTGAGTTTTTTGTTTTTGTTTTTTGTTTATGTCTGTTTGTAAATTCCCTGCTAGCACTTACTTGAAATGCTTTCCGGTGGAAAGGGCACAGCCCTGGGCTGAGGAGTTTGGCTTGTGCTACAGGGACTATACCAACAAGGAATTTACCCCCCTCCAGTAACCTCACTGATACTCAATAGCATAGTCTTTCCACTTGGTTTGATTCTGTTACTTCTGGCTCAGAGATTACAGTCCAGTGTGTATTAGTCTTCCTCAGTCCTGTCATGACCAAGAATAAGATGGATACGTGGAGGACAAACTCTCTCCCTAAGCACTAACCTCCAGGATACAGGGAGTGAGTAGATGTTGACACATTTGTGTGCACTTAAATTTACCTGAGCCACGTTTCCTGACCAATCAATCAGCATGTTCGGGATATTGCCAATGAGAGCATTTTCTTATGACTTGGGGTTTATGCTTATTCCAAACATTAATCCTTGTAGGAGATATTTCCAGGTTGGAGGAGGGCATGAAGAAAAGACAGATCATAATATAGCCAAAGCAAAATAAAAAGGGCACATTCAGCTCTCAAATGGTTTAATTTTCACTGAAATTACCATCATCCTACTGGAACATTTCTTTTTTTTTTTGTTGTTGGAGCATTTCTTTTTCTCAACAACAACAACAACAACAACAAATCTATTATGGGAAGGAAGAGGAGAAAAAAAAAACAGAATGAGGGAAGAGGTGACATAATTGTCCAAAAAGAAATGTACTTATTACCTGACTTATGTATTTTTAATCCCTCTGTATATATCAATATTCTTTATAAAAACAACAAAAATTAAAAAGAAAATTTGCCTAAACTGGGTGTAGTGGCTTTGGCTTGTACTTCCAGCTGCTTGGGAAGTAGGAATGGAAGAATTTGTCATTCAAGACCAGCCTGGGCATAAAAGTTCTCAAGACCCTTCTCAACCAATGGTTGAACTCAGTAGTGTATACCTACCATCCCAGCTATGGGGAAGTATAGTGGCCAGGTGTAGTGGTATCGTCCAGCAACATGGGAAAGCACAAGTTAGGAGGATTGTAGCCCAGGCTGGCTGAGACATAAGAGCAAGACCCTGCTTCAAAAATAACCAACATTGAAAAGGGGTTGGAGGTGTGGCTCCAATAGTACAGCACATGCCTAGCATAGCACATGCTGTATATTCGAATTTTTGAATGAAAGGCTGATGTGGCTGCTTATAATTCCCTTAATAATCAGTTTTAATCTAAAACTCACTTGGTGAAAGTAGAATATGGCAGATGTCATTTTTATTAAATACCCATCCTATTCAGTCTCATCTCATGCTCATGAGAAGGAATATTTGCAGGGCTCCTGGCCTTTATCATTAATGACACCAAAGAGATCATTTCCACACCTGCTACAAAACCCAGCCCTGACCCAGATGCTAGGCTCTAAAATTAATCAGCGGCAGCTCTGTTTGGAGACATGAATTCTCAGAGCTTCCCTTCGGCACCCAACTGTATCTGGACGATTCTGGGATCCCAGCATCCTAAATGAAGATTTCCAGAAGGTCTGCTGTGTTCTGAGTGGCATAGAAAGCCAAGGTGAAGAGAATTTCATGTCCTAGAGAACTCGAAGAATCTCCTCTCATTTAGTTATCCTGAAGAGTCATTTAGCTGGTACTAAGTACCAACCATTATTTTTGGTGCCTAAGCAAGAGACAGGGACTTTGTCCTCATGACACTTACGATCCAATGTGGAGAACAGTTGCACCAGCCACAAGGGTTAGAGTGAATGAAAACAGAGATCAGGCCTGAGGAATCCCTGAGCCACATTACTTAATCTGTGTCTGACCTGTTCTTATTTAATGTATGCATCATTTATGTGAATTTTTCCATTGGAATTTGATCTTGAATGACTCTAATCTTGATCATGTAGTCATTATAATCTCAAATTCAACACAGTCATTCATCCTGTCTACAGAACAATCCAGAGACCTCAAGGTCCTTAGTTTGGAACTTTTATTGGGTCCTTCATTCTTTGTCTTTTCCCTCACCGAGTGAGGTGATAGAGTTGCACCAAGAGAAAATAGAATTAATTTGTCTCTGGTGTTTCATATGGACTGGAATCACCACAATTGGGAATATAAATGGTCACATTACTATAATCCTTAGGAATCACCATCTAGTATCTCTTAATGATCATGTTTAAAAAGCAGGGAAGATCAAACTCTCCTTGTCAACTCCATCATTTGCAAGGGGTAGCAGACTTTAAGAACAGTGCAGAAGAAACACTTCCAAAAGAAAAACACTTCTCCAATCTTAAAAAAAAAATCCATGCAGGCTTCTGTACCTGCCTCTTCTGCCTCTCCAATGTTTCTCACTCTGCCTTTAGAATCCTTCACCAACCAACCAATACTCTGTTAAATACTGTGCCATATTCCTTGGGAAAGATATATAAAGGTAACTCACTGTTCTTGTCCTTAGAATTTTATAAAGTAACTCAGGCACAAAGCCATGCCAAGAAAAAAAAACCCACAATTAGCTATTATACTATTGACTATTAATTATTAGTAGAGAAAACTCAAAGTATATGATGTGCATGTTCAGAAATATCACAGTGAAATATCTCACTTTGTACAATTAATACACTTTAGTAAAAAAATAAAATAAAATTGAAGTTCGACATAAATGTGTTAACTGGAATAGTAAAAACAAACAAACAAGAAAAAAAAACCTACCATAGGAGAAGGCTCTGTGATCTAGGTAGACCTTTGCTAAGAGGAAAAACTGATCATCAGGTTATATGCCCCATATTAGTGATCCCCAAATGCAATCCCCCTGGGGAGTTCCAGAGGAACCCACTGAGCAGGTCCAGGGATGGATCCCAGGAATCTGTATTTTTAGAAGTTCCCCCGTGATTCAGATGCACAGCCAAATTTAGACAACAGTACTTTAAATGATCTCATCACATTCTTTGGAACTGTTCTTTTGCTGCATAAATCTATTATGTATCCCTGAAGGTCTTACTGGAAGTTTCCATTTGTCTTACAAGGTTCAAATAAGGCACCAAACTGTATTAACTCACAGACAGCATTTTCTAAGTCAGGATAAGAATAGAGCACACACCTGCCCACACCCTTTGAGTCCTGATTCCTGTGTGGATTTTGATCGTATTGTTCAACAAGGCTACTGCCTGTACAGCGCTAGCTGAAACCATAAGCTAAATGACAGCCAATCCCAGCCACTGCCAGTTTGAACTGCTATGACATCATTGCCTCTGAGAACACAGAAATGAGTGAATCAAGTAGCTATAAGCCTCGTCTGGAGAAAAAGATGTGGTGTCTCCATGACACCTTCTGCAAATACTCAGAGTTTGGTGTGCTGAACAGGAAGTACTCTTCCTCCATGGTAAGATCAGAGCCAGTATGTGAGGTCTGGAGGAGACATGTCTTTTTGTTCAATACAAGAAGGAAATATATAAATGTGCTTGGAGGGATGGAAGTCCCTAGTCTCAGGAACTAGTCAAATAGATGCCAGCCTAGGATTGATTTGGGAATTAGGTGTCTTTTTAAGTTCTTCCTATACCAGACACACTAAGAACAGGCCCATGCAGAACTAATTACTAAAACGACCAACCCTAGCTTGGCAAGGGACATTTCCTCTGGTGTCAATGTGGAACTCCTTGGTTGCTAAGCAATTAGTAAATACCTAGGATGCATGGGAAAATCACCAGTTTGTATAGATCTTAACATCACGGTTCATTTCACTCATGACAAGGATCCCTGTCATAGGTTGTGACATATCAAAATGGTCTTGAGCTGTAACTTGTACATTGGTGTTCATCTTTATCCTTTGATAAAGCCAACTGTCCACCTGAGCTATAATACACACAAGAAAAATAAAGTTGATCCATGCCGGAGATGATAGGGAAGAAAAAGGATCAGTTAAAGTCCAATGAAACTTAGCTGTGTATTTGGAATAATGGTATAAGTTTAGTCATGAACTCTTCAACTTTGGAATTCTGCACATTTTTAGTATGTGACAAATGCCAGCATTTAAGGTATAGAACAAGGTTTAAATGCATAATGTGCTTGAGTCATAACTTTCCATTCACAGTCTCCTAGGAAACCAACAAAATATATCTGGATACTGTAAGAGTTCCATCCCATTTACAAAGGGCTGCTTTACATGGTCAGAAGCAAAGAACTGTTATTTGTCAAACTTTCCCCATTGAAACATCTGCCATATCTTATTAGGTTTTCTTAGTAATAATGACTCAGTACATAAGATAAACCGTGGGACTTGTTACATTCTACCCACATTAAATAATTGAGACACTCATTTCTGCTCTTTTGTTTGATCTCAGATTGTAATTTTAAGAGAAGATGGATTTTGATTGGATTTTGATTGATTTCTCTTTCTCCCTAAAAGATTTAGAATTGCTTCAGGTAACTTTTTATTAGCCAGTCTAAGACATTTCTGTGACTTTATAATTAATCACATTTTTAATGAAAACGATGGCATATTAATTGGTAATTTTGGGATGAGTGTTCATCCTAATTACTTATTAACCTTTATATCAGATATACACAAGGGAACAAGATTCACATTGTAGAGTATGTAGAAACTTCAAGGTGCTTTTTTATAAAAAAAAAAAAAAAGAAAGAAAGAATCCAGTGAAACTGTTTCCCCTAGGAGAAACTTAACAATTATATCAGAGCTAAGTGTGGTATAATGCTTAATACATCAATATGCTATAAAAGTTTCCCATTGATCTATTCTTGGCACTTGCGTGACTCATCGTTAATAACAATATGGCTGAACAAGATTGTAGGGATGTTGCTATTAGATTTGCTTTATTATTTAAATGTTCATTTATTTGCAAAAGATTCTGAAAAGAGAAACTATACTATTATTAGTTAAAAATGTCTTTCTGAAAACATTAATATAGCTACGAGAAAATAAAGAAGGCTAGAGTTGCAGAGGACTGCTAGAACTTTGGCTTTAAGCATCAAGTCTTAACATCACAGTCTTCAGAACGTTCCTATGACAAGCTGTGATGACCTGGCTCACTGTCATTTAAAC
The DNA here is from genome assembly GCF_019054845.1 of Dipodomys spectabilis. NCBI lineage: Eukaryota > Metazoa > Chordata > Mammalia > Rodentia > Heteromyidae > Dipodomys > Dipodomys spectabilis. The sequence goes on from NW_024870752.1 coordinate 12,204,105, forward strand.
AGGAGGTCTGTTTGAATGGTTGAACGTAAACTAGATGAAGGGACAGATAAATGAATTTCAGAGAACAGGAGTCTAATTTCATTTCTCTGACAAGAAAGGAAATCTCATTCTGGAGCCTCTCCTCTTTCTCTCTCTCTGAATTTCTGTTTGACCTTTCTGTCCACAAAGTCTGTTGAATAAGTTACTCTGAAGGTCAAAGTTGCCTTTTCTCCTCCTTCCAGAGATTCATTTCCTATGCCTGCCTTGCCTCTACATCGTTATCCAGCCCACTTTCCGGTGCTCTCCCACTGTGTTCATTCATGTATCTAGAGGAAACGACTGAAGGCTTACTATCTACCACATTATATCTTTGGCATAAAAGGTACCATTCCTTTACAAAGAGTTTGATAAGGGATCGGAGCATTGTCAGACAGCTGCCACACCGCAGTACCTGGTACTGAGAACTGGGAAGGGAATCCACTGGTCTTGGTGTGAGGTGAGACCTATGGAATGTGTTCAGAAGCATCAGTTGGGTAGGGATTAGAGAATTCAGCCTTGGAGCTAAAGAGAAAAGGGAAAATGTCTCATTGGACTTGGCTAGGAGCAGGGGAGTGGGCCTGGGTAAAAGGAGAGCATCACTGGCATTTCTGGCCCTGTGTTATCTCACATCCTGAGGCCTCTCATTCTCTCAGCCACCCCATTTCTGTCTGCCTCTCCCTCTTTCATGTCTCCCTATTGGATCATTATCTGTCGTTAGGCAACAATAGAGAATGAGAGTCTAGCTGCGGGTGGACAGAAGTGTGGTATGGTTTGCCTCCAATATCTGGGAGGTCTGCCTGCAATTCGACGAAATTTTAACTACAGCTCTGCATTTCATTCCCAGCAACCTATCACTGCCATACACCAGAGGCAAAGAAAATACCGCAATAGTTACATAGTAGCAGTGCACAAATGAGCAAATATTTAAGTAAGTAAATACAAAAATACATAGAGAAATAAAATTGGTCAGGGAAGAGAAGGAAAAACAGAAAAGGAATGGCAGAGGCACAGCTATTTATTGAGTATATACTATGTATAGGTGGTGGCCTATAGCAGGTCTTTTCAGTATATTTATATGTAGTTCTCCTAACAATTCTAGAAAGCAGTGACCGCTTGAAACAAAACAACAACAAAAAAAAATAAACTTGAACAAATTTTTAGCACAAAGTGGGAATTCAATTTGATAACTCTTTCTGGAATAAATGAGTAAATTTATTTTGTAATCTGTTCCTATCCTCTTCTCTGGAATAGAGGCTGGCCAAGAGCAGAGACCTCATTTTTTCCTTTGTCTGAATCCCAGACACCCAGGATGGAGATTGCTATTGGTCCACATTCAATGGGAATGTCTTACCTTAAAGATAAGGAAAATGGGGGCTTCCCAAGATACAGCACATTATGAAAAATCATACATAAACTGGAGAGATTGAGGACTCGATCCCAAGTCAACTCTGCTTTTCTTCCCTCTCCACAACCCTGCCTTTCCTTCCTCCTCCTCACACCTCTCAGGCTACTCATATCCTGTGCTTAAATCACAACCCAGTCTCTGTTGAAGGACTTAGCACAATAGCACATACTGGTGAATATTTAACAGATATTTTTTTGTAGACAGGAGATGCTTTTGCTGAAAGAGGAACATTAAAAAAAGGATGGATTGTGTCTCCTTGTAGCAACATACATTTCAGCTCCAGAGAAGTCACAGCCTATTCTTAACAATGCAAAGACAAACTCACCGAACAAGCCGGCTAATACTATGATCCCTGAAGGTCACTGGGAACTCTGTGGGTAGCAACCTGGAATCCTGGAATACACAATGCTCACAGGGAAGTGAGTAACTTACATGCATCTGGATGGTCCAGGAAACATGCCGAAGGAAAACAAGACTGTGTTACAAATCACAGGATCAGGTCTGAAGATTGTGGTGTGTGGTAAATAGTTCAAGTGTCTCAATGTCACTAGGTATGATCATTCCTGCTTCTAAATTCTAGCTACTTCCTCTTCCTTTGTTCTAGGTTCCCCCCCCCCCTCATTCTTTGTGTAGTAATTTCTCCTCTCTATTTTCCTATGAGCCAACTACAATGTAAAATCATGAATACAGACAATGGTACAAGGAACTCTGTAGTCTTGTAAGGAATTACAGAATTATGTACTGATGGAAGTGCAAGTTGGTTTAGACTTTTAGGAAGACCATTTGTCAATACATTCTCTATTCTCCAATGACCACGCTACTCAACCATTTCATTTCTAGATTTTTATACTAGAATATCCTGTGTACTTGTACAAATGTGCACAGGGGTGCTCATGCAATGTTATTAATGGTAGTGCAAAGTAAAAGTGCTCCCAGGCTGCTTGGTACAGCAGGCTACAGAAGGAACTGGCTAAATGAACTGAATTTATAAATACTGTGAAATACAACGTAACATTTCACAAATAAGGTAAAATGATTGCTCGCACTCTCTCTCATCTACAGCAAACACATGCCCATGTGACATGGAAAATACCTCAAAACATATTATTTAATAGTGTGAAAAACTTGCTGCAATATTTTGTACACTCTTATCTGTGTGAATTGAAAATAGATGTGTTTCTATAGCTACAGATGTAATGTGTTAATCAGGTTACAACAGCTAAACTGTAACAGAAGACCCAACTATCAATGGTTTTCAGCCATACAATTTAGGCCAATAAACAAGAAGTTTTTGTGTCTCATCACAGGAAATGGTCAGGCTTCCCAGTCACGCAGGACCTAGGGTCTTTCTCTATCACTGCCCTGCCACCTTTTAGCCCTGAAACCTGCAAAGTCAGGTCTACGTCACTGGCACAGCCAGTCCTAACCAATCTTAAAGAAGAAAATATGGAAGACACCCACTAGTTATCTTATTATTATTATTATTTTGTTGTTGTTGTTGTTACATTTTCTTTTGGTGATAGTACTAGAACTTGAACTCAAGGCCTGTCGCTGGCTCTCTATCACTTGAGCCATGGCTCTACTTCTGACATTTTGGTGGTTAATTGGAGAAAAAGAGTCTCACAAGACTTTCCTGCCCTGCCCTGGACTTCGAAACTCAGTTTTCCGATCTCAGCCTCCTTTGCAGCTAAGATTACAAATATGAGCTTCTGACGCCTGGTCCCACTTGCAATTTTAAGGGTCCTAACTTGTAGACAATGCACATGATGGTCACTTATAACCCATGAGTGAACACTTGGCAATCAGGCCCTAGCTAGGTGATCAATCACAAAGAGCACAAGTACTGGTGGGCAGCAAGGAGTCATTTCTACCCCATAAACACAAGTAGAAAAATAAAGAAATATGATGCTTCATTCTTACGGCCAAGAACGGAACAAAATGTCAAGAAACAATTGCTTTTTTCAGCTTCCCTTACATTGTTGTATGGAAGTGAGAGACATTATGACCAAGGTTACATGTCTCACCTGCCTGAGCTTCTAGCTCAGAGTAGATACTAGCTCCATGCAGTTCACGTGACCTTCCCCCCCAAAAGCTGGCCTCTCATAACTTCACACCATTGCCTCTCTCTTCCCCTTAGCTTTACCTACAATATCAACCACTTCTATGCTAAAAACATCTGCCTGTTCAATACATATTAGATTGTCACTATTAAAAAGCCAGGCTCAGGCCTGAGATAGAAATAGGAGGATCACAATCCAAGGCCAACCCTGGGCAAAAATCAGAGATCCTACCATAATACTAACAAAAAAGCGCAAGGGTTAGGGGCATGGCTCAAGTGAGATTGCCTCCCTAGCATGTGCCAAGCTCTAGGTTCAAACTACCCTTTTACTTCTGACTCATTCCTTTGCTTGCACAATTCTATTAGGCATTTGAAACAATGATAGATACAGTAGGAAATTGGAGAGATGAGCTAGAATTATCACTGAGACTAGCTTCCTCCCTCAGAGACATCTATCTAATTGGCCAAACAAGACATCTGCGTCAGAACAGATGAGTAACTCCAGCATTGATATACCCAAGCCAGTAGTAAATCTATTCAGCTAAGCAGAACTTCAGAGAAGAGGTGGTGATAGGATTAAAAGGATTCAGAGAAGGCTCCTTAATGAGGGGACCCTGGAATGAGACCCCCAGGCCTGTGTAATATTTGTCTTAACCATGAAGACATTAGCAGGGAAGGGAGAGACCGAATGAACATTTATTGCTCGCCTGCTACATAGTTTGCATGGTGCCAGATACTTTGTATGCATTATTCCATTTATCCTTGCAGTAGATTATTAAAATAGAAACCCTCTGTTGTGTAGGTAAGGAAAACAAAGCCAAGAGCTTACATCCATGATCCTGAATCACCTAAACTAGTAGGTAGAAGAAGTGGGGTTTGGCTTCTATTTTCTGTCTGAAATCTGTTTTCTAGCTGGATCTAGAGCTATCCGGCTTCTAATTAAATCACTCTGTCGGGAGCATTTCAAGCAGGAGGAGGAAAAGCAGTACCAGCACATTGGCTCTGGTTTGTAGAAGGAGCAGGAGGAGAACAGGCTGAATCGCAGGATGTCATTCTGGGTGCTTTTAGGCTGAGGTCACCCGGGTAGCTGAGGTTGCTCTGGTACAAAAAGATTGAGTTACCTGCAGGAAGTGCTGTATCATGCTGCACTTGGCATTGAGCTCTCCCCTCACCCCCAGGGAAGAAGCCCTACGAGGCAGTCCAGCTCCCTGGCCCAATTTAACAAACCAGTTTAGATGGAGGATTGCACTGGCAAGAAACACCACCCGTCTATATTAAATTCTCCAGTAGCCAGTGGTGCCCAAGAGTCCTGCAGCCTTCCTGTCCCATGAGCACAGCGTCCATTGTCCCCAGTTACGTGTGGCCACTGGAAACAAGGGCAGGGCAGGTCTTTCACTTTCCAGAACCGCATGGCCTCTGAGCACTGAGCTCTGCTCCTCTCAGATTTCTCCCAACTGGACTCTCTCTGGAGCGGCTCTCTGAGGTGACTGCCTTCCAGGGTGTTTACAGAGGTCACACCTTTCCAAGCATTCAGCATGTCTGCAGCTCTACCGCAGGACTCCTTGACATTAACAATGGCTTCTTCCCGGTGTGGCTGACATCTAACTTGAGCCTCCCTCACAAAGCCCCCTCATGTGGAAAGGCAGGAGAAAAGTTCTTTTCCTGAGATATTTCTCCTCCATTTAATCTTTGATCTGAACCATTCTCAAACGTTTTTCTAAAGAGCTTTCTTCTAGAAGAGGCAAATTGGTTTGATCAAAGGAGAGAGGAAGAAAGTTCTAGAAAGACAGGTAGGAATGTTCTGTACTAAGGAAGACCCGAATGCCAAAGGAAGTCCTTTGTACTTTTTCCCACCCATGTTTGGATTGTGAACTGTGGTTGGTAGGAAGGCCTCTGAGTCCTTTGAGACGAATGGCAAGGAAAGAGGAGTTGTTCACCATGTGTCACCTAGTCCTGGGACACAAGATCCATTTCATGTGGAAAAGACTCTGCCTTTCTGCTTTTTATACAGTAATTTACATGCCCAGCACCATGCCACAAACTCTAAGTCATTATACTTAATCCTTCAACCAACCCTGTTGAGAGGGTGCCATTTTATACATGTGCTAAGAGAATAGTAGAGTTTTCTTTTTCCTGCTCCTTGGTAGAGTTGTGGTTGATCTAGAGGATTTCAATCTAAATAAGTGCAAGCATGTCAGGACGGTGAGGTTAGACAAATTTCCTGGGAACTCTTCCTGGGGATAGACGATTGCTTCAGTAACAGAAGTAAGAGGCCAGAGGGAGGGATCCCAGGAAAGACTTGACAGGCTGAGCTGCAAAGGAAATGAGGAAGAGCAGAGAGTTTTCTTTCTGTAGGCCGGGTGCATTTCAGTGGCCATGCATCAATCTCTACAAAAACCCATGAAAAAAACCTCTCCTATTCCCCCTGTGATTGGAGAGACAGGTTTGGAGGTTTAAAGAACAATAGCTACCAGATGGCCAAGCAGGGGTTGGGAAGCAAGTCCTGCGTGACTCCCAATCCACTTGGCACTACGCTGCTTCAAATGTGGATCCGAATTCAAGTCCCTGGCGTGCAGGGGACCCGGAAGCCCACTCTCCAAATCAGGGAGGTTGCATTAGGAGGAAAATGTGGACAGAGCTGGGGATGCTGAGGGAGCAGGAGTTTTATCTGGGGAGAAATTTCTCAAGTATCTGGGGGACTGGAGCTACACGCGCAGGTTTGGGTGGCCAGATATCATGAGGCAGATGCCAGTTTCCCACCAAGGAAATACCAATAGGAGTTCACGAGGGGCTGGGCAGGGTAAGAAGCAGCTACAGTTAGGGTCAGGAGATCCTGTAGGCACCAGCCAAACAACCAACACCGTAGAAGAAACTAAGGGAAAGTCATGGGCAAGGACACAGAGGAAAGGCCCAGAACCCAAGCACGCCCCAGTCAGCAAGCCTTTGCTTCTCTCTAACCTGCCCAGGCTGCTACTGTGGGATTTTGAATCATATCAAATTTATTAGGAATATATTACATGGCATTAAATGCCATAACCGTGAAGGACAGTGGGATGTTTATTCTCTCAGGCCTCGCTGCTCTCCATTGAGCAGAAGACTCCACCTTCACAGTGATTCCCTCAGACTGGTGACTGTCTCCCAATAAAGTATTTGCTGAGCATTTGCCTTACCTAAGCAAATAGAGAAATAATAATAGTCTGTACTCCCACTGAACATTATAGGAAAGTGCAAGCTTCCATTTAATGAGGTCTGGAGACAACATAGCAATTTTGATGTCCTGTCAAGCTTGTTAAATTGCCATTCGACTAGGATTTTACATTGAGCCAGAACTGGCGTGTCCCATGGTATAAATTAGGCATAATTGGATATGCTCTGACTCCTTCAGGTCAGTGGGATATAATTTCATGCTATAATTGAATAAATGATACTGCTATGGCCTGAAAAGCCCTCTTCCAAAACTTCTGGCCCACTTGGGGGAGTGACTGGGAAGACTTGAGTCTAGTGAGTAACTTTTTTTTTTTTTTTTGGCTGGTCCTGGGGCTTGAACTCTGGGCCTGGGTGCTGTCCCTGAGCCTCTTCATGCTCAAGGCTAGCGCTCTACCACTTGAGCTACAGCACCACTTATGTCTTTTTAGACTAGTTTATTGGAGATAAGAGTCTCACAGGGACTTTTCTGCCTGCCTGGCTTTGAAACTTCATCCTCAGATCTCAGCCTCCTGAGTAGCTAGTATTATAGGCGTGAGCCACCAGTGCCTGGCTTCCAGGGAGAGGCTTTTATGATGATGACAGTGTTTTCCAGACCTAACCCCACATCTGAAAAAAATGTTCAAATTCAGAGCTACTGGTTTGTATCTTCCATTGAAGGGACAGGACATTACATTGTTCAAACAGTTCTCTGATTAATTCAGTTGAAAAATCCATATTTCAAAAATACTGTTTTATATGTGTAAATTCAGAAGAGATTCATCACATATTTTATCAACCTAACCTTTATAGAGATTGCCTTAGTGGAAGGTATTGATAGTGTCTACTTGAACATTGATACACTAGCTCTTTGTATGAGTCAAAATGTAAATATTTAAACTGAGTGCAGTGGCCCCATGGCTAAAGCTTACCTCCTTGGAAGGTGGAGATTTGGAGGATTGTGGTTCAAGGTAAGGCCAGGCAAAAATGTTCAAGAGACCTCCATCTTATTTAATCAAAAGCTGGGGACTGCCATCCCAGCTTCACAGGGATTGTGAAAAGGAAGATCACAGTCCATGTCAGGCCATGGAAAAGGTGAGTCCTCACATGAAAAGTTTAAAAAGCGAAAAGTACATTTCTGGGGTGTGTCTCAAGATACATCATATATATATACACATACATATATGTTTTATTTACCTTTTAGGTCAAAAATACAATAAAAGGGTTTGTACATTATTTAATTATCTTTGTTATTATCCTTTGGGAAGTTGTCTCTGGGTTTTGTGTGGCGTACATGTGCACGCACATGTGCACACACACACATATGTCAATATTGAGGTTTGAACTCAGGACCTCATCCTCTCTCGTTCTTCCACTTGAGTCATACCTCCTCTTCTAGTGTTTGGTTGGTTATTTGGAGATAAGAGTCTTGCAGATTTGTCTGCTCAGCCTGGCTTTGAAGCAAGATCCTCACATCTCAGCCTCATGAGTAGCCAGGATTGTAGGCCAGAGCCACCAGTTCTGGCCTAAGCATGCTGTAACAAGTGGCAACTGCAATAGTACAGGTTAAGCTCCGCTCATCTCCAAATCCCAAATCCCAAATGCTCCCCAAACAGAACCATTTGAGCATCACAGGATGCCAGAATGGAAAACTGCACATCATAAGATGTACAAAATTAAGAATATTATATAAAATTAACTTCAGGCTGCATGCATGAAGTACATGTGAGACATAAGTGAATTCTTTATGTAAACTTGCATCTCCTCCCCAGATATCTTTATGTATATGCAAGTATTCTAAAATCTGAAAAAAAGTAATCTGAAATCCTAGACTCTTCTGGTCTCAAAGATTCCACATAAGGTGTTGCAGCCTGTGTGCCATAGGGTAAAAGCTCTGAAGACCGGTATGGAGCCAGTTCCACCCTTTGTAATGTAGATGACCTTATGTAACCTATTTGCAAAGGTCAGTAATGGCAGTATCAAGTCTGCTTAGTAAAAGGCAAAAGATTTATATGATCTGAGGAGAAACCAAAGTATTCAAGTCTGCTTAAGTAGATTACAAAATTGAAAAAAAAAAAAGCCCAATAAAATTGACAGTGCTTCGCAAACTATTAAACAAACACAACCCATTACTATATTGAATTAAAATAATAAGCTCTTTACCATTACCTCCAAGACAGTCCTTGAGGAGGAGCTGTAAAGACACCAAACTCTACTTAATTTAAGCAAGCTCTATTTGAGTTTTAGGCCTTATATCTGATTTGTCAATTGAGCTCCTAAGGCTTCATTGAAAAATCACTCTTCTGAGGTCTTGAGCTTTCTGCCCATTTTCTTCTTCCTTTTAATTAAAATCTCCTTCTCCTGAAGCAAGTAACTACCATTATTACAGGACTGTCAAAAAGGTTGACATTCCAGTTAGTTTCCTGTCTTCCTGTTTCTGGCTAATTTCTCTGGTTTAACTGAAAACTGAATGCCATAGTATACTTTCAGATGAGTCACTATTATTCTCATATAGTCTTTTGACTATTCTTATGCAGAGAAAACATTGGACAGGGGAGAGAAATCTTCCATGATGTCAAAAATCATTTTCTCCCTTCTTCCCCCAATTATTATGGTCTTGAAGAGCTTGATTTAATAGGATATTTCCAATGGAAGACTTACTAGCCTTAATTCTCACCACTTCCCATCCCTGGCTCATTATATTGGGCTGTTTAGTTTTTGGTCCCAACACTTTGCTCATATTGGTTGCCCTCAATGAGATCACCAGTGTGGCTTTGATGATTCCTATCCATTGGTTAGGATTTTGCAACTTTTCATTTTACTTGATACCTCTTAACAAGATTTGGCCTTCCAGAGTACTCTGGCTTCCTCTCTCCAGATCTAACCTTAACCTTTCTTTCCTTAACTTCAAGGAACATATTTCTAGAGCCTTCCATTACCATCTGACACAGCATGAGGGTCACTTTTTGCTACCTTTGTCACTTAAATGACGCATCATACTATCTCACCATGATCTGTTGATGGTCACTGAGAGGTTGGCCTTGGGCCACCAGTGTGAATTCCTGGTGAAAAATGCAAACTCACTCCTGCAATCATCTTTTGACCTGTCACATCTGAGCAAGGAACAGAGGAACAGATACATACTTACAGAGAACCTAAAGGGAGTCCCAGTGCCAGAAAAGGGAAGAAATAGGTATTTTCTTTAATAGCTCACTTTCCATGCGGCAAAAACATACATCGTGAGTAGAGAACCTTTGGACTTTGTTCTCCCAGGATCCAGTAGTGCCTGACGTTGGTTGCTAAGCAATAAAAGTGAAAATGAAGGACTGTATGTTCTTGTTTAGTTAGGACATGTATTTGGATGATTTCTCAACAAGATTTCAGGAATTTGTGGAGGTTCCACCTTTGGTGAGATCTTTCAGTGGTCACTCTGTTTGGGACTCTTAGTTCTTATCAAGATACCATCTGAGCCATTATTTCTGTGCTATTCTGTTATCTCCTTAGTTAAACTGAAAAAAAAATGTTTTTAAAGTATAGAAAGGAACTGTAAATCTTATAGGTTTCATATAGCTTTATTGGTTGATTGATTATTTGACTTTCCATTTTAGTTATTTGTCATAGATGCTCCTTATTTTTCTTGCTGGACACAAGTTCTGTTGCTTCTCAACTTTTACCTTCCATTGATTTTTCCATTGTCTGTGCCAAAGCTTTAAATTGATTCCATTTGCTTAAAGGAAATGTATATTTTTTCTTCTATACATTTTAATGTATTTTCCCTAGACTAAACCCAAACCAGATAGCTTTTCCAGAAATGTATGAACAATACACCAAAGTGGTTACTTTGGAAGCTGAAATGCCATCATATTGGATTTCAGAAAAATCTTGTAATCCCATACTTCACGTGACTTCAGGTGAAAGAAAAAATATTTAGTCAGCAACAGGAAAAGGAAAAAATACATTGAAAGGGTCTTTTGTGCAGACTTGTGATATAAAAACTGAACCATTTAGTGGAAAAAGCAATATGGCAAATTATATTAGTCAGTGAATATGAATTGCATTTTAGACAAAAGAGTATTCATAACATTTTTCCCTTGCTTAAAGATAAAATAGTTCTCTTGATCATAGAATCATAAAATCTTGGATCTGAAAAAGACTTTGAGAGAATTAAATTATTTTCCATCCAGTGCCAAGACAGTGACTCCTCTAGGGCAAGGATCATATTTTCTGCTTGCTTTTCAAAATGTCCTCGATGCTGAATCAAAACCTGTGTCCTCACTTCCCATAAATAACCATCAATCGTGTGAATGCCAAGGGTTCTCAGCTACAGAGGGCAGAAAGAAAATCTCATCACCACTGTCTGGAATCAGATTTCTGTTTGATAATGGCTCCCTTTGGGTCATTGCACCAGTGGCAGAATAGGAGAGACAGCTTGGGATTTCCCTGGTGGCACTCATTAAAGGGTCATGAAAAAGGGCTACCAGGGTGCTTTTGTTGCCTGAGGCCATTCATGGCCAGTTGCCATGACCCATGATACTGCGAGGCCCAAGTTCACAGAGACCCTGCACACTGACCTGGCCATTCTGGATGTGTGGTGAAAGCCTTACCTTTCTATCACACAGTCCGGTGACTTCTAAGGATGCAAGATCAATACTCCTCTCCAAGTTCCTCCAGGAAGTCCTACCAGCTGTCATGGAAGGGTAATTAACACATCTCTCTCAATTATGCATGCTGGTGGAAGAATTTCAAACATTTGGCTGGATAACAAATCCATCCCCTCTGTTAAAGAAAGGTCATCCCTCTGGCCATCTGGGTATTTACTTTTCTTTAGAAATGAACTTCATGGAATTTTTCTCTTGGGTGGTGGGAGGAAATGGTGAGGACAAAGGGAATTTCCTAGCAAAAGTGATGATGATGTTGTCCTACATTCTGCATCACCTGTCCCACGTATTACAATGTCAAATCTGACATCAACCCTTATTTTATGTACACCACAGTGTGTGGCATGTCACAGTCTGTGTGCTATTTTAATACAAGGCCCCCACACACAGGTGTCCCTGAACAATGTGATTATTGATCTCTACAGCAGCATTTCCATTACATTCTGTGTGTTCATAAACAGTTTAAGCAGTCACCATGGGGATGATAAGTTGTTAAAGAAGAGACGCAAAGAAGGAGAGAGGGAAAGTCAGGTAACTCCCCAGGTACCAGGAGGGTCCAGACCAACAGGAGAAGCACAGCAGTAACTATAAGACAAGGGTCACAATCTTCAACTTATATCAAGATAAGAACAAACCCCTGGGGAGACGATGTTTCCTAGCCCAGCCACAGGAAAGCATCATAGAGCAAGGAACAGGAGAAACAGGCCCACAGAGGCAGAGTAAGAGGATGATGAAGGCAGAAAGTCACCTAAGCATAGGTATACAGGCAGGAAAGTGCATGGAATCTTAAGAATAACACAGTTGAACTGCAGTGTAAAACAACAAAAAGAAGGGGAAAAAAAACAGGTGGCGTATTAGGAAGATTAAAAATGGTAATACAGTAATACCTGATTAGCCAAGTACCAGTGGCTCACACCTGTAATCCTAGCTACTCAGGAGGCTGAGATCTGAGGATGAGGGTTCAGAGCCAGCCCAGGCAGGAAAGTCTGTGAAACTCTTATCTCCAGTTGAATCACAGAAAAAGCCAAAAGTAGCACTGTGGTTCAAGTGGTAGAGCACTAGGCTTGAGCAAAAGGCGCTCAGGGACAGAGCCCAGGTCCAGAGTTCAAGGCTCAGGACCAGCAAAACAAACAAAAACCTTATTGCTAGAAGGAGGAATTTGGGCTTTATTTGGTTGAGACCAAGAAAGATTTTCCACAAGGAAATGAAAAAAAAAAACTAGAAAAATGTTGTTTGGGAATTGCTTTTCCTCAAAAAGCTTAAGTTGAGGCTGGATGCCAGTGACTCATGACTATAATCCTAGCAGGCTGAGGTCTGAGGATTGTGATTTAACACCAGCCCAGGAAAAATCCATCAGACTTATCTCCAATTAACCACCAAAAAGCCAGAAATAAAGCTGTGGCTTGAGTGTCGAGTGCTAACCTTCAGCAAAAAAGCTGTGGAACAGCACCCAGGTGCCAAGTTCAAATCCCAGTACCAGCAAAAACAACCAAGCATCTTAAATTGAATTACAAAGCCCTTCATCTTAGAATATGCTTATTGGGAAATGGGGTCTTCCCAGAGGTATGCAAATTAAAGAGTGGTCCTTGATTTGGTATGATGTGTCCATTTTAATGGGGACATTGGGACACAGAGATTAGCACTGAGGAAAGACAATGTGAAGGAACATAGGAAGAACTCAACTGTCTACAAGCCAAGGAGAGGCCTGGTAAAGATCCTTTCTTGAAGCCCTCTTAAGAGCCAACCAAGTTAACCCTCAAAACACAAACCTCATCTAGAGTGGTGAGGCCCTGTTTCTATTAAGTCTCCTGTTTGTGGTACTTCAATGTGGCAATCCAGGAGCTAATCCAAGTATAGCATGTAAAGAGAGCTGGAGTAAGCAGGATTGGAATAACTGTGGCTTCATCTGGGAAGTAGCAATGGGAAAATCAAAGGAAGATATGGAAAGTAGAGTAGAAGATGCTTCACGGTTGAGCCCTTGACAGGAATGCCAAGGTGAGAGGGACAACCAATCAGGAGGTCCTCAGACTTTATTCAGGGTTGGGCTTAGGCACAGGAAGGTTTGAGTTCTAGTTAGCTAACTTTCACTCCAAATAGTTCTGTGATTCCCCCAATGACTTACATTCTCTCTCTTACCTCATGGTCCTCCTGAAAAAGGACAGGATTGCTTAGATCAACCTTTGTGATCATGAATTATCTTGAGTTCCAGATCCAAGATCATTGTGCTTTGACAATGCTACTGACATGAAGTTTTATGTGGGATACAATAATACCTATGGGCATGCATACTTCTAGATATTTGAGTAAGAGTTATAACCCACCTGTTCTAGAAAGGGATTAGAGGGAATTTTTTGAATTCAGCATATCTATCTATCTATCTATCTATACATCTATACATCTATACATCTATTTATTCCTTTAAGGACAGCAATGTACAAAATTGACCCAAAGAGTAAAGAGAAACATGCTACAGATTACCTGAAATGAACTCATTATTGGATTTGAACTTTAGCTCTGAGTTTCCTGGTCAGTTAAGACAAAAGGGAAAACACATGCTTACTGTCTGATAAAAATCAGTATAATATGATTAGTTCTTGAGAAAAAACACGTAGATAGGCTGAGTGCTCAGATAAGATTACATAGAAGAATATGCCGATTCAAGCTACATTAACTGCCACGCAAAAATCCATACTCTTTAATCCAATAATTCCACTTACCCTGAGGAAATTTGGGAAAAAAAGGAAGGGGGAGGGAGGAAGGATGATGTGTATAAAAGCACTTGTCTCAAAATTATTTGTGAAAGTGCCTAACTGGAAAGAGGCATGATAGAGGAAATAGCTAACTTAATTGTGGTGCATTCATTCAGGTGTGTATAATGCAAGCACGGTAGACAAAAAGATTGAAAGCCATGCAGAAACACAAGGTTTTATGTAGGCTCAGTAAGAACATCCGAAAGATAAAACTATTTGTTCCCCCAAATTGTAGCTGTATAAAAATACAAAATACAGAGAGTGCCCCCATACAGTGGTAATGATGGTAGGGTGGTGTTCTTGAGGCCTGGCCCCCCCATACCATGTTTCTCAATTTTTAATAATGTTTACAATTATATTTCAGGGAACAAGCCAGCTCAAACACTTAAGCTTTACATTAGAGCTATGTTTTATGGGATGACTTTTTCTTTTCTTTTCTTTCCTTTCCTTTTCTTTTTGCAATTTAAAAGCAAAAAGCAAGGTTTCAGAAATGCAAGCATAACGAACAGAAATTGTATGACTTGGAAAGGGCTGGTAATCATTTTCTTGAAATGGCTTGGGTTTTAGAAGTGTTTGTCTTGAAAAAGCCCTGCGGATGTATGGTGATCATGCAGGGGACTCCTTGTTTGCTTTGAGGACCTTGAAGCTCTTGCAGTCAGCATGTGCTGTAATGTTTGGGTGGACTGGTTAAGAAGAGTTGGGGGGTCCTCTGACCATAGATGCTTCCGAGTCTTGGGTAGCTCTTCCTTTTGCCATACCCTTCCCATTCTCCTGTCTAACAATGCTCTTCAGCATTCTCCATCTTCTTGTGTCTCTGAACTAAGAAAAAAGACCTTCTTTCCCTTCCTTGTATTAATGTGAATGAAAACAACTAATTCTGACTCAAAGAACTGGCTGTTAGTGTTGACCCATTAGAAAGTTTCACATATTCAAATCCCCATGACAGGTAAGAACATTCTAGAAATAATTTCAGCCGAGGCATGGTGGACAAAAAAAAAAAAAGAACAAAAAAAGACTCAACCTTGGGCAAAGTGCTGCCAAGCTCCTAGATGCAGTATACTACTACACTAATACAATGGGGGTGGGGCAGCATACATAAAAGTATTTGATAAAAATCAAGTGCCTAAATTCCTTAGAAAGACAAAGTCAAACGTTGAACGAAATGAACACCAGGAAATGGTACTTGAAAGAGGAGAAGGTCATGGGGAGAGGAGAAGGGGAGGAGATTGAAGTCAAGAATCCAGCATATATCCTGCAAAATGAACAAGAGGGAGGGAAGGGGTGAGGGAGGGATGAGGTGTCAATCGCCAAGCCGCATTGTGTTCGTATACTGCAAAATGGCAGCTCCTTTGTACAACCACTTAAAGATAATAAGAATATTTTAGAAATCCAGTACCCACTCATGATCCAACCAAAGAGATGTTTGCATCTTCTTGAAGCATGTCTTGCTACACTTTGCTTTTCTGAGCTCTTCTCTACTTTTTTCCACATTTGTTTTTATGATTTCTGTTTCTTTTTCTACTCTATCTTCCTGTGCTTGAAGCAAGTGATTAGCAGATGGCATTGTACGGATGTTTTGGTGAGCCCTGGATTATTTTCATTGCAAAAGCTTGGACCCAGAAAGGGTAGGAAAGACCTCGAAGAAATGAATCCGTAATGGTGGGGCTCAGCCAGATATTTTGAGGAACTTCTTTCTTTGGGTCTCTCAATCGCCTCTCATTTGCCCTAACCAAATATCAGCAGTTCACAACTTGTGTTCAGTTTTCATGGCATTATTTACTACTTACAAGTTTTCTGAAATTTTAAGATTTCTGTGTCGATATGAATAAAATTTCCCCATACTCCTGTTCTAGTCAATGATGTTTTGAGTATGTGTTGATCAGGAACAAACTCTTTAGAGCAGTTACTATAAGTTCAAATAATGCATGTGTGTTTGAATCTGAGTTATATTCCTCATAAAGGAATTTGTAACTTTGGAAACAGCCATTTGTATAATTGTAGGACACAATTTGGTGACCCTATAATCAGTGTTTGCCGCTCTCCTAGCAGAAAGCCCTCCAAGTATTGGGGTAGCAAATGCATAGAAGCACGGGTTAGCTCAAAGGAAAACTAATTCTAAAAAAAAATACTCATAGAAAGAATTACACATGCATGTGCCAAAAAGAAGCAAATGCCCACAAACCTGAGGCCCGTGAATGTGAACGTGGAGGCCCCCAATCCTGTGCCCTAATTTCTAAGGGTCCAGTGGCTCTTTATAGTGTAGTATTTGTCAGACTAAAGGCAGATCCCCTGTGTCAGCTGAAATCCTGAAAATAGAAACAAAGCTACCAGTCTGATTATTTTGAGGCTAGTGTTCAGTGGTTCCCCCCCGCCCCTGCTTTTTCTTCTTCTTTTTTTGCACATCTCACTCTGTTCCTGCCCTCTCATGGGCTTGTAAGCCTTGCTCCTGCCCAGGGCACTGAGCAGGAGGCTAGCAGGTCCCAATCAGCCAGTGTTCTCTTTGTGAAAACTGCATCAGAACTGCAAAGGAGAAAGGTCGTGAGCAAGAGAGTGAAACTAGGTAGCTGGGATTATGAGGACCACTCTCTGTTGAGCTATAAATTTGGCTGGCAGTAGTGTGCCCAGCACACTCCCCTGCTCCGCCAAGGAGACCACGCTTCCTTTCTTGCTGTTCTGAATAGCTGAGCACTGTATTTGAGACCACCATCCTGGGGAAATGGCTCTGTCCTTATAACACAACCCAGAGGGAACTGCAGAGCTGGTCTGATCCCTTCCCAGATATTTTGGATTCTAATGCCGAGATGAGGCTGATTGGAAAGCCAGCCCTCTCTTCTGAAGGAGGGGACCCAGAGAGGTCTGAGGACCAGCATCCTGGAAACAGGGGACCCATTGTCTCTAGGCTTCTTGTACTTCAGGCCTTCATGTTCTCCCAGGCTCTGACCCGCTCTCAGATCACAAGGGCAGTGCTAAATGGAGTCCTGTATGAGATCAGCAATATTTAGTGATTGGAAGTTTGACATAATGCACTTCCTCATAATTTATTAAAGTTGCTAATAGATTAAAAAAAAAATACGTGAAGAACATGGAAGTCTCTCGGTGCTACGGCACAGTGCATTAACCCTGCATTGATTTTGTATCTCAGTCAGAGTAGAAAGCCACAGACTTCATGATAACTGGTAAGCATCACCGACAGATACCACCCTCTCCTCACTCTCTCATATTAGTTACTCCACTTACCTGGCTATTCTGCCTCTAGACACATGGTCCTGGTGGCCATTCCCGCAACATGCTAGTGTGGTTCTACCTCAAGGCAATTATCGCACTCCTCATCCCAGACCCTACCAAGCCTGTGCCCTCTGCCTTTTGCATCTCAGCATCTCCTCCTTGAGGCCTTCTTTGGTCACCTTAGCCAAAGACAAGTTCTTCGCTCGAGTCCCTTCCCACCCACATCATTTTACTCTCCCATCATCCCCTGTGTATATACATCACAAATGTCTATTGTATTGATTGATCTTCCTCAACTAAAATGTTTCAGCTCCGTGAAGACAAGACTTTGACTCCTTCCATTCATTGTCATAAACAAGAATCAAATACATTTTGGATGAATGGGTCATTGGACATAGTAGGGAAATTTGTTCAAAGATACGATTACTGAGTGTGTCTTGCCACAGTGCTTCCTTCTCTGTAAGATCCCCCAACACACAGAGGTGAGAAATCCCCTTGTTGGAGGCTCTCAAACTATAAGGAGGAGGACATGTGTAAGGCTAGGAGGAAGTTTACCTTTGACTTCTGAGAAACTAAGTTAGAGCCCCACCTTGATCAGCTACCAAATAGGTGACCATTGATAATAAGCTATTCACTTTGGGTGGGTGACATCTTGGGCTTCAGTTCACTTGCTGTGTAACATAAAGACAGTGATGATGATGATGAACCAGGGACAAAGTGTGTGGAACACCAGGCATGTAGAAAGTCATTATTCAAATGAAACCTATTTCCATTTGCATAAATCATTTGTGTTAATGTATAGAAGTTTGCATTGTTGGGGAAGTAGGAATTCATATCCTTGTTGGAATTTTCACTTGAAGGAACACGAGTTTATTTTAAAACTCTTTGCCATAATATATTTGTTTTTATAGGCTGAAGGGCCTCTGACATACATGTAACAGCGTCCAGTATGTATGTATATGACACAAGGACCCCACCCCTTCAAATGACATAAATACCGGGGTATGCAATACTTAAAATCATGTTCAAGGTATATTTGTCTGTCCAAGTTATTTTGGGGCAATATAAACCTAAAGTGTATTTGTCTAGGTTTCATGTCCCTAAGATGACAAGGGTCTTGCCCTGGGAAATCGGTGTTTCCCAAAAATCTATCTGTTAAACAAACATGGAGCGAGGACCTGAGCCCTGTGGTCAATGGTGTTGTTTATGCAGCTTAGCAGGTGTGAGCTTCTACTTGTGAATAGAGTACAGACTAGGCCCCAGATGAGATCCAACATTGAGACCAAGGCCACAGCCAATGCTGCTCATGGCAAAGGCAGACATCAGGGGTCAGGTGACCCTAGAGGTACAGGGTGCTCAAGAGTAGAGAAGAGAGCCCTGCTTTCTCAGGACAGCTGGGAAATAGTCTGAAAGCCATCCAGAAGGAAGAAGGTCAGCCATGGTAGGCCTTGGACATGAAGAAGACGACTCAAACTAGGGGAAATGATAGAGGCAAGAGGCAGCTCCGTACTCTTCGCTCCTCCGTACCTTACACCCTTGCATGCAAAACAATGATCCATGCCATAAGCTATATTTTTATGTCAGAATAATCCATTTACATGCCTGAAATTTAAGAGCCTCATCTTTGCATATTTGGGGGTCTATGTCACAAGTCCTGAGGCTCTTACTGCTCCCTCCTTCTACCCTCATTCACAAGAGGCTGAGAGAGGCCTGTTTCTTTTTTTCTTTTCTTGTCTTTATCAGCTTATATCAGAGGGAGGGGGCCTGTCTCAAGAAGTTATCTACTTCATTGATTCGTTGATATATTAAAATGTAACCATATTTATATAATGTACTCATTTACTTAACTGAATTTGTAAAGATGTATGATTTATAAAATATTACATGAGATGCTTCTGGCTAATGTTACACTTAAATATTACTCATTACAATGTTTTCTTTCCCTGTGTCTGTGGATTGCCAATCCATGTATCTGGAGTTTCTCAAAGGTAGGAACAATTATCATGACATCTCTGCTCAGACCTGGAACAATTCCAGACCTCTGGTAGAAGCTAGTGATATGAATTCAGAGCAGATGATGGCTCTGGGGGTCGGCTGAGTGGCTTGAGACCTTCCCTTTATTAGCTGTGTGACCTTGGGCAAGTTGTTTTACTTCTCTGTGCTCTCATTTCCACATTAGAGAATAGAGATTAAAGCATAACACCCTCCCCACAGGCTAATTGTGGTCAGTAATGAGATTGGCTCTGTGAAGCAGGTAACACTGTTCCTGGCACTCGGTGGGAGCTCAGTAAATGCAGTGTAAAAATGCTAATTATGTGGACGTAGGAATAGAGCACAATGACTAACAGCAGTAACGCAGGGGTCTGAGTTCAGATCTTGCGATCAGCACACTGTAAGATAAGGCCTTCATGATGCCCAGGCCTTCGCTCCCACATATGCCTGCTGAAGATATTAGTCCTACCTCCCTTACCCACCAAGTTGCTTGTGATTAGGTATATGAAATATTTAACACAATGCCTAGAGTGCTTCTAATTATTACACTCAACAGCCAATACCAATACCGATGTATAGTCACATTCAACAAATGATACCAAGAAGATATATGTACATCTACACACACATATATATATCTCTATATACACATATTTATATGTACATACATCTCTGTATACATATATGCATGTTGTATGTATTGATAGATATAAAGATGACCTCTGTTTATGCAAAAAAGAGAACTCTAAAAACGCTATGTCCAGCTTTGTGAGAACAACTCCAAAATGCTGCCTAGATTTATTCCCATCTTCTTTGACTTATTTCCTAGTTAACTGCGAGATTCCTTTTCCCTCCATGCAATTTTAATATCAAGGACGATTTTTATCAAGTCGTTCTCTGTAATCAGAATATAAAAATTATCCCAACATTTCTCTTTGAGAACGAACGGAACTTCGGAGACTCAGTAGGCCTTTATGCATTACTAATGAGTTCCTCAGTAAAACATTTTGTCTTTTACTAAAATAAATCTCTCCTATTAACTCTTCCACATTAAAAAAAAAAAACGGATAGCATTTAAGCTGATGAGTTTCATTGGTAGAAAAAAAATCATTGTATTTGTAAAACTGTGATAGTTTATTTCTCAACAAACAAGGGAATCTTCTTACCCTTTGGGGGGGAAAATCAGGATATTCAGTCTTAGAACTGGATGTTAGTGGCCAGACATAGTACAGTTATTTTCTAGCATGGACTCCAATCTTATGAAAATATACACTAGCCAGCATTTCTTGTAGGTGACTGTATTAAGTTCCCAGATTTGCTACAATGAGTCTCATTAACTGAATGGCTCAGAAAAATGGAAATCTATGCTGTCACAAAGTCAAAGGATCAGCAAAGCCATGTTCCTCTGAAGGTCCCAGAAAGGTCATTTTCAGGTCTCTCTTCTTTCTCTGAAGCCTCAGTTGTCTCTTGGCTTATGGACAGCCATCTCCCTTCTATGTTTCCTCCTATTATCTTCCATGTATGTGTATGTCTTTCTGTGTCTGTGTGTGTACAAATTTCACCTTTTTCCTGAGAACACACATCCTACCAGATAGGGCTCATGAAGATGATCTCATCTTCACTTGATTACATCAGGAAGACCCTATTTGCAAATAAAGTCACTTTCCGTGGGGGGGATGGGGGCTTGGGGATAGGACGTCACCATATCTTCTCAGGGAGACACAATTCAGCCCAACACAGTGATCATGTGATTTCATCTCCTCAAGTTCATTACCCTCACAAGGTCACCTCTTCTGTTTTAAACAAATCCTTCCTGGGTTGAGCCAAACACGGTTTTTACTCCATAGCTTTTCCTACTGGCGGCAAAGGGGCGGTGGAGAGGATGGGAGCTCCAGTCACAGGGGGCCGGAATGCAGCCGTCGTTGACTTGAACATGACCTTGGAAAGAATCTTGACATCTCCTCCTCCCCCTGGCCTTCAAATTGGGGTAACATATTACAAGAGGGCTGTGAAGCTGTAATAGGATCCTGTGTGTGAAGACTGCTTTGTGAGGTGTGAGGTGAATGGTCCATTGTAAGCTCCTTTATAAACAGCACTGTACATAGGTGAGGGCCCCAAGTCCAAGGCCAGAGTAACTGGATGGAAGCCCAGCTCTGCCTCTTCCTAGCTGAATGACCTTGAGAAGCTCCTTTTCCCCCGTTCTGGGCCTCTATTTCATCCCATAAAATGGGACTGTGAGCAGCGCCTCTTTTAAGAGCTTGTAGTGAAGATAAAATGCAAATGATCTCCAGGCACTCAGGAGCTGTCGGCTTCACGATACGTGCAGTATTATATAAGTCTTTGCTATTTTTATCGAGGGTAAGGCCACAGCTCTATGTCCTGTATGCAATTTCATCTGGCGCATAACAGGTGCTCCAAAACTGTCTGCCGGATGAGTAAAGGGAGAGAGGCTGGTAGCAAGCCCTCCTAGGCTCTGCTTGGACTCCGCCGACTCCTCCCCGCAGCCAGCACACCAGTGCATTGCTGCAGTACCAGGCCCTCTGGCCTCCACCTTCACAGGCTGGTTTTTCTGGATCCAATATGCTGCGGTAGTCATTTGGGTCTGAAGGTCATTTCTCAAGCTACCAAGTAATCCTAACTAGCCTGAGAAGAATGTTCTTTTTCTTCTGTGTCTTCACACCAATACCTGGCTTTAAAAAAAAAAAAAAGATTTTCTAGTGTCTCATCTTCTCCCAATATTTCTTACCCTGTCTTTTGTTCTTACCCTGTCTTTTGTTCTGTTTTCCCAGCTGGCCCAGGTCATTCTGTCTCTCCCTTATCCCATGTCATTGTCTGGATGGCATCTAACCTTTCTCCCACTTCTTCTAGAAAGTGACACCAGGGTACTTTGGCTTCATTACAGGATTTGTCATCAAGTATGACTTTCACAATAGTTTATCCTAAGTACCTCCCAAGTGGGCAGCAGCCAATCAGAAAAGCTATTTGGGTGGGGGAGGAGCCTCTTGGCTGGCTGAGTGTTATTCTTTACTGAAGAGAGGGGTGTTGGGTGGTAGGGGCGGTTTTAGGGTGGTCAGACCAGTGAAGAAAAACACTTGATATCACTTGGGCTTGGGAAAGTAGCTGTTTTTTTTACCTGAATAGAACTATTTCCAGTATTTCAGTCAAGGGCGCAGGTGCACAGCCACTAAAATGTCAGCCTTGAAGGCCGCTTGTCTGTGTCTGAATTCCGGGAAGCCCTCCTGGGGATAGGTGATTTACCAGACTGCCAAAAAGACCAAGCAGTAAGAGACTGTGGGTAAGAAGGTGTGTGCTTCTGTGTAGATACCATTTACTTAAGATAATGACCAGCCTCTGGAATTGATCATCACTTATGGTTATAAAAGCGGCAGCCAGTAATAACTAAGCCTTGTCCTGTTCCAGATGTTACAGGAAGAAGAATGAAATTAAATAACCCTTACTCCAGCCAGGAGAAAGGGCTTGGCTTGTAGGAGAGGGGTACACAGACAAGCATGTGTGCGCGCGTGTGTGCATGTGTGTGCGTGTGTGTGTGTGTGTGTGTGTGTGTGTGTGTGTGTGTGTGTGTTGTCGTCACTTAGCTTTTTCACTCAAGGCTGGCTCTACCACTTGAGCCATACCTCCACTTCTATCTTTTTGCTGATTCATTGTAGATAAGAGTTTCATGGACTTTCCTGCTCTACACTGGCTTTGAACTGTGATCCTTAGCAATTAGCCTCCTGAGTAGTTAGGATTATGGGCATCAGGCACCTTGTTTTGCCACCTCTTACGCTCCATCCCCATCTCCTTCCTCAGCTAGACAATCTGATGGAGATCTTAGCTCAGATCCCTTTGTAGTGGGTCCTGACTCGCAAAGGAGGAAGAGTTTCCTGCAGTATAGATCTCTCCTCCTGCCTCAGCAGTCAGTCTGTATCCTAATTGCGTACACACAGCAGGAAGGCAGCACCTACTGGCAAAAGGAAGGAGGGAAGTTACTGGATACCACACTCCGTGTGCCACAGAAGGGTCCTGGTGCTGTAGGCGGTAGACAGAGCTAGGGAGAATCCTAGGCCCTGATGTATTTCATGGAGTTTCTAGCTCACTCAGGTTACTGTCTACGTTTATGAACAAGGTGTCAGAAAAACCCAGGCACTAGGAAGCCAGCCACTGGTCAGGTTTCATGTGAGCTTGCTACCCATCATCCACCATCCACACTCGATGAGTCATAGTCCACTTACACTTGAGAAAGAACATTATTTCAAATGAAGCATCTGGTGCCCAGAAGTTGGTAGGTTTCCTTGAATCTCTTGAAAATGGAGGGGCTATTTTGGGTTTTGCCCACTTTCTTGTCAGGCACATTTTCAGTACGTATTAACATATAAAATTGGGAACATGAGCAACTTTATCGGTAAAGATGAGGAGGACATAGCCTGTAGTTGAACTAGTAAAAACATCTCCCAGCACAAAGCACAGGCCTCTGAGAAACTGACACTGCCCGGGTAACCACTCTACTTTTTAAAACAGGCTGATGAGTCTTTTGAAGTGGTAAACTATAGGCAAACTGACTATCTTTGATTTTTCTCTCCATGGATTTGTATTTCATGTTTTTTGTTTGTTTGGTGAGGATCCTGAGATGTTGAATGATTTGAACTCAGCCTCATGTCTGCTAATGGGGTGTTCTACCTCTTGAGTCATGCTCCTAATCCTTTAAAAGAAAACAACATTTGTTGTACAAAAGGGTTACCAGGCTGCTCTGTATCTATTTTGCTTTCATTATTTTTCAAATAGGGTCCTACACGCACCCCTGCCCAACCCCAGGCTGGCCTAAACTGAGATCCTCCAATTTCCATCCCACATAGATATAAATGTTTGTATTTAGCTTCCATAGAGCTTCTCACATAGCTGAGACCGTCGCAGGCACCTCCATGCCTTAATATAGAGCTATTTCCGTCCCCTAGTTAATGCCATACATTAAAATAAGTTTATGCTAACTTGCTTGCCTGAGCTAGCTTTGAACCCTGATTTTTCCCACTTCCTGAGTAGCTGGAATTATATCTGTAAGCCACCTCACCAGGCTTCATTTGTCACTGTCTATGTGTTTCCTAAATAAGTGCCATGTGCCATGGCCAAAAATGCCTGAAGGAGCAGGACAGCTGAGTGCTTGCAGATGAGGAAGGAGTCCCAAATCTACCTGTGGAGTGGCTCACCCCAAGGTGAGCAGCCTTTTGCTGATAGCAGCTGCCCTAATACAAATGCAGAGCTGAGCAGAGGAAGCATGCAGTTGTGATTTCCTTCCAGAGAGGTTAAAGCACTAGCCTTGGAGCAAAGAGCTTTGAGAGTCATCTCCACAATCAAGAGCAGCAATAGAATGATCTGTTGGGTCTAGTATGGATTTCTGGGGGAAGGGGAGAGGAAATGCAAGTTACTGAGGTCCCCACCTGTGTCCCTGAGTCCTCCATTACATCACAACCAGGCAGTGGGTGATGGTAGTGGTGCTGGTGGAGATGGTGACAAATGAACACCTGCTGGCATTGGTGATTTCTTTCTTTCCTCTGCAGACTCCATTGTCAAGTCTTCCTTCTGTCTTCCTCCATATTACAGAAGCCACAGAGAAAATGAACACCTCCTAGATAAGAAAAAATTGAAAATAATCCCCCCTTTTTCATAAGTACAATATTGTATCCATTTAGTAAAAAAAACAAAAACTGGCTGATACATAGTCTGTAAAAGATGAATGATCATAGAAATTGAACCAGACAATCAACAGCAAGAAAATGACCTATTTTAGATTCATGCAAAATGTCCATGATGCAGATCATTGTTTATTTCGATGGGAGTTCTGGTTATCATTTACATAGCACGATTCCCCAAACCTACACTTCCCTTCTGTTCTCAGTGCTCTAATGTGGCTGGATTTCATTTGTGATACTATGGAGTTGGAATTAATAACACCAGGAACTCATGTGGCTCAATTAGTTTATTGGAATTCAAAAGAAGCCTAAAAGCCCAATCTGTCACTTGCCTGGAGTAGAGCTATTTCAGTCCCATAGTTAGTGCCATACATTAAGCTTTGATGTAAATAACCATTTTATTCCCCTAACACTTTTACTTGCTTGTATTCTTCCGGAAATATACTGGAAGAAGAAAAGGAGGTTCAGGCCAAATGTTAAATTCAGCCATGAACTACCTGACTCAGACCCATAAAACGGATGAGTCTGTAATAACCAGCTCCCCTGTTCAAATCCACAGCCTTTGTGGGGGCCGGGGCGGGAACAGGGGAAGGTTTTAACCACACTTTCAAAAGCCTTGAGGGGCTTTGAAACTCCAGAGAAACTGAGGCAGTGAGCAGTGTGGTACACGCAGACAGTTAAGTCACTAGAAAATATCTTCCCAGCTATATTCCAGCAGAAGGACCAAGATGGTGGCCTGCGTATCCATTTTGTCTAGAGAGTGTGTGTGTGTGTGAGAGAGAGACAGAGACAGAGACAGAGAGATAGAGAGACAGAGAGACAAACAGAGACAGAGAGCATGCCGCTACAAGGGCTTGAACTCAGGGCCTGGGTGCTGTCTCTTAACTTTTTTGCTTAAGGCTAGTGCTCTCCCACTTGAGCCATAGCTCCACTTCTGGCTTTTTGCTAGTTAATTGGAAATAAGAGTCTCATGACTTTCCTGCCCAGGCTGGCTTGGAACCATCATGATCTTCAAACTGCTGAGTAGCTAGGATATATAAGTGTGAGCCACCAGTGCCCAGCTCAAGATGGTGGTCTCTGTGATGGAGTTTTTCTGCTTCTGAGCTGTATATGTTTCAGTACTTAATAAATCCTTGTAGACTTAATCAATGTTGACTAAGGCACCATTCTTGCTGATAATTTCTCATGCTGAGCCATACCAGCTCCTCTTAAGTCTCACAACATGTATGAACCATTGCCAGAGCTAACCCTTAGGGTCACATAAACTCATGTAGCTTTCTCCCTCTATGAGATTAGGAACTTTTGAAGGGGATGTAGATATGGACACACCATGCCTGGCAATGTCTGTCTTTCTTGGCAATATTCCCTGTCTCTCAGGTTCTAAGACAAGTTTGAAGGAGTTAAGAGATGAGAATAAGATCATTCCCATCTTACAGATGAAAAAAATTGAGTCACAGACTATAAATTATTAATTACATATAAAAGTTTACATAGTTATTTGTAGATGGAGCCACAGCCAGAGTTCCAGGGGACTTTCCAACTGCAATACCTAGCTGCTTTCAACTCTAGCCATACTTGTGGACCAGCCCTGACAAGCCCAGTGTGGTTATATCAAAGAGAAGCAGATCTGAGGCTCTTTGAAGAGATAAATTACCAAAATTGGCACTGGACATGAGAATAAGAGTAACGAAGGGTTGGTACACACAGGCCAAACAGAAAAATAGCAATTGAGAAATTAAAGGAGTAGGAGGGAGATTGTTTTAAATACGTATTTTTGCTCACTATGCAAAGGGGGTAATTGAGATTACAACAATGATGACGATGGTGATGATGATGATGACGATGGTGATGATGATGATGATGGCGATGAGGGTTAGAGAGTGTTTACTAAAGCATAGAAAGTACTAGGAACTGTTTGAGTGCTTTATACCCATTATGTCTAAGCTAAACGTAGTGGCTTACACCTGTAATCCTAGCTAGGAGGAACCAGGTTCAAGGCCAGCTCAGGCAAAAAGTTCACAAGACCCCAACTCAACAGCAAGCGCTGAGAGTGGTGCTGTGTGCCTCTCTCTTCAGATAGAGCTGGAAGTATTAAAGTAGGTGAGTCTTGGTCCAGGCCTGCCCAGGGAAAAAGTGAGACTGAAAACTAAGAAAAGCAAAGAGGGCTGAGGACATGACTTGAATTATAAAACACTTGCCTGACAGGTCCTGAGTTCAAACCTTAGTTCCGCCTCTGTCCCTACTACCCCTACACACACACACACACACACACACACACACACACACACACACACACACACACACACACACACACACACACACACACACACACACACACACACACACACACACACACACACACAGTCTACCAGGCAGCACCTTCTGTTATCTCCATTTTACAGATGGGGCAACTGAAGACGCAAGGTCTCATGGCAACAAGAACAGAGCTTGTTTTGAGGCCCAGCGGTCTGGCCCAAAAGTTTCTAAAGGCAATGCCTAGTGTCGTGGACTCTGCCTGTAGAGGAAGGGGCCAAGAGGAAACAGGCATCAGCAATGTAACTCCAGGGTATGGGTGCCCATTCTGACCTCAGGGACTCGTGGAGCCCATGGAATGGGAGGAATCTCTGAGGCTCTTCCGCGGCTCTTCTGTAGTTTTTCTGTGGCTAGCCTTGGGGTCCAGAGCAGGCTCCAGGACTCAACATGCCCCTGACATATACCTAGATACTTTAGGGTCACCATTACCTGCCCTTGCTGCTAACAAGGGGCACTCACTTTTCCCCTGTTCCTTAGAAACCTCATCACTGGGCTGGGAAGGTGGCTCAGTGGTAGAGTGCTTGCTTAGCATGCATGGGTTCAATTCCTCAATACCACATAAGCAGAAAAAGCCAGAAATGGTGTTGTGGCTCAATTGGTAGAGTGCCAGCCTTGAGCAAAAGAAGCTCAAGGACAGTGTCCAGGCCCTGAGTTCAAGCCCCAGGACTATAAAATAAACAAACAAAAAATACCTCATCACCTGCTGAAAGTAGCCAAGACAAGCTGGAGAGGCCATGCCCCGGTCAGCTGTGAGCCAGTGCTCACCTGCATCCCTTCTCTCCAAAGGATCTTTCCAGAATCTGCTGAC
Organism: Dipodomys spectabilis; assembly: GCF_019054845.1. Taxonomy (NCBI): domain Eukaryota; kingdom Metazoa; phylum Chordata; class Mammalia; order Rodentia; family Heteromyidae; genus Dipodomys; species Dipodomys spectabilis. The sequence continues at coordinate 12,232,200 of NW_024870752.1, forward strand.
CAATGACACAGCCCACACAAAGACACAACTGAAATGATTGCCAAGGAACACAATGTCAGCAATGGGGGCCTCTTAACTGTTCAAATGATCAATCCAGTCACATCTATTGCTTTCGCCGTGAAACGCGGTTGGATATAGTTGTCTGGTAGCTATTCCTATGGGCAAAGGCTTCTATTGTTAAGGAAGGATTTCTTTCACAAGCCCCTGGTTAGTCTGTTTTCCTTGTGCTTTTGTATTCCAGTTGACTTTTTCCAATTAAGAGCATACTAGAAAAAGATTCTCACAATCACTTATTTAAAAATAAGCAATTAGAAAATCTCATTTTCTTATTATGCATTTTCTTTCTGCATACCAACCTGATTCTGGAGGCTTTTGTTAGCCACAGATGCAGTTTGGGTCCCCCTCCCCATCATGTGCCATGTAATTTAATGGCCATGTAATTGTGACAGCTCTTATCTGTTGTTCTGCCAACTACGTATTGTGGTTATTTAGCATCTTTCTTTGTCCTGCTGAGGATCCGTGTGGGTACTCTGTATTAGAATCCTTCATGGTTGCTTACTTTAATAAATTTAATTCAGCTTGAAGTGCTTACTTGATTCTAATAATTGTCCCTCATCTAAATATTCCTAAAGTACAGCTTATTTTCAGAGGTAAATTCGAATGCACAAATCCAACGTAGACTCCATGACAATTCCATTATTTTAATCAAGTGGTCTACAAACTACACGAACTAAAAATCCACTTAGAAGTACAACATCTGATCATGTAGTATTTAAATATACTATAATACACCAATCTGATCTTGTTAATTAATCTTCTGTTGAGGAATTTTGCAAGCATTGAAGCTCACACCTCCTTCATAGGGTTCTCAAATTTCTATTCCTCAGAGGGTACCCACCACTTTGTGCTTCCCCTTTCTTTCTTCCCCAGCTCCTACTCACACCCCCTCTGGATTCCAGCCTGTAAAGATGCTTGCAGGTTCTCTGAGGGGACATTTCCTAGCATACCCTCCTCCTCTAAATGTTCTCATTTTTCATTCCTCTCCAGTGCACACCAATACTCACTCACACATAGGCAAAGCATGCATACACACACTTATACCACACGTATGCCAGACACAACAAGCAACACTCACAACATGCATAACACATACATCCTCCATGCCCTGCATGTGCACATGGACCCAGACACAGAAGCTCACATTCACACATACACACGCTTTGGCCACCATTTCCTTGCCTTGTTCCTATGCATCTCCCACCCACAGATGTCAGTGCCAACCCACTCCCACTATTGTTCCTCTACATCCTCCTTCAGAGTACGTACTATAATTTAAAACTCAGATATTCCTCTGTGGCATGATTTGGGTTAACATCCATCTTGCCCATTAGCCTGGAGATTCCACTCCAGGAGGCACTGTGTCTTATTTTTTTTGTTCACTTCTGCTTAATTTACACTGAGCAGGAAATACTTGCTGAATGAAGAATGAATGATGAAAGAGATCTAGCCTGAAAGTGTACAGCCATCTGCCATTTCACCACCTGGCAAGTCCCATTTGTGGTGGAACTTCAGAGCTCATGTGACCCATGAACTACCCATTCCAAATTAGTGCTTGGTGTGAGCTGATCTCATTGGCTTTATTCTGGGCCCCTGCATCCAGTTGTCACGAGACTTTCCACAAACACTGACACAGTGCCCTCCCACCTCCACCCTGCTCAGCTTTCCCTGGACTGAAACCTGTTTCCTTAGCTCATGGGAAGCAGTGCTTCACCCAGAAGCAGAAGGGAGGAAGCGTGAAAAACAAAAACCGGAAGTAAACACTAGCAGCCACAAGGAAGATTTTTTTTTTTTCTTCCCAAGACAATTCTGTCTTTATTTTTTAGACTAAACTCAGGAGATACAATTTCTGACACCCCTTGTTTTGTTTCCCCAATGATAAACAAAGATGCTTTACACTTCTGTTCCTTGCCCCCTGTCATTTGGTTATGACAATTTGCTTTGATAATCAACAGCTTTTGTGCACTGATGCATGTCCTGAGAAATTGTATGCCTTAACAAACACCTCCTTACAAATTGTTTACTATGTCAGATAGCTCATTATATTTTGACAGTAGCATTTCCTTTAAGACTGTAGAATCTTATTGGAACTCCTACTAAAATTGAGCTTCCAAGAGCTCTTTGTACTTGAATTTGCATGCCTCAGACATCAGATACCCATGGACCAGTCTTCAGACTTACCAACACAAGACTGAACTAGAGTTCAAGAATACTTCCTTATATGTGAATAATTGTAAGACACCTCATAGCATTAAAACTTAACTTGAGGGGCTAGGAATGTGGCTCAGCGGTAGAGTGCTTGCCTTGCATGCATGAGGCCCTGGGTTTGATTCCTCAGCACCACATAAGCAGAAAAAGCTGGAAGTGGCTCTGTGGTTCAAGTAGTAGAGGGCTCACCTTGAGCTGAAGAGCTGAGGGACAGCGCCCAGGCCCAGAGTTCAGAACCCATGGCCGACCAAAAAAAAACAAAAAAACTTAACTTGAAACATCAGATATTTGATTAAGCATCATTGAATAGCCTTTTGTCATGTACTGATGTGCAAGTTTATAAAACCAAAGAGCCAGTCAAAATACTACTAAATTGCCAGGTGCTAGTGGCTCATGCCTGTAATCCTAGCTACTCAGGAGGCTGAGATATGAGGATCGCCGAGGCAGGAAAGTCTGTGAGACTCTTATCTCCAATAAACCACTTGAAAACTGAAGTGGCACTGTGGCTCAAGCAGTAGAGCGCTCACCTTGAACTGAAGAGCTGAGGGACAGTGCCCAAGCCCAGAGTTCAAGCCCCATGACCGACCAAAAAATAAAAATAAATACTACTAAATTGATGATCTCACACTTCTTGGAAATAAAATAGCCTACACAAAGATTTTTCTTTCTTTCTTTGATGCTAATAACATTTACTCAGTTATTTCTAAGCTTCACAAGTGTGTTAGTACATTTGTTTTCGTAACAGTTCTGAGAGGAAGACACCATAATTATTTTCATTTTTGAAGTGGAGAGAAAGAAATTCAAATCATCACTCAAAGTCATATGGGCAGGGAAGAATGGAGGCAAAAAGTATGAGCCTAGAACCTATAATCCCAGAATTGTGACTTTCCCCTTGAGTCTCTCCAGCATATTTGTATGCACAAACCCAAGGTAAACTTCATAAGCACTGGGGAATCAGCTGCCAGGTACAGTATTTATATCTAAAGAGAATTCAGATTGAAGTTTTCAGAGGATCCTAGAAAGTGACTTAGTTTCCATACAAGAAATGCTTGCCACCAGCTTGGCTCAGTGATAAGACCACCTGTCTTACAAGCATAAGACTCAATTCAAATCCCAACAGCACCAAAAATACATAGATAAATAGATGATAGGCACACTGACAGACAGACAGACAGACAGATGGTGGGTACATCTCAGTCCCCTGACCTTCTCCTTTCATAAGTGACACATTGCATTTAGTCATGTGACACATGGACAGCCTGCTCTTGAGTGGTCATGCTCATGTTGTGTTGGAGGAGCTGGCCCCATCTGAATGCTATCCTGGAGATCTGATTGTCACTGAGTGGTCAAGGAAATTGTCAAAAAAGGGGAGGGAGAAGTAAATTCAAAGAGGCCTGAAGCAAGCAGATAAGGCTAGAGGGACCCTGAGAAGTCACAAGCAACAAGTAAAAGAATTTTTTTTTTAATCCACACAAAGCTGGGTGCAGGTGGCTCATACCTGTAATCCTAGCTACTCAGGAGGTTGAGATCTGAGGATCTCAGTTCAAAGCCAGCCCAGGCAAGAAACTCCACGAGACTCTTATCTCCAATAAACCAGAAAACCAGAAAGTGAGCTGAAGAGCTGAGGGACAGAGCCCAGGCCCAGAATTCAAGCCCCATGACTGACAAAAAACAAACAAAAAATCCACACAAAACCCAGCATATTTACTGAGAGAGGAGAGATTCCTAGACCATTTCAATGAGATGAATTTACAGCCACAGCTCCATCTTACCTGCATCTTTACTGGCCTGTGTTGTCTATCTGAAGCCTCTTGTGTGAACTGGAGGCTAAGGACAGAGACTGGTGTTGCCCATTGCACTGGCTTCTCCTTACACTCCACTTCCCCCCAATGTCCTCTATTTCCTCACTGTGCAAGAGGGTGACACAAATGGCAATGGCACTAAGAGTGGCCCCTCTGGACAGCAGGAGTTGAGGGCAGAGGCCATCAGCGCTGAGCCCAGGACCCATGTCTGCACTTCTCCTGGTAGTGAGGGAAAAGCCGCACTGCAGAGAAGAAGCTTGAGCCTGCCAAAAGTGCCGCCGGAATTAATGAGAGGCAGAGGGAGAGCACCAGATGTTGAGAATTAGCCTGACTGTAAACAAATTCATTCCCATAGATCCACCAAGCTGGCTTTGAAAAATCATTTTTGTATCTGGTAAACAAACTCCTATTCTCTTTTCCTAGTTGCAAATGGACTAATTCTTTAGGGAATGATAATACTCAATAATAACAACTTGGCTGGTTTTTTTTTTTCCTCCCCCAAAATTGCATAATTCACATAGCGACATGATTTACACAATTGGTAGTTTTGAAAACTTGGGAATTAAATAGCAACACCACCATATGCAATTTGTTTTCCAGTCTGGCTCTATACATACCTGCCACTTAATTTTTTTGGAAGGAGAGGGTTGGGGGTTGGTATCAGCCTCCAGATGTTCCGTCTATCACCTCGTGACTTGAGGAGGGTGATTCCTGTCCTGGGGTAAGTGAGGTCTGGGCTGGCTGCTCCTGAGGAACAAAGCATTCATACTTGGTTGCAGCACTCATCTGCGTTTACACCTGACATCCTCCCCCTAGGCAGGTGACACTCAGAAATTCCACTTAACTGTTCCCATCACCTCAGTGCCAGTAAGCGGAAACTGATATCTTGAGCTAATCTGGAACCCATACTTTAACCCTTCCTCCCATCTCCACTGCACATTTGTGCCACAGTCAGTATAGCGTTACTCTAACATGCACAAACCAGTACAGAGCAAGTTCAAAGACTCCTTTTCATAGGCCATCATATGCATGCCCTTCTGGTGGCCTCCCATCCTACCCAAAAGAAGTGTCTTTCTTTTGACCCTTCATAGTCCATGTATCTTTGGAATCTAGTGCTAGGATTTAGAATAAAGAAAGATAGAAAAGCCAGGTGTTGATGTAATCCTGTATGCCTATAATCTTAACTACTCAAGAGGCTGAGCTTTGTGGTTGTCATTCAAAGCCAGCTGGGCAGAAATGTCTGTGAGACTCTTGGAAGTGGAGCTGTGGATCAAGTGGTAGAGGGCCGGCCTTGAGCAGAAAAGCTAAGGGACAGTGCCCAAGCCACGAATTCAACTCTAGTACTGGCATAATAAGACAAAGAAAGATAGAAGGAGGGGAGGAAGGAAAAAAGGAAAGAAGGAGTTGGAGAGAGGGGAAAGGAAAAGGAAGGAAAGAAGGAAGGAAGGGAGGGAGGGAGGGAGGGAGGGAGGAAAAGAAAGAAAGAAAGGAAGAGAAGAAAGAAAAAAGAAGAAAGGAAGGAAAGAAGAAAGACAAGAGGGGGCAAGATGGAAGATAGGAAAGGAAGGAAGGAAGATGGAAGGAAGGAAGGAAAGAAGGAAGGAAGGGAGGGAGGGAGGGAGGGAGGGAGAGAAGGATGGGCTGAGGAAGGGAGGGAGAGGGAGGGAGGGAGGGAGGGAAGAGAGTGGGGGAGAGGGTGGGAGAGAGGGAAGGAGAGAGGATTGAGGAAGGAAGAAAGCCTGTATGAATGTTCTCTGCTTGAGTCAAGCCAACCTTAATATTTTATAGTATTAATTCATTCCTCCCCAACACACACACACACACACACACACACACACACACACACACACGCATGCACGCACACACACGTGCACACACACATACACAATCTTTTTCCTTCATAGATAAAGAGAAGTTGTAAAATGGACAATGCTATTGTCACAAGTTACTTCTAACAATTCCACACCCCAAATGTCCTATCTTACAGGGCCGTTGTTCAAGAGAGAACTGCAAGTATCTTCACCCGCCGACACACTTAAAAACTCAACTAGAAATTAATGGGAGGAACAACTTGATCCAGCAAAAAACTGCAGCTGCGATGCTCGCCCAGCAGATGCAATTTATGTTTCCAGGAACTCCGCTTCATCCTGTGGTGAGTTCGTCTTCCCTAATGGTGGCCGGCTGCATGACGCATTGGGACAGACATTGCCTCCATAACCTAAGACAGCCTCCCTGGACTTTGTCATTTTGCTTACAGTAAAGAGCTTTGATGCTCTGTAGATACCGAAAAAGAGCTTTAAAAAAATTAAATGGAAAGATGGTGTGTGTGGGAATAAGGAGCAAAGACAATCTCAAATCAATATCTCGGAAAGCAGCCTTTCTCATCAGTAAACTCGGCCTCTGAGCCATCTTAGAATAGAAATGGCTCCACCATTTTATTTGGAGCGTGGCTTGATAGGCTATGGATTGAAGAGGTGGTGATGCCTCAATTATCCAGCAGTGTAGCACCAAATTGGATGGTATCATTTTTAGGATGGAGAACGTGCGAAACCAGAGGAGATGACTGAGCTCTCCAATATCACACAGCTCAAGTTGTGTTGCAGGGCCTTGAACTTACCCAGGAGCTGGGGAGATAGATTTTCCCTGTTCTCCTAGGCCAGACAACAGCTGGGTAAGATGGAGCCTGTCTCTCTCCCAGGTCTGGAAAAGGCATAGCAGCCGTGACAAAGACCACAGAATAAATGCCCAAGGGAGTTTAAGTATATGAATATATATTGGGTAATATTTTTCTCCCTGATTTCAGTGTTTGAGGGTACTTCCTTCAAGGTCTAGAAATTGCTTTAAGAATGAAGCCCCGAGGGAAGGCGTGCATTTGACTTTAGTGGGTTTCACTTACATTGGTGAATTATTTGCACAAAAACAAGCTAAAAAAAAATCAAGTCAAGGGAACGAATTTGCTTTAAAAAAAAAATACAAGCACAAAAGGCTATTGTAGAAAAATCAGCCTTCATTGTAGGAAAATCTATGTGACTGAAAGCTGTTAAATTAAAACAGATAGCTACCAGTGAGTTCCATTTTCTTATTATGTCCTTGTGAGATGGACTGGGGAGAGCGTAGGGGTGGCCAAGAAGAGAGAGAGCAGGTTGTTAGCAATTCTGCATGTCTCCAGAGTTCTGCGAAAAGTAGCCAGAGTGAAAAAGGCTGGGGGCAAGGAACTCTGAGGTAAGTCAGACACAGCCTTTGAGGAGAGACAGATACATGGAAAGGCCATGTCAGGCCCAGAGGATGAGTTTGGATGAAGAAAGGTAACCTAAAGGAAGGTAGTCTCAAATAAATGCATCCTGGACCAGTATTAAGAGCTAGCCCAGGTGTTCAGACTTACTGAAAATAGATTAGTCTTCTGAACACATTTAAACTAGGCATTCAAGTACTTCTACTTAAAACTACACACATGTATAATTTATAATTCTTTTTGATGCGCACCTAATAAAGCCTCTTATTAATTTCCCAAAATGCTAAACTAATATCCTTGTATATACTAAGTAACATGTATGGAAATCAATTCAGAGCAAGCTCAACACTATGCATCTCACCTGTTTGAATACTGTACTTCCGGTTTATTTAGAATTAGTCAGAATTGACCCTGGTATGAGATGAGGACAGTGTTAACGTGAAAATTCCATCAACTCTTGATTGAACTTGTTTTGAAAGCTGGTTTATGTATAGGCCCCAAATATTAATTAGGAGTTAATGACAATTTCTCTATGAAAAGGGAATGCTGTGTGTTAGTAGTCCAGGAGAGTTGGTTTTTTTTAAGTCACAAGAAGTATTCAAATACGAAGTGCGACAAGTCAAAAGCAATCAAGTCTAACAACAAATCATTTCAGAGCTTCAGAAGTGAGTTAGTGTTCTAGAACAAAGTAGTTGGCTGATGCTCAGAGGTGCCTGGACCCCACAGGAAGTCACCTCTTACAAAAACAGGGTCTTGGCAGATAAGATGTAGCATCTTAGATGGTGAGATCCTGCTGGCTGAAGTATAATTACAAGTCTCTTCAGAAGAGAGAGACAGAGGAGATTTGACACAGGCAGAAGAGGAAAAACTTAATGTGTTCATAGAGCTAGAGACAGGAGGGCTGTAGACACAGCCATGGAAAATCAGCAGCTACCCGAAGAGAGAGGAGACTGGAATGGCAGATTCTACCATAGAGCTTCCAGAGTGAGCAAGATCTGTTAACACTTTGATTCGGACCCAACAAAACTGATTATAGACTTCTGGCCTCCAGAACTACAGAAGAATAACTTCACTTGTTCTCAGCCATCACATTTATGGTCATTTTTTTAATGGCAGTCACAAGCAAGTTATAGATGTAGAAATTACTTAAATCAATTTCATTGACACACAGGGAATATGAGGTCATCTTCTTTAAAGCACTAGGGTATTTCTCCCATTCCCTCTACGGACCCCTAAACTCATCTGCTAGCATCTCTCCCCCTAGTCCTCTATGCAACTCAACTGCTGGCTGTACTCTGAATGTTTGTGTCATATGTTGAAGTCCAACCTGGCAGGGATAATATGACAAGTGGAAGAGAGGCCTTTGCGAGGCGAATGGGGTCAGGAGGATGGATTCCTCATAAATGCGATTAGCACCTTTAGAAGAAGAGAAGACACAGCCAGAGAGAGACATCATGGGTGCCAGGGACTCAGCCTTCACTGCACATTTACTCTGCCCAGGCCTTCCTTCATCTTCGATTTCCCAGCAGCCTTTACAACTGTAATGTATGCATTTCAGTTGTTTTAAAACTATAGAGTTGATGGCATTTTTCCCCCCATCACAGCCCAGATTAATGAGCACATTCGGTCAGATCTCTTGGTGGTCCCCAGCACGTGTCAGAGCTTTCTCCTGTTTAACAGGAGAAACTTCCTCTCTGCCTGCTTCCTTCTCTATCTCTTTCATTCATCTCTGATTCCCAGACTGAATATTTCTTCCTGGTTACCCTCTTATTGGTGGCCTAATGGGCTGAGAAGCCCCGCCTACTCTTCCCACAAATGTATATTTCCAGTCCAAACTTGTGTTCTGAGCCCTGGAATCATAGATGCCATGTCCCTCCTGAACTTACCTTTAAATTTCATATAAAAAGTGGATGTGTTCAAAACCCAACTCCTCGGTCCACTACATTCCCACTTCAGTAAACAGTATCCTCAACCCACAGTCTCCAACAAAAACCTAGCAGACTTGCCCACACTCTGAGACAGAAAATTCATTAGCAAGCCCCGCACACCTGCCTTCTAAGCCATCCGCTTCTTCTCCCCTTGCTAGCAAGCACACTCCTGTGAACCATCTCCAGGTTGTTGTTGTTTTTTCCCCAAACAACTTTATAAGCATCTCTTTTCTAATATCTTGCTTTCTGCTCTCATCTGACCCCAGTAACTCCTTACATACATCAACCAGAGGAGTCTTTTTAAAACATCAGTAAGACTCCATTACCCATTACTTAAGGCCCTTTCACTGGTTTGCTCCTTGCTACTGGAACAAAACCTAAACCCCTCAGCTCAGCTGTCACCCACAGTGTCTTCTCTGTGCTGGTCCCTGCCCAGTTCTGATGTCCCCAGACCTGCAGATATAAGGTACTGGAGAAAGGAGAGAAGAGCATGGGGTCCTGGGGAGAGAAGCAGAGGAATGTGTTCTGAAGGACAGCATGAGGCAGGAGCAGGACCAGCATTTCTGAAGTGATTTTCTTCAAGAGTTTTGTCCTCTGGCCTCTTCAGCCTGGGAGTGAGCACCGAGAGAGGACAGGCACCAGATGATTGCTGTCTCTCCTCACTTGGTAGCTGCACTCTGCACAAACTGCAGCCTCATCCTCCTGACTGCTGCGGGTGCTTCCAAGAAGGAAGTCCTCTGCAGGGACCTTCTCGTTCCTCAGTAGCTGCAACAGAAAGGAGGCTCCATGTATACCAGGAGATGCTGTGGGCCCAGACTCTCTCTCAGTAGATTCATTTTAATCCAGGATCCAAGAGCCACTTTTTCCAATAAGCAGCACATGGCTGCTCAGAACTGTCCACATTGCATACCTATATAGAAGGCTCAAGCTGGTTATGGAATATGGTTTTTCAATATACATTTTTCTTTAATTTTTTTTTTTAAAAATGAGGGATGTGTGTGTGTGTGTGTGTGTGTGTGTGTGTGTGTGCGCGCGCGCGCACGCGCGCCAACCAGTACAGGAACTGAATTCAAAAGCCTTGGCACTGTCCTTTAGCTTTTTCACTCAAATCTAGCACTCTACCACTTGAGCCACAGGTGGATAAGGGTCTCATGAACTTCCCTGCCCAAGCTGGCTTGGAACCGCAATCTTCAGATCTCAGCCTTCTATGTAGCTAGGATGATAGGTATATGCCACCTATGCCCAGCTGAGTATACACTTTAAAAGCATGCAGGCTACTGATATATTTAGGGGAGGGTTCTAAGAAATTATCCACAAAATTCATGTCATGAAGAAGAGTAGCTATAGTCTGAGACCTGAAGGCAAAAGTCAGGATGTTTTTCTTGGATATAACATCCTTTCAGAATCTGCTGGCTTAACCTATTCTTACTCGTGAGTCTAAAATCCCTGCTGCATTAGGAGTGTATAACTGCAAGAAAATTTTAAAAATGGACATGTAAGGATTGGCTCTTTCCTATAGCTATTTAGTTCAGTAATTCATCTCTGAGTTAAATAACCTGCTTAATACAGGTATGTGATTTTTAATACCTACATTCACTCCTCATTTGTAACAGCGGTTGTCAAATTTGGTCACACATTACTCCACATAGTAATTTTTTTTTACTAAGAATGTCAAAGTTCCTTCCTAGACTTGTTGTATAAGAATGCATCTCTGAAAGTCCCTCTTAGGTATTTTTGACATGGCTGTTCCATTAAATAATGAATATGTTGTGAATTATGGCCCTTCTGAACTTTGTGTATGTGTGTGTGCACGCACACGCGCACACACACACACACACACACACACACACACACACATACACACACACACACACACACACACACACACACACACACACACACCAGTTCTGGGGCTTAAATTCAAGGCCTGGGCACTGTCCCTGGGGTTTGTTTTTCCTTGTGGTTAACGCTCTACCACTTGAGCCGCAGTTCCACTTCTGGCTTTTTTCATAGTTTATTGGAGATAAGAGTCCCATGCACTTCCCTAACCAGGCTGTCTTTGAGCTGATTCTCAGATCTCAGTTTCCTGAGTAGTTAGGATTACAGGTATGAAGCATTGGTGCCCAGCTGAATTTATTTTTTTTAACTCAAACATTACATAGTCCTTATACTATTAAATCATGTGTTTTTTTTTTCAGTAAGACTAAATTATAAAAGCTAACGTTACTGAAAAGCTGCAATTTTCTATAATTATGACTGAAATAGGTAACATACATATATAAAATTTTTTGGCAAGTCAAGGGGGAAAAAAGAAGAAAATCCTAACTGCTATCCATTTCTCAGGTTGAGACCATAGGCTGAGACTTTCTCCCAAAGCCAACTTATGGCTGAGCTGTGAAGGTGTAGGAGTTTCTCACAGGAGGACTTGAAGGAGACCTTCTAAGGCTAGTTGAATATCCTCTGAGCTCTCAGCCAGCGCAGTGGACTTACCAGCCTCCCTGGGAACTCCCGGCACAAATTAGCAACTATTTACTATTTTCTGACATGACCGTTTAAAAGAAATACTCTTTCTTTTCTGTTAATGTTGTATTGAAAAATGTGTTTGTAAAACATAGTGTGTCATTTTTTCCCACATATTAAACAACTCCTTCCCTGTCATAAATAGACAAGAATCATGTTACCCAAGATAGATAAGTACAGACAACTATGACACAAGCAGGCAATGTAGCCCAGAGTTAGAAAAATGCATGGACATATGATCACAAATATTTGAAAACTCATCCTAAAAATAAACAGTTTAAAAGGTTCATAAATAAAAGCCAACCGAACAAACAGGAGGATTTAGGCCCAATTCACTGTAAAATATCTCCTGACAAAAGTCTTTAGGATCATAATTGTTTTTAAAATCGTGACTCTTGAAAAAGTTGAAATAAGAAATTAGGTTCATAATTTCTGAAAGACAAACAAGTTACATATTTGTAAGTGGAGCTTTAAAAATGATTATGCTATTGACCTACTAGAATATTTCTTCTTATCCCAAGACAAAGTATATAGTGATAAAAGAATATATTTGGGGTTTTGGTTTTGGTTTTTTGTTCAGGGAATTTTATTTTTTTGTCAGTATTCAGTTTGAATTCAGACCTCTACCATTTGAGATTTGAGCCAAATGGTGGTTTATTTATTTTTCAGATAGTATCTCACACTTTTGCCTGGAACTAGACTTGATAATTCCAAGTGTGCCTCATCTGGCTTTTTTTCTTTTTCTTTTTTCTTTTTTTGCTTAGGCTGGCCTTGAACCATGAACCTCCAAGGTAGCTGTGATTACTAATTACTCTCTGACCTTTTATCTTTTTAATAATGCCTTATTATCTTTAAAGTAGTTGTACAAAGGGATTACTGTTCAACTCTTCTTCTCCTTTTGTGGTACTGGGGGATTAAAGCTCAGACAAGTAGGCAAGTTCCACCACTTGAGCCATAGCCCCAGTCCTGAGACTGTGTTTAGTAAGCACTATCTGCTCTTGTCACTGCTTTGTTGATTTTGTGACCTAGGAAGGCAAGCCCATTTTTAATAGTCAATGGAGATATTGTGCAGGATTTCAAGCTCTTTCACCCAACCTTTCAAGAAGGGAAGTTTGAATTAAGGCATGGTTGAGCTACAGCAAACTGTAGTATACTGGTCTAAAGCTGCACCTGAATTTTGGAAATATTCCAAATGGAAGATGAAATATACTGGTAAGTCTGAACTCAGTGAAATCCCACAAGAGCTCCACTTTTTTTTAAACTGGGTAAACGTGCTTACCTGGAAAACAAGGATTTTGTTTCTTTTTCTCCCTTTGAGAGATCTGTAGGAGAAATAAAACTCTGGATCCCAAAGATCTTCTGTGAAAACATTCAATTGTTTGGAAGGATGAGTACTTAGAGTGGAAATTATTTTCTTTCCTGACAACATAAATTTAACTGGTCCCTTCTAAGTTGGTGTCTCTGATATTCTCCTATATTTTTGTGTTGTTTGGGAAAGAGAGACTCTGTGTTTTTCAGTTTTCTTAAGTAAAACCGAAAGGAAGTAATTTTTAATGAATTTTTACAATGCCATCCTGGATTCTGGATTCTGCTGCTCACACAGAGTATCATATGTGATAAATAAATTTTGCTCAAATGACACTTGCTAACAGCTTTCATTTTTTTGCTCAAATTATAATACTTGCTGGTAATATTTTGTTATAATACTTGCTGGTAATATTTTGTAAGTGTTGTTCTATTGAATCTGTTTCCTGTGTTGTCTTCCTTTAACAGCCCACTTTTCCTGTAGGTCCCGCCATAGGGACAAATACGGCTATTAGCTTTGCTCCTTACTTAGCACCTGTCACCCCTGGAGTTGGGTTGGTCCCAACAGAAATTCTGCCCACCACACCTGTCATCGTTCCCGGAAGTCCACCCGTCACTGTCCCGGGCTCAACTGCAACTCAGAAACTTCTCAGGACTGACAAACTGGAGGTACTTGAACTGTGTTTGTGCTTTGAGATGCATTTGTGGTAGAAGAAAACATCTGGGTCAATGAATGCTTGTGAGATCATTGAGTTCTGCAAAAAAGACCGCACACACACACACACACACACACACACACACTCATACACACACATCCAGAACCCATGCATTCATAATTCTGTGGTCTGAAATTAATGCCAAGGACAAAGGGAATTATGTGGGAAAAAGAATAACTTTAACACAAACAAAAATCATCTGCATAGAGTATATGTTTAAGGGCAAAATAGTGTCAACCAAGAGACTATTGAATCCATCTCAATGCAAATTACAGAGATCAATGCAAATTATACTCTCCTGTTATGTCCAGCAATAACCTTTTCTGAATCTTGGAAAGTTCTAGAAGTAGTCAGGTACCCAGCAATTAGGGCAATGGGAGATACTCAGAGACAATCCAGTTGGTCTGGTCCTGTGTCAGTGCTTTAAGACCATGTGTGGTTGTTATTGAATGTTCAAGAACACCTGGCTTGAAGGTTTTACTGAGAATTGAAGGAAGTGGGTGCTAGAGGGAGAAGGGGGGGGGGGGGATAGGTAAAGTTAGCTATTGATAGAGATGTCTAATTTCACTTAAAATCAAGTGTTCTATAAAACTCAATGTAACAAGTTGACATATTTATAAAATACAAATTCTGAAGTTGTAAATCACGACAACCTTTCTGTACTTCATTGAGTAAAATTTCTCCTGAAACAAAGCTAGAGACTTGGTCTATTAACCCTACTCTGGTTATCACTCTGATAGTCCAGCAGAGCATTTTATAAGGTTGTGTAAAGATTCTGATAGGTTTTTCAAAGCTATCCTTTCATTCCCTTACTGATTAGAGTAACTAGGTAACCTTGTATACTGAGAACATTGGGTCATTGGAGAATATTCTTTCAGTGTACATTTGTTTAAATATTAACCCAGAAAACCTGGAGGGCTACAAAATGTTTGCTACCTAACAACCTGTGAATGTTTTAGAATTCAGAATAGAACTGTAAATAGTTTAAAAGATATGTGTTTTCTTTTATAACTCAGCTTCAATCTAGAACCTCTATATCCTTGAGTGAAGAGAATGTAAATTCTACCGTTTCAGAGACACAAAGCCTGTCCCTGTGAATATTGGCAGATCGGCTTGCTAGGGGACTGCACATGTTTTGGGCTCCACCTGCTGGGGCCTACTGATCTTTAGCACTCAGGATGGGGCTGTTTCAGAAAACAGATTAGATCAGAAGAGTTGGGACAATTCGTCCTTCCCACAGTAGACAAAGGCACATGTAAAAGTGAATTCACATGGACTGTAACAGAACAGTTTTTGGTCCATTTCAATCCAGGAATGAAGTCAACTGCAGTCAGAAACTGACTACACTTTTTTCTGTTGTCCTAGGCAGGAGTGATTACCTTTGCAGAGAAAGGCTTATTCTGAATCTGTGCAAAGAGCTGAGTAAATTCCACTTCATACAGTTTATAAACTCAAGATGGAACGTTAGCTAATTTCCAAAGTAGGATGAAATAATTCACAGCTTTGCAACCTTTCACAACCCAACTCACAACTTTTAAACCATCGGTTTACCTTTCAACTTCCCTTAGCCATTGGTCAGTGAGGGAAACACTGTGTTCCTAAGTATGTTTGACTTTCACAAGACTCAAACCTCGTTTGACCTTTCATTTAACGTCACTGGTGATCCACCTGTGTGCTGGAAAATTGAAGACGAAAAGGAATTCACTTACAATCCTATTAACCAATCACCCTGCGGATGATATTTGTAAGCAGGCAAGAATTACGTAAGCCACATACAACATGTCTTTATTTCAGGTTATTTATAGTTGAAGCATTATTAAGAAAACTTCAGATTATAAACATTTATTCTTTCTATAGTAAAACTTTGGCCAAACCATCATTCACAAAGGATAATTTAATTTACCTGAGATTGCAGAATTATAAAGAACTTAAAAATCAACATTTTACCTATTTCCTATTTCTCTCTGTCTAGTTTTGACCCTTTTTCTGCTTCTGTACTTTTCTCCATTAAAAATAATAGTAAGTAGAGCACTAATTTTGAATAGAAAACTCAGAGACAGCACCTACGCTCAGAGTTCAAGCCTTGCAACTGACAAAAAACTTATCTTTCTTTGGAGCTATCAAAAATATTAATGAAGTGACTTTAAAGTGAACCTTTTGGTGTCTAGTTACTGTGTTGGTGATTGCAGGTATAAGTTTTCTTTGAAGACAGGGGAGATGTTCCAAGAACCAGAATTGGTCAGGTTCACAGGCCCAATCACCAATCATGGTCCTGACAGATGAGCAAGCATATCATTCCTGAAACATGTTGGAAAAAAGCTCTGTGACAGCGCTATCAAACTATCTATGATGATAGATAATGGGAAAAGTGATCTGTCCACAGATATAGATATATATGTATATAGAGATAATATATACATGTTGTATAGACAGCTAGATGTATAGACAGATGATTTCTGCCCAAAGATAGAAGATATTCATATATGTATATATAGCTATATGATATATAGATGATATATAATGTGATACGTCATCTATCTATGGATAGACCTATTAGGTAGATGGATGGATGGATGGATAGGTAGTAGATAGATAGATAGCTAGATAGATAGATAAATAGACAAAGTAGATGGATCTCCAGCCCCAATCCTGGTAAGTTACCTAAGGATATATAAATCCAGACATATGGAACCACAGACGATAGAGACTGTTGATTTCTGTTGTCATTCTTAATTTTGGCTAAAACTGCACATGGCCCCCGTTACTTTCTTAACTTTTTTAGAAAAAGAGAGGAAGGTCAGCTTAGACTTAGCACCTCGTGTCTTGGCTTGTGGGTAATGACTATGCTATCCAGGAGAGCACCAAAGCCCACCTGCCTGGGAGCTGTGGGCCCATGTCCGTTCCTCCCTACCCCTGTGCAGGTGGTCACGGTGACCGGCAGGGGGAGGGGGACCAGGCCTGACCCAGGCCCCCTGCACCCTCCTCTCTTTCTCTCTCTGTTTCTCTGTCTCCTGTCTCTCTTTGTCTCTATCTCTCTCTGTCTCTGTGTCTCTGTCTCTGTCTCTCTCTGTCTCTGTGTCTCTGTCTCTGTCTCTGTCTCTCTGTCTCTGTCTCTGTCTCTGTGTGTCTCTGTGTCTCTCTGTCTTTCTATCTCTCTGTCTCTCTCTCTTCTCCTGGCCCTACCCCGCACGCATCACCACCGTGGCTTCTCCTCCTTGTCCCAGGTATGCAGGGAGTTCCAGCGAGGCAACTGTGCCCGGGGAGAGACGGACTGCCGCTTTGCACACCCCGCCGACAGCACCATGATTGACACGAACGACAACACCGTAACCGTTTGTATGGATTACATAAAGGGGCGTTGCATGAGGGAGAAATGCAAATATTTTCACCCTCCTGCACACTTGCAGGCCAAAATCAAAGCTGCGCAGCACCAAGCCAACCAAGCCGCGGTGGCCGCCCAGGCAGCCGCGGCCGCGGCCACCGTCATGGTAAGTGCGCGCGGGGTGGACCCCGATCGCCCGCACCCCGCACCCCCACGCGCCCCGGGCCGGGGTGGGGAGGGGATGGCTGCTTCGGGGTGCGACTTAGGTGCTCCCGGCTCAGCTGGGAGACGAGGCTGCTCTACGCCCCCCCCCACCCCGCACTCCGCTGCCTAAGTTTTGTTGTTGTTGCCCCCTTTTTAGTTGTTCTCTTCCTTCCCTCCCTTCTGAGGCACAATAAGTAAATCCCTATGCGGTCCTGCAGCCCCGCACCGCGGCCTGCCCCGCGGGTGCTTGGCCCTGTCTCCCCGCAGAGGAAGGCTCTGAAATCTGGATTTAAAAAAAAAATTATTTTTATATATATATATATATGGGGTTTTTTTTCTTTTAAAAAAGTTTTACTCCCTTTTGATCAAACTTTTTTTACTGTCTTTTTTCTTTAACAAGAGTTTTTAATCGTCTGTAAGCAATTGCACACACAAAATTCGACCTGTGCGAGTCATGGACATCCTGACCGTTAGCACCCCCTTCCTTCTGTGGGAAGCCTTGTAACAGGTGGAGCTGTCTCGCCCTCCTCTTCCCCCACCCCCCACCCTCAAAATGCTGCCTAGCAAGTGAGGGAGTCAGGAAAATCTGGCACCTTCTAGTGTCTCTACCTCCTCTCCTTCTGTATACCACCACAGCAGGGCTGATCCAACTCCTCCCTCCTGTGATATCGTACATGGAAAGGCAATGCATGCAGCAGATTAAAAATAGAAGTGGACTGGGGAGGTGCTTTAAAAAAAAAAAAATAGACCTGGAAGCCAGCCTCCCCTCCTCCACTTTCCTTACTGCTTACTGTCCCTCTGAGGCTGGCAGCAACTCCGTTAGGGTCACAGGCCCTGATGCCACTAGGGAGTCACCAAGGAGACTGGCTCCTTGGACTCTAAGGCTTCGAGGGTCTTCTCTAGCTAGATCTGTGAGATCAGAATTCAAATAGTTTTGTACATGTCAGAGAGGCTCATGTGTCCAAACTCTCCGTCTCCATGTCGGCAAGACTTTAGAATGAAGGAAAAGGTTTGGAAAGGGTCTCGCGTTGATTCCCTCACCCCTTCATTGAAGGCATTTAGAGGGGTTCACCATGGATCAGCACCCACTGGATAGGTTAAATAAGTCAATGAGGACTCAGGGTTGGCTAGGTGACATGCGATGCCCCAGGTAATAGGATGGAAGTACAGAGTAGGCCCGAGAAGGAACCCGAAGTCTCAGCAGCCACTCCTCCCTGGGAACAGAGAAAGATAGAGCCTTAGAAATGAAAAGTACCGTTTGTGAACACATTGTTCTCATTAATGACCCCACTTCAGATGCAGACCACTGTCTCAAGTGGAAGGGAAGCTATCATATTCACAAGCTCATCACACACACACACACACACACACACACACACACACACAACTACAAGAGATAGGGCTGCAGAGAGAACAGCACAGACTGCCCAATGTGACCTGGTGTGTTATACTGAGCTTTCCAATCTGAGCTCATCTCCCAATAGTTTAAGAATCGAACCCTTTGCCTATCCCCATTTTGTTATTGTTTTAAGCTTAGAGATCTTGGCTCTTCAGTGTTCTGTTACTGTCTATGTGGACAATATACACTCACACAAGAGTATCAGAGAAGAAAAAAATAAAAGAAAGTCTCCCTTTTTGAGTTCTCATAAGAGAGACTTCCAAAATGTATTCTGATCAGGAATAGGAAGATGATCACTCTCCGTAGATGAGCAGGAATTCTCTGGACATAATTAAGCATCCTTTATACATGTGTTCACTGTGTGAGTCCATCCTCTATCCACTCAGTGACAATCTTTTCCTGAGGAAGTAAGACTTTTTTCTTGGCAATCATCTTTTCAGGCCAGCTTCAGCTTTCCCTAATTGATGTGCTGATGATTGGACACTAAGGCCATATTTTTCCATAGTATGGGACTGTGTTACAAATCACAACTTGGTCCTCAGCATATTGCCAAGATAAGACAGACACTCGAGCTGGGAAGGTGGCTCAGTGGTAGAGTGCTTGCCTTGCATGCATAAGGCCCTGGGTTGGATTCCTCAGCACCACATAAGCAGAAAAGGTCGGAAGTGGCGCTGTAGCTCAAGTGGTAGAGCACTAGCCTTGAGCTGAAGAGCTGAAGGAAAGCATCCAGGCCCAGAGATTAGGCCCCACAACCAGCAAAAAAAAAAGACAGACACTCAACTGAAGTAGCTTAAAAGACAGAATCAGATTTCGCTGTATCATGAGGAGAGGAGAGAGGAAACGAGTCTAGGAACTTAAAATCCAGCCGGTATTCTCTTTGTCTTGCCTCTCTCTCTTAGGATGTCAGCTCTATTCTCCAAGGCCAGTTTTTCCTATAGCTGTAGACAGCTTTAGGACACATTCTTGTATCTCTTTGACAAGAGAGAGAACAGTATACCCTAATTAGGAGGAAAATCATTGTCTTCTTGCCATATCAGTGGCCGTCCCTGTGGTCAGAGTGATAGCAGCTATGTGTGCATGACTTAGTTTGGGTCTCAGTGGTCATCTCCCACTGTGAGGGAAGGAGACGAGGCTCTGAGACTATGAACACATGAGTCCCCATAATCCAAATACCATTTGAACAAATACAGTGACCCGAGGGCCCTGATTTAGTCTTCTTGCATCCTACAAGGGAATGTCTATAAGCAATTAGGTTTCCATCGCTTCATTGGTAGACACCAATGATAGGTGACCCAGGCTGCTGGGGCTAAGAAGAAACATGTCCACTCATACAAATAGATCATCCTTCAGCCTCACAACAAGACATCAGAGCTCTGCTCGGACACAGGCCCTCCTACACGTTCACACATATGCTGTAGGTGCCAGGAGAGTTAGTTGCCATAGTTTCTTAAGATGGTTACACCATGCCCAAATTTGGAGTGCTGCGAAGTCACAGGTTTTTGCCACGTCTTCAGAGACAACCCCAAAGAACATCATTTCAGAACAAAAGCCAGCATCTTCTTGACAATGACATGAAAATGACTGAATCTGACATGTCTCTTTAGGATGAACTCAGAGGCTTAGCTGAAATCAGTTGGATAAAATTATAAGTATACGTACCCTAGGAGCAAGATGACTCAGTACATTGCAGGAAACGATGGTTTGATTTTCTTCTTTAGGACAAATGGGAGTGATGATGGCAACGCCAGGTAGTAATAAGTCATTTACCTGCCTCCCCCATCTTCACCCAGTGTTCCCTAGTGGCATTGTTATTGCTATCTGGGGATTTCCCCCTTATTTTGATGAATCAAACCTTAAAAAAAAAAGCATTTAAAGCTTTTTCTTGAAGAAAAGGCACATTTATTTCCTTTTGAGCTTATTCGTTTACTAATACGTCTTCAAACACAAGCATTGCTCTCCCCAGACATGTTAAGCAAGACACAGCTGCGCTTTGGTAGTTTGAGCACAAAGGGTGTTTCGTCTTCTGGCACGTGGTCTTTGTTCACATAAGCCAAAATGGGGCAAAACAAGAAGAACACTAGTTTATAAAAGGAAATAGGCAGGCTGCCATCAGCAAGATAAGCATCAATTGTTCAAGAAAATATGTGTGGGAACTTGGGATTCTATCCAGCTCATCCACATCCTTTTACCTTCCTTATGGTGGTAGTTTTGATTATTTTGTCAGGGTTTCCTGCCCCCTCAGAGTTGATCTTTGCTTGTAACAGGGCTATGACCCCTTGGTTTGTTCGTCTTCACCTGAGGTAGGGTGTGTTCCTTGACCTAGAAGAAGAAAAGCCTGGCTGCCTGTCTAGGACTTCCATGTACATTCAGTTCTGTACCCAAGGCTAGGGGCCCAAGGCGGACACAGGATTATAAATGTCAGTGAGGCTGACAAGAAAGGAAGCCTAATGTCTGGTCCCAACAAAACCCGTTTACTTGGAAAGAAGATATTTGCATGTAATAAAGGAAACAAAGTATTCAACAGAGAAGAGAGACACTTCATGCTCATACTCAGTGTGAAGTTCTTAGTTCCTTTTCACTCTTAGCTTATCCTAAATTATAGGAAAATGCGTTTTCAATAAGCTAAGAAGAAAAGGGAAAATGTGGATAATGTTAACTTTTCATATGGTTATCCTAAAGAGAAATATTAAACATTTCTTATTCTATCCGGAGATAGACTTCATTAAATGATGCTTTGTTGAATCAAAACTTTGATCATAAATATCAGCCTTCGGAGACTTTTCTGGTTAGCATGCCAGAAAAGACTGACTCAATAGTAGATTCATTTTCTGTAAACCCTGAGGATTGGGGAAAATGAAGGAGAAAATTGAGTCTTGACAATTAAGGCCAAATGATTTTGAACTTCAGCATCCAGCTAATGTTCTGAGTGTATGCTAGGAGGGTAGGCTGCTGTATAGCTTTCTTTAGTCAATACAGATTAGTTTAAGCTCAAAAATAAATCAAACAAGCCCAGCATGACTCAATTGTGTGAAGCTACACAGATGAAAGATTTCAAACAAAAATGGCTAGCCAGTGGTGGTTCTCTAATTCTAGCTATTCCAGAAGCTGAGATCTGAGAATCATGGTTCAGGAGCCAATCATGACTGACAAATCCCAGAGACTCTAACCAACAAAAATCTGGATGTAGAAGTGTGTCTTGAGTGGTAGAATACTAGCCACAAAAGCCAAGCTAGAGTTCAAGGCCTTGATTTGAAGCCTCGGTATCACTGTGTGCTCAGGGGCACCAGTGCACATGTGTACACACACACAGAGGTATCGTGGAACTTATAAAATGCTAAACATGATTTTTGTTTAAAGAACAGAGAAACGCGGGCTTGTTATTGCACTCCTTGGATTGATTTTATTTTTAATGTTCGAAATTTTACAACACTGCTTTTATATTATTTCATGTCCTTTATCAAAACAGCTTTCCCAAATTTTCTTGGCCATTTAGCCAAATCTTGTCTCCACCTCCAGCCTTCTTACTTTATCTCTAGTCACTCTTTTCACCACACCACAGCACTTAACCTACCTCCTATTGTACATCTTTCCCTGACTCATCAAAAGATGATAAATGACCTTTTGTTTACCAAATAAAATTTCAATTATTCCCATTTTAATCATTTGGTTCCACTCTATTTTATTCCAAAGCCATAGCTCCACCTCAGAACTTTAGAATGTAAGTTCTTCATTATTATGAAACCCTTATGGATTTACTTATTGTGCTAAAAATAGAAACGGGATATTTCATTTTTCTTATTTGCATTGAAGCTGTTCTTTGAATTTCTTTACTTTCATAGAATTCCATCATAGAATTTTTTCCATTTTTTTAGTGACAACCAGGAAGAGGAAAATTTTTCATTATGGTCTAAATTAATCCATCTCTACTATTCTTTCAATTGTTTAAGTGAAACTAAAAATATGCTTATAAGACATCATTTATTTCTAATCTTTAAGCTATTGTTTGCTATTTTAGCTGTTTGCTATTGTACATGGTCTAGCCAAGAATTCCACTTTCCTTAATTGGTTTGACTGCTAATTGTAGCCAAAAGTACAAATAGGATTACTAAATAGAAATTATTTTAATACTCGAGGACACCTAAATACCTTTTCAGAGGGTATTTTCTTAGTATAACCGGTAAGTTGTTTGAAATGAAATAAATTATAATTTCAACTGTAGTCAACAACAGAATGGATGATAAGTTAGTCATAAGCAGAGATAAAATAGAATACAAGTGAGAAATTTTGGAAACTCACTATTGAAATTCAAAACTTGTAATGTTTGGCACACTAGTCCACATACTCTTATAAAGACCCACAACTAGCAGAGTGAAACAAAGAATTGAGGCAATTATCTATATGATTCAGACAAAAAAGAAATCTGCATCCAAACCCAAACCGTTTTGCCTAAATAATCTTGAGTTTGAATATTTTTTTTGCCTGAATTTTCATTTGTCTCAGTTTGCTGTTTCATTTTGTTAGGCTAGAGAGCTGAAGTGAAAATTATCTTCGTGAAAATTTTCAACTTGGATTGTGCCTGGTGCCTTTGGATTTTTTTTTTAATATATACTTGAAAGCTAACTTATCAGACGTTCTTCAAGCTGATGGCCCTTGAAAGTTTTGCATTTTTTTTCTGAAGCAATATAAAAAATGCTTATGGTGTGTATGCAAGCTGCTGTTTTAATTAACTTTCCTGAATTTCAAACATCTATATTTTACTCTCTTATATGCTTTTAACTAAGGTATAGTAGATGCATTTTTGCTTCAATACTAATTTAAAGGTGTAATATTCATTTCTTTAGAGAACATTTTTGTTGTTGTGCATGCCTAGTGTTTTGTACGTTGTATATTGCATTCAGAATATTTTTTTCCTTCTCACCTATCCACAATGCAATGCCGTTCCCATGATGCACCTCTGCTTGCTGTTTACCTGTATGTTAATTCGCTTGAATCCCATTGGCCCACTGCCATCATGTGCTCGCTGCCTGTTATTAAAAGACTCAGTCGACTGCCAAAGCAATGAAGCGACCTCTCGAAGCAACTGTAGACCTGGTACTTTGACCTTTCACCTTTCGCTTTGCATGTAGCTTTTCAGAGAACCATCTGAGATTTGTTTTTACTTGTAAGATACTGGTTGCAGCCAATCATGATTATTAATTTAAAATGGAAAAATTTCAATAAGGTGTTTAGCCATTTCGTTTGCACATGTAATCTGTGAAATAAAATTGACCCTAACAAATTTTAATACCTTTTCCAAAAGAGTGAAGCAAACTTAAATTCCTTGGCTCAGAAAAAGGCTCATTATAATCCTTATTAACCTTAACAGTCAAGAAATCGTCATTGAGTAAAAGTAAAGAATAGGTATTAATAATAACACAGTGCTTTTTTTCTTCCCCCACCCCTTCCCATTAGAATAGCTGAACCCATTTAAAAAGCTGAAGCCATTTTTGTTTTCGTTGTTGTTGCTTGATAGTTTTTTTTTTTCTTTTCCTTAGTTGAGATGCTACCGTTTTTTGGGTTACAGAAATCATGCTTTTGCTCTCAATAACAAATTCTCACTCATTCGACATTGCCGCTGTTTAAATTAAGGTGCATGGCATAAGCATCTCCTTAGCTATCATTTAAAACGTAAAGAAAGAAAGAATATTGTCCTTGATGATCTGTGTAGACACGGAAGATGTGTTTGCTTTAAGTTAGACATGTCTTATTGACTTCTTCCTTTCTAGGCCTTTCCTCCTGGTGCTCTTCATCCTTTACCAAAGAGACAAGCACTTGAAAAAAGCAACGGTGCCAGCACGGTATTTAATCCCAGTGTCTTACACTACCAGCAGGCTCTGACAAGCGCCCAGCTGCAGCAGCACGCCGCGTTCATCCCCACAGGTATGTGCCCTGACCGTCCACGTCTGCGTCCTTCTGTCCTTCTGGTCATGTGCTTTCTTCTCATCTCTTTAAGCTGTTTGGCGGCCTCTAGTTTTGCATCTAATGGTGCAATACCGCCTCAACGTTATCATTGTCTAGATATATCTAAAGATTTTGACCCTGCCTTGATAGCTGAAAGTTGTTAGGATTCTAAAGCCAAATATCTGATCGAACTGAGTGATAGATTTAACCAGGAGCAACAGAGAACACGTAGGGGCTTCTGCTTTCTTAAGCCCTTGTTAAATTGTTTCTGTCAATAAGACCTTTTATGTGTGACCATTGAAATTTTCCCTTAACACTGAATGACCTAAAAATAGCAATTCTAGTAAATACTAACCACTTTTTTTTCTCTTTCTATTCAGTGCGCTAAAAAATAATGAGGCTATTCAAAGTAAAGCAATCCTCTACTCATATTTTTTATATCCATGCTCTCTCTCTTTCTCGCTCTCTCCATGCTTCTCAACATTCACCAAGTTCACAAATTTTATAGAGAGATATGAGTCCTTATCCTCCATTTGCGAGCCAATATCTAAGGATATGAGGTGCTACTGTGCATTATTTTACCATTCCACTAAGATGTCAATCATGTTTATCATAAAATCTCAGAGTTTAAAGTGGTCTCCGTGATCTCTTCATCCGGTTGACTGTTTTACAGATGAGAAAACTGAGGCCCCCCTATGAAAAGTGGCTTTCCAAGGTAACAAGAAAAAATTGTAGAACCTCAGTCCCCTAGACCTTGTCCAATAGACACACCCAGCAGCCCCCTAGCATCCAAATACAAGATTCCAAAGGGCTCTCCAAAAAAATAAAAACAGCCTAAAGTAAATCTTTAAAAAAAAATAGCATAATAGATAAGATACATAAGGTTAAAAAAAAACAAAACACATTGTGTGCCAAC
This sequence comes from Dipodomys spectabilis, assembly GCF_019054845.1. Classification (NCBI taxonomy): domain Eukaryota; kingdom Metazoa; phylum Chordata; class Mammalia; order Rodentia; family Heteromyidae; genus Dipodomys; species Dipodomys spectabilis. The sequence continues at coordinate 12,257,749 of NW_024870752.1, forward strand.
GCTACCCAAGCTTTTATTTAATTTCCCTGCTACAGACACAGACACTCCAAACATACACATTACACAGACAGCTCAAACAGCCCGTGATTTTCATCTTAAGTCTGAAGTTAGAAGCAGGGTATGATTTCATCTCCCATTTGTTGAGTTTAGGGGTTCAAAACAGAAGTCCTTCATTCCATGATAGTAAATGGAAGATGAATATGCATCAGTAACAAGTTCACTAAAAAGAATTTAACTGATCCTTGTTTGTAGGATTGGACTTTCCTCTTTTGTCACTCATTTTCTTGAATTCCAAAGCATATTAGAAGTTGTTTTTTAATCAGAGGTAGAAAAATACTTTGTAATATCCTTTACTACAATGTCTATACTTTAAAAAAATCTAATAACATATAAACAATTGTACTTATAACAAAAATATAAGAGCAAAATAAGTTTTAGGATTTATTTCTCTTAATTGATTTCTGTACCTATCTTTAATTCGTAGACCTGCAGAGAAATCTCTTAATTCAGCATCTATCAGCACTTGACTCTAACACTATGACAGCTTAGTTAATGACCACTCAAATAACATAGCAGTATCAATAATTGTAACCGAATTGAAATAATACCATCATATAACAATTACTGGAAAATTAGTTTACCCACAAAGTCCTGTACGGTTTCTATAAATGTCTCATAGGCCTTGTGGCCAGTAGACATTTTAAAAGGGAAAAAATGACTCAGAGAAAAAACATAAAAGATGACTGTGTTCCTGAAGAATGGGAAATAAAGCCATTACCATCTTGGGAATATCTGAGACCCTGGAGCTAAGCCTTTGCTAGACTTCCAAGCCCTTAATTACATATGCCATACTCTAATCCAATAATAACAGATTAAAGGAGTTATTGAAAGAATTCACCTTTTGAGATATTTCACCTGCACACCACTTAAATGTTTCCAAAAGAAGAGAGAATGACACCCCTACCACAATAACTGATTGCCTTTCAGGTATTGGGTGCGGTGGTTGTGTACTTCCGCCCTCTGGTGGATTCTGTAGGAACAGCTCAGATGTGTCAGCAACCCTCATCCAAAGGACTTAGGAGCCAAAGGGTGGGACCCAGCCCACATAATGCCGTGAATTAGAAGACTCCATTTGTTGCATAATATTAAGATCATAGTGAAAAGAGATGTGGATCTCCTGTTTTGGAGTGTTCTTTCTGCTTCTAAGAAATATCCATGTTTCTCTCAAATGATGAAAGAGAGCAAACTTTATTAAAAATAGCATATGCTTTTCTCCCACCTTTAATCCACAGCAGAAATTTCAGTGTGTATAGTAGGGCAAAAGTTTTTATTTTAGGGTTTCCTTATGAACCACATTTTGTACCTCATTTTAAAAGTGATCATGATGACACATGTTCATCGTTAATCCAGGTTTTTTAACCTCTGCAAATTAAGTGGTGATGTTCAGAAGAGTAATTTGTATAACGGAGCAGATAGCAGTCCCCTTATTATTAAGCGGACAAATAAATATGAAGTAAAAACATTTTTTTGTTTCCTAGAGGTTACCCTTTATGGAAAAGATATTCATAATATATCTTTTAATGTGCTACTAAAATTCTCCCATTCACACAATGTGGCTTTGCATTTTCAGGAATTCTACCTCCCGGCTGTAAAGATATTAACATAAAATATCACACAAAAATATGAAATTCTTCTCCAAAAACCATACTAAGATAATTATCACCCTGGTTGATGTCCTAGCACATTTTCAGTGGGTGGGATTTTTTTTCCTCCTTTTGATAGGGATTATTTTAACGAAGTAGTTATACTTTTTCTTTGCTATGTTAAGAAAGTGACAAAACCACACATAGTTACCAAAATAGCACCATCATGATTCTTGGCACTTCTCTGACAGGTTTATTCTGAGTTCCTGGAAGTGATCTTATAGATCTATTATCTATTTTTATTCAAGATGCTACTGTTCTATTAGTGGCAAACAATTATTTGCCTTTTGCAGATGGAAAAATTGAGGCTGTGTTTACTTTACAAAGTGGTATAACAATTATCCGGATAATCCTGGTTGACCATGATTACAAACTAACTACTTTGTGCAGTGGAAGAAGAAAATATCTGAGAATGTTTGTTTATAAAATTAACACCCTAGTGATAGGCTTCAGCTGGTCAGAAAAAAAAGGTGACCACCAGAACCCTTCCTTGAGTCATCAGAACATTATATGGAGCACAAGATAAACCACACAAGAGAGAAAACGTGCTACCTAATCACTGCCCATGTTGAGAAACCATAAATGATCCTTAAGGTTTCCATGTAACTTGTGTCCATGTTGGGTAGAAACTGTCCACATAAAATAATCAACTATCCAGGCACTGTAATCCTAACAACTGAAGAAGCTGAAATAGGAAGACTGAGATTCAAAGCCAGCCTGGGCAGACATATCTGAGAGATTCTTATTTCCAGTTAACTAGCAAAAAGCTGTAGGTGAGGTGTGGCTTAAGTGGTAGAGGACCAGCTCTGAACAGAAAAGCTAAAGCAAGAATGCAAGGCTAAGTTCAAGCCCCGGTACCAACACACATTACACACACACACACACACACATGCACACGCACACACACACACGCACACATACACGCACGTTATTCATTGCATTCCATACAGCAAACATTTCCTGGACACATGAAATGTTCTGGGTTTGAGAGCTGGTGGTGAGAATGCAAAGGAGCTCAGACCTAGGTTAAAACCAAATATAAGGCACAGCACGCAGAATGAACCAAGGGACTGAGCATAGCTCTTGGAGAAGGAGGTGATACGTTCTGCCTTCCGCACACACGGTGGGTGGTGATACAAAGCATATGGAGGAAGAAGACTTTCTGAAGCTGGAGACATTTACTGACTTTGAAAGAGAAGTGAGCTTTTATCGTTGGTTGGGGGTGGGGGAAGAGCCTCTCAGGCAGAGAAGGGAGGGGTGTGCTTACAGAAAAGAGTGTTGCCCACCATATGGTACCATAGTGCCAGGTACTCACAGGGTCTTGGGAAGAGCGGAGAGGAGCAGTTAGGTGAAAAGGCTGAGCCCTGAAAAGAAAAGCAAGCCCATTGGGTAAGAGAGCCAACCTGGTGGCAAAGGCAGCGTATTTCCAATGTGCACACCCCTCTTGGGCGGCCACAGGAGAGTCTTGTTGAGTTCATTTGGTTGAGCAGATCCAAGACTGAAGCCTGAGAGATGCGGCTGATAGCTCTACTAGCAAGTTGACTGGGAAGCAGCTCTCCATCCTTAGCATCCCTCTGACCCTCACTTCCCCATACATCTCAGGAATGCCTTCCCCGGGAGGGAGGCTTGTCCACAGACACTGTCAGAGAATCCAAGGGGGAAAGGGGGTGACATAGGGGCCTGAGGAGTAGGTAAAGGAATAGTGGAGAAGATTCCTGAAGACATGGCATGTACCTCGAGGCCTGAGAAGCGACAGGGAGTAAGGATTCTTCTGCAGAGAGCAGAGAGCTTGTAGGAGGCTCGCATGGAACAAAGTGGAATGTGCAATGATAAGGCTAAGCTATGCAGATCCTGGTTCCAGGACAGCCTGGGAGAGAGGCAGAGCCTGGACCCCAAGTAGCTTCATCTCAAAAGCAGTAGTGGCCATTAATTGTTCCCCAGAAGAGCAGTAGCCAGGCCTGCAAAAGCTGGAGGGTGATGCATAGCTGAGATTAGAGATAATGGAGGTTAGGACCGGGAAAAGTGGCAGAGGTGATCAGCGAACAGAGGCAAACTGCATTTCAGAGGCACGATTGCTTTGACTTGTTGGTGAGTTGGCTGCGGGGAAGGGGAGTATCACTAGGGGAAGTGGCACAGGTGTGACATTCTCTTCAGGCTACAGTTCCACAGGGATAAAGGGATGCAGATGATCTCTGAGGTAGAGAAAGAGACTTGAAAACACTTAGGTTGACACCTGTTCAGTTGGAGACAAGTGTGAGAGCCAAGTAACAAGGACAAGAGCAATGTTGTGATTGGATCTGGCGCTCAGAGAAGAAATCTGAGCAGAACACAGTGTGGATGTCATGAGTTCATTGACGATCTGGCGCTCAGAGAGGAAATCTGAGCAGAACACAGTGTGGACGTCATGAGGTCATTGACGCTCTTTAAATACATAGGTGGAAGAGTACCCAGGATTGACATATCAAAGTAGATGGGAACAAAAAGACCAAGAACTGAGGAAAGCTCCCGAAGACAGAGATAGAGATTTGAGGGAATACAGAAAGAGGACATTGGCAGAAAGAGAAAAAAAAAAGTGTGGGAGGGCTGAGAGTGTATGGGGAAGTAAGTGTGTGTGTGTGTGTGTGTGTATGTGTGTGTGTGTGTGTGTGAGAGAGAGAGAGAGAGAGATTAAGCCTGTGAGGGAAGAATGGTTTGTCATGGAGAGAGGAGGGAGTGGCCAGATAGAATGCGATCCTGAGACTCCAGAACAAGTAGGTGCTGGTATAAGACTTTCTCCTGCTCAACCATTCGGAGTCCACTGATGATAGACATTCTTAGTTTGCGCAGAGAGGAGAGGAGATAGTTTAGGTAGAGTAAAACCAAATTGGATAGGACTGAAGAATAAATGGGGACCAGGGAAGTGAAAAAGTGGGTGTAGATCACTTTCTAGAAGCTCAGTTGGAAAGATTAGAGCAATTGACTGGAGGGAAAAATGGTGTCATGGAAAGGATTTTTTGAGTGAGTGAGTGTGTGTGTGGGAGAGAGAGAGAGAGAGATTGAGAGAGAGAGAAAGTTATCTATACAGGCACATTGAAGAACCCTGTAGGAATCCCTTTTTCTGATGCAGATGTTAGCTGGGTTTGGCATGGTGAGCTTAGCGAAGAGAGTAATGGTGTCTACAGCTCAGATTCTTCATAAAAAATAACCTCTGTGTCACCTGTGTAACATTCAGTCTCCAGTTAATCAAATTCACATTGCCTGGTTTTCATCCCAAGGAACAGAAGAACCCTGAGCATATAATTCCTCAAAGTTTTCTATGCAGTTCTAAACAGCCATCCCAAACATGCCTGCCTATCATGGCCCAAGTTTTGTGATTCATGCCCATTAATAAGACCACCCGAGGTAAAGCAGCTCTTCCTTAGGAAGGAAAGAACAACCCCCCGCTTCTGTCCATTACCCCCTTAGACTTTAGACTTGCCAAAATCCTTCTTCCAGGGTCACCTTGATGTGACCTTGACAAAAATGAAACCTCTTTGGGTTCTCCTTCAGTCCTAGTTCTACACAACTTTGATTTGGAAGATATGAAATCTTGATTGCAGTTCTTTTCATACTGATGTTGACACAAAATATTTTATCATCAATCCATCAAGCCAACAACTTGAATGCAGCAAGTCCAGTATAAATGTAGTGCTCCTAAAACCCGGCCAGGATTTGGGAATGGAGTTCGATTTCTAGTCTTACCCTTGATTCACACTAGTCATGACTTTGCCAGGAGTTTCTATGCCTCAGATTTTTCATCTGTAAAATTCCCACTTCCTACCTTGGAGGATTAATTTGATCATATCTGTAAAATACTTTGAAGTCATAGAGGAAGGAGGCTACAACATTATCACATGTCATTCTTGTTAGACTCATGTTGATGTATATATGACTAGCAAGTGTGAAAAAGTAGTTGTAAGTGTGAGCTTGGGAGATGATTGGCTTACAACAAGTCAGCTGTATCTGTGTCTGTACTGACAATGTGAACAGCCCTTTACAAACTGTGTTAACTAACCCTACTTATTTCTGGTTGCGCTTCAATCTCACTTTTGAATGTTAACTCTAAACCGCTAACCTGTTTCTTTCCCTTTATCCACTTTTTCCACCCACCATTGCATGACGTCAGGGTCAGTTTTGTGCATGACACCCGCTACCAGTATTGGTAGGTTTCAAACTTTTTTTATTTGTATTTTTATATGATGTCTTTTATATAATACTTTCACTTGTTTGACATTTATTTCAGAGATGGTAAAAAAAAATGTTTGAGGAAGAAGAAGTAGTAAATCTGAAGGCTTATTTGGCTTTAGAGTTAACAGGTTTTTTTTAAGATGTATAATTAAGAAAATGATGGTTTTAATGTGCTCTTTTGTGCTAGAACAATCGTTACCAAGACATAAAGCCACAGTTCAAGTCTGATTTTTAATGATTTGTGTTTTGTTTCTCTTTATAGTTTATCTGGTATAGCATAAGGAAAACAGACAGGAGGCAGGCTAATTTCATCAATGTTTTAAAGTTTCATAGTGGTGTGCCTTTATCTCCTCTTGCTTGTCTTAGAGTTATCAGAGTTTCCCAGAAGTATTTCTTTAAAATAAATAAATATATACATACATATACATACATGGATGTATTTTGAAACTAAATGTCAGACCTACCTTTCTTAGCTTTTATAAGTGTTAGCTCATTTGTGATTATCTTTGTACCTGCTCATTCTTTTTGATGTTAAACAGTCCTCAGTATAATAGTTCTTCAGTCTGTCTTTAGGACATATGGATTGATTCTAGCTAGAGTCCAGAAAAGCAAATATTGACAGAATTTGTCTGACTATTTCAGAGTGACTGTGTTAGAATTTACATCAAGGCCGTAGTTTTTGCTTTGCTGTTTATTGATCAAAATAAAACACAATCCCCAGAGATTCCTGTTTACATAAAAGATCCCAAATTGAAAAGGAAAATGTTCGATTTGACCAGAGTTAACCAAGATGTTCCAAAGAACATCTTATCCCAAATTAAACTTACATATCGGGCCTTTGATGTCTTAGAATTTATGATTATTCTATACTTAATTGTCATCTATTCTCACTTGATTGGATATTGCCCGTGAGATTTTTTTTTTAGAAACAACCATTATTATATTTACTATATGCTGAATTGGGAATGGTTCTATTGTTAGAAAGAAATTGTTAATAAATCCATCAACCAAAGTAATCTGCTTTGGCCTTTCTGGGAATCACTGATTATGTTTTAAAACTTCCTTTAATTGTACTTGTAATAAGCTATTTTCCCTTTTTTATTTCTCTCCCATGCTTCCTTGCTTTGCATTGTGATTGCATGCCATCTGCTGGTTTAACCCATGATGGCTTGCTGCTCTGATATTCACCATGCCAAATACCACTTCTATTACCATAATGCTACACCCTCCTGTTCATTGCTCCCATGGTTCCCCTCCTGAAAGTACCCATGATGCACAGCGCTACGTCCGCCACTGTCTCTGCAGCAACAACTCCTGCAACAAGTGTCCCCTTCGCAGCAACAGCCACAGCCAATCAGGTTTGCTCCTTTTAAAGCTTTCTTTCACAAATCCCGAACTCTAAATGAGTGCTGATATTTAAAAAAAAAATTCTCAGTGAGAGAATTTTTTTTTCATGTTTATCCATCAAATTTTATTTTTTTAATTAGTTTTATAGCAAGCATTTACAGACAGGTTGCACTTATTTAGAGTTAACATTTACTGCAAATAATGATGTAGCTATGTTTTGTGTTGCACTGTTTGTTTTCGTACCTAATATTGTGTAATTAACCTGACAGGCTTAAATTCCTTTTAGTACAGCGTTACTTATCCAGTGGTTGATGAGTGACCCCATAAAAATGCGAAGGCACCTGTCGGTGTTCGACGGTTGAGTCTAGTTTGCTTCGGTTCATTCAGACCTTATGATCTGTGTTGGAGGAAGAAATCATCTCTTAGAAAAATCTCCTCGGGCTGGGAAGGTGGCTCAGTGGTAGAGCGCTTGCCTTGCACGCCTGAGGCCCTGGGTTCAATTCCTCAGCACCACATAAGCAAAAAGAAAAAAGCCGGAAGTGGCGCTGTGGCTCAAGTGGTAGAGCGCTAGCCTTGAGCTGAAGAGCTGAGGGACAGTGCCCAGGCCCAGAGTTCAGGCCCACGATTGGACTCCCCCAAAAAAAAAGAAAGTAGAAAAGTCTCCTCCCTTCCTTCTAAGTATAAAATCTGAGGTCCCAATAATGCTTATTAATTTGACATTGATCATAGGTGCTACCAAACTCACTTAGCCCCCACTGGACAATCTGCCCAGAATCCTGGCATAAGAGCCATACATCCTGGAAGGAGAAAAGAAGTGTACCACTGGGTTCACGAGCTGGATGTAAAGAATTAGGAGAGTTTAACTCTGTGGGTTTAATGCATGTTCCCATACCACCTTGGCTTGTGACACTAACTAGTGAGAGCCAGCGACTGTTACAGCCACACACTTTGACTGTGCCCTTGACCTCAGCAGTCAACGTAGACACATGCGTTCCTGGTAAAAGGATCTGTACATTGAGTGTGATGATGGAGAATCAATCCTCCCTTCACCTAGAAAACCATCTTCTAGTACATACCTTCCCTTCAGGAAAGAGCAATTATGTGGGGGGGTGGAGGGGGTTGTTTGGTTTAGTTTTGAATTTTGTTTGTGTTTTGTAATAAAAATTATCCATGGTGCTAATACAAGATGAAAAAGAATCTAGGAAGGCAAGGCTGATAGGAAAAATGGTAAGTTGGGCATTGGGGGATAGCAGGTTGGCATAAATGGCATCTGGCTTCCTGCAGGCTGGCAGGGCTGACTCACACTCAAGCCTTGGGAGGCTCTAGGCTTCCTCACTGAAATGAGAGGTGTGAATGCATTGCGTGGCAGGAAGGAAAATGAACCTCCTGGACAATTCCAACCGTGTCTGCCACATCGTGATAAGGCAGGAAGGAGCAAGGAGTGGACTGCACAGAAGCCATGTAAACTATGTGTTTGCAGTTCTTCTGATCATCATCTTACACCCGGTCCCCTAATGGGGACCACAAAGAGAGGCCAGCAAGTTCCTACCTGGGAAAATTGATTTCTCTTTAAACCATAGGATGGCAGAAGGGAAAGAGGCTGTCTGTATCCTCCCAGCATTGGATTCAAAACACCTCTTCTCACTCACTCAACCTTTTTGATGGGTCCCAAGGCCCGATGCTTGTTAAACAAGCACTCTCCCACCAGAACTATAGCCCAAGCCCTTTGGTTCCTTGGCATTTTGTTTTTAAGACAGGATCTCCCTAACAACATCTGAGCTAGCCTTGAACTGGAGACCTCCTGTCTCTGCCTCCTGAGTAGCTGGGATTACAAGGTATGCAACTCCATGCCCAGAACACTTCTTTGTTCTTTTAAGGGATGATGGCTATCTGCTAAGTCTATATCCTGCCCCCTCCAACCATGCTTATGTGATATTTTTTAAAATCTGATTTCTTCATAGAAAAAAAAGTTCAAAAAATAATATGATATCAAAATTTCCCCTATACTTCGTAGCAAGTTGCATATTTCCAGTGTTCAGAGATCTTCTCTAAGAAAGGGAAGGAAGCTTTGGAGTTTCAAAGCAATGTCATTTGTATTTTTTCTGTCTAGTGATTGTTTGGCACCATTTGATAAGGGAGAAAAAGTCGGGATTGTAAACAAACACAGGATTTTGTCTGTGTGGAAAGAGGCAAGAAATAGGAAGTCTGACTATTTAGAAACTAAATCATATCATTGTAACTTGGGTATGATCAGGAAAGGAACTAATAAGCCTAACTTTAATTTTATCCCAACAACTGTAATTAAAGAAATACATAACTAGCTTAATGAATCCTAGATTCTGTGCTTTACGGTTTGTCAGAGGCAATAGTTGGTACTGTATTGCATGTTGTTATAAAACAAAATCCTAAAGCAATACTTGATAAAGGTCTGCTTACACAGAAAGGTAAATCATTTAACCATAGGTTTTCAGATATGACTTTTTTTAATGTGTTTTCAACAAGTCTCCTATCATCTACAGAAGAGCTTGGGAATTATTTTAGCATCTAAGCATAAGAAACTCCGAGATTTGCTAATGATTGTGAAATAAAAATCCAGTTTAAGATGTCAACTCAACTGGAATGAGGAATCTTGGCTTGTGAATCTCAGTTGTGATAGGAGGAAGAGATCCTCATGACCTCTGAGATTTGTGCCTCTTACACAAGCCTGAAAAGTGGCCTGGTCAGAAGGGTGACACAGGCAGGACGGAGAGTGGAGGAAACACTGAGGCTGTAGAACGCTAAGCATTCTGCCTTCTCATCTTTAGCACAAAATACAGCTGGTTTTGACCCTCCCTCCTCCCCCTTTTTTAGTTAATTTTTTCAATCAGACTATCCATTCAAATATTTCAGATCTCAGAGGCAATTTGTAATTAGATACGTCATTCATAAGAGGAAGAAGGTGAACTGAAGCTTCTCAGGGCTTCTCATGATAGCTTCTCTGGTCCAGAGTGTTTTTAGTTTACCACGTGGAGAATCGCACATAGCACACAGCCAACGCATACATTTTATCCTCAGGATGAACCACCAATAAAAGTTTGCATGGATCTTTTTGTAGAGCAGAAGCTTAAAATTAAATGGAATCTAAACATGGGAAAAATGTTTTTAAAACCTGGGAATTATCTAGGAATAGATAGATAGACAAAAATACAACTTCCTATTTTTGATTTCCTATTTCCATTTTCCTATTGCAAGGTCTTTGAGCCTTAATATACAAACTATATCTAGTAATAATATAATAATACAAACCACTCGCTATATGTCAGGTATGACTAGAAAAGCTCTCTTGTGTATTACATATTATATGTCAGATATTCAACTCTACTATATATATGAAAGGCTATGTATGCATAAATACATAGATTCTTATTTAGTCCTTATAGTAGTTTAGGCTCTGTGTTCATCATCCCCATTTTATGGATGGCAAAACTTCAACAAGTGTAACTGCATGAACCAAAGTTGCATAGCTATTAAATAGTCCTGCTAGAGTTTAAACCCAGGCAGTTTGGCCACAAAGCCTTGGTGTTAACACCCAGAGTGTGCTCTTCCTCTACAATTAGAAACACTCAAAATAAAACTATCTATTGAGGGAGACTCAAAACAAACAAATTCCATTGCTAGAGGAGAAAATGAAAAAGTCTTGCTAATACAGGTCAAGCCAAGAAGGGGCCTTAATTGGGAAATTGAACTCTCAGCTAGTTATAGAACAGGGAGCTCATGTTTAGGAACTCCATAGTTGAACTTCTTGATTCTTTGTGGTACTATAATCAGTGGGAATTTTTTATTTCTAACAGAAGGTTTAGCCATCGGTCTTAAGCAGGTCTGTAGGTACCTTTTGTCACAGTCTCTGTTTCTAACCTCTGTTAAATCTCCAAGTACCTTGGTAAACAAGCAAACTCAGAAAAGAAAATAATGTCAACCTGACAGTTAGTAGGTTCAATCCCACTAAAAGGACCAGAATTCACAAATTTGTTGACGTCCCTATAGTGATAAATTTTGAGTAGACAGTAAAGTGATAGAGATATTTGGCTTAGTATATGGATTATCTAGATATTTTCCATGCTACAAGAAATGTTATTTAATAAAAAAGGGTGCATATAAAATTTCTATAACCTGACTGGTTACAGACCTCTATGGTATAATTGTTTTTTTAAATTATGCAAAGATACCTTTTATTCTTTCATAAGGAGAGAGGATATTTCTGAATAAGTATAATTTGTATTTTAGCTTCTTTACTTATACATGGGTATTATTTAGTTCACTTAATTACGTCCTTCAAGGCCCAATTCAAATACAATTTTTACTGAGTCCTCCCTGCTGAAAGTTCTTCATCTGTCCTGTGAATTTTACAAGGATTTTGTCTGCTTTCCCCTTAGGGTACCTTCAGTAGGTAGAAAGTCAACTTCAAGTGTACAAAAATGGAGGAGCATAAAGTTTATCTGGAGAAGAACCAACAACCTGAGCAATCAGAACCTCTGTTTGTGGAAATAGCTCTGAGTTACTAACTCCTAGTTGAGCAGGGTCTTAATGCCAGGCTAAAGGATTCTGTCACTAATGGGAAACCTAGGAATACTGAGCAGAGAGATTGGAGGAGAGCATCTGCAGGAACCATAAAGCATCTACACTGGCACCAGGGCCATCAGCAAGTAGCCTGTTGGTCTCACCATTTCCCGTTACTTTGGGAATGTTACTTTTAGCCAAACAGAAATATAAAATCATTGTGTACTACAGCAAAACCTGTCCCAAATCAGCATCAGGTGACAGAAAGATACATGTGGGCTGATGTGAATGGTTAGGGAACTTGCCTCTTGGGACTTGTTGACCCGCACTTAGCCAAGTCTCCAAGAAGTGCTACCTCATGGTTACCAGTAGCAGGTATAAGGCCTCCACAAGTGAGACTTCCTCTAAAGATTTAGTCCCTTCAACAGAGTTGACCTTCCAGAGAGTTCTTTGGAAAGTCATTGGAATATAAGACAAGCCAGAAATTTCCCTTTTCCGTTACTGCTTGATAGCAGTTCACTCTATACATAGTAAATTTAAACATTATCTTATCAGAAAATAAAATTCCTATTTATTATCTATTATGTTCTATCTGGCCTGCTCTAAGCTAATAAAGAAGAAAGAGAGAAAAAAATCTCAGGAACATCCTACTTTATACTTAGTCCTCCTCTGTGAACATGAACACAGCTTCACACCCACTTAAATTAATCCATGCTACCCAGGAAATCCAGAAAGAAGACTAAGGTCATGCTTTGTGACATCTCCCTTACATCTGTTTTATAAAATACCTATTATTCAAGGCCATCTGTTGGGACTATATTGAGACAAATGTAGGAGGCATTCAATATTTTCTGTTGTTCACTACTTGACCCATTTGGGGAGGGCCTATGTTTGTTTCACAAGTAACAATCTTGGTTCTGCAAGGCCCCAGTGTAGGAGGCGTAGGCTCCAGTCAGCTCTCTCCTGAAATACATGGCAGAGTGGCTGGCCATCCTCAGTGCTGCTGATCAAACTGTGAAACTCTCTTTTTTCACAGTTGGCTTGTTCCCGAAAGCAGCTGGACCCAAGTATTCTGTTCTCTTTCCTCCCCAAACAGAGAATGCAACTGTTGGAATCCAGCTCTTATAAACAGCCCTCTGGGCTAGGACAGCTTCTAGGCACCATACTGCCAAAGTGACTGAGCTTTGTGCTTTTACTGTGGCCATAGAGAAAGGGGTTGGTTTCTGAATTGGGCGTGATTGCTTCAAATGAGCTAGAATTGCCATGTCAAATGTGTTTCAGAGAAGGCAAGCCTAACTCGTGTGGGGGGGTGGGGGTGGGTGTGGGTGTGTGTGTGTACATGTATGTGACAGAGACAGAGAAAGAGGAATTGAGATTGAAGTCTATCATAAGATAAACTTAAGCTATAAAAATTGCAACAGTTGCATTCAATTGACATTATTAAATAAAACTCCTTAGCAATTTTTCAATTCTAACTTTCATTGTACATCATGGTTAGGAAGTCTAGATTTACTACTAATAGGACAAAAAAAGAGTTCCCAGGAATGAGAAGGTAGCTCAGTAGTAAAGTGCTTGCTTTGCATGCATGAGGCACTGGGTTCGATTCCTCAGCACCATGTAAGCAGAAAAAGCCGGAAGTAGTGCTGTGGCTCAAGTGGTAGAGCACTAGCCTTGAGCTAAACAGCTGAGGGACAGCGCCCAGGCCCAGAGTTCAGGCCCCACAACCAACAGAAAAAAAAATAAGAGTTCCCAAATATGGGGGTCTTAGATGAACTTGTGTCTATAAGACCCACCTAGAAGAAGAGGAATTTTTCCCTTTATGAAATCAGAAAATAAGGAGACAGTAGACCTTTTTGTTTTCCTGCCTTAGGTACAGCTACTTTGCAGGACTACTGTGAGGTTTAATTAATAAATGTCTCTGCAGATTCTCTGAAGAAAAGCCAGGTTATGTAAGCATTGTGGTCTCATACAGTTTCATTTTTCATGAATAATTTACACCTCATGATGAGAAGCTGGGTAGAATTCTTTTGTATACTCACCTAAAGATATAATATCAGTTCCAATTTTGTGCATCTGAACCGAAAAAAATACTGAGTCCTTCTGTGAAGCTTTTCTGCCTCTAGACTCGCCCTATATATTATACCCTCAAATCCCACCCATTTTTTTTTGCATTTGATGGGATTTGGGGGGGGGGTTGAACTTTTGGAATTGAGAAGTTCTAATGTCGGTAGCATTTTGGCTTTTATCGGTGGTAGAAAAATCATGCTCCATTTCTCTAATTTTAGGTTTCCTCCTTGGAGCCAAATGAATATGTGGTTCACCCTATATGTGTGTTATTTCCAGCTCTAGATTTGTAAAGGAAGAGAGAACCTAGCTGCAAGGCAGGAATTCAGACCTATTTTCAAGGGTTGGGTGAGCTGCTGTAAACGGCATGAACCTTCATGCAAAGGCATTTATCTTACCTGACTGAGCCCTGCCAGTGTTGCCTACTGTTCCTGCATGTCTGCTGACATGTTTGGGGTGTGACAAGCCTTTATGTGCAGATGAATGGGGATGAGAGCCAAAGCCTGTGATACCCTATGATTATCAGATGTGGCCCCTCAGGTCACACTGCTGCGGGCACTGACTTCCAACCCACGTGTATCTGAATCTGTGACCATTTCAGAGGCCACCGTCAGGGAGATGGTAAAGATGTTCAGGGGTTCATTGTCTCTAGTCAAGGAATTGTGACTCAATCAGGGCATGTCATCTCAAACAACACAACATAAAGCACGAATTCCAGTGCATAAGTATCACTTCGAGGACAACAAGCTCTATGGGAGAGCTCATCCCTAAGTGGCTCTGAGGGGTTTGTAGTAATTAGATAAAAGATGGATAAGGTAATTAGATAAATGGCATGGACCAATTTGTAAATTCAAGGGTAGAGAGAAGGATGCAGTCAAAGGAAAAGGGAACTCACATTCCTAAATGCACCACCATGCCATTTTAGGTATGTTTGCACATTTAACCCTATAAATGGGTTCTATTTTCCCTTATATAGATAAAGAAATCACAGATAATTTTGATCATAGCCCTAATAAGTAGTAGGGCCTGCGGTTTGATCTCAAGTCTGTCTGTAACCTTGATGTCCCTATTTGTCAGATTTCCGTCACTGTGACAAAATATCTGAGAAAGATGGGCATGGCCTCACAAATTGAGGGCTTTAAATCTATCATCAGCTGGCCCCATGCTTTGTGGCCCATAGCAAGGCAGACCATCATAACAGGCAGGGATGAACAGCAAAGAGGGCCTGTACACCATATAACATCCAGCAAAATAAGGACAGGAAGGAGATGGAGTCAAACTCTTGGCTATGGCTCAGGGGAACAAAATGATTTGCCTTGGACCTCACTGCCTGTGAGCGGATAATACCAGAAGGTATGAATACAAGGTACAGTAGAGTGTCCTAGAAAATGCAGTTGCATAGCTATGTAGGGAAGAGGTAAGGTTTATAGTTGAGAACAGGACAGGAAATAGGATATTTGAGGCTTGACTCATCATGACACTACTGAGAGTGAGTTAGGTAGCTGGAAGAGGCTGAGTGTTACGTTGACTGGCAAAGAAGCAACTCAGTCCGTGAAGTGATGAAACTGAGATGGAAAGAATAGAAGAAAGTGAGTGAACCGGACTCACCCAAAGCCAGAGAGCTTTCTTGATCCTTTACTTTTTCCCCTCTGCTCAACTGGAAGCTGGCATCAGCCCATACTAGATCTGTGGATTTTCATGCTTTGCTCCTCCTCACCACATAACCCTCCATCAAGACCTCTCTCCCACTGAGCTTAATAAAGAGAATGATTCTTGTCTACAGTTCTTCCCTTCGATGTCTTCTAGAACAATTCAGTTGCCTAGAATTTTTTTTACAACAATTGATGAAAAATGATAGCTATTCTGGCAATTAGAATCCATCATACTTCAGCATCAAATGTGTAGGCTGGAGCTTTTGATCGGTTGGTGTTAGTCTTGGTGATCAAATTATATTATTCTTCCCATCAATCTGCTTGCTCTGTGGTATCCATTGATCTCAGCTTCTCTTGATAAGCTTCTTATAATCAAATCCTGAGACCGGCCACTATTCATCACAGGGTATTTCTGAAAAGCAGCATTATTGAACTGATCGTTGTAAAATGTCACCCATTCCCCACCCCCCCACCATTCCCAGGTGCATCAGTCTTTGTAGATCTGACCGAGACCATCATCAACTAAATCGTAGGAAGAAAAGATGCTAAGTCAAAAGAGCAAATTTACCACCATCACGCCATGTCTCCAAAATAACATTTAAAAAATGTGATCCATGTTACATTACAAACTGGAATAGAGGCCCAGATAAGTAAAGAAAGAACCTAACCCAACTCACGTAAACAGCAAGAGAAGCAGGCCTTGAATTCACTTACCTGTGTCCTGCCTGGAGTGGTGTTTTTCCTCTTTCACCCAAGGACCTTCCTGGCTGAGTAGAGTCTGAAGTGATCGTGGATGGGACCTAAGGCCTACAGAGAATGCAGATAGCACAAACCTAACTCACCCCTACCTGCCACGAAGCACTTACCATGTGCCAGCTATTGTGCATAGTCTTTTATGTACATTAGCTCTCTGAAACTCAAAATGCCCCTGAAAGGGACTGTAATTATTCCAGTAATAGTGAAGAAGGAATTACAGTTTAGAGAAGCTGAGGAACATACCCAAGATCATACCCTTACTGGGGGAGAGGGGGAGCAGATTTTAAAACTAAGTCGTGAGGAGATGGGCAGAGAGTGATGGGGAATGATTTGTTCATAATCACATAAGGATGAGAACTTCATACTCCTGACACAGCCCAGGCCCTCTTCCCATCCCTCGAAACATAGCTAGTGTAGCCGGCTAACTATGCTCTTTTCTTTTTTAATTGAACAAAATATAGATTTACTTCTCCTTTAGAATTTAGAAAAGTTTTTGAGGAATAAGAGACAAAACACTCAGAGAAGTCAAACTCAAATGCTTTGCCTTTCCTGAAGTATTTTTCCCTGTATTAATCTCATAACTGCTCCATTACTCACTCTTTTGATATTTGCTATTGTTCCACTGGAATGTGTGGGAAGGCCACGGAGTTGCTTCTGTTATGAGGATTCTGGAGAGAAGGAATTGCTTGGATCGATTCCTATTGTTCGTGTTCTTTTCTTGGCTCTTCTCTGACTCCCTGCTTTGTGAAAGATGGCCTTGAACAAGAAGTTGAAGTTAAAAGAGAGAAATCTAAGAAAAGTGTCAAGAATGAAAATGTCCATAAATATGTTTTGACCTTAGGCAAAGGTGTTTTAAGAGCTGGTTAGGTGTGGGGCTTTTCATCTGTTAAACTTCATCTGCAAAGCTCACTTTTTCTTCATGCTGTCCATGCAGAGAGAAGGTAAAAGAGATGAAGGCTTTGGAGATTGAAGATCAGGCTTTACTAGATAAGACTAAGTGCATGGAAGTGTCCATAAAGTGTCATTTACTTCAAGCATAGTGATCTAAGAATTCTAACATGTTATGTGTCATAACTTATATTTTGTGGCTCAGACTAGGAAATTAAGATCATTTAAGTATCACCACATCATCATCATCATCATAAATAGCATTTATCTTGAGCCTACTGTCACCAGGCACTTATTAAATACACTGTTTCATTTTCATAATCCCCTATGAGTACCACTGTATTTCCCATTATGCTAAGGATGCTAAGAAGTATTAAGGATAAAAGAAGTTTAAGAGTCAAGTAGAGTAGCTCATGTCTATAATCTCAGCTACTCAGGAGAAGGACCTAGGGAAAATCTCAGTTCAAGGCTGACTTGGGGGATCTGGGGTGAGGGCGGCAGGGAGGAGGATGAAGGAATAGGGATCCCTAGCTAAAAAGTAGCAGGAAGTGGGGGCATAGCTCAAGTGGTAGAGCAAGTAAAAAGGCCTGAGTTCCAGCCCCAGTACTGCAGCTAGATGATAGATAGATAGATAGATAGATAGATAGATAGATAGATAGATAGATAGATAGATAGATAATGAGAAAAGGTTTAATGACTTATCAATGGTGACATATCCATTTAGGGGAAGCTAGGTTTGAATCAGATCTGACCTTAAGGAAGGGGAGATTTTGCCCTTCAGGCAAGTCAGCTTTCTATTGTAGTAGACCCTGATCGCCACACAAGTGATGGCTGACTGTGCCATTACAATAAAAGATTCCAGTTCTCTAAGTGATAGATATGACTTGACAGCCAAAACTGTAATGAAAAATCAGAGAGTTTCCGTCGAGACCAGTCATCAATGACAAGATATACACGGGCACAAGCAGAAAGGGAAGTAAGTGTATTTGATATTTTTTAAATGTTAATCTTATCAAAACAAGTATATTTCCAACATACATATGGAGAGTCATACAAGTCCAATATTTAAATGCACAATAGTATTTATTTGAATGACTATTTAAATAGTGGCTCAAGCCAAATTTGATTTAGGATTATAAATGCTAAAATAATAGACTCCAGAAAAGGAGCTCACATATGTCAGATCGTTTATATGAATTATTTCATTTAATACTCAACTTCTCCATTTTCCAGATGAGAGAACAACCTAAAAGAATAATTTGTTTAGGATTCAGGAAGGTGGGTGGCATTTTTAACCACTGAAGGGAAAATCATAATAGAAGTAAGGCCTTTTCAAAGTCCAAGTTCAATATCAGAAAGGGTCAGAAAACACTGTTGGTTGGTAGGATCATGGGAGTTCAAATTTTAATACAGTGAACATGATTTAGAGGATAGAACGAAAGAGGCATCACTTCACTATTAGATAATCCTGCCTGATAAGACTGAAGGACTGAAATAATAGGAAAGAGAGACCCAGGCAGAGTAGCTCAAGCCTGAAGCCTCACTACTTGAGGCATGAAGAGTGGGGTTTCAAGCCAGCCCAGGCACAAAAAGTCCATGAGACTCCATTTCAACCAGTCAAGTCCATTTGGCTTTCCATAGCAAGGAACACATGCAATGAACAAACATGCAAATGGTTATTGTCAAAAATAATTCTAGGGGCTGGGAAGGTGGCTCAGTGGTAGAGTGCTTGTCTTGCATGCATGAGGCCCTGGGTTTGATTCCTCAGCACCACATAAGCAGAAAAAGCTGAAAGTGGCACTATGGCTCCAGTGGTAAAGCGCTAGCCTTGAGCTGAAGAGCTGAGGGACAGTCCCAAAGCCCAGAGTGCAGGCCCCATGACCAACAAAAAATAATAATAATAACAGCAATAATTCTCATGCAAAAGCAGTCATCTCACAAAGCAAGTGCTTAAAGAATGGACCTAACATCCAAGACTTGAGAGGGCCTCTTATAATGAAGAAATAAAAGAGTAGACACTCTCCCCCAAGAGAAAGTAGTTCCTTCCTTTGTTTCTACTGGCCATCTATTACACAGGATATTCTGAAACTTCCTGGAGAGTGAGTGGAAAGGCAAGTGGCACCTTTACTGAACCAAGTACCTACCACACTGGTCAGGGGGTAGTGTGATATGAGCAGAGAAACTGAGGCCCAGAAAGGTTACAGATCTGGTTGATGGCATAGAAACACCCCTGAATTCCATTTAACAGATGCTGTTTTGATGTTTCTTTGCACCCTAATTTTAGACACAATTGAGTGTTCTTACTAGCTTCTCTCTATCTGTCTCTGTCTCTCTCACACACACAGACACACACACACACACACACACACACACACACACGGTTAAAAGCCAGGACCTTAATTGCACTGGAAATTTTCATCTCCCAAATTTGAGAAATGCCCAGTTAACGTGTGCAAAGACACACTTCTGTGTCTGGCTCATAGAACACTAATCCTACTAGTCCTTTTACTAAATTTTAGCAATTCGTTGCTTTTCTGCCTTTGGTGTCTTCAAAGGCAATTCTTAACAGGCTGAATTATATATTCTACTCCACTGTTAAAAGAGATAATGCAGCCAAAATGTGCCCAGGATTCTAAATCAAACACAATAGTAGTAGATACAAAAGCGGAACAATGAGCCCTGTTGGGGTCTTTACACTAAATCCAACAGGATCATGGTTCTGTGCTTTGATTTTTCTTGGCTTGAGTCTTCAATCTAGTATTGTGACTAAAATCCCATATTGGAAAGAAAAAAAACCCCTCATTGTATGAATGAGTATTTCTAAAATTGCTTTGCAATTGATGTATAGACTTGTTTTTTTTAACACTCTTTGTTGCTTTAATTTAATTTTTCATGGGCACTTTGTGAATTTGCATGTCTAAAAAATGAGATTTACTTCAATTTCATTCCTGATTTGCCCATTCATAGCCTTTATAATCCTGATGTCAAGAATAGGGATGAGCAAAACTAAGTACAAAAACACTCGTTTACACAACAAAGTAGTTCATGATATTATGTTATATAAACAAAGTTTTCTTGGATTCTACCACCGTATCCAGATAATCCAGTTCAGTGAAACTAATTCAAACGTGCACAGTCTATTTAACCTTACCATCTCTTCCTTATTTTCACTTATTTCCTATATTGTTATTCCTTATTATTACTTAACCTTACCATTCCTCCCACTGTAAATATTCTAGACATAGGTAGAATACTTTCTTAAATAATATGGCCCAATATTATATTATTTTCTAATAGAGTAGAAGAATTTAACCTTCTTCAGAATAGACAGGACTTAATTTTTTCAACATCCCTTGATCATATACGTGGTTAGGAACTGAGCTTTCTTACAGAGACAAAACACTTTTAGTGGTTGACCTAGCATCACTATACAAAGAAGTTTAACATGAATCAAAACATCATTTGTAAAAGATGAATCTTCCACAATATTCTTTCAGTGAATTGAACACTCCCATCCTGGGACTTATTATTTTTCTTAGGTTATTTCAGTTTCCAAAGTACTTTACAATGGTATTTTAGCCATAGCAGGTCCTTTAGATGTAATCATTGACCAGGTTTTCACTCCTATTATTGATCATGTATAATACTGAGCTAATAGCACAGAGTGACTAGGATACTGCCCTCATTCATGGAGGTTTCTTTTTCATTGGAGTTTAGGAAAGACATCAAAAGTATGGGCCTAATCCAAATTTCCAGGGGGTGATAGAAAATTCCTTCACATCTTTTACCTGTCAGAGGTAGAGAAGCCATAATCTATAGAGAATCTCTTGACTGAAATCTTACTCAGGGATGGTTTCCAGAGTGAGAATGTGAAGTGTAATGTGGGATCAAGAATGTTAGGTGCCAGCTAAGAGGATAAAATCCAGGACCTGGCCCTAGTCGCCACCAAACCCATTCCCACCACCATGTTTCACGTTTTGCATGATGCTGTGCTTCCATGTGCCAACTTATTCTTTCCCTGGCTCCCATTTCACCTTTCCAGGGACGAACTGTGTATGTAGGGTTCTTCCTTCTCTGAAACTATGGAGCAAACATGGCTTTCTTTCTTTCTGAATAAACACACAACACCCTTGCCTATGTTTTTGTCTTAAACCCTAATATAATGCCAGGAGAGAGAGCCATTTTACTTCGAACAAAACTGCTCATCAAGATGCTACTAAATGTTATAAACATTACAGCTATTCCAACAAACTTCAGTTTGCTCTTCCCAAGAGTGAAACTAATCATATTTGAGAATTTTCTCACAGGGCCTCAGTATATGGCTTTTCTGCACAGATAACAGTACATTTTAAAAGAATGAAATAAAGTACAATACTGCCTTCCCTTAGAACAGTACTCCCACACGATAACGAAAGATGAGTTTTCAAAGTACCCTTCTACATACCATGAATTATCTCTGAGCTTTTCATACCATTAGAGTTTATATTGCTAGAAGATATGCTCCAAAAAGTGCTTGGAAGCATATATTATTGACATGAATAATTATAATTGCTTTAATTAATTACTTTTTATCTAATACCATTTGTTCACCAAGATATAAGTGACATTGGCTTTTGGCTTCAGTAATTCTTTGATTAAATATCAAATTATATTGAGCCACATATACAACTGTCCAACTGTATTTCTGCAGTTTGCTGCAACCAAAATAGTCCAAAGGTTTTTGTATCTCAGACGAGATCCAGGATCCCCTCAGACAGAGGTTGCCATGGAGAAGCGGTGTGGGGAAGTAGGGCAGAGATGAGAAGAAACTAAACGGTAGAGACAAATAGAGCTGTACAATGGAAGTGGTAAAAGGGAATGCATGCAACAGAACAAGGAGAAGAAAACTATGGATGAAGAAAAACAGAGGGCAGAGGTATAGCTAGGTAGAAGAGCACTTTTCTAGTGTGCACAGGTTAGAGACTCAGCAGTTTGGAAGGAGGGAGGGAGGGACAGGGGAAGGAAGAGAGGGAGAGGAGGGAGGAAAAGAAGGAAGGGAGGGAGGGAGGGAAGAAGAAAGGGAAGAAGGGAGAAAGGAAGGAAAGAAGGGAGGGAGGAAAGAAGGAAGGGAGATCAGGATGGTGATCAAGAGGCAAGCCAACTTGATCTTATTTAGGGAAAATTTCACTTCAGTTTTCCATTTTAAAATAAATAATGAATCATATTCATGAACGCCGCAAAACATCCTTTCATGAATTACATTCTGAGGACATGGGGCTCTGTAACCATGGACAAGGACTTCTAAGGAATCTACTGAGGCTAGTTTGCTTTCCTTCCTTCATGAATTTTTCTAGCCCCAACCTAGAATACTTTCCCCCTTTTTTTTTGGATATAACAAAGAGTGGAGGGAACAGGAAGGCATACCTCTTTTCCTTGGATATTTCTCAATTCTGAAATGCCCTGAAGGGTGCAGACATACATCGTGTCCAAAAGGCTCTTTTCCTGCCCTGTTGTTCTCTGTCTTGTGAATGGCCTGGCAGTCTTCTGTTGATGCCAACATGGTAGCATTGTGTCCCCAGTGACTTTGTATTTATTCATGTGTACATGCCAACCACACCTAAGAAGGGCTTCCTGTGGGCCCAACCCCATTCTTGACACCAGAGATGTGTCTTACAGGTGAATTAGCATTCCCTTCAGACTTCAGATATTCAGTGGAACTCAATGATTGTACCAGCCCTGGGCTTGGAAGTTTTTAGGCTGGTGATATCAAGATCCACTGAGCTTCCTTGATTTTTCCAGGCTACACATTTTATAAGATGTAATGTATGCATCTCTGAGAAGTCAGCATTACAAAGGCAGTATTGGATAGCTGTTCACTAAAAGATTTAACCAAAACACCCCTCATTCCTTTTTTCTATTTGTTTTCATGGTTTGGATATAGAGGAACAAATGGTCCTTTCATTGAAATGTTTTCCCTTATCAAAGAACAGTATTCTAATGGATTGAATTATTTAATTAAAAGATGAGTCATCTGACATCACCGCTGCATCTTTGCAATGGGCCCTTTTACAGAAGAAGAATAAACATTTCTAGAAGCCACTTAGAAACTCAGTTTCCAAAGTAAGTCCCTGGAGATAGACCACACAGCAGCAGAGTCAGAAATATTAATACTTGGTAGTCCTGAAATACAAAAGAAACCCTATATTAGTTTACCTTCTTTTATACTTGTTCATGAGGCCTGGCTAGTTCAACCGTTAAGTTCATAGTGCTGGTGAGTTCGAGTCCAATGGTTCCGTTTCTACACAGGCTATTTTGCCTTTGACCAAGATCATTTCTCTCCTCCCCCACTCCATTCTCTCTCTCTTTCGGATGATGAT
Organism: Dipodomys spectabilis; assembly: GCF_019054845.1. Lineage (NCBI taxonomy): Eukaryota > Metazoa > Chordata > Mammalia > Rodentia > Heteromyidae > Dipodomys > Dipodomys spectabilis. The sequence goes on from NW_024870752.1 coordinate 12,281,257, forward strand.
GGATGGCTCAACCTAAATCCATCATCATTAGGGAAGAGACAAGACAGCATGCATATTTCATAACTGATGACTCAGTCAAGGGAGAGATGATGGTATTTTCTTTGTAGGGAGTGGGTGTCTTTTGGCTAAGTGCCCTGTTCCTTGGAGTGAAATCCAAATGTCTGAAAGTTGCAGAACTAACTACCTAGCGGGCCTTCTCTCCTGATCCCACTCACTCTCCCACCCCTGCCTCCTTATATATTGCTACAATTCAAACTGATGCTTGATTCAAGAACAATGATCCAGTCCCGATGCTATCTTCTGTGAGGAGGTGAGGCTGATGTATACACACATGAGCAGCTCATGGTCAAAATCAGCCCGGAGACAGTTGGATGAATTAATTGCTGAAATTCCACCTTCTTTTGCAAAGTGGAAGTCTAAACAAGATGGAACCTGGATATTTTTCAAGTAGCAACTAGCTGGAGCTGAGTAGACGCTGTCACCTCTCTCTCTAACCCTCACATTTATGATCATTTCCTACCTCGACCTAGTAGGCTTATTATTTACAGATTTGTAACTCAGACCGTTTCTTCCTTCTGGGTATGTGTGTGTGCCAATACTATAGCTTGAACTCAGGGCCTGGTGCTCTTGCCTGGCTGTTTTTATTCAAGGCTGGCACTCTACTACTTGAGCCACAGCTCTACTTCTAGCTTTTTTGCTGATCAATGGGAGAGAAGAATCTCACAGGCTTTTCTTCCAGGGCTGGCTTCAAACCACAATCCTCAGATCTCAGCCTCCCGAGTAGTATTACAGTCATGAGCCACTAGCACCTGGCCAGTAAGTTTTAGCTGCCATTGGCTATTCATGATTCACAGAGACTGGGAATTATTAAATGGCTGTTACTAACGCATCTGCTAAGATCATCTGTTTTTCTTGGGAACCATTTGTGCTTGTTTTTCAACAAATAAATATGACACTAATCATAGACTAGGTTCACAAAGAAGTAACAAGACTATATACTAAGCAGAATCACTAGCTTCTTAAATCCAACTGCTTTGGAAAGATAGTTTCATTCCTTTGGCATGAGTTCTTTTCCATATGAATAAGTAGGCTCTCCTATAACCAACTGATACTTTAAGGTCACAAATATTCCTGTTACAACCAGAGAGGCCACTGGAAACTTTGGAGGCCACTTCTGATTTGAGATCACGTGTGCCTTTACTTTATAAATAGAATGGTGGATTTTGTGGGCATCAGCTCTTCTCATTTTTATGTATTCTCCTACAGTGGAAAAAGGAGTTGAAAACAAAGCTTTCCATTCAGAATTCTGGTTCACCATACAGGATTGGCTAGAATCTTAAGAATTTAACCTCCATTTTCTGTCATGTTTTCTATGACATAAAATACTACTTGCTTAAGAGGATAGTCCATTAATGAGACAGATAGAGAATGCACCCTGCCCATTACATTGGATTCTCTTTGTATTGCCGTGACTTCTCGAGCTGATGTTTCTTAACCTCTGGAACAGTGGTGCTCTGGTTAGATGGGATGGTGTATTGCTGTGAGCAAATATCCTTTTAGCATCCACTGGGAGGCACCCTGGGTGGGATGTAATTGGCCACTCAAGACTAGCAGTTTCACAGGACCCCCTGTCATATCTCCCCCTCTGTCTCTTCCACACCAACCAGATCAGTCACATGCTCCCCTGGGGTCCTGTCTGCCATCACAGGTGTCAATCAAAGAGGCTATAGTTAAATAAGAAGCATCCATTGGCAACTGGTCTTCATGTGGATTCTCATGTGGTCTGTTTCCAGGGTATATTTGATCCCAGAGTGCACATAATTCAAACTGTACCCACAAGTTATTCTTCTCTGAAAGAAAAATGAATATTTGTAAGACAAAATGTTGCTGCCCCAAAATTGGTCATTCTAAGGAGAAACGCTCAAAGCTTTATCCATCTCCTAAAATCAAATCCCATAAACTACTTACAGTTCATCACACCATCTGGGAGTATAGTTGTTTTTCCATACCATGTGTATAAGCCATAAGGAAGCCAGAGACTAGGCCAGGGTAGACAGAGTGTTTAGGCCCAGGTACCAGGCAACAGTGATAGCCTCAAGTTGAGCAGCACCACAGCTCATGTCTGTCTGTCCTTATCCATCTATTGGGTGTAGAAGACAGTGGCAGATGGGCAGACCCATCCTGGTAAAATAGCCAGGTAACCTCAGACCTGATTTTCAATGCACTTAAAACTCAGTGATCATAATGGCTCTTAGTTGAATACAAGTTCAGTGCATTGGAATTCATTTCCATAATGCAAATTATGATTTGCCCGTTGGCTGGCTTTTTGTGAGGGTGCTTTTCTTTCCAGGTGGTTCAAAATTTCATTCTCTAAGTGGCATTTTGGCATTTTGCAACAATGCAAATATATTTTTAAGTATTCACTATTATATTATCAACTTAAGAAATGACAGGATTTTTTCCATAAGTATTTCAGAGAAATTCTTGCTAAAATAGGAGAAAATAGAAAGCTGGGACATGATTTTATATCTTAGGCATATTTTTGTTTGAAAAGCTTACCAATAGTACTGAAGCACAAGAATGAAATAGAACAGTTGTCTGTAGATCACGCCGGGAATCCTAGTTACTCAGGAGGCTGAGATCTGGAGGATCACAGTTCAATTCCAGCCTAGGCAGAAAAGTCTATAAGACCCTATCTCCAAAATGACCAGCAAAAAGCTAAGCTAGAGGCAAGGCTTAAGTGGTAGATTACCTGACAAGCAAATTCAAGGCTCTCAGTTCAAACTCCAATACTGACCAAAAAAAATAATAATCAAATATTCAAACATAAAATTAAGGGGCTGGGAAGTTGGCTCTAGTGGTAGAGTGCTTGCCTTGCAAGCATGAGGCCCTGGGTTTGATTCCTCAGCACCACATTAGCAGAAAAAACAGGAAGTAGTGCTGTGGCTCTAGTGGTAGAGTGCTAGCCTTGACTGAAGAGCTGAGGGACAGCGCCCAGGACCAAAAAAAACTAAAGTGATAAACTGACCGTTTGACCAACATAAATTACAACAATAATATGCAAAGTTATGTGATAATAGTATCTACATACTAGAACTGTAATCATATTTACATGTATATATTATACATTATTTTGTTCCTATCTGTATGTGCATTAAGGAATGGCATTTTTCCCTAGGTAGCTTTAAATTCCAAGAATTTTTTTTTTTTAAGAATGATCTCAATACTAGTTTTCTGCTTTCAGTTGGTATAAATATTTAATGTAAGTTCTTGCATTTTTATCAGCTGTCTACACATCAGTACGTTTCTGTGAAATAAAGAATGTGCTTATTTACTTCATGGGTAAAACCATTGGAGTGTGCTAAAACTATGGCTTCTAAACTTCAGGCGTCTCATTCAGAGGGGGAAAATACCACTTGTATGAATTTTTTGACATAATGGTATAATAAATTGTAGTTTTAGAAATGAAGCTTTTCCTGGAAATTGAATTCCCATGTCTAAGAATATTTTTAGATCATTACTCCCAAAGAATTTTTATCAGTTATTTTCTAAACAAAGACCCTTGGATAGTTTAGTAAATACATTTTAATTTATTAGTTACACAAAGTTTAGTCAAAACATTGTGGCAAGAATAAGTGTTCTTGTTAGAATATCTTCAAAACTTGGCATTTAATGTGGCACCTAATGGAGTAGCTCAAATAGGCCAAACTCTGTTCTTTGTAAACGCTTGGAATAGGAAATGAACTTGGCAGTCAGACCAGAGGAATCACAGTTGTTTTTGGTTAGCCTTGCCTATGCTTTATCAGTGCTTTAGTTTTATTAAGAATATTTTAAATGCTTGATTAGATTGGTATTCATCTTTCCCTTTTAATAAGTGACATTCAGATGTGCTTTGAATTTGAAACTGGTTGTTGTTATATTTGGGGAACAAATTTCCATTGATGGGACTGTATCTCTGAATTCTAAGTCAATAGATGAATAATATCTGACTAGTGATACATTGCAAATATTTATGTCTTAGTTTACAAAGAGCTTTACAAGTGCAGACAAATCCTCCAGCCAGACTTCTTGATCACCATAGCAAATATTAGCTGGATAACAATGGAGGAATATAACCAAGGGAGATGAAGCAAAAGGTTGCTTAGGAAGAGAATAAGACCTAACCAGACTGCATGACTATGTGTGTCCTGTTGCAACCTTACAGGAAACTGTGCATTGTCATTCTCTACGGTGGCCACATAGCAGAAGTGGCTGAGTGTAAAATTTTTTCAGTATGAACGATGGAGATTGGGCAAAAATAGAATCACATCCAAATTATAAGAAAATGGGAGAAAGTTCTCCCTTTCAAATGGCTGCTTGCAAAAAAAAAAAAAAAAGAGTGAACGTTAAACTCATTCTCTTCCTTCCCAGAAGGTGTCCTAATCTTGCTTGTCTTTTTCTTTAACAGATAATTCTGAAATAATCAGCAGAAACGGAATGGAATGCCAAGAATCCGCATTGAGAATAACTAAACATTGTTACTGTACATACTATCCTGTTTCCTCCTCCATAGAATTGCCACAAACTGCATGCTAAATAAAGATTTAGTTCTTCTGGACAGATCAGAACTCTAAGAAGTAGTGCTGCTATATCCATATATGAGTATTAAATATGGTATGCTTAGTATATTCCAACCTAAGATAGTTAACTACCTGAGACCAGCTGTGATGTTTAAGGACATAAAAGGATACAGTTTACTTTTAAAAGAGTTTCTAAACATAGTTTCTGTCCTAGGAATATTGTCTTATCTCCATAACTATAGCAAAAAGCCCAGCCAATAGGACTCATTTCGATTCAGAATATTTCAAATTTAGCAATAAATGATTAGCATTAGTTTAAAAAAAGAAACACCTATTCCAAGGGCAGGTTCAATTCTAACTCGAATCACTATCATATCGTTTACTCACGGAATCAAAGGGGAATCTTTCACTTCTTGATGGAATGCACGCTGCAGCAAAGATAAGAAGTGAAGTAAAACAGATACCTGCTCCTGCAGGTCTAAAATCGAATGCAAGTTCAAGCACAAGTACTGGGACACATCCAAGTGTGGGATTTGGTTAGCCTGGAGATGCCGCATTGAATCCTATGATTCTAGAATAACATTAAATAGATTGAAAATGAAACTTTGCACGGTATGAGCTTCATACCCCACCCAACAAAGTCTTGAAGGTATTATTTTACAAGTATATTTTTAAAGTTGTTTTATAAGAGAGACTTTGTAGAAGTGCCTAGATTTTGCCAGACTTCATCCAGCTTGACAAGAATGAGAGGCCCAAGCCAACAGTTTAATCTCAAGGATTAGCCTTTCAAACTCACCATCCAGTTGCCTGTTACAGAATAACTCTTCTAATAGAAACCTAGTCAAACAAGGAAGCTGTAGGTGAGGAGATCTGTATAATATTCTAATTTAAGTAAGTTTGAGTTTAGTCACTGCAAATCCAACTGTGACTTTAATCTAAATTACTATGTAAACAAAAAAAGTAGATAGTTTTCACTTTTTAAAAAAATCCATTACTGTTTTTGCATTTCAAAAGTTGGATAAAGGGTTGTAACTAACTACCGCATGGAGAAAAAAAACTAGTTCTTTTAATTCTTTCACTTAAAGCATATTTTATGTCTCAAAAGTATAAAAAACTTTAATACAAGTACATACATATTATATATACACATACATATATACTATATATGGATAAAACATATTTTAATGTTGTTTACTTTTTTAAATACTTGGTTGATCTTCAAGGTAATAGCGATACAATTAAATTTTGTTCAGAAAGTTTGTTTTAAAGTTTATTTTAAGCACTATCGTACCAAATATTTCATATTTCACATTTTATATGTTGCACATAGCCTATACAGTACCTACATAGTTTTTAAATTATTGTTTAAGAAACACAACAGCTGTTATAAATGGATATTACTTGTAATTGTTTAAAACATCCATTTTCTTTGTGAACATTTTAGTGATTGAAGTATTTTGACTTTTGAGATTGAATGTAAAATATTTTAAATTTTGGCATCATCGCCTACTCTGAAAACTAGATGCATCAACCATGTCTTTTTTTTTTTTTTTTTGGTTTGAGAAAAAAAAGAAATCTGCATTTTAATTCATGTTGGTCAAAGTCCAATTACTATCTATTTGTCTTATATAGTAGATCTGATAATCCTATCAAAAGAAAATCACATTCTAATTGTAATCTTACCTAGTGCTTGTATTGTTGAGTTTGTTTTTAATTTGTGGAAAGGTATTGTATCTAACTTGTATTCCTTTGATAGTCTCATCTTTATGTATTATTGATATTTGTAATTTTCTCAGCTATAACAATGTAGTTACGCTACAACTTGCCTAAACATTCAAACTTGTTTCCTTTTTTCTTTTACTTTTTCTTTGTTTATACATTTAACCTCACCTAAAACATAGTATACATTACTAAGAAGTAAATTACAGGAATCATTGAAATATTTTTGTAGACTAATTGTTGTAACATTGTCTCTTTTTTTCCTTTCATTTCATTACTTTAATTTTTTTAATTACTAGCACACAACTATTTTCAGCCCTTTAATAAGGGAGCATCAAAAACATCACTTGTATCCCCAAGCGAATATAGATGACTGTATTTTTTACTACGATATCCATTTTCCAGAATTGTGATTATAATATGCAAAGAGTCATAAATATGCCATTTACAGTAAGAAGGAGGCAAGGCAAATGCATAGATGTACAAATATATGTACAACAGATTTTGCTTTTTATTTATTTATAATGTAATTTTATAGAATAATTCTGGGATTTGAGAGGATCTAAAACTATTTTTCTGTATAAATATTATTTGCCAAAAGTTTGTTTATATTCAGAAGTCTGACTATGATGAATAAATCTTAAATGCTTTGTTTAATTACAAAAACAAAAAATCACCAATATCCAAGACATGAATATATCAATTCAACAAATACTGTAGAGACTAACGTCCACTTGTATGGGAGTCACATTTCACTCTTGGTTTTCAGGAAATAACAGCACTTCATGGAAATATTCTTTCAGCCATATGCCACTGGTAACATTTCTACTAAATCTTTCTGTAACACTTCAAAATTTTCTCCTTAGTTCTATCTTACAGTGTAAGCAGGAGTCTAATTTGTATCAATTCTATGTTTTGGTTGTAATATTCAGTTCACTCACCCAATGTACAACCAATGAAATAAAAGAAGCATTTAAAAGGATTGTGTGGTCTTCTCTCCTTTTTGTTTTGGACAATTAGCTGAACAAAAGATTTTTACATTCATATGCATAATGTTAGGGGATATCAAGAAAGACCAAATTCTGGCTTGATTTTGCTTTGAGCTTTGACTTTTTCCGAAGCTAGAAGAAAAAAAAAAAAAGAACTTGCTCATCAAAATGCATTGACTTTTTTTAATTCTTCTTTTTCCTATCCTTAAGTAGTTGCACAAAGGAGTTGGGAGTTGCCATTTAACAAAACAGTCTATGAATGTCTCCATCGATGTCACCCTTTTCAACAGCACACCCATCCCTCTTACCCACCCCTTCCCTCACGCATCTTAGTTTTGTAAGATATCCACTGAATGTTTTGCTGCATCCTCCTTGTCTTCTTCATCCCTTTTCCCCTTGACTCCACCCCACTCATTTCAAGTACCCACTTCCTTCCTGATGTTTTAGACAATTTTAAACACATCCACATGTAGAAGTCTTTTTAGTCCTCTTTAATATTACCCCTCAGAATCCACACCACCACTCAGCTGTCTTCTTCAAGCCTGTGATAATGAATTCTGACTGATGATACAAATGTGAGCATCCATAAGGAAAGGGGGAATGCGTCCATTTCATAAGGAGACAAGAAAGCACCCACTAACCTAAAATGTGGCTTTCAGTCAGCACTGGAGTGGACAGCATGACTTAGAACTGAGGTGGCACACAGAGCCAGAAAGACAAGTTCTGTTCTCTGGGGTCCTGGCCAAGCGAACACCAGGCAAAATGGATGCAATAAAGGGGGTGACCTGAGTTCCTGCTGTTTCATAGGCCCTCTCCTCCTCCTCAGCAGACAAAGGGACCCCTGGATTTCCTTCCTCAGCTCTGTGAGACCCAGGGTGTTTCTCAAGGAAGATGCTACCTGCTTTTTGGTGTCTTGGTCCATCTTCTGTTGCTATAGTAACATCTGAGTGTGGAGGATTCATGCAGGATAGAGGCTTATCCGAATCACAGTTTGGGAGGCTGAGAAACCCAAGAGCCTGGTGGTAGTGTGGATTCTGCCTTCACTGGGGAAGGAACCAGGCTTCAAGGCAAATAGCCAAAAATGCCCGGGCAGAACAGACCCAGCCTCACATGATGGCAAACTTCTCTCACAGGAATGAAGCCAGTCTCGTCAAGGTGAGGATGTTTTTCTTTCCCCGGGAATTGACACAGTCCAGAAAAAGGACTGCAATCCCATTGATGGACATATTCACTCTATAAAAGTCCCACATCTCTCACCATTATGAATAGTGGTAAACTAAATTGCAGCGTGAGTTCAGCAGGACACAAACCAGAGCAGGCAAGATCCACTATTCCTTATCATTCTGGGGTTGGCAGAAGTTACCTTCTGAACCAGGTGACCTGTATGCATTTGTATTCCCAGCTACTTAGGAGCTTCACCATGTAAAGCCAGCCAGCCTTGGCAAAAGCACAAGATCCTGTCTCAAAAACAAACACAAAAGGACCGGGGGGGGGGGGGGGGGGGGGTGTTGTATCTCAAACAGCTGAGTGCTTGTCTAGCAAGCATGAGGCCTTGGGGTCAATACCTGCTACTGCCAAGAAGAAAGAAAGGAAAAGCACACCCTCTGCAGGCCAAGATGGGAATATTACAGAGAAGGTTCCCTGTGGCAGATTTAAAGCCTCCTACTGTGTGGTAATGGTGCCTTTCACAAAGGCAGAAAACACACTCATCAAATCAAACATACAAATAAAGCTGTGTGCATTTGAACCTCTCCTGTTAGGATTTTCAAGCATAGAAGCACTTTGAACATTTTTTGTATCTGTTTTAAAAAAAGTCTATACATTTGCATGAGCAAGTTTTTAGTGCAGAAGACGTATGTCATCAGTCACGTTTTACCAAAAGAAAAAACACATTTTTCATGCATCTTTATTGTGTTTATAAAGGCGATATACGTAGGGATTACAGTTACATAAGTTGGGTAATGAGTACATTTCTTTTTGGAGAATGTCATGCCTTCCCTTGCTCTCTCCCAGTTTTCCCTCCTGTGTCCACCCATAAGCTATATAGTTCATTTTCTACATAGTATCCAGCGAGCACCACTGCTGCACCTGTGGTCTTACCATTTCTCTGCCCTCCTTTGTCCTCACAAAGACAAATGAATGAACAAATAAGACAAAAAGGAAAGAAAACGTAAACAGCAACAAAGAATAAAACCTCTCCTTTCCACTTCCTAGAGTTCATTTCAATAAATGTTATATGATCAGATGCACACTGGCAGTGTACCTTTGTATTTCTCTCCTAAGAGTAACCTCCTTTGGTCCCACTGTGTGTTAGTATCTAGAGATCTGTACAATTTATCATGTTTGTTATTTAAAAACCACTTTTGTTAGTAGAAAGTTCAAGGTGCCAAGTTTAGAGAGCAATTTGTTATTTTAGATGAAAAATTGAAGACCAACGGTACTTATTTTTTTTTACTACTGGTTTTATGAAGTATAATTTTCAGCAGTAGACTTACATTTTATGTAACACCTCCAAATGAAAAAATGCATCTTAAACCTAAGAGGATTTTTTAAGCTCTACATAATTAATTCAGCAAAGGAATATTTAGATATAAATTATCCCATAATTATCTGCCAAAAGCAAAAATGTTATTTTGACTTTAGGCTGTCCAAACCAAAAATAATGTTTCAAACCCATAAATACACTATTATTAATCAAACTCCTCTTGTAAGACTATTGATATTAGAGGCAGACAGGCTACCCAAAATAATATCAACATTCTAATACATATGAATATATATTTGGGACAGTAGTAGACACTGAGGTCAGAGCCTCAGGCTAGCTAGGCAAGTGCTCTTCCACTTCACTGTGCCAGACTTTTTCATGTTGATTGTTTTGAGATAGAGTCTCTTGGTTTATGCTAGGGCCAGCCTAGACTGTAGTCCTCCTATTTGTGTTTCCCCCAAGTTGCTAAGATAACAAGTACAGACCACCACAGTCAGCCATTGTTCAAGATGGACTTTTTTGTTTTGTTTTTTGGGGTTTTTTTTCCCAGCCTGGTCTAAAACTACATTCTGCATCTCTCCACTTTCCAAATAGCTAGAGGCTTGAGTCACGATGCCTAACCCTAAGTTCTGATATGTGTAAGAGGAAGGTGTGGACTACCGAAAGAATGAGTTCTTTCCCATTTCCCCAAATACCCTAATGTCTGAAAAACTAATCATACCTGTTAGACTGGTCTATCTCCATAGAAATGACTGAGTCACTGTGAACAACTCTGAGTCACAGAGAATGAGCCACAGTAATGACTTCCCTCTGTGTTCTTGCTGAGGAGGTGGATGGCAGAGCTGGAGATGGGTGGGGATGAGTGGGATTGAAAATGTTGGCCAGAGACCTAATGAAGTTGTGTCAATGCTCTATGCTGAATATTCTCTTATAGGTTTCCAACAAGCTCATCCTGTGCCAGTGAAGAGAATTACTAATAACTGATAAATCCCAACTGCTATGGAGACCTTTGCACAAACACATCCTGTTATGAGAAGTAACACGATTGTAGATAACACTGCACTTCCACATCTGCCTCTCCATGCCTGGATCCATAGCTCAGCTCCCAAACCTTAGGCCAGTGTATCCCATGTGCACGAGCAATTGGCCTATGACCTCAGTTTCTTCCTCTGTTTCACCAACATTGAAAAACAATCATCCACCCATTTAAAGTGTCATTTTAGTGTAATTTCATATGGGCTAGTTGACCCGAATTTTAATAAAACCATTTCAACCACCCTCTCAATCCCATAGAGCTGTTTTTATAAGGTGAGGTATAAACAGAAAACAACTTGTTTGGTTCATGTGTACATTATCTTTAGCATCACAAAAGATCTATTACGCTTATAAAATTGAGGAGAAATCAAGGTTCACAACAATTAAACAACACTGTCAAGATCAAAGAGTTTCAAGCTCTGGCTCGCCCCTAGCTTCACAGCTGTGTTTCAACAAGCTTTATTTGTGGCCTCTTCCAAGTCAAAATTTAATTTAAAAATACAGAGTAGAACATTCATTCAGGTTTAAGGTGAGATCATAATAAGAATCTTTTCCTTCAGACAAATGGGTCTTTTCATAAGAATAGAATGTTTATGAGGCACTGTAAAGTACTATTCTAGATTTAAAGCAGAGCCTAATTCTTCCAGAACACACCAGAGGCAATGAAAGAAAGTTACATTGTACCATTTCTCGAGCTTTCCCCTTTTTAACATTTTATTTAGATTTGTTTTTGTCAAGCTTTTACATGGTTCTGTGATTAAAAAAAAAAAAAAAAACAATGGAAACCATTTAATGTTTTCCCAATGATAAGCCAGTATCACAGAAGCAGCCCTAAAATATTGTAATTTGAATGTCTGGAGTAAACAGCCAGAGAGAATGAATTTCTAAATAAAGGTCACACATGGAATACATTTCCCCCTAAAATCCAGTTGTGTCCAGAGAGGCTGACAAATTAGATATCCGTTTTGTTTTGCCTAATAACTTTGTTGTGGGTCTTTCCAAGTCTTTGGTTTCTATAAACAAGAAAAGATTTATATCTCTTCCTGTGTGCAAACTGAAAGGATCTAACTGGGCATAGTCTAACTTTTCTTTTCTGGCGAACCTTTCCCTCAAATAAAAGTTCACCCTATAAAAGTACTCTGGTTGCAGTGGGCTCCCCAGCCCCTAATAAACCCTGTACTATATTAGAGATGGAAAGCCATGCAGTTAAACAAAAAATGCATCAACTCACCACAGAAGGAAAAAAAAAATACCTCTACAGTCAAACAACAGCTTATGGAAAACTAACTCCAAAGCTCTAAAGATGTCTTGAGAAAAATGGTCAAATTTAGATGGAAGTTCCAAACATATTACAGAATAAACAGACACTCAACACTTGCACAAACATACATTCATGGAGAGAGACAAACACAAATCCTTTATCATTGATGAGCACAAAGCTGAAGCTACTTTGGATCCTCAAGCAGGAAAGCTCAGAGGCTGCATACCACAACACTTTAGTGGTTCTGAGCTTGGTTTCTAGTCATGCTACCCAAGTTTAACTCTCAAGTCTACATTGTAATGACATCTCAGTAGAATTCATTTTCGTCTATGAGCTGGTTCTAACTATTCAATCTGCCTCAAAGGGATTAGGGATACACAAGATTATGTACCACCATGAAGGATAGGATCCGACACCTGGCATGTGCTCAGTAGATGTCAATAAATGCTCCTAAAATAGATGAGCTCCTAAAATAAATGTCTTACCATCGCTATCTATTTCTTTGTGTTATCCAAACATCTCTCGACAATGAAAACATACCTCTTCTGTTTCCTCGTTGATGGATGAGGCCAGAAGCCAATAGGTAAATTATAAGAAATGTTCAATAACAACAATGAGCCACATATTTTTGTAGAAGCCTCTGATCATCTCCATGAGCCCTGGCTGGCTTTCTTGAACTGTGATCCTCAGATCTCAGCTTCCTGAGTAGCTAGGATTATGGGCTGGAGCCACTGCACCCAAGCTAAATGAGCCCTGACTAAGCCCTCTCAGTAGTTCAAGGAACAAGCAGAGGAACCAAATCCAACCCCCTGCCCTCAAGAAGCTTACAGCATGGCCAAGGTTTAAAATAACCCAGAGGAAATGGAGAGAAGATGAAGAGCAGTCAGTTCTCTAGGGTTGCTGTGAGAACATTGCAATAAAAGGGTGTCTTGCATCCTTTCATGCTGGAGCCTACAAGTCTGAAAGCCAGGTGTTGGCCAGGTCCTGCTCACTCTGGGGCTCAGGTAGAGTCTCTCTCTCGCACTTGTAGCTTGATCCTGGCTTCTTGGCAGTGCCAGTCTCTGCCTCTGGGGTCGCATGCTCTCTCCCTTTGCTTCCTGTCTCCACATTGATTTTTGGAGTAAGACCACCTCAAGGACCTCATCTTAACCTGTGAATACCTGCAAAGATCCCATTTCCAAATAAATCCACCTGCTCAGGGGCTAGGACTTTAATCGTCATATTTGGAGACAATAGGTCAGCCCCTAATAAGTAAAAATGGAGCTTGAGTAAGGATTGCTTTGTGAAAGTATTTGATATTACTTTTCAAAATACTGCAAGTCAGTATCTACATGGTGTATGGTGCCCAAAGCTACAACCTTTGGAATACCATTCACTGTTTATGTGTGTTGTTGTTTTTATGTCTACAATAAAGTAATTTGACTCCAAGATTTTGAATTTCCATTGTGGATACAATCTTCTGTGATTTGTCAATATGTAGTATATATATTTTTTACTTGCTAAATGCATTCATTTATCATTTATTTATTTATTTTTCCCATGTCTAGCTTTGAACTTATGCCTCATGCTTGCTGAGCTTCCTTGCTTGGCTTGTACTCTGCCACATGAACCACATCTCCAGCCCAGCCTTTCGATAGTTACTTTAAAGATGGAGTCTTAGAGTGTTTTCTCCTCCCACTGGATTTGAATTGTAGTTCTCCAGCTCTCTGCCACCTGAGTATGACCACTGGCAGCTGGCTTACCAGGTAATGTTTTACTTAAAAAATAGATTTTATTCTTTATGAGTTTCCATTGCCTAGACTAATTTCACTTAGTTCCTTATAACAGGCACAACCCTTGCCTACTTTCAAGCTTCACAAGCAATTCTGGTGATGAACGATTCCTAGCCAAGCGTGGCTCTGACCGCCAAGTAGTCTGTCTGATTGCTTCAAGAACACAAATAGCTAACTTTTTGTGTGCTCTTGGGCTGTAATAACCTCTGAACATGAAGTGTCTTGTTTAATCTTTACAATATATCTCTATGGCTGGTTCGATTGGGGGCAACGCCATTTATAAATGAAAAACTGAGTGTGAGAGGTTAAATAATTTAATGAAAGTCACAAAGTTTATAGCTAAGTGGGACTTCAAACCCAGGAAGTCTGACCAAATTCTACAGCACTTTCCTACTTCATTATTGCAAGTGAAGTCCTTGAATTCACCCCACAGGACTGACTGGGGATTTGCAAGAAAAAGACTTCCAGGCCTCACTCTGGCATTACAAAAGCAGAGACTGTATTTTAATAAGATCCTTGGAGATTCACCAGAGCCACAGTTGTCCAAGGCCAACCCTCTTAGAGACACTGTTCATTCTAGACAGCAAGAAAAGAAAGCTAGTCGCCACCACTGGCCATTTGGAGGTCTTCTTCAGTAACTACAATCAGATCAACCCTAACTGGATGCTATCCACAGTCTCTCTGATTTTGTCTCTTTTTTTGGTCTATTCTCCACACAACATTCAGTATCTTCATTTTAAAGGAAATCAGAACCAAGGAAGGCCCCATCTTCATCAGAAGCGGATTCAAGTTTGTGGGCCCTGAAGTTTACAAACCCAGTGTCAGGGGAGAAACTCTTAAAAGAAAATGATTCCCCTTCAAATGAATGTACAGTTAACTAGGAAAATAAATATATAGAAAACAACATGCCTTTTTTAGGAGCTACCCACCTCTGTAATGTGGTTTGTTTGTTTTTTAACTGGATTCTTCTTGATTGTACCCTCATAAAATAATGTCTTTGTAATATATTTTCTATGCAAATAATACAAAGTCAATTCAATCATATTTCCAAGGAGGTTCATTGAGATGTACATGTTAATATCGATGCTTTTGTATTACCAAGTCTATCACACAACTTTATACACACACAAACACATGCATGTATATGTTTATCATTCAGAAACAGGTATTCTAAATTTGATTTTGCCCAATTCCTAGCTGAAATAGTAAAAATAAATATTAGACATTTTTAGTTCTTTGTGGGTTTTGTTCACTTTTTGGGGGGTTAATCGTGGGGCCTGAACCCTGGGCCTGGTTGCTGTCCCTCGGCTCTTTAGCTCAAGGCTAGTGCTCTACTACTTGAGCCACAGTGCCACTTCTGACTTTTTCTGCTTATGTGGTGCTGAGGAATCAAATCCAGGGTCTCATGCATGCAAGGCAAGCACTCCACTACTGAGCTACCTTCCCAGCTCTCTGTGGGTTTTGTGAGTATGTGTGCTAGTCCTAGGAATGAGAATTTTTACTCAAGGCTAGCATTCTCATTTGAGGCACAGCTCTACTTCCAGCTTTTTGGGTGGTTTATTTGAAATAAGCATCTCATGGCCTTCCCTTCCCTAGGCTGGCTTCCCACTGTGATCCTCAGATCTCAGAATCCTAGGATGACAGGCATTCTTGGTGTTTTATTATCCTGTCAGGTAAGTACTAATAAAGACAAGTAAGTGCTAAAAAAATAAAATAAAATAAATTAAATTTTAAAATCTTCTGCATCTTAATGACTTAGAGGAATTTTCCACAGGCTACTTCTACCCAATTTCCCTCAAATCTTTCTTTTCTCTTCCACTGCCTGCTAACTTCCAGAGCCAAGTGCAATAAAATGCATTCATTCACACTGCAATGTTCACATCTAGTCCTGCATCTTTACAATGTGACAGCAGGTATACCTGCACCTACACCATAATGACTCACAGCTGCACTGGCCTACTCTAAAGTGGCTATGAGCCACGTGAGTACATTTCACTAAGCCCAAGCCAAATGTACCCCCGACCCACTTCCTGACAGCTAGATCCCCCAAAATGGCCTTGTACATGCCGATCCACCCCATCAAAGGGATTGGAAACCAATGTGAGAAAAGATTGAATCCTGAATGACTATAATTGTATGAAGCCATGACCTTGAACACATACAGCAGTAGCATTTCTCCCAAGTCTGCAGAAAAGTGGGAGGTCCTGAATCTTAAACACCATGGCTTTCATGGCAAGTCTGACTCTATTCCCTATTTTAAACAAATGACAACACCCCTCCACTGTGCATTCACTGCTTTCTCACTTCCCCTTTTGATAAAAATTGAAATCCTTTCCCCCGGCTCACAACACCTCCAACCTTACCCTCGCTATGGTCCCCAGAGCCACGTGCCATCCACCCCTCCAACCTCCTCGATTTCTCAATTGCATGGAGTCCTTTTGCCTCCTGACTTCTTGTTCCTTTTCTCCTGAAGGCACTTAGCCAACACTCTGGCCTCTAATTTGTATATTACAAAGGGGATTCAGATACAAACAAATAAACTCAAGAGTTTATTTATCTATTAGATTGTAGCCAATCAGAAATCATCACTGTCTAGTTACAATCTAGTTAGAGAAAGTCAAAGATGAAAATGAAACAGAAGCTCTATGTTGAGACACCTCATTCCTGAAGCCTCTCCAATCATTAAACACAGACCGAGTGCCGTGAGAGAGGGTGAGCACTGGAGATGGCTCAGAAGACTGCAGAAATCTCTGGAGCTGGAGCCGGATGGGTTGTTGACACAGAATTTGGCAAAGCAATGGGAATAAATGTTCAGAGGTGGGTGATCAAAAGGGGTGGTGTTTCTACATGCCGAGAAATAAGAAGTACAAAGCAAAGATGGCCACAAGGCTGTCTATTCCTCCTTCTGAATGCAGCTCTTACCCCCTCAAGTCAGACAGCAGTCAGACCTCCATTCTCAGCCTTCCTTTGGAATCACATTGATTCCAATCACGTTGGTCTAAAGTCTACCTTCTTCAGTGTGCGAGATGAGTGTAGAAAGAGCTCCACAGCCCTGCCCCCAATCCTGGCAACTCTGCAGTCATCTCCAGCTCACATGGGCAAGGCCGAGCCCGCACTGGGGCTGTATCAGAGTCCAGCCCCTCCCTCTGCCCAGTCATTGCTTTCTTTCCTTCCCCTCCACTGGGGTTGGCCCCAGGTATGTCATCCAATCCATTCAGTTCCAGCATTTACCAATCTCATTATTCAAGCAATAATCTCTCTAAACTGATGCCAAAGAAGTACATTAAATAAACAATTTGATTCTTTTTTTTTCCTGACAAAAAATTATTTGTCTGTGTAAGTGTTGTACCCATCATCACAAAAAAAAAAAGAAGAAAAAAACTCAAAATGGCATTTTTTGTAATTATGAATTCAAAAAATCTCACTGTTTGAAAAGCAAGGGAGAATGGGATATGGCAGAGGAGGTGAATTTGTTCAAAGAACACTGTGCATGGGTAGAAATATCACAGTGAAACCCCCTCATGCCAAAAATACATGCTAAATCAAAATTAAAACTTAAAATATTTTCATCTGCTTTAAGGGAAAATATAACACACTAAAAAAAAAACTAATCTAAGCTGGTGCTGGGGTGCAAACCTGTAATCACACTACTCGGGGTCAGAGGTCAGGAGGATTGAAGTTTGAGGCCAACCTAGGCAAAAAAAATAAAAAAAAATCAGTGTGACTCTATCTTAAGAAACAAGCAGGCTCCAGTGGTGCATGCTTGTGATCTCAGCTACTCAGGAAGGAGGAGAATAGAGGGCTGGCCCTGAAAAACCTTATGATTTAAAAAAAAAATAGTAACTTAAGAAAGACTGGAGCCATAGATTGAACGATAGACCATTAGAACCTCTGCCTAGTAAGTACTATTCCCCGAATTCAAACCCTAGTGCCATAAATAAATATATTTCTGATCCCTGTACCAATACTTCTTTGAAAAGAAACCAGAAAAAATAGTTCTTATGGAAACCAAGTATCTTTGTCTAAGATTTAAAAAACAAAGTACACTAAATCTGCATTTGTTAAGCAGAAAGTAGGAGTCAAATCAGCTTGTAGAACCCAAGGAGTTGAAAAATTAGAGTACACTCCACCTAGTCTAGAGTCATTTCAAAGCTAAACAAAGTGATTCCCCAGTGTTGATACAAGGTGTTCGCAAGTTTAAATGGGTCCCACTTGGGAATCCAGAAGGTTGATATGTACTATTGATGAAAACACCCATTAAGACAACAAAGAGTAATTCAAGAAATGTAAACCCATAATCAACGTTTAGATGATCTCAACTCCTCCAAGACCCATCAATATGTTTTGAATACAAGTACATAGTAGGTGGTTCTGTGCTGGCAAAAATCTTTACAGAGATCAATTAACATACTTAGGACGAGAACTGATTGATGGAAATGTGAAGACACTAGGATGTAACTTTTCTCTCTCCTATGCACTACTGAGGAAGCCAGGAAACTGGAGTCCTATGGGAAGTCTTGTTGATTACTGGCTGGGACTAGCATTCACCACTTACTAAACCCACCTCACCTTCCAACCTTTCAAGACCGTATAGTGGTTCCAAGCATGGACTTAGAAGCCAAGCTCATTGCATTCAAATCCTTCCTGTTCCACTTCCTGCCTCTATGGTAACAGACAAGTTAGTGAACTTCCAGTTCCTTCTATGTGTCACATAGTGCAGTCATGAAAATTAAATAAGCTACTGTACACAGAACTCAACACTGTGCCTGTGCCATAAATCAATAGCTATCCTTGAAGCACAGGCCCAACTTTCAATGTATGCCATTTGCAAGGAGTTCCTCTGTGTGTATCATTTCCCAGACAGGGCAGTCCCTCCACACAGCTGGCAGTCCTGCTCAGTGGACAGTCAGGTCGATCGCCTTGTAGTGGAGTTGGGTAAATCAGGGCCCCAACACTGACTTAGCTCAGCGGACAGCTCAGCAATTTATACCTCACAGTCATGAACATCCCAGACTACTATTTCTTCCTTGCACAATGGAATACATACATTGAACGAGTCTCTAGAGGAGAGTAGGAAAGACAGCTGGATAAAATATTACAACTATTTCTTTAAGCACCGTGGTGCTCTAAGGAAAGGAATGAATGCTTAGAGACTGAAAAATCCAGATAATTATTTAATACGAATTAGCACCAAATCTACATTCTGCTTCATGGAATCTGCCCGACTTCAGTAAACTAGAATCTCCACGGGGCACAGGAAGATGGCCTGTGGCAGGCAGAGAAGCAGACCGAACTGGGCTGATAGCTTGATCTCCAAATGGCTGCTCTGACTGGAGGCCAGGTCAGTCCTCACTAGTCTATTCCAACATTTAAGGGACCACCAAAAATATCCAGAGCTCAAAGAATAGCTCTAGTGTAATGCTGTTTAAAATTTAAAAACGGATGTAAAAAGTCCAAGGTGAACAAAAATAACAAAATTATTAGTAAAGATTATCTGGTATTTATTTAATATGCATCCTAGGCATGGGCCAACGTCACTAATAAAATAGATAATTAATATATTATCAGCACAATGGGATGTTGTCTACCCAAACATGCAAACGTATCATACATAATAATGTACATCCATTTAAGATCAAATAAATAAGATAACGTCCACTTATGATAAAAATCTTTTGGCTAAAGCAAAGAATTTGCTTATATCAATAAGAGGTACATATCTCGGTGAGCATAACAATTAATGGTAAAATGTTAACATCAAGAACAATGCAACTTGCAAACCTAATTGCTTTAATTTAACAGTGTAAGGGATCCCTTAGCTTGTAGTGTAGTACAAGAAAAGGAAGTAAAACCTATATTTTTAGGAAAGAAAATAAGCCAATCACATTAGTTCCAGATGATTTAGTATTTGGTGTGGAAAATCCCAAAGAATCAACAAGTTAACTATGTCAATTAGTAAGTGTAGATATCAAATTGCCAGGATTGGCGCTAATATAAATTAAGAGCATCACATTTATTGCAATGTGTACATACATCCATTGTAGCAGCTTGAGGAAAGAAAAAATATAGTTTTTCATTGAGTAAGGCTACTTGAATGGGGACCGGGTATAAAAGGAGTCCTGTTCCACAGGGTCACTGAGGAACCCAACTGATAGAGAGGCCCGCCCCTTATTCAGCATGTGACTTACAAAGCTGTCTGGACGTGAACTTCCACCCTCAAACAAGCAGGGGGATTTGTATAGCAGAACTCAGTGGTGAGCAACGTATCTACTCACATTCCTTTCTCAGCAGTCACTGTCCACAGCCACCTGAAAGGAAGGCTGGGAAAAGAGAAGCAGTTTTAAGAACAGCGAGGTGGTCACTGCCACAAAATAAATAAAAATGATCTAAGCATACACAGGAGCAACTTCAATATCAGCTTAAGCACAGAACCAATGACATCAACAAACATGTAACCCATCTTGGAATTAACATGACAAAAGATTTGCAAGTGGCTTTTGAAAACATTGCAACTTTGGTGCTTTTCTTTTCTTTTCTTTCTTTTTTTTTTGGGGGGGGGGGAGTTGGTTTGCAGTACTGGGGATTAAAGTCAGGACCCTGAACTTGCTAGGCAAGTGGTTATTTTCTAGGTAGGGTCTCATTTTATGCCTGAGCTGTAATCCTTCTACCTGTGCTCCCCCAGGGATGACAGTGTGTACCACTGTGCCAAACTGTGGTGCTTCCCTGTAGCTGGGATTATAGGAGTATACCATCACTCCCATCACTCATTGATGGAGTCCAGTGAACTTTCATGCCTATGCTAGCTCACACTGCTCATACTAGATGTTCACCTCCCAAGAAGCTAGGATTACAGGCTTGAGCCACCACAGCCACCTTCATTTTCACACCTAGCTTCATTTTCAACCTGTTGGAAAGAATTATATAAGTAGAAATAAAAAATAAAGCAGCACAATTAATACGTTTCTTCTCCTTTTTATGTATAACTTTAAGGCAATTGAATCAAAATATTAATAAAATTGTTTAAACTATATGGAAAAGCAAAGTGCTAGGCATAGCTAAAAACACTTCGAAATGAGGATCAAAGAGTATTCTTAACTTTACCAGGGCTAATTAATACATGGAGATAACTATGACAGTATGGAATTGAGAGTGTTAGAAAAAGTCAGCCATGGAACAAAATTAAGCAGCCCACGCTAATAAGAAAATTTTGATTCATGACAGTGATGGACGGATACTGAAGAACAACACAGGCAGAGAAACTGTGTAGGAAATAGTACTCGAGCATTTGGTTATCCAATGATTATAAGAGAAATGAAGTTGAATTCCCACCTCTTACCATACATTAAAAAAAATCTTCAAACCTGCTTAAAGTTTGCATACAGCAGGGCACTGGTGGCTCATGCCTATAATCCTAGCTATACAGGAGGCTGAGATCTGAGGATCACAGTTCAAAACCAGCCCAGGCAGAAGAGTTCATGAGATTCTTATCTCCAATTAACTAACAAAATGCTGGAAGTAGAGATGTGGCACAAGTGGTAAAGTGCCAGTCTTGGATGAAGAATCCTAGCAAGAAGGCAAAGCCTTGAGTTCAAGCCCCTGTACTAGCGCGCGCGCGCGCACACACACACACACACACACACACACACACACACACACACACACACACACAGTTTACCTGTGAAGAGCAAAATTATAACTATTTGAGAAGCTAGTAACTCACATCAAGAAGTAGGGTAAAGGAATGGTAGATGTTTAAGCTCCTTTAATGAAAGAAGTAAAAACACAAACTAAAAGAATATATCTGATATATTTATAAGACATAAAAATTAATGTTTAAATATGTGAACAACTCCTATAAATCAATAAGAAAAGAGACAACCTGATATAAAAATGAGTGAAAGACATGAACAGACATTTTATAAAAAAGAAAATATAAACATCCCACAAACATGAACAATCCTCTACCTTATTAATCATCAGGTAAATACAAGTTAAAACCACAATGAGATACCCTTTTACCCTTATGAGATCACCACAAGATTCAAACATTGAACAAAAAGTGTCCTAATACTGGGATTTCACAATGATTTTGTCACTTGAGTGATAGAAATTATTAGCTGTTATATGTGACCATGGGCATGGGTACATGTCTGGGGTATAAGCCCCACTTACCAGCCATAGGAGAAGCCAAGAATGGTACAGGAAATGTGACCAAGTCTGCCTGTATCAGTAGCTCATGCCAAGGCTGAATACCATCAAAAACAAGAACAGGAATGGCAGGTGAGAAAGATTAAATGTGAGCCCTGAGCAAAACCCTTAACCTCTCTGTGCCCTTGTTTCTTGCATCTCAAAATGGGAATGAGATTGACCATTTAGTGAGCACCTTTTCATTAGATTGGTAGGCATCACTGGAGAGGAAGGTGGAACTCCAATAGGACTGGGGATGGCTCAACCTGGAATAGCCCCCACACAGAACATTTAACCTTGGGATTATCATAGACAGCAGGTTTTGCTGTACATTCGCCTAGCCATGCCTGTGCTCTCTTAGCTAGAATATGTCATGTTCCTAACGACTTTTTGCACAAGCTAAAAAAATCCCACACATCTATGTCTAACTTCCAAGCAGAAGTGGAGAAAATGAAGTCGCTACTATTTTAAAAGCTAATTACTAATAAAATACTTTCAGATTTACATTTCCTGTGAAATAAAATTCTGCCTTGGAAATAAAGTTCTCTGGGAAAACTGTTCAACAACACCTTTGTTCCACGCAGCAATTTTTCCCTTGGTAGAGAACACACTGTACCCAACTCAGAAAATGACTGATTGAATTTTAAAGGGGAGACGATTCAAATGTATAATTGTTAAAACACATTTAAAAGTATCTGAGAGGCATAAATGTGGGTGATCACTTTCATTTTTGGAAGTTTTATGGTGAGTAGATTTTATAGAATATTGATATATATATATATAGTTTAGAATCTAAAGTAAAAGATAATAAAAATTTGACCACAAAAAGTCTACCTTTGAATTATGGGTTTTAAGAACTCTTCAAGGCATTGAATGGCATCGTGGATAGAATGTTCCTTACTAATATTATAAATGACTCAGTGTTTTTTTTAACTTTGGTATTTTTCTATGTGATTCTTTTCAGAAAAGAGAAATTATAGATAAGAAGGTATGTTTGGTGTTGATTTAATTGAATTGTGTTGATTTAACTGGGGGTGAAGAATTAGAATGCATTTTCTTCTCTTCTGCCTTTCCTGTTAACACCATCTGTATTTTCTCTGCTCTGATCTGCTCTTTTCATTATAGAAACCTATTATGCAATGTTAACAGGCCAACTGGCCATGATGGTTGATGTCTATACTCCCAGCATTTGGGAAGCTGAGGCAGAAGGTTTGCAACTTCCAGGTTAACCTCAGCAACATAGTAAAAACTTGCCTCAAAAAAAAAACCCCACAAATGAATAAGCAAATAAATAAGCCACAAATCAGATACAGAAAGGTATGAAGAATTTGAAAGAACAAATATGTATGTATCTACCTCACAGCTTTCTTACCAACATATTTCAAACTCAGCCCAAATCTCCATACACATCTTGATTCTACAACTTTTCCTCCTGAATTAGCACAGTGTTGTTTCCCAGTGTCTTCACCTAATTTTATTTTGTGAGATGCATCTCCTCAGACTACATGGACGTTATTTTGCATTTTTAAACTTTATGTAAACTGTGGTGTGGAATAGGAATCTGCAACTTGCTTTACCCACTAAGCATTATGTACATGAGATCATTCATATACATGCATATAGTTCATATTCATCCATTTTCACTGCTGGATAGCATTCCACTGTATGAATATTCTGTAACATAGGTCCCTAACTCAATCCATTACTATAAATGGACGTAAATTGTCCAGATTTTTATGCCACATCCTCTCCTTAAAGGTTATATTGACATTTGTATTTACCTTTTTGGTCAGTATGGTGGTAATTCGTTCCCTTTTCTCAATCACTAATGTAAGTAAACTTCTTTCCTATAAGTTACTAGATATTTCTTTTCCTGAAACTTGTTCTAGATACTTGTTCAATCTCTTTAAATTTTGGGAGCCTTCCTTCCCTTCTTCCTTCCTTCTTCCCTCCTTCACACCCTCTATCTTTTTACTTTTAACACTATCAAGGTTATCAAGCTTTTTATTTATGGTTTAATAAATTCTTCCATAGCCTAAGGACATGAAGATATCTTCCTATATTTTTGTCTATAATAATTTTACCTTTCAAATTATTCTACTGAGAATTGATTGCTATATCGAGAGTAAATCAGGAATCCAATTTCATTTTGTTTTTCCCTTGATGATAATGAAATATCCCAGCACCATTTATTGAACACCATATCTTTACCCACAGGTCTGCACACCTATTCAGACATAAAACAATTTTCTTTATGTATATGTCCAGATTTCCTACTCTGAAAGGAATTTCAGTTTTATTTTTACTTGAGGTGAGCCCTTATCACTTCTTTCCCAAAGAGTCAGTCACTGGTAGTTTTTCTTAGAAATATATAAAAATGCTTGTTTTTTCTCTTGAATGACATTTAACTGGATAACTAATTAATTTTCCCTTGCATTGTATAAGCCATTGCTTTGTCCCGGATATTCACAATCACAGGAATAGCACATAAATAGGCAACTCCTCATTAAACTTTCTCCTTTATACGTAATCTTAATCTCAGAAAGCATTGGGTTTTTTTTTCTTTTTATCTTTTGTATATTGCAATTTTAACATAAAATACCTAGTTTTGAATTTATTTATCTTTCCTGGGGAATCTGTATGCCTTTTCAAATTCAAGGTTTTTTTAAATTAACTCTAAAAAGTTTTAAATAATTATATGTAATACTGTTTCTTCGCCTTCCTTCCTAGTCTGTAATGTCTGCCAACTATATACTGAAGCTATTCATTTAACCCCGGTCACTTTGTTTCTTTCTTCCTGTGGTGCATTCCATATTGTTTCACCATATTTTACCTTCCTCCAAGTTCCTCTCCATCTGCATCCACTCTATGATTGAAAGATCTCTATGTTGATGCTTTTATTGCTCATGGCTTAAAAATGTCTGCATCCTTTTCCTTCTGAGAAATCTGCATGCTCTCCGCCTCCAATATTCAGTTCTTAAAATAAAGAGCCTGCTTATTCTTGTATTTCTTTGAGCACTTTGAACACAGAAAGTCTCTGAGAATCTTCCTTGTTTGGCCTTCCCATGCAGGTGAATCTCCTCTGGGCTTTGGCCTTCTTTTGAACGTGTGCTTGTAACCTTTGGCTGCTGTGGCATTTCTGTGGGCTGCACCTGGGAGACTCTTTTCCAGCCCAGTGTCCAGGGCACTCTAGAACCTTTGCAGCTTTTGACACCATTGGGTCAAGCGGTTCCTGGGAGCCTTTACTGGAGGCTGGTTCCCCACTAACACCAGCCAATTACAGATTTGACTCTGACCCTGAATTTCTAAGACATGCTTCCTTCCTGTCCTTGACTTGCTAAAACATCCTTCCTGTCCTTCAGGTCCTTGATCTGGAATCTCTTGCTCACCCTTGATAATACCATTCATTTCTTTGGAATAAATAGTAATAGCACTGTGTCTCAACTTATGTTCACTATTTTCCTTGAGTTCCTAGCCACCATTTTCATGTGTCTAGATAGAAATTGGACATAGTTCAGTCCAACTCATGTAACCTTTCCTAAAAGAGGACTCCCAAAGGCCATTCATGAAATGTACAAAGCTGAAATAAAGTTCAAAGTCCTTGGGTGATAGAGTCAAGGAAAAGAGCACATACAACCATTCAGAGCAGCAGAAAGAAGCATTGGTCCACTTCCATTGTCTCCATACTACTAACTGACTCAAGGATCTTATCACCCAAGCCACTGGGCAACCAGCCCCTTCTGCAGAATGCCAATTCAGTGATTCTGGGAGAGTCAAAAGAGGAATCTTTAATTAGGAGGATTTCACTGAGCTTAAAGAGGAAGAAGGTCAACCAAGCCACTATCAACCAAGCCACTAGGCAAGCAGCTTCTTCTTCAGACAGTATTTTTTTAAACAAACTGAGAATCACTTTTCTTGCTCCTAGATAATAAAGTCCATTCTGGCACAGCCAGTAGATATAAGCCAAAAATCTCTAGAAAGTAACCATCTCTCACTACCTCAGGAGAATAGAATTCCAGCTTCATTTTTAAGCCACACAGAACAAAACTTACCAAAGGTCTGGCAAAGCTAGCCTTTTCTGGGCAGATTCTATTTACAGAATCAAGCCCTGCTCAGTGTAGCATTTGAGGTCTACTCAATAGACAGAGTCAACCTTTATCATCTTATTCTCCCTGATAGCTCCCAACAGTAACAACTCTAATTGATCGGTATTAACAAAACAACCTCTGAACTCTCACACCTTCTCATCTGACCTTCTTCCTCGTTAAGCTCAGTGAAACCTTCATTATTGAAGATTCATCTTTTGACTCTTCCAAAAATCTCTAAATTAGCATGACTGTCTCCCTGCCTTGTCCTCCTACAACATTGTATTTTTCTCTCTAATACTTAACCACTGTGTCTTATATTCTTAGCCACAACTTTGCTTCTCCTGTTAAACTGCGAATGTGTTTTTATTAGCTAACAGGACACACAGTGCCATCTTCATCAAAGATTCCCAATAGACATGCATTGACAAATCTGCATGCTCTCCTCCTGCTATACCCTGTTTTCAAATGGAGGTAATTGAGTTGAGTTCATTGAAAACAAGAAATGCAGATCTTCACTTTTGCTATACCATTATGTATTTTTTTTTTTTTTGGTCCGGTAGTGGGGCCTGAACTCTTTGTCTGGGCGCTGTCCCTCAGCTCTTCAGCTCAAGGCTAGCGCTCTACCACTTGAGCCACAGCGCCACTTCCGGTATTTTTCTTTTTGCTTATGTGGTGCTGAGGAATCGAACCCAGGGCCTCAGGCTTGCAAGGCATGCGCTCTACCACTGAGCTACCTTCCCAGCCCACCATTATGTATTTTTAATCTTTCAGACAATAGCTCAGTGTTATCACTAAACTAGGCAGCAAGTTGAAAAGGAACTTAATCTTGAGTTTCCTTTGTAGTTTTGAAGAAGATACATATAAGTGACATCTTCCTTGGCAAAGGATGGGGAACTAAAGGCCACAAAAGGTAAAGATCCCAGAACAAAAGGAAATCCTGTTTCTAATGTCTACAAGTTGATGGGGTTGCTGATCTTCCTTGCTGTTTGTCATGGGTAGAGAGAAGCCCAGCAGATGTTAGGATAGTAGGATAAAGCACCATGAAACAGTGATCATACCTAAGGGTCAGCTGTCTTCTTGTTGAACAATAGAAAGTTGGTGTCTGTTTAGAGGCAGTTGTGAATTTGTTGCACAACCATGACTCCTCCATCCCTGTAGTCATTTCCAGTTCAGCTGGTCACTTCTATAGTCATCCCAGGGCTTCAAATACCTTTCTACTGCTCTCAGAGCAGAAGTTTCCATTCCTTTCCTCACCAAATTCGAAAGCCAAATCATTCTTGCTTTTCAATCACTGAACCACAAATATTAGCTGAGGTCTAACAGCTATGCTCTAAGCATTGTGCTAAAAACTCGAGGTAAAGTGATGAGAAAAAGTAGACGTGACTTCTGATCTCCTTGGGTAAGACAGACACCAATAAGATAATTTCATGGATGAATGTAAATTTTGATGCTCTGAAAGAAGAATTGCAGAAAGGATATGAGACTATAACAAAGGGACCTGAGCTCATGCGAAGACTTCAAAAATCCCCAGATTTAGAGGTTAAGACAGTGTGTAGTGGGGGATGCTCTAGCACAGGGAATAGCACACCCAGAGACCTTACTACATGAGAAATGCTGTTTAGGAATCCTTCTGGAAAAAAAAATAGTTTCAAAAGCCAATCATAATAAGAACAGTACACCATCTATCCCCACTCGTTTGTCATTGTTAAAGGTTCTGACTCTACAAAGCACTGAGGTCATACAAGTTAGTTGTATAGCTGTTTGGAAAGCTTGAAAATGACTCTTAAGAATTGGGGTAATCAATATAAGTCTATAAGACAAGAGAAAGTATGAAGAGCTGTGTAGGTCCTGAAACTAAGTTCAACATCATATTCCCTACCCTATGAATTTCCTTTTATTCTGCACTTCTGAATGAAGGACAGCTGACCCAAAACAACCTAGAAAAGACGCCATTATCAGTTCTTCATAGCACTTTATCACCAGACTTCCAGACAAAGCTAATAGAACAATCTGGTCCATTTGGGGTCTTAGGATAGAAACAATATAATGAAGGGGAAAAAAATCAAATTAAGAGCACACTAGTAAGTTTGGGCACAACTAAAAACATCATTTCTCAAAATGTCTAGTTTGTTTCACTGGCTAGAAACCATAGGGAACAACTGGAATTGGAAACCATTATTTAATTCAATGTTTTTCCCTGCTGGCCCGCTTGTTCTAGTTTCTGCTGGGCAGGAGAGATACATTAATATCCTCCCATAATTCTGGCACCTGAGATTGGTACAGTATTTATTAATTCACCTTTCACTTAAATTGGTTTTTCTTTTAGCTGTATTGCCTCCAACATCAGGGCAAACCATATCTATGTTTTTAGCATAATGTCAGATGGGGTCAAACCTCTACTTCGGGAGTAGGGCTTAATAAATAAAACTAATAGCTGAGATTGATTACCCATTTAGACAGCAAACTACAAAACCGAAGATGGATCATGTAATTTGCAACTGTGTGACATGTATTAAATTTCCAGACATAAGATAAATAATTCATGGAAATAAGCAAGAGAAGAGACCCAAGGATAAAGTCTGTGGTTAGCCTTTTATGATAGTGAAATAAATGGCAAATTTCATTAACTCTTAGCTTAGGATATCCTAGAAATGCATTTACAGATTACTAATTGACACTGGGGTTATAGACTAAGGAAATCCTGTATTTGTAGGTTCTTAAAAAAAAACCTGGAGACTTTTTAAATTAAATACATATCTAGGCTCCTCTTCCTCTAGAATGTCTGTATTTTTCTTAAGTTAACCTATCATGCTCTGATTTCAGGAACTGATGGAGAGACAGGGAACCAGGTATAAAGAACATGAACACCAAATTCCTTCTTCAGAGCCTCCTGAGTAGAACCTGAGTGGGAAAAATAGGGAGTGATTATTGCATTACATTTCTACACCTCCTATGCTTAAATCTGTATACTTCTAAGTGACATAATTAGATTGTCCTCCAGGTTTTTTATTCAACTCGTAAGAGGGATAATAAGCTTACCTCTTTGTAGAGTCACTTCATGGTTTAATTAGATTTGAGGAAACCAAGCAAATCCTGATTCCTCTGCAGAAGATACGGAAAATAAGAGACCATGTGGTTGTTTCTCCAAGCCTTTAAATGATAATACCCACTATAATACCCATTAGTCCAACTGTTGAGATCACACAGTGGCTAGATTACTAAGCCACGGAGGAAAGATAGGTGTGGAACACATATCTTGGCCTAGAGATGCAAAGGTGAGGCATGCCAGGCTAGTTGAGAACTTACTTGTATTAGACACAGTATTGGACACAATGCTGTGGTCAGACAAATTCTGAGTGTCTGTCTACAAGGCAGTAGATTCGATTTTTCTAGAATGTTAGAGAAATGAAGAGATTCCCAGTCTTGTTGGATTTATGTTTGTAGGAGAAGGGGGTAGATGAATGAAGGGAAGAAAGGGGAGGGAGAATGTAGTCATAAAAGTCAATGCATATCCTACAAAATTAAGAAAATGGAAGGGAGAGGTGGGGTTAGGAGGGATGGGGGAGAATGATGGAAGGTGTGACCCTGATCAAAATGCAGTATACTCATAAAGTGCTTTGTTGAATGGCAATTCCTTTGCACAAATAAAGACTTTAAAACAGAAAAAAAATGTTTATTAAGGAACTTTAAAAGCATAAATGATAGATAGTTCAAGGAAATGAATAGAGGAGCCACTGTCAGGGTAAAAAAAAAGAAAATTTTGCTGAAGAAAGCATGCCAAATTTAACTCCACATTGTATTCACCTGAACCTGCAATAAGAGCAAATGCTAAGATAACTGAGTGAATTAAATCAATAAAGTTCATTATTTAAAAAATAAAGATGGAGATTGTAAACAGTCAAGTTGATTGTTTTTAATCTTTAGAAGGTAAGTATTATTATTATTATTATATTATACACAAGTAAACAAAGGCACTGGAAAAAGTTTAATGATTCCCTGCCCCAGCCTTACACACACACACACACACACACACACACACACACGCACACACATACACACACACACACACACACACAGAGTACAAGATAAAGACACAAAGGAAGCTCAGCCTGTCATCTTTACCTCATTCCCTACCCCGTGTATTGAGAAGCAGAGTCTTGATGCCCAGACTGTCCTCAAGCTAAGTTTTGTTCCTCTCACAAGATTAAAAAGAAGCTAATGAGGCTTTACCACGGATGACAGTTTGAATATTGGAAATGTCTGAGGTTTTGTGTAAAAGCACTGGAATGAATTCTGAGTATGCTTTTTCTTTAGGAACAGCTGCCTAAATGTTCCCATGGATGAGGACTCAGCTATATAACCCAGGCACCTTCACTACATATGGGATCAAAGTGATCTTTGACAATTTTCTGTGAACATTAGAAAGGAACAATGAGGTAGTACTGGGGTACTTTAAGCTGAAGCCCGGGCTTTGTGGTGATGCCCATGGATAACCTTTGAGCCTCTTCCAGCAACCACAACAACTCTTGAGCCCAAAGACCAATGGGTACTCGCCCCTTTACAGCTCCACTACCCATCAAATCTCCAATGTCAAGTTTTTTATTGCATCCTCTCCTCACCCCCCCCCCCCTCCCACTGCCCCATGAGTTGCTGCCAAC
Organism: Dipodomys spectabilis; assembly: GCF_019054845.1. Classification (NCBI taxonomy): domain Eukaryota; kingdom Metazoa; phylum Chordata; class Mammalia; order Rodentia; family Heteromyidae; genus Dipodomys; species Dipodomys spectabilis. The sequence goes on from NW_024870752.1 coordinate 12,312,010, forward strand.
ATTGCCATCTTCATCTCCCAGTCTTGGAAATTCAAACAACTCACACTTGGTCATTTGTTGGGTATCAAAGTGTCCCAAAGCATTTGCCTTCTTTCCACATTCCAGAGACTTAAGTTGGTGTCATCTATCTCAGCCACAGTCGTAAGCTGCACCTAGCAGAAGACTTAGGGAAAAGTGAGATTGTTCGGTTTCTTTTTTCAGTGACCGTGCCATGTCTTTTCTTTCATTGTGAAAAAACACATATAACATAAAAGCTACTGCTAACCATTTTAAGTATATAGTTCAATAATATTAAGTACTTTTACAAGGCTATACAGCCACTACCACTATCTCCAAAATTCCTTCATTTCCCCAACCAGAATTTGGATAGCCATTAACACCAATTCCCATTTCTCTACCTTTCCCCAGGCCCTGGTAACCTCTAGCCTACTTTATATTTATGAATTCTCCTGTTCTAAGAATTTTGCTTATTTGTCCATTTGTGATAGGCTTATTTTACTTTATATAATATTCTTCAAGTTTGTCCATGTTTCAGCATGGGTCAAAACTTCTTTTTCGTGGCTGAATAAATACCTCCTTATCTAGATACATAAGATTATATTCTGCTTATTCCTTTTTCTATGGGTAGACACTTGGGTTGTTTCCCAATTTGTCTTTTGATGAGGTAGGACTGAGGGTTACTGTGAAAATCTTATCTGTCTTTATCCTTGCCCCTTCTCTCAGTATTAAACAGTGAGGAACAGAGTTTGACTCTTAGGATGTGAGCCCTTCAGGGAACCTGAACAAAGTTATTTGGCATCTCATGTACTTGGCAGACTGATGCTTAATTTACTTTAATAACCTTCCAGTATGGATTTATTCACAATGTAATCTGACACTTTTTAAATGCCAAGAAAAGAGAAAAAAACAATATTGGGAGTCTGTGCAGCAAGGGGGGGGGAACAAAACTACTGAGCGTCTGCGCAGAGAGGAAAAAATACTACTGGGAGTCTGCATAGAGAGGAAAAAATACTATTGGGAGTCTGTGCACATTTCTGCTTCTTGAGTCCTCATCCATCCCTGTCAGAGCCCAGCCCTGCATAGACTGTCCAGTCCTGTCACCGCACTCAGAGAACCAGCCAGCCAAACCTACAGGGAAATCACAAATGGGAACCTTGCATGCATGACTGTTTGCCAGTGCTTTTCCACACTTTACATTCTGTCAGCTTTTGTCAGATGTCACAGTTGAGGCACCAAGTCTTAGAATTAAAAGTATCAGACAAAGTTTGCTTAAAGACGGTGGAACCCAAGGGATGGAGAAGAGCATAGTCACCCCTAGGAACCCTGACACTACAAGGGCAAGCGCATATCTGCATCCTGACCTGCACCTCATGTCCTTAAAGGACTGCATCCCTGAGGACCAAACCCCCACATCCCTAGTCAAAAACAATCACATCTGATATATAACCTTTAATAATTATTTCTGGGGTTAGATTTGGATTGTAAATGACCTCCAAAGTCCCATACCCTAATGGCCTGGTTACCAGCCCAGCACTATTGGGAGGAGGACTCTTTAGGAGAAAGAAGAAAGTTAGGCCAATGGAGGTATTTCCTTGAAGCGCACACATAGCCTCTTCTCCCTCTCTCCTTCCCTCTCTGCCTCTCTTCTTCCTTCCCCCTTCCCCTACTTCCTGGCCGCTATGAAGTGAGCAGTGTTGCTCCACCATGTGCTCCAGACATGAAGCTCAGCTTTGTCGCAGGCCCCAAACCTCTGACCATTGCTTGAAACCCTGAGCCAAAGTAAACCTTTTCTTCTCCTGAGATGCCTATCTAAGGTATTCTGTCATAGTACCAGAAAGCTGATGAACTACCCATAGTAAAATAAATAATCCCAGTTCCTCCTCCAAGTTTAAAATCTGTAGTCTCATTGCCCTCAGAGCTGTGGCTTTAATTCAAGTTGTGAAATATTTTAGGGTAGGAGACTGTTTCATCTTATTCTGTTTTCTGACAACCTGCAATAGCATGATGGAAATCCAACACTGGTTTTGGTTTCCTTTGTGTTAGCTCTAATCATGACAGGCATTAGATAGGACATCATAAGAGGTCTGAAGAGAAGGAGAAGGCAAATCTTCACACATACTGAGCTTTCAAGACTGAGCTGATAAAGAAGAGCCCTCGGCCCCATTCTAAACATTTGTAAAATGTGAGCTACTAACAAATATAATTATTATATCATGGAGGACAGAATGGGAAGTCACTGAGAAATATAGAAATAGAGAAGAAATTCCAACCTAGCATTGAAAAATAATGATTGAGTTTGAGGCCATCCACAGCAACATGGAAAACTTACGTAAGTCCGGGGCCTAGGAGTGAAGACAGAGTAGAGTTTTAGTACCCCAGCATTCCCTCCTCAGTCAAAGAGGCCAAAAGCTATTCCAAAAATCGCTGAACTCCTCAAAAACCTGTAAAAACTATTCTCAACAACTAACTTCAGAATCCCTGAGTGTAAACCCATAAATAATGTGATGTATTTATCATCTGGTTTATCTGGACCAGTCCCAAGGATTGCTACCCTCGGTTCATTATTAATAGTGACTCTTTTGGCTCTCAAAGTTGTTCAAATTCAGATGATTATTGATCTAAGAGTTTCATCGTAAAATTTGTTTAAAATGTTCATCTAAAGCTATTTCAGAAATGACAGCAAATTTATAAGTATGACCTAGACAATCATGCAGAAGACCTGCATCACTCTTGCTGCAGTAAAACGATGCAGAATTCCTAGCAGAAACTCTGCCTGTTTTTGGTCTAGCCAGGTACTGTTTGAAAGAGGAGCTAGATCATCTATATTACTTTTTGACCAGAAACCTATTGTTTAAAAAAAAAAAAAACGATAAATTGAAGCAAACCACCTCCTTCCTCTGTATTTGTTGAATAGTTGCCAGGAATTCTCAAATCCTCCTAGACTGTCCACCCTGTGGAGAGCAGGCACCAGCTCTAGGCCTGGATTTGTGAGATAAGACAAAGCCCAAGCCTCACTCTGCATGACCTGGCCTGGAACACCTTCACTACATTTTGTTATTAAATCGGCATGAGAGAAAATATTTGCATCATTACATAGGGACAAAGCGTCACCTCCAATGAATTTGGCAGGCCACATAAACTAACACAGCCCCACAGCAGCTCTGAAAGCCACTGGCATCCACTCTGTACAATTAGGTTCTTAGAATGCCTGGGTCACACATTATACTTACTGCTGACAAAATGGCAGTAGAATACCATCCATTTCCAATGTAGACCAAATGGGATGTAAGGGAATGCATTCTAATAGAATGACGTTGACTTTGTTGGGAATCTGGTTGCAAGTATAGACAACTACTGGCATTAGCTTAAAGAAAAAAATTAGCATATGGTTGGAGAGCAGAAATCTCATTTGCTAATAATAGAAAATGCAATTTGATCCCCTTTTGTAAGGTTAAAAAAAAACTCCCAGGAATAATGAGATGCCATCTTTGCACCTAAGTAGGCTACTACTGCCTTGCTCTGACTCTAGGAATCTACTTTTGTACATTTCTCTGTAGACTGACAATCTTGTGTTCATGAACACAATTAGAAGAGGCCTCAAATGTCTTTCCTGGTATCACTGTCTCATATTTCCTAGTGCAAATGCTCAACTCTCTGGATTCCAGTTCCAAATTTCTAAGCAGAAACAAATCTGATCAACTCATGAGGTACCAAGGCTTAAGCAAAGGAATACTTGCACTACAAACCCAGGTCATCTGGTGCTGTCAAAATGCACAAAGGAACCTACAAAGACAAATAAACAATCGTGGACATTTTAACTTAATGTCTCAAGTTCCAAAGATCTTATTTTCCCCAGTTGCATTTGGAGTAAGTTGGGCATATGGACATACAGAAGTATCATGTTCTGAGTAGGTAGTAATACCATTTTAGCACATTCAACTGTGCCTCTAAAATCTTCTGCACAAAAGTAGATCAGATTGTATAATTTGTGTGTATCACACCAAGGACCCTGGTGTGGGGTAGACTCACAATGAGAAGGCAAGCATCCTTTGTCCTCCACCCTCTCTGCTGTCATCTGGAAAGTCTTGCTGGCGCCTCTATGCTCTTTCTGTGCCACCTGCCATCTCTTAGCTTTCCTGGTCTAGCTTCACCAGCTTTCAGGATGAGATGAAAGAGAGGGTCCGTAGTAAGGAGATTGAAAACACAAATGTTCTCTTAACGTCTTGTCAAGTCTTGCCACTCAGATACCCTTGATTTCTCTTATTATGTCTATGTGAGTGTGTGGTGCTGGTAGTGGGGCTTGAATTTAGGTCCTTGTGCTTTCACTCAATGTTAGCATTCTACTTCCTGAACCATACCTCCATTTCCAGTTTTATGCTTGTTAACTGGACATAAGGGTCTCATGGACTTTTTTTATTGGTATTGTTCAGCAATATTGTATTTCCCGTCAAGGCAACCATGCTCTCAACTTCCAATGTTACCTACTTCTTCCCTATATACCTTGGTTTCTTCATTATATCTTAGCTGAAGTGTGACTTCCTGAGAAAAACTTGTTTGACCTTTATTTTTTTCTCAAATTCTTTATTGTGATTAACTGATTACATAATTTCCCAAATTTCACAGTATTGTGGGATAGTGATGGTTAGTTAAAGTCACAAACACATTCTAACTTTCATGGGGCAAATTGTCTATTGTGGTCTATAACATTTATGAGTTCTATGAGCTTTGACAATACAGTTATTTCTTCCACATTGGGTGATCTGTACATTTCTTTTGTTTCGCATAGCGTCAGCTGTTCCCTCTTTCCCACTCATTCCCTCCCTCCCATTGCTGCCATTGAGTTGCTTAGTTTGTTTTGATCAATGTCCAGTGCAGCTGATAGGTCCTGCTGTTTTTCCCTGATTCCCTCTAGTTCTATGTCATCCTCCTGATTTCCCTCTGGTACATATATACCATACATGTGATCAGCAGCATGGGGTTATTTAGTCGTGATTTGGCCAGATGAGTGGAAGTCCTTTGTTTCTTAAGTCTTGTTAACTTTGTTGTATCACCTTACATTTTTGGATTTAACATCCACTTATCAGAGAGAACATGTGCCGTTTGTCTCTTTGCTCTTGGCTTACCTCTCTCAACATGATTCCTTCTAGCTCCATCCATTTCCTTTCAAATGCCATTATTTTGTCCTTTCTAACGGCTGCATAATATTACATTGTGTATAGATACCACAATTTTTGGATCCACTCATCTGTGGTAGGATATCTGGGTTGTTTCCATATCCTGGCTATTGTGAACAGTGCTGCAATAAACATGGAGGTGCATGTGTCCTTGTATACTGGTTCCTGTTGTTCAGGATAGATGCCTAGAAGCGGTATGACTGGGTCATTAGGGGGGTCAATATTTAGCTTTCTGAGGGCCCTCCAGACTGCTTTCCAAAGTGGTTGTACATTCCCACCAGCAGTGTAATAGGGTTCCTCTTTCTCCACATCCCCTCCAGCATTTGTTGTTGGCTGACTTTAGAATATGGGCCATTCTGATTGGGGCAAGATGGTATCTCAGGGTTGTCTTTATTTGCATTTCCTTCACAACCAGGGATGGTGAGCATTTCCTCATGTGTTTCTTTGCCATTTTTATCTCTTCTTCCGAGAAGTCTCTCTTTAGTTCCCTTGCCCATTTAATAATTGGTTTGTTAGGTCTGGGAGGGATTAGTTTCTTGAGTTCCCTGTATATACTGGATATTAACCCCTTGTCTGATATATTGCTGGTAAATATTTTTCCCCAGTTAGTTGGTTATCTTTCTAGCTTGGTTGCTATAACTTTAGCTGTGCAGAAACTTTTTATTTTAAGGTAGTCCCATTTGTTGACTCTCTCTCCAATTTGTTGTGACCCTGGGACTCTGTTCAGGAAGTTCCTGCCTGTGCCTATAAGTTCAAGTGTCTCTCCTACTCTGTCTTGCAGTAGTTTCAGAGATTCAGGTTTGATGTTAAGGTCTTTAATCCATTTTGAGTTGATGTTGGTGCATGGTGATAGGCTGGGGTCCACTTTTAGTTTTCTGAATGTGGCCTCCCAGTTTTCCCAGCACCAGTAGTTGAAGAGGCTGTGTTTCTTCCACTGTAGGTCTTTGGCTCTTTTGTCAAATATCAGCTGACTGTAGGCATGGGGTTTTATTTCTGGATCTTCTATTCCATTGGTCTTTGGGTCTGTTTTTGTGCCAGTACCATGCTGTCTTTGTTATTATGGCTCTGTAGTAGAGTTTGAAGTCTGGCATCGAGATCCCTCCCATGTTGTCTTTTCTTGCCTAGAATCATTTTGGCTATTCTAGGTCTTTTGTTGTTCCATATGAGTTTTTGAACTGTTTTCTGTATTTCAGAAATGTATGTCATTGCGACTTTAATAGGAATTGCATTGAATTTGTATATTAATTTTGGCAGTATGGCCATTTTCACTACATTAAGTCTGCCTATCCAAGAGCATGGAAGGTCTTTCCATTTCCTGGTGTCCTCTGTAATTTCTTTAAGTTTTTATAGTTTTCATTAAATAGTTATTTTACATCTTTGGTTAGGTTAATTCCTAAATAGTTTATTTTTGGGGGGGTTATTGTGAATGGAGTTGCTTCCTTTATTTCCTCTCTGCTTGTACATTGCTGGTGTACAGGAAGGCAACTGATTTTTGTGGGCTGATTTTGTATCCTGCTGCTTTGCTGAAGTGGTTTATAAGTTCTAAGAGTTTGGGGGTTGGAGTTTTAGGGATCATGAAGGTATAGTATCATGTCATCTGCAAAGAGGGATAGTTTAACTTCTTCTTTCCCTATGTGGATCCCTATAATGTCTTTTTATTGCCTATTGTCCTGGCTAAGGGTTCCAGGACTATATTGAAGAAGAATGGAGACAGTGGACATCCTTGCCTTGTTCCTGATTTTAGGAGAATTGCTTGTAGTTTTTCCCTATTAAGTATAATATTGGCTATTGGTCTGTCATAAATGGTTTTTATTGCTTTAAGAAATGTTCCTTTTATTCCTATTTTCTCCAGAGCTTTTAACATGAGTGAATGTTGTATCTTATCAAGAGCCCTTTCCAAGTCAATGGAGATAATCATGTGGTTCTTGACCTTGGATCTGTTGATGTGTTGGATTACATTTATTGATTTATGTATGTTAAGCCATCCCTTCTTCTCTGGGATGAAGCCTACCTGGTCATAGGTCGTAGTGTATGATTTTTTTAAATGTGTTTCTGGATTCTGTTAGCTAGAATTTTGTTAAGGATCTTTACATCTGTGTTCATCAAGAAGATTGGTCTGTAGTTCTCTCTTTTTTGTTGGGTCTTTGCCTGGTTTGGGAATGAATGTGATGTTGGCATCGTAGAATGAGTTTGGGATAGCTCACTCTTTTTCTACTCCTCTGAAGAGCTTGAGGAGTATGGGTATTAATTCTTCTTTAAAGGTCTTATAGAATTCTGTTGTTAATCCATCTCGTCCTGGGCTTTTCCTTGTTGGAAGACTTCTGATTGCTTTCAGTATCTCATTGTAAGATATTGACTTATTTAATTGATTTATTTCTTCTTTGCTCAGTTTGGGCAACTTGTATTTCTCTAAAAATACACTCATTTCTGCTAGGTTTTCTTTATTTAGAGAGTATAACTTTTGAAAATAGTTCTTTATTTTGGATGGCTTGGGTATTTGTTGTGATTTTTCCCGTGGCATTCCTGATCTTGTTGATTTGGGTTTCCTCTCTTCTTTTCTTAATTAATCTTGCCAAAGGTCCGTTAATTTTATTTATTTTTTCAAAGAACTAGCTTTTTGTTTTATTAATTTTATTTATAATTTTCCTATTCTCTAGCTCATTAATTTACTCTCTTAATTTGATTATCTGGCTCCATCTAGTAACTTTAGGTTCCATTTCTTCATGTTTTTCCAGCAGATTTAATTTCAACATAAGATTATTTACTTGGTCTGTTTCTATTTTCTTGATATGGGCACTGAGGGTGATAAATTTGCCCCTTAGGACTGCTTTTGCTGTGTCCCACACATTTCTTTGTGCATTGTGGTTCCTGTCATTCTGTTTTCCTAAGTTTTTCTTCTTTCCTTTCCTCCTTGCTTACTAAGTTAGACTTCTATTAATGCCTGTCTGGTGCGGGTCCCCGTTCCTGGTTGCTTTCTTCAGGTTGTGTTCCCCTTCTTAGTATTCTTTATAAGGCTGGCTTATTGTTTATGAATACATTTAGTTTTTCTTTACTATTAAAAATGTCAGTTTCTCCATCAAATGTGAATGCTAGCTTTGCTGGATTTATCAGTCTGGGCTGGCAGTTATTGGTTCTCAGGGCTCAGATCATACTTTCCCAGGCCTTTCTTGCATTCAGTGTCTGTGTGGAGAGATCTGCAGTGATTCTAATTTTTTCCCCATTGTAGCATAGCTCCTTCTTCATTTTTGCTGCATGCAAGATTGTTTCCTTATTATTCAGATCTATCATTTTTACTATAATGTGCCTAGAATTGTTTCTCCTGCTCATTAGGTGTTCTATATGCCTCTGTTATGTAGGTAAGATGTTCTCTTTTAAGATGGGGGAAATTTTCATTGATAATCTTGTTGAATAGGTGTTGCATTCCCTTGCTTTGATATTCCTCATCTTCGTCCACTCCAATTATAGGAAGGTTAAATTTCTTGGCACTATCTGCTTGCTCTTGTATTTCCCTTTGGCATAATTTAAGTGATTTTTTGGTCCAGTTGGTGCATTCTGTCTTCTGTATCTGACACTCTAAATTCCTTTCGTTCACTCTGTTAACTATGGCTTCCATTGTGGTTTGAATGGAGGAAATGGACTCATTTATGGATTTGATGTTGCTTCTCAAAGTACTAATCTCACCTCTTAGTGAGGTGTGTACTGCCTCTATTTTTGCATGCATCTCCTGTTTGAAATCCTGTATCTCTTTTGATAGTTTGTCCCTGTGTTCTTTAAATTTCTGATCTATTCCTCACTTTAATTCTTGAATCATTACCTCCAACATCTCTTGAATGTAGCATTTGTCTTCCATTCCTGCTTTGCTTCCACTGGGGTTCTGCCCTGAGTAGCTATTGGCTTTTGGGGGTAGCTTGCTATCTTGGTAGTTGATAAACCTTGCAATTTTTCTCTGTGATTTTCACATGGGGATTCAAGGATTATTGGAGACTAATCTGAAATTTTGTTTTGGTCAATAGGTATCTGTCTTTGCTTGGTTGCTGTTTCTGGGTTGGCAAAGAGAGTCTGTACCTGGTCTGTTGGGGGAGAGGCCATCCTCTCTTTGCTAGTCTGACCCATGTTGGGCTCTTGGCTGTCTGCTATAGATCACTGGTAGTTCCTGCCTTTAGAAGGACTGAGGGGCCTAGTCTCATGGACTTTTGTGCCTGGGCTGGCATCAAACCCTAGCTGTTAGATCTCAGCCTCTTCAGAAGCAGGATTACAGGCACAGGACTTCAGTGCCTAGCAGATGAACTTAATTTCTAAGCAACAAGGAAAACTCCTGGAATTTCAAGGCATACAAGACACCACTGTATCAAGGGCATGTTTAAGATTTTATACATTTCCCTAATATTTTTTAACTTTAATGACTCATATCTTAATGACTCATATCTTAATGACTCATAACCTTAGTGAGTCTTTTCAAACTCATTTGCCCTAGTGATTTGTTTTATTATTATTGGTTTATATTTTTTACCTAATTAGGATAGTCATACTGGCTATTTCTTATTCAGACATTGACACAATTCTGTTAAGAATAATTTCACAGGCAATGAGATTGGAAATGGAAGTCTTTCTACAGCTTCTACCTTTTTTTCTGACTCAAGACTTTTTGTTTGTGTTCAAGTATTTGGTTAGGAAAACAAATGATTACCTGAAGTATGGGACATAGTTGTGGATCATGTCTATGTGATTGTTCTTTGGAGAGCAACATATTTCATTTGTCATCATTTTATCTCATTTAGGGTTTAAGTTAATGCTTAAAAAATCCATTGATGTTATGTATTATAAAAGTAGAAATAATTTCTTTAAATAAGGAGAATTCAATGATTTGAACATCGTTTAATGCCATTTAAAATTTTATATTTAATCTCATCCAACCAATAAGCATTGAACAAATGCCATTGATTAGGCAAAGCATTATAGGAATTAGAAAGATGAAACATTGTAACTTCATTTCTCTACTCCATAAATATCCAGTAGTCTGTATATACGCTAAAATGGCAGAGAGTTAATTATAAGATAGTACATATGTAATATATTCAGAAAAAAAGTCATAAAGTATTTAGAGAATGTGGCAACAAGAGATTAATTCTAGTGCAAGAGACTCATGGAAGAGGTAGAATTTAAACTAAGCATTCTATTTAGAATATGTAATCTCTTTATTCAGTATCCTATGGGAATTTTCAGGATTACTACTTAAGTATGATCTTCACTTCAGAAGAAACAGAATATTATTAACACAGGGGGTGAGGGTGAGGAAGGGATTCAAAATGTTAAGGTAGAATTATGTGGCACAGGACACAGTGAAAAACAACCACTCCATGTTGGCAGCAACCAGACACACCCAAACTGATTGAGACACACAGATGAGCAAGATACAGTAAAAAATAATAATAATAATTTCTGTGCCACAAGATTTGGACACATCAAATACATTGCACTTACCAGACTAAACCACACATCCATAAGCATATAAAGAGAGGTACTCTGAGTGCAGCGTGGTCGACAATTGCATTATGAAGCACTCTGGTGCACTCTTCATTATCTCTGTCAAGGAGATTGCCAGCTGGTAAATCCTCGATTGTCCCCAGATTGCTTAGAGAACACCCCCACCCCTCCCCATTACTGACTTTTCCCACTTCAAGGTGTCTGATCATATCACCAGAACATCTCCATGACCAATCGGTAATCCTGTATCTGACTATTCCAATGACTCCAAGTTATACCAGGATCTTAACTCCCTTCAAATTTCTGTAACCTAGTTATAATTGTTTACAGTGTGATGTGTATGACACAGAATTCAGTGGGCTTCCATGGCCTGATTGTGCTCCCTTTGGGCACACCTCATATGCATGCCTCAAATCCTGACGTATGACTCTTTTTTTTTTTGTTTGCCTTAATGACCAGGTAAGCACAGAGGAAAGCCCTAAGGCTGACAGAACAACAGTACAATTAAACCTCCCAACTTCAAGTTAAATGGGGGTTTAGTAGGAGGAGGAATTTCCTTCATACTAAAAGACTAAAATCCTGTGCAGAATTTCAGGAGAGCAATTAACAGAAGAGATGATTTTTTTTAATCTCCTGACTGGTTTTCACCCCTTCAGGCCATCAGTGGGCAGTCATCTTGCATGAGGCAGACAAACTCTGAGAGACAGAAGCTTCCTGGGGCCTAAGGCTATGTTTATATGATGTGGCGCTCCATCCTCTTGAGTTTGGGTGGAAAGTCTCTTCCTTTGTTTTTTCTTCCTTGTGTGGAAAGAGTAAGATGTTGAGAAGCCAAGTAATAATTCATTCAATCATTCATCCATTCATGAACATTGTATGCAGTTTTAGGTGTGTTGATAAAACAAAAGGTGAGCTAAGTACTGCCAAAATAGTCCTACTCGTGCAAGACAACAGAGAAATTTTCTAGTGTTGATGTAAAGACACAAGTCTGTTCTGGCTACACTTGAGGAATCACAAAAAAATGAGCAATAAATTCTATTTCTGTAATATCAAGGTGTGTTCATATGCCTACTATAGCTTAGCTTTAAAAAAATTACATTAGTACAGAAAATAGCATTATAAATACCATTACAACCATTTTTTATGTAGAAACTGCATAATAAACTGATTTTTAACAAGTTTTTATTATAATTGCTCTACTATTATAATTGATACATCTATAGGTTTCGCTCCTCAAAAAAAAATGCTTCATTTATCTATAGTTTATTATTCCTAACAACCTTTCTGTTGGAGAGATTTTTCTGTAGCAAGGTACAAAAAAGATATTCTCAGGAAAACACTTCAAATTACATTATTTACCAAAAAGACCACCTTTATATAATACTTATCTATTGAAATGTTTCTTTTCAATCAAATCACATTCACTTACACAGAATGCTTGTCAATAACAAGCTGCCATGAATAATAACTGGTTTCCTGCTTGTCTTCATTTTTTTCCTGCTCCTTTTTCTTTCTACTTGTATTTGTGAACGTTGAATCCCTCCTCAAGTGCTTCAGCCTCAGTACTTCTTGTGACAATTCTTTCATGACACCCACATTACAAATTGCTCATTATTTTGAATAATGCCTTAATTTCAAATGCATCCTCACACCACTACTTTTTCTCTGGATGATGTCTAGGGGGTTGAGGTTCATTTCTCTGCCAATTAAAGAATTGATTTGTCACATGTTATGTTCACTTTTTAATCCATATCTACCTAACCAAGGAAGCCTCATTCTCCTCCCTGTTACTCTTATCTATGTGCTTTATGCCTTTTATATTCTTGCTTGGAGAAAACTGGTTTCTGATATTTTCCTAAGTAGCATTAGTAGAATGACATTGCTACAGTGACTTAAAAAATTAAGACTTCTACTTGCTTCACATCTTTGTTCAGCTTTTGTTTGCTTACAACTTCCCTACTGCCCCATCCAGCTTGGCCTTTGGCCATTTCCTTCAACACATAGCTTCACAGTAATTTATTTCCATTTTCCTAATCACTAGGAATTAATGTATGAATACTACATTATCATCAAGATAGTGTGAGTTTTCATAATTGTTCAATTGTTTGGTTAGCTATCTTGTTTGATTTGATTACTAATGCTTTATTACACACCTTTCCTAATCTGATTTTTCCATATTAGCATTCATTATAGCTATTATTTACAATGTAATTTGATTGCTTAATGTCTGTTCCATCCTGCTAATTGGGCTAATTGTTTACTGCTGTATCCCCAGAACTAAGAAAAGTAGATGTACTAAATGCTCAATAAATCCAATATTTTTACATATAATTCAGGATATCAATAGAATGGAAGAGCTCACAAACACTAACTGATTTTTACTAATTTTATTTGGTAGTACTGGGATTTGAACTCAGCAGGCAAGCACTCCCCCACCCCAACTTGCTGATATTTTTCTAAACTTTATTTTGTCTGGCAATCTTTACACTCTCTCACAGTTGGGATATATTTGGCTTCCAACTGCAGAAAACCTGACAGAGACTGAAACCAATAATGTACTTAGCCACAAGTCCAAAGGTGGGCATTTCCAGTGTTGGGTTGACAGTTCAATGTCATCAACCAGGACACAGGTTATTTTTGTCCTTCTTAGTCATCTGAGTTTGGCTGGCATTTCGCTTCCACCATAAGGTATTACAGCTCAAAGATGGGGCCCACATTCTCAGATACTAATGCACAAAGCAGAAAGCAAGGGGAACAGTGTCTAATATGGGGATAGTGCCTCCCTCTTATCAGAATAGCAGAAGTCCCCAACTCCAGAAACCTTCTTCTCATTCTAAAGAGTATAACTGAGACATGGTATGAACTTTGGGCAGAGGGGAAATTTTGCATTGCTTCTCATTCACGTTAGATTCTTTTGCAAAATTACAGGGAAACTGCTGGCTAGGTAAAGGAACACTGTGTCCATTCTTCAGCCTAAAGTGAATTACATCAAAACTCTGTTTCTCTCAGAACCTCAAGCTTCTTCAGACTACTTCCTTCCAGCATTTCTGTTGAAAATTTTGCTTTCACAAAGTCTGCTTTATCAACAAATCTTTTTCTTTCGTTGACCTCTTTGCATACTCAGTAGCTACATTCTAGTTCCTTTTCAAAAGCACCAAGGAACATCACATTTTCTAAAGAAAAGCCAGCATATTTTGTACTTTCTTGTCAACTCTTCATATATATATATACATATATATTTATACATTTCTTTTTCTCAAATGTATTAGGAGCTTTAGAGGCCAAGAACATCTCACCTGTTCCCTTTAGAATTGCCAGCAGTGTTTCATAGGTGCTAGCTGTACTTGACACGTCCTCCTTTATGATGAAGCAGAGACATCAGGCATCAGTAGGGAGCAAGAGGCATGGAGGTTTTACACTCACAATGTACTGGTCTTATTACAAATGTCCTCTACTAACCTGTTTGTATTAAATCCTGTGCATCTTTGCTTCTTGATGCCCTCTGAGAGTCCCAGATCACAATTCATTTCCCACTTCATTCCACCCTTTTCAACATCTTTCACAGAAGGGAAGAAAGGAGCTGGGTTTCCATGGTAACCCAAGTGTGACAATTGAGGGTATCTGGATATAGGTGAGATCACTCCCTTTGGATCCAGTAGGGAGAGGAGAAATGAAGTTTTTCTTTCTTTATTTTCTCCCAACAACACACTTGTATAACCAAAGGGACCCTGCAGTGTCAGTGAACTATCACATAGATTTATAGCTCTTGGGGAAAAATTCAATTTCATCTTATCCTATTTTTATTTCCTCAAACAAATGAACGAAAATGTAATTTCTTATGTCTAAAATCTCTTTCAGAATAAAGTGTATGGTGGCATAAAAATAAACACAATTGGGAAATGAAGAAATGCTCATCTCCTATCTAAACCTAAAACATTCTCTGTCCTAACATCTTTCTTAAAGCAGCTAATTGTCCAACCAGTCACATATGTACTGCTACAAAAATCAGGTGTCTACTGTAATCCACACCAGAATCGGGTGTCTACTGTGACCCATGCCAGAATACAGAATAGGTAAGACATATGTCCTATGTATTGCTTGGGTTGTCCTGCATGGCACTGAAAATTAAAACCTGAGGCCTAATAATATGAGAAACAAAAATGAACTACAACTATTCCACGGACTAGAGTCTTCATGCTTCTCCTACTTGAAAACTGTCAACAATGATGAAAGGTTGAAGAAGATAGGAAAACCTCACAAAGCTTCCCTACTCTCTATTAGGCTAGGCAGAGTCACTAGGTGACTATTTTAGGTCACTCTTCTGTGATAACTTTGTTTTCTCTTTGCCAGTACTGGAGCTTAAACTTAGGTTTACTTGCTGATAGTTGATGTTATAACATTTGAGCCAAACCTCCAGTCCAGCATTTTGAGGTTTATTGGACATGGAGTCCTATAGACGTTTTCTGCTTGAGATGGCTTCAAACCACAATCTGCCAGTTCTCAGCCTCCTGAGTAGCTGTGACTACAGCATGATCCATCTCCACCCAGTTCTGTGACAATTTCTATCAGCTGCACCTCAACACAGAATTCCCAACTCTTTGGGATGCAGAAGGGAAAAGGTCGTTAAAGCTTACCTTTAGCACCCATAATCCTAAGGCAAGTTTCTCAAAAACAATCTTGGACTCTTATTCCTCACAAAGTGGGAGGATTTTCATCTCCATAGAAATGCAAGGTACTAGTTTGGAATTCACTCAGCTTTCTGTTTGCTGATTCCATGAATTCAACTGTTAATCTTTGGTTAGCCTCATCACACTCATGCATACATAGTTCTATGCAGGCTTTCAATGTTTCCATTCAACATGTTTATAATAGTGTTTGTAGAGCATTTTGAGAA
The DNA here is from genome assembly GCF_019054845.1 of Dipodomys spectabilis. Taxonomy (NCBI): domain Eukaryota; kingdom Metazoa; phylum Chordata; class Mammalia; order Rodentia; family Heteromyidae; genus Dipodomys; species Dipodomys spectabilis. Next base: position 12,327,559 of record NW_024870752.1, read on the forward strand.
CTATTCTCTGGATTTTTCATTAACTGCTGTGTTGCCTGATTATCTTAAGTGGGAGTTGTAGTTCTTTGACTAACCATGTTTCTTGTGTTTCTATGGCTTGTTCTGCCCATTTGGGAATGAAAGCAAAACCAATTCTACACCAGAACACAATTTTAAGACAAGCACTAACCCAGAGCCTTACAGTTGCACAGATTTTGTAGGTTCACAATCAAAGATAGGTATTTTCACTCTATCGCTCCTTTTTTGGAAAGTATATCCACTTCCACAGAATACAATTTTAAGACAAACTACCAATCCAGAGCCCTATACTGGTGCAGTGTTTGGAGGCTCACAGAGATAGGTGTTTTTACTCTCTCCTTTTCTAGATACGTAAGTAGGTCCAATACCACCACAGAGCACAATTTTAAGACAAAATCCAACCCCGGGATGTGTATTTGCACTGATTTCAGAGGTTCAAAATCATAGATAGGTATTCCCCTATCTATAACTGCTTTGCTTTGTCAAGGGAGGGGTGTTATGTTTCAGGAGTGGGGAGTATATATAGTTGTAATCAGTGAGCAAGTCTGTTATGATGTTTAAAGTGATTTGAATCAAAAGGATAATACCATGAGCCACTTTGGCACAGTTACACTGACTATAGATATAGTTTAGCTCAATGTCACACAACCAGGAGTGAAGGACCAGAAACAATGGAAAATGGGTTGGGGTGAAATTAGAGGAAAGATAAAAAGTTAAAAACAGAAATACAAGGTATTAGATGGCCTGTGATGATCTATACAAAAAAAGTCTGATGCTCCTTGGCCTAATCCTCAACACACCTAAGAATCTCTTATCACCAAAAGGAACAATTGCTGTCTTATACAAAATAAGAGCCATCCATATAGTTGAACACTCTATTTACCTACCACATCTCTTGAAACATTGATGAAAATGTAACTGACATGAAACATACACATAAATTATCTCAATTTTAATTCGCCTTCTTTACATTCTTTAATTAAGCTATGATACACTCTACTTCAATTCCCTTTAAACAGTCCTGATTCTTCCTTTCCCTTACATTCTGCCTTCACTGCTGATTCTGATGGCTCTGATTTAACTCATATTGTTATAACATATAGAAATAATGACTGAGCAGGGCATGGTGTACATGTCTAACCAGTAATCTCAGCTACTTGGGAGGCAGACAGGAGGATCAAGTTAAGAAGTCCACTAGGGGAAGTAACCACACTGGACAAAGTGCTAGAGACTGTCTCTGATAAATAAGCTAAAAGCAAAAAAAAAAAAAAAAAAAAAAAAAAAGGACTGTGGGTATAGCTGAAGGTAAAGCACGTGAGGTTAGTGGCTCTGAGTTCAATCCTCAGAACTGATTTTTTTAAAAGGAAGGAAGGAAAAGAGAGGGAAAGGAGGGGAGAGAAGAAGGGAGGCAGAGAGGCAGGGAGGGAATGAGGAAGGGAGGGAAATAGGGAGGAAGAGAAAAAGACATACTTTCAGCTTTCCATATCCCTGACTCCTGGATCCATGGATTCAATCAACAACAAAAATAATGAAGGGAGCATGACAGCTGATGAATCTGTACTGGACTTGTAGACATTTTTCCTGTTCTGTTTGTATTATTTTTTATATTTTTATTGTAAAAATACTGTACAGAGGGGTTACAGTTACATGAGTAAGGTAAGGAGTACATTTCCTATTGAGCATTGCCACCTCCTCCTTTGTTTTTCCCCTACCATCCCTTCCCTCTCCCCCTCAACTCCTCCCTCCCCCCATTATTTCTTTAACAACACAGAATAACTATTTGCATAACATTTACATTTTATTAGGTATGATAAGCAATCTAGAGATGACTTAAAGTATATGGGAGGATTGCGTAGGTTATATGCAAATATGCCATTTTATATAAGGAATTTGAGCATCTGGCAGATTTTGGTGTAGGGAGGTGCAACCTGGAACCAATCCCCCACAGATATGGAGAGATAACTGTATGTTACTGAGAAGCAGCTATAACTTACACTTTAAATCTGACAGGACACTTGCCCTTAATTATTTTAACGGAAATTGTGAAGTGCTATAGCTAGGCAATGCAAACACCAGCTATTCCTTTAATGCAAAAGACAGCGTGGCATGGTATCTCAGAGTACATTTCTGCAGTTTACTACCTGACAGGAATGATGGTAACAAGAATCCTGGGTTTTAGAGGAACTCAGACCTAAATCTCCTCTACAATGACCTTGTGGGAAGAGGCATTGTGGAGAGGTACGACATGATCTAACATTAGAATTACATAAATACATTATTCTCAAAAAAAAAAAGTGAGGTAGTAATGACTCAGGGTGGCCAATCCCAGCAGGATATATTTTAAGGACAGTAACTGTAATAACCAGTTACCACACACACACACACACACACACACACACACACACACACACACACACACTTCTGAGGTAGCAAAGTCTCCCTAAATTTGATGTTATGGTGTCTGTCCTAAGACCTAAATGAGAGAGGCAGGAATATTAGGTTTTAAAACTGAGCAAGTTAAACAAAAAGAAGGGTGTAGAAGTGTGTCTTCGGAGAAAGCACGCTTGGAGTTGTGCAACTTCTGCAGGATAGCTTTTTAAGGACCAGAAAATTTTCCCACCCTAAAGACAAAAGTGCCAGTTTTCTCCATTCCACCCACGACCCAGCTCATATCCCTCAGCTCCACTTCCATGCCTATCGTTTAGAAAGAATGCCACAGAGAAGACGTTAAAAGCAGGATTCATCATCCTCGTCTGCCAACGCATCCTGTCCTTTTGCCAGAACAGGGCACAGCCACTAAGCCCTTGAATCTCTGCCCCTCCAATTTTCCCCACCAGCAGCCCAGGGAGGCAGGGGAATCACGAGTTCTGATTGGCTCAGCCACAAACCTCCGTCATGCATTAGCTCTTCTGCGATTTGTTGGCAGAGAGTGCGCAGGGGGCAAACGCCCTGGCTGGCGAGATTCTGGGAGGTGGGTTGGCTCCCCAGAATCTGCGTCTAGAATTTTTATCGATTGGCCGAAGGAGCGGGCATCACATGGTATGAGAACCCTCTCTATTGGTCGTGAGTGCTAGCATGGAGTCCGGGAATGTGATCTAATTGGCTAAAATGAACCCCAGTTTCCTAGTAGATGCCCCCGGCAGGCTGTTGCTATGAGATGTTCCCTCGCTCGTCGCCCAGGCTCTCCATTCTCCAGGTTTTCCATGTGCTCGTGGCTGGCAGGGCGTGGGAAGAGCTCCACTTCAATCACGCACCCGAGGGGGCGGGGCCGTGGCGATGGGCGGGGCCACGCCGCCGCCACTGGGCGGGGCCCAGGCTTGCGTGGTGTCTGGGCGCCGCTGTCTAACCCCGGAGCAGGCGAGAGCTGGAAGGGCCAGTCACCCCGCCCTAACATCTTGGCGTGGGAAACTAAGCTTCAGGTGTCTAGGCAGCCGCAGGCCGCAGCCTCGAAGCTCCCCTAAATAAAGGTTCATGTCATATGTCTCTTAACGGATCCAAGAGCCCGTGCCACGGGGTCCCTGATATGCACATCTCTTGCAGACTCCCCGCCTCATCCAGCGGCCTGAATCTCACCCAGATCCCTCTACCGCTTCGTCCCCGCCACCTCCCGAGTGTGGGAGTCAGTCGGACGGGAACGGGCCGCGCGCACGCGCAGCACCCAGGCCCCAGGTTCCGCCTGCGTTTCGGGCGGGTGTTAACGGGCGGATGCAGCGCGCCGCTTGTTTATCTCAGCGCGGACGGAAGCTTCCGCGCACGGCGCAGGGCCTCTCGGGAGCGCGCTCGGCGGTCGCCTAGGCGACGAGAGAGAGCAGGCGGGGCTGCGCTGTGGCCCCGCCCCCGGCCCCGCCCCCCGGCGGCTCTGCGGCTGGGTCTCGGGCGCGCGCCCGGGCACTGAGGAAACGGCGGCGGCGGCGGGCGGGAGCTGGGCGTGGAGGCGCGAGGGGCGGGGCGGCGCGGGGCGGGGCGGTCGGCACTGCGGGGCCCGCGGCTCGGGCGGCTCCGGCTCCCGCTCACCCTCTCTTCTCCCCTCCGCCGGCGCCCGCGGGGCCGCATCGCCGCTCCCCCCCCACCCCCCCGCACCAGCTCGGCCCATGCCCAGGGCCGCCGCTTCCTCAGCCGCCGCCCCGCCGCCCGCGTCCGGGGGCCCGCCGCGGCCGTGAGGTGGGGGCGGCCGCCGCGAGCGGCGGGGCTGCCTGCGGGCAGGGTCCGGGCGCCGCGCGCGTCGGGGCGTCGGTCTATGTCGCGGGCGGCGGCGGCGGCCGCGGAGGGACGATGCGCGAGTACAAGGTGGTGGTGCTGGGCTCGGGCGGCGTGGGCAAGTCCGCCCTCACCGTGCAGTTCGTGACCGGCACCTTCATCGAGAAGTACGACCCCACCATCGAGGACTTCTACCGCAAGGAGATCGAGGTGGACTCCTCGCCGTCGGTGCTGGAGATCTTGGACACGGCGGGCACCGAGCAGTTCGCGTCCATGCGGGACCTGTACATCAAGAACGGCCAGGGCTTCATCCTCGTCTACAGCCTGGTCAACCAGCAGAGCTTCCAGGACATCAAGCCCATGCGGGACCAGATCATCCGGGTGAAGCGGTGAGTCCAGCGGGTTGGGCGGGAGGCTGGGAGGGGGAGGGCGGGAGGGGAGGGGGGAGGCGCGGCTGGGCCCGGACCCGGGTCTCCGTCCCGTCCCGTCCCGGGGGCCGCCGGAACTCCCGCGCGGGGCGGCCGGGCCGGGCGGTGGGAGGGAGCCCAGCACCCGCCGGCCTCCACCACCCACCCTCCTCCTCCTCCTCCTCCTGAGTCTCAAATTTGACTGCTTTGTTTTCACAAGGAGAAGAGAAAAAAAAATTGGCATCCCGTGAACCCACACAGCACAGCCCTTTGTCTCTGGGATATCATTAGTAGCGTTCGTTCTGCAGCCCAAAGGAAACAAAGTTTAAAACTTGGCTGGGAGAAGAATTGGTGGGGTAGGTGGGTGTGGGTATGAGGAGGAGAGGGGCGAATTTGCAGATGGAACACCACACACACACACACACACACACACACACACGCACGCACACACACGCAAGCTACCTTTGCAACGTGTGTGTTAGCAAAAAAATTTCACACCCGCGTTCTACTGTAAGGTCGATTGGAGAGGAAAGGATTTCATGCTTTCTCATCCCTCGGGTAGGATTTCCTGCTGCCAGGGAGTTCTGCAAAAAAATGAAAAACTTGAATTCAAGTCTGGAAACTTTAAAGACAGGTGATGAAATTCTTGGAAGACACGACAGGGGTTGCGAAGTATTGATGTGTGGCGCATGAATGGGATATTCTTATTAAAGGACTTTTTTTTTCTGTTTTTAATCTTTTAGACAACTTTTTTCTGCCTTTTGTAAACTAGCCATGCCCCCCCCCCAAGCAAAGGGCGTTCCTGAAAACTAGTTCCTTTAAAGGTGTGTCCCACACACTAGCTATTTTAAAGTTAATGCAAATAAGTTTTTCCTGATATAAATGCTACTATACATTTTGGAAGGATAGCTGAAGGCATAAGTGCTTTAAAATGTTTGTTTTCTCATTATTGACTATATCTTGTGATATTAAGCATTGAAAATGTAATACGTTTTTCCAGAGTTCTACCAAGTTTTATTCTGTATCACAATTACATCTTAATGCAGTTACTCATTAGTTAGTGCCACCAATAACTAACTCTAACTATAACCATAAGTCTGAAGACTTTTGCTGAAAGTTAGTTGTAAGTGTATGTAGCCTCTGTGATGTAGGTCTCTTTAAATTTACCTACTAATTTGAAAGGGCCAGAACCAAATAACTGGCATTCAGAAGTGCTGAAAAATTCCTTGTAAGTGATAGCTCCTGCTCTATTTGAAATGAAAGGAAAGGCCCTCTCCCCATTGCCTTTCCCCAACTGTAATAACTGAATTTAAATTTTTCATGTTATTGTATTCCAGTTAGTATACAGTAAGTATTTTCATTTTCTCTGTTCTAAAAAATCTAAGAATTACTTTTCCAGTTTCATTTTCTTAATCATCTTATAGTTAAAGAAAACACTGTATATGCTTACAGACATTTAAGTGGTCCAAATCAGTAATCCTCTCCCCACCACTCAGTTAAAAAGCAAACTGTAAAAAACAGTAGTCACATATTTGTTACATGTCTGTTACAGGCCAAATACATCAAATGCTAATGGTAAGTCAATCTCTAGCTGCCCCCACCTTTCACATTTCATGCATATATGTACAGCATACATGCCTTAACTCAAGGCTCACTTCTTGATGCAAGCCCAAGGAAAAGAACCTGGCAAAATAGTGGATAGGTAAGTCCAAATAATGTTATAGTTTCTTATTACTTAAAATGTGCAGATTAATTTTGTTATAATGATGGGTTAGTCTGTGTACTGGAACAATTTATTTGTATGCATCATGGCTTAGGAAATGTCAAATTCAGAAAATTGTACTTGCTGAGATACCATTTTACTTATTGGTGTCAATTCTTGATATAAAATGGCAACTGGATTTAATTCCATATAAAATCCTTTCACATGAAAATTCTTCTTACCTCCTATTTTTTTGTTTGGTTTTGGTTTTTGCTAAGATAGCATCTTGCTATATAATCCAGGTGTACCTTGAATTCATAGCGAATCCTCTTGTCTCTCTGAGTGCTGGTATTGCTGGCGTGCACCACCACACCCAACTACGACCTGGTTTTTTTATACCTTGCTGTGACTTCATCATTTGGCTTTCCAGTCTGTGGCATCTTACGAACAATTTAAATCTAAAGAGAGACAAGATTGGGTATATATTATAATACAGTATACAGACTATAATATAATGTATATAAAGTATACATTAATCTAAAGAAGAAATTCTCCAACTCCTCCCACTTAAGAATTAACATTGTTTTCAAATAAGTGAATTTTCTACCCTTTTGAAGATAATTTTTTCATTTTTAAAAAAATTTTAAGTAGTTATACAAAGGAGTTTCAACTCAACAAGTTGGGAGTATGAGTATGAATACAATGTATCTTGATGAATGTCACTCCTTCCATTGTTCTCCTCCATCTTTCTAAATCCCATCCTACTCTCAAGTTGCGTGGTTCCATTTGCCCACCCTTCCTCTCTCCATTTGTCTCCCCCCTCCCCTTCTGCCTCACCCCCTTACCCTGAGGAACATGTTTTAGCTTCCTGGTATTCATTTTGTTAAGCTGTTCCTTAGTTTTTAAGAGGAGAATCTTGAGAACTTAAGTTTTGAACAAACTAGTTGCTGTGTAAGAATTACTGTTTTGCCAGGCGCCAGTGGCTCACACCTATAATCCTAGCTACTCAGGAGGCTGAGATCTGAGGATCACGGTTCAAAGCCAGCCTGGGCAGAAAAGTCTGTGAGACTCATCTCCAATTTACCAGTAGTAAACCGGAAGTGGCACTGTGGCTCAAGCAGTAGAACACTCGCCTTGAGCTGAAGAGCGCAGGGTTAGTGCCCAAGCCCAGACAGAGTTCAAGCCCCAGGACTGACCAAAAAAAAAAAGGAGTTACTGTTTCCTTCCATTTGCCTAGGGTGTGCTGCTAGCTGCTTTTACATGCTCTATACAACAATTGTTTCGAATATTTGGGATCACCTTAAGTGCAAAGACCACTAAGTCCTTGATGGAGAGATTTTACCCTGTGTGAACCCACATGTCCTTTTCCATGCCAGTCCCATCTTCTAGCTTGGTTTGTGTACTGGCCAATTCAACAACCATGTTTTGTCTAGATTAGTGATGTTTTCCACACATACAAAGTGAGCTGTGGAAGTGGAGGCATGGCTCAAGTGGTAGAGTACCAGGTTTGAGCAAAAAAGCCAAGCAAAAATATGAGGTCCTGAGTTCATACCTCAGTACCAACACCAAAAAAAAAAAAAAAGTAAAGTAAGCCATATAGGTAATACAAAATTTTCTAGTAGCTAAGAAAATAAGTATTTTAAATAAATTTACCAAACTAATTTTTGAATTGTTACTATAAAGGTGGTATACAGAGGGGTTACTGTTAAATAAATCAGTTAATGAATATATTTCTTTTTAGACAATGTCACTCTTTCGCCTCTCTCTCTCCTAGTTTTTTCCTTCCCATCTCTACCACAAATTAAATAGTTCATTTTCAACATTGCATCAAGGGAGTACCACTGCTGTCCACCTCAAATTAATCTTAATAATGTAACTTATTTAACCTGCTACATCCGGAGTATTTTCAATTATTGAGATATTTCTCCTTTTTTATAGACTGTGCCTTTGAAATCTGGTATGTGGTATTTGTAGCGTTTGTTGATCAGTTAGCCACTTTCCAAGTGCTCTGCTGCTGTATTTGGCCTCACTCCACCCCATTAGATAGCACAGGCCTAAAGTAAAGTGTGTGTGGTTTGGGGCATGCCTGCTTATTTCTGTAAATGTCAGGTTGCTATCTATGTTGAGCGTGCACTTTCCAAAGTCTTAGAATTAAACAAGTGTTAAGGTGCCAAACAGTTCCTGGTATATAGAATTTATTTAATTTTAATCTAGCCTTCCTTCCCTTCCCTCCCTCCTTCCTTTCTTTCTTTCTTTCCTTCTTTCCTTCCTCCTCCCTCCCTCCTTCCTTCTCTCTCTCTCTTTCTTTCTTTCTTTCTTTTTTGGTGGGTCATAGAGCTTGAACTCTGAGTCTGGGTACTGTCCCTCAACTCTTCAGCTCAAGGCTAGCACTCTACCACTTGAGCCACAACACCCACTTCTGGCTTTTTCTGTGTATTTGGTGCTGAGGAATCGAACTCAGGGCCTCATGCATGCAAGGCAAGCCCTCTACCACTGAGCCACCTTCCTAGCCCTAGCCTTTTTTTTTTTTTTCTTTTTTTGCCAATTCTGGGGCTGGAACTCTGGGCCTGGGAACTGTTCCTGAGCTCCTTTTTACCCAAGATTACCCATCTACCACTTGAGCCACAGCACCACTTCCAGCTTTTTCTGTGATTAATTAGAGGTAAGAATCTCATAAGCTTTCCTGCCCAGGCTGGCTTCAAACCACAGCCCTTAGATCTCAGCCTCCTGAGTAGCTAGGATTATAGGTATGAGCCAGTGGCACCCTGCTTGTCCTTTCGAATATTAATAACTTTTGCACCCTAACTTAAGCGTAGCACTAAAGTATAACCAAACAGAAAATGGAGCTTTTTGTTAGGTTGTGCCTTTGTATGTGTGTGTTTACGCATGTGTGTGAGTGTGCGCACCACTCCTGGAGCTTGAACTTGGGGCCTGGGAACTGTCCCTGAACTTCTTTTGCTCAAAGGAAGCGTTCTACCACTTGAGCCACAGTTCTACTTACAGCTTTTTGGACAGTCTGTTGGGTATAAGAGTCACAGACTTTCATGACAGGCTAGCTTTGAACCAAATCCCATCCTTCTGAGTAGCTGTGTTCTCACAAATTTAAAACTGGTACATACTTCCTTTAGTATTTTTAGTTATGTACATGCATATACACACACAGTATCTTGTGTCAAAGCCAAGTGGATTAATGTGAAAATTCATATTTTCACTTGACTTTGGTTAAGGACACATCCACAAAGAAGACTGGTAGAGGTACAGAAAAGGTTTCCATCATAATCAAACTAGAATTCTTTCTTTGCTTCTTTCTTTCTTACGTATCCCGTGGTCCTGGCTTGTAGTGTCTTAGAACATGCTGTTCAAGGCTTGTTGGTTCTTCGTTTAGGTAAAGCCTAGCAACCTTCAGCATGACCTTCAAAGCCTGGCCTACTTACTGTTGTAGGTCCCTGCCTTTGAAGTCCTCATTTTACTTCCTTGAAAATGCCTTTCTCTGAGTTCTCAGAGTTCATTCCTACTCATTCCTTCACACCTGCTTAAAAGATTATCCTCCTATCATGGGGATTCAATCCCATGCCTCTTCCCAAAGTGAACCCATTCCTGTCCTCTCGTGCTGGACTAACTTCCAGCTGCACCTCTGCCCTCCAGACAAACCCAACATCAGGGTGCTTTATTTAGTCTCCTCCTTTTGTCTGTAGCCCTCATCAACCATTACTTGTTGGTATAATGATTCCTGTGCAGTCAGTCTTAATAAACTCCATGCCCTGTTGGCCCACGTAGCTCCCAACAAGAAGGAAATAATAAATATGTAGGAATAATAAACATGTTGAAAATAACAAATGAATAATAGGCTGAAATGGGAATATTCAGAAAGTATAGTATTTGTACTGTCATTTGGACTCTGTCCCCAAGCATGGGAATGTTTCAAGTTGATTTTGCAGACAAAAGAGAAAATCTACTTTTCAGCTCTCTCTCTTTTTGTGAGAATGCTTACAGCTGTGCCAGTGAGGAAAAAGGTAAAATGAAAGAGGAACCATAACTAACCAGGAGTGTAATGTCTTTCAGGTGGAGGAAATGACATGAGCATTGCAGAGAATATAATTTTTAGAGGTTAACCAGACCGGATTGGCTAGATTAGAAATTTATATAAAAGTGAGAGAAGCGAGGTAAAGTGAAAAAAATTTGAAGAGTTAGTTACAGAAAGTTAAAAACTTTGGGCTTGATCTGGTAGTCAAGGGCCATAATCAAAATACTACAGCTACAGTAATATGGAGATGATATGATACATAGACTGATGATAATAGACCACTGTTTTGTAAGGAGGAATAGTTGTAAGTATTGTAAATGTTGTGACTGTTGTAAGTAGTTGTAAATGTTGACATTTATATTTATATGTATTTATTTGAGGTATATTCTGTATTTATATGAGGTATAAAGATTCTGATTTAGTTTGGAGTCTTGGGTAAAGAAAAGAGAGGTGAGCCGGGTGCTGGTGGCTCACACCTGTAATCCTAGCTACTCAGAGGCTGAGATCTGAGGATCACAGTTCAAAGCCAGCCTGGGCAGGAAAGTCCAAAAGGGTGAGAGTAATGTTTTAAAGGATAGATTCATCCCTGCAGTGCGAGAGTGAGAGGAAAAGGTCAGAAATAACTGACAGTTGGAACATTGGGTGAATGGGATAGTAGAGGAATAGGTGGGAAAGATCATTTCAGTTTGGAGGATGATAATGATTCAGAGATAGCTACATCTAATAAGTAATTTGAATAAAGTCTCGAAGGCCAGGTTTCTATATGGATATAAGGATCCAGAATCATGTGCATAGTATAGATTGAGATTGTAGATGAACAGACCCGGGTAAGGTTTAGAGGGTAGAAATGAATGGATATGGTTCGAAATAGGAATTAGAAACAAGTGAGTATACCCAAGAACGCAAGAGAGTTAATGTGCAGATGAGTAAACAGTGCAGATATATTGCATAAATAGTATAATAATCATATATTGCACTAAGCTAGACGGGGCATGAGGTTTTAAGATTGGAGAAAAGATGTTCAATGGAGCTAAGTAAAAGTTACAGATTTTTACAAAGTGATTATTATTTTTATGTCTTATAAGTGATCCAGCTGATTTCTCCTTCTCTTCTCAGTAAGTTGCCAAAAACAAACCACCTAAAACCAAGACTGAATGAAGCATGCCACCGATTGCTTCATATTGATCTCTGGCCCCTGACCAGTTAGTGCTGAGTCACACAACCAGAGAATAAACTATATGATGTTTGTGCCACAGCAGTGAAACTTCTGGCACTTTGCTATCTCCTGCCCTCACACACACCTCCTTCCAGGATTCCAAGAACTTCTCTAGAGCTGGGCTTGCAGGATGTTCAGCCTAACAACCATGAGTCACTTTCTTAATATTAATAAATGTCATAAAAGTTGATGACTAAATCCTGACAAACGTAATTTAACTATGGAGAAAAGGTTAATGGTAAGACCTGTGTCAATTTAAATACAGAACCGAGATTTGAAAGCTTATGAGAATTATGATTACAAAACAAGATGTTAGTATTGAAATCACTTGACAGTATAAGGCCACTAGTTAGAAAAAAGGGAAATAAATACACTTGTCCTTTTTTTTAAATACAGGAATTCAGATGATTAAAATGTAAAAAATACTTTGAAAATGTAACTTTTTGTCACATACAGAACATTATTATTATTGTTATTAGCTAATGCTAGAGTTTATCATGGGTGAGGCCTTGAGTTGGATCCTCATCACCACAAGTATAAAAATTTGTGCCACTTGATTTGTTTGGAGATAAGCATACACACATGAAACTGTCACCACATTCAGTGCTGTAGATAGACCTGTATGTCACTTCTAAACATTTTGCCTTGTTCTGATTCTTTATGTTTTGTATGAGAAGAACATTTAACATAAGATCTGTTGTCTTAGGAACATTTTAGGGATATAATACTGTATTCCTCACTAGAGGTACCATGCTGCACAGTACATCTCTGGGATTTACTCCTGTTGCAGAACTAGAACTTTATAATGAGTATAGTGAATCTTCTTTTATAATCCAAAGTTTTCCTGAAAGGGAAGCTTTCTGTTTTTGCTGCTTTCTAAAGTTAGAACATTATAATATAGTAGTTTTTTCTGCCATCTGAGTATTGGAAGTTTTAAATGAGATTCACTTTGTGGATGGTGGTGAGCTTTCTTTAGTTCTTACTATTCTGAGAGCACTTCTCTTTCTAGCTGAGGTGATTAGGAAAAAGGACAACATTTAAAAAGAAGCCTTAAAAAAGTCAGCATCTTGTGACCTAGAAGCCTGGCCTAGTTATATTAGATAATGATCAATAAAATCTGTAATCAGATCAACCTTTATGATTTTTTGGGTGGAAGGGGCCAAAAGTAAATAGCCAACCATTCTACACCTGAATAAAAGATACCAGCTCTCCTTGCATATTGATAAATACTCTGGCAAGAAGAACGAATAATTCGAAAAGTGACGTGACTGCCCACTGAATGAGAAATATTGAGGCCACCATAAGTGCATAGTGTTGACTTTCTACTATCTTTTAGGAAAAGTCGGGTAACTAATAAACATTAAGGAAGAGATCGAAAACTGATAAAAATGTTTCTAGATGACAGGTTAACAGGAAGAGCCAAATTACAAAGTTGTAGTCTTTATTTGCTATCATTTTCTAGTAGCAGTAACACCTAAATGGTTTAATTGCTGTGGGAATCTAAGAGTTACATATGGTGCATTAAAGTATGTTATACATTTTTACCTATTTCTAAACAAGAATTATAGAAAATCAAGTACATGAAGAGATTGTTTTTCAAGGATAGTTTTCTTGTTTTGCGTGGAACAAGATAGCATTTTGTATTTTTGCTGTAATCTTGGTCATTCTAGTAAGGAAAGATGCTTCTTACCTTTTGGAAACTCAGAGGAGAGTATGGGATACATGTGAGTTAAGTATTCCAGTCTAAAAACTTGGAATCCAAAAAAATCCCAAATCTGAAACTCTGAGAACCAACATGATGCCATAAATGCAAAATTGCATAACACTCAGGTGTGTTAAAAATCTTGTGTAAAATTACCTTCAGACTGTTTGTGTAAGTTGCATGTAAAACATAAATAAATTTTATGTTTAGGTTGGATTCTATCCATAAGATACTTTACTGCATATATATAAATATCCAAAATCTGCCATCAGAAATACTTGTCCCAAACATTTCAGATAAGGGATATTCAGCTAGTAGTTAATACTCAAGATTTTGTCCACACTGCTACATCTAGTTGGAATCTACTGGTTTGAGCAGATCTGTTACATTGGTCCAGAATGGTATTGATTCATAAAATGAAGACAGTAAAAGCAATGAAGACAACCATAGTTATAGATATCTCAAGTCTCTTAGTAAATTTACTCAGGAGAACATTGCAAACCTTAAGACATTTAACAATATTATTGCTCATTCTTGCCATCCCTTTAAATATAATCATTCAAATGTAGAAAGCCTACATCATATTATTCAATACTTATTAGTGTTTTCTTCACTCGATGTCTGTTTTTCTGTATAATTGCTTGTAGAATTTGTTAAGTATGTCCATTTTTCAGTTTCAGTTAACTCAAGATACATATGCTTGAAATACAGAATTTTATTGTGCATACTGATCTTCTCATCTGTGAAGATAGTGTTGTGGTTAAAGCTGAACTCCAGAATTTATTAGCTATAGAATTAGGAGCAAGTTAATATTCTCTACATTTTAACTTCTTCATGTTGAATATGGACAAACTAAAATAATGAGAAAATGAGTATAAAATGGTTCTTTACATAGAAATTCTAAAAATATCAACTAAGCTTAAAACAACAATTGCAGAAATGGACATGAAACCCAAACATTTATCTGACTATAAGGCAGTATACTACATGTAATTTCTTAGGAATTAGACTCACTTGCATTATTGTACATTGACAAATTATAAGCCTAGTCTAGTATTACATTTCCATTGCTTTTTCTCTTCCATTTCAGCACTTAACACAGTATGTTTTTAGAACTTACAGCATAGACCTTGAGAGCTTTAGCTTTCTTTTACAACTTATCCATAGAGACCTGATTTGGTAGCAATGTGTTTTGTAAGTGAACAAAGAATTGCAGTGGTTTGTAGTGAATGCTCTGGTGACCCAGCATGGTGATCCAGACCAGTAATCCATATACTCAGGAGGCTGAGCTAGGAGGACAGGAATAGAAGGCCCTGCCTTTCCCGCCAGTCCCCATAAAGGATAAATGATAGTAGACCTTTTTACAAATACCAAAAACTACACATGGGATAAAAATAATTTTAACAGTCTTTATGGCTACTTATATATAGTAAAGTGTTGACAGGACATTTTAATAAATCAGTTCCAGAAAAAAGTTTTATCCTTTTTTTTTTTTTTTTTTAAATCATTGCCAACATCAAATAATCTAGTTTAAACTTCATTTGCATTGCATTGCCCTGGGCATTATGCAAAACAAAGTTACTATCTTTATCCTTCTGATATGCTAAAATGTACTATCTCTGAATATGTGTTTGACAGTGTTGAATTACACTGAAAGTTCAATTTTTAAAACAATTTGATTTCTAAGTTTCAAAATGTCTTCCCACCAAAAACATCGCTTTTATTAGCCTACCTTTTCAGAAGGACTTTTTATTCATTATAGCTCATTATAGAAGGTTAGAAATCTGGGCTGGGAAGGTGGCTCAGTGGTAGAGCCCTTGCTTTGCATGCATGAGGCCCTGGGTTCGATTCCTCAGCACCACATAAGCAAAAAGAAAAAAAGCCCGAAGTGGCGTTGTGGCTCAAGTGGTAGAGCGCTAGCCTTTAGCTGAAGAGCTGAGGGACAGTGCCCAGGCCCAGAGTTCAGGCCCCATGACCGGACCCCCCCCCCCCCCCAAAAAAGGTTAGAAATCTGACTCTAGAACTAGTGACAATTATGTATGTACTTTGAGATATGTCTTGACTAGGTAATTTGATGCTCACAGATCTAGAGATGGGAATTCATATCTCATAAGGGCCTGTTCTTTATTAATGGCACCATAGTACCTCTTGCTGCCTTCTCTTGCAATGGAAAAGGAAGAATGATTCTGAAGCCTGTTTTCTGAGGGCACAATAGAATCTCTTCCCTGAGGGCCAGATCCTTCAAGGCCTAATCACCTTTAATTCTCACTTGGGGATTAAGTTTCCACATGTAAATTTTCAAAAGCCACAACTGTATATTTAGTACATTCTTATCTTCCCTAGCCAAAATACAGTTTCTCTCTTCCCACAAATGACCCACATAAACTTAACTTTCTTTTCTTCGGACTCTGGGAACTAGTAGTCCAAACCAACTTGGGCCATTTGGAATGTTGGTTGGTAAAACAAAGGGTAGGTGTCTCATTAAGACTTTTAGCTCTGAAATCCTAATACTATGCAGAGTAACCGGCCTGATTTTGTTTTTTCAACTTTTTCTTTCTTTTCTGTTACGTAACATTGTCTTACTATAAGCCTTCGCAACTATGGTTCAAATCTAGTGACTTAGTAATATTTGGAGCAAGAAGTTAATAGCATAAGGAAAGACACTCCTGTCTAGAGAAGACAGTCGTCTCCCTGGGTGTGATAGTAGGAAATTGTATCCATTCTCAAATCTCTCCACAAGCATCCATAGGTTTTAGGCTAAATGGTTCTATTTGACCATACTTGGCCAGGGAATGGAAGCCAGAGACAAGAGATAAAATAAACTTTTAGTACATTTTTGCAGCCATACCCTACAATTAAGATTCTAGAACTGACTTGCTAACAGATGGCTTGGGAGAATTTACAAGAGAATAATTAGCATTTCTGTAGTATTTCACAGTACCTGTAATACTTCGATGGATAATTTATGTAAATTGCTTAGTGCAGAAGTCTGCCACACCAGCCCTCTCCATACACTTGTTACCATAGTCTTTCTTAATATTATGCATTCACAAATAAGGACTCAGACCAGCCTGGGCAAAAAAGTTTGGAAGACTTCTGTCTTAATCAATAACTGGTTATGGTGTCACATACCTGTAATTCCCACTACAGGGGAAGTGTAAATAGGAGGATCCAGTCCAGAGTGGTGCATAAGTGTGAGACTCTATTTGGAAAATAACAAGGCAGGAAGAGCTAAGGTTGGGGCTCAAGTGCTAAAGTACCCTCCTTTTAGCAAGCCCAAGGCCCTGAATGCAAACCCCAGTACCTCCTAAAGAAATAAGTAAACAAAGGAGTCTGAGGCTTAGAAAAGTTCTGTGGCACTAATAGCATAGAACAAAGACTAATTTCTAGGTTCTTTAAATCCAGATCCAATTTTCTCTGGCTTGTGTATACATCTTGATTTTAGGCACTAACCAAATTACAGTTGTCCTTGAAGTAACCTAGAAGTAAGCTTTGATGCAGGTGAGTGCCTATTTTTATAGGGTGTGTGTGGGGATAGCAAGGAGACTCTTGAAGGGACTATATTTTAAGTTAATTGATAAAGACATAGCATATAGGATAGAGAGAGGTGAGAAACAGGTTAAACCAGTTAGGAGTCTATTGGAATAGCCAGCGTCTGAGCTATTTTGGAAATGAGAGAGGTTTGTAGTGGTAAGAAAATAAAGGACAGATATTCTTGCATCCAGTATTTCCTGCTCTGCCCTTCCCCTGTAATCACTATTCCCCAAGACCTGTGGTTACCGCCTCTTCTCTCCTGTACCTGATTATGATGAGAGACCACTGGAGATTTTTTTCGCTTACCACCCACTCCCTGTCTTACCGTGATTTCTTATGATTATCTACTTCAAGTGTCTTTTAATTTGGTGTTGGCTTAAATCCTGTTGAAATAGCTGTAACCCGTCCTTCTCAGTGGGCTACCATGGGGAAGGGCATGCCCTACCAGTGATGGTAACTGTACGTACTTTCTTCACTGTGAAGTTGTTTCCTTTTTCCATATGTCACTTGTTCTTTCTTCAGATCTGAAGACACTTTTAGTAGATAGTGCCAACCAATCTCATGCCAGTAGACCCAGCCAGTCAAATGTAATCCATGCGTTTGATGTGTTCTTCTCCCAGTTGTTTCTTACTGGAGAGAAATTCTTGTCTTATTTGTGTCAAATCTTAGCTTTCTAGAAATCTGGATTGTGGAAATTTGTTGTTCTGGCTTTTTTTTTTTTTTTAATTTGAGGCTATTTGTGCTTGATTTTGAAAAGAAATATATTTGAGGGCCTTGAATATGCTAGCAGGTACTCCACTGCTTGAGCCACATGCCTGTTCCCAAGTGAAAAAAATCTATAAAAAGTTAAACAGTCTCCCAGGTGAAAACCCCTCTGTTCATAAGTTAAAAGCTTCTGGAAGTCTTAGTCCTGTAATGTCTTATAAGTCTTCATTCAGGGTCAGCTCTTTTTTTTTTTTAAGGAATTGTAATAAACTTGAACTGTGTTCCAGATAATTGTGATTTTCATACGTGAACATTTTTGCCAAAGATCTAAAAAGAATAATCCAGCTATAAATTTTGGTAACAATTCAGAGTCTGCATCTATTCCTGAATGAATCAGTTTTTATCTTTGTAAGTGCAACAGTTGGGCCTGTCTTTTAATGCACCATTTAAGATTTTTAAAGACAGAATGCATGTTTTATGTCTGAATGCTTTCCTTCAGTTTGATAGATGTGCATTCTTTTTGCATGTGTGCAAGAAGACAGCTGCTTTATTTAGATGTTTTTGCTTTTGCTTTCTTCATGACAAGGTTTTAGGCTTCTGCTTTTGCCTATAACTAGCATATTTCTGTCATAGATAATCTTCACTTATGGTGACAAATGTAATTATCGTTGTATTTCCTCTTTTTAACACAGATATTGAGATACTTTGGCCTCTTATAGATCTGATAATGAAGAAAATGTTCATAATCATCATTTTTGTTTCAGTCACATGCTGTACATTACTGTTAGTATTCCTATGCTTTAAGTCTTTCGCCAATTTTGGATATAAATTAAACAGCCCAAAACTTGGACAGAAATTGAAAATTGATTAGCAGTATTCAGCCAAGTAATAAATTGACTGATGAACCCTGAATTGTGCACTTATACTATATTTAAGTATTCACAATTTGTTTGGGAGGTTATTCTTCTATTTCTCTTTTAATGAGGAAATTGTTCAGTTCCTGATTTTTCTGTTTCAACTTATTTTTTTTTAACTGAGGTACCTTTAGATACACAGCTAGAAGCATGCCTTGTGTATGCATACCCTCTGTATATATCAGGCTGTACATCCAGATGAAGATGTAGGATCGACATTTTAAACAGCACAGTGAGCTCCCTCAAGGTTCATTTCCAGTCACTTTAATTACGAAGATTGCCATACATTCGGGTTTTTCTTTTTTCTTATTAAAATTGTGGTTTCTGTCTTTCAGTATTCTCTCTGGGCTAGTCATCCATGTTGGGTATAGAGATAGTTCTAATTAATTGAGATACAATATGTACCTCTGAACATCTTGTCGTTTCATCATCTATTTGGTTGATGAGCATGATAGTTCCAGATGGGAGCCTGCCAGGTAAGCTATTGTTGTACCAACCTTCCAGTTGATTTAGCACATATCCTTTGGTGGATGGATATACACTTTCTCTTGCTATATGCCTAGAAATAAACACAAATTCTTGCTACATAAATACATGTGTTGTCCAGCATTAGTAAATACTTCCAAATGGTTCTCAAAAGTAGTTACAACCAGTTTACTGGTTGCCCTTCCTCCTGACAAACGTTCAATAATGTCAGTCTTTTAATTTTAGCTAATCTGATCAGATTATAAGTATCTCATGGTGATTTTAGATTTTATTTCTCTGCTGTGTAAGGTTAAGCACATTTTTATAAGCTTAATGGCTATTTGAAGGTATTGAGAAATACCTTCAAAGTCTTTTGTCCATTTTAAAAATCCTTTTTTAAAAAGGATTTGTAGAAATGCCTTATAATTTGGATATCCATACTTTATCATATATATGTATCACTAACTTTGTTTTCCTGGTTTTTAACTTACCGTTTCTCTTGCCTTAATAGGTTATTTTAATGAGATTTAATTCTTGTTTTCATGAAGTTAAGTTTAATTTTTTACAGTTAGTTCTTTGTGTCCTCTTTAATAGGTATTTGTCTACCTCAAAGTTTGGACTGGTGTACTTCATATATTTCATGATCTATCCTCTACATAATTTGTATGGGATAGGGGCACAGGATCTTTTTTTTTTTTTTTTTGTCTTTCTTTTTCTTTTGGTCAGTTGTGGGTGTTGTACCCTGGGCCTGGGCACTATCCCTGAGCTCTCCAGCACAAGGCCATTGCTCTACCACTTGAACCACAGCACCACTTCCAGCTTTTTCTGCTTATATGGTGCTGAGAAATAGAACTGAAGGCCTCAAGCATTCAAAGCAAGCACTCTACACTGAGCCACCTTCCCACGCCTGCTTTTAAGTCTTTAAGCACTATTTTGTTATATACATTGTAAAAGTGTTTTATATCATTAAGATTTTTCCAGGTACTGAATATTTTTGCTACTGTAAATTGTCTTAAATGCGTTTTCTCATTGTCTTCTAATTCTAATACACTGGAGTTCTGTATATAGATTGACCTTGTAACCACAGCCTTGCTTATAAAACAAGTTTATAGGTCTGGGGATGTCTCAGAATGAGTTTTCTTCTTTAGCCTGTTAGTGTAGTGGTTACATTATTTGGCTTTTTAATATTAACACATCCTTGCATCTCTAAAATAACTGCCATTTCATCAGGTGATATACCATGAACCTAGCTGAAGCAAGGGCAGTGACAGCTTTAAATCCTTTCCTCTTCCCCCTGCTCTCCCAGACAACAGGGGCATCTCATCTTTATTTTTTAAATGGAAATGCTTGGCTTGAAGAAAATAAAAGAATGAAAGAGCCCCAAAAAAGTTTGAGGCAGGACCTCCCTATTAAAGCAGGTTGTCCTTCACTCTTGTTACTACTGCCTCAGCTTTTCAATTAATCGAGTTACAGACATGTGCCACTATACCTGGCTATTGTTTTTCTTTAGAAAGCCTAGAAAGACAAAGAATAGAGTCTTGCTAATTTTTGCCTATGCTGACCCCCAGCAGTCCTGTCTCCACTGCCTGAGTGACTGGAATGGCATCTATGTTCACTACACCCTGTCTTTGTTGTTAATTTTCCAAACTGGTGTTTTTAATTGTATTATAGATATTAGTCTTCTGTCAGATGTTTGGCTGGCAAAACTTTTCTTCCAGTCTCTGAGTTGTCTTTTACTTCCATTGTCTCTCTTAATTTTACGTGATTCCATAAGTCACATCTTGCTTTTTTTCCCTGGGATATTGGAGTCTTTTTAAAGAAAGCATTGCCAGTACTGATATCATAATGATTCCCGTTTGCTCTACTAGTTGCAAAGTTTTAGGTCTTACATTACTGTCTTCGATCCATTTTGAGTGATTTTTGCATAGAGCGAGAGGTCTAGTTTCAGTAGTCCAGTAGTCCATATGCAGATAGTAAGTCTGTCCTGCACAATTTATTGAAAAGGCTCCCTTTTTTTGAGGGTATGCTTTTAACACCTTTGTCAGTAATCAGTTTGCTGTAGCCATGTGGGCTTATTTCTAGGTTCTCTATTCTATGTCTGATAGCATGCTCTTTTTGTTGCTAGGGTTTTGGGATATTTTCAATCATGTACCTTGATATCTTGAGCTTTGCTCTCTGTATTCAGGATTATATTAGCCATTTGAAGTCTTTTATGCTTTCATATGAATTTGGCTATTGTTGGTGTTTTGTTTTTTTTTTTTAATTTTCCCTTAGTTCTGTGAAGAATGTCATTGTAATTTGATGAAGATTGCATTGTGTCTTTAGATCACTTTTAGTAATATGGACATTTTAACAATATTAATCCTTCCTATTCATCAACATAGGAGCTCTTTCCAT
The DNA here is from genome assembly GCF_019054845.1 of Dipodomys spectabilis. NCBI lineage: Eukaryota > Metazoa > Chordata > Mammalia > Rodentia > Heteromyidae > Dipodomys > Dipodomys spectabilis. The sequence goes on from NW_024870752.1 coordinate 12,348,840, forward strand.
CTTCCAATCTCTTCTTCAGTCTTTTTTTCATTGTTTTATCAATTTCACTTCTTTAGTTACGTTTATCCTTTTAAGTATTTATTTTATTTATTCATTTATTAAGGCTATTTTGAATGTGAATATTTTCCTGACTTCTTTCTCAGCTAATTTCATTGGTGTATATATAGGGAGTGTTATTAATTTCTGTATGCTAATTTTGAATCCTCCTACTTTGCTGAAATGTTACATCATTTCTGAGAGGCTTTTGGATTTTCTAAGTATTGAGTTGTGTCATCTGCAAATAGGTGTAATTTGATTTCCTTCTTTGCTATTCGCATTCTTTCATGTCTTTCTCTTTCCTCATTGCTGTGGCTATTTCCTCTGATTTTAAAGGAAATGTTGTTAGTTTTTCCCTATTCAGTATGATACTGGTTATGAGTTTTTCATTTATAGACTTTCAAGTATTTTTAGTCTTTCAGGTATGATCATTCTATACTTAGTCTTATTCAGGGTTTTTATCATGAAGACATTGAGTTTGCCAAAAGGCTTTTAATTCATCTATTGAGATAACCATGTTATTTTTGTCCTTGGTTCTGTTTATGGGCTCTTATGTTTATTGCTTTCATATGGTGAGTCATCGTTTTTACAATAAAAACAACTTGATTATGATGTATGATCCCTTCAGTGTGCTGTTGAATTTGGCTTCCAACTATTTTATTGTGGATTTTTAGATCTATGTTCATGAAGTTTATTGGTCTATAATTACTTTTGTTGTGTCCTTATCAGAATAATAGTGACTTTATAGAATGAGTATGTAAGGCTTCCTTTCCTTTCTGCTTTATAGAAGAGTTGAGGGAACATTGATTTTGATTTTTTTTTTCAGTATTAAGGATTGCATGTAGGGTCTTGTAACATACCAGGCAGGTGCTCTACTACTTGAGTCAGACTCTAGGTTGCAGTTACAACTAGTGTTAGTTGTAGAACTAACTCTAGATAGATAGGTGGATTCAGTTGTAAATCCATCTGATGCGCTTTTCTTCACTAGGAGATTCTATAATAGTTTCATTTCATTGCTTGTTATTGATCTAGTTAGATTTTTTTTTCATATCCTCTTAAACTATGTGATGAGCACTGGTCCTGCAGCTTGAAGGAGGAACTGGGGTGCTGCCCCTGAGCTTTTGTGCACAAAGCTAGTGCTCTACCACTAAAGCCACAGATCCATTTTTGCCTTTTTTGTGATAAATTGGAAATGAGTCTCTCAGCCTTTTCCTGCCTGGGCTGGCTTCAAACCTTGATCCTTAGATCTCAGCCTCTTGAGTTAGCTAGCATGAGCCACCAGCGCCCAGCTCTCTTGGTTTAATTTTGAAAGATCAAACATGTCTAGAACCAATTTGCTTGTGTATTATTTTAAAAATATATCTTAATATTCCTTAGGTATTTCAGTGGCATGTATTACAATATTTCCTTTTTTGCCTCTAATTTTGAGTCTTCTCTCTTTCTTTTGGTTATTTTGGCTGAGGGTTTGTAAACTTTCTTTATCTTTCAAAACAAACAACTTTTCTTTAATTTCATCTCTGATCTTTTATTATTCTTTTCATTTATTATTTGGTGGTTAATTTTTTTTCTTGCTTTTGTAAGACCTTGAGATGCATTATAAGGCTATTTATTTGAGTCTGTTTCTTAAAGTAGCCACTCATAGCAGTAAACTTCCCTATGAAAATTGCTTTCACTGTATCTCATAAGTTTGGGTAGTTTGTGTTTCCATTTTCATTTGATGATAAGATTTTTTTTATCATGGGAATTTTTAAATTACTCCTCAAGTCCTCTTAATTTTTTCAGTGATACACTGTTCATTTGAAAATATATTGTTCAATCTTTATGTGTTTTATTTGTAATTTTTGCAGATGATTTCTAGCTTCATTCTATTATGATCTCATAAGATACAATAAATTATGCTGGTTTATTATGTACATTAAGACTTTCTCTATGACCTAAAATGCCATCTATTTTGCAAAATCCTCAATTTGCTGATGAAAAGAATGTGTGTTCTCTCACTGCTGGGTATAGTATTCAGTACGTTACATCCATCTATTCTTTCTTTTAGTAGAAATAGGTATGTTGGAAGACCTCCAAGACAAAATTGAAGTTAGAAATGATTTTTAATCTTACTTAATAAAAAGTTTGTATGTGGAAACAAGATATATCCTTTTAAAAAACCTCAGGTAATTATATAAAGTATAAGTAGAAATTCATAAGTAGTATTAATAGTGAGTTAACCTGATTAGCATTTGTGCAGATTTAAAGTTTCATAGATTACTCAGTACAGAAAGAGAAAGTAGTCACTTCTGTATAAAAATAATATTCTGTAAAAGTTAAGCCAAGAGGAAATTATTTTTAGTGTTTATTAAGAACTCTATGATTAATAAATGTTTCTTTACAAGTAGTGATTTTTTTATAATGTGTATACATGAACACAGTACAAGTGCCTTAGAAACAGCAGGTTAAATAGGAGGTATATGTAGTAGTTTCATTGAAATCTAATGTTTTTAGTCCTGATATAAAGCTGGGCTTCTAAAATAAACAATACCTGTTAGTTTTTATTACTATTTTTTCAAAACAATTTGCACTGTTTCCTTCAAGCAATGCAATACCACGCCCTTCATTATGCCACCTCTAAAATACTCAGTCACACACCCAATAACAATGTTTCAGTCAGTGATAGTCCACATATACCAGGGTATATAACCACAGGATGTAGGTGGCAGTAGACTATACCATCTAGGTTTGTGAAAATTCACACTATGATGTTCACACAGTGGTAAAATCACCTACTAACATCTTTCTCTGAACACCGCCCCATCAAATGACACATAAGAGGGGGGCGGGGAAGAGGTGTATTTAAATAATTTCTTTCCACTGTCGTAGCTGTCACTCCAGCCGGAGTCACCACTGTCACTTGCCTAGAACACTGCGCCATTGCCTGCCCGTCTTACTGCTTTACTTTTACTCTTGTGCATGTGAATCCATTTCCTTGATGTTAACCACTCTGATCTTTTAGCACATACACCACATTGTTTCCATGCAGAAAGATATTAGATGGATATTTTTCCTCTTCTTTGAATACATAGTCTGCTTTAACTTATGAAACGATACATTATCTAAGTCTTCCATCCATCTTTCACCATCTTGTTTTTCTTTGTTCTTTTCTTTATGCCATAACTGTGCTGGTCTCCTTTTGTTTCTTTTTCTTCTTCTTTTTCTTTTTTTCTTTTTTTGGTGTCAGTCCCAGGTTTGAACTCAGGGCCGAGCACTATACCTGTGCTTTTTTTCTCAAAGCTAGTGCTCTACCACTTGAACCACATCTCCACTTCCAGCTTTCTTGGTAGTTAGTTAGAGATAAGAATCTCACAGGCTTTCTTGCTTGGGCTAGCTTCAAACTGTGAAGCTTATCACTTGCCTACTGCCCCTTTAACTTAGCTGATCATTTTATCTAAAATGGTCCCATCCCTAGGTTCTTCCCCCTATGGTGACTTTAACTTTTTTTTTTTTTTTTTGGTCGTGGGTCTTGAACTCTGGGCCTGGGCACTGTCCCTCAGTTCTTTAGTACAAGGTGAGCATTCTACCACTTGAGCCACAGCACCACTTCCGGTTTTCTGAGTGGTTACTGGAGAAGAGTCTCTCAGACTTTCCTGCCCGGGCTGGCTTTGAACCATGATTCTCATATCTCAGCCTCCTGAGTAGCTGGGATTACAGGTGTGAGCCACCAGTGCCCAGCTGTGGGGACTTAACTTTCAAGCCTCTGTTTAGTATCTTCTTTGAGGAGCTTTTTTTGCTCACTTCATGTAATATTGATCTATCCATACTAACTATAATGACTGCTACAGTGTCTAATTGTGTTACATGTTTATTATTTCCTTCAGCTTGAATATAAAACCTTGTCTTATGTCATCAGTCCCTCGTGCAGCCTCGTAGATACTCAAGAAATTAATGAAAACCCATGAACACCAAATTCTTAGTGTTATAAAATGCAAACCAGCATTCAGACAAATGAACCATTTATGAAAGTAAAGGAAGACTTTAAAGGGAAAAGTTCAGTCTAAGCCCTGCATGATAATATTTTTCCGCTCAGTTCTGAAGCTTGAACACAGCCTCAGAATTCAGGTTGCATGCTCACAGCTAGTGCTTTGCCAATAACCAGTCGGGTGTTTTTGACAGTTAATTAGAAATAAGAGTCTTATAGATTTTTCTGCCTAGGCTGACTTCAAACCTCAATGCTCAGATCTCAGCGTCTTGAGTAGCCAGGATTATAAGCATGACCTACCTCATCTAGCTGATAGTTAAACTTTGATTTGTGAGGGGCCACTATATGTAGAAAACTACAATGAAAAACACAACAGAATTTAATATGCAAGATCTTTTTTGGAAAGTTATAGATGAGATTGAATTAAATATAGAGCAGCAATTAACTAAACAAGCTAAACAGAGGATTAGGTATGATATGATTGAGCATCAATGGACAGCTGTTTAACATCTCTAGTGGAGTTTAAGTATGGAAGATTAAAACCACATTGTTTCAAATGATTGGTGCATTTGATCTATATTTTTATTCGGGACAATATTCTTTTAATGTCTGTGGGATCTGTAGTGATTTTACAGTTCCATTCAGGTATTTTAAATTTGTGCTTTTTTGTCTTGGTCAGATTGGCTAGAGGATTATCAGTCTTACGGAGCTCAGTTAGTTTGGTTTACCTTCTTTTCAATTTTCTATTGCGTATGTTTAGTTTTAGGAATCATTAATGATAACAGAGAGTTGCATCATGAAAATTTCATAGATGCATACTTTGAACAAGTATATCCCCTCCGTTATATTCCCCTAACTCTTCTCTGAAATCATTCAGTATTTGGTGGGATTCAGTATGCTGTCTTTGTACATATAGATGTAATATACTTCCAAACTTACAGAAACACGTAACCCTAATCCTCATTTCCCTGTCCCCCATATTGTCCCTCTTTTATGTTCATGTCCCATTTTCATTATTATCATTAGACCTCAAGCTGGGAGCTGGTGGCTTCACCTCTGTAATCACAGCTACTTAGGAAGCTGAGATCTGAAGACCCCTATTCGAACCCAACTTGGGAAGAACATGAATGAGATGTTGGCTCCTTGAGTTTGGCTTACTTTACTCAAATAGAGTGAGTTTCAGTAAATAACTAGTTTTTAATTTCATTCATTTTCTACATTATTTTTCAGTTTTGATTTCTTTGTTTCTTGTTCTTTATGATTTCTTCTTTCTACTCTCTTCATTTGTTTTTGGATTTCCAAGATCATTTTTAAATTTTAAAATATTTAGGTACTTCTACTTTTTAAACTAGTTGAGTATTCTTAAACTGAAATTCAGAGTAGCATAATGTTGTCCAGAAAGTTTCAGATTTTAGAGGATTTGGGGTTAGGAATGCTCATATGTAGTAGCTTTTTAGATCGGGTCATATCTGAGTTATACCCACAGCTATTGATTATCTTGAGCTTTGAGAATTAGTCACATTTTCCTGATTCTTTGCCTGTTTGGTAAATTTAGATTGTATGAAACCTTTTGGCATTATATTGCAATTTTTATTTCCTTGCAGCAAAAAATCAACCCACTTAGGTTCTAACTGTAAACTCTATATAGCTCTCCTTGTCTAGGGGATGGTTCCCATGTGAGGTTAATTTTCATAGACTTCCTGTGTATCTTATACACACCATAAGTCTGAGAGGCTAGTCTGAGAGTGGTTTAAATTATGGTTCAGTTCTCAAAACCTTTATTACATGCCTCTTATTTATTTAGATATGAAAGACAGTCTGTGATCATTCTCACAGAGATAAAATTAAGAATGTATTCTGTTCTCCTTTTCTTATCTAAGATATATTGTTTAATTTGAGCTAGTAGCCGAGAAGAAAATCTGTTTCATTTTTGGGAAAAGGAAGAGAACCAATTGACCTGTGAGAGGAGAGCAAAATGTCACTAATCACTGTACCTTATAGGGGGACAAAGACAAACACTTAACACTAACATTTAACAAAGCTGACAGAAAGGACAAAGCAGGCTGTCTTTGGATATAAGTTCTGCATTACCAAAGGTGTTCAGACATAAACTACAAAGCCATCTGGTGAGGTTGACTTGAAAGTGATTTTGAAGCATCAGGTGTTTCAACATTTTGCTTCAAGACTCTCTTAGTAGAGGAGATTTTAACACTGTGGAAAGTTAAACAAGGGGGTTTTAAAAGGCTCCTTTTGATTCTTTTCTGATTTCAAAGAGAATTCTATTTCAACCTGCTTATGACTAAGAATATAACAGCATGATAAAATTCCTATGAAATATGGCCTTCTTTAACATGCTACAGCACCCTCAACAGAAAGTTAATGGTTTTGTCAATAGTGACATCTGATGCCTTGTCATTGATGAATAAATGAGGGGAAGGAGCCATCGATTGTGGATTTCTTTAGTGTTATATGCGATCACAAAGTCATAGGTGAGCCCAGGGCTTCCTAAACGGTCTGAAGCTCTAGGAATCCATCTTCAAGACTTGTAGAGGTATAGATGATATTTTTAATATTCCCTCAATCCCACAGAGTCAGAATCAATAGCTCTGGAGTAGGGCTCAAAAATCCGTATCATCTTAATGATTGACCAAGAATAAAATGTATATAAACACACACCTATCAACAGATACTAGGACAATTACAAGAGAGGAGAAAACAAAGCATCCAATTCTTGAGCTGATATTTGCTAAGCTGCCTCACTAGAAGCCCATCAACATTCTTCAGCTAAGCAGTGTTTCATTCAATCCATTAAGCACAGCTGCTTAAAAGAGCTGGTTTTATTTATTCATACATTATGTAATCATGCTCGTGGATACAATAAACAGTATGGAAATTCGTGTCAATAAAACAAGTGTTTGTCCACAGACTGTAAACAAATTAATTTGAGCCGCACCAGTCACTGTCTGCTGCTGGTCATACTCAAAGGAATATGAAGAGCAACAGCTGATACTCATCTGATTGATGCTTGACATGTCAGCAGTGTGATGCCCTGCCTCTGACCGGATTAACACTAATACAAATTCATCTTGGAATTTTGCGTTTTCCATTTCTTACCCAAACAATGTGTTTAGAAAAGGGAAGAGAATGAAGTCAACTCCCAAATGTAGAACATGAAAACACCTTCTGTTGCCTATTGCCGAAGTGCCTGTTCCAGTCCTGCCATGAATGTCACCTTGGTCTGGTGAGGCCACTTTTGGCACCCCAGTTTCTCCGTTGTATTTCACCTCCAGTGAATGTGTTTCCTGAATGTCTGGATCTTGCAGGAGATGAGGGAGGTCTTACAGTTGCATGGGCCCATTTGCTATTACTGAGCCCACCAGCTGTGCCTTCCTCTGGCCCTCACACTGACTGATCCTTGGCCCACAAGGAGTGCTCTCTCTGGTACCTGCGTGGAAAACTCTATAGCCTTCACTTCTTAGCTCACATACCAACTTCTCAACAGGGGCTGTGGTGATCTTACTGAAAATGGCGCCTGGGCTTCCAGCCTGCTCCCTGATCCATGTCTTGGGTTGGTTTGGTTTTTGTTTTTTGGTGTGTTTGGGTTTGTTTGTTTGTTGTCTCTAATAAACCTGTAATTTACTTACTCATTGGTGTTACTATTAGTGTCCTCTTTACTATCCTCTACAGTATACCATTAGTGTCCTCCCCTGGACTGTCATCACTATGAAAGGCGGAGAGAGATCTTAGAGGTCTTTATTTATAGTAACAATAGTCTTTATTTATAGGAAACAATATATAGTAACAATTTATATATATATAGTAACAATTTATATAGTAACAATAGGTCTTTATTTATAGAAACAATAGTATCTTAGCTCTCAGCAAATAAATGTGTTAATTAAGCAAATGGCTCTTTGTTTACTGATAGTGATCAGTAAAAAACTATACCACGTTGGACTGTTTTCCCATGCAGCCTGTAGAAATCTTTTTTTTTTTGGTCGGTTGTGGGGCTTAAACTCTGGGCCTGAGCGTTGTCCCTCAGCTCTTCAGCTCAAGGAGGGCACTCTACCACTTGAGCTACAGCGCCACTTCCAGTTTTTCTGGTGGTTTATTGAAGATAGGAGTCTCACAGTCTTTCCTGCCCGGGCTGGCTTTGATCCGTGATCCTCAGATCTCAGCCTCCTGAGTAGCTAGGATTAGAGGCGTGAGCCACCAGTGCCCGGCTTTAGAAATCATATAGTTATAAAAAACATCCCACATATTCACCTCTAAGCAATATTGTCAAATACTGAGTGGAGCTGCTTGGGTCTTGAGTGCATCTTTCCTCTGCCTGAGAATCAGCATGCTAATAGTAGCTGCTTTACTGATAGAATTGAAAATCTCTGCTCCTCACTGTGTGAGCCCTGTGAGCTCTTCACAAGGCTTTTCCCTGCATTTTGGCTTTGCTCCCATGCAATTCCTCTCTCTTCTACAGGTCAGACTGTTAAATGTTGTTCTCAGAAGAGTGGTAAATGATAGGTGCTGCTCGTGGGTGTGGCCCACCATGGCTGTTGTAATTTTTTACTTTAAGAACACCTAAGAAATTACCTAGTCCAGCTCATTTCAAGAAAGCTCCACGAGACTAAATGTATCTAAATTCACAGAAGTATCTAGAGTTCTGGAAGAGTTCTGGTCTGTACCATATTGATCCATGTTGGTTCTTTGGTATTGTTTTTGACTATGTGTCTCCAGCCCAGGGTTCTGTAGCACCCCCCCTTGGTTCCCAGACTTCACAACTTCTCAAGAAATCTCTATCTTTCCTTTATTATTTCTGTCATCTTACATGGGGGCAGGGGGCATGACAGGGACAAACAAACACCCTGTTTTTATCTAGTCTTGACATTTTTCTTATTATCTCAGTTGACCTTAATAATGACCTTGTGTGCTGTATGGAAATAGATATTCCCACTTTTTTTACTGACAAAAAAATATGATATACATAAAGGAAATTATTTGTTCAGTCATGCAGACTGTCATTGGCAGAACTGAAAGGGGAGACTCCAAATTGTACTTTAAAATATTTTCTACTATCTCAATTTGTTGGTGTGCCAGTCTTAGGGCTTGAACTCAGGACCTGGGCCCTGTCCCTGAGCCTTGTTGCTCAAGACTTAGCACTCTACCACTTCAGCCACAGTTCCTCTTCTAGCTTTTTGGTAGTTAGCTCAAGACAAAAGTCTCAAGGACTTTCCTGCCCAAGCTGGCTTTTTGAACTGTGGTTCTCAGATCTCAGCCTTTTGAGTAGCTGGGATTTACAGGCCTGAGCCACCAGCACCTGGCTGTCCTAAATTTTAATGCTAACAGAAAGACAAAATTGGTCACCATCTGGTATTCTACAGTGCACATAATTTTATCTCAAGATCTTACTCCGTTTTTGTTTTTTGTTTTGTCAGTCGTGGGCCTGAACTCTGGGCCTGGGCGCTGTCCTCAGCTCTTCAGCTCAAGGCTAGCACAATACCACTTGAGCAGCAGCGCCACTTCTGGCTTTTTTTCTGCTTACGTGGTGCTGAGGAATCAAATCCAGGGCCTCATGCGTGTCAGGCAAGCACTACCATTGAGCCAACTTCCCAGCACGTTACTCAGTCTTTTTTTTAATCTGAGGATATTAATAATCTCTAGCATCTTGAGTAGAAAATATTACTGATAGATCTTCTGATAGTGATTTTTAATGTATATTATAAAATATTACTAACAGTTATTAAATGCTACTCTATTTGGACCTATGGTTACAGTGTCTGGTTACTCTTTTTAGAATTGAGTTATAAAATGGATAAAATTATTGATTTGAAGTGTGTCATCCAGCTTTAATAACACTATTATGCAAGTTTTAGAAAATTCATGTATTCTAATATTTCCTGTACTTTTCAAGTAAAAGTAAGAAAAATATTTCCTCTTTAAGTATAAGACATGATATAGTACTCTATTTAAAATATTCCTTAAAATATTCCTTAAAACTTACCTTTCACCTAATAATAGAAAGTGGTATCTTAATCACTTTTCTTATTAAGTATTGTTAGCAAATTTAAATTAGGTTTTAAGTTCTACCCGGTATTCTTTACTTAATTGTATTGTTTTTGAGTTACCTCACTGACGACATATTAAGGTACTTGGTGATATTTTTTAGTCTAAGGAAATGCAGTTGTATCTTCACGAGTAAGGAGATTAGAAATTGTCAGTGTCAGCTCCCAGCCAACCTCCTCTGTACCACCGACCCAGAGGACTCTGGTGCAGTTAGCTGGTACTTGGTGTTACACATAATAGTTTGTATGTGTGAATACCAAACTAAAATTGGGAAGAGCCGTGTGTGTGTGTGTGTGTGTGTGTGTGTGTGTGTGTGTGTGTGTGCGTGTGCGCGCGCGCGCGCGCGGGCTCATGCGCACGTGCATGTGCACTCAGAGCTGTCAGCAGGTTCTCATGGCTTGATACAGTGTATTACAGGTTCATACAGATACAGAGTCCTTTGATACAAGTTGGAGCTGTCCATCCATATCCTGTATTATGATGATATCAAAATTCTAGGTTCACCCTTGATGTTCCTTTCACTTATATTTAAGTTGTTATATGTTTTGCTTAATAGCATACTTCCTGGAGTGTGCCTTCAAATTGAGACCAGGCTTCATGTGATCTATTGTTAAAAGAAAAAAAGTGAGACTCAATGGGAATGGTTGGTTTCCAAATTAGAGAATCATCTTGACAAAACGGTGAAATGGTGCAATTTACCACAAACAAACAGCTACTTACTTCTCTGTTCTTCAGTCCTGAATGTTTTTTAAAAATATGGAGCTATAAGAATCTTGCCTCAGGGGCTGGGAAGGTGACTCAGTGGTAGAGTGCTTGCCTCGCATGCATGAGGCCCTGGGTTCGATTCCTCAGCACCACATAAGAAAAAAGAAAAAAAACCGGAAGTGGTGCTGTGGCTCAAGTGGTAGAGCGCTAGCCTTGAGCTGAAGATCTGAGGGACAGCACCCAGGCCCAGAGTTCAGGCCTCATGACCAGACCCCCGCAAAAAAAGAAAGAATCTTGCCTCAGTGAAGTCTTGGCTATATAGTTTTCTCTTCTGACAGGTTAATTGTGTCCAGTCACATTTGCTCTCATTTACGTAGAGTTTTGCTCTTTACCTTCTATATAAATCAGGTGTAAGGGAAAATACACACACACACACTTACAATAAAATCCCAGAAAGGACAAAGGTCTTTTGAAATGATCTTAAAAGTAAAAATAATGTTAATATGTATTAGTTACATTTCTTATAACCAGCAAGGTACATACAGATGTGCAGTCCAGAACTAGGTACATCCACACAAGGCATCTGTTGTGTCCTACTAGGCTGCATGAAGCCGCCATTGTAGAGAAAATCATCTGTAAGTACCATAGTGAGCTAGGGCCTTCCTTGTTCTTTGTTGGTAGACTCAATACCTTAAACAGTCAGCTTTTTGAAAACATGTTTACTCAGAAACACATATTCTAGTTAAGAAGGAAAAGATGTCTAATCCTAGTCTTTTAAGGACCATACTTGTTTCTTTTGCAACTAGCAACTCTATAAAGTTTGGTTAAAAGAGAAGGGTGAAGTCGTATTTGATCATTATGATCCCAGTAATTTCTGCTAGTTTTCTTTTTCTTATTTAGGAACTTATTTTTCTCATTTAGAAACTAATTCTTATCTCTTTTTTTTCTTAAAACATTATTGGTTTTTTATACTTACAAGTACTGACAAATGATGTTTACTCAGTGGAAAGAATCATTTCATCAACTGAAATTTCAAATAAGCAGGTTTGGGGGATTTTTTTGTTTTCTTTTTGTCAGTTGTGGGGCTTGAACTCAGGGCTTAGGTACTGTCCTTCAGCTTTTTCACTCAGGGCTAGTGCTCTACCACTTTGAGCCACAGCTCCACTTCCAGTTTCCTAGTTGTTCATTGGAGATGAGAGTTTCACAGACTTTCCTGCCCCTAAGATCCTCAGATCACAGCCTTCTGAGTAGCTAGGATTATAGGAATGAACCAATGGTGCCCAGCAAATAGGCAGTTTTTAAAGCAGAAAATTTTAACCTAATAGGAGTTAGTCTGAGATTCGGAAAATAACTTTCCAAGTATATCTGAAAAGGTTAATTGATTTTTAAAGGATGCATGATTGATTAGTTTTTTTTTAAAAAAAAACACACACCATTTAAGAAAAAAGTCTTTATTTTAAAAAATAAATAATGATCCATTCTGAGAACAGCTTCAGAATGGCTCTAGTAGGTGTCAGGCCAACAGGTGCAGATAATTTCTCCCATAACTGAAGAGACCACTTATAGAAGGATATGGTGAAAAGAGAAAACCTATTTGCCCTGTCAAACTTTATGCTAACTGCCACGATCTGTGTGTGTGTTGTGTATTCTCTTGTAGATATGAGAAAGTGCCGGTTATCTTGGTTGGGAACAAAGTGGACCTGGAGAGCGAGAGAGAAGTGTCCTCCAACGAAGGCCGAGCACTGGCCGAAGAATGGGGCTGTCCTTTCATGGAGACTTCTGCTAAGAGTAAAACAATGGTGGACGAACTGTTTGCAGAAATTGTGAGGCAGATGAACTATGCTGCTCAGCCTGACAAAGATGATCCGTGCTGTTCAGCCTGTAACATACAGTAGCACCTGAATATGGCTGACCTGGGCTGGGATATGCCTAGCATCGCCTAGTCTCTTGCAGTTGGCAGGATGCGTGGCATGAATCCACAGTGCCCTGCAGCCCTTACTCAGAAACCATGTCTTTGAGCACAGTGGGGCTCAGTGACTACGGTCTTCACCATTGTCCTGTCTCCTTCATGCGTCTGCAACTTGAAGGCCCCAGCCATCGATCTACAGGGTGATCTCATTAGAAAGCGATGGTGGTCTGGCCACTGAGTTGACAAAGCAACTATTGTATAATTTGAAAATAATCATGAGAGAGTAACCAGAAGAGTTCCTATGACCACTTACAATTAAAATATTTTGTCGTCTTTAAAAAAAAAAAAATAAGTAAAGGAGAAATATTTTCCTACAAGAGTACTGAATTTCTGGAACTTCTAACCAGTGTATTCCGTCAAGTCGGACACCAGCTGGCCTGCCAACAGAACTGCGGGGAGAGCCTTCGCTCAGCTGCCACATTTCTGTTTTTCAGAATTCATGAACTGTAGATGTGATTCTAATTTGTGACATGAAACTAACTCATGCATCAGTTCTTGATAGCGTCAAAGTCAGAACAAGGTTGTGTGCAGATAGAGTCAGGCTTTAGAATTTGTTAAGTCACCTGCTTTGCCACAGAGAACGGAGGTTCTCACAGGGGTTTGATCAGAATTAAAGGCACAAACCCACCTCTCTTAGCCAAGCAGAGATGGTCTTTATTAACAAGAAGGAAGCAACTGAGATGGAGAGTTTACCTAGCCTCCCCAGCACGGGCGATCTAGGAGATGACCTAGTACCATCATGTAAGGAAAACAAAGCCATGCTGTTCCCGTTTGCAGAAACCTGACAGGACAGGTGTCTGGCATTTTATGTTCATTAAAGCTGTAAATTCCTCCTCTGCCTTTAAGGGCTATGGTTGTGATGTGAGCCTTGGCTACTCTGCTTTGGAAATCCAGTTTGCTGTTAGCAGAGCTTTATTTGCAAGGCATTAAAAAAAAAAGAAGAAGAAGTTGAATAACCATGTGAGATAATTTGAGTTTAAAAGTAGAACATAAATTACAGCGTGGAAGGTAAGGGACAAAAAAAAGCCTTTTTATCTTTCATTTTCCTGAAGAATTATATAAAGGTTTTCTTACAACAATTTTGCCCTGATTACTGAAGTGGCAAATAAGGCTGGCGTGAATATTTTGTTTTGAAAAGGTGCTCAAGCTCTGACATTTTTGGTTTTCATAGCCTAGCCGTGAAGTATTTATCATTTGCATGAGTAATGGCACAGGAAGAACCTATTCAGAAGTTTTACAATCAAGGGTAGAAGGGTTTTCACCTCACTTCAGTTATAAACGCTGAAGAGATTGTCTTGAGCCCGCCCTCTGGAGATAAATTTGGCCTTCAGAACTGCAATATCACTGAGCCTGCGATATACGTACCCCTCACACTTTCCTCGTTCCACGGTCTTGTGCAAGTAACCTCTGGTCTTAACGTGTGTAACTGAGGGAAGAGTGTGTGTTCATGTGTGCATGTGTGTTTACTGTTTCTAAGAATTTGGCACAAGTCAGAGATAATCGCCTATCCTGAGAGTCTATACTGTATCAAAAGCATTTTTTTTCTTTTAAATCATCTTCTAGACATCATGGCCATCATGGACAACCCCACCTCCAGCTGTTTAGAAATTGGCATTAAGCTTAAAGGATAAGGAAAAAGGTCAGTTATATTTTTTCAGAGATGAGAAAACTGAAGAAATAATGTGGGTAAAAACCAGGTCATAATTGTTAGAATCATTGAATTATATTTATAATCTTCAACACAATGTGTTTTTTTAATAATCTTCAACTAAAAGCAATTCATAGGACAGTTTTAAGCAATTGTATTGAAACAGACTTCACTATGTAAATGTTGATTTGACTCAAACAAATCAGCCATGCAAAAAGTACGACTCACCTACTAAAGTAGACGTTTTTGAGTGATTTGAGTTTTGAAGCCTCTGACTTCTCAAAATGAGTCCAGTTTTGTAAGATTTCACAATTAATATCAAGTTATGACCTTGTACAGATTCCACAGTTTTCTCTCATGCCATGCTATGCAGACTTGAAGAATAGGTGAGATCACACAAGAAAGGTCTGACAAAACGTAAGGTGGGAAAGTTATCTAAAATGTGGGGTTGGGTTTGAAATACTTGTCGGACAATAAGGTGAGCTTTTCCTTTGAAGATGTCACTAGGAACGATCAGCCGCCTAATCAGTGTTTCCACATGGCCACAAATGCAGCCACCCTGTGTCAAGTCATACCATACGGGGTGTTCTTCTGCACTCTCGGCCTTCTGACATGAATCTAACTCGGTGCGAGCGGATGAATGTGTTTGCTGAGATAGTCATTGAACACTCAAGAGCACGAAGATTAGACTTGTTGGCACATTAAAAAAAAACAAAAACAGTGTCTGTAAAGGAGAGTTGGTGACTTTGGGTCACTATTTTATGCCCTGATCAGACTAGCAACTAAATAAGTAAGTTTTTCTAACATGCCTTAAAAATATTATGGTTTGATCCAAAGACCCATTTTTTCTTTAGCTATTGTGATAAGGTTTTTCTCTTTGTTTTTTTACTTTTATACTAAGGCAGCATCTTTTTTTTTTTTCTTTTTCCCTTTTAATGTTACAACTTTTTTCTCTTAAGCTGTGATAGTGGTGGTAACTTGATGCCTTTGAATTTGTTCAGCTTACTGGGAAGAAGCCAGCATTTGTCAGAAGTATTACATAAAATCTTTCCTTAAACTGTTGAAAGGTGCTCCGATGATTCTTCTCCTTCAGTTTGTAGAATTAAGACTGAACTTTTCCCTCCTTCACTGGGTTGCCATCACTTTCCATGGTGAAACTACTGATTTGCTTTTCGTGTAAGGAAATATTGCCTGAGGATGTCTCGTATTTGTTTTCCAGGGTGAATGTTGTCAGTGTCTATGTGCATATGAAAGTGTTGTGCATAGTTTATTGATGTTGGGTTGTTTGTTTGGTTTTCTGTTCTCCTTAGCTTTGTGTTAGCACTGGTTAAGCTTTAATTGTCTCCTTAACCAATCAAACATTAAAGACTATAGGGGTCTTTTTCTTTCCTTTTTTTTTTTAACTTGTTATTGTGCATCTATTAAATCTTGATCAGGGTTTCAAGAATGACTACAGTAGGTTTTGAAAACAGACTTATCATTATTGATTTGAGGTTTCCCAGAGATACAGTTCACAGTTAATTGTTGAGCTCTAATACAACTGACCATTTCAAATTTGAACAACAATTTATTGTTTTGTAACAATGTCAGTTGTTAAATCTTGGCATTTCCATTAAAACATGAATTGTAGTTAGAACTTGATGCAAATTCAACAGTTGTATTTGGAGTTAAATTATTTTAACAAATAAATTTATTTAATGAAGCTCTGGAATTTGTGGGATTTTTTTGTGCACCTTCATGAGTGAAGTGTATCTCTTAGATTCTGAAACAGGAAGTGCATTTCATGAATTTCCTCCTCTGCAGGCAGATATATCAAAACTGAATTAAACTGAGGATTCAGCACAGACAAGGGAGGCTGAAAGGTCCTTTCCAGTCATTTAAAAACAAAATGGCATGAGAACGATTAAAATCAGTCATAAATATGAACTGCTCTTAAAAGAAAACTTCTTTGATAGCTGATACCCAAGTTAGCAGACTTACTCAGTATAACTAACATAAACTAGCAGTTTGCCTTGTGGTCCTGCAACATCACGGAAATGTGGCAGTGTCCTGCCAGGAGGCTGCTGGAGCTGCCTTTGTATTGGGTCATGTGGGATTGAAGGTGCCAGAAGCTGAAAGTTGCTACTCTGCCGGGCTGCAGGGCCTCCTTGTTCTATATGGGGCCTTGTGAACGTCCACAGATGCTGTTAATTGTGCCCAGCCGTCAGCTGCTCTGATAAGGGGCCCATTCATTCCCTAAGCCAATTTGAAGGGTGCCTTTGCTGATGTGGCCTTCAAACTCAGTTGAAACCCCCTGGCCACATTCCACCATTTGAAAAAGCTTCATTGTTTGAGGACATAAGGATAATTTAAATGAATATAACAGAGGCACTGTAGACCGAATCTCAGCTAGTTAAAGGAAAATGTGCCTAGATTTTGGTAATATTGGCAGATTGGCTTCAGACTCTCATACCTATAAAACTGTAATTTCAATTAAGAGAATTTCTTTGAGGTGGGGAAGTATTTCAAGATTCTCCTCAAGTTGTATACTTTATAGCTCATAGAGGGCCGTGAATGAAAATGTAAGTTGTTGAAGCAGTACAGCGTCATCCAATTTGGAGCCCCACTGACCTAATTTAGGGCCTAATTAGGAAACCCTCTTATCCTTGGGAAGTTTAGGAAGCAGGGATCTTCTCCAAGTTTTGGGGGGTTATGGCTCAAAGAAATCTCTGTCCTATGAGTTTTGAAGCTATGTTCTGATTTCCTATTGGAATAACATACAAACTTATCAGTTGTTCAAATCTCTTCCCAAACCAAACTTCCTGAAAAAGCTGTTGGCCCAGGGCTTCAGAGAAGAACAGGCAGGAATGGCTGTGCTACTGAAATGTAGCTAGTCTCTGGTCTTCTAGGACAGTGGCTTCTAGAAAAGGCTAAATTAGGAGAGCCCAGTGGCTGGTGGCTTATGCCTGTACTTCAAACTACTCAGGAGCCTGAGATCTGAGGATCACAGGTCAATGCCAGCCCAGGTGAGGAGGTCTATGAAACTCGAACCTTCAACTATTCATCTAAAACTCAGCAATGTAGCTATGGCTCAAAGTGATAGAGTACTAGCTTTGAGCAAAAAACGCTCAGAGACAAGCCCAGGTTCTGAGTTCCAAGCCCCACACCGACACCCATACACACACACACACACACACACACACACACACACACAAGCTGAAGGAGAAAGCTTCAAGGAAAAAGACCTGGTGGTAGTCTTGAAAACCCCTCTCATAGTTGAAGGAGTTCTACATTTTAAAAGAATACATCCTTTCTCATGTTATTCCATCTGTGGAATCCCTAATGGTCCTTTAGGATCATGGTGTTCTCTTTTCTTTCTTTTTACAATGGTTGAGCTGAGTCCTGAACAAAGATTGCCTGACATATCAGCACATCTGAGCACATCTGTGGCTTAGAAAAATATAACTAAAGGTAAAAATGTACCAGATCTGAGCAAAATAGCTACCCCAGTCACTGGCTTTTAATTACATTTGGATGAATTCTCCATTGCCATAGAAACCGTCTTATCCTTAGGAAGTTTAGGAAGCAGGGATCTTCTCTAAGTTTTGTGGTTTTTATGACTCAAAGAAATCTCTTGTCCTACAAGTTTAGAAACTGTGCTGTAACTTCCTGTTGGAATAACTTACAAACTTATCTGTTGCTTAAAAACAGTTAATATGGGACTGGGAAGGTGGCTCAGTGGAGAGCGCTTGCCTTGCATGCATGAGGCCCTGGGTTCAATTCCTCAGCACCACATAAGCAGAAAAAAGCCAGAAGTGGCACTGTGGCTCAAGTGGTAGAGTGATAGCCTTGAGCTGAAGAGCTGAGGGACAGCGCCCAGGCCCAGAGTTCAGCCTCCACAACTGACCAAAAAAAACAGTTAATATGAAAGATATAATGTGTTTCTCCTTGTTAGCAATTCTGCGGGTTGATCCCAGGGTTTCTTGTGTGCCAGGCAGGCCCTCTGCCATTTGAGTCTCATCCCCAGCCCAGCAACTATTTTCTTTGTAGTTGGGATGATTTGGTAAACAGCTCTGTCCAATATGGCAGCATATGTATCTAGTTGTTTATATTAGCTAAAATAAACATTTTCAATACAATTTATTCAGTAGCACTAACCCATCTTAAGTGTTCAGTAGGGACTGTATCTGACAACACAGAGAGAGCAGTTGATTGTCACAGAAAAATCCATTAAAAAGCATTGAGTTCTAATAAAAATCTGTTCACCTCAACCCTATTCCATTTCGCTTAGTTGAAAACCATCAGAAACTAAGAATCCATCTGCAGAGCTAGCTTTAGGGTATATAACCTGCGCACTTAGAAGGGAACAATGCTCAGCTTACCCTTGCTGCATTCTTGTAATTCTCACATTCTTGCAATTCTCAATAATTCTGAGCAAGTGACCCTGAATGAATATTCCAGACTCCTCAAATGACATAGCCAGTCCTGTACAGAGGGAATGGGTGGTGCTCAGCTGTTGAATTCTTCCCCTTTTCTTGAACTGATTCTTTTTCAGCCTCCTGTCTTGAAAGTAAAAGAAGAATAGTTGGCACAAGGGATGAAATGCAGGTGTCTGGAATCCTTTAGGCCAGCTCCACAGAGAACCTCACTGGGGATTCAGCTTTAAATCACATCTGTTCTCAGGAATTATAAAAGCGTAAACCATAGCCCTTGGAAAATGCAACGCTAAAGGAAAATGTGGGTTTTCATAACGGGTCTTCTCCAATATGAGTGCTGACTTTCCCACAGTTCAATCCCTTCCCCGGAGCCATCCTTGCCAGAGCGCATTTGTAAAAGCTTTAGCCTGGCCGTTTCTTCTTCATTCATTCTTTCAGGTTTGAAACCATTTGTTCCAAATAAAGCGTCTATTTTGTACAAGACTTTGTTAAATGCCTGAATTTTTTAAAATTCTGTAGCACACACCTACTGTTGCCATCTGGCAAGTTTTGTGCTGCAGTTAACCCAACAGGAACAGTAGAGGAAGCAAAGCCAGTGGAGGCCAGAGCATCATCACGAATTCATCAGCTACTGACCATAACCAGAGGAAGAAGAAAGGTACAGTTCTGACTGATTTAAGTACTCTGTCATGAAGTTTTCTTCCAAACTAAATTTTGCTTCCCTTTTTATTTTTTTCAAAAATAGTAGACCAGCTGAGCACTGGTAGCTCACCCCTGTAATCCTTAGAGGTTGAGATCTGAGGATCTTGGTTCAGAGGCAGCCCAGGCAGAAAAATCCATGAGACTCTTATCTCCGTTGACTACCCAAAAAGCTGGAAGTGGAGCTGTGTGGCTCAAGTGGTAGAGCACTAGCACTAGCACCACCACCACCACCCCAAAAAAGAATAAAAGAAGCAGCCAGGGGAGGGAGGGCTGAAGAGTAGTCTTGACAAGTTGTCCTAAGCAATGGTCCACAGTGTCACATAGAAAGGTGCTAGAAATTCTTCAGAAACAGACATGAGTCTCCAGGTGCTCTGAACTGGGCATACAATCAGAGTCCTATGGAGGGGGCTAGTTAGCTCTAAATATTTCTACATAAAATATAACAGGGCTATGACTGAATTCACAGGTCTAATCCTCAAAAAAGCCAAATTTCTGCAGTCTTAGGGCTAGAGTTAAATGTGAGTTTATCTGTCTGAGCACAGGGATCAGATATGTTCAGGATATAAGATCAGTCAGAACCCACTCTTCCTACTCCTCAGTAATTGTCAGTAAAGCCAAGATAGTGTACTGGGTGATGCACCTTCATCTCAGGAGTTTGTTTCTTACTAATTCAAGAAAGTTTGACTTTCTCAAGTCCTGGTCTGAAATGCTATAAATTGTGGTGGGAGGTGGAAATAGCATGTATAATGGAAAATAATGGAGTGTGAGATAAATCTAATTAGGAAAAGCCAATTATCTTACCTCTGAAGACTGTGATGCTTAGGGAAATGAATTGAATTTTAAAGTTAATTAGGCAAGAATATATTGCCCCGTTTGTTGAAAATCTTTCTAAAATTTATGCATTCAATTTCTAAGTCACAGTACTTACAACTTGGAGGGATCATATACTTGTTTCTAATTCCTCATTAAATTGCCCATAGCAATGCTGAAGTCTAAAACTGACAAAATGCCAAAGTCAAGGTGAAATCTCCAATGATTGCATTAGCCCAGTATGTTCACCATGATAATCATTCCCCACCCCCACATCTACGCATAAACTTAAAGACAAACTATTGGGGATAGTTCCAGGATAGTTAAGGCCAAAAAAGAAATGTCCACTGTGATTGTCCTGCCACCAATATCTGACATTGTTCCAAAAGCTGAAATTCAACAAAGCAAAAATGATATAAAGACATTAATAGAAATTTTTAAAAATAGTATAACTATTTGAGAAACTTAAGAAAATCAATTAGAAAACTATTGTAACTAAGTGCTACCATAATCAATTAAAAGATAATTTTTAAATATTCATCTCACTGAGCTGGGTACCAGTAGCTCACATCTGTAATCCTAGCTACTCAAGAGGCTGAGATCTGAGGATCACAGTTGAAAGCTAGGGCACAAAAATCCATGAGCCTCTTATCTCCAATTAACCCCCTCCTCCCACCCCACCCTCCAAAAAAGCTGGAAGTGGCACTAGTCTTGGGCACAAAGGCTGAAAGACAGCATGAATACTGGCACACACACACAAACACAACCCTTCTCACTATCACAAAAGGGAGAAAAGCAATTTTTTAACAAAATGCTTACCTTTTCCCAAATAATTATAACCTAATAAAATTCATCTGAAATTCATCCATTTAATCTGAAACAGATTTTTTTTTTTTTTTTTTTTTTGGTCAACCAGGGGCTTGAACTCTGGGCCTTGGCACTGTCCCTGAGCTCTTCAGCTCAAGACAAGCACTCTACCACTTGAGCCACATGCCATTTCTGTTTTTTTCTGGTGGTTAATTGGAGATAAGAGTCTCATGGCCGTTCCTGCCAGGTTTGGCTTTGAACTGTGATCCTCAGATCTCAGCCTCCTGAGTAGCTAGGATTACAGGTGTGAGCCACTGGCACACGGCTCCTGGAAACTTGGATTTTTATATCAGTTTGTATCTGAATTTCTAGATTAAAAATCAGCTCAAGACTTTACAGGATTATCAATTTAAACATCATTTGCAAAACATAGTAAAAACTTTTTAAACTTTATAAAGTTGTACGTACCCCTACAATAACAGTGTGTGAAAACAAATACAACAATTATAAGTACAGGAAAAAAATGCAATACATTGAGAATCTCCTCTATTAGATTAGAGACAAATTAGTTCAGATTTTACTAATTTGGATATATATAGGAAGCTTACATTCTTTAATCTACTTTGTTTTAAATACTTTGAAAAGTATAAATAAAGAAGTGTATAACTTTGATTTGTAGGTATTTGTGTTACAAACGCATGTTTATGCCCACATGTGCATGTGTGTGCGTGCACACACACACACAACTCTAAAAAATCAGAACTCTCCAAGGCCTGGATAAATAAGTAGCAGAACATATTATCCACAGTCATTGTCTTTACCTCTTTAAAATGATGGATAGCAGCCAGAGTAGCAATGCAAGAGGAATGAAAAAACTTAATACAAATAAAATATTCAGAAATCTGTCAAGATTAATTTAAGAGAGAGAATCAGCATGAAAACCACAATGCAGTTTGGCACTGATCTTTTTGGCCTTTTAGTGCCAGGCAGAGAGACGATTTTGATAGAGAAAAGCTAAAGCATTCACTGCTGGCACAAGGAGCTAAATTTTGGTCCAAGGTTGTGTGAGTTCATCACCAAGGGTGGAGGAGAAAGAAACATTTGGATTTGGCAGGAAGAGTTGTAGGGTCTGCAAAAGAGGAGGTCTAGGCAATGAAAATACTGGCTGTGTAGGAAACCCAAGCCAGTCTGGGCATAAACATGCAAAATGGGGCTGGAAGTGTATCTCAAGTAGTAGAGCTCCTGTCTAGCAAGTTCAAGGTCTTGAGTTCAATTTCCAGTACAGAAAGAAAAAAAGGAAAAGACTGAAATGATCACACTCCTAGCCATTTGCAACTAGGAAGGGATCAATGAAGCATGAAGAAAAATGTAAATATGTCTGGCTCACATCCCAAAACCAGAAGAGATCACAGGTTTATGTGTGTGTGTGTGTGTGTGTGTGTGTGTGTGTGTGTGTGTGTGTGCATACACATACACGTATACATGTATATGTATATATACATGTATACTGCAAAAACTTCAGTAATCCAAATAAACTCTTTTTAATGCAATAATTTCTTACTAAAAGTTAATGCAGAAGATTCCATTATAGATGAAATATCAATTTTTGTTGTTCTTGGTTATAGGGCTTGAACTCAGGGCTTGGGCACTGTCCCTGAGCTTTTGTGCTCATGGCTAGTGCTCTACCACTTTGAGTCACAGCTTTACGTCTAGCTTTTTGGTGGTTGATTGGAGATAAGTATCTCATGCACTTTTCTGCCCAGGCTGACTTTGAACTGTTATCCTTAGATCTCAGCCTCCTTGAGTAGCTAGGATTACAGGCATAGGCCACCAGTGCCCAGCTGTGAAATATCAATTTTTTTTACATAAAGATAGGATCACTATTACAATAACCCCCCCATCCCCAATTTACTTTCCACAGTTGCAGCTAACAAGGCTCAATGATAGTCCAAAAAGATTAAATGGAAAACAATGCATAAGTTCTGAGTAACATGATGAAATCTCTGGCTGCCCTATTCCATCCATCCCAAGGACTGATTTGTTCTTTTACTCCATGTGTCCATGTATTTTGTTTTCTGCGATTTTACTCTGGTGCATTTGGCTTGTGAATTTCTTTTCATACTGTTTTGATTTTGAGGCTGTGGGTTCCTATCTTTCAGTAATCTCAGAAAATGTTGCTTTTTAATTCTAATTTTTCTCATTTATTTAGGATTTACAGAGTATTGTCATCATAACCTCTGTTTCTTTCAACAGTTTTGTATTCTTTCTCTCCTTCCTTCCTTCTGGATATCTTCTTTTTAGTCAAAAATTCTGTTTTCAGATATGCTTAGCCTGATACTAATCTTGTGAACTGAGTTGCTAGTTTCAGCTCTTGGACGTTTCATTTCTGGACTTCTGTTTGGTTCTTTTACAAGCTAATGTACATCCCTTTAATACCTTATGTTCTCTGCTAGCATTCAGATGTTATCTTTCATCACCTTAAGCGAACTTATTGTTAAGATGTGTCTGATAATTGTAATGTCAGGAGCTCTTGTGCCTCTCTCTCTTCCTATGGCTGGATGTTTCTGTTTGTGTTTTTAAGTTGTTATTTTTGTGTGACTGATTATCTTTATATACCAAATATTGCAGCTGGAAAAAATACATATTTGCAGGAATGATTCTGCCACTAATCATTGGCCTCGCATACCAGCCAATCACAGGCTTCCTGACCTAAGGAGTACTTACAAGCCTCTCATCCCACTGATCACAAGCTTGCCTTTGACTCAGCCTGGCCTGCGTGAGAATAGCTTCAGGGTGAGGTGGGCTATCTAGAGTTCACCAGGACTTGTTTTACCTGGATTGAAGTCTCTCACAAAAGAGACTGAAGAGGCTGTGACTAGAAGGAGGCCTTCTGAAACAGGCATTGTGGCCTCAGCCCCTGAGGCTGCCCCTTTCTGCTAGAATGTGGTTTCTCAAGGCCTCTCTGAAGTGTTGCCAGGCCACCTCAACAGTCTTAACAGTTGCCAAAAGGACTCTCAGCCGACAGCTCCCCACTTAAAGAAGCTCAGTACACAAGAAGGGTCTGACAGCTGTCAATAAAGTCAAATTGGCCTGGCTTGCTAAGAAGCTTAGATTATTTGTACAACTAATAAACATAAGACAGGTAAACATAAAGTAAGTCTTTAGGACCTAACACTGACATTAACATTCTTCACAGTACTTAACAGGTGTTTAAGTCCTCCCTCAGGGACCCAAGGGTCAATCTGTCTGTCCCCCTTCCTGCCCTCGTCCATGTCTTGCTCCACGCTACCCTTCAGATGCGTGCCACAATCCCTTTGTAAATTGCAGACAAGATGATGCGGCCTCACTGCTTCGCCATCTTCATTGTTGCTTGTTTTAAGACAGACACACCTTGGCACTTCAAGAGATTTCCTTACCCCTTGGCTCCTGTCTTTGTTCCAGTTTTATTTCCTACAATTTCACTGTGTATTTGTGGAAGGACTTGCCTCTTGCCTCTTGGCCCATTCTTTCTATGGATCCAAAGATGGACTATGAAGGATTGGCCCGCTCCCTGTTTTCCCAGGTGCATACAAACTTCAAGCAAGCCTCCTGGTCGGTGCAGATGGCCTGACACAGGCAGGGCAAATCCATCTAAGCCTGGCTAGAACCATTCCATGGTGGGGCCCACCCACCCCCCTAGACCTAATGGCTTTCTCATTAACCTCTGCCTTCTTGCCCAGACCTCGTAAAAACCCAACTCCTGTCCCAGCTCTTTGCACAGTCTCCAAGCCCATGGGAAGGCTGAGCCCCTTGCTGTTAAAACTCAATAAACAGTCCTCCACTGTCGAAGATCCAGTCTGGCCTGTTTCCTTCCTTTCTGTTCCATTTTCCTAACATAGGCCTTTCCAGAAACCCTTCAATCATACCACTTGGGGAAACATAAACTATGGTTTTTCTCTCTAACTTTGCAAATGTTGTCTATCTCCCTAGCATTAAAGGTGAGTCCTTTTCCTCTTGTGTCTCATCGCTTTTTCTCATCCTTCAAGATTAAACTCAGAGATAATTCCCTGTGGGAAGGCTTTTCAGAGGAGGGCTCGCTCTTTCTCCTGTCCTCACAGGACCCTCAGGGGCTCGCCACCCTTTCGGTTACCACACCTCTCAGAAACAGGAAACAGGTCTTGCTCAATGTTTTTCTACGGGAACAAAGCATAGCAATTGGTACCTAATCAGTGGACACAATGAGCTAGATTTAAGCCTCATTCTAGGGTTCTTCCTACTCTAGCTTACTGCTTACTTCATGAATTCCAACTGAAACTAACTGAATTGCTTCATTGTAGAATTTTAATTGCTCCATTGTAGAAGCATCTCCAATTCATAAAACAACATCTGTAATATCTGGAATTGTCTATTCACCATTGGAAAAGAGGGACACTCTTTGGATAGCCAAGAACCTCATTTATTCAGTATGCAGCAAATATACATACAAATACATACACACATTCACACACAGTTAACAATCTAAGAGTGGTCTGAGTAAGGAAATATAAAATAGACACTTATCCTAGTGTTTCCTCTCTGTCCTCGTATTAACATTCCTCAGCTTAATCAGTATTCTGGAAGTCTTCCTATGTAGCTGGTGCTATCCTCAGGAATGGGCGGGGCTGCACTCATGACCCAATCAGGGAATGCCCTCACCTTTGGGGCTTCTCCCTAGGAAACGGATCAGAACAGTTACATAATTACAGACCCCAAACTACCAGAAGCACAATGAAAGAAAAATGTAGGATGATATAAAATCAGATTTTTATCTAGTCTAGACAGTGAGAAAATCTTCCAAGAGAGGTCTGAAGAAAATGTAAGGTAAATTAAATAGGTAGGTTTAATTAGGTAGCTGATGAAGAGAACACCACGCACTATTCAGGCAGGAAGAGAACTTTATTTACTGAACTGCATGGCGGAGAGGCACAATGGGACTCCCCCACCCCCACCCACAAGGATTTATGTAGAGCAGGGATGGGAGGAGGTATGGCCTGGTGGGGAAAAGGTGTAGACACACTGGATCGGAAGTGACCTCAGGGCCTGGCAGGCGTGACCAGGAGTGGCCCAAGATGTGACCTAGCAGGAGGTGGAGGTGACTGCTTCCAGGTGTGCCAGTTACCTAGGTAACACAGGTACCGGGTGGAAACAGTCTGGAGGTAAGGAGGCGTATGGCCTGGGGTAGACCTTACAGAAAGCTCTTTAGGAAAAGTAGAAAACAAAAGGGGAGTATCAATGGAAGGAAAATGACTCAAGGTAGAGGGATCAGCATGTATATAAGCTAAGATCATTCAGATCGTGAGGGTATCTTAGGAAAGAAAAGCAGCCAATGTGGCTGGATGTCAGGAAGCCGGAAATGGATGAGAGCCAAATTGTACAGTGCCATCTTGACAAAGTTGAGGAGTCAGATCCTTATCCCAAGAGTGTTGGAGACTGTTAAAGGTCCACAAATATTCCTTAAATCAATGTTATTGATAGAGCTGAAAAGTAAAATTTTGTGGGCTGGAATCCATACAATTTTATGGAGTGCTGTGACAAACATATAGTAGTATCCAGTTGATAGGACGGTCTTCAATAACTCCCCGTTTTCCAGCCTCCTATGGGAAGAAGCATATTAGAAAATTAAAAGAAGCTGAACATAAGTTTAAGTCTTATGGATGGTATTATGCTGCTCTGGGGAAATGGGACAGAGGAGGCTACACTTCCTTCCTCCATTACTTTTGCCTTTAATACACAAGCAGCCATACCACATCTCTGAGACCATGAGTATAAAGATCCAAGACACAGAGGGAAAAAAAAGAAAGTACAAAGATAGAAAAGGCTCAGTCTGATAACTTTTCGGAACAGCCTCAGCAAGTTGGCCTGTTAATTTGTTGTTGTTTTGTTCTTTGTGGGTTTGTTGCAAAGTAATTAAACCCCAAGTTGTTTGATAACTTAAAGTTTTCCTGAGTTGTTTGTTTGCTTTTGTTTTGCTTTTCCAACTAAATCCGCTCCTAATTGGGGTAGGATTGAGAAAACTTGACAAGAAGGAAAAGTTCCAGGCCACACTGGACAGTCCCATGTGACCACCCATGGAGGCCCATAGGTTTGGTAGAAGAAAGACCTTTTTGTCCTACTGGAAGGCAAAGGTAGAAAAGGAATCAATCAAGGATAATTAGATTCCACATGTAAACATCAGCCAACAAATGAAAAGTGATGCTGCCCTGCAAGTTTCCCCCGCTTTCTACAGGCCTTGCTAGGTAGTAATAGGAGGATTGAGTCCTGCCTTATTCCCCAGGTTCAAGCAAAGCACCAGGTGTGTGCTCACGTGCTTGGCTGCAGGCAGGTTACTCCGACCTTGGCGTCTACGAGACAGACAACAGCCCCCACACACCAGCATTCCACTATGCTCCGGGCCAAGGACATCGCCCTTGGTCTCCAAGAAGACCACAGCCCGTTTTTTATTCTCGGCTTCCTTGTTAAGATCAACATTTATCAATATATAAGCCCTACCCCCAAAACCAGTCCCTGTCACAACCTCCACACCTCGCTGTTCCTCAATAAACAGTCCTTGCCGGTGGAGGAGTCCCACCTATTCCTCTTCCATTCTCCCCCATTTTCCCAACAGTGTCCGGACTTGTTCCCTGAGGCCAAACTCAGGATCTCCCTCCATTGCCCAAAGTCTAACTCTTGATTCTGCATGACCTCTCCTCCAGGCAAGTGACCTTACCATCAAAACATCCAGATAAAGCAGCCCAGCCAGAAAGGACAGACTCTTAAAAGAGATGTGCTTGGCTGGCCTTAGGGGATGGGGGTCTGGGGACCCTAAAAGCTTCTCATTTGCACATATCATTAATATCATTATAATAGAATGTATTGTAGGAATGGGCATGAGAACTGGAATTGTATGGGTGTGGGTGTGGGTGCAGTTGTGTGTGTATGTGTGGGTGCCATTTATGGGTCCTGAACTCAGGGCCTGGGCACTATCCCTGAGTTTCTTGTGTTCAAGGTTAGCCCTCTACCACTTGAGCCACAGCTCCACTTCTGGCTTTTTTGGGGGGTTTTTTGGCAGTTTAGTGGAGATAAAGGTCTCACATGACTTTCCTGCCTGATCCTCAGCTCTCAGCCTCCTGAGTAACTAGGATTACAGGGGTGAGCCCTAGAACGCAGCTGAAGTCGAAAATGCAATATAACCACACCCTACCACAAAAAGCATCTGTCACAAAGGGCCCCTCCTGTGGGAAGGATCCTACAGTGCTCTCCTAAGCACCCTCAGACTATATTCTAAGCCCTAGCCCTTGGAGCCTTGGCCCTTTCTTGCATAGGCCTGTTTTCCTGCTGCAGGGTGCACTTGCATTTCCCTTTTGCTTTAATAACTCTGCTTATTTCTCTTAACTCATGTGTTTCACTCAGTTCTTTGTTCAAGACACCAAGAACCTGGACTACCTCCAGAGGGAAACTACCACCCGACAGCATTGCTGTCTGATTTGTGCACAAAACTACTTTTGCTGATGCCTTGTGAATCTGTGTTGCTTCCAGTGTTCTTGCCTGCAGTGCCTTTACTGCTCTTCCCTCAATATCCTGGTCTCTCAGTACTCACCAAATGGAAAACGAAACACCAATACCTTAGACTTTTTCTACTCATTTTTAGACACCTTTTCAAGCTCGATAACTTGTAACACGTGGTATGTTTGATAAGACTTTAATAAAAAAGAAATTCTCTTTTGCAGCTGTCAGCTTATTTAAAAT
This sequence comes from Dipodomys spectabilis, assembly GCF_019054845.1. Classification (NCBI taxonomy): domain Eukaryota; kingdom Metazoa; phylum Chordata; class Mammalia; order Rodentia; family Heteromyidae; genus Dipodomys; species Dipodomys spectabilis. Next base: position 12,377,696 of record NW_024870752.1, read on the forward strand.
GTGAAAATCTTTAGTTTACACTAGCAAAACAGTACATGCGATTGCAGAAGAAGGAATGAGAAGATGTTTTCCTCTCATTTCAAAGTATTCCAAATTGAAGAATCCATTTGTGCTGACAGAAGACTCTTGAGTAGAGGTGCTAAGGGTCTGCGCTATTCTATTTACTCTCGTGTCCTGGGAAACAACAGAAAACACACGAGGGTCTCGATGGGAAAATCAGTTACACTGCACCTTGATTATAGCTACTGCCCTGTGCTCAGGGAGATGGGAGAGGGTCAAGCTCACAGCAGAACTTTCTCCAGTGGCTTGATGTAAAATTAAATGTGCTTGGGGAAGACATCTGTCTTCTAGCCTGACCTGTCTTTCTTTCTGTAGCACTTCCACAAATGTGAGGATGAGGTTTGCTTGTTCACTGCTGCCTCCTTCCTCCCTGGCATGAGAGGTGGGCACCACCGAGGAGGGATGCATCCTACGCTCATGACCTAAAAGTTGAATTCAATCCTCTTTGGGAAATAGGGCCCAGTAGAAAAATCTCCACGAAGCACACCAGAACATTGTGCTCCAGAATGGATCCTGCTATGGGAGCAGGTCCCAACCACAGTAAAGAGAGGATCTCCTTCAACGGTACCACTCATTACTGAGGCTTACTACATTAACTATGCCCTCAATACATTTTGTAAAGATTACCTAGTTTAATTCCCACATCCGCTCCTATTATTAGCCCTGTTTTCAGATGAGGAAACTGAGCCTCATCAGTCTCTACTGCATAAAATGGCTTTTGACAGAGTGCTTGATGAGGGATTTAGCCCACTAAACTGTCCCCACAGATCTGAGGGTTGTGCCCAAACCTCTCCAGAGTCTGCCTAAGGAGTCAATGTGGCCCTAAGATTCAGAGGCATTATTTGCTGTAACTGGCCAATGCTGCCTCATGAGTTGGAGCCTGTGGCCTGTTTGGTTCCCAGCCCCACACACATCTCTGCCAATGGGCTCCCGTCTCCTTGGCATCCACTTCTAAGGCTTCTGCTTGACTTTTTTCCTTTGGAGAACACTGCATTCTGAGAGCTTCACAGATGCTGTGCTAGAGGCTTTTTGAAGTTTCTAGAAGTCTCTCCCACCGTCTTTCTGCCTCTGACAGAGGCCACAGTAATGGGCTGAAACCCATGGCATCAATCAGAGGTCCTGCAACTGCACAAGTGGGTGCAAATGAGGGTAACCTAGAAAGAGTTTAATTGCACACGTTTAAATTACAAAGCTGAGGGTGGGGTGTAGGAGATGCGCTGTGTAGTACCGGAATCCAAGCTGGTGGCAGTGGCTCACTCCCCAGCCCCACACCCTAGGGAAAATGCAGAAAGTGCCTGTGCATGTAGAAGCCAGGTATGATGAGGGGGAAGGATGCTGGGCAGGAAATATCCATCCTCACCCTCTTTCCTCCTTGATGTCTCCTGCCAGAAATCCTCCTGGGCTAGACGCAAAAGGAAGCAAGAGGGGGTTGGGATTCCTTTGCTACAGGCCATGCAAGTCAGCCTTGAAGGAAAGAAAGCAGAAAGGAGAAGGGAGAGATGGGATCTGCTGGTCAGCTAAACTATTAATAGAATAGAGCTCAGGTGGCATCCACACCAGCTATCAAAGGTAAAAGAGATTCAAAATGGGAGGGAGGGCGTCAGGATAAACGCTATGAGGAGATGGTCCCATTCTCTCTATACCATAGTATCCTCAAGCAGAAAGTAATATCATAGCCTGTGGCTGAGGCTCAGTAGGTCATCTTATTCTCTGCTTTTTGCACTAAAGAGTATATAGGAAACATCTGGAGGCAGAACAAAGCCATTGATATGGAGACCTAGGGACAACCTCATAGATCTGATGTTACCATCAGAGACAGTTGCAAAGTAGCCTGAACCTTTCATCCTGACTTGTTCAAGCAGGGTAAAGAAACTGGATAACTTTCATAAATCTTGGTATAAAATTTATCTGGAAATTTGAGAGCAAAATGAAGTTTTCTCTGAGTTATATCTCTAACGTTTGAATGCAATCACAGCATAGCAAGTAGAGCAGGGGTGGGCAAATAGCAACCGTGTCTGTCTTGTAAATAAAGTTTTATTGACACATAGCTAGGATCATTCATTAGCGTGATGCCAATGGTGGCTTTCCTGATACAAAAGCAGAGTTTTGAAGTTGCAGCTGAGACTATGTGGTCTGCAAATCCTTAAATGCTCATGTCCTAGGTGCTAATTTACAGATATTTTTTTACAGTGGAATGATATATGGTGACATCATGATGGGTTGTAGGTAACCATGAGTTGAGATTTACCACTAAGCTCACACTTGAAATAGGCAGTAGCTCTGTTGGTCTTGTTCAAGAGCTCAGTCCTTGTGCCAAGCAGAGGGTTGGAGCAGAATGGGTGCCAATGAATATTTGTAAGTTAAACGAGTGAATATGTTCTTCTCAGCAAAATATATGTAACGCTAGAAAAGTTAGACTCAACCCTACCATCCTCACAATGGAAGTTCCCTTTAAAAAAAACATGGCATTTACTACATTTTTTTTTGTTTTTTGTTTTTATTGTGAAAATACTGCACAGAGGGGTTACAATTACATGGGCAAGATACTGAGTACATTTTTTATCAAGCATTGTAGCCTCCTCCTTTGTTTACCCTTCCCATCCCTTCCCAGCCTCCCTCCACCCCCCCCAATCCTTCCCCCCCCCCCCACCAAAGTTGTAAAGTTCGTTTTCGACATGACAACTTGTACTTCTCATTGTACTACATGTTTTTATAGCATTTTTCCTATGAATAGCTTTGGAGCTCTGCTCCTTATCTGCCCCTTTACCTCAATGGAAAACTTTGAGTTGAACTTGTTTGGAGACTTGAGCCTGGTTCCTAGGGCTCCCTAAAGGATGGTTGAAGATTTGATTCCTACATCTCTTCTTTCATCCCACATTTGCCTGGAAATCGACACAACTCCAGTGCACGGGATGGGAGTGTGGGCTTTCCAGGCCCCAGACCCAGATCTGAAGTCAACAGGAATTAAGTTCAGAATTTCCTGCAGCCTCTACACTCAGGGTTCTCCACAGCACAGCCTTCGGGGGCTCCAAACATCTGTCAGACTTCCTGTCATTTTCCTATGGATTTTCTGCCCTTTCCCACACTGGAGGGGAGGGGCAGGAAGGGGGATAATGAAAAGAAATGAAAGAAAGACCTGAAGAATGGAAAAAATAAATGGCATTCCTAGTTTTGCTTTTTTAAAAAAAGAATTTTCTCTTTAGTCCCACTCCAAATTCAAGTAAAAGTTGCCTAAATTATTCTTCAGCTCGCTAAAGATCTATCAACAAAAATCATTCCCATCAGTTCCCCAGTTAAGTGACTTGAATATGACTTTCTATCCAAGTGGTTCATTTGGGTGACACAGGCCCCATTTGGGAGCAGAAGTAACTCTTGTTCGCTTCTTGTATTTATGCCAAGACATACTACATTTAAGGAGGGCTTGAAATTCCCTATGGAATTTTTTGCAATGTTTTAAATATTTGCCTATTTTTTCCCACAGGAAACTCTATAGTTAAGTGCACATTTCTAAATCTATCCTTGGTGTTATTTCTCCCAGAGTTTCTTTCCAGAGCAAATCTTTGGTCAGCTTACTTGACACATTTTCTCTTCTTTGTCTCCTCATAGCAGGGCAAAATACTTCCTTGTGCATCGTATGGTTTGAACAATGGCATCTGTTCTTCTCACATACTCAGCATATCTGAGTTATTGTCTCTGTCTAGACTCCTCCTGAATTTACTCTTTATTTGGGACAAACATGAGTGGACCAGTCCAGAAATAAAACCAACAAACCAGCATTGCCCTATCTATCCTCAGCATGTAAACCAGTGAAACACATGTCCGCAGAGATGCTTAGCTTCCCATCCTCACGGGGGACAGTCCTGTGAGCCATCAGCTGGTTGAGAATATCTGCAGGGACGAGAACTGTAGGGAAGAAGTCATTCTTTATGAGGAGCCAAAGCCCAATACAATTCTCAAATCTTGGACAGCTAGTCACTAGCCTTTGCTGTGGACATTGGCACTTCTTGAACTTGGCAGAGATGTTGTATTCCCTTACTGCCGCTTGTGATTGGCTGTGTCTTCGTTTAAGACCAGAGCAGAACTCTGAATTAGAAGGTGGGGGAGAACATCAGAAGCACATACCACAGCTGGGTATAAAATGAGTTGCCACTGAACTTCTGTACTGATGGAGAATCTGCTCTGTGTGCTGAACATGGAGCTAAACATGACTGTCCCTCTTCCACAACTTCAGACTGTGAAGTGATCATGACTGGGTCTTTCAGAAAGATGACCCTAGAATTGAGCATTCTAAAACTTGAAAGGTCACCATATAGTGATTGCCACTCTAGATGCCACAGGCTCTTTTGAATTGTAAGGAGCATGAAGTTTGGAAGGGAGGAAAAGATTGCTATAAAAACAGTAGAAACACCTGGTCGAGGTCAATAGTGAAATAGAAGTCAGGAACTAAACACGAAGTTAGCTCAAAATGGAAAAAGTGGACCTGGGAAAGGGGACAGAAGGGAAGAAAGGAGGCTTGGACTGTCTCATGAACATTTATGATGCCTGGTCTTCAATTGTAGGATATCAGGTCTGGCAATTTGGTAAGATCATATTTTTCAAGAGACTTGAAACCAGATGGAAAGACATATCTAATAGTTTGCATAAGACGAGAGGGCCAGAACTCCACGTGTATAGTCCAATTGGAAGAAAAGCAGTGGACTTGGAAGGCAAAACTTATTTCAACGAATCATGACGTTTAAGTGAGAAAATTAATAAGAAACCAGGTACTGATTAATCTCAATTTTTCCTTTTCTTTTCTTTTTTTGTTTCTTTTGAAAAACTTAATCTCAATTTTTAATTATATGAAATAGTGATTAAAAATAGTTGGTTGAAAAACATGAAATTGCTAAATTTTTTAGATTAAAAATAGTTAACTTGAAAACTTCATGAAATTGAAATTTACTTTATAATAGGTCCCTTTAAATATCCAGTGGCAGGGAAAGTGAAGCCCCACAGAAAGTCTCAGTAAACAAATAAACAGTGAGCCACAAATAGGAGGGACCCGGAAGCGATTTCTGTAGCAGAGGGCTGGAAAAGGGACCTGTGAAAGATCAGTTCTTTCTTAGAGGAGTTTGCCTACCAGAAAATCGCATGACTTTCAGTCTGGGGTGAAATTCTGGAGAAGATCAGCTCTTTTCGGGGCTAAAAAGGACATTGTAGGATAAGAGGAGGACATTGTAACTTACTTCAATCTGCAGCCTCCTATATAGCAACTTTTGGTGATCTTCGTAACAGAACATTTGTCCCGGAGACATGGGAAGAAATTAAAAATCCACAATGAAGTATCATTGAGTCCATTTCCACCTAGTCAAGAACTAATGAGGTCTGACCCTTAGTTTGGATAAGATGAGACCTACTCAGGGAATGCATTTGTCTAGCCTGAGTAAATTTTCTATCTATGCTTCCTTACCATGGTGCAAGCTAAAGATCATGTTTAGGAACAAATAAGAACATTTTAACTATGCTAAGCAAAACCTTGAAAAAGAAATCTCATTGCATAAGAACATTCTCAGGACACCAAGTGAATATTAATGATGACTCAAAGGTAAACTGTCAATCAAAATGATAATGGTTGTAGAATGAGTATAATTTTTAGCTCCAAATTATGGGTCCCATCAATGTGTTTGCAAGCTTTTCTCTACATTGGCTCTTTTTTCTAGAAATTTCTCCCCTCTCTCTATTTCTTTGCTACTCATTGATTAACAACTCAACCTTCACATTCTGACTCCAGGTTCACTTGGAGTGAAGTCCCACCAAGAGGGACTGATGTGTCCCCTCAGGTCATGTTTGTTTCCTTTGTTTTAAGTTTGGTTGGCTACCCTTTTAATTTTTGTTTTTATTCACATGATCAATCAAGAAAAGCAATTTTTTTTTAAAAAAGCATGAGCCTATAAAGCAAATGAAAATAAATTTCAAGGCTGTACTTTGATAATATGCTTCTTTTTTTTTTGTCTGGTGAGGGCTTGAACTCAGCGTGTAGGCCCTGTCCCTGAGCCTCTTTGTGTTCAAGACTAGCACTCTACCACTTGAGCCACAGCACCATTTCTGGATTTTGAGTGGTTAATTGGAGATAAGAGTCTCACTTTTCTTCCTGCGCTAGCTTCAAACCATGATCCTCAGATCTTAGCCTCCTGAGTAGCTAAGATTACAAGCGTGAGTCACCGGCACCCAGCAGCATGCTTCATCTTTAGCAATAAAATAATGTCCAAAAATGTCTTATAAAAGAGGATGTAAATGATCCCATTTGTGTATTAAAATATGCATGGTTAGGTATAATAGACACATGTTTACATAAGCATAGAAAACATCGGAAAGGACATGCATCTGGTTTCCATATGCAATGGCATCAGGGATGTTGGGAAGACGGGGACTTTTACAATATTAATCATGCCTTCACCGCTTGATTTTATTCTTAAACGAATCCTCTGATTAAAACAAACATATTCACCAGGCTGGGTTTTAGAAAACTCTACTTCCTTCAAGGTCAGCTACATACTAAGAACTGACAACATTTGCTTTTCCAGATGAGATGTTTCTTCAAGCAGGTTCTCTGGGGATTTCATTAGAAAATGTTTGTCACACTCCGGGGTGGCCCAGCTCGCCAAGCCCAGGCGTACTCAGGAAAAACCACAGTCCATAGCCTTGTCTACTGATGATTTGTGAGAAATGAGGCAAGCTTTCACTTGTGGGGATTGTGGCTCCAAAAATCCAGGACAAGCAAGATCGTAAATACCACAGTTGACATAAAGCCCAGCCGCCACTTCCCAGCGCAGGACATTTCCCAGGGCTGAGATACGATGGCCCACAGCTTCTATGCTTCATCTTCTTTCTCCCAAATAGTCCCTTGTATTTTATCTTTTCTTCCCCCCCCCCCCCCCACTTTCTCTTTCTTTCTTTATACTGGGGATTGAACACAAGGCCTTAAACTTGCTAGGCAAGTGTTCTACTATATGAGCTACAACTCCATCCTTTTTTAGTTTGCTTTTCCATTAGGATTTCTCACTGGTTCTTACCCAGGCTGGCTTTGAACCATCGTCATCCTGCCACTACTTCCTCAGTAGCTGGTACCACAGTCTTATATCACTATGACAAATTTTCTTCTATTTTTCAGCTACGTCTTTAACCCTACAGTTCATTTAGTAACAAACTTTCTATCCCCTCAAAGGCCTTGGTTTTACCTTTGTATATCCAAAAATATCAGAATTTACATTTAAAAAGACCCTACTGAACTTATCCCTTCAGCCTGAGAAAAATGAAAATATAGATCCGCTTTACTTCTGATTATGGACCAAGATTCTGTGAAATAATGTATTTATATTAATGTAAGGTGGCTATTTAGTTGATGAGACAGTAGAACCGGTGATAAAACCCTACATTTTATTTCTGACCCTGTTCTCTTCTTTGTCTGTCCGTGAATTAGGATATTAAATGAATAGCAGTTCGTACAAGTTCTTAGGTGCATCCATCCAGAATTTTTAATTAATGCAATTCTTATTTCAATCATTATTGCTATAGAGACCCAGTCTGACTGAAATACCATTTCTAAAAGTACTATTTACTGCAAATTCACTATCAAACCACTGGTATTCGTTCTACTATTATGTAGAAATTACTCCTGTCAAAGATAGCTTCAAAGTAGGCACTTACTAATGGGAAGTGTTGAAATTATAAGTTCCTCTATATTCGCATTGGTTCTGACCAGCTTAGCATTATCATTAACAGTGACTCCTAGAAAGGCAGCTGCTGTGCAGCTTCTTTTTGTTCAGGGAGAAGTAAGGTGACTGCTTATCTCATCCTTCAGATGCTGCTCTCTCAGAATAGAAGGCAGAAAGGAACCCCGACCACAGACTGTAAACAACTCTATTCTCAGTGCAGTTCCCCTTCCATTGAAAACCCAGTGTCAGGAGTAAGGAAGTGGGTTTGTGGTGGGGAGGTTTGCCTAGCAAGTACAGGCCCTGGTGAGCACCAAAAGAAAGAACAATAACAACAAAAAGAAATAAGGAAGAGATAAGTTTTTTCTCATTGAACTTGTTTCTCTGCTCAGCCTCCCTTCCCTCTTCCCGCCCTCTCCCTTCTCCCCCCCCCCCCCCCCATTTGCTTCATTCCTTCCAATCCCTGTGCTCTCCCTTAGCTTTCTTATTTAGGCTGCCCCTCTACCACTTGAGCCACATCTATACTTCTGGCTTTTTGCTGATTAACTGGAACTCAGAGTCTCAGGAAGTTTTGGGTTTTTTTTTTTCTAAATTTAGATATCATTTACTTTATTACATGCATTTTTTATTTTGATATGAAATCTTAAATGCTTCCCTTTTTTTGTCCTTGCTATTATTAAGTAGTTGTGCAGAGGGTTACAATTCTATAAATCAGATTGAGTACATGTCACCCTTTCCTTTGTTCTCCCCCCCCCCCCCCCCCCCCCCCCCCGTTTCCCCTTTCTGTCTCTACCCTCCAGTTACATAGTTCCTTTTTTACATAATGTACACTAAATATAATGACTACATTTGCTCATCCTCCCTCCCTTCCTGTGTCCCTCACGGGGACTTTTCTACACTGGCTGGCTTTAAACTGTAATCCTCAGATCTCAGCCTCCTGAGTAGTTAGGATCACATGAATAAGCCCCTAATACCTGCCTTCTTATAATATATTTTTAATCTATAAATATGAAAGGACATACTGTTTTACTAAAGAGATTGTTTACAGGAATACACTTCCAGGGACTTTCTTTTGTAGGAAAGCCAAATCACAATGCTTGAGGGAGAATTTCAGTTCAACCAGTCTGGTGAGGAGAGCAGTTGTAGACAAATGTGGAGCAGACCATGCTGAAGACAGTCCTCCACTTGAGAGTACTGAACAATGTTCCTGCAGCCCTGAAGACAGGGAGTGTGAATTGGTGGGAGTCAGCTATTCATGGGTCCTAGCCCAGATTCAAAGCAGGAAGTGGCTCTTATCACATGCCCCTCCCCTGACCACAGGGCCAGATGCTGAGGGAAGATAATGCAGCTGTTGGCGAGAAAAGGCAGCCAGCACTTCCTGCTCATGGGCAACAGAAACTTGCAGCCCAGGAAAGAACCACACAGCATCCCTTAACTAACTTGCAAAGAAGCCACGGTTCTTTGGGAACCAGGTGGAAGCAACAGCTACACTTCCAACAATATTCCACGGGAACTCGCAGAGGCTATCATCAGAGGTTGTCTAGAGATGGGGGTTGCTTTGTTTCTATTTTTTAAATACTGATAGAAACTGGGAGAGAGTGAGGAAGGGGTAACATTGTCTAAAATGATATGTACTCATTATCTGGAACTATACTCCTTACCTGAGGTACTCCTTACCTGAAACTGTTACCCTTCTCTGTACCATCTTCATAAAATTGGGGGAAAATACTGATAAATAATCTTAAATGTCTTTATTGTGTAAACCTTGAAGTTTTGAGATGAATATATATTGTATAATCATTAAATCTAGATAACTAGATTATTATTAAATTATTATTAAATCTAGATAACTAGTAAGTGTATTACTACACTTTGCTGTTTTCGTGGTGACAAGATTTAAGATCTACTCTTTTTACTTTTTTTAAGTATACGAGGCATCATTATCAATAGATTTCTTGAAATTTCTTCTATCTAACTAATTATGGATGTTTTGTCCAACATCTTTTCATCTTTTCCTTCCCCTAACCATCCTAGCCTGTTACCTTACTTACCTCACTTACAATAGCTATCATCAAAAAGACATCGAAAAGAAGACATGTTGGTGAGCATGTAGAGAAAAAGGAAGCCTGGGATATTGTTTATGAAAATAGAAAACAATATGGCAGTTTCTCAAATAATTAAAAATAGAGTGAGTCTCTATGTTCCATGACTTCTACAATTAGGTCAATATTGAGAAAAAATGAAATTGGCATATTGAAGATAAGATATACTCCTAGGTTTGTGGCAGCAATATTTATAATAGCCAGGATAGGGCATCAACTGAATTGTGTGCAAATGCATGAGTAGGTAAGAAGATGTGCTCTCTCTCTCTCTCTCTCTCACTCTCTCTCTCTACATATATATATATATATATATATATGCACACACACACACACACACACACACACACACATATATAAACACAAGGTACACAGTTTAAAAAGGAGGAGCTCCTGTCATTTACAACAATATGGTAAACCTGGAGGACATGATATTAAGGGAGACAGGTCAGGCACAAAAAGACAAATACCACAGGATCTCACTCCTGTGCAGAATTGGAAACTATTGATCTCTAGTCACAAGATTGAACTTCTAGTCAACAACCTTTGAAAGTCCCATTCAGTGCAGGATGACATGAGACAGATGACATGGGAATTGTGGAAGAGAATTTGTGGCACTAGAACAATTCAAAAGAAAAAGAGATCCAAGCTATACAGAATAAAGACCATCCCCCAAAGCATAACATCTAAGAGGTCTGCCTAGATTTGATTCTTTTTAAGAACTGAATATAGTATTGTGTGTGTATATACACACACACACATATATACATATATATACATATACATGTGTATACACACATACACACATGTCATATGTGGGTTGGATAAGTACATATGTCTATATTGCATATAGGTATATAGTGTGTGTATAGTTATACATGCATATTGATATCCAGTTTATTGTAAAGATATTCTCAAAAGGTCCAACCCCTGCCCCCCACCAACCCCAGTAATGGCCATTTGGAGACAAGGTGTTTAGGTAGATGAGTCCTAGAACCTTCAGAGAGACTATGCCCTTGATTGTAGACTTAAATTCTCTAGAACATGAGATAATAAATCCCTGCTCTTTAAGCCACCTAGGTTGTGTCAGTTTATTATGGCCACCCTAGGAATGCAGTCCTTTGACTTAAATGCAAAACTGTCACATTCACCAAAACCAAATCACATAGACTAAGCCCATGAGCACCCTCTGGTCAGCAAATCCAAGTCCTCCAGACAGGACCTCACAGAACGCTCATCACAGCCAAGGCTTAGTGCTGCAGTTAATCATCCCTCTGCCTTTCACCAACACTCAGACTTGGAAAGAAAATGGAAGTCCTCCTCTAGGCCTTCTGCACATGCTGATTTCTTGCTTTTTACACTAAAACACAGTGTGTTTTGTCTTTCGTCATCTGTGTTAATATGGATGGTATGCCCTTGAACAGAGTTTTGATGGGCAATCATTATTTATGACAAATAATAAAACAAGACAGGGAATTATGTCTTGGACCTCAGAAGAAAACACAGGATGGCTTGAACATGGCTCAGGTCCTCCAACAAGGGCTCCTGCACTGAAATTTATTAAGAGGACAGAGACTTAGCTCAGTTCTGGTTTTAGAGGTGTGGTCTTTGGAGGTACTTAGGATTATATAAAATTATTTTGGTATAATCACCATGACTGAAACTGTTGGCTTCATAAGAGGGCAAAAGAAGACCAGAAGAGACAGAAGTATTGTTCCTCTCTCTTGACTTGTGGTGTATACACAAAAACTATCTGCAAGATCAACACCAGATGCAGGTATATAGGCATCAAAATCTATGAGCTAAATAAAACCTTTGTGTGGAGTTACTTAGCCTCAGGCACTTCATTATAGTGTAGTAAAAGATGAATACAGGTAAGTACATGGGAAAGCTTCAGTCTCCATTGGCGCTAAACCTTTGCTCACTCTGTGGTGGGGAAGAACTGGAAGCTGGCTGGAGCTGTGCTTTCCAGCAGAACTTCCTTCACTGCTAGTCTACACCCAGCAGGAGAACCACAAGTCACATGTAGCCAGTGAGTGATTGAAAGGTGGCCAGGGTGACCCATGACTGAATTTCAAGTTTAGTAACAAATGTAAATTAGACAATGGGCACCTACAGTCTAAACAGCATGATTAATGGAAGAAAGCCAAGAAAGTGGGAGAAAGACAAACAGAGAATGTGAAATGTAACACAAAAATCAAATCTAGTAGAAATGAATTGGAAAAAAAAAAAAACTCCACCCAGTTCAGATGACAAAGCAATAAACTGACTATAGCTTTACCTTTTCTCTGATCATATTGACCAAATACAAGGCACCTATGAATGAGTACTTGAGAAATCTAACATTATTAAGCAAATAAAAAATAGTTGATCCCATAAACTCAATGGCCGTGACGGCTAACGCAGAGAAGAAATGGTACCAGATGTAGCTCTCCATACTCTGGAAAGATGAATTTTTGGAAGAGCAAAGATTGAACAAAACTTGTAACAAATCTAGTCCCTCTTGTGTATTAAGAAATGATTTAAACATTTGTTGAATTTTAGTATATCATTTTATTTTTGAATTCTTGGGTTCTTTTTGAACTTAGTACTTTGTCCCATTAGGCAAGTTCTCTATCACTTTGAGCTATACCTTTATTTTTTATGTTTTTACATAGGGTCTTGTGCTTCGCCTAGATGGGCCCAAGAGCTAAATCATTCTACCTCCAAATTGTACATCATTGAGGTAACAGGTGAGTCACCAGGCCTGGCTTGTTGATGAGACATAGTCTCGTCTAGGCTGGCCTCAAACCGTGCTTGTCTCTCTCCACTTCCCAAGTAGCTGAGATTACTGGTGTTGGCCACCACACACAAACCTTACTGTATTATTTTTTTTTTTAACCTGGGACCCATGACTTGGATAATCAATAAATCAAGGATACACACTTAGCTGTATTTTCCACAGCTCCGCAAATTCAGTTTATTGAATATCCATCAAGATTTGAGCACTTGGAGTAGTTTGAGAAAGCATTAAATGATTGCTGAATAAGACCTACCATCAGAGGTAAGTCTTGCACACAGGACATAAACAATCATCAATCATAAAATAAAGCACCCCTAGCCGGGTACTGGTGGCTCACACTTATAATACTAGCTACTCACTAGGCTAAGATCTGAGGATCGTGGTTCAAAGCCAGCCCAGGCACAAAAGTCCGTGAGACTCTTACCTCCAATAAACCACTAGAAAACAGGAAATGGAGCTGTGGCTCAAGCGATAGAGTGCTCACCTTGAGCTGAAGAGCGCAGGGACAGCGCCCAGGCCCAGAGTTCAAGCCCCATGACCAACAACAGCAAAAACACCCCTATTTTTATAACCTGTTGGTCAATTCATAACATTCTACCTGAAAGTCGTCCATTGGCACTCACCGTCTCTTCAGCCGGCTTACCTAGCAGCAGCTGCCATTCTAGGCAAGGGAGCTTTAACTCTATCGATTGCCCACTAAGGTGGGTTTCTAGAATTTTCCAAAACAGGAGCACCCATGTCCATTACCTCACACCTTTAACTTGCACCTGTAGATTTAAAAAGATAGGATGTCTGATAGATGGGCACAGATATATTGATATAGATATATTCTAACTGCTTTCTACCATATGCTATTTCTTATTCTTCTATTTATACTTTATTCAGATTACCTTCCACTATAGTCTGACTACCTACTACTTTCTACTTAATAATTTTAAATTATGGATAAAATGAAACCAAATCCATCATTTAAACACATGTAAAAGTTCTGAGTAAAGGAAGGGATTCTCAGAGCAAAATCAAAAACCAAAAACCATGGGGAGAACGTGCTACCCAAGGCCTCCATGAGCAAGAGGATGTGTACCTTCTCAGGAAGTGGTGGGTAAAGTGGCCACCCACTTCTCATGATCCACAACAGAACCATGTGAACAGCAGATGTGTGCTGTAATGGGTGGGAGTGGGGACCATGCAGAAGTCCAAACCCAGCTCACAACCCAAGGGATGAGTCACTACAGTTTCCTTGGGGAATAGCAGGAGGAACTAAAGATATTTTCAACCAACCCCAAATGGAGAGAGTCTGTCACACAGATGTTTGATAAGAAAAATCCTAGGGTGTTTTTCAGATAAAAGAGAACAACCTGACATGGAAAATCTGAGGTCAAGAGTAGAATAAAGAACAAAGGCTATAGCAGATACGGGTAAATCAAAGCTGATGTCGATGGAGTAAAGCAGAACTTAAGTACTAATTGAAGCTGTAAAAACATGGCAAGAACTAAAATACTTGAAATTGGCATCTTAGTGAGGAGCGAATAATATTCCAACTCTGGAGAATGGGATACATAATTTCCAAAAGAGAAGAGGTTTAAAAAAAAAGAAGAAAATAACAATCAGTTTAAACAAAGGGAAAAACAGCAGAGAAATGAAGTATAATATAGAACAAGCAAGAACACATAAAGTACCTGGGAAGGGGGGATGGAGAAAAGCATAATTTCTAAATCTAGTAACTATAGTAACTATAAATGAACTTAGTTCTTCAAGCGGGAGATAAAATCTTACAAGGCTGTGTTTATGAAGTATAGTTTTATGCTTTTTACTAGATGCTCTGCGAGAGGTAAATGGGCTTAGTCAGGATTTCTCAGGATAACTTCCGGAGGGTTTGGAGCTTTCCAAAGACTGGAATTCAGCTCACTCAGCACATTCATGTAACTTTGAGTCATGGACTTCCTATGCCACATTAAGTAGCCCTGAGGCCCTAATGAAACAGGAACCATGGTTGGATAGAATGTGAACACAGTCTGCGAGTCTGTGCTGGGCTGGCAGACTGTTGTACTTTTGTGTTGCTGCTGTTGCTGCTGAGTCTGTACATAGGAGGGTCTGTGCAGAAAGCCTGACTGCTCTTCTCATCCTGCCTGGCATCTTTCACCCCACTACCTTCAAAATAAACCTACCAACGAGGCATGGATTCCAATCTTAAAAGCTGAGCTTTCTTCTCTCAAGTGCAAGGTGAACAGAAAGCCTCACGGGCATGTGGGGCATAGCTTTGTCTTCACCTGATAGGAAATTCTAGCATCTCAAAAATACCTTTCTTCTTTTTAAAGACATTTTTGACAGTACTTGGGTTTGAATGCAAAGTCTCATACTTAGCTTGGAAGACACTCTACCACTTGAGACATACCTCCAGCCCCTTTTTGCTTTCATTTGTTTCAGAAAGAGTCTCCTCCAGCTTTTGCATGCATGTACTACAAGCATGCTTCACCATGCCTGGGCCCTGTTCTTCTTTTCTTTCTTTTTTAACATTTATGCTAAAAAGATTTTTGGGGGGGGAAACAGCTGCCCAAACTCCTCCATATATTTATTAAATTTTTAATCATTTGGTCTTAAGATACTCTCATCTGTCTCAACACTTTACCCCATTTTCACAAAAGAAATGCCTGATCTGTTTCAGTGACACTGTCCATAACTTTCTTTGAGTTTAAGACTTTCCACAGGTTCTTTGTATATCCCCTAAATTCCTCTTGTTTGGATCAAGGCATTCACTCGTGGTCCAAACCCTCTCATTAGGTTTCAATGCATTTTTAGGTGAAACCAATTAACTTTTGATGAGCTTCAAATGGTTTCATGGTATTTTAAGTAACAACTGTGACTTCAATTAAAGCTTTAATTTTTTAGTATATGCTCTTCACCTGAAATCCTGGTTCTTTTCAGCAAGCAGATTGTTCATGTGTTTCACTTTAAGCTTCCTCATTTTCCTGTTGCAGCTTGGACTAATCTATTTGAGCTTCTTTATTTATTTTACTGATTCCTCAGAGGTCAAACATATGCATTTATTTGATTATAGAACAGGCTTTCCCTTGCCTGGATTTCTACATTGTATGTGTGTGTCTTGGGGTTGGTGACCGTGTTGTATATTTTTCCAACAGAGTCTCATGTACGCAGCTGACCACCCTGCCATCATTTTTACCCTTTCAGCTTGGAGACAATGCCAACTCGGTTCTTATGAATCAAAGAGAATCTGGCACTGATTCAAACCATAGGTAATATGTTACTTATGTTTGATGTTACAGCCAGCTATCAGCAAACACTTGTAGCTATGATGGAGCTCATTTCTCCTCCTCATCTTCCTAAACGCCACAGAAAGACTGTGAGTTTTACCATTGAGGGCCTCAGATTGGTGATAGGATTTTTGTCATGGATTAACTGAGCAAGCTTGGGAAAACCTTTTAACTTCTTTGAGCCTTCCTTTTCTCTTTTGAGTTATTATCATACCCACTACTGTAAAGATTAAATGTGACAGCACATGTAATAGGACTAACTAACGGTAATCTGATTTAAACAGATAATACTGATGATGTCAACTCTCTGTCACTGTGATAAAATATCCAGGGATAGCCACCGAAAAAGAGAAGAGGTCTGTTTTGGATCCTAGTTTCAGAGGTTTCAGTCCATGATCCCTTGGCTCCATCACTAAAGGGTCGTGTGGGGGAGCAGAGCTGATCACATCCTGGAGACCAGAAAGGTGTGGGAGAGGAGCAAGGGACAAGAGTTACCCTTCAAGAGTTACCATGGGCACACCATGGTGACCCTCCAACTAGCCCTCACCTCCTACAGTTTCCACCATCTTCCAGGGGTCCATTCTGGACAATAGGATGGATCCATTGTTGAGGTTAGAGCTTCCATGAGCCAGTTGTCTCTGAGCAGTGCTGCCTTCAATGCACAAGTCTCTGGGAGACCTTTCATATCCAGCCTGTAACACCGATTCTTCTTACAACTGAAACTGGCCCAAGTTAAGGCCTTCACATTCTGGAGGGACCAATATTTTCCACTCATTCCATTAGGTTATTGGATAATCATATGTTATTTGGTTCATGTCTACCTTGTCTTTTTTGAGCAGAAGTCATGCTGATCAATGAATGAATAAACATGATAGAATAGAACCTCATGAAGTCACACTGGGAAAACAAAATAGAAACCAAGACTAGAATTCTTACAATTTCATGTCTACAAAGTGATAGTTTTGTACCCTGTAAGAATTCTGCTCAAGTATTTCAAGGCACTGAGGAAAACCAGAAGGAGGCCAGGGCAAAGTTTCCTATGCTCTGATGATAGCATCTGGCAGATTCCTCAGGGAAAGATTGATCCAAACCCCCAGGTCAGGATTATTAGAAGCAGACCTTCCTGAGTTTGAGAATTTTTGTTGTTAACTCCTATTTGTTGTGATGTTTTATAGGAAAATCCCATGGAGACCTCAATTAATGGTTCCTTCCTCTAGAAAGGATTTGCTTTTTCCTAGATGCCGAGATTGCTATTTTCAGTCTAACTAATTTAGAGGACTAATGATTATTTTACAAGCGATTAATATTTTAGGTATTTGTGAATAATCTCCTGTTTATTGTTTATAGTCAGAGAATACAGACAATAAATATGTCCTTTTAGAATGTCTGATGGTGTGTTTGATCAGCAGCTAAATGGTTTATTTCCACCATTGTCTGATGTGTATATTTGTCTGAAGCTCACAGCATTATCTATGTACCAATTTTTCAACAGGTTTGTTGGGATTATTTGAAATATCTCTACCAGTGCGGTAATTTTTACTATTCTTGCTTCCTTATATAATGAGCCTTTATTCATATTTTAGATATTTTTTAACCTGGTATTGTACTGATAGAACTGCTTTTTCTTTTATTTTTCTATCTTTTTATAGTATCTTTTTATGTTCTATTATTTTCCACCTTTTCAACTATTTTACTTTAGTTAAATTTAGTTTTGAACAGCTTATAGCTGGAAATTGCAATCTTTTTAAACTTGCTATTTTTTAATTAAAATAAAACCACTCTTGTGGTTTACTTAATATATTTAATTTTTTCTTTATGTTTGCATTCCTTTCTCTTGTTTATTCTTTGATATTCTCTCAGTCTGAAAAAAGCAAGATTCTTTTCCAGCATATTTTCTTTTTTTGGGGGGGAGGGGAGTGTCCGGTCATGGGGCCTGAACTCTGGGCCTGGGCGCTGTCCCAAGCTCAAGGCTAGCACTCTACCACTTGAGCCACAGCCCCACTTCCAGCTTTTTTCTTTTTGCTTATGTGGTGCTGAGGAATCGAACCCAGGGCCTCAGACATGCAAGGCAAGCACTCTACCACTAAGCCACCTTCCCAGCCCTCCAGCATATTTTCTCTGAGTTCCACATGGATTGTCTCCACCAAAACTCACTTTGGAAATTTGTTGCCAAAGTGGCAGTGTTTACAGTCTTGGAGTCATTAAGTCATTAGGTCATTAGGAAGAATTAACATTCTTTTCGAGCTAGAAGTGGGAGCTGTGGCTCAAGTAGTAAAGTGCTAGCCCTGAACACAAAGATGCTCAGGGACAATGCCCAGGCCCTGAGATAAAGCCCCAGGACAGGCAAAATAAAACAAAAACAAAAACAAAAAAATTAGGGAGGATGGGAAGGGATGGGAAGGGGAAACAAAGGAGGAGGCTACAATGCTTGATAAGAAATGTCCTCATTATCTTGCCCATGTAATTGTAACCCCTCTGTACAGTATTTTCACAATAAAATAAATAAATAAATAAAATTTTTAAAAACGTAAAAAAAAAATTACATTCTCCCCCTTAGGTTAACTGGAGGACAGGTTGCTATAAATTGAGGTTGGCTCCTCAGCTCTCTTCTCACATTTCTACCATTTTCCCACTAACCTTAATAGAACCTACATAATCTGGTTGTTTAAGCCATTGTGTTCATTGCAATGCCTTATTTTCTTTTCTTCCTTATGTCAATGATTATGAATTTCTTCACTGAGAAGCGAGGTTGTGACTGATGGAAAATAGCCTTTTAACTGAAGGCACTTACCTTCTCTCCTGCCAGCCATATCTTAGAACGGTCCTTGCTGCCCACGTGGCTGAACTGTCTCCTTTCCCCTTCTCCTCGAACAAACCCATGGGTCAGTTTTGGAAGAGAGACAGAGACCCTGGCCACTTCTGGCACTGACACCCCTGGTGGACACAGATGTTATAGAAAACTTGAAACTCCTAACTCAAGATATACTGCTTTCCCACTCGCCTCCATTTCACTCCACTTCCATTTGTCCCCACCTGACTTCACTTTTCTTGCCTGAAAAATGTTGTAAGGGAGGCACGCCATTTTCTCTTGAGCTAGACGGCTGAAGGAGACTTGGTTTCTCTTCCCAGGTTTGCAGCCCAAATAAGATCTGTTGGTCATCGAGTTCACCTTTTTGCTCTTCTTCTTTTCTTACAGTGTCGCTGGTGATGAAGAATTGACATGCAATGGACCACAGGCCTGCTTTCCCCTCCTCATCTATCTCAATACTGAAATGCTTCACAGGCTGAGGCATCTACTACCTATATTCTCAAGATTCCCCAAGTCAATACTTTTCCTCCCTCCAGGTCTGTTGGCAATTATTAGACCAGCCTCTAGGTAGGCAGATGTAGTATTCCCTTACAAAGTCATTATTTGCCTAGCCAGATGGTACAGGTAGATCTTTATGGCAATGTGTATCTAATGATAAAAAGACTCTATAGACATATGATAATTATAACCTTGTCATGAATCCCCCCCCCAATAAATACATAGCTCTTGCTTATAAAGAATTGAAAGAGAGGAAACAATTGCAGATGTTTATAATTTCCCTCCAAAGAACCTCATCACAGGGGAAAATTAGAATCAACAAAAGTTACAATCATAATCAACAAAACAATAATTGGACAGAGAGCTGAGACCAAGGGCTAATATTTTTCTCAGTTTTTCCAGTGAAAAATAGACATTTAGATGGGTTGATTTAGCAGAGTTGAAGAGTCTACTGATGTTAGGAAGTGACACAAATGAGAAGAGATCCAGATGGACCCATGGAAGGGGACCTGGAGGTAAGGAACACAGATGGAGAGAGAAGGTTCATAGGCACCAGAGGGTTGGGTTGAATCTTCATCCAGGAATCCAGGAGTAGATAATGGAGCAGCTTAGGACCTATTCCACAGGTGGCAGGGCCTGATTTCTGCTCTCTCCTGCAGGCACATCTGAAACAAATAGGTTAAAAACAGAAGATTATAGAATATTGAAGGAGAAACACCCTGCTAGTTTTAGGAATGAATCCTAAAATAGTTTTCTAAAGTAATTCAGGGGTCCAAAGCTAGAACCTTCTCCTAATGTTCTTTGTGGTATCCTGTTTCCAAAATAAATGGCTGGTCTAAGTTTCACTCATTTAACAAAAAAATAAATAAAAATTAGATTCTGGATCCACTTCATAACCTTAAACCACTAGGATCACCTTATTTTATGAGTCATTAGGAACAATGTGTGTTGTATAATGAATGATTATCTCTTTATAAACCACTGAAGGCTAAGATCCACAAAATTCCAAGAGAGGAAGAGAAATACAGACAAGAAGTCATCTGTGATGTATTAATCATCTGTGTGAACTTGTCCTTGATAAAGAACTAATGGAAAGAGTCTGTGATAGATTAATCATTTGTATTTTGAGATTGTCTCTGATAGGGAACTAATGAAATCAATTTAAATAAATTAAATGATAACTAACAAAAATCATTTAACACATAAGTACAATTTCTGCAACCTTCTTTGCAGAGACAATAATAATTATCTCAGGCTGGAAATATAAGTGGCTCAGTGGTAGAGCACTTTCCCAGCATGCTTAAGCCCTAAGTTTGATACCTGCTACTGCATACACACACACACACACACACACACACACACACACACACACACACACACACACACATATAGTGTGTGTATGTATACATATATATAGTATAATTACAATGAGCCCAATAGCCCATTATTATTCAGTTCATTAGCAATTAATTCTTTTTCTTAAGTTGTTTCTATCAGGTACTTTATATTAGTGATAAGAAAAGTAACCAATACAATGATGGCAACAATAGTAACCATTTTTAGGCATCCTGTCCTTCCATCCTTACAACAACAAGTCAGTGAAGCAGATACACTTTGCCCAATTTGGATCTTCGATGTCCTCCATGGCAGAGCTCCAGAGGGGTGCTATTGCTGTAGAACCTTAAGAGATAAAACCTTGGAGAAGATCTTCAGGTCATTGTGTGTAGGCCCTCAAAGGAGATTGTTGGACGTAGTCCTTTTCTCTTCTGTTACCCAGAATGAACTGAGCTGTTTTCCTTTACCAAGAGCTCATGACATGCTGTGCTATCTAACCACAGGCCAAAAGAAACGGAGACAACCAATCATATGCTCAAAGCTCTGGAACCATGAACCCAAGTAAACCTTTTCTATTTATAAGTTCATCTTCGGTACATGTCATAGAACAGAAAGATAACTAACACATACTCCTGACATTATTTTATAAAACTGTGAAAATACAGGTTTTCAGAGACTAAACACCTTTCCCACAGCATAGAGCTGAGACTGAATTCCAGAGTTCCAGTTCTATATCTGACACCAGTAAGGATTATTTTCTCATTATATTCCCAGAATAATATCAATGCTCAAATTTTTTTGATGAATTTACTTTAATTGGCCTGGTGTAGACAAATCGCAAGTGGATTCTACATAAGTTGTTCTCTTTCTCACTCTGTTTTCTCTCTTTTCTTTTTTACTCTCTAATGTTTGTCTAAGTATATTCATCAAAATAATCTCTATCCACTTATTCCCATCCTCCGTCCATCCATTTGACAATCTCTGTCGTATCTTCCTGCTAATGATATGGTGAGAAGCCACCAATGAGCCAATGGAGATTTGGCTTTTCACATAATGGAAAGGTTTCTGGGGCCAAGCTGAGACCAGGGTACACAGGGAAAATGGTTACCTGTTGGGCAGGCTAATCATTAGGCAAAAAGATGTTCTCCCTGAACAAAGAGAGCCAACGCAATAGTCACTGCCATAGAGGACTCCTATGTTCCTTCCATATCAGTATTATGCTGTACATTGCCACACATTCTTTCCTACATGGCTGGGAGTGTCAGAACTATTATGTTTGTAAAAAATGAACCAGCAAAGGGATATTGGCTTTTTATCATTGTTGCTAGAAGCACTGTCATTTGAGGGCCCATGAAATTAATTTTTAAACAAGCATTTTTGTTTTATCTGTACATTACACCATAACCTTCAGCATCCATTTCTGAAGCAATCAATATTACATGTTGAGGTAGCCGAAGAGGAAATGAATACAGATGGAAAGGAAAGTTCCCAGCTCCCGTATTTGGCCCTTTAATTCTTTCTCTCTGCAACATTGCACTATATATTCAGGCTTAAATGTTCTTTCTTTACATTGTTCTCTTTTAAAGACCTATGAAGACTCAGTTCTTCAAGACCTTAAAGCCCAAAATGTATGGCACATAGGCAACATTCTCAGGAAAGGTAAACAATCGATTCAAGTAGATATTGTAATTCTTCCAATAAAATGATGTTTTAGATGGGTAATCACATGTTACAAAAGTTTAACATACATACTATACAAGAATCATATAGATGGCAATTTAAATTGTGCAATAGGAAATCAGAGGCTTAACAAATCATGTTTCATGTCAGTTGTTGATGACTTTGATTTTCTAGCACCATTCTAGTAGCTCATTGCTATCATTCACACATCTCTAATAGTTCATAGGTTGGGCACTTCAGTCACAATGTAGCAATGCTGGGAGGCGGAGCCTGATGGGGTTCTTCCTTTATGGATGGCTGAGAGCCATTCTCACAGGAGTGGGTTAGTTCTCACAGGATGCTTTGTTATAAAAGCCAACTATCTCTTGCCTTCTCTGCCCATCATATTATGACACAGCAAGGAAGCTCTGAGCCACTGCTATACAGATGCTAGGACCATGTCTGTGGACTATCTGGCCTCCAGAACCATGAACCAGATATTCTTTTTTTTCTTTGTAAATTACTACATGCAGTATTATGTTACCATAACAGAAAATGAAGACACTCATGAACTATATGCAGACAGAGATAGAAAGATATTCAAGGAACACGATGGTGTATGCCTAAGAAGCATGGACACACACAACTATACGGCAGTAAGTGGGGGTAATAGGAGATAAATTAGATTATCAAGGATCACTCAGTTTATAACTGTTGGCATATCCCAGTTTGGTTATTTGTTTAACTGTGGTAAATAATTTATTAGGAACAAATCCAGTGTGCACAGCAGAACCCTTTAATTGGCTTCAGGGATCAAATGGGAGGCTGTTGCTAAGGATCAAGTAGGAGAAGGCCTATCAACATATTGAGGAAATTACTGGAAGAAAGAGCCTCAGTGACCCAAGCCAGACAAGTTTGAGCAGAATGTTTCAGTGGCTGGCGTTTTGTAGACTGGAGACATGTGAGGTAGACCTTTCAGGAAATGTGGCTGAAAGTTCTAGAACCTTGAGTGGATCTTTTCATTCTAACTAAGACATGATGGGAGGGGGTGTCAGTATAGGACAGATGCGATTTTAATGTTTGAAATTTGTGTGGGTGGGCATATGCTGAGTGTGTGTTTGGCAGAGCAAGGAGATTAGAGAAAAAAGAAAAGAGAGAAGGTTTTTAGACATTCTATGGAACCTGGAAGGATGATCAGGAAGAGGAGAAGGCAAGGTAGCTTCCATGGCGCCAGTTACCCAAATGCAATTTTTGAAGTATTTACCCTTAGGGAGGTATAAGTTATTCAGAACATTTCATGCCTTATTTTCCTGAACAAAAAGGTTCAAGGAGAATTTATTCTTACACCCAATGTTTAGATATGTAAAATATTACATAGCACTTTTTCGGTTAGTAAGATATTTTCAAATCCATTAATTCACCTCACCCTTCCAGTTACTTGCAGAAAGTCATAGAGCAAGAGGGCCACGTTGAAACCAAGCTACGACCCAGATGGTCTCAATTTAGAGCTCCCAGTGAACCAAATCCTGATGTAATGACTTCAGGAAGAATGTAGAGTGAGGGTCATTAATCTTTCTTCTTTCAGGGGCCTATTTTTTATTTGTTAAAAATTTTATTGTAAAGATGATTACAGATGATGTAAGCCGGGTCATGAGTGCATTTCTTTCCGAACAGTGTTATCTTCTCCTTCATTTCCTCCTGCTTCCCCCACTCCTGTGGCTCCCCTTCCCCCCCAAAATTGTAAAATTCATTTCCAAAATAGTATCTAGTATCGTGGTTACATTAGTTCACCCTTTGTCTCACTGTTTCTGTGATTTCCCCTTCCCTTCCCCAAGTCAGATAAACTAATATGCAAGACAAAGGGTATAGAAATCAAAAACAGTGACAACAAGGAATAAACCAGAGGAAAAAGAAAGAAAGAAAAAAAGAAATAACTGAAAACAGTACAATACAAAAATGTCTTGCTTCCATTTCTTGGAATTTATTTCAATAAGCATCATATCCACATTGTATTGAGCCACTGTGAGCCTCTGTTAAGAATATCTAGAATCTTCCTTAACAGATATCCTGGAATACATTCTAAACACACACACACACACACACACATACACACACACACACCAGCCAACAGCATCTGACAGGAAGTATTCTACAATTGTCTTGCAGACTCAGTTGACCTCTTGGCTCAATGTCTGAAAGGAAAATTAAATGGTTTCTCACCTTCTCTGTAATGAGAGATTTATTTTTTACCTAGAGAGCAGCAGTAACAGGAAATTAATAAATGCCTGATTAAGCAAGACCCTTTTAAGCTAGCTCTCAGCTGACCTGAGTTGCTTATCTAGAAGCCTCCCTCTTCTCCTTGTGACTGGGTAACTACTGCATCATCACTATCTTCAGGAAGCTTTATCACAAGAGATCACCTTTGTGTCAAATAGTTGGGATTTCTCGCACTGACATGGGAGCAAGGCGCAGCTGTCTCAGATGAGGTCAGCAGGTCCCTGGGGATGTTGTCTGTCTTCCCCTAATATCCTTCATCATTCTCATCATTCCTGTGAATGTGGTTGTTATCATCATCATTGTCACCATCATCATGGTCCTCAGCATTTTCCCCACGATTGCTACCAAAATACAGAGATTACATTGAAGCAAGACCTCTGTCTTCTAAGGAAAAATAATATCTTAAATTCACAAACATTTAATAATTGGTTTCTTAGAAACTGCACAGATGAGGTCCTAATATGCATACTTAACTACCAATTAAAAGCACACAGAACTTGGAACTGGGTATAATTTTTAGAGTCATGCTTTGACATAGAGTCAGGTTCTAGATCTGACACTTACTGACTAGATGAACTTGGCCGTGTTACTTAATCTCTTTGAGCCTCAGTGTTCTCTTATAAAACAGGAAAAGATTTCCTTTATAAAGTTTAGGGAAAAATAAAAGAGCTACTCAAAGTGAAGTACATGAGAAACATTTGAGTATTGGTCTTCATTCCTTCCCCTTATCTAACTATTCTCCCATTTTCTAGAATCACCAGCTGCCTCCCACAAAATATTTGAAAATTAAAATATCTGCTGAGAAAAAAATAACTTTGCAGGTGTCAATGTTATTTTTATTCTGCTCTGTGAAGACAAGATAGGACTGGACAATCTTCCACCAAAGCTTAATTAGAGTTTTTCCAATACTTTATTTGTATTTGTTTTTGCTTCCTTTGTTCAAGTTAGGTTTTTAGGCAACTAAAATGAGATGCTCACCAAGAGTCATCCTTTGTAACAGTAATGACACAAATTACATTGTTCTCCCAGGGTTTGAAACACCCAGCCATTAAATTTAAGTATGGGAGCTTGGCAATTCTTTTCAAAAGCAAAACAGCTGTTTCCCTTTTGCTTATTTTTTTAAGACTTTGTACATCTGCTCAAAGATGTACACACTCTATTGTAAACCCAGAGAACTAACATGATAAACACTAGCTACTGGCATGATCAACAGAGAATGAGCTACTGAATTTTATTCTCAAGGAATTGCACAGTGTCCATACATGAAGCAAGATAATGCTTATACAATGTATCTGACGTTGTTCCAAGCTCTTGGTGATTAGTAAGTTGTTTTTAATTATTATTCTTTTTAAGTAATAAGTTGTTCAGTGCTCACAAGGTTGAGACCAGTATGATTCCCACTTTGAAAGTGTAGCATGGAAAATTTAACAACTTGCTCAAGAGTGCCTAAGTCCTAGCAGGCTGGGCCAAAGTGAAGACTCAGGCAGACTGGCTCTACCATCCAGGTTCTAATAGGTTCTTCTACTTCCCATTAACTGACTCATTGAATCTATTTCATTCACTGATCTTTTATATTATCTCAGTCATTTAAGGAATGTCCTTACCAAGTCCTTGGGATTGTGTCACTAGTAAGGGCAGAACCCTCGAGTGAACGAGAAAAAGATGGATCTTGAAAGGCTCATGTTGGCCTAAGTGTCTGTGAGCAAAGAGGGTGCTCACACTGGGTCAGGAATAACTTTCATTTCACAAGCCCCTATGAGGGTTCTGACCCGACCACTGGTTCTACTAACAGCAGGAGAACTACTCAGTCCCACAAACACTGTGTGAAGAGCTCGTAAACATGGCAGTGGTGGAGGTAAAGAGAACTGTGGCAGGTTCCATGCCCCTAGGTCATTGTCCGCAGTAATGCCAACATCACACACAATAAATCCATGGCACAGTTATGTCTGGGACACAAGAGAGCAAAGCAGGACCATCCAGCTCAATACACACTTGTTAAAGAAGGTTCCTGGCCATAGTGCGTAACACATCATAGACATGAGTGAATTGGTGCATGCATGCATGCCTTAATCAAGGATATACCTTCATGAGACACGAAATGAGAAATAGACCCAGGAAAAGGGAATGAATAACACAGCTTACCTCCAGCTGTAGCTCATACATAAAATCCTTTGTGATTTGATTCTGATTCAGGAGGTCCAGACTGGAACT
The DNA here is from genome assembly GCF_019054845.1 of Dipodomys spectabilis. Classification (NCBI taxonomy): domain Eukaryota; kingdom Metazoa; phylum Chordata; class Mammalia; order Rodentia; family Heteromyidae; genus Dipodomys; species Dipodomys spectabilis. The sequence continues at coordinate 12,404,389 of NW_024870752.1, forward strand.
TGAGTCTGGATTGTCGAGGACAGGTTAATACAGTCGCTGTGGTCCATGGACCCCTCCTCCCCCTTGAGGTACAAGGTGGTGATATGGGAAATGGGAATGGACTTCAGAAAGGCCCTGAAAGGTATTCAAGAAATGCTAAATGGATAAGAATAGTAAGGTCTATGAGTGTTTGGACAATGATTAACTCAAGTTGACTCAGTTTCACAAAAGCAATGGCAAACATTTGCTGAGTAACTTTCATAAGCTGCTTCTTGTACCAAGTATCTGACAAACATCTTTTCTACTAACATAAGTTAAAACCCTAAACTCAAATTGGGATACTTTTGATTAAATATCAACTATAACCAAACAATTCTTTTGAGCATTTTTAAAATAATTTAATTTTTTTTTTAAAGGTCTGGTCGTGGGGCCTGAACTCTGGGCCTGGGCGCTGTCCCTCAGCTCTTCAGCTCAAGGCTAGCACTCTACCACTTGAGCCACAGCGCCACTTCCGGCTTTTTTCTTTTTGCTTAGGTGGTGCTGAGGAATTGAACCCAGGGCCTCATTCATGCAAGGCAAGCACTCTACCACTGAGCTACCTTCCCAGCCCCAAAATAATTTAATTTTAAATTAACTTAGTAACCAGAAAATGTTCGCAAGATGAAAACTGTATTGTGTATGTTAGAAACAACAGCTTTGTTCTCTTGACTCGTGAGTCCAGAAACATTTCTTTTAAATCCAGTAAGCCACGACTCACACCTTTCATGCTTGCTATTGGGCAAGAAATTAGCATTTGCTTGAGTATTAGGTCACCATCCCACAACTACTCTCTTGAACTAGGTCTAGATTTCTAATTTTAAATTCAAAATTACACTTTGTTTTTTTTGTTTTTTTTTTGTCGGTCTTGGGGCCTGAACTCTGGGCCTGGGCGCTGTCCCTCAGCTCTTCAGCTCAAGGCCAGCGCTCTACCACTTGAGCTACAGCGCCACTTCCGGTTTTCTGGTGGTTTATTGGAGATAGGAGTCTCACGGTCTCTCCTGCCCGGGCTGGCTTTGAACCGCGATCCTCAGATCTCAGCCTCCTGAGTAGCTAGGATTACAGGCGTGAGCCACCAGCGCCCGGCCAAAATTACACTTTGTGAGGAACCTAAGCAACTCCATTTCACTTAAGACCCTCATCTCAGTTCTACAACTTAACCCTTGCCCCACTTCAGCCCCAATGCCTGGAATTACGATATCTGAAATTCCAGAACTGCCCCTCCTGGGTCTGGTGACCATTATCTAAACCAGACACCCTGCAGTTTAGCACCTATCCTCTTGAGACTCCCCTGTGGTGCAAGTCAACCAGTTTAAGTACGTCAGCCCCCTTGATCTAACCAACAACTTGTTTCTGGTCCTTTCCCACTTTGTAGTACGCCAATCATACTATAGAGTTGTTTTATGATTTTCCCGCGGTTTGTTGTCATTTGTTACAAGAAGTTATGATGTATGCAAAGCCCCTGCCTTCCCAAAAAAATGTATAAAAAGTGCTGTAACCCTGGGCTCGGGGCCTCTCAGTGTCATGGGCTGCTGCCATGTACGCGGGGGGACCAAGCTCGAGTTTGCAATAAAGACTCCTTTGCTTTTACATTGGTGACGGTCTCTGGTGGTCTTTTGGATAAGGATTTCCAAATTCGGCTTTACGTTTGCTCTGTCTAGCTAGCCTTGGGTTTCTGCATTGCCTAGAGCTGGGTTATTGGGAACTATTATTTTCAGAAAAATAGCTAGAGAAGAGAAAAGGAAAACAAGAAAGGTAAGGGAGAGGAGAGAAGGGGAAGGGAGGGGAGGGGAGGAGGGAAGAAGGAGGGGAGGAGGGCAGATGCAGCAGCAGAGATGCACTACCACGTCTGTTCCCACAGAGAGCACTGAAGCAGTCTCCTTCTTTTCTGTGTGTTGATTGCTCCTGTGTTTGTAGCATTTCCCCCTCCCTTTGGCCAGCTTATCAATTCCTCTAGGTGTTTCCACAGGGAAAGACAACTGCAGGAGAAGAGCAAAGGAAATAAAAACCTGAGACAGACAAAAGGAAAAAGCAGAAACGCATGAAAGGAGGTCAGATATGGCAGTCCTGACTCATTTCTATTAAAGCCAAGAGCTGAAAACGGTCATACACGAGTCAGACTGTGTGTGACCGTCATTCGTGCATTATTATGCTGAGTAGACTAGACAGCCATTGACGGAGGAAGAAAAGCCAGTGTTTGGAGAGGAGAGTGACGTGGGTTCCAATCTCAGAGTGATCATGACGACGTGTGCTTTCGCATACAATCAAACCTACTCAGCCTCTTTCCTCTCTTTAAAATCAAGCAATACTGTAAAACACATTTTTTTGTCTTTGCTTTCACAACACCCCTTCCTTGTGTTGTGGGTCTCAACATTTCTCACTTCCTTTTCTAGAATAAAACCTACTCCATTTTTTTTACAGTCATGGGGTATTCTCAGCCTGAACTAAAAGTAAAAAGCAACTCAAGCCAGCCCAGCCAGCTCTCCCACCTCACCAGCATTTGTAAGACACATCAGGGTCCCAGAACAACTGGGAACTGCCTAACTTGCTCATTCCATTCCTGCTCTCAAATCCCCTGAGTGTCCTGGGTTCTTGTTCTTCCTGAAGCCAGAGTGAGTTTGAAGGCTCTCTCCCTTCAGCCAGCCTAGCAAGTTCCTCTTTTGTAAAATGAAGCTGTGTGGATTTTGGGTGCTCACCCAAGGATCCCTAAGTGATGCAAATATTCAAACAGCAAGAGTTTGTGCAGTTCTAGATTTAAAGCAAAGACTCCATAGCTTGTCTGAAAAATTGTTCGTTATTAGAGAATTACTTAACGTTATATCATCAATCAATCCTAGGAAACTCACAAAGCATCTATCTATCTATCTATCTACCTATCTATCTATCTATCTGTCTGTCTGTCTACATTTCTATCTTCTATGACTTATATGTTTATATATAATATATAATGTGTATGTGCCCTTTCTGATAAATGTAAGAAAAGCTTCAAGTTACTATGAAAAGTACTTTATTTGTAGTCAGATTTTATAATTATAGACATTTATTTTGTTACAAGATTCTGTATTTTTTTTCAAGATTAGTTTTGAAGTGGCATTATCAGAAACTGTAAAGTTGTGTATGTCTAAATATTTTGTTCTGACATCAATTTTTGCTATAAAATATAACATATAGCCCTGTAAAACTTCTAATTTAATATAATCCATTGCACAGGTAAGGAAATATCAGGATATCTTATTGATAAGAGGTTGTGTTTTCTTCAACATTTAGAAGCCTATTCCCCATTTCTGCAAAGCTCTTTACTATTCCTGCAGTGGAAGCTAGGAATCCTATGCCTTTTTCTGTAAACACTGCTTATTTATTATTTATTTGCAAGATTTCAGAGGTTCTCTTCCTCTCAAGAGCTCAAGGTCATGTACAGAGGAATTCAGTCATTTTGGCCATAAACATCCTTTCAAGCATGAAGGACAGCAGTAAGGAAGGTCAAAGGCAAGTGTGTCTTAGTGTCCTAATTGGACCTAACCACTGAGTAGAGCACTGGAATAGTTTACAAGCCTACAATTTAACTACATGAAGCTATAGTTACATGTAATATTATATATATATGAATATAAATATATAGCCACAAGAAAAAATAATCAGGTGTAAAATGATCATAATAGGATTTTCTACAGCAACTCCTCAACTGTCCATCAATAAGAGCATAAATAAAAATTTACCTTCCTCATGTAACTGTAACCCCTCTGTACAGTATCTTTAAATATATATTAGAATAAAAAATAGGAACATAAATATACAACATGTGGTATATTCATACAATGGAGTATAATCTAGAAATTTAGGAACACAAAAGCGCTTGCATTATAAGAACCATGTGGGTAAATCTCTCAGATGTATGGAAAAACAAACCAGACCTAATTGTATACCCTATATAATTCCATTTAAAGAATAATAGACAGCAAAAGTAATCTATGCAGTAGAGGTAGAAGTGACTGGAATGCAGGATGGGGGTGCTGAAAATGTCCCTTGTCTTCATCTGAGTGGTGTGTGTGTGTGTGTGTGTGTGTGTGTGTGTGTGTGTGTGTGTGTGTGTGTGTTAGTTACTGGGATTTGAACTCAGGGTCTTATGCTTTCACTTGGCTTTTTCACTCAAAGCTGACACTCTACCACTTGAGCCACACTATTCCAATTTTGATTATGTATCTGCTTACATAAAAGTCTCTTGAACTAAGATTTTATCACTTTACTATATAAGTTGCACATTAGCTATACCTCCCATGCATTAGGCAAAGTTTAGTTCTCAGGGCCTTCAGATTCTGCTGGGCTTCACAAAAAGGCTTTCATGTCTTCTAAGCTCAGAATAGAAGAAAGTAAATTCCATCCCAGCCTGGAGTATACCGTTTTTAAACCAACAGTCATGAAACACAGCTTTTCTTTTGCATGGAATAGGAAGGAGTACACAATGATGAACGTACCTCCAGTCTACCAAGGTCGCAGTGCAGCTCTGATACATTTGCAACACTTAGGAATGTACTGGTTTTATGGCACCAACGCAGTGGTAGAAAGCATTCTGACCACGTGCTCTTCTCACTACTCAGCCTCTTTCAGCTTTTAACAGTTCTTACCCCCTACCATGAAGCTCTTACAGGCTAAGTAGCCCTGTCCCTCTGTGTCAAGAGAGGGAAGGAAGCCTCTCTCTGTCTGTCTTTCTGTCTGTCTGTCTTTCTGTCTCTGAGATGTAAAGGCAAAGAGGGAAATAGATCTTACAGTCGTCAGTCCAAAGGGTTTAGATACAGGCTGGCATGAAGAAGACCTTCAGGAATACCAGAAAGATGGCAGCTCTGTGTTTGTTACCCCATTCCCCACTCCAGATGCACCTCCACAGCATGACAAAGGACTGCAGAATAGAAAGAGGGTCACAGATAGGGTATGATTTGGGCTTTACTTCTGGAACACTCTTCACCCACTGCATTGACTATGGTTGGGGGAGAATGCCAGGGGACCAAGGGAGCTCTCTGTGTGCTGCACACCTGGCCAAGAACTGGAAGACTGACTCGTCCTGAGAACCTCCTAACACCACCCCAGGCTTGGCTCTGCAGGAGCACACAGGTGTGTAAGGCCCCTAAGGGGTCCCTGTCCTCAAGGTGCTGCATTCCAGCTGGCAGGACAGGAGAGCTATTGGACTAAACTAGAGAGATGACCAGGTAGGTTCACTGGAAGCAATCAGACAGATCAAAACAGGTTCTTGGGGTGTGCTGAAACTTTATCCAAAGATGAAGTGAAATAGAATGGGAGACATAAACCTAGAAAACAGCCCCACCTAAATATTTTCATGGCCTTGGAAGAAATTACTTCATTTCTGCAGTAACTCCAGCACTTGATGGCTGGGGACCAAAATCAGCCTCGCCATTTGTGATGACTGTGACAACAAATTATTTAACTTCTGTATCCTTCATTCTTTCGCCTATGTAAAGCAGGCATTATAATAGCATCAACCCCCAGGGTAATGAGGATTAAGAGTTATCGCTTGGGAATTCCTGACTAGAATAGTGCCTAGCATGGAGTGTATGTGAGTGTATTCTTTCTAAATGATCATTTCTCATTATTATGTCTTCTTTCAGTTTCCTATTTCTAAATTGAGGCCAGGACTTACTAAGTGTCTTCAAATGATTCAAAGTATTGCTCTGATCTTCCTTTAAATAATCTTCCGATTGTCATATCACACAACTGTTTTATTAGTGCTGTGGGGTTTGGGTTTCAATTAAAAACCCTCTCTCCCCAAGGTCACAAATCCTGATCTAATAACACTGGAGATTAAAGACAGTTGGTAGCTGAAGCACATTTAGCTTGTACCACTGAAAATAGCTCAAGAGAGTATACACGCATTGTTACTGAAAGGTTACTTTTTGTTTGGCTAAGCATTAAAAAAAAAAATCACTGTCATACCATAGCAACCAGACTGGTAATGATACAGAACAGGCTGAACTGATAAAAATATCTATGAAACTATCCAGATTGATGATATATCCTAAAAATAAGCTTAACAAAATAGTGAACAAAATGAATGGGGTCAAATTTCCCATACATGTCATTTCGTGTTTTATTTATTTATTTACTTTTTGAAAGCTGAAATATTCACTTTGAAATTGATTTGAACATTGCCATCTGTGAAAGGCCCTCTATTGGGGACAATAACAAGACACATTTGTAGAGGTAAGGCCAGCATTCTAAGGGCAACAATTGCATAACATGTAGCCCAACATTTAGCCCTTAGACTTCCCCATACTGAATCTTTCAAAGCTATATTTAGAAATAGCTGATGCTCTATAGAAAGCCCCAGCTTATTTTCCCCTCTCTGTTTTTACTTCTCTCTTCAAGATTTCAAGGCAGATGAGCGAGGTTGCATTGCCAGTTTTAAAAGCAAACGGAATTTCCAATGGTAAAGTCTAACATTAGAGAAGCAAAACCCTTCTCCAACAGAGGAGCAGGAGGTTCTGACACAGTGTTTGAAGATCCGTAGCCACCAGGCAGGAGTTCCAAGGGCGTGAGCTGTGGCTCTGCAGGCAATCCACACTCTATGTCCCAAGGATACTGTGGCATCTACAAGGCTGAGGGACTCCAAAAGGTATTGGGGATTTTTCTGTCCCTCTATTAGCGAGCTGCCTTTGCTGGGACCTTGTCTTCTTGTCTTTGAGTCCATGGATGTGGGGAACACTTCTGAACCCCATCATCTTCATTCAATCAGTTCACCCAACAAACATCAATTGAATTGCACAGATGAAAAGTACAAGACGCATGTATGTGAGGAACTTGCAGTTTGAGAGAAGAAAGTTAGACATGTAATGACATATACACTTTTAGGATTTTCATATAATCCCCAAAAGTTATTAATGCTATTACTATTATAAATCTATATCAATACCATAAAAATGTACATGTTGAAATAACATTTATACTATTGTCTAATTTAACCTTGCTATTGTAGGGAACATTAGAAGTCCTCTCTCTCTCTTTCTCTTTCTCTCTCTCTCTCTCTCACTCTCTGTCTCTGTCTCTCTCTCTCTCTCTGCTCCTCCTCCTCTCTCTCTCCCCCCACCCCCACCTCATGCCTGTCCTGGGACTTGAACTCAGGACCAAGGGTCTATCCATAAGATTTTTTGCACACACAAAAAAATGTAAAAAAAGAAAAAAGATTTTTTGCTCAAGACTAGCACTCTACCACTTGAGTTCTAGCTCAATTGACAATAAGAGTTTCACAGACTTTCCTTCCTGCACTTTGAACCCTGATCCTCAGAGCTCAGCCTCCTGGGTAGCTATTTTACAGGCATAAGCCACCAGTGCCTGGCTGGTTCTCTTATCTAACTGCATTCCTGTACTCATTAACCATCTTCTCTTTATCCATGTTCTTTCCCCCCCAACCTTCCCAGGCTCTGGTAGCTGCTATTTCTTCTCTCTGCTTCTGTGAGAACAACCTTCCACATGTAAGCTAAATCACATACTATTTGTCTTTCTGTGGCTGATTCACCTCACTTAAATCCTCCAGCTCAAACATGTTGCCACAGATGACAGAATTTCATTCTTTTTTATGACTGAGTAATTTTCCATTGTGTATGAAAATCACATTTTGCTTTTACATTCATCCACTGATGGACATTTAGGTTGGCTCCATATTCTGGCTATTGTGACTAGTGCTGTAGCAAATCTGACAGTGTACATTGTCCTTTGATATTTCCTTTCTTTTGGATACACACTCAGTCTTGGAATTACTGGATCATAAAAATATATCTATTTTTAGTTTTTTGAGGAACCTGCATACTCCTTTCTATAATGGCTGCACTAATTTATATCTCCCTCCACAAACCTGCCAGCACTTGATTAAACAACATAATTCCAAGTACTCTGTGCCACATATGTATTAACATGAATTAGCATATATAACATGCAATAAGTGCTCCATAAAAAATCCATCAGCCTTTCAAAATCTAATTTGTATACCATGTTAATCTCAGAGCTCCTTGATTTACCAGTTCTATTTCCATTTCTTTGCAAGTATCTCAGAATGCCCCAAACCTGCTGCATTACCTGCTCTTTAGCCAAGAGACAAATTTTCATGCAGAGATTAGGAGGTAAACATGGAAACCAACTAACCTGCATTTCCAATGTTAAAAAAAATCCTTTCTGGCCGTGCACCAGTGGCTCATGCCTGTGATCCTAGCTACTGAAAAGGCTGAGATCTGAGGACTGCAGTTCAAAGCCAGCCAAAACTAGCTAACCTCCAATTTACCACCAAAAGGCCAGAAGTGTAGCTGTGGCTCAAGTGGTAGAACACTAGCCTTGAGCAAACCTCAAGAACAGCACTCAGGCCCTGAGTTCAAGTCCTAGTACTCTCCCTCCCTCTCCCTCCCTCTCTCTTTTTCTCTCTCTCTCACCCACACACACACACACACACACACACACACACACAAATCAATTCTATTCTCTACTCCATTGGATATACCCTTTTTTTAAACTCTCATCAAGTGCTTTAATAGCATGTTAAGAATTGAATATTTGCCAGTATTTGGTGCTAGTAAAAGGGCTTTAGCATATAATAAATAAAAAGTAAAATTTCAATGGAAATCAAAGCTAAGTCACACACTAAAAAAGACACAGACATGGCATACTCAGATCACTGGAAGGGAAGAATCATTTTGCCATCACACTCGTTAAGTTCTGAGCTTAGCAGTGGCTCTCTGCCATCACAATCGGAGCGATGCAAACTTCTGTGCACACAATCAAATGAGACGTGTTGACTTTCAGTTGCTTCTCACTCATCCTTAGGTGCTTTCCCATCTGTTTGTAGAACACCCATGCTGCTTAGCAATATATGCCCAAACCATTAAGTACCATTGTGTCTACAGGTCAAATGCTTTGGATAACCAGCTCAGCAGCCCTTTCCAGTGATGCAGCCTCTCAACCCACCATGGGTGTGAATTTTAACAACATACCACCTCATGCCAGGAGCCAGGAGCTGCGTAAACAAGAGACCTGGGTCTTTGCCGCTGCACATGAGACAGTTGCTGATGTCACATTACTTAGCACTGATGGTAACACTGGGGCTCTTCCTAGAGTCAGGAAATTGGACTTCTTCCTTCCCATTTAAATTCATTTATGGAACTGATATAAAGAGTTCAAGCTAGCCTTGCAATATATTTACAAACAGCCCATAGCCTTTGATGACAAAAGCCCCCCCCTCCTCAGAATGAGGAGACTGCAATGGAGGTGTTTTGTCCTGCTAACTGTGTGGTAAATATTCAGTAGTTTACTGAAAAAGCACTCATTTGGACACTTAGGAAGACACATAAAAAGAAAGACATCCTCTAAAATGGGCAATCTGTATAAATCTTCTCACCTTAATAAACATGGGGAGAAAAGTCTCAAATTACAATAGCAATATTGGCATAAGGGATCATTATTTCAGTTAAATTCTCTGTAAAAATAAGGTGTGTTCCTCACTCTCCAGGCAGACCTGTCTACCAGTAGCACAGGCATTTGGGGCCTCTGCTGTGACAAGCTGCCCTGAATCTATCTGTTCAAGCAGAGAGAGGCGCTGTCACTGGGTCTCAAGGACAGATGACAGTGCACCTGGGCAGTCAGGAGCAGCTCAGAGCATGGCAAGCCATTCAGCTCTCTGCAAGAGTGATTTCAAGGAGGGTATTTTCAATTATCTGCTGTCTATGGAACCTTTGCAATAAGTTTAATTGGAATAGACAGAGTATTTGAAGGGCAGAACTAATAATACAGTTGATTGGTAATGACAGATAGCAAAGAAGTGAGTATACTAGTTAAGCCAAAAGTGCTTTTTGAGAATGGTATTTTAGAAAATAAAAGTTCTAATTATAATTTTCTAATATTCAAATTCTGGAGCGTTAAATCATTCTCTTACATAGACGGTACAATCTAGAAGTTTTATAATTATATAAAATTAACAGCACTGGAAATAAATCACTGGAATGCCAGGTTCCTGTAAATTGACAGAAACATAGGAAGTCCATGTAATAGATTGGCTCTGATTTGTTTGTAAAACAGATTTTACCTCTACCTACATCCATGGCTTCAGTGTGTTGTGTTGTATGGTTTGCTGCATTTGTGGTAATAAGAATGTACCTATAAATCTACAAGTAAACACACTGGATGGTTTAAAAAATACACTAGGACATGATAAATTATACAGGTCTCTAGACAATAAGACCTAAGGGGATATTCATAGGAGAGAATCACAAAGTCTCAATAGCTATGTGCATATGATCATATAAAATAATATTTTACAAAATGAACTCCAAGAAATAGAAACAAGAGATTTTTGTTGATGGTGGTGGTGTTTTTGTTGTCTTTTCCTTATTTGTTAGTTTGTCTTTGGGAGGTTGAGGTAGCACAGAAAAGATAGGACATGAGGGTGAAGAAATGCAGCAGTGGTGCTCACTAGATACTGTGTTGAAAATGAACAATACAACTGATGAGTGGGGATGGGAGGGAAAAACTGGGAGAGAGCAAGGGAGGGATAACACAGTCCAGAAAGAAATGTACTCATTACCTGACTGTACATCACCTCTACAATAACCATAAAATATGTTTTTAAAAAAGAATGCACTATGGAGACACCATTCAATTTTCTTTCATGCTCTCCTTGTATGAGAGCAAATTGATTACAATTATGAACTTTCCAAGGAGAACCGTGTTGCTTGACTACCCTGTAGATGTGAAAACTCAACTTCCATCGCTGTCAGTATGAGAAAGGATGGAGTGCATCCACATCAGTCCTTTTGGAGTCTTTCTAGGAAAGATGTCATATCAAAGAATTTTTTTTCTCAGCAACTAAAATGTCACTGAGTTATAAATTATCACATTATATTAAAATTAACATATATCTCACTCACACATTCTGACACAATTTTCAAGATTACATCGAGTATTTAAAAAAAACATATACACATTGTGAGTAATGGGATCTGGATGGAAATTATTTATTCTGGTGTGTTCACTGGTGCTCCTGTTATTTCAGCGCTAGGTAATTTCATACGCATGTTTTTCAAGATTCCTAAGCTGACTTCTATAATTCAAAGTCAGACTTCAGGCAACTAAGTGAGGATAGAATGAAAAGGAGATAAAAAAGTTCAAGAAAAAGAGGAATGGCGCCGGGCGCTAGTGGCTCACGCCTGTAATCCTAGCTACTCAGGAGGCTGAGATCTGAGGATCACGGTTCAAAGCCAGCCCGGGCAGGAGAGACTGTGAGACTCCTATCTCCAATAAACCACCAGGAAACCGGAAGTGGCGCTGTAGCTCAAGTGGTAGAGCGCTCGCCTTGAGCTGAAGAGCTGAGGGACAGCGCCCAGGCCCAGAGTTCAAGCCCCACGACCGACAAAAAAAAAGAAAAAGAGGAATGGGTGTATTAAAAAAAAAGAAAAGAAAGGAAGAAAGGTGAATAAGAAGGGTGCCAGACAATTAAAAAAAAAAACCATGAAAAAGAAGGTTGCCAGTGGCTCACACCTGTAATCCTAGCTACTCAGGAGGCTGAGATCTGAGGATCATGGTTCAAAGCCAGACCAGGCAAGAAAGTCTATGAGACTCTTATCTCCAATCAAGCATCAAAAAAGCCAGAAGCAGAGCTGTGTGGCTCAAGTGGTAAAGCACTAGATTTGAGCAAAAAGTTCAAGCTCCAGGATCAGCACAAAAATAAAAATGAGGGAAGAATGATAAGGGAACAATAGAAAGGAAGAAAGGTAATGCTGCAATTATTAGAAAAAAATCACACTTGTCTTTCCTGGGGTGTGAGTTAAATGTTTTATAGCTCTTTACCACTGATCTTCCAAACGTTCCCTGGTTGGTTGACTATCCACACACCTTTGCCTATTCTCCATCCTTCAGTATAATCATGGCCCCAGGAGAGAAATTAGTCTCTAGACTGTGGATAGAACTCCTTCCCACAGAATACTTAGAGAACTGCTTTAATAGACTTGTGCATTCAAATCATAGATGAGCAAGAAAGGAGCCAGAGAGAGAGTATGTGAGGGGTGGGAGGTTTACTAATACCAATACTAACACTGAAGAGCATAGATTTTGGAATCCAAGACTCTAGGACTGGGCATTCTCTACCACCTAGTAGCTGTGTGGTCTTAACTGGAAACCCATTTAGTCTCTTTGAACTTTAACACCTTAATTTGTAAAATCAGGTGTGAAATTTGTTGTATGAAACACTCAGGACTGTCCTTGCATGAAGTAGGTATTCAATAAAAGGCAACCGTGGTATGCTTGTCCAGGCCCCCCTGCCACACACCCCCAAACTCAGCAGAGATGTCAGGGAAGATAAGGGAAGGAGAAGGGCAAGCTTTCTGAGCCACCACCCAATACATGTCACTCTGGAAGCAAAGCCTGAAAGTATCCTGAAGAAATAAACATCATCTTATGCCATATATTAGAAACACGTTTATCCTATAAGAGGGTGCTTATATTAATTTCCTAGGGCTGCAGTAACAAATGATGACAAACTAGATGGTTTCAAACAGCAGACATTAATTTGGAGGGAGAAGTCTGAAATGAAGGTTTACTCAGGGCCATGTTTCTGTCAAAGCCTCTGGACTTTATAGACTCTACTAAGGTCTTCAACACTCAGGGAACCTAACACATTAGTGCTTCCTCTTATGAGAGCCATATGCATATTCTTATCTGCATCGGGAGGCTCACTCTTCTGAAAAGACATCATTTTGTCAGAGCAAAAGGGTCCAATGACCTATTTCTAAGTGTCTTAGAGAAACATAAAGGCCTCAGCTCCCTCCAACACACCCTTTCAGCCCCCTGCATCTCCCCATGCTGTGATTTTGCGAAACTGTGATTCATTGGAGGCTGGATTCTGTTGATTTGCTGAACAAAGACTACTCCCTGCTTCCTGGTGTGATGTGTGTAATTACCAATATTATCCAAGTCTGCACATGCTATTTTTCTTCCTTTTGCTGCAAGACTGGAACAACAACGGCAAGAGAAATGTCAGGCAGAGAGGTGAAATTAAACACATCCCACACACTGCTTTCATGTCTTCCCCAGCTGCCACAGAGCACATGGAGTTCTAGACCTCCACCTTTCCAGCCCCATTCACGCGGCTCACAATTCATCAACATTATGGCAGGTACCAACCAGTAGGGAAGGAGACTGGGACAAATTCAGGCTTCTGAAGAAAAAAGTTGATGCTCTTCCTGGAGTCAAGAAATAGAAGATCAGGCCACGTGCCTGATCCAGTCTGAAGTCTCTTCTCTGAGGCTCGTGAGCATTTGTCAGAATATCCCCTTACAGAAAACAGAGAGGAACTCTGCTTCCCTCCATACTTGTTCAGCATCTCAGCTAACACCCACAGCTGTCTACAGGGCTCCACTGTTCCCAGGGTCTACTCCTACACAGGCTTCAGGGAGAGACTGATGTTTGTTAGATCTATTAGGCCTCTACAGGCTTAATGACCAGTAGATAAGTGGAGAACAGGCTGTGGATATGGTAAGATGCAACTCAAACAGACCTGTGAAAAAATGGCACAGAGGCACCTGGGAGAATTGACATTGGATGTCCACTTTAATGCTCTGTTTCCTGGATGATAAGTCTTTTCCATCAGTCTCTGCAGGTCTTCAGTGAAGTTTCTTTGATGTACTTTGGGTTTTTAACTAAGGACTCAAGACCTAGGTCACCTAAATTGAAGAGGTACAGAAGACTGGTAGCAGCGTGGAGAGGTGGCTGAGAGTACAAGAGAAAGTAAAACTATGGTTCAGAGCCCAGCCGGGGTCAACAGGGTGGATATGTGGGAGGCTTCCCTTCCCAGGAGCATTGTATGAATATTTGTTTGAAATGCAGCTCCATCCGCCTGAGACACTTGGCACTCTTTAAAATATTGGTTTATACCAGCTGGGTGCCAGTGGCTCACACCTGTAATCCTAGCTACTCAGAAGGCTGAGATCTGAGGATCACAGTTCAAAGCTAGCCCAGGCAGGACAGTCCATGAGACTCTTATCTCCAATAAACCACAGGAAAACTGTAAGTGGAGTTCTGGCCCAAGTGGTAGAGCACTAGCCTTTGAGCTGAATTGCTGAGAGGCAGTGCCTAGGCGCAGAGTTCAAGCCCCATGACTGACCAAAAAAAATTGCTCTCAGGAAACAGAGGGCTTTTGAAGATGGATTTCTCTTGGTGTCAGAGGCAGACAGGAAATTTGAGGACATTTTAGCATCTTGTGACCTTGTAATTTCAACAAGACCTTGTAGATCTGATGGTCCTTCATAAGTAAGCATCTGTTTCCAGGCTGCTTCATGAAAAGCACAATGTGGGAAGAGTGAGGGAGCTCATCCCAGGGAAGCCATCAGGGGCACTGTCATGAGCCAAAATCAGAGCAGCTGCAGTCCACACAGACAACGTGTGGAACCGTCTGGATATTTCAGTCAGGATCTCCAGTAGGTGAACCTGAAAAGCTCAGGAAAATGCAGTGGGCTCTAGGGCAAGGCAAGTCACATTGCTGTGTAAGGAGATGGATGCTGGTCTATACGAGAAACTAAAGCTCCAGCCCTGGACCTGAATATGCTCACCTGTCTCTGCTGTTCTTCCATGTGTAGTTTAGAGTTGGAGAGAGAGGTAGAACTTCCTAGTAGGAGGCATAGTTGAACTACATCTTGTACTCATTTTGGGGATTGCCAGACACCCTCCAAATTTCTAGCATGATTCCCAAACAGAAAGAAACTGCAATTTGGAAGTTTTCTTTCAGATGTGAACACAGACTAAATATTGTAGAAAAAGCAACCGAGTAATAAGAGGATACGTCCTGTGAAAAAGACAGATCAACACTTACCAGAAATTTGCCTCGGTTTCCAAATCCGTAAAATGGGCCACTAATTCTACCGCTCTTGCCACACTATAATAGTGGTTCAGTGAGGTGAAGCATATGATCCATTTGACAGAAATGAGAGACAAATTTTTTAGTGGCTAAAACTTGTTATCATTACATTAAGAACTAAAGAGCAACAGTTTCCTTTTTCTAAACAGAAAAAAAGGGCAGGGGGCAAGGAAAATTTTAAATAACCTCCAAGAGAAGAATATTTAGCTCTGAAAATAGCTAGATTCTGCTGAACTAACAAACAGGAGTCAGGCTCGCTAAATCTCAGCAACCGAGCTCAGAGAAAGAAAGCAGATATTTGCTTTTGTTCCCGAGATTTTTAATACAGTGGATAATGAGAAGGCTGAGTTCATTATGGCAGCCAAGTCCTAAAAGACCCAGAGCACCAAAGATTCACTCTACGCCTTGTCTGACTCCCTGCTAGCTTTCTTTTGGCCATTAGGCCTCATATAATACATTCTAATGGCTTAAAATGACAGCATTTTGTTTACAAAATGACTCCATTCCTCAGGAAACCCAAGAGCCTGTACATACTAAAGGGGCTATTGATAGAAAATAAAGTACATTCTGTGAAAGGCATCCATTCCACTTTTCTGCCCTGTTACCCATTTGGGGGTCAAATTTGAACATCTATCAACTCGGGAGTACAGCCTGATAAACACACAAGAGAATAAAGCTGGGAACTCAGTAAAGGTGAACCGAAGTCCAATGCTCGGCATTAAAACTAGGAAGAAGGATTTGACCCACGTTTTAAGTACTTAGTCTGACCAGGAGATGCAAGTTCTGCGGTCGTTTGGATGTGCTCTCTCTGTGGTGTGTTAAAATGTCTGTTATTCTTAGACCAGAGCAATACCAGGGCCCAAAAGCCTCTCTCCTCTCACTTCCAATGACAGAAATGCAAACCACAAGTACAGTCATGTATCTCAGAACAACTGGGTCAATGACAGAGCACACATATGACCAGGATCCCATAAGATTATGCAATCTAATGAATCATAGCCTTTCATCTATATAAGTGCATTCTATGACGCTTGTACGATGGTACATTTCCAATGCACGTCTCAGAACACACCCAATCACTGAGTGACACGTGACTTTCTGTAAGAGGCAGAATTTACAGGTTTAAAACAATAAACCAAATACCAGTCCCAAATTACCAACGTCTTAGCCCACTTTGGTCTTCTTTGAGCAAGAAGAAGAGTTTTGTAAGAAAGAGACCAAAGGTCTGTGGAGCTCCTGTATATTCTGGTTATTAATTCTTCGTCAGATGTATAGCTAGCCAAGAGTTTCTCCCATTTTGTAGGGTTTTCCTTCGGTCTAAAGACTATTTCCTTTCCTGAAGCTTTTAAGTTTGATGCAATCCCATTTGTCCATCATTGTTCTTGTTTTCTGAGCTATGGGAGCCCCATTCAGAAAATTATGGTGTATATCAATATATTCCAGTGTTTTCCTTAATCTTTCCATATTCATTCAGAGCTCATTGATTAGAATTTAATTAATTAATTAATTAGAATTGAATTGATATGCAATAGAGGTAAGGGCCTACTTTAGTTCTTGTCTGCATGGATATTCAGTTTTCCTATCACTATCTGTTGACAAGTCTCTCTTTTTCCCAGCATATATTTATGGTTCCTTTGTTAAAAATCAGATGGCTTTGCCTGTGTGCATTTATTTCCAGGTTTTCTGTTCTGTTCCGTTTTTCTTCATGTCTGTATTTTTGTGTCATGCTGTTTTTGTTGCTATAAGTTTATAGTATAATTTAGAGCCTGGTATTGTGACACTTTCAGCATTGCTTTTTATTCCCCCCTCAAAACTGTTTTGCCATTTGGGTGTGTTTTGTGTTTTAATGTGAATTTTAGGACTAATTTTTATATTCCTGTAAAGAACAATATTGGGAATTTCATGGGAATTGCACTGAGTCTATCAATGGTTTTGGTAGTATAATCATTTTCACAGTCTATGAGTGAGTTCTTTCAATTTTCTCATTATATTCAATTTCCTTCTTGAAGCTTTTTCTTCTCTTTGATTGCTTTTATTCATAGGTTGTTTTTTTAAGCTAGTGTAAATGAAATTGCTCTCCTGATTTCTTTCTTAGCTTGTTTATTGTTGGTGTACAGAAAAGCTACTGGCATTTTATATGCAGATTCTGTATTCTGTTACATTGTTGAAGGTGTTGGTTTATCAGACCTAGGAGTTTAGGGATAAAAATCTTTAAGGTCCTTTTTGGCATAGGATTATATCATCTGCAAATAAGGATAAATTGACTTCTTCCTTTTGTGCATGGATCCCTTCTATTTCTTTTTCTTGCCTTATTACTCTTCTAGAAATTCCAGTACTAAATTGAATAAGAATGGAGTGAATTTGGCACCTTTATCTCATTTCTGAATTTTAAGAAAATGGTTTTTGTTTTTTTCCTGTTTAGTGTGATATTATCTATAGGCTTGGTATGTATAGCCTTTATTTTATTGAGATATATTCCTTCTATTCCTGATTTGTTCAAAGTTCTTATCATAAAAGGATGTTGAATTTTGTCAAGGGATTTTTCTGAATTAATCAATTGACTATATGATTCTCTTTATGTTTTGTATCTTATTTATATTTATTGATTTATTTATA
This sequence comes from Dipodomys spectabilis, assembly GCF_019054845.1. Classification (NCBI taxonomy): domain Eukaryota; kingdom Metazoa; phylum Chordata; class Mammalia; order Rodentia; family Heteromyidae; genus Dipodomys; species Dipodomys spectabilis. Next base: position 12,421,913 of record NW_024870752.1, read on the forward strand.
TTTATTAATTTATGAAGATTAAATCATTCTTGAATCCCTCAAATAAAGCCAACTTAATCTTGATATAATCTTGACTAATTTTGATTTGAAGTCCGTTTTATCAGATATCAGTATAGCTACTACTGCTTGTTTTGGGGGTCTATTTACTTGGAAGATTTGGGGGGTTTTGCAGTAAGATATGTTTTTGTAGTCAAGGTAGTTGGGTCTTATTTTTTAATCCAATTTGCATTCTATGTCTTGATTGGAGAATTGAGGACATGGACATTGACTACTAAAATTGAAAGATACGTGATCATATTGTTGCCATTTGTGGTGTATGAGTGTTATATTGTGTCCTCACTTATCTATTCATCCAGTGGGATTTATTTTCTCTAGCTTTTATGTTTTTAGTAAGCTTTCTCTGTGTGCAAAGTTCTTTTCAGTATCTTTTGTGGTGCTTATTTACTAGTCATATATTGATTAATTTTTATAATGGAATGCTTTTATTTGTTCTTTGGTTATGGATGATAGCTTTGTTGCGTATTCTGGGTTCACAGTTATTAACTCTAAACTCTTGAAATATGTCATTCCAAACCTTTCTTCCTTTTAAGCTTACTGCTGAGAGATATGGTATTATTTGAATAGATTTTTCAATTGTAAATGAATTGACATTTATCTCAGTTTTCAGTACTTTTCATTTATTCCCTATATTTAATGTTTTAACTATATGTCATAGGGAGGTTTCATTCTGATCTGGTTAGGTGTCCTAGAAACCTCCTATACTTGGGTGGGCTTCTCTTTTCTGATATTTGAATGATTTTATGCTATTACTTTATTGAACATGTGCCCTATGTCTTTAGGTAGCACTTCTTCTCCTTCTTCTTTGCCTATCACTCCTAAGTTTGGTCTCTTAATAGATTGCTGTTTACAACTTCGAGATTCACATTTTATTTATACAGACAACCTTTTTGAAAATTCTTTTCATACTTTTTTCAATATTTTAAAATTTATCTCCTTGGGGCTGGGAAGGTGGCTCAGTGGTAGAGTGCTTGATTTGCATGCATGAGGCCCTGGGTTTGATTCCTCAGTACCACATAAGCAGAAAAAGCTGGAAGTGGCACTATGGCTCAAGTAGTAGAGTACTAGCCTTGAGCTGAAGAGCTGAGAGACAGTGCCCAGGCCCAGAATTCAGGCCCCATGACTGACAAAAACAATAAATAAATAAAAATACAATTTATCTCCTAATTTGTCTAACATATATGCCTTATCTGTCTTCCATTTGATCTACTCTGCTGGACAGACTCTCATATCTATCTAATATATATGTATATATACACACATATAAACATATATATGTATACATATACATGTGTATGTGTATATGCATGTGTGTATATATATGTATATAGTATTGTGGTTTGAACTTAGGCCTTGTGCTTTCTAAGCAGTACTCTACCATTTGAGTCACTCAACCAGCTCCTTTATGCTTTTTTTTTTTTTTTTTCTCCTTGGTATCATTCTTTTTTTTTTTTTTTAATTTTATTTTATTTTATTTGAGAACATACTGTACAGAGGGGTTACAATTACATGGGCAGGATAATGCATACATTTCTTACCAAGCATTGCAGCCTCCTCCTTTGTTTACCCTTCACCTCCCTTCCCAGCCTCCCCCCTCCCCCCCACCCAATCATACCCCTCCTTTATGCTTTATGCTTTGACTATTAAATGAAATCTTGTTGTCTAGGCTAGCCTTGATCCATTATCCCCCATCTCTGCTTCTTGATTATGTAGAATTACAAGCTTGTGCAACCATGTTCAGCCTCAATTGGTTTTATTTATTTTTTTATTATTTGACTTACAGAATTTCTAATCTCCAGCTTGATTTTTTTTCACTCATATCCATATTGTATGGATATCCATATTTTATTTATCCCCTCATCAGTGGCTGGGCATTTGGTTAGTTCCCTTATTATTAAAAAGTCTGCTATGTACTGTTCCTTTAAAGTCATACTGGTTTCTCATTGAGTAATTTTGGTTTCTACAGTGCATCAAAATTCCAAAGTGTTGATTTATTTTAGTTTATCACATATAGTAGGAATTGTGCTTCCTATATCCAAGAAATCATCTTGCTTCAACTCCAGGAAAACAACTGCAACCATGTTCCTCAATCCAGCCTCCCCTTCATTCTTTCTACCTTCTCTAGAAACACTGCTGGATAGATATTGGCCTTTCTTATCTTATACTCTCATGGAAATGCTCTACCTTTTTTTTTGTGTGTATGTGAAAATACTGTACAGAGGGGTTACAATTACATGGGCAAGACAATGAGTACATTTCTTATCAAGCATTGTAGCTTCCTCTTTGTTTCCCTTTCCCATCCTTTCCCATCCTCCTCCCGCCCCCCACAATCCTCCCTGCCCCCCCACCAAAGTTGTAAAGTTCATTTTCGACATAATGACTTGTACATCTCATTGTTGCAATGGGTCCACCTGTATCCCTATTTAAACGATTTGTTTTTCCCCTTCCCCTCCACAAATTATACCAACATCAAATACAGTGAAAGCAGGGGTTATACTGTGGGGGGAGGGACATACAAAGCAACAAAGAAATAATCTTATAAATGTGTTAGAAACAACCACATGAAAGAAAAAAAAAAACATTTGAATAAATGTAAAGTGGATTTCTCCCCCTCCCCTGTTTACTAGTTTAGCTATATCTAATCTATCTTTACCGTAACACTGAAGCTTTTTCTATCAGCAAAAATACTTTTCTAAGAATTCTATTTGGCTCTTCTTCAAATATTCCTGGACTCTACTCTTTTGAACTTGTCTTGTTTTTTTCTTGTATCTTAATTCCTTTTTAATAATTTTATTTATCTTAAACATCACTCAGAGAGCTTTTGGGCTAAGTCCATGATCTAATTCTGTATTGTTTATTGTGTAAGTCACTTTTTCCCACCAGTGTCTTATTTTTTTGTCGGTCATGGGGCTTGAACTCTGGGCCTGAGCGCTGTCCCTCAGCTCTTCAGCTCAAGATAGATGCTCTACCACTTGAGCCACAACACAATTTCTAGTTTTCTGGTGGTTTATTGAAGAGAAGAGTTTCACGGACTTTCCTGTCCAGGCTGGCTTTGAACTGTGATCCTCAGATCTCAGCCTCCTGAGTGGCTAGGATCACAGGCGTGAGCTACCAGCACCCAGCCCCCACCAGTGTCTTATAATATTGAGTTGAGATTCCTAAAAAAAACAAAACCAAAATAAAAACATAAAATGTAGTCATATTATGTGTATTCCTCTGTAGAATCTGGCAGAAACAAACAAAAAACAGAAAGGATGCTAATCTTAGATTGCAAGAAATTGTCACAGGTAAAACACTTCCTCTGGATTCTTTTCTATTTCTTGCTTCCTAGACCTAACTCTCACCAGCACTGAGAGCTCATACTTGGCTCTCTCCTCTCACTCCAAACCTTCTCCCAACCTTTACATATTCAGTCAGAGGGACCATCTACATCAGGCCGTGTAATTTTTGATACAAATCTTTAAGCTTCCTATTGCTCTGAATACAAAACTCAAACTCTTCCAGGTATATATGACCAATGTGTGATCTGCCTCACTTATCTTCACCCAGCTTCTTCTCTTGATTTCCACTCATCATTCACAAGGCTCCAGTACCGTCTCCTTTATCTTCCACAGAGCCAACAAACATGAAGTGAATTTGCTTAGGGTGAAGAGCAAAAGAGGCTTAAATCACTGAGCTATTGGACCAAGTCTTGCCTGAAGTCTGCTTTGCCATCGTGTTTTCTTCCTTATCCCTTATCATTCCAGCAGCCACCCTCAAATGTAGCCATTGTTTGCAAATCAGAACTGTAATCTATAACGAACTAGTGTTCACTTTATTGATGATAGGTATGTATTGTCCTTTCTCATCCATTAAATTCTTCCTCAGATCCTCTAAGCCTTCTATCTCAGACTTTCAAGGAAATAGTTTAGTGCAAACCTTACTTAAACTGTCTTTACAAGAGACCACAATTCAATTTCAAGTTCCCACAGAAGACGATAAAGAAAAGATGTTATCAAAATGCAATTAGGAATTCTTATTTTTTGGTATTTAGGGAGCAATCAAATACAAAATGTTTGTTATTTAATGTGACAATAGTTCCTTCAATCAGGTCACTACAGCTTCTGATAAATTACATACAATTTTTCCACCTTACCTAAATATTTACTTGTAAGTAATTAATGACATTTAACAAACACATCAAAGCTAAGCCTGCAGACAACTGTTCAACATTATTTCATATAACTACTCCAGTGACCTACACCATAGATAAGACCATTTTTCATGACCTAGCAACATTCTGAAAAAGTCTAAGTATGCCAGTCAGCCTTTAAACTCTTTGGAAACAAAGAGTTGTACAATGTGTTTCAGTTCAAACGTATGCTATTGCATTGAAACAACAACAAAAGTGCAGTACTTGGATAGATTTATTGTGAACATCTTGCTGGTTTCATGAATGAAGAGTAAAAGAGAGGAAACAGGTATTGAGCAACTTCTCTATGCAAAGCATCATCCCAGAATAGCTTAAATGTATACTTACTTTGATTGAAGGTCACCAATTCACAACCAGCTAACACAAGCAGAATAAAACCTGCTGTGCAGAATTCTCTGTGCTGCAACATGCCTTAGCAACTCAAGGCTCAAGGAGGAGTTCATTGCTGCCTTCTTTTACTCTGACTTGTGTCTTTCACTTAGTGTGATTAATAATGAACTTAGCACTTCATTAGTTTCAAATGGCATAACAATCAGTTGCTAAGACAATGTCATTTGGAGAAAGTAAGCAGTTCTTAAGATTAAATTACATATTATTAATAACATCCCTTCAAAATTCTTTAATGGGGTAACTTTGGGCAAATATCTTATTTTAGTTACATCTATAGTGTAAGACTGAAGCTTTTTTTCTGGTGTGCTAACCGTACCTCATTTCAAAACAAGGCATCCCCTTAGAGACGGAGATGTCTGCACAATGCAAGCCTGATCTAAGAGCCTTAGGATGGAGTTTGAGATCAAAAGTGAGATTTATTCACTCAAAGTAATGCCATCATGTAGCCCTTTCCTTCCCTAGCTACTCTTCATACAACAGCAACTCCACTCCATGTCCTATTCTCTCTACCCTCTTATCCTTCTGTTTTCCTATAGCAGCATCTGATACTCTACATTTTATTTCCCTCTCTCTCACCAGAGTGTCAGCTTCCTGAGGCAGAGATTTTCTTTGTTTTCTTCATTGCTCTGTCTTCACCACCTAGAATGGTGCCCAGCACCTGGCAGGATGGAAGCACTAAAGCTTAACATGCTCAAGGAAAGGAGAGTTCTTTAGAAAAAGACACAAAAGCAAAATGTAGGCATTAGATATGAACAGTATCTGTGCCAATATCCTAGTTTTGATACTGCACTACAGTTTTGGCGTATGTGATCATTAAGGAAAACAGGGTATAGGGTAACATAGACTTTATTTGCATTATTTCTTACAACTTATATAAGCCTATAGTTATCTCAAAATTAAACATTTATTGAAATAGGTATACAAAAAATAAATATGTAGGGCTGGGAAGGTGGCTCAGTGGTAGAGTGCTTGCCTTGCATGCCTGAGGCCCTGAGTTCAATTCCTCAGCACCACATAAGCAAATAGAAAAAGCCGGAAGTGGCGCTGTGGCTCAAGTGGTAGAGTGTGAGCCTTGAGCTGAATTGCTGAGGGACAGCACCCAGGCCCAGAGTTCAGGCCCCACGACTGGACCCCCCCAAAAAAGTAAAAAAAATAAATAAATAAGTATGTAGAAGTATTTATCGAGAATGAAAAAAATAAAAACAGTAAATAACACAAAGATACTGTATCTACCTAAATATTTCTATTAGTTCACTACAAGCCTCTATACTATTCTTCCTACATTTTTTTACACTGTGATCACTTCCTCTTATAATAAGGACTGATCATAATTTCTAAAACTAGGGAAAAATATAAATCTTTCCCCTGACACTACTGGCTGCAAGGCAGGAGAAAGATCCTGTGTGGACATGCCTGAGGGAAGCCATAGAGCTGAGGAATGAGCTGAGGCCTGGGCTCCCTGGTATGTAGGGAGCAGGGCAGTAGATGATAAAGATAAATATCTTGAGGCTAAAGAAGTGGGATTAGCTTCAGGTTTGGGCAAATGTCCCAAATTATCTCAAAGATTCCTCTACATGAAAGAATCCACAGCCACTCATTGTATCACTAAACCAGTGGTAAGTAATAAAAAGTACTGGAGGACTAGGAAGGTGGCTAGTGGTAGAATGCTTGCCTTGTGTGCATGAGGCCCTGGGTTCGATTCCTCAGCACCACATAAGCAGAAAAAGCCAGAAGTGGTGCTGTGGCTCAAGTGGTAGGACACTAGCCTTGAGCTGAAGAGCTCAGGGACAGCGACCAGGTCCAGAGTTCAGGCCCCATGACTGAAAAAAAAAAAAAAAGCTGGACCATTAGCAATAAAGTCACATCTTAAGCTTTGCCACTTGATTTGTCATTAATCTTTGATAGCAGTCAGTCCCTCGGCTGCACACATAAACATATCAACTCAAACACAATGAATCTCAAAGTTTGATCAGTGCCAGGTTTCAAATTTCCCTACTCTGTTCCAACTACACTCAACTTGAGAGGAAATGAGGGAATTCCAAATGAGGGAACTTGAAAAAGGGAAGCAGAGAATAGGATGGTGGTTACCAGAAGTTGGAGGTTAGGGAGAAGAGGGCAAGGTGAGGCATTAATCAACAGGTACAAAATCATAGTCAGATGAGAGGAATCAGTTCTGGAATTTTAGACATTTCAAAACAGTTGAAAGGGAAGATTCATTAAAAAAACTTCTTTTTGAGGAGATGGATTTGCTAATATGCTAATTTGATACACGATGTTTACATAGATCAAAACATCAAATTAAGTTCCATAAACATGTGCAAATATTGTTCAGCAATTAAAAATAAAACTGAAGCCAGATACTAGTGGCTCACACCTGTAATCCTAGCTACTCAAGAGGCTGAGGTCTGAGGATTGTGTTAGAAGCCAGCCTAGGCAGAAAAGTCCATGGAACTTTTATCTCAAATTCATAACCATAAAACTGGAAGTGGAACTGTGGCTCTCGCGGTAGAGTGCTAGCCTTGGGCAAAAAAGTTCAGGGACAGGGCCCAAGCCCAAGGACTGGCACACAAATAAACAACAACAACAACAACAACACACACACACACACACACACACAAAACTAGCTGGGCACCAGTGGCTCATGCCTGTAATCCTAGCTACTCAGGAGGCTGAGATCTGTGGATCAGGATTCAAGGCCAGCCTGGGCAGGAAACTCCATGAGACTCTTATCTCCAATAAACCACTAGAAAACTGTGAGTGGTGCTGTGGCTCAAACAGTAGAATGCTCTCCTTGAGCTGAAGAGCACAGGGAAAGCTCCCAGGCCCAGAGTTCAAGCTCCATGACTGACAAAAAACAAAACAAAACTAAACTAAACTGAAGACAACCCACAGTATTCTAACCTAATAGTTGCTTAAATAGGTTACTTGTGAAAATTTTACAAACTGTTGGGATATGTGAACACATTGCTGTGGTCCTGAGAGTTGGAACTCTGTGGGGAGGAGAGACACTAATATCTAAGGATCCTCGTTTGTGAAGCCTGATTTCAGGCTTCGTATGGTCCTGAGAGTTGGAACTCTGTGGGGAGGAGAGACACTAATGTCTAAGGATCCTCATTTGTGAAGCCTGTTTTCAGGCTTCGTAGGTCCTTACTAAGTATTTGTTGAATAAATCAATGTACGCAAATTTGAGTGCATAACCCAAGAGTACTTCTGAATTCCACCAATAATTTGTTAAACAAGCCAAGAAACAATGGAGACGTTAGCATTAGAAAACTTCTGAAAGTGTAAATAAACCATGGACAAAATAAAACCTCCAGGTAGGAGATACAAGGTATAAGTCTGACCCCTATGGCAAAACTTCAAAATGCTAACCCCAGAAGCGGTGTAGGAAGACCTCCATTGCTCCAGAATCAAAAGGATGTGTTTAAAAGGACCTTCAAAAATAAAAAAGAGCTGGGCGCTGGTAGCTCACGCCTGTAATCATAGCTACTCAGGAGGCTGAGATCTGAGGATCATGGTTCAAAGCCAGTCTAAGCAGGAAACTCTGTGAAACTCTTATCTCCAATAAACCATCAGAAAACAGGAAGTGGTACTGTAGCTCAAGTGGTAGAGTGCTAGCCTTGAGGGACAGTGTTCAAGGCCCAGAGTTCAAGCCCCATGACAAAATAAATAAATAAATAAATAAAATATCATGACTGTAACTAATCCTAGCTACTCAGGTGACTCGGATCTGAGGGTTGTGGTTCAAAGCCAGCCAAGACAAATTAATCAAAGAAAAGCTAGACATGAAAGCATGGCTCAAGTACTGGCCTTAAGCATAAAAGGTAAGGAAAAATGTGATGTCCGAAGTTCAAGCCACAGTACCTTGTTAAAAAAAAGCCTATATTTAGGATGTGATAACTGTATATGAAATAACTACATGAAGGAATAATGAGGGAACAAACACTTCTAAGTGAGATAGCCCCACCTTACTTTCCTTGTTCGTGTTTTCTCTTCATTTTATTTTTGTTTTTAAGTAGTTGGATAAAGGGTTACCATTCAACAATGTAGTATATAAATTCAATAAATCTTGATCTGTTTCACCCCTTCCTTTATCCTGTCAAGGAGGAAAATGAGCCTGACCTTCTAGTCAAGTCTGAAGGCCCACAGTCTGAAAGGATTTCCCAAGGTTAGCTTGAATTGTTGCTTCCCTGGACTTGCAGGAAGGAATGGTCTACAAAACCTGCCTCTGAGGCAGCTCACTTCTATGACCGGACTTGTATGCTCTCTGCCTTCCACCTGTACCACTCCATTTGGGAATGGCAAAGTAGGCAGGAATAGCTCCAGAAGAGCACTGGCACATCCAACTAACGTAAACACAAGAACAGAGCCACAGGGTGTCCTAGATTTCAGTCGAGGGAGGGGGTGGTCCAGCCATGGTGAGTTGCACTAGCAGAGTGTCATGGACAGGCATGAGGGTAAGAAAGTAAGGAAAGGTTTGAGCATGCCCTGATTGGAAGCTATTGGTCTAGGGAAGCTGGGATAGCTAACCACAAGCAAGGGAGAGTATGTGATTGTCTAAGTGTATACATCTGGCTTTCTCTGGATGATACTAAATTAGGAGCAGGGACAAAAAAATTAGGCAAGATGTCAGTTATTAATCTAACCTTGGCCATTTGGAGCCAATTGTTACAGAAGTCATTTTTCAAACAATCCTAGATTGTCACCAGAGACAGCAATCAGCTTTCTGTAAGTGTGGTATACAACAAATTGGCTCCTAGGCTATTTGTGACAGAGAAACAATTGGTTTCCTAGGCAGGTTGCTACAGAATATAGCTCAGAATTCTATTTTTATATATGGTCCATCCATTGTCCATTTGTATATTCAGTCTTTTCGCACACCATCTGGTGTCAAAGACGCTTCTGGGATGACTTTGTATCTGCAGATACAGAAAAATGCAAGAAGGTATGTCCCTTGGTATATGTTGTTTTTCTTGGAAAATAATTGCTAATAACTCAGTGATGGAAGAATGTGTTAAAAAGAAAAAACAAACCAGAAGTGTCAGGTCCAAACACGAATCTCACCAGTGGTAACAGGAGGTATGTGGTGAGGTGCCCACACAGTAGGCTAGAAATTTCTCCTTACCTGTTTTAAAAGTAAAAAGGCACAAAAAATGATTCCATTTACATTAAACCTGTACCACCTCCCTGATCTTGTCCATACTCCACAGGAGGAAATGGGTCTGTTTCACTGCAATAGGTCTGAGAGGTCATTATTTTGAGCACCCATCACTACAATAACCAGGACAACAGTCTCAGAAGAGGCTCCAGATTCTTCCTTTCAGAGGAGAATTCTCAGGGATCTTATTTTTTTTCATTTGAGCCAATTATTTAAGGTAAAACTGTCTTTCCCATTTAAAACCCAGTGCACAACTTGTAAGCATCAAATAAATTGCTCTGGGGTCCATTTTCAGGCTCCGTTATCTGAAAACTACTGGCTTCGCTAGTTATGAGGAAACGAGTTCGTAGTCCTCTACATTTCACACACAGACAAAGGCGTCTTATGAAATGCAGTCTCGCTTTTCCAATCTTTGCAGCTTCCATGAGCTTTATGAAATGGAATGAGTGGACACTGAGTTAGCATCAGATGCTGGCAGAATGAATGCCAACCCTGACTGGACACAGCAAGGTGGGCAGGAATTGTTATTCCATCTTGTAAGGCAGAGTATTTCCTTACCTTCCAAACAAAAAAAAAAAAAAAGAAGAAGAAGAAGGAAGCAGAAGAGGAGGACAAGGAGGAGGACGAGAGGAGGAGGAGGAGGAGGAGGAAGAGGAGGAGGAGGAGGAGGAGAGTCAATCAATTAATCAGATCCTTGGTTCCCCCTGAGAAGAGCAGCAAATATGAGAATGAAAATTAACCTTGATGAAGAAAGAACCCCTGGGTTGCCCTGACCAATAGACCTGAAGCAAAGAAAGCTGCTCACCTCCATCTCTCACATCACATTAGCACAGCCTTTTGCCAAATGATGATGAAAAGCTCAAGCCCTTATGCTGAGTGGCTCCTGCTCAAATACCCCATAAAAATGAGCTGGGCCCTCAGCTTCCTTATGTGTTCTCACATAACTGAATCTCTGCTTCTTACAGTGATTACTGGGCACATTCCCAGAGAGGAGGAAAATAACAACAGATTAAGCAGAGCCAGGGGCGCCATTGCTTTCAGCTTCAATAGCCCGCCCATCTTGTGCTTTTCTATTAGTACAGAGCCTGGGGAGCTGATTAGCCTGGTCCAGCTTCCAGAAGCTACCCTTAGAGAAGGCATGTTGGGAGACATGAATGTCCTGTTAACTTTATTCATTTTACACAAGGCCAGAACTCAAACTAACCGTTCCTGTTGCGAAGTTAACAAATGAGCTACATTTATAAAAAAAAATCTTGGGCATTGTTGTCTGCTGATTCTAGGGGCAAAAAAAAAAAAAGAAAGTGCATACCAAACCAAAGGAAATTATATATAACAAGGATGGGGTGGGGGAACCAAACACTACAAATAGAATCATTTATCCTATTTTCTAAATAGTGTATGCCCACAATGTGCCTGGCACTGGGGCTTTGGAGATGTAAAAGTCATGTAATGTCCCCATCCTCAAGTAGCTTATAGCCTAGAAATTTGACATGTAGTCCACATCTGATTGATCACCAAATATTGTGAATTTTACCTTCTTATTGTCTGTGCAGGTCATGCAAATCTCTCTAACTCTATGCCCACCTGGGTGGCCAAGACCAACTCCATCTCTCACCTGAACTTTTACAGTAGCCTCTGAAACATTCTCTCTACATGCTTTTCCTTACAATCTATTCTCCAAAGCCAGAATGCCTTTTCAAAGGCCGAGTACATCTTAAACTCTTCAATGACTACCCAATACTCATAGATTAAAAATAGAGTTTGATAAGGTCCAGAAAGCCTCCTGCTGCAGCCAGGACCACTTACATTAAACTACAAAACCATATCTCCTTTCTCATCTCTTTTGAATGCTTGGCTTTGCAGTGGGGCTTTGTGACTTTACACTTCAGTTCAGTACAAATTGGAGTCTATTTCTCCCCCCACTGCAATGCAAAGCTGGCCTGGAGACTTGCTCTGGCTGATTGAGTGTTCCAAATCTCTATCTGAAACTGTACCTCAAGAACTTTGTGTGTTTCCTTTCATTTGCTTAGAATTCTATCACCACCATGTGAATGAACTCAAGATAACCTGCTGAACAATGATAGTCCATGTCAAGCACAGCCAAAACCCAACTGAGGTCCCAGGCATAAAAGACCTTCCAAGACAAACCACTTTGCCAGCCCACAGCTGACCGTGTGGTATGAGAGCCCTATGGTGTTTTATTTCATTGATGGTTATTCAGCATAGCTTACAAATACACTGTCTCTGTACCTCCATTTAGCAAGGGTTTCCTTCTCTGAAATCTCAAAACATCATCTTTCCTTTGGTCTCTAATACTTGGCACTGGGCTTTGAACATGCTGGTCTTTCTATAGGAATGCTTTTAACCCACACCCAGCTCCTTTGCCTCATTAATTCCTCTACTTTCCATCTAAATGAGCAATCACTACTGCCTGGAGACAACCACACCAAACTCCCTGATAAGATCATTTTCACACGATCTTTATTACATGTGACACATTATACCTATCATAGGGTAACTAGTCGAGTGTAATTATTGGAACTCAAACTATCTGGGTTAAAATCCTAACTACTGCACTTGATAGTTGTATCCATGAGGAAATGGTAATCTCTCTGCTCCTTAGCTTCTTCATTCATAAGCAATCATACCAAATACCTCATAGTATCATTCTGAGCATTCAATAGGTTAGTCAGGTGTTTAGCCATTCTTGTATTATAGCAAGTGTGTTGTAAGCATCAGTTATTATTAAATTGTCATGTGCCTATCTTTTAGAAGACTTCCTTTAATTGTAATTTTATTTTTATTTGTATGATTCTTTGATTAATGTCTACAGACGAGATCAGCAAGCTTTTTCAATAAGACCTATATTTCAGTCAGTTCAGGCTTGCTATAACAAACATAGCAGAGTCGTGTTGGCATAACCAACAAAAATTCATTTCTCACAATTCTGGAAGATGGAAAGTCTAAGACAGGATACTAGCCATTCCGGATGAGGCTCTCATCCTGGTTGGTGGACAGACTCCAATTTGCTATGTCTCTCATGGCTGAGAGAAATTGTCAGTCTCATATCTTTACATCAGAGTTTGCAGGTCAGGAAAGAGCCACACAGAGAGATACAAAAATGAAAGATATAAATATAAAAGTCAAGTTATGAGCCAGGTCCTTATGGTCCATGCCCTTAAACCAAGCTACTCAAGAGAAAGATCTGGAAAATTGTGATTCAAGGCTAGGTCAGGTAGAAAAGTCTGCTAGACTCAATCTCCAAAATAACCAGCAGAAAGCTATATCGGATGTATGGCTAGTAGAACATCAGCCTAGCAAGCATAAGGTCCTGAGTTCAAAACCTAGTACTGGAGAAAAAGAAAGAAAAACAGACAACAAAAGAAAGAGAGAAAGAGAGAGAAAGAAAGGAGGGAGGTAAGGAGGGAAGAAAGAAGGAAAGAAAGAAAAAAATGGTTATGTGGAAACAATAGAATAAAATCAGAAACCAGTAACAGACAGATATCTGTAAATTTGCCAAATATTTGAAAACTAAAATAACTCACTTCTAAATAATTAATGAATGAAAGAATAAAACAAACAGAAAACAGGAAATATTTTAAACTGAAGAAAATGAAAATAGTACATACTTTGGGTTGCTGCTAAAGAAATCTTAGGTGGGAAATTTATAACCCTAAAAGACCATTTTTAAAAAATGAAAGATCTCAAGTGAGTGATCATGATCACAGGGAATACAAAAGGAAGACAACACTGCATTCAATATAAGCAAAATAATAAATATCAGCACAGAAATCAACAAAATTTTAAAAAGAGAAAATGATTGACACTAAAGGCAAATTCTTTGAGAAGAGTCATAAAATTGCTAAACATTTAGCTGGACTGATTGGAGGGAAAGACACAAATTGGCAGTATGGGGTGTGAAAGAAGTGACTTTGCTATCGATCTTACAAATATTTAGGCAATATTTAGAACAATTTTATTCTATAATGTCGATAATGTAGATGAAATAGACAAATACCTGACTGAGAAGACACAAACCAGCAAAGCTCCTACAAGAAGAAATAGTTAATCTAGTAATTCTGTATGTTTTTAAACAGACTAAATTTAGGACTAGACTAACTTTCCATGAAGAAAATTCCAGGACAAGATGACTTAACTGGTGAATCACAATAAACAACAAAAATGGCACTAATTTTATAGAAACTCTCTCAAAACATCAAAGAAAAATATTTCTCAATGCAAATCTGTCATTTCTCTGTGACTGAAACCGAAGACATTATACAAAAGTCCCAATGACAATAAACATGAACATTCTAGGCAGAACCCTGAGCTGATTTCTTATTAATGGGTAAGGTTTAAGATGAGCTTTATTTCTAGTAGTCCCAGCACTTTTTTTGTAGAGAACATTATCCTTTGTATGTATAATTACTTTCACATTTTGTTAAAAAAATCAGTTGGTGTACTTGTGTGGGTTGGTGTCTGAATTTTCTATTCTACTCCTTCATTCTGTATATCTGTTCCCTTTCTGGTGTCAAACAGTCTTGGTTGGTATAATTATATAAAAGTCCCTAAACTGAGTAGACTGATTCACATCACATTTTTATTTTACAGCATTTCATTGGCTATTCTGGATTTTTTTTGTCCTTTCACATCAATTTTAGAATAATTTTGTCTATTAAAGTTGGTAACATTTTGATAGGAATCTCATGAAACCTTTATTATCAATGTGAAAATTCATATTTTTACTAGTTGTTTTTCAATTCATGAACATGTTCTGACTCTCCATTCATTTAGATGTTCTTTAATTCCATTTATAAGCATATTTTAGTTTTTCTGGTGGTTAATTGGAGATAGGAATTTCATGAGGACTTTTGTGCCTAGGCTGGCTTCAAACCGTGCTCCACAGATCTCAGCCTCTTGAGTAGCTAGGATTACAGGTGTGAGCCACCAGTGCCCAGCTCAATATTGCTCTCTTTATTGAGCAGATATAAGTCACATTGCATTTTCAATTTTTTCTATGTGTTCATTGTTTATATATGAACATACAATTGATTTTGTATGTTTTATATTGTGCAACCTTTTCAATTTCATTTATCAGTATTAAGAGATTTATTTGCAGATTCCTTGGTGCTACTATTTTACCTCTTATATCATCTCTAAATAGGAAATTTTTCGCTCAGTCCTTTGCAGTCTTTAAGTCCCGGGTTTCCTTGCCTTGCCCTGCTGTATTGGGTAGAACTTTCAACACTTGCTGAAATGCGGTGGTAAAAGTGGACATTGCCTTGCCTTGATCTTAAGAGCAAAAGCATTAAGTAAAAGGCAAGATTTTTTAACCCAGCATTTGTCCATCTGTCATTGAATATTCTTTAAATTTTTCCTTAAATTAATGAGTCTCAGATGACACCTATAAAGTATAAGTAATAATATTTACTTTCTAAGTCTCATAAAAATAAATCACAATTTAAATCATCCAACACAGACTCCCTAACATTTGAGGTCTTTTTTTGACCCTATATTTCAATTCAGAACAGCAAAAAGAAGTTAATTCACTTCCCAGCTCATTAGTGTCTGTTTTTAAATAAAATACATAACTCTTTGATATTTCCTAAATTCCTATCAGGATCCTTATGTTATCATGAAATAAAATAAAGTTAAATACAGGTTAAAAGTTTATAAAGAGCTCTTTCCATCCCAGACATCTCTGTTATCAGCAAACCAGCCATTTCATCTTACCTAAATTTATCTGAACTCTTCAGTCAGAAAATGCTTACTGTTGCCAGTTTAACTGCTGGTCAAATCAAGCTGTTGATTGTTCCAAATGTTACAACTTAACCAGACAGATGCTCTAAAGGATGAGAAATGAAATTGCATATTTCTATTTATAGCTGTTATATTTGTTTTACCTGCCATTGCGATCACAATTCGACCTATTCAATAGAATGACTTGAAGAGGCTCCAGTATGGAGAATCCTCCTTATAATGCAAATGCCCTTCAAGGCACTAACCACATGGAAGATAAGAGTCAAATAAATGGTGTTTTGATAATGTTTTTCCCCAGCACAGAAGAACATCAGCTCCCCTGCTGATTCTCTGGACTATCGCCAGAAAGTCTGCTTTAGTGGCAAGATGAAGCAAGAGAGAAAAATGGGAGAGGTGTTTATAGTACCAGAGCAAATCAGGCTTGCATCATTATACTAATGTAAACAATAGAAGCCATTCTGGCCGGCCTACCTGACCAGAACTTGGCAACTATGACCTCAGTTATGTACCCATCTATTGGTCCTACATGGCAACACATGATCAATTTCTGCCTACCCATAACACCTATGCATCATATAGGTGCTGGCAATAGAGAATTGACAACTCTGAGACTAGAAGAATGTTGAATATAAACACTCCCTCTCCTTCAACCATTGAGTGGATTTTCCAGGGGTCTTACTCTAGTTCCAGAACTTCCTGGCATGATTAAATTACAATCACCTACAGCCATCATTTCTTTGATCGTTTATCAACTGTCTTGCCTTTTTTTTTTTTTTCTTTGCTTCTAGTCCTGGGGCTTGAAGTCAGGGCCTGGGTGCTGTCTCTGTGCTGCTTTTGCTCAAGGCTAACACTCTACCACTTGAGCCATACCACCACTTCCAGCTTTTTCTGAGATAAAAGTCTCATGTACTTTTCTGCCTGGGCTGGCTTCAAACTGCCATCCTCAGATCTCAGCCTCCTAGGTAGGTAGGATTACAACTATGGCGCCATCAGTACCCAGCTCCTTCTTAACCTTGTTTTTCTCACTTTCTTTCTCCTCTCCTGAGGTCTCTGGGTCTAGGAGGTGGAAGGTCCAAAGAAAATATGGCAGGATAATGAGCACAAGAATAATCTAGGGGGAAAATAAAGGCTTAGGAAATAGTCCAGAAATAGCAGAGGTCCAAGAGCAAGGATTCCCTTTAGCACATGATATAGGTGTGGTTCAGATAGAGTGTCATCTTTGTTAGGGCAACGCTGCCTTTTTAGGACACTTATAATACTGCCACAGACACCATTAACTCCACTACCTTCCTTGTAAATATTTATTCATAATGCTCTTAAATTGCTTCTCAGTCTTTGTGTTCCTAGTCCAAAAACCAGAGTTCCAGAGAAGAACAAAGAATGGCCAAGACATGGACCCATAATTATACACAGACTGCCAACTGGAAAAGAATATATCTGATGGCCCTTGGTTTTCTTAGGAGAAGGTTAGGGTCAGTGCTCACGAAGGGAGCTGTAAAGACAGAGCTTGGAGTGCTAAGCAGCTAGTTAATTACAAATATCTACTGCAGAAATTGACTACGGATTATTTTCTAATTTTTAAACCTCTATTGTCCCTTTTTTATGACACTTTCTGGCAAGAATACAAATTATTCTTTGTTGTGCCTATCTTTTTATTTTATTTATTCTCCTAAAAGATTCACCTTCCCACATTTCCACCTCTTTAAAAATGTTATGATTTATAACCAATAAAAATTCCTAATCAAATGTAAACTTGTTCAACCACTTTGGAAAGCAGTATGGAGGTTCCTCAAAAGACTCCACATAGAGCTCCCCAACGACCCAGCAATCCCACTTTTGGGCATTTACCCAAATGATCACAAACAAGGCCACACTAAAGCTACCAGCACAACTATGTTTATTGCAGCATTATTTACCATAGCTAAGACATGGAACCAACCCAGATGCCCCTCAGTAGATGAATGGATCAAGAAGATGTGGTATATATACACAATGGAATTCTATGCCTCCATCAGAAAGAATGACATTTCCCCATTTGTTAGGAAATGGAAAGGCTTGGAAAAAATTATATTAAGTGAAGTAAGCCAGGCCCAAAGAAACATAGGTCCCATGGTTTCCCTTATTTGCAATATCTAGTATAGGTATGAGTCAAGCGGAAAAAGTCAGAGAATGTGATGTTAGGAAAACGAACCCTCAAATATGTATTTTAATGTTTTTGTTTCTTTCATGCATGTATTTCTAACGCATTTATAAGATTATTTCTTTGTTGCTTTGTATGTCCCTCCCCCACAGTGTAACCCCCGCTTTCACTATATTTGATGTCAGTATAACATGTGGAGGAGATGGGGACAAACAAGTCGTTTAAGGATTCAGGTGGACCTGTTGCAACAATGAGAAGTACAAAATGTCATGTCAAAACCAGCTTTACAATGTCGGTGGGGGGGGAGTGGGGGGGTATGATTGGGTGGGAGGGAGGGGGGAGGCTGGGAAGGGAGGTGAAGGGTAAACAAAGGAGGAGGCTGCAATGCTTGGTAAATGTATGCATTATCCTGCCCATGTAATTGTAACCCCTCTGTACAGTATGTTCTCAAATAAAATAAAATAAAATTTAAAAAAAAAAAATTCCTAATCAATCCATTAAAAGTGGTATCTTACAATCAATTAAACTCTAAAACTGTTGTCATTTTAACTCAATTATGAGTCCATCTTCCAAAATATTACATCTCTAAGTGAAATATCTTATCACATTAAATTGTAAGATCTACACATGTATACTTATTTTAATATACAATCGTCTACAACATGAATGTTTATTGAATAAATGAGCAATTTAGCAAACTATTAGGAATCTGATAAGCAAATTCCTGGGTTCTGTGTTTTATATTCCATCAGACGCTGAAATTTAAATGCATCCAGACAAATTTTTTTCCCAATAGATGTCTGACTTATTCAATCAACAGTTGTTGAACTCTGACTAAATCCCAATCATGTACAAAGTGCCTTGTAGCTCATCTTTTCAGAACTGCCCTCAGTGAGACTCAAAAAAGAACTTTAATAAATCGCCAAAGGGCATACACAGTTAGTAGTAGGGGAGTCATGATTTGAACAGTTATTCTAGAACTCCAGTTCACATTCTTTGTTACTCTTACATTGTCAAACTATATTATACTATTTTATTTTTCTATTTTACTTTTACTTTCCTATTTTACAGATTACCTCTGTGTGTGTGGTGTGTGTGTGTGTGTGTGTGTGTGTGTGTGTGTGTGTGTGTGTGTGTATCAGTGAATCCACTGGAGCCAAGAAGTGTCCCACCCTTGATAGATATCCACCTGGTTGGATGGATCCACTGAGAGTCTATCTAGAGAAGAGATTAGTGGAAATCCATTCTCAGGAAACAATTTAAGAAACTGTGTTACATATACACAGTAGAATTTTACTCATCTGTTTGAATAATATTACATCAGTTGCAAAGGAATGGTTAGACATGGGAAACATATGTTAAATGAAATAATTCAGGTTCAGAGAAACACAGTTCTCTGTCATGGGTGGATGCTAGAACGAATTTATGAATTTACAAATAAACACACATGGGGTTACATGCAAGTGCACACAAAGGATATTATTTGTAGGGGAGAATTCAAATGGTGTCAGTCCTCAGAAAACTGCCTCACAGTCCCACAAAATAAATATCATCAGGAGATTGGCATGTCACGGGGGTAGAGAAATGAAGAAGGGAAGGAAGAGAGGATGCAGTCATAACGTTCAATACATATCCTATGAGACTAAGATAATTGAGGGGAGGGGATGGGTTGGGTGGGATGGGGAAAATGGTGAAATGAGTGACATCAGTACTTACAAACAGATTTGTTGCATGGTAACACCTTTATACAACTACTTAAAAGTTAATTTTTTAAATACATTGTTTTCTTTAAAAGGGAACAGAAGCTGCTGGCTGGGGAAAAATGACCCAAACGTGAGGAGAAATACGTTTCAGTACGCAATCTGATCTATGCCACACCCATTTTCTTCCAACATATATTAGAAATTTGTGCTGGGATCTTAGCATTGGTAAGGGAGTGGAGTGGTTAGCTGGCAGTAATAACTAAGTTGGCATCAGGCAATATCATTCCCATTGGTCCACAGAAACCACATCAGCTCAAGGTTTGTCACTCTGGGCCACAGCCATGATGTCTTGGGCAGGCACCAGCAACAAGTCAGCAGCGTCTGAGGACATGGGTGGTACAGTCACCATCTGTAACATCACCAAGGAAGAAAATGGCAGGAGCCACAATGTAGCAAGGGAGTTCATTTGAGAATCCCTCTGATGACCAGTCCTAGCAAGTTCTTAGAACAATTTGAGAGGAATATTATAGTCCTGGTGTTTGGAGCGAGCAGCCACTCAGTGGTAGGGCCAGAAGTATACAGTTGGTTTTTGACCCTGATTATACTCTGAAGCTATGTACTAAGCTATGTACATAGCTTATATAATTACAACACCAAGCCTAGAATTTAAACAAAGAGCTCAAGTCAGCACAAATAAAAAACCACAAAAATGAAGCAGTTTGTTTCTTAGAAACCAGAAGAGCCACCATTAAGACAACAAAGATGTCTCAAAGAGAAGGCTAGTTTCTCAACAAACCAGACATCCAATCTGCATTGTCATCCCTACCCTGTTCCAAATGTTCAGTATCACCAAGAAGCAGTTGCTTCCTCTTCTCTTTGATCTACTTCCTTAGCTTCTACAGGAGAGGCTGATCTAGATGGACAAATGTCCCAGTGTCCACTTATTTCAGAACAGTTGTGATTCTGCCAATGCTGATTTGTATGTTTTAATATCCTGCTGACCTTTAAAATAGCTTTGTAGGGGACTCAGCCAGCAGGGATTATGCATAATAATGGAAGAACTATGTAGCTTTCCAGGCTCTAGAAATCACAGTAGTAAAGCAATAGGAACACTGAATGCATAATGTGCACAGAGTCAACTGGTCTACCCCAGCAGGATCAGTGAGGGAAAATAGGCTTCACTTTTGGAAGTTAATGAGTACCTCTGGTTGTGCATGTTTTGGTCAAACTAATTGCACATGTGGGAAAATCAACAGAGAATGTACATTTCTTTGCTCATATTCATGCAGAGTACATAACATGGATTTAGTAAGCACAGGTAAAATAGCATTGCATTTCTAAAGGGCTCCCATTGAGAGACTTGTTTTCACAGCTTAGGGCCTGATTAACATCTGGCTAAAGTTCTAATTTTTCTTATATGAATCTCCATTGCATTATGATTGCACAAATTGGAAACGAAGTCGATTTTCATTAGGTGAGGGTCATGGACCTTTGGGGCTTTAGTTGGCACAGACTTCCCTCTGTGAATTCCCTATCATACTTGGCAGCTTGTGGATTTTCTGGGCCTATTTCACATCTCTCTTCTAGTACCCATTACTCTCCAAACAATCTAGGCCACACCACATGCCATACATACCTAGGCTTCTATATATAGTATCTGCCTTCTGCCATGGTCTTCCTATGTCCCAAACACTTCCTTACACTGTCCATCAAGTCTTACCCAATCTTTAATCCCTTAAAGTTTTCAACACTAACCAAAGTCATCCATCTAGTTTATACACTTATGATCCAAATCTTGGCAGTATCTCTTATGGATCTTGATTCTGAAATCTAGGTAAGAACGTAGTTAATACAATGAGGATAAATGAGATGGCAGAATTCCCATACCAGGCTTGAAAACATTATCTAAAGCTATCATACACAAGTAAGTGAATGATGGCAAGGATAGACCAACAAACCAAAGAGGGAAAGGGAAGCCAGAAACAGACTTGCACTTCAGGGGACTTTGATATACAGTACAAATGCATCACAAAGCCAGGTGCCAGTAGCTCATGCCTGTCATCCTAGCTGCTCATCATAGTTCAAAGCCAATCTGGACAGGAAAGTCTGTGAAACTCTTATCTCCAATTAACTACCCAAAAGGCAAAAAGTGGAGCTGAGGCTCAAGTAGGTAGCATACCAGCCTTGAGCAAAATAAAGCTCAGGGACAGCACCCAGGTCCTTAGTTCAAGCAACACACACACACACACACACACACACATACATACACGCATGCACGCACATATACACACACAGCTTTTTATTTTAAAAAAGATGCACCATAGGAGAAAAAATTAAATTAGATACCTATTTTGCCCTATATACAAAATTCCACATGGAATAACACACAAATATAAAGCAAATATCAATGATTTTAATAAGAACCCACATGTTTTCCCTAATTCATGTTCATAGGAGATGAGTATTACTGGCGGTTCTTTGTGGAGAGTAAAGTGATTTACCCCCAGTCAGACAACTAAGTAATGAACACTAATTCCTAATTGTTATCCCCAAAGCTTTAATTTTACCATCATAACATACTGCCCCTCCATCTTCTGAATCATCTTTCAATTATTTTACTGTTTTTTCCTCCAAATGTATTTCAATAAAGAAAATTCCACCATTTATCGATCAGTCCATCTACCCACCTTTTTACCTCCATGCCTACTTTTTGTTTGCTCCTGCCCAAGTCAGGAGCCATGGCGTGGTTTGTGACATTTCTGCCATTCCATCTTGACAAAGGCTCTTGGCATATCTTTCTGCAATTCTTAGGACTATTCAGAAGCCAGGACTAAAGAATTATCAAGGAAAGAACTCTCTCTCACACACACTCTATTTTTTTTCCTATTCTGTCCCTGGTGATAAAACCTTGGACAAAGATTTGAACAAATTATACTGAAAAATACAAATCCAGCGAAGCATGAACTAAATGGAAGAGATATTTGTGTTTATCAGCTATGTCTCTCACATCCATCCCCCATCAGACTTTGATTTATTTCAAATCTTCCTTCTCTAACATTGTTACAGGTTTTGGTGTCATAATATAGATCAAATTAATATTAATTTTTAAAATACAGAGTTTTATTTCTCCCTCACATAGTCATCAAACAACCCAAGAATTGTCAGTGTCACTTGATGGAGAAATTGGCAGAAGATCCAACAGGATGCTCCTGTGAGTGCTGATCAATCTTTTGGGGTTCTGATGAGATCTCCTTCATCCCCGCTTATGGAACATGGGCTTCTGCACACACACAGAGATACAAGGTCACAGTAATTGAGCAATTCATCCCTAAGCTCAGCACACATAGGTCTCTACCTACAAAGTAACTTTCCTACTTCTTAATTTGTTGATTATGAAATGCAGCATCTTTTTTAGAAGAGAAAATGCTCCTCAATTAGCTGTGTCCTACTTTACTTTCCGTCTATTAGGACACTGTGTCCATTTCTTGAACATTAAGTCAACATGACTAACTTCAAGACTTTGCATAAATTCTAATTAAAATCAAAATCCTCATGTTTTTGTACCTTCAGAAACATTATTTTCAAAGGACAGAAGAATTATATTTCAAGGACGTAGGTTGAAATGGCAACATTATTATATTTAAAACAAGCCAAGAGAAAAGATAACCAGAGTGAAGAAAGTAGCTTTGCTATGATTACTGCCATTGTTGTTTTTTTATGAAGAGTTTGGAGAAGCTGCTAGAAGACAAGTGAGGAATAGAATTAGGGACGGAGAACAATTTATCTTTCTTAACTCCATTTTCATATATAGAGGAGAAGACAAGCCAAGTATTGGTGTGGCTGAAGAAGTAAGATAAATGGATAGCAGTAAATGTAATGCTTGAAATTTATTATATATTTATGACTCTGGCACTGTGTTAACTACACAAAAACTCAAACATTATAAATTTTTTAATTTATTGCCTCATAATTTATTTATCAAATGAATACATGCAGTTATCAACAAGTTAAGTACAAAATAAAGTTTAAAAAAGGAAGGAAAGGGGCTGGGAAGGTGGCTCAGTGGTAGAGTGCTTGCCTTGCATGATGAGGCCCTGGGTTCGATTCCTCAGCACCACATAAGCAAAAAGAAAAAAGCCGGAAGTAGCGCTGTGGCTCAAGTGGTAGAGCGCTAGCCTTGAGCTGAAGAGCTGAGGGACAGCACCCAGGCCCAGACTTCAGGCCCCATGACCGGACCAAAAAAAAAAAAAAAAAGGAAGGAAAGGGGCTGGGAATGGGGCTTAGTGGTACAGTGCTTGCCTTGCATGCATGAAGCCTTAGGTTCGATTCCTTAGTACCACATAAACAGAAAAAGCCGGAAGTGGCACTGTGGCTCAAGCAGTAGAGCGCTAGCCTTGAGCAAAAGAAGCTCAAAGCTGGGTGCTGGTGGCTCACACCTGTAATCCTAGCTACTTAGGAGGCTGAGATCTGAGGATTGGGGTTCAAAGCCAGCACGGGCAGGAAAGTCCATGAGACTCTTATCTCCAATTAACCACCAGAAAACCAAAAGTGGCGCTGTGGCTCAAGCAGTAGAGTGCTTGCCTTGAGCTGAAGAACTTAGGGATAGTGCTCAGGTCCAGAGTTCCAACCCACAACCAATAACAACAACAACAACAACAACAACAACAACAACAAAACTCAAGGACAGTGGCCTAGACCCTCAGTTCAAACCCCAGGACTGGGAAAAAAGAAAGTAAATAACACTCCTTGACTTGGTATTATGCTTTATCCTGGCCCTATGTAATAACAATAACAGTAGTAGTAGTAGTAATAGAAAAGGTTCAGAAATGAGCCTTGAGCATTAGAAGCATAATGAGTCCGACTCATGCCATGGCCCTATGTTACTAAAGCCATGCTTCTCTCCTTTTCAAATCAGTGTTTATTAATCATATATATTAAGGACTTCGTTATAATATTTCCATACATGTGTATCGTGTACCTCAACCTTATTCATCCCTCCACGAGCCCTTCTCTCTCCCTTTCCCTAGTAGTCCTCCCTCCGTGTTAGTCCCTTGCTTTTGTTGTTCGCCCCCACCCCCACTAACCTCCAGAGATGAGGAAGAGCACACAATGCTTGTTTCTACATGAGCTGTATTTCCCTCAACCTCATGCTCTCCACTTCCATCTATTTTCCAGAAAAATGACATAATTTAATTCAGCTTCATGTCTGAATAAAGTCTACTGAGATGAGTATCTCATGGTGCTCTCTCCTATGTACAAGGTTGGGACACATCAGTGCACCCTAGGTGCTATAAAGAGTCAGACTCTTACTTTGTAAACAAACTTTACAACTTCAAGGATGGAAAGGGGGAAGTTGGGGAGGTGGGGAGGGAGGGGATGGTAGAGGAAAAACAAAGGAGGGGGTAACAATGCCCAATAGGACATGTACTCCTTACCTTGCTCATGTCACTGTAACCTCTCTGTACAGTATCTTTATAATAAAAATCTATATTAAGTTAAAAAAAAGAGTGAGACCCAGAGCCCAGCCCGCCTCAGGACCCTTCAGGGCTTTGGTCCCAGGCAAAGCCGGAGCAGTCTATAAGATGTGACGGATAGGTGTCCCTGCACAGCAGAGACACCAAGGGACCTATGTGGGACTTCAGCCTGAGGAAGACACATGTGGATGGCTCAGCGGTGGTGGAGAGGAGGGAAGCTGGAGAGAAACTGGAAACTGGAGACAAAATCAACAGGGCGAAGACAAGGAGAGGCTGAGTCAGGATGGGAGCCAAGTGGGCGATGGAAGCTAGAGAGAAGGAGACACAGCTGCTCCTTCCTCTTGTGGCTTCTCGTCCTCTCGAACTCAGATTCCACAGTATTTTTAGCCCACGCAGGCCTACGTGGAATGCTGAAGGAGGCAGAAGTGTACACCTTCAGCCACATTCCTTTTACAGTTACTGCTACATTTTTCACTGTAGACAACAATCATCTTATAAACAATAGCAAATAAAAAATAAAAGGATGTAATGACGCCAAAGACCCTTTGTGCTCTCCCCAGCGTGCCCCTGCGCTGACTCGGCTGTGTGTAGAGTGGACAGCCAGGTAGAGTCAGTAAGGCCAGTTCATAAGGGCCATTGCTCGTTGCCCGCAGAAGCCCCCTCACTCTCTGTCCCTCCACATGGCCAAATTCGTGACTGGCCTGCGGCCTCACTGAACCGCGACCCCAAAATCACAGTGGGCTCAGAACCTGCTGATTACACACCTCGGCAGTGATGCAAATGTCCTTGCTATTTTCAGCACCGTGCTAATGAATTGTATTTAACGACATTAAAAAATAATGATTTGGAAAGACTACAATTATGATATTTAAAATATAAATTGTACCCAACAGATATTAAATGTGGGATTTGCATTTTCACTTGCGCTCAGAGACTCACAAATACCCTTTAATCCTCTGAAAGAAAATGGGCAAACACGTTGATCAAATAGCTCACTCACTCTGAGCAATAATACTTTCCATTACCATATGGAAGGATGCATGAAATTATCCAAAACACTTGTCTTTTAATTAGGATGCATAACCTGGGCCACATGCAGTTAAGGGGTTAAATCTGATGACAGTAAAGGGACTTGAGAGTGGCAAATGACAGATTTTCCTCAGTAAGGCAGAAAAGACCCCACTTATGCTAGAAACCATGATAGCCATGAATATAGGCATGTGAATGCCTTACACTTGTGTGCTGGTGTGCTGGTGTGCACTCACAGTGTGTGAGTATTTATGCACTTGTGTGTACACATGCAAAATCCCCTTTTCACTTCAGCAATGCCACCATTGTCATTCTTACTCAGCTCAGACAACTAAAATAAACCACCACAGTCTGCACACCTTAAATGACAGAAATTTATTTATCACAGTTTACCTCTCATAATTAGTTGACAGCCTTACTAAAAAGAGCAGAGGTCAGCAAGGTGCTGGTAGCTCACACTTGTAATTCTAGCAACACATAAGGCTGAGATCTGAGGATCATGGTTCAAAGCCAGCCCAGGCAGGAAAGTCCATGAAACTCTTCTCTCCAATAAACCACCAAAAATCGGGAAATGGAGCTCAAAGTGGTAGAGAACTGGCCTTGAGTCAAAGAGCTCAGGAACAGTGCCCAGGCCCTGAGTTGAAGTCCTATGATGGACAGAAAAATAAATAAATAAATAAAGAGGTCATCCAGAGACAAGAAAATTCTATCTCCAGACTGACGTTAGATTCAAGATAGGCTGTAAAACACCAGCCCCAAAATCAAGAGGGCCAATTTCTTTTTTAAAAAATTCTCTGTATATAGAAGATAGATAGATAGATAGATAGATAGATAGATAGATAGATAGATAGATAGATAGATAGATAGATAGATAGATAGACAGACAGGCAGGCAGGTAGGTAGGCAGGCAGAAAGACGATACTAAATACACACACACACATACTACTATTGGGATCCTCTAGATGAGCCCTAGCTAGAACAGGTATCTATGTAGCCTGCACATGTGCAGGTATGATCCTCTTGAGAGAAAGGTGGATATGGGGATAGGGATGGAACCATGATGAGGCACACTTTCTGCACCCCATCTCCTTTGAAATGGCAGAAACAAGTGTGCTACCCCTGGGTGGAGAAGGCCCTTGGGAAGTCACCCTAGCTTCCACCATCTTTCTGGCCCAATATCTGTGCCTCAGGGAAGCCAGCAAATGGATCCCTTGCAGAGTAAGAGCAGATGTAGCAAAAGAGCATCCAAGAACTCAACCACCACCACTTCCAGTTGAACAGAAGACAAATGGCCCTTGTTCCCAAATCTTTAGTGCCATCCTCCCACTTGTCACTTCCCAGCAGGGCTGCTTAACCTTAGCTGCATGTAGAATCACTGAGGTTGGAAAGAAATGGTGTCATTCTTAGCGCACTGCGTATAACTCAGAAAGAAATGGTGTCATTCTTCGCGTACTGCGTATAACTCGGGGAGACAACATTCAAAGCTCCCAAATACAGCCAAGACTGAGAACCATCTTGTTAGTGCCACAGATAGACAAGGCAGTCCTGGCACTAGGCAAGGGGAAAAGCTACTCTGAGGTTGAACATTTTAGAATAAACAAGACTATGTCATAAATTCTAGAGTTAGTCTGTCCTGGTAACCGTGGATATAGAAAGCTATTGAAGCCGGGCGCCAGTGGCTCACACCTGTAATCCTAGCTACTCAGGAGGCTGAGATCTGAGGATCACGGTTCAAAGCCAGCCTGGGAAGGAAAGTCCATGAGACTCTTATCTCCAGTAAACCACTCGAAGAACAGAAGTGGCGTTGTGGCTCAAGCGGTAGAGCACTCGCATTGAGCTGAAGAGCATAGGGACAGCACCCAAGCCCAGAATTCAAGCACCACAACCGACAAAAAAAAAAAAAAAAAAGAAAAGAAAAGAAAGCTATCGAGTAGGTAGATTAACAAAATTATGGACTCTGGCTAAGATGTCATTCAGAATTCACTCCCTAAAAAGGAAGCTCAGACCATAATTTTCATTATACAAATGATCTTAAAATCAATAGCTTGAAACTTTGATCCCTATAAGAAAGCAGGATGGTAAGTGCAAAGTTATAAAAGTGTTTCTCAGCTATAAATTCACATTTTCCCCAAAGCCAGTGAATCCAGCTGTCCTCTGATCTCTCCAGACACCAACAGCTGGTTGTCCAAGAAGTAGAGCAAAATGTTGGCTCATCCTCCATTCCCTGTCTCTCATTCGTGCCCTTTAGATTTCTGTAGCATGTGCTAAAAGGATTCTCACCCTGAGCCTGGATTTTTGTTTCACTCTTCAGTCAGAGACATGAAGCTTGGGGTGGAGTCTTCTGTATTTTGGGGGTTTTTTTCTGCTGACTATCCTATCTTTAGCTAAAAGAACAGGGAAAATAAAAATAAACAGAATAACATAGATTTGCCTTGTCTTTTCTAATTTCACCTTCACAATTTATTTTCTGAATATTTTCCCCTTCTCCAACTCCTTTGTGACTCTTCCTGCTCTTGCTATAATGACAGAAAATGATGGCCAGGACTTCTAGAACCTCTGCTGTAATTACAGAGGTAAGTTAGTGACCAAATAGTCTGCCATGACACCAGGCACTGGTGGCTCATGTCTGTAATCCTAGATCCTCAAGATCGTGGTTCAAAACTAGCCCTGCCAGGAAAGTCCAGGAGACTCTTATTCCCAATTAACCACCAGAAAACTGGAAGTGGAGCAGTGGCTCAAAGTAGTGAGTACTAGTCTTGAGCAAAAGAGATCAGGAACAGTGCCCAAGCCCTAAGTTCAAGCCCCACAACCAACAAAAAAGAAAAAGAAAAATCATCTACCACCAAAAAGCTTTTATCACCAGAGTAATAGGAATATGTCAGTGAGTGAAGATGTGTGTGTGTGTGTGTGTGTGTGTGTGTGTGTGTGTGTGTGTGTGTGTGTGTGCATGTGTGAGCTGTGTATCCCCGCATACCTATGCATATAACTACACCTTTATGGGGAAAAGAGTCTTTCAGGACCGAACCTGTGGGGGTTGTTTTATCTCTATTTGCAGTGGGATAATATTTAGAATTACAGTGTGATCACTTATATGTAAATTGAGCAGTGTTACCCTTGAAATAATACTGTCCTACTTATTATCATGGAAAGCAAACATCAATATTTATGGCAACATTTTATCACTTATTACAATGTGCTGCAACCATAAAGGTTTCCTCACATGCACTATTAGGTTCTACTTTTTTTTTAATCCTCAAGGTAAGAGATATCCACTTTACAAATAAGAGCTTGAATAGGTGGGACACAAATCAAACTCTGTCTGAATCTGAGCCAGGCCTTTCCCTAATACCTTTTTTCCCAAGTATTCAGAGCAAAAGAATTTCCCCTCCTGATGAGCTGTAGAGGAGGCAGCCTCAGGAAAATCAAAGCTAAGCTTGCGGTTCCTCACACAAGTGATGGAGCAAATTGCATTCTCGAGAATGTGTTCTGGGTGAGAGTCATGGAATTGGTCTTTAGAAAGGTAAGAAATCAATGCCTACCTGTGTGGCTCCAAAAATATCATGTGTGCATAATTACAGATATGCCTCCTGCTTCTCTCCAAACCATCACGAGAGATTTATCTTCTTTCAACAATCCGTGCTGATAGTCAACAGCATTGCTGCTCTGTTAAATTGTTCAATTGTTCACTATGGAACAATTATTTACATTTGCCTATTTCTTCATGTATCCAATAGACACTGAAAACAAATTGGACACCACTTTTTTATAATGGATTTACATAGATTTTTAAGGCAGCCACAAAATTTCTCTTCATTCATGATTCATCTTAGTTCTTTTAGTTTTGCTTTAACATTTCCAAGCTTTGTGGCTCTGTTCCCTGACTGTCCTCCAAGCTTTCCAGATCTCCGCAAAAATGAAGGGAGCCAAGACATAAAGGCAAAAAAGAAAAAGAAAAAAGCCTAAGCTCCATCTACCCAGTGGGGATGGAGCTTTCTGTGCATCCTGTCAGAGAGATGCTGTCAAGTCTCCTTCTACTCAGATCCTCCCATTGCTTTGTCCTAATGCTCTACAACCCTTCAGATGACAAGATCCTTTCCTCTCAGAGTCCCATTATCAAGTAACAGTTTCAAAGGGCCTGCTGTCATACCCTATTGATAGTTATGTCTATTGCTAAAGTACTACGGTTTGAATGCAAATAAAGTCAGGAATTCCCAATTAAACCAGTGACATAGAAAACATCCAAAATATGTTCACTGTACAATTGGATATATAAACTCACAAATAAGCTCTTCAGAGTTTATGGCCATCACATGCTTACACCCCCATTTTGTGTAAACCCCACATCCGATATTACAGATCCCATATTACAGAGTGAGGAGAAATGTGGAAGAGTCTGTAGGAACTCTTCAGTCATGTGTGGAAATTCTGAAATTTGAGATTTTCCTATTATTAAGTCAATTTTACTTGAGGAAAACTTTTCCCCCAAAGAAGGCTTAAAGCAAAATCATTTACCTGATTTTCCTCAAACAATTAAAGATTCTGCCTCAAAATTACATAGTATACAAAATCCACTTAAGGAATAGTTGATGAGGGCTGGGAATGTGGCTTAGTGGTAGAGTGCTTGCCTTGCATGCTTGAAGCCCTGGGTTTGATTCGTCAGTACCACATAAACAGAAAAAGCCAAAAGTGGTGCTATGGCTCAAGTGGTAGGGTGCTAGCTTTGAGCAAAAGCAGCTCAGAGACAGTGCCCAGGCCCTGAGTTCAAGCCCGAGGGACTGGCAAAAAAAAATAGCTGATGGCAGGCACCAGTGGTTCACACCTATAAATCGTAGCTACTCAGGAGGCTGAGATCTGAAGATGCTGGTTTGAAGCTAGTCTAGGCAGAAAAATCCATGACATTCTTTTTTTTTTTTTTTGGTCCAGTCATGGGGCCTGAACTCTGGGCCTGGGCGCTGTCTCTCAGCTCTTCAGCTCAAGACTAGTGCTTTACCACTTGAGCCACAGCGCCACTTCCAGCTTTTTTCTTTTTGCTTATGTGGTGCTTAGGAATTGAACCCAGGGCCTCAGGCATGCAAGGCAAGCGCTCTACCACTGAGCCACCTTCCCAGCCCCTCCATGACATTCTTATCTCCAACAAACTACTCAGAAAAAGCCAGAAGTAGGTGGTTCAAGTGGTAGAGCAGTAGCCTTGAGCCAAACAAAGGAGTTCAGGGGCAGCACCCAGGGCCAAACCCCAGGCACAGAGAGAAAAGGGGGAGGGGAGGAGGGAGACAGTGAGAGAGGGAGGGCAGGAGAGGGAGGGCAGGAGAGGGAGGGAAAGCGAGAGAGAGAAATAGCTGAAACTCGACCCTTAAAATTGATATGAACCACCTTTCCCCACTTCAGGTCTGTGGATGGTCCCTACCAGCAGAGTGTTTAAAAATACAGATTCAGAGTTTAAATTCCAGCTCCAACTCCTACTGGCTTGTGACTTCAGAGATTTGCTTCATAATGACACCTCAGCATCTTCATCTTCTTCACTGGGTTGTTAAGATTAAGAGAGTACAAACATTTAGGATAGAACACAGAACATGGCATTCACTATCATTATTATTACCCCTCTTCTATCTTAATAAATGACAGTTTAGGGGGAAATGGAGTGTTTGTGAATAAGAAAGCTAACAAGAGGGGATAAGGTGACCTGATGGCCACCAAGATGTTGCAAGACACTCTGGGAGACCCTCCCTCAGTAACACACAGAAACATGTAAACTCTGAAATGGTCCAAAGGGATGGATGGCTGGATGCCATGGGAAAGCAAGTGCTGGCTGAGTACATGTCTGGGATATCAGGTTCTTTGAGTTCTTTGACAATTCGCTAGCTATTTCACAAATGTTTCTTGTTCACAGATGCATGCAAGTACATTTTGTTTATCATGGAAATAAGCTTGATTTCCTCTCATCTCACCTGTCCCCAAGCCAGTTTTGCAACCTATTTATAAATACCTTTAGTGTTATTTTCTGTCTACGGATATGTGATTCCTAAATTTCTCCTTTGAGCCAATTATAACCTCTTGCTGGTTACTTCATTAACTCATGAATTATATAAAATCATTAGCATGATTTTCATTTTTTATTCATATAAGTCATGCCTACCTTATTTCAAAGCAGTATTCTAGAGTAATTTATTACTGAATGGTGATTATTATTGATTCACTCCGTCTTTCATTAATTCATCACAATCCCTAATTGAGCACCAAAATTAAGGAAGCACGTCTAAATGTATGCACGATGCAAAAAGGAAGAGCTTCTAGACACTCAAGAAAAATTATGACATACGTATACTTCAAGGTCACTGAAAAATGCCACACAAAAGTGAATTCTAGCCAGAAGAGATGGCATTTTCTCAGGAGAAGATGGAAGGGTTCATGGAGAAAGGTTTTGATGACTTGTGGCCTTTGAGGATTCCCTCTTTCGAAGACCTGGGAGAAGGACCTGGTTCCATCTGATAGAACTTAAGTGCACAAAGTCAAGGGCGGGACAAAACCTTTCTAGAAAGTAAAGCCAGGTGTGCTGGTAGAGGAGGTGGATGGGAGCCCATGAAGGCTTCTGAGCTATTGGAGCATCGCAGTTGAGACATGGAACGATGGTCTCCTTTCTAGATGGAAAAAAATGGTTTGAAGAAGAGTATCTGTACCTTCAGAGAGAGGCATGAGGAGTCAAATGCCAGAGATCATGCAATAGGACCCACACCAGATCAACCATGGGGGAACAGGAAAGAAGAGACCCATGTGGGCGTTTCCTGATCATCACCTCCACCATCGTGGCCCTTGCAACACGGAAAAAAAAAAACCAACATGGAAATGCCCATGGTTTTCTTTCTCCACTGGTGGCTTGGAAACGCCAACGAAGCTGTGTTCTTTCTGATTCTCTCTCTGTCTGCACCAACCTTTCAGCTATTGCTGTCTGCCCTGCCGGCAGAGCCAGACTTCCACCCCCTTCTCCCTCAGAGATCTGCCACACCATTGCTTCTCCATAAATGCTTTTTAAATGACATTGAACTACATGTTAGAGTGCACCTGTAAAGTGTTAATGGTTGACCTCTGGAGATACCACATTCCAGACCCGCGCAATGTTCTCTGGTGCCAGTAATGCATGACTAACTACCTTAATGACAACAATAAGCTTCCCATCAGTGGCATTTTGCAGGTACAGGTGTGGGGATTCCAGCAATGGCAGAGTGCACTCGGGCACCATGGCAACCGATGCATCAGCCCGGTACACTCGGCAGCGCTGGAAGAGCCGGCTCTCCATCAATTTTAGCTGACAGCAAAACCCAGGAATGTTTTGTCCTGCATTTTCCTTACAACCTTGGCTGTCTAGTGAGAAGGAAAATGTCTGACAGATCCCAGGGCATCAGGGAAGCTGGTCTTCACACCCAGGGAAAGTTAGGATGAAGGATGCAGCCCAATTTGACCAGAATTATTTCAGTGCCGGCACAGAGGTGGCCTTCTGCAGACTGGAGCTCCAGACGGGGCTGGCTGCTGCAGTTTCCTCTCTGTTGCTGGACTCTGACTTCAAATCACACGCCAGAGACCTCCCACCCAACTCTGCAGCCTTATATTTTTATGTTCTTATGTAA
This sequence comes from Dipodomys spectabilis, assembly GCF_019054845.1. Lineage (NCBI taxonomy): Eukaryota > Metazoa > Chordata > Mammalia > Rodentia > Heteromyidae > Dipodomys > Dipodomys spectabilis. The sequence continues at coordinate 12,455,435 of NW_024870752.1, forward strand.
TAATGTATATTTTGTGGTTACTCTTACAGCCCTGGAGTAAAAATTGCCTGTGGAACCAGATGTCATTGTTTTCAGAGGTGTTCTGCAGGAGCTGGAAACTCAACTAAAATGATTTTCAGCAAAACTAAGCAAGTAAATGTTTATATGAGTGGAAAGTCTGAGGGTAGAGTTGAACTCAAGGACTCAAACTTAAAAATTACAATTCCTCCCTCACTCTCTCACCTTCCCATCTTCTCTGCCTCCCTGCCTGCCTGCCTGCCTGTCTGGCTGTCTGGCTGTTTCTCTCCACCTGGTCTACTTCCTTCCTGTTGACTATGGTCTATATACATGCAGAGCTTGGCTAGGTATTTCGATGCTTTGAACTCCAGATTAGCAATGCCATTGCAACTATTTGTGATTACAGTAATGCTAGAGCATCTTTCTGTCCATATATAGATGGAAACATACCAGGGAAAGACTCTGATGGCCATCCCATCCCCAGTGGGAAGCATGAATACTAACATAGGTAAGGTACCTACCCCTCTGGCCAGAGGAGGAGTGGTAAGATTAGCAAACACCAAAAGATTGCAAGAAGGAGGGCTATTGCAAGAAGACAAGATGGTTGCCACAATAAAATGCTGGACCAAATCAAAAGTGTAGGAAAAGATTTCTGGAAGTTCCATGAGAATGCAAGTATCATGGCACTTCCATTCCAAGTAGACTCATTGCAATACTACAGTGATGGTCCAAGTCTGCCATGCACTATTCACACACTATTTAAAACACAATCACCTTCCACGTGCCCTCTACATTCATACGGAGTGAAGTCCCTTCCGGACTTACACAGTCCGGACTTACACAGTCCTTCTGGCCGCTCCTAGGCAGAAGGAAAGAGAAGTAGTGAATGCCCATGCTAAAACCAACCAGCAAGAGCTCCATATCCCAGCAGAATGGCAGACCGGAAAGAAACCAAAGGTCTGAGAGCTGGCAAGAGAGATTATGCAGGAACATGCAGGCCTTGGAGGCAGGGTAGCAGCAACAGCTGCGAGAAGCCCTTGTAGGCAGCCTAGCTAGGACAAACAGCTGCTTGGCATCTGCCCTACCTCTAGATGTCCAGGAACATCTCGAGTCATACTGGCCCTGGGGCTTGAACTCGGGGCCTAGGTGTTTCCCCTGAGCTTTTTTGCTCAAGGCTAGCATTCTACCACAAATGGAACTATACTTCCATTGCTGTCTTTTTGCTGGTTAATTTTAGATAAGAGTGTCATAGCCTTTCCTGCCTGGGTTGGCTTTAAACTGTGATGCTTAGATCTCAGCCTCTAGAGTAGTTAGGATAACAAGTAGGACCAGGCCTCCTAGATGAGCATTGCCACCCATCTTTTCAAATCTAGTTATTTCCTTCCAATTCATACTGGCAAGGAAGTTCATTTAGTTGTTTTTTAAATCTTACTTTCAAAAAAACAAAATTTTGGAGTCATTTAAAATCAGTACCGTCTTTTGTTCTAGGGCCAGTCTGAGCCAACAACAATCAATTTGCATTTTTTTTCACCAGTTCACAAATCCCTTGCACCTTTGGCTGTCGGCTGTGTACTTGGCTTCCAAGTTGCTCCGTAGTCCTGCAACCACACCCTTGAACTCTTCCTCCCCAGCATTAGCATTCTCGCCTCCTTCCCTAGGTTGTGATTCGTTGATTCGAACCTTAAGGCTCCGGTAGGAAACCTGGAAAGTTGTGAGTAATCTAGATCAGATGTTTCTACAAAAAATACAGGAAACAGGCATCTCCCCACATCTCACAAGCCTCAACAATCACCCGTTTGATCTGACGTGCTCCAGGTGCATTCCTCCAGCCCAGCTGGTCTATCTGACACTTTGCTTTTGAAAGTCTGCTCTCCCTGCTCCTCTCCCCTCCCCCAAAGAAGAAATAGTCCAGAGACACCAATATCTCCCTGGCAAATTGCCAATACTAAACCTGAACCAAAGATCATTTCACCAAAATAAATAATAAGGCAATATTTTGATTTAATTTAACTTGGCAAATTGATGGAAGTCAGGAACAGAGAAAGAGAACATATTAATTCCACTCCCTACTAAAAGACAACAACAATGATAAATGCAACAGAATTTCCCTTACATATTCGAGACCACACTGCATGGAAAGGTTTTGTAATGGGAATTATTTTCCTTGACCTAATATTATCTCGCTAGTGTTTCTCACACCATTAAAAATGTTTAATACCATTTTAATGAGTTCATATTGTTATGGAGGTAACTTGCTTGGTGGTTCCTGATATTAGATGTTTCTAAATGCTTGACACCATAATGATCTTCATCATCTGCTTGACACCTTGTTCTTAAGCCTCACGGTTCAATGACATTTTTAAGGGCTATGAAGTGCCAGTATCATCCATCCAGCAGAGTGCAGGCATCCAATTACATCCTCTCACACATATTTTCCCCTCGTAGCACATTTTTCCTCCTTTACATATCTTCCCTTCTTGCAATTTTTCAAAATCAACTCCAGACTGATTTTAAATAGATTTCTCTGTGGGCAAGGTATCCTTGTGCTCTGTTCTAATCATCTTTATGGACATTTTGGACTGATATCAGATTTTTAAACAAGAGCTATTTAGAAGATTTATGAAGGGCTGGTATTGCTGCATGGACAACTTTGTTTGGTAATAATAAGAAGAAACTGCTGCAATATTTGAAAATGAAGTGAATGTTCCTTCCCACCCCCAACAGTCAGATCCATCTTGGACCTTTGCTTCCAAGCGCCCTGAAAGTGTTCTCAATGTTCTCAATGCGCGCGTGCTAGAGAGTAAATCAGGCATCTTTCAGGTGAAAGGTGCTGGCTCAGAGTCTAGCCCCCTCCTCTCTGCCACGTGGCTCTTATGCCACATAAAGCACAGGGAGGGTGCTGGGAGATGCCTTTGGGGGTGAGAGTGTCACCTGCGGGCATTTATGACAGCTTCTGAGGCTCAAAGACCATCTGACATTGCTCTGGGCTACAGATTCAGCTGACCTTCAAGGTGGGATTAGAGCACTTCACCCTCTATCCTTTTCCAGTGGTGTCAAGCTAGGAAGGCACGGAGCAGGGTGAACCCTCATCCTAACCAATTGTAAAAAAGTCACATGACAACCAATTCTATGCCCAGTTGCAAGCTGAGTGATGACTGTAAAAATGACTACAGGCTCATGGCAACAACATATATGACTGATGATGTAAGGAATGAATACCGGGAAGAAGAGCAGCAACTTGATCAGCTTCTCAAAAGGCAGATAAGAAATCAACAAGTCAAAATGGAAGGTCAAGTAATTTCCCACCAAGCAATTTCTACTCTAATACGCATGTCTAATGGGCTAAAGTGCAGATTAACTAGGTAACTTTCCCTGTCATACTTACAGAACTTTATTGTCATCACCTTAATATTGCAGGAACATGAAGTCTGTCCTCAAAAGGCCTTGTCTGTTGTGCTAAGACTTTAATCCTGCAGACCTTAAAGAACTAAATAGTCTACAGTTGTCTAAAGACAGATCAGAGAGGTAGAGTCAAAACTGCATCTAGGGCTGGGAATGTGGTTTAGTGGTAGAGTGCTTGCCTAGCATGCACGAAGCCCTGGGTTCAGTCCCTCAGCACCATATAAACAGAAGAAGCCAGAAATGATTCTGTGGCTCAAGTGGTAGAGCGCTAGCCTTGAACACAGAGAGGCTCAGGGACAGAACCTAAGCCCTGAGTTCAAGCCCCAGGACCAGCAAAAAAAAAGTAAAAAGAAAAAGCAACCCTCCATCTACAGCCAGGTACCAGTGGCTCATATCTGTAACCCTATTTACTCAGGAGGTTGAGATTTGAGTATCATAGTTTAAAGAGACTCATCTCCAATTAAACACCAAAAATCCTGAAATGGAGCTGTGACTCAAGTGGTAGAGGGCTAGCCTTGAGAAAAAGCTCAGAAACAGCACTAAGTCCTCAATTTCAAGCCCTAGGATCAGCAGACACACATATACAAAAATCTTATATCTAGACTGGGTGCCTCTGGTTCATGCCTGTAATACTAGCTAATTGGGAAGCTGAGATCAGGAGGACCATGGTTCAAGGCTGGCCTGGGTATATATGCAAAACTCCTTTTCAAGGAACAGCTGGATTCCGTGCCACAAGCCTGTCTTTGTAGCTACCTGGAAGGCTATGATGAGAAGATCACAATCACAAGCCAGTCTAGACAGAAAAGAGGCTGGTATGATAATGCATGACTTCATCCCAGCTACTGCGGGAAGCCTAAAATAGGCAAATCAGGCATGTGCCTGGGTAGGAAGTGAGACTCTATTTCAAAAATAGTGGGGAAAAAACTGGAGGCTTGGCTCAACAGTAGAGTACCTGCCTGGAAAGCACAAGGTCCTGAGTTTAAACTCCAGCACCAAGGTGCAGGGGGGAGGGGGGAGGTGATAGGAACAGGGTCAGAAAGCTAGGGGGAGAGACTATGAGAATGGTTCTGGCAGAAAAGGATGACTTCTTGAGCTAAAGATGAGAAAGACAAAGCAGAATGAGAGCAATTAAGGGGCTGCTGACCAGGCTCTCGGGTGCCTGTGCTACAGAGGATGTGGTATCAAGCCTTCGGCCAGGGTCTGATGCATCCAGTGAAAGCCACATCTGATTGGTGCAGCTCAAAGGGACCGGTACAAGAAATAGGGAAGAAGGAAATGTGAGCTATAGTGACATCACTTCTGACTTGGACACCTGCTACGATGGCATGATGTATAGCAAGGATTTTTTCCACTGCTGACAATAGAGACCCCATCTTGGGTGAGATCTCAGAAGCTCGAAGGTCCTACCTGAGGTCCTACCACCCACGGTCACAGTCTGCAGGCATTCAGAAGCTGGCCTATGGGTTGGAAGTCATTTGAGGAACAGATTCCCCTTTCTTCTAGTCTGCTTTCTAAATCTTCCAAAGAGTAGAAGTGTGAAAGTGGAAGAATGAGAAAAATAATCCAAATAAGATGTCTGCAATGACTTATCAATACGAACAGAATGTATATGACAAAAAGCATTTTGGTTGGTTAGTTTGCTTCTAATTTCTTACCACCACGATGTGTGAACTGGGGCCTACATCTCACGGCTGTCCCTCACTAGAAACTAAGACTCCACTGGGTTAGAAAATCTGGGGTGTATGTCATTTGTCTTCTGCTGACTGTAAATATAAGAAAGTTTTGTGATTAACTGATTAACTATTCGGCATTGAGTGTTTTTCAAGATGGTGGAAATGTTGAGTCATGTCAATAGATAATTCTCATTAACTGTATGACAGGTGGGGGAAATGTGGACCAATTTTAGCACAAAGAGTCTACTGTGAATGATGTAATTCTACCTAAAGTATGTACTGTCTGGGATCCTTTTAGAAGCTGACCTGGTCCTTACTGTATTCTCTTTTCTTTAAAAATTTTGCCAACCAGGAGAAACTAGCACACTTAGATTTCCGGAAGTGAGCTTCTAGAACCCATTTAATTATCAACTCCATTTGGACAAGTTCATAGAATCCCCTATCATTTTAACTCTTGTCCTTGTATAATTTAATCATATGAAAGCTTTTGATGTGCTTAAATAGACAATTTGAAAAGACAATGTATAGATCCATAACATGGAATAGTCCACAAATATAACCATATGTTTTCAAGCCCATTGATTTACTTTTGGAATAATCCATACCATAATGTCCAATGGAAAGAAGACAAAACACATAGCCATCTTCAGTATGATCACAAATATTTGAGCTTGTGAATGTGTGTACGTGTATATATGTGAAGGCCATGAGTCTTGGAACAAAATGTACAAAATGTTCAAGGCAGTTCTCTAGGGATGATAGGCTAGCAAGTTTCTATTGCTTTAATGTATCTATGTTTTAAGTTGGGGGCTTTCAAATGTGAATATTATTTCTCTGGATATTTCTGGAAAAAGTAAACATTAATTTTGTAAATGGCAAAATGACTTGTCATCCTTCCAAGTGAATCTGTGGAAGATTACACAGTGTTTGTGATGATCCAGCCTGTGTTTGATTGTCCCCAAACCCAGCCCACAGTGATACTTTTACTTTAGAACTAAATTTCTCTTTTTTTTCTTATTTTGAAAAAATGTCCTTATTCTGTTCACTCATCCACTCTGTTTCATAGCCTTGGCTTCAAAACATTTGGCTGATTCCAAGTGCAAAATGTGCCTTCTTAAGACAAAGAGTTGTTATTCTGCAGATATTTAAAAGACCTATAGGGCTTTTAGTAGTCAGATCCAGCTGCCATAGCAAGATACCACCGTCTGGGTAAACAACAGAAAAGTTCTTTTCTCCTAGTTCTGTAGAAAGTCTGAAATCAGCAGATGGATGGGGCAGGTTGGGTTAGAGTGGCAGGGCCAGGTTTTGTGGCCTGGCTTATAGCTAGCCATCTTCTCACAGAGTCCTTACATGGAGGAGAAAGGAAGAAAAGCTCTCTGGTGTCATGTAGGTCAGGAACTATTGGGTCATGAACAAATCCTTACATCTAATTTCACCTTTACTATGTCCTTATGATCTTCTCTCTGCATATAATAACACTGGATCTACAAATGGTACAGCACAATAATTAAGTTCAGAGCAGGCTCAGAGAACACTCCAGAAAAAAGAGATTCCAAAAGTTTGGAGCATAAATTTTGTTGTCATAAAGCAACAACAGGGATTTTGTCTGCCCAGTTGCCCACAGTAAAGACAACACTGTTTCAATAAATGAACATCAGTGCCTTGGTTTCATATAAAAATTTATTAGCTGTTCTGCTACAATGCTTATGTTTTTAATACACATATAACCAAAAAAAAAAAACCTCCTTCCTGACTGAGCGGTGGATCTTGGATAATCCATAAATGTTGTTTCTTCTTTCATTTTTCTGAGTATTATTTAAAAACGTGATCATCAAGAACAGACCTAGGAAGGAAAAAAAAAAGCCTTGGAAACATATGAATACCAGACATACAATTCTATACAAGCAACTTTTGTGATGACTCCACAAAACCACCTTATTTATTTTTAACCTCTTTGGGAAAGTCACAATTCAGAGAAAAACTATATTTTATTAAGACTTCCACCATGTTAAGAAAAAGATCACAAAGGAAACTTCTTCATGTATTAAATACTTAACATGGATAACAGTAGCCACTAATAGAAATGAACCACATGAGTCCTAGGGTTTTAAGCTGCAAAGGAATAGTACTAGATGCACAGAGCAGCATGCAGGGTGCAACAGGCCAGTGTTTTATTGTATCATTCTTTTCTTTTTCCTTTTTGATTAATATTTTATTGGCACGTGTTAATTGTACAGAACAATGGGCTTCATTATGACATTTTGTAACATGTATAAGATATTTTAACCATATTCCTATTATTCTCTCTTGTCCTTAGCCTCTCCATCCTACTGGTTTCCTTCCTCTTTCCAAATAGCCTCCTTTCCACTCTCTTGCCTTTTATTAATAACTAGATTCTATATATGAGAGAAAGCATATAATGTGAGTCATTAATAGTATGGCTTATTGTGTTAAACATGGTGATCTACACTAACATCCAATTTCTGGCAAATGACATGATTTCATTCTTCTCTATTCAGCTGTGTATATGTATCACATATACTTGATGTATAGTTTTCTTTGTGTGTCCTTATCTGGTTTTTGTATAAAGGTAATACTGGCTTTGTGGAATCATTTTGCTAGTGTCCCTTTCCTATTTTATAGAATATAATGGGGAGCATTAGAGTTAATTCTTTAAGGAGCAGATTGAATTCAGAAGTGAATCCCATTGGGTCCTGCAATTTTCTTTGTTGTGAGAGTCTTTACTACTGATTCAATCTCATTGCTCATTTCAGATCTATTTATTTATTCTCTCTTAGTTCAATTTTGGTAGATTATATGTATCTAGAAATTTCTCCAGTTCTTCTAGATTTTCCAATTTTTTGAAAAATGTTTTAAATTTTCAAACCCTAATGATCCTCTGGCTAGGGGTGTCACTTGTAATATTTTTTTTATGTATTTAATTTTATTAACTTGGGTTTCCTCTCTTTGTATTTTGTTGAGTCATTTCATAGACTAAAATGTAATCTATTCTGAGACAGTCTGCTGAGAAGAATGTATAATCTGTAGCTGTTGGATGGAATATTCTGTAGATGTCTGTTAAATCTATTTGATCTCAATGTCGATTTAGTTTTAAATTTCTCTGTGAATTTTTGTCTGAATCACCTAGCTATTGATAAGAGTGGGGTATTGAAGACTCCCACTGTTATTGTATTTGAATCTATCTATCCTTTTATGTGTTTGTTTTATAAAATCAGTTATACCAACATGTGGGGAATATATGTTTACAACTATTGTATCTGATTAATGGATTATTCCCTTAGTTAATATGTAATGACCTTTGTCTAGTCTATTTGGGGCTTAAAGTTTGCTTTGCCAAATCTGAATATTCTACTTGCTCAGTATAAAACTTTCCATCCTTTCATTTTCGGCCTGTGTTTGTCTTGCCAATGAGATCTGTTTCTTGTAGACAATAAATAGTTAGACTTTCCAATCTTTTCATCTGGTCTATGTTTTAATTGGCAAGATAATACTATTTATATGTAGGTTTATAATTGAATGGTATTTGCTGATACTTTTAATATTGTTTCTTTTTCTCAGAGCTGATTTGAATATTTTATTCTTTTCTTTCATCTTTGTTCTCAGAACTTTGGTGGTTTGCTTAGTTGAGCATGTTTGATTCTTTCCTAATTATCATTTGTTCATATATTTTTCTCCTGAGATTTATTTTTTTCCTCAGCTCTTATTTTGGTGACTTCTTTCTTGCTCTTCTCTGTGTAGAATTCCTTTAAGTATCTTCTGAAATGTTAGCTTAGTGGTTATAAGTTGCTTTAGTCTTTGATTGTCTTGGAAGGTCTTTATCTATTGATTTTGAAGGTTAATTTTGATGGATATAATGATCATGGTTGGCAGTTATTTGGGATCAGAACTTTATCTGTATCTATATCTATATCTATCTATCTATCTATCTATCTACCTGCCTATCTATTTATGCTTTCCTGACTTCCGGGGGCTTTTGGGGTTTTTTTTTTTTTGCTGAGAGATCTGATGTAACTGTTGAATTTGCATTTGTAAGTTGATACTTGTCTTTTGCAGCTTTTAAGATTCTTTGTTTTATATTCTTGGCATTTTGATTATAATATGACATGAAGAAGTTCTTTCTGGTCACAGCTATTTTGGGACATAAATACCTCTTGTACTTGGATGTCAATATCTTTCCTAGATTTGGGGATATAAATGTCTCTTGTACTTGGATGTCAATATCTTTCCTAGAGGAAATTCTGCCATAACTTCATTGAATATGTTTTATGTGCTTTTAGTTTGTATCTTGACTCCTTTTTCTATCCCACAAATTCTTTTTTTTTTTTTTTTTTTTTTTGTCGGTCGTGGGGCTTGAACTCTGGGCCTGGGCGTTGTCCCTCAGCTCTTCAGCTCAAGGCGAGCGCTCTACCACTTGAGCTACAGCGCCACTTCCTATCCCACAAATTCTTACATCATGTCAGAGTTCTTAAAAGTCATTTCTTTGAGTTCTTCATTTTCTCTATTTCTATCTGAATATGATATTTCCTTGAGCTTGTCTTTAATCCCTACATTCTTTTTCCTGCTTGATCTAGTCTATTGGTAATGTTTCCACTATGTTTTATTAAGATGAGTTACTGAGTTTTTCATGTCTAACATTCTGATGAGTTCTTTCATTTCCTTGCTATATCCATGTTGCTGACTTTCTCATCCAGTCATTACACTGATTTACTTACTTCAATCATCTGTTTGAACCTTTTTGAGGTCATTGACTACTTTTAGAACTAGATTTTTTAATCTTTTGTCTGATATTTCAATCATTTCAGTATCTTTGAATCTGGTTATTGGAAGAATTATGAGCTTTTGGAAGATTCATTTAACCTTTCTTCTTCTCTCTTGTGTTTCTGTGTTATCATTTGTGCATCTTTTGGAATTAATATTTCTTCCCGGTTTTTTAAATAGGTATCTTTTTAGTAGTAAACTTCTTTGGGAGTCACAATCTCCACTACCACTCAGAGTACAGAAAGTAAATAGCACTACTAAAAACAAATCAAAGCCAGACAATGGTGGCTCATACTGGTGAGCTAATCCTAGATACTCTGGGCTGAGATCTGAGGGTCATGGTTCAGAGCCAACCCAGGTAGGAAATTCCATGAGATTCTTATCTCCAACTAAGCACCAAAAAAAGTAGAGGTATGACTCAAGGAGCAAATCACTAGCCTTGACTGAAAAAGCTCAGTGACAGCACCTATGTGCTGAGTTCAAACCTGAGGACCAACATACACACACACACACACACACACACACACACACACAAACACACACATATTTAAGTATAGTTAAAAATATTTGAAATAGAGAGAGCCAGGCACCAGTGGCTCATGCCTATAATCCTAGCTACAGCTGAGATCTGAGGTTGGGGTTCAAAGTCAGCCCAAGCAAGAAAAGTTTATGAGACTCATCTCCAATTAACCACCAGAAAAACAGAAGTGGCTCTCTAGCTCAAGTGGTAGACCACTTGTCCTGAGCTGAAGAGCTGAGGGACAGTGCCAAGGCCCAGAGTTCAAGCCCCATGACCAACCAAAAAAAAATTGAAGTATCAACTATACCCCAGAAAGTATAAGAAAGAAGAGAGCTGTGATACAGGATAAATTAGTACTTTGAAAACTATTAAAAGTAATGGTATTAATAACTAATAAAATAGAATTGTAGAGGAGAAAAGAGAGACACAAGATAGGAGAAATATATACATATATGATAAAAATATAATAAACAATAGTGAGGAAGAACACAATACAATTAGTACAAAGAAAGCCAGGCATCAGTGGCTTCCACCTATAATCCTAGCTATTTAGGAGGCAGAGATCAAAGGGCTATGGTTCAAAGCCAGACTAAGCAGAAAATGTCCTGAGACTATATCTCCAATTAACAAGCAAAAGGCTGGACCGGAGTCATGGCTTTAGAAACAGTGTACCAGCTGTGAGCAAGCAGACTATGAGCATGGGGTCCTGGTTCAAACCTCTGTACCAGCATTAAAAATGACTAAACAACTAAAAGAAGGGATAAAGATGCTTTGCTACCCATCACCAACAACAGGTTTGCCTCTTTCTGCGTACTTGGTATGGGGCAGAGTTTTCTTCTCTGAGATCCAAACAAGTTAGGCAAGAAAGTGCTAAGTATAGACTGAGCCCTTCCCTGCATTTTGTGCAAGAAGGAACGGGTCCTGGAGTGAAGTTCTGTCTGAGGTTTTCCATATGCAGGCTTAATAAAGTGAGGAGTACAGAAGCACCGTCAGACTGCTCCCTCTAGCTGAGCTGATGACCCCAATTGGTACTCTAACTTTGGCTATTTCCCACCAAGTCTCTTTGCCCTCTGTCTGTACAAAGCAGTTAAATAACAGCCGTGCATCATACCACACAACAAGTGATCCTGTGTGCTCTAACTTCACTGTTATCTGCCCTAGCATGCTTACTCACATATACACACAACTGGTGTCTCTAAACTCATCCCAGAGTTTGATCTGCAACTCTACCAATGGGTGCCTTCGGTTTCCCTCTGCAGCATAACTCAAACTTGCAGATCTGTGTCTGAGAATCTGAATCCAACTCACAACCAGTCCCCTGGATTGACACTGATTTTCAGGGTAGTTGGTCACTTAGCCAGAGGAGATGAGAAAGCCTAATGTTCTGTTTAAGATTAAGAGTCCAAGAGCTGGCATGCTTAGGAAATGTTCCCATTCTGGATATAAGTTCATCTGTAGACAAGTACTTGGATAAGAAAAGGTCTTGGTGAGTGACAGGGATGGAGACAGATTTGGGAGAAGCTCTGCCTATTTTTAGGCCACAGTTAAGTTTTTGCTTGTGCTAAAACATCTACCTTGTCTTTTGTAAAGCTTTTCTTCCAGATTCTTTAGCATGGATTCAGCTTCCTGATAGCCTTTATGAATGATAGATGTAACTGAAGTATCAAACAATGTATACACCATCAACCTGCTTTGTTCTCATGCTATTTTTAGACTTGTTATCATTTAGGTATCACATGTGGTACCTAACTTTTTATAAAAATAAAAAACTGCAAAAGTGCTTACAGAAAATGCCTGGAGTTACACACACACACACACACATACACACACACACACACAGAGTGTCTATTAATAAGTAGCAACCAGTAGTTCCTTCCAAACTCCTAACAACATTCGTCTCACCCTTGTCCAAGGCTGCCCAAGATGGCAGCTTTTTGCAGTTACTCATACTTCCAAATATTGCTCCTGCTTGAGCATCTTTGCACATTGGTCTACTCCATCTATAAAGCCACCTCGCTTTGGGAAGATTCACTTAAATGAATCATACCAAGTTTCTCCTTAGGGAAGCCTTCTGGGACATCATGCTTATACCTAATTTCCCAATGATATTCTTTCAGCACAAAGGACTCTCCTTTAAGTCCTGAACCCAGTTTTACATAGGAGTGTGTGAAAGGAGAGAGAGGATTTTGTTGATATATTTTAACCATGTGGCCCTCTGTCCTTTTACATACACAGCCATATGTTTTATATATAATTTAATAATTATAATTATTGACATATAATTAGCTTTATATGGTGAGGCTAATTAGAAACATTTGTAAGAGATTTAGACTTAGAAACATTTGTAAGAGATTTGGGGGATTTTTTTTTCTTAAACGAATGAAGACAAGTGAGAAGAGAATTAAGACAAGATAGCAATGTACAGGCCAGCACTTCTGTAAGTCTGTATTCTATATTCTATGCCTAAGAACACAGCTAGTCTCTGTGGGAAATTTCTAATGAGCATATCACCTAACCAGAAGGACAAAATGGACAGGAACAACTTGCATAGAAGGCTTTAATCACACAGAGTCAGAATACTCACAGAGCCATTCATGTCAGAAGATTAAGAAGACAAGGATGAAAGAAGGCTAGAGTCTTAGCAGAACCATAGGGAGAACCTAGTGGTGGTTTGATCAGATATTTGCCATAGTTTCTTAAATATTTGCCATAGTTTCCTCTGTATGTCTAGTTTCTCTTTTTGATTCCTCTCTGTCTCTCCTGCCCACATCCCAATGAAACCATTTTGTGTTCATTGCCTCAGAGAACACACATGACAGGAGAGAATAAGAAAGAATTCTTTCTCATGATTTGAAAGCAGATACCCTTGGGGAAATAGAAAACCCTAGATAAAATGACTGCAATGAGCAAGAGAGGATACTTTCTTCTTCCAAGCCTGGAAGAAAGATTTTCCAGGCTTGCAGAAGGCAAAGGAAGCAGATGGTAAGAGTAGGTGTCAGCATGTCTGTGGTGAGTGAACAAGCTAGCAACAGGAACAGAGTATGCAAGTCCCAGAAGAACCATCTTGTGCCTTGCTCCCTTGGTGTCCCAGGGAAGCAGCAAAAAAACCCCAGAGGATTGGTGAGAGTCAGTAGTAGAAGGAAACCAACATAGATTCCCCCAGAAGAATGAATGACTCTTGAGACCCAATGCGTAGTGGATGTTCTTGTTGACAGATACCATAAGGACCAGTTGGTTTCCATTCTTATGGTGGCTTGGTACTGCCTGAGACACCTGGAAAGGGAGTGAAAGACTCACATTGAGCATTTCCATTCATCCCAGCAGAATGGGAGCCTGCATAAACATTAAGTTGAATTATAGAAAAGAACAAAACACATTCAATGATGTTCATCCATTTGCCTAAGATCTGAATTCTTAGGTCTGCCATAAAACCTGAATGTTGGTAAGTCATTCTTTCTGACTTTAATGTTCCAAGCCAAGTAAGTTAAAAATCCATAAAGTGGATGGAGCATCAATGGCTCACGCCTGTGATCCTAACTACTCAGGAGCTGAGCTCTGAGGATAATGGTTCGAAACCAGCCCAGGCAAGAAAGTCCATGGGACTCTTATCTCTAATAACCATCAGAAAACCAGAAATGAAGCTGTAACTCAAAATGGTAAAGCACTAACCTTGAGCACAAAAGCTCAGGGACAGCACCCAGGCCGTGGGCACTGACTTTAAGCCCCACTGCCAACAATAACAACAACAACCAATTACCAAGTGTGATCTTTGGACCCGCAGCATCAGAATCCAGGAGCGTTTTAGTAATACAGGATCTCAGGCCCCAACCCAGACCTACTGAGTCAGGATTTTCTTTTTTAACAAAATCTCCAGGCGGCTGACAAACATGAATGTTTGAGAAGTCACTCTTTAAACAGTCCACTAAGTCACTCCCTACCAGTTGCTGAGCTCACTTAGTTGGTAACAGAAAAGGCTGAAAAGCCTCAGGGAAATGGGCACCAACAGCTACCCAGGAGGCTGAGATCTGAGGATCACAGTTCAAAGTTGGGCCAGGCAGGAATGTTCCTTGAGACTCGTTTCACCAATTAACCATCAAAAACCTAGAAGTGGGACCAAAAGTGACTCAAATGGTCGTGCTCTAGCCTTATGCATCAAAACTAAGGGGCAGTACCCAGGCTCTGAGTTCAAGCCCTAGGACTGGAACAACAACACCAATAAAACAAAACCGAAATATCAAGATAGGAGATTGTTTCTCAATCCTATAGGGCAAGCACGAACACACAGCTCAAATTCGCCATAGCAGCACTTCCCTGCAAGATAGCAAATGACTGACAAGGAAGAACGAAAGAGAGAAAACAGCATTTATCTTACCGGAGAGAAATTCCTGACGCAAGCACCAAGCCCCAAAATAGCCTGCAGCAGATGGGGTCAGCAGAAGCCTCCATTGACAGGAGCAGCTCCCTGAGAGGCGACCCTGACTTAGCACATGACCTTGAGGTGACAGCCCAGACTTGCAGGCCAGTGAGTCAAGGCAAAGCCTTGACTGGTTCAGCCATGTGCTGCCCTGAGAAAGTCTCAGGGTTTCCCCTCCATCGTTCAAAGGGTGTCATATTTACTCTCGATTGTATCTGCCATCATTAAGCTTCCAGCTCCCATCCCACGCCCAGGTGATAAAGAAAAAGTTCAGGATCAGCCTTCAGGTTGTCTGCCCTGGAACTGACTCCACAGCTGTGCAGTCCAAACTTCCACTGTTGGACCAAGATGCGCTGATCTGTTGAATGGCAATCCCTTTGATCAATCACTTCAAGATAATAAAAATATAATAATTTTTAAAAGAAAAAAAAACACCTTTCACTGTGCGGATGTCATTGCCAAGTACCTTCCTGATTTCAGAAAATGATTGTAAAAAGGGTGCCGGTGGCTCATACCTGTCATCCTAGCTACTCAGGAAGCTGAGATCTGAGGATCTAGGTTCAAAGTCAGCCCAGGCAGAAAAGTCCTTGAAACTCTTCTTTCCAGTTAACCAGAAAAAAAAAAAAATACAAATAGCCAGACACCAGAGGCTCATACCTTTAATCCTAGCCACTTAGAAGTCTGAGATCTGAGGATCACAATTTGGAGCCAGCCTGGACAGAAAAGTCATGAGACTCTTATGTCCAATAAACCACTCAGAACAAACCAGAGGTGAAGCTGTGGCTCAAGTGGTAAGAGTGCTAGCCTTGAGTACAAAGAGGCTCGGGGACAGTGCCCAGGCCCTGAGTTCAAGCCCCAGGAACAGCAAAAAAGAAAAAAATAGAAGTAGAGGTGTGGCTCAAGAGACAGAGTATTACAGCCTTAGTTGAAGAAACTAAGCAAGAGTGTGATACCCTGAGTTTGAGACCCAGTAGTAGAAAATATAAAAAAGTGAAATTGGGGCTGGGAAGGTGGCTCAGTGGTAGAGTGCTTGCCTTGCATGTATGAGGTCCTAGGTTTGATTCCTCAGCACCACATAAACAGAAAAAGCCGGAAGTGGTGCTGTGGCTCAGGTGGTAGAATGCTAGCCAACACCCAGGCCCAGAGTTCAGGCCCCATGACTGACAAAAAAAAAAGTGAAATTGTAAAACTGGGTTTTATATTTAAATATTAAATTTGTGTTTAAAATATAAGGAACCAATAGTATTCAAGAATACCTAGAACTGGTAAGAATCATAAAAGAATATCGCAGCCAGAAAAACCTACCTTGGAGTGAAATGAACTGGAAGGGCCATCAACTGTTCACTTCTTCAGTGACCTCCAAACTCATTTCTGTAGACCAACTTGAGGGAATATCTCAGTCTCTGCTTGAGAAGAAAATATCACTGGGGTCTACAAGGTTAACCTGTAACCATGTAAAAGTGAATAAAGAAATGATTAAGAAATTTTGGTGCAGCAGTTTACAACTGATTTCTTTTGCTGTTTATTAATAATGGAAAATCTCGAGGCCACTCCAGCATTTGTTTCCTCTGCTGAAAAGAACTGTGAAATGGGTATGGTGGGGCACGCTTGTAACCTCAGCTCTCCGGAGTCAGGAAGACCACTAATTCAAGCCAGCCTGATACAGAGTCAAAACTGTCTCAAAAAGAACAAAAGAGGAAGAAGGAAGGATAAAGGGAAGAATGAGGAAGAGGGAGGAAGAAAGGAAGAGGGAAAAAAGGGAGAGGAAGGAAGGAATTGAACTTCTGCAAGTTAAAGGTCCATAGAATGATATAAATGTCTAAAACCTGCATTATTCTTTCTAGTATACAGAGCAAGTCATGATTACCACTAACTCAGAAGTTTAAACAAAAATTCCGTAGAACCCTATTCAATGAAGGGAATGTACCATGACATGCCTTGATTTAGACAATGGAAAAAGTCATACAGTCTATGACTTGGGATTCCCTTTAATTCTTCACGATTCTCATGACTTCATCTGTAAGGTTGTTTCCTCAGCAAACACATTCTTCATAGCTAATTCACACATACACTTGTCAGCCATCATTGTCCACAAATACCAAGTGATTAGGGTCTCAAATGATGAGGTTATAATAAATTCTAGAAGACTCTAACTGAACAGCTACTAGAACTGTAGGACAAAACCATTTGAATTCTCTTAGCAAATGATAGGAGGCTGCTATGCAGGTAAGCGCAAGAAGGCCATTTCAGGGAAGTAGATCAGGTTGTCCTGCAGGGCTCTCACCCATGGGCAGGGTGAAATCCACTACAGGACACCCCTGCTACAGATCTGATTCCCTGTAGAGTCTTTGCAAAGCTCAACTAAGACGAGTAAGAGTTTCTCAAAATGGCTCAGGCACAATATTTGTGTTTTCCCATTGGAAAAAGCATTGCTTTTAGGTTCCAAAAGATCTGAAGAGAATGATAATAAGGATTTTCATGGCTTGTGGATTTCCGAATATCACAGGCTTCTAGGCACAGGGAGTGCAAAGCCAGACTGCCACCTACTGACATACCAAGGCGTGGCTGGGCATCGTCTGTGCTTGGGTGCAATGAAGTAGCTGTTGATCACAAATGGCCTCCTAAAGCCCACAGGCTACTTGTGGAAAACACAAGAAATATGAAGTAGTCCTTGATGTGAGACTGGACTATACTTAATAGTGTACTCCGCCTAATATATCTAGTATCTGCTAACCGTTCGAAAATACAGGAAGTTTGGCACATCTTGAGACTTAGTAGGACAAATAGGGTTTCATTTCCAATAACTCTTCATAGTTCTTTGGATGAAATGTGAGACTGCCAGCTTGCTTGATTAAACTGAAAACTTCTAGGAGGAAGCAGTTACATATGACTTACATTCCCTCATCCCCAGACCCAACAGGAAAGATTTAACAATGGGTGAGTGGTTACAACATTAATTACAAGAATAATAAAAATTATAATTCGAGTTGCTCACACACACACACAATCAAGATAACTCAGAATGTGAATACTGTCACTACTAGCTGTGTACTTTCAGTAACTTACTTAACTTCTCTGTTTCATGCCTTCATCTTCAAAATGAAGACAATTTGACCTCCCTCTTTGCATGGACTTAGAAAGATTAAATAGCATCATGTAGAGCCAGTCGTGATGGAACATGCTGTGACCCCAGCACTCGGCAGTTTGAGGCAGGAAGATTTCACGTTCAAGCCACACTAGACAATACATGAATTCAAACCCCGCCAACTGTATAGTGAAACTTTACCTCAAATAAATAAATAAATAAATGGCATGTCTATGACTTGCTTACAACACAGTAATCTTCAAGGAACAGAAAAATATTAAAGATACAGCAGAAGAAGCCAAGTGATCTTTAATTGGTGATTTTACCTACTGTTATTTTTAATTTTAAAATGGCAGGCACAGAGTTCCTGTTGGGTAGCGGGGTCTCTGGCTAGAAGGCAGGAACACAGTGGGATGTTCATCAGAAGGAAGCGAAGGAGGAAATGAGACAGGAAACGTCAACACCAAAACATCCTTACCCTGGGTTAGTTTCCAGGCAGAACCCCCACCCCCCAAGCTTAAAACTGGTCTCACCCTGAACAAAGCCAGGAAAGAGACAGCAAATGGAGGATGCCAAACCAAAAATAAATCAGTGCATTTCCCTTGGAGAGCAAAGAGACTAGCTCCGTTTATCTTTGGCTTTTAAATTTTCCTGGGAACCTATCTTGAAAGAAAACGCTCTCCTTGAGACAGGCATGAAATAGTAGAGAAAGAGGTCCAAAGAATAGAGCAGCATGGGCTCGTGAGACTCCTCGGAGCCCCTCCTTTCCAATCTGGTCAATGAGGCAAATCTTTGCTGTGAGGAAGACCAGAGGGAAATGGAGTGGAGTTCCTGTGACTCAGACAGCTCTTGTGACCCCTGTCTCAATAGAAAAAAGAAATCAAAACCCAAACATGCTCTTCTGGCCTCAGCCAATGAAGGCAGGGCTGCCACAGCCTGGCCACGAGCCCTCCAGTTCCCAAAGGCATCCACACACGTGCACCTGATGCCTTCCAAAGACTTGCCTTCCCATTCCATTGTGTTCATATCTGGCTCTTCCACCAGAAAAACACAGACTGACTCTGTTTCTTGGAGAACGTGTGGAGATTTTTACACACACATAACAGAAAAGCGTTAGAGGGACATAGCCCACAATCAGCATCCTTAACTTGTAACCAGGAAAGTGATGGGGTTTTTTGTTGTTTTTTTGTTTTGGTTAACATGCTTAGAGATCTTTCGCACTGAGAGATTAGGAATCAAAGGCAGAAAGTATCATGACTGCTTCTTTCTCCAAGTGTTCCGCTGCTTTTTTTGATGCTGGAAATCAGCCCGCTGGCTGAAATAACTGAGCCATTACCACTACAACAGAGGAAAGCAACCAAATACTGTAGCTCACACCTTGAGGCTGACGGCATGCTATTGGGAAAATAGTCTTCTTTCCCTAGAACAGAAAAAGCTAAAGAAAAGAAATAGATGAGTGCAATATTGGCATGTGACTGAAATGCTGTACCTCTACCTCCTAGCTACAGATTCATGGGGTATTTCCTGTGTGCCACCAGAACCCCCAAAGCCCTTTATGATAGACTGAATGTCACCACCAAATGCAAACATTAATAACTTGGTTTTGATGGAATCATCTGACTTCAATATATTTCCGTAACCTATTTATCCACCATCCATCCACCCTCTGCACTATTGTTTCCATAGACAATACCTTAATAAAAAGACATTCCTTACAATGAAATATTAAGTGACCCAAGAGGCAACTTGCATATATGAAAGGCTCATTCTTGTTTTGCATATATCTAGTACAAAAAAAATGTCTATAGTGATTGCATTCAGCAGTCTCCTCTATTACTTAAAGCACTAGAAAGTGACTATAGTTTTCTGTTTTTAAAAATAAAACAGGGCTGGGAAGGTGGCTCACTGGTAGAGTGCTTGCCTTGCATGCATGAGGCCCTGGGTTCGATTCCTTAGCACCACAAACACAGAAAAAAATGGAAGTGGGTGCTGTGTCTCAAGTGGTAGAGTGCTTGCCTTGAGCTGCAGAGTTCAGGGACAGAGCCCAGGCCCAGAGTTCAAGCCCCATGACTAACAAAAATAAATAAATAAAATAAAATAAAACAGAAGTAAAACCCGGCACACTTGCTATCTCTGCTACTCAGGATACAGAGGCAGGAGTATGAGGATCAGGTTCCAAGGCTAGCCCAGACAAAAGTAGGCGACCCTATCTGGAAAACATACTAAAAGCAAGAAGGTAGAGTGAAAGAGTATTTGACAAGCAAGCACAAGGCTCTGAGTTCAAAAACCCATCTAGTACATTTTTTCAAACTTACTAGTTCCAACCTACTATAACAGAAGCATCATAGGCTAGCTAGCTTATAAAGCACAGACAGTTTGCTTTTCGTGGCTCTGGAGTTTCAAATTGGAGTCCAAATTCAGAGTGCCGGCAGGGTCAGGTTCTGGGGAGGGCCCTCTTTCCAGCTTGCTGATGCCCCGTCCTCACGCAGGGTGACTAGAGAGGGAGAGTTTGCTTGCCTCTACTTATAAACACACCGAACCCACTCAGGAGGGTTCCACCCTTGTAACCTACCTCCTTCTTGGAGGCCCCATCTCCAAACTTCAATATAAGAACTTTGGGGGACAGATGATATTCAGTCTATAAATACTTGTTTTGTCTCTCCCATGTGACACTGTGAGCTTATGTTTAGAGCTGTAACCTCATTCTTAGAGCAACCTAAAACCTGTCAAGTGAGATGTTTAAATGTATTCAGATTGGGGGTTCTTAGCATTCAACCCCAAAGCACAAGTAAATGGTTTCAGGCTGGACAATGTTCTACTGATTAGCAGACTCCAAATTAACATTCGCATTCCACTTGCAGGAAGACGCACCTGCTTTTGCTTACCAACGAGTTTAAATTCTTTAATAACTACAAATTGGCAGATTATGCCTTGCATAGTCATTGAATTTCAGTGTTGGGAAGCCAGCCTACCTGTATTTTAACAACCTTGTCAGTGTTTCCATATCTAATCATCAACCCACAGTGACAAACGCCAAGGGGATAAAGCACCGTGATTTAGGAGCGTATAATCTGGTCGGCATAATAAAACAGATGTTTGTCAAAAGTGAAATTAGAAGACATTGTTTACAAGTTTATTTCACTTTTTAAGATGATAAGAAGAGTTATGCATAGTTGGTGAGTGGTTGAGGATAAGGATTTAACCGCGAACCTGCCAACTCTAAACTATGTGCTCTCTCCCCAATAGATAGATCCAGAAAGGCCTTTGCAGGCTTGCCGTCCTTGCTGACCTTCCTTGTTGGAATATGCCTGGAAGACTCATCTGCCTTTCACATAGAGAAGACATGAGGTGGTCATGAGGTGTGCAGACGTGGATACAAATCCTACAGACTGACACTCAGAAAAATAATGATCATGTTTTCTCCCACATGTAGCAGCATAAGAAATGACCCCAGATAGAAGTCATCTTGTACATTTAACCTAATCACTTGAGCATTGAACCATTAATTGGTTCAACCTAGTCCCTGAGTCTGATAATCTGTAAAATATTTCTTCCCTTTTCAAAAAGAAGTCCACCTTCAGATTCAATGAGTCAATGTGATGACACTTGGGAAGACCCGGCTAGGCTGCAAAGCAACACACAGCGGTGGTTATTCTGACAATCCTTTCCACCAGGCATGGCTGCCAGACCTACCTGCAGCCCTCAGTCACTTCCAGATGGTGCTCAAGTCCCCAGCCTGCCACTGTAGCACCTCCTGTAATGTCTTTGTTGGCTCTGAAAAAGGAACTTCATTCCTCTCCTTCACAAACAGCCTCTTACCACTGCCCTCTGCACACTCCACTGGCCACCTGGTTTGCTATATACTGACCAACAATCATACATCCCCACCATCATGGCAGATGGATTACCAGCTCAGGTCCACTCTCTGAGCTAGGTTCCAGGGCTGAAGGTTAGAGCTTTGCCCTGCTCTATCATGTCCCTCCCAGGGGGGGTAGTCCTGAGCAGAGGGTTACAGGAGCTCAGACATGAGAAGGATGGGTGTCCCCTCCCCACTGGCTGCTGAAGACCAACATGGTTGCATGGATCTGGCCTGTGACTGAAGCTTGAAGCCACACCGGTTTTGGAAACAGATACTGGCCTGCTAGATTCCCTTCTCTAAACCTCAGCACTATGGAAAGCTTCCTGGCTGTGCAGGCCCAGGCTGCTGTAAGATCGCCCAGGAAAAGATGCCATGCTGAATACATTGTCCATGGAATGGTCTTCATTCAGCCAGAAATACGCCAGAGGACATTTTTCTTGGCAGGGTGGAGAGTGAATTGCTGCTTGGAGGATGTGTGGGTGTGCTCCCTTTGCATCTCTAGACCTGCTTTCTGCTCTTGTAAACCCTGTCAGTAGGATGATGGTGGAAAACAGCCTCCAACATGGCACCCAGTAAATCCTCCATTTTCATGTCCCTGAATAAACCCTCACACATTGCATGAGCATTGGGATGACTGCAGCTCTAGCATGGGACCTTCCAAGTAAGGCCATAAACATGGTGTGTCTTGATTCTTCTCTTAGGTCATCTGCTCTAGGGAAGCAAGCTCCTCCATCACGAGGACATATCAGGGAACTACAAAGAAAGTTCCCTGCAATGTTACTGAGGTCTCTGGCTGAAAGACCTGGGTATGAATCGTCTTAGGAGTCTTCAAATGATTACAGTTCAGATACTCATTTTTGGTGGTGGTACTAGGATTTGAACTCAGGGCCTCATGCTTGGTAGGCATGCACTACCTATTAAACCACACCTCAAGCCCTTTTTGCTTTAGTTATTTTCCAGATCGAGTTTTGCATTTACACACAGGCCGGTGGGGACCACAATCTTCCTATGGATGCATCCCTAGCAGCTAGGATGACAAGCACATGCTACCACATCCAGCTATTGGTTGAGATGAGGATCTTGCCTGCTTTTTGCCTAGGCTCACCTCAGAAATGTGATCCTCTGGGTCTCCATCTTCCAACTAGGGAGCAGAGATTACAGATATGAACCACTCAGATATGAACAATCTCAGCTGGCTTTTTTACGTTACCTCATAAAAAGGTAACCAGAACCAGCTATCCAGATTCCTGTTTCACTCCTGCTATGGGATAATTTTGCTATTTTAAGCTACTAGGTTTTTGAGTCATATGATGCACAACAACATATAATGCAATAGGCTAGTCTCTTGGACTGTATCAGTAGGCTCCCTTGTCAAATCCTGACTTCTAGTTGGATTCACTTGGTAAGAAAACCCATCAAAGGAGACTGAAGGGAAAAGGGTGATGATGCCGAGTAAGGTTGGAATCGTTGCCTCCCCAATTTCCTTCCCATTGAGTCTCTGTGTGTCAGCCATGATGATCTTGGTTTCTGTTTTATGACAGCCCACTCATGGCTCCCAGCATCAGGTCTTAGGGACCACATCATACCCTGTTTTTTCAGGCCTTGATGTTCTAGGCTCCAAGGTCCCAGCGTTTATTCCTTGTAGTTTCTATGAGTTCTGGCCATGCCCTTCTAGGAATTCTCCACAAATTACCCAATTTGAACGTATAACTGTTTCCTGCTGCAACCATGACTGAAAGGAAGAGTATGAATAGGGAAACTGAGATGATGTCTGGCCTCAGACTTAAATAAGCATACTCTGGTCAAAGGAATATGGAAAGGCATGTTCTCACATCAATCTCCATAAGCAAGGAAAATACCCGATTTCAATAGCTTTACATATAGCCTTGCTTGATTCCAACAGTGAATCCCTTGTACTGTATTCTACAAGAAAGCATCTAAGATTATAAAAGAATTTTGATTGTAGGATTGGATTTAAGCCTATATCCAAGAGTACCTGTGAATTACTGTTTTCTACATTTTCTACAATTTAATTTCTATTCAAACAATTTATTCTGTAGGTGAGAAAACTTCTTAACCACTTGAGGATTTCCTCTCTCTCTCTCTCTTTCCCTCCCTCCCTCCCCCCTTTTCTTCCCCTCTTCCTCTCCCTCTGTCTATCTGTCTGTCTGTCTTCCCCCCCTCTCTCCCTCTCTCTCTCTGCATAAGGATGGAATGGGAAATCAGGAAATGTTTTTTAAAACTCAGTTACTGGGCTGGGAAGTTGGCTCAGTGGTAGAGCACTTGCCTTGCATGTCTGAGGCCCTGGGTTCAATTCTCAGCACCACATAAGCAAAAAGAAAAAAAGCCGGAAGTGGTGCTGTGGCTCAAGCGGTAGAGCACTAGCCTTGAGCTGAAGAGCTGAGGGACAGCGCTCAGGCCCAGAGTTCAGGCCCCAAGACTGGACCCAAAAATAAATAAATAAATAAATAAATAACTCAGTTACTATTTCAGAAACACCTGGCTATATTCACTCATACCCTATTTCTTCTAAGGACACTAATTCAGTTATGTTTTGTGCCAGCATAGGTTAGACCAGGTTCAGTGTGTCAAAGCAGGCTCTGCTAACCAGCTGATTAGACCCAACAAAGATGGGGGGAACACATTCAATTCCTGGAAGGGAGCAAATCACTTTTAAGGACTTTAGCCCATTAACTGTTTGTATGCAAATAGGGCTAGTAATTATAAGTGAGTTTTATCTACTCAATACAGCAGCTCAGCAGGACTGCTACTTGGAAGACTTCTGTCAGAAATTTCTGAAAATTTAGTTTGAGTTGGCTGTTTTCATTTAAAATGTAATTCTTAAAAAAAAAAGAACTCTAATTCAGTCTGGTAACTAATTTACATTGACCTTCCATCCAATTAGTGCCCATCAAGGAGGTTTAACCACAGCTATGACAGAGGCGATGGCAAAAGAAAAAAATAATAACAGTAAAGGGAGGGTCCTAACGCACAAGAATATAATCTCCAGGATTAATGAGGTTCTGTGAAGTCTTTGCAAATCCAGATTATGAAAAACCCTTGAAATAACTAATTAAAATAAGAAAGAAACCCCACTCACCCAGCTAGCTGAAGAATTTCCCTAATAAGTTATTAGCCATAGCAGTGCAGACAAGGCAACAAATGGAAAAGACCCCTAACACTACAAAGGCCCAATTGAAGCCAAAATTAAATATGCTGATCCTTGCTTCAGACCTGAGATAAGTTATAGAAATGTTAGTGTTTATCACTAATTATGCATCTGCTTAGAATTTCTTTATTGAATTTTCTGCTTTCACCGAACACCTGCTGGGGAAGTGACCAATACTACAAGATCTTTCAAACAAGAACATGAACTAATCTTCACAACCCAGTGTACGAACACAAGCGTCAATCATGGAGGCTGAAATGACTGCCTGGCTGCAGAGACAAGACTATACCCTCCAGCCAGGCACATAAAGCAAAGTTTCTGTAGTGCTTTTTATCCATGGTATAAGAAGACTTCTGGTGTTAAATATTGTTTCTACTATTGCCACTTCAGCGCTGAAGATCTGCTGATTAGATAAGGAAAGAAAAGCCATCTTCCGATTTCCTTGACTACTCTAGCCCATCCAGTTTCTTATTATTATTATAATTATCATAAGAACATGCTCCAGGTACACACACATCCACATCTTTACAAGTCATATCTCTCACTTTTTCCTGTCTTAAAAATATAGTCTTGGGCTGGGAAGTTGGCTCAGTGGTAGAGTGTTTGTCTTGCATGCATAAGGCTGTGGGTTCGATTTCTCAGCACCACATAAGTAGAAAAAAGCCAGAAGTGGCACGGTAGATCAAGTGGTAGGTCACTAGCCTTGAGCTGAAGAGCTCAGGGGCAGCACCCAGGCCCAGAGTTCAGCCTCCATAACCAACAACAACAACAAATATATATATATATATGTATGTATGTATATATAGCCTCTATTATATATATCATATATATATATATATATCAGTCAAATTAGACTAGGTATACTGTGGAACAAATAGTCTCCAAGTATTCATAGTACCAAACAATATGATCAATTTCCCACCTATATAATATATTCTTATTGTCTGTGGACTTGACTCACACCATGATCCACACTAATGGAGGAGCTAACCATCTGGGATTTAACTAGCTCCATGCCAAAGAACATACTATATCTTTACTCTTCTGTTCCTAAGTCCCCGGCCAAAGCACGTCACTTCAAAAATGCCCGAGTTCAATTCTGCCATGATTAGAAGGACTAAAATATGGAATATTTGTGAACAACCCTGTAACTGCTACAGCCCTGTGAAAAAGATCTGCTAGGAAAGAGATTATTAGAAAGACAGAAAGCTGGGAAGAAACATTAGCAGAGTTCTAAATGCAGATTTGAGATGTAGATATGAGAAAATATGCTGGGGGGATGGATTTGTGGAGATGATTCTTAGCCACATGTATGACCTATCTTTAGATTTTTGACAGTTGCATATGCACCAGCAATCTCTCTTCTCACCTTCTCCGTACTTTGGCTCTTCAACTGGTAGAGTGACAGGCCGAGATGGTGATAAGCTGACAAGCTAGCACCAAGTGTGTATGTGTGTATATGCATGTGTGAATGTGTTCACTGGTATGAAAGCTCTGTCACGTGGCAGTTTGCTTTATTAACCTTATAAGAAATGACCAGTATTGAGGTGTAGCTGCTACAAATAGCTCTCATTACAGTATCTGTAGGTGTCTGTACGTCACTCCCAACAGAAATTCTTTGGGTAAAAAAGAGGAAAATTGGATATTCTGTAGAACACGCACAACACACCAAAATGCATGAGTCAAAAACTGCCTCGTGCTAGACACTAGTGGCTCACATCTATAATCCTAGCTTCTCAGGAGGCTAAGATCTGAGGTTCACGGTTCAAAGCCAGCTGGGGCAGGAAAGTTTGTGAGACTCTAATCTCCAATAAACTACTCAGAAAAAAAAGCCAGGAGTGGCACTCTGGCTCAAGTGGTACCGTGCTAGCCTTAAACACAAAAAGGCTCAAGGATAGCTCCCAGGCCCTGAGTTCAAGCCCCAGGAACAGAAAAACAAAACAAACCAAAAACAAAAACAAACAAACAGAAGTCTCAGGTCAAGGATGGATGCTCAGCTCAGACCTGAGAAAAAGAATGGGCATTGTAGACACAGATTTTCCCGCTAGCCAGAAGTCTTGGACATCCCAGATTTGCTTAATCCAGTAGGCGCAGAAAGAGCTGCTCCATAAAAATATGTTGAAAAAAGTGTTGGGAAATCAGAAAATTTGGGGAGAAATCCATTTAAATACTTGCCTCAGCATTTAATTCACTGATGGATATATTCTACTTGGATTAAGGAGAAAACTAAACCACAAAAAAAAATACTCTGGATAGAAGGTCTTTTAACACAAAAATTATAGAAATATAATTATACCCCTGCACAACACCTTTATAATAATAAAAATTAAATTAAAGAAATATAAGATTAACAGGTTTGACTGAATAGAAAATTTAACTTATTTGTCAAAAAAAAATCCAAATTAGAAGGTGTGGTGGTGTATACCAGTAGTATCAATTAGTCCCAGGGAAAACATGCAAGTGTGAGGTCCTGAGTTCAAACCCTAGGACCACCAAAAAGAAGAGGACACACTGAACTGGGCTGAGATGGCACCTAACATGATAGACAAAAGATGAATATTTCCTATATATTCACAGATGGATTCAGGCTGGAGGGAAAAGAGCGAGGTGCCAACAGCCATCTTTCCTCTGTCTCTGTAGATGAACTCCAGGTACAGGACTTCATGGAAAGATCAGCTTGGGTAAGGGTGTAAGAGAAAATATAGGCAGACAAAGTAAA
The DNA here is from genome assembly GCF_019054845.1 of Dipodomys spectabilis. Lineage (NCBI taxonomy): Eukaryota > Metazoa > Chordata > Mammalia > Rodentia > Heteromyidae > Dipodomys > Dipodomys spectabilis. The sequence goes on from NW_024870752.1 coordinate 12,483,052, forward strand.
AATAAAAAGTATTCAAACTTAAGCCTCTAAAAGAAAGGGGAAGGCATAAACTTTAGTCAGATGGAGGCCACACTGACATCAAGATGGAAGTTCCCTCCTGGACCTTTTGGTTGTTCTTGTGTTGTATTTGGTAGGGGGGGGTAAGGGAGGGGGCGAAGGCGGGTACTTTGAATTTCATCTTCTTCAGTCTCCACTTTCCCTCTGGCAAAATGCACACGCGTGCACACACACACACACACACACACACACACACACATACACAACTTATAAACAGTTCCAATACTTGGAGAACAGCAATCCAACTTGGAGAAAATTCAGAATTAAGAACAGACTTGAATCTGTAAGACAGGCAATGTAGGCAACTCCTGTAGGCACTGCACCAACCCAACCCAAGGAAGACCTGAATACACATACCTACAAGAGGACTCCAGCTAAGCAGGTAGACATAAGAACCATGGACCTAGTTTCTTGATGGGTAAGGGCAACAGAATATCAGCAGGAGACAAGCACCACCAAGCTTTTCTATAATCTACTTCATCCCCAGGAATCTCATCCATGCCAATTTGATGGGTGTAGTATACAGGCTGAGGTAGGAACTTCAACAGCAGAGTAAAGGCCACATGTTTACTCTTGAGAGGCCATAGCTAAACGGTAGATCTTTTCAAGCCAAAGCAAAAGTCTGAGATTTTAAGCTAATGGTGCTCACTTGGCTTTTCTCCTTGGAAAGGAAGACATATATAAATGAATGGAGTAAAGTCAATACAAGACATGAATAAGGATCTCAATAAAGATTTAAAAGAAGTGGAAAATCACACAAAATAAAATGGAAAGCATTTCCAGTAGAGTGTACAAAATGGAAGATAGAATTTTAGGGCTTGAAGAGAGTAGGCATATTGAAAAAAATAGGAAAAATTACAAAAATAATCAAAGAAATGTACAAAGAATTTGAAAGAACTTCAGGACTTGATTAAATGACCTATGATTATTGACATGCTGAAGATAAGAAGGTGATAGTTAAAGGCATACGAAATATATTCAACATAGTAATAGCAGAAAACCTCACAAAGCTTGAAAAAGAGAAGCCTATTCAAGTGCAGGAGACTTTCAGAACACCCAACAGATCTGACCAGAAATATTGTAGTCAAAACACACTTCCCAAGGCATATTTTAGTTAAAACACTAAATATAGAAAACAAGGGGAAAAAATACCAAAGGCTGTATGAGAAAACACATATAACTTACAGGGGTAAATGCATCAGAATAACAGCAGATCTCTCAACAGAAGCAAAGAGGTCTTGGAATGATCATATTTCAAGCAAGATAGTTAACAGCTGCCAATTCAAAATACTCTACTCAGCAAAGGCATCATCAGTAACAGAATGATAAATAAAAACATTCCATAAAAAAGCAGCAGTATAGAAGTCAGTCAAAGATATCCTTCACACAGAAGAGAATGACCAACAGAGACATTTAAAAAAATGGAGAATTCAAATCCCACGATGAGCAGATAAGCACAGGAGGCACAGTAAAGAATCTAACACTAAAATTGGAACTAAAATGGCAGAAACTATACTTTTCCATTTCCACACTCAATATCAGTGGACTCAATTCTCCAATCCAAAGACATAGAAGAGTGAGGTGGATCAAAAGGCAAGATCCAACCATCTGCTGTCTTCAAGGAAGAAATCTATCTGACAAAAACAATCATTAGCTAGAGAAGAAGGTTAGAAATTTCTTCTGAGTAAACATATACCATTTACAGGAGTACTTATATAGATATCTAACAAAGTAGACTTCAAAATTAGTCAAGACAAAGACCATTTCATATTAGTAAGTGGAACTCTCCATCAAAAGGTGACAAAAATTCTTAAAATTTAGCCACCAGCTGTAGACATGCCCAACTTTTTAAAACAAACACTACTGGACTTATAAACATACATAGACGCCACCCACCCCCCAACACAATGATCGTAGGAGATTTCAGTAGCCAAAATGCAAAGGTTGAAACTTTCCCACCAGCAGACCCCACAAAATAAATATTAAATGAAGATTTCTAAAGGACAATGATACCTGATAGAAATATAATCTATACAAAGAAATGAAGTATACCAAAACTGCTACCTAAAGTGGCGCTGTAGCTCAAGTGGTAGAGTGCTAGCCTTGAGCTGAATTGCTGAGGGATAGCCCTCAGGCCCAGAGTTCAATACCCACGACGGACAAAAAAAAAAAAAAAAGAACATCAAAACTGCTATCTATATAGTGTTCTATAACTTCCTCTAACTTGTGAAGATGCCAGTGTCCTACCGATAGGTCATACAGGAAAAAAAATTAACAAAGAAACTTCATCTGGCAGCTCCATGAAATATTCTATAGATGTCTGTCAGGACTATTTATTCTATGGATGCAAAATAGATTGTATTCTGATGTCTCAGTATATATAAGAAAATTGAAATAGTCTCTTGTATCCTGTTAAACCATAATGGAATAAAAATTTATCAGCAAATGAAACCACAGAAAATATTCAAACTTGTGGAGACTGAACAAGTTGTTAAATGATGAGTGGGTCATCAAGCTGATAAAAGAGGAAATCCAAAAGTTTCTAAAATCTCATGAGAACTTAAATAAAACCTACCAGAACCTTTGTGACACAGCAAAGGCAGTGATAAAAATTTGTAGCTATGAGCACCTACATTAATACCCTAATGATGCACCTCTAGCTCTTAGAAAAACAAGAACAAGTCAGGCACTGGTGGCTCATACCTGTGTTCCTTGCAATTCAGGAGGCTGAGATCGAAGGATTGAGGTTCAAGGCCAGCCCAGGCAAGAAAATCCATGAGACTCTTTATCTCCAATTAACCATCAGAAAACCTAAAGTCAAGCTGTGGCTCAAAGGTAGAGCACTAGCCTTGAGCAAAGAAACCCAGTGCCCAGACCCTGAGTTTGAGCCCCATGACTGACAAAAAACAAAAACAAAACAAAACAAAGCCAAACCTAAAACCATTAGAAAGAAATACTATTACTCTGTATCAGTGAGTTCTAAGACAATTTCAGATAGCCTAATGTATGTTTAATTGGAGTCTTCAGTAAAGGAAAAGACAAAGGGAAAACTACTAGAAAAAAAACCAGAAGTAACAATTTTCCAAATTTCTTTTTGTCAGTTTTGGGGCTTGAACTCAGGGCCTGAGTGCTGTCCCTCAGCAATTCAGCTCAAGACTAGCGCTCTACCACTTAAGCCACAGTGCCACTTCCGGTTTTCTGGTGGTTAACTGGACATAAGAGTCTCACGGACTTTCCTGCACGGACTGGCTTTGACCCTTGAACCTCAGATCTCAGCCTCCTGAGTAGCTAGGATGACTGGTGCCTGACCCAAATTTGATTTTTTTTTTTTGGGGGGTCTGGTCATGGGGCCTGAACTCTGGGCCTGGGCACTGTCTCTCAGCTCTTCAGCTCAAGGCTAGCACTCTACCACTTGGGCCACAGCGCCACTTCCGGCTTTTTTTCTTTTTGCTTATGTGGTGCTGGGGAATCGAACCCAGGGCCTCAGGCATGCAAGGCAAGCGCTCTACCACTGAGCCACCTTCCCAGCCCCCAAATTTGATTTTTTTTAAGCTATAAATCCAAGGATCTAAGAAGTTCATTAAGTCTCAAGTAAAACAAATATAAAGAAAACTACATCAAGATCCTCATAACCAGATGCTTAAAAAGCAATTGAAACCAACAAATAGGAATTATAGAGCAGCTGAGAGCAAAATAGGAAGTAGTAAAAGCACTGATGATGGAAGATCACTGATCAGAAACAATGAGTATAAGAAGACAATGGAGGGGCTGGGAAGTTGGCTCAGTGGTAGAGCGCTAGCCTTGAGCTGAAGAGCTGAGGGACAGTGCCCAGGCCCAGAGTTCAGGCCCCACGATCGGACCCCCAAAAAAAAAAGAAGACAATGGAGCAGTATCTTTCATGTGCCCCAACTTGTTCATTAATAAATAAATGTCAACCTAGAGTTATTCCTATTGACAGTATCTTTCAAATATGCGTGTTAAATGTAAACTCATTCCCAATTGCAAAGGTTGAAACTTTCCCACCAGCAGACCTCACAAAGTAAATATCAAATGAAGACCTCTAAAGAACAACCATTTACTCAAGGTTCAGAAGAGCTACATATGTCAGTATCATTTAGTTAATTCATGTTTGTTCCAATGCACTGGAGAAAAAAGAAGTATGTGTGATACAGAATAGTGCGATCAACTATTGAAGAATACATTTTTTTGACAAAGATAGTTTCTCTGTTCCTTTTATTTCCTTTCTAGCATTAACATACATGTCTATTGATAATACACAAATTACATCACTGCAAAGGACAGAAAAAAGCTTATGATGAGCTGGGTCACTGTCACTTATGCAGATAGTAAAAGTATGTCAATCTAGACAACGAGATCAAAAGCAACAAACATGTTTTCAGAACAAGTACTGATACTCATTCACCCAGCTTAAACCTGAAGACCAACTTGGTTAAATATTAGCAATGATGATACAATATGGTATTCACTAGTCAAAATTGGCAGCTGAAAGAATTCCTTTTCCATATAAACAAGGTGGAGAAAAGGAATAGTTTACACTGTGTGTTACTTCTCAACAACAAAGTCAACAAGTTATTCCTGATTCTTTGGGAACATGTGCTCGGCCAGTTTGGCCATGAATTTTTCAACTTCTGCTTTCACCAAAAAATCATGGCGACTTTCAGTTCCCAGAACTTTATCTGCACACACCTGAAATTCTTTCAAAAAGAAAAAGAGTGAACCTTCACCAAACTGGTTCTGAGTAGGTTCATTTTCTTCCCATTTAAAATTGTTATTTATGTGCTCAAAAATGATCAGAAGTTTAAGAATAACCTCTTGGTTCTCTTTCTTATCAAAAAGGGAACCCAGTGAAGCTGGTACTTGGGCCCTAAGCAGTTCTCTAGGCATGGCTGGATTTTCAGCCAAATTCAGAAGAAGTTTCAAAACCTGAAGTTTAGTTTCTTCATTTCCTGCTGAAAATAAGCGAAAAAAGTCTGAAATGGAATTAGCAAGTATGTGCTGATACTCATTAGTCACAGTCATATTTGTGAGCAATCTGAGTCCAGCCAACTGCACAGAGGAGTTCAAGCGAGACGTGACTGTATCCTCACACACCTGATTCATATATATCTGAAGCCTGCGCTGGTTTTCGGTATTCACACTCAAGTTATTTAGGACGATTAAAGCCTTTTCCTTAACAATGGGATCCCGGGTGTTGAGAATCTTTGCAACAACTGGGAGACCACCCAGATCACGAATAATATCTCTGTTAAATGCATAAGCAGCATTGTTCCCCAGAGCAATGAGAGCTGCTTCCAGAATGTAAGGCTTTTCAGACATCTCAACCAAACAAAGTACTTTCTGTAGCTCTTGAGGGGACAGAACAGTATCATTAGAATTAGGGGAAGCCCGTTTCTGGACAGCTTGACGAGCCCTGTTAGCCCTCGCCCTTGCTCTGGCTCTAGCTCTGGTCCCAGCCTCAGTCCCAATCCGGGCCCAAGGAGGGTACCACACTATGGTCCTGCTCTCATTGCTGTCATCATCATCATTATCATCATCTGACCAGTCATTATACCTGGCCCCAGAACAGTCCCCAGCATCGTCCATATCCCCAGAGCCACCCTCCGCCATTTTCTCCTTTGTTTTCTTCCCCGAGTCAGTCTATAGGTACAACAGCAGGCTCCAGCTCCAAGCAGTAGGCCTGCAGTCACCCGGCCTACTTTCCTGGTTTAGTCCATATAATCGTTCCTGGCAACAGCAGGGACCAAGAAACGGAGCAGTCACTCTGAGTGAGGGAAGGGGGTTGTGGGCCTGGGTGCGGCCTGGAGAAGAGTGATGTTCTACAGCCCTTCAAGGCCACAGTACTGATTCTAGAGATGGACTTGGTGGAGACAGGCAGTGTGCCCCCGTCCCCTTCCCAGGAGGTGTGCCACGCCCAACAATCTTTCTAATCTCTACTGATCCAGGGAAACTTCCTCCCTCTCTGCAAGGGGAGACAATCTTCTCTTGCTGGGAAAAACTGCAGGGATCAAACAACTTCTTTTTCTTGCTCCTTCCCTTTGCTGTCCTTAGGGCAAGAGGACCCTGGTGAAGAATAGATTTTTCCGTGGCACGTGGGTGAGAGGTTTCACGAATTTTATCATCCTTATTCTTGCTTACCAGATTTTTTTTTTAAAAGACTCAGAATGAAAGGGTTTTTATCATCTTGAAGCTATAATATGTCATATATTTCATGACACTTCTGTGGACAGCCAGTCAAAATGCTCAGTTCCGCAGAATTAATTTCATGTAAATCCACAGGAAGAGTCTTCATTGATTCAACCAGGAAGTAGTTCACTCAGAGTGCCAGTTCATTCACAGCTGAGTACCAGCTACGCATTAGGTGTTGGGCAGTCGTATTGATACATCTGTGAACAAGAAACACATAGTCCTTGACCTGCTGGAGCTGATTCACTTACGATTCTATTGATTTCAGAACCATCGGACATTTAGTACATTTTTAAATAGTTCCAATACAACTTCCCTCTCCTAAAATTCTTCACTACTCCAAAGTATTCATGTGTACATGGCTACCACCTTTGTTCCTCAAAGATGCACGTATCAGACATAGAATTAGGGTAAGGGAAACTGGGAAGAAAATGGAGCGGTGAAACTCAGTCACACTCAACATCATCTATTGGGCTTTAATGGACCCTTCATGCTGTGATCGAACACAACAGGGACGAGAGATCTGCAAGACACCGGGATGCTAGAGGTCAGTGGACAAAGGGAAGCAACTAGAGAAGGGAAAGTCTAGGACTACAGGCAGCACAACACCTCTGTTCCATGGTTGGATGTGTCCTACATGAAGAATGGTAATGTGTCAGGTACCCAAGAAGCAGCCCACCTCCACCCCTACACAGCTACTCCTATACTGCCAGAGCAGTGACTGAGTCACCGACATCCTGACTAAAATTAGTCACTTACTTAGTACGAGTCATTTCCATTTGTCTGACTGTTGGTTCTTCCAGATACCATAGCCCTTAAGAACATGAGCTCCATTTTCTTTATGAAATGTACCTGAAAAAAGTGAAAAGAAAAATGAATTCAGTTAAAAGTCAACCATGCTAGCATTTAAATAATTAACTGTAAAAGTCTTGTTGAAATGTGATTCCCACTGTAGCAATGTGCGAGGTAGTGGTTGGATCAGGAGGTCTCAGCCATTGTGAAGGGGTTAGAGCCACCCTTGGGAAATTGGGTTAATTCTCCCAGGAGAGAAAGAGTTCTCATTCTCATAGGAGTGGATTCTTTTTTTCTTTTTGGTGGGGGGGGGGGGGAGGCTGGAGGGGGTAGCACCTGAACTCTGGGACTGGGCACTGTCCCTCAGCTCTTCAGCTCAAGGCTAGTGCTCTACCACTTGAGCCACAGAGCCACTCCTGGCTTTTTCTGCTTATGTGGTGCTGAGGAATCAAACCCAGGGCCTCATGCATGCAAGGCAAGCGCTCTACTACTGGGCCACCTTCCCAGACCAGGAGTGGATTCTTTACCACAGAGAGATGGCTGTGAAACAAGACTACCCCTCAGTATTCATTTCTTACACACACACACACACACACACACACACACACACACACACACACACACACACACACACACACACGCCCTTCTGATTTTCTGTCAAGTTACAAAACAGCATGAGGTCCTAACAGAGGAACTAGATATTCCTTCTCCAACTTTGACCTTGGATTCCCTTCTCCAGAGCTGTGAATTAAGTACATCTCTATTTTTCATAAATCACTGTCTCGTGTATTTTTGCTATATAGAAACAAAACATAAAATAAGACAATCTGAAGTCCTTCTTTTAGGTGTGTAACATCAAGGAAGTCTCCGTTCCTGTACGCAAAATGGAATTAATGATTCCTTCTTTGCAGAGTTGTTGTGAGAATCCAATAACATCTGAGTCATTATGTCTAAGTGTTTCATAAATCATAAAATTTCATACACATCCCAAGAAGCTTGACACCACTTTGTATATATAATCAGAATAATAATAATGAATACTTCTGGTACAGTGCCAAGTTTTCTGTTAAATCCTTTATGTAACAACCCTGTAAGGTCAGTAGAATTAATATCCTCATTTTCAGATGAAAAAACTGAGAGACTGAGAATGTGAATAACTTGCTAAGGAAAGTCATTCAGTAGGTAAATTATTCTGCAATTTCTTTTCTTTTTCTGTTTTTCATGATGCCTAGCAGGGTTTATCACACATAATGCCAGTTGTAAATACAGATTATGTAGTTTATCTTATTTGTGGGGAAACAGGACTGTTTTTCTCTGATGGGCTCTCTGTGGGTGTATGCTTCTACTATTTGCTCAAGTCTAAATGACGGGATGTACCAAGGCTTATTAGAAATTCGGTCTGTTCTGACCATACCTGAAGCCCAACAGCATTATCTTTCCCACTCAAGCTTTTCACTCTCTTTGTCAGTAACTGCAAATAAGTCTCCATTCTGGTGAGTAGTATTTAAAACTGTCCATCTGGTTTGTTCATTGTGCTCAAATTCTTCCCCTGGAAATCCTTAGGGCTAAGCAGGCTCTGTTTAGATTGGTGCGGTAGTGTCAGCATCACCCCCTGTACCCCACAGTGGATGCTAGCTCCTGAAGAATTCACAGAGAGAGCCAGCGTTCATCACGAGGATAGCTCCTTACTGGCTTTATCTGCCCTTCACCCTGGAATGCAGGTTTGTCCTTGCCAAGTTTCCCAATTTACCAGAATGCTAAAAGGTCACTTTGCTTGTACAGCGGCAGGTGAACTCCCTGGTTCAACGTTGTCAAATATAAAATGTTCTTTCCAGGCTTGAGCCAAATGAGCACAACCCAGCTTGTGTTTATCTCTGTCTCCTCACACAGGTGAAACTCAATCTCAGCAGACAGCCTAAAGTAACCATTCCCATCTCCAAATCAGAATCTCACCAGTGACATTTTATGAGTGAAGATCAGAGGTCCTGTGAACAGGGGGGAGGGGACGAGAGATGTGGTGTCCTAGTGACAGAGGCTGGTGAGACTTCTGGTCTCTTGAGTTCTTGTCACACCATGCTTTGTCACCTTAAGCATTTCATGTTGTTCTAACTCAGTCTTCAACGTCCCCAAATGTCTGGGAGAAGTCTATCCCAAAAGGCTGAGGGAGGGGCTGGGAAGGTGGCTCAGTGGTAGAGTGCTTGCCTCGCATGCCTGAGGCCCTGGGTTCGATTCCTCAGCACCATATATACAAAAAGAAAAAAAGCCGGAAGTGGCGCTGTGGCTCAAGTGGTAGAGCGCTAGCCTTGAGCTGAAGAGCTGAGAGACAGCGCCCAGGCCCAGAGTTCAGGCCCCATGACTGGACCCAAAAAAAAAAAAAGAATTACCAAAAGGCTGAGGGACAGTCACTCCCGCCACCCAACTTAACACCTTCCAGAAACGCAGTTTCCTGCTCCCGACTTCTCAACCGTCTTGCCCTAATGAAACGTTGACCGTTACACCAAGCTCAAGAGCGTGGCATTGCTGGTGGCCCCTCCCACCATTCCGGCTGGAAGGGTGTCACTTCTGTTGAGCCAGCCATGCCTTCATCTCAGGCTCTCCTCCCACCATTCTGGGAGGTGAAAAGAAAGGCCTGGCTGGTCTCGTGCGTCACTTGCTATGATGCTGCCCCGAAGGACCTCTGAGCGTCCTGTGGTGAGCTGAACCATAACCCCTGGCTGATACACAACCTTTGCTCTGGATTCTTAAGAGAAAGCATTTGTCTGCATCAAGTCTTCTCCATCCCTCCTCTAAGGTGCAGCAGGGAGCACTGTTAAGACTCAGCCACACAACCAAACCTGTGTCTCACAGGTTCTCATGGGCATGTCAGAAACTTCTCAGTTGTGCCTGAGAAGTACTAGAAGCCCCAGTGTTCTTGGAGCCTCTGTAGGACTGGAAGCAAAAGCAAGTATCAAACAGCCACCTCCAGGGAGCCACGTGAAGAGTGTGTGGCTGAGGATGCTGAGGATGCTCTTGGTCGGATGTGGCTGGTTATCACTTCATCTCCTTCTGCATCCTCAACCCAGGGTGCACTGACTGACTCTGCAGAGCAGACAGAGTACCAAGTCCATTGTAAAGGAGCTAGTAGACCAGGTGCCAGTGGCTCACGCCTGTAATCCTAGCTAGTCAGGAGGCTGAGATCTGAGGATCACAGTTCAAAGCCAGCTTGGGCAGGAAAGTCCGTGAGACTCTTATCTCCAAATAACACCAGCAAACCGAAGTGGCGCCGTGGCTCAAGTGTTAGAGCTGTCCCTGAAGAGCTCAGGGACAGTGCCCAGGCCCAGAGTTCAAGCCCCAAAAACAACAACAACAACAACAAAAAAGCTGGTAATATCATGAGAGGTTGCCATGGGAAAAGACAATAAATTAAGCCTGGAGAATCCCCTACAGTTATTAAATCAAGTGCTAGGAAAGCTGGGCCATGGACAGGAGGAAGGTGGGCTGGTTATCGAGGGACAAGGCCAAGACACGTTATCTGTCTTCCCAGGCCTGTACCTTCTGGCTTCACTGTCATGTCCTCTGCTGTGCTCCACGGGTCATGGTTTTAAATTAACACTACATGAAATAGAATTAAAATGCGATGAAGGAGCTGTGGGGTGACTCTGCTTTGCATTTAAATCCTTGAAAAAAACACTGTATTTCCACGTTCTGAACACTTTCTGATCCGAAGCATAATTTGGGTCTGAGGATAAGAGTGGTTTTTATAGCTCCTTTTCAGGAAAGAAGAAAGGATTACTAAATTTAGCAGGAAGGACCGTGAGGGGTGAGGAGAGAAGCAGACTGCTCCGGGCTCTGACTCCATATACGGGAACAGGGAGCGGGAAGCATGGAGATGACCTCTTCCAGGGGACGAAGAAGTCTGGAAGCAAACTACAGACTTCAAACAGGGTCTTTCTAGTGTCTTCCACATCGGTGATATAAGACAAGACCGATTTGAAGTGAGATGTGGAGTAGAGTCATCTGAAAAGAAGATCCACCAATTCCTTTCTCTGCTCCCCTACCCAGCTTTAATGAAGCTCAAAAATACAAAGAGACTTGTCCAAGTTGTACTGTTGATCACTGGCTGGCTGACAATCCACAGCCAGCCCACCAGTCTCTCCATGGCCTCAGACTGACCAGGAGAATAGTCCAAGGCTCCATGTTGAAAACAGGAAGCCCCTAGGACAAAATACTGAGATTCTCCAAACTACATGACATACTCAGGATGCAATCTGAGATTGACATTGTTTAGAGGTTCATCCTATAATCAGGGTGATCGGCCTTGCTAAGGATACAAACTTCTTTGTTCAGGTTGACAAATACATCTTGCTGTTCCTGTACAGATAGAGTATAGGCTATAAATATAAAATCCCCACTCCATCTAAAGAGTCCTCAGACTGTCTTCCAGAAGAAGGTTCATATCTTCCAATATTAACAGCACTTAGAGGAGAGACATAAAGACCACTGCCGGCATTTCTTCATCTTCAAGGCTATGGAGGGAGTCAGTTCTGCTTGTGAGCAGATAAAGAAGAGTGAGTTATGGGCTGGAGTCTCGGATAGTGGTCCCTTGGGAAATTCCATAAGGCAGGAATGTCTGCAATTACTAATGACAAGAGAGGACTCACAACAAACAAAGCATCAGATTCCAAGTGGAGCTGGTACTGTGCTTATATGAAACACAAAGCTTGCACTGAAGAAAAATAGGTAAAGGGCATGAGAGATGAACCAGAATGATAATTTATGAATAATGAAAACAATCACACCCTCATATGATATAGTAATGTTTAACATATCATAGGGTAAACACTTTTTTTGGGGGGGGGGGGCCGGTCATATGGTTTAAACTCAGGGCGTGGGCACTGTTCCTGAGCCTTTTCACTCAAGGCTAGTGTTCTACCACTTTAAGGCACAGCACCCCTTCCAGTTTTTTTGGTGGTTAATTGGAGATAAGAGTCTCATGGACTTGTCTGCCTGGGCTGGCTTCAAACTATGATCCTCTGATCTCAGCCTTCTGAGTATCTAGGACTATGGGTGTGAGCCACTGGGGCCCAGCTCATCGCCTCACTTCTAAACCATAACATGTCCTTTGTATGGACATTGCAACTATCTCATGAAGCTTCAAAATGGAGCATTCTATTCTGTGGGCTCTGCCTCTGCTCCCTTCCCCCACAATTCTAAAGTTTGATTTAGTAATAGACCTGAACTTCCTCATTTTCCCTCATCCTTTCAGCTTAGCCAAGAGGAAGTTAGTACTAAAAGCACATTACATCTTAATTGCGTATCTTTTATGAAACAGAAAATAGGACTTCCCAGGTGCTTACCTGCCACTACTAAAGGAATTCTATCAGCCATGCATATACAACCTCTGTGAGCCTCTCGTCCTGTGTATCACTTACCACAGGGTCTGAACATGGAAGAATTTGATGTGGTTGTTGTAATATGGAAGATAACCGTATTTCCACATCATATTTATTGAGTACTTATGAGGGGTAAGAAGCTAAGTGTTTGTATACAAAGCAAAAGCTAGACTCAGAAGAGAGCGGCGATCACCCCAGAATAACGCTATTTTCCTCCTTCCCCTGACTTTCAGGTGTTATCTTCTCTTATGTCGGCTAAAAATAAAACAGATATTTTGCAAATCACTGTCAGGTATTAATAAACATCCTCACTATTGACTTCAGAGTCTAATCCATTCTTACCTAAATCTTCACTCTTGCTTGGTGTAAAGGAGACTGCCACATGGTTCAGGCAGAAAAAGAGTTTATTGTGGGGAGAGCATATTGCTGACCTGAACAAGATGGAGGCGTGCCGGGGGTGCAAGCAATGCAGGGGAAGGGGAAGAGAAGGGAAATGGGGAGGGCAAGGGGGCCAGGGGCAAAACAAAGGGCGGAACTAATGATGAAGACTGATAGATAGGGAGAGGGCAGGGAGGAGGTGTGGCCGCAGCAAAGACCTCAGAGTCTGGGGGACTGCCCATTGCCATCAGGTACACCAGTTACCTGGGTTACCAATGTTGGACAGGGGCCTCTGGTGAGGGGGCCATGTGTGCACCCAGCAAGAACAATGGGGAAAGGGGCCATTTTTCCCTGGGGGACCTAACACTTGGCACATCCCCTCCCATCAAGCCTTCATGTGTAACACACTCTGAAGAACCCTGTGAAGGGTAAGAGGTGAAAGTCTCTATGTAGTGTTTATCTGCCTTTGACTCCTCCCACTTACTGCCTGCCTCAAAATGTGGTCAAAAGAGAGGACAGAGCAGGAGCAGACATGACCTCATCTGACTCATGCCAATATCATGTGTCGGTGACTGGGGTAGCAGCTGCCCAGATGTTGGCTCTTGTGCTTACAGACCGAGTTTGGCTGGGTCTCCATACTGGGAACTTCCTGTCGACCTGGTACTGTTTCCATAAGATTCTCCCTCCTTGGGATTACCTGACCCATTAGGATATTATATTATTATTATATTATTATATTATCCATTAGGTGACAGATCTCTTGAGTCAAGTCTCTTCAAAATGACTTAAAGCCATCTGCCTTCCATGAGGTCCACTCTACAGAAACTCTCTGTAAACATGTCCTCGTTCTCCACCCGTGAGGGAGATGTGACATGTTCCTCTGTGGTGCCCAGGCCCAACTCAGCTCTCAGGAAAACTCTGCTCTTCCCACCATCCCTGTCCCTTATGTACTTAATCCTAGAGGTGCCAGAAAGGCCAGCAAGAGAGTGAAGAGAAAGGAAAGAAGAGCAAAGGGAGTAGTCCTTTAGACTGACATACACTGGGAGGTTCTTACAAAACTGAACACTTTCTCCCAGTGCTACAGGCTAGAGAATCCAAAGGCAAAGGCACTGGCAGATGTGGTGACTGGGTAGGGCTCACATTCTGTTACATAGATGGCAAATTCTTCCAGTACCCTAGGTGATAGAAAAGATGGTGTCTCTCTCAGGACTCTTTTGTAAGACCTCATCTCTGAATCACATTAGGGGTTAGGAGTTCAGCATATGAATGCGGAGAGCAGGGAAACAGAACCATTCAGACCACAGCCAAGAACCAAGGAGCCTAATATGTCTTCCCTTCCCTGCCTCCATCCCAGGCTTTCAGGTGTTTGTCCAAACTGAACTTAAGTGTTAGATTAATAAAAGGACAGTATGAGCATTTTAAATAGGTAAAACTAAAACTTCCAAAACAGTGGGATCAGCTCAAACTGCGGCTAAAAGAAAGGAGCAAGACATTGAACAGCTCACTACTGAAGACAGTAGAATGAGAGAAAAATAAAGCTCTGTCATGATCTGCCTCCCGTAAGGACAGAGTGTTCCATAAACTAACTTCATACACAAGTTCAACCCTGTAACAAACAGCTTGATGAAGTGAGCCAGAAAGAAATAAACTTCTTAAGTGATACATTTTGATCTTCTATCAAAACAAACCAGTTTTCCTTTACCCTCTTCTGTGTAGATCTTTTGGGAACACATCTCTCTTCTCATGACTGTTGAGGTCACACCCACAATGGCAGAGTTCCAAGAGGAGAGAGGTTTGGAGGAAGAGGAACTTGTCTTACCCCTAATAAGTTAACTCAAAAGTAATCAGTTGGTCTTGAGATGGGGATGAAGAGGAAGGACTTGTTTGGTGACTCCAACATTTATCATCCTATGACCCATGTCCTCCTGGAAGCAAATAGGTTTGAGTTTCAGATGGCACAGACACCAGGTATACTTACCAGCTTTTTCCTCTAGCGCCCTGGAAAGCAATTACTAATCAACTCTGCCCGCTCCATTGTCTCAGCCCTAGGACTGCCCTTATCTATCAAGTTACAGCAGGTTTCTGATCATTAGCTTCCTTTTATGGCCAATGTAGAGTAGAACATGAGATGTTAGCAGGACTCATTGCTAGTGTTGTTTTCTATTTATTAGTATTTAAAATTAAAAAAAAAAAACAAGGAACACATAAGTTTCCATTTCAGTCACTCCTTTTCTGGTCAACAAATATGTCAGGGGTTCACATTCTTTAAATGGTCAAGGGACCTATTTCATTGTCAAAAATATTTAGTCTTTTTCTTCCCTTGAGTCCAGAACATTATGAAACTTTCAGAAGTTTCCTTAATATTGGTTGTTATTATTGATCCAACTGTTAAGGAATTGTAGGTATATCAAGATGTGGGGGTAGAGGGATTGATAATTAAGATGTAAGCAGGCAATAATGAGTGTTAAGCTGGTTGCTTTACAATTGATGAACTATCAGTGCACAGTCTGTGTTAGTGCATCCTTATAGAGAAAATAAAATCAATCACATTGTTTTAGCTGTCTACTGCTATATAACAAATGATCCCCAAACCTACCCATTTAAAACATAGTTTTAAATATAGTTTCTGTGGGCCAGGAATTCAGAGTTGACTTGCCTGGACGGTTTTGGCTGAAGACTGTTCTTGAGGCTGCAGGCAAGACAGGGGCTGGGCTCTTGTCCTCCACAGACTCTACAGGCCTGAAGCAGCTATGTCCAAGATGGTTCACTCCCACTGCTGTTGGAAGAGGCCTTGGTTATTTGCTAGTATCAGGAGATCTCACTATCTTACCAAACAAGCACTTCACAGAATCAGTTGGGATTGTTCACAGCATGAAGTTAGCCTCCCATCAGAGCAAACTACCCAAAAATCAGACCAAGGAAAAAGCCACGATGACTTCTAACCTGTTCTTGGAATCTCCACCATCACATCACCCATCATCCATTCATTAAGAGCAAGCTGTTAAGTCCAATTGGCATCAAGAAGAGAGGGGTTAGGCTCTACCCTTCAAATAAGAGTAGACCCAAGTAATTTTTTGGACCTGTTTTAAAACTACCACACTAAAACCTGGAGATGATAGCTGTTGCTTGTTTGGTTGGTTGGTTGTTTTACATTTATGCTCACAAAAGCACATCAAGTGAAATGAACATGGGTGTGAACTGCAGAGAAATATTTTGATAAAATTAAATGTGATACCCTTTATTTGAAGTAAAAGGACTTTCCTCATTTGAAGGATGAAATATGGAGAAAATGAAAAACAATGCAACTCTTAATTCTATGTAAAAATCTGGAAATTTTAAAATAAAAATTCTGAGCCAAGTGCCAGTGCCTCACGCCTATAATCCTAGCTACTCAGGAAGCTGAGATTGTGGTTCAAAGCCACCCCAGGCAGGAAAGTCTATGAGACTCTTATCTTCCAGAAGCTGGAAATGGAGCTGAGGCTCAAAGTGATAGAGCACTATCTTTCAGCAAAAAAGCTCAGGGAAAGCCCTCAGCCCTCAGTTCAACCCCACAACCAACAAAAAAAATAATAAAATAAAAATTCCTTTATTATTTTTCTCATTTTTCAGAATGGAAAAATTAATAAAACAGCATTAGGGCTGGGAAGGTGGCTCAGTGGTAGAGGGCTTGCCTTGTACACATGAGGCCCTGGGTTGGATTCCTCAGCACCACATAAGCAGAAAAAGCTGGAAGTGGCGCTGTGGCTCCAATGGTAGAGCGCTAGCCTTGAGCTGAAGAGCTGAGGGACAGCGCCCAGGCCCAGAGTTCAGGCCCCATGACTGGAAAAAAAAAAACAGCATTGATATGCACCTCACAATTCTATGTTAAAAAAAAAAATCAGGAACATTTAAAATAAAAATTTCTCCATTTTTTTCCCAATTTTCAGGACAAAAAGTGATACTTTAATAAGAGAGCTTTAATTAAAGAAACTGCTAATGTTTGTACAGAATTACATTTCAACATTCAAAATTACTCAAGCCCAATCTTATTTTCTCTATAATAGTAGTAGTTTAATCAAAAGGGTAATTTTTTATGAATACCTAATGCTTTATCTTTTATAAAAGTTACCACAAAATTCTCACTTAATCAGCTAGCATTCACGATATAAATTAATATTCATGGTCCAAGACTTTAAAGGTCTATAGAGGCTGATTAGAGGAGACAACGCAGGGCCCATTCACATTTACTGGACTGCAATTTGCTTCAGTATCATGAAGGGTTTCTCACACGTATTGTCTTTCTTTCATATAATACATTTTTAAAGTCACAAGGTTTGCATCGGAAAATCTTCCCAAGGTATATATGTACCTAAAGCATCAACCTTACCTGGAAGGTTTTTTATCTTTGAATAACTTCTTTTGATATCTTCTCTTTGCTAAGATTAAACTATTGTCCATTATGCAGCTTAAACCTGTTTGTCATCAAAAACTACTGTGAATACACTGCAATACCTGTCTTTCCAGCTCGTAAGTTGAACTTCCAGTTTCAAGATGATAGTTTAGATTTAGAATACCTTCCTTACTTCCTTAGGAATCATCTGAAAGCCAGAAAGAGGCTAAGAATTTTTTTAATGCAAGCTCCATATTTAACGAAGGCAGGCAAGAGAAAACCCCGCACTATGTGGATGAAAAGTCTGCCAAAGGTAGAAAATCAACAGGAACATGTGTGGCAGAAAGTGCAGACATGTTATGGCTTTGGGTCTTGAGAGAAGCAGCAAAGCATATTTCTTGGTGAGAAATACCCTGGTGAGCAAAACAGACATTGTTTATTTGCAGCAGTCGGGGCAGAGTGCACACGCTGGCAGCAAGAGCTTCCTTGAATTCAGAATGTTGATCCATGAGAAATCACTTCAAGAAGCATATTTGCAACTTATCACTATAGCAACAGGGGAACAACAGAAATTGGACTGTGTGAAAACTCCACAAGGGTTATCTCACATGGGCTGGGAAGAAGTGTGGGCTGAAGAGACTGACACTGAGACCCGCAGGTCACTGGGAAGATTCCAGCAACCCTGGACCAGAGCCCTAGCTCCTCCCTAACACAGGCCTTCTGAAGATTACTGAGCCAAGAAAAATTCACTTCCACCAAATATCTACAACCAAAAGCAACCATCCAGAGACCTGTTCAAAATTGACAACACAGGAAGACTGGGAAGAGAGTCAAAGGTAGATGAATGGCCAACAGCAAGCACTTTACCATCAAGTAGCAGAAGGAAGCAAACGCTTGTAGTCAGTTTGACCTTTTTAATGGCACAACTGCTCCTCCAACCAACTACGTTGTGCAATAGAAGACAGATTGTGAGGGACAGTGGAAAAATGAAGAGATGGGGGAAGGGAGGAGAATGCAGCCAAGAATTCGTATATATCCTACAAAACTGAGAAAAGTGAGGGAAGAGGTAAGAATGTTGAGAGGGGTGACACTGATCAAGATGCACTGTGTTCATAAACTGCTTTGTTGAATGGCAAGTACTTTGTACAACTACTTAAAGGTAATAAAAATATGTTTTAAAAGAGATAGTGGAAAGCCGGGCGTTGGTGACTCAGGCTTGTAATCTTAGCTACTCAGGAGGCTGAGATCTGAGGATCGTGGTTCAAAGCCAGCTCAGGTAGGAAAGTCCGTGAGGGGGCTGGGAAGGTGGCTCAGTGGTAGAGTGCTTGCCTTGCATGCATGAGGCCCTGGATTTGATTCCTCAGCACCACATAAGCAAAAAGAAAAAAGCCGGAAGTGGCGCTGTGGTTCAAGTGGTAGAGCACTAGCCTTGAACTGAAGAGCTGAGGGACAGCGCCCAGGCCCAGAGTTCAGGACCCACGACCGGACCCAAAAATATATATATATATATATTTAACAGGACTGGGAAGGTGGCTTAGTGGTAGAGTGATTGCCTAGTATGCATGAAGCCCTGGGTTTGATTCCTCAGCACCACATACACAGAAAAAGCTGGAAATGGTACTGTGGCTCAAGTGGTAGAATGCCAGCCTTGAGCAAAAGAAGCTCAGGGACAGTACCCAGGCCCTAAGTTTAAGCCCCAGGACTGTCAAAAAAAAAAAATACTTAACATAGTAAGAAGAAAATATACTTGTTGCAAAACCCAGACGATCACAATGGGATGACAACCTATGCTCAAATAAACTGGAAAATCTAGAAGAAATGGATACATGCTTTTTCCTGGGCCAACTTCTGGTTATATGCCTCCTACCTCTACTTCCTGAGTTGCGGGGATTACATACATATACTACCATGCCTAGCCCTTGATTTGAATGGATGCATACATATGCTAAAAACATACTAAAATTTGCACTTTATAAAGAGCTACTTGACACCAATTCTATAAAACTTCTAAAATAGAAAAAGTATTTTCAAATGTACTTCACATTTCAGAACTTCCAGAGAGTTCTCTCTCTCTCTGACCACCCCAGGCAACATTTTTCTCATCTCCTGAGATCCATGGGTACTTAATGTGTACACAGTTTGATTCCCAGTGCTCACTACCTTGTTTTGCTGATTGTTTATGATCATTTATGAGCATGTTTCTCAGCTAGGCCTTCATGAAGAAAACCTGTTCCTCCCTTGGCCCCTGGAACAATTTGTTTCACAAGTAGACTCTCAATGAATAGTCTGTTGAAAGATTCTTATTACACTTCTAGGAAAAAAATGTTTCATGTTATTTTTCAGAACACAAACTATGGGACTTCTTCCAACGCTTGATCAAGTTGATAGAAACAAATTTCTAATTTATATTTAAGTAGCACACTGCCAAACACGGCAATTTCCAATGTGGAAGATATTAAAGAATCTATGCATTAAATCATGTGTGACAAAAATCATAGTCTGGAGCCAAGGATGAGAGGAATTCACATCAAAACCTATACAATTAACCAACACTGCCAAAATAAATGTCTCAAAAGAGCTAATTTGTAAATGTTCTGATTTGTTTGTTCATTCACTTATTTATGCGCAGCCTTTCCAAAATCCATATGAACAAACTAAAGCAAAGAGGGCTGGGAAGGTGGCTCAGTGGTAGACTGCTTGCCTTGCATGCATGAGGTCCTGGGTTCGATTCCTCAGTACCACATAAGCTGAAAAAGCTGGAAGTGGCACTATGGCTCAAATGGTAGAGCACTAGCCTTGAGCTGAAGAGCTGAGGGACAGCACCCAGGCCCAGAGTTCAGGCCCCACGACTGATAAAAATAAAGCAAAGAAAATACCAAATATATTTCAGGTTAATTTCAGTATCTCAGAAAATTTACTTAAGATTTTGAATTTATCCTAAATGATGTCACCAGGTAATTATTAATTTTTGTTTTGAGGATTTTTATTATTTTTATACATTTTTATTAGTCTATATTAGTTGTACGAAGGGGTTCCATGATGATGTTGTGTGTACATAAAATGTGTCCCTGTTAAATTCACCACCTCTCTCATTCCTCCTCTTCCCAATTGTTAAAATAATTTCAATAGGTTTTATTGTTCCACTTAACCACATTCAGCCTCTTTCACCCTTTCTTTCTGTCCTTCCACCTCCTACTTGGTAACCAACCCAAATAAAACCTATTTCACGTTCCTGTCATTCATTTCTAAGGACTAGATTCCTCAAATGAGAGAAGGCATGTAGTATTTGTCTTTCTAAGCCTAGCTTTAACATGATGATCTTGAGTTCCATCCATTTCCCTGCAAATGACATAATTTCATTTTCCTTTCTGGCTGAGTAATACTCCTTTGTGTTGTCGTATATATGTGTTATATTTTCCTTAGTCACTTATCAGCCGATGGGCACCTAAGTTGATTCCATATTCTGGCCATTGAATATTTCTGCTATAAGCACAGGTATTCAGGTTCACTGAGTAATTATTAGTATCCAGGGTATCCACATAGAAAAGGTGGACCTGGGTGGCAGATTTGATATTTGTAATCCCACAACTCCTCAATCAAATGCTGTGAGGCTTCATTCCTAACTGAAGTTTAAATTTCCTACCAAGGTTTAAGCAACTCACATTGTTGCATCTATCTACAGGCCTTCGACTGGAGAATGAGATTCACTTTGAAAATCCTGAACTTCTTTCTCATGTTCTGCCTTTGGCACCACAAAGAATCCACCATGGTGGGCAGCTCTTCTCTGATTTCCAGCATAGTTAGCATCCCACAATGCTTCTATGTGTATGTGATACGTTAATGAGTCTGAGAAAGAACCGAATTTCATCTTGGTCCTGAAATTTCAAACAGAAATTGGACAGCCATTTCTTACATTGTTAGATTACTCAACTACCAAGGAATTCCTCTCCACTCATCACTTCAGATCACTTAACATCCCTACCCTGGGTTTTCTAAGTGACTTCTCAATTCTTCTCATCCATTACTCTGTCCAGCCCCCATTCCTCCTCCTTCTACCATGCAGAACAACTCCACATCTACTTACAAGTCTGCTTCAGACCTATCTGGATACATGCTCTCTTGAGAAGGCTCTGAATGCCACGTTCCTTTCACAGTAAAAAGATTAACTCTAATTCCTGGTATCCATCCTATCTGACAGGCTTTGTCTTTAAGCTGAAATTTTACTGATTCTATTAGGTGCTCCTCTAATGGACCAGATAATATTAAAAAGCTTTCGGACACTTTGTCTTAGCTCTGTTTTCGTGAAACCCAGGTAGTTGGCTACTCTTGCTCTCTGTTCTCAGCCTTCATCTCCTTGTGGTGTTGTGGCATTGTGTCTTCCACAGTCCAGGCAGCCACACCAACATCTGTCCTGTAACAGGCATTCAGGCAAGATTTGTCAAGCCAAGAATTTGATGTCAATTAGATGTGGTTAAGATTGGGCAGAAAATAATTGGTTCCAGACAGCACATGTGCAAATCCCTACAAAAGCAACATTGTGCTGGGAGAAGTGAGAAGTGGCCTTTTAAACCCACACAGAAGACAAAAGCAGAGCTTCGTTGTGCAGAAGGTACACTGTGTGCCTTTGATCATTCAGCTTATTCTGGAGGCAGGCTTCCTCCCAACCTTAACTTTCTGCTTTCATAACTGTGCTCTAGCTGTGCTGCCTCTGGAATTCACCATGCCCACTTCACTGGACTTGACTCATGCTCAGCATGGAACAAATTATTGCCATTCTGATATCATTTGAAAGCACAAAACAGAAAGACTATACATCAACCCTACAACAAAAGATGGTCTCTCAGGAAAGAGTTCTCACCCACCTGCTCCCTCATTTCATTTTCCAAAGAATAATTACCAAGCAAATCTCCCAAGTTCACTGAAAATAATAGCTGTGCCTAAGTTTCCTTTATACAACATCCTGCCTCAACTTGACTTCATAAGTATTCAGTACATACTGTATCCCATGGAAAGAACCATAAAGTTGATGTGGTGTATTTATGTCTTTATCAAAATATGCCTGTGTGTGAATATGTGTGTTAAACACATGTGTATATATATATTTACACATATGAGTATACATGTATGTGCATATATAAAAGGAATGTGGGTGCATATATTCACACATATAGAATGAGTACACATATGTGTATATGTGTGTGCATATAATCATACACATAGAATGAGTGTACATATTTGTGTTTATGTAACAGACATATATGTGCATATGTTCACACATACACAGTGGGTGTCGCGTGTACATATAAATGTCTATATGTACATTACAGATGTGTGCATATAGAATGAGTGTGCACCTGCCTTATAACCAGTGAAGAATAGTTGTATTTGATTATGTATTGCTCTATATACACCACACTATGTTTCATTGATTCACTAATTTAACCATCTAGTGAGCTGTAATAAATTGGGGAGAACTGTTAAGAGTAGGAAGACAAGATTTCTTGTTCCTACAGTTATCTGATTCTTCTCTGTGTTGAAGCCAAAAAGCATAGAGTGCATAGGGGAACGGCTTTGTTGTGAAGCATACAGATTAGGGTGGAGATGAGTCTGCATGCTCACTTTATACCAAGGAAGGACCAAGTAGGTAGTCGGTGACTGAGTGAATATCTGATCCATATGCTTTAGAACAGACTAGCAGGACACTTATCTCAGACTGAGAGAAGGTAAGCAACACAGCAGGAAAGCATCAATGGAATCCAATTTACCAGACAGGAAGTAAGCATTCCATTTGCAGGATATGAATCAACTGCTCTGTGGAATAGCTGTGACGACTGATCTAATCTAGATTGGAGATGGAGGTGTTTATCAAGCGAAACATCCAACCCTTAGTACTTTAAAGCCAAAAAGACCTTAAGAAGTCCTCTAGAGCCAGGCACCAGTGGCTCACCCCTGTAATCTTAATTACTCAGGAGGCTGAGATTTGAGAATCACAGTTCAAAGCAAACCTGGGCAGAAAAGACTCTTATTTCTGTTGTTCCAAGTGATAGAGCACTAGCCTTGAGCAGAAAAGCTCAGGGACAGTGCCCAGGCCCTGAGTTCAAGCCTCACGACTGATAAAAAAAAAAAAAAAAAGTCCTCTATTCCAACACTTGCCAGTCTCATTTAAATCGTGCCACACTCAGAAAAGACAGTACTGGTTAAGCACCCTGTGCTAAATGACTGGGTTGATTAGCATAGAAGACGACTATCTCAAGGACCCAGCTCCAGAAATGGGGGTGGGAAAATAGAGGGAACTGGAGTCTCCCAACGCTGTAGGAAAGCCTTACTTTGGGTCAGTCCCTTTACTCTACGAAGGAAACCAATCCTTTTTTTTTTTTTTTTTTTGGGTCCGGTCGTGGGGCCTGAACTCTGGGCCTGGGTGCTGTCCCTCAGCTCTTCAGCTCAAGGCTAGCGCTCTACCACTTGAGCCACAGTGCCACTTCCGGCTTTTTTCTTATGTGGTGCTGAGGAATCGAACCCAGGGCCTCAGGCATGCAAGGCAAGCGCTCTACCACTGAGCCAACTTCCCAGCCCCAGGAAACCAATCCTTACCAGGATCACTGGACCAGAAAGTCAGAACAGAGCTGTCAGTACAGCCTTAGACACCTCTCCTCATTGATGTGTCTACTACTATTCCAAGTATTGTCCCTAAAACAGAAGCACCAACATCACCGGGGACTTTGTTCAATGCAGATTCCCAGGCCCTGCCCTGATGTGAATCAGACACGGGGGTGATTAGAGTGCAGCAGTGTGTGCTTCGATGGTATTTAACAGGAGAGTCTGCTGCTCCTTCAAATTCAAATACTTGCACCATTGTCTAAGCTGACTCTCAAAGCTTATAAGCGCCCAGGTTAACATTCAGGTGGTCTAACTCTGGGATCTTTAGACTCTGAAGCCCATCCAGTCTCTGCCACAGCTTCTTAACTTTGCCACTGTAGCACAGAATCTGTTTTAACGTGTGTGTGTGTGTGTGTGTGTGTGTGTGTGTGTGTGTGTGTGTGTGTGTGTGTGTAGCAGTCAATTACACTACATAAATGAGTGTGTCCGGGTGTGTTCCAATAAAACTTTATTTTGAAAAACCAGAACTGGGATGGATTTGGTGCATGCTGCAGTTCGCCAACCCCTGGTATTCAATGATTGTAATAGATTCTTTTTAATCTCATTGTTTAAATGTGTAGCCATCCTGGTTAATATTTTTTTAATCACTTGGTAACGTATGATATTTGCCAATGTTGGTGTCAATCTCTGCTCTTTTTTTATTTCTCACTTCCAATGTGTTGAATACCTCCTGGGCGGCCGGCATGAGAAAATATATTTCCTGCCCCACATACTAGAGTTCTATGCAATGGAGAAGCAAGAAACAATCAAAACTACCCTGTGTTTTAAATGTGGCAGGTAGAAGAAAATACCACTCAGATGAATAAGTTTTGTTGCTGAATATGTTTAAACTGACCAATGGTAAACAGATTTTTTTTTTTAAAGCATGGTAATTCACAGACCAAACTCTAAAGCAGCAGAGATGGTAAGTTCTTGGCCACCAGGCTAGCAAGGCAGGCACTGAGACAGGGCAAGTTGGAAGGTTCACGTCCAAGCCACACTGTCTGGTTTTTTTTAGAGCCTTTTTTTTTTTTTTTTTTTTTTTTTGTCAGTTGTGGGGGGCCTGAATTCTCAGCCTAGGCGCTGTCCCTCAGCTCAAGCCAGCACTCTACCACTTGAGCCACAACACCATTTCTGGCCTTTTCTGCTTATGTGGTGCTGAGGAATCGAACCCAGGGCCTCATGCGTGCAAGGCAAGCACTCTACCACTGAGCCACCTTCCCAGCCCCCATGGTTTTTTTTAGATGGAAGACAGAAATGGTGGCAGGACAGAATCTTCTGGAACTTCTGCATTTTGCCTGATGGCTGGGATGAGATAACTCAAACCCTTGAATACACTGGCATTGATGAGGGCCACAGTAAAGCCTCCGCACAGCACAAGCTCTGCTGAGCTCTGTTCTCAGAGCAGTTGAAACTGTGCATAGAAACTTCAGGCTCTAAGACCAATGAGTAAAGTAAAAGCACCATGAGCTTTGTGATACACATTTGGAAGTCACACTGTACCATTTCCCCAATGCCACTGAACAAGAACTGTTAAGTCTGCCCAGATTCAAGAGAGGAAGACACAGACCTTACTCGTAGACAGAGGAGGAATCAAGTGATTTCCAACCATGTTTGAAAAACCATCAACCAGATAAAGCAACAAGGAGAAATGGCCTCTCCAGAATGGGGGACACTGAGGAGCTTTTAAAAATTAGGCAACAGGGCTGGGAAGGTGGCTTAGTGGTAGAGTATTTGCCTAGCATGCATGAAGCCCTGGGTTAGATTCCTCAGTACCACATACACAGAAAAAGCCAGAAGTGGCCCTGTGGCTCAAGTGGTAGAGTGGTAGCCTTGAGCAAAAGAAGTGCCTAGGGCCAGAGTTCAAGCTCCAGTACTGGCAAAAGAAAAAAAGAAAAAAACGTAGGTAATACAAAACCAAAGCCTAGACTCCAAGGTGGAAGAATATGTCTAGAATTTATTAGATAGTGATCTACCAAAAGAGGAATTTAGGAATTATTTTCATCTGTCCATGGACCAAAAAGGACTGTAGATGTTACATAAGACTGAATGATATGCGGATTCTGTGCTTATCCACTATCAGTGCAAGGTGATTGGCTACAATAAATGATGCATATGGGCTGGGAAGGTGGCTCAGTGGTAGAGTGCTTGCCTTGCAAGTATGAGGCCCTGGGTTCAATTCCTCAGCACCACATAAACAGAAAAAGCCAGAAGTGGCGCTGTGACTCAAGTAGTAGAGTGATAGCCCTGAGCCGAAGAGCTGAGGGACAGTGCCCAGGCTCAGAATTCAGGCCCCATGACTGGCAAAAATAAATAAATAAATAAATAATGCATATTCATAGGACTCTACCAAGATGCCATAAATTCTAACTTATCGAAGAGCAAGCTACAATAGTCTATGTCTATAATCCCAGCTACTTAAGCCTAGTGCCAAATCCTAGCTACTCAGGAGGCTGAGATTTGAGTATTACGGATCAAAGCCAGTCTGGGCAGAAAGTCCACGAGACTCTTATCTCCAATTAACCACCAGAAAACCAGAGGTGGTGCTGTGGCTCAAGTGGTAGAGCACTCACCTTGAGCTGAAGAGCTCAGGTACAGAACCCAGGTCCAGGGTTCAAGCCCCAAGACCACCACCAACAACAAAATCCCAGCTACTTAGAAGACAGAAAGCAGGAGGTACATAGTTCGAGGCCAGCCTGGGCAAAATGCTAGCAAGATCCTATCATAACAAACAAGCTGAGCATGGTGGGTCATACCTGTAATACCAGCTATGCTAGAAGAGGCAGGGGAATCATATCTGAAAAATAACTAGAACAGAAAAGAAAGGACTGGGAGGAATGAGCAAGTAGTAGATGCCTATAAGCACAAAGCACTGAGTTCAAACCTCAGTACCACAATTTTTTTTAAAAACAAAGACTAATTTAAAATATTTATCTGTAGAGTTTCCATGGGCATATTGTTGAAAATCAGATGCAAACTCAAATTTTACCTTGTGCTTATTCTTCATTTAAAATTGCTTGCCTGTCTGTGAAATGAAGAAACATCTTGGATATAGCTTTATAATTACCGTGTACAGCAGGTCAAGGAAATGTTTTCCCTGGTGAAAAATGAGTTGTCTGTACAAACTACACAATTTCTTTGCATCATCTGCTTAAGAAGTAATTACAAGAATAAATGATATATGTGTCCTAACTTTGTCCAACTGAAGAAAAAATTGTAAAGTTAACCTAATAGAAACACTTCTTAAAATTTTTTGCATTTTTTTTTGCAGCCAAAGAACTGTTTCCTTCCACAGGAAAATAAAGTGAGTGGATGAAGACAATGTGAATCGACTTCTTTTAAAAATAGAACTCTGGGAGGTGGCACTACGGCTCCAAGTGGGAGAATGCTAACTCTGAGCAAAAGAGCTCAGGCACAGCGCCCAGGCCCCAAGTTCAAGCCTCATGACTGACAAAATATAAACAAAGAAAAACAGAAAATAGAACTCCATTTAGAGGACTTGACTGTTTCATCTGGAGGTGTGGCAGAGTGACTGGCATGGTCTTCTAGGTGGCTCCCCGCTTTATTAGGTCCGCTGGGAATCATGTGGTCCAACCGGGTCATTCTGCAATTGACTAGACTGAGGTATCAAAGATGCCAGAGTGGCACAAAGAACTGAGCTGCAGCTCACTGAATATTCCAAATGTCTCCTTTATTCCCCAGCCTTCCCTGCCCTGAAGGTAGGCTGCAATCATGTTGAAAAGTTCTGATCAAAACATTATGAACAAAAGTGACAGGTCACTCCCTGGATGAGATGGTAAAACGGAGCTGTCCGTTTCTCTCGTTCCCTTTGGCGGTCCCAGGCTGAGATGGTGGAAGCGTGGTACGGAGGGTACCTGGATCCCAGGGCCATGTCATGCTCCAGAGGAATGGCCAACATCCATCTGACTCTGCATAAGCAGGAATCTGACCCTTGTGGTATAAAGACACAGAGATCTGGGGCTGGAAAGGTGGCTCAGTGGCAGAGTGCTTGCCTAGCATGCATGAGGTCCTGGGTTCGATTCCCCAGCACCACATACGCAAAAAGAAAAAAAGCCACAGAAGTGGCGCTGTGGCTCAAGTGGTAGAGCGCTAGCCTTGAGCTGAAAGCTGAGGGACAGCGCCCAGGCCCAGAGTTCAAGCCCCACGACCGGACCCAAAAATAAAAAATAAAAAAATAAAGAAAAAATTAAAAAAAGACACAGAGATCTGAGAGTTTATCACTGCAGTATAGATCAGCCTATTCTAACTAATAACTGAAGCATTTTGCTTAAGTTCAGACAGAAGTTTATGGCAGAGCTAGAACTGTGACCTAAAATCTCCTGACTTACTCATCCACGATTCTGTCTTACCACATATGGAAGAATCCACGCAGTCACCACCAAATTACTTCGTAAGCTAAACAACCAGTCAGCTGGAAATAAAAATGGACATAAGGTACTGAACTGAAAAAAAAAAAAAAAGACAATGCCCTGCTGGGTGTCAGTGGCTCATGCCTGTAATCCTAGCTACTTGGGAGGCTGAGATCCTCAGATCACAGTTAAAAGCCAGCCCGAGTCTGTGAGACTCTCATTTCCTAAATCTACCAAAAAGCTGGAAATGGAACTGTAGCTCAAGTGATAGAGTGTTAGCCTTAAGCAAACAAGCTCAGGAACAGTATCCAGGCACTGAGTTCAAGCCCTAGGACCAGCACACACAAAAAAAGACAGCACCCATGGATTGTGGTACAAAATCAGGAGGGCATGGCCAAGCTACAGTGTTCACTTTCAGAGAGGCCAACCACTCTCTGGGAGGGGCTTGGATGGTCCCTTAGCTCCTGATTTATATATTTTCTTCAAATGGATAACAATTTCACCTACAGGACTCCAGCCCAATTAGAAAGCCAAATGCCCCAAAAGAAGTGTTTCTTTCTTCCTATTTGTATACAGATGCCCTCAAACACACACAGAAACCTGTGCATCAGACCCAGATTAATTTAACCTAATGTAGAATTCTTTTAAAGCAATAACTTATGGGGAAATGAGTTATTGGTTGCTAGGCAACATCCACGCAAAGCTCTTTCTTTGTAATCCAGCATTCTCTCCATCTTCATGGACAAAAGTCAAGGAGGCCTTAGTGAAAGGCATATATTTAGTAGTGACATCAAGAGATAGCAAATGAATTTTTCTTGGAAACAATTCACTGCAAAACACCAAGCCCTTCGGGTTTGCAAATGCCCACCCTCAGTGCACAGAATGCTGTTTGCTGTGCTGAAGTATTGCTGTTCTCGGCACTAACAGGCCAGAGGGCTATCTTCTGGCATAATCCAAATCGAAGTGGAGGTTGTTCAAAGTCAAGCAAACCTATTCTCTTTCAAAGTCAGGAAGGGATTGGCTGAGACCCCACCCTGGTGAGTTTATTCTCTGCCCAGATACCAAGAGCTTAAGGTAAAAGTGAGTCCTTCCCCTTCTTTGTTCCTTCCTGAAAAATGGATTCCTTATTTGTTTTGTTTTTTTTGTTTTTTTTTGGGGGGGGGGTCTGGTCGTGGGGCCTGAACTCTGGGCCTGCGCGCTGTCCCCCAGCTCTTCAGCTCAAGGCTAGCGCTCTACCACTGGAGCCACAGCGCCACTTCCCGCTTTTTTCTTATGTGGTGCTGAGGAATCGAACCCAGGGCCTCATGCATGCAAGGCAAGTACTCTACCACTGAGCCACCTTCCCAGGCCCTGGATTCCTTATTTGTGTGCTAGCTTTTGGGCACAAGGGATCCCATCTCTGTACTACATCCAGACTAGTCTCCACCAATCTGTGAGTTGTAGACTCACAGATTGTGCATTCCTCTGCTCCCACCATCCCTTGCCTTCTACTGTGTAGCTAGCTTCAACAGCTGGCTGAGGTGTACACCTTATACTCAGTATCCACTAGGGAACGGGTTCTCTGATCATGATTACCAAGACATAGAGCTTATTTATTATATTTTCCCCTCCGTTCCTAGAGCAAAGCAACTTCTCTGGGAAGGACCCACCAGTGCATTCGGGGAAGTATTGTCTGAGGTACAACTGTCCCTACTGATGCTACTTGCCATTCAAGGCTTTGGCTTTGCAAACCATTTTCTATCAAGAGATACAGAGAGCTTCTCATCCTAGACCTGAGACTGAGATCTAAGGATCATAATTCATTGTTAGCCCAGACAATAAAGTCCATAAGACACTACCCCAATTAACCAGCAAAATGCTGGACTGGAGGCATGGCTTAAGTGATAAAAGTCTCAACCAAACAAGCAAGTCAAGAGTGAGCAAAGTTCTGAGTGCAAACTCCAGTACTGCCAAGATAATAATATAATAATAATAACAATACTTTGTAGGACACATTATGGGGGAAATAAGACACATACAAAAAAGCAAAGCATGTTACTCATTTCATCCAGTTTTGCCTTCATGAAAACACTACAAGACAATTTTAGAGATGATTCTGGGCTACTCGATACTGTAAAAGTTGCTAGAATCAAAATAGAATGGAAACACTTGTGTAGCCCTAACTAAAAGAATAATAGAAAGAAAAAAAAGAAAGGTACATCTAGCTCACCACCAAAAAAAAAAACAAAACACTAGCACAACCAGGAAGTTTGAAAGGAGGAGATCTTATGGACGTGACTCTAATCCATCCCTCTGAACAATCCCTAAACTACTTTTTTCTTATAGTTCTGTTAAAATCATTACTTCATTCCACTTACCTCTATTGTAGCTAGCTAGAAAATACCACCCTGATAAATTCTTAAAGGGACAGATTGAAATTTCTCCCCTGAAGTCTTCTCCAAATCATTACCATCTAGTTATTGTTTTGACAATGTTTAATGAACATTATTGTAATGATTTAATTTGCCATAATAGACCTTATGCTTTCATATAATAATTTATGTGCTATTTTCATATTGGTGTCATTTTTCTATGGGGGTTATCCAGTCAAACTAAGATACACAAAGTGCTAACCTATCATCAATTATATACTATCCAAGTTTTGTAATAATGTATTCCCTTTTTCTATAGATTATACATTAGCCAATTTACAGAACAGAAAATAATTCAGTCCAAAAAATATAGTATCCTTACAATAATATAATAGTTCTTTTTCTTATCATTCAAATTTGAAAATAAGAACCTGGCTAAGTATTAGAAAGCTCTTAAGTCATATACAACTTATGGAAAGTGATTTGGAGGAAAATTTTTATTATGAATCCAGGCATACTGGTGGCTTAAGCCTGTAATCCTAGCTACTCAGGAAGCTGAGATCTGAGGATCACTAGTTCAAAGCCAGCCCAGGCAGGGAAGTCCATGAGACTCTCATCCCAATTAATCACCAATAAATTGGAAGTGGAGCTGTGGCTCAAGTGGTAGAGTGCTAGCCGGAAGCAAAAAAAAGCTTAGGGACAGAGCTCAGGCCCTGAGTTCAAGCCCCATGACTGACAGGAAAAAAAATATTATTATGTTAATAATGATTTTTTATGCATTTATTCTCATCAATTCATCACAAAGTCCAAATTCCTGTACTTTGTTATTGACCTTTATGGCTTCCCTTTTCAGGTTTATCTTACTTTTCATTTAAAAAAAAAAAATCCCTTCATTTAGTTTTAGTAGGGCCTCATAAAGGACAAAACAGAATGTTTGTGCTCAGTGCACTACTGAGCCTGGCGAGAATCCAATGTTTATTCAGACGAAGGCGTGCTAGCACGCAGTCACAGAGCGGCCGCTGAGGGCACGCTACCCCAGCCTGAACCCAGGCTCTAAAAATTATTTATTCCTAGACACTAGTTAGAGAGACAGAAAGGGAATTTTAAATAACTTTAGTCTCCTCAGAGAGATAAGAGAAGTTCTGCATCCAGAAACCGTGACAGGTTTCTTGGTGGGGGTTTTTTTGTTGTTTTTTTTTTAAGACAATTTCGATGTGAGTCATCGAAATTAAAAACATGACAGCACAGATTAAAATTTCAGATGAAATGCTGCTAGGTGAGATTCAGAAAGCTTTCTAGAGGAATATAGAAAAGAGCTGGTGTGATGTGTGTGTGTGTGTGTGTGTGTGTGTGTGGTGTGATGTTGTGTTCCACGCCACACATAAGCTCAACCTGTCATGTTAGCAACACATACTTAAAAATGTGGAGATTTTTACATCAACTGTCTCCAATAATTTCTGGGTTTCCTTTTAAAAATGCATCACTAATTATAGGATAGTTATCCCAGCTGGAGGTCTTTTTCCTTGCTGGAATTCAACCACTTCTCAGCAAGGCTAAAACCCAGATAAATGCTATGTGTGTCATTTAAAAAGCCAACGATTACACAAAGACACATCTGAATCACTTTTTCCTAAATTAACACATTATTTTGATGTGTCAAGAAGAGTGTTAGCATACATATATTTCTTCTTGCTTCAACTATGAAGCAATCTCAGACCGTGGCACACATCACATCTGTTGAGCTGTGGGTCTTCAAGACTGAAAGATACGCCTGGGTGCCCTCAGAGGCTGACTGCCGGCATGGACAGAGAAAGAAAGAATCAACACAAATCCTCGCATCTATCATTCGGACTGCACTCTGAAGAAGGGTGAGCTCAATAAACGTTCCTGGGGGTAGCTTCGTTCTGTCTTTTGAAGTGGTAAAACAGAGGTAACATAAAAGTTATCATTCTGATGTCCAATCCTCTTCACAGAATACAGGCATCTAAAATCATATTCTATAGTTACATGCAGTTCACATACATGACTGAAGAAGTACTTACACACATGTCCTGACACACACACTGACCCAAATGCACATGTTCACATGGCCATCCACCCACCCCCATGGCTTGTATATGCTTGTACACACTAACCATCACACAGGTTAGAGTCACCCACCTCACTCTCACCTGCACATACTCTTGCACACACATATTCCCACGCACTCAGCCTGGGCCCAGTGGCTCATAAACAGCAGACATTAATTTCTAACAGTTGTGGAGGCTGGAAGGCTGAGATCAGGGCCACGGCCCATGGGTTCAGGAAGGAGACTCTCAGTCATTCACACACAGACACACACACACACACACTCAAACCCAACCTACACATCCATCATACACTCACACATTCACCCAACCACAATCATTCTTACATACTGGTACACACATTCACACACATTCACAGACATACACACACACACACACACACTCATCCCTACACTGACACACACACACACAACTTTAACCACACTGTAGGAATCCTGACATGATGCTTGTCAGGCAAAGAGTAGATGTGAGCCACTGAGGTGAAGAGTGTCTAGGGGAAGAAGACAGAGAATTTGTCCATATTGGGCAGTGCAGAATCATCTGAATGTCAAAAATATGGACTGGGTTAATATGCCCAAAAGGAGAACAGAGTTTTGTTTCTTTACCTGTCTGTAGTCTTCTGCTATGAAAATAGGAATGAAGGTAGACTTCAAGAAGGTTAGAGGAAGGAGGTGATCACACTTCCCATCAGCCTCCCCTCCAGGCACCTCATCCACTTCACACTGTCTGCACTTGGCAGGCTCTGGGTTAGGCACTGGGGCCTTCGAGAAGTGATCGCATCAGCAAGGCGGAGCTCCCATGAACAGGATTAGTGCCCTTAGAAGAAGAGCCCCACCCCCACCCCATGCTCTCTAGCATTTTGTGACATGTGAGGATGTAACAAAAAGTACGCAGCCCCCCCCAACGCTCCACAGCCCTGAGAAATCAATGTCTGCTGTTCACCCCATCAGTGCTAGTGTGACTCCGCAGCCAGAGATGACAAAGACAGGACCCGACTCATTCGCTAGAACCCACTGTAAACTGACTTCACCCCAGAACACTGCCCTGGCCTGGCCCTCATTACAGCTCAGTGTTTTTGCTTTGGGCCACAGCCTACGTGAACTCGCTTCAGCCACAGCCCTATTGTAAATGGCCTTGAATCTTCCTCCTCTGCCATCTCTAGCCAGAGGCTCCTTGCCTTCACCTCTTCTCTCGCGTGTCCTAAGTGTCTGGACTTTCTGATTTTCTCTCATTTGTTCCCTATTTTTTCCTCTTGGACAATTTCTGCACGCCCCCTGGCTTCTGCCTCATCTGTGTGCAAGCTCCCCACGTTCTCTCCCACCCTAGTGATTCTCCACTGTTCCTCTCTGCTCCGCCCAGCTGCCCACAGGCCCGCTCTTCCTGTCTGCCTACTAGCACTGCACACAGGACACGGACAACCCCAAAGTAAGTAAATAGCATAAAACAACAAAAATGAAGTCACTGTCACCCTGGCATTTTTCCTTATGTGAATTAACATCTGTCTTAGTCCATTGACCTTCATAAAATACAAGTTTATTTTCTTACTATTCTGGAGGCTGAGAAGTACAGGGTCAAGGTGCACCCCAGTTCACTTCCCTTCCTGGCTTGCACGTGACCATCTTCTCATCGTAGCCTCACCTGGACAAAAGAAGGCAAAGGCTCTGATGTCATTTCTTATCAGGATACTACTCCCATCAGACTGATGATTACAATCCCCTAAGTACCTTCAAAATCCCACATCCAAAATGAACTATATAACTTGTGGGTGGGGATGGGAGGGAAAACCTGGAAGAGAGCCAGGGAAGGAGTGATATTGTCCAAAAAGAAATGTGCTCTTTACCTGACTTACATAACTGTAACTCCTCTAGAAAAGACCTATGTCCAAATATTATGTGGGCTGGGGGCTCATGTGAATTTACAGGACACAATCCAGTCCGTAGTATTGTGCCTGCATCCTTCAAAAGTCACATTCTTCTCACATGCTAGATTCATTCCCTCCAAATAGCCTGCAAAGTTTTCATTCATTCCAGCATCTAGTCTATAATCTCAAGTCCAACATCTTATCTAAATCAGACGTAGGTTAAATCTCTCAGTACAAATTATCCTAAGGTAAAACTTCTGTATGTCTGTTTATCTGTAAAACACAGACAAGTGACACCCTTCCAAAAACCCAGGAAAGAGCTTGTCATGACAAAAGGTAGCAAGAGGAAAGAAGCAATGAGTGAGGGGTCCCGGGGGAATCTGCACCTAGCCAGGCCAACTCCGCAAGTTCACAAGACTCAAGAGCAACCCTCTCTGGCTCAATGTTCCACCACCCCACGGCCCTGTGGGCTACCTTGCCCCTTTGGCTTCCTTTGAGGGAATTGCACTCTGAGACCAAGGAGGAAACAGCCTTCCCCCTGGACACAGAGTAGGAAAGGCAGCCTCGTGATATCTGAATCGCCTCTGGGGACATTCTTCCCCTTCACTGAAGAATAAATAGCATCCATTCATAGCCACTCCATGGGCATGTGCTATAGCACACACTTTCGTCCTTCTGTCTCACTTTCTCTGTCCCACTTGACTCAAACTGGTGATGTCTCTGCAGGTGTGATGCCGTCTCTGGTCCTGGTTTCTGCTAAGATGGCTGACTGGCATCACAGGGACCCCTTTATAGAGCAACTGTCCAGCCATACCCTCAACTTCTCCCCCAAACATGCATCCTCAAAATTTGAAATATGGATAAGCTAAGACATTTCTGAATCTTAGAGTTCTGGCTCTTTGCTAACAATTCCTCCCCGAATTCATCCCTCTCCTATTTTACAAAGAACAGCCAGGAGGATCCAAGTCACTCCTCCAACACCTGCCTCAGGACTCCACTCAGCTAAGCACCCAGTCTCATTGCTCACAAGTTCTGTTTTTCCATCAGAGCCTAGAACACAATTCAACCAAGTGATTTCCCCACTTTATGGCAAGGAGTACAACTTCTTTCCCAGTCTTTCCACCTTGGTACCAGCAGGTCAGCATCTGCACAGTGGCCATAAGGATGTGCAAGATGGTGGAATGCGCTGTGGTCCATGGCAGCCCCATACCCTGCTCTGGTCTCCTTTCTGATCACTGTCTCCAAGCATCAGGCTCTACACACTGAGCTGCCCAGCATGTTTTTCCCACCTTCGTGCCTCCTGTCTTCCTTTACATAGGACTATCTTCAACTGAAAAGTGCCTCCCTTCTTCACTATCCATCCTTCATATCCTTAAGTAGAACTGAGCTCCAAGGCACTGCTTAGATGTCCTGACCCTGCTCATAGCCCTCTTATAGTATTTGCCTTTGTCTATACCTGTCTCTCCCATTAGACAGGGTTTCTTCATGTCTTAGTCCATTTGGATCTGAATAATTTATAAAGAATAGAGATTTATTTCCCACAGTTGTGCATGGTAGGCGGCCTAAGGTGAGCACATCAGCCCGTCTAGGGTGCTTAGGGTCTGGTAAGGACATGCTGGATCACTGGCATCTTCTCACAGTAGCATCATCACCTGGCAAGGGGCCAAGTAGCAAAAAGAGAGGATGAAGAGTTCCCTACAACCCTTTCATAAAGTTGTATAAAGTAGCCAGTCCCATTAAGGACTGAGTCACTTCCCAGAAGGAACCACCTCTTAATACCACCATAATAGGAACTAGTTTCACCACAGGTTTAGTTTCTGAGGGAACACACTGAAATTGTAGCACCAGCTCTCCTTGGAGATGGAACACTCGGGCTCTACCCCTAGCAACTTTCAAGGAAGTGTGTAAGTGGCAGCAGTTATGTGGACTGGAGGAGCATGTTAAGGTGCCATATACTTTTGTCATATAATTTCCCCAGTTACAAAAGGAAAACTGTAAATATTTTCAACTATGATGCTATGGGCCATTTAATTAGTCTGAATATAGAGTACTGAATTTTGAGGCAAATGCATTCTTCATCAGTATATAATAATGTAATATTCAAAACAAACACAAAACTAAGGAGATGACCATTTGGATCATAAGTCAGTTTGTCTACTCTCCGAAGAAATGTATGATGCTCAGAAGTGGGATATTTAATCAGATTTGCAAATCAATTACATGAGGGCAATCACCCTCATGTAATTTTAATTTAAATGTAAACATTTAATTTAATGTAAAATTAATTACATTTAATTTAAAATAAGCCTAAAAGAAAGAGATTACGAATAATCTTCAAATTTAAAAATCCACTGGGGATGACTGGCCTGATCTTTGTGAAAATATTTCAAGATCATGTAAAAGATGGTTGACATCAAAACCAAAATCTTCTTTTTTTGGGGGGTCCAGTTGTGGAGCCTGAACTCTGGGCCTGGCACTGTCCCTCGGCTCTTCAGCTCAAGGCTAGTGCTCTACCACTTGAGCCACAGCGCCACTTCCGGCTTTTTTTCTTATTTTTGCTTATGTGGTGCTGAGGAATCGAACCCAGGGCCTCATGCATGCAAGGCAAGCGCTCTACCACTGAGCCACCTTCCCAGCCCAACCAAAATCTTCTTAATTGGCCAGAATAATCTGCACGGGTCTCTGGCTCTCTACTCTCCCAACAGCATCTCTTTTTTTTTTTTTGTCGGTCGTGGGGCTTCAACTCTGGGCCTGGGCGCTGTCCCTCAGCTCTTCAGCTCAAGGTGAGCGCTCTACCACTTGAGCTACAGCGCCACTTCCGGTTTTCTGGTGGTTTATTGGAGATAGGAGTCTCACGGTCTCTCCTGCCCGGGCTGGCTTTGAACCGCAATCCTCAGATCTCAGCCTCCTGAGTAGCTAGGATTACAGGTGTGAGCCACCAGCGCCCAGCGCCAACAGCATCTCTTTATACAAGAGTCCTTTGAAATGTCAACCAGTGATGGAAATTTCTACCCAAAACCATACAGGATCTTGTAGGAGGACAGGGTAGAGAATGTGTCCTACACATTGGCACTGTGGTTCAAGTGGTAGAGCGCTAACCTTGAGCTGAAGAGCTGGGGGATAGTGCCCAGGCCCAGAGTTCATATCAAGAAGAGCATGGCTAAACTTTCAAATGCCCAAAAGCAGAATTTGAGCAACCCAGCCATGTGGTACATCTTTCATGACTGAGCAAGGATTTGTCACCATCGAGAAACCAATCTTGTAAAACTAAGGCCACTGGTCCTACCAACGGGGCTCAATAGGATTGGCAAGAGGAGTGTGGCAAGAAGTTGCTGGCATCCATAAGCCTTTCTAGCATAGGGGTTAAGTATGTGTCCTCTCCTGCCTTGTTTATGTTTGTGGAGCTGTTCTGTGCTCTCCAGAGAAGAGCTGTCTTTTCCCACTCCCTGTCTCTCTTTGGCACTCTGCCTCTTCCAGTTGGCAACTGGCTATTTGATCTTTAATAGTAGATTCTAATTTGTGCAAGTTGTTAGAAATAAACTGAAGTGATATTCAATCAATCAAAATTGATTTACTTTCTCCTCATTATGGGCCATATTTTTTGTTTCTTTGCCTCGTGAACTTAAAATTCAATAAAATATTTATAAGAAGTTTATTCACTTATCTTAATAAGAAGTCTGGATATGACTCATATCATTCAATAATGACTAAATCCTAAGCTAGAAATATGAAATATAAATATGAAATGAGAAGATGATAGAATGAAATTATTCCATGCTTAGAAATCTGAAGGTTTCTCCTAAATGTAGATTACCAAAAGTAAGATTGAGGGCTAGGAAGGTGGCTCAGGGGTAGAGGGCTTGCTTTGCATGCATGAGGGCCTGGGTTTGATTCCTCAGCAACACATAAGCAGAAAAAGCCAGAAGTGGCGCTGTGGCTCAAGTGGTAGAGTGCTTGCCTTGAGCTGAAGAGCTGAGGGACAGTGCCCAGGCCCAGAGTTCAGACCCCACAACCGACAAAAAAAAAAAAAGTAAGGTTGACAACAGTGGGGAATAAAATGTAAAATGTTTTAACACATATATAGGTACATATATAATGCTATAGTATATACATTTTCTGCTTAGCTACAAAAATATTTTTAAGAAGTACAAGTTCCTTTATTCTTTTCTTCCCTCTCTCCTTGCCCCACCTGGGTTTTGAACCCAGG
Organism: Dipodomys spectabilis; assembly: GCF_019054845.1. Classification (NCBI taxonomy): domain Eukaryota; kingdom Metazoa; phylum Chordata; class Mammalia; order Rodentia; family Heteromyidae; genus Dipodomys; species Dipodomys spectabilis. Next base: position 12,521,736 of record NW_024870752.1, read on the forward strand.
TACTGACTTGAACTATGGAGAAGAAATACTTTGCCACTTGCAAACTACATCCTCCTCAGTCCTTTCATTTGTATTTGTAAGTTACTTCTCAGAATAGAACCTTCAGGAGTTCTAAACAGAGTTGGGGGGGTGGATTTTAAAAAAAAACAGGTTTTGAAATTTTCCTCTTTGTTTTCATTGTTTGCATTTCCTTACTATGTAGATGAATGGTTCAAATTTGTCTTGTTCATGTTAATGGTGATAGTCTAGAAAAAAAATAGTTATGGACCACTTCTGTTATTTCCTCAACTCTTTTATAAATTTAGATAATATAATAATTACCTAGCAATAGGGACAAATCCATATTTTGTAGGGACTGATGCCCAAACCATCTGAGGACCCTGTGTAGCAGAGAATATATAAAAATAGTGTGGTTCCACTGGGTGTTTTTTTATTTTCCCCAAAAAAACCTGATTATATGAGGGCTCTTCTGGAAGAAACTGCAAAGAAGAGATTTAGCAGCTCAGGCTTCATTTGTTTCCCAATGAACCTGCAAACCCTGGACATTAGTAAACTTTTAAGCCAGTTTTCCAGAATTGACCACCTCCATGTCAAGCAGGTCCTAGTAAAAGCTTGAGGTCTTGGGGACCCACACACAGACGGCATTTTTGCTCTGCTTTTGCTTTGTTTCACGTTAACCATCTTGCTCCTGCTTAGGCCTTCTCTACACACTTTTTTTTTTTTTAATTAACATTCTTTCTCCAACAAAACTAAGAGTGCCTAGACCTGGTGACCTGACTCCGATAGAGTCCAAAGCCAGGGACTCTTCTATCCTAGAACCCACGGATGAGTGTCTGTGATGGGAAATCAGGTTCAAATTCCACCTCAGAAAACTAGGAAATGCAGCAGCGGTACTCACCAGACACCATGTTAAAAATGAAAACTAGACAACCCATGGGTAGGGGATGGGAGGCAAAAAAAAAAATACCCTGGGGGAGAGTGAGGCGGGGTGACCCCTCTGTCCATCATCGTGATAACAGCAATTTAAAAATTAAAGGAAAACTAGGGAAATACTTCCTTCGGGAGGTTGTAGGCTCTCAGACGCAGTCTTCCAGCGATGTTGAATTCTCATCGTGGAAGAACAGACTAGTGGGGTGACCCTTCCCACTTGGACCCCCACCTGCGCTGCTTCCTCCTGGGCGCGTGTCGGCTGCGGCTGAACCCCGCGGTGGAGGCCGAGCCCCCTCGGGTCTGGGGCGGTTTTCTAGGCCCCGTTCTCTGCGGCTTGGACCCCGGTAGCTGGGGGGGCGATCGGCTGGATGGATCCGCCAGTCCTGCCTGGGAAGCCAGCCTGGCAGCCAGGGGAGGGGCCGGCGCGCTCACCCTTGGGGTCCTCCTCTCCCCGCTCTCCTCCTCCCTTTCCCCATCCCGTCCGAGGAAATCACTTACCCCGTGATTCACACGGGAGGTGGGTGGCGTTGGCTGGGCACCCCGGCTGGGGACGCGCTGCTGCCTGGCTGCCTGGCTGGCCGGCCGGGACTAATGGCCGAATCCTCCGCGCGGCCGGCTCCCACGGTCGAGCACTGCGCGCGAGCGGCTCAGCTCACCCGCCCGCCGGGTCAGGCACCCGGAGGCGGAAGCGGCCGAGAAACCGGAGGCGGCGCGGGGCAGGGCCCTGCGGCCTGTCCGGGGTGGTGGTTCCGCGCGCCCCGGCTCTGTCCGGCCTGCCCTGGGCCTGGCCTGGCCTGGCCCCAGCGCCGAGGGAGGATCCCACACCTAGGCCTCGAGCCACCGGGGAACACTAGACTCCGAGAGGGGCGGCGACGTGTCCGAGCCGCGCTGGAGACGCCACCGGAGCGGGATGCGCCCCCCGTGCGCGCGGCATGGCACGCGCGCCGAACACGCGCGCGGCACACGCGCCCTCCGCGGCACGCGCGCGCGCACACGGTGCGCCCAGCTCTCCGGGGAGACCCTCCCGGGCCCCCTGCCGCGGCCGCGGCAGGGCGGCAGCGCAATACAGGGCGCAGCCCGGCCCTAGGCACCGCGCCCCGCGGCCTCGCGTGTGGGAGAAAGCCGATCGCATTGCACATGCCGCAAATCGGTCCCCATCCGCCAGGATTCCCAGGACAGACGTGCACAGCACTCTAGGCCCGGCTTCGGAGGCTCAGAGACTCTTATCTCCAATAAACTACAAAAAAAAAAAAAAAGCCAGAATTGAAACTGGGACTCAAGTGGTAGAGAGCTAGCCTTGAGTTTAAAAAAAAAAAAAGCTCAGGGACAGTTCTTAGGCCCTGAGTTCAAGACCAAGGAAGGAAGGAAGGGAGGGAGGGAGGGAGGAAGGAAGGGAGGGAAGGAGGAAAAGAGAGAAAAAAAATGCCTCCATCAGAAAGAATGACATTGCCCCATTTGTTAGGAAATGGAAAGACTTGGAAAAAATTATATGAAGTGAAGTAAGCCAGGCCCAAAGAAACACAGGTCCCCATGGTTTCCCTTATTTGCAATAACTAGTATATGCCTGAGTCAAGCAGAAAAGGTCAGATAAGATGATGTTAAGTGAAATGAACCCCAAGATAAGACACAAGTGGTTTTTTCTTCCTTGCTATTGTTTCTAATGTATTTATAAGGTACCATGCGATTTTTTTGTTGCTTAGTATGTCCCTCCCCCACGGTATAAACCCCTGTTTTCACTGTATTTGATGTTAGTATAATTTGGGGAAGGGAAGGGAAAAAATAAATTGTTTAAATAGGGATACAGGTTGACCCATTGCAACAATGAGATATACAAGACACTATGTGGAAAAACAAACTTTACAATTTAGGAGGGAGGGGTGGGAGGGGTAGTTGAGGAGGTGAGAGGGAAGGAATGGTAGAGGAAAAACAAAGGAGGAGGCAACAATGCTGGATAAGAAATGTACTCATTACCTTGTTCATGTAATTGTAACCCTTCTGTACAGTATTTTCACAATAAAAAACTTATTTTAAAAAAAGAAAAAAAAAGTCAAAACCCAACAAAATAACTACCCAGAAAACAGGTACATACAAGATCAGGGGTAGAGCCAATAAGTGAAGGGCAGACAAGTAAAGAGGAGAGGAGGGGGAGGATGCAGCAAAGAATTCATTGTATATACCATAAACTTAAGAAAAAAATAAGGGGAGGAGGATGAGAATGTTGATTAAGACACATTGTATGGGCTGGGAAGGTGGCTCAGTGGTAGAGTGCTGGCCTTGCATGCATGAGGGCCTGGGTTAGATTCTTCAGCACCACATAAGCAGAAAAAGCCGGAAGTGGCGCTGTGGCTCAAGTGGTAGAGTGCTAGTCTTGAGCTGAAGAGCTGAGGGACAGTGCCCAGGCTCAGAGTTCAGGCCCCATGACCAACAACAACAACAAAAAAAAAGACGCATTGTATTTATAAACTGTTCCATTAAATGGCAATTCCTTTGTACAGCTATTTAAAGATTAAATAAATAAATGGAGAAAAATAGTGAAAGATTTCAACAGGTGGAGATGGGCATGGAAGCTACAGCATCCCTCCAAACTGTTCAAACATTCACACCTTTAAATTTTCCACTAAACTGTATTGGGCAATTAAGCCCAATTAATATTCATCTTCAGACCCTCAAGAGTCTGTGTAATCCCAAGTTGGAAGTGATGGTGAGATGGGAGGAGAGGATACTTCCTCCCCATCCCTACCCCAAACACAAGAGAGGGAGGGGTGCGGTACCTTTGAGCAGAATAGACAACATCCAAAGGCTTAGCCACAAAGGTCTCTGTGCCTTAGGGGTTCGGGAAGCGACCCCTGATAAATGAAAATGGTGTCTATTTAAGGTTTATTATTGGATGCTTCCATACACATAAACCCTGTGAAATGCTGGCCTAAGGCCAGCAAAACTCTCGTGACAGACTGCATGCTTGACATGTGACGCTAGAGTTGGAATGTTACATCTCAGCCTTAGAAAACAGCCCTAGCCTTCTGATGTTCTTACCCGGACACTATGCTTATGCCAAAAAAGAAGCTTGGCACAATTGTTCTGGCAGGATCTCCTGATATTTAGATTGAATCCAAAAGGTATTCATTGGTAACTGTGGCACATTGTTCCCTGAGCTTCGGGTTTTAGTTAAGTCTTAACGGATGCGCCATTTCCAGCAGGGCTGAGTCAGCAGAAGGTCAAAGCCAGTTTCTGGGGCTAAGCTGCCAGGAAACCCAGCCTAAGCCCTAACTCTGCCATTTCTGCAGTATCTACCTTTAAACTGAGTGACTGGAGACAAGGTGAAGATTCTCCTGTGCTCCCATACATTTATTAATTAGCGCTTCATTTATCACGGACAATCACATACATGTGAATGCCCCTCCTTGTTCCATTTGAAAGCAAGGTAATGCTTACTCCGACAGCATATGAGAGCCTGTCTAGAACAAATTACCAGGTCTAAAACTGAATGCATTATGCATTGTCCCTGGCTGCATCCTGAGGATGCCCGAGGGTTTATGAATATATTTCCAGGGAACCACGAGGCGGCCGATGCGTTTTGGAGTGGGTTTTCATTGAGATGCTTACATTGATATCCATATATCCTGTGGGTAATTACCTATGACCAATCACCCCTCCAAGACTCAGCAGGCCACATTTGTGTTTGTAGTTACGTTGGAGATAAGAAAGCTATCCAACTAATGAGAATAGGAACACTAGCACTAAATAAAGCACTATCACTAAAGAAAAACAAAATGATCCTAAAACGACTCACTACACAAATGAAGGCTCATTCGTGGTTTACACAGAATAAAATAGTGGGAAAATTGGCTTATCACACAGCACAGAGGCAGGTAAACACCACAAACTTAATACTGAATACAGGTAGTAAGCAGCAGCTTTGTTCTAGCAAAATAACACCGTGCCATTCATCCAATGAGCGTTGTCCACTGAACACTGATTAAATTTATATTAACCTTATGAATTTTATAATGATGAGCCATTTTGTAAGATCTATTAAATTAGGTCGTTTCTCCACTGTGTGTATGTTTTTCAATAAAATAATAAATACAAAAGTGACAAGTCAAAAATAAACTATCACACATTTTATTATCCTTGTGCCCAAATACAATGAACAAAGAGGCGAGTCTAGTCCTTTCCACTTGTCTAAAATGTGGCAGGCTACATCTGTGAGTCAAGAGCCACCAGTACTCCTCGAGCCGTGCTAATGAACAAAGATTGACTTTAATGAAAGCAAAACATATTCAAGGAGATGGGTTCAAATCCCATGTACTCTACTTGCAGGCTAAGAGAACCTGAACAAGCTCCTTTTGCTTTTGTAGGCCTTGGTTTATTCATCTGTGAAATAAGGTCTTGCTGGAGGGCTTTTTCAGGTTGCTTTCCACTCTAAACCTTAATGGTTCTCTATTTCTCCTTTATTGTGAAGTTCACTCCGAGGTCTCTGCCTCAGGGAAGTCTGCCCTCTGCTGGCCATAGCTCAGGGCTGCATTCCTATAGTCTGACATCTCCCAGACAGAAGATGAAGGTTTCTAAGAAATAGCCAGGTAACCCCCTGCTTCTTTATTGTTATGGTCTCTTCTTATTTTGTCACATCTCAGATTCTTCTATTGATTTAAATATTGTGCTGAAAATGTCCCTTGTGGGTGGCTTCATTTCCACACCATTCTTAGCACAGGTTTATACCACCTCTCATTCCTGCATCGACTGATTAGCAAATCGAGGGCAATGAATCCTTATTCAGCAGCCCACGGCATGACCAGGAGAAAAGAGAAGAGCTATGTGTGCTACAGAGTTTTTACATCTGAATTATTCACCTCAAACTAGATCATGAGGTACCACAATCCCAAAACCCCTCCCAGAATTGCTATCCTCTAGTCATCTCGAAGCAAACACCACTGACTGCGTCATCACTGTCTTTGTATGGAAATGACCACGAGTGACTCCCAAGTCTAGATAGACAAAGCCAGCTGTTTGCCTCCATCTTGTCTGCTGCTGGATCGGCCCCCTGGGTAGGCAGCAAGCCACTGCCAGCCATGCTGTGAAGACTGAGGCAGCTAATAGAGAAGCCCAAGCACTGAGGCCCCCTGCCAGCAGTCATGTGAGTGAGACATCTTGGGAGAAGATTGTTTGGCCCCAGCTAAGTCTTAAGATGACTAAACACACTGACTGTCCCCATGACAGACCCTGAGGGTGACACTTGGAGCCAGAAATACCCCCTGACCACCAGAAACTGGGTGATATGTGTGTCAGGCCGCTGGAGGGCAGAGGCAGCTGAGAAAAGCCACTTCCTTATACACCACCTGTCCCAATTATCTAGACCTCTCCTTTGGGGGCTCTAGCCCGAAACTGTTCAAACTGGCAAAACAAGTTACATGCTAAAAGTTCCTGCTGACCCTGGCCATATAAACCCTGCTACAACCAGACTCGGGGCGACCTCTCTGATCCTGACCAGGGAGTGTGCCCGGGAGCATACCCCAATAAAGTTTCCTTTCTTCACCATTACCTCCTCCTGTGTGCTCTTTCCTTGCCTAAAACCTTACATCTGGTGCCGAACCCAGGAAGGTGATAGTGCTTCATGTTGCTCTAGGGCGACCAACGGGCATTGGCCCTCTCAGCCTCTCTCCTGACTTCTTCCCTTCCAGAGGCCTCCTGCGTCAGGAGCACAGAGTCCGCCGAGCTTACTTTGGACTAAACAGTCACCTGAAATGACCTCGTGGCCTTTGTCTCCGTAAGCGGTGCATATCCCATGGACGGCCACCTAGTGGGCCCCCACGTGGAGGGGGTTCACTGGAGGATGGGTTTGGATGTGAGGCTGGTTGCTGATAACCATACCCACACTGCCAGAAGGTGAGGGAAGGAGACTAGGTTTGGACTGTGGCTGGGGGTGGAGCTGGGTGAGTGAGGTTAGCCTGGGCTGGCTTTGTCCTCCCACTGGTGCCCAGAGTGGTCAGACTGGACTTTCTAATCAGCGTGCCCAAATGAGCAGCCATGAAACATGGACAAAGTCAGACTCTATAACAGCAGTAGCAATAGTTTGTATGTTACATTTTACTTTTTTTTCAAAGAGTTTCATATTTTTTGAGGTAGGTTTAGTTCAGAGGGATTCAATTTATTTTGTGATTGTTAAAAAGCTTAAGGATTTGTCAAAAGGGTTGCAATTTCATAAGTCAGGTTATGAGTGCAATGCTTCTTGAGCATCTTCATCCCTTCCTTTGCTCTCCCCAATTTTCCCTCTCCCATCCTACCCACAAGGTTTTTTATATGTACATGTGACTGTCCGAGGACTTGAACTCAGGGCCTGGGCACTGGCCTGAACTGCTTTTGCTCAAGGCTAGTACTCTACTACTTCAGCCACAGCTCCACTTATGGCTTTTTGTTAGTTAATTGACAATAATTGAGTCTCACAGGCTTTTCTGCACAGGCTGGCTTTGAACCATGATCCTCAGATCTCAGCCTCCTGAGTAGCTAGGATTACAGGAATGAGCCACCGGCACCCAGCGTACATAGTTCATTTTTATATTGAGTACAATGACTGTATTTGCTCACCCTTCCTTTCCCCAAAAAGAAATCCAAACAAATTTAAACCCAAAAAAAACCAACAATATAAAAAAATATGTTTTCATTTCTTGGAATTCATTTTGACGAATAGTCTTTTAGATGTTGTTTCACATTTTCTTTCTTTTTTTTTTTTGATGGTCATGGGGCCTGGGTGCTGTCACTCAGCTCTTCAGCTCAAGGCTAATGCTCTACCTCTTGAGCCACACCACCACTACCAGTTTTCTGGTGGATAAGTGGAGATGAGTCTCACAGACTTTCCTGCCAGGGCTGGCTTTGAACCATGATTCTCAGATCTCAGCCTCCTGAGTAGCTAGGATTATAGGCATGAGCCTCCGCCACCCAGCTGTTTCACATTTTCATTTTAATGGCTAATACAGAGGATCAAATCAACTTGTCAAATAAAATATCATCTTATTTGGCATTATTTGGCCACAAATTTTAAAGAAACCCAGTTATATGTTGTGGAATTCATAGACTTCCAGAAGTCATAGCATAACAAGAATCTAGTATCTTATGATCCATTTTTAGTCATATCAAAAAAACAGGGGGTTGGGGGTTTAGTTCAGCAGAAGAGCACCTGCCTGGTGAGCACAAGGCCCTGAGTTCAGTCCTCAGCTCTGGGGGGGGGGAAAAAAAAAGCTACAAAAGACCAAAATAATAATAATAACAATAATAATAACAAAGCAACTAGCACACAAAAAAAGACCAGGCAGTAGTGTCTCATGCCTGTAATCCTAGATATGTAGGAGGCTGAGATCTGAGGATTGCAATTGAAAGGCAGTCTAGGCTAACTTGTCCAGCCCAGTCTATGAGACTCTTATCTCCAATAAACTACTCAGGAAAAGCCTGAAGTGGCACTGTGGCTCAAATGGTAGAACACTAGCTTTGAGCACAAAGAGGTTCAAGGACATCACCCAGGACCTGAGTTCAAGCCCCAGGACTAGCAAAAGTAAAATTAAATAAATAAATGATTGCTTTCTTCAAAGTGACCTGGAGCAGATGCTGGTTTAGTTACAACATTGTGAAGCACTATTCACCTGACAGAATAAGGAACAAACAATGAGATTATTGGGAAGGTAGCAGTCACCCTCGAGGCCATATAACAAACATTAAAATTAACATTCTAAGCCAGCACTGGCGGCTCTCACCTGTAATCCTAGCTACTCAGAAGGCTTTGACCTGAGGATCACGGTTCAAAGCCAGCCTGAGTAGGAAAGTCTGTGAGACTCTTATCGTCAATAAAACCACTCAGAGAACCGGAAGTGGCGCTGTGGTTCAAGAGGTTGAGCGCTAGCCTTGAGCTGAAGAGCTCAGGGACAGCGCCCAAGCCCAGATTTCAAACCCCACAACAGACCAAAATAAATAAATAAGTAAATAATAAAATTAGCATTCTATTAGTGCTTTGTGATTTAAAAACTGATTTCTGCCAGTAGTCTGTGACTCATGCCTATAACCCTAGCTACGCAGAAGGCTACTCTGAGGATTACAGTTCAAATTCAGACCAAGGCAGAAAAGAGTCAATGAGACTCATCTCCAATTAATCACCAAAAACACTGAAAGTAGAGTTATGGTTCAACTGGTAAAAGTTAGACTTGAGCAAAAAAAATCTTAAAAGACAAAGCCCAGACCTGAATTCAACCCCCAGGAACACACACACACACACACACACACACACACACACAGACTGGCTTCTGTTTTGTTTTCTATCTGCTTTCCTGTGGTTGGAAGAAAACCTCTGTCTGCAGAGTATCCACAGTGTGTGGCACAGTAGAGTGAGTGGGCATCCACATACATGATACCTGGGAGGCTTAGAAAGAGAGGAAACTCCAACCAAAGAATATTTTAGGTATCAAAACCATTCTCAACTGGAAGAGAGCAAGGGGAGGGGGAAACACTGTCCAAAAAGAAATGTACTCATGCTGGGTGCCAGTGGCTCATGCCTGTCGTCCTAGCTACTCAGGAGGCTGAGATCTGAGGATCGAGGTTCAAAGCCAGCCCAGGCAGAAAAGTCCATGAGACTCTTATCTCCAATAAACCACTCAGAAAACTGGAAGTGGCACTGTGGCTCAAGTGGTAGAGCACTTGCCTTTAGCTGAAGAACTCAAGGACAGCGCCCAGGCCCAGAGTTCAAGCCCCATGACCTGTACTCATGACCTGACTTACATAACTGTAACTCCTCTGTACATCATCTTTTAATAATAAAAAATATATAGAAATTTTTTTTAAATAAGTAAATAAAACCATTCTCTTAGACATCACACTCGTTAAAACAGGAGCTGGACTACTGGCCAGGAAGGACCCTCCTGTGGACACCACATTGCAAACATGCTGGGACAAACCTCCCCGGCTCCTCTACATCACCAAAAACAAAATATTTATTGTCCATTGCCAGGCACTGGTGGCTCACGCCTGTAATCCTAGCTACTCAGGAGGCTGAAATCTGAGGATCATGGTTCAAAGCCAGCCCGGGCAGGAAAGTCTGTGAGACTCTTATCTCCAATAAACCACCAGAAAACCGGAAGTGGTGCTGTGGCTCAAGTGGTAGCATGCTACCCTTGAGCTGAAGAGCTCAGGGACAGCACCTAGGCCCAGAGTTCAAGCCCCTTGACTGACAAAAAACAAAAACAAACAAACAAACAAAAAACCCTCAGTAGTCACACAGGCTGATCCATTGCTTCCTTCCTTTACTTCCTTCATTTCTTCAGCCCTGCCAATCTACACTTATTCATTAGATATTGATCTGTATCTCAGATACCATTCCAGGTACTTTAGAAACACAGATGGAGGAGAGACAGAGAAGAAACAGACAGACAGACCAGACCAGACAGACAGACAGACAGGAATCCATGCTATCAGGACTCACGAAAACAACAATGAGCCCATCAGAAATCTTACTGGTAGGCAGAGGAAGTTTTAAATCAATGAGAAGATGAAATTTCAGCAGATATTTGAAAGAGTTGTAGGAATAAGTCAGGCAGAAGCAGAGGGGGTTAGAATCCTAAGAGGGGGATTGCTAGAGGCAGCACGCAGGCTGAGCACACCTGTTTTGCTCAAGGCGATAAAGCCAGCAAGCAGACTACCGTAGACACACAGCCCAGCCCAGAGCCTTGTCTGGCCTTTGCTCCAACTGCAGGAGGTATTACCATCTGACGTTCCAGGGGATCGGCAAGGCCTGTGTTAAAATTCCATCCCCATCCTCATTAGCTCTATCACTTCGGGAGTGAGCTCCAGGCCCTGTCTTCATCCAGGATGAACGACTGTGACGAGCCATGGATAACGAAGTCCAAAAACTGGGATGTTTCCACAAGTATCTGAACACTACAGACAAAAAAATGTGTCCCTTAGGTAACCCATATCCCAGCCCTAAAAAGAAAAGCCTGGATTTTCAATACTCAAAGTAGAACCTATCAAAATAACGAGACTGGGCAGCATCTATGACAGCTGTGATAAATATTACAGTGATTTATTATAATTTTAAGCAATTCCTAGTTTAAACTATGTCATTAACTTCAGAGGCAGAATAGTGTGCCAGCGATAATGCATTCCATTTGGGGTATAAATACATCTTTGTTCCCTTAAAAGAAGGCTCACAAAAGGATTTAACGCCGAACTACTTGAATTGATTGAATTCAACTATTTTGGATGCCTCATTTTTTTTTTTTAGCCAATTGACCATTCTCTTTATAAGTCACCTCTTGGGAATTAAAAGACATTTAACAACAGAGATGCTTATTAGAGATGTAATCCTATCCCAGGCAAATTCTCCTGGAGGTTAATATGGGAGATGTATTTTTTTTCCCCTCTAAAGTTAGCAGTAAATACTTGGATTTTCAGTCACTGAACTAGAACATTAGAGCCCCATCTGGTGGATTTGTTGCTTATTCAGTAGACAAAATGAAATTTTTCACGACGTCATTGCTGAAACCTGGGCTAGTGTTATTGTTGCCTTCAGATCACAATGGTTAATCTGTCTCTCCAGTCTACATTTGGTGTCTGTTTCCTCCTCTCTGAATGGATGCATCTCTTACTCCTTCACCTGCCCACCTCCGTCTCTCTTCTCCTGGGGAAACAGCTTCATGTAGATAGTAATTAACGCAATCATGTTGAATGTGTAGGAAACAACATTTCAACCGGACAGAACAGGAGATCTTCATGTATTAATGAGATAAAACGAGCTAAGAAAGACAAACTTCCAATGTTTCCACTCACATATGCAATCTAGAATTAAGAAAACATAGTACATTATGATTGCAAAAGGGGTAGTGTTTTTCAGATGGAAGGATTGGATGGTAGGAGGAGGGGAAAGGTGACAGGGGAGTGAATGTTACAATGAAAAAAGGACAATGAAACCCAACAACAACAAAAAAAAACATTAAAAAGGAGAAGAGAGGAGAAAGAGTAGTTAAGAGCAACATAGATAGGGTGAACTTGCTCAAAGTACTTTCTACACATACTATAAAATTGCAATGATATTTAGAATGTGCACAATGAACTTTTGCTCATAAAAATATTTAGAAGTGGTAGGCCACAGTGGCTCATGTCTATAATCCTAGCTACTGAGGAAGCTGAGATCTGAGAATTACAGTTCAAAGCCAGCCCAGGCAGGAAAGTCTGTGAGACTCCTTTTTTTTTTTTTCTTTTTGTCAGCTATGGGGCTTGAACTCTGGACCTGGGCGCAGTCTCTCAGCTCTTAGGCAAAAAGAAGCTCAGAGATAGCACCCAGGTCCTGAGTTCAAGCCCCAGAAAAAGCATGGGTACGCACACAGCCAAGGTAGGGGAAAGATGCAGCTCTTTTGTGCTTTCCGCACATCTGCTACTTCAGCCATGTTAAGTAGCTGAATTTAGAGTTTAAGATAATTTAGCACACATTCCAGTGGCCAGCAGCAACGTTGCCTACACCTTGCCCTGGTGTGAACAAACCTACTCCTTAGCAAAGTGCACCTGACACCTTCCTGGGTAATCCTTAGCAAAGTGCACCTGACACCTTCCTGGGTAAATGTAGATCTCATTTAGGAGAAGGGCACCAATTATTGCCACCCTCTGTGCGGGACGTTGTATGAAGTTCTTTTTTTTTGTCGGTTGTGGGGCTTGAACTCTAGGCCTGGGTGCTGTCCCTAAGCTCTTCAGTTCAAGGCAAGCCCTCTACCACTTGAGCCACAGCACCTCTTCCAGTTTTCTAGTGGTTAATTGGATAAAAGAGTCTCATGGGCTTTCCTGCCTGGGCTGGCTTTGAACCGTGATCTCAGATCTCAGCCTCCTGAGTAGCTAGGATTACAGACATAAGCCACCAGTGCTTGGCTTGTGTGAGGTTCTTTATCTACAATATTAAATGATGTATACACAAGCAGACTGTGAAAGAAGCATCTTTCTCTCTATTTGACAGACCAGAAAAAAAAAAAAGAGGCTGAGAAAGAGTTCACCCATTTTACCTGGCTTCATGGTATAGGAAGGCAGAGCAAACATCTCACTAGGGTCTACGCCCAGTCCTGAGCATCTTCCAGCTCTCACACTGTCTCTCTGAAAAGCTTACCATTCAAAGGCACAACACAAACTACCTGTCAACAACAGTGCTAATTACTTCCACCTTTAATGTGGAACAATTCTCCATACTGTGGGAAGCACACACCCAACAATCATTATGTACTTTTCCCTTATTAAAATAAATAAAATATTCCCAAATCAAATGTCTGTACCTAGAGAATAATACATGCTCCCCATTCACATGTCGAATTCTAGAAGGACAGAGCATTTAGTAATTACATACCTGGCACAAACAGGCAGCTTGCTCAGGACTACTTCTGGATAAGGCTCTACTGGTAAAAGGCTATATTTGTCTAAATACATGACGTTTTAAATTTAATAGCAAGAACAATTCTTTCAGTAGGTAATAGTACCCATCAGTCGGCTGCTGCTGGTTTTGTCATATATGATGTTGTCAATGTGTTACTGTCGAAGTGGAAATTGTTTTATACTGCACCAGGTTTCTGAATTTTTATAGGCCAGTTTATTTTTTGCCAATAGTAAGGCTTGAACTCGGGGCCTACTCACTGTCCCTGAGCTTTTGCGATCAAGGCCAGCACTGTACCACCCATGCCACAGCTCTACTTTGAGCTTTTCTGGTGCCTCATTGGACATAAGAGTCTCAAGGAAGGCAGGAACTAGTGGCTCACACCTGAAATTCTTGCTACACAAAGGCTGAGATCTGAGGATCACAGTTCAAAGCCAGCCAGGGCAGGAAAGTCTGTGTAATCTCCATTAGCTACACATGGTCACTGGGCACTTGAACCATGGCTTGTCCATCTTGGAATATGCTCTAAATATAAAATACACACTGGGCTTCAAAGGAAGAAGAAAAGCAATGCAAACAATCTTGGTAACTATTTTATGCCATTGCACGAGGAACTGGTACCTTTTTGATATGTTGGGTTAACCAAAATTGCTAAGATTCTTCACCTTCATCTGACTGCCTTTTCTACTGAGGTTACTGTAAGACATTACGGGTTACCAAGATGGACCAATTCTGTGGTTCCTGCTTCATTTCTACTGTGATGTGCCATCTTATAGACATGCGTACTTGCTTCTACTAAGGCAAACCAGAAGTCTACTCACAACAGAGCAGCTACTCAGGAGGCTAAGATCTGGTTCAAAGCCAGCCTGGATGGAAAAGTCCATGAAACTATTAATTCCAATTAACCATCCAAAAAAAAAAAAAAAAAAAAGCAGAAATGGAACTGTGGCTCAGGAAGCAGAGCACTAGCAAAAATAGCTAAGGGACAGCTCTCAGGCCCTGAGTTCAAGACCCTGTACCAGTGCCAAAAAAGAAAAGAGGAGAGGAGAAGAAGAGAGGAGGAAGGAAAGAAAGAAGGAAGGAAGGAAGGAAGGAAGAAAGGGAGGGAAGGAGGGAGGGAGGGAGGGAGAGAGGAAAGGTCCACACATTTTTGTATCTGTCTTCTCTCCAGAGTCTGTTAAACCATTTGCATTCATTTGTATTTCAGTCATTCTCCTTGCTTTATAGTATTTCACTGTTTGAAAGATATAATATTTGATGCGTCCATTTTACAATTGATAGAAAACAAGACAACCATCCATTGAGATTACCACAAATAGTGTTCTGAGAAATGAGCATCTGCCATATACCTTTCTGTAAGTGTGTATGTATATTTCTGTTGAGACTCTATATAATACAAGAGAATAATAATTTTCATTGAGAAGTGCTTCTTACTATACAAATAATTCAAATTCGAAGTTTGAGATCCAAACTTTCAGGAAAAAAAAAAAATAGTCAGGTCCTTTTATCTCCTTCCCCTATCTGAGAAAAATAAACAGATTTCTGTGGAGGAAGGAAATCAAACATTGAAATGGTGCCAAATATTAATAACAGGAGATGCAGAAGAAAGGAAAGTGAATGATTAAGTGCTGTATATTTTTATTTAGGAAAAAGGTTGCTAGAAATTTTTTAATAAATATGTTTTAGCGACTATATTAATATGTTTAGCGACTATAGAAAATGCATTCTGGCAGCCAGAACCCAAAGCCAAGCAGTTTTTGCCCCATCCATTGCAACCTCACTCTCAGAGGGCTAGCTGATTAACGACCTTATTAAAAGAACATAAGGGGTTGGAGGCATGGTTTACTAGCCAATCAGCAAAAGCATGAAATACCAAATTCAAGTCCTGATCTCAGACCAAAACAAAAAGAACATAAAATAGAACATAAAAAGAAAATAACAAAGCCAGGCTCTGGTGGCTCACGCCTGTAATCCTAGCTACTCAGGAGGCTGACATCTGAGGATCGTAGTTCAAAGACAGCCCAGGCAGGAAAGTCTGTGAGACTCTTATCTCCAATAAACCACTAGGAAACCAGAAGTGGCACTGTGGCTCAAGCGGTAGAGCTCTCACCTTGAGCTGAAGAGCTCAGGGACAGCGCCCAAGCCCAGAGTTCAAGTCCCAGGACCGAACAAAAAAAAAAAAAAAAGAAAGAAAGTAACACGTGAGCCAGGCCTGTAATCCTAGTTACTCAGAAGGCTGAGATCTAAGGATGGTGGTTCAAAATCAGCCCTGGCAGGAAAGGCCATGGGACTCTTATCTCCAATTAACTGCCAGAAAACTGGAAGTGGCCCTGTGGCTCGAGTGGTAGAGCGTTCGCCTTGAGCTGAAGAGCTGAGGGACAGCGCTCAGGCCCAGAGTTGAAGACCCACGACCGACAAAAAAAAAAAAATGCTGGCAAGGACGTGTGCAGTGTCAGCCCTTATGCACTCTCACAGGGAGAAAATGGGACTGTGGAAAGCAGCATGGAGGCTCCTGGTGCAATGTGAAGCATAGAATTCCTGTGTGATAAGCCCAAAAGAACTGAAAGCAGAGTCTCAAGGCTATTTGGTATGCCGCCATATTACCATCATTCACAATAGCCAGAGGACAGAATCAACCCAGGCTTATGAATGGAGAAACAAAACAAGGTATAAGCTATAATAAATCATTTGCCTAAGTACAAACCCAGCAGCCCTGCCTTGGTTCCAAAGCTTGGTTGTTAATTTTACTCAGCCATAAAAATCTAAACATTAGAGACTTATTGAACACTCTAAGTATATAGATGGCCTGTTTTCCTATAGGAAACCTATAGGAAGAGATAGGATACTTGAAATCATCACTGCTGGCTCCATCTACCACCTTCTTCTTACACTGAATCTTTTGCTAGAACTGCAACCCACACAATTTTGTTTCTTCTCCTCTTCCTTGACTCGATGACTAAAACAAGGCAACAGAAGGGAGGAGAAGGAGACCCAAATAACTACAGCATTCCTCTACTGAAGAATTGGATCCATGAAAACAAAGATTTTTTTTTTTTTTTACAACCCATCCTACAGTTGATCCTATGCCCAGCCGGTGCCTAAAAAATCAGGCCAGAAATCCAACATTGAACTTAGGGAAAGAGCTATCAGGAGTCAAATACAACAACTGGCATGCACTGAAGATCATATTTTGTATGAAATTCATAGATCCCCTTCAAGCTGAAGGAAGTGAGAAATACTGGGCACCAATGGCTCACCCCTCTAATCCTTGCTAGACGGGAGGCTGAGTTCAGAGGATCCCAGTTGAAAACCAGCAAATCCAAGAGACTCATATCTCCAATTCACCAGCAAAAAGCCAGAAGGAGAGAGATGGCTCAATAGAATCAATAGAATCCCAGCTTCGAATGGGAAACTAAGCAAAAGTATGAGGTTCTGAATTCAAATCCCAGTAACACCATGAAAGAAAAAAAAATGAGAATTGAGAGCATGTTCCAGAAAAACCATCCCACAGGACTTGAGGAGCTGGATTTCACAACTACCTGGACGGCAGGGTTCCTTGGCTTTAGAACAATCTCCTGAGGGCTACTGCTCTAATCCAAAAAGTAGGGAAGGGTAGGAGAATGCAGTTATAATATTTAGAGTATGTGTGTGTGTGTGTGTGTGTGTGTGTGTGTGTGTGTGTGTGTGTGTGTAAATGGAACTAGGCGATGAATGTAGTTGAGAAAGATGGGAGATGGGGGAGAGTGAGAAAAGTGGGCACTGACATTGATCAAGATTCACTGTACTCATAAACTGACATGTTGAATTGAAATCCTTTGTACAACTATCTAAAGATAATAATTTTAAAAAGGTCCAAAAAAGAGGGATATCCCTCTTATAATCAAGAATCTTATTCTTATAATCAAGAATGATTATAAAAATTGGCTGCGCAGGGCTGGGAATGTGACTCAGTGGTAGACTGCTTGCCTAGCATGCATGAAGCCCTGGGTTCGATTCCTCAGTGCTACCATAAATAGAAAAAACCAGAAGTGGCATTGTGGCTCAAGTGGTAGAGTGTTAGCCTTGAGCAAAAGAGGCTAAAGCCTGAGTTCAAGCCCCAGGACTGGCAAAAAAAAAAACTGGCTGGGCAGCAGTGCCTGATGCCTATAATCCTAGCTACTCAAGAGGCTGAGATCTGAGGATCACAGTTCAAAGCCAGCCCAAGCTGGAAAGTCCATAAGACTCTTATTTCCAAACTAATAGCCAAAAAGCCAGAAGGAGAGCTATAGTTAACATGGCAGAGCACTAGCCTTGAGCAAAAAGTGCTCAGGGGCAGCACCTAGGCTCTAAATTCAAGCCCTAGGACTGGAATGTTGGCATGTCTAAGATAAAAGGATGTGTCTTTACCCACATCCATTTTCTAGTTAGGTTCATTATTTCCTTCTGGATTTGCATAATGATTCATGCAGTAAACTTGAATCTTGTTCCTAGTATCCATTAAAACACAAAGGGGGGATTGATATTAACCAGTACACACATTTTAGATCCCAGAACTCAACTATTCAACAAACCAATAAGCCAGCTGCAAAAAATACCCTAGCTACGGCACCTCTCTATTGCCCCACAGACAGTAATGAAGTAAAAATAAACTACTGTTTTATTATTATTATTATCTTTAAGTAGTTGTACAAAGGAGGTGCCAATCAACGAAGTAGTTTATGAATACAGTGCATCTTGATCAATGTCACCCCTTTCAATATTCTTATCTATCCCTCCCAACCCACCCATTCCCTCAATTTTCTTAATTTTATGGATATGCATTGAATTTTATGACTGCCTTCTTCCCTTTCCTCTCTTAAATGGACTAAGTCCGTGATTTTAGAGTAAACATAACCCTTCAGCTTCTACCATTCTGCATCGTAAGTGTCCAAATAAGTCCTGCATTGAGCAAGTGATATAATTTAATAGCAGAGGCTTTCAAACCCAGTTCCATAAGGAGAGAACCAGCCTAAGACAAGAAAGGTAAGAGTACAAGGGGAGGCATTAGAAAAGTTGACACCAATCCAACCAGAATACATCATACATACTTTCTTATATAGTGTGCATTTATATAATATTTCAAGCCAAAGTGTATTCCCTTTAGCTGGTTTTTTTCTCTTTTTTTTTTTTTTTTGGGGGGGGGCGGGGGAGTGTGCTGGTCCTGGGTTTGAAGTCATGGCCTGTGCACTGTCCTTGAGCTTTTGTGCTCAAGGCTAGCTCTCTGCCAATTGAGCCACAGTTCCACTTCTGGCTTTTTTGGAGATAATTCTCATTGATTGTCCTCCCTAAGCTGGCTTCAAACCATGATCTTCAGATCTTAGCCTCCTGAGTAGCTAGCATTATAGGTGCGAACCACCAGCACCCAACTAAAGTGTATTCCTTTTGAGAAAAAAAAAAAAGTTGAAATCTAGACTGAAAAAAGAGAATGACAGAAATGTAAACTAGGTTCTAGGGAGTGGCAGATGGAAGTTGAGGATTAACAGAGAGGGTAGAGGAAAAAAGGTGAGGGTGAAGGAAGTATTTTGACTAAGGTCAAAAGCTTTATGTACCTATGTGACAATGGAACAATGACATTCATTGAGATCAGTTTGGAAAGGGGACAGAGAATGAAGGAGTGTGACAGAGGAGTGAGTCTGATCAAGGTACATTTTGTACATATATGGACATACCAAAATGTCCCAACTGTACAACTAATTGATGCTTATAAAAATGTGGAGGAAAGGTTTGCAAATCACTATAACTATGAATGTGTTCTACTAAACTGTAAGTGTCTTCGCAAATATGTAGATTTTAATGCAATATGCATACAAAGAAAGTGAAGCATGATTCCTGAATGGGCAATGAGCAAAATCACATTCTTATATGCCCAATTCACAGGTGAGCAAACAAAGGTAAATGCATACATGTAGCAGTATTTGAGAAGAATTAGTTCCCGAGCCTGCACTTTTCTTCTTCATCAGGTTTTCTACCTTCTAGCATAGCTATGTTTGTGTTCTTTCCCCTCAGGAAGTCAAGCACCACAACCTCAGTTCTAACTCATCTTCAGAAATGCTGAAGATGAGGTTGGCAAGTTGAGTTTTTACTGCCGGTAATAGTTTACTCGTGCCAACTGTCAAATACATGTTTTCACATTGCTTTTTTTAAAAAAAATTGTTTTACTGTTTCTTCTCTGGAACAACACATGACTCTTCTAAAAACAGATCACTCATTTCTTTCATAACAATCAAGTCGGGAGGCTCCACCTGGCAGCCAGGATCCTTAATGAAAAAGAAGAAGAGACAAACGTTCTAATCCCTAAGAGTCTCTTATTTGGCCTGCACTTCAGTCTCTCCGTCTGCATCCGCCAGGCCCATATGGATATCCCCATCACTTGAGTAATGACTGTCAGCTTTCTCAGTAATTCTGATGAGAAGTCCTATTTTTAACTGCCATCTAAAATATATTAGGAGAGCCATCTAGTGTTTTCAAGTTAGCATTTAGGAATTACGAAAAACAATCCTCCTCCCTAAATTTGATTTACCATCTGTGTTCTTTTTCAGCATTCTGAAGCATCAACCAAGGAGATACACACACACACACACACACACACACACACACACACACACACACACACACACACACACATACACATTTCATTTGGGGAAGAAATAAGTTTAAGAAATAAGAGCTCATTAAGTTGCTTCATGGTCGATTCTCCAATATTGGGAAGCAAAAACTTGGCTCCATGATTAGAACCATTTCCCCCACAGGAAGGTAACAAGATGTAAATAGTTGACACACTTCAAGTAAATACACTGTTGGCTCAGAAGCTTCCCAACCAAGAACATGCCTTATAATTAGCTGTTTTTCTGACATTAAAATGGGGCCAACTGTGGTTGTGGGCAGTGCAGTAGCAGTCTGATAAAATTTCAGAAGCATCAGGAAAAGTCCCCAGAACATCTTCCTCCACCATCTGCCTTATGCTTGCTAATTTCCTAATCGCTTTTCTGAGGGTGTAATTGACATCAGATAGACCGCATGTATTTAATAAACGATGTGATTCCAAGAGTTCTGGCATTGGCGCAGGCAATCAAGATAATGAGCATGTTATAACCTCCAAGGTTTCATCGAGCTCTTTGTCAGCCTCTCTCCATTCTTCCCCCTCTCCCGGGGCTCACTGTTCTGCATTCTACCAATACGGATTACTCTGCTTTTCTAGAATGTGATAAAAATGAAACCATATAATGTGTACTCTTTTCTTTTTTTCCATCAGACTTCTTTCCCTCAGCATGAGAATTTTGAAAATTCTTCGTGCATGGGGCAATATTTTTGTTAACTATAAGAAAAGAAAAAGAATAGACACTCACACAGCCATGTTCATTGCTGCACTATTCACAATAGCCAAGCTATGGAAACAGCCCAGATGCCCCCACAATAGATGAGTGGATCCAAAAAATGTGGTGTCTATGCACAGTGGAATTTTATACAGCCATTAGAAGGAATAATATTACATCATTTGTAGGGAAATGGATGGACCTAGAACAAAGTATGTTAAGGTGAGCCAAGCTGAGAGACTCAATCAGGGCTTGTTTTCTTTCATACATGGAACCTAGATCTAAAATACATCAGGACATGATAAATTAAAAAGGACTCTAGACATTCACACATCGTAAGAGGATACTCAGGGGAAGAACACAAAGGTACAATGCCTGTTTATATCTGATCATACAAAGTAATATTTATCTAAATGAATGCCAGGAAATAGAAACAAGAGGCTTTTTTTTTCTTTGTTGCTGTTTTTGTTTTCTTTTCTTTTTGTCTTTCTTTTTGTCGTGGGGCTTGAACTCTGGGCTTCGGCGCTGTCCCTGCGCTCTTCAGCTCAAGGCGAGAGCTCTACCACTTGAACCACAGTGCCCTCCAGTTTTCTAGTGGTTTATTGGATAAGAGTCTCACAGGCTTTCCTACTGGGGCTTTGAACTGTGATCCTCAGATCTCAGCCTCCTGAGTAGCTAGGATTACAGCTGTGAGCCACTGGCACCCGGCTCTTTTTGTCTTTTTTTTTTTTTTTTTCATTTATCTGTCTTTGGGAGGGTAAAAGGGGACACAGAAATGGAGAGATAAAAGGTGGCCAAATGCAGCAGTGGTACTCACTAGACACTGTTGGCAAGAAACTATACAACTTGTGGGTAGGAAGGGGAGGGAAAATCTAGGAGAGAGCAAGGGGAAGGGTGACATTTTCCAAAAAGAAATGTACTGTTTACCTGACCTACGCAACTGTAACCCCTCTGTACAACACCTTTATATTAACAAGATAAAACTTTTAAACAAAGAAAAGGAAAACAGCAGAAAGGCGAACATCAACAGTCCAACAGGTTTTATTTGGTAGGACAGCCCGGGAAGGGTAACCACATCTCCTCCAGCCTGGCTGAAGGGGAAATGGAGCAAACCCCTTATAACTAGGGTGCCCTTAAATGTGAGGCAGAAAAAGTGGAGCCAGGCAGGGCAAAAGGAAGTGGTGGTATGGAGGCGGAGTGGGTGAGCCATGTTATTTTGACTGAGGAATTTCAAGGCCTTAAAAGTATCTGTGTCCATCAGGGATGCCAGCATCAGATGTAGTCTTGGTCTCAGGCTCACTTCCAAGCCCACCAGATGGGTTGGTTCAGGGGGAAGAGGAAGGGAGATGATTCAGGGGCTTTGACAATGAGGACAGTTCTAGATAGGGCTATCGGGGGACAGGTGAGGGCTTTCACTTTACGTCCTTTTCCATCCATGGCACTTTATGGATGCACAGAATTCTACTGCACGGCTATGCTACAACTTGTGGACTCGTTCAATTTTTGATGGGCATTTGCTGTTTCCATGGTTTGCTATTACAAATAGAGCTGCTATAGAGGTAAATGCCTAAGGTTTTGTATAGACTTACTTTCATTTCTCTTGTGTAAATTACTAGGAGTGTAAATACTGGGTTACGTGGTTAAGGTATGAATAACATTTTAAGAAACTTCCAGAGCCAGTTGCCAGTGGTTCATGTCTGTAATCCTAGCTACTCAGGAGGCTGAGATCTGAGGAACATAGTTTGAAGCCAATTTAGCAGATAAATCTGTGAGACTCTTATCTCCAATAAACCACCAAAAAGCCAGAAGTGGAGTTATGGCTCAAGAGGAAGAGTGCCAATCTTGAGCAAAAAAAAAAAAAAAAATGCTCTGTGACAGCAACAGGCTCTTTGTTCAAGCCCTAGGACAAGGAAGGAAGGAAGGAAGGAAGGAAGGAAGGAAGGAAGGAAGGAAGGAAGGAAGGGAGGGAGGGAGGGAGGGAGGGAGGAAGGGAGGGAGGGAGGGAGGGAAGGAGAGAGAGAAGGAAAGAAAGAAAGAAAGAAAGAGGGGGGGGAAGGAAGGGAGGGAGGTAAGGAGGGAGAGAAAGAGAAAGAGAAAGAAACTTCCTATTCTTCAAAGTGGTTGTGTCACTTGTACCCTGCCACAATGAATTCCAGTGGCTCCAGAGCCTCTCCAACACTTGATATTTTCAGTATTTCATAATAACCATTCTACCCAATGTATAATTGTATCCCATGATCAACTTGCACTTTCCTTATGACTAATGGTGATCAGTATCATTTCATGTGTTTGTTCAGTCATTTATAATTCTTTCTGTGTGTGAAATCTCTGGTCAAACGCTTTGGCCATTTTTATTGGAATTTTTTAATCTTCTTATTGTTGAATTATGAGATATATATAGATATATATATATAGATATATATATAGATATATATATATATATATAAAAAGAGAGAGAGAGAGAATATTCTGGATGGAAGTCCTTTGACAGAAATATGGTACAAATATGTTCTTCCAATCTACTACTTACCTTTTGGAGAGCAAAATATTTTTGTTTTACTGTCAAATTGGTTGAAATTTTTGGTCTTATTTAAGAAAACTATGCTATGATCTGGGCAGGATAGTGAATGCTTGGAATGCCGGCACATGGCTAAGGCAAGAGGAGAGTAAGTTTCAGGTCACCCTGGCTGCATAGTCAGACTATGCCTCAGTAAAACAGAACAAAAAGTAATCCATAGATTGGAGATGAAACTGTTTTTGTTATTTTTTTTAAGCTGATGCCATTGCCACTAAGAATTGTTGTATTTTATTTTGTCTGGATTAGCATACATTAATCATTCAAGGGGGATTCATTGTTATAATTCTTAACATGTACACAGTGTCCTTTGAACAAATTTACCACTTCCATTATATTTTCATTTCCAGCTTCCACCTCCCATATGTTTGGTGGGTTTTATGATGCTGTCTGATTCATAGATAGACAGTACTTAAATCCTCTTCACCCTTCAAGTACCTTCTCTTCCCCTTCCTGCTGATACCTCCCTGCATAGTCATTCTTTAACACTCATACATCATATCATCATCATCATCATCATCATCACAAAAATGAGTAAGAACATCTGATAAGATATTGAGCTTGGTTTATCTCAGTCAACATAATGATCTCCAGTTCCATCTATTTTCCTGCAAATGATACGATTCCACTTTTCTTTACAGCTAAGTAGTGCTTTATGGTATATATAAATATGCATTTATGTAAATATGTATATGTGTGTATGCTGTTATAGCTTTTCCCAGTCTTTTTTTTGGGGGGGGGGATCCAGTCGTGAGGCCTGAACTCTGGGCCTGGGCGCTGTCCCTCAGCTCTTCAGCTCAAGGCTAGCACTCTACCACTTGAGCCACAGCACCACTTCCGGCTTTTTTCTTTTTGCTCATGTGGTGCTGAGGAATTGAACCCAGGGCCTCATGCATACAAGGCAAGCACTCTACCACTGAGCCACCTTCCCCGCCCCTTTCCCAGTCTTTTTTAACCTCTCTGTAAAGTAGATAGATTGTTTATCTAAGATTTTGCTTTTAATTGAAGAGGTAAGATAAATTGTTTAATGTGATTATTGATGTGATTCAATTTAAATATTTCTGTTATTGGAATTATTTTATGATATAGGTTCTTCCTAGAGAGCCAAGACTGATAATCAATTTGTGATCCTTCTGCCTAAGTATTATTATAATGACTTATGCATATTAACCACACAAATTAATGAGTTTCGCTGTGACATTTCCATGGATACACATATTGTGTTCGGACCACGTTCAATCTTCCTTCTCCTCCCTTGCTCTCCTCCATGTTCCTTCCCTAAGCCCTATTTTTAGGCCATCGTTATTTTAATTTACCACCTTGATATTTGTGTTCTATTTGTCAATTCTTGTGGTTGTTGTTGTTCCATTTACTGAAATTTTCTTTTTCTGTCTTCTTTTGGATTCACTGAGTTTTAGGTTTTAATTTTGTTTTTGTAGTGATTGCCTTAGAGTTCACGGTACTCATCTTTTAATGTATTGCAGTTTACCTTCCAGTAATAATACATATAATACTTTACCTAATACATAATACTTTACCTAAAATGTAAGCAATATTGTACTGCTTCCTTTAAAGACCTAATAATTTCTGGGTGCTAGTGGCTCATGCTTCTAATCCTAGCTACTCAGGAGGCTGAGATTTGAGGATCAGAGTTCCAGCACAAGCAGGAAAGTCCATGAGACTCCTATCTCCAATTAAACGCCAGAAAACCATTAGTGGTTCTGTAGCTCAAAGTGGTAAAACATTAGCCTTTAGGAAAAAGAGCTCAGGGACAGTACCCAGGCCCTGAGTTCAAGCCCCACAACTGTGGGGGGAAGGGAGGGCCCACGGGGAAAGATCTAACAATTGTCCATTTCTAATTCCCTCCTCCTGGCTTTTGTTTTCCTTCCTTGTTACTGAGGATAGATCCCAGGCTCTTGCACACGCTAGGCAAGCATGCTATAATTGAACTAAACCTCTAACACTTTTTATATTTTGTTTTGAGACAGGGTTTTTCTAAGTTCCCAGGCTGGCCTCAAACTTGCAATCCTCCTGACTCCATATCCAGATAGAACCTTTACTATTTTTACTTCTATATGTTTTGTCCTTTTGTATTAAGGCTGTGATTCTTGTCACTATCTAAAACCTTTTCTGGGTTCACATTCACTAAAGTATAAATAAAGCACCTGATCAGGTTTGGGTAAAAAAATAAGATGGGAAGAAGGTTTGATAGTTCTAAATGAATAAAGAGCACATAAGAATAAATAGGGGAAAAAGAGGGGGGGGGGGGACTGACTGTTTCAACCTTTGAGGAAACTCATCCTAGTCAAACTCTTAATGGTTTAAAAATCTCATCGATTTTCTCATGGCCGGCCCAGATTCAAACTTCTGAGCAGTACCTTTATACTTTGTACTTCAAGGCCATAACAATTAGATGAGGCAAACAGCATAAAAGACTATAGCTTTATTGTGGATATAACTGGTCAGTTTAGAGGCCAGCCGATTTTAAAAAGTAATCAAGCCAACTCATAAGCATGGGCAGAAACTTTTTGCAAAGAGTCTCAGGGGCACAGCAAGTAGGAGAGAGACTTGACAAATGGGATTACTTCAAAATAAAAAGTTCTGCACAGCAAAGGACGTAGTTATTAAACTAGAAAGAGAGCCAACAGACTGGGAGAAGATCATTACCAGCAATATATCTGACAAAGGCCTAATATCCAAAATAAACAAGGAGCTCAAGAAACAAATCCCTCTCAAATCTAATAAACCAATCATTAAATGGGCAAAGGAGCTAAAGAGAGACTTCTCAGAAGAGGTAAGAATGGGGCTGGGAAGGTGGCTCAGTGATAGAGCGCTTGCCTTGCATGCCTGAGGCCTTGGGTTTGATTCTCAGCACCACATAAGCAAAAAGAAAAAAGCTGGAAGTGCCACTGTGGCTCAAGTGGTAGAGCGCTAGCCTTGAGCTGAAGAGCTGAGGGACAGCACCCAGGCCCAGAGTTCAGGCCCCACGAACGGACCCCCCCAAAAAATAAATAAATAAATAAATAAATAAAAAAGAAGAGGTAAGAATGGCTATAGAAGCTGGCCGCTAGTGGCTCATGCCTGTAATCCTAGCTACTCAGGAGGCTGAGATCTGAGGATCACAGTTCAAAGCCAGCCTGGGCAGGAAAGGCTGTGAGACTCTTATCTCCAAAACCAGAAGTGGCTCTGTGGCTCAAGTGGTAGAGTGCTAGCCTTGAACTGAAGAGCTGAGGGACAGCACTCAGGCCCAGAGTTCAAGCTCCATGATCAACAAAACAAAAAAGAATGGCATACACTCCTGGGCATAAAGGAAATGCAAATGAAAACAACTTTGAGATTCCATCTTATCTATTAGTTTGGCTAACACCATGAATTCAAACAACAAATGTTGGTGGGGATATAGGGGAAAAGAACCCTATTGTACTGTTAGTGGGAATGTAAACCAGTACAACTACTCTGGACAGCAGTCTGGAGATTCCTCAAAAACTAAAAACAGATCTTCCCTACGACCCAGCCATACCACTCCTGGGCATCTACCCTAAACATCACAAGCCAGGATACTATAAAGACATCTGCACACCCATGTTCATTGCTGCATCATTCACAATAGCCAAGCTATGGAAACAGCCCAGATGCTCTATAATCAATGAATGGATCTGAAAAATGTGGTACCTATACACACTGGAAATTTATACAGCCATTAGAAAAAATAATATTATGTCATTTGCAGGGAAACTTAGACAAATCATGTTCAGTGAGGTAAGTCAAGCTCAGAGACACAATCAGGGCATATTTTCTCTTATGCAAAAGCTAGATCTAAAATACACTGGGCGCAGTGGCTCACGCTTGTAATCCCAGCTACTCAGGAGTCTGAGATCTGAGGATCCCAGTTCAAAGCCAGCCTGGCAGGAAAGTCAGGAAAGTCTGTGAGACTTTTATCTCCAATAAACCACTCAGAAAACCGGAAGTGGTGCTGTGGCAAAGTGGTAGAGCACTCACCTTGAGCTGAAGAGCTGAGGGACAGTGCCCAAGCCCAGAGTTCAAGCCCCACAAATGACAAAAAAATAAAATAAAATATACCAAGACATGATAAATTATATAGTACTCTAGACATTCATCCACAGTGAGACCAAAGGAGGATACTCTTAGAGAAGGAACACAAATGTGCAATGGCTATGTGCATCTGATCATATAAAATAATATTTATCAAAATGAGCTCCAGAAAATGGGAAACAAGGTTTTTTTCTTTGTTGCTGCTTTTGTTTTTGTCTTGTTTTTTCACTTACCTGTCTTTGGGAGGGTAAGATGGGGCACAGAAATGGAGGGACGAAAGGTGAACAAATGCGGTGGCAGTACTCACTAAGCACTATGCTGAAAATGAACTATACAACTTGTGGGTGGGGATGGGAGGGAAAAACTGGGAGAGAAAAAGGGAAAGGGTGACATTGTCCAAAAAAGAAATGAACTCTTCCCCTGATCTATGAAACTGTAACCCACCTGTATAATAACAATAAAAAATAAAATAAATAAAAAGCAATGAAACCATTACTTTTACCACAAGATCTAAACAAGTAGTTCGTTGAATGTGTCCTTCAATTTATTTTTTTAATATACTTAATGTCTAAACCTATTACTTTCTCAGAGCCTAGACCAAATTTGTAATGAAAATATAACAGACTGAATAAATACAGAAGACTTTGGACCTGGTGCTGGGAGCTTATGCCTGTAATCTTAGCTACTCAGAAGGCTGAGATCAGAGGACTGTGGTTAGAAGTCA
The DNA here is from genome assembly GCF_019054845.1 of Dipodomys spectabilis. Classification (NCBI taxonomy): domain Eukaryota; kingdom Metazoa; phylum Chordata; class Mammalia; order Rodentia; family Heteromyidae; genus Dipodomys; species Dipodomys spectabilis. The sequence continues at coordinate 12,549,731 of NW_024870752.1, forward strand.
GCCCGAGCAGGAAAGTCAGTGAGACTCTAATCGCCAATAAACTATTACAACAGCAGGGACTGGAGCTGTAGCTCAAGTGATAGATCACTAGTCAAGCAAAAAAAACAGGGACAGCACCTAGGCCTTGAGTTTAAGCCCCAGGACTGGCACACACACACACACATACACACACACACACACACACACACACACACACACACACACACACACACACAGTAAAAACAGCTCAACAAAGGAGGAGGAGGAGGAAAGAAGAAAGAGGAGGAGGAGGAGGAGGAAGAGGAGGAGGAGGGGGAGGGGATGAGGGGGGTGGGGAAGGAGGAGGAAGAGGAGGGAAAGGAGGAGGAAGGGGAGGGGGAGGAGAAGGAAGGGGAAGAGGGAGGGGGAGGGGGAGAGGAAGAAGGGGGAGAAGAGGAGGGGAAGGGGAGGGGGAGGGGGAGAGGGCTACAACCTTGCCAAACATCATTCCACAAATTATTTATCTATCCGAAATTTTTTTTAATCCTTTGGCTATAAAAAAGAAAATTTCAGATATTCAATAAATACAAAGCTTCCTCTCGCTTCCCATCCGTGACGCCCACTCCCACACTTCCATCTGCCTGGACTCCACAACATGGAACAGAAAGATTGGAAATGCACCAACTGCCTGTGCCTGGCAAGACTTCAGTAGCCATAGATTCCAGGCTGAAAGATTCGTGTTCCTAAATCTTGATGACTTCTTACACTTTACAAAAACTATGTTGGCATATGGGAGCCATTGTAAGTAGAAAGTGCAGAAGCCACTCTTCTGTTTAAAAAAAAAAAGTTAGCCAAGTCCAGTGGCTCATCCTTAGCTACTCAGGAGCCTGAGATCTGAGGATCGAGATTCAAAGTTAGCCCCCCAAGAAAGTTCCTATCTCCAATTAACTACTAGAGTGCCAGAAGTAGAGGTATGGCTCAAGTGGTAAAGCAGTAGCCTTGAGCACAAAAGCCCTGAGGTTCAAGTCCCAGGAGCCCCCACCACCAACACACACATACACACACACACATACACCACACAAATTGCTCACCATCAAGCTAGAGAAGTTCCTTTTAGATTTACCTCATATCTATAAGACCCATGTCTTCCAACATAAAGGTCTCTAGTAAGATTCAAACTCCTTTCCTGCATTCTTCCCCCTCCTCATCCTTTCTCTCCCACTCACCCATATCTCTGTCTTTCCACTTTCTCCTTCTCTCTTAGAAATAGGACAGAATGGGTTAGGATCTTGGATCTGGATTGCATTCTGAGCTCAGGACCCTCACTAGCACTAATACCCTTAATTCATATGAGGGTAACTTCAGCCATCTAACTTCTCTCCTCTGTGCCTCAGTTTCCTTATCTGCAAAAGTGAGAATAATAACTGTGCCTACATCAGAAGAACAATGCTAAATACCAAGTTGTGCACCAATTCCCTTTTTTTAATCTGCAGATGGACAGATGTTATATAAATGAATGCATCTATCACATTACATATATATATGTGTCACATTATTATATCACATTATACTTATATATAAAACCACACAATAAATGGAGAGACCCAGAGACAGAACTGAAATCTAGCCTGCTGGACCATGTCTGGAATGAAAGAATATGTCCATTCAATGAGAAACTTTGTTTTCAGGCTTGAAAATGTTTCAGTGAGTCTACCTGTTCTATTGTTTTCTTTGAACAGCTTTTCATATATAATAAAAATTTGCCACTTTACCCACTCATAAGTTTACGGCTCTGTGATATTAAGAGCACTCTCACCCTGCAATCCAATCACTGTTCTGAGGTCCACTCCTCGCCGTCTTTTCGTGTGCCTGGGGCATTACACCTGCTTTTGTAAAGCACCTTCCCTAGGTGCTTCCAGGCTTCTCAACTTCACGAATATCTTTTTAATATTAAAAATGCAAGGGCTGGGTGCCGGTGGCTCACGCCTATAATCCTAGCTACTCAGGAGACTGAGATCTGAGGATCATGGTTCAAAGCCAGACTGGGCAGGAAAGTTCATGAGACTCTTATCTCCAACAAACCACTAGAAAACTGGAAGTGGTACTGTGGCTCAAGTGGTAGAGCGCTCACCTTGAGCTGAAGAGCTGAGAGACAGTGCCCAGGCCCAGAGTTCAAGCCCCACGACTGACATAAAAAATAAAAATCTAAGGAAGCCTACATATGAATAGCCACAACTGCTAATATCTGCTAGAAAATAGGCTGTGAAAATGAATTATTATTTCAATACAATTTCCAGATCAGTTTACACCTTACTAGTTAACGAAGCCCACAGCAAATTGCACACAGGTACACTACGCAAGCTGTGTTTCCTGCCTTTAATCTTGCTCTATGGAGGTACATTTCTAGCAGCCGCACTAGACAGAAATACCCACAGAGCTTTGCGTTTCTCTCACACTGGGCCAACCCAATTCCTTAATCAATAAGATGCAATAGACAGACAGTGATAGACGGTGATTGGCGGGTGGCTCCCTGTGTCTCCATGCAATGCCAGCAAGTCAGAACCGGCTAATCATGTTGTGCAGTTCATCTACACGATGTTTCACACAGCTGTCAGTACCCTCATGTCACACAAGGGAACACGGAGACGTGAAGAGCATTAGAGTCTTGGATGTAGACATTCACCATTAGCTGTTTCCTAATCTGGTCTCCCTGCGGGACACAGCACAAGAAAGTAAAGCTGACTCGTCTGCCTTTCTTGGAAGCTGGGAGCTCCATAAGGTCCCACACAGCATCCTGTTCAGTGGGTGTCTAGCTAGTATTTATTAAATCAGTGAGTAAAATTGTAGCTGCTAACAGAGTACCCCAAATGAAGGTCCACAAGATAATCCACCCACCTGGCTCAGGTACTGAACATCTGTGGTTCATATGTGAAAATTCAGACACTACAGAAAGCTGAGCGCCCACCCTGTGAGAATTTGGAGCTAAGAATGATCTTTTGTTTTGTGTCTGCCTAATCAATGACATGAAGTTATGACAAATGGTTTCTTTTCAAAGACTCCAAAACTAAGTTGGGCCATCAGGTGTTGAACTGTCTAGGTATTTTCATTCTAGTGAAGTCATTTACAGAACTTTATAGGTGAGGCTCAGCTTATAATCTTTATATGCTCCTGTCATTCATTTCTTTTTGAGGGGTTAGGAGTTTTACCATGTACCACTGCATGATAATTACATGATATTGTTTAAAGTAATGAGTAACTAGTCGGGTGCCAGTCGCTCACATCTATAATCTTATCTATTCAGGAAACTGAGATGTGAGGTTCAACGCCAACCTGACAGGAAAGATTCTTATGTCCAATTAACCATCAAAAAACCAGAAGTGAAGCTGTGGCCCAAAGTAGTAAAGGATTAGCTTTGAGCAGAACCAGCACAAAAATAAAATAGAGTAATGAGTAACTTATCAGTAGCTGGAAAATAAAACAGGCTGTCTTGTGGAAACTAGCAATATTTATGTACTGTGAATTAATGATGCCTTAATGTTTTGTAAATGTATACCCCTTTCAAAACAGACTTAAGTGTATCATAAGGTATTTAACAGTCCTGGGGCTTGAACTCAAGGGCCTTCTGATTGCTAGGCCAGCATTCTACCACTTGAGCCACACTCACAAATCTTTTGTTTGTTGGTTTGTTTGTTTTAGCTTGTTTTTTAGAGTCTCATGCTTTTGCCTGCAGTCAGCCTAAGACTATAATCCTCCTACATCTGCTTCCAGTAGATGGGATTACAGACATGCACCACCAATTCTGGCCCCCATGTTCTATTTTTAACACTGAGTATCAAAAACTTGCAAATGTAATCATTCTAGAGCTTCAGTTTCAGCCATATATGAAATATTGATGTCTAAGTCTGTCAGAGTTTTTATTTGATTCTAAGACCACAGAATAATCTCCTTCATGTTACTAATAGATGTCCCAATCTGCCTTTGGATCAAGCAGACAAATTTCAAATGTATTCATAGAACACACTTCACACCTCCTCTGTGTTGTAAGTTGAATGTGCTTCCTACACTATATTGTCTCTAAATGCAAAAATGGGATCTGTTATAATTTTTTTTAATAACAAAATTCAGAAATCAGATTAGTGATTACGTAGGCCCAGCCCTGTTCATATGAAAGGTGTTACCTTACATTTATTGCTACAACTATTTTACAAGGAATAAATTACTCTCGTAACATTTTTCAGTGTCACAGTTACTGTCTTTGTAAAGATCTGTGCCATGTCCCTCCCCCCCCCCACAAACACACACCAAAAGCTCAGGACAATTTAACATAATATATCTGGGCTCACTGTCCACTTGCGGTTAACAGATGGATCAGACTTTCAGAATCCCTAGCAGTTTTATTGTGCCAATTCGTTCAATGCTATTTGAGGATACACATGGGCAGAAGTGCCTGAATACCTTGTTTTCAAATGAAGAATGTTATTCTTCTTTTTAAGGTGCTCCCTATATTCTTTCTAGAACATTCTGTTCTTGTATGTAGGCATGGCAGTACAGATGGCCCCAGCAGCAGGAAATGCACCGAATTCCTCTGCTACTGTGAAGCAGGGTCTCTCGCTTTCACAGAGTCCCGGGTCTATGAGTAATGTTTAAGGGAGTGTGGTCCTCCCTTGGTGATGTGAACTGGACCAGTGAGGCCACTTCAGCACATGGCGAAGTTATCAAATGAAGACATTTTTGTGCTTCCTCCCTCAGGTGCCACTGACAGACACCCAACTGAAAACAGAACTGAGGCTCATGGAACACCGATAAAATCCAGTGATGTGGCTAGTTTAGTCACAACAAATCCAGGGACTAAAATCAGAGCTTGAGGCTTAGGACCTCATGCTCTGGCTCTCGGAGCTCATCTCAAGACTGGCTTCACTTGGAAGGAAGCTTCATCCACAATCCCATCCTGGTAGCTGCAGCCTAGGCTATTAGCATCCCTAACAGAGAGAGAGAGAGAGAGAGAGAGAGAGAGAGAGAGAGAGAGAGGAAAAGAGAATTTCCCATTTCTGAACACTTGCTCACTGACCAATCCCCATGGGCAGGGAGCCAGTGGTTATAATCCAAGACAAGAGACTTACCACCCCAGCTGTGGCCAAAGAAGTCAACCTCACCCACTCTTGAATGGAGAAAGGAGGAAGGGTTATTTACAGAAAGTCAAATCAAACTGAAGGCAGCCCCAAAACGGGGGGGGGGGGGGGGGGGAGCCATGCACTGTTTTCCTTGAATAAGTAGTTAGAAACCAATACCACCTCTGCCTTCTTCCTCAGAGCAATTCACAACCTAAAACTGGAAACACACCACGTCCCCCACATAGGAAGAGCACACAGCCTTCTGCGTGAGGGTGGGGTTTTCACTCCTGGTTTTCCATGACTTTAAGAACTGACTTTAGAAAAGTTGTTGAGCCGGGTGCCAGTGGCTCATACCTATAATCCTAGCTTTGGCTCAAGTGGAAGAGTGCTTACCGTGAGCTGAAGAGCTGAGGGACAGCACCTAGGTCCTGAGTTCAAGCCCCACAACCAACAAAAAAAAAGAAAAGAAAAGTTGTTGAGTGTTAAAACCACAGCCAGGATAGTCTTTCCAGTGACACTCTATGTCAAATGCCCAAAGTTTTCTTGACATACACTCTACATCCACTAATTCACACTCCCCCTAAAATCCCATCTGGATGGCCCTGAGACCCCTTCAATTTCTACATAGGCCCCAACCCCACACAGTGCACTGTTGGCCAGCCTTTAAAAAAAAAAGATCAGCCAGGTGCCAGTGGCTCACGCCCATAAGACTAACTACTCATGAGGCTGAGATCTGAGGATCATGGTTCAAAACCAGCCAGGCAGCAAAGTCCATGAGATTCTTATCTCCAATTAACCACCAGAAAACCGGAAGTGGCGCTATGACTCAAGTGGTAGAGCACTAGCCTTGAGCTAAAGAGCTCAGGGACAGCACCCAGGCCCAGAGTTCAAGCCTCATGACCGGAAAAAAAGAAAGAAAAAAAAAAAAAGGAGATCCTGTCATTCACAACCCCATGGGGGAGCCTGGAGGACATTAAGCTAAAATGAAGGGAGCCAGGCAGAGTGAGACAGAGACTGTATGATCTCACCACGTGAGGAATGTAAAGTCACCCTCAGGAGGCAGAGGAGAACGGTGGTTATGTGGAGCTGGGACCTGCAGGACATGGATGAAAGGGTGTATGGGAGGAAGTCACTCTAGAGACCACTGTACAGCATGGCGACTATAGTTAATAATATCATAAAACTCCTTCTGTATGCCCAGGAGATTGCTGGTAGGCCCCTCAGATATACAGTCCAAGCCCCTCACACACAATGGCACAGCATTAGCATAGATCCAACTCACAAACGCATTAGCATAGGACCTACTCACAAACTCTTCCCTGCTTTCAGTCCTGTCCACATTTAAATCATAGTACCTAATACAACTTGGATGCTATGTTAAATGGCAAGAAAAACATCTGATCCCATGCACCAGTGGTTCACATCTATAATCCTAACTATGTGTAAGGCTGAGAGTAGAAGGTTGGAGATTCCAAGCCAGACTGCACAGACCCCTTCTCCATCCATAGCTGGGTAGAGTAGTGCCATCCTAAGCTACATACAGGAGGCTGAGATCAGAAGGATCATGGTGCCAGGCTAGCCCAGAAAGCTAAGTCTTCAGGACCCCATCTCCACAGAAGGACAGAGAATGACTTGGTGTGCACTTGTGACCTCAGCTATGGAGGGACCTAGAAATAAGCAGATCGGCATCTGGGTGTGGGCTCAACTGCAGAACACCCCCCTATTCTAAAAGTAGCCAATGGGAGACAGGGTTGGAGTTTCAGCTCACTGATAAGAGTATCTGCCTAGCAAACAAGAGGTCCTGGGTTCAAACCTTCAGCATGAAAAGAAAGAAAAGGGAGGGAAAGGGAAGGGGAGGAGAAGGGAAGGGAATATCTCTACATGCTTAATACATCTTACAATGCATGCATACGTCAAAACATCAAGTTATACACCTTAAAAATATTCAACATTTTTAAAGTGGTGCTATGGCTCAAGTGGTAGAGCGCTAGCCTTGAGTTGAAGAGCTGAGGGACAGCGCCCAGGCCCAGAGTTCCAGCCCCATGACCAGACCCCCCCCCAAAAAAAAATTCAACATTTTTAGATGGGCACAGGTGGCTCACACCTATAATCTTAGCTACTCAGGAGGCTGATATCTGAGGATCGTGGACCAATGCCAGCCCAGGCAGGAAAGTCTGTGAGACTATTATCTCCAATGAACCACCAGAAAAATGAGAAGTGGTGCTGTGGTTCAAGTGGTAGAGCACTAGCCTTGAGCTGAAGAGCTCAAGGACAGTACCAGGCCCAGAGTTCAAGACCCACAAGACCAAAAAAAAAAGAAGAAGAAGAAGAAGAAGGGGGGGGGGATGGGAAGGGATGGGAAGGGGAAACAAAGGAGGAGGCTACAATGCTTGATAAGAAATGTACTCATTATCTTGCCCATGTAATTGTAACCCCTCTGTACAGTATTTTCACAATAAAAAAAAGAAAAAAATCCAACCTATTGTGAAATGGTAACCCCTCAGCACAACACCTTAATAATAACAACAAAATTATATTTCACAAAGTGTTCGACTTTTTCAATTATACCTTAATGAAATTGGGACAAAAAAAAAATTTAAGGTGGGGCTGGGAAGGTGGCTCAGTGGTAGAGTGCTTGCCTTGCATGCATGAAGCCCTGGGTTTGATTCCTTATCACCACATAAGCAGGAAAAGCCGGAAGTGGCGCTATGGCTCAAGTGGTAGAGCGCCAGCCTTGAGCTCAAGAGCTGAGGGACACCACTCCCCCCCTCCCAAAAAAATTAAGGTATTTCTTTAGTACCGATATCCTTTTTGATATTCCAATTTAGGCATGTTTTTCTGGACTGACTCCTGACATACCATGAATCCATGTTTAATGCATGAACATTACAACATCTTTGCATCCCTGTCCTTTGTGCTATGGTCAGTGATTTTATGCCCACATACATTGTTATATACGCTGGATATACTGTTGGTGTTACAGTTCCTTTCATCATGTGAATATAGTTTAATAAAAATTTAGGATGAAATTTTGAAAAATAAAACTGAAGTCAGGGGACATCTTGGAATGATTCTGTTTTAATATGGATCACGCGTGGTCTCATCAAAGTATATCAACTTTGTGTGCTCTGTGAAGATTCCCCAGGGGCCCTTTGGGAACAAGGGGTGGCATACATGTAGTTATCGCTAGGGGGTGGTAGAGCATCGCTCTCGGTTCTTCCCTGGCAGAGTTCTGGGAAATGAATGCATCCAAGCTTAGTTAAATCATTACCAACTTCCTTTTCCATAGAGAAGTTGGTGACCCTTCTGTCACTTGGCAAACCAAGCCAGGCAGCAGGACTCTGAAAGTGTGTTTGTGCGAGTTAATGACTTATTGATTGTGTTTGCTGGTGTTTGCACTTAATCCTGGGTTTGATTTCACTGAACTGTCAAGTAGTTCCAAAAACATTCCTCGTTGGTAGATCTTAAAGAGAAACATTAATCCCTGTTGTTTATTCTAATCTACCATGAACCCAGAGGTTGTGTGAATTCTACCAAGAGCCCCAGACCAGGCATTGTTTTGAGCAGACTGGAAAACAGTCTGAGCCAGCTGACTCTCAGGTGAAGCCATCCCAATCCAGGCTGAGCCCCAGGTGGCAGTCACAGGGAGCCAGCTGAGAGGGCAGCCATCAGAATCTTGACTCCAGAAGAGACTCAAGGGTGAGTCAGCACCCAAAAGTTCATGTGCAAAGAAAGCCAGAGCCCAGCCATCCACAAAAGGCTGGCTGAGTTTCCTGAAAGTTCCAGATCCTTGGCACCTCCTGCTTATTCCTCATGCAATCTAATTCACAGCCTAACCGCACATCACAAGGGTGGGGAGAGAGCAGAATGCAGAGCTCAACTCACCTGGATGGAGACATCTCCAGGGAAATGTCACTTGCCTTGGATTTGTTTGTTTTGCTTGATCATAGCATGTTCTAGAAGTCACTTGGGTTAGCTTCAGGAGGGTACAGAATAGCTTTAGGAGGAGAGGTCAGCACTGAGTTCCACGAAGGGACAGATCTATCTAGAGTCTCTGCATTTTGGGGGTCCCCAGAAGGACAAGGAAGAGATAGATGGGCAAGTGTTCTACAGGTGCCTTCCGGATGCAGAGCTGTGGAGCTGGGAACCCAGGGAAGCCAGGAGGCTGGTCCTCCCTCACCTCCCACTGAAACTGCGCAGGCTCCGTCCTTCCATCGATGGTGTGATGAAGGGTCCTCCTTGAGCTGGGCCACCGGGGTGAGGATGGTGAAGTCTAAGCCCAGTTCTATCTGCCAGGCCAAGAGCCCAGCCTGAGCTTCCCAGAGCGAGGCTTCCTTCTAGAGTCTCTGGAGATCTTCAAGGGAGCGCTCACAGCCATGTGGTATAGCACGGAGCCATGGTAATGGTGAACTGATTCACCTGGGAGTTTGTTGTTGTGGTTGGTGGTGGTGATGATGGTCTACTTGCCCACCTGCCATGTTAGAATTCTATACCCATCCAGGTCTTAAACAGCTGGGGAAGTGGAGACAAGGGCCTTTCTGACAGTCAGGAACATGGTGACTTTGGGTGAGCTTCCATTTTCTTCAAGAGATGAAACCATGTTTGCATCTCAAGTACGTGAAATGACTCAAACTAATAACACACCAAAAAATACTCCGAGAGCAAAGCAGATGTCACTGGGCCTTTTTCCAGAAGCCAAATGAGGCCTCACAGAGCCTTCCAGGCAGATAATAAATGCAAGAGCTCAGAACCCCTGGTCCTTCCCTCCAGTGCTCTCATCTCACAGATTTGGGAGCAATCGTCCTACTGTAATAATTAATTCATATTGCCACACAGATGAGCTAGGGGAGATTACGGCCAATTCTATCATAAAATTTTTCATTACAAATAAATTTTGCAAACAAATTCCCAGTTTGGCTAGCTGAGCCTATAAGGAAATCCTTTGAAACAAAAGCATCTCTACAAAATCTCCACGGTCAGGGGCTTTGCTTAGGTGATTTCTAAAGTCTCTTAGAACTGCAGAATCCCTATATTCTCAGCAACAACAACAACAAAAAATACAATGAGTTTGTCACAGATTTAAATAACCTTATAACAGGGTAGAGGATGTAGTTCAGAGGTAGAGTGCTTGCCCAGGATTGCACACAGTGCTGGGTTTGAAGCCCAACACTGCCACAATAAATGAGTAAATAAATAGTCTCACAGCACCCCTATCACATCCTGGTATGTTGGTTGTGCAGATGAGAAAAACAAGGGTTAGAAAGCCAGTATCTCTTGGAGAGAATTACTCAGCTGGTAAGTAAATCAAATCAGAAATAAATCAAACGGTGAATAAAAAAATAAATCAAACAGACAACCAGGATCACGAAGATCCAGCTACAACATCCCTCTCACTGACTCCATCCGCCATGCCCACAAAACACTGAACCTAAGTGCACCCAGGCCGGGTCTCAGTCCATGATTCCATTCAACAGACTTTTGAGAGGAACCATCCCTCATTCCTCCACACCTCAGTGACATTTTGTCCTAACCCAGTCACTCAAGGATGCGAAACTTATTTAATGTTGAACTGGAAATGCAGGCAATTGGGCAAATGAGACATTTTGTTTAACAAGGAGGAACTTAAGACATCCCAAAGCACAGAGAACTAAAATGGAGCTGCCATAGAATGAGAGAGTTGAGGCATCTGGAAGATTCTAGAAGGTAGCTCATTAGAGATTGCAAAGCAATGGCCTGGAGGCCATATGGGGCTCACAGCTGTGTTTGTGGTTAGCACAGCACATTTTTAATTGAAGAGGTTGCCAAAAATGTTAGTGTTTCCTTTTTTAAAAAATCTGCATGTCCAGCCTGGTGTGCACACTTCCTCTTAACAATGCCTGGGCTGAGATGAATTCCTTGGCTTCATCACCCACTCCCCACAAGTGCTGACCCTTGCTGCTGAATTGTAATGAGGGGAGAAAATAGCTCTACAAGGTGTGCTAGGTAAAATCAGAAAGGAAAATAGACCATAAACATCCCATAATTCAAAATGTTCCACATGAGCAGGCCAAATGCTATGCTGTTAAGAACTGACTTTGGCCCAGCTGGTGGCTCACGCCTGTGATCCTACCTACTCAGGCAGCTGAGAGCTGAGGATCACAGTTCAAAGCCAGCCTGGGCAAGAAAGTCTATGAGACTCCTATCATCAATAAACCAGAAGTAGCACTGTGGCTCAAGTAGTAGAGCGCAAGTCTTGGGCCAAAAGAGCTCAGGGACAGTGCACACAGCAGAAGGTATAGCTCAGTGATAGAGCATGTAAGATGCTCTGGGTTTTAGCCCCAGCGTGAATGTACGCACTTGTGCGTGCACACCACACATGCGCACACACATACACAATCTATGCCTGACTCAGTCTAGAGAAGGGCTCAAGCAAAAGATTATTTTAATATCGTGTTTATACAAGTGGTCAGAGCACTGAAAGCTAGCTCAAGAATGCTCCCCGCCTCTGTTTTACCGGCTTATGTTGCCCTGCTGCCTGACCACCTGACCCACTAAGTCATCTTGATATGGCTGAGAAAAGACTTAGTAAACACGAAGGAAGACTGGAGGAATTTACACAGCCTAAAGCACAGAAAACTGAAAAGATGAAAATATGAATGAGAAGAGACACACAGGATAAAAGTTCCTGATATAGATTCTAGAAAAAAAATCATAAAAGGAATACTAGATCATAAGAACAAATTACAACTACATGCAATGTAGATGAGTTTCATTAAAATAATATTGAGTAAAAGAGAAACAAAAGCACAGATGATTCCCTTTTGTACAGCTTAGAAACTTTTCTTAGGTAAGAAAAAAGACGACGGTTCTGGAAGCTAGTGCTTTCCCTAAGAGGGAAGAGATGCATAGTAACGAGAAGGAAGCTAGGTTTTTCAGTGCTAGAATTACCTGCTTCTGGGCATGCATACTAGTTACATTGTTTTGGTTTATGAATATTCATCAAACTGTACAGTCATGATTTGCATGCTTTTTAAATCATTTTATGCTTCAATAAAAATTAAAACGGGACATGGTCACACATACCTATAATTTTAGCACTTAAGAGAGCTAAGGCAAGAGAATCTCAAGTTCAAGGCTACATAGTGAGAGACATAGAGTAATATATATATATATATATAACTATATATAACTATATATATAGTTATAACTATATATAGTATTTGTAGAGAAAAAGAAACATGTAACATAGAGAAAAATGAGAAAATGGGGTTAATAGACACATTCAAGCATGTAAAGGCTGAGATTTTTTCTGGAAATGACAAAAGGTATAATTCTACAGCCTCTAGGCCAGAAAAACTCTTGAGCAAAAAAATAACCTAGACACAAAGTACTAAAATCATAGCAAACAATAGAGACACATTTAAAGCCACGAGCAAAGACGAATGAAGGGAAGAAAACAGAGGGAGGATTATCAAGAATGAAACCATAAGGCTAATTTCAGACCTCACAACAATAACAAAAGAAACTTATAAGAAATCATATTTTCAAAGTGTCAATCTGGGATTCTAGATGCAGCTATAATGTCATAAAGAATGAGGACATAATGAAGACATTTTGAAAATTCAAGATAGATGTCCTTGAGGAAGCAGTAAATTGAAGCCAAAACGACAATGTAAGCTACAAGAAGCAAAGCTGAGCAAAATAAAGGGTAAAAAAGAAGCAAATTGAAGCCCAGCAACTGATTTAGGGGTATACAGTCAAAATAGGGAGTTCTTAGGAGGTGAACTGTGTCTTTCATATTTTCATATGTGAAAGTCTTACCCTCAAAGATCAACAGGAAGTAACCTTATCGGGACATAAAGTCATACTAGACGTAATAGTTAAAATGAGGCAATCCTCATGCAAAGTGACTGGCTTCCTATTGAAAGAAGAAACTGGGGCACAGAGACATGCACACAAGGGGAGGACCACATGAGGATGAAGGCAGAGCTGGAGTCACACTTCCACAAGCCACGGAAAGCTGAAGCAGGCTGGAAAAACAAGAGCTTAGCAAGAGACGTGGGAAACGAATACAGGAACCAAGCTTCACACCGGAGATAAATTAAACTTAAGATGGAAGGTGAAAGATTAAAGGTAAGAAGTTCTTGGTGGTGCAGAAGAAGGAAGAGAATCACTAATTTCCATGGTGGGGGTGGGGGGGTAAGGGTGTGGGTGTATGTGCACACGTGCACACACACACACATGCCAGTCCTGGAACTTGAACTCAGGGCCTAGCCACTGTTCTTGAGCTTTTGTGCTCAAGGCTAGCACTCTACCATATGAGCCACAGCTTCATTTTCTGGCTTTGTGGTGGTTAACTGGAGATAAGACTCTCGTGGACTTTACTGCCCAAGCTGTCTTTATACTGCGATCATTAGATCTCAGCCTTCTGACTAGATAGGATTGCTAGGTTTGAGCCACCAGCACCTTGCAACTTTGATCTTTGAACATTAAAAATATACGTTAAAAGTTAAGAATAATCACACACAAAAAGAACAACATAAATAAAAATGGGTATCTTCTTTTTTTTTTTTTCTTTTTTGGCCAGTCCTGGGGCTTTGAACTCAGGGCTTGGGCACTGTCCCTGAGCTTCTTTTGCTCAAGGCTAGCACTCTACCACTTGACCCTCAGTGCCAAATCTGGCTTTTTCTGTTATGCGGTACTGAGGAATTGAACCCAGAGCTTCATGTTTGCATGCTAGGCAAGCGCTCTACCACTAAGCTACATTCCCAGCCCCAAAACTGGGTATCTTTTAAGTCAGCAGAAAGGAAAAGAAGAATTTTAAAGACTAGCAAATAAAAAGAACCAAAAAAATTTTTAAAGACAGTTGATAAAAAATTCCATACGAAATCTGCAATAAGAAAGAATATACATAAACTGACTAAAGTACACTAAAGGTATCTTGTTGATGGAAAGGAATATCTTAGAGATGGAGCCCAAATCTAAACAAGAAACTCTTTCATAATTCATATCTATGCACATAGCTGGAAAGTGGGTTTGTGCTGTGGAATTTTACACTGTGGCATATCAATGCTCAAAGAGTATGGGGTTTCGGAGGATTGTAATTTTTGAATTAGGAATGTCCAGCTTGTAATACATAATATATATCCATACAAAATGAAATATACTTTATATTCAACTGAATTGTTAAGGATTAACTGGTTAACACTGAGTGGTAACCCTGAATTTTATAAGCATTCTGTAGCTACACAGCCTTAATATTGCCTCAATAATATTTGATTGTACAAACCACAAAACACAATTGTTAATAGAAAGAACTGAAAACTCAATCATCATGATAGGAGGTTTTACCAAATCTTTGAGTATCTGACAGATTATGCAGACCAAAAATAAGATACAGAAAATCTGCACACAGAGTCTCAACTCCTAACAGTACAAGCAGACCTATTGAATGTTTTGACTCTTCTTTAGTTTTCTTAATTTTTTTTCAAGTTCTGGGGATTAGATTTCACACTAAAACAGGCTCTTACCACTGAGCCGCATCCCCAGTCCCTCCATTTAACTTAAAACAAAAAAATAACAGAATTGCAGTTAACATAGTTTAGGCAATATCATACAAAAGAGGTTAATAAAAACTGGAAAATGCCAAATTAAGTATACTTATATACTTACAGTTTCTTTTTAGTAACTTACAAGCATTGCTATCATGAAAATTCTGAAATAATCACAAAACTATAAAGTAATGTCAAAGTTGAAAGATTATACAATTGCAAGAAGAGTTTCAACTGGAAAAACTGAAAACATGTCAGTTCAGCTCAAATGAATGGGCCATGATACATACAAAGCATGCTCATTCACTAGCCAGGTATGGAGACACATACATGTAAGTCCAGCCATCAGGAGGCTGAGGCAGGAGAACTGAAACTTTGAGACCAACTTGAACAACTTAGTAAGACTCTGTCTCAAAAATAAAGTAGAAAGCTCACACTTTGGATTCAGGTCTTAGAGTATCTCACAATCAGACTTGGAAAAGGCATGGGGAAAAATAAAATAAAATGGTGCATTAGGTTAGAGAGGCAACTTAAAGCCAGGAAATCTGCTTTTAAAGGAAAACTATTAATATATACCAACAATTAAAAATCAAATGCTAAATCCTAACCTTATTAATGAAATTACAAGATGGCTAAATGCAAACATCAAACCTCCTATTGGCACTGTACTATTTAACAATTGCTAATTTGGAGACTCTGAGAAAGAAACAGCATGACTATAAGGTGCAATTAAAACATTTACTTAAAGGTCTTAGCTTTAAAAAGATAGATGAAAGGTATTTAAATTATAGATGTAATTATAGTACAGAGTTGTGCATTTATATTTACTCATCAGAACTTCTTAAGACGTTAGGTGTCAGGAAGCAAGGAAGAGTAATTATTGAGTCAGCAAAAAGAAATCCATGTTAATTACACTAAGGGTTTGGTTTTTGTTTTCATTATTTTTAAATCAAGCAGGAAAATGCTATGGTTTGGATCCTCAGTGGCCTCCAAGGGCTCTGGTGTTAGAAGACTGGCCCCCGGTTTAGCCTATTGAGAGGTCTGGGGTCATCAAGGTATCCTCTGGAAAGGGGTTGTAGAATTTCCAACTCTTCCTCTCATTCATATTCCAGCCAGGAAGTGAGAGATTCTGTTCCACCACCTGCTTCCAGCACAGACCCAAAAGCAATGAGACCAACTGGCCATGGGCTGAAACCTCCCAAAATTGTGAACCAAAATTAACCTTTCTTCCTCATATGTTGATCACCTCGCTGACTGACACAGAGAAAATACATTTATTTCCCAGCAGGAACCCAGACTAAGTCACATTTTTCCCTTCCCTGAGTTTTATAAACAAGAATATCTCCCTTCAACTATCACAATCTGCATCAAATTTTGAGACTCCTAACGATACTCTTTTTTCTGATATTCTTTATTTTTTTATTTCGATTAGCATCATTTTATATGTATATAACTATTGAGCTATTGTAATCCCCTGCTAGGACTATACTAGACATTATTACTAATTATTACAAATGAGGAAAAACATGGAACCTATGTTTCTTTGGGTCTAGCTTATTTCACTAATATGATTTTTTTCTAAGTCTCTCCATTTCTTTACCAATGTGACAATGTCATTCTTTCTGATAGAAGCGTAGAATTCCACTGGGTATATTTACTACTGTTCTTGATCCATTTATTTATTTATTGTTGGTCGTGGCGCTTGAACTCTGGGCCTGAGCAGACACTGTCCCTCAGCTCTTCAGCTCAAGGTGAGTGCTCTACCACTTGAGCCACATCGCCATTTCTGGTTTCCTGGTGGTTAATTGGAAATAAGAGTCTCACAGTCAGGCAGGGAAGGTGGCTCAGTGGTAGAGCGCTTGCCTTGCATGCTTGAGGCCCTGGGTTCGATTCCTCAGCACCACATAAGCAAAAAGAAAAAAAGCCAGAAGTGGTGCTGTGGCTCAACTGGTAGAACACTAGCCTTGAGCTGGAGAGCTGAGGGACAGCGCCCAGGCCCAGAGTTCAGGCCCATGACTGGACCCAAAAAAAAAAAAAAAAAAGAATCTCACAGTCTTGCCTGCCAGGGCCAGCTCTGAACTGCAATCCTTAGATCTCAGCCTACTGAGTAGCTAGGATTGCAAGCGTGAGCCACCGGTACCCAGCGATCCTTCTTTTTCATTTTTACTTTATTGTTATTTTAGAGGTGATAAACAGACAGGTTACATTTACATGAGTCAGGTAATGAGCACATTGCCTTTTGTACAATGTCTTCTGTTCCTCATTCTCTCCCAGCCAATCCCTCGCCTCCCCACCCACAAGTTGGATAGTTCACTTTCATCAGTGTCCAGTGAGCTCCATTGCTGCAATTTTTCACCCATTTTCTTCCAGTTCTGTGCCCTCCCCTCCTTTCTGAAGCTGTACATATAAATACACTGTATATAAGGTAAAGAAGACAGAATCCTCAAAAAACTGAAAAAGAAAAAAAAGTTTTTTGTTTCCATATCTGAAGGGCTCATTTTAGTATGTACATTATTTTATATAAATACAAAGAGGTGCTTAGGCATTACACCTTTGTGATTCTCTCCTAAGAGTATCCTCTTCTGGTCTCACTGTATGTGTTATCTAGAATCCTGTGTAATTTGTCATATCTCAGTGCATTTTAGGTCTAACATCTACATATCAGAGAGAACATGTGCCATTTGTCTCTCGATCTTAGCTTATCTCACTTAACATGATTTGTTCTAGTTCTATCTATTTCCCTGCAAATGACATTATTTTATTCTTTCTAATGACTGTAAAATTCCATTGTATACAGATACCACATTTTTTGGTTCCATTCATCTATTGTGGGGCATCTGGGCTGTTTCCATACCTTGGCTATTGTGAATAGTGTGGCAATGAACACGGATGTGCAGGGGTCCTTACCATCCTAGCTCATGATGTTCAGGGCAGATGCCTAAGAATGGCATGGCTGGATTGTAGGAAAGGTTTATGCTTATCTAACTGATCATTCTTGCTGCAAATAGGAGACATTGTTCGTGTTGCACTGTGTGAATTTATTATGGGTTAGGTCCTGAGTAGAACTGAGGCACTGGAATAAAGCTATAGTTGGAGACTTGCCTGTGGAATGACCTATAAGTGACTCTATCTGAGAGACCTACTTAAATAATGCCAATGGCTTCCTACAAAGAACAGGTAGGTGGCCACCTCCATTTAAACTTAAATGGTTTGCTGCAGTACTGCGCTGTGGTCCTGTACAATTTAGGAAATCACACTGTGTTCTGGATTAAAACAAGGTCCCTGGCCAGCACAGTCCTCTTAGAGTCATACTCCACCGCGGGTGAATAGTGCTGACTTTGCTGACTAAAGAAAAGGGGGAGGGGGTTGAGCTACTATTCTAACAAAGAGAGAAAGAGAAGATCAGAACAAATCCTTCATCCCCTAGGTTACCACGGCTGCCCAAACATCACAAAAGAAAAATAGACAGAGTTTATGTCCACCTAGCCCAGTCAACCCTGAACGAGGAAGGCACTTTTCAAACATAGACCAGACATTCACAAATTCACACAGGTAACTGGTACTATAGTATAGTAAAGATGGCAACCTTGGAAACAAGGCGTGCTGTGGCTGACTAGGTGAGAAACATGCTAGCAAAGTTGGAAGAAGCTGACTGAATAAGCTAGATACAGCCCACCTGTAGTAAGGGAATACCCAAGATGCCTTGGACTTCCCAACACCCCAGTTCCTGTGCTTTCTTTGTGAGGTGGCTTTTAGGCCCCAAATCAATCAACAAGTAAATGGCCTTCCCTACAGTGCAAAGCCTGTTTGTCTACAGTTCCCACTAACTCAAAGAAACCAACGCCACCCACTTAACCTACTTCCAGACAGAGATGACTTCGAGCTCTGCCAGCCATTCATTCCTTCCATAGCATGGCAGAGCATGAAGCAATACTTTTCATCCACCCTCTGGATGGGCATGTGTTTATCAGAGATCCTTTTAAGCCAAACATCCTCTGAGAAGTAGGCCAAGGGTAGAATCTTTGGGAAGCAGGCCGAATATAGCACACATGTCACCAGGGATCCAAGAGGTTCTCTCCAGCTGCTCAGTTTTCAGACCAGAATCTTCCTGGATATTTCCCGGGCCAGAATTAGTACCCATAAACCGGGTACTTCCTTACATTGTTTGGCTGATGCTCTTCCTGCTGAGAAAGTGTTTGACCTGTGAGTGTGTACTACAAGGTCAAATTGCTCCTGGCTCCCCTGATTCCTTAAATAGCAGTGCTTTCTCTTCAGATTTGCAAAGTCATCTGTGCTCCCTGCAACAGAGGGCTTGAGTTGGCTCTAGGGCAGGAGGAAACTGAGCCTATTCACCTTTAAATCTAGATCCAAAACAAGAGTGACATCAGCATTTCTCTATCCAGAGTAGTGCCCACACTTCAGTGATGGAAAGGAATGGGGAAGAGGGCTGAACTGGGATTGGAGAACTTGGATTTCTGTGTTGGCCTTAACCTTGTGACCCAAGGCCAGTCATCCAAGTTTGCTGTCCTTCAAATCAGAGGCAGGTTATACTGGGTGATGTTCCTTGGGCTCCAGCCTACTTTCTAGCCTGGGCTGATAGGCAGGAATGCCATCAAAGGGCTCTTTTTTTGTTGTTTGGGTTTTTATTTTGTTTTGTTTTGTTGATTGTGGGGCCTGAACTCTGGGGCCTGGGCGCTGTCCCTCAGTTCTTCAGCTCAAGGCTAGCGCTCTACCACTTGAGCCAAAGCACCACTTCAGGCTTTTTCTGCTTATGTGGTGCTGAGGAATCGAACCCAGGGCCTCATGCATGCAAGGCAAGCACTCTACCACTGAGCCACCTTCCCAGCCCGTCAAAGGGCTCTTTGACTATCACTTTCTCATTGGGGTCTTCCAGCAGGGAAGAGCTGAGCAATGCCTAACTGCTCTCAGCCAGGCTTCTGGACAGTAAAACAGGCCACAACCACCAGAGAACAACCACTGGCTTGCTTCTGTACATCATTCCCCACCTGCCCTGGCCAGCAGCTAGCAGACCCCTGACACTTGGCAAAGGTGATGATGGATGGTGGTGGGATGGTTTCCCTTATTCCTTCATCCTGAAAGGATCCTCATCAAAATCATTCTTAGTAATACAGCTATGTGCTGAGTTATCTTGTGTGTGTGTGTGTGTGTGTGTGTGTGTGTGTGTGTGTGTGTGTGTGCCTATATCTGGGCTTGAACTCAGTAACTCTTGCTCTCACTTGGCTTCTTTGCTTGCTCAAGACTAACATTTTACCACTTGAGCTACACCTCCACTTTTGGCTTTTTGCTGGTAAACTAGATACTAGCGTCTCATACACATTTTTGGGGGGGGGCCTAGGCTGGCTTTGTGATCCTCAGATCTCAGCCTCCTGAGTACCTAGGATTACAAGCATGAGCCACCAGTGCCAAGCAACCACTTCCTGATTACATATATATTTATATATATTTATATATAATGCATATAATATATAATATGTTATATTATACACTATATTATATATTATATACTATATATTATAGTATAGTATATTATATATATGTCAGACATTGTGCTTAATACTTTCTATATGTAGCTGGCAACTTGCATTCCCTATCATTCCCCAATTATGCTATCAGCCCAACATATTGTGACCTGCAAGATATCCAACCTCTGCCCAGCAATGAAATATTCCCACCCTTGATCTTCTAGCCATCACCTTCAAGAAAAGGGATTCCAGGTACTCCCTCTCCCATCAGCTTCCTAACACAGAAACAATGTTCCCCCAAAACTATTCAGGGCCCTTTTTCAACCTAGGCCTCTAAGCTTCTATCCTGGAGTGTGTTTTGGGTACGGTTGAATGGGAACACATGGAACAGAACTTCCCCCTCAAGGATCAAGGGTCACCTGGACTCTGATTTCTTTATGCATGAATGTGCTCAAGACCAAGGATGGCTCCCGCCACCCTCCCAGGCCACAGCGCATCCCACCATGGTGGTGATTTTATTCCAGGGTCTTTCTCACCTTTCCCCACCTTAGATTTCTGCAGCACCTCCCTGAAGAATGATCTGAACCACAAGCCTTTGTGGGTGAAGTCTCTGCTTTCTGGAGGGAAGCAGATTGGGTAGGAGGCCAACCGAGAGATTCCTGACTCCACCCCCATCCTCATAGCAATTGTCCCCAAGATGACATTTGTGGTCTCTGTCAGAAGTGATGGCGGGCCGGGCGCTGGTGGCTCACGCCTGTAATCCTAGCTACTCAGGAGGCTGAGATCTGAGGATCACGGTTCAAAGCCAGCCCGATTAGGAGAGACCGTGAGACTCCTATCTCCAATAAACCACCAGAAAACCGGAAGTGGCACTGTAGCTGAAGTGGTAGAGTGCTCACTTTGAGCTGCAGAGCTGAGGGACAGTGCCTAGGCCCAGAGTTCAAGCCCCATGACCGACCAAAAAAAAAAAGTGATGGCGAGGGAGGCGATCATGGGCCTGAATCTCTAAGCGCTGTTAAGTCTTCACAAATCACATGCGACTCTCAATCATACCCATGTTCCAGTAGAGGAAACTGAGGCTCTAAGAATGATAGCACCAAAGGGCATGCAGTTAGGTCTTGCATCTAGATCTGCTGAATTCTACAGTTCAGGCTTCAGCCAGGTGGTGATCAAATATCTCTCCTTTGTTTCTCTCACAGGTCACAGTTATTGGATAACAATGATGAATTGGCTTGATGACCTCAGCTTATTGTAGCCCCAGCAAAGGTTTATCCACATCATTATTTTGTAGGGAAGAAAAGATAAGCAAGAGTTCCCTATGTCTAATTTCTGATATTAAAAAAAAACCCCACAAGATTAAAACTAGAGCAGCAGAAATTCTTTTTTCTTCTAGAAAAACATTCCCACTGCTCTAGTTTTAATCTTGTATTGTCAAGACACCAGGAGTCTAAAATTGAGGCCTGTAGGGAGCCAGGGGTAATTTTTAGAATCACAATGAATTACAGAGCAAACAGAGGCTCAAAGTCAGAGGCAGGCAAATGTCTCTGATGAATGAGTTAGCAAAAAAAAAAAAAAATGTTCTACTACACTTTAAAACCCTGAAGTCACACTAGCTGTTTTTAGAATACATGAAGCTTCTTCTAGGTTCAACTTAAGTTCAATGATGCAAAACAAGCCACTGTTCCTGGAGAAGGAGAAGCTCTGACTTGGGGGACAGGAAAGCAGACTTCCATTCTGGCTCTGCCTCAGACACAGTATTTCTCTCATTTCTCTAAGCCACATAGAACTCTGCTCTATAGAATGGAGACAGTAGTGCATATCTTACTGAAAAAGGTCAAAGAGATCATTCATCCTACCCTAGGAGGTTTGAACACATGGAAGACAAAAAATATACTCAATATTCAAGTGACCAACAGGGTAAAGCACCTGACGGGCACTCAGAGAAATGCCTGGCGAGAGTTTGCTCTCTTGTGTACCTTAAAGCTGGGGGAATGAAAAGAGATCAGAAGAAAGGGGACCAAGAAATCCAGGGTCAGTCGTGAAGACCCAGGAGGAACTGAAAGAGGATGGCACCCAGACAGGGCAGGGAAGTAGAGCTGGGAAATGGGGTTCTCACGATGGGAGGCTAGAGGTACAAACTGAAACACCCCCAGGTAACACCCAGTGGGAAGTCACTGGAGACTGTGGTCTAGGGCCAGCAGGAAACAGGAAGCTCTGAAGAGGAAGCTCAAAGCACTTAAGGGAAGCTCCTGGGCCCTTCAGCTGGCACCATACGATGAAGAAATACAGAGGCGTAGGCCAGATGTGAGCCTCTTCATCTTGATCTTCCCAGTCTCACAGACTGCAGGGAGTTACTTTTTCATTATAGATTATCCAGTCTTTGGTATTTTGTTACAGTGACAGAAAACAGACCAAGATGGCCTCCATCTTTCCTCCCTCCCATCCTCCGTGACTCCCTGAGGCTAACTCCCCCTACAAACTGCAAGCTGTGGGGCTCAGCCCTGGCAGTGATGGTAAGGAGGAGGTAGGGATGGGTGGGGAGAGGGGACAATGGGCCCTCTGGGCACATCAGCCCCATAAGCAGCTTATGTGATGTGTCAGATAAGATAGAACACAGCATAGGGCAAACTGGTCTAACAGAACTTTTCCCAGCAGGTCCAAATTCAATTTTTTTTAATATTTTTTTATCATTTTTAAGCAGTTTATGAATACAGTGCATCTTGACCACCCCTCCCAACCCTGCCTTCCCTCACTTTACTGAATTTTAGGTTATGCATTGAATTTTTGCCATTTAACAATGCAGTTTGATCCGTGTCAACCTCTTCAACCCCCTTCGACCTATCCCCTCCCTTATTTTTCTTAATTCTATGATACATACAGCGAATTCCTGCCTGCCTTCTTCCCTCCTCCCCTCATCATCCTTCTACCCGTCTCCTCTCGGGGCCCCACCTGCAATAACCCACTCCTGGTCTCTGCATGGCAAAGGACCTGGCTCACAAGCTACACAGCCCACAGAATGAGTTGAATTTTATGCCTGCTGTCACACGGGGAGCTGCCAACACATATGTTACCACTAAACAACACCTTAGTGGCTCTCTCTCTCTCTCTCTGTTTCTCTCTCTCTCAGTCTCTCTCTGAGAGCAACTGGCCAACACACTATTTCTTTTAGAAAACCCACCTCCCAAGTCTAAGACCAACTAGAGAAAGAAAGAAAAAAATAGCTGCATCTGCTCTCCGAGGCTGTCTGCGTCACTGCTACGCCAGCCAAGAACTGTTTCAGCTCCTCTGTGAGTACAAAGCAGCCTGACCTACCTCCACTCCCTGGCTGGCCTGAGCTAGCTTTCCAAGCGTCCTCAAAAATGTCCTCAAAACTCCAAGCACTCCAACAGGTCACAGGGGACCCAGGTGTTTGTCCTGTGACTCTCTAAGCCTTCCCCTCGCACGCCCGCACTTCTGCCCAGCCCACAGACACACACACACCTGCATGCACAGCTGCAGACAGACACGTGCACACTGCAACTCACTTCACAACGCAGGGTGCGGCTTCCTCCAGAGGAAAGCAGGGCTGTATCCACCCCTCTCCTGCATGGGGACTAGATGGCAAGGTAGAAGGGGCTGCAGTTCCCTCCCTTCTCTACCTCCCAGGCCAGGGAGGCCCCACACTGAATCACAGAACCCAGGGGTAGCATGAGAGGTCACAGGTCAGTGAATAGATGAATGGTCCTCAGCCACTCACTGCTCAAACTGGAAATTCTTACTATTCTCAGTTGCTTGGTCCATAAAACTCAGACAGCACCCAGGCCCTGAGTTCAAGCCCCAGTATCAAAACAACAGCAATGAAAAGAATACAGACCAATTCCTTTGCTTCTCTACCACGACAATAATAAAGGAAGAACAGATACCCGAACTTCTTGTTTTTTCTGAATGAAGAATGCTCTTTGGGGAGAGAGTTAACTCAAAAATTCCTCCTCATATAAAGTCACTTTGCAAATTCAATTAGACAGTTTTACCGATGATACCTGGTTCTGGTCTAGAAGTGAAGGCAAAACAAAAAAAAAAAACGAAACACCTCAGGAAGTGGCTCTGTGGCTCAAGTGATAGTGTGCTTGCCTTGAGCTGAACAGCTGAGGGACAGCACCCAGGCCGAGTTCAAGCCTCACAACTGACAAAAAAAAAAAAAGGCAAATGATTCAGGGAGATAGAGAAGGTAGCTCAGTGGTAGAGCGCTTGCCTTGCATCCATGAGACCCTGGGTTCGATTCCTCAGCACCACATAAGCAGGGGGAAAAAAAGTCAGAAGTGGCGCTGTAGCTCAAGTGGTAGAGTGCTACCTTGAGCTGAAGAGCTGAGGGACAGCACCCAGGCCCAGAGTTCAGGTCCCACCACTGGACCAAAATAAATAAATAAATAAAACACCTCATACTTTTTAATATTTAAGACTCAGTTTAAAAGCTGAAAAACAAGGGGCTGGGAAGGTGGCTCAGTGATAGAGTGCTTGCCTTGCATGCATGAGGCCCTGGGTTCAATTCCTCAGCACCACATAAACAGAAAAAAGCGGAAGTGGTGCTGTGGCTTAAGTGGTAGAGCGCTAGCCTTGAGCTGAGGAGCTGAGGGACAGCGCCCAGGCCCAGAGTTCAAGCCCCACAACCGACAAAAAAAAAAAAAAAAAAGCTGAAAAACAAGCAAAGACAACATAGCTTCAATATCTGTCTCTCATTAATGATAAGAGAACATATAGGCAAATGTCGATGTGAACTTTGTGGGAGCAGAGGTGTAAACGTGGTGTGTCAGTCTTGGGGCTCAAACTCTGGGTCTGGATATTATCCCTGAGTTATTGTGCTCAAGGATAGCATTCTACCACTTGAGCCACAGCTCTACATCTAGCTTTTTCTTTTTTTTTTCTTTTTTGGTAGTTAATTGGATATGAGACTCAAGGGCTTTTCTGTCTGGCCTGGCTTTGAACTTAATCCTTAGATCTCAGCCTCCTGAGTAGGGAGGATTACAGGCTTGAGCCACTGGAAATAGGCAACTTTACTCTTCTTTTTTTTCTTTTTTAAATTATCTTTAAGTAGTTATACAAAGCAGTTGCCATTTAACAAAGCAGCTTATGAATACAATATATCTTGATCAATGTCACCACTTTCAACATTCTCACCCATCCCTCCCTTACCTACCGTTTCCCTTCCTAATTTTGTAGGATATATTTTGGATTCTTTTTTTTTTTTTTTGGCCAGTCATGGGGCTTAAACTCAGGGCCTGGGCACTGTCTCTGAGCTTCTTTTGCTCAAAGTTAGCACTCTACCACTTGAGCCACAGTGCCACTTCTAGCTTTTTCTGTTTATGTGGTTACTGAGGAATCGAACCGATGACTTCATGTACGCTAGAGAAGCACTCGACCACTAAGCCACATTCCCAGCCCAGTATTTTGGATGCCTGACTGTATTCTCCTCTTCTCCCTTTCCTTTGTTCGTTTGTTCACCCCTTTCACCTTGACCCATCCACATTTTCTAGTATCTCTTCCTGGTATTTTGCTGAACTTTCACTTTGCTTTTCTAAGGAATTACACTGTGTGAGTACTCTCTGGAACCTATTTTATTTCAGTTAATATATTTGCATATACTTGCACACCACCCAACGTATTATAAGTTTATGAGCTAAATCCAGCTTCCACAAAGCAGTGTGGATGTTCCTGAAAAAATTAAACAGGATACAGGAAAGCCTCTAGCACGACCATTTTTATTGCAGCACTATTCACCATAGCTAAGGTATGGAATAGGCCCAGATGTCCCTCAATGGGCAAATGGATCAAGAAAATGTGATACAAACACACACACACACACACACACACGAATTTTACCCATCCATTAGAGAAAATGCTATTGTATCACTTATAAAGAAATTGAAAGACCTGAGAATAATTATGTTGTGAAGTGAAGTAACTCAGGCCCAGGGAGACAAAAGATATATGTTTTCCCTTAGATGTGGAAATTTTAGTCTTTTTAATGAGGGTGCTAGCAACTTTGATTCATCAGGTTCTGAAATGTCTTTTTTTTTTCTTTTTGTCAGTCATGGGGCTTGAACTCTGGCCTGGGCACTGTCCCTGAGCTCTTCAGCTCAAGGTGAGCTTGAGCCACAGCGCCACTTCCAGTTTTATTGGGGATAGGAGTTTCACGGACTTTCCTGGCCAGGCTGGCTTTGAACAATGATCCTCATATTTCAGCCTTCTGAGTAGCTAGGATTACAGGCGTGAGCCTCTAGGGCCTGGGTATCTGAAATGTCTTTTTCAAATCTTAATAAAACACTCAATTTTTCTGAAGTTCAGACATGGAAACAAGTAATTAGCAGGTTCCTATCATAACTCAACCAGATTCACATTATCTTTGTTTCTAAGCTGTTTCATGAACAAAGGGTGATGAGATTTTTTTTTTTTTTTTTTTTGGTGGTGGTGGGGCTTGAATGCTGGGCTTGGGCGCTGTCCCTGTGCTCTTCAGCTCAAGGCCAGTGCTCTACTGCTTGAGCCACAGCACCACTTCCAGTTTTCTAGTGGTTTGAACCGCGATCCTCAGATCTCAGCCTCCTGAGTAGCTAGGATTATAGGCGTGAGCCACCGGGCGCCCAGCTTGATGAGGAGATTTTAAATTCCAAAAGATCTAGAAATTCAAGTACAAAGGACTTGCTAAAATCTGTTTTGTTGTTATTGCTGTTTGTTTACTTATTTGTGTCCCAAAACTGGGGCTTGAACTCAGGGCCTCATGGTCTCACTTCAAGGGAAAGAAAGGAGAACTGTTAAGTAGATAGAGATAAACAAAGGCAGGTATAACACATGGCAGATAACATGTGGCCAATCATGGAGCCTCTTGTTCCCACAGTGTCTAGGGCTCCTGCTCAAATGCTTCTTCCCATAATGTCCTGAGTGTGCAATCAACCAATAAAAAGAGCCATGTTGGCTCAAGCATGAGCCATCAAGCAATCAGCAAAGCCCAAAGGAGGAGATGTGGGAGGGGCCCTTACTATAGTACCACCCCTGAAAAGGACTCCATTGAACTCCTCTTTTGGGGGCCACTCTCAGATGAGAGGGTCTCTCCTTTCACTGTTAACTTTCAAATGAAGTAATTTTGTTTATCTTAAACACTTTCCTGCCTTTTAATTCTTTCATGGACAGAGAAAATAAGTCCTTACTCATAGAGGGAATTACCTTTTTCACTCAAGGCTGGAGCTCTACCACTTCAGCCACACCTCTACTTTCAGATTTTTGCTGCTTAATTGGAGATAAGAGTCTCAGCTTTGAAATAAGGTTTGGGTTTTGGGGTTTTATCAGTCCTAGGGCATGAACTCAGGGCCTGGGCACTGTCCCTGAGCTTCTCTTGCTCAAAGCTAGCTCTCTACCACTTGAGCCACAGTGCCACTTCCAGCCTTTTCTGTTTATATGGTACTGAGGAATCAAACCTAGGGCTTCATGCATGCTAGGCAAGCACTCTACTACTAAGTCACATTCCCAGCTCTTGAAATATATTTTAAAGCTACTGAATCTCAAAAGTAATTCATTCAAGGCCATGGTTTCATTTCTTTTTTTGGGGGGGGGGGTCCAGTCATGGGCCTGAACTCTGGGTCTGGGCACTGTCCCTCAGCGCTTCAGCTCAAGGCTAGCGCTCTACCACTTGAGCCACAGTACCACTTCCGGCTTTTTTTCTTTTTGCTCATGTGGTGCTGAGGAATCGAACCCAGGGCCTCATATGCATGCAAGGCAAGCACTCTACCACTGAGCCATCATCCCAGCCCCATGGTTTCATTTCTAATTAACAGAGTTTAACATCAGGACAGACCATCGCTATCAAATAATACCTGCAAAATATTTTTCCTTGTCAGAAAGAATTCATTCATTCCTTACTTATTCTGCAAATATTTATGGATTGCTTTATATCACAGGTTCTTGTAAGTCCTAGAAATACTGATGTGAAGAGTTTACATTTCTATTCTCAAAGAGCTCATAGTGGGGAGGAACTCATCATTAGAAAAGAACCAACAACTAAATATGCCACTGGATGGTCCCTAAGAGCACAAACAAGGAGAAAGAGCTCCACTCTCCAGCAAGACCTGGAGGGACTGGGTAGCAGAGCTGACACACTGGAACCCAGGGCCTGAAGGACATGTGGCAGTGAGCCATACAAAAGGGACTCCAAGGAACATTATGTACAAAACAAGGCAGGGAGTGAACGGAAGATCTGGGGAATGGCAAGTATTTCCGTGGGTATGCAGGTGGGAAGTGGTTAGAAAACTAAGCCATGCCAAATCAGAGAATTCCCACATCTGCAAAGAGTACCCTGAAGACTGACTCTTGAATGAGGTAAAAGGCCAATCCTGAGCCAATGAAGAATGGAATGTGTTTATGATTCTGGAAATCTCCATTTAAGGTCAGGACACCATAGAAGTTCATTCATGCTGGGCGCTGTTGGCTCATTCCTCTACTCCTATCTACTCAGGAGACTAAGATCTGAGGATTGCGGTTCAAAGCCAGTCTGGGCAGGGAAATCTGTGACACTCTTATCTCCAATTAATCAGCAAAACTTTGGAAGTGGAGGTATGAGTCAAGTAGTAAGTGCCAGCCTTAAGCAAAAGAGCCATGTGAGAGTCTAAGTCCCCCTAGTTCAAGCCCCAGAACCAACACACACACACACACACACACACACACACACACACACACACACACTTCTCCCCACAAATAAGTGATCTTATAATACTAGAAAAATAAAGGAAAATTAGGGTTTCAAGCAGCCACAAAGACTCAGACCTTAGTTCCACTTTACAGATAAAATGCTCAAAGTACAGTAACCCTGCTGTCTCTGTTTCTGC
Organism: Dipodomys spectabilis; assembly: GCF_019054845.1. NCBI lineage: Eukaryota > Metazoa > Chordata > Mammalia > Rodentia > Heteromyidae > Dipodomys > Dipodomys spectabilis. The sequence goes on from NW_024870752.1 coordinate 12,578,662, forward strand.
ATCTTCAGATTCAACTAAGGATTGAAAACAAAACTGATGCAATCCTCAGCAAAGGGGAGAAGAACTACAGTTCAAGGCTACCCCAGGCCAAAAAATAAAAATGTTAACAAGACCCTGTCTCAAACAAGTGAGTCATGGTGGTACACATGAGTAACCCCAGCTAGCAGGAAACAGAGGCAGGAGGACCATAGTCTGAAGTTGGTACACAATCCTATCTGAAGAATAAATTAAGTAAACATAAAAGATCAGGCATATGGCTCATGTGGTAGAGTGCTTGCCCAGAAAGTATGAGGTCCTGAAATCAATCACCAGTACCACAAATACAAAAAAGGAAAGAGAACTGTACTTGTAATGGGCATTAAAAGAACTTTTTTCTTGTCTTTGTTCCTTGTACAACATAAGATAATAATGATTTCCATTGCACTGAGCATTGTAAGTAATCAGGTGATGATTTAAAGTATACAGGAGAATGTGGATAGGTTCTGTGCAAATCCCACACCATTTTAACTCAGGGCCTTGAGCATCTGCAGATTTTGGCACCTACAGAGATCCCAGAGCTGACAAACCACCCCTCCCCCCAGATACTGAGGGGCCTCAAAAGACAATCATAGTAACTTGCCTGGGCACACGCAGTTACCACATTCCAACGAAGGCAATCTGATTCCAGAATTTCACATCTACCCACTACTTCACTCAACTAAGAAAATCAAGATGTTACAACACACAACGAAGCCAGGGACATCTTTCCAAGGAAGCAGAATGTCGTGACAGATGGTTGCTGAGGACCGTCATCTAAATCACAATGCACGCTTGCACTGTGCTTCATAACTGGAAAGTATGCTCGAATACTGTCTCACTGCTAGCTCCCCGCCCCCATGGGGCAGGAATGTTACAGTCATTTATCAAGAGGGTGATGGGCTAACTTCCCTCCTTGTAGGTTAGTAGACTGAGCCTTTCAGCCTCTTCAGGCTATCAAGCAGTTCTGAGGAGTGGCCTGTCTCACACATAGGAAGATATCTCAGTTCCATGCTCAATGTGGACTTTTCCAAGTTCCAAAAGTGAGAGTGAAAATGTGCTCTGCTAGGTTCAGCTCACTTGTGTTGAAGTATCACCTACAACCTATGTTGCAATTTGGAGTTTGATGTGTACCTTTGGAACCTGAGATCTGCTTTATAAGGTCATTCCTGGGAGATCCACTTCCATAACATGATCATCTCTCAGAGGCCTTGCCTCCAAAATCACCTTTCAGGTTAGGATTTCAACATTATGAAACCAAACCTCAAAGAATTAACAAATTTGCCTCTTTTTGTCCCTCTTCTCAGAAGAAGAAGTAAAAATGGTCAGTAGACACCTGAAGAAATGCTCAATATTTCTTTCCATAAAGGAACTGCAAATCGAAACAACACTGAAATTCCGTCTCAGCCCAGTTAGAATGGCCACCTTCAAGCATACAAACAATAGAGGCTGGCACACATGCGGGAGGAAATGAACCCTAATACATTGTTGATGGGATGTTAACTTGTTCATGTTCTTTGAAAAGCAGTGTGAAGATTCCTCAAAAAAACTGAACATAGGGCTGGGAAGGTGGCTCAGTGGTAGAGCGCTTGTCTTGCATGCATGAGGCCCTGGGTTCAATTTCTCAGCACCACATAAGCAAAAAGAAAAAAGCTGGAAGTGACTCTGTGGCTCAAGTGGTAGAGCACTAGCCTTGAGCTGAAGAGCTGAGGGATAGCGCCCAGGCCCAGAGTTCAGGCCCCATGACTGGATCCAAAAAAAATAAAATAAAAAAAATAAAAACTGAACATAGAACTTCCTTATGATCCAGCAATTTCCCTCTTGGTCATTTATCCAAAAGATTGCAAGTCAAGATACAGTAAAGCTACCAACACAATCATGTATATTGCTGCACTATTCAACATAGCCCAGATATACAATAAGCCTAGATACCCCTCCATGGATGACTGAGTCAAGAAAATGTATATATAAACAATGGAATTTTACTCATCATTAGAAAAAATGATATTACATTATTAACAAAAAATGGATGGATCTAGAAAAATTATGTTAAGCAAGTCAAGCACAGAGAGACAAAAGACATATATTCTCTCTCATATGTGGAGGCTAGAAGTAATTTATAAATGTACAAGTAAACACATATGAGGTTGTGTACAAATCCACATTGACCTAAGTATGGCATATGCAGAGAAGAATTACAAAAATGAACTCACATTCCAAAAAAAATTGAATATGAGGAAGCATACTTTAAAGGTGTGGGGATCAAGGAGAGGGGGGGTAGATAAATGAAGAGAGGAAGGGTGGAGAATGCAGTCATAATATTCAATGGTGTCCTATGAAACTAAGAACATTGAAGGGAAAGAATGAGTTGGAAGGAATAGGGGAGGATGACGAAATGGGTGCCATCAATCAAGATGCACTGTACTTATAAACTGCTTTGTTGAATGAAAACTCCTTTCTACAATGACTTAAAGATTATAGAAAATATAATTTTAAAAAATTTAAGTGGCAGGGAGGTAAGGAATATACACATTCAAACCACAGCAAAAGATGCATATCAAACTTGAGTTTATCTGTGCAGTTTAGATGGTTTTGTGGCTGTGGTCAGTCTTGCTTACAGGAACCTTGTATAATCAGTACTTAACCCTTCAGGGTCAACTCAAAACGATCCAAGAATCCCCTTTAGAATTCATGCATGCACTCAGAGAGGGGAAGAAAAGAGTTTAAGAAAGGTCCCCTCCAATCTGGGTGCTGGTGACTCATGTATATAATCCTAGCTACCTAGGAGGCTAAGATCTGAGGGTCCCACTTTGACACCAGCCTGGGCAGGAAAGTGTGTGAGACTCTTATCTTCAATTAACCACCAGAAAAACCAGAAGTGGCACTGTGGCTCAAAGTGGTAGAGAACTAGCCTTGAGTGAAAAAGATCAGAGCCAGCACTCAGGCCCTGAGTTCAAGCCCCACAACCCAAAAAAGAAAAAAGGAAAAAAAGGTGTCCCTCCAGAAAAAAAAAATCCTCTCCAGGTATTTAAGCATATAGGGCCTCCTAACCAGGAATCTCTCTATAATATAAGCCCTCAGGGACACAAGAGGCAGTACGGAGCTAGACAAGGCTAAGTAGCAGAGCACCTGCCTATCAAAGCCAAAGCCCTGAGTTCAAACCCCAGAAATCTCTAAACATCGGCAACAGGAAGCCTAGCAGAGGCCTGTTGATTTTAAGCAGTGACATGTATTATTTTGAGTAAAATTGAAAATGGCATCAGTTTTTAAATATTCAGATCAAAATCAAATCATTATCATTTCCAGATAAGCCAGCAAAATAGAGATTCAGTAACCACCAGCTGTGACAAAGAATCTTCCCATAAGTCACTGGAAGTGTCCCCGGAGAGTCACAGCTTGTCCAGGCCTTGGGCGGTCAAAGAATTATTCAACTGCTTAAGCCAGCCCCCACATAGAGCCAGACACAGAGGAAGAAAAGAAGGTGACCAGAAAGGGGATGTCCTTCTAAGAACACGTGTCCTTGGAGCAAGTGTTAATGCCGTCACCATCTTGGCAGAGAACAAGAAGGGTCACCTGCGAGTGACGTCTCAGCTGTAGAGGCTACGGAACAGGAGGACGGCCTTCCTACCTGCCCTGGGCATCATGTTCCCTAGTTCACTACCAAGAGAGCATCCAGACAGGGTACCTCATCAGAAGAAAGCCCCCTGCTACCATCTCCTTCACACACTTTAACTCAGCTGACAAGGCTGGCTTGGGAGCCAGCTGAGCTTTGGCTAAGCTGATGCAAGCTATCAGGACCAATTACAATGATGAGATTAAATCTGCCATCTGTGGGGAGACAACAGCCTAGATCCCAAGTCTTTGACTGTCCTTGGCCAGCTGAAAAAGCAAAGGCTAGGCTTGTCACCAATCTGGGATAAAGGTATAATGGTACCTCACCTGCACAGAAAAAGAACATTCATCTTCAGAGAAAAATAATCTCATCACAATCTCTTTGACTTCCAAATTCAAATAATACTACAGCCAGAACACAAATTCAACCCTGAATACGTATGGCTATGGGCTGCTTCTTAACTAGATGAAGGTAGGTGACCTGTTAGTTTACATTTACAACAAATAACCTGAATGAAGGGATGGGAAAGAAAAAGGTGCTTTCTCCACTCACAGCTTGGAGGGCTCCAGTCCATTGGCTGGCCAATCCCATTGCTTTTGGTGAGACAGCTCTTTGTGATTGTGGTCAGCCCCTTGCCTGTGGGATGACAAATCCTGAAAGCTTTGATTACTCTACACTTTCATTCACAATGATAGGAAGCACATAGTAGAGCAAAGCTGCTCACTTCAGGGTCTGGCTGCCAGGCAGAGAAAGAGGAACAACCCAGGATCCCACAATCCCCTTGGAGGACAGTCAATAACCTAAACCTCACACTAGGCCCCACCTCTTAAAGGCTCCACCACTTCCCACTAGCACCACAGCCTAGGGAACAGCACAGCCTAGGGAGGACCTTTGGGGGACATTCCAGATCCCAACTAAGGCCCACCCCAAGACCAGGAAACATCCTATGTCCCTCTATCTTCAACTTCACTTACTTTTCTGTCTATCCTAGCTCTCCCAGTATACCCCAAGTATATGGAAGGAAGGAAGTGTGCGTTACTTGTCCTTGGGCCAAAATGACATAGAGGCTGAGATCTGGGGATCACGGTTCAAAGGCAGCCCAGGCAGGAAAGTCCGTGAGATTCTTATATCCAAAAAACCACCAGAAAACCAGAAGTGGCACTGTGGCTCAAGTGGTAGAGCACTTGCCTTGAGCTGAAGAGCTCAGGGACAGTGCCCAGGCCTAGAGTTCAAGCCCCATGACCAACAAAAAAAAAAAAATTACTCAGCCTCAAGTATTTTGTTACAGTATCAAAAAAGTGGATGGAGATCAGACTACTAAGGAGAGTCAATATAACACTAGTCTTTGCTACAGTAACAAATAAATACCCCCCCCATCCCAATAGTGTATCAGAGCAAAAGTTTCTTTCCTTATACACAAAATGTCTGTTGCAGGCTGGTAGCATTCCACTGCTATTCTCTTATACACGGTCACCCAAGGAGAGAGGCTGCTTCTCCCTTGTGGCTCCTCCAGGTCACAGGTGGTCACCAGCAAACAGGAAGATTTGGAAGTCCTGTGCTTGTGTGACCTCTCTCACACTAAGTGGGCCCTTTGCCCAATTGGCCTGATCTGATCACATGCCCACTGTGCAAGTACAAGAGCTGCTGAGAACCAGGGAAGCCTATGGACTACTTGGTAAACATGACTGTCTCAATCATACCACCGTTAAAAACAACAACTGGAACCAAAGGCCCAGTTACAGGATGCCACTTGTATAGAGACGCAGCTATGCCAACATGAAAATTATGTAACTGGAAATTGTGTGATTGAACCAAGAGCTCCACGTGTTTATATTACAACAGGATACATGTTTATGCAGTTGGTTTTCATCTCTCTCAAAGAAAGCGAATCCTTTAAGTAAAATATACTTCGTACTTCATACAAAGCAATGAGGTGCAACGAGTTGGCTTTGGAAGAAAGTTCCTAAAATAATCTATCAGGCTCATCTGTTGAGGCCGTCCCTTCTGCTACCGCTTGCTATTGCCCAGTTTTCTGTCTCTTATAATAGTAACCAGCTTTGAAGCCAAAATAAACTCTCTAGATCTGTAGAACACCCCATCTGCCTTCCCTATCAGCTCCAGAGTGCTTCCAGGCTCTCAATGGCTAATGGAGTACCTGCCATACCTTGGTGGACATGTGGCTCCGTTCCGTCAAGCCTAAGTGAATGTGCTCATTCACTGTGTTGCAAGAACATCTAAATTTCATACAGCAGTTTTTCTCTTGTCATTACCTTAAGGATCATTTGGGGATGATACCTTTTAAAAAAAAGGTCATATGAAAAATAATCTTTCGCCGGGTGCTGGTGGCTCACGCCTGTAATCCTAGCTACTCAGGAGGCTGAGATCTGAGGATCATGGTTCAAAGCCAGCCCGGGCAGGAAAGACCGTGAGAATCCTATCTCCAATAAACCACCAGAAACCCGGAAGTGGCGCTGTAGCTCAAGTGGTAGAGTGCTCGCCTTGAGCTGAAGAGCTGAGGGACAGCACTCAGGCCCAGAGTTTAAGCCCCACGACGGACAAAAAAAAAAAAAAAAGAAAAATAATCTTTCTCACTAAAAGACATTGTATTAGGAGCCAAGCACTGGTGCTCACATCTGTAATTCTAGCTACTTGAGAGGTTGAGAGCTGAGAATCATGATTCGTAGCCAGCCCATGCAGAAAGTCTATAAGACTGCTACCTTTAATTAACTACCTAAAAGCCCAAAATGGAGCTGTGCTCAAGTGATAGAGTATTAGCCTTGAGCACAAAAGCTCCAGGACAGTTCCCAGTTCAAGCACTAGTACTGGAACAACAACAACAACAAATTCCATTGGAATCACAATAATGTCCAAACAGAAAAGTCATTAAACTATATGTGTGTGTGTGATTATGTATGTATGTATTAGCAAATGCATTGGTTGTATTCATATGCATCCAATAGACTCTTGACCTAGGCCTTTTTTTTTTTTGCCAGTCGTGGGGCCTGAACTCTGGGCCTGAGAGCTGTCCTTCAGCTCTTCAGCTCAAGGCAAGCACAAGTACTCTACCACTTGAGCCAAAGAGCCACTTCTGGCTTTTTCTGCTTGTGTGGTGCTGAGGAATTACAAGGCACTCTACCACTAAGCCACTTTCCCAGTCCCCAGGCCTTTCTTAGCTCAATACAACTTCAAAACAATTGCAAGTTTCTAACAATGTTTTTGGGTTTTTTTTGTTTTGTTTTGTTTTGTTTTTGTAGGTCATGGGGCTTGAACTCTGGGCTTGGGCGCTGTCCCTGCACTCCTCAGCTCAAGGGTAGCGCTCTACCACTTAAGCCACAGCACCACTTCTGGTTTTCTAGTGGTTTATTGGAGATAAGAGTCTCACGGACTTTCCTGCCCAGGCTGGTTTTGTTTTTTGTTTGGGTCTGGTTGTGGGGCCTGAACTCTGGGCCTGGGAGCTGTCCCTCAGCTCTTCAGCTCAAGGCTACCACTCTACCACTTGAGCCACAGCGCCATTTCCGGCTTTTTTCTTTTTGCTTATGTGGTGCTGAGGAATTGAACCCAGGGCCTCGTGCATGCAAGGCACTCTACCACTGAGCCACCTTCCCAGCCCCCAGGCTGGTTTTAAACCGCAATCCTCAGATCTCAGCCTCCTGAATAGCTAGGATTACAGGCGTGAGCCACTGGTGCCCGGCTTCTTACAATGTTTTTATAACTTATGGTGCTAATAATTCCTGAAAGGTTTTGTCCAAAAGTAGTTATGAAAATCATAATTATATTTTTTCAATATTAGATATTTTGGGAATATAAAGGAAAAAGCATAATCAGAAAATGCATGCAGTGCCTCCTATAAATTCTTCCTAGAAGTTCAAATGGAACTTTAGCTCTTCTAGAATTTTCTTCATGTGTTTCATGAGGGACTCACATCTAGATGAAAGGACTAGAGCAAGAAAGTAAAGGCACAAAAAGAATATCTCTTTTTCTAATTTCATAGTCGCTCACATTGAGAAGTAGCCACTGAACCTAAGAGCTAGGTGAAAACACACGTAACAGGCACAAGCACATGTGCATACACATACATAGACACTTGACAATATGTATACCATATAAAAGGCATCTATGTGGTCTTATTACATCAATGCATTGGAGAAAACAGAACCCCTGTGGGGTTTGTTGGGAAATTAATTCACCTACACAATGACTGGAATTTAAATCAGTATTTCTTAAAATATCTTCTGCAGTGGGGCACTGGTGGCTCCCGTCTGTAATCTAATTACTCAGGAGGCTGAAATCTGAGGATCATGGTTCGAAGCCAGTTCAGGCAGGAAAGTCCATGAGACTCATCTCCAATTAACTACCAAAAAAAAAGCTAAAAGTGGAGCTGTGGCTCAAGTAGTAGAGCATTAGCCTTGAGTACAAAAACTCAGGGACAGCGCCCAGGCATTGAGTTCAAGCCCTAAGACCAGCACACAAAAAAAATTAGTAATAATAATAATAATAAGCCAGTTGTTAAGGGAAAAAATTACTAGTGACAAATCATATTGCTAGTGAGAACCTGTGACACAACATAATGAAAATAGCATTTCTTTCCCAAGCCCCCGGAGAATAAATCCAGAGCCCCTAGAGGATCACAGGACAATTGGCCAGTAATCCTCAAAGCTTTTCACCAGTGACACGCCTGTAATCCTAGCTACTCAGGAGGCTGAGATCTGAGGATCACAGTTCAAAGCCAGCCGGGGCAGGAAAGTCTGTGAGACTCTTTGTTGCTGGTGGTGGTGGTCGTTGTTGTGGGTCTTGAACTCTGGGCCTGGGTGCTGTCCCTCAGCTCTTCAGCTCAAGGCGAGCTTATCGCTTGAGCCACAGTGCCACTTCCATCTGTGAGACTCTTTATCTCCAATCAACCACCAGAAAACCAGAAGTGGCACTGTGGCTCAAGTAGCAGAGTGCTAGCCTTGAGCTGAAGAGCTCAGGGACAGCACCCAGGCCCAGAGTTCAAGCCCATGACCAACAACAACAAAAAAAAACCTTTTCAATCATCAAAAACCCACAAAAATCTGAAAAACAGTTACCACAGAACACCAAAGACGACTTGACAAACAGGGCATCCTAGATGGGATTCAGAACAGAAAAAGATTGTTAGATTAAAACTATGAAAGCATGAATAAAGCATGAGTTTCAGTTACTAATAATCTATCAGCATTGGCTCATTACTTGCAGCAAGTGTGCCACACAAGTGTGAGATGTCGATTATGGGGGTGGAGAAGGGGAACACTGTACCATCTGCTCAAAATCTCTGTGAATTTCAAAACGCTATGAATAAAGCCTACTTTCTTTAATGCGCGCTACCATAGAAGTGGTTAAAGAGGGGCTGGGAAGGTGGCTCAGTGATAGAGCGCTTGCCTCGCATGCATGAGGCCCTGGGTTCGATTCCTCAGCACTACATAAGCAAAGAGAAAAAAAGTGGTTAAAGACTATTAACACAGAGAAGTGATGGAACCTTTAAGAAATGTGGCCTTGCGGGGTGCTGGTGGCTCACGCCTGTAATCCTAGCTACTCAGGAGGCTGAGATCTGAGGATCACAGTTTAAAGTCAGCCCAGACAGGAAAAATCCGTGAGACTCTTATCTCCAATAAACCACTAGAAAACCAGAAAAACTGAGGGGCAGGGCCCAGGCCCAGAGTTCAAGCCCTACAACTGACACACACATTAAAAAAAAAAATGTGCCTAGTAGGAAATTTTAAATTATAAGGGTATGTCCTCAAAGGGGATGCTGGGTAGTTTATCTCTTTATTTCACGTCCCAACCATGACTTAAATAGGCTTTGCTCTTTCACATGCTCACTTCCATGATACACTGCTTTAACCACAGACCTACACAAGCCATAAGGCCCACTGATCATGGGCTAAACATCTGAAACCATGAACCAAAAATGAACTTTTTGCTTTTTTTTTTTTTTGGGGGGGGGGGGTCCGGTCGTGGGGCCTGAACTCTGGGCCTGGGCGCTGTCCCTCAGGTCTTCAGCTCAAGGCTAGCGCTCTACCACTTGAGCCACAGCACCACTTCCAGCTTTTTTTCTTTTTGCTTATGTGGTGCTGAGGAATCGAACCCAGGGTCTCATGCATGCAAGGCAAGTGCTCTACCACCGAGCCACCTTCCCAGCCCACTTTTTGCTTTTATTTTTCTTTTTATTGGTCATGGGGCTTGAACTCAGAGCCTGGATGCTGTCCCTGATCTTCTTTGCTCAAGACTAGTACTCTAACACTTTGAGTCACAGCACCATTTCTAGTTTTCTGGTGGTTAATTAGAGATAAGGGTCTCACAGACTTTCCTACCCAGCTGGCTTAGCCTTCTGGGTAGCTAGGATTACAGGCGTGAGCCATCGGTGCCGGGCTAACCTTTCTTCTTTTCAAGTTGTTGATCTCAGCTATTTTGGTATGGTAATACAAAGATGACCAATGAAGTATGTGTTACAGTGGTGGCGTTACACAGGTCAATGTCAGGTTGCTTAGGTATCAGGCGTGCTCCTTGCTCCCAGGGAACTATTAACAGCCAGATGATGTTCAATTATTAGTGAAGGCCCAGGAAGTACTGGATTGGTCAAGAATGCTGAAACTTCCAAAAAAAAAAAAAGAGTATAACCTGAGATCCTTGTAGAAGAAAGCAAAAACCCACTGAGCAGTGTTATGGGTGATATGTGATCAAACAATATTAGGAATATAGGGGTTCTAGCTCACTCTGGATGTGAATCTGTTGGAGATGAAGTCAAGTACAGAGCTGGTACTTTCTGAATAATTCCATCCCTACCATTGTACATAACCCTTCTTTAAATGATCCAAATGTGAATCTTATTGGAACTATAATTGGTAAGTGGGATGAAATCCTAAATCTATAATCCTAGTTTCTCAGGAGGCTGAGATCTGAGGATTGTAGTTCAAATCCAGCTGGGACAGGGAAGTCTATGAGACTCTTATTTATAATAAACTACTTTTTTAAAAAAGCCAGAAGTGGAGAGCTGTGGGTGAAGTGGTAGAGTACTAGCCTGAGCAAAATAACTAAGGATTAGTGCTCAGGCACTCAATTCAAGCCCCAAAACCAGCACTCAAAAAAAAAATGGTAAGTCACCAAATTGATGACTTGAAAAAATTGAAAATAGACAACAAGTGACATGCCATCTTACAAGAGGCCTTTGAGGGAATTATATGCTGACATATAACTTGCAAACTCAAAGAAGTGCTGCTTACTATTCCTCTCAACAGGATGAGATGACAGAGGCAGGCCAAACAGCTTGACCTTTCAGAACAGACAGCAGGCGACAGGAAGAGGACCTGTGAGGGCAAAGGGAAGCTGCTTACCATGGTCCACACCTCTCATCACCCAGTGCCTTCCCACTGTGCCAAAGCCTCGACCTCACTATGACTTCCTGAGGGGTAGTGGATAGCTGAGAGAAAATGTTATTTAAAAAATTGCAAGGGACATCAATTGTGATACTTCTGACATAATAAGGACATAAGCATGATCAAGGCCAAGCAAACCGATTCTACTATCTCTTCATGGACCACTGGATTTTCCTATTCCTTTAACATGACAGCAAGGTCTCCTCTTGGTGCAAGATGGCTGCCAGTATTCCAGGTGTCATATGCCAACACAGCATCTAGTCAAGAATAGGAGTATTTCATACCACAGTCTACTTTGTTTGATTTGTTTCTATTTAGCAATTTGTTTACTGCTGGGAATCGAACCTAGGGCTTCATACATGGTAAAGATAAAGTCTCCCAATGATCTACACACACACACACACACACACACACAGCCAAAATGAGTGTACTTTGTTTGGTGATGAAACTCTTTCTCAAAATCTTCTAAGAGGGCTGGGTGCGGGTGGCTCACACCTATAATCCTAGCTACTCAGGAGGCTGAGATCTGAGGATCACAGTTCAAAGCCAGCCTGGGCAGGAAACCCTGTGAGATTCTTATCTCCAATAAACCACTACAAAATCAGAAGTGATGCTGTGGCTCAAGTGGTAGAGTGCTCGCCTTGAGCTGAAGAGCCCAAGAACAGTGCCCAAGCCCAGAGTTCAAGTCCCACAACTGATTTAAAAAAAAATCTTCTAAGAGAGCACAGGAATGGAGGGAAAAAGGGAGGATGAGAAAATGCAGTCACTATACTCAATGTACATTAGACAAAAATGAACTATGTAACTTGAGGGTAGGAAACAAGAGGGGGGAATAGGAAAGAACAAAAGAAGGGGTGACATTGACCATGAAGCATTGTACTCATAACCTGACTATGGAATTGTAACCCCTTTGTACAACTACATAATTACACTACTATTATTATTATTGTTGAAAAGAAGAAGAACAAGAAGAGGAGGAGGAAGAGGAAAAAGAGAAGGAGAAGATCAAAGAGAAAACCCTCAAATCCCATTAGTTAAAACTCAGGCACAAACTTTCCCTAACAATACAAATGCTTATCACGATTCATCCCCTGAGACTATGAAGAAGCCACAAATTTAGGGCTCTTCCAGCAAGAAAAAGGGTAGAAACTGTTGAGAAGTAGAATCCAACATGTTCACCTCAAGAAGGGACAATACAACATTCTTCTTGTAAAGGGATTTCTTCATAACCCTCCCTTTCTTCCCCACTACAAGTGAAGCGATTCTCCAAAATCAAGACAAGACTGGAAATGTCTCCTTTCCACATCCCTGACTGTAAGGCAGTAGTAGTATCTCATAGGGCTTTTGATTCCATCTTCTTCTCTCACCCATTCATTCAACAAATATCTGTTGACTACTTACTCTGGGCCTAGCTTTGGAGCTAAACAATGAATTCGACAAATCCCTGCATTCTAGGAGCGCGCAAGGAATATCAAGAGACTGGTAGGAGAAAACATTCTGGATCCAAAGTCGGGTCAGGTGACTGTGGCTAAAGGTGGAGCAGAATGGGAAGAAGTTGCTGCACCCAGCCTGGGAGCTGGGGATGCACTGACTTGAAAAAGGAAGTCCAAGGGCCCAGTTCCTAGAACTTTTTTTAAATTTTTTTTGCCGGTCATGGGGCCTGAACTCTGGGCCTGGGCGCTGTCCCTCAGCTCTTAGCTCAAGGCTAGCGCTCTCCCACTTGAGCCACAGCGCCACTTCCGGCTTTTTCTGCTTATGTGGTGCTAAGGAATCGAACCTAGGGCCTCATGCATGCAAGGCAAGCACTCTACCACTGAGCCACCTTCCCAGCCCCTAGAACTAACCCTAACCCAACTCCAGAAGGAAGAAGCAAAGACTGACTGGCCAGGAAGGTCTGGTGGGGCACCAGGTCAAAGACGGATGTCTGACAAAGGCCATCTCAGGGATTGCGGAAGTGATGATTCACCAGGCCAGCAAAACGAGACTGTGACAGTATGGAAGATGCTGTGTGCAAAGCCAACCCAGGAGCAAAAGACTGGGAGCACCCATGGAAGTAACAAAGTCAGTGCATACATGTGAGATGGTTAATCAGAGCACAGAGATGAGCTCTACAACATCATTGCTTCCTACATGCTAATGTGGATGCCGACAGCAATAGCAACTGCTTGTGGTTAACTTCCTAAACCGGGCAGGTGCCTGCAGGTTTTCCCTTGAATACTCTTACAGTGCCACCTACAGGTAAACTTGGGGGGTAAAAAAAAATTACCCTTTTAATCCCCAGACCCATTGAGTCTGAACACTTTTGTGCAGTTGAAGCAAAATGTTAACTAGTTAGCGAAGGATCTGCAGTGGTGTTTTCACCCATACCAACTTGAATAAGACCACTCTGCTTGAAAATGTTCTCAGCGCAGAAATCTCATACCACCCCACAAGTGAATCGGCTTTTCTATACATAGTTTCTTCCAGCGTGTAATTATTGGCCTGGCTTTACATTATTTTAGGGTAGTGTCAGCAGCTAATTGTGGCAGTCTGAATGCATTTGAAATGAGCTCGGCTGAAGAGGGGAACAGCTCAGCAAATTTAAGGCTGGGTGTGCATCATTTTTAAAGTCTATTGTTCAGCAGGGCACTGAACATGGCAGATGAACAGTGGAGTCCAATTCAAAAAGGCAAGTGACTGTGCAGGGTGACCTGCTCCACACTTCCCTCCCGCCTTCCTAAGCCCCCTAAGCCCCAGCCAACTTGCCACACTCAGCTCCCACTGGAGCTCCGGCTCTAGCCTGGGGCTGAGGCCCTACCAAGGCTGCCAGTTCACATAAAGCAAACCATTTTACCTTCAAGTTCCCAACCAAGGGAGGAATTTGCCAGCCCATTCACCTAGAGACTTTTAAAACCACAGTGAGAATCCTTCTGGCTTTCTCAGCTGCTATCCATGGGGGCCCAGGAGCTAGGGGATGAGCTTGGGGAGTCAGTACTTGGCCTTCTCTGCCTGTGTTGTACCATCAGAATATAAGGGTGCTTAGCCGGGCACAGGTGTAATCCTAGCTACTCAGGAGGCTGAGATCTGAGGATCGAGGTTCAAAGCCAGCTGGGGCAGGAAAGTCCATGAAGCTCTTATCTCCAATAAAAACCACCAGAAAACTGGAAGTTGTGCTGTAACTCAAGTAGTAAAGCGTTAGCTTTGAGCTGAAGAGCTGAGGGACAGCACCCAGGCCCAGAGTCCAAGCCCCACTACCAACAACATAAAAAAAGAATATAAGGTGCTTGGGCTGGGAAGGTGGCTCAGTGGTAGAGTGTTTGCCTTGCATGCATGAGACCCTGGGTTCAATTCCTCAGCACCACATAAGCAGAAAAAGCCAGAAGTGGCACACTGGCTCAAGTGGTAGAGCACTAGCCTTGAGCTGAAGAGCTGAGGGACAGTACCCAGGTCCAGAGTTCAGGCCCCACAACCGACAAAAAAAAAAAAAAAAGAATATAACAAGCAACTCACCTTCAATGAACCCTGAATCTCTTCAGGTCAGTGGTCTTTCCTCAGAATCTTGGAAAATAATTAAGGAAATAAAGTGCTTCTGTGTTTGTTTATTTATTTAGTCTTGGGGCCAGAACTCTGGGTGTGGGTACTGTCTTCAGCTCAAGTCTAGCGCTCTACCACTTGAACTACAGTGCCACTTCCACCTTTTTTCTGCTTATGTGGTGCTGAGGAATCGAACCCAGGGCCTCATGCATGCAAGGCAAACACTCTACCACTGAGCTCCCTTCCCAGCCCCAGGTGTTTATTTTTATTTGTTTGTTTTTGCAGTGCTGGGGGTCATGTGAATGCTAGAGAAGTTCTCTACCATTGAACTACCCCCCCAGTCCAGACTAATAGATTACTTTGACCAAAAATGGTCATGTGGGAAAATGGGACATAGAAAGCAATACCTAACACAGCTAGATATTTACATAACATCAGGGGAAATTAATAGGCAATATTTAAAGTTAGTGGGGCAAAAGATACCATCATGTCTTATTCAAAAATATAGAATACAAGCCAAGTATGGTGGTGCATGCCTATAACCCAGCAGCATTTGGAAGGCAGAGGCGGGAGGATTATGTATTTGTGGGCAAGCCTGGGCTACATCATAAGGCCCTGTCTCAAAAAAGAAAACCAGAATGAACAGCTAATAGAGTTCACATGGGTACCAGTGGTCAGGGGAACTGTGGAGTGGAAGAGATAAGGGTCCTGAGCCACAATAAGCACGCTTATTTCTCTGAGCTCTGGAAGCTGAAGATCAAGATGTCAGGCAATTAGGTTCCTGGTGAGAAATTGCTTCCTGGCTTCTGGACACTGTCTTCTCAGGGTGCGTTCATGTAGCCTGCATGTGTAGAGTAACGGCAAACTCTGCCGTCCCTTCCTCCTCTTGTTAGGACACGGTACTGTGTGATCACGTCTCGCCCTCCACTCCCCCTCTACAGAATGCCAACAGACTGATACTTGCTGGCAAATCAGAGACGTCCAAAGACATATGGCTTCCAAGAGTAGACAGAGTAGAAGACACCCTCCTCAAACCTCAGCCAGGCTCCTCCGAGTTCTCTTCTTGACTCCATCTTGGTCGTGGCCTTCGGGGCCCAGTTTTAGCAAAGAATCCTGCTAAACCAATTTATCAAGAATACACAAACAGGTGGGACATTGGGGACTCACGCCTGTAATCCTAATACCTGAGGATCTCAGCTCAAGACCAATCCTGGCAGGAAAGTCTGTAAGACTCTTAACTCCAATTAACTACCAGGAAACCAGAAGTGGCACTGAAGCTCAAAGTAGTAGAATGCTAGCCTTGAGCAAAAGAACTCAGGGACAGTGCCCAGGCCCCAAGTTCAAGCCTCAGGACACACACACACACACACACACACACACACACACACACACACACACACAACATATTCACCAAGGTCCAATCAAGCACCTCTTCCTCCACCGACCTAGTACCTCCCTTATGTAATCTTCACTCACTATAGGCACTGGCGGTGAATTTCACTTTGTGTCCTCACTCTGAACTCATTGGGAGTTCAGTTCAATCTCTCTCTCCCCCTGTTGCACTTGAAGAAAAAAAAAAAAAAAAGAAACCAGCATATCTTGCTATTTTTAAGGAGCATCAGAATAATTTCTCTTTAACACAATCTAAAGCGTACTTTTTAAATTGCCACTTTCTTTCATCCAAATGGTAAGAAATAACATTTATGAGCTTGTAAACTAAATTTAAAACAGAACTACTCCTTCGGCTGCCAGAAAACCGAGAGCTTTCTCTCCTTGCTGTAGCCGCCCCCCACCCCCCAACCCCGGGCTACTGTGCGATTCTCTAGCACTGGGCACTCTGGAGATCACAAACCCAGAGCCTCTGGGGAGCATGCCCTGCAGTGAGCAGACTTGTTACTGCCTCCTATGACTGCCAGCCATAGCCAGCCACGGGCTTTCCACCACTGTCCCATTTGTAACAAGTTCACAGATCATTCCTCGGGAAAGAATCTTGCAATGCCACTGCTAAAATAACACACTTAAGCCTGGGTAATTTATAAGCAACAGAGATATATTATGTATAGCTCCTGAGGCTAGGAAGTTAAGGATCAATCTGTGTGTGGTAAGGGCTTTGCCAAAGCCAAGTTCAGAAGCTGATCCCATAGAAAAACCAATCTCTCAGAGCATTGTCCAAGATAAAGGAAGACTTCATCCAGGGGCCAACAAATGGAGGAAAGAGCTTTCTTTACAAAGCAACTTCTCTCCCTAGAAGGCAGTGAAGAGTTTATAGATATATGATAGAAATAATGAGGGAGAAAGATAGACAAAGGGAAGGAAAGGAATATTTGAGTTTTTTCAGGGAATGACTAGAGAGCTTTCCAGAAACTTGGGTGCTATCTCATTCCATTCCTTTGGTGGCCTGGATTTCTGGTCATGGTTAGTAGATGTATTTTAGTCTTGAAGAGAAAAGGAAGAGACCAAGGAAGTCTAAGTCAAGTTGACCCTGTATAATAGTTTTGAATAAAACATTTCTCAAACCGTACATACAGAATCAAGTAAAATTTAACCCTAATACAACAAAAGAGACAGACCCAATGGGAAGGCAGGATACCAAACTTCCTCATCCTGTTCCATCAGACATCAGCAGGCCCAAATGAAGAGTCCGGGTTTCGACAACTTTCCTTCAAGTTCTTGAAAAGCACCAAGGTAACAATTACCATAACTCAAGGCTGAATAGTGTTTTCTATGGAAAGTTGTGGGGACAATCTTACTATAATGCCTAGCTCTTTGACTTCCAAAATGAGTGACCTTTGTTTTTGTTTTTGTTTTTTTACCAGTCCTAGGGCTGGAACTCGGGTCCTGGGCACTGTCCCTAAGCTTCATTTGCTCAAGGCTAGCACTCTACCACATAAGCCACAGCACCACTTCCAGCTTTTTCTGTCTATGTGGTACTGAGGAATCGAACCCAGGGCTTCATGCAAGCTAGGCAAACAAAATGAGTGACCTTTAAGTCAACTAAGACCAAGTGATGCTAAAGCTTGATTTACGTTTTTCTTTCCTTTGGTAACACCAAGGAGATTTGTTCCATCCCCACACTCCTCTGGAGGGGGGCAGGGAGAAAGCTTTTGCTCCTCACTACTTTGGAGATGTAAGGAAAAAAAAATAATATAGAGAAGAATTCTCAAATGACATCCCCCCCAAAAGACCTTTATTTTTCTAAAGGTCATGAATCTTTTTTCTAAACTTCCGCACCAAAGGTGGTAATGTAGATACACGGTGTGAAGGCACAGTGTGAAGGTGAAGGCACACATAAGGTTCACTTTTTAAGTTGGATGATGTGTATATTTTGCAAATGTTCACATGCTCATGTATCCTTGCCTTCTTCCCTTGCCCCTGTCCCACACCATCCAGTATAGCATCTGCCCCACACAAAGAAGAGTGAATATCACAGGAGTGTGTGCTACAAGGTAGCCTAGAATATGCCAGGTTGTATTATTGTTTAAGGAAATCATTAACATCCTTGCCTTGTCACCAACAAAAAGCACCTTTGAGCATCACTTCCACTGCTGCTTCAATTGAATTTCAACCCTTCTCTGCTTTGAGTTCCACCCCGTTCTGTGTCTTCTTCCTGCTCTCTGTGGCCCTGACTGCCTCCAACCCCTCCCAAACTAAAGCTAATTTGACCACTTCACTCTTTCCTGGCTGCACTGGAGTCATCTTGTAGATTGACACATGGGATGCAGGCTCATCCCAGACAAAGGGCACCCCCCACACACACATTCTCCAAGCTACAGCCAAGCCCCCCTGGGGCATGCCCTCTCCTCTCCTGATCCTAGCCTCATTTTTGCCAGTTCATGGGGTCCCATGGGAAGCTGCTTGGCTTTAAGCCCACCTTTGCCCATGTAAGCCCTTGGGAAAGGCATCTTCCACTGTCAAGTGGGGCTATGAGTGTATGAATAAGATGATCATTGAGTTAATAAATCATGAATCCATGATAAAGAAATTGATAATAACCACACCTATTGGAACAATGGCAATAGGATTAAATTAGCTCATACTAGCAAGTGCTTTAGCAATGGCTCACACATGGAAGATCCTGGCAAGAAAATGTAGTTCTCAGCAGGGCACCAGTGGTTCACACCTGTAATCCTAGCTACTCAGGAGGCTGAGATCTGAGGATCATGGTTCAAAGCCAGCCTGGGTGAAAAAGGCCATGAAACTCTTATCTCTACTAACCACCAGAAAATCAGAAGTAGTGCTGGGGCTCAAGTGATAGAGCACTAACCTTGAGCTGAAGAGCTGAGGGACAGTGCCCAGCCCCAGAGTTCAAGCCCCATGACTGACAAAAGAAATACAGTTCCCATTTCTACCATCTCCACTCTGGACATGATTTCTCTGCTCTTAGGATTCTCCCCACACATCTTCAAACAGCCCAGCATCCCTGGGCATCCTGCCATGATGTCTCCAGTGACATCGAGGCCAGTGATGGCTTTGTCACTGATGCCCAGGGCAGATGGCATCAGAGGACATGTCGCACACATGCTCAAGTTCAACCAACCAAGTTTTGAGCCAGACCACACATTTGGGAGCTTTTAATTTTCTGTCTTTCAGAGGCTGGAGCTCACAGTCTGGGATTGTTCAGGCCATGTGCTGGTAGCTCACACCTGGAATCCTAGCTACTCAAGAGGCTGAGATCTGAGGATTGCAATTCAAAGCCAGCCTGGGCAAGAAAGTCCACGTAACCTTTATCTCCAATTAAGCACAGAAAAAGCCAGAAGTGGCACTGTAGCTCAAGTGGTAGAGCACTAGCCTTGAGCAAAAAGAACTTGGGCGTAACACCCAGTCTCAACAACAACAAAAAAAACCAACCAACCAACCTCTTCTCAGGTAACACTGATATTCAGCCAGACTAAGAATCACTGGCTAAACCTTACTTTCAATTCCAGTTTACTAGCCCGTGACCCTGGGGAAGTTATTAAAACTCTGAGTCTATCTCCATAGCTGTGAGATGCTGATTGAAATGACTAATTGCAACACTCGCATCCAAGGTGCTCACAGGGCCCTTCCCCCTCACAAGTGCCAGGATAAACAGACTGCTCTCTCCCATCCTCCTCAGCTATGCTCCTGCCGTCCACTCCAGCCAGGTCATCACAGATGACTGAGTCCCTCCACCGAAGGGCACGCACCTAAGAATGTGAGGCCTTGAGTAACACAAAAAACAAAAACAACAAACGCCAGGCTCATGCCTGTAATCCTAGCTACTCAGGGGCTGAGATCTGAGGGTCACAGTTCAAAGCAGCCTGGGCAGAAAACTCCGTGAGACTCTTATCTCCAATAAACCATTCAGAAAACCAGAAGTGGCACAGTGGCTCAAGTGGTATTGTGCTCGCCTTGAGCTGAAGAGCTGAGGGACAGCACCCAGGCCCAGAGTTCAAGCCCCACAACCAACCAAAATGTCCTGTTTTGATTTTGATTTGAGCATATAGTTAATAATCATTAAAATACATCTGACTAAATACTTAAGATCTGTGAAAATCATATTCTAGTTTTTCTTCTTCTTCTTTTTTTTTTTCCTTTGGCTGGTCCTGGGGCTTGAACTCAGGGCCTGCACACTGTCCCTGGGCCTCTTTGTGCTCAAAACTAGTGCTCTACCACTTGAGCCACAGCACCACTTCCTGCTTTTCCTACGCAGGTTATTGGGATGACAGTCTCAAGGACTTTCCTGCCCAGGCTGGCTTTGAACCATGATCCTCAGATCTCAGCCTCCTGAATAGCTAGGATTATAGGCATGAACTACAGCGCCCAGCTTATATTGCAAATTTTTGTTTGTTTGTTTTGTCAGTTATGGGGCTTGAACTCGGCCTGGGCGCTGTCCCTCAGCTCTTCAGCCCAAGGCTAGAGCTCTACCACTTGAGCCATAGCGCCACTTCCTGTTTTTTCTGTTTATGTGGTGCTGAGGAATAGAACGCAGGGCCTCATGCATGCAAGGCAAGCACTCACTCTACCACTGAGCCACCTTCCCAGCTTATATTGCAATTTTTCAAAGTAACTTGTGAAACAAATAAAAGCAGGGATTAGCATGGCTGTGCAGTTTTATTCTGGGAAAATCAAACAACCCAGTAGTTACCTTTTTTTTAGGCACTTCACTCTATTAGTTCATAAAAATCCAGCAGAGAAATGGTAAGGACTTTTGTTGGTTCTCAGAACCAGATTCCAGGCCTGCTCCCCCTCTGCATGGTCCTCATCATCATTGCCAATGCTTTTCTAAGCCGGCTTCTCCACTGGCCAATTGCATCCAGAGCTGAACTATCCTGTTTCTCCTTCTGTGGAACAACTGCACACTCAAATCTTCTTTCACCCCCAGAAATGCTACTTAATGATTTAAAAAGCTTTACATATTGTTTCCTGTTCATTATTTTAAGAAACAATATTTTTCTCGTATTACACAGGATTGTAGAGACTTACACACAGTAAGAAACACAAAGGCACAATGCCTAAGAGCCTCTTCATATCTATATAAGATTATATACGTGCTGAAATGAACTCCACAAAAAAAAAAGAAACGAAAGGGTTCTTCCCTTCCCTCTTTTTTTTTTTTTTTTTTAGTTTTTAGGTTTTTATGATTCTGTCTTCTTTGCCTGATGTATAATGAATTCAAAAGTACATCTTCAGCCGGGCGCTGGTGGCTCACGCCTGTAATCCTAGCTACTCAGGAGGCTGAGATCTGAGGATCGCGGTTCAAAGCCAGCCCGGGCAGGAGAGACTGTGAGACTCTTATCTCCAATAAAACCACCAGAAAACCGGAAGTGGCGCTGTAGCTCAAGTGGTAGAGCGCTCGCCTTGAGCTGAAGAGCTGAGGGACAGTGCCCAGGCCCAGAGTTCAAGCCCCACGACCGACAAAAAAAAAAAAAAAGTACATCTTCAGAAAGGTTGGAGGAAGGTTACAGAATTCTAGGGGGAAAGGTTGAAAAAGGACAGCAGTAAAACTCACTGGACACTGAGGAACATCAACTACACAACTCATGGGTGCTGAGGGGAGGGACTGTGAGAGAATGGGGGAAGCAAAGACACTGTGCAAAAGGAAATGTACTCATTACCTGACTCATGTAAGTGTAAGCCTTCTGTACATCCCCTCTATAATAAGAGGGTAAATTAATTTTTTAAAAAAAGAAACTATTTTTCTTATTCCATTATTCTTTTTCATATATAATCATAGATACATATATACATATATATGTGAGAATATATGTGTGTATGTATGTATTTGGATGTGTTGTGTATGTGTGCATGTACAGGTTCTGGGGCTTGAACTCGGAGACTGGACACTGTCCCTGAGCTTTGGCTAATTTATATTTCATTTTATTGACTTTTCTCAACATGTCCCTTATAGGCTACTTTAGATTACTGTTAATGAAGTTTTATTTTTAGTAGTGCTAGAGATTTGAACCCAGGGCCATGTACACACTAGTAATTTCTACTACTGAGCTACCTGCAGAAGCTTCGATTTCTGAATACTTTAGTGTTAATTTTTTTTTTTTGGGGGGGGGTCCAGTTGTGGAGCCTGAACTCTGGGCCTGGGTGTTGTCCCTCAGCTCTTCAGCTCAAGGCTAGTGCTCTACCACTTGAGCCACAGCGCCACTTCCGGCTTTTTCCTTATGTGGTGCTGAGAAATCGAACCCAGGGCCTCAGAAATGCAAGGCAAGCACTCTACCACCGAGCCACATTCCCAGCCCCAGTGTTAATGTTTTTATTTCTTCTCCTTTCAGGCTACTGTATCTTTCCTGAATATCCTGTCTTTCTTCTTTGAGCTTAAATCAAGCTGTGTTTTTTTTTCCTTTTTGACTTTTTTAATTATGCTTTATTTAGCCACAATTGTCAGTTGTTCTTAGAAGAGCTTGTTCAACTCAACTCACCTTTTGTTTTATTCCTGTCCACATTATTATTGTAGGGTTACTACTGTTTGCTCTAGTTCGTCTCACGTAATAGTTGTAAATTAATACCTTTTGTTTTTCTTGCCGTTGTGGAATGACTAGGGTTTTACACTACATAGCTGGAGAAATAGCAAGGGTCATTTTCAGAGTATTGGGTTCGGGGTTCAGAGTCTTTTTTTTTGGGGGGGGGGTCCAGTCGTGGGGCCTGAACTCTGGGCCTGGGTGCTGTCCCTCAGCTCTTCAGCTCAAGGCTAGCGCTCTACCACTTGAGCCACAGCGCCACTTCCGGCTTTTTTTCTTTTTGCTTATGTGGTGCTGGGGAATCGAACCCAGGGCCTCAGGCATGCAAGGCAAGCACTCTACCACTGAGCCACCTTCCCAGCCCCATTGGGGGTTCAGATTCTTTCATACAAGGTGACTGAAGAAGAAGAGTTTCTGTCTCCCCTCACCACCAGGCAATCCAGATCTGTCACGTCAATGCTATAGTATAATAAAGTTTCTCTTCCTGACTCTTTACTTTCAAACTGCAGATTCTAGCAAAAAGCATGTCTGTGGGTCCTCTTTGTTGCAAATTAGGCACTTCTGGTTTTGCTCTGCTGGCCAGCTGAGAGATGTACTTTTAACTCTCTATTGACAACCCAGCCCAAGTGTACCAGTGTGAAATTCAGCCAGCCTATCTCCTCTGCCGTGGCTCAACATTGTACTGTCCTCTAGTTTACTCAATTTACAGGCAGGAGACTAGAGAAAATTCTTCTTACTAAGCCATTTTCAACACAGATAATTCGGTATCTGTGCGATACAAATATAAATATTAATATCATTGCTATAGCATAAGAAGAAAGTATAAAATCTTGCATACCAGTCAGTCCCTAGCCTATTTCTTCTGCCCCTTCTGCAGTCCTCCCTCCACTTTTGCCCTGACCATAAGATGATTTTATCCAAAATCATCTGTAGCGGGGCTGGGAAGTTGGCTCAGTGGTAGAGCGCATGCCTTGCATGCCAGAGGCCCTGGGTTCGATTCCTCAGCACCACATAAGCAAAAAAGAAAAAAAAACAGAAGTGGCGCTGTGGCTCAAGTGGTAGAGCGCTAGCCTTGAGCTGAAGAGCTGAGGGACAGCGTCCAGGTCCAGAGTTCAGGCCCCACGACCGGACCAAAAAAACAAACAAAAAAAAAGCAAATGCATTTTCTTCTCCTGAAATCTATAACATATAAAATTGCCAGTCACTGGTAGCTCAGGCCAGTAATCCTAGCTATTCAGGAAGCTGAGATCTGAGGATCAAAGTTTGAAGCCAATTCAAACAGAAAGTCTGTGAGATTCTTAGTTCCAATCAGCCACCAAAAAAAAAAAAAAAAAAAGCACACACCAGACGTGTAGCTGTGGCTCAAGTAATATCTGTGTTGTAAAATAAAACAAGCCCCAAGGAGTTGTAGGAAGTACTTTGTTGACATTTACATGAAAATTTTTTGTAACTGTTGTTTTACTTTCAAGAATAGAGAGCCTCTAACATCTAGGAATGTAGACTCTGAGCCAGACCACCTGAGTTTACAGCTCAACCAAGTAGCAAGTAGTTATGAAAGGGTAACCAAGTCTCTTAATTTCTCCATGCCTCTGCCTTTCATCAGTAAAAGAGAATAACGTTCAACCCTACTTCACAGGACTATTAGACACTTAAAGGTATAGTGGATTATCCATGTAAATTGCTTATCAATGCATTGTTTGATTGTAGATCAAAATCAGTGAGTGAGGAGCATGAGAGAAAAGGGACGAGAAGTATTTGGTGCATACTCTGAACAAACCTAGACAGACCCGGATGAAAGCATGAGCAAAGTCCTAGCTCTCAGGGAAACAGCAAGTTCGCTCCAGATCCTTTGTCTCTGCTGAGCAGTCTTCCAAAGACATTTGAATGTAACTTCCTCGATCTTGAACTTCTAGCCTCATACGCCATGAGACAATAGCTTAAGCTGTTTCCATCACTCAGTGTGTAAGTGTGTAACTCTTTATTCCAGCAGCCTTAGCATACTAACACAACACACTATGCTGAATTTCTACTTTCTACTCTGTTGGGTTTTTTTTATGCAGAGCAATAAGCCTATAAGCAATAAATCTATAATGACAAGAAACAACCCCCCTCCTCCACCCAGCCACATGCCTACCCATCTCAGTAATGTCCTAAGGAGCCTTTGTTAAATGGCTCATAAATCTCCACGTCTTCAAAGCCCTTCCCAATGACTTGAAATAAGCAGCCCTTCTTCGCTGCTAGTCACTGTACTGGATATGAGTATTGTAGTTCCCTGTCCATAAACCGCCTCCGCAGTGAACATGCATGAGAAATTTTATTTTATTTTTCTCAGCACTTAAACTATTTCAGTCAGTCTGCTTTGGAAGACAATGTTCTTTCTGGAAGGCGGAGGTGATGTGGTTAGATGAAAGTAGCACAGACTTCACACTTGAGCCCAGCTGACTGCCTATCCTACCTCCAGCCAGGGCATTTGGGGCCTTGTTTGTGGTTATCTTCGTTTTTTTCAAGGGATGTTAGGAGATTGTATCTCAGGACATTCACCTCAATGCCTTCCTTTCTTGGCTATTTATTATATTTTGAGATATGAAACAACCACAGAGCTATGAGGTTGTAAAACCTATTCCACAGTAGCCAGGGCCCAATTAAGAAGAAAGTACATTGTGTTTCTTCCCATGATTAAGAAAGTGTGAATAATGGCCAGGATGATCTATCACCACACTCAAAACAACTAAAACATAAAAAAAGAAAGAGAGCGGCTGGAAAGATGGCTCAGTGGTAGAGTGCTTGCCTTGCATGCAAGAGACCCTCGGTTCGATTCCTCAGCAGAAAAGTAAAGAGAGATAAGAACGAACAACAATATTAAATGCTGGCAAGGATTTCAAAACTGCATCTCTCATGCATTGCTGGTGGAAGTGTGAATTGGTATAGGCCAGTTTGGAAAACCACTGGCAGCTTCTTAAACATAGGCCTAGCATAGAACTATGAATGTGCACTCCCAGTAGTTATTTCAGATTGGTGAAAATGTACAGCCACACAACCACTTCATAGCAGCTTTCATAGGCAAAGTTTGGGAACAAGTACTGAAGACATCCGGGCAGTGAAACACTACCTGAAGGGAAAAAAAGGAACGAATTTCTAGACACCAGTAGCTGTAATCTTAGCTATTCAGAAGCTGAGATCTGAGAATCACAGTTCAAAGCCAACCTGGGCAGAAAAGTCCCTGTGAGACTCTCCTCAATTAAACACTCAAAAACCAGAAGTGGGGGAGCTGGGAATGTGGCTTAATGGTAGAGTGCTTGCCTAGCAGGCATGAAGCCCTACATTCAATCCTCAGTACCACATGAACAGAAAAGGCTAGAAGTGATGCTGTGGCTCAAGCGGTAGAGTGCTAGCCTTGAGCAAAAGAAGCTCAGGGGGGCTGAGAAGGTGGCTCAGTGGTAGAGTGCTTGCCTTGCATGCCTGAGGCTCTGGGTTCGATTCCTCAGTACCACATAAGCAAAAAGAAAAAAGCCGGAAGTGGCGCTGTGGCTCAAGTGGTAGAGTGCTAGCCTTGAGCTGAAGAGCTGAGGGACAGCGCCCAGGACCAGAGTTCAGGCCCTACGACTAGACACCGCCCTCCCCCCCCCCCAAAAAAAAAGGAAGCTCAGGGACAGTGCTCAGGCCCTGAGTTCAAGCCCAATGACTGGCAAAAACAAAAACAAAAAAACAGAAGTAGAGCTGTGGCTCAAAGTGGTAAAGCACTAGCCTTGAACAGAAAGAGCTCAGGGACAGAGCCCAAGACCTGAGTTCAAGCCCTACAACTGATAAAAATAAATAGATAAAAATGAAATAAGGATTTAATTATAAACCAAAGTCCCATAAATTTATTTAATATGGAATTTTTAATGCTTTTACATCAGCTGCTCTTTCAGCAGTAATACATAAAATTGAAGTCCAGCTGAGTGCTGGTGGCTCCTGCCCATAATCCTAGCCACTCAAGAGGCTGAGATCTGAGGATTGCAGTTCAAAGACAGCCTAGGCAGAGAAGTCCATGAAATTCATCTCCAATAAACTACTTAGAAAAAGCTGGAAGTGGTCTTGGGGCTCAAGTTGTAGAGTGCCAGCCTTAAGCTGAAGAAGCTTAGGGACAGTGCCCAGGCCCTGAGTTCAAGCCCAGGACAGGTACAAAAAGAACATACAAAAACTGAAGTCCAGTGGGAGTGAAGGGAAGACACTGTATGAAAGGAAATGTGCTCATTACTAATTCATGTCATTGTAATCCCTCTGTACAACACCTTCATAATAACAACAAACTTAAAAAATTGAAGCCCATAGATAAGCAAACTACTAGAGTTTCAAATCAGAAATTGGGGAGACATCTGTACCTAACCTGAGCTGGCTTCCACATCACTAACTTTATCCTCAAGGGCCGGTGGCTTCCTTTCTCTTGTATAGTTCCACATAGGCATACTTAGCCTGTATTATTTAAGTTTGATCCTAGGAAGCCAGCAGGGTGGGCAAACTGCAATGGCTGCCAGCAGGGCGGCACTGACCTGCAGTGAGTCATAACTGCTCCCTGGGGTCTCTGTGGTAACCTCTGTGAGTCATAAGGTCAGAACTGTGGGGTTAATGTCATCCCACCACTGGAGCAAGCATACTGCCGAGAACAGCCTTGACTACTGTAAGTAACTCCCGATCTCGCATTTAGATGGCAAATGTTAAGGATTTAACGCATCCTGAGAAACAAATTCCCAGGGTAATAGAAGGAAAGTAAGATCTAGAGGTTCCTTTATCTCCCTCATCCACTATAGTCCTCAGGGTAGTAACTAGGAAGAAGGGAAGGTCTGAGAAAATGATTGAGGATTTGGTGGACAGAAACCAAGGAAGAAGGAGATTCCACATCTGCTCGTAGTTCCTTGGTATTTTATCTTCAGCTAGCTGGAGAGACATCAGAAACATCAGAAACTTAAAGCACTGTTTTCCTAGCATTGCTCAAAAGATAGTAGATTATTAGCCAAATGACCAGGATGGCCATCCTCAAACTGTCAGAGATGAGTTTTTGTCTCATTTTGATATTTTCGGGAGAAAATTTTCCAGGACCCATGTATGTTCCCTTGAGCAGGATTTTTGCAGTACCCAACTAGATCTAATTTTCAGATAGGTTTTGTTCTACCTCTGGCCACTGTAAATTCTACTATTTATCTCCCATCCAACATAAAAATATTATTTTCTCCTACAATTATGATATTCATTCGCCTTCTAGTCACCAAGTAATTGAAATCTAATCAAGAACTTTCCTATAGAAAAGAAATACTTTAAAGCACATCAACTCCTACTGACATTAATTTCTCAACTGTCTCAAGATGCTTTGTTTTTAAACTTTCCCATTTCAGGCCTTGGTATATAGTTGTGTCCTTTCAGAGGTGAGTATATTTTAGTGTTCAGAGATCACTAATCAAGTAAATGAGAAAGAAAAGGTAATTCATTATCCTTGTGGAGGAATGAAACCAATCATGAAGTATTCAAAATTCTATCTAATGAGCCTCCTAGTCAACGGCTTCCCTTAGAACTGAGTCTCCAACTAGGGTAAAACCACAATGTCATCATGTAAAGAAATGTATTAAGCCAGGCTCATGCCTGCTACTGAGGAGGCTGAGATCTAAGGATCACCATTCAAAGCCAGCCTGGGCAGGAAAGTCCTTGAGACTCATCTCCAATAATCCACCAGAAAACCAGAAGTCCTGCTGTGGCTCAAGTGGTAGAGCTCTAGCCTTGAACTGAAGAGCTGAGGGTCAGTGCCCAGACCCCACAACCGACCAAAAAAACAAAGCAAAAACAATTTTAGATCTGAGGAATTTTTGTATTGTTCTATCACTGAGGAGTTTCTGGTATGAGAGACTTTTTGGGCAGGGGCATTGTGTGAGGTTCCTAGGAAGAGAAAATACCTGAATACAGTAATAAAACCTTCCAATCAGCCGGGCGTCAGTGGCTTACACATGTAACCCTAGCTACTCAGAAGGCTGAGATCAGAGGATAGAGGTTCCAAGCCAGCCCAGGCAGGAAACTCCATGAGACTCTTATCTCCAATAAACGACTCTGAAAACTGGAAGAGATGCTGTGGCTCAAGTAGTAGAGTACTTGCCTTGAGCTGAAGAGCTGAGGGACAGGGCCCAGAAGCAGAGTTCAACCCCCACGACTGACAAAAACAAAACAAAACAAAAAAAACCCAAATGGCTGAGTTGTCTTCCTTAAAGTCATGCACCCAGCTCCCCAGGAAGCGTAATCTGCTCCCTACTCGGCCCAGGTCACATGCTGACTGCTGCACGTAGTCATTTGGTTTCCAGATCACACAGCAAGCCCCATAGAGTAGCTGGCCCATAGAGGTCACTGGTCATTGTACATTAGCAGCTATAATAAATGACTGTTGACCAACAGAGAAAATGGGAGGGAACACTTTGGAAAAGGAGAGAGAGTAGCTAGAATTACAGGTGCTGGTGGCTCACACCAGAATTCCTAACTACTCAGGAGGCTGAAATCTGAGGATTGTAATCAAAGCCAGCTAAGGCAGGAAAGTCCTTGAGATTCTCATCCCCAGTAAACTACTTAGAAAAAGGAGGAGGAGGAGGAAGGAGGAGGAGGAGGAGGAGGAGAAGAAGAAGAGAGGAGGAGGAGGATGAAGAAGAGGAGCTCAAACCCCAGAGATCAAGAACAGTTTAGCCCCTCTAACCTTCCTATGTCATAAAACCTTAAGCACAAACATAACTGATCAGATAAATGCTTAGATTCAGACCAGAGGAGATGAGTGTATTTACTCGGAGTTTAGTTTGACTGGATTTCCTCAAACAATAGTTTTAATTCCCTATTTTCAAAGCCATACTTCCCAGTGAAACAGTAAATTAGATAGTGGGAGAGCTGAGTGGCTGAAGAAAGTTAATTTTGCCAGGTCTGGTGGCTCATACCTGTAATTTTAGCTACCAAAAGGCTAAGACCTAAGGATCACAGTTCAAAGAATTCCAGGGCAAGAAAGTCTGTGAGCAGACTTTCAATTAACCACCAAAAAGTCAGAAGAAAAGTCAAGGGATAGATTACCAGCCTTCAGTGGAAAAGGTCAGGACAGTGCCAAGCCCTGAGTTCAAGCCCCAATACCAGATTTTTTTTTATTTTTTTATTTTTATTTTTTGCCAGTCCTGGGGCTTCAATTCAGGACCTGGGTGCTGTCCTAAGCTTTTTTCAGCTCAAGGCTAGCACCCTACCACTTGAGCTATAGTTCCACTTTTGGTTTTTTAGTGTTTAATTGGAGATAAGAGTCTTTTGAAGCGCAATCCTCAGATCTCAACCTCTTGAGTAGTTAGGATTACTGGCTGAGTACCCTGTAATACCAGCATTTGAATTTTTTTTCCCTTCACACCAAGAAAATCCTGCTTTTCTTGATCTATAAGAAAAAAATCATTACAATCCCTTTTTTGTATGTAGCTGACATCTGTGCCTACTTGTTTACCCAGCTAATTATATTTTTTATAAACTCCTCACAATCAGAAATCAACAGGAATTAAAATTTTAGGTGCGGCTAATGTCAAATGTACCATACCCGATCCTTATGTTTGCATTATGCAGAAACTATCAACCTTTTTGGCCTGGCCTCTAACTATTGAGTTGTTCTTGGCTTAAGTCCTTGGCTCTTTTCCCTCTACCCATCATGAAGTGATCCAATACCACAACTTGAAATGTATGAAAACGCTGACTGTGACAATCCCTGGACTCTAGTCCCCTCTATCCACCTGTTTTCTGGACATTACTATCTGGCTGCCTACTGAATGCCTTCAACTTAGCTGGAAGTAAACCTTGATTTTTATTACTCCCCTGATCTGGCCCTAAACACCACCTCTGCATTCCTCTTAATAGCATTCCTACCTGCTCAGACCAAAACCCAAGCCAGCTCATCCTTATCTCCAATCAGACAGATTTTCCATAACTCCTTCAGTTTCCCTAACTCCGGAGCCATCCATACCTCTCTTTTGCCCAGATTTTGATTTTTCTTAAGAGGACTCTATTTCAGGTCTTGAGAAACTTAGATCTGCACCCAGTGTTCAGCTCTATTTACAACATGAGACTAAACTAACCACTTAAGATACCATTATAGACTAAGCCAGCATCCCCACCCCTGGATATGGCTACCAACTTTCTCTCCAATACCCATTTCCACACAGCAGACAGGTAGGTCCCTTTGTGCTTTGTTGTTGTTGTTTTAGGTCAAATCTCTTCATCTTCCCTTGGTTTTGGTTCCTCCAGAATAAGCCACGCCTTTAAACTGTCACAATGCTACAGATAATCCCACCTCTTTCCCTCCCAGCTTTCCCTCCTTGCTTCCTACCCTCTGGCCATAGCT
Organism: Dipodomys spectabilis; assembly: GCF_019054845.1. Lineage (NCBI taxonomy): Eukaryota > Metazoa > Chordata > Mammalia > Rodentia > Heteromyidae > Dipodomys > Dipodomys spectabilis. Next base: position 12,609,490 of record NW_024870752.1, read on the forward strand.
GTTGGCCCTTCCGGAAATTGGCAAGGTTTACTTTGGCCTTCCAGCTTTTGTCCTGTTTCCTCGGTTGGATGGACCTCCATTTCCTCATTAGTCTCACTTTCAGCTCAAATGTCACTACCCATCAAATACTCTATCCCTAAATAGCACCCCACATCGACTCCAGTCATTCTTTATCTCATCATCCTCCTTCCATTTGTCACTAGATGAAATTATCTTCTCAGTTAACTTGCTTTGGTTTGTTGTTGTTTTTGGTGCTAGAAATTAAGGCTTGAATTCTACCTTGGATTTTGGCTAAAGGCTGGTGCTCTACCACTTGAGCCACATCTCTACTTCCAGCTTTTGCTGGTAAGTTGGAGATGAGTCTCTTGGATTTGTCTGTTTGGCCTGGCTTTGAACTTCAGTTTTCAGATCTCAGCCTCCTAAATAGCTAGGGTTACAGGTATGTGCACTTGCCCCCACCTCCCCACCATGATAACCACTTGTTCATTATTTTACTTTTCTTTTGCTAGTCCTAGGACTTGAACTCAGGGCCTGGGTGCTATCCATGAGACTCTGTGCTCTCTACCACTTGAGTCACAGCACCACTTCTACCTTTTTCTGAATAGTTTATTGGAGAAGTGTCTCGCCAACTTTTCTACCTAGGCTTGCTTTGAACCTAGATCCTCAGATCTCAGCCTCCTGAGTAGCTAGGATTACAATGATGAGCCGCCACCACCCAGCATATTTCACTTCTTGTGTGTATATGTGTGTGTGTGTGTATGTGTGTGTATGTGTATGTATGTATGTGTGTGTGCGTGTGTTGGTCCTGGGTCTGGGCACTGAGGCTAGTATTCTAGGCTAGTGTACTCTACCACTTGAGTCACAGGTCTTCTTTTAAAAGCTTTATAAATCCATATGGCTAAAGGCCTAGTCTTTAGAGTGCCAGCCAAGATGAGTGATCTAACGGCCTTGAGTTTGAACACTGGTACCATCAAAAAGAAAAAGCAAATCCATAACGGTGGGAAGCCGGCCTACAAGCTTGCCACAGAATTCTCACCATCTCGCAGTGCCGCCACAGAGGTGGCCCATTCATTAAGCAAATGGATGAATGAAATATTAAATACTAAAGCAGTAGATGTGGCGTAAAGCAGTACTACCCCATAGAATGGGTAGACTGGAGAAGTATGTGTTACTATAAAGTCTCCTTTATTCCTCATTAATTATAGTCTGCTAGAAATCTATCCTGCCAGTCAAAATCTGAAAACCTAAGATGTGGATCGATGTCACAATCACTGTTCCACTATATATGTCATCATAATGCATGAGGCAAAATGGCCTTGTCAGTGGGTCTAACCTGTAAGGTATTTGCTGTAAATAGCACAAGGTGGGAAGAAAAATATATTTATTTTATATGTTGTACCCAAGCACAATATCCAAGTACTAAGTACTGAGGTTTATGAAGATTATCCATATATTCTGAACTTAAAGTACTATGAAAATATGAAAACTATGTTTGGATCAATTTTCTTTAGATCCCTTGATTGAGATATATAATTCACCTATCATGAAAGTTTTTTGTTTTTGGTACCAGTACTGGGACTTGAACTCAGGACCTGGTCACCTGTACCTTAGCTTTTTTACTCAAGGCTAGCATTCTATCACTTGAGCCACAGCTCCATCTCAAATTTTTTTTTTTTTTTTTGGTCAGTCATGGGGCCTGAACTCTGGGCCTGGGCACTGTTCCTCAGCTCTTCAGCTCAAGGCTAGTGCTCTACCACTTGAGCCACGGCTCCACTTCCAACTTTTTCTGCTTCTGTGGTGTTAAGGAATTGAACCCAGGACCTCATGCATGCAAGGCAAGCACTCTACCACTGAGCCACCTTCCCAGGCCCCATCTCAAGCATTTTGGTGCTTGGTTAATTGAACAGACTTTTCTGTGTTGGCTTTGTACTGTGATCCTAGCACTGGAATTACTAAATCATATAATAACTCTGTAACATTCTTTTCCCAAATTGACTGTCTTATTTTACATTTACATCAGAAAAGTCTAAAAAAAATGAAGATCACTGTATGAGAGTTTGAATTTCTCTACATTCTCAGCAAAACTAACCATTGTCATTTTGTTGTTGTTGTCAGTGTCATATGTTTATTGGATATTGGTGTATTTAATTTTTGTATAAATGTTCGTTCAAATGCTTTGCTTCTATTTTAGTTGGGTCATTTAGGGGTTTTCTTGTTAAACAGTTTTGTTTTTGTTTTTGTTTTTTTTTTGGGTCCTGTCATGGAGCCTGAACTCTGGGCCTGGGCACGGTCCCTCAGCTCTTCAGCTCAAGGCTAGTGCTCTACCACTTGAGCCACAGTGCCACATCCGGCTTTTCTCTTTTTGCTTATGTGGTGCTGAGGAATTGAACCCAGGGCCTCAGGCATGCAAGGCAAGCGCTCTGCCACTGAGCCACCTTCCCAGCCCCTTGTTTTTGTTTTTACCAGTCCTGGGGGCTTTAAGTCAAGGCCTAGGCGCTTTCCTTGAGCAGCTTCTTTTTTTTTTTGGTCGGTTGTGGGGCCTGCACTCTGGGCCTGGGTGCTGTCCCCAGCTCTTCAGCTGTAGACCAGCACTCTACCACTTAAGCCTCAGCCCCACTTCTGACTTTTTCTGCTTATGTGGTGCTGAGGAATCAAACCAAGGGCCTCATGCATGCAAGGCAAGTGCTCTACCACTGAGCCACCTTCCCAGCCCCCTGAGCTGCTTCAGCTCAAGCTATCACTCTACCACCTGAGCCACAGTGCCACTTTCAGCTTTTTCTGTTTTTTTGTGGTACTAAAGAATTGAACCCAGGGCTTCATGTATGCAAGGCAAGCACTCTGCCACTAAGCCACATTCCCAGACCTGGGTCGATTTGGTCTTGTAATAGTTCTTCATATGTTCTGGATGTCTCTTAGAAGCTACATAATTTGCAAACCTGTGTTGTGGTTCACACCTCTAAAGGCTGAGGCAGGAGACTTTTAAGTTTAAGTCCAGCCTCTGCTACCCAGTGAGATCCTGCCTTCAAAAACAAAACTAGCCGGGTGCCAGTGGCTCACACCAATTGTAATCCTCCCTACTCAGGAGGTTGATATCTGAGGATTACCCTTCAAGGCCAGCTCAGGCAGGAAAGTCTTTAAGACTCTAGAGCACTTGCCTTGAGCGGAAGAGCTGAGGGACTGTGCCCAGGCCCAGAGTTCACACCCCATGACCAACAACAACAACAAAAGAACAAAAAAGGGGAACTATATATGATCTGTATGTATTTTCTCCCATTCTTTGAGTTGTTGTTTTTTTCCCCTTTCTTGATGGTGTGTGTGTGTGTGTGTGTATGTGATTACTGGTCCCATATCTAAAAACAGTTACCTAATCTAAGGCCTTGAAAATTTATTCTAAGAATTTTTTAGTTTTAGTCCATGATCCATTTTATGTGGTAGGGGCCTTCTGAATGTAGATTTCCAATTGTACCACAACACTTGATGAAAACTTCTCCCTACGCCCCCTTCAGTGCCCTTGGGAAAACAGGATACATAGAGGGATAGGTTTCTTTGTGAGGAAATGGCTCCCAGCATTGTGGAAGCCATTAAGCCCAAAACCTGTAGAGCAGGCCAGTGGTCTGGAAATTCAGGTAGCAATGTTGTCTTGAGTGTCAGATGTGAAGGGCATGCTGGCAGGCAGGAAGTCAGGGTAGAATTTCTAGGCTGCGTTCTTGAGGATTCTGCCTCCAGTGACTTCAATTGTTCCTGTTGAGGCCCTCATTGGAGGACAGAAATTCACTCACCTCAAGGAGGGCAATTTGTCACTAAGTCAACTGATTTATAGATGGTAAATCACATCCACAAATAACTTTCACAGCAATATCTATATTGCTTGACCAAACAGCTAGGCACCACAACTAGCCAAGTTGAAACATAAAAATGAACCTTGCGGGCTGGGAAGGTGGCTCAGTGGCAGAGCACTTGCCTTGCATGCCTGAGGCCTGGGTTCAATTCCTCAGCATACACAAAAAGAAAAAAGCCGGAAGTGGCGCTGTGGCTCAAGTGGTAGAGCGCTAGCCTTGAGCTGAAGAGTTGAGGGACAGCGCCCAGGCCCAGAGTTCAGGTCCCATGACCGGACCCCCCCCCCCCAAAAAAAAAAGAACCTTGCAGGGCTCTGTGACTCATTCCTATAATCAAGCAAGCTACTCAGAAAGCTATGAGCTAAAGGGGAAAGTCTATAAGACTCTTATCTCCAATTAACCACCAAAAAGCCAAAAGTGGAGCTGTGGCTCACGTATTAGAGAGCTAGCCTTGAGCATAAAAGCTCTGAGGCAGCACCCAGGCCCCGAGTTCAAGCCCCAGAATTGGCACCCCTCTTTCCTCCCCCCCCCAAAAAAAATTAACCTTGTCAAAGAATCAAATGGTGTAGGGCACAGTGGCTTACACCTATAATTTTTTTTTTCTGGTCATGAGGCTTGAACTCTGGGCCTGGCTCTGTCCCTCAGCTCTTCAGCTCCAGGCAAGCGCTCTACCACTTGAGCCACAGTGCCACTTCTGGTTTCTGAGTGGTTTATTGGAGATAATAGTCTCACAGACTTTTCTTGCCCATGCTGTCTTTGAACCATGATCATCAGATCTTAGCCTCCCTCCTAAGTAGCTAGGATTACAGGTGTGAGCCACCAGGTGCCCAGCTCTACTTAAGTTTTAAATCTTATGTTGTTAGTCAGCTAGTATTTGTTTAGAATTTTGTGTCAGTGTTCCTAAGGGATAGTGAGCTATAAGTTTCTTGTGATATCTTTGTCTCATTTCAGTATCAGTGTCATACTGGCCCTCTAATATGATTTAATATATGTTCACTCTGCCATTTTTTGTCAGTTTGTGAAAGATTGGTGTTGATTCTTTAAATATTTAGGTAGAGTTCAGCAGTGAAGCTATGTGATCCTAACTTTTTTGTGGAGAATTTTTAACAATAATTACTATTCATTTAATCTGTTTACTCATTGTAGGTCTGTTTTCTGTTTCTTCAGTTTTGAAAATGTGTGTCTTTCTAGGAATTTATCTATTTCATCTACATTACAGAATTTGTTAGAATATAAACATTTATCACATTTCCTTATAAGCCTTTATATCTCTGAAAGCCAATTAGTAATTTTTCTCCTTTGTTATTTTTTTAAGTTTTTCTTTTTTTGGGGGGGGGGGGGGGTCCGGTCCTGGGGCCTGAACTCTGGGCCTGGGCACTGTCCCTCAGCTCTTCAGCTCAAGGCTAGCACTCTACCACTTGAGCCACAGCGCCACTTCCAGCTTTTTTCTGCTTATATGGTGCTGAGGAATCGAACCCAGGGGCTCATGCATGCAAGGCAAGTGCTCTACCACTGAGCCACCTTCCCAGCCCAAGTTTTTCTTTTTTGAAACAGGGTCTTACAATGTGCCTGGCTTCAAACACAATTCTGCCTCATACTGTGAGTGCTGGGATTATAGGTGTGATCCCCCAATGCTAGGCTTACCAGGTTCACTCTTGATTTTAGTATTTGTGAATCTTTTCTCTTTTTTCCTTAGTCAATATAAGCAAAGGTTTCTCAATTTTGTTGATCTTCTCAAAGGCAGAATTTGGTGTTCTTTTTCTCTTCTTATTTTTAAAATTCCTTCTTAGCTCAGTTTCTCTCTAATGTTTGTCATTTCATTATGGCCTTGGGATCTTTCATCTTTCATGAGCAATTCTTTCACTGTGTCCCATAAGTTTGGGTATCTTATGTCTTCCTTTTCAAACACCTTCAAGATGTTTTCTAATATTTGTAATAGCATATTTGCTATTTAGGATGGGACTGTTTATAGGCATGAACTTGTCAAATTTCCCTAGTTCTCTATTTCTAATTTCATTCTATTTTGGTTAGAAAACATATTTTGTATGATTTCAACCTTTTTAGATCCTCAGTGGTTTATGTTATAATGTATTCCTTTTTTCATTGGCAGGGAGTTAGGTCTATACTACATTTCAAGGGAAAATAAGTGTTTTCAGAAATCACTTTTTTCTTTTTTGGGGGGGTCCGGTCGTGGGGCCTGAACTCTGGGTCTGGGCACTGTCCCTCAGCTCTTCAGCTCAAGGCTAGCGCTCTACCACTTGATCCACAGCGCCACTTCTGGCTTTTTTCTCTTTGCTTATGTGGTGCTGAGGAATCGAACCCAGGGCCTCATGTATGCAAGGCAAGCGCTCTACCACTGAGCCACCTTCCCAGCCCAAGAAATTACTTTTTTTTTTTAACTTTTCTTTTTTGTCTTTTCTTTTTTGGTACTGGGGATCAAACCCAGGACTGTTGCAATTGCTGAGCAAGCACTTTCACACTGTGTTACATCTCAGCCCAGAAATGACATTTTTCTGATAATAAGTCATAAAATGTGATAATCGGTCATAAAATTGGTTTACATAATGCTTAATGACTTCTTCATGTCTTCTGTTTCTTAATAATCTGCCTACTTCATCTTACCAATTATTATAGGTGGAGACTAAAGTCTCAAGCTATTTTTAGTGAATTGGCTATTTCTCCCCTAATTCTATCAGGTTAACCTCAAGTATTTTGGGGCTCTGTTATGTGTATCTGCCTAAAATTGTTGTTGTTGTTGTTGTTTTTGATTAATTGACCTATTACCATAAAACTGCTTTTTTTTTTTTTTTTTTGGTATATCATGGGGCTTAAACTCTGGACCTAGGTGCTATCCCTGAGCTCTTCAGCTCAAGGCTCTACCACTTTGAGCCATGGTGCCACATCTGGCTTTCTGGTGGTTAATTGGATATAAGAATCTCACAGACTTTCCTGCCTGGGCTGGTTTTGAACTGTGATCCTCAGATCTTATTCCCCTAAATACCTAGGATTACAGGCATGAGCCACCAGTGCCTGGCTAAAAATGCCATTTCTAATAATGCATTTTTTCTTGAAATCTATTTTGTAGCCATTTCTGCTATTGTAGACACCCTTTTACACTATGAATTTTCCCCTTCTTTGCCATTCACCCTATTTGCATTCCAAGGCAAAATACTCAAATAAAATACATCTGTTAAGTTTAGTCATATTTCAAGTTTCGAAAGGAAACAAATGATAGCTTTTAAATCTATTTACCACATGTAAATGAAAACAACATTGAGAACATAAAAGCTATTATTGTTTTTCAACTCTTGATGAGTCCTTGATTTAACTTAAAAAGATTTGTTCTACAAGATCAAATTTGAGCTGATCTAATTACCTTCTAAAGGTCCACAATTCTATTTATGTCATACCAGCAGGGGAAGGAAATTCCTAAGCAGGAACACTGCTCAGAAAGTATTCTATCATGTCTCCAAATCCCTGAGAATCAAGAAAACTGGAAGCAACAGAAAACACTGTAAAGGTAACTGACTTCATTTGTTGAAAAAAAAAAACACTTCTTTAACCTAAATGTGCCAAATAGGCAGGACACCCTGTATAACAAGTTATTTTATTCTCTAGCAAAGCAGTGTCTAACTGAAAGTGTGAGCCACAAACACAAATCACATATGGAATTTCAAGATTTTGAATAGACAGGTTTTAAGATGATCAAAATTAAACAAATATTAATATATTTAATATAACCCAATATATTATCATTCCTACATGTGATCAGTCTACAAATTTTTTTTTTTTTTTTTTTTTTTTGGGTCCGGTCGTGGGGCCTGAACTCTGGGCCTGGGCGCTGTCCCTCAGCTCTTCAGCTCAAGGCTAGCACTCTACCACTTGAGCCATAGCGCCACTTCCGGCTTTTTTCTTTTTGCTTATGTGGTGCTGAGGAATCGAACCCAGGGCCTCGAGCATGCAAGGCAAGCGCTCTACCACTGAGCCAACTTCCCAGCCCTCTACAAATATTTTTAAGTTCCTGTTGTCTTTAAAATTTAGAGCATACAATTTTACAATAACGCACATCTCATTGCAAACTAGCCATATTTCAAGAGATCAACTAGCTAATAATGCTTATGGGCTACCACAGCAGCAGACAGTGCATCTACAAGACTCATAGCTGGAAATGGACTTTCAAATGCTCTGGGATGATCAAATAACATTTAAAAACATTTTTAGATAGGCCATTGGAATTAAGCTTAAGAATTATAGTACTTGAATACAGATTCATAAACAGTTAAAGTGTCCTATCAATTAAGCAAGTAGTAAACATGTTTCTGTCATTTCCATTTCATAGAAGAGGGGACTGGGATTGAGAAAGGGGACTGAATTTGGGCAAGCTCATGCACCGTGTGAGTGGTGAAGCCCTCATTTGAACTCTTCATACCTGGCCTTGATGCCTCTGCTCCTAGCCTCCAAACCCATCTGCCTCTCCCCAAAAATTCCACCCACCCACATTCAGTGAATTTAAAATATAAAACTAGATGAGAGACAGACAGAGATGGAGAAAAAAAAAAATGGTAGTTAACTGAGTCAGTTTCCTCTGCCTGTGTTCAGTTCAGCATAATTTGTTGAGGGGCCTACTGTGGGTGTCCTTCAGAAATATTAGGGTTCCACTTGCCCCTGGTCTTGGGTGATCTGACTGTAAAAGATCTCTTCTGAGCATGGACTTGGAAGTTTTGCATTTCTAATTGCAACTTAATACTGAACTTTTTTGAATAGTATAGTACTTCTTATAATGCCCATTTTATAGATGAAATTGAGGCTTCAGTTAAAAATCATATAACTAATAACAGACTACCGAGCCAAGATCCCATTAAAGTCAGGTCCAAGGCTCTTAACCTCATATCATCTGATCTCCTCATTCTGCCTTTAGATGGTATTTAAGCTAAGAGGAAAATATTGTTGGGCATCATAAATAGGCCAAGGCGAGCATTGCAAACTGATGCTGAAAGCAGTCCCCACCTTTTAGGTTTTCTGGATATAAGGATCTGTACTTTCAGAATGTCTACAATCCACTCCAATTTACTGGAATTGCATAAATTTGAAGGCCTTGCTTCCTTGATTAGAATATTAACAATACTAAGGCTGGGCTGTGATTTTATGTTTGAATAGTTGAGGTCACTACTGCTGCAAAATTGTTTCTCTTTTGAAACAATTAGGCTTTCCATCAGCAAACAAATTCCCATTTGCTTGTGCTGTTGCAAGCTGGTGAGGTGAAGGGAGAAAGATCATAAGTTCAAGGCCAGTCTGAGATAACTTAGTGAGACCTTTTCTCAAAAAGAAAAAAGTTTTGACATACCTATACCTATAAACTTATGTTGGAAATGTCCACTAGTTGAGTTACTAAGTGAAATGTATATAAGCTACAGATCAAATTACCAATAAAACGATTACCACAACAGGTATTAAACACTAACTAGAAAGCAGGCCCTACTTGAGCAAGCCTCCAGCAGTTTATCTTATTCAACTGTTATAGTTTTGCTTTAGTTTGATATTTTTTTGTAGTTGTTTCTTTTTGAAACAGGAAATCCTTACAACCCAGTCTTAAAATTGCTCTGTAGACTAGGGTGGCAAACCCAGGGACTTCCTATCTCAGCCCCCAGTGTACAGGGATTACAAGCATGGCACCACCACATCTGGCTTTCGTTATTTAAAAATTGTTGCTTTCTTATATAGTTTAAAATTTTTTAAGAATCTTGGGTGAAGAAGAAACCACTGACAAATCTTGGCATGCTCACCATGTACAAAAAGTATTTTGTAGCTGAGAAGGTGGCTTAGTGGTAGAGTGCTTGCCTAACTCTCATGAAGTGCTGGGTTCAATTCCTCAGTACCACATAACAGAAAAAGCCAGAAGTAGTGTGCTGTGGCTCAAGTGGTAAGAGTGCTAGCCTTGAAACAAAGCAGCTCAGGGACAGTGCCCAGGCCCTGAGTTCAAGTCCCAGGACTGGCAAAAAAAAAAAAAAAGTATTTTGTTGGTACTAACTTTGAACTCTCAGGGTCTCGGAGTTGCTAGGAAGATGTTCTATCACTCGTCTACCTTCAACTGAAATTTTCGTTGTGAATCAGTTTAATTCCTTTAAAAAATCTTGGCTGAAAAAGAAATAAGTCTTGGCTGGCCATCACAGTACATGTGGATTCCAGGGCTTCAGCTCAATTCTGCACACCACACGGTAGATAGATCTTGTTGATGTCAGGCCAACGTTTAAAAAAAAAAAAATCTGAGTCAATGTTTAGTAAGACTTCCAAAGAGCAGAATAGCCAGCAGGAAATTAAATTCTCTAAGTTAAATACAATCAGCTGCCCGAGGTATACAACTACCTGCGCCGGGCCTATATTCTTCATGGAAGAGAGAATGAATTTTCATCACCGTCACTCTTGGCCCAAGGAACAATGGACACATTAGGGCCTTAGTTTGAAGTGCCCTCTGACCTGCACGCGGCCAAGGCAGACGATGCCAGTACCATCCATGCTATAACCGGGGTACTGGTGGACATCACTGACCACTGAGCGACGAGCCCCACAAACCAGTGTACCTCCAGGGAGGGGAGTGTGTTCCCTGACTTCTCCCAGTCGGAGAGGGTAATGGTCCCCAAACAGAACAGTCCGGACGCTGGGGTGGGAGCACAGGTGGTATGGGGATAGGCCGGGAGGAGGGAGTGGGGGGGGGGCGGGGAGAGCGGGCAAGCCCAGGGCCCACAACCCCTCTTCCGGGCCGGCTTCGGGAGTGAGTCACCAGTGAGCGCGGCGGGAGGAAGGGGTGGCCCGAGGGCACCGCCCGGGGAGGGAGCTGATGAGGGGGTCGGTGAGGGGTAGGGATGGTGTTCAAGTAGGAAGACGAGCTTCTAGGCACCCCACCCCCTCTCCTTAAGGGACACCAGGGGCCCGGCCCGGAGGTCGGCGGGGTGGGACCCGCTTCTAGGCCACAAGTACGGGGCGGGGAATCGGCCAGCCAGCGGCGCGGGAATTTCCCGCGCTCAGCGACCCGCTCCTCCAGCTCTTCCTCCACCCCCCCGCCCCCAACCCCTACTGGGCCCCGTGCCCCCAGGCCACAGCCAGCCACCCCGGCCTGATCCCGAACGTCAGGCGATGTACCGCCTAGGCCCCAGCCCAGAGTCCGGCCGCGAACCCCTCGGGCCCAGCCCGGCGATCCGCCGCGCGCGGCCAGTGACGGTACGGCGGGGTGCGTGGCCAATCCGCTCGGCCCTAGAGGAGAGGCCTAAGCCACGCCCCTCGCCATGGACCAATGAGGCGCTGGCGCCGGCGGCCGCGACCGGGGTGAGAGGACACGGAGCCCCGCCCCGTCCTCCCCTGTCCCCTTTGCCCCGCCCTTTCCCGCCCGGCCCCCCAGCCCCGCGCCGCCGCTGGTGCCGGTCCCCGCGCTGGGCCCGCCCCGCTCCTCCCGCCGGCCGCCAGCGCGCCTCACGGCTCCCACCCCTCCCTCTCCTCCGTCTCTCTGTCTCTCCCCCCCCCCTCCCCACTCTCTCTCTCTCTCACGCCTAGCGCAATGGCGGCGGCCGCGGCGGAGCAGCAACAGTTCTACCTGCTCCTGGGAAACCTGCTCAGCCCCGACAATGTGGTCCGGAAACAGGCGGAGGTAAGCGAGCTCGTTGTCCCGGGGTCCCCGCGCCCCGGACCGCCGCGCCGGCCGGGCCCCGACGCGGGGCCTCGGCCTCTCCACGGCGCGGCGCAGGCCGAGCCCGGCGGGCGGCGGCCCGCAGCCCACGTGTGCGGAGCGGCCCGCGGCTCCCGCCCGGCCCTTCCGGCCCTGCAGCCGCGGCGCCGGTTGCCTCCACTTGGCCCCGCGCACACGTGCGGCCGCGCCTGACACGCCGCCGCCCCGCCCGGGCTCGGCGGGCCCCGGCTACCTCCCCCCCGACCTCCTTCCCGCTCTCTCTCTCCACGGGGGCCCCCCTCGGTCCTCCCTGTCCGCTCGCCCCATCCTGGCACCCCGATTCCCCCCACCCCAGCCCCGCCTGTCCCCTCCCGTCACTCGCGTGCTTTTTTTCCCCTTTTTTCCTCCATGTAGCCCTCTTTTCTCTTGCTTGGTTCTGAAGATCGGAAGCCGCGCTCACCCCCCTTCCCCAGCCCCAGTTGGGTGAAGTTGCCTTTAAGGTCTCTTCCCGAGCAGCTTCCACCTTCCTCCGACCAGATTCCCTTTGATCCCTAGAGACTTGCGGTCTCTCGTGGGATATCCTGGCACTTCCGTTGTGTCTGTGGGCCAACACCACCCGTTTAAGACTTCAGTATCCTTACATCAAAATGGGTCTCCCGATCCTCTCACCCTCTACATCTCATTCCCTTCTCTCTTCCACACATGACTTCGACTTGGTAGAACTGTTACCTTGCCCATCAATATTGAGACCACTGTGGGAGATAGATACTTCCAGAAAAGGGAGAAACTTTCCAGTCGACCCTCAAACCTGTTACTTGGAGTTCCTAGCAACCATGTAACTGAAATTCACTGCGAGATGTTGGGACAGAGCAGCTAATGAAATTGACAGGTCCACTTTTGGCTCCGGTGGGCTGTAGAGTTGCCTTTTAAGTCAGTGGCGTTATTCTGTGCTTTGAATTAAGTGCTACTCACACCTAATGATCCATGAATGAATGAGGGAAGTTAAGTATTCTGGAACTTCAGATCTGTGGGAACAAGCTCATGAAACTACTACGTTATTCTGATAGTTTTTTTAAATTCCTTGTTCATATATTCTTAAACATGTAATATTCGTGGTAAGAATTCATACAGTACAGTTTTTTAGCCCACTCTCCAAAAGTAACCATTTGTGTCTCACGAGTCTTCCTCAAAAGGTATCTGTACAAGCATGCACAGTAGGTCTCCCATTTTTATATGAATGAGTTTATGTACACATTATTTTGCAACTTAGTGTATTTCACATTGCCACATAATCTAGAACAGCTAAAGACGATCATATTGTTAAAAATACTTTTTTATATAAGCAGCCCCCTATGAATGGATAATTGAGGTAAAATATTATTGTACATTGCCAAGCTTTGTGACATTATTGGTAGGGTAAAAAGCCATTTGTATTTAGAAGCCATTTGTATTTGTGTTGTATCCTGAATTTGCACTCAGGATTATGATGATACTAAGCAACATTCTGATGCTTTCTGCTCCCTGTAGATAATTTCTTTTTAACCAAAGTTCTTAATCCTAACTCAGAAATATTCATGTGTTACAAAGCAGGACAGCATTGTAATTAGTAAGCTAGTTTAATGCTCCCTCTTCCCTCCAGTTGCTTAAGTCTCTATTGTCAAGCCTGGTGGGGCATCTCTTCCATTGAACTAAATACCAGTGTCTAGTTGAGCTTGAGTTCCAATTGGTGCCTGCAGTAAATCTTTTATCCCAACACTTTAGGGGATATTTAGCAGCATTCAGCACATTTTCTCATAAAGAACAATTGGAAATAAGTACTGTTATTCTTTTAATCTCTTTATTCTTAGTGAAAATATTCAGATACTACATGTCTTTCTTTGTATATCCTCAGAATATATTTTAATGTAAATTAACCACTGATACAGAATTTTCTTATTTTGACACAGTTGATTTGTGTATAAAGCTTTTTAGGAAAGTATTTGAGAAGTGACTGCATATAAATAGCTCAATATTCTACACACATGTACACTTTTTTTCTTAGAAATTAAAATATAGCAGTATTTCCTAAACTAAACAATTAGCAAGGACTCAGTAAATATCTTTGTAACTTACTCAGTCAAAATACCAATTGAGTAGGGAGATAAGTACAATATGACTTTTACATCTTGTTGAAAAATCACAAAAGGGCTTGAAGCCTCAGTTTTAAAACTTGTTCCATTGTAAAAAAATAAATAAATAAAAAATAAAACTTGTTCCATTGTATAAACTACTTATTTGTATTTAGAAGCTTTTAACAGTCTTGTTTTTTTTTAGTAGTTTTCAAAGTCTTGAAAGTTTTGAACATATGCCAAAAATGTTTCCAGTGTTTGAAGAAATTCTTAAATGCCCTTAAAATCTCAATACAATGTATAAATAGGCAATTAATTGACAAGTCCTTTAGAATTGAACCTGCATGTAATACACAAGTGTTTTATTAATCATATGCATAGATGTTATATACTTAAGATTCTTCATGTAGACTGGTACTTCATTGATCCTAATACAGAACTTCATTGTTGAGATTTGAATTAAAGGTGGGGGTAGCATACTGGAAAATGTATCTAATTGCACACAGGCCAGGGTGTTGAGAAGGTTGCTTGTCCCCTCTTGCATCTTCTGATACAAGGATAGGCTCTGCATACATATTTATGGAATGAGTGAGAAGGGTACTCATTAGCATTTTGCCTTTGTGGGCAGGGAAGAGGAGGCAAAATCCTGACACAGCATGATTACATGTGGTAGAATCCAGTGGAATAGAAGCACTGCCACAATGCTGGGAACATTAACTGCACCTATCTGTTACGAATAGGTTTACAAATTCTCTACAGTATCTACTGGGTTCCAGTGACTAGGTACTTGGAATGCCAGGATGAAGAAATGCCATCCCTGCCATTGTAGAACTTTTCTAAACATCTGTTGAAACCAAGAAAAAGATAACACATTTCCAAACCATTACATTTGGCTGTTTTTTATATGGATGTCATCATGCTTCACCCCCTACCCCCCCCCACCCCCCCAATGCGGGCTGTTCCTAGGGCTTGTACTCAGGGCCTCAGTGCTGTCCCTGAGCGTTTACTGCTCAAGGCAGTAGTACTTGGGCCATAGTACTACTATTTTTGGTGGAGATTAGTTGGGGGGAGGGGAGGAGCTGCAGTTGTACCTCAGTTGGTAGAGTGCAAGCCAATAATTGAAAATATGTCAGATACTAAGTTCTAGTGCCTGTCTTGGACCATTTTTTAAAAAGTCTCACTGGAACAGCTGGTTTTAAACTGTGATCCCCAGATCTCAGCTTCTTAAGAGCCAGGAATAAAAGCGTGAGCTACTGCCTTTGGCCATAATGCAATTTCATTACTGTATTGAAGGTCCTCTCAGGCATAAATGTTCCCATCACTGACTTCTAATTCATTATGGAATGTTTACTATTTTTAAGTCTCTACTATAAATTAGCACCATCACATCAACATCAGTAGTCCTACTTGAGCAAAGGTAGAGATCCTCAAAAGTGATCATCAGTTTTTGAGAGTGATAGCCGGGTGAGGGGTTTTTTGTTTTTTGTTTTTGTTTTTTGTCAGTTGTGAGGCTTGAACTCTAGGCCTGGGCACTGCCCCTGAGCTCTAGCTCAAGGCAAACACTCTACTACTTGAGCCACAGGGCCACTTCCCGTTTTCTGGGGGTTCATTAGACATGAAAGTCCCACGGACTTTCCTGTCCAGGCTGGCTCTGAACCACAATCCTTAGATCTCAGCCTCCTAAGTAGCTGGGGTTACAGGTATGAGCCACTGTGCCCAGCCAGCCTGGTGAAAGTTTAAAACAAAGCAAAAAATACTTGGTTTAAATTTTAATCCTTTATAGCATCCACAAGGTATCTGATATGCCATAGGCAAGAAATTAAAGGATATGATACTGTTAATACACTGTGAGATGAAACCTCAGATGTTGTGCATGGGCTTCCCTCTACCATAAACTAACTACAGTCCCAACCCAGGAGATTTATATAGTTTTATATATTTATTTGATTGTGGGGCTTGAACTCAGGGCCTGAGCTCTTTTGCTCAAGGCTAATGCTTTACCACTTGGAGCCACAGCACCACTTCTGGTTTTGAGTGGTTACTTAGGAGTCTAATGCAGACATTTCTGCCCAGACTTATTTTTCCCTTTTTTTTTCTTGGATCCAGTCGTGGGGCCTGAACTCTGGGCCTGGGCGCTGTCCCTCAGCTCTAGGCTAGCGCTCTACGACTTGAGCCACAGTGCCACTTCCAGCTTTTTTCTTATGTGGTGCTGAGGAATCAAACCCAGAGCCTCATGCATGCAAGGCAAGCGCTCTACCACTGAGCCACCTTTCCAGTCCCCAGACTTTCTTTTTTTTTTTTTTTTAAGTGAAAAGGTTTTGCTGTTTTTTTTTAATTTTCCAGTTGCTTTGGTTTAAAAAAAAATGAGGAACTTCAAGGCACATATTTGCACTCAGTTTGGGAATATCTTTGTCTCTCTCTCTCTCTTTTTTTTTTTTTGCCAGTCCTGGGGCCTGAACTCTGGGCTTGGGCACTATCCCTCAGCTCTTCAGCTCAAGGCTAGTGCTCTATCACTTGAACCACAGTGCCACTTCTGGCTTTTTCTGCTTATGTGGTTCTTAGGAATCGAACCCAGGGCTTCATGCATGCATGCAAGGCAAGCACTCTACCACTGAGCCACCTTCCCATCCCGTTACCTCATTTTTTTGTTTTGTTTTGTTTTTTTGGTCCGGTCATGGGGCCTGAACTCTGGGCCTGGGCACTGTCCCTCAGCTCTTCCGGCTTTTTTCTTTTTGCTTATGTGGTGCTGAGGAATCAAACCCAGGGCCTCAGGCATGCAAGGCAAGCGCTCTACCACTGAGCCACCTTCCCAGCCCCCTGTTACTTCATTTTTTGAATTTAGACCAACCTCCCCTTTGCTGTGAATGCTCAGAGTTTTTGTTGTTGTTTTATTGTTTTTTTTTAAAGCATTATTAAGGTCCTATAAGCTTTTTAGTAGCAAGAAACTGGAGGTTTTTAGAAGATCTTAAAATCTTTCCCCTAAAAAATGTTCTTCCCTGGGCTGAAATGTTTGAATATTGTGTGCCCCTGCATAAAAGGAACTTTGATATTGGCAGGGGTGGGGCCACCTTAGGAAATAATTTGACAGTTTCTTAGTGCAATGCCGGAGGCTGTCCTCTTCGATTGATAATTTTGTGAGGTCTGCCTGGCAGTTATAAATATATCCAAATAGCCCTTGGCAGTAAAAAGGTTCCCCACTCTTGCAGTGGAGGAAGCCCTCAGGGCTGAAACCCAGAACTAACAAATGCTAGAGATAGGACAAAGCCTTACAACAGAATTCTGTCTTCCTTATCTTTGATCTTGGCTGGCCATTTTAAACCTTTCTTTTCTGACTATATCTCAAGGATGTCAATATCTCCTGGCGTACTTTGAAGATCCCTGAGTTCTTAAGTAGCCTCATTTCTTTCCTCCCTTTTTTGTCCAGAGATTATTATAGAGATGCCGTACAGTGAGCGAGTGGGCACGCCCTTTGAGTTTATAGTAAGAAATTACCTGTGTTAATGGAGAAGTTGAGGGTCTGCTCTTTCCAGAGGGGAAAAAAAAATCCATGTGTGTGTACTTAAGTTGATTTATTTTCTACAGTGAGAATTTTTACATGTGCACAAGCATCTATTTGAACGTACTGTAGGATCCATGCTGACAGTCTGCTTTTAATTGAGGTTAACTTTTTACTGCAAACAAGTTTGTTCTGATTTTACATCATTAACAGATATGTGTTCTGAGTCTAGTTCTTTACTAACATGCCAGGCAATGATATTAAAGTCTCGTGGCTAACTTTCTCTTGAGTACAGTCATTTGTTTATGTATATAATCCTTGCTTGAAAGATAATGTAGCATGAAGAATTTGAATACTTCACTGTTTCATTTAATGTGAGGGATATATCTGGTGTTTGGAAGTAGTGGTGATTTGAGCAGTTCTACATGGTCTTAAGTAGTTTTCCAGAATATAAAGTGATACTAAGTGAGCACTTTTTTTGAAGCACATAAGCCAAGTCATATTTGACCATTTTTTAGCCTTTGTAGGCCATGAATTTTATAAACCAGGGAATATAAATTGAGAAACAGATTTAAAAAGCATGAGTAGAAAAGAACCAAGTAACTCCTTGGACATCTCTTTTTGCTAACCTGAGTATAGTTTACATCATAGAAGGAAATGTTAACCCTAGACCGGGACTGCTTCTGTACAGTGCTCCTCCTCTACTTTTTACTCTGCTATTCCCTTCACTCACTTATTCATGAGGTTTTCTAATGACATCCTAACTTGTAATTTTCTTCTCCATGTAGGAAACCTATGAGAATATCCCAGGCCAATCAAAGATCACATTCCTCTTGCAAGCTATCAGAAATACAACAGCTGCTGAGGAGGTAACATTAATTTAATTCTTCTTACGAATATCACATTCTTACAAAAGGAATTAGGGTGTTGTTGCATTATGGTCAGAGTAGATGATGAGTTATTTACGGTGTAGATGTTTCTAGAACTTGACTTGGTATAGGAATAAGTTAGGTCGGCCCAGGAGAACAGCCCCTCCCCTTTCTACTTTACCTGACTAAAACCAGTAATCACCTGACTATCAATCACATGACTGTGAGTCAGCAAAGGTTCCCAGGCTCTGAGGTCACTTCCTCATCCACTGAGGTCATTTCCTGAACCACCTGGTCACAAAAGGAAGTGGGGAGGGATACTTCTTCTGGTACACATAACCTAATATAGGTGTTAAGGTATCTTTTGAAGTACTCTATTAAAGAAAGGAGAAAATTGCTAGGTAAATTAAATAGATTTAATGAGGTAGCCAATAAAGAGAGCACTTAAGGTCAGAGAGGAGAGAGTTTATTCTGAACTGCCTACCCCACACCATGCTTGGTGGAGAGGCTTGCCAAAAGGGGCGGACTCATCCCCAGGCCCAGAACAGGAAGAGGTGGGGCCATGCCACATCTGGATTGCTACCCCAGGGTCTGGGATCTTCCCTGTCTGATGGGAGGAGTGACCCAGGGCAGAATGTGACCTTGGAGGAGAGGAGGTACCTGCCTCCAGGTGTGCCAGTTACCTAGTTACTAGGCAGAGACTTAGCCAGGAGCTGGGGAAGCCAGGGACTGCGTGGCCCAGGCCAGACCTTACAAAAATTAGATCATTTAGTATTTTCTTTTTTTTTTTCTTTTTGCTTATGTGGTGCTGAGGAATTGAACCCAGGGCCTCATGCATGCAAGGCAAGCACATTACCACTAAGCCACCTTCCCAGCCCCTCATTTAGTATTTTCATATTGCCAAATATTTTGAACTAATATTTCATCTACACAGATTTGTGTGTATAATCCTCTCTAGATGAAAATATACTTAGAGGGGCTGGGAAGGTGGCTCAGTGGTAGAGTGCTTGCCTTGCATGACTGAGGCCCTGGGTTCAATTCCTCAATACCACATAAGCAAAAAGAAAAAAGCTGGAAGTGGCACTGTGGCTCAAGTGGTAGAGCACTAGCCTTGAGCTGAAGAGCTGAGGGAAAGCGCCCAGGCCCAGAGTTCAGGCCCTATGACCCGACCCAAAAAACAAAAAGAAGATATACTTAGAAACTAAGACACTTTTTGAAAGTTGTGATTTTTAATGAATTGCCTAGTATGCCAAATTCAGAGTTGCTTAAATTTTAAGATTCCTTGATCCTGATGATAAAACAGGCATATGTGCCTGGATTTAAGTATTATGTGTCCTTGAGAATGTTTACTTTAGAAAAGATAGTGAAATATTCAAGTCTAGAAAACTATAAAACATTTATGAGTCATACAGTGACACCTGTTAATACTCACAGTGTAGGCTGGTGCTTATGGTAGTATTTGATGGAAATGAAGCCAAGCTTAATTTCTATAGAGGTCACCTGACTTCTTCCCATGTGGACTGACCATTTTGTTTTCTGTGAGCTCATAGAAGAAATCAATATTTTTTTCACTTATTAAAATAGATTTACACAGGGCTTTGTGTTTCCTTGGCAAACACTATTGCTTAACCCATGCTTATAACCATCTCTGCACTTAACATCTTAGATCAGTTTAGGAATTAGATAACCGAATTTGAATTAGATAACCGTGATCCTTTTGATAATCATATTGCACAGAAACCACAAATTTACATGAATGTCTTTCATAGAAATGTAATATATAAAAAATGCTAATTACATTTTTTAGGGCAGCTAAAAGGTGCTTTTGAGACAAATTGTTAAAATGCAAGCAGTGACATAATGATGGGAAATGTTTTCTCTAGTAAGAGGTGAAGGTATTAATGGTGTCTGTCTGTAGGCTAGACAAATGGCTGCCGTCCTCCTGAGACGTCTTTTGTCCTCTGCATTTGATGAAGTCTATCCCACTCTTCCATCGGATGTTCAGACTGCCATCAAGAGTGAACTGCTAATGATTATTCAGATGGAAACACAATCTAGCATGAGGAAAAAAATTTGTGATATTGCTGCAGAATTGGCCAGGAACTTAATAGGTATGTGTATAGATAAATTTATTATTAGGTCACAGGGAAAGGCTGTTGTATATGTTTTTTTTTTTGTTATCATATATTCCTTTGGTTTAGTGAGATTGTCTCTCCTCTGTGTCCACGTCTGAGCTACACACTGTCTTATAGCTTCAGTCTACCCAAATGCTAGGGTAATGGGCATGTATCACAATGCCTGGCCCTTTTGTTTTTTTTTTTGTTGCTAATGGGGCTTGAACTCTGGGCCTGGGCCCTGTCCTCTAGGTAGCTCAAGGCAAGCTCTCTACCACTTGAGCCACAGAAACACTTCTGGGTTTTCTGGTGGTTCATTGGAGATAAGAGCCTCACAGACTTTCCTGTCCAGGCTGGCTTTGAACCAGGATCCTCATATCTCAGCCTCCTACAATAGGATTACAGGCGAGAGCCATTGGAACCTGGCCGTAGTTTTGTTTTTTTTTTTTTTTTTAAATAGAATCTTTTGGAGGATAATTCACGAGTATCACAGTAGTGTTTATTTGATCTAAAATGAATGTGATTATGGATTCTGCATTCAGAGCCAAAAGTTACAGCTATTTATAGAATCCAGCCATAATACTTACCAAAATTACTATTCAAAATGCCCATACGTAAAAATAATCTTACAATTTGCTTCAAGGTTTTTAGCTATATTTCCTCTTTTCATCTATAAAGTTTTACAAGCACAGGCTAACTAATGGTAGATCCTTCTTTATAGTTCAGCTTGCCAATTGAGGTAGAAAGCAGTGGACTCCATGTGCAGTAGTGGCCATGTATGTATATATACTGATAAAGCATATATTTGGCTGCTAAATTGCTATACTACATACTTTATAAAATGCCAAAAGAGGGACTGGGAAGATGGCTCAGTGGTAGAGCACTTGCCTTGCATGCATGAGACCCTGGGTTTGATTCCTCAGCATCACATAAGCAGAAAAAAAAGCGCCGGAAGTGGCGCTGTGGCTCAAGTGGTAGAGTGCTAGCCTTTAGGTGAAGAGCTGAGGGACAGCGCCCAGGCCCAGAGTTCAGGCCCATGACTGACCCCATAAACAACAACAACAAAAAAATGCCAAAAGGGGCTGGGAAGGTGGCTCAGTGGTAGAGTGCTTGCCTTGCATGCATGAGGCCCTGGGTTCGATTCCTCAGCACCACATAAGCAGAAAAAGCCAGAAGTGGCGCTGTGGCTCAAGTGGTAGAGCACTAGCCTTGAGCTGAAGAACTGAGGGACAGTGCCCAGGCCCAGAGCTCAGGTCCCATGACTGGCCAAAAAAAAAAAAAAAATGCCAAAAGATGTTTTAAAATTAGGTAAAAAGAAAACTTTAAAATTACATTTTTTAAATAGTAGCTGGGTCCTGGAGGCTCATGCCTGTAATCCTAGCTACTCAGGAGGCCAGCCCCTGCTGGGCAGGGCAGGAAAGTCCGTGAGACTCTTATCTCCAATAAATCACTGGAAAACCAGAAGTGGCACTGTGGCTCAAGTGGTAGAGCACTCCCTTTGAGCTGGAGCTGAGGGACAGGGCCCAAGCCCAGACTTCAAGTCTTTAAATTCAGCCAATCGAGTGTAAATTTTTCTTTTTTTGGGGGGGTGGGGGTGGGGTGGAGTCC
This sequence comes from Dipodomys spectabilis, assembly GCF_019054845.1. Classification (NCBI taxonomy): domain Eukaryota; kingdom Metazoa; phylum Chordata; class Mammalia; order Rodentia; family Heteromyidae; genus Dipodomys; species Dipodomys spectabilis. The sequence goes on from NW_024870752.1 coordinate 12,631,178, forward strand.
AGTTGTGGGGCCTGAACTCAGGGCCTGGGCGCTGTCCCTCAGCTCTTCAGCTCAAGGCTAGCACTCTACCACTTGAGCTATAGCGCCACTATCGGCTTTTTTTTTTTTTCATTATTTTTGCTTCTGTGGTGCTGAGGATCAAACCCAGGGCCTCAGGCACGCAAGGCAAGCGCTCTACCACTGAGCCATCTTCCCAACTGGAGTGTAAATTTTTCTATGAACTAATTCTTAGAGACTTGTATGACATGTTTTTTTGTTTGTTTGTTTTTTTGGGTCCGGTCATGGGGCCTGAACTCTGGGCCTGGGTGCTGTCCCTCAGCTCTTCAGCTCAAGGCTAGCGCCCTACCACTTGAGCCACAGCACCTCTTCTGGCTTTTTTCTTTTTGCTTATGTGGTGCTGAGGAATCGAACCCCGGACCTCTGGCATGCAAGACATGCGCTCTACCACTGATCCACCTTCCCAGCCCCTGTATGACATGTTTTTATAGTTTAGATTAATAAGTTCAAAGTCTACTGGAACACTTAATTTTGAATATCCTAAAATAGATTCGAAAATTATGTTTTTGAATTTTATAGGTAACTTTTTTTTTTTTTGGTCAGTCATGGGGCTTGAACTCTGGGCCTGGGTGCCTGACCCTTAGCTCTTCAGCTCAAGACGAGTACTCTACCACTTGAGCCACAGCACCACTTCTGGTTTTTTTGTTTTTTTTGTCAGTTCATTGGGCTTGAACTCAGCCTGGGCACTGTCCCTCATCTCTTCAGCTCAAGGCTAGCGCTCTACCACTTGAGCCACACCTCCACTTCCAGCATATTCTGGCTTATGTTGTACTGAGGAATCAAACCTCATACCTCATGCATGCAAGGCAAGCACTCTACCACTGAGCCCCCTTCCCAGCCTGTTTTCCTCTGTTTTATTTTCATATACAGGCAAGCATGACTATTTATTTATTTTTTTTGTTGTTGTTGGTGGTGGTGGTGGTGCTTGAACTCTGGGACTGGGCAGTGTCCCTCGGCTCTTCAGCTCAAGGCTAGTGCTCTACCACCTGGGCCACAGCACCATTTCCAGTTTTCTGGAGGTTTATCGGAGACAAGAGTTTCATGGCTTTTCCTGCCCAGGCTGGCTTTGAACCATGATCCTCATATCTCAACTGCCAGATTAGCTAGTATTACGGACATGAGCCACCAGCACCTGGCCACAATTTTTCATTTTTTGTTTTTTTTCTCAGTCATGGGTCTTGAACTCAGTGCCTAGACGTCCTTCCTGTGCTTTTGTGCTCAAGGCTAGCACTCTGTCACTTTGAGGTACAATGCCAGAGTCTCACAGACATTCCTGTTCCAGCTGGCTTTGAACCTTGATCCTCAGATCTCAGCTTCCTGAGTAGTTAGGATTACAGACATGAGCTAGGATACCTGGCTACTTATTTTACTTTTGAAAAGAAACAGCCTATTGCTTAGTCTGCCTCACACTTCTGGACTTCAGGTTTTTGTGACATAGGACATCAGTGAGTATCTTAACTAGAGCAATAGTATCATTTAAAAATCTACATTTTAAAGTCTTGTTAAAGTAACATTTTATATACTTAAAGTTATAAAGTAACTGTGCACAGGTGGCTCACTCCTGTAATCCTAGCTATAGCTAATCAGGAAACAGATCTGAGGAACACAGCTTGGAGTCAGCCCAGGCAGGAAAGTTCATGAGTTTCTTGTCTCCAATGAGCCACCAAAAAACCTGTAAGTAGAACCTGTTGCACAAGTGGCACAACGCTAACCTTGAGAAAGCTCAGGGACATTGTCCAGAACCTGAGCAAGCCCCAGTACCAGCATAAGAAAAGAACAAGCCAGGAACTGGTGTCTCAGGCCTATAATCTTAACTACTCAGAGGCTGAGATCTGAGGATAGCAGTTCAAAACCAGCCCAGGCAGTAAAGTCTATGAGACTTTTTTTTTTTTTTTGTCGGTCGTGGGGCTTGAACTCTGGGCCTGGGTGTTGTCCCTCAGCTCTTCAGCTCAAGGCGAGCGCTCTACCACTTGAACTACAGTGCCACTTCCGGTTTTCTGGTGGTTTATTGGAGATAGGAGTCTCATGGTCTCTCATGCCCAGGCTGGCTTTGAACCGCCATCCTCAGATCTCAGCCTCCTGAGTAGCTAGGATTACAGGCGTGAGCCACCAGCGCCCGGCTTTATGAGACTCTTGTCTCCAGTGAACCACCAGAAAATCCAAAAGTGATTCTGTGGCTCAAGTGGTAGAGGGTTAGCCTTGAGCTGAAGAGCTAAGGGAAAGCGCCTAGGTCCAGCGTTCAAGCCCCACAAGTGACAAAAAAGAAAAACAACAACTATAAAGTTTGTGCCAGGCTTGCTAGCACACATCAGTGATCCCAGTCCTTGGGAACCAGATACAAGAACAATTTGAGGATGGGAATGTAGCTTAGTGGTAGAGTGCTTGCCCAGCATGCATGAAGCCCTGGGTTCGATTCCTCAGTACCATATAAACAGAAAAGGCTGGAAGTGGTGCACTGTGGTTCAAGTGGGTACAGTGCTAGCCTTTAGCAAATGAAGCTCAGGGACTGTGGCCCTGAGTTCAAATACCAGGACTGGAAAAAATAAATGACCACCCCTAATATCCTTGCTTATGTAAACCCAAATGTACATGAAATCTTTTTTTTTTAAGATTGTGATACTGTTTTCATGGTTAAAAGACTTCATTGTATTGGAATTTCTAAAACTTATAGAGCAAATGACACTTGTACTGTGGTACAATTTCAGTGGGACTTAGGACATTAGAAGGGTTTATCCCTAATATTTTGGGGTTGGATTGGCACTCCTCATGCCTAGATTTCTTTGCTTGCAGACGAGGACGGCAACAACCAGTGGCCTGAAGGTTTGAAGTTCCTCTTTGACTCAGTCAGCTCTCAGAACATGGGTCTGCGGGAAGCCGCCCTTCACATATTCTGGTACATGTCCTGATCCTGTTCAAAAGAAAAAAATATTCATATCTTGGAGCTCTAAAATTGATTGTATTAGCCCAATTTTGGCTTTTGGGACTGTCCCGATATACTTTGCATTTATGTTAAAAGCAAATTTGGTAAAAAGGGGGTAGGGATTGTTTTACATGCTACAGTTTTCCTTTTGTCCTGAAATTTTTCTTAGTCTCCATGCCTTTATTTGAAGAGTAACAATGTAGCTTTTAGACAACCACTATAAGTGTGAAAAGGGCTGGGAATGTGGCTTAATGGAAGAGTGCTTGCCTAGTGTGCATGAAGTCCTGGTGTTCAATTCCTCAGTACCACATACACAGATAAAGCTGGAAGTGGTGCTGTGGATCAAGTAGTAGAGTGCCATCCCTGAGCAAAAGAATCTCAGGGACAGTGCCCAGGCCTTGACTTCAAGCCCCAGGACTGGCAAAAATAATAATAATTGTGAAAAAGAACAGAATGGGAGTGAGTCTATTTTTTTGTAGTCTTTTTTTTTTTCTGTGAGTGTACTTTATCTTTTTCAACAGACTTCTGTATATTTATGAACAAATGGTTTAGGATTAGAATTAGGTGGTGCTTATATTATTAATATATGTGATTCACAACTTTTCCAGTTACACTACATACACTTTTCAGATTTTACATCTTTTTCTACTTTGTCAAGTGAATCTTGTTTGTTTCAATAATCCAGGATGCAGAATTAAGTGAAAGCATTCTGTTTACCAATTTTTTTAAATTACTTGGTTTTTGTTTTTTTGTTTTTTTTTGCGGGGGGGGGGGGGACAGGGCAGGGGGGTCTGGTTGTGGGGCTTTTACTCTGGGCCTGGGTGCTGTCCCTCAGCTCTTCAGCTCAAGGCTAGTGCTCTACCACTTGAGCCACAGCGCCACTTCTGGCTGAGGAATCGAACCCAGGGCCTCTGGCATGCAAGGCAAGCGCTCTACCTACCACTGAGCCACTTTCCCAGCCCCCACTTGTTTTTGATGGAGCCTTGTACTTAGTCATTTTTACTCGTTGAGCTTTGCCTCCAATCTTTTCTGCTGTATTTATTTTCCAACGGAGCTTACTTTTTGCCCAGTTGATTAGTCCACATTTGCAAAGCAGAAACAGTCTTCCCTTGGACACCAAGACTGGGAATGGATGGGCAGAAGGCATGATTAGTACCACTGCCTCTCACAACCTTGTGCTTCCCTTTCCATCATGCATTGCAAGTCAGCTGAGAAGCAGAGAGTGGGTAATAAAGGATATAGTAAGGAGCAGGGCAGAGCCTCCATAACCAGTCTGAATGGCTATGTGTTTGTTTCCATTCGCCCCATCCAGAAAGAGAACTTGTTTTAGAGCATGTGAGGATGATGTTCAACATAAGGATTGATGCAAGTTTTGAAGTAATTAGGTAAACTGGTCATTAGAGATTCTCACACTTTACAGAGATATATAATATAGCTTTTAAAGAATGTTATTGGATCATTTTCTAGGAACTTTCCTGGAATTTTTGGAAACCAACAGCAGCACTATTTAGACGTCATCAAACGGATGTTAGTTCAGTGTATGCAAGATCAGGAACATCCATCGGTAAATAATTTAAATTCCACTGATTTTAATATCTGATTCCATCTAATTTGTGAAAGAACTTTATGGGGGTTAGAATATGATAAAATAAATGCTACTTCAAGGTGAAGAATAATTTCATCTTGAATATGAAAAGGTGAATCTATCCAGTGTCATATTTGTGACATCTTTTATTCTCTTTGTTGTAGATCAGGACATTATCTGCTAGAGCTACAGCTGCATTTATACTTGCAAATGAACATAATGTTGCTCTCTTCAAACATTTTGCAGACTTGTTACCTGGATTCCTACAGGTAAGAAAACAGTATAAAACTAATCATAATTATGTTGCTGTTTTCATTAGTCTAAATTCTCATTAGTTATATATATAGTGTATGCTTTTTTTTGTTTTTTTGTTTTTTTTTTTGGTCGGTCGTGGGGCCTGAACTCTGAGCTTGGGCGCTGTCTCTGTGCTCTTCAGCTCAAGGCGAGTGCTCTGCTGCTTGAGCCACAGCATCACTTCCAACATGCATGTTTTTGTTTTTTTTTTTTTTAATTGCTTTTTTTTAATAGGTAATTTTTTAACCTTTTATCTGCAATGAAAACAGCAGGTAGATCTGTGTCCATTTACATATAGTATATTTCTGTGCCATTGACTTTTTATTTTGTTACTTGGGGTTTGAACTCAGTACCTGGCTGGCACAGCTAGCACACTGACACTTGAACCACAATCCTAGCCCATCTTTTTCAGATTGTTTAGAAAGTACTTATTAATGCATAATCATGTAGGTGTTTCATATTAAATTTATGAAATAACCTATAAATAAGGTTTAAGGCCAGTTTTATAAAAGGAAAAACTAAGGAAAAAAGAACAAAATACTTTTCCAAGTTCATAGTTTGGGTAAGTAGAAAAATCAGAATTTAGCTGTATGCTACTAGCTCATGCCTATAATCTACAAATTCAGGAGGCTGAGATCTGAAGATCACAGTTCAAAGCCAGCCTGGACAGGAAAGTCCATGAGACTGTTATCTCCAATAAACTACTCAGAAAAAGGCAGAAGTGGCGCTGAGGCTCAAGTGTGGTAAAATGCTAGCCTTGGGCACAAAGAGGCTCAGGGTCACTGCCAGGCCCACATTAGTTCCTAAGGATAAGATCATGTTTTAAGGTTAGAAAAATAAGAATGAAGACGTTACTGTAGTGATTCTCATTCTCACCAGACTATAAATCTGGTTTTTGAGAAAATGTTTAGGCCTTCCTAAAATGAATGCATATATAACTGTTAGATATTATGCATGTTTTTAATATCTAAATACGACTAAACCTCAGAAAAACATTTTAAAAATGCATGCTTAAATGTCTTGTATATCCAGTTAAAGCTGAGGTGTGACTATACTGGTGGCCATGGTAAACTACATGATTTGCGGTGGCTAAGCACTGGACTGATAATGGCAGTTTCCTTGGCAAAACAAACATCATTAGTGTTGGTGTTCCTGTTGGAAAGATCTGAGATTGTGAAGTTCTGGAAACAATGTGTGGTCTTCCTTGACTACGCAGTATTCTGTTTAAGTATGATGATTGTTGAGTAGTCATCTAGCATCCTAACTGATCAAATACCAAAATCCCTGGATGTTAGAGTCATTTATTTTATTTTTTTGTGAAAATACTGTACAGAGGGGTTACAATTACATGGGTAAGATAATGAGCACATTTCTTATCAAGTATTGTAGCCTCCTCCTTTGTCTCCCCTTCCCATCCCTTCGTATCCTTCCCCCTCCCATCCCCCCCACCAAAGTTGTAAAGTTCATTTTTCCGACATATCGACTTATCCTGTCATACACTTTAATGCAAATAGTTGTTATGATATAGTGTTGGAGAGTAAGAATCTGACATAGTCTTGTTCAGTATAGACAGTTCCCCGCCTCCCAACTTATTTGGGGGGGAGGCAGTCCTGGCCCTTTAACTCGACCTTGGGCACTGTCCCTGAGCTTCTTTTGTTCAAGGTTAGCACCTACCGCTTAAGCCACAGTGCCATTTCCAGCCTTTTCTGTTAGTGGTACTGAGGAATCAAACCCAGGGCTTTATGCATGCTAGGCAAGCACTCTTACCACTAAGCCACATTCCCAGCCCTCCAATATTCTGAAGGCCAACTATAGGTTTTAAAAAGGCAAAAACGAGTTTGTGGCTTAGGTTCTAGGTTCATTTCGTTTGATTTTCCAACCTGGCATGTGTGAACACTTGAGATGCAAGAAGGGTAAATAGGATCCTGCAAAAATTGAGATCCTATTTCAAAAAATTAGAACCACAGCCAGGCGCCAGGGACTCACACTTGTTGGCTACTAAGGAGGCTGAGATCTCAGGACCCCAGTTCAAAGCCAGCTCAGGCAGAAAACTCCACGTCAATTAGAAGTTTCACTTCCATGTTACTGTAATTACCGAATCCCATTCATTTTTAAAGTTGAATAATAGTCCATTGTGTATATACATGCATATCACATTTTCTACTTCATATGTTATCATGTTATTAACAGTGCTAAAATAAACATGTCTGGTTTACATGATTTTAATTCCTTTGAATATGTGCCCCATAATAAGATCATACAATACTTATGTGTCACATGAACATTAAGGTATGGATGTGGTTTTTGGTATGACAATTGAAAAGTATTCTTTTTTAACCACTTCATAGGAACATTTTGGTTGCTGAGTTTTTCCTGTTTTATATCTTCTAGGCTGTTAATGACTCGTGCTACCAGAATGATGATTCAGTCCTAAAATCCCTGGTTGAGATAGCAGATACTGTCCCAAAGTATCTGCGTCCTCACTTGGAAGCAACTCTGCAGCTAAGTCTAAAGGTAGGTTGATACTTGAGTATAGGTCTGCCCCTTAAGTACAGGTGATAATCTTAAGTAATAAATGCACACAAATCTGCCTTCTTTGTAGTTGTGTGGAGATACCAGCCTCAATAATATGCAGCGCCAGCTTGCCCTTGAAGTGATCGTGACCCTCTCAGAGACCGCCGCTGCTATGTTACGAAAGCATACTAATATTGTTGCACAGACGAGTAAGTCAAAGCTCTTCAGTGCTTATATGTAATGTAGTGAAGTTATTGGATGCACTTGCTGAGAATCAATGTGATTTCTCAGATTCATTGACAATATGAATGTCCTTTGAAAGTTAGATAAATCTGGGGAAATGCATATATGCATAAATATTAGGCAATAGATTAAAATAATGCAAGAGGGGCTATACCTGTAGTAGTAAGGAGCAAAGCTGAAAACATAGATAGTAATAGTACTTACCCATGAAGGTAGGCTCAGAGCACTGATAATGACATTAACCACCGCTCGCCTTGTTTTATAGTGCTTTACTCCAGAGTCTCAGTAAAACTTCCATGATGATTGTACTCTGGAAATAGCTGCTGTACAGTTTAGTTTTGCTAGGATAAGCATTTAGGACTAACCACACTAACCTAATGGTTTTCTCCTAGTCATTTCTTCATGGGTTTGTGATATCTGATCACAGAAAATGATAAGCATACCTTACCACATGGTCACGTTATAGTGGCACCTACTTTTTATTTATCTTACACTGCAATAGTGGTTAGAATTTTAGGACTTTCCAACTGAAGACACTCACTTTTTGTTATAATGACAAATAGAATTGGAAACAAATATTGCTCATTGGTTGGTTATATGTCTGCCAAAGGAGAAAAAAAAAAAGAGCCTGGGGCCCTGAGTTTAAGCCATAGTAGTGGTGCAAGAAATGAAAAGAATTGGGGCTAGGAAGGTGGCTCAGTGGTAGAACTCTTGGCCTTGCATGCCTGAGGCCCTGGGTTCGATTCCCCAACACCACATAAGCAAAAAGAAAAAAGCCGGAAATGGTGCTGTGGCTCAAGTGGTAGAGCACTAGCCTTGAGCTGAAGAGCTGAGGGACAGCGCCCAGGCCCAGAGTTCAGGCCCCATGACCAGACCCTCCCCCCAAAAAAACTATCCTGGGCTGGGAAGGTGGCTTAGTGGTATAATGCTAGCCTGGCATGCATGAAGCCCTGGGTTCAATTCCTCAGTATCACATATACAGAAAATGCTAGAAATGGCATTGTGGTAGAGTGCTAGCATTTAGCCACAACAGCTCAGGGACGGCACCCAGGCCCCAGGACTGGCAAAAAAAGGTAAAGAATGCCTACATGCCAAAAAATTATCACTTAGGAAAATTTACTAGGAAGATAAAAGATCTTGTAATATCAGACCTGACTTAGAATACCTAAGAATAAATCAGATAGCGTATTTAAAGACTAACAGAAGAAGTAAACATCTTCTTTTCACATCAGCCTATAGATCTATAGTTTCATAGGCTGGGGGTAGTGGGGGTCTCAGCAGTAGAGTTCCTAGCAAGTAAGGCCCCAAGTTCAAGGACACACACATACACAGATTAAATTCAATGTAATTTTAGTCAAATCCTAATTCATGGTCATAATAGGTTCTAAAAATTTTTTTTGGTGAATCATGGGGCTTGATCTCTGGGCTTGGGCGCTGTCCCTGCGCTCTTCAGCCCAAGGCGAGTGCTCTACCAGTTGCACCACAGCGCCACTTCCAGTTTTCTAGTGGTTTATTGGAGATAAGAGTCTCACGGACTTTCCTGCCCTGACTGGCTTTGAACCACAATCCTCAGACCTCAGCCTCCTGAGTAGCTAGGATTACAGGTGTGAGCCACCGGTTCTAAAATTCTTACAAAGAGTATAAGTACTGGAGAAGCTAGGGAGATTCTGACCGCGAATGCTTGCTCTCAGATCTGAAGATTTGAAACTGATCTATGATATAGATGTAGACAGTGGTATGAACAGAATAGGAGGAGTAAGATCAAAAGAGCACACCTAGAAGGTAACTCATCAGAGGTTGTTGGAATAAGCTGTTTGATTTTAAAGCAGGATGGTTGTGGGGAATGAGGATGTGGGGAGGTGGGGGAAGCAGAGACAACCCCAGTTATCTTAGTTAAAAATAGTTTGGAGCCAGGCTTGGGAGGCTCACACCTTAATCCTAACTATTCAGGAAGCTGATATCTGAGGGTTGTGGTTCAAAGCCAGCCCAAACAGGAAAATGGGTGAGACTCTTTATTTCCAGTTAGCCACTAGAAACCTGGAAGTGGTACTGTGGCTCAAAGTGGTAGAGTGCTAACCTTGAGCAGTAGAGCTCAGGGTCAGGGCCCAGGCCCCAAGTTCAAGCCCCATGACTTACAAAAAGAATACAATGGTAATTTGGAAGTCAAGCACTGGTGGCTCACACTTGTAATCCTAGCAACTCAGAAAGCAGAGATCAGAGGATCCAAGCCAGCCCAGGCTGAAAAGACATTGAGATTCTATCTTCAAATAAAACAACCAGCAAAGGCCAAGCAAAGGCATGGCTCAAGTGATAGAGTACCAGCAATGAGCAAGCAAGCATTTTGAGGTCAAGCCTCCAACCCAGGAAAATATTAAGTATAATGAAAATAATTATTTTTGAGGTTATTTACAGGTATATTATGAATATATTTTACAAGTGGGGATTAACAGTAGACACAAATAAGTTTATTTGCAAATACTAAATCCATATCTCTTGGCCAAGTAAATATGAAATTTAAAATGAAGTCACGAGCTGTAAATGACTGCAATGCTCAGTCACTGAAGCTTGGTGTCTAGAAAGTAAACAAGACTGATAAACAGAAGAGCTGAGGAACACTATGGATTCTTGCAAACAGTTGCAGGTGTGAGTGGTGTCAGAACATTTGACAGTCTCAGGATGGTGGAAAGTGTAGAGAGGATCTCAATACTTGGCTTCTAGGCATCCCCTGTCCACTGCAACAGCTGTAAAGAGCCTTTTGGTGATTTTTAGTAATACTGAAGATACTTTTAAGAATTACCTATGCAGTCTTTTGTTGTTGTTTTTTGGGTCCAGTCGTGGGTCCTGAACTCTGGGCCTGGGCACTGTCCCTCAGCTTTTCAGCTCAAGGCTAGCACTCTACCACTTGAGCCACAGCGCCACTTCCGGCTTTTTCTGTTTGTGGTGCTGAGGAATCGAACCCAGGGCCTCATGCATGCAAGGCAAGCGCTCTACCACTGAGCCACCTTCCCAGCCCTATGCAGTCTTATACTTGTAAAGGAGATGTAAAATTTCATCAAATTGAGGAGGGGGAAAAGTAGAAGCACTCAAAATGCTCATCAGCCACTGGACAGTGTGATTGTGTAATTGAACACTGGATTATTGAAAAATTCAAAAATTGACAAGGCATATACATTGTAACATAAATCTTTAAATAGTGCTATGCAATTGTATATAGTTTACCTGTATTTTAAGTAGAAATAATAAAACAATGGATTAATGATTGGCACTCACACTAGTGAGAGGAGGGGTAGAGGATGCAGTGGGATTTTGGAGGTTGATCAGAATTCCCAAACAAAACAGCCCAACATAGTCTGATACTTTAAAAAAAACACTAAAGCAGTTGTCACAAAAGTGATTTTGACCCGAGGTTGATGAGGAACCTAAGACTAAAAGGTGAGCTAATGTTCTGTCACCCTGTTTGAGAGGCAAAGCAAATCTTGTTCTTTTTTTTTTTTTTTTTTTTTGGTCAGTCGTGGGGCTTGAACTCTGGGCCTGAGCGCTGTCCCTCAGCTCTTCAGCTCAAGGCGAGCGCTCTACCACTTGAGCTACAGCGCCACTTCCGGTTTTCTGATGGTTTATTAGAGATAAGAGTCTCACGGACTTTCCTGGACTTTCCTGCCCAGGCTGGCTTTGAACCGGGATCCTCAGATCTTAGCCTCCTGAAGAGCTAGGATTACAGGCGTGAGCCACCAGCACTGGGCTTGTTCTTATTTTTAATTGGTCTAACAAAACAGGCACAGTCCTCTGGTGTGAACTGATTATTTGCTTTAGTTCCTCAGATGTTAGCTATGATGGTTGATCTGGAAGAGGATGAGGACTGGGCAAATGCTGATGAACTAGAAGATGATGATTTTGACAGGTAATGCACACTTGACTGGGTAAAGGTGGCTGGATAGGACTGTGCCCAGCTCTCTACTGCTGTGTTCTCTATAGAGCTGGAAGTTAAACTTTTCAACTTGGAATATGAAACACTTTGCCTTTCTATTGTTTTCATTTCTGTCTCACATCACTATTTTTTGGTGTATAATTTGAGTAAGTTTCATGTGTTCACTGAAAGCTTATAAAACATATTTTCTAGTTTTGGGTTTTAATGTCGGTGGTTTTGGGGCTTAAACTCTGGACCTGGGCACTGTCTCTCAGCTCTTCAGCTCAAGGCCACTTGAGCCACAGCGCCACTTCCAGTTTTCTGGTGTGGTTAATTGGAGTTTAGTCTCACAGACTTTCCTGCCCAGGCTGGCTTTGAATCGTGATCCTCAGATCTCAGCCTCCTGAGTAGCCACGATTACAGGCATGAGCCACCGCACCCAGCATTTCTAGTATTTTAAATAGTAAATAGTACATGAAACTATTTTGTAATGAAAGATAATTGCAACAAAAAAAACAATCTGTCTATTCTAAAAACTTTAGAAGCAAGGCACCAAGGTTCCAAGCCAGCCCAGGCATGAAAGTCTAGGTCTATGAGATTCTTAGCTCCAGTTAGCCAGCAAAGTCAAATGGAGTTATGGCCCCAGTGGGAGAGTGTTCACCTTGAGCAAAATACCTCAGGGACAACAGTCAAGCACTGAGTTCAAGCTCCAGGACCAGTACCAAAAACAAAAATTCACTGTGTGTGTTGGAATATTATTTCTGTAATCTCAGCAAAGACTAAAGGTTTTATTGAAAGCCCTTTCCCCTTGTTTTTGTACCAGTCCTGCAGCCTTGAACTCAGGGTTGATGCTGTCCCTTTGCTCAAGGCTAGTGCTCTACCGCTTGAGCCCAGCTCTATTTCCACCTTTAATTGGAGACAAAGAGTCTTAAAGACTCTCTTCTTGCCCTTGCCCAGGCTGGCTTCGAACCTCATTCTTATCTCATCTCTCTCCTCCTAAATAGCTATAACTAAAAGTGTGAGCCATCTACAACCTAACCCTTTTCTTTCTATATGATGGTTTTGTTTTTTTGCCAATCATGCGGCTTGAATTCTGGGTTTGAGCACTGTCCCTGGACCTCTCTGTGCTCAAGGCTAGCGCTCTATCACTTGAGCCATAGCACCACTTGCAGCTTTTTCTATGACAGACTTTCCTGTCCAGGCTGGCTTTGAATCTCTATCCTTAGATCTCAACTTCCTAAATACTAGAAGTATAGGCATGAGCCACCATCGACTAGCCTGTTTTTTCTTTTTTTTTTTTTTTTAACCCACACCTTCAATACCATACAAAAACATGCTTACACTATTTCTCAGTCTTATTTTAATATGTGCTTAGAGATTTTTTTTTTTTTTTTTAATTTTATTTTTTTATTGTAAAGCTACTATACAGAGGGTCACAGTTACATGAGTGAGGTTATGAGTACACTTCCTCTTGTGCTTAGAGATTTAGCCAGTACCAAGTGCTGTTTTCAGTGGATTCTGGGTGTTGACTGCATGGGTTTGTTTGTGTTTAGCAACGCAGTTGCAGGGGAGAGCGCATTAGACCGGATGGCCTGTGGCCTTGGTGGGAAGCTTGTACTGCCGATGATCAAGGAACACATCATGCAGATGCTTCAGAATCGTAAGCTGTGCTTCTTCATGTTCTACGAGAGCAGAATGTGGCTCTCTAAATCTTAAACACTTAGCAAATGCTAAGTTAGCAAATGCTGTTTTTAAAAATCAAACTTTGCCTATTTATAATGTTTAGCCTGACACATTTGACTGAAATTCTACATCATTTTTGGAACCATTATTTAATTTTTCCCTCCACAGAATTGGCATCATCGTATAGGGAAAAATTATTCTAAAGAAAATATGCAGATTTACTCAAACTTTAGGCAGAAACCTTAAAGATTTGAATAAGAGTTATTTTTATTTAACTAGTTGTACAAAGGGGTTTCAGTTCAACAAATTAGTTTATTTGAATGTGCATGAAATATTAGTGTTTGACTCATATAGTCTCCCTTCAATACTGTTTTATCTTGTAAAGAAAAGGGGCTAGGGGTGGTGGCTCGGGTGGTAGAGCATTTGTCTAGGAAGCACAAGGCCTTGAGTTCAGTCTCCAAGGAGTCTAACAGACACTTCTGTCCATTTTTCTAGTTGTTCAGTATGTAGGAAGTTTTGTTCTTTTCCAAATCAGAATAATTTTTAATTTTTCTACAAGCATGACATTGGTCATGTCCAAATTACTACTAGTCTTGTGAACGTAACTCTTTTTCCACAGCTGACTGGAAATACCGGCATGCAGGACTGATGGCCTTGTCTGCCATTGGGGAAGGGTGCCACCAGCAAATGGAAGGAATTCTAAATGAGATAGTAAATTTTGTATTGCTTTTCCTTCAGGATCCTGTAAGTACCAGTAGCTCTTTTGGTTCATAATTGTTACTCCTACTACACAAACAGTAATTTCTTTCCCTTACTAATGCAAAGGGACATTTTTATTACAGCATCCAAGAGTGCGGTATGCAGCCTGCAATGCTGTTGGACAGATGGCTACAGATTTTGCACCCGGTTTCCAAAAGAAATTTCATGAGAAGGTAAATGACATGTCCTCACATAACTCTTGTCAGTGTCAGAAGAGAGGGGTAAGCATTTCAAACGCACACCCATGTGCTTCTACTCCTAGGTGATTGCAGCTCTGCTGCAGACCATGGAAGACCAAGGCAACCAACGGGTGCAGGCCCATGCAGCAGCCGCCCTCATTAACTTCACTGAGGACTGTCCCAAGTCGCTGCTTATTCCCTACTTAGATAACTTGGTAAAACATCTGCACTCCATAATGGTACTTAAACTTCAAGAGGTGAGTTTTGAGATCCTTAAGCTCTAAGATTAGGTTTATTAGATGGAGAAGACCTGGTAAAAGAGACTTTTCAGCAAGACAATCAGGACAAGAGGTTTAAGGCAGGCAAAGCTATTTCCTGTACAAGAAATCAGGCTCAATCTGAGCATAGGCTAATAGAATCCTGAACAACATAGTATCACAGTTTAGTAAATTAATATATAGGTTGCCTGGAAAATAAGGCAAGGAATTATCTGAATTTGAGGATGAGCCAGCCTATGTTTTTGTTTAGTTTCCTTCTTTATTTTCAATATTGGAGTTTGAGCTGGGTCCTTATACTTGCTAGGCAGATGGGCTGTCATTTGTGCCATTCCTCCCACCTTTCCTGCTTGTATGTGCTTCGGGAGATGAATGTGAAAAACAGAAGATTTGGAAGCAGGATTACACCCATTGCTAGGGAGCTGTTCAAGCAAGAGATGATTCTCAAGACCATTTGTGGAGTTCAAACACCACTACCAAAGGAGAAAAAGATTGATCACGTGAAGCTCTAAATTCTTTCTGCCAATTTTAATTTAAAAGGTGGGGTTCTCCAGAAGCAAGGAAGAAATGTCAAACATTTCTTCTAACCACAGGGACAGAAATCAAGAATATGTGGCAATGATATCCCATTTTGTTTAAATAATCAGACTGGCTCTCCAAGTAGTGTTTTATTACAGGTTATATACAAGGATGCAACTTGACAACAATTGAGCAGTGTTAGTACAGCTGTGTGTGAACATTCTACTCTAAATGTGTGAGAGATGTGGATGAGAAAAGCAAAAATTGAGGCCCAGTTTGTTAAATACAAAGAGAGTGGATTAGTGCTGTAAAGATGAAGTGAAGACTAAGGATATAGAAAATAAAAACTTCACTCTATAGGCTGTTGGTATTAGATTCCCCAGGCATGAGCTTCCTATTAATTGCTATGAGAGTTAACTAATACTTAGTCTTTGTTATTGCTACAAAAACCGTAGTCCATAGCACTTGACTGGTCAAAGGATAGGGAGGAGCGGCTGGGAAGATGACTCCAGTGTTAGTGCTTGCCTTGCATGCATGAGGCCCTGAGTTCAGTTCCTCAGCACCACAGAAGCAGAAAAAGCCAGAAGTGGCACTGTGGTTCAAGTGTGTATGTAGAGCACTAGCCTTGAGCTGAAGAGTTCAGGGACAGCGCCCAGGCCCAGAGTTCAGGCCCCATGACTGGCAAAAGAAAAAGAAAAAAGGACAGGGAGGAGATAGCCAAAGCAATAGAAGTTTGAAACAAATTCCCAAGTATTAAGTGTCAACTCACACAGCAGATTAATAATATTATCATCCAGGCACTGATAATATTCTACTGAGGCTGAGATCTGAGGGTCTTTTTTCTGCCCAGTCAGAAAAGTCAGATTAACCACTTTGAAAAGCATAGGTGGAACCTGTAGCTCAAAGTGGTAGAATGCTAGCCTAGAGCAAAAGAGCTCAGGGATAGCACCCCGGCCCTGAGTTCAAACCAAGCCCTACAACCAACCAATTATTTTAAAAAATGAAGAAATATAAGAGATAATGCTTTGTGAATGCAAGAAAGATGAGTAAGACCAAGATTTGTACTCTAGAAACAGCTGTGCTTTTAAATAAGACCAAAAAACAAACAAGTAATGGGTACTAGGTTAGGGGGAGGAGCGGGAACTACATAAATGGTTCATCATAATTTAGTTTTTATGAGAATATACTGTAGTTTCTGCATTTTTAGCTTCTAGAAAGCTTCTTGCAGTTTAGAAAAACAAGAACATGGGGGGGGGGGGGGGTAGTGGCAACTTAAATATTTCTTCCAGTTTTTCATTCCATTTATTTTGTGCATCTTTTCTCATAGCTGATACAGAAAGGCACCAAGTTAGTTTTGGAACAAGTTGTGACATCCATTGCGTCAGTTGCAGATACTGCAGAAGAGAAATTTGTCCCTTATTATGATTTATTTATGCCATCCCTGAAGCACATTGTTGAGAATGCAGTGCAGAAGGAACTTAGACTTCTGAGAGGAAAAACTATCGAATGCATCAGCCTTATTGGTCTGGCTGTTGGGAAGGAAAAAGTAAGTGATTTATAGTCATGTGTTAAGTTTATTTTGTCTGCCCATGGGGCATTGAAGATAATGGAGATGTTTTGCCTTCTGGTAGTAAGCAAGGGTATTTTTCCTTCTCAGATTACTCCTGTTTTACATATAAGTAATTATCTGCATTTCTCAAAACTCAGTTATAGGTGCCAGTGGTTCACACCTATAGTCCTAAGCAATCAGGAGGCTGAGATCTGAGGATTGTGCTTCATAGCCATCCTGCGCAGGAAAGTCCATGAGACACTTATCTCCAGTTAATCACCAGGATATCAGACGTGGCTGGAAGTGGTGGAGTGCTAGCCTTGAGCAAAAGAGGTCAAGGAGAGTGCTCAGGCTCTGAGTTCAAGCCCCACAACCTGCTCCTTCGCCTCTACCCCCACCTGTATCCCCCCAAAAAAAACACACCTCAGTTATGCTCATAACTACCTTTTTCTTTCCCATCTACCATTCAGTCTATCTTTCCCAAGAGGCACATAGAGTTTGGTCTCCATGTGTATGTACTTGCTTTCCTGGTAAATCCAAAGGCATCAAGTGTCCTGGGAGGGAAGTGATGAACATCAAGAGCCATTGGCAGGTCTGTGGTTCTCAGCCAAACACCTCAGAGTAGTTCGAGCTGATCCGAAAGAACTTCGCATTGAACTTTTCCACCTGCCCCTTGTCACTGTCAACATGGAATTTCTCTGTGTAGTCTGTCCAAAGCAATTTCCAGATTCAGTTCTGTGAGATACTCAGACTATATTCAGACATGCACATGTCTCCACATCTGGCTTTTCACTTGATTATAAATGAAGATTGCCAGAACTACACAGTCAGTTGAACGTAAAATACATAAAATCTTCATGCTCTTAATTCTGTAGAGCAATTAAAAAAATTTTGGATAGATTTGAATTGTTTACTGCTTGAAACATATATGCCATTAGAAACATGAAGTATATTTTCCTAGAATAAGAATTAAGTTAGCTTCAAGAATAAGAATTTCTTGCTATAATAATTTTAATGATGGGGCTTGACTTGTGGGAAAAGTACATTCTCCCCTCTGTATTGTTTTCTGGTGGTTAATTGGAGCTGAGAGTCTCATAGACTTTCCTCCCAGGGCTGGCTTTGAACCGTGATCCTTACATTCCAGCTAGAATTACAGACAGGAGCCACCAGCGCCTGGCAAAAGTATAGATTTTGTTTTTGTAGCTTTGTTTAACACAAAAAACAAAATGAAGTGTGAGGAAGTGCCTCTGTGATGTGCTGCACACTGGTAACACTGCTCTGTCCATATGTTGTCTAGTTCATGCAGGATGCATCAGATGTGATGCAGCTGTTGCTGAAGACCCAGACAGACTTCAATGATATGGAAGATGATGACCCTCAGGTAAGCAGGCGAAGCTAGCTGCATTAGCTTTGGTCTGTGAATAGCACAGACTTTTTTCCAGTCTTGGGACTTGAACTAAAGGTCTAGCTGCTGTCCTTGAGCTTCTTTGTCTCCAGGCTAGCACTTAACCACTTTTGAGCCACAGCACCACTTACAGCCTTTTCTATTTATGTGGTACTGAAGAATCAAACCCAAGGCTTTCATGCATGCTAGGCAGGCAAACACTCTACTACTAAGCCACACTCCCAACCCAGTGTGACTGCTTTGTTTATACACTACTATTCACTCCTGCTTTTTGAGCTGAATTCTCTCAGTGTATTGTCAGTGTCTCCTGCTTTCTCTTTCTGTCAAGTTGTGTCGCTCTTGAGCTTTGTCCTATGCACACTCCCAAAACCAGTGACATTCAGTCATGGCTACAGACTTCCTGTGTGTACTGTGTAAATCTTCCAAGGTTCATTTATCAACCACTTACTGAATATCTCCACTCAGCTGTCTGTCAGCTCTTTGAGTACCACATGATGTGTCAGAAGAGAAATGCAGAAACTCAAAACCTGTAATGCTCTCTCTGCCTGTGAGCAGGTGTACATTTCATCAATTAGGAACTACACACACACACACACACACACCTGGCTAAATACATTTCTCAGTATGAGTCTCCTGATTAGTTCAGTCTTATGTCATAATCTTTTTTTTTTGGGGGGGGGGGGGTCCAGTCGTAGGGCCTGAACTCTGGGCCTGGGCGCTGTCCCTCAGCTCTTCAGCTCAAGGCTAGCACTCTACCACTTGAGCCACAGTGCCACTTCCGGCTTTTTTCTTTTTGCTTATGTGGTACTGAGGAATTGAACCCAGAGCTTCGTCCATGCAAGGCAAGTGCTCTACCACTGAGCCACCTTTCCAGCCCTTATGTCATAATCTTAAAGGTATTTCTAATGCCTGACATATAACAAGGTACTTACTAGTGTTACCATGCTGTTTCCCAGTAGTTAAAATAGGGAAACATCATTTTGCTTTTTTCTTTGTCCTAGCCTTGAACAAAGGGCCTAAGCACTGGCCCTGAGCTGCTTTTGCTCACGGTTGGCACTCTACCACTTGAGCCACAGCTCTACTTTCATCTTAATCATTTTGCTAAGGAAGCACATTCCTTTAGGTGCTTGCTTCTTTCCTAGGCAGTATGTGAATATGAAACTATACATGTACTTGCTATAACAGGTCAGTGGGGGTCCAGTGCTGAGTGGGGAGGGTGGGGTAGAATGGTAGGGGGAGAGGACAGGACCTGCTGTACACTGTGAGGAAGGTGGAGAGGACAGTGGCTGTTCCCTTTGCATCAGCCAGTAGTAGAATGCCTTGCACCTGGAAAATAGCCATGTATATTTGTTGAATGAATGAACATTTGCAATTAAAACTTTTTTTTTCTTTGTGCCAGTCTCCTGAGTAGCTAGGATTACAGGCGTGAGCCACCAGCACTGGCTTAATTAAGACTTCCTTTAAAGCAAGAGGTGGGAATTGTGTTTGTTAGGTTTTATTGACATTTATAAGTGGGATACCAGGCAGTAAGGAAAGTAGTTACAATTTCTTGAAATGATTCACGTTACTTGCTGGTCCTGTCCCAATGGATAAGAGTGTGTAGGATTTCATTACTGATTGGAATACATTAGTATGTGATCTTTAGAAATGCATTTATTAAAGCTGATGAACATAACACTAACATTATTTCAGGGGCTGGGAAGGTGGCTTAGTGGTAGAGCGCTTGCCTTGCATGCCTGAGGCCCTGGGTTCGATTCCTCAGCACTACATAAGCAAAAGGAAAAAAGCCGGAAGTGGCATTGTGGCTTAAGTGGTAGAGCGCTAGCCTTGAGCTGAAGAGCTGAGGGACAGCGCCCAGGCCCCGAGTTCAGGCCCCATGACCTGGACCCAAAAAAAAACAAACATTATTTCAATGACAGGGAATGACTTTGATTATCTTCCTTACTGATTGTTTTTAAATGTGTTTTAATTCTTTTCCCAGATCTCTTACATGATCTCAGCATGGGCCAGAATGTGCAAAATCCTTGGAAAAGAATTTCAGCAGTACCTTCCGGTGGTTATGGGCCCTTTGATGAAGACAGCTTCAATTAAGCCTGAAGTGGCCCTTTTAGACAGTAGGTGTCTTTGTAAGGACCGGTAACAGAGTTATAGTATTTGGCTCTGCAGTTCTTATATGCATTTATTTGTTTTCTCTGTTACTAGCCCAAGACATGGAGAATATGAGTGATGACGATGGTTGGGAATTTGTGAACCTTGGAGACCAGCAAAGTTTTGGTATTAAAACTGCAGGACTAGAAGAAAAATCAACTGCATGCCAGATGCTGGTAAAAAAAAAAACCTTTATTACCTTTCATGTCCTCTCCTTTATATACATTTTAGAAATGTTACTAAAAAAATAACTACAAGATAAATTAATTTATAAAGCTGTAAGGATATTCCTTTAAAAAGAAAATGCCTGTAATCCTAGATAATCAAGAGGCGGAGACCTGGAGGATCTTGTTTCAAGCCAGCCTAGGCAGAAATGTCTGAGAGACTAGATGTCCGAGTAACCAGCAAAATGCCAGGCTGGAGGTGTGTGTGGCTCAAGTAGTAGGATGCCAGCTGAGCAGACTAGCTTAGTTAGACTCTGAGTTGAAGTCTCAGTATAAATACAAAAGAAAAAAATATGGACTAAACCCTTCATTATCTTTTTTTGGTTTGGTGTGTGTGTGGTGTTTTGTTTTGTTTTGGTTTTTTTGGTCAGTTTTGGGGCTTGAATTCTAGGCCTAGGCACTATCCCTGAGCTCTTCAGCTCAAGGTGAGCACTCTACCACTTGAGCCACAATGTCACTTCCAGTTTTCTGGTGATTTATTGGAGGTAAGAGTCACGGACTTTCCTGCCGGGGCTGGCTTTGAACCATGCATGATCTCAGCCTCCTGAATAGTTAGGATTACAGGCATGAGCCACCAGCACCCTACTATCTTTAGTCTTAATAACCAAAGTGCTTTTAAGAATTGTTTAATTCTCTTTTGATAGATTGCAAAGCTCTCCTTTTTGTTCTGTTCACTATTGACATGATTTTTTCTAACGATTTGCTAACATTGTTCGAGAACAAGGGTTCTTTTTTTTTTTTTTTTTCTCATCAGGTAATGTGCCCACGTCGTAACAAGGTTAAAAGGGGGAGGCATATATCACGCAAGCGTGTGAGAACCCAGCTCATGAACTAGAAAAGGATCAGAACAAGGATTCTTATTTGACCCGGATGGCCTCTAATTCTTGATCTTTCTGTCTCAGCTTCCAAAGTGCTAGGATTACACACCTAGCTCTGAAAAGTCTGTGAAACTTATCTCCAATTAACCACCAAAAAAAAAAAACCCAAGTGGTACCATGTCTCCAAGTGGTAGAGCCACTCACTATCCTTGTGCAAAAGAGCTCTGGGACAGCACCCTGGCTATGAGTTCAAGCACCATGACATACAGACATACATACATAAGCCAAGCACTGTGGTTCACTCATATAGTTTCAGCTACTCAGTAGTCTGAAGCACAATAAGCCAAGTAGTAAGTAGCCAGTCTGGGAAATCTCTAAAACAATAGTACAAAATATTTACAAGATTTGCAAAGTAAGTAATATACTACAGTTACCTAAGTTGTCAGGTTTTTTTGTTTCTTTGTTGTTGTTGATGTTTTTTATTTGTGTCAGTCCTGGGTGCTGTCCCTGCGGGTTTTTGCTCAAGGCTAATGTTCTACCCGCTGAGCCACAACACCACTTCCAGTTTTCTGGTGATTAATTGGAGATGAAGAGTCTCACAGACTTTCCTGCCCAGGCTGGCTTTGAACTTCAGTCCTCAGATCTAAGCCTCCGAGTAGGGTTAGGATATAGGCAAGAGCTACCAGTACCCAGCAGTTTTCAGGTTTTGTGCTCTTAAAACCGACATTTTTTTTTATTTATTTATTTTTATTTATTTTTTTTTTGGGGGGGTCCGGTCGTGGGGCCTGAACTCTGGGCCTGGGCGCTGTCCCTCAACTCTTCAGCTCAAGGCTAGCGCTCTACCACTTGAGCCACAGCGCCACTTCCGGCTTTTTTCTTTTTGCTTATGTGGTGCTGAGGAATCGAACCCAGGGCCTCATGCATGCAAGGCAAGCACTCGACCACTGAGCCACCTTCCCAGCCCAAAAACCGACATTTTTTGTTTTAAATAGATTTTAAACTATTGAAACTTTTCCTTTTTTTTTTTCTTTTTCTTTTTTTTTATTGTGAAAATACCATACAGAGGGGTTACAATTACATGGGCAAGGTAATGAGTACATTTCTTACCAAGCATTGTTGCCTCCTCCTTTGTTTCCCCCTTCCCATCTCCCACCCCTCCCCCCATTGAAACTTTTCTAAATATCTCACGGGTAGTACCTATTCCAGCTTTTTTTTTTTCTGTTTTTAGAATATATTAGGTAATAATTAGGAGAGAAATACAATGAGAAATACAAGTTCTATTCCAGCTTTTTTTTTTTTTTAAGTATCTTCTAGTAGTTGTACAAAGGATTTACAATTCAGTCAGCAAAGCAGTTTATGAATACAATGTATTCCAGCCTTTGTTTTTTTTTGTTGTTGTTTTTTTTTTTTTTTTGTAGGACTCAAACTCATTATCTGATGCCAGTGCTTATTGACAGGTACCCTACTATCTGAACCACACCTCTAGCTTTAATTGCATTTTTAAATTGGCTTAGTTACACAGGAGGAGATTTCATTGTTAGTTAAATCTCCACACGTTTATACCTTATTCTAGTTGCTCCCTTTATCACACTAAAAAGAGCATTCCCAACAGGTGATTCCAGGATATCTATATTGATTTTAAAATTGAGGCTTACTTGAATGTCCTACTTGCTGCTTTAAATATAGTTGTACTCCAGTGGAGTTGGAATGTGATGGGGCCCTTGTTAACAAGAGCTGGGGATATCACTCAGTGCTGGTGTGCCTGCCTGTACCTGTAAGAGCTGTGTTTGACCTCTGGCACTGAAGGGATAATAAAAGGCTATAAATGGATCTTGATTGCTTTTCCAATGTTTTGGTTCTCAGGTTTGCTATGCGAAGGAATTAAAGGAAGGTTTTGTGGAATACACTGAGCAGGTGGTCAAACTGATGGTTCCTTTACTGAAATTTTATTTCCATGATGATATCCTTTGACCATGGACTGCAAAACATGGCTAGATTGGGTATAATTAACTTGTTACTTTGTGTGACCTGAAGCATACATCACCATATTGTTTGTGTTTACAGTAGCTGTAGGTGCAGGGATAATATACTCGTTCTCTGCATGTATTTTTATTCCTTTCACCTTGTGACAAAAATCATGAGAAAAGAAATGTGAAATGGGGCTGGGAATGTGGCTAGCATGCGTAAAGCCCTGGGTTCCATTCCTTAGTACCACATAAACAGAAAAGGCCAGAGGTGGTGCCTTTGGGAGTCATTTAGTGATTGTATTTCCTTAACACCAAAACGTGTTCGAGTGGCGGCGGCAGAGTCCATGCCTCTTCTTCTGGAATGTGCCAGAGTCCGTGGTCCTGAGTACCTCACACAGATGTGGCATTTCATGTGTGATGCTCTGATCAAGGCCATCGGCACTGAACCAGACTCGGACGTCCTCTCCGAAATCATGCATTCTTTCGCAAAGGTGGGAATACATTTTTCTTACAATATTTTCCCCTAACATTGGTAAGGTAGTGATTAATACTAGTTTTACTTAAGAAACTAAATGGAAGCCAGGGATTTTTAAGTATGGTATAATGTAAGTAATTGCTTTATTGAACGTTCAGTCCACTGAAGATATGTTAATGTTTTGTTTGTTTAGGAGTGTGCATTGGAGAAGTGGTAAGTCTGCCCTGGAAGGTCATAACCGCAGAGGGTCGGAGGCACTGTGAGTGCATTCCTTGGAAACAAAACAAATTCCAGTGTATTCAGTCCCACTACTGTACCCATCTGAACACTACTGGCAATTCAGGCTACTTTCTATCCCATTCACTGGCCCTGGTTGCCTGGTTTGTGCTGTCAATAGCTTCAGTTAGTCTACTGCAGAACTTCTTTTGGGGGTTGGGTCTTACTATGTGGCCCAGGCCAAGCTTGATTCTCCTATGTCAGTGTCTCCCAATCTGGATTACAGGTACATGCTACCATGAGCAACTTGGAAATCCCTCTTCTTTTCCTCCTATTTCCTTCTTTGTAGCTATTGCGTCCTTTCCCTACTCATCCACATACACAGTTCTCTAGCATGCTCCAAGGCTGTAAGGGTTCTTCCCTTTGTCATCATTTATATTCCTGCAGTTCAGTTTCTTCCCTTCCAGTGAATGCCTTCATGACTCCTCCCAAACCACTTGCCTCCACCCCACACACCTGCCCTACCCTTTCGGACACTTGTTACCCTCTGTTCAGTTCATGTTTGCACTGGGTTGAGGGCATAGGAATCTTGCTCTTTGGGAGCTGGCTTTGTCTTCTCCACCTTGGAATGCTCGAGAAACAGGATAATGTTCCTGGTACACATTTGAAAGGGATGTTTCTAACCTCTCTTCAAAAAGCTCTCCTCATGCCAGGTATGGTGGCTCACACCTATAATCCTAGCTACTCAGGAAGCTGAGATCTAAGGATCATGGTTCAAAGCCAGCCTGGGCAAGAAAGTCCATGAGACTCTTATTTCCAATTAACCACCAGAAAACCAGAAGTGGCACCGTGACTCAAGTGGTAGAGCACTTGTCTTGAGCTGAAGAGCTCAGGGACAGTGCCCATGCCCGGAGTTCAAGCCCCACGACCAATCAATAAAAAAGGCTCTTCTGTAACTACGTATCTATTTACTTAACCAGTCATCTTCTAGGATATTCAACTGCATCCCTATTTCCCAGTCTTGTGCCTTAATGCAAGGAAACTTTCAGTTACAATCCCTTGCCTCTTATGGGTGCTCTCTGTCTTGGACCCATTAGTGCATTGAAGTCATGGGAGACGGATGCCTTAACAACGAGCACTTCGAAGAACTCGGGGGCATATTGAAGGCAAAGCTTGAAGAACATTTTAAAAATCAAGAATTACGGCAGGGTAAGTTTGTCGTGCTTTTATTTCTGAGAAATCCTTGATATCCTTAGTGACCATTTATAAACATTTGTTTGGGTGTTGTTTTAGTTAAAAGACAAGATGAAGACTATGATGAACAGGTTGAAGAGTCACTACAAGATGAGGTAATTACTCCTGCACTTCATTTACCATCATTTGCATACAAGTTTTAAATGCGTTTGTTTCTGGTTCCTCCTACTTGCATTCTGACATTTGGTAGTCTTTGGCAGAAGGTGGGGGAATTTCATGTATTGATAGAATAAGTGATTTGAAATGAACTGGTCTTGGGTGCTATGTGTGTACGCTTTATTCAGTGCCTCATGCCCCACAGTGCAGGGCTTTCTTCACATGTGTTGCTCACATCAGCTGTTGGGTTTGGTACTGCTCTCGTCATGTTCAATATTAGTGGCCTCAGTTGGCACACTCAGCTGGTAGTTCTTGCCTCACAAGCATGAGGCCCTTGAATTCAAAGCCCAGGGCTATATTAAAATGAAATATAGAACTATGAATCACCTCACACACCAACAAGTGTTGACAGTCTGAAGCTTTCTTGCAGTGTTAAGTCAGTTCTCTTTTCATCCAATTTCAACTCTGTGGTTGCAACATCTGTGGCCCTCTGCTGGGCCAGCACTCGCTGTTCGGGTGCCTCCCTTGCCCGATGCCGCTGCTGCTAGGCTCAAGTCCCTAAGCTCCCCACCAAACCTACTCCAGAGTGAAGGAGCAGTGTCAAAAACCAAAAACAGACAATCAGATCCATGCTTAACCATCCTCCACTAAGTATATTCCAGGACAATCTTTGCAATAGTGTGATGTTTGTTATATCCTTTTTTTTAATTGATATGACAATCTTCAAGATTATTTTTATCTCTAAAATTTAGTCCCTAGATTTTTTTGTTGTTGTTGTTGGTTGTGGGGCCTGCACTCTGGGTTTGGAGCGCTGTCCCTCAGCTCTTAAGCTCAAGGCTAATGCTCAACCACTTGAGCCACAGTGCCACTTCTGGCCTTTTCTGCTTATGTGGTACTGAGGAATTGAACCCAGGACCTCATGCATACAAGGCAAGCACTCTACCACTGAGCCAGCTTCCTAGCCCCTAGTCTCTAGATTCTTGATAATATGCTCTTAAAACAGGAAAGAAATTTTTTTTTTTAATAACTGTTGGTACTGGTACTAGACATGACATTTTTAATTCATCTGAGGGTGAATTGTATTTCTCTTTTAGGATGATAATGATGTTTATATTCTGACCAAAGTGTCAGACATTTTACACTCAATATTCAGTAGCTACAAGGAAAAGGTGTTGCCATGGTTTGAGCAGCTGCTTCCATTAATTGTCAACCTAATAGTAAGTACTACCCTGTCTACCTGAGACTTTTTTTTTTTTACTTTCATTTTGTTCTAAAGGTGATGTACAGAGGGGCTACAGCTAAATAAGTAAGGTAATAGATAATGAGTACATTTCTTGTCGAACATTGTTACCCCCTCCCTCATTTTTCTCCTACTTTGCCTTCCTCCAACTCCTTCCCCCTTCCTGAGACTTTTTAAACTATAATGTATTGTCTTGTATAATAGAGTCTTGAAAATTGCTAATTACGTTTTCCATGGAGCAGTTACAGTACATTCTAAAGACATACAAGTGATTTTTCATTACTTCAGACTAGTATGCCCTTTTAAATGAACAGACACAGAATGACTACATTTTTTTAGTGTACCATAGAAAATTCCTGATTGTCACAGATTATGGATAAATAGCTTCTATGTTTGACTTTTGTTTTGTGGACTTTATTTGGAAACGATGTCAGGTTCATCATCAAAGTAAGCAGAACATACAGATCCTTCTTCCCCACAGCACTTGGCTCCCCGTTAGCATCCGCCCCCAAAGTGGTGCACTGTGTCACATGATGAGCTTGTGCTGACAAGTCGTGATAGAATGCCTTTATGTTTTCAGTTTTGTATTTTTGTCAGTGGTGGGGCTTGAACTCTGGGTCTGGGCACTTTCCCTCAGCTCTTCAGCTCAAGGCTAGCACTCTACCATTTCAGACACAGTGCCACACGTCCTGTTTTTCTGGTGGTTAATTGGAGATGAGTCTTACGGACTTTCTGCCCAGGCTGACTTTGAACCTCGATCTTCAGATCTCAGCCCCCAGAGTAGCTAGGATGACAGGCATGAGCCTGAGGGCTGCTGCTCACACCTATCATCCTAGCTACTCTAGAGGCTGAGATCTGAGGATCCTGGCTCAAAGCCAGCCTGGGCAGAAAAGTTCATGAGACTCTTATCTCCAGTAAACCACTCAGGAAAGAGCTAGAAATGGTGCTGTGGCTTAAGTGGTACAGTACTAGCCTTGGGTACAAAGATGCTCAGGGACAGTCCCCTGGCCCTGAGTTTAAGCCCCAGGACCAGCAAAAACAAAATTTTTAAAAAATGAATAATTAAGCCATCATCACATACCTGGAATGTATTTAGAAAGGAATAGCCACACATAACCTAGCTTATTGAATATCTCCCCCCCTTTTTTATATTGCTATATTTTATTATTTAGGATTATGCTTGTCTTCTAGAGAGTGTGGGGTGGCAAAATAGCTTCACCATATTGTCCAGGCCTGGCTTTAATCCATCCTGTTGGGTAAGAAAGGCATGGAGTCCCACACTGCACCTGCCTACTTTGACTTCCCTACAAAGTAGATTTGTTTACGTCACTGTTTGCCTTTGCCTGTGTCAGTTACATCTATGTAAGTAGTGAATATTTCTTGCCATTCCTAACGTATACCAGTCAACAGGTAAAACAATTTCTTTTTTTGTAGTGTCCACATAGACCCTGGCCAGACAGACAATGGGGCTTGTGCATCTTTGATGATGTCATAGAACACTGTAGTCCAGCCTCATTTAAGTATGCAGAATATTTCTTACGGCCAATGCTCCAGTACGTATGTGATAACAGCCCAGAGGTCAGACAGGCAGCAGCATATGGCCTGGGAGTCATGGCACAGTACGGTGGAGATAACTATCGCCCTTTCTGTACAGGTACTTTTGTTTATCCTCCTGCATGCATTTCATTGCAGACATGCTTCTTGCGCCTGCTTGGTTTCCTTTGTCATAGCCCTAAATATTCGCCTCTTCAAATACCTCCTTTATAGTGCTTAAGAGTTTATTCTTGAGCTGGGTGTTGATAACTCCAATGTGAGGATTGCAGTTCAAAGTCAGCCCAGGTATGAAATTCCATGAGACTCTTATCTCCAATTAACACCAGAAGTAGAGAGGTGACTCTTGGCTGTAGAACATGAGCCTTGAGCACAAAAGCTCAGGGATAGTACCCACGCCCTGAGTTCACACCCTAGGACTAGCACAAAAGGGGAAAAGAAAAAAACCCAGATGTGGATGGCTCACGCCTGTAATGGTAGCTACTCAGGAAGCTGAGATGTGAGGATCACAGTTCAAAGCCAACCCTGGCAGGAAAGTCCATAAGATCATCTCCAGTTAACCACCAGAAAACCAGAAGTGGTACTGTGACTCAAGTGGTAGACGCTCGCCTTGGGCTGAAGAGCCCAGGGACAGCGCACAGGCCCAGAGTTCAAGCCCCACACCAACAAAAAAAAATTGGAGTTTTTAACCAGGCACCAGTGGTTCATACTTAACAATCCCAGCTACTTGGAAAGCTGAGATCTGAAAATTGCAATTTGGAGCATGCCTGGGTAGACAAGAAATTCAGTTTTTAACCTCCAAATAGCCACAAAAAAAGCCAGAGGTGGGAGGTGTGGCTCAAGCAGTAAAGCACCAGTCATAAGCAAAAAAGCTGAGAGCTCAAGGCCTTGTAGAAATGGAAATGAAACCCAAGTAGAATCAAAGCCTCCTCTACTGTGGCCTTTCCTGGCAGTATCTCATTTGGAATTTGGCCCGTGGCCTTAGCAGAGGACTTTTTACACTCTAGGGAATAGAGGTCTTAAAACTTGAGTCCCCTTGGGTGATGAGCAGTGTTGTCGCTGGGCCCCTATGAGGTACTAGCACCCCTGACGAAGCCTGGTATCCCCCTTGCTCCCATTCTGAGCACAGAACTTCCTTTCACATTTCTCTATCCTTAAATAATAAGCAGATCCCAAATATAGTTATTCATATTCATTTGTATAAAAATGGGAGTTTTAACTGGCCTTTCTCGCAATGCTGCTTTCAGAAGCGCTTCCGCTGCTTGTGAGAGTTATTCAGTCTGCGGATTCTAAGACCAAAGAAAATGTCAATGCCACAGAGAACTGCATCTCAGCAGTAGGCAAAATGATGAAGTTCAAGCCCGACTGCGTAAACGTTGAAGAAGTCCTGCCACACTGGTTGTCTTGGCTGCCTCTACATGAAGATAAGGAAGAAGCTGTTCAGACTTTCAGTTACCTGTGCGACTTGATTGAAAAGTAAGCAGCCCAGTAATTTGTACTGCTGAGTTGTGTATGATGGAATTAAATTTAATAGTTGAGGGTACTGTAGAAAATGTCCTAAAGTTACCAAATACATTGTTAATGACATTATTTGACCCTCTAGAATTTCGGGGCTTTTTATTCAAAAAGTACATCAGCAGGCCATCACGAATCTGACTTCCAGCTGTGGTGGTATTTATCCTGTTTTAGGCCCCTGAGTATATCAGAGGTGAGCAACAGAGACTGAACTATAGGAGCTTCTGAGATCAAACCCGTATTGTTTGTGTCTGTTTTCTAAGTCTGCATTCCCCTGTTACTAGTTCACTCTTGGCTCTATCAATCACTGTTGTTATTGTTTTTAGCATGAATAAACCCAGCAAAACCACTGGACTTGCAGCAGGCCTATATTCCCCTTCATGATGCACAAGTGCTGTGCTAGTGCCTCCTCTGGCAGGTAGACACTGTGCAGAATAGGATAGCTGGCCTCCACCTGAAACCCGTTCTCCAGGCTGTTGGGTCATCTTAGAAGTGACTACTGTTACCCTCAGTGACAAAGACTACAATTCCACTTACATTTACCTGTGTTTTTCCTTTGCCGCTACCTGGAATTTATTTCCCCATTTACTCTTGAAATACTCTTTTTCTGGTTTTGTTTTTGTTTTTTGGTTTTTGTTTTTGTTTTTTTTGCCAGTCCTGGGGTCTGAATTCAGGGCCTGGGCCCTGTTTCTGAGCTGCTTTTGCTCAAGGCTAGTACTTAAGCCACAGCACCATTTGTGGCCTTTTCTGTGTATGTGATACTGAGGAATCGAACTCAGGGCTTCATGCATGGTAGGCAAGCGGCAAGCACTCTACCATTAAGCCATCTACCCAGCCTTCTTCATATCTCTTTGAACTTCAGATTTATCTTAGTTGATGTCCAAAAAGTAGTAAAACTACCTTTTCTTTTGTTAATGCATTTAATTATTTATAAAGCTCTTAGCATATTTTATAAGTTCCATTTGTGAAGGTGATTTTTCTTTTGCCAGTAACCACCCAATCGTTCTTGGCCCAAACAACTCCAATCTGCCCAAAATCTTCAGCATAATCGCCGAAGGAGAAATGCACGAGGCCATTAAACATGAAGACCCTTGTGCCAAACGTCTGGCCAATGTCGTTCGCCAAGTACAGGTAAGCTAATTTGGTTGAATTAGGAAGACTGAAGTAGACTTCTTTCTCAGGGTCCCGCCCATCCTACTCTGTGTTAGAAATTGAGAAAAGGGCATTTTATCTTATCTCAATTGGATTATCCATATGACCCCATTTTGCTAGAAGTAAAATTTTCTTCTTAAATTTGGGACCTTTTAAGCCTCTCAGTGTGTGCATGGCATATATTCATCATGTAGTTGTTTTGTTTATCTGCAGGGAAAGAAAGATAAGATGTAATAGTTGTTAGCTTGTTGTGGTTGCTCATGCCTGTGATTATAACTACTCAGGAAGCTGAAATGAGAAGGTCTGTGGTTCTAGACTAGCCTAGGCAAAAAGTTCAGGAGACTACACTCTTATCCAATAAAAAAGCGGCCGTGGTGGCATGTGACTGTCATGTAAGCTGTGTGGGGAACATAAATAGAATCACAGTTCCAGCCAGCCTGGCAATGCTGAGTAAACCCTGATCAGAAACAAAAGCAAGAAGGACTAGAAGTGTGGCTCAAGGAGTAGAAAAACTGCCTTAGGAAGCACAAGGCACTCTAATACCACCTAAGGGGGGGGGGAGTAGCAAGTGGAGCCCAAGCACTAGTGGTTCATGCCTATAATCCTAGCTACTCAGGGGGCTAAGATCTAGAATCACGGTTCAAAGCCAGCCTGGGTAGGAAAGACTCTTCTCTTCAGTTAACTACCAGAAACTGAAAGTGGCACTGTGGCTCAAAGTGGTAGGAACAGTAGCCTTGGGCAAAAGAGCTCGAGCACAGTGCCCAGGCCCTGATCTCAAGCCCCATAGCCAACAAGCAAACAAAAAGCGCAGCATTCATCACTTCCTGAATGCATATGTTGTTTTGGTTACTTTAAGATGTCAATAGCTAGTGTAGCTTTATCAGTGCAAAGGGAAAGAGATTTTTCTATAAACTATGCAAACTTTGAAGAGAGGAACAGATTTCTTGCTTTTGCACTAATAGTCTTGAAATTAAGGTAGCCAGGGAAACCGTGTTGTCACATTTCAGTCTGTGCATGATGATGACTTAAGTCCCTCAGGCCATCCCTTCCCCCTGTCTAATGACTGCGCCGTGTTTTTTTTTCTTCTAGACTTCTGGAGGATTGTGGACTGAATGCATAGCACAGCTCAGTCCAGAGCAGCAGGCAGCCATACAAGAGCTCCTGAACTCTGCTTGAAGGGCCTTAATATCACCCACCAGAAAACTAACTCCAAATAAACGTTTACCCTTTTGTTTAGGTTTCTTTGTTTTGTTTCTGAGCAGGAGAGAGCGGTAGTGTTGTGTGTAGGCCATTCTTCGGGAGAGGAGAGCCAAGAGCAGGAGCAGCCCTGTGCAGAGTGGAATTACAGTGGATTCTGGCAGCCCGCTGAGGGAGTTGCCTGCAAACCCTGCAGTACACTGAAGAGTATTTTTCTATTGCTATCTCCCCCCCACCCATGTGAGGGGAGAGAGAAATAAAATTAGTTTTTCTCAGTAGACATAAGGACATTTAAGGAAAAACAGCTTTAAGATCAATTAATCAGCATAGATGTGTGTTAAATCACTATCCACCCAAGTGTTCGTTCTATCAATTGGAGTGAGTCATTTTGTGGGATAGAAAGATGCCTTCCACCCAGCAAACCAAGTGGGTTCAGAAGCCCGATACAAACCACAAGCGTGAGGATGTCATAGTTGATGTCTCCTTTGGTTCTGTTTCCCCAAACGTCTCACGCAGTGACTGGCCGGGAGGCTTGCGCTACCCGCCCGGAGTGTGACGTGTCATTGGCTTGTCTGACAGTCATCTCATTTCACTCCTCAATAAACGTTGACTACAAAAGACGCTTGTGTAAAAACTCAGTACTGTCTGGTTTGATTCATTTTAATGTTTTTAATATAAGAGTGATCTAATATTTTTTTAAGATGATAGCTATGGCTCTGTTTTTCCTCTAGTATTTACCTTGTGCAACCTTGAACATCCAGATTTCACTGTCATCCAGTTAATTTATTCCTCACCTATTCCATTCACAATTGGTATCCTTGGGGATTGCAATTTATATTTTTCTTTTGACCAGTAGTGTTTTAAAACTCAAGAGTGTTCTGAATACATCAGATCTGGCATAGTGTTTTCATTGCAAACTGTAACTGCTATAGAGCCACACACACTGTTGGAAGTATTAATTTTGTGATAAGTATTATGGCTGAAATTATTTACTGAAAAATTCAGTAAAATGTGTGAATGTTTTCTATGTGTTAACCTCACAGCAGTAAATGATTTGGTGGTGTTTCTTTAAATAACTTTTCTAAGGGATCTTAAATAGATTTCTGTTGAAAACTTCAGTGTTAACATTTTTATAGTTTGTACTACATTTAACCGTGATATAAAAATGAATTTTATGCATAGATCAGAATTAAAGGTTTTTCTTTAAATGATTCGTATTACTTTATTAAACTAAATCTGAGAGAGACTACAGAATAGAACACATTATATAAGGTAGATAGTTGTGGTTAGAAAATACCTTCAATTCTTCCTTGCCACAGGCCAAGTTCCCTGGCAGAAAACAGTAACTTTACTCTTCCTCCCCACCCCCCCCCCACCCCCCCCCCCCCCCCCCGCCGCCTTCAGTAGAGCCTGTGACTCTTCTAGAGTGTTTGGCTGTATTGGAAGTTTCTAACCCTGTATTTCTGGCAGAGGAAAAGTGACGGGCAGGCCCTTTGCTTTCTTTAATAGAACAGTAAAATCATGCCCATCGCCTGGTTTTTCAGTGAGGATACTGGCAGAAAAGAAACGTGGAGAGCAGCCCGTGTCCTGAGCTGGGTGGAATGTGACCTGAAACACGTGGGGCTTTAGTGGGGAACTTGGGGCACACGGCAGCAGCATGCTACGTGCTTTGGTAGCCACACCCTGCCTGCTTCCATGCCACCCACCCCTGGGACAGCCCAGTAATGCTCCTGTAGGGAGAGGACGGACAGGCGCACTGCGGCCATATTGACTGCAGGTTTCAAAGGCAAGTATAAAAGCCAGTGCTGGACATAGTGCCTTACACTGTAATCCCAGCTATCTGGGAGGTGATCAAGGGGATGCAGAGCCCTGGGGTCAAACTATGGAGGGGGTTAGGGGGTGGCATTAAATCAAGTATAAGGTTGGTGTTCAAGGCTGTGACCTGAAATCCAGGCTCAGGACTAAAGATGATGTCCTTTGGCACCTTTGATTTCATTTTTCCTAGAAAGTTAGCTCTTGGTCCTAAAGTATGACCTATTTCAGAGAAAGTTCTATGGCTCCTGAGAATGTGTGCTGCAGCTTGTTGGATGAAGTTTCTTGCTTTTTGTTTTTTTTTCCTCTGGAGAACCTCCTAGTGAGAGGATAGTGAGATCTTCACTGTTTGGAAGTCTTGTAGTGTTAGGATGAGATGCACCGATATTTGATGTCTGTATGCTAATGATCGTCCCCCCACTTAATGGATAGTCCCCTTATTAAAATGAAGCAGCCTTTGTCTCATCTGACTCATTTTGGTAGAAATGTTTTATGCCTGCTGCATCTTTGCCCAGAAAATGTTTTCTATCCAACTAAACCAATCAGTGAGATGTGTTTCCTGTGAACAACAAACTGTCAGGACTTGTTTTGTATTGTGTGTGTGTGTGTGTGTGTGTGTGTGTGTGTGTGTGTGTGTGTGTGTGTGTGTGTTGTCGGTCATGGGGCTTGAACTCTGGGCCTGAGCGCTGTCCCTCAGCTCTTCAGCTCAAGGAAAGCACTCTACCACTTGAGCCACAGCACCACTTCCAGGTTTCTGGTGATTAATTGGAGATGAGTTTCACAGACTTTCCTGCTCTGACTAGCTTTGAACGGTGATCCTCAGATCTCAGCCTCCTGAGCAGCTAGAATGACAGGCGTGAGCCACCAGTGCCCAGCCAGGACTTAATTCAGTACTGGAATTTGAATTCAGCAGGTTGTGCTTTTCAGTCCAACTTGCTATTTTATGTCTGTTGATTGGAGAATTACCATTGTTAATATTGAAAGGTATATTGTATTTTATGTCATTGGTATTTTTAGGAAGTCTGCTGCTATTCTATCTGCTTTTGCTAATCTCGGGATTCTTCTGTTTTTCTGGTTGCACATACTGTCTTTCTCTTGTGTAGGATCCTCTTTTCTACAGTGCTGGTTTGGTGATAAACTCCAACTACAAAGAATGGCTTTGCCGGTACAGTTATTTGAGGGCTTGGAATATGTCATTCCATGCACTTTTAGAGTTCTGTGAGAAATCTGTCATAAGCTGGGCTTCGGTGGCTCACACCTATAATCCTCACTACTCAGGAAGCTAAGATCTAAGGATCATGGTTCGAAGCCAACCCAGGCAGGAAAGTCTGAGACTCATCGCAAACTCCTCAGAAAAGACTGGAAGTGGCACTATGACTCAAGTGGTAGAGTGCTATCCTTGAGCGAAAGGAAACTCAGGCCCTGAGCTCAAGCCCCAGGACCAGCCAAAAATAAATTTGTTTTGATAGGTTTGCCTTTGTATGTGACTTGTAACTTTTCTTGCAGTATTCAATATTCTTTCTTTGTTCTGTATGCTTAGTATTTTAACAATAATGTGTTGTTTTCTGATATTACCTGTTTGGTGTTCTGAAAGCTGCTTGTACCTGAATTGCAGGCGAGATTTCTCCTAGTATTTCATTGTGTTTCCTGTGCCTTGAGCTTATGCCTCGTTGCCTCCTCTACCTGTGAATGACAGGTTTGGTCTTGTGATGGGGGTTCCACCTGCTGCGCATGTTCTGTTCATGCTGTCTTAAATGTCTTTTTCTGATGGCAGAGGCAGTCTAGACCAGGGCGGCTTTGATCTGCCCACTGCACACAGGCGCGCTGCAGGAGGTGCTTCCTGTTACCCCCCCAACCTTGAAGTGTCTTGAAGCTGCCTTGCCTGCGAGTGTCCTTTGTTTTCAGGCCTCCTTAGTATGTTGGTCTCAACTGCAGCTCCTCTCCAGCACTTGCTGTTCCCTGGGGGTTCTCCAGAGGCTGCCCCCAGGACAGAGCCGTCACTATCCTGGCGTTAAGTCTTGCAAGAGGCATGGGATTGTCTTGCAGCTAGAAATCCCTTCTGTCACTAGGACTGTGTGTTCCCTCCTGATGGCATCTTCTGCTCCCCTCCCTCCCTCCCTCCGCTTTCCTGCCATCCTGTTTGTTACCTTGTGCTCTGGATTCCTCCCCCTGCTTCACCAGGTGGTCTCCTACAAAAATCCTCATTCATGGAGTCAGAAGGGAAATGACTAAATCTGTCTTGCCTCTGCTGAGATGATACAAAAAAAAATTGGAGGGGGGGGTATTTTACCTTCAACTGTATGAAAAATATTTTAATTACATGTTTAAGACTTCATTCTTGAATTATAATAAAATTGGTAAATAGCCAAACCCACAGTAAGTATATGGAAAATAGCACTAGTGCTTTTTGTTGTTGTTTTAATAAAAAGGAGCAACAGCTGGCTTTCTGAGTAGTTTATATGTGGGTTTTCAGGTTTGGGGTAGTAGTTTATTTGAGGTATTTTTAGTTTGAATATTTGTTTCTAGAGAAAAATATGAGAACCTTCAGAGGGCAGTATAGGAGCATCTCTGCTTTAAAAAGCTAGAGACAGGCCAGGTGCCCGTGGCTCATGCCTGTAATCCTAGCTACTCAGGAGGCTGAGATCTGAGGATCACAGTTCAGAGGCAGCCCTGGCAGGAAAGTCCATGAACCTCTAATCTCCAATAAACGATCAGAAAACTGGAAGTGGCGCTGTGGCTCAAGTGGTAGAGCGCTCACCTGGAGCTGAGGAGCAACGCCCAGGCCCAGAGTTCAAGCCCCATGACCAACCCAAGAAATAAAAGCTAGACAAGCCAAGTGCTGGTGGCTCATGACTAATCCCAGCTACTCAGGAGGCTGAGATCTGAGGACTGCAGTTCAAAGCCAGACTGGGCAGGAAAGTGTGAGACTCATCTCCAGTTAACCACCTTTGTTTTAAAAGGTAGACATGGAGCTTTGCCTCAAGTAGGAGAACACTAGCAAAAAAGCAGCTCAGGAACAGTGCCCAAGCCCAGAGTTCAAGCCCCAGTACCAGAAGAAGAAACAAGTAACTAGTCAGGGAGCTAAGTGAAGATGTGAGCCATCTCCACACGGTTTGAGCAGGAGTGCGCATAGCATATGGCGAATACGCTGTCTGCAGGTGCCTGTGTCTATGGAAAGAGCCTTCGTGATGAAGACAGGATTTCCGATCAACTCTGGACTTGACCGCCATCCTTGTTCTCGGTGTCCAACTTGAATGCACTTGCTCCCCTCCTGCACAGAGCACGCCGGTGTGCTCCTCCAGTGGACTGCAGGAACACGCAAATGGAGCCAGGGGCAGGGCGAGCCCCTGTGAGGCCCACCTGGGCCATTGCCACACCCTGCGGTACTCAGAGCTGTGGCCACCCGGCCCCATCCACCTGTCCACACAGGCTGCCTCCCGTTCTGACGACTTAGGCCCTGGATGAAGGGTGAAATGGATGTAACCCAGGACCCCAGCTGAAGGCACACTAGAAAGAACTGGAAAACGGAGTCCATGCAGGCAGGACCCAGTGCTACCGCACAAAGGAAAGCATGCATGCATGCATGCAGGTTCTGCAGGTGGAGCACTGAGGCAGAAGCACCCTAGGTCTGTGCTACGCCAGCACAGGCATGGAGACCAAGCAGTGACCCAGTTCAAGTTTATAACTCTGGGTCTAGCGGACATGAAGGCCTGGAGAGTAGTGATCAGGAAGACAGGTTCAAAGCCAACCCGAGCAAGAAGTTCATGAGGGCACAATGATACGCATCAGTCATGCAAGAAATAACAGGAGAATTGTGGTCCAAGCATAAACAACAAAAAGGGCTGGGAGTATGGCTCAGGGTAGAGGCGCTGCTGGTAAGCCCAAGTCCTGGAGTTCAAACCCCATTACTGCCAAAAAATACAACGGCTGGGTCCAGGAAGGGCTCATACTCCGTTCCAGGATCCCACCGTGAGGACTTAACTCACAGCACCTCGGGAGCCAAGCTCGAGCTTTGTCCTGTGGGGACAGTGCCAGCCCCACCTTGTCGCATGAGGTGCGAGCAGGATGGATCCGCAGCAAGGAGGCGGAGCAGAGTCCAGCACAGAGCCAGCCGGACATCACCGCAGGGTGGTGATGGGAGCTCGGTGGTGCTCAATCAACGGACCCAGTCAGCGTGACAAGCCTGGGCACGTAGTAGGTATCTGCTGCTTCAGGCTGACATGGGGTCAGCAGAGGAGAGGTGACTTGCAGTGAGAAAGAGTCAGTGGCAAGGCTGGGAGGTGGATCGGAGGGGATAGTGCCTTCTGCTACTGCTGTAGGCCTGATGCTAGAGATGGCAGCCAAGCTCAGGTCCACCCCAGATGCTGCTAGTCAAGCCAACAAGATTTCCTGGTGGAGCCGGGTGCTGGTGGCTCACGCCTGTAATCCTGGCTGAGATCTGAGGATTTTGGTTTGAAGCCAACCCGGGCAGGAAAATCTGTGAGACTCTTCAATTAATCACAGAAAAGTCTGGAAGTGTCACTGTGACTCAAGTGGTAGAGCAAGAGAGCTCAGGGACAGTGCCCGGGCCCTGAGTTCAAGACTTGGGACCAGAAAAAAAAAAAATGCTGGTGGAATGATGGAGACCAAATAGACACACGTGTGCATGCTGTCTTGTCACACGAGTGTGTGGGGGCTGGTCATGAGGTGTGATCGTGCAGGGCATGTGTTTTACTAGACCCCCGAGGAGTAGACCTGTATGTGTGTGCTTTTGGGGGAGACACTACTTTGTGTCAAAAACAAAATCAAGGTGATCAGAACCTAGCTACTCTGGAAGCCGAGATCTGAGCAGCCAGCCTGGGCAGCCAAGTCCATGAAACTCTTATCTCCAATTAACCAGCAAAAAACAAAGTAGAGCTGTGGTTCAAGTGGGAGAGCACCAGCCTTGAGTAAAAAAGTGGAGGACCCGCATCCAAGTCCTGAATTCAAACCGTAGTACCAGCGTGCATGCACACACACACACACACACACACACAGATATCATACATATTCTGGTCTCCCTGTAACCATCTTCTGGGGACTACAGATCGTGTTTTCAACTGGTGCCAAGGGCTCACACCTGTAATCCTAGTAACTCAGGAGACTGAAGTCCAGAGGATCATAGGTTGAAGCCAGCAAGGGTAGAAAAGTGGTTGTGTGGCTGAGCACGTCCCTGGGTGAAGGACTCATCCCCATCCAGGTGCGGAGCTCTGAGCTGTCACTGGACCCGCGGCGATGCTCTCCAAACACGCGCCCCCCTGCGCCTAGGTCTTGCGCCTCTGGTGCGCTTCCAGGAAGAACGTTCTGCCACGCACCAGCCAGCCACCTGTGGGGGTTCCTCCTCGCTCGCGCCCTCTTGTGGCTAGGGGCTCGCTTGCAGCCTTAGGATGGAGCCGTCGAGGTGCGCTTTGAAATCTTCAGGACCCTGGGCCAAGGCCTCACGCGATGGCCAGGCTTGAGCCAGACGGGGGCAGAAAACGAAAACGATTCGCGGTGCAGACAGGCAATCTTGATACACCGAGACTCTGGCTTGGAGCAAATAAACTCGGGTGCTTTTTCTGCTTTGGAATGAAATCATTCTTTTCCTCACAACAAGGTTATTTAATAATAAGGGTTGCAGGTTTCATACACAGGTGTTGAAAAGGAAAAAAAAATCCTCCAATGTTTTTGTTTATTCAAGTTGCTTACAGCTGAAGCTGATTTCCAAGCAGCTGAAGGGGGGGAAGGGAGGGAGGGGGGGAAGAAAGAGAGACAGGAGGAGGGGGGTGCAGAGAAAGGCAGAGATCTACTAATAAAGGCTGGGCTGTGTAACTGCAATCGTGGAGGGTGAGAGCCAAGGCAAGATGGTGCCTGAGCTCGGCCCTACAGTCAGGGTGGCCTGGGCTGTTCCCCAGGCGTCTCCAGCACATGGAAACAGCTTGCTGCTGCTGCTGCTGCTGCTGCTGCTGCTGCTGCTGCTGCTGCTGCTGCTGCTGCTGCCAATGATCTGATTGCAGGTTGGACAATACTTGTGATTCTTTTGCAAAAAACAAATCC
Source organism: Dipodomys spectabilis (assembly GCF_019054845.1). Classification (NCBI taxonomy): domain Eukaryota; kingdom Metazoa; phylum Chordata; class Mammalia; order Rodentia; family Heteromyidae; genus Dipodomys; species Dipodomys spectabilis. The sequence goes on from NW_024870752.1 coordinate 12,670,783, forward strand.
AGCCGGGCGCCAGTCGCTCACGCCTGTAATCCTAGCTATTCAGGAGGCTGAGATCTGAGGATCATTAAAGCCAGCTGGGGCAGGAAAGGCCCTGAGACTAGCTCCAATTAACTGGAAGGGGTGCTGTGGTTCAAAATGGTAGAGCACTAACCTTGAGCAAAATTGCTCAGGGACAGTGTCTAAGCCCTTAGTTCAAGGCCCATAACCGCAAAAAAAAAAAAAAAAAAAGGAAGGAAGGGAGACAGAGAGAAGAAAGGAAGAAATTAAGAAAGAAAGGAAAAGAAAGAAAGAAAAAGCAAAGAAAGAAAGGCCTGTTAGGTGACTTCATGGTTGCCTTACACCTGTAATCCTAGCTACTCAAGAGGCTGAGATCTGAGGATCATGGTTCAGAGATCTGAGGGAAGTCGATGAGAACCGTTAGTCATCCAAAAAAGCCAGAACTGGAGTTAAGATTCAAGTGGTAGAGCACTAGCTATGATTACAAAAGCTCAGGGACAGGAAGTGGAGTTGTGGTTCAAAGTGGAAGAGTATGAGCCTTGAGCAAAAAAGCTCAGGGGCATCATCTAGGTCCTGAGTTCAAGCCCTAGGACTGGCATAAAAAAAAAAAAAACCTTGGAGGGGAAGGTGAGATGGAAAGATTGATATATATATACCTATATATATATATATATATATATATATTGGTAGCATGTGTGGAAATATTATGGTGAACCCCCTATACAACTAATGTATGTTAATAAGTAATAAAATAAACTCTCAGCTCCTAAGGATTTCTCTGAAAGTGAGTGAGCCCTGGAATTTTGGGGAGGAGTTCTGCTCACCCTAGCAGTATTACCCCATGTCACTGCAAAAAGAAAAACTTCATCATAAAAAAAAATGAAATATTTTGAAATAGAATAGAGGGCAGGAGGGTCATAAATTTGAGGTCAGTCTGAGTTACATAGCAAGACCCTGTCTTAAAAAAAAATAAAAAATAAGGGCTGGGAAGGTGGTTTAATGGTAGAATGCTTGCCTAGCATGCATGAGTCTCTGGGTTCGATTCCTCAGTACCACATACACAGAAAAAAAAACGCGAATGGTGCTGTGGCTCAAGTGGTAGAATGCCAGCCTTGAGCAAAAGAGGCTCAGGAATGGCACCCAGGCCGGAGTTCAAGCCCTATGACCTACAGAAAAAAGAAAAGATGAAAGCCTGCCCTGAGGTACTGAAGGTGGAACTGAAGGTTCAAATGGAGGGCCATCTACCCTGGGGGAAGGGTTCAGCTGGAACTTTCCCCAGAGAAGGGGTCACTGGGTACATTCCTATTCTGATATCATCACCCTTCCCAAGAGACCTGGCCAGGCCTGACTTGCCAATCTAGGAATCTGGTGACCCCTGTGACCCCCAGCATTCCTCTCCAGGTCAAAGGATTACTGAGCCAGACTCCAATCAAGGACGGGAAACCGGCCTCACATCTAAAGAACAGGGAGTGCTGGATGCCTGGACTTGCTGGAAAGGATTAATGTTAACTTTTGCCATTCTAAAAGATTATTTTAGTCACTAGGTGTGGTTTCTCTTCAAGGGAAGGGGAAGAAAGAGTCCCACTGCCAAGGACAACTCCCAAGGGAGCACCGCTGTTAATCTGGGATATTCTTACACACACACACACACACACACACACACACACACACACACACACACACTACTTATTTCCTTTTTTTAGGTTCTTTTTTGTAATTAAACAAAAATTCTCTTTAAGTAGTTGTCCAGAGGAGTTGCCATTTCACAAAGTGGTATAGGAAGACAATTCCTGTGGATCTGTGTTACCCCTGCCACAATCCCATCCCTTCCCATCCACCCCTTCCCTCAAATGTCTTGATTTCGAGGGATAGACAATGAATTCTTGCCTGCATTCTCCCCTCTGCCCCCTTCTTAAATATTTGTTTCTTTTAGTGATTTTCATCTTTTTTGTTGTTGTTGGTCGTGGGGCTTGAACTCTGGGCCTGGGCACTGTCCCTCAGCTCTTCAGCTCAAGGCTAGTGCTCTACCACTTGAGCCACAGCACCACTTCCGGTTTTCTGGTGGTTAATTGGAGATAAGCATCTCACGGATTTTCCTGCCTGGGCTGGCTTTGAACCGTGATCCTCAGATCTCAGCCTCCTGAGTAGCTAGGCTTACAGGCATGAGCCACTGACACCTGGCTAGTGATTTAATCTTAATTCACTACTCTGGCTTCAATTTCAGATGCTTTCTGGTTTCTTTTCCAGCTTGTCCTGTGTCTCCTTGAGACTATGAGGTATGGGGGGGAGTGGAGGGGGCAAGCGTACAGGGGGGAACCACAGTCTGCTTAGAAGGTAGACCTTCCCTTTTAGAAGATAGACCTTCCCTTTCTGGGCAAGGGCAACAAGATGTCAGTGTGCTGGGGGCAGAGGCTGTCACCTGTATCCTTCTGAGTCCCCAGGGAGGGAAGCTGGATGGCGAGAAGCATGCTCTGTGTGTCTGTGTGTCTGTGTATATGTGTCTGTGTGTGTGTATGTGTACGTGCATGCACACACTAAGGTCTGGGGCAGGCCCAGTTCTACATCCAAATGCAGAGCCAGCACCCCACCGAAGGGACAGAGGTGTCATCTGAATGACAGAAAGAACAAGTCCAGAGCTGGTGGCTCAGGCCTATAATCCTAGTTAATCTCCAATCAACTGCCCAAAATATCCAGGAGTGGTGGAATGGTTTAAGGGGTAAAGTACTAGTCTTGAGCAAAAAAGCTCAGGGACAGTCAGGCACCAAGGGCTTACGCCTATAATCCTAGCTACTCAGGAGGCTGAGATCTGAGGATCACGGTTCAAAGCCAGCCCAGGCAGGAAAATCCTTGAGACTCTTATCTCCAATTAACCACCAGAAAACTGGAAGTGGTGCTATGGCTCAAGTGGTAGAGTGCTCACCTTGAGCTGAAGAGCTGAGGGACAGCGCCCAGGCCCAGAGTTCAAGCTCTATGACCAATAAAAAGAAAAGAAAAGAAAAAAAAGCTCAGGGACAGTGCCCTGAGTTCAAGCTCCAGAACTGGCACCAAGAAAAAAAGAAAAAGACACAAGAGATACATCAATGAAGGGCAATGTCCGGCCTTGGTTTGGATCCTGCTTTAAACAAACCAGCTGTCCACAATATGACACCTTGGAAGAGAACTGAGTATGTTTTCTAGTTAAAACAATGACACTGTGGGGGCTGGGAAGGTAGCTCAGTGGTAGAGTGCATGCCTTGTAAGCATGAGGCCCTGGGTTCGATTCCTCAGCACCACATAAACAGAAAAAGCCGGAAGTGGTGCTGTGGCTCAAGTGGTAGAGCGCTAGCCTTGAGCTGAAGAGCTGAGGGACAGCGCCCAAGCCCAGAGTTCGGGCTCCATGACCGGCAAAAAAAAAAAAAAAAGGAGAAAAAAACAATGACACTGTGACTAAATCCCCAAACTGAGTCATGTGATGTAACTATGCAATAGCTAGGACCTTATTCAAAATAATACCAATTGTGTGTACGTGGAAAGAGATGTGTGCGATAGAAGCAGAACCATCAAAAGAGTTGGTAAGTACTGAAGTTGGCCGAGAGAGTGTAATTATATTATCCTGTTAATGTCTGTGTATGTTGGAAATTTGCTGTCTTTGAAAATGAAATGGCCAGGTGCCAGTGGCTTATACCTGTAATCCTAGCTACTCAGTAGACTGGGATCTGAGGATCCCAATTCAAAGCCAACCTGGGCAGGGTGGTCTTTGTGACTCTTAACTCCAACTATCAGAAAACTGTCAGTGGAGCTGTAGCTCAAAGTAGTACATGTTAGATTAGAGCTAGACACTGGTGGCTCACACCTGTAATCCTAGCTACTCAGGGGGCTGAAATCTGAGGATCCAGCCAAGGCAGAAAAGTCCCTGTTAATCTCCAATTAACCACCAGAAAACCAGAAGTGGCTGTGTGGCTCAAAGTGGTAGAACACTAACCTTGAGTGAAAAAGAGCTCAGGAACAGTGCCCAGGCCCTGAGTTCAAACCCCATGACCAACAAAATAAATAAATAAGTCACTTAGAACAAACAAAACAAAAAAAATCTAGCTTGGTGAGAATCCCACCAGCCTCCACAAACAAGTAAATATGCATTTCCCACAACAGAATCCATCTGTTCCTAAATCATGTGGTTTTTAAATATTTAATGTCCTTTTCTCCTTAAAAAATAGCCATTGTTTTCATTGTGACTCATCTGAATATCAATCTGGTTTTCTCTGGTTTTTATGATCAACTTGCCCTGGAATTAGGTCAGTATTTGTGTTTTGGGGGCTGATTTTTGTTCTTGGTGTTCTTGCGCGGATGCCGTTGCCCTAGTTAGTGTTTGTGAGCTGTCTTTCTCTCTGGGCCAGTGGCAGCCCTCCTCTAAGTGACTGCTATTGAAATGGCACTTGAAGTCCCTCTGGCTTCTGTCCTCACTGAGTCTGCAGTTTCCTTGTTTTAGAACAGCGAGGTAAGGAACACAAGATCCAAATAGAAAAAGAAATTGCTAATTTCATTTTTCTTCCTGAGCTAACAACTCTATGTAGCTATGTATCTATGTATGTATGTATGTATCTATCTATCTTTTTGGTCAGTGGGGCTTGAACTCTGGGCCTGGGCGCTATCCCTGAGCTCTTCAGCTCAAAGCTTGTGCTCTACCACTTGAGCCACATACCACTTCTGATGGCTAATTGGAGATAAGTCTCATGGCCTTTCCTGCCTAGGCTGGCTTTGAACTGCGATCCTCAGATCTCAACCTCCTGAGTAGTTAGGATGACAGGTGTGAGCCACCGACACATGGCTGTTAACAAATCTTTTTTGTTGTTGTTGGTCGTGAGGCTTGAATTCTGGGCCTGGGAACTGTCCCTCAGCTCTTCAGCTCAAGGCTAGTGCTCTACCACTTCAGCCACAGAGACCCTTCTCCTCCCCAAATTAGAAAAATGTATATATAAGATGCAGGGCACCGGAATAGCAAATCTTTAAAGACTATTTTTTTTATTTTTTATTTATTTTTTGGCTGAGGCTAGCACTCTACTACTTGAGCCAAGGTGTGCTTCTGGGCTTTGTGTGTGTGTGTGTGTGTGTGTGTGTGTGTGTGTGTGTGTGTGTTGTTTTTTGTTTTTGTTTTTCAAGTAGCTTATTGGAGATAAGAGTTTCACAGTCTTTCCTGCCTGGGCTGGCTTTGAACTGCAATTCTCAGATCTCAGCCTCCTGAATAGCTAGGATTACAGACGTGAGTCAGCACTGCCCAGCTTCAGTGATACATTTTGATGTTTCTTTTTTGTGCTGAGAAAACATAAAAAGATCATCCTAGGATACATAAAAGCTGGAATAGCCATAACATAAATCTGTGTGTGTGTCTATATGTATCTGTGTGTGTCTGCTTGTATGTATGTGTATACTGGGACTTGAACTGAAGAACTCACTATTGATTGTCTTTTCCACTCAAGGCTGGCACTCTACCACTTGAACCACATCCCCACTTTCTGCTTTCAGATGTCTAATAGGAGATATGAGTCTCATGCACTTTTTTTGCCAGGACTGGCTTCAAACTGTGATCCTCAGACCTTAGCTTCTTTAGTAGCTAGGATTACTATCATGAGCCACCAGTGCCTGATGTATAAAGCTCCTCCTCCTGCTCCTCCTCCTCCTCCTCCTCTTCTTCCTCCTCCTCCTCTTCCTCTTCCTCCTCCTCCTCCTGCTCCTCCTACTCGTTTTGTCAGTTGAGGGGCTTGAACTCTGGGTCTGGGTGCTATGCCTAAGCTCTTCAGCTCAAGGCCAACATGCTACCACTTGAGCCACAGTGCCACTTCCAGTTTTCTGGTGGTTAATTGGAGATAAGAGTCTCACAGATTTTCCTGCCTGGGCTGGCTTTGAACCACGATCCTCAGATCTCAGCCTCCTGAGTAGCTAGGATTACAGGCATGAGCTACCAGGGCTCATTTATTGATTTTTGAAACAAAGTGTTACCATGTAGCTCCAGCTAGCCTAGAATTTGCAATCTTCCTACCTCAGCCTCTTTCCCAAGTACTAGGATTATAGTAGTGCCCCACCAAGCCCAACTTCTCAAATTATTTTAGAGACTAATTTTATTTTTAAATGTAACATTCATTGATTTCATAAAAGCATGCTTTAACACTTTCATATTCTAATTTAAGAAACATGGAAAATGTTAAAATATTCCACTTCAATTAAAGTGGGAGTAGAAGCTGAAAAAACAAAACCTTTTCAAAATAGTTTTGATACTATTTTTATATTTTCATTTAACAAGATAAAGATTCAATTCTAAGAGGCTTTTTTCCCCTTTCAAGTTCTCTAAAATATAGGCAGTCCTCATGATTTGAGCTAGTAAGTACACAGACCCCAATGTTTGACACCGACAATGTTACATCATGATTTATCAATAATTACACCTCTAGGTTTCTTTTTTTTGGGGGGGGGGTCCGGTTGTGGGGCCTCAACTCAGCCTGGGCACTGTCCTTCACCTCTTCAGCTCAAGGCTAGCACTCTACCACTTGAGCCACAGCTCCACTTCCGGCTTTTTTCTTTTTTGCTTATGTGGTGCTGAGGAATCGAACCCAGGGCCTCATGCATGCAAGGCAAGCGCTCTACCACTGAGCCACCTTCCCAGCCCCAGCCTCTAGGTTTCTTCATCAACCCTCTCTTCTCCCACATTAATGGGTAACATTTGAGACTCAAGGAGCAAACTAGTGAAGAATCTATACACAGTAAATCAGTAAATTGCATTTCTTTTTTTTGGGGGGGGGGTCTGGTTGTGGGGCCTGAACTCTGGGCCTGGGCGCTGTCCCTCAGCTCTTCAGCTCAAGGCTAGTGCTCTACCACTTGAGCCACAACGCCACTTCTGGCTTTTTTCTTTTTGCTTATGTGGTGCTGAGGAATCGAACCCAGGGCCTCAGTCATGCAAGGCAAGCGCTCTACCACTGAGCCACCTTCCCAGCCCCTGCATTTCTTTTTTTTGTGCCAGTCCTGGGGCTTGAAGTCAGGGCCTGGGCACTGGTCCTGAGCTTCTTTTGCTCAAGGCTAGCACTCTACCACTTGAGCCACAGCATCACTTCCTGCCTTTTCTGTTCACGTGGTACTGAGGAATCAAACCCGGGGTTTCATGTGTGCTAGGAAAGCACTCTACCACTGAGCCACCTTCCCAGCCCCCCAAATCGCATTTCTTTAACAAGGAATAAGGTGACATTCTAAAACCTATAGATGCATTCACCAGCCAATGCTCCTTACAGCATTTAGAAAACACTAACCACAGGCCATTTGGATTGTCCCCTCATGTCATACCAAACTGATCCCATTAACGTGACTTCTGGTGATGGTAGGTGAGATGAGGTCCATTGTTCCCGACTACACCAGGCAAATGACATTATTTTTCATGTTATAAGACAAAGGATTGAAAGAGCAAGGGAAGGCGTGACACTGTCCAAAAAGAAATGCACTCTTTACCTGATTTAGGTACTACAACCCTCTGTACCTCTCCTTTATAATCATCATCATCATCATCATTTTTTTTAGAAAAGACAAAAGACTGTGTCACACACTGGTGATTCATTCCTGTAATCCCAACTACCCCAAAGGCTGACAAAGGAGGACTATGGTTCAAAGCCAGACCAGGTAGAAAATTCCAATAGACTCCACCTCCAATTAACCAGCAAAATGCTAGACTGGAGGCATGGCTCAAGTGGGACAGCAGCAGCCAAGCAAGCCCAGTGAGAGCGAGGAGCCCTGAATTCAAACCCTAGTGCGTGAGAGAGACAGAGAGAGAGAGAGAGACAGAGACAGAGAGGCAGAGAGAGACAGAGACAGAGAGAGAGAGAGACAGAGACAGAGAGACAGAGACAGAGAGAGACAGAGAGACAGAGAGACAGACAGAGACAGAAACAGAGACAGAGAGAGACAGAGACAGAGACAGAAAGAGAGAGAGAGATAAAGAGGAGATTGTGAAGATTGTAATGAGGAGATTATAGAGAAGTTGAAGTAAATTGGCCCACTGGGTTATACAATGGTACATTAATTGTGGAGACCTCTGGGGGAGTCACAGGACTCCCATGACTCCTCCATAGTGGGTGAAGGGAGACGGACTGGAACACGGTCAACTGTGCAGGTCACACAGAGGAGAGAGGGAGAAGTTCTGTGGATATGGATAGAATTGGGTAGAATGGAATGGAATGAATGGATGGGAACAAAATGGGGTGGAATGGAACAGAACAGATTAGAAGAACAGACAGAATAGAGTGGAATAAAATAAAACAGAAAAATAGCAGCTGGACGCTGGTGGCTCACGCCTGTAATCCTAGCTACTCAGGAGGCTGAGATCTGAGGATCGTGGTTCAAAGCCAGCCCGGGCAGGAGAGACCGTGAGACTCCTATCTCCAATAAACCACCAGAAAACCGGAAGTGGCGCTGTAGCTCAAGTGGTAGAGCGCTCGCCTTGAGCTGAAAAGCTGAGGGACAGCGCCCAGGCCCAGAGTTCAAGTCCCATGACTGACCAAAAAAAAAAAAAAGAATAAAATGGAAGAGAGTGGAATGAAATAAACTAGCACAGAATAAAATGGAACAGAAGAATAGAATCGAATAGAAGAACAGACAATGGAATGGAATAGAATAAAATGGCAGAAAGAAATAAAAGAATGGAATGGAATGAAATGGAATAGAATGGTAATAAGTGGAACCGAAGAATAGAATAGAGTAACAGAATGGCAAGGAATGGAACACAATCGAGCAGAAGAATAAATAAAGCAGAAGAGAACAGAATAGAAAGAATGGAGTATGATGTAAGAGTTGCAAATGATGGTGACAGTTTAGAACACTGGCCCAAAACAAGAAGAAGAAATTTTTTTTTTGGTTTTTGGTCGTGGGGCTTGAACTCTGCGCTTGGGCGCTGTCCCTCAGCTCTTCAGCTCAAGGCTAACAGTCTACCGCTTGAGCCACAGTGCCACTTCCGGTTTTCTAGTGGTTTATTGGAGATAAGAGTCTCATGGACTTTCCTGCTTGGGCTGGCTTTGAACTGAGATTCTCAGATCTCAGCTAGGATTACAGGTGTGAGCCCGGGCGCTGGGAGGAAACAGTGTTTAAAAATGTACCTTGGGAGCTGGGAATGTGGCTCAGTGGTAGAGTATTTGCTTCGCATGCATGAAGCCCTGGGTTCAATTCCTCAGTACCACATACACAGAAAAACCTGGAAGTGGTAGGGTGCTAGCCTTGAGCAAAAGGAGTTCAGGGACAGTGTCCAGACCTGAGTTCAAGCCTGGGACTGACAAAAACAAACTAAAACATGAAAAGGTACCTTGGATTTGTTTGATTTGTTTTAATTAGGTATGGTAAGGCACACAGCTGTGGAAGTTAGTGTCATGAAGGCAGATTTTGTTTTCCCCAGGTCCTGGAGCTTGAACTCTGGGCCTAGGTGCTGTCCCTGAGCTCCTTTTGCTCAAGGTTAGTGTTCTACTACTTGAGCCACAGCACGACTTCTGGCTTTTGGGGGGGGGGCCTAGCTTATTAGAGATAAGAGTCCCACAGGATTTCCTGCAAGGTCAGGTTTGAAACTACAGTCCTCAAGTCTCAGTCTCCTGAGTAGTTGGATTTTAGGTATAAGCCACTAGCACCCAGTAAAATGCAGACATTTTATTTACTTATTTATTTATCCTGTCATGGAGCTTGAACAGGGCCTGGCCACTGTCTCTGAGCTTCTTTTGCTCAAAGCTAGCACTCTACCACTTGACCCACAGCACCACTTCAGACTTTTTCTGTTTATGTGGTACTGAGGAATCAAACCCAGGGCTTCATGCATGCTAGGTAAGCACTCTACCACTGAGCCAAATTCCTGCCTAAGTGCAGACATTTTTATTGCATCCTGAGTCGCCTAGAAACAAGAGTGCCCCATGAGGGGTACTCCCCTCTCCAGTCTTGGGAACACGTGGCATTTTCTCAGTGTGAGATATTTCAGGCAGCCACTTGCTTTGTTCCTTCATGTTCAGATCTCTGCCCTGACAACGCTGTATCACAGAAGGGTTTCTTCGCCTTTGTGGTAGTCAGTCTTCTCCAGAGAAACAGCCAACAGGAGGTGGAGAGAGAAAAAGGACAATAGTTAGAAACTGGTTCACACTATTATGGCTATTTCCAGGCTCAGTATCTGCAGGGTGAGTGGTAAGCTAGCGACCCAGGAGGATTAATGGCATCCTGTAGGATAAAGGCTAGGAGGCTAGAGTCTCAGGAGAGCTGATGTTTCCCTTTGAATCTGAAGGTAGAAAAAAGCCAAGGTCCCAGCGTGCAGGCTGGCAGGAGAAGGCTCTCTCTCTCATTGAGGGAGAGCCAGTCTCTTCTATTTGGCCATCACCCTGCTTGACTCAGACTATGAATTTCAGTATTAAAGTCAAACAAACAAAAAAAATGCTCGGGGCTTGGAAGGTGGCTCAGTGGTAGAGTGCTTGCCTTGCATGCATGAGGCCCTGGGTTCAATTCCTCAGCACCACATAAGCAGAAAAAGCCAGAAGTAGCGCTGTGGCTCTGTGGTAGAGTGCTAGCCTTGAGCTGAAGAGCTGAGGGACAGCACCCAGGCCCAGAGTTCAGGCCCCACGACTGGCAAAAAAAAATGCTCTCACAGAAATCCCCAGAAAAATGTCTGACTAAACATCTGGGCACCCTTGGCCCATTCAAGTTTCTACATAAAATTTTACCATCACACACAAGACTGTAAATTAGCACCCTGTTCTATCATTCACAGTCCCTTTACCAAACTTTATCTATCTTATTAGCACTTCTTGCTGCCTGATAAGTTTGTGTCTATTCCTTTGTTATCTTATTACCCTCCAGTCTCTGGATGATAGCTCTATAAAGCGAGTACTTTTCGTTTTGTTATTGATTTGGGCAAACAATCGTGGTAAAGTTTTAATGAGCATTTATTTTAGTACAACAGGAAAAGGTAGGAAAAAATGGAGAAAAGAGAGAAACATTGTCTGCTCCCCATGAAGAAAGTGGAGGTAAAGAGTCAAAATAGAGCAGACATTGATGGCTAATATCTGTAATCTTAGCTACTCAGAAGCCTAAGACCTAGAGGATCAAGGTTCAAAGCCAGCCTAGACAGAAAAGACAGCAAGACTTCATCTCCAAAACAACCAGGAAAAAGCAGAGATGGAGGTGTGGCTCCAGAGATAGAGCACCAAGTGAGTGAGAAGCAAGCCCAGCAAGCTTCAAGATCTAGGTTCAATCCCTACTACTATCACAGAGAAACAAAACAAGCTGCAACATGGTGGCTTTTCTCTATAGCCTTTATACTTCTTGTACTGATCACCTCATGTCAGTCCAGCAACTCCTAATCCCCAAATACTGGGAATAAACCATTTTGAAAGATGAAGATGCAAAATGACATCATGTCTGGGATTCACTTTCTAGACTAACAAATAAGACTATGTTCTGCCAGGCACCGGTGGCTCACGCCTGTAATCCTAGCTACTCAGGAGGCTGAGATCTAAGGATCATGGTTCAAAGCCAGCCCAGGCAGGAAAGTCTGTGAAGACCGGAAGTGGCGCTGTAGTTCATGTGGTAGCATACTAGCCTTAGGCTGAAATGCTGAGGGACAGCACTCAGGCCCAGAATTCAAGCCCCATGACCGACAGAAAAAAAAAAAAAAAAAAAAAGACTATGTCCTAAGAGCAATGGGAGTGCTCACTTGGAATGGTGTAATGGGAAGAGAATGTTTCAGTTTACATTATCACAAGATTAAAACGTGTTATCACATGGCAATTACTACTGGCCTTTTACTGACACTTTTTTTAAAATTTGCAATAAACACTTTCAAATACAAATGGAAAAAATAGTCAAACTCTTATGAAACAGAGCCTAGCATAAAGCCACAGTGGGTGGCTCATGCCTGTAATCCTAGCAACTCAGGAGGCTGAGATCTGAGGATCACAGTTCAAAGCCAGCCTGGGTAAGAAAGTCCATAAGACTCTTATCTCCAATTAACCACCAGAAAACTAGAAGTGGAGCTGTGGCTCAAAGTGGTAGAGCACTAGCCTTGAGAAAAAGAAAAAGAAAAAGAAGAAAAAAAAGCTTAAGGACAGTGCCCAGGCCCTGAGTTCAAGCCCCATGACTGACCCTTTCACCCGCCCCCCCAAAAAAAAACTCCAGATAATTTCATCAGTAGATATTCTAAAGTAGTATATCAATATTTTATCTCAGTGACTATGATTGTCAGAATTTAGTCATGGTGTGTGGTTAATGGTAAATTGAGATGAAGAGCATTTCTTTCCAATCTCAGGTTTAATGTGTATCTGAGCATGCGCAAGCTCACACATGTGTGTGTGTGCCTATGTGTATGTGTGTGTGCACACACATGCATGGGGGGGGGCAGTACTGGAGCTTGGTCTTAGATACTCCTGGTCTCACTTGGCTTTTTTTTTTTTTTGGGTCCGGTTGTGGGGCCTGAACTCTGGGCCTGGGTGCTGTCCCTCAGCTCTTCAGCTCAAGGCTAGCGCTCTACCACTTGAGCTACAGCACCACTTCCAGCTTTTTCTTTTTGCTTACGTGGTGCTGAGGAATTGAACCCAGGGCCTCATGCATGCAAGACAAGCGCTCTACCACTGAGCCACCTTCCTAGCCCCTCTCACTTGGCTTTTTTGCTGAAGGCTAGTGCTCTACCACTTCCTGATTTTTTGCTGGTTAATCAGAGATGACAGTCTCTTGGGTTTGTCTGCTTAGGCTGGCTTCACACTTTAAGCCTCTGATTTCTGCCTCCTGAGTAGCTATTATTATAGACGTGAAGCTCTGGTAGCTGGTTCAAGCTGGCTGTTCTTGAGCCCATTGGACAAATTGAGCCTCTCCAGTTCTCAATTTCCTTATCCATAATATATTTTATGAAAAATAGATTTAAAATTTATTAATCTCTCTGGAACAATTTTTTTTCTTTATGACATGCTATTTTACACCATACAGGTTAGGAAATGCTGTGTTAAAAGACCACAGCAGCCTGGTGCCCACGGCTAACACCTGTAACCCTAGCTACCCAGGAGGCTGAGATCTGAGGATCACGGTTCAAAGCTAGCCTGGGCAGCAAAGTCCATGAGACTCTTATCTCCAATTAACCACCAGAAAACCAGAAGTGGTGCTGTGGCTCAAGTGTTAGAGTACTAGCCTTGAGCTGAAGAGCTCCGAGACAGTACCAAGGCTCAAAGTTCAAGCCCCACAACCACCACCAACAACAACAAAAACCAGAGCCAGTAGAACAGGTACCATTAAACCGACCCAAGCAGAACAGCCAGAAGCCTGCATCTTGTTACATTGTTTTCATAGTTTATTTTTTCTCTGTCCTTGCTTTCATTTGGTGAAAAACTGTAAAAGCTGCATCATGACTCACATGTGATAAGAATAAACAATAATCGTGTTAGATTATGCCTAGCATATTAATTAGAACTCTCTTGACAGTACAAAGAAACACTAGCTCTGATTGGCTTTTTCACTCCTGGGAATGGCAAGATGCAAAGGCGAAGGCAGAGCCAGGATGGAAGGTGGAACCAGGGCTGGTACACATTAAAGGTTCCCAGAAATCCTTTTGTTTGAGTTGAATTCTACCTGCCAACCAAAAACAGATGAAATCCTGGCTCCTGGACCCTATGAGTAAGACTGTGTTCAGCATATGATTATTTGGCTTGCTGTTTTAGCTTTATGATGATATGAAAATGATCCACGTTCAGGCAGGAGATGCATTTCAGGAGTTCAGTGTTGATCTTCGCTCCAGCTAGTGAAGCCTGGTGCCAGCACATCTCTAATGCCAGCAATGGCAATGAGCTCAGCAACCAATCAGTCCAGCCCCATGGTCACTGAAGAAACCGCACTTCCTGTGCAGTGGTACTGTGTCAGAATTTTCAGGAGGAAGCCAGGCACCAGTGGCTCACGCCTGTAATCCTAGCTACTCAGGAGGCTGAGATCTGAGGATCACAGTGCAAAGCCAGCCCAGAATAAAGTCCATGAAATTATATATATATACATATAGCTTTTTTTTAAACCGGTACTCAAGTTTGAACACAGGGCTTTGTGATTGTTAGACAGTTGCTTTATGGCTGAGCCATGATTCCAGCTCTAACATCTGTAGTCTTTGTAGTTATAATGGAGTTGAAGTCCTTCTCAGGATAGATCTAATCCAATATGACCAGTGATCCTTAGATCATCCAGGTGCTAGTGGCTCACGCCTGTAAACCTAGCTACTCAGGAGGCTGAGATCTGAGGATCTGGTTTGAAGCCAGCATAGGCAGAAAAATCCATGAAACTCTTATCTCTAATAAACTACTCAGAAAAGGCTGGAAGTGATGCTGTGGCTCAAGTGGTAGAGTGCTAGCCTCAGTGCCCAGGCCCAGAGTTCAAGGCCTAGGACTGGTGAACAAAGAGAGGAGATAGACAGGTCCAGAGGGAAGGAAGGATGGAGGCACACCGAGATGAGGACCCAAATCACCAAATATCTCCCATAAACCCTAGAAGCTAAGACAAAAGAAAAAAAATACAATTTTCCCTAAGAGCCCATAGAGAGATTGCCTATTGGTTTTACACATTCAGCCTGCAGACCTGAGGGAGAATAAGTTGCTATTTGTTTTGTTTTTGTGCTAGAACTCAGGGCCTGGACACTGTTCCTGGTTGGTTTTTTTTGTTTGTTTATTTGTTTGTTTGTTTTTGCTCAAGACCAGCACCCTACCTCTTGAGCCACAGCTCCACTTTTACCTTTTTGGTGGTTACTTAGAGGTAAGAGTCTCATGGACTGGCTAGGAAAGTGACTTAGTGGTAGAGTGCTTACCTTGCATGCATGAAGCCCTGGGTTCGATTGCTCAGGACCACGTCAACAGAAAAAGCTGGAAATGGTGCTGTGTGCCGCGCCTACTCCAGTGGAGTCTGCTTAGCATGGGAAACCAGCTTTCAGACCTGAGAATGAGGCTTCAAAGAGACCTATCTCTGAGTATTGGGACTTCACCGAAGTCTACCTCAGAGAATGGGGCTTTACAGAGACCTATCTCTGAGTATTGGGACTTCACCGAAGTCTACCTCGGAGAATAGGGCTTCAAAGAGGCCTACTCCTGGAAAGGCTGGCAAACCCCTGGGAAAGATGTGTTCCTGCTTTTCTTTTCTCCACTGTATAAGAGTGCCTATTAATCTTTTACTGTTTCTGCTGCTCATTGTACTTACTCATGCTCAACATTCCCTTATTCAAAGCTCTTTCTTAACAGTGTTGACGATTCCAACATCTGATGAGTGTATTAAAAATATGACTAACTCACCAGAGTTAAGTGCTACCCTGGAAGCCCCTCTTGTGGAGGCTAGTAGACAAGTCATAAGTAAATATAAAAGTATTGGGGGCTTCACAATGTCACTTCAGCAGAAGGAATTGTTTGTAAGAGATTTACAAGAAGCTGTAGGCTCGGCTAGAACAGAAAGAATGTATGGCAATTGCTGGGAGAACTACTTAGGAGAAAGAATTTCCTGTTACTCTCTTTCATTTACTAAGAGACTTGCTAGATCTAGGCCTCCGTGGCGCTTACTATTAAAGAAGGAACAGGAAAGATCTTATGGGATAGTTAAGGCCTCTATAAAAATAGGTAATGGTTAATTGGTGACAAACATCGAAACCCATTGTATTTCCTAGAGATAAGCCGGAAACAAGTGCCTATCAGGAGACCAGCTGGTGACCACCCAAAAATGAAGCCATGCAGCAAGATTGTGTAACCTTCTGCCCTTTCTTATGGAGACTTTTTGCTATAAAAGTTTGTTATCCTCTGCATTAAATCGCACTCAGCATGCACTCCTCTTGTGTGTGAGTTGTCTGTTTGCCATCTCCCCACCTATTCCAGTTCCTCCACTAGGTGTCCTCCATCGTCCCGACAGAGCCGGTCCGCGGCACTGTGGCTCAAGTGGTAGAGCCCTAGAATTGAGCATAGAGAGGCTCAAGGACAGTGCCCAAAACTTGAGTTCAAGCCCAGGACCAGCAAAAAAAAAGAGTCTCATGGACTTTCCTGCCCAGACAGGCTGTGGAACTTGATCCTCAGATCTCAGCCTGAGTAGCTAGGATTATAGGCATGAGCAACTTGCTCTCAGCAGGAAATTGTATTTCTTACTTGAAGGTTGAGGGTGGGGAGCTCAGCTGGGGATGAGGCGTGGTAGAGCATGGTAAAACATGTATCTGCCTTCCTCTCTACACCAGAGGCAGGGTCGCCTTGTCTGGGGGGCCTGGTTGTGGTGGTACAGGTGCACCCCCTCGCCTCCTCATGAACTGCTTTTGTTTCTCTAAAATCTTCCCCTTCCTCTCAGGACCCCAGGCCTCTACTCTGAGTCTCATTGCTCCATACATCTGCTCCCCCTGCCCAGGTGTTTTCTTCTTTCACCTCTGGAGCTGCCAACCCTCTCTCTACACACAGCAGGGCTCGGCCTTGCATGTCCTGTGCATTTTGAAGGCTCTGATGTCATTCAGTGGCTTTTTCCCTTTGGCCCTATGATAAGAGATCCTACAAGAAGAGTAGGGTTTGGTCGGGCGTCTTCAGACCTTTCTAGTCAAGGAGGAAGGTGGGTTTCCTCCTGCAGGGGCAACTAGGGAAGAAGTTGACCCACTCCACCACCCTTGTGAAAGTTCTCTTGGGGGTGTCTTGCTCCTCCATCTGGTCTACCAGCGAGATTCCCAGGCCTCTATTAACATAGCTTACATTCCAATTTGCCTAAAAATAAACCTTTACTTTCCTAAGACAGCCTCCTCAGTATCGTCTCCTAAAAAAAAGAAAAAACTAGAAGTCATATAAAACAACAAAGCTAAATCATTCTGTAGATTAGATCCAATTTTCCCAAGGTGTAAGTAATAAAAAAGGAAAGCAAACAATAACATGAGTTTTATCAAATTTCTTTTTTTGTTTTTTGTTTTTTTTTGGGTCCGGTTGTGGGGCCTGAACTCTGGGCCTGGGCACTGTCCCTCAGCTCTTCAGCTCAAGGCTAGCTAGCACTCTACCACTTGAGCCACAGTGCCACTTCCGGCTTTTTTCTTTTGTGGTGCTGAGGAATGGAACCCAGGGCCTCATGCATGCAAAGCAAGCGCTCTACCACTGAGCCACCTTCCTAGTCCTCAAATTTCTTTCTTTCTCTCCTTCTTTCCTTCCTTCTTTCTTTCTTTCTCTTTCTTTCTTTCTTTCTTTCTTTCTTTCTTTCTTTCTTTCTTTCTTTCTTTCTTTCTTCTCCTTCTCCTTCTCCTTCTCCTCCTTCTCCTTCTCCTCCTTCTCCTCCTCCTCCTCCTCCTCCTCCTCCTCCTCCTCCTTCTTCTTCTTCTTCTTTTTCTTCCTCTTTTTGCTGGTTCTGAGACTTGAAGCCTGGTGACAGTCCCTGAGCAACTTTAGCTCAAAGCTAGCGTTCTTGCCTGGGCTGGCTTTGAAGAGTGATCCTGAGATTTCAGCCTCCTGAGTAGTCGGATTACAGGAGTGAACCACCTGTACCTGACTAGTTTCATCATATTTTTCATCATAATTACTTCCAGTGAAAATATTCTTAGGTTATCTTTCAACCTTAGCAGAGATCACTATAGGAGCACAGTATGATGAATGTATATTTAAATGCACTTAGTTAAAAAAATATATATACACACACACATAGATTTATATAAAAGACACTCAAAAAGCTTTAGATCAGAAGGGCCTCCTAAAGCTCAAATAGTCTCAGAGATACTTAAACTACCCTGAAATGTGGTTAATTACACAAATATTTGAGCAAAATATTCTGAAAAGAGCAATTGTGGAGTCAAAAAAATTTTTTTTCGGTCGTGGGGCTTGAACTCTGGGCCTGGGCGCTGTTCCTGGGCTCTTCAGCTCAAGGTTAGTGCTCTACCACTTGAGCCACAGAGTCACTTTCAGTTTCTGATGGTTTATTAGAGATCAGAGTCTCAGACTTTCCTGCCCAGGCTGGCTTTGAACTGTGATCCTTAGACAGCCTCCTGAGTAGCTAGGATTACATGTGTGAGGCACCTGCATGAGAAAGTTTTATCTTCAGCTAACCAGTAAAAATCAGAAGTAGGGCATAGCTCAAGTGGTAGAGCACCCACTTTAAATGAAAAAGCTTAGGGACAGTGCTCAGACACTGAGTTCAATCCCCAGGACTGGTGGGGGGAATCAAAGCTACAAATTAGCTGGGGGCCAGTGGCTCACACCTGTAATCCTAGCTACTTAGGAGGCTGAGATCTGAGGATCACAGTTCAAAGCCAGCCCAGGCAGGAAAGTCTGTGAGACTCTTATCTTCAGTAAGCCACCAGAAAACCAGAAGTGGCACTGTGGCTCAAGTGGTAGAGCACTAGTGTTGAGCTGAAGAGCTGAGGGACAGCGCCCAGGCCCAGAGTTCAAGCCCCATGACCGACAAAAAAAAAAAAAAAAGCTACAAGTTAATTATACTAGGAATCTGACTAGTTCAAGAGAACTGAATAAAAAATTACAATAATCAACATCACATTACCTTGGTGATGGTCAGTGAGATCATTTTCAGATGCTAGGTGATAGGTGGTGGGAATTACTTCAATAAGTAGATTATAAGTACTGGTATGGAATAATTATCAAGAAACAAAAAAAATTTTCTTTGGAAATGTTTATTTTTTTTTCTTCTTATTTTTTTTTGAAATGTTTAAAGTAGGAAAGATTGATAATGCCTGTCCAGTATGGGTCCTAGGGAATCAACCAGATGTCATGCGAAAAATTCTTCCTAGGTCTTCTAATTTATACAGCAAACAGCCAAGTGAAATAAGACAATAGAAAAACATAATATGTTCACATAGGAGAAGTCTTTGGAAGACTAGAACAGATCAGGAATTTTCTGCTTTTAGGTGGTAGGAAAAAATACCCAAAGCATTAGGGTTCTATATGTAGAAACATAGTCACAAAGGAAAATTTGAAAAAAAATAGTAATTTAATTATGGCTAATGATGCTATAATTGCCCATCAATACCCATTTTAAAAAGAAAGATATAGGGGGGAGGAGGGTTGGGTGGGGGGATGGGGGGAGGATGGTATGGGAAGGGGAAACAAAGGAGGAGGCTACAATGCTTGATAAGAAATGTACTCATTATCTTGCCCATGTAATTGTAACTCCTCTGTACAGTATTTTCACAATAAAAAAAGAGAAAGCTATAGGAATGTTGGTAGAAGGATTTCTACAAGTATAATGTAATTCTGAGTGTACACACTGAGACTTTCGTTCTTTCATCTGTAGGATATGCTTGGTGGAACAAAGGCATTTGGTCAGTATTCACAGATTGAAGGTGACACTCTATATGACCCTTTGGGGCACAGAAACAATGTAGGTCCTTGTTGTCCAGGATGAGGGGAGGCGACTCCACCTGCTTGTCTAGCTGTTCATTGCCTCCTAGTCCTCCTTAGGAGAATTCCTAATTCTTTGACTCTCATTTATAGAAGCCCTGAGGAGATCTGATCTTTTTTCTGTGCAGAGAACTATGAAGGATCTTAAACACAGAAAAAGGTACTCAAGTTTGTAACCAAATGTAATTGTCTCCCATCTTGGTAGTTGTAAAGCCAAAGTAAACATGGCCAATAAATAAGAGAGTGAAGAGAAATTTATTATCTATAACAGGTAAGGAGAGCATACAAGTGATTTCCAAAGCAGTGCCCTCCGGGAACAATGGAAGCTTGGTCATAAACATATAACACCTCATAGAGAAAAGTACTCCCTTAGGGATGGGCACATCCTGAGCATGCTCAGTTCAAAGTCATAGTTCAAGAAGGAAAGGCAGTGAACACATCATGGGGGTATCTCTAGCTCAAGGTCATGGAGGACAGGTTCAAAGGGCTAAAACACTTTGGAACTTGTTCTGCTTGTCATAAAGATGGTGGACAGGAACATTACTGAATGTACTCAGATTTCGCCAGAAAGTTTTAGCTGATAAAAAGGAAAGGGTACCTTGAAAGTATATCAACATAGAATTTTGTCCCTAAAGCTGTCTGCTTCACTTAATGGTTAATAAGCTCACAAGGAAGCAGAAAGAAGCAAGGAGGGGAATTCTCACACAAGGCTGGCATGAGTATAAATAGCAATAATCCACATAGGAAATTTCTCAGTGTCAATCAAAATGACACACACAGCATGTTTTAACCCTGAAAATTTACATCCAGGAAAGTATCTTACAATTATATATGTACAAGTATAAACTGGCATAGATAGAGTTGTTTGCAGAAGCACTAAGTATGATAACCAATGGGAAATAATTTAGTGCCCATCAATAATTCCAAGTAATGAGATATGCTGTAGATGCAAAAAAAAAAAATCCACAATAAGATGGTCGATGGTAGATTAGAAGTTGCTTTATGCAGCTCCATGAGTAGTAAGACTCAGGGTAACAAAGGAGAGACCATATTTCAAGGCAAGAGAGGAAGTACATTGGGAGTCAAGAAGGCGGTAACAGGGCTGAGAATGTGACTGAGTGGTAGAGTGCTTGCCTAGCATGCATGAAGTCCTGGGTTCAGTTTCTCAGTACCATGTAAAAAAGCCACTTCTGGCTTTTTCTGTAGCTCAAGTGGTAGAGTGCTAGCCTTTAGCAAAAAGAAGCTTAGGACAGTGACCAGGTCCTGAGTTCAAGCCCCAGGACTGGCAAAAAAAAAAAAAAAAAAGGAGGGACAGAGCAGCTGAAAAGCACAGAAAAACAGAAAAGCGATGCAGGGCAAAGCAGGAAGCAGACCAAACTCAACTCCTTAGGGGAGGAAGGAGAAACCAAGCATCACACATCATACACAATGATAACTAGGTTTCACTGAGGGACCCACGGAGTGGTTAAAATAAGGACATTGAATAAAACATAATATAAACAGACTCAAGGAGAAAAATCATTTCAATAAAATGAAGAAAGAGACTGACAATAAAAGCCCCCCCCCCCCCCAAACAACACCAACTAGCAAGAGAAGTATTACATCTCACCATAATAAAGGCTATCTATGATAAACCTGTAGCCTAACACTTTACTAAATGGGAAATAACTGAAGGCATTTCAAAATATGAGATGGTGGTGTCCACATGTTCTACTCCTAATCAATATAATGCTTGAGTTGGTAGCCAGAGCAATAAGACAAGAAAAGAGTGTACAAATAAGGAAACTCAAATTATCCCTCTGTTTATAAGATATTAAGACGGCCAGGTGCCAGTGGCTCACGCTTTTAATCTTAGCTACTTAGGGAGCTGAAATCTGAGGACTGCAGTTCAAAGCCACCCTAGGCAAGAAAGTCTGTAAGTCTCTTCAATTAATCACCAGAAAAAAAAAGGTAGAAGTGGAGCTGTGGCTCAATTGGTAGAGCACTAGCCTTAAGCAAAAATGTTCTGGGACAGCACCCAGGTCTTGAGTTCAAGCCTCAGGACTGGCACACACTCACTCAAAAAAAGACTTTTAAGACTACCAGAAAACAAATGTGATAAACACTTTCAACAAAGCAGCAATATACAAAATGAACATGAAAAACCAAAATCTTCTCTGTATACTAATAATGTAGCAGGCTAAGAAAGAGACAGAGGAAAAAATCCCATTCACAATAGCATCAAAAATAAAATACCTATGAATAAACCTAACCAAGAAAGTGAAAGACCTCAATGATGAAAACTAGAAAACACTGAAGAAAGAAACTAAGAAGACACTAGAAGATGGAAAGCACTCCCATATTTCAGATAGGTAGAATTAATATTGTGAAACCATCCTACTAGCTGGGTGGGCATCCGTGGCTCATGCCTGTAACCCTACCTACTCAGAAAGCTGAGATCTGAGGATCCCAGTTTGTAGCCAGCCAGGGCAGGAAAGGCTATGAGACTTTCATCTCCAATAAACTACTTTTAAAAAGCTGAAAGTGGCACTGTGGCTCAAGTGGCAAAGCAGTAGCCTTCAGCAAAAGAAGCTTAGGGATAGCTCCAAGGCCTAAGACAGGCAAAATAAAACAAAAAAACAAACCAAAACAAGCAAACAAAAAAAAACCCCACCCTCCTACTGAAAATGATCAATTCAATGCAATTGCCATCAGAATAGCAGTTAACAGTTTTCACAGAAATATAAACAATAAAAAACAAAATAGCCATAGTAAAACCACAGTCCTAAATTTCATGTAAAAGTACAGGTAGCCAAAGTACTCCTGAGCAAAGTAGATTAATGTTGGGGATATCACAGTACCTGACTTGAAATCATACTGTGTAGTAATAAAAATAGCATCTAGCAGACATGTGGATCAATGGAATAGAAGACCCAGATATAAAACATACAGCTGTGTCTCTATGGTATATGCCAAAAACATGTTAGAGAAAAGATGACCTCTTCTACAAATGGCCTTGGGAAAAACTGGATGTCCACATGTAGAAAATGGACAGTCCCTAGACCCTTATCTCTCACCTTGCATAAAAGTCAATCCAAAACAGTTCAAAGACTTTAGTATAAGATCTAGAACTTTTGGGGCTGGGAAGGTGGCTCAGTGGTAGACTGCTTTCCTCGCATGCATGAGGGCCTGGGTTTGATTCCTCAGCACCACGTAAGCAGAAAAAGCCAGAAGTGGCGCTGTGACTCAAGTGATAGGATGCTAGCCTTGAGCTGAAGAGTTGAGGGACAGGGCCCAGAGTTCAGGCCCCACGACTAAAAAAAAAAAAAAAAAATCTAGAACTTTGACATTACCAGAGAAAAATACTCTAAAATATAGGCATATACAACAACTTTCTGACTAAGACACCAATTGCTCAGGAAAGGAGAGCAGAAATTGACAAATGGGACAGAATCAGATAAAACCAGACAGAGAAGCTTCCACACACTGGGTACCAGTGGCTCACAGACAGATAGGAGGGGGTTGAGATTTGAGGATTGTGGTTTGAAGCCAGGCCAGGCAGAAAAGTCCACAAGATGCTATTTTCGTTAATCAGCAAATAATGCTGGACAAGAGGTATGGCTTAAGCCACTTACAGGGACCCAGACAAACCAGTGGAGTAGCATGTCCTCCTTCTTTTTTTGCTTGAATGCAGGGCCTGAGCACTGTCCCTGAGCTTCTTTTGCTCAAGGCTAGCACTCTACCACTTAAGCTACAGTGCCACTTCTGGCTTTTTCTGTTTATGTGGTACTGGGGAATCAAACCCAGGACTTCATGCATGCAAGGCAAGCACTCTACCACCAAGCCACATTCCCAGCTCATGTTTAGACATTTCTAAGTTGTACTTTGACTGTAGTAGTTGTAATAAAGCATGTCTGCCTGAGCCATTTGTCATGCAGAATCTTTAAGAGAACACCTTCTAGGCTACGAGAGGCCTCCAGTTAGAATTCACTTGATAAATCACAGATTAATATCAGGCCATATATTTCATACATTTAGAAATTTCTTCTTTGAGAAATTTATATCAGTGAATAAATATTAGAACATATTATTCTTCATCTGGAGCAAGTAATCTGTAGTTGACGTGGCCATTAATCAGGTGACATCAGATCTGATTCTCCAATTTTTTTTCAGCATTTTATTTTTGTAACAGCCTTAAGATATAATTTACAGCCAGCAAAGCAGCTCAGCCTGTAATCCTAGCTCCTCAGGAGGCTGAGATCTGAGGATTGTGGTTCAAAGCCAGTCCAGTCAGGAAAGTCTGTGAGACTCATCTCCAATGAACCACCAGAAAACCGGAAGTGGTGCTGTGGTTCAAGTGATAGAGAGCTTACCTTGAGATGAATTGATCAGGGACAGCACTCTGGCCCAGACTTCAAGCCCCACGACCAACAACACCAAGAAGAAGAAGAAGAAAGAAGGAGAAGAAGAAGAAGGAGGAGGAGGAGGAGGAGGAGGAGGAGGAAGAGGAGGAAGAAGAAGAAGAAGAGGAAGAAGAGGAAGGAGGAGGAGGAGGAGGAAGAGGAGGAAGAAGAGGAAGAAGAGGAAGAGGAGGAGGAGGAGGAGGAGGAGGGAGAGGGAATATATACAACTCACCCATTTAGCATAGTATGTTTTAGTATATTTGAGGTTTTCATGATCATCACCATGGGATTCTAGAATATTTTCTAGAACATAATTCTTGAACTTTTTTGTGTATGTGCATGCGTGTGTGCATGTGTGTGTGTGTGTATGTGTGTGTGCACGTGTGTGTGTGCTGGTGCCAAAGCTTGAACTCAAAGCCTTAAGCTTTCATTTAGTTTTTTTTTTTTTTTGGTCAGTCATGGGGCTTGAACTCTGGGCCTGGGCGCTATCCCTCAGCTCTTCAGCTCAAGGCGAGCGCTCTACCACTTGAGCTACAGCGCCACTTCCGGTTTTCTGGTGGTTTATTGGAGATAGGAGTCTCACGGTCTCTCCTGCCTGGGCTGGCTTTGAACCTCGATCCTCAGATCTCAGCCTCCTGAGTAGCTAGGATTACAGGCGTGAGCCACCAGCGCCCAGCTCATTTAGCTTTTTTTGCTCAAGATGACAAGAGAACAAACTTCCCACAGCTGAGATACAGCAAATAAAATTCAAACAGGGAAGGCAAGTGTGATTGGTGGGAGAGCTGGCATCCACAGAGTAGCTGCCCTATCCCTGTCCACCTAAGAGTACTGGGACTTGAACTCATGGACTGGGTGCAGTTCCTGACCATTTTGCTCAAGGCTAGCACTCTGCCACTTGAGCTACAGCTCTACTTTTTGCTTTTTGGTGATTAATTGGAAATAAGAGTTTTACAGAGCCTGGCACCGGTGGCTCACGCCTGTAATCCTAGCTACTCAGGAGGCTGAGATCTGAGGATCACAGTTCAAAGCCAGCCCAGGCTGGAAAGTCTGTGAGACTCTTATCTCCAATAAACCACTAGGAAACCGGATGTGGCGCTGTGGTTCAAGCAGTAGAGCGCTTGCCTTGAGCTGAAGAGCGCAGGGACAGCGCCCAAGCCCAGAGTTCAAGCCCCATGACCAACTAAAAAAAAAAAAAAAAGGAGTTTTACAGACTTTCTTGCCAGAGCTGATTTTGAACGGGGATCCTCAGATCTCAGCCTTCTGAGTAGCTAGGATTACAGGCGTGAATAATTGGTGCCTGACTTGGTATTTCTTTGCTGATCCTTCCATAAGCATCCTCAGAAGCAATTATTGAGGGGAAAAAGAACCTTCATCTTTAGTTTTTCCTCAAAATACTTGAAAGGCTAATTTAAAGAAGGTTAGATTGTACAAATACATACAGAACTTTTTTTTTACCACCGGTTTCAAAGCAGTAGCTGTTTTGCATAAACCACCGTGTATGACCTCAGTGGCCGGCAAGTTTGTTATATTGATTTCAGGCCTAGGCTGCAATGTTTGTACACATCTAAATGTATATTTGTGTACGTTTTCCTTAGATTCCTACTTCAATTCTGTATGTACCTTTTATTAATTTTTTTGGTTAGCACCATATGATTTTTTTGTCCTTCGTTCTGTTGATGTGCTGTAGTCTTCTGTTTTGCAGGGATCGGTGTTTGAACACAGTGTCTTGAGCTTGCTCTGTTTGCTTCCCAGGTTGGTGCTCTACCACTTGAGCCATGCCTCTAGCTCAGCCTTTTTTTGTCAGTCATGGGGCTTGAACTCTGGGCCTGGGCACTGTCCCTCAGCTCTTCAGCTCAAGGCGAGCGCTCTACCAGTTGCACCACAGTGTCACTTCTGGTTTTCTGGTGGTTTATTGTTGATACGAGTTTCACAGACTTTCGTGCCCAGTCTGGCTTTGAACCATGATTCTCAGATCTCAGCCTCCTGAGTAGCTAGGATTACAGGCGTGAGCCACTGGCACCACTCTAGAAATCTTTATGTGATAAAACTCAAACTCCACACCTTTTGAATTATTCTTTTTCACTTTCTCCAGAAGTGACACTATGGCTCAAAGTGGTAGAGTGCTAGTCTTGAACAAAAGAGCCCAGGGACAGGACCCAGGCCCTTGAGTTCATGCCCCAGGACACAGACACAAAAGAAATTTTGCTTTCAATTTGAAAAATACATATCATCAGAAGTGGTACTGATAGATGACATGGAAGTTCTCTTTGTTTTTATAAGCCTACAAAGCTTTCAGTTTTACCACATCGTTTATCAGCCTCTTGAGTAGCTAGGATTACAGGCATGAGCCACCAGGGCGGCTTGTTTTCCTTTTTAAACCTGTTGTTTTCATTTGTTTTTGTGCCAATATTGGGGCTTGAACTCAGAGCCTTGTGTTCTTTCGCTCAAGGCTGGCACTCTACCACTTGAGCCAAACCTTCCCTTCTGCCCTAGATGCAGTTAAGAGATTCTGGGACTTATCTTCCTGGGCTTTCCTTTGAACGGGACCTTCAGATAGCAGTTTCTCAAGTAGCTAGGATTACAGGTGTGAGCCAGCCATGAAGGGTTCTGGTGTTTTTTAATCTTAACTATCTTCATGGTGTTAGGTGTGCAATGTATTACAATCTTTATTGACACAAGTGTACATATATTTATAGGCTTGCATGTGGTGTTTTGATATATATACATTGTGGGATTTTCAAATCTGGGTAAACATATCTGTTGCTTCCACCTTTTATCATTCCTTTGTGGTGACAACATTCAAAGCCTTCTTTCTGGTTTTTAGAAAATTTCCAGCACATTCTCATCCTCTACTTCACCCCATAGAACTCATGCCTCCTGACCCCCTGCTACACCCAGCCTTTCCCACTGCCCCCTTCCCTGCTTTCCCCTCCCATCCCCTTTTTCTCTCCTCCCCTCCCTCTCTCCTCCCCACGCCCTCTCCCCCCCCCCCCCCCACCTCTGGAAACCACAGTGCTGCTCTCCACTCTATGAGATCAACTTCTAGAAATTCCACAAGCATGAGGTCATGTGGTATGTGTGGGGGACATGGAAAGGAGATACATTCTTGAACAATGAAAATACTTCAAGTAACTGCAAACAGAGACAGACTTTCCCATATGCATTTATTTCCTTTCCTGAGCAAAATTCAAAATGACTGAAGCCTGTGACCTTCTTCTACTTTCCCCCTAAAATCTTTCTTTTGGAAATGAAGTGAAGCTGGATACCCGTGGTTCATGCCTGTCATCCTAGCTGCTTAGGAGGCTGAGATCTGAGGACCCAAGTTTGAAGCCAGCCCTGGCAGGAAAGGCTTTGAACTCTTTTTTTATGTTGTTGTTGTTGTTGGCTGTGGGGCTTAAACTCTGGGTCTGGGCACAGCCCCCGTGCTCTGCAGCTCAAGGCGAGCGCTCTACCACTTGAGCCACGGCACCACTTCTAGTTTCCTGAGTGGTTTATTGGAGATGAATTTCACAGACTTTTCTGCCTGGGCTGGCTTTGAACCATGATCCTCAGATCTCAGCCTCCTGAGTAGCTAGATTTTAGGCATGAGCCACTGATGCCTGGCTAGGAAGTATATTTTTTATTTTATTTTGTCTTGTTTTGTTTTTTGTGCCCATCCTGTTGATTGAATTCAAGGTGTAGGCGCAGTTCTGTCAAGGCTAGGGCTCTACCACTTAAGCCACATCTCCACTTCCAGCTTTTTGGTGGTTCACCGAAGATAAGAGTTCAAGCCCCAGGACTAGCAAAGAGAGACACAGACAGAGAGAGAGAGACAGAGAAAGAGACAGAGAGAGACAGAGAGAGACAGAGAGAGAGAATCAGGACTGGGAATGTTACAGAGTACTTGCCTAGCATGTATGGAGCCCTGGGTTCGATTCCTCAGTACCACATAAGCAGAAAAAGCCAGAAGTAGTGCTGTGGTTCAAGTGGTAGAGCGCTAGCCTTGAGCAAAGAGAGGCTCAGAAACAGAGCCCAGGCCCAGAGTTTAAGCCCTAGGACCAACAAAAAGGAAAGAAAGAAAACCGGGAGGGAAGGAAGAAAGGGGGGGGAGGGAAAAGAAAGAAATAAATGGAGTCTGGTTAGGCATCAGTGGCTCATGCTTGTAATCAAGTTACTCAGGAGGCTGAGATCTGAGAATCAAAATTCAAAGCCAACCCAGGCATGAGTGTGGTTCATCTCCATTGCCAAAAATAGTCTGAAGTGGATGTGTGGCTCAAGTGGTAAAGCACTAGCCTTAAGCACAAAAACCACAGATATAGCACCCAGACCCTGAGTTCAAATCCGAGGTCCAGTACAAAAAAAAAAAGAAAGAAAAGAAAAGAAAAAGAAAGAAAGAGAGAAAAAGAAAAAATGATCTGGGAATGTGGCATAGTGGTAGAATGCATGTTGAGTATGCATGAAGTCCTGGGTTCGATTCCTAAGTACAACATAAACAGAAAAAGCTGGAAGTGGAGCTGTGGCTTAAGTAGTAGAGTGCCAGCCTTGAGCAAAAGCAGATCAGGGACAGAGCCCGGGATTGGCAAAAAGAAAAGAAGGAGGGAAGGAAGGAAGAAATGAAGTCTGGTTAGGCACTGGTGACTCTTGCCTGTAATCCTAGCTGCTCAAAAGGCTAAGATCCTGAGGATCACAGTTCAAAGCCAATCCAGGCAGGAAAGTTCAGGAGACTCTTAGCTCTAATTAACCATCAAAAAGCCAAAAATGGAGCTGTAGCTTAAGTGATAGAATGTTAGACTTAAGCAAAAGGCACAGAAAGAAAGGGGAAAAAAAGAGAAAGAAAGGGAAAAAGAAATAAAGAAATAGAGGATTATTTCCAATTAACCTCCAAAAAGCTAGAAGTGGAGGTGTGGCTCAACTAGTAGAGAGCTAGCCTAGAGAGAAAAGCTAAAATACCAGTGTTCAAGCCTTGAGTTCAAATTCCAATATTAGCACATGCATGTGCATGTAGGGACACACACACACAGAATCTCTGTGCTCAACTTTTAAATTGGAATAAGCTTGTGGCTCGTTTGATCAACAGAGGTGGCAGTACATGATGCTAATGTGACATTTGTGGCTAGACTCAGAAAAGGCCAATCAGTACACATCTTCTCCAGGAAGTCCCAGCTATCCAGAAATCACCACCCTCAAGAGGCCGCCTGGGAGATGCTCTCCCGTGAACTGTCACGGGAGGAGTTCCCCATTTAAACTCTCCAGTCATACCAGCTAATATACTTGGAGCCAATCCAGACTAGGGGATACACTTTTTTTTTTCTGCCATTAGGCTTTGCTCAGCTTGTGATGAAGCGACAGATGACCCAACGCCCGCTAATTGAGACAGACATAGCACCCAGCTCTGCTGTTGGCAAAACTTTAGCACTTGTCTTTTTCTTTTTCTTTGGAAAGCCTTCTAGTTTGCACTAGAGCATTTGTGGCAGGCAATCTACCACTTGCTTCATGCAACTAGTCAAATAAGTTTAAGTCAATGCATCTGAAATACATGTTGTTCTTTGTTTATTGTTTTGTCAGTCATGGGGCTTGAATTCTGGGCCTAGGTACTGTCCCTCACCTCTTCAGCTGAAGGCAAGTGCTCTACCACTTGAGTCACAGCACCACTTTCGGTTTTCTGTTGGTTAGTTGGAGATAAGAGTCTCATGGACTTTTCTGCCTGGGCTGGCTTTGAACTGTGATCTTCAGATCTCAGCCTCCTGAGTAGCTAGGATTACAGGTGTGAGCCACTGATGCCCAGCTTACATTTTTGTTCTTTCTTGACTTTATGGCTGTATGGGATAGAGCTTGAAGTCAGGACTTCGAGCTCACTTAGCTTGCTTGGCTGATGCTCTGCCACTTAAGTCATGCTTGGGCTGGCTTCCAACCATGATCCTTCCAACCATGATCTTAGCCTCCTAAGTAGCTAGGATCACAGATCTGAGCCACCTAGTACCCAGTTCTGTTTTGGGGGTAGAGGGCAAGGGGCAGGGGAGTGCCAATGCTGGGCCTTGAACTCAGGGCCCCAGTGCTGTTCCTGATTATTTTTTACTCAGGTTGGTACTTTATCAGTTGAGCTACAGCTCCACTTCTGGCATTTTCTGATTAATTAAACAAAAGAGTCTCCTCATCTTCCTTCCCAGACTGGCTTCAAACTAGATCCTCAGCTCTCAGCCTCCTGAGTAGATGGGATTCCAGGCATGAGCCCGAAGAGCCTGATCTCCACTGACTTGTCTTTTTTCATGAGCTGTCTGTCATGTCCTTTGCTCATTTCGCCACGTGGTTGTCTTTTTTTTGTGTGTATTTATAATATCTTTGAGATATGAAGGTAATCAACTGTAATCCTGTAGCACATTTTTTACTGTGAAAATACTGTACAGAGGGGTTACAATTACATGGGCAAGATAATGAGTACATTTCTTATCAAGCATTGTAGCCTCCTCCTTTGTTTCCCCTTCCCATCCCTTCCCATCCTCCCCCCACCCTTTTACTGTTTTTTTTGGTTTTGGTTTTGTCAGTTGTGGGGCTTGAACTCGGGGGCTAATATTCTACTACTTGAGCCACAGAGTCACTTCCAGTTTTCTGAGTGATTTATTGGAGATAAGAGTCTCATGAGCTTTCCTTGCCCAGGCTGGCTTTGAACTGTGATCCTCAGATCTCAGCCTCCTGAGTAGCTAGGATTACAGGTGTGAGCCCCAGCGCCCACCCTCAATATTTGCTTTTATGATTTCATGTTTTTAATCTTAAAAATTCTTCCCCATATAAGGCTTTCTTTAAAAAATAAAAAATAAATCATGACTTCTGATCTTAACTTTTTAAAAAATTTTATCATTGATCTTTATGGTATTTATTTTGTCATAAGAAAGATTTGAATCCAGTGTCCTTTTTTTCTCCCATGTGTATGTAGGTACCACATACATAACCCACGTCTTCATGCTTCTTTCAAGTATCAACTTTGTCCTATATTGCCTTCATTATTCTTTGTACTGACCTGCTGATCCCTGTCCCAGCACCAAAATATTTGTTTATAACCTCTTAATATGTTTTTACTATAGAGCTTATATCACTTATTGTTCCAAATTTTGCTTTAGCTAATCTTCAGTGTGTTTTTCCAAATGAATTTTGTGTCATTTTGTTAGTCTTGAAAAAAATCTTATTTCAATTTTGAGAATTGTTTGGAAGTTTTAACCTTTAACCTTCACTTCTGTTAGAGTTTTCTTCAGGTCAGTCCTGGAATAGACATAACTTCACATACCCATCTCTCTCTTTCTTTCTCTCTGGTGTTGAATCTCTTTTTCTCTCTTCCTCTCTGTCTCTCTGTCCCTCCCTCTGTCCCTTTGACATGGTATTAAATGAAGAATTCCCTAAAAGCAACTCATCAGGAGGAGTTCCCAGAACCTAGGCAAGACATGAAGTGTAGTGAAAGTGATAGGAGAGTGTATTAGGTAAGAACACACTGTCAATAGACTAACACATCATCTTTAGGGTGAGAACACGATGGTATTTTTCCACTGGACACAGGTTTTAATTGAAGTTTAGGGCCTGGAGCATTACAAGCCTGCCAGAAGCACCTACAGGGCAGAGGTCACCATTAAGTGACACATTTTTAACTCATTCAGTGCCAAGAGGCTGGAGGGAGGGCTCTTCTCCACCCCCCCTCACAATATAGTTTAGGATCTGGGTTAAGTTAGAGATCTAGGAACCATTTCTTGTCATTCACGTGAGGCCAGAATAAAACTTTTCCTTAATCTTGAGGGAGTCAAAAAAACATCTTGTGACATTATAAGAATATTTTCACAGTGGGGCATTGGAGGCTCACACCTGTAATCCTAGCTGCTCAGGAGGCTGAGATCTGAGGATCCCAGTTCAAATCCAGCCTGGGCAGGAAAGTCCATAAGACGCTTATCTCCAATAAACCACTCAGAAAAAGCTGGAAATGGAGCAGTGGTTCCAATGGTAGAATGCTAGCTGTGAGCAAAAAGAACTGAGGCCCAGAGTTCAAGCACTAGGACCAGAACAATTGAAAATAAATAAAAGAATACTTTTGGGGCTGGGAAGGTGGCTCAGTGGTAGAGCGCTTGCCTTGCATGCCTGAGGCCCTGGGTTCAATTCCTCAGCACCACATAAGCAAAAAGAAAAAAAGCTGGAAGTGGCACTGTGGCTCAAGTGGTAGAGCGCTAGCCTTGAGCTGAAGAGCTAAGGGACAGCGTCCAGGCCCAGAGTTCAGGCCCCACGACCAGACCCAAAAAAAAAAAAAAAAGAATACTTTTACAACAGGTTGACAGATCATGATGAAAGCTGGTCATTTGTGAGTTGGAAATTTTAATTACAGTATTTGTGTCCCCCACCCCCCTAGAGACATTGAGGTTTCTTGCTGGAGTTCCGGTTTCCTTTGCTACCTATAATTCTTCTCTATTTATAATAATAAAGGTTAAAAAAAAAAAGTTAAGCCGGGTGCCGGTGGCTCACACCTGTAATCCTAGCTACTCAGGAGGCTGAGATCTGAGGATCGCCTGTCCAAAGCCAGCCCAGGCAGGGAAAGTCAGTGAGACCCTTATCTCCAATAAACCACTAGAAAACTGGAAGTGGTGCTGTAGCTTAAGTGGTAGAGCGCTCTCCTTGAGATGAAGAGCTGAGGGACAGAGCTCAGACCCAGAGTTCAAGCCCCAC
The DNA here is from genome assembly GCF_019054845.1 of Dipodomys spectabilis. Classification (NCBI taxonomy): domain Eukaryota; kingdom Metazoa; phylum Chordata; class Mammalia; order Rodentia; family Heteromyidae; genus Dipodomys; species Dipodomys spectabilis. Next base: position 12,703,166 of record NW_024870752.1, read on the forward strand.
GACTGACCAAAAAAAAAGGGGGGGCTGGGAAGGTGGCTCAGTGGTAGAGCGCTTGCCTTGCATGCATGAGGCCCTGGGTTCGATTCCTCAGCACCACATAAGCAAAAAGAAAAAAGCCGGAAGTGGCACTGTGGCTCAAGTGGTAGAGCGCTAGCCTTGAGCTGAAGAGCTGAGGGACAGCGCCCAGGCCCAGAGTTCAGGCCCCATGACCGGACTCCCCACCCCCCCCCAAAAAAAAAAGAAAAAGAAAGTTAAAAGACTTGAGTATGTTTACAATGTATTTTTACTCTGTGTGTGTGTGTGTGTGTGTGTGTGTGTGTGTGTGTCCTGCAACTTGAGTTCAAGGCCTAGGTGCCGTTTCTGAGCTTTTATTGCTCAAGGCTACTGCTTTACTATTTGAGCCAGAACACCACCTCTTTTCTGGGTGCTTAATTGAGCTCAAGTGGTAGAACACTCACCTTGAGCTGAAGATCTCAGGGAGAGCGCCCAGGCCCAGAGCTCAAGCTCCATGACCAACCCCCACCCCCCAAAAAAAAACAAAAATAAAAACAAAAACTTCCCTAAAATATCTGTATCGTTGAGATTAAAACTAAATATAGCAATGGCTACAAAAATTGGGACAATGGAATAATAATATTTTGAGATATTATATATTGAGATACATGCTTTATACTGATATATATTGAGATACACACTTTCACAACTGAAAAGTTAAAATTATATTCCAATTAAAATCATTTTGGCTTCAGTGCTCTGGAATGAGGGAATGGCCAGATTTTTCTGTAAAGGTCAAGATAGCAAATATTTACAACTTGTGGGCCATATAGTCTCTTTTACATATATATGAATGTGGTTGTGTTCCAATAAAACTTTATTTATAAATGTGACAGCATGTTCTGGAGCAGTAACTTCCCTCTCTCCTCCTCTTCTTCTTCTCCTTTCTTTTTTGTCAGCCTTGGGGCTTGAACTCTTGGCATAGGCCCTATCACTGAGCTCTTCAGCTCAAGGCTAGCATTCTACCACTTGAGCCACAGCGACACTTCCGGCTTTTTCTGTGTATGTGGTACTGAGGAATGGAAACCAGGGCCTCACACATGCTAGGCAAGCACTCTACCACTAGGCCACATTCCCAGCCCTGGCTGCTCTCTCTCAGACACTCCTTTAGCCTGCTATCCACAGGGCCCTACAGAGCCTCCACTGCGCTCCAGTGGTGTCTGTCTGCCCTCTTGCTGTGTATCTTTGGTTGCACAGTCGACTGAGGCACCCAAGGAAGATTTCTGAATAACTTCCTGCTGCAGCCTGGAGTGAAAGGAGACCTTTTTCGGATCCAGAGGTGGTGGTAATCCCAGCCACTTGGGAGACAGAGGTAGGAGAATCTTTGTCCAAGTTTGGCCTGGGCATAACCTTAAGTTATGCATGACTCAAGCGGTACAATCCTAGGACATCCTACATGTTTATATTCTGAAAGTTAAGGATAAATGGCTCACAATGACAAGGGGTTGATTTTCCAGGGAGAAGGATTTTGCAGGGATCTTCTAATAACTATACAGGTGCTTCCATACACTCGCAGCCCGACCCTTACACAGCGGTTCTCCATCTGCAGTCCCCAGATCAGAGCAGCAGCACAGGTTGGGAACTAGTTAGAAATGCAGATTTTCAGGCCCCTCACTTAGGCCTATGCCTATGGACTTAAACTAAATAAATGCATATGTAAAGATGAACTCATCTGAATTTCTTCCAGGTATCAGTGTTGGTCTTGCTGACGGTGGCTCTAAATCACATTCTCCCCTGGTTACTGGTTGAGCACATCTCTTCTACAGCTGAAAGACACACAGCTGGCCAGGGGCTGACAGCCCAGCCCCAAACCCACCATGTCTAAGCCCTACCTCAGTTTCTCCTTATATTTCAGGCCTGTATGATCCTCCTGACCTCTCCCCAAAAGGCTCACAACTCCCTTCCAGAAACTGCCTGGGGCCAATCCTTGAGTGCCCTCCCACCACGGCGGCTTTCATTAGGCTGAGTTCCCAGTGGTCCCCCCCAGGAGAGGTGCCCTTTGGGCCCAGGGTGAGGGAACTACTGCTGAGGGGAACAAAGTGACCAGGGTTCAGAGCCAGGAGCCTACAGCATTGGAAGAGCGCGGCTTCCAGATCTCCCCGGCTGCCGCCCAAACCCATTCCAGCCCGCGAGGACCATGGAGAGGCACCCGGGGTGTAGGGACGGTGACTGACCCCACCCCGGCCCCCCCAGTGGCCCGGCCTCCTTGGGTCCTGAATCTTGGCTCATCAAGTTCCAGGAAGACCGAAGGGGACCAAGCAGCGCCCACGCCTTCGCCCGCGGGTCCCCCAGGAGGAGGGTGGTGGGGGCGCACGGTCGTGGGGTTCCCTCCGCCCCCAGCCCCGCGCCGCCCAGGGTGTGCCGGAAGCCCGCAGCGCGGTGGGGAGGAGGGGGCTCGGGGCTGGTCGCCGCCCCCCACGCCACGGCGCGACCCGGTGTGCAGGGAGCACCCGACCTCCCCCTACCAGCGGCTTCTCCCGCCCGTGCTCCGATCGCTGTCCAGCGCCCCCTCCCTCCCCTTCCCGCTCGCGTCCGTCTTCGCGGTGGCGCAGCTCGGATCCCAGCCCTAGCCGCGCGCGCACAGGTTAGGCTCGGCGGGGAGGCGGCGCCGCCCGGCCCGAGGGCCACCTCGGGCGCACCTGCCCCCGGGGCGGGGCGGAACGGGGCGGAGCGCGGGGCGCAGGGCGCAGGCCCGGACGCTGGGGGGGGCTGTGGCTCTCCGAGTGTCCCCGCGGCCCGGCGCGGCGGCGGTCCGGCTCCCCACCCCGTCCCCTGCCGAGGGGGCCGGCCCAGGCCCGGGAAGGGGCGGCGGCCGCGGGCACTTCCCGCTCGCGGGGCTCGGAGACAGCGGGTCCCGCGCGGGCGCAGCGGCTGCGGGGCGCTCGGCGAGGCGCGGGGCGGGGACGCGGCCACCGCCCGCTCTGCGCCGCTCCTCCCCGCGCCGGCGGCGCTCGGTCCGGCGTCGAGGCGGCCATGGCGACCCGGAGCCCGCTCCCCACCCACCCTGCCTGCTCCGCCCTCCCCTCCGCCCCGCGCCGCCTTTGATGGCTCGGACCTCGGCCGGCCGCCGCCAGCCCCGTTCGCGCTCCCGCGCCGCCGCCGCCGCCGCCACCGCCCGCGGGTATTAATAGCGCGGAGCCGCCGCGCCCTCGCCAGCCGGGGGCCCGGGAGCCGCGGAGCCCGGAGCCCGGGACTGGAAGCCGCCGGCGCCGCCGAGGTAGGACGCGCGCGCGCGGGGAAACAATGCCCGCGCCGGGCTGGGCGGGCGCCGGCGGGGTCCCGGCCGCGGGCGGCAACTTGTGCGAGTCCCGGTGCCCGCAGCGCCGCGCAGCGCCGCGCAGAGCCGCGCAGCGCCTGGGCGCGAGCCGGGGACGGCGCGGGGCCCGCGGGGTCCCCGGCCGATCGAGGCCCGGGCAGCCCGGCGACAATAGCGGCAGGAGTTCTGGGCCCTCCAGGCTCCTCGCCGCCCGCCGCACCCTCCCGGCTCTCCTCCGCCGGGCTCGGCCGCGCGGTGCCCCGCCGGTTCCCCCCGTTCCCTTCCAGTCCTCCACGCCGCCGGTCTCCCGGGCGCCCTTCCCCCGCTTTCCTTCCACCCCACCCTGCCGGTGACAGCGCCCCTCGCCGCTTCCGGGGACCCGAGGCCTCTTGCTCCGGGTCCCCGAGGCCGGCGGCGGGCCGGGGAGGTGGCGGGTGGCGTGGATGCCACCGCACGCCCGGTGCCCCGCGGCTCGTCCCCGCGCGGGGCCGAAGGTTCGGGGTGGGCGACAAAGGAACACGCCCTCTGCCAAGTTAGGTCTGATCTCTCCGGCGTGCCTTGATGGAGGGCAAACTTTGGGTCATCTTCGATCATTATTATTATTCATATAAAGCAAAGGACAGATACGTTTTTTTAAAGGACACATATCTCTAAAATTAAACATTATTTTTTAATGTATTTTAAAACAACAACTTCTGGTGGTGGTTGGTTTTCTTTTTTACGATTTAAGTTCCACAAACTTTAGCCATGTGATCGTTGGACCCCTGAGGTGTGTGTGTGTGTGTGTGTGTGTGTGTGTGTGTGTGTGTGTGTGTGTGTGATTTGAGAAGGGGAAAAAGAAAAAAAATCCACCCCCAAGTTCCCTTGTAATGTCTGGATTTCATTTATGGCAGCTGAAGGCCAGCGGCTATTGGGGATTATGTAGGGGTCCCCCAGAAAGGAGGGCGCGGAGGCTCACAAAGGACCCGGGTCCTCCAGGGGGAGGGAGCTCTGGAGATGGGGGAGCGTTTGCTTCTCATCTGGAACCGGTTATCCGCCCGGACTCCCCGCCCCCCGGCTCTGGAGTTGCCGGCCTGGGGCTGTTTCCTTTTATGATGGTTGTTAAAGCCTTCCTTGTCAGTTTAGTTCCCCAGGTCTGACCCGCACGGCGTGTTAGGGAGGGGGGAGGGGTTTGGGCAGGGGGCTGCGGCCCGAGGACCCCAAGGGACTCCCGTGTCCTCCATCCAGCCATGAGCAGCCAGCGTTTTCTGAGCCAAACCTGCCCCGGGGGAGGGGAGAACTGGGTTCTGTTGAATGCTCCTTCCACGTGGTGCTTTTTGCCAAGCCCATTTCTGAACACCTCCTGGCCCAGCTTTGTCTAGGCTTTTCTTCTTCAATCCGAACCAGGAATGGAGAAGAAGAACAGCTTCTGGGGGTTCTGAAAGCTTTTGGGGGAGTGGCCTTACATGTTATTTATTTATTTATTATTTATGTTTGGGTAAGGCAGAGCCCTGCGCCCGTCCTCTGGCGACCTTCTGCAGGCCACCTCCCGGCCGGGCTTGACCCTCAGCCTCTGATGGGTCGGTTTTCCGGGTAGGACACTTCCCGTCCACGCACTTCATCCGTGGGTGCAGCGTGCACGTGGCTCACTTTGTATTCCTGCAGCATCGTTCTGCAGTAAGGCACCAATATTGGAGTTCCTCCAAGCACAACCAAACGTTTGTGTTTTTAGGACTTCTGGCTAATAGATCTGCTTCTGAGTAAAATAAATAGAAGCATTATTGGGCAGTGGCTGGTTTACAGGGGAACCTTTGGTGGAGATAGTGAGCAGATGCCTGCTTAGCCCACAGTGCTTTCTAGAATCGCTTACTTGTGTATGTGGATGGGAAAGCAGAAATACTTCAGAGCATGCTTATAGGGACTCAGATTTTATAGTGTCATCTGGAATTATTTTTTCGTTGCTGGTACTGGGATTTGAATTCAGGGTCTGGGTGTTGCCCTTTTGACTTTTTTTTTAGCTCAAGGCACTAGCCTTGAGCTCCACTTCCAGCTGTGTCTGTGTGTGTGGGAGGGGGCGGGGCTAATTGGAGGTAAGAGCCTTACAGACTCCTGCCCAGGCTGGTCTCAGATGGATCCTCAGATCGCAGCTTCCTGAAAAAGTAGGGTTATAGGCCACAGGAATCATCTTTGTGTTTTGGGTAGGGGGTTACATTTGAGTTTCTGGAAGCCCTTTTGAGGTTAGATTTATAATGCTGCCCTGTAGTTCCCCCTCCCCCCCTTAAAGTTTTCTTCTCTGTCTCTGTCTCCTCTGTCTCTATCTTTTAGACAGAGTATGTAGGCTGGCCTCAAACTTGTGATCCTCCTTCCTCAGCCTCCGGAGTGCTGGGATGGCAGGCCTATTCTACCACACCTAGTTATAATCCATCCTTCCTTCCTTCCTTCCTTCCTTCTTTCCTTCCTTCCTTCCTTCCTTCCTTCCTTCCTTTCTTTCTTCCTGCTTTCTTTTATGGTTATTAAAAAGGTGATGGACAGAGGGGTTACAGTCAGGTAGAGAATACACTTCTTTTTGGACAGTGTCACTCCTTCCCTCCGTCTCCCTCACTTTTTCCCCTCCCATCCCCATCCACAAGTTATATAGTTCATTTTCAACATAGTGTCCAGTGAGCGCCATTGCTGCATTGGTTCACTTTGTCCCTCCATTTCTGTGTAGTTATAATTCTTATAATTCAGAATTATAATTCTGCTTCCTTTTTCCTGGCATTTATACAGGGTTATATTAGAATTTTTTAAAATTTTTTTATATTAGAATTTTAATGCTACTCTGTAGCCAAGTTTACCAAAAGAAAACATTTCAATAACCTATTATTTTACAAGAAAACCCCAGCTTTCTGGGTTCTTGCAGCTGTTTTAAAATTGCCCTAAAACTGCAGAGGACTTGGGTAAATGTGGTTGCTTTGTTTCTCATTAAGGAACTGGTCAGGGCTGGGGAAGCAGCTCTGTGGTAGAGCACTTGCTTGGCATGAACAAGTCCGTGGGTTTATTCCCAGCATGGCAAACAACAGCAACAATAAAACTAAAACAACAGCAAGCAAAGCAAAACCAAATTCATCTACAGTTATTTTCCTCAGACAGTAAGAATTAAATATAATATTGAAAAGGTTAGCCCAGCTCCAGTGGCTGAGACCTACAGTCCTTGCTACTCAGGAGGCTGAGAGTTGAGGATCTCCTGTTGGAAGCTGGCTGAGGCAGGCAAATCTGGAAGATTCTTATCTCAAGTGGTAGAGCACCAGCCATGAGTGAAAAGACTGAGAGCTTGAGGCTTGGCGTTCAAGCCTTAATATTATTAGCACGTGTGCATGCTGTGTACACACATACACACACACAATTTGTAATCTCTCATGGAGCAAGTAAAGGTTTATTTGGAAAAAGAGTAGAGGAGGATGCTGTGGTAAACATTAAAAATTAATGTTTTCTATTTTAGAGGATGTTCAAGAGCACTAGATGGAAGACAAGAACCTAGTGCTTGCTTATTGAACATGCTTAAGAAAATTGACCTTATGAAATTCCAGACGATGGGGGAAACTGATATTATGGGTATATAATAGCATGGTGAATGGACATTGTAAGCAAAAACTTTTGGAGCTGAATCTGCTTACTGGCCAGAATGGCTTACTATTTGTGGGGAAACGCATGTAAATTTCCTCTCATTAAAGATACCACATACTCCCAGTGCCAGTGGCTCATGCCTCTAATCCTAGCTACTCAGAAGGCTGAGATTGGAGGATCATGGTTCAAAGCCAGCCGGGGTAGGAAAGTCTATGAGACTCTTATTCAAAATCACAGAAAAAGCTGAAAATGGCACTGTGGCTCAAGTGGTAGAGTGCTAGTCTTGAGCAAAAGGAGCTCAGGGACGGTGCCTAGGCCCAGAGTTTGAGTCCCAGGTCTGGGGTTTAAAAAACAAAAATGCCACATGCAAGAAGGGTACCTGGTCGATGCAATAATACAGCTCTTTCCACTGCCTTGGGTGTACAAGTGTTGGTCACCATTTGCTTGGGAGAGGAGGGTGGGCTGAGGTCCCTCCGGGCTGTGTGTCCTGTCCTTAGTAGTTCTAACTGGAAGGAGAGCTCTCTCCACACCGTGAGACTGGATAAGTGGTCAGCTTCTCTCTTGCTTTGTAGCAGCTGGGATTCCTGAGGTGTCTTCCCCTGCCACGTGGGCGGGTTTGATGGCTACCTTACTAACCACTTCCACATGGCTCAGAAGATCAGAGCAAACGCCTGCCAGGGTAATTGCTCGAAGTAATGACTTGTCTAGTTCTTTATGCCCAAACCAAGAAATCCCTCAAAAATGAAATGTTGATTCAATATAGAGAGGCTAACTTTGTGAGAAGGGTGTGTGTGTGTGTATGTGTATGTATACATGCGTATACCAGTACTGGGGCTTGAACTCAAGGCCTTGTACTCTCGCTTGACTTTTTCTCCCAAGGCTGGTAACCTGCCACTTGAGTTATTCATCCGCTTCTCACTTTTTACTGGATAATTGGAGATAGGAGTCTCTTTCTTTGTCTGTCTGGGCTGGCTTCAAACCATGATATTCAGATCTCAGCCTCCTGATAGCTGGGATTACAGATGTGAGCCACTGATGGCCAGCTTTGCAGTTTTATTTTACTGTTGGATGAAAATTATGCACAAAAGGCAAGGTTTACAGTTAATGTAGGAATTCATTTTTCATTTTTCTCCTCCTCCTCCTCTGGCTCTTCCTCTTCTTCCTCCTCCTGGCTCCTCCTCCTCTTCCTCTTCCTCCTCCTTCTCCTTCTTCTTCTTCCTTCTCCTTCTCCTTCTCCTCCTCCTCCTCCTCCTCCTCCTCCTCCTCCTCCTCCTCCTCCTCCTCCTCCTCCTCCTCCTCCTCCTCTTCCTCCTCCTCCTCCTCCTCCTCCTCCTTCTCCTTCTCCTTCTCCTTCTCCTTCTGTCCTGGGGCTTGAACTCAGGGCCTGAGTACTGTCTCCAAGCTTCTTTTTGTGCAAGGCTATGTGCTTTACCACTTGAGTCATAGTGCTACTTCTGGCTTTTTTTTCTTTCTGTTTATGTGGTACTGAGGAATTGAACCCAGGGCTTCACGCATACTAGGTAAGCATGCTACCACTAAACCACATTACCAGCCCCAAATTAATCTTTTTACACTGAATTAATTTTATGTAAGAAAATGTCATTTGCCAGTCGCCGGTGGCTCACACCTGTAATCTTAGCTACTCGGGAGGCTGAGAGCTCAGGATCGCAGTTCAAAGCCAGCCTGGGCAGGAAAGACTGTGAGAATCCTATCTCCAATAAACCACTAGAAAACCGGAAGTGGCGCTGTAGCTCAAGTGGTAGAACACTTGCCTTGAGCTGAAGAGCTGAAGAGCTGAAGAGCTGAGGGACAGCACCCAGGTCCAGAGTTCAAGCCCCATGACCTACCAAAAAAAAAAAAATGTCATTTGACTGGGCACTGGTGGCTTACGCCCTATAATCCTAGCTACTCTGGAGGCTGAGATCTGAGGATCATGGTTCAAAGCCAGTCTGGGAAGGAAGTTTTGTGAGACTGTTATCTCCAATTAACCACCAGAAAACTGGAAGTGGCGCTATGGTTCAAGTGGTAGAGCACTTGCCTTGAGCTGAAGAGCTGAGGGACAGTGCCCAGGCGCAGAGTTCAAGCCCCACGACTGACAAAAACCAAACCAAAACAAACCTGTCATTTGTGTATTCTTAAAAAAAAAAAAAAAAAAGGCACAGGCCATGCTAGATTGTAACTCTCCATTCTTCTAAAAAAAAAGCCACAGGCCATGCTAGATTGTAACACTCCGTTACGAATTTCTTTTTTCTTTTCTTTCTTTTTTTTATTTTGTTGGTTGTGGGGCCTGAACTCTGGGCCTGGGCGCTGTCCCTCAGCTCTTCAGCTCAAGGCGAGTGCTCTACCACTTGAGCCACAGCGCCACTTCCTTTTTTTTTTCCCCTTGAGTAGAGACATTCCTGGTCAGGAGGTGTTTATGACCAAAGGTGTGTAATGTACAGTACCCCAGGGCTTATCTAGGTGAGAAGTACTCTGTGTGTGGTGGGGTGGGGTGGAGAGGGGGTGCTGGTCGCGGTGGTGGTGTGCTTTTTCCAAGACTCTCCTGGTGACTCTAGGGACTGATGCAGAAAATCCCCTGTGACTTCAAGGATGAATCTCCTTTTTTTTTTTTCCCTCCCTCCCTCCCTGCTTTCCTCCCTCCTTTCTTTCTTTCCTTTTTCTTTTTTGTTCCAATACTAGGGCTGGAACTCAGGCCCTGGGTGCTGTCCCTGTGCTTTTGTGCTCATGGGTATCACTCTACCACTTGAGCCACAACCTCACTTCTGACTTTTTTTTTTGGTAGATAATTGGAGAGAAAAATCTCATGGACTTTGCTGCCCAAGCTGGCTTTGAACTGTGATCCCCAGATCTTGGCCTCCTGAGTAGCTAGGATTACAGGCATGAGCCACCAGCACTCAGCTAAGGCCTCCTCATTTAGGATGACATCTCTGATTTGCTCTTCTCATGCTGGCAGTACAACCCAGGGCTTTGTGTGTGCTAGGTACACACTCTACCACTCAGCTATATCCCAAACGCTGTTTCTTTGCTTGTGCGAAAATTTTTCCTCAGCTGGAGATGAATTTGAAGATTGGTTTTAAAAACAATGTGGGATCTCCTTTGCTTATAAAAAGTCTTTGAAGGGGGCTGGAAGTTGGCTCAGGGGTAGAGTGCTTGTCTTGCATGTATGAGGCCCTGAGTTCAATTCCTCAGCACCACATAAGCAGAAAAAAGCCAGACGTGGCGCTGTGCTCAAGTGGTAGGGCGTTAGCCTTGAGCTGAAGAGCTGAGGGACAGCGCCCAGGCCCAGAGTTCAGCCCCCACGACCGACCAAAAAAAAAAAGATAAAAAAGTCTTTGAGATTAGTTATCACCTTAAAAAAAATATTCTTTAGGTAGATGTACAAAAGGGGTTCAATTCAACAAATGTCTTGATCAATGTCACCCCTTCTACCTTTCTCCCTCATCTTTCCCTGCGAGATCACTACTGCTTTTAAGATTTCAAAGTCAGGAGGCCCCAAGCTCTGAAGGTGATTTAGTAAGTGATTGTATTTCTTCTTAAGGGAAAAATGAATTGAAATTGGTTTTGAAGGAAAGTGTTTTATAGTAGCCAGGTACCAGAGGCTCACGCCTATAATCCTAGCTACACAATAGGCTGAGATCTGAGAATCCAGGTTGAAGCCAGTCTGGGCATTAAAGTCTGTAAGACCCCCTTTTTTTTTTGTTGTTGTTGGTCAGGGGCTTGAACTCTGGGCCTGGGCACTGTCCCTCAGCTCTTCAGCTCAAGGCAAGCATGCTGAATTTGAGCCACAGCGCCACTTCCGGTTTTCTGGTGGTTAATTGGAGATAAGAGTCTCACTGACTTTCCTGCCCAGGCTGGCTTTGAACTGTTATCCTTAGATCTCAGCCTCCTGAGTAGCTAGGATTACAGGCGTGAGCCACGGGTACCTGGCAAGACTCGTATCTTTAATCATCAAACAGCCAGAAGTGGGGCTATGGCTCAAAGTGGTCGAGCAAAAAGGCTCAGGGATAGTGGCCAGACCCTGAGTTCAAGCCTCAGGACCACACATACACACACACAAGCCTAGAGTAAAATAATTGAATCTTTTTTTTTTTTGTCGTCATGGGGCTTGAACTCTGGGGCTGGGCACTGTCCCTCAGCTCTTCAGCTCAAGGCAAGCGCTCTACCACTTGAGCTACAGCGCCACTTCCGGTTTTCTGGTGGTTTACTAGAGATAGGAGTCTCACGGTCTCTCCTGCCCGGGCTAGCTTTGAACCGTGATCCTCAGATCTCAGCCTCCTGAGTAGCTAGGATTACAGGCGTGAGCCACCAGCGCCCGGCTTGAATCTTTTATCCTTTGGGTGTAAAGTCCTGAGTGTTCATCCTCTACGATCTATGGGATCAACTCCATAGCTGGGCTGCAAGTCATCGCCTCAGGAAATCTCCCTCTTGTGGGCCTTTGTCACCACAAACCCATGAACCTTCCATCTTTGCTATGTCACTAATTATAGTTGAGTCATTTCCAGAATGTTACACACATTGGATCCCAGCCTGGGTGACATTTTCACACTGACTTTTTCCAGCCAGCATAATGGCTTTGAGATTCTTCTAAGGTGGTGTAAGAGCCCAGAGTTGCTTCAGTATTGATGTCAAACTGTAGAATGTGTGTGTGTATGTATATACACATATACATATATATACACACATATGTATATACGTATATATACATATATATGTATATATATATACACACATACATACATATACACTTTTTTTGTCGGTTGTGGGACTTGAACTCAGGCCTAGGCGCTGTCCCTGATCCTCTGTGTGCTCAAGGCTAGTGCTCTACCTCTTGGGCCACAGTGCCACTTCTGGTTTTTGAATGGTTAATTGGAGATCAGCGTCTCACAGGAACTTTTCTGCCCGGGCTGGCTTTGAGCTGTGATCCTTAGATCTTAGCCTCCTGAATTGCTAGGATTACAGTAATGAGCTACCAGCACTTGGCTATACACACATTTTTTTCTTTCTGGGCTGATACTGAGACTTGACCGCAGAGCCTTGCTTTTTTTTTTTTTCTGGGTCCGGTCATGGGGCCTGAACTCTGGGCCTGGGCGCTGTCCCTCAGTTCTTCAGCTCAAGGTTAGTGCTCTACCACTTGAGTCACAGCACCACTTCTGGCTTTTTTTTTTCTTTTTGCTTATGTGGTGCTGGGGAATTGAACCTAGGGCCTCATGCATGCAAGGCAAGCGCTCTACCACTGAGCTACCTTCCAGCCCAGAGCCTTGCTTTTTTGCTCAAGGCTGGCACTCTGCCACTTGAGCCACAGCACTACTTCTGGCTTTTTTTTTTTAAGTTAGTCAGAGATAAGAGTCTCATAGATTGTCCTGCTTGGGCTAGCTTTGAACTGAGATCCTCAGCTTTCAGTCTTCTGAGTAGGTAGGACTACAGGTGCGAGCCTGGCTTAGCTTTTTTGCTCAAAGCTGGCACTCTACCACTGAAGCTACACCTCCACTTGCACAGAATTTCTATACGTTTCTTAGTGAAACAGAGCCTCCCTTAGCCTTAGCCTTCTACACAAGGCAAAGCTACCAGTGCCCTCCCCTGGGTGACCTGTGTCTCGTGTCCCTTTTCCGCTGCACTTTTAGGTTGCTATTTAAAAGGTGAGCACATTTGTTTAAAAATTTCCTCAAGATGTATACTTAGCATGCATTGAGAAAAGGAGGCTACTTACTGCTTTCTTTAGAGACTAAACCCATGGTTCTTATTTTCTCCTTTGAGCTCTTGTGTATTTTCTAAAGTCCCCCTAATGACTTTTTATTACTTTAATTGTTACTTACAATGAGAAGAGTAAAACTATTTTTCAGATGAACACAACAAACATCTCCCACTCTCATGGGTTAAGCTAAGCGTGCACACATGTACACAATCATGTGTGATCCGCTTTTGGCAACCAAAACATGGCCTTGCAAAGATACCCCTGCTGTACTGTTAAAACCATCCACCCAAGGACCACTTTCCCCTCTCTCTCTAGCGTGTCTAACCAAACCCATGACGAGGAGCACAGGCTGTAGGCTACTTGGGTGACAGGTGATTTTCTGGGCCCAAGAAATACCTACTTGTGCATTGGAAGTTCAAGGTCATGAGGTCCGTTGCCAGAGCAATGAGATGCTTTGTTCTGGGGGTTCATAAACATGAGCCAAGACCGAGTATCATTTCATACCAGCCATGAAACCCTGTGCGTCCATTCCCCAAGTGTCAAGTTCAGAGTCGCTGAGAATGCCAAGCCAGTGACTGGTAGGGCCAGTGGCAACAGCTGTTCAGGTTGTTTCTCTGAGCGTGTGTGTGTGTGTGTGTGTGTGTGTGTGTGTGTGTGTGTGTGTGTGAGAGAGAGAGAGAGAGAGAGCGAGAGAGCGCCATGGGGCAGGCTTGAACTCAGGGCCTCGGCCCTGTCCCTGAGCCTTTTTTTTTTCCCCTCTAGGCTAGTGCTATACCACTTGAGCAACAGCCCTACTTCTGACTTTTTGGTGGCTAATTGAAGAGTCTCACAGCTTTTCCTTCCTGGGCTAGCTTTGGACTGCAACTCTTAAAATTTCAGCCTTCTGAACAGTTAGTATTATAGGCATGGGCCACCATCACACAGTGTGCCTAGGTAGAAAGAAAAGTAGGAGAGGCTCTTATCTTCAGTTAGCCTCCAAAAAGCCAGAAGTAGAACTGTGGCTCAAGTGGTAGAGCACCAGTCCTGAGCAAGAATAAAAGTTAAGAGACAGCAAGCTTCGAGGCTCTGAGTTCAAGTCCCAATAGCACAAAAATAAAGTAGAAATCAAATGTACTTAAAACCATTCAGTCCCAGATGAAATTAAATAATAGTTGTACTCACAAACAACAGCTATTTAAGGATTATAAAAAAGAAAAAGAAAAAAAATCACCAGTAGTCAGGGCGAGTACACGCACACAGGCTTTGTTCAGGACCACACTGCCACACTGCGATTTTCTTCTCCATACATTCCTTATTTAGCTTCCATTCCTTTCCTTGATTTGTTTAAAAATAGATTTTTAGTTTCCAGCACCACTTTAGATTCACAGCAAAAGGGGAAGTTAGTTCCCATCCTGCTCCTTGCTCCCCACTTACCAGCATCCTGAACTTTCCTTCATTTAGTTTTACCGTGTTTGCTCCCCCTCCCCATTATAATGTATCCTACATATGTTTTGTGGATTTCTTTCCCCCTTATAATCTGGCCTCAGTAATCTTTAAGTCAACATGATTAAGGTCAAAGGTCAGCTAAGGTCATTTCCTGTTAGCCTTTCCCCAGAGGAATCCAGCCAGTTCCTGGGATTGGGGGGGCGGGGTTCCCCCTTGACGGCCATTTATGTGTGAGGAGGTTTCCCAGAGCAAGCCCTCCCCCCCCCCCCTTCATCATGCATTCTTTCCTTCTTTTCTCAATGGAGGTTGCAATCCACTTGCTATCCAAAGTGTTCGGCTCTGAGAAACAGAACTGTAAATGGGAGTGTTTTGGGAGTCCGGCTTGTGGAGTGCCTAGGTCACATGATACGCTCTGCAGTTAAAACTGGCTCTGCCAGCTTGTGAACTTGAACTGGGGTGTGGGGAGGTGGTGTGAGGGTGGCCCTCGTCATGGAGTGTCAGAGGAGCAGTTACCAGAGCTTTCTCAGCCCAGGGTGCAAGTGTGTCGCTTCCTTGTGCTCCCGTCGCCTCTGTTCTGGGTTGTGTACTCAGGAGTAACTACTGCCTAGCAGAGGGCGTGTTCCATAGTGGCCTCTCATTAAATCTTGGCTGAATGAACGTAGGCAGGACCATCCAGGTACATCCTCAAAGCGGTACTGACCTCCACAGCTGTTTGGCCCCTAGGTCTATTCTATAAAAAGCCTGGGATCCAGAGCTTCAGATTTGTGGTAGCCCTAAGTGTCTTCACGATCTTAAAAGCTTTTATAGCTGTTCGTATACTTCTCATCTTTTAATTTCTAGAGTGTTTCCATCTTTTTCAGGTACAGGCCAGATTAGCCTCTGGTAAAGTCAGAAATGCATTAAAAATGTTTTCAAAGGTCTGGTGCCCTGAGACCTAACCCCCTCTCCTCCCAGGCCAAATACCCATTTCAGAAAGAGGGAGAGAGAAAAAGAAAATGCTAATTTTAAAGTATGATGTCATGCATTAGTGGCCTGTAAATTAACCTTAGTGTGACCTTTTCAAAACACATACGATTACCTGTCTTCAGTACAGTTTTCAGTAAATTGCTGGATTGCCTGGCTACCTCTTGAGTCACAATGCTGGCTCAAACCCCTTCCGTTTTTTTTTTTTTTTTGCCAGCCCTGGGTCTTGAACTGAGAACCTGGGCACTGTCTCTGAGCTTCTTTTGCTTAAGGCCTAGTACTCTACCACTTAAGCCACAGTGCCACTTCTGGCTTTTTCTATTTATGTGGTACTGAGGAATAGAACCCAAGGCTTCATCCATGCTAGGCAGGAACTCTACCATTAAGCCACCTTCCCAGCTCGATTGAACCCCTTTCTTGTAGAGAAAAACACACTTGTCATGGAAGCCTGTTTGGGAGTACAGAAGGCTGCTTTGTCTCTCAGCAGTCATGTGATTTGATGGGTCAGTCTTGGTTTTGTTTGAGACATGGAGAGGTTGGTGAACATCTGGACTTTTGCTCACCTTGCCAGTTCCTGAGCAGAGATTCCAGACTTTTCTTGGAGGTGCTTGTGTTCTAGATCCAGGTGTTGGGGCGTCTGGAGCGTCCCTGCCTGGTGGGATGGTGTATAAGCAAAGATCCCCGCTTTCTTTCCTCAGTGAATTCCTTGGCTCAAGACTGGATTTGATTTGTAGTTGATTAAACATCACGGGTGACGTTTGTGGCCCTCGTTTTATTTGCCTTTTACCTCCTGCTGAGAATCCAGAAAGCAGTGTTGTTAGTCTTTTAGAGAACAGAGATTTTTCCTTGATAGGAAACAAGTTTCTCTTAATTGTCATTAAGTTCTCTTCTTTGGTGCCTTTGGGCTTCCTGGTCCGCTATGATCCTTGGTCTGAGCCAAGGATGTCTGGGGTCACGGAGTTGGAGCTGCACCCTACAGGCCAGGGCTTGTCAGAATTGCCCCAAGTGAATAATGTGATTTTTGCTTCATCGGTATCATTCATCTTGAAAGTGATAGAAGCGTGGTTTACTTCAGAATGATAATGTTTGCATATACTGTGAATAAACAACCAGTGTTCATAATGCTGTGGGAAAAAGATTCATTATATAAATCGTGAAAATAAAGTTTCACAGGGAAAGCTAGCTTGAGAATAGGCTATCCCAATGCTTGAGCATCATTAAGAATTCTGGCCCATTAGACACGAGCTTAGAGACTCAGCCTGTCTCAGCAGTCTCCCGTCCTTTCAAAACATCTTGCCAGGGGCTGGGAAGGTGGCTCAGTGGTAGAGCGCTTGCCTTGCATGCCTGAGGCCCTGGGTTCGATTCCTCAGCACCACATAAGCAAAAAGAAAAAAAGCCAGAAGTGGCGCTATGGCTCAGGTGGTAGAGCGCTAGCCTTGAGCTGAAGAGCTGAGGGACAGCGCCAGGCCCAGAGTTCAGGCCCCACGACTGGACCCAAAAAAAAAAAGAAAAAAAAAAAATCTTGCCAGAAATATGCCATATGCAGATACTCACCTCGTTTTGTATTGAACTTGGTTCCTTATGTTAATACTCTCTGAAGAAGGTTCTGGTCAGCACCTACAGTTCGGCCTCATTCTCTCCGTCCCTCCCTCCCTTCCGTTTTCCTTCCCTCTTCCTTTTTTCTTTCTTTCCTCCCCCTTTCTTCTCCTCCTTCCCCATCTCTTCCTTCCTCGTGGTGCCAGGGGTGAACTTAGGACCTTGTATGTGCTAGGCCCTGCTCTGTCCTTATTGGCATGTAAAAAGAGGGTCCCACTGGCATGTAATTAATCCTAGCTACTCTGGAGGCTGAGATCTGAGAATCCAGGTTCAAAGCCAACCTGGGCAGGAAAGTCCATGAGATTCTTCTCTCTAACACCCAAGAAGTCAGAAATGGAGCTGTGGCTTAAGTGATAGAGTGCTAGTCTAGCCTTGAATACAAAATCTCAGGGACAGCACCCAGACCCTGAGTTCAAGCCCCAGGACTGGCACATACACACAAAGGAGGGCAGTTAAATTAGATGGTAGCCATTTAAGTTGTTTTGAATATTGTGCTGCTCTGAACAAAGCAACAACATTTTGGGTATCTTTTTGTATATCCAGAATAAAGATGGGAATTTGTGGTCATAGGGACTTTTCTTTTTAAGTGATATACACGTGTGTGTGTGTGTGTGTGTGTGTGTGTGTGTGTGTGTGTGTGTGTGTGTGTGTGTGTTAGGATATGAAAACAGGATGGGTGAGGAGGCTGTTGAAGTAGTTATAACATCTAGTTCCTGTGCTACTTGCTCGTGTGTGTGTGTGTGTGTGTGTGTGTGTGTGTGTGTGTGTGCGTGCGCGCGCATGCTTGAACTCAGGTTTTGTGCTCTCTGTTAGCTTTTTTGCTAAAGGTTTGCACTCTACCACTTGAGCCATACCTCCACTTGCTGGGCTTTGCTGGTTAATTAGAAATAAGTCTCACAGACTTTTCTGTCTGGGCTGGCTTTAGCCCTGCTCTTCAGGTCTCAGCCTCCTGAGTAGTGAGGATTACAGGGGTGAACCGCCAGCGCCAGGCTGTCGCTGCCTGCTGCGCCTGCTGCTCCTCCTTTTTAAAATACTGCTTCTTAGATTGGGAGAGGTTATTCTCCCTGGGTATTTTTTGCTTCCGTTCTGACACTCGGTTTGGCAGCTTTCCTGAGGAATATCCACATGTTCTTCTCCCTGCCTGTGAAGAGCAGATATTGGGTAAAAATCAGATCTAACCTTTGCGAATGGGAACGTGGGCCTGGCCTTCCATTTATTTATTTATTTGAAATGTGCTGAAGCAACCTCCTTTTTTTGTTAGAAGAACCTCAAATGCCAGTATGTGTGTTCATGGAGAATCTTCCAGAATAATTCCCACAGCCCTGTCTGAGGTAAGCCTGGACAAGCAGAGGGTTCTGGAAGCAGGGAGGAGGAGGAGAGGGACTGGGCCATGATGGCCTGAGTCCCTGGTCGCCCCCCCCTCCCCCCCTCCCCTCCCTGTGGCGCTCATCATGTCCAGCCTTGTTTTCAGGTAAGCTTCACACCCTCTTCTGGCCTAGTATGTGTGACTATGAGCTCCCTGGTTCAACTTCTCCAGATAATAAGCCTCTACTTGGGATTGGGGCAGCTGGGGGAAGGGCCTTAGGGTGCAGAGGTGCGCCCCCTCCCCCTTTGTGTACTGACTTGCCATGGCTTCTTGCCCTTCAGTGCTGTGGGAGTGGACGCTGGGCATCACTTAGGATACAAGCCGCAATCGGCTAGGAGTCAGTAGACTGTCCATTTGTCTCTGCTGACCTCTATTTTTTTCCTTTTACGAAAGTATCAGGTCCTGAGTTGGAGTCCTGGTTGTTTTATTTATTTATTTTTGTTCTTTAAATAAATACGTGCAGTTGGGTATGGTGTGGTTCACATGTGTAATCTCAACACTCAGGAGACAGAGGCAGGAGCAGCTTCAAGTCTGAGGCTAGCCTAGGCTACATAGCGAGTTCAAGGCCAGCCTGAGCTCCATCATGAGATCCTGTCTCCCCCAAACCAAGAGCTGGAGATGTAGCTCAGTGATGGAATGTGTTCCTGGCAAGCCCAAGAATCTGGTTGAAACCTAGCACCCCCCCCCCCCCCCCCCATCCCATCAAGACAGGCACCAGTGTGGTGCATACATATAATCCTAGCTACTCAGGAGGCTGAGATCTGCGGAGATAGTTTGAAGCCAGCCCATGCAGGAAAGTGCTTGAGACTCTTACTTCCAATTAGCTACCAAAAAGCTGGAAGTGATGCTATGGCTCTAGTGGTAGAGTGCCAGCCTGAGTGAAAAAACTATGAGATAGCACCTAGGCCCTGAGTTCAAGACCCAGGACCAGCACATCAAAATAAATGTCTCCTGTGATTTTGGTAGTTTTGCTAGGTAAGGTCATATAGCTGTGAAGTGAATTTGCCATGTTTGACCAGAAGTTCATTTTTACTTTATAGTTTAAAATAATTTGACATTTTACCATAAAAGTTATAATGCCAGACTGAAATGAGATGAAAAAAAACTCTGCAGAGCAGTGGTGCTCACTGGACACTATGTTGAAAATGAACTATATGGCGTGTAGGTGGGGATGGGAGGAAAAATGGGAAGAGAGCAAGGGAAGGGGTGACACTGTGCAAAAAGAAATGTACTCTGTACCTTTACAATAACAATAAAGTATTTAAAAAAAGCTATGCAGGAATTTCTAGTATTTGCTGATGAGTGTAACATAATGTCTGTGATTTGCTGCTTCTCCCCTCCCCTCCCTCTTTCCCCCTTTGAAATGGCTGTCAAGGTAGATGGCCTGTCAGGATTGTCACTCAGATCCCTGCGCCCTGTGTCACGCTGCCCGCATTCTCTCCCCATCAGAGAATGAGAACCAAGCCCTGAGCCCTTCCCTTGTGTTCTCTCCCTCGGGGCTGCCATCTCTGCAGGTGCTTGTCAGCAGTGGTCAGTGAACAGAGCAGAGATGGTCCTTGGGGGTGATACCGGCCTTGCACAACTCGCTGCCTTTTCCTGAGCTCGGCCGCAGCCTGGGGAGGGTGGGAGAAGGGCCTGCCGTTTCTAGTACCAAGGAACCTCCATGCGCCCCCAGAGGAAATGCTGCCCCCCTGCCCCCAGGTGTGGCTGCTGCTGGGTGACCACGGCCATGGAGTGTGGAGCTGGCAGAAGGAACAATTCTGAAAATGGGGTGTCTTGGGCAGGGCAGCATGGGCTGGACCCAAGCCACATTGCTGAGCAGCACTGCTGTGACCCCCTCAACGTTTCCCTGTGATTTCACCTCCCCGGAGTGGTAGCCATGAGAGTAACAAGGATCTGCCTCTAAGCAGACCACCCCGAAAATATGCAATCCCCAACACACCCACTGAGACCTTCACAGTTCCTTAGTGGTTCACATGGAGAACCCAAGAGACCGGGTGCTGGTGGCAACGTGATAGAGCACCAGCCCTGAACAAAATGCTCAGGGACAGTGCCCAGGCCCTGAGTCTACAAGAACAAGAACAAGAAAGAACCCAAGAAAAGTGACCTGTCATGCCAGGCGCTGGTGGCTCACACCCATAATCCTAGCTACTCAGGTGGCTGAAATCTGAGGATCATGGTTCAAAGCCAGCTGGGGCAGGAAAGTCCATGAGACTTTTTCTTTTTTTAGTAAGTTTTTTTTTTTATTGTGAAAATATTGCACAAAGGGGTTACAATTACATGAGCAAGGTAATGAATAAATTTCTTTTTTTTTTTTTTTTTTTTTGTCGGTCGTGGGGCTTGAACTCTGGGCCTGGGCGCTGTCCCTCAGCTCTTCAGCTCAAGGCGAGCGCTCTACCACTTGAGCTACAGCGCCACTTCCAGTTTTCTGGTGGATTATTGGAGATAGGAGTCTCACGGTCTTTCCTGCCCAGGCTGGCTTTGAACCGCGATCCTCAGATCTCAGCCTCCTGGGTAGCTAGGATTACAGGCGTGAGCCACCAGCGCCCGGCTATGAATAAATTTCTTATCAAGCATTGTTGCCTCCTCTGTTTTTCCCCTACCATCCCTTCCCTCCCACCTCCCCTCCGCCTAAATTGTAAAGTTTGCTCTTGGACACACAGCGTCTTGTACATCTCATTGTTGCAATGGGTCAAACTGTATCCCTATTTGAACATTTTGTTTTTTCTTTTCCCCTCCCCAAATTATACCAAGTGAAAATCATGAGACCTTTATCTCCAATGAACCACCAAAAAGTCAGAGGTGGAGTTGTGGCTCAAAGGACTAGTCTTGAATACAAAAGCTCAGGGACAGCAGCCAGGCCCTGAGTTCAAACCCCAGGACTAACACCAAAAAACAAAAAAAAAAAAGTAAAGAAAAAATGACTTGCCGCGCACTGGTGGCTCACGCCTGTAATCCTAGCTACTCAGGAGGCTGAGATCTGAGGATCGCGGTTCAAAGCCAGCCCGGGCAGGAGAGACCGTGAGACTCCTATCTCCAATAAACCACCAGAAAACCGGAAGTGGCGCTGTAGCTCAAGTGGTAGAGCGCTTGCCTTGAGCTGAAGAGTTGAGGGACAGCGCCCAGGCCCAGAGTTCAAGCCCCATGACCGACAAAAAAAAAAAAAAAAAAGACTTGTCCACCCTTCACCTGCACACTCGGTTTCTTGAGTTTGCTTCCATGTTTAGTTTTTGGAAGTGGGGGATGCTGGAGGGAGCTGGAAGTGAGCTAATCACAGTTTTTCAGCACTGTGCTGACTTTTGCATTTCTTTAGATTCTGCCTGGCCCTCTGACTTGCCTTTGAAAAGGAGGGTGTATGTGTGAATCTTTCTCTTGAACATCTGGGCAAATTGGTTGGGGCGGAGTACTCAGCCTTAGGGAGCCTGGGGGGCGGGGGCGGGAGTAGGATTGAGCACAATACTGGAAACGGAGATGGGAGACAGATCTATGCTGTTGTGCTACGCTGGCAGCCACCCAAGAGCTACGGTAGACCCACAGATCGTGCCAGAAAGATGCATTCCTAATGCTGCATAATCACATTCTGAAAAATGTGCAGTAGAGAAGTGGGAAAATATGCATTCTGGTTGCTTCATAAATGAAAGCAGTTAAGACTGTTATTCTCTGGGGTTTCAGCTCTCGTTGGATTTGGTCATCAGAAAAAAAGAAAGAAAAAAGAAAAGCAAACCTTATTCACTAAATTCCCTTTCAAATCTGGCAGCAGCTCCTTGCCTCTCAGGCCTTCTGCTGAGCTTTTAGCCAGCAAACCTCAAGTTTAATTAGGTCATTTGTTCTAGAGAGTTCTGTTCCTGCAGAAACAGGGGAGGAATTTTTCTGAGCAGTTGGGGTACATAAAAAGTCAATGGCACCTCAACCCCAGGTGATCTTAGGGAAGTTCTTCTGGAAGAATTTTGTGCATTTTTAGGTATCAGTCCACCTGGCTAACATTTCTTTGGGTTTCAATCTTCTTGAAATTTTTGCTTCTTGACCTGGAGTCTTTGAATCCTAAGTCATTCATGACCCTGGAATGCAGGCCTGGGAGGCCTTCAGAGGGCTGAACCCCAATACCATTGTGTGTGTATGGGGGGGCGGTGGGTGGTGTGGTGTGGCCTCAGAAAGTCTCTGTGGGAAGAAGAGCCAGACAGGATTGAGCACCAGTAACCACAATCCTGCCTGAGCCCTCCTGTCTTCTACGCGCTGTGTCCCTTTGGGAATCTGCCCTCCATCTTCTTCATGGCTCTTTAGTGGGGGCTGGAGTGGGGGAGTCACTGTGGCCTTATGCCCTTGAAGTGAGGTAATAGGTTCCACCAAGGACATGTGCATTCCCCAGAGTCCTGGAACTCCAACTCCAGCTCTAGAAGGTTTATTTCACAGCAGTACATAGAGGAAAGCTCACCAGGATCTTCATGGTGGTTTTATTCACAGGTGAGCCACATGACCAGATTGAATATGCTTGGCAGAGATTCCCTGCAGCTTAGCTTTGCCAGTGATCACTAAGGGGCCTAAGTCTGTTGCTTTCAAGTGGAATAATGAGCTGGGTACCTTACCCTGTTCTAGCTACTCAGGAGGCTGGGTTGCTGTTCTCTGAGAAGCCAGCTTGGGCAGAAAAGCCCATGGGACTCTTATCTCCAATTAACCACCAAAAAGATGGAAGTAGCAATATGGCTCAAGTGGTAAAGCACTAGCCTTGAGTGGAAAAGTTAAGGGAGGTGTAAGATCTTGAGTTCAAGCCCCAGGACTGGCTTTAGAAAGGAATTACTCTGGCTGTGTATTTGATCTGTCTGTCTGTCCATGTGTTTGTGTGTATTTGGAGCGTTTTTAAAGTCCCACAACTGGAGGCTTGCTGGCAGAGGTCACTATTTCACTCTGTCCCGGAGGATGTGGAGCTGATGGTGTTAGGAAGGGTGCAGAGACACGGCCAGTGCACAGGGAGGAAAGGTGAGCAGGGGCTGAGGGCTCTCGGGAGTCCCTGGGAGTTTCATCTTTGTTCTTTTGAATGGATTCCAAATGCTTTTGGAAGGTCTGTGAGTGAATAAAATAGCCCTTGGACAGAAGTGACAAAAACAGCTTGGTGGAGGCCCGCTGAAGCCATTGTACACAACATTGGGTTGTTAGCTTTGGCAAAGGCAGCTCATGGGGAGAGCTCCTTGCAAAATACCTCTTCTCTTCCCTTCCCTTCCCTTCCCTTCCCTTCCCTCCCCTCCCCTCCCTTCCCCTCCCCTCCCCTCCCCTCCCCTCCCCTCCCTTCCCCTTCCCTCCCCTCCCCTCCGTGTGTGTGTGTGTGTGTGTGTGTGTGTGTGTGTGTGTGTGTGTTACACTCACGTGGTCCGGGGTAATGGAACTCAGGGCCTTGGGCACTGCCCCTGATCTTTTTTGCTCAAGGCTAGTGCTCTACCTCTGGAGCCACAGCTCCACTTCCCTGGAGTAACCCAGTCCCCAAGAAGAGTTCTCAAGCTGGCGCCTTCCTGCCACTCTCTGAGATCGGAGGGAGGATTCCTCCCAAGGACAAACCCCTGTACTGGATGAAGGAGGAGGGACTTTTTCTGCAGGTAGGATTGTCTTCCTCCCTCTGTGGGAGCGCCCTGCACTGGCTCGGAGCTCCTCACTGCCTTTCCTCCACTGGGTTTGCTGCTTAGTAGCCTTCTGCCTCAGACCACGTTTGTGGCTGCTGGCTCTTTTCCTCTCCTGAATCTTCTGTGTCACCAGATTCTTAATCACAGAGTGGAAGTGGCACTTGCTTCTAATCTACCATCTTGTACCACCTCTCCTCACTATTAAAGCAGCTGAGACAGATAGTATGTAGTTCAGGTGTGTTAGCTATGTTGGCCTTATTACACAGAAAATCTTGACATCTCTGTGTGTGTGTGTGTGTGTGTGTGTGTGTGTGTGTGTATGTGTGTGTGTGTGTGTGCATGTGCGCATGCATGAGCATGCACACTTATACTGGGCTTGAACACAGGGCCTCTAACTCTCAGCTTTCTTGAGCCATACCTCCTGCCTGGCTTTTTGCTAGTTAATTAGAGATAAAAGTCTTACATACCTTTCATCCCTGGACTGGCTTTGATTCAAGATCTTGAGCCTCTGGTGTAGCTAGGATTACAGGCATGAGCTTACCTGCGTCCAGCTACATGTAAGCATCTTGATGCTCTTTTGTATACTCCTTTGCAGATGGAGTTTTGAGAGTTGTACAGTTTCCTTTGAAAATGAAGCCTTTTCATTGCAGAAAATGCTGTCTGCCAGTATTGGCAAGAATACATCCACAAAATAGAGAAACTGAGGGTGAATATTGGGGTGAGCCATTTCCATTTCAGTCTGTGTGCTCTGAAGCCAAGCACCTGGGGTCATACTGAGCAACCTTGAGCAAATCATGCAACCACTCTGGACTTGAATTTCACCCCTGTAGCATAGGGGGAATCAAGATTCAAAGTCAGCCAGAGCAGAAAAGTTTTCAAGGCTTTATCTCCAATTAACCAACAAAATGCCAGACTGGAGGTATAACTCAAGTGGTAGAACACTACCCATGAGCAAGAAGATGAGCATGAGCCCAAGGGCCTGAGTTCAGCACCAGTATCAGCACCCTACCTCTCCCCAAAAAGAAGTTCTGGTGGGTGCCATCTTCTTTGGGTACTTGGCTTCTTGAGCAGGGATGCTTCTTGCTTTGATATTTGAAGGACAGTATGGCTGATTGCCAACATGTCTGTCACACTTTCTTGCCCCCAGAATTTTATCCACATTGCTCAGTATTCTTGTTTAGCATTAGGTATTTCTGGAGGAGAAAGCAGAGGCCAGACTCATGTTTTTCTCTCTTGTACATGACTGGCTTTTTCCATTGGCCATGCCCGGGTCATTTTTAACTTCCTTTTGAAGTTTAGACTTCCATAGAATCTCTGGGCATTGAGCGGTCTGGGTCACTTTCTCGGACTTCTTGTACCATAGTATCATAGATGCAAATCTGGCTTTTAATATTTTTGCATATGTTTTGAATACTATTTACTGCTTAGGACTATAGTCGTTTGTTCTGTCTTCTTTGACTTCCAAACACAGATCCTGGTCTTGTAATCATTTATGTGTCATTGTTTGTATGTATTTAATTTTGTGTGGTTTTTCTCAGGAATGCTTTGTATCTTTGTTTTGGGGGAGTTTATTTAATGTTTTATTGTTTAGAGATGTGTGGCTTCCATCCTGCAATTCTTGAAGCCCATTTCTTCTCTCAGCCCATTTTAAATCTCTTAAATCAATGGTAAGTCATTATTCAGAACTTTATATTTAATCTGTGAGCCCTCAGCTACCCCTTTTAGAGGCCTTTATCTGTGTGTGTGTGTGTGTGTGTGTGTGTGTGTGTGTGTGTGTGTGTGCACGTGCGTGCGCGTGCGCGCCAGTACTGGGTCTTGAACTCAGGGCCTTGCATTTTTGCTCAGCCTTTTCTGCTCAGGGTGCTACCATTTGAGCTATATCTCCACTTCCAGCTTTTCCTGATTAATTGGAAATAAGAGTCTCATGGACTTTTCTGCCCTGGTTGGCTTTGAACCATGATCCTCAGATCTCAACCTCCTAGTAGCTAGGATTACTTGTTAACAGCCACCAGCTCCCGCCATGGAGGCTTTTATTTTTATTTTATTTTTTTATTGTGAAAATACCGTACAGAGGTGTTACAATTACATGGGCAAGGTAGTGGGTACATTTCTTATCAAGCATTATTGGGAGGCTTTTATTTTTAAGAAAGGATGAACATGTTATCAGATAGAGACTTGGAGGACAGCAGTTCAGGCAGGGGAAGGGAAGGGATGACTTTTATTAAGGTAAGTTAGTGTCACCTCAAGGGGCCTTGAATGCTAAGTTCTGTAGGTGATGAACAGCCATGGAAGACTGCGGTGGGGAGGGTCACGATGGATTGCACTGCGTGGTCATGGGACCTTCATGTGAAGTGGAGGCAGTTGTGGCAGACCACCCATGGCTGTGGAGATCCTTGCATGGGAAAGCATGATGAGGACTGGTGGTGTGAGTTGTCTTATTCCTGTTTCCCTCTTGGTGATGAGATTTGTGCTTGAGTTTATTCCATTTTTACGTGAGCTGGTGGCTCAAGCCTGTAATCCTAGCTACTCTGATGGCCGAGACCTGACGATTGGGTTTGAAGCCGTCCAAGGCAGACAACTTGGAGAGACTCTTATCTCCACGTAAGCAGCAAAAAGCTGGAAATGGAGGCGTGGCTCCAGTGATAGCTGACCAGCCCTGAGTGAAAACGTTAAGCTAGAGTGAGAGGCAAACAAGACCAAGCCAAACAAACCCAGCCTTTAGGAGTGATCGATTGATAGACATCTAATGCTTACATCCAGCATGCTTGGTGGCTCAAATGCCCGAGACAATGGTTTGTGACTATCCTGAGGGAAGTGTTGAAATTTGCTAGTCCATGCTGTCAGAACCTAGCTCCTTGGCTTTGCTGAGCATCCATCAACAGTCCTGCCTTTTTTTTTTTTTTTTGGTTGGTCGTGCTTGAACTCTGGGCCTGGGCGCTGTCCCTCAGCAATTCAGCTCAAGGCAAGCACTCTATCACTTGAGCCACAGTGCTGCTTCTGGTTTTCTGGTGGTTAAATTGGAGATAAGAGTCTCACAGACTTTCCTGTCCGGATTCGCTTTGAATCACGATCCTCAGATCTCAGCCTCCTGAATAGATAGGATTACAGGTGTGAGCCACCGACGCCTGGCTTGAGTGGGTGAAGTTTTGAGATATTGTACAAAGTCTTTCAGGTACCTTAGAGACTTGAAGTGATGCCTGGAGCCTTGGCTACCTCTGAGGTAATCTGAGAATTGACTGTCCCTCTAGAGGGGGTCCTTAGTAAGCCCCCTTCAGAACTATTCATGGGGTTACATGGAAATGTAGGTTCTGGTGATCAGAGAACCACCAAGTTGGCTCAGTGGCATTTTCCCCCCCTGGTTGTAGAGCTTGAACTTGGGGTCTGGGCTGTCTCCTTGAGCTTTTTTGTTCAAGGCTAGTGCTCTACCACTTTAAGTCCTAGCACCACTTCTGGTGGTTTATTGGAGATGAGTCTTAAGGACTTTCAATTTTCGGCCCTGGTCTGGCTGGCTTTGATACTAAGATCTCAGCCTCCTGAGTAGCTAGGATTATAGGTGTGAGCCACTGGTACCCAGCTCGGCCAGTGGCATTCTTGAGTTAATATTGATTGAATCAAACATGCAGTAAAGAAAACCCCTGGCCTCTAGAATCAGAGTGTCTGTGAAGTTGAAACTTCAGCCTAAATTATCATGCTCTCCTAAATTACTATGCTCTCCTAAATTACTACGCTGTGTTTCAGGCCAAATTTATAGAAGATAACCTGTTCATATATTTTGAGTCATACCTGAGTCATTGTTCAAAGGCAGACAGTAATTACTTTTGATGATGAGAGGACGAAGATTCTGTTAGGAAGCCTGGTATTCACATGAACGGCACAGAGAAATATCGGAGTAAATGGTAAATTAGTTAACTAGATTCTGTAAATTGTAGGAATAAAAAATTCCCTAACCAACCCAATACATATTCAAATTAAATACATATTCAATAGGGAGAATATTATTGCCATGCATAGTAAAAAAGACTTCTCAAATCAGGCATAGTTGGACTTTTAATTCAAAAACTAGTTGAGGCTTCCTGCCAATACATATATTTTGCTTTTTTTTTTTTCCAGTGAAGCTTTCAAATGTAGACAAAACATTTTGTCACAATTTCAAGAGCAAGAGTTGAGATTTGTGATTTCTCTTCAGGAAAACTTGCTAAACAGCTTAATCAGGGCTCTGAGTTCCAACCCTAGTGCTGCCAAAAGGAATGAAATATAAAATAGAAAAGCTGAGTTCTTTTCCCATTTCTGTTTAAGTCCTTCATCTTTTTGTCCTTTTAATAGAAATGCGTATATTTAGTGACAGTATTTGTCCTGTCCCCTCTCTTTTGTGGGTAAACCACTGCCTTTCCCTCTTGTCTCCATCTGTGAGGGCTTTGTATTAACGTTTATTTCTCTTTGAGCCAATATGAGAAGGATTATAATGGTGTTGGGATAAAAGTGATCTCCAGCCCTTTGTCATCTTCCTTTACAAATGCTTTACAATGTTCTTCTTTGTTGTAAGCCTGTTTTGCACAGATAAAGTGCAATTACTGTGCAAGCCTTTGAAAATGGATTCCATTCCTCTTGTGCCCCTACATCTACCTGAGAAATGGTAAAAGTCTGAAATGTTTTCTGTGGTTTGACTGCGCTTTCTACAGATCTACTCAATAGAAGTCAGTGCTTAAAGACTACCTCCTCAAAGTCTGCACCTGTGTATTTTCTTTTTCTGTCTTCTAATCTTAGGAAAAACAAAATTAAGGGTACCCCATAAGAATTAGTAGTCTGGGGCTGGGAAGGTGGCTCAGTGGTAGAGCGCTTGCTTGCATGCCTAAGGCTGGGTTCGATTACTCAGCACCACATAAGCAAAAAGAAAAAAAACGGAAGTGGCGCTGTGGCTCAAGTGGTAGAGCACTAGCCTTGAGCTGAAGAGCTGAGGGACAGCGCCCAGGCCCAGAGTTCAGGACCCATGACCGGACCCCCCCCCCCCCCAAAAAAAAAAAAAAAGAATTAGTAGTCTGGGGGCTGGGAAGGTGGCTCAGTAGTAGAGTGCTTGCCTTGCATGCATGAGGTCCTAGGTTCAATTCCTCAGCACCATATAAGCAGAAAAAGCTGGAAGTGGTGCTGTGGCTCAAGTGGTAGAGCGCTAGCCTTGAGCTAAAGAGCTGAGGGACAGCGCCCAGGCCCAGAGTTCAGGCCCACGACCTACAAAAAAAAAAAAAAAAGAGCTGGGTGCTGGTGGCTCACGCCTGTAATCCTAGCTACTCAGGAGGCTGAGATCCTGAGGATCTCGGTTCAAAGCCAGCCTGGGCAGGAAAGACCGTGAGACTCCTATCTCCAATAAACCACCAGAAAACCGGAAGTGGCGCTGTAGCTCAAGTGGTAGAGCGCTCGCCTTGAGCTGAAGAGCTGAGGGACAGCGCCCAGGCCCAGAGTTCAAGCCCCACGACCGACAAAAAAAAAAAAAAGAAAAAAGAAAAAAAAAAAGAATTAGTAGTCTGTTACCTTCCAGCCGGATAAAAGGTGATGAGCCTAAGAAGACCTGAAGTAGATTCATGACCTATGGCTTCTGCTCAAACCCTATCCCCCATTTTTTAACATAAAAAGTGTCTTGAGTTGTCTGGGGCTCTAGAATACCAATTATGAGTGTGCTAGATAAACCAGCTTCCTTTTAGCATCTTTCTAGGCCTGCCACTCACCCATAGCTAACCCTGCCCTACAGCCAACACTTGACACTACATGGCCCACTTGGACCAAGGGATTATGGGAAACTCCCAGCCTGACCTGTAGCCATGGTAACTTGCTGCTGCTGGGTTCCTGCAGTGGTTCCTGTTTTTCCTGGCACTACTGACCAGTCAAGGCCTACTGTTTTCTCAGCATTGAGGTGCCCCTTAGGAGGTCTCCAAACCAGCAATGTGATCTTGGGATTCAGAAATATACTCCTCCCTAGGCATGATGCTATAAATAACAGTGTGGTCTTGTTCAAACTGCTGTTGATCTCGATGCTACTCTGTGCTTTCCAGAATGAAGGGAGAGCCCTTTGCAACCGTAGCTACCAAAAAACTTTTTAGGTTTCAAGAATTCATGAATACAGCAGTATATACTTGGAATATAACCTGTTGATAGGCCACTTGGCAATTTTCATCTTAATGATGAAGGCCTCATAGATCGTTGTATTGTTACATATTTTGTCCTTCTTGTATTATATCCATTAAACAGGTCCCTTAGCTAAAGAAAAAATGGCTTACAGTCCTAAAACCCCCAGTTAAATTCTTTGCATCTACTAGCCAGACCCTGTCTGTATATCTATGATCATTGTGAGGAAGTAAATCTTCATTTTTTTATACTGAATGGACTTTATATTATATTCATGATGCTGCAGTTTGCATTTGTAGTTTAGGTGGCATGAGCATCTTTCTTTGGTGTTTTGAGTGGACATTAAAGTCAATAATAATACAAAGAATACCTTGGAGACAGATGCCAGTGGTTCATACTTGTAATCCTAGCTAGTCAGAAGCCCGAGAGCTGAGAATCATGGTTCAATTCCAGCGTGGGCTGGAAAGTCTATGAGACGGACACACACACACACACACACACACACACACACACACCACACACACACACACACACACACACACACACACACCTTGGTGCCTGTAGCACGCACACACACACACACACACACACACACACACACACACACACACACACACACACACCTTGGTGCCTGTAGCACGCACACACACACACACCTTGGTGCCCATAGCTTCTAAATTCTCCATCCCTTCAGTCACCACATTTCTAGAATCTATTTTTCTTCTATTCTACGTAGAAGCTCCTGACAGAGAGATCAAAGATGGAGTTCATCTGGGGCCATCTGAACTTCCTTGACAGGTCGGAGACCTTTGCAGTTCAAGCACGTGGCTTGAAAATACTAGAGAGTTCTTCATAATATTAAAGTGGAAGAGAATTGAATGTGGCTTATGAGGGAAATGTAGTTCACTCCTAATTTCTAGCTGATGGTTTACTGATAGTGTAGTTTTCCCAGAAAATCTGCTGCTATGGAACATATGCATAAAACGAATATATGCAGTTTGGTAAGTTTGAACATAGGAGATGCTAACACACACACACACACACACACACACACACACACACACACACACACACACACACACACACACACACACACACACACGCACACACACACACACACACCTTGGTGCCCATAGCTTCTAAATTCTCAGAAGTAACAAATAATGGAAATTATAGTGTATCTGCTGCGGACATGTTCATTTCTGAAAGGACCCCTTCATGTTCCTACAGACACAGGCAATGTAGCCCTGACGTTTACTTATCAGTGTAAAATATGCCTGTGCCATGACAAGAAAAAAAGCCTTGATTTTAAACTGAAGAGAAAGTAAGGGCATCAGAGAAAGCCATTTGCCTGTACAAATAATAGAAAAGACTCAGTCTCTTTCATCTTAAATTCGTATTGTATTAGGTGAGAATTAGATTTTTTTATGAGATGTCTGTATTTCTTTAGTCCTTTACCTATACAGTTACATGTGTGTGTGTGTGTGTGTGAGAGAGAGAGAGAGAGAGAGAGAGCGAGCAATCTTTCAAGCAACATGCCACACGCCTCTTCCTTGTCTTCTGATATTTATTCTTGCTGAGTCAACAGAAACCAGACTGTTATATGTGTCTATTTCCCCACAGAAGCATGCTCGGGCGGGAGCGCCAGCTGCCTTCTTTATTTAGAGCGACCTGTCAGGGTGGGTGGGATCACAGACTAAGGAGAGACGTACTGTGTTTGGTGTATTACTGTTACATTTCCTCCTGGCAGTGTTCGGGTTAGCAGTCTGTCATCCAGAAGTATGATTTGCATGCCAATAAAGCCTTCACTAAAGCAATTAATAAAAGCTCTCTGGTAAGTTACAAGAATGAAGCCTGTTTTAGAACTCAGAGTTCAGGAAAGATGCTCTTTAATCAGTCAAAACTCTCTGGGTGCATTCTTCAAGTGGCAGCTGCTTTTGCTGCTACCAGCCCTTCATCCTACCGAATGTATGTCCTTGTCAGGAGTCTTGTTGAAATCCAGCTGTACTGGGGCTCAAAAAGCTCCTAATCTCCCAGCCTAGAATTCTGTCAGAAATGGAAGGAAGATGATGGTAGTTTGCTTTTAAGGAAGCTGCCTGATCTTCTGGTAAACATTGTTTACTGTGATTTATAATGATCTCTTGGACAAGCCCCTTAATAGTACATTCTCATTTTTTAGAGCTACATAAAAATAAGATAATCTTTTTTTTTTGGGTCCGGTTGTGGGGCCTGAACGCTGGGCCTGGGCGCTGTCCCTCAGCTCTTCAGTTCAAGGCTAGCGCTCTACCACTTTTGAGCCACAGCGCCACTTCCATTTTTTTCTTTTTGATTATGTGGTGCTGAGGAATCGAACCCAGGGCCTCATGCATGCAAAGCAAGCGCTCTACTATTGAGCCACCTTCCCAGCCCCAAAATAAGATAATCTTTTGTTTCACAACCTGTGTGTTTTCTAGGTAGATTCTCTACTGCTTTGTTGGACTATGAAGTCATATTCATGGATTTTATTTATTTTGTGTGTGTGTGTGTGTGTTTGTGTATACATGTATGTGAGTTGGCATTGGGGCTTGAACTCAGAGCCTGGGGACTATCCCTTAGCTTTTTAGCTCAAAGCTGGTGCATTGGCTTTTTGGTGCTTAACTGGAGATAAGTCTCACAGACATTTCCTGGATGAGCTGGCTTCAAGTATGATCCTCAGCTCTCAGCCTCTTGAGTAGGTAGCTTCAGTGTCTTTATGGACTTTTGTGTGGAATAAAATTTGCATGAGAAAGAATCCTCACAGGTACCATATTGGTTCCTTTTGGACAGTAGAAACATTTTTTTTAAATATTGTAAAGGTGATGTACAGAGGGGTTACAGTTACATATGTAAGGTAATGAGTACATTTTTTTTTTTTTTTTTTTGGCCAGTCATGGGGCCTGAACTCTGGGCCTGGGCGCTGTCCCTCAGCTCTTCAGCTCAAGGCTAGCACTCTACCACTTGAGCCACAGCGCCACTTCTGGCTTTTTCTGCTTATGTGGTCCTGAGGAATCGAACCCAGGGCCTCATGCATGCAGGGCAAGCACTCTACCACTGAGCCACCTTCCCAGCCCCCCGAGTACATTTCTTTTTGAACAGTGTTATCCCCTTCCTCATTTTCTCCTGCTTCCCCCCTCCCCTCCTTCCCCAAGTTGTAAACTTCATTTCCAACATAATGTCTAGCGCATATCACTGTTGCATTGGTTCACCCTTTGTCCTGCCCTTTCTGTATTCCCCTTCCCTTCCACAAATTAGATAAACTTATATACAAGACAAAGGGTACGGGAGGTTGGGGGGGGGGAAGTGACAACAGGTTATAAACCAAAGGGGAGGGATAAAAAGGAAGAATAAAGAAGTAATGCAAATAGTATATTATAAAAACCTCTTGTTGCTGGGCACCAGTGGCTCATGCCTGTATTCCTAGCTAGTCAGGAGGCTGAGATCTGTGGATCAGGGATCAAAACCAGCCAGGGCAGAAAGGTGTGTGTGTCTGTGTGTGTGTGTGTGTGTGTCCTCAATAAGCCAGAAGTGGTACTGTGGCTCAAGTGATAGAGCACTGTTCCTGAGCAAAAGAGGCTCAGGAACAGCACCCTAGCCCTGAGTTCAAGCCCCCTAACAGACCAAAAACAATCCCCCCAGGAAAAAAATCCCCTCCTGTTTCCATTTCTTGGAGTTCATTTTGATAAGCTTCATTTTGCACCTAATATCATAGACATTTTCTAGTTATTACAAATGAGGGAAACCATGAACCCTATGTTTCTTTGCGTCTGGCTTGCTTCTCTAACATAATTGTTTCCAGGTCTTTCCATTTCCTTATGAATGGGGCAATGCCATTCTGATGGAAGCATGTATATATATACCACATTTTCTTTTATCTGTTCATCTACTGAGGGGCATCTGGGTTGGTTCCACATCTTAGCTAAATAATGCTGCAGTGAATATGATTATGCTGGTAGCTTTAGCATCGTCTTGTTTGTGGTCAGTTGGGTAAATACACAGGAGTGGGATTACTGTGTCTTAAAGGTGCTCTGTGTTTAGTCTTTTGAGGAACCTCCGTATGTCTTAACAGAGTGGTTGAACAAGTTTATATTCCCACCAACAGTGTAGTAGCTTTTCCTTTTAGCCTCATCCCTGCCAGCATCACTTATTATTTTCTTAATAATGGCCATTCTAAATGGGGTGAAGTAGAATCTTTCTTCATGTGTCTATTGGCCATTTTTATTTCTTCTGCAGAGAAGTCTCTCTAAGTCTTTAGCTCACTTATTAATGGGGTTGTTGTTTCTTTGGGGATTTGTTTTTGGGGGGTTTAATTTTTTGAGCTCTGAGTATATTTTAGATATGAAGCCCTTGTCTGTTGTATAGCTAGTAAAATCTTCTGTTCTATTTGTCATACTAGCTATGACAGTAGGAACTTTATCTTTTCTTTTACCTCTGACTAGGTGGCTAGTAGCTACAAGTGCCTATTAGCATTGATTGGGGATAATTATTAATCATAATTCAAACATTTGATAGAAATGAAAGTGTTGGAGTGGTAGTTTTTTTTAAAATAATGGTTCTTATAAATGCAGAATTGTATCATAATTAGTTTTCAACTTTGACACTTCTTTTTGAGATACACAGTTGAATTTCTGTTGGGGGAGCATAAAATAAATCCTGTACCTGATTTATGTAACTATAATCCCTCAGTAAGTCATCTTTATATGACAATAAAATATTAAAAAATCCTGGTTGCTGATTACTTCCGAGCTCTACCAGATGCCCTTTGTCGTGTAAGACCGGATGGAGTGGCTTGATTACAAATAAAGTGCATGCCGTGTGTAATATAAGTATTTCCTTACCTGTTACTATAACTCACTGCCCAAGGCTGGGTAATGTATAGAGAAAAGAGGTTGATTTTGGCTCTTAGATCTAGAGGCCCCAGAACACAGTGCCTGAAGCTGTTTTTTCTCTGTAAATTGCTTCGTGCTCCATTATATACCATGGGGGAGGAGACGTAAGAGAAGCAGAAGCCTCTGGAAGGAGCACATGTGAGAGAGGACACAAGACAAAGCTCAGGATGTGGAGCTCCCTTGCTCCCTTGATAGTCAACCTGCTCTCAAGGGTCGACATTAGTCCCTGCATGATGGTGGGCCTCCATGTTCTATTACTTCTTCAAGTTCCTCCACGTCTCAAAGCCTTCATTGGGTCCAGGTCACTCACATGTGAACTGGTTCAGTTGGAGCAAAAGATGGACAAACCACTGAGCCGAGACTCCACAAGAGGATTGCTGCTGCTCTGTTCTTGTTCCTATTGAATCGATGCTTGGGTGCTAAGTCTGAAATGTCCTTAATCTCAGATAGGGAGTCCCACAAACATTAGAGCACCATGAACATTTAGGCTCCCTTTGCAGAAGAGTGACCAACTTAAGCCATTAAAGGCATGGGACTCCACACAACAGAACTGGGATTACTCTGTGGTTTCCCCTTCCCACTCATGGGTCCGGGATTCCTGGCTGGCTGCCATTGGAGTCTGCTGACTTCCCCTGGATTGTACCTTCTCCTGAATGACTCCTGCTATGTGTCTTGGAGAGGTCCCTACCTCCTGACTTCAGATGTGCTTCCATTTCACCCTGAATCTCAGATCTTCTCAAAGTAAGATTGGGTAGTGTGGCTCACACCTGTACTCCCTAGTTACTCATGGAACAGATAAGGGGAGGATCGTGGTTCTTTGCCAGCTCAAGCTGGCAGAGAGTTGGGTGTGATGGTAAACACTTATCCCTGCTACAGTCTGAATACAAGGAAGCATAAATAAGAGGGTGGAAGTTCAGAAACACCTGGGCAAATAGTGAGACCCTATTTCAAAATAAACCAGTTTCAAAAAAGGTTTGGAGGCACAACTCAAGCTGTAGAGCACCTGCCTGCATAGCATGTATGAAACCCTGAGTTCAAATCTCTAGTCCCACAAACCGGAGAAGTGAAACGATACAAATTGTTGTTGCTAAAAGAAAGCAGATGTTCATTCACCCTTGCTAGTTCCTAGTTGGGGTGGTATAAGTAAGACTATCAACCAAGAATAAGTATCCAATTTCTGAATGCTCTTCTTGGGTATTAATTACTTATTACTTCCTTCTCTGATTGTAACAAACAAAATGGGTACTTTCTCACAGTTCCTCAGAGAATTCTAGTTTAAGTCCTACTTTCCCATAGTAGTTACTTAGTGTTTTTGCATTGCTTTAGTAGGGGTTTCATTAAGTTATTATGGGGAGAGAGGAGGTATAACTTTTTTTTTCGTTGGTTGTGGGGCTTGAACTCAAGACCTGGACACTGTCCCCTGAGCTCTTCTGCTCAAGGCTAGTGATCTACCACTTTGAGCTACAATGCCACATCAGGTTTTCTAGTGGTTCATTGGAGATAAGAGTCTCAGACTTTCCTGCCTGGGCTGCCTTTGAATCACGATCCGCAGATCTCAGTCTCCTGAGTAGCTAGGATTATAGACATGAGCCACCAGTACTCAGCGTAACTTTCTTTTTAAATGTTTGCTTCAACTTGTTTTTCTTGGGCTCAAGTATAATGAGTGTGGAATATAACTTTAAAAAAGATTCAAATTATTATTATTATTATTTTTTTTTTTTTTGTCGGTCGTGGGGCTTGAACTCTGGGCCTGGGCGCTGTCCCTCAGCTCTTCAGCTCAAGGCGAGTGCTCTACCACTTGAGCTACAGCGCCACTTCCGGTTTTCTGGTGGTTTATTGGAGATAGGAGTCTCACAGTCTCTCCTGCCCGGGCTGGCTTTGAACCGCGATCCTCAGATCTCAGCCTCCTGAGTAGCTAGGATTACAGGCGTGAGCCACCAGCGCCCGGCTGATTCAAATTATTTTTATAAGGGTGATGTACAAAGGAGTTACAGTTACATAAGTAAATTCCCCCCCTGGTTGTCCTGGGGCTTGAACTCGGACTGAGTGCTGTCCCTGAGCCTCTTTGTGCTCAAGGCTAGCACTCTACCACTTGAGCTTTTTCTGTGATTAGCTGCAGATAAGAGTCTCACGGACTTTCCTGTCCTGATCCTCAGATCTCAGCCTTCTGAGTAGCCAAGATTATAGACGTGAGCCACTGGCACCTAGCTCTTTTTTTTTTGGATCATTTATATGAAAATTTGGAAAGGAGTTTCTTAGGCTTATTTATTTATATAGATATGGGGGGAAAGAAAACCCCAGAATTACTTTCTTTCCTATTTATTTATATAGATGGGGGGAAAGAAAATTCCAGAATTATTTTCTTTCCTTCTATTGGTCAACTCATGTTGCCTGTAACCCATTATAAATTCTTTTAATTTTCTTACTGGTGGTTTTGATTTTACATTTTCTTTGGAGTTTTAAGGAGTGTGTGTGTGTGTGTGTGTGTGTGTGTGTGTGTGTGTGTGTGTGTGTGTGTGTGTGTGTGTGTGTGTGTGTATTTGTTTCTGTACTGGGGTTGACCTCAGGACCGGGCATTCTTCCTTAGTCTTTTTTCTCAAGACTGGCACTCTGCCACTTGGAACTTTCATCTTCATGTCTGTCTTTTTGCTGGTTAATTAGCCATGAGTCTCATGGGTTGATTTAGAACTTCAGTACTCACATCACAGCTAGGATTACAGGTGTGAGCTACCAGCTCAGGCCAATTCTTAGTTGACAGGTATAGGATTCTGTCCAGCAGATGTGACTTTGCCCTTGACTTCATTCTGGTTAAGCTTGCCCTTCCTCAAGGAATGGCTTACTAAGCAGGATTGATCACTGGTGCATGTAAAATTTGCCTGCTACGTGTTGGAGTCCCAGGGACGCAGCTGGCAGCTGAACTAGCAGCACAGGCTTAGGCTTTAGAACAGGGAGGTGAGCCTAGGATCCAGTCACACCTTCTTCTTTTCCTTTCTTTCCCCTTCCCCTCCTCTCCCTTCCCTTCCTCCCTCCCTCTTCCTTCCTTCCCTCTTTCCCCTCCTCTCCTTTTGCCTGGTTTAATCTCTCTAGGGTTTTCTTCTGTGTACAAAGAACTCTTCTGGTGCCTTCTGGCTGTTGTGTGGCATTATATTGAATAATTCACATAAGTGCTTTGGGTGTGCACTTGCTGGGGTGGGCAGAGCACTTTGTGGGAAGCTGGCATGATTTGAATGGAAATCTTGTAGCTCATCAGTTATAGAAATAGAAAATGCTGGGCTTTGATGTTTCATTTCCCACTGTGACTTGTCCTTCTGGGGAGGAAGTGATCTGGAATCTGTCCTCAGCCCCACGTCATAGAGCCTTTCCCTTTCTCCACTAGGAGTTCAGGCTGAAGTGTAGGGTGTGTGTGTGTGTGTGTGTGTGTGTGTGTGTGTGTGTGTGTGTGTGTGTGTGTGCTTGTGTGCTTGTGTGCTTCAGTACAGCTGTGTGAGCTGTGGGAACTGGTTGGCTGTGGGAGAAGGGTTTTCCTTGTTCCCAGCGCTTGTTTTGGTTGGCCTGGCCTGTGTCCCTCTGTTTTAAAGCCATCCAGTTTTGAAGTCTTGAAGGGTTTTGATTTGGTCTATGCATAGCACCTTAAGTCTAACCCAGACTTGAGTGGGAGTGGGGCCTTGTACAGTGTTGTCCAGGCCGGTGAGGGCTCCAGGGAAGGTCAGGGTTGCGGGGGAGGAACTGGCCATCTCCTGTCTTGTACAGTGCTCCCCTGTGGCCCTGAACTTCCTTGTCAAGGAAAGGGACAAAGGCTTTCAAAAGTTGAAAAGTATAAACGCTACGCCTTACTCTTTACAAATAGATCATAGTCATTCAGGAAATGCTTTGAGTATCTGTTGGGTTTTCCTCTTTGGCATCTTTAGCAGTTTACCTGGGTGATACAAGCTTGATTGGCACCTGATGCTAGAGGAGGGGGGTGACATGCACAGTGCAGGATCTTGGGGGTGGGGTTCGGGGGGATGGGGAGGAGATCAGGGTCCTGCACTGAAATCCTGGCCAAGGTCCCTGGTTAAAGTCCAGCCCTTGGGCCTCGGCCTGTCTGCATTTCTTCCTGGGTCTTCTACTACCAGCCAGGTGACTGTGGACAAACCGACTGAATCTCTTGTGCCTCGGTTTTCTCATCTGTAAGAAGGGCTTAGTTGTGGTGGCCATTAAGGAAAGGTGTGAGTCACAATATCATACAATGCTACACCCGTATATACACATGCACACTCAATACATGCATACATACTTGCACACACAGGTACACAATAACCTATGCACACATATAAACACTCATACGCATGCATGTATTACAGTGCGACACAAGTGCACATATATGTATGCACACATAACCATACACATAACCACACAAAACGTTCCCTACATTCTATGAATGAGAAGTCCGGGATCCAGAAAAGACTTAAAATGTACAGCGCATTCAGAAGGTCAAAAGTCAGAATTGTTGCCTGTAATCTTAGCTACTCAGGATGCTGAGATGAGAGGATCATGGCTGGGAGCCAGCCCAGGCAGGAAAGCCTGGGACACTCTAATCTTCAATCAAGCACCGCCCCCCCCCCCCCCCAAAAAAAAAAAAAGCTATGGCTCAAATTGAAGAGCATTATCCTTGAGCAACAGCTCCCAGGTCACGAGTTCAAGCTCCTGGACTTGTGTGTTTGAGCCTACGTGCATGTGCACGGACAGACAGACAGAATCAGGATTGTCTGATCCAGGCTGGATTCTGTCTGTGTCTGATCCAGGCTGGATTCTGTCTGTGTCATGTTCAGCAACTACTGTTTGGTGACATCTCATCTTTTCCCCTCCTTGCGGCCACCACGGCCACGACGTGCTGTTCAAAAATGAACATTAGGGACTGGGAAGGTGGCTCAGTGGTAGCCTGCTTGCCTAGCATGCATGAAGCCCTGGGTTCAATTCCTCAGCACCACATAAACAGAAAAAGCTGGAAGTAGTACTGTGGTTCAAGTGGTAGAATGCCAGCCTTGAGCAAAAGAAGCTCAGGGACAGTGCCCAGCCCCTGAGATCCAGCCCCAGGACTGGCGGGGAGGGGGGGGGGGGGAGAAAAGGACATTATTGTTTAAACAGGTGTGTCCACCAGGCTGGTGTCTCACCATTGTCGTCACTTCACGCGGATTTGACGTTTTTGTTTCTGACTTGTTGCCTTGACATTTCACTGCTGTGGTTACTTCAGTCTCCAGGAAGGCAGTCCACCCTCTCCACTTCCACAGTGTTCCCTTGTGTCATTGGGATCATGATACTATTGTATAGATGATTTCCTTGAATGATTTTGGAACTGTTGGAGAATTTCATATTTTATTTATTTATGGTGATTGAATCCGGGGCCTTGCATGTGCTAGGCAAGTGCTCTACCACCCAGCCACATCTCCAGCCCTAGCAGCCTGTGCTTTACTGGCTTAATAGAGATCCCTTTCCCTTTTCTCACCCTGAAACTCGTTTGTAATTCAGCGCATTTTGAGCTTTAGAAGATGTCTTCTTCTTTCTTAAAGTTGTATAGAGCAACATGGAAGCTCCAGAAACAGATGTCAGTGGTAGGTTAGATAGGATCCATGCTACATTTCGATTTGGCATTGATTTCTTAAGCATTGTTTCCAGAGTATTGTGAACCTCTGTAGAGAATCACAGAGGGAAAGAGCGCGTTTTATTTATTTTATTGATGAAAATAGCCTGATTAAATAAGGAAGCTATGCAGACTTGACTTGGAAACAGACGTTGCTTTGTGATTTATTAAAGAAAACACTTAAAACTGTTGTGTGTTTTTAAGGCAGAGTCTCATTATGTAGCTGGCAGGCTTGTGCCTGTAATTTAAAAAGCAAAAGCAAGCCCAGCATGTCCATTGTCTTCCCATTTCTCCCAGCCTACCCCTCCCCTGGCCTCAAGTTACCTGGTCCCGTTTTTCACACGTTCATTTACTTTTAGGACTATTTGCCCACCATTCATCTCTGTTTTTTTTCTGCCCTTCCTCTTGACCTCTGCTCCTCCTTTCTAAACCTCTCAGCTTCATGGTAGTTCCAAGGAGTTGGATCATTATAATCTTCTCCTGCACATACCCTACTTTAGTTAATATACTTGTGTGTGTGTTTGTGTGTGTGTGTGTGTGTGTATGCATATGGCCCTGTATATGTTTACATATCTATTTACAATTTAGCTCAACCTACCCCATATGAGAGAAAACACATGCCCTTTGTCTCTCGGAGCCAGACTTACTTCACTTAACATAATTTTTTCCAGGTGCATCTATTTCCCTGCAGATGGTATAAACTACATAATTTCACCTTTTTTTTTTTTTGTCAATTGTGGGGCTTGAACTCAGGGCCTGGTCACTGTCTGTGAGCTCTTTTGCTCAAGGCTAGTGCTACCACTACCACTTTGACCCACAGTGCCACTTTCAGTTTTCTGAGTGGTTTATTGGAGATAAGAGTCTCATGGACTTTCCTGCCCAGGCTGGCTTTGAACCGCGATCCTCAGATCTCAGCCTCCTGAGTAGCTAGGATTACCGGCGTGAGCCACTGGCGCCCGGCTTCTTGTCTTAAAGAGGGCAGTGTCTCATTCACCGTCTGATGAATGCTCTGGCTGCCCCGGTGAGCTTGTTACTCAGTCCTTTCACTTCCCTACCATGAGCACAGCTCCTGGGCCACGGCGCTACCTCCCAAATTCCACTGAACACCCAGATGGCTTTGTTCCCTGCATCGGGTCACCTACTATCAAGGATGCGTTCATGTGTGGTTTCCTCAGTGATGTGGCAGCCTTGTTTTCTGAGAGTTCAAAACTCATGGGCTACCTCTGGTTGTCTTCAGCAGCCATGACTGAGCGCCTGTCTTCTCTTGCCTGGATAGATTGATCACACACCCTTCTCTATAAAGACAAGCAGATGGTGCGGTGTGGCTTCTTCTTGTCCTGTAAAGTGCTAAGTATAGTTGCTGAAACATTGAGTAAGCCATCGTAAATGTCTGGTAAGGGCGATCTCAATCACTGTGACACTTGAGTGATAGTACACTCTCACGCTGTGTTTGTTGTTCCTGGAGCTGTTGGGGAAGCAAATCCAGCAGTCAACTGCCTCTTTATTATGGGTCAGGCAGGCAGAAGTTAGCTTTCCCACAGCTATTTGGACAGGCTGACCAGTGTCAATTAGAAAGCCTTTCTTTGGTGGCTGGATGAGCATGTGTTGTCCGACAGATGTGCCTTGTGTTCATCACAGGGACATTGTGGGCTGCTGCGGGGCTGGCAGCTTGGCCTTTTCCCTAGAAGAAAAACTTGTGCATGCAATGATGACATAGATTTGGGAGGACTTTGGAGAACCAAGGCGGCCTGTGGCAGGGGAGGGAGTGGACGCCCTGTGGCTTGCAGATGTTCTCAACGCTTGGGTCCTGGATCCTGCCCAGCAACTCAGACATCTCTTGGACCAGTGTAGGAGGTGTAGAATTATACTTGCAGGAACTGCAGAGCCCTCCCTGGCCCTTGGCACTTACCGTCTCCCTGCCAAGGGCAGGAAGAGGAGAAGGGTCTGGAAAGCATGTGAAATATAAGCTAAATGCAAGCGAGGATTGGGAAGGGAACATCTCAGGGACAGGCAGACCAGTAGCATGACTAGCTAGGAAACTGGTGCATTTTACTTGGAACTGGTTAAACTCAGGTTTTGAATTTTTGGAAAAGGATGTGATTTAAATAAGACTTTTGGCTTTTTTTCTTTTTCTTTTGCAGAGAGTAGAGGTAGCAAAACCCAAGTAGGACTTTTGAAATAACATCTGTGAAAATGATGGAAAGGAAGACGTGCCTTAGCTATAGTGTTGTAGTGTTTTCCTTGAACTACTTCCCAGACATTTGTTGGGAGTACTTAAGATCGCCTATTTAATTAAACAAAAGTCATTTTCAATATTTTTATGAAAAAGATAGCAAGGGAATCATTCTGGTTTGGTTTTTCCAGCTTGTCAAACCACTTGCTCTTTGCAGGAGGTTAAGTGAATGTCTTGGTCTCTGGTGATCAAACAGCCCAGCTGTTCCTCCAGCTGCTCCTCCCTGTGATATGTCTGTGTGACCCAGACCAGTTACCTGTGGTTTTAGCCTGTGGCTCCCAGATTTTTTTTGGACGTAAACAAGTCTGTAAGCACTGAGCTGGTCTTGAACTTTCCAAGACCCCTAGCCAGTTCCTATGCAAAGCCCAGCTCTGCTGCCTCTGTGCTTCCTGCACCTCTGCTTTGTCCCCACCCCTTCTTGCTCCCCAGGGGCCAGGAAGACAAGGTGGCTTTGTCCCAGGGCAGCTTCTAGTGTCCAAGAGCAAACAGCCTGACAGAGCTGTTGCTTGATTGCACCCCCTTTTTTCTGTGCTCCTGGGTATCTGACTGACTTGCCCTTGGTCCCCACAAAAATCTCTCTCTCTCTCTCTCTCTCTCTCTCTCACACACACACACATACACACGCAAGTTTTGCTCTCAGTATGTGATTCAGAGAAGGACTTTTTTTTGGTTGGTCGTGGGGCTTGAACTCTGGGCCTGGGCACTGTCCCTCAGCTCTTCAGCTCAAGGCGAGTGCTCTACCACTTGAGCTACAGCACCACTTCCATCAGAGAAGGACTTTTTAAAGATGTTTTTTATTGTAAAAGTAGTGTACAGAGGGGTTACAGTTACATAAGTAGGGTACATTTCCTACCTCCTCCTTTGTTTTTCCCCTACCATCCCTTCCCTCCCCACTAGAGAAGGACTTTGGGGGGTCCCAGCTTCAGTCCTTGAAGCTTCCTGCTAGTCTACCTCTCAGGCTTCTCTTTGAGTAACAACTTTTTTTTTATTGAGATTAAGTGATTACATAAATTTCACAGTTTTGTGGCAAAGTGATAGTTATCACAAGCACATTTTAACCTTCACAATGCAAATTGTCATGATCTTGATCTGCAAAGCTTAGGAACTCTACAAACTTTCACAATACAATTATTTCTTCCAAATCAGGTGATTTGTACATTTCTGTCCTTTTGCTTAGTAGTGCCAGCTGTTCCCTCTTTCCCTCTCCTTCCCTCCCTCCCATCGCTGCCCTTGAGTTGCTTAGTTCACTTTCATCAATGTCCAGTGCAGCTGATGGGCCTCTCTGCTGTATTTTTTTCACCCATTTTCCTCTGATTCTGTGCCCTCCTCCTAGATTCCCACAGATGTGCACGTGTATACACCATATTATGGGGTCAAGAACATAGAGTCATCTGGAAACTATATGACACGTTAAGAAGAGGTCCTTTGTTTCTTGAGTCCTGTTTACTTTGTCATATCTCATTGCATTTTGAATCTTTTTTTTTTTGGGGGGGGGTCCGGTTGTGGGGCCTGAACTCTGGGCCTGGGCACTGTCCCTCAGCTCTTCAGCTCAAGGCTAGCACTCTACCACTCGAGCCACAGTTCCATTTCTGGCTTTTTCTGCTTATGTGGTGCTAAGGAATCGAACCCAGGGCCTCATGCATGCAAGGCAAGCGCTCTACCACTGAGCCACATTCCCAGCGTTTTGAATCTTGAATAACAACTTTCTTAACTAGGAATCTGTAAGTAGCTTACATTTACAACAGGGGAAAAGGGGATGAAGAAATCTTGACAAAGTTTCTCTTTGTTAACCTGTTACTGGGCCTTGAACTCAGGGCCTGAGTACTGTCCCTGAGCTTTTGTGCAATCATCATTTGAGCCATACCTCCAGCTTTTCAGTGGTTAGTTGGAGATAAGAGTCTCACGGACTCTCTTCCCTTCCTGGTCTGGCTTTGAACCATGATCCTCAGATCCAAGCCTCCTGAGTAGCTAGGATTACAGGCATGAGCCA
Source organism: Dipodomys spectabilis (assembly GCF_019054845.1). NCBI lineage: Eukaryota > Metazoa > Chordata > Mammalia > Rodentia > Heteromyidae > Dipodomys > Dipodomys spectabilis. The sequence continues at coordinate 12,747,573 of NW_024870752.1, forward strand.
CTGGTGCCTGGTGACTCTAACAGTTTTAGTGGGGTGTTCTTTATGTATTGGAACTCTGACCATCTTTCAGTGTAAATTTTAGTTGTCTTTTTTAGTAAGTCTAGAACTATATGGTTATTACCACAATGTAGTTCCAGGATATTTCTTTTGCTCACAGAAGATCCAGTACTTTCTTCTGTTTCCTGCCAACCCTTACTCCTTCTCTAGCATAGATAACCAGTTTTCAGGCTTCTTGTGACCTACGGCTGTGGGTGTGTTTGTGTATCATGTGCATAAGCCATTCAGTCTTTGCTTTATGACCGTATGCTGTGTTGCCCTTTGTTCTTCTACTTTGTGAAATGTTTTTGAGATCCTTCATGACGTAATTTTCTTGGTGTTGAACTGTTCTCCCTTATATGGAATTTGAACCCAGGACCTTACACTTGCTAGACAAGTGTTCTGCTTAACCTACACTTCTGCTAAATGTACATTTGCTGACTTTGGCAGTATAGGAGTTTGAACTGAGAGCCTCGTGCTCTACCTCTTGAGCTATGCCTGCCAGTCCCTTTGTAGTGTGTATGTCATGCTTTGTATCCACATCTATCAGTTGATGAACGTTTGGATGTTTGTATTTGGTGGTGAACGTCTGTATAGTGAATGTGCACAGTGGTTTTCATTTGGCTTGTGGAAATAACCTAGGAATGAGAGGGCTGGGCAGTTAGGGGGAGGAATTGCTGCATTCTATACTCAATTTATGATTACTATTTCTTTAATCCTCCTACCTCCACTTCCCAAGTGGTTGGGATTACAGGCATGTGTTACCATCTCTGGCTGTTCTTGAAACTTAGAAAATGTTTTCCAAACATCCAGCAGTGTTCGAAAGTTCTGGATTTTTCAAATTTATTTTTATTATTAAGGTGATATATAGAGGGGGTACAGTTATAGGTCAAGTGATGAGTACATTTCTTTTTGAACAGTGTCACCTCTTCCCTTGTTTTCTTCCAATATTTTCCCTACTGAACACCCTTCCCGCCCAAGTATTTTTCACATTCTTGATAACACTTATTATTGTCTGTCTTTTTTTTTTGTCATTATATTGGATGCGAAATCTATCACTGTAGATTTAATGGGTAAGGATCTATACATATATATGTGTTATACACACATGCACACACATATGCACACACACATACACATGCATGCTAATTCACCATCCATACAACTCTGAAGACAAATGCTTTTTTTTTTTTTTTGGTCAGTTGTGGGGCTTGAACTAAGGACCTGGCCACTCTCCCTGAGCTCTTCTGCTCAAGGCTAGTGCTCTACCACTTTGATCCACAGCATCACTTGGTTTTCTGGTGGTTAATTGGAGATAAGAGTCTCATGAACTTTCTTGCTTGGGCTGGCTTTGAACCTCAATCCTCGTATCTCAGCCTCCTAAGTAGCTAGGATTACAGGTGTAAGCTACCAGTGCCCAGCCAAACTCTTTACTATCAATAAATTCACAAAATTGCAGTTTATGTACACCACAACATTCACACTTTTCCTTACCAAGGTTTTAGTTACTTTCCTCTCTCCCTACCTCCCTCCCTGTTTGCCCACTCCTTCCTTCCCTCCTTCATTTCCCTCCTGTCTCCTCTTTCTTTTCCTCTCACTCTCCTTCTTTTCTTTTTTATTAGCTTACATTAGATTATGAGAGAGGAAATTGCATTGTTACATTTCTATACCTGTTTACATTGTATTGCAATAAATCTCACCCCTTTCTTCCTTCCCATTTCTCCCTTGGCAAAATAATTGCACAGATTTCATTGTTTTGTTTTCAGAGCCTTCTTTCCTTTGGGAATTCAACCCAGAGCCTCCTTCCTTCTAGACAGCCACTGGGCCACTGAGCCACATCACCAACTCTAGTTTTGTTGTTTCTTTGTTTTCATGTGTTGCAGTATTTTTACAGTTTTGCAATTATTTTAGTCTTCCTCTTGTAATATACATGGGATTAAAGTTTATGAATAACTGGTTTTCACTGTTTCACTTACCACCTAGTGTCTTGAAGTTCATCCTTTAGTTGTGTCTTCTAGAAGGTCTTGAATAATGTTTCTTTTGATTCCTACCTATGGAAAACCAGTTGGCCATTTATATTTGAGTGGAACTTTGTTTTGATTATTTCTTTGAGCACATTTGTGACCTTTAATCCTGGGATTTAGCTCTGGGGAATCAACCTTTTGCTCAGGTGTCTAAATAATTTCTTCTGTTTTTTTTTTTTTTTTTTTTTTTTTTTTGCCTGTCCTAGGTCTTGAACTCTGGGCCTGGGGCCTGTCCTGGATTCTTTTGCTCAAGGCTAGCGCTCTCTTGAGCCACAGCACCACTTACAACTTTTTCTGTGAGTTTTTTGGAGATCAGAGTCTCATTGACTTTCCTGTCCAGGCTGGATTTGAACCACAATCCTTAGATCTCAGCTCCCTGAGTAGCTTGGATTACAGGCGTGAGCCACTGCAGCCTGTCTATCCTTTTCATTTCGCTTTCCCCTCAAATGCTCCAAAGTTCACCAGTCCATGCTTGCTCTTGGTGGCCTCTCTTGACCTGTGTTTCTATGAAGCTGGTTAAAGATCTTCTATCACATGCCCAACACCACCAGTGCTTTAGATGTGGGATTTTCTTGACATTTGGAAGATTTGCATTTATGATGAGACAATTTGGGGGAGGCCCAAGTCCACATGAAGGTTGTTTCTGTTTCCTGGTCCCCTCACGCGCATAGCTTGAAGATGATCTTACATGGTATTCTTAGTAGGCCTGTAATTACTCTGTCACAGGAAGACAGGTGTGGCATTTTCCACTTGTGACTTCATGGTGGTACTCAGAAAGGTTTGGAGCTGGGAGCAGTCCTTCCTTCCTCCTTCCCCTCTCCTTGCCCCTCCCCCCATTACAGATGTCTCTAGTCTCCCCAGAAATGGGGTTTGCATTTTTGTGAGTGTTCCTTCTTGCTTTGGGGTGAATTCCAAGAGGAAGTCTTTGAGCTGGGATATTTTGACAGGACAACGCTACTTTTTTCTTAATCTTTGCCAAATAAAAATCTTGTTGCTGTGTTGTTGCTATGACATGTTTGGAAGTAACTTTTCAAGTAGATCTAAAGAATCCAGTCTTGCAAACTGCTTCTTACATTTAATCCTGTCATGCTCCTGTTGGGAGGACTTGGCCAAGTCCTCCCGGAATGCAGGGTCAGAGGAAGTGAACGGAAGGCACAGGCCACAGAGCCTGGGCGAGCATTTATACCCAGAAGACAGCACTGTACGCGGGCTTACCAGTTTAATGTCAGTCAGCAACCGTGGTTGTCCATTTATGACTTGCCTGCGTTCCTCTGCTGTTTCCTCGCATTCTTCGGATGCTTAACCCCAAACTTGGGGCTGGACTTATGTTTGAGTTAAACAGAGCTTTCCACATACCAGCAATAGTCCATATGCAAGTAAGAGAACAAGAAGAGAGCGTTGACAACAGCCTTTCTGGAGATCTCAACCCCAGAAGTAGGAATGATACAGGCATGGAGTCCCTGGAGAACTATAGAGGAGGAGGTGAAGGCACCGAATCCCAGCCGATCTCTAACTCTGTGAGATATTGGAGCAGTGGTGTTTCCTAAGTGATGCTTGCCTCTTCCCTTCCCTAGGGGAGGATGCATGTATTTAGACCATGGTGGTGCTGGTGTGGCAGTGGTGGTGGTGGTGGTGGTGGTGGTAGTGGTGGTGGTGATAGTGATGGCGGTGGTAGTGGTAGTGTGGTGTGGTGATGGTGGTAGTTGTAATGTGGTGTGGTGGTGATGGTGGTGGTAGTAGTATGGTGTGGTGGTGGTGTAGCAGTGGTAGTAGTGGTGGTAGTGGTGATGGTGGCGTAGTGGTAATGTGGTATGGTGGTGATGGTGGTGGTGTGGCAATGGTGGTAGTGGTAGTAGTGGTGGTGGTGGTGTGGTAGTGGTAGTGGTGGTAGTGGTAGTGGTGGTAGTGGTAATGTGGTGTGGTAGTAATGTGATGTGGTGATGGTGGTAGTGTGGCATTGGTGATGGTGGTAATGGTAATGTGGTGTGGTGGTGATGGTGGTGGTGTGGTAATGGTGGTAGTGGTAGTAGTGGTGGTGGTAGTGTGGTAGTGGTAGTGGTGGTAGTGGTAATGTGGTGTGGTGGTAATGTGATGTGGTGATGGTGGTAGTGTGGCATTGGTGATGGTGGTAGTGGTAATGTGGTGTGGTAGTGATGGTGGTGGTGTGGTAATGGTGGTAGTGGTAGTAGTGGTGGTGGTAGTGTGGTAGTGGTAATGTGGTGTGGTGGTAATGTGATGTGGTGATGGTGGTAGTGTGGCATTGGTGATGGTGGTAGTGGTAATGTTGGTGTGGTGGTGGTGGTGTGGTGGCAGTGTCACAGATGTCTGAGGAGTCTCAGTCTCTGGTGAGGTGGCCTCAGGCCACCATGTGTCTCTGATGTTGGGGGTTTACTGGAGAAGATGCTAGATGTTTCCATGAGGAAGTTACTAGAAAATTCTGGGGACCAGACTAGTTAAGACAAGGAATACAATGAGTTGGGTGAGAAAATCCTACCAATTGAGACTAAAAAAGGGGGCCTGAGAGCCTGGCTGGCGGCTCCTGAAGAGCGGAGGTGACGTTTCAGGGATGTGAGACAGTGCTTGAGTCCATACCTCACAGTAGCCCTGTGGTGTCCGTGGCTCTGTACCTCACGGTGGCCCCATGACGGCCCAGTGTCCCTATGGCGGTCCTTACATGGCTGTCTTTGTCTCTCAGTGCCTCTGGGTCCTTCTCCCTTCCTTCTGTCCTCTGATTTTTCCACGCATGCTCACCACTCGGTGTGCCTGTCGTTCTTAGCGTTCTCTACTTACCCCTGCTTAGTTTACTTGTATAAACGAGGCAGACCCTGAACCCTGAGCCCAGGTCCACCTCACCTCCCTGACCATGCCCCCCTTCCTCCCTGTCTGCCCTCACTTGAAGCTTTGTGGTCTTTCTGTACTCTCTTAAAACCAGCAATTTACAACACTGTCAATTTCAACAATTTCCACGCTGTCACCTCGCGCATGGATGGTTGCACGTGCTTTGAAGCTGGGCACCACCTCTCTCCTCTCTCCTTCCGTAGTGTGTATCCCCTTGAGCTTCACGCTTCTCCGTTGTGTTATTTTCCTGCTCATAGACTGTTAATGGCCAGGCAATAGGGCCCCTCTCACACACCCGGCCTGATTTCAGTCTGTGTTTGTTGTTAGTGTTGTTTAATTTTTTGTCAGCTGTGGGGTCTGAACTCAGAGCCTATGCGCTGTCCCTCAGCTCTTCAGTTCAAGGTGAGCGCTCTACCATTTTGAACCAGAGCTCCACTTCTAGTTTTCTAGTGGTTTATTGGAGATAAGAGTCTCATAGAATTTCTTACCCTGACTGGCTTTGAATTACGATCCTCAGATCTCAGCCTCCTGAGTAGCTAGGACTATAGGTACGAACCCTTAGCCCGGCTGAAATGTACTTTAACTTCCCCCTTTCCACTGGCCCTCATTTCTGTCTCGCACTGTGTCTGCTGCCCCACTGTGTAGCCTTGTCCCGCGCGGCCTTGACCTGCGTGCTTCCCTTTCAAACTGAGTTCAGTTCCTCCTCCTCCTCCTCCTTCTCCTCCTCCTCCTCCTCCTCTTCCTCCTCCATGATGGACACTTCTTCCCTTTTTATGCCCCCTTCTAACCTTGTCATCTCATGTGGACTGCTCATTCCTTAGTGCTCTGAGAACCCGCATTCTGCAGCAGTCTGGGGGACCTGCACTAGCTGATTAGTTAGTGTGGTCTTTAAGCAGCTGATATTGAGTTCCACTCTGAGCTGGGTATTGTGCCTCGGTTGGTGCTGTGGTACAAAGAATGTCCAGTACCGGGGCCTCCTGGTAAACAGCTGGGTGTGTGTGGACTTGGCCATCATGGGGTAGCTTTGAGGGAGCCATGAGCACAAAGGGGACAGCAGTGTCTGAGCTCTGGTCCCAGTGTGGATATGGTGTTCTAAATGTATTTAGCTAATAACAGGATTTGATGTCAAGGACTTGCACTTGGTTAGGGTGTTGTTCTACCATTTGAGCCATGCCTCTAGACATGCTTTTTGCTGGTTATTTTGGAGATGGTGTGGCCTCTTGGACTTTTCTGCACAGGCTGGCCTGAAACTGGAGTTCCTCTGGATCTCAACCTTCTGAGAAGAGAGGATTACTGGTGTGAGCCACCCAGTTCAGGATGTGGCATGTGAACTGAGGTTTTAGGCTGTGTTAGAAGCTTCTAGGTGAAGAGAAAGGACATGGTGAGCCAGGGAGCACCTTGCATGTGAAGATCTAGAGCCAGGTGCTGGGAGGAGAGGCAAAGGACCAGGAAGCACTGGGCAGCAGTGAGCGGAGAAGGTTGTTTTGGTGTTAGGAGCATTCTAGTATGTCCAGTGGGGTAGTGGGAAAGTAGACCCATTGGGGTGTGTGTGGATGGGAAGGGAGGGAAGAAATGGATTGGGACGTTATTGAAATAGAAACCAACGCTAGAAATGGAGAGGGAAGCCCTAGCTTTCATTGTCCACATCAGATTACAAGCTGGAGAGACGTAGCATGTGTTTATCTAGTTATCTCTATATGCTTAGTGTATGCCTGTGTTCCTACAAGGTAATTAATGGATGTTAATGATAGGGCCTAGGCACCATTTATCATCTTCCCACCAGACTCAGTCTTTGCCATCCTCCATGCAAAAGGTAGAGCCTAGCTTAGAATAATCAGAATACAGATGCAGAATAATCCCTGTGGAATACGTATGAACAATGACATGCCATGCCGTATGAACAATGACATGCCGACTGTGAAAGTGGACAAGGATAAAATATGCAGTATCATGCAAAGTTATGCAAATGAAGAAAAGGTGCAAAATGATTTGCATGCCCAAAGGTGACATTGTAAACATAGGAGCTGGAGGCTGCCATCTGCAATTGCCGTAGGGGGCAGGGGATGGGCGCTCGGCACTCTTACTTGGGTACTTTCCCAAAAGAAGGAAGAGCAGCAGGAGCTCCTCAGTGAGCCAGGGCTGGTGACTGATGCCTGTAATCTTAGTTACTTGGGAAGTGCAGAGTGGAGGGATTGTGGTTTGAGGGCAGCCTGTGCAAAAAGTTCGCCAGACCATTAGAAAACCTGGGAATGAAGGTTGGTGTGAATCTGCTGTCCCAGCCACACAGGAGTCAGCAATAGAAGAACTGTGGTCCAGCTGCCTGGACAAAAAGCCAGACCCTGTTTGAAGAAGCAAAAAAGGCTGGGTTGTGGCATAGCAATAATGTACTTGCCTATAAATCGTGAGGTCCTGAGTTCAAATCCCTGTACTGCCCAAAAAAAGTTCTGATGTATTTTTCTTTCTCACTGCTTCCTGCAGATTTTATATAAGCTACTTTCATCATGGGAGAAATAGAGCAGAAGCCTACTCCCGGATCACGGCTGGGGGCCCCTGAGAATTCGGGGATCAGCACCTTGGAACGTGGACAGAAGCCACCCCCAACACCGTCAGGGAAGCTCATGTCCATCAAAATCCAGATGCTGGATGACACCCAGGAGGCATTTGAAGTTCCGGTAAGTTGGGGTATGTCTGGGAGCCTCCCAGTCGTGGTCCTTCCAGGGGCCTGAGGTACTCATGGGGCCATGGGATCTGCACCGTCTTCCCTTCTCCCTGTCTTCCTCCCTCATCAAGTGACACTCACCTGTTCTGAATCAAGTCGGTCGTGTTTCAGAACTGTGAGTGAACTGCTGTGTAGCAACATGAATGGCCTCGCCGGGGGAATTTTAATAGGCTCTATTTACACTAATATATGGAATTAATGTTTGTGCTTTATAGGTAATATATATCATGTATGTATGGTCTGTGTTAGATATACATATATGTACCATCCATTAGGTTTGAATGGGAAGAAAGATTGATCGTCTGGCTGTGTGGTGAGTATGTGTGTCTGTCTGTCAAAGCCAGGGACAGACTCGCAAGCACACCTGTTCTTGGAGTGCAGACATTATTCCAATCACTGGCTAGCGTGACTGAAATTTAATAGCCGGCATTATATTCAATGATAGTAGAAACCCATCATTTAATCGTTTATGGGATATGATTCAGTAAATTATATTTATTTCAAAAGAACATTGTTGGGAGAGTGTGAATTACGTGTCTCGGGGAAGGATAAAGCTGAGGTTAGCTATGTGCGGAACCACAGATTTCTTGTGCATTACAGACAACTTTTGAGTGTTTCTAATTTCCTACTAAGGACCTGGGGATGCCTTTGTGTTCTAGTGAACGCAGCCACTACTAATTTCTGGAAGTGTAAAATCAGTGAGCAAAGCACTCTGCCTCCTTTGAGAATTGGGCCAACCAGAATACATGCCTCCCTCCCCGCTCTCTACCCCAAGTTTTCTCTGCCTTGTCAGACTGGTCCGGTGAGGTATGGAGTTTCTTGGTTTCTTATTAGGTCAGTCATTTTAGGGATCTGGAGCCTAGTCACTAGCAGCAAGCAGTGCATTTTATGTATTTACTTATTTTAATGCCTGTCCTGAGGCTTGAACTTTGGGCCCAGGCGCTGTCCTTGAGCTTCTTTTTCTCAAGGCCAGTGCTCTACCACCTAAATCACAGCTCCCCTTCTGGCTTTTTTGGTAGTTTATTAGAGATGAAAAGTCTCACAGACTTTCCTGCCTGGACTGGCTTCAAACCTGTATCCTCAGATTTCAGCCTCCTGAGTAGCTAGGATTACAGGTGTGAGCCACCAACAGACCTGCCTTATTTTGATATCCTCAGCATCCAATGTAGCACCTTGGTGGATGGCTGATGCTGATGTTTGCTGACTGAATGTGAAGAACAAATTTATTTAATAAATAGAACTTGGAATCACTTAGTTTTTAATGTCTCCTCCTCTTCATATTTTATTTTTACTTTTCTAATTTGGTCAGAATGTTCTGTCTCAACCCATGGGCAACAGATGTGTTCCTGGCTTACTGTCAAGCCAGATACCAGCATTTCCATGGATGGAGCTGTTTTTTAAATCGCTGCTGTGGGCTCTTTAAGAGGAGTCTGGCCATCCCACAGCTGGAAGCCATCAGGCGGTTGTGATCCAGTCATTGCTCAGGGTTGGAGGAGAGTGGCTGAGGATTGCAGAGACCCAGTTTCCTATAATTGCTGTAAAATCCTACCCCACAACTTTTTGCTGTGATTTCATCAAGGCCAAGTGTGTCTGACCCTGGAAACAATCTTCCCTCCCGTGCTGGAAGAGCCTCAAGTGAGCAGATACTCGAGTGCAGAAGAGGCTCTAGGGAACAGCTCTGGAATTAGTTCCCCTGGGTGGTATTCTCTGAGTGCTGCCTTTCTCGGGGGATTGGGCTCAGGGTCTTTTCCTACCCCTTTTGTTTTAATATATAGAGATGCAGGACTGGATCTCTGTGCAGATTCCTTCAACGCTTCCTGGAGCACACAAAAATAAATCACACTCCCTCCAGTTGTTTCCTTCATTATTTGAGGCCTTTAGAAACATTATTATGAAAGAGGTTAACCTTTGGAAATGCCAGGGCAGTGAGTGCCAGGCTTTTCTAACCGTAGCGAGTGCCACCCACAAGCACCTTTCCTGGGTGAACTGGGCCAGTCTTTATAGGTTGGAAAGTTTAAACGCCACATTTATATGGGTTTGTGTGGGGTGTTATCTTTATGAGGAAGAGCAGGTCCCAGGCATTGGGAAGGGTTAATAAACCCATCTCCTGCCAGGCTTCTTTGGCAGGTGTTCACCCCACTGAGGTCTTAGATGTCCGGGCCTCATGACCCTGTGGTAAACAAACACTGTTCCACTGATGTTTGTAGAAGCAAATGGCGTCCTCCCCCCCCCCCCCCCCCCCCCCCCTTAGCTGTGCCACTGGAGGGGAGCAGAGGACATAAAGCAGAGCCGGCCTGGTGACAATGCTTGTGGAGATGCTTTGGGTGACAGGAAGTTGCTTCATATCTGTGGCAGGGTTGGCACTGGAGGGTAGTGGCAAGCAGTGGAGAGGGCCAACACCATAGGCACCAGGCACTTAGCCTCAGCCACAGCGACAGCAGGACATTATCCCTGGCCATTTTCTGGCCTGGTGTCTTGTCACTAAGCTGTCAAAGCTTGGACAGCCGGTGTTCTCTGCCGGCGGGTTCAGAATGGATGTTTTAGTTCAGGAAGCCTGGCAGAGATCGGGAGTCTTTGCTGATGGCTGCTTAGACCCTGTGTGGTTTTCAACCATAGCCTCATGTTTTATCAGCTGGTGCTAGAAAATTCTCTGATGTGTTTGCCTGCATCATGCGGCAGGTGGAACGGGAGCGCCGAGGGGGAAGGTCGCTCCTGTTCTTGTCCTGGTGGAGGCCTGAGCTCCTGGCTGGCCACAGTGAGCTTCCAGTTTTCCTAGGCTCACAGGAGTTGTGTGAGGGGCCTGGTGCCTTCCACTGAAAGAGCATAACAGATGTGGGAATCTGCAGGAAGAACTTTCTCTCCTCCTCGGGTCTGCTTTCAGGTGAGGCTGGTGTCGGGACCCAGCCCACAGCCCTTCCAATGATGGCTCTGCACACGGACTCTCTCTCCCATGAGCTTCTTGGCCTCCCTAGCTTGCTTTTCTTCTAGTTCTTATCATCTTTCCTCTAATTAGCCTTGGGATCTTGTCTCCAGTCTGCCTCTCACTTATGATTTCCTTCTCCTCCCTCATATCCAGACTCGGTTTCCTTATCTGTAAAATGAGGTGTTTGGTCCACATGGTATTAAAAAGCTTTTTCCCCTCCCTCTCCCTTTCGGTTTTTTGGGAAGTTGGGATCCTATCTATGTTGGTGTCCTTGTCATGAATATACACATACTTATATCTATCTATATCTATCTATATATCTATATAGATAGATATAGATAGATATTATTCATATGTATATAAATAAAAAATATTTATTTATTTTGGTGCCAATTCTAGGGCTTTAACTAAGGCATAGGCACTGTCCCTGAGCTTTTTTGCTCAAGGCTAGCCCTCTGTCACTTGAGCTACAGCTCTACTTCTAGCTTTTTGGTAGCTAATTAGAGATGTGTGGATTTTATGGATCTTCCTGCCTAGGCTGTCTTTGAACCACAATCCTCAGGTCTCAGCTTCCTGAGAAGCTAGGGTTATAGGCATAAGCCACAAATACCCAGCATGAATACTTTTTTTTTTTGGGTCCAGTCTTGGGGCCTGAGCTCTGGGCCTGGGTGCTGTCCCTCAGCTCTTCAGCTCAAGGCTATCGCTCTACCACTTGAGACACAGCACCACTTCCGGCTTTTTTCTTTTTTCTTATGTGGTGCTGAGGAATCGAACCCAGGGCCTCATGCATGCAAGGCAAGCGCTCTACCACTGAGCCACCTTCCCAGCCTGCATAAATACTTTTTTATGATGGCCTTTGGGAATTCCCCAGGTACACTGTAAGCTCCTCAGGGAGTTACTAATCTGAAAAGAAAGGCCCCTAAAATCTAATCAGACACAGGAGTTACTGTGTACCTACTAAGCGCTGAACGAACTACCTGCCGAGGATGAGCAGGGTGTGATTTCTAGCACTGAGAGTGGCGGTGAAGTATCTGGGCTGTTTGAAGGAGTATTGGGTACTGCTCCCAGCTCGGCAACCAGGGATGAACTCCGAACCCTTTGATGGCAGGAGATAGAGGACAGAAGGAAACCAGATATTTTCTTAGTAACACACTATTAATGGAAGATTCGGGTTCGTGCAAGTCAGAGAGGACCTCTGAATGGTATAGAAAAACGATTAGTTGCCTTGTCACAAGAGACAGACCACATAGGAATTTTTCGCTGGCGGCAAAATTGCCTGTGCTCCCCAAGACCTAATTAGGAGTGTCGTAAAGTCAGGTCTTAAATGATTAAACACGAGTTTCATTTTATTACCTTTTGAAATGAAACCGGCCTTTCATTTCAGTTCTCCACTGAGCCTGGGTGGGACATGAGTGGAGGCTCGTCCCTCCCTGAACTAGACGGGGGTGGGGGGGGGGGTGGGGGGGTGGGCTTGGGGGGGGGGGTGGGGGTGGAAAGCTGGCATCCTGCCCCTGAGCTCAGCAAAAGGGATGAAGCAAAAGGTTTCTTCTCAAAAGCCCGTTTCTCTTCTTTATGTTTCTTTTTTTAGTTTTCTCCTGGGACTGCATGAGCTGATGGCTTCAAGCCTGGCTTATATTTACTTGGCAACCTTGTCATTATGAAAACTTTTGCTTTCCTCCATCTTTGGTTTAAAACATTAAAAAAAAATGAATCTGTGTGTGTGTGTCCATGCACACACATGTGCATGTGTGTGTGTTGTTACTGGGCTTGAACTCAGGGCGTGGGTGCTGTCCCTTAACTTTTTTTTTTTTTTTTTGCCAGTGCTGAGGCTTGAACTCAGGGCCTGGGCACTGTCTCTGAGCTTTTGCTCAACGGTAGCTCTACCACCTGAGCCACAGTGCAACTTCTGGCTTTTTCTGAGTAGTTCATTGGAGATACCAGTCTCATGGAGGTGTGTCTCCTTTAGAACACCTGTACTCTGTTAGAGTGTGCTGCCTCTGCCTTTCTACTTATCTGTTTGTCTGCTTTGCTTACTTACTCAGTAAAGCTCTGCCAAGTTTTTTTTTTTTTTAAAGAGTTTCCTGCCTGGGTTGGCTTTGAACTATGATCCTCAGATCTCAGCCTCCTGAGTCGCTAGGATTACAGGTGTGAGCCACTGGCACTCGGCTCCCTTAGTTTTCTGTTCAAGGCTGATCCTCTACTACTGGAGCCACAGTTCCATTTCCAACTTTTTGGTGGTTAAAATTTGAGCTAAGAGTTTCATGGACTCTTTTTTTCTACCTGGGCAGACTTTGAACCATCATCCTCAGATACCAGCTTCCTGAGTAGGTGGGATTACTGGTGTGAGCTACCAGTGCTCTGCCTTTTCATGAATCATGTTCCCTTTTGTGTTGTCTCTTAGTTGGGTTAAGGAATGAGTGCTTCTGGTATGCCACCATGTTTGTTGTTTCCCCACTCCTGAAGAGGTGAAATGCCCAGGTTCCTACAGCGTGGGGAAGTAGATATGCACCGTGATGCCCTGTCCTGGCTATCCTACCAGCACTGTAACTGTGGCCAAGGAAGGTGTATACATCTCAGGGCTACGTTAGGCTGTTCATCCTCACACACACACTCTTCCTCACACAAAGGCTGCTGGTGGTAGAGGACAGACCTAAATGAATACAATTTAATTGGGCATTTGAAAGCTGAAGGAGGGTTGAGCACCCAGAGCACACCCAGCCTCAGACAGTGGGGAATTTCACATGTTCAGTGGGCTTTTAAAAAACAAGTTCATGTTTCTTTTTCCCTTATCAGTGTTGTTTTTGGCTCCTTCAGGCAGCTGAGTTTCTGGAACAGTATTGATGTCCACTTAGCTTTGCCCGGTCATTTCTGCATCTTATTTAACTCTGAGTGATAAATGGTGCTTGTCTGGGTCTAGTCTCCTGAGGTTAAATTGAAAGGGTTATTTTAATAGGGTAAAAAAATATGTGTGTGTATTTTTAAAAAAAAATTCATAAATCATTTCAGCTAAATCCTGTTAGCTTTCCTTCTTGGCGCCTTCGAAGCAAAGAGTCGAATTTGAATGTTGGTTTAGAAGGTCTTTGTGGGCCCTCTTCAACTTTAGTTACGACTCCTAAGATCAAAGGCACTAGTGTGCTCCACGATGGGCAGAGCAGTTCTTTAACAGCTGTTTGCTATTTTCTCTCTGAGAAAAAAAAAAAGTCACTCAATATACCTAATAAATGAAAAGACTCAAGTGTAATTAAAAATGTCCATATTCTGAAAAAAATAAAAACCATAGGAAATTTAAGAAGCTGAGGGCTTTTTTTCCCCTGCAAATGGAAATAATAAATTTTCTTAATTGGGTTGAAGAATAGACCGGGAAAGAGGGAACTTGGGGCCCCCTCAGCTTCAGGCTTCTTTGTTCCCCCCTGTGGGGCCGTGTGATTGTGTACCTTCACAACCACCTGCAGATATTAGGGCTCAGGGTGAGGCCCATGTGCAGTTGTGGTTGAGAAAATACCTTGCACTGCCCAGGAAAACCAGTCTTTTCGTTCTCCTTTTACCATGACTTCAGGTGTGTGTTTGTCCTGGAGCAGAGCTGAGGTTGGCTCTCGCTGTGGGGCTGGGGTGCCGGCCGATGGGAGGTACAAAGCCCACACCTGCGTCTGCTGGGCCCTAGTGCATTCTTCCTCCAGCTTTCCAGGGAAATCACATCCGAGATGAGCTGTCTTTGGCCGGTGGCTCTTCCCCTAAAGTGGACATGAGGCCCAGGCGGCTTTCCAAAGGCCTCTGGGATGAAGGCACAGACATTTCAGGGCTCACTGGGCTTCAGCCCCATCAGCTGTAAAATGGAGAGGGACAGTCTTCTAGGCAGAAATTTGTTATGTACAATTTAGGTGAGGTACAAGGATTATAACTGCATCAGTCAGGTAATGAGTACATGTCCTTTTAAATTGTACTCCTTTCTTTTTTATTGTTATCATGAAGGTGATGTGCGGAGGGGTTACAGTTATGTAACTCAAGTAAGAGTATATTTCTTTTTGGACAATATCACCCCTTCCCTCACTCTCTCCCAGTTTTTCCCTCCCGTCCCCACCCACAAGTTGTATAGTTCATTTTCAACATGGTATCTAGTGAGCACCACTGCTGCATTTGCTTATACTTTGTCCCTCCATTTCTGTGCCCCACCTTACCCCTCCCCCCCAAGATAGACAAATGAACAAACAAGACAGAAAGAAAACACAACAAAGGCTAAGCCTCTTGGTTTCATTTTCTGGAGTTCGTTTTGATAAATAGTATTTTATATGATCAGGCATTGTGCCTTTGTGTTCCTCCCCTAAGAGTTTCCTCCTCTGGTCTCACTGTGTGTGAAAGCCTAGGGTCGTGTATAATTTATCATGTTCCAGTGCATTTTAGATCTAGCTTCTGTGTATGAGAAAGCATGTGTGCCTTTTGTCTTTCTGAGTAGTGCAGAAACTTTACTTGCAGGTGGGGCCTGGGATTTCACGACCCCTAGGGCAGTGTGCTCAGTAGTGTGCCCTTTATGGTCCCATGTGAAGGAAATATTCATATTTTAATTGGAATGTACATATGCAATGTTGCATGAATACATCAGACCGGCTCTAAACCATTGCTGTGTTTTATCAGTCTTCTGACTTACTTTCTGTCTGGACATTTGATTTGGGCACGGTGGCTTTAACTCCCCCTTAAAGATATGGAACAAGTCACCGACTTTGAGGCTTTTCTTCTGCAGAATGGACATGTAGAAAGAACAATTGTAAAGGCCTCTACACTAAGACCTCCTTGGTCTCTGTTTCCTGATTGGGGTGATCAGGAAGTTAGACCAGATACCAACAGTGGAGCTCTATGGGTCTGGTTTTCTTTTTTGGAATGTGATCTTGGAAACGTGATAAGGCTACCCAAATATTGACCGACATGTGAGGCCTGGTGCTCCTGGTGATAAGAAAGACTGCTTTCTGTGGGCCAGCACTGCGCCATGGCTGCACGGACAGTCTCTGGGGGCAGTGGGGCCCATGGCCCAGGCTTCCTCCTGGCCAGTATCTTCCTTGAAGGACATGAAAGAGCCAGCTGGGAGGACAAGGCACTGCTTTTTTAAAAAAATTGTGGCTAGAGAACCTGTGTGGTGTGCAAGAGTAGCAACCATCAGCCTTGGGTAGTGAACTGACGTGGAGCAGATACATAGCTGGAGACCTGTTCTGTTATACTTCTTTGGGCCCCAACGAGCCATTTGGATGATACAGCACTTAGGTTTTACCTGTAACAGATGAGAGGTGCTCTTATGTGGAAGGATGTTTGGAGCTGAGCTGAGCCCAGCGATTGGAGTCCTTTGTAATGGTGGGATGTACACGGTGGTGAAAGACAAGGGCCAGGGCCGCTGCCCGCAGAGTTATAGGCAGAATACCAGGAAGCTGCTGACAGGTGGGAGGAAAAACCAGGAAATGGAATTCATGGGAGCAGGTGGATGGGGCAGGAAACAGCAGGGAGGGGGGACCCCACACAGTCCTTGGATGCTGGGTGGCTCAGTGATGCCCCCAGGACCAACTGACACAGGCTTTGAGTCTGTCTTTACTTAGCATGATAGAGCATTGCTAATGTTGCTAATGAAGAACATTGCTTTATTTATGTGCAAATACTGGGGCTTGAACTCTGATCTGTGTGCTGCGATCTATGTGCCGTGGCTTGGGATGACACTGCCCTATTTGAGCCATGCCTCCAGTTCTACTTTTTGCTAGCTAATTTTTCACAAGTGTCTCTGATTAGTTTGTCTAGACTGGATTCAAATGGTGATTCTCAGCTTCCGGAGAGGTGAGGATTACAGGCATGAGTCACGGCTACGCTCTGTGTATTGCATCACAAAGGAGGATGTGTGGCGCTGAAAGTTAACTTTGGAGATTTGTAGTGGTTATTATACACGTGGTATTCACAGGAAATGGCCCAGTAAAGTTTCTTTGGTCAGTTCCAACTTTTCCGTTTGATTTTAAAGACAAGGTTTCATTTTATAGGCCAGCCTGGAACTCCTAGTCTTCCTGCCTTCAACTCCCAAGTGCTGGGATTACGGGTATGCGCTACCCTACCTGGCTTGACTTTGCTTCATATTTATCCATTGCCCTCCAGTTTTCTCATTGCCCCCAGAAAACGCTCTGTTCAAGACCCATTAGATCCACCCAGTGTCTCCCAAGGATTTGGCTCACAAGTATTGGAAAGGAATGGAACTGTGAGGATCACAGCTCAGTGAGCTACTCAGGAGGCAGAGAGTGGAGAATCTCTGCTTAGAGCCAGCCCCAGCAAATGAATCATGCAATTTGCCCTAACATGAACTATAAAGTACCATCTTCCAATAGTCCATCAGTACTATGGATTCTGTGAGCAATCAGAACCCGAGTGTTTCAGTTACCTTTGATCAGGATATACAATATAACTAAATGTCTGCCGCCTTGACAAGTCATGCCAGAGAACATTTTTTTTTTTTTTTAGAGTTGTTAGGAAGTCATAAGAAGACCATTTCTCACGGTTCAAAGCCGAATCAGATTCTAGGGCTTCCCAACAATGATCATGAATTATCTCCCAGTGTGGGAGACAGCCCATACCTCCTGATCATCGTCCTTGCTGATGCCCACCATCCTCAGACCCCACCCAGCCCCACCCAGCCAGAGCCCAAGAGCAGCCAGCTTCACAGCTCACCCTGCAGCGGAACCTTGCACACATTGTCAGGACATCACTTAGAAGGTGACCAAGCTTCTGCCTCACAGAGATCATCAGGTCATGAGGCGGGGCCTCTCTCTAGCTTATACCCCGTCCTCTCCTGCTTCCCTTCTACCCCCACAAAACCACTGACGCTGCATCTTCAGTCCTGCTACCTGTGAGGCCTGCTTCACGTGACAAGTGCTGACAATATGCCTGGAAACCCTGTGGGACTTGGGACATGCACGCATCCATTCATGGACCATCTTGTTGGTAGGATTCAAAGGAGGAAGAAAAAGAACTGGTTTCCATGGTGATAGACAGCCTATGTTAAATAAAGAAGTTGAAACAAAACTTACTGTGAGCCACTTTCTCCTCCTTTCACTGGATTTCATTGTTCTCCTAAGGGCCTGCGTGACTTTCTTTATTAGACCTGGGAAGAGGGGAAGTGTGGCTTAGCTCAGGCTGACAGTGGCTTTTCCCCTTTCATTACTTGATTTTGGCCCTTGCTTATTAACAGATCATCATGGCAGGTAGATGTGGTGACCACGTGACCCAGCTGTTGGGAAGCATGGCCCTGCTCTGATCGAGGTCTCGTGGTTTATTAAAGTCTCTTCCATTGTTACCTCCATTGTCTCCAGCTGGCAACTGACTGAACCCCTCAGGAAAACAGAATTTTCTTCTTGCTTTTCCCTCTCCTCCCATTTGAAGGGCAATCTCTCTCTCTCTCCCCCCCCCCATCTCTTCCCTCCCCTAGTTTTAGCGCCCTTCACTTAGCTTCTCTTTGGAAGGTTCTAGAGACACATGTAGGCTTAGAAAAGAAAGTTCTCATTTTCTTCAGAAAACTGGTTCAACAGAAACCAGCAGCCCTCTGGCATCTTGCCAACCTGGCGCTGTTGAGAGAATCTTCCTGTGGCTACAGATTGCATTGCTTAGCCTCCAATCTTATTTTTGCCTTCTTGTCTGGCTGGAAAAAATGCTAGCCAAGGACCTGGAGGATTGGTTTTATTTTGGGCATTGTTGAATGGTACACAAAGTACTGGATGAATGCAAGGGCTTTTTGTCTGTCCTATAACCACGTGAAAACCCTACTGACTACATTTTCCACTGTGGTGTTGCAGGGATGCTCTACTGTGCAGTATCCCACTCCTTTTTGTCCTGGGCTAATCTATTACTCGGGTTGAATTTGGCATTTGTTGATCTATAGTGTATGAGTTTGTTGTAGCTGCTGTAACAAGTACCGCAAATGACATGGCTTAAAGGAATGTGTTGTCTCACATGTCTGCAGACAAAGAGGTATGAGGACAGGGCGCCTCAGCCTTGCTTGAGGGAAGGGTTGGTGTCTCAGCCGCTCCTTCCAAGGGTTATGAGGAAGGTGTTGATTGGTGCTTTTCCCCTAGCTTGCTGGCCATCTTGGATTTTTTTTTAAGATGTATCACCCTATCACCCTTCATCTTCAAAGGTTTTCTTGCTGTATGTTCCTGGCTCCACATTACCCTTTTCAGTAAGAACAAGGTCAGAGGAGAACCCCTCTTAATGACTTAATCTTAACTCAATCATCTACAAAGACTTTCCTAGATGATAGTACATTCATGAGCCCTGGATAATATGGCCAAGGAAGCTGAACTTGACATTCTTAAGGTAAGCTGGATGCAGATATATTGTCTACAGGTCACACTGGGTCTTGAACCAGGAAAGAAGATATTCTCAGATATTTGAGAGCGGTAGAAACTCAGGGAAGGAAGTTTCCAAGCTCTTGGATTTTTCAATGAAAAGAACAAATCCATGGCGGTAAGACCATAGAAAGCAGAGGGGGTTCCACGCTGCCGTTTCCCCTCTGTTTGGGGCTTCAGGTGGGGAAATCCACTGTGAAGGCATGATCTCTCCCTTATCACTATCCACAGACCTTTTTTTTTGGCCAGTCCTGGGGCTTGATCTCAGGGCCAGGGCGCTGTCCCTGAGCTTCTGTTGCTCAAGGCTAGCTCTCAACCACTTGAGCCACAGCACCACTTCCGGTTGTTTTTTTTGAGTAGTTTATTGGGGATGAGAGTCTCACAAGCTGGGTGCCAATGGCTCACACCTGTAATTCTAGCTACTCAGGAGGCTGAGATCTGAGCATCACAGTTCCAGGCCAGCCTGGGCAGGAAAGTCCACAAGACTCTTATCTCCAAGTAATCACCAGAAAACCCGAAGTGGTACTGTTGGGCAAATGTTAGAGCACTAGCCTTGAGCTGAACAGCTCAGGGACAGCTCCCAGGCCCAGAGTTCAAGCCCCACAACCAACAATAGAATAAAAGAATCTCACAAACTTTCCTGCCTGGGTTGGCTTTGAACCACAGTCCTCAGATCTCAGCCTCTTGAGTAGGGTTACAGGTGTGAGCCACCAGTTCTTGGCTTATCCACAGACTCTTCAACAAAAACAAAAGACTCTCAATCTTCTACTGCTTCAGTGTAAATATAAGTAGCACTGATATTTATGGAAAACAAAGATAAACAGGACAGAGGGCTCACCATTATTCCATCACTGAGGAAGTCTGGTGTGTTTTTGTGTTATTTTTTTTTTTTCCTCCTGGGAAGAAGCTTTTTCTTTCTTCAAATAGAATGGACCCCCCTTCACACCCTACAGCAGTTTCCTCCTGGGCTTCAGGCCCGAGCAGTGTGAAAGTATGTTCTTTAAAGTCATGCAAACATATACACGTATATATGTGTTGATATCTTCTCTTTTTCCATTACCAATGTACTATAGACAACATTCCAGGTTTGTAGATATTAATCTAACTCGTTCTTCTTAACAGCTTCATAGTAGGCATAGTTTAGATAAGTTGTAATTTATTTAATTTATCTCCTGCTGATGGACATTTGAGGTCTTTCCAAGGTTTTCACGCCAGTACAGACAGCCTTATACATAGCATACATTTTTTTTTTTAATTGTCGGTCATGGGGCTTAAACTTGGGGCCTAGGAGTTGTCCCTGAGCTTTTCTACTCAAAGCTAGCACTCTACTACTCTGAGCCACAGCACCACTTCCAGTTTTCTGGTGGTTAACTGAAGATAAGAGTCTCACAGACTTTCTTGCCCAGGCTGGTTTTGAACTGTGATCCTCAGATTTCGGTGTCCTGTATAGCTAGGATTATAGCATGAGCCGCTATGGTCTGGCAACATAACATAAATTCTTATGAACACATTTTTTTCTTTCCCTTGGGAACCTGTGCCAACACACATCTGTCACAAAGCACCACATCTCCATTGTGGCACAGATAGTTTCTAGAAGAGATATTTTTTGTGCTGTTAGAAATTTGAGGGATGAAATGTACGTTATGAATAAAATATTAGGAAATCCAAACCAAGAGTATATATTTTAAAACATATGATGACTAAGGTTTATTTATGAATATAATCAATACCTTCAAGATAATAAAGCGAATTAAAGGTAAAAACACCAGACGATCCTCTTAAAAGCCCGTAATTGTTTTATTATTTTTTATTTTTTTAATATATTTTTTTTTATTGTAAAGCTACTATACAGAGGGTTACAGTTACATGAGTGAGGTTATGAGTACACTTCCTCTTGAACATTGTTACCCCCTCCATTGTTTTCCCCCTACCATCCCCTCCCTCCCTCCCTTCCCCGAGGTTCTTTTTTTTTTTTTTTTGATTGTGATTAAATGATTACATAATTTCAAAGTCACAAGTTCATTCTAACTTCCCTGGAGCAAATTGTCTACCACAGTCTGTAATATATAACAGTGTTCGCATGTTATATACCATATTTGTGATCAGCAGCATGAGGATATTTAGTAGTGGTTCAACCAGATGAGCGGGAGTTCTTTGTTTCTTAAGTCCTGTTAGTTTTGTCGTATCACCTAACCTTTTGGATTTAGCATCCACTTATCAGGGAGACCATGTACCGTTTGTCTCTTCGTTCTTGGCTTACCTCGCTCAACATGATTCCTTCTAGCTCCATCCATTTCCCTGCAAATGCCATTATTTTGTCATTTCTAATGGCTGCATAATATTCCATTGTGTATAGATACCACAATTTTTGGATCCATTCATCTGTGGTGGGGCACCTAGGTTGTTTCCATATCCTAGCTATTGCGAACAGTGCTGCAATAAACATGGAGGTGCACGTGTCCTTGTATATTGGTTCCTGTTGTTCAGGGTAGATGCCTAGAAGTGGTATGACTGGGTCGTAAGGGAGGTCAATCTTTAGCTTTCTAAGGACCCTCCAGACTGCTATCCAAAGTGGTTGTATAAGTGTACATTCCCACCAGCAGTGTAATAGGGTTCCTCTTTCTCCACATCCCCTCCAGCATTTGTCGTTGGCTGATTTGTGGATGTGGGACATTCTGACTGGGGTAAGGTGGTATCTCAGGGTTGTCTTTATTTGCATTTCCTTCACCACCAGGGATGATGAACATTTCCTCATGTGTTTCTTTGCCATTTTTATTTCTTCATTTGAGAAGTCCCTCTTTAGTTCCCTTGCCCATTTAGTAATTGGTTTGTTAGGTTTGGGAGGGATTAGTTTCTTGAGTTCCCTGTATATACAGGATGTTAACCCCTTGTCTGATATATTGCTGGTAAATATTTTTTCCCAATTCGTTGGTTGTCTTTCTAGCTTAGTTGCGATAGATTTAGCTGTGCAGAAGCTTTTTATTTTAAGGTAGTCCCATTTGTCGAGTCTCTCTCCAACTTGTTGTGACCCTGGGACTCTGTTCAGGAAGTTCCTTCCTGTGCCTATTAGTTCAAGTGTCTCTCCTACTCTGTCCTGCAGTAGTTTCAGAGATTCAGGTTTAATGTTAAGGTCTTTAATCCATTTTGAGTTGATGTTGGTGCATGGTGATAGGCTGGGGTCCACTTTTAGTTTTCTGCATGTGGCTGCCCATTTTTCCCAGCACCAGCGGTTGAAGAGGCTGTGTTTCTTCCATTGTATGTCTTTGGCTCCTTTGTCGAATATCAGCTGGCTGTAGGCCTGTGGATTTATATCTGGATCTTCTATTCTGTTCCATTGGTCTTCGGGTCTGTTTTTGTGCCAGTACCATGCTGTCTTTGTGATTATAGCTCTGTAGTAGAGTTTGAAGTTCGGCATGGATAGCCCTCCCATATTGTCTTTATCCCCTAGAATTGTTTTGGCTATTCTAGGTCTTTTGTTGTTCCATATAAATTTTTGGACTGTTTTCTGTATTTCAGTGATGTACGTCATTGGGATTTTAATAGGAATTGCATTGAATTTGTATATTAGTTTTGGAAGTATCACCATCTTTACTATATTAAGTCGGCCTATCCAGGAGCATGGGAGGTCTTTCCATTTCCTAGTGTCTTCTGCAATTTCTTTCTTTAACTTTTTATAGTTCTCATTAAATAGTTCTTTTACATCTTTGGTTAGGTTAATTCCTAAATATTTTATTTTTTGGGAGGTTATTGTGAATGGGGTTGCTCCCTTTATTTCCCTCTCTTCCTGTGCGTTATCAGTGTATAGGAAGGCAACTGATTTTTGTGGGTTTATTTTGTATCCTGCTATTTTGCCGAAGTGACTTATGATTTCTAAAAGTTTGGGGATGGAGTTTTTGGGATCGTGGAGGTATAGTATCATGTCGTCTGCAAAAAGGGATAGTTTCACTTCTTCTTTCCCTATGCGGATCCCTTTAATGTCTTTTTCTTGCCTTATTGCCCTGGCTAAGGGTTCTAGGACTATGTTGAAGAGGAGTGGAGACAGTGGACATCCTTGCCTTGTTCCTGTTTTTAGGAGGATTGGTTGTAGCTTTTCCCCATTAAGTATAATATTGGCTATTGGTCTGTCATAAATGGCTTTTATTGTTTTTAGAAATGTTCCTTCTATTCCTATTTTCTCCAGAGCTTTTAGCATGAATGAATGTTGAATTTTACCAAAGGCCTTTTCTGCATCTGTGGCGATAATCATGTGATTCTTGACCTTGGCTCTGTTGATATGCTGGATTACATTTATTGACTTACGTATGTTAAACCATCCCTGTGTCTCTGGGATGAAGCCTACCTGATCATAGTGTATTATTTTTTTTATGTGTTTCTGGATTCTGTTAGCTAGAATCTTGTTAAGGATCTTTGCATCTGTGTTCATCAAGGAGATTGGCCTGTAATTCTCCTTTTTGGTTGGGTCTTTGCCTGGTTTGGGGATGAGTGTGATATTGGCTTCGTAGAATGAGTTTGGGATAGCTCCCTCCTTCTCTGTTTCTCTGAAGAGCTTGAGGAGTATGGGTATTAGTTCTTCTTTAAAGGTCTTATAGAATTCTGCTGTGAATCCATCTGGTCCTGGGCTTTTTTTTGTTGGAAGACTTTTGATAGCTTCCTGTATCTCATTATAGGATATTGGCTTATTTAATTGGTTAACTTCTTCTTTGCTCAGTTTGGGTAACTTGTATTTCTCTAAAAATGCATCCATTTCCGCCAGATTTTCTTCCTTTAGAGAGTATAGCTTTTGAAAGTAGTCTGTTAGAATTGTTTGGATATCTTGGGTACGTGTTGTGATGTTTCCCGTGGCATCCCTAATCCTATTAATATGGGTTTCCTCTCTTCTTTTTTTAATTAATCTTGCCAACGGGCCATCAATTTTGTTTATTTTTTCAAAGAACCAGCTTTTTGTTTGGTTTATTTTGGTTATGGTTTTCTGATTTTCTAATTGGTTAATCTCTGCTCTCAATTTGGTTATCTGGCTTCGTCTAGTAGCTTTAGGTCCCATTTTTTCTTGTTTTTCTAGCTGTTTTAGTTGCAACATGAGATTATTTACTTGGTCTGTCTCCATTCTCTTGATGTGGGCACTGAGGGCAATAAATTTGCCCCTCAGGACTGCTTTTGCTGTGTCCCACAAGTTTCTTTGTGAGGTGTTTTCATTTTCATTGAGTTCTAGGAAATGCTTTATTTCTTCTCTGATCTCTTCTGTTACCCAGGCCTTGTTAAGGAGTGTGCTGTTCAATTTCCATGTATTAGAGAAATTTCTGCGGTATGCTTTGTTATTGAGAGCTAGCTTGATTCCACTGTGGTCAGATAGGATACAGGGGATTATGTCGATCCCTTTGTATTTGCTTAAGTTCCTTGAATGAACTATGATGTGGTCTATTTTGGAGAAAGTTCCATGAGCTGCTGAGAAGAATGTGTACTGTGTTGTTTTAGGGTGAAATACTCGGTAGATGTCAGTTAATTCCGCTTGAAGTATGGCCTCACTTAATTCGGTAGCTTCTTTGCCAATCCTCTGGTTGGTAGACCTGTCCTTTGGTGAGAGTGGCGTGTTAAAGTCTCCTAGTATTATCGTATTGGGATCTATTTTATTCTGTAAGTTTGAGAGCATTTGTTTAACATATCTGGGTGCACCGATATTTGGGGCATATAAGTTGATGATGGTTATATCCTCCTCTTGGATTGTTCCCTTTATTAATATGTAGTGTCCGTCCTTGTCTTTCTGTACTGATTTTAATGAAAAGTTTATTTTGTCAGATATCAGGATAGCTACACCTGCTTTCTTATTGGGGGAATTTGATTGGTAGATCCTTTTCCACCCCTTCACTCTGAGTTTGTTTGTATGTTTGGCTGAGAGGTGGGTCTCCTGAAGGCAACAGATGGATGGGTCTTGTTTTCTGATCCAGTCCTCAGTTCGTTTTCTTTTAATTGGCGAATTCAGCCCATTTATATTAAGAGAAAGTATAGAGAGATGCATTGTTGTCCCTGCCATTCCGTTTTCCTAAGTTTTTCTTCTTTCCTTTCCTCCTGTGCTTGCTCAGTTAGACTTTGAGTAATGCCTGTTTGGGGCAGGTCCCAGTTCCTGGTTGCTTTCTTCAGGTTGTGTCCCCCCTCTTAGAATTCTTTGTAATGCTGGCTTAATGTTTATGTATTCATTTAGTTTTTCTTTGCTATTAAAAGTTTTCAGTTCTCCATCGAATGTGAATGCTAGCTTTGCCGGGTATATCAGTCTGGGTTGGCAGTTATTGGCTCTCAGGGCTCGTATGGTGCTTTCCCAGGCTTTTCTTGCATTCATTGTTTGTGTGGAGAGATCTGCAGTGATTCTAATTTTTTTCCCGTTGTAGTATAGCTCCTTCTTCATTTTTGCTGCATGCAGGATTGTTTCCTTATTATTCAGATCCATCATTGTTACTATTATGTGCCTAGAAGTGTTTCTCCTGGGATCTTGCTTGTTGGGTGTTCGATAAGCTTTTGTGATGTAGTTAAGATGGTCGTTTTTGAGGTGGGGAAAATTTTCATTGACTATCTTGTTAAATAGGTGTTGCATTCCCTTGCTCTGGAATTCCTCACCTTCGTCCACTCCGATTATGCGAAGGTTAAATTTTTTAGCATTATCTGCTTGCTCTTGAATTTCCCTTTGGTTTAATTTGAGTGATTTTTCCATATCTGTCACTTTTTGGTCCAGTTGGTGTATTCTGTCTTCTGTATCTGACACTCTACCTTCCATTTCATTCACTCTGTTGACCGTGGCTTCTATTGTGGTTTGCATGGTGGAAATGGATCCCTTTATGGATTCAATGTTGGTTCTCAGAGTACTGATCTCACCTCTCAATGAGGTGAGATCAGTATGCATTACCTCTAATTTGGCGTTTATCTCACTTCTTACTGAGGTTTGTGCAGCTTCTATTTTTGCATCCAATTTTTGTTTGATATCCTGTATATCTTTTGATAGTTCATCCTTGTGCTCTTTCAATTTCTGATCCATTTCTCGCTTTATTTCTTGAGTCATTGCCTCCAGCAACCCTTGGATGTAGTTTTTGTCTTCCATTCCTGCTTTGCTCCCACTGAGGCTCTCCCCTGTGTGGCTGCTGGCTTTTGAGGTGAGCTTGCTGTCCTGGGTAGTGGTAAACCTTGTGATTTTTCTCTGTGATTTTCGCATGGGGGTTCAGGAGACTGCTCTTCAATCTTGTTTTGGTGTGTCTGTCTTTGCTTGGTTGCTGATTCTGTATTGGTAGAGAGAGTCTGTGCCTGATCTGGATTCTGTTGGGAGCCTATTTCCAGCTGCTATTCACTTAGGATTCTCAGCTCTCTGCTGTAGCAATTCCCGCCTTTGGAAGGGTTGAGCAGCCTAGACTGCTTGTGTTTGCTCCTGCGGGTGCTCTTGGGAAGATCAGATGCTCTGGATGCACTCTCCCAAATACTGGAGTCTGCTATGGGCTCCTGATGTGTTTTTGTTTGTTTGTTTTGGGCTGGTTGTGGGCTTGAACTCTAGGTTTGGGTGCTGTCCCTCAGCTCTTCAGCTCAGGGCTGGCACCCTACCATTTGAGCCACAGCCCCACTTCTGACCCTTTTTGCTTTGTTCAGGCGCCGGTCCCCTGGCCTGGTTCCGGCCCCAGCCTGGAGCGCGCTCGTTAGGCCTGTGCTAATGTGTATACCACCTTGGTTATGCAGCCTGGAGAACACAGTTCAAATTTCTTCTACTGTTGGTAGTCTTGACCCAGGGGCACTGTTCCTGGCTTGAGCATTTAAGCTCCCTTCCAGGGGCGCTCTTGCTCTGGCCTGGCCAGCAGAGTGTGCTCCACCGGCTGGTGGGGCTCTCGAACAGTTCCCAGTTTTAGTGGGTCCTGTGGTCCGGGTGTTGGGGTAGGGAGTCTAGGTCAGGGTCTGGGGATTCCCTCCAGCTCTGGTCTCCCTTGATGGATTCCCTGTCCCCTGATGGGTACTCACCCTGTAGGTCGTCAGTTGTTGTTGCAGTCCGTCAGTTGTTGTTGCAGTCCGAGTTCAGTTGGGGTGGTTGCGGGCTGGGTTGGGCGGCCCCCCGCCGGGTCGTTGCGATCGCGATTGGGCAGGTGGTCTGCGGACAGGTCCCTTTGTGGCGCTGCTGGTGCCGGGCGGCTTTGGCGGGATGGAGCCTCTCCGCTCCGGTGGAGAGTGATGGGTGGGGTGGGATCCTCCTGGAGACTCCCGGCTGGTAGGTTTCTCTGTTCCTGGCGATCCGCTGTTCTGCAATCCAGTACCTGGTGATCTGCAAGCAGCCCCCTGTGTCTCTGTGGCTCCGGCAGACCCCGCCGGGCCGGCTGGCCGGCGGCTTGGCGCACTGCCGCGCGGCCAGTAAAGGTTGGGGGAGGGGTCTTCGCTCTTCTCTGTTCTGAAATTCTTCTTTTCCTCTCTTTCTTTTTTTGTTATTTTCCACCTCTGGTTTTTCTCTGAGTGTTCGTCTTTTTGTTGTTGTCGGTCTCTTGGGGAGATTAAAGGTTGGAACTCGAACTCTCTTTTTGGTTGGAGAGAGCTGTGGCGTTTCCCTACTGCCCCGTCGCCATCTTGGTCCCCCCTGATCCTCCCGTAATTGTTTTAAATCATGACTTCTAATATCCAAGTAAAGTAAGAACAGATGGAAATAACTTAAATAATGGGAAGACTAATCACTCAAATCCAGCAGCGGATACCCAATTAAATGGTGAAATGCTAAAGACATTCATATTAAAACCAGTTCAGTGTATGGTTGTCTTCTAATACCATTATTATTCAGTGTGATTTTTAAAGGCTTAAACTATGGAGTAAGTTACTGGGAAAAAGTAGGTGGTGGTGGTGGGGGGAGAATCATTTCTGTTTTCAAAGGTTAGTATTATACACTAAAAATCCACAGTAATCTTTCAGATACTTATGGAAATAAAATGATTTGCAAAAGTGGCTAAAGAAATAAACAGAAATCATTAGATTTTTAAGTATATATTTTAAATACATATATTTAATATATTTTAAATATATATATTTAAAAATATATATTAAAAATATATATACACACACACAC
Source organism: Dipodomys spectabilis (assembly GCF_019054845.1). NCBI lineage: Eukaryota > Metazoa > Chordata > Mammalia > Rodentia > Heteromyidae > Dipodomys > Dipodomys spectabilis. The sequence goes on from NW_024870752.1 coordinate 12,775,537, forward strand.
AGACAAAGATACACATGTGATTAGAAGCGTCTTCAGTTTGTAGAATTTCCAAGCAGATCGAGTTGGTACAGAAGATACTCCTCGGGGAGAAGGTTGTGGGAAGTACTGGTTCTCCCTAGACTAATGCATACATTGAATACCCTTCCAATCAGAATATTAGTGATTTTGTGTGTGTGTATGTGTGTGTGTGTGTGTGTGTGTGTGTGTGTGTGTGTGTGTTTAAGAGGGTAGTTCTAGAAAAAAAAGTGACTTTAAGTTCATGCAGAAGGGTAAGTGTGCCAGCATTTGAGACATTTTTGAGACATGTGAAATGGGTCTTGTGTTTGAGTTGTTAGTATTTCACAGCCAGAGTATTTAATAGTAGGGATCAGCACAGAAACAGAATCTGCCCCATAGGGGAAAGGATACAAGGAGAATGTGCTTATAGCCAGGGTAGGCGTGGGGTATGAAGAACGATTTCTTTGATTAACAGTGCTGGCACTGTGAGCTACACCCATTTGGAAAGAGAAATTCAGTTTTTCCAACTTACACCAGAAAATCTTTCAGGTGGATTCAAGCTCTAGCTGTCAATATAAAAATAAATAGGAAACATTTAGTGAATTATTTATATAGCCCATACATTACATAGAAACTTTTGAGGCCTTAAGGAAAAAGAAAAGTCATAGTCATTCATTTGTTCATTCACTCATTTGTTCCATTTGCTTTTCCTGTCTGAGGAAATGTAGTGGGTTGAGCCTAATTTGGCCATCTTCCATCTCTACACCCACGCCAGGCTGGGTTTAGCTAGGACATGTTGATAGGGGCCTAATCATAATCAACTTTTATCTCTAATAACGCCTTCCCCACACACTGAATTTGTCATACACAACCCCTTTCATGCTGGCAAAGCATTCTCTGGGTCCACAGACAGGAGCTGGTGGTGTTGGCCCTGTCAATTCCAGGTTTCATTACTAGCTGATCTGATGGGCTAAGCTACACCTCGTAGCCAGTGGGGTCGGTGGTGGATTTGAGGACTAGAGCTCGTTTTAATTTGAGAATGAACATTGTCTCCTGACCTCCTTCTGGCACCTCACAGCATTGGTCCTTTGCTTCTGATACCCGGGTTCAGAGCCGCCCTCTTTCTAGACAGGGTGGGCTCTGAGCACCTTCGCGTACACAGTAGATTCCTGCTTCACTTACGTAGTAGATTCCTGATCTATTTTGTGATGTGTCCAGACTGATTTTTATTTATCTTATTTTATTATTATGAAGCAGTTGTACAAAGAGGTTACAATTCCATGCATCAGTTATGAGTACAAATGCTTCCTCATCATTGTTACCCCTTTCATCATTCTCCCCATGGTGTTGCCTTTATGCCGGTACTGGGACTTGATCCTTTTGCTCTTACTTGGCTTTTGAACTCAAGGCTGATGGTCTAGCACTTGAGCCACACCTCCACTCCTGGCTTTTTTTTTTTGGAGATAGGCGTCTTTGATGGCTTTGTTTCCCCAGGCTGGTTTTCAACTCAGATCCTTAGATAGATCTTAGCATCCTGTGTAAGCTAGGATTACAGGTGGGAGCCATTAGGACATCATTGCCTTTTAAACCCTGTCTATCCTTCTGTCTTTCTCTGCCACACTACCCCTCCATTTCCAGCATTTCCAGTCCGAATTCCGATTCTAAGCAAGGAGGAGACTTGATATATATATTTCCACATCTTTGCACCAAGTTGTTCCATTGGATGTTTAAGATTGTAGAGATACTTTTTTTGGGGGGGGGGGGGGTGGAATGGATGGATAGGGGCTGGGGGAGAGAGGGACTAGAGGGGGCCCAGTAGAGAAATGTGGCAGATAAAATTTGTCCTTTTTACCCAGTGATTCTCAAATAACCAAAGTCTTCTTAAACAGTGTGTGTGTGTGTGTGTGTGTGTGTGTGTGTGTGTGTGTGTGTGTACACTGACACTCTCAGTTGTACCCTGTTCGAAAATGAGAGCTGTAATTACTTGGCACTGTTCCTTCAACATAACAAGCAGTTGTAGTTGTAGGTACTTGAGGAGCGCAGTGCAGCCTGTGTGGGCATCCGGAGGAATGTGCCTTCGTGGGCTGGAATGGGTTGAGAAGTCAGAACTCGCACTTGCTTTGGGGAGAGAGGAACGTGGGGGTTCTCCCGCGATGATTTCTATCTCTGGCTTCCTGAGTCTTTGTGTGGGATAGGAGAATGGACTCCCTCCCCTCCCCCGCCACTATGCCTGTAATTATAGCTCCCAGACCCTCTTCCTTGTTTGTTTGTTTGGTGCTATAGTAGAGCTTGAACATAGGGTCTAGAGCTCTTGCTTTTTTTGCTCACAGCTGGTGCTCCACAATTTGAACCATGCCTCCAATCTGGCCTTTTTGCTGCTTAATTGGAGATAGAGATTCAGACTCTTCTGCTGAGATGGTTTCAGGAGACCCCACTCTCCTGAATTAGCTAGGGTTTTAGACCTGAGTTACCCATGCCCACTCCCAGAATGCCCCCTTTATCTCCCTCCCTTGTCTCTTCAAAACAGTATTGAGTCAAAGGACCTCACATGTGTGCTAACCTAGGTCTCTGGAAAAAAGATTATTTATTTATTTTTGCCAGAGTTCAAGCTGGGGCTTAAACGCTGGGGCTTAAACTCTGGGCCTGGTGCTGTCCCTGAGCATTTGTGCTCAAGGCTAGTACTTTAGCTACTGCTCCACTTACAGTTTTTTGTAGGTAATTGGAGATAGGAGTCTCACAGATTTTCTTGCCTGGGCTGGCTTTGAACTGTGATCCTCAGATCTCAGCCTCCTGAATAGCTAGGATTACAGGTGTGAGCTACTGGTGTCAGGTATGGAAGAGATGTTCTTAATGTTACTTTGCCCCCCAGATCTGGTTGGCAGGGAGACATGCCCACCCTTTCCATACTTTCTTTTTCTTTTTTTGCTGGTCATGGGGCTTGAATGCTGGGCTTGGGCCCTGTCCTTGCGCTCTTCAGCTCAAGGCGAGTGCTCTACTGCTTGAGCCACAGCGCCACTTCCAGTTTTCTAGTGGCTTATTGGAGATAAGAGTCTCATGGACTTTTCCTGCCCAGGCTGGCTTTAACTGAGTAGCTAGGATTACAGGTGTGAGCCACCAGCGCCTGGCCCTCTCCATACTTTCTTCCTTCTCATTGCCTATAATAATTCCTTATATGGGTCAGCAGAGCCTGTGAAATGCTGAATTTCCTATGAAGATGCTGTTTTTGTTTGCTCTGCTCTATGTATGCAAATTAATTGCATAAAGAACATTGCATCAAAAGTAATATCATATGCAATACTTAATGCCATAGTCATTGTAAAATGCTTTAAAAAAAACACCTAATGCTTATAAAATAGGTGACCCTTTGGTGGTGCCTGTGTTTGTGGCTTTTTGTCAAGTTAGAGCCATTGACTGTCACTGGAAATGGCAAAACATGGGCTTTCCATAGCATCATCTTTTATTTTGATAGTATTAAGTCCAGTTTTGTTCTTGAATTTTCACCAGAATTCACTTGGTGATTGAATCTTTTAATTCTGGAAGACCAGATCGATTTCACATTCGTATAACTCTTGTTTTGGAGCCTGGAGGTAGAAAAGAGGATGCTTCATGTTCAAAACAGGTGGTGCTGACACTGCTAGTTCACTTTTAATCTTTTTCCTGTCTAGTTCAGTCTACTGTGAAAAACATTTGCTGAAATCAATCTGAAATTCATAATTATTTATTTTTGGTCAGTCATGGGGCTTGAACTTAGGGCCTAGACGCTGTTCCTGAGCTCTTTTTGCTCAAGGCTAGCAATCTGTCACTTTGAGCTACAGCCCCACTTCCGGTTTTCCGGTGGTTAAAATTGGAGAAAAGAGACTTGGGACTTTCCTGCCCTGGCTGGCTTTGAACAGTGATCCTTGGATCTAAGCCACTTGAGTAGCTAGGATTACAGGCATGAGCCACCAGTGCCTGGCCTCTTAATTCTTTTAAAAAAATTACATATTTACTATTGTTAAGGAGTTGTACAAATAGGTTAGCATTTAACATGTCAGTTTATGAGTACTATGCTTCTTGATCAATACCACCCTTTCCATCATTCTCCCAAACCCACCTAGGCCTTCTGTATAAAATTCTGATTGATTGATTAACTATGGTACTGAGATTTCAGCTCAAGACATCATGCTTGCCAGGCATTCTACCATGTGAGCCTCAGTTATTTGCGTTTCTCCATGTCACTGGCAATGACAGGTCTGGGCTACTGGCTGTCTTGCTTCCTGTGTTGTTGGGATATCAGCTAAGTACCACAGTGCCCAGTTACTGGTTGAGATAGAATCTTTCCAACTTCTTTGTGCCTGTGTTGCCCTCAAATTGCAGTCTCCCTTCTCCCCTTTGCAAGTAGCTAGGATTATAGCTGGGAATCATGAAGTCTCACCATGTAGCTCACACAAGCCTAGAACTGCTGATTCTCTCAGACTCTTTAGTCCTCTCTCAGTCTCCACTTTCTCTTTAGCTGGGATTACAGGTGTGTAACACCATGCCTGGCTCAGAGTATGCTTTTTTTTTTTTAATTCCCAGAGAACATATTGTTTCAGCCTTACTAAGCATTGGTCTAAATTTACAGGAAAAAAACCCAACACATCAGTGTGTTCCAAGTTCATAATCCTTTGCCTAATGAAACCTGATGAAGTGATGGAATATTAGTTATCATTGAAATATTTCACTGGAAAGTTTTACAAGGAGAGTTTTTATTCCATAAATTCAAGCCCAAACCTGTTGCTCCTAAATTGGAAATGTTGACAAGCAGGAAACAAAAGGAGAGAAAGGAAGGAAGACAGGGGCATGGCCCCCTCATTTGGTGATGGCAAATTGGACGGAAAGTTCACCCAACTCCTATGTCTGCAGAAGTCTGGAAGACCCTGTAATACCTTCAGCTTCGGTACTATTTAATATTTGCGGAAAGAATTTATTAAATATTTAATAATTTAAAATTTGCTGAAAGCATTTATTTATTTATTTGCCTTTCCTACAGCCCTGGTGAGGAAAAGCTTTCAAATCAGAGGATAGCAAATCTAAGGATATGAGGCTGCAGTACAATATTCTTTTTGTTTGCTTGTTTTTGCTGTTCCTGGGGTTTGAACTCAAGGACTGGCCACTGTCCCTGAGCTCTTTTGCTCAAGGCTAGCACTCTACCACTTGAGCCGCCGCACCACTTTCAGCTTTTTTTTTTTTTAGGAGCTAATTGGAGATTAGAGTCTCACAGACTTTCCTGCCTGGGCTGGCTTTGAACCATGGTCCTCAGATTTCAGCCTCCTGTGTAGCTAGGATTACAGGTGTGAGCCACCAGTGCCCAGCCATAGTACAATATTCTAATAGAAGTTAAAGAAAAGTGGTATGCATGTGGTACAATGTGAATAGGCAGGTACTATTTGATTTATATCCTTATATCCTTGATTTAACCCTTGTCTGACCTAACATCCAGTTGGTTGGGCACATCCAAAATTTCAAGGTTAGCATTCAGTCAGGTGGTCTCTCTGTACTCATTAGTTAAATGGTTAAAAAACAAAACACAAAACAAAACCAAGAAACCTAGGCACTGGTGGTTCCTGCCTATTCTCCTACCTATTCAGGGAGCTGAGATCGGGAAGATTATGGTTTAAAGCCAGCCATGGCCCAAAAGTCTAGCTAGAGGCATGGCTCAAGTGGTAGAGTACCAGCGAGCAAGACTGATGACGTGAAGTTCAAACCCTGATAGCTCAGAGCAGCTGGAACTCTGCCCTCATGAAGTCCATCCTGTGGCCCCTGCAGCCCTGCAGGCCCAGGGTAGCACTGCTTTAGTCTAGGTTATCACATTGCATTTTTTTGTGCTGGTTTTGGGGCTTGACCTAAGAATCTGATTGCTGTTCTTGAGCTTTTCCCGTTCCTTCCCCGCAAGGCTGGCACTCTACCACTTGAGACACAGTTCCACTTTCAACTTTTTGGTGGTTCATCGGAGATAAGAATCTTTCAGACTTTCCTATCCTGACTGTCTTTGAACCGCAATCTTCAGATCTCAGCCTCCTGAGTAGCTAGGATTACAGACATGAGCCGCCTGGGCCCAACTCACCTTTTCCTTTAAATGTGCAGTCACCTCGTGACACATTTGTCAAGGCAGAGCTCTCTTTGTCTTTTGTCTGCAGCCACACAGTGTAGCATTTTCTGGCTGGCTTCTTTACTGGGACTGTTAAAAATCCGTCAAGTTAAATTATTGTATAGCCAAAGAACAAGCATTATAGGTATTCTTTAAAAACTGTCACCTTGATCATGTGGCATGTTTTTCTTCAAAATTCATTCCTTGGAGCCAAACAAAACGGACCTTCTTCATATGTGAAGATTTCCATCTATGCACCACCACCTGTTTGAAGATTTAGGAAAAAGAAATATGCTTCCAAATGAGATTTAATTAAAACCATGTGACATCATAAATCTAGTAATATTATATCTGGCTAAGCTGGAGCAGAAAAGGCTCAGACCTTGCCATCAACTCCCCTGTGAGTTTCCAACTCAACCCACAGGCTGAGAAGCAGCTAACAGAGAACTCCACTCTGCCTTTGTTATTTTAGCGGTGGAAACCACTTCCTGTCTGGGAAGCATGGATTAGTGGTGTGGGCAGGACTGTTTCTTTTAATTCTCAGAGGGATTTATACTACCGATGGTTTAATATGTCTACAGATTGCTTTTTCTTTTTGGTATCAGTCCTGGGGCTTGAACTCAGGGCCTGGGCATTGTTTGAGGTTTTTTTTTTTTTTCCCCTCAAGGCTAGCACTGTACTATTTGAGTCACAGCTCCATTTCTGGCTTTTTGAGTAGTTAATTGGAAATAAGAGTCTCATGGACTTTCCTGCCTGGACTGGCTTTGAACTGTGATCCTCAGATCTCAGCCTCCTGAGTAGCTAGGATTTCAGGTGTGAGCCATCACCCCCTTTACAGATTACTTTTAAAAACTTTTTTTTTTTTTAATAGTACTGGGATTTGAGCTCAGGGCTTCTTGGTTTCTAGGTGGGCAAGTATACCAATTGAGTCACTATTCCAGCCCTTCTGCCTTAGCAATTCTTTTGAAATAGGTCTTGTTTTTTGGTGGAGTGGCCCTGGACCGCAGTTCTCTTTAGACTTCCCAAAGAACTGGGATGACAGCCACAAGCCACTAGAACCATCTTTTTTTTTTTTTGGTTGTAGGCTAGAACTCTGGGCTTGGTGCTGTTTCTGAGCTCTTTGCTCAAGTCTAGTGTTCTCTGGTTTTCTGCTGGTTAAGGGGAGATGAGAGTCTCATGGACTTGACCACCTGAGGTGGCTTTGTGCTGAGATCCTCAGATCTCAGCTGTAGGAACGTGTGTGTGTGTGTGTGTGTGTGTGTGTGTGTGTGTGTTAGCATCTCCTATGTTCAAACTTACCAAACTGCATATATTCGTTTTATGCATATGTTCCATAGCAGCAGATTTTCTGGGAAAACTACACTATCAGTAAACCATCAGCTAGAAATTAGGAGTGAACTACATTTCCCTCATAAGCCACATTCAATTCTCTTCCACTTTAATATTATGAAGAACTCTCTAGTATTTTCAAGCCACGTGCTTGAACTGCAAAGGTCTCCGACCTGTCAAGGAAGTTCAGATGGTCCCAGATGAACTCCATCTTTGATCTCCCTGTCAGGAGCTTCTACGTAGAATAGAAGAAAAATAGATTCTAGAAATGTGGTGACTGAAGGGATGGAGATTGAGAGAGGGGAACTTGTTTCCTTTTCTAATTAGTGATTTTAGAGCATGAGTTCAATGCAATTTAAAGGATTTTACTGGGCTCAGGGGCGGGGCAGGTGGAAATGTCCTAACTACTCCCCAGAGAAGTGAACAGGTTGTGAATGAAGCCTGAGGAAGAGGAACTGTTCCCACACCCCTGCGAGGTTTGGGGGGCGGGGAGACAGTTGCCCTCACCTGAAGAAGAAAGGCTCTATTTCTTGCTCACCTAAGTCTGGAAGCAGGAACGTAACGTGGGCCGCCAGGATTTCAAGTGTGATTTCATCATTTCATTAGAAGAGAATGATCTGCAGTGCTGGAGTTCCATTACATAACTGGTCTAACGAAGCTGGGACCTTGTGATTTCAGGTTTCTGAAGTGCTGTTTTGGGGGACCCCCACTTCACAGTAGGTCCCCAGGCTCTTCTCAGCCTGGTTCTCCTCCTACCCATTAAGGCAAAAGATTCAATTCTGCTACAGCCATAAATTAAACTGAAGAGAGACATTCAGTTTATTGCTAGCACTCAAGTTAAAAACCATCTACCCTTTCCCCCAGTGGTCTCTTAATTAGATTCATTAGTTCTTAAATGTTAATTGGAATTGCTGAAGTTTAATTCCTGAAAGGTTTTAGATTTTAAGGACCCTTCCTCTATTTTCCATATTACTGTGTTCTGAGAAATCTGCAGTAATTTTTTTTGTATGATGCTTTTAAATTCAGAGAGTAGATCGTTCATTGCAAAAGCCATTTAGAGGCAAACAAAATCAAAGGCATCATAAATAAATGTATAATAAAATCTGCTTCCTGTATGTTTGCCATTTCAAGTGCTTGCTAACTATTTTGTAGGACATTTGCGTCAGAACAGTTTTTTTTTAATGAGAATACAACTTTTTATGTTTAATTCAACATTGTATTATGATGCAGTTGTATAGCTCCTCAATAAAGTGAGAAGACAGACAATCCGAGCAACCAGTGGACTTGCATAGTGTATAAGTCCAAAGCTTAGGTTTTCTTCTCAGTGTAAGGGGAGGTGAGGCTTCAGCTTATTAGATAAGCAACCTGAAAGAATCTTTTGTAAAAGAAACATTTGTGTTATCATCACAAATGTGTTGGATCTGGAATGAAAATTGGAAGTGACACTGAATACAGAGTGTACCCTATTCCTTGCTGTAGCCTACCGCCGTGGATCAATCAGAAATAGTTGTCTAGCCCACGCATCGGTGTTGGCTCACGCCTGCTACTCAGAAAACTGAGATTGGCCAAGAGATTCTGCCACGCCAGGCAGAAAAGTCCACGAGATTCTTAATCTCCATGTATCTAGCAAAGAGCCAGAAGCGCAGTGTGATTCAAGTGGTAGAGTGCCAGCCTTGAGTGAAAAGCCACGCAAGAGTGCGATCCTGAGTTCAAGCCCCAGTACCACAGAAAATGAAATAAAAAAAATAGCCCCATCTTCTCATTGTTGTAAATGAAAAAAAAAAAAGTTGGATTCTATAGCTTTTATCTAAGTTATCATTTTTCTTTTTCTTTTCTTTTTTTTTTTGGGGGGGGGGGTCAGTTGTGGGGCCTGAACTCTGGGCCTGGTTGCTGTCCCTCAGCTCTTCAGCTCAAGGCTAGCGCTCTACCACTTGAGCCACAGCACCACTTCCGGCTTTTTTCTTCTTGCTTATGTGGTGCTGAGGAATCGAACCCAGGGCCTCTTGAATGCAAGGCAAGCGCTCTACCACTGAGCCACCTTCCCAGCCTGGTTATCATTTTTCTTGATGGCAGATAGTTCTCAGAGTGAGTGGGGGGAGAGGGAAGGTTGGAGATGAGGGGAGAGAAACATGTAGTTTACACAGGATATTGTGTCCTTTCTCTGAGACTAAACAGCCTCAGTGTGGAATGAGGGATAAGGAAACAGCGAAGTTGAATTTTAACCAGGTACTTGAACTGCCAATAGCCAGATGACATCACCTGGGAACCAGCCCAGCCATGAACAGAAAGAGGCTTTGTCTCTGCAGGGTTGTTAATTAGGATACAAAAAGAAAATCCAGCTGTTCCTTGGGCCCCTCCATTCTGCCTGGGTACTTTCTCACAAAACTGAAAACAGAGCTCGTTGGGTCCGGGATGTCTCTGGATCCGTGATTGTGACTGATATTTGATCACCTGCCTTGTCAGGCAGGGTGCACTTGAAAGAACCCCAGTATCTCCATGCAGTGTCAAACCTCTTGCCTGTTGGGTGTTGGTAGCCCCCACCTCTGGCCACCATGGTTGGACCAGATTTGATCTCTATGTAGAGGGCCTTTAGCTGATTTTTGTTTTTGTTTTGTTTTTGTCATTGTGGGGCTTGAACTCAAGTGCTTGGGCGCTGTCCCTGAGCTTTTGTACTCAATCCTCTGGTGCTCTATCACGTGGAGCCTCAGTTTCACTTCTGGTTATTTCTGGCAGTTAACTGAAGATAGGAATCTCATGGACTTTCCTGCCTGGATTGGCTTCGAACCTGGATTCTCAGATCTTAACCTGATGAGTAGCTAGGATGACAGGTGTGAGCTACCAGTGCCCAGTTTCTTTAGCTGATCTTTAAGAGTCAATCAAATCACACTGGATCCTGTGCATGCCTGACCGGCCAGATCTGGTCACTACCATGGACACCCCAGCCCTCAGCATGAGTAGCCCCAGTGAGCAAGGACTGTCTGCAGCCCGGCAGTGTGGAGTGGCCTAAGGATGGGGTGGGGGCTGAGCGAGGCTCTGGACATGGAGAAGAACACTTTGAAGGACTAGCCTAGGACAGGGATGGGTGCACAGAAAGCAGCCAAGGAAGTTAGGAAGAGTACCAGAGGTCAGAGGACTCCCCTCCCAGTCCCTCAGATAATCAGTCTAGAGAGAGCCAAGAGTGGAGAGAAGGCAAATGCAATGTAGGTGAGAATAGAAAGCTGGCCCATCCCACCTGTAATCCTAGCTGCTCAGGAGGCTAAGAGGATTATGGTTTGAAGCCAGTCTTGGCAGAAAAGTCCTCAAGACTCCATCTCTAACCAGCAAAAAGCTAGACGAGGGGCAATGCACAGGTGGTAAAGCGCCAGCATGAGCAAATAAGCCTAATCAAAGCACAAGGCTCTCAGTACTAAACTCTAGAAGCTACCAAAAAAAAAAAAAAAGAATTATGGAAGTGGAAAGAGCACTGTACCCAGGAATGCCACTGCACCCCATATGCCCCAGGGGCTTTGGCAGTCATTGTAAGGAATTGGCATCTATGGTAGGAATACATGGGGTTCTTGGGAGTCAGAGATCATCTGATACTCAAGTCAGGACTGAACCAGCCTCATCCTCAGCCACCCTCCTCAGCATCAGAGGCTCATAGCCCCAAGTCCACCCAGCCAGTGGCTGCCTTTCTGTGCCCCATCTCCTGCAGGGTAGTCGTCTATCTGGCCAAACAGGCTGGCTTCACAGAGGATGGTTTGTATCAGAAAAAGAAATGCCTGACATTTCCAAGAGTCATGGAGAAAGTTTCAGAGCTATGTGTGGACTCAGGTGGCAGCCAGGTGAGCCGTGTCTTCGTTTCTTGCTGATCTGCGGTGGGTCCCCACTGCTTACGGACTCTGACTGCAAACCCCTGTTCTCCCCCAATATGCGCAGACATCGCTGAGAGATTTGTCGCCTGGTGCAGTGCACCCGTCCCCAGCCCGGGTGGAGCAGGCCGGCCCAGCCTCTTGTTCCAGATCTCAGACTTAGCAATGTGCATCCTCTTCAGGGCCTGTTTGGTTGCATGTGTTTGACATTTTCTGTTTCTCTTGCTGACTTCTCTTGCAGAAAGAACTCACCACAGTGCCCTGGTGCTGACTTAGTGTCCCTGAGTGGCAGAAAGTGGCCACTATGGGCCACTGGCCGTGGTCAGCATGCATGAGCCAGCCGTCTGTACTCAGTGTGGCATCTGTCACCAAAAGCACACAGATAGGAGGCAGGACTGAGCCCAGGAACCTTACGGTGTGTCCCTAGGAGCAGTGCATTAGTTCCGGATTTAGAAATGCAACTTTATGGACTGGCACTTGTAGCAGATAATGAGAATCAAAGGAATGAACAGCTGAGTTTAAAAAATGCACACTTTTCATATGTATTTGATAGAGAAACCAGAATTTTGAGGTATCTTTTCTGCAAATGGGCACAGATCAGGCTATAGGTAACTTCACCTGTAGAAAAATGCACCCACAAAGCCCCATGCCGGTGGCTCACGCATGTAATCCTAGCTGCTCAAGCAGCTGAGATCTGAGGATCGCAGTTCAAAGCAAGCGGGGCAGAAAAGTCTCTGTGAGACTCTTATCTCCAGTTCAAAAACTGGAAGTGGCACTGTGGCTCAAGTGGTAGAGCCTTGAGCACAAAGAATGCCCAGTCACTGAGTTCAAGCCCCATAACCGACAAAAAAGAAAAAAGGAAAGAAAAATGCACTGAGTCATAGGCATGCTTTGGGCTCTGTTCCAGGACCCTGCACACACAAAAGTCCACAGATCTAGTGGCTCACACCTGTACTCCTAATGAATTTGGCAGGCTGAGATTGAGAGGACTGCAGCTTGAGGCTACCCGAGACAAAAAGTTCCCAAGATCCCATCGTCACTATTAAAAGGTGGTCATGGTAGAGAGTGCCTACCGTCCCTACATGTGAAGTGCAAATAGACGATTAGATCACAGTTCAGGCAAGCCTCAGCGTAAACATGAGACACTATTAGAAAATAACTAAAGCAAAAAAGGTTGTGGCTTTTTTTTTTTTTTTTTTTGGTTGGTTGTGGGCCTGAACTCTGGGCCTGGCACTGTCCCTCAGCTCTTCAGCTCAAGGCTAGCACTCTACCACTTGAGCCACAGTGCCATTTCCACCTTTTTCTGCTTATGTGGTGCTGCGGAATTGAACCCAGGACCTCATGCATGCAAGGTAAGCACTCTACCACTGAGCCACCTTCCCAGCCCCAAGGCTGTGGCTTAAGTGGTAGAGGGCCTGCCTAGTGAGAGTGAGGCTCTGATGCAAACCCCAGTATTCTTCCCCCCCAATATTCTGCAGATGCTCGCTCAAGTCCCATATATACAATGCCAGTGCATTTACATAACCTATGCACAACCTCCTACACCATCTTGAGATGACACGTAATACCTCACCTAATGTGAATGCTAATGTACACCTAAATGTAATTAAAAATTGCTCTATCAAGGACTAGTGACTCCTCCCCCACCCTTGGCAAAAAATAAACACAGCCGAGACGTGGCTTACGTAATATAGACATACTTACTAAGTATGAGGCCCTGAGTTCAAACTTCAGGACTGCTGAAGAGGAGGAGGAAGAAAAAACATGTACACATGCTCTATTAAGCATAATGTTTTTAAAAATACATTTTTTTGGATTCATTCAAGAGAGTGAATTCTTAGCTGCAGAGCCCCTGGATACAGAGGGCTGGTGGCGTCAAATTCTTTGTGAATGTATGTAGTGAAATATTTTTATGTATAGTGAAATATTTTTATGTATTTTTTTGTTCCAGTCTTGGGCTTCAACTCAGGCCTTGGGCATTGTCCCGAAGCCGTAGCAGCTTCCTCTTCTTCTTCCTCGTCTGCTTCCTGCTTTCTCCTTCTGCTTCCTCCTCTACTTCTTCCTCCTCCTTTCTTCTTTCCCTCAAGGCTGGCTCTCTACCACTTAGGCCACAGCTCCACTTTTAGCATTTTGGTGGTTAGTTGGAGATAAAAGTCTCATGGACTTTCTTGTTTGGGCTGATGTCAAACCATGATCCTTATATCTGAGCCTCCTGAGTAGTTAGAATTATTGTGTGTGTGTGTGTGTGCGTGTGTGCGCTTCTGCACATCAGTCCTGAGCCTTGAACTCTGAACCTAGGTGCTCATGGTTAGCACTTTACTACTTGAACCAAGCTCCACTTCTGGCTTTTTTTGGGGGGGAGGGGTAGTTTATTAGAGATAAGAATCTAATGGCCTTACTGGCTTGGACTGGCATTTGAACTGGAGTCCTCAGATCTCAGCTTCCTAAGTAGCTAGGATTACAGGCATGAGGCATGGTGCTCGCTGAGAGTATTTTTAATGGCTTGCCACTACTTTTCCATGCCAACTCTTTTTGCAAAGGCCAATCTTTGACCCCTTTATTGAAAAAAGAGGTTTCTATTTTTGCTCAAGGAATACGTCACTAAAAATAATACTGCTGTACTTTTTCCTTATGGCCATTCAGAGACATCTTAGTAGAAGGAATCTTGTGTTTACCCCTCCCTCCTAAACCCTCCCCCCCAGTGAGACCCTTAGATGACGCATAAATGGATGAGTTATGGGAATGATTGATGCTCCCCAGGCCCGCCTCTGCGCCTTTGCGGGAGAAGGAAACCAGACCCACATCCACAGGGAAAGGTTGTGGGGGAGAGGGAGCATGCAGAAGAGAAAGGACAGGAGGCTTGATACCATGCTGGTTCACCCTGATGATTCCCAGAGGTGGTACTGGAGTCTGGTAGAACGTGAGGCCTCCCCCCTGCCCCGGGGCTCGGGGCTCATAGGTATCTTCGACCAACTCCTGCCCCAAATTGCTTTTGGAAGACTTCAGAAATTCATCAGAGTTAAGGCTGTTGACATTAAAAAAAAAACCTACTTTTTAAAATGTTTCTGAGTTGCTTGAGTCTCAGATATGGACTCACATGTGCATATATATATATATAACACAAAACTGTGTTATTTTCTATGTATTAGATAATCCATTAAACTAAGTTCTGATCATTCTGGGTGGTTTCTGAATGCTTAGTATTGGGTTGGCCCAGTGTTTAAATTGGAGAAGCAGGCAATTTGAAAAGGAGTGTTAGAGCTAACACACACACACACACACACACACACACACACACGCACGCACGCACGCACGCACGCACACACGTGCAGTCCTCATTCCTTAAAATACCTTAGAAATCACATCAGAGTAAAGCCATATGTCTTGGATGCTTTAGATCCTAAGGATATGTACAGGGCTGTACTGCTAATCTTTTGGGTTTGTACATCATTTGTTTGGTTCTTAGGTAATACATTAAAATTTTAAGTTACAAAATTTAGCCTATTTGTAAACGAGATTTGTGAAAGGGATTTTTTTGTTGCTGGTCTTGGGGCCTGAGCGCTGTCTCTGAGCTCCTTTTGCTCAAGGCTAGTGCTCTACCACATGAGCCAAAGCTTCCAGTTTTTCCTGGAGAGTGTCTTACATGGACTTGCCTGCTGGGTGTGGCTTCAAACTGCGATCCTCAGGTCTCAGCCTCCTGAGTAGTTAGGATTATAGGCATGAGCCACTGGTGCCCAGCTGTAAAAGAGACTTTTAAACAAATAATAACATGAACTAATAGTAATATGTACATTCCACTTGAAAAAATTAGAACATGACCAGCATGCCGCTCCCTTTCCCTGCTTTCTCTCCTTTTTTCCTCCCTCCTGGAGGAAGCTTGTGTTTGCTTCTCTTCCTAGTCTAACATGCATGCATGTAATTCCAAACCATGCGGGATGGAGTCTAACACACATGTGAGATGGGTTTTGCTGTCTTCCCCACTTATGTATGGGGGAGGGGCTGGAGACTCCTGGTCGTTGGTCTGGCCCTGGGCTCAGTGCAGTGTTTAGGCAATAGCTGTGACTTATTATTATTTACAGTCGTGTTAAGTAAACATTTATGTTTACCAGAATGACTTTACAATTTATAGTAAAAAACATATGTACATTTGAGTAATGATAAAAAGAAGAGTGGATATGTCTTCCATTTTACTTTTGGGACATGAACTTGGTTGGAAGGCCGTGCCTCCCTGCCCACTTGTGAAAGAGGAAAGGATAATCTTTATAGGTAAGTGCTTCGTCCAGGCTTTCAGTTCAAGGGCAGCCAAGGTGGGATCAGGATTTGAACCTGCTTGTCCAGGATTCTACTAGGCCCCATTGCGCTGTCAGATTGGTTTCCTGGACGGGATATGGATGGCTTTGTTCAGCTTCATAGAAAGCCCCATGGGGTCAGAGGGCACAATGGCCTGGAACACTTTATATTAGCATTATGTAATTTGATAATGACTATGAGAAACCGAGACTGATATTCACTTGTAATGGTGAAAGGGCTAATGACATGCACACACGTGATGCCAATAGCTTATAGAGGAGTAGGAGATTAGCGCTCACAGTGATTTTATTATGAGATGATCTTTTTAAAATGCTGGGTTGGTCTGTCCAACTTCCTGATTCCTGTGCTTGGGGACCACAGGGCTGGGAGGACACAAAGTACAAGTGATGTTACTTAGGAGCCATGTATCACATGTGACTCTTGTCAGGTTTAGGGTGACATCCTTTTTTTTTTTTAAATTCTGATCGAACTCATGGCCTCATGCCCACACTTGGCTTTTTGTGGAAGGCTAGAACGCTTCCATTTGTGCCAACCTCTACTTCCAGCTTTTTGTTGGTTGATTGGAGATAAAGAGTCTCTTGAATTTTTCTGCCCTGTCTGGTTTTGAACTGCAGTCCTGGATCTCAGTTTCCAGAGAATCTAGGATTACAGGCAAGAGCTACTGGTGTCTGGCAATACATATCCTTTTTCTTCTTCTTCTCCTTCTTCTTCTCCTTTTCCTTCTCCTTTTTCTTTTTTTCTTTTTACCAGTCTTGGGGCTTGAACTGAGGGCCTGGATGCTGTCCCTGAACTTCTTTTGCTCAAGGCTAGAGCCACAGCGCCACTTCTGGCTTTTTCTGTGTACGTGATACTAAGGAATTGAACCCAGGGCTTCATGTATGCAAGGCAAGCACTCTACCACTAAGCCACATTCCCAGCCCCTATATCTACTCTGAAGGAGATGCTTTAGTACCTACATTTTCATTTCTTTTTCCAATAGAAGACGTTTCCTGAAGCGTTAATAGGTTTGAAGTGTAAGTTTTTGGAGGTTCCTCTGACCCCCCCCTCCCCCCTTTCCTGTCATCTCCCAGCACCTCTGCACCAATGCACACAGTAAAGATAACCTCTCTGCATTACTGGGAGGTGCACTCCAAGAACCCACAGTAGCGGGGTAAATAGGTGCGGTTGCTTTCAAGGTCTGATAATGTACACACTGCCGGAGGCTCAGGACCTGTTGCTTGGGACTGAGTAGCAGGTATCCTTTGGAAATGCCAACTATCCACAGTGCTTGTGTTTTGTTCTTTAAAGACTCGTGAAGACCTGAGTCCTCAGTACCCACGAACCCAACACACTCAGTTCACTGCCTTCTGAGGGCCTCAAGTCGGGTGTCTGACAGGGTGAAAGAGCCTCTAGTGTCTAGTGTTGGTCTGTGAAGAAAGTCACTTTCTTTTTAGGGGGAGGGGCTTGAACTGAGGGGCCTAGGTACTGTCTCAGAGTTCAGGGCCAGTGTTCTATCACTCAAGCCAAAGCTCCACTTCTGGCTCTTTTTTTTTTTTTTTTATGGTTAATTGGAGATAAGAGTCTCACTGACTTTCCTGCCCAGGCTGGCTTTGAACCGTGATCTTTAGATCTCAGCCTCCTGAGTAGCTAGGATTACAGATGTGAGCCACTGGTACCCAACTCCCACAGATACATGGCTCATGTGGTCCTGTGTTAATATTTACTTCAAGTTAATATGCATTTCAAGCAGAACTTCCCAGATTCTCAAGCCTTTGCTTTTATTTTTTAAAAAGTTCAAATTGTTGGACTCCAACATTAATGAACTTGATTTTGGCAAGCCCGAGCCCCCTGGATAATAACAACAACAACAACAACAACAACAACAATAATAATGTTTATCATGGGGCTTGAATTCCAGGCCTAGACACTCTGAGCTCTTTTGCTCAAGGCTAATGCTCTACCACTTGGAGCCATGGAGCCACTTCTGGTTTTCTGGAGGTTAACTGGAGATAAGAGTCTCATGGACTTTCCTGTCTGGGTTGGCTTTGAACCGTGATCTTCAGCCTCCTGAGTAGCTAGGATTATTGGCGTGAGCCACCAGTGCCCAGATTCCCCGAGATTTTTTTTTTTTGGGGGTCCGGTTGTGGGCCTGAACTCTGGGCCTGGGCACTGTCCCTCAGCTCTTCAGCTCAAGGCTAGCGCTCTACCACTTGAGCCACAGCACCACTTCCGGCTTTTTTTCCTGCTTATGTGGTGCTGAGGAATTGAACCCAGGGCCTCATGCATGCAAGGCAAGCGCTCTACCACTGAGCTCCTTTCCCAGCCCCACCCTGAGATTTTTAAAATAGCTTTTATAAAAACAAAACCAGTTCCTTGGTTCTGAGGAAGTAAAATTCCAAAGACTGGAGGAGCCCAGGGCCATGGACAATGTGGGGGGTGGGTTGTGGTGATTTCACAGATGAGTGTTGATTTAGGCTGTAACAAAGATGGTTTTCATGTTGAGTTTGTTCATTGAGGAAAAATGTTGAGTTTCTAGTCTTTGCAAAAGCTGTTGCATAATTTGAAGCACTAAGGAATGCTGTTAAAGGTTTCTTGGCAGTAGCCTTCAGTGTAGCCTTCTGTTACCTCTAATGATATTATGAAGATACAGGTGATGATGGTGATAATGGTGATGATGGCGATGATGATGAGAATGATGATGATGATGATGATGATGATGATGATGATAATGGTGATGATGATGACAGTGATGATGATGATGATGATGATGGCGATGATGATGATGATGATGATGATGATGATGATGATGATAATGATGATGATGTAACCATAGATACTGTTATTGAGTGTTCCTGCAGAGTTTGTACCAGAAAGGACTCAGAGTAATACTTTGAGTCTAGTATTCTGATCTGTTTTTGCAACCAAGAAACAGAAACTTATATGAAAGACTTTGATGAGAGGTAAAAACTGAACTTGCCAGGCACTGGTGGCCCATACCTGTAATCCTAGCTACTCAGGAGGCTGAGCTCTGAGGTCTGCAGTTCAAAGCCAGCCCAAGCAACAAAGTCCATGAGACTCCTATTTCCAATTGACCACCAGAAAACCAGAAGTGGTGCTGTGGCTGAAAGTGGTAGAACACTAGCCTTGAACAAAAGAGCTTAGGGGCAGTGCACAGGTCCTGAGTTCAAGCCCCACGACTGAGAAAAGAAACCCCAAGTACCTTCAAATTTATTTTGCTTTTTTCTTTTGCCAGTATTGTGGTTTGAACTCAGGGCCTTGAGCTTGCTCAGCTAACTTGCTCATGACTGATCCTTTACCAACTGAACCACACCTACAGCTACTGGCATTGAGCCTTTTGTCACTTTTTCACAGTTTTACCATTTGGAAAACAAGGCTAAGAGATCTCACCTTAAAAGAGAGTGAGCTAATGTACTGAGATATAGCTTACAGAGCCTTGGTGAACACCGGCTGTTGGCTTCACTTGGCTGTTTTGTCTAATGCCATGCCACTAGTTTCTTCTCCTTCCTCTTTCCACAACACACATTTAGTGTCAGCTGGGCCGTGTGGTTGGCTTTAAGCTTGCTGGGTTGGATAGAATGCTAGATGGAGGGAGAATTTCTGAGTTTGAGGTCAGATTCCATCTGTGTGTGTGTAAATGCATGCACTTGAGATGTAGGATTTGGAAAAGATGAGTAGGCATTTTCTATTTGTTTGTTTGTTTTTGGTGCCAGTCCTGGGTGTTGAACACAGGGTCAGGGCACTGTCCCTGAACTTTTATGCCCAAGACTAGTGCTCTACCACTTGAGCCACAGCTCCACTTCTGTTTGTGTTTGTTTTGGTCATTAATTGGAGGTAAAAATCTCATGGACTTTCCTGCCTGGGCTGGCCTCAAACTGTAACCCTCATATATCAGCCTCTTGAGTAGCTAGGATTACAAGCGTGAGCCACTGGCACCTGCTTTTTTTTTTTTTTTTTAATACTACACAGAGCTTAGCAATTGGTTATGATCATTTTTTTTAATTTTTAATTTTATTATTATAAAGGTGATAGTGGGATTCCAGTTATATAAGTCAGGTAAAGCGTACATTTCTTTTTGGATAATGTCACCCCTTTCCTTGCTCTATCCCAGATTTTCCCTCCCGTCTCCACATCCAAGTTGTATAGGTCATTCTTCATCATGGTGTTTACTGAGTATATGATAATTTCTGAACAACAACAAAACTGCTGTCTATATGCAGTTACGGGTCCTCTGAGACCAGTCTGCTAATTCACCTGTCATTGGTGCCAGCAGTGTGAGCGGTGGTCAGAATGTGTAGCTACCCCTGAAGAGCACCATGTCTTCTAGACTCATCCCCAGGTGTGCCCCTCCTACCCATCCACTCATACATGCTATTATTGTGGTTTGTGTCACCACAGCGTTTTCAGTCTGGAATGAGAGACGAATCCTCAAATCTTGGCTCCATTCTTCAGAACTGTGATTTTGAATAAATTTAATTTTGACGAGTATCAGTTAAATCATCTGAAATATCTGCCTCCCAGTGAGTTTGTAATAGGGCCTACAAAGAACCAGATGGTACATGGAAAATGGTCCACACTTCCCGACACATAGTAGGTGCTCAGTAAAAAGTGGATATTTGGTCCTGATGATAATGAATGGGAAAGGACTGCAGGAATCTGGGAGTCTGTTATATTTGTGGAGAATCTACTGAGGATGAGCATATTCTTTTGCTTTGTGGCTCTCTGTGAAGAATGAGACTGAAGCCCAGGGCCTGAGCGTGTGCCCCTTTCTGTCTGCTGTTCCCGCATTCAGATCCAGCCTCAGCCTGAACAGAAATTGCTGAGAGTTCAGGATGGGAGCTCGCAGCTGGGATTCACTTCTGTGGCTCATGCTGACTGTCTAGAGAACATCTATGCAGCTGTAAATGAAAACATGTTAGTGTGACTCATGGCAGTGTAGGAAACAGGAGAGGAAGCGTGAGATACTCAAGACCCACTTCAGGGAGGCCTGAGGCCTGTCCACAGCTGGGCAGAGGAGAAAGATGCATTTTTTACCAAGTTCCTTTGATGGTATTCCCTCCTCCCTCCCTCCCTCCCTCCCTCCCTCCCTCCCTCCCTCCCTCCCTTCCTCTCTTCTTCCCTCCTTCCCTCCTTTCTTTCCTCCCATTTGCAATGCGAAAGAAGGCATCTTGTTTCTGTAAGGAATTATTTTTGAAACAATCAGCTTTTATAACCAAAAATTTTACCTTCATCTTAAGTGGAATTTTAAAGCAATAGGAGGAGGTCACTTTTTAGCGTCCTTTGCTCTCCCCCAAATAATGCAAATCAATGTGGCTAAGATAAAACATACTATCAAGTCGATATTTTTTTCTTTCTTTTTCAGTTCTCAGGGTTTCCAATCCCTATGTAGGCATTCTGTCACTTGAACCCTGATCCCAGTCCTGGTCACTTGTCTAATCAATCATCAATACACTGATTCGTTGATACCTTAAAATACTAACAGTGGCCCTTTTGAGCTTCTCTTTCAGCTCTGTGTCTCTGTCTCTCTCTGACTCTTCTGTCTCTATATCTGTCTGTCTGTCTCTGTATCTCTCTCTGCATGGTACTGAGCCTTGTGCTTTTCTCTTGGCTTTTTTTTTTTTTGTTGGTCATGGGGCTTGAACTCAGGCCTGTGCACTGTCCTTCAGCTCAAGGCTAGCACTCTACCGCTTGAGCTACAGCACCACTTCTGGTTTTCTGAGTGGTTTATTGGAGCTAAGAGTCTTATGGAGTTTCCTGCCTGGGCTGGCTTTAAACTGTGATCTTCAGATCTCAGCCTCCTGAGTAGCTAGGATTACAGGCATGAGCTACTGCTGCCTGGCTTCTCTTGGCTTTTCCATTGAAGGCTGCCTTCTACCCCTTGAGCCACAGGTCCCCTTTCTGCTTTTGCTGGTATATTAGAGATGAGACTTGGAGATGAGACTCTCTTGGAGTTTCCTGCCTGGGCTGGCTTCACATCATGCTACACTAGCTAACAATGGTCTTGCAAATGGTGCTTTGGTGGTGTGGTTTTGAAGAATATTTGGCAGTGAGGATAAGAAGAAGCATCCATTGTCTCTTCTGTCTTATTGTCCCTCTACTTGACAAGTTAAGAGGACCAAAGGGTGGAACCACACCTTCACCTTCTTCATTAAAAAATAAAAGTCCCCCTTTGGAAATCGGAGTGCTGGCTTTGAGTGCTGCCGGCTTTCTCTCAGGCAGCGTGGTGTCTCCTGACAAGGGAAATTGTACCATAAACAGCTAGCTGGGACCGAACATCATGTTTGAACATCCTCCTCCAGCTTTCTCCCTCCCCCCCCCCCCCCAAATCTAGAACAATCTGTGTGAGCATTGGCAGCATCCGTACATGTTAAAGCAACAACTCTTCTGGTGGGCAATTTGGCGAGTACTCAAAAATCTTAAGAATGTGCCTAGCTTTGTTCCAGCAGGTTCTGGGAAGCGCTCTTTACAGAACTAACAAAAGCAAAATGTCCCTCCAAAGACACCCATGGCTGTGGCATTAACTAGCAAATCACAGCAGAAATCAAGTTGATAAATGCATTTATTGCAAATGAAATGGACATCTATGGTGTGCTGTGCTTCAGGTAGTGTATCTGTCTTTGCAAATGAGAATATGTTATTACCATATTACTTCTGAATGCATGAAAGTATCAAATGCATGTGTGATCGAGAAAGAAACTAAAAGGGAAGAACACGGGGAGAATGCTTTGCAAGATGAGAATGTTCTAGAAAGGGATCGAATGGTGATGGCAGTTGTGCAGTGAAGATAATGTACTTTATATCACCAGGCATACACTAAGAATAGTTAAGTGGTAAATTTTCCATAATATGTACTTTGCCACAATTCTAAAAATAACAAATATAACAAAAATGACACATAGTAATGATTTTTTAATGTACATATAGATGCCCACTCACTAAGAAAACAGTATGTCTTCTAGAGAAAACTAGTTTTCCATTGCAATTATTTCAGCTTATATCTCTAAAAGGTAAGTATCTTTTCAGCACAGTTGCTACAACACCATCTCAGATAGCTATTTAACAATTCCTTAATATCACTGAATGCAAAGGTTGACTCTTTTTTGTTGTTGCTTGTGCCAGTCCTGGGTTTGAACTCAGGGCCTGGGCACTGTCCCTGAGCTTTAGTGCTCAAGACTCTTCCACTTAAGCCACAGTTCTAATTCTGGCTTTTGGTGTTTCATTGGAGATAAGAGCCTCATGGACTTCCTGCACCAGCTGGCTTTGAACCATGATCCTCAAATCTCAGCTTTCTGAATTACAGGCATGAAACACTGGTGCCCTGATAAAAAGATGACATTTTGATTAACAAAAAAACTTTTTTGTCAACTTTTCATTTTACTAATGAGATGGAAACAGCTATATATAGCTTTGATAGTGTCAATAAAATGTGCTCTGCAGCCTTTTGGACAGGAAAGGGTTTTCTGACCAGGGAGTGATAAGATTTGTTAATCTTTCTTCTCATACAGTCTGATCATACCAGCTGAAAAATACAGACTTTCCTTCTTCCTCTGTTTCCGTTTCCTTCTGTTTCCTCCGCTGCCTTCTTCTCTCCACACATCTATTCGGGTCTCTTTAAACAGGAGAACCTGGCTAGGCATAGTGGTTTAGCTTTGTAATCCCCAACTCTCCAGGTTATGGAGGCCTGGAGTTTGGGAATTGGAGGCCAGCTGGGACAAAGTGAAAGAGACTGTATTTTGACAACAAAATAGAAATAACAGAACCCGGAGGCCTGGCTCAAGTGAGAGCATTCAACCTCCGGGACCCTCTTGGCAAAGAAGTTAAACCCGAACTCATGAGTCATCACATTGCAGATAGACAAGCTTGAACCTTCCATGCATTACTGATGATTTTTTTAAACATAAGAATTAATGTGAAGTAATATATATGGTAAGTAACCTGATTCAGCTATTCCAGAGTATATATGTATCTAAAATACCATGCTGTTTATTCAAAACTAATATAAATTAACATATAATTAATTGTTATAACTGACATAATGAATCATAAAAGTAACTTAGATTTTAACACATACTAATATAATCTAATGACTATTTTAATTCATAATTTATAGTAATATATATAATTCATAATATATAATTTTTACTTAATTAAAATTAAATTTATAAAGCAAAAAAAATGTAAGAAGGGCAGATTGTGAAGCCTCTTCAGACTTACTGTATTTTTTTTTCCTTAGAGTTGTAATAATATTTAGCATTCTTACAATCACTGACCAGTAGGTCAGTGTATCAAGACAGATCAGTATTTTTTGGTAAGGCCTTAGGTGACTTGAGTATCATGCTTACTAATTTCTTACCAGCACCTAGAAATTGCAAACTTATGCCTTGCCTCTCTGGATGTGCCTTTTCTGGACATTTATATAAAAGACATCATTTGTGAACATTTGTGATGATCATAACTTAGAATAGTACTCTTTAAGATTTATCCATATTGTAGCACAGTTCTGTACTTGATTAATTTTTGTAGTATAATGTTCCAGTAAATAAATGTATCATCGTTGTGTGTCTGTCAAAAAAAAAAAGTGGTATTCACTGGGTGCTGTGACTCACTCCTATAATCCTAGCTACTTAGGAGGCTGAGATCCAAGGATTGCCGTTAGAAGACAGCCCAGGCAAGAAAGTCAGTCCGTGAGACTCATCTCAAATCAAGCACTCAAGAAAGCCAGAAGTGAAGCTGTATGTAGCTCAAGTGGTAGAGCGCTAACCTTGAACCAAACCCCGCCCCCCCAAACTCAGGGATAGTGCCTAGTCCCTGAGTTCAAGCCCCCCAGTACTAGCACCATTAAAAAAAAAGTAGATCTCTGTGAACTTGCTGTCACGGAGGCTCTCCGCAGCCTGTGTGTGCGTTCCTGAGGCCTGGGGGTGCCATCACCAGACGGGGGGCTGGATCCTCATGGAAAGCCACACAGCAGACATGGTGCTGGGGCTAGCTGATCATCCCTGACCAGTCACAAAGTTCTCTGCATCCCAGTAGTGATGCCACAGTAGGAACAAGCCCAACACAGCCACGCGGCTTCTAAGTGCATTTTTTCCCCATTTCTCCCAAGGGCGACTGACTAGTGAGGGCTAAATGGGCGTCGAGGGGCATGGAAAGGATGGATGCCAGCTGCACCAGCCTGGTCCCTTTAGATAAAGAGGGTGACCAGAGGCTCCATGTCTGCTTACATGGCTTTCCACCTCACTCAAAACCAGCCATTGTCTCCCAGCCTCTCCCCATTATTGTAGCCTCATCCTGGGTGATCTTGCTGGAAAGGAGAAGGGCAGAAGAAGCGTGGTGTCCAGGGAAGGGGGTGTGAGCCCTGTTCCCAGCACGGCCACTCACTAGCTGTGTGGTCTTGCTTGCACTGTCCTCCGCCGTCAGGCAGGATCCACACAAGGGCCGCTTTGTCTCTGGGAGTGGAACGTGGGGCAGGCTCTAGCTCCAGGCCTGCCAGGCCTGGTCAATGAATGTCAGCTCTTATGATGGAAGGTTGAACATTAACACGCAGCTCCCTCATTCCCCCACGGCTGGAAGAGGAGAGCTCGCGCATGACTGTGTACAACTACCACCTCTGGAAAGTTTCCTAAAGTCACATTTCAGAGCACTTTCCAGGGGCTACATTTAGATGAAAGAGATCCTCTTTAAATCCTGAATAAAACCTAGCATTGAGTGCTGCGAAAGCAAGCACCGAGGCACAGAGAAAGGGGCTATTCTTTCGGCCAAGGTGTTAAACCAGTGAATGTCAAGGGAAGAACATTTTCTTTCTGCTTAAACAGCGAGTTCTGGCCACACAGCCAAGTCTGAGGCACTCGTACTGTGATGTCGCACTGCAGTTCAGGCAGCGTGGCCGAGCAGGTGCTCTTGACTTTAGGGGGTCCTTGCTTTGACTTCACTTACAGTGGCCCGGGTTTGGTAAGATCCAGGGAAGTCCACCTGCGTTTGCAAAATCCATCCTGCATTCCTCTTGGTCATGGTCTGACTGTTTTCCAAGGCTGGTCGGCTTGCTCCAGACTTTTGAGGTCATAGCTGTACTCCAGGGCCTCTAGTTGTGGTCCAGGAAGTACAGACACTACCTCCCCCGCTACCCCCCCCCCCCCCCCCCCCGAAGTCAGTCAATACCCCTTCCCTTCAGGGATATCCGTCTGCACAGACAGTTGCCATGGAGACCAGTGTATCTTTCATCAAATCTAGTTTTTTCCCCTATGGGACGGATTGCAATCCAGTAGGTTCCCGTGGGCGAGAGCAAGATGGCTTCCCTGTTCACAAGCCTTCAGGCCAGGTCGACAGAAGTACGGCTGGCATCCTGTCTGCTGCCCACTGTGGTGGGCTTGGAGTATCACCCCTACACCAAGGGCTTGGGGGGCTTAGGGTCGATTGGGGTCTACTGCCGTGAAGCCAGAGGCTGAACATTTCTCACCCCTGTTTTCTCTTGAACTGGACAAGGCCATATTGATGCATGTTTTATATAAATAGTCCTTTCTGAACTGCAGGACATTTCCTGTCCTGTTTTTAAAATTCGGTTGACAGATGGGTTTACTTCAAAGGTGGCGCCACCATAGCTCACATGCCACATGGACCCTGGCAGCTAAGAAGGGTTTGGACTTTTTTTTTCCTCACCTAAAAATTTTTTTGTATGTGTTGGTCCTAGGGCTTGAACTCAGGGCCTGAGTGCTGTCTTAGACCTTTTTTGCTCAAGGTTAGTGCCATAGTTCCACTTTTTTTTTTGGAAGTTAATTGGAGATAAAATCTCTTGGATTTTCTTGCCTACGTTGGCTTTGAACCATGATCCTCAAATCTCAGCCTCCTGAGTAGCTAGGATTATGGATATGAGCCACCGGCACCTGGCTGAAGGCGACAATTTGTGTTGTTCCATAAAGTTTTATTGGAACCCAACCCTGCCCATCCATTTTCGTGGTGTCTGTGGGGCCTTGTATGGTGGAGTTGGTGGTTTTGCAGAGATGTGATGATGACAAAGCCTGGAAGGTGTGCCCTCTGTGCCTTTACCAGAGTCATGGGTGTGGGGGGCAGGGGCATGTGTTTGTCCTACGTAGGCAGGGCTGGGGTGAGTCTAGAGGAAGAGGGTATGCTGTAATTACCCATAGCAAGTCTGGGCCAATGGCACGTTCTGTTTCCCCCTTCTGATAACTAACTTACGGGACTCAGTGTAAAGCATGTTTGTGACGTATGGTCTACAATGTTTAATAAACACTGACATGTATTGGCTTTCTACTTTCCTAGTCCAATTTTGGCAAAATGTGATCCGTGACCCTTGATAAGCTTACCTTCACCTTCCTTTGTCTACACTAGTAAATCCCTCTAAAGAAATCTTTGCTTATATTTCTAAAGATGATCTTTCCAAGTGATTGTGATTAATTTTTTTAAAAATCGAATTGTCCATGCAAAAGGCTAAAAAGTGTCGGACAGATGAACATCCACACCACATGGACCAATGTACTGAAGGGAATTATCTTCCTACACTCCATATAGGAATGTTCTCCATTGACATTCACGTGTCAAGCCTACTTCTGGTCGTTAGTGTTCATAGTTAGGGGTGTGTCTCAGGCCATCCCCGGTCTCACCAGCAGCAGCCTCTGTGTCCTGCAGAGACAGATGGAGCCAACGTTGCCATTGACATTAGGCATGTGAATTCGATATTCACATGGAGTCTGTTAGGCTCAGAAAATGGAAGAGTGTCAGTGTGGGACTCAGGTGTATGTAGAGCTGGTGGCTCAGGTATGACAGAGTGGAATCTGAGTCTAGATGAGTGCATTGCTCTACAAAACAGGGTTTGTCACTCTTGGTCGCCCAGGATTTGCGTGTGTTGTTTGGACAATACATATTCTTCCTCTTGGTCCACACACTTCCCATTTTTTCTTTCTTTCCCTTGCTCTACTCAACTCCTGTTTCTAATTTTTGTGTAACCTTAACAAATCACCTCAGTTCTTACTCCTTGGGCCTGGTGGTAGAGGCTGCTCGAAGCCCTGGTAGAGTGTAGGAAAAAAATCCTGTGGTTGTTTGCATCCCCTTACCATTTATTGTTCTTAGCCTTCCTCTTGTTGGAGCCCCTGCTGTCCTCTAGGGAGGGCTGTTTGTATTTGAGACTGAAACTACTATGAAAGTACTCTATATAAAGGAACACAAGAAATCCGGTCGATTACTAGAGGAACTTAAAACATACAAGTAAATGGAC
This sequence comes from Dipodomys spectabilis, assembly GCF_019054845.1. Taxonomy (NCBI): domain Eukaryota; kingdom Metazoa; phylum Chordata; class Mammalia; order Rodentia; family Heteromyidae; genus Dipodomys; species Dipodomys spectabilis. The sequence goes on from NW_024870752.1 coordinate 12,803,357, forward strand.
TCTTAGTTTCCCATTCTGTTGTTCAGTATTTAACATCATGCTTGCTCATTTATCCACTTACCTGTCCACTAACCACCAACCTACTTACCTTTCTGTTTTAAGTTCCTCTAGTAATCAACAAGTTCTCTCTCTCTCTCTCTCTCTATCGATCGATCGATCGATCGATCGATCAATCGATCTATCTATCTATCTATCTATCTATCTATCTATCTATCTATCTATCTATCTATCTATCTATCTATCTATCTATCTATCTATCTATCTATCCATCCTGGGGATTGAACCCAGGGCCTTGTGTGTTGCTAAGCATGTGCTCTTAACCGTTAATTGCATCCCTACCCTTAGAATAATTAATTTTATAGAACAAATATATGGTTGGCCTTGTGATCCAGATAGTCACTATTCTCTGGTAGGTTTAGGTTATTTTCCCATGCACTTTCCACTTGGGACCACAGGGAGAACAGGTATGATAATCCCTTCTCACTCGTCTATCACAGGTCTATCACAGATCTCTGTGAAGGCGGAGCTGCTCAGGCATTGTCACTAACATGGCTAGTGCATCTGGCAGAATGGCTTGTGGCGTGGTTTTTGTTGTTATTGTTGTCTTTTGATCAGTTGTGGGGCTTGAACTCAGGGCCTGAGTGCTTTCCCTAAGCTTTTTGCTCAAGGCTAGTGTTCTACCACTTTAAGCCACAGCACCACTACCAGCTTTCTGGTGGTTAATTGGGGGATACACAGATTTTCTTGTCTGGGCTGGCTTCAAACCATGATCTCAGCCTCCTGAGTAGCTAGGATTACAGCCTGAGCCCCCCAATATCTGTCTTCTTGTGTTTGTTTTCCAAGTGCTTTCTTGTAGGATGTGGGCTTATGGTGTGGTACTGAATTCCAGGGTGTACCACTGGCCATGTGACACGATAACATTCATAGACACAGCCTCCCACTGGCCTCAGCAGAGTCTCTCAGGACAACAAAGAGTAGGAGTGCCAGGTGTTCATCCTTTGTAGACCTGGGAACTGTGGGTCTGAACATGAGTGTGCATGGTTTGTTTTCTTCTCCTCTTCAAATGGGACGTTGTGTGCCTCAGTGGCTAGAGACAGCTGTGTCCTGCAGAGAGCAGTTTGTGCCCCCTAGCTGCTCTGACCCATCACCCCCGCACCGTTGGATGCTGTCATCCTAAGAATCAGAAACCAACACAGAGGAAAGCTGGCCAACCTCCCCTTTTATGGCTCGTATAAGAATTTTGCTGATGTAATAAAATCACTTCTAAGTCAAGATGACAGAAAAGTTACACACACACACACACACACACACACGGCTTTGTCTTTGTTGTTGTGAGAAATTCCTGGGAGTAACTTAAAGAAGGAAAGGTGGATTTTGGCTCATGGCTTTGGGGGGCTCAGCTCATGGTTGGTTGGTGTCATTGCTTGCAGGCCAACTGGCCTGCAGAAACATCACAACACAGGCATAGTGGAGGAAAGTTATCTCCTCATGGTGTCCAGAGAACCTTCAAAGACACTCTTCCAGAGACCCAGTTCCTCCAACTAGACCCTACCTTCCATTGTTCCACAGCTTCCCTGTAGTCTCTTCACATTTTGAATCCATCCTGTGGATTAGGTAATTTGTTGATTAAATCAGACCCTTCATGAGCTTCATGATTATCCCGAGGTGAGCTCTGGTAATCTTGCAGTGCCTCTTAGATTCACCAGCTCATTGGCCTGGTTAAGGATTATTCAGGGAAGAATAATGGAGGAAACCATTCCAGTCTTTCAGAAATACTTGAAATAAGAATATGTTCTCAGTGTAGATGCTTTAGCGGTTGAGAAACAACTCTCAACCTGGAATCTGCCACCACGAACACAGAGGCTGGAAGCAAGAATACATTCTACACACAATGGCACAGGGGACTCTGTTTTTCCAAACACAGTCAAAGCAATACAGGAGACACTGGGCTGAATGTTCTATTTGACCTTGTAACCAATTGAGCTCTTCTATGTGGATATGCAAACAATCACATAGAACTTTTTTTAAAAAATATATTTTTAGCCGGGCGCTGGTGGCTCACGCCTGTAATCCTAGCTGCTCAGGAGGCTGAGATCTGAGGATCTCGGTTCAAAGCCAGCCCGGGCAGGAGAGACTGTGAGACTTCTATCTCCAATAAACCACCAGAAAACCGGAAGTGGCGCTGTAGCTCAAGTGGTAGAGCGCTCGCCTGGAGCTGAAGAGCTGAGGGACAGCGCCCAGGCCCAGAGTTCAAGCCCCACGGCCGACCAAAAAAAAAAAAAATATATATATATATATATATATATATTTTTTTTTTTATTGTGAAAATACTGTACAGAGGGGTTACAATTACATGGGTAAGATAATGAGCACATTTCTTATCAAGCTTTGTTTCCCCTTCCCATCCCTTCGTATCCTCCTCCCCCGCCCCTCGTCCCCCCCACCAAAGTTGTAAAGTTTGTTTTTCTACATAACGACTTGTACATCTCATTGTTGCAATGGGTCCTCCTGTATCCCTGTTTTAACAATTTGTTTTTTCCCTTCCTCTCCACATATACCAACATCATATATAGTGAAAGCAGGGGTTATACCATGGGGGAGGGGCATACAAGGCAACAACGACATAATCTTATAAATAAATATGTTAGAAACAATCGCATGAAAGATCTCTCCCTTTTTTTTTTTTTGTCAGTCGTGGGGCTTGAGCTCTAGGCCTGGAAGCTGGCCCTGAGCAATTCAGCTCAAGGCTCACGCTCTACCACTTGAGCCATAGTGCCACTTCTAGTTTTCTGATGTTTTTTTTTTTTTTTAATTGTGATTAAGTGATTACATAATTTCCCAAATTTCACAGTATTGTGGAATAATGATGCTCATTTAAAGTCACAAGCTCATTCTAACTTTCCTGGAGCAAATTGTCTATCACGGTCTATAATCTATAACAGTATACACATATACACCATACATGTGATCAGCAGCATGGGATTATTTAGAAATGGTTCCACCAGATGAGTGGAAGTTCTTTGTTTCTTTTTTTTTGTTTGTTTGTTTTTTTTGGGTCCAGTCATGGGGCCTGAACTCTGGGCCTGGGCGCTGTCCCTCAGCTCTTCAGCTCAAGGCTAGCGCTCTACCACTTGAACCATAGCGCCACTTCCAGCTTTTTTCTTTTTGCTTATGTGGTGCTGAGGAATCGAACCCAGGGCCTCATGCTTGCAAGGCAAGCACTCTACCACTGAGCCACCTTTCCAGCCCAGTTCTTTGTTTCTTAAGTCCTGTTAATTTTGTCGTATCACCTAACATTTTGGATTTAACATCCACTTATCAGGGAGACTATGTACCCTTTGTCTCTTTGCTCTTGGCTTACCTTGCTCAACATAATTTCTTCTAGCTCCATCCATTTCTCTGCAAATGCCATTATTTTGTCATTTCTAATGGCTGTATAATATTCCAATATGTATAGATACCACAATTTTTGGATCCATTCATCTGTGGTGGGGCATCTGGGTTGTTTCCATATCCTAGCTATTGTGAACAGTGCTGCACACATAGAACTTTTAAAGTGCTAAAGGATAGCCCTCTTTGTACTGTAGTAGAATGCCCATAAGACACATAAACATACCACACACCACACACCATACACTTAAATTTCTATTTGTGAAATGTGTGCTTTGCAGTTTTTACTCTCACCTCTTTGGACTGACAGTGTGTTTGGGAGTTTATGGGATCCTTCTACACAAGTCTACAGGGGCCCCAGACTAAAGTACAAACACATGGGACATTTCTCACATCATGGATTGCAGCCTTGCCAGCTCTGTCATCGATTGGCAATGGCTGTCTAGGATACCTTGTTTGAATTGAGGGTCTTAGTGATGTTTGCTCTTGGGAGGGCTAGGCTTGGGCTGCTCTCCAGCTGCATTGTCAGACCTCAGGATTATAAGGACCGGGCTCAGAATGGGGCCTTCGGGACAGAAAGAAGACACGGGCTGAACTCGAGGGGGCACCAGAAACAAGTATGTTCTGACTTGTCAAGAGTTAGAAGGCTACTGACTGCTCCTAGATGTTGTGTGAAACACTTGAGGATTGCTCTAATTGTTGGTCCGCACTAATATCTGACACAATAGGCATTCCATAATTTGTTGTTGTTTTTGGTCAAAACAGTGTTGATGAAAATCTCATGTCTGTTCTGACAAAACTCCTGTGAGGTTCTAGGTTCAGGGCGTGTGTGTGTGTGTGTGTGTGTGTGTGTGTGTGTGTGTGTGTGTGTGTGTGCGCGCGCACGTGTGAGGTTCTAGGTTCAGGGCGTGTGTGTGTGTGTGTGTGTGTGTGTGTGTGTGTGTGTGTGTGTGTGTGTATTGGTGCTTAAATTTGGCCTGAACACTGAAATTTTTTGCTCAAGGCCAGTCCTCTATTATTTTAGACACACCTCCACTTCCACTTGTGGCTTTTTGATGGCTAATTGGGGATAAAAGTCTGAGGGTGTGCTTTCCTGCTGGGGTTGGCTTCAAACCATGATCCTTAGATCTCAGCCTCCTGAATAGTTTAGGATTATAGGCCTGAACTGCTGGCACCTGGCTTGCAGGTGCTATTTTTGTCTTCAAAACTGATGATAAACCTAAACTTTATGAAGCTTATTTTTGACCTCCAGCCAAGAGTTCAAGGTCAGACTGAAGCTGGCTGAAGGGCAAGGGTTTGAGCCAAGCTTTGTGGCATTGCAGAGCTCATCTTTTCCAACCAAAGGAAGCATGAGGGCACTGTCACCTTGTCAGAGATGCAGTCACTTACCATCGGTGTTGGTTTAAAAAGTGCAAGCCCCACAGCGGTAGAGATAAAACTGCACCCAGGCTGGTCTTTTGGCTGCATTCTTCCCCACACTTGGTAGGCTTGGCTGGCCCGTTTTGTCGGGTGTGAAGTAGACAGGAGAAGAAGTGAGAAGATTGCAAAATGACAAATGAGGACAGGAGATAGCCTCAGGTTGTCCAGGCGCAATCCCTGGAGCTTTGTCTGGTGCTCACAGCCAGGCAAGGCTTAGAAAATGTGCTGCCTTCTGCTCGGGTTTCTCTTCCCCCAGGGCTTGACTCCATGGGTTTGCTGCGGGCAGCTCCAGCTCCGGTTTCTCTGGGTGGGAGAGAGGGTCTGCAGCTCCAGCTCCGGTTTCTCTGGGTGGGAGAGAGGGTCTGCCCCGCCTCCACATGCTGGCTCCGGAATTCCCAGAAATTATGTCCTGGATTTTGATTGGTTTAAAGGTGTGTGTGTGTGTGTGTGTGTGTGTGTGTGTGTGTGTGTGTGTGTGTGTGTGTGTGTGTGTGTGTGTGTGTGTGTGTGTGTGTATCTGTCCATCATCCATCCATCCGTCCATCTAGCCATCTATCCAACCATCTAAAAATAGTTTCCTGTTTAAATTGCTCTTCTCCTTTTCTTATACTTTCTAAAATAAAATGGCCTGAATGATCTCATTGAAAGGATTTTGGTCTAAACCTTAAATCACACTAAGATGATTACCGATCAGTTTCAAGCCAAGTCTCCCACCCCTAGTCTTAACAAAAAAACAGAAACTAGCATCATTTGAATCGGAAAAACCTCCTTACAGATATATTCAAGGTTCCCTTGCCTATTCAGTACATTTGGTATTCAGAGCAATTCATTCTTCTTTTCAGGCTTTTAATTTAGGTAGGATAATAGGTACTTGGCTGTAATGCAATTTATTCCTTCCCAGACTAATATGATTTCATTAAAAGTGCACTTTGGTCACATAGTACTAGTTTCTTCTTGCTGACCTTGCTCAAGTGAGGTGGTGAATTAGCTCCTGACCCATGGCTGCATTTATCTGGAAAATAAATACTTTAGAAAACAGGACTGTGAGGGATCCAGGGCCAGAGTTTTGTTTTGGTTTTTCTTCATGTGATTCTGTAATATTAATGCTACATCTTAATCTCTACTGTTACAGAATTATGTAAGCACTACCCAGATGAATCCAGATTCTTATATTCAAAAGTAGATTTAATACAATGAAGTTCACGCATGCAATAAATTATGTCTGGAATCTGCGTAAATATAAAATAGATGTTTGAGTCTGGTTAGGGATCTACATGGATAAATATACATATATTTTATATTTATTTTTTTCCAGCACTCTTGATGAAACAGGATAGTCTATGAACTGTTATTCATTCATTCATTCATTCTTCATTTATTCATTTATTTATTTATTTATTGCCTGCCCTGAAGCTTAAACTTTAGACCTGGGTGTTGTCCCTAAGCTTTTGTGCTCAAGACTAGTGCTCTACCATTTGAGCCACTGTGGCTCGTCCGGCTTTTTGTGGCTAATGGTGATAAGACTCTCACATATTTTTGGACCAAGATCCTCAGATCTCAGCTTCCTGAGTAGCTGGGATTACAGGTGTGAGCCAACAGCGCCCAGTTGCAATTTAGATTTTTAAAATGGATTTAATTATGTTTCCCTTCAAGGCAAAAATCTGACAAGTTTCTAGGGAGAAAAATGTTTGGTAGCATGAAGTAATTTGTCACATTTTTTAGATTTTGAAAGGAGACAGTCTCCCTTTCCTTTTTTATTTATTTTTTTTAATTAAGACCTTCTGTTTTCTGTATCTCTGAGCACCTGTAGCCACTAATGAATGTAAAATGTCCCACTTCCCTAGTGAGAAGTTGGCGTCCATGGCCCGCATCTTAAGGCCTGGCAGGAGACTACATCCTTCCCGACGAGTGGCAGCCGTGTGACCTGCCAGTGGCATTCTGGGCTAGGGACAGGGTGTCTTGTATCGTTTTAAGCGTAGTTCTGAGACATCGAGTTCTCTTGGGTATGGGGGCTTCTTGCTGTGTTTTGTAGCATGTTCCCCACAACACTTCATCATTCTTATGAAAGCCACAGAGGAAGAGGATATGATGGATGCCAATGTCAGCTGGCCGAATGATGCTGGAAATCACTTCCCTTTGGGTGGTGATGGACTACACGAGTGCTGAAAGTTCTGGATGTCATCGTGAGCCGCTACCGCCGGCCCTCAGGGCCCTTGGACTGTTCCAGTAGTGTTCGTTAAGCATCCCTGGGGGCTGGTGGCTATGATGTCCATGCTCAGCCTTCTCTTAGGCATGCAGTTGATGGAATGAGGAAGTAAAATGTCAAGGAAGAGATCTTTTTTGGAATTCATGAGTGGCTCAGAATCTCTGAAAAAGACATTTAGAAACTTTAGAACTTGCGATTTTTGCCTGGAGTACCCAGGATTTATACAGAGCTCACAGTGAAGTAGAGTAAGAATTTCCCTCTTGGGCAGTGTGTTCTGCTCAGCTCGTTTTATAGAGCTGTCCATCGATAATATCACAGCCCAGCAGTCACTGAAATAAAGGAGAATACAAGATTACAGGCAAGCTTGATTACAAAGGCTGAAAAATACCAGCAGGGAAAACAAACAAACAGATGATCCAAATAAACTTAAAAATAGGTGGGCTAGCGTAAAAGGAGTGTGGGTTAAGTTTTCTTTTCTTGTTTAACATTGCTGTTGGTACATTGTTTTTATAGTTAAAATTTTATTTACGAAAGAGCCAAATAACTCAGCCTTAGGTATTCAGGAAGATCTAAGGATGGCATTTTCCTGTTGTATCCGGAGGTTCAATAGCGCTGGTTCCTCGGAAGAAGAAATTTGTGTGTGTATGTATATATGTGTGTATGCACATGCATGTGCATGTGTGTGCTGGTACTGAGGCTTGAACTCAGTGCCTGGAAGCTGTCCCTTAACTTTTTTTTTTTGACACATTGTTCCTAAGACAGAGTAAAATGGGAGTTGGGAGAGCTAGTCTGCTTTGAGTACTTTGAATGTATGTATGGAAGGGTTGTAGGGAGACTCTTCTTTTTGTACAAGTATATGCTAATTAAAAAATCTTGAAATAACATTGGGATGTATAAACTCCAGAGGTAGAGCAAAGCAAGCTTCAAGAATTAATAGCTGAACTCTGGGAAATGGCACTTTGGCTCAAAGTGGTAGAGCACTATCCTTGAGCAAAAAAAGCTCAGGGACAATGCCTAAGCCCTGTATTCAAACCCATGACCAACTGGAAAAAAAAAAAAAAGCTGAGCTCTGACTTTGAAGATGTCTATATAATAAACAGGAGTAGAAACTTCTTTCATCAGACTAGTAATAACAATGGATGTTCAATAACAAATTTAAAATTCAGTTTTCTCTGTTTAAAATGTCAAGACAGTTACATGTATTTGGAAATGACTCCTATCAAAGAAGATTAAAAGTTAGAGATTTGAATTTGATCTGGAGAGAATTTCTGCTTGTATATATATATATATAATGTACTTTCTTTTGACATTGCTGTAAAAACAAGATGGTATTATACCTACATCTTAGATGTGTTTTACTAAAATAACTATGCTAATCAGTATGCACATGTTATTATGCTTTTCTGTGCATAATGAGGGACTTTGTGTGCGTTTGAAGATTTGTCTCTGTACTTTAAAAAGGAACATTTTGACTTGATTAACAGAATCACTCTACATAAATGCTGTAATCTGTCGATGTGTTTTGGTGAAAGAAAGTGGCTTTCCTGTAATTTGACTAGTCTGGAATTTTCAGAAGGAAAAATGAAGATTTGTTTGTCAGTTCCAAGTAGAGAACCACAGGGAAGTGTGAGAGAAGGCTATTCATGAAACACTAACGTCAGGAAAGACTACACTTACCTGAGGCTTTGACCTGTCTGGAGGCTTTTCAGACTAGTAGAATGCAGGAGACCAGCCTGGGAAATGCCACACATGGCGATTCAAAGCTAGTGTTTTCTCTGAACACCTAAGAAAACAACAGTCTGCTGAGGTGTTGACGTCATCAAGCAGGAGAAGCTCCAAACCAGACAAAACTGAAATCTATGCTTGGGCCTGACAGTTGCCGGGCCAGAGATGATGTCATCCGCAAGAGTTGCTTTTGTTTTTGCTTTTACATCTGTGGACAATCTTTTGTTGATAAACTTTCTAATTGTGTCATCCAGTCTCCTATTGTTTTTCAAGGTATTGTATCTGCTCTTATTTTGAGAAAGAGAGAAACTTAAAGGCTAGACTGAAAATTTGTACCTCTATCAGAAAATTTTTTTCTTAGACTGTAATGTGCTTAGTGTCTCTCCAATGAAGAATATTCGATGGCTTGTTTATGGGACTCATTGCCCTACATCTGAGATTTCCCTGACTGCTTTTTTTTTTCTTTCCGGTCCCAGGACCTGAACTCAGGGCCTGGGAGCTGTCCCTGAGCTTTATTTTGCTTAAAGCTAACATTCTACCACTTTGATCCACAGCTCTACTTCTGGTTTTCTTGGGGTTAATTGGAGACAAGAGTCTCATGGCCTTTCCTACCTGGGCTGGCTTGGAACTGCGATCCTCAGATCTCTGCTCCTAAGTAGCTTCACTGACTGCTTTTAAGGATGCTGTACCCTTCATGTAATAAAATAAGTTCTAAAATTTCCGGCGTTAACATGTCGTATGTGATGAAGGTGGATGTTGCTTTGAAGTCTGTACTGTCTAAATTGGTATACATATTAGATGCCAGCCACGTGTAGCTGGTTACATTTCAATGATGTGCAATTGAAATGCTAGTTCTTCAGTTGCATGAGTCGAATGAGTAGCCACCTGGGGCCGGCGGCTGCCATTTTGAATAGAGCTACATCGCCATCAAGGCAGAAAGCTGTACTGACACACACTTGAATAACTCATGACCAAATAAGTGCCTTACAGTGTCCAAGAGGATGTGTACATTGCCATTTTCCCACCTCATCCTTACCACACAGTACCTAGGCAAAAAAGCAAACCCATGAGCCAGGTTTATGCCAACTTGAGAACTAGAGTGCCAATTTGAGCACTAGGAACTAACGAAATAGGCAAGTTGGTTTTAGCAGACAGTGGATCCTTGGGGGAAAATAGCAAGAAAACTCTTCAGTGTTGGTTAAATGAAATGAACAGATTGCCTTTTAGTATTCTCTTGATTATATGTGGAGGTCCTAAACTTTCCAGAATAACCAACTCCCATTATTTATTTGACTTTCTGACTCCCTTTCTTTCTTAGTGGGTTCTCTTCCCTTCCCCTCCCCCCGCCCCCCGACTACATTTGCAAGTGAATTTCATTTTGTCTCTTAGTAGATTGAGAAAGTTAATTTTATATACATTAATTATATAGGCAGAAATCCCACTGTGACATTTCCACACGTAATTTACAATGGAGAACATTAACTTTTTTAGGTTTGTTATTTTGAGAGAGAAAATCTTACTAGGTAGCCCAGGTTGGACTTGAACTCGAGATCCTCCTGCCACTGTATTCTGAGTGCTGAGATTGCAGGCCTGACCTACACTACCCATCTTAGTAAAGTGAATTTTTAATGTTTGAAGGGTTCCAGAATGTCTCAGGGTAATTTGAACAAGCATGGGATTAAAAGTAAGCCTTCAAAGTGCTCTTCCAGTATCTGCTGCTGGCTGTCTACTCTCCTCTAGCGAAGGCATCCCTCTGGCTGATTCTGCCGTACTCACTCCTTACTGATTAGATGGAAAATGGCTTCCCATGAACAGAGATGAGGTCTCTGGACTCGCAAGCCATGTGGGTTTTTTTTCCCCTAACTTGTGATCTCATTTGAAAATGGAAGATCTGGCAAACTCCTTCCATATTGCTGTACTTTTTTTTTTTTAAGGTGGTAACTTTATTTATTATTTTAGTTCTCACTGGCGTCATTTCATCCGTATTGGGCAATCTAGATTATGGCAATTCCTATGTCTCCTTATACTCAAGTGTGTTTTAATTTTAAGGAGGAAATATTGCAATATGTATGCATTTTTGCATTTATCAAAGTGTTTTCTACTGTATTCATCTGTAGACTATCACTATAAGAAGTTATCAAAATTGGAATCAAGTCTTTTAACTTAGCTTTTCTGGTCACGAGTACTTGTCTCTTTCTATAGTAAGTTTGTGCTTTCTACTGGATCAGCTGCTTACTCATTTTACTTCATTCAGAATTATCGGAGTGCTTATATCTCAAAGAGCTCCGGGAAGACACATGACCATTCAGCGATGTCAGTTGCAGGCTGGGAAAGCCAGGTGCATAGGAGGCACTCAGATTTGCTCATTATCCTTCCCATAAACTCTCTTGTTCTCACAGAAATTAAAACCTAAGAGGATCCTGGTTGACATGGAAGCAGTCAGCATGTGCACATCTACCTGGGCACCGTTCTGTTATATCTGGGTTCAACTGTTTTTAGATCCAATAGGCAGCATTCAGTCTGCTGCCTGCCCTTATGGGGATGATGGAATTGGTGCTTTGCTGTCCACATCCTATAGAGTTGAATAGGATATGCTCATAGCATATTGCTAGAAGTAGTATGGTGGCCTGATTGAAACATATGGGAGTTTGGTACCCTGTCAATTGTTATATGATGGGAGGCATTGTTTGGCACAAAATGAGCCCCAGGTTTTTGTTGTATCTATTTATTTTTGTTTTGTTTTGTTTTGGGGGGGTGTTTTATTTCCATTTTTAGCAGTACTTTACTGGGGATTGAACTCAGAGCCTTACTTAAGTGCTTTTCCACTTGAGCCATACCTCCAGTCTTTTTTTTCCCTGAGAGCTGAGGACCTAAGTCAAGGCCTTGTTCTTCCCTAAACCCTTCAGTCTCTGTTATTGTTGCTTATTTTTGAGGTAGAGTCTTGCTTTCTGCCTGGACCAGCCAGGCCTACAGTCCTCCTGCTTGGGCTTCCTTTGTGTCATTGGCCTGGGGGCTGCCCAGCCATTAGCTTCCCCTGTAGCCACACCAAACTATTGGCTGAGAAGGAATCTTGCAAATTTCTTTTGTGCTCAGCTGGCCCTGAGCCAAGATCTGGCAATCTCAGCCTCCCAAGTAGCTAGAATTACAAGGTCTAGCCAAGAGCCTGGCTCAGGAGCTCAGCTCTTACAACCTCTCCAAAGATACCTGGCTCCCAGCTGGTACATCTCACACAGGGCTTTCTGTACTCTTGAGTGGCTTCTGCATTGTCCCCTGTGTCATGTCAGTAGGTCTTCCTATCAACCTAGGACAAGATTGCACCTTTGCTCACCCATGAATCTCTCTAAGTTCAATATGTCTGCAACTGAATTCTAAGAATCTTTCTCTTGAATTGCTGGAAACAAGCTACTGTCTTCTCTCCCTCTTGATTCCAGTCTCTAAACCAGTCTCATCTTTGATTTCTGTTTCTGTTTTTTTTTTTTTTTTTTTTTTGGGGGGGGGTCCGGTTGTGGGGCCTGAACTCTGGGCCTGGGTGCTGTCCCTCAGCTCTTCAGCTCAAGGCTAGCGCTCTACCACTTGAGCCACAGCGCCATTTCTGGCTTTTTTCATTTTGCTTATGTGGTGCTGAGGAATCGAACCCAGGGCCTCATGCATTCAAGGCAAGCGCTCTTCCACTGAGCCACCTTCCCAGCCCCTCACCTTTGATTTCTGTCCCTGGGAAGCCACCACATCTTGCTTCTGCCTTCTGCAGCCTGCGCCTCTCTATCCTCTGACGCTTCCTGAGAGCAGGCCTCAGTATTTCTCATAGTCACTCAGGACCAGCTCATCTTTCTACTCACCTTAGTGTCCCACATCTCCGCCCAAATCCTGGAGACTGCCAAGTGACGGACGGACTGCTCAGGACTTGCTTGGTGCAGGCATTTCACTTATGAATGGGGATACATTGGTGAACCCAATCAATGCCACCTCTGCGGTCAGTGTTTTGGGAGGCTTGCAGGATGGACAGTGGTGTTAAACCAGCAAGTGTATAAAGTGTTATGAGTGAGGTTACATGCGTCTCTGCTGGTCCTCTTCTCACCGTTTGGACAATGCAAATACCAAGTGTGTGCTCGAGGTCTTATAGGACTGATGGAGGCTTAGGAAATACTTACAGGTCCCCTTAGAACTCCCTTGCATTCTTGCTTTCTGTGTGTGTAGTCTCTGGAATGTCTTGGTTCCATGTTTCTTGGGCAAGTGTCAATATTAAGCTCAAGTGCTAGTCCTTCTGGGAAGGAAGCTCTTCTTCATTTCTTCTGCATGACATTTTCTTCTGTTACCCATAGCTCCTTGGTGTCCTTTCTAGTTTGCTTTTGCTCTGTGCTTTTTGTGTGTGTGTGCTGGTCTTGGGGCTTGAATTCAGGGTCTGGGAACTGTCCCTGAGCTTTTTAGCTCAAGGCTAGCACTCTACCACTTTAGCCACAACTCCACTTCTGGCTTTTTGGTGGTGAATTAGAGATAAAAGTCTCATGGATTTTTTTCTGATCATGGCTTTGAACCATGATCTTCAGATCTCAGCCTTCTGAGTAGCTAGGATTGCAGGTGTGAGTTACTGGCACCCCAGCTACTGTGTGCTTTTTTGTTGGGGGGGGGCTGTTTTGGTTTCAAGATCCTTGTGGGCAGAAATGATGTCATCCACCTTTCTGTCTTTAGAGTCCATCTTGATGCTCGGCTCGTGGTGTAAGTCTGCTGGCCACAGGTGACTGAAAAGGGACCACTGTTTGGATGGATGAACTGATTTTGACCCATTACATCTGGGTCAGAGGTTCAGTGAACAACATTCCATATGGGGGAAGCAATACTGGTATAAGTGGTATTTAAATGGTATTATTCTAAGCTATTACAGCTTCCCTCCCATTACATAATTGCTTTAAAAAAATTTAACCAAGCTCCCAGATGTCTTAATTAGGCTCATCATATGTTACCGATTCTATTTCTGGATGTTATGGGAACCGTAATTCCTAGTGGGGGTTTTTTTCTGTGTGAGCAATTTGACTCAGTGGGATGATATTTTATAACTCATTAATGCTTGTGATTCTGTGTACTCAAATATTTCATGTCAGCTGTCAGCTACCCATGGATTGATCCTACAGACCATCAAAATGCACTTTAGGTAATCCTAGGAGGCTGAAGTCTGAGGATCGAGGTTCAAAGCCAGCCCAGGAAGATAAATCCAGGAGATGCTCTAGTCAACCAGCAAAAAGCTAGAAGTGGAGATGTGGCTCAAGTGGCAGAGTGCCAGCCTTGAGCAGAAAAATCTAATCAAGAGCCCAAGGCCTTGAGTTCATATGTCAGTACTCACACACACACACACACACACACACACACACACACACACACACACACACACACACACACAAAACAACAGTAACTCTCAGGGGAGCAGCACAAAGGTGCATTGTCTCTGTACTTCAGATCATATAATATTTATTGAAATGAATTCCAAGAAATGGAAATAAGAGTTTTTTTTCCCCTTTTTTTTGGTCTTGTTTGTTCATTTATCTGTCTTTGAGGGGGCAAGCGGAGAACACAGAACACAGAAATAGAGGGATAAATAGTGAATAGATACAGTAGTGGTATTGACTAGATGTGCTGTTGAAAATGAACTATATGAATTGTGAGCTGGGATGGAGGGAAAACCCAGGAGAGCGTGAAGGGAAGGGTGACATTGTCCAAAAAGAAATGTACTCATGATCTGACTTATGAAATAGGAACCTCTGAACATCACCTTTATAGTGACAATAAAAATCTTCAATAATAACCAACCCACAAACAATACATCCCAAAATACGTTTGCTTACAATGAGAGAGGATGGTTTAACCTGCACAGTTCTCACACACACGGTTAACAGTTTCCAGTCCTTCAATTGGTGCTGTGTGCAGGTGAGGCACAAGAGACGCCCTCCTAGAACCAGTGTCTACGCAGACAGATGCCTGCGGTGGACTGGGCCCCGCGTGCTTTCTCTCCCTTCTACAGAATGGTGGAGGACTCCATGTTCTCCCCCAGGGCCGGGCATTTGGTTGTCAACATCTATTCATTTACTCCAGGGCTTCATGAGAGGGAATTAACATGAACCTGGGCGGGAAACTGGACCAGAGCTAGCTAGAAGAGGAAGATGTTCCTCTGCTTCCTGTCCCACCCTATTCTACCCCCTGGGCAGCTGTACACTTTTTTCATTCAACTCTCAGATATAATCAGATAGAGGGGAAGTAGGAGGGGGAGATGTACCAAACCCAGCCTTGCAGTTAGCAGATTCCTCTCTGGACATAGTGAGGCTGCTAGGGCCCCTCTCTGACCCGTATGCAGCTAGTGGGGCCGACCACACCCCCTACAGGTGGAGGGCCCGGAACACAGGCCTCTTCCCTCTCACCTTGCCTCTCTGCCTGGCCGCTTTTTCACCGGCTCTCTGGGACCAGAGCGGGTGTCCAGAGAGCCAGTACCAGTGCAGAGCTTCTTACAAAGAACTGGATTGCCCTTCACTCCCTTGGTTTTGTTTGTGTACATCGTATTGTCCCTTTGTAGCCTGAGACTTTTGACATGGGTCCTTCTTGAAATGTTTGCATAGGCACACAAATTGCATACTGAGGAAAACTTTTCACAAAAGAGCAGCCTGGAAATTCAATCAGATAAAGAAAAAAGCACCCACAGGTGCTTATTAATAAGCACTAATTACCTCGTCCAGGTATGTCTGGGTACTGTTTGAGGTTCTGGCCACGTAGTAAGATGCTAAATGGACATTTCCTGTTCAGGACAACTTAATGTTCCAGTGCAGAAAGATAAATATGTGTCAGGTGGTCTATATATGACAATACCATGTATCAGGTGATCTAAGAAGAAAAAACAGCAAGGAAGGAAAGAGGTGTCTGGATGCCTCTTTATCTTACATAAACTTTCTAGGCAAATCTCTATAAAGTGACATTCAGGAGAGACTTGTAGGAAGGAAGGAAGGAAGTCACGTGTCAGGTCCGAGAGTCATTTCAGAACAAGGGCAGAGAATTTGTGAAGACTCTGGGGCAGAAAATGTTCAGTTTATATGAGAAATGGCTATTTCAGTACAAAATGAGGGAGTGATGTTGTAGGAGGAACCCAGAGAAATACCAGGAGGCCAGGAAAAATCAGGGTTTGATTCCGGGTGGAAGGATCTGACTTGCCCTTCTGAGAGGGCTGCAGCAGCCCAGAGCCTCTGGGCGGAAGGCTCAGCCCGATGCAGTTTCAGTGCAGGTGGGAGGAAGAGATGGAGTCCATAGAGTAGTTTGAAGTTGGCCAGAGTAGCTGGCGAGCAGGGTATCCAGTTCTGAGTATGTGAGAAAGAGCATTGGCCCCTGGATCACAAATATTTTCTTTGTTCTTCATGAAAAGAACTTAAAACTTGTAAGGATGCCATCTCCAGCTGTGGAGAAAATGTAAGCTGTCAGTGTGGGTATTAGTTGACTCTGCAGAACTGGCCTCTGCATGCCCTCGTGGGCAGGATTTTTCTCATTATAAAATTGCTCAGAATACAGAGCCTGTGTGCCAGAAGAGCAGCGCTCACTGTAGGCCATTTTCTGCAGGGGACCAGTTCCATGTCATCAGCAGTGTGCCCAACACCATTGCATGATTCTGTGTCCTGATACTGGGAGTTATTGCCTTGGACCACACTGTTTTAGTCAGCTTTCCATCACTGTGACAAATTACCTGAGGGAATCAGCTTAAAAGGAAGCAAAGGTTTATTTTATATCAGAGTTTCAGAGGTTTCCGTCACGTAATCACTTGGCCCTGTTGCCTCTTTGGTCCCGTGGTGGCACAGTGCATCATTGCAGGAGTACAAGGCCGAGGATGCCATCTCTCTCCTGGCTACAGGAATGAGAGAGGTGCTGGGCGCCGGTGGCTCATGCCTGTAATCCTGCCTACTCTGGAGGCTGAGATCTGAGGATCATGGTTCAAAGCCAGCCTGGGCAGGAAAGTCTGTGAGACTCTTATCTCCAATAAACCACCCAAACTGGAAGTGGCACTGTGGCTAAAATGTAAGATCACTACCCTTAAGCAAAAGGAGATCAGGGACAGTGCCCAGATCCGAGTTCAAACCCCACAACCCACCAAAAAAGAAAAAGAACCAGAGAGGGAAAAAGGGACCAGGATCCCAATATTCTCTTAATGCACATATCCTCGCTGACCTCACTTCTAACCACTAAGCCCCTCCCCCGCCCCAACAGAACCCTAGTCTGGTGAGCAAGCACTGGGAGGTGCTTTGTCATCCAAACTATGGCACCCCTTCAAGCTGACACAAGACCTCCCCACTCCTCACCAGCTTCTTACCAATACTTGCCCCTGGCCTTGCACTCCACGCCTCCAGATCCTTGGTATACACGGCCTTGCCAGCTCTCTCTCCGTCATTCAAAGAAGGGTCTGTGTAAGCCACACCGAGTTGACACCATTTGGCTCAAGTATTCTGCAGCATTTTCTTGGAGAGTGTCTTGCAAAGGAGGGAGACAAAAGCCCCATTTGAAAGGAGTGTGGGGGAAACAATGGCTTCTGTGTCCCTCACCAGAACCTCTTTGGAGAGAAAACTAAACTTGGGTGGGTGGACCTTGGAAAGGCTTTTCCAGGAGTAGGAAGAAAATGTAATTACCCTCCCCTGCAGGGGTTTTTCTGTTGACATTTCCTGCTCTACACAAAGTACAGCGTGTGCCCTTCAGTGTGGCATTCTGGAAGCATCCATGGCAACATCAGCCTATCTTGCCTGTTGTGGATAATTGAGGAAGTACCTGTGTGTTACCCGAGGCAGGGAAGAGTGACCCCCTCCAGGCACTGCCCAAATGAGGGTTTTTGCTTCTAAAAATCTGAAGTCTTCATTGGACTCTTGTCATTTATCTTCAAGAAATGGATCTGTAACTCACACAAGATGTCAATTAGTACTCAGCAAGAATGAGGTAGGTAGGGAAACATTTTAACTTGGTTAGTGTGATAATAAATGTATCCTATTTCCTAAAAGTATGCCATTCAGTATGGTCACTTACCTCTATGGCTATTCAAGTAAACTATAGATGTAGTGGCATTGGCCATTTTCAAGGGCTCAATGGGCACATGCAGGTGTCCCGGAGCTGATGGTTTCCAAATTGGCTCACGTGTGGCGTTTCCTTCACTGGGCACCTGGTACCAGGTAGGCAATGTGGTGTAGAAAGTATCAGAAAATCGGGCTGGGAAGGTGGCTCAGTGGTAGAGCGCTTGCCTTACATGCCTGAGGCCCTGGGTTTGATTCCTCAGCACCACATAAGCAAAAAGAAAAAAGCCAGAAGTGGCGCTGTGGCTCAAGTGGTAGAGCACTAGCCTTGAGCTGAAGAGCTGAGGGACAGCACCTAGGCCCAGAGTTCAGGTCCCACCAGACCCAAAAAAAAAAGAAGTTTTTGATGGTGGTGGTAGTATTTGTTTTTGGGTCTTCTTCTTTCTTCCTCTTCTTCCTCTTCTTCCTCTTCTTCCTCTTCTTCCTCTTCTTCCTCTTCTTCCTCTTCTTCCTCTTCTTCTTCTTCTTCTTCTTCTTCTTCTTCTTCTTCTTCTTCTTCTTCTTCTTCTTCTTCCTCTTCCTCTTCCTCCTCCTCCTCCTCCTCCTCCTCCTCCTCCTCCTCCTCCTCCTCCTCCTCCTCCTCCTCCTCCTCCTCCTCCTCCTCCTCCTCCTCCTCCTCCCCCACCCCCTCCTCCTCCTCCTCTTCTTCTTCTTCGTATAAAGGGAGGGTGGAAGGGTGAACAAAGGCAATCATGCTATTCAGTATACATGATATGGAAAATGACCTGTGTAACTTGTGGGCAAAGGGAGAAGGAAGAGGTGACAGGTGTTGGTGGCTCACACCTGTAATCCTAGCTACTCAGGAGGCTGAGATCTGAGGGTCTTGGTTCAAAGCCAGCCTGGGCAGGAAAGTCCGTGAAATTCTTTATTTCCAGTTAACCACCAGAAAACTGGAAGTGGCACTGTTGCTCAAGTGGTAGAGCACCAGCCTTGAGCTGAAGAGCTGAGGGACAGAGCCCAGGCCCAAGAGTTCAAGCCCTACAACTGGCAAAAAAAGAAAAACAAGAAATGTCCTCATTACCTGACTTATGAAATGGTAGCCCCTCAATACAACCTTAATGAGAACAATAAAATCATTCAAAGCAAACAAAGAAAATATCAGACAAATAGTCTATGGTCAGTTATCATTGGCTTTACACATTGTTACCTGTGTCCAAGTCTAAGGGGAGGAGCAGGCAGGGTTAAAGGGCTAGAAAACTTCTCCCTCTTCTGTGATGGGACACCCCCTTTTTTACATCTGTCAGTTTGAACCTTTCCTCTGCTTGTAACTCGGCTTGACCAGTTTTTAAGTAATGTATATATTTCTTTTTTTTCTTTTTTTTTGTCGGTTGTGGGGCTTGAACCCGGCCTAGGCGTTGTCCTTCAGCTCTACAGCTCAGGGTGAGCGCTCTACCACTTGAACCACAGCACCCGGGCTAGCTTTGAACCATGAGCCTCAGATCTCAGCTTCCTGAGTAGCTAGGATTATAGGCGTGAGCCACCGGTGCCTGGCTGTATATTTTTCTAACACATTTTGATAGAAAATATGATCTATTATAGTAAGCACTTAATGGAGACCTTTGAAGTTCCTGATTTAAGAAGTGGGATGCAAATGGGAAGCAAAGCAGGCCTGAGGCTTATAAAGTCCTCCTGTTCAGATGTCCGGCTCTCAGCAAAAGCCAACCAGATGAGAGCCTCCTTTCTTCACTTGGCTGTAGCTTGCTGACACATCCTTCCCTGTTTACTAGTTGTACTGAGAGTTGTTTTGGTGAAGAACAGGCCAAGGGTGGTTCTCATGTTTTTGCTTAGACCAGGCATGTTGGATAAATATTTACTAAGCTTCCAGGGCCTGTGAGAACAGGACTGGCTTGGGGATGCCCAAGAGTGGGTAACATTCCCCTCATAGCCGAGCCGCATCATGTGACTGCACCAGATAAGCCTGCAGGCTCAAAGTTGACTCTTGAGGAGGTAAACCAAGGCCACCCAAGAACACGTTCCAGAAGAAATGTACTCACTCCCTTATGTATCTAACTCTAAGCCCTCTCTACATCACCTTGACAAGAAAATTAAATCTTAAAAACTAGAAAAAACCTCAAAACAAAGGCCACCCGAGGAAAGGTAAAGTGACTTCAGTAGACCACGAGGACACAGGACTCTGAAGTACCAAGTTACATTCCACGGGTGACTCCAGAGCCCAGAGGGAACGAAGGTTCTGGCCATCAGGCAGCAAGCAAGTTCCAGTGGCACAGGCAACGGTCAGTGTGACATAGAATGGGTCAGTTGCTGCAGGGAGTTAAAATTGCCATGCCCACCACCTACACGAGTGACTGTTGAAGCCAGGGGTGGCACAGGACTCCAGGAGCCTCCACAATGGCAGATCAGGGGCTTCCCAGGCGTGTGAGGGTCAGCGGAGGTGGTGCTGCCCCCACTCCAGGGGGCAGAAGGGTTGTAATTGCCACATTACGGAGATGGCCATTTTGTTGAAGGCGGCCATTTTTGCTCTGATCGCTAGAGGTGTTTTCAAGTATGCACTAAATGTGATAGTTGGTCAACTTTCACTTGTCCAGTTACCCTTTATTCTGTGTCAAGAGTAGTAATGTGTGCACATAGAAATCCACCAGAGACTGTTCTGTAGGCTTGAGCCATTTAGCTCCCATTTGATTCTCTGCCAAGTCATCCTTTTTCTTTTCCTGAAAGGAGAAAAGAACAAACAGGTGTGTTCAGCTGCATCATTTTGGCCTCGTAGTTGCTTCTTGAGACTGTCATGTGACCTTCGGCCCTCCTTCTCTTGAGGACTGGGGAACCCCCAGCTGTGAAATTCCCCCTTTGCTTGTTGCAGGGGATAGTGAAGTAACTGACTTGAAAAACTGATTTAAGAAGGGAGATAGTTAGTTGAATGACCTATAGATGACCCAAAGGGTTTAACCATCTGTGTGTGGGTGTGTATGGCTATGGGCATGTGCATATCAGTACCAGGCCTAGAACTCAGGGCCTGGGCACTTTCTCTTAGCTTTTTTTTGCTCAAGGCTAGCACTCTTATCACTTGAGCCATACCTCCATTTCCAGATTTTTGGTTGTTTATTGGAGATGAGAATCTCAAAGACGTACCTCCCAGGTCAGCCTTAAGCCGTGATCCTCAGACCTTAGCTTCCTGAGTATGTAGGATTACAGGTGTAAGCTACCTGTGCCCTGCTCGACTTTTTTTTTTTTTTCCCCCTTTGGTATGCAGTTCCTTGGGCTTGAACTCAGGGCCTAGGTGCTGTCCCTGAGTTTATTTGCTTAAGTCTAGTGCTCTACCACTTGAGTCACACCTCTACTTCTGGCTTCTTGGTGGTTAATTGGACATAAGGGTCTTACAAACCCAGATTGGTTTTGAACCGCGATCCTCAGATTTCAGCCTCCTGAGTAGCTAGGATTATAGACATGAGTCACTGGCCCTCGGCTTCAAGCATCTTTTACCTACTCAATAATGACTGCTACTCCTGCAATATTTGTTTGTAAACTATATTCATATTTATTACCTGCAGTGAGCTAAGTGTTTCTCCACATGTTGTAGTACTTAATTAAAATAACCAAACTCCTGAGGTGAGGACAAGACCTAGCTATTTCCTTCCCTGCGTGAGTCACTGCAGCTACAGACAAAATGAGAGAAACACAAATCTGGCCCTCGGTATTTTGATGAATATGTGGCGTTGTTAACTTTTAGAATAGTGGTCACTTCAAAGTCTCTTCCAAAATGTGGGGATTGGCTCCATTTGGTGGATTGATTTCTTCTTCCTGTTGTGCTGCAGGAGTGGGAACATTTCTTCTCCCCAAACCCCAAATAGGTCCCTGAAGATTTTTGCAAATCACATCTGCTTACCTAAAAGGCTGGATTGTTGGTATAAATGGGTCATTGTGTGGGGCTTCTTGCCTGCTGCGTAGTTCCTTTCAAAGGCACACTAAATGATGGGGCAGGGATCCTATGTTGGTTCGATTCCCCTGCCTGGTCCAGTAGATTCGTGGTGGCCAAGGGAACACTGCATTGGCTCAGAAAGCAGGGCAGGGCCGTTCAGTGTCCTCAACAGGTATGGGAAGGAGAAAGGCATGGTCTCCATGCCCGGCTGTTTGCCATCCTTGCTGGATGGAAAAACACCAGCAGTTCAGCTTTTAAGAGATCACGACCTCTCATTCACTTGCTGTGCTATGAAAGTCCTGGGTTGTCCACAAGATGGTCTTTGAAAGCACTGAAAAGCTTCAGATAAAAATCTCCCAAGTGCCAGCTCTGTCTTCGTGTTGCGCTGGCTGGGTGAGGCTGTTGGTTAAGCTGATTTGATTTGCTGATCTTTTCCAGCAAAGTATTGTGGTCTTACAGGATAGTCAGAATTGTTTTTCTACCCAGGCTAAAGATTTAATTCAGAGCAAAGATCAGTTCAGACCTGTGTTACTTAGGATGTTTGGCCTCCACAAAAATAATATATGCTAAAATCTTTATGATCAAATCTTTAATGATACAGAGTGACTTCTGGGTCCAGTACTGGTGGCTCATGCCTATAATACTAACTACTGAGAAGGCTTGGATCTGGAGGACTACAGTGTGAGGCCACCCTCGGCAGAAAAGACCAGAGACCGCCCCCATCCCTAAAACAACTGGCAAAAACCAGTTACAGATGCATGGTTCAAGTGATAGAATGCTAGCTAAGCAAGTAAGCTGAATAAGGTCCAGAAGCCCTGCTGCTGTCAAAACAAAACAAAAAAGTACAAAGTGCATATTGGCTGCAATTCAGAACAGAATTCTTTCAGAGCCTTAGGTTAGCTGCTTTACCTCCAGCCTGGTGCTTGTCTAGCTCCACCTGGGAGCTCTTGAACTGCACAGAGATGGAGCCACTAAAGGCTAATTGAAGCAGAGCATCCATCCATGATGGTCTTCATACGAGTCTGGGACTTAGAAGTAGGACTCTTAGCAAAACTGTCTGATTTCTTTGTTGCTTCCACGGTCCCGGGTTGATGGGACCATCATCGACCTGGCCAGTCTCTTCCTCCTCCAGAGCCCCGCCCCCAGCCCTGGCTCCCCAGATTTTGTCTCTCCTGCAGTGGAACACACCCAGGTTCTCAGCTTTTGTTTTGCGTGTCCCTGTCTCTTCCTTGAATTTGGTGTCCTGACTCCTTCCATTCCCGTCTCTACATAAAATGCCCATCCCCCAAGAGCCCAAACTGGGGCTTCTTCTCTGGCAGAGGCTGCCCTTCCTCCCCGAGCATTTTCATGGCTGCAGAGGATGGGGACAGCCCTGTGCATGGTGCCTGGCCTTCCCAGAGCATGATTGGCCAACAGCATGTACTGAGGAGCCTGTGTGTTAGGAATCATAGCTGTCTTTCCTCCTGAGGTTCTAGCCTCATTAAAATGCCTGTAAACTAGACGCATTTTGCGTCTAGAAAGTGATTTAAATGACTCTTTAAATGATGCCAATTTAAATGATGGTTTTTGAATGACAGCACATGAATCTCCATTTGTCTCAGGAACTGGTGTCAGAATAAGGACAGGGCTATTTTATTTAATATTTGGAGAACCTTCTGGTGGCCCTGCAGGTTGGCACAGAGCCGCCCGCTGAAGAGGGACAGAGCAGAGAGCGGCTCCGCATGCAATCAACCGCAAAATGCAGCCCAGTTTGTCAACTGGACCTAATTAGATCACGTGTTTGCCTTGGGCAGCACCTCTGCAGGGCCGAAGCCTTGATCAAGTAGCTGAGCTGCCCTTGAACGTCTATTATGTGCACTTATGTCTCTCCCAGCCATCTGCGCACGAGGCTTGGTGAAGCAGTTTGGCTGCAGGTGTGTAGTAGAGGTGGAGTAATGGCTTCGTGATTTGACCCACCAGCAGGCCCTTACTTCTGGAGCTTGGCTTCACAAACTAATCAGGCTTTGTTCACGCTGGGTTGTTCTTGGGAATTTCAAGAGAGGAATAGGGATGGCCACCGCGGCCAGCTGTGCATAATAATTTTCAAATGTCAGCCTGCTCCGTTTTTAAACTCAGTTGTAAGAGTATTTACCTGATTCTCCTTTAAGTGTTCCTGCCATGGGGAGGGACAGCTAAGACAGGAGTATATGTTTGTTTGTGGGGGGGTGGGGGTAGGTATGTATGCCAGTCCTAGGGCTTGAACTCAGGGCCTCATGCATTCACTTGCTTTTTTTTTCCCCCTTAAGGCCATAGCTCCACTTTCAGCTTTATGGTGGTTAATTAGAGATAAGAGTCTCATAGACTTTCTGCCCACACTGGCTTCCAACCTCAGCCCTTAGATCTCAGCCTCCTGAGCAGCTAGGATTATAGCGAGAGCCACCAGCACCTGGAGGATGTCTGTTTTTGAACTGTCTGCAGTATAAACTCATCAATCTCAGAAGCTTCCTGTCCGTCCCCCAACCCCAAATGAGACTAAGCGTGACTGCAGATTTCCTTGACTTTGTCAGTCTTATCAGGAATCAGAGTGTGATCTTAGATGAGTTTTTGAACAGGTCACAGAAGTAGGTCTGTGCCAGAGGCCATTTCTTTATTCACCCAGGTCTCTTATCGTCCTATGCAGGGTATGTTTGACCTTGACATTTCTGATGGGAAAAGGCAGAGGTAGGACAGGAAATGAGCCACAGAGATGTGAAGGAAAAAGACCCCCCAGAATTTCCATGGGAGCCTGACAGGGTGATGGATGCCCCCAGCCCCTGGGCTGTCCAGCCGGTGGCTCTGGTGATGCGTGGTGGCCATGATTTTGAGCACCGGTCAAAGCCAGGCATTTGGAGGATGCTTTTGGGTTTACCTTTGGCAGCATTTGAGAGGAGGCTCCATTACCCCTATTTAATCAGGGAAAAGTGAAGGTGCCATCATGGCTTGTGTTTGCCTTGTCAGGCAGTATGGAGACTAGACGCTGCAGCCTGGCCTGCACAGAGATGGAGCTCAGGAAACCTTGGTCAGATAGCCCTGGCTGGCCGGGACACACTGTTCAACACCACAGGGTTATGTCGAGCTGGACACTGGTGTCTCCCATCTACAATCCTAGCTACTTAGGAGGTCGAGATCTGAGGATTGTGGTTTGAAGCCAGCCTGGGCGGGAAAGTCCATGAGACTCTCATCCCAGTTAACCACCAAAAAGCCAGAAGTGGAGCTGGAGCTCAGGTAATGGAGTGCTAGCTTTGAGGAAAAAAAAACAACAACAACAACCAAAAAACAAAAAGCTGAGAGACAGCACCCAGACCTGGTGTTCAGGCCCTCAGACTGTCACCAAAGAGGGGAGAGAGGGGAGTAGTTTGAATCTGCTCAGGATCCAGGACTCCTGTTCCCTTGCTTTCCACCTCCAACAGTTTGCCTTGCCCTGCCAGTGTTCCCAGGAATACAGCTATGTCCTTGTGTATGCATTTATCTGAAGTTCACACTTTTGACCCTTTCTGCAGTCTTCTTCCTTCTATTAATTCTTGGGCTAAGAGGCCTAGGCACTATACAATGCAGTTAATGCCTGGCCCTGGCTTTTGAGGAGCTAGGTGTCTCCCCAGCACCCTGGCTGGTGTAATCATGTAGCCGGGTTCCAGCTGTTGTGGCTGTGTGTTTCTTGCAGTAATGTGGAAACATCAAAGGAGCTTAAGCAGCTAGCAGGATTTAGGAACTTATGTGGTCATAGGTAGAGTTGCACACATAGAAAGTTTTCAGACCTTGAGCTGCACAGACCCGCAGTGTGTTTGGGAGAATGACATCCAGGCGTAGGGAGCCCTGTGGCTGGAGAAGCAGCATGGGGAAATGGTGGTTTGGTGGGATGTACAGGGAACCAGCCCCTGCCCAGTATCAGCAAGGGCTGACCGAGCTCTGATGCCTCATGCCTATCATCCAACTACTTGGGAAGCTGAAAATGAGAGGATCATAGTTTGAGGCCACCCTGAGCAACAAGTCCTCAAGGTCCCCCTCCTCCCCCAACCCACAGCTGGGAACTGGCATGCTCCTGCCATCCCAAGCTACGTGGGAGGAATGCACTGCCCAGGCAGAAAAGTCCAGGAGATGACACCATCTGCACAAAGGGAAGCTGGACACCGTGGTATGGATCTGTAATCTCAGTGATGATGGGAAACCTGAAGTAGGTGAATCATGGTCCAGGTATATGGAAGTGAGACCCTATCTTAAAAATAATGAGCAAAAACCAGGGCTGGAGGTTTGGCTCAGCGGTGGAGTGCCTGCCTAGCAAGCATGAGACCCTGAGTTTGAATTCTATTGCTGTCCCTTCCTCCAGAGCATGTGTTGGATTAAATTCTAACTCAGTAGGTAATATGTTTTCCTTTTTGAGCATACACTTAAAGGGTAGGAAAAGAGATTCCACCATGCGGAGGGAGGCATTATGGATTCCACCACGCAGAAGTAGACAGTCGGATAAACTTGGTGTCTGCTTTTCTTCGTATTTGACATCCTGGTAGCACTGACCCTCGCTGCACATGGCCTTTCCTTTCCTCCCTGCCTTAGGAGACACGAATGTGTGCCCTGGCCAGTGGAGCCCCGCAGGTGAAGAGTTGGAATGGATCGGCTGCCTGTGGATGAGAGGTCTGCAAAGTCCCCCATTCAGGCTGTGTCCTTGCTTGACTGTTTCCTGGGAGACTCATACACCTGGCATTGTGGGCAGTGTTGAGATCGTGGGTGGCAGAATGGTATCCAAAGAGGGAAAAATAGTTTTAAAAAACATGGTCTGAATGCAAAAGATGTCCAGTAAAGTCTTAACACTGCAGTAGCTGCTTGCAAGCTTGAATGTATACCTTTTTAAAAAAAAAAACGTATTTTTTTTTATTGTGAAAATACTGTACAGAGGGGTTACAATTACATGGGCAAGATAATGAGTACATTTCTTATCAAACATTGTAGCCTCCTCCTTTGTTTCCCCTTCCCATCCCTTCGCATCCTCCCCCCCCTCCCCATCCCTCCCACCAAAGTTGTAAAGTTGGTTTTTGAATGTATACCTTTAAGGGGCTTTCTGCAGAGCTGATTTCCTTCTTTCCTTTGTTGTTCTCCTTCCTGCCCTGCTTCCCGCCACAGAGGGGCTGGACTAAGAGGACAGTGTGTCCTTGCTGTCTGCAGGCTTTCTCCTGAGTCACCTGATGGTCACTGGCAATGTTTTGGCCATTGTCAAATGTGTGGACTGTGTGTCTTCCTAGACCTGGTTGTAAGACTCCAGACCTTTCCATGAATTCATTTTCACTTGCATTGGGGAGAGGGAGCGGAAGAAGCAGGGAGGGAGGGAGGGAGGGACATGGACAGATGCTTTGGGGCCCTCTTGGTGTCGTACTCAGTCTGTGAGTGGGTCAAAGGCTTTTTGGTGGGTTGGTGTTCAGGGAAATTTTATGTACTGTAAAGTTGTAATTATCTACCCACACAGTGTTCTATAAATGTAAGATGTTTTGCATTCTGCAGGTCCCTCTTGCGGGGCTTCCTCAGGTCTCCCATCCCCCATCCCCCCCCCCCCTCCCCCTGCCCCCCGTGAATGAAGAGAAGGACCAGCAGGACATCCCTGATGCTGTTTATTCTGCCACATAATGGTGGCAATTGTGAAGGATGCTCTCAACATTCAGCAATTCTTTGAACAAAGACTTCTCCCCAAGTGGGGCAGGTCAGCTGCTATGATTTCTGGTTGCCGGGCTGGCCAGGAGCAGTGGCTCAATGCCCTTGGAGTGTCACCTTTTAAGGGACTCATTTGTGCGTCCCAGTGACAGGGATGGCAAAGTTGCAAAGTGGTGTAGACTCCTGGCTGGAGGAAGCCTGGAAGGTAATGACCAGGTTCTCTTTGGGAGGGTGTGGTACTAGGGTTTGAACTCAGAGCCTTATGCTTGCTAGGCAGCACTTTGCCACCCACCATGCTTACGGCCCTTTATTCACTGACTATTTAAGGATAGGGTCCCCTGTCTTGCCTCCGCCCATGGCTGGATTGCGATCCTCCTGTTTTAGTCTTTCCATCCTAGCTAAGGGGTGTACCGTCATACTAAGCTTCAGCCTTGAGATAAGAGTCTGGAGGACTTTTCTTCCTCGGATCATGGTCCTCTCAATTTTAGCCTCCCAGGAAGCTAGGATTACAGCTGCAAGCCACTGGCACTGGGACAGAAGATACCCCTCTCTCTCCACCTGCTTGTAGCATTTTCTCCACTCTGAGTGCTGCTTTGAATGTCCAATAGCCACAGAATGTACTCCAGATGAGGAGATGGGTAGTCAGAGGGCCCGCTTGTAGGGAAAGCTTCTATTGTGTGAGATTGTTGCTCGAAGTCACCCCTACCTGGAAACCTGGGTTTTTCTAAGCCTGATTAACATGTGTGCTCAAAGGCAATTGGTATGGAGGCTCCTCACAATACTAAAACTAGAACCACAGTCCAATGCCACTGAACATGTAGTGGAGATACCTGCACACCCATGCTTATTGTAGTTCTATTCGCAGCAGAAAGGCAGTGGCATTAGCTTAGGCGCCCATGAGCACATGAATAGTAGAAATATACAGTGGAGTATTATACAGTATTATACACCCTTACAGAAGAATATTAGTTAATTGTTTAGAGTGGGTCTCATATTTTTTGTCCTGGCTGACCTCAAACTATGATCATCCTAAGTCTGGGATCAGAGGTGGGAACTACCACACCCAACAGTTTCAGTGAGTTTTATGGACATAGTGGACAGCAGTCTTCATTCTTGCAAAGGGAACATGATGTTTCTCTTGGTTGGATGTGCTCTGTGTGATGTGAGCCTCAGAAGCTCAAGTAAATGGAAGATGCTGGATACACGGATTGCATGTTGGCTGACCCTTTCTAGGAGAAATGCCCCCCAACTCTCCTTGGTAGAGGCAGAAAGCAGATCAGCTGTTGTCTGGACCAGGGAATGGGGGGAGTTGACAGCAGATGGGCTCCAGGGTGAAGGAAATGTTTTGTAACTGGGCTATGGAGATTCTCACTCAACCCTACAAATTTAACAGAAAACAAAGATCATTGTAAAGGGCTAGCATTTGGATTTTATAGAATGTAAGTTATGCTTCCATGGAACAGTTAACATTGTACTTGGATTGGATTTTATTTGGGGGCTTGTGGGAGGGGCTAAGGACCTACAAAAAAGTCCTAGATGAGGGCTCTGGCTTGGAGAAATTTGTTTCAGTGTTGGATCAGTTTTGTTTTGTTTTGTTTTGTCATGGGACTTGAACTCTGGGTCTGGGCACTGTCCCTCAGCTCTTCAGTTCAAGGCGAGCGCTCTATCACTTGGGCTACAGCCCCACTTGTGGTTTTCTGGTGGTTCATTGGAGATAAGAGTCTCACGGATGTTCCTGCCCTGGTTGGCTTTGAACTGTGATCCTCAGATCTCAGCCTCCTGAGTAGCTAGGATTCCAGATCTGAGCCAAGAAAGTCATGTGGGTGACAATGTCCAAAAAGAAACATATTCTTTATCTGACTTATGTAACTATAACTCCTCTACATACAACCTTTATAATAATAATTTTTTTTTAAAGTCACATTCTAAACTTGCCTCCTTGCTAGGTTAGGAGAAGACATGGTGTGATCCACATTACCTGCTGAGATACCAAGCATGTGAGAGAGTTCATGGTTTATAGATACAAGCCAGCCAGCTACACAGACAGACAGACAGATAGGGGACACACACACACACACACACACACACACACACACACACACACACACACACACCCCACACACATATACACATACATGTACACACACATGCACACACACACAGATAGAGCTATAGCTATAGTTAGAGATCATTACAATTAGTGAAATCAATGTGTGTGAGAGGAGTGAAATTCCAAAATCAGGCTTGAAAAGAACCTGAAAGGTTAAGTAAGCATTGAAGGACAGATACCATGAAGAATAGCAAATCATGAAGAAGTTCAGAGAGTCTGTGCTGTGTTTGGCTAGCTGATTGAAAGACCTCAAAGTTAATTTATGCCCCTTTGGTAAGAAGTTCTATTCATCAGTGTTCGCTCGTTACTTGACCCAGATCGTGGTCTGAATTGAATTTCAAGCCTTCATTTCTGCTGTTCATTTTTTTTTTTTAACTTTCTGCTTGCTAAGTGCTGGTAGCTCACACAGGTCACCTTAGCTATTGAGAAGGCTGAGATAGGAGAATCAAGAACCAAAGCCGGAGCCAGGCGCTGGTGGCTCATGCCCATAATCCTAGCTACTCAGGAGGTTGAGATTTGAGGATCAGGCTTCAAAACCAGCCCAGGTAGGAAAGTCCCTGTTAACCACTAGAAAACCAGAAATGGAGCTGTGGCTCAAGTGGCAGAATGCTAACCTTGAAAAAAATTTAAGGGACAAGGGACAGCACCCAGGTCCTGAGTTCAAGGGGGAAGAGGAAGAGGAAAATGATGGTAATGGTGACAATGATGATGGAGCAAGGTCTTATTTTTGCTCAGTTTTTGAGAGTCGTGGAGCCTGAAACCCCAGTTACTTTGTGTGTACTCAGGACTAGTGGGCATCTAGGTACTCTGAAGTGAGCCTTGTAGGGAGGGCAGTGTTGAGCCCTAACTCTGGCTTCCAATGCATGGCTGGAACCAGTTGTCTGAGAAAGAAACACATTTTTACCATGAACCTGCTCTATACCCGATGCTCTGCTGTGCACTGAGACACATTTGATTTAACCTGTAATCACACTTCAAAGCTGCAGTTTTTAATCCCAGTGCTTATGAAGAGACTCATCCTCATAATTAAAATTTTCCCTAATTCCTACCTCTTACCCTATTGGTAGGGCTAGATGACATCATAGGCTCAAAGGGCCTTGTGCAGTTCGTGGCATTCGGTGGGTGCTAGTTTTTTACAAGCTGCTTTCTCCCATATATTCTCAGATCAAACAGTATAAGGAACTTCTAAAACATGGTTGCTCATTTCGCAATCCCTCCTTTCCCCCTCCTTTTACAAGGTCTCCCTAGGTCATCCAGGCTGGCCTTAGACTCTCGATCTTCCTGGCTCAGCCTCCCAAGGGCTGGGATCCAGGCATAGGCCACGCCCAGGCTGATTTTACAGTGGGAAAGTGCAGGATGGAATCCATGTGTGCCAGGACAGCCTCACTGGCTTACTGAGGTTAGCCGGGCCCTCCCATTGCCACCTTCTTTGAGGCAATTAGACCTCGTGAATTATCCTCTCCAGAAGGCCCAACGTGGCCAGTGTCCTCAGTACCGCTGACGATCCATGAGTGGTTCTGCATATTGTGTGGCTGCTGTTGGGAGGAGCTTCCTGTCTGCCTGGAGACTGACTGTAGCTAGCAGATGGTGTAAAGGCTTGGAGAGCTGAAGCCGGGAAAACCATCAGCCCGCACGGAGGGAGCCGAGAAGCTGAGACCCCCTCACCCCCCAAAAAGCAGATGGCAGATGGTTGAAAGGAGGGCAGGCAGTCTCCTGAGCAGGGCGCTTGTTACATAGCTGCTTGTGACAGTGGATGGCAAATTGTGATGCCCAGCCCCTTCCTTAGACTCATGCATGACCTTCATCACTTGAATTCCCTGTGAACCCTGGGCGCCCGCTGTGGGTGTTGGAGGGATAAATCCGAGGCTTGGTGACCAAAGGCCTGCACTGCACTTCACACAGTGCCCTGAGGAAGATTCAGATGGCCAAGGTGATGGAGGTGAGCTTAGTGACAAACCTGTCCCCCAGTCTCGTCGTTTCCCTCCCCCCCTTCCCCCCATGCCCTCTTTCCTTCCTTCCCCTTCTCATGTGGGGAGAAGAGGTAGAAAGTTCTCCTAATATTTTGGTGGCTCCGGGCTCCAGCTGGGCAGGCTGCACCTGTTTGAATGCAGGCTCATAATTAGGATTCCCAATCAGAATAGCTTGTAGAGAATGGCAACTCCTCTGTACAACTCCTTAAAGATAATGAAAATAGTTAAAGTAACCAAGGAGCTTTACATTGCTCAGGTTGTACCTGAGAGTCTGTAATAAACCGTTTTAAATGGTCTCAGGTGTTTGGGCACACGCATGGTGGGTAGGTGGCAATACAGTGATCATGAAGGCTCACGGAACGGGCCTGGAGAAAGCGACCGGGTCTACAAAAGGAGACTGATCGAGTTGGAGTGCACCGACTGCAAGGACGTGTTGAATTTCTGTCTGTGTCAGAGCCCACTGGAGGCTAGTCTCTTCATCTGGTGTTTGTGTCAGCCACAGTCAAGAAGTGTCTCAGTGTTCTCAGGCAGAGGGGAAGACCTGTAAAACTGGGCTGAAAACCACCTATACCATCACCGTCTGCAGTAGGAATTTTGGGTACACATAGGGTTGCTTTTCCAAAAGCAAGGCATTGGATGCTGGGTGGGTCGGTGGGTGCTTCAGCCAGGCTGAGAACAGGAGGCCTCTGTCTGCCCCTGTCCCCCATTGTCCTGCTATTTCCTCCATCAAGGAAGGAAAGTTGTATTTTTTTAAATTTATTTTTAATTGTCAAACAAAATTGCTTGTATTTATTGTATCGAGTGATGTATGGTGGTTGATTGTTTTGACCAAAGCCAAGCACAAAAGATATCGCTGCTACCAGGAAGAGAGTGGGAGCCAGAGATTTGAAAGACGGAAACAGTGTTTTTCACTGTTCTCCTCCATCGCTTTGGAGTGGAGACATTTGACTCCATAAATGTATTTGAAATAACAATGCCATCTTTAAGACGCAGTTTCTCTTCCTTACATTCTCACACCCTTTTCAGCTATCAGGGGAAGATTGGTTTCTGTTCGTTGCTTTCCAAAGAAGGTAGAGATGGAGTTGAGGTGGCTTTTTTTTTTTTTTTTTTAAATGCCAGTCCTGGGGCTTGAACTTGGGCCTGAGCACTGACCCTAAGCATTTTTGCTTAAGGCTAGTGCTCTACCACTTTGAGCCACAGCTCATACTTGAGCTGTGGTGCTCTACTTCTGGCTTTTAGGAGGTTGGTTAGTTGGAGATAAGAATCTCATGGACTTTCCTGCCCAGGCTGGAGGCTGGCTTTGAACCACCATACTCAGATCTCAGCCTCTTGAGATCATCTTGAAACTGGGGAGCCACTAGTTTCTACTGATCTTTGAGGCACACATCATCCTCCCCTGCCTACCAGGTGAACTGATTTTGAAGGTCTTGAGTTGGGCAGTTAGAGCAAACCTGAGTTCCACATCAAAGCAGGAAATGAAAGCTCCACTTACAAAAGTGGCTGTGTCTGAAAAAGGTTGAAAGACTTGAAGGAACTTCAGGGGCAAACAGAAGTCACCCTCGATTGATCCAGAATTTTCTGGATCAGTCTCTCAATGCTCTTTAGTCAGGGGATGGCTGCAGGACATGTGACAAGGCTGCCGTGTCCTGAGCTTTTCCAGAGAAAGATGAGACAGTGCCATTGCAGAGAAGACCTGGTACTGTCCACATGAAGACAGAGGACTGAAAAAGTAACTGTGTGTACGAAAAGGTTGACTTATCTCAGGTACTGGCTGAGAAGTGGTCCTGCCTCATAGAATAACTTCATATTAAACTACACAGTTATTAAAAGAATACGGAAGCTATTTTGAATGTTGACATTTGGGAATTTTATGGGGCTGAAGGGTGTTTGACATTAGTCATAGGAGAGGTGCAAACTTCTTCCCCTGACTAGCAGAGGCTTTGGAGTTGGGCAGACCTGAAGTTTAATCTTAAGATCTGCCATTTGTACCTGAGCAATGTCTTCCTTTCTTGGCCTTCTGCTTCTTCCTCTAGCACTTCTGGCTATTTTCTTTCTGTTTTCTCCCATAAGTTATACTCCAAGGACTCTCAAATCTCAACTAAATTAAACTAGATGCATAAAGACCATGTGAGATTCTTCATAAACACAATGCCAGTGGATAGAATCCCAGATTGAACCCCAGCCTCACTCTGCCCCAAGTCCACCTGCTCCTGCCAACAGTGGGTCTGGGCTACCCACCCTATTGATGTTAACCATAGAATGGTTGTGTCTGATGCCACATGACAAGACCTGGATGGGGCTAGGGTGGGACAGGCAAAGACCATGAGCAGAGGCTGTGCATCCAGTTACCCAAGAAGCACAAGAAAAGGGGCTGGGAAGGTGGCTCAGTGGTAGAGCGCTTGCCTTGCATGCATGAGGGGCCCTGGGTTTGATTCCTCAGCACAACATAAGAAAAAAGCTGGAAGTGGTGCTGTAGCTCAAGTGGTAGAGCGCTAGCCTTGAGCTGAAGAGCTGAGGGACAGTGCCCAGGCTCAGAGTTCAGGCTCCACGACCGGACCCCCCAAGAAAAAAGAAGCACAAGAAGGCCTTTCTGGACCTGTGGCCCAGAAAATTTTAGTACTGATTTGACTCAGTAGCCAGCTAGCTATCTTACCCTAAAGGTGCCAATACCCAACCAAATGAAGACATGCATGCCCCTGCCCCCTACAGGCCACATTTGTTACTGTCTGCAACATACACATTATGGGCTTAGATACTCCTATCTCCAAAAGTT
Source organism: Dipodomys spectabilis (assembly GCF_019054845.1). Classification (NCBI taxonomy): domain Eukaryota; kingdom Metazoa; phylum Chordata; class Mammalia; order Rodentia; family Heteromyidae; genus Dipodomys; species Dipodomys spectabilis. The sequence continues at coordinate 12,837,553 of NW_024870752.1, forward strand.
TTGGCATTTTTCATGTTCAGTGAGAAAAATATTTGCATTCTCAATAGGTAGAGTTTATCATTGTGAGTACATAAAAGAGTGAAAAAGAAGTAGAGCTGCATGGTTGCCAGAACTGTATAGTCGCAGGACATTGTAAGTGGCCACGGAGATTAAACACTGCTTAAGATTATGTCATCTTGTCCCTGTGGGTGTATTTATTTCCACTTTAATCATCTATGGGAAGTGAAAGCATTTGTTGCTTATAATCAATGAGAAGATCAGTATATATTCTTGTACCGCATTAGGGGAGAGTTGGGCTTGGGCTGGTGGGAATTGCATCGTACGCTTCATAACAAAGTTTTGGTTTGTGGCTACCATTTTCATTAATACATTTAGGCAGATGTGTTCCTGTAGTTGAGTCAGGACAGGTAAATCTTATTTGCAGTATGGTGCCAATGGGCTGGCTCCATAATGAGAAAGTCTCAAGACTTTATTTTTCCTGCTGTGCTCTCTGCTTGTTGGCTTGGGAGATAGTAGAAATCTCCCATTTGAGATTTCCATTATTATTATGACTACCATTTTATTAAGAATGCATGTGTTACATTTGTGTCCAGTAAGCATTTCTAGTTTACTTCCAACATTCGAAAATATTGTGTGCTTGTTTGGATCGTATGCAGATCTATATTTTCTACATTGTCCCATTAAAAGGGAAATTATTGAAGGCTACCTTGAAGATTCCTTGTGCCATTACTGGGGCTTAAACTTCTAATTGACTTTTCATTTTACTACTATGTAATAGCAAAAGCATCTTAGATTGCTTTATTTACATTTTACTTTGTTCACATTTTAGAGAGAAATACTTCCAGAATTCAGAACTCCATAATTTTGTCTTTTCTAATGTCAATAGTTTTAAAAGCCCATATTAGGAAATTAACTTCTGAATAATTAAATCTTTAAGAACTACAGTAGAATTTAGTCATCTTTTTATATAACTATTCCACATCTTAGTTTCAACAGAACTGAGCTATATCCAAAGAGGCAAATGTAAACCATGATTTTGTAACTTGGCTAGTGATTTTTTAAAATACAGTAGGAAATTCTTTTTCTTTAGGTGAGACGTAAGGGTTAAGTACTTCTTTATTTCATCTGCACACTAAACTTTTGTATAATGAAGGGGTGTGTGTGTGTGTGTGTGTGTGTGTGTGTGTGTGTGTGTGTGTGTGTGTGTGTGTGTTTGTAGTAGTGGGGCTTGAACTCAAAGCCGCACAATCTTGCTTAGCCTTTTCTCTTAAAGCTGGTGCTCTACCACTTAAGTCACTCCTCCACTTCTGACTTTTTACAGGTTAATTGGAAAGTGTGACCTGCCAGTGCCCAGCATAATATTGGTTTTGCACATGGCTTCTCGGTTGCATGTGAATCCTGATTCTCTGTATGTTTTCCATTTTATCACCTAGTCTTTCATGAAGACTTTCTCACTGGTGAGGAAAGCTTGCCAGTTCTAAGCCAGTGTATGTGTTTTGGCGACGTGGACAAGAAGGCACAGTTCCTGCTAATTTACTTTATAGTGGGCAAGCTTGGTACTGGAAGTTTTCACATTGCATTTGTGACTGTCTGCAAGTCGTTGCAGTGCTGAAATTCATCATCCATCACTTCAGCCCGAACGCTATGATCTGACATTTTCTGCAGTTTCCTTTCTAAAACAATGCCCTTGGAGAACTTTTTCTAATGTCTTGGCAAGGAATAAGGTAATAATTATTTGCCATTATTAGAAAAAAAAAACAAAAGGACTCCCTGGCCTATTTTCTGTGATTCAAATGCGTTCACCACACCTGGTGTTTTTCCAAGACTCCTGCGCAGCCTCTGTCTTTATGACTATTCTCCATCCAGTTTACTTCCTCTTCTCTTGTCATTTGGGTGCGTTAGTATCCTTGGGGAGGTCAGGCCTCAATGCCTAGCACCTCCATCCTGGGCTTCTTTGCCCACTGGCTTTCAGGACCCTTCCTTCATCTGTGGTGGGCATCATGGGTGGGTAGAAGTTCTGCCTGTTGGCCATGTCTCAATACTCTTCTGAGGCATTAATAAAATAATCAAGAATGTATAGCCAAATTTGTTAGAAAACACAAAGTAGAAACAGTTGAGGCTATTCGGGACCCTTTTTGGGGACAGGATGGGGGGAACCTGTAGAAAATAATGAAGATTTCTTATGGTGGTTGGTATATGTATAAGGAAGATTATGGTAAAATTAGTTGTTAATTCTATAGATCATGCATTTGCTGTTGAAGTAGAAGACACTGCTTCATTTCTGTATTTCATCAGCCCATCTTTCCATGAGTATCAAAAACAGTACTTCCAGGAATATGTATTTTGTTTTTACAGCAATAATAAGACTTTTGCGGTGGCCGTCTGTTGCATCACTGGCTTGCCTGTCATTTAGGCAGTGCTCCTGGAAGGGGTGATTGGGGATCTTCAGGCTCTGCCTGGTTCTTCTGCTTGTGGATTGAATTTAGGCAAAGCTAAACAAGTTTAGTTATTTAGTCAGTGCTACTTCAGGCCCTTCCCTAAGATGGGGGGTAAGTTCCAATGTTAAAACCTGGAACACACCAGGTCTGTCTGTCTCACAAATCCATCCTGTAGCTGTGAACTCACAGTCACCTTCTAAATTAAACAAACATATCAGAGGCATTGCTACACACTTCTTGTGTGCATATTCTCTTAAGAATATTTACTTAATATTTGTGGATTTTCTGGTTTGGTATTCATAGAGTTGGTCAACCAAAGCATATAGATGAGTTTTCTGTCTTAGAAAAAAAAATCCCCAAGTTTAGAAACTACCTGGGTATCTAATACCCTAAAACAGCCTTAGGGGTATTCAGTGGAAAAACAAACCTTGTGTGTGTTATCTCTGTTGGATCTTCATGGCTATTCTTGACTCCCTGCTAACTATAGAATTAAATACTTTAGAAATTTTTCCATTGGGTCATGTGTCAAGAGAAGACTGCTTTTGAACCCCAGTCTTCCTATTTCATACTTTGCACAGTAGCTTGGATGACAGGTGTACGCCACTATATTCCCTTTCCTCAAGCTCTGAAAAAAAATTCTTTTTTTTACATACTTGTTCCTGAGATTTCTCTCCTCCTTCAGTGCAGTTTGAACTAATCATGTCTTTAGGAATGAGGGAACAATATAGAATTTTCACAGTGGTTTTTGTAAAATAGCATGCCCAGCCTAGTACTAGTCTAGTACTTGCATCTCTAACTTCTTTCAGAATCGCTGTATAAAATATGTTCAAGTCCTCTTGCATGGTTAGCTAGGAAATACCACCATGAGAAGCAGATCCAACCCTTTCAGATTAAATCTTTTTCCACTGTCTGTATCAGTCAGACTTTAGACCCAGCCGGGTAATCCCTGGGTAAATGTCCAATTGTCTTTCTTCTTCTTTTCAGACATATTTAATGTCCAACAGATGATCGACTCCTCATTTAGACATATGCTTATTTTTCTCTTTGATATTTTAATTTGATTTTGGAGCAGGAATGTGATTGCGTGTGAATTTGAACAGAATGCTCGTGATGAGTACACACTATACCACAGGGAAGTGCGCTACACTGGATTTTCCTATGTAGGTTTCTTGTTGGATGTCATATCTGAAAATGAATGGATCAAGTATTACTCAATCATAGGTGACTTAAAGGTACTTTTGGACTGTGTGAATGTGTGTATATGCATGTGTATGTGTGTATACACACACATGTATGTACTGGTACTGGGGCTTGAACTCAGGGCCTGAGTGCTTTCCATTAGCTTTTTGCTCAAGGTCAGCACTGTACCACTTGAGCTACGCCTCCATGGTCAGCTTTTTAGCTGGTTAATTGAAGATAAGTGTCTCAGGGACTTTTCTGCCTGGGATGGCTGTGAATTATGATCTTCAGATCTCAGCCTCCTAAGTAGCTACAGGTGTGAACCACTAGCTCCCAGCATATTTTAAGTTTTTAAGTGAGCTCCTACTGTTTTACTTTCATTATTTTTTTCAGATACATCTCGTGTGTGTGTGTGTGTGTGTGTGTGTGCGTGCGCGCCTGATACTGGAGCATTGTAGAGGATTTGTGCTGTTAAATTTCATTTAGCACGGGCAGGATTTCCTGCAGGGTGCATTATCTCCGGGCATTCTTTTCCTCACACGTCTCATTTGCTCCCATTCCCCTGCTCACTCTGAGCAGAAACAATACCTGCGTAGGTGAAGCATGGAGGTCGTAGGTGATACAAGGTTTCCACTCCAGGCTAAGGCTGAAGCCGAGCACAAGTGAAGACCAGTATGAATTAGCAGTGCGTGCACCAAGTCCGGGTCCCTTCCCATACTGCATGGCTGAAAGATCACGGGAGGGCGCACTGTGTGATTAGTGGCCCTGCCCCAAAGGATCTGAACTTCCAGATACTTCCGGGGACACTGAGTCAGGAAAAGCCAGCACCTGGTGGTCACATGCGTGCTCATTTGAGGGGAAGGCCCCACCACGAGCACCTTCCTAGCTGTCACTGATAGCTCTTTATCTCCACATGCGACTGTCACGTGGCTCGTATGCGTGCTGTTGTGCAGGTTGACGGGTTTCCTGACCAGTGGGTTATTGTCCTGGAGGGCTGAGGATTTGGGGAGGCCCTGGGTTCCCTCCCCAGCCCTACAGAACAAAACACTAACACAATATCCTCGCTTTCCTCTGCGTGTCTTCCCTTGCGTGGGCTTGTCATTCCTGCAAGGCCTTTTGCATCAACTTCCTGAAATAAAAATTCTCCAGCTGGCTTTAGAGTCTCGGGTCCACTTCATTTTTTATTTTTATTTTTTGGTTAAAGACTGCTGTCACGGCCTCTCCATGGAATCAGGGCTTTAAAATGGTTCGTTTATCCATTGCACACATCTTTATGAACACCGACTCGGGATGTGCGCTCTGGTGGAGCACACACAGCATTTACAGGTACGCTACTTGGGGGATTAGAAAGTGACACATGAAATGAAAAGTAAAAAAAAAAAAAAAACCAACAACAACAAAATAAGCAGAATAAGAGGGCACAAATTGCTACGTCAATTAGGGTGGTCCGGATAAGCTTTCTTGAGAAGCTGCTACTTGAGCAAAGATGAGAAAGAGAGGAGGAAAATATCCATGAAGAAATCGGAGAAGAGGATGTACCTGTGCAAAGGTCCTGTGGTGACTATGTGCCTGTCGTGTCCAGAGAACAGCTGATGTGGTGAGTGTGAACAGCCTCTCTGATGACTGTTCTGATAGAGCTGATTGAGAAGGAAAACATGGTATGTCAGATGAACATCTTAAGGGACGGGGTAAAAGGTAGGCAGGGAAATTAACGAACATTGTCAAGAAAAGAAATTCACGCTGGCATTCAAAAATGCAAAAATGAATGCAAGAAGGAGTAAAAAAGAAAATAAAATGAAGGTCAGCTGCAGCTGCACAGTGTCCATCCAGTTCCCGGGTGTCAGGAGCAGGTACGGTGTGTGCGTGGATGTTTTCCCCTGTGAGCCCGTGCATGTGTGGGGTTGAGGACGGAGATGCTCTTGAGCCTAGATACCCGTGCCGTCTAGACACCCCTCAGAATCTTTGCTTTTCTGGAAGTAATCCAAAAGTAAATCCTGGCATAGAACGTGTAGTGAAAAACTGAGCACTCCATTTTACCTTCCAGAACTGTGGCTTATTGCTTGTCTGACCCTCACTTTTTTTTTTTTTTTGGCCAGTCCTGGAGCTTGAACTCTGGGCCTGTGTGCTGTCCCTGAACTCCTTTTGCTCAAGGTTATAGCAGCACTCTACCACTTGAACCACAGCACCACTTCCAGCTTTTTCTGTGATTAATGGGAGATAAGGGTCTCAGAGACTTTCCTGCCAGGGCTGGCTTTGAACCGTGATCCTCAGATCTCAGCCTCCACAGTAGCTAGGATTATAGGCGTGAGCCACCAGCACCCAGATTGACCTTACAGTTTAAAAAAAAAAAATGTTGATTACTGAGAAAGGGTCTTCTGCTCCTTCTAGTAGACTGCCTTGTGGCTCTGCTGTGTGCATGGTCATTACACACTCACTCATAAAGTCTCCTGAGTCTGCAGTCTCGTGTGCCATTGTATTGTCTTGTTGCTACACATGTAGAAACAGTCACTCTGTTAAACGTCCAAGTTTAGTATTTTCTTGTTGGTGGACCTTATGAACTCCATTTCCCAATCTATGAACCTTCTATGTTCTCATTTTTCAAGCCCTGTGAAGAAGTTAATGACCTAGGAGAAAATACATGTCAGTTTGCAGGGATTAAAATGTAGAGAGGTTAAAAATCAACAAGATGAGCTGGGCACCGGTGGCTCACACCTGTAATCCTAGCTACTCAGGAGGCTGAGATCTGAGAATTGTAGTTTAGAATTGGCCTGGGCAGGACAGTCGATGAGACTCTTATCACCAGTTAACCAGCAAAAGAGCCAAAGTAGCGCCGTAGTTCAAGTGGTAGTGCACCAGCCTTGAGTGAAAAAGCTAAGGGAGAGTGCCCAGGCCCTGAGCCCCAGTATTGGTACACATATGCATGAATGTGTGCGCATGCTCACACATACACACAAAGAAAAAGAAAAAAGACAAAGTCAGAGCAGGAAGAAAGATGAGAGTTGTGATTGTGTTTGATTTTTTTATTCTGTACAGTCTTGCCCTTTCAATTCAAACATCAGGTGAAGTTTAGTAACTCACCTTCTTTGCGTCTTTCTTTGGAACTGGCATTTTTGGAGGTAAAGTGGGTGATATTGTTGTTTTACAGAAAATCCAGATACCTTAGATTGAATACACTTTTGTGGGTCCTGGATCATTAGAATGACACAGGAGGCAAAACTAGACAGGTTGGGTGCCAGTGGCTCATACCTATAATCTTAGCTGCTCATGAGGCTGAGATCTAAGGATCATGGTCAAAACCAGCCCGGGCAGGAAAGCCAGTGAGACTCTTATCTCCAGTTGACCATCAGAAAACCAGAAGTGGTCCCTGTAGCTCAAAGTAAGAAAGTGGTAGCATGTTAGCCTTGAGCAAAAAAGCTCTGGGATACCCTCAGGCCCTGAGTTCAAGCCCTGTGACTGACCAAACTAACAATCAAAAATAAAAAATAGATACCAAGGGAATGGGAAGATTTCTGTTGCCAGAAGTCTCCTTTCTTGTCTCCCCTAGCTTGTTATGCTTGCTCTACTTGTTCTTGGTGTGGTCTTTTATTCTGTATGGATCAAATCGCAGAATGTCAAGCAAGGTTTAGTTTCTGCAATCAGCCCTAGTAGCTAAGACCTTCATGTATATGATGATGACAACGAAGCCTCACATCTCCTTACTTTCTGCACAATGCCAATGCATCACGGTGAGCTGGACTGCTTTTCTCCAAAATTGATAACACAGTGAAAAAGCCAATACTGACTGGGGCTTGAACTCTGGGTTGTGTACTCTTGTTGAGCTTTTCATTCAGGGTCAGCACTCTACCACTTGAATCACACTTCCACTTCTTGCTCTTTACTGGATCATTGGAGATAAGAGTCTCTTGGCTTTGTCTGCCCTGGTGGGCTTGGAACTTACATCTTGAGATCTCAGCCTTCTGAGCATAGCACCTGCCAGTGTGTGTGTGTGTGTGTGTGTGTGTGTGTGTGTGTGTGTGTGTGTGTGTGTGTGTGTGGACTTGAACTCAGGGCCTCATATTTGCTTGGTTTAAAAGTTTTTTCCCCCCCATAGTGATAAATTTGACAGGTTTTTAATTCATTTACTTTCAGTGATCAGACACATACAAACTCTTGACTCTGAGTAGCTGAATTTTCCCACCCATAGTCCTTTGTTTTGCTTCATTCCTAACAAGTTTGTAAGAAAACAGTAGACATCCCCCATACCTAAACACACACACACACACACACACACACACACACGAGCATGTATGTACACATATGCACACGAACATGTACACACATACACATTCACGCACACACATCTGCTCACAGCCTTGGAATGCAGGAAGAAGCTGCCGGGCACGGAAAGCACTGTGGCTGTCCTGTTCCTGGATCTTGGGGAGCCCTTGAAAGGGGCCATTCTCTTCGTGTCCTGCAGCCAGCGACTCTGAAACTCAATCTGCAGTGTGTTTATTGAGCGTTCTGAAGGCTGCGGCTCAGTGCTGAGGGAACAAGGACACAGTGTGTCCTGGAAGGTGGTGTGGCCGCCCGGAGAGCCGGCGGCAGGAGGAAGAATCAGGCCGATTGTGGGCAGCGCTGACGGGCCGGCCTGAGCATGGAGCTGCATTTGTAAGACAGAATGGGAGCCTTGTTCTGCTTCCTCGGAGCTTGAGCGTCAAGTTCTAGTTCCTGTCTGGGGTGATCACTTTCCAGTCTTAGAGGTCCCACGTGGTGTGCTGTTTGTTAGTTTTCTTCTTCTTCATCCTCTTCCTCCTTTTCTTCTATTCCTTTATCATCATCATCATCACCATTGTCATCATCACCATTGTCATCATCACCATTGTCATCATCATCATCATCATCACCGTCGCTGAAACCCAGAAGAACTCACTGGCCTACGCCAAGTCCATGAGTCCTCATAATAATCCTCCACAGGCATTCTTCCCATGTCACACAGGAAGAAACGAAGGCACAGATGGTAGCTTGCCTCTGCCATCTACCAGATGCTCTATTACAGGATTGTAATAGAGCGGAACAATTCCTAGAGTCTGGTGGTATCATGGCCACAATGTGCCACTCACCTGTCGGTGGTGATGCTGGTGTAAACAGCCCCGCCCCACTGAGGATATTGGAAAGAGCAGTGCATGTGTTCCACACAGCCCATAATAACTTGATAGTGGTAATACCTGGCTCTGGTTCTGGCTTATGGATCTGCTGTGTAATTCTTCTGATCATCACTTTGGTCATTCAGGAAAACTAAGCTTGCTAGCCACGCACAGTGTCTGAAGCCTGTAATCCTAGCCACTGGGGAGGCAGAGAATTGAGGGTGGAGGTTTGAGGCTAGGTCAGACAAAACCTTTACAAGATTCCATCTCAGCCAATGGCAGGAGCCAGTGGCTCATGCTTGTCACTTTAGCTATTTAGGGAAGCAAACATAGGACTGTGGTCCAAGCTGGCCTGGGCAGGAAGCTTATATTACCAGCAGGACCTGGACCCTCTTGTGTTTTTGGCCTTACTTCCCATTGCTGATTCTCCTTTCCTCTCCTCTGTAATTAGATTTCAGCTGCCTTCTCTGTCATCTTCCACGATTCTAGGGAAATCTCTCACCTGCTGTCCTTTTTCAAGTTTTCTTTCTAGGAATTCTTTTCCATTCTTTTCCTGTCATTTTAGCAGGGTGTCTGGAAACACTGGTGACAAGCCACACGGATCCAGTTTGTATTGAGTCTGGCCTGGCAATGGCTTTGTGCTAATCTTTTGGCTGGTTAGTTAGAGATGAAGTCGCATAGACTTCCCAACTATTCTGACTTAGCTGGTTAATGATCTGGGTCAGTTATTCAGTGTTAGACACTTCCCTCCATACTAGTCCCCAAACCCCCAACACAGGTATACTCCCTGGATAAATGTGCCCACAGTTATTCAAACCTGTGTCCATCTGGCCAAAGAGCTGGGCATGGTGGTGTACTCCTGTAATCCTAGTACTCTGGAGGCTGAGGTTGGAGGATCCTGAATTCTAGGCTAGCCAACCTGGCCTACATAGCAAGACCCTACATAAAAAACAATAATAATGGGGCTGGGAAGGTGGCTCAGTGGTAGAGTGCTTGCCTTGCATGCCTGAGGCCCTGGGTTTGATTCCTCAGCACCACAAAACAAAGAGAAAAAAGCCGGAAGTGGCGCTGTGGCTCAAGTGGTAGAGCACTAGCCTTAAGCTGAAGAGCTGAGGGACAGCACCCAAGCCCAGAGTTCAGGCCCCATGTCCAGACCCCCCCCCCAAAAAAAAAAAACAATAATAATAAGCAGTAACAAAAATCCTGTCAGGATTCATGCCTGTAATCTCAGCTACTCAGGATAGTAGGATGCTCATAGTTCAAGAACATTACAGGCAAACCGTTAGTGAGTTCCATCTGAACGTCTGGCTTGGTGGCTGGCATGCACTTATTATGCCAGCTACACAGGAAGCATAAATAGGAGGATTAAGGTCCAGGAGGGTATGGCTTATGATTGCTTATGAAGAGTAAGGCCTTGAATTCAACCTCTTTTATTGCCCCCAGCACCCCAGCCCGCCAGAAAAAAAATTGTGCTAAAGGATTATAAGAAAATCTGTGAGGTAGTAATGTCCTAAGGTCAGTGGTTGAGGGTGAGTGGGTTGTGGTGTAAAGCAACATTTTTTTTTTTTTTGGTTGGTCATGGGGCTTGAACTCTGGGCCTAGGCGCTGTCCCTCAGCTCTTCAGCTCAAGGCAAGCTACCACTTCCGGTTTTCTGCATGGTTTATTGGAGATAAGAGTCTCACAGAGTTTCCTGCCCGGGCTGCCTTTGAATCACGATCCTCAGATCTCAGCCTCCTGACTAGCTAGGATTACAGGTGTGAGCCACTGATGCCTGGCTTATAAAGCAATATTCTAAAAGGTGTTGATGGTCAGAAGAGGGGATAAGGCCTTTAGGAGAAGCCTGTCCCTTCTGCTGGATGAGAGCCAGTTCTGGTTGTCATGGTAATGCCAATCCCAGCCAGAGACCAACTTCTGTAGATTGTAGTTTGGTTAGCTTGGGCAGATATTATCATTAGAGATTTGTGTGTCTAAGATAATTTCTGGAAGGTGACGTGTGAGCTCCAGCAAGTAGGAGATGAAGTAGCCTGGTTCTTTGAGGTGGTAGGGGGAGAGGGAGGGAGAACACACCTCCACCCATGAGAGAATCGTGCCTTTATAGAAGAGTAAAATAGAAATAATCCTGCATCAAACTTTATGCAGTAGAGAAAACCCAAAGGCATAGGGAAAGGTTTAAAGGCACAATAAACGGAAACAATTTGGACCCACTGTTTTGCATTGCTCGAAGCTGTGTGCAAAGGTGCGCACCATTTAGCATTCAGAGCTCGCTCTCCAGACATCACACAAGAATATCAAGTGCCCGAGGCTGCTTTTACAGGGTCCTATGAAGAGCCAGCTCCAAAGGAGAAGAGGATAGAAAGAGCCATCTGGTTCAAATCCAAATGCTTCATGGAGCATAAGAAAAAAGCAGCCAAGATACCAAAAGAATTAAAATTTAGGTAGGTACTTTGGCTAATCGCCAATTTATTCTCCAAAGTAAACCATGATTATTATCATTTGAACTCTGATAAAGAGAATAGTTCTAGATGGTTGTACCAAGACTTCTAGAAGATGGGCTTGAGAAGACTCATGGTTTCTTAGACGGTTGTACCAAGACTTCTAGAACATGAGCTTGAGAAGACTTATGGTTTCTTAGATGCAAGAAGAGCCTTAGAGATGGAGCTCCACTGCCAGTACAGTTGTTGACATTTAAGAAAAACGTTTATCTGCCTCAGATCTGACATACTAAAACACTATTAAAAGCTGGGTGCTTCTGTCCTACCCACTCCTGAGGTTGAGATCTGAGAGTTGTGGTTCATAACTGCCCAGGAAGGACAGACTGAGAGACTCCAATTAACCAGCAAAAGGTCAGAAGTTGAAGCATGGCTTCCGTGGTAAAAAGCACCAGACGTGAGTGGATAAAAAGCCAACTAAGAGCCTGGGGCCCTGAGTTTCAGCCACAGTAGTGGTGCAAGAAATGAAAAGAATTGGGGCTGGGAAGGTGGCTCGGTGGTAGAACTCTTGCTTTGCATGCCTGAGGCCCTGAGTTAGATTCCTCAACACCACATAAGCAAAAAGAAAAAAGCCGGAAGTGGCACTGTGGCTCAAGTGGTAGAGCGCTAGCCTTGAGCTGAAGAGCTGAGGGACAGTGCCCAGGCCCAGAGTTCAGGCCCCACGACCGGACCAAGAAAAAAGAAAAGAAAAGAAAAGAATTCTTTTTTCCTTACTCTTAAAAGAAATGTTAACAGATTGTGTTCTGACCACTATTCAGTTGTTTCACCTGTGAGACACATTCTTCAGTTATTTATTCCCACTTAGAAAAAAATGTATAAAGAAGTATTAAAAAATTATTCGCTTACTTTTCCAGTCCTAGGGCTTGAACTCAGACCTGTCCTGAAGCTTCTTTTTCCTTAAGGCTTTGTATGAGTGGTTTATTGGAGATCAGAATTTCCTGCCCAGGCTGACTTTGAACCTCGATCCTCAGATCGAAGCCCTCTGAATAGCTAGGACTGATTACAGCTGTGAGCTAGTACCTGGCCTTAAAAATGTATGTTTAAGGCAGAGGAACTCCATAATAATAATTTTGTTGTTGTGGTTGCAGAGTCTTGCTAACTTATAGCCCAAGTTGGCCTCAGACTCAGGTACCTCTTTTTTACCTACCCCATTGCTCAAATTGTTTTGTTTATCTTTGGCTATATTGGAGTTTGAACTCAGGGCCTCATACTTGCTAGGTAGGCCTCTATTACTTGAGCCCTGTCTCTAGCGCTCTTGGTTTTAAGTTATATTTAGGTTATATCAGGGTTTCTTCCACTTGACCTGGATCATGTGTACCTGGGATTACAGGTGTGCCACCACCATCTCCCAATACCCCCCAACCCAACTGCAGAGTTTTTTTTATTGTGATAAAATCTACATAGAACCAGGCTGGATCATGCCTGTAATCCTAGCCACTCAGGAACCATAATCTCAGGATCGTGGTTCAAAGCCAGCCCCGTGTAGGAAAGTCTGTGAGACTCTTATCTCCAATGAACCACTCAGAAAACTGGAAGTGGTGCTGTGGCTCAAGGGATAGAGTGCTAGCCTTGAGCTGAAGAGCTGAGGGACAGCGCCCAGGCCCAGAGTTCAAGTTCCACGACCGACAATAAAATAAAATCTACATAGTATAAAATATAATCTTTTTAGCTGTGTCAAGTGTGTACTTCACTTGGGTGATGAGCCTCTCCACTGTTGGTTAAACATCACCACCAACATCTCTAGAACTTTCCCTTTCAACAGGCTTCGTATGGGCATGGTGTCCCCTGGTCCAGCTGTGATGTATCATGTGACAGAATTTGTTTACTTTTCAAGGCTGAAGAATATTTCATTGTTGGGGCTGGGAAGATGGCTCAGTGGTAGAGCACTTGCCTTGCATGCCTGAGGCCCTGGGTTCGATTCCTAAGTACCACATAAGCAAAAATGAAAAAAAGCCGGAAGTGGTGCTGTGGCTCAAGTGGTAGAGCGCTAGCCTTGAGCTGAAGAGCTGAGGGACAGCGCCCAGGCCCAGAGTTCAGGCCCCACAACTGGACCCAAACCCCCCCCCCAAAAAAAAACAAAAAACAAAAAAAGAATATTCCATTGTTTAGTTGTCTAGAACCCTAGGGTTCTGTGTTGGAGGGCTGGTCCTCAGCACGGCAGGGTTGGGGTGGGCGAACCTGTAAAAGGTCGGGCCTACTGAGTTTGTGAGGTCATTGTGTCTGCTTCCTTCAAAGGGAATAAGGTAGTTCTTAGAACCCTGTGGGAGTCAGACTTTTTGACACTGTGGTCCAGTGCCTGAGGTGCTAGTAGAGGAGAGCTTCATCTTGGCTCATGGCTGCAAAAGTTTTGGTCCTTGGGCCTGTGTGAGAGAGAGCATGATGGTGGTGGGATCATGCTAAAGCAAACCAGCTTCCTTCATGGCAGTCAGGAAGTTAGAGCCACAGAGAAGGGACAAGTATGCCCTTCAAAAGCGGGTCTCCCAGTGACCACCACCTCCTGTTAATAATACCATCAAATTACGAATCCATCAGTGAGCTAAACCCTTCATGAACTCAGAGCCCTCCTGGTCCAGTTGCCGCTCTGTAGCACCCAGATAGCGCTCTACTAATTCCTATAAAAGGGAAATGGGATCTTGCATGATGTCTGCAGGCATTTTAGGCTACAGTGTCCACTTGCACGTTGGTATGTTAATGCTGAGCCCTCGGATCCTGCCCTTTATAATGCTATTAAGTCCCTCCCCCCTTTTTTTTTAATGCTAGTAGTAGGGATTGAACACAGGCCTTGAGCACCGTCCCAGAGCTTTTGTGCTCAAGGCTAGCACTCTGCCACCATTTCCAGCTTTTTGGTAGCTAGTTGGAGATAAAAGTCTCATAGAACCGGGTACAGGTGGCTCACGCCTGTAATCCAAGCTACTCACGAGGCTGAGATCTGAGGATCAGTTCAAAGCCAGCCTAGGCAGGAAACGCCCTGAGATTCTTTTTTTTTTTTTTGGGTCCAGTCGTGGGGCCTGAACTCTGGGACTGGGCGCTGTCCCTCAGCTCTTCAGCTCAAGCCTAGCACTCTACCACTTGAGCCACAGCACCACTTCCAGCTTTTTTCTTATGTGGTGCTGAGGAATTGAACCCAGGGCCTTGAGCATGCAAGGCAAGTGCTCTACCACTGAGCCACCTTCCCAGCCCCCGGCCGTGAGAATCTTATCTCCAATGAACCACCAGAAAACCGGAAGTGGCACTATGGCTTAAGTGGTTGAGCACAAGCCTTGAGCTGAAGAGCTGAGGGACAGTGCCCAGGCCCAGAGTTCAAGCCCCACAACCAACAAAAAAAGAAAGGAGAGGCTGGAAAGGTGGCTTAGTGGTAGAGCGCTTGCCTTGCATGCTAGAGCGCTTGCCTTGCATGCCTGAGGCCCTGGGTTCGATTCCTAAGTACCACATAAGCAAAAAGAAAAAATGCTAGAAGTGGCGCTGTGGCTCAAGTGGTAGAGCGCTAGCCTTGAACTGAAGAGCTGAGGGACAGCACCTAGACCCAGAGTTCAGGTCCCACGACTGGACATCCCCCCCCCCAAAAAAAAAGAAAAAGAAAGAAAGTCTCATAGACTTTCTTGGTCCACAATCCTCAGATCTTAGCCTCCTGAGTAGCTAGGATTACAGGCGTGAGCCACTGCTGCTCAGTTTCCTTTTATCCCTGAACTTCACCAGTGTGCCCCCGGGAGCTCATACAGTACTCCGCACGCTTCTATCCTGCAGGTTTTAGGAGTTCTAAAGCTCTCAGAGTTGATGTCTTCCTGTTTAAAAAAAAATTTACTAGTGTAGAAAAGACATTTTCTATAAGCATTTGAACAAGAGATTATATTTGAAGATAAAGTTTTTAAGATGGGAGACCCAGTTTGACATTATTAGCTAGACTCCAAGCATCTGCTTGCAAGCTGCCGTTCTAGGATGCCAGTCACTGCCCAGGACAGAAAGAAAATGGTGTGGGCACTGCTGTGGTCACGCTGAGAGCTCCTGGCCTCCATAGGCCTGGCGTTATTACCAAGATGTGTGTGATATGTTCACCAAAGGCTCTTCTTTCTCAGCAAAGGACCCATTTAACTGTTAACTCTCCCTCTTCTCATGAACTGTCCATAAAAGACAGCCATTGTATATTGATTTCTTTCTGCTTGTTTAGATTTTTAGAGTTGCGCTATAAAAGTCTCGTTTCTCAGTCTGTAAATCTAGATGAAGTTATCCAGTTCCTGCATTCCAGGAATTCCTTGGGAAACGGGTATGCCTGCCAGCCAGGCTGGTCATTGGTGGCTCATTTTTGTACGAATAGACGATGTTGAGAACTGTGAGAAAGGACTGTGAAACTGGAATTTGGTCTCACCCCTCCCCACCCCCCTTTTTTTTTGTGCCAGTTCTGGGACTTGCACTCAGGGACCTGGGCACTGTCCCTCAGCGTTTTTGCTCAAGGGTAGCACCCTACTTGAGCCACAGCACCACTTCTGGCTTTTTTGGTAGTTGATTGGAGATAAGATCCTGACAGACTTTCTTGCACAGGCCGGCTTTGAACTGTGATCCTCAGATCTCAGCCTCTTGAGTAGCTAGGATTACAGACATGAGCCACTGGCATCTGGCTGGTCTTCCCTTTTAAACAAAAAATAAAAAGGAGTTCTTCTGTAACTTCTCATTTCCTTACACATTTTTATAAAATTCTTATTAATAGCTAGATATTGACCGAGTTACCATGGTGAGAGGGAGTCTATGAGTAAGTGGTTTGTGTCAGCTGGCCATGTAGCTCTTTGGAGACTGACGTGAGGACTTGCACCCAGGACCAGGGACTCCATGGAGCAGCTCATTGTATCCTTGTGTCGGCCTAGCTAGGAGATGATGGCATGAACAGTGGCTAAAATGGGTCATGATCACAAAAAGTGTGTCATGTTCAACACTACCATATTCTCATTGGCTTTTTTGGCCCTTCGGGGACAGGCTGATGGACATGTCCCTTCTTGAACTTGTCAGGCCTCAATTCTAACCATCAGCCGGGTTACTAATTAGTTCCTAAGTGCTGCACGCTTACAGAGGGGAGATGAGGATGGAAACAGGAACTGTGGACAGTGATATCTTTATAATATTTGCCTTCTGGTGTTTGATCTACATGATGGAGTTTGATTCTTCTTATCAGTGCATCGTTAGGAATCTACTAGACAGTGAAGAGATACTGAGGCATAGGGTTCTAAGCTCTTTGGGGGTAGAAACTGGGTTTCTTGCCTACATCTAATCTTCCCTTCCCCTTCAGGACATGGAGGTCATGAACAGCGGACAGTGACTGCATACTGGGAACTTTGCTAAGTACTATGGGAATATAAAGATGAATAAGTCGTCACATATTAATTGGGGACAGAGACTCAGTTGGAAATGTAACTTGTATTTATTCATTCCTAAAACGTTGTTTAGCCTATGGGCCCCACAGGATAGAGGATAAAGTCTGGCCTTTTGCCTTCTATGTGGGGATAATGTAGGTGTGAGTCTGCATAAAGTGCTGCAGAATTCTACAAGAAAGCCATGCTGGGTGCTGGAGGCTGAGATTGGAGGATCGAGGTTCAAAGCCAGCCAGGACAACAAAGTTATAAGACTTTATCTCCAGTTAACCAGCACAAAACTGGAAGTAGAGCTGTGGCTCAAGTGGTAGAGTGCCAGTGAAATAAGTCAAGAAAGAACACAAGGTCCTAAGATTAAGCCCTAGTATTGATGTATCCCCACACATACAGCCAGCCAAAAGCTGTAAATGCTGTAGGGGAGAAGAAAGGCACAGAGTCATGATTTTAACTGTCATTTAAAACGAAACAAAACAAAATGAACAATCCTCAGCCAGGCACTGGCAGCTCATGCCTGTAATCCTAGTCCTAGCTACTCAAGAGATCTGAGGATCATGGTTTGAAGCCAGCCTGGGCAGAAAAGTCCATGAGACACTTATTGCCAGTTAACCACTCAAAAGCTGGAAGTGGCACTGTGGCTCAAGTGGTAGAGCATTAGCCTTGAGTTCAAGCCCCACAGCTGGAAAAAAAAAAAACCAAAAAAACCCTGGAATTGTGAGCTGAAATCTACATTTTCACCAAACCACAAATAAATGTCTGTATCTGCTTTACTCCTAACTACCAAAACTTGAAAGCCACCAAGATGTCCTGTAGTAGGTGAATTTAGAAACTTTGGGACGCCCAGGCAACAGAGTATTCTTCATCAATAAAAGAAAGTGAGGCCAGATGCCATGTGCATCATACCATGTGGATCATCCTAGCTACCCAGGAAGCTGAGATCTGAGGATCATGGTTCAAAGCCAGCCTGGATGGTAAAGTCAAATGAGACTCTTACCTCCAATTAACCACTAAAAAGCCCATTGTGGAGTGTGGCTCAAGTGGTAGAGCACTATCTCTGAGCACAAAGCTCAGGGATAGCTCCCAGACCGAGTTCAAGCCCCAGAACTGGCACAAAATAAAGAAATGAAGGAAGGGAACCATGCAGTAACAGCATCCCCACCAGCAAGTGAAAGGAGTCGGTCTGGAAGAGCTGTGTGCCTTAATCCTAATTTCCAGCAAGACCTCTACAACAGCTGCAGAGACAGTAAGGAGGTAGGTGGGGGAAATGAGGCAGGGCATAGAGGACTCGGTGTGTGTGTGTGTGTGTGTGTGTGTGTGTGCGTGCGTGCGTGCGTGCGTGCGTGCGTGCGCGCGCGCGCGCACCTGCACATGTATGTTGATCCTGGGACTTGAACTCAGGGCCTAGGTGCTGGCCTTAGGCTTTTTTGTGGAAAGCTAGCATTCTACCACTTGAGCTACAACTCCACTTCCAGCCTTTTGGTGGAGATCAGAGTCTCACAGACTTTCCTGTCTGGGCTGGTGTTGAACTACCTTGATCCTCAGATTATAGCCTCCTGAATAGGTAGGATTGTAGGCTTGAGCCACCAGCATGTGGCACTAGGAGGACCTTCTTCTTCTTCTTCTTCTTCTTCTTCTTCTTCTTCTTCTTCTTCTTCTTCTCCTCCTCCTCCTCCTCCTCCTCCTCCTCCTCCTCCTCCTCCTCCTCCTCCTCCTCCTCCTCCTCCTCCTCCTCCTCCTCCTCCTCCTCCTCCTCCTCCTCCTCTTCCTCTTCCTCCTCCTCCTTCTCTTCTCCTCCTCCTCCTCCTCCTCCTCCTCCTCCTCCTCCTCTTCTTCTTCCTCCTTCTCTTCTCCTCCTCCTCCTCCTCCTCCTCCTCCTCCTCCTCTTCCTCCTCCTCCTTCTCTTCTCCTCCTCCTCCTCCTCCTCCTCCTCTTCCTCCTCCTCCTCCTCCTTCTCTTCTCCTCCTCCTCCTCCTCCTCCTCCTCTTCCTCCTCCTCCTTCTCTCCTCCTCCTCCTCCTCCTCCTCCTCCTCCTCCTCCTCCTCCTCCTCCTCCTCCTCCTCCTCCTTCTCTTCTCCTTCTCCTTCTCCTTCTTCTTATTATCGTGGCATACGGAGGGGCTACTGCTATATAGGTCAGGTAATGAGTATATTTCTGTTAGGACAATGTCACCCCTTCCCTCACTCTCAGTTTTTCCTTCCTGTCCCCACCCACAAGTTGTACAGTTCATTTTCAACATAGTGTCCAATGAGTACACTATTGCATTTGTTCACCTTTTCTGTCCCCTCTGCCCTGTCCCCAGCTTACTGTGGAGGACTTTCAAGGGGGAACTCATTTCCTGTGACACGTGTGTTCTCTCTGGCATGGTAGTAGGAGAGACATGTCTCTATTCATTGGTCAGTACCCACTGAACTTTCCAGCACAAGGAGCAAACCCCAGTTCAGGTAAAACTTACTGGTGTTGGGTGCCAGTAATATCTCAGATCTGGTTCAACAGTGATTGCAAATCTGCCACACTGCTGTGAGGCAGTGATGGGGTATGGGAGGGCATGGGAACTGACTTGCAAAACCGAAAGCTGCGACTATACAAGGGAAGGAGGGCAGGGACAGGGTGCCAGGGAGCTGTATGCGGAAGGAGGGCAAGGACAGGGGTGGCAGGGAGCTGTATGCGGAAGGAGGGCAAGGACAGGGGTGGCAGGGAGCTGTATGCAGGTTTGTGGCGGGGCCTGGGCTCGGGTTCAAGCCGGGGTTAGTGGCGAGCTGTGTGCTGTGTGGGGCACAGACTTGGGGACTCAGTGGCCTGGCACGTTGTCACTGACGTAGAAGTCATAACCCCGCTTGTTTCTCTTCCCAGCAAAGGGCTCCGGGGAAGGTGCTGCTGGATGCCGTGTGCAGCCACCTCAACCTTGTGGAAGGCGACTATTTCGGCCTCGAGTTTCCTGATCACAAGAAAATCACGGTAGGAGACACCAGCTTCGTGTTCACCTTTCACTGCCAGTCCATCGGGGAAGGGGGACCATCAGCTGCTGGACGGCTGCCCTATCAGCATGTCCAGAGCGAACGTCGTGAGGGGCCACCGTCTCTACCACCCCTCCTTCCCCTTCCAGCCAGCACCACTTCCCCACGAATGCACACACTCCTGAGATCTCTGGCAAGAGTGTGTGCAAATGTATCCCACACTTGTGCTTCAGAATGCACAAGCGTGAGGAAGCAGTGTGCATGTTGTGTTTTTCACCGTGTGGTCACTGTTGTGTCGATGTAGTAATGAGCCAGGCTGGAATAGCGCCAGGGCAGAGCCTGTGACAGACTTCCATCGGGGGAGGCTTGGGGGCTTTGAAAGCCACAAGCGACTTCTGTGCTCAGGAGACTTCAGGTGTTACCAAGCGGAGTCTCAGACTATCAGACCTTAATAGGACATTGCAAGGAGAAGGTGCAGCTCGTACACAAAAGTCTGGAAAGCAAGCAGCGTATTCAGGAACCTGCAGAAAAAGCCAGAATTGAAGAGTTAGGGGTGGAGGGCATTATGGAGAGAGAAAAGAATGAAAGGTAAGCAGGCCACAGCGCCAGGGCTCCTCTTCCAAGCAGCCATGTGCATAACATGAACTATTATATACATATATATATATATATGCATCATTTTAATACATCATCCAAATAAGTTTGATAGGCTCTTGCCACGCGTCCTGCCAAGTCTCTGAACCCCGTGTGTATCTGACTTGCAGCCCCCGTGGGATGCCAGTGGGTTTCAGAGTGATGGAATATGATCTGACGGGAGTGAGCATTGCGAGGGTTAGGCCAGATGCAGGACCGGATCGGACTCAGGGAGCCCTGGGGTGGGGTGTGGGGCGCGGCATTCTAGAGACTGAGGTTCTGAGGAACAGTGGGGCCCAGAGCTGTCCATGTCCCAGCCGTGTCCGGCAGCTGGGAGAGGAGAGCCTGGACCTTGCGTAGGTGCAGATGACGAGTCTCAGAGGTGAGGAGGGGTGCGGGAATGAGCAGAGGTGGCAGAGGGCAGCACGCAGATGTGGGCTTCCCAGAGTGCGAGCAAGAGACCTGTGTGGAAACGTGCATTCTAGAAGAGTGTACTTTGGGCTTCGAAGCGCTGCATGAGGAGGGAGTGTGAGAAGGGTCAGTGGGTAGATTGCTGCACTGAAGGACAGACAGAAGGCAGAGCCCTCCATGAAGATGACAGATGGGGGTGGAAAATCAGAGGGAAAAGTCCAGGACTAGGAAGGAAAACAGCTCTTGGAGGGAACAGGGGCTGGGCCCAGCTCCTGCCTCCAGCGCCAGAGCCACAGTGCGCTAGGAGCTAAAGCCCAGTGCAGGCTGTGTTCTTACTGTCATTTCCTGGTCTGCACAGTCAACCTAAGCCTCCCCGACTTTCAGTTCCTTTATCCTTTCTTCTTCCTTACCTCCCTCTTTTCTTCCTTTATTCCTTCTTTTGTGATTGTACTGGGGACAGAAAGGGTTTCACATTTGCTAAGTAGGCATTGGTGATGCTGATGGAGTCTCATTTCCAGCCCAGTATGTACTGGACCATAATCCGCCTATTTGCGGCTTCCCATCATTACTGGGATGACAGGCCGGTGCTGCTGCACCTGGCTGCACTCCGTGGAGGTCTCTCGGACTTTCCTGCCTCGGCTAGCTTAGAACCATGCACCTCCCTTTCTGAGCTTCCCAAGAAGCAAAGCTTGTTATCTCATTATTTCTAACAAGCCATGAAGTGCTGCAAGCTTCCCATGGCTTCTTACCCCAGACATGTCCAGTTGCTCTCCAGCCAGAGCACCTGTCCAAACCAGAAGGCAGGAGTGGTATTTGGACTTTGTGGTGGAAGGAACGAAGATTCTAGGAATTGCTCTATGCCTGGGGTCATCAAATAGCTAATGGCAGAGCCATGATTCTTACTCTGTCCTTCTGATGCCAGGCTCAGTGCTTTGCTATGAACCAGAGGACTTCTCATTTGCCAGGCTCTAGACTCCTACCTATTTTTCTTGGTTATATTTGATTTTGTTTGTCGGTCCTGGTGGAGGAACCCAGGGTCTCAAGCTTGTGGCTGCCACTTCGACCGTACTTGTCTTGTGTTAGAGACAAGGTTTCACTACTTATTCCCCTGTGCTGGCCTCGATCTTCCTACCTCCACCTCCCGAGTAACTGGGATTATAGGGTGTGCCTACCAGACCTGATGTTCCTTCAAGTTTTTATTAAGCTTCATTTGTTTATTTATTTGGATTTACAATATTGTTAAAGCATAGATTCAACCATACATAAAGAAACCCCCATGATCAAGACATTAAGAAATTGGTGCTGGTCCTATGTAATACAAATAGAAATGTTGTCTGTGATAGGTGTATGTCAACCCGGGTTCCTGGCTTTGATCTCCAGCATACTTTTCTCACACCCCAAATAATCCAACTGACACCACACACATAAACCACCATGAGAGCTCTTGCAGTGAGCC
Organism: Dipodomys spectabilis; assembly: GCF_019054845.1. Lineage (NCBI taxonomy): Eukaryota > Metazoa > Chordata > Mammalia > Rodentia > Heteromyidae > Dipodomys > Dipodomys spectabilis. The sequence goes on from NW_024870752.1 coordinate 12,859,591, forward strand.
TCAGTGTTGCAGCCCCTGGGGCACGAGGGCCGCACCATCCATTCCTCTCCTCATCAAGCTTATACCCCAGAGCAAGACCAACAGACCTGTCTGGAAAAGGCCAGATGGTAAATGCTACATATAGAATCTGAAGGCTGCAAAGGCTCTGCTGCAGCTATTTAAACCTGCTACTACAGAGCAAAAGCAGCCATAAATATGCAAAGGAACGGGCATGAATTTGTTCCAATAAAACTTTATTTGTAACACATGAAGCTGTAGGTTGCTTGTTTCCTTCCATTCCCAGGGGAGCCTTCTACCCCTGAGCCTTACCTCCAGCCCAGAGCATTTTGTTTTCCCATTAAAGGAAGCCAAGCACTTTCCACAGTTTAAGTTGTATTTCTCAAGGCTATGCATGAGTGAGAGGTAATCATTAAATAAACACTTGTACTGAGCCCTTCATTAGACTTGTCCAGAGCATCCAATTATTACAGGTGATTGTCGTGTGTCCAGCCAGTGTGATTGCTGTCCTTGGGAGCAGGCGCCATCCTTAGAGGATCTCTCTAGAGCAATCTGTTCATCAGTTTTTCTTTTCTTTTCCCTTCCATTCAATTTGGCCTTGAGTGCCAGGCATGCTATTGGTCGTAAGCATGGAGACCATGCACTTAATGTGCCAGATGATTGGTGCACAAGGCCTAGGGCTGCTAAATGGCCAGAGAGCACAGGGAATTCTATGTAAAGGGACTTAGGAGACATCCTATTAGCACTGGACATTCAAGCCCAAAGTTGAGACCTAGTAAGGAAGGGGGCTAAGTGGAGGCTGAATGTAGTCTAGTCCAGGGAAGAGGTCCTGTTATCCCCCTTGCTTGCACCCCAGTCAATGGAGGACACAGGTAGCCATGGACACTATGTAAATGAGTAAATGTTCCCATGAGAATTTGGAATTCAAGCTGGATTCCGTGGTTCATACCTGTAATCCCAGCTACTCAGGAGGCCTGTTGTAGTTTTTTGTTTGTTTGTTTTTTGTTTTTTTGGTACCTGTCTTAGGCATAGCTAGGTGCTATCGCTGAGCTGTTTTGTTCAAGGCTAGCACTCTACCATAACTTAAGGCACCGCTCCACTTTTGCCTTTTTTTTTTGGTGGTTAATTGGAGAAAAGAGTTTCACAGACTTTCCTGTTGGGGTTGGCTTTGAACTGCAATCCTCAGATCTCAGCCTCCTAAGTGGCTAGGATTATAGGCATTAGCCGCTGGTGCCTGGCAGGGTTGTGGGTTGGGTTTTTTGGGATTTGTTCTGGTTGTTGTTTTGTTTTGGTTGGTCATGGGGCTTAAACTCAGGGCCTGGGCGCTGTCCCGGAACTCTTTTGCTTCAGACTAGCACTCTACCACTTTAAGCCACAGCATCACTTCAGGTTTTCTGGTGGTTAATTGGAGATAAGAGTCTCACAGACTTTCCTGCCTGGGTTGACTTTGAACCACGATCCTCAGATCTCAGCCTCCTGAGTGAGCCACTGGTGACCCACTAGGATTGTGATTTTGAAGCCAGCCTGGGTAAAAAGTTATCGGAGCCTCATCTCAACAATTAAGCTAGGCCTGGTGGTGTACACCTGGAATCCCAGGAAGAATAGGTAGGAAGATTGCAGAACAGGCCAATTCGCCAAAAACACAAAAGTCTGTCTGAAAATAACTTATATTCGGTTTCTCCTACCCTGGCCAAGTTGAAAATAGGAGCTGCCTGAGTGGCTGATTGTGGCTCAAGTGGTAGAATGCCTGCCTAATTAGCACTGGCATCTGTCATTTCTTTTCTGCCTCCCACTGTGCCCACGGCAGGCATGCGTGTGAGGTGCTCGTGGCCATGGAGCTGCTTCCACCAGACACACGGGTCCCTCCGTGGTCCTTCCCCTTTGTGCTTGCTTCGCATGGTCCCAATCTCTCGCCTCATGTCCTCTCTGGGGCTCTACCTCTGAGCATCTCTGGTACCAAAAAGACTCTGAGGACTTTGCCAGGTGTTAAGGATGGAGAACATGGCAGCTCTGAAGAGAGCCTGATGTAAGGTGGCTGTGCTATCCCACAGAGCAGTAGTACCAACTAGCTGTGGCCACATCGACAAGGCCGGTCCCCAGAGGGGACAGAGCTCCCTGTAAACAAGTATTGCACACTTAAAACTCTTGTTCGGAGGTACATGAATCAAACCAGGTGCTGGCAACTCTTACCTGTAATCCAAGCTACTTGGGAGGCTGGGAAAGGGAGGATCTTCATGTGAGGCCAGGCAGGCACATACTTGAGACCCCATCGCAATTGGTAGAACAGGTGGCGAGTTCCTGTCATCCTAGCTATGTGGGAGGTTTGAAGTTCCAGGCCAGCTGGGCAGAAAAGTTCAAGAGACTCCATTGCAACAGGACAATTGGGGCGTGGTATGGTATGCACCTGTCATCCCAGCCGCATGAAGAAGCCTGAGATTGCAGCCTAGAAGCACACCTGGGCAAGAAGGGAGACTGTATCTCAAAAACAACTGGTCAAAACACAAAAATGGCCAGGTTAGTAGTAGAGCACCTGTTAGTAAACGTGAGGCTCACAGCTCAAGCTTCAGTACTGAAGAAACACATACACACACACACACACACACACACACACACACACACACAAGAAACCAAAAAGGTATGTAAATCAATATAACACATAAACACCTAAACAGTATCAAGGACAACAGATATACCATCACCTCATGGTCAAAGCTCTGAAGAAACTAGGCATAGACAGCACATAAACATGAATGCTCCATATACACAGAGCACATAAACACGAATGCTCCATATACACAGAGCACATAAACATGAATGCTCCATATGACACAGTATCGTAAAGGAAAAACTGCACCCATTTCCTCAGAAATGAGCAGCACTCACCCAAAGGGTTCTGCGTGGAATGTATATCAGTCCTGCACTCACAGAAGATTATTTTCAAATTAGTGAGAGTTTTTTTTTTAAGCATTCCACAAGTTCTGATTTGTTGTGCTTTCATTTTCATTTAGTGTAAAGTACTTTCAAATTTCCCTTTGATTTTGTCTTTGTGTAGAAGGATGTTATTTGGTTTCCCAAATGTATAGGGGTTTTCCACCAATGTTTTCTTTTGTTGGTTTTTAATTTAATTCCATGGTGGTCCAGGAATGTAATTGGTCCGACGCAAAAGCTTTTTAAATAATTGTTGATTTTTGACTCATAGCCCAGAATATGACCTATTTTGGTAAATTGCTTCAACGCACAAGGGAAGAATGTAAATGTATTGCTTAATGGCATTTCAGTCAGCACAGGACTGCACCGGACAGTGGTTCCAGAAGGGCCTAGTGGACCTGAAGAATCCTCTTCCTAGTGGCATGGTGACTGTCATCGTCACAGCCGTGATTCCCGTCTTTATGGAAGTACTGGTGTGAAAACCTACTGTACCTCCAGACCTCTGGGAAGATGGCAGGGATACACAGGCCATCTAGTTGATAGCAGCAGAAGCGACTTTGTTGGTGGTTTCGTTATTTGCTGTACGTGTGTGTGTGTGTGTGTGTGTGTGTGTGTGTGAGAGAGAGAGAGAGAGAGAGAGAGAGAGAGAGAGAGAGAGGAGAGAGCATGTTGATATTGGGGCTTGAATTTAGGACCTCTCACTTTTGCTTGGCTATCTCTACCACGTAAGTCATGCCTCTACTCCAGCATTTTGCTCATTAATGGGAGATGGACTCTTACAGACTTTTCTGCCTGGGCTGGTCTTGAACCACAATCCTCTATGTCTTAGCCTCCTAAGTAGCTAGGATTATAGGCATGAACCACGGGTACTGGTCTATTTCATGTACAGGTTTTGCGTGTGTGTGTGTGTGTGTGTGTGTGTGTGTGTGTGTGTGTGTGTGTGTGTGTGTGTGTGTGTGTGTGTGTGTGTGTAGAGCTGCCTCTCACTCAATCTTTTCTGCTCACAGCTGTGTCCTACCTCTTGAACCACGCTTCCACTTAATGCTTTTTGTTAGCTAATTGAGGATTAGAGTCTCACAGATTTGTCTGCCCAGGCTGGCTTTAAACTTCGATCCTCAGATCTCAGCCTCCTGAGTAGGTAGGATTACAGGCATGAGCCACTGACACCCGGCTATTTGTTGTACTTTCACCTCTTACTTTTAATTCACTCCTCACTGGGGAAAAAAGTGTTGAGTGTAAAGCAGTCTTCCATGTCATTCCTGAAGCTGCTACATGCAAATGTTTACTGAAAACCTTGATTGCCTCACAGGTCTACTCCATTGAGAGACACCCACGTGCTGTGTGAGCTCCTGCGAGCACATTCTATCATGCTTGCCTCCCGTTGGTGTGTTCAGTATGTGCCAGTTATATGACAATGATCGATTACTGGGCAAATTGTTATTCTTCCTGAGTTCTTTCTGGGCATCTCTCTACTTCCTGCAACTTTGTCCTGTGAGTTCTCTCCACCTTGGTCTCAGGAACTCTCAGGTTCATTGGCTCATAATGAATTGTGCCAGGTTCTGCCTCAGTTTCCCTCCCTGCACCACAGCTCTGGTAACCTGCCCAGGGCTGCAGGCTGGCCCAGTGGCAGGGGGTCATATTTTTATTCATTGCTGCAGACATCAGTCCTCATTGCTGGGAGGCACCTGTCATTAAGTCTGTTGTATTACATATTTTTTAATTCTTTCATATAGAAAAATAAATTCATGGGCTGGGAAGGTGGCTCAGTTGTAGAGCGCTTGCCTTGTATGCCTGAGGCCCTGGGTTCGATTCCTCAGCACCACATAAGCATAAAGAAAAAAGCTGGAAGTGGCGCTGTGGCTTAAGTGGTAGAGCGCTAGCCTTGAGCTGAAGAGCTGAGAGACAGCACCCAGGCCCAGAATTGAGGCTCCACGACCAGACCCCCCCCCCCCAAAAAAAAAAGAAAAAGGAAAAGAAATTCAGTTTACACTACTGTGATCCATGATGGAAATCTCTCAAGTGATAGATAAAAAAATTCTCATTTAAATGTAACTAAATGTAAAATTAGTAAATTGATGAAAAAATTATATTTAAACAAATTATTACACACAGAAATTCAAACTAAGCCAGCATGGTATCACATACTTGTAATTCCAGCTCTTAGAAGGCTAGGGCAGGAGGATTGAGTGTGTTTGAGGCTAGCCTGGGCCTCATACATAGTTCCAGTCCCTTACGAGCTACATAACAAAATCTTGTTCCCCCAAATGGGGAAAAGATTAAAAGCAAGACATTTCTTCTAGGGTTTATCCTAAAGAAACTTCATTTTTCTCACAAACTTGTTCCAGCAAATTCTAGATGCTGGGTGATTTTCTATAACAAATACTTCATCTGTTTCATGTATGTGTAATAGCTGGGGATGGAATTTTTGGTTTTATGCAATTTGATTTTTAAACAAGAGTTCCAAATAAGAGGAGGAAAGCTATTCAAACAATAAGAAAAGCATAGCCCATTAAAGCAGTAGCATGATCAGTGCAAAGGAGATGGCTAAACTTGAGCCCTTCACTTTGGGGGAAAAAAAAACATCATATTTCAGAAAAGCCACAGTTTAGAGTCAGCTGGACTCAGTGTCAAATTCCAGCTGTGTGACTACAGGCAACTAACGTAAGTTTTCTGAGCTGGGCTCATTTCCTGGTTAAAGTGACCGATATGTGAATATTAAATTGAGAAGCATAAAGAAGCAGTCCAATGCCAGGCAAAAAATAAGTGCTCCAGAAACACTTGTCCCTTATCCAGAAACACTTGTGGAACTGAATTCTTCTTAAGAGCTTTTTTGTTGGTGTTGTTGGTTGTGGGGCTTGAACTTGGGGCCTGAGTACTGTCCCTGGACTCTTTTGTTCAAGGTTAGTGCTCTATCACATTGAGCCACAGCACCACTTCTGGTTTTTGGTGGATCATTGGATATAAGAATCTCATAGGCTTTCCTGGCTGGGCTGACTTTGAACTACAATTCTCAGATCTCAGCCTCCTGCATAGCTAGGATTACAGGCATGAGCCACCAGCACTTGGCTCATAAGAGCTTTTTAAAAACATTTCAAATTCTGGGAGCTGGTGGCTTATCCCTGTAATCTTAGCTACTCAGTCAGGAGGCTGAGAGCTGAAGATGGTGGTTTGAAGCTAGCCTGGGAAGGAAACTCCATAAGGTTGTTAATTCCAATTAAGCACCAAAAGAGCCAGGAGTGGAACTGTGGTTCAAGTGGTAGAGTGCTAACCTTGAGCAAAAGAAAACTCCAAAGACTGGGCCCAGTCCCTGAGTTCAAGCCTCAGGACTAGCACAAAAAATAAAACAACACAGAACACCTCAACCATCCCAGTTGCCTAAAATATCACCCACCAAATAAGAGAGAAAGGAAAGATGTTTAGGGAAAGCAGGGTACAGCGTTGGGGTTAGTAGGCATGGAAGCATTTGGGTTCTTCTCATCTCTAAATATTCAGTGCCCAGATTGTATCCCACGGGAGGCAAGAAGCATTAGCAAGGAATTAGACAAGATGGGCTAGAAAACTTAATTCCCAAAGATGGGTGTTTCATACATTGAACCCCCAGTCCCCAACTTGTGAACATATTTGGAGACGAAGTCGTGTGTGTGTGTGTGTGTGTGTGTGTGTGTGTGTGTGTGTGTGTGTGGTAGGGGGGAGTTCTTGAACTTGAACTCAGGGCCTGTGCACTGCCCCTGAGCTTTTTCTCTCAAGACTAGTGCTCTACCATTTGAGCCACAGCTCCACTTTGGCTTTTTGGGGGGTTGGGTGTTAATTGGAGATAAGAGTCACATAGACTTTTCTGCCTGGCTTGGCTTTGAACCACCATCCTCAGATCTTAGCCTCCTGAGTAGCTAGGATTCCAACCTTGAGCTGCTGATATCTAGCATGCAGACTAGTCTGACCCATGTCCTTCAAAAGGGATGGTTTGGATACGGAATAACAGTAAGATCTAAGCACATGAACAACAGACCATAGAAGGACACAGCAAGCAAGGTAGCAGTCTCCCTTCAAGCCCAGGGAGAAGAGAGATGCCTCTGGGGAAATCAAGCCTGCCTGTGCGTTTACTGAGTTCATTTCCATTATTTAAGCTGCTTCATTATGACAGCTTGGACAAAGCAGAGTACCAGGGATTCGGTAAGTTCATCCTCATGTCCTGCTGGCTGGGAGTATGATGCCAGAAGTCTGTTCCTCTGGACCTCATTTCCCCTAGTCAGCTGGGAGCATGGAAGTTTGCTCAGAAGAAGGCAGCTGGATTTCCGTGGGGCCCTGGGTGGGGATGGCGTGGAGAATAGTGTCAGTTGTGATTGTTGGAGATAGATCCATTGGCAGGGAGCAGAGTCCCTGTGGTTCTGTCGCCTCTTTACCCATCAGGAGCTGTTTTCTGCTCTGCTTCATTTGGTGGAACTTGCCGAGGTAACCTAGTCCAGTTCCCTTTGCCTCCCTGGAGCCCCTTCTGTACACTTTGGTTGCCTAGCAACCACCTCATCCATTCATTGTGGCTCAGGTCCCACACGGACAGGCCTTCCTCCCAGCTCTGCGAACACTGGACTGGCCAGGGACATGGCTGGGTTGTTGCAGGCCACATGCTTCTCCGCCAGGCTGGCTCAGCTGTGAGAAGATGGGTGCTGCATGGCACCATCTCCCCGGAACTCTGCCCCTCAGGCTGGCTGACTCAGGCCCATCTATGTTTTCCAGAGCTGTGTGCTGTAAAAACCACATGCTCAGTTGGCTCGGGCCAGTGCTTGTAGTTGATGGTTTCTGCAGAGATGCCAAAAACAGATGAGGATGTTTCAAAACAATTCATAAAATTGGCAACGACACTGCCAGTGCATAGTGGATCTGTCCTGGGCACTTTGTAGACGTTTACATGGGTATTTTGCCAGGCCTACAGGCTGGGAAAGCTGGGAACTGGGTCATAGAGAAAGTTGCGATGGATGAAAGAGCAGAGGGCCAAAGTATGGTAGGCTCCTACCAGCCCGGGATATCCCCAAGATGTCTTAGGTCAACTCATCCCGCACACATGGCTGCTTGGAGCTTTCTCTGCTTAGCCACCAGCTCTCTGACTACATGGACCATGTCAGCCCCCTCATGCCTGCCCTCACCCTGACCTGCTCTCCACCGCCCCCTTCCAGTCCACGTGCTACAGGGCCTAACTAGGCTCCAGAAAGATGGGAGCTAAGTGGGGGTGTTCTCTAACCTTTGTGGGGATCCTGGAGTTTTGTTTTTAAAGATGATGTACAGAGGGGTTACAGTTACCAAGTAAGGAGTTACTGTTGAATAGATAAATGAATTTGAAGTCTAGGACTTGGATAACCATTTTCTTATTCATATCAAATAGAGATTTCTTTTTTTACCCATTCTGCCTTTTAAAGATTTGGTCTGTGTGGATGGAATATTCTTTGTCCTGTGAGATGTAGACACTGAGGCCAGTGTGGTGTCTGGGAGTTCTGTTGCTTTCTCTGACAGGTGGGTGGCATGGATGGAATGGAGAGAAGAGAATTTATTAGCGAGGGTTCTTTCTTATTTGGATAGGTGATGCAGGAAAGTTGAACTGATTAAGTAGCCCTCTAAAACATTTTACCTTGTTTATTATGAGAACTAAGTATTCATTTGAAGGTAATTTGGATAATGAAGAAAGGCAAAAGAAAAGATGTACCCAATATTCAATCTTCCCAGCACATTTTCCCACATTCCTAAATATTCATCAACTGCAGAATTCTTGATGCTTGCCAGATAATCTTTCAAAGATGTGCATTCTGGCACATCTGCTGGTGGCTCATGTCTGTAATCCTAGCTACTCAGGAGGCTGAGAGCTGAGGATCGTGGTTCAAAGCCAGCCCGGGGCAAGAAGACCCGTGAGACTCCAATTAACCACCAGAAAACTGGAAGTGGTGCTGTGGCTCAAGTGGTAGAGCACTAGCCTTGAGCTGAAGAGCTCAGGGACAGCACCCAGGCCCTGAATTTAAAAAAAAGAAAAAAGATGTGCATTCTCTCATTTATTTATGTATTTTATTTTGGCTATTGTCAAGTTTTTCACTATCAAAAATGTTAAAATTACCATTGCTTATATAGACATAAATCATTGTGTACCTATGTGCATAATTTACAAATGTGAATGACTGGATAGAAGAAATCCATAAGAATACTTTCTAGCTTGAGATCACTATTCTCTAATAACTGTCTAGAAAAGCAACAGCACATCCATCCACCTCCCAGTGCCCTGATCAGCTTTAGGAATTACAGAATGCATATGTGTGTGTCTACACCGCCATGCCCAGGAGCATATTCATGGACAGGTATTCCATTGTCTTCATTTGCATTTCTAGTATGAAAATCATTCCTATCAATATTTTCTTCTTAGCTTCTGGCACCTCTTTTCTGTGAATTTCTGAGTGACTTTGCCACTTTCTATAGGTCCACTTCTCTTTTTCCTCTTTGTATATATCTAAACTTTCTAAGCACATTAGCTTTGTTTTTTTTTTTTTCTTCTGTATGCAAATAGGAACCATCATAGAGCCCATTTTGAATTACTACAAGTTCAAAAGGAATTTAAAGAAAACACGTGAGATAGAATAATGTGGTTAACTTACGCTCTAATTATGAGGCCAGCTACTTTCTCCCCTTGAAAGTTTTGCCACACCCACTGTGAACTGGAAGTATGTATATGTTTGTATATGCATGTGTATTAGAGAGAGAGAGAGAGAGAGAGAGTGTGTATGTGTGTGTGTGTGTGTGTGTGTGTGTGTGAGAGAGAAAGAGAGAGAGAGAGAGAATGGTTTATGTGTGTGTTGGGGGAGTCTGGACTTAGAGGGACCTGATTTAGTCTTAGCTCTGTCACTCTAACTGGGACACGTAGTATGAAGCATGTAGCTTCTATGTTTGCTTTGAGAAGAACATAGCTTTAAGTAGGATATGGTACAGATGTATAGGCTATAAATGTTTATTCCCTTTCCTTATCCTTCAGAGACTTTCTATTTTCTGTTTACCCCATATATGTTTTATTTAAATAAGGACCGTGTATGTCTCAGTAATTCATATTTTCTGAATAGGTAACTCTAAGGAAGATACAAATAAATAAAAATTCTTAGCTGTTAGCGTTTCTATTTCTTCCAGAGGTGTAGGGAACAAACCCAGAGTCTTACCTTTGCTGAGCATGTGCACTCCCACTGAACTCCATCCCCACTCCCTGTTAACTATTTATGTGAGCCTGAAAGAGTTTGACTTTTCAAGCTCAAGTATGGTACTTGCAAATTGGGCACATTCTGTATAGAAGACCATATAAGCTGTGTCAGTGTGCAGAAAGAAGGATTGGAGAGTCTGAAATATTGAAGACTATGTTGATTTGAAATGGCTTCAGATAGTGCCTTTAAATGTTTGCACATTCGTTGAGAAGTTATGTCTCAGTCTGTTGTTTCTTTCCACTTTAGGTGTGGCTGGATCTCCTGAAACCTATTGTGAAACAGATTCGAAGTAAGTATAACCTGGTAAATACACATGCCAACGCCTGCTTCCACTGTTGAGATGACTTTTTGTCTTGTAGCCATGTAAATTCATTTTTTTAATCTCTTGATTGCTTGCCATTGTTCACTAACCCACATACTATAAAAAATGTGTCTTCTACAATTTTAATATCTCAAATTTGCTAATCAAAACCTTGCTTGGAGAAAGAAGAATCATTTTGATTGACTAAAGCTGGCTATTAAGCCAGAAATAATAGAGCTTGTCTCCTCTTCACGGATGTTTCTCCTGCCACTTTTGAAGACAGAGGGTGGAGCAATATAATCACAGAATTGATTGTAGCTTTACTTTTCCCCCTAAAGCCTGAAAGATCAGAATTTGAGTGCTGTTTGAAGAAAGGTGCTTGAACTCTGTGTGTATGTGTGTCTGTGTGTGTGTGTGTGTGTTGGTGATTGACAAGCAGGCTCTGATTGACAGGTGTTTCTCATGGACAAGTGGGTCCGGCTTACATGTGGACTGTGTGTTGGGAAGACAGATTGAAGAAAGAGAAGACACTTGCTTGGCTCTCCCCACATATGGTCCCTCTCTGTTTTGGGGGTCAGGATCTGTCCTCAGCCATCCCAAATGGCCCCTTCATGTACCCAGAGCTTGGGGAAATCAGGACAGTACCAGAGCTGGAGTTGAGTCTGAAATTCATAGTGCCATTGAACACTTTTTAATTGTTAAGAAATCTCTCTGGCTCATTTGCAAATATTTATAAGGGTGTAATCACTATGGGGCATGCTGTGTGTGGAGCTAGCCAAGTGCAAGTGACAATCTTCCATCATTCAAATGAAGCAGATATTGGTGCTGCAAATAAAAGGGTCTAAGGTAGCCGGTGCCGGTGGCTCACACCTGTAATCTTAAGCTACTTAGGAGGCTGAGATCTGAGGATCGAGGTTCAAAACCAGCCCGGGCAGAAAAGTCCATGAGACTCTCATCTCCAGTTAACCACCAGAAAACCAGAAGTGGCGCTGTGGCTCAAGTGTTAGAGCACTTGCCTTGAGCTAAAGAGCTGAGGGACAGCACACAGTACCCAAGCCCAGAGTTGAAGCCCCACAACCTACAAAAAAGAAAGAAGGAAAGGGCTTAGGTTGGTGTCTTGTATGCACCAGTTCTGGGACTTGAACCAGAGCCTGAGCTTTATTGCTGCAGGCTGGCACTCTACCACTTGAGCCACAGCTCCACTCATGGCTCTCCTGGCTGAGACAGTCTCACAAACTTCCCTGTTCCGGCTGGCTTTTTTTTTTGGGTCCGGTCGTAGGGCCTGAACTCTGGGCCTGGGTGCTGTCCCTCTGCTCTTCAGCTCAAGGCTAGCGCTCTACCACTTGAGCCACAGCGCCACTTCAGGTTTTTTTTTCCTGCTTATGTGGTGCTGAGGAATCGAACCCAGGGCCTCATGCATGCAAGGCAAGCACTCTACCACTGAGCCACCTTCCCAGCTCCGGCTGGCTTTGAACCATACTCTACCACCCCGCCCAGGAGCCTGGCATCTGACCCCGCGGTGACGCCTGAGGGGCCTGCGGTGGCCGGCAGTTACCAGAGCCCCCGGCCAGCCGCCGCCGCCACGCTCACCGTGACCCACAGCAGGAGGGCCACGACCAGCCTGTGGGTCAAACTGCTACTACTGTGTCTCCACCACGTGCACCTTTCTTGCTTCTGGTATCCACGGCTCCTCATACCCCCCTAAGCCCCGCCCTTGTTTCCAGTCTCCATGGATTCCTCCATACCCCTCTAAGCCCCTCCCTCTCTTCCGGTCTCCATGGATCCTCATGTCCCTCGTTTCCGGGTCTCTTTGGATCCCAGTACCCTTCTAAGCCACGCCCTCACTTCCAGTCTCCATGGATTCCCCCGTACCCTTCTAAGCCCCTCCCTCACTTCCGGTCTCCATGGATCCTCATACCCCCCCCAAACCCCTCCCTCGTTTCCGGTCTCCATGGATTCCCCCATACCCCTCGAAGCCCCGCCCTCACTTCCAGTCTCCATGGATCCCCCGGTACCCTTCTAAGCTCCTCCCTGGCTTCCGGTCTCCATGAATCCCCATACTCCTCTGGATCCCCAGACCCCTCTAACTCCCTCCTTTGCTTCCCATCTCCATGGATCTCAGAACCTCTCTAAGTCCCTCCCTTGCTTCTGCTCCTCTAAGCCCCTCCCCTGCTTCCAGTCTCCATGGATCCCAGCATCCCTCTAAGACCCTTCCTGAAGATGACTGAGATTAGGACTCCCCCCACCTGCCTCACTTTGCCCGGATGATTTCATGCTCTAGCACAGACCTGCTGGGGTTTCTGCTCATTGTTAAGTTTTTCAGGAAAAGCTTAGCCTGGCTCGGCTTAACTGTGTCCATACCTTGACTTTTCTCCAACCCATTCTCTCCTTATGATATACCTTATTTCTGTTTTTCCTAAATTCGAATGTGTGGTCTTCACAGATATTTTATGAAATCTACTTTTTGCATATGACAACACTTTATACTAAATATAACCCTTTTTTTCTTTTCTGGTTCTGGGGCTTGAACTCTGGGCCCAGGCCTATCCCTGAGCTTCTTTGTCTTCAGGCTAGTGCTGTACCACTTGAGCCACAGCATTGCTATTGGCTTTTTTGAGTAGTTTATTGGAGATAAGAGTCTGACAGACTTTCCTGCCTAGGCTGGCTTCATACTGTGATTCTCAGATCTCAGCCACCTGAGTAGCTAGGAGATTACAGGCATGAGCCACCAGCACCTGGCCTAAAATAACTTAAATTTGGGCTTCAGAGTGCTGGGGGCATAACTCATTAGTAGAACCCTTGCCTGTCATGGGCTGAGTTAAATCCTCTGTACCACAGAAAATGCATTTCATTACTATACTTTATAGTTCCTTGCTATCATTCCAGATCACAGTGTCTGTAAGTCCTGTAACCAGGTATGCAGCACATACTTGTAATCTCAGAACTAAGGGAAGGTGAGTTCAAGGCCAACTGTGGGCTACATAGTCAAATCCTGTCTCCAAAAAAAAAGAATGAGCCTGGTGCTGGTGGGTTCATGCCTGTAATCCTCACTACTCAGGAGGCAGAGATCTGAGGATTGCTATTCAAAGCCAGCCCAGGTAGGAAAGTCCAAGAGACTCTTATCTCCAATTAACCATCAAAAAGCTGAAGTGGAGCTGTGACTCAAGTGAATAGTAAAGCGCTATCCTTGAGTGAAAATGCTCAGGACCCGAGTTCAAGCCCTAGGACTGGGACCCTGAATTCAAGCCTAAGAACTGGGGACCCTCCTTACCCCCCAAAAAGAATCAATCAAAAAGGCTGTTTTTATATTGTCACTTGATAGATTAAAATACAAAAGTCACAAATTACGATCTGTTTGATGTTCTATTTTAATTCTCAAGTTCTCCATCTGATCATACCTCTACACCTACCACCTACTTCCTGGTTTTGTTTTAGCTGCTGGGAAGAATGGCTTCAGAGCTGTTCCAAAAGGCTCTGGCGAATATACCTGAGGCAGAACCCCGTCACCATGGTGTTAACACACCAGAGCCCAGGACAGTACCTGGGGCTGGCACCATGTGTGCCGGCCATGCTAACACCATTCCTTACAGTTAAGTATTAATTACAAAAGTGATGGACGTTTTCATCATGTTCAGCCTGTGTCATGGCAAGGCTATGTTTTCTGAAGACAAATAGCTGTTTTTAAAACTTGAATATAATTTAAGTCTCCACATTGTTTAGTTGTTCAGTATAACAGTGGTTTTGGAAAGCAGATTCCTGTTTATCCACGCTATGAATAAAGTGCTGACCGTGGCCTGGTGTTGATTAGGTTAGCCGCCGCAGGTATCCTCCAGGATTTCAGAATGAAATGAACTGTCTGACGGAGTAGACCTCATAAAGTCGTCTTTAGTATAGCATTTGAAACACAGATCCTTAAATGCCTTCTTGATGTTTGTGTTATTATTCTTCAGGGCCAAAGCATGTTGTTGTCAAGTTTGTGGTGAAATTCTTTCCACCTGACCACACACAACTCCAAGAAGAGCTCACAAGGTGAGTGGTTTGGGTACTGTGTATTTAAAAAAAAAAAGAGCTAAGGAAAAGAGAATGGGTTCTAAATGGATTAAGCATTTTCATAGTATGTTTTATGCTTTACAGTTTAAGCCCTTTTCTCCCATCTCTGCCTCTGAAAATAAGATGAAGGAAAGTGTCAGCTCTTCCTTATAGTCTGGTTTCTCTGAGGATCTGATTGTTTTTGGCAGCTGATGGCTCACACCTGTCATTCTAGTTACTCAGGAAGCTGAGATCTGAGGATCACAGTTCAAAGCCAGGCCAGGCAGGAAAGTCCATGAGATTTTTATCTCCACGTCAGCCCCAGAGAAACCAGAAATGGAGCTGGGGTTCAAATGGTAGAATGCTAGCCTTAACCAGAAAAAGCACAGGACAGCACCCAGACCTTGAATTCAAGCTCAGGACCAGTACACACACACAAAAGTGATTATTAGGGTAATATAGGAGTGAATATAATCAAAGTACGTGTGTGTGTGTGTGTGTGTGTGTGTGTGTGTGTGTGTGTGTAAATAGCATAAATGATCCCACTTAACACTGCTAAAAATGAGGGGGGGGAAGAAAAGTAGAAGAGCAATACAAAAATGGTGAATTTGATCCAATTCATGTGTATAAGTATCACAAGAAACCTGCAAAATTCATTCATGCAAGGAATTGTTTTGACAAAGACTTGGTTACAAAGCTCAGTGGGCTTTGCTAAAGTATTTCCCACGTTATGTTGTCCTATCCAGAGAGTTGTGGGAAGTGACTATCCTCTGTGAAACCTAGCTGTTGTTTTGGAATCTTTGTGGCTCCTGGCTGCGGAATTTGGCGTGAACTGTAATCAGTTTCTTTGAAAGTGTGGCCCAGGGAGGGAATGTAAGGGTGGACAGCTAGCTTCCGCCGCAGCCCTGCCCCCACTAGCTGGATGTGTGGTCAGTTCCTTGTCTCCTAGGTGACACTTGCATCCCCATAAGCATGATGGGACATGCTTGGCCACAGATGCTTTGGCAGGAGACACAATCATACATAGAGTAGCTAGGATCCTGTAGGGACAGCATGCTTAATCACATTGCCATCCTTACCTATCCTCCCCACCACGATCTTTGTCACCATCTCTTAGTCCTCATTTTATATATGAGACAAGACAGGCGGCATTCCAAGAGACAGCAGAGCTAGCAGCAAGCATATAGGTAAGCCTCCCAAGTATATCTTATAAATGATAACTTGTGTCCCCTTCCACCTATGGCTTATTAATACCAAGAACAGCCTGGTGTGGTAGATCATCCCTGTAACCCCAGCTAGAGGTGGAAGGCAAGAGTTTGTGAGACCCCATTTAATCAGCAAGCCAGAGCATAGTGGAATACATCTTCATTTCTAGCTATTTTGGAGAAAGACTATAGACCAAAAACAAAGCAAAAATCCCTCAAGACCCCATCTTAAAAAAGTAAATAAATAAAAGTTAAAAAAACAAACAAACATGGATCAAGGAGTAGAATTCCTGCCTTGCAGACATGTGGCCCTGAGTTTGAACTCCAGCACATCATCAAAAAGAAAAAGGCCAAGGTCATCTATTTTGCTCCTTCCTCCAATATAGATCTTGGTAGTTGGCTTTCAGGTATCAAAGGGATAAAGATGTTTGTTTCGTGACCAGCATTCACTGAGAGAATGCCCTGTGCACAGGCATTAGTTAGGCCCTGGGATGGAAAGGTCAGACTTGACTTTCAAGGAAACAAAACATTTAAGCAAAAAGGAAAGAGCTTTCTGGCAACCAAAGCAGCATGGTGTGGTAGAAATTAATGGCTGGTGACATTCGGTCACTGGGTCTGAGATGCCTCTCGAGGAGGTGCTGAGGACCTGCCAATCATTTTCTGAAGAGGAAACCTCAGGGAGAAGGAGCAGTTAGTACAGTGTCTCAGCAGGAACAAGTACCATCCATTCCAGTAATTAAGGAAGGAGTGAGGACCTAGGACAGTGTGGTAGGTGCCCTCAACCTACCTCCATGAAGATGCTGGAGCTGGAATGAGTGTCAGGGTCATTGAGGAAGAGATGACTTAGTGCTCACAGAGCTGATGGCAGCAAAGAAGGTGGAGGCAGTCAGAATGGCTGGTGCATTTGTCTTTTGGGTTTGTCATGGACACAGGGCCCTGTCTTGGAGGTAAAATCCCTGCAGAGCAGCGGGGGCACCGAGAGGGTGGACTTATTGCCTCGGTGGTGGTATGGATGGCTAAAAGCCATACCACAGGGTGGAGAGAAATAGATTGGAGGGGTGAGGAGTTAGGGTTAGTTCCAGTCACATGACTCTAAGGTGCCAGTCGGCTCTCATTGGCTGTTCCCAGAAGGCCAGCTGATTTACCAGTGTGCACTCCACAGGGAGGGGAGGACGAGGCTCTTCCCACTGCAGGGACTTTTCTGAATGAGCCACCACTAATGTCTACTTTCCTCAACCTGCAAATCACTGAAGGAAGCAAAGGCAGCCAGAAACTGGCAGAAGCCATTGGCCTTCTGGGAACTGCTTGCAGCCTGTCGAGAAACAGCAGCCAGATCTGTAGAGCCTCAGGCCCAGTGACAGATAGCTTTGGTGTGGTGTCTTCCAGGGACCCCTGTGGACCGCACTCACACCTCCCCCCCCCCTTCTGAGTTGGGCATGTGCTTTGCTTTTCTGCCAATCAGTCACTGCATGTCTTTCCTGCTTAAGAAGTTAGAGGCGGGAACCCTTTGGGTGGGGAAAAAGGGACATTATTTTGCTACAGAAGATTCTGCTTTGCAAATTACTTTGCATCTTTTCAGTTTTTGTGGATCATTATCTCTAGAGCTTTGCTGTTTTACTGTAAAACTAGCTGTATGTAACTTGTTACCATCAAACCAAGTGAGCCTGTTGGAGTTTTTTTCCCCCATAACTTCTCTGTAAGTAGTGGAAAGTGCCTAATGTTAAACTCATAGATGAGGAACTGTTGGGAAAGTGTGGACAGAGGTGGTGAGTTTATTTATTTAGTTCTTATTGTGCACTGTTATTGTAGAAACCTCTTCCAAGAAGAATCTTTTGCTTCAGTATTGAATAAAATGGATAGGAGGTTTCTACTGTGTTTGTCAGCTTCCATCACTGTCCGTTCATCACAAGACACGCCGTCTCAGGATCCTTGTGCATCCTGTGTAGTAAAACTCCCATGTTCTCAAGTCCTGCGGAGGCAGAAATGTCCTGCTGAGACCTCAGGCACTTTGGGGGTGTCAGGAGAGACTGTCTGCAGTGCTTGGAGGCTGGACACAATCATGGAGCATAAGTCATTCCCAGATCTACTGTTTACTCTTTGCACTTCCAGAAATAGTCTTCAACTTCCCATGAAGTCATATGAGGTTTTGCACACTGCCATTCAGCAAGCAGCTGAATTCCTTTCTTACTGACCTGTATTTTCAACCACCTCCATTGAGTGGACATCAGGATCCAGGCTTCCATAAGGAGAAAAGTTCTCATTTGGGTGCAGGTTGAAAACAAGGCCTGTGGCCATGGATGGAAAAAGACGTCCCCTAGATCCTCGTAGCCTGGCAAGGAAATTGTAAATTACTTACAATTAATGAGAAAATAATGATGATTGGAACCCATGGGATTAAATCGATAGGTTATAAGCAGGGTGACATGGGACTTACACTCCCTCAAGCCAAACCCCTTGGTCGCTCCAGTTCCCCGTCTTGACCAGCATTAATTCCTCTATTTTTTTTTTTTTTTTAAGTTAGCATGTTACCTGTACAATGTGGGGGAAGGGGGGGAATTGTGACACTTCCGCACACACGTAGAATGCATTCCGCTCGATCTCCTCTCCCCTTCGCTCTCCCTCAGCCTTCCCTCCTTCCTAAAACCATTTCATCGGATTTTGTCATTCTAGTTCCATATGCGGCATGATTCTGGTATGAGTGTATTGCATTTTCCACTGGTGTCCACATGTCCACTGGTGTCTGAGCACCAGTGGCTCTTGTGCATTTGACTGGAGTCATTCCGTTTTTAGCACCGAAAGTGTCACTGAGTCTGAAGTCAGCATTGCAGCAGCGTGCTCAGCTTACAGCTCCTGTCACTAAGAAAGGTGACAGCATCAGCACTGGGAAGGGGCCTCTCCTGTTACCCCAGCCTGAGAATAGGGGGCAGCTGCAGAGGCAGAGGGTGACAGGTTCTCCTTCTGGTCTTTGTGTAATGCTATCAGAGCTCTGTAGCACCTGGCATTCCCCCTCCAGGAGATTCTGCCACATGCCCCCAGCCTGTCACACCTGATCACAGATCTGTCCCTGAGCACTTCTTTGTGAGCACATGGCTCTGTGTTTGAGCTGGTTGAAAAAGGACCACTGACCTAGGTCAGAATTAAAGCCTATAGCTGGTGAAGTGTGGGGTTTGGTGGACAGTTACCATGATCTGATCCAGAAAAAGGTGGTTTGTGGTGTGCATCCACAGGAGCCCAGGTGGACACATGGACAGTGTCCCCTCTCCAGTTCGTTTCCTTGACTTGATTGACAGAGAGGGTGAGGAGGCAGGCCTGGTAGCATGATGCAAGGCACACATGGAGGAGCGTGTGGAAGGTTTGCTGCTGTGGCCTGTTAGATCTGAAGTGGGTTCTGTTTTAAGTTTTTATTTGCTGGTTATATGCACAATTGCCACTGTATTTTTTAGTTCTTAAAAATTCAACTTCCAAAATGACTTCAAAGGAATTAATCTTTTATTTTTACCTCACTATGGGTATGGGGCCCTCAGTTCAAGCCCCAGTAGTGTCAGGAGTGATGCTTGAACCTCAGGGTCTCTCTTAGCTTTTTTGCTCAAGGCTGGTATTCTACCACTTGAGGCACACCTCCACTTCCCGCTGTTCTAGTGGTTAATTAAAAATAAGAGTCTCTATGTTTTGTCTTCCCAGGCTAGTCACAAAGCATGATCCTCGGCTGGGTGCTAGTGGCTCATAACTGTAACCTTAAAGAAGACTGAGATCTGAGGATTGCAGTTTGAAGCCAGCCTGGGCAGAAAAGTCCCTGTGAGACTTATATCTCCAATTAACCACTCAAAAACTGGAAAGTAGAGCTGTGGCTTAAAGTGGTAGAGCACTAGCCTTGAGCAAAAAGTACTCAGGGACAGCGCTCAGGCCCTGAGTTCAAGGCCCACATCTGACCAAAAAAAAGCAAGCATTATCCTTACATCTCAGCCTCCTGAGTATCTAGGATTGCAGGTGTGAGCCACTGCTTCTGGCTGGGCATTTTTTAAAAGAATTATTAATTTACTTTATTGTTATTATAGAGGTAATGTACAGAGGGATTACATGAGTCAGGTGATGAGTACATTTCTGTTCCCTCTGGTCTTCTGTTCCCTCATTCTCTCTGGCTGGGCTTTTTTAAGTTAGAATGTTACCTTCTTTTTTGCTTCATGATACTGTTGAGTACTACAATATATCATGCCACCTAGGTTTGTTGAATTGCCTCCTCATAGTACTATTTAGCTTATTCTTCTAACCTGTCTTATTTTCTTGAAAACTGAGCTTTTCTCAAGATGGATACAAGTAAACATTTTGGATGGGAGTCCATCACAGGTGATGCTGTGGGTTTCGTGTTTTATTTGCAGTGCTGGGATTGTCCATTGGCTTATGATGGTGACATCTTTCCATTAGAAGGAAAATTATATGAGTTCCACTGTGTGTGGACACTCAATCTCCTAAATGATTTTTATGTCCATTGATACCGTGTGCCAGAGTCAGTGATATCTTCCAGAGGTTGTGGAGTGAAGACTTCTGGTTACTCCTGCTGTGTTGTGAACTGGAGTTTTCTAGTGGGCGCTCTGGCTGCCCTAAAGCCCCCTCCTCCTGAGAGGCTGTCAGCTGTGCTCGGCCTGCAGTGGCCTCTCGTGGAACCAGGAGCTGCTTTAATAGCAGCTCCCTGAGTGGTGATAACATTGGATTTTTTTTCTGCCTTCTCCTTTTATGAGCATCGTTATGGACTTAGGAAAGTTTGTAAATTGCGTTTCAGTTCATGTCAATCCTCTGGTTGCTGTTCAGGTTCTCCCAGCATTGGCAAGTAGAGGCCCTTTCCAGAAGATTCTTTTGCCTTTTTCTGGTTGATTCATGACAAGGGAAGGGAAGAGGAGGAGAGTGGAGGGAAAGGAAGGAAAGGGAGAGGAAAGGGGTAGAATAAGAAAGAAGAGAGCACAGGGAAGAAGGGAAGAGAAGGAAAGGATGTGAGGAGGAAGAAGGGAAAAGGAAAAAAAGACCAGAGAAGAAAAGGGAAGGAAGAAAGGAAGGGAGGGGAGGAAGGGAGGAGGGTAAGCTCAGAATTTCTGGTTTATCTAAGAAACAGACAGCTCTTGAAAATGGGTAAGATTGAAGGGCAGAACCTTGTTGCTATGGGCAGCCACAGAAGCGTTTGCAGGCGGTGCACAGAACTAGGGCCTGCCCTTCTAAAAATACATGAGCTCGTAGAGATATTTTCAAACCCACTTTCATACCCCCACAGTTTTACTTAATTTCTTCGATGTATAAATACATCTTTTGTACCAAAGTGGAGATTTGCTTTATCCAACACCATGTAGAAAAGCATTTAAACAGAACTCAAGGTGAGTTTTACAGCCGGTAGGTGAGGCAGATGGAGATGGCTGCGTGGGTAGTAATTACACCGTGGAAGATGGCTGGCCTGTCCCATGCACCACAGGAGCTCCTGACCGCACTGTTGTCATTGGCTGAGCCGCGAAACCAGCGTTAACCGATCATTCAGTTCAAATCATTCAGTATTTAACTGATCATTCTGCAAGCATTTTAAATGTTACAAACACACACACATGCAGGCTATAGGTTATAGTTTCACATTTTATTGTACAAATGGGTTTCATTATAATATTTACACATATGCCTATAAGGTACTTTGATCAAATTCACCCTTTCTATAATACTCTTCCTTAACTCCCTCTGTCCTCTTCCCTTCTCTTTTAAGAGTATTTGTGTGTGTCTGTGTGTTTGTACTTCTGTAATAGTCACATCCCTTTGCCACCCCTTTGCCCCCTGCCACTCCCCACACTGGTTTTTCCCTAAACAGTCTTGACATTTTCTTTTTGCCTCTCTGTACAGAATGAAGCACAGTATGCTCTATGTGAGGAGTGAGTGACAGCCTGTGTGCCCCTCTTTGTATTTTTTGCGGAGGGGGTTGTGACCCTGCAGTGACTGGCACAGCCTCCCGTCCAGGTCCTCACAGTGTACGTTGGCTACCCCCCTCGAGTGACACCTGTCTCTGTTGACCTTTGCAGGTACCTGTTTGCTCTGCAGGTGAAGCAGGACTTGGCTCAGGGCAGGCTGACGTGTAACGACACCAGTGCTGCTCTCCTGATCTCACACATTGTGCAGTGTAAGTTCTGCTGATCTCCTTCCAAAACACCCGGATGATCTGATTGAGGGGAGGAGGGGAGTGGACGGGATTCCCCACCTTCCTCCCCACACACACAATAGCTCACCAAATAACCACAGAATGGCTTTGTTAGTCAGGTGCTGGTGCCTCACACCTGCAATCCTAGCTACTCAGGAGGCTGAGATCTGAGGGTTGAGGTCTGAAGTCATTCTGGACAGAAAAGTCTATGAAACTCTTCTCTTAACCCCCCAAAAGTAGAGGTATGAAGTGGTAGAGTGCCAGCTTTGAGTGGAAACAGCCAAGCAAGAGTTCAGGGTCCTGAATTCAAGCCTCAGCAGTGGAACCAAAAAAAAAAAAAAATAGCTTTTTGCTAGCTTTTGTTAGCTATGCCTAGAAGATAGTTGTCCAAACTCATTTTCATATGCAGAGCTCCAAACATCAGCTTAGAACTTCTGTGCTTATTATGAACATGCATTTGAGATCTCAGTGGCCAAATAGAACAAACTGCTTCTGTCTTGTCCTTGATTTTATCTTCATTATCAAACATGGCCCATGAGGACGTAAAACAACTACAGGTTTCATTTCTCCCTCAAGTTGTTTCCCATAGCAGAGTGCTTAGGAATCAGAAGGGTTGGCTAGTCCTACGCTATGCTGGAATGCCTCTTTTCTGTTTAGTTACGGTAAAGGGTACTTCAGTAAATCCAATGTGAATCCAATGTGAAGAAACCTGAACATAGCTGACTGCATTAGCTCACGCTCTTAGTTATTCAGGAGGCTGAGATCTGAAGAGTGTAGTCAAAGGCAGCCCAGGCAAGATAGTTTGTGAAACTATCTCCACTTACTACCAAAAAGCCAGAGGAGGAGGTGTGGCTCAAGTGGTAGAGTACACACACACATGCACATGTGCACGTGCACGCACGCGCGCACACACACACACACACACAGAAGCCTGCACATAAAGCCACAAAAAACTTCATCGCTTTCAGATTCTGTAATTACCAAATCAACCACTCATATGTGCCCCCCAAAACAGTCTCTGTGCCCTTCTGTGGTCATTTGCAGACATACTTGATGGTGACCTATGAGTCCATGTGTCACACATTTCCCACAGGGCACAGGTTTGCCTTCACATTTCTGCTCTCATCTTGTTAGCGTTCCTTTCTGTAGACTATTTACTGCCATGCCTTCTGAATTTTTGTGTTGTTATTGGTGATTGAACTGTTTAAATTGGCCCCTAAGCACCATGCTCAAGTGTCGTCTAGTGTCCCTAAGCGTGGTTTTATGAGCCTTTTATGGAGAAAATGTATGTGGTGGATGAGCTTCGTTCAAGCATGAGTTAGCTCTGCCATTGGCCGAGTTCAGTGTGAATGGCTCAGTAATGCATGCTCTGCAAGATGGTTGTCTTTCAGCTGAAACACACACAGACAGCAGTTCATGAAAGTGCCTTCAAGAGTTTTACACTAATCTAACCCTGATTTCCCTCTGGAAGCAACAATTGAGTCATCACTAAGTTGTGACTCTAAATCATAACAAGAACCCACTGTATTTTCTTGAGACCAATTGGCGTTGCAGAAAGATCAGAGCTGCCATTGTTAAAGCAACTGATACCTCTGGCTATCCGCCCAGGAGGCCCCTTGCTTCTGACTGCCTTCCAGGATGGAGGGCATCCATTTTACTGTCATCAGGAAAGGACAATGTCTTCTAAAAAATGAGGGCGTGTTCCTAACACTAATGGCACTAGTTAGTGGTCACGACAGGAGGAAGCTGTTCGTGAGGGAGGATTTTGTCCATGGCCCACACGTATGCCAGGTGGGCTGGCACTGCCTTGGGCAGAGCAGGTGTTCTGCATGGGTGTGGGGAATGGCTGCTCAGAAGTCACACCCTGTCTGAGATGCAAAGTGCGTGGCCAGTGCGATGGACTGCTTCTCGTGCCAAAGGGAAATGGAGTTTTCATAGCCACCACTCACTGGCTTTTTGCCAGAACAGCTGGATTCTGGTCATTAGGCTGTGGTCATTAGGCTCCTTTTTATTAAGCTTGTTCACATGTGAAGGAAGAGGCGTGTTTTCCCCAGAGCTCTCCCTGTCGCTATTAACTCAGCTCTAGTCAGTGCTGTTCAGCTAAGGCCAGTTATTAGTTTAAAGCTCTGTGCTTTCAATTTGCACGTGACATCAATTTTGAGAAGTGTCTTGAGGCTTGGTGAGACAGCGTATCAGATTTCATGTGGATGAAAAAATGTATGGTTTTTGCCTTGTGACCTATGATTTCTGACCACAAGGGTATAAATTGTTTAACAAGCATCCGATTAAAACCCATCCGATTCTCTAGTTGATTTTGTGAAGTCCTGACAATCCAGAGTCTGGTTAAAAGTTAAGGGCAACCATCCACATGCGCAGCATTTACTGCCAAGAAGAGAAGTGACCTTAAGGCAGGAGGGAGGAAAGAAAAGAGGGCTGACATTTAATGTACTATAGCACAGTTGGATAACTACGGCTGGTAACAGTTTATTAAATATTTGGAAGTTGCTGTTAGAGGGAACTTTGAAAGCTCTCTGCACAGAGAAAGTGATGGATTTGCCAATTGTGCTGGTCCGATCATCACACATAATGGTCTCGTATTGAAATGCCATACTGCACTATTAAAATGTGTAATTACTATGTGGACATCAAAGAATACATATTCAAAAATGAAACGATACAAACAGAAAGAAATTAAAAGGATGCATGACTGAAGACACATCTTTCTACGGTTTTCCTTGCATCTGTTAACGATGAGTAGATATCATCGTTTAGGTTGACAGATTCATTGTGGAATCTGCCCTTGTTCCCCCACTATGTCAAGGCCTTCAGATTGTCCCTACCAGCGGGGCTTACCTGATACTATATTCTTGCTTCCAGTTCACCAGCTGGGCTTACCTGATACTATATGCTCACTTCCGGCTTGCTAGCTAGGGGATTTAACACATTATGAAGAATTCATCCTGTGTGGTTTATTTTTCTTTCTCTTCTTTCTTTGCAGCTGAGATTGGAGACTTTGATGAAGCTTTGGACAGAGAGCACTTAGCAAAAAATAAGTACATACCTCAGCAAGATGCATTAGAAGACAAGATTGTGGAATTTCACCATAACCACATGTAAGTCCCATGCACATCTTTCCTTTGAGCTGTTACTGTCTGCCTCCTAGCATATACAGATTAATGTGCATGGGCACTCCACACAGACACACAGTCCAGAGCAAGAACAGTTCAAAAGTTCACTGAGATGTTATAAGCCATGCAGGACCCTTAGAAATGTAAGTTTCTAACATGTTGCTAGGGTTTATGCTTAATCTAGCTACTTAGGAGGCTGAGATCTGAGGATCAAGGTTAGAAGCCATGCCTGGCAGAAAAATCTATGAGACTCTTTTTTTTTTTTTTTTTTGTCGGCCGTGGGGCTTGAACTCTGGGCCTGGGCGCTGTCCCTCAGCTCTTCAGCTCAAGGCAAGCGCTCTACCACTTGAGCTACAGCGCCACTTCCGGTTTTCTGGTGGTTTATTGGAGATAGGAGTCTCACGGTCTCTCCTGCCCGGGCTGGCTTTGAACCGCGATCCTCAGATCTCAGCCTCCTGAGTAGCTAGGATTACAGGCGTGAGCCACCAGCGCCCGGCTCTATGAGACTCTTAATGTCCAGTTAACCACTAAGAAGCTGGAAGTGGAGCTGTGGCTCAAGTGGTAGAATGCCAGGCTTGAGAGGAACAGAGTACAAGGCCTTGAGTTGAAGCTCCAGTACCCCTGCAAAGAGAAATAGAGAAAGAAAAAAAAAAAGAATGAATGAATGCAGGTCTTCCATGTGAGGGAATGGCTCAAAATCCTGACTTACCTTTCTGGGAGCCAAGGTGAGCTGTAATTTTCAGATACCCAAAGCTTGTAAGAACTCTGGACTTTGTGGTTACCATTTTAACAGGAGACTGGGAAAAGGACACAGTGAACTTGGCATAATGTAAGACTATTATAGAAATCAAAACCTTTGTGTCAGTGCCACTTTTGGCTTTGGTTTGATCTCAGCCTTTTCTCCTGCTCTAAGGCAGGCATTCGATGGCGAGAGTAGCAGAGTCGCCTTGAACTTTACTTGCAAGTTTGCCTTTTTGAAAGTGACTAAAAACTTGCTTAACACTATGGTGTTTTGCTTTTATGTGACCTAAAGGAAACTGAGATTCTAAAGAGCCGGCGGTGTGGGAGACAGACTTTGGGGGTTTTGTGTTACCCAAGCAAAAGAGCTTTTGTTCTAGCTTCCCGGCTTTGGGTTTAGCAAAGGGGAGGCTGTGACCATCTGATCGGGCAGCCCCACTGGCCGCCGTGAAGTGCCTTTTCTTTTCCAAGAGAAGCTGCTTAATCTGGAATTAATAGACACCAGGAATTCAAATCTCCTGGTCTTTCTCTTCTCTCTTTGCTTTGTCAGTGGACAGACACCCGCAGAGTCAGATTTCCAGCTCCTAGAGGTGGCCCGGCGGCTGGAGATGTATGGAATCCGCTTACACCCTGCCCAGGACAGGGAAGGCACCAAGATCAACCTGGCTGTCGCCAACACAGGGATTCTAGTATTTCAGGTGAGAAGGCTGACAACGCAGTGCCCGTCCCTTAGCAAGTGAACCCCATGCCCACGGCCCATGCCGGTGCCCCTGGAAGAACTCTAGTCGCTATTTTCATGTGAACAAGAAAAAGACACCATCTCCCCTACTGTCGACTTCCACATTCTTTTGCCTTCACCCTTACTCTGGCTGGGGAATGCCATGCTACAGATTTGTTTGAGTTTACTGTCTTTGTAGAACCACAAAACTTGCATCTCTCCGTGGACTTGTGCTTAGAGTATATATAATACACAATACACTGAAGAAGATTCCATGCCAAGAATTAAACACCTTTTCACACTTCAGAGATGGCACTTTGCTGTAATGTGAAGCTTTTTCTTTCTTTTTTTTTGAATCTAACTCAGGTTAAACTAACTTTTTGGAACACTTCAGTGATACCTCTCTTTAACAAAAAAGTGTACTTTTCATAAATAGCTTTTATGAAAGCTATCTCCTTACACTGTACTAATTTTGCAGCAAAATATAAACTATACTTGTATTTACCTGTAATTTTACCTAAAGATTTTTACCTAATGATTCTCTGCCTTTTAATTTATGTAGTTTATGTTTTTTCTTTTTTGTTTGTGAGCTGGTACTGGGATATGAACTCAAGGCTCACACTCTTGCTTGGCTTGTTTACTAAAGGGTGGCACTCTACCGCTTGAGCCATGCCTCCACTTCTGGCTTTTTGCTGGTTAATTGGCAATATGAGTTCCATGGACTTTTCTTCCTGGACTGGCTTCAAATGGAATCCTCAGATCCTGAGCCTCCTGAGTGAGCGCTACCTTTCTCTGTCTCTTTAAGTGTGTGGTGGTATAATCACCTGGCTGTTGGACCACTTTGTTTTTCAATGTTCTCTTAGTAGCTACACTGAGGCGAGGCGTTACTGACATACCTCCACAGATTTCAAGCATGCAGTTTCATAGTTCTTGTGTATGTATATCTTGTGAAGGCAGCAACGAAATCAAGAGACTGCACAACCCTTTTCTGTTATGCAAAATACCTTGAGAGTAACAAAAAAGAAGCTTGTAGTTTGGGGGGGTTCTGACACAGGCCCCCCAGTAGCTTCATCAATTACCCAGTGGCAAACAGTATTACAATGGGTAGAGCACATGCAGGAGGGAGAGATCGCATTACCAAATGGAAAGCAGAAGAGCAACTCTCTTGGGAACTACAATGATCCCTACCACAATCTCCCCTCTCCCACCCCGTGACCTAAAGACCTCCCACTGGGCCCCATCTCTGAAAAGTCCTGCCGCCACCTCCCAAAATTGCCACACACACTAAGCGTCTGACTTGTAGGAGGTGCACTTGAACCTTACCCAAACCATAACAACTCCCCCGTATATTTTCACAAGACACTTCTCTTAAACACAAGCAAGGAACCTGTGCTGTCCTTTCAATGGATCTATAAAAAGCATTTGCGATTTTTGTGAAACAGGTTGAATTTCAGGCAGTGTTAAGTCACGAGCCCCATGGGTTTTGCTTCTGTTCTTCCTTCACATTTCATCAAGAGTCACAGCAATTCTCTGCTCACCAGTGGGGCGTTCGTGGCGTACGCCAAGCATTACGCCAAGCATTTAGGAGGCGCACTGGGTGGGAGGGAGTGGAATCCTGCCAGCCAGGCTGGTCCTTGAGGCAATGATTTTCCTGACCGTTTCTTACCTGGTAGTCTGCCTCTGTTAAGAAAAAATAGTGAATCCCCACATTCTTTCAAAGATACAACCCTTCCCACACTGCTGAAAATCATAAAGTGGGAAAGAGAGGGACTTGCAATTGATTTGATTGTATCTGTCACCATCTAAAATGGAGACTTGCGCAAGGCAATACCTTGGCATTAATTTTATGGCCAGCTTATAATCGAACCATTCCTCCAGGTGGGAATCCGAGTCTACCACTCTAACTTTGTTTCCTACCACTCCCCACCTGTCCGATAAACAATGGATATATGTAGTAACGGTAGCTACTGGCTAAAGCACCTCTCCCTGCCACCTTAGTCACAAATCAAAACATATCTATCTTGGGATTTATACATCTGTAAAACAAAGAAAACAAATCTGTGTCTCTGGAATTTGTCTGAGATTAGATAAGATATATACTGCCCTTAGGACGGTACCTGACACTGCACAAATGATGGCTGCTAATTACTGTGATGGTTTTATTTTTATTTATCCTCTCATTAACTTGGCTAGCTCCTTCTCTCACAGTCTTAGCACGAATGCCCAGTCATGTCATTAGTGAGAACTAATGAGCTCCCGGTACAGATCTTCCCCGTAGCCACAGGCTCTACCCATCCTCCTCAAAAGATGTTTTCCTGAGCAATTGAACAGCCTCTGCCCTCTGCCCTTGGTCCCCATGTTTCCTGCAGGTTCAGGCTCACTGGCTTCTCTCTTACCTTGTAGGGTTTCACTAAGATCAATGCCTTCAACTGGGCCAAGGTACGGAAGCTGAGCTTCAAGAGGAAGCGCTTTCTCATCAAGCTCCGCCCTGATGCAAATGTAAGTGGTGTGGGGATGCACAGGGGACCCCAGGCAGCCTACCAGTGTCAGAAGATGAAGTCTGTGCTCAGCAGGGCTTACCTGGAAGCCAAGGACAACTGCTTCCCTCAGCTTTTGCAAAGCTGGACTATGAAGCATCTGCGTGGACGATTATTTCCCAGGGCCGGTGACCTCCACTGCTGCTGTGTTTGGTCCCCCAGAGAGAGAGGATAAAATGGCTGCACATGCACGTAACTAAGGAGAGAACTCCTTCCCCTGGGTCATATGGCCTCCACACACACAACCTGAGTTACATGGTGGCTGTGTGTCCAGTCCCTGATCCTATCTCCAGATCCCCCTCGGTGTTATTGCCATACTCGGTGTTATTGCCCGGTCCACCCAGAGCAGTCCTCAGCCCTCTGGTCCCTGCTGCCGCCGCCACTTCTCCCACACAGCTGGTTCATCCTCACAGGCGACCCAGAGGTCCTCTAAAGGAGTCTCCTATGGGGGTCAGGGTCAGGCAAGAGAGTGACATGTTCACATGCTAGAAATGGCCACACAGGAGCTAGGTGAAGCGTCCCTGAAGTCCATCCCACCTGGGACTTCCAGTCCTTTTTCCCACATGGCCGTCTTGGCTAGAGTTTAGCTACAGTAGGGATTAAGCAGGCTTCCGTGGCTTCCAGAATAGGAAGCGAAACACCTGTTATAAACGGTTCTCTGAGGGAAAATGCTGTCTGTGTTCTACAGAGCTGATTTAGACAGGAAGAACAGCAGCATGCATTGTCTGTGACTTGCGTCTGCTCACGCTGTGACAGCCCCCAAAATAGTTGCAACTGCTGGGCATGTTAGAAGCTGTGGTTGCTTTTCTGTTTATGTAACATGGCCGCTGCCGCTGGGAACGCTCAGTGTAGGAGGAGAAAATTACCATATTCGCTTTCCAGAACCAAAGGACATGAATTTTTCAGCTGAGGGTGAAGACTTTTCTGTTCCAGAAAACAAAGTTTCATTTCCTACATCGTTCCTGGGGCTGCCTGGAGGCCCAGGCCAGGTGCTGTTTTACAGAGAAAGTCTAGAGGCAAAAAAAAAAAAAAAAAATCAACATTGATGGGAACCATGAGGAAGAAAATGGAAAGGAAAAAATGTGTTTCAGAAAAAAATGTGTTTCAGATATTTTAGAAGCAAGAAAAGAAAGAAAAAAAGAATTTTAGTCCTTGTATTATTTTTGTGAAGGCAATGGAAGTTCAGTCAACACATTCTTTATAAATTCTGCCAGACAACATGGTGACACTTCCGCTCCGTTGGCTCTCACTTCCTGTAGTTCCTGAGAGGAACTCTTTAAGGAAGAAGATGGCAGATAAGAAGTTACGTGTTGTCATTAAGAACACCTGTGTTTTGCAAAGACTTTGGGTCAATGGTCCTGCTGTAATAAAATTCGTGACTGAAATTTTATTGGACAAATGTATTTCTATTTTCTCCTATTTCAACAGAATGTTTAATGTTATATGTTCTCTTGCTTAGAGCTCATACCAGGATACCTTGGAATTCCTAATGGCCAGCCGGGATTTCTGCAAGTCCTTCTGGAAAATCTGTGTGGAGCATCATGCTTTCTTTAGACTTTTTGAAGAACCCAAACCAAAGCCAAAGCCTGTCCTCTTCAGCAGAGGCTCTTCATTTCGGTTCAGGTATGAATGTCACTTCACACTTATTTTTTTTTTTTTTTCGGTTGGTAATGGGGCTTGAACTCTGGGCCTGGGCGCTGTCTCCCTCAGCTCTTCAGCTCAAGGCGAGCGCTCTACCACTTGAACCACAGCACCACTTCTAGTTTTCTGGTGGTTTATTGGAGATAAGAGTCTCAGACTTTCCTGCACAGGCTGGCTTTAACCGAGATCCTCAGATCTCAGCCTCCTGAGTAGCTAGGATTACAGGCGTGAGCCACCAGTGCCAGGCACTTCACCCCCCCCCCCCCCTTTTTTTTTTTTTTTGGTTGTGGGGCTTGAACTCTGGGCCTGGACGCTGTCCCTGGGCTCTTCAGCTCAGGGCGAGCATCTACTTCTTCAGCCACAGCACCACTTCGGTTTTCTAGTGGTTTATTGGAGATCAGAATCTCGCAGATTTTTCTGCCTGGGCTGGCTTTGAACCATGATCCTCAGATCTCAGCCTCCTGAGTAGCTAGGATTACAGGCATGAGTCACCGGCACCTGGCCACTTCACACCTATTTGTTTGTTGTATGAACCTTTATTTTTGAGTCTTCCTTAAGACCTATCACAGCTGCTATGACAGACATTTACTGTTAGCACCTTCAAGATCCATATGGAAATCTACCCAGCATAGTCAATTCCTGACATGAGACTCTAGATGATTTTTTTCCCCAGTAATGGGGGGATCAACCCAAGGCCTTGCACATGCTAGGCAGGTACTCTACCACTGAGCTACACACCTAACCTAATTCAGAAAAGAATTTCTTTCTATGGAGGAGAACAAAAGTATCTTATTTATACTTGATGTTGCTTCATAGAATGATATGGTTTACTTTTCCATCCCTTTTGCAAAAGTACCTGTCTACCTTTGTGAAAGACAGGGAGATTGTTAGACTCTTCCTCACCAAACCCAAGTTCTAAATGGGTTTTGTTAACTGTTTTATCTGCTATATGAAGATACGATGAAAAGACTAAATCCAAGAATGGGTTCTCTCAGGACTGATTTTCTTCCTGGATAGCTATGAAAACCCGCATCTCTCAGGCGTGGAGGGAAGGGAAGTGGAGGTGACGAAGAGTTGTGTTTGTGGCTCTAAATGAGGGTGCCTTGGTATGTCCTTCCCTTTCCTCTGCTGGTCTTCATTTCAGTGGTCGGACTCAGAAGCAAGTCCTCGATTATGTTAAAGAAGGAGGGCACAAGAAAGTGCAGTTCGAAAGGTAAGAGGTGCTTCCATGCTAGATCCATTCTCTAGGTAGCTGTGTGTGTGTGTGTGTGTGTGTGTGTGTGTGTGTGTGTGTGTGTGTGAAGTGCTGAGGTTTGCGCTCAGGGTCTTGCATTTTCTAAAGAAGTGCTCTTACCGCTTGAGCCATGCCCCCAGCCCTGGTCTGTTGGGTCACAGTTTACAGTGCCTGGTGCAGAGGGCTCAGCAGGGCCTCAGATTCCTGACCTTCGTGGTGATACAGCACACTGCTGACTGCTGGTGTCCCTTTGGCACTAGGCACAGGGGACTTGGCTGATCTTTAGAACAGCCATCACTCCTGCACCATGCAGATGTTAGAAAAGATACCCTTTCCCTTTAAAACCACTTGAGCTCTCTACCATTTCTCTTAGAAAACACAGCAAGATTCATTCCATCAGGAGCCTGAGTACGCAGCCCACAGCACTGAATTCAGAAGTGCCAAAACAGGTCAGTATAGTGATAGACGATTGTAACTGTTGGTCCCCCACTTCCTCCACTGAGTCATGATTCCCTCCGTTTGTCACAGGCGAGTGTCTGACGATAGGCCGACCTCACCTAGACAAGGGTTTACGCATCAAGCCTGGACACAGCAGGGCCTTTCTCAGCTGACATTCTATATTCTAAGCCCCTGACAAGTTTGCTCTATTGGTCTTGAACTTAGCTTCGAAGTAAAAACATCTGCCAAAGCCAGGAGAACTGATCCCACATTTGGCTAGGTAGATCTGCTGTGTGTAGAGATAAGAACCTGCCTTGTAGCTGCTGGGTATAGTGCCTGCTGAGTGCCAGGGTCAGAAGCCTTTCACTGACACCAAGCTGGGCAACAGGTTCCCAGGGCTTACGTGATGGGCAGTGAGCACACTGGCTGCAAAATGTGTTCTCTGCCCTCACCCTGAGGGCAGCCAAGTATTGTCCCTGGAGGCGTTCACTGAGTATGTTTTCAGGACGTCCTCTTAGAAAGAATAACTTTGTTGAGGAGCACGTGAAGGTGGTTTTATTGTGCAGATCCAAAAAGATTCCTTCATCTGTCGTGCTAAGAAGAATAGAAGCAGAGAAGCTGTGCATCGTCTGGGTGAAGGCTGTGTTAAGTTGAGTCGGTGGGTGGTGTGTTGGGTGTTTCTGGGTGGGGTTTGGATTTCAGCTCAGGACCCTGAGCTTACTAGGCAATCCTCTGCCCGTTGAATTATGCACCCAGCACTTTTCACTTTAGTTATTTTTCTCAAAGAGTCTGCATTTTGCCCAGTCTGGGCTCAACTATAATCCTCCTATTTGTGCTTCCTAAGTAGCTAGGTTGACCAGCATATGCTACCATGCCCAGCCCTATTGGTTCCCAGATCTCTATTGGTTCTTGGGAAAAAAAACTTATTGTTCAGCATCCCCTCCAAGTATGATCCTCCCAATTTCTGCCTCCCAACTAGCTATGATGACAGATGTAAACCACTTTCCCTGGCTTGTAATGGATTTTCCTTCTCTCCCTTCCCATGCATGCTTGGGGAAGCCCCCTGTGGGCAAGAAGGACTGTCTGGTTCCGCAGAAACATGGGGAACCCAGTCTGACATGGAGGATTCTAGAAGGCAGAGATGGTGCCTTCTGCTGCTGGGGGCCCTCCCTGAAGGAACCTTCTGGATCATGCAGATGCCCATCCATGACTGATGCTTATAAGAGTGCCTTGTTCCAGGAGGAGGCCAGGGCCGCCTCCATCCGCCGGTCCTTGCAGAGGTGTTAAGTTAGATGCTGACTTGTGCCCCGCTAGCCCAGCTCAAGGATAACCATCTCCCTTTTCTCTTCATCTCCCTCCATCCCTCTCCTGGCTCCCTCGTCCAGTCTCCACAGAACACCAGCCTTGCTTGTGGAGATGGTGCCGAATCGCCCAGTGCCCAGAGCTACCAGCGAACAAAGGAACTGAAAGCGTCTGTGGAAGAGCCGGGGCTGCAGCAGAGCCCTGCTGGGAGCAAGCTAGCCGACGGGGCCGCCACAGGGCCGCTGGAGGAAGAAGAAGAGGAGGAGGGCGGCCAGGACGGCCTGCAGCCGAGCAAGCCTGCGCCCCCGCAGCCGAGCACAGGTCCAGCATCCCGGGCTGCTGGCGGCAGCAGCACCTCCATTCCTTTCATTGACTGCAGTGACGTAGATAGCGAATACGACCTTCTCAGAGAACAAGCATCCCAATCCCGGTCCCAAACAAATGACAATTATGAGGGTGATGTGACCAGTGGGGTGTACCTGCTCTCCAGAGACGAGAGGTCACAGGAGGCTAGGCACAGGGCTTCCCCTCCCTCCGCCAAGTTCTCCCCACCTTCTTCCAGAGAGTTCCTTGATGATGATTCAGCAGACATTACGTTTGATATGAGCGGGAGCCCAGGCCTCCCAAGGCATAGCTCCCTGATAGAGGAGATGTTCCGGGCCTCGGCTGCACACAGCCCCTTGGAAACGCCACTGTCCCCCGGCAGCAGAAGTTCAAGTCCAAATATGAGCTGGGACAGGACTGGGTCCCAAGGCTATGGCTCCGAAAATGGACATGACCTTAGAGATAGGAGTGTGGGAGAAGATACTCTCACAAACCGGGGTCCCCACTCTGAACACTGCTCCCCCATCTTACAGAGGCCGTATTTACGGACTCTCCCCAGCAGATACAATAAGTCAGAGACAGATCCACTCATCCTTAGCCAAGTAGCCTATACCCCAGAGGCTCTCGATAGGCTTGAGGACCATGAAAAGGGAGGACCGGCCCCTGTGGCTGCGTCTGAAGCTGGGGTGCTGATCAATGGCACGCCTCTCGCACAGCCCGCATGTCCCAGCGGCCTGGCAGGCCAGCTGGCACCCTTGCAAATGACCGAGGGCTCCACTAGCAGCGGGACTGAATCCAGTGATTCAGACTCTGCTCTGGTGAGCCCTTTGGGCCAGTCTCTGGCATTTGCTCCCACCGCAGGCCTGAGCTCCCCTTGCATGCAGAGAAGTCAGAAGGCCCTGGGGGACCTGTGCCTGCCTGAGGAGAGAGAGGAGGATGCGTGAAGGGCCTGGCAGGCAGTGGTCAGCTGTTGCTTCCCTGAGATCAGGAGTCCAGGCTCGTAGCAGAGATGATCTGTTCTAGAGACGTGTTCATTTTGTTGTCGGCATTTACTGGAGGGAATTTTGGATAGGCACATGTTTGGATAGAGTAGGCCTGACTTCTAAAACCTTTACGAAAAGCAGAGCACAGGAGTGACTCGCTTTCCCAAAAAGATGGTCCATAGACTAACAGCAAGTCCCAGTGACAGCTTCCCAGGAGCTCGTTTCTTTTATTGGTTGACAGCTAGGAAGAAATACTTTATGATGAATCTGGGGATGTGTACAGTGTGTTATATTTCCATGGCAATTTTCTGTGACTGTCCAATGATGTATGCAGATCCTTTTTTCCTGTTGGGTAACTGTTTGAAGTGTCTCAGATCTCAGCAAAAGCCTTGGCTTTGCCTTCCTTGTCCCTTCTTTAAAAGGAGGGCTGCTTTTCTGTGTCTCAAAGAGTGAGGCGTGAAAAGTTCAAGGCCAAAATGTACATTGATTGCTAGTTGAGACTGTGTTCGTGAACTCGTACTCCAGATAGTGAATATTTAATGAGCATTTGGGGTTATTTCCGTGTTTCAGGTGAAATGCTGGAGAGATGGTTAAATCTCCACAAATGGTAAGGTTTCCCGTGGGGTTATTGGTGTAATTTGGGTTTGCATTGGTGAATCAGATAGCTCTGCTTTAAAAAGTCATCCCTCGGGATGCTCCGGGACAGGTGGGGAAATGACTCTTCACCATAGGCTACTAACTGCCTGCCTACTAGGCCCGCAGCGCAGGGTCATTGCCCCACATGACTTCTGTGCATTCTCTTATAAACAGTGACACAAGACTGTTTCCCTGGGCAGCCCAACAAGAAATTCCAAGTCATAAAAGCCGACTTCTTTTTAGACTTTGCACTCTTTGGTCGGTGCCTGTCACTCAGTATCCTCTGCTGTAGATCCAGGAGCCTGGTTTGAGCTCACACTGGGTGTCTTAGCTGAATCCCTGGGGAAATTAGTTGCTGCTTGGTGCTAGCCCTAGAGATTTTGATCTGTTGGCCTAGGTTCCCGCGGGAATCCCCAGATGGCTTTTCTAGTAGCCCAGGTTTACTTCACATGCTGACCTGAGTGCCTCATAAGGACCAGTGGTGAGAAGGGAGAGCTGGATTCGTTGGCTTGCTTGCAGTTTGAGGAGGGCGTGACAATGGAAGCGCTTTTATCTTTCAGTCTTGTTCTTTGTACTTTCCAGTCTTTGGTACTTTTGTAAAAAAAAAAAAAAATTGTAGAACAGATA
Organism: Dipodomys spectabilis; assembly: GCF_019054845.1. NCBI lineage: Eukaryota > Metazoa > Chordata > Mammalia > Rodentia > Heteromyidae > Dipodomys > Dipodomys spectabilis. Next base: position 12,895,734 of record NW_024870752.1, read on the forward strand.
TTTTTTAGATCTTAATTAGTGGCAAGATGAACCATTCCTGCCAGTAGTCTTACAAGACTCAGGCCATGATGGCATCACAGAGGAAGAACTGGCATGTGTAGGAAGCTGGGTAGAATTCAGGAGAAAACAAAGCAGAAGTCCTGGCTCACCTGTGCTTCCCAGAGGATCATTTGTCCACATGAAGGTCCAGAGGTCGGTTTAGAAATTCAGAAGACTTAGTCCATTTTTATATAAGCATCTTTGTTTTATTTCCCCTAATCTTTTGATTCAGTGCATGGGTAATGAATCAAACTGATTATCGGATAGTTTTTGAAAGTTGTTTGTTGAAGTATATTTATCTCCTGCTTTATTTATAAACTCAACCGAATTTTAGAACTAGAAGGAGACCTTGTAAGTTATTTAGATAAACCTTCATTGGGATGAGAAAACTTGTTCTGACAAAGTGAAGTGACTTTGCATGGTATATAGCTGTGCACAGTGATGCTGAAACTACTTGGTAAGATCTTGGTGCAATAGGACATTGTAGAATGTACATTTTAATTTGAGAGACTTGTCTGTATGGCTTAACAATTAAGTCAGACCTGAAGACCATGGCTCACGGACACAGATAACTACAAGCCATAGAAGGTGAGAAGGACTGCTCTTATGTTGTTGGGGTTTGTGGTTGTCGTATGTCTCCGAGGATTAGACTTAGGAGAGATGTCAGTTTGCTATGTGAATGCTTAGTCAGATGCAAGCTAAGCAAAGTGAAACTTGAAATCCTGTTATTTAATTGTAAAAATGGCTTGTTCAAATGATTGTTTCTTTTCCTATAATTTTATAGTAGTCTGATAATTAAATATGAGTGAATACTGCATATTAACTTATAATACAATATGAATCATCCAATGTTAACCTCCAAAGCAAAACATACACCAGTAGTTCTTGTGTTTTGCTTTTTCTAATGCAAGTAATTTTAGCTAAAACATGTTAGTAGCAGTTAGTCATATGTGCTCAGTTGTACTCTGAGCCGAGTTCCTACTTTTAGGGTTGCATATAAGACTTTTTTTTTTTCCCCTGTTAGTTTTGTCCCATTAATGCAATTCAGTTTGTACTTCTTGGCCAGTGTTTATAAACGTGGCAGTCCTGTATGATTAATAGTGCTTACAAGAGTAGGGGCATCATTTAAGGCCTTGTGTCCTAGTGCTGAGACTAGTCATTACTTGTCACTAGGAGACTTTGTCCCATGCTCACAAAGATTCTAGAACATTGGCCAGAGAGCATAGGAATGTCTGCCTGCTTAGGGCCGGGTGATCGCTCCTGCCATCACTGTGGAGTTCAGGAGAAGCCAGGGATGTTTGTCAACCCATCTTGCATGTTTTGACTTTTGGGGAAGACTCTAGTCCCCAGGCCCCTTAACCTGGGACTGTAGAGTCTCACTGTGTGACTTAAGAAAGGACCACACACATGCAATAGTGAATTAACATGAAGAAAGGCCAAGGTAGACAATAGAAACTGATGACACATTCAGTTTGCAGTGGCTTCCTAAGACCTGAAAACCAGTCTTTCTAGGGCAGTAGTCCATTGTCTACTGATTCAATAAGAAATCGGGCTTTCAGATCCTGTGTGCTCGCTGCTCTATACAAACTATATCAGAAGGCCATGGATTGAGAACAGAACCTATACAGAAACAAATACCTTGAAGTCAACTGTAGTTACTTCACAGCCTCTTCTATTAATATCTCTTATTGGATATTATTTTAAAATATGTGAAGCATAGAGCCTTTCATGGTTGCTTTTGCTGTTGCTTGTTAAAAAACAAACTAGAAAGGAATTTTTGTAGCATGAAGAAATGTATTTAATGAGTTCCAGAACTTGGAGGGCTCCGGCCTCCTCTGCTGTGCATCTGGACGCCATTGGTGGTGTTTTATTAGACAGCCATTTAATTAGAGGAAGTCTGGGGGCCATATTTTCCCCTCCGTGTGCGATTTGTATTAGAGAGATTCTCACAGATTTATCTCACCAAAAGTTGTGCTGTGTGGCCTACACTTAAAACGTGAATAATAACCATTTTCTTCTCAAGAACTTCTTGGAGGATTCAAATCAAGCAATGCCAAAAAAACAAAAACAGTAACAGTCCCTCATTCCCACCAAGCACACAGCGTCCAGCCTGTCCTGAATTTACCTTGTGTGTTAGCCCTGAAATTGCTCCAGTTGTGCAGTTAAGCATTTCTATTAGGGAGAGGAAATTTTAGATAGTTAAACTGTCATTTTCTTTCTTTCTTTTTTTCTTTTTTTGACAGTTGTGGGGCCTGAACTCTGAGAAGCTTAGGGTGCTGTCCCTTAGCTCTTCAGCTCAAGGCTAGCGCCATATCACTTGAGCCACAGCACCACTTTCGGCTTTTTCTGCTTATGTGGTGCTGAGGAATTGAACCCAGGGCCTCATGCATGCAAGGCAAGCGCTCTACCACTGAGCCACCTTCCCAGCCCTTTTTTTTTTTTTTTTTTATTGTGAAAATACTGTACAGAGGGGTTACAATTACATGAGCAAGGTAATAAGTACATTTCTAATCAAGCATTGTTGCCTCCTCTGTTTCCCCTTACCATCCCTTCCCCCCGAAACTGCCATTTTCAACAGTAGTAAAACTACTGTCAGCGAAGGGAGAGATTCCATTTTCATCATGAGACTCAGCAGTCATAGCTTTGAGTGAATGTTTGCTATTGACATTATTCCATGTTTCAGACATCAGTGTTGTCAATTGTAGCGTCACCCATAGCTCGGCTTCACATTAAGAAGTCTGGAGTCCCCTTCACCTTCCAGATTAATTTGACTCTGTTTGCTTCTGTCTCCATTACTTGGCTTTGTCTGGCGTCCTTATTCTGATTAGCTAGAATTTCAAGAGTTCTTAAAGTCACATTCCCAAGGAAACCTCCTCTCGCTTCCCTGCCCCCAGCCTTCTCTCCTCTTATGGTCAGGAGTTGAGTTATTCTAAGGCTGGCTTTTATCACATGTCATGACAGGAGTCTAGGCAATTGGAATTGCAATTGTCTTCCCAGGCAATCTATGACACAGCCAGTGTCTTTGAAGAGGTGGACACTTTCAAATAATCCATTGCTGGTAGTAGCTAAGCTTTGTTTTCAGTCACATTGGCCAAATCCATGAGAAAATACTGGAGAGAGGTACTAGGGAATGAACCTCTTTAAGAAGTTTATTCCTGCAACATCAAAGAGTTGATTGGCACTTTTTTTCTGGTTGTTAGTTTAGTCCCATCTGTTTCTGTGTGTTTGAAACAAGACCGGAAATGAGGTCTCTCTAACACTCCTGCATACTTTTAGCCCCAGCTGCTGCCAATTAACACTTTCAGACCCAAATTGGCATTGCCACCTAAAAGTCACCATTTTATTTTTATTTAAAAAATAGTAATAATAACAAGCCAGGTACCAGTGGCTTACACCTGTATTCCTAACTAAATTAACTATTCAGGAGGCTGAGATCCAAAGGATCTGTTTTCAAAGCCAGGCAGTCCTTGATACTCCGTCTCTAAATCACTAGTAAAAAGCAGATTCAAGTGGTAGAGCACCAGCCCAGCAAACAAGCCAATTGTCCCTCCACGATTTTTCCTCCTGAATTCAAACCTGATGCCCACAAATAAGAATGCTAATAATAACAGAAAGCATAAAAATCTCTGTGAGGCTCTGCACATGGAGTTGGCCCTACCTTGTTATACACATCAAAGATCAAAAGTAGGCAGGGTGCAGCCCATCTGAATGAAAGGAGTCTCTGTGTTTCCTTGAGTAACCTAAAGAGAGAATCAGTATTTTCTGTGTAGGCTCAGGTTGTAAGTGTGGATTTCCATGTTCCGTATCTGTGTGGGGCATGGGGAGAAGTCTTGTCTTAGAAACAGGTCTTCGTAAAATGAACTAGCACTTCACTCCCAGATAGCCATCACCAAGACCTGTAGCACGAAGAACCTGTTTTTCTGGTGGAAGCAAACACCCAGATAGATGCTTGGAAAGAGGTAGAAAAGCTTCTCTCCCCCAGAGCTTTCCAGGTTGTATGGACTCTTTGTTTGGGATAACCGGCTGGCTGACGCAGGCAGCCTGCATAGGGCTCTTTCTGGCCTGCGTGTGTGCGCAGGAATGGATTTGCAGGGAAAAGCAGTTCTTTGGTCTCCTCCCCAGGGCTGTAGCTCAGGTTTCTTTGGGGTGGCGGAAGGTGACACCAGCTGTTGATGTGGGAAGTCTGAACCACAGGTGTCGTTGTGAGTTTTGATCTCAAAGTGCAAAGCTAGTGCTGTTCCCGCGGTCATGGGAACTGCTTGAAGGGCTCGAGCTTTTGGCGAGGGCCCCGCAAGGCCTTTTCATACTGGTGAAGTGGAAGGAGCAATCTATGAAGTGCTCAGCACACAGACCCCGGGCAGCAGGGAGTAAGCCAGGACCACCGGTGGACGCACAGCCTTCACATCCTGAGTCTGGAGAACTGGTTGATCTGTCTTGGCAGCTGACTCCAATGTGGGAAACAGTAGAAGGGTCCTTAAGAACCTGAGGTAACGCGGTGCCCTGTCTGTCATGATCAGCTTTGAGGGCTCATGATACTCAGTTAGTTCCTTTGGTGGGAGGGGAGGCGGGGAGAGGGCTTCGAGTTCCTGTGCTAAGAAACAAGGCTTCAACTACGCCTCCTCCAGTGTCCAGTGATTGTAGGAAGCCCAGGGGTGGTAGATCTTCCTCAGTCAGATGTACTGCTGTTCTTTCCAGAAGCATCTAGAATGACTGATGGGTTAAATCCTCCACTCTCACCACTTCCTGCTTTGGAAAGTTCCTGTGAACTTGAACTAACAGAATCTCACAAGCTTGGCCTATATTATATTAATCTAGTACCCTTCTGTTCTCTCTGTCTGCACATCTAATATTCTAGGTAATACATTAAAAAATACAAATTGTAATACACTGAATTAATTTTCAAAGAGAAAAAGGCTGGGGACTTCATTCTCATTTTTGTCATTTGTTTACTAAATTTGAGGACTTTATTTTTTTTCTGTTGTTCCATTGTACGCAGTGTTTTGTGAGCATGCACCTACCTGGGAGGAAAGCTTTGTTTCCAAGGCTCTGTCTCTACCCCGGAAGCATGGCGTTCTCTTCTGTTCCCTGCATTATTGGAGCACTGTCTGATGTCTTCTTCTTTTTTTTTTTTAACACTGCCAAATACCAATTTGTACTTGGAATACTGTTTCCTCCAGAACCCAGTGATCCTGTTAACTGGACAGCCATCATCACGTGGAAACAAACCAGGGGCCCCTGAGGTGGTACCATATTTTGGTTAGGGGGGTGGGGGAAAAGACGGTTTTTCTGGCCTGGTCTTCTACAAAGGTATGCACTTTGTATTTTAGTTATGCGTGGGGTGGGTGGCCCCTTGAAAGTGAACAGGATCACTGGAGAGGGAGGACAGCTCATGGAAACAGAGTGCATCTGAGGAGCAGCTTACACAGGGAGCCCACGCAGTTGATCAGAAGATGGGCCTTCAGATTCTCACTGTGAGCACCTTGTTAAATTAGATAGAAGCTGGACATAGTGGCTCATGCCCATAATCCCAGCTACTCAGGAGGCAGAGTTAAAGAGGATCACAGTTCCAAGCCTACCCAGACAAAAAGCAAGAATGCAACATAGCCAATAAACCATGGTGGTACATGTCTGTAATTCCAGCTATGCTGGGAGGCAAAAATCACAGGATCATGGTCCTAGGGCCCAGACAAATATTGTAAGAGCTTATTCCCCCACCCCCTCAAAAATAAAGCCAAAGGGCTGGGGGTATGGCTCAAGTGGTAAAGTGCCTGACCTAGTGTGCATGCGGCCCTGAGTTCAAACCCCACTACTGCCAAAAACTAAATAGGATAGAAAATGTTACATAGATCCTATCTAGTAAACAATTCATTTGAGTGTTTGTTTTATTGGGTCGGAGCTGGAGATAGGAAGGGAGAGAGGAACCCCACCCAGGGCAGCCATGTTGGTGTCTCTGAACCAGTGAGCTATTTCTCCCTGCAATGGGCATCCAAAATGTACGCTGCTACAGATGCTGTCTGGCTTCATCCCTCCGCTGCTTCTGAGCACAGTACCTCAATAAAAGCATGGATTCTTATCACTGGAAAGATTTCTGGCTTCTCTAAAAACAGTGAGTTTGGTGACTCTCTTAAGCATGGAAGGCCAAACTCATGTAACACGTTTGCACAGTATTAACCTCTCCTGTTAACCTAAACTGAAGAGGCTTTTACTTGTTCTAACAGGTATCTTGCTGTAAAAACTGTCAATTGTAATTGTTCTTTCCCCACCAATGGCTGAAGCCTGTCCTGAGTTCAAGATGATATTGTTCATGGATATGAAGCACCGTGTACACCCCTCCGAACACCATGCCACTCCCCACCCCCCACATCACCATCTTCAAACAAATCAGCCTGCCCTATCCTTTCCCCGCAAGCAGGAACAAGCTTGTGTGTTCACTACCATTTGTCCGTTAGTGACATCTCTATCTTCTTTACCTGCAAGTTACATCACTGTTGCTTTTCTGAATTGCTTGATGATGAAATGTGAAGTGGATGATGCTTAGCTGCTTGTAAAAGTGTTTGTAAAGGAAGTGGCTCTGAGACGTACACACACACATTCAGCAGCCTGAGGTATCGAGAAGAAGACACGGACACTAGTGTTGGTCATCCGGACCTGGTGGTTCGTTGCAGTGACACAGTGCCAGCTGTTACCGTAGGAGTCACCTAGCGGGAACTCAACCCAGGTCTGAAGTGCTGTGAGTCCTGCCTTACTCCATTGCCCACCTCTAACTCACCATGAAAACTAGCACTCAAAATCTCACGGGATTTCATTGTCTTCTCTTTCAGAGAGGGAGGGAGTATGGATGTTAACATGGCCTTTTAAAAATAGACGCACCTCTACAGTTCTAGTGTAATTCCTATAGGTGCCTTTGCACATATTCTGGGTAAGTAAAAAAATCTCCTGTGTTTTAGAGCCAGTAACAGGAGACAAATCATGGTAGATGGGTGGCATCTTGCAAAAGAAGCTTGCAAAAAGGAATCATTTTATTTCAAGATATGTTGCAAGACGGTTGAAAAGAGAAATTGAGCAAATAATGTTCTCATTCTCACATGTTTAAGCATTTCATAAGCTGACTGTAGATTACAATTTTGAAAATTACAGTCAGGTTTTCTAGATTCCTATTTTTCAGGTAGAAAAATAATAGGTATCTTGTAAACAAATAACAACAAAAAAATAGAGATTGCCAATTTAGTGACCAGTTTACAAAACGGGGCAAATACGACTAAGTATTTGAAATGCCTTTTGTTAATTACTTGAAAATAGATTGCTTCTCCCCCGCCCCCACCTCAATTTTCCTGGAATGGGTGAAGCATAAGCTGAAGAGATGGGAGGTTAGGATAAAGCTCATGTCCAGTCCTTCCAGGGGACAAAAGTCACGAAGTTGTCTTGCTGGTGACCCACCCCAGGGTGTCCCGAACCTCTGCCTCAGAGGAAGCTGGAATGCAGCCTCCCACTGGGCCAGGAGAGAATGAAGAATGTATTCTAAATGAAAAAAAACAAAAACAAAAAAAACCTAGAGCCACTAGGGCAGTTTCTGTCCTCAGTGATAAATGGAAATCCATAAATATAGCCATGCTAATTTGAAGTTCCGTAATTGTTTGTGTGAGGAGAAAGTATACATTTAAAAAGATTTTAAAAGGCAATTACCAGAAATGCCTCCCTTGAGAGCTGTGTGTTACAGAGGCCTGGCCAGCCCGCAGGGAGGGAAGGGGAAGGCGGGGTTGGGGGTTGGGATAAACACCCAAACCTCTTCATGCAACTTAATGGTTGGGGGTGGGGGAGAAGGTCTGAAGTGTAACTGAATGGCTGGAAGAAGAAAAAAAAAAGGCAGAACAATTTCTAGAATAATATTCTTTCAACCCCTAGAAACTTTCGGAGGTTAAAGACCATGGCTCTTTCCCTATACTTCTTTAGAACTATTGCCTTAATTCCCAAGGGCTTCCTCCAGGGACCCCCCAATGTGATTTGCCCAGAGCTCCTCGATGAAAGAAATTACATTGTGCCAATTTGTTATGAAGGAAACGTGATTAAAAAAAAAAAAAGCCAAGACTTCAATCATTTCATTGAGTAACAAGCAGTCAGTGGCGGTCAGAATTTCGCCTCCTTGCTCCTGTGGCCTGGGGCTGTGCCTTCAAAGCGGGTGACAGACTACAAAATGTGCCGGGCTTTATACCCTGCAGAAGTCTCAATGGCTCACTTTATCTACTTAGCAGGGCCATGCTTGCTTATTATTATTATTATTATCATTTTATAAAACGATACTTCAGTGACCATCAAGTACATGTAGTTCTAATCATTACAACTTCCAACATTTGCTTCCTTTATATGCTCTCTACACTCCTGCCTCTGCAGACACCGGTTTATATAGACGTTTGCCAACACTGACTCCCAGCAAACTTCATTGGTTGCTGCATGGAAAAATTGGTAAATGAATGAGAGGGTTTTTTGTTTTTGTTTTCCTGTGTCACCTATAAAATTTCAAAGCCTCCCGTACCTTCTCCTGCAAGAAGGGAAGCGGGGGCGGGTGGCGGTTGTGAAATTGAACTTTAGAAATTTGGATCTTTGTCTTCCTTAGACTTGCTCAATAGATTTCGAAGTCAGACTGGTGGTAATTGATTTATTGGTCTTACTGAGTAAGTACACCCAACTCTTCCATTAAGCCCTATGATAAAATGCAGACCTTTCTCAGGAAAAGGAAACTGATCATTCTTCCTTTGGCCACGCCTCCAGGTGCATATTACTCTGATAAAGTTGGTAGGTGCACACATCTTAGGCTACATTGCTGCAAGTGAACTAGAGCACATTTTCACAAAGCACCCTGTGGGCTGATCCTGGGACGTGCCCTGCTTTACCTGTCCATAGGTGATGCTGATGCTCACATGAACCTTCCATTTCCTATCTGTTGTAGTTCAGTGTGGGGTGGCGGGTCCTTCCAAATCTGACTCTCTTCTTTAAAATATCTCATGCCTCCTTGCAAGATGGCACCTCTCCTGGAACCCAGTGTGTGGCCTTAACCTTCCAGCCTACTTAGTCTATTAAGTACAAACATTCCTGGGTAGAACTCAGCAGGGGCCTTAAGGTTGGACTAGAGTGGGTGGATGTGGCTGTATTGGAATGTGTGCATATGATTTTCCCCTTGCCATGTGGCACTTCCTTTCCTATCTATTGCTGGATGCTGTCCAGGACCTGAAT